>NC_090304.1:64703537-74703537 GCF_039906515.1 Pseudorca crassidens | reverse complement strand
TTGAGCTAAGCTATAACTCCAAATATCCGTAGTCAAAGAGTCTTACTTTTATCTAAAATGGGATTTTTTTAGAAGTCAAGGGATTGCAGCATATTTTATCATGCCCCTTTAAAAACAGTGTGAACATTTTGTATTATGGAAGTGATCATAATCAATTTGCAGTAGCCTTTCTATTTCTACTCAATTTTGAAAATTTCTTTATACCCCCTTTAACTGAGGATCATTACCCTTCAAAGGGATTATTTTAATTCTGGTTTGGCTTGTGCTACAGACGTTTAAAATAATTGCTGTGGTGGCAGTATGATTGACTTGTGATTTTTTTCATAGAGAAGTGATGGGCACATAAGTTAGAAACTACTCATTTTACTATCTTTTTTTTCTTACATCTAGTTCTCCCAAAAGATTTGCCATCTACCTCCCTTTTCTGAATATTCTCAAAATTAAAACCACCACTGCCTCCAAGGATATTTTTATTATATGTTTGGGTTTGAACATTTTGCTCTCTCAGGATGTATGTCTAATAATACTCGTAAAAATGGAGGTAAAGACAGTAAACATAAGGTCTTTCTTCATTCATGTAATCATCCAATAATCTGATATCATTTTATCTTGATTGTTTTACTATGAATTTTTATAGATTTTAACCCTATTTTACTATCCATCTTCCTTGTGAATTATTTTCTTACATTTATCAACAAATATTTATTGGGGATAACTTTGAGTGAAGATACAAGGCTTACCTATATGCAGAATAGAAAAGGAAGGTGGTAAGTAGAATCTACTCTTTTATTTTATAAAGCCAGTAGTTTCAGTTTCTGTCTCTGTTGATCTTTTTTCTAATTATTGCATAGTTACATATTAATAATGGGGATTTTATAATATGTAATGGAAGTTTGCTAGTCTTCTCTGTTACCTCATGGTATTTCATATCAGCAGAGTACAAGAGTATAATTCTCCATAATGGCTAAATTTAATGGATTTTAGATATAGTACCTAGATTGTCAGGAAAAATCTTTATTACATTTTGCAGCTAATATATTTCTTTGACTTTTAAAATTTTCTTTTTTCTATATTCATCACTTCAGATGTGTCCTCTCTTTCAGACGTTAGTCCTTCTAAGTGTTTTTTTCTCTAACAGATGCTAACCTACTGGTTTCCTTATTCTATATTATTGACTCACTACCTGGAATTTTATCCTGATTGTTTCCTCAACTTGTCTGCTAAGAATTATGATTGTCTGCCTCAAATCATAATAATTATTGACAAATACTTGTGTTTAATTTGTGCCAGGCACTGTTCAAAGCATTTAATAACATATTAAACCTTAATAAAAGAAATCCCTCTGACAGAGGCATCTTTCATAGGCACTTTATCTGTTTATCAATATCTAGCTCTATAGTTGCAGGTACACAGGAGGTTTCACTTCCCCATCAAGCAGAAGTTAGTCATGACCATGTAATTTACTTTGACCAATTAAACGTTAGTGGAAATAATTTGTAACGATCAAATGTAGGATGATTTAATTGTCTGAGTTCAGCTCCCCAGCCTCCTCATGGGAACTGTGGGCTCATGTGGTGGTGCTTTAAGTTAAAAATAACCTGGGATTCTAAGCCCACCTATGGATAAAAGCTGCCCTGGTGAGTCACCCAAACCAGTAGTATGCTTTGTATGAACAAAGAATAAACTTTAGCTGTGTTAATTTATTAAGGGTTTGATGTCAATGTCTTATATACCTTAGATATTTTCAAATAATTCTCTGAAAAATATTCTCTGATATTAAGAAAAAATTCTCACATACACGTACACAAAAATCATCAATACATGGATGATATTTAAAGCCATGAGAGTGGAGGAGATCTTCAAGAGAAAAGGATAAAGACTAAGGCATACAAACACTCCAAAATTAAGAAATCAAAGAAAGGAGCAGAAAACAGTAAAGGAGTAAGGGAAGAGAAAGACAAAAAAGAGTATAATCAACCATGTTAAAAGCTTCTGGTAAATAAAATAAATTTACGGTTGAGATTTGATGATTGCACTTGGCAACATGTAGAATGTTGGTGACCTTGAATAAAACAGTTTCAGAAGAGTGATGAGAAAAATATTAATTTTCAAGTAAATGCACAGCAATAAGCTACACTGTATGTTAGGGGACTCATTTCATTAACACAATTAAATTGTTGAAGTACAAAATATATTTGGTCAACATCACAATTCGAGAATGAATAATTTTAATTATTCTTTTATTGACCATCAAAACTTCTAAACATCTGTTGCATTAAAAACACTAATGTAAGGGGCTTCCCTGGTGGCGCAGTGGTTGAGAGTCTGCCTGCCAATGCAGAGGACACGGGTTCGTGCCCCGGTCCGTGAAGATCCCATATACTGTGGAGCGGCTGGGCCCATAAGCCATGGCCGCTGAGCCTGCACGTCCAGAGCCTGTGTTCCGCAACGGGAGAGGCCACAACAGTGAGAGGCCTGCATACTGCAAAAAAAAAACAAAAACAAAAGAAAAAAAAAATACACTAATGTGAGAACAGACTTGAACCAGAGATATAATCATTTATTTATACCACATTTTACATCATTAATGAAATTTGGAAATAATACTAGCAGTTGCAGTAAGTTTCAAATCTTACTAAGATGCATTTTTCAGACTCCATTGATATGAATATCCAGTCTGTTTAAGATTTTCATGTCAACCTTTTCACACTAGCTGCAGAGTATTTCATAAAAGCTGCATACTTCTCTGGATTCACATACCTTTGTAGATAAAAAGGCAGGTGGTAAAGGGCCAAACACTTTGAACTAATAACAATATTACAGAAGTCAATTAATGAGATACTGACATTGAAACTAAACTTTTAGTTTATCCTTTTTTGATAATTTGGAAGGCAGTTTGAGATCAGGAATTACTCCAGGTTATCCATGGGAGCAAAATGTGTTGATGCACTAAATGTGAGAATTCTTGCTGTTTAAGTGGAAAACAAATTGCCTTTTATTGACGTGTGATGGTATCACCATTTGCAGTGATAGTGACTTGACTTGCAACTATTCCCACATTACGGTGATGTTAAAAAATTATAATTTTAATTTATTTTAGCATGGAATCTTGAGTTATGGATCATAGTATTGAGGGAACAATATACTTTCTTGAGTACACTGTAGAAAGCAATAATTTGGATTAGTGTTCATTTATTCAAAAAGTATTCATTGTCTAACTATTTTGTGGTTACAGTCTTCCATGTTTGCAAGCATCTACATAAATAAGTATTTTTATTTTATTTTAATGATGTGCAACTATTAAATAAATGTCAAAATTTATGATACAAAATTTCATACATTTGATGAATTATAATAAACATTTATACATTGAAAATATCCTTTCTCTAATCAGTAGGTCAACATGTTGCCTTCTCTCCTTCATTACAAGTTAGAAAATAAGAAATTTTGAATATATGGATAGAAATATTAGAAGTGACTATGATAAAATGTTTTCTATAATATAATTGTAGAATCAAGAGTGCTAAATAGATTCACTCATGTGTTTATTAGTACTTATCTTTTTTTTTTTTTTTCTGCGTTATGTGGGCCTCTCACTGTTGTGGCCTCTCTCGTTGCGGAGCACAGGCTCCGGACATGCTGGCTCAGCGGCCATGGCTTATGGGCCTAGCCGCTCTGTGGCATGTGGGATCTTCCTGGACCAGGGCACGAACCCGTGTCCCCTGCATCGGCAGGTGGACTCTCAACCACTGCGCCACCAGGGAAGCCCCAGTACTTATCTTTAAAAAGAGTTGAATTGGATCTATGAGCATCCAGTGACAAAATTTTCAGTATGTCATTCTTAAAAGTACTACTCTATCTAGTGCCTTTTTATAATTTCTATTCTATGTACAAAGGGTACAGTACCTCAGTTGTCTTGAAACAGAGCTCAGTGAGAAATCTGAACACTAGTAACCATATATTTGTCATCAGAGTTGTCTATAAATGACAGAGATTTACAAACAGTAAGCTTGCGAAGAAAAAGGATAAATGAAACAGGCTTCAATGCTTTACTCATAACTGAAAAATGGCAAGTCTAAAGTAGGCTCTAGATTCTCTGTGACAAGTGAAAAATAAATGTACTGGGTCATCTGTGGAAATGCTATTGATGATGGGCAACTTTACAGATAAAGCTAGCCTCAGTAGTTGCACTGGAGCAGAAATAAAAGCTGAATAGCATACCTTAAATCTCTTCATAACCTGCTGGGGGAAAAAAAATGCTTTTCTTCTGTTTTCTTGTTTTCTACTGGTTACACTCCTGGAAATTATGAGATTTGGTCAGGTAAGAGTAAAGGAAGCTAAATGCATTAAGTCTATATCTCATTCTGACAACTAAACTTATAATCAGAAAAAAAATCAACAATTCTAGAATTCTTTCTCTTTCATTTTTTTATGAGGAAATTCTGTATTAATTTCACTTACAACTTACTTTTTTGATTTTCCCTTCCTTAGTATTCTATCTATGAAGCAATAGTAATCATTGAGAAGAGTCTAAAGTAAATTTTAAATAGTGCATTTTTTTCACTTACATGATATTTACTTTATACCTTCCTAATTGATTTCTATTCTGTGCAATGTAGGTATACCATAATGTGTAAAAACGAAAACTTTTCTCTTTCTAAGAAGCTTACAACACATTAAATAGAACAAAGCATGATAATAGACACATACATACACATGCAAGAAGTTACATGATAATGTTATAAAGTGACATTATACTTCAGAGTAAGGATGGATTACTTCTAAAATATTGATAGTGAGAGAAGCATTCATGGATTTAAACCAATGTACTACTGACTCAAGAGGTGATATTGGAGAAATCAGAATAGGCCAAATTGTGAAATTCTCGCAAGCAGCATTGTAGAGTGTTTAGAGTTTATCCCAATAATATTAGGGAGATATTGAAGGATTTTTAAAAAGAAAAGGCAGTAAAATAGAATTCAAATGTTAGCATATCACCCTCTCTTGTTGACTAACAACTATGGTCTTTTGTCAATTTGTTAATTAAATTCACAAGGTAGAAAAGGCTTCACTTAGTACAGGGATTACTTATCTTTGATAAAGGTTTCAAGATACACAACAGCACAGATTTTATGGCAACAGCCCAGCAGGGGAGTTGAACTTGGAATGCAATCATCAAAAATGAGCGAAATGAATAAGGATCACCTGAGTTAGAGAAACCTTCATCTGTAAGGTTGCTTAAGTTTTTAGACCTTGCAATTCCAGAATTAATTAGCTCCAGTTCTCTAGAGTAACTGCATCTACTCAATTCCAGCTGTTGGCTATGTAATAATAAAATAAATAATCAAGTGTGAGTGCACTGTTTGTCTTGAATTCAATGTGGGTATACTCCCATAAATTCCTTGACTCTTTTTTGTTAGGCATATTGACCAAGGGTCCAATATTCAAGAGCTGCTGAAGTTAGAGGAAAGGGCACATTAGGCATAACTGTAAACTCTTTCCTTCTAACTAGAGACTTGTATTGGCAACAGTATAAAAAATGGACACAGAAGGTTGGAACCTAAATAAGGTAATAGCCACTGGGATCAAGACAAATTCATGTAGCTAAGAGGTAGAGTTCATATGAACCGGTGTTTGTTAAGATTTCAGAGAGGATTTGTGGAAAGAGTCAAGGATTATAATATCTTGGTTTTATGTTAATAATTGGATGAATGGATATAGTTCATCGACATATAGAATACTGGATAAGGAGATACAGGTTGGTATTGGAAATAGGGAATCTGAAAATATTAAGTTGAGTTCATAGAATTCTAAGAAATGGTCAAGTATATTGGTGTGTTTCTCTATTATGTTTCTCTATTAATATTTGTTTTAAAAAAAGCTGAATTGTATCTATGAGCATCTAGTGACAAAGATGAATTTTAACCGACAACGTCCATCTTTCAGCATATCTTTTATTCTTAAAGGTACTACTCTATACAGTAAAAATTATGGTATACCTGCCTAGAATTTAACTTCTGCAACACAGATTGCTAAGAGACATGAGAAATGCTGGCGACTATGTTGTAAGAGGTGAATTCCAGACAAGTGCAGCCAAGAGATGGGAGATTCAATTCCTCTACCTAGCACCCAGATGTGACAGATCAAGAATTCTGAGCCCTGATTTCCCTCAATCTGAAGGATTGATAAATGAAAAGTGAGGGGCACTGTAACTTCTGAGGTTAAAAAGTAGTAAACATGAGAAATAAAATAAGTCCAAAAATATTACAGAATTCTAAATAAAAGGGAAATATTTTCTTGCCTGCCAGTAGTAAAGAACACAGATTTGGAGATAACTCATACTTGAGTTTTAACTTTTAGTTAAAGTCAAATAAAAACACTGATATTTTCTACCTGTGTATTTTTGGGCCATTTATTCAGCCTCTTTTTATTTCCTCTCTAATGTGGGGATAATATTCTAGACTATAATACTACATAGCTGATGTTATTGTGTCCTTTTATAGGCATCATGGCTGGGAAACATGATATGCCTCTATGAATTTTGATGACCCAAATCAAAGTGTTTTTGGTTTCTCCACCATATTGTTCCTGTTTTACTTACCTTTGAAACTGATTAGCAATCTGTTGGGAGACACTTTGGAACCATGCAAATATCCTTCTCCTTATGACCCAGCCTCTTTATCTGCCTCTGAAAGCATTACATATTTTTGTAATATATGTGTTTATGTAAGCACTTTTCTTAACAGGGTAAGAGAATATGTAGTATATTTGATCCTGAGTAATATGCTTTATTCATCTTTGCACCCTAAGAACCTAATTTAGGTCCACCCCACTGGTCCACAATAGACATGGTTCAAACTTGTTTAAGAATAAATAAATAGTTGTTCATTAGCATTAGTTAAATGAATGTAATTTAGCTTTGGTTTAATTGCTTAAACCTTAATTACCATTGATAATTGCCTTATAAGAAAAAAATACTATTAATATTGCTTTTATAATTTGTCATTAATAATCACTTTTGTGTCACTTTTACAAGGTCATAACCATTATAGGCATAAAAATCTCTTTTGAAATATTCATTATTAACATTTTATTCACTTAGACTCAGGTATCTTTTTCGTTAGCCTATATCTTATGCACCTGCTCTCAGGCTCAGATTGCTCTCTCCTTGCATCTCTACAGTTTCAAATCTTACATCTATTTCAAGATTCAGCACATGTCAATCTGCTGTAAAACATTTCTTTATTATTGCAGTTCATTTTAATCTTACCCTTCTCTGTATCCTGTAATTCTATATTCCAATAATAGTATGTACCAGTTATGTTCCCCTAATTATAATCAAATTACTTACACACAAAAATTCTAACCTATTTGATGGCATATTCTGCATAAAATAAATCCCTTGGACCTCCACAGTGTTTTAAAAGTTATCATTCAAAATATTTTGTATATAATGCAATACAAAATTGCATGTTTATGATTTATAAATGGATAATATAGACTATTATGATTGATTAATATGCATGGCTTCCCTTGTAGAGATGTGGATGGACCTAGAGACTATCATACAGAGTGGAGTAAGTCAGAAAGAGAAAAATAAATATCGTATATATTAACACATATATGTGGAATCTAGAAAAATGGTACAGATGAACCAGTTTGCAAGGCAGAAATAGAGACACAGATGTAGAGGACAAATGTATGAACACTAAGGGGGGAAAGCAGGGGGCAGTTGTGGTGGTGGGATGAATTGGGAGATTGGGGTTGACATATATACACTAATATGTTTAAAATAGATAACTAATAAGAATCTGCTGTATAAATTTTTTTTTTAATTCCAAAAAAATTATTCATGGCTTCCCTATTACAAAGGGGGCAGAGTTCTTTTTATTTTTTTTATAACAGATAAATATGTGATGTTTTAAAATTTTTATAATTCAAAAGATAGCCCCCATAGGACTCAGCTAAGACTTGGATCAAAATCAAATCACATGGTTTATCTTCTACACCACCTTTGGTGAACCAGGCCTCCATATGTTAATTACTTAATTTATGAAAACAACGGCACAGATAAAGATTTTATGTGCAGTTGTACATTCCCAAATTGCAGACTTAAGGAAGAATTCTATGGAATTATTAAAAGCAAATGCAGTTTCCTTATTTGATTAACGCTTTTTTAAAGACACTTAAACATCTTAGAAAAGGAGAAAAAAAACCACAGTATGCCTTTTTTTCTTTTTCTACAAACAACATTGATACTTGATTGATGGATTGTTGTGAAATAGTTGTGGAAAAGCCTCAGTACATAGGCTTAAGGGTTGAAATATAGTTGATAATATTGAAAATGAAAATATTTAGTACAAGACCCTTTAATAAGTCTGGAATATAATCAGAGAACACATAATACATGGCATTTGTATTAACATCACTGAGAAAAAGAAAGAGTTCTAGTCCACTCAATCTCATGTTCTCCATCTATAAAATGTAATTAATTCTTATTCTTATATAAATCTTATTCTACATTCTTTTTTCATGAAAGTAGTGTGGAAAGTTATAGGAATTGGGAAAAAAAATTCTGACGTTGGAAATGATGAATTTCATGCAACAGCTTTTTCTCTTGTACTAGTTTTTTTGGTTTATTAATCACTACTTTTTAACATCTCCTAATAGTTTCTTCTTTGGCAGGTATTGAGGAGCTTTCTATGCTCACAGATTCTTCCTTCCCTACTTTATTTCTTTCTCCCTTTCTAATTTTTTCTTTTCCATTTTCCCTCTCTTTCTCACTCTCCCTCCCTCCTTCCCTCTCTCCTTCCTTCACTCTTCACCTTCATTAATTTAAAGAACATTTATTAAGTGAATGCTCAGTGTTAAGTGCTAGTGAAGAAATGGTGAACAATAACGTCAGAATTTGTGCACTTATCAAGTTTATATTCTAGTGAGGGAAATGGAAAAAATCAAACAGAAAACGAAAATAAAAATTATAGAGTAGGATAAGTGCTGTTAAGGAAAAAAAAAAAAACATAAAGATACAAAACAGAATGACTAGCGGAGGGCTGAAATATATTTTTATTGTGTGGTTAGAAAAAGTCTCAATGGAATTTAATTTAAAAACTGAAGGGGGGCTTCTCTGGTGGCGCAGTGGTTGAGAGTCTGCCTGCCGATGCAGGGGACACGGGTTCGTGCCCCGTTCCGGGAAGATCCCACATGCCGTGGAGCGGCTGGGTCTGTGAGCCATGGCCGCTGAGCCTGCGCGTCCGGAGCCTGTGCTCCACAACGGGAGAGGTCACAACAGTGAGAGGCCTGCGTACCGCAAAAAAATAAAATAAAATAAAAAATAAAATAAATAAAATAAAATAAAAACTGAAGGAGGTATCATTCTAAGTTTTGAAGGTGCTGTTAGTAGGACAGTGTTATAAAGACAGCAAAATATGAAAATGGAATAAGGCAGCAAAAGCTTGGATTTTTGGAGGCACAAAAAAGTCAAGGTGACAAAAGAAAGTTAGGGAATATTGGAGGAAAAGGCAGGAATAAAATCATACAAGGCTTTAAGGAATTTTGTTTTTATTCTGTGTTGATAAGGGAAACACTGAAGAAGTTCAGCAAGGGTATGATATGGCACATATAGGATTTGTGTAATATGCAGATAATATCAGTTCAGACTCAGTATTTTTCAAATAACATGGAGGAAGCATTATTTTTGTACCAGTATCAATGTAACAGGGTATGAACTATTAATCACCAATAGCAGGATAGAGACATTAAATCATTCTTACTACTTTTATTACAAAAATTAAGATCACTAACCCTCACTGAAAATAGAACACTGATTAGAGATGTAGCATACACTTTAGCCTGGGCTACAAAGACAAGAGATGCAAATTTCACCCTCTGGGTTCTCTAAGTTGTATTTCCTTTGCTGATGCCTCTGTGTCTCCTCCAGCTGGTCGCTTAAGGTCTCTTAGCCTGTGGAAGTGCAGCGTTCCACTCTCTTCTGGGGCTCTTCTTGCCTGTCCCAGTAGTCCTCTAGACATGATTCAAGATGACTGAAACTCAGTTCTTTCACACATGAAAGAACTTGTTTGTTATCAAAGCAAACATTGGGAACATAGGTGAAACTCCACACAGCCTCCAACCTTTCTTATCAGGGCATCAGAAAGTACATTAGTCATTTACTCCCTCTATGTTTCTTAAAATGGGTCACACAGGATCTTTTAAGTTCTAGAAAATGTAGGTTACAACTATTATTCTATCAGAGTAATTCCCTTAAATCCTATCTCTCTGAAAGTTAGATGAAAAGCAAACCTTGTATTTTCCAAAGGTGGAAGGTGGGAGAAAAGCACTTCACTTCAAGAATGTTTCTCTATTCTTCAAATTATTCATTGCTCTGCCTTTCTAACCTTAGTTATCGGAGGCTGTAATTAGGTCATCTGTTAAACATGGAAAACTGTTTCTTCAAGGTGGTCATGTATCTCACGTTGGAAATATATATATATATATATATATATATATATATATATATATATCAGATCTTCACTCAAAAATGAGACTAAAAAGTTCAACTTAATATCAAGTTAAAAGTCAGAACTAAAGGTGAATGTTTTTGAATCGAGGAAACTTTCAGTGTACTGAAAGTTTAGATCATGAATGATTAAGATAGCTAATTGCATTTGAAAGGATGTTTTTTATAATTATTCATCCAAGTGAAAATTAAATACTAAGAAATTTTAAGATACTGGGGACTGTGCTGGGCACTGAAAACACACCAGTAAACAAGACCTCTAGTATCTTAAAATCTACTCTGTATATATGTGTACCTTCAGATTCTAGCAAATTTACACGGGATGTTTGGCGATAGATCGATAGATAGATATACATATATATAAATATATATACATATATAAATATACACACACATATACACTGTTTTCTAAGATTAGGACTATGATAAGGAAAATAGTGTTTGAAAAGCATTTAAGATATATATATTCCTGAACTGAACTAATATATATATATTCTTGAAATATATATATTTCAACTGCCTTGAAAAAAATTAACCTTTCCATGAAGACTGTCTTACAAACACATTATGCTAATTACCTGTATTTTGCCTTTATTTCAATATTAATTATAATTATCTACTTATCTCTGACTATTGTATAATTATCAAATAACTATGCCAATCTGATCAGCAAACTGGTGAGCCACTGTTCTGTCAACTTAAGATAACAAAGCACATCCTATTACCAAGAAACCTAAAACAAAATGGCATTACCTGTAAAAAGCAAAAGTGGTGGTGCAAATATAAGATGCTTTAAAACCAAATGATATTTGCATAAAAATTTTCTAATTCTCTATGTTTGTTTTATATGATAATAAAATCATCTCTATATACCTAAAGGGTCTGGAAATTACTTAAGAAATTGACATATCAAGATTTATGTGAGAATGACATTTCTATGAAGTTATTATTATCCAAATATTTGCATGTTGATGAATTGATTTCTTCTGGAAACAATACACAATGTGATTTTCAAAATTGACCCTTTGCATTTAAATGTTCTTGATATTAATTTAGCTGTGCTTTATGCCATTGTTAATTAACTTTTAGTAGTCTGGGTTTATATGATTTTTGATTCTTAAATATGTATACTTATTTAAAGATCTTTAGAGATTTGTCTTCCATATTATGATATTTATGATAGAGGATAAAGAATTTTCCCAGTGAGAAGCTAAAGGACAATTTGAAATAAATCTCAACAGCCACATGTGTCTCTGACTACCTTGTTGTTATTGCCAGAAAATAGTATGGAGGTTATCTGAGAGGTTATGTCTTGTTATGCTTGTATTTTATGTAGTATTCTCTTGGAGAAAATCTTTCTTACTTTTTCTCCCTCGATTAGTAAGTGATCAAGTAAGTAATACTGACACATGGGACCATGAGGCACCGGATATTTCAAAATCTTTTTCAGGGTGCGTGCTACAAGAATCAGAAAGTGATCAATGTTATTGAGATTGCTAAATTTGAGGAGAAATGTAACTAATTCACAGTTTGTTATAACAGCATTTAGCATAATATATCATTTAAATAAAATACTTTAAAATATTAGAATGATCTCATGAACACCAGGTAACAATAATTTTATGTGGATTGGAACCATCTGCTTAAACACATGCCATTTTTTATCTTCTTATATTATTTTTTTGAGATAACTCTTGGTCTAAGAATTAATTAACTTCTTTCCTGGTGTCATGGTCCATAGATTCAGTGGTAAGGAGAAGCAGTATAACCTGCTCCAACTATATCCAGCCAAGATGTTGAAACTGCTTTCTACTAAAAGAATACAGGACTCCTTCATTCCTTATTTAGTAGAGGAGAATTCAAGATGATCCTGAGATAGTTTGCTATTGGCAGAAATCAAGGTTTCACTGACAGGTAGCAGGATCTAGTTAAAAAGAACTACCTGGTCATCATGTACAGAGAGGTGATACAGTGACAATTTGAGCATCCAAAAGAAAATAACGACAGCTAAGTGGATCCAGTCTGTGTAAAGTCATAAGTTTGTGATGCTCTAAGGAATACATAAATATAAATTCTGCTAGAAATAATCCTATGTGCACAATTCTTGCAGTAAATATGAGGAACAAATCACTCAAATGATACATAAATTTGAAAAGTTTTAAGTTGTGAAAGCAATACAATATCTTTCTCACATGAGGAAATTCAAATAGACGTTATGGTGAAATGGTAATATATTTAATTTGTTTTCTTCCTACAATACATGAAGGAGTAAATTTTAGAAATATTCTCCAATATATATGGACTTGCTTCATTTTGTCTTTATTTATATAGTCACTTATATTTCGGCTTTCTCATTTTTGTTAGTCAGTTGCAACTTTTCAACTGCTTTCCATTTTCAGAAATTTTGTTGTTCTCATCTGCTACTGTCATTGTGATTTAGTATTTTATATTCTTTAACTATAATTTTGGTAGGGTTTGAATGAGAAATAACAATATAAGTGGCTATCTATTTAACCATGTTTAGTGTATAAGTAGAAGTTTTTTTGAGAAATAAAATACTTCATTTTTCCTCGTATCTCAGAAAACAATATCATGAAATTAGTGTATAATATTTCTGTCTGTTTTTATCTGTTTTGTTATTTATGTAATAATCTTAAATAGTAGTGTGTCACCTGCTGTTTATGTACACAAGTTTTTCTAGGATGAATACTGAGGTAACAGAATGAGCTTTTCATTATTATACAATTATAACAAGGTATATAACTGTCAAAGCTAGAGATAGATTTTTCAATCTCTTTTGTAACCTCATTTGGGCATGAAATGTGAACTGGAGTAATGTGTGTAAATTTGTTGTTTAAAAGAAAATTAATTGGTCTAGATTTCCTCTCTTCTACCCCTTCTCTAACCTGGGTGCAGAAGTAGAAGTGGCTGGGTTTTTTTTATAGAAGATAACTGTAACACTCTATACTAGCCAGTAACTACATATGGCTACTAGAATTAAAATTCTATAAAATTAATAATAGCATTTTTCAGCTACATAAGCAACATTTCATGTCAATAGCCACATATGGCTAGCGGCTACCATAATGAGCAGTGCAGATAGATATAGAACACTTTTTATCATCTCAGAAAGTTCTATTAGTCAATAAGGGGATAAAGAATGGGGAAAAAAATGAAAGCAATGCAAGTCAAAACCTGAAATATTGCAATGCCTTATGGAGTATATCTCTCTTTCCATCTTAAATTTCTGGACTAACTTCAAACTGTTGTTTGAAGGAGAAATAAATATCTATCTTATTGAAGTCACTTGTTTTGAGGCTACTTTATCAGATCAGCATATCCTGTACACACACAAACACACACACACACAGTTGCATACACACACATATGTGCATATAAATGTTGGTTTGCAACCTTGGGAGTTCCCTAGGGTGAAATTCAAAGCTAGCCCCCATACATAGAAGGGGAGGAGAGACCAAAGAGGCAGACCACTCCAGATAGGTAAGCCCTGGTTTTAATAAGCAAGGGAATTTACATAAGGAGGCTTGTCTTGGGCAACTACAAGAAAATTTGACCTCTGCACCTGCCTTCAAGAATCTTAAAAGTTTATATAGAGGTCTTAATGGGGTTCAGTCACATATACAGTCCAGATGCTTGCATCTTTGAAACAGCTCTGGCTATGGGAACAGTGGGCAGAATTTATATATTCCAAGGACAGGGGAGGAGGTAAGGAGTCTCCAACTGCCTGGGCCCATCTTGCAGGTAAACCAGCTGTCATGTCCTTTCCATGACTTCCTCCAAATCTCCACCTCTCGTGATCAGCTCTTACAATCTTACATGTCCCCCTCTTCTGAAACGTGCCCTGAGCAGTGAGCAGTGGTTTCATCAGCATGGAAGTGGTTGGTTTGGTAGCTATCTGGCTGTGTTAGAGGCACAGTCTACAGCAATAATACAAGCACATGCAAGAGAAAATGCAGATTAAGATAATGATTCCCCAAATAAGCAACTTTTTTGTGATCCAGTCAGTGGTCATGTCCTCTTGATGACTTCCAACAAAGAGAGAGTTTCTGATCTTTACATATGCCATGTTCAACTTCACTAAATATTTCTATATTGGTTGTATGTTAATCTCCCGTTTATAGTTTTTAAGAGCCCTGGGTTCCTCATACCCCCACTGAAACGACATTTTTAGTGACAATATGCTTTTCTCAGACCTCTTACTTTTCAGCTGCACTTACTATCCTTTTCACCAGAGAATTTGTGGGTATTGAAGAAGGCACTGAGGCTGCTCGGGTTATCTTTCCTCTTGTTGGATAGGCATGCTTAAAGAAAGTATAAAGTCTGATCTCTCAGAGCTACATGAAAGATGTAATGGAACCAGCTCTGCTCCTTTGCATGTGGGCTGTCTTTGATTAATGCTGCCTATAACTGGGTGGGCAAAATTATCCAGTTTAGAGTGTATAAGTCTATCTGGCCACACACAGAAGCATGCATTTCATTTAGGCTTTAGCAGTCATTTCAATGAATACTTAAAATATACAATTTGATTTCCTGTTCAGACTTCAGGTAGGGAAGAAAGGATTTTTACCTTAATCTCTTATCCTGTGTGGCTTAGTTTAAAAATTTTGATTTGTTACCCATTGCTTCCACATCCACTTATCCCTTAACCACTCCATTTAGGATATGTGCATTAGAATTTGTGCTTCTAGGTTTATATTCTTCATTTTTTCTTGTATGTATTTAGTTTCCTCAACAAGTTTGTATGTTTACTAAGGACTATCCAAATGGTTCTGCTACAAAGTGTACAACTTTGAAGAACTTAAACAGTACAAATTTTCTCATAATAATCAGTAATAAGCAAGATAACATTTACTAGTAAGATTATCTTCACAGTAAAAAAATGGTTAAAAAATTAATTTTCACAGTCTTGTTAACCTCTGTCAACCTCTCTAATGGTAGCCAGGGATGCTCTTCAAATATTTTTATTAGTAACAGAAACATCTTCAAACAACATATTAAGCTTTTTTTCCCAAATTAACTAAGATTTATTAAGCACTGATTATGTGCCAAACACCATGCCAAGTGCTTTATCCATATCACTCAGTTTATTTCTCATAGCAGTTATGTGAAGTAAACGTAATCACTGCACTTTATGGGGGACTAAGGCATAATTATTAAGTAACTTTACTAAATTTATATAGTTAGTAAATAAACAGGAGATATTGAAATCCAGGTTTGACTCCAGAGTATGTTCTTTTAACCAGTACAATATATTGCTTCATAAATATTTGATGTTTATACATATTTTGACCTCACATAAACATTAACAAAAAACAGCTAGGGAAGCTTTTAATACACGAAGAGAGGTTTAGAGCTCCTGGGGTGTTCTCAGTTATGGTAGAATGCATGTTTGTGGATCTGGCAAAGGGGAATGGGAATTGGAAGTATGCTATGGTAGAACTGAGGAAAATGGTAAGAGATGGTTATCTGGGTATGAGGGTATGACAGCTCCTGTAATCTTAAGAACTTTGAATCATTCAGTGGAGTCTTTCATAAACCAAGGCAAATGGTATGTTTTAAAAGTGATTTTGTAAAAAATTTTCACCTTCTTCTTTTTTAGCATTAGTCATGTATGAATGAGTGTGACAGAGGGATCAGAGAGGAGGACACATGGTGAGTGACATTACCCACAATTTCATGGTGATCAATTCTGGGAACTATAATTAATCTCCTGCTATTTTGTGACATAAATGACAGCTTTAGCCAGGAGGGATAGGCTAATTTTTACAAAATAATGAAATAAAAGCAGTTCATTGCAGAGTGATTACCACTTATGCCTTCACTGGCATGAATTTGATGATACCTAATTGGCATTATGAAATTAAATTTGTAAATAAACATATGGGAATTAGCTTCATGATGTTCATATTCGACATGTGTAGAATTTTTACAGTCAATTAAAAAACATTTTAAAAAATCACTATTCCTATTTTGTTCTCTAGAGTTTCTGTTCGTGTAACATGAGTTAATCATCAATACTGTACATAAAATGTTTAAATGTATTTGCTTACTTCATGGGGATTTGATAAAATATGCTTTATATTTTATAATGTCCCAGTGTCTTGTTTCTGTAATTAAAGTTACATAGAAAGCTAGGTTTAACATTGAGCTCATAGAGCAGTTTCTGAAAATTTGCTAACTTAATCTGAATTCTGTATATTTCAAAATGTCCACTTGTATGGTGTTATCTAATTACGGAGGCATATTAAATTGCAGACATTAATGTAGCACTATCTGTTATTAATTCAATTTTATAGTGGCATTCAGAAAGTTTTACATCTAACAGGTTGCGTATATATTTTATTAATAAATTAAAATAGAGTACTACTTTTTATCATTCTTTTAGCAAGTCTAAAAATTAAGAATTGTTTTACAAAAAGTAACTTCTTTAGCAACTGTCTTTATAGCAATTCATTTATTTTTTAGATCTATATGAACATTATATAATAATCAGATGAATGTAATACTCACATAATAGTGTGATGTTATGAGTTTACTATAAGAAACTTAAATATATTCCTCATTTTTGAGTTTGATCTCATAAGTTAAATGTGAACACATTACTGGATAAATTTCATCCTTTCTATCATTTAATTACTTGAGATATGTGGTGAGATAACTTATAAGAGGTTATACAGAGAGTACAACAGGCAAAAAATACATGCATGTATTCTTGTATATGTTTACCTTAAAATGTAAATCTCTAAAAGTAAAAGTATTCTTGCTTAAAACTCAGAAATTTGAACATATAATCTATCTTAAATCAAGGTTATTCACACTTATAATAAGTATATAAAGTATCTTCATCCATGCATTCATTAAAATACATTGAATATTTATTATTTATTGGCATTCTTATATTTTAAGATACTACAGATATAATAAAATTTCTCTACTAATCGTATCTTAGGCCATGAAGGAACACAAATATATTAAATGAAAATTACTATCTAGGTCTCTCAAAAAGGAAACCAAGAGTCATTATGGATATTCCAAGAAGGGCTTCTAACTCAGCCTGATCACTTTGGTCAGGTCTCACATAAATCAGACCTGGATTTCAATATCTCTTTTCTTTCATAAATTATATATATACAGATAAATTATTTACTAAAATGCCTTGATTTCCATGTAAAATGGAGATAATTATACTGATTATTTAATATAATTGCTCCAAGGAATAAATAAATATGTGCAAATTATTTGTCATGGTCCTGAGCACATAATCAATGCTTAATAAATCTTGTTTCTTTCTCTATCATCATTTTTCATTAGCAATTTTACAACACCGTTCCCCACTCTGTCTCTCTCTCTCTTTCCCTCTTTCTTTCCATTCCTCCCTCCTTCTCTCTCTATTTCTCATTCTTACACACACACACACACACACATACACATAAACACACACACACACATTGAAAATCTTTCATACAATGTCCTTTCCCCATCTCAAATCTTGACTGCTCTAGTCCTCATGCTAGTTATGCAGTGGGGGAGGGTAGTTACATTACTGTCAAATTGAATACTTAACAATCATTCAAGAGCTCAATAAATGTCAGCTAACTTCTCATAGAGGGAAACATGGAAAAATCGAAATGAATAAAATGAAAGGTGATGATTTCTATATTATGATAGATTATCTTGGCAGCTAGGAGGCTCTATGTTTCTTGTGCTTTTGTAGTAAATGTAAAAAAAAAAAAAGCCGTCTTTTGGAAAACAGATGTAACTGATTTCAAACTCCAACTCTGATACATTAGCTATATAAACTTAGGTAACGTACTGTTTTCTTATCTGTATAAAGGGGACTATAATAATTATCATGAGTGTAATGCTTAAAGTAATTATGTGTGCAGGGTGCCTAACCCAATGCCTGGTACATAGTGAACAATTACTGGATAATACATATATAATTAATTCGTTTATTTATAACAAAGCTTACTTTATTAAAGAAATCTACACTGATAATTTTTTAACCTTTACAAAAAAGACCCCAAATATTGGATAATGGTTTAATATTTCTTTTGAAAAACTAACTTGAAAATGTGTCTTTTTCAGTTTAAGGTTGATGCAAAGTGAACTGAAGATGTTAATCAAATTTATGACATTTGCTGCTGAAATATTGGACTTTGAGTATTAGATATAAAGCATGATGTGTCTAGGATATCCTTACCAATGAGTAATAGAAAACTGACAGCCTCTCTCATCCATCAACAAGCAGGAAATATTGATGACATATTTTTAGATCCAAATCTGAATGCCTTTCTCTAAACACTTCAAGAGAATTTAGAGAATGACTATACATAAAACAGTGACATGTTTCTACAATGAAAAGTGTGTAGAAGACTGAAAATCGCCAAATTTTTTGGCAAGTTAAGAATGCCAGAGTAATGTGTTGGCTACATAAATAAAAGAGAAATAAGGGAATAGAGATGTTAAGAAAGGGATTAGAGAGACTGTTAAGTAATAAAAGGTGAGATACATAAATAAGTATACAAACAGGTAAGTTTATGTTCAGCTCTAGAACATTCATTTAGTTGAATGTACTTTAATACTAAAGAAGGCTGAAACAGGCAATTAAGTGGAATCTGGGAACATTTTTAAGAAATACTGTATCTAAAATGCCAACATCAGTGTGTCAGTAATGACCATTTCTTCTGTATAATTAATATAAACACAAATATCCTAGGAAGAAAAAAAATTCCTACTAAAAGTCTAGGTAACTCCACCTTTACTAGATCACTTAAATGTTTTTCACCATTCTTTGCAGAGGCATACATTATCCATTTTATCATTTTGAAGAAAAATAATAAAATTAAAACTCAATTAAATAGAGTTGGATGACCAGAAGGGGGAGCTCTCATGCCCTGAGATGATAGTAGAACCCAACAGGAAAAAGAAATACTCCTCTTCTTTCCTGGAAGGAACTCAACCAATGAAAAGCCAGGGACTCTGTTTACTATAGACCTCCCAACTTTCTTTTCCCCTCCATGAAAGTATTCTCCTTTCCTTGCCCTGTGGGAACTTTCACGTGGCTTGCCATATTTGCAGTCCCCAAATTGCAATTTTCTAATGATCTCAAATAAACCCATCTTTGCTGGAGAAATATCTGGCAGTCTATTTGTTTTAGGTCAAAATTTTGTAATCATATGTAAGAAAAGAGCAGTTTACAATGACTCTAGGTCCCAAGCTAGACATCAATGTATTTCAGTAATAATTTCAATGTATTTCTATATTTATATAGAGTATAGAAAAGCAATCATTAAAGAAGGAAACATTGCTGAAAATGTCAAATGTTGGGAAAATTTTTCACAGGCTAATCAATTGCAGGACGCTTTCTACAAGAATAATCAATCATTACTTATTTTCTTCAAAATTGGATAAAATCTAATGGAACATTTCTTCTTGATTGCTAAAATGGGGAATATGTTGGGTTCAATATTCTTTAAAACATAAAGACCTCTGCTTTACTCTATGCCATTTGAAAGTTGCATCAGACGTCCTTTAGATACTGTAAATGAAACATTCTTACATGTCTTAACTGTGTAAAATATTTATTCTTGAGTAGAAGGAAAATACTAAGAATAAATGTAATACTATATATTAACTATCCATTTTCTTCATCTACTCTTCTAAGAATTGACTTTTAAAGTCTAACTTTTCTCATATTCAATAAAATTGTTTTTGTGGTGATCAGAGGCAATTGAAGTTCTATGATCTCAAATACATTAATGAGATCTGTCCATTTGTTACTTGAAGCAGTATACACAAGCTTTAGTCAAGGGATTTTTTTAAACATTTCCCTAGTTAAACACTTAAAAGAGTTGCCAAGATTTTGATCATAAATGAATATAAAAGTTATTAGTGTAGTGTTTCCTAACATGTCCTTAAATTGTTTTTGGAATGGAATCATTACAGCTACTTTTCAATGCTGAATTGTATAAGCCTATACAAATATTTCCACAAACTGTTCTCTTTTAATATCATTTTCTTGGAGCCAAAGAGCTCTGTATATGTGGCCTTGCACTCTTGTAGCTTTTAATAGCATCCTGATATTCCATCAGTAGTTTTGAGTGTTAGTGGCACTATATATCAAGACCTATCATCTAATCTCACGCAATATAAGTTATAGTGTAATTTTGCCATACAAACATATCAATGCACTGTAATTTTGGTGGGTTGATTTATCTGGAAGTTTTCATAAGAACAGAAAGGAACAAAAGTGAGATGAACTCAATGGTGACAGTCTTGGTATTATTAGTCATATTTATAATTTTACTTTTAAAGTGAATCCATGTGGAGATTGTCAAGATATATAGTTTTTACGATGTCATCAAATATCATTAATATGTATATAGAAAATTTTCTGTGATTTAGATGTTTGAGCTTAAGTAGAAAAACTGAATAACATCCATTCTGACTCAAAGTCCTCTATTAACTACATATGTAGGTTATTATTCATATATTATATTAATAAATATGAATTAAACAGTCATAAAGCTTATTCTTTTAATAACCATTGTATCAATGATATTTGTGTAATGACAAACTTATGCTTCTTATTAAAACAGCTCATAAAAAGCTTAGTTATTTTTCCCTGTTGGTCTGGAGAAACCAGCTACAGAGATGTTTTAATTTAAATTAACTGTTTCAAATTAATCTTGAATGTTATCAAATTAGAGACATTAGAGAAATACAGGAAAAAATAAATGCGAGAGAAAAATTTCACTGCTTCAGACTCCTTTCTGGTACTGTAATTATTTCTTAACTTTTATTCTCTGAAATTTACCTCCAAATCACTAAGGAAAATTCAATCAATAATTTTTGCTATGAGGATATATTGTAATGTTCCATTCAGAGAACTAAAAATATGGTTAAGAAAAGATATTTTATATACTACGTAAAATAGTATATAATATACACACAAATAGTTGTGTGTATATTTGTGTGTGTGTATGTTTGTGCATTTCATATAGTCCAGAATTTCCAATAAAGATAAGATCAGTTCATTTTGGTTATGTAAGCTTTAACCTAGAATGTGAAAAATACAGTCTGATTTAGCTATTTCTATCTTTACACTTTTTCCAAAATGGTTTATTCATGCCTGGTAGCTTTCTTATTTTCTGTCAAATAATTTCTCTTTTATCTTTCCTAGAAATGTAGACTGTCATTTCTTTCATGGGATTTTTCTAGCCTGTACATTCATCATCACCTGATTTTCATTAGCCAGCTTACATCAACCTCAGTCAAATTCAGGATTTGATGTATATTCTAGATGGAGAACTACTTTTTATATTTGGGTTTGACTTAATAGGAATATATTTTTTTTTCTTATTTAATTATTAAAATGTTCTTATTTTATCTATAAAATGTTCGATGTTTTTATATAATTTTCATTTTGAATTAGCTGAAAGATGTAGAAATATATAATTTATATATCATGTTAGACAATTTGCTTAAGGAACTATTTTTTCACGTCTAAAATGGGAGCAATGATTTCTACTTCATGAACACAGGAATAAAAATGAAATTAAGTATTTAGTGGTAGATGTGGATATAATAAATGGTAACCTTAAGTAAAAAGATATTGACCATATCTAGTTTTATGTAAAAAATTCAGCTGAGTTTTTCTAAAGGGAAAAATTAAATAATATGAACAAGTAAGTCTCAAAAGACTGTAAACCAACAAAAAATACTAACATATGAAAAGGCCCTATATTCTCTTGTAACATGGTAATGTATAAATAAATTGAGAAGATTCTATTTTGTTATTATCAGTATGGTAAAAATTAAAAGTGGGCATAGTATTCATTGTTATAAAACATGTAACAAAATTAGTACTAATATACACTAATCCTGGAAAGACATACATAAATCACTCTTAGGAAGAGAAATGTGGTAGTACATTTTTTTTTTTCAGAAATTGAAGTGGGCATAATTTTAGCTCAGAAAAAAAAAAAAGCCACTTTTATGGATCATCTGTACCCATTTACACACTCAAAAATTAAGTGCAAGCCTCTTCACATCAGCATTTTTGATAACTAATTTTTTTTCTCACCTTGAGGTTAATAGAAATAAAGTATTGTTCATCTAGAGTCTTCAGCTATTTGAAAAGAAACAGGCTTTTACTGATAATATGTAATAACCAAAATTTATTATATATACATAAGTAGAAATCCTTTCTAGACTCATAATTTTCCACTTATTTTTCCTTTTATTATTTACTTATCTTGATGCAGAAGTCAGCTTTTGCTGTGAATGTTAAGAAAAACTATAATTAATATGACAGTTAAAATTTTGAGACCATAATTATTTATTTCATACATATTAATTGGTTAAATATTTGTGATTCTATTTTAATACATTTAAATACATGCATTTTCAAAAAATTGGAAACAATTTATTCAAAATAATCTCCATGAATTTATATATAGATATATGTCATTAATGTGTATATGATGAAATATAAATGTAGTCATTCTCTTGTTGCTCAATTAAAGCATGTACCACAGCATTTCACATTTAGTCATTGAGCAACTGTAAGTATATTGTGTGGTATATAAGATTATATATGTTATATATACTTATATATAATTATATATAAAATATATGTTTCAAAATACATAATTTATATATAAAATATATGTTACATTTCAAGTATATTTAAAATGAACAAAGTTTTAAATATATGTTACACTTTGCTTCTTTATATAATGCAATGAATCAGTTGCTTTTTTCCTAGGTCTAACCTTAAGGTACAGTCAGGTGTATGAATAGACTATAAATAATAATATAGAACAATTATTTTAAATAATATATTTTAAAATTTATATAGAAATAGATGCAAATATTTATTTTGTGTGCTAAAGAAGCATACTATATACCTGTCTTACCAAATATGAACTCAACATAATATTTGAGTAAAACTTAATGTACAGTTAAAGCAAACTGATAAATAAGAATCAAAATATATTTTAAAAACATGTTGGATAATGATATTTGCAAAAGTATATTTTTATTTATAAAGATTTTATAATGAGACTGCTCAAAATGAAATCAAAAGTACTTATACAATATGATTTACGTGTTCAATACAATTTTTTACCTTTTACATAAATGTATAATATTTATACTAAGATAAGCCTGTATTTTAGCAAACAAACATCATGCAGTTGCTCTATCTACAACTTTGGTTATGCAATAGCCATTTGCACAAGATACATTTTTATGGATGACATGAAAAATTATGTTGTTAGCTTTTGAAAGAGTGTTTAAATCAGAGGGTTTTCCCTCTCATTTTTATAATTCATTTCTAGCTTTCACTTCTTTCTAAAATTCAATTGGCTGATGATTTATCAAAACATGTTAATAATTCTTATTTGAAAACATTCATGTTCAAAAGTACAATATTTGATGAAAATTTCCCCACAATCTCGATTGAATGCTAACAAGCTTGCAGACTTTTTTAGGATCACTGTTGAAATTATCATCTCTTTCCTAGTCAACAGAATTTTTCTTGCACTACATTTAACCCTTGCCTATTTTAAAACAAGGCTAGAATAAAATCATTCTGTATAACTAATACCTCAGAATTTTTGAAGTACAAGAATTTTCTAATAAAGAAAAATAAAGAGAAATTAGTTTTACAATGAATGAGCTTCAGATGCCAAGATAAGAGTGTGAGTATGTAAGAGTGTAAGTATGTAACTCAGAAAATGATCTATTAATTTCATGATAATATCCATTTGAAATTAACTTAATGTTGATTAAAAAATACACTATTTTGCCCTCTGAACTATAAAGATAAAGACAAAACCAAATACTCTGGGAAGATGTAAAAAATGAAAGTAAAAATCTGGACATATATAATACATTCCATATTCTCATTAAAATATAATTAAATTTATTTTTACATATGTATATGTGTTCATGTGTTGTTTCCTTTTCAAATAGAAGTAGTCCTAGCATATCATAGCTCTTGGGCATTATATTTCATAGAACTGCTAATTGGTTCACTGCTTTCCTCAAGTTAGTTAGAATCCTATTTTCCTATACTTCAACTGTATTTCTATTTAATTAATGTCTGCTTGTCTTTTGTACTGTAAATATAGCAACCATTTTCGCATCATTGTTTTATGGTAAGCATCAAAGCTTTAGTTAACATTCAGGTTTACTAACAACTCTCACTCTTTCATCTAGATAGACACTTTTAAATTGCAAATTTTGATCTGTTTCAGTACTTAGAAAAATCTCCACTCAGTTAAAAAATATTATGTGTAAAATGAGACAAAAAATCTGCTTGGGAAAATGGCAGAAGATTAAACAGATCTGTAAAGGAAATTAGGAAACAGAAAGATATACTGAAGAAACACTTAGAATGAGGTACAGAGAAATAAAAGGTTAGAAAATATAGAAAGAGTACAAAATTGATATGAAATACAGTTGCAAATTTATATGTGGTACGAATTCCAGAATGAGAGGAAAAAGAATAGTGCCTCTAGGAGGAAATCATACCCAAAAGGTAATTACTTGGGAGAGATGGCCTGTTAATGCCATATAAGCTTGCATGAGGATTCAGCTAGTGATTTCTAATGACTTGCTAAAATCCAAGAGTTTACAATGTGTGTGAGTATGAAGCTAATGGAGACCTCAGATGTAGGGAGTTTTGCACACTTTTTCAAGTTATTCCTCCAGGAAGTCCACCAGAAACTCACAGGAAAGGTAGAGCTTCACTCCTTTCTCTTTGAAAGTGGACCCTATGTTGGGACTTGCTTCTAATGAGCAGAGTATGGAATTGTAAGAATAGTAATCTTACTGTGGAGAAACCTGACAGACACCACTATAACAATAAAATCAAGGTGAACATAAGTTGTAATGAGTTATATTTATATCACATACCCCTGATGTGAGGCAGTAAGAAGAGGATTTCTTTACATACCTCACTACATACTTTTGCACAAATTTTTTTTTTTTTTTTTTTTTGCGTTACGCGGGCCTCTCACTGTTGTGGCCTCTCCCGTTGAGGAGCACAGGCTCTGGACGCGCAGGCTCAGCGGCCATGGCTCACGGGCCCAGCCGCTACGCGGCATGTGGGATCTTCCCGGACCGGGGCACGAGCCCGTGTCCCCTGCATCGGCAGGCGGACTCTCCACCACTGCGCCACCAGGGAAGCCCTGCACAAATTATTTTATACTTCAATAAAAATCTTACAGATAGAAGTAAGAAAAGAATAGTAAAATGAACCACTCCTAAAAGATACACAAATACACCTGACTAAAAGGGAAGACTTTTTTTTTTTTCTTGGAAAGGATGTTTTAGCAGTATAAAAATGTTAATTTCTCCTATATAAATATACAATTTTAGTGTAATCCACATATAAATACAAACAAGTTTTTTCCCTCTTTCTCCCAGAAATAGTAAGATAATTCTATTGTTCATACACAGAACAAATATTTACATGCAATACTAAAGGGCATTTAATAAAAAGGTGAGAGAGCAAACATCTTCCACAGATTTTAAAACATTTCTAAGTCCTCTATAATTAAAACAATGTAGTGGTACATGAATAGTTGGACCCCAGGAGCAAAATATAAAGTCTAGAAACAGAAACAAGCACATCAGGAAATCCAGTACTGTTAAGTGCTTTATGGAAAACATGGAATTGTTAATATGCTAAGTTGGGATATTTTGATAGCCATTTGAAAACAATAACAACTGATTCATAACTCATATTAAATATGAGAACATTTTGGTGTTAGTAAAAGATCAAAATATTAAAAACTAAATATCATAGTTGAAAACATCAGTTAATTGACATATCTAAGTATAGGGAAAGGCTTCCAACTGTGACTCACAATTGAGATATAAAAATAAAAGATAGATAAGTATGATTATGACATTTAAAAAAAGATTTCATGATAAAAGAAAACCATGTACAATGTCAAAAATAAAATATTAAACGAACTGGGAAAATATTTGCAACATATATCATAACTTTTTTAAGAGGGATATTTTCTCATATATGTGTCTCATATATACATATATTACATAGATATATATTCTCAAAAGTTGAAGGGAACAAAAGGCAAAGGCAATGAATAACATTTCACATCAAAGTATACAAATGACTCAAACACATGAAAAATGAGCTCCACACTGCTCATAATAAGAGAAAACAAATTAAATTACATTGAAATGCTAATTCTGAACTCTTTCTTTGGAAATATTCAAACACTTGACACAAAAACTTTTAGTGAGACAGAAGGGAAAACAAGTACTCTTATAGACTGTAAGTGAGAATGAAAAATAGTAAAACAACTATGGAGGAAAATTTGTCAATATCTAACTTCATATGCATTTATCAATGTTAATATTCTGTTAGTGATATAAAGCTATAGGTTTTCAAGATATTTCCATCAGGAGAAACTGATTACAGGGTGCATGGTATTTCTCTGTTTATTTCTTATGACTGCATGTGAATGTATCAATGCAATTCTCTCAAAGTAAAAAGTTTAATTAAAAAAAGTAGCTCAGGCTAATGGTTATCTTCGGGGAGGAGGAAAGAAGTAGAGTTTAGTAAGGGGGACAATGAGATTCTGTGATATAGGTAATTTTCTATTTCTTAGAAATCTGAATTTTAAAACAGGAATATTCATTATGTAATAAGACATAGAGGTAAACAGTTGTTAAATTTGGAATTTTCCATATGCATGTTATATTTCAATATTTTTTTACTTAAAAAATAAAGGCTAACTCAGGAAAATTATCCTAACTTGCTAAGCATTTTGGTTTGTTGATAAAACTTTCACAACAAGAGAAGTTGGCACCATGAGTGGACTTTCTAATATGTGGGGAGTAGAAATGGAGTAGCCTACCCTTTAAGTTTGTACATGCAAGAAGGATTTTCTAATTGGTTCTTGGATCCCTAATTCGAACTCTAATATGATTAGATTTAAAGAGATTAATGATTTCTGATTGTAAGGAGACCACTGATAGTCCACAGCATGATCTGACAGTAGAAATAGGCAAAATTTCAGTATTGGGTACCTGCAATCAAACATTTATAAAAAGCAAGAATCTTGATGACACATATTTTCATATATTTTTATCTAACTAATGAGTATAATGAGACTACATGGGTGCTCCTAAAGACACTGAACAAAGTGGGAAAGCAAAGGATGGGCTGGGAATTTGAATACAAATTCCCAGCTCAAGAACCATAAATGATCTGAAAGTTTCTATGTCTGCCCTGAAAGATAACCTTTTTTTCCTAAAGACACAGGTGAAACTGACAAGACCCAAACTCAGAATCTTAGTCTGTAAGTGGCCAAATTACAACACAAAATAAATTTCTAGGCTTGAAGGTAGTCTACTGATAAAGTGAGGACAATACCTGGGAAGAAGTGAGATCCTGAAGATTGGAATGGGGTATGTGGGAAGACTTAATAGAGCTAGGGAATTAAGCCCCTAAATTCGGATGAGTCTTTTTTGTCAGAAGAAGCAGACACTATCCTCAGTAGAAGCAAGCACCCACCCCTAAAAGAAGACACAGCTCTTTCCCCATCTGAGTGGATTAATCTTTCATTGCCTGAAGAAACTTTAATGGTCTCCCATGGAGTAATTTCCTTGAATGACAATTCTGATTCTCTCCAGGACCCACTCCACCACCCCTCATTGTTTCTAGATGTATAAGTAGGCTCAAGTCCAAACAGATCCCTAAAGGTAAGGTAAAAAGTGTGACCCATGGGGACATGCACGACACTCCCCCAAAATAGTTGTTTCTAATTTATATAGAGAGAAATCTGGGGAATATGTGTGGGAATAGATAGTAAGGGTGTAGAATAATTGTGGGAGGAGTATAAAGGTGAATGAGGCTGAATTTATTGATATGGGCTCACTGAGCAGAGATTCTACATTTAATGTTCTAACTGTTAAAGAGTTAGAAAGGGCTCTAAGAGTTTGGTTAGCTGCTTGACTAAAACATGAACCAGAGTGGACTCATGGTGAGTGACGTAGACATGCCAGACTTGCCTTGGTTTAATGTAAAGATCTGAATGCAAAGTCTCAGGAGGGTTGGAATGTTAGAGTGGATTTGTCATTTAAATGTAATTACCATGGGAAGGTCCAGAAGGCACATTTCTCAAAAAAAGTGTAAGAATAAATTTGTGAAGGGAGCCCCAGCATCCTTGAAGTACTCTGTGATCACTTTTCTCTGTAGACCAGATCTTAGAGGGAGAACTGTAGACATTGAATTGGGAAACCTAAATATAATGGGAGCAAATAAACCCCTGAAGTCACAGGGGTCAAGTGGTGGCACTCAACCCCAAAGGCAACTTGGTCATGGTTACACTAATGGACAGCAGAGTCAAAGCAGCAATCAGAATAGTCCGACTTTCATAGACCTTTGTCATTGGCTACTTTATTATGGTGTTCCTGGAAGTGACATTGATAGAAATCCTACCAAATTCTTACTTGATCTGTATAAGCAAAAATTTTGCAGGCTAGCGAACAAAAGTGTAAGTTGAATCATAAAAACAGAGTCATGACCCCTGAGTCAATACTCAGTCTTAATTCCCTTGA
Organism: Pseudorca crassidens; assembly: GCF_039906515.1. NCBI lineage: Eukaryota > Metazoa > Chordata > Mammalia > Artiodactyla > Delphinidae > Pseudorca > Pseudorca crassidens. Next base: position 74,674,388 of record NC_090304.1, on the reverse strand, counting down.
ATGAAGGGGAGGACTTCTGTACACAACCAAAATTTATGCTTTTAATCTTTCTCACAGTCTTCTCCAGAGTGACTTATGATCTATTACCAGGGTATCTGTGCACTGGGGAAGAGGAAATGATCAGACCTCTTGGGGACTATTGGACACTGATTTGAACCAACAGTAATTCTTGGAGACCCCAGATGCCACCGTGGTCTACCAGTAAGAGTAAGAGTTTATGTCGGTCAGGTGATCAATGATGTTTTAGTTCAGATCCATCTCAGAGTGAATCCAGTGGATCCCTGGACTTATTCTGTGGCTATTTCCCCAGTCAAGGAATGTATAATTGTAAGAGACATATTGAGCAGCTAGCACAATCCCCATATTGGTTTCCTGACCTATAGATAAGATATTATGCTGAGGAAGTCCAGGTGGAAGCTACCAGAACTGCCTCAACCTAGGAAAATAGTCAACAAAATGCAACACTGCATTCCTTGAGAGATTGCAGAGATTAGTACCACCAAGAAGAACTTGAAGGGGTGGTGATTCTATGGCATCTCCATTCAACTGGTCTATTTGTCCCGTGTGGAAGACAGATGAATATTGGAGAACAATATTGTATTATTGTAAATTTATCTAGGTGATGACTTCAGTTGTGTTTTCATCTGTTACCAGATGTGTTTTCATTACCTGACCAAATTAACAGATCCTCTTGTATTGATCTTGCAGATGCTTTTTTGAAATCTATCCATGTTAAAAAAAAGACCACCATGAGCTGTTTCCTTTCAGCTGGTAATGTGAGCAATACACCTTCACCCTCCTTCCTCAGGGGTATACTAGCCCTCTAGCTAGTATGTCATAAATTAGGTTGCAGGGCTCTTGATTCCTTTTCCCTTCTACGAGATATCACACTGGTCTGTTACATTGATAATATCATGCTGAGTTGACCTAGTGAGCAAGAAGTAGCAACTAGGGCTTCCCTGGTGGTGCAGTGGTTGAGAGTCCGCCTGCCGATGCAGGGGACACGGGTTCGTGCCCCAGTCTGGGAAGATCCCACCTACTGCGGAGCGGCTGGGCCCATGAACCATGGCCGCTGAGCCTGCGTGTCCTGAGCCTGTGCTCCACAACGGGAGAGGCCACTACAGTGAGAAGCCCACGTACCGCAAAAAAAAAAAAAAAAAAAGAATTAGCAACTAATCTACACTTATTGCTAAGATATTCATAGTCAGAGGGTAGAAAATACTTCAAAAACATTTCAAGGGCCTTCTACCTTAGTAAAATTTCTAGAGGTTCAGTGATTTAGGGTAAGTGGAGATAACCCTTCAAAGGTGGAGGATAAGTAATTGCATCTTGATCCTCTATAATCAAAATGGAGGCCCATGCCTATTGGTCCTCTTTGGGTTTTGGAGGCAACATATTCCTCATTAGAGTGTGTTGCTCTGGCCCATTTACAAAGGGACCTGAAAAGCTGGTCGTTTTAAGTGGAGTCCAGAGCAAGAGAAGGCTCTACAACAGGTCCAGACTGTCATGCAAACTGCTCTGCCATTTGGGTCATGTGAGCCAGCAGACTCAATGGTGCTTGAAGTGTCAGTGGCAGATAGAAATGCTGTTTGTAGCTTTTGATAGGCCTCTATAGGTGAATCTCACTGCAGATCCTTAGGATTTCAATAGCAAAGCCCTCAGATACTCCACAGACATCCATTCTTTTTTTGAGAAACAGCTCTTGGTTTCCTACTGGGCCTTAGTAGAGACAATGCTTAGCCATGGACCACCAAATTACCATGCAACCTGAATTGTCTATTGTGAACTGGGTGTTTTATGACTCACTGAGAAATAAATTTTGCCATGCACAGCAGTACTCATCTAAAAAGTGATAACAATGATCATTCCTGTGTTATAAGAAAATTGTGACAGATTATCAATAATGAATACATAAAGGAATTTAGAACAGAGTCTAAAATACCTGCAGTGTAAGTATTAATTATTATAATAAATTGGATTCTTATTTTATCAGAAAGTTTGATAGGACTAAAAGGTGTGTGAAATAGTCATCATTCAATATTCCTTCAAACAGTGAAATCTATGATTCTTAAAATAATTTCTGAATAATTTTGCCAAGTAAATTTACCCAGAGCAAAGTCAATTACTTGGATGAGTATGTAGTCTTTGTAGAAAAAAAAAAACAGCAAACTTCTAAGGTATGTTCTTTTAAAGACATTAGACATTATTCTAAATTTATTTTTTCTGACTTTGTGTGTTCTAAAATATACTGCATATTCAGCTAAATTTGAGCTGACTCTTTAATATCTCTCATTATTGTATTTGAGCATGAATGACCATTCATACATTTCCATGTTTCCAAATATAGCACTGGGGGGCCATGCATATATAAACAGTTCACACTTGTTCCAAACATTGCTGCATTACAAGTGTAAATAAAATATATTGGTCAAAATGAAGACTCTGACACATATGCCACAGTGCTATTTTTATATTCTGATGTCAAACTCTGAACTCTAAGATATACAAAAATCTCTTCTCATTATTTTTTGCCAACCTTATGAATAAGTTTTGCACACTTTTGCTTTTTCTTGCCTTTTTCTCAGCTATTATTTTATTCAACAAATATCTATCTATTAAGCAACTACTAGCTATCTAGCAATCTCCTATATACTGTTAAGAAAAACAAACCAAACCAACCAAACAAACAAAAATCTTGGTTCAAGAGAATTTTACATATAAATGGGAGAAAAAGATAGAAAATAATATTATGCACACACACAATGTTAGGTAATAGTAAGAATTTAGGAGAAAAAGCAAAGAAAAGAGATGTAAAGTTTGGGGAGTGCAGACACTTAGCTTTTATTTAGGAGATCAGGAAAGAAAAAAATAGTTAGAGGGATTGTGATAAATTATACTTACGTAAAAATCCAACAAAGTATGTGTAAGATCTGTTCCTGAAAATTATAAAATAATGATGAAAGAGATCATAAACCTAAATAAATGTATAGATATACTATTTTCATGGTTTGGAAGACAATATTAATCGATGTCAATTCTCCTCAAATTCATATATAAATTCAAACAGAATCCCATAAATACATTTTTAAAAAATAGATAAGCTTATTCTAAAATCTACAAGAAAGACAAGCAAAGCAAATTGCTACTGTACATTTTATTAAACATTTAAAATATTGAAGAAATTATATTAAAACATTTTAAATTGTTATATATCTAACACCAAAATGAGAAAATTTAAATGATAATTTTCTTTAACAATATTGTTTGCCAACTAAATGTAGAAATCCTGCATTGAAAAAAAGCCATAATATATACATATATATATATATATTTTTTAATGTAGAAAGTATCCAAAGCCCAGTTTCCAGATAAATTTTCAGATAAACTATGCCAATTATCAAACAAAAAATTCCTACCATATATAGGTATACAACTACTTAACGAATATAGAAAATTAGTCAAATTTATTTTCAAAGGTATAACACTGAACAAAGGATCAATACCACATATAGACTTAACAGTTCCCAAAATAGACAAAATTCCTACATGGATGTAGATATAAAAACATTAAAGAGAATATTATTTAAATGTCTCCAGAACAAAAGTGATAGAAAAATATGGTCAGTTCTATTAAAGAAACTCTGGATAAATAGAAGGAACTCTATTAGTACAAATAAGCAAATTAAAATTCCCACTGATATAAATGAGGTATTGATATATCCAGTATATCCAAAATCTTTTCCAAATTTAAAAGAAAATATTCTAAAATGTGCATCTAACATGGAAATTAAGGAAACTGACTAATATTATCAAGTTTATATCTTTTTAAAAAGCTATATTATAGTAAATAATGATAATTAAACTATTAAGTCAAGAATGCCTGCTCTAAAAACAATAATAATTTTGGAAGATCTTTTTAGTACAATAAAGCAGAGAAAGTAAAATATAACTACTGGAAAATTCAGAGCTCTGTAACTCTGAAGAATATATATATATATTTAAAGATTGTTTTTTAAACATATCCATAGCCAAATTGAAGATCAATTTTATAGTTGATATCTGAGTCTTTCATTAGGAAATAATCTCAATTAGGAGGCAGTTTGCTTGCTTTTTTTCCATTACTGGAAGTGATTATTGTTTCAGAGGTTTTGCTCTCAGAAGAAATTTCATTTTTAAGGATTTAGCCTTAAGGAAAAATAATAAGCAATGTATCGTATCCCACAATTTAGGAAAAATCGGTCCCGTTAGGATATGCCTCAACTTTTTTTTCTTTTAAAGATTCTTTTGATGTGGACCATTTTTAAAGTCTTTATTGAACCTGTCACAGCATTGCTTCTGTTTCATGTCTTGGTCTCCTGGCAGCGAGACTTGTGAGATCCCAGCTCCCCGACCAGGGATCAAACCTGCACCCCTGGCACCAAATGGCGAAGTCCTAACCACTGGACCACTGGGGAAGTCCCAGGATATACCTCAACTTTTTTTTTTTTTGGAGGTACGCGGGCCTCTCACTGTTGTGGCCTCTCCCGTTGCGGAGCACAGGCTCCGGACGCGCAGGCTCAGCTGCCACGGCTCACGGGCCTAGCCGCTCCACGGCATGTGGGATCTTCCCGGACCGGGGCAAGAATCCGTGTCCCCTGCATCGGCAGGCGGACTCTCAACCACTGCGCCACCAGGGAAGCCCTACCTCAACTTTTATATGCCTCATAATTTTCTGAAAGGTACCACCCTAAGCAATGTGTGTAAGTGTATGTGTGTGTGTGCTTGCACACATGTGTGCATGTGCAATGAGGATGGGGAAATGGAAAGTGTATGTTTGAATGCGTTTTTATTGTGTGTATATTTATATTCAATTGTCGAAAAATTATTCAAGGCAGTAGGAGTTAAATCACTGAAATACTAATATGTTTCCATTTTACAACCCCTCATTGACTGATATCTTAGTGAAATGCTACTGCGAGTTCCACTGTCAGACAATGCATGCAGTTAGATTATTGCTTGACAGCTGTATTTCTCTGGCTTTGAGAACTCTTCACAGTTTGTTGTGAATCTACTGTGCTGATACTGAGGGAAAAAGTCCATCTGTTCAATTACCACCATTATCCCAGCCCTAGTACTTTCCAGTGTTGTAGTACAATGAAATAATTTAACACTGCCAAGTGTATATTTAAAAGTATACAACTTTCTCCAGGACATGAAAAGACTTTTCACCATCCGTTTAAGTTTCTCTACCAGTATTTTCCAAACTGTGTTCTTTTGACCATAAAGTCCAGCTGCCTTAGGGGTGGTGATGATCTCAGATTTTAAATGTTTATTTCCTGCAGATCTGCACAGTATTTTGGGACAAACAATTGCTTAAAAAAAAAAAAGGAAAAAAAAAATAAAAACCTACACTAAGGAGAACAAAACTGAAGCTCTACACAATGATCAAGATCTAAATATAGCGCTGTATCACTCAAGGAACTGTGGTATTGACACAAGAATTGACAATTAGACCAATAGATAGAACAGAGTCCAGAAAAAAACTCACCCATTCATGTAATTTATAGGAATGTGACCCTGGAGTAAATTAGAGAACTGATCATTCCAATTTGATGTCTATATGGGAAAAAATAAATAAATCTGGATTTCTACCAAACATTATATACAAAAGTAAATTCCTGATGAATTGTAGATACAAATTCAAATGGTAACATTATGAAGTTTCCAGAAGAAAATATAGACATCTTCCTGACTTAAAGTAGCTTCCTTTTATAAAGGAGTCAAAATCATGAAGATAAAATATGTAGTTGATTATATTAAAATTAATAACATCTGTTTTAAAAACATCATGATATTCAAAAAGTAGGTCACAGAGTGAGAGGTAGTACTTCTAATACACGTATATGATATAAAAATTCAGAAAATAAATCAATTTTCAAAAACCATAACAAAATGGCAAACAATCCAATGAAAAATGGGCAAGATAGTTGAAAATGCATTTTCCCAAACAGAATGTCAAAGAGGCCAATAAATATATGTAATGATTCTGTCTCTTTAGTTATCAGCAAAATTAAGAAGAATAAGAATAACAACAACAAAAACACAATGTGATACCACAACATATAGCACAGAATGGAGATTATAGATAAAAATATAGAAATAGATATAAATATTGATAGGTGATAGATAGATAGGCAGATAGATGAAGAGTAAAGTGCATTTTAGAATGTGGAGCAACAAAAGCAATCACACGCTGCCAGTGGGATATAATTGATAAACCAACTTGGAAAGGCTGTTCGGCAGTTTTTACCTAATCTGACTAAATACAAAACCTATTGCTACCGAAATCTCAGTCTCTGTACACCGGCACTAAATCAAAATCACAGAGACAGTTTTGGGTGAAGAAGAAAAAAGTAGCTTTATTTTTTTAGCAAGCAAAGGAGACCACAGCAGGCTAGTGCTCTCAAGACTGTGTCCTCCCTGAAAGGGTTCAGTGAGTAAAACTTATAGTGTTAGCTCAAAACAGGGTTCTTGATAAGGATAAGGGCAGGTGTGAGGTCTGCATTCTTCTCTTCTCATGGAACATTTCAAAGCCGGTCAAGGTTGGCGTCAGGAGGTCCTGAGATGGGCTCTGGTGGTCAATGGAGTTATCATACTGTGACCTCCTCTTCTGGAATGAATGCTTACAAACAAGAAGAGTGTGAGCAAGTGTTTCAAAGAGGAAAATCACCAATTGCCTAATATAACTCTAACAAGTGTGTTACTTTAAGCAATTAGGTGCAAACGAATCATTAATGAAAGAAAGAAAAAAAAAAACTACATGGAAGGAGGATGTGCAAGTGAAGCATAAGGTAATGGAGACCTAGCTAGTCCAGTCAGTTTTACCTATAACACTATGACCTAGTAATTCCACTTCTAGGTATAGAGTCAACAGAAATTTATGCCCCTGTTCATGAAAAGATCCATATGAGAATGTTTATGGGTTCATTATTTGTCATAGGTCCAAACTGAAACTAAACATTTATCCATGAACATTGAAAAGATAAGTGAACTATAACATGTAATGCAATGCTCTGCTGAGATTAGAATAAATGATCACAGAGGTAAAATTGAGTAAGTAAAGGCAGACATGAAAGAGCACATGATATACGATTGAATTCATAAAAAGTGTAAAAACAGGAGATAAACATTTATTTATTAGAAGTTAGAAGTCAATATAAACTTTAAAGGTGTAGGTTATTTTCTAGAAAGAAGCAAGAAGGGGCTTCTGTGGGGTTAGTAATGTCTATTTTTTATATATAGAGGTTACATAGGTGTAAAGTTTGTGAAAATTCAGTGATCTATACAATTGCATGGACACATTTTGAAGTATTTTATGTTTAAAAATACGGAATTTAATTCCCTAGTATATACTAGATTTCTCAAAGGAACAAATGCAGGGCTTGCAGTCTTTATTTGAAATCGTAAAATTACTGATCATGCCTATGTTTTTCTTTATTATAAAACAAATTGTATGTACAATGAAATATGAAGGTTCTGGTGAGACATACAGATAGATTTATTCTTCTGTGATAGACAGGTGATAGAAAGTTTACTTTGAAAAATTCCAAAATAAATGTGATTGCCTTGAAATCCCAAAGCACTGGACATTATTTGAGGACCAGAGTCCTTCTAAAATCTCTTCCATTTCATTTCCATAATTTTCAGCTTTTCATGCAAAATAGTCAAAATTAATGTTTATTGCAGATTCTTTGTAAGTTAAATGTAAATATTATCTAGAGTCAAACTTTCTACACCTTCATTTCTCAGTTCAGTATATAGCAGCTGTCACATCATCATGCAGTATGTTTTTCACTGTCTTATTGACTCATATCTTTTGTTTAGAGTTTAATTTACAGATCTCAGGAGATGGAACATTTGTGACAAGAATGCCTTTAATCGCTTCTGTCATTTTTTTCTAAGCACATTTATATATAGAGAATTCAAATTAGTTTAAACGAATCTTGCTTATTAGTGCAAAAAGTATTTTTAAAAGGATTTTTGAAAAATGTGTCTGCATGTATGTGTATGTAATCAATAGATCAGGCACCATTTTATTTTAATTTTAGAACAAATAATTTTAGTAACTGTTTAGCTAAAGTTAATGTTTTTTTTTAATTTTATAAGCATTATAAACTCCAAAGGAAAAGATTATTAGGAAGATGAGCACTGAAATAAACACTTTGTGTATTAATGGTGATACCTATTGTAGGAAAGTATAATTTTTTTTTTAACATCTTTTTTGGGGTATAATTGCTTTACAATGGTGTGTTAGTTTCTGCTTTATAACAAAGTGAATCAGTTATACATATACATATGTTCCCATATGTCTTCCCTCTTGCGTCTCCCTCCCTCCCACCCTCCTTATCCCACCCTTCCAGGCTGTCACAAAGCACCGAGCCAATATCCCTGTGCCATGTGGCTGCTTCCCACTAGCTATCTACCTTACTATGTTTGTTAGTGTGTATATGTCCATGACTCTCTCTCGCCCTGTCACAGCTCACCCTTCCCCCTCCCCATAACCTCAAGTCCGTTCTCTAGTAGGTCTGCGTCTTTATTCCTGCCTTACCCCTAGGTTCTTCATGACATTTTTTTTTTCTTAAATTCCATATGTATGTGTTAGCATACGGTATTTGTCTTACTCTTTCTGACTTACTTCACTCTGTATGACAGACTCTAGGTCTAGCCACCTCATTACAAATAGCTCAATTTTGTTTCTTTTTATGGCTGAGTAATATTCCATTGTATATATGTGCCACATCTTCTTTATCCATTCATCCGATGATGGGCACTTAGGTTGTTTCCATCTCCAGGCTATTGTAAATAGAGCTGCAATGAAGATTTTGGTACATGACTCTTTTTGAATTTTGGTTTTCTCAGGGTATATGCCCAGTAGTGGGATTGCTGGGTCATATGGTAGTTCTATTTGTAGTTTTTTAAGGAACCTCAATACTGTTCTCCATAGTGGCTGAACCAATTAACATTCCCACCAGCAGTGCAAGAGTGTTCCCTTTTCTCCACACCCTCTCCAGCATTTATTGTTTCTAGATTTTTTGATGATGGCCATTCGGACTGGTGTGAGATGATATCTCATTGTAGTTTTGAGTTGCATTTCTCTAATGGTTAATGATGTTGAGCATTCTTTCATGTGTTTGTTGGCAGTCTGTATATCTTCTTTGGAGAAATGTCTATTTAGGTCTTCAGCCCATTTTTGGATTGGGTTGTTTGTTTTTTTGTTATTGAGCTGCATGAGCTGCTTGTAAATTTTGAAGAGTAATTCTTTGTCAGTTGCTTCATTTGCAAATATTTTATCCCATTCTGAGTGTTGTCTTTTGGTCTTGTTTATGGTTTCCTTTGCTGTGCAAAAGCTTTGAAGTTTCATTAGGTCCCATTTGTTTAGTTTTGTTTTTATTTCCATTACTCTAGGAGGTGGGTCAGAAAGGATCTTGCTGCGATTTATGTCATAGAGTGTTCTGCCTATGTTTTCCTCTAAGAGTTTGATAGTTTCTGGCCTTACATTTAGGTCTTTAATCCATTTTGAGTTTATTTTTGTGTATGGTGTTAGGGAGTGATCTAATCTCATACTTTTACATGTACCTGTCCAGTTTTCCCAGCACCATTTATTGAAGAGGCTGTCCTTTCTCCACTGTACATTCCTGCCACCTTTATCAAAGATAAGGTGTCCATATGTGCGTGGGTTTATCTCTGGGCTTTGTATCCTGTTCCATTGATCTGTCTTTCTGTTTTTGTGCCAGTACCATACTGTCTTGATTACTGTAGCTTTGTAGTATAGTCTGAAGTCAGGGAGCCTGATTCCTCCAGTTCCTTTTTTCGTTCTCAAGATTGCTTTGGCTATTCGGGGTCTTTTGTGTTTCCATACAAATTGCAAAATTTTTTGTTCTAGTTCTGTGAAAAATGCCAGTGGTAGTTTGATAGAGATTGCATTGAATCTATAGATTGCTTTGGGTAGTAGAGTCATTTTCACAATGTTGATTCTTCCAATTCAAGAACATGGTATATCTCTCCATCTATTTGTATCATCCTTAATTTCTTTCATCAGTGTCTTATAATTTTCTGCATACAGGTCTTTTGTCTCCTTAGGTAGGTTTATTCCTAGATATTTTATTCTTTTTGTTGCGATGGTAAATGGGAGTGTTTTCAGGAAAGTATAATTTATTAGAGCATAGTAGAGAAGAAAACAAATGGAAGAACTGAAAATATCAAACAGGGCTTGTCAATTTGATGTTTATGAAATTGAAAAAACAACATCAACAACTTCAGAATATTGAACCACTGCTCTGATTAAGCATCTGAAACAAAGTGGTTTTAACATCTAGTACACGATGTTTGGAAAGGCTGCAGTGGCCTGCAGCTATAACCTTCATTTCAAAAGAAATTGTCAACAGGGTATGGAAACCAGTTAAGATAATGTAAGAAATGAAAGAACCTTTACTCAATCTCTAAGCAATACATGTTGGACACTAGAAGAAAAAAATATTGCATATATTTACCTTTTCACATAAAAGCTTTAGCTCTGTGCAGTCAATGACTTGTCTGTATTAAATTAATAAAAACTCACTTAAACTATTAAGGACATCTGTTTCTTAATGATTTTCTTCCAGAATGTGGAAGGTCAGAACTTCATAAATGTCACATGTCCCTCACATTTTTTTTTGCTGTACGCAGGCCTCTCACAGTTGTGACCTCTCCCGTTGCAGAGCACAGGCTCCGCAGCCATGGCTCACGGGCCCAGCTGCTCCGCGGCATGTGAGATCTTCCCGGACCGGGGCACGAACCCATGTCCCCTGCATCGGTAGGCAAACTCTCAACCACTGCGCCACCAGGGAAGCCCTTGAGTTCCTTTTTAACTAGAGTTGACCCTTAATAGAAGTGAATTTCCAAAATCACATCTTTTACCGAAGTGTTATTTTTCTTTCCTTTTGAGAATGTAATTAGCACAGACTTAAGTTTATGTAACATCATATATATGTTACTATTTGTCAGAAGTCACATTTTAAAAACTTTAAAAGTGTAAAACATATATTACTTTCTATTTTAATTTGTTACTGATTCTGAAATATAATATACTTTAAATAAAATATTTGAAGAAGACGGTATTGAGTGGCAACCATGCATTGCAGGTAGCCTCTAACCAAGTAGTCACTTGAAATATAAATAAACAAATCAGCAAGAAGGAACTTTCTGACAATACCCTGGCAAATCTATCTATCTATTTTATGTATGGAGTATATATATACACATTATATATACACATTAACTATATACTATGTTGAATATAATATATATATTTATAATCATAATATTAATGATTATTAAATTTAATTAATATTAATCATAATATTAATGATATAATTATCTGTATATAAATTTGTCAAGTGGACAGGTTGAAGCAATCATGTGGGGAGCTTTAATCAATACAAACAATGAGAATTAATCCCTTTGATTTATTTTGTTGAGATATAATTAAAATGCAAACATTTAAAAAATATTTCTTCCTAACTCAATTAAGCAGGAAATGAAGCATAAGATAAAAGCAATTTTATAGATAACAATATAAAAGAAAAAATAATAAATCAAAACATGATTATTTAGAAGTTTCAATTGCTTTTATTTACTATCAGTATATTTAACCTGCACAAGAAATTGAACAATGTAATCCATATTTTCATGTTGTACTAAGCTTTTGCAGAGTCAAAAATGTTAAACTGGCATTGAGAAACTTTGAGAAAAGTGCATATAATTGGGCAGACAGTATCCCCAAAACGGAGACACGTACATTATTCATCATTGAATTCATAGCACAGCGCCTTGAACAAAGAACCCTAATGAATATTGGGTACAGGACTATCTGTAAATGCGTGTCAACTTCTAAACTGTAGGGAAAGATAATGTGGTTTATTAATAACAAGTTGCAAGACAGATCAAAGTTTATGGGTAAAAGACCTAGAATTACTTGTCATCTGCTTGGTAAAAGCCTGCCTCAAAGTGCTATTGCATATAAAGCAGGAAACATTTCTTTTTCATTATGATTAGGTTAATACCCAAAGGAAAAAATGTCCTTTACTCAAACCATGGTGGCTTTGCACTTAAAAAGTAAGCAGTTTCTTATCACTTTTGTGGAGGAATTTCAGGAAAACAAAAATACTCATGTAATTAAGAATACATTGAAGTGATCATCAAAGACTAACCTAGAATAATTATGAATCACTTTGGATGAAATACTGGGAGATAACTGTACTTAGTCCATGAGAAGAGTCATTAAGATCCACGAGTATTCTCTGAGAGTGAAAGTTACAGTGTAATTAATACTAATTTTCAGACAATAAAAGTGACACTTAAGGTTTCAGGGATTTAATGCTGCAGAAACTTGGTATAATATTAAAATCATTTATTGAGCCCTGCTCAATTTTATTGATGAAAATCAAGATATCTATTTTCAAAACAGGGCTAGAATAAACTCAGGTGTATGGAAAACTTTTAAATATTTCCTGTCCTTCCCTCCATCAATTCTTCTCCTGAGCAAAATTATTCTATACTTATAATTTCTTTCCTTTTGATCCAGTTTTTGTGATGAGTATTTTCTTTAGAATAGTCTTGCTATATACATACACTAGTCCCTAATATCCCACTAATTTTCACGCCAAATATAAATTTTATCGAGAGTTTATCGAGAGTTCCTTTGGGTAAGACAAACATGCAGATGTAGACTGTCCATGGAAATGTAGGAGAACAATTAAAGAAGGCTAGAGAATATATAAAAGTATTGAAAACTGTAAAGTCTTTGATACTTTTCCTTCTCTGAGTCAAACTTGAGAAACATTCATGATATGATAAACACTGAAATTAATAAAATGTCATTTTTCTGTGATTCAGAGCATCTCTGTGTTTTGCAAGTGACTCCATGAATTTAAGGAGCCAAGGATATATGCTAGTCTATGAATAGAAATCTATAACAATATTAGAAAAACATCCAATCTAATCAAGATAGCTAGTTCCAGGGAGGCATCGACTATTAATATGTAATTAGTATGGCTAAGCGTGTTAACCTAAGCAATTGATAATGAAACATGTTCACATGAGTCTGGAATAGAAAACCCAAGCTATATTAATTTGATAGTGACTGTCTCATACTGGTTAATAGGAAGAGACTCAGGGAGTCTAGCTAATTAAAGAAGTAGGCATTATTGTGAAACTTCTTCAATTTTTTATTTATTTATTTATTTTTGGTGCACGGGCCTCTCACTGTTGTGGCCTCTCCCATTGTGGAGCACAGGCTCCGGACGCGCAGGCTCAGCGGCCATGGCTCATGGGCACAGCTGCTCCGCAGCATGTGGGATCTTCCCGGATTGGGGCACGAACCCGTGTCCCCTGCATTGACAAGCGGACTCTTAACCACTGTGCCACCAGGGAAGCTCCAGCTTTGTTCTTTATTCTCAAGATATCTTTGGCAATTCGGAGTCTAGTGTGGTTCCATACAAACATTAGAATTATTTGTTCTAATTTTTTGAAGAATGCCATGGGTATTTTGAAAGGTATTGCATTAAATCTATAGATTGCTTTGGGTAGCATAGATGTTTTAACAGTATTAAATCTTCCAATCCAAGAACACAGGATATTTTTCCATATGTTTGTATTATTTTAAAATTCCCTCAACAATGTTTTACAGTTTTCAGAGTTTAGATCTTTCTTCTCCTTGGTTAAATTTATTAGGTAATTTATTCTTTTCGATGTGGTTATAAATGGGAGTGTTACTTTAATATCTCTTTCTGATAGTTCATTATTAGTGAATAGAAAAGCAAAAGATTTCTGTATATTAATCTTGTATCCTCCAACTTTACTGAATTCATTTATTAGTCTAATAGATTTTAGGTGGAGACTTTAGGTTTTTTATGTATAGTATCATGTCACCTGCAAATAGTGAGAGTTTTCATATTTCCCTTCTGATTTGCATGGCTTTTATTTCCTTTTCTTGTCTGATTGCTGTGCTAGTATTTCTAATACTATGTTAAATAGAAATGGCAAGAGTGGGCATCCTTGCTCATTTAAGATTTTAAAGGAAAAGCTTTCAGCTTGTCACTGCTGAGTATGATGTTAGCTACAGATTTGTCATAAAAACCTTTATTATTTTGAGATATGTCACCCCTATACCCACTTTGATGAGTGTTTCAATCATGAGTGAATGTTGAATTTTGTCAAAATCTTTTTCTGTATCTATTGAGTTGATATGTAATTTTTATCCTTCCTTTTGTTAATGTGCTTTATCATATTGATAGATTTGTGAATATTGAACCATCCTCTCATACCTCAAATAAAACCCACTGATCATGGTGTATTATTTTTTTATATATTATTGAATTTGATTTGTTAATATTTTGTTGAGGATTTTTTGCATGTATTTCCATCAGAGATATTGGCCTGCAATTTTCTTTTCTTTTCTTTTCTTTTCTTTTTTTGGTAGTGTCTTTGCTTTTGGTATCAGGGTAATGGTGGCAGAGAGCCGAGTAGAATTAATTTGGGACAGTTTCATTCTCTTCAATTTTTTGGAATAATTTGAGAAGGATAGCTATTAGCTCTTTATATGTTTGGTAGAATTCCCCTGTGAAGCTGTCCAGTCCTGGACTTTTGTTTGCATGGAAGTTTTTAATTACAAATTCAATTTCACTACTAGTGTTTGGTCTGTTCAGATTGTCTGTTTCTTCCTGATTCAGTCTTGGCAGGCTGTATGTTTCCAGAAATTTGTCCATTTCATCTAGGTTGTCCAGTTTTTAGCATGCAACTGTTCATAGTATTCTCTTCTGATTTTTTTTGTATCTCTGTGGTACTGGTTGTTATTTCTCCTCTTTCATTTCTTCTTTTGTTGATTTGGGTCCTCTCTCTTTTCTTCTTGATGAGCATGACTAAAGGTTTATCAATTTTCTTTATCTTTTCAAAGGGACAATACATGGTTTCCTTGATCTTTTTATTGTTTATTTTGGCCTCCGTTTCATTTATTTTCTCTCTGATCTTTATTTCCTTCTGTCTGCTGACTTTGAGCTTTGTTTGTTCTTCTTTTTCAAATTCCTTTAAATGATGTTACGTTTTCAATTTGAGATTTTTCTTTTTCTTGAGGTAGGTCTTTCTCACTATAAATTTTCCTCTTAGAACTGCTTTTGCTGTGTCCCATCGATTTTGGAAAGTTGTATTTTGTCAAGTTGTTTCCTGAATTTCCCTTTGATTTCTTCATTGACTCACTAGTATTTTTTAGTAGCATGTTATTTGGTGTCCACATGTTTGTGCTTTTCCCAGATTTTCTTCCTGTAATTGATTTCTAGTTGCATATGGTTGTGGTTGGAAAACAACGTTTGATGTAATTTCTATCCTCTTAAACTTGTTGAGACTTGTGTTGTGGCCTAGCATGTGATCTGTACTGGAGAACATCCATTTTCAATTGAAAAGAATGCATATTCTGCTGTTTTTTGATGGAATGTCCTGTAGGTATCTATTTAGTCCAACTTGTCTGTTGTGCCATTTAAGACCACAGTTGCCTTATTGATTTTCTGTCTAGATGATCTACCCATTGATAAAAATGGGTGACAATGTCCCCTATTATGACCATATTATTGTCAATTTCTCCCTATGTTTGTTAATATCTGCTTTATAGATTTACTTATCCCTGTATTGGGTTCATTTATGTTAAGGAGTGTAATATTCTCTTCTTTTATTGATCCCTTTATCATAATATAAAGAAGACATACAGATGGCCGACAAACACATGAAAAAATGCTCAACATAACTATTAGAGAAATACAAGTCAAAACTACAATGAGATATTACTTCACACCAGTCAGAATGGCCATCATCACAAAATCTACAAATAATAAATGCTGAAGAGGGTATGGAGAAAAGGGAACCCTCTTGCACTGTTGGTGGGAATGTAAATTGATACAGCCACTATGGAGAACAGGATGGAGCTTCCTTAAAAAAAAAACTAAAAATAGAACTACCATGTGACCCAGCAATCCCACTACTGGGCATATACCCTGCGACAACCATAATTCAAAAAGACACATGCACCCCAATGTTCATTGAAGCACTATTTACAATAGCCAGGACATGGAAACAACCTAAATGCCCATCAATAGAGGAATGGGTAAAGAAGATGTGCTACATATATAAAATGAAATATTACTCAGCCATAAAAAGGAACAAAATTGGGTCATTTGTAGAGACATGGATGGACCTAGAGACTCATACAGAGTGAAGTAAGTCAGAAAGAGAAAAACAAATATCATATATTAACACATATATGTTGAATCTGAAAAAAAATTGATATAGATGATCTTATTTACAAAGCAGAAATAGAGACACAGATGTAGAGAACAAATGTATGGATACCAAGGGGGAAAGGGGAGGTGGGATATATTGGGAGATTGAGATTGACATATCTACACTATTGATACTATGTACAAAATAGATAAATAATGAGAACATACTGTATAGCACAGGGAAATCTGCTCAATGCTCTGTGCTGACCTAAATGGGAAGGAAATCCAAAAAAGAGGGGATGTATGTATATATATAGCTAATTCTTGTATGGTAGAAACTAACACAACATTGTAAAGCAACTATACTCCGAGAAAAAATTTTAAAATATAACAAAATTATAATGCCCTTCTTTGTGTTTTTCTATAGACTTCATTTTGTCTGATATGAGTATTACTACACCTGTTTTCTTGTCATTTATAGTTGCATGAAATAACTTTTTGCATCCCCTCACTTTCAGTCTGCATGTGTCTTTAGTTCTGAATTGGGTCTCTTGTAAGCAGCACATAGATGGTCTTGTTTTTTAAACCAATGCACTATCCTATATCTTTTGATCAGAAAATTTAGTCCATTGACATTTAAAGTGATTATTAATGTACATACCTATTGCCATTTTATTACTTATTTTTTGTAGTTTTTTGCTATTCTTTTTTTCTTTTTTTTTTTGTTTCTTCTCTTGTGGTTTGATGCTTTTATTTAGTGGTATGCTAGTGTTCTTCTCTTTCTTGTTCTGTGTATCTATGGTAGGTTTTTTATTTTATTTATTTATTTTTTTTCTGTATGTGGGCCTTTCACTGCTGTGGCCTCCCCCACCATGGAGCACAGACTCTGGACGTGCAGGCCCAGCAGCCATGGCTCACGGGCCCAGCCGCTACGTGGCACATGGGATCCTCCCGGACCAGGGCATGAACCCGTGTCCCCCGCACCAGCAGGCGGACTCCCAACCACTGTGCCACCAGGGAAGCCCTATGGTAGGTTTTCGATTGTGGTTATCATGGGGTTTATATATGTTGACTTATAATTATATCTATTTGTTTTAAACAGGTAGTCCTTTAAGTTCAAACACATTCTAAAATATCGACATTTTTTACCCCCTTCCCTGACATTTTGTGTGTTTTTTTTTTTTTTTTCTTTTGTGGTATGCGGGTCTCTCACTGTTTTGGCCTCTCCCATTGCAGAGCACAGGCTCCAGATGTGCAGGCTCAGTGGCCATGGCTCACAGGCCCAGCTGCTCCGCGGCATGTGGGATCTTCCCAGACCGGGACATGAACCCATGTCCCCTGCATCGTCAGGCAGACTCCCAACCACTGCGCCACCAGGGAAACCCCATTTTGTGTTTTTGATGTCATATTTTACATCTTCATGTTTATCCCTTTACTTATTATTGTAGTTATATCTAATTTTACATTTTTTTGTCTCTTAATCTTTGTACTAGCACAGCCTAGTACAAAGTGGGTGGGTGATGCATAGACTTTATACATAGTTTAGGTGGGTGATGCACAGCATTATATATAGTTGTCTTTATATATATTTGTTTACTAGTTGATTTTTCTTTTCCTATAAATATTTTCTTGCCATAGCCTTTTCTTAGCCACTTATTGAAGACCCTTTAACATTTCTTTTGGAGTAGGTTTAGTACTGATGAATGCTTTTAGCTTTTGTCTGAGAAGTTCTTTCTCTCTCCTTCAACTTTAAATGATAATCTTGCAGAGTAAATTGTCATAGTTTTCAGGTTTTTCCTTTTTAGCTTTTTAAATATTGTGCCATTGACTTCTGGCCTGAAAAGTTTCTGTAGAAAAATCAGCTGGCAGTCTTATGGGCTTCTTTGCATATGACTCATTTTTTTTTCTCTTGTTGCCTTTAAAATTCTCTCTTTATATTTAACATTTGCCATTTTAATTATGATATATCTTTGTGTAGGTCTGTTTGGGTTCCTCTTGTTTCATCCCATTTGTGTTTATACCTTGATATCTGTTTCCTTCTTCAGGTTTGGGAAGTTTACAACCATAATTTTATCAAATACATTTTGGATATCCTTCTCTCCATCTTCTTTTGGGATCCCTATAATGCTAATGTTGGTATGTCTGATGTTATCCCAACAATATCTTTAAAGCTGTCCTCATTTTTTAATTTATTTCTTTATTTTTGCTGTGCTGATTAGTTAATTTCCATTACTCTATCTTCCAGATCACTGATGTGTTCTTTTATATCACCTAATACTCTGTTCATTCTTTCTAGTGTGGTTTTCATTTCAGTTATTGTATTCTTCAGTTCTGACTGGTTCATTTTTATATTTTCTAGTTTCTGGTTAAAATTCTCACTATATTCATCTATTATTTTCCTTAATTCAGTTATTATTTTTATTACTAATGCTTTGAATTCTTAACTGGTAATTATTCATTACTGTTAAATAGCTGCTTTTTCAGTAGTTTTCTCTTGATCTTTCAATTGAGACAATTCTTCTGTCTTCTCATTTTCTTTATCTTTCTCTGTCTATATGAAATTAGGTGAAATGCTTACCAGTGCACTATTGAAGGGGTGTCCTTATGTGAGAGCATCCCTATACAGTCTGCATGAGCTCAGTAGCTGCTAGAAGAGCTATATTTGATGTGAACACTAGTTACCTATTTCCTTAGTGTGTGCTGGCAGCTATCATCTTTGTTGGGTGTGGAGCTGGAGATGGAGGGGCTAGGACAGAGCCAGTTATGAGGTGGGGTTCCCTTTTGCTCAGTGGCTGCCACTGCCCTATTTGCGGCATGTTAAGTTCCAAGTTTCTGAAGCAGAAGCTCTAAGGATTGGTTCAGAGCTGGCTCAGTTCTCCTAAGTGTGTGCTCTTCCCCTTCCCAGTATTGTCACTCTCGCCCCAGAGGGGAGCAGTACTGGAATAAGAGTGGCTGATGTGGGTATTTTGAAAGAGTCTTAGGGTGGGCTGTGGTTATCTATCTGCCATCAGTGATCGAGACTGCTTCTGATGTGTTGCCTGTACAATGAATCACCAGTAATGTTTGCCTTGTACCTCCTCAGATGCTGCTTAGGTTTTGAGCTGCCTCAGCACCTAATGGGTGAGATTTTTCCTAGGTTGTGGAAGCATTTGCTTCATTATGGATCTGTGACATGAGGCAAGCAGTGCAGGAGCATTCACTGGGTTCAGGCTGGGTCACACACTAGGGTGGTCACAGTAAACCCATGTTGTTTCAAGTCACTTTCTCTGCCCTGCTTTGGGTGTAAGCAAGCATTATGCACTCCTCATGAGAGGACTCTAGATTTTCTGCAGCTCTCCTAGTAGTCCCATCAGTCCTTCAACCAGTCAGGGGAGCTCATCTTCTCCTTGTTGGATCCCAGAGCTGGGTCCCCAAGATGTAACATGAACCACTCACTCCCCAGGAAGGGTTCCACCCATACAATCTCCCATTTCCTCTGATTCCCTTCCTGGGGCACAGATCTGAGTCTCTTCCTTTCCTACCCAATTCTGTGTGGATCTCTCTTACAGCCTTGGTTGTACAGGAGTCTGTCTGCTAGTATCCAGTTAATTTTCAGTGAGCATTGTTCCACAGGCAGATGTATTTTATTGTGTTCATGAGAGGTGGTAAGTTCTACATCCTCCTATTCAGCTATTTTGATTCAAGTCCTTTCCTTTCATCTTTTATCTGTGCTATAATGCTCTGCATAACTGCTATTTTACCAAGTTTTCATTTCTATTTCTGATTGATTGTATAGTATAGCAACAGGATACTAGACTGTCTGATTTATAGAATACTAAATAAGAGACAAAGAGAATATTTCTTATTCCAGCTAATCCAACAAAGCAGTGTTAACACAAATGTTCAGACTTGTATTTAGTGTATCTGAGTCTTGTTTTAATATGACAGTATCTTGAATAGTTCTATTCTCTGAGTTTTTACATAGTCAATTATACAGGAGGGGAAACTATAAATTTTATAAGCTATTATAATTTTAAATTCAATTTACATTAAGAACTGGGAAATAAAAAGTCCCATGTCATATTTATAGTTACAGCTTCATATAATTCTACCTCTTAAAATTCCATTTTATCTTAATGATTAAGGGAAAATATTTAGTGTCCTTTTCTCATAGCAATACCAAAGAGAGATATATGGTAGATTATAAAAACAAATTAAAAATGCATCATTGTGAGGAGAATGAAAAATAATGAGACAAAGAGAAATTATGCAGGTGCTGTTCTAAATATCTATTTACTGTTAAGTACTACTAACAATGCCAATATATTACTTGTTACTATTTTAGAAATATAAGGGATCCAGATAATCAAGACAATATGAAATTTAATGGGTCAGTAAATACATGTGAAAAAGTCAAACAAAAATTGTCAGAGTATAGGACATGATAATAGAAAATTTTATTTGGTCTGCTGTCCTAATATGTCTTCTAGAATGGCTGAAAATGACAACAGTGTTCTAAATTCAAAGAGAAATTTACTATTTATAATGTAATTTCATTGTCATTTTTTAATTTATTTTTGTCTCTGTTATCAATCTAAATTTAATAACCTTTTGGACTAAAGAAGATGCTGTGGTAAGAACAAACCAGTCTGAGGAGATCAGTGATAGTATCTAATTAGCTTAATTTTACTTACTTTTTTGGTAAATGACCTACAGTTGAACTTTTTTATCATTCAGCACCATCGAATACCACCAGGTTATAATTTTGGTCACAAAAATTCTTTAAATAAAAAACACTAGAGGTTTGGCATAAAATTTTTCTTGTGTATCCATAATATAATGACAAATAAATATTAAATCATACATAGATGTGTGCATGGAACAAAATAAAGCTACACACAAACTGTATTTCTGTAATTCAATATATTCAAGTATCTTACAGATGACTAGTTCCCAGATCAGTATGTGCACTTATGCATTTACAGCAGTCTTCTTTAAAGGTCCTGTAAAATACCATTGCACTTTTTTATTCAAAATATTTATTGGGCCAATATTATTATTGGTTGGGGAATACTATACTATGAAACAAAAAGAGGAATAAAATGAAAGTCTTTTCAATAAACTTATAATCTATTACATATGCACACACACATAATTAAATTTATTCAAACATGAGATCATGTGTCAGCATTTACCAGAATAGAAAAGACATTTAAAATCCAGAAGATGGAGTATTGTTTTGGAAGGTTGGTTAATTTCATAAAGAACATATAATTTGGAGGACCTTCAAGATGGCAGAGGAGTAAGACATGAAGATCACCTTCCTCTCCAAAAATACATCAAAAAAATGTACATGTGGAAAAAAACTCCTACAGAACACTTACTGCATGCTGGCAGAAGACCTCAGACTTCCCAAAAGGCAAGTAACTCCCCATATACCTGGGTAGGGCCAAAGAAAAAAGAAACAGAGGCAAAAGAATAGGGATGGGACCTGCACCTCAGGGAGGGAGCTGTGAAGGAGGAAAAGTTTCCACACACTAAGAAGCCCTTTCACCAGTGGAAATGGGGGATGGGTGGGGGGAAGCTTTGGAGCTATGGAGGAGAACACAGCAACAGGTGTGCAGAAGACATAGCGGAGAGGTTCCTGCACAGAGGATCAGTGCCGACCAGCACTCACCAGCCTGAGAGGCTTGTCTGCTCACCCTCCAGGGAAGTCGGGGGTTGGGAGCTGAGGCTTGGATTTGGAGTTCAGATCCCAGGGAGAGTACTGCAGTTTGCTGCATGAACACAGCCTGAAGGGGGCTATTGCACCAAAGCTAACTGAGAGGGAATCCAGGAAAAAGTCTAGAACTGCCAAAGACTCAAGAGACCTTTATTTCAGGGTGCATGAGGAGAGGATACTCAGAACACCACCTAAACGAGCTTCAGAGACAGGCATGAGCTGCAGTTATCAGCATGGACACCAGAGATGGGCATGAAATGCTAAGGCTGCTGCTGCAGCCACCAAGAAGCCTGTGTGCAAGCACAGCTCACTATCTACACGTCCCCTCCTGGGAGCCTGTGCAGCCTGCCACTGCCTGGGTCCCGTGATCCAGGGACAACTTCCCAAGGAGGACTCACGGTGCACCTCAGGCTGTTGCAACGTCATGTCGGCCTCTGCCACTGTAGGCTCACCCCGCATTCTGTACTCCTCGCTCCCCCTGACCTGAGTGAGCCAGAGCCCCCTAATTAGTCACTCCTTGAACCCCATCTTATCTGGGTGAAGAACAGATGGTAGAAGGTGACCCATATGCAGAGGTGGGGTCAGATCCAAAGCTGAACCCCAGGAACTGTCCGAACAAAGAAGAGAATGGGAAATTTTGCCAGGCAGCCGCAGGAGTTGTGGGTTAAATCTCCACAATCAACTTGATGTAGCCTGCATCTCTGGAACACCTGAAGAGACAACAAATCATCCCCAAATTGAGTCAGTGGATTTTGGGAACAACGGGAGAATTGGGGTTTGCTGTCTGATACTGACTAGTTTCTGATTTTTATGTTTTTCTTCGTATAGTTTCTAGAGCTTGTTATCATTGGGGGACTTGTTTATTGGATTGGATTGGCTGCTCTCTTCTTTTTTTATAATTACTTTCTTATTTTTTTATTTTAATATTTTTATTTTTTTATTTTAATAACTATTTTATTTTTTTTTTTCATGCTCTCTTTTTCTTCTCCCTTTTCTTCTGAGTTATGTGACTGACAGGGTCTTGGTGCTCTGACTAAGTGGCAGGCCTGAGCCTCTGAAGTAGGCAAGCTGAGTTCAGGACAGTGGACCACCAGGGACCTCCTGACCCCTTTTAATATCAATTGGCGAGAGCTCTCCCAGAGATCTCCAACTCAATGCTAAGACAAAGCTCTACTCAATGACCAGCAAGCTCTGGTGCTGGACACCCCATGCCTAACAACTAGCAAGACAGGAACACACCCCCACCCATTAGCAGAGAGGCTGCCTAAAAACATAATAATCTCAGAGACACCTCAAAACACACACCGGATATGGTCTTGCCGCTAGAAAGACAAGACCCAGCCTCATCCATCAGAACACAGGCACCAGTCCCCTACACAAGGAAGCCTACACAAGCCACTGAATAAACCTTACCCACTGGGGGCAGACACTAAAAACAATGGGAACTACAAACATGCAAGCTGTGAAAAGGAAACCCCAAACACAGTAAATTAAGCAAAATGAGAAGACAGAGAAATACGCAGCAAATGAAGGAGCAAAGTAAAAACCCACCAGGCCAAACAAATGAAGAGGAAATAGGCAGTTAACCTGAAAAAGAATTCAGAGAAATGATAGTAAAGATGATCCAAATTCATGGAAATAGAATGGAGAAAATAAAAGACATATTTAACAAAGAACTAGAAGAACTAAAGAGCAAAGAAACAATGATAAACTACACAATAAATGAAATTTAAAAATCTCTAGAAGGAATTGATGGCAGAATAACTGAGGCAGAAGAACAGATAAGTGGCCTGGAAGATAAAATAGTGGAAATGACTACCACAGGTCAGAATAAAGAAAAAAGAATGAAAAGAATTGAGGATAGTCTCAGAGACCTTTGGGAGAACATTAAATGCACCAACATTTGAATTATAGGGGTCCCAGAAAAAGAAGAGAAAAAGGGACTGAGAAAATATTTGAAGAGACTAGAGTTGAAAACTTTCCTAATATGAGAAAGGAAAGAGCCATACAAGTCCAGTAGGCACAGAGAACCCCTTACAGGATAAATACAAGGAGAAACACGCAAAGACACATATTAATCAAACTATCAAAACTTAAAAACAAAGAAAAACATATTAAAAACAGCAAGGGAATAGCAACAAATAACAAACAAGGGAATCCTCATAAGCTTAACAGCTGACCTTTCAGCAGAAACTCTGCAAGCCAGAAGGGAGTGGCAGGACATATTTAAACTGATGAAAGGGAAAAATACTACAACCAAAATTACTCTACTCAGCAAGGATCTCATTCACATTCAATGGAGAAATTAAAATCTTTACAGACAAGCAAAATCTAAGAGAATTCAGCATCACCAAACCAGCTTTACAATAAATTCTAAGGGAACTTCTCTAGGCAGGAACCACAAGAGAAGGAAAAGACCTACAAAAACAAACCCAAAACAATTAGAAAATGGTAATAGGAACATACATATCAATCATTACCTTAAATATAAATGGATTAAATGCTCTAACAAAAAGACATATGTTGGCGGAATGGATATAAAAACAAGACCTGCATTTATGCTGTCTACAAAAGACCCGCTTCAGACCTAGGGACACATACAGACTGAAAGTGAGAGTATGGAAAAAGATATTCCATGCAAATGGAAATCAAAAGAAAGCTGGAGTAGCAGTTCTCATATCAGACAAAATAGACTTTAAAATAAAGACTATTACAAGAGACAAAGGAGGACACTACAGAATGATCAAGGGATCAATCCAAGAAGAAGATAAAACAATTGTAAATATTTATGCACCCAACGTAGGAGCACCTCAATACATAAGGCAAATGCTAACCACCATAAAAGGGGAAATTGACAGTAACATAGTAATAGTTGGGGATTTTAACACCCCACTTTCAGCAATGGACAAATCATCCAGAATGAAAATACATAAGGAAACGCAAGCTTTAAATGATACATTAAACAAGATGAACGTAATTGATATTTATAGTATACTCCATCCAAACAACAGAATACACTTTCTTCCCAAGTGCTTATGGAACACTCTCCAGAACAAACAATATCTTGGGTCACAAATTTAGCCTTGGTAAATTTAAGAAAACTGAAATTGTATCAACTATGTTTTCTGACCACAATACTAGGAGGCTAGATATCAACTCCAGGAAAAAAAATAAACTGTAAAGAATACAAAGACATGGAAGTTAAACAATACTAAATAACCAAGAGATCACTGAAGAAATCAAATAAGAAGTAAAAAAAAAAAAATACCCAGAAACAAATGACAATGAAAACACGAGAACCCAAAACCTGTGGGATGCAGCAAAAGCAGTTCTAAGGGGGAAGTTTATAGGAATAAAATCCTACCTCAAGAAAGAAGAAACATCTCAAATAAACATCCAAACCATACACCTAAAGCAATTAGAGAATGAAGAACAAAAAAACTCAAAGTTAGCAGAAGGAAAGAAATCATAAAGTTCAGATCAGAAATGAATGAATAAGAAATGAATGAAATTATAGCAAATATCAATGAAACTAAAAGGTGGTTCTTTGAGAAGATAAACAAAACTGACAAACCATTAGCCAGACTCATCAAGAATAAAAGAAGAAGACTCCAATCAACAGATTTAGAAATGAAAAAGGAGAAGTAACAACTGACACTGCAGAAATACAATGGATCATGATAAATTACTACAAGCAACTATATGCCAAAAAAATGGACAACCTGGAAGAAATGGACACATTCTTAGAAAAGCACAACCTTCCAAGACTGAACAAGGAAGAAATACAAAATATAAACAGACCAATCACAAGCACTGAAATTGAAACTGTGATTAAATATATTCCAACAAACAAAAGCCCAGGACCAGATGGCTTCACAGGTGAATTCTACCAAACATTTTGATACAAAATCAGACAAAGATGTCACAGAAAAAGAAAAGTACAGGCCAATATCACTGATGAACATAGATGCAAAAATCCTCAACAAAATACTAGCAAACAGAATCCAAGAGCACATGAAAAGGATCATATACCATGATCAAGTGGGGTTTATCCCAGAAATGTAAGGATTCTTCAATATACGCAAATCAATTAATGTGATACACCATATTAACCAACTGAAGGATTAAAAACCATATGATAATTTCAAAAGAGGAAGAAAAAGTTTTTGACAAAATTCAACACCCATTTATGATACATATCTGCCAGAAAGTAGGAATAGAGGGTACTTACCTCAACATAATAAAAGCCATATATGACAAACCCACAGCCAACATCATTCTCAGTGGTGAGAAACCTGAAAGTATTTCGACTAGGATCAGGAACAAGACAAGGTTACCCACTCTCACTACTATTATTGAACATAGTTTTGGCAATTTTAGCCACAGTAATCAGAGAAGAAAAAGAAATAAAAGGAATCCAAATTGGAAAAAAAAGAGGTAAAACTGTCACTGTATGCAGATGATATGATACTATACAGAGAAAATACTAAAGATGACAACAGAAAACTACTGGAGCTAATCAATAAATTAAAATTAAGGAAACACTCCCATTTACAATTGCAACAAAAAGAATAAAATACCTAGGAATAAACCTATGTAAGGAGACAAAAGACCTGTATGTAGAAAGCTATAGGACACTGATGAAAGAAATTAAAGATGATACAAACAGATGGATACATTTACCATGTTCTTGGATTGGAACAATCAACATTGTGAAAATGACTATACTACCCAAAGCAATCTACAGATACAATATAATCCCTATCAAACTACCAATGGCATTTTCACAGAACTAGAACAAAAAAATTCAAAATTTGTATGGAAACACAAAAGACTCCAAATCGTCAAAGCAATCTTGAGAAAGAAAAAAGGAAGCTGGAAGACTCAGCCTTCCAGACTTCAGACTATACTACAAAGCTACAGTAATCAAGACAGTATGGTTCTAGCACAAAAACAGAAATATAGATAAATGGAACAGGATAGAAAGACCAGAGATAAACCCATGCACATATGGTCACTTTATCTTTGATAAAGGAGACAAGAATAAACAATGGAGAAAAGACAGCCTATTCAGTAAGTTGTTCTGGGAAAACTGGACAGCTACATGTAAAAGAATGAAATTAGAAAACTCCCTAACACCATACACAAAAAGGAACTCAAAATGGATTAAAGACCAAACTGTAAGGTCAGACACTATAAACTCTTAGAGGAAACCATAGACAGAACACTCTTTCACATAAATCATAGGAAAATCCTTTTTGACTCATGTTCTAGAGAAATGGAAATAAAAACAAAAATAAACAAATGAGGCCTAATGTAACTTAAAAGCTTTTCCACAACAAAGGAAACCACAAACAAGATGAAAAGACAACCCTCAGAATGGGAGAAAATATTTGCAAATGAAGCTACTGATAAAGGATTAATTTCCAAAATATACAAGAAGTTCATGCAGTTTTATATCAGAAAAACAGACAACCCAATCCAAAAATGGGCAGAAGACCTAAATAGACATTTCTCCAAAGAAGGTATACAGATTGCCAACAAATACATGAAAGAATGCTCAACATCACTAATTATTAGAGAAATGCAAATCAAAACTACAATGACGTATCACCTCAAACCAGTTAGAATGGGCATCATCAGAAAATCTACAGACAACAAATGCTGGAGAGGGTGTGGAGAAAAGGGAACCTTCTTGCACTGTTGGTGGAAATGTAAATTGATACAGCCACTATGGAGAACAGTATGGAGGTTCCTTAAAAAACTAAAATAGAACTACCATACAACCCAGCAATCCCACTATTGGGCATATACCCTGAGAAAACCATAATTTGAAAATAATTATGTACCCCAATGTTCATTGCAGCACTATTTACAAGAGCCAGGACATGGAAACAACCTAAGTGTCCATCGACAGATGAATGGATAAAGAAGATGTGGCAGACATATACAATGGAATATTACTGAGCCATAAAAAGAAACAAAATTGACTTATTTGTAGTGAGGTGCATGGACCTAGAGTCTGTCATACAGAGTGAAGTAAGTCAGAAAGAGAAAAACAAATACTGTATGCTAATACAGATATATGGAAAAAAAATGGTTCTGAAGAACCTAAGGGTAGGACAGGCATAAAGATGTAGATGTAGAGACTGGACTTGAGGACATGGGGAGGGGGAAGTGTAAGCTGGGATGAAGTTAGAGAGTGGCACAGACATATATACACTACCAAATATAAAATAGCTAGCTAGTGGGAAGAAGCTGCATAGCACAGGGAAATCAGCTCAGTACTTTGTGATCACCTAGAAGGGTGGGATAAGGACAGTGGGAGGGAGACACAAGAAGGAGGGGGCATGGGCATATATATATACGTATAGCTGATTCACTTTGTTATAGAGCAGTAACTAACCCCACTTTTTAAAGCAATTATACTCCAATAAAGATGTTAAAAAATATAATTCAATCTAAGTCTTGTTAGTTTAGTAGTGATTTTGTATGTAAAATGCAGAGGACGTTTCAGTAGGGGAAAGAAGCTAAAGAAAGACAAAAGGCAATAATAGCAAGATGGGATATTTGGGTATTGGTTAGAAATGGCAATCCCTCCTTTCCAAGTTTTCAAATTCAACATAATCTACTTCATGTGTATTGAGAATATAAGACAGGGTTTAAGTATATGGGATTTTGATAAAATTGTCTGGGTTGAAATCCATCTTAACGAACCCCTAACTGTTGTATATATTTGAGCAAGTTATTTAACTTCTCTGTCCCACAGTTCCTTAGATGTAAATGTCACCAATGCTAATATTTATATCACAATTTATTGTGAAGATTAATTCAGTTAATATATGTAAATCATTTTAGATAATGCCTGGCACAAAGTAAATGCTATATGTGTGATGCTGTTGTTATTAGTATATTGTTACTATTGTTCTGATAGAGAAACTATACACATAGACATCTGCAAGTCAAATTCATAAACGTACATTATTATGGGGAAATATTCAGAAAATAAATATGAGTTAAAGTTATAAATAAGCTTCTCCACACATAAGGCTACAGATATAAAACATTAAAAGCTAAAACCTGAGCTTATACAATAAAACAATTTGTGTTTTACTAATTAATTGAACAAAAATTTATTTCCTTTCTCAGCAGCTTTGTTCTATTTGCAACATTTATACCCCTATCAGTGTCTGAATGAGTATTGTGTGGTTAGTGCTGTGGTACTTTGTTCCCTTAACAGAGTTCTACAAGAAACCAAGGTTCTTCTCAGTTCTATGAAGACATGTGAAAACAAATTCCATTAATATATAATTATTTTAAAATAAAGTTTAAAGTTTTTAGCATTTGTAGTGTTACCAATATTATTTTTGGCAATTTTATTTTATAACAGTTCTTGTGTATTAAATGGATCACATAGAAACCTACTTATTTTAGTAGGTGTTCTATAAGTTAGAACTAATTATAGTGGATGAAGAATTAGATTGGATGCTCCCTAGATGGCAGAATTTAGGGACATAATTTTGTAGTATTTTTAATATATAGCTTTCAACAGTAAGTTATGGGCAGATTAGTATATGGCTTTCATTATAATCATATTTTTCTTACACATTACTCAATTTTTAGTTTAAAAAAATTATTTTTTAAAGCCTTGTTGGTATGTAATTCACATACCATACAATTCACTCATTAAAGTATTTTTTAATACTTTTAATTCAATGATTTTTAGTATTTTCACAGAATTATGCAACTATTGCCACAATTTTAGAACATTTCATAACTCTGAAAATAACTCTATGTCCATTAACAATCATGCCTCATTTCCCTCAAAGAAAAAGATTTTCAAATATTTAATTTGTGTTGTTCACTGAGTGTTTTGACAAAGAATTATGTTGGTTCGATCCACACCCCTGAACTCTCATCTCTTCTCATTGCTAGCTCATGAAAGTAAAATAATTATTTCAGTTTTTCTCCTTTTTCTTTTCTTATTTCATTTCTCTCTTAGGGAAAAGTATCAATCATGAGGCAAAATCACATGTAAGAAAGCAGATGCAAAAAGCGTGGTGATTTTAAAGTATCAGCAAGAAAACATGAAAGGTAATATTGGCTAGTACAAAAAAGAAGGGTGACTTATTAAAAGACTGGTGAACAAAGACCAAAAGATTAAAAAAAAAATAAAGAGAGTATAAGGGTACAAGGTGAAGGCAGTGAGTATTGAGTCATGGTGGAAAACATACTACGATCTTATTGAAAGTGAAAAATGTGATTACTAATTTTCTGAAAGATCAGACATTCCCACAGCAAAGAATAATTAATAAATACATCAACAAAAATATAAACTTCCTGTGATATATCCATACATTCCTTTCTAGGTAATTTTTTGGCAAACGCCTACCCACTCCTATACATGATGCAAATTTGTAACAAATTCATCTCTTTTTTTTGTAATTTATTTTTATAATGGGGTATAGCTGATTTTCTTTTCTTTTAATTTATTTATTTATTTTTTGTATACAGCAGGTTCTTATTAGTCATCCATTTTATACACATCAGTGAATACATGTCAATCCCAATCTCCCAATTCATCATACCACCACTCCCACAACAAATTCATCTTGAGCCACTTATTTCCTTCAACATCTTGTTCTTTCTTCAATACAAACATTTGATCACATTATGCCTTGACATATATTTCTTACATAAACACTTCACCTATTTTATTTATATTCGTCCTCAAATACTATTTGATATTTTGATATTATTTGCTGCAGGAAGGCTCCACATCTTTCATTCCAGAATATGTTAGTCCTGCTACAGGCTCTATTAACCCTGCTACTTTACCTATTAAATTTATCCCACGTTGCCATAATTTCTCACTTAACTATTTGTCATCCTGATAGACGTTTTGATGAAAGAAGTGATTATTTTTGTTCAGGTTTGATATAATTACAGTGCTTACTAGTTGGTTAAAGTGAGAATTTTACTAACGGTATGTAACTTTTGGTTGTGTGTAAAAATGCAAGTGTGTTTATTTCTAAGGGATATTGGGTAGATAAACGATGCTTTAATCAAGTCATTGTTTGCTAAAGACTGTTGCTACTTAGGTTAGAAATTGCTCTATGATCTTCTTGCAAATTCTCATTTTATCTCATCTGAGACCTATACTATCTGTTGCTGGTTCAATAACTCCAAAAGCCCACAATGATGTATAGAGAATTTGCATATGAAAGTTGACCAAGTGATCTACAGATATCTAAAGTGTTGTTTTAATCAAATAAACATTTTAAATATTCTAGTAATTATAAGACATGGATTTTGTTAAAGGAAGTATGGAGCATAGTCAATAAATATTTGTTTGGCTTATACAGAAGATCTAGAACAGTGTTAGTTGCTGTAGAGAAATTAAAGGAGTAAAAGTCTTGCATCCAAAAATGTTCAATTATTTGATAAAAAGTCTGTATAGTACACTCATGAATGTGTTCTTATTGTGATGGTGTGAAATACAAAGGTATAGTATTCAAAAAGAAAATATAGAAAGAGACTCCATAAAAGCTTCAAATTATCATATTCAATTAAATTTCAAAAATACTTGACGTGGACTTAACCTCTTTTATTAGCTTTTTATGATAACGGCACATTTTAAAAGTGGATTATCAAACAGCTCATAAAATGAGATTGCAAGATGATCTCAATTTGGTAACCTTAACTCTGACTCAGGATGAAAATAAAAGAATTCTATTTATTCTCAGTTATTAAAAATTCTTGGTTTAATGAAATAGAGAATTTGAAGTTTTATTAAACATCATAAAACAAAAGTAATTTTATTTCTTTGGTGCTATATTCCAAACATCATTGTGAATGCCATTACTTGAACATTATTAATAGGAAAATAACATTTATCATTTTCACCTTTTAAATATTTAATGGTTTTTAATAACTTGTTTTACATTTACCACTTTATATAAGTTTTTGATGCTCTGTGCAGTTCAACATTGAATAACTTAAATTATTGTCCAACTTAATGGCATTTAGAAAGAAAAAAAATCAAGTGACATAATTATACTACCTAAGGTAGAAAGAGAAAAAACATTATACATAGAAATACTGATACTTTGATAGCTAGTCACCCAAGCTTTTCAGAAGGGAACATACCTAGATATAAAGTAATCCTACTATTATGCAGTAGGAAGATATAAAAAAGCTAAAAGAAGAAATGAAGTATTCTTATTGTCTGAGCCCACAATTTTTCATATTACATTTCAAGGACAAGTTTTGAACATAAAACAAGGAAATGTAAATTTAATAATAAATCTCTACATAATTGATTATTTCATATGCCAGGATAGAGATGTTGCTTTTCTGATAACTGTCTTCAAATGAGTAAGGAGACAATTAGGGATTAACTTCCTCATCAGTCTAATCACTAACTAACAGAATAGGTATTTGAAGGGACTGGGTATTTCATTTGAGAACAGAAAGAAATAAGCCTTAATTAAGTTTTAGTAAATTAATTATAGAACTTCCAGGTAAATATAGTACTTTGAAAATAGTCATTGAATCCCTCTCTCCTTCTGAATTCCTGGGACTAAGTTAATATACAAACAGTGAAAATAATCAAGCAACCTATTGTGATATTTATTCACATAGGTTACCTTAAAATCACAGTGTGGTGTAAGGAGCCTGGACCATGCAGTGAGACCAACCTTGATTGGGGTCTGGATTTCTTACTTAATGAAAGTATAACTGTAGTTAGGTTACATAATAAATCTACTTCTGAACCTCTGCATCAGTAAAATGCAGATATATGACTTGCAGACTAACTCAGGGTTTTAAATGAGTTCGTATATGCATAGTATATAGTACAAGGTCTGACACATAGCAGGCATTTAATAAATGAATTTCCTGTACTAGTATTAAAATAATCCACTGGAATTTGAGTGCTACAAATACATAAATGCAAAAATGACATTTGACTCAAATGTTAGACCATGGATAACAAAATAAGCTAAATAAACATAAAACAGCAAGAAAAATACTCTACACTAAAATGCTGAAACCTCTCAACTATTTTAGGAAAGAAATAACATCAATGTTACAAAAATACTTCAGAAAATACGTGAGAAGGAAACAACATATCTATCCCAGAATTTTCTATGAGATTGATATAACCCTGACACTAAATCTAACAGATATTATAAGAACGAAAATCATGAAATATTTTGAAGAAATATTTCATAAAATTAAGCAAATGAAATCTAGTAACATATAAAAACTAAATATATAATAATTGAATTGGTTTTATCCTAGGAAAATCATTTGGCTTAAATTTTGAAAATTAGTGAATATAATCACTATATCAAATTTTAAACAAAAAAAGTCAAGGTAATATCAATTAATGAAGAAAAGGTATTCAACATCTTTATATCCCATTTCACATAAAACTCACAGAAAAGCAAAAATAAGAAAGACTTCCTGGACCTAAAACCTATAGCTAACCAACAACCAAACTATAGCTAGCACAAATTTTAATGGGAAAATACTGGACACTTTCCTCATGAAATCACAAAGAGAGTAAGACTGTCCACTCTCACTATTTCTATTAAATGTTGTCCTAGGAATCTTCGTGAAATAAAAGAATTTTTATAAAACACAATTTGAAAAAAGAAGTAAAACTCTTTGTATATGCAGACATTTTTAATACCAAAACTTTACAAAATCGTTATTAAAATAGACAAGAACTAATAAGTGAATTTAGCAACATACAAGATCAAGTGTGAAAATCAATTATTTCCATATATTAATTATATGAAATTAGAAATATATCAATTTAAACTTGTTCAATTTCTTTAATTGGAAAAATTCTTAAAAGGATCATCTTAAGGGAACCTAAAAAATAATGTCAAGAGAAATCAAAGAGGCCTAAATAAATGAAAGCTATACTATTTTCTTTGATGGAAATCTAACTATTGTTAAAATATCAATTCTCACCAAATTGATCAATAAATTCATCATTATTTTAATCAATTTTGGCAGCCTTCTTAAAAAAATAGAAATTAACAAGCTGACTCTAAAATTGATGTTATGTGAATTAACTAAAAATGTCTTGAGAAAGAACGAAGTTGGATGTCATAACTACCTGACTTCAACATGTACTACAAAGATATCATAATCCAAATAGTACAGTATTGGTACAGAAATAGGCAAATACATAAATGGAACAGAATACAATTCACAAATATACCCATGTTCATATGACAAACTGATTTTATTGGAGCTAAAATAATTCAATGAATAAATGAAAATATTTGAAGCAAATAGTGTCAAAATGAATAAATATTTGTACAGATAAAAAATAAACCTCGGCAACTACCTCATAAGATACAGAAAAAATAATTTAAGATAAATCAGAGGCCTATACATAAATGTATAAAAGATATTTTATAAGATAATAAAAATCCTTAGACATTATACAGAAAAAAAATGAGAAAATAGCAATTAAATCGAATTCATCAAAAATTTTAAAATATTATTAGAACAAAACTTTTACTCATAAAAACAGCTTAAGTAAAGTTGTTATACAAACCATTGTAAGAAAATATACATGTAATGAACATTTGACTAAGTTCTTGAATCCAAAACTTATTTTAAAAAATTCCACAACTCCATAATAAAACACAAACAACACATTAAAATGGGCAATATCTTGAAACAAATACTTCATAAAACATATGAAGGGTTAGTAAACATAGCAAGAATTTTTCAATATCATTATTCATCAGGAAAATGCTAATTAAAACAAAAATTAGAAAATACTATCTCATGTTCTCACAAATATGGAACAACTGGAACTGTCATATATTGTTGTTGTGAATGTAAATGGTAATATCATTAGAAGAAAATTTAGGAAATTTTATCATAAAGTTATATAACACTTCTGGTTTTTATCCATGAGAAATTAAAATATATTTCCACAAAACTTGTATAAGAATGCTGATTTCAGCTTTAATAATAGTCAAAAATGAAACAACACAAATATCTGTTAACAGTAAAATTGATAACCAAATTGTATCTCATCCATAAAATGTAATACCACTCAGAAATAAAAAGGAAATGGACTGCAGATTTATGCAACAAATTTGATAAACGATATGGATTGTGCTGAGCAAAAAAATAATCCCATTTATAATATGATACAGAACTAAAGAAACATGACAGAATTTGCCTGGAAAGTAATATGAAAGAGCTATTTAAAAGTGATGTTATATTCTATATCTTACATTGGTATTTAATTGTCAAAATACCAGATTTCATATTAACATTTGTGCTTTTCATTATGTAGAAAAATTGCATGAAAAAATAAACTGTAAATAAATATTGAAATGAAATATACTAACACATTATTTCACTTATAAATGTTGTATTATTGAATTGATGCTAACTTTCCCACTAAAAAAGTGGGAAAACATTAACTAAATTATAGCTATGTTCAGTTTCTGTTGTTCTTGCATCAGGCACTATAGTAGCAAGAACTATATGAACTGATATTACAAGAAGAGAAAAAAATTTCTAAATTTATTTAAAGGTTGATAAGAAGAGAAAAAGATCATCTTCATTCTCTGTGAAGTAATGATGAAATTAGGGAATACAAATGCACCTGGAAATGTGATTGCAAATTCCTAATGGGGACCCAGACTCTCCCCCCAAAAAAAGGATAAACAGAAGGTATTTTTTTTTTTAGAATAAATATACTTGATTTTCATGTTTTGAGCTATACCATTTATAGCAAACTATTTTTGTTTTTCTATGTTTTTATTTCTCTTTTAAATTAAAACAACTCTTGATAGAACTAAGGAATGAAAACATCACCAGTGGAAACACAGTGAATGCAGGCAAATGGCATAGAACTTATTAATAACTTCTCACCATGTCCCTGTAGCACAAGTCTTCCTGGGGAGCTAAGGCAGAGTACAGCACACTTTGGCCAGTGATTCTCAACCCTGGTTGCATACTGGATTTACCCAGGAACTTCTAAAAAAATTCTTATGTTATACTTCACCACATACCGAGTAATTAGGAATTTCTAACTGTGAGACCACAAATGATTTTAATATTCAGCCAGTGTTGAGAACTACTCAAACTCTTGTCCTTCATCATGTTCCCAGGTGCTCAATCTCTCAGCTTTAAACATGCTCTTTCAATATGCATACAATCAAAAGAGGTCAACAATACCTTGAGGAGATAGATAAATGAGTAGTTCAAGTTGAACGACATGCCTGCTGGTCATGCAAATTCTATGAGACCACCGTGTCTTATTTCTCTTATAATATTCCATTGTGGGTGTATACTACATTCTTTGTTTTATTTTTTTTAAAATGAGGTACAATAGTATAGACAGTTATATAAGTTTCAGGTGGACAACATTATAATTTGACATCTGTACTCATTAAAAAGTGGTCATCCCTAAAGGTCTAATTACCAACCATCACAGTACATTTGACCGCCTTCACATTTTTAACTCTCCCCTCAATAACTAGCAATCTCTTCACTGTTTCTTAGTTTGTTTCTGCTTTTGTTTTGTTTGTTTAGATTCCACATATGAGTGAAGTCACGTATTATTTGTTGTTCTCTGTCAGATTTATTTCCCTTAGAATAATACCCTCAAAGTCCACCCATGTTGTCACAAATGGCAAGATTTCATTATTTTTATGACTGAGTAGTATTCAAGTATATCTATCTATATATCTATATCTATCTATCTATCTATCTATATATATATATAAAGATTTCCAAGTCCTTTCACGTAACTTTAAAAAAAATTTGATCCTCACAAAAATCCCATGAGGTAGAAGGGAACTGTTATCATTATTTTATAGTTAAGGAAACTGTGTCTGAACATTTCTGCAACAGGCTTAGAGCCCTACAATTGATAACAAAAAAGCAAGGACTTGAACCTGCCCTCCTCTAGTTCTGTCAGTCTATCACACTTTCCATAATAGCTCACAGTTCTGTGAGTACTTGCTGATAACATTTGAAAGAGACATTTAGAGCAATTCATATCAGCATCCTATTGCTAGTCTGTAAGAATCCAAACAAATATCTACCTTTATTGCTACTTACCTAGTATAAATTTACTGTGGTGTCTTTTCCTTCTTATGATTATGCATTATTTTCTCCTAGGAACTGAAACACTTTGCAGACATCATCCAATTAAACCTCACAAATTTTCCTTTGAGGTGATATGAAGTAACAATCATTTTTCTCTTCTATATTTATATTTTTATTAAGAGCTATAGAAGGCCTAGTGAACTAATAGTTTATAATTAGCCTTCTTGAATTTAAAAGGGAAAAAATTCTCATACCACTAGGGCAACCTACATTAAATTTATATAATAGCAATAGAAAGGGAGAAGATTGGAAATGACATAACAATACAAAAGATGAGTTTGCGCTTCTACTGTAAGCTCTAACATGTGGAGAAAATTTCACTGTTATTGATGGCTATCATAGAAGGCTTATACTTTTTATACCATATTTTTCTTTTAATGCAGATTTATAAATACAAAAAACTTACAGGCAGTTTCTTCAAGTGTAGTGGGTACTATGGAATGTTCTGACACTTGAAAAATTGTAGCATGATTTTTCTAATACTACAAATAAAGCATTATTTTATAACATTTCATATTGAACAATCCTATGACCTATTTTATAAATATGAAATGACCGCATACTTATTTTGGGAATATTATTATAAAAAAAAACTAGTTATTTAACTACCAAACTTTTAAATATTCAGTTTAACATTTGATATCTTGACTATGTCTCTATATTTTTTGGTTTGCTTGTTGTTTTTTGTCCTAAAGCAGATACTATTCCCAGAAATCTATACTACCACCACTTCATCACCTTCTCTACTCTTCCCTTTTCTAATCTATCCTCTATTCTCTGTTACCTAATGATGTAAATTTTCTTCAAGGACATTTTATATGTTAAATCTGAATGTATCTGTCAATATATAAGATTTCAAGCTATTAACTGTATATTGGAATACTTAATCATGAACTTACAGGAAATTATTTTGTTGCAAACAAATAAGATTCAACTCATCATTTATGAGCGTATTATCCTTCTTCAGTTTTTCCACTTTGACAATCCACAGTATCTTGGGATGTTGTCTCTACTTAATAGCAGAGTAAATCCAAAACCATAAGTTTAAAGTGCCAGGCCCACTTTAGACCTGAAAAAACAAGGAAGAGTACAGTTCCTGAAGCCTAGACAAAATAGTTGTTTGAAGAGGGCTGTGAAATTCTGTACCTAGATGCAACAAACCTGTGATAAACTACCAGGGATGGAAACAGGGTTAATGTCCCATCCCCTTTCCTCCCCACCAAACCGACCCCTGGTGTTGCCTTGCATTGATAAGCTCCAGCAAAATCATATGGTAAACAAGTTTATCGATATATCCCAAGTGAGTCATTCCTCAGGGGGATATAGCATGATGTGGAAAGGTGGAGTGCTAATATGGAGTAGCAAACAAGAAATATACAAGGGATTTTAATGTATCTTTATTATGTCTTCTGCTGTCATGCCTGAGCTACTACATATGAAACACATCCTATCTTTTGATTTACTTTTCTATTATTTCTCTTTTATGCTTCTTATGGCTTCATAGTGATTTTTTTTAATATGTGGATATAAGTAGGTTTTATAATCTATGAAATACTTTAACAAGATGTAAAGAGAGTACCACAAATTAATGGGGCAGGTAAGATAAGAACTACATTTTGCAGGGTGTTATTAAAGCTACTTTGTATAAATAATTTCAGAACCTCAAGTTGAGAATTTTTTCACTGGCTTTCAAAGATTTGAATAATCTAGACCACAACTGATAAGACTTTGCTCTAGTCATATGATCTTCCTATCCTTCAGGGTATACACCATTATCTTTTTTTTTTGACTTAACTCCATGGAGCATTTCTTCTTCCTCTAGGTTTGAATTCTGTTTTGTTTTGCTCTGTTCTTGAGATTGATTTCCTCTAGAATACATCATAAATATCTTGAGTCTCTCAGACTATTGATCCTTTATTCTTCTGAATCTTTATTTACAGCTGTATTATTTTACTCCCCCGTACCAGATAATTTCTACCTCTGCCAGCCATGGTGTCTAAACAATTAGAAATGACATTTCAGTAAACTCAGATACTGTAATAGATTTCTCATTTATTTTCAATTCTCACAATAATAATTGAGGCATTGTTCATTGTCTGTTATTTGTCTTTGACTCTGATCTCTATATCTTCCTTTACATGTTTCCCTAGTCATCACCTGAGTCTAGAAACATGAAAACTACATTTCTCATACTTTCTTGCCAGTTAATGGGAGTCACTGAAGAAAGATTTGGAGGTGAGAGAAAGAGAGAAAGAATTATGCTTTTATTTTCTGGTTCTGTTGATATGTCCTGTAGCAGCAACAGCAGCTTCCTGCTTGGGTAGTGTGCTATCAATAG
The DNA here is from genome assembly GCF_039906515.1 of Pseudorca crassidens. Taxonomy (NCBI): domain Eukaryota; kingdom Metazoa; phylum Chordata; class Mammalia; order Artiodactyla; family Delphinidae; genus Pseudorca; species Pseudorca crassidens. Next base: position 74,634,904 of record NC_090304.1, on the reverse strand, counting down.
AGCAGCTGAAGGACCTCCCAGAAGACTCAGCCAATAGCAGAGTTCCCATGGACTCAGTTCAGACAGTGGCAGGAACAACAGTGAGCACAGGAATCTCTGAGCAGAGTACCCATTGGCTGGCTTATGCAGTAAAAATATCAGTGAAAGCTTTGGGCAATTTGAGAAAAGAAGGCCTGATCAGTATAGTGAATTGGAGACTTCTGGCTCCTGCAAAGCTTTAACAGTGGGATTCCAACAGCCACAACATCCATAGATGCTCCAGAACCCTATGTGGCAGGAATCCTTCATTGTGGCCAGCATTCCTATTACTTTTCCTTCCCTGAGGGAAGGTAGTTTTCCCTACAGCTTTTCATCCTTACTTTTTACACTTACATCTTTTCCAAATCTTTTATACCTAATTTTATACATTAAGATCTTTCTATATGCTTAGAATGATATCTGCTTTCCTCATGGTATATTGACAAATATATCTTTCTTTAATTCTCCCTTTATTTGAGTATTTTAACTGTATTTAAAATAAATTTTCATTACATAATGTTTGTTATATAATTTTAACAGAATTTAGTCTCTCTAGCATTATCTTCCCTAAAGAACTTGAAACAACTGTCTTCTCTTTGCTAACATTTGATCAAAGCACCTTTTTATTTTCTCTCATCTGTGAATTCAACAATTTCCCTACTTATCCTGGCCTCTTGCAAATAATTTATAATGTATTTTAATGTATTGTTTTATTTTCCATCACTCCCCAAATTAGGAGTTTCTTTCTCTCAAAATTTCTGGGAATAAATTTATATTGAAATTATTGTATCATAATCCTAGATCATTTATCAATGAAGATGTTATTAATTGTTAACAGTATTGGTAAATAACAAAAATTAGTCTCTCTTCTTTAATAAGTATTCACACAGGCAAATTTGCAAAATTTCTCTGACTTTCATCCACTGTAATTGTGGCATTCCTCCAATTCAATGTTCTCTGAAATTGTTTTAAATATCCATACACTCTAGCCTGGGTAAAAACTTACTGCAGACTCAAATGCACTTGAGAGTACCAAGGGTAAATATATTTGAAGATGAATTATGTCTAGAAAAAATAATCAGTGTGAATTCTCTCACTCTCCTTTTTGCTATAGGCTTTGTTAATGTAAGTTTCTCACACCTGCCACTACCACACTTGTCTCACACATATTATAGGTATTTTAATGTGCTTTATAGAATTTTATTATTCATAGAAAATCACCACATCTATGTTTGAACTCATATGGGACTGAAATAACAGGCTCAGCCAAATCTTCCTTTGTAATTTGTATACATCATAAAAGTTTTATTACAGTTAGAAAACTAAACTTACAGATTTTGAAACATTGGTTTATATCCAAACTCTTCCCTATAAATACTTCTTTCATTTGCTAACCCTCATTGAGTTTCTATGGATTCCATTCAATTTCCTAATTCCTCACAAAATCAATCTTAATCTCCATCTTATTTTATTGGTGTATTATTTCAAAACCTTTCATGGATAAAATAATAAATTTCTACTCTTAGTAATGCCTGGTATTCTATATCTCAGTCATTTTTCTCCTGCATTATATAACTACAAATGGCACAATTTTGCCATAGTAAAAACTGTTAACTTACAGCTGAATGCACTGCCATCAACATACAGGAAACATTCTGTGATATAATTTATGCAAATAGAAAATCTAAGAGAATACTTCATTGCTTCCCTTCCCCATCCAATGATGTCACTCCTTCTATTTGTTATTGTTATATACAAATTGGCATCTATTACTGTGTGTGTTCTTCTGTTATTTTAGTATAACACTCCTTTGACAGCATAGTTTTTCTAAGATAACCCACATTTTATGCATATAGTGCAGTACTATATTTTGCCCATAGAATTGTATGTTTCCTTAACAATTAAAAATTTTATATTAACATTTTACTTTCACTAAAGGATTCAGTAGCCTCTAGAGGTTTGCTGAAAGTTAGGCAAAGATGATTTCACTTTATGATGTATATTTTCAATTCACTTGACAATATAGCTACACAGTGTACACAATGAGCTTGCTTTATCGGCCACAGGGTAAATGCCTCAAACTTATCTGTAGGTCAGTAGTGTCACCAAATACTGACTTTTCCATTTTACTTTTACAAGAAATAAGGTTAAAAGGAAAATAAAAGCAAAGTGCTGCATATGAAAAAAATTTTTTTCAGAAAATATTTTATCATGTTAATACAAAATATAAAGAGAAAAATAGAATTATATCAAACATATAAAGGTAAAAAATTAATATTTCCAAACAACCCTTGGATGTGAAGTTGTCCTACTATTGAAAATATACTCAAAGACTATGCAAAGATGTTTATTTCAATAACATAAAGGGTATAATATAACAATTAGAAACAGCTTCTATCTACCATTCATTATTAAATTTTTATTATTTATACATCTGTATTGATTTTATTCTTTAATTCTTATATTAGTTACAATAGGTTGATTTCCTGGTATAATACTTTCAAATAGAATTCGATTTTTGTGAATTTTTCAAGCCTTCAAACTCTGGTGGTAGCTTTAACACTACAAAATTATGGGTGTGGTATCTAAAAGAGTGAATCTCTCATTCTTTCTGAATGCTCAGAGACTTAGTTTTTCTCCCAAATACCATCATTCTCTAAGATCTAGACATAGAGGTATTTCTCGGCTTCCTTCAAATAAGCATACAGGTCTTTCCTACCTTAAAAATATTTTTAGTCTTGCATGTTTTTGGAACAAATATTTTAGGTCACTGCAACATAGAGGTCAGACCACCAGGTTTAAACCTAAGTCCTTCTTATACATGCTATCACAGGCAATTTATTATTCTCTCTAAACCTAATATTATCATCTGTGCAATGGGGATAATAACAGATCTACCTTTGGATTTGTTATTAAAATTGGATTAGGTAATGTATGTAAAGTGTTTATCAGAGTACATTTATTACATATTAGCTCTAAGTAGTCTTAAGTTTATATTACTCTCTGATCCACATAACATTTTACTTTTTCTTATGCATACTCCAAAATTTGATGAATGTTAAGCTCATTGATAATAGTAGTTTATTCTTTATTCAACTTTTTAATTTTCATTATGCCTAAAATTGTTTTATGAGTATTATTTTTATTAAACAAATATGATTACTCTTTACGTGTGCAGTGTACCATAATGAGAACACACTACCAAAAATGTGAGGCTTTAGTTTTATATGTAAACATAATCAACACTTAAATATCTCAGTAGAGAAAAGCTATTTTATGCAACTGGTTATGGATCATTTAAAAAAGTGTAATATTTGGTCTCTTCAGGTTTATCTTGACTACTTCTTTTTAGTGATTTGTATGTAATTTAGCAGAGCTTAAGCAACTAAATTTAGAAATATCACTGTAGAATCAAAGTGTTTTCACTTATTTGGTGATGTGGCTTACATGCTTAATTATCACCTGTAGAAATATATTGATTTTATCTGTGGTTCAACTGAATAAATGTGATATGTGACAGATGCTTTCACCGATTTCATCCTGGTAGAAAATACTTTTTGTTGAGCTCTCTTTAGTAAATATCATAACTAAGTATGCAAACTTTTAAAGTGTTCATTTTGCAAGGGCTCCATTATTTCACTGGGTTCAAATATTTCTGAAATCAAGATTTTGAAGTCATTAATTTTATTTCTACCTGATTTTAAGGGCTTATAATTTACATTCACAATCCAATTGCTTTTGGAGCTTACTCCTTTATAGTGTATGTGTGTGTGTGTATATATCCCGGTAATGTCCAAATTATTGGGATGTGTAATTTATCACACTATGACATATTTCTAGTGCTCTTTCCTGTAGTATTCTTTTCACTATGTCTGGCTGCTCTAATCTATGACACTAAGATAATAAAATATTATTACATGATAAGAAAATGATGGCCAAACTATCCAGGTAGTATGTTTTCATAGACATTTGGAAGATAATGCTTAAATGCAAGTGCTTGACTACACTGGCCAGTATATTAGGTGCTATGAACAAGATATCTACAGGGAAGGAAGCATACTATAAAGAGAAAAGTCTACTTTGCATATGCTTTCAGCAAGCTCTTCATTTATTTATTGAACTCATATTCATTGAGTGTCTGATATATACCAGTCACTGTTTTAGACACCAGGAAAAAAAGCAATAGGGTGATGAAAATCTCTGCTGTCATCAGACTGAACTTCCAATGGGTAAATGCCAACAATAAAAATAAGCATAATGCCAGGAGTTCCCTGGTGGCCTAGTGGTTGGGATTCTGGGCTTTCACTACTGTGGCCCAGGTTCAATCCCTGGTCAGAGAACTGAGATCCTGCAAGCCACATGGTGGGTCCAAAAAAAATAAATAAAATAAGCTTTGTGTTTAAAAGTGGTCTGTAAGAAGGGAGTGAGTGATGTTATGGGGGGAAAGTGCAGAGAAAAGGGGATCAGAATAGAGAAAGGAGGCTTAGAGTATTGTCAGGATAGCTTAATTGAGAAACTGACATTTATGCAGAAGCTTGAAGAAAGTGAAAATGTTAACCACGTGAGACAAGAACATTTCAAGCAAAGGGAACACATTTCTATGCCTGATATGTTTCAAAAACAATAGAGAGGACAGATTAGTCAAAGGGAATGTTGAAGGACATAAGATCAGAGCACTAAGAAAAAACAAGTTATTCAGAGATTTGCTGGCCATTTTAATTTTTTGTTTGTTTTTATTCTCAGGAACATGGGAAGCCATTGGAGATTTCTGAGGAGAGAAATGATAGTCACTGATAGAGATTTTAGAAGGATCCCTCTGACAAATGTGTTGGGTATATATTGTAGGAAAGTAAAAGTGGATGATGGAAAGCTAAATTGTCTTTTGCAATATCCCAAAGGAAAGATTATGGTGCTTGGATGGCTGGTATTGCTGGAGATATTTAAGAAATTACATAATTTGTAATTTATTTTGAAGGTAGGGCTAGGAGAAAGTCTTAATTGATTGAAGAAGAGATGTGAATTGAAGATGAAAAGTCAGGAGGATGCCAAGGCTTTTGGTCTAGGAACTGTAAGGTGGGAGTTGCAATCAACTGTGACTGGGAATTCTACAGGTGGAGCACATTGGGGGAGTAGTTGAAAAAATTCAGTTTAGTGCTGCAAATATAAATTTGGAAGTTTGTGGCATTCAGCTGGCATTTGCAGTTGACAATACCACAAAGTGAATGGAAATAAATAATAAAGGCAAAAGATCCAAGTAGTGAGCTCTTGGAATTTCATCAAGAGGTAAAGAAAAAGAGGAGGATCCAGTAAAGCTAAAACTACTGTGAAGAGTTCCAGATTTAAAGGGATTGAGTGGGATTTACTTATCTATAGTCCCTATCTCTAAATTATTCATAACCAATAGTTGAGTCCAATCAGTATAGACATTCTTAAGGCTTAATGTGTATGTATATCAGCACATTTTATTTCAGCAAATTCATGTTCAGATAAAATGATAGTAATTATCAAATATCTGTTTTATAAGATTAATATTATTGCTTTCTTGGGGAAAGGAAGAGAGTGAACACTGAACAAAAGGGTTGTTTCTAAGTACTATAGTAAAATATGAGAGCAGAAATTGATAAAGAAAATTACTTGCAGGTTCTCTATTTTCTGTCATCTCAAGAACAAGTAACAGACCTTCTGTACCAACATGAGCTTTTTGAGTCCTCTTTAGAAAATTTTTAATTGGCACAAGGTGGTTACTTTCAGTTACAGCTTACATCTTCAAGGTTGTCTTTTCTTTGACCTCACCAGTCTTTCAGAGGATACTCATCACTAACTTTCATCTAATTATTTAGTTTGGGAAACTGAATATTGACTTAGGGAGAGAAATAGTTTTAAACTAAGGATGGATGCCCAAAGGCAGCATCATTATGAAATCCAACTTTTAATTTTTCTCTCAAAAATTTTTTTTTCTCAGCTTGAAGACACATTTTGTCCACTTTTTCTCATATTTTATTTGCATTTAGTCACCAAATCCTAATGTGTCTATCTATAAAATATTTTTCAAACCTGTTCAGACATTTAAATTTTAATTAAATCATCTTAAAATTTACTAAAGATGCTTTTTCAAAATTTGTGTATATCTAATTGTCTTTGCGCTCTTTGAAATTGGGGACTTTCTTTTCTTTTGATTTTATTTATTAATTTTTATTGGAGTATAGTTGATTTATAATGTGTTAGTTGCTGCTGTACAACAAAGTGAATCAGTTATACATATACATATATCCACGCTTTTTTAGATTCTGTTCCCATATAGGTCATTACAGAATATTGAGTAGAGTTCCCTGTGCTATACAGTAGGTTCTTATTAGTTACTTATTTTATATATAGTAGTGTGTGTATGTCAATACCAATCTCCCAATTTATTCCTTTCCCCCTTTCCCCCTTGGTAACCATAAGTTTCTTTTCTACATCTGTGACTCTATTTCTGTTTTGTAAATAGGTTCCTTTGTACCATTTTTTTAGATTCCACATATAAGTGATATCATATGATATTTGTCTTTCTCTTTGTGACCTACTTCACTCAGTATGACAATCTCTAGGTCCATTCATGTCAGTGCAAGTGACATTATTTCCTTCTTCTTTATGGCTGAGTAATATTCCATTGTATATATATGTATATATATATATATATATATATACATACCACATCTTCTTTATCCATTCTTCTGTTGATGGACATTTAGGTTGCTTCCATGTCCCAACTATTGTAAGTAGTGATGCAATAAACACCGAAGTACATTTATCTTTTTGAATTACAGCTTTCTCCAGATATATGCCCAAGAGTGGGATTGCTGGATCATATGGTAGTTTTTTAAGGAATCTCCATACTGTTCTCCAAAGGGACTGTACCAATTTACATTCCTACCAACAGTGTAGGAGGGTTCCATTTTCTCCACACCTTCTCCAGTATTTATTGTTTGTAGATTTTTTGATGATGGCCATTCTGACTGATGTGAGGTGAAACCTCATTGCAGTTTTGATTTGCATTTCTCTGATAATTAGTGATGTTGAGGATCTTTTCATGTGCCTCTTGGCCATCTGTATGTATTCTTTGGAGAAATGTCTATTTAAATCTTCTGCCCATTTTTTGATTGAGTTGCTGTTTCTGGTTGTTCTTTGTGATGCAACTTCCAGTGAATGTCTTCGCATCTAGTAGATGTTTAGGGAAATTTTTGTCTAATGAATTATAGTTCTGACCCTTACCATCAAAAGAGGGATTGTTGAGATATCCCTCTAACATGCTGTCCAATCATGTGTTTTACTAGAATTGTCTTAAGCTCCACCACACATTCTACTGGCTCACTTTTCACACCAGAGATTGAGCCACAGACAGATTTTTTTTTTTTTTTTCTGTACACGGGCCTCTCACTGTTGGGGCCTCTCACTGTTGTGGCCTCTCCCGTTGTGGAGCACAGGCTCCAGACGTGCAGGCTCAGTGGCCATGGCTCACGGGCCCAGCTGCTCTGCAGCATGTGGGATCCTCCTGGACCAGGGCACGAACCCGTGTCCACTGCATTGGCAGGCGGACTCTCAACCACTGTGCCACCAAGGAAGCCCCCACAGACAGCTTTTAAAAGGCACAACCTGACAAAATTTCTCATCAGTTAAAGGCACTTGTCTCATATTCCTCACTAGTGCTTCTCTGAGTCATTGTGTGGGATGTCACTAAGAACTAACTTCATGGCACTCATCCAAGTGCATCTTAGAAGCATGGAAAATGTGTCATGGCTCAGTGATCACACAATGATGAAAAAGGTGAATGTATGTTCCCACCTTCTGTTGCTCAGATAGGAAGTACTAAAACAAATTATGCATATTACTTCGTAAGATTTTGGTGGAATCTGGCTCAGTGACCCTTTGTGGTGATCAAATTTGGGAGTATAAACTTGCATCATTTTTCCTTCTTCCCTGTCTTTCTCTCTCCAGACTTCACTTATGCTCCATGGGATCACGTCACAAAATGAACTAGGGGATTTATGCAGTCTCTTGTTAGAGGGTTTCCTTTCTGAGGGGAATATAAACTAAGACATGTGAGCTCTACTTGTATACACATGATCCATTGTATTTGTACTGCCGGATCACACTTCAGAAAATGCAACATTCACTAGGTCTTTTTTCAGCCTAGAAAATGGTTGGGCTCTCCTCCTCCATCAGAATTGATACCATGCCTACATGTGTACACAGGTATTAAAACAAATTTTAATATGTATGACTAGTTATGTCAAGCTTGCAAATGTTATTTAAGTACTTTTAAATTAAGGTTAGATTTTCTCTCTAAGGTGATAATTTCCTTAAATGCAAGAAACTAATTCATTGATTAAAAAATATCTTCCTCTTAGTTCCTAGCAAAGTGCTGTCATATATTAGACACCAAATAGTTCTTGATGTGCTGAATTAAATGTCAACCTTTGGAAGACTCCTACAAATTTCTAAATCATACTGAAAACCTGTTGTTTTGTGAAAAACAGCCTTGAAAAAAGATAATAACTTTGTAAATGCCACCTCATAACTCCAGGACATTTTAAGCTCTTTCCTTTGAACTTACATTTTTTCTCATAAGTACATAATAATTAGAAGCATCACGTCAAATATAGGAGATTGCAATAGAAATGTCATTGTTTTTGGAGCCATATGATGTGCATTTACATTTTGTTTGTGATTTGCTGAATCATCTCTTTTAAATCCTCATTTCTCCATTCCTGTAATGGGGAATTAAAAACTGTCTTTTCTACTAGACAGGGTTCTATTAATTTCAAAGGCAAAAATGTTTGTAAAATAATTCTGTGATCTGTAAATAGGTAAAATGTAAATTATTGTACATAAAAGATTTCCTCAAGATTTATGTTTGAGAATTTGTATACTATTAGTTAACAATTAATCTTTAAGATGCCTGACCATCTCTAGGTATTGCACAAAAAAAGAAAGAAACACAATTTTTTAAAATTATCTTTTCTCTATTTAAAAATCAAAAGGTCCACTATCAAAACTTTTGAATTTAACACATGGACACTACAGGAAACAAAATAACTTCAACTTATTTTTAATATAAATATTTTAATTCAAGAATGTATTCCCATAATAACTGAAAAATAAATAACAAATTAAAAAAAAATTATATTTGGATATGATGCTGCCAGAATTAGTTTGCTATAGTTTACAAACCATACAGAGCCTGTGAGCACAAATAATTGTAATATTTGTAAAGAGGAAAAAATAAATTCAACAAAAAATTGTACATGGATATTTTTATATTAATTTTTAAACTGTCTTAATTTCTCTTTGGGAGCAAGTAGTATACAAATATGTAATAATAATAATAGCAGTATGACAATAATTAGTTGTTTGCTGTTGGATTTTTATGGAGTTTAATTTAGCATTATATATTTTCTTGCCTTAAATTCATTGTGTTAGTTGTCATTATTGTTTTTCCTTTTTATAACTCATAGCTCTATTTTTATAACTCATAGCTCTATTTTTAAATACCAATGAAAGGAGAAATGAACCTTTTCCAACAGAATAAACTAAGTTCTGAGATTTCATGTTAACCACAAACTCATTTGATACTTTGTACATTTTTGATATTTCTTCAATGGGGACCTGGGACATGAGTGAGTCAGTGGACAAAAGAAATATTGAGCATGTCTGAGCTGCCTGCCTGACCATAGGGAGATAACTGCAGTTAATGAATATGTTTAATCATGAGACAGAAGGTAATGAAATATACTAAAGAATAAACAAAACAATAAACTTGTTCTCAATTGAATCTTCTAGAATATTGATTTATTCAGTCCTTCTTTCAGTCAGACTCAAATATAAGACAATAAAAAAATCCATCATGTCTCATAAAATGGAAATGTCCAAATCACTAAAGTACTTGAAGAAAATGCTCCAAAAATAGATAGAAAGGAAAACTGTGCAACTAAAAATATCAGGGTGTTTGCAAACAAGGCTATCTTCACATTCCAGGCACCGTAGTTCAGTAAAGTTTGAAATAAACTTATACACATTTTAAAAAGTTAAAAAGTGAAGAGTATAAATGTCCTCAAACATGGAAACATGATAAAATGTGAAAATTCTGGATATATGCATGTGCATAAATCTTCACAGCAAGAAATGCCATCTTTTACATTGTAAAATTTGCTAAAAAGCCAATTACAACAATGTGGCAGAGAAGTTAGTTTTAGATTCTCTGTCAGTTGGAAATATGATGTCTTAAAAGGAAATTGTTAAGTAGAATGGGCTAAAACACAGAATTTTTCAGTCAAAGGAAAATAGAAGAACCTAAAATCCTTAAAAAATATGAACTTTTTATTCCCATCTTTACTACTGAAACACCTCAATGTTTTGAATTATGTTACAAAAAGGTGATACAGAACAGATTTCTTCCTTTTGTATATCACAGATTCTGTGATGAGAATATGACCTGGTTATTCAACAATCCACATTCAAAATATTTTTTTTAACTACAACTGTTCAACAAATATATATTGTGTGCCTATGATATTCTTAGTACTGGCTTGGTCCCTAGTTGTCATATGAGCAAAACAGAAATGATCACTGTGCTAACAGTACTTATAGTCCAATGGAGAGATAGTTATTAATTGAACACTCAGACAAAAAATTTAATACAGGAAAGTACCATGGGAGGATTTAATACAGGAAAGAATCAGGACTATCTGACGCCAAAGCCTAGGCCTGTAACTGGTATGTCTTTGAATCCTGGAACTATACTCCAGGGTCTGAATTTCAATTCGATTAAGATTTCTGAACTGGTTCACTCACTTAAAGGAAGTGCCTTGATTAGAAACAAGTCTTTTTTTTTTTTTTTTTCATTCTGGTATACTAACTTCTTATTGCTAGGCTTTATAGGCTCCTATATATCTATTTAAGAAAAGATTAGATGATATTTTGTTATTTTGTTTTTAATACCTAGGTGCATGGACAATGATCAAAACATATTCTCTTAACAAAGAAGGTATTTCATCAGATATCTTGACATTTCAAGGAATAAATACAGAAAGAAAATGAATTGGATGATTTATAGAATGCTTACAGTTGTACTGGTCTATAAGAATTTGTGTATATATATAAATAAATAAATATGTATGTATATATATTTTTACAAAGCGTAGCAGCGGTCCCCAACCTTTTTGGCACCAGAGACTGGTTTCATGGAAAACAACTTTTCCATGGACTGGGGAGGTGGGGGGATGGTTCAGGTGGTAATGCAAGTGATGGGGAGTGAGGGGGAGCAGCAGATGCAGCTTTGTTCGCTAACAGGTCGTGAGACCGGTAAGGTTGGGGGCCCCTGAAGTATAGCTTCGTTTTTTTTAAGGAAAATATCCCAGAGATACGTATTAATTAGGCACTATAATTTTTTAAATCTTCATTTTTACTCTAGTATATTTTTGTGATTGAATAAAATATTAAAGTAGAGGGATTTCGAAATTTGTCCTGAGTCCAAAACAATCTTGAGTAAATATTTTATAAAATATGGACTCTACTAGAGAAGAACTCAGCATTGACAGTGACATGTACAAAATATTTTAACATCAGAAAATACACATTTGGAAGTTTGAAAAATTAAAATACAGATATATCATTAAGTAAAGTCCATGGAATGTGCATAGTACATTTTGTTTCCTTCCTTGAATGATTAGTCTCTGTATTTCTGTGAACGGTTTTTGTTTCTGTTTCATTTTAGTTTAAATAAATTGAATTTTAAAAACCTACGGTTAAGCAAAAATGGCCTCTGGGCTAAATTAAACCCCAAGTGACAAGGTTCTTACCAGGTTCTCAGCCCATGTGTGGCCCAGGGAAAAGAGTACAGATACAAATAGTGTGATATCTTCATTAATATTAAAATATATATTTTTTTAATTATCAGATTCAGATTTAAGGAATATTCAGTTAATACCTACTATGCTCCAGGCACCAGATGAGGCCCTCCCATATATATTTCATGTGCATATGATAGGGAAGGAAAAAGTATTAAATTCTGTAGAAAAACATTTAATATACAGCATTATGTGTTTATTACAACTCTGAAAACTACTGAGCTTTCAGCAGAATATATGTTGTTTGTTTCTTTGAATCTGTCTTATTTAAGCCTTCAGAAGATTATGTAAATGTCTAACAATTCCGATCAGAAGTTTAGACGTTCTCCTCTTCTAAGAAGAGAGGTAATCATGTTTGAAAAGCTTGGTATTAACAATAAAAAGACAGTATATTCTGAAAAAAGGGACAGCACCTCTCCTTTCATCTCTTTCAAGAAACAAACAAGCAAACTATTGAACATGACTGCAATCAAATTGAGTTCATAAAACATTTCAGCAATCCAAAACAATTTGCTCTTCCTGAGTTTTGCCCATTATAATAGGTAGGAGTGAAGGAGAACATTTTTGAACCAAACATAAAATATGTATTTAATTCACTGAGTTTTTTTACTTAAATGCAGATATTGTATAAACCACTACTGCTTAACACATAAGGAATAATTTATGATGAACTTTCAGTTCATCATTTTTTTTCTTTATGGCAAAAAGTGTTCATATTGGAATGAATAAAGGGCATACTTAACTACATTGAAATACATAAAGGATAGGGCATAATGCATGAATTTAAGCACACACATACATGCACACACACACACACACACACACACACACAGCCATGCTTCCTGAATTAAAAAATCATTATCAGTGAAACTGTTGTATTTGTGTCTATACATTATGTCCATTATATATAAGTATTTATTAGTTTTCAATAAAACAATCTCCCATCTGCATTTGTCTCTCCTTTTGCATTGATGCATCAGATATTCATATTTACTTAGTTTAGTAATGCCTCAATAAAAAGCAAATATATTTTTATCTTTGTATATCTTTATCATATGTGTTAATAGAAAAAAAAACCAACACTGCATTATTTAGTTGTCACGGCTTCTGATTTTTGTTTATTTTAAAACCATGTTACCTCTGGTATCATGACACCAAATCATCTTTTTCTTCAAAGACCCATTACCTTACACATCTTCTGCCCTAAATTGTTTATCAGAATGGCATTGTCATGTCTTGAGTATATCCTTAGCAAATTTGGTTAAATTCTATATCATTCTCATTAAGCTCACTCTTCAAAGATTTCTGACATATTAGAAAGATGACCAATAAGAAAAGGAAATAAATAAGTAATTTATTGAACTATGTAAGATATTTTTAAACGGATGAAGAATAATGATGACATATGTTCATTTGAGAGAGAGTATAGTTTAGAGGATCAGAAAGTGGGTTATAGAAACAGACTGCTTAGTTTCAAAGACTGAATGTTTTACTTAATAGCTACATAAGTCACTGCACCTCAGTTTTCTCCCTGTAAAATTGTTATCATATCCCATTTCATATAGGTTTGTGGGGATTCAATGAATTTGTATACTTAAAGCCTTAGTAAAGCACCTGGTACCTTGTAAGAACTCAAATACTACTGAAAGTTTTCATTACTTTTTTCCCAGCTTTATTAAGATGTAATTGACAGATAAAATGGTATATATTTTAGATGTACAACGTGATGATTTGTTACATTATGAAATCATTATCATAATACAGTTAATTAACACATCTGTCACCTCAGATATTTACCATTTTTCAGTACACTTAAGATCTACTCTCAGCATCTTTCAAGTATAAAATATTATTAATTATAGTCACCATGCTGTTTAATTGATTCCCCAGAACTTATTCATCTTATAACTAAAAAGTGGTACTCTTTGACCAACATCTCCCCATTTCCCCCACTCTTAGCTCCTGGCAATCACCTTCTACTCTGTTTCTACGAGACAGACATTTTTAGATTCCACGTATAAGTGAGATCATAAAGTATGTGTCTTCCTGTGTCTGGCTTATTTCACTTAGTAAAATTCCCTCAAGTTTCATCCATACTGTTGCAAATGGCACGTTTCATCTTTTTATGTTTGAATTATATATGTATGTGTGTATGTATGTATATATGTGTATATATATGCATATATATATGTATACATAGGTATACTTATACATATACATATATATATATATATATCATCCATAGGTTAAAACTTAGTTTATTTCCATATTTTTGCTATTGCAAATAATGTTGCAATGAACATGGGGATGCATATATCTTTTCAAGTTTGTATTTTAGTTTTCTTAGGAAAAGTATCCAGAAGTAAGATTGTTGGATCATATGGCAACTGAATTTTTAATTTTTTGAGAAACCTCCATATTGTTTTTTATTGTGGCTGCACCAGTTTACATTCCTATCACACAAGGGTTCCCTTTTATTCACACCCTCACCAACACTTGTAATTTTTGCCTTTTTGATAATAGAAATGTTAACAAATATGAGGTAATACTTCATTGCAGTTTTGACTCATTTTCCTGATGATTAATGATGTAGAACATCTTTTCATGTAACTGTAAGTCATCTGTATGACTTCTTTGGGAAATTCATATCTTCTGTCTATATTAACCCAATCCCTTATCAGATATGTGATTTGAAAATATTTTCTCCTAGTCTGTAGGTTATCTTTTCATTTTGTTAATGGTTTTCTTTGCTATGCAGAAGCTTTCTAGTTTAATGTGGTCCCACTTGTTTATTTTTGCTTTTATTGTCAAGTCCAAAAATCATCGCTAAGATCAATATCAAGGAGAATTGCTCCTGTGTTTTCTCCTAGGAACTTTATGATTTCAGAGCTCAGATTCAAGTCTTTAATTCATTTTAAGTTAATATTTTTTGGTGATATAACGTCGTGGTCCAGTTTCATGCTCTTCCGGGTGTCTGTCCAATTTTCCCAAAACCATTTATTAAAGAGACAATCCTTTCCTTGTTGTATAATCTTGACTCTTTTGTCATAAGTTTATTGACCATAGATGTGTGGGTTTATTTCTGGGTTGTTTTTTATGCTCCATTGTTCTATGTGTCTTTTTAAATTATTATAGCTTTGTTATAGAGTTTGAGATCAGGGAGCATAATACCTTGAGCGTTTTTCTTCTTTCTCAAGATTGCTTTGGCTATGCAGTGTCTTTGTGGATCCATACAAAGTTTAGGATTGTTTGTTCTATTTATGTGAAAAATAGAATTGGAATTTTGATAGTGATTGCACTGAATCTGTATGTTGTTTTTTTTTCAGTTTGATGTAGCACATTTTTCTTACAGAGAATTGTACCATAGTAGTTCATAATTAATTTTTTATTGTTTGAAGAAACAAAGTTAAATATACTTAGTTCTTACTCCCAGTAATAAACAGTTGGAGAATAAATAGATTAAAAAACAAACACATATGCTTATATTTTTAAGTTCTATGATAAGGATATATTCAGGATGATGATAAGAAAGATCAGAGTAGAAGACCTAACCCAGGCTTAGTAGTTAGAACCTGGGTCTGCTAACAGTTCCCAAAAGGTTATCCTTGAAGAGATTTCTTACTTGTATCCTTTCATCCCACCTTAGTCATTTTTGTTTTCTTTTATGCAGGACCCATAATATCAATACTTCTATGTAAATCTGAATGCTCTTTTAATCATTTTTTTCACATTCAGATTATAAAATTCCATGAAACAAAATATGTTTTGGGGGTTTATATTTGTCTGTTGTTTTTTTAACTTTTGTGTCAAGAGCAAATAATATAGATGTGGGCAAGTGTTAAAGTCTCAGCAAGTGGATGGTGAATGAAAGAGATAATTACATGAGATAAGTGCTAATGGTCAGTAGAAATTATCAGGGCAAAAAGTGAGATATAAATATTCATATATTCAGTGAATGTGTGAAGACATGGAGGTATGAGAAGAAAATAATGTGAATGATAAATAAAAAGTATCTCATTGTAACTAAGGTATAGGGATGAAGTGGGAAGGAGTATGTAAAAACAAGATCAAAGACAGGTGAAGCAGTCAGGTATTAAATCGAGTCCATGTATTTGCCCATATTCAGGATAACAAGGAATGGAACTGTGCAATATAATTATTAGAGGATATTCTCATTATTAGAGCAATAGCAAATGCTCACAGAATCAAGGGGAAACTGAAGAATCAAACTTGGAAAACAGACAGAAACTAAAACTGCTATTTAAGGCCAAAATGAAGTAAGAATAACCTATTCATTTTAAATAGAAGAGTTTGAGAAGGATAGGTGTTAGCTCTTCTCTAAATGTTTGATATAATTCTCCTGTGAAGCCATCTGGTCCTGGGCTTTTGGTTGTTGGAAGATTTTTAATCACAGTTCCAATTTCAGTGTTTGTGATTGGTCTGTTCATATTTTCTATTTCTTCCTGATTCAGTCTTGGCAGGTTGTGCATTTCTAAGAATTTGTCCATTTCTCCCAGGTTGTCCATTTTATTGGCATAGAGTTGCTTGTAGTAATCTCTCATGATCTTTTGTATTTCTGCAGTGTCAGTTGTTACTTCTCCTTTTACATTTCTAATTCTATTAAGTAGAAAAATTCTATTTAGTGTACTGTCAATGCTGTAGGACATATAGAACACACTACCATTGATAGACAGTGCTGCCTATTTCTCAGGGGATTTAAACAATTATTTAACCCCCTGTTCCTTGCTTTAAATTTAAAGTCACAAGTGTGACTGGTTATTTAATAGAGTCTAGTTCTCATAACTGGGTACTAGTGACCAGATGTTGAAGAAAGAAAATAACCCTACTTTAACAGTTGTAGTGGTAGATAGAGCATTTTAACTCATCAATATTTCAAACAAATGTGGATTCTTCACAAAATCATGGTAACTAGAGAGTCAAATTTGTAGAAAAATTAATTAAAGACTTTCTAAGGAGTTCATACTTTATACCAAAAAAAAAGTCACTGGAGTATTTTAAGTGTGAGAGTAACATGATTATGTTTATGATCTAAAATGACTATATGAATATACCATGGATAATATACTGGAGGGAAGCAAAAAAAGGAATTGTAAAAACAAATAAATTAAGAGACTTTTGCAGTAATCCAAGTAAAAAAAGACATGAAATAAATTAAGACTGAGGTGAAAGTAATAGACATGAGAAAATATGTTATTGACATGGAATAAACAGAATGTTAGAGATTAGGGCAATGGATAGGATTTCAAGATTTCGAGTATGGCTTCCAGATTTCTGATTTGAGAAGAAACATAAGGTTGGTTTAACATCTAAAACCCAATTAATATAATACGCTATAATAGCTACTACCACACTAAACGGTGAAAGGCTGAATTTTTCCTGCTCAGGTGAGGAATTAGATTAGGATGCCCATTCTCAACACTTATAGTAAATGTTAGACTAGATGCTCTAGTCAGTGGAGGCCAGAATATAGAATGGAGGAAAGACAGTATCTTCAATAAGTGATGCTGGGAAAACCAGACAGCTACATGTAAAAGAATGAAATTAGAACACTCCCTAACATTATACACAAAAATAAACTCAAAATAGAATAAAGACCCAAATGTAAGGCCAGACACTATACAATTATTAGAGAAAAACATAGGCAGAACACTCTTTGACATAAATCGCAGCAAGATCTTTTTTGACCCACCATCTAGAGTAATAAGAATAAAAACAAAAATTAAACAACTGGATCTAATTAAATTTAAAAGCTTTTGCACAGCAAGGGAAAACATAAATAAGATGAAAAGACAATCCTCAGAATGGGAGAAAATATTTGCAAATGAAGCAACTGACAAAGAATTAATCTCCAAGATATACAAGCAGCTCATGTGGCTCAATATCAAAAAAACAAACAACCCAATAAAAAAATGGACATTTTTTTAAATAGACATTTCTCCAAAGAAGACATACAGATGGCCAACAAACACATGAAAAAATGCATAACATCACTAATTATTAGAGAAATGTAAATCAAAGCTACAATGAGATATCACCTCACACCAGTCAGTATGGCCATCATCCCAAAATCTACAAATAATAAATGCTGGAGTGAGTGTGGAGAAAAGGGAACCCTACTACACTGTTGGTGAGAATGTAAATTGGTGCAGCCAACTATGGAGAACAGTATAGGGATTCCTTAAAAAAACTAAAAATAGAACTACCATGTGAACCAGCAATCCCACTACTGGGCATATACTCAGAGAAAATAATTCAAAAAGACACACGCACGTCAGTGGTCATTGCAACACTACTTACAATAGCCAGGTCATGGAAGCAACCTAAGTGCCCATCAACAGATGAATGGATAAAGAAGATGTGATACATATATACAATGGAATATTACTCAGTCATAAAAAGGAATGAAGTTGCATCATTTGTAGAGACGTGGATGGACCTAGAGACTGTCAGAAATAGAAAAACAAATACAAGTAGTATTCTTGAAGCCTCCTTATTTTGTCTTTAGCCTGATATAGACAAAGTGGGGAAGAGAGAGGCAGAGTACTCACATTTGGGACCACAGCTCAAGATTCTTTTAAAGGCTTTTGTTTGAGTAATGTTTGGGATTATCAGACTGTGTACAATCACATTTTAATGAGCATTATGGGAGGTGCCTGCAACCAACGTATTGTAGCTTTTACTGTATCTCTATAAAAGGAGATGTTTAAGATCTCATTTCATTTTTTTTCAGGTTTAGTCTACAATTGACAATAGTAGGACAAGAAAAATAATCTCTCCATACAATATTTTACATATGTATTCGAATGGTGATGTGTAAGAATATTATTTTTTTATTTATTTATTTTTTTGTGGTATGCGGGCCTCTCACTGTTGTGGCCTCTCCCGTTGCGGAGCACAGGCTCCAGATGCGCAGGCCCAGCGGCCATGGCTCACGGGTCCAGCTGCTCCGTGGCATGTGGGATCCTCCCGGACCGGGGCACGAAGCCGTGTCCCCTGCATTGGCAGGCGGACTCTCAACCACTGCGCCACCAGGGAAGCCCTGTAAGATTATTTTTAAGTGATATCGATGAGTATTTTTAAATTTGTAATGTTGCTATATCCATTTTAATGTAAATTATAGTAAATATAACTGGCATAGAAAACTCATGATTCCAAAGACACTATAGCTTAGAATGAACCTAATTTTTAAAAGAATAGTTGACTTAATTTCAATTTTTAGAAAATGTTAATAAAATGTTAACAGAGGTAGTAATTAAATGTTACAAAAATTATAATGTTGGCATATGAAAAAATGAAGGTCAATATCCCACAAGTCTCTTTTAAAGTAAATCCAAAAACAAGACTTTATCTTTTCCACTGGGGAAATAAGCCACTTGAGATATCACATTTTTAATCAGACAAACCATAAACATATTATCTGTTAATCGAGGTTGTAAATGCATCCTCATTTTTTAATGAGAATAGAGTAACGGTTTATGGTAATTCATATGATTTAATATCTCAAGACTAACCACAAGTTTTCTCTTGCAAATCAATTATAACAGAGATAAAGTATAAAATGTTATTTTTATGTTACAGTTTTTCAATTAAAACTATCCAATAATTTTTATAGGTTATGACCAGTAACTCAAAAATTAGTAATGTGGTATCATCTTAATTTTTACAAAGATTCAAGTACACTTATAATTGTTTCTTAAACAGGCATTTGTGGGTTATCTCTGATATGCAAATCATAACTCTTGACACTCTGAAAATACAAACATAAATGACACAGGGCTTTTGCCATCAAAGGTGTTTATAATCTTACAGGAAAAGAGACAAGATTAATAAAATGGTATAAATGAAAGAAATGTCAGATTACAGTGGACTTATTGAAACTAAAGTGGACAAATGGAGCACTAATACTATTATAAGTTTTGTATTTATATTCCATTCCAAGAAAGTGATTGACATGTGATACAGCTGTCTTTTGTGTAAACACACGTAGTGTAAAAGAATCTAAAAGGCCATGTGAAAATAAACTGAGTTGAGCTTGAGAATGGTTTAAAATGAAGGTATGTAGCTTAGAATGACACAGAGGATTATGAGATCACTGGCTTCAGGAATTCACACAGATGTCACACAGAAAGAAAATATCAGATTGTTCTTTCTGTATCAGAACCAGTGGGTGGGTATGAGAAGTTCATGAGCATTTTTAATAATACTAGATCTGTCCTGAAACATAATATTCTGTTTTGGGAAAGTAATGAATTCTTTATCAAAAGTAGATTCAAATGGAAAACAAATGACCACAGAAACATGGGCACAATGTTGCTGGGATGATTAAGCATTAGATAAGAGTGTGGTCTTAATGGCCTCTAAAACTCTATTCATATTTTTGGTATTATGATATTCCATTAGTACAGCAGATAAAATAAAGTAAAATATTTGCATAAAGAGTTCTTGTATGTATTTCTCTCTGGAATGTAGATTGGTATTAATATCACAGCTTAATGGTATCAAAATAAGCACTTTTGAATGCAAATAATCAAGATTTAAGTGCTTTAGACAAAATAACATAGAATGGATGTGGAGGTTTAATTTTATAGAGAAATATATATCTATGTATATACACATATATATGCGTGTATATATGTGTATTATGTGTATGAATATACACACATGCATACATATTCCTCAGGATCAGTAAAATAATGTCTTGTGAAGCAATCTCTGGGCTATTTGGACACACATGTAGATATGAATATTCATGACAATTTAGTCATAACCCTTGATAAATCTAAGTTTGAGTTCAAAAATTTTTTTAAAATTCCATGAAGAATATAAAGTTGTAGTAAAATGTGTGACATTTTTTGTTGAAAGATCATAAAGAAAAATTATGTTAAAAGCCATTTTGCGAGCTTTGTAAACCAGAGGAAGGAAACCTTTCTGCCAAAGGCATCTGACCTCAATGAATCTTAAATGTAATTTTAAAATAAATTTGCTGCAGCCCAAAGAGAACAAGATGCATGCCAGAAAACAAACTCTGTGATGTATGGTGAGTAAGGAATAAAGATGCCAGATTATTCTGAAGTATTAAAATAAGAATTTTATGTGAACAACTCTCATGAGAAAGTAAAATTAGATTAATACTTTGGGAATAAATAGAAGTGGATCAAGGATACTGGTTTAGCCTTTGGATGAGGACTACAGTGAAGACAGAGACATGTTCATAATGTCATAAGTTAACTCCCTAAACTCTGATTTGTTAAAAAGTGTTAGAAGACAATGATTAAAATTAATTTTGTACATAAGAAGTACAATGGACTTAACCTTTTGTGGAAGGATGTTAGAGAAATAAAAGGAATTTAAACAAAAATTTTACCTTTGTGTCAAATAAATCTTACTGAGTTAAAGACTAAGGGATTTGTTCATATGATTTTAATTAATTTCCCCTCTTTTTGTTATACAATTTAAATCTATTTGGAAATCTACTTAAGTTATTACCATACACAGAGTAGACACTAAACAAATATTTATTATAAAAATAATTGGATGAGTGAATTAATGAATCATTAAATAACAACCTTTTTTTTTTTTAATGGGAGATATTGATGTTCTGTATTTTGACTTATATCCTTGGAAATATCTCAAGTTGTTATTTTATTTTTATTTAATTTTAATTTTATTTAATTTTATTTATTCTATTTTGAATTAGTATAGTTCACATTAGTAAAATTTAGAATAGAGTCATAAACCAGTGAAATCTTTTGAAATTATAATTTATTACTATCATTTATACACTTTACATAAAAGCATAAAGAATAGTCTTTCAAATATATTTACTAAAATATTCCACAGTAATGTATTTCTGTAATAAGTATTATTGAACATTTTATTTACTGCAAGATGCTGTAGCATGAACTATAGAGGTTATGAGAGATCAAGACAAACTTCCATCCTTTACATAGGGTATAAAGATTTTATAACACAAAAAATGTTATGAATAAGGCGATATGTTTTTAAGTCCCTATTATGTATATTGTGCAAAAGTGTCTACCTGCATTTTGAAAATTCTGACAGCTTGATGTCTGTGCGACAGTCCCCTGACTGATCCCCCATTGCTTTCTGCCCATCTAGAATTTTCCAGTGCTTGTTATCACTACATTCTATTCTAAACAGGTAATCTAGCACCTTCCTTTTTTTTTTTTTTTTTTTTACTAAATGACTTATTTATCTTCATGGAAACTTGGCTTTGTCCTCAAAACTACTTTACATACTTTTCTCCTCCAGATGCTGCTAGAAATTAGGTATTATTTTTATTCCAAACTATTATTGCTTCATCTTTCTAAAACAGAATAAAGAAAAGGTAAAGAAGGATGGAAATGCGGTAAAGAGAAACTGAGACATAGAGACAAAACAACTAGTGAATTAATTCTATTATCATTTGTGATGACTTCTAAATCTCCCAGATAATTCATCTTGTCTCCTAGGAGAATTTGTCTCTAATATACTCAACTTCTTTTCATCCACACACATCCAAGCCCACAAACATGGCCTTCTTATCACCAGTACAGAACAATACCACCATTGTTATTCCACTATAGGAAAAAAACAACTTATAGCTGCCATAAATCCAACCATTATAATCATTTCTTCAAATGCTCTGCTGGAGGGAATATATAACCTCGGGCAACTGAAGCCAATATAAGTCTTCTTGATAGTCTTTACTTTTTTCTATTTTAAAATATTTTAAGACTTACAAATAGAAGTGAAGAATGACAATGAGCATCCATAATACTAATAACTAAATTAAAAATTAACATATAACCAAAATCTTTGGATGCTCTTGTGTGGTCTTTCCCTACCAAACCTCAACACTTACCCTCTGCCAGAGTAAACATTATCTAGAACAGAGTTTTATTGTTTTCATGGATTTATGAGTACTTTAATTCAATTTATATATATCCTAAGCATTATGCATGTTTCTAAATGCCATCTAAATATTGTAATGTATATAGTTTTGAAATTACTTGCCATTCATTTTATTTATACTGATCTTTTCTCCAGCTTTATTAAGGTATAATTAACAAAAATTGTTTGTATTTAAGGTGTACAATGTGATAATTTGATATGCAGATACATTGTGAAATGACTGCTGCAGTCAAGCTAATTATCACATCCAACATCTCACATAGTCACCTTATTTTTCCCGTGATGTGAACTCTTAAAGTCTACTCTCAGCAACATTCACGTATACCATACATTATTAACTACAGTCACCATGCTGTACATTATATTTCCATAATTTATTCATCTTATAATTGAAAGTTTATATTCTTTGACTAATATCTCTCCACTTCCCCCACTCGCAGCCCCTGGCAAACAACATTCTACTTTGCTTCACTGAGCTTGAATTTTCTATATTCTACATATAAGTGATACCATACAGTATTTGCCTTTCTGTGTATGGCTTATCTCACTTAGCATAATGTCCTCTTGGTTTGTCCATAGTGTCACAAATGGCAGCATTTCTTTTTATACTGGCTAAATAATATCCCATTTTATGTATAAAAAGTGTAATACATAAGCATATAATTATAATTATATATATAATAAAACCTACTATAAATATTATATTATACATAAATTATATATAAAAACATTATCTTCATTCATCCATTGACACTAAGGTGGCTTCCATGTCTTGACTATTGTGAATAATGCTGCAATGAACATGGGAGTGCATATATCTCTTCAATATACTGATTTTATTCCCTTGAAATACATACTCAGAAGTGGGACTGCTGGATTAAATGGTAGTTTTGTTTTTAAAATGTTTTGAGGAATCTCCATATTGTTTTCTACAGTGGCTAAACCAATTTATATACCTATCGACAACACAAAAGGATTTCCTTTCCTTGATACCCTCACCAACACTTGTTATATATGTATATCTAGTTGTTTTGTTTATTAGTGCTTATGGTATTGCATTTATAAATATTTTACATCTTATTGATTAAATTCCTTGTTGACATACTTTTATGTTATTTCTATTTTTGATACAAACATGTTTTAATGTATCATCATGTATATACGTAAGAGATTATTTAAAACATATCCCAAGGAATAGAATGGCTGTTGCATTTAATATGAGCATGTTCAACTTTATTAAATATAGCCAACTTTTCCTCAGAAAAATGTTTATGAAATATACAACATTTGTTTTGTTTTAGTGCTATATTCTCAACTCCTGAAGCAGTGCCTGACACATGGTAGGGATTAAATCAACATTTGCTGAATGAATAAATTAACATTGATCATAAATGGTGATTGTCAGATCTACCCTGACCACTTCCTGAGACTAGGGCAGGAGTATACATAAAGACTCACATTCCATATGTCTAAATATTTAAAAGTTATAATTAAGTTATTGAATCGTTAAATAAAACAAGTTCTAAACTTCTATCTTGACAAATATATTTTTCAATTGGCCTGAGTGGCCAGATGGTCCTTAGGAACATGGCTCTCTAGAAAAACACATCTCTTCCCCCTAACTCCAGGCCAGTGTCTTGTCCTAATTCCTTTACCAACTTGAGTTGTATATGGCAACTCTCTCACACATACATGGACACCCTAGCCTAGGGTGAGCTTTCTTAACAGTCTCTGAAACACCTGCCATTTAATCACTTTCAGCGAGAATAACGGATGCACAAATCAGGGTGTGATTTTCCCTTGTGATGTCAGACCTAGGAAGGTGGTTAGCAGAGGACCTGGAAGTGGTCTGAGAACTTTTTGGTTGGGAAGTCAACAGTCCCAGTTTCCAGGAGGCTTTTTTATCAGAGGACAGCGTGGGTTTCCGGTGGGCACATCCTTGCTTTTTTTTCTTCTGAGAAAGGCTTTGGCAAGAGGAGGGACAGAGGAGGTGCCCTCTTAGGCACTTTTTAAACATCTGTTGTGTTCAACCAATTTTAAAAACATTTTTCGAAGCTGTTTTATTTTGAAAGTAACAAAATTATTTGCTTAAAAAGTGAGTTGCAGGGCTTCCCTGGTGGCGCAGTGATTGAGAGTCCGCCTGCCGATGCAGGGGACACGGGCTCGTGCCCTGGTCCGGGAGGGTACCACATGCCGCGGAGAGGCTGGGTCCGTGAGCCATGACCGCTGAGCCTGCGCGTCCGGAGCCTGTGTTCCGCAACAGGAGAGGCCATAACAGTGAGAGGCCCGCGTACCGGAAAAAAAAAAAAAAAAGAGTTGCAAAGCAAAAATGTTACAGATCACAAGCAGAAGTTCTTAAAAATTATAAGATCCTACATACAAGAAATTACATTTCAATAAATATAATCAGAACAATGTAACAGAAAACTGTAAATGCTGTTCATTGATAGAGCACGAGCACACATAGACAGTTAACACATAGTTAACACAGTTAACAGGGAGTCACTATTATACTTGAAACATTTTGTCATTCTGCAATTATAATTAAACAGTAATTATCACTGAGACAATGATTCCCCATATTAAGTGGATAGACATGCTTTGAACAAACACTATGTCAATATTTAAAGTAGTTTAGTGTAACAATGAGCTTGTTTCTTGCTCATTAATTTATCTAATCTTAGATTGATGATAATGGTATTCACAAGGGATAATGGATATCTAAATTGTTTCTATGTTTTGTTTCAATAACATTCAATGAGGAAATATTCTCACACATGTATGTTGAGATTGGAAGAAGAGATTTAATATAATCTATTCACAATGAAGAAAATAATGGTATATTTAAAAAAAATTAATCATTTGTCAGTAGCCAATTCCAACTACTTCTTTTGTAATTTATATTTAAATGTATACCTTTCAATGAAAAAAAATGGATCTTGGGTCCATACATTTTGTATGTTTTCTTTTAATACGTAGAAAACTTAAATTCAAAATTTTAATAAATTTTATTATTAATGGAAAATACAATTTTAAACATTGTATCAAATTTGTAAAGTTTTCATTGATAACTTTCATAGATCATCACCTTCTTTGATAATGATTGTTAAAAATTATGAAGCACATGGTAATAATCTAGAGAAATTCTACTTTTCTAACTTGTGTTTTTATCTTTGGATCTTATCTCTCATTAAAAAACATTTGTCCCTTACTCTCATGGAGGTATTAGAATTATTGAAAAATACAAAGTACAGGCAATGCAGCAAATATGGATGTCTAGCTCATGTCATTGAAACATTAAGAACAGTCTGGTTACTTACTTTTTGTAAACACAATTGCATAACATTTTGCAGTTCAAAATTCTCAGCATAAGTTATCTACTAAATAACTACTATGACACTCCATGTACAAGTATGGATGATTAGCTTTCACATAATAAAGGAAAAATCGCAGTGTGTTAGCTGTAAATAGTTCACAAGTTTTATTGGGTTACTAAACAGTGTTTTGTTGCTTTGTGTTTTTTGTTTTTTTTTTTTGAGGAGGGTGCAGAATCAGTGAGCAACATTTTCTCCATGAAAAAAAGCAGTGTATTGATTTGTATACAGGCTGCTGCACCATTAGTAAATATTTCTACAGAAAACCTAAACTCCAAAGAGATTCTACACACAAAGAGACTACAGTTGATAACTTTAAAATATTAAACATTGTAGAATGGTCCTACTATGATTGGCTAATTAGCAGCTGACAGATGTTCCTCACTATATTATTTCAACAAAACCTAATTTTATACTATATTTTATACTCAGGATGCCACAGCAATGCCAAATTGCTATAAATTTTTTAAACACTTGTTCTCAATGTTTAGATTACTAAATTGCAAAAGACATAGGGTAGTCCTAGCCTTTACATTTATGAATCTTGATATGTATTTTCATTTTTTAATGATAAATAACTTTCATATGCTAAATGTCACCTTTTCATGTGTGCCTTTTGATGTCCTTTAATATACAGATCTTCCTCAATGTATAATGGTGTTATGAATGTGTATTGCTTTCACATCACTATAAAGTCAAAAATTTATAAGTCAAACCATCATATGTTGGGGACTGCCTGTATGTGAACAATGTAAATTTTTGTATAGTGTTGACTAGTTGCATTGGTCATCATTAAAATTGAAAAAAAGAATGTGTAACTCTTAAGAGTTTCCATGGAAAGGATACCTGTGCATTATTGAGTAGCAATGAAAAATACTTTGCTTATTTATTTATTTTTTTCAGTGAGTTGATCTGCCATATTGCTGGCTGGTTTTTGAATACATTAAGACATAGTACCACTGGAAACTTTCTTCTTTGCCACCTTTCTCCCAATAATACCATGAAAACATTTCTGATACAGTCTTAGACTAATGTTGGCAATTTAATTATATAGATATTAATATAAAGATTTAATATCAACATTGGAAGTAATACTTTTAAGAAACCACAAACTGCTAGTATTTTATGTAAAATATTAAACATCTGACGAGTGTTTTAAAAACAGATTTATTGAGATAAAATTCAAACACCTTATAATTACTTTTAAAATGTATAGTAAAAAAATTTTAGTATATTCAAAGTTGTGTAATGTTCACATTATAATTTTTGAAAATTGCTATCACTCCAACAGAAGTCCTATTTCCTTTATCAGGCTTATTAATATTCTTTCTCCATCCACTGTGACAAAAGTTAAAATTAATCTACTTTACGTCTTCATGGATGTACCTATTCTGGGCCTTTCATATAAATTGAATCATAAAATATATGGTATATTATGACTGGCTTATTTTGCTTAGCATATTTTCAAGGCATCCATGTTTAGCATTCATAATTTTTATGACTATATCAATAACTATATCATATTCTCTTTACCCAGTCATCAGTTGAGGGACATTTGGTTTGTTTCATCTTTTTGCTATTGTGAATAATCTTACTATGAACATTTGTGTACAAGTGTTTGCATAGACATTTGGTATTATTTCTCATGAGTATATACCTAGCAGTAGATTTCTGAGGTTTTATATATGTCAAATTTATGTTTAATATTTTAAGGAATGTTTTCTAAAATGTCTATACCATTTTATGTCCCTATTAGCAATTGCATGAACGTCCCAAATTGTCCATGTCACCACAAACACCAATTATCGTCTTTATTTGTAGCCATACTAGTGGATGTGTTGGGGTGTCTCATTGTAGTTTTGATTTGCATTATTCTAATCAGTACTGGAGTTGAGAATATTTTCATGAATTTATTAGCCATTCATATATTTTCTTTGGAGAAATATCTATTTGTATCATTTGCCCATTTTTTAATTGGGCTCTTTGTATACTATTCAATTGTCAGAGTTCTTTATATATTGTAGATATAAGTTCCTTATCAGATATATTATTTGCAAATGTTTTCTTTCTTTCTTTTGGTTGTCTTTTCAGTAAATGGTATTCTTCATAACAGACATTTAATTTTGATGAAGTCCACTTTGTCTCTTTTATATTTTGTTGCCATGCTTTTAGTGTCATAAATATAACAATCCTTAGTCTATCCAATGTCATAAAGATTTACCCCTATTTTTCCTTCTACCAGTTTTTGCTCTTACATTTAGGCCTATAATCCATTTTGTGTTAATTTTCTATATGGTACAAGATAGAAATCCAAATCATTATTTTACTTGTGGATACTATTTGTCCCAACACTATTTATTGAATAGTCTCATTTAACTGATTTGTCACCCTTGTCCAAAACAATTTAATCACTTTTTTCTGGATCTCAAGTCTGTTCCATTTATCTACATATCTATCCTTATGCCAGAGAGATTCTATAGAGGTACAGATCTGATCATATTATGTTAAAAAAATCTTCAATGGAGTCAAAATGTAAAAATTCAAACTTGTGCTTAATTTAAAGAATGATTTAGCCTGATAGTAATTCTAAGATTATGTTGGCAAAAGTAAGTAATAAAAAACGATATTTGTAACATTATAGTAATAATATTAAACATAGAAACTAAGATATTTTAACTATTTATTAAATTCTCATCATTGAGTGTTACACAGTTAATGGCTGAATGATTCCTCACAACAACTTGATGAGCTAATTGATATTTATCATTATGCTCATTTATAGATAAGGAGAATAAACACAAAGAAGTTAAGATCCTAGGTCAATTTATGCTCAATTTGTCTGATATAAAAACCTTTTTTTAAAAAAGTGCTGAGTTATAATAACAAAAATTGCAGTGAAAAGTTGCAGTTTGCATTACCCCATTTGGTTCTCAAAATCATTGTAAAATAATGTGTAACTGCGGCTCAGAAAATCTAAGTGACATGTTCAAGGTCTATAGAAAATGCTAAATAAGTTAGTGATATGGAAAATTAATTTTTGGAAGCAAAATGGGATTTAGTATTTTGGAGGGGAGCATATGATATTGAGATTAAGAGCATAGGATTTGCTATAAGAAAGGCTGTATCACCTTGGATAAAATACTCAATCCCCCTTTTCTAATATGTAAAATGAATGTAAAAATATGACCTGGTACTGCTGTTGTGGGAGATTCAATGAGATAATATATGCTAAAATTCAGCACAGTTGCTGACATAACATAGACTAATCAGATGATAAATTTTAATAATGGTTAAATAATACGTTAAGATGGGGTGATAGTAAAGTATTAGTATTACCATGTATTTAACTCATTCAACAAACACATATTGAGTGCCTCTTACTTGTTTGCAATAATGCCCAAACTGGGAAGATAAAACGAAAAAACTTTACTTATCCTTTGCAGATTTCATAGTAAAACAAACAAAACACAAGAATATTCATAACCACAATACTTTGTGTTATAAGTTAATATATAAACAAGAGCTGTGACTGACATGACAAATTATGAAGAAGATAAGGTTGATTTCAAATAAAATGATGGCATCCAAGATACGTCCAAGGTACAAAGAGTTTATCATGCTTTACATGAGAAACTATACATTCTAAGTTGAATAGTGAATGAAGGGTCACATATAATCAGGGCATAATTGTAGAATGGCTAAAGTGAAGGAATCAAAACAGGAAATGTCAGCATAAACTTGGAAGCCAATCATATATGTTCTTAAATACTTTTCTTAGGAGCTAAAAGTTGAGCTGTTGGCAAAGGAGAAACAGCAAAATCTTGCAGTAAGTAAATGTATATTTCACAAAGATAAATTTTGTGGAAATGTGAATGAACTAAAGTTAAGAGACACTGGTGAAAGGGAAATCAACTAAATGTTTATTTAAATAGTTCAGAAAATAGAAGATGAGAATAGGAATTGTGATAGTAACAATGAATTTATAAAGAGATAGTAAATCTGACAGATATTGAGGATTTATCCTTAACTGGATTTAATGTTTTATTGGATTTGGTGGCTGACCATAGTGAACATTTGGCTATCATCAGGGTTTCTTGTTCAGAAAGCAAAATGACTGATGATGCCATTTGATTGCATTTTAAGGGGTATTTATTTGGAGGCAAACAGATTAATGAGTTGCTTTACCTATGTGGAGATAATCACTAAAGATGTCCAATGACCATTTGGAGATGCAATAATGAAACTTAGAAGGAGCACTGGAGTTGCAAATACAAATTTGACAGATGTTAATGTTGTAGTTGTAACATGGAAATGAATAATACTGTTTAGGCATGATGCTTAGGAAGTCATGACAGAATCTAACATGGAAGCTACAAGAAATTTATCAACGCTTTGTTCTTATCTTCCCAGTTATTCCTATAATGTATAACTTGTGATAGAGGATTGATCTTAGCTTACACAATTGGACTCAACTATCCCAAAGAATAGAAAAATTTTCACTCTCTTTTATTCTGTCCAATACTTTGCAAGGTATTTTCCTTACTATTCATGTTTATATATATATATATATATATATATATATATATATATATATATATATACTGAAGTATAAACTATACTAGTCATAACAGTACAGTATAAGTACCATCATTGGTTTCCCAGATTGATCTCTGGTGGCCTTGGCTTGCAGTGGCTTGAAGAAGGGTTTCAGTTCCCAGCCAGAGAATGAAGTTTTGTCTCAGCGGTGAGAGCACCAAATCCTAGCCACTAGACCAGTGGTCAGTGATAGGCCTTGGCCCTACAGCTTTGCAGGAAAAGAATTCCCACAAAGACAGAAAATAGTGAAACAAAAAAAGTATTCATTAGGGAAAGAAGAGGTACAGTACGTGTGGATAGACACATGGACAGGCTCAGAGAGAGAGTTGCGCCCTCATGGCAGTTTGAATCACTTTTATGGGGCATTTCTTCCAGGTTTCTTTTGGCCAATCATTTTGATTTGCCTGCTTCAAAGTCCTTATTTGGTATACCTCAGGATATTCCCATGTGTACATGTGCATCTCTTAGCTAAGATGTATTCTACCAAAGAGGCCTATGGGTAGTGAGCATCAGTTGGCATCAGTTAGCATCACTCCCCTTTAGACCTCCAAGGAGCCTTTCTGCACATGTGTAGTCTGGGAGGTCTCCTGACTTTGAGAAAGAGGCATATGTGGTCTCTTATCTTCTCTCTGGGAAGGGCTCAGTCTCCTCACTCCATTGTCCTGTTATTCCCGTCTCAGAGTACAGGTCCGCATGGAATGAACTCCCACCATTTGCCCTGGGAGCCCATCTATCTCTTGCCTCAAGATGAATATTTTAAAATGCCCACATTCCAAGCATTTGTATTTCCTAATCCAGTAAAAAAAATACTCTCTCTCTCTCTCTCTCTCTCTCTCTCTCTCACACACACACACACACACACACATTCACACAAACACTTCTGGGACAGCCATCAAATTGGCAATTAAATTTTGCCAAGTAAGAGCACTAAAGGAAAAAAAGGAAGCATGACATAAACTAAAAACCTGACATGAAATTTAATTATCATTTTGCAAAAGATATTTTAATATTCCAAAAAGAAAAAAGGTATAATCTCAAGATTAGAAGAGTTCTTCTCAGGAAAGGGCAATTAGAAATCACAAATCAACAAATCCTTTGTCCTTGCTTTACTCATCTTATAGTTTTATCTCCCTTCCAAGAGTAAGATTTTAGTGTTTTTCTGTGAGGAAGACTCCATAGTGCTTTTGCCTTTTTCTCCTTGATGATAGCTTCTCCAAAACTAAAAATGTATTTATGTGTAAATATCCAATCTAGATAAAACTAATGAGTTCACCATTGTTTCAAGTTTTTGTTGCTGTTATTGTTTGCATTTCTTAGGACATGTATTATGGCCTTTAATCTGATGAAATAATTTTACTGACATTTCTTCATAGTCACAGTCATTTTGCATATTTTAACCTCTTGTTTGTGTATAATTATTTCTCTAAATAATAAATTTCTTGAAGAGGTATGTATGATTCACTTTGTATTCTCTTGAGTGCCCACAACAATACATCTAAATTGAAGGAGAATAATTTATTTCTCAGAAAAACAAACTGAGGATAGTCATTGCTTGCAAACATATTCTAAAAGAAATATTAAAGGAAATTCTTCAGGCATAAGGAATATGATATAGGTCAAAATCTCACATCTTAATAAAGAAATAAAGTGTTGGAAATGGAGGAAAAATAAAAACATTTTTATTTTATTCTAATTGCTTTTAAAAATAACTAGCTCTTTAAATATAGTAGTTGTGTGTTTATATCATATGAAAAATGAAATTTATGGCAACAATAGCACAATAAGTTGGAGAGAGAAATAGGTAATATACCATTATAAGGTCCTTACCCAACATACGTGGCATTAAAATGCCATTTAAAGGTGGATAACAATTATATTAAAATGTATATATTACAAGTACTTTAAACATTAAATAATAAGAAAAACAAGCAACCTAACTTGAAAACAAAAGCAACATATTTTAGCAGAAATTTTATAAAAGAATGTATGGAGAGGGCAAATAAACATGTGAACATTATCAACAGCATTTAGTCATTAGGGAAATGCAAATTAAAACTGTTTTGAGCAATTCTGCATTGCTAGTAGAAATGTAAATTGGTGCTATTTTACTAGTGAAGAACAGTTTGACAGTTTCTTAAAAAGTTAAATATAAATTTACCATGTGAGAAGAACTTCCATAATGATGGAGTAAGGACCTCCCAATATAGACACCTCCATAATGAAATGAGAAATTTGGTCTAAAGAGTTAAAATGAAATATTTTTTCAGAACTTTGGCAATTAACCAAAGAC
Organism: Pseudorca crassidens; assembly: GCF_039906515.1. Lineage (NCBI taxonomy): Eukaryota > Metazoa > Chordata > Mammalia > Artiodactyla > Delphinidae > Pseudorca > Pseudorca crassidens. The sequence continues at coordinate 74,601,806 of NC_090304.1, read as the reverse complement.
TTGCATTAATCCATGAAGCATTTATTTAAGAAAATGTTAGAATCTTGGGGTGAACAGTGAGGTTTTTGGCATTTTACCCTTTCTCCATCTCAAGAAGTCCTATGCCTACCTCCACGGTAACTTTGAAACCTGGTAGTTAGAAATGTAGTCTCTCTGGAAATAAGCAGCCTAGTATCCAGTGGAGGAAACAGAATGAGTTTGGAACTCCCCACAAGAGAGAAAAACTCTAGAGAATAATTAATATTTGACTTGCCTGGCAGCTTCCTGGAAAATCGCTATTCTCAGGGTTTTTCTTTTTCACCCTGACTCAGAACTTGCTCAGTGAGCAAAGTCCTCTCCCCAAAGGCTTTTGTTTAAAAATCTCAATGGCAATTGTCTAACATTGTAGCTCTCTGGGGCTGTGATACCAGTTGGAAAAAATAAGAGGGAGAAAGAAAAACTTATCTAAAAGAGATGCACAGGAAAACCTGAGAGGGCTCCAAATTTTCATTTCTTTTTGAGCTTGAGGTCCCTGGACAAGCAGTAAGTGAAGGTCAAAAGAGTGTTATGTAAGCTACTTGTTCATTTAAGGCACGTCTCTCAAAACACACAGAGCACTAGAGCAAAGGGTCCAAGACTTATTGCTTCAGGACGTTTAAGAAATCTCTGTTCATTAGATGGCCAGTATGCTAACCATGCAGAGACTTCACTGACCATAAACAATAAAGAAAACAGACATTACAGAAGTAGCTCAGGGAATTCATTAAACAAACAATCAACAACAACAATATACAAAGACCAACACCAAACTGGAAACAACCCAAATGTTTATCAACTGGTGAAGAGATCTACAAAAAGTAATATAGCCATACAACGGAATACTATTAGCAATAAAAAGGAATGAAGTATTGATGGCATACCATAATATGGATGAAACTCAAAAATATTACATTAACTGAAAGAACCCAGACAAAGAAGATCACATGTTGTATGATTCCATTTAATGAAATGCCCATAATAGGAAAATCTAGAAATACAGAAAGTAGATTATCATTTGTTTAGGGAAGGAGGTGGTAACAGGGAATGACTGGAAAAGTGCACAGGGGATTTTGGGGGTGGTTATAGAAATGCTCTAAAATTGGTGATGGTTGTATAACTTTGTAAACTTAATAAAATTCACCCTTGTGTATATGTAATGTACTGTGTAGTCTGTAAATTATATCTCAATATAATTCTCAACAACAAAACAAACATACACATGCACACACATATTGAGATACCATTACAACTATTAGAACAGCTAAATTTAAAAAGAGAATTATAACCAAGCATTGGTGAATATATGGAGAAAGTGGGACTCTCACACACTTCTGGAGAAATGTAAATATTACAACCCCTTTAGAAAATAAATTTGTTTTTAAGTTAAACATACAGTGATTATATGATCCAGTCATTTAAGTCCTAGCTATTTATCCAAAAGAAACAATATCATATGTCCATACAACAACTCTTATGTGAATATTGATAGAAGCTTTATTTGTAATTGCTCCAAAAGGGAAACAGCCAAATGATCATCAATGCAAAATGGATAAACATTTGAAGGTATGTTTATACAATTGAATACTATTCAACAATAAAAAAGAATGAGCTAATGATACACGCTCAACATAAATGAATCTCAAAATAATTATACTGAGTGAAAGAAGCTAGACAAAAACCAGTACATACTTGTAATTACATTTCTATAAAATTCAAACCAATCTATACTGACAAAATACAGCTTGATTGTTGCCTGAGAAATGTAGGAGTGATGGGGAAAAGTAAAAGATAGGAATACAAATGGGCACAAAGAAACCTGGAGTAATTAACATATTTACCATTGTCTGTAATGGTGATTACACGAGGGTATACATTAGTCAAAACTTCTTAAAGAAAGAAACACTTACATTCCCAAAAGTTCCAACGAATTATTAAAAGTACCTCCAAAAATGTCTCCAGAATCCTTCAAAAATAATGTTTCTTTCTCCATTTATTTTGGGCGACTGTTCATTAAACAGTAATTTATATTTTAAGCCTGATCTTCAAAGTTGTATTATTTTCAACTACTACAGCTGTTCTTTCATCTGTTAATTGCCCTAGTTCTTTACCTTAATGAGAATTCAGTACCCATTTATCCAATGTATTTAATTAGCACTTTATAATTTTAAGTTTTTTCAGATATAGTGTGGTATTTGATCCTCACAGGTTTTTAATTATAAAGAACATTAACATACTTAGATTCTATTTTTGATCAGTAGATAAAATTTCCAAATTAACTGTTATTAGTGTTTTATAAACTCAACTTATTCACATTATTATTGTTTTTTCAGTCTTTTTTTCATTTTATTATTCTATGATTTTATTCTCCATTAAAGATTTGAAAATAGTGCCTAATGTACTTAGTATTCTTACTGCTTTCCTGGTTATTGCTAAGAACTTTATGTTTATTGATATTATAATATCTAGCATTTATGATGCTATTCTAAAATAGGCACCATATCCCCCTTTTATAAATGAGGAAATTGAGGCTCACTATAGATGAATAATGTTCTTCAGTTGATATGCAGTGTACATATTAAATTTGGCTTGATGTGAAGGTCAATGCTTCGAAATTCTAAGGTATTATTATGTCATTTTAACTTTCTCATGCAGTGTTATACTGTATTTCTACTCTCCAAAGCATTCTCTTTCTTGTCAGAGTGCGAACTATTTTTTTTAACTTTTTATTTTCTATTGGACTGCAGTTGATTAACAATGTTGTGTTAGTTTCAGGTGTACAGTAAAGTGATTCAATTATACATATACATGTATTTATTCTTTTTCATATTCTTTAGGTTGTTACATAATATTGAGCAGATTTCGCTGTGCTATACAGTACATCCTTGTTGGTTATCCAGTTTAAACATAGCAGTGTGTATATGTCAGTTCCAAACTGCCTATCCCTCCCCACCACCCTTCCCACCTGGTAACCATATGTTCGTTCTTTAAGTCTGTGAGTCTATTTCTGTTTTGTAAATAAGTTAACTTGTATCCTGTTTTTTGTTAGATTCTGCATATACATGATATCATATGATATTTTTCTTTCTCTGTCTGACTTACTTCACAGTATGACAATCTCTAGGTCCATCCATGTTGCTACAAATGGCATTATTTCATTCTTTTTTATGAACTTTTTAAATAGGTTTCCTTCTACTAAGATTTCTTTTCATTTTTTTAACCATAATCTTTGCCAGATGATCTCCAAAGTATTTTCCTATTTCAAATTCAGTCACTATCAATAAGTTCTCCTTACCTCCTCACCTAAACCCCCTTTTCAATGGCTTCCTCTACCAGATTTTTCTTTCATACTTCTGAAAATTATACTGCTTATTCTAATGTGTTCAGTATGTAAGAGTTTGATTTTTTCTGAAAGTCTCTAAGCTTCTGAATGATCTAGTGACCTATTTAACTTTACATATTATTGGATTGGCTCTTTACCTGCTGCTTTCTGCTTTTCCTTTTAAATGATCAACTTTTATGGTTTACTCTGCCTTTTACTTCAATTTATCAGTACCATACTTTCCTTAATTAATGATGAAAATACTAAAATGAAACATATACAATAACTGTTATGAGCCAGTCACTGTCTTAAGAGCTTTATTTTATTTAATTCAAAACTACAGTGAGCCTACAAAATAGGTAGTACAACCAGCCCCAACTTTATAAATAAGAAAAATATAGGAAATTATGCATATTGCCCCCAAATTACCCTACCAGTAAATGGTGATGTTGGGGTTTGAGTCCAAGCTGTCTGCCTCCAGATTTTATGCTACTAATATCTTTGTTATACTCCTACTTATTAATTGAAAAATGCATTTCTTACTATGTGTTTTCAATTTTTTTTTTATTTTCAAAAAATTATCAGAGCATTTTGTCTATTTTTGTCATAGGGAGGCAGAATTTTAAAGACTGTTCTCAATTTTTTCTGAGTTCTAAAAAAAAGTGATATTAAAATGTAACCTCATCCACACAGACTGAAAACTGTTCCCATCATATACACAAACACATTGATTTATAAGGAAATATCCAAATCTCTTCCCCTTATGTTATTTTCCTTTTGACTGTGTCCTTGTAATTTCTAAAAATTTTACCAGATTAATCCTTCTTTTTTTCTTTTATTTACTGGAAACACACATGTATAGAATTCCAGAATACTAATGCCAGAAAATACATATCCTGCTTACCCTAATGGTGATTTCCCAAGCCCTTGTCTGTAAACCATTTTCCAAAATTTAAAATTTTCTAGTTTAGCAAGCTGTGTGCAAAAGTATCTCACATTTTTTTCTTCCGTTTTTTATTCTTAATACTCTTTTATCGTCTCCACTGTTATAGCTTTGTAGTTTGTTTTGATAACTTGTCTATTAAAATGACATTCCTTTTTAATGTTATTTTTCTTCTATTATATTGTACATTAAAAACAATGACCAAGTTCTTCCAAAAAAATTTTTTTCAGATAATTCTCAGACATCTATATAGTTCAACATTGAGTCCTGTCAGATAAATGCTTCTTTTCACTGACAATCACACTGTCACATCAATTATTAAACATTCAAAAGATTTTATTAAAAGAACAGAGAGAACAACAAAAAGATAGATACATAGGAATTACAAAGTATCAAAATATCCAGTTCACACCATGCAGACTCAGCCTGAGACTTGTAGATGCCTTCCTGCAGTCTCCCCAAACTGATTGCATTACAGATTTTTATTAGCTGGGATACATTTTTCCTGGAAAGGCATGCATAAGTACACAGTCTCCTTGTCTGACTAACTTAACTAGTTCCTAAACTATCTCCAAGAGGTAATAATAGTTGACATTCATATTTCAGCTTATACTTCCCAGGCAAGTTAACATTTCAATGTCAGGAACAAGCCCATTCTCCAGGCCAGCAGACACATTTCATCTTATTCTCAAATTTGGACCTGTGAGTTACACAACTCTTCAAGGTAATCATCACTCTAAATGAGTTATACTTTAAAAATTTAGAAGTGGGTGTACTCTTGAGTGACATACAGTGTAATATTTATTTCTAACACAAAATGTTTTATTTTTGAATTATAAATGAAATTCATCTATAAAGTTATAAGGGGTAATAATGAGGTTATGTTCTAATAATTTTATTTCAAGTCAAATTAACATCCATGTTAATTTGGGTGTTAACATGTATAATATGGCTTACAACCACTCAAAAGAATGAGCTCAAGAATAAGGAACTCATGGTTTAGACAAATTTATAAATATATTGCTGTACACCTGAAACTAACACATTGTTAATCAACTATACTTTAATATAAAATAAAAAGTTAAAAAAATAAATATACGCGAGTAAATATAGAGTTAAAGCTAAATAGAATGATGATCTTTTGCTCCCATCTTTTTAATAACTCTCCTCTGCAAGCATGCTTCTTGTTTTGATTGACTAGAATGTCAAGTCAATGATCTTGGGAATTATTTAGAATTCTTAATCTGTTACTGTTTTTACTAGAAAACTCTTAGTGTTTAATATTATGTGATGTGAAATAGAAAATATTTATCACTTAAATAAATGATCTTTTTTAATATCTTTATTGAGTATAATTGCTTTACAATGTGTTGTGTTTCTGCTGTAGAACAAAGTGAAACAGTTATATGTATACATATATCCCCATATCCTCTCCCTCTTGAGCCTCCCTCCCACCCTCCCTTTCCCTCCCCTCTAGGTGATCACAAAGTATCGAGCTATTCTCCCTGTGCTACGTAGCCCCTTCCCACTAGCCATCAATTTTACATTTGGTAGTGTATATATGTCAATGCCACTCTCTCACTTTCTCCCAGCTTCCCCTTCCCCCCTCTGTGTCCTCAAGTCCATTCTCTATGTCTTCATCTTTATTCCTGCCCTGACACTAGGTTCATCAGTACCTTTTCTTAAGATTCCACATATGTGCGTTAGCAAATGGTATTCATTTTTCTCTTTCTGACTTACTTTACTCAATATGACAGACTCTAGATCCATCCACCCCATTACAAATAACTCAATTTCATTTCTTTTTATGGCTGAGTAATATTCCATTCTATATATGTTCCACATCTTCTTTATCCATTCAAGTGTCAATGGACATTTAGGTTGCTTCCATGTCCTGGCTATTGTAAATTGTTCTGCAATGAACATTGTGTTACATGACTCTTTTTGAATTATGGTTTTCTCAGGGTAGATGCCCAGTAGTGGGATTGCTGGGTCGTATGGTAGTTCTATATTTAGTTTTTTCTAAGGAACCTCTGTACTGTTCTCCATAGTGTCTATATCAATTTACATTCTCACCAACAGTGCAAGAGGGTTCCCTTTCCTCCACACCCTCTCCAGCATTTATTGTTTGCAGATTTTTTGATGATGGCCATTCTGATTAGTGTGAAGTGATATCTCATTGTGGTTTTGATTTGCATTTCTCTAATGAGTAGTGGTGTTGAGCATCTTTTCATGCGTTTGTTGGCAATCTGTATGTCTTTGGAGAAATGTCTATTTAGGTCTTCCACCCATTTTTGGATTGGTTTGTTTGCTTTTTTTTGATATAGAGCTGCATGAGCTGTTTGTATATTTTGGAGATAACTCCTTTGTCAGTTTCTTCATTTACAATTTTTTTTCTCCCATTAACAGGGTTGTCTTTTTATCTTGTTTATAGTTTCCTTTGTAATGCAAAATCTTTTAAGTTTCATTAGGTCCCATTTGTTTATTTTTGTCTTTATTTCCATTTCTCTAGGAGGTGGGTCAAAAGGATCTTGCTGTGATTTATGTCATAGAGTGTTCTACCTATGTTTTCCTCTAAGAATTTATAATGTCTGACCTTACATTTAGGTCTTTAATCCATTTTGAGTTCATTTTTGTGTATGGTGTTTGGAAGTGTTCTGATTTCATTGTTTTACATGTAGCTGTCCAGTTTTCCCAGCACCACTTATTGAAGAGGCTATCTTTTCTCCATTGTATATCCATGCCTCCTTTGTCATACATTAGTTGACCATAGTGCATGGGTTTATCTCTGGGCTTTGTATCCTGTTCCATTGATCTATATTTCTGTGTTTGTGCCAGTTCCATACTGTCTTGATTACTGTAGCTTTGTAGTATAGTCTGAAGTCAGGGAACCTGATTCCTCCACCTCCATTTTTCTTTCTCAAGATTGCTATGGGCCGCTGGAGCAGGACCTGGGTGGCAGCGGCGGGGATACACCAGAAATACATCTACATGTGGAACAACTCCAGCAAAACACCTACTGAACGCTGGCAGAAGACCTCAGACCTCCCATAAGGCAAGAAACTCCCCACGTACCTGGGTAGGGCAAAAGAAAAAAGAATAAACAGAGACAAAAGGATAGGGACAGGACCTGCACCAGTGGGAGGGAACTGTGAAGGAGGAAAGGTTTCCACACACTAGGAAGCCCCTTCGTGGGCAGAGACTGCGGGTGGCGGAGGGGGAAAGCTTCGTAGCCATGGAGGAGAGCACAGCAACAGGGGTGCAGGGGGCAAAGCGGAGAGACTCCCACACAGAGGATCAGTGCCGACAGGCACTCACCAGCCTGGGAGACTTGTCTGCTCACCCGATGGGGTGGGCGGGTCTGGGAGCTGAGTCTCGGGCTTCAGTCGGAGCGCAGGGAGAGGACTGGGGTTGGTGGCGTGAACACAGCCTGCAGGGGGTTAGTGAGCCACGGCTGGCCAGGAGGGAGTCTGGGGAAAAGTCTGGACCTGCCGAAGAGGCAAGAGACTTTTTCTTCCCTCTTTGTTTCCTGGTGTGCGAGGAGAGGGGATTAAGAGTGCTGCTTAAAGGAGCTCCAGAGACGGGATCGAGCCACGGCTAAAAGCGCAGATGCCAGAGACAGGCATGAGATGCTAAGGCTGCTGCTGCCGCCACCAAGAAGACTGTGTGCGAGCACAGGTCACTCTCCACACCCTGCTTCCGGGAAGGCTGTGCAGCCCGCCACTGCCAGGGTCCCGGGATCCAGGGACAACTTCCCCGGGAGAACGCATGGCGTGCCTCAGGCTGGTGCAACGTCACGCCGGCCTCTACCACTGCAGGCTCACCCCGCACTCCGTGCCGCTCGCTCCCCCCGGCCTCAGTGAGCCAGAGCCCCCGAATCAGCGGCTTCTTTAACCCCCTCCTGTCTGAGTGAAGAACAGACGCCCTCCGGCGACCTACAAGCAGAGGTGGGGCCAAATCCAAAGGTGAGAACCTGGGAGCTATGAGAACAAAGAAGAGAAAGGGAAATCTCTCCCAGCAGCCTCAGAAGCAGTGGATTAAAGCTCCACAATCAACTTGATGTACCCTGCATCTGTGGAATACCTGAATAGACAACGAATCTTCCCAAATTAAGGAGGTGGATTTTGAGAGCAAGATTTATGATTTTTTCCCCTTTTCCTCTTTTTGTGAGTGTGTATGTGTATGCTTCTTTGTGAGATTTTGTCTGTATAGCTTTATTTCCACCATTTGTCCTAGGGTTCTATTCGTCCGATTTTTAATTTTTTTTTCTCTTAATAATTATTTTTTTTATTTTAATAACTGTATATTTTATCTTACTTTATTTTATTTTGCTTTATCTTCATTCTTTCTTTTTTCCTTCCTTCCCTCCTTCCTTCCTTCCTTCCTTCCTTCCTCCCTCCCTCCCTCCCTCCCTCCCTCCTTTCTTTCTTTCTTTCTTTCTTTCTTTCTTTCTTTCTTTCTTTCTTTCTTTTCTTTCCACTTCAATGAATTCTTCCTTTCTACTTTTTCTCCTTTTTATTCTGAGCCATGTGGATGAAAGGCTCTTGGTGCTGCAGCCAGGAGTCAGTGCTGTGCCTCTTAGGTGGGTGAACCAACTTCAGGACACTGATCCACAAGAGACCTCCCAGCTCCACATAATATCAAATGGCGAAAACCTCCCAGAGATCTCCGTCTCAACAACAGCACCCAGCTTCACTCAACGACCAGCAAGCTACAGTGCTGGACATCCTATGCCAAACAACTAGCAAGACAGGAACACAAACCCACCCATTAGCAGAGAGGCTGCCTAAAATCATAATAAGTCGACAGACACCCCAAAACACACCAGCAGACGTGGATCTGCTCACCAGAAAGACAAGATCCAACCTCATCCACCAGAACGCAAGCAATAGTCTCCTCCACCAGGAAGGCTACACAACCCACTGAACCAACCTTAGTCACTGGGGACAGACACCAAAAACATCAGGAACTACGAACCTGCAGCCTGCAAAAAGGAGACCCCAAACACAGTAAGATAAGAAAATGAGAAGACAGAAAAACACAGAGCAGATGAAGGAGCAAGATAAAAAACCACCAGACCTAACAAATGAAGAGGAAATACGCAGTCTACCTGAAAATGAATTCAGAATAATGATAGTAAAGATGATCCAAAATCTTGAAAATAGAATAGACAAAATGCAAGAAACATTTAAAAAGGACCTAGAAGAACTAAAGATGAAACAAACAATGATGAACAACACAATAAATGAAATGAAAAATACTCTAGAAGGGATCAATAGCAGAATAACTGAGACAGAAGATCGGATAAGTGACCAGGAAGATAAAATAGTGGAAATAACTACTGCAGAGAAGAATAATGAAAGAAGAATGAAAAGAACTGAGGACAGTCTCAGAGTCCTCTGGGACAACATTAAACGCACCAACATTCGAATTATAGGGGTTCCAGAAGAAGAGAAAAAGAAAGGGAAAGAGAAAATATTTGAAGAGATTATAGTTGAAAACTTCCCTAATATGGGAAAGGAAATAGATAATCAAGCACAGGAAGCACAGAGTGTCCCAAACAGGATAAATCCAAGGAGAAATATGCCAAGACACATATTAATCAAACTGTCAAAAATTAAATACAAAGAAAACATATTAAAAGCAACAAGGGAAAAACAACAAATAACACAAAAGGGAATCTCCATAAGGTTAAAAGCTGAACTTTCAGCAGAATCTCTGCAAGCCAGAAGGGACTGGCAGGACATATTTAAAGTGATGAAGGAGAAAAACCTGCAACCAAGATTACTCTACCCATCAAGGATCTCATTCAGATTTGATGGAGAAATTAAAACCTTTACAGACAAGCAAAAGCTGAGAGAGTTCAGCATCACCAAACCAGCTCCACAACAATTGCTAAAGGAAGTTCTCTAGGCAGGAAACACAAGAGAAGGAAAAGACCTACAATAACGAACCCAAAACAATTAAGAAAATGGGAATAGGAACATACATATCGATAATTACCTTAAATGTAAATGGATTAAATGCTCACACCAAAAGACACAGATTGACTGAATGGATACAAAAACAAGACCCATATATTTGCTGTCTACAAGAGACCCACTTCAGACCTAGAGACACATACAGACTGAAAGTAAGGGGATGGAAAAAGATATTTCATGCAAATGGAAACCAAAAGAAAGCTGGAGTAGCAATTCTCATATCAGACAAAATAGACTTTAAAATAAGGACTATTAGAAGAGACAAAGAAGGACACTACATAATGATCAAGGGATCCATCCAAGAAGAAGATATAACAATTGTAAATATTTATGCACCCAACATAGGAGCACCTCAATACATAAGGCAAATCCTAACAGCCATAAAAGGGAATATCAACAGTAACACATTCATAGTAGGGGACTTTAACACCCCACTTTCACCCATGGATAGATCATCTAAAATGAAAATAAATAAGGAAACACAAGCTTTAAATGATACATTAAACAAGATGAACTTAATTGATATTTATAGGACACTCCATCCAAAAACAACAGAATACACATTTTTCTCAACTGCTCACGGAACATTCTCCAGGATAGATCATCTCTTGGGTCACAAATCAAGCCTTGGTAAATTTAAGAAAGTTGAAATTGTATCAAGTATCTTTTCTGACCACAACGCCATGAGACTAGATATCAATTACAGGAAAAGATCTGTAAAAAATACAAACACATGGAGGCTAAACAATACACTACTTAATAATGAAGTGATCACTGAAGAAATCAAAGAGGAAATTAAAAAACACCTAGAAACAAATGACAATGGAGACACAACAACCCAAAACCTATGGGATGCAGCAAAAGCAGTTCTAAGGGAGACGTTTATAGCAATACAAGCCCACCTTAAGAAGCAGGAAACATCTCGAATAAACAACCTAACCTTGCACCTAAACCAATTAGAGAAAGAAGAACAAAAAATACCCAAAGTTAGCAGAAGGACAGAAATCATAAAAATTAGATCAGAAATAAATGAAAAATAAATGAAGGAAATGATAGCAAAGATAATAAACCTAAAAGCTGGCTCTTTGAGAAAATAAACAAAATTGATAAACCACTAGCCAGACTCATCAAGAAAAAAAGGGAGAAGACTCAAATCAATAGAATAAGAAATGAAAAAGGAGAAGTAACAACTGACACTGCAGAAATACAAAAGATCATGAGAGGTTACTACAAGCAACTCTAAGCCAATAAAATGGACAACCTGGAAGAAATGGACAAATTCTTAGAAATGCATAACCTGCCAAGATTGAGTCAGGAAGAAATAGAGAATTTGAAATTGAAATTGTGATTAAAAATATTCCAACAAACAAAAGCCCAGGACCAGAGGGCTTCACAGGCGAATTCTATCAAACATTTAGAGAAGAGCTAACACCTATCCTTCTCAAACCCTCCAAAATATAGCAGAGGGAGGAACACTCCCAAACTCATTCTACAAGGCCACCATCACCTTGATACCAAAACCAGACAAGGATGTCACAAAGGAAGAAAACTACAGGCCAATATCACTGATGAACATAGATGCAAAAATGTTCAACAAAATACTAGCAAGCAGAATCCAACAGCACATTAAAAGGATCATACACCATGATCAAGTGGAGTTTATTCCAGGAATGCAAGGATTCTTCAATATATGCAAATCAATCAATGTGATAAACCATATTAACAAATTGAAGGAGAGAAACCATATGATCATTTCAATAAATGCAGAGAAAGCTTTTGACAAAATTCAACACCCATTTGTGATAAAAACCTTGCAGAAAGTAGGCATAGAGGGAACTTTCCTCAACATAATAAAGGCCATATATGAGAAACCGACAGCCAACATCATCCTCAATGGTGAAAAACTGAAAGCATTTCCACTAAGATCAGGAACAAGACAAGGTTGCCCACTCCCACCACTCTTATTCAACATAGTTTTTGAAGTTTTAGCCACAGCAATCAGAGAAGAAAAGGAAATAAAAGGAATCCAAACTGGAAAAGAAGAAGTAAAGCTGTCACTGTTTGCAGATGACACGATACTATACACAGAGAATCCTAAAGATGCTACCAGAAAACTACTAGAGCTAATCAATGTATTTGGTAAAGTAGCAGAATACAAAATTAATGCACAGAAATCTCTGATATTCCTATACACTAATGATGAAAAATCTGAAAGTGAAATTAAGAAAACACTCCCATTTACCACTGCAACAAAAATAATAAAATATCTAGGAATCATTAGAAAAATGCAAATCAAAACTACAATGAGATATCATCTCACACCAGTCTGAATGCCCATTATCAAAAAATCTAGAAACAATAAATGCTGGAGAGGGTGTGGAGAAAAGAGAACCTTCTTACACTGTTGGTGGGAATGTAAATTGATACAGCCACTGTGGAGAACAGTATGGAGGTTCCTTGAAAAACTACAAATAGAACTACCATATGACCCAGAAATCCCACTACTGGGCATATACCCTGAGAAAACCATAATTCAAAAAGAGTCATGTACCAAAATGTTCATTGCAGCTCTATTTACAATAGCCCGGATGGAAATAACCTAAGTGTCCATCATCGGATGAATGGATAAAGAAGATGTGGCACATGTATACAATGGAATATTACTCAGCCAGGAAAATAAATGAAATTGAGCTATTTGCAATGAGGTGGATAGACCTAGAGTCTGTCGTACAGAGTGAAGTAAGTCAGAAAGAGAGAGACAAATACCATATGCTAACACATATATATGGAATTTAAGAAAAAAAAATATCATGAAGAACCTAGGTGTAAGACAGGAATAAAGACACAGACCTACTAGAGAATGGACTTGAGCATATGGGGAGGGGGAAGGGTAAGCTGTGACAAAGCGAGAGAGAGGCATGGATATATATACACTACCAAACTTAAGGTAGATAGCTAGTGGGAAGCAGCCGCATAGCACAGGGAGATCAGCTCGGTGCTTTGTGACCACCTGGAGGGGTGGGATAGGGAGCGTGGGAGGGAGGGAGATGCAAGAGGGAAGAGATATGGAACATATATGTATGTGTAACTGATTCATTTTGTTGTAAAGCAGAAACTAACACACCATTGTAAAGCAATTATACTCCAATAAAAACAAAACAAAACAACAACAAAAATAAAATAAAAAGATTGCTTTGGCTATTTGCAGTGTTTTGTGTTTTCATGCAAATTGTAAATTTTTTTGTTCTAGTTCTATGAAAAATGTCATTGGTAATTTGATAGGGATTGCATTGAATCTGTATTGCTTTGGGTAGTATAGTCATTTTCGCAATGTTGATTCTTCTAATCCAAGCACATGGTATATCTTTCCACCTGTTTGTATCACCTTTGATTTCTTTCATCAGTGTCTTATAGTTTTCTGTATATAGGTCTTTTGCTTCCTTAGGTAGGTGTATTCCTAAGTATTTTATTCTTTTTGCTTCAGTGATAAATGGGAGTGTTTCCTTAATTTCTTTTTCTGATTTTTTTTTGTTTTTAGTGTATAAAAATGCAAGAGATTTCTGTGCATTAATTTTTTATCCTGTTCCTTTATGAAATTCATTGATTAGTTCTAGTACAGTGAAATAACTGTTTCTTTTTTAGTAGTGGTATTTTAAATTTGTTAAATGCCAATTCCTTTTTATTAATTAGATATGAGAGAGTCATAAATGCTTTTGTTTTAAAGTTTTTGTATGTTTTTGTGATAGAATATTGAAAAAAATGGCTGCAGGAATGTGTCTTATCTCTGTATACAGGCCAGTTTGCAATGTGACTTTTGAGCCCCTTCCATCAAGAGGAAGAGTTTAATTCTCTGTCACTTGAATCTAGGCTTAGCCATGTGACTTGCTTTGGCCAATGGAACATTAAAGAATAGGGGGTAAACAAAGACCAGGAAAGTGCTTGTGCTTTCAACTTGCCCTCTCTTGTGGTAGATATCCTATGACACCATATAAACAAGCCTAGGATAGCTTCCTAAAGGATGAGACCATATGGATAGAGGTCCCAGCTATCTTTACTAACATGACTTCTTACTCACTCCAGCTAGGGCCACAGATCTGTGAATGATATCATCCTAGATCTTCTACCACTAGCCAAGACAGACCAGAGAACCATACAAGCACACTATAGAATTATGACGAAAAAAAAAATTTTTTTTTTTTTGCTTTAAGCCACTCAGCTTTGAAGTGGTTTATTACACAGCAAAAGTTAATTGATAGAGATGTTTATACTTTGTAATTTTTTTTAAATTAAATCTTCATTTTTATTAGAATTTTGTTTTGTTTCCCTGTGCTAGAAATTTTTGTGTAATTATTTTATTATACTCTAGTAACTCATTTTCAATTTTTTTATCTCCTCTCTCCAAATATCACTTTGATTCTTCACGGATATTCCCTTTTAAAGTATAAGCTACCTTTAGTGGATGGATCTATGTAAGTTTTCCTTTCACCAAACATGCCCAGCTTTGAATAGCAAATATATAATATTTATTTAAGGAGCAATCTGTCATGTTTGGATCTTTTCATTGGGATTAGTTTTGTTTATTACAGCATTCAATGCTTTCTATATTTTAACAATTTATTGTTAACTACATTTCTAATTATCCTAATCCCTTTTGGGTGATGTTGACTCTTTTTGTGACAGGAAATTATGAGAGCAGTCAATAAAATATGCTGCCACTACTATTACCAAATTGAGTCAAATTATTATAAAAGACCTCTTAGGGAGGATGAGCTTGATTCTCTTCCAGACTGAGGGCTGCTTCTCATGCAATAGCGGCCAACTGGCAGAGTACATGAAGCAAAACGCATTTCCCCAAACTCTTATTTTTCCTGATATGGCAGGATTCTTGCTAACACTGGGCTTGACAGGTAAAGAATTGTGGACTAAGTAAGGCTGAGATGTAGTTGAGAAGAGGGCTCAGAGGAGCCTGACTAAAGTTTGGTCAAGCAAGGAGTCCTTGTTATTATGTCAGTAAAATTAAGAGAGACACTGTAACTGGGAAATTGGCAGTGATACCTATAAATGTCTGTCTTTGGTGGACACTAAGCTCTATTTTATTGAACTATAATTGGGTCTTTTGCTCATCTCAAGTTTAAGAAGGCAAGAATGTGAACCCTCTGCTGCCTCTTAACTTTCCTTTTAATTTGGTCTATTTTCTCTTAATGTTTATCCTAAATTTACTGACATAACAAGTTTTATTTCTACAAGTTAAATTTGATACATTTTCCTCCTCCAGTGTAGATGCTTTCTCTTCTGATCAATATTACCTAATATGTGTCTGGAAATTTTTGTAAATTTATCCAATTAAGATCTTTATGTTTGTATTAACTACATATTGATGTATAACAAATTACCTTAAAGCTTGTCAATTTAAAACAGCAAACATTTATTATCTCACAGTTTCTGTGTGTTAGGATTTCGGACGTGGTTTAGCTGGATGTCTCCTGGTCAGTCTTTCATAAGGGTCTAATCAAGATGTCAATGGAGTTAGTTCTCTCTCTTATGAGGGAAAACCAATTTCCAAGATCACTAACACGATTGTCAACAGGCATCAGACCTCAGCTGACTGTTAGCAAGAGACCTCTCTCTGTTCCTTGCCATATGGTTCTCACCGTGGGCTATTCACAAACTGGCAGGTTTTTTCCCTATTGAAAGGAATCTAAGAGAGAGAAAATGATATAGGGCATGCAAGACAAAGCTATACTTTCTTTTTACCTATCCTCCAAAGTGACATCTTATTACTTTACCATATTCACTTCATTAGAAACACATCACTAGTTTCAGACCACAAACAAAGGAAAGGTATTAAAATATCTATACTATTAATCTATTATTATGTAACCAATTACCCTGAAATTTACAGCAGACATGTATGGTGTCACAGCTACTGTGCATAGGAACCCAGGCACAGCTTATTTGCATTTCTCTGCCTGAAATCCTCTCACAAGGTTGCAATCAAGATGTTGGCAGTGTCTGTATTTTCATCTGAAGGACTGACTGGGAGAGAATTATGGTCCAAGATGAGTCACATGGTTGTCAGTAGGCTTCAGTCCTTTTTTGGTCCATTGGATGGAGGGTTTTTAGTGTCTAAATTGCTGTTAGGCAGAGTCCTTCCCTCAGCTCCTTGCCATGTTCACCTCTCCATCAGTCAACTCACAAATGGAAGCTTACATCCTTAGAGCAGTCATAAGAAAGAGCAAGATGAATTTTACCTTTTATTTTTTAATACTCTAATCCCAGAAGAGATACCCCATCACTTTTACCATGTTTTATTTGTGAGAAGTGAGTCAATAGGCCCAGCTCACATTCAAAGTGAGGAGATTACACAAGGGTATGGATACAGGAATGAAGGATCCTAGGAGCTATTTTAGAAGCTGCCTGACCCAGTGCTATTATCTTAACTGATTTATACGAACCTTTTTATTTAAAGTATTACTTAGTTGTAATATTTGCTGCAAACATCTCCCATAATTTTAGTTGTCATTTTAATTAGTTTGACATATACACATATTAACTGTATGTTATCTTATGAAGTTTAACTTTTTCTCTGCAATGACTTCCATTGTCTTTAAACTTGCCAAGTCACCTGAAAAATATGGTGAAATTTTACTTAGATTCTGTCCCTCTGTTTTTTCTTTTCTCATTTCTGTCTCTTTATACTTATTTTCCTTTTCCTTTGTAATAGCTGAATAATATCAATTTGGAGGGACTTGCCTGAAATTTTTAGCCAGTCAACCCAATTTCTGCTATTTTTAATGAAAGAAATTTTCCTTTACCTCATAATTTATGCATCTTTCTTTGTTGTAACTCAATATCTTACATATCAGATTCTATTTATTTTTACTTCTCATGTTTTAAACTGTGATATCTGCTGTTGAGTAATATACTTCTCATGTTAGAATTGTTATTATTAAATTGGCTTACATCACTGCTTCTAGCATGTTGATTTATTTCCTTTCCTATGATACTGCAATCCCCTTTTAACCTTCTTCCTGTCCTTCCTCCCTTTAACTCAACATCAGTGTCCCTTTTTTCTATACACATCCTTCTTTCCTTTTTGGTTCTTGAGATTTTGTAAGTCCTATGTTACCCTCCTCTCCTGTATTCCAAATTTTCTATTAATTTGGATTGTTTTAGACTTAGAGTTATACTGTTCTCATTATCTTTGTATTTTCCCCATCTCTATTCATTTCCTTAGGTAATTATTAACTATTTTCTATAGCCCTTAGATGAATATGTATTCTCTATGTCAAGTATTTCTTTGTTCCACAAAGGACATGTTTACCATAATATATATTATAGAACAGATTGTCAATCCCTAGCAACTATATCTAATTTAATTTTCCTGGTAGCTAATGAGGTAGCATTTATATCTCTATCTCTATCTACCTATCGATCTATCTATCAATCTAGATATGGATATATATTTTCAGACTCTTCTATGTTTAAGGGTATAAGACAAGTGTCCTAGAACTATATTTCATTTATTTTGTAAATAGTAAAATGAGTGGCCTCTTTTCACTGCATACTTTAATGGCAGAGGTATATGTTTCCCTGAGAGAAGTTTAATGGAATGTCCTATTACCCCTTATAGATACTCTTATGTATAATAAGAGAATATTTGAAACTTCTTAGGACGATTTTATAAGGATAGAGTAAGGAACAGATCTTGAAGGGAGAGGAGAGAAAACCAGCACGTAATTGGAAGTAGTACGGTTGCACTGTGCTATCCCTCCTCCATGGTCTCCAAATAGTTAAGTTTTATAAACTTTTAATATTCTTGTTGTGAGAGTTTTCATTAGGAGAGCCAGGGAAGTGGCCAATTTCACTTGGAGTAAATGTGGTAAGAAATAAAATAAAAGGCTAAAAAAACCTGTAACTTCAGATGCAAAAAAATAAAAACAGGTGAAAATAAGCCAGTGAGAATTAACATGTTATGGGGTTATCTAATGATCTAATGAATGGTAGAATCATACTTTTATCTCTGAGAAACAATGTGACTACAATATTATATCTGATAAAACATATAAAGTACATATCTTATATTTATGTTGTATATTATAAAATTCTAATAGTAATTACATTTACCTAGACATGTCATTCTTGATCCAATTCAATCAATGAATAAAACCAGTAATTAAAACCTACTTATTAATTATCACAACTGTTTATTTCCAAATGAGGTAATTAATAAAGATATAATTACAAAGTTAAAAGTATAAAAAATAAGTTCTTTCTAATGGCTCAAGCAAGCAGTTAGTAATTTAAGTTCACATATTCTCTAGGAATGTGCCCCAGTATTTCTGATAAGCAAATAAAATTAGGTGAGAATTGTCAGAAACATGTCTGTAGAATCATAAATTTGAATTAAAAAAACCTTGCAGATTCTTTTAATTAATTGCACAAAATATCAGAAGCCTTGTTAATTTTCTCACAAAAACCAAATAAAAAAGTTTTAAACTATTTCTATCTATTTTGAGTGTTAGAATTGTCTTTTGAGTGTTAGAAGTGTCAGAGGACAATTTTAGCTATTACTTTCCCTCATCAGTGCACTGGTTATTCTCACACAGTAGCAAGAATCCCAGGCATGACTGAGAGAATTAGAAGTTATAAATCACAGCAGTTTTGAAATGGTTCTGTCACTTGTTTCAAAACAATGATAAATTTGAAAGTAGTTGCTACATATGTTCTTATTATATAAAATGTCTATTTTTCAGTAAAAATAGACATCAATATGTACTAAATATGATCTTCCTAACAACCAAAATGATATTCCTCAATTGTATTTCTAAATATTATTAAGCAATATTGTTCTTGATTAAGAATCTTAATTAATGAAGTAATGACTTGAATTTGAGGCTCATTCTAGTCTGAAATTTTTTCTTTCCTTCTTAGTAATAGATAATATCATTTATTCAAAAGTTGTCTCACAAATTTCTATGATCATTTATGCTGTGAATATCTACAACATCCTTGCCTTCATCCAGGAACCAAATTAATTCAATTTTCTATAATTCCTAATGCCTCTGATTGTGTCAGAATGGATCCATAGAAGCACATGGTAGAACAGAGGAAGGCAAAACCAGGAATTATCAGATAATCAGCTCATCAGATAAACTGGACTTTAATGTTTTCTCCCACAAGTATCATATTTCTGATATTCAGTGAATTCCAAGAGACCTAATTAGCTTATTAGGGCATAGCAGTAGAAAATTTATTAAATATTGTTTTTTTTTTTAACATCTTTACTGGAGTATAATTGCTTTACAATGGTGTGTTAGTTTCTACTTTACAACAAAATGAATCAGTTATATATATATACATACGTTCCCATATCTCTTCCCTCTTGCATCTCCCTCCCTCCCACCCTCCCTATCCCACCCCTCCAGGTGGTCACAAAGCACCGAGCTGATCTCCCTGTGCTACACGGCTGTTTCCCACTAGCTATCTACCTTACATTTGGTAGTGTATATATATCCATGCCTCTCTCTCGCTTTGTCACAGCTTACCCTTCCCCCTCCCCATATGCTCAAGTCCATTTTCTAGTAGGTCTGTGTCTTTATTCCTGTCTTACACCTAGGTTCTTCATGACATTTTTTTTCTTAAATTCCATATATATGTGTTAGCATATGGTATTTGTCTCTCTCTTTCTGACTTACTTCACTCTGTATGACAGACTCTAGGTCTATCCACCTCATTACAAATAGCTCAATTTCATTTATTTTCCTGGCTGAGTAATATTCCATTGTATACATGTGCCACATCTTCTTTATCCATTCATCCGATGATGGACACTTAGGTTGTTTCCATCCGGGCTATTGTAAATAGAGCTGCAATGAACATTTTGGTACATGACTCTTTTTGAATTATGGTTTTCTCAGGGTATATGCCCAGTAGTGGGATTTCTGGGTCATATGGTAGTTCTATTTGTAGTTTTTCAAGGAACCTCCATACTGTTCTCCACAGTGGCTGTATCAATTTACATTCCCACCAACAGTGTAAGAAGGTTCTCTTTTCTCCACACCCTCTCCAGCATTTATTGTTTCTAGATTTTTTGATAATGGGCATTCAGACTGGTGTGAGATGATATCTCATTGTAGTTTTGATTTGCATTTCTTTAATGATTAGTGATGTTGAGCATTCTTTCATGTGTTTGTTGGCAGTCTGTATATCTTCTTTGGAGAAATGTCTATAGATGCAGAGAAAGATTTTGACAAAATTCAACACCCATTTATGATAAAAATCCTGCAGAAAGTAGGCATAGAGGGAACTTTCCTCAACATAATAAAGGTCATATATGACAAACCCACAGCCAACATTGTCCTCAGTGGTGAAAAACTGAAAGCATTTCCACTAAGATCAGGAACAAGACAAGGTTGCCCACTCTTACTCAACATAGTTTTAGAAGTTTTAGCCACAGCAATCAGAGAAGAAAAGGAAATAAAGGAATCCAAATCAGAAAAGAAGAAGTAAAGATGTCACTGTTTGCACATGACATGATACTATACATAGAGTATCCTAAAGATGCTACCAGAAAACTACTAGAGCTAATCAATGAATTTGGTAAAGTAGCAGGATACAAAATTAATGCACAGAAATCTCTGGCATTCCTATACACTAATGATGAAAAATCTGAAAGTGAAATTAAGAAAACACTCCCATATACCACTGCAACAAAAAGAATAAAATATCTAGGAACAAACCTACCTAATGAATATTGTTATTCAGTGGATATCAAGGTCCTGGGACTCATCCCAGGCATATTTGAAGCATCAGGATAGGAAATCTCATTTTAGAAACTCATGAGAGTATGCCAATTTATATTCTGCCAGACTGGAATGATTTTTTCAGAAAATAAATTATCCAATATTTTGCAAGTGTTTAGCATCTGTAGCTGGCTAATAACAGGAAAGATAAGCTAATAACTTTACTCCAATTTTGAAAGAAAAATATATCTTGAATCCATTCACTTATTTCCATTTTCACTACTATTACTCAACTGTTAATAGACTAGGTCTCTTGCTGTAAACCACCCTGAAACTAGAAAAAAAGTGCATGAAATAACTGTATTTAGATATATTGGACTAAAAGAAATGGAGAATTGAGTTCCTCAAGCAAAGGAAAACAAATAATTTAGCCTCATTGATTATTCTGGATTTCTGCCTAAAACCACTTTTTCTAAATGCATAACAGAGAAGGGTAGCTCAAAGAGAGCATGATGGTCTTGCTGAGATAAAGAATCTAAGGGACTTACCTGGTGGTCCAGTGGTAAAGAATCTGCCTTGCAATGCAAGGGATGTGGGTTCGATCCCTGGTCAGGGAACAAAGACCCCACATGCCACAGAGAAACTAAGCCCACATGACTCAACTAGAGAGCCTGCATACAACAAACTACGGAGCCAATGCACTCTGGAGCCCATAAACCACAACTACAGAGCCCATGAACCCTGGAGCCTATGTGTCACAACCAGAGAAGAGAAAACTCACACACCATAACTTGAGAGAAGCCTGCATGCCACAACAATAGATCCTGCGTGCCACAAAGAAAGATGCTGCATGACCCAGTGAAGATCCATCATGCCATAATGAAGACCTGACACAGCCAAATAAATAAAATAAAAATAATGTTCAAAAATTATTTTTAAAAATTAAAAAAAAAGAATCTAATATTGGAGTTTGAAATACTGGGATAGCTCAAATTTGGAGGCAAGATAATGAGGGTAGGAGAACATGCAGAGAAGGTGCTGTAAATAGAAGTCACCTTGATTTTTGGCCAAATACTAAGCTGCACATAAACAGAGCTACAAATATAAAATACTAGACGAAGAACAGCTACTGGGGAAAGAACGCCTACCAGAAAAAAAAATCAAAAACTATCACAAAACTTCAAAGTGAAAAATTACACAAGGAGATGTAGACTAACTAGTTCCAAATTGCCAGAGTAAAGACACCTCCTTGAACACTTTGTGTATTCCATCGAGAACTCATATAGCCCTAAGATTTTAAGTAGCATTTATCAAGATACTCTATACTTATTAAAAAATTAAAAGAAACCTCAAAAGTATCAAGCTGAAACAAAAGCAAATTAGCCATATGCTCAGAAGCTCAGTGCTCTATTAAGACAGAGGGCAAAATCCATACACTAAACAAATGTAACCTCTGTAATATGCAGCATATAATCACAAATTACCAGACATATGGTGGATTAGAATAATGTTATTCATAGTCAGGATAAAAATAAGGCAAAAGAAAATACTTCACATTTTAAAAGTAAAGAAATTAGGAAATTAGAAGACAGATTATTTAAAGTAACTAATAAACATGACAAAGATTGGAAGGCAAGTATAAATATAATTAGAGAACAAATAGGAAATATAGAGAAATGAATTTACTAAAAGAAAGCATTGAAATTCTAGAATTGAAGAATATATTTTTATTATTTATTGATTGATTTTTACTGAATGGACTTGGAAACATGTTAGAAACTAGATAAACTAGATAAGATCATTGAACATATAGATAGGGTTTAAAAAAAAACAACAACTCTCCAAACAGCAGCATCAAGATCAAAATTATGAGTAAAATGAATGAATCTCAGGGACCTGTTTGATAATAACAAGTTGTCTGATATATATGTTATTGGAACACTAGAAGAATAGGAGAAAAAAAGATTGGGGAAGAAAATATTTGTAAAAAAATGTGAAAATTGGTCGAATAGTGATATAGAACCCATATACCCATGAATCTCAATGATCACTAATCCAGATAAGCACAACAAAAAAACACAAAATGGATCAAAATTGATGACAAAAGGAAAACCTGAAAGCAACCAGAAAAAACAAAAACACACGCAGAGTATATAAGGGAACAAATAAGAACACTGTAAGTCTTCTTTTGAAATAATGGTATTTGTACATTGGCCAAAAGGAAATAAAGGACTAGGCTAATTATGCAACCAGAAGACAATGGGACATCTTTAAAGTCCTGAAAAAATCATGTTAACCCTGAGTTTTATATCTGGCAAAAAACATCCTTCAAAAATGTAGATGAAATAAAGATATTTTTTGAAAACCAAAAGGTAGAAAGCCCAGAGATAAACCCACACACATATGGTCACCTTATCTTTGATAAAATAGGCAAGAATATACAGTGGAGAAAAGACATCCTCTTCAATAAGTGGTGCTGAGAAAACCAGACAGGTACATGTAAAAGAATGAAATTAGAACACTCCCTAACACCATACACAAAAATAAACTCAAAACGAATTAAAGACCTAAATGTAAGGTCAGATACTATCAAACTCTTAGAGGAAAACAGGCAGAACACTCTATGACATAAATCACAGCAAGATCCTTTTTGACCAACCTCCTAGAGAAATGGAAATAAAAACAAAAATAAAAAAATGAGACCTAATGAAACTTAAAAGCTTTTGCACAGCAAAGGAAACCATAAACAAGACGAAAAGGCAACCCTCATAATAGGACAAAATATTTGCAAACGAAGCAACTGACAAAAGATTAATTTCCAAAATATAAAAGCAGCTCATGCAGCTCAGTATCAAAAAGACAAAAACCCAATCCAAAAATGGACGGAAGACCTAAATAGACATTTCTCCAAAGAAGATATACAGATTGCCAACAAACACATGAAAGAATGCTCAACATCATTAATCATTACAGAAATGCAAATCAAAACTACAATGAGATATCATCTCACACCAGTCAGAATTGTCATCATCCAAAAATCTAGAAACAATAAATGCTGGAGAGGGTGTGGAGAAAAGGGAACCCTCTTGCACTGTTGGTGGGAATGTAAATTGATACAGCCACTATGGAGAACAGTAAGGAGGTTCCTTAAAGAGATAAAAATAGAACTACCATACGACCCAGCAATCCCACTACTGGGCATCTACCCTGAGAAAACCATAATTCAAAAAGAGGGTTTCCCTGGTGGCGCAGTGCTTGAGAGTCCGCCTGCCGATGCAGGGGTCTCGGGTTTGTGCCCTGGTCCGGGACGATCCCACATGCCGTGGAGTGGCTGGGCCCATGGGCCATGGCCACTGGGCCTGCGCATCTGGAGCCTGTGCTCCACGGGGGGAGAGGCCACAGCAGTGAGAGACCCATGTACCACAAAAGAAAAAAAAAAAAAGAGTCACATACCAAAATGTCCACTGCAGCTCTATTTACAATAGCCAGGACATGGAAGCAACCTAAGTGTCCATCGATAGATGAATGGATAAAGATGTGGCACATATATACAATGGAATATTACTCAGCCATAAAAAGAAATGAAACTGAGTGACTTGTAGTGAGGTGGATGGACCTAGAGTCTGTCATACAGAGTGAAGTAAGTCACAAAGAGAAAAACAAATGCCATATGCTAACACGTATATATGGAATCTAAAAAAAAAAAAAAAAAGAAAGAAAAGAAAATGGTCAGAAGAACCTAGGGGCAAGATGGGAATAAAGACACAGACCTACTAGAGAATGGACTTGGGGATATGGGGAGGGGGAATGGTAAGCTGGGACAAAGTGAGAGAGTGTTATGGACATATATACACTACTAAACATAAAATAGATAGCTAGTGGGAAGCAGCCGCTTAGCACAGGGAGATCAGCTTGGTGCTTTGTGACCACCTAGAGGGGTGGGATAGGGAGAGTTAGAGGGAGGGACACACAAGATGGAAGAGATATGGGAACACATGTATATGTATAACTGATGCACTTTGTTATAAAGCAGAAACTAACACACCATTGTAAAGCAATTATACTTCAATGAACATGTTAAAAAAAAAGTTAACATTGTTCATATCCTTCAGGACTATAATACATGAAAAAATAAATAAGTCTTTCAGGCAAAAGGGAAATATTAACAGTAGGGAATTTGGATCTATACAAAGAAAGGAAAACTGTTGAAATAGAAATAAGTGAGTAAATACAACACAATTTTTCTCATGTTAATTTCTTTAAAATATGATTGGCAGTGTAAATCAAAGAATAAATAGGTAGTATAGGACATTTACATATGTAGGATTAAAATGTATGAAAACAATAGCACACAGGATGTGAAGGGGAAATAAACATCAGCTGCTACAACATATTTATATGACAACAGATAAAATAATTATTTAAAGGCAGAATATAAAATGTTAAAAGTATGCTCTAAAACTTAGAGCAATCAATAAATAAAAACAGAGATAAAACCAACAAAAAGATAAAGCTACTAGGTCAATAAGAGATAAAAATGGAATACTAAAGAGTATTCAATTAATCTACAAAGAAAACAAAGAAAGAAAAATGAAATAAGAACAGATAAAACAAATAGAAAAATGGAGAGATAGAAGACAAACACAATATATTACTAAATTAGATCAATTATCAATAGATAAAACATTCCAACAATATTGCAGAGGTTCTCCCCCATTAGTGAAAGTACTGATCCCCATATGGGACTCCAAAGCCTGCGTCAGAAAGATGAGCCTCCAGA
The DNA here is from genome assembly GCF_039906515.1 of Pseudorca crassidens. NCBI lineage: Eukaryota > Metazoa > Chordata > Mammalia > Artiodactyla > Delphinidae > Pseudorca > Pseudorca crassidens. The sequence goes on along the minus strand of NC_090304.1, from coordinate 74,576,020 downwards.
TCATTTGGCTTTGAAGGTTAGCAGGACTTAATTTTGGGAGCCCCATAAAATTGGGGAAAATAGCAATTTCACTCTTAAAGGGTGCACACAAATTCTCACACGCACTGGCTCTCAGGGCAAAAGGAGTCATTTGCTAGAAGCATGGACCAGACCTATCTGCTGGTCTTGGAGAGTTTCCTGAAGAGGTTAAGAAGGGTTGGGAGGTGGACTGTGGCTCATCCTTGTGACATAGACACTGGTGGCAGCTGTCTTGGGAAACATCTACTGCATGAACACTGCTACTGGAGGCTGCCATCTTGGCTCATTAGTGCCTTTAAGACTTGGCCCTACCCAAAATCCTGCAGGTGCCAGTGCTGGGATACTTCAGGCCCAACAATTAACTGGGCAGGGACACAACTCCATGCATTAGCAGACAGGCTGTGTAAAGGCTTCCTGAGCCCATAGCCACCTATAATCATGCCTCTAGACATGGCACTCCTCACCAGAGGGCCAAACCCCATTCCACCCATCAGTGGGAAGGCACTAGCCCTTCCTTCCAGGAAGCCTGCACTACCCTCTAAACCAGCCTCACCCACTAGGGGGAAGACACATGAGGCAAAAAGCACAAAAACAAACAAAGAAAATTACATCCTGCAGCCTACAGACCCTGGCCAACCACAGCAGTCCAGACCCTACCCTGGGACTAGCTGAGCCCTGGCCCTGTCCACTAGCAGGCCAATGAAAACTTCAGGACACCCTGGATCCCATATGTAACTGTGCCAGGAACTGCCCCCTCCACCAAAGATCAGAAACAAGCTCTGCAATGGCTGGGCCCTGCAGTCTTACTCAGGGAATGAACCCTGCCAGCTAGTAGTCCAGCACTAACTCCAGGACCTGGCTTTACCTTCCTGGAATTGTAGGGACCCTGACTCCACCCACCAATGAGCCAGCACTAGCCCTGGGTTCACTTACAATTCTGCAGCCAGCTGCCTGTTCACCAATCTCTGTTAAACAGCAGCCAGCAGCATCTGAACATGGTAAGTCCTGGCAACCTACCAGGCTAGGAGCCAACCAAGCATACCAGACCACCCACATAGTCAGCCTGCCACAACAGAAGGAGCCAAGCAGCTCTCTTACGGGGAGCCATTAGAACATACAGCTTGGATGACTAGAGGGGAGTGCACAGTAGGGACACATAGGATGAGTCCTACAGAGAGCCACTTCTCCAAGGTCGAAAAACATAATTAACCTACCCCATACACAAAAATACAAATAGCAACTTAGACAAAATGAGGTGACAGAGGAATATGTTCCACATGAAGGAACAAGATAAAATCCCAGAGGAAAAACTAAGTGAAGTGGAGATAAGCTACTCAAGAATGAGTTCAGAGTAATGACCATAAATAAAATCAAAGAAATCAGGAAAACATGCCTGATTAATATGCTACTAAACAACAAATGAATCACTGAAGAAATCAAAGAGGAAATCAAAAAATACCTAGAGACAAATGAAAATGAAAATATGATAATCCAAACGTATGGGATGAGCAAAAGATCAGAGCAAACAAAACCCAAAGATGGTAGAAGGAAAGAACTCATAAAGATCAGAGCAAAAATAAATGAAATAGAGACTAAAAAACAATAGAAAATATCAGTGAAACCAAAAGTTGGTTCTTTGAAAAGATAAAGAAAATTGATAAACCTTTAGCCAGACTCATGAAGAAAAAAAGAAAGAGGACACATATCACTAAAATCAGAAATGAAAAAAGAGAAGTTACAACTGACACCACAGAAATACACAGGATCATAAGAAACTACTATGAACAACTTGACTCCAATAAAATGTACAACCTAGAAGAAATGGACAAATTCTTAGAATGGTACAATCTCCCAAGACTGAACTAGGAAGAAATAGAAAATATGAACAGACCAATTACCAGTACTGAATTTGAATTAGAAATTTAAAAACTCCCAATAAGCAAAAGTCCAGAACCAGGTTGCTTCACTGGTGAACTGTACCAAACATTTAGAGACGAGTTAAAACCTATCCTTCTCAAACTATTCCAAAAATATTCAGAGGAAGGAACACTTCCAAACTGATTCTATGCAGCCAGAATCACCCTGATATCAAAATCAGACAAAGATATCACAAAAACAGGAAAATTACAGTCCTCCAATAACACTGATGAACATAGATGCAAAAATCCTCACCAAAATACCTCAGATTGTACTAAACTGAATCCAACAATACATTAAAAGGATAACACACCACAATCAAGTGAGATTTATACCAGGGATAAAGTCCTAGCCACAGCAAAAATGTGTTTGTTTTATTTCGGGTATATAACCAGTAGTGGAATTGCCGGGTCATAAGGTAGTTATATTTTGAGCTATCAAGAAAACTCCATACTGTATTCCACAGTGGCTGTGCCAATTTACATTCCCACCAACAAAGTACACGGGTTCCATTTTCTACAAAACCTGGCCAACAGTTTTTATTTGTTTTCTTTCTGATGTACATTCTAAAAGGTGTGAGGTGATATCTCATTTGGTTTTTACTTTTCAGTTTGTTAACGTGGTGTATCACATTGATTGAGTTGCAGATATTGAAAAATCCTTGCACCCCTGGGATAAATCCCACTTGATCATGGTGTATGATCCTTTTAATGTGTTGTTGGATTTGGTTTGCTACTCTTTTGTCTTTATATTTGTCTATGTTTTCTTTAATATCTTTCATAATTACTGTATAGCTTTCACTGTACAAGTCTTTTACTGCCTTGGTTAGGTTCTTCCTATTTTTTAAATTCTTTTGACACTATTGCAAATTGTCTGATTTCCTTTCATATATTTCCTTATTAGTGTATAAAAATTGAAAGATTTTTGTATATTGATTTTGTATACTGAAACTTTATCGAATTCATTAAGTAGTTCTAACAGTTTTTTATGGACAATTAAGTGTGTTTCCCTATATAAAACCTTGTACAGAAGATTATCACCAATCAGGTTAGAGTTTCTATAGGCCTCTCAGACCTTTCTGCTAATCCAAACTGCTGTTTTTGTTCTTAGCAAAATCCAGGCAACTGGGGTAGGCCAGAACCTGTCTTTAATCCTAGACAGATGGGACAAAAGCCAACCCCTCAGGTATCTCCCAGATAAATCAACACATTAGATGTACAGTTCAACATTTTCCCTTCTCAGAGAGCATCTGTGAGCTGGGATTTACAGGCTGCTCACTCTGCAAGGAGTTGGGGTAAGGAGCTGTGGTGAGTGCTTGCATGCTTGTTGGTTCAGACTTCTTTGTTCATTGTAGCCCCCAGGGTACTATTGTATACAGATCTCTGTTAGTTCTCTGAGACCTGTCCCTTGGGTAACACCTGGAAAAGTTGAGGTCTTAGCTGTGAGGCCCAACCCTTTAGCCACTCAGGGAAAAGCTGGGAGCTAGGGGTTCTCTTCTGATTATATGACTCTGTGTTAGGGCTGGGATTTTGGCAAAAAAAGTGTCTTCACTTCTCCTACTGGTTTCCATGTGGCTGATTTTACACTTGTACAAGGTGCAGTAGCCTCCCAATTAGTTTCTGTGTTTCTCATAAAGGGAATTTATCTGTGAGTTGTTATCAAATCGATGTCTCCATGGGGAGAGGAGGGTCCAAGTCTTCCTATTCAGTCATCTTGCTGTCCTGGATGTATTATTTAATCTCTGTAAAACTTGGTATCACTGTGTGCAAAGTGGCAATGGTGATAATATAAATGTGCTTATCACAGAAGGTTGCTGTGGAGATTAAAAGAGCATTAAAACTATTTAAGGTATTTGGCACAATGTCTGACAGATAGTAGGTATTCAATGCCTATGAAGTCTTATTAGATATGAGTATTGTTACTAATATTGCTTAAATGTCACTAAACTGTGATATATTCTGAATCCTTACGGTAGACACTTTGCAGAGATTAATGATTTCTATTTATGTTGAGTCAGTTCCCTTGCATTTCTTCTGGGAATTAGTCTGCTACGTAAATGATTAATCTCACACTTAGTCCATTTTGTAGCTTTTCTATGAGGAAATTCCAGGAGAGGAAGTGTTTGTTTAGGATTCCTGTTAAACACCGAAGTTTCCTACATGAGAAGGAATACCTCTTCCACGAGTGTACTATGTGAGGAGACAAAAGGCAGTTTAACTAATGTTGAACCTTAATTCGGAGCATACTAAGGAGAGGGTTATAGATTAGAGGTCACCTTAAGGTAAATGAGATATTAAACACCCATAAACTGCAAGAAGCTAGTTAGAACAAATTGTTTGACATGGAATCTAGAAAAATGCTCAAATTTTATGTACCAAAATAGGAAACATATTTCAGTGCAAGGAGTTGTTCACTGTTGCTATGATGTACAAGAATTAATTCACAGCTAATTAGAGGCAGAGGCAGCCAGGAAAGATCAGACATGGGACACACAGAAAAGCAAAAAAAAAAAAAAAAAAAAGGATTTTTTTTTAAACTCATGGATTCAATGGGAATTGAAGCCAATACAATTAAATTTCTTTCAAATGCATTCGAATACAGCAGACAATCATTACTTTACAAAATATGGGTCTTTAGATGTGCTAAAGAATGCAATAAAATGTATAGAAAATGAGAAAAGTAATGAATAGAACAGCATACCATGGCAACAATAGACATTTATATTCAGATCCACTAGGGATTAAATTTAGTTTTTTGCCTTATTTGACACTTATGTGAAAGTCTTTTTTATGTTGAGACATATTAATATCTCACACCCTATCAAATATTCTCAATAGTGAAAAAAATCCAACTCCATTAATATCATCATCTATTCATATCTACATTTTAATGGCAAAAATAAAATTGCTGTTATTGATATAACCTTTAATTTCTGTGGTGAATAATTTTACTCAAAAAGCTTTATAGTTTCTAAGCTGATTATTGAATTTCCCCACATATTCAAGTGAGATTTTTATTAGAGACAGAGGAAGAGAGTGAAGAAATTAAGAAGAGAGGTGCTTAGAGTTAAAGTGTGGTGGGGAACTTCCCTTGTGGTGCAGTGGTTAAGAATCCACCTGCTAACGTAGAGGACACGGGTTAGATCTCTGGTCCGGGAATATCTCACATGCGTGGAGCAACTAAGCCCATGGGCCACATACTAAGCCTGCACTCTAGAGCCCACGAGCCACAACTACAGAGCCCCTATGCCACAACTACTGAAGCCTGTGCACCTAAAGCCTGTGTTCCACAACAAGAGAAGCCACCGCAATGAGAAGCCCACACACTGCAACGGAGAGTAGCCCCCACTCACCACAACTAGAGAAAGCCTGCATGCAGCAACAAAGACCCAGGGCAGCCAAAAATAAATAAATTAATTAATTTAAAAAAAATAAAGTGCTGGTGGGACTTTATATATAATCGACTCTGTCACCCTCATTTTCTTATTAATACAAAACATATGCATAGAATACTTACTATGTAGCAGGTGAATCATGCTAGGTGATTCAGACCAAGTAAAGAAGATACTTTACTTGTTTTCTGTTATTAATATTCTACAGCACAGGGAGCTCAGTTCAGTGCTCTGTGATGACTTAGATGGGTGGGATGGGGAGTGGTGAGAGGGAGGTCCAAGAGGGAGGGGATATGTGTATACATATAGCTGATTCACTTCGTTGTACAGCAGAAACTACCACAACATTGTAAAGCAATTATACTCCAGCAAAAAAAAAGAACATATGTGAAAATAAAAATATTGGTATGATGTGAGAGAATGTGTTGCCACAGAATTCTATGTGGATTCAAAAGAAATGAAGATAATATTAGTTTTAGGGTTCTGGAAAAGACTTAAGAAGATCTGAAAAGGAGCTTCAGGAATTGGGTAGAATGTGGAAAACTAGTGGGTGCATTAGGGTTCTCCAGAAAAGCAGAATCAATATGATGCATACACACACACACACACACACACACACACACACACACACACACACACACACAGAGATTTTAAGGAATTGGCTCACATGATTGCAGAGGTTTGTAAGTCCAAATTATTCAGGGTAGGCCAGCAGGCATTCTCCTGGCAAAATTTCTTTTTTCTTGCCAGGTCAATCTTTTTCCTATTTAGGCCTTCAACTGAATGGAGGGCAGATAATCTGCTTTACCCAAAGTCTACTGATTTAAAAGTTAATCTCGGGCTTCCCTGGGGGTGCAGTGGTTGAGAGTCTGCCTGCCGATGCAGGGGACACGGGTTCATGCCCCGGTCCACAAGGATCCCACATGCCGCGGAGCGGATAGGTCCGTGAGCCATGGCCGCTGAGCCTGCGCGTCCGGAGCCTGTGCTCTGCAACGGGAGAGGCCACAACGGTGAGAGGCCCGCGTACCGCAAAAAAAAAAAAAAAAAAAAAAAAAAAAAAAAGTTAATTTCATCTGAAAAATATCTTCACAGCAGCATCTAGACAAGTGTTTGACCAAAGAAGTGGGTACCGTGGCCTAGCCAACTTGACACACAAAATCAACTTCACATGTTTAAATAGAAAGAGGGTATTTCAGGTGGATAGGTCATTACAAAAAATACAGAGATGACAGTGTAGGAAGATTGTTCTGGGAAAAGAAAGAAGGAAAGAATGTTTCATTGCATCATAGTGGATTGTGCTATTAATCAGATAAACTGTTTAAAATTGTGACTCTTCTACTTACTAGGTATCTGGGTTTAGACAAGTTAGTACTTGTAAACCTTAGTTTTCCAGGTATTTAAATTAGTAGATCAATCCCTACTTCATTAATGTGATTTGAGGATGAAATTCAGTTTGGAAAGTTTCTAGCACCCTGCTTAGTACATCAGGCACATAGTAAGTGCTCAAGAACTGAGAGACAGCATTGTAGTTAAAAGTTCAGAGTCTTGAGCAAGGCTCAGCTCTAATCCTGGATGCACCATTTTTTAGCTGAGTAATCTTGCACAAATTGCTTAATCTCTCTGCACATATTTCTTCCTTGAAAATGCGTGTGATAATAAAACATCCAGAACACAGCTGGTATAAAGCAAGGGCTATAGAAGTGTTAACTATTAGTATTTATAGGGTGGCAGGATAATACAATATATTGGATTAATTCATGGTGGTTTCGTCATCAATATTAGTACTAAATTTGCCATGCTCTTAGAATTAATAGGAGACAAAAGTATGAAAAGATGACAATTCTTTGTAGTCTGAGTTCTGAGCTCACTGAATCTAAGGAATTATCAGTGGACTGTATATCTCAGGGCCTGAAACAAAAGTTGGCAGAAAGTATTCCCTCATTCAGGCCTCTGTGTGAGAGTTTCTGCCCACTTAAACAAAGGTGCACTTGCCACAGAGATAGAAGATAAAAGGAGGCTTGAAGGACACAGGTTCAACCACACTTAGATGGGGAGGGCATTTGGGGGATTTCTATGAGTGAAGTAGGTGGCATCTCAGAGATTACTGTTGTATGCATCAGAGAAATAACTCCTGATATCTTTCTTGGCAACATCAGCAGAGGATTTTGTGTTGAAATTGTTCAGTGGCAAGGAAGGAAGAGTGAACATCTCTGATGCTACTGACTGTAGCTGTGCTACATTGAGTGTAGATGACCAACATATGGTAGCAGTACCAGCTAACAGAAGGAATAATGGTAATAATGAAATCTTCAGGAACTAAGTAGTAGAGCCATGTCCCATTTTCTTAGTATCAATTAAGCCCCAGGACCCTTTCTAACCATTTTGAGGTGATGCTTATAGTGGTGGTTCACAGACCACACTTCGAATAGGAATTTACTAGATTCTCATTTGGTGTTTAGAATAATCTTTTAACAACTAAATATTTTCTCTTAAATTTCTTTAATTTTTACACTTGTTCCTGGAAAAGAATATAGACCAAATGGTCTCTTTAACTGTACTTCTAAGCATTCATTTCTAAGAAGCACTCTGTACTACTATGTAATTATTTATTCATCATTCACTCAATTACCGCATATTAACTAATAATTAAATATTAATTATTAATCTCCTATTATGTGCCAGACACTATTTTAAGTCCTGGAGATACAGTGATGACAGGGAAGAGAAGTGACATCATCTGATCTAAGCACTAAAAATATAACTTCTCAACAAACACATAAAAAGATGCTTGACATCATTAGTCATCAGGAGAATGCAAATCAAGACCACAATGAGATGCTACTTCACACTCACTGGAATGACTAGAATCAAAAATTAAAATAAGTTTTGGTAAGGATGTGGACAAATTAGAATATTCATACACTGCTTGTAAGAAGGTAAATTGGTGCAAATGCTTTGGAAACCAGTATGGCAGTTGCTCAAATGATTAAACATAGAGTTACCATATGATATTGTAAGTAATTCCAGTTCTTGGTATATACTCAAGAGAAATGAAAACATATATATGAATACTCATATATATGAAACTTGTATATGAATGCTCATATCAACACTATTCATAATAGTCAAAAGGTAGAAACAACCCAAATGTCTATCAGTGGACAAATGGGTAAACAATATATGGTTTATGTATACAATGGAATATGATTCAGCTATAAAAAGGAACAAAGTACTGATACTTGCTAAAACCTGAATCTATATTCATTATGCCAATTAAAAGAAACTAGTCTTAAAAGACCACATACTACATGACTCATATGAATATCCAGATCAGGGAAATCTATATATAGAGAAAGTAGGTTAGAGGTTGCTTAAGAATGTGGTAGGGAAAGGGAGAATATAGAAGTGATAGCTGAAAGGCATGCAGTTTCTTTTTGAGATGATGAAAAAGTTTCAAATTTGTGGTGATGGTTGCACATACATGAATATGCTAAAAGAAAAAGTTGAAATATACACTTTAAATTGATGAATAGTATGAGAATCATACCAAAATAAAGTTGTTTATTTTTTAAAGTATTGCTTTGGCTCTTGCACAGCACACGACTAGGAGAGGGAAATCATGGGAGCTGGTAAGCCCCATATGAGGTAATTTCAGTAGTCCAGAGAAATTCAAGGAAATCATCGACCAAGTGATTGCAATGGAAATAGAAAAAGATAAATTCATTCCAGATTTATTTTGGAGATAAACAGCAAAACTTGTTAAAAGATTTGTTATTGATGGTGAAAAGAGTGAGATCGAGAATGATTCACACATGTGTGGCCTTAGCAATTGGATAATTTAGAATGTGATTTGCTAACAAGAGACTTTCTGAAAATGAAGGTGAGGTGAGAGAGGGTGGGGTCAGATATTCTGAGGAGAAATCTAGATTTCTGTTTAATAATAACTAATCAGTTGAGTATATGAATCTGAAGCTCAAATGAGAGATTAAGGCTGGGGATATAAATGTCATTTATTTATTGGTTATTCATATTAATAACTGCTTTATTCTGCACATTCATGGAGCCAAGGCAACTTGCTAGCTAGGTATTGATGGAGAAAACCAAGGAAAACCAGACACATTCTTGCCTTTATGGAATTTACAATGAAGGACTCATGATCCTCTTTATTCACCAAAATATTAGATTGGATAAATGTGTGAATGCATTAATTTTCACCTCTATTAAGTGTAATGTAATAAAGGGTTTGCTATTTAGTCATACTTTGTTTCAAGTTAGCTTGGTTAGAGACCACTATATAAAATCTGTCATGTATCTTCCATACATAAAGAACCTAGCTTTATGTGACATAAAGAATAGGCTCTATGTCTATTCTCTAGAGCTATAAACAGGAGTGATTGTGCAGAAGATCTCTCATGGCTCCTCAAATCACCTAGAGTTAAAAATAAATAACAATGTACAGATATACTTCTGTATCCACAGATTCAAGTTACCAATTAAATCATCTATTTCTTATAAATCCCCTCCTCAAGTGATTCTAATGATATTTAGGGCTGGAAACCACTGGCTTAAGGAAAATGAAATGTTGTTGTCAAAAGCAGTTTAGATAACTGGAATGGGAAATTGAAAATTGAAAAAAGTGTCTGCAGCAGAATTACTCTAATTTTACTTGGGATCTAATGCATTCTCCAAACTGCAAAACAGGGAGTATGAGATTTCACTCTCTCAGAAATTTAAGGTGCTTGTTTTAGAAGTCCCTCCCAGAGCGGGGGGGAACAAGGAGGTAAAACAACATAAGAAATGAGCTTACGCTATTTTGAGCCTGCTTATTTTTTATGGAGCAGAATGTTAGAAATGATTTGTGTATGCCCTAAGGAAAGATTGTTTGTCTGAAGTCATTTTGTTGTTTTCCTTTTAGTTCTAGTCCAAGTCTCCATCCAATAGGAGATAATGGCAGTCCTTTTAAGGTCAGTGACATGACCTAAAGGCAAAGAAGGTAGGGAAGAAATGTCAGATGGCAATAGTGTCCGTGGCATGGATGGATGTCAATATGGAGATGGTGAGGATGACAGTGATGGCAATGAAGAAGGTAAACAAAAGTGTCATCTGTTTGTCACTGACCCCAGTGATGAGGCCTTGACTGCCATAGCCTCTCTAACAGAGGAAAGAATCTCCTGAGCACTTTCTGGATTTGGTGAGGGGACAACTCAGAACAATACCCTTTGTTGGTAATACAAAAAGGCAGGAGCATCAACATTTGATCTCCTAATTCTGAAGGATTATAGGATAATATTTGAATTTTTAAATCCATACCAGCCAGTAAAGGACAAATTAAGTCTGGGGATCAGACATAATTTGGGGTTGATTGAAGCATGGGAACAAGTTTGATATCTCTAAGGGTTTTATTTTTTTCAATTAATATAATTTGTGAATATGCATGTTAGAGAATAATTATAAAAATACGGTTACGAACAATAAAAACAAAGAGCAACTACTATATTTGTCCATATTTGAAGGTCTCACCCATATCAAATAATAAACTCTCACTTTAAAAGAGATAATTCTATCCTGTGTTTATAAATGTGTTTGTTGGGCTTCCCTGGTGGCTCAGTGGTTGAGAGTCCGCATGCCGATGCAGGGGGCACGGATTCGTGTCCTGGTCTGGGAAGATCCCACATGCTGTGGAGCGGCTGGGCCCATGAGCCATGGCCGCTGAGCCTGCGCGTCCGGAGCCTGTGCTCCGCAACAGGAGAGGCCACAACAGTGAGAGGCCCACGTACTGCTAAAAAAATAAATAAATAAATGTGTTTGAAAGGTACACAAAGCAGGTCATTGCAAATATTAAAAAAAAAAAAAATTAATATGACTAGGTATTAAAATACATGAAAATTTATTAATTCAGATCCTATTAATTGTATTTTGCTCCTGTTTATTTAGCACATTTTTTAAAACTTTAATTGGTTGCTTAGTTCATTTACTATTACTATTTTAAAAAGTGACATGAGTGGTTTTTCTTCTGCATGCTGCTTTGCAAAGGCATTTATCCCATAGGTTCTGATATATAATGTTTTCAAGATTGTTCTTTCTTAGGAAATCTGAAATTTTACTTAGGAGTTAACAGTGTTTAATTTCCAAATGGATCTTATTTTGTTCATTTGTTTGTTTATTAGTTTGTTTGCTATCTGATTTTGTTATTAGATATTTTATTACACTATTATCAGAGAATTCTGTATTATTTCTACTTTTTGAAATTTATTGATATTTTCTTTGTGGTCTAAGGCATGGAATTTTTTTAATACATCATCAGCTCTCAGAAAGAAGTTGACTTCTGTATTTTTAGGACATGGATTTCCAAAGGTATCCAGTACAACTGTCCTATGAATTGTGGTATTTATGTTTTTTTCACTTGGGACTTTTGCCTGATTCTGTTGGTATAAGTATTATTAACAACATTTATACAATTTGGAGTCTATGTTTTCTTTCTTTATTTCACTAAACATGTGTGTTTGTTTTCTTTCAGGTTCTCCTTATTTCCATGAGAAGTGGGAAGACTCAAACCTAATACCAATATGCTTATTAAAACCTAGTCAGATCTTGCTAATTGGAAATTGCTAGAAATGTGAACAGTGGACAAACAAGCTTAGCTTTGACTAATCTACTAAACAACAACAAAAATAATTTCAAATTTCTCAAAACCACTAAGGTAGAATTTTTTCCTATTTAATGGGATTGATATATTGAAGTCCATCTATATTCCTAAATTAATAATATGTGAGTTTATTTTTAAATTATATCCTGTAACATAAGTGCTTCAGTAGATTAAATTGCCTTTCTACAAATTATACTGAACTAATGAGTATCTTATCTTCATTTATCATGTGATGCCTTAGAAAGCATCAGGGCAACATAGTTCTCAACACAATAAATTGAATCCAAATCTTGATGATCAAATAATTTTTGAGTTGACATAAAATTTTTCAGGGAAATCTTTTAAACCACATGGAACAAATTTCCCTCTCTGCCTTGATTATATAAATAAATAGTAGCATCAAAATTCTGAGGATATTCAAAGAATTCTGTTGAATTATAATATGATGCAGAAAACCAATAAAACACTTGATCATTTTTCCTCCACCCATATAATTATAATTATTGCCATCATTACGAATACCAGTTTATGAGAAAAAATACTTTAGGACTTTTGACTCAACAATTCTTTTTGTTCAGCTAAACAATTAAGGACATCTCTAAGTCGGTTGATTCAAGCAGGCCCCATTCTTTCAGCGACTTTCCTGCAGTTGCTATTTCTTTGACCCTTGGCTGAGCCAGCCATTGCCAGTGGCATAAGCACTTTGCTGCAGTCAATGAAGTTGATAAATGAAGTACCTTTATGTAAGCAGGAACTATTAATAAAAGTGCTCTTAATGGGTGGTCTGACTGCTTGTACCATGCAAGTTCATACACTGACATACAGGAAGAGATAAAGGACTTATTCATCATTGTTCCTTACAGATCAGCATGGCAGTCTCACTTTGGGGACAAATACTATAGCTAAATTTTGTAGTTTATTGTCATGGTCAAAATGTTTGCTCTTTTTCTAATACATACAATAAATCATTAAAAAAACAACTAAAGGAAATGTACTTAGCTGTGTCTATATGAGGCAATAATAACATGAGATTTGTTGCAAACAATTGTTTCTTAGTTTGATTTTGTCAACAGAGAAAAAGAAAAGGATTTACATAGTGCAGGCCTAACTTGATAATTAAGCAGCCAAAACTGACCATCATTAAAACAATAAAGACATTTACATAATGGAGATTATTACACAAGGTACTTTGACTTATAGATCAACGCTGAGGTATAAGTTCTTAATTTTAATAATAAATAGATTTTTTCTTCTTGATAATTTTTGTGGGTTTGTCCTATTTAAAAACACTTTGCAAGATCATGAAAATAGCCACTTCTGTTGCCTTCTAAATTTTTTTAATTTTCAAATTTTGATTTATAATCCAATCTGTATTAAATTGCTTTGTGATTAGAAAAAAATGCTAATTCCTTAAATATTCCATGTGTACATGAAAAGACAATATATTCTGTAGTTGTTAAGTGTAGTGTTTTATTTAGGTAAATCCAACCAAGTTTGTTAACTGTTTATATCTTCTACTTATTTTTGTCTATTTATCCTATTAGCTAATGAGAGGTATATTATATCCTCTAACTGTGGTTTTATCTAGTCCTTCTTTTAATTCTGTCGACCAACTCATTATATTATTTGAAGTTATTTGGTATGAATATACATTTAAGATTTTGATATTTTTCTTACAGTTTGACCCTGTTATTGTTATTTAATATTACTCCTTTTCTACAATATAACACTTCTTGCCTTAAAGACTACTTTGTCTGATGGTAATTTAACTACAGCTAGTCTCCTCTTTTTAATGCTTGTATAGATTCTATCATTTCAAATACTCTTTCTGTATATATAAAATTTCTTACATAAAAATCAGTATATAGTAAAAAAATAATCAGTGCATAATCAGCTTTTGTTTTATAATCAAGTCAGACAATCTTTGTCATTTATTTGGATTATTTTGTCCTCTTATTTTAATGGGATTACTGATTTACTGTTGCCTTACTATTTGTTTTTTTTTTTTTTTTTGGTATTTTCTCCCTTCTTTCTTTTTTTCTACTAATGATTATTTTATTATTTAATTTCATTCTTACTTAGTTTGTTAGATATGAGTATACAACATGCATTCCTGACATATTAAAATATACCAAAAAGTACTTTAATTCTCCTGCACAATGCTAAGGACCTCAGATACTTTAGATCCAATTATCCTGCTACCTGTGATGTTATTATTATCATCATGCATTTATATGTACACAGTCAAAATTTTTATAGGTTTATTCAAATATTAATTTTAGATGATACCCTCAAATTCCAAAGTGCTTGTTTCATTTTACAATTCCATGAATAATACAGTAAAATTCAAGTTGTCTTCTATATTTTTTCAATACTTGAGTTCATCAGAAATTTTTCTGAAATATATAAACACAAGCCTCTAAGTGGGAATAGATTATCATTATAACATGTTGTAATGTGCTTGGTGGTAATTCATGTATCTCATTATGTGATAGGTCAGTTCATACTCATTGCTTATTTTTAAAATTGAGTTACTGACAATTTATTTTTGATTTGTAAGAGTTCTTAAATATTAAGGAAATTTGTCTTCTATCATGTATATCTATCTATAAATGTCTATCTATACAGAGAAAGTGAATATTAATTATATTTGCTATTACTGTATAACTGTATATTTTGTTTTTACAATTTTTTTCAATTGCATTTTGATAGTATAAAGTTACAAGATTGAATATTGTATGTTGGCCCTGTACCCATTATATTTTTAAATTCAATTATTAATTCTATTCATTATTTCCAGATTCTTTTGAAGGTTTATTGCAAGCAATTACATCATTTACAAACACAGAGAGCTGTATTTCTTCCTTTCTAAAATATACATTCCTTTTCTTGAATACAGTAGCTAAGAATTTCATATATGTCCAAATAGGCATGATGTAGTAAATGCTTTTGTCTTATTGCACGCCTCAAGGGAATGTCTTATTGCACACCTCAAGGGAAAGTGTTCAATGTTCAATCATTGAACTGTAACTAAAACCCAAATATCTATAATAGTTACACACAAAAAAATAAAGAAATCTAAACATAACACTAAAGATAGTCTTCAAATCACAAAGGAAGAGAGCAAAAGAAGAAAACAGGAAGAAAAAAGAACTACAAAAATCCCTCAAACAATGAATAAAGTGGAAATAATTACATATCTATTAATAATTACTTTAAATATAAATGGAATAGAAGCTCCAATCTAAAGAGTGGCAGAATGAATACAGAAACAAGACACATTTATATCCTGCATATAAGAGACTCACTTCAGATCTAAAGACACATATCTTTTCATGTGACTCTTGGCCATCTGTATGTCTTCTTTGGTGAAATGTCTATTTAGGTCTTCCACCTATTTTTTGATTGGGTTGTTTGTTTTATGATATTGAGCTGTCTGAGCTGTTTGTATATTTTGGAGATTAATCCCTTATCAGTTGCTTCATTTGCAAATATTTTCTCCCATTCTGAGGGTTGTATTTTCATCTTGTTTATGGTTTCCTTTGCTGTGCAAAAGTTTTTAAAAGGTCCCATTTGTTTATTTTTGTTTTTATTTTCATTACTCTAGGCAGTGGGTGAAAAAGATCTTGCTGTGATTTATGTCAAAGAGTGTTTTACCTATGTTTTCCTCCAAGAGTTTTATAGTGGCCGGTCTTACATTTAGGTTTTATTCATTTTGAGTTCATTTTTGTGTATGGTGTTAGGGAGTGTTCTAATTTCATTCTTTAACATGTAACTGTCCAGTTCCAATAATTGAAGAGATTGTCTTTTCTCCATTGTATATTCTTGCATCCATTGTCATAGACTAGGTGACCATAGGTGTGTGGGTTTATCTCTGGACTTTCTATCCTGTAACATTGATCTTCATTTCTGTTTTTGTGCCAGTACCATACTGTCTTGATTACTGTGGCTTTGTTGTATAGTCTGAAGTCAGGGAGTCTGATTCCTTCAACTCCATATTCCTTTCTCAAGATTGCTTTGGCTATTCAGGGTCTTTTGTGTTTCCATACAAACTGTAAATTTTTTTTTCTAATTCTATGCAAAATGCTATTGGTAATTTGATAGGGATTTCATTGAATCTCTAGGTTACTTTGGGTAGTATAGTCATTTTGACACTACTGATTCCTCCAATCCAAGAACATGGTATATCTCTCCAACTGTTTGTGTAATCTTTGATTCTTTTCATCAGTGTTTTATAGTTTTCTGAGTACAGGTATTTTGCCTATTAGGTAGGTGTATTCCTAGGTATTTTATTCATTTTTTTTGCAATCATAAATGCGATTGCTTCCTTATTTTTTCTTTCTGATATTTGCTGTTAGTGTATAGAAATGCAAGAGCATTCTGTGCATTAGTTTTATATCCTGAAATTTTACCAGATTCATTGGTTAGCTCTAGTAGTTTTCTGGTGTCATCTTTAGGATTTTCTATGTATAGTATTGTCATCCACAAAAAGTGACAGTTTTACATCTTTTTTTCCAATTTGTATTCCTTTTGTTTCTTTTTCTTCTCTGATTTCTGTGGCTAGGACTCCCAAAAAAGAAGTTGAAAAATACTTGTGAGAGTGGATATCTTTGTATTGTTCCTGATCTTGAGGAAATGCTTTCAGTTTTTTACCATTGAGAATGAAGTTCACTGTGTGTTTGTCATACATGGCCTTTATTATGTTGAGGTATGTTCCCTCTATGCTCACTTTCTAGGCTGTGTTTAATCATAAATGGGTGCTGAATTTTGTCAAAAGCTTTTTCTGCATCTATTGAGATGATCATATTGTTTTTATTCTTTAATTTGTTAATGTGGTGTATCACATTGATTGATTTGCATATATTGAAGAATCCTTGCATCCCTGTGATAAATCCCACTTGATCATGGTGTATGATTCTTTTAACGTGTTGTTGGATTCTGTTTGCTAGTATTTTGTTGAGGATTTTTGTGTCTGTGTTCATCAGTGATATTGGTCTGTAATTTTCTTTTTGTATGATATCTTTGTCTGGTTTTGGTATCAGGATGATGGTGGCCTTGTAGAACAAGCCTGAGAGTGTTTCTCCCTCTACAATATTTTGGAAGAGCTTGAGAAAGATAGGTGTTATCTCTTCTCTAAATGTTTGATAGAATTCACCTTTGAAGCTATCTGGTCCTGGACTTTTGTTTGCTGGAAGATTTTTAATCACAGTTTCAATTTCATTACTTGTGATTAGTCTGTTTATATTTTCTATTTCTTCCTGGGTCAGTCATGGAAGTTTGTACCTTTCTAAGAATTTGTCTATTTCTTCCAGGTTATCCATTTTATTGGCAACTAGTTCCTTGTAGTAGTCTCTTATGATCCTTTATATTTAGAGAAATGCAAATCAAAACTGCAATGAGGTATCACCTCACACCGGTCAGAATAGCCATCATAAAAAATTCTACAAAATATAAATGCTGGAGAGAATGTGGATAAAAGGGAACCTTCTTGCATTGTTGGTGGGAATATAAATTGATACAACCACTATAGACAACAGTATGGAGGTTCCTTAAAAAACTACAAATAGAACTTCCATACAACCCAGCAATTCCACTACTGGGCATATACCCTGAGAAAACCATAATTCTAAAAGATACATGTACCCTAATATTCATTGCAGCACTCTTTACAATAGCCAGGACATGAAGCAACCTAAATATCCATCGACAGAGGAATGGATAAAGACAATGTGGTATGTATATACAATGGAATAATACTCAATGATTAAAAGGAACAAAATAGTCCCATGACATGGATGGACTTAGAGATTGTCATACAGAGTGAAGTATTTCAGAAAGAGAAAAACAAATATATATTAACGCATATTGTGGAATGTACAAAAATTGTGCAGATGAACCCATTTGCAGAGGAAGAATAGAGAATCAGATGTAGAGAATGAACAGGGGGAAACAGAGGGTGAAGGGGAGTGTGGGATTAATTGGGAAATTAGGATTGGCATATATACACTACCATGTGTAAAATAGATAGCTAGTGGGAACCTGCTGTGTATCACAGGGAGTTCAGCTTGGTGCTCTTTGATGACTTAGATGGGTGTGATGGGGGGTGGGAGGGAGGTCCAAGAGGGAGGGGATATATTTATACATATAGCTGATTCACTTTGTTGTACAGCAGAAACTAAAACAACATTGTAAAGCAATTATGCTCCAATTAAAATAAAAATAAAGACATACACATAGAATGAAAATGAAGGTATGGAAGAACGTATTTCTTGAAAATGGAAATGACAAGAAAGCTTGGGTAGTAATATCTATATCAGACAAAATAAACTTTAAAACAAAGACTGTTAACAAAGCGAAGAAGGATACTACATAATGATCAAGGGATTAATCCAAGAAGATATAAAATGCATCCAACATAAGAGCACCTAAAAATATAAAACAAATATTAATAGACAAAAATGGAGAAATTGACAGTAACACAATAGTAGTAGGGAATTTACACCTCACAAACACCAGTGTACAGATCATCAAGGCAGAAAATCAATAATAAAACACTGGCCTTAAACAACACATTGGACAAGATGAACTTAAAATGTATATGTAGAACATTGCATCCAAAATCAGCAGAATACACATTCTTTTCAAGCACACATGGAATATTCTCCAGGATAGATCATATGCTAGACCACAAAACAAGAAGCAGTAATTTTTTAAAAAATGAAATCACAGCAAGCATCTTATCTGACCACAAAACTGAGACTAGATATCTAATACAAGAAAACAAAACAAAACAAAACACATATTTGTGTTTCTGAGGTTAAACAATATGCTACTACACAACCAATGGATCACTGAAGAAATCAAAGAAAAAAAAAAAAACCTGGAGACAATTGAAAAATAAAACACAATGATCCAAAATCTATGGGATGCAGCAAAAGCAGTTCTTAGAGGAAACTTTATATGACAATACAAGCTTACCTCAGGAAACAAGAAAAATATCTAAAAAACAACCTAAATTTACACCTAAAGAAACTAGTAAAAGAACAAACAAAAGTCAAAGTTAATGGAAGAAACCATAAAATCAGAGCAGAAATAAATGAAATAGAAAATAAAAATAGAAAAGACCAATGAAACTAAGAGCTGTTTCTTTGGAAAAAAAAAATTGACAAACCTCTAGTCAGACTCATTGAGAACAAAAGAGAAAGGTCAAAATCAGTAAACTCAGAAATGAAAAAGAAGTTACAACTGACACCACAAAATGCAAATAATCATAAGAGGTTACTATAAACAAGTATACATCAATAAAATGGATAATGTTGAAGAAATTGACAATTACTAGAAATGTACAAGCTCCCAAGACTGATCCAGGAAGAAATAGAAAATGTAAACAAACAAATTACCAGGAATGAAATTGAATCAATAATAAAGCAAATCACAAACAAACAAAAGTCCAGGAGCTGATGGCTTCACAGGTGAATTCTACCAAACATTTACAGAGAGTTAAAACCTATCTCTCTCAAACTATCCAAAAATTTCAGAAGAAGGAATGTTTCTGAACTCTTTCTATCTGGCCAACATCAACCTGGTACCAAGACCAGAAAAAGATATCATGAAAAATAAAACCATAGCCCAATATCACTGATAAACATAGATGCAAAAATCCTCAACAAAATATTACCTAACAAAAGTCAACAATACATTAAAAGGATCATGCAACATGACCAAGTGGGATTTATCCCAGTGACTCAAGGATGATTCAATATCCGCAACTCAATCAATGTGACATACCACATTAATAAATTGAAGAGTAAAAATGCTATGATCATTTCAGTAGATGCAAAGACATCTTCTGACAAAACTCAACATCCATTTATGATAAAGCACTCTTAGTAAAGTAGGTATAGTGGAAACATGCCTCAACATGAAAAAGGCTATAAATGACTAGCACATAGCTAACATAATTCTCAACTGTGAAAAGCTGAAAGAATTCCTTCTAAGATCAGAAAATAGAAAAGGATGCCACCCTTGCCACTTTCATTCAACATAGTATTGGAAGTCCTAGCCATAGAAATCAGAAAAGAAAAAGAAATAAAAATAATCCAAATTAGAAAGAGAGAAATAAAACTGTCCCTGTTTGCAGATAACATGATACTATATATAGAAAATCCTGAAAGTGTCACAAAAAATCTACTAGGACACATTAATGAATACAGTAAATTTGCAGGACACAAAATTATAAATATTTATAAATATATAAAATATATAAATATGTTGCATTTCTATACAGTAAAAACAAACTGTCAGAAAGAGAAATTAAGAAAACAATTCAACTTACAATCACATCAAAAGGAATACAATACCTGAGAATAAATCTAGGGAGGTAAAATACCTGTACTTGGAAAACTATAAGGCACTGATGAAAAAAATTGAAGATTACATGACACAAACACATGGGTTTGTGTTCATAGGTTGAAATAATTATTATTGTTAAAATGACCATAATACTCAAAATATTCTACAAATTTCCTCATATTCAAAGAAAATGAAAACACTAATTAGAAAAGAAACACACATCTGTGCCCACTGCAACATTATTTACAATATCCAAGATATGGAAGAAACCTCAGTGCCCACCAATTAATGGGCAAAAAAGATGTGGGGTCTGAGTGTGTGTGTGTGTGTGTGTGTGTGTATATATATAATATTACTCAGTTCATAAAAAAAAATTGAAATCTTGCCATTCACAACAACATGGATGGTCCTAAAGGGAATTATGCTAAACAAAATGAGTCAGAAAAAGAAAGACAAATAGTGTATGATTTCATTTATATGTGAAATCCAAAAAAAAAAAAAGTAAATGAAATGAACAAACAGGTGGTTGCCAGAGTAGGATGTGTGGTAGTAAGAAAGAGGTGAAGATGATTAAGAGGTACAAATTTCCATTTTCAAATATAGTGGGAGTATAGTCAATAACTATGTAATTTATTTGTATGGTTACTGATTATAACGAGACTGATCCTAATGATCATTTTGAAAGGTACAGAAATGTCAAGTTTCTATGTTGTGTAATAGGAATTAACTTAATGTTGCATTAAACATTTAGAGAAGACTTAACACATATCCTTCTCAAAATATTCCAAAAAATTGCCAAGGAAGGAACACAACCAATCTCTTTCTATGAGACCACCATCATCCTGATACCAAAACCAGACAAAGATATCATAAAAAATGAAAATTAAAGGCCAATATCACTGATGAACATAGATGCAAAAATCCTCAACAAGATGCTAGCAAACTGAATGCAAGAACATACACACCATGAGCAAGTGGGATTTAGCTCAGGCATGCAATGATTCTTCAACATACGTAAATCGATCAATGTGATACACCACATTAACAAACTAAAGAATAAAAACGATATGATCATCTCAATAGATGCAGAAAAAGCTTTTAACAAAATTCAACATCATTTATGATAAAAACTCTCCAGAGTGGGCACAGAGGGAACATACCTCAATGTAACAAAGGTCATATATGATAAACCCAGAGCAAACATCATTCTCAATGGTGAAAAACTGAAAGCATTTCCTCTAAGATCAGGAACAAGACAAGGATGTCCACTCTCATCACTTTTATTCCACATAGTTATGGAGGCAATCAGTGAAGAAAAAGAAATAAAATGAATCCAAATTGGAAAAGAAGAAGTAAAACTGGCACTATTAGCAGATAAAGAAAATCCTGAAGACACTACCAGAAAACTACTAGAGCTAATCAATGAATTTGGTAAATTTACAGAGTACATCATTGATTCACAGAAATCTCACGCATTCCTATACATTAACAACAAAAGATCATAAAGAGAAATTAAGGAAACAATCTCATTTACCATCACATCAAAATGATAAAATATCTAGGGATAAATCTACCTATGGAGGCAAAAGACCTGTACTCAGAAAACTATAAGATACTGATGAAAGAAATCAAAGATGAAACAAACAGTTGGAGATATATACCATGTTCTTGGACTGGAAGAATCAATAGTGTCAAAATGAGTATGCTACCCAAAGTAACCTACAGATTCAATGAAATTCCTATCAAATTACCAATAGAATTTTTCACAGAATTAGAACAAAAAAATTTACAATTTGGACAGAAACACAAAAGACCCCAAATAGACAAAGCAATCTTGAGAAAGAAAAACGGAGCTGGAGGAATCAGATTCCCTAGCTTCAGACTATACTAGAAAGCTACAGTCATCAAAACAGTATGGTACTGGCACAAAAACAGAAATAATAGATCAAGGGAGCAGGGTAGGAAGTCCAGAGATAAACCCATGCACCTATGGCTACCTAATCTATGACAAAAGAAGAAAGAATATACAATGAAGAAAAGACAGTCTCTTCCATAAGTGGTGCTGGGAAAACTGGACAGCTACATGTAAAAGGATGAACTTAGAACACTCCCTAACACTGTACACAAAAATAAACTCAAAACGGATTAAAGACCTAAATGTAAGGCTGAATACTATAAAACTCTTAGAGGAAAATGTAGGGAAAACATCCTTTGACATAAATCACAGCAAGATATTTTTGACTCACCACCTAGAGTAATGAAAATAAAAACAAAATTAAACCAATGGGACCTAACTTAAACACATTTGCACAGCAAAGGAAACCATAAACAAAATGAAAACACAACCCTCAGAAAGGGAGAAAATATTTGCAAACAAAGCAAATGACAGGGGACTAATTTCCAAACTATACAAATAACTCATGCAGCTCAATATCATAAAAACCAAACAACCCCATAAAGAATTTGCAGAAGATCAAAATAGGCATTTCTCCAAAGAAGAAGTACAGATGGCCAACAAACATATGAAAAGATGCTCAACATCACTAATTATTAGAGAAATGCAAATCAAAATTACAATAAGGTATGACCTCACACAGGTCAGAATGGTCATCATTACAAAATCTACAAACAATAAATGCTTGGGAGGGTGTGGAGAAAAGGGAACCCTCTTGCACTGTTGGTGAGAATGCAGATTGATACAGCCACTATGGAGTACAGTATGGAGGTTCCTTAAACAACTAAAAATAGTATTACCATATGACCCAGCAATCCCACTACTGGACCTATACCCAGAGAAAACCATAATTCAGAAAGACACATGAATCCCAATCTTCATTGCAGCACTATTTGCAATAAGCTGGACATGAAATCAACCTAAATGTCCATCGACAGAGGAATGGATAAAGAAGATGTAGTACATATATACAGTGGAATATTACTCAGCCAAACTAAAAAACAAAATAA
The DNA here is from genome assembly GCF_039906515.1 of Pseudorca crassidens. Classification (NCBI taxonomy): domain Eukaryota; kingdom Metazoa; phylum Chordata; class Mammalia; order Artiodactyla; family Delphinidae; genus Pseudorca; species Pseudorca crassidens. The sequence continues at coordinate 74,552,732 of NC_090304.1, read as the reverse complement.
TGCTATTTGCAGCAACATGGATGGACATAGAGATTTTCATACTAGGTGAAGTAAGTCAGAGAAAGACAAATATCATAAGTTGTTGCTTATATGTGTAATCTAAAAACTGGGTACAAATCAACTTATTTACAAACAGAAATAGAGCCACAGATGTAGAAAACATACTTATGGCTACCAAGGGGGTGGGAGGGAGGGATAAACTATGTGATTGTGATTGATATATACACAATACTATATGTAAAGTAGATAACTAATGAGAACCTACTGTATAGCACAGGGAACTCCAGTCAGTGCTCTGTGGTGACCTAAATGAGAAGGAAATCTAAAAAAGAGTCTCTCTCTATATATGCATAACTGATTCACTTTGCTGTGCAGCAGAAAACAACACAACATTGTAAATCAACTATACTCCAATAAAAATTAAAGAAAAAAAAAATAAAGCCACAGTAAAAAAAAAAATGGTATTGTAGGTCAGTTATACTTCAAAAACAACAACAAAAAACAAACAAATTCATTAAAAAAGAGATCATGTTTGTGGTTACCAGGGTTGGGGATGTGGAGGGAGGGGGAACTGGTTGAAGACAGTCAAAAAGTACAAACTCTCAGTCATAAGAGAAATAAGTACAAGGGATGTAATGTACAACATGATAAATATAATTAACACTTCTGTTTATTATATATGAAAGTTTTGAAGAGAGTAATTCCTGAGTTCTCATCACAAGGAAAAATATATATTTTTCTCTTTCTTCAATTTTGTAACTGTATGAGATCATTGATGTTCGCTAAACTTACTGTGACTATCATTTCATGATGTATGTAAGTCAAATAATTTTGCTGTACACCTTAAACTTACACAGAGTTCTATGTCAATTATATCTCAGTAAAACTAGAAGATAAATACATCATTGAATATGTTAGCTGTAGGATTCTTATAGATATCATTTGTCAGATTAATTTACTTCTATGCCTACTTTTTTGAAACATTTTGTAATAAAGGAGTCTTAAATGTATCAGATATTTTTTTCTACATCTAATATTATGATATAAATTTCACTTTAACTATGTTAGTGTGTTGAAGTACATTGATTGATTTTTTAAAATGTTAAAACATTCTTGTAATTCTGTATTATACATTACTGTTTCTGTTTATTTGTTTAAAAGATTGACATTATTTCTCCCTTATGGATTTGAAATTACTTGCCACTGAAACCATTCAGGCAACATTGAAATTTTATTTTTGGAAGTTTTACAATTATGTATTCAAAATTTTAATAGATATAAGACCAGTACATTTTCTATTTGTTTGCCAGTCTCTGGTCACTTGTGTTTTTCAAGCAATTTGTTAATTCTGTTTAAGTTTGTGGATAATATTCACACATTTATTCTTCATAGTCTCATTGTCTTTATAATGTGTATAATATGTAATATCAATTTTATTACCTGATATTAGCAGCTTGTCTTTTCTCTCTTTTTCATCCTGATCATTCTTGTTATAAATTTCTCGAATGTATTTTTCTCTCCAAATAATTAATGTTAGGCTCATTAATTTTATCTATTTTAAATCTATTTTAGTTCATTGATTTTGGCTTCTATTTTTAAAAATTATTTTATTATTTACTTTAGTTCCTTTTTGGATTTTATTAGCTTTCTTTTCTCATTGTTGTTTCTCCTGATGGTAGCTCTCTTTTCTCCAGCTATTTAATTGTGTCTTCTGTATTGCAGTTAGATAATTTATATTGTTTGTCCTTCAAGTACATGCATTTTTTTGTCTGTTCTGATTCCTTTGAGGAAATTGTTAAAGCCATTCCTTATCAGTTTTACTGTGCTGTACATTTTAATGTCTCCCATTTGATTCTTGTGGTTTTTATTTCTTGTGCTAACATCTTATTATATCTGTTGTTTGTAATTTTCATTAGAGCCTTTGACATTTATCATAGTTATTTTAATTTCCCTGTCTGATAGCTAACAACATCCTTATCATACCTGAATCTAGTTTTGATGATTGGTCTATTTGTTGGTGATGTGCTTATTCTTGTCTTTAAAAGACTTGTAATTTCTGTTGAAACCCAATTATCTCATGTAGGATAGATGATAAGTGGGTTTCCAGCAAACATACCAGATTGCATTTTCTATCAACAACCTCATGATGTTAATCCCAAACTAGTAACATATACACACTACTATATATAAAATAGATAATCAGCAAGGACCTACTGTATAGCACAGGGAACTCTTCTCAACATTCATCTCATATATATTATAAGTTTATAATATATAAATATATATATATATATATAACTGAATCACTTTGCTGTACCCCTGAAACTAACATAAAATTGTAAATCAACTACGCCTCAATATAAAATAAAAATTAAATTTTAAAAAAACCTCATGAAATTAAGTTCTTAAACTTGAATTAGATCCTGCTGAACTTAAGAATAATTGCCAAATTATATCCATATAAAGAAAAATGAGATTGGAAGAATTGAAAAATATTGCTAATTCACCAGCCTTGACGTCTTCATCAATAGGGTTAGGCAGGAATGCTTGAAGTTGGAGTAAAACCGTCCCTCTAGGTATTTCTCTTTTCCTCACCTTACTTGCAATCAATGTATACTATTATCTCTTCCTTCATAATATGTGTAGAATCAATCAATTATCAGGAAGACCACTGTTACTACCTTAGTCTAAGAAATTATTACCTCTGAACTTGAATGTTATCATTGTTATTAATTCATCTATACCTTTATCTATCCTTCCTGTTCTAATCACAGTAGCTAGTCTGATCTTATTAAAAGCCAAGTCAAATTATGTCATTGTTACACTTCTGTATTAAATTTTCCTTTAGCTTTCTTTTACGCTGAGTATTTTTTTTCTAATGTTTTGTTCTACTTATCCAGTTCCATTACCTCTTATGCCTATCTCCTGCTACTTACCTATTTGCTCATCCACTTTGGCTTCCTTGCTATTCTCAAATGTACCAGCATGTTCTTACACAGAGCTTTTGTACTTACTATGTCATATTCCCGGAATAGTCTCTCAGCATATATCTACATATCTTGCTGCTTTATATTGTTTATACCCAGCAGAGCCTATTCTATTTTTCTGCTTAAATTTTCTTGATGGTACTTATTACCTAAAAGTGTATAGTCTACTCTTATTTTGTATCTCTTCTGACACAGAGACAAATATCTCACACCTGCAGATATATTTGCCTTCTTTGTTCACAGAAGCATGTCAGAATTTTCCCTTCAAGTGAAGAGCAAGTTTCCACACTGTGATCCCATATCACTTGAAAAATAGGCACAATCTTTGTAGAACATTTTGGATTTGGGGAAAACTATAGGCATACCTCGGAGATAATGCAGGGTCAGTTCCAGACCATAGCAATAAAACAAACATTGCAATAAAGTGAGTCAAACAACTTTCTTGGTTTCCAGAGTATATTAAAGCTATGTTTACACTATACTATAGTCTATTAAGTGTACTATAGCATTATATATAAAAAACAATGTACATAACTTAATTTAAAAATAATGCTGTTGGAAAAATGGTGCTGGTAGACTTGCTCAACACATGGTTGCCACGAACCTTCAATTTGTAAAAAAAAGAAATTGCAATATCTGTGAAGTGCAATAAAACAAGGTATGGCTGTATATTTGAGTATGCTATTCCAACCCAATTACAGATGATCCCCAAAAGTGCTAACTTTGGGTGAGCTTATAGCAAGAAAAAGCTCATCTGATGATTTTGTTGTAGCTCTGCCACTTCGTCATTCTGATCCAGCAAATCAAACTGTGCTGAAAGTTTCTGTGATAGATTGGGTGTTTTGTGGTAGCTGAGTGTCCATATAACATAATATATTAGCTTGCTAAAGTTGCTGTTACAAAATATAACAGTTTAGGTGGCTTACACAACACAAATTTATTGTCTCACAGTCTGGAGACTAAAAATTCAAAATTAATGTGTTGCAGTGCTGGTTCCTTCCAAAGACTATGAGGGATGGATTTTTTCCAGTTTTCTCTCTTTGCCTTGTAGATGGCTGCCTTCTCTCTATGTTTCTTTACATCGTCTTCCTTCTATATGTGTCTCCATGTTCAAATTTTCCCTTTTAATAAGGATACCTGTCATATTGGAATAGGGCTCACCTTAATGACTTCATTGTAACTAGACTCCCTTTGTATAGACCCTATCTCTAAGTGTGGTCATATTCTGGTGTATCTGCGTTTATAAATTCAACATATGAATTTGAGGCTGTGGGATACAATTCAACCCATAACACACAGTGGCTGGTAAACGACTGCCTAGGACCAAATTCAGGCCCTGCTTGTTTTTATAAGTCAAGTTTAATTTTAGCATAGCCTTATTCACTTGTTAAAATATTGTCTATGTCTGCTTTCACACTACAACAGTAGAGTTAAGTGGTTGCAACAGAAACCACATGGCACACAGAGTCTAAAATATTTACTATTGGCTTTTTACAGAAATTGTTTACTCACTCCTGCTAAAATATTGGAAAAAGTGATAACCACTTTAGAATGTTTTTTAACTTGAGAAAAGTTTCCTGTCCTGGCATGCTATTGGCTTTTAATAAGACATCATGTAAAGGCTAATGTTGGGGTGCCTTGGGTGTTAGATAATGCTGATCAAAGCATATACATATTAACTGACACCCAAGTTTAAAGTTACATTGGCAGAGATGAGACCTGACAAGAATCCAGATTTTTATATGTAAGTTATGTGAGCACCTTGGTCAAATTGTTAGCAGGCTTGCTCCTTGATGCCCTTCCCTTTACTGACACCTATGACAAGATGATTAAAGAAGGAAAAAGTACACGAGACTAGATTTAAAATGGCTCTTTATGATATGTTACTTTAACCAGAATGGGTTTCTTTGGCTTTTCAATCATTGCCATCATCAAGTTGACCATAAAAGAGAGTGGAGAAGAGTATTCCTTGTCATGAGTAGAACCTGAAGAAGATCAAGTTCTACTTTACCTGTAAGAAGATCTGTCTTCATTGAAGTTCAACCCAGATTAATGGGAAATGGTAGTGACTAGTTGACATGGATATGGAATGTCCTCTCTTCTGTTCAACTTTCCATGTGTAACCTCTTTTAGTTTTATATTCTTCATTTTCTATGAATTTATTGCACACCGTTTCAACATGTACTGACTCTCCCTACCATAAACTTAGAGACACAGAAGGAGTAATATCAGTGAATCTGTTACAAGAGGTTGGGGAAGATATGTGGGTGGATCTAACTGTTGCTTTTCATCCAAACTCTCTCATTCACCTCTTACTCCAATCCAATAGAGGGGCTCCCCTACGCTATGATCAGTGACTTCAAAGTGACTTCAAAGTAGTCTTCATATTCGTCTACCTTCCTAAACTTTTTAGAACATTGAAGAGTCATGTAATCAGTAAACGATTAAAAAATCCAGGACTAGAAGCTAAAACTTTATACCACATTTCTAAACCTCTTATTTTTTTTAATAAACTTTATTTTTAGAGCAGTTTTAGGTTCACAAAAAAATACTGAGCAGGAGGTAGAGATTTTCCTTATATCCCCTGTTCCTACACATACATAGCTTCCCTCATCAACACCATATACCAGAATGGTACCTTTGTTAAAAATGATAAACCTACATTGACACATCATTATCATCCAAAGTTCTTAGTCTACATAAAGATTTACTGTTGGCATTGTACATTCTATGGGTTTGGACAAGTTTATAGTGATGTGTATTCACTATTAAAGTATCATATCAAGTATTTTTACTGCCCTGAAAATTCTTTTGTCTCTGACTATTCATCCTCCCCTCTCCCTTAACTCTTGGCAACCAGTGATTCTTTTCTTGTCTCCATAATTTTCTCTTTTCCAAAATATTATATAGTTGGAATAATACAGTGTGTAACTTTTTCAGATTGGCTACTTCACCTAATAATATGCATTTAAGGTTTTCCTATGCTTTTTCATGGCTTGACGGCTCATTTCTTTTTAGCACCTAATAGTATCCCACTGTCTGAATGTACCACAGTTTTTTTGATTTTTTTTTTAAATCCACTTATTTACTAAAGGATATCTTGGATGCTTCCACGTTTGACAATTATGAATAACCAAAGCTTCTATAAACATCTATGTGTAGGTTTTTGTGTGGACATAAGTTTGGGAAAATACCAAGGAGTTTGATTGCTCTTTGTATGGTAAGAGTATGCTTACATATGTCTGAAACTGCCAAAATGTCTTCCAAAGTCGCTGCACCAATTTTTTTTTTTGTTGTTGTTTTTTGCGGTACACAGGCTTCTAGCTGTTGTGGCCTCTCCCATTGCGGAGCACAGGCTGTGGACATGCAGGCTCAGCGGCCATGGCTCACGGGCGCAGCTGCTCCACAGCATGCGCCTCACCATTTTTTTTTATTCCTACCAGCAGTGAATGAGAATTACTGTTAATTCAAATCCTTCTGAGCATTTAGTGTTGTCAGCGTTCTGGACTTTGCCATTCTAATAAGTGTGTAGTAGTATCTCACTGTTTTAATTTACATTTCCCTGATGATATATGATGTAGAATAACTTTCCATATGCTTATTTCCCATCCATATATCTTCTTTGATGAGGTATCTGTTAGTGTCTTTGGTCTATTTTTTAATTGGGTTGTTTATTTTCTCATTATTGAAAAAATAACCCTATTAAACCTATTTTTTAATTGGGTTCATTATTTTCTCATTATTCAGTTTTGGGAATTGTTGTATATTTTGCAAAACAGTCCTTTATCAATTTGCATTTGCAAATATTCTTCCCAGTATGTGGTTTGGCTTTTCATTACCTTGACAATATCGTTCATGGAACAGAATTTTTTATTTGAATAACCATGTAGTTTAACTCTAAAACGTGTAATCACAGGTAGTTATGAAAATATCTTCAATAGAGTAATAAAATTAGTCATACTTTAATTTATGTTTTTAAAAAGGACATCATTACAAACTTTGATCCTTTCCTTGAATCATATATTCATTCATTTAGGCACTCATTTATTTGTTCAATCCATTATGTCTACAGCAAATATCTATTAAGCCAAGCTCTGTCTACACCTAGGACTACTAATAAGTTATATGTGACACACTACAGAGTCATCATTACATGTTACTATACTGTGATTTCTTAATTAAAAATCTTAGATACTATTATAATGATTAAGCATTTAGGGTAGGGAGAGATTTATACATGCTGGAATAGTGTTTGTGGATTCAGAAGGTGGTTGAATTTAAAAGTAATCACAGAGGGTTGATTATGTTTGTTTATCAGGGAGAAGGGGCTTTCCAGGTTATTTAATCATACAATAATTACTCATTCAACAATATGAATTTGTTAGTGTAGTTAAAACTTCGAAGATTGATCCATAGCTACAAATTATTTTTGATGTAAAAATGCAGAAACTTATTTAACTGTCCTTAATTATTTTGCAGTATGGAAATTCAAGGTTTCAATAAGCATCTCAATATGAAAGTTTTAAACTGAAGCTCTGTAAATGAACAAAATATAATCCCAGAGATCTGGGTACACAGCAAGACTAGAGTCAGTTTAATAAACTGTCAATGTGTCTAGTTTGAAATTTGAATTACTAAAACAATTAAAGGAAAATCATATGGCTGACAGTTTCACCCATTTGATCCTCATTAATAGGGTGAAGAATGACATATGCAGGCCAATTCAAAGTCATTGCTCTGGTCTATGTAGGCAAATATTCTTTGCTGCTTCAACTGTTGACCATGTTCTTGGATTGGAAGAATCAACATTGTGAAAATGACTCTACTACCAAAGCAATCTACAGATTCAATGCAATCCCTATCAAACTACCACTGGCATTTTTCACAGAACTAAAAAATAAAATTCACAATTTGTATGGAAACACAAAAGACCCCGAATAGTCAAAGCAATCTTGAGAATGAAAAATGGAGCTGGAGGAATCAGGCTCCCTGACTTCAGACTGTACTACAAAGCTACAGTAATCAAGACAGTATGGTACTGGCACAGAAACACAAATATAGATCAATGGAACAGGATAGAAAGCCCAGAGATAAACCCACACACATATGGTCACCTTATCTTTGATAAAGGAAGCAAGAATATACAGTGGAGAAAAGACAGCCTGTTCAATAAGTGGTGCTGTGAAAACTGGACAGGTACATGTAAAAGTATGAGATTAGAACACTCCCTAACACTATACATAAAAATAAGTTCAAAATGGATTAAAGACCTAAATGTAAGGCCAGACTTTATCAAACTCTTAGAGGAAAACATAGGCAGAACACTCTATGACATAAATCACAGCAAGATCATTTTTGATCCACCACCTAGAGAAATGGAAATAAAAACAAAACTAAACAAATGGGACATAATGAAACTTAAAAGCTTTTGCACAGCAAAGGAAAGCATAAACAAGACCAGAAGACAACCCTCAGAATGGGAGAAAATATTTGCAAATGAAGCAACTGACAAAGGATTAATCTCCAAAATTTACAAGCAGCTCATGCAGCTCAATAACAAAAAACAAACAAACAACCCAATCCAAAAATGGGCAGAAGACTCAAATAGGCATTCCTCCAAAGAAGATATACAGATTGCCAACAAACACATGAAGGAATGCTCAACATCATTAATCATTAGAGAAATGAAAATCAGAACTACAGTGAAATATCATCTCACACCGATCAGAATGGCCTTCATCAAAAAATCTAGAAACAATAACTGCTGGAGAGGGTGTGGAGAAAAGGGAACACTCTTGCACTGCTGGTGGAAATGTAAATTGATACAGCCACTATGGAAAACAGTATGGAGTTTCCTTAAAACACTACAGATAGAACTACCATACGACCCAGCAATCCCACTACTAGGCATATACCCTGAGAAAACTGTAATTCAAAAAGAGTCATGTACTAAAATGTTCATTGCAGCTCTATTTACAAGAGCCAGGAGGTGGAAGCAACCTAGGTGTCCATCATCGGATGAATGGATAAAGAAGATGTGGCACATATATACAATGGAATATTAGCCATAAAAAGAAACGAAATGGAGTTATTTGTAGTGAGGTGGATGGACCTAGAGTCTGTCATACAGAGTGAAGTAAGTCAGAAAGAGAAAGACAAATACCATATGCTAACACATATGTATGGAATCTAAGGAAAAAAAAAAGAAAAAAGAAAAAAGGTCATGAAGAACTTAGGGGTAAGATGGTAATAAAGATACAGACCTACTAGAGAATGGACTTGAGGATATGGGGAGGGGGAAGGGTAAGCTGTGACAAAGTGAGAGAGTGGCATGGACATATATACACTACCAAATGTAAAATAGATAGCTAGTGGGAAGCAGCCACATGGCACAAGGAGATCAGCTTGGTGCTTTGTGACCACCTAGAGGGGTGGGATAGGGAGGGTGGGAGGGAGGGAGATGCAAGAGGGAAGAGATATGGGAACATATGTATATGTATAACTGATTCACTTTGTTATAATGCAGAAACTAACACACCATTGTAAAGCAATTATACTTCAATAAAGATGTTAAAAAAAATTTTGTTTTGACCTAAAATCTGCTCATATATTTCTGATTCTCCTTAGTAGAGATTCTCAGCTGCTAAACTGATGAGTTTTGATATTATATTTTTGTGAACAACATAGTAAATTGCATTAAGGAAAATCAAAGCATCAAAACAAAATAAGGGCCTTACTAGATGTTGTGATGAATGTAAAAAATGCATACATAGGAAATCATCTATCTTATATTCATGTTGATAATGATAACTAATTTGGCTCAGATTTATTTTAATGTTTTTGTTAATTTGATTTTGATAGATAACAAACCTTGTATATATGAAGAATTTGGTAAGGTCATCTCTGTTAGCTACAATTTTAATACATTCTTCTATGTAGATTCAGATATCAGGCATACTGAAATATGTCATTTAACACAAAGCTCTGATCTATAAGAACTTAATCAATGAGGATGGTATATAATCACTATTTTACTCAAATCTCAAGAAACAGCATGTCTTTGGGAAACATTGGTCAACAGTTTAATTAAAACAGAAAATACTAGTAAATGTTTCTTAAACTTACTCTATGAAATTGTTTTGAAATTAGTCAATAAAGACATTATATGAACACTACGTAGTAACTTCAATTATAACATTAAATCCTGATTTTTAAAAAAGTTTAATTCATTTCCTATCATGTATAGAAATTACTGACAGAACAGAAGGAAATTTTCTGTTTAATCAAAAATTGATTCAAGGACCCTGAACCAAAGGATATATTTTGGGAAACATTTATTGACAACTATCTAGCATCAGCTTTATAATATCAAATTATACATACATAGATGTAGATTTATATATCTATAATATGCACATATATATATGTATAAAAGCTTTAATTCTGAAATAAGTATTTCATTCGTGCTGACATATGTTGAAAAATGAAAAAATCACACATATATGTCAATGAATCAAAATTTTCCCAGTTTTGATATATGGCATTTTATTATTATTTAAGTTATTAGGTAAATATTTAGCTTACCAAACTCAATACAATTTTAGTGGCAAATTGATTATTGCATTTGGGAAACCAGAGTTTCTTACAGACTATACATCCCTAAGCTGGGTAAGTCAAAGGCAGTTGTGAGAAAATGTATAAATTCAGCTTTCTGGACTCTATCTCAGAAGAGACTGATTTGGAAATCTAGGGTTGGGTCTGATTATTTGTAAATTTTTTTTAAAGCCCAGGTGTTTCAGATTTGCAGATAAGTCTTACATAATCATATACAATTATTGATTTCACAGGTTATTCTTAAGGATTTGTCCCATTAGCTTATTACTCACAGGATGAAGTTGATGTAGTGGAAAGGACAGATTTACGTCCAAATAATGGCTATGTGTGAATAGTCAGCTACTTAAATTCTTAAAGCATCCATTTTATCATTTATAAAATGGTAATTATAACACCTACATCATGTTATTGTTGTGCTGAATTAAGTGAGGAAATAAATCTAAATGTAAGATAATATACTGTATTTAGGAACTTCTAAGTTCAATACATTGCATTTAATTGAATTTGGAGTACATTTCATTTAATTAAGAGAACTACCCAGATAAATTGATTGTTCCCTCATAGATTAGAATAATTGAGAAAAAAAAACTTCATTTCTGTAGACCAAAGTCAGATTAATTCTAGTTTTTATCATCATCTTTATCTCAAAATAAATATTACTGAAAGTTGAAGGATTATTTGACCTAACATTATGGTGCAATATGGTTATGTTTGATTTATGTAGATCTAGATATAAATAATAGCATGGAATTAACCTGTCTTTGAACCTTATTGTAGATCATATATGCTAACAGTGATTAGTTACTAGGAGAAAGATTTATTATACTTGATTAAAAGTAAGTGGACATTCTGAAGCCTGGACTATGGAACAAATGTTCCCTAATAATCAAAGATCATATGGGAGAAAGTCACTAAAATATAGCTGTCAATTATATAGTTGAGAGGAGTATAATAAATGCTGGAGAAAAAAATCTATACTTCCATTTATACACATATAAATGGATACATCCATTTATACACATATACATATATGTATTCTGAATAGATTGAGTAAATAAATGAATTTATTCAATAAATACTCATAAGAATCAGGTATAATATTAGACAATGTTATGGATATAGAAATTAATAAAACAGATTCATTAGGGATTCATATGCATAACAATTATGCATTTGACTGATACAAATAATGTAACTGATTAACACAATAGTTATAACACTTAGGTGCCCAAACCTGGCATTTTGTTAGAGCAATCTAAGGATTTCAGTTTTATTTTATAAATAACAAATTAAAGCTCCTGTTCCTTAGTCACAGGTCCACATGTTCTGAAGTGAAGCTTAGATATGTATACATTTTTAAGGTTTGGCTTTGAAACTGATGTAGACAAATATTTGGAAATCATTGCCGATAGATTTTAGAGAATGGAGATTTCTTCCTGTTGGGAGGTCAAGGAGTTCTCTGTGGATGTGTTGGTGTAGAGTGTGGAATAACATGATGCTTGCTGATTTTATTGCCATCTGTGCTTGGGTATTCAGTATAAATGTAATTTTGCTTTTCCTCCATTTCCAGTGAAATTTTGTACTATATTCACAATTATTCACCTGCATCATATTTTTCCCCTTCCTTTTTAAGAATTTTTTTTGTTTACTATTAATCCAAAGAATGAAGATACAATATCTTCTTGTTTTGACCATTTTGCATTTCATTTTTTTCATATTCTGTTTAAATATCGAGGAAATAAAGGCTGCATTTTTTGGTATGCTTAAAGTGAGACAGAATCTTATATTATGTTAATCTGTTTTAAGAGTTTTTAACTTAATTCCCAGTGATGTGAAATTTATATTTTCTACCTACCACTGTTTAAACTTTATCTTCCACAATAGTCCAATGAGCAAGTTTCATTACAGTGATACTGAACTACTTTGTATTCTCTAGAACGCTTTGTTATCTCAAGCCTCTAGGTCTTTGCACATGCTCCTCTGTGATAATTATCTTCTAAACACTAATTCACACCTTAATACTGAGCTCTTGGAAAATGTGCACTCCCAGATGCAGAGTTTTTCTATACATACATCTATTGTCTTGCTCATCACACTGTATCGTAATTATCTGCAATTTCTTGGCAGAAAGAATGTGTCTTTTTCATCTTTATTCCATAACCCAGCATGATTTCAGGAATATAAAGCATAACTTTTAAAATGAGAGCATACATACATATTTAAAAATATGTTTCTATTTCTGAAATAAAATAGAAGAATTGCTTGAAATACTCTCCAATGCATTATAAAGTGGAGGCATCTCAGAGTTATTGTGGGTTCAGTTCCAGACCCAAAGTGAATGTTGCAAAAGTTAGTCATACAATTTTTTTTGGTTTTATAGTGTATATATATTTTATGCTTACACTATACTCTAGTTTATTGAGTGTGCAGTAGCTTTATGAAGAAAAATACAATGTACATATATTAATTTAAAAGACATTATTGCTAAAAAATGCTCACCATCATCTGATCCTTCATAATCTTTTTGCTGGTGAAGAGTCTTGCCTAAATATTGATGGCTGCTGACTGATCATGGTGGTGATTGCTGTAATTTGAGGTGGTTGTGGCAATTTCTTAAAATAAGACAATGAAGTTTGTCACATCAATTCTCTTAATTTAACAAAAAATTTCTCTGTAGCATGCAATGCTGTTTGATAGCATTTTGTCCACAGTAGATTTTTTTTCAAAATTGGAGTCAATCCCCTCAAACTCTGACACTCCTTTATCAACTAGGTTTATTTAATGTTTTCAGTCCTTTGTTGTCATTTCAATCAACTTCACAGCATCTTTACCAGGAGTAGAATCTGTCTCAAGAAACCACTTTCTTTGCTCATCCATAATAAGCAACTTCTCAGCCATTAAAGTTGTATCATGAGATTGCAGTAGTTCAGTCACATCCTCAAGTTCCACTTCTAATTCTACTTTCCTTACTATTTCCAGCATATCTGCAGTTACTTCCTTCATTAAAGTCTTGAACACCCAAAGTCATCCCTGAGGGTTGGAATCAACTTATTCCAAACTCCTGTTAATGTTATTTTGATGTCTACTCTGAATCACAAATGTTCTTAATGACATCTAGAATGATGAATCCTTTCCAGCATGTATTCAATTTATTTTGCCCAGATCCATCAGAGGAATCACTATTGATGACAGCTATAGCCTTACAAAATATATTTCTTAAGTAATAGGATTTGAAAGTCAAAATGACTCCTTGATCCATGGGATGCAGAATAGATGTTGGATTAGCAGGCAAGAAGATGACATTAACCTTGTACAATTCCATCAGAGCTCTTGGGTAACTAGGAGCATTATCAATAAGCAGTAATATTTTGAAAGAATTGTTTCTTTGTTTGTTTTGTTTTTTTTCTGAGCAGTAGGCTTCAAGAGTGGTGTTAAAATATTCATTAAACCATGTTGTAAACAGATGTGCTGCCATCCAGGCTTTGTCATTACATTTAGAGCATAGGCGGAGTAGATTTAACATAATTTTTAATGGCCATAGGATTTTCAGAATGGTGGTTAAGTGTTGGCTTTAACTTAAAGTCACCAGTTGCATTAGCCCCTAACAAGAGAGTCTGCCCGTCCTATGAAGCTTCAAAGCCAGGCATTGACTTCCCCTCTCTAGCTATAAAAGTCCTAGATGCCATCTTTTTCCGACATAAGGCTGTTTTGTCTACAATGTAAATCTGTTGTTTAGTAGAGTCACACTTCACTAATTATCTTAGCTAGATTTTCTGGAATACTTGGTGCAACTTCTACATCAGCACTTGCTGCTCACCTTGCACTTTTATATTATAGAGATGTTTTCTTTCCTTCAACCTTATGAACCAACCTTTGCTAGCTTCAAGATTTCTTTTACAGCTTCCTCACCTCTCTCAGCCTTCATAGAATTAAAGAGAGTTAGAACCTTGCTCTGGATCAGGCTTTGGCTTAAGGGAATGTTGTGACTGGTCTATCTGGATCAGGCTTTGGTTTAAGGGAATGTTGTGATTGTTCTATCTTCTATCCACATCATTAAAACATTCTCCATTATCACTAGTTAGTCAGTTTTGCTTTATTATCAGTTGTTTGTTCACTGAGTAGCACTTTTAATTTCCTTCAAGAACTTTTTCTTTGCATTCACAACTTAGCTGTTTGGTGCAAGAAGCCTAGCTTTTGGCCTATGTTGGCTCCTGAAATGCCTTCCTCACTAAGTTTAATTATGTCTAGCTTTTGATTTAAAGAGAGAAACATGTGACTTTCCCTTTCATTTGAACACTAAGGGGCCATTGTAAGGTTATTGATAGGCCTAATTTCAATATTGTTGTGTGTCAGGGAATAGGGAAGCTTGAGCAACAGGAGAGAGAAGGGAGAACAAGAGTTGTTGAGCAGTCAGAACACATAACATTTATCCATTAAGTTCACTGTCTTGTATGGGCACAGTTCATGGCACCTCAAAACAATTACAGTTGTGAGATTAAACCACTCATCAAAGATCACCATGACAAATATAATAATAATGAAAAAGTTTGAAATATTGTGAAAATTACCCAGATGTAATACAGAAACAACAGGTGAGCAAATGCTGTTGGAAAATTTGTGCTGAAAGGCTTGCTTGATGCAGGGTTGCCACAGCAGACCTTCACTTTGTAAAAAGAAAAAAAGAATATATATATATATAAATATATATATATATATATAAAACATATGTATATACATATACATATCTACAAAGATTAATAAAGCAAAACAAAATAAAGTGAGGTATGCCTGTATGTGCTATCTTTATTTTTTTTGGTGAAGAAATTATATTATGTTAATAAAAGTTAAGAATTCCAAAATAAAGGATTTAAAGCAATTAATACATGTCTCATGTTCATTCATACTAAGTTTAAGTTTCAGTAGTGCTGTGTATTTTGAATGGTGAGATAAAAGCAGGCAGCTTAAAGTTAGGAATGTGAGTTCCTATTACTGAATTTTCGAATATACAGTATTATAGAAACACTGATTCCAATGTTATGCTTATACATAGACAGTTTCAACAGAATACAATTAAATAGCTTCACATATAAAAAATGTTAAGGACTAAAAACTACTTTTTCATGAAGTGTATAGTTGGAAATACATTGCCTTTAAAGAATTCATTACTTTACCTCCTTTCCTCAAAAGGAATCACAGAGACAATTGGTGTAGTACTTAGGTTGTCCACCTAAATCCATTCTTGTCGTGATCTGAATGACTGCAATTTATATAAGGATGCTAAAATTATGGGTTATTATTAATTTATATACTTTTGTTTTCTCCATTTTCCTTCCGCAGTATGAAGTTGGAATGCAATAAATTAGCAGGGCTTTTTTCCCCAAGTCAAGCCAACAAGCATTTATTAATCTGACTTTATTCATTAAAAGTTATCAATTGACTCCATGGCTTTGTCTGAATTTTAATCAAGAAACATTTGACAGCTCTTCCTTGAGGCCAAGGAAAATTCAGTCTAGAAATAGAATTTGGCAACATTTGACTTGTATGATGCTCCAGGGCTTTTTCACAAGCAAGATTTTCACAATGTGCAGGATTTCATTATTCTTTTTAGAAATTTGTATCATTATTATTTTACATTTCTTTTGATTGAAAAAAAAAAGCATTTCATGCTGTTAAAATCCCTAAAAGCAAAATCCACAGTTCTTGGGTACATATCTTAAAGCATTCTGTACTTAGCTGTTCTGATAACACTGCTGACAACTAATATTGCTTCTATGCTTCTTGTGCTTCTTTCTGTTTCTACTATTCCCTAATAGGGTCAGGATTCCAAACACTATCTTAGTATTGAAGAAGACCTATCAAAAATGATTGCTTTGGGTGACTGGTAATCCAGTGACAGCTTAGGAGATGTCCAAGATGCATCTGTCAGATTTTGACAGAAGCATTGTTTTCAGTAAACTCTGAACTTCAGTTTGCTGATTTGAATGCATTTCTATGACCATGCTAGGAAAAATGAACATTTTTTGCTTAACATTATTATTTTGTAAATCATTTTCCTCTTGCCTGGCTCTTAAAATTTACTTCTAGTGTAGTTAATAAAACTTTTCAGATAAGGAAACAAAAGAGTGAGGAAATTAAATTAACTATGTCACAAAACTAACAAATGCCAGAGTTACTGCTAGAACTCCTGTTCCCTGGATTTCACCCCAGTTCATTCCACTTACTTACCCAGGAGTTATTTCGCTAACCACTCACACTAGAAAAGAACCCTAAATTATATACCACAATATTTTGTACATTTCCTTTATGCCACTTAAAATGATATTTTAATACTTGTTTATATTTGTTTTCCTTACTACAAAGCAGGTTTGAGAAGAATATTTCTGTGCTGTTCACGTTTAGAAACATGGTATTACTCAATGATATTTGTTGACTAATACACAGCAGTGGAAACTAAGTGGCTCAAAACATTACTTTGATACTGATATTTAAGAACTGCTTTCTGCCTTGTTTCTCCAACTGGCACACCTGCCATCTGGCTGAAGTCTGTCTGTTGAACTTTGCTCTCGTTTTTTATATTCTGCCTGTTCTCCCTCTCTTTTATGAGTCTTATCCCCAGCCCTACCCTGACCAGTCCTCCCGACCCACCTGACACCCCACCCTCCCAAAAAAATAACCTGTCAGGAATGACTCAGTTCTGGCATCTCCTTTAGCTATGCTATATGAATTAGAACTAAAACAATAGCATGTAAGTTGCTATCTTTATGGTATCAAATTCTTTCTGCCCATAGATTAAATAGTTGCTTAATTATAAACTTGTTCCTATCTCCAAAGGAATTAATATGGCCAATTGGATTAATAAAGGTTTTGTGACAAGCAGATCTGAATGCACATTCTAGGTGAACCTCTAGCCTCAGTTTCCATAAATATCAAATAACAGTATTAATATCTAACACAAAGTTTTGATAAGAACAGAATATATCAAGCACCGGATGTACAGCAGGTTCTTGTGTTCTCCATCTTTTATCTTCAACATGGAAAAATCACAACTTCTGGGGCTTCCCTGGTGGCGCAGTGGTTGAGAGTCCGCCTGCCGGTGCAGGGGAGACGGGTTCATGCCCCGGTCTGGGAAGATCCCACATGCCGCGGAGCAGCTGGGCTCGTGAGCCATGGCCGCTGAGCCTGTGCTCCGTAACGGGAGAGGCCACAACAGTGAGAGGCCTGCATACCGAAAAAAGAAAAGAAAAGAAAAATCACAACTTCTTTTTCTAATGAATGCTCCCTCCAAACTCCACACTCGCACCTTTTCATACTTTTCATTTCCATAGAATATATTCCTACCATTACTGCTATCTCACCTATTAGCACTTCCCTGTGTGAATTCTGGCCTTCTCTAATTGTTTACTCCATCATTCTGATCTTACATGTTGATCTCCTTATCTTGATTGAAGGCTGGTTGTTCCTTCTATAGTCCTTTTCCCACTGACTGACCCCCAATTCGTAGGCCATGGAGAAGGATTGGACACTCTCTTTGTCCCTATTTTTCATTTTTCTGAATAATTTTTCATCTTTTCAAGGCTACTACTTCATACTTGGTCCTTTCTTTGGTATTCTCTCATTTGTATCAGTCTTGTAATACTTACTGTAGGAAACATGTGATGTCTGTATCATCCCCTCAATCCTCTTCTAATTGCAGCCACAGTTGCAGTGCATGGATCAATGTGAACTCAAACCTGCCTCTTACTGCCAGCCACCAACTTCTGTTTTCTACCTCAAGATCTTCTACACACAATGAGAGCATACTGTACCTAGTTATAGCACAGCCAAGACATGAAGAGGAGTTAATCCCCTAGGACCCCCACAAGCACTGAGGGATTAGAGCAAATAGAGAAATACTCTGATCTCACATATCTCATATGCATAATACTGGAAAGCATGCCTGACACTTCTCAGAGATTCCCTGGATCAAGCCCCCATTGCTCACATAAGTAACCTCAAAAACGTTCTGATATTGAATCTTCCTCCTTCCTGGTCTCACTTTCCTTTTTTTCTCACTTTGATTCTTGGGCTCATTTCTCAAATAAGCTACTTGCACCCATATCCGTAACATACATTCTCTTATAGGACAATAGAAATTAAAATGCAAACACCCTCAAGTATGTAAGCATATAATCCATTATCTTCATCTCTCTATTCTCTCTGCTGTTACCTTTCCTCTAGCCTACTAACATAACCAAGTACACTATTCCTCCCTGTTTTTCTCTTTGTTTTTATTTTGTTTTGTTTTACACACAATAGCTCCAAATTTCACTTTATGTTCAAGTATATTTAGGAAGTAGTTGTATACTAATATTTGCTACTTTCTCACCACTTGGAATCCAGTCCTTTCCCTTGCTGCTCTCCGAAAACACTTCTTGAAAGTTATAAAATGCATTCTAGTTGCCAAATTCTATAAGCTATTTTTCTGTTATCATTCTCCTTGATATTTTGGTGCTTTGATCACAACATAAAGTTTCCTTTCCCTTGATTTTAGGACAAAGTTATCTCTTGCTTCTAGAATTTCTTCTCTGATTACTTCACATATCCTACTGAATTATGTTTAAATGCTTTTCCTTGAGATTCAAATAGATTTAAAATCTAACTACAGTCTATTTTTTCCTCTAAGAATGTTTAAATTTCACGTTTTATACTCCAAATATGTGGTTCTCAATATTTGCTGCACACTGAGAACACCAGAGGATCTTAAAAAAAAAAAAAATACTGCAGCCTAGCACCTGCTCTCAGACATATTAATTGATATGGATTGAGAACTGGGCATTGGGATTTATAAAGACTTCTTGTGTGATTTAATGTTCAGCAAAATTTGAGAAACACTGTTCTAAATTAAATATAAATGTAACTTCTAAATTTTTTCAGTATTTGTCCAACATCTTGCCATCTCCAATTTTTAGTTTACATTGTTGTTTTTTTTTTTTTAAATCTTTCTTGCAGTATAATTGCTTTACAATGGTATGTCAGTTTCTGCTTTATAACAAAGTGAATCAGTTATACATATACATATGTTCTCATATCTCTTCCCTCTTGCGTCTCCCTCCTTCCCACCCTCCCTATCTCACCTCTCTAGGTGGTCACAAAGCACCGAGCTGATCTCCTTGTGCTATGCGGCTGCTTCCCACTAGCTATCTATTTTATGTTTGGTAGTATATATGTCCATACCATTCTCGCACTTTGTCACAGCTTGCCCTTCGCCTCCCCATATCCTCAAGTCCATTCTCTAGTAGGTCTGTGTCTTTATTCCCATCTTACCCCTATGTTCTTCATGACATTTTATTTTTTCTTAGATTCCATATATATGTGTTAGCATATGGTATTTGTCTTTCTCTTTCTGACTTACTTCACTCTGTATGACAAACTCTAGGTCCATCCACCTCACTACAAATAACTCCATTTTGTTTCTTTTTATGACTGAGTAATATTCCATTGTATATATGTGCCACATCTTCGTTATCCATTCATCTGATAATGGACACTTAGGTTGCTTCCACCTCCTGGCTATTGTAAACAGAGCTGCAATGAATATTTTGGTACATGACTCTTCTTGAATTATGGTTTCTCAGGGTATATGCCCAGTAGTGGGATTGCTGGGTCGTATGGAAGTTATATTTGTAGTTTTTTAAGGAACCTCCATACTGTTCTCCATAGTGGCTGTACCAATTCACATTCTCACCAGCAGTGCAAGAGTGTTCCCTTTCCTCCACACCCTCTCCAGCATTTATTGTTTCGAGATTTTTTGATGATGGCCATTCTGACTGGTGTGAGATGATATCTCATTATAGTTCTGATTTGCATTTCTCTAATGATGAATGATGTTGAGCATTCTTTCATGTGTTTGTTGGCAATCTGTATTCCTTCTTTGGAGAAATGTCTGTTTAGGTCTTCTGCCCATTTTTGGATTGGGTTGTTCGTTCTTCTGTTATTGAGTTGTACGACCTGCTTGTAAATTTAAGAGATTAATAATTTTTCAGTTGCTTCATTTGCAAATACTTTCTCCCATTCTGAGGGTTGTCTTTTGGGCTTGTTTATGGTTTCCTTTGCTGTGCAAAAGCTTTTAAGTTTCATTAGGTCCCATTTGTTTATTTTGTCATTATTTCCATTTCTCTAGGAGGTGTATCAAAAAGGATCTTGCTATGATTTATGTCATAGAGTGTTCTGCCTACGTTTTCCTCTAAGAATTTAATAGTTTTTGCCCTTACATTTAGGCCTTTAATCCATTTAAAGCTTTTTTTTTTTTTTGGCTGTACATGGGCCTCTCTCACTGTCGTGGCCTCTCCCATTACAGAGCACAGGCTCCAGACGTGCAGGCCGAGTGGCCACAGCTCACGGGCCCAGCCACTCTGCGGCATGTGGGATCTTCTAAGACCAGGGCACGAACCTGTGTCCCCTGCATTGGCAGGCGGACTCTCAACCACTGCGCCACCAGGGTAGCCCTTGAGCTTATTTTTGTGTATGGTGTTAGGGAGTGTTCTAATCTCATACTTTTACATGTACCTGTCCAGTTTTCCCAGCACCACTTATTGAACAGGCTGTCTTTTCTCCACTGTATATTCTTGCCTCCTATACCAAAGATAATATGATCATATTTGCGTGGGTTTATCTCTGGGCTTTGTATCCTGTTCCATTGATCTTTATTTCTGTTTTTGTGCCAGTACCATACTGTCTTGATTGCTGTAGCTTTGTAGTACAGTCTGAAGTCAGGGAGCCTGATTCCTCCAGCTCCGTTTTTCGTTCTCAAGAATGCTTTGGATATTCGGGGTCTTTTGTGTTTCCATACAAATTGTGAAATTTTTTGTTCTAGTTCTGTGAAAAATGCCAGTGGTAGTTTGATAGGATTGCATTGAATATGTAGATTGCTTTGGGTAGTAGCGTCATTTTTCACAATGTTGATTCTTCCAATCCAAGAACATGGTATATCTCTCCATCTATTTGTATCATCTTTAATTTTTTTCATCAGTGTCTTATAATTTTCTGCATACAGGTCTTTTGTCTCCTTAGGTAGGTTTATTCCTAGATATTTTATTATTTTTGTTGCAGTGGTAAATGGGAGTGTTTTCTTAATTTCACTTTCAGATTTTTCATCATTAGTGTATAGGAATATCAGGGATTTCTGTGCATTAATTTTGTATTCTGCTACTTTACAAAATACATTGATTAGCTCTAGTAGTTTTCTGGTAGCATCTTTAGGATTCTCTGTGTATAGTATCGTGTCATCTGCAAACAGTGACAGCTTTACTTCTTCTTTTCTGATTTGGATTCCTTTTATTTCCTATTCATCTCTGATTGCTGTGGCTAAAACTTCCAAAACTATGTTGAATAAGAGTGGTGAGAGTTGGCAAAACTTTTCTTGTTCTTGATCTTAGTGGAAATGCTTTCAGTTTTTCACCATTGAGGATGATGTTGGCTGTGGGTTTGTCATATATGGCCTTTATTATGTTGAGGAAAGTTCCATCTATACCTACTTTCTGCAGGGTTTTTATCATAAATGGGTGTTGAATTTTGTTGAAAGCTTTCTCTGCATCTATTGAGATGATTGTATGGTTTTTATCCTTCAATTTTTTAATCAGGTGTATCACATTGATTGATTTGCATATATTGAAGAATCCTTGCATTCATGGAATAAACCCCACTTGATCATGGTGTATGATCCTTTTAATGTGCTGTTGGATTCTGTTTGCTAGTATTTTGTTGAGGATTTTTGCATCTATGTTCATCAGTGATATTGGCCTGTAGTTTTCTTTCTTTGTGACATCCTTGTCTGGTTTTGGTATCATGGTGATGGTGGCCTCGTACAGTGAGTTTGGGAGTGTTCTTCCCTCTGCTGTATTTTGGAAGAGTTTCAGAAGGATAGGTGTTAGCTCTTCTCTACATGTTTGATAGAATTCACCTCTGAAACCAGCTGGTCCTGGGCTTTTGTTTGTTGGAAGATTTTTAATCACAGTTTCAATTTCAGTGCTTGTGATTGGTCTGTTCATTTTTTCTATTTCTTCCTGATTCAGTCTTGGCAGTTTTGCATTTCTAAGAATTTGTCCATTTCTTCCAGGTTGTCCATTTTATTGGCATAGAGTTGCTTGTAGTAATCTCTCATTATCTTTTGTATTTCTGCAGTGTCAGTTGTTACTTCTCCTTTTTCATTTCTAATTCTATTGACTTGAGTCTTCTCCCTCTTTTTCTTGATGAGTCTGGCTAATGGTTAATCAATTTTGTTTATCTTCTCAAAGAACCAGCTTTTAGTTTTATTGTTCTTTGCTATTGTTTCCTTCATTTCTTTTTTTATTTATTTCTGATCTGATCTTCATGATTTCTTTCCTTCTGCTAATTTTGGGTTTTTTTGTTCTTCTTTCTCTGACTGTTTTAGGTGCAAGGTTAGGTTGTTTATTCGAGATGTTTCCTGTTTCTTAAGGTAAGATTGTATTGCTTGAAACTTCCCTCTTAGAACTGCTTTTGCTGCATCCCATAGGTTTTGGGTTGTCGTGTCTCCATTGTCATTTGTTTCCATGTATTTTTTGATTTCCTCTTTGATTTCTTCAGTGGTCACTTCGTTATTAAGTAGTGTATTGTTTAGCCTCTATGTGTTTGTACTTTTTACAGATCTTTTCCTGTAATTGATATCTAATCGCATAGCATTGTGGTCAGAAAAGATACTTGATACAATTTCAATTTTCTTAAAATCACCAAGGCTTGATTTATGACCCAAGATATGATCTATCCTGGAGAATGTTGCATGAGCACTTGAGAAAAATGTGTATTCTGTTGTTTTTGGATGCCCTATAAATATCAATTAAGTCCATCTTGTTTAATGTATCATTTAAGGCTTGTGTTTCCTTATTTATTTTCATTTTGGATGACCTGTCCATGGGTGAAAGTGGGGTGTTATAGTCCCCTACTATGAATGTGTTAGTGTTCATTTCCCCTTTATGGCTGTTATTACTTGCCTTATGTAATGAGGTGCTCCTATGTTTGGTGCATAAGCACTTACAATTATTATATCTTCTACTTGCATCGATCCCTTGATCATTATGTAGTGTCCTTCTTTGTCTCTTCTAATAGTCTTTATATTAAAGTCTATTTTGTCTGATATGAGAATTGCTACTCCAGCTTTCTTTTGGTTTGCATTTGCATGGAATGTCTTTTTCCATCCCCTCACTTTCAGTCTGTATGTGTCCCTAGGTCTGTAATGGGTCTCTTGTAGACAGCTTATATATGGGTCTTGTTTTTGTATCCATTCAGCCAGTCTGTGTCTTTTGGTGGGAGCATTTAATCCATTTACATTTAAGGTAATTATCAATATGTGTGTTCCTATTCCCATTTTCTTAATTGCTTTGGGTTTATTTTTGTAGGTCTTTTTCTTCTCCTGTGTTTCTTGCCTAGAGAATTTCCTTTAGCATTTGTTGTAAAGCTGATTTGGTAGTGCTGA
The DNA here is from genome assembly GCF_039906515.1 of Pseudorca crassidens. Classification (NCBI taxonomy): domain Eukaryota; kingdom Metazoa; phylum Chordata; class Mammalia; order Artiodactyla; family Delphinidae; genus Pseudorca; species Pseudorca crassidens. Next base: position 74,528,663 of record NC_090304.1, on the reverse strand, counting down.
ACTCTCTCAGCTTTTCCTTGTCTGTAAAGACTTTAATTTCTCCATCAAATCTGAATGAGATCCTTGTTGGGTAGAGTAATATTGGTTGTAGGTTTGCTTCCTTTATCACTTTAAATATGTCCTCCCAGTCCCTTCTGGCTTGCAGAGTTTCTGTTGAAAGATCAGCTGTTAATCTTATGGGGATTCCCTTGTGTGTTATTTGTTGTTTTTCCCTTGCTGCTTTTAATATGCTTTCTTTGTATTTAATTTTTGACAGTTTGATTAATATGTGTCTTGGCATATTTCTCCTTGGATTTATCCTGTATGGAACTGTCTGTTCTTCCTGGACTTGATTAACTATTTCCTTTCCCATATTAGGGATGTTTTCAACTATAATCTCTTCAAATATTTTCTCAGTCCCTCTCTTTTTCTCTTCTTCTTCTGGGACCCCTATAATTCAAATGTTGGTGCATTTAATGTTGTCCCAGATGTCTCTGAGACTGTCCTCAGTTGTTTTCATTCTTTTTTCTTTATTCTGCCCTGCAGTTGTTATTTCCACTCTTTTATCTTCCAGGTCACTTATTCGACTTCTGCCTCAGTTATTCTGCTATTGATCCCTTCTAGAGTATTTTTAATGTCATTTATTGTGTTGTTCATCATTGCTTGTTTCCTCTTTATTTCTTCTAGGTCCTTGTTAAATGTTTCTTGCATTTTCTCTATTCTATTTCCAATATTTTGGATATCTTTACTATCATTATTCTGAATTCTTTTTCAGATAGACTGCCTATTTCCTCTTCATTTGTTAGGTCTGGTGGGTTTTTATCTTGCTCCTTCATCTGCTGTGTGTTTTTCTGTCTTCTCATTTTGCTTATCTTACTGTGTTTGGGGTCTCCATTTTGCAGGCTGCAGGTTCGTAGTTCCCGCTGTTTTTGGTGTCTGTCCCCAGTGGCCCCGCTTGGTTAAGTGGGGTTGTGTAGGCTTCCTGGTGGAGAGGTCTATTGCCTGTGTTCTGGTGGATGAGGCTGGATCTTGTCTTTCTGGGGGCAGGTCCACGTCTGGTGGTGTTTTTGGGGTGTCTGTGGACTTATTATGATTTTAGGTAGCCTCTCTGCTAATGGGTGGGGTTGTGTTCCTGTCTTGCTAGTTGTTTGGCATAGGGTGTACAGCACTGTAGCTTGCTGGTCGTTGAGTGAAGCTAGGTGTTGGTGTTGAGATGGAGATCTCTGGGAGATTTTCACCGCTTGATATTACGTGGAGCTGGGAGGTCTTGTGTGGACCAGTGTCATGAATTTGCTCTCCAACGTCAGAGGCACAGCACTGACTCCTGGCTGCAGCACCAAGAGCCTTTCATCCACATGGCTCAGAATAAAAGGGAGAAAAAGTAGAAAGACAGAAAGAAAGAGGATAAAATAAAATAAAATAAAGTAAGATAAAATAAAATAGTTATTAAAATAAAAATAATTATTAAGAAAAAAATTTTTTAAGTAAAAAAAGAAAAAAAATATATAAAAAACCAGACGGACAGAATGCTAGGACAGATGGTGAAAGCAAAATTATACAGACAAAATCTCACACAGAAGCATACACATACACACTCACAAAAAGAGGAAAAGTGGAAAAAATAATAAATCTTTCTCTCAAAGTCCACCTCCTCAATTTGGGATGATTCATTGTCTATTCAGGTATTCCACCGATGCAGGGTACATCAAGTTGATTGTGGAGATTTAATCCGCTGCTCCTGAGGCTGCTGGGAGAAATTTCCCTTTCTCTTCTTTGCACAGGTCCCGGGCTTCAGCTTTGGATTTGGCCCTGCCTCTGCATGTAGGTTGCCAGAGGGCCTCTGTTCTTCGCTCAGACAAGACGGGGTTAAAGGAACAGCTGATTTGGGGGCTCTGGCTCACTGAGGCCAGGGGGAGGGAGGGGTACAGATGCGGGGCGAGCCTGTGGCAGCAGAGGCCAGTGGGACGTTGCACCAGCCTGAGTTGTGCTGTGCATTCTCCCGGGGAAATTGTCCCTGGATCCCGGGACCCTGGCAGTGGCGGGCTGCACAGGCTCCCCGGAAGGGTGGTGTGGATAGTGACCTGTGCCCACACACAGGCTTCTTGGTGGCAGCAGCAGCAGCCTTAGCGTCTCATGCCCATCTCTGGAGTCAGCGCTGATAGCCACGGCTCACGGCCGTCTCTGGAGCTCCTTTAAGCAGCGCTCCTAATCCCCTTTCCTCATGCACCAGGAAACAAAGAGGGAAGAAAAAGTCTCTTGCCTCTTTGGCAGGTCCAGACTTTTTCCCAGACTACCTCCCAGCTAGCCATGGTGCACTAACCCCCTTCAGGCTGTGTTCATGCAGCCAACCCCAGTCCTCTCCCTGGGATCTGACCGAAGCCGGAGCCTCAGCTCCCAGCCCCTGCCCGCCCCGGCGGGTGAGCAGACAAGCCTCTCGGGCTGGTGAGTGCCGGTCAGCACCAATCCTCCATGCGGGAATCTCTCTGTTTTGCCCTCCGCACCCCTGTTGCTGTGCTCTCCTCCATGGCCCCGAAGCTTAGCCCCTCTGCCACCCGCAGTCTCCGCCCACGAAGGGGCTTCCAAGTGTGTCAGTTTACATTGTTTTAAGAATGCTTTTCTAGCCTTATCTCCACTGTGCCAACTCTTACCTTTCTTTAAGGTCCAGTGGAAACAGCATTTCTTCCATTAAATGTGTTCTAGTTGCCCCTGCCCTAAGCAGTTTTGACTAATGTTGAACCATTCAAAGATGTTATTGGTGAATATTTTATGAAATTTTGCTTCCGTGAGAATAAATTCAACTTCTGTGTTATTCACTAATGTATCCCAGAGTCAAGGCAGAGTTCCTGAAAGTCACAGAGGAGAGTCTCATGAAATACTAGCTAAATAAGTGATCTACTGCCTGACTAACTGAAGAAACCAACTGAAGAATGACAAACAATCTCAAATGTCTTTGTTCAGGTCCTATGAGCACCTATAAATGACAAGCTCCTGAGAGAATTATCTATGTCTAATTTGTTTAACATGCCTCTCTATTCTGAAGGACTATCATATATATATGTTGCTGATAATTATTTTTGTATAGATAAATTAATGAACATATAGATAGCTTTAAGTTTAATTACTTTAAATTTTTAAATAACAGATTTAATTGCTTAAGAAAACATTTGAAATTGACAAAGTCATATGTCTACACTTCAGTTTTCTGTTTCTGAATGAAAAGGCTTTGCTAGGATATTTCTGTTTTACACCTTTTAAACAACCTACTGTTCTATTCATTTTAAATTCTATAGCTATTATTTATTGAACACTAGCTGTGTGCCAAGCATTGGGATAAATTTGTTGAAGGAATCATTTATTTAATTCTCACAAATGGTGGCTGTAGGGCATAAAGTTAAGGGTATGAAGTTAGGATACAGACTATATTAGATTCAAATCCAAGCCCCAGTACTAAATTAATCATGATGAAGGTAAACTCCTTAACCTAATTCACTTTCACTGACTCTAAAATTAAGATAATACAACTCATCTCAATGTGTTGTGAGAATTAAATTACTTAATGAGTCAAAGGTGTTTAGAAAGTACCTGGTACTGAATAAATGATTCGATTTTTTAAGCTATTAATCGAATAGTTGTTATTCAATACTAACTACATGATGAAAATGGAGATTAGGATATAAGTGTTTCTCAGGGCCATAGATGCTTTAAATGGAAGAATCTAAATTCAAATAAGATTCATTACAAGCTCCTTAGAAATTGTGTTCCTTTTAATATTGGAATGTTTCCTTAGCCCTACATATGCAGCCTACTTTTTATAAACCTATGTTGCTTGATACTCTTTAGAGAGAAATTTGGATTCACTCTGTGATTAGATCTATTATAATGTTATAGAGCTCTAAAACAGATTCATAAAGGAAATCCTGACATAACTTTAACTATAGGTGACACTAAATAAATAAGTGTCTCTGCTTTGGCTCTGAATCTACTCAGTAAAGTGGAAAATGGCTGTGTTAGCTGCGTATGCAATCATACAAAACAGCTCAGTGAATTGTAAGAATGTGTTGGCAACAAATGCTTATGCAAGAACAGCAATTTTGCAGGACTATGCATATTTAAATTTGAGATCAACTTGCTGAATCTGTAATAACATTTGTAAGAAAGACTTTTGAAATATAGTTAATGTTTAGTTTCCATTTCTCCTGTAACAGAGTCAAAACTTATTATAACTAAAGAACATGTAGTAGTACAAAATCTCCCTTAAAAATGTGAATTATATCTACCCAAGTACAGAGCTCATCTATTTAAGCAAGATCTTATATACAGGATTTATCCATTTTCATGTAACATTATGAGCTCAGTAACAGTGTCACCATCAAACCCCAAGAAGTTGGTAGGAAAACAAAGAGTACATGTCTTCTTAGGAGTATACTTTAGAAAACACATCAGTTCTTGTCTTTAAGATCCATATAATTGACAAAAATAACTGCTCATTTCCAAAGAATTACATGAGCAGAAAAGAATAATTCAATTTTGATAATTACCCACTATCGACAGTGCTTCCTCACATGACTAAAATATAGCTTAAAAAAGTGGAATTCTTAGTAAAAGGATGTCCAAATTCAGCATACCTTAAACAAAACTTTACTTAATTTTTTTTTCCTGTTTTCATTTTTAGGATATCTCTGAAGCATGTTTGGCTGGTACTTTCATTATTGATAGATTACCTTTATTTATTAAGTCTCTAAGAAAATGCTCAATTCTCATTTACTGTTTGATTAATTTTTGGACATTCTGATATATGTGTAACATAGAAACTATAAAATGACACACACATACAAGGAACTATTAAAATAATTTATTAAAATAATAATTTAATTTATTTTAATCTAATTATTAAAATAATTTAAAGTTATTCTCCTTTTTACAATAAAGGAAAGTTAGAAATCCACCCTGAGTAGTATGTATTTCTTTGAACTTGTTAACAGCCATTACATTATGAGAAGATTTCTGTATAAAAGTCACTTATCCTACCACTTTTTCAATATCCATCAAACTCCTCATGCCTTTACTTTTATTTTAAATTTTTTATTGGAGTATAGTTACTTTGTAACGTTTTGTTAGTTTCTGCTGTACAAGGAAGTGAATCAGCTATATGTATACATATATCCCCTCTCTGTAGCACCTCCCTCCCCCCACCTTCTAATACAGTTTAGAATACATGGTATACTATTAAAATCAACTATCTGCAAATCCTTAACTCTCCAACCCCTCTCTATTTATTGTATTCATCCTCCTCCCAAATTCCAACTGTTGTTAAAATGAACCATTGATTACACTCTGGCTATAATCTGATTGTCACACCAAGTCACAGACCCCCTTGATCTCATTCTACTTTTGTGCTAAACATCTAAAATTTCTCTATTACTTTGTCAATATTCTGTCCCTAGGTAAACTCATCTAATTTCTCAGAATTACTCTCTGTAGACCAATGACTGTAAATTTTTTTCATCAATTTTTGCTTCTTGAATCCTTATATCCATTTTTATTTGCATATTCACTTGGAAATATAATAGTTATCCAATATTTATCATATTCTTAACAGCTACATGTATTCTCCCTCTTCCAAACTGGATCCACCCAAAATGTTCCTATATCACAAATTGCTCAAGCTATAAACCTAGGAGTCCTTCTTGATTTTTAACTTTCTCTCACCACCTTACCCAATATATAAGCAATTCCCATTGATCATGCTTTCCTTCTTTCCAATGTTATATTCTTTATTCAAACCTCTCTTATTTCTTATTCACTCTGCCTTTCGACCATCTAAGTCTTCTCTATGCTTCCATTCTTGTTTTGTTACAATATATTCTTCACAAAATCACTACAATAATCCTTTGATCACTGCCCTAAATAAAAATCTTCAAAGACATCTAATCACACATAGAATAAATCTGAAATCTTTATCATTACCTGCAGGACATTAAATAAAATAGGAATCAAACATCTGGTCTCCCATCACATTTACAATAAACCAAAATCTTTACAATGATTTCAAGTAGGAGCCAGTAAACTTGTTCTGTAAAGGGCCACATAGTATTAGTTTATACTTTGTGAGCTATACAGTCTCTGTTGCAATTATTCAACTCTGTTTTATAGTATGAAATTAGCCATAGACAATACATACCAAAGGGCATGGCTGTGTTCTAGTACAACTTTATTTACAAAAGAAGGTGTAGCTCACTGACCCTGGCCTAAAGGACTACACAGATCATGTCCCCTTTCCCAACACATAAACACACACACACACACACACACACACACACAACTGATGTATTTCCTACTCTTCTCCCCTTTCCTTACTAAGCTCTAGTGATACTTGTCTCCATGTTCCTGAAATATGCTAAGCACATTTCTTCCTCAGGGCCTTTGTAATTGTTGCCCTTTTCTGGAATATCAGCAGGATTTTCTCTTTCAATTCCTTTTGCTCTCTTTTTTACCTATTCATTAAAGGTTGTTTTCATCAATGCTATTTTAAATATCATCCTCGTTGCCTTGACTTGATACTCATCCTTTTGCTTTCTTTATATCTATCTATCTGTCGGTCTATGTATGTTTGCATGTATCTATCTATCTATATCAACATTGGACACAGTTTAGATTTTATTTCTTGCAATATGAGAGCAGGGGCTTTGTCTGTTTATATTTTTTTTATTGTTGCATTCCCATATCCTAGAAGAGTGACTGGCACATAATAGATGTTCAGCAAATATTTGCTTCCTCTTTTTTTTAAATTGCAAGTTTAAGTTTAAATTTTGGAAAATAAGACAAGGATTCTTTTAAAAATAGATGAGGTAGAAATTGCTTGAGGTGAGGAAAAGGTGACATATTTGGTTTCAAATACCAATATTATATTACAAAGGAAATAGACAAAATAACAGTACAAATATAAACCTGATATCATCTAAACTTAAAGTAGCCCATATTTGATTTCAGCTAATTCCCATTAGGCACACTGGTGTAAAAAGTTGACTATTATTATCTGTTCCACATTCTATTTTTGTAAGATTTCTGTTTCACACCCCAGAGGTGGCAATCGTGAACCATTTCTCCAGCATTTTATTGATTCCTTCCCATAGAAACCCTATGACTACTGATGAACTCATTGAGAATTACACTGCTGCATTTATCAAGAATTCAAGGAAAGACTTTTGTGGTTGTTAACTAATTTCATCTCAATTTTTTATTTTTTATTTTAATTCTTTAAAATTTTCAACATATACTTTTTAGTTAATATTTCAAAAAATACAAATCAAAAAGTGAAAATGTCACTTTTATCACCTTTTTTTCCACACTTTGGTGATAACCAGTATTATTAGTTTGATTTGTACTTTTCCACATTTACAAATAATTTTTTTTGTAAATAGCATCAAACTATTCCTATTTTCTATGATTTACCTTTCCACTTAACCACATAGACTAAGAATCATTTCATTTCAGTACTTATAAATTATTTCATTATTTTTACTTTTTAAATTGAATACCATATTAACAATAAACCATGAATATGTAACAAGTTCCTCATGGAGAGATTTTTTTCTCATATTTAAATAATTCAAACATTATCACAAATATATACTTTTGAACACACATTGTTTTTGTAGTTATCTATTAGTACACATTTGGCTTAGATTCCTAGAAGTGGAATTGCTGAAGCAAAGAATTTATAGATTTATAGCTTATAATAAATTGTTAACTTCCTCAAAAATCTATCTCAATTTATAATCTCACTATCAGTCTATGAGAGAATCCATTTTTTAACAACTCGGGATTTATCAGTACTCCTATTTGCTTATCTGAGAAATATAATTTGAATTTTTGCTTTTTGAAAGGATAAACAAAATTGATAAATATTTAGCTAGACCCACCAAGAATAAAAAGGTCCCCAGATGGCAGCATTTTATGTTCTGAACTGTTTGTGTTATATAGTATTTTTTTCCTCTTTGGAACTTTTGTGTTGTTAATAAGAAAAAATAAATAAAATCAGAAATAAAGGAGAATTATTACAACTGATACCACAGTAATACAAAGAATCATAAGAGACTACTGTGAACAACTAAATGCCAAAAATGTGAACAACTTATAAGAAATGGATAACTTCCTAGAAGCATACAACATTCCAAAATTAGACCATGAAGAAATAGAATATAAGAACAGACCAGTTACTAGTAAGAAAACTGAATCAGCAATTAAAAACCTACCAATAAACAAAAGTCCAGAATCATGTGCCTTCACTTGTGAATTCTACAAAACATTCAAATAATAATTAAAAACAAATCTTCTCAAACTCTTCCAGAAAAGAGGCCAGAATACTTCCAAACTCATGTTATGAGTCCAGCTTTATTCTGACATCAAAACAAGACATGGACACTACAAAAAAATAAAATTGCAGGCCAATATCCCTGATGAATACAGATGCAAAAATCCTCAACAAAATATTAACAAACCAAATTAAATATATATATATATATATATATGTATTAAAAGGATCATACACCATGATAAAGTTGGATTGCATGAGAGATGCAAGGATTGTTCATCATTGGCAAATCAATCAATATGTATGCGACACTAAGAAAATGAAGGACAGAAATAATATGATCATCTCAATAGGTGCAGAAAAAGCTTTTTACAAAATTCAACATCTATGTATAATAAAAACTCTCAATAAAATAGGTAAAGAGGGAACTTACCTCAACATAATAGAGGTCATATACAACAAGCCCACAGCTAACATCATTCTCAATTTTGAAAAGCTAAAAGCTTTTCCTCTAACAGGAACAAGAGTAGGATTCCCACTCTCACCAGCTTTATATGACATGGTGTTGGAAGTCCTAGCCACAGCAATTTAGCAAGAAAAAAATGGCATCCAAATTGGAAAGTACGAAGTAAAACAATCACTATTTGACAATGAGATAATATTACATATTAAAAAAAACCTAAAGACTCCACCAAAAAACAGTTACAATTAATAAATGAATTCAGTGAATTTGCATGATAAAAAATAAATATACAGAAATTGCTTGCCTTTCTACACACTAATAAACTATGAGAAAGAGAAACTGAGAAAAAAATCCATTTACTATTGCATCAAAAAGAATACAATACCTGCAAGTAAATTTAACCAAGGAGGTAAAAATCTGTACATTGAGATTACAAGAATTTGATAAAAAAGAAAATTGAATAAGATACAAATGAATGGAAAGATATTTTATACTCATGGATTGGAATAATTAACATTGTTAAAGTGTTCATATTACACAAAGCAATCTACAGATTTGATGCAATCTCTATCAAAATTCCTATGTAATTTTTCACAGAAATAGAACAATCATAAGTTTTGTATGGAACCACAAACAAATCAGAATATCCAAACAATCTTGAGAAAGAAAAACAAAACTCAAGGCATTATACTCCTGATTACAAAGTATTACAAAACTATTGGAATCAAACAGTATAGTTTTGGCATAAGACAGACACATAGATTAATAGAACAGAACAGAGATCTCAGAAATAAACCCACACATATACAGTGAATTAATTTACAACAAAAGAGCCAATAACATACAGTGGGGAAATCACACTCTCCTTAAGAACTGGAGTTGTGGAAAATGGACAGCCAAATGCAAAAGAATGAAAAACTGGGCTACCCAAAAAAAACTGGGCTTACACCAACAAACAAAAATCACCTCAAATGGATGCAAGACTTGAATACCAAAATGATAAAACTCTTAGAAGAAAACATACGTTTTCTTGACATCAGTCTAAGTGATGATCTTTTGCATCTGACACCAAAAGCAAGGGCAATAAAAACAAAAATAAATAAGTGGGCCTACATCAAACTAAAAAGCATCTGTCCAACAAGGGAAACCATCAACTAAATGAAGAGGCAGTTTACTGAATAGGAGAAAATATTTGTAAGTCATATATTTGATAAGAGGTTAAGATCCAAAATATATAAAGACCTCATACAACTCAATAACAAAAATCTAACTGTGCAACTGAAAACTGAGCAGAGATCTGAATAGACATTCATCCAGAGAAGACATATTGTTGGCCAACAGGTATATGAAAAGATGCTCAGCATCACTAATCATTAGGGAAATCCAAATTAAAATCACAATGAGATATCACCTCATAGCTGTCAGAATGACTATTATCAAAAAGTCAAAAAAATTACAAGCATTGGCAAGGATGTGGAGAGAATGACACATTTGTGCATCATTGGTGGGAATGTAAATTTGTACAGCCACTATGGAAAACAGTAAAGAATTTCCTCAAAATATTAAATATAGAGCTACCACATGGTCCAGCAATTCTACTTCTGGATACTTATTTGAATAAAACAAAAACACTAATAAAAGCTATATGCACCCCTATGTTTATTGCAGCATTTTTTTTTATAATAGCCAAGATATGGAAACATCCTAAGTGGCCATGAGTAGTTGAATGGATAAATAAGATGTGTTATATATATATGTATATATGGTGGAATATATCTCATCCAGCTTTGAGGACATTATGCTAAGTGAAATAAGTTAAACAAAGAAATACAAATACCTACAAATATCATATAATCTCACTTATATGTGGAATCTAAAAAAACAAAACAAAACAAAACTAAGCTCATAGATACAGAGAACAGACTTTAGTTGCTAGAGGTGGTGGGTGTAAGGGGTGGGTGAAATGGATGAAGGGAGTCAAAATGTACAAATTACTGTGGGAAGTATAAGGTACAACATGGCAAATATAGTCAATAATACCGTATTACATATTTGAAATTGTCTGAGTCAATCTAAAAGTTCTCATCACAAGAAAAAAATCTGTAATTTTATATGGTGATGGATGTTAACTTGATTTATTGTAGTGATCACTTCATTATATATACAAATAAAGAATTGTTATGTTGTACAACTGAAACTAATATAATGTTCTATGTTAATCATAACTCAATAACAAAATTTGAATTTTACTTTAAATTTCCTAACATATGATTCCTCTGATTACTAAGGATATTGATCTTTTCTATTCATTTCTGTTTTTAATATTTTCTATGACTATCATATTCATATTCTTAGCCTATATCAGGTTGCTTAGTCTTTTTAGCTATTTTTTCTTCCAGTTTTATTGATATATAATTGACATACAATACTAAGTTTAAGGTGTCCAACATAATGATTTGACTTACATATATCATGCAATGATTTTTACAATAAGTTTAGTGAACATTTATCATCTCATATAGAGACAAAATTAAGGAAATAGAAAAATATTTTCCTGTGAGGAGAACTTTTGGATTTACACTCTTAACAGTTATCATTTATAATATATAGCACTGTTAGTTATCTTTATCACATTGTACCTTATATCCGTAGTACTTAATTGTCTTGTAACTGGAAGTTTTAACTTTTGACCACATTTCTGAATCCCCCCACCACCTTTGCCTCTGGTAAAAACAAATCTGATCTCTTTTTATATGAGTTTTATTGTTAGTTTGTTTTTGAAGTATAATTAACCTACTACACAATTTTAGCTCCCGTTAAACAATGCAGTAATTCAATACTTCTATAACTTTGAAAATAATCACCACAATAAGTCTAGTCTTGTTCCTGATCTTAGAGGGAGAGCTTTCACTTTTTCACCATTGAGTATGGTGTTTGTTTTATACGACCTTTATTATGGCAAGGTACGTTTTTTCTATACCCATTTTATTGAGAGTTTTTTATTATAAAGGGGGGCTAAATCTTTTAAAATGCATTAAATGCATCTATTGATGTGATCATAAGATTTTTATTCTTCAGTTTGTTACTGTGGTGTATCATATTGATTAATTTGTGGATAATGAATCATCCTTGCTACCTTGATCATTATATTAATCTTTTAATGTATTGCTGAAATCAGTTTGTTACAATTTTGTTAAGGATTTTTGCATTCATGCTCATCAATGTTATTGGCTTATAATTTTCATTTTTGTGATATCTTTGTCTATATTTGTTATCAGGGTGATGTTGGCCTCATAGAATGAGTACAGAATCATTCCTTCCTCTACAAATTTTTGAAATAGTTTGAGAGGGACAGATGTTAACTCTTCTCTAAATGTTTTATAGAATTCACCTGTAAAGCAATCTGGTCCTATACTTTTGTTTGTTGGGAGTTTTTTCATTTCTGATTTAATTTCATTAGTGGTAATTGGTCTGTTCATGTTTTCTACTTACTCACTGTTCAGTCTTGGGAGACTATACATTTCTAGGAATGTGTCCTTTTGTTCTAGGCTGTCCATTTTATTGGCATACAATTGTAGCAGTCTCCTATGATCTTTTTGTTTCTATGGTATCAGTCATAAATTCTCCTTTTTCATTCTGATTTTTTTGATTTGGACTTTTTTTTTTTTCTTGATGAGTCTAGCTAGAGGTTTATCAATTTTGTTTATCTTTGGAAAGATGAAGCTCTCAGTTTAATTGATCTTTTCTATTGATTTTCTTTTTGATTGTTCCTAGTACATTAGTTCTGCTCTGGTTCTTAAAATTTCTTCCTTCTACTTACTTTGTGTTTTGTCTTTTCCTTTTCTAGTTCCTTTAGGTATAAGTTTAGATTTTTATTTGGTACTTTTCTTATTTCCTAATGTAGGCTTATATCACTATAAAGTTTCCCCTTAGAATTTCTTTTGCTGAGTCCCATAGATTTTGATCTTAGTGTTCTCATTTTCATTTGTCTTCAGATATTCATTATTTTTATTTTCTTCTTTGATTTCTTCAGTAATCCACTGGTTGTTTAATAATATTATTTAGCTTCCCTTTGGTTGTGTTTTGTGTTTTTTTTTTTTTTCTTGTAGTTGATATCTAGTCTCACAGCATTGTGGTTGGAAATGATGTTTGATATGATTTCAATTTTCTTAGATTTACTGAGGTTCGTTTTGTGACCTAGAAGTGATCTATCCTGGAGAATATTCCATGTGCACTTGAAAAGAATGTGTATTCTGCTGCTTTGAGAAGAAATGTTCTACACATATCTATTAAGTTCCTTTGGTCTAATGTGTCATTTAAGGCCAGTGTTTCCTTATTGATTGTCTGCCTAGATGATCTGTCCATTGATATAAATGGGGTGATAAAGTCTCCTGTTATGAATGTGTTGCTGTCAATTTCTCCTTTATGTCTGTTAATATTTGCTTTATATATTTAGGTGATCCTATATTGTGTGCCTATGTATTTTCAACCATTATATCCTTTTCCTGGATTGATCCCTTGATCATTATGTAATGTCTTTCTTTGTCTCTTGTTACAGTCTTTGTTTTAAAGTCCATTTTGTCAGATATAAGTATCGTTACCCCAGCTTTCTTTTCATTTCCATTTTCAATGAATACCTTTTTCTAAGCCCTCAGCTGCAGTCTGTGTGTGTCTTTAGATTTGAAGTGAGTCTCTTGTAAGCAGAATATATATAGGTCTTGTTTTAGTATCTATTCAGCCACCCTATGTCTTTTGATTGGAGCATTTAGTCCATTTACATTTAATGTAATTATCTATAGGTATGTATTTATTGCCATTTTGTTAATTGTTTTTATATTTATTTTAAATTCCTTTCTTCTTCTTTTGTTCTTTTCCCTTGTGATTTGGTGACTATAGTTAGTGTTATGTTTTGTGTGATTAAGAGGTGAGAGACATCTTGGATCTGGTGTAAACCTTATGGTAGGTGTAGCCAGTGTCCAGGGTTGTCCCAGAACTGGCGTTGGCCTGCTGGTAGGCAGGGATGGGGCCCAGGAGTTCTCAGGGCTAGTGCCAGCCTACTGTTTGGTGGAGTTAGGTCCTGGGGTCTCTGGCTACAAAGTCCTCGGGGTCTCAATGCTGGAGTCTGTCTGTTGGTGGGTGGGGTCATTTCCTGACCTAGCTGGCTGCATGAACAATGGTGTCCTGAAGCTGGTGTCAGCCCACTGGTGGGTAAGTCTCGATCCTGTAGTGGCTTACTGAGGAGCCCAATGTGTTCCAGAGCTGCTGTTGGCTTGCTGGAGCAGGAGGACTGGGCCCAACCATTCTGTGGCCTTGTCTTCCCAGTACAGTACCCCAAGTTCTTTGAGGACAACCTATGTAATTGTAATTATTCTCCCATTTGTTGGTCAACTACCTAGGGGTATAGATCTTCACCATACTGCTCCTCTGCCCCTCCTACCTGTCTCATTGTGGTTCTTTCTTTATATCTTTAGTTGTAGAAAATCTTTTCTGCTAAACTTCCAGTCTTTCTCATCAGTGGTTGCTCTATAAATAGTTGTAATTTTGCTATGTCCATGAGAGGAGTTGAACTCATGGTCTTCCTACTCTGCCATGTTGGCCACTCCCTGTTTGGTCTATTAAAATATTTATTTGTTTATACGTTAAGACTAAATCTTTGTTTATTATGTAAAGATAGTTTTCTTTGACTTTTAACTTTTTATTTTATTTATTTTACGATTCAATTTTTCTTTCAAAAATTTTAATTTATGCCATATCAAATTTATATGAATGTAATTTTTACTGTTTCAGAAAAAAATACTATATATACATATAATATGTATATATTATATGCACATATATATTTTACTGTTGCAGTTTGTTTCATTTTATATATATAGGGAATCCCAAATGTGATAGAACTTGATATTTCAGGAACACAAATCCTCCTCACATTTTTTTATAATGCACATGGTTGAGTATAGAAAAGTCTGACCTATAGATACATGGAATATAATTGTTTAAAACATTAGAGTTCCTTTGAAACATTTTTTAGGTTTTTGTTTTAAATGTATAAATCATTATGAACTATATATTATTAAGTGACATTTGTCTCTTAATTTCTTTATTTTCAATATATAGTGCAATTTAAACAATTAAATTAGTGCACAGAAAAATCATTCATGTGAGATTTGATATCATGCAGATTCTTAGGCTCATTCCCAAAATTTTGTTTCAACAGTTTGGTTATTAGGTGTCATAATCTATATTTTTAACAAGCACACCAGGTCATTTTCTTGTGGATATATCATTTTTGAGAAATCTCTAACTTACAATTTACATGTAGTTTTGATCATTAATGAGATTTCCACTCGCTATTATAAAATCAATTAAAAGATAATTGTATAAAATTTGTATTCAATATGCTGTTGAAAACATGGAATAATAAATAAATAACTAATAATACATAAGACAGTTGCAAAACAATGTCATTTTTTTTCTTGTTTTTGTAATAATATACAGCAAATGACTTTGCACTTTTCTCTGACTTCCCAAAATATAAACCAAATTTTTCCTCTTAAAAATGTAGCTCAGGGCTTCCCTGGTGGCACAGTGGTTGGGAGTCTGCCTGCCGATGCGGGGGATGCGGGTTCGTGCCCCGGTGTGGGAGGGTCCTGTGTGCCGCAGGGTGGCTGGGCCCGTGAGCCATGGCTGCTGGGCCTGTGCGTCCGGGACCTGTGCTCCGCAGCAGGAGAGGCCACAGTAGTGAGAGGCCCGCGTACAAAAAATAAATAATGTAGCTCAAACAAATAAAAAGCTTCCCATTGACAGGGATACTGTTATTCTTTCTATTGTCTGGCTTGCTTCCTGAAACACAAATAGGTATAAAAGGAGATAGATTTCTTACCAGTATCTTTATAAGTTTTTTTAAGAGAGTACATGTGTGGGTGTACGTGGATTTTCCTCTTTGTTGCCAAAGTACTACTGGGGATATTGTGATAGTTTTAAATGATTATAACAAAGGCCATAAATGAATATGAGATGTAGAAGTAACTCCAGAAGAGAGATACTAAAGTATTTGAAAATAGTACTATATGATTTTAAAATGTGTTTCCATTTTATGGGCCTAGAAAGCCATAGGAAAAAGGGAAAGTGAAACTCAACAGGTATTAGTGTGATATATCATAAAGCATATTAGGAAACGAAACCAGGCCTTCCTGATGGACTAATGGACCATACAGTCCAGCTTCTTGTCTCAGATATGTACAATCTGAAAAATAGGAAGGCAATATGAAAGTAAAGCAAAATTTAAAATAATACTATAGAATATATTTGTTGTCATTTTTCCCATTTCTCACCCTGACTGTGCTTAATCTATTCTTATATATATAAGAGATGGTAATAAATGAAATAATATCTGTCATCTACTGATACCTTATAGTCCACTTTTATTCTTAGTAATGATTCTATACAGTTGGTGGTTTTAACCAAGATTTGCAAATTGGAAACAGAAACCAAGAACAATTAAGCAATTAGCCTAGTCTTGTAATAACCAGAGCCACTATTTACATTAAATTATGCCTAGTTTTTGGACTTCCCTAGTGGTGCAGTTGTTAAGAATCCACCTGCCAATTCAGGGGACACGGGTTCAAGCCCTGGTCTGGGAAGATCCCACATGCCATGGAACAACAAAGCCCGTGAGCCACAACTACTGAGCCTGTGCTCTAGAGTCCACGAGCCACAACTACTGAAGTCCGCATGCCTAGATCCTGTGCTCATACAAGAGAAGCCACCACAATAAGAAGCCCACCCACTGCAATGAAGAGTAGCCTCTGCTCATCGAAACTAGAGAAAGCCTGTGCACAACAACAAAGACAGAATGCAGTAAAAAATAAATAAATAAATATTTTTTAAAAAAATGTTTTTTCTTTCAAGGGAGTCCAGGTCTAGGTTGGTATATTTAATTACTGCCTCTTTGAGTATTTCCAGGAAGGCTGTAGTGTTTTCATTGGGTTCCTGGCTGATGGCTGAAACCTTTGAGTAATTAATGAGTTTCCTCATTAACTCATTAATGAGTTCAGCTTTTATACAGATTATAACATGTTCCTTTTCCCATTGCTCATTGGGGTTATTGCAGTCCCAGTGAGGGTCCATATGTGAAATGGTTTCCCCCACAGGTTATTTTGAGCTGGAAAAATGAAGGCTGTCTGCAAAGTTGTGGGTCTCCTTCAGGACCTCTTCCTTCTCAGTATCTAATAGAGTTTGCCCCAAGATTATCATGACATCCTTCCAGGCTAAGTCAAAAGCTAAGGTTAAGTGTTGGGGTTTGTCAGTGTAGTGGTCAGGATCTTCAGAAAATTTACCTGGTTCCAGTTTGATCTGTTTCAACTCTAGAAGAGTAAAAGGTTTCTGAATAAGTTGGGGTCTGAATTTGTCCATTGCCTCCACCAAAGGGCAAATTCTAGGGGGAGGCCTCGTGGGATTCAGATCTCCCGGGTAAAGCAGTAAGGGGGCTGTTGGTAGCAAAGGGAGATAG
Source organism: Pseudorca crassidens (assembly GCF_039906515.1). Classification (NCBI taxonomy): domain Eukaryota; kingdom Metazoa; phylum Chordata; class Mammalia; order Artiodactyla; family Delphinidae; genus Pseudorca; species Pseudorca crassidens. The sequence continues at coordinate 74,511,395 of NC_090304.1, read as the reverse complement.
ATGGAGAATGGGGTGGTTTTAGCGCTATCCCCAGGTTTAAAGATTTTTGCTCTTATCGGGCTCAGGTCCTCTCAAGGAGAGGTTGGGTGTTGTTCCATCAGGGCCAGCACAGCAGAGTCAATTTTACAAGTCTTGTAGAGGTCTTCCCTATCTCTAAGAGCAAGAAACGCTTGAACATAAGGAATCTCACTCCACTTTCCTTCTCATTTGTAGAATAGATCTAGTTGAAGGATTGTATTAAAGTTAATGCTACCATGTAAGGGCCGCTCTTCTTGGTCTCCCAGCTTATACTGGGGTCAAGAAGTGCTGCAGAAAAAGATCAGTCTCTCTTTCTTTAGGGTGTCAGGGTCAAAAGCCAGCCACTTCTTGAGGATGTAGCCTAAAGGAGTGCCAGGTGGCAGGAGGCCAGTGGTTTGGTTACCTATCTGGAATGAGAGAATACACAACACTGTCAGGGAAGTCTCAGAGTCCTGATATCCCTGACTGCCTGCAGGAGAAGGTGTCCCTCCCCTCCTGCTGGTATCGGTGGAGGGCCTGGCCATAGGCCCTCCAGGACTATTATCTATTCCCTCTGGCCCCAAAGGCATTGTCATCAATAGAGATCCCCCTGCCTTACTGGCAGTGAGGACACACAACATTCAGGGAGAGTAACAGACCATGTTCCAATGGTTGTGTCACCTATAGAGATTCTCTCACCTAGATGAGCAATTTGTCTGGTAGAGGGAATACCCAGCATCGAGGCTATATAACCAATAGAGATTCCCTCACCTTAACGAGCAGTCTGTTTGCACTCTCTGGCTCCTCAGTTTCATGATAGTGTGGTTATTCCTTCTTTCCCATTGTCAGTGGGCCTATGTGGGTGGTCAGGGCCATAAAGGCAAGTCCCTGGAGATTCCTGACAGGCTGGCAGTCGGCAAGGTCTGGGTAGTGATAGAAATTGTGCTGGGTGGCCAAGTGGAGGAAGAATTAATTCACCTTAGGGACCATGCAAAACAGATGTTTGAGATGGCAAGGAAAAGAATGAGGGGATCTAAAATAAGAGCAGTTCAGCTAAAAAGGGGACTTTCCTCGAGGCTGGGGAGCATAGAACTGCTGAGAGTTCCCACAAATACAACAGATTGTGTGTTTTGGGTGGTCGTCAGCCTGATCTATAAACAGAAGAAAGCTCCTTTGGGTCTCAAAACAGGGAAGAAGGGCCCTGAAAAGATAGTGGAAAAATCTCCCAGAGTCCCACAACTGATCTCAGTTCCAGCCAGTTCCTCTAATGTAGCTGCCAGCAGTGGTGAATGATGCAAGCCAGAGGCCTGAAAGGAGAGTTGTGGGTGGGAAAATAATGGGTATAGGTCTCCGGGGAACACCACTGGGGCCATCTCAAGTTAGCACTGGCACACAGGTGGCAGCCCTTTCTCAGGCATATTAGGCAAGGAGCAGAGGCATGTAAGACAAAGGAGATAAACCAAGGTGGGGCAATTGTCATGCAACGGTCGAAAGCCAGAGGAAGCTGCAAGGCGGGTGGCTCAGACATAACAAGAGTCACCACACCAAAGATATTACTGGGTTGACATGTGTTGTGTCAAATGGCTTCAACCGAGGAGGTCAACGGAAGGCCCAGACCAGCAATCCTGGTCCTTGTGATAGCAAGCAAAGAAATTATTTCAAGTATTCATTGAACATTTACTACATAGTAAGCAAGTTAAAAACATTATCATCTCTTTTAAAATTCACACCAATTCTACAAGTTAAGCAATTATGAAAGGAAATATATATGTATAGATCCTTAGATTGCCTTTTTAATTTAATTTTACTTTTTTTAACAGTTTTATTGGAGTATAATTGCTTTACATTGATCTGTTAGTTTCTGCTGTATAAGAAAGTGAATCAGCTATACATATACTTATAAACACATATCCTCTCTGTCTTGTGTCTCCCTCCCACCCTCCCTACCACACTCCTCTAGGGGGTCACAAAGCACTGAACTGATCTCCCTGTGCTATGCAGCTGCTCCCACTAGCTATCTATTTTACATTTTGTAGTGTATATATGTCCATGCCACTCTCTCACTTTGTCCCAGCTTACCCTTCCCCCTCCCCGTGTCCTCAAGTCCATTCTCTACATCTGTGTCCTGCCCCTAGGTTCTTCAGAACCATTTTTTTTTTTAGATTCCATATATGTGTGTTAGCACATGGTATTTATTTTTCTCTTTGTGACTTAATTCACTTGTATGACAGACTCTAGGTTCAACCAACTCTCTACAAATAACTCAATTTCACGTCTTTCTATGGCTGAGTAATATTCCATTGTATTTATGTGCCACATCTTCTTTATCCATTCATCTGTAGATGGATGCTGAGGTTGCTTCCCTGTCCTGGCTATAGTAAATAGTGCTGCAGTGAACATTGTGGTACATGACTCCTTTTGAGTTATGGTTTTCTCAGTGTATATGCCCAGTAGTGGGATTGCTGAGTCATGTGGTAGTTCTATTTTTAGTTTATTAAGGAACCTCCATACTGTTCTCCATAGTGGCTGTGTCAGTTTACATTCCAACCAAGAGTGCAAGAGGGTTCCCTTTTCTCCACACTCTCTTCAGCATTTATTGTTTGTATATTTGATCATGGCCATTCTGACGGGTGTGAGGTGATGCCTAATTGTAGTTTCCATTTGCATTTCTCTAATGATTAGTAATCTTGAGCATCCTTTTATGTGTTTGTTGGCAATCTGTATATCTTCTTTGGAGAAATGTCTATTTAGGTCTTCTGCCTATTTTTGGATTGGGTTGTATGTGTTTTTGATATTGAGCTGCCTGAGCTGTTTGTATATTTTGGAGATTAATCCCTTGTCAGTTGCTTAATTTGCAAATATTTTCTCCCATTCCGAGGGTTGTATTTTCATCTTGTTTATGGTTTCCTTTGCTGTGCAAAAGCTTTTAAGTTTCATTAGGATTCATTTGTTTATTTCTGTTTTTATTTCCATTTCTCTAGGATGTGGGTGAAAAAGGATCTTGCCGTGATTTATGACATAGAGTGTTCTGCCTATGTTTTCCTCTAAGAGTTTTAAAGTGTCTGACTTACGTTTAGATCTTTAATCCAATTTGAGTTCATTTTTGTGTATAGTGTTAGGGAGTTTTGTAATTTCATTATTTTACATATAGCTATCCACTTTTCCTAGCACCTATTGAAGAGGCTGTCTTTTCTCCATTGTATATTCTTGCCTCCTTTATCAAATATAAGGTAACCATATTTGTATGGGTTTATCTCTGGGCTTTCTATCCTGTTCCATTGATCTATATTTCTGTTTTTGTGCCAGTACCATACTGTCTTGATTATTGTAGCTTTGTAGTATAGTCTGAAGTCAGGGAGCCTGATTTCTCCAGCTCCGTTTTTCTTTCTCAAGATTGCTTTGGATATTCAGGGTCCTTTGTGTTTCCATACAAATTGTGAAATTTTTTGTTCTAGTTTTGTGAAAAATGCCAGCAGTAGTTTTATAGAGATTGCAATGAATCTGTAGATTTCTTTGGGTAGTAGAGTCATTATCACGAAGTTGATTCTTCCAATCCAAGAACATGGTATATCTCTCCATCTGTTTGTATCATCTTTATTTTCTTTCATCAGTATCTTATATTTTTCTGTATACAGGTCTTTTTTCTCCGTAGGTAAGTTTATTCCTAGCTATTTTATTCTTTGTGTTACAATGGTAAATGGGATTTAATTTCTCTTTCAGATTTTTCATCCTTAGTGTATAGGAATTCAAGAGATTTCTGTGCATTAATTTTGTATCTTGCTACTTTAACAAATTCATTGATTACCCCTAGTAGTTTTCTCATAGCATCTTTAGGATTCTCTGTGTATTGTATCATGTCATCTGCAAACAGTGATAGTTTTACTTCTTCTTTTCTGATTTGGATTCATTTTATTCCTTTTTATTCTCTGATTGCTGTGGCACAACCTTCCAAAACTATGCTGAATAATTGTGGTGAGAATGGGCAACCTTGTCTTGTTTCTGATCTTAGAGGAAATGGTTTCAGATTTTCACAATTGAGAGTGATGCTGGTTGTGGGTTTGTCATATATGACCTTTATGATGTTGAGGTAAGTTCCCTCTATGCCTACTTTCTGGATGGTTTTTATAATAAATGGGTGTTGAAGTTTGTCGAAAGCTTTCTCTGCATCTATTGAGATGATCATGTTTTTTCTCCTTCAAGTTGTTAATATGGTGTATCACATTGATTGATTTGCGTAATTGAAGAATCCTTGCATTCCTGGGACAAACCCCATTTGTTCATGGTGTATGATCCTTCTAATGTGCTGTTGGATTTTGTTTGCTAGTATTTTGTTGAGGATATGTGAATCTCTACTCATCAGAGATATTGGCCTGTAGTTTTCTTTTTTGTGACATCTTTGGTTTTGGTGTCAGGGTGATGGTGGTCTTGTAGAATGAATTTGGGAGTGTTTCTCCCTCTACTACATTGTAGAAGAGTTTTAGAAGGATAGATGTTAGCTCTTTTCTAAATGTTTGATAGAATTTGCCTGTGAAGCCTGCTGGTCCTGGGCTTTTGTTTCTTCAAATATTTTTAATCACAGTTTCAATTATAGTGCTTGTGGTTGGTCTGTTTATATTTTCTTTTTCTTCCTGGTTCAGTCTCGGAAGGTTGTGCTTTTCTAAGAATTTGTCCATTTCTTCCTGGTTGTCCATTGTATTGGCATATAGTTGCTTTTAGTAATCTCTCATGATCCTTCGTATTTCTGCAGTGTCAGTCGTTAGTTCCTTTTCATTTCTAATTATGTTGATTTAAGTCTTCTCCCTTTTTTTCTTGATGAATATGCCTAATGGTTTATCTTTTTTTTTTTATCTTCTCAAAGAACCAGCTTTTAGTTTTATTGCTCTTTGCTATCATTTCCTTCATTTCTTTTTCATTTATTTTTGGTCTGATCTTTATGATTTCTTTCCTTCTGTTAACGTTGGATTTGTTTTGCTCTTCTTTCTCTAATCACTTTCAGTATAAGGTTTATTTGAGATGTTTCTTATATTTTTTCTTGAGGTAGAATTGTATTGCTGTAAACTTCTCTCTTAGAACTGCTTTTGCTGCATCCCATAGCTTTTGGGTCATCGTGTTTTCATTGTCATTTGTTTCTAGGTATTTTTTGATTTCCTCTTTAAGTTCTTCAGTGATCTCTTGGTTATTTAGTAGTTTAAAGTTTAGCCTCTATGTCTTTGTATTTTTTACAGTTTTTTTTTTCCTCTAACTGATCTAGTCTCAGAGCATTGTGGTCAGAAAGGATACTTGATATGATTTCAATTTTCTTATATTGACCAAGGCTTGATTTTGACCCAACATATGATCTATCCTGGAGAATATTCCATGAGCACTTGAGAAGAAAGTGTATTCTGGTTTTTTTTGTATGGAATGTCCTATAAATATCAATTAAGTCTATCTTGGTTAATGTGTCTTTTAAAGCTTGTGTTTCCTTATTTATTTTCATTTTGGTTGATCTGTTCATTGGTGAAAGTTGGATGTTAAAGTCCCCTACTACTATTGTGTTACTGTCAATTTCCCCTTTTAAAGCTGTTACTATTTGCCTTATGCATTAAAGTGCTCCTATGTTGGGTGTATTAATATTTACAATTGTTATATCTTCTTCTGGATTGATCCCTTGATCATTATATAGTGTTGTTCTTTGTCTCTTGTAATAATATTTTTTTTTAAGTCTATTTTGTCTGATATGAGAATTGCTACTCCAGCCTTCTTTTGATTTCTATTTTCATGGAATATATTTTTCCATCCCCTCACTCTCAGTCTGTATGTGTCCCTAGGTCTGAAGCATGTCACTTGTAGATAGAATATATACAGGTCTTGTCATTGTATCCATTCAGCCAGTCTATGTCTTTTGGTTGGGGGATTTAATCCATTTACATTTAAGGTAATTATCAATATGTATGTTCCTATTACCATGTTCTTAATTGTTTTGTGTTTGTTTTTGTAGATCTTTTCCTTCACTTGTGTTTCCTGCCTAGAGAAGTTCCTTTAGCATTTGTTGTAGAGCTGGTTTGGTAGTGCTGAATTCTCTTAGCTTTTTCTTGTCTGTAAAGTTTCTAATTTCTCAGTCAAATCTGAATGGGATCCTTGCTGGGTAGAGTAATCTTGGTTTTAAATTTTTCCCTTTCATCACTTTAAATATGTCCTGCCACTCCCTTCTGCCTTGCAGAGAGTCTGCTGAAAGCTCAGCTGTTAACTTTATGGGGATTCCCTTGTGTGTTATTTGTGGCTTTTCCCTTGTTGCTTTTAATATTTTTTCTTGATATTTAATTTTTGATAGTTTACTTAATATGTGTCTTGGCATGTTTCTCATTGGCTTTTTCCTTTATGGGACTCTGTGCTTCCTGGACTTGATTGACTATTTCTTTTCCCATATTAGGGAAGTTTTCACCTATAATCTCCTCAAATATTTTCTCAGTCCCTTTCTTTTTCTCTTCTTCTTCTTGGAACCCTATAATTCTGATGTTGGTGCATTTAATGTTGTCCCAGAAGTCTCCGAGTCTGTCCTCTATTCTTTTCATTCTTTTTTCATTATTCTGCTCTGCAGTAGTTATGTCCACTATTTTATCTCCAGATCACTTATCCATTCTTCTGCCTCAGTTGAGTCCTTCTAAAAATTTTAAATTTCATTTATTGTGTTGTTCATCATTGTTTGTTTGCTCTTTATGTCTTCTATGTCCTTATTAAACATTTCTTGTATTTTCTCCATTCTATTTCCAAGATTATGGATCAACTTTACTCTCCTTACTCTGAATTCCTTTTCAGGTAGATTGCCTATTCCCTCTTCATTTGTTTGGTCTGTTTGGTTTCTACTTTGCTCCTTCATCTGCTGTGTATTTCTCTGTTTTCTCATTTTCCTTAACTTACTGTTTTGGGGATTTTCTTTTCGCGGGCTGCAGGTTTGTAGTTCCTGCTGTGTTTGGTGTCTGCCCTCAGTGTTTAAGGTTAGTTCAGTGGATTGTGTAGGCTTCCTGGTGGAAGGGACTTCTTCACAAAGTCTTTTATTGATCAATTGATCTTTCTTCTCTGGAACTTTAAGGACTAAGTGTTCCCTGGAATTTATAAGGTCTTCTCTCTTATTAGTCAAACATCTTTATATACATTAGTGTGAATCAGCAGGAGGACAATGCAGGATGCATTCATCAGGAAGCTATCTATCATGACAGTCATCTGGGATTTGTAAGTTCTGCCTTCCACCTGGTCATTCAGAAAGCCAGCTTCTTTCTCTCTTGTTATTTTGCAATCTCCTGAAACATTGGACTCCTTTGCTCTCAACTTCATTGTGAATCTGGAACACCAGCTCTTCTTCATTCTTAAGAAGGCTGAGTTCCCAAGATTGCCCTTTTTTTAAAAGTTGCAGAGTTTTTTTTCTAAGTTCAGACCAATAATGATCTGCTAATTTAAAGAAAAAGAAAAAAAAATGTCCACAAGGAAATTAAAACACATACACTTTACACTAATTGAGGTTATGAAGTGTTTTGTTTCAACATAGAAATAAATTCCTTCCTTCTTCCCCACTGTTCTCTCCCTTGTGTCTTTATGTCTGTTTGTCTATATGTTTATCCATTTATCTGCCTATCTGTCTATCTATCTCTACTAGAAAATGTATTTATATAAACAATCTCCTCAGAATGTAGAGAGGGTCATTTTTATTCCATCACAAATGTTCTAGTTACTAAATGATGGGCGGGGGGGGGGGACTTCTATCCATGTTTTCTGATGCTAAGCAATGTCTGCTAAGTTATATTATATAACATGTTTACAAAGCACAGCCATTTGACTGGTCAAACAACTTAGGGTAAAGAGGCTTTTTTCCTACTTTTATGGTTTCTAGAGATTATCTGTTTAGATTAAACCTGGTAAAATAAAACTAACTCTGGCCTTGAAGATAGGAAAGCAAACATAAAGAAGAGGACTGCAGTAAGCTGAGTAGAGAAAACAGTAGTGAAAAGCCCTGAAGAAGGAACATGCTGTGGTGCTGGAAACATGATCAAGGAGGGAAAGAGGTAGGACATGAGGCTTAGAGGTAGCTGGAGTCTGCTGAATTAAAGTCTTGAATACAATGAGTATTTTAGAGTTCCTCTGATTGTGACCAGAAGCCAATGGAAGATTCTCTGCAGGGTGGGAGTGATGGGTCTTAATTTAAATTTTAAAAGATCAACAACTGTGTTAACTGCTATTGATTACTTCAGTAACATGTTTAGAAAAAATGCCATTTAGCAAAAGAGGTTACTGCTGATCTAGATAAGAAATAAATGTGTAGCTGGAGGGCAATGTGGAAATTGAGAGAGGGCTTTGGTTTTGTTTGTTTTAAGACAAAAAGTTTATAGTTGCTTATGTAGCTAAAGATGAGAGGCAAACATGATTTCTAATAAAGCAATTTAATTTTTATTTAACAATCTGTAAGAGATAATTTCCATGGATTTCTCCCCTATTTGTACATTTTTTGAGCAGAAACACTGACTGCCCTTTGTTTCAGACAATTTTTTCAAGAATGTTTGTATAGCAGTTTTGGAAGATAGAGGTAATGCCCACCTTTAGAGGATAGAGATGCTTTGTTTACAGCCTTTGAAGTTAGAGATATGTCTGTCTCTAGAGCAAAGGACAGGCTTAATTACTGTCCAGGATAATGAAGGTAACATCTCCATCAGAGCACAGACCAGACATATTTACAAACCACTAAAAAACAAGTAGGCTCCCTAAATTTGTTTCCTCTCAAATAACACAACTCTATATGCAGATATCCATAAGGGCCCAATAACTTCACATCCATGAGACTTGTATGCAAGGGAAAATGACAAGAATACATCAATGATTGATGTATTGATGTGTGCTGTGAGTAATAAAGTTGTGCTGTGAGTAATAAAGTTGCTGTGCTGTGAGTAATAAAGCACATACTTGCTGTGCTGTGAGTAATAAAGTTGTCTTGTGTCTTTTTCCAACATTCATGAAACTGTGGCAGGCTAACTTGTTAACTTGCAAGTTGGCTAAAATCTCAGGCCCTTCATAGTTCTTGACAAAACCTTCCCATGAATAAAACTCCAGTCCCAGATAGCTTCACCTGTGAATTCTAGCAAACATGCATGAAATAAATTACACCAATTATTCCAGAAATTTGAAAAGGAGAAAATATTTCCCCATTCATTGTAAAGCCAGTATTACTTTGATGTAAAAATCATAAAAAGGTATCACAAGAAAAACTCCCATAGATCAATATCTCTAATGCATATAGATAACAATATTCTAAACAAAAATTTAGCAGTTTTAATTCAACTGTATATCAAACATATCATATCTAAGGGTATTTTGTATCAGGAAAGGAAGGTCTAACTTTTGAAGGTCACTCAATGAAATTTATCAGATTGAAGAACTAAAAAGAGAAAACACATGATTATCTCTGTAGACACAGAAAAAACATTTAAAAAATCCAATATTTATTCCTGATAAAAATGTTCATCACACTAAGAACACAAGGGGTTTTCTCAATATGACAAAGAGCATCTTTGAAAAACCTATGATTAATATCATATTTAATGGTAAAGTCTCAAAGTTAAGATTTATAAAATATGACACCAAAAATATGTTCCATAAAAGACCAACCAAATTCATAAACTTAAAAAGTTCTACTCTCTGAAAGGTATATAAAAATAATAAAAAGATGAAACAAAGACAGGAAGAAAATATTTGCAATTCTCATATCTAAAAAAATGACTTCTATCCAGAATATATAAGGCACTGTCAAAAATCCAAAATAAGAAAAAAAAATGAGTAAAAATTTGAGAAGTCATTACCCCAAATTAGAAATGTAGATGACAAATAAGCAAGCACAAGAAATAGGTACTCAGCATCATCAGCTATTAGAGAAAGACAAATTAAAACCACAGTGGGATACTACTGCACCAATTAGGATAGCTAAAACTAAAATGAATGACTATATGAAACGTTCACAAAGATCTATCACATTACTGGTAGGGGTGTAAAACAGTATAACTGTTTTGGAAAGCAGCATGACAATATTATGGAGATATGAACAAAATGAAAGTTTTATAAAAAGTGAAGTTAGTTCAACAATACTAGGTTTTAAAATATCTAACCTTAATCATTTTATCTCTATAGTGTTTGTATGTGGGTAGGATGGTGGCTAATAACATTTATCATTGAAAAATATCAGAATCAAGTGAGAAATTTTACATGACTATAATTTTAAAATGTAAATCATTAATGTAAAGATGAAGTGTTATTATACTTATTATTACTTTATCTTGTTGAAAACTATAATACCCTTTCAATAATGTGGTTATTATTCAATAACATTTCAATTATACAGTTGTATTTCCTTCTACTTTCTCCAGCATTTTTACTCCTAATAGTAGGTGTAGAGCCTAAAATTAGCCAAATTCTACTACTGATACTATCCCTAAACCAAAAGATTAAATCAGTCCATTAATTCCACTGCAGAAAAAAATATTTCAATGCAAAAAAGGTAGTCATTATGAAGCATGGGATTGGGAAATTTAGAGATAATGTATTAGATGTACAGAAGGCCAGGATGACCGTAAAGAAAAAAAGGCACAGATCTCTGAGGATACTTTTATCTCTTATGTTGATGGGCCATTGGTTAATAAAGCAGCTTCTCTTTTTCTAAAGTGACACGAGAGGGTGAGAAATCTGTTGTTATCTTTCCTGAGTGAGAGAATGAATGAAGAAGTGAGGTAGGAGGTAGATAGGCCCCTGGGCTGACCAGCTGAAATTTGTCAAGCAGATAAATTGGAGCCTTGTTTTCCCTAGATATTCCAAGGACAAAGTTAGTGGCAGGAGCTGAGTCTACTGGAGTAACGAGATAAGATGACCCCATCTATTACTCCTGAGGTCAGGGAAACCTTTCCCACTGCACATGCACAGGAAGGCTCCTTTGGGGTCAAAAAGGGAGGAGCCACCACCCCATAATAAGTGTTGTCAAACCTCCCATTAGCCTCTGCTGTGGAATCCATCTTGGTGAAAAATGTACATGCATATTGGGTAGGGTCCTAGTGCAGGTCAGATGTGGGAAAAGAAGTGAGGTAATTGGCCAGAGGAGAACAAAGACCTAGAAGAACTGTCCCTATATAAATGATTTAACTGCCTCTTTACTGTGCTCCTGCTCATTAGGGAGGATGCCCACACCTTTTCTCTCAGGATGTGTATTTCTGCCTTGCTTCAGTCTTAAATAAATAAACTACTTCTCTGTGTGCTCTCCTTCATGTTGTCCTGTGTTAATAATAATAAATTTTGTTACTATTTTTACAGTTTTTGCCTCTTTGAAACTTTCTTGCTTTCAAATGGGTCAAGAACCAGGCAACTTTGCTTCTAGCCTCCAGCCCCTGGTGGGCTAACAACTAGGATTACTGGTTTTCATCCAGGCTACTCAGGTTCAATTCCTGGACAGGGAACTAAGATCCTGCTTCAGGATCTCTCCGAGAACAGAAGCAAGAACTCAAGTCACTAGAGATAGTTATTGTGTGGCTAAAGCAGAACTGCCCATTTTTTAGTAATCACTTCACTGAACATTTACTTAGCACTACTTTATGCCAAGGACAGTGCTAGGTGTTCAAAGATTATTTGTTGCAACTCTATGTGACTGGATTTTGTGAATCCAAAATGACTGTCTTGTATTTCATGTATGTATTTATATGTATTCTTATAGCCCAGATAATTTGTGGTAGATTTTATTTTTTAAAGAATTGTAATGTGGCACGGCTATACTTCCCCATGCAGCACGTAGTTAGAGACACTGAATGCATATGTACCACATGGAATTCAGGAGTCTTGAAGTGGAAAGTCACAGCTTTTGCAAGGCCTCAAATTAGTGCAAAATTCCTCACATTGAGGTGAGACCTGCAGGTAAGCACAGAGCTGCAGGGTACTTTAGAGGTATTCATTGGAGAAAAATCTCACAGTGAAGAAAAGTAATATTGGCCAAATGCCTGCTGTTTTATACTGAACTTTTAAGGAAAAGTTCTGTGACAACCTCTTTTTTTATCACTGCTATCTTTTGAAATTAAAAAGAAAATAATTAACTGTCCTAGCTTCAGTAAAAGTGATAAAAGTGTCAAAAGATGAAAAGCCAGGATAAGAGCATTTTTCTTTAAAGAGCTCTCAGTCCTTTACATAGCTGATCTAATGAATCCCTGCAATGGTTATATGAAGTGGATATGGGATAAGTATTGTTATTCTTTTAGTGCTTTGCAGGGGAAATATAAAAATCATCAAATAGAATTTTCAAGCCCTTCACTCAAAGAGTTCAGTGTTGTATTTGTCTTCTTAGCTTTGGATTGCTCCCCCAGATGTCAGAAAAGATGACCCATAATCTCTCATGGGTATGTTTGATGTGATTCACGTAGGGCAAAACAGATGGCAGAAATGTATAACCTCTTTGGAGGAGAAAATAGAAGCTATATTCAACAAGAGATGGAGGGAAGTGAATGCTATTGAGCCATAATCACCAGCAAGCTGAGAGAACTGCAAAGGCTTTGCTTCAAATTTCTGAACAGAATAATTTTTTTTATCACAGACAAAGCAAAAATAATTCTTAAGAACTGTAGAGAGACTTGAGAGAAACATATAAAATCCTGAAATATAGAATATATAGAAAGTACCCAAGCCCCCCCAGCAAATTGCATGTTTAAACTGTATTAGTGGAGCAGATGTTTTCTGGATTTTTGAATTCTAACATAAAAGTATCTATCCCATATGAAGAAAAAGATATCATTTTTTCATATTAAGATAAAATAGAAAGAGAAATAGAAGGAGTATAATGATGACCCTTTCTATCGGACTGTGTAATTGAAATGGAGTTTCTGGACTGGATTCAAAATGAGTTCTACCTAAGAAGGAATATTACAATGTCTTCCACTCAATATTTACCTATATGTCTTAAACACACATACACACACACACACACACACACACACACACACAGACACAAATTCATTTTGTACAAAAATTTATTCAATGTTTTGAGCAAATTCTATGTGCTAGTAATTGTGTTTGGCATTATTATGCATATGTTCATATTCTATGCCCATATTAACACAGAAACTCATTTTTTAAACCATTTTGAAATTCCATTAAATCATTTAATTAGGCTGAATTAACTGTAGTTTGACTGGAGATTACTGATGTAAGCAATAAATAATGACTATTTGAGTACTGTATATTTAGGTAATTCACATTTCTAAACCTCCCTGTTTGGTGTTTACACTTTTAATTTTTTTTTTTTTTTTGGCTTATTGAATTTTTTCTTTCCTCTTATTTGCCATAGTCGTTTCTCCTCTTTCCTTAAATAAATTTTGTAGAATCCATGCTATCACTATTCTGGTTATTATTTATACCTGATTTGGTGTCATTCTTTTCCTGAGTCTACCAGTACTAGAACTAACTGTAGGGGAACAGAGAAAAGTAGCAGTGACTACTGTTTACTGCTCAGCAAGGGATTCATACTTTACTCTTTCCTAGGAAACATTACTATAGGAGAAAAATTCACTTCAGGGCCAATGGGAAATTTTGCTGCTCATGGTGGAGGTGTTTAGACACAAATTTAGGCCAAGTATATTTGTATTTCAATTATTTCTTCTTTCTACTGATCAACAACAGCTGCTGGAGAATTCATTATCAATTATTTCTCTCCTCCAACTATGGATCACTTGGCTTCAGAGAGTTTAGCATACACATTCACTCACAGGTATATATATATTTATGTTTATATTCTCAGTAACATATATGTTCCCTAACACATAAAAAGTCTTACATTACGTTTTTTTTAAATTTCAATTTTATTTTATTTTTTTTATACAGCAGGTTCTTATAGTTATCCATTTTATACATATTAGTGTATATATGTCAATCCCAATTTCCCAATACTTCACACAACTACCTGCCCCCCCCACCCCAGCACTTTCACCCCTTGTTGTTCATACGTTTGTTCTCTACATCTGTATCTCTATTTCTGCCTGCAAACCAGTACATCTATACCATTTTTCTAGGTTGCACATATATGTGTTAATATACGATATTTGGTTTTATCTCTCTGACTTACTTCACTCTGTATGACAGTCTCTAGATCCATCCACATCTCTACAAATGACAGTTTCATTCTTTTTTATGTCAGAGTAATACTTCACTGGTTATACATATGACATCTTCTTTATCCATTTTTCTGTTGATGGCCATTCAGGTTGCTTCCATGACCTGGCTATTGTGAATATTGCTGTAATGACCATTGGGGTGCATATGCCTTTTTAAATTATGGTTTTCTCTGGTTATATGTCCAGTAGGCGGGATTGCTGGGTCATATGGTAGTTCTATTTTTAGTTTTTTAAGGAACCTCCATACTGTTCTCCCTAGTGACTGTATCAATTTAATTCCCACCAACAGTGTAAGAGGGTTCCCTTTTCTCCTCACCCTCTCCAGCATTTGTTGTTTGTAGATTTGTTGATGATGCACATTCTAACTGGTGTGAGGTGATACCTCATTGTAGTTTTGATTTGCATTTCTCTAATAATTAGTGATGTTCAACCACTTTTCATGTGCTTCTTGGCCATCTGTGTGTCTTCTTTGGAGAAATGTCTGTTTAGGTCTTCTGCCCATTTTCTGATTGGGTTGTTTGCTTTTTTAATATTGAGCTGCATGAGCTATTTATATATTTTGCAGATTAATCATCTGTCCACTGTTTCATTTGCAAATATTTTCTCCCATTGAGGGTTGATTTTCATCTTGTTTGTAGTTTCCTTTGCTGTGCCAAAGTTTTAAGTTTCATTAGGTCCCATTTGTTTATTTTTGTTTTTATTTCCTTTACTCTAGGAAGTGAATCAAAAAAGATCTTGCTGTGATTTATGTCAAAGTGTGTTCTTCCTACATTTTCCTCTAACAGTTTTATAGTGCCCAGTCTTACATTTAGGTCTCAAATCCATTTTGAGTTTATTTTTGTGTATGGTTTTAGGCAGTGTTCTAATTTCATTCTTTTCCATGTAGCTGTCCAGTTTTCCCAGAACCACTTATTGAAGAGACTGTCTTTTCTCCATTGTATATCCTTGATTCCTTTGTCATAGATTAGTTGACCATAGGTACATGAGTTTATCTCTAGGCTATCTATCTTGTTCCACTGATCTTTATTTCTGTTTTTGGGAGAGTACCATATTGTCTTGATTACTGTAGATTTGTAGAATAGTCTGAAGTCCGGGAGCCTGATTCCTTCAGTTCCATTTTTTTCCCTCATGACTGCTTTGGCTATTTGGGGACTTTTGTGTCTCCATACACATTTTAAGATTTTTTGTTCTACTTCTGTAAAAAAATGCCATTGGTAATTTGATAGGGATTGCATTGAATTTGTAGGTTGCTTTGGGTAGTATAGTAATTTTCACAATATTGATTCTTCCAATCCGAGAACATGGTATATCTCTCCATCTGTTTGTATCATCTTTAATTTGTTTCATCAGTGTCATATAGTTTTCTGCATACAGGTCTTTTGTCTTCCTAGGTAGGTTATTCCTAGATATTTTATTCTTTTTGTTGCAATGGTAAAAGGGAGTGTTTCCTCTCTCAGATTTTTCATCATTGGTGTATAGGAATGCTAGAGATTTCTGTGCATTAATTTTGTATCCTGCTACTTTACCAGATTCACTGATTAGCTCTAGTAGTTTTCTGGTGGCATCTTTAGGATTCTCTATATATAGTATCATGTCATCTGCAAACAGTGAGAGTTTTTCTTCTTCTTTTCCAAGTTGTATTACTTTTACTTCTTTTTCTTCTCTGATTGTTTTAGCTAGGACTTCCAAAACTATGTTGAATAATAGTGGTGAGAATGGACATCCTTGTCTTATTCCTGATCTTAGATGAAATGCTTTCAGTTTTTCACCATTGAGAATGATGTTTTCTGTGGGTTTGTTGTATACAGCCTATATTATGTTGAGGTAGGTTCCCTCTGTGCCCACTTTCTGGAGAGTTTTTATCATAAAGTGGTGTTGAATTTTGTCAAAAGCTTTTTCTGCATTTATTGGGATGATCATATGGTTGTTCTCCTTCAATTTGCTATTATGGTGTATCACATTGATTGATTTGCATATATTGAAGAATCCTTGCATCCCTGGGGTAAATCCCACTTGATCATGGTGTATGATCTTTTTAATGTGCTGTTGGATTCTGTTTGCTAGTATTTTGTTAAGGATTTTTGCATCTATATTCATCAGTGGTATTGGTCTGTAATTTTCTTTTTTTGTAGTATCTTTGTCTGGTTTTGGTATCATGGTGATGGTGGCCTCATAGAATGAGTTTGGGGTTGTTTCTTCCTCTGCAATTTTTGGAAGAGTTTGTGAAGGATGGGTGTTAGCTCTTCTCTAAATGTTTGATAGAATTCACCTGTGAAGCCATTTGGTCCTGGACTTTTGTTTGTTGGAAGATTTTTAATCAAAGTTTCAATTTCATTACTTGTGATTGGTCTGTTCGTATTTTCTATTTCTTCCTGGTTCAGTCTTGGAAAATTATATCTTTCTAAGTATTTGTCCATTTCTTCCAGGTTGTCCATTTTATTGGCATAGAGTTGCTTGTAGTAGTCTCTTAGGATGCTTTGTATTTCTGCAGTGTCTGTTGTAACTTCTCCTTTTTCATTTCTAATATTATTGATTTGAATCCTTTCCCTCTTTTTGTTGATAAGTCTGGATAATGGTTTATCAATTTTGTTTTTCTTATTAAAGAACCAGCCTTTAATTTTATTGATCTTTGCTATTGTTTTCTTTGTTTCTATTTCATTTATTTCTGCTCTGATCTTTATGATTTCTTTCCTTCTATTAAGTTTGGGTTTTGTTTGTTCTTCTTTTTCCTGTTCCTTTACGTGTAAGGTAAATTATTTACTTGAGATTTTTCTTTTTTTGTGAGGTATGCTTGTATTGCTATAAACTTCATTCTTAAAACTGCTTTTGCTGCATCCCATAGATTTTGGATCATCATGTTTTCATTGTCATTTGTCTCTAGGTATTTTTTGATTTCCTTTTTGATTTCTTCAGTGATCTGTTTGTTATTAAGTAATGTATTCTTTAGCCTCCATTTTTTTGTGTTTTTTATGTTTTTTTCCCTGTAATTGATTTCTAATCTCAGAGCATTGTGGTCAGAAAAGATGCTTGATACAATTTCAATTTTCTTAAATTTACTGAGGCTTGATTTTTGACCAAAGATGTGATGTATCCTGGAGAATGTTCCATGTGCACTTGAGAAGAAATTGTAATCTGCTGTTTTTGGATGGAATTATCTATAAATATCATTTAAATATATCTGGTCTATTGTGTCATGTAAAGCTTGTCTTTCCTTATTAATTTTCTGTTCACATGATCTGTCTATTGGTGTAAGTGAGGAGCTAAAGTCTCACACTATTATTGTGTTACTGTTGATTTCCTCTTTTATAGCTGTTAGCAGTTGCCTTATGTATTGTGGTGCTACTATGTTGGGTGCATATATATTTTTAATTGTTATATCTTCTTCTTGGATTGATCCCTTGATCATTATGTGGTGCCCTTCCTTGTCTCTTGTAACATTCTTTATTTTAATGTCTATTTTATTTGATATGAATATTGCTACTCTAACTTTCTTTAGATTTCCATTTGCATGGAATATCTTTTTTCATTCCCTCACTTTCAGTCTGTATGTGTCCCTAGGTCTGAAGTGGGTCTCTTGTAGACAGCAAATATATGGGTCTTGTTTTTCTATCCATTCAGTGAGCCTGTGTCTTTTGGTTGGAGCATTTAATCCATTCACTTTTAAGGTAATTATCGATATGTATGCTCCTGTTACCATTTTCTTAATTGTTATGTGTTTGTTTTTGTAGGTCCTTTTCTTCTCTTGTGTTTTCCACTTAGAGAAGTTCCTTTAGCATTTGCTGTAGAGCTGGCTTGGTGGTACTGAATTCTCTTAGCTTTTGCTTTTCTGTAAAGGTTTTGATTTCTCCATCAAATCTGAATGAGATTCTTGCTGGGTAGAGTAATGTTGGTTGTAGTTTCTTCCCTTTCATCACTTTAAATATATCATGCCACTACCTTCTGGCTTGTAGAGTTTTTGCTGAGAAATCAGTCATTTACCTTATGGGAGTTCCCTTGTATGTTATTTGTTGTTTTTCCCTTGTTCCTTTCAATAGTTTTTCTTTGTCTTTAATTTTTGTCAATTTGATTAGTATGTGTCTCAGCATGTTTCTCCTTGAGTTTATCCTGCCTGGGACTCTCTGTGTTTCTTGGACTTGGGTAGCTATTTCCTTTCCCATCTTAGGGAAGTTTTCAACTATAATCTCTTCAAATATTTTCTCAGGTCCTTTCTCTCTCTCTTCTCCTTCTGGGACCCCTATAATGCTAATGTTGCTGTGTTTAATGTTGTCCCAGAGGTCTCTTATGTTGTCTTCATTTCTTTTCATTTATTTTCTTCATTCTGTTCCATGGCAGTGAATTCCACCATTCTGTATTCCAGGTCACTTAGCCGTTCTTCTGCCTCTGTTATTTTGCTATTGATTCCTTCTTGTGTACTTTTCATTTTTACTTATTGTATTGTTCATCTCTGTTTGTTTGTTCTTTAATTCTTATAGGTATTTTTTCTTTAATTCTTCTATGTCTTTGTTAAACATTTATTGCATCTTCTCAATCTTGCCTCCATTCTTTTCTGACGTCCTGGATCATCTTCACTTTCATTATTCTGAATTCATTTTCTGGAAGGTTGCTTATCTCCACTTCAGTTAGTTGTTTTTCTGGGGTTTTATCTTGTTCCTTCATCTGGTACATAGTCCTCTTCCTTTTCTGTCTTTCTGTGAATGTGGTTTCTGTTCCACAGGCTGCAGGATTGTAGCTCTTCTTGCTTCTGCTCAAGTCTTACATTACTTCTTATGAAGTATTTGTTTAAAAATGAACATTGAACAATTATTGTGAACTTACAATAATGAAAATATCAATCTGGCTTGTTATGTAAATTCAACACCTTATTTTTATACACTTATGTCAACATAAATTATATCAATATGTATTTTAGTTTGAATCATATAACCTTTAGACAATTTAAATTAAATATTTCAAAGATTCAATTTTTAGTAGTTAGTAAATAAGTTCAATATATATTTAAGTAGGTATAATTCATATACTGATGCCCATGCAAGCCAAGTGCTAGATTTTCAACTAACCTGAAATTAAAATGCTTGTGTTCAAATGGAAAAAGAAAAGTGAATCTTAATACATGGAAAATCAAGTAGAGGAAAGAAGAAAGGAAGAAAAGAATGAAATGAAAGAGAAGAGAGGAAAAAAAAATGAGAAAGGAAGGAAGGAAGAAAGCAATAGAAATACTCCCCTAAATACTTTATACAAACTACTTTACTCTATCTCAATAAACTCCTACAAAGTAGACACTATTGTTACCACCATTTAAAAGATGAGAAAACAAATGCAGAGTGAGTTCATGTAACTTCCCCAGACCATATAGTCCGAGAATCATAGAACAATAATTTGAACCCAGGGAACCTCATGCCGAAGTTAAAACTCTTAACCACTTTATACTACTGTCTTTATCACAGGTGAGAAAATATAAGATACAGTAGCATTATCAGTGCCCTTCAAATAGCAAGCATAATTTAAGTAATGTTTCAGCAACCTCCTCCTTAATAAAGTCATCTCAATGGAAAATACTTGGCTTTTGAATCAGGTAAGCCTGATTTCTCTTCTCAAGCTGGCACACCAAAACTCTTAAAACTCATTTCACTTATTTAAATTTATTTAACCTGTGGCTCTTAATTAAGGACTAAGATAAGGTGTTTCAGCAAATAATTTGACAAGGTAAATATATTTAGAGTCAAATAGAATTAGTTTGAATATTGGCTTCCCCACTTTCACTTTGGATAAATTGTTAGTCACTCACTCTGAGTAGATAATATGAGAATAGTCTTAATTATTTTATTAAACTATTATCAGTATTAAATAAGATAAAATAGTAAATGTAATATAACAATGTGTGCAAAGTTCAAAACAGTGTACATAAATCAGAGATAACATTTGATAAATTTAAAAATGTACAGTTACTGATTAAAATTTCCTTGCGATTCTTCATTCTTTTAAAATATGAGAATAATTCTATATATCTCACAGCTGAATTGGGGTAAGATGTAAAAGTGGAGTGCACTTAGGTATCTAGAGATAGAACAGTTCCTGCCATATGTTTGGTACTCAGAATATATAATTGCCTTCCTTCATGTATCTCTTATTTATACTTTAATTAACTTTAAGTGATTTCCAACTGATAGGTAATATTCCCATATTACTCAACATGTCAATTTGCTGCCTATCTTTCTAGGAATCTCCCCAACCAAGCTCTGTTATGTGCTTTATTATAAAAAAAAAAAAACCATTATGTTGTCTCAGTAGCATTCACTTGGAAAACTAAGTTGACAGCAAACTAAGCATGCTGTTTCTCTTACATAAAAACATTATCTTAGGTTACAAAGTCATAATATAGCAATTTCTTAAAATAAACATATAACTGAAACTGTGTCATCAAAACCAGGGGTCTGGAAACTTTTTTTCTAAAGAGGTAAATAGTAAATATATTAAGTCATATGGTCGCTATTACAACTAATAAACTTGGCCATTGCAGCATGTACCTCTATAAGGAATATATTTTTTATAATGGTGGAAATTTCCTCCAATTATATTTTATTTACAGAAGTAGAATGTGGGCTGTATTAGGCACACAGATCACAGTTTCTCATCCTTGACCGATATCAGTGGTTTAATTGAAATGTGGAATAAGAACTTGCTAATTTATTCAAGAAAAACTTATTTAAGACAAAAAAAAATAACAGAAGTAACCATCATCAATATTATTGATTATAAACTCTTCGTGGACAGGGAAGTAAGTTTTGTGGTATTTTATGTTTTTATAGAGTTGATGTTCAATAATTATATATTAATTCATTTAGTCGTAAGGGAATGTTTATTGAGTGCTTAAGATATGAATAAATGAACTAGTACTTTGATTCCATCTCAAATAAATTTTGTCATAAGTATTAAAATGGCAGTAATTCTTCTAGTTTTTCTGTAGACATTGAAGAGAGGATATACTTGCTACAAATAATTCTGATCTTCCTAAATAGACACTGAATATGAGGTACAGAAACATATCAAAAGGGACAAATAATAAATGTTTACCTGGTTAATAAGGATCAGAACTAGGTGTATAATGTTAAATAATTTCTGAGAAAGGAAAGCAGTAACAGTTCTAGAAGTTTGTTATGATAGCTAGGAAAGGGTTTGAGAAAAATTGTCATGTGAAACAGAGAGAAAAATCACAAATATATGTGGAAGTCAAAGTTGCATGACTAGAAGTTAAGTGCAATTTGAATAAACATTATTAATCATAGGCTTACAGGAAAAAAGGTTGAATAATAGAGAAGAAAACATTTAAACTGAGTGTCTACAATGTATTAAGACATTTGAGTAATGAAAAACTACACATTTTTGCTTGGTTCTTTAGCTTATTGTTAATCAGAAAATGATGAAATATTATCCCACTACAATAAAAAATACTTAAAAATTCAGATATGGTTTTATCATACATTTTACCCAACCAATCAAAATACTTTGAATATCCTAGAGAAAGAGGGCTTTGACCAGAAGTTTGGATAATATAATGAAGTCAAGGTTAGAATGGAAGCAGACCTTCATTTAAATTATAACAAAGGAATAAAAGAAAATACAAAGACAAAAGTAGGCTGAATGATCAATGGATCCCTGACTTAATTTGCTGTGGCTATATATAGTGACTCTGTTTCTGGTAGAAAAGTCAATTTTAGTAGAAAAAATGACTAGCTTTTAATGAATGAATTTCCCTGACTGAATTATGAATGCTTAAATTTATTCCTAGGTATTTATGGACCCAGAAAAGAAAAAAAAAAGCAGAAATGATTTCAGAACACAACTGGATATAAAATACAATTTGTAAATGTTATTAAAAGATACACTTTTAAAAACTCTGGGATATAAAAATCTGAAATAGAATAAATTCATTTGGACAGAACTAGAGTTATTAATAAAATGAACTACAGAAGGAGCTTTTGAAGGATTCATACAAGAAGGTAGAAGATTTGAATTATGAACTGAAGATATTTGTAATACAGAAAGATGTCACTGAATCTAGATTGAGCAAATGTTGATGAGTTGATTTAGAAAATACTCTGTCTAGAAATATGTAGGTGGATTTTATTTCAGACCCTAAATAATTTAGGTCAATTTCCTGCAAGATATACTGACCAAAAATGAGCAAGTCTAGATTGTTTCTCTAGAAAAAGTATGAACTTTATCATACAACTCAATAACAACAATGACAACAACAACAAAAGCCAATTGAAAAATGGGCAGAAGACCTAAATAGACATTTTTCCAAAGCATATACACAGACGGCCAATAGACACATGAAAATATGCTCAACATCACTAATTATTGATATTAGAGAAATGCAAATCAAAACAACAGTGATGAAATACCACCTCACACCAGTCAGAATGGCCACCATTAAAAAGTCCACAAATAGGGTGGGAGGGAGACGCAAGAGGGAGGGGATATGGGGATACATGTATACATATAGCTGATTCACTTTGTTATACAGCAGAAACTCACACAACATTGTAAAGCAATTGTACTCCAATAAAGATGTTAAAAAAAAAAAAGTCCACAAATAACAGATGTTGGAGAGGGTGTGGAGAAACGGGAACCCTCTTATGCTGTTGGGAGGAATGTATCAATAAATTGTGCAATCACTATGGAGAACAGTATGGAGGTTCCTCAAAAAACTAAAAATAGAATTGCCATATGAGCCTGCAATCTCACTCCTGGGCATATATGTGGAGAAAACTATAATTTGAAAATATACATGTACCCCAATGTTCACTGCAGCAATATTCAGTATAGACAAGACATGGAAACAACCTAATGTTCATCAAGAGATGAATGGATAAAGAAGATATGGTACATATATACAATGGAATACTATTCAACCATAAAAAAGAATCAAATAATGCCATTTGCAGCAACATGGATGGACCTAGAGATTATCATACTAAGTGAAATAAGTCAGAATGAGATAAACAAATACCATATGATATCACTTATATGTGGAATCTAAAATACGACACAAATGAACTTATCTCCAAAACAGAAACAGACTTACAGACATAGAGAACAGATGTGTGATTACCAAGTGGGAGAGTGGGTGAGGGAGGAATGGATTGGGAGTTTGGGATTAGTAGATGCAAACTATTATATATAGAATGGATAAACAACAAGGTCCTACTGTATAGCACAGGGAACTATATTCAATATCCTGGGATAAACCATAATGGAAAATAATATAAAAAAGAATATATATATATATATATATATAACTGAATCACTCTGCTGTACAGTAGAAATTAACACAGCATTGTAAATCAACTATAATTCAATAAAATAAATTAAAAAAAATAAAAGAAGTATGAGCTTTAAACTTCACAGTATTATGAAAGAGTAAATTGTCCCCATAAAAATAGGAGCAAAAAGAATAATTAATATACCAAAGTCAATCATATTCAAATTTCTGGTCAATGTCATAAAACATGAGAAAATAATAAAACATAAATATTTAATAAGAGAAGTAAAAATCATTTCTATTTGAGAATAATGTGATTCAATAACAAGAAAACAAAACAGTTGATTAAAGATAATAGAAGTTTATGAAAAAACTAAACATTTTTTAAATCATCAAAATAATCAGTAGGGAAATACAAACTGTTAAAAATGTGAGAAAAGAAAAATTGCACAAATTGAGAGAATTTAATTTATGAAAGGAAGAATCTAAACGTAGTACAAATGTTTTTTTCTTCTTAAATCAATATATGGTTTCATCTTAACTCTAGTTAGTAGTAATTGGGCAATGGGGGGGGAATATTTTTAATTCTATAGAATAATTTGTTCTCTATAAGAACATAAAATTTATTTGGAAGACACGGTTGGCCCTTTATATCCACAATTCCCCATTCATGGATTCTAGTAATGTTACATATTTACTGAAAAATAGCCATTTATACACTGAGTTCAAACCCATATTGGTCAAGGGTCAACCTGTATTCTTTAATTTCTTTCCATAACACTTTGTAGTTTTCAGTGTAAAATTATTTCACATATTTTGTCAGATTTATCCTTAAATATTTCACATTTGTAGATACTATTGTAACTTAGTATTTTTATTTTTACTTTTTCTTTCCAGTTGTTGGAATCATTGTTAGGATACAGAAACACAATTGCTTCTCATAGGTTGATCTTGTCCTGCAGTTCTGATAAGGTCACTTAGTAGGTGTAGTAGCTAATTTATAGATTTCATAACATTTCTTATGTAGATGATTGTGTCATATTTCTATTCTTTCCTTTCCTATTTTTTTTTAATTTATTTTTTTTGCTTATTGCACTGGCTAGAGCATCCTGTACTATGTTGAGTAGAAGTGTTGAGAACAGTCATCCTTGCCTTGTTTCTGATCTTGGGAGAACAACATTCAGACTTTCACTCTGAATTCCTGAAATAAGCCCAAATTTATCATGATTGATGAAAATTTTCATATATTGTGGCTTTAATTTGCTAAAAATTTGCAAGAATTTTTTCTTCTACGTTATGAAAGATATTGTAACATAGTATTCTTTTCTTGTATGGTCTTTGCCTGGTGTTAATATCAGTATTTCTGGGCTCATAAAATTAGTTGTATATTCCCTCATCCTCAATGTTTTAGAGGAGATTTTGTAAAATTAGCATTGTTTTCTTAAACATTTGGTACAATTCACCAGTAAAGCCACTGAGCATGAGAATTTTTTTGTGAAAATGTTTTAATTAAAAATTCAATTTATTTACTAGAGATAGAGCTATTCTTGTTTGTTATGTGTATTTGTTGCTTTCTTCCTTACTAAGAGACCACTGATTTTTTTTTAATTTTATTTATTTATTTATGGCTGTGTTGGATCTTCCTTGCTGCACAAGGGCTTTTCTCCAGTCATGGCGAGCAGGGCCACTCTTTGTTGCCACAGCATGTGGGATCTTCCTGGACCAAGGCTTGAACCTATGTCTCCTGCACTGGCAGGCGGACTCCCAACCACCGCACCACCAGGGAAGTCCCGAGACCACTGATTTTGATTGTGCATAAAAACATACCCAGTTAAACATATTTGCCTTCCCAGACTCCTTTTCAGATAGGAATGACCCATGTGACATTTTTCTGGCCAATAAGATATAGGTAGAAGTCTGCTAGGCATTTTAGAGGAAGGTTTTTCTTTCAAAACACAAATCCTACTTCTCCACAACTTCCTTTTACATATACCCAAGACAAAAGCTAAATTGTATGCATGATGGAACAAAAAGTTAGAAGGAATAAGAATCTTTGATTATATACTTGATTAGCTGTAATATCTTTAGCTACTCCTGAAAACCCAATACTTTTTAAACAATCTGGATTTTTACATAATGATATGCTAATTACATATGAATAATTACTCATATCAAGTACTTAGATTAAATCTGTAAGCTATTATTCTTTATTTTAAGTGTTATTCTATTTTTGTTTTCATTGCCAGTTGCATATTTAGTAGAGTTTCATATCAATTTACTATTTTGATATTTTCTAAAATATCACATTATAAGTTCAATACTTTGTAAATCTTTTTGCATGTGGCCTGGCCATTTTGTCTTTCTATTCTCAAAATTTTAAAACAAATAATTAAATAAGTCTTCAAAATACATACCATTCTCTGAGGTAATAAACAAAAGTTCAGGTTCACATAGAAATCTCAGAATCACAATATGCTGGTTTTGGCTATCATCACTTATAAAATAAAATTATTGATTTTTTGGACTTGAGTATTTCCTGGTTACATTCATTGCAGAAAATCATAAGCATCTGAATTTGAGGAAACTTTTCTCAGATAGATAGATAGATACATATAGATATAGATATAGATATTCATATTCTATATGAATATCTAAATATGAATATATAGATATTCATATTTATTCATGATATAAATATTTAGGGATTTTTATCCAATTTTGTTTGAACTATTAAACAATGGGATCAATTTACATGAACACATAATATATGATCATACATGAAAAGAATGAGAAATTATGTAGCCTATAAAATGATGTAAATCTGTATTTATTGACATAGAAATATGTATAAATAAGTCCCCCACATATGAACCTTCAAGTTGTGAACTTTCAAAGATGTGAAAGTGCATTTGCATGTCTAATCCATAAGTTAGTTCATGTGTCTGGTGTACATTGTCATATATGTCCATCCTCTACAAGTGGTTGTGCTTTGTATACTTTACTGTACAGTACTTTATATAGTACAGTAGTATAGTATCTTTATTTCAAGACCAGGATGTCCAGAAGCAAGTGTAAGAGATTCATGACACAGGAAATGGCAAGGGAATTTCCTTTATTTGAGAAGGCACTGTTAGTTTTTGAGGCACAGGACCCGAATGTAGAACAGTACATGAGGGTTGCAGCAGCCTTTCAGAAGGCAATGCAGTACTACCGTGTCATCTATGATGAGAAGAAAAAAAAAGCTACTACTCAGACATCACTGGATCATTTTTTCAAGAGGGTAGATAGAACTGAATCCAGCAAGGAACCAGAACCTTTGCTATCAATGTCAGGACTGAGTGAAATTGCAGCATGCCTTCAGTCTCCTATTCCTTCAGCTCTACCATCTCCCACCTCCTCTCCCTCCTCCAGTCAGTAACTCTTCTTGCCTGTTCACTCGATGCCAGCCCCTGTATGCCAGCTGTTGTACTGTACTACTGTACTTTCAAATGTACTGTAATGTAAGATTAAAAATGTTTTCTTTACTTTTTGTGTTTGTTTGTTTTTATGTATTATTTGCACAAAAATTATTATAAAACTGTTACAGTACTGTACAATATAGCTGATTGTGTTAGTTGGGTACCAAGGTTAACTTTGTTGGACTTACGAACAAATTGGACTTATGAACATGCTCTCAGAATGGAATTCATTTGTATATAGGGGATTTAATGTACAAAAAGTCATTAAATGAAGAGCAAGGTCACAACTAGTATGTATCATATAAATCAATTCTTATTAAAGGTATGATATAAACCGTGTGAAAATTAGAGTTACACAAAATTATATTTTATGTGCTATCATGTATTTTGTTATGTTATTTATATTAGGCTATATTGCAAGAGAATACCAGAAATATCTGGAAGGAATTTTACCAAAATTATTACCTAAAAATAATTTGTAGGTAATAATTTTTAAATAAATGAGTGATTTAATTCCTACAATAAAACTGTACAGTTTTTGTTTTGCTTCTCTAGATATGTTAAGACCAGATGATAAATCACTTAGTTCTATACTTAAACATGAGTAATGAATAAATATATGTTGCTACAGTTAAATTTTGAAACAAAAAAGCAGTCTTATTGACACAGTTTGATGAATGTAGGTCAATATGGAGCAAGAATAAACTCTGTCAATAGAGAAATAAATCAAGTTTTGGAATAAAGATATACTATTATATTTGGAAATTAGACATATCTTATTTTAAATAGTGAAGTTTATTAACACTAAAATAGCTTATCATCTGTTATGTTACACTATATTTACTAAGAAATAACTAGTAAGCTAAAAAATATTTTTAAACAGGTCCCAAGGAAATAGATCCCATATAACTTCACACTGTAATATCAATTTACTCTAGGACATGCCTTGAAGACTGTTAAGATTTTGTTCTTTCTTTTTTTCTTTCTTAACTGCTTTATTCTATATGTTGCCTTAAAAAATCCATATATAAGTTCTTGCCTAGAAGATAGCTTCAGAATCATAATGATGTGCTTTCAGTAAATTGAAACATCTTAAGTTTACAACAAAATCATCTTAAAATAATGTCAAAATTGGTAAAAAATTGATAGATACAATATTTGAAGTTTTTAACCATGAATAGTCACCTGATGGAAAGTAGAATGCAGTATTCTTCATTTGATTAATTTGATTATCCAAATGACACTATAGTCATACACACAGAAATATAATGCTAAATCAAGAATTGTTATGAAACCATTAAACTTCATTTTTATTCTCTGTCTCCCCAAGGGACATATATTGTGAATAGGCAGGGTACAGAAAAGAAGTGAAGAGCAATGCTACAGTATTCTAAAATGACTTATCTTCATTTTTTTTCCAGTCTATACTAACAGATCTAAGGACTCAGGCTTATATGAAGATAGAAGGATAGGAAAGAAAAAGAGACATATAAAAATGTTACATATATGGCACAGTGATCTCAGTCTAGAACCCAGCAATACTGAGAGGGAGATTTATTACCTGCATTTTATAGATGAGTAAACTGAAACATTGAAAATTACATGAAATTTAAAATTTTTTGACTAAGAGATAGTAAAGATTTTAAAACTATTACTGAATAATTCTAATCTCCATTGAATTATAGTATATCTTCAAAGTTACAAATTCATAAATTTATATGTTGGTAGAACTACATGGAAAGTTACCTCTCCTCCCAGAATGGTGGCAGCAAAGGGAAATACATATTTAAGTTCACTTTATAAATTAAAAAAATAAATTTTCCAATTTTTTCCAAACACTGTTATTGTCTCAAAAATGTTTTCCTGTTGAAAAACACAGATGACTTATATTAATTTATGTCAATCAATTACCAGAAAACATAATTATCTCGAGGTTATATTGTTTGGTCTTATTTTCTAAAACCTCAAGCTGTTATTATTTATTGAACAAAATGGTAAATTAATTCTAAGGAGAATAAAAACAAGTAACAGTTGTAATTTTTGTCAGGCTGACAGCATATAATTGGCTAAAAGCAACCATAGATTAATTAAATATTGGATTTTGAACAGAAGTGTCAAACCAGGCTTACATTATGAGATTTTTTTTTTGGTTTTGGTAATTTATTCATATGAATATTACAGTTATGCATTTTGTTAAACTTCTGAGGCTTCTCCACTTCCTAGTCATATGAACGTTGACAGTTTACTTAAAGCAAACAGAAATGTACTGCCCAGATCTTTCTTCAAGAAGGGTCTTTTTGAAAAACTTTGGAAGAATTTGGGTAGTTGACAGCCTCTTTTACCTCCTTTTGATTTACCTTTGCTTTTGAGTTTAGATTATAATCTTCTAGGGATGGCCCTAGCCAATGATCAAACGGGACTGAGATACATGCACCTGGCATTAAACATAATGTGACGTGCATTTTACAGGTAATCTTTGCTGGAAAGCTCTCCTTTGATCTAGCAGAGACTTTTCCACATTTACTTCATGATCCAACAACTCCTCTTGCCAAAATTTACTTTCTTTATTTTCTTTTTCAGGTATAATACACCCCCTCAATTTTTTGTACTTTTAACTCTATGTCAGCCTCTCCTTTCCAGAGGACAAAACTGACACAAATGTTCCAGGAGTCATTTGAGAAAGCAGAGAGTGAGATAGAATTGGGGAGCTTGATGACTCATCCGCTGGCAACAAGGACACTATGTTAGGGGTTTTGTGGGTTAGGGTAATCCTGGGAAAAAATTGACAGCTCAATTGCTAAAACTTTCACAGATGGTGACTGGAGAGAATGTTCAATAAAAAGAAAGACTCTGGTCTGTGCAGTGATACAGGAACTGTAAAAATATGAGGATGCAGGAGTGAGAGAAAGAGGAGATAGAAAATTTCCATACAAGGAAAATAGAATAGGCTGGTTGTTATTAAGTGATACTGATACTCTACAGAAGAAAAATGGAAAGCTTAACAAATAACTAAAAACTAAGTGTGAAGGCCAGAGACTTTCTCTGATATTTTACAAGGAGAAAAGAAGAAGGTGAACACCAAACATAGGATTGAGTTATCAGAGTGGCTAAATTTTAAAAATGATGTAATGATCGGCTAAGGCAGGTCTATAATGACAGGATCTGAGCCTGGGAAATGGCAAAATGCTTCGCTGTCAGGTCAGGCATGTGGAAAGAAAAGGGTTATAAGATTAGAGACAAGGAGATCTGTGTAAAGTCATGTGGATGAACATATGCGAGTGGGTACAACGTGTAAATATTATAGTATTACTCAAATTTTATGTAGTGCTATCATTCAGGTCACAATGTATTTACGAAACTAGGTTCTCATATGGTGTTGTATCCTCAGGAGGAAGGATACATGGCCCTAGGAACCAATGAGTGGAAGTAGGCTTTGCCATCATTTTCAGTGCCTCATTGGTGAATTTTGTTTTCTGTCACAAAATCTGGACTCTGTAGGTATGGAGGTTCTAAACCTAAAAGGGGGCATATAATTGCCAGGCAACGCAGAAAATTTCTCACTGAAAGTACGTTACCTGTTACATTTGATGCCAGTTCAGCAACATAAAACCTTATATGGTTCAACTGTTTAAGTGTGCCTAAATTAGGGTTGGGTAGTAAATGGATTCCTGGCACCAAATCCAGCATACAGTGGGTTCACTGAGCTTTTGGATCTACCCAGTGATCATTTCTTCAGTCCCTGAATTCATAATTGAGATTGATATACTTGGCAGCTGGAGCAACCCCTATATTGAATTAAGAGTTATCTCAATGGGGAAAAGCTATCTTAGTGAGAAAGCCGAGAGGAAATGTCTGAAACTGTCTTCCTCTGGCCAACATAATAAATTAAACATAATACTGCATTGGAGTGGAGACAGTGTAGACTACTGCTACACTTAAAGTTCTAAAGGATACAGGAGTAGTAGATGCTATCATAGCAGAAATAGGCCATCCACCCTGACAAGGCAACGCAACTAGAATGAAAGCACTCATGCTTGTTAAAGAAGAGGCCTGAGAGGTTCTGCTCACAATGAAGTCTACAGTCTATGGGGCAATGAAGTTATACACACACACACAAATATTTTCTCCATGTGGTGGAATGAAAGAGTTGGTTTTGCTGAGAGTCACATCTTCCATTTTCATTCATTCTTTCATTCATATCAGTAGCTGGATTGCAAAAATTTCTTTGATGAGGAGGTGGTGAAAATTATGAACTTGCTCTTGTTACATTATAGCACAACCTGTGTATGACTTTAAATGTTAGATAATAATCTAAGTGTCCTCCAGGAAATACAATTATTTTGGGAGTGGAGTGGTCAGGAGAAAGAGAACATAGAATTTAGCTTAATCTATTTATCTGTTGAATGTTTCATTAAAATATTAGGAAAATAATAAAACAGCTATTCCTATTTTTTAAGAAAAATGTTGATCTGTATCTCATTTCTCTTTTATATTCATTGTACTCTTTCACATATAAACAAAACTAAGATCTGTCCATTTTACTAATAATTACATTTTTAAAACTTTTACTGTGCACAATTTTTTAACCACATCAATCTAGCTCAGTTTTTAACCATGTGAAACTATACATTCTTTACTCCTTAGAATCTCTGTGATTTAACTTGATGTTCTTACATGTCCTAAGTTTGTGCTGAAAGCTATGTCAACTAATTTTTCTAGAAATAAATATAGCATTCCTGAATTGATCAGCTAAATTCGTAAATATATTTTATCATGTGCTAAAATAATGATTGACAATATTGATTCTGGATGTTTTATATTTTTGGGGGGAATTATACATGAGACAATTGTGTGATCACTTCTTTTTGGCTGAATATTTTGGCCAATTTTTATCTGTATTTGCCTTTGCTTTCCATATTTCCTCTTGTCTTAGAAAAGCTAATAATTCTAGACATCTCTGGCAATTAGTTCTTAACCTTGTTTTTATAGTCTAAAGCAATTCTTGACATACTGCTTCTTAGACTGAGGATATGCTAAAAGTACAAAATATGACTAAAATTCACAGTCCTAATGTTTGAATCTTGATATTATCAGCACTCTAAGATTAAATATAAAATGTTAGTGCCTTTTTATTATATAGTTATAAATATTCATAAGGAGTAGTTCAAAGTATCATTCTTACCTCAGAAGATTTGCTATTTGGTTTCAAATAAAAAGCAGTATGAGTATACAAATACTTAAGAATAAAGAAATATTTTCATGGGATAGCACCTACTCTGAAAAGAAAATGAAAAGGTGTCTGCTTATTATTTTAGATTATATATTTTTTTCAGATTTGAAGAACAAGAATAATAGTTCATGTTTTCTATTCAGATCTATTGAGCCAAGTTTATTGTTTAACCAGGTACAAAAGAAATAAAACACAATAGATTCATGAGGGAAAATCATGATAGATTCTCTCATGATTTAAACATCTTATTTTGGACTTGTATTAAATATGAATATGTCAACAAAGTTCAATGGATTAGAATCATATCACAAAGTGAAGGAATGAAAACCTGCTGGTAATATAAATCTGATTAGATCTGGTGAGCAGGAAGTAGCAACTACTGTAGACAAAATAATAAAGCATATGTGAGACAAGAGGTGGGAAATAAATCCTACAAAAAAAACCCCAAAAAAACAAGTGCCTACTACATTACTGGTATGGAGCACATTTAGGAATCTTTGGAAGATAAAAGATAAGTTGCTGCATATTGTCCCTCCTATCACTAAGAAATAATCAAAACGTCTATTGGACCTCTTTGGACTTTGGAGAAAATGTCTGTCTCATTTGGGCATACTGCTCTGACCTATTCACTGAATGACACAGAGCTGGAGAGTCGATACAGCCTGGAATTAGGACTTGGACGGTTAATCCCTAGCCAAGCATGCAAGTAGGACATTGAAGGTTAATCTTGGCCCTACCAGCTAAAAGCAAACTTCTGATGACCTTCACTAAGTATTTTTTTTAATTAATTAATTAATTTATTTATTTTTGGCTGGGTTGGGTGTCCGTTGCTGCGCAGGGGCTTTCTCTAGTTGCAGCGAGCCAGGGCTACTCTTCCTTGTGGTGCGCGGGCTTCTCATTGTGGTGGCTTCTCTTGTTGGGACCACAGGCTCTAGGCACGTGGGCTTCAGTAGTTGCAGCACGTGGGCTCAGTAGTTGTGGCTCACGGGCTTAGCTGCTCCACAGCATGTGGGATCTTCCCGGACCAGGACTCGAACCCGTGTCCCCTGCATTGGCAGGCGGATTCTCAACCACTGCACAACCAGGGAAGCCCTTCACTAACCATATATAGAGAAAAAAGTGATTTGCTACATCAACAGTTGATACAAGGTGCCAGAGGTACCATGGGATGTGTTTATTTGCTCTAGCAATAAAATCGCAAATGGAAGAGCAGCTGCCATTGAAGTCACCACCTGATTAAATGTATGATAGTCCACTTTCATTCTGCACTGGTCAAATATGAAACTTGAATGAAGATATTTTTTTTAAATACAAATGTAGAGTTTATTGAAAGCTATTTCTATACCTACAACAAGCTAAATACATCTGTTCATACACATGTATACATAATTGCTCTGCCTGTAGTCTTAAATCAGAACTGAAACAGTAAATAAATATTGATATTCTTCATCTTTTTACAGACATTACTATACATTGACCTGTTTAAAAAATAAAAAAGTATTTCTCTATTTTTATTAAACTTTAAATAAAATATAACATATATACAGAAATGTACATAAATAATAAAAGTACAGTTTGATAAACTGGTGACACACCATTGTAACTGTCTTTCAGATTATGAAATAGAAAATAACTGACATTCTTTAATCTACTTTATCACTTTATAGTCACTGCCCCAACTAAGTGTAACCGTTAGCCTCATCCAATGTCAGAAATCAATTTTCTTGTTTTTAAACTTGGATTGAATGAACTCATACAGCAGATAATCTTTGATTCCTGGATTCTCCTCTTATTATTTGGGTGAGTCTTCCATGCTGCTCTATATAGTTATGTAGTTTGATATAGTTTGCTTATTTCCATTTATTCCACTGTGTG
This sequence comes from Pseudorca crassidens, assembly GCF_039906515.1. NCBI lineage: Eukaryota > Metazoa > Chordata > Mammalia > Artiodactyla > Delphinidae > Pseudorca > Pseudorca crassidens. The sequence goes on along the minus strand of NC_090304.1, from coordinate 74,477,414 downwards.
AATAGGTCATAATTTATTTATTTAATCTATTGTTAATGTTTTGACTATTGTAAATTGTTTGTCCATGATACTTTTTCATGTATTTTGATCAACATATGTATGCATTTCAGTCCCATATATGCCAGGAGTAAAGTTGATGAGTTATAGATTATTTGTATTTTCAGCTTTAGTAAATACTAGAAAACATTTTCCAAAGTGATTGTTCTAAATTACACTACTACAAGCAGGATATGAGAATTTCTGTTTACTTTACTCATCAGCATTTGGTATTGTCTGTCTTTCTCATTTTAGCCATTCTGGTGGCTGTGTAAGATAATTCTTTGTGGTTGTAATTTACCTTTATCTGAGAACTAGTAATGTTAATAAAGTTAGTAAAGTTAAGGGTCCCTTCATATGCTTATTTCCTATTTAGATAGCCCCTTTTATGAAATGTTCAAGGTTTGTTTGCCTTTTTAAAATTGGATTATTTGCTGTTTATATTTAGGAGTTCTTTGTATATTCTGGATATAGATCATTTGATAGTATCAGAGATTATCAGTCCAGGTTCTACCAGAGAAACAGAGAAAAACAAACAAATTATGTATATATATATATATATATATATATATATATATATATATATATATACATTTCTCTTATGATTAGTGCATTTTGTGTAATCTTAAAGAAATATTTGTCTATGCTAAATTCATAAAGCAATTTTTCTATTTTCTTCTAAACAGATTTAAAACTTTCACATTTAGATTTAAAATCCAACTGAAATTGATTTGTATTTCTTCCTGATTCAGTCTTGGGAGATTATACATCTATTTTAAAATTTATATTTGATGACTTTCATAAAAGTCATAATTAAATATTCCTGTAATTAAATATTCCTATATTTAGCTTTCTTTTATTTCCCTAACATTTATATATTCAATCATTTATTCCACCAATACTTATTGACCATCTATAATTTATAAGTATTGTACTGGAAATGGGATAGAATGATTTAAAATAAAAACAAATTTCCTTTTACCTTATTTTTTTCTGTTTTCTTTTTTATTACCTTTCTTTTTTTTTTTTTTTTTTTCCGGTACGTGGGCCTCTCACTGTTGTGGTCTCTCCCGTTGCGGAGCACAGGCTCCAGATGCACAGGCTCAAGGGCCATGGCTCATGGGCCCAGCCGCTCCGCGGCATGTGGGATCCTCCTGGACCGGGGCACGAACCCGTGTCCCCTGCATCGGCAGGCGGACTCTCAACCACTGCGCCACCAGGGAAGCCCATCTTTCATTTTTGATAACAAGCAAATGGATTTTTGTTCTTAAAAAAGGAAAAGTGTCAGTCAATTAATATCTATACTAAGGTTATAGCAGAATATACAAGAAACTAGTGAGGTAGATGATGATTTATGTAAAATTAATGATGGTTAAATTGTCATTTAAAAGTTGGGGGCTTCCCTGGTGGCGCAGTGGTTGAGAGTCTGCCTGCTAATTCAAGGGACACAGGTTCGAGCCCTGGTCTGGGAGGATCCCACATGCTATGGAGCAACTGGGCCCGTGAGCCACAGCTGCTGAGTCTGCGCGTCTGGAGCCTGTGCTCCTCAACAAGAGAGGCCGCGATAGTGAGAGGCTTGCACACTGCGATGAAGAGTGGCCCCCGCTTGCCACAATTGGAGAAAGCCCTCGCATGGAAACGAAGACCCAACACAGCAAAAATTAATTAATTAATTAATTAATTCCTATCCTCAACATCTTAAAAAAAAAAAAAATTGGAACCCTGCTCCCACCATCCATAATCATCATGCTATGCACTTGCCAAAGATAACTAATCCACAGGTCTCAATGTTTAGGTCATTTAGTCAGGGACGCCTTCTCAAATCCATATTATATGTTTCCATAGCACCTAAAATTCTATATAGCGTTTATAGTAATTATGAACAGTTATTTGTGTAATTATTAATTTAGAGTCTATTTTCTCTCTACTGAATGATATGTTTCACAAAAACAGAAGAAATGTAGGCTATCAGTTAAATAAAAATGGAAGAGCAGAAGAAAAAAATAGAGAAAAGAAGAAAGTGAGAGATAGAGAAAGAGGATGAGAGGAAGAAAGGAATTTATGAGGGTGTTGTGCTCATAATCTTTTATAATAAGTTTTCCAAAAAGTTTATGTAATTTTCAATGTTTTGAAAACATTTCCATGCAGCTATTAAACTTCGTGGAGGAATTTTATGTCCCTTGTAACAAAAAGTCTGACCCTATTTTTTTTTTTTTTATGTGTAACAGATGACAGATTTTAAACCTCATTTCTCTCTCTTCCCCTTGTATCTTGCATCTGGGAAAGCTGGTAAGAAATCCTGGGTGCTTCCTCCTTTGGCAGTAGAGGGAAATTCAACCTATGTCGCCTTAGTTCCAACCCCATCCACTATGAAAATCACAAACCCATCTCCTTTCTCAAGCCTTTTCAGACCTGTTTTAAGGGACTGCCTGGCTCTCTCCAGGAAATCCTCAATTATGCAAGCAGTAAATCTTTTCATATCCTCTTGGTGTGACATCATCAGTTTTGACATCTGAACCAAATTTTGGATGGGATTTTCTCCTATTTATGTAGAGTACAAAATATACAGTCTCCCTGTATAGTCTATGTATATTTAGTTATAAAGTTGTTAATTTATACATCAAAATATGTAACAGAAATGATGCAAGTTAGATAACCTGAGGTATTTTGTAGTGAAATAAAGTTAAATCCAAAGCCATTTCAATTTATGTCTCAAAGCCTGGCTTTTTGCACATATTATGAACAATTTTTTTTTACCAAAATTTATTTTTTCTTATTTGTAACAAATTTACATCAGAAGTCTTACAGGGGTATAAAATTTAATTCACATTTGATTTACATATAATGTATAACTTTAATCTTAAAAGTATACAATTACATGAGAGAAATTTAAAAATTCAGCCAAGACATATATTAGTTAATATCATATTTGCATTGTCATTTTCATCATCTGCGATTGAAATGATGGCACATTTTTTCCCCATGTACGAGTTTAAAGAAGTTGAATTATTTAATAATCATTTATTCTTTCCAGTTTTTTTTCCAGCATTTCTTGGCAAGTCTCTGAGCATTTCATGTGGATTATCAGGAAAGATTTTACAATAACCAATGGCTGGCAACGGTTATTCCAATTTCCAAAAGTTGTTAACACAAAACAACAACAACGAGTAAGCAAGTAAATAATAACAACAACTCTTCTCCATCCAGACTTTGGACAGAGACTGAGTTTACACATTTTCTTTCTGTTTGGAAGAATAATGTTTCTTTGTTGAAAACCTTTAAATGCATTCAACCATCTTTGATCTATAGATACTTCTTTTGTTGTATTTCACCAGCAAGTTCTCATGAAGATGTGACTTAAGGACACAGTGTTCATTAAAAAGATAATATGACTGAGTTCATTACCTATTTTCCAAGATTTATCATTAAGTTAAAGATTTACCATTCTGGGCCTCCCCAACTGAACCTAGCAAACTTAGTTTCTATGAAGATTTCCTTTCTAAAGGACTAGTTAATTATTAATCTACAAATATGCAGCTGCCTACTCCCCAAGGTCCAAATCACACAAACAGCATTTTAGTAGTTTTCATGTTAAGGTCTTTTACTTTAGCAGTAAAATTAATTTTTTTTCTTACAATTCTTTTATGATCACCAATATTTATGTGAGATTTATGGTGCTGAAAAAAGTAATAGCTAACATATAGAGAGGTTTCCTGTGTTCCAGGCAGTGTGTTGAGTGCACGCATGAATTATCTCACTTAATCTTTACCACCATCCTGAGTCTGCTACTTATTCAGCATGTGACTTTGGACATGTTATTTAACTTTTCTGTGTTTATATTTTCTTATCTATAAAAGGAAGATAAAATTACCAACCTCATGGGATGGTTGAACCATTTTTTTTCATATATATCCTGGCCAAAAAAATACCTCTGATTTTGTTACTAATGAAATGATTACACTAGCTCTTGATTACCATAAGTCTCACCCAGCTATTCAGTATATTTCACCAAAAGTAAAATGTAAATAATGTTTTTATCAAGGTAAAAATAAAATCTACTACAGTTTGGTTCTATAATGGAATAAACTTCAACCACATATAAAATTATGCACTTTTTATACAAATGGTTTTAATCTTAGATCTTCTGAACTCATTATAGAAATGGTTTTAATCTTAGATCTTCTGAACTCATTATAGAAATCTATATAGAACTACTCTACCATGATTGTTAAATGTTTAATTTCATTTTGTGATTAAGAAGAATTCATTTTCTTGGTCATCAATTGAATCGATAATATAATGATATCATAAATGGGTGTTGAAGTGTCAAAAGCTTTTTCTGCATCTGTTGAGAAAATCATATGGTTTTTATTCTTCAATTTGTTAATATGGTGTATCACATTGATTGATTTACATATGTCTAAGAATCCTTGAATCCCTGGGATAAGTCCCACTTGATCATGATGTATGATCCTTTTAATGTGTTGTTGGATTCGGTTTTGAGTCTATGTTTATCAGTGATATTGGTCTGTAATTTTCTTTTTTGTGATATCTTTGTCTGGTTTTGGTATCAGGTTGTTAGGGGTCTCTTAGAATGAGCTTGGGAGTATTCCTCACTCTGCAGTTTTTTGGAAGAGTTTCAAAAGGATATATTTCTTCCTAGTTCAGTCTCGATGGTTGTACCTTTTTAAGAATTTGTCAGTTTCTTCCAGGTTGTTCATTTTATTGGCAGATAGTTGCTTGTAGTTGTCTCTTATGATCCTTTGTATTTCTGTGGTTTCCTTTGTAACTTATTTTTCATTTCTAATTTTATTGATTTGAGTCCTCTCCCTTTTTGTCTTGATGAGTCTGGCTAAAGTTTTATCACTTTTGTTTATCTTCTCAAAGAAACAGCTTTTAGTTTCATTAATCTTTCCTACTGTTTTCTTCATCTTTATTTCATTTATTTCTGCTCTGATCTTTATGATTTCTTTCCTTCTACTGATTGTGGGCTTTGTTTGTACTTCTTTCTCTAGTTGCTTTAGGTGTAAGGTTAGGTTATTTATTTGAGATTTTTCTTGTTTCTTGCTAGAAACAAGAAACATTGTATTGCTATAAACTTCATCCTTAAAACTGCTTTTGCTGCATCATATAGGTTTTGGGTCATCATTTTTTCATTGTCATTTGTTTCTAGGAATTTTTTGATTTCCTCTTTGATTTCTTCAGTGAACCATTGGTTATTTAGTTTATTGTTTAACCTCCATGTGTTTATTGTTTACAGTTTTTTTCCCCTGTAATTGTTTTCTAATCTCATAGCATTATGGTTGGAAATGATGCTTGATATGATTTCAATTTTCTTAAATTTACTGAGGCTTGATTTGTGACCTAAGATGTGCTCTATCTTGGAGAATGTTCCATGTGCACTTGAGAAAAAAGTATATTCTGCTGCTTTCGGATGGAATGCCCTATAAATATCAACTAAATCTATCTGGTCTAATGTGTTATTTAAAGCTTGTGTTTCCTTATTAATTTTCTGCCTGGATGATCTGTCCATTGGTGTAAGTGGGATGTTAAAGTTCCCCACTATTATTGGGTTACTGTTGATTTCCCCTATTATGGCTGTTAGCATTTGCCTTTTGTACTGAGGTGCTCCTATCATGGGTGCATAAATATTTACAACTGTTATATCTTCTTCTTGGATTGATCCCTTGATCAGTATGTATTATCCTTGTCCTTCCTTGTCTCTTGTAACAACTTTATTTTAAAGTCTGTTTTGTCTCATATGAGTATTGCTACTCCAGCTTTCTTTTGATTTCCATTTACATGGAATATCTTTTTCTGTCCTTTCACTTTCAGTCTGTATGTGTCCCTGGATCTGAAGTGGGTCTCTTGTAAATAGCATATATATGGGTCTTGTTTTTGTATCCATTCAGCCAGTCTATGTCTTTTGGTTGGAGTACTTAACCCATTTACATTTAAGGTAATTATCAATATAAATGTTCCTATTGCCATTTTCTTAATTGTTTTGGGTTAGTTTTTGTAGGTCTTTTTTCTCCCCTTCCTCTTTTCTTCTTTTCTCTTATGTTTCTTGCCTAGAGAAGTTCCTTTAGCATTTGTTGCAAAGCTAATGTGCTGATGCTGAACTTTCTTAGCTTTTGCTTATCTGTAAAGCTGTTGATTTCTCCTTTGAATCTGAATGAGAGCCTTGCTAGGTAGAATGTTCTTGTTTGTAGGTTTTTCCCTTTCATAATTTTATATATATCCTGCCACTCCCTTCCAGCCTGCTGAAAAATTTTTCTGCTGAAAAATCAGCTGATAACCTTATGGGGATTCCATTGTATGTTATATTTGTTGCTTTTCCCTTGTTGACATAAAAAAGTAACAAGATAGACTGTATTCCCTGAGTCTGTATTTTGAAAAGTATTTTACATTTTCTTCAGTCTATTTTAAAAGTTTATTGTATCTACATAAGAAAGAAGCATTGTGTCTGCTCACTAAAGGAATATGTTTTTATTAATCTTTTAGAGGAAAGCTAAATACCACAGATACATTTCTTCTCACGTATGTTATTTACTCCTCTAGTTTGTAGCTTTAGCTTTTCTTTCTCATTCTGCATTTGAGAAAATCATTTTAAAATAAAAAGTATTAGCTATTTTTATCATTTTTTGTTTTACCCATAATTTTTGTAACATTTTTCCAGATCCAGAATATTACCTTTGTTTTATAGAAGAAAATTCCTTTTAAACCATGAATTTGTTTGAACTTATTAATTTGGCTTCATTTTTCAATGTAAATACTTACAAAGTATTTATTTTTAATTTTGACTCCTAGATCCCAAAACTGGCAATTTTGAGGTTTTACTACATTTTTGGACCCATAATACTTTTTATCCTGAAGTAACCTTATCACTGCCTTGTTAATTTTTTTAAAATTAAAAGTTATTTCATCTTGAAGTGTGGCTTGGGAATCATCAATGTACAATATATGCTGACAGATAATAGGAAAAAGAGAATTATCTTTCAAAGTCCAAGTTGAGCATTTTTATTACATAATAGAAAAAATCTTGGCAATAAAAGTAAATTTATTTATAAAGAACCAATTACAGTATCTGCTTTCCATCTTTAAGAAACCAAAAGTGTCCTCCCACACACAATACACAATGAGTTCTTCCTCCTCTATAACTCCAGGCTCCTCCCTCTGGCAATCCCTTGCTTAGAACCCACTGAATAGCTGATCTGTGAGAGAACCATCATCTCCTGTTACACTTAGCATTAGCAAGTCTTTTAGGTGCAATGTTTCTGGAAAAAGTAACTTAAAGAATCACTCTTTAAATCATGCAAATTTTTGTTAGCTCATTCTTTTTTCTTTTCTTTTCTTTTTTTTTTTAACAAATACTCATTAAGTACCTAAGATGTATCTGGAATGTTGTAAGTGCCTGTCAGACCACAGAATAAGGACCATCAAAGTCTTCCTGGGAAAAGGTAAGCAAGGAAAATGGGGTTTGACTTGATTTAAAACATAAAGACCATCAGGAGTTTTCCTCCCTACACCAATATTACACCCCTATCACTGGAGGAGTTGATTTCTGCATAGAGAAGTACTCCAGACACATCATAGATCAAGTAGTTGATAGTATTAAATGCTGTAGAGATATGAAGTGGAAGAAACACTAATGCAACCTAGGGTTTCACTGGAATGGCTTAGGAAATTTCAAAACGGTTTGTTTAGTCAAGATATAAAGATGATATATTCAAAACAAACAAGAACAGGTTATACTAAAGCATATGCTATGTTTCATAGACACTTTTTGCAAATGCATTTTAGAAAAGGGTGATATAAACATGCAAAGCAGTGAGAAGAGAACATTCAAAGAAAGACATCTGACATAAGACTCACTTGCTTGCATCTTTTCTTTCTTATTCCCTCTCATTTTCCTTTGCTAGCTGTTGAGTTCTAGGAATGGAAACTCAAATAACAGTGAAAGAGTATTTATAAGAAACTCATTTCAGTTATTGGAAATATATGTATAATTTTACAGAAATATAATAATCATTCTGGCCAACACATAAGGAAATCATTTTTGATGATACACCTAGAATATTGTTTCACAAAAGTGGTGGATTTCAAAATCAAGTGCGGAATATTTAAACTTTGTAAATTTATTTTTTCATTCAGACATTTACTTATCATGTTGTCTCATTTGCATGTCACACACTGTGTAGGCAAGATATTAGTGAGTTGGATTGTCACCTTGTGCTTACATAAAGTAAGAGAAAGTAGTTAACATTAGCAAATACATAAAATAAAATATTTACCTAAGTGCTTTTCTGATATAAAGAGAGTAGGTGTTAACCACTTATCCTTGCCATAGCTACTATTAATCCTTAAGACAAGTTTGCCCAAATGGCTTTTCAGGGAAATAAATACTATAAAGAGTAAATAATTATTAAGTTTCTAGTCCTAAACTCTTATGTAATCTTTCCTATTAATCCACTAGGCTGGTCAGACCCTTAAACACAATATTAATCTAGTTGAACGCAAAAATCATAGTGAGCTTAAGTAGCCTGTTATGTGCCTCTTTTCTCCTAGATCTTTACCCATATTCTTTCTCTTAATCCAAGTGAAACAAAAGTGATTTCTCCTAATTTGGTTCCAGCGTTTAGTATTAGGGTACTGACTTGTCCACACATGCATAGCACATATTTCAACATTAACATTCTGGTTTCAACCTGCTAGATATACCTGCCTATCTTTCAATTCATTTTCAGTTCAAGCAAGAAAAATGGGTACTGCTTTTTTAGCCCCTCAAATCCCAATAAATCACATGAGAGATGAAATAAATTACAAAAATGCATGTTGCTGAGTCTATACCTATACTTATGTTTTTATATACATATACAAAGAGAGAGATAAATAGACACATTTTATGTGTACTATCAAGCAGGTGGATGCATGGAGATAAGATGACCTTTATCTTAATAAATACAGTGTTCACCAAGGTGAATTTCTGTCAAGATGCTCACAGAGTTTAACAAAAGTCCTCATTTTAGAACTGAAACCAAATTGCTTGTTCCCATTAAGAAAGACCTTTATGGCCTTTCTACATTTCCTTCCACAAAACTAAAAGCAGACTAAGCATGGGTGACAGCACTTGGTAAAAGTGATTGTAGTGACATTTTAGATCTGTCAAGTCTCTCTGTAACTACTGCACTGTAGGTAGCCTAATGAGACACAGTGCATAGTAACGCAGTGTGAAAAACCCTTTAGAACTCTTGTTACAGTCATTTGAAGGGGGTTACAACTCTGAAGGCCATCATTTCCTGCTGGGAAGTGGAATCTTTTGGTAGCTGCTGAATTGCAGCAAAATGTCTTGAAAGCAATTCCCTTTCACTCATAACAATGCAAAGATTTAGATATACTGGGTTTCTGTTGATGATGGACACAGCTTGGCCTCCTTATAAACGGAATTCACATCCAGCATAGTGCTTTCTGAAAATTCAAAGATCTACTTAAATAACTCCTACCTCCTCTGCATATAAAGTGTAAATTTGTGATGAATAGACTTAGACTATTTATTAAATTATTTAACCTTTTAATACTATATAGAGCTTGTATTTTTCTGTCACAATAAAATTACAACTGTTGAGAATGGTGCTGATGTTCGGACATTTCCTCTGAAAGATAATCACAAAAGATTTCTATCCAGAATAACTGAATATAAAAAGTTTCAGATTTTGAGAAATTCTAGGTAAATAAAAGTTATGTATGTCCCTTCAATAAATATTTATTGAGAATCAACTTTATATAATACAGGCATCATGGTAAGAACAATGATTAAGGCATGATAGCTGTGCCAAAATAGCTCAAACTGCAGAGAAGAAGTAAGGTGTAATATTGTTGTAAAATAATGCAGGATAAAATAAGTGTGAAAATTTACATTGCATATTTGTATGTTCATACATTATTTGTTATTTGGTCTTCCATCTATTTATAACCCCTTACTTTTCAAAAACTATTTGAGGAAACTTACTATATATGAGTGTGTATTATGTGTATGATTGAATGTTAACATTTGTTTGTAGGAGTCCTATAAGCCTAAAATAAATAGGAAATGTGAAGATATAAATAATTCATTTTATCTTATAGAAATAGTTTCTTGCTATCTATATCTAAAAGAAAATAACCATGTAATCATGTAAGAAGCTATAACAGATATTGGTTACTGGGGTGAACAATATCTTTGAAGCTAAGCTAGAAGAAATTTTTTTTATGTTTTTTTGTTTATTGTCTTCAGAAGCATCAATTCATGTCATTAAACTGTAACAAGTCTGTATGAACTAATTTCATGTAGACTATAAATGTATTTTTCTAATGAAACTTGTGCATGCTGGGAAATTGGAGTGGTGGTAAAAGAATGCTGTATACACTTCTTCTACAGCAGGAAGTAAATAGATCATGTCTGCAACTGAAAAATCAAGACACTGAGGTAGATTTGATTTCAATATTAGGAAATATTTTAAAACAGGATAATTTTTTCCTCCCTGGGAATTGTAATTAGTAAAAAAGTGGTTATAAAATGGACTGCATTTTTTATTATAAGCTTTATGCTACTACAGGGGTCCCCAACCCCTTGGCCGCAGACCAGTACTTGTTCGCAGACCGGTACTGGTCCGCAGACTGTTAGGAACCAGGCCACACAGCAGGAGTTGAATGGTGGGCGAGTGAGCAAAGCTTCATCTGCCACTCCCCATAACTTGCATTACCACCTGAACAATTGCTCCCATTACCACCTGAACCACTCTTTCCCCCTCCCACCCCACCCCTACCGTCCATGGAAAAACTGTCTTCCATGAAACCGGTCCCTGGTGCCAAAAATATTGGGCACCACTGTGCTATTATTTAGCTTTTTAAAACCTGGTACTTCTATCCAATATATTTATTTATAACTGCCCCAGATATCTGATTCTTTAAATAAAATCCTATCTGGATTTCTTTCAATTCTGAGATTGTGTTTTCCATAAACTCCCTTTTCTATTTAAGAACAAACTCATCAGAGATAGGGAAGAAGAGTGTTCCTTTTATTTCCAACATACAAAAACCAAAATTTGTTGTATTGCTTTTTTAGAATTTCAAAAGACTGACTAATCTTAATTTCCTTTCAAGTAGATTCACTTAAACAGAAATATAGCCCTTATACTCTTCCAGGCATTAAGTACTATACAAACATTGATTAATTTAATGAGCACAAGCTTACGATGAATGCACTAAATATAAGGAAACTGAGGCACAGAGATGTTAAGAAATTTGCCCAACATTACACAGATAGCAAAAAAAGCTGACTCAAACCTAGGATGTGTACCTCCAGCAGCCGTGCTGTACACTGTGCTTCCTGTCCATTGATAATTTATTTCTGTTGCTAACTACAGTCATTAGTTATAGTCAAATTTCTTAAAAGGATGATTACTGTTTATAGAGAATTATCCTGGATATGCATTCTCTTCAATGTAAAATTTATAATAAACTTTATTTTTATGGTACAATACCAATTAGATTTATTAAGACTAAAACTAAAACAATATTCCATTTCAAAGTAGAAAGTGCAAACACAGAGAATAGCACCCACTTTCTCCTTAAGTTTATTACAGCTGTTATTATCCTATATTATGATTGATACCTAACCTTGAGAATAGGGATCTTGCCTCTAAGCCTGGTTAATGTCAAAATACAATGGATGCTCTAATAAAGAAGGAATTGAATGAACTATATATAGCCTCATAATAAAACTTGTCTTATCATGCTTTTGCCATTTTTTAACTGCATATAATTTATCTATTATTGTGCTAAGTAGATTATATACATTATCTACTGCCCTCTCAACAACAATGCAAATCATACATCATTACTAACATGTTGCACAGAAAAAAACAAAAAACTCTGAGATGTTATATAACTTGGCCACAATCACACAGTGATTAAGTGGCAGATTTGTCATCCAAATCTAGCTACATCCATCACTGCACTTACAGTTGCTTTGCAGGGAATACTTTTCTCTGAGTGCTCTTTACAAAGAAACCCATGGGTTGAATGTGAACTTCATCTGGGTTATCTCAGGACAAGTTTAATTTCATTATTATTTCAATTTCAATTCAGTTGATAGAGGAGCAATTAACATATCATATTATCTCTTTTTGTATATTAATTGTCAACAAACAGAACACTGGTTCAAAGTGAAAATACTACATCTTCTTCTTCAGTTAAGCATAATCATAATGATGGTTTCATTTCAGAATAAGTTAAGATAAGCAAAGCCTTCATGCACAGTGAGTTTCCCAAAGTAACCTCTCGAATTTGGTTATATCTTAACTGAATCCTAGTATTTCCACGTGCATGCTATGAATAGTTGAGAGATACAACCCTGGAATATATACCATTCTGAAAACCTGGATATTTTATTCAGATTTTCTTTTAGATCATCTAGAGACAACCTACTAGTCATGTTTGAGATATAAGTTTTATTCTACTCCCATCAGGATAGATGGCTTCATCCACTAAATTGTGAAAGGGATTAAGAGATACACTTTGTTGTTCCTTTTGACATGTTTCAGTAAGTAGATGGAAAGCAACTTGTAAGAGAAAACTCTCTGAGGCTTCCCTGGTGGCACAGTGGTTGAGAGTCCGCCTGCCGATGCAGGGGACGTGGCTTCGTGCCCCGGTCCGTGAAGATCTCACATGCCGCGGAGCGGATGGGCCCGTGAACCATGGCTGCTGAGCCTGCGCGTCCGGAGCCTGTGCTCCGCAACGATAGAGGCCACAACAGTGAGAGGCCCGCGTACCGCAAAAACAAAAACAAAAACAAACAAACAAAAAAAAACAACTCTCAACCACTGTGACATATTAAGGAGCCAGACACTGCTTAAACTTTATCTATTTTTCTTTAACCAACACTGTTTCCTACGAAGAATTGTCTTTCTTTACTCTTTCCTTGTGAAGGCAACCAGTGTGCTGACTTGAATCTTCATTTGAGGACTATCGGAACTAGTTTATTTCTATTGTTCAGTAAAATGTTGTGGGAAGAATCAAAACTCCATATTTCAAATATAAAATGAGCTAGAAGCTGGTGTTCTTCTACTTGAACATTCCCTAATCTCACTGTATTTTCAGCCGTTCTTCTCTGGGATGGTTTGCTTTTGTTTTGGGAATTTAAAACTTTCAAAAGTGTCCTTTAATTCTGCATGTTGAATGGCAAATGCATTTTTCTTTGAGAATAGAAAGATGCTTACCCAAAGAATTTAGATTCAATTGTGCCATCATATTACATCCATTTTCTGTTTGAGTTCATTAAATTTCCATATTTTACCAGAATAATCAGAATATCCTACTCTGCTATATTGATATTTAATTTAATTGTCTTCCAATAATGAGCATTGTAGTATTTAATTTTTTTTCACTTTCTAAAGATGTTTTCTTGGAATTTGCTAAGATATGCTTCAGTAATTTCAAAGTTTTTCAATATGATAATCTTTATGGTTTTATCTGCTTTAGAAATGAATGTGTTTTGAAATTCCTTCATGAGACACACTCTTTTATATACTGTTTTATAATAAAATTTCAGAATGATTTTTACCCTTTAATCTCTGAATTTATGATAAAGCAATACCATCTTTATTATTTATTTAATTTATTTCACCTCTGGGACAAATGTGTTCTTTTGAATTTTGACATACTTTAACTGGACAAATGTTTGTTTAAGTCATATTCACATTTAATACTCCAAAGTGATTCAGAGTTAAACATGCCTTGGTATTAATTATCATGCAAGTTGTAATAAAAGTAGCAATGACTTTGGAGTCAGAATCCTTGTGTTCAGGTATGGGCAAAGCCAAGACTGCCCGTATCTGGTGGAGAATCCCAAAGCTAGGCAGACTTAGATTCAAATCCCAAACCCATAACCTACTCACAGTATGAGCTTGGATGAAAATGTAATTGTAGTTCCTTTATCTGTTAATTGAGATGATAGTACATAATATTCAGGGTAAAAGTTAAAATGATAATTTAAGTTTTTTGTGTTCTCTACAGTTCTTCCCTCCTCCCTCCCTCCCTCCCTCCCATCTTTCCTGCCTTCCTTCCTTCTGAGGCAGGAGATAGATGGGCCCCAGGCTGAACAGCTGGAGTTGTCCCCTGTGGACAGATACTCCAAAATAGCAGGAGCGAGAAAGAGCTGAGACCTGCCCAGTTAAAAGATAGAGAACACATATTTCTCATTCTCAAGGTTAAGGAGACCTTCCTGACTACATGCATAGAAAGGTTCCTTGGAGGTCAAAGGGTGGGGAGGCATCATCTCCTAGTAAATGATGTGAACCTACCCATAGCCTCTTTACTAGAATCCATCTTGGTTAAGAGGACCCTGAGATATACCAAATAGGGACTCAGAGCCAAGCAAAGCAAGATGATTGGCCGAAGGAAACCCAGAAGAAATGCCCCATAAAAGTTATTCAAACTGCCATGGTGATACACCTCTCCCTCTGAGCCCACCTATGTGTCTATACATATGTACTCTTTTTCCTGCTAATAAACACTTTACTTGTTTCACTACTTTCCGTCTCTGTGGGAATTCATTTCTGCAAAGCTGATGGGCCAGGGTCTTGCCACTGGTCACTGGTCTAGTGACTAGGATTCAGTGCTCTCACAGCCATGATCTGACTTCAATCTCTGGCTGGGAACCAAAATCCTGCTTCAAGCCACTGCAGGCTGAAGCCACCTGAGATCACTTTCTTCTCTTCTTCTTTCACCTATTGATTTATTATTGTTTTCCTTCAACCCAATAACATTTTACATCCACTCTAAGCCAGTCATTTTGCTCATTCTGGGAACACAAAGACCAGAAGGACAGAGACTCTGGACTCAAAATGATCAATCTAGTAATACATGACCTGAGCAGGAGTGCTGGGGTGAAGTTAGGGGCTGGTGGAGAGAAAGAAAGCTCACACTTATAAAAGACTTTCAGGAAGCCTGGATTTTTACATATGTTTTCAGATTTAACACATCCAAGAACCATTTCATATTTCATATATTAGGAAGTAGGACTTAAAATTGGTAGTTTGTTGTGATACCTTAGTAGGTGACAAAGCTTGGGTGTAAAAATAAGTTTAGCCTGTTCCAAAACATATCATTTTACTACAAGTCAATATTAAATCCTAAAATGTCAATCATCAGTACTTGTCTCTGTATTTACGTAAAGTTGCACATTAAAATCAGAACCCACAGAAAGTGCTTTTCTGGATATTGTAATATTGTTCTTAAAGACCTATAGCTACATATTATATATATTTATATTAATTATAATATATCTGATTTATGTTATATACATTTAGATACTCCCTACATGTATAATATTTCATCTCATCAAATACATGGACAACTACACTTCATATTTCTTCTTCTAAGTTATCAAATATCTGTATTTAGCCCTCATATTAAACCTTGTTATCACTGATATATTTTACCTTTTGATATAGTACTTTAAACCCCTTTGAAACTTTTAACAGCTGACTTCAACTGTTCAGGAAAACAAAATGTTCAAAGGCAAGTTGATTTCATTTAGTTTTGTTACATAGCTGTTAACTCTAAAACTTAGGTAAATGTATGAAACCTAATCTGAATATTTTAAATGTTTGAGTTAGCCAATATGCTACCTATTCAAAGAAGCAGGTTGGTATTGTGCCGTGGTGCTAATGGCTAGAAGTAATAACGTTTGTAGAAATTAATAATAAATTAACTTGAATGAAAAACATCATATTGCTCAAGCTAGCCTTAAAAACAAATCCCCTATATAGTGTTAATATGTATGAATAATTATTTCCGATCTATTTAGAATCTAAGCATTAAACATAAGACAAGATGGGGGAAATTAATAAAAAATAAAAGGAAATTAAAAATGCTAAAACTACTGAAATGTATTCCCTACATTTTCTGAACTTGATCAATTGTATTGAGATTATATATATATATATATATATATATAAAACAATCTTGAAAGAGAAATATTAGTAATAAGGATAGAGGAAATATTATGAAAATGCATTGAAGAAAGTACAACTTTAATTGCTCTGCAGGACAAGTTTGGTGAAAGAATTATTCCAGATTTTTTAAGATAATGTTTTAAACTAGTTACTGGACTGATATTTATGCAATAATATAACTTGGGTCTTCACTGTAATTGCTATAAACTTTTTTTTCAATGTCTTTATTGGAGTATAATTGCTTTATAGTGTTGTGTTAGTTTCTGCTGTACAACAAAATGAATCTGCTATATGCATATATATATCCCCATATCCCCTCCCTCTTGCATCTCCCTCCCACCCTTCTTATCCCACCCCTTTAGGTGGTCGCAAAGCACGGAGTTGATCTCCCTGTGCTATACAGCTGCTTCCCACTAGCTATCTACTTTATATTTGGTAGTGTATATATTTCAATGCTACTCTCTCACTTCGTCCCAGTTTACCCTGCCCCCTCCTCGTGTCCTCAAGACCATTCTCTACATCTGTGTCTTTATTCCTCTCCTGCACCTAGGTTCTTCAGAACTTTTTTTTTTTTTTTAGATTCCATATATATGTGTTAACATACGGTATTTTTTTTTTCTCTTTCTGACTTACTTCACTCTCTATGACAGACTCTAGGTCCATCTACCTCACTACAAATGACTCAATTTCCTTTTGTTTTATGGCTGAGTACTATTCCACTGTATGTATGTGCCACATCTTCTTTATCCATTCATCTGTCAATGGACACTTAGGTTGCTTCCATGTCCTGGCTATTGCAAATAGTGTTGCAATGAATATTGTGGTACATGTCTCTTTTGGATTATGGTTTTCTCAGGGTACATGTTCAGTAGTGGGATTGCTGGGTCGTATGGTATTTCTATTTTTAGTTTTTTAAGGAACCTCCATACTGTTCTCCATAGTGGCTGTATCAATTTTCATTCCCACCAAGAGTGCAAGAGGGTTCCCTTTTCTCCACACTCTCTCCATCATAGGAGAAAATATTTGCAAATGAAGCAACTGACAAAGGATTAATCTCCAAAATATATAAGTAGCTCATGAAGCTCAATATCAAAAAAAAAAAAAAAAAACAACCCAATCCAAAAATGGGCAGAAGATTTTTCTCCAAAGAAGATATACAGATTGCCAACAAACACATGAAAAGATGCTCAACATCACTAAGCATTAGAGAAATGCAAATCAAAACTACAATGAGGTATTATATCATACCAGTCAGAATGGCCATCATTAAAAAATCTACAAATAATTGCTATAAACTTTTAAAGAAGGGATTAATATAAACCTGAATATAAAACTGGTTTTACAATATTAAACAAGCAGATAAGATGAAGCTTAGACTAAATAAGCCCATCAAAATAAGAAAAATATTGAGAGATAACTGATTCCAAAACAAGCAGATTAACAGATGAGAGACCAATTCAAATCTGACATCAATATTCAAGAGGGAACCAAATCTAAGTGAGCAGGATAGTAGGGAAACATCTGAAATGCTGTGTAAAATTTATAAAAGATCAGATGTGGAACCACATTATATTACACAGCAAATATAAAAAATGCCCCAGTTATAGTAAATGGTACTAGAATAAGTTATTTTGAAAATACAGGAACTTGACAAGCTACCTATGATATCAGATAGACTTCTATAGATGTCAATGATCAATAACAAAAGGAAACATCCAAGTATTGAAAAACTAGGTAAGAGAGAGCAATTGAAAGTTTTAGGACACCTATGGTACAAGTAGCTTGGGAAGTTGATATTCTCATGTTACATGATATACTATTCTTTTTTTTAATATTCTAGCCTTCAGGACAAAATTAGAATGTTATTTGCCATAGTTACAACTTCCACTCCCATCTCCTGTAGCCCCAATGCCTCTCTCCCACCAGTTATTAAAGATAAATATTTCTAATGTTCAGCTAGGCAGAGATCTAATTAATTCTGTGACACATCAAGGTTATTACATGTAACTAGTATGGTGTCAAGAGTAGCAATATCATGGTCATCAAAGTCTTCACACTGACACACAGGCAGAAGAGAAGCTCTTGAAGGATACCATGACTACCACTGGCCTCCTTCTCCTGTGAATAGTACACATTCAACAGTCTGAAGATTTATTATTTTTGTTATTTACATAATAACAAAGTAATAGAGGTTTTGTTTGTTAACACCTGTTCCTTTGGGGGGCTATAAAACTCATCTATTGGAAGTTCATCCATGTATTTTGACCTCTTCTTGGTTATTGGAATTGCTCTTATCTATCATGAACCAACTGAACCACACTTACCCACATACTGTTTTCCTGCCTATGGACTCTGCACAACTGGAAGGGTGATATTTACAGAGAATAAATACTATGATTTAAGGTTTTACATCATCTAGATAAAAGACAAACAAAGGAATATGAACAAGTACTTTGTTATAGCTTGCAAGTCTCTATACAACCCTCCTTGGATTGTAAGCTTCTCACTTCTTGATTTGAACATTATGTTCAGGCATCAAGTCTTAGCTCTTGGTGTTCTTCATTTCTGCTTACAAAATCAACTTATCTCTATCTTCTCTCCCCATCTATGTCTTACTCATAAGGGACAGCACAGGATCATGATCACTGTCTCAATGAAATCTTCCTGAAAACACACAAACACACACACACACACATTTTTGCAAAAATAGGTATTTGTTGAAAGAGTGAATCTTTTCTTGCTATATTTGAAAGTTCACTGTCAGCTTTTAGAACAAGAAGATCAGGAATTTTTATTATCCAAATCTTCACATATTACTTAGTCTATAATGAACTTTGACTAATATTTTCTGATTTAGAAAAAAAATATCCATTTTTAGAGTTATGAAGATGTTTACCTCTAGCAAAAGAACCTAAGCTTCTTTAGATTGGAGGCAATCTTTTTATCCATTTTTATACCTTTAACATCTATAATAGCTTAGGCTCTCAGTGAAAGTTGATTTGATTAAATGGAATTTGCTGCCAGTCATTCCCTTAAATATCATTTACGGTACACCCACAGGATACTTAGCCTTTCACTAGAAGCTTATCTTATTTAAATCCTTTTCACCATATAAACACATTTTGTAGAAAGTGCTGACGATGTGACCTCTTTTGAGAAAAATAAACACTGCATAGTAGAGTCTTCATTGGGTGCATGACTTTAAAAAGACATCTGGAAAACCTACTAAATTAAAAAAATAGTTTTTTAAAATTTCTCAGTACAAGGAAAAAGATAAATAGATGATAAAAATTTATTAATACTGAGAGTTTTTTTGAACATTAACATATAAAATGAAACTATCTAGTGCTTAACAAAATAAATTGTTTGCCATGACAGAGTTTTAACAAAACAAACAAACAATAACAAAATACCTAGTTGACTCTGAGTGTTTAAAAACATGATTCATGGGAAAACATAGGCCAGTAAAATATTACACAACTTCTCTGCAACTGATGTTCTATTGCATTTCTTCCTGTTTCTGTGTTTGCATGTATAAGTAGTGTTAAATGTCAATAACAATACAAATAATTCAAGTGGCATCTTTTCAAGTCCTATCATGTCTTCAAATATCTGATATCCTAACTCAATTTTCTTGGATATGAGACAATTTATCAACTTTTTATTCATTATTTTTAAGGAACAATGTTTTAGAAAGAATATGGCCTGGAATTTTTACTTGAATTTGTATTTATTTATTAATTTTTACTTTTATTTTATAACAGAAAATAGTTGATTTACAATGTTGTGTTTGTTTCAGGTGTACAGCAAAGTGACTTAATTATACATATACATATATCTATTCTTTCTCAGATTATTTTCCCATATATGTTATTACAGAGTAATGAGTAGAATTCCCTGTGCTATAAAGGAGGTCCTTCTTGATTATTGAATTTGTATTTAATCAAACATACAATCAACATAAATATTCTGTTGCTAGGTAACATTTATTTCATTCACAAATTAAAAAATAATGTCAAAAATGTTCCCAAATTTGATTAAAAAATGATCTATTCATTCAAGAGACTCAATAAACTCCATGTACAATAAACCTCATTTTACAACTTGACACATAATAATCAACCTGTTCTAAGCTAAAGAGATTTTGAAATATAAAATACAGTACCAATGTATTTTTGTTTGTAAATTTCTTCTATGTGATTTTAAAAAAATGTATAAAATTAAGCATAAATATATGTTAATGGGCACACAGTGTATATAGAAGGAATTTAACAGTAGCAACACAAAGGCAGCACAAAGGCACAAAGACATATACAGGAGCAAAGTTTTTATATACTATTGAAATTAAGTCAGTATTAATTAAATATAAATATATTAAATTCTCCAATCAAAAAGCAGGCAGTGTTAGAAAAGATAAAAATATAATGCTTCAACTATGTCTTCAAGAGACTCATTTTAACAAGTTAAAAATAAAATGATTGAAAAATGCATTAGATGCAAACACTACTTAAACAAGAGCTGGAATGGCTATATTGATTTCAGACAAAATATATTTTAAGACACAAATTATTACTACAGACAAAGACAGAAATTATAAATTATAAAATTTTAAAAGTTCAATCTGTCAAGAAAATACAAATTCAATCCATTAAGGAGATATAACAATTGAAAGCATATATGCAACAAAAAGCAGAGTCCCAAAATACATGAAACAAAAGCTAACAGAAGTGAAGTGAGAAATAGACAATTAAATTATAATAGTTGATGACTTCAATATCCCACTTTCAATTATAAAGCAGAAAATCAGCAAGAATATAGAATACTTGAACAACACTATGTAACAACTAGACATAACATACAACCAACAGGAGCAGAATGCATATTCTTCTCAAGTGCACTCGGAATATTCTTAAGACTAGATAATAGGCCATAAAACAAGTCTCAATAAATTTTACATGTTAAGGAACTAGGGAAAAAAAAAAACTGAAAACAAAACTAGAAGGAAAGAGATAATAATGATTAGAGAAGAGATAAATTAAATAGAGAATTAAAAAAAAATAATAGAATGAGTAAAACCAAAATTTGGTTCTTTGATATATCAACAAATCTGGCAACGTGTTACCATGATTAACCATGAAAAAAGAGAGAAGACTCAAAACTAAAACTGGGAATGAAAGAAAGGACATTACTACCAGCTTACAGAGATAAAATGTTTTTAAAAAGTGTATGAAAAATTAGATAACCTAAATAACATTGAAAAATGACAAAAAGCACACAAGCTACCAAAATTTACTCAACAACAAAATAAAATCTAAACAGTCCTATAACAAGTAAAGGCATGGAGTTCATAATTTTCAGAAATCCCTGAATAAGAAAATTTTAAAAATAAAAAAAAATAACTTTCAGCAATAAAAGATCAGGACTGCTTTATTTCACTGAAGTCTACAAATTATTTAAAGAAAACAACACAAATTTTTCTCAAAATATTTCAAAAACAGAAGAGGAAGGATGCCTTCATTATGTTACTCAGCATAACTCGTTGTTTGAAGCCAGTATTACCTTGATACCAGAGTCAGAAAAAGACATAACAAACAACAAAAACAAACAAAAAAAAACTACAGACTAATATCCTTTGTGAATATAGATGCAAAACATCCTCAACAAATACTGACAAAAGAATTCAGCAGCATACAAAAAGGATTATACACCATGGCCAAATGGAATTTATCCCAGGAGTATAAGGTGGCTCATCTTGCAACACCCAAACAGTGTATTTACCATGTTAATAGAATTGAAGTATCCATATGGTGAGATACATATGGGGAGGACATGGCCTTCTAGGTACAGAAGAAAGCATTTGGGAAAATCCAGCACATTGTGAGATTTTAAAAATACTCAACAAAATAGGAGTAGAGGGAAACATTCTAACTGTGATAAAGAACATCTATGAAAAAACCCATTAAGTGAAACTTATATTTAATTATGAAAGCCTGAAATCTTTCCAAGATCAGGGGAAAAAACAAAAAACAAAAATGGAATTTCCTTTCACCACTGTTATTTTTTCCTGCACTGAAGGTTCTAGATAGAACAGTTAAGTAAAAAAGATAAAGAACATGAAGATTAGATTAGAAGAAGTAAAACTATCTCTATTTGGAGATGATATAATTTTTTATATTAAAAAAATAAGAACTACAAAACATATTAGAGCAAGACAAAATTAATATATAAAAATTCATTGCATTTCCATACACAATCAATGAAAAATCTAAAAAAATTTACGAAACAATTTCCATATACAATAACATCAAAAGTAACAAAATACCTGGAAATAGATTTTAAAGAAGAATTACAAGGCTTGTACTCTGAAACTACAAACAGATTGAAAATTACTTAGAGAATATAAAAATAAATGCAATCAACAGTATGGTACTGACATAAAAGTGGACACATAGATCAATGGAACAGAATAGAGAGCCCAGACACAATCCTACACATACAGAGCCAACTAATTTTTCATAAGGGCACCAAGAACACACAATGGGGAAAAGATAGTCTTTTCAAAAAATGAGGTAGAGAAAACTAGATATTCATAAACGAAGAATAAATCTGGATCCTTATACCTTCACAAAACGTAACCCAAAATAGATCAAAGGCTTAAATGTAAGACCTGAAATCTTAAAATTCATAGAAGTAAACAGAGGCAGTAAGCTCCTTGACATTGGTCTTGGAAATGATATTTTTGGATTTGACACCTAAAGCAAAGGCAACAAAAGCAAGAATAAACAAGTGGACTACATCAAACTAAAAAGTTTCTGTTCAGCAAAGGAAACCATCAACAGAATGAAAAGACAGCATATAGAATGAGAGAAAATATTTGCAAATCATATATCTGATAAGGTGTTAATATCCAAAATAAATTAAAAAACTCATAAACTCAATAGCCATAATAATAATAACAACCCAATTAGAAAATAGACAAAGGACCTGAATAGATATTTTTCAAAAGGGAGATATACAAATGGCCAATATGTACATTAAAACGTGTTCAATGTCACTAATCATCACGGAAATTCAAATAAAAAACATAATAAAGTATCATATCATACCTGTTAGGATGATATTATCAAAAAGATAAAATCTAACAAGTGTTTGTGATAATGTGGAGTTAAAAGGAAATATTGGCAGCACTGTTAGTAACATAAATGGGCACTGCCACTATGGAAAATAGTATGAAGCTTTGCCAAGAAATTAAAAATAGAGCTACCATATGATCCAACAATTCTACTTCTGGGAATATGTTTGAAGGTAATGAATTACTCTTTTGAACAGGTATCTACACATCCTTATTCATAGCAGCATTACTTACAATGGCCAAGATTTGGAAATAATCTAAATGTCCTATGGAAGAATGGCTAAAGGAAATGTTGTATGTATATACAATGGGATATTATTAAGACAAAAAAAGAAAAGGAAAGGAAAAGAAAACCCTGCCATTTAAGATACCATGGATGAATCTGGAGGGTATTACTCTATGCAAAATAAGTCAAACAGAGAAAGACAAATACTGTACAGTAACATTTATATGTGGAATCTGATCTTTTGTTGTTGTTATAAAGATCCAATTTCATAGAAACAGAGAAAAGGATCTTGGTTGCCAGAGCCTGGGGGAAAAAGGAAATAAAGAGATGTAGGTCAAAAGGTACAGACTTTAAGCTATAAGAAAAATCAATTCTGAAGATCTAATGTACAGTATTGTAATTATATTTAATAATACAGTATTATATAGTTGAAAGTTGCTGAGAGTTAATCTTATATCTTATCACACACACACACACACACACACACACACAGAGTTAGCTATGTGAGGTGATGGATATGTTAATCATCTTGATCTTGGTAATCATTCCACAATGTATATTGTATATTAAATCATGTACCCTTTAAATATATATATAATTATACTGGTCAATTATTCCTCAATAAAGTTGGGAAGAAAAAAAGGAAAAACATCCTGTGGTCATGGATTGGAAGACTAATTATTGTTAAATGATGTCTCCCCTAATTTATCTAAGATTCATTCAAACTCTATCAAAATTCCTATAGCTTTTCTTTTTAAAGAAATTAAAAAAGCTGATCTTAAAATTGATATGGAATTGAGGGTACAGAGCATAGTCAAAAATATCTTGAAAAAGAACATAGTTGGAGCACTCTCATTTCCTGACTTGAAAATATACTGTAAAAGTACAGTAATCAAAACATTATTGTTGACATAAGGATCAACATGTATTCCAAAGGAATATAATTGAGATCCCAGAAATAAACACATATATTTAGGATCATTTGATTTTTGACAAGGATGTCAAAACTATCCAACATGAAAAGAGTAGTATTTTCAACAAATGGTGCTGAGGCAACTGTATATCCATATGCAAAATAGTAAATTAGGATACCTACCTCACACAGCATACAAAAATTAACTGAAAATAGAATTTAAAAATTCCTATTTAAGAGCTAACAATATAAAACTTTTAGCTGAAAACAAAGAGGGATCTGCAAGACTTTAATTAGGCAACTAATATATGACACCAAAAGTACAATAAGCAATCAAAAAGTAGATAAATTTGACTTAAGGTTAAAAACTTCCGTATGTCAAATAATATTATCAATGAAGTGAAAAGAAAACCCACATAATGGGTGAAAATAATTGCAAATCATATATCTGATAAAGGTCTAGAATTCATAATTTATAACTCTTGCCACTCAGCAATAAGACAAATAATACAATGCTAAAATGGGAAAATGATTTGAGCAGTTATTTCTCCAAAGAAGATATACTAACGACAAGTAAGCACATGAAAAGATGTTAATATCACTAGTCATTAGGTGAACGCAAATCAAAACCAAAATGAGATACCACTTTGCAACTTCTAAGAAGGCTATAATCAAAATAATTGAAAGTAACAAGTGCTGCCAAGCGTGTGGATAAATTGGAATCCTCACACATTGGTAGTGATAATGTAAGAAGAATCTGGCAGTTCCTCACAAAGTTAGATGCAGAATTGTCATATGACCCAACAATCCCAATCCTAGGTATATACTCCAAATTGAAAACATATGTTCACACAAAAACTTGTATATAAATGTTCATAGCAGCATTATTTATAATAACCCAAAAGTGGAAACACTAGCTGATGAATAAAGAAATATGGTAAATCCACATAATGGAATATTATTCACACACAGAAAGGAATATAGCACTGTTAGATGTTATAACATTAATGAACATTGAAAAAATTAGTTGGCTGAAATAACTCAGGCACAAAATGCTACATATTGTGTGATTTTATTATATGAAATATTCAGAATAGTAAAGTTAATGAAGAAAGTTGATGAATGGTTTTCAGGGGATAAGGAAAAGAAGTACTGAAACTAACTGCTAATAGGTACAATTTTATTTTTTTTGGTGGGGTAAGGATTTGTTACAGAGATGTTCTGAAATTAGGTAGGTATGATAGTGGCAAAGCATAGTAAAAATGTTAAAAACACTGAAGTGTGCAATTTAAAATGGTATGTAAAAAGTCTAAATAAAGCAGGTGTGTACAGTTTTACATTCATTCAAGGAATAATTAGTTCTAGATATATAAAAATTTGCTAGTATAAATTGTTAAACAGAGTTGTGCTCTCCACTAATTTTATAAGACTAGTACGGCTTTGAAATTTGATACAGAGAAGTACTGCACAAACTAATCTTTATAGGTCAATATCATTTATGAAAATAGGCAAAATAATATTAAGAATTATTAAAAATGTAATTCAAATACCCTCTTCTCTCTTTTCCATGCATTTAGTTATGTAGATACATGTTTGTAAAATACTAGGATTGAATTGGATTCACCCCAGGAATGCAAGAGTTGTTTAATTTAAGAAAACCCATAAATGTAACACAATGAATATATTAAGATTAAAAATATCTAAAGAAATACATAAAATATCACATGATTTTTATAAAATAAAAACATTGAAAGCACAACTACATATTGCTAAATAAAAATATACATACATTATATAGTCTTAAAAATTATGTATAAATAAATCCCATACTCTATCTATCTACCTATCTATCTAGAGAGAATGGTGATTTCCTTTAGGGAGATGTCAGATTTTGCATGCAACCTGGAAGGTATGTTGTTGTGGGAGGCTTGTGTACTTTATTCTTTATATCTTTTGCATATTTTCAGTATTTCATAATAATTTTAAATAACCAAATGAACAAATCTGACATTTTTATGAGCTCTGTTGTCCTAATTTTCCAAACTAATACCCTTATATGTGAATATAAGATTCCAATCATAATACATAATTTTCCAAGCTACCTAACATTTTTACATACACAAAGAATATTCAAATCATATAATTTACCCCAAAATAATTGTGATTAAAAAGCATAAATATAAGCAACAGTTTCATATTCGTGAAAAGGAGACTTACCCACATGCCACTATAAATTTTCTTGTTGTTGTACATGAAATGATTACTTGTGTATTGGATTGAAGGAAGTATTATTTTAGTAGCTAGAACCAGAGTTTCTCTTAAGAAGCATTTGCATTTAATTAAGAAGAATTATCTTCATATGCTCCTTGAGGAAGACAAAGAGTCCAAAATGTATGATGATGTGAGTGGAAATAAAACAGTGACAAAATTGGAGCACAAAAGAAAGTAAGTTGACCAAGGGGGTAGGGAAGAGAGTGAGAGAGAGAGAGAGAGAAAGAGAGAGAGAGAGAGAAAATAGTCTAGAAAAAAACTCTGGGTAAGACATTAAGAGGCAGTGAGGAAAGTTAGAAAAGAGGACAGGTAAGGGAAGACAAAGACAAGTAAGAAGGGAGGTTGGGAGAGGGAAAGCAGCCCCACAACATGGCAGGAAGACAACTACCACAGGGGATGATGGCCAGCGAGATCTTTGAAGTGTTAGATGAACAGGGACTTCTAAATTAGAGGAATTTAACATTCACTTGCAAGTTATTTGCATTGCTTTGAAGTTCCTCTGACAGTAATGTTTGATAATCTTGGAAGTCTTTTGTGGAGAAGGTGAAAAATAATTAAAATATACAATACAGAGGAGTGTAGTCTGTCTGATAGTTACTCCTTTGCTGATAGCTATGCAGAGAGCTCAGCATCCTATTTAAGACACACTTGTCCAGGAATTCTAAGCAATGACTTGCACGTTATGAGAAAGTACAAGTGACAGGTGGATTCCTCAGTCATGGGCACACACACACACACACAGACACACACACACACACACCTTTTCTAAATATATGAGAAAAAGTTGATTCAAGTAAGTTAGATAAATTAGGTTGTCCTTGTATATGAAAACTGAAACAGAATGGTTTTAATTTCATTCTTACATACTGTTTTTTTCTGTAAAAATTTTACTAATTTAAAACTTAACATATGTTTTGGTACACACCTCCATTTTGTGGGTTCTCTCAGAGTCTGCAAAAGTGAATGAAGACAGAAGTTTTTATACCAGTTTTTCAACTACCTTCATCTATTGCATGTGTCTATATTATGTAGAAATGTAGAAATTAAGTATTATAAGTTTGGAAGTTTCTGCTGAGTGGAGATTTCTTTGATTTTTTTTTTTTTTTTTTTTTTTTTTTTTTGCGGTATGCGGGTCTCTCACTGTTGCGGCCTCTCCCACTGCTGAGCACAGGCTCTGGATGCGCAGGCTCAGCGGCCATGGCTCACGGGCCCAGCTGCTCCGCAGCATGTGGGATCTTCCCGGACCCGGGGCACGAACCCATGTCCCCTGCATCGGCAGGCGGACTCTCAACCACTGCGCCACCAGGGAAGCCCTGATATTATTTTTAATTTGCAGTTTCTCCATTTCCAAAGTGAAATCTTAACATAGCATCAGTGAACTCTGTTTGCAGGTGCTCCAAGGGGTCAAAGTCAAACCATACATTTTAAAAAGTAAACACTAAATTTCTCATTTCTGGAGATGAAGCTGTTTTTTGATATTTAGGCATTATTAGCAATTTATTTAGTTTCTATTCTTTACAGAAGCAAGAATATTACATATCACTATTCATATTCAAAAAGGAAGATTTCCCCAGAAATCCATTGCAATGCTTCCATATTTATGATCAGTCTAGTACAATGATATTTATAGTTCATTTGATTCTTTCCATTACTCTACATTTTCATATGTATACTTTATAGAAATTTTCCATGTATGAAGGAAAGGAAACATTTAGCATAATATATTCATTTCCCAGAATAAGAATGTTACCAAGGAGTAAGAAAAAATAATAAAAATAAATGATTGGGTGGTGGTAATGTGGATGATTTTAACAAAACTTTCCACTGATTAATACTCTTGTTTAGAGGTGATGCTTATTATTATTTTCCTATATTTTGAAAAGTTGTACCTTACTCTAGAGAAAAGCAGGTAACTGTTTCTAATGAAATATAATTACAAGAGATATAGGCACTTTAGTATGAGTTAAGAATCACCTTTCTTTTAGAAAATGATCAAAATTAACCTTGTGTTTGAGTGAAACTTCATGAATGGTCACTTGGAAACATTGCATGCCAATTATATCACAATAAAATGAAGGGGAATTTTACCAAACAAAATGAAACATATACAGTTGGAGCAAAATTGTTTCTCTGTAAATATAAAGTATGCTACACAAGATGATCCATAATAATGAACACGCCTAACTATATAGGTAGCCAATTTTATCATGTATTATTTTAAAGCTGAGAATATCATTACTGAGATTCAGTGACTGTGGTAAATTGTTTACAGTGGATAAAAACAAGTAAGGAAGGGAAGGATGTGGAGGCACTGTTGTTGCTGAACAGCACACAGGTCCTAATAGTGGAAGAAGGCAGTGCAAGCAGGTGAAACCTACTTGTAATCAAGAATGATAGTGAGCAACAAAGAAGGATTTTCAAGGTGATGTGTAGGAGTGACCTATAGGTAGCTGGAATACAAGTACCAGTATCAGGCAGAAGAGTTGTTGTGTAGCAGAGGCTAATGTACTGTGCCATGGAAATTACTACTGACAGTCTTTAGACATTCTGAAGAGAAGGATCCTGGCACCAGAATTATATGGGGCATTAAACTAGTTATCAAAGGAAATATTTAAGGATGGAAGTCTTTAATTGAGTCATTCTAGGGCACCTCAAGAGCCTAGAGCTTGGAAATGTTGAAGTAGTGCAATTAACTTTTAATCATAGCATAGAGTCATGATGAGGAAAGTAGCAAGGGCAGAAGAAAGTATATATTGTTTAATAATCTCTTATCAGGATAGCTCATATTTTGAATACCATGCTCCATTTAATTCTCAAAGAAAACCTATAGTTGAGTGGATGTCTCAAATTTAACTGACTGGAAAAATCATCTATAGCTGTACCTAAGCCATAAACTCTGAGAGAATATTGTATCTTTTACTGTTTCTTATATCTTCTGTGATATATACATAGTACTTGAATTTTAGTGGGCACTCAAGCAATATTTGTAGATGAAATTGTTTATGAAATAACAAAGCTGAGATTAAACTCTGAACTGAAGAATATTGAATAGAATTTTTCTTTATTCAGGATTTTTTTCCTGTGGGAAATGGCCTATAGTTTGGAAAGAATAAGGTAATAGAGGGTGGGAATAAGCTTGGCATCATGGCCTACATATTCTATTTTTATCTACTTGGTCATGCTGACTGGATGAGAGCAATTAGCTTTTTTTGGTCACACCATGCAGCTTGAGAGAACTTAGCTCCCCTCCCAGGGACTGAACTTGGGCCCTCAAGCAGTGAAAGCACAGACTCCTAACCACTGGACTGCCATGGAATTCCCCAGAAGGGAGCAATTACTGGTTAGTAATTGCTGTCTATGGCTGTATTTTGGGGGGAGGTGGACTGAGGAAGGCACAAGAATAACCCATTATTTCATTAAACATAACACAGACACACACACATAAATACACTAGAAGATTGATGAAGAGATACAGCTATTAGAGATTTTCTACTCACTACCTGGAGTGGATGACAGAGAACTGAGATACAGAAAAGAAAATTGGTCTTCATAATAAAAATAATATTTTCTTCTGCTCAAAAAGCCTTACTCTATGAAGCACAAATTAAATTAACAAAGTATAGCATTGTGTGGATATAAAGTAATTAGAAATTCATCTTAAGATGTGAACATGCCCTAAGGTTTAAAATCTCCATTTGAACCCTGACTGTGTAAATGTGAATTTGAATTATTTTTAGAATTTAACAAACAAGGTAAGATTAGCAGGAGTTCAAGAAATGTTGAAGATTCTGACTTTAAGAATATAATTCACCACAGGAGGCTATGCTTGCCAGTTAGAACACAACACTGTAGTACAATTTGGGGATATTTATTATGACAGTCTGAAAAGTTTCTTCTGAAAGGTTTCTAAGGTATAGCAAGTGTTTTACATTTTTAACTATAGGTAGACCAGTGGAGATTTTTTCTACAAAATGCTTGTACCAGACCAATACCATAGCAGAATTTTTTCTCGGTGAGAGAGGATATTAGGACAGAATTATCTATATGAGTGGATCATGCATGCTTACAAATGTAATGTGATATATTCTCTGAAAATAGTGAGAAATAAGTGTATATCATATTTTAGTTTGTATAGATAAAGTTAACTCTAATCAAGAATCAGTATGCAACTTGGCAATTATACTTTTTTAAAATGAATCAAAATGAGAAGGTATGGACTCAAATCTTTTTTTTTTTTTTAATTTTTATTGGAGTATGGTTGATTTACAATGCTCAAATCTTTTGCAACAGTGTGGTGTTCTATGAGCAAATAATATAGGTTTGAGATCAAGGGATGATTTTCAGGGAAGTGCGGTTTAGGAGAAATTTCTCTCCGTCACTGGTATATTTAGTAAAACATTATATTGTACTAGCCTTTGTTATTTTTAGCTTTAAAGCTCCTTTTCAATGTATTTTTATTCCAAGAGAAAGGGTGGGAAAATGGAAGAAGATGTTGTGATTCTTAGACATCTTGACAGTAAAAAGGATCATAATAGCTAGCAGCCATAGTCATAGTAACAGCCACAGCAACAGTGGCAGGAATGGGACTGATTTTTTAATCTGTTTTTTTGCTTTTAGATATTGTAATAGATGGTAGGCTATCAGCACCAGATGCCTTCTTCTGCAGGTGAGTGTCTTTACTTCATTTCATTAGATGTTGCCAGGGAGGCAGAATAATGGAGTGTCTCTGGAATCTGACTGATAGAATTTCAAAATCCCACCTCTATCATCTAATTTTTTTTTTTTTAAGTTTGGTCCCTTTCAATCACATTTTCTAATTTTTCCCAGCCATATAATGAAGAGATAAATAATACATTCTGATTTATAGGATTGCCATGAGGACTAAATTTTAAAATATGTTTAAAATACTTACATCATGCCTGACACCTATTAAGTACAGAGAGCTAACTTTTGTTACTCTCATTTCTGTTGAGGAAAGGAAAACTTAAAAAGTTTAACTAACATTTTATATCATAAAACAAACAACTTTCAAAGCAAGACAGACCCCAAGTTCTCTATGATTCTAGAATGCAACTTGTTGCTTATTTAATATTATATTTGTAGGTATCAGAATTATACATTATTTTAAAACCAACGACTTCAGTTATTATTTTTATAATATGATTTAAGTAAATTTGCTTAATCTTCCTAAAGGAAATAAAGCATAAAAAAAAAATTACTGAACTCAGTATGGAATGAGAACAATGTATTATACACTGAACAGTTAGAGCATACCCAAGTGCACATACACACACACAGTAAATTACAAGAATTATATAGTATGATTCTGGTGTAAGCTTAAATAATGTGGGGCTAGGACAATAACTGATTTCAAATCAATCAAAATAGACTACTTTGGCTATCTGGATCTGATGTTAATTTTCTATCTTATCATTTATACTTTCTCCATGTAGACTACTTTTATTTCTTTTAATTAAGAGCCTTAAAGTTTTTTGAGTCTATGAAAATATGTATAGAAAATGAATAATATGCTTGAGGTCAGAGAGTGAGAAATTGAAAAATACTGTACTTGAACCTGACACTATTGACACATAGCCCAGTACTTTTTAACTAAACTATCTTCCTCAGAAGCCAAATTACTGACTTTGGGAAATCAGGAATGTAACAAAATTGATATTGCATATAATGCAGTATTTTGGCACATTTAAAGTCCTCAATAAATATGTAAATAGCTCTCTTTCAATTAGAAAACTCTGAAAATGATTCCTAGATAACTTCCCAGTTGTTGCTTTACTATATCTTCTTTCTTATGCACCCCAAGTCATACTTGTACATTTGAGAATTAGCTACAATCGCTATGTGCTCAGGCAAGGGTGTGAGTGCTTGTGTGTTTGTATACTGACAGGTAATATAAGAGTAATCATTTGAATAAACTTAAAATTGTTCTCAATTCAAAAATATTAAATTAACTTCTTGGTCTAATCTAAAATGTTAGAAGACATACAAATTTGCCAATATCTATTATTGTCTCTACTAAGAGGTATTTATAGGCCAATGTCATTAAAGCTTAGATTCTTTTTGCTTTTCCACTTCATTATTCTTTTTTTTTTAACATCTTTGTTGGAGTATAATTGCCTTACACTGTTGTGTTAGTTTCTGCTGTATAACAAAGTGAATCAGCTATATGTATACTTATATTTTTATAATATCATTGATTGCCCTTATAAAACAAACATCGGCTACACAGATGCTTCAAGAGACAAGCATTTGTGGGAGATTTTGAACTCAATGTTGAAGAGGTAGAGATGCAAAGAGAAGATATGGTTGATACATTACCTCATAATTATCAGTCTGTGAGTCCTGCTACCACTTTTTTCTTTCATTTTTTTCTTAAAATATTAACTCCTATCAGCATTTCTATTATTTTTCTCAAAATTACTGTTTTAAAAATAATTTATTACACAGAAATTAAGTATCGGAAACAAAGAAGAGGAGGAAGGTACAGGATTGCAAAAATTACTATGGATAACTTTACCAGTAGGAAGATCATTAACAATCTTTTAAGTTATTCTTAGATAATGATATTTTTGAAAACCTACCACACACTTCACCCCCCATTAAAAAAAAAGTCTGAGCTTTTAAAATATGCTTCTATTTCTCTTCATTTATTTATTCAATAGACATTTAAAAATATTTACTGTTTTGGTATTTTGAATAAAATATAAGTACACACCAAGGAATAAAATAAACCTGCCTTCAAGGAACTCAGAATTTGTGGAGTATAGCAATAGTCAGACAGGTACAACAGAGTATGTGGTAAGTACTGAGATTAGCACTGAGAGCTTGGGGACCACATTACAGGAAACTTAAATTCTGGCAAATTTGGTGGAGCCAGTGTCAAGAAAACATTACATCACTAGTAGGACACTGTTTTCCACTCTATTTAAGAGGTAGATTTGATACCAAATATTCATTTTCATGCACATAAGACAGTATTATAAAAATTTTCTTCTCTATTTAAGAGTCCAGTTCCAAACTCAGATGGTCTCATGTGAATATAAAATCTGGCTAATCTATTGCTTAAACTCACTGAATGTTTAGACACTCCATATGTTCTTGGACCTGGGATCTTCAGCTTCTACATCATCTCTACTCTGTAACACACATATCTGCAGAACTATGTAACTATTTTCAGTATTAACTTGTATTCCAGTCACTGTGCTAAAAACTTTACCTGTATTATATAATTTTTATCTTCACAACACTCAGTGTTAGATATCTCTTATCCCCATTTCCGATGAAGGAATTGAGGCATTAATGAGTTAAATAACTTGGTGAATTTAATTTTTAGTAACTAGTCAAGCCAGAATTTAAACCCATTTAAGCTGTCTTCAGAGCCTGTGATCTTAAACTACTGCATAAAATGTTCTTAACCATGGGAGTACCCAGTTTCTCTTCATAATAACAGGATACTGAAAAACTTTTATCCTTTGCTCAGAAAATGCATTTGGCATGTAGTAATAGATTATAAAAGATTAGCCCTGATCATTTTAACTTTTTTAGCTTGGCTTAATGAAGTTTAGAAGACAAAGTACCTAGTCAGACTTCAATGAAAGAGAAATCAATAAAAGTAGTTATAATATTCATAATAATGGAATATATTTTTTTATTTAAATCTAATATTTATGTCTCACTAACAGTTGAAAGAATTGTTTATATTTATTACTTAGATAAACTTATAAAACTAATAATATTTATATAGTAATACAAACCTGTCTACCCAAAATAATTTCTTGCATAAGTTTATTCAGTTTAAAAAATACTATTTGCTTTATAAATTTGTATTGAAAGGTTTAAGGTTGACAATAAAAATCTTAACAGTGAATTATTTTGTGAATGAAAATAATGTAACTGACTGACGAATGGCCAATGTAAAATTTAGTATCATAGTTCTGTTTCTATTTATGATTATTTGGTCCAAATGGTGGTTGGGCTGCACTGAATCATTTCTTCTTTATCAGAGATTAATGTCTAATTCTCAATGACATATTAGTAAGGCATGGTCTTTTTGCTGTATTGTGAGTACAGAAATCAGACTCAAGGAGGCTGTGGTACTCAGAATCTATGGGATAGAGGGATGAAAAGGGGGGAAATAGATAAAGAGATCCAGAAATCTAAAAAGAAGACCTTTGAGTTTGTTGCTAAATATTGAGGAATTCATAAGGGGAAATTCCAAGTGGCTGTGAAAGAATGATCAGGAGGAAATTGTATGTTGAACAATTTCCACCCAGAACTTGGAGGCATTCAAGTTCTTACCAGTAAATGTGGAAAATCCTCACAAACACCAAAGATATTCAGTAGAACCACTGCAAGGATTGTGCCTTTACCCTGAGATAAAGGGTACTCTGCTCCTCCAAAAAGTTAAAAACAAGCCAGAA
Organism: Pseudorca crassidens; assembly: GCF_039906515.1. Taxonomy (NCBI): domain Eukaryota; kingdom Metazoa; phylum Chordata; class Mammalia; order Artiodactyla; family Delphinidae; genus Pseudorca; species Pseudorca crassidens. The sequence goes on along the minus strand of NC_090304.1, from coordinate 74,442,400 downwards.
AAGGATTAAGGTGATCTGCAAATAAATTAACTCACTGCCAGAAAAAAAGTCCAACACTCATTAAAGCAAAACAAAAAATACAGCATTCAAAAATGTATAATACATGATGTGAAGCTTCTGATAAAAAAAATCACTAAGCCTATAAAAAATTAAGAAAATGTGACCCACAACCAGGAGAAAAATCAGTAACCAGAGGAAATCCAGAAACAATAAAATTTCAATAAAAACAAATATGATCACAGACTTAAAGAAAAGCATGACTAGAATAAGGAAATAAATGAGACACAAAACAAAACTAAGTGAAACTTCCAGAAATGAGCATATATTGTCTATACTAAGAAATTCATTGTCTGACATTAATCACAGATTAGATATTGCAAAACAAAATATCAGTGATCTTGAAGACATAATATTAGAAACTATAAACTAAAATAGAGAGAGAAAAAGACTGCCATAAAATGAACTGAGTTTCATTGCCTGTGAGACAATATCAAGTGGTCTGACTTTCAAGAATTTGAGTCTCAAAATGAGAAGTGAAAAAGTAGAGACAGAAAAAAAAAAATAAAGATGTAATGACTAAAGTTTTCTAAATTTGATAAACTACAAAGAGAAATACCCAAAGATATAATTATACTGAGACATTTTAGCACATCTCCCTCAATAACTGGTAGATCAAGACAAAATTCAAGGCTATGAAACCTCTGCTTGATTTTCATGGGGCACTTGCTCTGGGGGAAGCCAATCAGCATGTAAGAAGTTCAACCATTCTGAGACTGCTGTCTGGAGATGTCACGTGCAGGCACTTGAAACCTCAGATGAACTCCCAGCAGATAGCCTGCATCAACTCATAGCTATGTAAGTGAACCATATTAGATGTTATCCCAGTTACACCTTCAGCCAATATTTGGATATTATTCCATAAATGAAGCCAGTCAAGAACTGTTCAGCTGTTCTTTCCCCAAATTCTTGATCCACAAAATAAAATTATCATTTAGAGCCACTAAATTTTGAGGTATTTTTAATCCAGAAATTGAATATTGGAACAGTAATTAAATCATAATTAAAAATTGTCACACATACTACACACACAAAATACACACACACAAATATATTTCCATAACCTCTACACTAAGATGACTTCCATAGTAAATTCTACTAATATTTTAGAAAGAAAAAATGCAAACATTTCCAGAAACCACAATAAAGTGATCAATTTCCACATTATTCCACAATGTTAGCTTAACTTTGTTGTAAAAACCTTATAAAGACATGATATGAAATTAAAAAAAAAATAGAAGTCAACTTCAATTTTGATCCAGGTTGCAAAAATCCTAATCAATATATTAATTAGATACTAACAATAGACAGATGTTAGATAGATAGATAATATGTCATAAGCCAACAATTTTTTTCTCCAGGAATATAACATTATTTTGATATTTGAAAATGTATTGGAGTAATTTGACATATTATAAGAATAAAGGAGAAAAAAATAATACAATAGATTCAGGAAAAAAATGCAATAAAATTCAGCATCCAGTTGTGATAAACTGTCTTAGCAAACCAATTTTCCTACACATCAGTTGAGAGTGTAATCAGCTATAGCCACTGGGGAAACTATCTTGACATTGTCTGGCAAATTTATACATATCCCTACCCATTGTCCCCAAATTTTTACTCCTGGTTTATACTTTGTATATTTGCACAAAGGCAATAAAATACACGTACGATATTATCTCTGCTGTACCACTTGAAAGGACCCCAAACTGGAAGCAATCCAAATACTCATCAATATTTGAATGAATAAATAAGTTGTGCTTTGTTCATACGATGAGATGCTACATAGCAGTAAAGTAAACATATGTCAGTAAGAACGTGGATTAATATCACATGCAAAATGTTGAATGAATAAAAGCCAGACACAAAATAATATGCCTCATATGGTACTATTTTTAAGCTTCCCAAAGTGATAAACTAATCTATACTTTTAAAATTCAAGGTACTGTTTTCATATGAGAAGGAGGTAGAAATGATTTACAACTGACATATAGGAAACTTTGCGTATGCTGGTAATGAACCGTTTCTTGACCTCTGTTTATGGTTCTCACATGTAGTCACTCTAACAAGCTGTAGTAGGCAGAATAAAGCCCTCCACACAAAGATGTTCCTGTCCAGATTCCTGAATCCTGTCAATATGTTAGTTACATGACAAAGAGGAATTAAAGTTTACAGATGCAATTAAGGTTGCTAATCAGCTGACCATGAGATAGAAAGATTATTCTGGATTATGGTAGGGTGGTTTAGGAGATGTAAGCACACAGTGGAAGAAGGAAGCAGAAGATTGAGAACCAGAGAGATGGTAGAATAAGAAGAGTTGGCCCCAAATTACTGGCTTTGAAGATGGAGGAATGGGGCCATGAACCAAGGAAGGTGGGTGGTTTCTAGAGGCATTGTCTTCTAGAGAATCCAGGAGGAACAGAACCCTACTGACACTGATTTTAGCATAGTAAGTTCCATTTCTGACTTCTGACATCCAGAATTTGAAATTTAAAAATGGTATCTCCTACCCTTCAACTTTAAGTGCAATTTTAGAAAATTCTCTTATGATTCATTTCATATTTTAAATGAGTTTCATTTGGCTCTATGCTTTCACATTTTCTGGTAGAAAGCTTATTAAAGAAGGAAAGGTGCTTCAAATATCCACTTTCCACAACACCTCAAACACTTTAGTGGTTCAACAAATGCTTTTTGAGCAGAAAAAAATGAATTCATTAACACTTATATGGCATTTAAAAATATTGCTTTGGTATTTTAATCCTCTATGAAAAACTGCTGGTGGGTAGGATATAATTTGTTTTATTTGGCATTTTGTTTGCTTGTTTGTTAACATGTATTTTATACTGAAAATGCTATTTTAAAATATGCATATTTTGAAATAAAATCACCTTTTTCAAATAAGTATTAATCTAAGTTACGTTACTTTTTGCATGCAACTTATTTTTAATTTCAGGAAGAAAAATACATTTATTCATAAATGTAGTGTTCGAGATACTAAGATTAATGAAGATAGTGAGAGAAATAGTGGAAATTACTTCAAAATAGAAAACACACACATTTAAAAATAGAAGAAAATAACATTTAGAGAGTTTAACTTGAGTTGGTTATAATTAGAAGTAATTTTCAAAATATTTAATGCTTGGGAGACATAGGTACAGACCAGCTAGAATATAATCAGTCTGTAGCACTGAATCAAGATCTTGGAGGATTTTACTGGTCTTGGTGTTACTATTTTAATTTCTTTATTTGAGGAAATCCAGATTTGACCCAAATATGACCCAAGAGAAGGAACAGAGATAAGACTAGTTGTTATTTATCAACTGGTGTAAACAAATTTCATTCTTTGAATAATGTGTATAGCTGTACCAGTGCATAAGGGCTCAATAGCAAAACTAGTTATAATTTTTAGTAGTAAAATCCTGACATAATGGAGTGCAAAATATTAACTTGTATATATTTTAGAATCACATCATTGCAGGGTTAATTAAATGTTGGAGGTGTACATGTACTGTTAGCCAGCTAGATGTTCTGGGTTTCATCTGCACACTTTCAAATCTGTTAAGTCCAAGCTGCAGTTTGGTACCATCTTATGGCTATTGACAGCTTTGGTATATATATTTATGGGGAAGATTCTGTATTCAATGCCTGACTGGGACTTCTGGGAAAGTGGAAACTCTTCTAAGAATCTTCCTGTCACAGGCCACCCATTTCTTCAGCTCAAAGAATAAAGGGAAGAATCAGCTCAAAGTAGACTCTCATCATAAATACTCATCTTCTATCTTTCAAATACTTGCTTCTCTATCCCAGAACATATTTCCCACATCACTTCTCTCCTCTGAGAATATATAAACTTCAGCCACCTCTTTGAATAATGGTTTCTGAGCAAGAAATGCCAGCCAATCAATAATCATCTCTTACCACCTCTGCTGGATGGAATGCAGACATGCACTGGAGCTACCTTACATCACAGGAATGAGAGTGGCACCCTAGGAGAGTTGAGCAAAAAGAAAAAGAAGACTAGGCCTATAATGAATTTAGAGAATGTTTATATCATTCTCTGGCTTAATATATGAGAGAGAACATAACTTGGAAGTTTAATGTCAATTGTGTTTTAAGTAGGTTTATTTACCAGACACTGTGCTGAATTCATGGGTGTGGTATATATAGAAGAAGTTACACATTGTGTGTGACAAGTGTTATTATGGAAATAAACTGGCAGATAAGATTCACAGGAATGGCGGTGAGGGTGGCGTTTAGGGTTATGGGTGGCAGCAGTCTCAGCAGCGATTGTTCTATCTACAGTGCTTAGGCAATGTCAACTTTCCTTGGAGTAAATCTGAGAAATAAGGACTCTGATACTTCTTTAAAAAAAATTATCTTAGTTTTTAAAATATCCCCTTTTAAAATTATTACTTATTTCTAAAGAAACATTTCAACCATTCCATTTGAGAATTTAGCACACATTATTTGTAGTTGAAATAGAATTCTTAGCATATGATTGTTATGTACCACAGTTACAGAAAAATAATCTAAAGAGCAGTGACTTTTCTAATGTATTTTGGTATTTAAGAGCTAAGTAAAATTACAGAGCCAAATATGAATTGAATCAATAAAACACTGATTTATCACCCTGATCCTTTTTAAGAGCTTTTTCTTCTTCCTTTATATTTACTTTAGGCTTTTGTTTCTTAAGTCAAAAGGATCCAGGCAGGATTTCATGTTTTTCCTAAAGTGCAGGCTGCACTCCCTCTCCAGTCTTGCACTTCTCCTGTCTCCCTCTCTGCCCTCATTCATTCTCATGAACACTCCAGGAGAGCCAATAAAAGAATCCCCCTTGAGTCAGTGGCTCCCCGAGGTTCTACACTCTCCCTTTGTTAGGGAAACATTGACTGATACCATTCACCCTAGCCAGGCACAATAATAACTGCTTGCTTTAGTTACCTCACAACAGGAGGCCTGCCCAATAAGAACACTGACCTGACAAGCTGCTGCCAACAAACTACTGCAAACCAGAAGAATCTGGGAGGAGCCAAAAAGAGGGAGGAGACCCCAGACCATATGACCAGCCAACATCCCAGAAACCCTCATTCTGGAATCCATCTTGGCTGAGAGGTGTGCACACCACCTGGAAGGACCCTGAGTCAGACCAAATATGACTGCAAACAAGAAGGTTGGCCAGAGACAACACAGAAACTAACCCCACTACTATAAAATCTGAGACTGCAAGCAGACCATGAGGAAGAGTGGTTCTCCTGGGTGCCTTACCCTGCTGCTCTCCACTCGATCGTCCCTTTCAATAAAGTCTTTTGTTTGTCAGTATGTGTGTCTCCTCAGACAATTCATTTCCAAGTGTTAGACAAGAGCCCACACTCGGGCCCTGGAAGAGGTTCCTTTCCCATAGCACATTCAGCCCATTCATTAACAATCTTTCTCCTCCTTCCCTGAGAGGCTGGCTGGGCCAGAGAAAGAGAGACCGAGAGAGAGAGATAGAGGTGGCTGCAAGGAGGTGTAACGGTAAACTGGGAAGTAGACTACTGAGTTCACACCTGGCTTATGGATTTGCATCTCATCAAGGAGCTCCTCCTCATACAGGTACTTATTAAAAGGAAATATGATGATCCAAAGGTAACCTTTCATTACAATATACACTTAAAAGTATTGCCCAATGTTTTATTACTGATGGGGTGTTCCTGGATTACTTTGAACCCCCTGACCCCACCCCCCATGAAAAAAAATGTGGCATATGTGTGGATGAAAGGCTCTTGGTGCTCCAGCCAGGCATCAGGGCTGTGCCTCTGAGGTGGGAGAGCAAAATTCAGGACAATGCTCCACAAGAGACCTCCCAGCTCCGCATAATATCAAATGGCAAAAATCTCCCAGAGATCTCCATCTCGATGACATGACCCAGCTTCACTCAACGACCAGGAAGCTACAGTGCTGAACACCCTGTGCCAAACAACTAGCAAGACAGGAAGACAGCCCCATCCATTAGCAGAGAGGCTGCCTAAAATCATAGTAAGGCCACAGACACCCCAAAACACACCACCAGACATGGACCTGCCCACCAGAAAGACAAGATCCAGCCTCATCCACCAGAAAACAGACACTAGGCCCCTCCACCAGGAAGCCTACACAACCCCACTGAACCAACCTTGGCCACTGGGGACAGACACCAAAAACAATGAGAACTATAAACCTGCAGCCTGAGAAAAGGAGAACCCAAACACAGGAAGTTAAACAAAATGAAAAGACAGAAAAAAAACACAGCATATGAAGAAACAAGGCAAAAACCCACCAGACCTAACAAATGAAGAGGAAATAGGCAGTCTACCTGAAAAAGAATTCAGAATAATGATAGTGAAGATGATCCAAAATCTTGGGAATAGAAGAGAGAAAATATAAGAACATTTAAGAAGGACCTAGAAGAACTAAAGAGCAAACAAACAGTGATGAACAACACAATAAATGAAATTAAAAATACTCTAGAAGGGATAAATAGCAGAATAACTGAGACAGAAGAATGGATAAGTGACCTAGAAGATAAAATAGTGGAAATAACTACTGCAGAGCAGAAAAAAGAAAAAGAATGAAAAGAATTGAGGACAGTTTTGGAGACCTCTGGGACAACATTAAATGCACCAAAATTCAAATTATAAGGGCCCCAGAAGAAGAAGAGAAAAAGAAAGGGACTGTGAAAATATTTGAAGAGATTATAGTTAAAAACTTCCCTAATATGGGAAAGGAAATAGTTAATCAAGACCAGGAAGCACAGAGAGTCCCATACAGGATAAATCCAAGGAAAAACATGCCAACACATATTAATCAACCTATCAAAAATTAAATACAAAGAAAAAAATATTAAGGCAGTAAGGGAAAAACAACAAATAACACACAAGGAATCCCCGTAAGGTTAAAAGTTGATCTTTCAGCAGAAACTCTGCAAGCCAGAAGGGAGTGGCAGACATATTTAAAGTGATGAAGGAGAAAAACCTACAACCAAGATTACTCTACCCAGCAAGGATCTCATTCAGAATGGAGGGAGAAATTAGAACATTTACAGACAAACAAAAGCTAAGAGAATTCAGCACTACAAAACCAGTTCTACAACAAATGGTAAAGGAACTTCTCTAGGCAGGAAACACAAGAGAAGGAAAAGACCTACAATAATAAACCCAAAATAATTAAGAAAATGGTAATAGGAACATACATATTGATAATTACCTTAAATGTAAATGGATTAAATGCTCCAACCAAAAGACATAGAATGGCTGAATGGTTATGAAAACAAGACTCATGTATATGCTGTCTACAAGAGACCGACTTCAGACCTAGGGACACATAAAGACTGAAAGTGAAGGTATGGAAAAGATATTCCATGCAAATGGAAATCAAAAGAAAGCTGGAGTAACAATTCTCATATCAGACAAAATAGACTTTAAAATAAAGACTATTACAAGAGACAAAGAAAGACACTACATAATGATCAAGGGATCGATCCAAGAAGACGATAAAGCAATTCTCAGCATTTATGCACCCAAAATAAGAGCACCTCAACACATAAGGCAAATACGAAGATCCATAAAAGGGGAAATTGACAGTAACACAATCATAGTAGGATACTTTAACACCCCACTTTCACCAATGGACAAATCATCCAAAATGAAAATAAATAAGGAAACACAAGCTTTAAATGATACATTAAACAAGATGGACTTAATTGATATTTATACTATGTTCCATCCAAAAACAACAGATTACACATTCTTCTCAAGTGCTCATGGAACATTCTTCAGGATAGATCGTATCTTGGGTCAAAAATCAAGCCTTGGTAAATTTAAGAAAATTTAAATCATATCAAGTATCTTTTCTGACCACAATGCTATGAGACTAGATATCAATTACAGGAAAAAAATCTGTAAAAAATACAAACACATGGAGGCTAAACAATACACTACTTAATAACCAAGAGGTCACTGAAGAAATCAAAGAGGAAATCAAAAACTACCTAGAAACAAATGAAAATGAAAACACGATGACCCAAAACCTATGAGATGCAGCAAAAGCAGTTCTAAGAGGGAAGTATATAGCAATACAATCTTACCTTACGAAACAAGAAACATCTCAATTAAACAACTTAACCTTACACCTAAAGCAATTAGAGAAAGAAAAACAAAAAAAAATCCCAATGTTAGCAGAAGGAAAGAAATCATAAAGATCAGATCAGAAATAAATGAAAAATAAATGAAGAAAATGATAGCAAAAATCAATAAAACTAAAAGCTGGCTCTGGGAGAAGATAAACAAAATTGATAAACCATTAACCAGACTCATCAAGAAAAAAGGGACAAGACTTAAATTAATAGAATTAGAAATGAAAAAAGGAGAAGTAACAACTGACCCTGCAGAAATACAAAGAATCATGAGAGATTACAAGAAACTCTATGCCAATAAAATGGATAACCTCGAAAAAATGGACAAATCATAGAAATGCAGAACATTCTGAGACTGAACCAGGAAGAAATAGAAAATATGAACAGACCAATTCCAAGCCCTAAAGTTGAAACTGTGATTAAAAATCTTCCAACAAACAAAAGTCCGGACCAGATGGCTTCACAGGCGAATTCTATCAAACATTTAGAAAAGAGATAACACCTCTCCTTCTCAAACTCTTCCAAAATAGAGCAGAGGGAGGAACACTCTGAAACCCATTCTACGAGGCCATCACCACTCTGATAACAAAAACAGACAAAGATGTCACAAAGAAAGAAAACTACAGGCTCATATCACTGATGAACATAGATGCAAAAATCCTCAACAAAATAATAGCAAACAGCATATTAAAAGGATCATACACCATGATTAAGTGGGTTTTATCCCAGGAATGTAAAGATTCTTCAATATAAGCAAAATAATCAATGTGATACACCTTATTAACAAATTGAAGGAGAACAAACATATGATCATCTCAATAGATGCAGAGAAAGCTTTCAACAAAATTCAACACTGATTTATGATTAAAAAAAAACCTGCAGAAAGTAGGAATAGAGGGAACTTTCCTCAACAAAATAAAGACCATATATGACAAACTCAAAGCCAACTTCATCCTCAGTGGTGAAAAACTGAAACCATTTCCACTAAGATCAGGAACAAGACAAGGTTGCACACACTCACTACTATTATTTAACATAGTTTTGGAAGTTTTAGCCACAGCAATCAAAGAAAAAGAAATAAAAGGAATCTCTATCGGAAAAGAAGTGAAGCTGTCAATGTTTGCAGCTGACATGATACTATACATAGAGAGTCCTAAAGATGCTACCAGAAAATTACTAGAGCTAATCAATGAATTTGGTAAAGCAGGATACAAAATTAATGCACAGATATCTCTTGCATTCCTATACACTAATGATGAGAAATCTGAAAGTGAAATTAAGAAAACACTCCCATTTACCACTGCAACAAAAAGAATAAAATATCAAGGAATAAGACAAGAAGACAAAAGACCTGTATGCAGAAAATTATTAGACACTGATGAAAGAAATTAAAGATGATACAAATAGATGGAGACATATACCATGTTCTTGGATTGGAAGAATCAACATTGTGAAAATGACTCTACTACCCAAAGCAATCTATAGATTCAATGCAATCCCTATCAAACTACCACTGGCATGTTTCACAGAACTAGAACAAAAAATTTCAGAATCTGTATGGAAAAACAAAAGACCCCGAATAGCCAAAGCAATCTTGAGAAAGAAAAACGGAGCTGGAGGAATCAGGCTCCCTGACTTCAGACTATACTACAAAGCTACAGTAATCAAGACAGTATGGTACTGGCACAAAAACAGAAATATAGATCAATGGAACAGGATAGAAAGCCCAGAGATAAACCCACACACATATGGTCACCTCATTTTTGATAGAGGAGGCAAGAATATACAGTGGAGAAAAGACAGCCTCTTCAATAAATGGTGCTGGGAAAACTGGACAGGTACATGTAAAGGTATGAAATTAGAACACTCCCTAGCACCATATGCAAAAATAAGCTCAAAATGGATTAAAGACCTAAATGTAAGGCCAGACCCTATATCACTCTTAGAGGAAAATATAGGCCAAACACTCTATGACATAAATCACAGCAAGATCCTTTTTGATCCACCTCCTAGAGAAATGGAAATAAAAACAAAAATAGCAAATGGGACCTGATGAAACTTAAACACTTTTGCATAGCAAAGGAAACCATAACCAAGATGAAAAGACAACCCTCAGAATGGAAGAAAATATTTGCAAATGAAGGAACTGACAAAGGATTTATCTCCAAAATATACAAGCAGCTCATGCAGCTCAATATTAAAAAAGCAAACAACCCAATTAAAAAATGAGCAGAAGACCTAAATAGACATTTCTCGAAAGAAGACATGCAGATTGCCATCAAACACATGAAAGGATGCTCAAAATTACTAATCATTAGAGAAATGCAAATGAAAACTACAATGAGATATCATCTCACACACGTCAGAATGGCCATCATCAAAAAATCTACAAACAATAAATGCTGGAGAGGGTGTGGAGAAAAGGGAACCCCCTTGCACTGTAGCTGAGAATGTAAATTGATACAGCCACTAAGGAGAACAGTATGGAGGTTCCTTAAAAAACTAAAATTTGAACTACCATACGACCCAGCAATCCCACTACGGGGCATATACCCTGAGAAAACCATAATTCAAAAAGCGTCTTGTAACAAAATGTTCATTGTAGCACTATTTACAATAGCCAGGACATGGAGGAAACCTAAGTGTCCATCAACAGATGAATGGATAAAGAAGATGTGGCACATATATACAATGGAATATTACTCATTCATAAAAAGAAACAAAATTGAGTTATTTGTAGTGTGGTGGATGGACCTAGAGTCTGTCATGCAGAGTGAAGTAAGTCAGAAAGAGAAAAACAAACACCCTGTGCTAACACATATGTATGGAATCTAAAAAAAAAAAGGTCATGAAGAACCCAGGGGCAAGACTGGAATAAAGACACAGATCTACTAGAGAATGGACTTGAGGATATGGGGAGGGTGAAGGGTAAGCTGTGGCAAAGTGAGAGAGTCACATGGACATATATTCACTACCAAACGTAAACTAGATACCTAGTGGGAAGCAAACACATAGCACAGGGAGATCAGGTCTGTGCTTTGTAACCAGCTAGAAGGATGGGATAGGGAGTGTAGGAGAGAGGGAGATGCAAAAGGGAAGAGATATGGGAACATATGTATATGTATAACTGATTCACTGTGTTATAAAGCAGAAACTAACACACCATTGTAAAGCAAATATACTCCAATAAAGATGTTTAAAAAAAAAAAGAAAAAACAATCTTAGAGGAGTCCCCACCCACTGGTACAGCTGCCTTGAGTTCCTCCCATGGTTGCCATGTGGAAGCCAGCACTCACAACTTGACTCTTATGGAGAAGACTGATGTCCCTTCATTTCTAGCTACTGGCTTGTCCTACAGTTTCAGCTCTCTGGTGGGTCCAAGAAAGATGTTTATTTTATAAATAATCTGACTTGATATATCATTAGGCTGGAAACGTTTGGTTTTCAGCCTACTGCACCCTAGACGGCAGTTGGATGTTTATTTAAATCATTGTTAAAATGTTTTTGATTACATTCTTCCAACTTATTCTTAGCTAGACTGAAGTATCTTAGATATATTCACAAGTTTTGTTTCTATTTTTACCTCCAAAATTTTTACAAGCTCGATTTCTTTCTTATATTTTTAGAAAAAAGACAATTTGTCTTAATCATTAATTTTACATTACCATGAAAAGCTAACCTGTCACTGCCCTAATTTACCAATTTTTTGCCATTTATTTAACATGTGTAGCAATAAACTTAGTATTTGTGCATTCATGTAACAAGCCTAGAATGTTAATATGCTTACTCAATTACAGACTTCACTTTCATGTACATCCATTCTATATGAATAAAGTTGTTTTACTTTTCCAGTTTCTGAATAATAGTTGAATACTTCACTACCATGAAGCCTTATTTTAAAAATCAAGACCACTTGGCTGGAGCCCTATCTTCATGCCTACCCAATATTAACTACTTTTCCTAGATATGGTTCCCCATAACCAATTAGTATTCTATTTGGGTAAATCATCTCCCTTAATTTAAGCATTGTTTCATAATATACACAAATTTTGACATGTCTAACCCAACATACATGATTCTTCTGATCACGTATGATTTCAGAGCTTGAAATTGTGGTTCACTGAAAAATAAATTGTATATACGTGATTCCTCTGATATTGGTCTTGGCTCAGAGAATGTCCTCATTTCCACATACCTTTTAATACTGAAATTTGTTTTGCCACTTAACACAGAAGCCCACCTAAAATCTCCATTTAGTTTTACTTCCTAGGGTTGTTTCAAAATAGTATTGGATCATACCTATGACACATATTTTAGGTGCAGATTTTATGAAGATGCTAATAAGAGCTCTCTGTAGTCAGGACTGGGCTTTATACTTCCATATATCTTCAGGCCTTGATGTAGAAACTGACAAATTAAAAATCAAAAATATTATTTGCTGAGTAAAATATTATATGTTCTAATAAGTTAATTATTTATGGTAATGTCAAACTAAAAATGATAATTTTCTTGATCTAAAGACCTTTTTATCCCTACATTTATGACCTCAAATTTTGTCCTAGTCTTGGGTAATAAGGGAGAATGACGTTGTTTCTTTCTAAAATTTAGGACTCTGGTTGAGCCTTATGTTTTATTATTTCCTACAACCAAGGAACATCTATTTCAATAATATTTCCTTAAAAATTTACTAGTTTTTCTTTTTTCTACGAAAACGTTTAAAAAAACGTTTGTTTAATAACAAACGACTAATATTGCAAAGTATCTCCACTTATTCTCTCACATCTTGAATTACACTTCTTAAATTAATGATTTCATGTGCTGATAAATTAATTTCATACCCAAACCATCTACTTTTTCCTTAACTACCTAAATTTTATTTTTCTTTCTACTATTTACTTCCTCAAAAACAGACCACTCATATTCTTATTAATTCTTATATATATACAGATATATATAGATATAGATAGATATATCTATCTCCAATAAAATGTTTGTGACTAGATCACAATATCTATGGAAAAGAAGCCTATTTTTTTCTGCAGTGGTTTGAAAACATAGTTTACTCTCACTATCAAGTGAAAAGCATTGGTAAATGAAAAAAATAAATAAATAAAGGAAGACTTTAGTTTAGTTAAGTCATTTAAAGAAGGATTTCCCCAGGGGGAAGGCTAAATCCTACAAGAGAGAGCAAATATTTATGAAGGTGAAATGATCATAAAAGCCAGGATAAAGTAGATATAAAAGATAAAGAAATGTACTAAGACTAATTGTTCTTAAAATAGCCCTTAGAAAATGGGGGAGACACTTCAGTTATTATTAGATCACAGTGATGAGGAAGAGAAAAATGACCGGACAGAAAAAGGTCATAGAAGAAGGACTGGAAGAATCCTCCAAGGAGGCCAGTATGCTGGGAACTTTTGAGATGTGACCTTTTAAAGCTGTGGAACGAGTACATTCTAACAACAGTTGAGGAGCCGCTCTATAAAGATGAAAACAGCTGTTCTAGGATGTACATGATGCTGAATGGATTTGAGATACAAATATTAGAAAGGCTACTATAAAATACTCCAAAAAGTTTCTGAAGAGTTTGAAGATGACATAGATATTATAGATGGGGGACTATGTTTCTTGAGAGAATATATCTCAGAATTTATGTAATTGAGACTCTAATTAAAAATAAAACAAAGAAGAAATAAAGGGAAATCATGAAAAGGCAATTAAATAGGGAAATGATTGGATTAGATGCTTATTTGATGGGAAATATAATCCACATGGAATCATCCAACTCAGAATAGAGATATGCAATATTTTTTATAAAATTTTAGAGACACTGAATGTATTCATTTGTTAGCTCTTATTATAAGAAAACCAATAAGATAAAGTCAAGAGATTATGTTAAGGAGGCAAATGTTTGGGTCAGAAAGCAAACAAAAATTAAAAGAAAAAAATGTACTTAATTCTAGCAAACACATTAACTGATATGTTATAGATGGAAAGTGAATTTAGCTTAATAAAGTTGATTAAGCTGTTTCAGCTTTAACAGCTTTAAACTCTGTCTAAATGAAAAAGAGTGATATAAGTAAAAGAACACTAGAGTCTTACCTTACTATGGCTGTAAAGTAATGATAGAAATTTTATTCCAGGCCTAGAAATTCAAAATCTGGGAAAGAAAATGCCTTCAGGAGCATTTGGTAGAGCAATTGGTCCTAACTGAGGATAAATAGACTTCAAATACAGTAACTGTAACTGCAGTTTCCTTGAAACTAAGGTGGGACCTCAGATGCAAGGAAAATTTTTCCTAGAGACAATTTCCACAGGTTTAAGTAATTCCATAGCCAAAAGCAAAATTGCAAAGCAAAAGCTAGTGTGGTATAAAAATTTTAAATATTCAAACAAAAAATGTATGACAGGACTTCCCTGGTGGTACAGTGGTTAAGACTCCAAGCTCCCAATGCAGGGGGACCAGGTTCAATCCCTGGTCAGGGAACTAGATCCCACATGCATGCCAAAACTAAGAGTTCGCATGCTGCAATTAAGGAGCCTGCCTGCTGCAACTAAGACCCAGCACAACCAAATAAATAAATAAAATATTAAAAAAAAATGTATGACACTGGATAAGAGTCCATACTCAAAATATGACTGGAGTGTCAAAAATATAGGCTTCAAAGGGAAATTAAAATTAAGAAATTTTGTTACAATGAATGGGAAAGAAGGGCACTTCAAATGAGATATGGTGACAGGCTAGGATTATTTTCTAGTTAGAAGAGAAAACCTGTATTTAAGTTATAGTCACTCATTGAGACAAGAGACAATAATTCTAAATACCCCCTTTCCCAATTTGGGGAAACCATGACAATACTGACCTCTTTGTGGGGGTCATTTCAACCAATTTTACTTAAGTTCAAATGTAATAAAACCTGGACAATTAACATTGACTTAATTGGTGAGACTAAACAAGAATGATTTCTCCACCCAACCTCATTCTTTTAGAAATCTTTGAGTTCCTCCTATATTCTTTGGTAACAGTAAGTACTGACTTCTGATAACTATACTTTTCACTAGCGGAAGGCTTTAGGGACTAGGGATTACCTTTTAATTAATTTGTTAAATATAGGCCTAGTGGTATGGGCCTCTGGTGAGTTTCATGAAGTTTTTGAATCTTTAAAAGTAAAGCATATCAGACTTTCTAGACATAGATTCAGTGCTCTCACGAACGATAGAACCACTTGCTAGGAAAACTGGACAGGTACGTGTAGAAGTATGAAATTAGAACACTCCCTAACACCATACACAAAAAATGAACTCAAACTGGATTAAAGACCTAAATGTAAGGCCAGACACTATCAAACTCTTAGAGGAAAACATAGGCAGAACACTCTATGACATAAATCACAGCAAGATCCTTTTTCACCCACATCCTAGAGAAATGGAAATAAAAACAAGAATAAACAAATAGGACCTAATGAAACTTAAAAGCCTTTGCACAGCAAAGGAAGCCATAAACAAGACCAAAAGACAACCCTCAGAATGGGAGAAAATATTTGTAAATGAAGCAACCTACAAAGGATTAATCTCTAAAATTTACAAGCAGCTCATGCAGCTCAATAACAGAAAAACAAACAACCCAATCAAAAAATAGGCAGAAGACCTAAACAGACATTTCTCCAAAGAAGGCATACAGATTGCCAACAAACACATGAAAGAATGCTCAACATCATTAATCATTAGAGAAATGCAAATCAGAACTACAATGAGATATCATCTCACACCAGTCAGAACGGCCATCATCAAAAAATCTAGGAACAATAAATGCTGGAGAGGGTGTGGAGAAAAGGGAACCCTCTTGCACTCTTGGTGGGAATGTAAATTGATACATCCACTATAGAGAACAGTATGGAGGTTCCTTAAAAAAACTACAAATAGAACTACCATATGACCCAGCAATCCCACTACTGGGCATATACCCTGAGAAAACCATAATTCAAAAAGAGTCATGTACCAAAATGTTCATTGCAGCTCTGTTTACAATAGCCAGGACATGTAAGCAACCTAAGTGTCCATCAACAGATGAATGGATAAAGAAGATGTGGCACATATATACAATGGAATATTACTCAGCCATAAAAAGAACCAAAATTGAGTTATTTGTAGTGAGGTGGGTGGGTCTGGGGTCTGTCATACAGAGTGAAGTAAGTCAGAAGGAGAAAAACAAATACCAAATGCTAACACATATATATGGAATCTAAGAAAAAAAAATGTCATGAAGAGCCTAGTGGTAGGACAGGAATAAAGACACAGACCTACTAGAGCATGGATTGAGGATATGGGGAGGGGGAAGGGTAAGCTGGGACAAAGTGAGAGAGTGGCATGGACATATATGCACCACCAAACGTAAGGTGGATAGCTAGTAGGAACCAGCCACGTGGCACAGGGAGATCAGCTAGGTGGTTTGTGACCACCTAGAGGGGTGTGATAGGGAGGGTGGGAGGGAGGGAGACGTAAAAGGAAAGAGATATGGGAACATATGTATAACTTATTCACTTTGTTGTAAAGCAGAAACTAACACACCATTGTAAAGCAATTATACTCCAATAAAGATGTTAAGAAAAATAAAAATAAAAAGATAGCACCACTGTTAAACATACTTTTAGTCTTCCCAGGCATTAATATACTCTGTCACTGAGAATAAGCAGTAAGAAATGGGAAGGACATAAAGAAGCTTTTATTAAATGAAAGCAGGATAATTTTATTTGGTACTTCAATTTATTTGTATTCTTTTTGAATTTTAATGTCTCCCCAAGAAATTAATAATGGGTAAAATTTATAATCACTTAGGGAGTATCTCTATATTAATTTTACTGAAGTACCTTAATGTTGCTATTTAATTTCATTACAAAATCTCTACTAAGTTGTTTTGTACAATGTAGCAGGATATAATTTGGGATTGAATATAGAATAAGAAATAGGTTTTCATACGAAGGTAAGTGTGAAAATTAATTTAACTAATGGTTATTATTATGTTCTAATTCAGAGTCAGTATTGATGGAAAGATATGGGCACATGTCAGAGATATTTGGGAGATAAAATCAATAGAACTTGGAGTTGAATTGGATATAGGCCATGAGGAAGAAGGTATCAAGGATGTTCTTATGTTTCTGATTTAAGAAATTGGATGGATGTGAGTGCCCTGGAAAAGAATGTGATTTTGGACAAAAGTCTTAATTTGAGTTCTGTTTATGTAAGTTTAACTGAGATCTCCACAGTGTTCAACAGAAAGGTGAATATGACATTGGGTGTTCAGGGGCAGTTCTGGGATGGAGATATTAAACTAAAAGTTTTGCAATCCAATAAAAGAATAAGCTTAAGAAGTAAAAAACAAAAACAAAACACAACTTAGAAGCAAGAAGGAAAAAATTTAAAACTGAGAGAAGTTAACTTTTCACTATTGAGAATGATGTTAGCTGTGGGTTTGTCGTATATGGCCTTTACTATGTGGAGGTAAGTTACCCCTATTCCCACTTTCTGGGGAGCTTTTATAAATGGGTATTGAATTTTCTCAAAAGCTTTTTCCACATCAATTGAGATGATCATATGGATTTTATTCTTCAGTTTTTTAATGTGGTGTATCACACTAAGGGAGAGGAGGGGTCGGGGGGGAAGGATTGCGTGTTTGGGATTAGTAGATGCAAAGTATTATATATAGGATGGATAAACAACATTGTCTTACTATATAGCACAGGAAACTATAATCAATATCCTGTGATAAACTATAATGGAAAAGAATATGAAAAAGAATATATATGTATAAGTGATTGGAACAGTTTCAGAAGTATAGATGTTAACTCTTCTCTTAATGTTTCATAGAATTCCCCTGTGAAACCATCTGACTTTTGTTTGCTGGAAGTTTTTAAATCACTGTTTCAATTTCAGCACTTGTGAATTATCAGTTCATATTTTCTACTTCTTCCTGGTTCAGTCTTAGATGGTTGTACCTGTCTAAGAATTTGTCCATGTCTTTTATGTTGTCCATTTTATTGGCATATAGTTGTTTGTAGTAATCTCTAATTATCTTTTTTATTTCTGTGGTGTCAGTTGTAACATCTCTTTTATTTCTAATTTTATTGATTTGCGCTCTCTCCCTTTTCTCTTGATGAGTCTGGCTAAAAGCTGATGTATTTTGTTTATCTATGTAAAGAAGAAGATTTTAGTTTTACTCATCTTTGCTATTGTTTTCTTCATTTCTATTTCATTTATTTCTGCTCTGATCTTTATGGTTTCTTTCCTTCTACTAAGTTTGGGTTTTCTTTATTCCTCTCTCTCTAGTTTCTTTAGGTGTAAGATTAGGTCATTTATTTGAGATTTTTTCTTGTTTCCTGAGGTAAGATTGTATTGCTATAAACTTCCCTCTTAGAACTGCTTCTGCTGTGTCTCAAAGGCTTTGGATCATTGTGTTTTCATTGTCATTTGTCTCTAGGTATTTTTTGATTTCCTCTTTCATTCCTTCAGTGATCCATTTATTTTATGTAACATACTGTTTAGCCTCCATGTGTTTGTGTTTTTTACAGTATTTTTCTGTAATTAATTTCTAATCCCATAGCATTGTGGTCAGAAAAGATGTCTGATATGACTTCAGTTTTCTTAAGTTTACCAAGGCTTGATTTGTGGCCCAAGATGTTATCTATCCTGGAGAATGTTACATGTGCAATTGAGAAGAAAGTGTATTCTGCTGCTT
Organism: Pseudorca crassidens; assembly: GCF_039906515.1. Lineage (NCBI taxonomy): Eukaryota > Metazoa > Chordata > Mammalia > Artiodactyla > Delphinidae > Pseudorca > Pseudorca crassidens. Next base: position 74,423,462 of record NC_090304.1, on the reverse strand, counting down.
TTGGATGGAGTATTCTAAATATCAATTGTCAGTCTGGTCTAGTGTGTCATTTAAGACCTGGATTTCCTTACTGCTTTTCTGTTGGGATGATGTGTCCATTTATGGGAGTTGGGTATTAAAGTCACCCAATATTATTGTGTTACTGTTGATTTCACCTTTTATGGCTGTTAGCATTTGCCTTATATATTGAGATGTTCCTATATTGGGTGCATATAGACCTAAATGTAAGACTGTATACTATAAAACTCTTAGAGGAAAACAAAGGCAGAACACTCTTTAACATAAATTGCAGCATATCACTTTTTGCCCGCCTCCTAGAGTAAAGAAAATGAAAATAAAGAAATGGAACATAATTAAACGTTAAAGCTTCTGCACAGCAAAGCAAACCATAAACAAAAAGAAAAAGCAGCCCCTAGAATGGGAGAAAACATTTGCAAATGAAGCAACCAACAAGGGATTAATCTCCAAAATATACAAACAGCTCATGCAGCTCTGTCAAAAAAAACAAACAACCCAATAGAAAAATGGGCAGAAGATCTAAATAAACGTTTCTCTGAAGAAGACATACAGATGGACAAAAAGCACATGAAAAGATGTTCAACATCACTAATTATCACTGAATGCAAATCAAAACTACAGTAAGGTATCACCTCACACCAGTCAGAATGGTCATCACCAAAAAGTCTACAAATAATAAATGCTGGAGATGGTGTGGAGAAAAGGGAACTCTCCTCACTGCTGGTGAAAATGTAAATTGACACAACCATTATGGAGAACAGTATGGAGGTTTCTTAAAAAACTAAAAATAGAAATACCATATGATCCAGCAACCTCACTCCTCAACATATATCCAGAGAAAAAGAAACATGCACCCCAATGATCATAGCAGCACTATTACAATAGCCTGGACATGGAAGCAACCTAAATGTCCATTAACAGATAAATGGATAAAGAAGATGTGGTACTTATATACAATGGAATATTACTAAGCCACAAAAATGAACAAAATAATGCCATTTGAAGAAACATTCATGGACCTAGAGATTATCATACTAAGTGAAGTATGTCAGAAGAGAAAGACAAGTATCATATGATATTGCTTATATGTGGAATTTTTTAAATTATACAAATGAACTTATTTACAAAACAGAAATAGAGTCACAGATTTAATAAACAAATTTATGGATACCGGGGTGAAAGGAGGGAGAGGGATAAATTGCGAGGATGGAATTGACATATACACACTACTATATGTAAAATCGATAACTAATAAGGATCTACTGCATAGCACAGCGAACACTACTAAATACTCTGTAATGAGCTAATGGGAAAATAATCTATAAAGAGTGGATATATATATATATGTATAACTGATTCATTTTACTGTACGGCAGAAACAAACACATCATTGTAAATCAACTATACTCCAATAAATTTTATAAAAATAAAATAAAATAAAACTGAGAGGAGTTAGGAAAGCTTACAGAGATGTAAGAAAAAAATAGAGAAATTAACAGAAGAGAAGGATTAAAAAGAGAGAATGGGTTCAGATGTTAAGTACTCTAAGAGATCAAATGCAATGAGGACACTTAAACTCTTTTTTGATGTAGAGATATGGAAGTTATTGGTCACCATAGCAAGGGTCATTTAAATATAGTAACATCACACTTAGAGCGAGTTAACAAGTTTGGGTGTTGATGTAATCAAATTAAAGATTTTCAAACTTTTTAATTTTAAGTTTGGCTGTTAAGGTGAGTGAGAATTTAGAAAGAGCTCTTTATTAATTTATTAAATGTAAATAGGTGAAGTAAAAAGAGAAAAGGTGAGACAAAGAAGTTCCCTTAAACTAGTATGGAAAACACACACAAACAGGGATGGCAAGACTACAAAAGCGAAGAAAATGTTCACACTACAGGATAAAAATGGGATAAGGATTAAGTGAAAACTGTCAAGAATATAAAAAATTAAATACAATTTTAACAAGTGTTCATAGATTAACAAGTTGATTTATTAATAACATGCTCATTTTAACTATTGCTTTCTTTGGAAAAAGTACTAAAATAGTTACTATAATATAAATACTAAAATAAAATAGTTACTAAAATAGTTATTATATTTTAGGTTTTGATTGCGAATTAGTGGAGGTGAGAAACATTTGCAATCACTCAGATCACACTTTGTAAGATGTCTTCCATTCCAGGAACAAAAGATGGCTTTTTTCACCCTCCCATGTTTTGTGCTGCATTTTCTCCCTAATACCTCTAGTTTACATTTTCCATAGTTGATTGTCATTGTCATCATAAGACTGAACTTGTTACATCATAAAGTACTCACATAAAGTAGACTGACTTCAAATGTAGTCATATTTTAAATTATCTTAGAAAGAAAAGATGGAACCGAAAGCAGTAACTCAAGCCATTGTATTATTTCTATTTTAGTTATATTCACAGAGTAAAAAATATCTTCACAATATGCTAACATAGTAAATATTGGTAATACTTAATAATCATTATTAATTTTGTGGCATTTGTCAAAATGTCTCTAAATTTTGTTAAAGTGACAGAAAATGTATTTCATTTCTTTACTCAGCTATTCATGCTAAATGTTTTGCATAATTTCTGAATGTGCTCATTTTCAGAATAGATAATTTGAAAGGACAAAATTAAAAGGATAATATTTAATTTGTTTTATGACCACACTTACATTTTAAGTAGGTCATTTATATAGAGCCTTGTGCTATAGAAAGCAGTTTCAAAAATGAAGCCATTAATCTCAGTATCCTTTTACAATGGTTAGATATTTTTACTTTTCTTGAAAAGATGAGCACAATACCCAGTAAATTTAAGGAACTTGCAAACCCTCCTTGTTAATGAATGGTGAAGCCAATACTGAGAATCTAGTCTATGGCTCCACAAAGTAGATATATGGTTAACTAAAAGTAAAGTGTCTAACTTATTTCTTTAAAATTTAAAATTATTATTGCTATTAGATCTTGTAGGCACGTTGTGTTTTAAAAATTATGATCAAAAAACAATAATGATATAATTTAGGGTAAGATGTAAGTTTAGACATTCTCCATTTTAGTAACTATTCACACTCTCACTCAGGACACTGAACTTTCAAACATGTACAAGATGTTACAGATGAACAACTCAAACATTCACATTAAAATCCTTCAGTAAGATTCCATTTTACTTAGAATAAACTATAAACTTCTTAAACTGACCTATAAAACTCTTTATTTCAGACCTCTGTCTACCTGTGTTAATTAGGATTTGTTTTGGCACTTAAAACAGAAAATCCTAAAGTAACAATGACTTTAATAAACAAGAAGGTATTTATTTCTCACTTAAAAACCCCAAGGTAGGAAGCACAGGGTTGACACAAGAGATGTATTAATTTATTAACATTTCATGGTTCTTCCAGCTCACCTTTCTGCCATCTCTTTTATGTGGCTCTCAGCCTAATGGCCCAGGATGGCCATTAGAGCATCTTTTTTTAAGACAGAGTTAAGAGTAGAATAATGTGTCAAGGAAGATCTTGGAATTCTGTCACTAGAGGAGAATGAGAATGTTTGAGGGCAACTAGCAGTCTATGTTCCACAATTTCTACTAACTGCCTGTATATTCTACTTCTTAATTACTGTTTTCCACCCATTTTGCCCCTCTGTCAGTTCCTTCAACACATCCAAACATTTTCTGCCCTGTCTTTTCCAGCACTGCTTAGAAACACATTCCACAGTTATACACATGACTTGCTTTTGTTCATCTTTTGAATAACAGTGAAAGTATCATTTTCAATGTTTTGATATATTTTAAATGATTTTTTTATATTTAATCACTTAATGGAACATTTTACCTCATTTACTTTTTTTTTTAACATCTTTATTGGAGTATAATTGCTCTACATTTTTGTGTTAGTTGCTGCTGTATAACAAAGTGAATCAGCTATACGTATACATACATCCTCATAACCCCTCCCTCTCGCGTCTCCCTCCCACCCTCCCTATCCCATCCCTTTAGGTGGTCAAAAATCACCAAGCTGATCTCCCTGTGCTATGCAGCTGCTTCCCACTAGCCGTCTATTTTACATGTGGTAATGTATATATGTTAATGCCACTCTCTCACTTCACCTCAGCTTCCCCCTCTCCGTGTCCTCAAGTCCATTCTCTACATCTGCGTCTTTATTCCTGTCCTAGGTTCTTTGGAACCATTTTTCTTTTTTGATATTCCATATATATGTGTTAACATATGGTATTTGTTTTTCCCTTTCTCGCAATTCAAAACCACAATGAGGTATGACCTCACACCGGTCAGAATGGCCATCATCAAAAAATCTACAAACAATAAATGCTGGAGAGGGTGTAGAGAAAATAGAACCCTCTTGCACTGTTGGTGGAAATGTAAATTGATACAGCCACTATGGAGAACACTATGGAGGTTCCTTAAAAAACTAAAAATAGAACTACCATATGACCCAGCAATCCCACTCCTGGACATATATCCTGAGAAAACCATAATTCAAAACTTGTCATGTACCACAATGTTCATTGCAACACTATTTACAATAGCCAGGACCTCATTCACTTTTTTGGGCACCATATTCATATATTTTAGAGTACTTATCAAGTTTTAATTATAGATTCAATAAAGAGATAAGTATAGATATATTTCTATATAGCTGTGCACAGAAATATAAATAGTTCTAGATATATATATATAGGTGTGATCATATAAACATAGACTATTAAAGGTGAAGTCAGTTCTGAAGATGAACTAACCCATTATTCTCTCTATCTCTCATCTGTCTTTCTTCTTCTTCTTTCTTTTTTTTTTTTTTTCCTGAAGGAGTTTGTGTGAAGAGAGACAACATCTAACTGTGGTCATAAACACACACGCACACACACACTATTTTAGCCATAGAGAGAATCATCTTTTGCTACCAGTTCGCCAAACCCCAATTCCCTCAGGACAAAGTGATCCTTATGCATGCAGTGAACTGTCTAACAAAAAGGAAACTTGAGATTAGTGAATCTATATATTTTATAATAGACAGTAAGCATGCCAACCCTTTACTCTGGAGGAAGACATTTCCTTATTATACCTTGCGGTTATTTTAAAAAAAAATTATTGGAGTACATTTAGTTGATTTACAGTGTGTGCTCTTTTCTGCTGTACAGCAAAGTGAATCATTTATACATATATCCACTATTTTTTAGATTATTTTTCAATATAGGTCCACACAGTTATAATGTCTTCACTTTTTCTTCCCAGGCAGTTTGCTATACCAATATCCTTGGAAAAAAAAAATAGTTTGCATCAAAGGAATATTAATGCATCCTTCACAATATGGCAGAAACCTACAGATAATTATCTCACATCAATATGCAAAGATGCTCAGGAGTTTTAAATCAGAAGGAGATCAAGATGTTGGATTAGGAGGACACTGAGCTCACCCCCCTGATGAAAGCATCAAAAATACTTCTACATGTGGAAGAACTGTTGCTGAAAACAACCTGGAGACTTGCAGAAAGGCTCTTCTACAACCAAGGCTGTGAAGAAAGAGTCAGGTAAAGGCAGGAGAAGCAATCAGGTCAGGACCCATGTCCCTAGCAGACGACTCAGAAGAAGAGTGGCATATCACAGGCTCAGGGATCTTCCCCAGGGTGGGAGAGGTTTGAGTCACATACCAGGAACCTCAGTCTTGGGGGTCTGACACTAGAAAGATGAGTTCCTTTAGCTGGTTTGAAAATCAGTGGGATTTATCAGAGAGCTGTAAGAAACTGAGACTCTAATCATAAAGAGTAAACACACACTTGCTTACTCCCAAGAACAAGATGGAGGAAGCAGGTTGATATTGCTTGGGGCTCTGACGAACTTGCTGGGACTGTCCCAGCATGCACCTTGGCCCATACCAGGCACTGCACCAGCCCCTCTTGCTCCAGTGCTGCTCACCACTGGAATAAAAGTGACATTTCTGGGGGCAAGGGGAAGACTGCACATTTAGAGGGAATAAAATCGGCTTGTACCCAAACCTCAGGGCTTCTGCTCCAGCACCTTGGGCCCCAATTCCACCCCTGATAGAACAACGATTGCCATTGAGCATTGGAGAAGCCACAGCTCACTTCTGGCTCTGGTTCTAGCTTCTCATTTCCATCCCTACATCCCACCAAAGTAGTAGCTGCTAGCACACACTGGAGGAAGACACAGTCAATGCTCACTTAAGATCAAGGTCTCCCACCAAAGCCATTGGGCACACGAAAACCGCATAGGATGCTCCCACAGAACGACATTGCTCCAAGACCAGGATACATAGTTTTTCACATAATTTCATAGAGGAAGATAATGTTAAACAAAACAAGAAGACAGAGGAATATGTTTCCCATGAAAGAACAAGAAATAAAACCCTAATGAAACAGAGATAAATAATTTATCAGATAAAGAGTTCAAAGTATTAACAATAAGAATGTTAATGAAACTTGGGAAAAGAATAGATGAATACAGTGAGATTTTTAACAAAGGACTAGAAAGTATAAAAAAGAACCCATCAGGACTTCCCTGGTGGCACAGTGGTTGAGAGTCTGCCTGCCAATGCAGGGGACACGGGTTTGTGCCCCGGTCCGGGAAGATCCCACATGCCGCGGAGTGGCTAGGCCCGTGAGCCATGGCCGCTGAGCCTGCACATCCGGAGCCTGTGCTCCACAACGGGAGAAGCCACAGCAGTGAGCGGCCCGCGTGCAGCAAAAAAAAAAAAAAAAAAATGTTGTTGCTGTTTTAATAGAAGTGACTGGGGTAGGACTTACTCTGTTGTGTCAGAAATCTTTAAAAAAGTTTTACATGCTAAAATTTTACATTCTAAAACCTTACATGTAACTATCTTTTGTCATTGTTGTTTTGAGCTTTTTTTCTTTGGTTGGTTAATTGCTTTTGTTTTATTTTTTTAGGAAGTGTTCAAAAATGCTCCATTTCTATGATTTCCCTAGATATCTTCTTCTAATATTTGCTTTCTTAAATTGAAAAAATCACAGGCATTTTGCACTTATTCAGCCATTGCATGCCTGCAGAGCATTTCCATAAACTTACCTCTTATTGAAATCAGTAGGAATTAAACATCTACAGTGCAGTTGTAGGGGTGTGAAAGTGTATAAAGCTTAGTGCTCATAATTTTCACAATCCTCCTCTTGTTTTCATATTTCTCACAGGGGAAATTTTTAAAACTTGACTTTAATTGTAAAATTGTCATCTGAGTTGACACCTGGATAAAAGACTATATCAAAACAAAATGATGAATGGGCTCATTTGTGATTTTTGGTAATGAACTCTTGTAGGTGGTTATATTTGCAATAGATCTTAGTAAGAAAAAAAATAGAAAAATGAAATCCTTGGTTTATTTTGAAATGAGGACAGTGAGATTGCATTCTTGACTTTTCAGATTAAAGAAAAAATCAAAATGATTTTAGATGAGTATTCCTAAAACATAGTAAGGAGCTTATTTATGAATCCTGTGATTTAATAACCATAGAATAATTATAAATCATGAATGCTATGCTTTGCCTTGATCAGGTCAGTTTCAGATTATGTTTCTGTCCATCCTATTCAATTGAATATCAGGGAAATGAAAAAAGGCTACTGATAAAATGTAGTAACTGTAGTTTTACTAACCTTACAAACAAGGTTAGTAGAAGAAGAAGAATAATGATTATAATTAAGGAATATTTGAAATCTAATGGATGCAAATTATTCTCCAGAGACCACTGAGTTGTGTCTAGGCTATAAGATTTTCAAATTAATTTTTTGGTGAAAATTCACAAAAGACATTTAATCAGTGTTACCACATGCCAAAGTTGGTTTTTAATCACTTTTATCAGTGGGTAAGGGTCTTGAGAATAATAGATGCAAATTCAGGATGAAAATAACACCTTCAGAATGAAAAATAATACAGACATGCTGAAGGTGAGAGCAATGAGTTCCTGAAAATTTGTCATGGATTATATTTTAAAGGTTATTCAGACATAAATTAGGACTTGGAGAAGATGAATTTTCTCATAAATTATATGACTGTATAATATGGGTGTGTTCAGTTTGTCCCTTTGTGTTGAGAGACAGGGGAGACAGGAAGGGGAAGCAGGTGGGGAGGGAGATAGAAACAGAGAGAGGAGACTGGTAAGGAGACATATATAGAGAGAAAGATAGCTGGATATTAATCATTTTCTGTGAACAATAAGAGATAATTTGGAATTAGGAGCAAAGAAAGAAAATGTAGTATATATAGTTACCTTGAGTAATGTATGACCTATAGGAAATAAAACAAAATTTAATGTTTTTGTTGCAGTTTGGGCTTTATTTATTTTCTTTCTGTGAATATTTTCTCATTTCTGACAAGATGAAGAGAAACATACTCCATGTGGAATGGGTACAAGAGGCATTGCTTCCCCAAGGAGTTTAGAGTATCTTCCCTGAGGGTTCCAGGATCTCAAATGCACTCCTTAGAGAACTGTGTTGTGCTCCTAGTTCCTGGTAATAATGTTTATTAATAGCTCACATTTTTATTGAGCGCCTACTCTGGTATTAGAAATTTCAATGTCCATTGCAGTGCCTACATAAAATTTTGGGGAAATGGCTAGCTGGCTCTCCCTGAGAAAACTGTTGGTTTCCTTCTATATTGCATTGATAGCAGGGAACTGAGAAAAACAGACTATAAATAAATCAGTAAATGTTCCCTGTTTTAAACTGGGACTAGGATACTAATGAAATGGTAGAACTCTTCAGAGAATCAAGGAATTTATTAATTTATTCTAAATCTAAGCTCTCTGAGAAATAAACCAACATGAACTTTAATTACAAATGGCCAAGAACAAATAGATTATTTTTTAAACAAAGTGAGAGTGAGCCTCAGCCTTCTCCTGTTCATTCTACCTGCAGAGATATGAGCACTGAGGAGCAAAATAGCCAGGTTTGTACAGAGGGGATCACTCAAATCATTCTATTAATATAAATAAAACACCTGAGGAAAACCACATCAGTGGAATGTCACAGTTGCAGACAGCTGTCTAAGTTATCCAAATGTTACAGGTAAAATGTACTTTGCTCAATAATTCACCATTAAAATGGAGCAAATAAGCCAACACATCAGTGGGAAATCTGAGCAAAGCTATAACAGAAAATGTCAGCTTTCTCTTTATGTATTTCTAAACAAAAGAAGTTGCAAGGAAAGAAGTCACAGGGCATAGTTCTATTGTTGAATTCTAGCTGGGCATCTATACATACCATCTTTAAAAACAGGCAGACGGATTGGCTGAAATGTAAGTATTTTTCTTACAAGTCAGATAAAGCAAGAAGAGCAGAAGAGCCCAAGGGAGTCTGATTTGATCTGTTGTTACTAAACAATACTGTTTCAGTTCCCAAGATTAAGCCAATTTACAAAATTACTGAAAGCCAAGTTCTTCCAACTTTTAATTAAGAGACCTGAAACAGGATGACTAGGAGAAGAATACTTCATTTTTTCAAGAAGTTGTGATGGAATGTGAAAGTATTGCACAGTATTCCAGTTTCCTGGAACAGGTAAATTAAAGCAAACATATATGTGACTGTTGTATTTTGTTAATATCCATCTAATAAAATTTAATTAAATATTTCAGGTTTATGAACTCAAGAAATATACTTTGCTGCTTGTAGATTGGGTAAAATAAAAGTATGCAAGTTTAGTTTTTGCTAAATAACTGGTGATTCTTGCAACAGGTTATTCTAAATCAGCAGTTCAAGGATGGGATGGAGCAATCAACATTTTAATAAGCCCTTGAGTAATTCTGAAGGGGGTTGTCCCTAGACTACTTTTAAAGAACCATTTTATTATAGACATAATTCTTAGACTAAAGCTGTTTTTATTTTAACTTTATAAATGAGGAAGCATTTGCTTTTCTCTTGCCATATTTCCAACACACAATCATCACATAATGATCAACATTTCATTTTAGATTTATTTATTATCCATTTTCCATTTATTAATCCAACAAATATATTTTGAGAATCTACTGTATTCCAGGAACAGTGATAGGCACTGAAAATTTTGTGATGAGCAAGAGAAGGGTAGTTACTATTGCATTTTCTAAGAGCAAAAGATAATTTAAAACTAGCAAGATAAAAATGATTAAAATATAATTAAATAACTAATATCATTTACATCTCTATTAGCAATCATAAGTAACATTGCTGTAGTAACGAGCAAGTAACTCTTGCCAGTAAGATTTAGACATTAAAAACAAAACTAATGAAATTAGCATCAAAATACCTAGTGCCTTTGAATAAATCTGAGAAACTATATGCAAAACATCTATGGAGAAAACCATAAAATTCTAATGAAAGATTTTGCTGAAAACCCAAATAAGTGGGGATATATACCATGGCCATGACGAGGAAAGCTCAAAATGTCAATTTATATCAAATAGAAATACAGAAACATTGCATAAACTGTGATAACCTCCATATTTTTGCAAGGGTAAATGAAGAAACTTGACATGAAGATTTTAAAATTTATGAAGGAATACAAAGTTTTGAATTTAGCCCAGATAATCTGAAGAAGAATAACAAAATGGTAAGAATGCTCTACCAAATGCAAATATTTATCAAACAGTACAGATATTAAATAGGGCTTTAAAATATCAAGATAGGACAAGAGTGAGATTTGGCACCATTTGCCGCACATAACAGCCACCACTTTTTAAAAATAAAGTTTTATTGGAACATAGCTATGCCCAATCATGAATGTATAGTTTATGGCTGCTTCCTTTTCTTTTTTTTTTTTTTTAGAGCCCAATTATTGATTTCTTTTTTTTTAAATTTTTTTTCATACAGCAGGTTCTTGTTAGTTATCTATTTTATACATATTAGTGTATATATGTCAATCCCAATCTCCCAATTCATCTCACCCCACCCCCCACTTTCCCCTTTTGGTGTCCATATGTTTGCTGTCTACATCTGTGTCTCTATTTCGGCCTTGCAAACTGGTTCATCTGTACCATTTTTCTCGATTCCATATGTATGTGTTAATATAGGATATTTGTTTTTATCTTTCTGACTTACTTCACTCTGTATGACAGTCTCTAGGTCTATCCACATCTCTACAAATGACCCAATTTCATTCCTTTTTATGGCTGAGTAATATTCCATTGTATATATGTACCACATCTTTATCCATTCACCTTTCGACAGGCATTTAGGTTGCTTCCATAACCTGGTTATTGTAAAGAGTGCTGCAATGAACATTGGGGTGCATGTGTAATTTTGAATTATGGTTTTCTCTGGGTATATGCCCAGTAGTGGGATTGATTGCTGGTCATAGAGTAATTCTATTTTTAGGTTTTTTTATTGTTGTTGTTGTTTTTTCGGTATGTGGGTCTCTCACTGTTGTGGCCTCTCCCATTGTGGAGCACAGGCTCCAGACACACAGGCTCAGCAGCCATGGCTCACGGGCCCAGCCGCTCTGTGGCATGTGGGATCTTCCCGGATCGGGGCATGAACCTGTGTCCCCTGCATCGGCAGGCGGACTCTCAACCACTGCACCACCAGGGAAGCCCTATTTTTAGTTTTTTAAGGAACCTCCCTACTGTTCTCCATAGTGGCTGTATCAATTTACACTCCCACCAACAGTGCAAGAGAGTTCCCTTTTCTCCACACCCTCTCCGGCATTTATTGTTTGTACATTTTCTGATGATGCCCATTCTAACAGGTGTGAGATGATATCTCATTGTAGTTTTGATTTGCATTTCTCTAATAATTAGTGATGTTGAGCAGCTTTTCATGTGCCTCTTGGACACCTGTATATGTTCATTGGAGAAATGTCTGTTTAGGTCTTCTGCCCATTTTTGCAATTGTGTTGGTTGTTTTTTTAATATTGAGCTGCATGAGCTGTTTATATATATTGGAGATTACTCCTTTGACCGTTGATCCATTTGCAAATATTTTCTCCTGTTCTGAGGGTTGTCTTTTCACCTTGTTTCTAGTTTCCTTTGCTGTGCAAACCTTCTAACACTCATTAGGTTATATTTGTTTATTTTTGTTTTAATTTCCATTACTCTGTGCGGTGGGTCAAAAAAGATCTTGCTGTGATTAATATCAAACAGTGTTCTTCATATGTTTTCCTTTAGTTTTATAGTGTCCAGTCTTATATTTAGGTCTTTAATCCATTTTGAGTTTATTTTTGTGTATGGTATGAGGGTGTTCTAATTTCATTCTTTTCCATGTAGCTGTCCAGTTTTCCCAGCACCACTTATTGAAGAGACTGTCCTTTCTGTATTGTATATCTTTGTCTCCTTTGTCATAGATTAGTTGACCATAGGTGCATGAGTTTATCTCTGGGCTTTCTATCCTGTTCCATTGATCTATATTTCTGTTTTTGTGCCAGTACCATATTGTCTTGAATACTGTATCTGTGTAGTATAGTCTGAAGTCAGGGAGCCTGATTCCTTCAACTCCATTTTTCTTTCTCAAGATTGCTTTGGCCATTTGGGGTCTTTTGTGTCTCCATACACATTTTAAAATATTTTGTTCTAGTTCTGTAAAAAATGCCTTTGGTAATTTGATAGGGATTACCTTGAATCTGTAGATTGCTTTGGATAGTATAGTAATTTTCACAATATTGATTCTTCCAATCCAAGAACATGGTATATCTCTCCATCTGTTTGTATCATCTTTAATTTGTTTCATCAGTCATATAGTTTTCTGCATACAGGTCTTTTGTTTCCCTAGGGAGGTTATTCCTAGGTAGTTTATTCTTTTTGTTGCAGTGGTAAATAGGAGTGTTTCCTTAATTTCTCTTTCAGATTTTTCATCATTAGTGTATAGGAATGCAAGAGATTTCTGTGTATTTATTTTGTATCCTGCTGATTTACCAAATTCATTGTTAGCTCTAGTATTTTTCTGGTGGCAACTTTAGGATTCTCTATGTATATTATGTCATCTGCAAACAGTGAGAGTTTTACTTCTTCTTTTCCAATTTGTATTCTTTTTATTTCTTTTTCTTCTCTGATTGCTGCGGCTATGACTTGCTAAACTATGTTGAATAATAGTGGTGAGAGTGGACATCCTTGTATTGTTCCCGATCTTAGAGGAAATGCTTTCAGTTTTTCACCATTGAGAATGATGTTTGCTCTGGGTTTTTCATATATGGCTTTTATTATGTTGAGGTAGGTTTCCTCTATATCCACTTTCTTGAGAGGTTTCATCACAAATTGGTGTTGAATTTTGTCAAAAGCTTTTCTGCATCTATTGAGATGATCATATGTTTTTTATTCTTTAATTTGTTCATGTGGTGTATCACATTGATTGATTTGCATATATTGAAGAATCCTTGCATGCCTGGGATAAATCCTGCTTGATCATGATGTATGATCCTTTTAATATGTTGCTGGATTCTGTTTGCTAGTATTTTGTTGAGGATTTTTGCATCTATATTCATCAGTGATACTGGCCTGTAATTTTCTTTTTTTTTAGTATCTTTGTCTTGTGTTGGTATCAGGGTGATAGTGGCCTCATAGACTGAGTTTGTAGGTGTTCTTTCCTCTGCAATTTTTTGGAAGAGTTTAAGAAGGATAGGTGTTAGCTCTTCTCTAAATGTTTGATAGAATTCACCTGTGAAGCCATCTGGTCCTGGACTTTTGTTTGTTGGAAGATTCTTAATCACAGTTTCAATTTCATTTCTTGTGATTGGTCTGTTCATATTTTCTATTTCTTCCTGGTTCAGTCATGGAGGGTAATATCTTTAAAAGAATTTGTGCATTTCTTCCAGGTTGTCCATTTAATTGGCATAGAGTTGCTTGTAGTAGTCTCTTATGATGCTTTGCATTTCTGTGGTGTCCATTTTTACTTCTCCTTTCTCATTTTTAATTTTTTTTAATTTGAGTTCTCTCCATCTTTTTCTTGATGAGTCTGTCTAAAGACTCATCAATTTTGTTTATCTTCTCAAAGAACCAGCTTTTAGTTTTATTGGTCTTTGCTATTGTTTTCTTTGTTTCTGTTTCCATCATTTCTGCTCTGTTATTTATGATTTTCCTTCTACTAAATTTCAGTTTTATTTTTTTCTTCTTCCTCTAGTTCCTTTAGGTGTAAGCTTAGATTTTTTGAGATTTTTCTTGTTTCTTGAGGTAGGATTGTATTGCTATAAACTTCCCTCTTAGAACTACCTTTGCTTCATCCCATATGTTTTGGATTGTCATGTCTTCATTGTCACTTGTCTCTAGGTATGTTTTTATTTCATCTTTGATTTTTTTTTAGTGATCTGTGGTTATTTAGTAATGTATTGTTTAGCCTCCATGTGTTTGTGTTTTTTACATTTGTTTCCTCTAATTTATCTCTAATCTTATAGTGTTGTGGTTGGAAAAGATGCTTGCTCTGATTTCAATTTTCTTAAATTTCCCGAGGCTTGATTTGTGACCCAAGATGTGATCTATCCTGGAGAATGTTCTGTGTGCATTTGAAAGGATACTGTAGTCTGCTGTTTTCAGATGGAATGTCCTATAAATACCAATGAAATCTATCTGGTCTATTGTGTCATTTAAAGCTTGTGTTTCCTTATTAATTATCTCTCTGGATGATCTGTCCATTGGTGTAAGTGACATGTTAAAGTCCTCCACTATTATTGTGTTACTGTTGACTTCCTCTTTTATAGCTGTTAGCATTTGCCTTATGTATTGAGGTGCTCCTATGTTGGGTGCATATATATTTGTAATTGTTATATCTTCTTCTTGGATAGATCTTTTGAGCATTATGTAGTGTTCTTCCTTGTCTCTTGTAACATTCTTTATGTTAAAGTCTATTTTATCTTATATGAGTATTGCTACTCCAGCTTTATTTTGATTTTCATTTGCATGGAATATCTTTTTCCATCTCCTCACTTTCACTCTCTATGTGTTCTTAGGTCTGAAGTGGGTCTCTTGTAGACAGCATATATATGGGTCTTATTTTTGCATTCCTTCAGCGAGCCTGTGCCTTTTGGTTAAAGCAGTTAGGCCATTTACATTTAAGGTAATTATCAATATGTATTTTCCTATTACCAGTTTCTTAATTCTTTTGCATTTGTTTTTTTTTTTTTTTTTCCGTAAGTCCTTTACTTCTTTTGTGTCTCCCACTTAGAGAAGTTCCTTTAGCTTTTGTTGTAAAGCTGGTTTGGTGATGCTGAATTCACTTAGCTTTTGCTTGTCTGTAAAGCTTTTGATTTCTCAATTGAATTTGAATGAGATCTTTGTTGGTTGTAGTGATCTGGGCTGTAGTTTCTTCCCTTTCATCACTTTAAATATATCATGCCACTCCCTTCTGGATTGCAGAGTTTCTGCTGAGAAATCAGTTGTTAACCTTAGAAGAATTCTTTTGTATGTTATTTGTCATTTTTCTCTTGTTGCTTTTAATAATTTTTCTTTGTCTTTAATTTTTGTCAGTTGATTACTATGTGTCTTGGTGTGTTTCTCCTTGGGTTTATCCTGCCTGGAACCTTCTGTGCTTCCTGAATTTGGGTGGCTATTTCCTTTCCCATGTTAGGGAAGTTTTCAACTATAATCTTCAAATATTTTCTCGGGTCCTTTCTCTCTCTTCTTCTTCTGGGACTCCTATAATGTGAAAGTTGGTGCATTTAATGTTGGTCCTAGTGGTCTCTTAGGCTGTCTTCACTTCTTTTCTTTCTTTTTTCTTCATTCTGTTCTGTGGCAGTGATTTCCACCATATGTCTTCCACATCACTTATTTGTTCTTCTGCCTCAGTTATTCTGCTATTGATTCCTTCTAGTGTATTTTTCATTTCAGTTATTGTATTTTTCATCTCTGTTTGTTTATTCTTTAATCATTCCAGGTATTTGTTGAACATTTCTTGCATCTTCTCGATCTTTGCCTCCATTCTTTTTCCAATGTCTTGGATCATCTTCATTCTCATTATTCTGAATTCTTTTTCTGGAAGGTTGCCTATTTCCATTTCATTTAGTTGTTTTTCTGGGTTTCACCTTGTTCCTTCATGTTACATAGTCCTCTGCCTTTTCATTTTGTCTGTATTTCTGTGAATATGGTTTATGTTCCACATGCTGCAGGACTGTAGTTCTTCTTGCTTCTGCTCTGTTTATGGCTGCTTCTATACTGCCCCAGCTAATGACAGCTGCTTCTATACTCCCCCAGCTAATGAGAGAGTATATCACCTACAGTCTAAAATATTTCCTATCTGACCTTTGAAGAAAATGTTTGCCAATCCCTGAACTAGCAGAGTGAAGCAAACTAAAGAATCCAGAATCATGCATATATGAATGTTTGATATATGATGAAGATATAACTACAGAGAAGTTAGAAAAAGATGGATCATTATGTCAGGACATAAACAAACCCCCCCACCCCCACACACACAGAGGTGCATAAACACACACACACACACACAGCAATTCTTCAGGGTTTATAGAACTAATATTAAAGGGAAAAGTGATGTCCTTAGAAGATACTTTGAAAGAACATCTTCATGATATCTGGGCAGCAATAGATTTCTTAAATGGCACTTTAGAAAATCTGTGTATAATGAAAAGACAAGTAAACGACTACATTAAGGATATTAACTTCAGAAACATCATTTAGAAAGTGAAAAACAAGTTATGTGATGGGAGAAGATATTTGCTATGTATATAATTGGTGAAAGGGTTATATTCATAATATTTTTAGATTGAAATATATTAGTAAGAAAAAAAATCAGATAAATCAATAGAAAAGTTCACAGAAGAGAAGGAAGAAAGGCAGGCAAAAATGAAGGAAGGGAAGATGGAAGGGAGATTTCTTAAAAAGAATCCTTAAAAAGTCTTCAGAAAAGAAGAAATATAGATGGACAAATATTTCAAACTGGTGACAAATCTAATTAGTAACTGATGAAATCCAAAGTAAAACCACAAATATATACACATTGCAAGTCCAAAAGACTAAAATTTAAAAATACATATTCTGAATATACCAAGTTGAAAAGAATTTGGAGCAATCAGAAATTACACTGGGAGTCGAAATATAAATAGTCCAGAAGAGTTGCATGTTGATTTTGAAAGCCAAAAATAACAATAACAAAAACAAACATATTATTTTGTATAGTTGAGAATCCATATATTCTTCAATTCAACAAATCTACTTAAACATTTTTTTCTACAGAAACACGCTTATTTGAATTAAGATATATGTACAGGTAATTTCATGGTATCATGATAAATAAAACTGAAACAACTCAAGGTAAGATCAAGAATAAAATGAACAAATAATGATGCATTTATACAAGGGAATACTGTGAGCAACAAAAATTATGAATTATTTTTATAATAATAACTTAAATGAATTTGTAAATATAATGCTGAATGGAAGAAGACAGAAATAAAATTAATACGTACTGGATAATTTCATTTCTATAAAATTTAAAAAGAGATGAAACTAAAGTGCAGAGTAATCGTATTGTTGCTTGCTTTTGCAAATTTGCTATACTGTATACTTGTATTCTATACACATTCTGTGTAATATATTTTACAGTGTAAAAAGTTTAGAAATTAAAATTAATAGCAGAAAAAATAGCAAAAGATATCACAGGTAATTTATGGAAGAGGAAATCTGAATGGCTGATAAAAATAGGAAAGAATGCTCAACATCACTAATAATAAGAGAAACTCAAATTAGAACTAGATATAGCTTTTCACACCTGTCAAGCCTGTAAGATTTAAAGTCTGATAAAATTTATTTTTTTACCAGTGTTGAATGTGGCACGTGGAAAATATAGCTTTAAATAGCTATTGGGTGTGTAAATTGTTAAAACCACTTTGGGAAGAAATTTGACTCTACCTAATTAAAGTTTTTAGAATGTTCATTCTTTGGAATCCAGTCATTCTGCTTTTAGAAATCTACACTATGAAAAACTTTTTCACAGGTAGACAAGGTTACAGATTCATGAATGTTCACTGCAGCACTCTTAGCAGTATGAGACAATGTACAAATAATGAAACCATTTTTCAGCAGAAGTATAAAAAATAAATACATATTTATTTATTCAGCAGAAAAGTGTATCAGCTAAAATCAATAAACCAACTCCATGTACATCGATATAAATAAATTTCAAAAACCTAATGTGGAATAAAAATGACTTGCAGACTATTTATGGTATGATAGGCAAACTGATCTCTTCCAACAATATGGGAGGGAGATTATATGCATAGTTATAGATAAGTAGTTTCATTTATTTTCCCAAATAAGTAAGTGGAGTATTGAGTTCATCAACTTAAAACGAGAAAGTGAAGACACTAGAGACATTTATTAGAAGAATAGGTATGAAATTATGAAATTGTCTTCTTGGAAAGTGGAAGAGTGAATTCCGCAGGGAAATTATCACTTTTTGCCAGGTGGTGCTGAGTTCCCGTTTGAGGTTTATGGTACAATTTAAATGGAGCCCAGTCAGAAGGGACCTGTGGTTTTCACCAGTCACATCCAACTGCTGATATGAAGATGAAGAGAAGGTAAAATTTGTGCATAATTGGGGTTTAAGATTTTCCAAGCAAGGTGATAGTGTAGGTAGTGAGGTACAAGAGTAAAGAGTTTATGAACTGAATAAAATCTAATCTGGAGAGGAGAACAAATAAAAACATGAGGAGCTGGCAAATGGAACAATTGGAATTTTTGATTTAACAAAAGATTTTTGCTTTGATTGTGCTGATGTAAAAGAGCAGAAAACATAGCATATTTGGTAAAAGAGTTACATGTATGAAGTTGGGATTTCAGAAATGATGTGGTAATTGAGAGTGAAAATGTTTAGGCCATGAGAGGTAACTAAAGTGGAATTAAGAAAGTACTGGAAGTACAGATGCCAAAATACTAGGAGGCCAGGGAATTGGAGGCCAGGGAATTTACATTAATGTAAATTTAGACCCTGTCAAGAATAATGCCAAAAATAGTGATATGAGAGAAGATGGTAAGCTAGATGAAAGAATGAGGAGAATTCAAGAATGAAGAGGAGTGAGAAATGTTAGTATATGTCAGCATGAAAGAGAACTAGGAGATAGTAAAGCCTAATGGCCTCACTTGAAAGAATTTTTGGTTTTTGAGACATAACAAATGGTCTGGAGGCTAAAATGAAATACAAGGAGATATACTACCTTCAGGCCTTATAATACATGGAGTATTGGAAGAAAAACAATGACATCTTCCTCTTTGAGGGCTGCATTGGCTGTCACGTCTTCAACAAAATAAGGTGAAAACAGGAGAGTTGAGAGAAGGGTTTGAAGTGCGTAGATGGTAGGAGCTGCTAATAAAAGATGTGGTACAAAGGGAACAAAGGTTTGGAGGTAGGGGGAAGATGAAAATTGGGTCACTGTAGGGAATGAATACAGCTGTATGGGAATGACTTTCAGTGGTGAGTGATTTCTTAGAGGTTTAGACTTTGGCTGCTGACAGGAGATACACAGATATATGATAGGATTGTCTTGAATATTCGATAGAAAAGATGAATCATCAGTCCAAATTAAGGCTTCCCTCATGTGTTCTTTTTTTTTGATTAATATTAGTATTGTACCAAAGCTTAAGGTACAAAAACATTTAGTATACTTACAAAATAAAGTTGATGGAATTGGAATACTTTTTATGTCACTTAACATAATTTAATATATGTAAGCAAATAGAAACAAATTATTAAATGCTAATCTTCAATCTACTTCTTTATGTTGGAACACTCAAATTTATATAATTAATCTATTTATTAAACTATTGATTTTAGTTTCATTTTTGCTACGAAAACTGAAATTTAAAAAAAATGTTATTTTATTGTGGTAGAACGCTTAACATTAGATCTACTCTCTTAACAAACTTTTAAGTATACAATACAGTATTGTTAACTGTGGACAGAATGTTGCACAGCAGATCTCTAGAACTTATTCATCTTGCAAAAATAAAACTTTATACTCTTTGAACAACTCCCCATATATCACTGCCCTCAGCCCCTGGCAGCCACCAACCTACACCCTGCTTCTATGAATCTATTTTACATATACAAATAGAATCATGCAATATTTGTTCTTTGGTAACTGGCTTATTTCATTTAGCATAATGTTTTCTAGGTGCATCCAGGATCCAGGTAGTTGCATATGGCAGGATGTCCTTTTAAAAATTTAAAGTTTAAAATTGTTTGGTAATGCCTGAAGAGGTTTGCAATTTCCCCAAGACAACATATATATATATATATATATATATATATATATATATATATATATATATATATTTTTTTTGTGTGTGTGTGTGTGTGTGTGCGATATGCAGGCCTCTCACTGCTGTGGCCTCTCCCATCGCGGAGCAACAGGCTCCGGATGCACAGGCTCAGCGGCCATGGCTCACGGGTGTAGCCGCTTCACGGCATGTGGGATCTTCCCGGACCGGGGCATGAACCCGTGTCCCCTGCATTGGCAGGCGGACTCTCAACCACTGTGCCACCAGGGAAGCCCCCCAAGACAACATATTGATTTGCAAAGGACATTATCTTAAAGTCAGATAGACTGAGAATGTACTGCATGTTCTTCCATCTAACAGTGATACGTTATTTTCAAAATTACTAAATCTAGTTTTTTGTTACTGAAATGAGAACAATATAATTGTTAGGATTAAATGAGTCGTATAGAATCCCTGGTCCTATTTGGTGAACAGGATGTTAGTCCCTCTAAATTTCCTGAAAGTTAAACAGGTGGTATCTAATTAGGGTAGTATAAAGAGACTAGACCTTAAGCTTATTTAAAGTGAGGAGAAGGATTGTATTATTGAATGCAATCTCCACTTTATTTTGACCAGAAAGATAGATAGACAGATAGATAGATAGATGATGGATAGATTGATAGATATATTCACTTTGAAAATACATTATATGTTCAGTTTCTACTTAGTAAACTATGAAATCTCTCAGCTAAGGAAAAGATTAAAGGAAAACAAAACAATGACTAGGAGAAAATGTTATTCTCCTAGCAGTATGTAAAGAATTCCTTTAGTGAAATAAGATCCTATCCACTTTGATGGGAAAATTCTCAAATAAGCATGCTTGAGTTAGAAGCTGACCTGTATGTGGATTTACCTGCTTTAGATATAGGAGGATGGCAGAGAGAGGAGTGTTACTAATTCACACAGAGTCAGAAGGTAAAAGGAGATTGAGACTGCACTCATTATATGTCAAAGGCTTGGGATTTGTAACATGTGACCTTTCTCTTGGTCCTTAAAACTCTCCAAGAAAGTTACAAACTCATAAAACATTGGTGTAAGAAGGCATTTTTTTGTTAGTTTTTTTGAGTAAAGTAGGAAAAGGTGAGTATGTGGCCGAAGAGAGTCAGAACCTCTTTTTTTTTTTTTTTTTCTAGAGTACAGAAAGAGTCTGGAAGAGAGAAATTGATGAAGGTCTGAAGTATTAGGAGGGAGGCTCTAAATTAAGATAAATTTGTCCAGACCTTAAAGGGCCAGAGGTTCCATCTAATAATGGGATTACAGGAGTACAGTAATTCCCTATTTCTGTCTCTAAGCAGAAAGTTCTTTGAGAGATTGCACTGTATTTTCTTCTACTCAACTGTCTTTTGGAGGACTCTCATAGTTGTTCTTTTTTACTTCAGTTAGTGATTATAAACAGTAAATTTCCCCATAGGCATACTGTCTCCACTACAGCATTAATTGACCTGTGCAACTAGTCTTTGGGGACTCAGTGAGGTTTTAAATTCCCTTAAATGTGTTTCTTATAACAAGACAATGTCTTACAACCCCTCCTAATTCACTTGTACAGATCACTTGCCCCTGGGAGTAGCTATTTATTCAATAATTTTTTAATTCACAAAAGGTTCTTATAAGTTTTTTCTTATGAAGTGCATAAAACACAAACAAAGCTACATTCTGATTAAGTTCATAGGACACTAGGGAGGTGATATGACTAAAAATAACACATGTAGGTCATGCTTTACCATCAAAAAATTTGTGTTCATATGCTTTATCTTATTTTGCAACAATCTTGTTAATTAGTCACACATATATTTTTAATCTTTATTTTACAAGTGAGAAGACAGAGTTTCAAAAGATATTGGGCTTGCCCAATATCACTACTGAGAACTGAGTGGAAACATGACTCCAATAAACTATTTCCAAAGCCAAGGTTCTGGATACAATACAATGAGTTCTCTCTCTTCAGTCATGTATAAACTGCAGTGGTCATTTATCTTAACTGCGCAGATTTAATCTACCTCTTTCCCTACTTTTCTTTTTTTGAGAAATAATTAAGTAGAGAGATAATACCTAAGCATGAATTTTTTTTTAATGCCATTTTAGGTTAAAAATTGTATAATGATCTGGTCCTAAGTTGCCCATTTGAAGAAGATAAGAGGAGGTAAACAAAAGACAGGTTCTAAAATAAATTTTAAATGTGGGTACTTGACTTTTGGTTATTTTGAATAGCAATAAATTTTCAAAGGAAAGTTTGGCCATGAACAAAATAGTGTTTGATTTATAGACAAAAATCCTAGAGTGAAACAGAATATAAATATATGTACCAGGAGTTCAAAAGGAATAGAATTGTCCAGCCTCCATTTGGCCAAACATGTATTTTTTTTTAAATTTATATTTCTATTAGGCTATAGAAAATCAATATTGTAAATTTTGTTAAAAACATATTGTTAATCTTTTAACTTCTATTAGGAGCAAGTTCTTTGAAGTCACTCTAGTAAGATGTAAACCATCTCTGAATACCTAGCTGTAAAACTGGATATAAAATATTATTATCGACAATTATTCTTATTTTAAACTGCAGACAATAATATTATCTACCTTATAATATTATGATGAGTCATGAGTTAATGGACATGAAGTGGTGAGCAGTGAATGTGACTTGGCTTATGTTCGACAAGTACTCCTTCTCTTCCTCCTCCACCTCTCTTTCCTTTTCCTTCTCTTTCACCAAAAATAATTTATATTGAGCTTTTTTCCCCTTGTGTTCAGGACTATAATTAAAAAGGACTTCTTAGCTCTGAGTTCTTCTTTAGCCAAATAGCTTTTTGAAAATAATCTTCAGAGAAAGAAAGTATAACTTATTATCTCAGTGTCTGTTTATCACTGAATTTACATATTTTTAAATCAACGTTTTTTGCTATTGAGTTGCATGAGATTTTTATATATTTTGGATATTATTTCATTATCAGATATATTATTTGCAAATATTTCTTCCCATTCAATAGGTTACTTTTTCACTTTGTTGACTATTTGCTTTGCTTTGCAGAAGCTTTTTAGTTTGATTTAGTTCCATTTGTTTACTTTTGCTTTTTTTTTTTTTTTTTTTTTTGGCTTTGTTTTAGAAGTCAGGTCCAAAAGATCATCTCCAAGACTTACATCAAGAACTTGTCACTTCTTTTCCTCTAGGATTTTCATGGTTTCAGGGTTTATGTTCAAATCTTTAACTTCTTTTGAGTTAAGTTTTGTGTGTGGTGTAAGACAGTGATCCAGTTTCATTCTTTTGCATGTGATTGTCCAGTTTCTCCAATATCATTTATTGAAGAGACTTTTCTTTCCTTATTGTGTATTCTTGGCTCTTTTGTCATAAATTAAATGATTACAAATATGTGGGTTTATTTATAGACTCTCTACTATGTTCCACTGATCTATGTACCTTTTTCTATATCAATACCATGCTCTTTTGATTGAGTTCAGATGCGGTAGTAAAATGACAGTTAAGCAAATGTTTTAATCTGTGTGAATGGGCTATAATAAGATAAGATGAAGTTAAGTGTTGTATAAGTTTCAAAACTGCAGAGAAAGAGGCCCTGGATAAAAGGGTGATCCCAGGAGAAGGGGCATGTCAAAAGAATGTTATGAGAATCAAGATAAATTTGCCAAAGTGAGCCCTGCTGAAACGTCTTCTCCCACATGCATCGGACACATAAGGTATTTTAAAGTTCCTCTAAGTATCAGATTGCAAATGATTAAAGGTTACCATTCCATATGTATTTTATTATTCATTAACTCAGTAAAATATGATACCAATTTTCAGAGTTTACATAATCTCTTCTCCTTCCTTCCATGGACACCTTGCAACCTTGAATATACTGGCCAAGTATTTTAAAGTCCAAACTTTATAATTTCTGAACATATAATCCCTAATAATTTAGGCTTATATGTCACGTAATAACTAAGATGAAAAACTTAGAAAATGTTCTTTCTTTGAATATTCACATGCTGGTGAGAAAAAGCTGTCATCTACCCAATTTTTCATGTTTAAAGAGAAGAAAGATGATTCTACTGGTTTTTTTAAATTTATTTAGCAAATTGTTTTTAATCTTGAAATACTGCACATACAGAAAAGTGCACAAAGTTGATTTACCAGAAATTCAATATTCAAAGTCAGTGACCTTGTTCAAAATAGAGTATTCCCAACACTCCAAGAAGACCCCTTGATTCTCCCTCCTAATCACAAAGCCTCCTTATTCCCCATAGTTCACCACCTTGCTACTTTTATGGCAATATACCTTTGATTTTTTATAGTTTTAACAACAAGGCAAGTCTGCCTAAAAACTATCCAGATAGATATAGATATAGATACATACACACACATATATAAATGTAGACAGAGGAAGTATAATTTTTACTTCCTGGACTATTTTATTATCTTAATAGTTGTAAGACTGACCAATGTAGTTGTATCTAGCTGTAGTTCATTTGTTTTCATTGCTAGATAATATTTCTTGTATAAACATCCCACAAGTTTTTCACTTATTGCACTATTGATAGGTAATGTTGTCATTCTTTTTAAGTTGTTTGTTATTATTGTTGTTGTAAATGTGCACACATTTTGTAAGAATACACCTAGGAATTAATATCATTTTTTAATGTTGGCCATTGTGCTCAGTGTTTAGTGGTATATTATTGTGGTTTAAATTTTTATTTTTCTAATTATTATTAAAGTTGAGAACTTCATAGGACAGTTGGAAACAGGTTTTTTTTGTAAAATGTCTATTCAAGTCATTTGGACCCTTTTTGGTGTTTGTCTCTTATTTTTAATAATAAATTATATAATTTAATTCAAGTCCTTTGCCTAACATTTGTTTTACAAACAAATATTCCCAAGTTCAGAAATGCTTTGCTAATTTTTAGCAAATATTTTAACATGTTAAATTAAAAAAATTACTCCTGTTGGGCTAAGATTTTAGATTAAATCCAACTCTAATCAGTTTGGAGAGAATTGCATCTTTATAATATTGAATCATCCAAAAAATAAATAAACCACAATAAGTTTGTGTATTAATCTTTTCAACTATTAGTTTATGTCATGCTACTCTTTCTTGAGTCTTAAATATTGATAAAATCATGGAAATGGCCAGACTAAATCACCAGCATTAATTGATTAACAAAGGCATAGTTTGATTTACTAACCGTATAGAAATCCAATAATTCAGTCTCTACTATGTCATTATTTATAAATTAATACAACTTTTGTTTGTTTGTTTGTTTTTGTTTGTTTGTTTTGTGGTACTCGGGCCTCTCACTGTTGTGGCCTCTGCCTTTGCAGAGCACAGGCTCCAGATGTGCAGGCTCAGCAGCCATGGCTCAAGGGCCTAGCCGCTCTGCGGCATGTGGGCTCTTCCTGGACCGGGGCATGAACCCGTGTCTCCTCATCGGCAGGTGGACTCTCAACCACTGCGCTACCAGGGAAGCCCTAAATTAATACAACTTTTGCTCAAATAATCTCTATGAACCAAAAATCTGATACATATTGTATTTAAGTATGCCATCCATATGGCCTAAAAAATAATATGTGTCCCTTACAAATAATTTTGGCTCTTCAGTCAATAAGTTAGCCAATGATATAGCTTCATTATTTACCAAAGGAAAAAGAAATTTTCTCATTAAAATTAAATTTTCCTTTGCAAAACTTTACATTTAAGAAGTGTTGTTACATAATACTTTATATATTCTTTGGTACAAAAAATTTAAAAATTGGCAATAGAAGTAGAAAAGTTATCTGAAATTAAATAGTATGCAACATGATTTGCAAGATTTTTTAAAAATTTCTTTTATTTAACAAGAAAGATATTCGTATTTGAGTTGTTTTGCAAATGTGGTTCATACCTTTGAAAATGAAATTCTCAGAATTTTAATACACGTTAGATAAAAGAAATCTGTATTATTTCAAGTGAATAGTTATTTATTATACACTGAACAAAACACTTCCAGAAGCACTGTGAAGAAAGTAGAGAGTTAAAACACAAAGCTCTGCTGTAATAGGCTTTTGCTGAAATGACAGAAATTAAGTAATTTCAGAAAACGTAATAAGGAGTTTCCCTCGTGTGATATAAATTACCTGTAATTTCTCAATCTGCTTTTTTCTTTCACCATTTACTATTCTGACCAAATGTTAACAAGTAAAGCTTATGGCCATAGAGTTGGGTCATACTTTTCTCTAGAACTGTACTCTAAATTAGAAAATTATAAAGTTAAACATCTCTCACTATTAAATGTTTCAGTTCTAAAAATTACATTAAATTAATAATTAATCCTTAATTAACAATAATTTTATTGCTTTCATATAGTTTAGAAAGCCATTTGGAAATATTATATAGATGGAGTTAGATCTCTAAAAACAACTGATGACTGTCTCTCTAGTTATGTCTTAGAACTGATTCTAATGATATAATAAAAGATGTGATCAAATATTTATGCTAAGTAATAATTATGACAATGAAATATATTATAGTAAATATTAGTGATACTCTATATGTCAATTATATGTCAACATACTCTTGATTAGTCTATTATCTAGAAAATCTAACCAAGTACTAGAATTTTGTGTACTTTTTAAGTTTATGTTTTCAAAGATATAATTTATATATGAAATGCTTATGATATAATTTTAAAAATAAAATAATGAAAAAAATGCATATACATGCATACATTACTCTACTACAGTGTGTGTGTTAATGAGATGTGTGCATGCGTGTACGTATGTACATTTGTGTGTGATATGAGAGACAGAGAGAGAGAAAGCTGTCAAAAATTAAGCATAGTATACTTACTCCTTTGGAGTTTATTAAGGGGTGCCACTTGGATTCAGTAGCCACAATATCAGCTCACCCTTTTTGTGGAAAAGAAAACCTAAAAAGATATGATAAAAAAATTAATGATAAACATAGGTGATGAGAGCAGTGACAGATGATTGGTTTTACTTTCTTTGGTTGAACATCCTGTGATGTACAGGAGAACGAATAAGGACATTAGATCAGTTTAAATAAGTCTTTTCTCTAGTTTGTTGGCTTGACATGGATGTATGGGTTTCTTGTGGGTTAACTGAATACCTCAGAAAGTGTTTGAACAACGCTAGAAACTTTGCCTTAGCTCAGAAACCCCAGCAACAAAGGTTATGGAGTGTGGCCCTAGGCAAAGGTATTGAGAATAGTTAGAGGAGGTCAAGTAGATCACCCACGTCAGAGAAAACTGCCATTCAGAAGGCCCTTGCATGGCTCTCTGAAGGATTAGATGTTCTTTTTACATGTCGGTATTCATTTCTGAGCCCTTCTTTAAGTTCTGACACAAGAAGAGGTTCCCAGCTCACCTTTGTAACTCTCCGGCAGCAGTCGTGGAATCCATACTTTTTCTCAAGAAGTACTACTTATTTTGAAATGAACAGTATTTAGAAACCAAGATTAAGATGCAAGGATGCTAGGTATCTTAGTCTTTTAAGGCTGCTATAACAAAAATATCATAGACCGGGTGGCTTAAAAAAAGACATAAATTTATTTATCACAGTTCTGAAACCTGGGAAGTACAAGATCAAGGTGCCAAAAGAATCTGTGTCTGGTAAGGGTCTGCTTCATTGTTCATAGATGGCGATATCCTCACTGTAACCTCACATGGTGGAAGGGTCAAAGTGGCTCTCAGCGGCCTGTTTTAAAGGGCATTAATCCTATTCATGAGGACTCTACCCTTATGACCTAATCACCTCTTAAAGGGCCCACTTCCACAAAACATTGTACTGGGATTAGATTTCAATGTACAAAATTTGGGGTACACAAACTGTGTACAGTACTAGGCATGCTCATTTGTTATCATTATGTCTTGGTCTTTTCAGCAGACAAATCTAGGACTTATACCTATATAGAGATATACATATATAATATATATTAACTAAATATTATGTATATGATAAAATTTGATATTTTATATAATGTATATAGTTTGGAGTTTGAAGTTTCAGTACAAACTCATAATTTAATTATAAATTTATACTGAAATCTCAAATTCCATCCCAATACCAAAAGGCTCTTCCCTTGTAATTCTCCCATTACACTTTTTTTTTTTTTTTGTGGTACGTGGGTCTCTCACTGCTGTGGCCTCTCCCATCGCGGAGCACAGGCTCCGGACGCGCAGGCCCAGTGGCCACGGCCCACGGGCCCAGCCACTCTGCGGCATATGGGATCCTCCCGGACCGGGGCATGAACCAGCGTCCCCCGCATCAGCAGGCGAACCCTCAACCACCACGCTACCAGGGAAGCCCCTCCCATTACACTTTTGGTTCTCTTTTTCCCACATTGAGAATTCTGGCTGCCAAGATACCAATGTATTTACTCAATACCACAATATATACAAAACAGTTATAAAATTGATATATGTATACATACTTTTAAATTATTAAAACTACTAATGTTCAATAATTTCTTTGTAGTGCTTTCAAATTTTTATAGGCAGTATATATATTCACTCGGATTAGTGAAAATTATTTGGATTAGCTCTACTTTCCCCTATCAGTGGATTTGTTGTTAATTTGGGACAGACATACCTCAGAGATATTGCAGATACAGTTCCAGATTACTGCAACAAATGAAAGTTTCAATAAAGCAAGTCACCCAAATTTTTTGGTTTCCTAGTGCATAAAAAAGTTATGTTTACACAATACTGTAGTCTATTGTGTGCAATAACATTATGTCTAAAAAAAATGCACATATCTTAATTAAAATATCTTACTGCTAAAAAGTGCTAACCATCATCTGAGTCTTCAGGGAGTCGTAATATTTTTGCTGGAGGAGGGTCTTGCTTTGATGCTGATGACTGCTGACTGATCAGGGTGGTGGTTGCTGAAGTTGGGGTGGTTGTGGCAATTTCTTAAAATTAGACTGAAGGTTGCCACATTGATTGATTCTTCCTTTCATGAAGGACTTTTCTGTAGCATGCAAAGCTGTTTGATAGCATTTTACCCACAGTTGAACTTTTTTCAGAATTGGACTCATCTCTTCAAACCCTGTCACTCCTTTATCAACTAAATGTATGTAATATTCTCAATCCTGTTGTCATTTCAACAATCTTCATGGAATCTTCACCAGGAGTAATTTCCATCTCAAGAAATCACTTTATTTGCTCATGCATATAAAGCAATTTCTCATTCTTTCAATTTTTTTTCATTAGATTGCAGCTCTTCACTCACACACCTTCAGGCTTTATTTTTTACCTTAGTTGTCTTGCTATTTCCACCACATCGGCAGTTACTTTTTCCACTTAAGTCTTGAATCCCTCCAAGTCATTCATGAGGTTTGGTATCAACTTCTGCACAACTCATTTTGATGTTTATATTTTGACCTCTTCCCATGAATCACAAATGTTCTTAATGGGATCTAGGATGGTGAACCCTTACCATTCAATTTACTTTGCCCAGATCTATTAGATAAGTCACTATCTATGGCAGCTATAGGCTTACAAAATATAATCCTTAAAAACAAAACTTTGAAACTTGACATTACTCTTGATCATGGGCTACAGAATGGATTTTGTGTTAGCAGGCATGAAAGCAACATGAATCTTATACATCCATCAGAACTCTTGGATGACCAGGTGCACTGGTAATGAGCAGTACTATTTTGAAAGGTTTTTTTTTTTTTTTTTTCTGAATAGTAGGTCTCCACAGTGGGCTTAAACTCTTCAGTAAAACATGTTGTGAACAGATGTGCTGTCATCCAGGCTTTGGTGTTCCATTTACAGAGCACAGGCAGAGTAAATTTAGCATAATTCTTAAGGGACCTAGGATTTTCTGGATAGTAAAAGAGCATTGGCTTCAACTTTAAGTCACCAGCTGCTTTAGCCCCTAAAAAGAGAGTCACCCTGTTCTGTGAACATTTGAAGACAGGCATTGACTTCTCTTCTCTAGCTATGAAATTCTTAGATGGCATCTTCTTCCAATATAAGTCTGCTTTGTCTGCATTGGAAATCTGTTGTTTAGTGGAGCCACCTTCATTAATTATTTTAGCTAGATCTTCTGAACAACTTGCTGCAGCTTCTACATCAGCACTTGCTGGCTCACATTGCACCTTTATATTATGAAGATGTCTTCTTTCCTTAAACTTCATGAACCAACATCTCCTAGCTTCAAACTTTTCTTGTGCAACTTCCTCATCTCCTGCAGCCTTCACAGAATTAAAGAGAGAGCCTTACTCTGGATTCACCTTTGGCTTAAAGAAATGTTGTGATGGGTTTGATCTTACATCCAGACCACTAAAACTTCTCCATATCAGTAATAAGGCTGTTTCCCTTTCTTATCATGCATGTATGTACATTGGATTAGCACTTTTAATTTTATTCAAGAATTTTTCTTTTGCATTCACAACTTGGCTAACTGGCACAAGAGGCCTAGCTTTTGTCCTATCTCAACTTTCTGCATGCCTTCCTCACTAAGCTTAATCAATTCTAACTTTGTAGTACTTTTTGACATTTTTCATCCAGTTCCTGCTCCCCACACCTTCTGTTTCTGGTAACCACAAATCAGATCTCTTTTTCTATGAGTTTGTATTGTTTGTTATTTGTTTTGAAGTATAATTGACCTTCAATACTATCTTACTTCCTGTTACACAACATAGTGATTTTTTTCTATACATTTTCTAAATGATCACCAAGATAAGTCTAGTTATGATATGTTACCACAAAGATTTTACTTAGTTCTTGACTATATTTTCCACACTGTATATTTTATACCTGTGACTCATTTATTTTGCAATTGGAAGTTTATACCTCTTAATCTCCCTAACTACTTCTTTCCTCTCTCCCACCCTCTGGTAACCACATGTTTGTTCTCTGTATCTATAATTATGTTTCTGTTTTGTTATGTTTCTTCATATCTTTTGTTGTTTAGATTTCACAGACATATGTTTTCTAACACTTTAGGTAAACACCTAAAAGGGTGATTGCTGGATTCTATGGTAAGAGTATGTCTAGTTTTGTAAGAAAATGTTAAAACATTGTCCATAGTAGATGTACCATTTTGTATTCCTACCAACAATGGATGAGCATTCCTATTCTTCTTCACATTGGTTTCTTACTTAGCAATATATTCTGAGAATAACTCCATAACAGCTTTTAGAGATTTTTTTTCTATTAATTTAAACAGGTTCATAATATGTCATTACATGCATGTACCATAGTCTATGTTTATTTAATCTAATGCTTGCATACATTTGTGTGTTTGTGTGTGTCCTGAATGGCTACTTCACAAAGTAGGTAAACCTAAGGCCAGGAAGTAGACAAGTGAAGATATTTATCTTGATGTAGGATGAACCTGTTCACACACTCAAATGCTACCTGAATCATGAAGTGATCCTAAGGAAGAGTTTGCCTACTTCCACTGTGCTCTGACTCTCCACTGCATCTTCTCCTATTAGAATATCTATGAGATGTGATTGTTATTGCTTATTCCATTTCAGTCTCCACCAGCACTTTTTACTCTAAGTAACTTATAATTTTCTATGCGTGGTTGAACATTGATATTTCTGTAGCTAATTAAGTTTCACTGAAATTATGTTATTTTTCATTTTTAGTTGTTGGTGGCAGAGGCTTTGATCCTTATATTGATTTATAGTGCTTAACTGATGGCAAACAATCTACTGGACTGCCCTGGTTTGCACATAATGCATTAGCTCCGTGATTTGGGACCCTTAGCCCTTATGTTGATTGTTTTCTTCCTTTAATTTTCTGTTTCCCTCTTTTTCCTAAGTGAATGGAAGATCATCTATAATTTTAACCAGAAAACCTTTTCAATTATATTTGTGTTGCCTGTTTCCTTACATACAAATTTATCTTTATAAACTGTTAAAGGTGATTGGAGAGGTAGCTTAAATCCTTACCTTTTCTATTTCTTTCAAACAGGTTTAATTTGGTTTGGTTTATCCTAATTGTTGCTGTTGTTTCATGTGTTGGGCTAAAGACATAGCTTTGAAGTTAAATAATATGGAAAACAATAAATAATGCTATTTGTGTTTACAGTATATTGGGCAGAGTTGGATACCAAAATAGATGAAGTCTTCTTTCCTTCTTGCCTACTTTCTTTTTGTTTTTTTTTTACATATTTATTCTTTAAGTGCTTATTACTCAAACATATACTATGTACAAGGTACTGTGTAAGAGGTCTCAACTAAGTGATTCTTATATGTATTTTGAACACCCATGTTAGATCATATTTTCAACATTGAATGAAAGAATGTTGCAGTGTTCTGTTTCTTAGCTGGATTTTAACTAACAGTATAGCAAATCATATTTTAATAACTATCTCAATGCACTTACAGACTTTGAAAGTACAATGGAATTTTTATTTGACACTATAATGTATAAAAGTATATGAATTATTAGCCTAATTTTTTTATATACCTCTCACAAAATATGGAAATTTTACTTCAGAGGAAAGTTACTATATATGAAAATATATTTCCTCTGATCAAGTTTAGTGAATCAAGCCCAAGGCTGCTTGCTTCAATTTTCATTTATTTTCCTTATGTTGTCATTCATAGCAAGAAAGAAAAAAAAAAACTATAAGCAAAGGACCATTAAATAAAAAAAACATTTCACTGAAAATATGTGCTTGAAAAGGATTATGTGATCTACAACTTAGGATTCTGCATGTTATCACATGGTTAAGCTCCAAAGTCTCTAAGTGACTTTTTCACTAAATGCATATAGATATATAAAGTCTTTAAAGAAAATAAAGAATACTGCACTAAGTCAGAAAAATAGTTAAGTGGCTTGAATATTCTCCTTCTTCCTGGGACAGTAAGACATTTTTTGCTGAAATGTAATCAGTTTTCCTCCAGGGAAAATCACTTTAAATTGCCAAAGGTTTACCACCAAAACTAATTAGTCACTTCATGAATTTATTTACCAAAGACATGCATTTAACACCCAGGATGTGCAGAACTTGGAGTTAATTAATGTAGTTGGTGTATAGTAGGTCTCCCTTGGCAAAAACAAGTGTAGGAAAGTGTCTGTCAATTGTCTATACCTGCAGTATATCGTCCCAGTACAGTGGTGATAATGATGGCAGTAGAGGATATTCGTTTGCAACAGTGAGAGAAAAATCATAAAAATCCTTCGAAATTTCATAAGACAAAAGGATAGTGTAATGTAACATATTGAACTTTGGATAAGTAGACAAAAGGATAGTGTAATGTAGCATATTGAACTTTGGATAAGTAACCAGATTGAATTGGGTTTAACACCTTGCTTTTTAAATTACTGTGTACCCTTGGGCCATCTATATAACTTCTTCCAGCTTAACTTCCTTTGTATGTAACAAAGAAATAAGCACCTTTATATTCCATAATGAATTAGACAATGAAGATTAGAGATTCTGACATTTCTTTTGCTTCAACTCTGGTGACACTGGTGTCACTGTTCATGGTTATCATCACTAATCTCAGCCACCTCACTTTTGTCTATTCTCATTGACATTCATGAACCTTTCCTACTTTTATTCAAGTCCCTTTTATTTTTATAATATTCATTCATAACCCATCATATATATATGTATATATATATGTGTATATATATATATATATATATATATATGTAAAATCATCAACAATTAGGACAAACCAAACCAAACCATATACATACATATGAAAACATCTCACATTTTAATTTATTGTTCATTCTTACATTATTTGTATCTATAACCTCTTTTTGTTTAAAATTTAAAACCAGTAAAATTATCACGGGTCAAGATAATTAGATCAAACCTAATTACCCTTGTTGTGTACTTGTGCCTAACTATCCAACTGAAGGCATCAAAAATATAATTTAATCTTCAAAATGATTCCCACCATCACCATCACTATCATGACCCACTGACACAACTTGAGCACCAATCTAAAACTCTAATTCTTCTTCTTTTCATACAGTAGTCTCAAAAGCACTCTTAATTTTGAGCACTCTTGATTTTAATTATTCTTTTATTTAGAACATACCTTTCTATTTAGTCAATTAGTGAATATTCTTATATAATTTTAATTTACAACAATCAAAACACTCTGCAGGTACTCTAACACTGTAGGTATATATCTGACAATATTTCTTGCTTACCTTCAATGTGCTATGTATGGTGCACATTTGGCTGCACAGAAGAGGAAAGGTTTCTGCTGTTTCTTAAATAGACTTTTAACCATCTCTTTGTTTATCCAACTCACTTGCAGCCACACACACTCCCAGAGGTTCCCATACCACCAAATTTTATGGTTTAGGAGGACTAGGTCGTATATATTTGGTTGGTGCTCTACAGCATAATTGCCTGCTTTGGAGTCATTCTCCTTGGTTCTGTTTTGTTCTTTACCTTTTGTTCATCCTCTTTCCAGTCTTCAACGCTGTTTTGTGGTATCTCCTCTCCAATTCTCCATTTCATTGTAGATTTATGTTTTAAAAAGTAATTGCCTTACTGTTGTGCTGGAGGGGTTTTAAAGAGACTAGAAGTTGGTGCACATGTTTAATCTACCAGCTCTATCTGCATGCACTATTTGTTACACTATATATTTTTTTTTTTGGCGGTTCATGGGCCTCTCACTGTTGTGGCCTCTCCCGCTGCAGAGCACAGGCTCTGGATGCGCAGGCTCAGTGGCCATGGCTCACGGGCCCAGATGCTCAGCAGCATGTGGGATCCTCCAGGACCAGGGCATGAACCCGTGTCCCCTGCATCGGCAGGTGGACTCTCAACCACTGTGCCACCAGGTAAGCCCTGTTACACTATTTTTAATAACAAATTTCATTAACCATAAAATCAGAGGCCAAAAAATAAAATTTTATTTGTAATTTTGATCTTTTTTTAAATTGAGGTATAGTTAATTTACAATGTTTTGTTAGTTTCAAGTGTACAGCAAAGTGTACATATATATAAATATATATTCTCTTTTAGATTCTTTTCCATTACAGGCTTTTATAAGATATTGAGTATAGTTCCTTGTGCTATACAGTATGTCCTTGTTGCTTACCTATTTTATATATGTAGTATGTATGTGTTAATCCCAAACTCTTAATTTATTTCCCTCCCACCTTTAGTAACCATAAGTTTGTTTCTTATGTCTGTGAGTCTATTTCTGTTTTTTAAAAAATCCATTTGTATTATTATTTTAGATTCTACAAATAAGTGATATCATATGATATTTGCCTTTTTCTGTCTTACTAACTTCATTTACTATGATAATATCTAGATCCATCCATGTTGCTACAAATCACATTATTTCATTATTTTTTTTGGCTGAGTAATATTCCATTGTATAAATATACCACAACTTCTTTATCCATTAATCTATCAATGGATATTTAGGTTGCTTCCATGCCTTGGCTGTTGTAAATAGTGCTGCTATGAACATTGAGGTGCATGTATCTTTTTGAATTAGTGTTTTCTCTGGATATATGCCCAGGAGTGGGACTGCAGAATCATATGGTAACTTGGGACTTCCCTGGCTGTCTAGTGGTTAAGATTCTGTTTCCACTGCAGGGGCCACAGGTTCGATCCCTGGTTGGGAAACTAAGATCCTATATGCCATGTGGCACAGCAAAAAAAGAAATAAGTGAAAAATTAAAAATAAAGATAAGTTCAAGATCAGAAAAAAAAAGAATCATATGATAACTCTATTTTCAATTTTTTAAGGAACCTCCATACTGTTCTCCATAGTGGCTGCAACAATTTACATTTCTACCAATAGTGCAGGAAGGTTCCTTTTTCTCCACACCCTCTCCAGCATTTATTATTCGTAGAGATTTTGATGATGGCCATTCTTGACTGCTGTGTGGTGATATCTCACTGTAGTTTTGATTTGCATTTCTCTAATAATTAGCAACATTGAGCATATTTTCATGTGCCTGTTAGTCATCTGTATGTCTTCTTTGGAGAAATGTCTATTTAGGTCATCTGTCCAATTTTTGATTGGGTTGTTTGTTTTGTTGATATTGAGTTGTATGAGCTGTTTTTATACTTTAGAAATTAATCCATTGTTTGCAAATATTTTCTCCCAATCTATAGTTTGTATTTTTGTTTTGTTTATGGTTTCTTTGCTGTGCAAAAGCTTTTAAGTTTAATTAGTCCCATTTGTTTTTTATTTTTTTTTGTTTGTTTTTACTTTTTATTTTATATTGGAGTATAGTTGATTAACATTGTTGTGTTAGTTTCATGTGTACAGCAACATGATTCAGTTATACATATACATGTATCTATTTTTTTTCAAATTATTTTCCCATTTATGTTGTTGCATAATATTGAACAGAGTTCCCTGTGCTATGCAATAGGTCCTTGTTGTTTATCCATTTTAAATATAGCGGAGTGTACATGTCAATCCCAAACTCCCTAACTATCCCTTCCCCCCAGCCTTTGCCCCTGGTAACCATAAGTTCATTCTCTAAATCTGTGAGTCTGTTTCTGTTTTGTAAATAAGTTCATTTGTATCATTTTATTTTTTAGATTCATCATATAAGTGATATTTTTGTTTTTTTATTTCCATTACTCTAGGAGATGAATCCAAAAAAATACTGCTGCAATTTATGTCAAAGAGTATTCTGCCTGTGTTTCCCTCTAGGGGTTTTATAGTATCTGGTCTTACACTTAGGTCTTTAACCCATTTTGAGTTTATTTTTGTATATGGTATTAGACTAATCTCATTCTTTTACAAGTAGCTGTCCAGTTTTCCCAGCACCAGTTATTGAAGAGACTGTCTTTTCATGACTGCATATTCTTGCTTCCTTTGTTGTAGATTAATTGAACATAAGCATGTGAGTTTATTTCTGGACTTTCTATCCTGTTCCACTGATCTATGTTTCTGTTTTTGTACCACTACCATACTGTTTTGATTACTTTTGCTTTGTAGTATCATCTGAAGTCTCAGAATACCCATTCTTTTGAAGATCGAAAACTAATCCTCATTATTCATAGAAAAGTCTTATTAATTTAGAGTTTCCTAAGTCAATTGGAAAGGTAATTACAATTTCTGTTTTCTTTCTGCTCTTTGGCACATGAAGATATCTGCTAATAATCACAAGTTTAAGAATTCTCTAAACATGGAAACTACTAACGCCAGATTTCTGGCACTATTAACTGCACAGAAAAGTGGTATACTACCTTATATGAAACTATATGCCTAAAAGTCTATATAAGACTTACAGTCTACTGCTTTCATGTCATGCTTAGATGGAATGGGGATATCAGTAGAAATCCTGCACCATTTACCAATTTCCTACTTGTTATTCTGCAAACTAATCACAGAATCTATTTGATTTCAGATTCCATTGTCTATTGGGGTTTCTAATTAGTTTACTCTTTCTTATTCCCCTAGCCCAGATATTTTTATTTACCTAAGAAGAGAAAGGAGAAGGAATTAATAATACTGAGCCTTCCCTTAACATACAATTTTTGTAATCTATTATTTAGATTAAAAGCCATGATTAAACACAATTTATTCCAACTGTTCTGCCTCCTTTTTATGAGTCTCCAAGATGAAGATTAATTTAAATAGAGGAGAGTCTATAAAAATATATATAATCTAAATATATAATATATATGATATAATCATTATACATAATATATTGTATATACTACAAATATACATTTTTATATATAATATAAATATATATGTAATATATATTTAATCAAAAATTTATAGATAACTACATTTAAGCTTCACTTGCCATACCTAAAAAATTTACATACTATATTAACATACAATTGATATAAATTTATGTGAAATAATTTTTTAATTTAAAATAACATCATTGGCAATGTTATATCATTATTTTTATTTTCTATTACTATAATTTAATAAATAATCTTAGTATGCAAATTGTATACATGATTCTTGTCAAACTCTCCAAGCGTTTTATTAGCATAAATTTCTAGATGTAAAATTACTGTACTAAAAGTGAAGAATATATAATTTTCTTCTTGATGTGACAAAATGATTTCAAGGCATGTCTAACTAATTTACAATATAAGCAGTTTAATAGGGTTACTTTTTTTTACAACTTCCTCACAAAAACTTGTGAGAATAAGGAAGATAACCTCATAAATGTGAGTACTTTCCTTACTTCAGAAATATGCTGTTCACTGTGATAGAAACAAATTAGACATAGTAATTGGAAGCTGAAAAATACAAAGCTCACCGAAATAATTGTCCACATCAGTGAAGCATAATGCCAACCAAGATCAGAACAGGCCACTCTGATCACAATATAATAAACAAGCAAACAAATAAATGTAGGTATATTATTCTTTGTATATTTGCTCATGAGATTTAGTAATAAGGACAGATTTTGTCATGGGCTGCCTATAGACTGAATTTGGTAAATGAGATTCAGTGTGTCTGATCTAACTGATATTCAAGAAGCTTAATCTTTTCCACCGTAACAATATAATAATGACAGAAGAGCTTTAATAGCTCTGAGTCTATCTTATTACTCTTAGTTTTCTATTTTTCATCAGTCCAATAATTAAAGATGATAGATTCCAGGACAACAATGCCAAAAATTAAATACAGGGGAATTGATTCCTAAGTATGAGTGTAAAGTGGCATGGTCTTATTATGGTATAACCACAGAATCTGGACTCAAGACTAGTAATAAAAATACCTTAGAAAAAATCTATAATATTATGTGCCAAGCATTGTTTTAAGGGCTTTACATGTGATTAATACTTTTAATTTTCAAGATAGCCCTATTAGGTATGTGTAATTATTATATTTATTTTATAGATGATGAAAATAGGCAGAGTTAAGTAACTTGCCTAAATTCAAAGGTCTGTTGAAAATCCAAAAAGCCTAGATTATCTGCTCAAAGCAGTCCTTTATAGTGACTCATTGTAATGATGTTGATAAAATATATCATTGAGCACCAAACAGTATTATCTATAATTTCCCAGTCAGATTAGCACATGTATTTCTCACTAGAATAATGATTACATTTTCTAGTAATATTTATTGACATTGTCATATTGGCATACAGGTCTGCAAAAATATCTATCTGGACAGCCTGTACCTTCACAAGCATATGCGGCTTTAACAAGCGACATTCATCTTTCTAGGGAACTGCGTTAGGACTAGAGGAAATTTCTATCATATGAGTTGTGGAGTTCATCTGAGGTCAGCACTATGCAATTTTAATTTTAAATCTTCAACTATACATAGAAAGAAAACAATGACTGTGAAGAAACATTTAGGAAAATTTACTAGATTTTAAAATTATGTATAAACACTAGTACTGCTATTCAGCTTAACTCCATTTATAAAAATAAGCTATAATTTATTCATTCTGTATGTTGTAAGTTGTCCTTAGCCAATCCAAATTAAAGCATACTTAACTAGTCCCTAGACATAGGAGACTCTGTAGGGACTGTAGGTAAGGATGGAAGAAGGTTGCCTCCATGTAAATCTGTATAAACGTGAAATGGTGCATTTGGTCAACACTTGTCCATAGAGTTACTAGTTCCTAAAATAAAAAAAAAAATTAGGCCAGACATAATTTGTGAGAGTGGCTGAGAAATATAAAATATCAGACTAAACAAAAATAGGACTAATTCTTTTATGAAAACATGGTGAAATGCTCCCCCATTGGTCAACTTCTACTGATAAGTAGAGGATCCTCCAGGGAAGCTAAAGATAACATTTAAAAATAGTATTAAACTTCTTAATTATATTTTATATTATAAATATAAATAAATATTTATATAAATATAAATAAATATTATTTACTTATATAAAATATATATTATATTTATAATATTCAGATATTACAGTATATCTGAATACTGAGTAAGTCATTCTTCAGGGTATCCAGAAGATCTTTTTATATTTTTCTTTTTTGCTCTAGAAAAGGCTGAAGGTGGATAAAAAAGTTTCAAATCATCTGGCTCTGGGTACACTTGGGCTTTACCAATGATTAGGAAATAGGTGAAGAAGAAAGGTAAAGTACTTAGGTCTGTTCTCCTGAGAGACCCTAGACATCTAATTAGACCCTAGACTTTCCAAAGAAATCCAACAAAAATAAGACAGTTGTCCTTAAAATGTAGAGCTGACTTCATACAATATCTGAAACTGTTGAAAATAACCACTATTTGGAATAACTACTATTCCAAATTCTCCTTGGCATGAGTAATGTAGAAAGTGATCAAACAAGTAACTAACAAGATTGTTTGTTTGTTTTTCCTGGCCATGCCAAGGTTAAAGTTGGTCTGACTTGAAGAGACAATGATCAAGGCAGGCCAGGTATATGTAGCTTCAAAAGTATAGCTGTGGGACACCCCTGTGTCTTGAGAAGAACTCTCTCTGCTTAGTCTAGGCTACCACACAATTGTCCTTCCTATGTATACTCTTCCATATGTCTTTCTTCTCAGCTTTAATTTCAAATAAAATATTTAATTTGCAGATTTAATTTAAAATAAAATGTTTACAAATTTGATTAATTTAATTTCAAATAAAATATTTAATTTGCAGATTTAATTTCAAATAAAATGTTTACAAATATATAATTGAGTGTGAAAGACAAAATTTCTCAAGTTTTGATATTGTGAAATGTCACAAGAAAATATTAAAACAACCATGCACTTTGCAGAGAGAATCATTTTTTGGCTTTTAGAAGACTAATCCTATAACTTGAGAATTTTTGGCAACCATATCACACCACTGTCAATGTCATAATTCAAAAGTATACTCTATTAAAACTACTTAAAAAAAGAATGGGCCCTAACACTACTAATGTTATTTGCTATATTTCACATTCATAATTATTTACTAATGTAAGAAAAAATTCCTAAGCATTTATCTCTATACAAGTTTGAACATTTAAGTTTTTTTTTTTTAATTTGCATTTCCTATTAAGCAAAAACTAATATAAGTGTCCTGTATTACCAGACCCTGTGCAATGAAATTTAGAAACCTTTCCTGACTAAATCCATACAACACTCTCACATGGTAGATATTATTACCCTCATGTTACAGTTGAAGAAAATGAAACACAAAGAGCAATGTTCCAAGGTTCAAAGGGTAATAGTGGGCAAAATCATCATGCTGCGTTACATTAATCTAAGTTAGAAGGATTTGTTTAAAATCACTATGATTTAATTATTCTGTTTAGTAGTATATGTAGTAAACTACATAGTATAAAGTCCTTACACATAAAAGATTACCCCGTAATAATTTATTTTTACTCTATTTGATGCAACAATTGTCTTGACAAATGTTATGCTATATACTTTATATTTATTTCAAATAAAATGTCAGATGTTGCGGAGAAAATGACGTTTAGATTAGTGATGAAGTATAGATTTTAAATAAAGTCAGGTTAAGGCATTTTTTGCTTGATAAAACCTTGCAATGTGGTATAATTAACATAATTTCTTATTATGGTTTCATTTCAATGTTTTCATGACATGTAAATAGTTTAGCTATCACTCTATGTGGATGCTCATGAATTATTGATCTAATCTCTGTTTAACCAAAATCACTGTGCTCCACTTTTTCCTTAAATGGCACTTATTATGTAAAAATACAAAGAACTCCATTATTCATGAATTAGAGTGATGCTTTCAAAATATACCAACATTTTTAAAATAAATTTGAGCAATGTTCAGTTGCATGAGTATTATTTAAATTCTAAAATTATATATTAGTCATATTTATTTAACATATTTTTTAGGTTAAAACAACACAATAACTACAGAACAAGAGAAGATTTGACTACTGAATTAAATAAATAATACTCAGGTTATCAGGTATAAATTTCTCAGACCTCACTTCCAGTTCATCTGTATATAAACATCTAAAGTAGAATGCCATGAATTAGTGTCATGGAGATTACTATTCTTTAAAGCAAAATATGCAAATGTTAAAATTGGACTCCTGTAAAATGTTAACTTTGACCCTGTGCCATAAATCTATTTTGGGAAGGCAAAAATTGTTTTTCTTGTAAACTTTTGTTCCACTTGAAGTCTTCAAGAATATTCAAGGACAAAAATGTTTTTCTTTAATTTAAAAGGCTACCTATTTTTATATGCATGTGAAATGCTTCACTGCAGCTTTTCTAATTCAATTCCTCAGTATGCTGCAAAGTCAGTTTGAAAATCTTTCTTTCTTCATATGACACTGAAGGTTGTTTTCAAACAAAATCTCCTGAAAAGAAAACTAAATATCCACAAGAGAAAAGCACTGATTCGTTGCTTGGATAAGAAACAAGTGTGATATACTGTTCTGTCTTCTTATTTAGACGCAAAAAAAGATGAATATGTGATGTTTCTTTTCCTTTTAGAGCAATGCCATGTACTATCAACAAATACTGTCATGTATATTGCTGCTCAAAAACACATTTTGGTGAGGGATTCGACGTTTCCTGCTATTTATTGATGTGACAAAAATAACTTCTAGATAATAACTCAGTTGAGAGAGTCAGGAAGGATTCTATTTGAGCCTTTGATTTGAAAAACCTAAAATGATGAAAACAGAGAAGAGGAGGATGAGGATCCACATAGTTGTAGACAAAAGAAGGAGGAAAGCATGTAAGGAGAGAGGAACAGAATACACTCTATAGCTGGCTCTCTCTTTTTAAGGAAGAAGAATGCTATTGCCTTTATGAACACACTCTTTAAGGAACTATTTTTTATTAAGTGCCTATTATCCAACATGTGACTTATACAAATTATCATATTTAATCCTTGTAACAAAAATGTGTTTATCACATAGAAACATTGCCAATCAAAAATTAAGTAATTTGCTCCAGTTTATGGACTCTAAATGCAAACATGCTTCCTAAACTCAATATTTTTCCATTCTATCAGTCACTCTACTTTTAAGTCCAGTGTTTTCTGAGATATAAGCTGCATTCACTTATTCTTCAGTCTTGTGTTCGCATATTAAAATTTGTGGCTCCCACATAGTCTATCAAGACTCAGCTCAAATGCCATAATGTCAATGAAACATTCCCTGATCCTTCTGGACTGAAAGATTTCTTTTACTTCTGAACTCAGTTCTCAGTTAACATTTTTATTGCACTGCACCTTGTACTACAGTTGATTTTGCAAATAACTCTACTAAATTATAACTTATTTGAGGGCTGTACTCTTGTCTCTCATTTCTAAATTCTCTACATCTCTACAAGTGTCAGATACACAATAATTAATAACTGACTCATTCTAGAATGAAAGGACAAAAGAGTTGACAGTGGGATGAATAAACCAGTTAACTGTCCTTCAAATAGTTGATCTGATCACAAAGTTTTTAACTTTAAAATTCAAAGATTGTATTTAGTACCAAATTCCAGATTTTCAAGATTTACTAATAGCTTTAGTTTTGCATAGAATGTGCATATTTGAATAAAATATTTCCCTAATACTGTCAAATATTTTTCACCATACTTCATCATCAAATAATAAAATTGCTTATATTTGTTAGTATTAAATGAGAATCATAATCTCAATGGAAAATTTGTGAATGGTAAGCAAAAGGGACAGTTTGCCTTTAGGTTGACATTTTCATACAGACTCATTATTTATATTGGTTTAAATTGTTATATATAGAGACAGTAATAATAATAATAAATAATAAAATTACTGGAGTTGTCAAGTAACATTAATACAAACATGTAAATGTTTCAACTCGATTTAATTTGGAAACTTTTGTATTCTTATCAATAACATGGAAATAGTGTCTGCCTTAGTTCCACAGATTTTAGGTGCTTATGTACAAACTGTATTCATTATGACGTATGTTAAAAATTATATAACTATAATGAATAAATTTTTAGTTTATAAGGAGATGATATTTCACTATATGAAAACAAAAAGAAAATTTATTATTTATTAAATCAACTTTTCCTCTCTGTTTGCCTCCACAGAATATAAGAATTTTGTCTCTGGGCATGTGAGAGACACTGATGGGGGAGGAAACTTTTTTAAAGTAAAGGTAGCAGTTTTGCGTGAAGTAAGGGAAGAATAGGTTAACAATAATAACAACCCATGATGAAAAAAATAAACACCTCATCATCTACTAATTTCTGACACTGCTGTAGGTAATAGAGAAATACAATTCTATGTAACACTATTTTAATCCTGGAGAGCATACTGAATGTAAGGCTGAGTTACTAGTAACAATTATTTATATTAAGTTAAATAAAATAAAGATATACATAATGCTACTGGAGTACAAGAAAGGAATAATTAACTCCACTTGTGGGTGCAACAAAAGCATTGAGAAAACTTAGGGAAAGTTTCATGAATATGGATGGCATGCCTGTGAAGAATCAATGCGAAGAATCAACTTAAAGAATCACCCTGAAGAATTGGTAAGAATTTTTCAGTCAGCCAATTAGGGAAAGGACATTTCAAATTCAGGAGGAAATAAGAGAAAAATCAAGAAGGCATGAAAGTACATTGTGTGTTGGAAATGACACCAACTATTTTACACCTAGAAGATGTTCTTCTGCAAAATTCCATTATATTTGGTTTTACAAATACTGATT
This sequence comes from Pseudorca crassidens, assembly GCF_039906515.1. NCBI lineage: Eukaryota > Metazoa > Chordata > Mammalia > Artiodactyla > Delphinidae > Pseudorca > Pseudorca crassidens. Next base: position 74,378,710 of record NC_090304.1, on the reverse strand, counting down.
TATCAACTAGGAAATATGGGGTCCTGAGACAGGAGAATGGCAAGTGATTTTGCATTTTAAGTATCTTTCAAATATTTTAAGAAGAGAAATTCTGAAATGTTATACTAATGAAGAAATAGTAAATTAATTGAACAAAGTCAAAATATGTCAAATGTCATTATTATTATATTAAGTGAGCTGTCAGTTACTTTACATAAATTATAATACTAGGTATTAATTAGGATTGTCATAAAATGACTCTAAATCACTGTCTACTTAACCCTCTTACCTACTAGTAGCCAGAGAAAAAGAACAGTTTACAAAAGAAGAACAAATATTAGAACTGTAACAGCTTACTTGTTAAAAGACAATGTAAGTCAGAAGGTAATGTATTGACATCTTTAAAATAGTGAAAGAAAGGAAAAAAATTCAACTTAAAATTCTGTACACAGCTAAATTATCTTATGAAATTTAGCTTACAATAATTGAACGCATTTTAAGTACAACAAAAACTAAGAAAATCCATTGCCTGCAGACAGATATAAACTAAAACAAAACGAAACAAAAGCACTTCAAACTTCAAGGAAGAATATCAAGCAGATGAAAAATAAAATAGATGAAAGATGGATATTCAGGTCTACACAAAGGAATGAAGAGTGATGAACAGGGCAAGAATGTGAGTAAATATAGAATATTTTCTCATTTGTAATGCAAATGTAGTAATGTCTGTTGAGTTTATATATATATATATGTGTGTGTGTGTGTGTGTGTGTACAAACTTGGTATAATAATGATACAAAGGATGGAAATAAGAAACTTTATACACTTGCAGGATTTTCACATTATAAATGAAGTGATATAATATTTAAATATTGACTTTTAAAGTAAACAAGTATGGTATAAATTGTAAAGAAATACCTAATAAAAATGTAGAGCTAATAAAGCAATAGTACTTATAAAATATAATCATAATACTCAATTAAATAAAAGAATACTGAAAGAGGAGGAAAACAGAAACAAATTGACTGCCTGTCATGCTCTGAAATGTTGAGAGAAGGTGCACATATTGAGACCTTTCTCCTAGGAATGAGGGAGAGGAGTAGAATGTGCATCTAATGTCTCAGCTCATCTAATGTCCCCCTCTACCAAAAAGGGGAGGGTGGTTTATGGTGGCCAGCAGGGCTCTGTGATATTGAGGATGGCTCACAACCTGAAACTTCTCCTCCAGAAGGGAGGGAGAGCAATGGTGTGTGCACATCCACAGAAAACATTTGAGTGTTCCCAGAATCTTTAGTCATAATGACTGGTGAAGGTCTTTCCCTGTCAAAATCCATCCTTAAAGATTGGAGGTTGTGTCTTTTATGTAAGTATTTACATGATTATATAAGCAAAGAAAGGTATAAATTAATTATCTAAATTTTTACCTTATGAAATTAAAGAGAACATTAAACCCATGTTAAGAAGCAAGAAAATATTAAAGATAAATGAAATCAATAAATAGAAAGCTAATGAGCAATACAAAAAATGAAATCAAAAGCTGCTGGGTTTTTTTTGAAAAGCACTAAGAAAATTCATAAACCTTAAGCCAGACTCATCGAGGAAAAAAGAGAGACAAATTACTGATCAGAAATAAAATGAAGAGGAGACATCATTACATATCTTGCAGAAATTAAAAACACAATAAGGGCATATTTTAAACAACTTAATTTTTATCACCATGGATTAGGTTAGCCTGTTTTCAAACATTGTATATTGAATTAAGTAACATGCACATTTTGTATTCAGCTTATTTTGCTCTGATATTATGTCTAAGTTGTTCATAAATGTTGTTGGGTATATAAGCAGCTTCCTTCCTTTTATGGTACAATAGCATTCCATTGTATCTATATACCACAATTTGTTTATTCATTCTCTTGTTGGTGAACATGTGAAGTGTTTTCAGCTATTACTCACAGACAGAAAGAGAGAAAGGGCTGCTATAAGCATGCTGTTTTCTCATTATCATCAGGTGTAAACTTCTAGCCTGAGTTTTAGTTAAGGATGTGACCCCTCAAGTTAGAGACTACATTTCCAGTGTCCTTTTTAGTTAAATACTGCAATTGTGATTAAGTGCCAAACAACAGACACAAGCAGAAGAAATGTAGGCATCTTTTGGATAATAGTTTTATGAAGAATCTGCTTACTCTTTACTTATTATCTCTTCCTTCAGTTTGAAACATTGACAAAATTCTGGTGTTCTAGCTCTAACTATCTGGGTTCTAGAAGAACAAGACAGAAAGAGCCTAAGTCTCTGATTGCCCACAAGGAGGGCATCCTCCCATGCCCAGGCCTTGGAAACATTGCATCTGGATTTTTACATAAGAAAAAAAAAAAAAAAAAAAAACTTCTGTCTTTCTTGAGGCTCTGTATTTTGTAGTCTCTTTGTTATATCAGCTTGGTCTATATTCTAACCAACACAATATATTTTTCCTTATTTATACCTGAGATGAAAATATACATACTAGAATGTTTCCCTGACTTTACTGGAAGAATAATCTGGAATTATTATTTAAAAGAAGATTCTTACGGTCCTCCCAGGATATTCTAAGTTAGGACTAGAGTGGAACTGAAATATTTCAGATGAATTTTAAGCACAAAGTTTAGAGACAAATTTTTCTAGTATTTTATTTTAACACCTGAACCAATTATTGATTTTTTTCATGAAAAACATATAATGTCTAAAAATGTTTATGTGTTTTGGCATCTAAAAATGCCAATGTGTTTTGGCATCACTTTTTAATAAAAGGAGACAAACTTATTATAAGACATTAAGCATGTGGTATAAATATGTGATCACCCTATGTTAGGAGGTTTTTTGTTTTGTTTTGTTTTTCTTGCGGTACGCGGGCCTCCCACTGTTGTGGCCTCTCCCATTGCGGAGCACAGGCTCTGGATGCGCAGGCTCAGCGGCCATGGCTCACGGACCCAGCCGCTCCGCGACATGTGGGATCTTCCTCGACTGGGGCACGAATCCGTATCCCCTGCATCAACAGGCAGACTCTCAACCACTGCACCACCAGGGAAGCCCTAGGAGGTTTTTAAAAAGGTATACCCTATAATAGGATGACTTATATGTTAAGGTACATATAGAGAAGAGAATGCTATATATTTCCAGAGATAAGCAGATACGTACCATCTTTCAGCAGAAAAATGCCATTGAGAGTAAATAATCTTGTAGAGTTGCAAAGTCAACAGCACAAATTCAATTTTTTACACAAAAGTTTCACTTAAGTCTTGTCATTCTGGTATTTTAATTACCACACTAACCACGGCATCCATTTCAAACAATATTAATATTTTCCTCAGCATTCAAGTCACAAAAATTTCATTGGGGGTTTCCCTGGTGGCGCAGTGGTTGAGAGTCCGCCTGCCGATGCAGGGAACACGGGCTCGTGCCCCAGTCGAGGAAGATCCCACATGCCGCGGAGCGGCTGGGTCCGTGAGCCATGGCCGCTGAGCCTGCGCATCCAGAGCCTGTGCTCCGCAATGTGAGAGGCCACGACAGTGCCCGCGTACCGCAAAAAAAAAAAAAAAAAAAAAAAAATCATTGATTTTGTTTTGCATAATTGTGGTATGCTAAGATTTTCAAAAATATTTCTTATAAATTAAGGAGAACACAAAAGCTTTACAGAACATCCAAATATCATGGAAATAATCTCTTTTCTAAGATACTGTTTTTTGAGTTCTTATGGGCTGAACTGTATCCCCTGAAAATCATACCTTGAAACCTTTCCTTCTGATGACCCAGAATGTAACTCAATTTAAAGATAAGGCATTTAAAGAGAAATTAAATTAAAATAAAGTTATTAGAGTGGTTCAAATGGAATATGACTGGTGTCTTATAAGAGGAGATTAGGAAACAGACAACATACAGAGTCATATGTGAAGATACCAGAAGAAGATAACCATCTACAAAACCAGGCGAAAGGTCTTAGAAGAAATCAACCATGCCAACACACTGATCTCAGAGTTCTAGCCTCCAAAATTATGAAAAAAACAAATTTCTTTTAAGCTGCTTGGTCTGTTGTACTTTGTTATAGCAACATTAAGTAATACGTGAGCCTAAGGAAAATATTTTCTACATCAAATATCTGATTACATTGCTTGGCATCTTCTTGGTTTCCTTCTGCTTTTTGCTTTCAGCCTATATACATACACGAGGGATATCTTATTTCCACAAATGAAAGGTGAATAATTTTCCATATTTTAATTTCCTTAAACTTGTAGAAAAGATCATGTTTCAACTACTCAAAGTTTTGGTTCTAAAGATTCAAAAGAACATAAATAATTGAGAGCTAGCATTATAGTGCCACCCTATTTGATTCAAATCTATCTTTGGCACTCATACTTCTTGACTTTAGACTTTGGCTTTTTTAATCTTTAACATAGCAGTAATAATAGCACCTACCTTAAAATGTTACAATAAGGATTAAATGAGATAGTAAATATATGGCATGTAGAGCTATGTATGAAAATAGTCCAAGCAACAATATGATTTATTGTCAAACCAGGATCATTTTGAGAATGATAAAGGGTACTTCTCGTAATTATGCCAGTACATAGTCATAAATTGTTATTATCTGGAAAAAGGTAAACATAGGAAACACAGATGAATATTTATTGTTTTTATTATTAATAACTAATAAGTAAGAATGTTCAAATGGATATAGTTAATGTAGCTGTAGTTCCTGGCATAAATACAGATCTCATTCACTTCTAATTAATTTAATGACTCCTGTCACCCCTTTTGTAGCATGACCATGTTCATTTCAAGCTTTCAGTAGAGTAGGTATTATGGGGTGTCTTTCCTGAGTATATCCTCCCTAAAAGCTCAAATCATGTTTGTACTGAATGATATACTCACATGAAGCACAAATGAGACATAGCCATATGTTTAAGGATAGAAGTCTGATCCCCAGTACATGATCAGAGACTTAGGAGATTTCTCTCTCTCTTAAGGAAGGGAAATGAGATATAAAATTATCCTGCAGTGGTTATTGGGCCTATAAGGATGTGTTGACTCAGGGTTGGTTTGCAAGATCAGCCTTGTATACACAGAGAGGGTGATACATTAGTGCTTGTGTCTTAGGTTGTTTTCTCATGCCTGACAATTAGTCCCATTTCATTTGAGTGGTTTATCTTGTGTGATTTGCTTGTTTTTCAACCAAGGAATTCCTAAACCATTCAGATTAAAACTATTTTAACAATAAGCAACTGTAACTATCATATAATATGAATAAGCATACTATAAAAAGAATTTCAATATTTCAACACAGGTAGGCTTTTAACTATTACAACATATAAGGCCAGTTGTACATAAGACAATGGCAATAAACTCTCAGTAGACCAAGTGGTTTTTTGTTTGTTTCTTTTTGATATGTTACTTTAAAATTTTACTTATTCCCACACAAAGCTTCACAACTAAAAAAAAACAACAAAAAAGTCTTTGGCAGGTTTTCCAACTAAATGTAAGAAATAATGCATCTTAAAATACTTTCTGGATGTTCACAAAGGCATGATAAATGCACAAAGAATTAACAATTCACCTTACTCTCTATTCATTACATTAACAGCTTGAGGATAAGAAAAGATTCAAGCCCATAAATGCTGTGCCTCAATGTTTAGGCAATCTATACTTGCCAGAACTGACATAAATGTAGATAAATATGATTTTTTGACAGATGTGGATTTGCTTCAGAAATTATCTGTCAGGAGGTTGGAATAGGTGAGGTTAAAAAAATACTTACTCTTAAAACAACCATCCATATCAAAATCAGACTGCATCAGTCTCAATTTCAGTGTCTGAAAAAATGAACCTATAAGACCTTTTCTATATCTGCAAGTAATAACCACACAATTTAATCTTCCTTAAGTAGCCTTACTCTTATTTTTTTCATAGGCATAGAATGTGTCTGCTTAGAAATTGCAATCTTAGGCCTCAGAAAAACAGTATTTCATGCTGTGAGGTTTTTATTTTATGTGACTTCATTTGACATGCTCCCTACAATTCAGATCTAGGAAAATAGTTTCAGAAAAAGAAACAGTTCATTTGGGAAACAGCTTAGCTCCTATAGGATATCCTTAAAAGAATTACCTTTAGCTTCAAATATCTGTATGTTAATAATCAACTATTACCCTTATATTGTATTGTCTTTTTTATTAATTTTTAAAACCCAAAGGACATGTAATCATGTAGTTTATATTGTTTGCACCTGTATGTTATGGAAAACTGGGCACAGGTGACTTCTAATAAAAAGTGTGAATGATAACGTGAATGATAATATAGGAAAATTGATCCAAAGATTTATGCTGCCCCAAAACTTAATTTGTTTCTTCTAAGTTCATCTTGATACTTCTCTAAAACACCAACTATTTTGGTGAAGAGACATGACGACTGATGGATGATGCTATTGGGCATCTTGCTCATCTTTCATTCCTCTTTTTCAAACTGCTAGTAACTAATTTAGTAATGCTGTATTTAGGCAGTTTCAGTACAGGGAGGGGGTGTTTACACTAGCTTCCTACTTTTCCACTCTTCCTGTTTCCCATAATTAGTATTAGATTGAATGACTCCATTTACAGTTAGATGAAAATATAAACTTCAGATATATTTTAAATTTTTAAAAAGCTTCAATAAGAACAGCAACTTCTCAGGAGTCCTAAAGTTCTCTGAAATCTATTATTTCTTTTACTATTTAAAAAGTCAATGTGAGTACATAAAACCCAGCTCAGGTGGAAACACCTGTATATTTTCCCAAAAACCCTGTCTCACTTTTACAACCCTTTGACACATGCTTTACCTTCTGACATCTGTGTTTAAAGAATTTAAGAGCTATACTTTTCCCACTGGAAATATTTAATCCCAACTATCTTCTATGGCTTTAAACCATTCAAAAATAAACAAAACCCTTTAAAAGGGATAAAATTATCAGCATTTTTAAGAAATCATCAATGTTAGGCTGCAGAGCAAACTTGAATCTACAGCCATATTCATGCTACATATTATGAATTTAGGTGACCATATTTGCAGCTTTCTAACTGGCAGGAAAAGAGCCTACTCTGGTAATCTTACCATACTCAGGAGAGAGGAGCTTGATTGACAACAGCACAAAGAAATGAAAGATAAAGAGATGATGACAGCAACATATAGTAGCTTTGTTCCACTCAATAGAGAAAAGTGGACCTGTAGATGACAGATTCTCAACATCTGATAAATCACTCCTCTCATGGAGGGATAAAGTGTAATAGATGAAATGGAAAGCAGAAATGTTACTCCAAAGTTGGTTCCTTCTGGGCATAGAAATGCCTTCATGAAAACATAAGGAATGGGGAATAAGTTTACTTTAAAACTCTGCCTGGTACCCTTCTGAGAAATATTCCATTGGTTTCCTTTAACTGGTTCACTCACCTTGGATTCTGTTTACCTCTTACATTTGCATGCTGGCTTTATTTCACTGTTCACCATCATGTTGTTAGTGCCACCTCATTCCTTAGCCTTGATTCCTTCAAATCCACCTAGGTCTGGGTAGCTAAGTGCCCCCAACAAATAGAGGGGGCATACGCATATGTGTTTTATAGTTTTTAGTGTGGACTTCAAAGTCAGCTACATTATTTGCAGGGCCCCGAGCAAAATGAAAATGCAGAGCCCTTAGTTCAAAAACCAGTAAAATAGTGCCATTAAAGTTACTAAAACATAAAGTTTTTTGTTCCTTTCATGGTTTTTCTCTTTCTACCTGGCATTCTGTTTTTAATTTGTTTTTAATACTGTTCTACATAAAGAGAAATAAAATTGTTAAATTATTAATATAATTTTACCATTTATCTCTATATTGAACAATTCCAGTTTTAACTGCAAATAGAAGAGTGTTCAACTAATGCATGAAATCACCTAATGACAATTCATATTTTGTAGCTTATACATGCATATGTGTTTTGTTCTTACTGGAATAATGGAAAGGTTGCAGAAAACTAATTAAAGTGTTTTACTTGATACATGTATATTCTACCAACACTCTCAACCTTTGGCTTATTAATGAGTAAAGAAGAAATAAAAGGAAAACGCACCATGCTTTGTCTTATCCTGTCCCTTTCCTTCTGTGAAATCATTTTCAGTGTAAGTGGTTGGCCAATACAGGGAAGTAACATGAGTAAGAAAAAATAGGAGAGGGTTCCTAGGTCATTTATATTTCTTAGAATGCAATTGTCTTTTTTCTGCATTCAAAGTTAAGTTCTGGCTCAAATAGAACTGTGGTCTCTTGGGGTTGTCAGCACTCCTGCTTAATCAGTCTTTGTTGTAACACACTTACTTCATACTGATGGGGTTCAGGGCAGACCGCCCGAAAATATGCCACTTTGGCATATTGATTATTCTGAATTAAAGTTACTTGAGGAACAACTGGGACAAGAAGGACATTCTGATTCTCCTCTCTGTCCCCCTGAAAGCAGGAAATAAATCTCCCATGTTAACGGTATGCTCAGCACCAGTAGGCAGAGAGACATCCTTCTACCAGAGGTAGGGAATTCAGGGCTGAGAAGTCTATGTATACAAACTCTGCTTCATTTCCTCACTAATTAGTACCCAAGCCTAGGTTTCTTTGTCTTGTCAGTTCTTCACAAATTTGTTTCTTTGTCTAAAAGCTATAAAAGCTGTCTACTTTTGTCATTTCTTTGGGCCTCAAATTCTTCGGGAGCCCCCATCCCTACACAATGATTTTTTTCTCCTGTTAGTCTCATGTCAATTTAATTTTTAGACCAGCCAGAAGAACCTAGAAGGATAGGAAAAGAGCTGTCCTTCCCCAACAGTACTCAGTTTGAGATTCACTGAACTCCCCAGCATTATGGGACCACTAGAATTCTGTTCTTATGTGACACAGTGAACGTTCCATGTAAATGGGGCAGCAAGAAATGGCAAAGGTACAGAGGCACGTAGTTCCTCTGCTCACATATATGCTCTATTGTCCCACTGGAAAATCACAAGTTCACAGAAAAAAATATTAAGAATTTCAAGAGAGTGAAAGCACATCATTAAACCAAGGAAGTAGTCCTGATCAAGGGAACCTGAGGGAATGAGTAAGTGGCACATTCATGAAGTTAGCACTAGTAGTCTCTCTGGGGTTTCTTTCCATCCATTAAGTAATTCTCCTTATGCTATAGTTATATTACTGGCCCCTCAAAACTGATATTACCACCTCCTACCATGGATGCCTATTACTCTTTCCTCTATGAATCCCCTTTTTGCAGTCAATAAAACTCCAAACTGCAGAATCATCTTCTATTTATTCCTCTATTTTTCTGTGCTTTCATGTCTAATGAATCAAGAACCGTATTTGTTGGTGCACCTTTATTTCTAATATTAGGAAATTACCTAAGAGTGGCTTAAGGAAAATAGAATTATTGGCTCACCTAGCTGAGAAGAATTTTAGGGAACTCATGGAATCAAAAGAAAGAGCTGCGGGAAACAGGACCATATAAACTAAAATTGTGGTATTAATACCAGCAGGCATCTGCTTCTCCAAATGTGTCTCATTTCTTTTCATTTCCACTAACAGCTTAGGCCCAAATGAGTTCATGTTTATAAATCACATCTAGTGTCTCACACATGGTATGTATTCAATTAAAAATATTATCATCATTTATTGTTTTTATTTATATCATTATTATTATATCCATACAAGAATAAGGGGAGGCTTCCCGCATCAACACCAGTTTGGCCTTTTTGGAGGAAATGATTATCACTGAGGTAAGATCAAGTTTGAACACCAACAGGAAAGGGGAAGTGTTGGTATAAAGGAAGAATTTGGATTTTTTTCTTCCCAGAATCACATGGATCGAGATGGGAACTCACAGCAAAGGAAATAAGTCACTCTTTACTTAAAATGGGCAAATCAAAAAAAAAGGCTGTGTCAGTTTATTATATCCCCACTGTATGTTGCCACAAATACTTTTGTTTTTCCATTTTCTCTGTCACTTCCCTAGTTTAGGAATTTAATCCTTGTATAAATAATGTTCTGCAATTATATTTCAATTTGTTATCCTACCTCCATTGTATACCAGTTACAATCTACCAAATAGAAGTAACTGTATGAATATTCTTGTATGCACAGCTCTGATTCATCACTATAATATCAAGCAAGACTAATAACTCTTACTACTTTATTTAGTAAATTTAGACTAATTTACATATTATAGTAAATTTACAAATTATAGCAAATTTAGACTAATTTACATATTAGTCTAAATCCTAATATGTAAACTCTGTAAATTTCCTAGTTCTGACCCTATTCTTTTTTATTTCAGCCAAAATACTTAGCCCTGTAGTTACACCGAGTCAGGGAATTCACTTAGGCCTGAACATGCCATGTAAATTCTTGATCTCTTACTTTTGTTCAGACTGATCTATTGCCTTCAAATACACTGCTTGCCAATATCTCTCTAAATCCAAATTAGATAATTTGTGTAAAGGTAATTTTTGAGTCTAAAATGCAATATAATTATTACCATTATTATCATCCACCCTTTAAGGTTTAGGTTACATGTTTAAGTTCCCTGATAAAGCCTTCACCAATTTATCAACTCAAAAATAATCTCTTAAATTTCTGTTTTCACAGTGATATTTATTTTTCTATAATATTGCTTTTTATTTTTGGATTAATATAATTTTTGTACATAGTATCAAATAAAAGAATATGATCTTCCCTTTCACATAATCTTCAAAAACAAAAATTGAATTGATTCTGTCTAAAAGTAAAACACACAGGAAAAAAAATCACATGACTTCCACTCTAATAATTTTATTTTTCCTATCTTTTTCTTACCTGTGTAAAGAAACACTTTGAAATTTATAATTCTTTTGTTTTCTTTTCTTTTTTAAAGTTCAAGAAAAAAATGTTACACTACTAATTTAAAAATAGTATGCATATCTTATCCCTATAACTTTTTCTGAATATGTTTATCTATCAGTCCATTTATCCAAATGAACATAATCGTAGAGATATATCTCAATTCAGATTGAGCAAATATCATGAATTTATCCCTGGGTCTTGGGATTTTAGGTGATTTGTAGCTGTTTCTCTTTATATGTCATGTGCATGAATCTATTTTGTAAAAAAAAATATTAATATTTTAAAATGGCAAATCAAACATATGAAAATAAATATAATGAGATTATATTTTACATAATTTTTTTGAGGAAAGTCACCCTCTCTAGTCCATTTCTGTATCTCATAGAGCAGACTTTGTCGGTCGAATTCAATTAGCCACCTGTTAGTATGATTAAAAAAACATTTGTTTATATATTTTTGCTTCACTGTATAGCAGCACTACGATGGCAGAGGTGAATAGTTGAGATATAGGCTTTAATGGATCACAAATCCTAATATATTTACTACCTAGCCTATTACTGGAAACAAAGTTTGCAAACTCCTCTCCAGAGTCTGGTACAATATTTAGCAGGTTTTCAATAAACATGAAATTCATTTGAATAAATCCATATGTAGTTATTGCAAATCTATTTTAAACTAGGCTATGAACATACTATATTCTAAAAGTTTTATGGAAGGACATTTTAATTTTCTATAAGCTTTGAAATAGCCTTTCTTTGGAATACCGCAGGGTCTGGTTTATTAGTACTCTGACAAAAGGTTGAATATGTTTCTCAAACTGAAAGCTACATATTATATTTTGTAAATTTTTTCTATTGGATTTATTTTCAAGTAAGATTATAGAACAGGTTAGAAAGTGAGACAGTAATATAATTAGCCACTTATTATTGCATGAGAAATGCATAGTACACAGTTCTCTCACTGACATTGGGATCAAAAATGGTGAATGTGCTTTATTTCGTAACTAAAATGCCAACATAAATTAATGTTTACTTTATTCATGAGCAATCATGATACTCCATAGTTAGAGATACATAAATCAAAATCACTTCATCTTTCTAAATTATATCGTAGTTGATTATGTGTTTTTTTTAAATCCAAGAACATCCAAAATTCTTTAAAGAAGAAGCAACCAGTATTCCCAAAAAAGTTATAAAATTGGTTAAGTAGACTTAGAAAAGTGACCTTCCAAAATCCTGATCTCTTCTATATATAGATTATAATTTAACTATTATTTCTCACTATAATAAAAAACATCCATAATTGATTTTCATCATATTTAAATTGGCAAAATATAGATTATTGCCAAATATTTTGTTTTGGAATTTTCTTTCTTAGGCCTCTTACCTGAATCACTTAATTTTTCTCAGAATACATCAGCATTCCATAGACTGGAGAATAGGAACAACTTATAGAATATTCCTAAATTCCCAGAAATTATAGGCAAACGTTATGCATATTTTGGAAAGTTCCATCAGCTTCTTAGAAGAATCTGTGATGTACAAAACGTTTAGAAACTCGCTGAGGTGATCTTATGCACTGTGATCATCCATGTGTTAAAACATCCCAAATTAGTCATTAGCCTAAATAGCTCTTTTGAGCTTCAGACTTATATACATCCAGTTGGCTGTACATTTCTCTGCTGGATTGTTCCATAAGCACTGAAACTCAACAATCAGTAACAGAACTCATCTTTACTTCCTTAACTTGTTCTTTCTTTCTTGTCTTTTACCTGCAGGAATAATGTTAGGCTTCATCCAGTTGTTATCTGTCTGAACTTAAGAGACTCAAGACGCACTTCCCAAATCAAATCAATCACAATGCCCTCTCAGTTGTAAAGTACTAAGTATGTCTCAGGTTTAATTTCAAATTTCTTTGCAGGGCTTACAAAGCTCTGCAAATTCAAGCCTTTATTTACCACTCGCAGCCTGAGCTGCCAGCATCCTCCACCCTCTACTTCTTTTCAAGTTATCTTAAGTTATATGTTAGTACCCCTGAAAAGCTTTAATGTTTCTCTAAAATTTGGCTGAGTCTCTCACCTATCTTTTCAGTTTAAAACTTAATTTTACCATTGTAATGCCCACACTCATTTTCAACTAAATCTACTCAGTAATTTGCTGGTAAACGTTTAAAAGTTGGCTCTCTGGAAAGCAAAAGGCTAAGAAGAAATGTAGCATTTCTGAGATTTCAACGATGAATCTGATTTCATCAATGCTACTCCTGTGACTTTAACTGGCTTGCAAAATTCTTAAAAATTTAACAATTGGCTATGATAAAGACCAGATTCAACACACTACTGATTCTACACTCTATTTACCTATTGTATCTCTAGCACCTTGCATAATGACACAGCATAGCGAAGACACATAGTGAATATGCATTAAATGTGTATTTTTATTCCAGATAAAAATAGGAAAGTGAAGCATAATCACAAATGCTCCTTCCATGAATGTCTAATGAAATTACAAAAAGAAAAGGAAGAAAATAAGCAAAAAAAATTTAAAAAGCTAGTTAAGAAGAATGCAAGACAGCAAGTTAGAATGCCAAAAAGGGAAGAATGGCATATATAGAGGGAGGTAGGAAGGAGGGAGGGTAGAAGGAAGGTATTGATATGATTGAGTTTAAATCATGATCTTATTATTTTATATTTTCTTATCTTTTTTTGGTCATTTTACTGCCTTTTATAAAACTTAGTATTTTTCCTTTAAAAGTTTTTTTTTTAGTTTTCGATTTTATCATTATTATTGACATATTACATAGGCCTCTTTTAAAAATCTTTTTCTCCAAGGATTTACATATACACTTTTAACTTAAAACAGTTTGCTTTGAAATACAATCGTACTATGTCATATATAGCGAGTGACAATACACATCAATTTCCACTTTATCCATTGTGCTATTTTGTCATATATTTTATTGCTACATATTTTATAAACCAAATACTCTTTTAAAAATTTTTTGCTTTAGTAATTAGTGTCTTTTAATTAAGTTTAAAAATGTAACAAAATAGAGTTCTATATTTACCCTCTTATTTACCAGTTTCAGTGTTCTTCATTCTTGCAGATTCCAATGTCTATTTATAATTATTTCCCCTCAACCTAATGCACTTTCTTTAGCATTTTCAGTAGTGCCAGTCTGCCAGTGACAAATTCTATCAGCTTTGGTGTATCTCTAAATGTCAAATTATTTTTCAGTTTTTAAGAATTTTTCTTTTATTTGATAAAAATTATTCTGGCCTCCATTCTTTCTGGTACAAATTAGCCATTTTAAAAATCTTTATTCTTCTCAGTGTATAGTGTCCCCACCTGCACTATTTTTAAGAATTTATTTTTATTTTTGTTTTTTAACAGTTTGGTTAAGATTTACATAGCTGTTGTTTACTTTGTCTTTGTCATGCCTGGTGTTGACTGAATTTATAGGACCTTAACTGATATTTATCATATTATGGAAAATATTGGCTCATATTTTTAAATTAATAAGCATTATATTTTTAGAGTGGTTTTAGGTTCACAACAAAATTAGGCAGAAATTACAGAGTTCCAGTATAAGTACTCTCCTCAAACATCTTCCCCACTATCAAATCCTGAACCGCCATGGTACATTTGTTACAATCTGTGAATGTATATTGACATATTGTTATCACCCAAAATCTACAATTTACATTTAGGGTTCAATCTTGGTGTTGTACATTTTATGGGTGTTGGCAAATACGTAATGACATGTATCCATGATTATTGTATCATATAGAATAATTTCACTCCTCTAAAAATTTTCCGTACTCTGCTTATCTATCACTCCCTCCCCCCAACCACAGGAACCATTGATCTTTGTATTGTCTCGATAGTTTGCCTTTTCTAGAATGTCATATAGTTGGAATAATACAATATGGCTTCTTTTACTCAGTACAATTCACTTAAGTTTCTTCCATGTCTGTTTATGGCTAGATAGCTCATTTCTTTCTAGCTTTGAATAATATTCCATTGTCTAGATGTACCACATCTACTGAAAAACAGCTGCATCCAGGCTTTGACAATTATGAATAAAGCAGCTATAAATATTCATATGCAAGTTTTTGTGTGGACATTAGTTTTCAATTCATTAGGGTAAATACCAAGGAATAAAATGCTGGATCATATGATAAGAGTATGTTTAGTTTTAAAAGAAATTGCTAAACTGTTTTCCCACCAGCAATGAATGAGAGTTCTTACTACTCCATATCACTACCAGCATATGGTATTCTCAAGTGTTTTAAATTTCAACCATTCTAATAGGTGTATAGGGGTCTCATTGTTGTTATAATTTGCAATTCTCTAATGACATATGACATTAAATTTTTTTTTCATATGCTCACGTGCCATCTAGATATCTTCTTTGTTGAAGTTTCTGTTCATGTCTCTTGCTCAATTTTTCTTTTTTTTTCGGTTGCTTCTTTCTTATTGTGTGTTTTGTGCTCTTTATATGTTTTGGGTAGCAGTTCTCTATCAGCTATCTCTTTTGCAAATATTTTCTCCCAGTCTGTGGCTCTCTTCTCATTCTCTTGACATATTTCAGAGTGTAAGTTTTTAATTTTAATGAAGTCCAGGTTATCAGTTGTTTCTTTCACACATTGTGTCTTTAGTACTGTATCTGAAAAGACATCAGCATACTCAAAGTAACCTAGATTTTCTCCTATGTTATCTTTTAGGAGTTTTATAGTTTTGCTTTTTACATTTAGGTTTATGAACTATTTTGTGTTAATTTTGTGAATACTGTAAGGTCTGTGTCTAGATTCTTTTTTCTGTATGTAAATCCACTCTTGTTCTAGCACTATTTATTAAAAAGATTATCTTTGCGCCCTTGTATTGCCTTTGCTAACTTTACACAAATTATTTGACTATATTTAAGTGGGTCTATTTCTGCACTCTCTATCCTGTTCCATTGATCTGTTTGTCTATTCTTTTACCAACACGGCACTGTCTTTATTAACTGTAGCTTTATAGTAAGTGTTGAAAAAAGTTGGGTATATCTTCTTCTAACTTTGTTATTCTTCAATATTGTATTGGCTATTCTGTGTCTTTTACTTTTCCATAAAAATTTTAGAGTTAGTTTGTAGATGTCCACAAAATAACTTGCTGGGATTTTAATTGGAATTGTATTGAATTTATAGAACGATTTGAGAAGAACTGACACTTTAGTAATGTTAGTTCTTCCTATCTGGAGCATGGAATATCTCTCCATTTATTTGGTTCTTCTTTGATATCCTTCATGAAGTTTTATATTTTTCTTCACGTAGATCTTACATGTTTTGTTAGATTATACCTAATATCTCATTTCTGGGGGTTCTAAAGTAAATGGGAATGTGTTTTAAATTTCAAGTTCCTCTTGTTCATTGTTGATATATAAGAAAGGATTGACTTTTGTATATTAACCTTGTATACTACAAACTTGATATAATCACCTATTAGTTCCAGGAATTTTTTTGTCAATTTTTTTTGATTTTCTACATAGACAATCATGGCATCTGCAAACAAAGACAGTTTTCTTTCTTTTTTTCTTCCTATTTTCTGTATTGTTTCCTCTTTCTTTTTTTAAAAAAAAGTTTATTGGAGTATAGTTGATTTACAATGTTGTATTAGTTTCTGCTGCACAGCAAAGTGAATCAGTTATACATATAGGTATAGCCACTCTTTTTTAGATTATTTTCCCATATGGGTCATTACAGAGTATTGAGAAGAGTTCCCTATGCTCTACAGTAGGTCCTTAATAGTAATCTATTTTATTTATAGTAGTGTGTATATGTCAATCCCAATCTCCCAATTTATCCCTCTCCCCCCAACCCCCCACCCTGTAACCTACTTCTTTCTTTTCAATCTGTATATTTTTTATTTCCTTTTCTTTTCTTACTGCATTAGCTAGGAGATGAGAGCAATGTGGCAAAACAGTCGTAAGAGGGAATTTTTTTCCTGTGTTCCTCATCTTAGAAGGACAACTTTGAATGTCTAACCATTAAGAATGTTTGCTGTAGGTTTTATGTAGATGTCCTTTATCAAGTGTGGAAGGTCTCCTGTATTCTTAGTTTGCTTAGTTTTTATCATAAATAGATGTTGGATTTTGTCAAATGCTTTTTCTTCATCTGCTGATATAATCACATAATTTTTTTCTTTAGTGTGTCAAGGTGAGGGATTACATTAAATAATTTTTGAATGTTGAATGAACCTTGCACATCTGGGATAAATTCCAATTGGTTGTGGTGTATAATTTTTATCACCATTGGATTTGATTTGCTAATATTTTGTTGAAGATTTTTGCATCTATGTTCAAGTGAGCTATTGGTCTGTAGTTTTCCTTTCTTGTAACATTTTCATCTGGTATTTGTATTAGGGTAATGTTGGCCTCATAGAATGGGTCAGGAAGTATTCTCTCTGATTTTATTTTCTGAAAGATTTTGTAGAGAATTTGTATAATTACTTCCTTAAATACTTGATAGAATTCACCAATGAACCCATCTAGGCCTGACATTTTCTGTTTTGGAAGATGATTAATTATTGATTCAATTTTTTGAGATATAGGCCCATGTCTCTTTCTTCTTGAGTAAGTTTTAGCAGATTGTATCTTTCAGGGAATTGGTCCATTTTACCTAGTTTATTACATTTATAGGAATAAAGTTGTTCATATTATTTCTTTATTATCCTTTTAAGTATGTCGGATCTGTAGTTATGTCCCCTTTTTTCATTTCTAGTATTAGTAATTTGTGTCTTTTCTCTTTCATCATTTGTTAGTTACAATTTATGTTTCCCTACTCTGGCACTAGTTCCCATAGAAGTTTCCTCTGGTTCTTGCTCCTCAACTATCATAAGTTATGATTATCTGTATGCTCCTGTATTTCTTTGCCAATTTGGGAGACAGTAGTTTTCCCTGGAAACTCATGTGTTTGCCAGATCTAAGAAGTATTGCTGATTTTCAGTTGATTTACCTTTTTACTTTTAAGGATGGAGCAGTGACTTCCAAGCTCCTTATATGCTAGACAGAAAAAAAAAGCTTTTATTTTTCTATTGTAATAGTCTATCTGCCACTTTCTCTCACCTCTCCTTCTCAGACTTCAATTACATGTAGGTTAGAGCTGATAATATTGTTACACAGGCCATTTGTAGGTATGAGGGTTTTTTTTTTTATTAATGATCATCCTTTCTTGTTGTCATTATCATTTATATTTCATACCTAATCTTTTATTAAATTATTTATTTTAATCTCCTTTAGGAATGTTTCTGGTTAACAGCAAAATAATGGATTTCAGTCTCTAATCCACTAAACTTTCTTTTACCTTTTTCATATATTAACTAAATTTATTTTCTTGATGATACTATTTTTTGATTTGTTCTGATTTTGTTATTATGGGGAAAGAGATTTTTATTGTAATCCACAGACCATTCTGATAAATGTGTTAAGTCAGTTCAGGGATGAATTGTGGGATAAGGACCTTAAGTTGGGTACCTGTGGACAGTAATGTTTGGAGATTGCTGGACATTAACTCTGCATCCTCCCTTTAAATGAAGATGTGGTCTTCTTGAGTTTTGAGTTTGGCTCAAGAATAGTGGATGCACTCTGATGTCTGTACATGTTCTTTTCTAGACATATATTGTAGTATAACTTGTTTCTGAATCTGTACATGAGAATAATATATATAGGAGGTATACTAAAATAAGAAAATGCATTTACTAAGTTTAGATGGACTCTCACCTCAAGATATAGCTACTTCCTTTTATGGAAAGTCAGACATAAGAAGCTTTTGCTACTCTATCCAGCTTCTCTCATTTTTCTCATGAAAATTGTTCTCATGAACAATGTATTAACATTGTTCATCTGAAATAGCCTACAACCAATTTAATATGACCTTTTTTTCTTTGGAGGTCAACCAGATTTTAGGCACTTTGAAGGTAACCAATTCCCCATCCTCTACTCCTTGTTCCTTTAGTTATTCTTGTTAAGAAAATATGTTTTTACTTACTGCAGTGGGAATTTGTCATTTATTTGTCCAAAATATTCATGTGATCTTTTGGAAAACGATATATACTTCCAGTTATAAGATAAATATGTATGAGGCATGTAATTTACAACATGATAAATATAATTAATGCTGTTGTATGTTATGTATGAAAGTTGTTAAGAGAGTAAATCCTGAGTTCTCATCACAAGGAAATATTTTTATTTCTGTCTATTTTATCTAAATGAGATGATAAATGTTCAGTAAATTTACTGTGATAATCATTTCATGATGTCTTAAGTCAAATAACTATGCTGTACACCTTAATCTTACACAGTGTTGTATGTCAATTTTATATCAATAAAACTGGAAGAAGAAAAATTAAAAATGATGTCATATAAGTTTATTAATTAATTACATTATATGTTCAAGTTAGTTTTTAGAGTTTTAATAGTGTAGGAAGAAAGAACTTGTATTCTAGGGTAAAACCTCTTAAAAGAAAATCAAAATACAGACTGTGAACACATATGCCTGCAAACAAGCATACATCAAAATCTCTAGTAACAAACCACTGAATTTTTCTGTCAATGCATTTCTCAGCTGCCAAAAATAGACTGAAATGAAGAAGTGCTCACAGGTTGGCAGGGGATTTCTAAGTCTGATCAGCCAGATACTGCTAGATCTCAATGTTTAAGGTACATGTTGATCTGTGGTACTCAACTATGCTGTGATTCAGTCAGCAATTTGAGAACTCTGAAGAAGGAAAAAAGAGAAAGAATAAAACGAAACAAACAAACAAAATGTACCTGTTTCTCTGTGAATGCTGAAATATAAAAGAAAGAAAGGAAAAGCTTAAAGCTTGTTCTATCATAGGTATGTGCTGCTACGATACATGAAGAACATTCCTTGAAGTATGTTTTAAAACCTAGTTATTATTGGAGAGGGTTTAAAAGTTGATTTAATGTTTTAGGACAATCATGGTGTAGATGTACTCTATGTGACTTCTATCTGACCCTAGTTTTAATTGGTAGTGTTGTGCATTTAATGTGAAAGGATAGTCTGCAATAATAAAGTAAGTAGGCAGTGTGGTTGCCCAGGAGAGCTGAGACCTTGCTAGTATATTGTGAGCTTTGGAAATGCAATTTATGCAACAGATTTCTAGATATGATTTTACTTATAGAAAAAGATTATATGTGTTTTACAAATGGCTTTACTAGCCTATGTTAAAAAGACCTTTTGACAGGTGTGCATTCTTTTGCTGTGGTCAGCTGTCACATAGATTTTATATGTATATCAGTTATATGAATCCACTGGTAGTGTGTGTAAATGCCAGACTTGGTGAGGTTTTACCTTATAAATGTGATCAGATAAAATAACCCCGATAGAAACTAAGGAAACTAGCAGAATGTTTGACTTGATGACTGATGTTACATGAGTTATGTTAAATATATACTCTTTTAATCAATGAATAATTCATTTAAAGGTAAAAAAAGAAAAAATTGAAGTTAACAAAATTAATGTTTTGACAAACAATGCTGTTTTACTGAAAATATATCATGATATCAGATGTATTAAAATTAACAATTTGTATGTTTTTATAGTTTCTTATTTGTATGTGGTTATTTTTATCTTGACATGATGGATCATATTTGGACCTTGTTACCTTGCACAATTTTTTGAATTCAATTTAAATATATTACAATGTACCATGTTATGGTTCAATTCTACCACTTTTTTCCTATATTCAAATTATTGTGAATCATCTACTGAAATATTGTGCTAGACAGCATTTTGTTTTATCTGGTGATGTTATAATTATCAACACAAAGGCAAATGTTAGCACTAAAATCTGATATCTATACTTTGTAATACCACTGGTCATGAAACGAGAATACACCCATTTTTTTTTATTTTACACTAAAAGATACAAAATTATACACACACACATACACATATTCATACTAACAATTCATTAGTCCTGAATAATTTATCTATGGATCTCTCTCTGAGATCTAAAGAACAAAGAATATCAGAAACTGATGTTGTACAACCAAATAATCATGGCATAAACTGAAGACTCAATCCATTAGGCAAAAATACTGGTTTAGGCTAATATTAGGTCATAAACATCAGTGCCAAAACTGAGGGTCACATTTATAATAAAAAAGCAGATGTCATAACAGAAAAGAGAACATAGAAAAAACTACTGGTTGAAATCACCTAACTTAATACTTGTAGATATAAGAGCTTGGCTTTAAATATCTTTTAATGAAAGCAAAATGCACCTCTAACTCCTTAGCGTCTTAAGGTGAAATTGACAGAAGACACAAAAATATTTATATTTATTTCCTCCCCCAAATCAAACAAAGATAAATATTTGGGGAAATTAAATAGTAAAGGTTAATAAAATTGACTGAAGTTGTCAAAAAAAGCTATAGATGAATTATTTTTTTTCTGACAAGAGAATGGACATAATGTTGGGACTCAAGAGGGCAGCACCAGTATTATATTCATTTTAGACATAGGAAGAAGATGGCATGGTGGCTACTCCAGTTACATTAAAATGATCCCATTATCATTTTATCTTTTTTCTGGAACTAGGAAAATATATAAGGTAATTTTGATAAACACTGGAAAACAATTTCATAAATTACACACTTGAGCATGGTATAAAATATACAGTTGGCTACAGGAAATACCTATTGCTCTTGACCATGTTTCTACATTTTTCAAATGAAGAAAAAAATGTTCTCTGTAAAGAAAATTAAAAAAAAAATCTACTTTTGAATAAATAATCTTCACTACAAACCATTGTTTAACTCAACATCAGGAAATTATTAATGTTTAAGGGAATAGAAGGCAATTTTATGGTATCAATGAGGAAAAATTATTAAATTAAATTAAAATTTATCATAAAATTAAATATGATATGTGCGGTTATTTTTGTACTGAACTTTTCTACTCCATTGCAATTCAAGTGTATAGACACAGAAAATAACGTGTTATTTCATTTATAATAAATTTCAAAATCAAAATGTTAACTCAGAAAAATTATATTTGTACAAATTATGAAAGATAGTTGTGAGTTGAATATATAGGAAACATCAGTTTCTTTGAAAATAATGATTTTCATGGATAAAAATCAATTACTTAAAATATTTTCTCTCTAATAAAATAACATCATGCCCAAGATAATTTCTATTCCACCCCAAGAGAGAGAGACACAGTTAAGCCTTCTATAGACCTTATTTCACGTAAATGAAGACTATTGAGAAATGTCTCATTTAAGTGTTTAATAATTATTTTAATAAAGAAAATATTGACTTGGCTTAAGAAAAGAAAATACAATACTCTGATGGTTTAATGAATGAGAAAAAAATTCCCACAGACTGGGTCTTTCAGTAAGAAGAAATTCAGAATTTTGACCCCAAGTTGAGAAAATATGTGCTACATTTTTTTTTTTTTTTTTTTTTTTTGCAGTATGCGGGCTTCTCACTGTTTTGGCCTCTCACATTGCAGGGCACAGGCTCCAGACATGCAGGCTCAGCGGCCATTGTTCACGGGCCTAGCCGCTCTGCAGCATGTGGGATATTCCTGGACCGGGGCACGAACCCGTGTCCCCTGCATCAGCAGGCAGACTCTCAACCACTGCACCACCAGGGAAGCCCT
Organism: Pseudorca crassidens; assembly: GCF_039906515.1. Taxonomy (NCBI): domain Eukaryota; kingdom Metazoa; phylum Chordata; class Mammalia; order Artiodactyla; family Delphinidae; genus Pseudorca; species Pseudorca crassidens. The sequence goes on along the minus strand of NC_090304.1, from coordinate 74,356,183 downwards.
GTGCTACTTCTTAATTCTATTTTAATTTTCTCTGAGTAAAGATTTACTTTCTCTGAGTAAAGATTTATAAATAACTAGGTAATTGGTGGAGGGAGTAATATTGGATGAAGTTTGAGGCTTAAGAAAAGAATGAAGAAACTAGGATTATACTTAAGACATTTTGCTCAAATGATTAATGATGAGTCAACAAAAATAAATCCAACAAAAGGATACATAGATTTGACGAGTAATAAAAGATATACATACTTTGAACATATTTGGTTGAGGTTCCTAAGGAATAGTCATGTAAAGGTGTCTGTTAGGGCTTCCCTGGTTGCGCAGTGGTTGAGAGTCCACCTGCCAGTGCAGGGGACACAGGTTCTTGCCCCAGTCTGGGAAGATCCCACGTGCTGGCTGTGGAGTGGCTAGGCCTGTGAGCCATGGCCACTGAGCCTGCATGTCCGGAGCCTGTGCTCCACAATGGTAGAGGCCACAACAGTGAGAGGCCCGCATACTGCAAAAAAAAAAAAAAAAAAAAAAAAAAGGTGTCTGTTAACCTTTGGAACTCTCAGTCTGAAATTTTAGATACAATAGAAAACATGGTGACTGAGACCAAATAAACTGAGTCAATACAATTAAGGTAAACAAGAATACTGGTGGAATGCTAACAATGAACGCAATGCATCAGAATCATCTGCTCTATTTTTTTGAAGATTCAGGCTCCTGAAATATTCCTCAGATCTACTTTGATGATGGGGCCCAAGAATCTACTTAAAAACTCTTTTAACATAAGCATTACAAGTGATATAATGGATAATAAAACTTGAGATCCATAGATTTAATTGGGCAATAGAAGAAAAGAACAAATAAGCAGGTATGATATAAAGGTAAAAAAAAAAAATGCCAAGAAAATAAGGTCACAAAGAGTAGGGAAGGAGATCAAGGAGAAAATGGTTAGTAGGCTTAATGGTGCACAGAGGTCAAATAACACAAGATCTGAAATGTTTCTACTAGATTTACAACCCAGTAGTCATTGGTAATCTTATCACAAACAGTATCAGCAAAATAGTAAGGAAAAAATAGAAAGCTGAAGACTGAGGAGCAAGTTTATGGAGAAGTTGAAACAACAAATCTGGATCGTTTTTCCACAAATTTTATCATGAAGGAAAATTTTAGGTAACATAATGTGCAGAGCGGAAAGCAAAGTGAAGTGATAGATTTTTATTTCACTTTTAAAGGGTGAAGAAGCTTATTCAAGTAAACTACAAAATATACATTTTTTCTAGTCAATGTAACATCAAACAAACAATCCTTTAACCAATTCATCACTTATATAACTCATAATTCCACACTGTGGCTCCTGTTTCATAACAGTATGCCCAAATGAACCTGTAATTTCCTCTCATTAGAAGGGTGGAGGAAGTAAGATATGCTAGAATTCACATATTATTGAAAAACAAAATATTAGAAAGGGCTCAATTGTTTAAAATGCTGACAAATGTTTAAACAATCAACGTCAGCGGTTTACTACAAATCTAGTAGACCCCATGTTGCATTCCTTGATGTGTGATTAAATCCTTATAAGTAATTCAACACACATATCCTGAGAGCAAGGGAAGTCTCAGAAAGGTAGCTACAACATAAAAGTATGTCTGGTTGTCACTTATTAATGAGGTCAACAATCCTCTATACATGTGAGTCTTTTATAAAAGATTCCACTGAATGCTTTATGCTATTGAGTTTTTTGCTCAATACAGACAATTTGGGAATAAGCAAATAAAAGTCAATGTTGTCTTCAAGTAATCATTTTTCTGGTGCTTGATTCCCCCTGCCACTACATTTTTATTGTGTTTGGGCATTGAGGGTAGAAATAATTAAAAGGATTTTCATTTTGTATCCTCACTGTGTTTAGAAAGCATCAAATTAATGTTTAAAACAATGTCTTCCTGAGTTGATGCTTGCTGAAGAAGGAGGGGAGGGAGGCTTTTGTAGGAAGTCTCTTTGTATCTGTTATCAAAATAATGACAAAGACTCCATTGTTTTGAACATTTGCCACCCATACTTAAATTAGCAGACATATGCAATGCCATTCAAACTTGAGAAAAAATGCTTTATCTGGGATCTTAATAGAAGTTAATTGAAAGCTTGGCTGGATTAATTACCATAAAACATTTCATATAGATGAGGCCAGGGAAACTAAACTGCTTAAACATGAGATTTTTTTCCCCCTGCAGTCCATTGTGTATCTCAACACTCAATGAAGATTTTGGAAAAGTATGTGCTTGCCATGTGGGATTCTAGTAGCAAAGCAAGTGCATTTGGTCATCATATATGCTTTAGTTGTTAGCAAGAAAATGCTTATAATTGTAATTTTTTTAGTTTTAGTAGTGGTGCTGATAACTCACCCTTATTGGACAATGCTAATCCTGACCACCGTGCTAAGTATTTTATTGTAATATATAATTTAACTCTTGTTGTACAAAATTTAATACCTTTCTTTTACTGATGAAGGAATTGAAGAAAAAATATGTTAAATAGCTTGCCCAAGATACACAATTAATACCGGGCAGAAAAAATATTAGAACTAAATTTGTCACAAGATTGAACTTGAGCTTTTACCCCTTGTTCCTTATTGTTTCTGATTGAATGTGGTATAAATCCCAGTCCAGCATGACCCTGTAAGATACCTTCACAGGTAGAAATGCAATACTATGTTTTTTGCACACAACAAGGATCACCATTAGATTAATCTGTTTATAATAACTAAAATATTTTTCTGTAGATTTGTGTAAAATATGTGTGTGCATACATACAAAGCAGAAGAATTTTAGTAATTTTTAAGCCATAATTAACATATATAGGCTAGTCCATAGCCTGGGTTAAATAGCTAAGTTCAATGACCAAAAAAAAAAAAATGATTTTTGATAAAAAAATAAATAATAATCACATATGGCTCCAGTTCCTTTAAGAAAGTTACATATGGGGAGGAGTTTCAAGATGGCAGAAGAGTAGGATGCAGAGATCACCTTGCTCTCCACAAATACATCAGAAATACATCTACATGTGGAACAGATCCCATAGACACCTACTGAACGCTGGCAGAAGACCTCAGACCTCCCAAAAGGCAAGAAACTCCCCACGTACCTGGGTAGGGCAAAAGAAAAAAGAAAAAACAGAGACAAAAGAATAGGGACAGGACCCGCACCAGTGGGAGGGTGCTGTGAAGGAGGAAACGTTTCCACACACTAGGAAGCTCCTTCATGGTTGGAGACTGCTGGTGGCAGAGGGGGAAGCTTTGGAGCCCCAGGGGAGAGTGCAGCAACACGGGTGCGGAGGGCAAAGCAGAAAGATTCCCACACAGAGTATTGGTGCCGACCAGCACTCACTGGCCCAAGAGGCTTGTCTGCTCACCCGCCGGGGCGGGCGGGGACTGGGAGCTGAGTCTCGGGCATCGGTCGGATCGCAGGGAGAGGACTGATGGTGTGAACATAGCCTGAAGGGGTTAGTGCACCACGGCTGGCCGGGAGGAAGACCAGGAAAAAGTCTGGACCAGCTGAAGAGGCAAAAGACCTTTTCTTCCCTCTTTGTTTCCTGGTGTGCGAGGATAGGGGATTAAGAGTGCTGCTTAAAGGAGCTCCAGAGACGGGCGCAAAACGCGGCTATCAGCACGGACCCCAGAGACGGGCAGGAGACATAAGGCTGCTCTTGCAGCCAACAAGAAGACTGTGTGAGAGCACAGGTCACCATCCACACCTCCCTTCCGGGGAGCCTGTGCAGCCCGCCACTGTCAGTGTCCTGTGATCCAGGGACAACAACCCTGGGAGAACACAGGGCGCACCTCAGGCTGTTGCAGCATCACTCTGGCCTCTGCTGCCGCAAGATTGCCCCACATCCGTACCCCTCCCTCGTCATGGTCTGAGTGAGCCAGAGCCCCCAGATCACCTGCTCCTTTAACCCTGTCCTGTCTGAGCGAAGAACAAATGCCCTTAGGTGAGCTACATGAGAGGTAGGTCCAAATCTAAAGCTGAACCCCAGGAGCTGTATGAACAAAGAAGAGAAAGGGAAATTTCTCCCACCAGCTTCAGGAGCAGCAGATTAAATCTCCACAATCAACTTGAAGTGCCCTGCATCTGTGGAATACCTGAATATACAAGGAATCATCTCAAACTGAGGAGGTGAACTTTAGGAGAAAAGATATATTTTTCTTCTCCTTTTTCTCTTTTTGTAAGTGTGTATGTGTATGCTTCTGTGTGTGATCTTGTCTGTATAGCTTTGTTTTTTACCATTTGTCCTAGGGTTCTGTCTGTCCATTTTTTTGCTTGTTTTTTTTGTTTTCTCTAAAATTTTTTTCTTAATAATTATTATTTTATTTTAATAACTTTATTTTATTTCACTTTATTTTATTTTATGTTCTTTATTTCTTTGTTTCTATTTTTCTCACTTTTATTCTGAGCCATGTGGAAGAAAGTCTCTTGGTGCTCCAGCGAGGTGTCAGGGCTGTGCCTCTGAGGTGGGAGAGCCAACTTCAGGACACTGGTCCACAAGAGACCTCCCAGTTCCACGTGATATCAAATGGCAAAAATCTCTCAGAGATTTCCATCTCAATACCAAGAAACAGCTTCACTAAACGACCACCAAGCTACAGTGCTGGACACCCTATGACAAACAACTAGCAAGAAAGGAACACAACCCCATCCATTAGAACAGAGGCTGCCTAAAATCATAATAAGGCCACAGACACCCCAAAACACACGACTAGATGTGGACCTGCCCACCAGAAAGAAAAGATCCAGCCTCATCCACCAGAAAACAGGCACTAGTCCCCTCCACCAGGAAGCCTACACAACCCACTGAACCAACCTTAGCCATTGGGGACAGACACCAAAAACAACAGGAACTATGAACCTGCAGCCTGAGGAAAGGAGAACCCAAACACAGGAAGTTAAGCAAAATGAAAAGACAGAAAAAAACACAGCATATGAAGAAACAAGGCAAAAGCCCACCAGACCTAACAAATGAAGAGGAAATAGGCAGTCTACCTGAAAAATAATTCAGAATAATGATAGTAATGATGACCCAAAATCTTGGAAATAGAATAGATAAAATACAAGAAACATTTAACAAGTACCTAGAAGAAGTAAAGAGCAAACAAACAATGATGAACAACACAGAAAATGAAACTAAAAATTCTCTAGAAGGGATCAATAGCAGAATAACAGAGGCAGAAGAATGGATAAGTCACCTGGAAGAAAAAATATTGGAAATAACTACTGCAGACCAGAATAAAGAAAAAAGAATGAATAGAACTGAGGACAGTCTCAGAGACTTCTGGGACAACATTAAATGCATCAAGATTCGAATTATAGGGGTCCCAGAAGAAGAAGAGAAAAAGAAAGGGACTGAGAAAATATTTGAAGAGATTATAGTTGAAAACTTCCCTAATATGAGAAAGGAAATAGGTAATCAAGTCCAGGAAGCACAGAGTCCCATACAGGATAAATCCAAGGAGAAACACGCCAAGACACATAGTAATCAAAGTATCAAAAATGAAGTACAAAGAAAAAATATTAAAAGCAGCAAGGGAAAAACAACCAATAACATACAAGGGAATCCCCATAAGGTTAAAAGCTGATCTTTCAGCAGAAACTCTGCAAGCCAGAAGGGAGTGGCAGGACATATTTAAAGTGATGAAGGAGAAAAACCTACAAACAAGCTTACTCTACCTGACAAGGATCTCATTCAGATTTGATGTAGAAATTAAAACCTTTACAGACAAGCAAAAGTTAAGAGAATTCAGCACCACCAAACCAGCTTTACAACAAATGCTAAAGGAACTTCTCTAGGCAGGAAATACAAAAGAAGGAGAAGACCTACAATAACACACAATTAAGAAAATGGTAATAGGAACATACATATAGATAATTACCTTAAATGTAAATGAAATAAATGTTCCAACCAAAACACATAGACAGGGAATGGATACAAAAACAAGACCCGTATATATGCTGTCTACAAGAGACCCACTTCAGACCCAGGGACACATACTGACTGAAAGTGAGGGGATGGAAAAAGATATTCCATGAAAATGGAAATCAAAAGAAAGCCGGAGTAGCAATTCTCATATCAGACAAAATAGACTTTAAAATAAAGACTATTACAAGAGACAAAGAAAGACACTACATAATGTCTTGGATCAAGGGATTGGTCCAAGAAGAAGATATAACAATTCTAAATATTTAGGCACCCAACATAGGAGCACCTCACTACATAAGGCAAATACTAACAGCCATAAAAGGGGAAATCATCAGTAACACAAATATAGTAGGGTACTTTAACACCCCACTTTCACCAGTGGACAGATCATCCAAAATGAAAATAAATAAGGAAACACAAGCTTTAAATGATACATTAAAAAAGTGGACTTCATTGATATTTATAGGACATTCCACTGAAAAACAACAGACTACACATTCTTCTCAAGTGCTCATGGAATATTCTCCAGGATAGATCATATCTTGTGTCATAAATCAAGTCTTGGTAAATTTAAGAAAATTGAAATCATATCAAGTATCTTTTCTGACCACAACGCTATGAGAGTAGATATCAATTACAGGAAAAATATGTAAAAAATACAAACACAGGGAGGCTAAACAATACACTACTTAATAACCAAGAGATCACTGAAGAAATCAAAGAGGGAATGAAAAAATACCTAGAAACAGGGCTTCCCTGGTGGCGCAGTGGTTGAGAGTCCACCTGCCAATGCAGGGGACACAGGTTCGTGCCCTGGTCTGTAAAGATCCCACATGCCACAGAGCAGCTAGGCCCATGAGCCATGGCCGATGAGCCTTCACTTCCAGAGCCTGTGCTTCACAACAGGAGAGGCCACAACAGTGAGAGGCCTGAGTACCACAAAAAAATCCAAAAAACAAACAACAAAAAAAACCTAGCAACAAATGACAATGAAAACATGATGACCCATAACCTATGGGATTCAGCAAAAGCAGTTCTAAGGGGGAAGTTTATAGCAATAAAATCCTACCTCAGTAAAGAAGAAACATCTCAAATGAACAACCTAACTTTACACATACAGCAATTAGAGAAAGAAGAACAACAACAACAAAAAAATCAAAGTTAGCAGAAGGAAAGAAATCATAAAGATCAGATCAGAAATAAACCAAAAAGAAATGATAGCAAAGATCAATAAAACTAAAACCTGGTTCTTTGAGAAGATAAACAAAATTGATTAATCATTAGTCAGATTCATCAAGAAAAAAAGGGAGAGGACTCAAATCAATAGAAATAGAAATGAAAAAGGAGAAGTAAAAACTGACACTGCAGAAATACGAAGGATAATGAGAGATTACTACAAGGAGCTCTATGCCAATAAAATGGACAACCTGGAAGAAACGGACAAATTCTTAGAAATCCACAACCTTCTGAGACTGAACCAGGAAGAAAAAGAAAATATGAACAGATCAATCACAAGCACTGAAATTGAAACTGTGATTAAAAATATTCCAACAAGCAAAAGCCCGGGGCCAGATGGCTTCACAGGTAAATTCTATCAAACAATTAGAGAAGAGCTAACACCTATCCTTCTCAAACTTTCCCAAAATATAGCAGAGGGAGGAACACTCCCAAACTCATTCTACGAAGCCATCATCGCCCTGATAATAAAAACCAAACAAAGATGTCACAAAGAAAGAAAACTACACGTCAATATCATTAATAAACATAGATGCTAAACTCCTCTACAAAATATTAGCAAACAGAATCCAACAGCACATTAAAAGGATCAAACACCATGATCAAGAGGGGTTTATCCCAGGAATGAAAGGATTCTTCAATATACGCAAATCAATCAATGTGATGCACCATATTTACAAATTGAAGGAGAAAAAACATATGATCATCTCAATACAGAGAAAGTTTTGTCAAAATTCAACCCCAATTTATGATAACCACCCTAGAGAAAGACATAGAGGGAACTTTCCTCAACATAATATATGCTATATATGAAAAACTACACACAACATTGTCCTCAGTGGTGAAAAACTGAAACCATTTCCACTAAGATCAGGAACAAGGCAAGGTTGCCCACTCTCACCACTCTTATTCAACATAGTTTTGGAAGTTTTAGCCACAGCAGAGAAGAAAAGGAAATAAAGGAATCCAAATCAGAAAAGAAGAAGTAAAGCCATCACTGTTTGCAGATGACATGATACTATACATAGAGAATCCTAAAGATGCTACCAGAAAACTACTATAGCTAATCAATGCATTTGGTAAAGTAGCAGGATGCTAAATTAATGCACAGAAATCTCTAACATTCCTATACATTAATGATGAAAAATCTGAAAATGAAATTAAGAAATCACTCCCATTTACCATTACAACAAAAAGAATAAAATATCTAGGAATAAACCTACCTAAGGAGACAAAAGACCTGTATGCAGAAAATTATAAGATACTGATGAAAGAAATTAAAGATGATACACATAGATGGAGACATACACCATGTTCTTGGATTGGAAGAATCAACATTGTAAAAATGACTCTACTACCCAAAGCAATCTACAGATTCAATGCAATCTCTTTCAAACTACCACTGGCATTTTTCACAGAACTAGAACAAAAAATTTCACAATTTGTATGGAAATGCAAACTACCCCAAATACCCAAAGCAATCTTGAGAAAGAAAAACGGAGCTGGAGGACTAAGGATCCCTGACTCCAGACTATACTACAAAGGTACAGTAATCAAGACAGTATGGTACCAGCACAAAAACAGAAAGATAGATCAATAGCACAGGATAGAAAACCATAGATAAACCCACGCACCTATTGTCACCTTATCTTTGATAAAGGAGGCAAGAATATACAGAGAAAAGTTAGCCTCTTCAATAAGTGGTTCTGGGAAAACTGGACAGGTACATTTAAAACTATGGAATTAGAACACTCCCTAACACCATACACAAAAATGATCTCAAACTGGATTAAAGACCTAAATGTAAGGCCAGACACTATCAAACTCTTAGAGGAAAACATAGGCAGAACACTCTATGATATAACTCACAGCAATATCCTTTTTGACCCACCTCCTAGAGAAATGGAAATAAAAACAAAAATAAACAAATGGGACCTAATGAAATTCAAAAACTTCTGCACAGCAAAGGAAACCATAAACAAGACCAAAAGACAACCCTCAGGATGGGAGAAAATATTTGCAGATGAAGCAACTGACAAAAGATTAATCTCCAAAACATGCAAGAAACACTTGCAGCTCAATATCAAAAAAGCAAACCACTTAGTCCAAAAATGGGCAGAAGACCCAAACAGACATTTCTCCAAAGAAGATATACAGATTGCCAACAAACACATGAAAGAATGCTCAACATCATAAATCATTAGAGAAATGCAAATCAAAACTACAATGAGATATCATCTCACACCAGTCAGAATTGCCATCATCGAAAAATCTACAAACGATAAATGCTGGAGAGGGTGTGGAGGAAATTGAACCCGCTTGCACTGTTGGTGGAAATGTACATTGATACAGCCACTTTGGAGAACAGTATGGAGGTTCCTTAGAAAACTACAAATAGAACTACCATACAACACAGCAATCCCACTACTGGCCATATTCTCTGAGAAAACCATAATTCAAAAAGAGTCATGTACCAAAAGTTCATTGCAGTTCTATTTACAATAGCGAGGATATGGAAGCAACCTAAGTGTCCATCAACAGATGAATGGATAAAGAAGATGTGGCACATATATACAATGGAATATTACTCAGCCATTAAAAAAAACCAAAATTGAGTTATTTGTAGTGAGGTGCATGGACCTAGAGTCTGTCATACAGAGTGAAGTAAGTCGGAAAGAGAACAATACCATATGCTAACACATATATATGGAATCTAAGAAATAAAAAAAGAAAAAAGGTCATGAAGAACCTAGGGGGAAAATGGGAACAAATACACAGACCTACTAGAGAATGGACTTGAGGATATGGGGAGGGGAAAGGGTACACTGTGACAAAGTGAGACAGTGGCACGGACATATATACACTACCAAACATAAAATAGATAGCTAGTGGGAAGCAGCTGTATAGCACAGGGAGATCAGCTCGGTGCTTTGTGACCACCTAAAGGGGTGGGATATGGAGGGTGGGAGGGAGGAAGACACAAGAGGGAAGAGATATAGGAACATATGTATATGTATAACTGATTCACTTTGTTATAAAACAGAAACTAACACACCATTGTAAAACAATTATATTCCAATAAAGTTGTTAAAAACATTTAAAAAATAAAAAAAAAGAAAGTTACATATAACACTAAGACTCTATCTCAAGTTTTGGAACCTAGAACACAAAAACTAATAGATGTAGAGATTTCATAGTGAGATGAAAGAACAATCAGGCTCCTAGTTAAATTCTCTGACATCTTGGACTGAAAGTCTAGCTTCTTAGCTATCAGTCCATAAGTCATTAAAACAAACAACAACAACAGCAACAACTCAGTGAGGAATTAAAATACTCCAAGTCATACAAAGTAAAGCACCTTAGTAGAATATTTTTTTCTACTTTTTCTACTTTTTATAACTTGTCTGTATTTGACAGCTGTGGTGATTTCATTGGGCTAAGTAAGATAATACTGCTTTTGGTCTTCACCTGTCTTCTCTCTGTCCTCCTGTTTTTGGGGAAGGGGATAGAGTAATTATCCTTAAATGTGCCCTTATTTAGTGTTGGTGCAAAAACTATAAGAAAATAAGTTATTAGATGAAAAAACAGTGGTTTTGTTTGGGTATCTTCAGAAGTAAAGATTCAAAGGAAGGGTTTTATTTAGGAGATGAAGGAAAACTCTGATAAGGGAGTGAAAAATGAGACAAGGAAAGGCAGCCAATAAAAAGGTGTGTTACAAAGGCCCCTACCACTGTGGGCACCAGTAGTTTAATCCTGCACGGAAACCTCCAAGAGCAAAGCATGGAATACTTGGCTGAGATTTATCTCACCTGAAACATGAGAGAACCAAGAAGTTTATATACCAACTTTCATCCATCATTGGTTGTAGATTGTCTGCTTTCTTTCTATAGAGACAATTTGTTCTTCAGAAAGCAGAGGTTCTTGCAGACAATTGACTTTATGAATTTTGCTTACCAAAGCTTAAAACCATTGGAGAGATTATGGTTGGTATCCTGAGCATGTGGCAAAGCAGAGTTCAGCATACAGATGGCCAACAGGCACATGAAAATATGCTCAACATTGCTAATTACTAGAGAAATGCAAATCAAAACCACAGTGAGGTATTACTTCACACAAGTCAGAATGGCCATCATCAAAAAGTCTACAAATAATAAATTTTGGAGAGGGTGTGGAGAAAAGGGAACCCTCCTACACTGTTGGTGGGAATGTAAATTGATGTAGCCACTATGAAGAGCAGTATAGAAGTTCCTTAAAAAAACTAAAAATAGAATTACCATATGATCCAGCAATCCCACTCCTGGTCATATATCTGGAAGAGATGAAAAATCTAATTCAAAAAAATACAAGCACCCCCAATGTTCATAACAGCACTACTTACAATAGCCAAGACATGGAAGCAAACTAAGTGTCCATCAACAGATAATGTGTATATATATATATATATATATATATATGAAAATTACTCAGCCACTCAGCCATAAAAAGGAATGAAATATTGTGATTTGCAGCAACATGGATGAACCTAGAGATTATCATTCTGAGTAAAGTAAGCCAGACAGAGAAAGACAAATATTGTATGATATCACATATATGTTGAATCAGAAAAGTAATACAAATGAACTCATTTACAAAACAGAAACAGACTCATAGACATAGAAAACAAACTTATGGTTACCAAAGGGGAAAGGAGGGGAGGGTTAAGTTAGGAGGTTGGGATTAACAGATACACACTACTATATATAAAATAGATAATCAACAAGGATCTACTGTATAGCACATGGAACTATATTCAATATCTTATAATAACTTATAATGGAAAAGAATCTGAAAAATAATATATATATATATATATATATAACTGAATCACTTTGCTGTACACTTGAAACTAACACAGTATTATAAATTAACTATACTTCAATTAAAAAAAATAAAATGAAAAAGTCTTCAGACAAAGAAATGCTAGAGCTAGAAGTTCAAAGTTAAGTTTCACTGAAGTGGTAAGGACTAGAGGATATGGGATAGGACACCAACAGTGTCTGCCACAATTTATGTTAAAATTTCATATGTAAAATATTAGTTTATAGGGTAGTTTTTTTATTAAGAGATGTAACATATACTTATAATTTGGAAGGTTATCAATCAGTTAAGTTTCCTTCATCACTCTTTTTCCCACCTTTTCTAACTCTGCCCTCTTGAAATTGAATGGAACTAGTCTAATTTTTGTTATTTGATCCAGCATTTCTTAAATCTTTAATTCCTTCTCAGTTCCTAACATAATTAAGTCAATTTCTGAGATCATGAGGAACTGATAATCCAGTTAAAGCTCCATTGTAATTAGAAAGTTATGTCTTTTTTTCTGTGAAGCTCACATTCTCCTGTATTTCTGATTAGAATTAAAATATCAAGATGATGCATAGGAGATTCAATTATAACAACTACGACTGAATTAAGAAAATCCAAATATTCTGTTTTTGATATTAAGAAAATTTGCTGTTCAAAATATCCTTGCTTTCACTTCTTTCCTTTAAAATGTTATTATGAAATGTGTTGCATACCAGAAAATGCTTGGTGCAGTGTCTGGGGCGGGGTTTGGGGGGGGGGGGCTTTGGTCAGTAAGCACAAGGACACTGTGAGATACATGGTGCAGGTACATTTATAACTTACTGTAAAAAAGTGAAAAACTGTCATTGGAAATTCAGTTGCTCAAGCACTGACATTGGACCTTGATGTCTTTGATTCCAGATAGTTAAATCATTTATGAGGAGCAGGGTATTTATGTGACAGAATATGTCAAAGTTTTGTCTTTAATGACGATTATAAAACAGTGCAGCTACTGCTGTTTTTGCTTAGATAGTGAGCATACAACATATTCTGTATGTAAAACGCAATTTGGTGGGACAAGGGGCTATTAACCCTTCTAACTGGACTATTTGCTGGTCAAAATTATTTTCATGATTAAAACAAAAGTAATATGAAAATACTTTCATAAAAATATATTTTTATTTCTTTAATCATTTTTCTTCTGGTGAAAAATAAATCCCCAATCTAATGTGTATACCTGTTTCTCTGTGTGTGTGTGTGTGTGTGTGTGTGTGTGTAAATCTTCTCTCATAGAGTTGCATTCAGAGTAAGAAACCAGAAAATTTTAGCAATATTTATAAAAGATGCTTTGTTCTTCTGTGCTAGGTGCTCTACTGCAAAGATGTGAATGTGTAAAAAATACAATATGTCCTTTTTCATAAAGATCACTGAAGAGGAAACCTAAGGACAAATTCCAACATGATATAAAAAAGGAAGAAAAGTTGACCAGTGACTGAGGGTTTACCACTGTTCTTATGTTGCACTCCATCTTGCTCTATACTACTGTAAACTTAAACTATGTAGGCAAAATTGAAGTGCCAGAATTTTAGTTTATTTTTAAGGGGAAAGATCTAGCTAAACACTGGCATAGATTGTAGCCAAATACTCAGCACAGTTTTCAAGGGAGATAAATCAGTCTTTTATTTACATTACTTATATATTTACTAATTTTGTATTTAGAAAAAATTTCAAATTGTAATAAGATCACCTCAGAGTACAAGTATGGATTAATGGCATTTAATTAAATGTTTTATTTTATTATTTATTTATTTAATTTATTTTTTAACACCTTTATTGGCATATAATTGCTTTACAATTGTGTGTTAGTGTCTGTATAGTTTTTGTATAACCAAGGGAATCACCTATACACATACATATATCCTCACAGCTCCTCCTTCTTGCGTCTCCCTTCCACCCTCCCTATCCCACCCCTCTAGTTGGACACAAAGTACCGAGCTGCTCACCTTATGCTATGCAGCTGCTTCCCACTAGTTATCTATTTTACATTTGGTAGTGTATATATGTCCATGCCACTCTCTCACTTCGTCCCAGCTTACCCTGCCCCCTACCCGTGTCCTCAAGGCCATTCTCTGCGTCTGTATTTTTTTTTTTTTTTTTTTTTGCGGTACGCGGGCCTCTCACTGCTATGGCCCCTACCGCCGCGGAGCACAGGCTCCGGACGCACAGGCTCAGCGGCCATGGCTCACAGGCCCAGCCGCTCCACAGCATGTGGGATCCTCCTGGACTGAGGCACGAACCCGCGTCCCCTGCATCGGCAGGAGGCCCCTAAACCACTGTGCCACCAGGGAAGCCCACGTCTTTTTCTTTATTCCTGTCCTGCCCCTAGGTTCTTCAGAACCTTTTTTTTTTTTTTTAATTACATATATATGTGTTAGCATATGGTATTTGTTTTTCCTTTCTGACTTACTTCATGCTTTATGACAGTGTCCAGGTCCAGCCACCTCACTACAAAAAACTCAATTTCATTTCTTTTCATGGCTGAGAAATAGTCCATTGAATATATGTGCCACATCTTCTTTATTCATTCATCTGTTGATGGACACTCAGGTTGCTTCCATGTCCTGGCTATTGTACACAGTGTTGCAATGAACACTGTGGTACATGACTATTTTTGAATTATGTTTTCTCAGGGTATATGCCCAGTAGTGGGATTGCTGGGTCATACGGTAGTTCTAATTTTAGTCTTTTAAGGAACCTCCATACTGTTCTCCATAGTGGCTGTATCAATTTACATTCCCACCAACAGTGCAAGAGCATCCCCTTTTCTCCACACCCTCTCCAGCATTTATTGTTTGTAGATTTTTTGATGATGGTCATTCTGACTGGTGTGAGGTGATACCTCATTGTAGTTTTGATTTACATTTCTCTAATGATTAGTGATGTTGAGCACCCTTTCATGTATTTGTTGGCAATCTGTATATCTTCTTTGGAGAAATGTCTATTTAGGTCTTCTGCCTATTTTTGGATTGGGTGGTTTGTTTTTTTGATATTGAGCTGCATGAGCTGCTTGTATATTTTGGAGATTAATTCTCTGTCAGTTGCTTCATTTGCAAATATTTTCTCCCATTCTGAGGGTTGTCTTTTCATCTTGATTATGTTTTCCTTTGTTATGCAAAATCTTTTAAATTTCATTAGGTCCCATTTGTTTATTTTTATTTCCATTTCTCTAGGAGGTGGGTCAAAAAGGATCTTCGTGTGATTCCACTAAGATCAGGAACAAGACAAGGTTGTCCACCCTCACTACTATTATTTAACTAGTTTTAGAAGTTTTAGCCACAGCAATCATAGAAGAAAAAGAAATAAAAGGAATCCAAATTGGAAAAGAAGAAGTAAAACTGTCATTGTTTGCAGATGACATGATACTATACATAGAGAATCCTAAAGATGCTATCAGAAAACTACTAGAGCTAATCAGTGAATTTGGTAAAGTAGCAGGATACAAAATAATGAACAGAAATCTCGTGCATTCTTATACATTAATGATGAAAAACATGAAAGAGAAATTAAGGAAACACTCCTATTTACCATTGCAACAACAACAACAAAAAATACCTAGCAATAAACCTACCTAAGGAGACCAAAGACTTGTATGCAGAAAACTATAAGACACTGATGAAAGAAATTAAAGATGATACAAACAGATGGAGACATATACCATGTTCTTGGATTGGAAGAATCAACATTGTGAAAATGACTATAGTACCCAAAGCAATCTACAGATTCAATGCAATCCCTGTCAAACTACAAATAGCATTTTTCACAGAACTAGAGCAAAAAATTTCACAATTTGTATAGAAACACAAGAGACCCAGAACAGCCAAATCAATCTTGAGAGAGAAGAATGGAGCTGGAGGAATCAGGCTCCCAGACTGCAGACTATACTACAAAGCCACGGTAATCAAGACAGTAATGTACTGGCACAAAAACAGAAATATAGATCAATGGAATAGGATAGAAAGCCCAGAGATAAACCCACACACATATGGTGACCTTATCTTTGATAAAGGAGGCAAGAATATACAATGGAGAAAAGGTAGCCCCTTCAATAAGTGGGGCTATAAGTTCTGGGAAAACTGGACAGCTACATGTAAAATAAGTTCTGGGAAAACTGGACAGCTACATGTAAAAGAATGAAATTAGAACACTGCCTAACAGCATACAGAAAAATAAACTCAAAATGGATTAAAGACCTCAATGTAAAGCCAGACACTTTAAAACTCTTAGAGGAAAACATAGGTAGAATACTGTATGAAATGTTTTATTTTAATTTAATAAGTGACCTGTGTTTAATAAAGCCCACTTTAAGTGCTTGAGAGTAAGTTAGCCAAGCAGAGCTCCACAAACTGAATGCAGATAATTACACCACTAGGGGTTCTGGCAAGAAGTAGAGCAGCCAATGACTGGGCTTTTTAGTAATTATTTAAGTCAGAAATGACTATTCTTCTAGCACAGTGCACTCCCTGTATAGTATAGGCACTTAAAGATCAAATGAATAAATGATGAAACTTTTTTTTATATTTAATTTCCTGAAAATGTTTTTTGTTTAGTTTATGTCTGGTAATTTATTGGAAAATACCATTTAATTTTATTGTTTTTACAGTATATATTTCAATAAAAATACCCATTTGAACCATTCAAACTGCACTGTTCCTAGTTCTGGGTTTTTCTCACATGTTAATAAAGGAGCTATTGTGAATATAATTTGGAGTTATAGAGACTCAATAGAAGTGAAGGCGAAGTATTTGTAAAAAAACAGGAAAGTATTAGACAGAATAGCTTCAAGGGCAGATTTTGAAGCTGACCTGGCTTATGGTCCTGCGGTATATCTATATATCTATGTCTGTGTGTATATCTATATCTATTTTTGTTAGAATACACTGAGTTGTGAAAGAGTTGTTTTACTTCATTTTGTTTTCCTCCAAATATTTTTCAGTTTCTTTATTCCATATTTAGAGAAGTGTCATTCTTGTGCCTTAGGGAAAATTTTTGTCTTGGCAGAAAGCAGAGGTGCCTGTAAGCACTTGTCTTTCTGGTTTTTGTTTACAAATGTTTAAAATCATTGAGGAGATTATGATTCGATTTGTGTCCAAAAGCCTAGGAAAATAGATTATGAGTAACAGAGAATAAAATGATTATAAAAGAAAAAGTTTAAAAGAGTAGTTTATACCAGATTAAAAAGTATTCCCATAGAGTGGAGATAAGATATTTTAGGAGTGGGTGGTAGGGGTAGAATTCTAGGACTTTGGGGCTCCCAGCAATACCAAAAATTTGATGCTTCAATTACCACGTGAAAGCAACAGAGGAGGTGGAACTGAAGGGACCAGGTGGACCAAAACATACGATTTTTAGCAGTTTAATCTGATTATCAATGACCACAGGAATGGCAAGGAGGAAAGAGATTGTTCAAATGTTGACTGAAGTTAAATGTCCTTTATGCTGCAGATATAATATATAGAAGCTTAAAGAGTCCAGTTTAATTTGGCAAGATTTTTATTTCTGTTCTGTCCTAATCATTTGTTCCTTCCTCTCTAGTGTATCATAGTCAGCCACATACAAACATTTATTGACTATTTAAAAATCCCTTTCTTCCAAACTTTCCAAGTACTTCCCTAATCCCTTCCACATTATTTCCTATGAAAATCACTACTTGCTTTCTCCACATCCATAGTTTCCTTTCACTTTCAATCTACTTTAGTCTGACTCCTGTTCATACCACTCACTCACTTTCCACATGTCAAATCACCACGACTTTCAATTCTTTTTTTATCTGAACAAATCTCTGAGCACTGTTCCACACATTAGACTCTTGTTCCTTCTTGAAATACATTTCTTCATTGGCTTTTGTAATGCTATATACTCCTGGTTTTCTTCCTTTCTACTATATTCTTTCTTAAAGTCCTTAGTTATTTCCTCCTTTTTGGTCACATCTCTGAATTATTCTAATTACTCTATGTTTTCTTCAATTTTTCCTTTTTTAATGTATAATACTATGTAGATGTTCTAGTTAATAAGTATTAGTTCCTAGTAGAAAAATGGTCCCACAGACTGTGAGCTAATGCTACCACCTGACTTCTTTGGGTTTATCTTACCATTTAACCATTATGCAAAGCAGAGTGTTACTTTATTCACTGGAGAGATTGAACCTGATTATGAAAGGAGGATAGAATTGATGGTTAACCTATGGAACAAGAAGGATTCAGCCTAGGCTTATAGAATTGTCAGAGCACCTGTCTTAAAACTCTGCTATTCCAGGGTAAGCTATGAAAATATACTCTAGCAATTTAATAAGGCAGGGTTAGTAATGAATCAGACCCTCAGGCCTTTTCAGAATGAAAAGATCATTCCACTAGGAAAAGTATCCCAACCAGCAAAAAACTGGGTGAGTGCAAAGGGAATATTGGGTTGAGTAGACACAGAAAAGTACTAACTACTGCCGTATATCTACATGCAAATGTGACTGCTTTAATAGCTGTGTAATTTCCTTCCTTAATTTCTTGTCTATATTTAAATATGTCAACTAATTCCTCCCTCATCTTCTTTCCTTACTAGCTAGTAGAAGAAGTTCTATTGTTGATTACCCCCCATAATTTTGGTTTTAAGTTAAAGGATCTCAAGTGTAATTGTGACTAATCTATTCAAGGAATGAATATCACTGAGATATATGCGTGGACTTATAGACCATTGGAGTTCCCCTTTATGGGAGGAAATGCAGTTATATCCATTTTTTCAACAGACAGTAGCATTATGTTAGGCAAGGATATAATGTTGTTTTTACTAGAAATTAACTTTGAGGACTAATGTACATAAAGCCACCTGTATCCATTTAAAGTGTACAATTTGATCAATTTTGGCAGTTGTATCACCCATGAAACTATAAGCAAATACCCACTAGCCAATATTTTTTAAAAGTTTAATCACAACAAAAGTATTTTTCATACCCATTTGCAGTTAATCTCTCCCTCTGCTCACATCTGGAAACAACCACTGGTTTGCTGTTGGTTGGTATACTTTAGTTTGCATTTTCTAGAATCTTATATATGTAACCATTTAATATGTAATTTGTGTGTCTAGTTTCTTTCACTCGGCATAATTTTTAGATTTATCCATGTTACTGTATCAGTAGTTTGTAATTTTTATTTCTGAGTAGCATTCCATTGTCTGGTTACAACTCAATATGTTTTATCTATTGACCTGTTGATGGACATTTGGGTTGATTCCCATTATTCATCTATTGTGAATAAATCTATTAATATATTCATATGATTCTTTATACAGACATGTATTTTCATTTCTCTTGTTCACTACCCAGGAGTAAAATGTCTCTTTTATATGGCAGATTTTTGTTAAACTTCTGAATAAACTGTCAGCCAGTTTTACAAAGTGATTGTCTTATTTTACAAGTGTGAACACTCATTCACACAATCACTGAATGAGAGTTCCAGTTATTCCACATCATCATCAACACCTGGTGTAGTCAGGTTTTTCTCTTTTCTTTTTGTATTTTTCTCTCTTTTTCTTTTCCTCGTCTCTTTTCCTTTTTCTTTTTTTTCTTGTTATTTTAATGCATGTAAAACTGTATCTCATCATTATTTTATGGTTTTAATCCCTATTTTTCTAATGATGAAATATGCTCATTTTTTTTCATATGCTATTAGCTGTTTCTATACCTATTGCGATGAAGTATTTATTCAAATCCTGTGCCCATTCTGGTATCAGGATGTTTTTATTATGAACTTGTTAGTATTCTTTATATATTCAAGATACTAGTTCTCTGTCACATATGTATATTGTGAATATTTTCTTACTTTCTGTGGCTTCCATGTTTCCTTGATGGTGTCTTTTGTACAACAAAGGTTTTTAACTTTTTGAAGTTTAATTTTATCAAAAATTTTAATGCTTAATGCCTATTACAAGATTGCTGAAATGTTTTCTTTTAGATGTTTAATAGTTTTAACTTTTATCTTTAGGTCTCTTATCCATTTTGAATTATATTTTGTTTATGGTGTGAGGTATAGTTGGATCTTCATGTTTATTCAATATGCTTTCTAGCTTTTCTAGCAAATTTATAGAAAAAAAATTGAAATCTTTGTTAAAAACTAATATGTGAGAATCTACTTCTGAGTTCTCTATTGTGTTTCAGTTATGTGTGTGTGTATATATATATATATATATATATTTTTTTTTTTTCGGTACGTGTGCCTTTCACTGTTGTGGCCTCTCCCATCGTGGAGCACAGGCTCCGGACATGCAGGCTCAGCAGCCATGGTTCACGGGCCCAGCCTCTCCACGGCATGTGAGATCTTCCTGGACTGGGGCACGAACCCGTGTCCCCTGCATTGGCAGGCGGACTCTCAACCACTGCACCACCAGGGAAGCCCAGTTATGTATATTTTTGACATTACCACACTCTCTTGATTGTTCTAATTTAAAAATATTTAATCAAATCAGGTAGGTTAAATCCTCCAACTATGGTCGTCTTTTAAAGGTCACTTTGGATATTCTTGATCATTTACATTTCAATATAAATTTTAGAACCAATTTGTCAGATAGTATTTAAGAAAAAAGAATACTGAAATTTTGGCTGAGATTGCATTGAATCTCCATATAAATTTGAAAATAAATGACATTTTATATAATATTGAGTCCTTCAATTCCATAAACAAAGTGTATATCTCTATTTATTTATGTATTTTTAAGTTTCTTTCAGCAATATCCTACAGTTTTTAGTGACAAGATTTGACATGTGCTTTGTTAAATTTATTTATAAATATTTTATGGAATTTAAAATGTTATTTTGTTTCACACTGTTATTTTTTTTTAATTCTGTCTTCTATTGCTCACTGCTACTCTGCAAAATGCAATTAATATTTTTTATATTAACATGTATCCTGTGACTTTGCTATATTCACATATTAATTGTAGAAATAGCTTTGTGTATTCCTGAAGATTTTCTTCTGAGATGATCATGCTGTCTGAAATAGAAATAATTACTTTATTCTCTGCACTCTGCATACCCTTTATTTGTATCTTGCCCCATGGAAATGCCAAAGACCTCCCGAACAATGTAGAATACATGTGGTAAAACCAATATGAGATAAATATGGTAGAAGCAGACATCCTCTTACTGTTATTTTTACTGGTTTGTTTTTTGGATATTATATATGAATGAAATAAAATACATGAATTTGAAGTATCCAAATCAGTAGATTGTATGAGGTATCATTAGTTGAACCCTGGGACCATCTCAGAACTTCTAAGCTTTTCTCCATACCTCAGATAAAAGGATTTTCCAGGCTTCGCCATCAACAGGTAATCTGGTTAGATTTCACTAGTGATGGACATTATACAAAATTGGAAAGGCAGTGTTATGGACTGTACATTTGTATCCTCTGAAACTTCATATAATTAGGTCCTAACACCAAATGTGGAGATGGGAACCCTGGGAGTTAATTAGGGTTGATAAATTCATGAGGGTGTGGCCCTCATTATGGGATTGGTGGATATATTAGAAGATGAAGAGAGATTGATTTCTTTCTCTCTTTCTCTGGATGTGAGGACACAAAGAGAAGGCAAGCCAGAAGAGGGCTCTCAGGAGGAACTGAAATGACTAGCACCTTGATCTTGAACTTCCCAGCCCCAAGAACTATGAGAAGTAAATGTCTGTTGTTTAAGGCAACTGATCTTTAGCATTTTCTTATAACAGACTAAACTGACTAAGACAGACAGCAACTAAAGAACTGCAGGAAACAGTATTTGCTGGAAGCTACTCTAAGAAGGTAGCTGAAATCATTGTTCATTTTCAGCAGCTCCTAAACAATGAAAATCAGCTCTTTTGAACTTCAGGCAGGTGGAATCCTTGTGGTGGAATCCTTGACTCTCTGCATTATCAAGCTTCCTGAAAACTGCTTTGTCCTCCTTTGTTCTCTCAGCCTTCCTATTGGTTAAGTTTCTTTTTACCCATATTAAATCTTTTCTTACTCAAAATATCTATGGGATTTAAATTTTCCTTATTCACTGATACACTTCCACACATAAAAGGTATCTAGGAAGTTCATTCTCTTGCATCAAGCAGACAACTTCCTAAATAATGGACATGGTGTAATGATAAGGAGACATGAGTCACTTCAACAGACTCACACTTGGAGTGTGAGTGTAAATGGAATGATGGACCTCATCATCCCTTCTTGAATAGGATTTCTCTTTTCATTTTTAGGGGTGGACATGAGAAGGAAGAGGCATTTCTAGTCTTCTATCTTTCATTAATACAATGTTTACATGTAAGAAAAGCTAATTTACAAATTAGTTTACAAATAGCTATCTTATGAATTACTTTTTAGAACATGTTCTTTTGGTAATATTGAAATAGTCTTTTTAATTACTATATAACTCTTTGTAATAGAATATATTATAGACAGTTGAGTGAGCACTAACACAAGCCAGTCTTTCAGGTGTTCTTAATTCTACATTTGCTGTCAGATTACTCTCCATAAATTAGTTCTAATTATGGTATTGCTCAACCTCCCAAACCTTAGTTGGATTCCATTCTATACACACACACCCCTTACACACAAAACATCCAACTACTTACCCTGATTAATAAGGGTGCTCTGTAATGATGATTGATCTAATAGGTTTCCATTTTTACATTTTGCACCACTATTCATGTACTCCCAGTTGAAAGAAAGACTAGCAATTCTCCTAATACTCTTTACTCTTCTCTAACTTTGAGCTCCATCATGCTGTCCTTCATCATGAAATAATTATATTTCAATTCTATGTGTGAAAATTTCACTTGTTATTTTTATTCTAGCTTAAAAGCCTTCACATTTCCCCTATTTTCTCTAAGATGAGTTATCTTTCTTTCCTCTGAATTCTCACAGCCATTTATCTCTGCCTCAGAGAGCAATTCCTGGTTTGTATCTTTAACTTTATTTCTCTATATAGGTAAGGGGATGTTAAATTTGAAGGCCAGGCTCAGCTAAGACTCTATAGTTGAAATCAAAGAGATACTACATCATCTATGCATAAATTTCTATGAGGTGAGACCCCAAAATTTGTCTATCTCCTTTTTGCCCATTACTAATCTTAAGGAGACTGATCAGAGAACTTGGGAGTGGTAAATTTTCTCAAGAGTTGTTAAGGATTTATTCATAATCTCTCTTCTACCTGTAGTGGTGAGAAACATAAAGTGCAGGGAGAACCTTGCCAGGTCTCACTCCTGGTTTTACATTTGAAGAATTTTGCTAGTTCTGGTGCTGACAAGTGACTAGAATTATGCATAGAAAAAGAAGTATTGAAAGAACCTGACATATACACCCTGTATTTTTTGGATCCTGAACTCTTGATACTAACTCCAGACTAAAGAAATCTGAAGGAGAGTGGCTGGCTGGATCCACCCTGATGGGAGGGTGGTTAGAGAGGGCTACAACAAAAAGAAGTTGTATTTTCCACTGTTGACAGGTGAAGATGAATGCTTTCTCCTGAATCAAGTGGAATTTCAGAAGATAGTCAGGTTTGAGTGGGCTTCAAAAGACCTCACTCAAGAGATCTTCCTTCAGGAAGAAAGGCATCCTCAGTGTATCCCAGAGGAACATAAACAATTGGATATACATATATCTATATATAAAGAGATAGATAGACATAGATATAGATACAGATATAGAAATAGATAGATAGATAGATAGTGCAATTTGTTATAAGACATTGGCTCATATGATTATGGAGGCTGGGCATTTCCAGCATTTGCTGGCTGAGGTGCATCAATAATCCAGCCAGTGGTACAGTTCCAGTCTGAGAATTTGAGTCCAAAGGCCTGTGATGCAGAAAGGTTGATGGTGTAGGTCCAGTCTAAAAGCTGACAGGTTCAAGATCAGGAAGAGTCATGATTTACTTCCAGTCTGAAGGTGGGACAAAGTCAAAGTCCTAGTTCAAAAATCATTATTCAGGAATAATTATCTCTTACTTGGGGAAAAGTCAGCCCTTTTGTGATATTGAAGCCTTCAGCTGATTGGATGAGACCCACCCACATCAGGGAAGGTAATCTGCTTTACTCAGTTTACTGATTCAAAAGTTAATCTCAATCAAAACCACCCTCACAGAAATATCCAGAATAATGTTTGACCAAATAGCTAGTCGCCCCACCATCTAGTCAAGCTGACACATAAAGTTAACAAGCACACTCAGTAAGCAGAGATAAAGGTTTATTCCTGGATGCTGCTATTGACTGGTCAAAGAGTGGGATATGGAGCATGGCTCACATTCTTCAGGTCAGAGAGATCTCTCAGGAAACCCTAAAGCATGCAATAGGTAACAGAGCAAGCATTTGAACATGTAATACATTCAGAGGGCACCAGCACTAAATCATAAGTTTAGAGTCAAGTAAGAATTGCTTTCCTTAATTCCTAAATGCCTGCTCCTGCAATTGTGCAAGAACCAGGGGCAGCATTGTTCTGCTGCTTTTCAATATGACTGAAACCCTAGCTGGAAAAAAGTAGGCTTTGAATCAGAGAAGAAAAGGAAATATTACTAACAGGCTGGATTTGTCATTTTAGTCACTGAATAATCAGATGGTTGAATTACAAAATGAATCTCAGGGCTATGAAAGGACCATTATTTCCTGCTTTTTATCCAATTTAATTCAATTTATTGAATAATCATGGTATATATTAGTATTTTCTTCTACTATATGCTTCTTAGTGACGATATTCATTACACCTCCATGTTCATCTTGTAATAAGTAAATTATCCTATATATTAGAAATACAGAAGCCTAAGTATAAGAAGAGACTTATGGAAGACAAAAAAGAATAACAGTTCCAAACTTTTACTGTTGCAAGATTCTCTTATCATCCTTAAGATACATCCACCTTAGAAGATAAATTGTTATAGCTTGCTCTTATTTACCTTTGTTACTAAGACTACATAATGATAGCCAAGGCAGAACCGCCTCGTATTGACTCTCTATAAGGATGCTCTTAAATGAGGTCTGTGATTATCTTTACTGAATACTAGGCATTTATCAGGACATTGGCAATACGAAAATAATTCCTGATTTCAAGGATGATGTATGGGAGTTGGCTATGTAAAGAAATAACTATAGTAAAGACTGATCATAGTAATCAAATAAAGCATAGTTAGTAATCAAATAGCACAATATCGTATGAGTTTTATTACAGTTATTCGAGCTGCGTAACAAACCACTTCAAAAGTTAGTTGGCTAAAACATTTATTTTGCTGATGATTGTACAATCTGCAGGGTTTGTTAATGACAGCTCTCTGGCTCCACTCAGCATTGTATAGTGGCTGGATTCATCTGAAGGTTTCTGGTCCGGGAACACTCAAGCAGCTGGGGACTGGAACAATGGGGGCCTCTCAGTCATCTTTCTTTATCTCTGTGTGGTCTCTGTATATAATCTCTCCAGCATGGACATTTAAGCAATGGCAAACTTCTTCTGTATAGACTCAGGACTCCTAAGATACATGTCACCAGTGAAAGCCAGGTAAAAGCTAGTCACCCTGGGCTTCCCTGGTGGCGCAGTGGTTGAGAGTCCACCTGCCGATGCAAGGGACACGGGTTCGTGCCCCGGTCCAGGAAGATCCCACATGCCGCGAGGCAGCTAGGCCCGTGAGCCATGGCCGCTGAGCCTGCACGTCCGGAGCCTGTGCTCCGCAACGGGAGAGGCCACAACAGTGAGAGGCCTGCATACCGCAAAAAAAAAAAAAAAAAAAAGAACACATCAACTGGGGCATTTCATTTGGAAAATTCAGTCAGCCATAGTTGCACAGAAAAGGAGGACCTATTTCAGAGTGGAGAAGTCAAGGAAGCCTTCCAGCAGGAGTAGTCAGAAATCCAGTACAAGAACCACCTGACTCTCCCTGCCTCTAGAGTCTGTCCACCAATCAATCCATTCTTCACATTACATTCCAAGCAAATAATCTAAAATGCAAATTGGATGTCATCCCCATGTCTAACACCAAGCATTCATTTCCAAATTTAAAGAACCTATACCAGCACTGTCATATAGAACTTACTGTGATAACAGAAATATTCTCTGTGCTGTACATTATAGTAGCCACTAGCCTAATTCTGCTTATTGAAAATTTAAAATGTGACTATTGCCACTGAAGAACTGAATATTTAATTTTATTTAAGTTAATTTTAATTAAATTTAAACACTACATGTAGTCAGTGGTTAACATTTTGAATAGCACAGGCATTCTGTGATAAACTCCAAAGTCCTTAAATTTATATTTTAAAATCCTTGTAACATCATGATGCTGTTATTATTATTCTATTTTAAGGGCAAGAAAAGAGATAAATATTTTCTACTTAAGATGGTAGAGCGTGCCTTGTAATCTGCAGATGTTATTTTTACCTAGGTCAATGCAAGTATTGAGAACTTCTATGTGTAACATTCAGTGTTAACTCTAGGAAAAACTTACTGGGATCTGCTTTACTGGCGTTCTTTTCTGTAATGTGACATTTTACAACCTCACATACTCTAAGAGGTTGACCAACCATGGGGAAAAAAAATCAAGGTTGTGCTCTAGTTCTCTTTAAAATATTGATGATATCTAAAAGTATTTAAAGTCACCCCTACAAGATTTTCTAAGTGATCATATTGTTCATAATCCAGAGATTTTGCATAACTTGTTATACTTGTGTAGTTGGTCTTAGGGGCAATGCAATTTTAAGCAATTGTTAGTTCTCTTTAGATTATCTCCCCTAAACAAGGTAGTGAAACAGTCCCTTTAACAGACCTTTAACAGTATGGTGATTTATAGATCCATTGTATTGCACAAACTTAGACTTTTCTCAAAATGAAAATATTTAGCCAAATATTTTTGACAGAATGCTAAAATTTCATATATATTGCATGAATTGTGATAGATACATAAGAAAGACAATAACATTTATCACACCACCTTAAATTAACAAAGCTGAAGATACCAAATTGGTAAAAAGTTCATATGTTAAGAATGGACCTGGAAGAGATGAGTGGTCTCTTTTACATACTTATACAGTCTATTTTAGGTCCATGTAATCTGATCCATACATTAGTCATCTTATTTTCAACTCAAGATTTCCTTTTCCATTTTCTAGATGAAAAATGAAACTTAGCAGGGAAGATGAAAAGGAGCAACTAAATTCTGTTTATTCTGTGAGTTGTAATTCACAGTTCTTGCTGATTAGCAAAGAGCAATATTTGAAAGGTTGACTGTTTTGATATTTGCTTGCTACACTTAGGATAATAACTTTCCCACACATGTGGCTAACCAGTTAATGCAAAGCACCAATTTTTATAGGAGAGAGATATCCCAGCAAGGGCCGTACATCTAAATATTCTAATCTAAATTCCCCTGTCATTTCATTTTCATTGAGAATTTCTTGTAGGATGGAAAGTGATCCTACTGTGAGGTCAGGCCAGTGCTTCAGCAGGCTGGGTCCTACAAGTGCTGTGTTAGCTGGAGCACACAGTTGAGAGGCAGAGAATAAAGGGAGAATATCCTGGTTGGTGATGGTGTTGGTGTATGGGACTGGATATTTGGCTCTCCCTGCTGCATCCAGAATGAAATGAAAGGAAATAGAAAAATGAAGTTGGGGGACTACACACTATTTAGCTCTGTATTCTTCCCACTTTTTTTTTTTCTTTTTCAGTTCACAAAACTGAGTAAATATTGTATTGAATGACGCAAATAAATATTTGGTTCAACTCTGCCCTCAAGTCAGTGAATTACCTCACACAAGTCATTTCATCTGGAGCCTTCTATTCTGGATTTGTAATTAATGCTTAAATTATTGGCTTGTCTCAAGAAGTAAATGTGTAATGCAAGTGAAATCACTCCAACATAATGCTTCTGAAACTTTAGTGAGCGCCAGGATCACCTGGAGAACTTGTGAAAGCAGTGTTTTCAAGCGTAAAGACAGCAAACAATATCAACATAAAGACAGCAAACAATATAAAGCAAACAACAGCAAACAACATAAAGACAGCAAATAACAGCAAACAACATAAAGACAGCAAACAATATCAACTAATATTCTTCTATCTAACAGGAAAAGTAACCCTTACAAATTTGGATTCAGTAAACAATTTTCATTAAGAACAAAACAAAAATAGATTAGGATTTTCTAAATTGGGTCACATCAAAGAATACTTTATAGTATTAGTGCAGGTAGTTATATAACCATTCTTATATCACTTAATAAAAACGATTTGAGTTTATGTTACATAACTCTTGATTATTAAATATCCAAATATTTTTTTTTCTTTAAGAAATTTAAGGAAATAACTAAATGATCTGTTCCTAGACTTTAAAAGAAATTGAGTAGTAGGTTGAATAGTGTTTCCCCAAAATTCATGCCTACCCTAAATCTGAGAATATAACCATATTTACATAGAATCTTTGCAGATGCAACTAAGAATTGAAATGAAGTCATACTAGATTAGGGAGGGCCCTGAATCCAATGAAAATGCTTTTATAAGAGACAGAAAGGACAGATGGAGAGAGGAGGCAATGAATGCAAAGATTAGAGTGTCTACAGGCCAAGAGATGCTAAGGATTGACAGCAATCATCAAAATCCAGGAGAAAGGCAAGAGGCAGTTTCTTTCTCAGAAAGAATCAACCCTGTCAGCACCTTGATTTTGGATTTCTGGTCTACTGAACTGTGAGAGAATAAATTTCTGTTGTGTTAAGCCACGAAATTTTTGGTAATTAATTACGGCAACCCTAGAAAATTAATACCTAATAATAGGTATAAAAACAGACATATGAGTAGCTTAAAATGTTTAACCTCTATTTTATTTTATCAAGTAGTTTGTTCATGTAGAAATTCTCAACAATGTTTTTGAATCCCATTGAAAATAGGCAATGCTTTCACTGGTCATTATCTGGTCCCTAAAAGGCCTCCTAGTTCTCTGCATTCAGTTTCCATTGTCACTTCTTCTTGTAACTTTTCGGTTGACTTTCATTTTCCACTTTGGCTTTCCGGTCCTCCTTACAGTATTTGCCCTATCACTACTCTTCCAACAACAAGGTTATGCAGGGACTGTCTTTCTTTTTTTCCTCTTCCATGGTAAGCACAGATAGCGCTTTCTATCTCAAATAGCTGGCACTAGTGCTGAGTAACTCTTGTGGTTTCTGTCTCTGCCCAAGCATGAAAATAAGTCTGCACGAAGACTTTAGTAGGCTGAGTAGTTTGTTAAAAAACAGCCAACCAATAAAACTATACATACATATACATATACATGTGTGCATCTCCTACATTCAGAAAAACAGTTTTCACAGTATGCCTGATTTAACTTTATTGTTATGATATTTTGCTTTTCAAAGGTCCAATCAGTTCCTCAGCACAGCTGCTCCCAGGAAGAGAATAAAAAAGAGAAGGTTTTAAAATATGCTAATTGTCATGGTGCTGGTTTAGTCTGAGCTACAAAATAGGCAGTATTACAATTCTCAACTGCTCTGCTAAATAGCAATTACTGAACACTTTAATTTCATATCAAAACTGTCCTTCCTGGTAGACTGTCAATACAGAGTCCCATCTGTATCCATCAGAAATGTGTGATTTATGGTATTTTAATTAGTTTATAAATAATTCATAAAAGAATATGCTTGATTACCAAGACCTGAAAACTGAATTCTTATAGCTTTAGATTTACCATTTGCCTTTTCCCTCATAATTTTTTCATCCTTTTAAGGAATGAATGACTATTTAAAGAGTTTACTGTATTTTCAATTTAATCTCCGTTTAACTTTTGTGATTATGAGTCAGAGCAATTAATGTACTGATATTTTTTTCTGAATTGGTTATAACAATAAATGAACTTTATCAGAAAATCATCAATATAGCAGAAGCTGCATTATGTTATTTGGGCATATTTAGGCCACTGTTCCAATGTTTAAAACACCTCAAGGATCCCAATTTATTCATTAAGTAGTACATGCATTGTTTTGCTCTTTAAATATATATGTGTGTGTGTGTGTATATATATATATATATATATATACACACACACACACACACACACACACACACACACACATATTTTGGTGGGGATTGTATTTGGTGGGGATTCAATTTTTAATTGAATACAATTAAAATTGTATTTTTGTATTTTAATTGTACCATTAAAAGCTGTTTAGATGCTGCTAAGCCAAGTAATTGTTTAAATTTAGAGAAGCTAAGATCATATTAAGAACATGAATGGAATGTACCACTTGGTGAAATATAGTGGTCATAAGTTAGTTTGTTCATTTTAACACTTTTTCTCTTTCATTTAGATCTCCCTCTTCCACTTATGGAACTATCAGTCATATAGGCTTGACTCCAACTTCCACAGGAGTGAACATAGAACAAAAGCTGGGCTAACCAACACCCTCCAGGGAAAATTTTCTTGAGTGATTAGAAAAAGGTAAAAAAAAAAAAATTCCCTTTTCTATATGATTGGTGGCTTTGAGGATAATGCGTCCTTGCATTTACAGAGATATACTATACTTAAGAATAAAGCCAAGAGAGAAGATATCAGAGCCAGCCAGAAAAGGGGAAAGACTATTTTCATTGAGCTTTTGAATTTACCCATACTTGAGGTCTTGGACATTTTAATTAGGATTCAAGGCAATAAATTTCCTATTTCACTCAAGCTAAGTTTTGTATTCCTCTTGCTTGCAACCAAGGTATCTTAACATAGTAGATAGCCCAGAATATCACGTTATATTCTTAAGAGTTGTAACAATGGTGTATATCTTTTAATATATAATAGGCCATAAATGCGAAACTAATAAAAGATTAAGAATCTTTAAAAGTGTGTACATGCATCCATGAGCTTATGTTTTCTTTTAATATAGTTGATTTCTTTTCTCATATTGTTGTGATAAGAAAAGATGCTTGAAATGATTTGTTTTCTTAAATTTATTGAGACTTGTTTTGTGGCCTAGCATATGATCTATCCTGGAGAATGTTCAATGTGAACTTGAAAAGAATATGTATTCTGCTGTTTTGGATGGAATGTTTTTTATATATACATATTAATATTAATTAATGTAAACTATATATATCATATACATTTTATATATATATATATGTATGCAATATGCTATTAAATAACCAATGGCTCACTGAAAAAAAATCAAAGAAGAAATCAAAAACACCTGGAAACAAATGAGAATGAAAATGCAAATACAAAATCTAAGGGACACAGAAAAGCAGTTCTAAGAGAGAAATTTATAGCAATACAAGCTTACCACAGGGAATAAGAAAAATCTCAAATAAATAAATTAAACACCTAAAGGAACTAGAAAAATAAGAACAAACAAAAACCCAAATTTAGTAGAAAGAAAGAATGCTTAAAGATCAGAGCAGACATAAATGAAATAGAGACTTTAAAAAAATAGAAAAGATCAGTGAAACTAAGAGTTGATTCTCTGAAAAGATAAACAAAAGTAATAAACCTTTTGACAGAACCATCAAGAAAAAAAGAGAGAGGGCCTAGAACAGTAAAATCAGAAAAGAAAAAGTTACAACCAACACCACAGAATTGCAAAGGATCATAAAAGATTGCTATGAACATTATATGCATATAAAATGGACAACTCAGAAGAAATGGACAACTTCCTAGAAATGTACAATATTCTGACTTAACCATGAAGAAATAGGAAGTATGAACAGAACAATTACCAGTAATGAAATTGAATCAATGGTAAGATAACTCCCCCAGAACAAAAGTCTGGAGCAAGATAGCCTCAAGATGAATTCTCCCAAACATTTAAAGAAGAGTTAACACCTATTCTTCTCAAACTATTCCCAAAAATTGCAGAGAAAAAATACTTTTAATCTCATTCTATGAGTCCAGCATCACCCTGATACTAAAATCAGATAAAAATATCGAATGCAAAAAAAAAAAAAAAAAATTGCAGGCCAATATCACTGATGAACATGGATGCAAAAATCCCCACCAAAATATTAGCGAAGCAAATTCAACAATACAAAGTGTCATACACCATGATCAAGTGGGATTTATCCCAAGGGTGCAAAGATGTTTCAGTATCTACATATCAAACAATGTGATAGTCCACATTAACAAAGTGAAGAATAAAAGCCATATTATCATCTCAGTTGTTGCAGAGAAAAAGCTTTTAACAAAATTCGACATCCATTTGTGATAAAATCTCCAGAAAGTGAGAGTAGAAAGAATATACCTCAACATAATAAAAACCATATGTGATAAGCCCACAGCTAGTATCATACTAAACAATTAAAATCTGAAAGTATTTCCTGTAAGGTCAGGAACAAGACAAGGATGCCCACTGTTACCACTTTTATTCAATGTAGTACTGGAAATCCTAGCTTCAGCAATCAGACAAAAATAAAATATAATATATCCAAATTGGAAAACAAGTATAAATGTTACTTTTTGCAGATAGCATGACACTATACATAGAAAATCTTCAAGGTGCTACAAAAAAACTACTAAAAATCATCAATAAATTCAGTAATGATAGAAGATACAAAATTAATATACAGAAATCTGTTGCATTTTTATAGAGTTACAACAAACTATCAGAAATAGAGTTTAAGAAAATAATCACAATGTCTCACAGTATCAAAATAGGCATACTAGAGAAATAGAAAATCCTTAATAGCAGAGCAAACATGAAGAGATTCAAAAGCACAGGTACACACTCTCCCATTATTTCACAAAAAAGGAATCTGAACCTGGTATTGCTGGGACAGCAATGTGGGTCTGCATTCCAATGGAGGAAGTTTGTCGCTTGTTTTTCTTTCTTATTATAGATCCAACATGACAGTGCAGATTTGTCTGTAGTGTAATACAGTGTTTGGTATCAGCTGGATTTTATAGGCCAGGTGCCCAAAGGAGTTATCTAGAAATTTCAGTTAGCAAGGATCTAGAGATCTGAGGGTCTTGGGGTTTTGGAGTGCCTTCTGATGAGGTAGGTTTGTGCTTGGGAATGGGGACCCCCCAAGTATCAGGGAAACTGAGCTTGGATATAGTATTTCCTGCTGCTAGGAAGAAAAGATTTCTCTTCCTCTTCAAGTGTGTTTGTGCAACTCAAAAGAGCTCCAAGAATCATTCTCAGACACTTCTGCTTGTTTTTCCTCAACTTCCTGAGCAAAACATATCATTATTTAATTATTGTGATGATAATGATTAAAGCCCACACTGAAGCCTCGCCACACCATTATGAATTTTTTTTTTTCTGTGTAGTAATAGATATAGGTTAGAATCATGGTATAACAAGGATGCCTTTGATTCTACTGGTAACTACCTTGGATAGCATTCATGATAAACTAACATTAAATATGTTGTTCATTTTGAATTTTCATTATGTAAAGAGGATCCAAGTATACTAATTTTAACACATCTGAGCTTATATCCAAGTTGACAATATTTTTTCACACTGAACTTTCTAGGCAGAATTGAAGTCTCAGGCTAACCTTCTTTTTATATACATGGATGTCTGGTATTAATTCCTTCACTCTGTATTTACCAGATGCTCCAGATATGTGCCTGACAATGTGAGTAGGAATGGGAAAACAAAGAATACATATGCCCTGTGTTACATATTATTAGAATTCTAAGCAGCCTGTATTTTGGAACACCCAAATATATGTTCTAGTTTCAGCATTTTGAAGATTATTCACATTTTGAAGGAGATCAATCACAAAATTGCACTTAATTTTTGTTTTTATTAACATGACTGTACTTCATTAAAAAGTTGATTTTAGAGCTGAATGTAAGCAAAGTAATGTTACTGACCAGTATTTTTATGATTCTGGATTTTACCCAAAGCAGGCATATTTCAGTTTAATACAATGTTTGAAGAATTATATTAAGGTTTTGCTTAAAAAGGCTTTCATGGATTTTTATTGTAATACCTGTGACTATGCAAATATAAAACACTGACAATATTCAAATGTTCAACTAGGGGATTAACATATATAAAATAATAAATTCTGAACAAAAATATGTCATGTAAGAAAAACCAGACACATCAGAAGCTATGAATAAAATGTGAAATAATAATATATAACAATTCATTGACAGTAATGGAAATTTTTATATGTCTACTGTGAATGAAACTTTTATGATGACATCAGAATATCTTTTCACATTTCATCTGTAACATGCTATGAAATTAAAGTTCTATCTGAAAGCTATGCATAACTACTTAGTTTTTCAGCAGTGGAATATAGAGATTATTACTTTTTCTTAGGAAACTTCTCCAATATTATTGTTATATTACTTATTAAATAAAATAGTCTAAAATTAAAAATAAATTGCTTGAAGCCCAAGGAAACTTTTGATAGAAATGCAAAATAAACCTTGGCAAATAGAACATTTTTTTTGGACAGATATAGAAATTACAAAAGAAGACTTCTCAGTATCATGAAACAGGATTACAAATGACTTATTGATACTGAGATTTGGTATAGATTAGAAACTAATACAGCTATTTTCTACTTATACGAGTTGAAAATAATTTGACCAGCTCTCTGTCCTGTTTATCTATCTTCACTTATGGAAGGAACATAAGAGAATTATCTCTGCTAATTCTATTTGCTGATAACAGTTTGTTGCATCAATAGTTGTTATAATAAATAAATAATGGTCATCAATATTTAGATAGCATATGATGTGTTGTGCTTCCTCAGGCAGTAAAAATACACAGGCAAGGAGATACATCTGCTATGTGAATCTCTGCTTCCTTTCATACCACTTCTTCTACAAGGCTTTCAAACAGTCCCTAGTAAGTGTTTTTTCAGTATGAGTGATTGAAATTTTAAGAAAATAAACCTGGAGGTTATGGGACATGTGGATGAGTACAGGGAATACCTAGGGATAAGGAAATCCTGATTCTCTTTTAATAGTGAAGACATGCAACAATGAAGATATGGCTGAGAATCCAATCAATAGGAAAGAAAAGGGAGGAATGTGTGTGTAGGCACTAGATAATAACATAAGAGGTGGAGAGAAGCAATGAATTAGAAAATTTACATTCGTTCCCTTGCCAAGTTTAAAATTTTTAAATAAAATTTTATACAAGTTTAACAAAAAGGAAAATCACTGTAAAATATCAGAAATAAGTTAAAATGTTACATTTTTCAATAGTTGAAATATGGATGTTTTTCTTCTTTTCTCTCCTTTTAATACTGAGCATATGTTTTTGCAAGGGGAGAATACACTTTAAAAACTTTTCACCATGCCTCCTCATCTTTTTTCTTTGTCTTCTGAAACCAGTGCACCTATGTATTTTTTCTACATCAACTGTTTAAATAATTTTTTAAAACCTAACATATTTTATGTGGAGTAAAGATATCTTGGCATTTATTTAAACATTCTTTTTGTAGCCTTAAAAATTCTTCCCAGCTTTGATATTACACTTGTAATTTTGGTAGGGGAATACAAAGTATAAGAATATTTAGGTGTATTCCTAGTTCTTCAAAGCTTGCCTCATATACCTACTTTTCTACTCTATCTCTAATACTCTTTCCTTGACACATTTAATTTGTTTTTTTTTTGTGCCCACTCAACTGAAACAACGACACCATTTACCCTTTTTTTTGGCCACAATCCCAAGGCTAAATCTCTTCTCTCCTTTCATTTTTCTTGGCCTCACTGTTGTCCTCAGTATGTTACATGATCCTCTCCTTTAAACTAAAAACAAGCTGTGTAAAGAAAATGATACTATGAATTAGCTGAAAATTTACGTTTTTCTAAACCACTGCACGGGTCAATTAAATGGCCACTATAGAAGCATTTGGAGAAGTTGGAAGAGAAAACAGGTGTTTGAAAAAAGAATTTTGAATGTAAGATTATTTAGAAAACAAACAATATTTATTTGAAAATTGATCTATCTGTCTGTATATCTGTCTAATCTTTGTTGTGTTAAACAGTCACTACCTGTGATATAATAAAAAACATCTTGATTTTGGTTTCACATCATTCCTTGAAAATATATTCATTTACTATATAGGCTGGATTTTTACTCTGTGGGTATGAAAGACACTTAAAACTGGACATTTTACCTTCTGGGTATGTCCACATTTCCATAGTGGAGTACCTTTTACTTGAGTTCCCTTGACACAGGTAAACGAATGTCTTATCTGCGTAGTCAATGCAGCTTTTTCCTTAATTCCTTGAAATTCACTATTCAACACCAGTTTCTGCTGCTTGGTCCTCTACCCCTCTAACAAGGCTTATTGTGAGGACAAAAGTTACCTTGCTCTGGCTCTCTTTCTCTTTTATGTTCACAAAATATACTCATGAGTCCTTTAACTTGACAATCTTTGGGAGAGCAAACTTATTCTATCAAAAACTGAAGCAAAATAAAACAAAATTGTCTCATGGCTCAGCCTGCAAAGCAACTAGTAAGCCTATTGGTCTCTCTGTAGATATTCAGTTGAGAGTGTCATCTTTATCATTTTCTTTACACAAATTTTTAGTGTGAAAAAAAAGAAAAGAAAAGAAAAAGAGTATTCCCTATCTACAGGGATACACATGTCAATGTGTGATGATACTTACTACTGATGTTCACTTTCTCCAGAATTAAGGTGAAGGAGGTATTTTATTTTACACATAGTAGCTTATACCACTAATCCCCCACCCCTATCTTGTCCCTCCCCATTTTTCTGTCCCCACTGGTAACCTCTAGCTTGTCTGCTACAGCTGTGAGTCTGTTTCTTTTTTCTTATGTTCACTAGTTTTTTATTTTTTAGATTCCAAGTATAAGTAATAATATACAGTATTTGTCTTTCTCTGTCTGACTTATTTCACTAAGCATAATATCCTTCAGATTTATCCATGTTGTTGCAAATGGCAAAATTTTATATTTTTTAGGACTGAGTAGTATCCCATTGTTGTGTGTATGTGTGCATGTGTGTGTGTGTGTGTGTGTATGTATATATATGTACTATATATATATATATATATCACATCTTCTTTATCCATTCATCTGTTGATGGACACAGGTTGATTCCATATCTTAGCAATTGTAAATAATGCTGTTATGAATATTGAGGTGCATGTATCTTTTCAAATTAGTGTTTTTATTTTCTTTGGATATACACTGAGGATTGGAATTGCTGGATCATACAGTAGTTCTATTTTTAGTTTTCTGAAAACCTTCATACTGTTTTCCACAGTGGCTACACAAATTTACATTCCCACTAACAGCATACAAGGGTTCCCTTTTCTCCACATCCCCACCAATACTTATTATTTATGGTCTTTTTGATGGTAGCCATTCTGACAGTTGTGAGGTGATACCTCATTGTGATTTTGATTTGCATTTCTCTTGATGATTAGCAATGTTGAGCATCTTTACATGAACCTCTTGGTCATCTGTATGTCTTTGGAAAAAATGTCAATTCAGGTCTTCTGTCCAGTTTTTAATCAGGTTATTGTTTTTTGATATTGAGCTGTATGAGCTGTTTAGATATGTTTGGATATTAACCCCTTATCAGTCATTCCATTTGCAAATATTTTCTCCCATTCAGTAGGTTGTCTTTTCATTTTGTTTCTAGTTTCCTTCACTGTTCAAAAGGTTTTAAGGCTAATTAGGTCCCATTTTTTGCTTTTATTTCCCATGCCTGAGGAGACAAATACAAAAAAAAATATTGCTAAGATTTATGTCAAAGAGTGTACTGCTTATGTTTTCTTCTAGAAGTTTTATGGTTTCCCATCTAACATTTAGGTCTTTCTCACTGTTTTAGTTTCTAAATCAATGGGGATTATCTCTCAGGATAACTTTTAGTGTTAAATGAGAACAACAGTGGCCAAACTGTAGTACATGCTGTTATTTTGATGTTCTTATATTTTTATATTCTTATAACATACTGTTATAAAAATGTGTATTGTGCTACTTTTTGATGGAATATTTTATATATTTATTAAGTTCATTTGGTTGAATGTGTCATGTAAGGCCTGTGTTTCCTTGTTGACTTTCTGTCTGGTTGATTAGTCCATCGACATAAGTGAGGGGTTAAAGTCTCTTTCTATTATTGTGTTACTCTTAGTTTCTATCTTTGTCTGTCAATATTTGCTTTATATATTAGGTTGTCCTATGTTGAGTGTGTGTGTGTGTGTGTATATATATATATATAATTGTTATATCTTCTTCTTGAATTGATCCTTTGATCATTATGTAATGTCCTTCTTTGCCTCTTGTAACAGTCTGTTTTAAAGTCTGTGTTTTCTGATATAAGTATTTCTACCCCAGCTTTCTTTTGATTTCCATTTGTATTGAACAACTGTCTCCATCCCTTCACTTTCAGTTCATGTGTGTCTTTAGATCTGAAGTGAGTCTCTTGGAGGCAGCATATATATGGGTCTTGTTTTTGTATCCATTCAGCCACTCTATGTATTTTGATTTGAGCAGTCTATTTGCATATAATTATTGATATATACGTAATTGTTGCCACTTTGTTAACTGTGGTTGTTTTGTAGTTCTCTTTTATTCCTTTCTTCTTCTTTTGTTTTATTCTTTATGATTTGATGACAATTTTTAGTTATATGTTTGGGTTCCTTTCTCTTTTTTTGTGTATTATCTATTATAGATTTTTGGTTTTGTTTAGCATGAGTTTTATGTATAGCATTCTTTCTATATACTTTATTATTTTGTTATCTCTTAATTTCAAATGCATTTCAATAACCTCCAGTTTTTACTCTCCACCCCTCATGATTACTATTTTTGTCACCATATTTTACATCCATTTTGCATACTCCTTAATTTGAATTGTGCATATAGATTATTTTACTCCTTTTGCCTTTTAAACTTCTTACTTACTTTGTACATGGTTGATTTACTATCTTTTCTGTATATTTGTTTTTGCCAAAGCTCTTTTCTTTCATAATTTTCTTATTTCTGATTGTGGCCTTTTCTTTTTCACTTAGAAAAGTCCCTTTAACATTTCTTGTAAAGCTGGTTTGGTCGTGCTAAACTCTTTTAACTTTAACTTTATTGTAAAGCTTTTGATCTATCAAATCTGAATGAGAGCCTTGCCAGGTAGAGATTCTTGGTTGTAGGTTTTCTCCTTTCATCATTTAAAATAAATATATCATGCCACTGCCTTCTGGCCCACAGTGCTTCTGCTGAAAAGTCAGCTGATAACCTTATGGTATGGTAGTTCCCTTGTATGTAAATTGTTGCTTTCCCCTTGCTGCTTTTAATATTCTCTTTATCTTTAATTTTTGTCATTTTAATTACAATGTTTCTTGGTGTGGTCCTCTTTGAGATAATCCTGTTTGGAAATCTCTGTACTTCCTGAACTTGGATGTCTGTTTCCTTTCCCAGGTTAGGAGAGTTTTCAGCTATTATATCTTCAAGTAAAATCTCTGCCACTTTGTCTTTCTCTTCTCCTTCTGGGACCCCTATAATGTAAATGTTATTTCACTTGATGTTGCCCCAGAAATCTCTGGGACTTTCCAAATTGCTTTTTAATGTTTTAAAAAAGTTTTTTTCTGTTCGGCTTCGGTGATTTCCACTTCACCGTCTTCCAGCTCACTTTTTGTTCTTTCATATCATTTAGTATACTGTTGTTCCCTTGTAGTATATTTTTCATTTTTGTTATTGAATTCTTCATCTCTGTTTGATTGTTCCTTATATTTTCTATGTTTTTGTTAAAAACTTCTAACTGCTTGCTCTATTTATCCATTAATCTCCCAAGTTTTTTGATCATGTTTATGATTATTACCTTGAACTCTTTCTCAGGTAGAAAGGTATCTCCACTTCACTTGGTTTTTCTTCTGGAGTTTTATCTTGTTCCTTCATTGGGAACATGTTCCTTTGTTGCCTCATTTTGCCTTTTTTGCTTTTTTTATTTCTAGTTATCTAGTAGGTTGGCTATGTTTCCCAATCATGAATAAATGACCTTTTATAGGAGATCCTGTGCATTTCAGAAGCACACTTCCCTCTGCTCATGAGAGCCATATGCTTTAGAGGTGCCCTCTATATGGGCTGTGTGGGTTCTTCTATTGTAGTGGGCTGACAACTGTGGGCAGGCTGGTAGGTATGACTGGGCCTCAGTTTTGTGGGTTGCCAGGCCCTGCCTTATGTGGAGGCTGTCAGTTGATGGTTGGCAGGGCCAGATCACGAAGAGTCTGGCTGTGGAAACCCAGTGGTCCTGGGACTTTTGCTGGCTTACTGGTAGGCAAGGTCAGGGTCCAGGGGCTCCTAGAGCCAGTGTCCATTCACTGGATCCTGGTGCTTGTGCCAGCCCACTGGCAGGCAGAGCCAGGTCATGGGGTCTGGCTGCAGTGCCCAGGGGTCCCAGAGCTGATGTCTGACTGTTGTTGTGTGGAGCTAGTTCCTGACACAGCTGACTGAGGGACCTGTGGTGTCCTGGAGCTTGTGCTGGCATGTGGTGGATGGGGCTGGGCCTCAGCTGGTCCCAGGGTTGATGCTGGCCTGCTGGTGTGTGAGCTGGGTCCTGTCATGTCAGACTGCAGGACAGTGGTTATCCTGAGGCTGGTTTTCACCCACTGGTGGCTGAGATTGGTCCCAAGGCTAGAGAGCTTTCTGGCAGGAAGGGCCAGGACCCAGAGGATACTAGGACTGGTGCCTGCCCACTTGTGGGTGTAGTTAGTTCCCAGGATCACTGGTTGCAAGGGTCTTGGGGGTCCTGGATCTAGTACCTGAACACTGTTGTGTGGAGCCTAGTCCTGGGCCCTCTAGTGGGCAGGCTGTATCCAGGGGTGTCTTTGGGCTCAGAGGGTCTGAAGGCAGCCTATGTGCTGGTTGGTGATGCTGTGTCTCTGACCAGTTAGATGCTTGGTATCCCAATATAGGTTCCTACAGGCTTGTGGGTGAGGGCAAGTCTGGGTCCTGAGGTTAATCTAGAGGAAGGATTCCAAAATGGTGCTTACCAGCACCAGTATACACGAGATAGAATGAGCTCCCAAAAATGTCTGTTGGCAGTGTCTACATCCCAGAGTGAGCTCCAGTTGCCTCCTGCCTCTCCAGGAAATTCTCAAAGATCAGCAAGTAGGTGTGAAACAGGGTCCTTTCAAATTACTGCTTCTGCAAAGTATCTTAAAGCTGTGAGATTTTGTGTGCTCCCTTTAAGAGTGGAGTCTCTATTCCCACAGCTCTCTGGCTCTCCTGAAAGTAAGCTCTACTGGTCTTCAAAGCCAAGTGTTCTAGGAGCTTGTGTTCCTGGCACAGGATCTCCCAGATTAGGAGTCTGATGTGAGGCTCAGATCCCTCGCTCCTTGAGGAGAACCTCTGTAATAATCATTATTCTCATGTTTGTGGGTCACCCACCTGGGGGTATGGGTCTTGAATATAACACAACTCAGTCCCTCCTACCCATCTCATTGTGGTTCCTTCTTTATGTCTTTAGTTGTAGAAGTTCTTTTCTGTTTTTTTAGTTATTTTGTAAATAGTTGTAATTTTGGTGTGCCCATGAGAGGAGGTGAGCTCAAGGTCTTTCTACTTTTCCATCTTGCTGGTTTTTCATTCAATATTATGACCTGCTTATAGTTACATCACACTATATATATATATATATATATATATATATATATATATATATATATATAAAATATATATACACTATTTACATTTGATATAATCACTGTTTTCTTAAGGCTTAAGTCTCACATTTTATTTTTTTCATTTTCTGTTTGTTCCTTATTTTTCATTATTGTTTTATTTCCTTTCCTCCTATATGTTACTAGGACATTTTTAAGAATACTATTTTAATTTATCCATACTATTTTAGGTATATCTCTTGTATAATATTTTATTGGTTTCTCTAGTTATTGCATTACACATAGGTAATTTATCAGAGTCTACTGGGTTAAACATTTTAAAAGTTTGAGTTTAGTGTAGAAATATTTCATTGTTTTAACTCAACAATCCTCTATAGTTTATAATATAACTGTCTTAAATATTTCCTCTACATATATTGAGAATCACATCAGAAAATATACTTCTTGTTACAACACTTAAACATATATTAGAAAACTCAAAAGGAGAAAGATAACCTTTTGTTCTTTTTATTGTTCTTTCTTCTTTTCTGATGTTCTAAGACTTATTTTACCATTCCTTTTTATTTAATTAATTTCCTTTGGACATTCTTTTAGAGTAGGTTTACTCATGATCTGATAATGTTTTTATTTCCTTTTCGTTTTGTGTCATGGCTACTGTGAATAGTGCTGTAAAAAACATGAAGTTGCAGATTCTCTTCAAAATACTGATTTAATTTCCTTCAGACATATACTCAGAAGTGAGATTACTGGATCACATGATAGTTGTTTTTAATATGTTTTGAGGAAACTTCATACTGTTTTCCAGAGTGGCTGCACAAATTTTCGTTCCAGTCAACAGTGCACAAACTTCCCTTTTCTTCAAATCTTTGCAAAGATTTGTTGTCTTTTGTTGTTTTGAAAATAGTCATTCTAAGAGGTGTGAGGTGGTATCTCATTATGGCTTTGATTTACATTTTCCCTGATGATTAGTGATATTGAACATTTTTTCATGTACATGTTTGTCTCCTTGGGAAAAAATATTTATTTAAGTTCTTTTCCATTTTTAAACAGGCTTTTTGCTATTGAATTGTATGAGTACCTTTTATATTTTGGATATTAAAATATATTTTTAAATATCAGATAGGTGAATATTCTCCCATTCTATAGGTAGGCTTTTCATTTTGCTGATTGTTTATATTGTTGTGTAGAAGCTTTTAAGTTTGATATTGTCCCATTTGTTTATTTATGATTTTGTTGCTTTCACTTTTGGTGTCATATCCTAAAACTCATTGCCAAACCCAATGTCAGGGAGGATTTCCCTATGATGTTTCCTAACAGTTTTACAATTCTTGGTCTTAAATTTAATTTGTTAATCCATTTCAAGTTAATTTTTGTAAGTAGTGTAAGCTAGGGGTCAAATTTCATTTTTTGGCATGTGAATATCCAGTTTTCACAATACCCATTTATTGAAGAGCCTATCATTTTCCTATTTAGTATTTTTGATTTCCTTGTCAATTATTAGTTGGCTGAATGTGCGTGGGTATATTTCTGGGCTCTCGATTGTGTTCCATTTTCTATGCATCTTTTCTTTTTATGACAATAACATACAGTTTTGTTCACTAGAGCTTTGTAATAAAGTTTATAATTAGTAATTGTGATGCTTCCAGTTTTGTTTTTTCTTTGTGAAGATTGCATTGGCTATTCTGAGTCTTTTGTATTTCCATACAAATTTTAGGATGTTTTTTCCATTTCTGTGAAAAAAGCCATTGGAATTTTGATAAGGATTGCATTGAATCTATAGATTGGTTTGGTGTGTTGTATGGACATTTTCACACTACTAATTCTTCTGATCCATGAACATGTGATATATTTCTGTTTATTTGTGTCTTCTACAATTTTTTAATATTTTTTTTTGTAGTTTTCATCATACAGGTCTTTCACCTCCTTGATTAAATTTATTTCTAATGATTTTATTTTTGATGCTATTGTAAATGGGATTGTTTTCTTTATTTCTTTTTCAGATAGTTTGTTGTTAATGTATAGAAATGAAACTGATCTCTATATGATGATTTTGTATCCTGCAAGATTAATGAATTTGTTGATTAGTTCTCATAGAGTTTTGGTGGGGTCTTTAGGGTTATCTGTATAAGAGAATAACATCTGCAGGGAAAATTTTACATCTTCCTTTGTTATTTGGATACTTTTTATTTTTCTTGCCTGATTGCTCTGTCTAGGACTTCCAATACTATGCTGAATAAGACTGGTGAGAGTGGGTATCCTTGTCTTGCTCTAATCTTAGTGGGAGTGTTTTCACTCTTTTACCATTGAGTATTATTTTAGATGGGTGTTTGTCGTATATAGACTATATTATGTTGAGATATATTTCTTCTATACCAATTTGTTGAGAGTTTTATCACTATACAATGTTGAATATATTTAAATGCTTTTCTTCATCCATTGAAATCATCCTATGATTTGTATTTTTTATTTTATTAATGTAGTATATAATATTTATTGATTTATTTATGTGGAACTATCCTTGCACTGCAGAGATAAATCCCACTTGATTATGGTATATGATCATCTTAATGTGCTGTTTTATTTGGTTTGCTAGTATTTTTTTAAAGAACCTGTTCAT
Organism: Pseudorca crassidens; assembly: GCF_039906515.1. NCBI lineage: Eukaryota > Metazoa > Chordata > Mammalia > Artiodactyla > Delphinidae > Pseudorca > Pseudorca crassidens. The sequence continues at coordinate 74,311,983 of NC_090304.1, read as the reverse complement.
GTGTATTCATCAGGGATATTGGACAGTAGTTTTCTTGTATTGTCCATATTTGGCTTTGGCATCAGAGTAATGCTGCTCTAATAATATGAGCTTGGAAGTATTTCTGCCTCATCAATATTTTGGAAGAGTTTGAGATGATTGGTGTGAATTTTCTTTAAATATTTGGTAGAATTAACCAGTGAAAACACCTAGCCCTGGGAGTTTCTTTGTTGCAAGATTTGATTTTTTTTTTTTTTTTTTTTTTTTGTGATATGCGGGCCTCTCACTGTTGTGGCCTCTCCCATTGCTGAGCACAGGCTCCAGATGCGCAGGCTCAGCGGCCATGGCTCATGGACCAAGCCGCTCTGCGGCATGTTGGATCCTCCCAGACTGGGGCACAAACCCACGTCCCCTGCACTGGCAGGCGGACTCTCAACCACTGTGCCACCAGGGAAACCCCAAGATTTTGATTACTATTTCAATCTCTGTATTCATTATTGTTCTGTTCAGATTTTCTGTTTTTTCATGAATCAATCTTGGTAGATTGCATGTTTCCTGAAATTATTCATTTCTTATAGATTATGCAATTTGTTGACATCAGATTGTTCATAGTATGCTCTTATTATCCTTTCTATTTCTGTGGTATCAAACATAATGTATCATCATTTATTCCTCATTTTGTCTTCTCTCCTTTTTTATTAGTTAGTATAGTTAAGGATTTGCCAATTTTGTTTATCTTTTTTTTAAAAAAAAATACCTCTTAATTTCATTTATCTTTTCTGTTGTTTTTCTGGTCTCTATTTCATTTGTTTCTGCTCTGTTCTTTGTTTTTTTCTTTCCTTCTCCTAACTTTGGGGTAGTTTGTTCCTTTTTTCTATCTCCTTTAGGTATAAAGTTTAGTTGCTTACATATGCTTATATTTTTTTTTGTTCTTAAAAACAAGCTTTTTTTTTTTTGCTATAAATTCCCTCTTAGAACTGCTTTTGTTGCATCCAATAAGTTTTGATATATTAAGTTTCCATTTTTCTTTCTTTCAAGACATTTTATTTACCCTTTGATTTCTTCTTTGAGCCATTTATTGTTCAGGGGTTTATTGCTTAATTTCCACACATTGTAATATTTTTTTTTTCATTTTTCTTTCCACTATTAATTTCTACTTCCTGGTTGGAAAGTACTATGTATGATTTTAGCCTTTGCTGAGACTTGTTTTGTGACATGTCATATCATCTATTCTGGAGAATGTTCTGTATGCTCCTGGGAAGAATGTGTATTCTATATGGTGGAATGTTCTGTATATATTTGTTAGGTCCATTTTGTCCAAGGTATTGTTCAAATCCAATGTTCTCTTATTGATTTTCTTTGTGGATGATCTATCTATTTTTAAAAGTGATGCATTGAAGCCCCTCCTAGCCATGTAGTGTTGTCTATTTCTCCTTTCAGATTTGTTAGTATTTGCTTAATATTGGGTTGGCCGAAAAGTTCATTCAGGTTTATACATAAGATATTAAGGAAAAACCCAAACAAATTTTTGGCCAACCCAGTAGTTTTAGGTGGTCCAATGTGGAGTGCATGTATTTACAAATTTTAAATACTTTTGATGAACTGACCTCTTTATAAGTATATAATGACCTTTTTTGTTTATTACTATTTTGCTTGACATAGCATAGTTACTCCTGATCTCTTTTGGTTTCCAATTGCATGGAATATATTTTTCATCCCTTCACTTTGATTCTGTGGATGTCTTTAAAGCTGAAGTAAATCTCCTACATGCAGCATATAGTTTGGTCTTGTTTTAAAATTCATTCAGCAACTCCTTTGCTTTTTGAATGGAGAATTCTATTCAATTCTCTTTCTTTGTTGAACCTCTCATTTTGTCTGTGTATTCTTTTCCTAATTTTATTTAATAATCTGTCTGGGTTTACTTGTAGTTTATTGAAGTTCTTTAAGAGAGTTATTCTGAATTCTATGTTGGGGAGTTCATAGAATCTCCATTTTTTATGGTCAGTCATTGGAGTTTTCTTTGTGGTATCATGTTTTCTTGATTAGTCATGATCTTTGTGGTTCTGCTTTGGTGTCTGCACATTTGAGGAAGTAAGAACCTCTTCTACTCTTTACAGACTGGCTTCAGCTGCAAAGACCTTTACATGTCAGCCCAGTCTGAGGTTCTAGGTGAACCATATCATGGTTCTAGATACCATATCATGGTATCTGCAGGCAGGCTTGCTCCTGGAGTACTTGGGCAGACATGTCTGGTTCCTGGGCCCTAGGTGGGCAGGCTTGGTTCTTATGTTCACAGGGATGGATCTAGAAACTAGGTTCACTGGCGTGGGTTCAGTTTCTTGAGTTTGATGTGATGGGTCTACAAACTCAATCTGTGTGGGCAGACCTGGATGCTGGATCCACAAGGGCCAACCAGACACTAAGTTCCACTGGTGTGGCCTGACATATGGGTCCATAGGGGCCTGTCTAATACTAGCATGTTCTGGGTTGCTGGTTTCACAGGAGTTCATCTAAGCCTGAGGCTGGGGAGTTGTCCTGACACCAATGTGAACATGGAGCTTGGGGCTACATTTGTTTGCCTAAATCTCAAACCTTGGGAGCTAGACTGGCACTGAGGCAGACCCAGAGCCTGGGTGCATGGGAGCCAGCCTTGAGGCTGGGCTGCTGCTAAAGTATTTTCACAGCCTGGGTCTATAGTAGTTGGGCTGGCACTGTGCTCATACTGGACCCTGGATTCACATATGTCCACCTGGACCCTGGGTTCTAGGGGCTGATTGGGAGCCTGGAGCCGCAGGAGTCATGGGAGCTGACCAGTACTAGATTGTGCCTAAAGCCTGGATTTGAGGGAGTCCACTGATGGCTCTGTGCCACTGTAGCCAGACTGTGCCAGAGTGGGCTGGAAGCCTGGGTTTGCAAGAGACTGCCTGGAGCATGGGGTCACAGGAGTTGCCTTGGGCCATGGAAACTGGTTGATGTTGGGGTAGGCTCAGAGCTTGGATTTGAAGGAGTCTTCAGAGAGCCACCTAGGAATGTGGGAGTTGGTCTAGGGCAGGAGCAGCCCAGCTCTTAGATCCACAGTGAAGTCAGATGCTTAGTTTCCTCTCCTTGTCTAGTGGGAAAGGTGTCTCACTACAAACTGGGTTGCTTGGTCTTGAGAGTGGATGATGGATGTAAAATGAATCTATTTTTCCTACTGTCCTGAGTGTTTCTTTTTTCATTTGTGTGCTTTACCCAAGTGCTGTAATCTGTCACATAGAATCCTTGTTTCTTGTGAAGGTATTTTTGTGCACAGATGATTTTCAATCTGATTTTTTCTGGCTGAGGAGATGAACAATAGAAATTCCTTTGCTGTCATTTTGCTCAATTCACTGAATTTTTTATCTTTCCTTTCCATTTGGTGATTGAGCCCATCCAGTAAATTTTGTTTTTATTTTAATTTTTCAGTTTTATAATTTTCATTTATTTCTTCATATCTTCTGTTTCTTTGATGAGAATTTCTTTTTTTCCCCATTTGTGTCAATCATGTTTATAATTTTCATGGAATCTTTATGATAGCTACTTTAAAATCCTGTCACAATTCAACATCTGTGTCATCTCAGTATTGGCATCTGTTGATTATTTTTCACATTCAACTTGAGATTTTCTCTTTTGGTGGGACAAATGAGTTTTCATTGTTTCTTAGATATGGTGGGTATAATACTAAAAGACACTGGATCTTATTTAAATCTTCTGTTTTAGTAGACTTTCTCTGACACTGTACCAGTGGAAAAAAGGGTAGTATTGCCTTGTTACTTCTAGAAAGGCCAGAAAGAACAGAAGTCTAGGGTGTTCATTTGGCCTTTGCTGATGGGGATGAAGATGGTACCATGGGTTCCTTTACCATGTTTGCTGAGATAAGACAGTTATTGTCTAAAATTTCTGCCTTGTTGCATTGCCTTTTTTCTGGTCTTAAGAAGAACAAGTTTTCTTGTTGCTTTTTTGTTGTTGTTCTTATTGGCTTTTCCAAGTTGCCACCTTCTTTAGCACCAAGTCTGGAATATGTGAGGCAAAAGGAAAACCCGGGTATAATGGTCAGTTTCATGTGCCAATGCGGCTATGCTGTAATACCCAGTTAGTTATTCAACAGAACATTAACCTAGGTGTTACTGTGTAGGGATTTTGTACATGTGATTAAAGTCTGTCATCAGATTACTTAAAGTGAGGAAGGTTATTGTACATAATCTTTGTGAGTTTGATTTAATCAACTAAAAGACCTTAAGAGCAAAATTGAGGCTTCCTTGAAGAAAATAAATTTTGCCGGTGGATGCAGCTTAAGCCTGTGCCTGAAAGTACTAATCTGCATTTCCCAGTGGACTGCATGACAGCTTTTGAACTTGCCTTGCCAACCTCCTTAATCATATAGGCCATTTCCCTGCAATAAATATTTTCATACCAGGAAGTGATGTGCTGCTGTAACAAATGCCTAAAATATTGAAGTAGTTTATAATTGGATAATAGGTAGAGGCTGGAAACATTTTAGGAAGCATGATAGAAAAAGCCTAGATTCCCTTGAACAGATTGTTGGAAGAAATATGAATATTAAATACTGCCAGTGAGGACTCAGGAGGAAGTAAGGAGCATGGTAGAGAAAGCCTGTATTGTCTTAGAGAATATATGCATCATCATAAGCAGAATGTTCATAGAAATATTAATGTTGAAGTTTCTTCTAGTAAGAACTCCAAAGGAAATGAGGAACATGTTGTGGAAAATAGAGGAAAGGAGGTTATTTCTGTATAATGGAGAAAACTTAGCTGAACTGAGTACTATGTTTATGTGGAAGCAGATTTTGTAAGTAATGAACTTGGATATTTAGATGAAGAAATTTCCAAAAAAGTTGTTCAACATTGACGTTCTAACATCCAGTACCTTATTTGAAGACAGGGTCTTTACAGAGTTAATAAAATTAACATGAGGTCATTAGGATGGCCCCTGCCCTAATATAACTGGTGCCCTTGTAAGAGAGGGAAACTTGTACCCAGGCACACACACAAAGAGAAGGCCATGTAAACATGTTAAATGGTTATCTACAAGACAAAGAGAAGCCTGGAATAGATCCTTCCCTCCTTAGGAGTAACCAGCCCTTTTAACACCTTGACTTTGGACTTTTAGCTTCTAGTATTGTGAGACAGCAAATTGTTGTTTAAGCCATATGGTGTGTGGTACTTTGTTATGGCAGCCCTAGAAAACTAATATATATACTGAACAAATTTTCAGAGTGAATGGATGGAGAAAGGGATATGTTAATTTGATTACTTCTCTCAGAAAATCTGGTCCTCCCAATCAGTGTGTCAGAGATATCTTATTCTTCCAACCTTGCTGCCTTTCCTTCAGACTAGCATTTCGCTGGGGGTTGATAATCTTACTATTTAAATTTTGTTGCACCTGGGAGACAGTATAGATCCAAGCAGGCCTTAGAGTCATATTGCCGGGGCTTGCATCCTGGCTCTCCCACCTATTATTTGCGGGTGTCCTTTGGCAAGTTATTTACTGCTTTGTGCATCAGTTTCCGTATCTTTTAAATGTGTATAGTAATGATCTCACTTCTAATATTATAGTGAGAATTACATGAGGTAATCTCAATTAAATAAATGCTAAGCATAGTTTTCTTTTTATTTTCTTTTTTTTTTTTTGCCTCATTTTTTTGATCTTTATTGTACTCTTCTGGAAAAGATTCAAATCTACTTCTGCAGCTCTTTCACCTGGTGAACAGTAGAGTATAGTGATGAAGAGCATGGACCTTGGAGATGAGCCAGGGCTTAAATGCAGGCTTTGCTCCTCACTTGGTTTATGATCAAGGGTAAATTACTGAATGTGAGAGTTGCTGTGGAAATTAGATAAAAACAATGATTATAAACTACTAAGCCTTTGCTTGGTACATAGTACATATTCAATATTAGTAAATATTATGTGCACCTCCCCAGTTTTGCTCCATAGTCAGCTATTTCTTGTGATTCATCATATCATCATATACAGAGATAGGGTCAGCTCTTTGCACTGACTTTATTTTTTACATCCTCCCTTCCATTCTGGCTCATTTAATTCAGGCTTTTCAAAATTTCACGATGAGGAATCATTTCCCTTCCTATTTGTCTGCCCCACTTTTTCACTGCATCACAAATGAACCACAAGTTCTTAGCTTTCAACCACCTATCTCTGTTCATATCTGCTTCTCTGTCTCCAGAATCCCATAAGTTCCTGACATGATATCATGTCAGAAGTATGCATGCTTTTTTATAGATTTGTTTTCTCTTGATTTCCTTCTCCAATTTTTTTCCTTCATTAACTTTCATGCCATTGAATTTTTGAATAGCCTCCTATTTATCAATCATTTGACGACTTTCCTATTCCAAGAACAGTTTGAATAGATTTCTCTCAGAAGTACTTTTTAGGAACATTACATGGATGGATTTAGAAACGTTTGTTTCCTCAATCATGCTTTATGTCACCCTTCTTAATATTTAGTACTTCATGGTTTAAATTCAATTTTAAAATATATTTCATAGTTAGATGTTTTTATGGGCTGAGTTGTGTTTCCCCTCTAAATTCACATATTGAAATCCTAATCTCCAGTACCTCAGAATATGATTGCATTTGGAGATAGGGCCTTTAAGGAGGGAATTATTGTAAAATGAATCATATGGATGGGCCTTGCTCTAATATGACTGGTGTCCTTATAAGAAGAGGAGGTTATAACCCAGACACGAACATAGGAAAGCCCATGTGAAGACAGAGAGAAGGTCATCTACAAGCCAAGAAAAGCAATCTCAGAAGAAAACACTCTGATGATTCTTTGCTCTTGAACTTCAACCCTCTGGAATTGTGAGAAAATAAATTTCGATTGTTTAAGCCACTCAATCTCTGGTATATGTTATGGAAACCCTAGCAAACCGATACACTTTTTTTTATGAATTTACACAAAATAAATGATTCTTTTTTGTAGAGAAAATCTTACCTTTGTAGAATGATGATAATTATTATCTACTTCCAATCAGTAAGCAATGCAGTTTGTTCCATGAAAAAGCAAATTTATAAAGCACAGAATATTATCAATTGTTGCTATTCCCAATTCCATTTGCATTTGTGTTAGATGAAATCTTCTAGATTCAAGATTCCCTCCTTAAACTATGGAGCTCTTCTGACTGTTAATTGAAGACCAGCCCCCAAATGACAAAATTTGAATTGATGAATACAGTTAATGTTGAAGTAAATAAAATGAAACAGTTTAATAGGATCTTTTGGAAACATTTTCAAAAATGTAAACAATATTGTATAAGCAGTTCTGAATTACCCAATAATTAGATAAAACCCGTCAAAGATGAAACACTAATAAAAAATTGGAATTGATAAAATATATAGAAATATGCAACCACAAAATTTAGAAAGTATTTTAGAAAAGTGGACAATGATAGTTCTTCAGTGCTTAGCTTTTGTTGAAAATCCTGGTCTAGTCCTGGGTGCAAATTATCTGTTAGAGTATATGAAAAACAAATGTTTTTCAGGCTTTGTTTTTGTTTGTTCGTTGCAAAACCTGGGATCATGTTCCAAGAAAAGTAACCACCCTATCAGTAGGCTTTCCTTCTAGCTTTGTTCTTATTTCTATCTAGTCTTATAACTTCAAGAAGTCTTTCCTTTTTCCAAACTATTCTTTTGTAATTATCATAATTGTAAAAAATAATTTAGTTACACTACAAATCTAGCATGTGATCATGAGATGTTCCCTATGTAAGCCTCTAATAGTTCTCACTGCTCATAAACTTCCTTCTAACTCTGCTGGGCTTCACTTGAAGCAAGCTCAACACCAAGGTTTTCTTCTCCTCTGGGTGATTCTAAAGCAAGTAATCTGTAGACCCACCAAGAAAAAACAAATAAAATCTTAGTCTTCTTGCTCTGTTTCTTCCTTATACGTTTTTGTTTCTAATCCCTGTTTCACTTTACTTATTCTCAGAACAAAACCATTGATAATGATTGGATTTCCCATTCCAAGTGAAGCGTCTTTGACTTTGCTGATATTATTTCCTCTGTGTTCAACTTTCTGTACTCCCTTCCTGTGTTTAATTTCTAGTTACCTTATTTTTATAAGTAAACAAAAATACCAAACATATGACCATTTTACATGACCTCTCTTCCACAAACACCCACTGTGAGGTTAGGGAACTGTCTTCTTCATTTTCTTTATTTACAACTTTTGTAACTTTTATCATGTGATCCTGCAAATACCTGTTTACTTAACTGTCTCACTTACCAGACCTTTAGCTTCTTGAAGATAGTGACTATAGTTGTTTGTTTGTTTTTTACTGGGTAGTATAACACATTTACATAGTGGGCACTTAATATATGTTCACTGAAATAAACTAGAACATCATAAACAGACATTCTACCACATTTCTAAACTATATTTTTATTATATATATAATATAGTATTACACCATAATAACAAAAATCTCTTAATTCACTACAGAATATCAATGATCTTATAAGACAAGATTTCATATTTTCAAATATACATTCAGTTTACTCAAATGTAGGTATTTATAGAGTGAAAGTTGGCAGGAGTTTAATAGAAAATAGCCAAAACTTGGCAGTTTGTGGCACGGAGCTTAGAAGAAACTGTTTCTTGTTTGGACAAACATAGAGAATTTAGGTCACTAGACTATCCTTACATAGATTGAAACTGGGCCAGGTTATAGGCTAACCATCCTGCTCTCTAGCAAAATGTGCCCTGGGATGCTTAATGACCACAGATGATCAGGACTTCAGCTTTATGTCTCATCCAATAAGATCTCTTATCTCTCAAGACACTAAAATGAAGGATGAGTCATAAGGAAATCAATAGTGTTGTATTCAAACAAGGCTCTTTAGACCAAAACACATTCCATTTTCTCATTAGTCATGGAGCCAAAGAGGAAAGGGAGGAGGATCTGCATTCATTTCAAATTGCACGCAGATGGACCTCTTGGTTCCCACTGCCTAGTGAAGGCTCCAAAGTGCACACAATTAAATGTATTTTATTAAAACTAACTTTAAAAATGCATGTTGTTTTCTCCCATTTATCCAATAATTGATTAATTACAGCCTGCTTTATTTCTCTCAGTGTCATTTTCTAGTTTCATTTGTCCTTTACACTTTTGAAATTTGATTGGCTTTGGGAATTGTGTTTTAACTGAATTTTTAAAAGATTTGAAGATATTTGATTTCCTTTAAAAGAACATAATGTATCAATTTTCTAAAGTCATTAGTTGGTATGTATGGATTTATTACTTCCCATTTTTTATGTTTTCCAACACAAGGCAGAGGTCGTATAACTGGAAAGGCAAGATGGTTGTTTCTAACACCTTAGGAATTTGTTCATATTCTACTTCAATGTTATGAAATAGAAATATAACGTGAGTCACATATATAATTTTAAATTTTCTAGTAGCCATATTAAAGAGAATAAAATAAACAATGAAATTAATTTTAGTACTGTATCTTATTTAACCTAGTGTGAAATAAAATTCTTATTTTATGGCAAGACAAGAACACTTAAACATAAAAAAATTCTTCTCTGCCCTTTGGCTTCCTCTCCCCGCCACTACTATGCATTGTGTATCTGCATTATACATCTACCAAACCTCCCTCATTGGCAGAAATATCTACTCAACCATACAGAACAACTTGTTCCTAGCATCAACAAGACAACTCCTTAGGAGATAACATTCCTTCTTAATCTTGTAAGGGGCCACAATGACACTTAGATCTGGATTGTGAATAATATGTCATTTAATGTAAAGCCGGCCCTGTGTCTCAAAAAACTTATATAACTGTGCCTTGACTTCTAACTGGTGGAACAATTCTCAGAGCTTTCAGTGATATTACTCACGGGTTATAATCCTCAAATTTGGTGCAAATAAAATTTTCCATTTCTTTCTTCAATCGACTGTTTAATTTTTTATCACCTGGTGACATTAGTATTGTACATCCAGAATGTTAACATTTCAACATGCAATCAATATAAATATTATCAATGAGTTATTTTACTTTTTTTCTTAGTAATAAGTGTTTGAAATCTGGTGTGTATTTTACCCTTAGAGCACATTTAAATTTACACTAGCTTCACTTAAAGTGTTTAAGTGGCTACCATAGTGAACATCATGGCTCTACTTGATCTAACTATAACACCACAATAATAATAAATCCCTTTGGAAGTTGCATCATTGCATTTTACCATGTCCAAATATTAAAATCTCTTGAATATTACTCTCTCCCTCCATCACTACCACCACCAAAACAAATACAAAAAAAAGTGTGATTTATTTTACTTCAAAATGTTTGCAGATTGTACAGGATGTTGTAGCTTTATGATCCTGCTTAGAGAGCAATTTACATTTGAATTAAGCCACATGAAGATAAAAACAGGCGATTACCCATTTTAACAGCTGCTAAGTGGTGTTAATTGCTGGCTGTAGACCACAAGCTGAGGAATTTTCTGTGTATTATACAAACAGAACAAAATAAAATAGAAGTTTAAAAAAAGTATTATCCCCATTATAATAAGGTACAGTATCTGGGAATATAATGTATCCTTTTAACCTCTGACATTTATGAAATTGATCATGAACAGATAATATTTATGAGAGAAATTATATATATATATATAAACAATCATATATATATGATTGCTCATCTTTATTTTCAAGTAGTAAATACTCAAAACATTCATACATACAGTTAGAAATGCTCTAAACATTTCATAATTTATAAAACTGTCAGTGGATAAAGTTCTTGATATTTAAATTAATTAAGAAGAGATGTGGTTAAATGTTAGTTGCAGGAAGGTGGGAAATATAAAGCATAGTTAAATTAGTTCTGTTAAGAACTGTTTAAAGAAGTAGAATTTATTAGATAATTAGACTGTGCTGACTGAGCTAAGTTCTATCAATATTTATTGACATTTCAGCTTCTGGTTTTAGTTCCTGAAATGATGACTAAAATAAAATTATTGGTTTCCATTTCCAATCAGTGGGATTGTGAAACAATAAACTGATCACATGGAGAAATTAAAAGTGTTTGGTTATATAAAATAGTAAACATGATCAGTATAGTTTATTCTTATTAATGTGTATTGTTAAAATGAAGATATTGATTTGATATAGAATATTTCATGGTCTAGTTTAGGATATAAATTGACATTATTATTTTGGCAAAAGCTACTCACAGAGTCCCCTTGATTTCTTATTCTGTACAACCATCTGTTGATCAGTTTGGCTTTAGGGCATGAGTTTCATAGTCCTATAATGTGACATGTATATTTTCAGTGGAGGTTATTGTGTTGCTACATTTGCCACCTGATGCATATTGTAATTTTATCTTTTACTACTAGGTCATTTCCCAAATCTAGCCAGGCTTTAAATATTATCAATTGGTCTCAATATTCCCCTCAACTTGATGAAATCTTAGACATGCTTGCTTCTTCCCTACTATTGGCCCCTGACCACACACCCTTTTCATAGAGCATTTCCTTTAGAGCAATTATAAATTCTTTCTCTGTCCCTTTGAGATGGAAATCTCCCAACCTTTTCCAGTGTTATAACCCAGACATGTCTTTCTCAAGGATTGGGGCCCATTTTTTTGAAACATAACATCAAGAAAGACAGGATTTCTATATATCAGTCTTTGTGAGATGACTGATGGCTGACTTGATAAGCACCAATTAGCAAACACAGGTGGACTAATTATACTGACCAACCTCTCCCTTAATCTCCTCCAGTACTTTTCCACTAATTTATCCCAGTGCTTCAAAACTAATCTGCCTTTTGTTTCAATGGACTTGGAGTTGAGTTCAATCTCTCTCCCCTACCTACCACAATAGTCTTAATTCCTAATGTAATAGTCTTGAATAAAATTTTCCTTCCTCTTTAATTTCATCGTGTTTGACTCTGGTGCAACTTTTCTTTGACTCTTTCAAAAGCCCCATATCTGGGCATAGAAAAAGGGGGTCTTGCAAATTTACTTTATATAATTAAGTCTTACACTTATGGCATTCTAAAATTATCTGCACTTAATCTAGTACTGATCTCCGGTGGCCTCAGCCTGCAGCAGCTTGAAGCAGGGTTTCAGTTCCCAGCCAGTGACTGAGGTCATGTCCTGGCGGTGAAAGCACCGAATCCTAGCCACTAAACCAGTGGTCAGTGACAAGCTCCTCGCCCTACGGCTTTGCAGAAAAAGAATTCCCACAAAGACAGAAAGTAGTGAAAGAAGTACAGTATTTATTAAGGGAAAGAAAGAGTACAGTATGTGTGGATAGACAAACGGGAGGGCTCAGAGATAGAGTCACACCCTCATGGCAGTTTGAATCACTTTTATGGGGCATTTCTTCCATGTTTCCTTTGACCAATCATTTTGATTTGCCTGGTTCAGAGTCCATATTTAGTGTATCTCAGGATTTTCCCATGTGTGCATGATGGATTAGCCAAGATGGATTCTACCAAAGAGGTCTATGGGTAAGTGAGCATCAGTAGGCATCATTCCCCTTTTTACCTACAAGGAGCCTTTCTGCACATGTGTAGTTGGGGAGGTCTCCTGACTTTGAGAATGAGGAATATGTGGTCTCTTATATTCTATCTGGGCAGGGCCCAGCCTCCTCTCTCAATTGTCCTGTTATTCCTGTCTTGGGGTATAGATGCACAAAGAACGAACACAAACTGTTTGCCCTGGTGGCCCATCTGTCTCCTGCCTCAGTACTACACAGCTCACAAAGATGTTTTATATGGAATTATTGGAGCATGGAGAAAGGTATGGAAAGAAATATCATCTGGTTGCCTTGGTTACATCAGAGAAGTAGAGATGCTGAATGTGAAAGGAGACAGGTAGAGTTTAATTCCTTTTATGCCTTCCTTTGTATTCTTTTGTATCTTAAATTTTTGTTAATCTTATAATTAAAACGTATATACTAGGGTAAAAAAAATCCAAAACAAGAAGAAAAAAGCAAATTTTCAAACAAATATCACTGTGGCTGATGATTTCTTAAGGGAAATAATCTTTATTTATAAATTATAGATTTTAAAATGTATTTAGAAAGGAATTTTGAAAGTATGTATTTGGGGGGAAATATAATTAAAAATAAAATGTCCTACAAACCCAGACATTTGTGCAAAGGTAGAGGAGAAAGAAAACAATTTTATTATTGAATACATTAAGCTAGAATGTAATGTGCATTAATTGCAGCCTACTAAAAGATTGCAAAGACAGAAAGAAATCTCAAGTGTATACATAACCAAGCAGATGCAGTCATTAGGTGTATGTTCTCAACATAAAGAATAGCTAGTTCTCAGATAAGAGCACTTGACACTACTATTTGTCAAAGATAATTTATCCTCCACTAACTTGATAATTGAGTTGACCATCTGTCCAAGTCAATTGGTTTTATACAAAGGAAAAATAAACTTCTGATATCTTTATGAAAGGAGGTAGTTTTACAAATTAGAGTCAAAGCCTGCTGAAGTTAGACTTTTACTCTTCAACAGAAACTGGGAAATAGGAGCACTATCTTCCCTGCGTGTTTATATTCCAAATAGATAGTTTTCAGGTCCTTGAGAAAGACATTCTTATATCAGAAAGCTGGCAAAAGGACTTAGCTTTTAGAAAAATGTACATATATTTCAAAGAGACAGAGAAAGAACTTACAAGTTTTCAAAAGTAAATATTCTTATAAAAGGAGAACAGTAAAATTCCTTTCCTTGATTTTCACCAAGGAAATTGTCTCTTGTTTTTAATTTGTATTTGCTCTGGCAGTTTATTTTTCTTGAATGAAACAAACAAAAGAAAAATACTTAAGAAAGCTTGAGAGTCATCTATTTACTAATTGAAGGCATAGTCAACAGAATGATCATTACCTGCTTGGCTCTTAAGTATATATACAAAGGATCAGTGTTATGGAACGAATGGTTTTGTCCCCGCCAAAATTCATGTAGTGAAGCCCTAACCCTCAATGTGATGGCAGAAGGAGCTGGGACCTTTGGGAAGTAATTAGGATGGAACCTTCATGAATGGTATTTGTACCCTTATAAGAGACCTGAGAGAGCTTATTTACTCTCTTCCTATCTTCCACATGAGAAGGACCCTCACCAGACACTGAATCAGCTGGCACCCTGATCTCAAACTTCCCAGACTCCAAAGCAGTGAGAAATAAATTTCTGTTGTTTAATCTACCCAATATATGGTATCTTTTATAACAGCCCAAACTGAAGAACACAAGCAAGTCGTTGAGGCAGTGTTCTACTAATCTATGTATTTTCAGTTTAAGTAATATAGTTTTTTATTTCCCTACTTATTCTATAGTATTTGCTAAGAGATTTTCTAGAAAATAAAACATATATCTATAAGGAAGAAAATAAAAATAATTTTGATCAAACATTGTTAACATTTTTGGTAAATTTTCCAATAGTATTTTGTACTTATACATTTAAATATAACTGAAATCATAGTGTGTGTATATAGTTAAACTTTTGAATTTAGTGTTATATGTGTTTTGACTGTGCAATTAACTTTAAAATTCATCAGTATAGATAATGTATTATATTTTCCAAGCTATGCCCTAGGGGCTGTTATTTTCTTAGTTAGTAATTCACACTCCAAGAGGAGTCAACTAGCATTTATCAGAGATACCACACTACAGAGGCCGCTGCAGTGAGTAATCTAGCTATCTCTATGCCCTATCTGTACCAGCTGCTTTATACAAGATATGTTAGAACTAGGTTTTTATTGGTGAAATTAGATAATTGCCAAAATGAATGTTAGAAATGGTTTCGAAGATGAATGGATTATCTAGAATATTGTAGAGACCCTTCCCCAACTTTGCATTAGCATGGTATAAAAATATAGGGAGCACCTTAAAATGTAATGCTGGGAAGGCTCCTTAGGCTTGATCCCTAACTGGTCAATATTCTCATCCTTTTTTTGATTACATGGCCCTGATAGAGGATGGGATAAATGCTGTAACTGGAATATGGTCACATTTGTCTCAGGTGAACCTTTAATAGAGGATGTTTTGAGAATTCTGAAAAAGGTAGAGAGATTATAGAACATTTAGTGTCACTATATTTTATTAAATGCTTACTTAAAATAAGTCAGCATGTGTGGTAGGAATTGCTGTCATTGTAACATTTTTGTGGGATAATTCTGAAGGAGCAGCTAACCCTTACCCAGGACTACTGTTGACTATTAACAATGCCAAAATAACTTACAGTTGTCTAAGATAAATTCATGTATGCCAGTTTCAAATATAAATATCTCTCTTACTGCATTTCTTTATAAACATTATTTTATTAAATGAATCTTAAAGACATACTACAGTTTATCTAATCAGGATCAACTGATAGGCATGTGCATGAGAAACAATGTAGTAAAAACCATCTTTGTTCTTGAATTTCTAATAATTTTATTGTGATATAATGCCAAAAGTAATATTACTTCTTCAAAACATATGATTATAGCTCTTTATCTACTGTCAAGTTGTTTTCCAGAAAATAAATGCTAGTTTATAATTCCTTTATTTCTCTGAAAGTTACCTCCATTTTCTCTAAAACATCTTTTATTTTGAATGTAATCAGAAAGAAAAGAAGTTAAGCTTCCTGACATTTCAAGACAAGCTCTCTTTACTAACCATCTTTTTCTTCTATTTTCATTCTCAGTGCATATTGCACACCTACGGATAAGCAGTAACCTATGTGGAAAGAGGGGATTAGGGGCTTCTTTTTAATCACTGGTGTGATGGTCAGTGGATAAATTCTTATTCTTTCACTCAAGAAAAACTCAAACAAACACCTAGAATTTTTTAGCTATGTGAAAAGGGCAATAGCTAAAGGAAAATATCAGGGTATTAAATTCACAGAAGCCAAGTTATCAATCATATCCAAAGGAAGTGATGAACAGAACACACTAAAGGGGAAGAGACTACACCAAAGACCGTTACTTAACCCAAGTTGGAAGACGTGGAAGAGATATCCCTGCATGTTTTATAAATAATATTGTAGTTTATTCTCTTTAGGAAAATTTAAGACATTATAGCCAATGAAGTATTAAGAAGATTTATTAGTGATCATGGCTGGTGGGAATTAGAGGCAAAAATATGAGAGGTCTGTCCAGATAAGAGGTTTGTTTCCCTGTGTGTGTGTGTGTGTGTGTGTGTGTGTGTGTGTGTGTGTGTGTTGGTATTTGTGCTTATTTGGGGTGTCCTCTCTGTGAATTACAACAGTATTTGATCATACTTTCTCTGGCATGAATAATAAATTCATGAATATATCCCTAAATGGTTAATAGAGAACTGGGGGTGGGAGCTGAGTATGAAGAGTAGAGTTTAACTCCTTTTATGTCATTTGTACCTTTTTACATCTTACAATTTGTATTTGTTAATCTTGTAATTAAAAAAATATATAAACCAGAAAATATTAAGCTGGTAACTACATAGTAACTAAAATAATTACATAAATACATAAAAAGAAATTAAAATATTGAATAAATGGAACTTTCTAATAATTCTTTTTTAGCTGAGTTTATTTATTTTGTGATGAATATCAAGTGTGGGGTATTTAGACTCTCTTTGGTGATCAGAGTAAAATCATACCATAAATATCTTAAAACAGAGCTGGTGACTTCTGATGAGTTATAGTTGCTGAGTTTTGTTGTTTTGTTTGTTTGTTTGTTTTACAAAAGAATAACTATTAAGATTAAGAAAGATAAAGTCTGAACCAGTTAAGAAAGGTAAAGGGCTGAACTATTATTAATTACTTTTATTAAAAAGTAGATGATCAAACTGAATTTTTCAAACTCCCAGCACATGAGTTGATAATCAATACCTAGACAATTTATCTGTGTGATATAAGTTCTTCACGGCCTTCTTATTCTTATATGTTAAATCAATTTTACTTTTTAAATTTCATTTTATACCTAGGATATGTAGTCTCTGATTCTGAAGAAATTCATGGAAACTGAGTAAATAAGTAATAACATTGCATCACCATTTCCCAAAATGCAATACTGCCAATTCTTTCTATTTTTGAACTTAATGTATAGTCTGAAAGACTTGTTCAAATATGCAAACATTTGAAGAATGAAAACAATAGACAAGAATAAGAGGGCTTCCCTGGTGGCACAGTGGTTGAGAGTCTGCCTGTCGATGCAGGGGACGCGGGTTCATGCCCCGGTCCGGGAAGATCACACATGCTGCAGAGCGGCTAGGCCCATGAGCCATGGCCGCTGAGCCTGCACGTCCAGAGCCTGTGCTCCGCAACGGGAGAGGCCACAACAGTGAGAGGCCCGCGTACTGGGAAAAAAAAAAAAAAAAAAAAAAGAATAAGAGGAGGAGCTCATTTGTATGTAAATGACTTTCTAAAGAAGTAATAGAGCATGTATTTCTCCATGTTATAAAAAAATTCAATACCCTGAAAAATAGTCTTGTTATAAGAAATTAAGTTAAGGAAAGGAAAACACAATATCTTAATGAGTGAAGCAATTGTCTGACTATCTGATATGCATGAAATTTTTTCTGAGAACCAAATGCAACCACTCAGACTAACAAGAAGTAATCTGATCAAAGCCCTATCATATGCAGAATATTCTGAGCTATCATTTTCCCTTCAAGCAACTATCAAAGTAATGTTAAATGAGCATATTTTAAAAGCCAGACTTATAAACCATGGCCTATATTATCATTATTTATTAGTAAAATATGTCTCCAAAATAGTATAACCCTTTTGCACTGAAACAGAGTGAAAATGCTTAAAGAAATTTTTTAAAGACATTTTTATATAAATAAATAAGTTCTTTAGCTAGAAGATGACTAGTTATAGAACTCTGAAATTTAAGTTTTAAACCTAATGTTAGGATGAATGTCATATCATATATCTATATAACTAGAGAAAAAATTTTAACATTTTGAAATTCAACCTGATGCAATCACAAAGAAAACCCTGAGATACATTTGGAGTCATTGTACTAAAGAAACAAAGTCATATAAATGTAAAGCAATTAGGTTAATTATATCTTAGAAAGAATCATAAATAATTCTTTGAGAATCCTAATATATTTTAAATACTGCTAAATGATGAAAGTTTCAAATGTCAAGTGATAAAAACTAACTATGAAACATATGGCATTATTATTCATTTTCAAAAAAATACTTAGTTAATTTTGCACTCATATGCATCTCACACACAGACCTCAACATCTCGCATGCCTTTGATGTACCTGGAAATTAATGATATTTGTAGGAAATTATTTCACTACAAGAGCACATCCCATTCCTTGCAAAGCCTTATTACCTAGAAAAATTCCACAACTTTAAGCATAAATACCTTAATAAGGGACAAACAAACCTAAAACATCAGGATACCAAAAAAGGAACAACCATTCTAACAAGCATCTAATGCTTGTCTAATTAGAATCACAGATACAGAACAAAATGAATTAGTGTCTTTGAAATTATGATAGGAAAAACATTTGATCCTTTAATTTGATGCTCAAGTTATTGGTGAAGTGTACGAGTAAAAAGGATACTCTCAAGTTTAATACTTATGAGCTTATTAAATTACTCAAGAATGTACACCAACCATAAAAGTACTCTTAGAAAGAGAACAAATCTCGGGTAGCTGAGTAAGATCAAAAATTGAAGGAAGCCAGAATGAAATTAAAAGAGGATGCATTAAATTTTGATAAAACTAAATTCTTTTTTGAAATACTGATTCTAATAGCATAGTATTGTACCTTTTTCTATTGGTACTACAGTAAGAACATTTTTAGCACATGTTTAACATATATTTTATTGGTTTCAGTTTTAGACTAAAATCCCCAAGTGTTCCCGTGTATTTAGTATTCACAAGAACTATCTGAGGATATAGTTACAAATGCAGATCCCTATTCCTCATTTCAGAGCTGCTTAATTATTTCCCTGCAGGTAGATATAGGAATCTGCATTTCAATGAACAGACAGGGAGTTCTGTTGCATGTGGCCCATGTACCTTAGTTTAGAAATTCTGCTAACATAACAAAGAGGAGACCTAATTAGCATTACTGAATAAAATGCATATAGTGTGAATTTTGATTATATGAAATAATGAAATAACTAACAAAACTTGGGAGACTAAAAGGTCAGTGCATGTGAAAGGAAGGATAAATAAGGTCCTCATTTTCATAGCAAAGAGTGATCAAATTCATTGTTAGAAGGAGAAGAGTTAAAACAGGCAGAAGCATATTATTTAAAGTTGTATTATTTAGTTATATTTGGTGATTACCAAAGGAAATGACAACAGTATTTAGTTCTGGAGGAGAGATAAAGGGGTTGGTGATAAAGTAATAAAATATTTACTTTCATTTTATACTTTGCATAATTTTTTTAACATCTTTATTGGAGTATTATTGCTTTACAAAGTGTGTAGGTTTCTGCTGTATAAAAAAAGTGAATAAGCTATACGTATATATATATCCCCATATCTCCTCCCTCTTGTGTCTCCCTCTCACCTACCCATCCCACTCCTCTACGTGGACACAAAGCACTGAACTGATCTCCCTGTGCTATGTGGTTGCTTCCCACTAGCTATCTCTTTTACATTTGGTAGTGTATATATGTCCATGCCACTCTCTCGCTTCATCCCAGCTTACCCTTTCCCTTCCCTGTGTCCTCAAGTCCATTCTTTATGTCTGCATCTTTATTCCTGCCCTGACCCTAGGTTCTTCAGAACTTTTTTTTTTTTTTTTAGATTCCATATATATGTGTTAGCATATGGTATTTGTTTTTCTAGTTCTGACTTATTTTGCTCTGTATGACAGAATCTAGGTCCATCCATCTCACTACAAATAACTCAATTTCATTTATTTTTATGGCTGAGTAATATTCCATTGTATATATGTGCCACATCTTCTTTATCTATTCATCTGTCGATAGACACTTAGGTAGCTTCCATGTCCTGGTTATTGTAAATAGTGCTGCAATGAACATTGTGGTACCTGACTCTTTTTGAATTATGGTTTTCTCAGGGAATATGCCCAGTAGTGGGATTTCTGGGTCATATAGTAGTTCTATTTGTAGTTTTTTAAGGAACCTCCATACTGTCCTCCATAGTGGCTGTATCAATTTACATTCCCACCAACAGTGCAAGAGCATCCGCTTTTCTCCACACCCTCTCTAGCATTTATTGTTTGTAGATTTTTTGATGATGGCCATTCTGACTGGTATGAAGTGATACCTCACTGTAGTTTTGATTTGCATTTCTCTAATGATTAGTGATGTTGAGCATCCTTTTATGTGTTTGTTGGCAATCTGTATATCTTACTTGGAGAAATGTCTATTTAGGTCTTCCACCCATTTTTGGATTGGGTTGTTTGTGTTTTTGATATTGAGCAGCATGTGCTGCTTGTATATTTTGGAAATTAATCCTTTGTCAGTTGCTTCTTTTGCAAATATTTTCTCTCATTCTGAAGGTTGTTTTTTTGCCTTGTTTATGGTTTCCTTTGCTGTGCAAAAGCTTTGAAGTTTCATTAGGTCCCATTTGTTTATTTTTGGTTTTATTTCCATTTCTCTAGGATGTGGGTCAAAAGGATCTTGCTGTGATTTATGTCATAAAGTGTTCTGCCTATGTTTTCCTCCAAGAGTTTTATAGTGTCTGAATTTAAATTGAGGTCTTTAATCCATTTTGAGTTTATTTTTCTGTATGCTGTTAGGCAGAGTTCTAATTTCATTCTTTTACATGGACTGTCCACTTTTCCCAGCACCACTTATTGAAGAGGCTGTCTTTTCTCTATTGTACATTCTTACCTCCTTTATCAAAGATAAAGTCACAATATGTGTGTGGGTTTACCTCTGGACTTTCTATCCTGTTCCATAGATCTGTATTTCTGTTTTTATACCTGTACCATACTATCTTGATTACTGTAGCTTTGTAATATAGTCTGAAGTCAGGGAGCCTGATTCATCCATCTCCATTTTTCTTTCTCAAGATTACTTTGGCAATTTGTGTTCTTTTGTGTTTTCATACAAATTCTGAAAAGTTTTGTTCTAGTTCTGTGAAAAATGCCATTGGTAGTTTGATAGGGATTGCATTGAATCTGTAGATTGCTGTGGGTAGTATAGTCATTTTCACAATGTTGATTCTTCCAATCCAAGAATATGGTATATGTCTCCATCTGTTTGTATCATCTTTAATTTCTTTCATCAGTGTCTTATAGTTTTCTGCATAGAGCAGAAAACTATACAGGTCTTCTGTCTCCTTAGATAGGTTTATTGCTAGGTATTTTATTCTTTTTGTTGCAGTCATAAATGGATGTGTTTCATTTCTCTTTCAGATTTTTCACCATTAGTTTACAGGAATGCAAGAGATTTCTGTGCATTAATTTTGTATCCTGCTACTTTACCAAATTCATTGATTAGCCCTAGTTTTCTGTTAGCATCTTTTGGATTCTCTATATAGAGTATCATGTCATCAGCAAACAGTGACAGCTTTACTTCTTGTTTTCCGATTTTATTTCTGTTTATTTCTTTCTCTCCTCTGATTGCTATGGCTAAAACTTCCAAAACTATGTTGAATAATAGTGGCGAGAGTGGGCCACCTTGTCTTGTTCTTGATCTTAGTGGAAATGGTTTCAGTTTTTCACCATTGAGAATGATGTTGGCTGTGGGTTTTTCATATATGGACTTTATTATGTTGAGGTAAGTTCCCTCTATGCCTACTTTCTTGAGGGTTTTTATCATAAATGGGTGTTGAATTCTGTTGAAAGTTAGCAGAAGGAAAGAAATCATAAAGATCAGATCAGAAATAGATGAAAAAAATGAAAGAAATGATAGCAAAGATGAATAAAACTAAAACCTTGTATTCTGAGATGATAAACAAAATTGAAAAACTATTAGCCAGACTCATCAAGAAAAAAAGGGAGAAGACTCAAATCAGTAAAGTTAGAAATGAACATAGTAGCAACTGACACTGAAAAGTAGCAACTGACACTACAGAAATACAAAGGATCCTGAGAGATTACAACAAGCAACTATATGCCAATAAAATGGACAAGCTGGAAGAATTTGACAAATTCTTAGAAAATCAAAACCTTCCATGACTGAACCAGGAAGAAATAGAAAATCTAAACAGACCAGTTACAAGCACTGAAATTGAAACTGTGATTAAAAATCTTCCAACAAACAAAAGCCCATGATGAGATGGCTTCACAGGCAAATTCTATCAAACATTTAGAGAAGAGCTAACACCTATCCTCCTCAAACTCTTCCAAAATATAGCAGAGGGAGGAACACTCCCAAATTCATTCTACGAGGCCACTCTGATACCAAAACCAGACAAATAAGTCACCAAAAAAGAAAACTACAGGCCAATATCACTGATGAACATAGATGCAAAAATCCTCAAAAAAATTACTAGCAAACAGAATCCAACAGCACATTAAAAGGATCATACACCAAGTGGGGTTTATCTCAGGAATGCAAGGATTCTTCAATATACACAAATCAACCAATGTGATACACCATATTAACAAATTGAAGGAGAAAAAACATATGATCATCTCAATAGATGCAGAAAACCTTTCATATTGTTTTTTTTTAAATGGGTATGTACTACTTTGTTTTAAAGTTTAAAAAAATTTAATATATTGTGCATTTCTTGCTTTCTTGAATGTTTACAAATATTAGCACATCCTTATTTAATTATTGTATTTTGCTCTAACAGTTCTGTCTTTCCTCTAGGTTGTTGCTGGGAGTTATCACTTTTGCTATTACTGTCAGTTCCTTTGGTCTCTTTGTAATTTGCTGCTTGGACTGTGCTTTATTCTGGAGAAATTAGACAAATCAAGCGTTTGAGAAGGACTTTTATACATCAGTATTTAACCATTCTAAAGAAGTTATTAGGACACTTTCCAATAATAAAGTGCAAAAAGTTTTGTAATAGGCTTTGTGAAATATATGCCATAAGCCTTCTTGTTGTGTTTTTGTTTGTTTTCTCCCTAACTACCTGTAGTAAAAGTCATTTGGTTCATCTCTGAGAAGATTTGGCACATCCTTCTATTGTGACAGGAATCTACTGCAGGTCCCTAAGTTTTCACTAAAGAACACTAACCCAACCTTTTCTTTTTCCAAATGAAGATATTTCTATTATATATACTGATAAATAATTACCTCTATAGGAAGTACTTAGCAATGAATTGCCATGTCCACTCTTTGATACTCATAGAACATTGTGCATTACCTGACATAGCATCCCTTTAAAGCACATGTCCAAGTAAAATTTATAATTGTCTGGTTTCTAAGAATAACTTTAATTCTGATATTAAAAAAAATACCATGGCATCTGTAAAATACATAACTGACTAGAGTTTGTAGGTAGGGGTTTCGAAAGCCTAGTATATTTTGGCAACTTGTTTGAAATAATATATTGTGTGGTACACAATTTAGGTTAACTTATGTCTTCATCTTAGATCTATCCCTTATTTTTCTACCTTTACTTTCCCTTATTCTTCATTTGTTTGTTGCTGGTGAAGGGAAAAATAGGACTTACTTTGGCATTGGATCTTTTTAGAGCAAATATTGCCTCTGCCCCTTCCAAACTGTAGGATTGTGGAAAAAAAAAATATGACTTATGTAAACATTGATCTATTCATCTTTACAAAAGAGTTATTAGCAGTATCTAGTTCATAAGGTTTTTGAGAGTACTAAACGAAATAGTGTAAGTATAGCAAATAGCATATGGTCTGGCATGTAGCAATTATTAGCCGTCATTGCTGTAGTAACCTTCCCTAAACTTTTTCTAGATAAGAAATCAGTCTGCCTATTTATGTATATGTGTACATATATTTTTATATACATAATATTTATATATGCATATATATAATCATATATACATATACTATTTGAACCACAGACATTTTGACCATAGCATATAGTCTCTTTACATTTTTATTTTCTATTTTATACTGATAAATCCAACATAGCGAGTTTTAAGAGAGAACCCAATAGCAGAGAATATACATTCAGGATAATTCTCACAGTTTGCTATAAATGCCTGTCTATGAACACAACCTGATGCAACCATTAAAAGTGTTTTGCAGAGAAATATAGGAAATGGAACAAATAATGGAAAATATAAGTATATTCTAATCAGTTTCTAAGAAAAAGGAAATGTGTGCCTGAAATAATATTAAACTGAAGGCTGACACATGGTATGTCAAAATGTATTCCATGTTCTCATCTGAGGTTTAAATAGCATTCTATTCTTGGAAATTCCTTTTATTTAAAGTGTCTCCTTTTCCCACGCAGTTCAGTGAAATGACTTTTCTTTTTGTGGAAGTAAAATACACTGTCTTGGAAAGCACATTCATACTATCATTTATTTTAACTAGTTGATATTATTCAAATGAAAATGAAAGTCTGCACAAAGCAAACTCCCCTTTCTGTCTTATCACTTTCCTATACATTTCTTTTCTTCCTCACTGCTTTATTTTCCTTCCCCTCTTCTCAGCTTCATGCATTTTCTAAAGCTTGCTAGGGGAATTATTGTGTGCACAGCTGTGTCTTTTAAACTACTCTCTATTTTTTTTTCCTTCATAATTGCTCCTTTAGTTTTTGGAGAAGAAGGTAAATAGGCAAAATGAAGAGAGGGGACATTTATTTCCAATGTTAATTCCAAT
This sequence comes from Pseudorca crassidens, assembly GCF_039906515.1. NCBI lineage: Eukaryota > Metazoa > Chordata > Mammalia > Artiodactyla > Delphinidae > Pseudorca > Pseudorca crassidens. The sequence continues at coordinate 74,287,311 of NC_090304.1, read as the reverse complement.
CCTGAAACATTTCCTGTTTATCAATTACAGACTTTTGACTAAAATCTATACTTTCTTTATTAGAAAGAGAAAGGAAATAAGCAAATTCCTTCATCTACAAATATATGTTCAAAAATCAGGGTCTCAAATAAACAGGTTGCTTTGGATTTCATACTTATCCATCTACCACATACCTCATAGAAGTCATTGCGCTCTGTGTGATTGGGAGAGAAAGTCCATTAGCCAGCAAAGATACAGGGTAATTAAAAAGCATCAACTCTATTGTATCCATGATGTATCTCTAATTTCTACAGTTTACTTCCTCATGCCATCGTGTCAATGGCAAAATTCCTAGATGCTAATTTATATTGTCTAGCCTTGAAATTTTTTGAGAGAAATCTGGGATCAAAGTACTGCTTGCAGACAAATAGCCAAGAGATCAAATGTGTTAGATTTTTTAAAAATGCTGTTTGTTTGCAATTATGGTTTAAAATTGTAAGCAAATGGCAAAAGGTATCATTCTAAAAATTGCTTTTAAAGGCATTTTCCTCCTGAGAACAGATGCGAATGACTTCTGTTAAAATTAAGAAAGAGGCATGATTACGAACACTGGTAGCAGAGAATTGGATTCTTCTTATATTTGGGATTTATATATTGGGATATATATTTTGGATATATATATTTGATATATATTTCCAGATATAGAGCTCCAATTCTGAATAAAATTGTGCACTAATGTTTAATTATTTGTTTCATAGTCAATGAAAATATAATTTCCATAACAACTAGAGAAAATGATATCTAAACAAGACATTTATTTAGTTTATTTTTCATTTGAATTTATTTTCATTTAGCATATACTCTACAGTTACTGCTAAAGAACACTTAAACATCTTCTTCAAATAAGGGACCTAATTAAATTTCTAAAACCTATTTTAATATTTAGTCTTTAATTTAAGTTCCACTCTTATCCCAGAATAAAACCCACATATTAACCTTGATATAAACATTTTTAAAAGTAGAATATGTGTAACAATAATACCTCACCTATTCCAAAATCAGTTATCTAGGAACCAACCCTCTTTTTGGAACTAGATTTTGATAGATGTAAAAAGAGATGTGTAGACCCACTGACAGTACTATATTTTATCTTAATAGTAAAGCATTATAGGAGGAGGCAAAAACTAGAGCCATTATTGAAGAAAATTTTGTAACTCTGTATTTTTCAATCAGTCATAGTATAATTATTAAGATGTGACAAAGAGAATCTCTTTTACTTAAAATATTTAAAAATATTTATTATTTTCATTATGCTTTTTGAAGCTACCACTGATTATAAAGTTTATAAAGACAATGATTATGCCTAAAATTCTTCCCTGTGTCTCCAATACCTAGCAGAGGATTTATGTGCTTGATTACCAGATAAAATATAGGATTCTTAGATAAATGTTCCTTTGGGACATACTTACACTAAAATATGATCTGTAGTTTATCTTAAATTTAAATTTCACTTGCTTTCTGTATTTTACTTCTTAAATTTTCAATCGTTCCTATGTGCTGAGTAAATAAAAAAATAAATATCTTTAACAAAAAAAAATAACAAAAATATTTTCTAACGCTCAGAAGATTGTACTGAAGAAGGAAGTACATATATAGTTCATTTTAGAATGATTTCCACTTATTGCAATTAATATATGAAGTGATTTGTGTCTATAAAAATAAACATTAAGCTCTCTAGAGTACAGATGAACACATTTCTCCAAAGGCAAACACTTAGGGTTTCCTGTGTATTCTCTAAAATATATTTCCACAAGATTACTAAATTGTTTGCTTTTGTTTTTTTAAAATATTATGAATAAAAACAAGAGGAACTGAGTTCCAAGAGAAGAAGGAAGCATCACTATTTCCCATTTGCTTATTATTTTTCAGCTTCTTCCTGATAATTGAATATCTGAATTCATTAGAGATTTAAATCTGTTTATTATTTCTGTGGACTCTCATTCATAATGAATGGTTTCTTTGTGTGTTGGGAAATTTTAATTATAAGCATCTCTTTACTTGAACATAATCTGCAGTATAATGGGACCTATACTGAGGAAGCTTTCCTCCTTAGTAACAGAATTGCCTTGTCTTCCCCAGGGAGCAATGTTAATCTAGGGTTATGCTCTCCTCCAAAAAAAAATAAAAAAAAAAAAATAGAAAAATAATGGGCCCTTGACTGAATGTGAGAATTTCAGGTTCAAGTCCTCTAATTTTTTTGTGCCTCAAGGCTTAGTATCAAGATCACATGCTCACATTTGTAGCCAAGACAACACAGACTTCTGAGTTTTCTTACAACTTACATCCACCTAATCTGTCTTCAATTTCTCATTCTTTTTAAAAAATTTATTTGTAAGTCCAGAATTGTATTACAATTACATTTGTTGATTGGAGCCAGAAACTTTAGAAGCACTTGGGATATTGTAGACTATGTTTAAGTATCTCCCACTCTGAAATAGTCCCAGAAATGAGGAACCCAGTTGATGGATTGTTTTATTTAAATGAAAGTGGCAAGGTTTAGTTAGAACTAGAGGAGTTAACTACAACCTATCAAGGGGATTGGGTTTCACCACCTTATTACCCTACATAACTTTGCATCAGAAACTTCATTGATTTATAGCTAAGAATTTCCTCGAAAACATTTCCCTGTTTTCAAACGAAGGGAAACACCCTTACTTATGTTTTGTTCACCAGGATAAGATTTTTCTCTCTTTAAATTTTGTAAAGCATTTTATCTGAGGCACACTTGGGTTATTTAGTGTAATTTGTTAGTTAGGCATTGTCCTATAACCTCTATAAATTGCAAGCTATATGAAGACAAGCAGAGCCTCACTCAATTTTTTAATCTCCTGATCAAATACATAAGACACCAATTCAGGCTTTTGGAGAAAAAATTGTGACAAAAAGACCCATAAAATAAAGTTTACCATAGTAATTATTTTTATGTATACAGTTCATTTATGCTAAGTATAGTCACATTGCTGTGAAACAGTCTCCAGAATTTTTTTTTTGTTTGCAAATCTGAAACTCTATACAAATGAAACAACTCCTCTTTCCCTGAAAGATTCAAATTTGTAAGTCAACACTATGTTTAGAAGCTATTGACTCAAAGCTTAAACAAAGGACTCCCATAGGTATAATTTTTGCCAAGTATTGTAGGGGTTGTCTTTTGACTTCTTTTTTTATGAGAACTTTGGAGATTCTAATGCTTATGCTAATTTACTGACAAAGGATCAGATGGTACATATTAATTTTTGCTTTTTTAATCTAAGAGTGCTAATCTTTTTTTTTTTCCTTTAGGTTAATTATTAGATGACTCTTGGTCAAGGCAAAAAGTTGAAATATTCACCTTGGGGAGGTAAAGGTATAAAACACTCAGATTAAGGTATCTCTCCTATCCATTTTGTCTATTAATTACAATTTCCAGAGAAAATTTTGTGATTATCCTCTTGATACTGTAAGAAAAAAATAACATGTTTTTATGAAAATACAAAAAAGCTCATTCTCCTAAAATGTATCCAAAGCCTTGATATGTCATGACTTTATATGAATTAGAGCTGTTGTTGAGTCCTCCAGATGTCAGTAATTCTAAGTTATCATTTTAAACTGTTTGGAGGATTGCAGTCATGAAAACAATTAATTTAGCAAGGTTGAATGTCTGAAGGGTTATAAACTCTTCTAGTATTAATGCATTTACAACAGAGAAATTGTTTTTTTTCTTTCTTCCTTCCTTTCCTTTTCTATTTTCCATCTTATTTTTCTTCCTTTCTTCTCTTTATTCTATCATTCTTCCCCTTTCCTTCTATCCTCTATTTTTTCAGAATTGTGTAAGGGAACAAAAAACAACTAAAATTTTATGGCAAACCAATCCCTTGAAAATTGAAGAAAGTTTTACTATCTGAAAGGCAATGTTTTCAATTAAATTTGATATTTAAATGTTCATTTATTTCTTTCAAAAGTCTCCTGGGGATTTAGAGAGGAAGAATCATGTGAGAGGTAGGGCCATATGATGGGCTCAACTGTAACAGTTCCGACTCCTCACTAAGTCCCCATGAGACATCAGGAAATGCTCAATTGTAAGAGAAACTCCAAGTCTTACTGGACACTTTCTGTGCCAAAATCAGTAAAGATGGAGACATGAAAATCACTGAGGACCCTCTGCTTTCAAGTAGCTTAAAGTTACATTGGAAGATACAGGAAAACATAGAAACCAGTGAAAGTATATGCTAGATACAGAACACATATGCAAAGTGCTATAGTTCAAAATAATATGAAATGTAATGTGAGTTGGAGGTAGAAAATAAGAGGGAAACATATTTAAGACTGAGCTTTGAAGAACAGATACAGTATTTGTAGGTGAATACTTATGTATAGAAATTTCTAGGTAGAATAGCATGAGAAAAAAAAAAAGTTTTAAAGAAAGTTCCATAACAAGGGAAAGTAGAATTATTTAAACAGTATAGTAGGTATTTGGTTGAATATTTAACTTTCCTTCACTCTTTTTGTGTGTAGACTAAATTTTATTAACATCTGCCTCACAGGATTTTATGATAATTAAGTGAGGTAATAAATGGAAGGCGCTTAGTAAAATATATGGAACATAGTGATTGCTAAAATAATTAGTAAACTTATTAAGAAAGAATGAGAAACAGTGTAAATGTGAGGACTACTTTATAGTTAATTTTGATTGGATCCTAGTGACCAGATGAAGGAATTATGAGAGAAAGAACTCAACAGATTGAGATAAGAATCTAATTTGAACACTTCTGAGAAAAGGAAATTAAGTCTTTGTGTTTATTTCATTAGGATTTCTGCTTCTACTTCATTTTCAGTTATATGATTTCTTAATGTAGTATTTTATTTTAAAAATTCTACTTATTATAGTAATCCTTTAAAAATTAAAAAATAAAACTAGTCTCTTACTATAGTGAATATGAATATGTACATCCCTTGCATTGTAAAATCATAGCATTATTATTAAATGTCAAAAGTGGCAATAAAAACAGAACTAATTGTGTGTCATCAGACAAAATACTCGTTGTTATTAAGTGTGTATACAAGCTTTAACATTTATAAGAATAAGCCTAAATACCTCATTCAAAACTTAATTTGTAGAGTATTGTAGGAATACTATTTATAGCTTAATTTGGTTTCCAGAGACCCTATAAAATATAAGCTTGCTCAAAAGCAAATGCTCTTTAAAAGTTGTATTTAATTTATATTATGGTCATTTCTTTTATACTTTACATTAGAACTTATAATCTTTTTTCCTCCTGACATCATACATTAACTGTTGTCTACTTGTTGATACATAACCCACGTATGCAGGCTAAACAATTCCCAGCATGCTTTTGGAAATCCTATCCACTTCTCTTTCTCTCTTACTCAATAAAATATATGAAATTGCAAGTAACAATACCACATTATTCTAGGGAAAACTTTGAATCTTATCCAAATTTTTAAAATTTCTGACTGAGTTGGTATTTTAAATAACATAAAAATAATTTACCTGTTACACATCAGAAAATTGGTCACTAGTCACAGATTGCTGTGATACTGTGGTATATAATACTTTCTCTGAGAAATTTGGTTCAACTGAGTCCTGTTGAGGCATTTTGAGAAAATTCATATCTTCCTGAGGTAGTTTTTCTTTTGAATGAAGATATTCCCATGGTCAGTAAGTGAATGTGTTTCTTATTCCAATTCCTCTGAAGAAGTGAATAATTTGGTGGGAAGTCAGCCAGCTCTGTTGGGAGGGGTGGCAATTTATAATTTGTGAGTTAAACAGGATGGTCAAAGTATTGGTCTCAAAGGCAATCAGAGGAAATGGAAGGTATCAGAAGTCGTCTTAGCAGTCTTTATCATGTACACCGCAGAAAGGAGGAAGGGTTGGAGGATACAAGCTTGAAAAGATGATGAGTCTAGCTAAATTAACAATATGTAATATAAAATCTCTATCACAGCCTGTCTATCAGGAGCCCCAGGGTATATAACCTTGTATCTTTTCTTGTAAACTGTGTCAATAAACATGTATTATCCCAACCCATCACCCCACCTTAACTAACCAACAAACATATCTAAGGTTGATTTACTTAGGTATCAGAACAACTGTTTTCCTTTTAAACCTGAACCATTTTGTAAGTAGAGAAAGGGCACCTTGTCCTAACATCTTGATATTGTGGTGTTAGTGCTCAATGCTCATAACATAGGAGAGTTCCTTTGCTTAAGGAATTTGAATTTGGCTCCAAAAACTTCTCCTTCATGATCTACATAGAATTATACACTTTGATATATAAAAATCGAGTTCCCCACTCTCCTACTTCATTCTTCTGGGACTTCTACTTTATCATTCTGTGTTTAAGCATAGCCATAAGTGTGGCATCATGGTATATTATGCCCCAATACCATGTTATTTGTTCCTGTTACTTGAAACTCCAACTTCATGTGCTACACTCTTACTCATTCTTCAAGATCCAACTTAAGCAACTCCTGTACTGTGAAATCTTTCCTCAGCTTGCCAGATGAAGTTAAGAAGTTAGTTATTCCTTGCTTTGTGACAACCCTGAATCCTATATATTTTTTCTATTTAAGCACAGATCATACTCAATTGAAATTATTTGATTACTTGCTTGTTTGCCTTCCTAAACTATGATTTTCCCTGCACTATTAGAAAGTATATGATTAATGATCTAAAGTTCAATAAAATATGATGAATAAGTGAAGATAAAATGGAGAAAAAGGTAATGAAAACAGGAAACAGTATTTATTCAATTAAACACTTATTTAACTAAACACTTAGAAAGGATAGTCATATATTTGACTATAACAGCAACTATCTAGATTTACTGCAAAATAAAATGTAATTCAGTTTAAAGAGAAATCTAACATGTGAAAGAAGTAGATTCAAAGAAAAATACAAAATTTCATCAGTAGCAGTTGTGATCGTTGTAAGGATCAGCTCATAATCCAGCCCATGTGTATTGAACTGTACTCTGAATCCTAGGGATAGAGAAGAAACCATGAACTCTTTATTTTTTTAAAATAACACTCATTTTAGAGAGCTTATGGTATGAGAACATAATTTCATTTTGGCTCCCTCTTTGTGGCAGGCAAAACAATCTGTTTGTGTGTTTATTTATTAATTTGTTTACTTTTTTATCTGTTTAGTCACAAAACACAGAAAAGGGGCTTACTTGTTTTCTTTCCAGGCTTTCTCTGTCTTCTGTGAAGGCTTGCTTTTCAGAAATACTGTGGTTGCTTTCTAAGGTTCCTGTTTGAAAAATACAACTGACACATACCGAGAACACACAGAATGTCTCCTGGCAAAGTGGAAGGGTTTCTAAGTCAAGAAACATAATATAGATGGATTGCTAGAATCCTTTTACATGGATTGCTAGGATCCCTGATTGGTACATAAGAAGGTCTTTATGTTGAAGATTGTATGTGTTTATACTCATTTTCTTATGACAATCAGGAAGAATTAAGCAACATTGATATTTATTACACATACACTAACATAGTAGTGTATGTGTAATTTATAAATTAATGTGTGTGTGTATTTGGGGGCATGCCAATAAAATTTTTTAGATTTTTTTTTTTTATGAATGAGGGCATGTCAATAAAAACTTTTAGGTAGTGCTAATATGCAAAGTTGTAGTCACTGATATATACAGAATAGAGAGTTACTAGGAATGTGGTAATCAAGTCCAGAAATATGATCAATTTCCTGATCTAGTTATATTCAAAATATACAGGAATATAAATATTATATAAAATTGCATTTGTTTTCTTGCCTGAGTATTACATTATTGTTGCTGTTTATGTTGTTATTTAATTATGATGACGATGATGATGATGGTGAAAATGATGACAACAATGATGCGGGTTTTGGGAATACTTCTTCCTCAACTTTGATGTGTCTACTTCACAAAAAGCAAAATTGTTATGCTTCTGGACCTTTATTTTGTCCTTTCTATTATTGATACATAATGAAGAATAAGTGCATGTTTGGCTCCCTCTACTCATTTTTTTTTTTTTTTTTTTGCACGGGGGGGAATGCATCTTCTCAGCAAGATCACAAGGTATATCTATTCTTTGATGTCATAGGTTGATGCAAACACCTAATTGCCTAATTCTGGGATTTAGTTAGAAAGCCCATAGGTCAATAGAATTAAAATCTTATTTTCCAATCTGGACTCATTTAGTTAAAAATAAAACAGTTGTTTTGCTTCATCTTTACCCACTAAATGGTCGAATGCTCTAGATTGGATGCTCTCTCTGAGACTTCAACAGTAATTATGATGTTGATCTAAACTGAATAAACTCTCAGGTAAGAAGATGAGCACAAAGTTTTACCTACATCTTCTTCAGCAGGAATCTGACTAAATTAGGCACACAAAAACAGTGGGAACAGAAATTATTTGACATGGATTCTAAGAAAAGTAGTTAAAAGTGGTGTGAAGGGCTTTAGCACTATTGAGTCTATTGTTATCTGTATTAGATTTCTATTGCTGTTGTAGTAAATCGCCACAAAATTAGTGGCTTAAAACAACACACATTTATTATCTTATAGGTCTGGAGGTAGGAAGTTCTAAAATCAAGATGTTAGCAAAGGCTGAGTTCCTTCAGAATTCTCTAGGGAAGAATGAATTTTCTTGCCTTTCCCAGCTTCTAGAGGCCACCCATGTTCCTTGGTTCATGGGCTCTTTCTCCAACTTCAAAGCTGGCAGTGTAGAGTGTTCAATTTTTTTTCTCTCTCTCCCTGACCTCTTTTTCCATGTCACTTTTTTTTTTTAAGACTCTGATTTCCTGCTTCCCTCCTTTAAGTGTTCTTATAATTATGTTGGATCCATCCAGGTAATTCAGGAAAATATCCCTATTTTATGATCTTAATCTGACCTGCAAAGTCTCTTTTGCCATGTAAGGTAACATATTCATATGTTTCAGGGATTAAGAGGTAGCAATCTTTGAGGACTATCATTCTGTTTATCATACCATCCTTTTAATAAGATGGTAAATCCTTTAAGAATCATTTCTTGCAAATAGATTTAATGGAAAATTAGAATATATGAAAGATTAAAACCATGACCAAATGTTTATTCAAGCTTAGATTTTATTTTTATATTTTAACTTTTCACTTGAAATAATTTCACATTTATATAAATGTTGCAAATATAAATAAAATATTTATTTCCCATATATCCTTCACTTGGCTTCTCTAAGTGATTATATTTTGCATAAACACATAAAATTATCAAAATTAGAAAATTATCATTGGTACAATGTATTAACTAATTTATTGGACTTGTTCAAAATATATTTGTCCCACCAATATCCATTTTCTAGGCCTGGACCATATCAAATATCCTATATTAAAATTAGCAGTCTTATTAATCTATTTTAAGATCCTTAGCTTTTCTTTGCTGTTCATAGCCTTGATATTTTGAAGAGTACTGGTCAATTCATTTATAGACTGTCCCTCAATTTGAATTCTCTGATTTCTTCATGATTAAGTTCAGAAGTGATGTTGTGCCTTTCTCAGCACATCATATCAGAGAGTATATGATATATTGACCACCAATATAGAATTTAAAGAGTCTTTCATTCAGTTAAAAAAAAAAAAGTAAAAACTTACTACAAATATACAGTAATCAAGTCAGAGTTATACTGGAAAAACAAAAGATGTGTAGGTCAATGGAATAAAACTGAGAGTCCAGAAACAAGCATCCACATTAACAGTGATTTGATTTTTGAAGAGATTGTACCAAGGAAATTTAATGGGGCAAAAGAATGGTCTTTCAACAAATGGTTCTAGGAAAACTGGATACCTACATGTAAAAGAATGATGTTGGACAATTACATCATACAGAAAAGCTAACTCAAAATGGGTCTAAATGTGAAAGCAAAAACTATAAAAACTATAAAAAGTGTTCAATATAATCACCCATAAGAGAAATGCAGATCAAAAACACAATGTGATACAACTCACACCCACTACGATGACTATAATCGAAAAGTCAGATAATGTCAAGTGTTGCCAAAGATGTGGAGAAACTAGAACGCTTATACATTGCTAGTAGAAATATAAAATTATGCACTCACTTTGGAAAACAGTCCAGCAGCTTCTCAGCATGTTGCACATGGTGTTATCACCATATGATCCAGTAATTGCACTTCTAGGTAAGTACCTAAGATAAATAAAAACATATGTCTATACAAAAACGTGTTCATGTATATTCATTACAGCATTGTTTATAATAACCAAAAGTGAAATGTCCTTCAACTGGACATATTGCAACCAAATGTCCATCAACTGATGCAATATGGTATATCCATACAATGAAATATGATTTGTCAATTTAAAAATGAAGCATTCTTATATGCTGTAACATAGACAAATTTTGGAAATACTATGCTAAGTGAAAGAAATGAGTCACAAAAGACCATGTATTGAATGATTTCATTTACATCAAATGCCCAGATTAAGCATATTTACAGAGAGAGAAGGTAGATTAGTGATTTCCTACAGCCGAAGTTGGGGATGGAGTGGGACAGTGATTAGGGAGAAGTGGGAAGTGCTTGCTAATAGGTACACATTTTCTTTTCGGAGTGATGAAAAGCTTCTAAAATTGATTATGGTGATGGCTGCACAAGCCTGTGAATATACTAAATCTACTGAATGTTACAACTTTAGGTGAATTGTACAGTACGTGAATTATATCTCAATGATGTTGTTATACTAAAAGACAAAAATTACTTGTATCTTTCTCAACATACTTTGCTCTATTACCTTTAAATTTTTTATTCCTCAAACATATTCATTATTTAATTCAATAAATATTTATTGAATGTATCCTGTGTGTTAGGAATTGATACAGTCATTTGGACTACAGGAGTGAAAATTGAGGCAAAAATTACTGCTTTAAGATTACATTTTAGTGAGGCAGATAGAACATGATCAAGATTAGAAGTATAAATATCATGCTAGATAAAGATATTACCTAAGAAGAAAAATAAATAAATTAAGGAAAGGAGAATTGTTCACACACAAAACTTTAGACAGCATAGCCAGGGAAAGTCTCACTGAGAACATGGTCTTTGAAGACTGGAAGGAAATGAGGCAGTGAGTCCTGGATTTATCAGGGGAAAGAGAAAAATAGAGGAGACAATAAGTGTAAAGTCTATGAAGTCTTTTCAGAACTATTAAGAGAACATTGTAGCTGAAGAATAGCAAGTGAGGAAAAATAAATAGTAAATGAATTTAGGAAGAAAGTGTTGACAAAATTACATAGAGCTTTGTCACTTATGATAAAGATTTAGACATTTTTTTCGATTGAAACAAGAAAACATTGGTAGATATTTGTTATAAAAGTGATGTCATGTATATGATATTTTTAAAGAATCGATCTTATTTTGGTTTCAAGGATAGTCTGTAGCAGGGTAAATAAAGCCAGAGACCAGTTATGAGGTATTTGCGTAATAGTGGAAAAATATATTATCTTATATCGAGGTTATGGTTCTGAACCCAACACACAGAATATAGTGTGAATGGTGCTCCTTGGAATTTTGCCACATGAAGACTTTAGTTAATGCAGTTGGTATAAAGGGGCCAAATTCAAAAATATTTTGAAAGTAGAACCAACCAAATTTATTTACAGATTATCTGTGAAGGAATTTGTGAGTAAAAGAGAATCACAAAATGTGATCTTAGGTCTTCAGCCTGAGCTCCCCTAAGAAAGGAGTTGTCATTTCTGAAATTGTAGGAGAATCATGTGCATAGAATATCATGAGCTCAGTTTTGTGCAAGCTAAGTTTAAGGCATCTATTAGATATCTAAATGAAGCTGTCTTTGCAATTAATAGATGAAGTTGAGGGAAGAAGTCTGGTCTGGAGACATAAATTTTGGAAATATCAAATTGATGCTATTTAAAGCCAACAGCCAGAATGAGAACATATTGAACTTTTTAAAATTCTCACCAAATTAATCACCTCTTCTATTAGACTTTCTCTATTCCTTCAAACTCTGTTAGATGCTCCTCCCATGCATTTTTTTAGTGATCAGTACAGCATACTGCAATGCCATAACATTCTTATATGCTAAATGTTGTGTGTGGTGGGAATATGCACCACCTTATTATACTTCGGTGTAAGCTTTATTTCCGTATAGCTTTTCACAGAATAAGGTATTTATAAATATGTATAAAATGGATGAATGAAGGAATTTTGAAGCAATCTACAAGTTCTGAGATAAAAGGGAGACTCTAAGAAATGAGTTTGTAATTAGTGTAATGAATTCCCTTATGAGATTACGAGAATCTCATCACTGAAAGTATCCAAGTAAAATGTAAAATATTTAATTTCTGTCAAGAATCTTGTAAAAGGCAGTCTTGTGCATTATGGACAGTAGCTCTGAGAAATCTAGCAACTCTAAAATTTTAATATCTATGAATCAAATGAATTTATTAGTAGGGCAATGAAATGAGTGAATAATATAAATGTAGGAAGATCCACTAAAATAAAAGGTAGTGATGTTAAGGTGTCATCTGCATGTCCAGCTGTCTTTCTAAGAAAAGGCATCAATAAAATGTTATTACCCTGGCAATTTCATCAAATTCAATGTTGCATCTCTCAGCCAGATCCTCAAGGATTTAAAGATGCTTAATTACGCACAGAGAATTCACAAAAGACTTGATATTGTATTAATTTATTATACAATGAAAAATTGAACTGTCAAGGGTATAAGATAGTCAAATAAATCTGAACAGTTTTCTCTGTAGGAAAGCCATGAGGAGAATGAATTTAGCAAAATAACATCTTGTTTAGCAGGAACAAGAAGTCATCACAAGAAGAAATATAGGTTTATCATTTGAACATTTCCATGTTTGTTCAGGCTTGGATGCTCTAAGGTCAATCTTCTCAATAGGATGAACTTCCTCTCAGTACTCTCTCCTATAGAGGTGTTAAGAACTTTGCCTCTGGCTGTTGCTTTTCTATGTTCCATTTCTTCCTAACACTGCTCTGATTAACTTGTTATATATATATATATACATACTGACTTCAGTTTAATCTTGCTCTTCTTATGAAATATTCCCTTTTGTTAAACCATTTGTTATAGTTAATGCACAACTTTGTGTTAGTGCCAGGTGTATAGCAAAATAATTCAGATAAACATATATATATATGTGTGTGTGTGTGTGTGTGTGTGTGTGTGTGTGTGTATATATATATATATATATATATATATATATATATATATATATATATATATATATATATATATGCAGTGTCTTTACCTGCCTATTCTTAATAGATGAGTTGAGTTTACAGTCTTATTTTCAGGGAGGAATGAGTTAATGCAGCTGTCCTGCTGTCCATTCAATTTTTTTTAAAAAGAAGACACTCCTAGAAGCAAGAAAACAAGGCAGGGAACCATGTTCAGTCTCCTTTTCTGCTGGACCTCTGCATAAAGAGGAGGGAGAGACTTCACCTCTGTAATGATCTCAGGATCTGTTCTGGCTAAGGGTATTCTATAACTAATAGAGCTTAGGATCTTTGAGGCATGAGAATGTCACCAAAGCACACAACTCCATGGAATTAAAAATAGAGATGTTTTGGGACTTCCCTGGTGGTCCAGTGGTTAAGACTCCAAGCTTCTACTACAGGGAGCATGGGTTCGATCCCTGGTCAGGAAGCTAAGAACCCTCATGCCACGTGGTGTGGCCCAAAAATAAATAAATAAAAGAAACCCTTCTCTAGAGTGAGCACTCACCAAACCCACTGATTTACCACTTAAAAAAAATAGAGATGTTTTATAAATTAACTGCTCCTTATTGATAAGAAAATCTTCAGACTTAACTCAGACTCCATCTATCTGGGCCAGAGGTGCATGCCATACATAGTAACAAGAACCTGGGGAGCCATCCTCAATGTCATAGGTGTATTTCTGCTTCTTCTGAGCTTCTAATTTATGGTATCTTTGAAATTACTTAGTAAATCTTGTTACTGGGTAAGGTCTTTGATTTGTGTGTGGCTGATTTAACAATGAAAACCTATGAGTTAGATCAAATGATCGAAAGAGATATCTTATTCCTTCATCTCTAATATGTAGAAGAGTGAAAAGGGAGATCACTTCATTATTACCACTATGTAATATCTCCAAGAGTTATATCTGAAAGGGTTTTAAAATATATATATATATACACACACACACACACATATATATGTATGTATGTAATTCAAATAATGGAATGGGACCATTCATCCTATGACTAATACAAAGAAGTTCAAATAAATTTGAATGGTTTTATTAGGTAATGTGATGTAGAAAGGTAATATAGACAGTATTTGATGTTTATAGAACTAACCACACTGCTCTAGCAATATTCATTCTTTGAAATCCTGTATGCTTTGAGTGCCAGCTCAATAATATTTGTAAGAATATGATCTTATTTACCTATAATGAGATGCATTACAAAACTATATAGCATTTTAACTTCTTTATGTACTACAAAGCTCATCGTTCCTCCTTAATTTACAGCTCAGTAATCAAGACCCTTACAATGTATGTACATTGTTCAATATCACACAATTATTAGCACGAGGGACAGAGCTATATCCCAGATTTCTGACTTTTCTCTTACTGTTACCTCCACTATAGCAAAGTATAAAGCACAAAATTCACGTTTGAAAATCTCATACTAGTGAAGGGTGGGTCTATAAGGAAAAATGTAAAATATGTAAAAGATTTTTCTGATGATGTTTTGTTTTCTTTTTTTTTTCTTCTTTTCTCTTTGAAAAACAGTGTTTTGTTGACTCTCTCACCCTTCTAGATATGTTACTGTGTGATCTGTATCTAGAAACCATAATAAAATTTGTCAGTTTTCTAGGTCTAAGCAATTTGCTTAAACAGTTTAATCTATTTGTAAGAACTCATCAGCCAACCGTAAAGTTTGCAACTTCAAATTGCACGTCAGAAATTTATTAAAATACAAGATTTGCTATAAAAGTAAAAATGATAACAATAGCAACCAAAGCAATTGAAATATAACATGTAAATATATTACAACTATGTTATTAGGAAAATTATAATTAATGATGTGCCAAGAACTTTCAATAGGAGATCCATTTTTCAGGGTGTTTATAAGTTAAACATAAAATGATTAATTCTGACAAGTATAGTTGTTTACAATAAGAAAACATAGACATTTTCTATGGCTGTACAAAATAGAAATTATCTTCAAAAAGTAGTTTATTTTTTCACTAGCAATAAGGTGGTTATTGAATATATATATAATAAGCTATTATAGTTAGTAGGTCTAGATATTTTAGTGAATTAAATTTTAACTTAATTTTATATTTATTCCCTCAATTAGCTGTTCATTTCTATGTTTAATTTAAAACATAAGATCATATAAAGTTATATTTGAACCAAACCATATAGTGTAAATTTAGTGTGGATGCAACAAGCCTATCTCATTAAAAAAGTTTCATTAACAATATATATACATAACTTTGAGGTAACAAATCTCCCCCAAAAATCTAACATTTGGCAAATAATTTAGATTTAGAAAACAAGTCCTAACATCCCAAAATGAAAACAAAAACACTTCCCTAAAAATCTGCAAAATGTTCAAGAAATCACCTCACAAAAGAAGATATAGGAATGGCCAACACATTAAAAAGTGATCAGTGTCACTTGTATCAGGAAAATAAACACTGAAACTACATTTTGTTACCATTTGAAACCAACTGTAATGAATTGAAAAGAAAGACTGACAACACCAAATATCAGTGAGGATGTAGGACATATTTTACTGGTGGGAATGTAAGTGGCTTACCTATATTGTAGAACTCCTTTTGCGGATTTTAATAATTTTAGAGATGTTTAGCCAAGAGAAATGAATATAAATATTTTCAGAGAAATACTGTAGTCTTATTAATTTAAAAAATCCAAATATCCATCAAAAGGAAACAAATTCTCATTATGTCAAATATATTATGCTATTCAACAACAAAAAATAATTTGATATGCACAAAAACATGAGTGAATCTCACAGTCATTAAACTAAACAAAAGAAAAACTGACATAAATGTATTTATACTGCAACATTACATTTATATAAAGTTTAAGAACAGGAAACATTAACCCTTGTGATAGAAATTAGAAGAGTGGCAGTCTCTTCAGAAAGTGAGGATGACAATTTGACTAGGAAGGATACAGGGGCTTTCTTGGGTAAGAAAAATGTCATAACAAGTGTGATCCAAGTGTGGTTTACATGAATGTATACCTTTGGCAAGACTTACTGAATTTTATGCTTAAGATCTATTCACTTAACATAGATTATACTTCACACTTAAGAATACTTGTTCATCTTTTGTCTTCCAAAATAAATTGTATTTTCATGAAGGCCAGACTTATACTGCATTGCCTAATATAACAACTTATGTATAGTGACCAAGTGTTTATTGAATCAATGGATGAGTTTGATGGACTGATCTTGATGAACAAAGAAGATAAGTTAATTATGACATGTGTTTTTGGTCTGACAAAAAGTGGATGGATATCAGAATTAGTCAAATGCATTTGATTTGAGAAATACTGGAGGAAAATCTAGTTATTTTGAAGAGATAAGTTGCGTTTTGAATATGTTGACTTTAACGTAAATGTATGGCAACCATAAGATATTACACAAAATATGTATCTTAATTTATATTATTTCTATGATAATAATCCGGAGAGCAAGCAGATATTTCAATCCAGCTCAGTCATTCAGAGTTGCATCTTTTTAGCAAAGATATTTGCTGAGACTAAACATAGGAAGTATCTGCCTACATTGGGCATAAGTGTAATATCACTTTCCTTACCCCAATGCAATTTTGACAGAGAATTACTAAAAATATAGACAAATGAGCCTAGAACATGATCAAGTTGAAAATTAGTTACTGATTAAAAGACTTAAAAGAGCTCTGTTTAAAAAAAAAAAAAAGAATGTACTAAATTTGCAATAAGTAAAATAATTCCTCTAGTTAAGTTCATTAAAATTAACTACTGAACATTCACTAACCTTTCAATAAAGATTACTTATTGCCTAATAATTTGCAGAAATGACACTATATGCTGAATAATATGTAACCCATGCTTCTAGGGATTGTTGGGATGAACTCCATTATTCATTCCACCCAAATGATTGACAGATATAAAAAATGAGAAAGACTCATTCAAGACTTTTGGCAAATAGAAACAAAGAAAAGCTATTCTCTTTCCGTATAAGAAGAAAGGAACACATTTCCCAAGTTGCTACTGGCAGCCAACTTGTGACCCTAAAAGGAATTAATATTCTTACAAAGTTAACCCACAAAATGTATCTTAAAATTGTGTGAAATAAAATATGGCTTTCTGATGTTTCTGCTAACCCACAGAATCAACCAACATTTGAATGTATCTTACCTGTGGAATTATAATTGGAAGTAGCAATTCCCTTATTGGTTAAAAAGCATGTCAGAATTTCTGCTATGTACAGCCAGAAATATCCTAACTGATCCAGTTAACATGATGCTCATATTACTAAAAAGAAAATGTGTACTCACTCTTTAATTACAATGACATAATGCTACTGTGGGAAAGACCAAGTACCCCTAAAGTGTTTGTTATCTACTTGTAATCTTGTTGAAATAACCCCTCCTGAGTTGTCAAGACTCAGTTAGCTGCCTTAAAGACATGTCCCTCCAAAACACCCTTGACAAATCATTGAGCAAACACAATCCTGAATGAAAGACTGAATGTATGCCCATGACTCCTTTCCTTCCAGCTAATTTTCTGAATTTTGACTTTGACTGATTGCTCACATCCTTCCCTAGAACTAACAGGTAAAATCCAAGTTTGATTTAATACCCCAGTTAAACTCAGTCACACCAGACATCTAAGCCCCCCTGACCATTCACTTTTCACACAGATCCTTATCCTCATAATACTCTGTACATCTCCCAGATATGGCCACATCAACTCCATTCTTGCCCATACCAAACATTTTCTCTGTCATCAGTCAACAATATTTCTCATCAGAAAACTCTATATCTATACACATTTTTATAAAGTTCCCTTCATATTCTTCTTTTAATTGAAGCATATTTGTCCCCTTAAAATACTATTTTCCCTATACCCCTCAAAATTATAGGCTATTTACATCATTATCTCTTCATATTCCCATATACTTTGAGGCCTAGATTTGAAGACATTATTCATTTTGCAATTTATTGCTTTTTACCAAACTACTTTTCTTCTTCACTCCTTCAAAACCCTAAGACATTTCAAGCATATATTGTCAGATTCAATACATTTTATTTTCTAGGAGTCATCTTTTCTGAAAACAAGTAAAGATCAGAACATGACAAAATATTATAGTTTCAAAATTCAGATCCCTACACACACACGCACACACACACACACACACACACACACACACACACACACACACACGAGTAGGATAGGGGGTCTTTTGTCAAGAGACAAAATAATCAACAGAATCAGATTCAGAGATGACCAAGAAGTTGGAACCACCAGAGAGAGAGACTTTAAAATAAATATAATTAACAGGACAGAAGACATAGTGAAAAAGATGGATACCATATAAGAACAGATTCAAGATATTGCTTTATAACTAAAGTAGCACATAAAGTATCTGCACATGAATCAAAGCCATTGAGTTTTGACATACTCATGACTATTCATAAGAGTGTGAAATTTCAGAAAATTGGAACCAAAGAAAATCTTGAAAAGTTCTTGTAAGTTTAAAGAACAAACAAAATCAAAGATGTTTGTGAGTGTATGTGTGTTTGTAATTTTATTGGATATCCTGTGTAGACTAAGAGAGACTGAGGTAAATATTATTTATGTCTGAGAATAAAAACACCTCTCTTAAGGCATTTAGAGTGGGATCAAATCAATCTAATCAGGAGTTTAGATGGATTTGAGCTTTGTTGCTTGTCTGGGTATCTTCAGTGTACCAGAGGGTTCAGATTTCTCTAATGATTCCATGTAATTATAGTATTCTGAAGGATTTTTCTTGATATAAAAGTTTGTTCCACCCTCAGCTTTGAGCCATTCTTATATGTTTGCCTCACAGAGGGTTCTCTCTCCATGGTTTTTCCTCTCCTTCAGATTTACACCACTGTTGCTCATTATTAGGTACTTGCTAGGTTTGAAGTAAAAAGGCAGAAGAGGTTCCTGTTATTTCTAAGTTATTTTTCTTAACTTTAGTTTTGGGTAGTCCATGAATGCCTGGCTTCAGATTTAGGATTTTCTTGCATTTCGGCTGCTCCTCATCACAGTTAACTAAATTATTTCTTGTAACTCTGTGCAGGAGGAGCAGACATTTGTGTATTTCCCCACACCACCACACTATTTCCTCTTCCATATCTGCACTGTGAAGGTAGGCTCTCTCCAGTTTTTTCCCTGTCCCCACTCATTCTTGTGAGTAGCTAGTGAAACTCTGTCAAAAATATCTTTGATTAGGTTTAAACTTCTTCTGTGTGTTTCTCAGAATTTCTATAATAATATGCTAGCCCATATTAGTAAATGTTATGTCATTTATTGAGTACTAAATAATTTATTGAGTATTATATATTTTTAAAATTCTATCAGAAACTAAAGAGTAATAACTGAAAAAGAATCATAGATATTTCAAATACTAGTTCTAAAAATGAACGTAAAGATCATTTATTTTAACATCTACTGAATTATTGTCCATATATATTAACATATTTTAGGACAAAATATTTGCATATTTTAAACATATATAAATGTACATTTTTTTAAAACTGTCAATTTAAACAAAGTTAAATATTTTTCTTTATCTCATGATTTTAACATTTAATGCCCCCCAAGAAATACCACAATATAGATATTTTAAGCAGTGTTTGTCAAAATCATTTGACTAGAGAATTCTTAACTTTCAGAGAAAATTTCTACTGAACAATTGGACATTTATTGGCAGACACTGATCTAGTCTAACCCCTTCATATAAAAATTTGCATGGTGAAGCTCAGAAGGTGAGGTTCTTTGAGGAACTAAGTTGCAATATATAAAATGCTTAAATAAATATTAGATCTGATATATCTTTGAATTTGTGTAGCATTTTATAATACCCAAAATAAGGTCCCTTAGTTTACCACTAAATCTACAGAAAAGTCATAAAATATATTATTATCAGTTCCATTACAAATATTACTATTAATTCCAAACTAGTTTCAAAGAAGTCAACAGACTTATCCAAAGTACTAGTTCTAAACAAATAGCAAAATTTCCAAGAATTGAAATTATCCTTTCTTATTCATTTTATTACAATGAATGGATTTTTCTGAGAGAGAGAGAGATATTTCTTTTCTATAAGGAAAAAAATTTCTGCAAGCTAAAATGATTTACGAAGACTTCATTGCAAATTGGCAACAGTTACTGGATGAGTTGCACTTGGACAGGTAGAGAAGAACATGCTTTATGCAAAGAGCATAGTATAAAGAAAGGCATGAAAATAAGAATAGAATAGCAAAAGTGGAGGAAAGTGAGGCAGAAAATGTAGCTACAGTGCAGTGGGCATAGGCTCCACGGGAGATAAGTTTGGGTAGACCAGGAGGAGCTCTGCTAAAAGATACCTAAAATAGTGCTAAAACATTGTTTTTAAATTTGAACAGGAGGGATAGGGAAGAAGGCATCCTTTTTTAAACATTGATGTTGAATGCAAGATTAAAAATAATGCAATTAAAATCATGAATGCAGTAGTTAGACTAAGGATTACATTGCAAATTTAATTCCTTCACAGTACTTTATAAATTTTATCCTCATTATTCCTGGTGGGTAGAATTTTGTCTGTGCTCAAAGCCCCTTATTTCTTAAAAAAAATATACTTGTGGTATTTGTAAATCCATTCATACGATTTTGAGTAATAAGTAACAGGAAAACTTTGTCCATTTAGAAGAAAAACACTTCAACTCTTTTTTTTTTTTTTGGTATAATTAAAAAACAAAAACAAAAGCTGAAGCTGAAGCTGAAGCTATAGAGCTCCAAAATTGGCAAGAGTGCAGTTTTTACTAAGGTAGGATAAATTATACCATATTTGAAGAAAATTGGTTAAGTATTTTTGGA
Source organism: Pseudorca crassidens (assembly GCF_039906515.1). NCBI lineage: Eukaryota > Metazoa > Chordata > Mammalia > Artiodactyla > Delphinidae > Pseudorca > Pseudorca crassidens. The sequence continues at coordinate 74,266,157 of NC_090304.1, read as the reverse complement.
AATTTGAGGATTTAAGATATGCATTAGAATATGTATAAGGAAAATGTTCTTATTTCTGTTCAATGGCTACCTCAACTATAGCCATTTAAGAAAGCATCAGCTCAAAATTTTTCAGTAAAGATAGTTTTTCTGGATTAGGTCCAAATTATGGGTACTAAAGCAAAAATGAATTTTCTATGTGTAAATGTGCATCATCAAAGGGAGCAATTATCAACTGAATGAACTAAAGATTTTTCCTTTTTTCTTTATAAACTGCCAATAAAATATAATACATTTATGTAGAATATTCCCACTCTAAAACTTTCAGTGTGCTTCAACTTCACTGAGGTAATATTTATATGATGCTGTTGTTTGAAGAAGGGATTTGTGGATGTATAAACCAAATTTGGCTGTAGTTTTAATATGGGACCAGAATTTTCCTTACCAATTCTTTCAGGTGTTTTTGTATGATTTACCCTACAGAAAAGAGATATAAAAAGTCTCTTACTCATTCATGCCATTCTGACTTTCGCAACGCTTATTTTTATTCAGCACCATTAGAGCAAGTCACTTTGTAGTTGAAGAATACAAGGCTTATTAAGCATAAATAACTTGGTCAAGGTGATGAAGAAATAAGAAATAAGACCAAGATTCAAATCCTCCTCTATTTGATCATAAAGTCCAAGCTCTTCTCATGACCAGAGATTCACTGCATAAAAAAGAAGTGTAATGTGCCTTTGTCTTTTTTGAACATTATAATTTATTTCAGTGTGAAAAAGATGTGTAAAAATAAACACTACAATTTAGAATATATTTAAATACTAAATTGGGTGATACAAACATTAAATGCTATTAATATTTTAATGGGGGACATAGTGAGGGCTGGTATACTCTAACAAGTCTAGTGAAGTGGGTGAGACTTGCTCTGTTGTACAAAACTTGAGAATCATTTAGAGGAGTAGAGAAAATATAATTGTTAATATTTATGTTTTCCCAAGAATATGCTCTGATAGTTAATTGCCATCTTCCTTCCTTCCGAGATCACTGCATAATCTTATCTGGTGACCCAGATTACCCTTTTTATCCATTCCCCTAAGTTTGGCAAAAGAAACCCTGTGATAGTGATGCCCACACCCTTGTTATGGCACTATTGGTTCCTAAGGTGGCTTCACCACAGAAATAGTATGTTTATGTGTATGTGAGTATGATACCTCCAAAGGATGAAATCTTTTTGAGGACAAGGTCTATACCTTCTTCGGAAAAACTCTGTATACTCAAGGACTAGTATAATTTGTGATATTTAGTCAATAGGAGCCCTAATAAAGGTATCTAATGGATTGAACATAAATCACTGGACTTCTGACCCCTGTTCTAAGTTGCAGAGGCCAGGAAATAGGGTTGCTGCTTAAGCAAAACATAACAAGACTAACATCAACTTTATGATCTATTGAGTATATCAAAGAATTGAGGTCACATGGCCTTAATTTGGCCCAAATTCTAAGGGAAGAGAGGTAACTGGAGGTGTGGAGGGGTGTTGCTTAGGAGCCATGAGCCTGCACTTACTTACAGGATACAACTAGATATAAAAGAGTTCATCTAGAATAGTTCACTAGTTGGTGAGTTGGTGAAGGCCACGTACAGAATGGCAGGGCTGTGTGAAACAAGATAATCACAAGCATTTGAAGACTTTAAAGCATTGAGGGTTATCTAACCAAAAAAAAAAGAGTCAGTCTTAGCTCAAATCGTAACTAGAATAACTCATAACTCTTCACTTAAGGCTTAGCAAAAGAGAAAGATTTACCTGTTTCCAGACATTTAAAATTATCTACCTCCATTTCTGCTTACTTACATGAGTTGTCCATCTTTCAATAAAATATTGCAAAATATATGGAAAGACAAGAAACAACACACTTCCAAGACACAAGGCAATAATCAGAATGAAAATAAGAGATAACACAAATGTTGGAATTATCTGATAAGGAATTTTAAATAACCATGATTAGTATGTGAAAGTTTTAATGGAAAAGTGAGAGCATATAAGATGGAATGGGTAATCTCAGCAAATTTATGGACTCAATGTAAGAATCAATTAGGAATGTTAATGTTAATTGAACGTTAGAAAAAAAAAACTTAGTAAAAATGATTTTCAATGCTTCCATCAAATGCTTGTCATAAATGATAATAGAACTAGGGAACACAATAATAGGTAAACATAAAATGGCCAAAATGAAATAAAAAGAGAATAAATAGTGAAGTAAAAAATACAGAACATCTAAGAGCAGTGGCACAATATTAAGTGTTGTAAAACATGTATAATTAGAATCTAAGAAGAAAAAGAAATAGAGAAAAGAACTAGAGATTGAAGAAAAAGTATTTGAGACTTTCAAAAATTAATGACAGACGCCAAACCACAAGCCCAAAAATCTCTGAGAGCACTAGGAAGGATAAATAACAAAAGCAAAATGAAAATTAAACTGCTGGAAAAAACTCAATATTCTGTAATAACCTATATGTGAAAAGAATCTGAAAAATAATGAATATATGTATATGTATAACTGAATCACTTTGTTGTACACTGAAACTAACACAACATTGTAAATCAACTATACTCCAATAAAATTTAAAAAAAAAAACAAAGATAAGGAAAAATTTTGAAGGCAGCTAGAAGAAAAAAAAAAGAAAGAAACATGTTCACAGTATAAAAGATAAGATTATAAACAGCATCTCATAGGAAACCATGCAGGCTAAAGACAATAGTGACATTTTTAAAGTGCTGAGAAAAACAGCTACAATTATCTACCCAGAATTCTATACTCAGCAAAAATACATTTCATAAATGAGCAGAGAAACCAAAACTTCTTATACAAATAAAAACTGAGAGAATTCATTACTAGCAGACCTAATCTACAAGATTAGGAATTTAATTCAACTAACTGGTTAATCAGATAACAAAACTACTGATAAGTCAATTAGTGATGCAATCTAGGGTTAAGAGAAAGCAGGATCAGATAGTGGCTCTGAATAAAGAATAAAGAAGCTCTGCTGTCCAGCAGGAGCTAGAACTCTGATACCAGAAGCATCTGGAATCTCAGAGAAGCCACAACCACACATAGAGATGCTTCCTGAAATAACAACTCCCTCTGGGAATTCAATTGCCTAAATAAAGCTGGAAAAGAGTCAACTCCCTTTGGGAATTCAACTGGAAACTAGGGTAAATTAGCCGAGGAAATACAGACTGCAGCATTCAGCCTCTCAAAGATATAAAATAAAGAAAGAGCAAGAATTGCATCTGAGAGAAAAGAAACAAATAACCTATCCCATTCACACTTAAAATATTTTTCTGTATCCATTTCACCACTGTACTCTAACTCCTAAACAAAATGTCATGTCTCTGCCTAATATTATGCAACTGTATTTCATAAAACACAACTAATCTTCCTCTCTCTCCAAAGTCTCATCAGTTATCACATTAATTTCAATAGCTTGGGATCTCCAGGTAATATGAAGACTTCCCCATATATATAGCTTCTTGTGGTCTTGTGACACATGGACTAAATTGAATATTTAAACATCATTCATACTCTTCATAGAAATAACAGGACAGAGGTAGGGAGACAATAGAACTAGTTAATATACACAGGTTAATGTAGTAGTATACAGGTATATATAATCTTTTTCTCTGTCTCTGTCTCTCTCTCTCTCTCTCTGTCTCTCTCTCTCACACACATGCACAAACCTGCTAAATTCCTCATTGCCTCATTTCTATTATTTTCTAGAATACTGTAATTATTTATCGCTTCCTTTTTCTACCACCTATACCTCCTTTGTCCTAAGACAGCACCTCAGCTGATCACTTTTTTCTTTAAGACTCTTGTTGAGTTAAACTCATTACGGAAAGGTCTACATATTTATTTGTCCATATTTTATTCAGTTGATGTACTTTGATATTAGGCATGACAGTAATCAGGAGAATTCCAGTGAATCCTCTGCTTCCACATATAGACCCACAATTGCATTACAGAAACAAAAAAAACACTTATCCCTGACAATCAAAATTAATGATCCCAGTCAGTACAGACCTTGTTTTTGGCTTATTGAACACCAGTGATATAGAATAGGCACCTAAGAAATCTAGGCTTCCAGTAAGAATTAATGGAATCATTCAAACAGCAGTAAATGTTTCTAGCTATGTGTGGGAGACTTTTGTTAAAAATATTGTTGACTTAATGTTGACTTTTAGAATATGAACTTTGATATTTCCTCACTATGAATTCCCTATTGTTAAACCTTTAGTGTTGGTCTAGCACAAGCTTCACTTTGAAGTCAGTTAAAACAGACAAAAGTTGTATAAACTACTAAATATATTTCTTTCAAAAAAAAAAAGATGACAATCTACATAGATTTAAGAGAACCCTGTTATCTGTGAGAAGATTGCCTTATGGAAACTAACTGGTTTCTCTTAATGACAGCTATCCTGATTAGGTTAGCTTTAACTTCTGGCATTAGCTGCAGCTCTTTTAATTATGTCTGTTTAAAAGTCACAGGGAGGACTGAATATACTGAATATACTGAATTCTATCTGAAACAAGACAAATAATGGCTAAACAAATGTCATGATTAAACACACAGAAACCAACCAAACTGTTGAAGTATGATGATTTTTCGTTCCTCAAATGTAGTGTTAGTTTACAAAGAATAAAATTCAATATGATTGCATTTATTGACATTTTAAAATGGCCACATTTTTAGTTAAAACAAAAAAAGGCAGAATTAGAGAAAACAAGTTTATGGAGATTGATATGTTTCTTATAATTGCTGAGGAAATCAAATTTTCCATTAGGTGAATTAGATTTTAAGTGCCTAAGAGTGAGAGAATTACAGTTAGTAAATATAAAATTAAAGAAAATATCTGTGATATAAATAATTTCCTAATTTTTTGTAAACATTTTTTTTTGTTTTGCGTTAGGTTTTCTTGAACAGGGATATACTATAATCTATATATCCTAATTGATATATGATTTAGTTACTACAAATCAACCTTAAAGTTGCTTTACTATCTCACTTGAATGTTGCTGCATGTCTAGGGAACTCAAATGAGAATGAAAGAGTGGCCTTTAATTAAGAGATAAAAGGGTGCATTTCTTAAAACAAAAGCATGTGGCAGGATTATTGACTCCACTCTGCCACCAGCTCAGCACATTGGCTGATGGTATTGATTGCTGAAATGCTAACAAATAATGGGACCATAAAAAGCTGCAATTGTCTATTGCTATCATACCAGTATCGAGAGGTACTAAAAGCAGACTAGTTGCCTTCGGTCATTTGAAAATTACAACAATCAAATATATTCCATCAGTGATTTACAATATAGCTGGATTTTGTTTCAGGAACTTTTCTTACTTTGTTCTTAAATTTAAAAACATATTTCAAATTAGAATGGTTGTAATTTGTGTGAAACATATAGGTTTCAAATACCAACTACTTAGAATTTTGCTGCTACCAGAAAGAATGAAAATATTAATTCAAAATATCACTGCTTGATTTCTTAATGATCTATTGTTCTCTGCTGCTAATTATATATTCCAGTAAGGGAGACAGCTATAAAATGCAAACTTCTCCCCACTGCTCTCAGATATTCATTAATTTCAGTTTATATCATAAATTCTATAAAGTAGAAGAGAATGGTGCTATAAAGACAGATCTTGCAAAACCAACATTATACTGCAATGCAAAAAAAAAAAAAAAAAAAAAAGAACTTCAGACTAATTATACAGAACCTAGACCTATTTCTATGCCTATACATGTCTTATGTGAAGCCTTATTCACATGCCTCAACTTTTTCATTGTAAATGTAGTGTCTTTAAAAGACTTCTGGGATATTGCATGTTCAAGTCATTAGTTAAAAGAAGATGCCCTTTGTATTTAAATACATTTAATTGGAATTCCTTGTGTGTCACTCACCAGCTTTTATTTACTTGTTTAACCTTGAGAAAGTTACATTTTCTAAACCTCAGTTTACTATATCTGTAATAAGGAGATTTAATTATTTATGTATTATATTAATAAGAAATAAAAGTGCTTGGCATCTTCTAGGCATTAAATGAATACGTTTTCCTTGTATGCTTCATCTTCCCCTTTAGAGTTCCTTCTAGCTCATCCTATGGTACCATCCTATGATTCTAATAAATACAAAGAATATTAAACAAAGCTAGTGTTACTATGATAATTTACCTCAACAATATTTGCATGGGTGTAATCATCTTATTTGCTTATTTGAGGTATTCCAGACAAATAGTTTGCAAATTATGCCATAAGAGTAACCCTCACATTAAAAAAATTGTGGTTGAGTGTTTCTAAAATTAGCTATTTGAAATAAAACTGTATATCACAAGCAGTATAATCTTCTCTAACAAAAATATTTCTTCATTAAATAAATATTTATTGTACTTCCTCAGAGAGTTATAAAATATTTGTTTTTATTCTAACAACTTTTAAGTTTACCAATTACAGGGCTGCATGTTATGTACTAAAAAATGTTTCTTGTTCAGTGAAAACTTTATGTTTACTCCCAAGCATGGTTAAAAGAAAAAAATCAACCTTAGAACTTATTTCATTTGACCTTTCTGATATAGTAAAAAAACACAGTTCCAACTCTATATACCTCCATGTTCTGTGACCAATAGGCCTATGGCTTGAAGCTTTGGGTATAGAGGACTCCTACTTGGGAGATAAGGAAACACTGACCTTTGTTCAAGGAGCAGAGTTAAAAAAAAGAGGAAAAATGGAGACCAAGAGGCAAGATTAATCTCAGTCTAACTTCTTTCAGTATATCAGTTATTTTTTTAAATAAACATTTAAAGTCTTAATCTGAAACGCCCTTAACAATATATCATTGGTTATAAAATCTTTTTACTTTGTCAAGTGAATGAATATTTATTCACTGCCTAAAGCTAATCACCACTTCACACCCTATGGGTCTGATAAAAAAATATTTAAACTACTACCATTATTTTCATTTTTCCAATAATATAGGAATCTTATGCAATCTGTATGGGCATAAGTAGGCTTCTGATGAAGTACTGTAAGATATTAAGACAAGCTCATGTGTTTATTTGGAGGGAAATGAACAAATAATGATATCTCAAGTAAACATAAAAAAAAGAAAAACAGAGAGAGAAATGGTTTTACAGAATTATAGAGTGAGTAGCTAGTGTTTCTGTTAGAATCTAGAATTTGTTCCTCTGACTGAAAAGTTGTTACTTAAATTTTTCCAATAATGGCAAAATTATGCTTGTCTTAAGGCTTAGAGTTTGGTCAAGAACAAAAAAAAAAAAAAAAAAAAAAAAAGAGTTTTCAGATTCCCTGCAATTCTTGAAGAACTGCAAGGTTTGGGCCAAAAACAAATGGAGAGACTATATATTGAATAGAGTTCTAATTTCAGAGAGTTCTAAATTCAGAGAATTCTTAGTTCAAAATCCGGCTCTACCTCATTTTAGTTGTCTTGGGCAATTATTTTTGCAATTCTAATTTCAAGGGTCCTTATTACTGAAATTGGATAATAATAACAGTATATTCCTTGTAGACTTACTTTAAAAATGAAATGAGTTGATATATGTAAAATGGCTATTACTGAGTCTGATACGAATGGTTATTAACTGGAATAAAATAACACAAACAAAAAATGTGGAATAGTTGAGAGAAACCCACTTTGCTGTGGTGTGGCTAGACCCAGCCAGATTGTCACATGGTAACTAAAGTACTCATCTCAGTCTCTCCCCCTCCTTCCCTTCCCACCTTTCTTCTTTCCCCTGCTTCCACCATGCCCTACCTCATTTACACACACACCTATATTTTAAAGTATAATACTAAGGGCTTATCATTGTTATTTAAAGGTGAAAATATGGGAGTTATAATTCATCTCAGTAAGATTTTTGTCAATATTTTCCAACTCCTGTAGATATATCTATATAAACATACAGATGTGTTAGTACTTTCTGCTGGTCTGAAGCTCTCATAGGCTACTGTTTCTATTTCCATTTGTCCTGAGTTCTCTCCTTATACAGTCCCTAGTGATTAGATACCTAGTTGGGCAACAGATGTAGTATGTGGCCAATCAGTTTAAAAATACACCAGTGTGAGCAAAAGGTTCATGTGAAGAACATGTTAGGGTTTTGAAACATCTTAAAGCTATACAAAGCATTTGAAACAACTGTCATCTTTTATGTAGATAAAAACGTGAAGTGTCCAAAGGCAGAATTTGATCTAAATCTGTAAAAAGGAGTAAAAAAACACTTGGAAAACATAAGAGGTTATTTCAATCTATTCATGAGTTAAACTCACTTATAAGCAGAAAACATTGTTTAAATTGCAAATGTCCAAAATTAGTTAGAAAACATTTAGAAATAACCATATTTTTCCCCAGCACATCCAAGCTAATATTAATTGTAAATAAAGACTTTAGTCAGAACTTTCCATCTTATGAATAAATGAATAGATGAAATTATCCTGATCCAAGGAGATCTATCATACCCAGGCAGGATCAATAAATAAGTATATGGAAATATCAAGGAAGATTGATCAGGTATTGACTCAGAGCAAAGCTGAGTCCTCATTACCTTATTAGTACAAAACATTCAGGTACCTCTTATTTGTGTAGTTATGTTCCAAGAACATTGTGATTTTTATACTCAAAGATACTAGTGATAAAGGTACTTTTGAAAGAAATGAAACAATAATATTGCTCATCTGCTAATTTGTCTTTTAGCTTTAAAAAATTGGTGTATCTCAGGGTTGGTGTTTAGTCCAGTTTACTTCATTAATTTTATTGAATAAAAATCAAACATTTTGTAAACTATATCTTCACTATAATACTGCTTGGGGGCTCTATCCTGTTAAGGCCCTAAATGATATTGCATTATGAATATGAACATTATGTATAAGTATGAATATATTAACATTATGTTTAAAACTAAACAATATTGAATATTGGACTAGATTGAAATGTGTTAAATTCTAGGGCTAGGCTCTAGTCGATACCTACTTAGTGTTGTAAGTTCCTTCACTTTTCTGTGTCATCTCTGTTTGTAAACTCTCCAGGCAGTTGATTCTCTCCTCTCTGATTGAAAGGTATGGCCTTGCTTGGTTGCTGTTTAGAGATTTATTGAGCAAATAATTTTTGCTTTCTGCCATGGTGCTTCTAAAACTGAATCTTTGCCATTTTCTCGCTGTAGGGGAAACACGATATTCTATGGTGTACATTTTAAATGCTAAGGAAGCAATAAACAAATCTCCCTTATTTTTAAGTTTTTGTTGTGTTTTTTTTGTTTTGTTTTGTTTTTTCCCCTTCCTTATGCAGTTCTTTAATGAAAAACTCAGATTCATTCCCATGGCCTCTGTGGTAATATTCATTGCAAACATCATTATGGATGTGAGGTCTTTCCCTTAATTAAGAACTAAAAGGCTTCATTTCCTAAAACCAAAGCATGTGGCAGCCTTTATTGATCTGGTTTGTGTCGCCAGCTGAACACATTAGCAGAGATTATTGATTACTCTAGTGGTAATGAGCTTGGGTTCCTTGTCAGGTGAAGTCCACATTCCTTGGGAGCATTTTCTGGAAACTGGCTAATGTGCAAGTACATGTTCACTGTGATATATGATTCAGTAGACTTTTTAAGCTTTATGGCCAATGAATCATTCTTTAAAAATATAACAGCAGTCATTAAAAAGGTTATTTTCCAGTCATTATCTTTTGATAATTTCTTCTGAATGCTAACGATGCACTTATGAATAGATGCTAAACCAAAACAAGTGGAACATTAAAGAGATGTGATCACATATGGCTCATACTGCTTTTAATAAGTTTTCAAGTAACCATCTTCATTATCGTCTGATGACCAAGCTGGGCAACTTAACTAGTTCAGCTTCATCATGATAAATAGTCATGATCTCCACCTAGTGTTTGAATAAGAATTGATGAAAACAGCTTCAAGGATTGATGAATAATAAGAAATGGTAATCTAGGTAGTAAATGTGTGTGACATTTCTTAAGAAAAATGATGTAACTTCTTCATTACAGGAAATGTTTTAGATAAATATTGCTAAAATATATCTCACCCCAAGATTTCTATTCAGGTAAAAGACCTATTTATTAATTCATTAGCATGTAACATTGCCAAATGGGATGAATGAAAGCAATGAGGGGCTTATTATCCTTTTGACAGGATAACGTCATGGTGATAGTTGGACTTCTTGGATTATTATAGATATATATGTGTTCAGCCAAAAGAAACTGGGTGATCTTAAAAAACATTCAGAAATGTCTCTGGAAAATCATTAGAATATTTGGGTTTTGAATATACTAGCTTCATTACAGATAAATTCAAAACGACTTGAGGGATAAAATTCTATCCTGCTAAATGGAAGGAAGAGACGCTCATGAAAATACTGTGCAATGGTTTAATAAGAAGTACAGCCAGGGCTTCCCTAGTGGCGCAGTGGTTGAGAGTCCGCCTGCCAATGCAGGGGACGCAGGTTCTTGCCCCAGTCTGGGAAGATCCCACATGCCGCAGAGCGGCTGCGCCCGTGAGCCATGGCCGCTGAGCCTGTGCGTCCAGAGCCTGTGCTCCGCAATGGGAGAGGCCACAGCAGTGAGAGAGGCCCGCGTACCGCAAAAAAAAAAAAAAAAAGTACAGCCAATGAAAATTCTAAGAGATGTTATTCGGAGCCTGGAATTTTCACGTTGATTTTGGACTTATGAAAAATTATTTCATTTCAAACCTTCAATCTTTTTATAGTCTACTGAGAGGTTTCTGCTCAGTCATTGAATGTGTTACAAGGCCCTCTGGGGCCCACTTCCAGACAAAGAAAACATCTACCTTTCCTCTCTGACCATTTCTGCAACACCTGACTGAAGGAACAAAATTGTTTCTGACCTTTGAATCAACCCAATTCCCAATTCTCATCAGTCTGCAAAAAAGTTATCCACAATACATTGATAGTTTATATTGCTCCCATCTCTGGTAGATCGTACAGTATGTGAGCCCTAATGCAGTGATATATAAAGTTAATGGAGATGCAAACACAATGGACAAAATAATATGTTATTTGTAATTTAGAATCAAGTTCACCTTTGAAAATGGAAAAAATTGATATTTGGCGATGTGGAATCAGCAGCAGGTTTCCAAAGCCAGGTTTATCAATATAGCTACAGAATTTTGTTAACAAATTCTTATCCAGATAATACATAGTTCTTCTGAAAATTTGCTTACCTGTTTCATTTACATGGCATTTTATATTGATTAGATTATCATGTTAAATGACAAACTTTCACGCAGAATATTTTTTTTCTGAATGATTTAGTATTTGTTAGGTAGTATCAGTAAAATCATCTTGCATGGTATCACAAATGGGTCCACCTCATACCAGAATATTTTTTTTCTGAATGATTTAGTATTTGTTAGGTAGTATCAGTAAAATCATCTTGCATGGTATCACAAATGGGTCCACCTCATACCAAAAGTTCTATACTCTTCAACATTGGTAAGTGTGACAGGCTATACATTACATACATTTTTATTTTCTAATAGCATGATTTTTAGTAGAGATAGCTCAATTCTTGAAAATAAAAATTGAAAACTTTAATTCAATGAACATGTACAGAGTAAAGTATAAATCCTCATCACAAAATCTCAATGCCTCCAAGATCTTGCCCTGCTATCCTTCCCAGTTAACTCATTTGCACACACACACAAACACACACATAAACACACACACTCCACAACAATAGCAGGGAAATAACTTTTTTTTCTTCCCTAGACATTTTCTTTTCTCCAGTTCTGTCTGTCCTGTTTGCTCTTCTTGGAATGTCCTCTATTCCATCTCTACTTGGCAAAGTTGCTCCTGTGGACAAGTGGCCCAAATCCAAGAAGACTTCTCTGACTTAGGGAATAATAATAATAAAACTCTCAGTGCTCTGTTATGCTCACAAGTGTTTTTGTACCTTATCACATTATATCTCACATTTTAATTTACATAGAGCATCTGTTGCCTTCCTAGGCCTGAATATTCTTCCATTATAAGTTTTGAAACATGCACCTCTGTTTCTCTCTAAATATCTGGAACAATTTCTTGCATGCAGAAAATATTTATTTGAATAAAATTGAAATGATACCTTAGAATGCTCTGTCTAAATGTGCTGTCACTTAAATGCTATAAAAAGATTTCACTTCCTAAATACAAAAAGCGTTTGTTGTTAGGGGTTCTCTTTATCTATGGATAAAATAGCTGATAATATATGCAGTAGTACTTTCTAACATGGAAATTGAGAGTAGCTGCAATATACCACCCTCCCCCCTTTTCTCCTTATTCAGGCTCTGGATTTTATTTTTCTTTGTTATCAAAGAAAACAAAGTATATTTGTCCTATACTGCTTCTTCCTAATATCACCATCTTATTTCATCTGTGGTGTGGCTTTTCAGTAAAGACTAAGGTGGACCTGGGTTCAAATTTTGCTTCTTAATACTTAAATGTTCTGCATTACTTTGCATGCTATTTATCAAGTTTCAGTTTCCTGATCTGCCTCACAGGTTTTTCATGAAAATCAAGTTAGTTATGCAAGGAGATATTGAGAATGGTATGGGCTTTGAAATATGATTAACCTGAATTTACATCTTTGTTCTACTATCTATTAATCTACAGCCAGGTACCTCTCTAAAGCCACAGTTTCCTTATTTTTACATGAACATAATAGCACCCATTTAATAGAAATGCTGGAAAAAATATTAAAATAGATGTTTTCTGTACATGAATTATACCAATTAATCTACAAATGTTGATATATCCCCTTTCTATCAAATACACAAAATACACACACACTGATAAGTTGTTGATATTGATGATTTGTCTGATATCCACATCAGAACAGATGCTTGTTTTTTGTTTTCTACAAATACTCCATTTAATAGTACATAAATGATGTATTAAATAGGGTCTAATGTACATGTGGATTTTCAATTTTTTTCATTTTTCTGAAGTTATATAATGGTTTTTTGGGGGTAGTCTCTACTTATTTAGTACTCTGGAGAAGACAAGTTATAGCAAAGTATCATAAAAGCATCTTTCTTCATCACTTAAAAAAAGGAAGATATATTATCTAATGACATACTTTCAAGTTACTGTATTCTGTTTATCCATGTTATACCTTCTCTTCTTATCAACCATTCATACTTCCCTCCATATCTTTCCTTAACCATTTGATTCTATTCAAATTTGTCATATCAATCAACATTTTACATCATAATGTAGCTGATCCTAAACTGCTCAAAATTCTTATAGAAGTCAATAGTCATATGATGAAATTTCTCTTAAATTAATTCACATAGTCTCAGGACTTCCCTGGAGGTCCAGTGGTTAAGACTCTGCACTTCCACTTCAGGGAGTGTGGGTTTGATCCCTGATCAGGAAACTAAGATTCCATGTGCTGGGCAGGATGGCCAAAAAAATAATAATAATTCATATAGTCTCATAATATCAAGTGTACTGATTATACAATATGTACACCTCTTTAGACTGCAGCAGATAATAAAGCTCTAGCAATGTCTAAGATGGTGATGCAGTCTTCTATCCATCCTTATGGAAACTGTCTACTCAGGTCCCACAGAAGCAATGGCTTTGCACCGCACTATATGAACAATCTTGAACAGGCCCATTGTATGAAGATAAGAAAGTGAGAAGTGTGTGTGCTGCCTAGGCAGCCACAGGGAAAGAGAAGAAAGTGACCTCTACATCTGTAACTAAGACTCTTCATTCTTTCCTGTACATAATACATTTTAAAGTAAACAATTTAAATTCTGTCACTGACATACTTTAGTCATGGCATTCTTTATGACTATTTTGCAGACAACTATTATACTCTGATTTGAAAAAATATTAATACAGATTTTCTTTTAAAAAACATGGTATAGAAGGGAAGCTTAGACCATTCACTTCTACTGACAGAGAAACAGGATAATACAGATTACCCATGCAAATGCTTATTTTGAATTTTAATACTCAGAGATAACTGAAAGAATTTTTAAAATCTCATTTTTTTCTGATATCACTTTAGAAGGAATAATATGGTAACAGCACAGATGACATTTTTGTTTAAAAATCTGCTTTGATTTATCTCATATAAGCTTTAGTTATAATTTCCCTTGGGTGTTTTCTGGTGGATATTCTTATATATTGAAGAAATTCTCATTTGATTCAAATGATTCAGCAAAATGTGATTTGATTCTCAATATATGTCATGTCTTAACTCACACCTTGTTTTAGTCACATAAAAGAATATTAGTTAATAATTAAAATTCATAAATGACAATAACATGCAAACACATGAATTAATCTAGCAATATGATAAGGGGAAAATACTACCAAATGTTTATACATATTGCTATATCTTTCAAGTAAACAAAAAGTCATTTAAAGAAGACATATAGATTTTAAAAAAAAGATATATAAAAAAGAGAGAGAGAGAATGATGAAAGCAGGATTTGAGATAGTAGTTACACACTAGTGAAAGGCAGGAAAATGGATTGGTGGGAGGCACTATGTGATTTGATAGGCTACTAGGGGCTGTTGATGCCAAAAACTCAGCCTCTGTACACTGGCACTGAATTGAATCTCAGAGGCAGATTTTTGTGTGGGGTAGACAGGAATAGCTTTATTGCTTTGCCAGGCAAAGGCGGACACAGTGGGCTCCTGCCCTTGAAAACTGTGTGCCCCAACCTGTGAGGATTTGGTAAGGAGTTTTATAACAGTGGTTCAAGGGCAGAGTTGCTGATAAGATTAGGGTGTGTATAGCGTCTGCACTCCTTTAATCTGGGCTCAGGTAATCTCTTGATGAGCTTCTCTGGTTCCTTTAATTTGGCCTCAGGTGGTCTTCTCTGGAAAGAAGAATGCTAACTGCATTTGCTGAGTGTTTTGTTCTGTAAAGAGCTCAAAGATATTGTTATGTGTATTCCTTGAGGTGGAACCAGGGTCCTGCCCCAAGGCTGCACTATTATTTCTTGGTTGCTCCTCCCTTGTCTCTGCATTCCCTCCCTTCCTGGACTAGCAACTGTTTGAACCTACTCTTTTGGGACTCAGGGAAGGTCATGGAGGCTGGAGTCTGTTTCCAGCAAACAAGGAATGGGGGGGCACAGAAAGCCTTCCATACCCAGGAGCCCCATAGGGTCCTGCTTGGTTTCACTATTGATCCTAAGTTTTAAGATAAGTGTTGGCCAAAGATATGGCCAAAGATAAATAATTTGAGTGTCAAAATGTATAATGTAGAAATGGATTATAATGCAAAGTAGAAAATAAGTCCATTCATATCTAGATGAACAGTTGATTAGTTAAATAAATTGGAAAGAATAACTGTATCTCCTGTATAGAAGATTCCAAATAATTTATGTAGCTACTCCTCCCTCCAGGAGGGGAGCTAAAAATCTCCCAACAACTTGAATGTGGGATGTACTTAGTGAACTTGCTGCCAAAGAGTAGAGTGTAGAAGAGAGAGGAGGGGAGAAAGTAAATTTACAATGAAGAAACCTGGCAAATACTAACTTTGCCGGGTGATCAAGGTTAACATAATCAATTATGTCATGTTGATAGTATGTACCCTTGATATGATGTAAGGAAAAGACATTTCACCTCTGTGATTTTCCTCTTAAAACCCAGTGAACTCAATCTAATTATGAGAAAAACAGCAGACAAACCTAAATTGAGTGGATTAGTCCACTTAGGCTACCAATACAAAATACCACAGGCTCCATGACTTAAATAATAAACATTTATTTTCTGACAATTCTGGAGGCTGGAAGTCCAAGATCTACATGTCCACAGGGTAGATTCTGGTGAGATTTCTCTTCCTGGCTTGCAGATGGCCACCGTGTCCTCACATAGTCTTTCCTCTGTGGGAGAACACAGAGAGAGCAAGCTCTGGTGTCTGATCCTCTTCTTATAAGGACACAAATCCAATCAAAATAGGACCCCACCCTTATGACCTCATTTAATCTTAATTACCCAATTCAAAGCCCTATTACCATGTAAAGTTGCATAGGAGGTTAAAGCTTCAACATGCGAATTTGAAGGGCACAATTTAGTCCATAATATTGAGTAACATTATTTAAATCTAAAACTGTATTCCACAAAACAATCAAGGTCATTAAGGATAAGGGAAGCCTGAGAAATTGAATAGAGGAGATGCAGTTAGGAAAACATAATAGTTAAATGTAATGTGGTACCTGGATGAAATTCTAGAACAGAAAAGGAACACTGGGGGAAAACTTGTGAATTCCGAATAAAGTGTTCAGTTTAATTAATAATAATACATCAATGTGTGTTTCATTTTGTTACAAACATAAAAATGTGATGGAGGGTATCAACATTAAGAAAAAGTAAGTGAGGGGAATACAGGAATTTTGTGTACTCTGTGACATTTCTGTAAATCTAAAATTATTGTAAATTTAAAAATTTATTTAAAAAATAAAATTAAAAAATACTAATGGAGGACCAAAATAAAAGAGAAACAAAGAAACAAAATTAGTCCATGGGTGAGCTAATTAATATGTAAGCTTTACTAAGAAAGGCTTATAATTGTGTTGGGGCTCCCAAGGACAACTCTCAAGCTCAACGACTTGCTAGAAGGATTGACAGAGCTTAGAAATTCATTATATTCATTCTTATGATTTATTACAGAGAAAGGATGTAGTGAAAATTAGCAAAGGGAAAACACACATAGACAAAGTCCAGAAGAAATCAGGCACAAGCTTCCAGGTGTTCCCTTCAAGTAGTGTGGTGTGGAGATACACTCAATCCTCCCAACAGCAATGTGTGCCAACTCTTGTGAAGTATTGCCAGCCAGGGAAGCTCACCTAGTCCTTGGTGTCCAAGATTTTTATTGAGGATCAGTCACGTAGGCATGCAGTACCCACAACTCAGTCTCTAGCACCACAGAGATCAAACAGAATTAGCATGGCCCAGGGCCTCAGGCAACCCAAAACACTCTTATCAGGCAGGACATTCCCCAGGCTTGGAGGTTATCTCCTAGGATCTGGTTAAGGGCCAGCCTTCCTGAAGGCAAGCATGTCTTTGGAATGTGGGGGACTTGGGCAACCCAGACCTGATGAGTTAACTCTTTTTTTACACAGTAATGAATCTGATTTTGTATACTTGTGCTCAGTAATATAGTATAATGAATAAAAATTGTATCATGCTTATATACTTGAACTTAAGGAATATAAAACTATAGGCAATATAATCATGTACAGGAGAAACTTACAAAGCAATATAATTAGTGATTTAATAAAGAAAATGAAATTTCAACATGAATCCATAGGAAAGAAATTATTGTATTTGAGAAGTGAGGTCGACATAATTACTTTAAAAACATATATATATATATATATATATATATATATATATATATATATATATATATATATAGTAAGGTCGGATCTTAACAAACGGCACCGCAAAACAGAGGAAAGCTTCAAGTGAGCTTTATTAGGGAGCACTCCCGGGCGAGGTTCACTGGTCCAAGAGAAAGGGGCCAGAGAAGTCGCACCCGGGCGAGGGTCGGGCAAGATTTTATAGGGGAAGAAGGGAAAGGGGTGTGGTGAATCTAGGAGGGCTTAGGGTATTCCTTATTTGGTGGTCTTTTCGGGTATCCTGGGGAACCGTTGGTCCCGCCCCTCAAAAGGCGGGAAGGCTGGGCTGGATTCAAAGTCCCCAGGTCAGTTCCTGGAACTGGGTGGTCCAGAATGTCTCCAGGGCAGTTTCTGGAACTGGGTGGTCTGGAGAATTTCGGTCTGAGGCAACCTGTGAATCTGATTGTGTTCCCCTGCCTCAGGCCAGTTGGCCTTACATATATATATATATATATATATATATATATATATATATATATATATATATATATATATATATATATATATATATATATGCCCAGGACACAGCTGCTCCTAAGTAGACATTTGATTGATGTAAGTTACTTAACATGCTTCTTTAGGATTTTTTTTTTTTTTGTAACTTGGAACTACTGAGAGTGAGCTTGAATCCCTTGTTAATATGAAGTTGGGACTTACAAGTTTTGGGTGTTGTGAAACTCATGTTATCAATCTGTGTAGAGGAAGTCATACAAAAGACTGAAGACAGGAAGAAAGAAGAGTTGTGAGGTGCAGAGAGTCATAAGTACATTCAAACCCCTGATTCACCGCTGCTTGAAGTTCATATGCCCTCCTGTGCTACTTGGTATTTTGTTTCTGTTTTGATCTGTGTTATATCAAGTTATCACTTGATTGTTACCAAAGGAATCCTTCCTGAAACAACCAAGTTAAAGCTTTCATAGAGGAAATGGCATTTGACTAAATTTTTAAAGACTAATCATCACCAATATTTGTTAAAGATGTTCTATGTTTCAGATACATGCTAAATGTTGGAACTCTTAGACCGATAAAATATGAATGCTGTTCTCAAATTGTTGACAGTTAAATGAAGATGAACATGTAAACAGTTTAGAGCAATTTAGTATGCTTAACACTCTAAAGAATTATAGTAAAAATGTTGAGGCATGAGTCTGATTTTGCTGGTAGAAGAGAGAAGAAAATACATTCTAGGAACAAAGAATTCAAAATGATTTAGACTAGCTGAAGTATTGGAAGTAGCTGAGATCACTCAGAAGGAGTAAGATATAAATATTACGGCACCTAGGAGAAATTACTATTACAGAATGCGTTCTAGAAAAGTAAAAGAAAAAAAACAAAGCAAATAAATATCACGAAAGAAAAAAAAAGTAAGCCTAATATTTTCCAAAGAGATTTCTTTGTTAGAATGAATTAATGCTTTAAAAAATGATTTATTTTGAATCATCCCTGAACATTTAAACTAAATCCAATTCCTTAAAACTGGTTCTAATTCTCATGCCTCTACTATTATAAAATTATGTAAGAGACCCTGAAAAACTTAGTCCCCCAAACTGCTCCTCCCCACCCACACTGATAAACCCAAGCTTCTCAACTGGGTGGCTACAAAATCTCAAGAACAGTTTCTTCATTTTCAGAATCCATTTTTTAGCCCTCTATTTCTGAAGCAAACTGAATTTTCATCTCACTCTTCTAGAAAAAGCCTCTCCCCCAACAAAAACAAAAACATTCTTTCAGAACCTTCTCATGCCTGGGATTTTAAATAAAGATCTATGCTTAATGATACTCTAGTTGATTTTCTTCAGTTTCATGTGTTGTGCCTTGAATCAGGACTGGACGCCTTCTGCTCAGCCCAGGACACTCAAAGGGGACAGATCCTGTCAAGTAGTCCTTGATGGCTCCCCTCCTCAGAGTTCCATTGACTACACACCTGAGTAAATTCTGTTCCTAACAAACTAGTGCCCTTCTCTTTTTACACTGATGCACCACATAAGCCTTTATTCTTCTGTCTTAAGTGTGTTTGGGACAATCTTTGATTCATTTTGTTTCACTGCTCAGGAATCTCATAGGTGATGCAGGAGCACAGGGACAAGACTCTCTGTATGTGACTGTCTCTTGTTCATTCTTGTCGTTTGAGTATGAGCAATCATCTGTCATTCAACATGTCTCCAGTTCGTTGCTTACCTTCTTACATGTGCAAACATTACTTTACAAATCACACTGTGTTACTAAATTTGGTACATAAATAAGCACTCTGTGTGATACCTTAGAATAAAAGGATTCAAAGATTCTAAGTATTCAATGGTCAGCATTTTTTGCTTGGTATGAAGAAACTGCAAAAAAATATGAAAACCCTAAAATTACTTCCATTAAGAATTTATTTAGAAAAGGCTAATAAAAATGTAGAATTAATTTCCTCTCCCTCTTCCAGCCTAACTGCAAATTGATATCCCTACTGTACTCTTTTACATGGACTTCCTCTTCCCTCTTACTCTGCTCTCCCTCCTCCTGTACCTTTTTCCAAACTTTTTTGCCCTTTCCATGACCACCTCTATCTAAACACTCCCCTGTCACTGGTCAGTATTTCTCCTAATGTTTATCCTGGGTGGAGAAAATGCCCAGCTCCATTAGTTCTCTATTTTAGAAATTTGGTGAAGGTCAGATTTGCAAAATCTAGCTAAGGACTTATCCATCTCTCATAACAAAAGACAAGGTTTCACTAAATAACTTAGAATTGCTCTAAGAAATTACAATTCAAAATTATTTTATCTATATGAATTAGTTAGATCCTCAAGAGATGTAAAATTGTCAAAACTTGGTTAGAAAAATCAGAATGAATGGATTACTAAGAAAACTTTAAACATATGCATGGACAGTTGAACTTGGATGGATATGAAAACAGTATAAAATAGATCAAGACCTTTTAGCAGCTATCCATTTGTATTTTCTATTAAAATTGCCTGTTTAAAATTCAGATGTGTAAATAGAGAAATGATAAATTCTTCCTTGATTTCAGAGTTCACTTAACTACCATCTTCTGGGAATACTTTGGTTTTAATAGGGGTGAATATATCATAACTACCTAATCTACCTCTGTTATTGTTATTGTTGTTGTTGAGTGGCCCTCCCAGGGTAGTGTATTCAAGGCAGTAGTCCTTATCTTTATGATCTAAAATCATGTCAATTCACAAACTCAGGTGGATGGATCAGAATTAAATTTAATGCCTAATTCCCCTTTAGTCTGGTTACCACTCAGACTGAATACCAGCCCAGACTCTCTGGATGTCCACTAGGGAAAAGAAAGATGCTTGAAGACCAGGAATATTTAAGGTAAAATCTTGAATATTCAAAAAACGTCTATATAACATCCCCTGCGGCCTCCACTTTGTCCATCTCAGTACTTAAGTAGACAAGAGAAAGTCATCCCTTCCTGGGAATAGTTGCATTTAATGACCAAACTGCCTTATTAAGATGTGTGTACCAGGAGGACATGAGAAAAGTAGAGGTAGACTATCAGCTTTTTGAGTAGTTTCTGCCATAAAAGTCACAGATTGAAAAACTGCCATCAGTCTGGAATGCTGAACACATGACCCATATTAATTGCAATGGCCCTATCAGTATGGCAGGAAGAGAAACAGAAACTGGGTAAAAATCAATACTGGAAATGCCACAGATGGCACCAATGCTCGTCAATAGCCAGATGTAGTCAATCTGTCAGAATTAAGAGGAGACCATGATCCATAGGATGTTTCCTTTCCCATCTTGCAGTTTTTGGTGGGAATTACAGATTTGGCATGCAATTATAGCCTCTGCATCAGAAACAGAGTCTGTTTTGCTTTGGTTTGCTTTGGCTTGCTTTGAGTATTTTTTAGTGCCTAGTCCACAATGTGAGCATGTTGTCATGACTGGTGTGGTGGATTTATGCAACAATCTGGTAGTCCAAGCAATGCAGACACTGTTAAGAGCCTGATGCCAGTTTGTCTCATCAGTGTGGAGGTCCTTTCTGTGGGCATCTATGAGTCACCCAGACAGTTCAATCAGCAACCACAATTTGATTCCATGGTTCATGTCCCTGAAGAGACACTGTCTCTCTCTAATCTACAACAGTCCCAGAGTTGAGTTTCATCCACTGAATGGAGTGACCATGTCCACTTTCAGTTCATGAATTTAATCAACTCACATTTCTTCTCAAATTATGTGTATGGATTGTTCCTAGTTAGGAAACAGTAAATACTGAATAGTATAATTGCCTGTAGATACAAATTCATAGTACTTTCTGGGGAGACCATAGTTGATATGTCAGTTATACAAATTTTTCCATGAATATCCAAATTCAAATGTTTGTCAAAATATTCATATTTTTTAAAAAAAATTTTTTTCAGTGTGACAGATTGATAGGTGCCAGTTAGCTATCTGTTATGGTAGGAACTCTGAGTTTACTTATAAGGCATAAGCAACTTACCTACTATCGAATTTGTAATTCTATGTCCCTGAAAGTCATTGCCTGGACTCTCTTCAATTCACAAGTGCCTAAACCAATAAATAGGAATGAAAAAATAAAAAAAGAAAAATCCACTTTGTGGGGTTGAAAGTCTAAATGACTTCTGCATGCTAAGTTAATTATGTAAATGGCCACTTCAACGAAAACAATGTAGCTTCAAAAAGAAAAACTAATATATTGTTTTATGGAAGGATCAGTCTAGAAGAAATGGTAGACAATTTATTTATAAAAAATAAAGATATGTATTTTCTTTCACTGACAGCTTTCTTAGAATCCTAGAAGAACAAACAAAGTAAGATAATAGAATGGGGCTGATTTTATGAAATTAAAGTAAGATAAATATGTTGATTAGGCAACTGAATAAAAATCCAGTACAGGTCAGATATGCAAATTAGTAGTTTTAAAAAATTTTAATCAGAGATATCTGTATTTGAAGTTCTAGTGAATAGAATCCAAATCTGGGAGAAAAAGGCCCAGGGCATTTTCTCTAACTATGATACTACTTATACATTTATGTTTTATACTTGAAATATGATTTGATTTTTTATACATATAATTTGTTACAACAGGGCTATTCAGGCATATCATATATAGAACATTATATAATTTACATAATCACATGTAATTTCATCAATTTTAAGCTATGATCAGTATTATGTATTAGTTGCTAACATGTTTAAATTTTTATTTGTTAATTTCATAGATCTTATATTTATAGAGGAGAAAAATAATATTTTTATATATTTGCAATCTTAAAAGCATATAGCTTCTCAAAAGAATTCCCACCAAGACATTTATTCACTACTTTTTTATTGTTTGTGTAAAATTGCTCTCTCATTCTTCAAGCAAGGGCCACTAGAAATTGCATACATGATTTTGAGGGGAAAAAAGCAAAATCGACTTGGAGTGTATAAGGTTGTTTTAATTCACAATATGCTATTTTACAGTCTCCAGCTCTACATATCAGATCCAAGTCAGATAGAGAAAAAGGGAGCAATCATCAATAGAGACATTTTGAATCTTTTCATGGGGTCACCTTTTGAATAAAACCTATTAGTATTCTGTGAAGATACAGAGGACTGTACATTCAAGATAGAGGACATTCAAAAGAAACTAAATTCTCAGAGAAGAGTTACCTGCACACATATTCATCATCAAAATAGCCAGCTAACAGAAAATAGGGCTACAGACATTACATGTAACCCTGGACAGCTGCAGCTCTGAGTGAGTCTAAGAGGAATGGGATCCACACAGCCATCTCTTCTTAGATATTACTGACATTCTAGAATTAATTTGCTACTATCACAAGTCAATTAAGGACATTTGTTTTTAACAGGACATACAAAAATAGGAGACAAGATAATATTGAACCGCCAACTTTTTGCTCTGATGGCTCATCCTGGGAATAAGAATGAATAAAAAAAAAAGTGAATTGTGAATATGCCATTTTTTTGGTAAAGTTATGTGAACAACCCTAATATGTCACAAATGATTCCTTTCTCAAAGAAAGATGTAGACATAGATAGTTGAGAAACCAGAGGACTTCTGCTCCATTTTCACAACTGATTTAACATCAGGAATATTGGTATATACCAAATTTGTATTAACACTGACCATTAAGGAAATTATTTTCTTAAGTTCTATAAAGCTGTGTTTATAATTAAAATACATTTGGAGCACAAATGTATGGTTTGGTACTTTCACCTGGGGATCTCAAAATGCTTGCAACACATTAACATTTTTAAAGGTTGGCTACATCTGAATTCACATAAAAAAGACATTTGTGCTGGAAAGAGCTATTACAAAAATTAGACATCTTCATCAGTGTGTTAATTATGGCAATATATGTGAAGTGATGAAATTGAAACAATCCTTACTACTGAACAATCCAGATTTCATAACTCACACTTGAGCCCTCCTTTCATGGAACCTGCGTGTTCTTGCCCTAAGAGAAAGGTTTCAGCATATGAAAATGCAAATAATCACTTATTTTTTTAAACTAGGTAGCATCATAGTTCATTGATTATTGAAATGATGTTAGTAATGGCAGCAGTATGCTATAGATGAGCAGCAAATGTTTTTAAGGGTGATTTGGCCATGGCATTTCCACATTTACCCCATTTCTCTGCATTTTATCTGTACCACCTAAGAACATGTGGATAGCAATTTTAAATAATTTACAGGTGGAAGAATATTCCTCACATATATAGTCATGTTTAGTCTTCACAGTGATTTTGTAAGGTAAGTTTGGGACAAAGTGTGAGGCAATCAGGGAGGTATGAAATATAGAGAATAGATACTGTCATAAGATAGTAAAGACTGCTATTGACTACATTTTTAAAATGATATGACTAGTATATATTTTTAGTTTAATTCATTTTTGGTAAAAGTTGAAATTATAGGATTTATATATACATTTAAGAGCCATGATGTTAAGAGAGTAAGACTGCCAACCCTCAGCAGGTGATGTCTCTGAATTTCACACTAGTTCTTTTCACCTTAGAAAATGTGAATAGAGTAAAGATTGGCAGAAACAAGATAGCTCACTAGAAGAAACAGTGGAGTAATTTTCTGCCAAAGAAAGTCCAGATAAGAGAAATGCAACAGAGTTCTGTTTTATAAGCAATGTGATATTGTAAGGAGTTAGTGCAGAAGAATGAATAACATATGTACACTTTGTGCAAGATTTGGTGTAGGTAGAGAGAGAAATACAGAAAAGAAAATGTAAAAGAACACAAAAGTCAATGTATAGCCATAAAAGTGCATTACAAAGTTCAACCCTTCTAATATATATATATATATATATATAAATTTATTTATTTTATATTTTTCTATTTTAAATACAAACTAAGGGCTTCCCTGGTGGTGCAGCAATTAAGAATCCACCTGCCAATGCAGGGGACATGTGTTCAAGCCCTGGTCTGGGAATATCCCACATGCCATGGAGCAACTAAGCCTGTGCACCACAACAAAAAAGCCTGCACTCTAGAACCTGCAAACCACAACTACTGAACCTGCATGCCACAACTACTGAAGCCCATGCACCACAACTACTGAAGCCTATGCACCTAGAGCCTACGCTCTGCAACAAGAGAAGCCACCATGATGAGAAGCCTGTGCACCACAACAAACAGTAGCGCCCGCTTGCTGCAACTACAGAAAGCCTGTGCACAGCAACAAAGACCCAACAAACACAGCCAAAAATAAATAATTTTTTTAAAAATTTAGAAAAAACCAAAAATTGATACAAAGTTGTCACAAATTTTTGGCTCTCTAATGTAAAAGATTGATACAATTAACACTTAATACAATGTTTATGAAGATTCAAGCAATAAAGTGATACATAAGTACTTCTAGAATAACTCACAATTTTTGCATATCATCAGACCAAGTATTCAATTCTTGAAATACAGAAATGCTTCTACATTTCTAAGTGGCACCTGAAAATGCAGAGGGACAGTGTTCCTGTATTGCCCTCGGGAGATAGTGGAAGGTAGGGAGCCCTCAGAGTCTGAGAAGGTATGACAACTCCACTTGTGCAGCCTTTCTTGCTTTCTGTTTATAATTTCCTTTGGAACCTGGCAAGGATGATTCTCCCCTGAGGGAAATGCATTGACCTTAACAGACAAGAGGGGCAAGCAACTTGGGTTTATTATTAGATGTGCTTTTCAGAAGTGAAGTTTTTAAAAATGTTTCAGAAAGTGGTGTTTAAATTGTTATAGCTGCAGGCACCTGCAGTTTATGTGCTAACCATGTATGTATGTTTTATGAAGTTTTTTAATCTGTAACTCACTTTTTTTAAAAAGGCAATCACCATAGCAACTATCAGAAAGTTTTGTGCTGGTTTTGACACACAGAGTGCCCAAGCAGATAATGCCATATATATCCTATGAAGTCTGCTTAAGCTAGGAATGCCTGGTTTCAGGAAAGTGAGAGTTAAACTATTACTTTATTCATTTTTTTTCTCATCGCTTTAGGCAAATGATGAGAGTGCTGAAGTAAAAAAGAAGTAAAAAACTACTGAACGTGAAGCATACCACTGCTACTGGCTGAGACGCCCCTTAGTTAAAGTGACCTTAGCAATTTTAAAAGAAAGACTAATATAAGAGATCAGAATTTTCCTTTCAATCATAAGTTATTCTCTGTAAAGAAAATAATTATTTCCCTTCATGATCACATAAATGTGATTTTCACATTAAAAATTCACAGGAACTATGGGGAGTAATTACTTTTTATCCCAGTAGCATGGTAAGTCTATGTCCATTATAAACCATTTTCATCTCAGATCAGCAAAAAGGAGTGAATTTCTTTTTAAATACTTAATGCAATTTTACCAACAATAAAAAATCTGAGAATTGTTATATTTTGATGATATTGAAGTACATGATATTGTTTTCTTCTGCTTGAAATAAAATTAATATAAGTCTTTTATAAATAGAATATTAAACATGTTTGGCTATAAAATTTGATTAAAACAAATATAATTCCACAAATGTATCCTCAATTTTGAAGGTTTACAAAATGATTTTTTAATTTTTATTTTGGAACTATGTTTTAATGTTGGATTTTCCTTCTTAAATCTCGGTTATTTGAATGTATTTCTGAAAATATTTCAAGCAAATCATCAATTAGTAAAATAATGACAATCTGGGTCATAGTTAATAAATAATAATTAACTTATCATTCAATTATGTTAATCATTCCATATTTATTGAACATACTTTATTATATGTGCATGACTTCTAGGTACTACAGGGATAATTTTTCAAACTATTTATATGATACCTGCCTCTAATAAGTGTGTACTATAAAATGAGATGATAAATAAAAGACAGCTTAAGAGCTAAATTATGTGCTCCATGCAATAAGCAATCATCTGATCATCTTCACATCTACTTCATTCAATCCCCAAGGAAGGCTGCTACAATCTTTTGTTCTTATATTTATGAAAGGAGATAATCACATTTGTATTATTTCCCCCAAGGCCAACATATATCCATAGAAAATTACATTTTATATTCACATATCTTCTGGGACTTTGAGGAGTAAAGTTTAATCTTGGCTTAATCTCCTCTATGGTGGAGCACCACTTTTCTTTTTGCTTTGGAAGTCAGCATGTGGATTCTACTGCCATAAAAGACTGCATCACCCCAGCAAAATCCATCTCAGACGCACATCAGGCATGTGACACATGCTTTTACTTTTCTGGTTGCACACTTGACTCTGAGATATTCACAGCCTCACCTAAAGCTCAAGATCGGGTTTCTCTTAGACTTTTGAATCTTTGCCTGATATCAAGGAACTGCCTTAATTGATTCCCGACTAATTTCATTTTGTTCCTCAGGATCTGAATGTTGGGATATTTTACACATTTATTTGTTTATTTATTTGTATGTCTGACATTCCATTTGTTTCTTTTGATCTTAATTTGTAGCCTCAAGTCCATATCCTGCTTCTAACCCATTTCTCAAAGGAGTGGTATTTTTTCCAATTGTTACTCTTAGCCCCATTCACTTCTGTTTTCTTGAAGGATCTTCCTCTACGTTTTTACTCAGCTCTTTCTAGAGTAGGGAATGACCCTTCATTTGTGAAAAGAATTATAGATGTCAGTAGACACATAAAATGCATGTACAAGATTTTCATGTGTAAACATTTACACATTTTTTTTCCTGGGGAGAGTTGTATAGCTTTTATAGGTTTCCTTAATGGGTCACTGACCCTCTAAAAGTTTGACTATTATTGCTTATATTTCCAATGTATACACCCATTTACTCCTAGGCACTGCATCTTCTACTGGCTTCTTTTCCTTCCTTCTTCTCCATTGCTGGGTACTGCATTGAACTCAGTTTTTAACTCTGCATTACATTGTCTGCATTAGAGGAGATACCTAATTTCACTACTTTGGCTGCATGTGAAAAAAGAAGACCTCAACATTTCTGGCCCAGACACCAAATATTATTAAATTCAAATTAACTAAAATTGGACTGATTATTTTTCCTCCAAAATTAGATATCTCACATCTATAGGTGGCACTATAATTCTTTTGATCCACTAAGTGCAAAGCTTTGGAAATAACTCTTTCTTGTTCTCTTTCTCAATCCCTAGGTGGAATTGACCTCCACCACTAATGCATCATACAATATAAACTTCCTACTATCACCCTCCATTTATCTCAGGCTAAAATTATTGAAGCAGCTTGTTTTATCTTTTCCTATTCTACAATTAATCTCTAAACATTACCATCAGAAGTTTCCTAATATGTTATCATTTGCTTTCAATTTACAGAAAATTTCTGGTAGATGCTAATTGTCCCAATGCCAAATCTCACACTTCTACACCTATCATTAAGAGGCCTAACAACTTGGTTCTTATTACTGTCCCCAGACTTACATCTCCAGTGTTATACAACCTAAACCTCTTTCCAAAAGAACCTGTTGTACAAATATACCATGTGCAATATTCCTGTATTAATGTTGTGCCTAAAACTGCCACTCTTATCTTTGTCAAATTATGTTCATTATTTTAAAAAATCATTTTAAAATTCTGTGTTATCCAAGAAGGCTTTCCTAATTTTTCTACACATTCATGGTGTTCACTCCTGAAAATCACATTAAAATTACAACCACTCTTTATTTTCTTTGCAAAGTACTTAGCACATTTAGAAGGCATGAAATATTTGAGTCACCTTGACATTTTGTAAACATTCCTGACTAGCATGTGAGGTCCTTAATGGCAAAGATTGTGCTTTTACCATATGTTTTCTAATCCAGAGATTTCTTAGTTATGCAGGCTACATACTCAGAGATTTTTGTGTAAAGAATGAATTCCATAGAAGTATATCAGTTTTAAAAGTGTGTTTATAATAGGGTTGCCAGATAAAATAGTGAATATCCAGTTAAATTGGAATTTCATAAACACAAAATAATTTATGAAATAATTATTTATGATCATTAATGAACAATTTTGGTACACATGCACCATGCAATGTTTGGGTATACTTATAATAAACAACATCTGTTGTTTATATGAATTCAAATTTTACTTGGTGTCTGTATTCATATTCAATGAATCTGGCAACTTTAGTTTTCTTTATAGGGATAAGCAATTATACGGAATTTAAAACTAAACAATAATGATGTGAAAGTTGAACAATAGATTCAGTGTTTTCTTCCCTTCCCATTTAGAATGTAATAGAATATATTGTGAAAAACTATCTAGAAATAGATATTTTGAATTTTGTGGCCTGAGGTTCAAAACCAACTTTCTTTATTTCATTGCAAGTTACCATAGTCTCCCAAGTGAGTTGATGGCTGATTTGTCTCTTAATCAGTGTTTATTTAGTTTTTCAATCTTTAACGTACTATAAAAGCTGTTTACCTTTAGATGCTGGTGTTATAGCAACAAATAAGACCAACAGAATACCTACTTGAAAGTGACAAATATAATAATATAAAAAGAAAAAATTAAAATTTCAGACAGCAATAAATGCTGTGAGGAAAACAAATCAGGTAGAGTGGTAAGAGTTGGATGGTCAGGGAGCACCTGTGCAGGAGGCCACAGTTGAGTTGAGTAGAGGCTTGAATGATAGGAAACAGCCATCCATGAGAAAGGGTGAAGCAGGAACATTCCAGGCAAAGGGAACAGCTGGAAGAAAACTCAAATGGAGGAAAAAGCTTGACATACCTGACAAACCAAGGAATTGTATTGTTACTAGACCATATAGGGCTAGGGAAAGGTGAGTGGTTACAGATGAGGAGGGAGAGGTAAATAGAGGATAGATCATGCAGAGTCCCATTGCTCTTGTTAAAGGTATTGGATTCAACATTAAATATTTTAAAGATCTACCAAAAAAGGATTGTTTTAAATGACATGTGGAACATTAATTATTGAGTGTGGGAGACAAGAGCAATAATAGAGCATCCAGTGTGGTAGCTCTTCTGGTAGCCCAGAGAATACACACTGGTGCTGTTTACTAAGGTATGAGAACTGGAGGTAGTGACTCACAGATGAAATCAGGATTCATTTTGAAGTCAGAGCTAACAAATTGTGTTAATAGAATACTCAAGGCAAGAGAGGAATCCAGGGTAAATTTTGAGTTTTGATTTGAGTATCTGGATGAATGGGAAGCTAGAGGAAGAAGCATGATTAGCAGTAGTGAAATGATTCACAAATTCAGGCCTGGGGTGGAATACCCATTCCCTTGGCTAGAGTTCTGGATAAAATTGCATTTTATTAGGGCAAGAGAAAAAGTCCTTGCTAGGGATTATGAATGCTTTCTGATCTGTTTTAGAGAGTAAATAATTGTTGACAACTCCTACCCAGGTACAATAGCATGTGTATTATCGGGGAGGAAATGTTTTAGGAACATTAACTTCAATTTAATGTACATGCCAATATTTAAATTTCTCAAAGCCAGAGGTCAGTCTTATTATTAATTTTTAGTATAAATGTCTTATACACTTTATGCCAAGTGCCTAGTAGATGTTAATTAATAACTTTCCATTCTTAATGAGCTCCTTTCTGTGTATACCTGTATCATATTAACTGAGTTCACATTATTTTCTCAGATAATCTTCTAATGTTTTTTAATCCACAGTCTTCCCTTCTAAACTCTGGCTTTGAGACCAGAAAACTAGTTAAAATATATTTGTTATATTAAAATATTTTTCACCCCATTATTGAACAGATAAAACATATTCATAAGCACATGTTAAATGAAAGAGGAAAGAAATTACCTTGGGGAAAGAAAATACCTTGGGGAAAGAAATTAAATTCGAAAATAATCCTAAAGCCACTTCTTTTTTTTTTGTATCAGGTTTATAATGGCTAAGGCCATAATAAAAAAAAGTCAGCTTTAGAGACTGTATCTCATACTGATATCAGCATGTGAAACTCAGCAGGGACACTAAATTTTGAGCATTAACCAGGTTAATCCACAGAGCAAACATCATAGCTCTCAAAATCTAAGGCAGCTTTTCGACCCTTTATGTCATCTCTCTCTATATAAACCTTATAGTTCACATAAGGATTCTGTTCTTTCTTTCTTTCTTTTTTTCTTTTTTTTTTTTTTTGCGGTACGCGGGCCTCTCACTGTTGTGGCCTCTCCTGTTGAGGATCACAGGCTCCGGACGCGCAGGCTCAGTGGCCAAGGCTCACGGGCCTAGCTGCTCTGCGGCACGTGGGATCTTCCCGGACCGGGACATGAACCCGTGTTCCCTGCATCGGCAGGTGTACTGTCAACCACTGCGCCACCAGGAAAGCCCAGGATTCTGTTCTTTCTGATTTAGAGAGGAAGAAAATTCTGTCACCTAAATCAATATCTTACTAGTGGAAAAACAAAGAAAATTATAAAAAACAGCAGCTACTTTCTATGATTGGTGAAATGCCATGGCAAAGAAAGCATGATTCTCTCCAGGGCGAGGAAATTCAAGTTTTATCTTAGACATCTCATCTTCAACATTGCAAGGTTTAAATGAAAACAAAATGTGGTTTCATAGCATTTTACTCAATTATATTTTAAGTTCCATGAGTAAAACTAACCACAACAATTACTAACATTTGACCTTTCTACCTATATTACCTATTTCATAGGATTTTATGAGCTAATATTTGTAAGTACTTAGAACATTGCATGGCATATATTAAGAATAATATCCAAGGTTTCAATATAAAAAAGTAAATACCGTTATATAATAAGTGCAGAGGCATAGTTTCTGTTTTTTTTTACTTTAATTTTCATTTTTTTATTAATTAGAAAAAGTAATCATTTTTCAATGCCACAAAATGCATAAGATGGAACTGTTTGGTGTGAGTTTAAGAGAGTTTTCTTTAGTTTTTTTGTTTGTTTGTTTTTATATCTTTATTGGAGTATAATTGCTTTACAATGCTGTGTTACTTTCTGCTGTACAACAAAGTGAGTCAGTTATATGTATACATATATCCCCATATCCCCTCCCTCTTGAGCCTCCCTCTCACCCTCCATTTCCCACCCCTCTAGGTCATCACAAAGCATCGAAGTGATCTCCTTGTGTGACGCAGTGTCTTCCCACTAGCCATCTATTTTACATTAGGTAGTGTATATATATATATATATATATATATATATATATACACACACATACATATTGATGCTACTCTCTCACTTTGTCCCATCTTCCCCTTCCCCCTCTGTGTCCTCAGGTGTGTTCTCTATGCCTGCATCTTTGTTCCTGCCCTGCCACTAGGTTCATCAGTACCTTTTGTTTTACATTCCATATATGTACATTAGCATCTGGTACTTGTTTTTCTCTTTCTGACTTACTTCACTCTGTATTACAGACTCTAGGTCCGTCAACCTCATTACAAATAACCCAATATCATTCCCTTTTACGGCTGAGTAATATTCCATTATATATATATGTGCCACATCTTCTTTATCTATTCATCTGTCAATGGACATTTAGGTTGCTTTCATGCCCAGGCTATTGTAAATAGTGTGGCAATGGACATTGGGGTACATGTATTTTTTTGAATTATGGTTTTCTCTGGGTATATGCCCAGTAGTGGGATTGCTGGGTCATAGGTATTTCTATTTTTAGTTTTTTAAGGAACTTCCATACTGTTCTCCATAGTGGCTGTATCAATTGTTATTCCCACAAACAGGGCAGGAAGATCCCTTTTCTCCACACCCTCTCCAGCATTTATTGTTTCTAGATTCTTTGATGATGGCCATTCTGACTGGTGTGAGATGCTACCTCATTGTGATTTTGATTTGCATTTCTCTAATGATTAGTGATGTTGAGCATCCTTTCATGTGTTTGTTGGTAATCTGTATGTCTACTTTGGAGAAATGTCCATTTAGGTCTTCTGACCATTTTTGGATTAGGTTTTTTGTTT
The DNA here is from genome assembly GCF_039906515.1 of Pseudorca crassidens. Taxonomy (NCBI): domain Eukaryota; kingdom Metazoa; phylum Chordata; class Mammalia; order Artiodactyla; family Delphinidae; genus Pseudorca; species Pseudorca crassidens. The sequence continues at coordinate 74,233,358 of NC_090304.1, read as the reverse complement.
GTTTTTAATATTGAGCTACATGAGCTGCTGGTAAATTGTGGAGGTTAATCCTTTGTCAGTTGCTTCATTTGCAAATATTTCCTCCCATTCTGAGGGTTGTCTCTTGGTCTTGTTTATGGTTTCCTTTGCTGTGCAAAAGCTTTGAAGTTTCATTAGGTCCCATTTGTTTATTTTTGTTTTTATTTCCATTTCTCTAGGAGGTGGGTCAAGAAGGATCTTGCTGTGATTTATGTCATAGAGTGTTCTGCGTATGTTTTTCTCTAAGAGTTTTATAGTGTCTAGCCTTAACTTTAAGTCTTTGATCCATTCTGATTTTATTTTTGTGTATGGTGTTAGGAAGTATTCTAATTTCATTCTTTTACATGTAGCTGTCCTGTTTGCCCAACACCACTTATTGAAGAGGTTGTCTTTTCTCCATTGTATATTCTTGCCTCCTTTGTCAAAGATAAGGTGACTATATGTGTGTGGGTTTATCTCTGTGCTTTCTATCCTGTTCCACTGATTTATATTTCTGTTTTTGTACCAGTACCATACTGTCTTGATTACTGGAATTTTGTAGTATAGTCTGAAGTCAGGGAGCCTGATTCCTCCAGCTCTGTTTTCCTTTTGCAATATTGCTTTGGCTATTCATGGTCTTTTGTGTTTCCATACAGATTGTAAAATCTTTTGTTCTACTTCTGTGAAAAATGCCATTGGTAATTTGATAGGGAGTTCATTGAATCTGTAGCGTGCTTTGACTAGTACAGTCATTTTCACAATGTTGATTCTTCTAATCCAAGAACATGGAATATGTCTCCATCCGTTTATATCATCTTTGATTTCTTTCATCAATGTCATATTTTTCTGCATACAGGTCTTTTGCCTCCTTAGATATGCTTATTCCTAGGTATATTATTCTTTTGTTGCAATGATAAATGGGATTGTTTCCTTAATTTCTCTTTCAGATTTTTCATCATTAATGTATAGGAATGTGAGAGATTTCTGTGCAGTAATTTTGTGTCCTGCTACTTCACCAAATTCATTGATTAGCTCTATTTTTCTGTTAGCATCTTTAGGATTCTTTATGTATAGTATCATGTCATATGCAAACAGTGACAGTTTTTCTTCTTTTCTGATTTGGATTCCTTTTATGGCTTTCCCTTCTCTGATTGCTTTAGTTTTATTGATCTCTGCTATTGTTTCCTTACTTTCTTTTTTATTTATTTCTGATCTGATCTTTATGATTTCTTTCCTTCTGCTAACTTTGTGGGGTTATTTTGTTGTTGTTCTTCTTCTTTCTCTAACTACTTTAGGTGTGAGGTTAGGTCGTTTATTTGATATTTTTCTTGTTTCTTGAGGTAGGATTTTATTGCTATAAACTTCCATTTTATAAATGCTTTTTCTTTATACTTCAGTTTTGGGTTGCTGTGTTTTCATTGCCATTTTTTTTCTAGGCATTTTTTTTTTTAATTTCCTCTTTTCTTCAGTGATCTCTTGGTTGTTTAGCAGCATATTGTTTAGCCTCCATGTGTTTATATTTTTTACAGTTTTTTTTTCCTGTAATTGATAATCTAGTCTCATAGCGTTGTGGTTGGAAAAGATGCTTGATATGATTTAAATTTTCTTAAATTTACCAAAGCTTGATTTGTGACCCAAGATATGATCTATCCTGGTGAATGTTCCATGAGCACTTGAGAAGAAATTGTATTCTGTTGTTTTTGGATGGAATGTCTTATAAATATCAGTTAAGTGCATCTGGTCTAACGTGTCATTTAAAGCTTGTGTTTCCTTATTTATTTTCTGTTTGGATGCTCTGTCTGTTGGTGTAAGTGGGGTGTTAAAGTCACCTACTATTATTGTGTTACTGTCAATTTCCCCCTTTATGGCTGTTAGCATTTGCCTTATGTATTGAGGTGCTCTTATGTTGGGTGCATAGATATTTACAATTGTTATATCTTCTTGGATTGATCCCTTGATCATTATGTAGTGTCCTTCCTTGTCTCTTGTAACATTCTTTATTTTAAAGTCTATTTTATCTGATATGAGTATTGCTACTCCAGCTTTCTTTTGATTGCAATTTGCATGGAATATCTTTTTCCAACCCGTCACTTTCAGTCTGTATGTGTCCCTAGGTCTGAAGTGTGTCTCTTGTAGACAACATATATATGGGTCTTGTTTTTGTATCCATTCAGCCAGTCTATTTCTTTTGGTTGGAGCATTTAATCCATTTACATTTATGGTGATTATCGATATGTATGTTCCTATTACCATTTTCTTAATTGTTTTGGGCTTGTTATTATAGGTCTTTTCCTTCTCTTGTTTTACCTGCCTAGAGAAGTTCCTTTAGCATTTGTTGTAAAGCTGGTTTGGTGGTGTTCAATTTTTTTAACTTTTACTTGTCTGTAAACCATTTGATTTCTTCATTGAATCTGAATGAGATCCTTGCTGGGTAGAGTAATCTTGATTGTAGGTTTTTCCCTTTCATCACTTTAAATATATCCTGCCACACCCTTCTGGCCTGTAGAGTTTCTGTTAAAAAATCAGCTGATAATCTTATGGGGATTCCTTTGTATGTTTTTTGTTGCTTTTCCTTTGCTGCTTTTTATATTTTTTCTTTTAATTTAATTTTTGTTAGTGTGATTAACATGTGTCTCAGTGTGTTTCTCCTAGGGTTTATCCTGTATGGCACTCTCTGCACTTCGGACTTCATTGTACTATTTGCTTTCCCATTTTGGGGAAGTTTTTCATCTCTAATCTCTTCAAATATTTTCTCAGACCCTTTCTTTTTTTTCTTCTTCTTCTGGGATGCCTATAATTTGAACATTGGTGCACTTAATGTTGTCCCAGAGAGAGGTCTCTGAGGCTGTCCTCCATTGTTTTCATTCTTTTTTTTCTTTATTTTGCTCTGCAACAGTTATTTGCACCATTCTATCTTCCAGCTCACTTTTCCGTTCTTCTGCCTCAGTTTTTCTGCCTTTGATTCCTTCTAGAGTATTTTTAATTTCAGTTATTATGTTGTTCATTACTGTTTTTTTGCTCTTTAGTTTTTCTAAGTCCTTGTTAAACATTTCTGGTATTTCCTCTATTCTATTTCTGAGATTTTGGATCATCTTTACTATCATTACTCTGAATTATTTTTCAGTAATTTTGCCTATTTCCTCTTCATTTATTTGGTCTTGTGGGTTTTTATCTTGCTTGTTTGCCTGCAATATATTTCTCTGTCTTCTCATTTTGTCTAGTTTACAGTATTTGATGTCTCCTTTTCCCAGGCTGCAGGGTCATAGTTCCTGCTTCTTCTGTTCTCTGCCTCTGGTGGTGAGTTTTGTCCAGTGGCTTGTGTAGGCTTCCTAACGGGAGAGGGACTTTTGCCTGCATTATGGTGGGTGGAGTTGAGTCTTTTCCCTCTAATGAGCAGGGCCATGTCAGGTGGTGTGTTTTGGGGTGTCTGTGAGCTTAGTATGCCTTTAGATAGCCTGTGGGCTGTTGGGTGAGTTTGTTTTCCTGTTTTGTTTGTTGTCTGGTGTGAAGCATCCAGTGCTGGGAGCTGTTGGCAGTTAGGTGGAGCTGGCTCTTGGATTCATTTAGAGGCCTCCATGAGACGTCTTGATGAATAATCTTCCCTGGGGATAGAAATTCTCTAGTGGTTTAGAGTCCTGGACTTGGTGCTCCCACCCCAAAGCCTCAGGCCTGATCTCTGGTTAAGGGACCAAGACCCTGCAAGTCACTCGTCCTAGCAATAGGGGGATTAAAAAAAAATACTAACAAAACCCCAACAAATGGTAAAAAGTAAAATCAATCAAACAGAAACAGAAACAAGGAAACATGCACACACACAAAATAAACAAATACAATACCAAATAAATCAAAAAGCAAGAGAAAAACCAAACAAAAGCAGAATTCCAATTGAAGAATGAAGCAAAGAAACAAAATGAACCAAAAAAAATTTTTTTTTAATTAAAGAAAAAGGGGAAAGAAGACAGAACAGAAAAGCAAAGTAGAAGTAGAAATATTTTTAAAAGAAAATATACTAAAGAAAAAAAAAAAGACAAAGCCCCAGAGAAATGGTGAAAACAAAATCAAGCAAACAAAAAACAGAAACAAGGAAACACATACACACGTAAAAGAAACAAAAACATAGCCAAATAAAACAAAAAGCAAGAGAACAGCCAGACAAATAGAACTCAAAAACAAAATCAAACAGGATTAAAACTAACAAAAACACATAACCTGAAAACAAAAACCAAAGTAGTGTGCCAACTGAAAAATAAAGCAAGGAAACAGAACTAACTGGTAAAAATGATTAAAAAAATAAAATAAAATAAAAATGAAGAAACACTAGTCAACAGAAAAGCAAAGTAGAAATGGAAATATAAGAAAAATATATTAAAGAAAAAGAAGAAAAAATAAGGGAAAAGAACACAGAACAACAGAAAAGCAGAGTAAAAATAGAATATATAAAAAAATAAAAAATATCTTATAAAACATAAAGATCCCAAAAGACTAAATAAATTTAAAAAATACTAAAACAACAAACAAAGGAAAAAGAAAGTAAGAAAAAGAAACAAAAACAAAGAAGCCAGAACCAACAACAGAATGAATCAAAACATGATAAAATTCATAGTAATAATTATGTTTCCCTGGGGTCTCCACTGTCAATGTCCTTGCACATGCTGTGAACCACAGCCCACCTCTGCCTCCACAAGAGGGTCTACTATTCTTCTGGGCTGGTCTCTGGACCTATTGTGGGCCCTGTGGGCACCACTCAGACTCTGATCTGGCCCAATTCCTGTATGTGCTTGCCCCTAAAGTCCACAGCTGTTAGAGCTAGACCATTTTCATTTGTGGGAACACTCATCGTCTACTCAAATATTCCATAGTGTTCAGCTTTGGTTTTATCCCCACCTCTGTGTGTGGTCCACCCACAGGAGTCTGTACTGAGGCTGCCTTAGAGCTCTTGGTTCTATGAGGACCAGGCACAGAGGTGGTAAGACTCCTTGGATCTCAGAAGCCCCAGAAGTGCCAAATGTGCAGGGAAGCTGGTGGCCATGGGCACAAGAGATAAGACCCTAGTGAGGGCCTTTTCCAACACCCAGAATAAGGCACATGATGGCCAGCCCTGGCTGGGCTTTTTCTGGCACTTGGTAGCAGGCCTGGGAGGGTTGGCCCTAAGAGGGCTTTTTTTTTTTATTGCTCAGCATCCAGCACACAAGAGCCAACCCTGAGCTGGCTTCCTTTATTGTCATTGGCAGGTGCTTGAGTGTGGGGAAAGAAAGGTTACATTAGTGGTTCTGCCCCCTGTGTGTGATTCAGCAGTAGCGCCTTGCTTCCATGGCAGTCCAGTCTCCCTCCATAGGCATTCCCTGCTGCAGATTTCCTCCCTCCTGTCCCCTCAGTCAGTCTCCCCACAGCCAACAGCAGTTCTTACTCTGGACCTGTTCTCCAAGCCCCATGCACTAGCTCCCAGCCCCCTTGAATAACTGTGAACACATGTCCCAGTCTGGGGCACATAAGGCCATGGTACAGACCGTATGTATTTCTCATTCTGTCTCACCTGCCACAGATAGGCTGCTTCACCCTCCTCCAACAGCCTCAAATGCTTCCCTTCTGTCCCAGTAGATTTCCCTGTCTGATGGAGGGTTTCTCCATCAGAGAGTGGGTTTCCACAAATTCGGAAATCTCTATTTTGCTTCAACTCCCCTGCCCTGGGATGCAGGTCCCATCCTACTTCCTGTCCTCCTCCTTCTCCCTTCTTTTCTCCTTCCTATCCAGTTATGCAGGGATCTTTACAGTCCTTTCCAGTGTCCAAGGTCTTCTTCTAGTTTTCAGCTGGTGTTTTGTGAGAATTGTTGCATCTATAGATGTATTCCTGATGCATCCGTGGAGAGAGATGAACTCTACATCCACCTACTTCTCTGCCATCTTGAATCTCTTGAGAGTTTTCAATTTTGTATTTCATCCCCTCACTGCTTCTGCAAGCCCACTGGCACCTACCACACTGAACATGTGGGCTTGATCATTTCACCTTCCCCAGCAGCTTTGTTGTCTGGCCTGTTTCTTTGTGGTGAAATATAGGCGTCACTATGCCTCTTCACATCAGTGATTCATATAACCAACCATGTGCTGGCAAATTTTTAACAAACTACTCTCCAAAGGAATAAAAACAAACAAACAAACAAAAAACAAACAATACTTATTTGTAATATTTGACAATATCTGTGGTATAAATACTCCAGCTATGGATGATTTTGAACTATTTATGTGACATCATTGAATGGCATAGTTTGGAGGAAATGGGAATTATCCATTTTCATGAGCTAGTATCAGTTGTACTACATATGCAAGTTGTATATGTGAGAGTTACCATTGTTTTTATCTCAAATCAAAAATCTTAAAAAATAGCAACCTTTAATCAATATTAACAATGACTAACATTTATGAAATTACTTCCATGTGTTTATCAGTACTCTAAATAGTTTGCATGTTATAATTCACTTAATTCTCCTAATACTATTAAATAAATTCTATTTTTAAATATATTTGTATCTATAATGAAATCAAGAAACAGAGAGATTAAATAAATTTCTCTAGGTTTATGTGTCTCAGATATGTAGAACCTAGGATCAAAGCCAGATATCTTGAATTTCTTATTTTACTTTAAATCAAGATCTCATCTTCTTCTTTAAGTATTTTCCTAGAGTCCTTTAACATCCCCATTTCCCCAATTCTTCTGAAGTCCCTGTCTTCATTGTCCTTTATCGAACACATCTATTAAGATTATTATTAGACTATTTTTCTCATAACACTGAGCAAAATTCAAAATTATATTATACTTTTATATTGTCCAATTCAAGACCATAAAATCTTTTATCATCATAATTTACTCAGATTTTGAGTTCTAAGCACCAAATTGACTTTTTCCTAAAATAATCATAGGAACGCTGGACTGGCTGCTACTTCATTTTATGCTCCATATGATTGAGTTACTCTTATATTCTTTAGGAAATATATAAATTAAGTACTCATTTTCTAACCCTTAATTGATATTATTCTGTATTTCAAAGTGGTATACATGTTTTCATTCCTATGTTTTTTGACTTACATTAGTTGTTTTCTTTATTATTATTTATATACATAAATATACACCTAGCGAAATGTTTATAAACAAATATATAAAACATGATTTTTTCCCTTGAAGAATATATGATATATGCAGGAAAGAAAAATAGGAAAATTCAGAAAAATTAGGGAGCAGTGAAAAGTGTTGTATTGTTGACACAATAGTTTTAGATAATCTTTAATTTTAGCACATCTATTTCAATTAATTATTAATATATAATTCTAAAATTTAAGAATCTCTAAAGCACAAAATGCACCTTAAAATATTTTTATTTGAGTATAATGTATACCAAAGGAAACAATAGAAATTACATTTCTCTTCTCCTCCAGCCTCATCCTCAATTTCTTTCCCACCTCTGGTCAAAACTTATTTATCATCTCTGGGATTTTTGTTGTTGCTGCTCTATGTGTAGATACTACTGGCATTCATTGTAATAGTAATACTTCATTTAGAAAATGAATTTTTTTTGTAGTGGCCTCCATTTTTTTTGTTATCTGGTTTTTTTCATTTGAGGAAATCAACAGGGTCCTGATGAACCCTAAAGCATCATGTGACAAAAGAAAGATGTCCACCACTGAGATGTCTGCCTCCTTACAGGGCTCTAGTTCCATCACTCCTTTATTTTGTCCATCACAAAGATTGGCCTCAGATGCTTCAGTCTACTCTTAAGTAGTTAAAACATAAATGAAGTCTTTTCACTGATTAGCTTATTTCCTCCAAAGAGTGTAGAAAATTATTATTCTAAAGATTATTAGCTCAAAGAATATTTACTTAAAAAATACACATCATTAACTACTAGAAGAAGAGAGGAAAATTGACCTAACTAAATATAGTTAGAATTCTATTTCTCTTTTTTTTTCAGTTTAAGAGGAGAAAATCATAATATACTGTGTAGAAAAATTTTAAGAAATAAAATATCTACTTTTTCCATCTTCATTCTCCAGGTATACAGTAAAGTTTTTATACATGTAATGGATGGAATTTTGTGCAAATATATAGTAATAAATTATTTTGGCTTTTGTATTTCTGAAAATTTTATTTTACCTTTACTTAAATATATATAGATATAATTTTGTTTTGTTTTATTTTATTTTATTTCTGAGCAGTCTGAATTCTTAGATTTTTTTTCCCTTTAACACTTTAAATATGTTGTTTCACTGTATTTGGCTTTCATGGTTCTGACATGCTACTATTCTTGTTTGTTCCTTTATATGTAACATGACTTTTCCTTTAACAGCTTTTAATTTTCTCTTTATTATTGATTTTAACTAATTTGATTATGATGTACATCAATGCAATATTCTTGATATCTTTTTTGCTTAGGGCTCATTGAGCTTTTTGCATATTGAAGCTTATATTTTTTCTTAAATTTTAAATATTTTCAGATGATATTTCTTAAAATAATTTTTCTGTCCCTTCTTCCCTTTCCCATCTTTACTCCAATTATACATATATTAGGCTCAGAGCTAACTGATACTGTATTCAGATTTCTTAAGTTATTATTCATCTGTGTTACAGTTTAAGTAGTTTCTATATTTTGAAATTCATTAAACTTTTCTTCTGTGTCTAATCTAACTTTTTTTTTTTTTTTTTGCAGTACACAGGCCTCTCACTCTTGTGGTCTCTCCCACTGTGAAGCACAGGCTCTGGACATGTAGACTCAGCAGCAATGGCTCAGGGGTCTAGCCACTCTGAGGCATGTGGGATCTTCCCAGACCAGGGCATGAACCCATGTCCCCTGCATCGGCAGGCGGACTCTCAACCACTGTGCCACCAGGGAAGCCCTAATATAACTTTTTAAATCCAAGCCAGTCGTTTTCTAAACTTAAGATTTAAAATAAAAAGCCAGAGAATTCTAGATTCTCAATTGAGCTCTTTACACACCTTTCATATCTTCATTTAATATGCTCTAGTTTTCCTGTATTTTCTTGAACACCTGGAATATAATTACAATACATTTTAATGTCTTGGAATACTTATTCTATCAACTTAGTTATTTCTGGATCAGTTTCAATTGATTTTTTCCTTTTTACACAAGTTGTAATTACCTGTTTCTTTTGCAAGAGTAGTAATTTTTTAAATTATATTTTAATTTAATTTAATATTTTATTTTATTTTTTTGCATGCTAGCAATTGAAAATTTTATGTTTTGTATGCTGGATCTTATTGTATTATTTTAAATATTTTTGAGGGTTTTTTTTCTTGGATGCAGTTGATTTATTTGGAAAGAGTTTGGTCTTTTTGAGGAAGCTCTTTAGGGTCTTTTAGACAGCACCACAGCAACATTTAGTCTAGGGCTAATTTTTATCCATTACTGAGACAATAGCCTTCTGCATACTCTGATGACATGTTAATTACAAGTCTTTTCCACTTTGATTGTTAGGAGTAAAAATTTTTCCTGACCTTATTTGAGCCTCAAAGATTGTTCTATCCATTCTTTCAGATGGCTCTTTACATACATTTATTTCTCACCACTCAACTGAAGACTTGAAGAGTACTCTCTAGAGATCTCCATAGTTGCTTCTCTCTCTCTCCCTGTCTTTCTCCTAATCTCTCCTCTCTTGTGCTCTGTTGTGCCATGCAAACTCTAGATACTTTGTGCTCTCTAAATCTCAACTGCATTTCCTCAAATCAGGAAGATGATAAGTCCCTGACTGGTGATTGACAGGAACCTGGAAATTTTCTCCAAGTGCTAAACTAGAGCAATCATAGGATATTCCTTATTTGTTTTCTTCTCTGAAATCACACTCCTGTGCTGGCTGTTCTCCAAACTCTAAAAGTAGTTGTTCTATATATCTGTCCATTTTTGAAAGTTGTTACATCAAGACTGACCTGAATTGGAAGTACTGGAATAGTTTGTTTAACAGAGCTTGAGAGTTATTTAGTTCTGTATGTTCAGAGTTAATATATATATATATACACACACACACACACACACACACACACACACACACACAGAGAGAAAGAGAAACTATTATATATCTGAGTTAAACCATAGATATTGCTCTCAGGTTGTTTGCAGTCTAAACGTCAATCTAAAAGACAGACGAGCAAAAAAATGCATTAAATGATCCATCAAAGAGTACAACTACTGCAAGGGACTAATAGGAGCCAAGAGATGGATTTGGCATTACATTGCAATGATAGCACTTCTGGCAGTTTTAACAACAACAACAATCAGTGGCTTTTCCAAATAAAAGTTTATTTCTCATTTTAGTCACGGTCCTATATGTCAGATGAATCTTTCAGGTATCTCTTTTCTGACCAGTTAAATGAAGGTGTCAAATTCCTCCATCATAGCTTATTTTTCATTTAATTTTTTTAAATTTCTAGCAGCATGGGTAGGAGAAAGAATCAACCAAAGAATCTCAGGAAATAATAAGGACCAAAACTTCAATTAGTATACATCACATTTAGATACATCAATTAGCTAAATTAGTTCACATGACCTGGATCTAACTGCAAAGGACCCTGAGAAATAACTTTATAAGTACTCAGAAAAAATAATCAAGATTGGGAGTACTTAGCCAATGTCTTCCATGGGCCTATGTGGATGACGAATGAGTTCCACCTTATTATTGATAGCTTGGATATGGATACTGTAAAATAAGAGGAAAGAGGCAACTTGGGAAAAAAATGATTCAGGGCTTTGAAATCCACACAGAAGCCTTTGGGATATATAGAATAAGAAATATGGAACTATTTTAACTTCTTAAAAAATGTTTATATGAAAGATAGATTTGGAAAAATTCATGTTACAAAGTTCATGTTAGACAATTAAAGATGATACATGATTGAAGTGAGCAAAATTTTGGGAGTTTTGTTTTACATGGTGGTACAAAATGATTAAGTCATTAACCAGAAGATTAACAATTAAAAATCCAGTGGTTAAGAGTCCACTTTCCAACGCAGGGGATATGGGTTTGATCCCTGGTTGGGGAACTAAGATCCCACATGTCACGGGACAACTAAGCCCGCATGCTCTAGGGGCTATGCACCACAACTAGAGAGCCCTTGCACCGTAACTATTGAGGCTGCACCCCGCAATGAAAGACCCCGCATGTCACAATGAAGATCACACATACTGCAACTAAGACCTGATGCAGCTAAATAATTAATTAATTAATTAATTTTTTAAAAGTCATGAAAGTTGAGACTCAATGAAAGTTTCAGAGGAAAGAGATATATTCTTGGTGATAAATAAGAAAAATGGGAAAAATAGAAGGGAGAATTACAAAATAAATCCAAAGTCAATATAATAAAAATTTCTGTGGAAAACAGAGAGCATGTATCCATTAGAATCCCTGGACAAACTTAACAAATTAGAAGATTAAACTAAGTTTTGTTTGTAAAAATGTAATGATGTTATACATTTTGCCTCAAAGACACATGCATAGAAGAACAAGGGAATAAAAGGAGAAAAGGGTGTCATGGGTGAAGTGAGTTTGCTGTTCCATCATAAAAAATAATTCCTTAGAACATCTAAGGATTCTGTAACAGTAGTTTACAAGACTTTTTTGGTGTACTGTTGCCATGAATTTAAATTTGTCAAAATATAAAATTGTTTAGACTGCACAAAATTAAGACTTAAAACCTATACACGACTAAGTAGTCACAGAAGTATTTAAAGAGAAGTGTTAATGTCAAGACCATAAATTAACCTTTACTTCAGTGTCAAGACCATAAATTTGCTTTTACTTCAGTCTTGACAAATGCAGGAATATAACTTTTCAATATAGGGGAAAATTTCCTGTTAGCTACCATTAACAACATTCAATGTCCTATCCTTAAACCTGAGAGTGGTTTATCTGAATACAATGTATATTATTATTAACTGAAATATTTTTCCTGTTATTCACAACCATCAGCCAACACACACACACACACACACATGAACAAAAGATGCATTTGTGGATAATCATGTGAATCTTTACTTGAAAATATTTGTTTTTGATTAGAAGTTCCTGTAATCTACTTGTAAATAATAGCTGCCATTGTATTGAATATGACTGCATGCTCACCTCTGTAAATGTGTTTTACATATGGAATTTCCTTTCCTTTAATCAACATAACTATGCTTTATTTTACCAGAGTTGACTGACATTTTGATGAAGATTAAGAAAATTGTTTTGCTGTTTGAATATTAAGCATTATTTTTGAAAATATGAATTAGAACAACTTTCACAGGCTAGGTGAGGAAGACTTAAAGGAGACAGGAAAAGGTTGAAATGATTTCTATTGTTTCCAAAAAGAACAGGTTTTCTAATAGAAAGAGCTTAACTGAAAATATACATATTCCCCTAAAAACAAGTTAAATAAACATTCCCTTTAGTTGAGAGAAAACAGGTTTAGCATAGACCCAAGGTTTTTAGTGGAGAGAAAAGTTATGATAGAGGAATGATATTAGTATTGGTCTTGACTTATTTCACTTATCCATATCACTTTTGATCAGTATAGCCAAGGTGGGAAGCAAAATAATAAAAGTCATCAGTAAGGTCTTTGGTTCCATGGCTATGTGGCTAATTTTAAGAATTATCAATGAACCAGATGGTTTTACACCTGTCACAAGATACCCATGACCAAGGAAAGAAGAGCTTTGGAAAATGACTGAAATAAGAATATAAGAAAGTTCACAGTAGCAAAGTTTATTGCTTATTGTAGCATTGAGGAAACTAATCTCCATATACTATTATTAGAATGTACTAAGTACAATCTGTTGGAAGTGAAACTTCTGAACTGGTAGAGAAAAATGTGCAGCATATAAAGAGATAAGAAAAGTAATGGAAGATATGCAAAAGAAGTAGTAGGAATAGTAGTTACAGCTTTCCATATTGGCATTTAGATTTTCTAAAGAACTTCTTTTTTAATGTAATTCTCTTGGAGAACCTTCATACAGAAAAGATAGCTATCTGGGTAAAAATAAATGCAGGGCTAAAAATAAATGACTTCAATCCAAATGTTAGCAGCTTGATCAAGAACAGGGCTGAAGGTTACCCTTCCCATTGTAGGAATTGTACTCATTCCTATAATGAGAAAATTAGTAGTTGAATGGAATCACATCTGGGTAATGTATTTTATAATGGGTTACATATGTACATTTGTTGACTTAAACACAGCACATGTGCACACACATGCAAAATCAATTATTTGTATTGTCATCAATCACCTATTGAGGCAACACAAAGTTTTTGTCACTGAGCTAAAATTTAATTCAGGAATATAAAGATAAATAACATATAAACCCATTCTCTGATGACTTCTACCAATAGTATTATTGTTTTTTGTACCTTAGTGTCTGAGCAGGGACACCCTAGGTGATATCTTCACAACCACTAATTTCAAAACCTTATTTTATAGAACTTCTGTCAGAATAGGTCTCCTATCTCTATTGGGAAGACTATCTCATGAATCTGAATGTAACCCATGAAGAAAAATTCCTCTCTAATCTACTTTATTAAAGCACACAAATTGAAGTCTTTGGAAAATATCTTTCTGTCTGACTGTGATTCTATGCATTAGAATTATTATTCTGTGATTAGAAATATATAAAGATATTGATAAAAATCTATGTCTCCAGCCAATACAATGACAATGAGATTGCCTATTTATATTTTATGTGTATTTTGAAAGTGTATAAATAAAATGGTACTAAATTATCATTATCATGCCTGTTCAAACATCAGACATGATTATTATAATATTGTAAGGTATACTTGAGATTACATGTAAAAATAAAGTTATCTAAATTATGTCAGTTCTGTAGACCAGTGGTCCCCAACCATTTTGGCACCAGGGACCAGTTTCTTGGAAAACAATTTTTCCACAGAACGGGGTGTGTGGGGGGAGGATGGTTCAGGTGGTAATGTGAACAATGGGGAACAATGCACAGCAGCAGATGAAGCTTCGCTCACTCACCCATTGCTCACCTCCTGCTGTGCAGCCCTTTTCTAACAGGGTGTGGACCAGTACCAGTCTTCTGCCCAGGGGTTGGGGACATCAAGTGTAGACCATTTAATACAGAGAATGACAGATTCAAGTACTAAATATTTAATTCTGATTCTATTATCATCCTTAGCTTATATACGAAGTAAATACTTCCAGCTCTTCAGAAAACAATGCTCAATGCCAATGTAAGATATATTAATAATAGCATAAAAGATCAAAGTCTGAAATAACAAAAAAACTAGGAAAATATATTGCAAACCTAATTTTAAGAGAGAAATATCTCCCTTTTAACCAGAAAATGCATGTGGATAATTTTAAAGCAGAAAACGAAATTTTTCTAACAATCATTAGTTCTCTAGAATTTTTTTACTCTATGTGAAAGCATTTAGTGTGTAGGACTTGTCAAGATGGAAGGAGACACAGAAGATCCATGAAACCAATGATATCACTCTTGTATTTTTTGTGTGACTTTTAACAGTTTTATAAACAGTTGAGCTGAAAATGAATTTCAGTCATTGGAGTTAAAATTTGGATAAATATGTCCTAAACACTGATCTGAGTGTAGGAACAAGTCTCCCAGTTCCAGATAGGTTTTTTGTTAGAGGGAATGACAATATAGGTCCCTAGGTTTTTCAGTTTATCTGGTGTTGGTGATTTCATCTTGACCATTATAGTGAAAAGTTGCTCAGCTTCTTTTATCCTACTATAATACATGACTTTTTGGAAGCACTAAGCAACAGTTCTCTTACTTTTATTTCTTTCTAATACTTCTTTGTGGAAGTCTCTGACAGATCTAAACTCATGATAGAAATATTATAAATGAGGGCCAGGTTAAAACTGAGGAAAATGTCAAATGTTCTTCATATTAGAAATTGTTCAATGAGATTTTCTAATCTGTTGAGAAGTGAAAGTAAAGAAAATAAGATTTGTATGTTCTGCCCTTTCCATCACAGTAATAAGTGTTCCTGTAAAAAGATAACAGCAGGGAATCTTTCCTGTTGAACAATATCACTCAGAAAGTGAGATGATGGGGAGTACCACATGGTATACAAGATGATGAAATGCATCAGGGTTTAAGGACAGAGTTAGGAAAAATACAAAATGGGAGTTGATCAATCATATGAAAGAAAAAATGCCTCAGGCTGATTTCCAGTAGTATTCTTGTTCAAATAGAGACCAAATAAAAGAATTGTGTTATTTCACTGAAGGGAAAAAACAATTTTTGTTTTGCTTTGATTTTGTTTTTCAGAAGATAGAATAATTAATGTTTTATAAGAGTAAGCGATTAGCTTAGAAATGGAATGATTGCTTTTACTTATTTACATATGCCTAATGATGCCCAATTTTATTTACAATTAACTGAATAATTAAACTTAATTCACAATATAGTGGATAAATAAAGGAATAATTGACAATCAGAAGAAAACTGATTGGTGCCATTGGTGGCTTATTTAATATGACAGAGAAAGCTTTCTTCCACAGTATTCATGATTTCATTTTTTCCATAATGATAAGAATTTTTAAGCTGGAAGTGGTCAGAGAAAGCAAAGACTACGTTACCAACCTCCAATACATTTATATGAGGCCACATAACTATGTTCTGACCAATTCATAGAAATGTGAAATATCAGCTTCTGGAATATTTACTTCAAATATTTGTTACATGCTCTTTGCTCACCTTTTGACCTGTTTTTTACTGCTTAGATCATGGATGTGATGGGAAGATATCCTTAAAGAGTGGTTAGGATAGGATTAAATTTTTCCTATAAAGCTCCATAAAGTCTGTATCCTTGAGGACACCATGGATTCCACTCCCCATCCTTATCCTGACCACTTACCTCTAGCATCTGTTTATGAAAGAGAGAAAAAAATATATTGTATCTCATTTCAAACACTTTTTTTCAATATGTGAATTCAATATTATTCTATGTGAAGTAGATCTGAGAACCTGGAAATGATGATTTTTTTAAGCTTTTAACTGAATCCTACAAATAGAGAAAAACTCAGACTAGAACCAATTTATCTGACAACAGTGGTGGAAGGGGTTACAGCTTTGCCAAGTGAGAGTCTGTCTCTCTGCAGCCTGAAATCTAAGCTGATGAAGAGAGTACAACTAATTTGGAATCTTGGAGGATTGAAAAGTTCAGTGCATCTGGAGTCCAAACTGAGGCACACATAAAAACAATGACAATGAAGAGGAATCCTTAGCAGGAGATAACTATTGCCCCAGACTTTTTAAAAATAAATTTTCAGTGATATCTCCCTGTCAAACAGAGGGAGATGAGAGCAGTAGCAAAGATCAAGTTAAAGCTGCTACTTTACTACAGATGCTAAAAGGAAAAAATGTAAGAAACTTAAAGCTTAAAAGTAGTTCTAGGCAAGATCTCGGCTGTGGTTATTTGCAAGTATGCCTTCTAAGATTTGGGGGAAATTATATTGCCAAAGAAGCTATAGGTCTAATCAGTAAAAGCCTGCATTTATACCTCTAATGCAACCCTTGGAGCCTCAATTTTTCACCAGCAGAAAGGGGATGGTTAAAGTTGTTAAGATTACAGAAATGGATACCCTTCAAGGATAACTTTATTTTTGCTTATAGAGGTAAAATATATGTAGGAAGTACCAAGAAAAGAGAGCTGGAAATTATGGCAATGAACAAGATTATTTGTTCCACAGTGTAGAAAAAGAAAAGTCTGGATGAACTCACAAAATAAATTGTATTACTAAA
The DNA here is from genome assembly GCF_039906515.1 of Pseudorca crassidens. Lineage (NCBI taxonomy): Eukaryota > Metazoa > Chordata > Mammalia > Artiodactyla > Delphinidae > Pseudorca > Pseudorca crassidens. The sequence continues at coordinate 74,216,592 of NC_090304.1, read as the reverse complement.
AATACAAGTATTTCTATTTCTACCCAACAAGACGTGATAGTTTTTGTAGACAATGAATGCTAGTTGCCTATCCTCATTTCCAGGTGGAAGTTTTTATTGCAGTTGTCTTATTCTTATCCTACCATCACCATCACATGCTGGGTAGGATGGATATGGTGGAAAGTCGATTTCACGTTCTTTGGTTCAGAGGTGTCTGGACCAGGAGAAACCACATTCACATCTAATAGAAAAAAATTGTGTGGCACCCAAAAGCTCTGAACTTTGAGCTGGAGGCATAAACTGGATGAGACTTTATTGGTATTTTTCTCCTAAGGTAGTTAGTACAGTCTATGTGAACAAAGAATGCTGCACATGAATATTGAGGTAACCAAAGAGTAAGATTATGGGAAAAAGTTGTACTGTTATACCTGTTCCTCATGTCTTCCATATTAATAGAATGTTCATCTGTTTATAGAACAGAAGAAAAATTCATCTGTTTACATGTGACTATATGTGACTGTCTTGGCTAAGTGTCAGGTTTTATATTATGCAAAATTATCTATGTAACAGTCTTTAGTTTAGGTTTCAGGTTTAGGTAAAGATCAACTGATGCTTCCCTTCTGAGACTTCGTCTTCTCTCTCTCTCTCTCTTTTTTTTTTTTGTCCCTGATTCTTGAACTATAATCATAATGTTAGAGGCTCTGTCTTGGACCATGAGAATTAAGGTACACCCTGGAGGTGATGGAAAGATATAATGAGCCTGGGTCCCTAAGGACAGCATAGAACAGGGCTACCATTCTAGCAGGAATGAACAACTTCTAGACTCGTACATAAGAGGCAAATAAACTCATATATTATCGAAGCCACCCTTACTTTGAATTGCTGTTAAATCACAGTCAAACATAAGTTTAATAACATAATAAAAGTAATCACCTAATTCTGAACCTTAAATGATAGGCTTTGCACAAATTGTAGATGCCCTTCCATATTCTGCTGTTACACTACCCTTGTATTAATTTTAGACTTGTTGTTTTGATGAGAATTTCTACTCTAATTCTTTGTTTATAATCTGAAAAATTGTTTAAAAAATTGTCTATATTGTATCTCAGTCAAGGTATTATAAATACGTGAAACTTACCTTATCATTTCCTGGTTACTTTTTATGTAGGACAGCTTTACAAAAGTGCCTTATAAGTCTTAAAACTATAAAAACCAAACCTTAAACTAACAACTCTATAAGAAGAGAGAGACCAAGGTCTCCAATATTTAACTAGGAAACTGATGGAGCTGAAATGTATAGCTCTTAGTGACAAGTTTAATAGTCTCTCTCTATACTTTGTTCCTTTAAAACAATATCCACAACCTATTATGTATTATCAATGTCTTTAATCACTGATAGTATTTACACAATTTTAAAGTAATAGAAATATATTATTAGCACCACAGTTCTTGGATCTCTAATTTAGACAACCATTCAATTCATTTTAATTCATTTCAGAATATAAGTACTAGATGTCAAATATACAAATATGATTAAATATAGATTATCCATGAGATGTCATATAGTCTAGTGGGAAAAATAAATAAGAGTAGATAATTTTACTGTAATGTTATAAGCACAAAGATAGAGGAACACACAGTGGATTCTGAGAATAGGGGTGTTTGTCCCATCCTGGGGAAGTTTAACTGCTCTCTTGACCTCAGACTCCACATTGATGACTCTTGACCTCTGTAAGGAGGGGATTCTCAACAATAGTAACACTTTAGTTTCAGTCTACAGCATGAGGGACTCACATGTTTCTGAGCAGTTGTCTCCTAACTTGTCATTCTCTACAATGTTTCCTTCACTCTGACACAAACTTGATAGGTAATTCATTATTTTTAAGATATATTCAAAATTTTACTACTCAGCATGCTTATTTTCTCTTCCTGTGGAGAAAAAATGGTTAACTATTTAAAGAGAGAATCCTGGACAGTATTTACTTTTAGTTATCTTTTGCTTTAAAATGAGTTACTCATAATTTTAGAAAAATATGAAATATAAATACTTCTGGAGAATAACTACTATTTTAATTTGACTATGCAATGCAGTAAGTCCTCTACATATGAACAAGTTCCATTCTGAGAGCACATTCATAAGTCCAATTTGTTTGTAAGTCCGACAAAGTTAGCCTAGGTACTCAACTAACACAATTGGCTATATAGTACTATACTGTAATAGGTTTATAATACTTTTCATACAAATAATAAATAAAAACAAACAAAAATAAAGAAAAAATTTTTAATCTTACAGTTCAGTACCTTGAAAAGTACAACAGCTGACATACAGTGGCTGGCATCCAGTGAGCAGGCAAGAAGAGTTACTGACTGGAGGAGGGAGAGGAGGTGGGAGATGGTAGAGCTAAGGATCATTAGCAATAGGAGATACCAGCTACATCACCGCTGCTACATCTTAGCAGTACCAGGTACATCACTGCTGCTTTTATGCTTGCTTCCAGACATCCTGGGCTTGTACTAAAGATACTGTACTACTGTACTCTATATAGTACTGTACAGTAAAGTACACAAAAGCACACTTACTTGTAGAGGATGAACGCATGTGACATTGTACGCCAGACTCGTGAACTAACTTACGTGACTGGACATGCAAATGCACATTCCCATCTTTGAAAGTTGGCAACTTGAAACTTCATATGTCGGAGACTTACTGTATTAACTTTTTGGCAGAATTTACTTAGATAGCTATAGTTTCAGATTCAGAAATATATTGTAGATTTCATTCAAAATATAGTTAATATTCCTTAGCTATTACAGATATAGTTGCAATAAGGCAAAAATCTTTTTGTTTTAATGAATTTATACTGAGATAAACTATTTATTAAATGGAAATTCATATAAATATTTTGAAGGGGAATTTGAAAGTGTGTACAAAATTTTAAACTTTTGAGTAGAAATTTTTACCTTCACATTATTCTTTTATCATTGTATACTGGTGCATCTGTACATTGAAATCCTGGACAGATACTAAAATTATGATAAATAAAATTTATGATGCTATACACTGTATATTCACATTATTCAAAAAGATTTATAATGTACAGTTAAGTAAAAATGATAAGTCATAAAACAGTATATATAACATGACTCCATCTTTACAAAATATAAAGGTATATGTATGTAAAGATTAAACACAAATAATATACACTGAGAACTAACTTTGCAACAGGTATTGAATGAAGGACTTTATAAGCATTATCTCATTTATTTACGGTATTGTGTTATAACCAATTTGAAGATATACACAATGAGTCTCAAAGACTAAGTTTTGTATGTAAAATCACAATATTGCCAGTTAGTGGCAGAGTCAATACTGAAAGTAAAATCGGCTGAATGAGAAAGTCCATACTTGTAATAACCTGACTACATGCGTATATTGCATTGTGAGTACAGACATATAAAATGTAAACTTTAGAGAATATACAATAAAATGTTTACTTGTGGAATAATTTACCTACTCAAATGATCAGCATAAATAAGTGCATTATCCAGAATTGTAACCTTAAATACAATTTACCATGTCTCACACTTACTTTAACCCAATTTCCCTCAAAAGTTAAGTGGCAAGAATTACTAGATACAGGCATAGAAAAATTGGAGTTGGGTGAGGGTAAGGTGGGGCACTACATAGGTGAACTTAGATTATGTCTGACAAAATAATTTACTTATTCTGCTAAATATAGATATTTCTATAATGTTGTCTTGAAATCAGTTAAAAAAGAAAAAAAATGTGCAAAAGAAAGTGGCTGTAGATGGTAAAATAAATATTTGATTTGGTTTGAAGCAGTGACACTGATTAATCAGGTTCTCCCATTTTACATTTTTGCTAGTAAGGTTTTGTCCACTTCTCCCCTAAGTTTAAAAAAAAAAAATCTGTGAGAGGGCACTAGGTGTTCATCAAGACATCAGTATGTTCCTGGCTCATTTCATTTATTATTTCACAGTAAATGAAAGCTCAGGCAGTCCAGCCCCATTTTGCAAAAATTAAACAGGAAGGGCTGACTTTAATTGCTTTGCAAGTCTTCTATTATTGAATGACTTGCATAGATGGGTTTGAAATTTATTGGCAAGCAGCTTGATTGTTAGAGCTTAATCTCCAGTTAACAGTTCCCTCTGACTTTGTTCTGTATTGAGTAGGCCTCCCTCTGCTCAGATTAAAATGCACAGAAACCCCTGTTCTCTCAGTCTTTTCTAAACAAAGAATGTCCCCAGTGCCAAGCCTATTTTGATATAATAGAAATGACATTAAAATTCACTAAACTCACTTAACTCAGCACATTGTGTGCTTGTCTGTTCAGAATGATTTTTCAGTCACTCTTTACTCTATTTGTTATAAAAAAAAGAGCATTGAAGCCCATATGTTCACACAGTCGTATGGCAGAGATGAGGCTGCTGAAAAAAGGTAACAAGTAGAGAATGTTTTAGAGAAAACCATTATGTACTTCTGGGAATATTCCACAGAAATGACACACCCAAGGATGAAAATCAGTACCCATAACACTCCACTCCAGCTAAATACTCCATCTATGTATTGCCAAATTGTTCTGATATATATATGAGAGAGAGAGAAAGAGAGAGAGAGAGAGAAATTCTGTGAAGAAAATGAATACAAAGTAATATCTTGGAAATTATAAGGATCCAGAAAAGTGGTATAAGTGTGATCAGAATACTGAAAGACAACATCAGGAAACTTCTCCACATAGTAACAGCCCTTAAATGTGAATGAAATGAATGGATTGGGAAAGAAAAGACCTGTAGTCACTGATGTTCTCTTGGGTAGCAGTTCTCTGTCAAATTGATACAGGAAATCAGTCATCTCATTTTAAATATCCCTTTCAAGGTTTCAGAGTAAGAACAAAATGTTATATTTTTCATACTCTACCTACCTTAGGTTATGAACACTACAAATAATCCCTGAAATCTGCCATGAAAATTTTGGCTGGCTCCAGAGTATTAGGATATCTGGTCCAGTTTAAATTAAATCAAGGAAGCAGAAACACATTTTTTTTTTTAATATCACAATAAGAAAAAGAGATTGAGAAGGAGATAGCTGGATCTTTGATTATTCAGTCCACTGCTCAAAATATTTGCATACAACTGGTCAAATAATTAGGGCTTTTATCCTTGTGAATCTCTTCCTCCTTTCTTTCGTTCCAAATAAACTTCCGTTATATGGCTCCTTCCTGCTTGCTTATTTATCATTTATTATCGTAGCAATTTCTTCCCTCTCCTTTCCCCTGGTAATTACCACTCATACATGCTGCCCCTATTTTAGTACTAACAATATGACCTTTAAGTTAAAATAATTATTTAACTTTAACAATCTATCAAACCTCAAGACCAAAGATGGGTTTCTCAAAGTAGGTGATTTTAGAGAGCTACCATTATTTTAGATCATATTATAAGAAACCAGTAATGATTTCTGAGTTTTGATATTACTGAGGCTATTAGAAAAGAAGTAAAAGAAAGAGAGAGAGACAGACACCCAGGGAGGGAGGATGAGAGGGAGAGAGAAAGGACAAAGGCAGAAAGTGAGGGAGAGAAAAAAGAAAAAAAAAGAGAAAAAAAAAGAAAGAAAAATAAGAAAGGAAGGAAGGAAACGACATAGGCACATGGCTATTCACTGTAGTATTATTTGAAATGTTAAAGACTATTACAACCCAAATATACATAAAGAGGCTACTGGTTGAAAACGTTATAGTAGTAGTCTCATGATCCTTTGTATTTCTGCAGTGTCAGCTGTAATTTCTTCTTTTTCATTTTTTTTTTTTTAATTGGGTTATAACTGCTTTACAATGTTGTCTTAATTTCTGCTGTACAACAATGTGAATCGCTATATGTATACCTGTATCCCAACTCTCTTAGACCTCCCTCTCACCTCCCCCATCCCATCCAACTAGGTCACCACAGAGCACCTAGCTGAGGTCCCTGAGCTATAAAGAATGTTCCCACTAGCTATCTGTTTTACACATGGCACTGCATGTACCTCAATCACAATCTAGCAATTCACTCCAGTCCCCTCTCTCCCATGTCCACATATCTGTTCCCTACATCTGCATCTCTATTCCTGCCCTGTTCACCTGTACCATTTTTCTATATTCCACATACATGCATTAATATGTGATACTTCTTTTCCTCTTTCTAACTTCACTCTGTATGACAGACTTTAGGTCCACCCACGTCTTAACAAATGACACAATTTCATTCCTTTTTATGGCTGAGTAATATTCCATTGTACATATGTACCACATCTTCTTTATCCATTCATCTGCCGATAGGCATTTAGGTTGATTCTGTGCCCTGTCTATTGTAAATAGTGCAGCAGTGAACATTGGGGTGCATGTATCTTTTAAAATTATGGTGTTCTCAGGGTATATGCCCAGTAGTGAGATTGCTGAGTCATACGGTAGTTCTATTTTTAGTTTTTTAGGAACCTGCCATACGGTTCTCCATAGTTGCTGTATCAATTTACATTCCCACCAACAGGGCAGGAGGGTTCCCCTTTCTCCACACCCTCTCCAGCATTTAATATTTGTAGATTTTTTTGATGATGGCCATTCTGACCAGTGTGAGGTAGTATCTCATTGTAGTTTTGATATGCATTTCTCTAATAATTAGTGATGTTGAGTATCTTTTCATGTGCCTCTTGGTCATCTGTAGGTCTTCATTGGAGAAATGTCTATTTAGTTCTTCTGACCATTTTTTGATTCGTTTTATATATACATATATATATATATAGAGAGAGAGAGAGAGAGAGAGAGAGAGCTTCATGAGCCATTTGTATAATTTGGAGATTAATCCTTTGTCAGTTGCTTTGTTTGCAAATATTTTCTCCCATTCTGAGCGTTGTCTTTTTGTCTCATTTACAGTTTCATTTGCTGTGCAAAAGCTTTTAGGTTTCATTAGGTCCCATTTGTTTATTGTTGTTTTTATTCTCATTACTGTAGGTGGTGGGTCAAAAAAGATCTAGCTGTGATTTATGTCAGAAATTGTTTTTCCTATGTTATCTTCTAAGAGTTTTATAGTGTCTAAGAGTTTTATAGTGTCTAAGAGTTTTATAGTGTCTAAGAGTTTTATAGGTATTACATATAGATCTTTACATTTAGATTTTTAATCCATTTTGTGTTTATTTTGTGTATGGTTTTAGGGAGTGTTCTAATTTCATTCTTTTATGTGTAGCTGTCTGGTTTTCCCAGCACCATTTATTGAAGTGACTGTCTTTTTCCCATTGTATATTCTTGCTTCTTTTGTCATAGATTAGGTAACCATAGGCATGTGGGTTTATCTCTGGGCTTTCTATCCTGTTCCATTGATCTGTATTTCTCTTTTTGTGCAGTACCATACTGTCTTGATTAATGTGCCTTTGTAGTATAGTCTGAAGTCAGGGAACCTGATTCCTGCAGCTCCGTTTTTCTTTCTCAAGATTGCTTTGGCTATTTGGGGTCTTTTTTGTTTCTATACAAATTGTAAAAATTTGTTCTAGTTCTGTGAAAGCTGCCATTGGTAGCTTGATAGGGATTGCATTGAATCTGTGGATTGCTTTGGGTAGTATAGTCATTTTCACAATAGTGATTCTTCCAATCCAGGAACATGGTGTATCTCTCCATCTGTTTGTGTCATTTTTAATTTCTTTCATCAGTGTCTTATAGTTTTCTGCATACAGGTCTTTTGCCTCCTTAAGTAGGTTTATTCCTGGGTATTTTACTATTTTTTTTGCAATGGTAAATAGAATTGTTTCCTTAATCTCTCCTTCTGATCTTTCATTGTTAGTGTATAAGAATGAAAGAGATTTATGTGCATTAATTTTGTATCCTGCAACTTTACCAAATTCATTGATTAGCTCTAGTAGTTTTCTGGTAGCATATTTAGGATTTTCTATGTATAGTATCATGTCATCTGCAAACTGTGACAGTTTTACTTCCTCTTTTCCAATTTGGATTCCTTTTATTTCTTTCTGTTCTCTGATTGCCATAGATAGAACTAAAACTATCTTGAATGATAGTGGCAAGAATGGACATTCTTATTTTCTTCCTGATCTTAGAGGAAATGCATTCAGTTTTTCACCATTGAGAATGATGTTTGCTGTGGATTTGTCATATATGGGCTTTATTACGTTGAAGAATGTTCCCTCTACCCCCACTTTCTGGAGAGCTTTTATCATAAATTTGTGTTGAATTTTGTCAAAGGCCTTTTCTGCATCTATTGAGATGATTATGTGGTTTTTATTATTCAATTTGTTAATATGGTTTACCTCATTGATTGATTTGCTTATATTGAAGAATCCTTGCATCCCTGGGTTAAATCCCACTTGATCAGGATGTATAATACCTTTTATGTGTTGTTGGATTCTGTTTGCTACTATTTTGTTGAGGATTTTTGTGACTATGTTCATCAGTGATATTGGTATGTAATTTTCTTTAAAAAGTAGTATCTTTGTCTGGTTTTGGTATCAGGTTGATGGTCACCTCCTAGAATGAGCTTGGGAGTGTTCCTTCCTCTGCACATTTTTGGAAGAGTTTGTGAAGTATGTGTGCTAGCTCTTCTCTAAATGTTTGATAGAATTTGCCTGTGAAGCCATCTCATCCTCAACTTTTGTTTGTTCAAAGATTTTTAATTACAGTTTCATTACTTATGATTTGTCTCTTTATATTTTCTGTTTCTTCCTGATTCAACTTAGGAATGTTGTACCTTTCTATGAATTTGTCCTTTTCTTCCAGATTGTCCATTTTATTGGCATATAGTTGCCTGGAGTAATCTCTTACTATTCTTTGTATTTCTGTGGTGTCCTTTGTAATTTCTCCATTTTCATTTCTAATGTTATTGATTTGAATCCTCTCCCTTTTTTCCTTGATGAGTCTGGTTAAGGTTTATCAATTTTGCTTATCTTCTCAAAGAAACACCTTTTAGTTTTATTGATCTTTGCTCTTGCTTTTTTCGTTTCACTTTCATTTATTTCTGTTTTGATATTTATGATTTCTTTCCTTCTACTAACTTTGGCTTTTCAGTTTTTTGTTGTTTCATTTTGTTTTGTTTTTCTTTCTCTAGTTGCTTTAGGTGTAAGGTTAGATTTTTTTTTAGAGTTTTCTTGTTTCTTGAGGTGAGATTGAATTGGTATAAACTTCCCTCTTAGAACTGCTTTTTCTGCATCCCATAGATTTTGGGTCATTGTGTTTTCATTGTCATATGTTTCCAGGTATCTTTTTCTTTCCTTATTGATTTCTTCAGTGATCTCTTGGTTACTTAGTAGTGTATTGTTTAGCCTCCATGTGTTTGTGTTTTCTACAGTTTTATTTCCTGTAATTGATTTCTAATCTCATAGTGTTGTGGTCAGAAAAGATGCTTGATACAATTTCAATTTTCTTAAATTTATGGAGGCTTGATTTGTGACCCATGATGTGATTTATGCTGGAGAATGTTGCGTGTGCACTTGAGAAGTAAGTGTGTTCTGCTGTTTTCAGGTGGAATGTCATATAAATATCAATTAAATCTATCTGGCCTATTATGTCATTTAAAGCTTGTGCTTTCTTGTTTATTTTCTGTCTGGATGATCTGTCCTTTTGTGTAAGTGAGGTATTAATGTCCCCTACCATTATTGTGTTACTGTCAATTTCCCCTTTTATGGCTGTTAGCATTTGCCTTATATAATGAAATATACCTATGTTGGGTGCATAAATATTTATTTATAATTGTTATGTCTTCTTCTTGGATTGATCCTTTGATCATTATGTTGTGTCCTTATTTGTCTCTTGTAACAGTCTTTATTTTAAAAATCTAGTTTACTGATATGAGTATTGCTACTCCAGCTTTCTTTTGTTTTCCATTTGCATGGAGTATCTTTTTCCATCCGATTACTTTTGGTCTGTATGTGTCCCTACATCTGAAGTGGGTCTTTGTAGACAACATGTATATGGGTCTTGTTTTTGTTTCCATTCATCCAGTCTGTGTCTTTTGGTTGAAGTATTTCGTCCATTTACATTTAAGGTAATTATCAATACTTGTGTTCCTATTACCATTTTCTTAATTGTTTTGGGTTTGTTCTTATAGGTCTTTTTCTTCTTCTTCTCTTGTGTTTCCCTCCTAGGTAAGTTCTTTTAGCATTTGTTGTAAAGCTCGTTTGGTGGTGTTCCATACTCTTAACTTTTGCTTGTCTGTAAAGCTTTTGATTTCTCCATTGAATCTGAATGAGATCCTTGCCAGATTGAGTAATTTGGCTGTAGGTTTTTCCCTTTCATCATTTTATATATCTCCTGCCATTCCCTTCTAGCCTGCAGAGTTTCTGTTAAAAAATCAGCTGTTAACATTATGGGAATCCCCTTATATTCTGCTTATTGCTTTTCCCTTGCTGCTGTTTATACTTTTTCTTGAATTTAATTTTTGTTAGTTTGATTAATATGTGTCTCAGTGTGGTTCTCCTATGTTTTTTCCTGTACGGGACTCTCTGTGCTTCCTGTACTTGGATGGATATTTCCTTTCGCATATTAGAAAGTTTTCAACTGTAATCTCTTCAAATGGTTTTTCAGATCCTTTCTCTTTCTCTACTTTTTCAGGCACCCCTATAACTCGAATGTTGGTGTGTTTAATGTTGTCCCAGAGGTCTCTGAGACTGTCCTCATTTGTTTTTATTCTTTTTTCTTTATTTGTTCCACCCCAGTTATTTCCACCATCCTATCTTCCAGCTCACTTATTCGGTCTTCTGTACAAGGTATTCTGTTATTGATTCCTCTATTGTATTTTTTTTTTTTTCATTTCAGTTATTGTGTTGTTCATCATTGTTTGTTTTTTCTTTAGCTCTTCTATGCCCTTGTTAAACATTTCTTGTTTTTTCTCGATCTGTGCCTCCATTCTATTTCTAATATTATGGATCACATTTACTATCATCCCTCTAATTAATTTTCAGGTAGGTTGCCTATTTCCTCTTCATTTATCTGGTCCTGTAGGTTTTTAATTTGCTCTTTCATCTGTAATATATTTTTGGTCCTCTCATTTTTTTTTATGTATGGGGTTGTGTTTCTGTTTTGATGGTTGTTTGGCCTGAAGCGTCCAGCACTGGAGTTTGCTGACAGTTCAGTGGAGCTGGATCTTGGTGCCAAGATGAGGAGCTCTGGGAGACCAAACACTGATTATTATTCCCTAAGACCTGAAGTTCTCTGTCAGGCCAGTAGCTTGGGCTCAGCACTCCCACCACAGGAGCTCAGGCCCAAACCCTGGCCTGGTTACCAAGATCCTGCAAGCCATGAGGCAAGGCAAAAAAAAGCAAAAATAAACAAAAAAACAAGAAACAGAAAAGAACAGGATATTAACAAAGAAAAGCATAAAATAAAATTTTAAAAAATGAAAAATATGCTAGAAAAAATAATTAAAATGAATCAAGAACAACAAAACAAAATAGAACCACAACAGCAAAATAATAAATAAATAAAAATTAAAATAAAAACAATTACAAATAAAAAATTAAAATTAAAAAATAAAAAATTTCCTAGTTCCTCCTCTGTCAGTGTCCTTGCCCCCAAAGTGAGCTATGGCCTACTCCTGCCTCCCCAGTAGGCCTCCAAGACCTCTAGGTAGATCTATGGACCCTCTGTGTCAGCTTCACCTCGGCATACATTCCTTTCACCAGTTCCTAGAGTTGGTCTGGATCACATGTGCCCACACAGGTCATCACCCACAGAGGCCAGTATAGTTGGAGGTGGTCTTGTGGGAGGCTGTGCTCAGCCTGCCTGGATCTGCATGACCAGAATAGGCCCTGTCACATGTGGCACTAGTCTCCAACATATTTCTCTGTCTTCTCTTTTTGTCTAACTTACTGTGTTTGAGGTCTCCTTTCTGCAGGCTGCAGGGTCATTGATCCTCTTGCTTCTGATGTCTGCTACCGGTGGGTGAGAGGGACTGCTCTCTGGTGGGTGAGCTGGATCTTGTCCTTCTGATGGGCAGGGCCATGTCAGGTGGTGTGTTTTGGGATGTCTGTTAGCTCAGTATGACTTTAGGCAGCCTGTCTGCTAATGGGTAGGTTTGTGTTCCTCTTTTGCTTATTACTTGGTATGAGGTGTCCAGCACTGAAACCTGCAGGCAGTTGGGTGGGGCCAAGTCTTGCAGTCGAGATGCAGACTTCCTGGGGAGCTCTTGTTGATTAATATTCCCTGGGGCCAGGAATCTTCTGGTGGTCCAGCATCCTGGACTTGGTGCTCCCACACCAGAGGCTGAGGCCTGACCCTCAACTGGACAACCAAGACCCAGCAAGTCGCATGCTGTGGGAAAAAGAAATAAGCGGGGTGGCGGGGGAGGGAGGGGAAGAAAACAAACAGACTAAGAAAACCCAAGACAAATAGCAAAGACCAAAACAAACAAACAGTAACAACAATAGTTAAAACAAAAAACAGACAAATAAAACCCAAGACAAATGGTAAAAGTGAAACCAAACAATAAAACCTAACAAAGAAACACACATACATACAAAAAAAGAGAAACAAAACAAAACAAAACAAAAAAACAAAGAACAACCAGACAAATAAAAGTACCTGCAAAATGAAAGCAAACAATTAAAAACAAAATGAACAAAAACAGAAGAAACAAAGCAAAAGCAGAATGCAAACTAAAGACAAGCAAAGAAAACATAAAAGAAACACAAATATGATTTAAAAACATTAAAAACAAAAGAAGGAAAAAACACAAATCACTGAAAAAATAAAGTAAAAGTAGAAAAATAAAAATATATTAATTTAAAAAAAAAAAAAAGTAAAAATAATTTAAAAAGAACAAAACAAAACATTAAAATAATAGTAATAAAAATATTTTCCTGGGATCTCAGCTTTCAGTGTCATTGCCCCCACCATGAGTCACAGCCAACCTCCAGCTCCCCAGGAGACCCTCCAATACCTCTAGGTAGGTCTGTGGACCCACTGTCAGCGTTGTGGGGACAGCTCAGACTCTCACCTGGCCCAACTGTCACCTGTACTTGCCCCTGTAGACCAATATCTGTTGTGGGAACACTCATTGTACATACAGATATTCCATATACACAGAGTTTACCAAGCCACTCGTAGGGGTGTAATCTGTGGCTTGTGCAGCTGAACAGAAAGATTTTTGTTCCTCTTTCTTAGTTGCCCCACCTCTAGGTCTCACCTATGCTTTTATCCCCACCCCTGTGTGTGGACCACTTGCAGGGGTCTGTTCCCAAGCATGCCCTGGAGTACTCTGGTCTGCCCTGGTGAGGAAAATGCACAGAGGTGGCACAAGTACTGGGGCCCCAGGAGTCCTGGCAGTGACAGTTGCATGGTGGAGCTTAGTGCCACGAGAGATCCTGTCCCATGAGTGAGTACGTGTGGGGGAAGCCGGCAGCCTTGGGTGCAAGAGATCTGGCCCTAGTGGGAGCCTTTCCTAGCACACAGCAGCCATTGTGAAGGCTTTCCTAGTGCCTGGCGGCAGACACACAAGGGCCAGCCCTGGCAGGACCCTTACTTAGTACCTTGTGGCAGATGCAAGAAGGCCAGTCCTGGTAGGGGTTTTCCTAGCACTGGGCAGCAGGTGTGTGTGCACCAGCCTTGGCAGAGAACTTTCCTAATGCCCGGAGGCAGGTGTGCGAGAGCCAGCCTTGGAGGGGAACTTTCCTAGCACCTGCGGGGGAAAAGGCCTGTGCATGGGGAGAGGCTGCAATGACAGCTCCACCCTGTGCATCACACAACAGTGGCACCTTTCCTCTATGGCAGTCTGGGTTTCCTCCATAAGCACCCCTGGTAGCAGATTACCTCCCTCCCATCCCCTCAGGTTGTCTCCTCATAGGCAATGGCAGTCTTCTCCCTGGATTTGCTCTCTAATCCCCACGTTTCAGCTCCCACCTCTCGTGCACCCCAGTGGGCACACGTCCCAGTCTGGGGCACAGAGGGCTGTGACATGGACTGTCTATATAGGTCACACTCTGTCCTGTCTCCCACAAACCGGGCATTTCACCCGGTTCCAACAGCCTCAGATTCTCCTCTTCTGTCCCAACTGATTTCCCTGCTGGTGAGGGGGCTTCCCCGGATGTGGGAAACTCTCCTCTTCCTCAGTACCCACCCCTCAGGGGCACAGCTCCCATCCAGTTTCCTCTCCTCTTCCTTTTCCCTTCTTATTTATTTTTTTTGCCCTGCCCAGTTATGCAGGGATATTTCCTTTCCTTTCCAGTGTCCAAGGTCCTCTGTTAGTGTTCAGCTGGTGCTCTGTGAGAATTGATCCTGCTGTAGATGTATTCTTGATGCATTTGTGAAGAGCAATAGCTTCACATCCTCCTACTCCTCTGTCATCTTGAAAAAAACCTCAACATTAGTTTTGGACTGTCACAGAAAACAATGAGCAAACTTGAAGATACACAGATAAGTTATGCAAGTTGAAAAATGGAAAAAGAATAGGAAAAAAATGACCAGAGACTCAGAAAAATGTGGTATACCATTAAAAGCATCAACATGCATGTAATGCGAGTACTAGAAGAAAGGGAGAAAATAAAAACTTCAAACAAATAATGATTGAAAACTTTCAAATTTATAAAAAAAATTATTTAAAAAATAACTTACAACACATCTAGGGAGTTAAAAGAAAACTTTAAGCAAGAAAAATATGGAGACCCACAACCAGATGCAGTATAGTAAAAATACTCAAGGTTAAATACAAGGAAGAAAAGTCTTGAAAGCAGAAAGAGAAAAACAATGCATCACTTACAAGGGGAAACCCAGTAATATTAACAGCTGACTTCTTAACAGAAAATTGAAAATAAATGCCAGAAGGCAGTGGGGTATTGCATTTAATGTACTCAGAGGAAGAAAAAAATAAAGACAACCTGTCAAGACTCCTATATCCAGCAAAGTTATCTATGAAAACTGAAGGGGAAATAATTTTTTAGATAAACAAACACTATGAACAATTTTTGCTAGCAGACCTGCTGTACAGTAAATACTAAAAGAATTTGCTCCATATGAAGGAGAGTGTCCCCAAACATTAATTCAAATTCACACAATTAAACAAAAGGAAGAGTAAAAATAATTATGTAATTATTAAAGACAAGTTTATATTTGTCTTTCTTTGTTTAACTAATTTAAAAAAATAATTGTACAAAATAATGTATATAGAATATATATATATATATATATATATATATATATATATATATATATATATATATTTGGTGGTACGTGGGCCTCTCACTGTTGTGGCCTCTCCCGTTGTGGAGCAACAGGCTCTGGACGTGCAGGCTCAATGGCCACGGCCCACGGGTCCAGCCGCTCTGCGGCATGTGGGATCTTCCCAGACCGGGGCATGAACCCGTGTCCCCTGCAATGGCAGGCAGACTCTCAACCACTGTGCCACCAGGGAAGCCCCTGATGCATTTATTTTTGCATGTATTTTTGATTTAGGAAGAAAGCTAAAATAAAATTTACTTATCTTGAAATTGTAGGAATTAAAATGACATAAAATTTGGCATCATAAATCAATATAAACATTGATGTAAAATTACCTTTTCAAAAGAAAAACATGGTCAAAATTATTTTAGGTATGAACTCTGCCAAATTTGGGTTTTTTAAATGTCATTCTCAATAAACATGCACTTAAAAATTTATTGACTCATTCAAAATTTTGTTGTGAACTTGTACAATAGGTGTTTTTCTAGCATATAATTGACAGTACATATGCACCACAAAAATTTTTCATAATTTGCCAATAATATAATAAAAATTGCAATTCTTTTCTTGAAATATATGAGAGTAGGCAGAGATAGTGTTGTAACTTTTGACGTGCACATCATATCACTAAATTATAAGTTTTAACTTTACAGCATGGTTAATATAGTGAAAAATACGAGGCTAAAGATGGAGGATACACTTAAAACATTTTTTTCCTTACTGACAGTTAATCAACCCTTTTCATTTTACCAACATTCTTTCAAAATTTATGGCTTCCCAGGACTAATTAATGACCCTCTTAACAATGTTCCAGGTTAGAATGTTCTCTCCTGAACTACTTGAACTCTCTTCACACTGAACTGGAAACGTTATTGCAAGCACCTTTGGGTGACCATCTGGGACTTGCTAAGCCTTTCAGCATGTATAACACTATGCTGTATTTTGTTCCTGTAATCAGTATTAATATGCCCACAGTATTTTTTTAGTTTTAAAAAGTGTTTAATTTTAAAACAAAGTGTTAATGACTTTATTCATTAAACACAATCTGAAATACTTAGATGACTTTTATAAAGTGATCACATGCACTCAACCAACATCCTAATTGAAGAAAAAGAATATTACATTTTTTTCTAGCAGTGTATGTGTGTTTCAATATCTTTACATTACATCAACCTTGTTATCTTACATTTTGATTCTTCAAACCCTAATGGGTGTAAAGTAGCATTGCACTGTGGTTTTGATTTACATTTCCCTGATGACTAATAATGCCAAGCATTTTTTACGTGTGTATTATGTTTTGAATGTAATCCTTGGGGAAATTTCTATTCAGATCATTTGCTACTGTTTTAATGGGGTCATTGGACATTTATTATTGAGTTGAAAGTTAATTATGTATTTTAGATACAAATTCCTTATCAGATATATGTATTATAGTTTCTCCCATTCTATGGGTTGTCTTTTCACTTTCTTGATTGAGTATGCTTTTAAATTTCTATATTTGTGAATTTTCCAATTTTTTTTCTGTTATTGATGTATAATTTTATTTTATTGTTGTCAAAGGATATATGTTGTATGACTTCAATCCTTTTAAACATTCTGAGATTGGTTTTATGACCTATATATAATGAATCTTCAAAAATATATCCTGTACACTCAAGAAGAATGTTTATTTTGTTGTTGTTAGGTGGATTATTGTGTAGATGTCTTTTAGGTCTAGTTGATTTGCAGTGTTGTGTAAGTCTTCTCTTTCCTTATTGATATTCTGCCTAATTGTTTGATCCAGTATTAACAATAGGATATTAAGTTTCTAATTGCTAATGCTGAAGTATCTAATTTTTCTTTTAATTCTGTAATTTCTGTTCCATGTATTTGGGGTTCTATTGTTAAATGCATATATGTTTATATGTTTATAAATGCTATATCTATCTTGGTGACACATTGTATCATTGTAAAATTTGGCTCTTTATTTATTTAACATTTATTTACTTTAAAATCGCTTTATGTGGCTATTTTCAGAATAAATATTGCAGCTCAGTTGTGGTTATTGTTTGCAAGGTATATATTTTTCTCTTTTACTTTCTCAGTTCTTTCATTTTGATAATGTTATATTTAAAGAGTATATAGTAAGATCCTTAATCTTTTCTCATGCTATTACTCTTCTAGTTTTGTCATATGTTTAGTCCTAATAAAAATATTTGTTGTTTTCTTTTTTTCTTTCTTTCTTTTTTTTTTTTTTTTTTTTTGCGGTATGCAGGCCTCTCACTGCTGTGGCCTCTCTCGTTGCGGAGCACAGGCTCTGGACGCACAGGCCCAGCGGCCATGGCTCACAGGCCCAGCCACTCTGCGGCACGTGGGATCCTCCTGGATCGGGGCATGAACCCGCGTCCCCTGTACTGGCAGTTGGATTCTCAACCACTGCGCCACCAGGGAAGCCCTGTTGTTTTGTTTTCCTTTTATTTCAGAAAAGCTTAAGGTAATTTTTGTATGGTTTCTGGGATTTATTTATTCACTCATATTATTGGTAGGGTTATTATTTACATTATTTTTGTAATATACTTAGTTTTGTTGACTATCCCAGTGAATGACAATATCAATATTTATCCATTATACACTTAATGTACTTGAGCTGTTTTCCATTTTTTTTTTCCAGTTCATACAGTGCTGCTGTGAATATATGTGCACATGTCTTCAGCTATATGTGTACAAGAGATTTATTGAATTCATGCATACTAAGAATGGAGTTTCTGTGCCAAGGTATATGTGATAGTAAACATCAATATGGTACTAAACTCTTTTAAAAGTGCTTGTACCAATGTATAGTCATACCTGTATGAGTTCCTACTGATCACATTTTGATAATTTTGGTTTATTACTTTTTGACATCAGGTAGGTGCAGAGTTCTATTTCATTTGGGTCCTGTGAAAGACTACTTTGTCCTAAGATACAAAATTTCCTTGCTTCCTTGCTTCTGTATTATTATTCCACATCCTGCTTTGGTGATTAACTAGAATCCCAGTCTTGGCTGTATCTCCATCTTCCTCGTATGGGTTGGCCTTGCTTTCCTGCATAGCCTTCATTAGTTTCACATCCAAGTGCATATGTCATCTAATCCAAGGACAAAAACAACCCCACTAAGTAATGGCAAGAGAAGTATTATAATAGTCTGTGAGCACATAATTTATGTAATTCTAACATGTGCCCCATCACACAGAGGCATGTAGTTTTCAGCTACAGCACTGATTCATAAATAACATTTTGCTGGTTTCAGATACTCTTCCTCAGAATGCAATATTTGCACTGAAGCAAACACAGATTTTTAAAACTATTTGAAAAAATCATTATGGAATTTGATTTTCTTCTGCTATTTTTAACAAAAAAGTTGAAAATATTTATATGTATCAAAATATACACACAGAAATTGCTAACTGAATCATGGAACCCAAGAGATGAATACTATCCAAAAGTATGGAAGAAAATTGCATTAATTAATTTAAAAATATAAATTTACCAAATAACTAATATATTATATATAGAAAACTTGATCATCTTCTGAGGATATAAATTTTAACTAAAAATAGTTCTTCCAGAAGTTCAATTACAGAAGAGGATCACTGCAATGTATTTTATGAGTGTAGTCTACTATATAGAAAAAAGATATTTACTGGAGGAGCAAATGACTTTTATCTAAGCTAGCTTGTGTGGATTTTTCTTTTTCATATGCCAGAAATAATAAAGTAAGATTATCTTTATTTTAAGTATTAAATAATCTTATGTTTCATTACCAGAAAAATTTGTAAACATAATTTTACTTTCTCATGAGACTTCCTCTTCACCCAGAATATTTCTCAGGCTAAGCTATTAGCATCACATTTTTTAAACTAAGGGGGCTATAACCTTCAGGTTTAGGCAATTGCATTGGTATTTTTTTATTCGAGTCTATGTATAAAACTTGTATTTCAAGATGTACACCTATAATCAGAAGTAATCAAAGATGGACATTTCACTAGAATGAAGTTTTCATATTAATCAAGCTATTGTTTCATTTGGATTTCAGAATATTTTCCTACACAGTTTCACAAAGACACACACACACACTCACACACACACACCCCTAAAGTAAAGTAAAACTTGTTGTAATCAAGATGTAATAACTTTATCTTGCATGACACATGAAGAGGTGAAGTTTTCCTGAATAATGACAGGAGTTGTGGAGAAGAGAAAGATTGTTATCCAGGTACCAAAATTCTTATAAACAAGGACAAAGTGCATAAAGGTCCTCAACAAATTTGGGAGAAGAATAGATGGACACAGTGAAAAGTTTAACAAAGAATCAAAAAATTTAAAGAAGAACGAAACATAGATGAAGAATATAATAACTAGAATAAAAAATACACTCAAAGGAATCAACAGTAGAGTACATGATACAGAGGAAAAAATCAAGACAGAGTAGTGGAAAGAATTCAAGCTGAACAAAAAATAATAATTTTTTAAAATGAGAACAATTTAAGAGAATTTGGGGACAACATTAAGCATACTAACATTCACATTATAGGATTCCCAGAACGAGGTGAGAGAGGGAGAGAGACAGGGGCAGAGAACTTATTTGAAGTGATAATAGTGAAAAATTTCCCTAACCTGGAAAAGAAAATATACATCCAGTTCCAGAAGTACAGACTCCTAAACATAATCAACCCAAAGAGGTCTGCATCAAGACATATTTTAATTAAAATGAAAAAAAAAAAAAAAAACGTAAAGAGAATATTAAAAGCAGCAAGGGAAATGTAGCTAGTTACTTACATGGGAATTCTAAAAAGACTGTTAGCTGATTTTTTAGCAGAAACTCTGTAATCCACAAGGGAGTGGAATGAAATATTTAAAGAAATGTTTAAGGGACTTCTTTAAATGAAAAAATATTAGACTACAATTAGAAATATGAAAATTATGAAAGAAAAATTCCTTTGGTAAAGGTAAATATATGGTAAAGGTAGTGAACCCATAAAGCTAGTAGGAAGATTAAAAGACAAAATTAGTAAAATCATCTGTGTCTACCATGAGTAGTTAAGGGCCACACAAAACAAAAAGATGTAAAATATTAAATGTAATGTTCAAAACATTAATGTAGGAGGGGGGAGTAAAAATGAAGACTTGTCAGAATGCATTTCTTAAGAAATCATCAACTAAAATGATTATATATACACATATACCTCATAGTAACTACAAACCAAAAATATATAATGGATACATACCCACAAAGAAGAAAAGAATCCAAACATAACACTATAGATAGTAATCAAATCATGAGGCAAGAGAGAAAAATAAGAAGGAAGAAACAAAAAAGAATTAAAAAACAAGAAAACAATTAACAAAATGGCAATAAGTACATGCCTACCAATAATTACTTACAATTTGAATGGACCGCATGCTCCAATCAAAATATGAAGAGTGGCTAAATGGATAAAAGTATATTCATAGATATACTGCTTAAAAGAGACTCACTAAAGATCTAAAGACACATACAGACTGAAAGTGAATGGATGGAAAAAGAGAGACATGCTACAACATAGATGAATCATTAAGACCCTATGCTAAGTAAAATAAACCAGTCATAAAAAGACAAATACTATTTATTCCACTTATATGTGGTGGCTAGAATCGTCAAATTCATAAAAACAGAAAGCAAAATGGTGGTTTTCCCGAGTTGGGGAGAGGGTGAAATAGGAAGTTATGTTTAATGGGTATAGAGTTTCAATTTTGCAACATGAAAATGTCCCAGATATTGGTTGCACAACAATAAGAATATATTTAACATACTGAACTTTTCAGGTAAAGAAAAATGCTGAACTGTACACTTAAGAAACTACATTTTATGTAATGTAAATTTTAAAACATTATATATATATATATATATATATATTTTTTTTTTTTTTTTTTTTTCAGTACACGGGCCTCACTGTTGTGGCCTCTCCTGTTGTGGAGTACAGGCTCCGGACACGCAGGCTCAGTGGCCACGGCTCACGGGCCCAGCCTCTCTGTGGCATGTGGGATCTTCCCGGACCGGGGCATGAACCCGCATCTCCTGCATCAGCAGGCGGACTCTCAACCACTGTGCCACAAGGTAACCCCTAATATATATATATTTTTTAATGCCAAATCAAAAAATATGTGATCAGTCGGAAATATTGGAAAGAAAAAGGTAATAGGTGAGAAGCAGACAGGAAGGGTGAAAATATTGGCGTGAAATAGGAAATCTATCAGTAAAAAAATTTCTTGAGTTGTGGATAGTTCCTGTGAGGACCAGACAGAGAAAGCAATAATGGATTATCACTTCAAAATTCTTGAGAGTACCTGGTAATAATTTATTGTTTGGTCTTGGCACAGGTCTCTAAATAGCTTTTTGATTCTGTTGTACTTCAGCCCTTGTTATGTAAGACTGGCACTCATACTTGAGCTCAAAACATTTAGGTCATGATTTTTTAGTCAAGAGCAATAATTCCTGATTGGATTTCATGTGTTTAATTACGTATATTGGGGACCTGAAGTTTTAACAACATTAAGAACAAAAAGTAAAAGTTTGTGTGAAAGAATCAAAATAATTTTATCATAATTTATATTTTTCTTTACCCTTTACTCTTATGAGTTTGTATACTCTTAACATGTTTGTGTCTATTTTGAATACAGTGACAATTTTCACACTTTTTTTATACTACCATTATAACATTGTGTTATATGTTTTTTGACTTAATGACACTCATTCTGGTTTATTCTCTTATGGCGTGGTTCTATTTTTATATCTTATTTCCCAGATTTAAATGATTTAATTTTAAGTGTTTGAATTCCTTTCAATGTTCAAATAGAACATAAAGTATGGAGCATATGTCTGAGAAGAAGAAACAATAAGATAAATTATATAAATTTTAGAGAAAGAAATGTTATATTAGAGTCTCAGTTTTAATAAATGCTATATTAGAATCTTAGTCTCAGGTAAACTTGCTAATGAACACATACTACTATATTCAATCCTCTGGTCCTAAGTTCTTCATATAGGAATAGGAATAACAATATTTAACCATGAAGTTACTTATAGTATGTAAGTAAGAAGATATATACAAAAATAGTAGATTTAAGGGAGGTTCCAAACAGTTTTTAGAATGATGAAAATAAAAGGTTTTGGACATTTTTTTTGTTTGTTTTGTAGAGTTAAGAACACAGTCTACATTAAAATTTTAGAATATACAAAACTTACAGAGAACTGCATAAAATTAAGGATAAAGCTTCAGTTATTCTAAAGCAAATATTGATAGAACCCAAAAATTTCTCTGAATTCTTCTTTCCAATTACAAATGCCTCCAACATTGCTTAAAGGTAACAATTATCCTGACTTTGCTTATAACTCCCATAGCCTGAAAGAAAATATTTGTAAAATACACATCTGATAAAGGACTATGATGTGAAATATGCATAGAATTCTTAAAACTCAACAAGAAAACAAACAATAGGATTTAAAACATAGACCAAAGTCCTTAACAGATACTTCACCAAAGTAGATATGCAGATGACAAATAAGCATATGAAAAGATGCTTCACATCATATGTCATCAGGGAAATGCAAATTAAACCAATGTTATACAGTACATACTGGAACTCTGATGGCAACAATTGCTACTGAGAATGTGGAATAGCAGGAACTCTCATTCATTGCTAGTGAAAATCAAAAAGGTTATAGCCACTTTGGGAGGCAGTTTGGTGGTTTCCTATAAAACTAAACTAACACAACATTGTAAATCAACTATATTCCAACAAAAATTAAAAACAACAACAACAACAAAAAAACCATATCCTTATCCCAGACTTTCTTCCATATTCCAAATCCAAAATCCTTTGAATGTTTCAGCAAAGATAAATGCATTTTGATGCAAATGCGATGGTAAAAGCAAATGAAAAGAGGAGCAGTGAGACTAGGAGAATCCATTTCCAGCGCAACCTGAACGTGTGCCAAATTAGATGTATACATGTCCAATCTCTCTCTCTCCCTCCTCCCCTCCATTCTAGATCTCATCCCAGGGATTCATTAAAGCAGCCTACTCTTTGATCTGAATTTCTTTCTTCCTTAGAGAATAGAGATCGTTTCCATCACTTCCTACATCATCAAGGTGGAGTTTAGTTTTGTTGTTATTGATATAATTGCCTTTAGAGAGTTGGGGGTCATGAATTCATTTTCCCAGCCCCTAACTTTCTTGGCATAGACTGGCACTGAAAACCAAAGTCTGAAGAGCAGAGAGACCAAATGTGTAGTTTAAGGAAATATTTTAACTTCATCACTCTGATATGCAGAACATGGGAAATTATCAAAGCCTCAATTGACAGAATGATTGCTCAAATACCCCCCCCAAAATCCAAAAACAGTTAAGTTTGTCATGAGAAAACACATCCCATAGCTGTGTTGGCCATGGAGATAATCTGTCTAGTGAAGAAAGGCAGTGGAACTTTCTTTACAAGGGTCTTTGTGTAAAAGTATAATTTGGTGGACAGAGCCTTCCTGATACCAGTCTTGGCTCCAAATGATATAAATTATATATAGAACATTCAAAACTGACTGAAGATTTTTGAAACTCAGTTCTCTCATAGTTGAAGGCAGGCATTTCCTGGTTAGAGTATTATAATGATAAGATTGTGTGCCTTTTTTCCCAGCAAATAGTAAGTGCTCAATAAATAAATCATATTGTCACTAAAAACATAAAATCACTGTCATACTGAAAATTCCTTGGACTTAAAAGAAATAAAAACATAGCAAATGTGAATTGGGCATGTAGACTTACAGAGAAGGATATGTTCTCTCCTGTGTATTTTATTATAATATTGCATTTCATAGGCATTTTTATTGGTGGAACTGAATACATTGCCTGAGGGAAAAAGCAGTATGTATCTAATCTACTTATATTCACAGAAAATTTTGCAAAAGCTAGAATCTTCAAGGAATGCAAAGCTATCATTAATTTAATTTCTACCTAATTCCAGATTAACAGGAAAAATAGTTTTGTTTGAATGAACACTTGTCAAAATTTTTCCTAAAATATTTTAGCTAAATTTTCAATTGAAGTAAGAATAGAATGGACACAGACTACTTCTCTAATGACTGAGGGTGTTACATACTCAAGATCACCATGGTAAAAATATAAATAACAAATTTACAAAATCTGGAACCCTGGTCCTACAGATGCAGGAATCATAGACTTCAGAGAAAATAAATGTTTGGTTGAATGTGTATTGATCAGGGACCATGTCCCAGAACTGATTTATTTTTAAAAAAATCTTTCATGTGAGCTTGTGATTCCTTTCTTTTTATGTTTTTGAATTATTTCAGATATGCAAAAGATGCTCACGTTCCCACCATCTGCACTAAAAATGTTAATATTTGCCCAAAAAAACATCTAAACATACCCTGATGATAAGTTGTCTCTCTTATTACTTTGTAGAAAATCAGTATAGCTTCAGAATATATGTCTTTAGTTATATGTATGGGAAATATGTTCTCCTTTTTTGTTGTTGACATTCTCATTGTCTTAATGATGTTTTTGGATGAAGTGAAATTCTTAATTTGAATGTCATCCATTTTATTAGTTTTTTATTTATGGTTAATATTTTTTGATGTTAATTAAGAAAACTCTTCTTATAACTAGGTAATGAATATATTCTTCATATATTTGTAAAATATTATTGTGTTCACTTCCCATTTGGCTCTAAAACCCAACTTAAAATGTTGAGTGTGTATAGTTTAAATTCGTATTCTCTTGCATACCCCCCTCATACAGACACATTTTTTCCATGATCTTTTGTTGAAGCACTTATCTTTCCCAATTGCCTTGCTGAGACACTGCTATAAACTGTTTGTCCCCCCTGCCAACACCCCAAATTCATACGTTGAACCTAATCCTCAAGGTGCCTTTATAAAAGAGACTCCAGAGAGCCTCTTTGTCCCCTCCACCATGTGAAGACACACCATAGGACAGATGTATGAACCAAGAAATGGGCTCTTACCAGATATACAATCTACTATCACCTGATCTTGGACTTCTCCAGAACTGGCTGAAGATAAAAGGAACTACATACTGTATATAAACACTGAACTCTATTAGGTAATTTTTTTTCTCTTGGGGTACAGGTTTAAACTTTTGAATCTGCTTTACATGTTTACTGGGTTGAAAAAATAAATTGTAGTGGTACTTAACTGTGATTTTAATTTACATTTTCCTAGTTACTAATAGTGTTGAGCAAAATTTTATGTGCTTATTCACCATGCATGTATTTCTTGAATAAACTGCCTACATCAAACATTTTCCTTGACTGTTTGAATCATTACTATTGTGTTGTAAGTGTTCTTTACATATTCCAGAGACAAGTTATTCAACAGATAAATATTTTGCAAATATTGTCTCCCAGTCTGTCACTTGACTTTTTAAACACTCTTAATAGTGTATTTTGAATAACAAAAGTCTTAATGTTGATGAAGGACAATTATTCAAGTTTTTGGTTCTCTTTCTGTTTATATTTAATAAATGGTGGATTAATCTAGAGTAAGCAGGATTTCCTGAATTTTGAAAAAAAATTGTTTTATAGTGTCAAATTTTACATAGATATCTATGATAGATTTCAAATTAATTTTTATATGATGTAATGAAAGTGTGAAATTATTTTTTGAACTTGAATACTTAATTGCTCTACTACCATTTTTGAAAAGATTATACTCTATCCATTGATTACATTGGTTCATTTGTTAAAAATAAGTTGGCTGTATGTATTTTATTTATTTGTACTTTATATTTCTTTCCATAAATATATATATCTGTATTTATGACAATGACTAACTTTGCTGATTAATGTAGCTTCATAACTAAGTGTTATAAGTAGGTACCCTAAGCCCCAGCTGTTTTTTTTTTTTTCTTTTTCAAAATTATTTTGACTCTTCTAGATTCTTTGCACTTTCAGATAAATTTTAGAATCAACTGGACATTTACTTTTTCAAAATTGTTTTGACTCTTCTAGATTCTTTGCACTTTCAGATAAACTTTAGAATCAACTGGACACTTTTTACCAAAACCTTTTGGGAATTTGATAGGAATTTTGTTGAACTGATGGATTCACTTAAGGACTATTAACATTTTAACAATAATAAGTCAATTCATGAGCACAGTATATAACTCATTTAAATCTTTTCTTTTTTCTCATGTATGTTTTGTAGTTATTAGTGTACAGGTTTTCCCTATATTATTAGACATGGATGCAAATATTTTATATTTTTCTGTAATAGATGGTGTTACTTATTTAGTTTAAATTACAAATTACATTCTTTCTGGTACATAGAAATGTCACTCATTTTTGTATGTTGAACTATGATCCTGTCAAGTTGCTAACTTACTTACCAGTTCCAGTGGCTATTTGGTAAATTAAAAAGAGAATTGTTTATATAAATAATAATGTATCTGTAAAGAGTGGTAGTTTTACTTCACATAATCTTTTATTATTTATTTGCCTTATCCCATTGACAAAGTACTCCAACACCATGTTCAAATAAAATGGTGAGATATAAATGATAAATGATATATTTGGAGTTAAATGTTCTAAATTTCTTAGATGGTCTATGAAAAAACTATAGATAACCATTAATATTACATTTTGATAATTTTAGTATGTACTTTGTAAGTTTTAGACAAATGATTAAAATTTAAAAATTGATGTATTAAACTATAAATTATTAGGAAAAAATAAAATAATTGCAAATAATCAAAAACACATGGAAAGTAGAGTAAAAAGGAATAGGACAGTGAGGCAGCTTGAAAAAACATACAATAATAGATTTAAATAAAAAATCAATTGTATAAATATAATTACATGCATTACAGAAGGAATAAATGCTCTATTTAACAGAAAAAAATTGTCAGAGTTAAAAGCTATAGAAAAATCTCTTCCATGAGTATAGATGCACAATTCCTAAACAAAATATTAGCAATACAAATTAAGTAAAAAAGGGTATCACTCTTCGATTTGATTCTATAACAAGAACACAAGTTTAATTTAAAGAAAAATCAGTTTTAACTATATTAATACATTCAAGGTTATATACAAGGATATAATTATCTTAATAGGTACAGAAATATATGATAAAAAAAATCCTCAAACTTTAATAATGAAGGCCCACAGAAAACTAAGAATAAAATAAAATTTTCTTAATTTAATTTTTAAAAAGTTCCTAGAAGGGAGTGGCCAAGATGGCAGAGTAAGAAGACCCTGAACTCACCTCTTCCCACAGTCATGCCAAAATTACAATTATTAACAGAGCAATATGGATGAAAATACCTTGAATACTAGCAGAAAAAGATCTTCTACAACTAAAGGTATAAAGAAGGAACCACAACGATATGGGTTGAGGGGCAGAGATGAGGTATAGCCAAGACCTATATCCCTTGGTAGGTGACCCAAAAGTGGGAGAATAATTGCAGATATTATCCCAAGGGAGCAAGGGATCCAAGCCCCACATCAGGTCCTCAGCTTGGGAGCCCAGCACTGGGAAGATGAGGCCTCAGAGCGTTTGACTTTGAAGGTCAGTAGGGCTTAGTTTTGGAAGAGCCAGAGCGCTGTAGAAAATAGACACTAACTTTTGAAGGGCACACACAAAACTCACACACTCTGAGACCCAGGGTAGAAACACTAATTAGAAAGGAGCCTGTGTCAGATCCACTTTCTGATTTGGAGAGCCTCCTGCCTCTCCAGGGACACGCTCTGGGGACAGAGACACTAGCAGTAGCCATTTTGAGGAACATGTACCATGTGTAAACTGGTGCTGAGAAACACCATTTTAGAATCCTCCTCCTAGCTTATAAGAACAGGGATCCAGGTTCAACCACCAGCTGGTCAGCACCAGTCCTGGGACATACCAGACCAAATGACTAGCCAATCAGGTCAGGGACACTGTCTCACTGACCAGCAGGTCAGCTGCCTCAGGAATCCCCAAGCTCCCAGTCCAAGACCTGGTTCCACTCTGATGCCTGAGACCTTGCAGCCAGCCACTGGGACAAGGACCAGCCCACCAGCAGACCAATGAAAGCTCTGGGGCCTCCAGGCCATGTAGTCAGAGACTCCAGGAACCACCAGTGGAGACACCATTTCTAGGACCCCATGGTAAATAGCCATGTCCACCAGTATGTAGACACTAGTCATAGGAGCACCATAGCCCCCCAGCCAGCCATGTCAGGACTCAGCCCACAAACCAGGATGCCTTGGCCCTGGCACAACAGTCAATAGGCCAACACTAGCTCTAGAATCCCAGCCCCACAGTCAGACAACCTGGGACATGGCTCTGCCCATCAGGAGGCCAGCACTATACCCAGGACTCCTTGGGGCTCAGCAGTCAGCTGTCTCAAGACATGGCCACACGCACCAGTGATCCTGTACCAGGGCAGGAACACCTCAGGGCCATGTAGCCAGCCATACCAGGACCCAGATCCCCAATCAGCTACCAGCAGCAGTCTCCACACTAGGCAGGGCCTGACAACCAATTGACCAGGGGACAGCCTACTAGTGGCCCAAAGCATCAGCTTGCCACAACAGAAGGGCCCACACAGCCCACATAAAGGGAACCCCTAGAGCATATAGCTCCAGTAGCCAGAGAAGAATATGCTTCTGGGCCCCTAAAAATATCTCATACGTAAGGCCACTTCTCCAAGATTGGGAAATGTAACCAATCTACTAAATACATTAAAAAAAAAAAAAAAACAGCAAATTAGGCAAAATGAGGCAACAGAGGGATATGTTCCAAAGAAGGAACAACGTAAAACCCTAGAAGAACAAAGTAAAGTGGAAGCCATCTAAACAATAAAGAGGTTCTATGTAATGATCATAAAGATGCTCAAATAATTCAGGATAAGAATAGATAAACACAGGGAGAAGTGAGAAGTTTCTAACAAAGAGTTAGAAAATATAAAGAACCAAACAGAGATGAAGATTATAATGACTGAAATAAAAAATACACTAGGGCTTCCCTGGTGGTGCAGTGGTTGAGAGTCTGCCTCATGCAGGGGACATGGGTTCGTGCCCCGGTCTGGGAAGATCCCACATGCCACGGAATGGCTAGGCCCGTGAGCCCTGGCTGCTGAGCCTGCGCGTCTGGAGCCTGTGCTCCGCAACGGGAAAGGCCACAACAGTGAGAGGCCCGCATACCGCAAAAACAAACAAATAAAAAATACACTAGAAGGATCAACTGTAGCTTAGATAATACAGAGGAATGAATCAGTAAATCACTCTAGCTGAACAGAAAAAAAGAATTAAAAATATGAGGACCATTTAAGAGACTTCTAGGCAACAATAAGCTTATAAACATTCACATATAGGGGTCCCAGAAGAAGAAAGAGAGAGAAATAGGGAGAGAACATATTTGAAGAAATAAAAGCTGAAAATTTCTCTAACCTGGGAAAGGAAATAGACATCCAGTTTCAGGAAGATAGAGAGTCCCAAGCAAGATCAATCCAAAGAGGATCATACCAATAAATATTGTAATTAAAACAGCAAAAATTAAAGATAGAGAATACTAAAAGTAGCAAGAAAAATTAATTAGCTATATACAAGGGAACTCCCATAAGGCTATCAGCTGACTTTACAGCAGAAGATCTGCAGGCCAGAAGGGAGTGTCATGAAATATTTAAAGTGATGAAAGAAAAATCCTGCAATGAAAAATACTCTACCTGGAAAGGCTATCATTCAGATTTGAAGGAGATATAGAGATTTTACAGACAAACAAAATAAAAAAGTGTCCAGAACAATAAAACCAACTTTACAACAAATA
Organism: Pseudorca crassidens; assembly: GCF_039906515.1. Classification (NCBI taxonomy): domain Eukaryota; kingdom Metazoa; phylum Chordata; class Mammalia; order Artiodactyla; family Delphinidae; genus Pseudorca; species Pseudorca crassidens. The sequence continues at coordinate 74,186,577 of NC_090304.1, read as the reverse complement.
TAAGAGAATTGTCTAAGTGTAAAAAAAGTCACAGCTAAAAAACATTAAAATTATGAAATAAAAAATATCATTGATATAGGGAAATATACAGTAAAGACAGTAGATCAAAAATCTACAGATCTAGTAGAAAAGTTAAAAATGAAAGTAGTCAAATCATCTATATCCACAATAAGTAGATAAGTAATACACAAAACAAAATGATATAAAATTTGAGGTCAAAACTTTAAATGTTGGGCAAAATAATAATGCAGGGTTGTAAAAATGCATTCAGACTTAATACATCAGGAACTTAAAATATATATATATATATATATATATATATATATATACGTATATATATAATATATCATTATAACCAAAAATCAGAAAACTATAATACATACACACACTCAAAAGAGAAAGGAATCCAAACATAACACTAGAGATAGTCATCAAATCACAATGGAAGAGAATAAAAGAATAAAGTAAAAAAAAAAAGAACTATCAAAAAAATGAACAATATGGCAATAAGTATATACTTATCGATAATTACTTTAAAGGTACATTGATTGATTCTCCAATCAAAAGGAATAGAGAGGTTGAATGGATACAAAAAAAGACCCATGTATATGCTGCCTACATGAGAATCACCTCAGATCTAAAGACCCATACCAACTAAAAGTATGTAAAAAGTTATTTCATGCAAATGGAAACAAAAGAAAAGCTGGGGTAGAAATACTTATATCAGACCAAATATAGTTGGCTGGTAGGAATCAGCAGCATAGCACAGGGAGATTAGCTCGGTGATTTGCGATGACCTAGAGATGTGAGATAGGGAGGATGGGAGGGAGACTCTAGAGGGAGGGGATATAGGGACATGTGTATGCATATGGCTGATTCACTTTGTTGTGCAACAGAAACTAACATGGTATTGTGAAGCAATTATACTCCAATAAAGACCTATTAAAAAAAAAAGGAAAGATTTAAAAAAATAGACATTAGAACAAAGGATATAACAAGAGACAAATATGAACATTACATAATGATCAAAGGGTCAATCCAAGAAGAATATACAAGAATTGTAAATATATATGCACCCAACATAGGAGTACCTAAATACCTAAAGCAAATATTAACAGACATAAAGAGAGAAACTGACAGTAACACAATAACTGTAGGGGATTTTAGCACCCCCCCTTACTTCAATGGACAGATCATCTAGTCAGAATATTAATAAGAAAACACTGACCTTAAATAGCATATTACAGCAGATGGGTTTAATAGATATATATAGGACATTCCATTCAAAAGTAACAAAGCAACAGAATACACATTCTTCTCAGATGCACACGGAACATTCTCCAGGATAAATCACATGCTTTGACACAAAATAAGCTTTGGTAAAATTAAGAAAATCTGACTCATATCAAGCATCTTTTTGACCACAATGTTGTGAAGCTAGAAATGAACAAGAAAATAATGCAAAAAACACAAACACATGAAATATAAACAATAGGCTACTAAACAACAAATGAATCACTAAAGAAATCAAAGAGGAAATCAAAAATTACTTAGAGACAAATGAAAAGGAAAGCACTATGATCCAAAACCTATGGGACTAAGCAAAATAATTTCTAAGAGGGAAGTTTACAGCAATACAAGCTTACCTAAGGAAAGAAGGAAAATCTCAAATAAACCACTTACGCTTACACCTAAAGAAACTAGAAAAAGAATACCTAAACAAACAATACCTAACATTGGTAGAAGGGAAAAAATCATGAAGATTAGAGCATAAATAAATGAAAAAAAAAACAAAACTTAAAAAACAATAGAAAAGAAACCAAGAGCTGTTTTTTTGAAAAGATAAACAAAATTGATAAAACTTTAAGCCAGACTCACTAAGAAAAAATGAGAGTGTGCCCTAATAACATCAGAAATGAAAAAGGAGAAATTATAACCAACACCACAGAAATATGAAGGATAATAAGAGATTAATATGAGTGACTCTATGCCAATACAATGTACAACCTAATGGACAAATTCCTACAAGTGTTCAATCTCCCAAGACTGAACCAGGAAGAAATAGAAAATATGAGCAGGCCGATTACTAGTAATGGAATTGAATAAGTAGTTAAAAAGTCTCCCAACAAACAAAACTCCAGGACCAAATGGCTTCACAGATGAATGCTGCCAAACTATTAGAGAAGAGTAAACACCCATCCTTCTAAGACAATTAAAAAAAAATGGAAAGGAAGGAACACTTGCAAACTCATTCTACAAAGCCAGCATCACCCTGATACAAAAACCAGTCAAAGATACTACAAAAATGAAAATTACAGGCCAATATCATCCTCTCAGACCTTAGACTGTACTACAAAGCTACAGCAATCAAAACAGCATGGTGCTGACATAAAAAACAGACACATATATCAATAGAACAAAATAGAAAGCCCAGAAATAAATCCATACGTCTATGGTCAATTAATCTATAACAAAGGAAGCAAGACTATACAATGGAGCATAGACAGTCTCTTCATTTAATGGTTCTGGGAAACATGTACAATTATGTGTAAAAGAATAAAATTAAAACATTTTCTCATACCATATACAAAAATAAAAGCAAAATCAATTAAAGACCAAAATGTAAGACTGGAAACCATAAATCTCCTAGAAGTAAACATAGACAGAATGCTCTCTGATATAAATTATAACAATATCTTTTTGGATATGTCTCCTAAGGCAAAGGAAACAAAAGCAAAAACAAACAAATGGGGTCTAATTAAACTTAAAAGCTTTTGCACAACAAAGGAAATCCTTGATAAAACACAAAGACCACCTACTGAATGGAAGAAAGTATTTACAAATGATATGATCATTTGTGGTTACCAGTGGTGGGGATGTTGGGGGAGGGGAGGAGAATTGGATAAACGTAGTCAAATGGTACAAACTTCCTGTTATAAGATAAATAAGAACTAGGGATATAATGTACAACATGACAAATATGATTAACACTGCTGTATATTATATATGAAAGTCGTTAAGAGAGTAAATGTGGACAGTTCTCAACATAAAGAAAAAAATATATATATTTTTATATTTCTTTATTTTGTATATATATGATGGATGTTCACTAACCTTACTGTGGTAATCATTTCATGATATATGGAAGTCAAATCATTATGCTATACACCATATACTTATACAGTGCTCTATGTCAATTATATCTCAATAAAACTGGACAAAAAAATTTAAAAATTCAAATGTATAACAAAATTGAATCATTTTGCCAGAAAAGTGCCTAGAAAATAAAAAAAGGAACTTCATAAATTGTCCATACTGAATAATAAAATGTTGAAAGCCAATTTCAAAGAGTAATGAACCAGGTAAGCTGCTTAATTCACTTCTGTTGTATAATATACTACTGAATTTCCTAGCCATGAAGTAATGAGAAAGCAAAATAATAAAATTAAAGATTGGAAAAGAAGACAAACAAATCATTCAACAATGATATGTAGGACTTATGGGAAATCCAATGGGTTTTCAGAAAAACTACTATAATTAATAATCTAGACATATTTCTAAATAAAATTTAATATAAAATCAATTTTATGATTACATACAGCAACAACTCAAAAAAGGAAATAATAAAATATCATAGAAGTATTATACATTTAGGAATAGATCTGGCCATAACAACCAAAATGTGAGACCTCTAATCCAACACAGTAAACATTAAATAATATTGAGATAAATAAAGCAACATATAAGCACATAAATATAAACACAATGTATATAGTTTTGAGGACTCAATATTTTTAAGAGGACAATTCTCAAATAAATGTTTGGATTCAAATCAATTCTAATAGAAATCATTAATGTTGTAGAGATCTTAAAACTCATAAAATTTATATGGAATTCAAAAGAACAAGAATAGCCAAAACCACCTTAAGAAGAACTAGGTGGGGACACCTCTCCACTAAATATCAAGATTTGTTATAATTATATATCATAATTAAGTTAGAGGAGTATTGATATGATTAGTACAACAGAGGCCAGATATAGACTCAGATTCATCCATAGGTGGCTATCTTAGTCCTTTTGATCTGCAATAACAAAAATACCCCATATTGTGCTTCTTAATCGACAAAATTTTATTCCTCACCATCTTCTCACTGTGTCCCCACATGGTGGAAGAAGTCAGGGAGCTCTCTGAGATGTGTTTGACAGGAACACTAATTCCATTAATGAGATCTCCGCCCTCATGCTAATGACCTCCCAAAGACCCGACCTTCATGTTCCATCACTTTGGCGATTAAGTTTTAACATATAAATTTTGTGGAGACATGAACATTTAGTCTATAGCAATCCCTATAGTTTTGCCTTTCCCAGATTATCATAAGAATGTATTTCTTTGTATGCATGTAATTTTTTGGTCTGCCTTCTTTAACTTAGTGAAATACATTTAATATTTATACTAATTGTTGAAAGGAAAAATAGTTGACACCTTTTTATTGCAGAACCATATTGCATGGGGAACTATTGATTTGAACAAAATTGTTCATTTGATAGATGTCTTAGAATGGAACGGGAGTGAAATTCCAAACTTTTAAAGATCCTTATATTTTAATTTGTATGAGGAAGTTTTAAAAGAATCAAATTCCAAGATTGTTTTCCTAAAATATTATTGGCTAAGGCAAATGAAAAATAAGTGAGCCTTAAAATGATCTGTTTTAGATATACCATAAGCAAAAGTTGGACTTAATGGCTTTAATCCTACTATTCCTCTTCTCCCTTCCTTTGCTGTGCTGTTACTTGTGTCCTGAGCCCTCTTTCTGTTTCACTACTCTAACCTCTCATTCAGTAAGAAACCTCCAAAGCTCAACTGCCTCTAAAGTTAAATCCCAACGCAGACCTGACCCCAGCTCTCCACCTTTTGATGACCTTAAGACAGAAACAGGAGGTTTACAATGAAGTGAACAAATTGGAATCTGGAATGGAATAAAGTCCTTCTGTCAGATCCCTTACCTCTTATTGAGCATTTAGAAAGATTATCGAGACAAAAACATGATAAGACTATGAATAAATTGATTTTTTTGTCAGTTATTTCTCCTACTTGTCATTAAGCATTAGGGGATACGTGAAGATACTGTAAACAGAATAATCATTGGAAAAACAATTATTCTATATTAGCTACATATCTGAGGGGTAAAAAATAATATGTAAGGCTTAATGAAGCTGCTTTAAGAGGAAAATAATTGTTGGAATTCTCTTTTTACTACTAAACGTATTAGGAGAATATTCTCTGAATGTTAAAGGAAATCCTGTAGATTTGTATTGATACCAGCAATATAATATCCATCACAAACCCTGAAAACCTCACTGTCTGTCCCTCAGTGTCAATTTTGCAGGTAGTAGGTATTTCTAATAATCCACAAGGTAGTCTCCAATCTCAGATCATAACTGTTATCCTTGGATCCTTAACTAAGGAACATTCCTTTTTCCATTTTGACACCAGAGCCATTAAAATAAGTAGGGATCTGCTATGCAAATGAGATTGTCAAATTAAATATTCTTCAAAATGTCCTTTTTCTTGACACATCCAGGATTCTTTTATTCGTAATCAGATTGTAAGCTATTTGGACATTGACCACCGTATATAGTGGTGTCTAGATCAAGACTAAATTCAAGATCTCCATGAAATTACAGACTCTTTGTGACCAAAATTTCCATTAAGTTTAGCAGAATTTGGGCTTCTCTGGTGGCGCAGTGGTTGGGAGTCCGCCTGCCGATGCAGGGGACACGGGTTCATGCCCCGGTCCGGGAGGATCCCACATGCCGCGGAGCGGCTGGGGCCGTGAGCCATGGCCGCTGAGCCTGCGCGTCCAGAGCCTGTGCTCCACAGTGGGAGAGGCCACAACAGTGAGAGGCCAGCGTACAAGTCCGAGTAGTTTAAAAAAAAAAAAAAAAAAGATTGGCAGAATCAGTGGGCGGTGAAGGCCACAAGGTTCAGATCAACACATAAAATCTACTTAAGTTGTACAGTACTTTTTAAAACTGGCAGCTAAAGAAAGCCTAAAATTAGTAATTGAAAATCTAATAGAGAAGCAATCAATCATGCTTTGCAACAACCATAGTGGACTCATTTCTCCTTTCAAGGAACCCAAAAGACAATGATATTGCTTTGCTAAGGACTTTATAGCCATAAATAATGTAATTATACTTTACTTCCCTATAGTATTCACCCAATGTTATTTTATCTTCATACCACCTGAGGCCACATATTCTAGTATTACAGATCTGTGTTCTGTTTTCTTTAGTCAGCCACTGGGTCAAGATAGTCACAACTTGTCTTTTCCTAGACAAATCAATAATATGCCTGAGTAACTATGTCCCATATGTTTACTGAAGCTCCTTCCTACTTTTCTTTATGTCTATGCCTGTGTCCACAGACATAGACATAAAGTTACACTTTCTTATTGGATATCTACATTTATCCAGTAAAGAGATGGATGACTTTGGTGTTGGGAAAACTAGTAGTCTTTTTCAGGCTTCAGAGGCAGAAGCAGAGCTTTGCCCAACCTCTAAATCTGCCCGGACTGCGCTCTTGCTTGCACACGTAACAATTGCTCCTAGCGAATCAAGTGACACCTACGATAAAAAAGGAAGTGGGTCTTGGAATTTCTTGAGCCCTGGGGACCTGGCCAGTCCCCCAGGGTCTGGAAAATCTTGTGACTCATGTGGTGAAACCAACAGCATTGTTAAAGTGAATCGAGCTGCATTTTTGCAGGCAAACTGATAATATCAGTTTGTGGCCTGGAATTATAAATGGAAGCCCCCAGAACTCCAATCTGAAGTCTCACGCATGGGGTGGATGCACTGCCCGGGACCCTTCCCCAATGGGGCTCCAGATTGCTGTCACTCAGGACATCCCAGCTGCTGTTTGGATCTGGAAGTAGGTGTTGGCCCAATTCGGTGATGTATACCCTGTTATGTCTCTCTAATATTCTTATTCCTTTCCTTCTAATGATTATATATTAAAATTAAGTTAAATCACCTTTCACTATATAATTGATTAAAACTGTTTATCTGTGTGAGATGAGTGGTTATTTTGCCAGCAAATCCAACGAACCTTAAAACTGAAAGCAGGCAAAATACTTGATAAACATGAGGTGAGCTTTAAGCATGATTCCATCTATCTTGCTTATTGTTTTAGCTTAGAAGGGATATAACATTTCCAAAGAAAAGTTAAAATTTAGTCAAAATTAAGTGCATTAATTATGATAATTTATCCCAAGTAAATAAACTATTCACCTTTGAAGATTAGCAATCATTTACATCTCTCTTATACTGTTTACTAAGAAACAATTCAGGAATTTTCCTAGACACACTGGCTACTGCAGACAATGGGTGTCTTACTTTTCTGAAATAGTCACACTTCCATATGACCTAACTGAGTCACGGTAACCAATATCTTAACCAGGAACCGAAATATGAATGGGGATGCTGTGATTTAACATTAGCTTTTCAACACTCCCTCCTCTGGAACTTCCTAATGATCATAAACAATCAGGGTTTATTTTGACCCTCAGTTTTCCCAACTCAGAGAAAGTGATCACTAGATAATTTTATTCCATTCAAATAAAGGCCTTAATTTGAGATTTAAAACAATAAAAACTGAAGATGGATTTTGGTTGACCTACTTCTGTTCTTAAGCCTCTTTATACCATGGTTTCCAGGAGGCATAGAGAATGGGAAAAACCAAGCATGTTATGATTCAAAAATTGGCAAGGTAGATACCAAATGTCAGTAAGCTCATAGAAATTCTTACCCAAGGAGTTTGTGAAACCAAGAGTCATTGTTTCAAATCAGAGCAGCCTAGACACAATATTAGCCTTTCAATGTTTGTTTTTTTTTTTAATTTTAGGGGAAGAATGTTGTACTTATATTCCTGCTTACTTCTGAGATTTTTAATATTATTAATAATATCCAGGAAACAAAAAAAACATGATAATTAAATATCTGGTTAATATTCCTATATGAGACTCTGATAGCTTTTTTGGATTGAGAACAGCATCTGTAGTCTCAGATTAACTGGGAATCTTGGCTCCTGACTTGAGGTAGACTGAAAACTCTTATCATAATGTTTTCCTAAATATTTATCTGCATTTCATTGTTCACATGTGTAATCTTCAAATCTTTATATACTATTTATCACCTTGTCCAATTAATTATTCCAACATAGAAATATTCAACAAAACACATAAAATATGCTAACATAATGGTTGAAACAGCCACCACTGGAACCGTGATGTGTATTCATTACTCTTCAAGCCATGGTATGGATTGGACTGATCACTGTCCCAGTCCAATTCCAGCTTGGGATAAGAATGACTATAAGTGGAACTGAGAATTGAGTTGGTATGTTAACAAGATTTATTTAAGAATGTAGATCACCTATATCAACATGACATGATGTAGTTGTGTTTTCCAGCAAAATTTTGTATGAGAAAGACAAGACAATGAAAAACTTAACTACTTTTTAAGGAAATTCTCACACATAGACTTATCAGATATAGTGGTCTACTGACTTGGACAACTTGCCAAATACTTAACTACAGCTTGCTCATCAGGTTTACTTAAAGATGTTCTCTTTATTGTGTCCACTAATTTTAAACTTTAAAAAAAATATATCACAAAATTTGCCTAATCTTAGTAAGTTCTCCACCTTGAAACTTTAACCCACATGGGCCCAGATTGAAAAGTCCTATAAATTTCCCATTTCTTTCTTCACCTTTTGAGGCACCGTCAAAATGTCAAGAAAGTGTGCTCCCTTACTGAAGTAAGTTCTAATAAATTTTTCACTTTATTAACAGGTCTTTCAATGATATTTTGGGTGAGTTCAACAGTTTTCAGCCATAAGAGACACTTGGAGAAAACATGGAATAGGAAATCATGAAACATAAACTCTAATACTAACTTTCAAGTTCATTAACATTCTGGACCTCAATTTACTCATTTCTAAAGTGAGAGTCAGTACAGACATACTTCAAGGGATTTATGACTAGGGACAAGGAATTTTCATGATCAGACACATAATGAGATATATATATATATATATATATATATATATATATATATATATATATATATATATTCTCTAGATATCCTGTGTGCATTATAGATCCAGTACACATATTCTGATGGCTGATGCCTCACACTACATTTCCATTTCATATTTAAATGGGTTTTATTTTTGTGGTCCTCTGTTTAGTTCTTAACCATGATTTTACAGGATTTATGTACACTTTCTACATTCTTAGTGTGAGTAAAACAGAAGGCTCATATTGTAAGCAAATATACACAAGTCATTTCCTTAACTGCTCTTTCTCCAAGGGAAAATCTTTTGCTTTAAAAAAATTTTAAAACACTTTATAAAAAAAAATAACAAAATTTGACCTCACCTACAGACAACAATAATGGCTGCTGTAACTTGCATTGAATTTCCCCAAAATCAAATCTTGAGAAATACTCTGAGACTCCTGATCTCTTGGAAATTAGGGACTTCTCAGGAGCACAGATAAAGTCTATTTTGATAGAAGCATTCTGTGAAAATGGCTTTTAAGTGTTTTTTCCCTATAGACTCAGACTTCATCATTCTTTTCTCCAGGCAATCGGAAATTTGAATATATACTTTTATCACATTGTGGTTGGGAATATGTAAAAATTGTCAAAAAATGGTAATTATCCTATCTAAATTATAATTACTTTGTCAATCAATCAACTAAGTAAACAACTCTTACTGTTCATTATGCAGATACAGTTATTATGAGTGATTTTGTTGGGAGACAAATAAATAAATTTTATTTATTTACCACAAAGAGGTAACCACCAAGTTAGGAAGAATAGGGATATAAATAAATTAATTACTATAGTTTTTAGAAAAAATTATAGTAATATAAATAGAACAGCAGCAGAATATAACATTTCAAGAGATATAATAGTAAAATTAGAAAGTACGTAGAGAAATTCCAGAATTGTGGATTAAACAGGTCAATGAGGTTTCATAAAAAAAAATGTGTGGTGAAAAAATTAGACAGAATTTGAATAGGCAAGGGAAAGTGCAAGCAGGGAATAACAGCATACACAGAACCACAGTTGTGGTCATGGTGAAGATAGCTTTGTAAGCAGTGGATGAGTTCAATTCACTGTAACTGATAATATGGGCAAAAGTAAGATATAAAAATAAACACATTAATTTTTTTCATTAGTGTAACATAGTGACTTTGTTAAGTCCTCAAACTGTTATTTTTATATTGTTTATCATGGTTTTCTGTAGACCTATTTTAACATCAATGCTATTCTTATTACAAAAGTAATATGGAAAGATGGAATGGAAAGATCAAATAATATAGACATATATAAAATGGAAACTATAGCTTCCTGAATCTCACCAACCAAAGTTACCTACTATTAATGCTTTGGCATATGGTATGTTAATATAATAGACATTTATCTATACAGACTACTTTATGTATGTGAGTGGTTTTGTTATTGTTGTTCTTAACATTATATATATTCCAAAATTACCTTTTTTTCACCACATCTTCGTATGAGTTGTTCCAGTTTTTGCATTTAAACACACACATATATACCAAATAGGATCATATTGCTCTGTATTTTCCCTCATTCACAAAATACATATGTAAACTTTTCTTTTGTCATCTTTACTCAGCTGCAAGAGGATTGCCAACATTTTAAAACAATTTTCTACTGTGAACTTATATTATCCAATATTTCAATAATATCAGCAATGTAACTTCAGACATTTATTTTTGCATACTTGTGTGAATGTAGTAGAGATACATTTGTAGAAGGAGAATAGCTATTTAAAGGTTACATATAATTTGAATTTGGTTCCTGTAAACAATATATGAGAGGACCTGTTTCCAGGAATACTTTGTAGCATTATTTTCTTTAATACATGCTGGCTAATTAATTGCTACATTTTATTAGAAACTTATTATAAAAGAGGCCCTATTTTAATTGTTTAATATGGATTAACCCATAATACTCATAAAAACTCTAAGGTGGGTCATCTTTCTTCAGATGAGGAAACTGAAGCACAAAGATAGTAAGAATTGTCAAAGTCACACAAGTGGTACGTGGCAGAACATGGATTCCAGCCCAGACTGTTTCTACAACCTTTCTCTTAACTACAATTCCACTATGTTGCTGACATGCAACCTCAGTTTTAAGACAAATGAAAAGTACATGAAAAAATTAAATGATAAATCTAAATTCACTCCATAGATATAGAACCAGAAATTTGTCTCTCCAGTAAGAAGTGGGTTAGTTAAAATATAATTTACTACAAACTGTATATTTTTTTAAATGACTGTATGGTATGAGTCAACACTGTCTATCAAGACTATTGAAAAGAAACCTAACCAAAAAACCATCAATGATGAACACACCTAGGAACAATCTTTAATGTTACAGTTATCTTATAAATCTAACATAAAAATTTCCACAATGCTAGACATTTATAAGTGCAGGTATACTACTTATGAATACATTAAATTATATTCTTATGGTTTGGGCCATCTCCGTTACCACAATTATGCACAGATCTATTTCTGTGATCATGCTTTGAGAAGTGTGATACCAACATGTCACTACAGATTCATGCCCCAGGAAAATGTGCAAATGTGATTTTTGAAAAATGCAAATGAGGCTCCATAATCCGTGCCCATCCATAAAGGAAGCTTGATTGAGCCCCTTTTAAGCAACACTTTTGCTTGTTTTTCCTGTAACATTAGACAATATTTAAGAAGCTGAGAATTGTTACTTAGGTTTCTGAGGAAGTGAACATGTTAAAGAGCAGAAGGTGAAATAAAAAAACAAGGCTGAGAAATTTGTCTGTCAAATAAACATATGGCTGTCTATACACAGGATTTTCTGGTGTTGTTTCGGGGAGCTCCCTTATATCCTTCACCCAGTTTCATTAACTGTGAACATTTGCTACATTTACTTTACACACACACACACACACACACACACGTATATATATATATATATATATATAGAGAGAGAGAGAGAGAGAGAGAGAGCATTCATATATACATAATATACATATATATGTGAATATTTATTATGGTTTAGGAATAATTTGTTGCTTTACTTCTGAATTTTGAAGGTATTGAAATGTTGAATATGCATTTGTGGATATTGTATTTTTATAATATATTCAATATATACTGATGTATGTGTCTATATATTTAAATATAAAAATATATGAATATAAAAATATGTTGTGAATTAGTCAGTATATTATAGATGCGTGAAAATGGAATATTGGTCTTTCATTTCTTGAGATCATTGTGCTCTCAGTATGAAACTTACACATTTGTAGAAATATGGCAGGAAAATACCAAGAAAATTTAAAACTTAAAATGACAACTTTGATTTTCTTGAGTCTTACTATGCATTTTGATAACATTTAGCATTTTCACACAGCTAATCCATAAGTTTAAAAATATTGTGAAAAGTGGAAAATAAAAACACTACAATGTGAGGATTTATGGTTGCTAATATTCTTGGCAAGTTTCTCACCACAGGGTGTTGTATGATAGTGAGTATAAACATTTGGGTCAAAAATTATAGCATAATTAGTAACAACCACTTGTTGGAAACAAGGCTTTGATGAGCCTCCTACTTTGTTTGTTTATAATATATTTTTACTTGGAATTATATGTATTTCTGCACCATATGTTTTTGTGAATTCAAACCTGATTTCTGACATCTGTATAAAAGCAAAGGAACTGTTCATTGTGTTAGATTATTGACTGTTTTGCACAGTAGTCTAACTTAACAAACCAAAAAAAGGTAGTTAAGACATTATTCTACTCTGTTTTATGTGGCTATGAAATTATGATGACTAAACTCATAGAGGCCTTTATTTTAATTATGTTTATGCATTTAGTTATTCAGTCTCCATTTTTAGACAGCCTGTCCAATTATCTAATATTTTACCCCAATGACTACATCAATAGATGATAATATTATGCATTTTTTAGAAATTTTTATTCTGTTATAAATAAAATTTATTAAAAAGTTATAAGATGAGTACTAAAGCCAAAATAATTTCCTGTCCCAATGTTAATTTGGGGATCAAGCAAAAATGTCTTAACTGCTTCTCCAGGAAATATCTACTCTAAGGAGATCAGACTGAACCACTTATCTAGACTAATAGCTTGCTCATCAAGAGCTATATTAAGACTTTCTTTCTGCTATGTTCACCAAACCAAAGTCATTTCATTATCGGTTCTTTCCAAGCTTAATCACTTTCCCATCTCACACGACCTGTCATATTATTCACTTTATTCATCTATTTGAGACACTGCTAAGACTCGGTCCCTGTGGATTCTTCCTTACTGCAGGAGGTCTAGTAAATTTATCTATACCTTATCAATGGGCTTTTCTGGAAGCCTTTTGGGGAGCTCTCTTATGCATTTCACCCAGTTTCATTAACTGTGAACATTTGCTACATTAACTTTACAAACCTCTCTCTTTTGAAATTTTTTGTGTGAACCACTTAAGGTAAATTTCAGATATCATGCCCCTTCACTCCTTAATGATTTAGTGTATATTTTCAAAGAATCATCACAGTCTCTTACATATAACAGAACATTTTTCAAAATCAGGAAATTTAGCATTATTAAATTCCATGCTTTAATGTATACTCCATATTAGAAATCTGCCTAATGCAAATTTAAACCTGCATCAATATTATAAAGAATGTTACAGAGATCTGTTAAATTAGAAGGGTCTGAGTTTTTAATCTGTCAACTGAAGAAAAAAATACACAACGTGAGAGTTGTGGATTAAGTTTTATTTTGGGAAAAATGAAGACTGTAGCTTGATGGACAGTGTCACAGATAGCTCTGAGGGACTGCTCCTGAGAGGTAGGGGGAAGGTCAGTATTACACATGATTTTAGTGAAGGGGAGGTACGTGCAGTCAAGCACGCATTTTGGCAGAGGCTGGCTGCCAGTCGCAAGAAGTTTGCTGCTAGTCATCAGGAGCAGATGTCATTATTAATGAGTTTAGTGGTTTTCCAGATATGAGAAGATGCAAGAATTTGGGCTTATAAAATCTTCTCCTAAAATTATCTATCTGCAGGCTTCTTCTGCCAGTTTTTCCCAGATCATAGAGTGACTCATTCCTGATCTCTACTCTGAACTCTTTTCAGGATGTGTTGAAGGTCAGTGACTGTAGTGGCTACTAATTTAATCCTTGCAGAGGTAAATGGCAAGTGCCAATTTTTAGTTGGCATATCCTACTTATGAGCTAACATATATATATATAGTGTGTGTGTGTGTGTGTGTGTGTGTGTGTATTAAGAGTGTCTGCCTCTGACTCAGAGACTTACTCATTGCAAAATCAGCAGCTAGAGCAACAGTTTGCATCGGTCCCCCAAGCCCCAAACTCAGCAGCATGACATGGTGTGAGACAGGTTGTATCTACACAAGCAGTGAGATGCATTATAGGAGAGTGAGCTTCAAACAAGGAAGTCTTCTGGCTACATCCTCCACTGCAGAGAGAGAGAGAAGTTTTATCATTATTTTGGAATCTATTTGGGGAAGGAGAGAACTATATCTTTACTTCCTAAGTTAGTGAAGGCCTAAATTAGTTGTTTGTGGAAAAAAATAGCTTTTTAAAGTAACTATATCACACCTGTTTCTAGATATTTCCAAATGAATGCCTTACCTTTGAGAAAAACTGTGTATAACAGCAGTGAGGACTTCAGAGTTTCTATATCCATGGCATGTAAGAATGGTAATGTCGTTAGAAAAGAGAATAAGAGGCTTGTCTTGATAAGGAATTTTTGGGAACACCCTTGTTTTTACCAAGATTTTAAGTGAGGTCTTGTAGTCTGGTAATATTTTTAGAGGGCATGTCATCTCCCTTTCCTTGCACCATTCTTTCAAGCAAACTGAAGGCTTAGTTGAAATTTAAACAAAAGGAATTAAACTACCACAAAATATATAGGCCTGGATGACAAATACAACAGCAAGTTATTTTAATCAACTTTCTCTGTTCTCTGAACATTGCTATAAATCACCTAAAATGAATAATGTGGCAGTTTATTATTAAAATTCATCTTTAAACATCTCAGTTGAAAAAAATGAAAGCTTCCAATGGAAGTAACAAGTTAATCCAAACTGTAACTCACTGAATAAGCTCAGTACTGATTCCTAGTAGCTGTAAGATATTTTCCCTTAATAGTGGAAAAAAGTCCTTTTCATAATAAACATACTATTGCCTCCCATATCACTGTTAACTTTATATAAATATTTTTCTTCTTTGTTAGAAAGGGGCTGAAAAAATAAAAATGTAAATATGATTTTTTTAGAACATTGATTCAATGATTTTCTATATATAGTTAGAATACATGTTTGGGAAATGAGAAAAAATATCCAAAGGTGAGAGGGTAAAAAAGAGATCAGTAAAAGAAATATATTGGAATTTTCTTTAGAAGGTTAGAAAATATAAAGAAAGACTTGATGCCCTAGAACTAATTAAGGCAGGAAAAATCTGGAGGTTTGAAGCAAGCTGAACTTCACCATGAGCAGTGTTTTTGGTAGCCTGAGGCAGATTAGCTCAAAGATGGAAATAGGAAGAATTTATCTGGATTTGTAATATAGACAGAAAAGTTCCTGAAGAAGGAAAAGTGAAGAGGACAGTACTAAGAGTAAATTAGGGGAAGGTTGGATAGAGATTGTGTGTATGTGTATGTGTATACATATGTGTGGGAGTGTGTAATTTGTATAGTGTATTTGCTACCATAACAAACTACTACAAAGTACATATGTCTTAAGAAAATAGAAATTTATTGTCTCACAATTTTGGAGGCTAGAAGTCCAAAATTAATATGTCAGCAAGGCCATGTTCTCTCTGAAATCTGTATGGAAGAATCCTTCCTTTCCTCTTTATAGTTTCTGATGTTTTGCCTGCAATCCTTTGAATTCCTTGGCTTGTGGTTGCAGAATATCAATCTATGCCTCCACAATTACATGACATTCTCCCCTTATGTGTCTGTTTCTCTTCCACTCTGCTTCTAAGGACACCGGTCATATTGGGTTAAGGACCTAACCTACTCCAGTATGACTTCATCTTAACTATTTTTATTTCAACAATGCTATTTCTATATAACATAACATTTGAGGTACTAGAGATTAGGGCGTTAACATATCTTTTCTGAGGACACAATTAAACCTATAATATATGGGAAAGTAGTATTCATTGATGACACGTCCTATGTTCTTCCAGTTACCACCATCAAAGCATGCTCATGGAACTGTTTTGATATTAGTAATTAGATATATAGATTGAAGAAGTATTTATCAATTATCATTTTAAAAATGAACTAATTCCATTTGTGATAATTTGTTCTGTAAAATATCCCAAAATACATGAGTATACAAAGATATTCAATGCAACATTGCATGAGGTATAAAAAAAATAAATGTAGAACATTAAGTAAAATTGTTAAACACGGGCTTCCCTGGTGGCGCAGTGGTTGAGAGTCCGCCTGCTGATGCAGGGGACACGGGTTCGTGGCCCGGTCTGGGAAGATCCCACATGCCGCGGAGCAGCTGGGCCCGTGAGCCATGGCCGCTGAGCCTGCGCGTCCGGAGCCTGTGCTCCGCAACGGGAGAGGCCACAGCGGTGAGAGGCCTGCGTACCGCAAAAAAAAAAAAAAAAAAAAAAAAAAATTGTTAAACACACAATATTATTACTGATATGAAAGATCTTGTAGTCATTAAAGTGAAACTTATAAAATAGTTGTTATCATAAAGATCATTTTTAATGTTATAATGTTTAGTGGAAAAAAGATTAAACTTATGTGCACAATATAATTCCACAAAGTTTAAAAATGAATGAAAAAATATGCTAAAATATTAACAGTACATGTTTTGGGGGGATATGGCGTACTTGATACTTTTTTGTATTTTTCTCCATAGTAATTTTCAATGAAAAGTCTAAGGTATTGGTAAGAGAGAAAAATAAAATTTTGGTGGTTAAAATAAATTGTTTGTTTATTTTGGTTTTGGCAGTCAATACATTGATCTTACCACCTGCATTTTCAAAACTTTAGACTGAATCTGTATGTTGCAGGTCATCTTTTCTTACACCTCTGATGACGACTTATTGCTTAGTTTATAACAAAAAGTTGATCATAGGCACTATGCTTGAACTGGTTGAAAGTTTATTTAATGATGGTGACCTGGAACATTTCAGAAAATTAGTGACTTTTTAAGTGAAAAACTGTGAGGAATAATTATGACCAAATATGTCTGAATGTGATTTTCACCCAAAGAATAAAGAAAATAAGGGGTTGTATTCCCCTTTACAAAATATATACTTCTTATGGTTCTATCATTCAAACCTACTAGACAGATACGTTAAATTGGTGTTTTTATACTGATAATATATTTTTCTATAACTGAAATTAAACAACAAATCCAGTCTATATCAATCCACTCCATGTATATCTGGATATTTTATTGAATTAAAAAATTGTTAAAAATATTCATGAACATAAAATAAATTAATGCTAATAAGAAAAATAGGAGTCATTTGTCTCACTTTTATGCAGTATGTAAATTTGTTCCCCAGGCACAACCTTTTTAATTCTCTGGATGTATCTTCAGGCACTTACTTCCATTTTTCTAAGTTACTTGCTTACATGCTTATTTCTTAATTTAGATTTTAGACATCAGTCATTGACTCCCTATTATATATGATAATTGAGGGTGTTGGCTCACTTTAATATCCTCTCCACACACACACACACACACACACACACACACACACAAATTTTACCTCCCCACAAAACATGAGTTATGCCATACTTTTAGTAAATTGATAATGAATATTTATATTATTATGACTATGCAAATAACATTCTCCTCTCAGTTGAAGAGTATATTATAATAATTTCTTTCTTGTACATTTTCCCCAAAATTAATAGCTCTAGCTTTTTTAATTTTCCTAGTTTTCTTTGTACAATTTACCAATATTTTCCCAAATGCTCCAATGTCCATTAATATTTTTACAAAACATTTAGTATATCAGATAATATATAAGTCCATTATCTCATAATGGCCTTCCTACTTTAGCCACCCATCATCCCGCCTAAAATGGATGTGCTGTCTCTAGGTCTGGTACTGGCTGCATCCAGGAACCTTCCTTCCCTGGAGGAATAATAACCTCTGATTGCTAGATCTCTAATCTTCCTCTTTGAAGATTTTTGTTTTCCTTTTTACTTTGAGAAAAATCTGAGAAATAGTGCATGCCGAGTAATCTCTTTTCTTATGAGACTAATTCTTCTCTAAAAGAAATGTTTATTCTTTCTAGAAATCATCATCATCATCATCAATCATCATCCATCATCATTATCATATTTTGATGATTCCTACTCTATTCTTCTTTTCCCCCATCTGGGAAATCCCACTGGTCAGATTTTAGATCTTCTCTTTTGATTCTTTAGTTCTGTTATATTTTTGCTCAATATTTTCCATCACTTTATCTTTTTGTTCTAATGTCTCAGACCTTTAATCTACTTTATATTGAACTCTTTCTATAATAACCAGGATGAATGTTAGATGTGGAAACAAGCAATTCAAATTTCAGTAGTTTAACACAATAGAGATTTATTTTTTTATACAAACCAGGATGTTCCTTGTTGAGTAGTTTCCTTGGGTGACTGTTATAAGCAGAGAACTAGGGAGACATTTCTTGTACTTTGCATCTCTGCTGACTTCCAGGCCCCCCAAAACCTAGACATGCCAAGAGGGTAATGGCATATAGTACATTATATGGCCAGGTTCGACGTTTCTTGTATCATTTCTACCATTGTCCAGAACATAGCCACATGTTTCCAGCTTGAAGCGAGAGGATTTGTGTAATGTTGTTTAATTGACTGCCTAAAAAGATGAGAGCTGAATGCCGATAATATAAACAATCTCTATATCACAGTAATTGCTACCCAGGTAGATACATGTTTCTTAGCCAAACTAATCTGGAAGTGAAACTACTTTCACCAATCCTGATGCATGTATAACAATACCATTTCTGAAATACCATAAGACTTCCAGAGTCCATTCAAACACACTTACAAATAAGTAATTGTTTTATGTATTCACAGGGTCTTTTTCAAATGTGCTCACAAGGAATGTCCTCTCAGCTACCACATTGTATCTAATATAGTATTCTGTTCCTATTCTTACTCCATTCATGATGCCTATTTTATAAGGCATTATTAAGTTGCTTGTGTCAATATGTGGTTTGCTAGTTCTGTATAACTGCTAAAAGAATGATTATACCATTTCACTGGAATGTCAAAATTTCTAGGTACATGTAAATGTAAGTATCAATTACTAGTCAGACCCCATACTTACTATTTTCCGTTCTCATAGTAGCTCCCTGACTAGAGTGAGCAACTATTTAAAAACCAGACATCCTTTACCATTTAAATATCTCTTCTTACCCTATTCCATTTGTTCATTTGCTTGCAGCAGAAAACAGCTCTGTGCAATTTGATACTGATACTCTGGTCCCCAGAAATTAGTCCCCAAGTGATTGATCACTTGAATAAAAATGTGTCAACAATTGACTATCAAATGGGAATTTGAAATTGAAGCAAGAAAAGTTTAGCTTAGGTTCAGATATATTTTTGAATTGATAAATTCTAAAACTGACTTTTTTAAAGATACTTTCCTGCCCATGTGAACTTGTAAGTCAACAAGTTCTCTAGAGTTGAAGAAAAAGAAAGAGTGAACCACACACAATATAAAGTTTGAGTGACTTGCTGGCTTTTTCACAGGGCTTTAGGACTTGATTTCAGTCCATTTGGAACTTCAGCCACATGCCCATTCTTATGAGACGTCTTCAAATGCTTCCTCCTACTAACAAGTCCCCTTTTTTTACTTGTACAAGTTCTACTGGGTTCAAATATTCATGATCATAAGTATAACTCCCATTTTCAGAGATCTAAAGCAAGTCAGAGGAAGATATGCTTCATTTTCAAAAATTACATAGCTTATGAGATGAGAGGCAATAAGAACAGCTTAGTCATTTTGAAAGCAAAGTTCTTGTTCTTTCTACCAAATAATACTGCATTCAGAAATATTTGACTTTCACAAAATTCTTAGGACATGTGAGATGAAGAAGGTAAAGACAATATATTATAAATTAACGCTAGTATATGTATGAATATTAGGCAACATTTGAATATTAGACAATTAATACATATTTATTTTGATTAAACCATACAATAAAGAACAGTAATGCTTGTAGGGAATATCTTCAACTGTATATTGAATTAGAAAATAACAAATTGTACTCCTCTGACAGTTGAGTATTTAAGGAGTTTGCCCAAGAAAGCTTGTCACCTTTGTTAAACTTTGAAACTAGAGACTGCTGATTTTTAAAGAATTTAACACATTAACAATGAGACGTTATAACACATCTTTTTAAGACATGTCATAGACAAGAATAATTATTTTTTCTTCCTGGGCTAATCCATTGTAAAATGACTATTATTTTAAGAAAATATGTAGGTGGATAAACATAATCAAAATTAATTATGAGTAGATAGAAAATGTTTTGTTCATGATACAGTAATCATTTCATTAGAAGATATCTTCTGAAAGATAAGAAGTAATGAGGCTAATATAACATTGTCAAATGTCACAGAGCATCTTTATCTAAAGTCAAAATTTGGTACCCAAATTTGGGTGACATATATTCTTATGTTTGTTTTCCTAAGTTTATATGCAAGGGATTTTTTTTTAATCCAAAGGGATGGCTAGATAAAACATAATTAAGTAAATGGCATGGCTTCTGTTCTTTTATCTGGACAAGGCAATACTGTGATCCATCATGAAGAGAGAAGAGGTAGAGATAAAAACAGAAAAAACTCCATTTAAGAGACTTTGGACACTGCCATCTGCTAAAGTGAAAAATTATGACATAGTTCTCACATAAAATAGCTTATTTACTGATATAAGTTAGTCTTTCTCCTTTAGGGAACAACAGGCAAAAAGTACAGTTTTATTAGAAGGCATCAGCACAACTCGTACTACTCTAGTCTAAGGGGATTTTAGACTAGAGAACTTAACAAATGTGAGACAGAATGAGGATTCTAATAATCTGAAAGAACTTTAAGAAACCACCTAATGCCCTAGTCCCTCAATTATGCCTAAACAGTTAACACGAATATTGATTTTGATTTAATATATTCTCAAGCTTTATACATCTTTATACATCCAGGAGTCATTTGGGAAATGAGATCAACTTGAAGCACAAGGCAACAAATTATTAGATTTAGTCACTTTTAAAATCCTATCTTGGGGGCTTCCCTGGTGGTGCAGTGGTTAAGAATCCACCTGCTAATGCAGGGGACATGGGTTCAAGCCCTGGTCCAGGAAGATCCCACAGGCCACAGAGCAACTAAGCCCGTGCGCCACAGCTACTGAGCCTGCACTCTAGAGCCCACGAACCACAACTACTGAGCATGCATGCCAGAACACGTGTGCCTAGAGCCCGTGCTCCACAACAAGAGAAGCCACCACAACGAAAAGCCCACGCACCGCAACAAAGAGTAGCCCATGCTCGCTGCAACTAGAGAAAGGCCACCAGCAGCAATGAAAACACAACACAGCCAAAAAAAAAAAAAAGAAAAAAATCCTATCTTGGAAATTTCATTTCCTGGTAAAACGTTGGACTGAATACTTGCAATGACATTTTCCCCTCCCTCAATCTCTCACTTAAAGCAATAAGATATGCTGAAAAATATTTTTAATGTAACATCATCTTATTCATCTTCATCTTATTCATCTTCAACTTCTATTCATGAGTTGGTACTAAAGTCAGTCATAGTCTGTAAAGCAGGTATTGAAGGCATTTGCCAAACCTCGTGGATCTGAATATGAGAGTTTTCAGACATGTGTGGTTTGGGAGAGAGAAAACAAGATCCACATAAGCTTATGCAAGGTTTAAGGTTTAAAAAACACCTCTTTATAAAACTAAATCCCAAATAGATTAGAAAAAAAAGTACCAACAAAAAAATATCTCTCCACATGGAGCTTATATTCTAATGGGGGGGAGGTACAAGCAATAAATAAAATAATACACAGTGTTCTAATAGTAATAAATGCTATGGAGGAAATATAAAGCAGCAGGAGGGATAACAAGTATTATTAAGTTGACATGTTAAATAACTTGGTCAGAAAGAGCTGGCATAAAAATGACACTTGAGAAAAGATCTGAAGTATATAAAGGAATGAGTCATGAGGTACCTTGGAGCTGTGTGTTTCAGGCAAAGAGAATAGCCAGTGCAAATGTGGAAGTGTCCCTTGCATTTTGGAGAAAAAGCAAGGAAGCCAGTATGACTGTAGAGTGATTAAAATGGTTATTACAAAGAGATTCAATTGAAGGAGTAACAGGGGAACAGATTGTATAAGACCTTTGATGTAGGGTAACCATATATCCAGTTTTGTCCAAGACAATCTTAGTTCACACCTGTTGACTAGTATAATTATGACTTGGGCCCCCTTTTCATTTTCAAAAATATCCCTGTTTGGGTAATAGATTATATGGTTACCTATTTGTAAGGCATTATAAAGACTTTGGTTTCTCTTCTGGATCATATATAAAGGCATTGAAGGATTTGATCTGGTAAATCACTTGATTTTACATGTATTTTAATAGAGCCACACTCATTTTAAAAAATAACAAATAGAGTGAAGCACAGAAAGAATAGACTTTGTTAAACCAGTGAAGGCCATTGTGATTATCTGGGGTAACAGCAATGGGGGCTCAGATCAGGTTGGTTTTGGCATGGATGAAAAAACTGGCTGGATTTCAGATATCTTTTGAAGATAAAAACAATGGAATTTAGTAACATATTGGATGTACAACTAGAAAGAAAGAATAAAATCAAGATTATGCTAATATTTTGCCTGGTGAAAAGCAAGTGGTGTTGCATTGACTGAGAAGGGGGTCAGAAGTTCATCTCTGGACAAAATAAATTTGCAATGAGTACAAATAGACAGTTAGATAAATAAGCATGGAGCTTGCAGAGAGGATTAGGCTAGAAACATAAATTGTAAGATAGCATCTTCTGGTTAGTATTTGAGCCATGAGATTGGATGAGATCTTCAAACAAGTGAAAGTAGATAGAGAATATAAGTGAACCAAAGGCTGAGATCTGGAGTAGGCCAAAATTCATCTCAAATACGAAGAAGACTCAGTAGAAAAGAAAGAGTTGATACTTCAAAAGAAAGTGAGGATAGGCATTGCTGGAACTATATTCTTCAGTAGGCATGACTACATGAGATTAGAATGAAGTCACCTAGCATTTATTTATGTTAACAGGAGATAAGGCAGGGTAAAATACATGATAGCAATGACATGGAAGTCCAAAAGTCTGTTCTTGGTATCAAAAAGATAAAACCTGCATTGGTTAGGGGATTATATATAAATAAATAAATAAATAAATAAATAAATAAATAAATATATATATTTCATATACTTTTCCTTATTACCTCATTCCCTCTCTTCACTCCTGCTAAATAAATATTTTCCTGAATTTTATGTTAATCTTTTATTTTTCTTACATTCTTTCATGGATTTCACCCTTTGTATATGTATCCTAATTAAAAATATTTAGTTTGGTGGGAGTAAGGCTTATCTTTAGCCTGATCATAATATAATCACCTTTACACAGTATCACACAAAACTGATGTAATGTAGATTGTTGTAATGTAGATTTATGTAACTGTTACTCAATATCTGAGTCCCTCTGAGTCTCTTTTTCATAATACCTATCTCAGAAGGTTGTTTCGAAAATTACACAAGTTAATGAACGTAAAAAAGATTGCTATGAAGTACAATATAAATTTTTATTTTTATATCTATTTATTTAATTACAAGTGATTAAGAAGAGAAAAACAATGAGTTAGTAAACCATTTCATGGATGCTAAATAACTGCCCAAACTTTAACCCTGACTCCTTTGGCTGTATTTTCATTTAACTTTAAAATCTGCTGGCTAGCTTTTCACAGATCATGTAAGGTAATTTTCTAAAAAAAAAAATCAAAACACCCCTTTATTAAAACATATCTTGACATTGAAATACCTTTCCACTAATTTGTCAATCTTTCTCTGTCACTTTAATCTGAAAGATGTTTTTCAAAGTCAGGCTTCCTAACCTTTATGGCGGATTTTGCCCTATCAGTCATCTGCAGCTCTCCTCTTCAATTCAGTCTTCCTTTAATATAACTATATATATATATATATATATATATATATATATACGTCTACATATATGAAGACGTATATATATACATATATCTATCACCTTTCAGTTACATTAATTTATTTAGTAATTAAAAGGATGGATAATTCCAGTTTTTGTTTGTTTCCAGACTATCAAACAATGCAGGAAAGATATTGATGATCTGATACTCAAGACTGAGTAAAAATGGAGATTCAAGGATAAAAATATGAAATCAGGCATATACTACAGTGAGTAAAGAAGTAGTCAAGTGATTAATGAGGGATATGTATGTAAAAAAAAGTGATCTAATTTTTGGATGTTTGAATTAGCTTGGTAGGTGAAGCTTTTTTTTTTTTTCTATTTTAATTTTTATCTCAAATTATGCAAATAAATGTCATTGGAAAAAATTATAAATAAACTTATCCTTACAGTTCTGAACTATATCTTTAGTTGTAGTTTTCCATTGCAAAAATATAAGATCCATAATTTTTATAGACAAGCGGAATATGTTAATATTATTTTCCCCTTGGATTTTTTTTTTCCTTCATGTCATTCAATATTTTTCTGAATTGTTTTCTTTTGATTTCTTCTTTTTGGTGAAGGGGGGAGCAAATATCAAACATCTCATTTATCAACTAAAACTTGACACATATCAATTTAAAGAGCATAGTACTTTTGATCTGAAAAAAAAGCAAAGCGAAATAAAACTAGGTGGCCATGTGAATGACAAGCAAGACCCCAAGACACCAAAACCAGTCTCTTTAGCCCCGTCATCAAGACATGAAATGATAGCATTCACTAAAGTGCAGTATCTGATTAATTATGCTGAAGGCATCAGTTAAATTAGATCTAGTCAAATAAAGCCAGACATGGAGTCATCCAATTTAGCTATTAAAAGGTTGTTAAGTACATTTACTAATGTTATTTTGTTTGAGGAGCCAGTTCTCCATTCAGATATTTTAAAGTCTGAAATGTTTTTCCATTCATCCCTCGAAATGACAGAATGACCAATAATAGTAAAAAAAAAAAAAAGAATCTTACAAAAGCAAAAACCATGTAAACAGAAGCAGCTGCCTTTGAAAATAAGGAACAACCAAATGTGATTACAGGTTGCCTTCCTTCTCAGCATCCTGGGTGAGACAAGTTCTGTCACACAGGTTTATTGATATCAGTTTGCTGAGCTTTTTAATATTTTATTCCATTTTAATGTTTATTTTATTATGTTTTAACTATAGCGTATTTTTAATATGAGACTCAGAAAGGGTCTTTTATAAATTAAATTATTAATTATAATAAAGTCATAAGGAAATAGCTGATAATGAAAGGATATATTAACAATTTATAATACAAAAAATTTATAGTTGTCTATTGATCTTATAAAAAGATAAAGCACATTATTTAGAAAGAAAAGGCAAAGTGGATAGGACAAAAGGCCAAGAAGATAACTTTTAAGAGTTGAAGTATCAAGGATATCAAGAATAACTACTATAGGTAACATTTCTAAAACCAAACCTTCAGATATTAAGGTCTCACTTTACAGGGCTAAACAAATGTCAAATTAAGTATCAATTGCTAGCATTGTTTATCACACATGTCTTTGTTTTTATTCCAAGAGTAACTTTAAAAATATATAAGTAGGGACTGCCCTGGTGGTGCAGTGGTTGAGAGTCTGCCTGCCAATGCAGGGGACATGGGTTCGTGTCCTGGTCTGGGAAGATCCCACATTCCACGGAGCGGCTGGGTCCGTGAGCCACAACAGTGAGAGGTCCGCATACCGCCAAAAAAAAAAAAAAAAAAAAAAAAAAAAAAATATATATATATATATATGTATAAGTAGGCACTGTCTGTACTCCCATTTGGCCTAATCTCTACTTTAGGTTCATAAACATAATGTTGTTAGTATAGCTTAAGTGATCAAGAATGGCAACTGAGTTAGCTAACCATTATCTCATCTAGAAGTGATGTGCTTTTTAAAAATATATATATTATTATTTAACTTTCAAAATGATTGAAATATTTTGTGTCTAGATAGGGAGGTCTATGGGTGGTGTCTTGGGCTGTGAGTAGTTTGGGGATAGCTACGTCAACATTAAGATTGGGGATAGCTAAGTCAACATTATGGATTGGCAATGTCAAAAGAAGCCCTGAGGAGCCAGAGTTTGAATACAAGTAAATAGTGAGAATCATAGCATGAAGTGTAATAGACATTAGGCAGAGTGATAATAACAGACTTAGAGAAAGTTGTGAGTGCAATACAAATAATATGTCCAAATGGGAAAAAAAGGAGAAGAAACAGGATCCAGAAGAACAAAAGGTCAGTGCAAAGTAACAGGGCAGTAGTTAAAATGTACAAAGTATAAGAAAATATTTTACATTAAATGAACAATTTTTTTTATCTTAGAATCACTTAGGGTGATTTTGAGTCCTAATGTCAGAAAATCTCCAAATTGAAATGGTTTAAAAATAAGCCATGAAGCAGAGTTATTATGTGCCACTTTAAGAAAGCCTCTAAACTCTGTTCTTTCTGATATATATGTTTATTATGTTATACATATAATACACTGAATATGTAAATATATAATATATAGAAATGCTGGATATATACATTTAATACACACACACACACACACATATATATATATATATATATATATATATATATATATATATAAACCTTTTGGTGACCAATGGTAAATGCCAGTGAATCAAGTGTACTCAGGTTAAAGTAGGAAGATGTGCTGATTATCTTCACTTGTTCTTGTGCTAAAGGCTCTGATAAAATGAAGCCCAGGGAAGTTTGGAAGTTTCTTTGTAAAACAGTTTCCACAGGTGCCAATTAGTTATTTTTTGCTGGGAGCTGCCAAAAAACTGTTAATTGGTTTATCTATTTGAAATTTCATTAAAAAGGTTATTGGAGCTATAGACTTATCTGAGACTAAAAGAGCTATTATCTTAGGTAATTTTAGGGCTATACTGAGAAAATGGGTTTATAACTTAACTTATTTTTATCATCTTCCAGCCAACAACCTTACCTCATTCAGCCTACAAAATAAGGTGCTTTTCCAAATACAAAATGTTATAGTTTTATGAGAAATTTTGATCCACCACATTGATTTATTCTACTAAAGATGCCGTTTTTAATGCTCTCTCAGAATTTTGTTAAAAATAAAATATTTAGTAGAAATTTATGAAAAAATTGAATGGGAAGAAAAAAGGAGTAAAGTGGGCTCCATGCTTCTTATGATTTGCTGTTCAAGACTACCATCAGCGTCTAGTTCTTTCTCTTTGTTCTGCAGTTGTCTGTGTTGGCTTCATCCTATTGCTGGCCCCTGTCGTAGTCAAAAATGGCTGCCTATGACAACTGGGGGGCATACTTTCATTTATCATGTTCTTCAGGGAGAGAGAGAAAAACAGCAATCTCTGAAATAAGCAACAAAACAAAACTATAGTAACACAAATTCTTTCCTTCCACATGATTGGCGTTACATAGTTCAGAGGACTAAACCTAGACCAATAACTAGTCTCAAGGATGTCATGCATTCATTGGCTTGGGCTTATTAGAATCACCCTTCTGAATATGGTGGTGAGGGTGACAACTGAAGAAAATTGAAGCTTTAGGAATATAGAGAAAGGGGGGAAATTATTGTATGGTCTGTAAAATATGAAAAATTGACTTGTTTGGTATGATATGAATGGGAGGAGTTATTTTGGCTAACTGTTTAATAGCATTTTCTTTGGAAAGCGATCAACCTGGATACAAATGATGGCGCCGCTGTTTTTCATTTTTGAGACCTTGAGAAACCACTTAACCTTTCCATAGCTTTTTTCCTTCATTTATAGTAGGAATAATACCATTACCTACATCTTGGGGAATTTAACTATATAACACACATAAAACACTGACATAAAACCATTCCTGGCCCATAGTAAATGAAAGGAACTGTTTTTATTGTTGTTATTAACATTGCTATCTTTTATTATATTTTTATTATTCTTTTTTTTGTTTGTTTTTAGATAAACCTCTTGCAAAAGTGGAAATTCTTCTTATGTAGGGAAGAAGAGTTTCCAAAATATAGATGCATAGACAAATAGGGGAAGTTTGAAGAACAAATTACAATTAAGAATAGCTCCTAAATATTTACTAGCAATAGTAGTATTTGAGGTGAACATGATGAGAAAAGGATTTCTTATGGGTGAGTATGGTTAAAAAGGTCAAAAACTGATCAGGACAAAGATGAGCTGTGAAAGATTATTAGCACATATCTGCTCCTTGTTACTGGGCATATGTAAGATGCTCTTTCTATTGATAAAATGCCACATCAGGTTCACTACATATTTAATATCACATTTACTGTATAAAACTATTTATCAAAATTTAATTTAGTTTCCTAATACCTACAAATCAATTTTTTTTAAATTTAGCTTTGTGATCATTTTACTGAGAAAAAAAAATTGACAAATAGAGACTTGAACATTAATAAAAAATTTTCCCTCAGGAAAATAGTGTATTTGGAAATATTAACAAGTATTCCTAATATCTAAGAAAACTAGTAATTATTTTGCAACCACTGATGATTTCACAGAGCAGCATAAGGAGAATATGTGCTTAATTATGTGATGTAACTTGTTCTTGGCTCAGTGACTTGTCCTGAGGGGCAGGAAATCATGCCACAGTAAAGCAATCAAGTTGCTGCCTAGTTAAAGAGCTTAAATTGTATGGCTAACATTTCTCAGGACAAAGTTATCACAGCACACTTGAAACAGAAAAACAAAAATAATAATACCATTATAGTGATAGTTCTTGTGGAAATTAATGATATATGCCTAGAGATGTGTCTGAATCCAATGCCAAATTTACTTTGTAATCATTTTATGAGATGGAGAAAACCTGAAGTGAAAGAACATCAGTAATTGCAAAGATAACTACAGATATCTACCTTTGTCACAATCCCTGTTTTTCGTTGTTTCTAGCAATTACTAATTAGTAACATTCAACAAGTTATAAGGGTACAAAAAAGTTTAATTAAACTACACATGAGAGTTTATATTCATAAATAGTATATTTAGTTGTAGACCTATGTTAAGAACTGTAGATAGCTTTACAGTTTATTTAATCATAAAAGCTTCCAAATGATTCAAACATGAAAGCTATCATACAGATCTCAACCTCCTACTGCTTTCAGTTAGTCTATATTTTACTATGTTCCAGTTTCTAAGTCATTTCATATATAATGTCCATATGTCTACAGAATGTAGAGGTTGCTTCTAAGAAAAGCCACAGTAGAGGAATCATTTCATTTCTCCCATTTTAATGGGCAGAAAGAAGATTGCAGTGCTGCAATAAACGTCAAAAGTTCTCCTACAA
This sequence comes from Pseudorca crassidens, assembly GCF_039906515.1. Classification (NCBI taxonomy): domain Eukaryota; kingdom Metazoa; phylum Chordata; class Mammalia; order Artiodactyla; family Delphinidae; genus Pseudorca; species Pseudorca crassidens. Next base: position 74,156,885 of record NC_090304.1, on the reverse strand, counting down.
GCCAGGACCCAAAGAGTGTATCACAGTTTGTCAAGGCTGCTGAAGAAAATTACTTGTGCCACTTTTCTATTATAATAGCAGCAAAGCCTCTGCAAGATCTCATGATCAAAAACACTGATTTATTCTTGTCACAGGCCTTCAGTCTTCCTCTAACTTTTAATTAATTTTAATTTTTTAAATTCAGTCTCACTTACATTCTTCTTTGCCTTGTATGCCTTCTGTTATACACAAGATAAAGCCAGTGCTGAACCTGATCACCCTCCTTGGCTTACATGGCTATGGCCGTACTATAGGAAATGGGGGTGCGGAGTACTTGGCCACTGTAGATTGACACCACAATTGATAGCTCAATATGTAAATTAGAATTACTTAAAATGTGAATAGCTGCAACAAACCTTCGTTTATAATGCGATTTTAACTCTATTTTAACTCTACATGGACTTGTTTAAACAGTTCTTCAAAGTAGAATATACAAATGTCTGTTTACATGACTACATCCCCTTGAGTGACAGAGGTGCTTAAAACCTTGAATTTTAATGAGACATACTTTTATTTAAATACAATAAATACAATGAATAAATGACTGCATGATAGAAAAGTGTCATGGTTGAATATGGAGTCAGGATTTTTATCCTGGTTTTGCCATTCACTATTATTGTAACCAAAAGCTATTTATATAACCTATCTAAGCTTTTCTTATGCGTAAATTGAAAAAAAAAAACAATAATATGTATCTTGTAGTGTTGCTGTAAAGATAAGAAAATTCAGATGGTGTGCTTAGCGGTCAGTAAATAATCAGTACAAATAATAATTATTATTATTATAATTATTAAACTTACAGCCATAAGGTTTTCAATCTTGTGTATTTTTTTCAGCAAATGTTTAGTTCAGACTTGCTTTATTTTACTAACTTATTTAGAGTTCATTTCTCCCTGTCACAGTTTGACTATGAGCTAATTCTATAATAAACTTAATTGACAGCATTCTCACCCAAATATAATAAGTAAAATATAGATGCAATATGAAATATTGCATGTAATCAATTTTAAATCAAAATATTATTTTGTTATATGCATCTCTATTATCATGGATACTTGGAGGTACTTATATATTTATCAATAAGGCAATATATTTTATGTCTCAAATATATTTGAATAAGCATGAATAACTTTTCATCATGAATGCTACACTAGACTTTTTATAACATTAGAATGATTAAATATATTTTCAATAAATCAAGAGCCCAATGATGCCAAGTAAGTTATAAAGACTGACTAGCACATCTAGGAGCCTAAAGGGTTGATTCTCAGAATGACTCAACACGTTTTTTTTTCTGTTTGTGATGTGTCTATCTAGAGGCTTTAATAATTAAAAAGTAAATAACTCCATAAAAATTTTGAACATCATAGACAATTATACTTCCAAAGATAAAAATTTATATATTTAAATATTGAAATATTTCAATGTAAATATTTTAGTGAGAAGATCATAGGATATACATATTTGCTAACATCTACCCTTAAACAAAACAGTCAGCAACTAGGAAAATCTTATTCACACATTCAGCATTATTCCTGATTTTGGTTTTATCATGAGTACTTATTATATTATAAATCCTAAATGTAATCAGAATGCTGCCCCTAAATTTAATTCTAAATCTGTTTCCTAAATTGCTCCTTTTCTAGATTACTAGAGCATCTGTGAAGTGAAACGTTACAGGAGACTAAAAGTAATTTTGAGGCTATACAGTCACAAATGCGAATCTGAACTCTCTTCTCAGCCTTATCAGTCCATCAGACTCTTTCAAAGAAGAGTGGGGTCACAGATTCCCAACATGGTTAATTAGTGTATCAGCTGTTGGCCATGATCCTTTCCAGTGATCATTCCAAAGATGACCTGATAAAATAAATTCTTACATAACACAATCATTTGCAAATGTCAGCATTGCCTCTTAAGTCAAAAGAGAAGGATTCTTGTCCCAGACTCTCATTTAGTCTTTATTCACGCATTAGGTATTAGTGAATGTTGCATTTGAGACACAAGCCCATGACTTCTTACTCCAGGGTCAAGACAGATGTGTTTAGGGTATTGTAGCTTACAAAGTACAGCACCTAATAATTATGTGGCTAAATATTCTAAGATTTTGTTTCCTCCATATAAATAAAGTTAATAACACTTCTTAAAGTTAATTTGATAATTTGCATAATATATGAAAGAATGGTCTTAAATACAAAGTTCTGTACACATGAAAAGTGTCCTTTTCTTGGAATATCATTTAGACAATGACATTTTGTATTGACAAACATAAAATACACTGTGATATAAAAGCTCAGATACTAAGAGAGGAAATGCCAAAGAAACAGTTAGGAAGCAATTTGAAATAGAATTAATTTTATTCTTCTCAAGTTCTTAAAATGATATCCTCTGCTTTTTATATATCTGACATTCTGCTAGCTTTCTTCAATTCATTCTACTAGGCAATTCCTTTGAAGTCAGATTATGTATTCCTTATTTGAAACCCTTATGTGTGTGTTAAGATGAAACATAGTTGCCTTTGAGAGTAAAAAAAATTAAGTATATATGCGTAATATATGTGAAGGGAGCACAGTGTTAGATATTTTATTGTTGTTAAAGCTCTTTTCTCCTCACAGGGAAGTCCACTGTAACTCTCACACAAACTCACAATGTCCACTGTAAGTTTGTGATAGACAAAGACAAAGACAGAAATGTCAATCAGATGGTCAATTTCAAATTTAGTGATTTTGTGTTATTTAAAGAGACAGAAGGAATTGTGACTTGAACACATGGCTCATTACACAGGAATTTCAGTCTAGCCTGTCCATGAACAGGTTAAAATCTCTCTTTTGCTTTCACTTATCTTTATACCTTCCCTGTTAAAATAAAAAATGCAAAACAGCATTACAAAATAAATGACAAAACAAAAGTAAGTCATTATAAAGTGCGTACCAAAGGTATCCAATTAAGTATATGCACAAATTTTTCTAAGAAGTAATGAACTTCTTAAAAACTTTTTGTGTTACTTAGAAACTATAACAGCTACCATATAATAAACTCAAATCTAACAAATACTTAGCATTTTCCACATTACACTAGAAGTCAATATATTTTTAAAAAATAAGCTGTCATGAACACTAAGGGTGAAGTACAAAATTGTTTTTGTCTCTCCAATCGGAGTTGTTTTATATATTAAATAAGCTGTAATAAAACATTCTTGTTATATTCATGACCCCACATTTATTTGCTTTTATTTAATGTCATAAAATGATGTTTGGCTTAAGGAAGTGTTCCTCTGTTACATGCACTATCCTGATATCCAACCACAAAATACGATTTGAACTGTGACTGTCATGCTTTCTATTTTGAAGATAACATTTACATTAATAGTATATACAACATAAATACATACTGGACAGAAGAATTATAGAGAATTATAACTACTCTCTGATTTGGAAAGGATTTGTTCTTGTTCTATCTTTTTAGAATTAAACAATATAGTTTTGCCAGCTTTTGAAAATTTACACAAGTGAAATCATGCCATACTTTCTCTTTTGTGGCTTCCAGAATAGTATTTCATTGTATTAATATATCACAATTTTTTTTTTATCCCCTCCACTGCTTCCATTGGATGTTTGGGTTGTTTCCATTTTAAGGCTATTATAAATACTGCTTCAGGCCCATTATGTATGCTCATTGGAAAATGAGGTTTTATGGGATAAACCTTAAGAGTGGAATAGCTGAGTCATAGGTTACACATTTCATCTTACTCAGATATGTCAAAAATGTGTGCATTTGTGTATGTTTGTGCATTACAAAAGATATATGAATTCCATGAATTCCCATGTTTACTAGTTCAGAAAGTGTTGCTTTATCATTATGATATGCTGAGTTGTATGACTTATGTACTCTTACATTACTTAAGTAATACCATTTTTAAAGTTTTTATCAGTCTTTCCTCATTTTAATATTTTTTCTTGTCTTCTCCCCTTTTAATATTTTCTAGTCTCAGGAAAATAATGATATTACTGGCTTTTTCAATATTTTCTTATTAATAATATCTTTCCAGGGCCTGTTAATTAAGCATGTATCGAATGGACAAAGTGTAAATAAGTAAATCTCCTTTTTCTAAAGAACTCCAAGAGGTTTACTCACAAGATATATAGGAATGGAGAGAATTAGAGATATTTTTGTTCTTTCATTTTGCTTGAAGGAAGTAACCTACCATCTATTAAAAGTACTACATTCTACATTTTTTTAAAGTGCTTATACCATTTAATTAAGATTGTTTACAAATATGATAACAGAATGGCTACAAAGCAATTTTCTTACTTTAAAAGCTGTTGACACATTTGGAAATGAGAGAATTACAGTAGTTGTGAAACAGGCGGTACTCAGTGAACAACATCAGTTCCCCTGTCAGCCCTTCTTTATTCCCAGTGTTTAGACATGCGTTATATTTTATAATCCGTATGTACTGTGACATGTTTTATTGTAAGAATTGAGAGGGGAAATCATCCCTCAAAGTCCCAGTCCCAAAATCACAAATAAATCTTTTGACTTTCTCATTCATTTAGATTTCTAAATTTAAAAGGATCGGAGAAACTGGTTTTTGAACGAGAACAACCATAATAGTATTTTTATTGATGGTTACAGTAGAATAGAGTCAAACTCACCTGAAGCCACATTACTGTGAAAGACGAACATCTTCATTTTTGAAGGTCCTCTTAAGGAAATTTAACTATGGTGCTTCAGTCAAGGTCTACTTCAGAAAAATGGAAATGATGACATGTATTTTAACAAATAGGACTTATTATAAAAAATGTTTAAACATGTATTACCTTCAAAAATGGAATAATGAAGTATCACAGAGATGATAATCATATGGGATAGCCACCATCCCTACAACTGTGGGAACAAAGAGAACAAAGGATTTTGAAGCAGGGGACCCACAGGGCTGGGACTGAGATCTCTGAAGAACAGGTCCTCACCGGCTGCACTAATATCTTTGAGATTGGAGGAAACACCAGATGGAACCAGGGCATGAATTTCTAAGAAGAGGGCACTGCTTGGCTTAGACTAGTAATTTAAGGGGCACAGTGTTGCTGATTCTGGTAGTCTGAAAAAAAAATCCTGGAAATTGAAACCAATGGCTGTTACTGGAATGAACAGCCACTGCCTTGGTGCATAGTTATTGCTTCTGTGAAGGTTTCAGGAACAGGAAACAAACAGAAAGGTTTCCTCCTCAAGCCTACTAATCTCGTTTCCTAGCACCTCCCAAATGGCAGGGTATAACAGGGAGCCAGCCTGCAAAGGTGGAATGTGGTTTGCCAAGTCCCTGCCCTAGCATCACAACATGCCTAGAAGAGTGGGTTTGAAGCTAAAAGGCAATAGCTTAGAAACAGGCACACATGGAATTTTATAAAATCCCTCATCCCTTAACTAATAAAAAAAGTATAACAAACATCACCTGAGGAATGAACTTCAATTTTCTGAAGGATAAAAAGATTATGTTTTCTTGTGTGTGTTTGCTATTGGCTTTGAGTATTGCTTCTCCTAAATGATTAAAAGACACCCTTCCCCTAAAAAGAAGCAATGGATGAGATATGGAATTCAATATATTTCAGAATGATCTAAAGGAAAATATATTTTTATTTTACACACATACATGTAGTCCCTGAAAGAAATCTATATGTTTGCAGAACAAAGGAAACTGTAAACATTATGAAAAGACAACCCTCAGAATGGGAGAAAATATTTTCAAATGAAGCAACTGACAAAGGATTAATCTTGTATGTCAAAATATACAAACAGCTCATGCAGCTAGATATCAAAAAAGCAAACAACCCAATCAAAAAATGGGCAGAAGACCTAAATAGACATTTCTCCAAAGAAAACATACATATGGCAAAGAGGCACATGAAAAGATGCTCAAAATCACTAATTATTAGAGAAATGCAAATCAAAACTACGAAGTATCACCTCACACTGGTCAGAATGGCCATCATCAAAAAATCTACAAACAATAAATGCTGGAGCGGGTGTGCATAAAAAGGAGCCCTCTTACACTGTTGGTGGGAAGGTAAATTGATACAGCCACTATGGAGAACAGTATGGAGGTTCCTTAAAAAACTAAAAATAGAACTACCATATGATGCAGCAATCCCACTTCTGGGCATATACATAGAAAAAAAAAATTCAAAAAGATTCATGCACCCCCAAGTTTATTGAAGCACTATTTACAGCAGCCAGGACCTGGAAGCAATCTAAATGTTCATTAAGAGAAGAATGGATAAAGAAGATATGGTACATATATACAACTGAATATTACTCAGCCATAAAATGAAATGAAATTGTGCATTTACAGAGATGCGGATGGACCTAGAGTCTGTCATACAGAGTGAAGTAAGTCAGAAAGAGAAAAACAAATATCGTGTAATATCGCTTATATGTGGAATGTAGAAAAATGATACAGATGAACTTATTTGCAAAGCAGAAATAGAGACACAGACGTATAGAATGGACATACGGATAACTGGGGGTGGGGGGGAGGGGGGTGGGATGAATTGGGAGATTGGGATGGACTTATATACACTACTATGTATAAAATAGAAAAATAGATAACTAATGAGAACCTACTGTATAGCACAGGGAACTCTACTCAATGCTCTGTGGTGACCTAAATGAGAAGGAAATCCAAAAAAGAGGGGATATATTTATACGTTTAGCTGATTCACTTTGCTGTACAGCAGAAACCAACACAACATTGTAATGAGCTACAATCCAATAAAAATTAAAGAAAGAAAGCTATATGTTTACTCCTAAATATAGGTGGTTAAATATAGAAAATAAGAGGAAAAAAGACAACACAGAAACATTTAGTTTTGAAATAAAAAGTCTTCTTAAGTTTGTGATATAAAGGTTGCTTCTACATTCATGCTATCATGATTATATTGGTATTATTTTCTTACTAGAATGATTAAATATAATTCAAATAGTAAAAGAGCAATGGCTCATGCTCTATTGTTTAATGCATCATCAAGGTGTCAGTTGTGTTTAAACTGATAAATTCTATCTGCCAGTTGTTTTATTGTGAAGTATAAAATCTCACAAATCAAAACTATTATTCTAATATGGAAAATTATTTTTAAAGAGTATGCGGATGAAAACAAAATTTAGTATAATTTCGTCTTTAAGGAATGCATGGAATTGTTAATAGGAACGTTGTGATGCTCATAGTTATTGGTAAAGCTTGGTTATGGAGACATGGATTTTTATATTATTACTATTATTCTCCACTACATTCATTCATTCATGTCTGATATATATGTATAATCCAGGCATAGTATGAATTTTTAATTATTTTTGGATTTATTTGCATATTAAATGTGGGTCTTCAAGAAATGAAGATAGTCATGTACATCACTTGGAATAAAAGTATTAAAGCAGTGGCATGATTTAGACAAGTTTAATACTAACAACTCCTAAATAAATAAAATAATTTCTGATACAGAATTTAAATTTAGGATTAACTGCTTTGAATTAACTGTCGGTTTTAGGTACGCAGGATGGCGTGGCCAATTTCAAGGAATAGGATCATTGCAGAAGCCTTACAAAATTGTCCTAGGATTATCCAAAAAATATGAGTCCTAGCCATGGCTCCTGATGTAAAACTAAAGTAAGATACTTAGGTAATTGTTCTTGGTCAAATATTGCTAGATTTTTCCTTCCTCACCTTATGAAAAACACCTTAATTTCAAAATAAGACTTGAATGCCATAAATCCTTGTTATTGTAAAGTAACCACTTTGCTAATTTGACTCAAGCCACATCTATGCTACTTGCTTCCCTGAGGCTTTTCCTCCTCTCCCGGGTGACACAACTGATAGTCAGCAGCTAGCTGAGCAGATGTTGTTCCCCAACTAGTACATGATTATTTTCTTCTGAGAGTAAATATTCCCATGTGTGTACCCTCCATTTCTGATCAGTTTCCTGGTTATATAAACAACAGATTGTGTTGTTGTTTTCTTAGAATATAGACCTTTAAGACATTTCCACACAAGCATGTATTTTCTAAAAATTGTTGGTAACTAAGACAAGCTCTCCTTCACTCTTCGCTAATGTTCTCACTCTACCTTTTAAATCTGGCTCTAAAAAATTATTAGGTCTTTTCGATGTTTCAGAATGAATTTTGTTTAATTACATTATCCAATCTTTGTATATTTTTTTCATTTTAATTGTTTTATCTTGGGTACAAATATATTACTTAAATTTTCTCAAAACTCAAATGTTAACATATTTTATCTTAATTTTTACTGAGAAGATAAAAAAAAGCTAGACTAAGGATTAATATTAAATTCAGTTCATATAATTTCCCATATGATATTGTTTTTTTTTTTTAAATTTCCTTTAATTCTGAAGCTCTAAATTCTATATCCTAAGAAGACTAGAAATTGAAATGCAGGGATTTCATCTCTTGGTCTCCTAGTTCAGAAACTTATTAGACACTCTTGCTGAACCCATAATTTTTTACTGCTTCTAACTAGACAAATAAAAGCAAGCTCCTACTCTATGCTCTACCCCAAAAAATTAGAATAATAAATAATAAAACTTAAATTCCCCTTAAAACAAATGGAAAGAGAAAGTATTGCATGTGTGTGCTGTATTTCATGGCATCTCATCAACCACATCACCACTCATCCAGAGACTGTGCAAAACTTACACATAAATTATGGGAGTATAGATTTAAAATGAATCTTCCTCCTTCTTACTTACTTTTCAAATGACAAGATCATATCCAGAGAGGAAATGATACTTTTTCATGATCACACACTAGTTACTAGCAGAACAAATTCAGTATAACATAAACTTTATTAAATCGATTATTTTAATTTTGTGTTTACTGTTAACTTAATAAAAATTAACTTTAAAAATCTCTTGCGTTAAACCCTCTATAATAAAGTGCATTTTTTAACATCTTTATTGGAGTATAATTGCTTTACAATGGTGTGTTAGTTTCTGCTTTATAACAAAATGAATCAGTTATACATACACATATGTTCCCATATCTCTTCCCTCTTGCATCTCCCTCCCTCCCACCCTCCCTATCCCACACCTCTAGGTGGTCACAAACCACCTAGCTGATCTCCCTGTGCTATGCGGCTACTTTCCACTAGCTATCTATTTTATGTTTGGTAGTGTTTATATGTCCATGCCACTCTCTCACTTTGTCACAACTTACCCTTCCCCCTCCCCCATATCCTCAAGTCCATGCTCTAGTAGGTCTGTGTCTTTATTCCTGTCTTACCCCTAGGTTCTTCATGACATTTATTTTTTTCTTAGATTCCATATATATGTGTTAGCATATGGTATTTGTTTTTCTCTTTCTGACTTACTTCACTCTGTATGACAGACTCTAGGTCCATCCACCTCCCTACAAATAACTCAATTTCATTTATTTTTACGGCTGAGTAATATTCCATTGTATATATTTCTGGCAGTTTGCTCAGAGTGGTTTCAGAATATAACCTGTAATCAGTGCTAAGCTTGGGATAATACAACATAATCAAATGTATTATGTTTGCATATGGGAGTGCATAGTTGCAGATGCAGACATCTGTCTATCAATTGTTAGGTGTTTCTGAGCCACTTGAGCAGGTGGAGATGCTGAGTAGTTTCCCCATGATGGGATTTTAAATGTCCAAGAAGAGAAACTGGCTCCCCTTTTCACAAGTAAGGCTTATTTACCTTTTGGTACTCTTATGTCGATAGTTACCAGTTTCTTTAGTTCTAAGCTTTGACTCCTTTGAAAATTTAACTATCCTTTCAAAAGTTATGATGTTAAGAAAATAAGTATTGATAGCATCACATCTTAGTGGTATAAATACCTTACTTAGGAATGAGTTTTTGTAATTGGGGAATTGACTGACTTCAATCTTTAAATAATTGTAACAGGAGAATAGAATTTGTACCCAGAGAGTGAAGTTTAATATTTGACACAAATAGATTTCTTCATAGTTGTTTGTTTTTGTTTGTGTGTATGTGGTTTGTTTGTTTTATATTTTTGCCATAAAAACCAGAGGAATAAACTTGGTAGCCAACCAGCCAAGGGGGTTTACCTTCTCTTTGTCAGACCCCAGGGCTGGGGCACCCTTTATGTGGCTTGAACATCTCAGTTCGCAAGTAAGGTCGCTGCCAATGTAATCTCACTTTTCCTGTGAGGTCCCTCCCAGGGGCACAGGTCCCAACTTGATCACTACTCTTCCCTTCCTACCTGATTCTGCGTGAATCTTTCTTACAGCCTTTGTTATACAGGAGTCTTTCTGCTTATGTGCAGTTAGTTTTCAGTGAGAATTGTTCCATGTGTAGATGTATTCATTTTTGATGTGTTCATGACAGGAGATGAGTTCCACATCCTCCTACTCCACCATTTTGATTTGACCCCTGAAGCTTTATTTTTGTTATTTGTGTCTAATTCCATGTGTTTGTGGAGTGTTTTCTGCACAATGTCAATCTTTTTTAATGTTTTGAGTCATTTAATAATTCATGTGGTCTGTCTTGGTGAATATTAGTTGTGCTCTTGGTAAGAATATATATATTGCTGTTGTTGAGTAGAATGTTGTATAAGTGTCATTCAGGTCTAGTATATTCAGTAGTATTATAGTAGTATTTTCTATCTTCATTGATTTTCTATTTACTTGTTCTATCCGTTTCTGGGAAAGAAGGGTTGAAATTTGAGACTATAATTATAGACTTTTTATACTTCTCCCTTCAGTTCAGTCCTTTTTCTGCTTCATGTATTTTGACACTCTGTTTTCTGAAGCAGAAACATACATTTTTGTTATCTTGATGAACTGACAATTTTATTACCATAATATATTATCCTTTATATCTGGTCATATTCCTTTTTCTGCAGTTTATGTCCTATGATATTAACATTAACATAGTCATATAAGTTTCCTTTTGAGTAACATTTGCACAATATATATTTTTCCACCATTTTATTTTTATTTCGTACATCTGGAAATAAAAAGTGTGATTCTTTTGGAGAGAGTAGAGATGTGCTTTTTTAAAATTAATATTTATTCTGGCAATCAGTACCTTTTAACTTTGGTATTTAGTCTACTTAAAATCAACACAACATTGCAAAGCAACCATACTCCAATAAAAATTAATTAAAAAAATGCATTTTTGCTAGGGGAAAAAGTCAATATAACTGTCAGTATGGCTGAGTTGCATTCTATCATTTTTTTGTCCCCATCCATTTTCCCTCACATCCTTCCTTCTTTATGATGAATTGAGTAATATTGGCATTCCATTTGGTGTCCACTCTTGGTATTTTGACTACACTTCGTTTTATTTCTTTTTAGTGATTGCTCTAGGGCTTATAATATGCATCTTTGACTTACCACTTTCTATATTGATATATTACTTCACATGTAATTTAAGAATGTACAAGAATATGCTTCCATTTTCGCTCCTTCTTCTTTTAGATAACATGAATATGTACCTTCAGTATATATTATAAAATCACAAATTTTCTTGTTAAGTTTTGTTTCACCCTGTCAATGATTGTTTTAGGTCACGAAAATGAACCGAAAAAACCTAAAAAACAAAACCTTGTGTTTATACTTATCTGTAGAGTTATTATTTCCTGGTTCTTTATTTCTTTTATAGCTCACTTTTCTGTCTAATATAATTTCCCTCCATTTGACAGAGTTCCTTTTTATTTACTTGGGAACAGGTCAGCTGAGAATAAATTAATTTAGTTTAGTAGGTCAGAAATCAACCTGGTTTTGCCTTTATTTACAGAGAATACTTCAGTGGATAAAGAATTTTAGGTTGATTTTTTTCCCCTACATTTCAAAAATGCTGTTCCATTGTTTTGAGTTTTCCAGTTTCTAAAAAGTGTGACATTCCTATTATTTGTTCCTCTGTATGTATTCATTCTTTTTTTTTTTTTCCAGCTGCTTTAGTTTTGTTTCACTAATTTCAGCAAATTGATTAAGCTATACTTCCTTGTGCTTGTATTTATGACTATCCTTCTTGGATTTAATTTAGACTTTTGTATCTGTGGATTTGGAGTTCTCATCAAATTTGGGAAAAATTACCCATTATTTTATTAAATATCCCTCCTCTCTTTTGGGGGGCCAGCAATTACATGAATGTCAATCAACTTTATATTCACAGCTCACTGAAGCTCTTAAAAAATTTTGGTTTCGTGTTGTCCATTTTTTGCGCTGTCCTTTACTTTGGACAGGTGCCATTGTCTTCAAATGTTCGAGGTCATTGATCTTTTCTTCTTCAGTGTTAAAACTTCCCTTTTGATGTATCCGTGTGAATCTAGGGAGCTGTGAACACAAAGTGCTTCCACTTGAAGGAGATGGAGCTAGAGCTAGAGCTTGTCATCTTGTTTCCTAGGATGTTTCAGGTTGATTTCTGAGCTGCGTAAAGACAGTCTTTGAGATTACTGTTAGCATACCTGAATATTTTGTAAAGTATAATTTTAAGACTTTAAAGTCTTCCCTCTATAAATTGTTAGACATACACAGATTTTATCTTTCACTATGCATTTTAAAATACCGAAACAAATTTCCACTGTATTTCCATAGGACAAAATGATTCTGCTTTTACTAGAAAAAAATTCTCATTACCTGTCATGTACTAATCCAAAAGACTGAAATCATAATAAATATAATTGTAACAAAGTAATCAACTTGTGTTTCACTTAGAAATCTGAGTGAGTGCTTGTAAAGTGACTGCCATACGGTCAGATTTAGCAGAAAGCAAAGCACATGAATACAAATAAATTTCTATTCAATATAACTCACATCCCTTCTTGACCACCTAATACTGATAAACATTATCATGTAAATTAACATGATCCAAAAAAATAGCATATAACTTTAAGAAGCAAAGGTACATAACATTAAAATTTGCTTAATAGTCAATGTTTTAATATTTCATTTTATTAAGAACTATTTATCTATATAATGATTATCCATTAATTAACCCAATATTATATTATTCCAAAGTTTTAGCTTTTAAGATTTTTAAGGCTCTTGGAAATGTTCAAATTTTTTTAAATATGACAATTAATGCTGTAAAATTTTTGTCAAAAGTATGGTTCAATATAGTTCATTAGAAATTTACCAGTTTCATATTCTAAAATGTTAAGGAAGTATAACATTAGCTTATTTTATCTATTTTATCAGTAAACCAATACAATATAAGATGTTTAAGAGGTTCAGCTTAATTGGGCCAATAGTATAGTTTGATTGGCTTTGTCAAGTTAGTCCATGTTGCTATCTTGTTTGAACTCTCAAAATTGCTAAGCTATAAGTCAACTGGTAAAATCATGATTTTTCAAATATAAAATGCCATTTGTCAAATGTTTCTTTCAATACATTAATTAATAAGGAAAGAAGGAAGATGTTAAGATGGATTCAAACAGCATTTAAAAGCTTAGATATTTACAGAAAATTACAGTAAACAGGTGCTACAGTTTACAGAAAAACTGGGTTCCTTGCCAGTTTTTAAAACTTACAAGGTGTATCTATAATGCATTGAGATTAATTTTATAAAATATATTTAAAATCAGTCTCACAGTTATTTTAGATTAATTTGGGTTACATTTGATAATTCTACAATATTGTAGAAATTGAAACTCATATCCTTGTGCAATTTTACTATTTCCATTATATTTCCCAACTAAAAACTGAGCAGTAGAGTTCTAAATAAATATTAACAGTGGAATATATTTTCAGTTTGGGGGGTGGGATTGGGATGGCTAAGAAATGCAGTTATTTATTATAAAATAATACTGCAGGATACTGAAATTTTAAATATAAATTTTGTTGGACTATTTCACTATAGTTTAGGTTTCCACAAATCAGAGTTCCATGAAAAGGAGTCAATAAATTACATTCAAACAGCTAGTTCTATGACGTATTAATTTGTAAATTGTTTTGCTGAAACACAACCGTGTTCATCAGTTTACATATTGATTTGGTTACTTTCTCACTACAATGATGAAAAACCATGTGACTTGCAAAGGCAAACATATTTACCACCTGGCCATTTACTGAAATAACTTGTAGATAGCTTTTTTTCAGGAGAAAACTTATTGTTGTTTTTATTTTATATCTTTACTAATACATACATCATATGAAGCAGGAGGTAAAACTCCTTTGAATTAAAAAAAAAAGCAATTTGAAATACAATTTATGCTTGCTGTGAACGTTGTCTCACTATTAGCCCCAAACTTTTCAGGATATGCTTTCTCACCCCTCTACTCTGTCATTGGAGTATCTGATTATAAAATTATAAGTCTTTGAATATGTTAATATTTTTGCACAATATAGCTTATAAATGCTTACTTAATGCTTAAGGAGGAAGTTCTGGTTAACACAACTGCATGTGAAATATATGACACTAATATACTCAGTCTGGGTCCCATAGCCAGGGTAAAGTTGGCATTTGCTTAATGTTATGGTAGGGAGCACAAATCAGATAAGAAACCCCATGTGATCCATAAGCAATAACAAAATGACCTCAATACTATTTTTATTTTCTCTACAAAATCATCTTGATAATAGAAACTTTCTAGGCATACACAGATCAAACAAGAGCAATCTCTGCAGGACAAAATCAGAAGCACACTTTTCTTACATTTTACTCTTTAGGATGACTCCAGGATTTAGACTGTGCCTGTGATGGGACAAATTATGTATGAAGGATGCATACGTGGACAATATTATAAAGCATTACTTACAGCTAATTTATACATACATCTGTTCTTTACAAGAAAAAGAGAATCTGGAAATAATATCAATATTGCCATCAAGGTGCAAGGACAAACCATGGAAGTTAAAATATAACTTTACCAGTTATAATGACAAAATCATGAAAGAAAACTTACATAACTTTTACAATCTAGAAACATTATTGAGAATAAGAATCTCTAGAACTTTACAATGCAACTTCAGGTAAGAGTTTATTTTTCATTTATCTTTTGCAAGGCATTCAAGGAAAAATCTAGTTAAAAATGATAAACTGACACAATTTCTTCCAAGTACACGTTCTTTTTCATTTAATATACTCTGGAAATGAATGATCTTGGTGTAAATAAACTATAATGATATTTTCCTATCAGCTTCATCTAAATGTTTTTGGTTTCTCAATTACTGGTGATGGAATTTGCCTAAGTTGACCTGTAATTAGAGCCAATTATCATTGCCAGCTTATCATAGCATGC
Organism: Pseudorca crassidens; assembly: GCF_039906515.1. Taxonomy (NCBI): domain Eukaryota; kingdom Metazoa; phylum Chordata; class Mammalia; order Artiodactyla; family Delphinidae; genus Pseudorca; species Pseudorca crassidens. The sequence continues at coordinate 74,141,615 of NC_090304.1, read as the reverse complement.
ATTAAAAGGCACAGTCTATTTTTCATTGAAAGCAAAAGACTGAGAAAATTTTATATTCTATACTATAAGTCATAACGATATCCACTATTAAAATGATGACAATAAATGCCATGGTATAGTATGGATGTCATTTGTTTTTAATAAGACAATGCAAATATTTTCTTTCCATTTCGCTGACATGACTTATTCTTCATGATTCCTTTCTGATATATTATGACTAAATCTAAATGATCAGTGAAGTGGAAATATAACCACCAGTGGATGGTTGTATAATTATTATCTCTAGGTGATCATTTTAACGTTAACCTGAGATTACCATGTAACCATAATTTATAACTAAATGAAAGCAAGCAAACCCACCTGAGGTTTCCTTAATTATTGTCTAATTATGACCTACTGAAAGTAGGTTAAATGAAAGAAAAAGAATAGAAGATATTATTATTACTATAACAATTATTCTATTAGTTATTTGTTTACTTTATCAATAATTTAAATCAAACTGCACAGATAAATTCTAGCTTCATTTATAGAGTTTATCAACTAAACCATAATTGTGATTGTATACAGTCAGTCTTCTACTGGTCACTGTTCTGAAATGTTGTAGAAAAAACATTCTAAAAATTTTTAATGATACATTTATCAGTATTTAATATTTAAGAATTGTTTCAAGAACCAGGTTTTTCTGTCAAAATAAACATTTTAAATGAGCAAATATAAGAGAATTTGAAAAAAGGGATTTAACAGAAAGACAAACAGTAAGACAGACACATATAAGGAAAGAAATACATTTGCATTAAGGATATATTCCCAAGTAGTTATTTTGTTAGCAATCAAATCATATTTTATAAAAGATAAATATATATTTAAAGAATGTGGGGAAAATGACTTGTGAAAGATCATTTATATAGATAATATAATTATAATCCATAATTAATATTTTTTATAATTCTGATATTTTAAACAAATGAGAATTTTACAGCAAAACTAATATATTCACAGAAAAAAAATAAATGTTTAACAAGGTTGCTCTGATATAAAACTTCAGGGGCAAAATCCTAAATTTATTGTGAAATTTTTTGTACTATTGTAGTTATTATTTATATACTACAACATGAATAATATTTTATAAAATAAACACAAAATTTTCATAAAGTAAACATGCCAAATTCAAAATATATAATAATGCTAGCTCTTGAGATACCTCTCTCATAATGCTATCAATACTAACCCAACTTCCTAACTAACCTAATCTCCTAACTTGAAACACGATAGAATAATTTGGCTGTCTTTGAACTTTATACATAACAGTATAGAGGTGCTCTTTTGTGTGCGATATCTTTGTCTCAATATTTTTTTGTGAAATCCATCCATATTTTTGCATTTGGTTGTAGCTGATTCATTTTAACTTCTGTATAATATTTCATTTTATTAATATACCAAATGTATTAGTCTATACAGCAACTAATGGGGATCTGATTTTTTTTAATAATTTTGGGTTATTTTAAATAGTGCTGCCATGTATATTCTTACTCATACCTTTTGGTGAACATATGTAGTATATGTTGTGTAGACATGGGGTATGTATGTAGACATGGAATTGATTGGTCAAAGTTACACATTTGTTCAATTCCAGTAGAAAACTCTCTGGTAGTTTTCAAAAATGATTGAAAACAACTTATATATCATCCAGGAGTGTATACCTGTGGAACTGGTTTCACACCCCTATAAAATTTGTTATATTCAGTTTTAGTTTTGTTTTCCCATTTAGCCATTCTCCAGTGTATATAGTGGTATAAAATTATAGTTTTAATTTGCAACTCTCTTGAAGACTGAGGAATATGAGGATCCAAACATATGTTTAGTGACAATTTAGATATCTCCTGTGAAATGCCTATTCAAGTCTTAGCCTTATTTTTCTACTGGGTTCTCTGCCTTCTATATACTGATTTATATGACTTCGATTTGTATCTGCTATTTATATATACTAAGGAAAATTCTTTGTTATACAAATAAGTGTATTTCAAACATTTTTCCTCATTCTGTGTCTTGACTGTCCTCTCTCTCAATGGTGTCTTTTTATAAATATAAGTTAACTATTTCTTAACTATATATATATATTTGATTAGGTTTAGTGCTTTTGTGGCGTATGTAAGAATTTATAACGTACTCCAAATCATGAAGATATTTATATTTCTTTTAAGAGGGTAATTGTCTTAATCCTCTTATTAATTATATATTCCATCTAGAACTGGCATATAAAAATGAAGGAAAATGTACCCCATTAGTTACCTATGTGAATAGCTAATTAATTCAGTGCCACTGTTTGCAAAGATCATTCTTTTCCCTGCTGTACCGAGCTATTATATATGTCATGTATTGAATGATTATGTAGATTTGTCTGTTTCTGGACTATCTATTCTTTTCTGTTTCACTATTTGTCTATTCTTGCACAAAAAGAACACTCAAAGTTGCTGCTCTAATAAAGCATATATTATAGTGGGCAATAAAATAATAAAAATGGAATAATTTATTTTAAGAGAGTAGTAAGTGCTATGAAAATAATAAAGAAACTAACATGATAGAGAGTAGGAGGGATTGGGTGGTTAGGAAAGACTTTACTGGGGAGGCCACATGTGTAAGCCTGAATACAAGAAGGAGCAGTACATGAGAAATGTGAGGTGGGAGTATTCTAGACAGAGGGAATAGCTGAAGCAATAGCTCTGATTCAGGAATAAATTTTTAATGTTTGAAGATATGATGGAAGTTCATTGTAAATAGACTTTAAAGAGCCAAGGAATAAGTGCTTAAAGTTGATATGGGAGATATGAGAAGAGGGCAGACATGTAAGTCCTTATAGATCATGTTAAAGATGTCCATTTTTGGTTTAAAGGAAAGATTTGGAAAACATTTAAGCTAGGTGTATGTAAAATGGTCTAAATTTTTTAAAGATTACTCTGTCATGTGAAAATTAATCATAGGTGGTCATGAGTAAAATTAGGGCAAACAAACAATTTGGTGGCTATTCGGGTAGCCCAGACGAGAAACACTGATGATGTGTATTTATGTATCAGTACTGGAAATGTTGAGACATGGTTAAATTTTAAATACATTGGGAAATTAGAGCTAAGGAAATTTTCTGATGGAGTAGCTGGAAAAAAGAAGGAATCAAGGAAAACATCTAGAAAATAATCTACAGAATTCAGAGAAATTATGGTTCCATTAACTAAAACTGGGAAGAGAGAAAAAGTGATTTGGTTAGCAGGATTGGTATAGAATCTTGAGTTCAAGCTTCATGATTTATAATTATTTCTTTGTTGGATCATTTATATTTATTTGTTTTTCTTCCATACTACTCCCATTAATGTCCTTTTTCTGTTCCAGCATCTAAGCTAGGGTATCATGTTGCATTTAATCATCATATCTCCTTTAGTCTCCTCTGATCTGTGAAAGTTTCTAAGACTTTACTTGTTTTTCATGATCCTTACATATTTGCACAGTACTGGTCAGATATTTTGTAGAATGTCCAGAATATAGATTTGTTTAAGTTTTCTGAGGATTAGACTGGGGTTATGGATTTTTGGAGGAATACTCCTGAATTCTAGTGCTCCTTATATCAAGAGGTACATTAAAGCAACATGATTTGTTGCTAGTGATTTTAATGCAGATCACTTGGGTAAGGTAGTGTCTGCCAGATTTCTCCACTGTAAAATTACTATTATTTCCTTTCATATTGTTTTTTTAAAGACAAGTCACTAAGTCCAGCTCCAGCTTATAGTCAATAAGAGGGAAATTAAATTCTACCTCCTGGAAGGAAGAATATAAAACTATTTATTGGCATATATTAAAACAACCACAATAATTAACAAGCATTTGGGGAAAAATATTTAGAAGCTACAAAACCACCCTCTTCTTAAAGTCCAGCCCTCCAATTTTGCATTCATCAGTGGATCTTGTCTGTGAATATCTAGTTTACTAATAGTGATTTCCTATTTCCCTTTATATTTTTAACTTTATCATTTGTAATCATTCTGCGAAGCAGATTTGTCCTTTTTGTCCTCTTTTTATTTAATATTTTATTTATAGCAGTATGCTGTCGTGGATATATGTGTGTGTGTGTGTGTGCACGTGTGTGTGTGTGTGTGTGTGTGTGTGTGTGTGTATATATATACTTTGAGGGGGTTATAATCCAATCTTATCGTAACTTATTTCTGAAGACATTAGAAAATACATTTAATATTCATCCATGTTGTTGCTTGAATCAAGAGTTCATTCATTTTTATTGTTGAATAGTATTTCATTGTATAGATGTGTTCCACATAGTTTATTCATTAATCTATTGAGGGCAATTATTGTACATATGATTAAGATGTGCCTTAAATGAAGGCATTGGGTTCTTATGGTCAATATCTTATTTTAACAAATACCAAAAAGACAGCATATATTTCTTAAGACTAGTCAACTTTTTGTCTCCCCTTCCCTGCTCTGCCTTCCTAGATGCCTTATAAGAACATTCTTTTGTTGGTCCACATACAGATGACAAATGGATTAATTATGTTACCTACCAAAGCCCTTTGATCTATGTCACTATATCCAAAATTTCAATCTTCCTGGAGGCTATTTTTAGGTATCATAATACTTTTAAAAATCCCTTCATAATATTTACGTACCAGAATCTCAAATTATTACATTCATGTCATGTTTATTTTCTGTTTCACATTACTGGGCATATGTGCTCTTTAAGGGAAAGGGACAGAATGTGCTTACAGCTGGAAGCCATAATTTTTTCTTCTTTCATTTTTTTTTTCTTTTTTTGGTGGTGGGGTGAGTGGTGGTGGTGATGTATCAAATGGCAGAAACAAGCAGAATGTTTATAGCCTGATTGATATACTACTTTGCTTCAAGTGAGTTGTATTCCCTTTGGCATTAACTGACAATTGGAGAGATGTATAAGAAACGGTTTCTAAAGCTTAAGTTTTACTCCTATTCTGAAGTGTGATTTGTGGAAGTTCTTTTCAGTGGCCAATTTTCAGTAGAATTAGAAGGGTCCTGTGCTTATGTCCTTTAGAGTACAATGAAGGGATACCAAGGAATTTGGAATCCTTTAAAATGACAAATTAATCATCAGTCTGCCACTCACACTAAAAACATTTGGTAACTTTACACTTTTCTTTCAAATAAGTGAATCATAGATTATTATTTTCATGAAAATATTTTTACTGTTTACAAAGTGGAGTAGAAAAATTTCATGTGACAATGTCTTTAAAATCAACTTTAGAAGTACTGATGCCACTTATCAATTATTTGGACTACTGTTAAGTCTCCTTAAAGTAAAGAAAATGATTTTGTTGTTTTCACAAACTTGTACTGGATTTGGGTTTCCTGGTGCAAGAGGCACTATTTCTTATGTGTAGGAAAATATTTTAATCTCACTATCATTATATGGAATAATTTGCATTCCTTCCTTTGGCAGTGATAGTTATGTGGGGCATTTTCCTATTTATTGGCTTGTGAAAAGAGAACTCTGTCCACATCGTAAATATTAAACTTTGTCAATTTTATTTTATTATTTATTTTATTTTATTTTATTTTTTGCGGTGTGCGGGCCTCTCACTGCCATGGCCTCTCTCGCTGCGGAGCACAGGCTCCGGACGTGCAGGCTCAGTGGCCATGGCTCACAGGCCCAGCCGCTCCGCGGCACGTGGGATCCTCCCGAACCGGGGCACGAACCCATATCCCCTGCATTGGCAGGTGGACTCTCAACCACTGCACCACCAGGGAAGCCCAAACTTTGTCAATTTTAGATGAAGAACACAGAGTTTTTGTATAGTTCTTTGTCATCTTGTTCAGGATTTTAACTTATGATTAGTTCTGCAATATTTCCCAAGAATAAAATCATAATTTATATAGGTGCATGTCCAAGGAGATTGCCAAGGATAAAATTGCCTAAAATTACTGATATCATCATGTAAATGAGAATCACTATTCATTAGATTTAAAGTGTCTGATTTAGTTGAGCTGCACGTGTGTGATTTTTAGTCCAGTGTACAACCATTAATCCCTTTTTTGCCTAATTATACACTGAACTGACATTAAATTACATGACTTTGAAAAAAAATTGTGAGTGCCAAAATTATCACATGTATTATTTTCATCAGTATTTACCATGACTAAAATGATTGCATTGTCCCACAAGAGTTTATAATCTAGTTGAGGAGAGGAGAATGGAATGTGAAAGATAAATACTAGCAGGCAACATTATATGAAATATCTCAATAGCCTATTATTTACTTCCAAGGAAATATTGATAAAAGTAATAAATATTCCATAAAGGTATTTAGAAGTTTGTCTCCATAAGAGTATCTCAAAATATATTACAGCCGTGTTATGAAGAAAAGCTGTAATATTAGTAGTGTAAAATATTTAAATAATACTCTTTAAATTCCAGTTATTTTATTTTAGATGAAAAAACTCTAGGAGCAGATCAACTTAATAAGCCCTAAGTCAAACCAGAATCCAAGTTCTCTGGCTCTAGAATTTTCTGTTCCTGTTACTCCTATTCACTTAAATAGTGTTTCAAATCCTAAACACTTGTATTTATTTTGATCCTTCATTCTTCTTTAATGTTTATTTAAATATCAAAGACACATTTTTTCTCCTTCTTTCTATTTCACTGCCAAATTTATACAATTTTTTTTCTGATATGATTGTAGTAAGAATTCCCTAATTAGGTATCCCCTGTAGTATCTCCTGTCTCCCAAACATTCTAGTCTATATTCTATCATATATTAGTATTTCTAAATCATCACACTGTTTCCATTATTTCTTTATTCTAAAGTCATAAAAGGTTCCTCAGAATTGGGTCATTTATAGAGATGTGGATGGACCTAGAGACTGTCATACAGAGTGAAGTAAGTCAGAAAGAGAAAAACAAATATATATTAATGCATATATGTGGAATCTAGAAAAATGGTATAGATGATCCTATTTGCAAAGCAGAAATAGAGACACAGAGTTAGAGAACAAATGTATGGATACCAAGGGGAAAAGAGGGGTGGTGGGAAGGATTGAGAGATTGGGATCAACACATATGCACTACTGATACTATGTATGAAATAGATAACTAATGAGAACATACTGTACAACACGGGGAACTCTACTTAATGCACTGAGGTGACCTGAATGGGAAAGAAGCCCAAAAGGGAGGGGATATATGTATATGTATGGCTGGTTCATTTTGCTGTACAGTAGAAACTAACACAAAATTGTAAAGCAGCTATACTCTAATAAAAATTAATAAAAATGTAAAGTCATAAATGGTTCTCTATTACCTAAAGAAAAAAAATCAAAACAATTTATGCTAACTATACAATACTACCACAATCATATACCAAAGCGTATTAAAACATAAGACTATATCTACAAACCTTTTCTCCAGCTGCAATGCTAATCTGAGCTTTGATCCTTGGTGTCCAGAGTTTCCACTGGGATTTTATTACATAGGCATGGTTGATTAAATCATCATCCACCTGGCTCAAATTCCAGTCCTCCTATTTTCCCCAGAAGTCATGCTATTACCCTGTGGCTCAAAGTCCGAAAACTCTAACCACATTTTTGGCCTTTTTGGAATGGCCAACTCCTAATTTTGTTACCATAAACTTAGATATGGTCCTAGGGAACCACTGTGAATAGCAAAGACACTCCAATCATTTGGGAAATCAGTATTTAGAAGTTGCCTCCCAGGGACCAGGGGCAAAAGTCAGTCAAATTCTTGATTATTCAACACTAGCCAAAGTAAACAATTTTCTCAGTCTTCTCTCCCATTTTATCCCCAAAATCTACTTTCTTATGCCCACATGTGAAAATGCTACCATTCCTTCAAGCTCATCACAAACACTACTTCTTTAGGAGCAATTCCTTGATTAGTCCAACATCATATATTTTTAACTCTAGTAGATCTCCTTTTATTAATTTATTATACTTGTTGCACACAAATATTAAATTATTTCCTGCACAAAATTATAGATTATTTTAGCTTGTAAGCTTTATGCCATTCATCTTTATCTTTCAATAATATTCTGCAAAGAATTTTTCACATAATACCTGCTCAGTATTTAATAAAATTACTCGTTTTGATTATTACTTTGTGACAGGCACTGAGGTAAGAAAGAGAATACAACAAATAACCATAAATAACAATATTGATTTCTTACCCCCCAGATGCTTGCATGCCAGATGAAGAAGCGAATCTTGTTAGAAAAGGAAAGCAATTGGACCATAGCTCTAGAAAGAAATTTTAGATATGCAAGAAAAGAGCTTAAAAATTATTTCTTGGAAATATGATTTATACTCAAGTGTTTGTTGATCTTTCTCACTTGAAACTTAGTTTCCTAAATTAATCTACTTGGAGAACTGGCAACAAGGTGCAAAAAATCAAGATGTCTACCTTTGATTAGCTATAGGTCTAAGCAGAGTAAATCCTGGATATTCACACAGCCTAACAGTACCTGTAACTATATAGGATTTTAGCCCAAAAGTCTTAGCAAGTAATTGTTTCCTTTTCCAACAGATACCATAGTACCCTTTTAGGTGGCAGAAAATAAAATCTCTTTATTTACCTCTGAAGGACCTAGTAAAAGTGAAGTTAGATAGCTATTGATACAGTTAAAATCTGGCATAGCCAGGAGGACCATGGGGAGTTCAAAAACAGCTATTGTTTTGTAACTATATGTTTATTCATTTTATTAGATTATGTGGGAAACATGACTAATGAAACACTTTAGGTTTGCTCTTGTGGTGAATTAAGACATATGTGAAATATACTTTACTTCAGTGAAAAATCTAAAATATTTTCCTTCTATATTCCTTGATTTTGTAATTTGTGATAACATAATAATTTCCAAATTAGTAGTACTAATAAGAACGTAAGCTTATGGTTTTCATGTTCTATGCAAAAATTCATATCTATAGGAACATGAATACATTTCTTAAACTTTCTGAGCCAATTTCTTTTCTATAAGCATAACATGATAAATCCTTTTACAAAGCTTTGGTGTGATTATAAAATGTGTTTCTATACATAAAAGACACCTAGTGCAGTGTAAATATTTAGTATATAATCAAAATATCTTAGCTCCCCTCACCACAATGTCTTGAACAAGTTAGATATTAAAATCTCTTTTCTAAAAATTTTCAAACTGATCCTTATCATGTCAACACAGATTTTAAGAATTTATAAACTTGAATACACATAGGTAACCAAGTTATTATCTTGTTATCTTTCCTTAGAAGAATATACTTTAATTATTCACAGGACTAAGTACCATTCACACATAAAATGGACCAAACTTGGATAAATCATTACCTTAAGACTGAAAATAAAGTATCTTTTTACAGAGGAAAATGTTTGCATTCTGGCAAGCTGTGCACAGAAGCTAATGGGAGTGGAATTCAGAGGGGAATATGTAAGTTTAAAAATATCTTTCTATAAAAAAAGAAGAACGGAGAGAATAGAAAAATTCCCTAGGGATGCAGCATGCAATAAAATTTGAGACTGATAGTGAGAAAGGCTATGGAAATCAGTGAATAACAAAATGTCCCTGATTAATAGCATGCATATGTTTTCTGTAGACCCATTTGACACTTTTCTGTGTAGAGCATCCAATTTGGAATCAGGTTGGAACCATAATCTACACAGTTGTATGGTTCTTTTACTTTCTATTTTTTAATCAATGGAATAGATGAATTTCAGAAAGCCTGTATGAAATAGAGAAAAAAGCACTAAGTAAAAACTGTAAGTCATTTTTGAAAGTAGTGTCAAAAATTCATCTAAAGAACAAAAAATAGAAATACACAGTTTGGATTCATTTTTTAAATCCCTGAATTTTTCTATGAATATTTACTTAGACATCATATATCTCAAGAATACATTTGGAGAAAATTAAGGGAACAGTATTATTTGTTCTGTCATTTCAATCACAGTAAAATTGTTCTCATAGTTGTAACTTTATCAAGAAAAATCATTTACAAATGTTTGGTATACAAGGAGAAAAATTCCAGCTTTCAAGTTTTATGTAGTGAGAAAAACTGATACTTTGTATCTAGTCTCACTGGTGTTTATGATTTAAACCTTGACTAATATTCCACTTTAAAAACTTTGAAATAAAAAATAGCTTAGTAATTTCATGCAATAATGTCATATTGAGCCAATCCAAGCCACTGCTCCTATTAGCATTTATTTATTAGGAACCTGAGGTCTCCATTCAGGTTTTAGTAGGCAGATGTTGTTACACTGTGGGAACATTCTGTCAATTAGTACTACTTTGGCTTTTCCAAGTATCTGCAGAGAATTAAAATTAGAAACAAGATAGGAACTGATATATATTCCCACAATGCACTAGAAACATTCATTTTTAGTTATTGTGGAGAAGTTTTTCAAATATCATGCATTATTTTAGTGATTTATTTTTGATAAAAGTCTTAAGCAATAATCAATTTTAATATAATTATTTAACTATTCATAAATAAATTTCTAAATAGTAGCGCACTGTAACATGTATATTATATCCTTAAGATGTACTTGTTTTATGTGTTAAAACATTATAAAATTAGATGGAAATTTGATGATTTACATAAGAAAAGTTGGCAATTGAGAATTATCCTATACTTGTACTATTTGCAAAATTGTAATACATGGAAAATAAAAATGGTTAATTATTTTAATTTGAATAATATATGTGAGTCTAAACAAAATTTGAGAATCTTCAACATTATCTTTATTTCAGTCTGTCTACTGTTTTTAAATTTCTTTATAATCTAACATTTAATTATATTTCTTGTATTTTCCACAAATGCCAATTTATTCAAGATCATTTGTAGAAGAAATATTTATTTTGTGAGGAAGTTAAGATCTTGGCTATTTAAAAAAGTAATGAAATATTCTTAGGTAGTTAGGTTTGCATAGTCTTAACTTTAGCACAATAGAATGATAGACCCATCCCCAGCAGTAACAGTAAAATGATACAGCCATGATGTGGTCTATTATTATATTGGTAGTGTATATATGTGTTGTGGATGGGGGAGGGAAGAAAATGGAGTGGGAGGGCTGAAAGCCTTAGGGACTTGTATGTAGTTCGAAAAAGTCTGTGAAAGGATTTTGATAATTCTACTGTTTTCTCTCTAAACAAGATTGAAAACTGCATGCAATTAATTTTGCAATGCTTTATATTTTGAAGCTTATAATACCAATCTGTTTTGTTTTCTTTGTTATTTATTTATTTATGCTTTTGAGAGATAACAGAACCAAAACAGCACATTGGTCATGTGTTCAGTCCTGGAAACACACCATGTGTGTTTGGAATGCATAACATTGGAAACTTATTTTTCTGGTGAATTTATGCTTTGCCTGGTGTTAATACAATTGTGTCAGGGAGCTACATATCTTCCTCTCTCTTGTCCTTACTATGGATCCGAGGTTCAAATATGGGTAGAGGTGATATTAGATAGAGCTCACAGTTTTGGGAGTTGACAATTCAGAAGCTGTACATAAATGCATTTTACTAGCAGAATTATAAAGCGAATTGTATTCATAGCACTGCAATTTCTTTTATGTTAATGTCAGCACAATGATTGGGTATGAATGAGACCCTGAAAATTGAGTTGGAAACACATGGACAGATTCATATAAAGATGAAAATTTTACTTTAAATTTTTTCTGAGACCCTTTTGCCACTAGAAACAGAGTCCCTTCCCTGCTTCAGTAGGTGGATTTCCATTTTCCTGAAGAAATTAAAGAACAGTTATTAGGTAGCTGCTTTATAGCAGATGCTAGTTCTCATTAAAATCTACCCTCAGCATCTCTCATTGCCTCTATACCTATAACCATTCTAAGAAGCTTCTCCACGCATCTCTCCAAGAGATACTCAGAACCAACTTTCAGTTGTGTTCTTTCCAAATCCATGACCTTAGGCACTGCTTTAAATTCTGTCTACTGAGAGGATTTATCTTTGACTCTGTCTCTCATATAAACCCTAAGCAGGGTTGTAATGCTACTGCTGTTCTCTTTTGGGTAATGCCAGCATATTATGCAGAACATTCTGTAAACAAGATCCAATTTTTATTTCCTCGTACAACTGTTCATAGTGAATACCTCAGGAGATCATAGATGTGTTCTGAGATAAAGACATCAATATTGCAGGAGAAGCAGCCATATGAATTGGAGTCACTTGCCCATGCAACTTATGTGTGCCTTCAGGAAGGCTCAAGTCAGATCTTTTACATATCATAGCCTCTCAGTGACAGAGTGATGTTTTGTATACCTAATTTTTTTGCACCGATGTACCAGGTTACACTGAATTCATGAAGAATAGCTCAGTTTGTGCGAAAAATCAGTGGGCTATGGCCAAGCTATTTTTATGCTGACTAGGGTCCAATGGCAAATCAAAAGATATTTTCAGAAGTAGAATAGCTGTCTGCAAAGGGTGGAATCACTTTGCTCCAAAATTGCAAAGGTCTGCCCTATTCTTCACTTACAGCAACCTGCCAGAAGTTCCATACAACATTGTTCTGTGTTATCTTAGACCTGCTGAGTCATGTGGCTGAGGTAAGCTGAGTAGTTTGCATGGCAACCATGTATTATAGCAGTCTTCTCTTCATTTCACGTGAAGAAAACAAACCAAAACATTCTTTTTTATGCCATTAAACTAGGATAAGAAGAAAGGGACTACTTTACTTCCTCAGGTGATTAATCTTGAAAATCAAGGGGGGAATGTGTTGTTACTGCATAATGGAGACAAAGTGTGTTTCCAGAACCCAAGAGATCCTTTGAAGATCTGTCTAATATTTTCATATCCTTTGTGAAAGCTAGATGGAGATGATTACCCAAACACAGGCAAAACTAAAAATGTCCCAGGACCTTCAGTAATTAAAGGTTTGTTAGTCTGGATTTTCCTGAGAAACAGAACCGATAAAATATATGTACCCGGGCTTCCCTGGTGGCGCAGTGGTTGAGAGTCCGCCTGCCAATGCAGGGAACACGGGCTTGTGCCCCGGTCTGGGAAGATCCCACATGCCGCGGAGCGGCTAGGCCCATGAGCCATGGCCGTTGAGCCTGCGCTTCTGGAGCCTGTGCCCTGCAACGGGAGAGGCCACAACAGTGAGAGGCCCACGTACCACACACACACACACACACAAAAATATACATATATATATAATATATATATGTATATATACATATATATGTGTACCCTCTATATCCCATTATATATAAGTTAATATAATTATAACATAATGTAATATAAATATATATTTATAGAAATATGATAATTATGTATATATAATGGGATTTACTATAAGTAATTGGCTCATGAATTATGAAGTTGAGAAGTCCCATGACCTGCCATCTGCAAGCAAGAGACCCAGGAAAGCCATACTTTTGGATGTGGTAGATAAGTTTCTGGCCTTGATTATAGTGATGGTTTCATGGGTTTATACTTATCTCCAAACACATCAAATTATATACATTAAATATGCATATCTATTTGTATGCCAATCATACCTCAATAAAGTGGTTAAAAAATAAACTCCACTCCAAGTTCAAAGGCTTGAGAACCAGGAGCACCAATGATGGTAAGTCCCAGTAACAGAGTAGGAAAAGACTGATGTTTCAGCTCTAGGAATCAGGCGGAGCGTTAGTATTCAACATTCCTCCATCCTTTTGTTTTTTTCATGTCAATGAATCAAATGATGCCTACCCCCTTAGGGAGGACAACATCCTTTACTCTGCCAACTAATCTAAATGCTAACTCTTCCAGAAAGAATCTCACAGACACATCCAAAAATAATCTTTAACCAGGCATCTGGACATCCTTTTGTTCAGTCAAGTACACACATAAAATTAATGCTCAAAGAAAGTTTAGGTCATTCCAGCATCTAAGGGAACACAAAAACTGAGGTGCTTGTTGAAAGCCAAGGGGATATGGAGTAAGGAGTAGAAGATATGAGTAATAAATCAAAGCTATGTTCATATATGGTAGGCAGAATTCTAAGATAGCCACTTGGTCTCACTGCCTGCTGCTCCCCTTTGAGTATGGGAGGGACTGTAAATATGGTGGATTTCAGTTGTACAGAGACCAAGCTGGTAAAATATGTTGGCGGCATAAGACCTGGGAGTGATCCCCTAGACAATAGCCAACAAGAAAGTGGAGACCTCAGTCATACAATCACATGGAAATAAATACCGTCAACACCCACATAAATTTGAAACAGGACCCAGAGCTACAGAAAGGAGTGCAGCTTGGCTGGCATCTTTACTTTACTCTTGTAAGATACTGAGCAGAGAAACCAGTTATGCTATGTCCAATATCTGAATGACAAGACTGTGAGATAATAAATGCGTATTGCTTTAAATCCCTAAATTTGTTGTAATTTGTTATGCAGCAATAGAAAATTAATACACAATATGACCAGTTATGGAAGTGAAAATTAATACACAATATGACCAGTAGCATTTGCTTGTCTTCACTGTGTTTATATGAATATATTCATATGTGTGTGTTTATTATTTTCTATCTCCTCACTCCTATTATGTAATGAATGTTAATATTCTCTCTATTAAGTTGCCAGATATCAAAGACAGAGTGAATCAGTTTCAGGAGGAGTAAACATTACATAATAGTGATTAAAGTAACATGTAGGTCATACATGTATTTATTTAACATGTATTTACCTAACAAGGTATAGAGAAATCCTGTAAGGTGGAGACAAGTTTTTATATTCCTTCATGTGGGACTGAAACACGGCTACTAAATGAAGTGTACATGAATGACAAATTGAAAAATGGTAGTCTGTAGTGGATGTTGCTAATCAACATAATTGGAGCTGGGAAACACATTTCTCAAAACCTTCCTCCCTTTAAGGCTTGGGGTTAGAGCTGGCCACAAGAGGAATGTGAGTAATATATGGAAGGTAGAAGTGAGGAATACTTACTACTATCAAAATGTAGTGATGATATGCAATGGACAGATGCAGATTCACCTAGCTGGTTCTAGTTTATCTTCTCTTTTCTGCTCTTCATCCACCTTATCTTCTCAGCCATGTCCCTGCTGATAAACAGCATCCGGAGAACCTAACCAGATGCTTGAGTGCAGATCACAGACATTTTAACTTTATAGAAGTAACCATTCCCCATAGACATCACTTTGAGCTCTCACTTCAATCTTACTCAGGTGATCTGACATGTTTTGCTTGTCAAATTTCCTTGCAAGCCCTGAGTTGATTTCCTGTGAGCCAGTTATTCACTCTTTCCCTAATACTATAACATCCTTTCCATAATTTCACACCCCCAGCAACTTCCATATTTGGGTAAGATCTAATTGAGGCAGGAGAGAGATTGGTTGCAGGTTAGACATTTACAACTGACCTTCTGTTTACATTTCATTTGGGAGGAATAAGTGTGCTTCAGACTGGCCACTTACAACTAGCCTCCTGTTTGCCTTTCCTGAGACACGAGATAAGTGGGCTTCAGGTTAGACATTTAAAATCAGTCTCCTGTTTGCCCTCCGAAATGGAAGCAATGACAGAGACAGGGTAAATAGCTAAGCTTTGTCTCTTGTGGATGCCGTAACATAACAGTCATGGCAAGAACAAAGAGGGGAAAAATCTTGTTTGAGTAAAGGATCAAGAGATCTCTGCTCCCCATCTCCTTGGGGCAAGGGAGGCACTACACATACACAGAAAGGCTCCTTGGGGGTCAACAGTCAGGGGACAACCCCAGGACATAATGAGTTTTGCTTTCCCCAGACGCCTTTGTGTCGAGATCCATCTTGGCTGAGAGGTGCATGCACACCTAAGGGGAGGGTCCTGAGACAAATTAGCCAGAGGGGACCAAGCAAGATGATCTGACAGAAGGAAGAGAAAGACCTGGAAAACCGCTCCCTTGTAAAGGACTTAAACTTCCCAAAGGCACAACTCTCTGAGTTCACCCGTGCATCTTTCCACATGTTCTTTTCTTTTCCAATAAACTTTTTTCTTTACCTTCTGCCTCCTTGCCTGAATTCTCTCTTGACAAGGCAGGCAAGAACTGGGGGATTAGGCCTTACCCACTGGCCTTTGTGGTCTAGCAGTTAGGAACTCCTGGTCCGGGAACTAAACTCCTGCTTCCAGCTACTGCTCTCTGGGGCTTGTTGCAAGCTGCCTCTTACTGCTCCATGCATCTGAAATCATAATTACTATAAGAAATTTCGTATTCTTATAACAAGTGTAGGAGCTCTGCTTCTCTGACTGAACCATGACTTACACCGAGTGTCACTAGAAGGGGCTTATTTAAATATTTTCACTATCTCATAATGGAAGAAACAATGGAATTTCAAATGAACAAGTGGCAGGAGTTAACAAAGGATTTTAAAGAGATAACATTCCATTTTAAACAGTACAAAGTGCTGCCCTGTACTATAAATAACCAAATTCATTGCTCTAATTCTTCAGTAAAATGTTGCCTCCCTTATGTTTGTGGTCATTTAAGAAAATAAAAGAATTGCAGTGTTAGCTAGCAGTGAAATATGCACAAAAGGAAAAAAAAATGTGAAAGAGAAGAAATAAACACAGACAATGCTTCAGAAATATTAGTCTTAAGCCAACAGAAACTAGGAGAAACATTGAACCCCCCCCCCAATTTTCAAAGGTGTTTCAGCCACAAAGACTTCATGATAGCCTTACCATATTTTACTTTGCATTACAGTTATTTGTGAATATCCCGTATCTGTCTAACTAAATAGCCAGCTTTTATATGCCTCAAAGAAAGAATGTGCCGTACATATTTTTCTATTGGCTAACTGTCCCTCCTACTCCTCTACATCACACCCAGTATCTAAAGCAGTATCTTGCACAGAGTAGCTCAAGTGAACATGTATGTTCATGTATGTTGCCTTTGCTTGTAACATACTTCCATGGATACCTACTCCTCTCCTGTTCCACAGAGTCCTTCTGGGGCTGTCATCAATAACTTGATTTTCTCTTTCTTGTTAGATGGCTTGTTTGTGTGTGTGTGTGTGTGTGTGTGTGTGTGTGTGTGTGTGAGAGAGAGAGAGAGAGAGAGAGAGAGAGAAAGAGAGAGAGAGAGAGAAATCCAAGGAAATTTACTAATAGAAAAATTTATTTTTGGCTTTAGGAATGATTTAAGAAAAAGCATATGACCCAAGCAAAGCTAATTAGACGTTTTTCTATGGAAGTGGTATATGACCATTTAATAAAAAGTAGTATTCTTGGGCTTCCCTGGTGGCGCAGTGGTTGAGAGTCTGCCTGCCAATGCAGGGGACACGGGTTTGTGCCCCGGTCCGGGAGGATCCCACGTGCTGCAGAGCGGCTGGGCCCGTGAGCTATGGCTACTGAGCCTGCACGTCCGGAGCCTGTGCTCTGCAACGGGAGAGGCCACAACAGTGAGAGGCCCGCGTACCACCAAAAAAAAAAAAAAAAAAGTAATATTCTTTTCCAGTAGTGGATTTAGATTTGGAGCAGATGAGTTATTATGAAAGACAGAGGCAGAGACAACAAAGCGATCCTATAAAATAATTTGGAACACTTTGCCTTTCAGTATTCTACTCTCAATTTTCACATCTATGTGAGTTAGTAAATTGTCTTTTGTTTAAGTTAATTTATATTTTCTAACTTTCATCAAGTAACAGTGTTACTCAGAAATGGGAAGTTACAAGTGATGGATCTTAAAATACAGAATTGACCAAATGAATTTGGGTTGACAAGTTAGCAGTTTTTATTTGTGAAACACTGTATTAGAATTCACACTATACATTCATAAAATATAAAGATTTATGTGGCTTCTTGTAAAATTAGTCTTAGCTACCTCTTTTCACCTACAATTAAATGTTTAAAGAAGTTTCAAGCTTCTTTTACACTAACCCACTCTAAAAAAGAGAAAGAAGGGATGTGATGCTGCTTTTGAAATATGGTACATGTTCTGCCTACAATCAAAGAACTAAAATTACCAAAATTTTTTTTAAGATAATCATATCCTTACAGAACTGTGAGTATGTATTTTTGGAAAAATTCAGCATGAAGAAGGGAAGCAGAGGAATACAAAACTGGGACACGGGATGAAAAAAAGAAATGCTAAATTTAATTCCCAAACTGGTTACATTATTGAAGTAGGCGAAATATTAGGTCTATCTTACTGCTTTAGCCTATGCTCAGATAAAATCTATTAGGCTGTGGGCTTAGGACATGGATGGCACATAAAAACTTGTTTCTAAGGGACAGAAATCTTATCGTTGGTGTCCAAATTCAAGATTTGTGGCCCCACTCAATTTGACTTTGGTTACAATTCCTGAGATAAGCAAAAACAAAGCTGGCCATAGGCTTTCTGTGGTTTTCTAGAGATATGTTACCAGAGGAAGGCTTGTACATGGGTGATATTAATGTTCAGTCCTTAAATCATCCAACCCTCCTTAATAGTACATTTAGGCAGTAGACAGCAAACTCTGCATACCTGGTTGAAGAGAAACCACCCCCCTCTGCTTATCCAGATTGGTTCATGGAACAGCATAGACAAGATTTCTCAATTAGCCATATTGAGAAATCTAATAGGAGGACTTTCAGTGTGTAGAAAGGAAAGCCTTATTGAACCTGGCTCACAGACAATGGTGTATGCTAAAAAATATTAAATGCCTTATGTTATTCTTTTTCCTCCTTAATCTATTGTTTTTCCACCTTTGAATACTGAATGGAGATCATAGTTAAATTCTTCATTTAGTCAATAGATTGCAGAATACTGAAAAGGAATCACCACAGAATTAGATGTGTATCTTGGACTCACCTTGTTATCAACTATTATCACCCTGGAATGACATATTTGGGAATAATTTGGTTTGATACTGTTGTGGAGATGACAAGCTCTGTTTCTAGTCCATGTTGGAAAGTTATATTATGGTAAATTGAATGTGTTGGAATAAGGGTATAGTGAGTGAAGAATAACAAAGGGATATAATATTCTGCACATTCATCTCTGACTGTTAAAGCTGTCTTGTATATCCTGAAGAAAGATTATACATGAAGACTTGATTTAGGACAAACCATGTAGAACTGATATATGGTCAAATGTTCATAATTACAGTAGTGAACCCCCGAATACAGCTCTATCTCAAGGCAGATCATCCTTGGAAAACCTTGAGATAAGCCAATAAATTTTACTTGCTAAGAGTATTTTTCCCTCCTCATATTTAAATATATTATTGTATGGACAAATTACAAAATATTCTTAATAGATAGAGCAGATGTGGATATGGCTATACATACTGGCTCATAAATAAGGAATCCAGTGAGAGTACTTTATGTTGCAATAGCTGATATGACATTGGTTGGTCTTTTGTGAAATATTGGTTTCACTTTTGTGAAAGGATCGAGTGCACTTTCTGCTTACTGAATAATCAAAAGCAATTGCCGTAATCAGAAAAATGGATTACAGTATTTGACCTGTCCTCAGGAACATGCTCATCCTGAAAATCTTGAATAATATAATATAAATATAAACAAAATTTAAGAATAGTTTTTTTACTATGGAGGATACTAAATTCTACAAGAGTCCTTCATTGAAGCTATACTTTTCATAGATGAATAAATCCACTGAATTCTAAATAAAGAAGTAGCTGAAGAAAATATTTCGCATTTCCATAAGAAGCTTAAAAATGAGAACCACTCACTGTGAAATGACCTAAAAAGTAAAGGGAGAGCCTAAACATAGCATATCAGAGGTAAGCAGAAAAGTATACTGGAACCATTTAAGGGAGGAAGTTGGGAAGCAAAGCCCAAGAACGATGCCTGTGAAGATTTTAGCTGAGGAGAACATGTATCTTTCCTCAGTGACATAAATAATTGTGTACTTATACTCATTAATTAACAAGTGGAGCTTTACTTTTATAATGAGCAAATTTTTACCTGTAATCTTTGAAGAGGTATTACCTGTCTTCATATTTCTTACTTAAATATTTTCAGATGGAGGTAGAAAAAAATTTTGGAGATTTATTTTAATTTATAAGTTAAAGTAAGTTATTGAGTTTAGTTTACCATTTAACGAGATTTTATCTTTTGTTTTATATATATATATGTACTTATTTATATATATTGATATACTTTGTAGCTACTCAGTTACTCACACCCTACTACTATCACTACTTCATATTAGATGAGTTCTTACATTTATTTACTATAAAGATTATTATCTTAAAAATCCTAGGGATTGGGTATATTTACTATTCCTACCAGACACAAAAAACTGAAGCCTAAGAGAGGGTAAACAATAATGGGAGAAAATTCTCCATTAGAGAATTGTATATCTTATGAGTAAAGTACTAACATATTGTTACCAACTATATTTGCCTTGAAAAACAGAGACAGTATTTCCCACTGGAGTAGACGGCAGTTGTCTTTGCTGTTCAGTACAATAAATATAATGTGTCCCTCTGGGGAAGGTTTGGGCAGGTTGATTGGAGCTCAATATAAAAGGAGGATTCTTAAGGTTTGACTTTCTTTGGCTTAGATGCAAATCTACTAGGCGTGGTGATGCATGCATCTAAGCCCACTTTTGTCTCAACCATGGGGCTGGGAGACATGGAAAACTAGTAGAAGCATGGAAAAATGATGCAATCATGAGGCCCATTATGCTCTCTGTACCAGAAGATGTAAAGTCCTTTGTCTCCAACCAGGAATCTTACATCTTCTGCTGGCAAGCTAACTTGTTAGTTAGAAAGTAGGCAAGATCCCATGCCATTCATAACACTTGTCAAGCAAGCAAATATGCTTAAGAATACCCAGAGAGTCATCAAGAGAGTCAAGTTTTACAACCAGAAATAACTGTTTCTGGATCTCTTTTTTATTTAGCAACTGCATTGCATTGGCTCCTATTCCAGTCATGGAGCACTATTATAAAAATATATTAGAATTTATATTGAGGTTTAACTAGATTAGCAAATAATCGTATTAGAACAATATGATTTTTACTTCTACTTATAATTCTACCTCAGAATGAATAGAGAAATATAAATTAAAATTTTCAGAAAAAAACTTTAATCAACTTGAAGAGGATAAGAAAGCCATAACTTTAAAAAAGGCAATCTATTTCTATGATAACATCTTGAGAATTCATCTCTTAATTTGGTGTTTAGCACTGTGAAATTTAAAAAAGGGAGTGTCAAACAGAGTTTTCAAAATGGAGGATAAGTTGGCTGATTTAGTTAAATAATGAGTTCACTCAGAAAAGGAAACAATATCCATTATAAGTGAGAAATCATAAATGGAATATTTTGGAAGATTTACCTGACTAGTACTGGCAGGGAGAGGATAAAATGTACACATTTAATATGTGCTTTATTTTGTTATTTTGACATTTACATATTTTTTACTGCATTCTGAGAGCATCTTTTTACAATTAATAAACCATAAGTAAGCATTAGCCTAGAGTACCACCAAGCAAGTTCTGATCTAAATCTTTACAAAATTATATTTTTTACATTTTTTTAACTAACACTCTCCACTCATCCTCTCTCCACTGCTACCCTTTGGGACAGACCGTCGCCCAATACAGTTTCAGTGAATAATTTAGTAGTCAATAATAATAGAATTTTATGTAAGAACCTTCATGTGAAGAACATTATACATAATTTATTCTAATAATAACAATATATAAATTATTCTCTACACTTTACAGAGGAAAATTGAAGCCCTGAGACCTCACCTAAAGTCACCAAGGGCAAACAGCTTATAAATAAGAGTCCACTTTGAACTTAAATCTTATTTCCCACAAATAATAGAAGATTTTTATTTCACTATAAAGATTACCAGGAAGTGCATTGCATTCAACTCCCAAAGAACTATAATTCACCTGGGATAGATGTGAGTGACCACTCTGCATAGTGCCATATACAGAGGAATACTAGGAGTTAACATGGTTTCTATTCTTGTCTAGCATACAGTACACTGTGAAAGTAAAAAAAAAAAAAACCACCATAAACAAGTAAGTGATTACAAAATAATGAAGGTTCATAAGGAGAAAGAAACTATGTGGTACTTTAATGGAAAATATAATGTTCGGATGGATTGTGAGAGTTTACTTAGTAAAGAACACATTGAGAAGGTAATATGTGAGCAGAGATCTGTGGGAAGGTAATGAGTCAGCTATGTGAAGGGCCACTATAAGAGAACTCCAGTTAATGTGGATACCACATCCAAATGTCAGTGAGATATACTATTGAAGGGTTTGAAAGAATGAGCAATGGCCAAATTTGCTGGAGAACAGAATATAGAGAGGCTACAGAGTAATTAGGCAAGGAGTAAAACAATAAGATTATGAGGATACTCTAAGTTCAGATAAAATGCATTACTTATCTTGCAAGGCAGAAAGATTTAAATAGGGAGAGCTGTTATCAAGTATTAACTGAAAAGTTGTCCTGGTTGCATTGTAGAGAAGGAATGTGGGAAATTGGTAAAATGAGATGCAGACATGCAAATTAAGAAGCTACTATATTGAATAGTTATTATTGTAAAATCAGATGATTAATGGTGGTGAATGGATAAAGAAAAAAAAAAAGATCCAAGAGATCTTACATTGGAAAGAGATTCCAAGAGATAAAAAAAAAAAAAAAAAAGACAGACATTGATGGTGGATTTTAACTGAGAAATAAAGAAGTAGAAGAAGAAAGTAAAGATGCTACACCCCTGTTTCCTGGTATAAGCATTTGATTAAATTGTTAATACAATTCTTAAATGGTTATAGTTGTTGAAGTTCATTTACTGATTTCTTTTAAAAAAAAGTGTGTTGTTTTTACTTATTATTATTTACAACCAAAAACAAATATCATAAAGGAAAATTGAAATTTACCTGCAACAGTCTAAAAACCTCTCTTCTTACAAAATATATAGATATGCATAAATTACAATAAACATACCATTTCAATGAATAATAACCTCGAAGTAAATAAAAATCCACAAGGAATAGTTACTAATACCAGAGTGGTAAGCTCTGAAAACAATACTATTTAAAGAAGATATTGATAGAGAATTTTTCAAACTTTTGCTACATATTGTTTATAAAAGACACTTTCCAACCATGGGAAAACTAAAAAGTAAAATGATGAAATACCATATATGTAAAGCAAATGCTGAAAAGAAACAGAAAATGAACACAAATTCTGTAACTAAACTGTCAAGAATTAAATTATAGTCTGTCCCTTGTTAACTGCTTAACTTTGCTCGTTACTTAAAAATGGGCAAAATAATAGTACTGACTTAGAGATAAGTTTATATATAGTAACATATATGTGTGAAATTTTTATACTTATGTATATGTACATATTGCAAGTATTTGGCCATTATTGTTCATATTTATATTTGACAAAATATCCTCTCATGCAAAAAAGGTTTTATGTATAAATCAAATCTCCACATGGCAATAATGTTGAATTTACTAAGAAGCAATTATAATTTAAAACTTGTATACACCTAGTAACAGTGTTTCACAATAACATACAAAATAATCATTGATAGAACTACAAATAGAAATAAATGAATCCAATATAGTGATAGGGTACCTTAATCCATGTCTTTCAGCAATTGATAAATAAAAATAAAAAATAAAATTATATGTGTATGTAAGTATATATATGTGAACAACAAAAATAAAAAAATATTAAACAGTCACTGAGGAAACTCAGATATTAGACTTTGAAGACAAAATCTTAAACCCAGCTATTTTTAAAAGGTTCAAAGATCTAAAGTAAACATTTCCTGTTGCAAGAGCACCAGAGTCACAACTAACTGCTGAACAATCAGTGACAGGAAGACACTGGAACTCACCAAAGAAGATATCCCACATCCAAAGATAAAGGAGAAGCCACAGTGAGATGGTAGGAGGGGCGCAATCACAATAAAATCAAATCCCATAACTGCTGGGTGGGTGACTCACAAACTGGAGAACACTTATACCACAGAAGTCCACCCACTGGAGTGAAGGTTCTGAGCCCCACGTCAGATTTCCCAACCTGGGGATTGAGGAAAGGGAGGAGGAATTTGTAGAGAATCAGACTTTCAAGGCTAGGGCAATTTGATTGCAGGAGTTTGACAGTACTGGGGGAAACAGGGACTCCACTCTTTGAGGGCACACACAAAGTAGTGTGCACACTGGGACCCAGGGGAAGGAGCAGTGAACCAATAGGAGACTGAGCCAGACATACGTGCTACTGTTGGAGGGTCTCCTGTGGAGGCAGGGGGTGGCTGTGTCCCACCATGAGGACAAGGCCATGGGCAGCAGAAGTTCTGGGAAGTACTCCTTGGCATGAGCCCTCTCAGAGTCAGCCATTAGCCCCACCAAAGAGCTGGGTACACTCTAGTGTTGGGTCGCCTCAGGCCAAACAACCAACAGGGAGGGAATCCAGCTCCACCCATCAGCAGACAAGTGGATTAAAGTTTTACTGACTTCGGCCCACCAGAGGAACAGCCAGCACTACCCACCACCAGTCCCTCCCATCAGGAAACTTGCACAAGCCTCTTAGATAGCCTTATCCACCAGAAGGCAGACAGTAGAAGCAAGAAGAACTACAATCCTGTAGCCTGTGGAACAAAAACCAAATTCACAGAAAGATAGACAAGATGAAAAGGCAGAGGGTTATGTACCAGATGAAGGAACAAGATAAAACCCCAGAAAAACAACTAAATGAACTGGAGATAGACAACCTTCCAGAAAAAGAATTCAGAATAATGATAGTGAAGATGATTCAGGACCTCAGAAAAACGATGGAGGCAAATATCGAGAAAATGCAAGAAATGTTTAACAAAGACCTAGAAAAATTAAAGAACAAACAAACAGAGGTGAACAATACAATAACTGAAATGAAAAATACACTAGAAGGAATCAATAGCAGAATAACTGAGGCAGAAGAACGGATAAGTGACCTGGAAGACAGAATGGTAGAATTCACTGCTGCAGAACAGAATAAAGAAAAAAGAATGAAAAGAAATGAAGACTGCCTAAGAGACCTCAGGGACAACATTAAACACAACAAGATTTGCATTATAGGGGTCCCAGAAGGAGAAGAGAGAGACAAAGGACCTGAGAAAATATTTGAAGAGATTATAGTCAAAAACTTCCCTAATGTGGGAAAGGAAATAGCCACCCAAGTCCAGGAAATGCAGAGTCCCATACAGGATAAACCCAAGGAGCAACATGCCAAGACACATAGTAATCAAACTGGCAAAACATTAAAAACAAAGAAAAATTATTGAGAGCAAAAAGTAAAAAATGACAGATAACATATAAGGGGATTCCCATAAGGTTAACAGCTGATTTCTCAGCAGAAACTCTACAAGCCAGAAGGGAGTGGCGTGACATATTTAAAGTGATGAAAGGGAAGAACTTACAACCACTATTAATCTACCCGGCAAGGATCTCATTCAGATTCGATGGTGAAATCAAAAGCTTTACAGACAAGCAAAAGCTAAAAGAATTTATCACCACCAAACCAGCTCTAAAACAAATGCTAAAGGAACTTCTCTAAGTGGGAAACACAAGAGAAGAAAAGGACCTACAAAAACAAACCCAAAACAATTAAGAATATAGTAATAGGAACATACATATTGATAATTACCTTAAACGTAAATGGATTAAATGCTCCAACCAAAAGAAACAAGCTTGCTGAATGGATATAAAAAAAAGACCCATATATATGCTGTCTACAAGACACCCACTTCACACCTAGGGACACATAATACTGAAGTGAGGGGGGTGGAAAATGATATTCCCTGCAAATGGAAATCAAAAGAAAGCTGGAGTAGCAATGCTCATATCAGATAAAATAGATTTAAAATAAAGAATGTCACAAGAGACAAGGAAAGACACTACACAGTGATCAAGGGATCAATCTAAGAAGAAGATATAACAATTATAAATATTTATGCACCCAACATAGGAGCACCTCAATACATAAGGCAACTGCTAACAGCTCTAAAAGAGGAAATCAACAGTAACACAATAATAGTGGAGGACTTTAACACCTCACTTACACCAATGGACAGATCATCAAAACAGAAAATTAATAAGGAAACACAAGCTTTAAATGACACAATAGACCACATAGATTTAAGTGATATTTATAGGACATTCCATCCCAAAACAGCAGATTACACTTTCTTCTCAAGTGCACATGGAACATTCTCCAGGATAGATCACGTCTTGGGTCACAAAGCAAGTCTCAGTAAATTTAAGAAAATTGAAATCATATCAAGCATCTTTTCTGACCACAATGCTATGAGATTAGCAATCAATTAAGGGGAAAAAAAACGTAAGAAAAACAAACACATGGAGGCTAAACAATGTGTTACTAAATAATCAAGGGATCCCTGAAGAATTCAAAGAGGAAATCAAAAATTATCTAGAGACAAATGACAGTGAAAACATGATGATCCAAAACCTATGGAAGTCAGCAAAAGCAGTTCTAAGAGGGAAGTTTATAGCAATTACAAGCCTACCTCAAGAAACAACAAACATCTTAAATAACCAATCTAAAGTTACACCTAAAGGAACTAGAGAAAGAGGAACAAACCAAACCCAAAGTTAGTAGAAGGAAAAAAATCATAAAGATCAGAGCAGAAATAAATGAAATAGAAACAAGGAAAACAATAACAAAGAGCAATAAAACTAAAAGCTGGTTCTTTGACGGATAAACAAAATTGATAAATCATTAGCCAGACTCATCAAGAAAAAGAGGGAGAGGACTTAAATCAATAAAATTAGAAATGAAAAATGAGAAGTTACAAGAGACACCGCAGAAACACAAAGCATACTAAGAGACTAATACAAGCAAAGCTATGGCAATAAAATGGACAACCTGGAAGAAATGGACAAATTCTTAGAATGGTAAAACCTTCCAAGACTGAAACAGGAAGAAACAGAAAACATGAACAGACTGATACAAGCACTGAAATTGAAACTGTAATTAAAAATCTTCCAACAGGGGCTTCCCTGGCGGCGCAGTGGTTGAGAGTCCACCTGCCGATGTGGGGTACATGGATTTGTGCCCCAGTCTGGGAGGATCCCATGTGCTGTGGAGCAGCTGGGCCTGTGAGCCTGTGCATCCAAGAGCCTGTGCTCTGCAACGGGAGAGGCCACAACAGTGAGAGGTCCATGTATCCCAAAAAATAAAAATAAAATCTTCCCACAAGCAAAAGTCTAGGACCAGATGGCTTCACAGGTGAATTCTATCGAACATTTAGAGAACAATTAACACCCATCCTTCTCAAACTCTTCCAAAAATTTGCAGAGGAAGGAACACTCCCAATCTCATTCTATGAAGCCAGCATCACCCTGATACCAAAACCAGACAAAGATACTACAAAAAAAGAAAATTACAGACCAATATCACTGATGAATATAGATGCAAAAATCCTCAACAAAATACTACCAAACACAATCCAACAACACATTAAAAGGATCATACACTATGATCAAGTGGGATTTATCCAAGGGATGCAAGGATTCTTCAATATACACAAATCAATCAATGTGATACACCATATTAACAAATTGTAGTATAAAAAACATATGATCATCTCAATAGATGCAGAGAAAGCTTTTGACAAAATTCAACACTGTTTTATGATAAAAATCCTCCAGAAAGTGGGCATAGAGGGAACCAACTTCAATATAATAAAGGCCATATACGACAAACCCACAGCAACCATCATTCCCAATGGTGAAAAACTGAAAGTATTTCCTCTAAGATCAGGAAGAAGACGAGGGTATCCACTCTCATCACTATTATTCAACCTAGTTTTGGAAGTCCTAGCCATGGCAATCAGAGAAGTAAAAGAAATAAAAGGAATACAAACTGGAAAAGAAGAAGTAAAACTGTCACTGTTTGCAGATTACATGATACTATACATAGAGCATCCTAAAGTTGCCACCAGGAAACTACAAGGGCTAATCAATAAATTTGGTAAAGTTGCAGCGTGCAAAATAAATCCTCAGAAATCTCTGACATTTCTATATACTAATGATGAAAAATCTGAAAGAGAAATTAAGGAAACACTCCCATTTACTATTGCAACAAAAAGAATAAAATACCTAGGAATAAACCTACCTAGGGAGACAAAAAACCTGTATGCAGACAACTATAAGACACTGATGAAAGAAATTAAAGATGTTACAAACAGATGGAGAGATAGACCATGTTCTTGGAGTGGAAGAATGAACATTGTGAAAATGATTATACTACCCACAGCAATCTACAGATTCAAGGCAATCCCTATGAAGTTACCAATGGCATTTTTTACAGAACTAGAACCAAAAATCTTAAAATTTGTGTGGAGAAAAAAAGACCCTAAATAGCCAAAGCGGACTTGAGGGAAAAAACAGACCTGGAAGAATCAGGCTCCCTGACTTCAGACTATACTACAAAGCTACAGTAATCAAGACAATATGATACTGGCACAAAAACAGAAATATAGATCAATGGAACAGGATAGAAAGCCCAGAGATAAACCCACAAACCTCTGGTCAACTAATCTATGACAAAGGAGCCAAGGATATACAATGGAGAAAAGACAGTCTCTTCAATAAGTGATGCTGGGAAAACTGGACAGCTACATGTAAAAGAATGAAATTAGAACACTCCCTAACACCATACACACAAAAAAAACCTCAAAATGGATTAAATACCTAAATGTAAGGCCAGATATTATAAAACTGTTAGAGGAAAACATAGGCAGAACACCCTAAACTGTAAATTACAGCAAGATCCTTTTGACCCACCTCCCAGACAAATGGAAATAAAAACAAAAATAAACAAATGGGACCTAACGAAACTTAAAACCTTTTGCACAGCAAAGGAAACTACAAAAAGACAACTCTCAGAATGGGAAAAAATATTTGCAAACGTATCAACAGACAAAGGATTAATCTCCAAAACATATAAACAGCTCATGCAGCTCAATATTAAAAAAAAACAAACAAACAACCCAATTCAAAAATGGGCAGAAGACCTAAATAGACATTTCTCCAAAGAAGACATACAGATGGCCGAGAAGCACATGAAAAGTTGCTCAACGTCACTAATTATTAGAGAAATGCAAATCAAAACTACAATAATGTATCACCTCACACCAGTTAGAGTGGGCATCATCAGAAAATCTACAAACAGCAAATGCTGGAGAGGGTGAGGAGAAAAGGGAACCCTCTTGCACTGTTGGTGGGAATGTAAATTGATACAGCCACTATGGAGATCAGTATGGAGGTTCCTTAAAAAACTAAAGATAGAATTAACGTATAACCCAGCAATCCCACTACTGGCCATATACCCAGAGGAATCCATAATCCAAAAATAAACCTGCACCCCAATATTCATTGCAGCACTATTTACAATAGCCAGGACATGGAAGCAACCTAAATGCCCATTGACAGATGAATGGATAAAGAAGATATTGTACATATATACAATGGAAGATTACTCAGCCATAAAAACGAATGAAATTGCGTCATTTGTAGAGACGTGGATGGATCTAGAGACTGTCGTACAGAGTGAAGTAAGTCAGAAAGAAAAAAACAAATATCATATATTAATGCATATGTGTGGAACCTAGAAAAATGGTACAGATGAACTGGTTTGCAGGGCAGAAATTGAGACACAGATGTAGAGAACAAATGTATGGACACGAAGGGGGGAAATTTGTGGGTGGGGGGTGGTGGTGGTGTGATGAATTGGGATATTAGGATTGACATGTATACACTAATATGTATAAAATGGATAACTAATAAGAACCTGCTGTATAATAAAATAAATAAAATAAAATTCAAAATTTCAACAAAAATTATAAATTAACCTATATTTCAAGAACTAAAGGAAGGTATGAGAACAATGTGTAACCAAAGATATCATCAATAAAATGATAGAAATTATAATATTAAAAAAGAACAAAGTAAATTTCTGGAGGTGAAAAGTTCAATAAATTAAATAAAAAATTTTGTAGTGTGACTCAACTTCAAGTTTGGGGAAGCATAAGAAAGAAAAAATGAACTATAAAATGTGAAATTGAGGTGTCCCTTGTGGCACAGTGGTTGAGAGTCCGCCTGCTGATGTAGGGGACACGGGTTCATGCCGCAGTCCAGGAAGATCCCACATGCCACGGAGAGGCTGGGCCCGTGAGCCATGGCTGCTGAGCCTGTGCTCCGCAATGGGAGAGGCCCGCGTGTCGCAAAAAAAAAAAAAAAAAGAGATGTGAAATTGAAGTATCCCATCTTAAGTGCAGAAAGTAAAAAGAATAAAGAAAAATGAACAGAGCCTCAGAGACATGTGGGCATCTAACAAGTATACCAACATATGCATAATGGAGGTCCAGAGGATGGAAGAGAAAGCGGCAGACAGGATATTTGAGGAAATAATGGCTGAAAAACTATTAAACTACACATCAAAGAATCTCAATGAACTCCAAATAGAATACCATCAAGGAAACATAATAAACATAATAGTAAACATAATAAACATAAACATAATAAATAGTAAACATAATAAACATAAAAGTAAAGGAAAGACAAAGAAAAAATAACTTGCAAGAGAAAAGCAACTCATCACAAATAAGTGATGCTCTATAGGATTTGCAGAAGATTTATCATCAGAAACCATGGAGGGCAGACAGCAGTAGAATGACATATTAGCAGTGCTAGAAGGATAATAGTGTACATCAAGAATTCAATGCCCAACAAAACTATTCTTCAAAATGAATAACAAAGACATGCCCAAATAAATAAAAACTGAGAAAATATATAGCTAGCAGACCATCCCTTCAGTATAAGTAATATTAAAAAGAGTTGTTAAGGTTGAAATGAAAGAATACTAGGCAAGAACTTGAATCCACATAAAGAAATGAAGAGCACTGAGAAAGTTAACTAAATAAAAGACTGTATAAATATATTTCTCTTTGCAAATATTTTTTCTTCTGATTGAACAGACAACTGCATGAACAAATAAGTATAAACATGTGTTGTTGGGCACATGATACATAAAGATATGAGTTCTATGACTGACAGCACAAAGGAAGAAGTGAAGCTATATGGGAGCAAAATTTTGTATACTACTGAAATAAATTCATAATACCAAAACTATGTTGTTATAAGTTAATATGGTAATTGTCATCCTTAGGACAACCACTGAAAGAATTCTAAAATCTATCATTGTAAAAAAAGACAAAGGAACTAAAATAGGACAGTAGGAAATATGTATTTAACAAAGAAAACAGACAGTCAAAGAAAAATTGAGGAACAGACAGGACATAAGTGTAAAACAAATATCAAAGTGTCAGACATAAATCCTAAATACAACATATAGAAAATTATGAGATACAGCAAAAGCAGTACCCAGAGGGAATTTATAAAACAAAAAATATTTCAAATCAATAAACCTAACCTTCTATCTTAAGAATTCAAAAAAGAATAGTATCCCCAAACGAAAGTACATAGAAAGAAGAAAATTATAAATATGAGTGCAAATGAATGAAATAGAGAATAGAACACAACACAGAAAATCAAAGATACTAAGAATTGATTCTTTGAATAGATTAACAAATTTGACAAACCTTTACCTACACTGAGGTAAACAAGAGGTAAAACAAGAGGTAAACAAGATAAAACCATTAAATCATTAAAATAAGAAATGAAGAAGGGAACCTGACTACAATCTTATAGAAATAAATGGGATCATAGGGTATAATATGAACAACCGTAAATCAACAAATTAGATAACATGGAATAAACAGACAAATTTCTAGAAATATACAAGCTGCTGAAATGCACTCAAGGAAAAATAGAAAACCTGAATTGATTTGTGATAATTAAAACATTCAATCTATAATCATAAACTTGCCACAAAGAAGCACCCAGGAACAGATGATTTCTCTGGTAAATTCTACCAAACATTTAAACAACTAACAATAATTTTTCACAATCTATAAAACAAGTATCACCCCAATACCAAAACTATTTAAAAGATGTTACAACCAAAAAATGCAGCCAATATTATGTATAAATATAGGTGTAAAAATCTGTAACAATTTAGTTGCCAGTTGAATACAGGAACATATAAGGCTAATTATATACCATTACTAAATGGGACTTGGGACTTCCCTGGTGGCACAGTGGTTGGGGGTCCGCCTGCCAATGCGGGGGACACGGGTTCATGCCCCGGTCCGGGAAGATCCCACATGCTGCGGAGCGGCTGGGCCCGTGAGCCATGGCCACTGAGCCTGCACATCTGGAGCCTGTGCTCCGCAATGGGAGAGGCCACAACAGTAAGAGGCCCATGTACCGCAAAAAAAAAAAAAAAAAAAAAATGGGACTTGTCCCAGTAAGGTATAGGTTGTCTAACATACAAAAATCAGCAGAGAATTCTGGGAAGATGGCATAGTAGGAAGCACCAGGTATCTGTATTCCCATCTAAAGAACAGCTGCACTGGCAGAATCTTTCTGATGTAATGATGGAACTATTTTGGAACTGTGGAGTCTATTGAAGTCTTGGAACTTCCAGGAGAAGGATTGGACAGTACTATGTGGTTAATTTAGATCAAGTTAGCTCCTAACATTGTAGCAGTTTTCCCTCATCCATCCCTCAGCTTACACACACTTTGTGGGAGCCAAGGTGGGCAAAAAAGACCGTGTCCTCCAAATATCAGAGATCTGTTCCCTGATTGTTCATTGTGGCTTCTGATCACAGTGGTGCAGACAAATACGTGGGCAGTAATAGTTGATGCATTTTCCCCCATGGTTGGAAACTCCTCCTTCTGCATCTGAAGTGACTCCCAGGAAATTCAAAGTCAGGCATCCTACCCCCTCACTTTGTTTTTCTCTTCTCTTCCTTTTGGGAGCCAGAATTAAGACTATGACATTCAAACGTAAAGGCATGTAAGGGGATAATTATACAATGGCAACAAAGGCCAGGGAAGTGGCTCATAAAAGACCTGAGGAAAACTTAAGTTTATACTTCAGGTTGACCCTTATCACAGAGACTGTCTAAAGCAATCAATAATAATAATAGGGCTTCCCTGGTGGTGCAGTGGCTGAGAGTCCGCCTGCCGATGCAGGGGACACGGGTTCGTACCCCGGTCTGGGAAGATCCCACGTGCCGTGGAGCGGCTGGGCCTGTGAGCCATGGCCGCTGAGCCTGCGCATCTGGAGCCAGTGCTCCACAACAGGAGAGGCCACAACAGTGAGAGGCCCGTGTACTGCAAAAAAATAAATAAATAAAAATAATAATAATAATAAAATCAGCAAACCCTGGGGAAGGGAAAGAATCTGATTACCACATTATTAGATTCAAATATCCAGTTTAAAAAAAAAGGCATGCAAAGAAACAGGAAAATATATCCCATTTAAAACAAAAAAAATAAATCAACAGACACTGTCACTGAAAAAGATTTGATCGTGCAATTACTAGAAAAAGTCTTTAAAAGAAGTGTCATAAAGATGATCAAAGCACTAAAGGAAGATGTGGAGAAAGTCAAGAAAATAATATGTAACAAAGTGGAATTATCAATAAAGAGACAGAACATCTCAAAAAAAAAAAAAGCAAAAAGAAATTCTGGAGCTGAAAAACTACAACTGGAATAAAAAATTCACTAGAGGGATCCAAAGCAGATTTGAGCAGGTCAAAGAAGGAATTAGCAAACTAAAATATAGAACAGTAGAAATTATTAAGTCCAAGGAATAGAAAGAAACAGGGTTAAGAATATATATACTATTGATACTATGTATAAAACAGAAAACTAATGAGAACCTACTGTATGGCACAGGGAACCCTACTCAGTGCTCTGCAGTGACCTAAATGGGAAGGAAATCCAAAGAAGAGGGGATATATGTATAGGTTTAGCTGATGCACTTTGCTGTAGAGAAGAAACTAACACAACATTGTAAAGCAACTATACTCCAATAAAAAAAAAAAAAGAAAGAAAGAAAGAAAGGAAAAGTGAACAGTGCCTAAGGGACCTGTGAGTCACCATCAAGCTGACCAGTGAACACATTGTGTGAGTCTCAGGAGGGGAAGAGAGAGATAAATGAAAGAGAATGTTTGAATAAGTAATGGATGAAAACTTCCCAAATTTGATGAAATACATGTAGACAAACATCCAAGAAGCTAAACAAACCCCAAGATGAACTCAGATACCCACATTGCAACACATTATAATCAAACTTTCAAATGCCAAACCCAAAGAGAAAATCTTGAAAATAGCAAAAGAGAAACAATTTGTCACATACAAGTTATCCTCAATAAGATTATAAGCAGATTTCTCATCAGAAACTTTGGAGACCAGAAGTCAGAGGGCTGATATACAGGCATACCTTGAAGATATTATGAGTTTGTTTCCTGACCACCACAGTAAAGTGAATATTGCAATAATTCGAGTCACATGAATTTTCTTGTTTTCCAGTGTATAGAAAAGTTGTTTACACTATACTATAGTATATTTAGTGTGCAGTATCACTCAGCATTAAAAAATGCACATATCTTAATAAAAAATACTTTATTGTCAAAAAGTCCTAGCCATCAGCTGAGCCTTTAGTGATTCATAGTTGTTCTGATGAGGGAGGGTTTGAAATATTGCAAGAATTACCAAAATGTGACACAGAGATACAAAGTGAATAAATGCTGTTGGAAAAATGACACCGATAGATTTGCTTGATGCAAAGTTATGAAAAACCTTCAACTTGTAAAAAAATGAAATATCTATAAAGCAAAATAAAGTGAAGCAATATAAAACAAAATATGTCTATTTTTAAAGTGTTAAAAGGAAACAACTGTCAACCAAGAATCCCATATCTGGCAAAACTGACCTTCAAAAGTAAAGGAAAAATTAAGACATTCACTGATAAACAAAAGCTTAAAGGGTTCATTATCACTAAACCTTCCCTGCAAGAAATGCTCAAAAGAGTCCTGCAGGGTGAAAACAAAGGACAAGAAAATAACTCAAGCTGTATGAAGAAATAAAGATCTCAATAAAAGTAAATACATAGACAATTATTAAAGCTATTATTACTCTAACAATAATTTGTAACTCACTTTCTGTTTTCTACATGATTTAACAGAGTAATGTATTAAAAATATATTAATCTAAAAGCTAGTATTATTGTAACTTTGATTTGTCTCCACACTTTGGTTTCTATATAAAAAAGACTAATGCATTTAAAAGAATTATGTTTTTTGTTACAAAATATATGAAGATGTAATTTTGTGACAACAATGAAAGGAGTGGGGAGAGAGCTTAAAGGAGCAGAATTTTTATATGTTATTGAAGTAAAACTAGTATAAATTCAAATTAGGATGTCTTAACTTTAGGATATTAAATATTATGCCTGCAGTAACCAAAAATAAAAAAAAAAATAGCTATGGAACACTACAAAAGGAAAGAACATAGAAATTTTAAACTTCACTGCAAAAATCAACAAAACAAAATAGTATAGTAATGTGGGAAATGAGGGACAAAAAAAGCTATAAGGTATACAGAAAACAAATAGAAAAATGATAAAAGGTAGTCCCTACTTATCAATAATTATTTAAATGAAAATGGATTAAAATCTGCAATCAAAAGACAAATTTACAGACTGGATAAAAACACATGATCCAACTATATATTGTTTACAAGAGATTCATTATAGATCTAGAGACGCAAATGCATTGAAATTGAAAAGATGCAAAAAACAAATAAATAAATAAGTACCTTATATTGAATCCTTAGTGTTCACAGAAATTGGGCATAATGTTGCCCATGGCTTACTCCATATGGTCTTCCAAGAACCCTTTGAAGGAAATCACTGTTATTCCCATTTTACAGATGTGGAGGTTGAGAGTTAGAGATGTTAAATAAGTAACAAAATGTTATACTCCCACAAAATATCAGAACTGAGATTCAAAACCAGGTCTCTTAGATGACAAGGTGCATGTTTTTAATCACTGCTGTACTAATGATCCTAAGATTATAATTATGGATGCATATTAAGACAGTGTAAATATGCTGCCATCTTAACATTTGTGCATAGGATAAACCACAGCTTATTATTGTCACTGAATTATGTAAGTTTTATTTCATGAACAAACATAAATGAATACATAAAAAGAAAGGATGAAAAAACTTATTCCATGTAAATAGCAGTCAAAAGAGTGCAGGGTTGGCTATACTAATATCAGACAAAATGGGTTATAAATCAGAAAAGTTTATGAGACAAAGAACATTATATATATTAATACAATGCAGCAAGAAGATGTAACAATTATAAACATTTACATACTAATAATAAACCATCAAAATATAGGAAGTAAAAACTGACAGAATTGAGGAGCAAAACAGGCAGTTCTACAATAATAGATACTTCAATACCTTACTCTCATTAATGGGTAGAACAAGCAGACAGAGATAAGTAAGGAAATAGAGGGCTTAAACAACACAATAAACCAAACAGGTCTAATACACATATACAGAACACTGTCTAGTAACAAAGCATATTCTTCTTAAGTGTATATATGTTAGCCCACAAATTTAGTCAAACAGATTTAAAAAGTAGAGGTCAAAGTATCTTCTCTAGCCACAAAATAATGAAGATAGACATCAACAACAAAAGTAAAACTGAAAAATTCACAAAATTTCGAAAATTAAATAACTGACCCTTAAACAACCAATGCATCAAAAAAGAAAACACATAGGAAATTAGAAAATATGTAGAGATGAATGAAAATGAAAACACAACAAACCAAAAACCTATGGAATGCAGCAAAAGCAATTCTAATGGGGAAATTTATAGCTATAAATGGTCAAAGAAATGTAAGAATACCAATAAGCACATGAAAAAATGCTCAAAATCTTTCATCATTAGGAGAATACAAATCAAAACCACAATGAAATACCACCTCACATACACTAGGATGGCTATATTAAAAATCATGGGCAATAGCAAGTGATGTCAAGGATGTGAAGAAGTTGGAACTCTCATACATTTTTGATGGGAAATGTAAAATGATGTAGTTATTTTGAAAAACAGTTTGGTAGTTTCTCAAAAAGTCCTCTAAACATAGAGGGCCCGGCACTTCCATTCCCAGGCTTAATAATCAACTGTTGAGAACTTACGACTAAGACTAAGCAAAACTTGTACATGAATATTCATAGCAACATTATTCATAATAGCCCAACAATGGAAAGAACCAATATGTCCACCAATTGATGAATGGAGGAATGAAAATAGTATACCAATCAATGGAATATTATTTAGGCATAATATGGAACTAAATAATGATACATACTATCCATGGATGAAGCTTGAAATATTATGCTAAGTGAAAAATCTAGACACAAAAGGATACATACTCTAGGATTCCTTTATTTGAAATTTCAAGAACAGGCAAATATATAGTGACAGGAATAGTCTTTGCCTGGGGTTGGGATTAGGAATATAGGAAGTGACTGATAATAGGTAAGTTTGTTTTAGGGAAGATGAAAATATCCTGGAATTAGATACTAGTTTGCTTTCACAACCTTGTCAATACAATAAAAAATACTGAATTATGCACTTCAAAAATGTTTATTTTGGGGCTTCCCAAAACCACTGGTGGCACAGTGGTTGAGAGTCTGCCTGCCGATGCAGGGGACACGGGTTCGTGCCCCGGTCCGGGATGATCCCACATGCCGCGGAGCAGCTGGGCCCGTGAGCCATGGCCGCTGGGCCTGTGCGTCCAGAGTCTGTGCTCTTCAATGGGAGAGGCCACAACAGTGAGAGGCCCGCGTACCACAAAAAAAAAAAAAGTTTATTTTGTGGTATGTGAGTTATATCTCAATAAAAAAAATTATGAGAGAAAAAATGATGTGTCAAGTAGAGTGACAAATGCCCTAAGAACATAAGGTTATCATATGTATAACTTACTTTAGCATAATATCTCATGATTGTCAGATGTTTCAATGTGTTCTGAATATATCTGATACTTAAACAGTTTTCTGAAATGATCATGGAAATTAAAATTATCTCCATTTTGCAAACATAGAGACATAAAGTCTTTAGGTTAACATCACACTATGTGACTTGGACAAAATTCAAGACTGCTATTTTATAGAGACATTGTTCTATTATGCCAGTTAGAAATTGTTCTCCAATAAAACACTAAATTTAATTCTGACCATTTTAGCAGCCAAGCACAACATTCAAATATATTTTATATTTACTATTGTTAAATAAAAGGATATATATATATTATCATACACATAAAATTCGCTTTGACCCTAATTTTTACAAAAAAACGATTGATCATGTTTTTAGAAATAAGATGTGCACAGATTCAATTCTCTGTTATCTATGTTAGTAGAGGAAATCATAGATGGAGGGCAAGATGGGGTCTGTATATGTCAGGAAAGTTTAAAAAATTATGAAAGTAGGATAGACAGTAAACCACAGACAGTAGTCAAGTCTTTGACAATCTGCATTTTATTTTACTAAGTGTGGCAGTTGCCACTTAGTTTCAGAGAACTATTGTAATGAGGGAAGTAGCTCTTGTATTAGCAAATCTGTAGATTTTTCAAGAAAAGCTGGGACTATGGATATTAATATAAAATCTCCAGATTGATAAATACTCTTTTCACAATTTTTAAACACTGATCAGGCCAAACAGCACATTTCTAGTGAATACTTTTGTATTTAACTGTGTGATGCCTGTTCTAAGATTGGTGCATAATAAATGCATCACATTTTTTTTGTCTTAGAAATACAAACACTGGTTGCACTGTTTCTAGCACTAATGTTCTTTTAAGGCTAAGACGATAGAAAAATATACATGTTACATACTGGAAAGAAAGCCTACAGATTATTTAAAGAAATAAAGTACTGTATTTGCAAATCAAATCTTAAAACGTATATAAAAATACATTATGACTAAGTTGGATTTATCGCAGGAGTGCATGATTCACATCAATAGACCAAAGGGGAATATATAATTATTGAAATAGATACAAAATGATCTGCAAAAATACCAAAAATCATGATTAAAAATTAAACTTACCTTGAAATAGAACTGAATTTCTTTAATAGGTTAAAGTGTATCAACAAATATTCTATATCAAAAGTCACACACACTGAAAAAACATATATATTTTTTAAAATCAGGAATTAAAAAATGGTGTCTACCAACCCAACTTCTATCAACACTAAGCTGGAGGATCTACATAGAGGGATAATAAAAAATATAAAAAAGAAAAGCAAAATAATAAAATAATAAATTAGTCATATTAAAGAAAAATACATTATTCAGAGATCCTGTGATTCTCTACTCAGAATGTAAACAATCTACAGTTAAATTATTAAATGAAGAAGAGTTTAATGTTCACTATATATAATACATATATTAAAAATCAATTAAAATTTATTTTATACTCTAGCATTAGAAGTATAACCTTAAACTCTTACACAATTTAAAAGGTATAAATTTATTAGAATAAGTATATTTAAAAAGATTTATAGAGTCCAAGTAAACAAAGAATTAGAGATATTATTTAAAAACACATTTTTCTGAAGATATCAATTTTGTTTATATTAAATTATAAAGTCAGTGAAATTCCATTCAAATTCTTTAAACTGTTTATTTCTAGTAGAACTTTGCAATCAGTTCTACTTTTTTTTTTCTTTAATGGAAGATCAAAGGACTAAAAAGAACAAGACAATTTTGTAGAAGATAAAGGCTCAAGATATTAGGACTTACCACAGAGCAGTGGTGAGTAATACTATGTAGTTTTGTAACAGAATAGACCGAGTAAGACCAATGGAGCAAAATAGACAGCATAGAATACAACATATGCATAAATGAAACTTGATATGGCAGTGACGGCATTACAAATCAGTGGAGATGGGAGGGCCCATTCAAGGAACACTGCTGCAGCAACTGATTTTCCATAAGAAAAAATATATATATAATTAATTTCTTCTCATCACAGAAAATAATTTCAGATGATGAAATATATCACTGTAAAAGTCAAAACATTAAATTTTGAGAAGAAAATATGTGCAAATATTCTCATCTTGGAATAAGAAAGAATTTCTGAAACATACCACAGAGACCAATGGCTCCATATGAGCCATAGCTGTCATTTCACTTCTCACATCAACTCCTAAGAGTCTCCGAATAGCTCCCCTTTGCTCATTTTGCTCCAGCCACATTTACTTCCATAGGGTTCCTCAAATACATAGTGATTTGCATGATTGATGCTTTGTCTATCAAACCTTGGATCAAATGTCATCATTTCAACAAGACCTAAACAGGTTACCTTTTTTAAAATTGCAACTGTCCTTAACTTTTACTTCAGTAATGCTGATCCTTCTACCCTAGACTATTTTTAACTTATCCTTGTAGAATTTATAACTTCCTAACATGCTACGTAATAACACTTATGATGTGATTTTTTAAAAAGTTCAGTTTCTCTCTCTTACTGTAATATAAGCTCCAAGAGAGCAAAGATCTTTGTTTTCTTCAACTAATGTACCCCAGACAACCAGAACAGTAACAAATATTAAGATCAATAAAATTTTCCAATTTCATTAACCTTTTTTAAGTCTTTTGCCTGCATTTCTTTTCTCTTGTGTTAATAAATTATCAGTCATAACAGCATGCAGATATTCTTTCATATTTTTGGAAAAGCTATACTGTCTTGCTTTTCAGAGTTATATATTAAATTCCCTGGAATTCATTTCTATGCCTTAGATTTTATCTAAAAGTCTCCATCTCTGCATAATCTAGCATATTAGGCAGCTAGTAAGCATTTTGCTAAATGACTGTGTGATTGAATGAAAGAAGTCTCAAGATTTGTATGAATACTGTTGTGCTTTTACAACCTTAGTTTATTCAAAAAAAATTTACATTTGAAAATCTCTGTGTCTCAGACTATGGGACACTTATTTTTACATTTTGTTTTTAAAAGGGACAGGTTTTTCCTTCACAAAATGATATAAATGTCAAATGAAAATTTTCATTATATTTGCTGTCATCTCATCCAAGAATTTAAGAATAGTATATTAATGGATGCTATAGATTTACCTAGTGTGACCCTTGGAGTAATTTGATTTTAACAGAAGGATAGGCCTATATAAAATATAGTAGAAATTTCCCTAGATAGACTTTAAAACTGACCTTTCATGAAAATAATTTAGAATCCCATTTTATCATCTTACTGGTACAGCTCCTTGTAATTCCAAAATAGTTAAAGCTTGTTTGTAGACTTAATACTGGTTACAACAGAAGTAATATGTAAATAAAGGTAGTTCATTTAAAAGTATAAGAGATTTTACCAATAAAATTCAATTTTCCAAAACTGTCTATATCAATGATAGTGTTGGGACAAGTGGACAGCCATTGCAGACGAATATTTTGAACAAATTCACAGTATTTGGATGACAAGTTCTTGTACAGTTTTTAAAATTCCACTTGTTAATTTATAGTTACAATTTAGATATCTCTTTCTTCAAGAATTTTACCATCTCTTTTCATCCAAGATGATATTGTTATGATTTGGACCCAAGTGCTAGTACACCCCAAGTTCACCAGTAAGCAAAAGACAGCTGCCACTGTGAGTTAAATATAATTTGTACCTTTCCAAGAGGGAATTCTTGAACAGCACAGTCAATACAAGGTCAGCAAAATGCTTCCGAAGTTCACAGTTCATTGGGGAAATCAGCAGACGGGCTGGCTACAGCTGGAACATATGCTAATCACCCTGGCTTCAGTTGCAATTTCTGCCGTGAGATATCTTGGGGTTGCCATTATTAAAAATGCATCAGACTCCAGTAGTCACCTTCTAGCTCTTAGATACTAAAGGCCATGCCAGCAATTTAGAGGAATTTGATGTCAAAGGTAGTGAGATAGGTCAACTGGCAAAGCGAGTTTTATGAGGGTCTTGCATGCAATGTAGGCAACAAGGTCTAGGCTACTTTCCTTTTATTGCTTGTATTTATCAGAAGTCCCACTTCACTTCCATGAATATAGCATAAACTCATTTTTATCATGCTGCTTAAGTATAAATTCCCAGAGTATGTTATCTGCTGTAGCCAGTGTCTTGAATAAAGATTGCTCACAGTATTTATTTAGCTGTTTTTCTGACCCTGCATGTTATGATATGCCCACAATGGATACTGTATAAGTGAATTTACAATTATTAAATATAAATACTATAGTAACCTTTCTACATTCATGTCTTGCAAATGTTAGTCACATGTGTAAGAGACAAGGAACAAGATGATGCAATATATTTTGTTTCTTAATTACAATAAGATGGCTTCAGAGAAATGGTTGTCAAATAGAGGAACTTGGATTCTTTATGTTAAATAACCTATGCTCTCCCTCATTTCTGTCATTTGCATTGGTTATACCTTTGTAATGGAAGAGCACTTTACCAGTAAAATTAAAAGTCTTAATTTCTAACAAGATTGATGAATTTCTTGCAGGGTAAGACCACAGAGTAAATACTAACTGTCCTGATAAATTACAAAATACCCATGGGATGATACTGTAATTTTTACTTTATTTTTTATATTGACACAATGTAGAATCTTCCCAATCAGGGCTTTGAATGTGTCACAATTTTTATATGAAAACAATTACAAACACAATTAGAGAATAAAGACATGTTAGCACTGTGCCTAGTATCAATTAAATATTTGATTGATGAATGAAAAAGGAATGCAGTCTTCCCAGTCCTCTTGGTTGCTAAAGCATGTGAAGCCAGGGTAAACTTTCCTCGAAGGCATGTGCTGACATCAACAGCAAAGCCACTGAAAAATTATAAGTTCTTTCTTCTGAGTAGACAGTGTTTCCATTTGTTTTGAAAGTTTTATTTTGCTCTTGATAAAACTTTGGCTTTTAAAAGGACAGTACAAGTAACACTTAAAACAAAAGTATTCAGAGTAACTAAATTGAGATTTAGCTTATACTTTCTATCACCTGAGAAAATTTGTTGCAGATGGAGGGTCTTGACTTGGATGTTGCAGACTGCCCAGGTGTCCTGGGATGTGAACCCAGCAACTCAGAGCCCAAGCAGTACATGCAGTGCCTCAGGGAGGACTAGGCAATCAGTGACCCCTTGGAGGTTGTGGACTAAGCAACAAAAATCTAGTTATAAATGAATCAAATAGGTTACTGCTCCTCAGATCAAGTGCAGGAAAAAAAAAGGTGCATGGAATTACTTTCCCACAAAATTACTGGTGCCTATAATTGTACTTTGTTGATGTGTGTCCCCATTTTGATAGCATATGGAAATTTTGCTCTAAATTTACCTGCATAGAAAGTCTAAGATCAAATGCACACTGTGTGATTTAGAAGTGGCTATTCTAGCAGCTATTTCAATTATGTCATAGAGTTTGAAGTTGGAACTACAGGAGTTCTATAGAACTGTGCTTCCTTTCCGGTGGGTGCAGATGGGTGACATATTCATTTTTGAGGATAAAGAGGATTTCATAGGATATTTTTGGCCAGGAAAAAAAAAAAGGCTCTAGGTAAGAAGTTCAGGGTCTTCATTCTGGGAAATTTTATTTAACATATGGTCTTATGGCATTATGTTTTTCTGTTGTGTAAGCTTTTTCACTGAATATTGTGGGTATTTTCTAGCAGAATGAGAGGACAGTTGTTAGGTCACTAAATTCAACCCAACTACATCTCAAAAAGAATATGCCATCTGTGCCAACTAAATAGAGGACACTATTGTAAATTGGGTTTTTCATTTCTTAAATCATGTGGATTTGTGTATGTGTGTATTGGGACATGTATGTGTGCAATATAAAATACAATATATATTTTAAAGAGCATACACATTTCTACATAGTTTTGTCAGATGCATTTAAACCTCATTTGCTATCAATTTAAGTATGCAAGTCAATACTTGTGGTGTAAATAGCATTATTGTAAATCAATCTTTCTGGTCTTTAATTTGAGAAAAAGTGAAGAAGAAAAAGTCACTAAACAAAGATGCAAGATTTCTGGAAGATTTCAGTTTATGCTTTCGGTTTTCAGTTTTCTTGTCTGATTTTGGTACTGTAATACGTCATTCAGGGGACTTCTAACTAAATATTTCATATTGATTAAATGAAATGATATTTATAAATATTTAACACAAGCCATGATATAAGACAAATGTTCAATGAATGTTTGCTCTTCCCATTCCTTTGTTTCATTTAGATCAAACTCTACTATGAACTTCCCTAACAATTCATATT
Organism: Pseudorca crassidens; assembly: GCF_039906515.1. Classification (NCBI taxonomy): domain Eukaryota; kingdom Metazoa; phylum Chordata; class Mammalia; order Artiodactyla; family Delphinidae; genus Pseudorca; species Pseudorca crassidens. Next base: position 74,097,361 of record NC_090304.1, on the reverse strand, counting down.
CTAATACTGTATGCTTAGTCAAGATTTAAGATTTCTTCCCATTTTAGATTATGGGTTTTACATAAAAGAGTTTGGTTTACTTTTGATTGGGTGGAATGGAACATGTGTTCAGAGACTGCTTCCCTTTAGAGCTACTAAAAAAACCCTGAGGTATATTATTTATATGTATATATTTATGATATATATGTATATAAAATTTTAATATATGATAATCATTATCTCATGTATAATATGATAATGATTATCATATAAATGAGATAATTTTATATGTAAATATGAGAAGAGGAGATAGTGATAGATCTCTGGAAACATCTTTAAATTATGTATAATATATGTCATTATCTTCAGAATTTAAAGATGAGGTTACTGAACAGTATAAATGAGTCTATTTGGTCAATGGAATTCACACACATAATACAAATGACAAATGCTTTTGATTAGGATAAAATACTTTGTGCAACATTGTTTTGAGAATGTGTAGATCTTTTCAAAATATTTGCAAAAAATCCAAAGCTTTTAATGTTCCCCAAGCAGGTCTCGTTTATGGCATCCTCAAATTTATTTTGATGTATTATTGACATATAATTGTGTAACAGAAAAATATAGGCTTGAAGTCTAAGTTATAATCCCACTATGTTATAATCCTCTATGTCAGAGACTTATCACCAAATATTTCAATTTCCTATTTAGTCTATGATCTCCTACAATGAACTGTAACCTATTTCAGGGCATTCTTGACTACCTTTATCTATCATTGTATTCCCAGCACCTGGCATTACATTTGATGCACAGTAAATCATAAATGTTATTAGTGAATAATCAATTAATGAGTGGTCATGACACTTTCTGAATCTTAGTTGTCTCAACTTGTATGATTGGTATACTATTTTATTTATTTATTTATTTATTTATTTATTTATTTATTTATTTATTGGATGCCCTGAAGCATGCGGCATCTTGGTTCCCCAACCAGGGATCGAACCTGTGCCCCTTGCAGTGGAAGAGTGAAGTCTTAATCACTGGACTGTCAGGGGAGTCCCCTAATATACTATTTTAAAGCGATATTTTAAATGATAAAGCTATCTAGTATCAAAAAGATATTTGATTTTTTTTGCTTTTAAACAATATATTAGTATCAACAATCATTTCCTAAGTTCAATGTATCCAAGTATTAGAGAAAAAAATTTCCTGACAAAAGTTAGCCTTTTTTCCAATGACATCTAAGCCCATGTAGCATTAACTGCAAATAATAGTCTACTTGAACACTGATTTAAGATGGTAGAATGCTTCACACTTTATACACTTAATATTATTTTAATATAACTGTCATAAAGGAGCGGGCAAACTTACTCACTAGCCCTGGTAAAATGCAATTAGAAACATAGAGCTTCATTGTACAAGGGACAAATATCCAAAGGAATTTGTGTGATTTTTGTGATCCAAAAGAAAAGCTAGTCAGTAAAACACTGAAGTAAACTAATCTAGGGAAATAAAAGGCATAGACCATAGAAAGACGCCTCATCTCACCAAGTAACCACTGATTCCCATCTGAAAATGCCCCATTACTCAAAACAAAACATCTGGATATCATCAATGATTTTTAATATCAACTTTAAAATGCTTCCCAAGGGACTGCCCAGGTTAAAGGAGAATATTAGGATATTCTTTTTCCCAAATGGTCTTCTCTATCTCACCTCTACCCACCTCTCTCAAAAGAGACTGATAGGCAAGCTTCCCCGGAAGATGGAATTCACTGTAATGACACAAATCCCCAGAAAGTTTAGAAGTAGGAAGAGGAAATTAAATTTTTTTTGTCAACTTTCTACTTATGAAAGAGGCCAAAGACAGGAAGGTGCCAATGAAATTACTGTGCAGGGAGATTTCACTACAGAAAAGTTGTTTATTAAAAGGAATCAGAAGGGAATGTTAGAATTGTAGAATTACTGTAGGAATTATGTATTAACAATTTCTGTAAGTATTTGTTTTAGAGATTATAGAAGTAATATGTATTTAATGTGGGCGACTTGAAGAAAAATGTAGCTCAATTTTTACAGCATTTTAACTTTAATGTTTAATTTAATGTTAATTTAATTAATATTTTAATGTTTCCTTTCAATTCTTTCTTTTAATATTTTAAGATCATTTGAAATATATGCCTCTTTCCTATTTAAAACATATATTTAAAACATTTACTTTGATATATCTCTTACATACAATTTTAAAGGCTCTGTAACATCCCAGAGTCTTTGGGAAAGCACACACTTGAGAGGTCTTTCTTCTCTATAAAATGGATTGTGTTCACCATAATTAATGTTAACTAAAAGAAAAACACACAATATAAGAACTGTGAGTTTCAGTTTTATTCAGGGACTTTACTGAGAATTATAACCCAGGAAACAGTGTCTTGGTAGCTCTGAGAGAACTGCTCCAAGTAGGTAGGGAGAGAAGCCAGTATGTATATGATTTTTTGGCTAGGGAATACATGCAGTCAAGCAAGCATTTCCATAAGAGGTTACTCTTAGTAACAAGAAACAGATATCTCAATGATTTTAATGCTTTTCTTTGTATGGGAAGATGCAAGAATCTGAGTTCATTAAAATTCTTCCTGAAATGTACATTTAACTATCTAATGCCTGTTTTTCTGAAATGCAGAGTCCCTCATCCTGTTTTTAGTCCTGAATTTCTCACAGGGTGCACTGCTGGTCAGTGTCTACAGTGGCTAATGATTCAATCCTTGTAGAACTGGATGGTGGGCAATATCCTTTGTTTTACACTAATTTCTGATTATTTATCATCTTTTTTCACTTCTGAGACACACTGAAAATTTATCAATGACCTTCAAAATGTATTAATAAAATTTATTAGTGCCCACTTCTTCATTTTCTGATATCTCTGGTTATACCAGAGATATAACAGTTTGCATTTTGGGGTCTTTTTTCTTATTTTGTGTTTATTCTTTTTACTATATATCCATGTTTATACAAAAATAAACAAATATGTTTGACAAAGAGAACCATATATTACGAAAAATGGCTTTGAAAATAAACTTTCAGAGTTTAATTCTAGCTACACTACTTAGAAAACTGCATGATTTTGAACAAGCTATTCAACCACCTCAGGCTTTATTTTTCTCATCTATAAAATGGGAAAAGCTTTAGTGTTTATCTCCTAGGATTGTTGTAATTATTTAATAAAATTATGTAAATAAATGTTCTTAAAAGAGTCTACAGATATTAAGTATTCAGTACAAATAGCTATTATTTGTATCATTAGTACTGTTATATATAAACTACTTAACACTAGAGTCAGATACATAATTTTAATATTTAAATGCACAGGAAGTTAAAACCAGTAAATCTGAGGCACAATTCTTATAATTAACTGGATGATGTTCTCACAGTAGTGAAATATATGATAAGGCACAGACACAAATGCTGAACCTCATCGACTGCATTAAAGTTGAAAAAATATCTAAGAACCGATAGCAATATCTTTCACTTTGAGGCAAGTTAATATTTTGCATTATTTTTAAATTCCTTCTTGACTACTAAATCTCTGGTGTGTGTTTAATGTGAAAGTAGAAATCATTTGAGTTCAATTATTTTTGTTTTTGAAAATGCTAATATGCGAATAGTGCTATATAGTTTTTTTTTCTTTTTATTCCTATATTAATGTAAATATTTGTAATAGAGATGATCTATTAAGCCATGTCCCAGACACTTTAAATATTTTCTGTGTTAGCCTTACACACACTGAATACTTTGAGATCATTTGATTATTACTATGGAGAGATGATTTATAAAAGTATAAATTAAGTCTATCCCTGTTTTAAGCCTGATGAAGGATGCATTAACAAACAAAGATGGATGGGTAAGAGAGAAAAAAAGAGATGGGAGGGAGGGAGGAAGAGAGACATCTGTATATCTGGGTAGAGATGTTATAACAGTTGCTGATTTTCTTAAATTAGGAATTTAAAATGCACGAATTAGCTATTTGACTTCAGACAAATATTGCAATTTCTCAATGACATTCTCCGTTATAAAAATGAAACAATATTCTCAATCATTGGGATATTGTAATTGTCGTACTGGGGGTATGGGAATGCACATAAAAATAGCAAACCATTATAAAAAAAATTTGTAATCTTAAAAATTGCAGTTTTTTAAATAGAACATATTTCATGCTATACATTTGGATGGTTTCACTAAGGTAAAATTATATTTAAAAAAAAGAAAAAAAACTTAGAGAAAAAGTATGTTAAAAGAACTTGGTTAAGGAACAATAGAGAAAGGAGTCTGTAAATTTCAGGAAAATATATTGGAAATGTGTATGTCAAAAGGTAAATTGAAGTAGCATTGCATCGGTACCAGTCAGGGTTCTGTCTCCATTTTTTTTTTTTTTTTTTTTTTTTTGTGCGTTGAGCAGGCTCAGCGGCCATGGCTCACAGGCCCAGCCGCTCCGCGGCATGTGGGATCTTCCCAGACCGGGGCACGAACCCATGTCCACTGCATCGGTAGGCGGACTGTCAACCACTGCGCGACCAGGGAAGCCCTCTGTCTCCTTTTAACGTATGATTTAATCCTCTAATCTTCAGGATCTCTTCTGAAACATTCAGTGACTGATTCTTTGTATATCAACTATTAATCTCTTTCCAGTATATGGTTGTCCTTTCCCCAGTGAGAGTTTTGAGGGAAATAGATTTTCATTCATGCACTCGAAAAATTTGAAATGAATTTTTGTGTGAATCAGGTACTTTTATAGGAAGTAGAAATACAGAAAACTTAAATAGTACCTGAAAAAAAAAAAAACTGGTTAGGAAGATATATAAACATTTAATTACATTACTGTATCTAAATGTCGAATGCTGTTGTGTGCAGTTCACTACAATAATAGAGCATTAATAACACTACTTAGAAGAGTTGTGGATGGCTTCACAGAGGAAGGAGCATGCAAATTTGGATTTGAGTAATGATCCAAAATGACATTTTTCTTTTAATTTCTGTTCAATCACAAAAAATTAATGACAAAATAAAAACTTAGATGAAGCTGGTTTACCTTGCCATAAACACAAATGTGGAAGTGAAATGCATAGAGATTAAAAAAAAAATTGCAAATTTAAATCTCAAAAGATGAACTTTGTACTCAATAGAAGGGCTTTTTCTCTTAAGAATAAAAACATTATATTTCGTTTGTTATTATCTCTTTTTATTTAAAACAACTAGTATTCAGATTATCATTGTTATATGTGATCAACTATAACAAGAACTTAAGTCAAAAACTTTAATGTGAAAATAGATTGAGGTACAATATGAGCTGCAAGAAAAAAAATAGAGTACTTTTTCTTAGTGTTTGCTTTTGCAATATAGATTTTTCTAGGAGTTGTATATTCTCAATTCAAAACATCTGCAGGGGACTTCCCTGGTGGCGCAGTGGTTGAGAGTCCACCTGCCGTTGCAGGGGACACGGGTTCGTGCCCTGGTCCACGAGGATCCCACATGCTGCAGAGCGGATAGGCCCGTGAGCCATGGCCGCTGAGCCTGTGCGTCCGGAGCCTGTGCTCCGCAACGGGAGAGGCCACAACAGTGAGAGGCCCATGTACCGCAAAAAAAAAAAAAAAAAGAAAGAAAGAAAAAAATCTGCAGGAATCTAAAATCAGAGCTCACGTTGCCATTATAAAACAAGTAAACAAGTATACTTGACTCAGTGTCAACCCTTATTAGGATAACACTATTTCCTCTGATACAGGGAAATATGTTTGTAGGACAGTGGCTTACAAGTTTTTCCTTCCTGGACCCCTTAGTAATGATATAAGCTATTCTCACTGTTTTCCCACATTACTGAAAGGTAATTTCAGTATTGAAATTCTCACTGTTTCTCACTCTAAGCTATTCTCACTGTTTTCCCACATTACTGAAAGGTAATATATAGCTGCTTCTGAGACTCTATGACTTCGAAACCCCTGAATACCAAATTACATGTTTTCATCACTTTACATTGGTAAAGAAAAATCTGCTATCAGCATGATCCCAGGAGTGGAATGTTCCAGTTAATCAGATATTCTTATGCTCTACTACTTCTTTCATTCTCCAAATCAGTCTTTCAGATTCCCACCCCTTCCACAGATGCCCCTAGGCTATATTTCCATATGTCAATGGTTAATATAAGAAAATCAGATTTTACATCCTCTGTATTCTTCATTCACTGACTCTATGACTCAGGTAATTAACTTAGTGACTGTGATTTTAGTTTTTTTTTTTTTTTATTTGAAAAATGAGGATAGAAATGATATCTCTCTACCTCGTCAGATCAATGTATAGAGTATTACTGACAACGCAGAAGCCTCTTTTATGCCTAGTCATATATTATTATGGTCTTCATTTGCATTTCTCCGATATGCTTATCAGATTTTTAAATATACTCTTTTTGTAAAGACTTGTTCAATATTTTTGCCAATTTTTGAGGTGACTGTCTCATTAATTTTTGGAAATTCCTTACATATTCTACATATGAGTCCTCTCTCTGATATATGTATTGCAACATCTTTTCCCTTTATTTAACTGACCTTATATTCCCTTATTGGTGTGCTTTGATGATTATGCATTTAATTTTATAAAGGTCTATTTATTTATTTTTTCCTTTATTGTTAGTGCTTTCTGTATCCTGTCAGAGACATGTTACCCTCACCTCTGCAAGGTAATAAAGATGTTCTCGTATGGTACCATTCAAGGAACTGCTTTACCTCTTCCATTTATGTCTATAATCCATGTGGAATTTATTTCTGTATATTGCATACTGTATTTGATTTTTCCATGTAGATATTCAATTGATCTAGATATGTAAGACGTGTTTTCCCTACTTCAATTGTTTTCACTAGTGAAGTCATCTTGTGCTATAGTTATTTGAGGAAAGGTTCTTAGTAATAGCCTAATTTTTGTAAATAGACACAGGATTTTTCAGATATTCCTATTTATTCTTATATCAGGTTTTATAAGTTATATTCTTCTAGATTAATTTTCACTTTATATGAGTTATTTTCTTTGTTAACATGAAGTTACTCTCCTTTTGGTTTTGTTCTTTTCTGTCTATGGTGATGTACATTTTTATATTCTTTATATTGATAATATGTATATCCCAGTTTGATTAGTCTATGAATGTATCATTTGTATTAATCTTTAAAATAAAAAAAATTATCTTTTCATTTTTTCTATTAGTATTGATTTGATGTTAATTTCCTTTCTTTTATTTATATAGATTATGTTTCAGCACTATCTTTAATGCATAACATTCCTTCTCTATATAAGCTTTATTGTCACAAGCTTGGATATATATTTTTTCATTTATATTCAGTTCAAAACATTTAATAAATTCTTCTATGACTTATTTTTGACCCATGAATTAGGTAAAGACACATTACTTAATTTCCAAATATTCTGAGTTTTCAAATTATTCTTATTGATTCCCTGTTTAATTCTAGTATAATCAGACTACATATTCAGTATCAGTATAAAACTTTGAAATTAGTTGAGCAAAATTTTGGTAATTGTTCCACAGTCACTTAAAAAGAATGCACATTCTACAGAATGTCCCATACTCTCTAAGCTATCAAATCCATGGTTAATTCCCATTTTTAATTGAAGATATTAACATCTTCCCTACTAGCTTCATTGCCATCACTATTTAGAGTACCAATTCCCATATTTCCATCGAACACCCTATCCTCTCAGTTTCTTTACCTCATGCCAACACAATTCACCTCAGTCACCTACTTCCATGGTCTTACTCTAAGCCAGAGTTTCTTATCATCTTGCTGTGGTGGTGTGTATTTGTGTCATCATTAAGATACTGGTATATTCCTTTGGTCACAAAGGCAGCTGTGTGGGACTGTGAGGGCCACAGCCCAGAATCTTGCCACCCTTAGATGAAAGGAACCCTTTCTACAGTTATCTGCTGCTATGTTCTATATGTCAGTCTTGTTAATTTCATGGTTTAAGTTTTCTATATTCCAAAAGGTAGTTTTCTATACTTGTTACTAAGGAACATTTGTTAAAATTTTCAAGTGTAATTTTAGATTAGTTAAATTCATTCAGCTAATTTTTCTCAGTTTTTACTCTCTATATCTTAAAGCCATGTTATAAGACACATGCATATTTAATACTTCTTTGTCTTAGTTTTAAATTGACCCTTTTTTATAATTATGATTCCTTTTTATCTTAAGTAATATTTATTGTCTCAAAGTTTATGAGTTCCTATTTCAATATACAATACCAGCCTCCTTATAAATGGTATTTTTATAGTATATCTTTTTCCAGCCTTTTATTATCAACTTTTTGTGAACTTGTATTTAAGATATAAGGATAATTGAGGTGGTCGGTTAAGGTTAATTGAGGTTAATATGTTGCTAGGAGTTGGGCTACAATGTTTACTGTAGCTGTAGCTCTAGGGTCCATGATTTTCCCTCTCCTTTTATTTGTGTCCTTCCCTAAGAACTCTTCTTAAAATAGACAGTTTGTCTTATAGCGCTTTCATCTGCAATTTACAATTATTTTACTGGAGCTCTGGTGATGTCTTAGTAAGGTGTGTAGGAGGGGAAGCTTTTATAATCTTATGATTAAACTGAATTTTTTGGTGGGTGTTTGTCCTTGGGCTATATAATGACCCCTTCCTGAGTGTTTATTTTCTCCCCCTCTGTCTTTTATAAGAGATAGAAATATCTAGCATAGCTGTCATTGGGTACTTGCCCTTCCCTCCAGGTGAGATAAGACTCTCCTAAAGTCTTATCACTTAGAAAATAAGTCTTTATTATAGAAAATCTCTTGAAGGTATTTCAAAATGGTTACTTTCATCTCATCCTGAGGGGATCTTTAGTGACTCCTCACTGTGAAAACTTGCTAGATTCCTAGAATTAGAACCCATGGAAGTGTGCCTCCCCTGGAGTTTCTCACTCTCATGCTAGTCCATCCTTATTCATACTCTCCAGCAATTCTAGCATTCCTACCAGTTAACAGCTCCAGGGACTTTTGCTTCAGATGAAAATATCTTGTCTGCTTTCTTGTATGCACCTCTCTCTCCAAATTTTGGAGTAGCAGTTTACTTTTGCCTCCATGACTTGTAGCAAATATATGAACTGACACTGACATTCCTTTCCAAGTCTTCCAGAGCAATCAACTATGAATTACATAAACCAGTCATTTGATTTCTCTGTTTGGTATTAATCTTTACTTCAAACATTTTCTACATTTACCCCAAGAAAATATAAATTACGTCTTTGAGAAGACTTAAAAAATAGTTAACGCCTGTCACAGAAGTGAAGAGAACTTTAGGAGAAATAGTTTACATTATAGTTTATGAAATTTATATGTGACTTCTCCAAAATGAAGAAAAAGGAAAGGAAATATATATTATGGAAATATCAGCCTTTGAGAGGATGTGCACAGGGCACACAGAACTAGTAAAGAGAAAAAAAGGAGAGGTAGAACCAACATACATCCAGTGAAAACGTTGGGCTGTGGAAGTGCCAAGATTAATCACAGCCTGTGAAGTATCATCTAGATTAAAAATTATTTTTCAGTATCATATTGCTATGTTTTAAATACATTCCCATTTTTAAACTACTTAGAGATTCCCTTCTTGCATAAATCCTAACATGATTAGGTCCCAGAAATTATATATGGTTTGAAAGAGAGTATCTAAAAGAGAGAAAATTTTAATACTAGTTAACATGATTAAATATTAATACTGGTTAATATTTGTACTTAGCAGGAGCATTCCCATCTATTATATACTAGATATATAATATCTAATGACTAATAATATATATATTATTAGTCATTTCATCCTACTTCAAGTATAGTTGACCCATGAACAACATGAGGGTTAGGGATGCCAACCCTCCTGCAATAAAAAATCTGCCACTAACTTATACTTGGCTGTCATTATACGTAGTTCCTCCTATCTGCAGTTCCACATCCACAGATTCAATCAACCATGGATTATGTGTTACTGCAGTATTTACTATTGAAAAAATTCCACCTATAAGTACACCCGCCCAGTTCAAACCTGTGCTGTTCAAGGGCCAACTGTATCTTCACATAATTTGTGTTCTTTTAAAATAATAAAGGACAGAAAAATATCCCCTTGAAATATGTGCCAGATTATCTCAACCTCTGGACTCCTGTTGAGGGTAGTACAAAAAATCAAAATTAATTGCTTGAATGGAGGAAGTCTAAAGAGTGTATCCAGGGCTGCATGGACTCCTGGATCAGGCATTCTTAGAGTTGATGGGAGCTGAACGACCCATGATACAGAGGAAGTTTTGCTTTTCATAGAAGATTCAGGTAAAGAGAAGAATATCCAAGGGCATTCAGCTGCAGATTCCTTTGAATCTCCAAAATGGAGGGACTGCTTCTTCCATGGGTACTTGGAAGAGTCTGCCTGAACTGACAGAATTTGATGGATCTGTGATGAGCCAGAATGGTAGCTGATTGATTCTTCTTCCTGGATTTGGAAGAAGGGGCAACATATGTACTTGAGAAGATCAGAGAGCACAAAACTTCTCTAGACCTTTTGAAGAGGAATAAAGTTTTGTCATTTAATTTACCACCAGCCTATGTTGGTAGTAATTCTATTTCACTGCTTGCATTGCTTTCCTACTTTTTGACAAACTATAAAGGCCTAATGTGTATAGGTATCAACGGATTTAAAACCATCATAAATATGTACACAACACATACATACACATATACATATGCACATATACAACTCAACAACCTAAGGGAAGAGATCCAAGTTGTGTATCACAAAGAAATGTTTAATAAAGAAGTACTGCTAGATTGTCAAAATGAAAAAAATAAATTAAATGTTTTTTTTAAATAAAGCAAAAATAATTTATGAAATGAAATTTGAATTTTTTAAAAAGTGGGGGAAAAAAACAAAGAATTGACCCTACTGATAACATAATTGATAGTTTCAAACATCCAATAAAAAATTCAGAAAATAGAATAAACAATGAGATAACATAAGGAAAAAGATGAGACAGTTGGAAGAAAGATTCAAAGACATAATATGAACAATACATGCTCCAAAAGGAAGAAAAATATAAGGATAACAAATTAAACAATTAAAATAAGAGAAATCCTTTATCTAAGAAAAGGACCCAAGTTTTTACTGCTGTAAAAGTCATAATATAAAAGTATTCAGCAGGGAAACTAAACATGTACAAACTCAGGCACATCATTTTGTAAGTAATTTAAATTATAGCTTTTTAACAAAATATAAGTATAACAAAACTTTAATTTCTGTTATATTATTATAGCATGTTTCTGCATATATACCTAAATAAGGTATACTACAACTTACCATCATAGATTTCAATATGAAGGAAGCCAGATGTAGTTGGGAAAATAACTGAAATTTTTTAATGTATGAAATGTTTAAGGCATACCACATATGTAAAGAGTACAGTAACCAATGACAAACCTAGAGGATGAAACATTATTCATAAGGGGAAATGTTTTCTTCTTTATGGCAGCATGTCCCCCTCTCCTGCCCAGAGGTAATGGCATAGCTGAAGGTAGTTTTTATAATCACATCTTTCTTTAATATATGTAGCTAAGTATCTAAGAATCATATTTTGAAACTTTATAAAAAGGTAACATTACATATGCATAGGAGTTTAATTTTTTTGCTGTTATAAACAACAGGGCTGGGAATATTCCTAGACATATATTCATTTTTGTTTATTGAAGGATAGCTAACTTACACTGTAATATTAGTTTCAGATGTACAACATGGTGAATCAATATTTTTGTAGATAATACTCCATATAAATTTATTATGAAATATTGGCTATATTTCCTGTACTGTACATTACATCTTTGTAACTTATTTATTTTATAACTAGTAGTTTGTATCTCTTAATCCCCTTCATCTATTTTGGCCCTCTCACTACCTCTTTCCCCTCTGGTAAACACTAGTTTGTTCTCTGTATCTGTAATTTTGTTTCTGTTTCATTATATTTGTTCATTTGTTTTATTTTATTAAATTGCTCATATTAGAGAAAACATACACTATTTGTCTTTCTCTGTCTCACTTGTTTCACTAAGTGTGATACCCTCCAAGTCCATCCTTGTCACAAATGGCAAAATTTTATTTTTGTGGCTGAGTAATATTCCATTGCATACGTATACCACATCTTCTTTATCCACTCAAATGTTGATGGACACTTAAGTTGCTCCCATATCTTGGCTATTGTAAATAATACAGCCATGAACATTGGGGTACATATATCTTTTCAAATTATTATTATTATTATTATTTTTATGTTTTGTGCTACACAGGTCTCTCACTGTTGTGGTCTCTCCCGTTGCAGAGCACAGGTTCCAGATGCACAGGCTCATGGGCCCAGCCACTCTGCAGCATGTGGGATCTTCCTGGACCAGGGCACAAACCCACGTCCCATGCATCGGCAGGCGGGCTCTCAACCACTGCGCCACCAGGGAAGCCCTCAAATTATTTTTTATTTTCTTTGGGTAAGTACCCAGAAGACAAATTGATGGATCATATGGCAGTTCTATTTTTAATTTTTTGAGGGTTATATGTCATTGCGCTTTTGATTTGGATTTCCCGAATAATTAGTGATGTTGAACAGTTTTTCATATGCCTGTTGGCCATTTGTATGTCTTCTTTGAAAAAATGCCTATTCAGGTCCTCTGTCCAATTTTTAATCAGGCTTTTGGGGGTTTGGGGATATTAAGTTGTATGCATACTTTATATATTTTGATATTAACCCTTTATCAGAAATATTATTTGCAAATATATTCTGCCTTTTAGTAGCTTGACTTTTCATTTCATTGATGGTTTCCTTCCCTGTGCAAAAGTTTTTAAGTTTGATTAGGTCCCACTTGCTTATTTTTGCTTGTTTCCCTTGATTGAGGAGATAGATCCAAAAAAAATATTTAAAAAAACAAATATCAGAGAGCATACTGGTTATATTGGTTATGTTTTCTTCTGGGATATTTATGGTTTCAGGTCTTATGTTTATATATTTAATCCATTTTGAGTTTATTTATGTTTATGGTGTGAGGAAATGTTCTAATTTTATTTTTACTTTAGCTGTCCAGTTTTCCCAACAATACTTATTGGAGATTGTCTTTTCCCCATTGTATATTCTTCCTTCAAATGTCATAGATTAATTGACCATATATGTCCAGGTTTATTTCAGGACTATCCATTCTGTTCCATTGATCTATGTGTTTGTTTTTGTGCCAGTACAATACTGTTTTGATTACAGTAGCTTTGAAGTATAGACTAAAGTCAGACAGCATGATACCTCCAGATTTGTTCTTTTTTCTCAAATAGCTTTGGCTATTTAGGGTTTTTTGTGGTTCCATACAAATTTGAGGATTATTGGTTCTATTTCTGTGAAAAATGTCATGGGTATTTTGAAAGGGATTACATTAAATATGTAGATAGCTTTGGATTGTATGTGCCTTTTAACAATATTAATTCTTCCAACTCAAGACCATGAAATAGTCATTTGTTTTTATAGTCTTCAATTTTCTTCATCAATGTTTCTTAGTTTTCAGAGTATAGGCATTTTACATCCTTGATTAAATTTATTCCTAAATATTTTATTCTTTTTGAAGCAGTTGTAAAAGGGATTTTTTTTTTCTTTCTGCTATTTTATTATTAGTGTATAGAAGCACAGATTTCTGTATATTAAATTTTGTATCCTATAACTTTACTGGATTAATTTATTTGTTGTAATAACTTTTAGTTATTAAGTTTAGTTATTAGTTATACAACATCTCTAGGATGTTGTATACATAATATCATGTCATCTGCAGATAGTGGCAGTTTTATTTCTTCCCTTCCAATTTGTATGCTTTTTATTTCTTTTTCTTGTCTGATATCTGTGGCTAGGAATTCCAATACTATGTTAAATAGAAGTGGCAAGAGTGGGCATTCTTGTCTTGTTTTGGATCTTAGGATCTTAGCTGTGGGTTTCTCATAAATGACCTTCGTTATGTTGAGAGATGTTCCCTCAATACCAAAGTTGATGAGGGTTTTTATCATGAATAAATGTTTAACTTTGTCAATGCTTTTTCTGCATTTATTGAGATGATCATATGATTTTTATCCTCCATTTTGTTAATGTGGTATATCACATTGATTTGCAAATTTTAAACCATCCTTGCAACCCTGGAATAAATCCCCCTTGATCTTGGTGTATGATCCTTTCTATGCATTGTTGAATTCATATTGCTAATATTTTGTTGAGGAATGTGTAACTATGTTTATTGGCCAGCAATTTTCCATTGTTGTAGTGTCTTTCTCTGATTTTGGTATCAGGGTAATGGGACTCTGTAATTCCTGTGCCTGGATATCTGTTTCCTTCTTCAGTTTGGGTATGTTTTCAGCTACAATTTTATCAAATACATATTCTGTCCCTTTCTTTCTCTCTCTTCTTCTGGGACCCCTATAACGCAAATGTTAGTGTGCTTCCTGTCCCACAGGTCCCTTAAACTATCTTCATTTGTTTTTTTTTTTCTTTTTTCTGCTCTGATTGGGTGATTTTCACTATTCTAAGTGACATGTGTTTTTCTGTATCACCTAATTTGTTGTCAATTCCTTCTAGTGTAGTTTTCCTTTCAGTTGCTGTATTCTTCAGCTCTAATTGCTTCTTTTTCATATATTCTAGTCCTTTGTTGAAGTTTTCACTGTGTTCCTCTATTCTTTTCCCAAGCTCAGTGAGAGATTTTATTACTATCACTTTTCACTCTTTATCAGGTAAATTATTTATCTTTGTTTCCTTAGGGTTTACCTGGGGTTTTATCTTGCTCTTTCATTTGGAATATATTCCTCTGTCTTCTCATTTTATTAGACTTTCTCTGTTTGTCTCTATGAAATTAGGCAGAAGAGTTACCTATCCCAGTCTTATGTGGGAGCATCCTTATGCAGTCTATGTGTGCTCAGTGGCTTTGGTGGGAGAGCTGGATCTGAAGTGAGCAAAAGCCATGTCTTCCCCCTAGGTGCACTGGCAAACACTGTCTTGGTGAGAGATGGGCTGAAGACAGCTCTATCCTGGGGGCAGGTATGAGCTGGAGCTCCTCCCAGGCTCACTGATGGTTGCTGTTCTGTTAGGGGTTAGGTCCAGGGCCTGAGGGGCTGGATCAGGAGCCCTGAGGGAGTTGAGTTTCTCCCTGTAATAACAGCAGTTTCCACTTTGGTTGGGAACAGGACCAGGTCCAGAATATTTAGAGCCCCACTTCTGAACTGGCTCTATTTCTCCCTGGTACATGAGTGTGACGGTGATTAGGTTGAAGTTTCCTCCTTGGTTAGGGGTGGAGTTGGGGCCCAAGGGGCTGGAGCTGTACTTCTGAGGTGGCTTTTTTTCCTGGTACATGAAATGGCAGTCTCCACCTTAGTGGAGAGCAGTAGCAGGCTGGGGGTACACAGTGGTAGTCCTGGCAGGCTGGCCAGAGCACCAGGCAGTTTTCAACCTGCTGTCTCTGTGCTGAGACTGGGAGCAGGTAATCTGCATGTTCCTCAAGAGCAGAATCTTGATTTCTTGCAATCCTCTGGTAAACCCCACTGGTTTTCAAACCAATCAAGGGAGCTTGTCTTCCCAGTGCCAGGCCCCAGGTCTAGATGCCTAATATGGGGCTCATACCCATTGTTTTTTTAGGGAGAATCCCAGAACCTGTGGTATCCTTTTCTCTCTGGGTCACCTGTTAGGGACGTGTGTCCTGACTGTATTGCTTTACCTCTCCCTCACCATACTAATTTTTGTTCTTTCTTTATAGCCTTAGTTGCAGGAAAGCCATTCTAATTATGCTAATCTTCAGGTCATTCTCAGCAAGAGTTACTCTCTATGTAGTCACAGTTTTGATGTTTGAGGGGAGAGGTAAGCTCAGGGTCTTCTTACTCCACAATCTTGATTCCCTTTCAGACACATATGAGTCATTTTTGCGCATATGAGATATTTTCTAGGCTAAATAATTTGGAGGGAAATTACTAATTCCAGGATATTAACATCTTCTTCTTTACTAAATATTGCAAAATTGCTTTTGTCTTTTCTTTTTCTTAACGGTTTGTGTTTTTAAAGACTTGGTATTAGTAATTTTTGTATGTTTGGGAAAGATCTGATTCTAAGTTGATGATTTACCATTTTTATTTGGGGAGGAAAATTTTTAATGTTTATATAGTTAAACTATCTAATTTTTGTATGTCTAAGATAATAGTATATGACTATAAAATTTTTTAAAAATTGATTTTCTTCTTACCACCTTGAAGATAGTGTTTTATTTTCTTCTGGCTTTTCTGGATAGTGTTGTGAAATTTACTTTACATTTTAATATTGTATCATTGTAAGCAGGCTTTCCTTCTTTTGATTATCTTTAATGTCTTCTCTTTAAATTTTTATGGTCTGTCATTATGATGCTGAGGCATAGAATATTAAAATTTATACCTGAGCTCTACCAAACCAGAAGACCTTCAAGTTAATCAAGCTGGGAGTAGCTTGAGGTCCCCTGGATCAGGTAAGGAGTACATATTTAACCACAAGTGCACATGAGGGAAGGCCAGAACCAAGGTGCATAAACTAATTTTCTAATTTTGCTTTTTTTTTTTTTTCTCTTGAGGACTGATTTATTTTAGTCTATGCTTATAATGAGGGAAAATGTTTTTGTGGTTCTTAGTTTTATGTTAGAGTTCCACTTTTCTTCCTTTTACTCCTTTTACTTTCATGGCTGCTAAAATAAACACTTCTATATATTTCAGAAATTTATAAATTTGCTTAGCATTGCTAGCATAATATCTTATTATCCTGTATCAATTTTTGTCTCTAGGGATTGTTTCTTACTTTTTTTGACCAAAGTTATGATGTTAGAAAGATAATTTATTAGATTTTATTAGGCATTTCTTTGTGTTTTATAGTAGAACGGTTCATAGTATTGCATTTTGCTGGACACAGAAGAATCTTTGCATTGTAATAATAATTTGTTTCTATACGATTATTTTAATTTTATTATAGTAATTGTGTATTCACATACAATTGTAAAATATAATATACAGTGTGAAAAACCTTTCCAGCTTCCATAAATGGTAACGATTTAGAAAATATAATGCAGTATCACAACCATGATATGACAGTAATACATGTTTTTATTAATGTTCTAATTTCCCCAAGTTTTGCTTGTTCTCCTGTGTATTTGTGTGCATGTGTGTTTAACTGTACATATTTTATTACCTGTGTTGGTTTGTGTATCTACCATCATAGTTGAGATATATACAGCTCCATTACCACAAACATCCTTCATGTTACCCTTTTATAAATACATTTTCCTCTCCCACCTCTCCTACTTTCTCCTGTACACAATTCTCTAATACCTGGCAACAACTTATTTGTCCTCCATTTCTAAATGTATTTTGTCTTTTCATCTCTTTCAACTGGTCTTACACAGTGCAAAAGTTTTAAACTAAAAAACAAATTATTGAGGTCCAATTCATCAATTATTTCTTTTATGGATCATGTTTTTGATGTCAAGTCAGAAAACACTTTCCTAGTTCTAAATACAAAATAATTCTGTTTTATTCTAGAAGTTTTATACTTTTATGTATTATATTTAATCTAGGATCCATTTGAGTTAATTTTGTATAAGGTGTGAGGTTTAGATAATGGCTTTATTTTTGCCCATGCATTTCGAATTGTTCCAGCACCATTTGTTGAAAAAACTAACCATTCTCCATTGAGTTCCTTTCACACCTCTATAAAAAATCATTGAAACATACTTGTGTGGTTCTATTTCTGAGTTCTCTATTCTGTTCCTTTGAATTATGTATCTCCACCTCCACAAAATCCATGCATTCTTGATTTCTGGAGGTATTTAATAAACCTGAGCAAAGAGTAAAGGAATTCCTACCACTTTATTCTTCTTTGTCGAGATTTTTAAAAGCTATTCTAGGTCTTAGGCCATTCTATATAACCTTAACTTGTCTATGTCCATAAAAATCCTTCTGGGATTTTAATAGGAATTTTATTTGTTTATAGATCAGTTTGGGGGAGAATTGACATCTTTATTATATTTAGTTTTCCAATCAATGGACACACTGTATCTATTTCTTTGGTATTTGATTTGTTTCATTAATATTTTCAGCATAAAAGGCCTTCTATGTGTTTTATTAAGTATATG
Source organism: Pseudorca crassidens (assembly GCF_039906515.1). NCBI lineage: Eukaryota > Metazoa > Chordata > Mammalia > Artiodactyla > Delphinidae > Pseudorca > Pseudorca crassidens. The sequence goes on along the minus strand of NC_090304.1, from coordinate 74,079,170 downwards.
CTTTTTAGATTTTAAGTACTTCACCTTCTTTGGAGTGACTGTAAATTTTATTGTGGCCTTAATTTTGGTTCTGAACTTTCATTGTTAGTATATAGAATTATAAATAATAATGATTTTTATGGGTTGATTGTGTATCTTATGACGTTGAATTCATTTATCATCTTTAGCAGGTTTTTGATTTTTTACAAATGTAGTTTCCTATGGACTTCCTTCATAGATTATCATGACATGTATGGATAGGGATACTTTTATTACCAATATGTATGTTTTTTCCTTGGCTTATTGCAGTGGTTAGAATGTCCACTATTATGTTGAATGTGAATGGACATCCTAGACTTGTTCCTGATCCACAGGGAGAAACAATTAGTCATTATTCACAGAATAATACTATTAGTTACAGGGATCTTTAAAGATGCACATTATCAAATTGTAAATGATTCCCCTCTACTCTGACTTTGTCAAGAGGCTTATCATTAATAGATATTGAATTATCTCAAATAATTATTTTTCTGCATCAATCCACATGATAATGTAATTTTTTTCTTTTTAACCTGTTAATATAGTGGATTGCATTGATTGATATTCACATTTTGATCAAACATTGCCTCTCTGTAATAAACCTCACTTGATCATGGTATAAACTTTTTATTCACTATTGAATTTTGTTTCCTAATATTTTGGGTTTTTTTGTATATAAGTGTACAAGGAATATTTTTTATAAATTCATGAGATATGTGCATCTGTAGTTTGTTTGTGTGTGTGTGTGTGTGTGTGTGTGTGTACTATCTCTGATTTTGGTAACAGGGTAATTGTGTTCTCATAAAATTTGTCAGGTTGTGTTTTCTATTTTTCTATTCTCTGGAAGAGATTTTGTAAAATTGAAGTTCATTTTTCTTAAACTGTTAATTTTCCAGTGAAACCATCTGCACCTGGAAATTTGTTTTTTGGGGAGTGTTTTAATTATAAGTTCAATTACTTTAATTGTTATAGGATGATTCTGATCAACTATTTCATCTTGGTTCATAGTGGATTCATCTATTTCTTCTTGCAATTCTGTCAGCTTTTACCTCATACACTTTGATGCTCTTTTATTAAGCACATGACAATAAAGATTGTTATGTTATTTGAAATATTGATCCCTTTATCATTATGCCACATTTTATCCCTGATAACTTACTTTGCTCTGAAGTCTTCTTTGATTAAAATTAATATACTACTCCCTCTTTCTTTTGATTAGTGTTAGTATGGTATATCTTTCTCCATACTATTACTTTTAATCTATATATGCCATTATGTATAAAGTGAGTTTCTTTAAATTACATATGATTAGTTCTTGCTTTGTGATTCACTTTGATAACCTGTCTTTTAATTTGTGTATAAATACCATTGATGGTTAAATTGATTATTGATATAGTTGAATTTGTATCTAACATACATGTTACTGTTTTATTTTTGTTACCCTTTTTTTCTATTTTTGTTCTCCACTCTTTTTCTGTCATTTATGATTTAATTATGCAGTTCAAATGATTGTTTTTTTGTAATTTTCTTATCATAGTATATGTCTTTTTTAAAATTTTTTTGTAGTTGACATAGAATTTGCACACCTAATACTAATCCAAGTCCACTCTCAAATAACACTACACTCCTTCACCTCTGGTACAAGTACCTTATAATAAAATTTTTTTTTAAATCCTAATTTCTCTCCTATCCCTCATGTCACTACTGTCATTCATTTCACATATATAAGCATACATAAGCATATATATAAGCCTAGAGGATCAAATACATTAAAATTTTTTTTACCTGTTAGATCAGTTTAAAATGTAAAACAATAAGTTATTGTTTTACTTATTTAATATTTTCAAGTTTCTGACCCTTTTATTCCTCTCTAAAAAGCTTTATTTAAAAAAAAAAATGCTGGGCTTCCCTGGTGGCGCAGTGGTTGAGAGTCCATCTGCCGATGCAGGGGACGTGGGTTCGTGCCCCGGTCTGGGAAGATCCCACATCCCGCGGAGCGGCTAGACCCATGAGCCATGGCCACTGAGCCAGCACGTCCGGAGCCTGTGCAAAAAAAAAAAAATGCTTGCAAGAAAGGTCTTTTGGCAACAAATTCCCTCAGTTTTAGTTTGTCTTAGGAAGTCTTTATTTCTCCTTCAATTCTGAAGGATAATTTCACATGGTACAAAAATCTAGGTTAGGTTTTTTGTTTTAATCCCAACATTTTAAGTATTTTGTACTACTCTCTTCTTGATTGCATGGTTTTCAAAGAGATGTCAGATATAAATCTTGCCCTAACTTCTCTATAAATAAGATGATTTTCTGCCCTTTGGATTGTTTCAGTATTTTTTTTTTCCTTAAATTTGATTTTTTTGAAGTTTGAATACAATATGAGTAGGTGTAGACCTTTTTGACAGTTATCCTGCTCGGTGTTCTCTGAGCTTCCTGAATTTGTGGTTTGTTGTCTGTCATTTACATGGGAAACTTTCAGTCACTATTGCTTTAATTATTGCTCTGTTACTTTTTCTCTTTCTATTCCTACTGTTATTTACATTATGCATATGCTATCCCTTTTGTAATTGTTTCACAATCTTTGGATATCCTGTTACATGTTTTCAGTTATTTTTCTCTTTGCTTTTCTGTTTCGGAAATTTCTAATAAGATAGTCTAATAAGTTTCTAATAAGATAGTTTCTAATAAGATAAGCTCTGAGATTCATTCCTCAGCCATATCCACTCTATTAATGCACCAAAGGCATTCTTTTTGTTACAATGTTTTCTTTTTCTCTCAAGCATTTTTTATTATTATTTATTAGAATTTCCATCTCTCTGCTTACTTCATCCATCTGTTGTTGAAGGCTGTCTATTTTTTTCATTAATTCCTTAGTGTATTAACCATAGTTTTAAAAAATTCTTTGTCTAATAATTCTAAAATTTCTTCCATATCTGACTCTGGTTCTGATACCTGTTCAATGTCTTAAAGTATGTTTTTTCTTGTTGTTGTTGTCATGCCTTGTAATTATTTTCTTGATAGCAAGACATGATGATTCAGGCAAAAGGAATTGCTGTATATAGGCCTTTAGTACTTTGGTTGTGAGTCATATAGAAAGGGGAAGAATTCTATAGTACTCTGATTAGTTCTCAGTCTTTTAGTGAGTCTGTGCCATTTTCATGAGTGTTTCTCAGTTTTTTCACCCCCTTTAAGTATGAAATAATAACTAGAGTGCAGTAGAGTTGGATATTTCCTTTCTCCCAGGTCAGTTAGGCTCTGATAATAAATATCCCAGTAAGTTAGGCTCTGGCTAACTAGTTTCCTCTGAAGGTAAGTCTTACAAAGAACAGTGTGTTCTGCTGTATTTCAAAATGGCTCCTTTTCACCTCCCACTGCCTAATTATGACAGGAATTTTCTCCAATATTTATTGTGAGAATCTGTTCAAGCTCCTGGTGGTAAATCTCACAATATTGTGGGATTCCCTAGATGGAGTCCCCCTGGAGATTCTAACTCTCTGAGACTTCCACTCTGAGCCTCTAGCAACTTGTCATTTAATGTTTAGCTTTCTTTACCCTGGCACTGGTTCCCAGGACAGTTTCCACTCATGAGTCTCTGTTCTAGTAAGTAATGTCTCCGAATATCTGCTGTCTGTCTCTCCAGTCTTTGTGGCTGTGGAGTCCTGTGTCCTTGCCTCTTGTAAGGATATTAGAAGAATTAATTTTTCACTCTGTTCAGCTTTTTACTTGTGAGGATAAGGTAGAGACTTTTAAACTCTCAGATTGTCCACACTGAGCTTCTGCAATTTTTCAATTATACTTCTGTGTTTTTGTTTTCTGTTTTGCCCTGGCACTGGTTCATGTGAAGGTATCTGCTGATCAGTTTCTACTCTGGTAAGTTGTAATTCTCTGTTCTCTGTATGTGTATCTCCCCCAAAATTTGAGAGAATCAGTTTGTACTGTGGCATCATTTTTCTGATGAACCTAAGAAGAGTTTTATTGTTGTTGCTGTGTTTTTTTCATTTTGGCATTTTACTTGCTGTTAGGAAGTAGTGGTGAGTTCTAAGATCCTTATATGTTGAACCAGAATCAGAAGTCTAATTTCCTTTTTAAAAAATTATATTCTTATGTTTAAAGAAATTCATCCATGATCTTTAATGGCAGGTGTCTTTTAAGCAAATTCCTCTATTTTTCATTTTCTGAGAATGTATTTACTTACTTCTTGTTCCTTAAATATACTTCTTCTGGATATAGGATGCCAGGTGGAAATGTATTTTCTTTCAGAACTTGACAAATATTGTTGGACTTTGTTTTGTCCTCCATGGTTTTGAGCAGAAAATCTGCTGTCATTCAATATATCCCCCTCAATAGGTAATGCATCCTTTCTTTGTGGAAACTTTCAATAAATTTTTTTCCTGTCTTTGGTTTTCAAAAGTTTAATTTAGACGTGTCTTGGCATGGATTTCTTTGATGTTTTCCTTCTTGTTTGGGTTTTGATCAGCTTCTTGACTCTGTAGATTTGTGTCTTTTGCCAAATTTGTTTTTATTTTCAGCTATTACTTAACTGAATACTCTTTACAAGCCATTATTTACTCTCTTTCCGGGATTCTGATATTATAAATGAGTTTTGTTACAGTTCAACAGGTTCCCAAAGCTCCATTTATTTATTGTTCTAAATTCCACTTTCTCTGTCATTCAGATTGTTTAAATTCTGTTGATTTCTCCTCAAGTTAATTATTCTATCCACTTTTATTGCCACTCTACTATAAGCCCATCCAACACATTCTTAAATATAAGATATTGCATTTTTCTGTTTTATAAGTTTTTTTATAGTTCCATTTTTTGATGTTTCTTTTTTTGTTTTTGTTTAGAAACAATTTGTAACTAAATATCTTTTTAATGCCTATTTTAAAATCCCTTTCAGATAATCCAAACATTTGATCTATCTCGTTGGTGTCAGTTGATTCTCTTTTCTCATTCAAGTTGTGATTCCTGATTTTTACTATGATATGTGATTTTTTTTTATTGTATCTTGGACATTTAGTCCACAATGTTAGAAGACTCTGGGTTCTGTTGTTTAACAGGCAATCACTCTATTTAGGTTTAGTATGCAGATTCTTGCCTAGTATTTTTTCAAGACCTTTAGTCAATCTGGGGAAAAATTATGGTACCTGGGCTGCTTCCTGTTGCTAAGTTGGAAGTCAGGAAATACCAATCCTGAATTACCTTTTCCTATTGGGTGGGAACATAAGGTATCCCATTGTTTTTTTTTTTTGTTTTTTGCAAAGCATTTCACTTTCTTCCTACCATCTTTCAAAAAACATTTTATTCGTTTTGGTTGCCACTGGTATTTTGTTCAGGTTTCATACTGTACTTAGTGGGGAGGAGCAGAGATAATGAATCTATAGTAGTACCCCCTTACCCAGGGTAAGCATGTTCCAAGACCCCCAGTAGACACCTAAAACCAGGAATAGTACTGAACTCTATACACACATTTTTCTTTTTTCCATACATACATCTCTATGATAAAGTTTAATTTATAAATTAAGCACAGTAAGAAATTAGCAACCATAATTAGTAACAAAATAGAGCAATTATAACAATTCACAGTAATAAAATTTCTGTGACTTTTTCATCTTTACTAAGCACTTATCACTCACTGTGGCAATAACTTTTGCAGTTTGAGGTGCCACAGCAAAACTAGCATGAATTTCTTTTTCCTTCTTCACAATTTCACAAATAGAAGAATGATTTTTACTGTAGATCTTAGAAACCTCAGTATACATTTCTTTTCCTTTCCTTTATATTAAGTCAAGGACTTTCCATTTTTCACTTAAAATAAGCACTTTATGGCTGATGCAAATTGCCAGCATCACTACTTTTGTGCTTTGGGGCTATTAGTGAGCAAAATAAGGGTTACTTGAACACAAACACTGTGATACCACGATATTCATCTGTTAACCAAGATGGTTACTAAGTGACTAATGGACAGGATACACTGGACAAAAGGACGATTCACATCTTGGACAAGATTGAACAGAATGGCACAAGATTTCAGCAAGCCATTCAGAATGGCACTAAGTTTAAAGTTTGTTAATTGTTTATTTCTAGTATTTTCCATTTAATATTTTCAGACATGGTTGAATGTGAATAACTGGAAACATGGAAAGCAAAACCACAAATAAGGGGAAACTACTGTACTTCATTTTGCCTATACTGGAAATGCTCTTGGCTTTAACATTACAAAAGATTCAATTTATAAAATCAGCTTGGTTAGAAAGCTTTTCTTTAATGCTTTTGGCAAAGACATAAATCATTTTTGTGTGACTTCTATATGCCATGTAATTCAAGCAATTTCTTGCATATTAGTACACATAATCAAATAAACATCCTGATGAAAGGATTATATTTTTATATACAGGAAAATATAAAGAACTAAATTAAAGTTAAGTCATTTATTTTCACATCCAACTATCTGGTGTATAGCTGGAGACATGGCTAAAATAAAAATAATAAACTTTTCTACTTGCAGAATTCCAATGCATGTCTATGTTGCAGGGAAAAGTATCAGTGCAAGTTCAATTTCACAGTTAAAGTTTAAAGATATTTATTCTTAGAAGTGAATTAATTTTGGGAATTACCTATTAATAATTTAAATAATCATTGGAAGGACTAAGGAAATGGAAACTAGTGTGAGCACTCAGGAAAAATTCTCAAAAAATAAAACACAGAAGTGAAGTTGCCAAGGGAACTCTTGTCTTGTTGTGATTCAAAAGATAAAACATAAGAATAGTGCTAAAATTGAAAACCACCAGGGTCTTTCCCCATCTACTCAGAATCATACCATCAAATTGATTCCTCATTACATTTATCTTTCCCAAGTCAACTCAATTTAGATATTAAGAGCATATAATCAGGCAGAATGCTAACTTCAAAGGAAGTCTAGTAAATATGATTTCAGATTTCCAGGCTCCACTATACAACACACACTAAAAAGAGGTTGCTGATATATACCCATAAATACTGGAGAGGTAAAATTATCATTTTGTTTACATGAGGAAGAAATAAATGATTTACTCTGCAATAGTTACAAGGAACTACTAGAATTCAGAAAATAGAAAATATCCATTTGCAGGACAATGGAAGTGATTGAGGCTTTACTAGATTTGCATCTTGGAAGGTGGATATTATTTGATTATAAGATAGGGCATCCTTTCTTCATATATCAGTTCTCATAATGTTTTATTCACAGAAGAAACAATAATCTCTATATATGTATATGTTAGTGCATATGTATATGTATATCTATGTCTATAGACTTGAATTAAATTTCACTTTAATTTTAAAAAGTATGAGGACTTCCCTGGAGGTCCAGTGGTTAAGACTCCATGCTTCCACTGCAAGGGGCATGGGTTTGATCCCTGATCCGGGAACTAAAATCCCACATGCCATGCAGCACAAAAAATAAAAAGTATTCCTTAAAAAAAAGTAAAATAAAATAAAAATTTAAAAGTAGGATAATAAAGTTTCCATATTTAGATATGAGAACAGCGTGTCGTAGCAGATGATAAAGGAAACAGTCTGGGGAAAAACACAAACCACTTTATAATCGCATAAGGCAGAATGTCAGAGAGGAAAGAGATCCACATAGAAGGGGCTCCAGAGATCTGAAGAGAATCACCCTGAAATTTTTAGCTGAGCAATAATCAGTGCAAGTATGTAATGAAGCTACCCATTGTTAGGAAAAGATATGCCCCCAAACAATTAGAGAGAATAATACCCTTAGGTAATGCAGGGTTAAGAATAGATTTGGTTCCCACCATAAATAACCAAAATCCTCATAAATAACAAGATACTGAAAAATATTAAGGGGAATTTTGCCAGCAGTGGTTCAAAATTAGCCCTAGACTAATAGTCCTCTAGTCCTACCAAATAATGCTTAAAATAAATACTACAAAGAACCCAGCTGTTTCCAAGTAACTTAACTATGTACCAGAATTAAACACAAAACATAACTAGGAATGCAAAAATATCAAGCACCAAACAATATAAAGTATAAAAATCAGGAAAATAGAACCAACTATGAAGAGAAATTTAATCAACCCAGTTATTACACATATGATAGAATTAGTACACAAAGAATATAAAAAAAACAAGTATTGTAACTCACAATTGTCCAAGATGTTATACAAAAGGCTAAAAATATTAAGTAGAAACAAAAAATATTTTTAAAAAGACCCAAATTAAAGTTTTAGAAATGGAAACTACAAGGATAAAATGAAAAAAAAATACAACTAGACGGCATTAATGGCACATCAGACATTGAAGAAAACAAGGTTAGTAAACCTGAAGACACAGCACTAGAATCTATCCAAAATTAAGCACAATAAGAATAAAGATTTTTAAAAATGTACAGCATTAATGATCTCTGGAAAACTCCAAATGACTTTATATACATTCCTTAATTGAGATGGTAGTTGGAGAGGAGAAGAACTATTTGAAGAAATAATGGCTAAAACATTTCCAAATTTGATTAGTAATATAAACTCACATATCAACGAAGCTCAGTAAAACCCAGACAGAATAAATATGAAGAAAAGTACACCATGTTATATTATGACCAAATTGCTGAAAACCAGTGATAGAGAAAAATGTTTAAAGCAACTGGGGGATGGGGAGGAATACATTAGCTACAGGGGATAAAAGATCAGATTAATAGCAGATTTATCTTCATTTAATAAAGCAGGAGACATTTTAAAATTTTTTGAAGTGTTATAAAAATAAAAGGTGTCAAATTAGAAATCTATATTTCTTGAAAATATATTTAAAGAATGAAAAAGAAATAAAAATACTTTCAGACAAACAGAAGCTGATTCATCACCAGCAGACCTCCATTAAAATAAATTTATAAGGAAATCTTTCAGGCCGAAGAAAAATTAGACCAGAAGGAAATCTAAATAAAGAAGAGGGCTTCCCTGGTGGCACAGTGGTTGGGAGTCCACCTGCCAATGCAGGGGGTGTGGGTGCCCCAGACTGGGAGGATCCCACATGCCGTGGAGTGGCTGGGACCATGAGCCATGGCCGCTGGGCCTGCACGTCCGGAGCCTGTGCTCTGTGGCGGGAGAGGCTGCGGTGGTGAGAGGCCCATGTACCACAAAAAAAAAAAAAGAAACAAAGAAAACTGGAAAATGTAACTTTTTTGTGTTTAAAACAATAATTGATTAAAGCAAAAATAATGACAATGTATTGTCAAGTTTATGACATACTCAGTAGTAAGATGTTTAACAGTAGTGCAACCATCAAGGAAAGAATTAGAACATTTGAAGATTCTTACACTATGCATGAAGTGATATAATATCACTTGAAGATAGACTATACTAAATTTAAGATGAAAAATATATTCCTAAAAGAAACTACTAAAATGATAATATGGAAACTATAGATAAAAACAAAAAAATGATAAAATGGAATCACAGAAATATTCAATTAATCCTAAGGTAGCAAGTAAAAGAGGAAGAATTAAACAAACAGATAATACAAGTAGAAAACAAATAGAAAAATGATAGATGTAAGCCCAAACTTATTAACAATTGTATTAAATGTAAATTGTCTAAAGACCTCAATTAAAAGGGAGAAGTTAGTAGTGTGTATAAAAAAGCAAGATTCAACTATAGGATGCCTATGAAATCCATTTTAAGGCATAATTAGATTAAAAGCAAAAGAATGGGCAATGATAATTCATGATAACACTAATCACAAAAAGCTGAAGGGGTAATATTAACATCAGACAAAATATATTCCAGAGAAAAGAATATTACTGATAATAAAAAGATTATTTAATAATGTTAAGGGGGTAAATTCACCAATAGGAACTACATTTATAATAAGCTTGGAGTACATGAGAAAAAATAAATAGAATTGCAAGAAGAAATAGATATATCCACAATAAAAGGCATAAATAAATAGAATAAAGCACCTTTTTCTATTTATAGAAAAAGTAAAGAGGAAATCAGTAAGGTACAGAAAATCTGGTTGTAAATTATATAAAAATAACTTTTGGCATGTCTACGATATCTGTGTGATTGCAACAGAGGTAAACATGTTTAGATATCTTTACTAAAATTGCTGAGTGTATCTCTGTTACAGTTTTCACGTGTCACCAGCATTATCACAATAGAATTTTAAAGTTTGTATGTTAACAGTAACCCAAGCTTCAGTCTCTTTGAAACTTACAAATGGAATTGAGTTTTTCTTTGTCATTTGTGTTTCTTATCCTTAGGATGATTTGAAGTCCTTTAAGCTGGAGAAATACAGTTCTGACAGTAGCAACAAAATTTCTTGATTTTTGTATGCTCAACCTGGGTATTCCAACCTCCAGTTACAACGGCACCCATTTTTAGTGGTACTGTTATTAAGAAACTTTGAAAATTCTATCATTTACTTGGAAAATTTATTGTTGCCATCAGTCTCAATCAGAAAGAAATACAAAACTGATGGCATTCAAAAAAATCAAACTGGCCAAACTCTCTGACATTCACAGATTTCCTGCTTAAATATATTACCCCTGGTCCTCAGGGCCATGAGACCCAAACCCTTTATTATTCCTCAAATCTCATCAGATGAAGTTTTAACATGTTTTCTGTGAATTTGTGTGTTTTTCCCTGATTTCAGACTTTGCTTCTGGTGGAGCAGGATACTACAGAAGATTCACATAATACACACAGAATTATTGCAAACTATATAAGCTGCCTATCCTTCTTATTCTCTAAAGTAGACTATTCATGAAATTGATAGGAACAGAGTAGAGGAACAAAGTAGGTAATTAGTTAATCCCACTAAGGGATTTTAAGTAAAGAAAAAATATGGTAGACCCCTGTAAGTTAATGATCACTCAAGAAAGCAGGTTTGTTTAATCACAAAACAAAACAGCCTTGCTTAGCAACAAAACCATGCAACAGAGCACGAGACATGCCCCAAAACAATGGTAGCATGAGACCCATATCTTGCCCATTGAACTTGGTAAATTAATGACCCCTAGGACATGCTTTCTGCACACATAAAAAACAATAATTCATGGAAAGGTGACATTTCAAAGTGAAAGATCCTCATTGTGCTGAGACCTGAAATAATTTTTCCATAGTGCCACGACAGTCCCAGCTTGACCATGTAGGGACAAGAAAACTCCCCCGCCTGACACAGAGGAGGAACTGATCACGTAAGCATGGCGCCTACTCAAGAATGAAGAAGAAGGTGCTCTTTTCCCCCACCCTACTTTTCTTTTGGTAATAAAACAGTAGCCCACTAAGTTCTTGGCATGGCAACTTCTTCCTTGTCCACTTGCGTCACAAGTCCTATTCTAATAAATCACTTCTTATCTCTCACTTTGCCTCTCACTGAATTCTTTCAGCACTGAGACATAAAGAACTGGAGCTCCTCAGAGCCCCACAAAATGCCACCTAGTGGTTTCAGCATGAAACTCAGACACTTTGTCTCTTAAAAAAGATAGTGAAGGGGCTTCCCTGGTGGCGCAGTGGTTGAGAGTCTGCCTGCCGATGCAGGGGACACGGGTTCGTGCCCCAGTCCGGGAGGATCCCACATGCCCCAGAGCGGCTGGAACTGTGAGTCATGGCCACTGAGCCTGCACGTCTGGAGCCTGTGCTCCACAACGGGAGAGACCACAGCAGTGAGAGGCCCACGTACTGCAAAAAAAAAAAAAAAAGATAGTGAAGAAAGTTACTTTAGCCAAAGACAACATTGTAGCCAAGTTTGTTTCTCTTAAAATTTCCTCCAGAATAATATAAACAACAAAAAGGGAAAGGGAATCTATACCAGAGCCATGCTCTCAAAAACATAAAGGCAGAGAATGCCTAGAATCAAAAATAACTATGAGTAACAAGAAAATAATAACCAAATCCTCATGCGCAGTCACTAGTTTAGCTATCCCACATCCACTTCACCATAAGACTTTGTGTTAAGCAAAGGCAAGAAACAAACAAAACAAAACAAACCAGTAAATGTGGTCAAGAGACAAAGGAAAACTATAGTTAAAGGGTCTAATACTGATATTAAAAGTCAGTCAGAAAGATTGAGTCCACACTAAATCTTGAAATTCCAAAATTCAAGTGTCTGGACAAAAGTACAGACTATATAGAATAAACCATAAAATCTGTGTAATTTAAAAGAACAGTCATGTTTAAAGGGTAGTAAAAATTTAGAGGTGCAGGAGTAAAATGAAAAGGAAGTCTTAGAAACATATTGGTTCTGAGAGAAAGATAAAAAGAAGGAAGAAGCACCCTTTAGCAATTCACATGTGAGGAAGATAGAAGAAAAATGAGAAAAGTACAGTTGTGCAAGACAAAAGAAAACCATAAATTTGAACACTCACAACTCCATCCCCATGAAAACCAAAGAAATATAACCTGCTGAATGACTTCAATATAATTAGATCTGTATGTGTCATTAAACTAGAATATCGTAACCCCCAAACCATAAAATAAATGAGAAAAATTTCATACATATCAATTGAAGAAAATGTTTTCCCCCTGAATAAAACCACGAACCAGAAGAAAACTTTGTAAGCACTCCAAAGAGAATAAAATATATAAAAATAAGTATGTGAGGGTATGAAAGACAACTAGAAACACTAAATCCAAAATTTAAAAACAGAAATGTACAAAAAATAGGAATAAAAATGTAGAGAGTTAATTGAACTCAAGAGAAAGACATAATTATCTCAGAAGTGGAAAATAAATTGTATCATGCATAAAAGGGAATAGAGTAAAAGAAAGTAAAGGACAAAGACAGGAGAGCAATCAATAAGAGAAAGAAAATAATATCAAGAAAGAAGTAAAAAAGGCAAAAAGAAAACAGAAATTGAAGACAAAGAAAGAGCAACATATTATCAAAATCTTTTAAAAAGTAAAAGAAACCAATAGAAGAGACCTAACATTTAAAACTATAATCCAATAAATATTTTCAGAAAAAAAATCTGAAAGTTGAAAGGGCTCATTGAGTACTTCAGAGTGGGGAGAGAGGAGGAAGAATGATCCATTCTGAGAAATAGCCAAATAAAATACTTAGCTTTCAAAAGTAAAGATAAAGTCTTCAAGGCAAAGGTCAGATAAATTTCAAAGGCAAAAAAATTAGGCTGGCATCAGGAATTTCAAAATCAACATACAAAGCAAATAACAATAAAGCAGGTGTTATTTTCTAATCCAATGAACAAAGGTAAAGAATTTTATATCTAGCCATGCTGTCATTAAAATATCAATATTATAAAGAAAATCTTTTCAACATTAGCTTAGAAAATTCTGCATCCATCAGCACTTCTTGAGTAATATACCAGAGGTGACCTTCCTTCAAAAAAATGTTGCCTGAAAACAACTCAGCAAAAGTCCTAATGGTGAGTATTTTAAAATGACTAAATGTACACTTAAGGCCAAAAAAAAAAAAAAAAAGATATGAGGATGGAAAAATAATTTTAAAATTAAGTTTTGATAAAACAGAAATAATACAACAATAAAGTAGGAGGAGAAGGGGAGGAAAATGGGAAATTATTGTAAACCTTTTTAGTATTGTCAATAGGTGGCATTAAATGATATAAAAGAAAGTGGAAAATTGGTAAAATATTAAAAAAACTAGAAGACTAAAGACAATAGATGTGTACATGTACAAGAGTAACCACTACAATTAAATAATAAAAGTTCCTAAAAAGGTACAAACCTTTTCCTATGTGCAAAAAAAACACCACATCTTGCAAGGAAACAAATAGCACATAAAACAAATTATGCATAATTATAAAAATTGTGACTGAGCTTATACTGAAGACAGTAATATAAGTATCAATAAATGTCAATTGAATTAACTCATGTAATTAAAAATATTTTATCAATTTGTCTCACAAATCAAAATCTAACTATGCTCTACTCTGAGGCACACCTGAAAGCAATTCAGAAACACTACAAATAAAGAGTGGACAAAAGTATTATGGTTACCAAAGGGAGAAGGGGAAAGGATAAATTAGGAGTTTGGGGATTAACATATACACACTACTATATATAAAATAGATAACCAACATGGACCTACTGTATAACACAAGGGAACTATACTCAATCTTTTGTAATAGCCTATAAGGGAAAAGAATCTGAAATAGAATATATATATATACATATATACATGTACATATACATATATGTCTCTATATATAACTGAATCACTCTGCTGTACACCTGAAATTAACACAACACCGTAAATCAATTATACTTCAGTTAAAGAAAAGTATATCAGGTAAATAAAATGAAAAAAAAAACAGGAGTGAATGTGTTAATATGTAGAATATATATGTAGAATATAAACTTCAAACATTAATCCTGACAAAGAACACTTTATTAATGCTAAAAGCCACAATTCACAATGAGTACATAATATATATTACAATTTATGAACCAAAGAACATAGTATCTGCCTGAAGCAAAAACTGCAGAGGATGCAAGGACATATTAATAGAATCACACTAATAATAAGAAATGTTAATATGTCATTCTCAGTACAAAGTGAATCAAGTGGACAAAAAAAATTAGGAATATAAAATATTTAAACACAATAAAACAAGGTAGACTCAGAGATCTATTTCACACTCAACCCCTTGATAAGAGAGAATACATCTTTTTTCCAAGTGTCCATGAGATATTTACCAAAAAAAAAGTTTTATAATAGGTTTAAAAGAAACATGATTAATTTTTAGAAATTAGAAATATTGCAAACAATATTTTCTCATCAAATACAAAAAAACCTAGAAATTATAACAAAAACAAAGAGAAGACAAATAAAAAGACAGGTCTTTTTTACCTAGAAATTTTTTAACCTTTTATCAAACAAATCTATGCACTGAAATTACAGACTTAAAAAGTTAATCACAAAGCAACCAATTCACATCAGAATACATGGTACATTCAATTTATTAATAGACAAAATCCATATCACTAAAAATTTTACCAGTAATATAGAAAGAATGAAAATTAGTGAGTTACTTCTTATAGTTTAGAAGACTAGATAAATGAAAACAAAGTAAAGCTGTATGTGGAAATCAAAGGAAGATAATAATAGCAAAATATTATGAGCTAGAGAATACAAAAAAATATATAGTTAATAGATCAACATTCAGAGACTGCTAGCTAATTTGTTCAAAGAAAAAAAGCACAAAAAAAACAAAATAGGAAATGCAATGGGAGAAATAACCATTGAAACACAAGTGACTTAAAAAATTGTAAGAGACTAATATGTAGATCCCTGTGAAAATATGAGACCTTATATGAAATCAATAATTTCCTAGCAAAATATAGACTATCAACATTGATTTCATGAGTTAGCTTACATATTCCAAAAGGAAATCAAAGAAATTGTGATAGTTATTAAGAAAATACCCCCCCAAAAAAATCAGCTGAAATAGAAGACTTCACAAGAAAATTCTGCCAGATAATGAAAGATCACATAGTCCAAATGTTGTATAAGTTATCCTAAGCATTAAAAAGGTAGAGACACTTCCCAGCCCTTTTTAAAGCAAATACAATACTGTACATAAAACTACAGATCAATCCTTCTCATGAATATATGGCATAAAAATAATAAAATATCAGTGAAAAGAATCTGACAAGCAGATGCTGGTGCTCTCATATAAAGATGCACATCTGAAATGATCATCTCCACACAGTACAGGTACATCTTCCAGCTTAAGCCAGAGAATGACACATAGTAGGTTACTGACAATTGATATAACCAGCATCAATAGTACTCAGCTGACAGCATCTGTGTTAACACGACTCTGTTACAAGAAATTTTTATTGGGGAAAATAGGATGGTACGTATGTAAGAAATTTTACTGTTTTCTTAAAGAAATTCTTACAAACGAATTTGTCTAGCCAAACAGTTTGTTCATGTGGACAAACTTCTCTCATATTGCAACAACAGATTGCTCACAGGAACACAGCCCACTTGCCAGACAACAGTTTTTTTAATACCTTTTCCAAAAATATTATGTTATTTTTATCCAATCCCTATTAGCACCCCACCTTAAAAGACTTACCTTAAAACACCAGAGCCTAGACACCAAAAATCTATAAATATCCTTCTCCAGCCTACTTCTGAGACACTATTATCAAGGTATGTTTTCCCTTGATGTGGTAAATTTAATGAATTCAGATTTCCTTTATCAATATGTTTCTCTGCTAGCCTTTATGGAGCATTCAATTGTCTACACAATGCCATTTCATGTCAAAAATATAATCACCACGGTAGAAGCACATATTTAATTTAAAGTTTTGAAAATCAACTAGTTACAAATAATAATCCTTCAGACAAATTTAAAATTAGAACTCAAAAGTTGTCAAAGATTTAGAACTAATTTTTGCATTCATTTGCACATGTATCATGTTCACACACATTCTTGTTTTAGTAGGAACAATTCTTTTTAACAGACAAAATTCAAACAACAAAAGAAAGTTTTGTAAAAAAGCTTAGTTTTCCTATTACCTATTTTATGTATTTTTCTTATAACTGTCTGTTATAGTCTTACAAACTATTTCCCCCATGGCCTAGTAGTTTAAGGCTAAATACAGTTGTATTATTCATTTTAACTTTATGACTACAAGGAAGTCACATTACCTCTCAATGCCTCATAATAAAAATTATATCTATCATCAATTCATATTTTGAAACTGCTTTATAATCCTTTACCAAATTATATTATCAAGTTGTTTCCATAGACACTTTTAAACATATTAAAGAGTGTACAGTGTTATATTTTCCTTCATACAAATTTGTAACCCTCACTGAAAAATTCATTTGCTCCAGCTGTCATCACAAAATTTTGCATGTCAATTAAGGTACTAATTTATATGCAGATCTGTTTATTTACTGAGGTGTCTAATGGCCTCTAGCAGTGCACTACATACGTGCACTATGAAAAGCAGACTTGCATTCTCCAAAACATATCACTGAACAACAGCTGGATAAGAGGATTGAGTTTTACAAAATCATTCACGATTTGGAACACCCAGTATGTTTTCTGCCTTCCTTCTATCTATATATCTGTCAAGGACTAGGAATATGTTCCTTATCCAGGTTAGAGTAATTCTTACAGTAACAACAGAAAAAATGGGAGTACAGAAAAACATGAAACTATTACATTTATGTAAAGGCCATGTGGGAAAATGATTTCAACTATGCAAAAGACTTTGTTCAAAGTTCCTGAAAATAGAGGAACAGCAAACTGTCTCCAACTTTCAGTTTCCTGGAGTGTTCTAAAGTAAAGTGACATCTTGATATTAAATAATAGTATTAATAATAGTACCATTAATGATACCAAGCTCTTTCTGAACACATTTTGTCAAAGAACCTTACTCAAATTGTTTCTAATCCTCACAACAACCATGCAAACAATCCATTTTAAACTTCTTAAGAGTG
Organism: Pseudorca crassidens; assembly: GCF_039906515.1. NCBI lineage: Eukaryota > Metazoa > Chordata > Mammalia > Artiodactyla > Delphinidae > Pseudorca > Pseudorca crassidens. The sequence goes on along the minus strand of NC_090304.1, from coordinate 74,061,725 downwards.
AGAGAAGATAGCTGTTTCCTTAGGTAACAAAGTTAGTAGGAAGAATAGGTAACATTCAAATAAATACCTGTCTCATTTCAAAGCTATTTTTCTTTATATGATGCTATATTTCTTATTCCACCAATGATAATGAGACATATGGAATACTTGTGGGAGAGTTATCACTTTCCTTTAGTATCTACATCTGTAAGTTTCCCACCCACCCTAGTCCAAATCAATGTATTTCCTTCCTGCCTTGCCAAAACACTTTCTTTGGTCACTTTAACCTCCTCGTATTGATCATTGCCCTCATTTGTACCTGGACACCTGTTAAGGGCTATTTCAGTACTCAGATGAAACATTATTTACCCAGGAAAATCCTTCTTCAATTTCTAAGAAACAAAATCAGTTCCCCTTATAACATATACTCATAGACACAATTCCAAGCATTTGAATTATCACAAGTATCATCAATAATTGAACATGAAATCATATTTTCCAGTCAATATTCTTCATTAGATTCTAAGTTACACAAAGTCAGGGACAATATTCACAGGTAGGACCCCAGTGCCTTATACAATGCCTGATACCTAGCAGGAGCTCAATAAATATATTTTAAAAAATAAATAAATAAGAGCTTCCTTGGTGGCGCAGTGTTTGAGAGTCCACCTGCCGATGCAGGGGACACGGGTTCGTGCCCCTGTCCGGGAAGATCCCACATGCCGCGGAGCGGCTAGGCCCGTGAGCCATGGCCACTGAGCCTGCGCGTCCGGAGCCTGTGCTCCACAATGAGAGAGGCCACAACAGTGAGAGGCCCGCGTACTGCAAAAAATAATAATAAATAAATAAATAAATAAGGCAATGTTATTTGAGATAACAAACTCATTACTGAATTTCTACTTTTCCAACTAGAGAAAGGAGGTCCAAATAACAACCAGAAAATATTAAGAATGATATCTGTTGACCTCCTACCTGAGTGTAGACAATGCAGATCCTTAGACAATACATAAACTTAGATATAATCTGTGGATCATTTTGACAGTTGGATGAAATTTCATCTGTGCTTCAGGGAAAAGTCTGTTTGCTAAAACATTCACTGCAGGAGATTGTTCCAGCTCACTGGAATTGTATTATTTAGAGGATAATATCTAGCCCAGAACAACAAAGCTCTATGATTTTGAAATGCCACCATTTCAAAATGGCTATAAATTGGACTCCTCTAAGAATGTTTATATAAGGTTTGAAGAAAAAAACATGGAAAGATAGTGGTACAGTAGGGTAATTTTCAAGTTGTCATAATGATATTTTTGTATTAAATGTTGGAGACATACACACAAAAAGAAAATTTGCAGCGATTCACTTCATTACTAGAGTTACAATTATGTTATAAAACTTTAATGTTGCCTAGTCTTTTTTTTTTTTTTTTTTTTTACATTTGTCTTCTGAAGCATATGTGTTTAAGGTGGAAACACGTAAATACCTATGGCATTACAGGAAGGAAAATCCCGACCTGTATTTAATTTGTCAGTCTTCCCTGGTCCTCAAGTATGAGAAGCTAGCTATGTTAGAATCTCTTACATCATACTGTTAGTGAAAATATTTTTTTTTTGTTAAAGTGTCTTTCTAAAATCTAGGCTCCTTCACAATAACTATGCTTGCATTACCAACTGCTTTTTCTCATTCATTGGATTGATTGATCATCCCCTACATTTCCTATAAATAAAATGCCAAAATAATATTAAAGTTTTGGCAAAGAGAAATGAATATGCCTGCATGTGTTTGCAGTCACAACTAATTATATACCCATAGCAGGTGGCAATATATTTTTTTAAACATTGGCTGATGTTATAGAAACACTCACCCTTACCCACAGATTCATGTTGTTCCTCATGTTGCATTGCATTACTTGTTTTCCTCACAAGGAACATTCAAGAATCTGACATTAGATCACTTTCAATTAAATATGAAAGAATGGCAGACAGAAACTAAGGGAAAGATACACTTTGACTTATGCCAGTATAAAACATACTAGTTTTTACTCTGGAAAATATTGGTGGTGCCAAATAGAATTCCAGGTATTATAGAATCAAAGTTGTCATAAAATATTTATGATATACTTTTATATTGGACAATCAATATGATTTTTTAATTTGTTTTCTTTCACTTTTAACCAGAGTGGGAAAACAAGGCTATTAATTTGAGCCCCTCCAAATACTCCTACTAATAAAAAAACAGTCTCAACTCTACACCCAGCCAAGTACCATTTTTTAAAAATCTCTATCAAAATGGAAGGGAATAACTAATATAGATTTAAAATGTATCAAGAAATCACTTTGATGGAGGTAAAAGAAAATAATTTTAAGAAGACTGTAATAATAATATAAATAATTCCATGAGACAGAGTTAAGAAACCAAACATACTGAATCATTTCATTGAACACATTATAGACTAGGTAAATTGACAAGGAAGTATGCATACAACTGTGCTTTATTGAACACCTTAGGGCTTAAACTGTAAAGCTTTTAGGGATTTGATTCCTTATATCTGTGCTTGGCCATTTTTTCAGAGACTTCAGATGGTAATATCCAACAGATTCTTTGGAACTTCTTTTGACACAGAGTATCAGATAAAAGTTTTGTTAAATATCTGGCAGCTAGATAACTATGTCAGCAAAACTAACCACATCTAGTATACAAAGGTATCCAAAAATCAAATGGAAATTTGTGAGTTTTTATTTTATAAATTTTATTTCTCAAGGACAAGATCAATGCAGAGCAGAGGACAAAGTGGGAAGGCTAGCACCAGTCTTGGTGGTATTTAATAGTTCTAGAGGAAAAGGATATTTCCATTTCAGCACATTTGGCCTAGCTCCTATCATAAATCTACAACTTTATATATCAAAAATTATATTGATATTAATTTATTCATCCATCCACTGAAGTGTAGACTGAATGTGTATATGCTGTGTATACTACTCTAAGCTACAACTTATCCAATTCTCAGCTCCTTTACCCTCACAGCACATCCAAACTAAAGAAAGTATCAAATATGCTTTTCTATTATTTTGAATACACTACAGGCTTCTTATCTTTTTGGAAGATTTTATTTTATTATGAATCCAGAGTATAATCCTCATACTTTATTATTCAAGTTACTGAACACATCCTGCATTTTTCCTAAGTTAGGTTTCAGAAAGCTCTGTATTAATCACATTGTTCCAATGTCTGTTCTTAGTATGTAACCCTCACCCTTTCAGGAAAAGAAAAAAACAAAACCAAAAAAACTAAGCTGCTTTCTTTCTTTCTTTCTTTTTTCATAGTTTTGACGTTTATTCCTCATTAACTTTTTTTTAAAATTTTTATTGGAGTATAGTTGCTTTACAATGCTGTTTAGTTTCTACTGTACAGTAAAGTGAATCAAAAATATATATACATATATCCCTTCTTTTTTGGATTTCCTTCCCATTTAGGTCACCACAGAGCATTGAGTAGAGTTCCCTGTGCTATACAGTAGGTTCTCAGTAGTTATCTGTTTTATACATTGTATCAATGTGCATATATGTCAATCCCAATCTCCCAATTTATTCCACACCTCCTTTCCCCCTTAGTATCCATATGTTTGTTCTCTACATCTGTGTCTCTATTTCTGCTTTGTAAATAAGATCATCTATACCATTTTTTTCAGATTCTACAAATATGCATTAATATCCGATATTTGTTTTTCTCTTTCTGACTTACTTCACTCTATATGACAGTCTCTAGGTCCATCCCCATCTCTATAAATGATCCAAATTTGTTCCTTTTTATGGATGAGTAATATTCCATTGTATATATTGCCACATCTTTATCCATTCTTCTGCTGATGGACATTTAGTTTGCTTCCATGTCCTGGCTATTGTAAATAGTGCTGCAATGAACATTGGGGTACATGTCTCTTCTGGAATTATGGTTTTCTCAGGGTATATGCCCAGTAATGGGATTTCTGGGTCATATGGTAGTTCTATTTTTAGTTTTCTAAGGAACTTCCATACTGTTCTCCATAGTGGTTGTATCAATTTACATTCCCACCAATAGTGTAAGAGGGTTCCCTTTTCTCCCACACCCTCTCTACCATTTATTGTTTGTAGATTTTTTGATGATGGCCATTCTGACCAGTATGAGCTGATACCTCATTGTAGTTTTGATTTGCATTTCTCTAATAATTAGTGATGTTGAGCATCTTTCCATGTGTTTGTTGGCCATTTGTATAACTTCTTTGGAGAAATGTCTATTTAGGTATTCTGCCCATTTTTTGATTCGGTTGTTTGGTTTTTTGATATTAAGCTGCATGAACTGTTTGTATACTTTGGAGATTAATCCTTTATCAGTTGCTTCTTTTGCAAATATTTTCTCCCACTCTGAGGGTTGTCTTTTTGTCTTGTTTATGGTTTCCTGCACTGTGCAGAAGTTTTTAAGTTTAATTAGCTCCCATTTGTTTTTGTTTTTATTCTCATTAATCTAGAAGATGGGTCAAAAAAGATCTTGCTGTAATTTATGTCAAAGAGTGTTCTGCCTATGTTTTCCTCTAAAAGTTTTATAGTGTCTGGTCTTACGTTTAGGTCTTTAACCCATTTTGAGTTTATTTTTGTGTCTGGTGTTAGAAAGTGTTCTAATTTCATATTTGTAGCTGTCCAGTTTTCCCAGCTCCACTTATTGAAGAGACTGTCTTTCCTCCATTGTATTCATATTCTGGCCTTCTTTGTCATATATTAGGTGACCAAAGGTGCATGGGTTTATCTCTGGGCTTTCTCTCCTGTACCATTGATCTGTTCTGTTTTTGTGCCAGTACCATATTGTCTTGATTACTGTAGCTTTGTAGTATAGTCTGAAGTCAGGGATCCTGATTCCTCCAGCTCCAAAATCACTCAACATAATAATTAAATTATTATTAATAGTAATGAGAGTCAACCACCATACTGAGTTACTAACATGTTTACCAATTTCTTTGTTCACCCTCACTGATAACTACCCAATCTTTTCTTATTAATTTAATTTCCTCCTTGTTGTAATACACTGGCTTTATTTTTTTTTTTTAATATTGATTTTTTTTTTTCTGTGTTTGACAGTTGTTTTTTATTCTCAACATGTTGGTTGAAGGTATTAGTTAACAGTTTTATGGACACCTTTGAATCTGGTGAGAAGTTTGATGTTAGAAACATTATTATTATTTTAATTGTAATATACTATTTAATGATTGTTGTTGTAAAGATATATTTATATTTTTTAGTTTCAAAACATTGTGTATGGAATTGTGTTTAGTCCAGTTAATTACTTGGTGTGCTCCTTTGCTGTCAGAACTCATGCTTGTTTTCAAATCTAGGATACTCTCAACCATTATCTCTTTTAATTTTTCCATACCCACATTATATATAAGAAACCTTAAAATGGATAATTAGATATATTTTTCTAGAGAAACTTGAATTAGGTGGTGACATACATTTAAGTAGATTCAAATTCAAACTCCCAGGTATATTTGCTTATGGAACAAATGAAGTTGTAAACAAACTAGACTATGGACATAGTTATAACAGGCAGAAGACACCCTAACAGAAGAGACTTATTGAAAGCTAAAAAGAAAGAACAATCAGAAGAGTACCACAGAGTAATAGGAAAATATTGGAAATAAAATTAATGTCAAAGAATGCCATGGTAACTCACCATACATAACTATTCTATTGCATATAGAACAACAACAAAAAAAATGACACAGCATAGTAATGTCCATAGATCAGTAAGGAATCCATGGGTGTATTGTCCTAACTTTTTTATAAATAGACCATGGGTCTCCAAAAAAGTAACAAGGACATCAGAAGGGAAATTTAAGGTGGCTATCATCAAAAAGATATCAAATAACAAGTGTCAGCAAGGTTGTGGAGGAAAGGGAACACTTGTGCACTGTTGTTGGGAACATAGAGTGCTGCAGCCACTATGGAAAACAGCATGAAGATTCCTCAAAAAATTAAAAATAGAACTCTCATATGATCCAGCAATTCCACTCCTGGTTATTTATCTGAAGAAAATGAAAATGTAATTTGAAAAGATCTGCACTCTTATATTCACTGCAGCATTATTTAAAATAGCCAAGATATGGAAGCAGCCTAAGTGCCCCTGAATGGATAAATGAATAAAGAAGAACATTTCTCACTCAAATCATTCTGGCTCTGGCCATTGAGAGTTCTTTCAATTGGCTTATTTGTCCCTTTGATATATTGCCATCAAAGCACATGTTAATTTTTCAAGTATTTCATTATTTTCAAGTATTTTTTTTTACTCCAACCTCATCTTGTATATTTTTTGCACCAGTGTCAGAATCAGCTATTTTTGCCCCCTGAGGAATTCTGGTTCCTTTATTGCAGAATGGTATTAGAAACCAAGGTCTAGGTGCAAGATACGCTCATTGTTACTGAGATGTCATTGCTTCTAGGCCTTCTCAGAGCAGAAGCAAGGAAATGCATGTGTGTATCCTAAAGAGTATATATTCACACACATAAAATATTTCTATATGTAACCACTTATATCTATATTAAGCTAACCATGAATTCATATTGATATCTTTGAATGTGAGTTTCTCTGGTTTCCTCCTTGCTTATGTGTATACTCCCACTCCAAGACTGAGAAACCAGGCTCCCATCATTCACCATTTACTTAATTGATCAATTCTAGTTTACATGTATATCAGTAACAAAATTGTTAACCTGTACCCTCTTGGGGGAGGGGGAAGTTTATGTACTCAGCTATGATACAGTTTGTGTATTGATTTTTTCTACATTTATTTAATCAATCACTATATTGTACACTTGAAACTAATATAACATTGTAAATAAACTATATTTAAATAAAAAATTAAAAAATAAACTAATTGACCTCTACATTTAAGTTAATGCATGTTACTGTATAGAAATTATGTTTCAGTATATTTAAATATCTAAAAAGGTAATTCAGATATAAAAAGCATAATATATATCCCTGAGTTCTGGCTGTAAGTTATGCTAGGACAATTAATTTTTCTTTACCTTGGTGAGGGAGAATAATAAAGTAAAAAACTCTTCAAACAAAATAAGAGTGTTCAAAGATTCTTACTAGCCAAAAAGCATGATAAACTTATCTCCTAAATACTAATGCAATAGGCAAAAAGAGAAGTGAGGAAGAAACAAATTGTTCTATAAGAATTTTAATAGTCTATATAGAAAAAATCAAGAGAATATATGAACCAGTTAGTAATATGTTAGAACTGATAAAAAGAGTTTAATAGAATGACTTGGCACAAAATATACAATGTTCAATAATTCCTATTCATTATAAATAAGCAATTAGATATCATTTGGAAAATAATACCACTCACAATTGGTCCCAGAAGTAAAAGTTACATAGAAGCAAATCTATCCAATATTTGTAAGAATGTTATGGGAAAAAGTATAAAATGATAATTAGAAACTAAAACTTTCACTGATTTTTGTCATTAATAAGTTATCATAAATTTTGGTATTAATAATGATCAATTCAAGATTTTCTTCAGTTCTAGAAAATTCTTAGTCCATATATTTTAAAATTGTGCCTCCCTTTACACCATTCTCATTATCTTTTTCTGAAAATGCTATTAGACTATTGTTGGAGTATCTGAGTTTTGATTTCTCACCCAACACAAAATGATTCAATTCCTGTTTTTTTATGTATCTTTCATATTTTCTATCAAATTATATAAGCTCCCTGAGAACAAATACACTTGTCTTTTTTTAAAATCACTAATTCATCCCAAGTTCCTAGGATAGCTGTAGGCACACTGCAGGTACTCAGTGCATATTAGTTGAATGAAAAAATTCATAATGCATAATGTCTCGCTGTGTTCTTGGTGAATTCCCCAGTTATAGTCTTATCACTAGAGCACTAAGTACAGGTTTGTGTTTAAAAGAATGGACTCTGGTACCAGAATACCTTGAAGAGAATTTAGCTTCCACCTCTCTGTTAAAAATATACCAAATGTTTTCGGATACATTGTGTCCTTTAATTTCTTTATTTGCAAAAAGGGGGATAATAGAAGTTTGTTGTGATGTTAATGTATAATGTGTTTAGAGCATTGCCTGGCACAGAGTAGGCAATGTCTACTGCTAATCTGCTAATTCCCTATTTAGCTGTCTCAGGTCTGTCAACTAGACAAGCTACGCCTTTATAATTTTAGGGATTCCATTTTGCATTTCCAATATGTTATTATTATTATAAATAACTACATGTTTTAAATATTTAAAAAACTATTGAAGGGGCCTCCCTGGTGGTGCAGTGGTTAAGAATCTGCCTGCCAATGCAGGAGACATGGGTTCAAGCCCTGGTCCGGGAAGATCCCACATGCCACGGAGCAACTAAGCCCATGTGCCACAAATACTGAGCCTGCACTCTAGAGCTGCGAGCTGCAACTAATGTGCCCACATGCCACAACTACTGAAGCCCACACGCTGAGAGCCCATGCTCCACAACAAGACAAGCCACAATGAGAATCCCGTGCACCGCAACAGAGTAGCCCCTGCTAGCCACAACTAGAGAAAGCCTGCACGCAGCAATGAAGACCCTATGCAGCCAAAAGTATATTAATTAAATAAATTAAAATTTTTAAAAATTAATGAAGTTTAATATAATTCTAAAAATGTGCACATATTTTATTTGTAAAGATTGATGAATTTGCCCAAAATAAAAGCTCATAATCTGTACTCAAATCAAGATACATAGTATTATCAGGATCACAAAATCTCCCTTTTCTTCATTTCAGGCATTGCATAATACCTTATTATTGTACCGGATTCCATAATGAAAATATTCCAAATACATCACAATTTATGTATCCATTACACTGTTGGTAGTTGTTTAGGTAGTCCTCAGTTTTTAAAACCAACAGGTTTTATTTAATTAGCTTCTATTTTTTAATTACTATGTTAATTCCTCCTTTACCTCTTTTAAAATTTAAACACAACTATCTAAAATACCTTCAAATTGTTATATTGGTCCTATATTTTATTTTGACCAATGATTATTTTGACTGTTTAATTTGTTAGTTTTCTCTTGTACCTTGTAGTTCTTATTTGTGAGCTTCTAATTTAAAGATATTTTTTCCTCATATGTATGTTATCCCTGGGAAATGATTTCAAAGACCATTAAGGTATATAACATAAACCAAGTTTACTTTAGTGAATCAAATTTGATTTCTCAACCAACAGAGATGTGTTATCCTGGGGCTTTAAACACATGAGGAAAAATCAATTCCTCAACCATGTATGCATGGCTATGCTTCTGCTCTCAGTCACAGGCAGATTTTCTTTTTCAGCTACAAACTCAGAAGCCAGGTAAGGTATTCTAACAGCAATTATTATGCTGTCTTCTTAGCCCTCTATCTAAGTTGTATATGCAGAATGCAATGTCTCTCATCAAGTAAAGAATGAATTTGACCCCATCTTCTCATAAGCAGTGGGATCCCATCCTGGCCTGAGCACCTCATAAGCAACTCTCTATAGAGCTGTGCATTTTATATTTCTGCTCCATAAGGACATTTTTTTTAACATCAGTATATATTTAATATTATTTTTACATTTTATCTAGCATATCCCTTTATTTAGGCAGAGTTTCAAAAATTATTATATTCAAAATCTTAACTTAGAACACTTATATTAACTTTATAATTAAAAAAAATGTTTCTATTTCCCTACTCATGAAAACATCTATACTTGAAATACAAATATTTAAAATCAAAAGCAATTTGCCACTTATACCTCTCTTACAATATATCCTAATTTTATTTTAATTCCAAATTTTTAGTTCTGCTTTGAGTAGAATAATCTTTCATTCATCCTCTTATTTAGTTAACTTGTGTAATAGTTTTCATTTCATGTCAAGTATTAGAACACTGACTAAGAGGAAATATAGTTATAATAGAAATACTTGAATAAAGCATTTTCTTTCTCAACTATGTGACCCTTATATTTGGTATATCAAGTGAATGTAACAATATTATTTCCCACCTTTATAAATTCATTCACATTATTCATTTGTGAGTTCATTAATTATAGAAGGAATCTACATTTCTTTTTAGGTTCCAGTGTAATTTGTGATGAATTCTATGTGATATAATATAATTTTCAATTAGAGACAAAATTAAAATTGCCTAAGAGGTTTATAATTTCTCTTAACATGGTGAAGACAATCCAAAGCATCAATATAGTCTCTGGTGTAATCATTAGGACAAGAACATTAATTAAAACGATGGTCATATAATTTATTAATCCTCATTCAGTAAGATATATTACATTTTTATCTTCAAGAATCTAATTATAAATAATAAAGGATTTGCATACATACCACCATAATAGCATTATTAGACACAAACACTAACTACAATGAATTGTAATTCCCAAACCACAATATGAATACTTACATACATTGTGTGTGTGTGTATTCATTAGTTAACCTGTGCAACAATATATATAACCATATACATATATACTCACTAATGCACTATGTATATATATGTTTGTCAGTATACATACCCTCATTAGTATAGATATATAAATATCCATATATATTTAGTATACTCATATACAGTATATATCCACATATACTGAGTATTGATATAAAATCAATATGCCTTTACATTTAACATCTGTCACATCAAACCCCTCAACCTCCTCCATCCTTGACCCTACTCCATCTTGGTCACTTTGCTTAGTTTTCACATATATTCCTGGAGAGAGACTAAGAAAATCATGTTCTGGCAAGTCTTTGTGACCATCTCTCTCTGGTTAAGAAATTCTTTCAAGGGACTTTAGTATCTCCCTATGCTTAGATATATCTGAGAACTGGTATCTATTATATATATATATCAGAAATTTTCTGTCTCATCTCTTAGAGAAACACACTTCAAATATCATAGAACTGACAACACAGCTTCATATCACTATTTGCCCATCTTCTAGAGCAATGTTTCTCAGAGTTTAATGGCCATACTGAAAACCTAGTGCCTGTTACAAAGGAGGCAAGAATATACAATAGAGATTAGACGTCTCTTCAACAAGTGGTGTTGGGAAAGCTAGACAGCTACATGTAAATCAGTGACATTAGAACATTCCCTCACACCATATATGAAAATAAACTCAAAATTCTTTAAAGACCTAGGTATAAGCAGTGATACTATAAAAGACCTAGAAAAGAATATATGCAAAAGATTTTCTGACAAAAGCCATAGCAATATTTTCTTAGATCAGTCTCCCAAGGCAAAAGAAATGAAAACAAAATAAACAAGTGGGACCTAATCAAATTTAAAAGCTTTTACACAGCAAAGGAAACCACCAACAAAACAAAAAGGCAACCTATGGAATGGGAGAAAATATTTGTAAATGATGCAACTTACAAGGAGTTAATATCCAAAATATACAAACAGCTCATACAACTCAAAAAAAAAAAAAAAAACCCAGTCAAAAGATGGGCAGAAGATCTAAATAGACATTTCTCCAAAGAAGACTCACAGATGGCCAATAAGCACATGAAAAGATATTTAACATTCCCAAATATTAGAGAAATACAAATCAAAACCAAAATGAGACATCACCTCACACCAGTCAGAATGGCTATCATCAAAAAGTTGACAAATAATAAATTCTGGGGATGGTGTAAAGAAAAGTGAACCCTCCTACACAGTTGGTGAGAATGTAAATTGATGTAGCCAATTAATTAAGTAGATAGGTTGTGTAAAACAAAATGCCCAAGGAGAGAGGAAAAGATGAATAGTTGAAGTACAGGGGATTTTTAGGGCAGTGAGCATATTCTATATGACTATAATGATGGAAATGTGTCCTTATACTTTTGTTAAAAGCCACAGAATGTACTACAACCAACGATGAATCCTGATGCATTCTATGGACTTTAGGTGATAATGATGTATCAATGTAGGTTCATCAATCGTAATAAATGCACCACTCTGGTGGGGTTGTTGATGTCAGGGGAAAATTGTACATATGTGGGGGAAGGTGGGGTATAGGAACTTTCTGTGCTTTCCAGTCAGTTTTGCTGTGAGCCTAAAACTATTCTAAAAATAAACTCTGTATATTAAAAAAAAAAAGTGGGAGATCCCATAACTTTGATTGAACTTTATGTTTTCAACTACAGCTAGGTTTTAACAACCTAATTCATTTTGAATATAGAAATATTAGAAAATGCTCTGTTTATTTGGTAATTGAACATTACTCAACCTATGATTAAGTGAAATAATTTTCAAAATATATAAAAGTACATAAGTTTCAGACACTGCTATCATGATATACCCTGCCATGGGTCAGGCTCAGTATCTGCTTATGATGAACATATCTTCATAATGTCTTTTAGAAATATCCAAATATCAAAGAGTATTCTCCCTATGTTTTCCTCTAAGACTTTTATAGTATCCAGCCTTACGTTTAGATCTTTAATCCATTCTGAGTTTTTTTTTTGTGTTTGGTGTTAGGGATTGTTCTGATTCCATTCTTTTACATATATCTGTCCAGTTTTTCCAGCACCACTTATTGAGGAGGCTCTCTTTTCTCCATTGTATATCCTTGACTCCTTTGTCATAGATTAGTTGACCATAGATGCATGGGTTTATCTCTGGGCTTTCTATCCTGTTCCACTGACCTATATTTCTGTTTTTGTGCCAGTACTATATTGTCTTGATTACTGTAGCTTTGTAGAATAGTTTGAAGTCAGGGAGGCTGATTCCTCCAGCTTCATTTTTATTTCTCAAGATTGCTTTGGCTATTTGGGGTCTTTTGTGTTTGCATACAAATTGGAAAATTTACATAAATTACAGTAAGATCTTTTTTGATCCACCTCCTAGAGTGATGAACATTTAAAAAGAAATAAGGAACTGGGACCTAATTAAACTTAAAAGCTTTTACACAGCAAAGGAAACCATACACAAAATAAAAAGACAACCCTCTGAATGGGAAAAAAAATATTTGAAAACAAATTGACTGACAAGGGATTAATCTCCAAAATATACAAATAGCTCATGCAGCTCAATGTAAAAACAAACAAACAAACAGCAATGCAATCAAAAAATGGGTGGAAGATCTAAATAGACATTTCTTCACAGAAGATATACAGATGGCCAAAAAGCACATGAAAAGATGCTCTACATCACTAATTAGAGAAATGCAAATCAAAACTACAAAGAGGTACTACCTCACACCAGTCAGAATGGCCATCATCAAAAAATCTACAAATTATAAATGTTGGAGAGGGTGTGGGAGAAAAGGGAACCCTCCTATACTGTTGGTGGGAATGTAAACTGGTTCTGCCATTATGGAGAACAGTATGGAGTTTCCTTAAAAAACTAAAGATAGCGCTACCATATGATCCAACAGCCGCACTCCTGTTCTGCAATCACAAAATATTTGCGGTGTTCAGGAGGACAATTAGCCTGAATAATATTAAATAATAACATTAAATAATTAAACATTAAATGGATATACAGCATAATCAGTTACTAAAAACAGGCACGATTATTTTTCACTCTGCCCCTCTATAAGGGACTTCAATTGGGTACTGAGCTTTACAGGCTTACCCTTTAAAAATGATTTCTTATTCCTGCATAATCATAAAAGCTAATCAATCATTTCCACAATAAAAAGCTAATTGATACATAATAATTCCAATTTATGTGTGTTTAACTATGTGTATATAAATAAAATTTAAATCAAAAGTGTCTATTGTGGTCTCTGTCAGTGTTATTATGATTAAAATTACCAATTTTCAAAATTCATCTCCAGGTTTTCCAGTTAACAGCATGATCAAGACATAAGTTTTGGTATACCAACTGCTTGTAATAGTAAGATGTTATCTCTTTCTCCTTTTGTCGTTTTTTTTTTTTTTTTTTAATAATTGCTCAGTCTTAATGGACTTGAGAACACGGGGAGGGGAAAGGGTAAGCTGGGATGAAGTGAGAGAGTAGCATTGACATATACACACTACTGAATGTATAAGAGATAGCTAGTGGAAAGCAGCTGCATTATACAGGGGAGATCAACTTGGTGCTTTGTGACCACCTAGAGGGGTGGGATAGGGAGGGTGGGAGGGAGACACAAGAGGGAGGAGATATGGGGATATATGTATACATATAGCTGATTCACTTTGTTATACAACAGAAACTAGCAAAACATTGTAAAGCAACTATACTCCAATAAAGATGTTAAAAATAATAATAATAATTTTTCAATATTGCTGTAATGTCAACAGTACTTTCCCAGTAAACAACTCCATATGGTTTGGTGATAACAAAAATGTTTCACAATTTACTTGTGAATTCTCTTGGAAATGTTTCAACCCTTTCTCATTCAATCTTTTCCCATCCAGTAAGTAGAAGCTGAAAGGTGCTATGCCTAGTTAGCTTTGCATACAAACTGCATCTTTATTAGAAAAATGTCCACCTATACTTTGATCCCTGTAATTTTCTTTCCTTAATCTAACTCCTAAATAGAAACATTTATTGAATGTCTGATTGTACTAGCCATATGCTAAGCACTGATTATGTAATTATGAAGAAAGCTAGTCCCTCCTTCAAGAATTCATAAACTAATGGAGTAGAAAGTAAAGTTGCAAATCTTGTGGTATATCATGTAAAACATGTAAGTAAAAAAAGTAAATCACAACTAATAGTAGACAAATGCTTAATTTTGAGACTCCTCTTTAAGCACTTGAATGAAGCTCGCTAAGAACAATATCTTAGAAACCAAAGCAATCTAATGATTATAAGCTCATATATGTAGACCTCTCACACCCATATAACTTTCATAATGACTCTTTTGCATTCATTTCTCAAAATTTCTTTTTGAACCCATTAAAATGAACATTTATGTGTGTATTTGTTTGTATGAGTGTGTGCATTAGTGAACTCTTGCTGAAGGGGCACATCTGTTTCTGCATATTTAAAAACTTTAGTCTTTGGAAAGAAGTGAGTATAACAAAAATGTTTTAAGTCTGACTTTTAAAACTTTTCAGATTTCATTAATAAATCATTAATAAATGATAATAACTGAACTGGAAGCTTTTATGTTGATGATCTATTTTGAAGACTAATCAGTTTCCTAAATTCTTGAGGATTCAAGCCCTCTCGAATTTTCTTCAATAAATTAAATTAAAATTGTTAATACTCCAATTTTAAAAGTTAAAATAGCATTAAAGTTCAGGCCCAATTAAAATTTTATAGGGTACTGTTGACTAAAATCCCCTATGTTTAAAGACTTTAGAAGTCCTATAGGCAGCCCATCTGACTTAAATAGTTTAAGTAATATTAATATAATAAGACATGTTTAACATTAAATGGACATACAGCATAATCAGTTATTAAAAACAGGCACAATTATTTTTCATTCTGCCCCTCTACTTGATTCCTATTATACCTTAGATAATTGGTTGAACAGCACAGGAGAGATATCATACAACTAACTACAATGCTGAAAATTTATGGCCTCCAAACTCACATGGTTTTCCAATGCCTTTTGGTATGTTCCATCCCTAATTAGTCTTTTCTTCTGCTCATCAAATTTTCTATTTCAAAATATCTCTGGTCTCTTTGATCTTCCTATCCTATAATCATGCCCACTTAATTTTATCAATGACCTCGCTTCTAAATTTATAGAGAAAATAGTATCTGTCACAAATATCCAGCAAGGTCTCTATCTGAAGGCCAATTGTGTATCTAAAATGGCTCTAGTTTCAAACACCACCTGCCTGATTTCATGAACTTCATGTTTCAGGAGTTCAGCAGCCCTGGAGGCATTGTCTAGCTATAGTGCTATTCTTTAATATACTTTCATGCATATAACAGTTTTCCTACTTTCTGAGCCTCTTATAGAGCATGAAGTAAAGAGTTCTGAAGATTGAAAAAAAAATTAGAATTCATCTTGAGTGATTAGGGTTTTGGTTCTCCCATTTAGTTTTCCTTCTTCCGTTTTTCTTCTTCAATTAATTTGTCTAACAACTTTCTTTTCACAGAGGAAATAATAATAATCCAAAATGGATTCTGGGTGATGTCAGGTCAGGTGCTATCATGAAATCAGCAATCAGTTTACAGTGTGAAGATGAACTTGTCCAGGTTTCAGGTAGTAGTCAATAGGCTTTTTTGCTACAAATGCATACCAGTCACTGGAGACCATCAACAATCTATTTTTGTAATGCTTTGACCCCTCTCATTTATTAAGAATGGTCCGGTGACAGGAAATAATATCTGTGCTATTGAGGTCACTTTGTATATTTAAAACAAAAGAGAAGTAGTACATCTTACTTTTAAGATGTAAAAAATTACAACAGCCTTCAAATGTACGATATTACAAACAAAAGCCTTTCTTAGTTCTCTTTCAATTACTGTTTCTGTGAAAGTTCTATTACAATGAATAGTTTCCTCAAAAGGTCCCTGAACATTAATTCAGA
This sequence comes from Pseudorca crassidens, assembly GCF_039906515.1. Classification (NCBI taxonomy): domain Eukaryota; kingdom Metazoa; phylum Chordata; class Mammalia; order Artiodactyla; family Delphinidae; genus Pseudorca; species Pseudorca crassidens. Next base: position 74,045,270 of record NC_090304.1, on the reverse strand, counting down.
AGAGAAAGGAGCTTCTTTTTCTAGAAGTGAAATGAGAGCCAGTTTTAGATTTCTGGCTCTCCTGACTAACTGTAATGTTTACCATCAAAAATATCATCTAACTATATATAGAAAACCCTAAGGACTCCACACAGAAACTACTAGAGCTAATAAATGAGTTCAACAAAGTAGCAGGATACAAGATTAAGATTCAGAAATAGGTTGCATTCCTTTACTCTAACAAAGAAATCTCAGAAAGAAAATGTAAAAAAAAAAAAAAAACTTTTAAAATTGCACCAGGGCTTCCCTGGTGGCGCAGTGGTTGAGGGTCCACCTGCCGATGCAGGGGACATGGGTTCGTACCCTGGTCTGGGAAGATCCCTCATGCTGTGGAGTGGCTAGGCCTGTGAGCCATCGCCACTGAGCCTGTGCTTCTGGAGCCTGTGCTCCACAATGGGTGAGGCCACAACAGTGAGAGGCCCATGTACCGCAAAAAAAAAAAAAAAAAAAAAAAAAATTGCACCAAAAATATAAAATACCTAGGAATAAACCTGACCAAGGAGGTGAAAGTCTTATATGGTGAGAACTATAAAACATTAATAAAGGAAATAAAGGAGGATTCAAAGAAATGGAAAGATATCCCATGCTCTTGGATCAGAAGAATTAATATTGTTAAAATGGCAATACTACACAAGGCAAGCCACAGATTTAATGTGATCACTATCAAATTACTCATGACATTTTCACAGAACTAGAACAAATAATCCAAAATTTTACATGAACCCTAAAAGGCCCAGAATTGCTAGAGCAATCCTGAGGGAAAAAAAAAAAAAACAAAGCAGGAGGCATAACTCTACCCAGACTTCAGACAATAGTACAAAGCTACAGTAATCAAAACAGTGTGGTATTCATACAAAAACAGGCATATGAATCAATGGAACACAACAGAGAGCCCAGAAATAAACCTACACACCTATGGTCAATTAATCAACAAAGGAGGCAAGAATATCAAATGGTAAAAGAGAGTCTCTTCAGTAAGTGGTGCTGGGAAAGTTGGATAGCTGGATGTAAATCAATGAAGTTAGAACACACCCTCACATCATGCACAAAAAATAAACTCAAAATGGACTAAAGACTTAAACATAAGACATGACATCATAAAACTCCTAGAAGAGAGCACAAGCAAAACATTCTGACATAAATCTTACCAATGTTTTCTTAGGTCAGTCTCCCAAGACAATAGGAATAAAAACAAAAATGACCTAATCAAACTTACAAGCTTTTGCACAGCAAATAAAGCCAAAAAAAAAAAAAAAAAGAAAAGAAAAAAAAAAAAAAGACAACCTACGGAATAGAAGAAAATATTTGCATATGATGCTACAGCCAAGGCCTTAATCTCCAAAATATACAAACAGCTCATACACTTCAACAACAACAAAACAACCCAATAGAAAAAGCAGAAGACCTTAATAGACATTTCTCCAAAGAAAACATACAGATGGCCAGTAGGCACATGAAAAGATGCTCAACATCACTAATTATTAGAGAAACGCAAATCAAAACTACAATGAGGTACCACCTCACACCAGTCAGAATAGCCAACATTAAAAAGTATTATACAAATAACAAATGCTGGAGAGGGTGTGGAGAAAAGGGAACCTCTTACACTGTTGGTGGGAATGTAAGTTGGTACAGCCAATGGAAAACATTATGGAGGTTCCTCAGAAAAGTAAAAATAGAATGACCTTATGATCCAGGAATCTCACTCCTAGGAATATACCTAGACAAAACTATAATTCAAAAAGATACATGCACCCCTATTTTCATAGCAGCACTATTCATGATAGCCAAGACATGGAAACAACCTAAATGTCTACTGACAGATGAATGGATAAGGAAGATGTGGTACATATATAAAATGGAATACTACTCAGCCATAAAAAAGAACAAAATAATGCCATTTGCAGCAACATGGATTCAACCAGAGAGTATCATACTAACTGGAGTAGGTCAGAAAGAGAAAGACAAATATCATACTGTATCACTTATATGTAGAATCTACAATATGGCACCAATGAACCTATCTACAAAACAGAAACAGACTCATAGACATAGAAAAGAGACTTGTGGTTGCCAAGGGGGAGGAAGGAAGGCAGAGGGAGGGACTGGGAATTTTGGGTAAGTAGATGCAAACTATTACATTTAGGATGGGTAAACAACAAGGTCCTAATGTATATCACAGGGAACTATATTCAATATCCTGTGAGAAACCATATGGAAATTAATATAAAAAATGTATATATGTGTATAACTGAGTCACTTTGTTGTACAGCAGAGATTGGCACAACATTGTAAATCAACTATACTTCAATAAAAAAAAAGAAAAAGAAAATCATACAGAACCAGCAAAAAAAACAATAATAATAAAATAAAATATCATCTAACAATTGAATCTTACTACCCAGGAAACAACTAATTCATTAACAAAAAAATGACAGAAGCAAATAAAGAAAAAACACTAATTCATTAACAAAAAAAATAACAGAAGCAAATAAAGAAAAACTGTTACTAAGGGAAGATACAGAACTCCTATAGGAAATGTTAAAATATCGTGAGTTTGGTTGTATGCTTTGACCCATTTATGAGCAAATTTGAACCAGATATTGTATTCAAACCAAGGAGAGATTAAGGAAACAGAAAAGATTATTTAGTATATAGGTCTTAAAAGTAAGATAGTTAAAGGTAGCGTTAGACAAGAAAAGCATGAGAAAATACAGCAGAAAGAATAAATTAATGCATATTAAACTGTTACTATCTGTGTTAGTGTTCCATGGATCTTGGGTGGGAGATGCCTACATCTACTGTAGTTGTCTAATTAATCTAGAGTCTTGGATAGAAGTTATCTCCTTCCAAAAAGTATCTATAGCTGGAGAAGTCCTAATAATGTTCAGTTTGAGGTCTCTGGTAGGGATCAACTTCCTGTGATTCTGTGAGAATAATATATTTCTTTTAATTGAGATGTATAAATCCAAGGATTAATTCATTAGAATATCACTATTGTACTAATTGTTAATGTTTGATAGGATCCTCTCCTTCAAAATTCAAGAGCTGCTTTTCATTGATGTTTCTTACTGAGAACACAGTGTTTGGTAATTTAGGAAAAGCTGAGCATACCTCTTATTAATTAGACTATATATGTTGCATGATATTATTTCAGTATTTGCCCACGTCTGTTTGCAATAGTGTCGAGCTGAGAATAGGAAATATCTCTTGATGTGTCAACCATATGCTAACTCATAAAGGAAAAGTTATGCACAGAGGAATTGATCTTATTATCATTAAAGCCAGTGTAAATATCTTACTTAGGTCAGAAGTCAGCAAACTGCAGCCCACTCGCCAAATCTGACAGTGGCCTGTTGTAGTATGGTCCCACTTCCAAGTTTAACTCTTCATGAGTACTCTCTCTCAGCACTATGAAATCCTAAAAGTTCTCTTTACGTTATAGCTCCTCTCCAATCAAAGCTTAAGAATTCTTTTCATTAAAATTCACATTTAACTCACTATGTGGTTTCTTTTTCATGATTGGACTCAGACTGATACACTAGCCAAAGTTTGTGGTGAGTGCAATGAATTATCTGGGACTATTTGCCTATGATAAAAGATATTATTCTGATAAAGTGAGATCTATTACAATATGTCCTGCTTAATATTTTCCTGTTTCAGTCCTCACATATGATCCATGAACAAACACATTAAATCTAGGTAACTGAAAGGAGTTTCTAATAAAATTATTTATGGCAGGAATAGCTTGCAAGCAGAGGCTAGACAGTTATGAGTTTTCTCTTTATCATATAATGGAAGAAGAGATTCCAGGCTTTAAATATTACAATAATGTATGGAAATATATGAGAAATTGCAACAGAATTTCATTGGAGGTAAGCTTATTTATAGAGAAACATGGTGTTACTTTCAGTAAGCAGCAGAGAAAACATCAATCTTAAAAAACAAACAAACAACAAAAAAAAAACACCCCAAAAACCTAAAACCAAGTTAGCAGATGCATCTAATAGTTTGGTGTTTGAGGGTACTGCCTTATGCAAGATGAGTCAAGAGTGAGACTATAGTGAGCTTCTGCTTTCTAATGATTATCACGCATTGAGCCAGAACTGCAGTGGCTTGTCCAGATCTCCCATATAAGAGCTAAAAATATTCATGATAATTAGAAAGGGAAAAAGGAAGGAAGAAAGAATTCAGAGCTTGTATCCAATAGGAGACTTATGTCACTGGCACAGCCATAGAGCCTCCCAGGTGGGAGGCTCAAGGGGCCTCAGAGGAGTGTACTATTTCCCAGACAGGGTCTTGGGCCATAGCTTTGAGAAGGTTTCAATTAGATTTTTATGGGAACTGAGACTGTCAAATATTGGCTCCCACAAAATACCACCAAAATAATTTGTCAACAATGTAATTATGAGCTTATTTTTAGTACAGTAAGGGAGACAACTGTCTTGATAGATTCTTAGTGTCTGAGGCAACGTTGGGCAAATTTGGAATATTTACATGGTTTTCAATTCTGTTGTAAAGTGGGTATTCCAACATGGAGGCTTGATTAGGATTGAGAAAGGATCATGAGAGAATTGGTTGGGGCTGGTGAACACAGAAAGAGAAGGATTTTAAGGTAAGTGTTTTTAAGAGGCTTGGGAATAAACAGTTGTTTAATGCTGTCTATAGCATAGAGACTGAAGTTTGCTGTTGACTTAAAATTTTTGGCAGGAAGTTGTTAAAGAAAACTTTTTCATGACACTTGTTAAAAGCAGTAAGAATGACTTTATTAAAGAGTGACTATTGCAATGGAGGGTTTGTAGGAGAGAGAGATTAAGCTTAACTCTGCATACAACAAGGACAAGTGAGAATTTATAGACAAGGAACAGGGTGGGGGTCTGTGGATGGAAAATTACTAAGAGGAAACATCAGGAGTACGGAAGATTCTGGCTAAACCAACTTTATAGGATCCTTGTTGAAGGAAGGCCAGCATGCTAAGATATCCAGGGATAAGGAATTTGATCAGATGAGGAGGGTGATGAGACAGCAAGGGTGGGGGATTTTTGTTAAGTCATCTCTACTCAGCAGGATTCTTGCTAAAACTGGACTAACTGGGCAAAGGACAGAACCCAAGGCCTAGTAGAGGCCCAAGAGGGCTAAGAGGAGCTGGATTCAACTTTGGTCAAAGAGAGAGTCTTTGCAAGGGTGGCTAGGGGAGTTGGAGTGGGTATGTGTAATGGACAGTGAAGTCATTGACAACTGTTTATCTTTCTTATAAGAGTTTCCTGAAATAGTTGAGTCAGGTTGTTAGAGATGGTGGAATAATAAAATTATGTTAGTGTCTATAGCTGAAAGTTAAAGTCTTATAATGTAAATATGTTACGTGTGAGTAGTTGATTTCTACTTTCAAAACTCATGTAGATACCATCTGGCAATCCAAATCAAGGGGAATAAGAACACATTTCAGTGCTTCACTTCAGGGCTCATCATTTGGGAGTGGAGAAGGTCCCTTTAATCCCACCTTGTATCCTGAAGTTGGATGTTGAGCTAAGTGTCTCAAAACTCATTTTTTTAAAACATTTTTGTTTTGACATACTATAAATCTGGTATAGCCCCTTACTTTAGAATTAAGATGCACATTGCAAAAATTAACATGCATGATAAATGAAGCACTGTTCATAGGTAGTTTATAAAGATGTTTTTCTCAAGAAAAACGTGCACGAGGATGATGAAATTTAAAGTGTACTCTCTGACTATAAAGAAGGTGGGCAGATTCCCAGGTTTCCCCAGGATTCTAAGAGTCCAATAAAAACTGCCAAAAAAGAAATGAAAGAAGTTTTTTGGTTTCTTCCCCCCATGGATGTCAATTCTTTTGTAGCACAGAGAAGCAGACTAAGGTCCTTAATCGTCATTATTACTCTAAAACTTGGAGGTGGCTACATGATTAAAGTTTTATTTTAATTTGAAGACTCTACTATAGCAAAGCATTTAGAGAACTCATTGAAATGCCTAACTCTGTCAGGTTGCTCCCATTAGCTAGACACATTCATTGTCAATGAAAATGAGGAAGAAGCAAAATTTGTGTTTTGACATGCAAATGAGTCCCCTAAGCTCCTTACTTTGCTTCAGAATTTATGTATCTCAGCTGTCACAACACCACTTCCTGAAGCAAAGTAGGTGTGTTGTAGCAACTCTTAATATAGGGATTCTAAAGTTAAACAAGTTGTGTGATGTGGCTATTTGTACTACATGACATGCAAAACATTCACCCAGGCTACTGCTCGAATCTAAGTGATTTAGAAGGACAGGCCTAAATGAAAAGGAGTTATCATGCTAAATCAGAACTATGGTCCATCTAGCATAGCAGTGAGTAACTAACATAATTTTTAAATACCTTTAGGTTTGCCCTTCCTCAAGCAATACTGAAGGTAGACTCTCAGGACATCAGACGTATGGAGGCAACATGTATGGAGAAACATCATCATCAAGTTTCAGCTATAGTAGTCTGAACATCCTAGTGAGTTACACTGGTTATGTCTCACAAACCATTTTCTGTAGAGAATTTTATTGTAATTTTTTTTTTTTTTTTTTTTTTTTTTTGCTTTCAATACTTTTTATAACATTATACCAATTGAGACACTATGGTACCATTTAAGGGATAGACACATTCATCATTAAAACGTAGTGGAGATCCAAAAAACAGACCTATTCATATAAAAGATTAATGTGTGACAATGTCAACACCGCAGATGAGTTTTTCAAATTCTTTTCCTCTTTATGTTGTTACATAATATTGAGCAGAATTCCCTGTGTATAATCTTCTAATAGATGAGAAAATTGAAGTTTGGAGAAGTCAAGAAACTAACCAAGGTCTCAACCAAGTGGCAGAGTAAAAATTCAAATCATATTTGCATTTTTCACCCAAGAATTCCCCAATTTCCTCCTTAAAGTCCTCTTTATCTAGAATGTTCTTCCCTATCATTTTAATTTGACTAAAACTTAATCTCTCTATGAAATATATAAATAAATATCTACATACTTATATCTGTATCCATATATATCCTTTCCGATAAACTGTCCCTAACTTCCTACAAATGAGTTAATGCTTCTCCTTGATGGTCTCATATTCTTAATATGTTTAACACATCATAATAGTTAAGTTTATATCACTAGATAGCACGCTCCTTGATGGCTAGAATAGTCATTCTCAGTCCTTAATCATGATTACACTCCAGTTGACTAACATTGATTTGTCATGCAGAAGGTACTAAATAAAAGTTTAATTTATGAATGATTGAACTAATGTCTCAATTATGTTGTAGGACAAGCTGTACCACTTTATTAGCACTGGTAAATCTTAATTTCTTGGTTTTTAAAATAAATGTGGCATTGTAGTCTAGCTGCCATTCATGTGGTCTGGTCATGTAATTTAAGACTTACATGACTCATCAGTTTCCTTTTAAGTTATACTAGGACTCACTCAGGTCCCCTCCAGGTTTTTAGTTATCCATGTTACTCATCCATATAATATGTATTCCAGTCTCTCCCAACCTTAGCCTGCAACAACATATGGAACGCTCAACAGACAACTTATAGAGCTCGATATTCACGACCCTGTGTTATTTTTTAAACATTTATGTGGGGGTGGATGTAGAGACGCTAGATAAAATGAATCAAGTCGAACACTAAATATGTTTCTCTCAACTACTCTGAGCAGAATACTACAGGATTTTACTGAGTGATAGTACTAAATTCAACATTAGACAAATAAACACAGTTGAAATTCAGTGAATTGTATGACCTAGGATAAACAAAATTAAATCTCTTGAGCCTCACTTTTTCTATATAAAAATAGGAAGAAAAATAAATGTATTATTAATGTGAAAATTAATAATATAATGCACATGAACTCTGTACTCCACAGATGGTACTCAACATTAGGGTCCTTTCTCTCATTCTTTTCCATTTTAAGAGGTCTCTTTCTTCAGAATTTCTCATTTATAATAGCCTTTGTGGTAGGTAAAGCCAAAATAAGTATTGTCATTTTTTAAACTTTTCCCTCCAGTTCTACACATTATTAAGTTATTGATAGTCTTCTCCCTTTCATTTTTTTCCCCAAAATTTCATATCAAAAGTGCTCATCATGGGCTTCCCTGGTGGCGCAGTGGTTGAGAGTCCTCCTGCTGATGCAGGGGACACGGGTTCGTGCCCCGGTCCGGGAGAATCCCACATGCCGCGGAGCGGCTGGCCCGTGAGCCATGGCCGCTGAGCCTGCGCGTCCGGAGCCTGTGCTCCGAAATGGGAGAGGCCACAACAGTGGGGGGCCTGCGTACCGCAAAGAAAAAAAAAAAAGTGCTCATCATGTCTCTGTTTTGAGCTAGGCCAGAGTGAATGTGTGGGAAGCAGGAGGGAGTGATGAGACTTAGGTTCCGCTCTTCCTGTTATTGTTCCTTCAACATTTCTTTCTCTGAACAGATTCTCATGATTCATCTCATACACATGCCTTTTTCTTACTGTTCTCTTTCCCCTCTCTTTATCTGTTTAGGTGCTTGCAACATCTCCTAAAGTATCCCAAGCTTTTCCACAGCTTTCTCTCAGAATGTACCCTTCATTTGCAAACAAGAAACTTTCATTTTCAAAAATGAAGTAGTACCAGTCATGGGGCAATTATCATTTATAGATCCCAATCTTGCTCAGAGACACCAGACTATTTACTGGCTGAGCCCCTCAGGCCTTTATTCCATGCCAGTTGAGCAGTAAGTTTCAAAATAGTTTAATTAAACTATTTGTATGTTCTTGGCTATATTGTACCAGAAGATTCTCCCTTTCACATAAAATCAAATATATAGAATTTGAGATTTTTGTTCCTGGTTTTCAATTCGTGATGACCCTTAATGTTATTATATCTAGAAATTGAGAAGATACAAAATAAGAAAAAGAAAGTTGGAGGAGGGAGATGTGATTCAAAAAATTAGGCAAAGAAATGTATCAAGACATGAAAAATATTTCTACAGATATCTGTGTGTGTTTAAGCTTTGCAGTTGAGTTATTATTATACTTCACTGTCACAGGAGATGTTAATCTTATCACAAGAAGGGACTATATCTTATTAAGTACAGTCAGCATGCATAGTGGAACAGGAAGATTTACATCTCACACAGGAGGCACAGGGTTCAAGGTCTGACATATGACATCATGTACTCTTTCCTTCTTTTTTCATTATTGTGTTCCTAATATCAAATCTTGTCATAATAGGTGTTCAAAAGTACTACTGAATGATTGACTCAATAAACTGGAAGAACTTGTTACCACATTTAAAACTGAATTTGAACCACAAAATGTCTTCTTATTTATATATGTTTTAGGGAATTTCACAAAAAATTTAGCAGAGGTTATTTAAAGCAACTTGCTAAAGGAAGATTGGGTTAATCAGATGCAGCTAGTTGAAGCCATTTTGTTTTAGATATAAGTCATAGACAATAACAATGAAACCTAAAAAAGTTAGGGAGGTCTTTATGACTTTCTTTTATTATTTCAGATATTTACTCCTATTTTCTCTCCTTCACTGCCCTGTAACTTCAGCAACATCCAAGTAAAGGAAATTTATTTTCACCTGCTGTGTGCCAGACTTCTTTACCTAAACCATAACAAGTGCACATATTGTACACATAAGAAGTACACACATCATTTAAAATGGTACCACGCTGACGCAACACACTTACTTACAGCTTTTCTTAGGAACACCATGACTCTCCTACGGGGATGCCTTAGAGTGCCACATAGGAACCACAAAGATCACAAGTGGCCCTTATTAATGAAGCACAGTGACTTATTTATAAAATTACCAAATATGCTCACTTAGCTTAATGGGATACTAAGTCTCCAAAAGAGAAAAAAATTAGTCCCTGCTACTGAAATATCTTCCAGATCTGGAAATGGAGTAAAAGTGTAAATTTATGTGCAGTTGAAATTTCTAAGTCACACTGCTGTTTTAAGCTACTTTTCTTAGTAATTTAAAAATTGCAAGTCTAGAGTGAACAATTAATTACATGCAGAAAAACTACTTAGGAAAAATAAGTAGTGTTCAATGGAAGTTACAGTTAAAAAAATAAAATATAGAATTGATAGACACTAATTTAAATTTTTGATTCACTTGGTTTAAAAAAATTGCTTCTATAGATGTAAACAGTATAATTGAAAGAACATCACACTAGGACTGTAACTTGATGAATAGGCTATAGCTAGGCCTTTTGATTTGATGATCCAGAAAAACAGAACCCAATATTATGTAACAAGATATAACAAGGAATCCTTTATACCATATTAAAGTAGAAACTTGAGTATGATTTAGCAACTACCCTAGAATAATGATTTAAAAGTCAAAGGCCTCAGTTCTGAGCTTTTCTTTCATGTGAGTTGTTTAATTGATATTAAACTAGATTTGCCAACAGACCTGGGTACACCTTCATGAAGACCTATGGAGACATCAGAGCATTTTGTTCACTCATCTGTTTCCTTATCTGGTCTGCATGTTTGCCTATTCAGTAGTAAAATGGAGCAAACATGAACTGAGTCTAATGAGTCATTCCAACCAATCTTTGATTAGAGACCAGGTTTGTGACCTGGCTTGACTCATGGCTTTTGTTATTGCCTTGGTTTTCTTCCTAGGTGACTTTAGTAAGGCTACTCCTAAGTCAGTGAACCTCTGTTCCCTTACCTGTGAAGTAAGTATATTATCTTTCTTCCTTTGCTATAGGATATATGTATTGCAAAGATAATGTATATTAAAGCACTGGGAAAATATAAGTTAGTATACATGTATTAGTATAACTATTTGTATATTAGTGTACTGTATATTAGGGAAGATTACCTTGAAGTTTTACTTTGAAAACCCTTAAAAACAAGCAAATCCAAATAAAGAAGACATGGTCTAGTCTTCAAAGACATGTAATCAAATAAAGAGAAGGAGCACAAAACAATATATTAATTTTCTATTAAAGTTCAGATTCTTTATTCTAACAGTTAGAAACTACTCTTGAACACTTCAAGTGGAGTTTTAATTTCACTTATTGCACCTGTCAACTCTAGAATTTACATTTGGTTCTTTTTCATAAATGCTGTGTCTTCACTGATAGTCTCTATTTGATTATACATTTTTACTTCTTTAGCTGTATTTGACCAAATTTATAATGGTTACTTTTTAAACCTGACAGCTAGTTCCTCTCACAGTCAGTTTTTATTGTCTATATGTTTATCCTGTGTATGGGTCACATGTTCCTGTTTCTTTGTATGTCTCACTATTTAATTGAAAACTGGACATTTAACTAATATCTTATAGAGGCTCTGGATACTAACTCCCCTATCCTTTTGTTTTTGGTATTGTTTGTTCGTTTACCTGTTTGGTAACTTAACTATTATTGTTAATGTTTTTATTTATTTTATTGTGGTAAAAGTCACATTTTAGTGAAGTGTATTTTACCCACATAGTGAAGACTTTGGTCTCGCTCATCAGAAGTCTCAGCCTTGAGTATGTACACAGTCACCTTGGGATAATAGTGGTTTCCGTAGAGGTCTGATTATCTTTCTCCTGGACCTCTCCATTGTATTGCACCCCACATTTGAGGCTCCACTAATTACCAGCCTAATACTCTATTGTTTTTCACAATGCCCTGGAGCACAAATTTCTCAGCACTTTGATCCAACCAAATTTGGGCAAAGGCAGTTATTGAGAGCAGTCTATGAGAATTTTTTTCTGACTCCAGCCTGTTTCTTCATTGCTGTTTCTCTGGTTCACTAGCCAAACTATGGTTTAGTTTATTGCTCTTAATTAAGATGAACTATTGTTTTTGAGAATGCTGTTAGTCTCCACCTTCCTCACACTGTTTCTAACAAAATTAATTCCTTTGGGGAGAGTATTGGCGCTCTATTTCTTATGGACTTCCTCTCTTCCTGGAATTTTTTTTTTTTTTTTTTTTTTTAAGATCTGGGACTGACCCTGACATCGTGAATGCGGCTTGCCCCAACGCAGAGCCCGCAGCAGAAAAGAAACCCCAATGCATCTCGGGAGAGTGTGTGAGCTCAGGTCCTCTCGCTGCCCCCAGCACCCGCCTAACACATGACCTCTGGAATAATTTTTGAAGTCATACCTTGAATAATACTTTGAGCGCTGGGAAAGGCAAAATCCTCTGGTCTTCTCAGTCTTGGGTGAGACCCCCACTCTGTGAGATGAACGTTATCAAGGCCTCATTTTTCTCAGTTGGCTTCACCTGGGGTAGTGCCTCAATCTTGTATGTCAGGGCTGGGTGGCAGAAAGAAGCTTCCAGCTCTCAACTGTACTCACCAGGGATTCAACCTCTTCATATTGGAGTTGGAGGAGATGATAAATACTGGCATTTTGCTTCTTCTGGTGATATAGAGTAAGCCTTAGCTGAGGGGGGATGACAGTGAGTGGCCCCTTGGCCATGGCCACCTAGAGCACGGGTGCAATTTCTGCCAGTCTGAGTTGTCTGTGGCAGGAAGACAGGGTCATGGCTAAAATGCCAAAGAATCTTGTTTCCTTACTGAGTTTCAGTAGATTTTTTTGAATGTGTTTTTTTCATTTGCTGCATATCCTTAGAATGGTTGATTTTATTTTTTTTAAAATATTTTGTACTAACTTTACTTGTTTTTCAGGGCAGTGGGTCTGTGGAACTCCTTATGCTGACATCCCAGAAGTGGAACTCCTAGTCTCAGCTTTCATCATTTATGAAATGAAGAAACAATACCTATGTCACAAACTGATGTTTCTGATTAAATATAATAATATATGATAAGATTTTATAAACAGAAAATTAAGCACATGCATTAATATATTGGTTTTAGTGAGATGGCATCTGGAAAACATTTATAAAAGGCAAATATTAGGGTTTTTTTGAAAAATGTGAATGTTTGAGTCAGACTTTAGAAAGAATAATGGAGAAAACACCAGTTAGGAACAGGATTTAAGCCTAAGATCACATACCCTCTTCCTATTTCTAACAAAAGTAAAATAAAAATGTTCCAGTACTTGCTTTCTGGACATATTGTGGAGATTAGTATGGGAACATTTGAATAAATGTGGCCATGCAAAGAGCTAGCTATTTTCTAGGTTTTGGTAAGAGATTTTTATAGAGGAAAGTCTATTTAGCACATTAAAATTGCATAAAATGCATTGTAATATTTCATTTACACTCTCATTAATTGAATTGGAGATAAAGAATTTATCTTTATTAGATAGAGATGCATATTAAATCATGGGTACAGTTACATTATGCCTAGGATTTTCCTTAAAATACTTCAACAACAGCAAAGGCATGATGGTGAAAGAGGAATAAACAAATGAAACAGCTTGGCAAATGTTGGACAATTGTGGAAGAGAGATGGTGAATATGTGTAATTTTATTATAAAATTTTCTCTACTTCTGTATATGCTGAGATTAAATTTTTGTTTTTTTCTAAGTGTATAGAGTAATGCCTGGAAAATGGGGACAGAAGATAGATCTTTTAAATCTAGAGGCCATGACAACAGGTGGCAGACTCCTTCCTATCATGGAGGGTTTTGTTTTGTTTTGTTTTGTTTTTTTAATGGTGGGAAGCGTTCAAGATGGCTACTTACTTGGTTCCATTATTCTCTCTCTCTCTCTCTTTTTTTTTTTTTTTTTTTTTTTGCAGTACGCGGGCCTCTCACTGCTGTGGCCTCTCGCATTGCGGAGCACAGGCTCCGGACACGCAGGCGCAGTGGCCATGGCTCACGGGCCTAGCCGCTCCGCGGCATGTGGGATCCTCCCGGACCAGGGCACGAACTCACGTCCCCTGCATCGGCAGGCGGACTCTCAACCATTGTGCCACCAGAGAAGCCCCCATTATACTCTTTTATTAGTATATAGGCTTTACTCACGAATATACAGATGCAAATTTGAAAGTGTCTTCGTTTTCAAAATCCACAAATTTTCAAACACTAGATTCTAATGATGTTTGCGGAGCACAATAAAAACTTCTTACATTTTACTTTATTTAGTTTTATTTATTTTATTTAGTTTTACTTAATTTGCTGTTTGGCCTGAGTTGCATGTGGAAGGAATTAGCTCACAGTAGTAAGATTAGCATATAATTTGTCATCCAAACTGAGACATTTTTGAGAATATAAGTAGATGCTATTAATAATTATACAAGAACGCAGATGTAGGTTGGGCAAAATTGGTCATTGGGTCATATGTACACCCTACACGTACTTGAAAGGAGAAAGATGGTATATGTAGTATGAAACCTTCCTCCAAAAACTGAATAAAAGTATTAAAGAGAACCAAATGTATAATCTGATTCAAATCTCTCTCTTCTCTCTCTCTCTCTCTCTCTCTCTCCTCTGTCTCTGTCTCTCCAGCTCAATACATTAATAAATTTCGAAATTGGGCCCCAGGAAGTTGAAATGGACTTCTTGCTGAAAGTATATAACTCACAAGTGATCTAAATCATAATCTGTGGATTTTGATAACCAGTACAATGCTCTTTCCATTCAGTGAATAACAACAATAAATTTTAAAACATCAAAATCTATTTATAAGCCCAGTTTTACAACAGCAGTTACATATTTTAGCTAAGTGATAGCTAGAAAGAGATGCCAATTTTACGTGCCAATAATTGAAGTGCGTAAATTCTAACTACACAGAATATAATTTTAAAGTTTTATAATTAAAAAATGGTAAGGAGATGATATAAGAACATAAAAAAGAAATTTCAAGCTCAATGTCAGAAATTATTTCTGTCAGCGGGTACATTAGGGAAATTAGGGCAACATAAACATGCAGGAGAGAGCAGTTTACTTTTATTTGACCTTATGGATGTTTACTGTCCTTATTTCCTATAATTTTATAATAAATTACTTAGAACTTTCTTATCTAGTATGTACTCCTTAGTGTAAACAAATGGGTCTTTTTCATAATTGTCAACTTAGTATGCTTAGAATTCTACTAACATTACTTCAAATATTTCCTTAGCAGAGCTTTGTTTCAGGGATGGATTCCATTTAATTCAGTTCTGAGAATTTGTCCTGACAAAGCATTGGAGTACAGGCCTGATAATCTTTCTTCCTACAAAGAGAAATTGCCTGAAGCACTTCTTTTCCAAATGGCCTTATGGTATCTTCATTGGTACTGACAGTCTTCTCTTTGTAACGCTGAAGAATTGACAGCAGCAGCCATCCTCCCTGTAATCTGGAAATCAAGACAATTTTACTGATCTCAAATAACTAAGAATAGAGAAGAGTTTTGTCTACAAAATCTGGTTCATTTCCACAATTTCAAGTATTAGACTTGAATCTAAATTACATCTCCTATGAAAGTGCCACATTCATTTAATGTCTGACTTTGATACCCACAGTGCATAGTACCTAGTAAGATGACAATAACTGAGAATCTTAATTTTATACCTATTACCTGGAAATGGGTTAAACACACACACACACACACACACACGCGCACACACACACACACACACACACTTCTCCATGAAGAATGTAATAATATTTTTAACTTAATGGCATGATCTGAAATAAAGCTAAATTAGGCAAAGTACTTTTTTTTTCACAAGAACTAATATGGCATTGAATATAATTGATTAAATTATATCTTAATGGCCAGAAAGTATATACTGCTAAAGAGTTCAAAAAGGATAAATCATCAAATCATAGTATCTACAATCTAAATAACACTAAACCATTAAAACACAAAAATTGGCTTCATTCATCAAACGACTGATTTTCATGGAAAAAATGTAGTATCTTAAATAGCTTTTATATGATTTATAAAATTGGTAAATTATATTTTATTCCTTGGTAGGTCTGTAGTCTAGTATTCCTTAAGAAGAACAGTAAGAGGGAGAAGAATGTTGATCAAGAAGAGTATTGATGGCTTGTGTTTCCCACCAAATTTGTAAATGACAACAAGCAAGAATTTCACAACTCACCTACAGAAAAGTTAATCAATATATATTTTGAATCATTTATTCATTTATTTATTCTAAACTATTTTATAGAGGGTCTACTTTGCATCAAGTACTCTGTAAGTCACTTCTAGACAACATGCACTTAAAGGGCACATGTATATCCTAGTATATAGAATCATCTTGCTTCTGCAAAAAAAACAAAACAAAACAAAATTAAATTAAGCTTCTCCACCTTCTCTCCTTTAGTCCTTGTTTCTGAAAACATTGCTTGCCTCCATCATTTTTTTCCCTTTAGCTCCCAAACAGTGTGATTTGTTATCCTCTAAGCCCATGTTATCTTCCCTCTTTAAGCCTACTTTTTTTTTTAGAGTCATGAATCAGCCTTTGAATCTTAGACTGGCTTTTCAGAATATAGTGGCTGTTTCATTTTTTCCTGATTTCCAGCAAGGATATAGGAAGCTGAATGAGATTGTAAACCTCACTCCTTGAAGTCTAGTGATGTCTGAATGAAAAATAAGATCCTTCTTATTCCCTCTCATTTAACAGCACTGGATACTCATGGAAGGAAGATAAAAGTAACTAAAAGGTATAGGATTAGTTCTTAAATAGCTTGTAATTTAGGAGAATCCAATCATACTGAATTTTTTTAACTCTTAAGGAGGTTAAAATCCTGCCTGCTGAAAAGAAGTCTTTTATTTTCTATTATTAATTGATGTTTCATAGTTACCAAGCCAATAATTTGATTTATGCAGAGGAATATGAAAAGTAGCACATGGCAAAAGTTGAATATATCTGCCCTTTAGGAACTTCAATTATCAAAATTAAACATAACAGAAACTAAAAGTTTTTGCATAAACACTGAGCACATTAAAACAACCACCTATCTTTATGGATGGAACAAATATATTTCAAAACAAGTCTCTAGAAGTGGAAAATTAAGAAATTTATCCTGCTGGTCATGTATTTTAAAAATGTAGATGATATGAAAATGTGACTCATACTTCTTGAAAATAATACTGAGTTTGGTTATTTAACTTAAAACAAGAGCATATATTAAGGTGGTATAATCTGAAAGCTTATATAAGAACAAATTATAGCTTGTAAAAATATTTGTGACCCTTTAGAATAGTTAAACAATTTAGAAGAATTCAGACTGTCGTTATGAAATTACATGAAGGTATGATGGCCCAAAATAACCATCATCTACAATATACCAATAAAAACTGTTTGCTCAGCATAAGTATAGGAAATTGTTTTAAAGTACAGATGTCTTGTTCTTGCCATAAAATAATTGATTCAAAATACTTATGGGTTGATCCTGTACACTGTATTGATATTTTCAAAGTTATCAAAATGATTCTAGTATCAGCCAACCACTATCCTTACTTATGCACACTCAATTTCAATAGGAGTATAAATCATGTATTTAATTTTTGCAATAATTACTGTGCAGAAATTGTGGTAGCTGAAGAGGGAACACAGAGAAAATATGTTGTTTAATTTTAATTTGAGGAATAAGTAACATGGTAATGCTAGCAAAGAAAGCTATTAACAGACAAGGATAGCTGTGCATTTTCCTATATTACTAATTTATGTAGGTATATACATATTTGAAAACGTTTTATTTTGTCATTAACACATCCAGGTTTACACACACATGCTCTCTCACACACACAAATACACAAGTACGCTCTCACATGCATTTTTGTAGGCAAATGTCTGGAATAGGAAAATAGATGACAACTTGTTGACAAACAGTAGCTTAGAAACCCAAAACTGGTTTTGTGAATGGCAAATGCAATAGAAAAGAGAAGTGAGATATGGGATAGAGAACAGAGGAATAAACTGAAGGTTTATTTATAGGATAGGAATTCTGCAGTTCCTCACTTACCCACAAGCAATATCAACGACAACAAAATTGTGCAATAAAGAGATATGACTTACCTGAAGTCACAGAAAATTTTGGAATAAAATAAGGCAGTTATTGTGGAAATATCACTTTATAATAGTAACTTGAGGGCCCCTATTTTAATGGCATTCTCAAACAAAGAGAAAAGAAAGAACATAAAATATTCCAATCAACTTTTGCAAGCTACTGGACAATATACTCCAATAAAACTAGGATAAAATTGAGAAATAAAAGACATGATACACAGAAGAAGAGAATGGAGTTAAGAATGTTCATGAAATGATAGTATGATAGAAGTTCCTAGGATGATGGCTATGTAGCAGTTTTCAAAAGCTACCAGGCTGGACAGGAGCAGAAGGCTGGAGGAACCCAGAATGGATATTCCTCAGAAAGCAAAGTAATATGAAAAATTATTTGAGAGATATAACTGTATGGGTGATTGAGTTGAGAAACAGTTTATAGAGCTATAGGGCATTAAGGAAAAACTTTATCAGATAGCCATTTCAGATTTTCTTTGAAAACACAGCATGTAAGAGATACAGAGAGGAGACAGACAGAGGAGGAGAGAGAGAGAGAGAGAGAGAGAGAGAGAGAGAATATGAATGATTAACTCTAGAAAAAAATGCCTAAAAGTTGTGTGAGAAAGGAAATGTATTTAATATACTACTTGGGGGAACAATGAATAACTACACAAACATACTAAAAAAATTAATTTATCCAAAAATGAGATATGATTTATTGGGAGGATGAGGTTTAAGACAAAGGGGATATAGATTAGTAAAGAAGAAGAACAACAACAACCACCACCATCAGTTGAATGCTTATTATGAGTTACATAATGTTCTAGCTGATTTAAACACATTAACTTAATTAACCCACATAAAAGAGACAGTTAAAATTACTATCCTCATTTACAGATAAGGAAAATGATGCAGAGTAAGGCTAAATTGCAAGCCCTATATTACTTTGATAGTAAATGCCTGGGCTGAAATATGATAGAGCAGTTTTTCTCAAGGAATTAATGAAGACATAACCATACATTAATATTAATTAAGAAGATGAACTTAAGAACAAAAGAGTTGAGAGTGTTTTCCTATTGGGAATGGCATAGTGTGGTAGGAGAAGAGTTGAGTCTATGGAATGACTGAAGGTAAGGGACTGCTTCTTTGTGTTATAAGCCTTCATTATTACTACTATTTGACTTTTCAAATTATTCCCATGAAATACTTTGACAAATTTTTAAGATTTTATGAAATCATTAGCTAGTCTAAACATTTTGGAAAGCAAATCATATCTCAAAATATGGAGCTGAGGAACATAATAAAATAAATGAAACTGAACTATACCACAAACTTAGCTAGAATTAAAGTCAGAGTGGTAAAGGAAACCAAAAGTTATTTTATTTAAGAAAGGCATTACTTGTACTTAGATAGTATTGTATTCGTTTATAACTATAAAACATTCTTTCTGTATACTTCTCAGTTTTTTGTCACCGTGTTCCTATCTATACCTTAATCTTAATCACTAAACTTACATTTGAGCATCCTGGGGGTGGGGGGTGAAGGAAATGTTTTCCTAATTTGACAGAAAAAAAGCCGAGATTAGTAGCTAAGAATCTTGACTCCGATTGTAGTGTACTTGCTCTTATAGACCACAGTGCTGATATCAACTCTTAGTATCTACCTAGAGATGAAAGTATCTGAAAGATGCTTAGGGAAGATGGGAGCCCTTATAATAGTCAAGTAATCTAATAAGGAAATGCGTGAATGTCCTGCCGTCTTGGAATTGTTTAAATCTTCAGAACGGGAATGCGAACTTGTCCTGGAGAATTGGAGCATTCATTTTCCATAGAAAGATGGATTTCTCCTTGTATTCTCAGTGAAAACTTTATGATCTATGATACTATGGCACAGTAAATAATCCATCTCAGTACAGAGATATAATCATCCGTTCCTATTAAAACTCAGTGGAGGACCAATGGCTGTCTACACAAGTGTTCTGGAATTCTCTGTTGTAAAGACTAGAAATATTATTGCAAAGCAGGGATTCTGGGAATTCTAGAGTTTATGCAGTATATTCAACAAATGGTGTGCCTCTTTTATATGCCAGAAAACATAATAGGCAATGGCACAATGGCATTGAACAAGAAAAATTAGGTTCCATCTTTCATGAGCTTACATTTTATATGAGAAAGGAAGATAACAAATGAGGAAACAAATATAAACTCAGGTAGCCCTAAACACTAGGAAGAAAATAAGGCAAAGCTAGAGATGTTACAGAGGATGACTAAAGGGTTTCTTTAGGTTGAGTGTTGGACATATCTCTCTGCCAAGCTAATATTTGACCTGAGACTTGGATTAATAGAGAACTATGCAAGGTTTCAAAAAATGAGCATCCAAGACAAAGGAAACAGTAGGTACAAATACTTTAACCAGGGGAATAAGCTCAGCACATTTGAGGAAGAGAAAGAAGGGCAGTAAGACTAAAGCAGCTTCCCAACCAGACCAAGTCACAACGGCGTGATGCAAACAGCTTAGAGATGTATGGAGATATCAATACACTTAGTCCTCAAGACAGCTGGTCATGATGCATGTGTCCTGAGCTCCTGGGCCCAAATTCACTGATCCTGAGCAGTTTTTAAAATTTACCGCAGTGTATCTTTGTCTATGTGTGTCAAACTTGAGGAAAAAATGACAAGCATAGAGTTAAGAGCAGAATGAATATGGGGTACAGGTGAGTGTGCAGAGTGGGCAGAGGCCAGTTTATATAAAGCCTCACAGTCCATGGAAAATAGTTCAGAATTTAGATAGGAAGGCATTTACAAGGACTGACATGATTTAATTTGTGTTTTGATAAGATATCTCCAGCTGCTATCTGGAGAGGCACAAGGCAAGATATTAGAATCAGGGAACATTCCACATGTTCATTATTAGGGTGACCTTGGGGTTGTCACTTGCTATCTCAGTACCTCTGCTTCTTTATCAAATCATCAAAGATAATGGCATTTGTCCTTGGGTTTACATCACGGGTGTCTTGTGAAGGAAGTTGGATGATGTCAGTGTCTGCCCTGAGAAAGATAACATATAAAAGGGAGATATTTTTATTGTTATACTGACACCACACATTTCAACCTGACAACTATCTCTCACAGATCAGCTTGTGAACAAGGACTGATTAGTGTACTAACTTCCCAGAAGGATAGAGATAACAAGAGCAGTGAGTCACTGGGATTGCTTTGACACTGATCAGTTCCCACTGGCCAAGCAGCTCAGAATGAAGAGATATGTATTCATTCATGACCCTTTTCTATCAATTAAACTCCTGAATAAACCACAAAGACATCTTTCACTTCATTGCCATGTTGCTATATTGTAGTTAAACTGTCCAGTTAACAACCATGCCTGCAGGTGTTAAACAGAATGAGCCTCACAGTTCTATACTAAATGACACAGAGCAACCTGTAGGCCTTACATAGATCAAGTTTTCAAGATGTCTAGAGGTGAAAAACCAAGAGCAATAATTTCTGTTTTGTTTCAGGGTCTAGTTGTTTCTTCTTGAATAAATAAAATAAGGTTCTTATTTTACTTCCTCAAACTCTAAAAATTAAAAATTATGACATCACAGTGACAACAAGCTGAAAAGAGTTTGCTATTTATGTATTATTTTTTTAATGTAAATACAAGATGATTCTCTCCTTCTTTCAAAATGCAAAATAGTTTCAATAGGTAGGTAGCACCTGAAGGCAGTTAAGAAAGGGATTTTAAAGTGACAAAAACCTAGAGCAAGAGAATGCTAAGTGATGAAATAGAAGTGCTCAGGCGAGGGAGGAATTGATGAGGGGTGAGATTGGATACCACCAGATTCAACTGAAAGGAAGGGTTAATTTTAGGAATGATTCCTTAAATAAGTGTGACTGAGCACAGATCCAAAAAACAATGAAAGTTTTGACTTTTGATCAAAGCACGGATACTTCATTATTATAGGAGGGAAAGCAAAAATATAAGTATAGTTTCATCAAGTAAATGTATGGATTAGAAAGAAAATATAGAGTTTCTACATCAGCCTACATTTATTTTCTCTTCGAATTTTGAAGCAAGCTCATCAGCTGTGAGTCCGTCAAGAAGAGTGTCAGAGGAGGTTTGAGGAGAAAAAGAAGCTTGAAATAAGTTCAAATGCAAGGACATAAGCAATCTCATTGATTTCTGCAGTTTCAACTTTTCCTAAACTCATTTCAATGGGTCATGATTGCTCACAGAACTGTGTTGCCTAATAAGAAACTTTCCGACATTAGGGGGATGACACTTTGTTCTCATGAAGAGATTCTCGGGAGTGTTCTGGTTATTCTATTGTGAGTAATAAAAATAATGCAATGCAAATAAGTAATGAAATAAGGAAAATAAGTAATGAAAATATCATTAGTTTAAAAATCAGAATATCATTCAAGTATTAATTCCATTGTATATAGGCTATGTTGATCTTTGACAAGTCTCAATTTCTTTTAAGGGGAATTTGTAAATGAACTAGAATATTGGAAAGCAGATATGCAGTTGCCTGGAGATAAGGGAAGGAGGAATTACAAAGGGCACAAGGAAACTTTTAGTGGCAATAGATATGTTCATTATTGTGATTGTGGTGATGGTTTCCTTGGTACATATATAAGACAAAACTTATCAAATCATAGGCTTTAAATGTGTGAGCTATATTGTATTTAACTACACATCAAATAGAACTGTAAAGGAAAAAAATAAAGTTAGTTTGTAGGATATGACTTATTTAATTCATATATTTTTTATGAATTCCAAATAATAGTACATGTACAAATAACTCAAATTCTTTTTTTTTATTTTTGTTTTATATTGGAGTATAGTTGATTAACAATGGTGTGTTTCAGGTGTACAGCAAAGTGATTCAGTTGTACATATGCATGTATCTATTCTTTTTCAAATTCTTTTCCATTTAGGTTATTACAGAATATTGAAAATAACTCAAATTCTTAAGTGCTATAAAATGTAAGAGTTTTTTTTTTAAATAAAGTTTTATAATATGAAAAATTGCCTAAACCTTAGAAAACAATAAATACTTGCATCTGAGACTACACAATTGAAGAAGCGTGAAGGAGGTTTCTTCCATCAGAACAAAGGAGTAGTTGAAGTAACGTGCAAGTTCATTGACACCCTAGCCCAAGCTATCAGTTGGTACATGGAATATCCATGGGTAAGAGTGCTACATAAACTGTTATTAGGGAAATTTCATGAGAAGATGATGGTTATCTTCAGGCTTTTTTTGTCCTCTTCAGCATCTCAGCTAACTAGGCATCACACTCTGTCATGCTGAAAAAGCCCTCTTAGTCATGCTTCTAAACCCAGTTGAAAAGAAGGTGGTTGACTCAACCATAATAATACATTTAGGCATTTAATGTATTTCCTCTAAGTGAGAGACCTGTGTTTTAAAAGGAAGTCTATAGAAACTCATATATTCATTCAATCAACTATTCTACAATTTATTTATCTCTCTTATAATAGGCACTTTAACCATAAATGAGTAATATAAAATAACCATTCATCATTTTCTGTTACTAAGAATGTTTCCTATTTTATTTTATTCAAATTTAACCAATAATTCAAGTGTCAGTCCTAGTTCTACTTTCTGTGTGATTGTTTTTCCTGCTCCCAATTTATTGTGCATCTAAAATTGGGACCATATTTTCTGACATCTAATTCACTGATGTTGTTCATTTTACATCAATGAAAAGATATGTCATGGTAGAAGCTCTCTTTTGTTAGTTTATTAAATATGTAATACACATTAGGAAACACTGAAATATTTTATTGAAATTCAAATTATAACTGCAGACTTATATTTCACCAAGGAAATTCTGTAAGATCTCCTGAGTCAGTTCCTTCATACTGTCTATGAGATATCCCCCTCCACTATGCACTTATAATTTATTATTGTCTTTTATATTACCAATGAACTTGGTACATATATGTATAATTCCTGGTACATATTATTACACTTATTTATTTACATTCCTTAAGCCCTTAATGCAGGATGTATATTTATTCATTTTTATATCCTCAGTACTAAGAACAGTTCCTGGTACTTACTAAATGATAACTTGCAAAGAAGAAAGGAAAGAAGGAAGGGAAGAAGGAAGGGAGGAAAGAAGGAAGGAAGGAGGGGAAATAAGTAAAGAAAGAAAGAAGGCACTATCTTATGAATAGGGGTTACATCAGGGAATAAAAATTTAAAGCTAAAAAAGCATAGAAGGTAAACCTAACAGAGTTTACCTTCAAACTGCTCTGTTTGTGCATATACATAGTATACTAGTCTTCCTGCTTTTGACTGAACTACAAAGAATTCAGGCTTTATCTAATATATTCCTCAGTACAAGTTTCCAACTACTTATTAAGATATATGGTTCTGGAAGATGGTGGAAGATTAAGACGTGGAGATCACCTTCCTCACCACAGAGACACCAGAAATACATCTACACGTGGAACAACTCCTACAGAACACCTACTGAACGCTGGCAGAAGACCTCAGATCTCCCAAAAGGAAAGAAACCCCCCACGTACCTGGGAAGGGCAAAAGAAAAAAGAAAAAACAGAGACAAAAGGATAGGGACAGACCCTGAACCAGTGGGAGGGGGCTGTGAAGGAGGAAAGGTTTCCACACACTATGAAGACCCTTTGCGGGCGGAGACTGCGGGTGGCGGAGGGGGAAGCTTCGGAGCCGCGGAGGAGAGCACAGCAACAGGGTTGCAGAGGGAAAAGTGGAGAGGTTCCCTCAAAGATGATCGGTGCCGACTGGCACTCACCAGCCCGAGAGGCTTGTCTGCTCACTCGCTGGGGCGGGCGGGGCTGGGAGCTGAGGCTCCGGCTTCGGTCGGAGTGCAGGGAGAGGGCTGGGATTGGCAGTGTGAACACAGCCTGCAGGGAATTAGTGCACCACGACTAGCCGAGAGGGAGTCCGGGTAAAAATCTGGACCTGCCGAAGAGGCAAGAGACTTTTTCTTCCCTCTTTGTTTCCTGGTGCGTAAGGAGAGGGGATTAAAAGCGCTGCTTAAAGAGGCTCCAGAGACGGGCGTTAGCTGTGGCTAAAAGCGTGGACCCCAGAGATGGGCATGAGACGCTAAGGCTGGTGTTGCCACCACCAAGAAGCCTGTGTGCGAGCACAGGTCACTATCCACAACCCCCTTCTGGGTAGCCTGTGTAGCCTGCCACTGCCAGGGTCCTGGGATCCAGGGACAATTTCCCCGGGAGAACGCATGGCACGCCTCAGGCTGGTGCAACGTCACGCCGGCATCTGCCACCACAGGCTCACCCTGCACTCCGTGCCCCTCCCTCCCCCCCGGCCTGAGTGAGCCAGAGTCCCTGAAGCAGCTGCTCCTTTAACCCCGTCCTCTCTGAGCGAAGAACAGACGCCCTCCGGCGACCTACACGCAGAAGCGGGGCCAAATCCAAAGCTGAGCCCCTGGGAGCTGTGAGAACAAAGAAGAGAAAGGGAAATGCCTCCCAGCAGCCTCAGAAGCAGCGGATTAAAGCTCCACAATCTACTTGATATACCCTGCATCTGTGGAATACATGAATAGACAACAAATCATTCCAAACTGAGGAGGTGAACTTTGAGAGCAAGATTTATGATTTTTTTCCCCCTTTTCCTCTTTTTGTGAGTATGTATGTGTATGCTTCTGTGCGAGATTTTGTCTGTATAGCTTTGCTTCCATCATTTGTCCTAGGGTTCTATCTGTCCGTTTTATTTTTGTTTGTTTGTTTTCTTATATTTTGTTTTTAATTTTTTTCTTAATAGTTATTTTTATTTTATTAACTTTCTTATATTTTATCTTACTTTATTTTATTTTACTTTATCTTCTTTCTTTCTTCCTTTTTTTCCTTCCCTCCTTCTTTCCTTCCTTCCTTCTTCCCTCCCTCCCTCCCTCCTTCCCTCCTTTCTTTCTTTCTTTCTTTCTTTCTTTCTTTCTTTCTTTCTTTCTTTCTTTCTTTCTGCTTCTACTAATTCTTTCTTTCTAATTTTTCTCCCTTTTATTCTGAGCTGTGTGGATGAAAGGCTCTTTATGCTGCAGCCAGGAGTCAGTGCTGTGCCTCTGAGGTGGGAGAGCCAACTTCAGGACACTGGTCAACAAGAGACCTCCCAGTTCCACATAATATCAAATGGCAAAAATCTCCCAGAGATCTCCATCTCAACACCAGCACCCAGCTTCACTCAACGACCAGCAAGCTACAGTGCTGGACACCCTATGCCAAACAACTAGCAAGGCAGGAACACAACCCCACCCATTAGCAGAGAGACTGCCTAAAATCATAATAAGCCCACAGACACCCCAAAACACACCACCGGATGTGGACATGCCCACCAGAAAGAGAAGATCCAGCCTCATCTACCAGAACACAGGCACTAGTCCCCTCCACCAGGAGGCCTACACAACCCTATGAACCAACGTTAGACACTGGGGACAGACACAACTTCAGACCTAGAGAAACATACAGACTGAAAGTAACGGGATAGAAAAAGATATTCCATGCAAATGGAAACCAAAAGAAAGCTGGAGTAGCAATTCTCATATCAGACAAAATAGACTTTAAAATAAAGACTATTAGAAGAGACAAAGAAGGACACTACATAATGATCAAGGGATTGATCCAAGAAGATACAACAAATGTAAATAATTATGCACCCAACATAGGAGCACCTCAATACCTAAGGCAAATACTAACAACCATAAAATGGAAAATCGACAGTAACACATTCATAGTAGGGGAATTTAACACCCTACTTTCACCAATGGACAGATCATCCAAAATGAAAACAAATAAGGAAACACAAGCTTTAAATGATACCTTAAACAAGATGGACTTAATTGATATTTATAGGACACTCCATCCAAAAACAACAGAATACACATTTTTCACAAGTGCTCATGGAACATTCTCTAGGATCAAACATATCTTGGGTCACAAATCAAGCCTTGGTAAATTTAAGAAAATTGAAATTGTATCAAGTATCTTTTCCAACCACAGCACTATGAGACTAGATAACAATAGCAGGAAAAGATCTGTAAAAAATACAAACACATGGAGGGTAAACAATACACTACTTAATAATGAGGTGATCACTGAAGAAATCAAAGAGGAAATCAAAAAATACTTAGAAACAAATGACAATGGAGACATGACGGCCCAAAACCTATGGGATTCAGCAAAAGCAGTTCTAAGAGGGAAGTTTATAGAAATACAATCCTACCTTAAGAATCAGGAAACATCTCAAATAAACAACCTAACCTTGCACCTAAATCAATTAGAGAAAGAAGAACAAAAAAAAAACCCCAAAGTTAGCAGAAGGAAAGAAATCATAAAAATCAGATCAGAAATAAATGAAAAAGAAATGAAGGAAACGATAGCAAAGGTCAATAAAACTAAAAGCTGGTTCTTTGAAAAGATAAACAAAATTGATAAACTATTAGCCACACTCATCACGAGAAAAAGGAGAAGACTCAAATCAATAGAATTAGAAATTAAAAAGGAGAAGTAACAACTGACACTGCAGAAATACAGAAGATCATGAGAGATTACTACAAGCAACTCTATGCCAATAAAATGGGCAACCTGGAAGAAATGGACAAATTCTTAGAAATGCACAACCTGCCAAGACTGACTCAAGAAGAAATAGAAAACATGAACAGACCAAGCACAAGCACTGAAATTGAAAATGTGATTAAAAATCTTCCAACAAACCAAAACCCAGGACCAAATGGCTTCACAGGCAAATTCTGTCAAACATTTAGAGAAGACCTAACACCTATCCTTCTCAATATCTTCCAAAATATAGCAGAGGGAGAAACACTCCCAAACTCATTCTACGAGGCCACCATCACCTTGATATCAAAACCAGACAAAGATGTAAAAAAGAAAGAAAACTACAGGCCAATACCACTAATGAACATAGATGCAAAAATCCTCAACAAAATACTAACAAACAGAATCCAACAGCACATTAAAAGGGTCATACACCATGATCAAGTGGGGTTTATTCCAGGAATGCAAGGATTCTTCAATATATGCAAATCAATCAACATTATCAACTATATTAACAAATTGAAGGATAAAAACCATACGATCATCTCAATAGATGCAGAGCAAGCTTTCAACAAAATTCAACACCCATTTATGAAAAAATCCCTGCAAACAGTAGGCATAGAGGGAACTTTTTTCAACATAATAACAGCCATATATGACAAACCCACAGCAAACATCGTCCTAATGTTGAAAAACTGAAAGCATTTCCACTAAGATCAGGAACAAGACAAGATTGCCTACTCTCACCACTCTTATTCAACATAGTTTTGGAAGTTTTAGCCACAGCAATCAGAGAAGAAAAGGAAATGAAAAGAATCCAAATCAGAAAAGAAGTAAAGCTGTCACTGTTTGCAGATGACATGATACTATACATAGAGAATCCTAAAGATGTTACCAGAAAACTACTAAAACTAATCATTGAATTTGGTAAAGTAGCAGGATACAAAATTAATGCACAGAAATCTCTGGCATTCTTATACACTAATGATGAAAAATCTGAAAGTGAAATCAAGAAAACACTCCCATTTACCATTGCAATAAAAAGAATAAAATATCTAGGAATAAACCTACCTAAGGGGACAAAAGACCTGTATGCAGAAAATTATAAGACACTGATGAAAGAAATTAAAGATTATACAAATATATGAAGAGATATACCATGTTCTTGGATTGGAAGAATTAACATTGTGAAAATGACTCTACTACCCAAAGCAATCTACAGATTCAATGCAATCCCTATCAAACTATCACTGGCATTTTCCACAGAACTAGAACAAAAAATTTCACAATTTGTATGGAAACACAAAAGACCCCGAATAACCAAAGGAATCTTGAGAATGAAAAACGGGGCTGGAGGAATCAGGCTCCCTGACTTCAGACTATACTACAAAGCTACAGTAATCAAGACAGTATGGTACTGGCACAAAAACAGAAAGACAGATCAATGGAACAGGATAGAAAGCCCAGAGATAAACTCACGCACATATGGTCACCTTATCTTTGATAAAGGAGGCAGGAATGTACAGTGGAGAAAGGAAAGCCTCTTCAATAAGTGGTGCTGGGAAAATTGGACAGGTACATGTAAAAGTATGAGATTAGATCACTCCCTAACACCATACACAAAAATAAGCTCAAAATGCATTAAAGACCTAAATGTAAGGCCAGAAACTATCAAACTCTTAGAGGAAAACATAGGCAGAACACTGTATGACATAAATCACAGCAAGATCCTTTTTGACCCACCTCCTAGAGAAATGGAAATAAAAACAAAAATAAACAAATGGGACCAAATGAAACTTCAAAGCTTTTGCACAGCAAAGGAAACATAAACAAGAACAAAAGACAGCCCTCAGAATGGGAGAAAATATTTGCAAATGAAGCAACTGACAAAGGATTAATCTCCAAAATTTATAAGCAGCTCATGCAGCTCAATATCAAAAAAACAAACAACCCAATCCAAAAATGGGCAGAAGACCTAAATAGACATTTCTCCAAAGAATATATACAGACTGCCAACAAACACATGAAAGAATGTTCAACATCATTAATCATTAGAGAAATGCAAATCAAAACGACAATGTGATATCATCTCACACCAGTCTGAATGACCATCATCAAAAAATCTAGAAACAATAAACGCTGAGAGGGTGTGGAGAAAACAGAACACTCTTGCACTGCTGGTGGGAATGTGAATTGGTACAGCCACTATGGAGAACTGTATGAAGGTTCCCTAAAAAGCTACAAATGGAACTACCATATGACCCAGCAATCCCACTACTGGGCATATACTCTGAGAAAACCATAATTCAAAAAGAGTCATGTACCAAAATGTTCATTGCAACTCTATTTACAATAGCCCGGAGATGGAATCTACCTAAGTGTCCATCATCAGATGAATGGATAAAGAAGACGTGGCACATATATATAATGGAATATTACTCAGCCATAAAAAGAAATGAAATTGAGCTATTTGTAATGAGGTGGATAGACCTAGAGTCTTTCATACAGAGTGAAGTAAGTCAGAATGAGAAAGACAAATACCGTATGCTAACACATATATATGGAATTTAAGAAAAAAGTGTGTCATGAAGAACCTAGGGGTAAGAAAGGAGTAAAGACACAGACCTACTAGAGAATGGACTTGAGGATGTGGGGAGGGTGAAGGGTAAGTTGTGACAAAGCGAGAGAGAAGCATGGACATATATACACTACCAAACGTAAGGTAGATAGCTAGTGAGAAGCAGCCGCATAGCAGGAGATCAGCTAGGTCCTTGTGACCACCTGGAGGGGTGGGATAGGGAGGTTGTGAGGGAGGGAGACGCAAGAGGGAACAGATATGGGAACATATGTATATGTATAACTGATTCACTTTGTTATAAAACAGAAACTAACACACCATTGTAAAGCAATTATACTCCAATAAAGATGTAAAAAAAAAAAGGTATATGGTTCCATGTGATAGACTTTAAAAACATTTGTACATCCCATGTACACATTGACTTACATCTAATTTACAGATTATCTAAATGCCATTCAGAGCAATAGTCAATAACCCATAGTTAGATTTCTCTTCTCAAGAGATAATCATTCAGTTCAGGGATGAAAACATGTGCCATCTGATGTAAACTTAATTGCCTAGACATCACATAAGAGTTATATAGAACTCACTATTGTATAACTAATGTATATTTAATTGAAAAGGCTAACTTTTAGTGTCAGGAATCAGTCACTTGTCAGAGCCTGGCATATATTTCATCCTAAACTTACATTTTAAGTATTTTAAGTTCTTTATGATCAATGAAACTGCATGCTTTCAGCATGTGTTCTTATTTATTTTAGGCAAAAGGCATATAAAATCAGATTGCACATTGATCTTTCATAAAAATGTTATACTACCACATTTAGAAAGTAAATTTATATAGGAAAGAGCTAATAAAAATCTTATATATATGAATTTTGAATGGTATTAACTCATATTTAGAAGATTTTTCACTTTGTCATTTTTCATTACTGTCATTAATATCTCATGCTCTTTATATTTAGTCTTTGAGGGAATATTAAAAAGGTTGATGTTAGCAAAATTTATATGTAAGTAGGAAATATTTGTAGCTCCTTTCATCTATGCTAAATAAAATTTCCATTTTCTAGACAGTTTATAATATCCAACATCTTAACTTTAGAATAAATTTTCAGTGAAATTTTTTAACGATTTATTTTTTTAAAACTTTTATATTGGAGTATAGCCAATTAACGATATTGTGATAGTTTCAGGTGCACAGCAAAGCACCTCAGCCATACACATATATGCATCCATTCTCCCCCAAACTCCTTTCACATCCAGGCTGTCACATAACTTTGAGCAGAGTTCTCTGTGCTAATAGTAGGTCCTTGTTTGTTATCCATTTTATTTTATTATTTTTAATAGATTTTTATTGGAGTATAATTGCTTCACAATACTGTGTTAGTTTCTGTTGTAAAACAAAGTAAATCAGTCTTAAATATAGCAGTATGTACATGTCAATCCCAAACTCCCTAACTCTCCTTTCCCCCCATCCTTCCCCCTTGGTAACTATAAGTTTGCTCTCTAAGTCTGTGAGTCTGTTTCTGCTTTGTAAATAAGTTCATTTGTATCATTTCTTTTTAGATTTTGCATATAAATATAGCAAGTTAACAGTGAAATTGATTTTTCTTCTTTATTAATTTAACTGTACACATATAAGCACTTATTTTTTTTCAAAATTACGAAGTAAAAATGACGAACTAGCATAAAATAAGCACATCTTAACTGCATGTATTTCTTAATTTATATGTGGAATCTAGAAAAATGGTACCGATAAACTTATTTGAAAAGCAGAAATAGAGACACAGATGTAGAGAACAAACTTATGGATACCAACGGGGGAAAGGGGGAGTGAGATGAATTGGGAGATTGGGATTGACATATATACACTACTATGTATAAAATAGGTAACTAATGAGAACCTACTGTATAGCACAGGGAACTCTACTCAGTGCTCTTTTGTGACCTAAATGGGATGGAAATCTAAAAAAGAGGGGATATATTTATAACTGATTCACTTTGCTGTACAGCAGAAACTAACACAATATTGTAAAGCAACTGTATTCCAATACTTTTTTTAAAAAAAATTAAAGATACCTACTTTTCAAAAAAATAAAAATTAATTTTAAAATTGCATCATTTCCTGCTAAGATTTGTGAGCAATATCCATCTAAAGTGCTTTGAAAGTGGTTTTAAGTGATATACCAATTCGTAAACCCCAGACACATACACACACATGCCCAGACACAAGTTCTGAGACCATACAACTTGACATATACTATGTGTAAGTTGTTAAAATGTTAGAAAAAAAATAGGGAATGAGTTGTACCAGGAATCACAGTTCTATTCATTTAAACGTGTATTTACCATTGATCAGGATTTAGTCAGAAATCTTCTTTTTACTATGCTATCACTCTAGTAATATAGTTTAGGATATATAGTTTTTTTGTTTTTGGGGTTTTTTGGGGTTTTTTTTTGGCGGTACACGGGCTTCTCACCGCTGCAACCTCTACCATTGCGGAGCATAGGCTCCGGATGTGCAGGCCCAGCAGCCATGGCTCACGGGCCCAGCTGCTCCGCGGCATGTGGGATCCTCCCAAACCAGGGCATGAACCCGCGTCCCCTGCATCGGCAGGGGGACTCTCAACCACTGCGCCACCAGGGAAGCCCAGGATGTATAGTTTTTAATTTCCATTTTGATTCTTGCTTGACCCATGGATTATTTAGACATGTTTATTTATAAATATTTGCTAATTTTCTATATATTTTTCAGATTGATCTCAGATTTAATTCCATAGTATTTAGAAAAAATACTTTGTAAGACTTCAATTCTTCTAAATTTCTTAAGACATGTCTTATGACCTATTATATTACTATCCTGAATATTCCAGGTGTACATGAAAATAACTTGTATTCTGCTAATGTTGGGTAGAATGTTTTATATGTCAGTTAATTTTGTTAATAGTGTTGAAGTTTGCTATTGAGTTCCTCTAGTGCTTTTCATTTCTTTTTCATCCGGTAGTACTTTTTATCCAGAATATTCGTCTGGTCTCATTTATAGTTTTTGTTTCTCTATTGAGATACCTTATTTGTTGAGAAATTGTGATCACATTTTTATTTTATTATTTGAACAGTTTTTTAAAAATATATTTATAGTAGATTTTTTTTTTTTTTTTTCCGGTACGCGGGCCTCTCACCGTTGTGTCCTCTCCCATTGTGGAGCACAGGCTCCGGACACGCAGGCTCAGTGACCATGGTTCATGGGCCCAGCTGCTCCGCGGCATGTGGGATCCTCGTGGACCGGGACACGAACCCGTGTCCCCTGCATCGGCAGGCAGACTCTCAACCACTGTGCCACCAGGGAAGCCCATATAGTAGTTTTTTTTTAAAATAGAAACTGGATTTTGTTTTATTGTTCTGAAGTTTTTTGTCTATTTGTGGTTTTGTAACTTGCCTGCACTTAAACTTATCTGTCTTCCCTATAATATATGCTGGGCCTTTTTAAATTCTTATCTTTACATTTTTTAAAATTTTAACTTTGTAGGGTTTCTTTCTGTGCCTAGATAGCATATTGGTTAGCCAGTGTTTTATGAAGAGGTTGTGTTCAAACACTTTATGCCTATATGGCTTCCACCCTCTTCTGCCTAATATCTGTGTGGATTGATTAATGCATTCCAAGTTGCAGTAAGTTATCAAGTCTCCCTTGTTCCCCCCCCCCCCACTGGGCTCTCTCAGGTCCTCCCTATGTGTGCTCATAGTTTTTCAGTTAGCCAGGGATGTGAACAGAGCTCATCGCTGACACTCTATGGTTCACTAATATCCAGCATTTGTCCACTTAAATTTCTTTCTGTTCCACTGCTTGCACTGATTTAGACCAAAATCTTATGAAATCAAAGTGGTATTTCCCTCATTTGTTCAAAACAAAATTTAACAACTTTTTCCTGACAGTGATGCAAATTTTTGTTCAAGACTCAAGTAAAGTTCATCACATCTTCCAGCAAAGCTGCTGGTTTTCCCACCAAGTCTGCCTCACACTGGTAAATTTACTGATTAAGCTTAAGGTTGGTGGTGGGAACAGGGAGGAAGACAAAATACTTTCACTGTTATTACCCAAAACTCTAGTATTGTTTTAAGGAATTAATTCTTCTCAATTTTTTGTTTGCTTTTGATCAGTTTCCAGGCCATGATACTATTGCAGTTTATAATATAACAACTATTACGCTTATTTTATACATATAATTCATCAATTTTACATTTATTTATACTTATTTTTGCAAAGAAGAATTGCCAACCCTATCCCTATTAAATATCCATAATTTGGAGTGTTCTCCCAGTTATCATTTAAGAAAATATTTTAAAAATGAGAAGTAACCTTTACCCACATATTTATCTTTTCTGTCACTCTTCACTCCTTTATGTAGATCATCTGATTCTATTTTTCTTCTACCAGAAGAACTTCCTTCAGAATTTGTTATAGTGCAGATATTATGGCAATAAATTATCTCAAATTGTTTCTGTTTGAAAACATCTTTATTTTGTCTTAGATTTAAAATTATATTTCTACAAGGTAATAGTTCTAAGGTTTTATTTTTCCTTCAGTTCTTTAAATATATCACTTCATTTAATTTTTGATTATTCAGTTTCTGAAAAATCTGCTATCATCTATTTGCTTCTCTGGACTTAATCTGTCTTCATTTTTCATCTCTCTATGCTTTTTTTTTTTTTTTTTTTTTTTTGCGGTATGCAGGCCTCTCACTGTTGTGGCCTTGCCCATTGCAGAGCACAGGCTCCGGACGTGCAGGCTAAGCAGCCATGGCTCACAGGCCCAGCCGCTCTGAGGCATGTGGGATCTTCCCGGACTGGGGCATGAACTCGTGTCCCTGCATCAGCAGGCAGACTCTCAACCACTGCACCACCACGGAAGCCCTCTATGCTTTGATATTGTATTTTTCTTTTTAATTTTCAGCTAGTTCTATAATCCTTGTAATTTATAGACCTGCTTCTATTGATGGATTTATTACATTCTGGTAAGGAGTCATACTTTTTGTCCTTCTCTGCATGCTTTAGAATTTTTGTTTGAATGATTAGAGTTTTAAGTTTTTCATTGTTTCTTGCCTTTTTTTTTTTTTTTTTTTGGTATTACTTTGTGTTAAATTTTGTTTAGGCACAGAGTTAATTTACTTGAAATTGACTGGATACATTCAAAGTCTGCTTTTCAGATTTGTTAGTGTGGTTCCAGAGCAGCTGTTTGTCTATAGCTAATTTAGCTCTATTACTAAAATAAGCCTCTGAGAATTATACCTGATACTCTGTGTATTATGAAATCTTTCCATTCTGATGGAAATTCCAAAAGATCTTAGCTCTGTGTGAGTTCTGGGAATTGTTTGATCTACTACTTTTTCAATGGTACCTTCTCCAGTCTGGCATATTTTCCTTTCACAAATGTGCAGTCATTCATTGCCAAATGTTTGATAGAAACCCTCTGCTGATTTTTAAAATTCCTCCACACGTATGTGCACATGCATACCTCTCAGCTCTCTGGTAATCTATCCTCAAATTTTTAGCTACCTTCTCCTCCCTGAATTACAATCTGTTTCTCCTCAACTAAACAAGAATGCTATCCTCACTTCGGATCCACCTTCTCATGTTAGAGAAGCAGTAAGCTGTGTAAATTACAAGATCCACCTTGTTTGTTTCCCTCCATTCAGGGATCACTTTCCTGTGCTAACTGTTGTTCATCTGAAAATCATTGTGTCATACATTTTGTTTGGTTTTATAATTTTTTAAATATATGAGGATAAATCCTGCAACTATAAAATATCTTGACCAGAACTTCCTATTTCAATTTTTGTGAGGGTTGAATTAAAACTATAGATAAGCTGAGGAGAATTAGCATCTTGATAATATTGTAACTTTCAATCAAAGAACATTGTATTTCTTTATGTACATTTTAATTATATTTTTAATATTTTTCTAATTATCTTTGTAGAAATCCTGCATATTAACTTTTATATTTATTACTAAGTCTAACAGTTAAACAGAATCAGTTAATTGTAAAGACTCATGAAACTCAGCATAGCATATTCACATAAGATTTTAATAATGATAACAGATACAATATAGCAGAAGAAAAAAATATATTGGCAATTGTTGAGAAGTTCATGACTTCCAGGAACAATCTCCTGGGTTCTCTCTCAGTAGCACAGAATGTACCTAAACTTTGGATTATGAACTACTAAGTTATGTGTTTGCTATCTTAGTTCCAAGGATGCCTATGCACAACTTCACTGAGGTATTTTATACCTGCTACTTGTATAGTTAAAAATAAGCTGTGTAACCTGTTAAACCAACTGAAACCCACCAATCCATACATCTTCAAATAATGTAAGTAAGCTAGAACAGGGTACTTTCTGAGGAGTTCCAACTTTTCATTGTATTTTATAAATCACTAGCCAGATCATCTCATCCTTATCTTGGCCAAGGGTTGAGATCAAGCTTTTGGGTCTACTGAAGATAAACATAAAGATATCCCAGACCATTGCAAGATAACATTATCCTTACACACCACTTTAATATTTTGATACTATAGTAAGTGATACATTTTAGATTTATTTTTCTCTTTGTTTCTGATATATAAAAAATACAATTTTAACCAAAATAGTTCATATTTAATGTATACAATTTGATGAATTTGGACATACACATACATCAGTGATATTATGTATTACCAAGATCAGGGTAGTAAATACATCCATCACTTTCAAAAGTTTCCTGTGTCCTTTCGGTTTTTTATACCCTTTTTTTATACCATCTTCTTCTCTCCCCATCCCCTGAAACCATCATTCTGTTTTCTGCTTCTATACATTTGATCATCTTAGATATCTCATATAAATGGAATTATGCAGTATTTGTCTTTCTGTGACTCACTTACCGTCATGCCTTCCAGGTACATCCATGTTGTGACAAATTGTAGGATTTCTTTTCCCTTTTCTTTCTTTAAAATTCCATTGTATGTATATACCACATTTTCTCTACCCATTCATCTGTTAATGGACATTTGGATTTTTTCCGTATCTTGGCTATTGTGCATAATGCTTCAATGAACACAGGAGTGTAAACATCTCTTCAAGATCATAATTTCAATTATTTTGTATATATACCTATAAGTGGGAGTGCTAGATCTGTAGTATTTTGTTTTAAATTTTTTGATGAACCTCATACTGTTTTCCATAATGGATACATCATTTTACATTTTTGTCAATAGTGTACAGGGGTTCCAATTTTTCCACAGGCTCACCAACACTTGTTGCTTTTTTGCTTTTATTATAATAACCATCCTAACAAGTGTGACATGATATCTGAT
Organism: Pseudorca crassidens; assembly: GCF_039906515.1. Classification (NCBI taxonomy): domain Eukaryota; kingdom Metazoa; phylum Chordata; class Mammalia; order Artiodactyla; family Delphinidae; genus Pseudorca; species Pseudorca crassidens. Next base: position 74,007,867 of record NC_090304.1, on the reverse strand, counting down.
TGTGATTTTGATTTGGAAATGCAGTTGTGTTTTTATCCATTGATTTTATATCCAGCACATTGATAAAATTCTTAATATTAATTGAAGTAATTTATCAGTAGATTTTTTTTTATAATTCCTATATTACCAATCATATCATCCGAGAAAAAAAAAGTTAACAGTTTTTTGTTTTTCCTTTCCAACTACTGTGACTTTTTTTTTTTTTTATTTTCTTCCCTACTGACTAGGATCTGTAGTATAATGTTGAATCAAATCAGTAAAGGCAGGTATTCCTAATTTGTTCTTAATCTCAGAAGGAAAGCTTTGACAGTTTCACATTAACTAAAATGTTTGCTGTTGATCCTCTGTAATTATACTTTATCTAAATACTGATGTTACTTTTTCATCCTAGCTTGATAAGAATTGTTTTGATCATGGATTAAAGTTGAAATCCATCAAACAATTTAGTTATGCACTTCTTGCTTAATTAGATTTCAATAACATAATATATTCTTATTCTTTAAATCCTTTGAGATTTCCTGACATTTAAATGGATTGAAACAAATGTTTATTCTGCAGTTGTTGGATAGGTTTACTCTATCCATCCATTAGCTCAAATTTATTAATTATGCTGTTTGGATATTCTACATTGTTTCTGACATTGGATTTTCTTATAGTATCAATTAGTGAAGAGCACATTTTAATATCTTCCACTGTGATTATGGTTTTGGTCTATTTTTTGATGTAGTCTGATCAATTTTTGTTTTTTTACTTTACAACTTTTGGACAATGTTATTAGAAATGTTTAATAAAGTTGTAAATTGTTAAGTCTTTCTGGAGAATCATTTTATTTTTATATGATGAACGGATTCATTAATATTAAAGCATTTGGTCTTAAACTAATTTTTTATTGGCTTTAACACAGGTGATCTAACTTTCTTTTTGTTAGTATTTACAAAATGATTTTCTATTTTTTCTGCTTGATGTCTGTTCTTTTCTCCTATTTCATTTATTTCATTTCACAAGTTGCTATATTACCCTAATCCCTGATAATTATTAACTTTAGAACACTTTCATTACACTTACCCCCTCTTTTATTTCTATCTTATTTTTGCCATATATTTTAATACCAAATATGTTGTAAACATCACATTATAATTTTGTTTTCAGTCATTTAGATTAAACACAATTATTTTCATTGTTCTTTATCCCTTCCTGAATCATGAAAATTCTACCTAGAATTATTGTCTTTCAGCCTGGAACATATGCCTGTTTATTAAGAATTTTCTCACCTTTACTTATTTTATCTTTATTCTTGAAAGATATGGTTACAGAATTCTAGGCTATCAGTTACTTCTTTCTCAAACCACTAAATATATTACCCCACTGTCTTCACTTACAGCTGAGAAGTCAGTTCTCAATCAGGTCTTAGGGAATCATGTTTCTTCTCATTATCTTTACTATTTGGCTACATTTTTCAACATAAAATATATGTATTAGCTTTCCATGGCTTCTGTAACAAATTACCAAAAACTTGGTGGCTTAAAACAACAAAAAAAAATTATTCTCTCATAGTTCTTGAGGCCTGAAGTCTGAAGTCAAGGTACGAGAGGCTCTAGGGGAAATTCCTTTTTTTACCTCTTCCAGTTTCCAGTGGGTGCCCCAGCATTTCTGGGTTTCCTTGCTTTGTAGCTGCATCACTCCAGTCTCTTCCATCTTCACATCACATTCTCCTCTTTGTGTCTGTGTTCTCCTATGCTCATTATCTCATATCACCATCTGCCTTTGCCTTATAAAGACTCTATGAGATTTATGGCTCACACAGATAGTTCAGGAGTATCTCTTCTCAAGATCTTTATCTCAATTACATCTGCAAACACCTTTCTCCAAATAAAGTAATATTCACAGATTCTCTGAATATGAAATGACTATCTTTGGGAGAGGGACCTTTTTCAGGCTACCACAAGTGTAGTTATTTTATTGCTCTTATTTATTCTGCTCCTGAACATTTAGATTAATAACTGCCATTAGTTTTCAAAAATTCTCAGTCATTATCTTTTCAGCTATTGTTTCTGACTCATTCTCTTCTCTCATTCTGGACAGAAAAGTAAATATATTTCCTATATTTTCTTTGTTATTTTTAGTTTTTTAAGGAACTTCCATACTGTTCTCCATAGTGGCTGTGCCAATTTACATTCCTGCCAACAATGAAACAGGGTTCCCTTTTCTCCACATCCTCTCCAACATTTGTCATTTGTAGATTTTCTGATGATGCCCATTCTAACTGGAGTGAGGTGATACCTCATTGTAGTTTTGATTTGCATTTCTCTAATAATTAATGATGTTGAGCAGCTTTTCATGTGCTTCTTGGCCATCTGTATGTCTTCTTTAGGGAAACATCTATTTAGGTCTTCTGCCCATTTTTGGATTGGGTTGTTTGTTTTTTTAAATATTGAGTTGCATTAGCTTTTTATATATTTTGGAGATTAATCCTTTCTCCGTTGATTCATTTGCAAATATTTTCTCCCATTCTGAGGGTTGTCTTTTCATCTTGTTTATGGTTTCCTTTGCTGTGTAAAGGCTTTGAAGTTTTGTTAGGTTCCATTTGTTTATTTTTGTTTTTATTTCCATTACTCTTGGAGGTGGATCTAAAAAGATCTTGCTGTGATTTATGTCAAAGTGTGTTCTTCCTATGTTTTCCTCTAAGAGTTTTATAGTGTCCGGTCTTACGTTTAAGTCTTGAAACCATTTTGAGTTTATTTTTGTATATGGTGTTAGGGAGTGTCCCAATTTCATTATTTTACATGTAGCTGTCCAGTTTTCCCAGCACAATTTATTGAAGAGACTGTCTTTTCTCCATTGAATATCCTTGCCTCCTTTGTCATAGATTAGTTGACCATAGGTGCATGGGTTTATCTCTAGGTTTTCTATCTTGTTCAATTGATCTATGTCTATGTTTTTCTGCCAGTACCATATTGTCTTGATTACTGTAGCTTTGTACTATAGTCTGAAGTCAGAGAGTGTGATTCCTCCACCTCCGTTTTTTCCCTCAAGACTGTTTTCCTATTCAGGATCTTTTGTGTCTTGATACAAATTTTAATATTTTTGTTCTAGTTCTGTAGAAAATGTCATTGGTAATTTGATAGGGATTGCATTGAATATGTAGATAGCTTTGGGTAGTAGAGTCATTTTCACAATGTTGATTCTTCCAATCCAAGAACATGGTTTATCTCTCCATCTGTTTGTATCATCTTTAATTTCTTTCATCAATGTCTTATAGTTTTCTGCATACAGGTCTTTTGTCTCCCTAGGTAGGTTTATTCCTAGGTATTTTATTATTTTTGTTGCAATGGGAAATGGGAGGGTTTCCTTAATTTCTCTTTCAGATTTTTCATCATTTGTGTATAGGAATGCAAGAGATTTCTGTGTATTAATTTTGTATCCTGCAATTTTACCAAATTCATTGATTAGTAGTTTTCTGGTGGCATTTTTAGCATTCTCTATGTATAGTATCATGTCATCTGCAAACGGTGACAGTTTTACTTCTTCCATACCAATTTGGATTCCTTTTATTTCTTTTCCTTCTCTGATTGCCATGGCCAGGACTTCCAAAACTATGTTGAATAATAGTGGTGAGAGTGGACATCCTTGTCTTGTTCCTGACCTTAGAGGAAATGCTTTCAGTTTTTCACCATTGAGAATGATGTTTGCTGTGGGTTTGTCGAATATAGCCTTTATTATGTTGAGGTAGGTTCCCTCTATGCCCACATTCTGTAGAGTTTTTATCATAAATCGGTGTTGAATTTTGTCAAGAGCTTTCTCTGCATCTATTGGGATGATCATATGGTTTTTATTTTTCAATTTGTTAATATGGTGTATCACATTGATTGATTTACATATATTGAAGAATCCTTGCATCCCTAGGATAAATCCCACTTGATCATAGTATATGATCCCTTTAACGTGTTGTTGGATTCTGTTTGCTAGTATTTTGTGAGGATTTTTGCATCTATATTCGTCAGTGATATTAGTCTGCAATTTTCTTTTTTTGTAGTATCTTTGTCTGGTTTTGGTATTGTGGTGAGGGTGGCCTCATAGAATGAGTTTTGGAGTTTTCCTACCTCTGCAATTTTTTGGAAGAGTTTGAGAAGGATGTGCATTAGCTCTTCTCTAAATGTTTGATAGAATTCACCTGTGAAACCATCTGGTCCTGGACTTTTGTTTGTTGGAATATTTTAAATCACAGTTTCAATTTCATTACTTGTGATTGGTCTGTTCATATTTTCATTTTCTTCCTGGTTCAATCTTAGAAGGTTATACCTTTCTAAGAATTTGTCTATTTCTTCCAGGTTGTCCATTTTATTGGCATAGAGTTTCTTGTGTAGTCTCTCAGGATGCTTTGTATTTCTGCGGTTCTGTTCTAACTTCTCCATTTTCATTTCTAATTTTATTGATTTGTGACCTCTCCCTCTTTTTCTTGATGAGTCTTGCTATAGGTTTATCAATTTAGTTTATCTTCTCAAAGAACCAGCTTTTAGCTTTATTGATCTTTGCTATTGTTTTCTTTCTTTCTATTTCATTTATTTCTGCTCTGCTCTTTATGATTTCTTTCCTTCTGCTAACTTTGGGATTTGTTTGTTTTTCTTTCTCTAGTTCCTTTAGGTGTAAGGTTAGTTTGTTTATTTGAGATTTTTCTTGTTTCTTGAGGTAGGCTTTTATAACTATAAACTTCCCTCTTAGAATTGCTTTGGCTGCATCCCATAGGTTTTGGATTGTTGTGTTTTCATTGTCATTTGTCTCTAGGTATTTTTTGGTTTCCTCTTTGATTTCTTCAGTGATCTCTTGGTTAATTAGTAACGTATTGTTTAGCCTCCACGTGTTTGTGTATTTTACATTTTTTCCCCCTGTAATTCATTTCTAATTACATAGTGTTGTGGTCGGAAAAGATGCTTGATATGATTTCAATTTTCTTAAATTTACTGTGGCTTGACTTGTGACCCAAGATGCAATTTCTCCTGGAGAATGTTCCGTGCACACTTGAGAAGAAAGTGTAATCTGCTGTTTTTGGATGGAATGTCCTACAAATATCAGTTAAATTTATCTGGTCTGTTTCCTTATATATTTTCATTTTGGATGATCTGTCCATTGGTGTAAGTGAGGTGTTAAAGTCCCCCACTATTATTGTGTTACTGTCAATTTCCTCTTTTAGGGCTGTGGTGCTCCTATGTTGGGTGCATATATATTTATAATTGTTATATCTTCTTCTTGGATTGATCCCTTGGTCAATATGTAGTGTCCTTCCTTGTCTCTTGTAACATTCTTTATTTTAAAGTCCATTTTATCTGATATGAGTATTGCTACTCCAGCTTTCTTTTGATTTCCATTTGCATGGAATATCTTTTTCCATCCCCTCACTTTCAGTCTGTATGTGTCCCTAGGTCTGAAGTGGGTCTCTTGTAGACAGCATATAGATAGGTCTTCTTTTTGTTTCCATTCAGCAAGCCTGTACTTTTGGTTGGAGCATTTAATCCATTCACGTTTAAGGTAATTATCAATATGTATGTTCCTATGACCATTTTCTTAATTGTTTTGAGTTTGTTTTTGTAGGTCCTTTTCTTCTCTTGTGTTTCCCACTTAGAGAAGTTCCTGTAGCATTTGTTGTAGAGATGGTTTGGTAGTGTTGCATTCTCTTAGCCTTTGCTTGTCTGTAAAGCTTTTGATTTCTCCATTGAATCTGAATGAGATCCTTGCCAGGTAGTGTAATCTTGGTTGTAGGTTCTTCCCTTTCATCACTTTAAGTATGTCATGCCACTCCCTTCTGACTTGCAGAGTTTCTGCTGAGAAATCAGCTGTTAACCTTATGGGAGTTCCCTTGTTTGTTATTAGTCATTTTTCCCTTGCTGCTTTCAATAATTTTCTTTGTTTTTAATTTTTGCCAATTTGATTACCATATTTCTCAGTGTGTTTCTCCTTCGGTTTATCCTGTATGGGACTCTCTGTGCTTCCTGGACTTGGGTGGCTATTTCCTTTCCCACATTAGAGAAGTTTTTGACTGTAATCTCTTCAAATATTTTCTCAGTCCTTTCTCTCTCTCTTCTTCTGGGACCCATAAATGTGAATGTTGTTGTGTTTAATGTTGTCCCAGAGATTTCTTAGGGTTTTTTCATTTCTTTTCATTCTTTTTTTCTTTATTCTCTTCCACAGCAGTGAATTCCACCTTTCTGTCTTGCAGGTCACTTATCTGTTCTTCTGCCTCAGTTATTCTGCTATTGATTCCTTCTTATGTAGTTTTATTTTCAGTTATTGTATTGTTCATCTCTGTTTATTTGTTCTGTAATTCTTCTAGGTCTTTGTTAAACATTTCTTGCATCTTCTCTATCTTTGCCTCCATTCTCTTTCTGAGGTCCTGGATCATCTTCACTATTATTATTCTGAAATCTTTTTTGGAAAGTTGCCTATCTCCACTTCATTTATTTGTTTTTGTGAGGTTTTATCTAGTTCCTTCATCTGGTACAAAGCCCTCTTCCTTTTCATCTTGTTTATCTTTCTATGTATGTGGTTTTTTTTCCACAGGCTGTAGGATTGTAGTTCTTCTTGCTTCTGCAGTCTGCCCTCTAGTGGTTAAGGCTATCTAAGAGGCTTGTGCAAGTTTCCTGATGGGAGGGACTGGTCCATGTCATTTCTTTGATGGATACCAATGCCTCAATACAATGAGAACTTGCTGCTAGTGTTGGAGGGTCTCCTGCAGAGGCAGAGGGTGGCTGTGGCTCACCGTGGGGATGGGGCACTGGCAGCAGAGGTTCTGGGAGTACTCCTTGATGTGAGCCCTCCCAGTGTCTGCCGTTAACCCCACCAAAGAGCCCAGGTAAGGACTGGACAAAAATTTCTTACACTGACTATTTACATGAATGAGAAAGTCATTTACCTTTGGTAAATTTGTTTCCTTGTCTATAAAATTGACTTTTGACTGGTGTACTTTTACATTGACCTCCAACTCCAGAGACTATTATTCTAAGCTACAAATTAAGTTCAATGTGAATAAAATCTATTATTCTTAGCCACTGGCCTTATTCATTCATGCATATATTTCTTTAGGCTTTTCAACATTCTTTTCCTCTAAAGTTGTCATCTTGTTAATCCCTCTCCTAGGCAAAAGCAACATTCTCATTGTTTTTGTCAGATATTCATTGTGATGGAAACTCTTTCAGAATTTTAGATACTTTAACAGAATCTTGTTTCTGTTGACTAGTTTTTATTTTAATTAGTTAGATTTGAAAAGAAAATATAAATTAGAGAATGATAAAAAAGGATGTGCAAAAATATTGCTTGGCTCCCTCTGTTGGCAAAGAGCTACACTGATTGAGAGCCTTTTAGAGAACATGAATTTTAGGGAGTTTCTCCCACATATTGAACTAAAATTTACTTAAATTGTATCTGTGGACTTGATTCTAACCCCAGAATATGTAATAGCAACAACCTTACACAACTTCAGGACCCAAAGTTATCTCTGAATAGAGGAAATTTATAGAGCTAGGAGTAATAGTAGTCATCCGTCCTCATCATCAGCTTTTAAAGTACCTATTTTTTACTTTGTGCAGTGATAAAATGGGGATCAGAAGCACACGTATGATTTTTTTTTAAGTCTTGCCACATTGAATATATTTTATTCCATGATAAGTATGCATATATTTACTAGTAATACTAATATTCTAAAAAAATTCATAGATTTTCTAGATTAATTTTTGTGAGCTCAGCCTGAGTCCCAGTATGTACTATGTCTCATTCTAAATATTTAAGCAATTCTTTCAAAAATCCATTCTAGAATATTATTCAATTACAGCTTATTTACTCTATATTCCCACTAATTAAAATGACCTTAGTACATTTATCTAGTTTTACATGAACTTTCTTTGGTAACAATTTAATAACATTTTTGAATTATTCTCCATTGAATTTTTACATTTCAGGAAAATTAACATCAATGTAGCTTGATCAGGTGACTGTTTACTAGTATTTATTACCCATATTTCCTCTAATTCTTCTGAAAATATTTTTCAAAAATTATTTATGGAAGAAAAGAGAAATTGAGAGTTTTAGGGCTCCATGTAAATTATATTAATTATGGCATGAAGGCTTTATTGTTCAATCTACTGAAAAGAGGACTAGAACTCCTTTTGTAGCTGTCTTCAGTGTTTTTCTGAAACAACAGCTAACCTTTCCAATAGCTTTTCATCTTCCATATCTATGTATTTTCAATGCAGATGACAATCCCATCCCTGCTAACTTTTCCATGTAATCTCTTGCCGTCTTAGGTATCTCCCCTTTCCAAATTAAACTACTTTCTGTGACACCAATATTTTAAGCTTTCTCTTGTCACAAACACTTGGTACTATTGTTTTGTCATTGCATCTTCCTCTTTACTTGGTTAAATGCTTATCTACCTTTTGTTTAAAAATATCTTTATAATTCAACTTAAATATTGCTCTTTCTAAGGAAGCCCTTCTTGACCATTGGTACTGAGTTCCCTTTCTGTGTTTTCACAGTGGTTTGTATGTACTGCACTGTTTTTATCTCTTATCTAAACTTTCCATTAGTTGTAACATCAATACAATGGAAATATATGTGTAACAAATGATTGAATCTTCAGGAAAGGTGCAAAATGTATAATTATTCATATACATATACACATATGATTTATAATACAATGAATTTTGTGATCCATATTTTAGCATATTTTCTTACATGTGCTACTCTTAATACTTTTTAGTTTTATGAGTTTCTTTCTAGTTTTTGAACATGGATGCAGGCCAATTTTGAGAAAAGTTCTATGTACAACCACATAAGAGTTTTTCTCACTATTTCCATATTTATTCTTCACTGGGCTTTTTTTTTTTTTGTGGTACGCGAGCCTCTCACTGTTGTGGCCTCTCCTGTTGTGGACCACAGGCTCCAGATGCACAGGCTCAGCGACCATGGCTCACGGGCCTAGCTGCTCTGCAGCATGTGGGATCTTCCCGGACCAGGGTATGAACCCGTGTCTCCTGCATCGGCAGGCGGACTCTCAACCACTGCACCACCAGGGAAGCCCCTTCACTGGGCTTTTATATCCTTGTTCAGGTAATTTAATTTGTTTCTTGTGACTATCCTCCAGCTTCTAACCAAGACTTTCTCACTGTACCTTTATTCTTACTTTTCTGTACCTGAGGCCTTGACATGTTCCTCTCTTAATAAATCCTACCACTTCATGTTGGCTCATGTTTCCTTAAGTTGATTCAATTGCATTGCTGCAAGCCCTAATAATGTGTCCTACCATCTTCCACGACTTTTCTCTGCAACCATTGTACCTTATTGATGCCACGTTGTGAGTGTCTGGATTTGTTCATTTGCCTGTTGCTTAGATCTCAGATTGCTTATCAGGGCTCTCCAGCAATGAGTTCACAGCATTCTAGTGAGGCAGCCCATAGTTAAATTAAACCTTCATTTGACATAGGGTTAAAACATATTTTTCAGGTTATTCCTTAAAATCTAAAAATATTTTTTCTAAGAAACACTATTGCAGAAGTCCTAATGTAACTGCAACTTTGAATAATTGCAAAGAAAAAAATGTAGAAGACCTTTTCTGTTTCCTTCCTGATGGTAATTTGGTATTTTCTAGACTCAAACTTCCAAGCAATCAACTAAAACCATAGTAGACATCAGTGCCTAACAAGGAAGATGACTCTCTGTTAAGTTAGAGAAGTCAAAGACAAAACAAGACAGACAATAAAGGTACCTAAGTGGGGCCATGAGAACCACTGAGAAGAAATACATATAATACATTATGAAGTGGGTCTTAAGTGGTCAACAGAAATAAATGTATACAACATACAAAATAACTACTGCCATTTATGTATGTATTATCTATGGCTCATTTATTCAGTTACTGACCAAAACAGTTACTAGAGATGTATTACATGCTAGCCACCATCATTGGCAGTGAGAATGCAGCAAAATATTAGAAGGATGGAGTGAAAACATTTCTGGAACTAACAAAGAAATATTAAGCAAATAATATAAATGAATATCTATAATTTAAAATGTGATATGAAGGAGAATTATAAAATAACTTATATGACAGGAAGCTTATCTTGTCTGAGAGGTTAAATAAGTGACAAGGTAAAATCTGAAAAAAAGAATAAGTGTTTGTACCACAGATACCAACTGGTTGAGATAGTGAGAATAGCACATATCCCCAAGAACTGAAAGAAATTCTGCAAAGCAAATCATATGGAAAATGAGAAGTCTGTTGGAGAATTATATGGGGCAATTATTTTTTCCATACCAACAGAGAAATATTTCTCAATGGCTAAGATAAGTGTATATTTGTATTTAGTTATGTATCTTAAGAAATATCTTTTAGGCTTTGAGAACCTACAGGTTCTTTTATACACTGAAATTTATTTGTTGATGAATGCAGGTTGTCCTATACAGTTTCCATATTTTGTATTTGTTCATTTTATCCTTATTATGTCACGCACCACATTTCCTTGTTTTCTTGTAAATTAATAATTAGATTATCGTTGATCACTTTCAAGCCTTATAATTTAATAAAGTATTTCATAGATGATACATTGTACTTCCAACAGGAAGTACAGATGTCCAGTTGTCTCATTTTTGTAATGTTAGTTGCCAGTTGATGATAATTATTTAAATTATTTTTTTAAATGACATATTATATTTTTATCATTCCTTCTTCAATAATTAGCTTGAATACTTCCAGAAAGAGAAATCTCCTCTCTTATTCTCTTTGGTTACCCAGTGGTACACTTCATATAGGAAAAGCATAATAAGTATTTAGTTATTTAACTTTCTTTGTTTCCAAAAAATGATTTAGTTTCCTAGAATCCTCTGAACATTACCATTTTTTAAAAAATAAAGAAATGTGTCATACTCACACAAGGGACCACTACTTAGCAACAAAACAATGATGAATTGCTGACACACAACACAGACAAATCTGATGGAACTAGCAGTGAATTAAAGAAGATAGATACAAAAAAGCACACAATGTGTGTTCCATCTACACAGAATACAAAGCACATATCAATATGTGATGCTGAAAACAAAGAGATAACTAATTATTTGTGGAAATATAGCAAAATGTTAAAAAAAATTGACTCTGGATAATGGATATATGGGTGATCAGTGTTTTGTTCTCTTTAATTTTTTTTGTACTTAAAAAGTTTGATAATATTTTTACAGATGGAGAGAGAGAGAGGAGGGAACACTGGACTCGTAAGATATTCCCATCTGTATAGTAGCCCTTCTTTCTTAGACCAGCTCCATTTGTATTCTATCTTGTTTGCTAGATGGAGGTTGGGTTTCAGATAAAATGCTGGGACATTTGTATAGTCTAGAGCCAACCTATGAACCATAAGTTGCTGGAATGAGCTCTTCTGTAGTCAGAGCCAACATGGAGGAGCTGCAAACCACATGGATCTTGACTTCAGGCATATCCATGGGAAACTGCATAAGGAGAGAGCCATGTGATAGAATTACATAAAGCTAGACTTAAAAATCTATGACTTCCTATGGGTGTCAACTCCTGTCTTCAGCTTTTTTATGGGTTTCTTATTTCTGTTTAGATTTTTATATAAAAAAAGACAAACAAAAAACTTGTCCAAAGTATTGCAAAATTAATTCACAAATATGTAATATCCTTGCTATTCTAGTTCTGTTCAAAAATAATAGGCAGAACTGGGGTTATCTTTAGAAAATACTAACCTGGAGAAAAAATCATGAGAAGAAAAGATTGTGAAGGAAAAATTTAAAAACCTGAAGGGGATCAACTCAATCTTCAAGGAGGCAATAACTTTCCAATAACAAGGACTGAATGTAGAGAGGTTCAGATGCACAGAACAAGAGAGAGTTGATCGCTGAAATTATAACAATGATCCAGTCACTGCGTGGTTACTAAAGAGTCACCCATTACCAGCAGTTTTACTAAACAGGGTATCTGTTCAAGAATGATCCTCTTTATGGCCTTTTAACCAGAGATGTGGGGGAAACATTTATCTGAAAGCAGGGCTTTCCTATTCCCTCTACTCCATGCTACCAGTCTATGTTCACACACCTCCTTCAATCTGATGTTCATTGTTGCTAGTGGATCTAAGGACACAGTTCATGAGAAAAAGACCTCTTTTTTCTTTCTCATCCTCTAAGAGGCATACATGGACCTCAATGCTATAAATTTTCCACTACCATTTTATCCTGAAAATAGGACTTCCATTCTTAGGTAATTTAACTTTCAAGTCAATGATCTAGACTTTTAGAATCTCTCCAAGAAACTTGAATTTCTGTGGGCTCTTTTCAATAGGAAAGTTATTTCTCTATTATCAGTTTAAAATATTTATGGTAGTACTTAAGAGACTATATATTGGCTTAAATTGAGGCAAGATGGAATTACAACTCTTAAAAGAGTATTTTGTAAATATTATTTTTATATAAATATTAGGAATAGTTTTTATAGTCTTTAGATAATATAAATATTTATTTAAATTGTAAGTAGTACACTATTTTAACTTAAAAAATAACTGGACCATTGTATGTGGAATTTAACAATAGAAGATTTAAAACTGCAAAGGCAATTTTGGTTTGCCTAAAACTGGTCTTACTGTAGTAGCATAAAAATGTAAAGGTAACATAATTTTACATTAATAAATAGTAATTGCTTAGAAAATATGTAGAAAATCATAGCTGTGGGATACAGCTATATTGATATACTCAAACAGAAACTGGTAACATTCAATATTTATGTTCAAAGAAGAATAAAGTCTAAAAGTTAATGAAATAAATATCCTATTTAAGTAGTTATACTATTAAAAATAAGTCCAAAATAAATTAGAAGAAAGAAATTAAAGATAATAAGAGAAATTAAATACAAAACGAAAGATACAACAAGAGATCAACAAGTTAAAAGTTCATTCTTGGGAAAAACTACACAAAACTCTCATAAGATTTTGAACAAGTGAAAAATGCAAATAAAAGATATTAAGAAAATTGTGTATAAAGCAAACTTTAATATACAATAAATATTCTGAATAAATATATAACAATAAATTGAAAACAAACAGTTATGGATAGATCTCAAAAATATTCTAATAAATTTAAAAAAATGGAGTAAGACTGAGACTTATAGTACAGTTGACCTTTGAACAAAGCAGGGGTTAATATGCATATAATTTATAGTTGGTCCTCCATATCTGTGGTTCCTCCACATCCAACAAATCGACTGTGCAGTGCTGTAGTATTTACTATTGAAAAATATCCATGTATATATGGTCTTGCACAGTTCAAACCCACATTGTTTATGGGTCAACAATACATCAATCTTATGTAAATTTAATATATATATATATAACTAAGGTGGGTAACTAAGGTTAGTAGTGAGAGGAAGTTTGTATTTGGTATGAATGTTTATAACAGAGAAAATGCTTTGCAAGGATCAATTATATGTGTATTATGAATTGAAAATACACACTGTTCAACAATATGGACCTGTAGTGCATAAACAATAATTAAAGAAAAACATTAAAAATTCTAAGTAAGACTCCAAGTAAGTGCTCACTAGACTCCATGGGGCCCTAATTCTTGAAGGAAAGTAAGGGGAGATTAATCCTGCTCAGATAAGAAAGAAAGGAAGAGGCTACAGAGAGTTGGGGCTGTGACTCTGGAACAAGAGAAGTGTATACAGGGCATGGATCCGGGTAGCAAATGGTAAACAAAGAACCAGAGACCAGCTCTGGTAAAAGGGCTTTGTACAGCTTCATATGAGAAGCTATTGTGTGGAAATCTCTGATAGAAATCCTAGAATTTGAACTGGCAATAAGACTCACATCTTATTGAAACTCAGTGGTTAAAGTTGACACTGCTTAGTGTTGAAGTGGCAAATAAGGTAGGGGTAGTCCTTCCAAAAGATAAAGAAATATTCTGGAATCGTATGAGCCTGGGTACTGACATCCTAATCAAAAAGAGAAGTTGAAAGTACTTGTTGAACAAACTGAAGGACCTGAGACAGTTAACTGGGAAAGTTCCAGTCAGGGTAACTGCCAGAGGGAACCAACATCAAAGTCCAGAGGCTGAGCTGACTTAAAATGAGAATCCCATCCAGAGACAGACAAAAGAGGGTGTCTCTAAAGAGACTAGTACAATGAGTCAGTAAGAAGGGACTTCCATACAGGGACAGAAGTCATGGGCATCTTCTTTCATATAGGCACAAGAAACTCAAACAGATAGTATGTGAAGTTTTCGCAAAGACTAAATGTCTATTGTAGGATAAATGGATAAAGAAGATGTGGTATACATATGCAATAAAATATTATTCAGTCTTAAAAAAGAAAAAAAAAACTCCTGCCATTTGTAAGAGCATGGACAAATCTTGAGGGCATTATGCCCTCAGAAAGTCAGGGAAATAAAACACTATGATCCCACTTATATGTGGAATCTTATAAAGCTCAGATCATAGAAACAGTGTTAATTAGTGGTTTCCAGGAGACGTTGAAGGGGAGAAAGGAGATATTGGTTAAAGGTTACACACTTCCAGTCATAAGAGGAATATGTTCTGGTGATCTAATGTACATCATGGTGAATATAATTAACAATTCTATATTGTTCACTTGAAAATTACTAAGAGAATAGATCTTATTTTTTTCATCATAACAAAAAAATAGTAAATATGTGATGTGAAGGGCACGTTAACTAACCTTACTGTTATAATCCTTTTGTAACATATGTGTGATAAAATTACCACATTTTACATCTTGAACTTACACAATGTTATAGATCAAATATATTTCATTAAATCTGGAAAAAGAAAAAAAAACTAGTAAGTCTGGAAAATGTGTTCCTATACTGGTTATTTCTGGAATGCAGTTTACCCACCATCAGTGAGAACAACCTCCATGAGAATAGCTCTTTACAAAGTCCTCTTAGCAGCTAGTAGAGTTGTCAGTTTTGTTCCTCTCAATGAACAGGTTCATTTACCAAGAGAACGTGGTTCTCTTTGGTAGTCTGTTCCCACATACTACACTAAAATGGCTTCTAATTTTTCTAGAATATTCTTTGATACTGTCCCCCTAAATGCAAAGGCTTTGAAGAATAATCTGAAATACTCTCCACATAGGAGCCCTGGGTCTAAATTAGCACCAGACAATGCCATAGTCCTAGGTCATGCTTGGCTATTTGCCCTTAGATGGCATTATTTCTCCCACAGGTTATGTAGTAGCAGAGGCAGAGACAATTTAGGTCTTGAAGTTCCAAAGCATTGATGGACAGATGTATTATTCTTTCATTTACATCATTTGGTTTTATTAAACCAAACCCTATATAAAAATGTCTCTCATATTATCTATAATCTCTCTATCTAACTAGCTACTTAACTAGTTATGTATCTGTCTATCAATAGATAGATAAATAGATGGATGATCTTATGTTAAGAATTTATTTTAGAGGCCCAGGCCCTTTTTTACATTCAGCCAGAAGTCCCACAGACATAAAACGTGAAAACACATGACGTTTTCAGTGGAAATGAACTGAAGTCATACTTTCTAACACATCTTTCACATGGGACCTAATATAGACTATTTGAACTACAAAATAGATAATGGATCTTATCATAGGGAAAATACAGAAAAAATTTACATCTGGCTATTTTTGTTAATGATTCTCAGTAAAAGATAAGCAAAAGATTAAAAGCAAATTAGTGCGGGAAAATTTGTAAATTAAGCTCATATGGTATTGCTGTTGTTCTCTCTCTCTCACACACACACACACACACACACACACACAATGACAGGATCCCAAACATTTACCTTGCATTTGAGAACCCATATAGACTGTAATAAATCATATCTAGTTAATTTGTTGGAATATTAGTGGGAGATTTAGAAAAACATGTAACAGTGTGTCATAGATGAGCTGACTCTAAAGAGGATGGGGGAAACTAGAGAGACAGAGATGGAGTATAAAATAACTATTGGAAAAATTATGTGAGAGTTCAAGGAACACATTTGAAGGTAGGCTCAAGGCTCCTAAAAGGGAGAATTACCCATAAAAATGTTCTTTCTTCCTTAAAAACATAAAAGGGAAAATGTATGACAATTTGTAGAACAATTTGAAATAAAGAGCAGGGTTGTGTTAAAAACCAACATTGTGTAACCTCATCTGTAACCTTTGGAAGATAATGTTGGTGAAGTTAAGGCTGAAAATTTATAGAAAATATTCAATGGCCAAAATGTAACAGTTGGAAGACGCTGAGCTCACCTCCTCCCATTGCACACCAAAACTACAGCTATTTACAGAACAATCATTGATGAAAAAGACTGGAAAACTAGGAGAAAAGATCTAGAACTAAAGACAAAAAGAATAAACTGCAGGAAGACAAGTAGAAGGGGGACAGACACAGTATAGTCAAAATCTATACCCTTAGCCAGGTGGTCTACTCACAAACAGGAGGATAATTAAAGTTGCAGAGGTCTTCCCCAAGGAGCAAGGAGTCCTAGACCACTGTCAGTCTCCCCAGACTGGGGTTCCTGCACCAGAAAGACAAGCCCCCAGAATGTTTGGCATTAAGGGTCAGAGGGTCTTATTTTTGAGAGGCAGAAGGTTGTGGGGAATAGAGACTCCACTCTTAAAGGATACACACAAATTCTCACACACTCTGGGACCTGCAGTCAGAAACCCTGTTCCACCCACCAGTGGACTGACACTAGCACCAAGACCTGCCTGAAACACCAGTGGGCAGGCACCAGCCTCAGAAGCCCCTGGGCCATGGCTCTGCCCACTAGAAGACCAACACCAGCTCTGAGACTCTCCACCAACCAGCAACACTGGGATCCAGATTCACTCATCAGAAGAACAGCACCAGCTATAGAAAACCCTGTACTCAACAGCCAGCTATGTCTGGAAACAGCCATGCCCACCAGCAGGATGACAATAGATCTGGGAAAATTGGCTCAGCAACCACCCACCCCAGAACATGGCTCTGCCTAGCAGTGGGCCAGCACTAGCCATAGGACACTCAGGATTCTACAGCCAGCTGCCTGGTAAACTGGCCCTGCCAATCAGTAGCTGGCAGTTTCCACACAAGGCAGGACCTGGCAAACAACCAGACTGAGGGTCAGCCATGCCTGCAGTCTGCCCTTATTAGTCAGCCTGCAACAACAGAAGGACCCGTGCAGCCCACATAGGACTAGAGTATTTAATGCTGGTGACAAAAGGGGAGTGTGCTGCTGGGACGTATAGGATGTCACCTAAAAAATGTCATTTCTCCAAGGTCAGGAAACATAACCAACCTACCAGACACAGAAATAAAAACAGCATATTAGTCAAAATTAAGTGACAGAGGAACATGTTCCAAATGATTAAACACTGGAAGAAGAACTAAGTGGAAATAAGCAACCTACCTAATAAAGAGTTCAAGGTAATGATCAAAATAATAGTCAAAGAACTCAGGAGAAGATTAGATGAACAGAGTGAGAAGTTAGAAGTTTTTAACAAATTAGAAAATATAAAGAAGAACCATACAGAGACACAGAATAAAATAATTGAAAAGAAAAATACACTAGAAGGAATCGACAGTAAATTAGATGATACCAAAAAACAGATCAACAAGTTAGAAGACAGAGTGGTAGAAATCACTCAAGCTAAATAGTAAAGAAGAATGAAGAATTAAAAAAAAAAAAAAGTCTGAGACCTCTGGGTCAACATCAAGCATACTAACAATCACATTATGGGGTCCCAGATGGAGAAAAGAGAGAGAAAGTGATAGAGAACATATTTGAAGACATAATAACTGAAAACCTCCATAACCTGGGGGAGGAAACAGGTATCCATGTTCAGAATTCACAAAGAGTCCAGAAGAGGATCAAACAAAAGAGGACCACATCAAGACACATTGTAATTAACATGGTGAATATTAAATATTAGGAGAGAATATTGAAAACAACAAGGAAAAAGGAAGACGTTAGTTACAAGAGGACTCCCATTAGGCTCTCAGCTGACTTTTTAGCAGAAACTCTGAAGGCCACAGGGAGTGGTATGATATATTTAAAGTGATGAAAGGAAAAAAGTTACAACGAAGAATATTCTACACAGTTAGTGTTCTATTCAGATTTGATGGGGAGATCAAAAGTTTTCCAGACAAGGAAAAATGAGCAGAGTTTAGCACTGCTAAACCAGCTTTACAAGAAAAATTAAATAGAATTCCCTATGGGAAAAAGGAAATCCACAATGAGAAAGATGAAAATTATGAAAGGAAAAATCAAATTGGTAAAGGCAAATATATAGTAAAGAGAGTGAATCAATCATGTATAAAGCTAGTAGGAAGTTTAAAGACAATATCATCTATTGTCATCTATATCCACAATAAGTAGTTAAGGGATACACAAAAATATATAAAATATGATGTCAAAAACAGTAAATATTGTTGGGTTTGTTAAACTGAGTTTGAAATTAAGAGATCAGCCACTTAATATAATTATATATATATATATATATATATACACACACACACACACACACACACACACACACACACATATATATATATATATGGAGAGACAGACAGACAAAGAAACAGAGAGGGACAGAGACACAGAGACAGAGAGAATAATGAGAGAGACAGAGAGAAAGAGAGAGGTATATTGCTATATATAAACATCATGGTAACTACAAACAAAAATCTATAATAGATACACAGACAAAAAAGGGAAAAGAATCCAAACATAACATTATAGATAGTCATCAAATCACAAGGAAAGAGAGCAAAAGAAGAAGAAAGGAACAAAAAAGAACTATAAAACAACCCCAAAACAATTAACAATATGGCAATAAGTACATACATATCAATGATTACTTTAAATGTAAATGGACTATATGCTGCAATAAAAAGACATATAGTGGCTGAATGGATACAAAACAAGACTCATATATATGCTGCCTATAAGAGACTCACTTCAGATCTAAAACCACACAGACTAAAAGTGAGAGGATGGAAGATGGTGTCACATGCAGATGAAAATCAAAAGGAAGTCAGTAGCAATACTTATACAACATAGACTTTAAAACAAAGACTGTAACAAGAGAGAAGGACATTACATAACATCAAGGGATCAATCCAATAAGAAGTTATAAAAATTGTAAATATACATGCACCCAACCTAGGAGCACCTAACTACATAAAATATATATTAACAGATACAAAGGGATAATTCACATTAACACAATAATAGTAGGGGGCTTTAACACCCCACTTACATCAATGGACCAATCATCCATACCTGAATTTAAAAAGTAAATGCTGGCCTTAAAAGACACATTATACCAGATGAACTTCATAGATATATATAGAGCAGTCCAGCCAAAAGCAGAAGAAAACACATTCTTTTCAAGTGTACATAGAATATTGTCCAGGATAGGTCACATGCTAGACCAAAAAACAATCCACAGTAAAATTCAGAAAATTGAAACCATATTAAATAACTTTTCTGAACACAACACTATGAAACTTGAAATAATTACAAGAGAAAAGCTGTAAAAAAAAGCAAAAAAGCACAAACATATGGAAGCTAAACAATATGCTACTAAACAACAAATGTTTCACTGAAGAAATCAAAGAAGGAATAAATAACTAGAGACAAAAGAAAATGAAAACACAATGAGCCTAAAGTTATGGGAGGCAGCAAAATTAGTTCTAAGAGGAAAGTTTGTTAGCAAGACTTCAAACTAGTTTAGAGAGACTTCAAACTAGTGAGGAACTAGTTTGTCCCTAAAGCCTACTTTAGGAAACAAGGAAAACCTCAA
Source organism: Pseudorca crassidens (assembly GCF_039906515.1). Taxonomy (NCBI): domain Eukaryota; kingdom Metazoa; phylum Chordata; class Mammalia; order Artiodactyla; family Delphinidae; genus Pseudorca; species Pseudorca crassidens. Next base: position 73,988,049 of record NC_090304.1, on the reverse strand, counting down.
TGAATAGGTTAACCTTACACCAAAAGGAGCTAGAAAAAGAACAAACAAAACCTAAAATTAGAAGAAAAGAAATCATAAAGATCAGAGTAGAAATAAATAAAATATTAAAAAATCAATAGAAAACATCAATAAAACTAAGAGCTGGTTATTTAAAAATATAAACAAAATTGATGAAGTTTTACTCAGACTTATTATGAACAAAAGAGCAAGGGCCCAAAACAATCAAATCAGAAGTCACAAAGGAGAAGTTACATACATTATCACAAAAATATAAAGAATCATAAGAGATTACTATGAAGAATTTTATGCCAATAAAATGGACAACATAGAAGAAATGGACAAATTCCTAGAAATGTACAATCTCACAAAATGGAACCATTAGAAAAAGAAAATATAAACAGACTAATTATAAGTATGAAATTAAATCAGTAATAGTAATTTAAAAAACATCCCAACAAATAAAAGTCCAGCTTTACAGGTGAATTCTATAAAACATTTAGAGAAGAGTTAACACCTATCCTTTTCAAACTATTTAAAAAAAGATGCAGAGAAAGGAACACTTCCAAACTCATTCTGCATGTCCTATATCACCTTGATAACAAAACTAAAACAAAGATATCGCAAAAAAAGAAAATTGCAGGCCAATAACCCTGATGACTATAGATACAAAAATCCACAAGAAAATGTTAGCAAATTATATTCAACAATACATTAAAAGGATCATACACCATGAACAAGTGGGATTTAACCCAGGAATGCAAGGATAGTTCAATATTCATAAACTAATCAATCTGAAACACCACATTAACAAATTAAAGAACAAAAATTATACGGTCATCTCAAGAGATTCATAAAAAGCTTTTGACAAAATTTAACATTGTTTTAATGATAAAATTCTCAGGCTTCCCTGGTGGCGCAGTGGTTGAGAGTCCACCTACTGATGCAGGGAACACGGATTCATGCCTCGGACTGGGAGGATCCTACATGCCTCGGAGCAGCTGGGCCCATGAGCCATGGCCGCTGAGCCTGCGCATCTGGAGCCTGTGCTCTGCAATGGGAGAGGCCACAACAGTGAGAGGCCCGCGTACTGCAAAAAAAAAAAACAAAAAAACAACTCTCAAAAATAAAGAGCATGTATGTTAAGCCCACAAATAACATCATACTCAATGATGAAAAGTTGAAAATATTTCCTCTAAGATCAGGAATAAAACAAAGATATCTACTCTTGCCATTTTTATTCAACAAAGTATTGGAAATCCTAGCCACAACAATCAATCAGGGAAACAGAAATAAAAGGAGTCCAACTTGGAAAGGAAGAAGTAAAAATGTTACCGTTTGAAGATAAGATGATGCTATACATAGAAAATTCTAATTTACCAAAAAATTACTAGAGCTCATCAATGAATCTGGTAAATTTTCAGGGTATAAAATTAATATAGAGAAATCTATTGCATTTCTATAAGCTAAAAACAAATTTCCAGAGAGAAAAATTAAGAAAACAATTCCAATTCTAATTACATCAAAATTAATAAAATATCTAGCAATAAATGTAACTAAAGAGGTAAAAGATCTGCACTTAGAAAACTGTAAGACACTGATGAAAAAAATCGAACAAGACACTAACAATTGGAAATATACACTGTGTTAATGGATTGGAAGAATTAATGTTGTTAAAAATAAGCATACTACCAAAAGCAATCTACAGATTCAATACAATCCCTATTTAAATACCAACAGCATTTTTTTTCACAGAGCTAGAACAAATAATTCTAAAGTTTGTATGGAACCACATAAAACCACAAAGAGTTAAAACAATCTTGAGAAAGATGAACAAAAGTGGAGCTGTCATGCTCCCTGATTTCAAAAAATACTTTAAAGGTATAGTAATTGGGCTTCCCTGGTGGTGCAGTGGTTGAGAGTCTGCCTACCTATTCAGGAGACATGGGTTCATGCCCTGGTCCAGGAGGATCCCACATGCCACGGAGCGGCTGGGCCCGTGAGCCATGGCCACTGAGCCTGTGTGTCCAGAGCCTGTGCTCCACAACAGGAGAGGCCACAACAGTGAGAGGCCCGCATACCGCAAAAAAAAAAAAAAAAAAGAAAAAAAAAAAAGAAAAAAATAGGTATAGTAATCAAAGCAGTATGGTACTGACACAAACAAGATGCATAGATAAATGGAACAGAATAGAGAAGTGAATCTTCACTTATAGGGACAATTAAACACATGATAAAGGAGGCAAGAATATACAATGGGGAAAAGACAACTTCTTCAATAAATGGTGTTGTGAAAACAGGACAGCTATATGCCAAAGAATCAAACTGGACTACTCTCTCCACCATGCACAAAAATAAATCCAAAATGGATTAAAGACTGAAATGTAAGACCTGCTGCCATAAAATTTCTAGAAGAAAACAGTAAGCAGTAACCTCTTTGACAAAGATATTCAAAATAATTTTTAGATATCTCCTCAGGCAAGGGAACAATAGCAAAAATTAACAAATGGAACTTAAATCAAAGTAAAAACTTTTGCACAGTGAAGGAAATTATCAGCAAAACCAAAAACACCTACTGAAAGGGAGAAGATATTTGCAACTGATATATGTATTAAGGCAATAATATCCAAAATATACAAAAAACTTATATAACTCAACAAATTGGGCAGAGGCTCTAAACAGACATTTTTCCAAGGAAGACAAACAGATTGCCAACAGGTCCAGGAAAAGATGCTGAACATCATTAATCATCAGGGACATGGAAATCAATATTTGTGACCATGTCACACTTGTCAGAATGGCTATTTATCAAAAAAGACAGCAAGTAAGTGTTAGTGAGGATGTGAAGAAAAGGGAATTCTCATGCATTGTTGGTGGGAATGTATGTTGGTGCAGCCACTATGGAAAGCAGTATGGATATTCCTCAAAAAATTAAAATAGAAACACCATACGATCAAGTATTTCCACATCTTTGTGTTTATCCAAAAAAACAACAAAAACACAAATACTAATTAGAAAAGATAAATTCACCCCATATTTATTGCAGCAATAACCAAGATATAGAAGCAATACACAATGAAATATTACTCAGCCATAAAAAATGAAATCTTGCCTTTGGTGACATCATGAATGGACATAGAGGGTATTATACTAAGTGAAATAAGTCAGACAGAAAAAGGCAAATGCTGTCTGATTTCACTTATATGTGGAATCTAAAAAAAACACAATAATTGAACAAACATAACTTAATAGAAAGAAAATCATAGATACAGAGAACAAACAAGTGGTTGCCAGAGGGTAGGAGGTGCAGGGAGGAGAGAGATAGGTGAGGGAGATTAAGAAGTACAAACTTCAGTTGCAAAATAAATGTCACATGTATGGAATGTACAGTGTGGGGAATATAGTCAATAACCATGCAATATCTTTGGACAGAGACAGATTGTATTTAGATTTACGGTGGTGAACATTTTGAATGTATAGATGTATTCAATTACTATGTTGTGTATCAGGAAGTAGCATAGTGTTGTAAGTCAATTATACTTCAAAAACAAAACAAATAAACCAGCTCATAGAAAAAGAGATCAGAGGTGGGGGATGGGGCAGTAGGAATTGGATGAAGGCAGTCAAAAGGTGCTAACTTCCAGTTACAAGGTAAATAAGTACTAGTGAGTTAATGTACAACATGATAAATATAATTAACACTGCTGTATGTTATATACAAAAAGTGTTAAGAGTAAATCCTAAGAGTTTTTAACACAGAAAAGTTTTTTTCTATTTCTTTAATTTTATATCTATAAGAGATGATGTATGTTCACTAATCTTGTGATAATCATTTCATGGTATATGTAAATCAAATCATTATACTGTACACTTTAAACCTGTACAGGGCTGTATGTCAATTATATCTCAAAAATATTGAAGAAAAAAATCAAAAGTATAGAAAACATTCATATTCTTTTGGATTGGTTTGTTCATTCTCTCCTGATCTCAGGTTTAGGTGATGGAAGTTCTAGTATATCTCTCCCTTTAAAAAAATCCATTTTATTTAGTTCACCTATATAATGCCATGGTTGAATTAGATGATGGGTTTGTAATGCATCGGTTCAAAAATAAATCTATATATTGGGTCGACATGGTTATTTACATCATAATTTTATTTTCACTAGAATATAAGTTTCATGAAATTTGGAACTGTGTGCATGTGTGTGTGCATTTGTGTGTGCGTGTGTTTGAAGAGCTGTCAGCTAAGTCTCTAGAGATTTTCTGGCTTATGGTAGGTACTCAGTAAATATTTGTTTAAAGAATGAATGAATTCTTACTATATTCTCCCCAAAATTTGAAACATGATATTCAGTTTCACACTTACTTCTCTGTAATGTACCCAGATCTCATTCTTTTTTTTTTTTTTTTTTTTTTTTTTTTTTTTGCGGGACGCGGGCCTCTCACTGTTGTGGCCTCTCCCATTGTGGAGCACAGGCTCTGGACGCGCAGGCTCAGCAGCCATGGTTCACGGGCCTAGCTGCTCCGTGGCATGTGGGATCTTCCCGGACCAGGGCACGAACCCGTGTCCCCTGCATTGGCAGGCAGACTCTCAACCACTGCGCCACCAGGGAAGCCCAGATCTCATTCTTTTATTCCCACCTCTCTTTCACATTTGTAAATATTTCAGTGCTTTTCATCAGAGGTTTGCATTGCACTAAAAACAGGGGTCTTGATTTTGCACAAAATCTATTAACTCAAAATAAACATTTAAAAGGATCTATTTACATTTCAAGAGTAAACTGTTTCTGAGATCACATTTACAACATTGATATTCTTTAGTGTTGTGGCATATTATATATTATATTATATTATATTATATTATTAGTATTAGTATATGATCCATTGTTCTTTCATTAAAATAGAGTAACAATTTAAACATTTTACATTACATTCCTAAATTATGATTTCTAAAATCACTACTGTATATCTTTCCAATGTGTTCCTTTTAATCTGAAGGAAATATTGAACTATAGAGCTCTTTTAGGAAAAAAGTAAACTAAATACAAATGGTGTGTGTTAACTCCATCTGATCTAATATGTCATTTAAGGCTGATATTTTCTTATTGATTTTCTCTCTGGATGATCAATCAATTGATGTAAGTGAGGTATTAAAATCCCTACTTTTACTCATTTACTTTTACTTGTACTGTCTATTTTTCTCACTAGGTCTGTTAATATTTGCTTTATATATATATAGGTGCTCCTCTATTGGATGCATATATATTTACAAACGTCATATTCTCTTGTTATATTAATCCCTTTATCATTATGCAATGCTCTCTTGTGTCTTCTATTACAATCTTTGTTTTAAAGTGTATTTTGTCTGACATATGTATAACTACCTCAGCTGCATTTTGGTTTCCATTTGTGTGAACTACCTTTTTCCATCCCTTCACTTTCAATCTGTGTGTTTCTTTACATCTCAAACTTATGCTGTGATCAACATAAAATATAATGTTATAAATGGTATTGTATATAAGCTTCATGATAACCACAAAGCAAAAATCTATAGTAGATACACTAAAGATAAAGAAATCTAAGCACACCACTAAAGAAAGTCATCAAAGCACAAAGGGAGAGACCAAGAGAAGAAGAAAGGTACAGAGAAGAGCTACAAATCAGTCAGAAAACAATGAACAAAATAGCAATGGAACATTTCTGTGAATAATTACTTTAAATGTAAGTGAACTAAATTCTCAAATCAAAAGACATAAAGAAGCTGAATTATTAAAACAAAACAAAACAAAAAACCCCAAAGAAACAAGAGCCATCTATGAGCTGCCTACAGAGAATTATTCAAGTAGTGGAATGCGATCCAAGCAGGATCAATGATTTTTAATTCTCAGAATCTTTTGGAACTAATATTAAACAGACCATTCCATTTCACTTGTGTTGACAGTTGATGAGAGGTCCAATATTGGGGGAAGCATGCCTGACAATGGCTCTAGCTGGGGTGAAGTGAGAGTAGCATCGACATATGTACACTACCAAATGTAAAATATTTAGCTAGTGGGAAGCAGCAGCATAGCACAGGGAGATCAGCTCAGTGTTTTGTGATGACCTAGAGGGGTGGGGTAGGGAGGGTGGGAGGGAAGCTTAAGAGGGAGGGAATATGGAAAAAAAAGAAAAGAAAAAAGATAGTAAGCAGGACTTTATTTGGGGATGGGGGTGGGGCTACTGGGAGTTTTGGAGTTTGGATGGGAGTTTTATAGTAGGGTAGAGAGAGCAGGCTCACCTCTGCATACAGCAAGGGTAAGTGGGGATTTATAGCCAAGGAGCAGAGTGAGGGGGTGAGTGGATGGGAAATTATTAAGCAGAAACATCAGGGGTTAGAAGGATTCTTCCTAGACCAACTCAACAGGATTTTTTCTGAAGGAAGGCCAGAGTGATAAGACATTGTGGGTGCGAGATGAGGAATTTGATCAGATACCGAGGATGATCAGATACCAAGGGTAGGGGATTTTTACTAAACTGACTTAGCAGGATTCTTGCTAAAACTGGAATAAACAGGCCAAGGACAGAGCCCAAGGGTAAGGCCTAGTCAGAAAGACTCCAAAGGAGTCCAAAGGAGTCCAAGGAGTCCAAGGAGTCCAAGGAGTCTGATTCAAGTTTGGGTTTGTTTTTTTGTTTGTTTGTTTTAATTTTTATTTTATATTGGGATATAGTTGATTTACAATGCTGTGTTAGTTTCAGGTACACAGAAAAGTGATTCAATTATACATGTACATATATCCATTCTTTTTCAGATTCTTTTCCTATGTAGGTTATTACAGAATATTGGGAAAACAGACAGCTACATGTAAAAGAATGAAAATTAGAACATCCTCTAACACTATACACAAAAATAAACTCAAAATAGATTAAAGACCTAAATGTATAGGTCTTTAGTGTCTAAATGACTGGACACTATAAAACTCTTAGAGGAAAACATAGTCAGAACACTCTCTGACATAAATCACAGCAATAGCTTCTTGGATCCACCATCTAGAGTAATGCAAATGAAAGGAGAAAGTCTTTGTTAGAGCAAACATGCCTGTAGCTACTAAAGGCAGAAATGCAGGTCAGAGAAATCTTGGAACCACAGGGCCAGCTGAGAATGACTAAGCTGATAGATAGGGACTGGTGAGGAGTTGGTGCTTGGGCTGAGAGAAGAAAAGACCTCGTCTTTTTGAATCATCTCTTTCTCTGCTTTTAAGGTGAAACTTCGTTCTTAAAAATAAAGGCACCAGCACTCTGTCTTTCCAGCAGATGAGCTAAAAAAAGAAGAAAAGAAAAGATATATAATTTAAGGCAACATAATATTACCAATGATAGGAAGAAAAAAAAAAAAGGTAAGAAGACACAGAGAGAGTCTGGGAAGAGTACAATGGAAGCTATTGTAGTATTTTTAAGAGAAAAGTCACATAATCATCCTAGGTTTTAAAATGAACTTTTGTTCTGTTTCTTGATTGTTGTGGCGGGTATATGAACCTACACATGGGAAAAAAATGGCATAAAAGTATACACATATGTTTTAACAATATCAGTTTCTTGGCTTTGCTACTGTACTATAGCTATGTCAGATATAATTTTTAGGGAAACTGCATAAGAGATACATCAAACCTCTCTCCATTATCTCAGCAATTTCCTATGAATCTATAATTATTTCAAAACAAAATTCTTAAAATACACCTTTTGACTAAATGATGCAAGAATGGAAGCAGGAAGATCAATTAGCAGGCATGACACATTCACATGAGAGATGATTGTGATTTAGAACTATGTGATGTTTCAAGAGTAGTTAAGGACTAGTCAGATTCTGATATAATTTGAAGATTTGGGGTATAATACGAGGAAGAAAAAAAGAATTTGGGAGTGGGCAGTTGTGTGAATGGCCATGTCTTTTACTGAGATAGGAGAGCTGGAAATATTTAAAGATACGGGAAAAGTAGAAACAGGTTTTCTCTTTGGGAAATATTAAGTTAGAGATGGCTACTATATATCAAAATGAAAACGTGAGATAAGCAGCATATATGTGCTTGAAATTAAGGCAAGATGCCAGAGTTGAATATGTAGATATGGAAGTCATCCTTAGATAATTTATTTAAAGTAAAGACACTAGATAAGATCAGAGTAAGAGAATAGAGAAGGAAAAAACAAAGTCTGAAAACTGAGCCCTGGAGCTATTGAAATTATAAGGCATTGGAAAAGGGAGAGGATTTGGAGAAGAAGAGAGAGAAAGAAAGTGAGTAAGGCAGGAACAATATCTCAACACAGCATATCTAATTAAATAAACAAAATGTTTCATGAAGGAAAGAGTGATCAAGTATGACAATGCTGCTGAAACTGGGAAGTTAGTAATAACTGATAACTGACTCTTAGACTTGATAATATGGAGGGAAGAGGGGACAGTGACATGAACAGTTACCAAATGCTGGGGATGAGAGTTTGAGTAATTTTAGAAGAGAATATGAGATGAAGTAAAAGAGCTCAACAGTAGGGAGAGGAATCAGGATGGTGGAGTTAAGGACACCAAGCCCACCTCCAATAAACACATCAAAAATACTTCTACATGTGGAACAATTGTCCCTGAAAACTTACTGGAATCTAGCAGAAAGACTGTACGACCAAGGCTGTAACAAAGATCCACATGGAATCAGGTTAGAAGGGAAGAGAAGAAATCAGCTCAGGATCTGTGCCCTGGGAGGGGACTAAGATGAAAAGGGAGACTGCATGAGTGGAAATACTCCCTGAGGAATGAGTGATTGAAGCCACATATTGGGTGCCTCATCCCTGGGGTCTGACCAATGAAAAATGAGCCCCCTTTGCTGGTAGGAGGGCCTTTGGGAATAATGGGAGGGGTGTGGGGAGCTTGGACTTAGCTCAAGAGGAACACAAAAATACTAGCTTAGTATTGAAACAGGGCAGAGAGAGCAGATTGAAACTGAAACCTTGTGGGTGGTTGACTGGTTTCCTGTGACCACCCAGGAGCATGCCTTAGCCTGCGACAAGGGAATGCTCTAGCACCACTTGCTTCATGTCACAGCTCCACATTGGAGCTAAGGCAACCACAACCAAGGAAAAACTTGGCCATGAGACACTGAGGCAGACCAAACCCTGAATAGCATCTGAACATGGAGGAGGCAGCCATTACTAGCAATTGCACAGGGGTGCAACAGAAGCATTCTGGATCTCTGACAGCAGACAGATCATCATAGTCCAGGCCCTAAGCTTTGCTGAACACCCACACCTGTCTCTTTTTCTCTAGCACTGCTCCTCTCTGTGGTGAGAGTGCCAGTACTGGGAGGGGGTAGAGCACAAACTTACAGGAAACTGAGCCAGCCAGATCCCAACCCTCAGGGCTTCTGCTTCAGCAACTTGGGAACAGATCCCACCCATGATAGGGCAGTGACAGCTACAGAGGACAGGGAAAGCCTCACCTCACATCTGGCTCCATCTCCAACCCCACCGCCTACAAAGGTAACAGCTACAAATACACCCTGAGGAAAAATATGACTTGTGTTCACATCAAATCCAGTTCACCCAACAAAGCCACTGGGCACAGACAGACTGTATAAGGATGCTCCCACATAAGGACCCACCTACAAGACCACTAAAGGTAATTGTTTAACTTAATTTCATAGAGACAGAGAAAGATAAGCAAAATGAGAAGGCGGACAAATTTGTTTCAATTGAAAGAGCAAGAGAAAAACCAATGAAAAAACAACAAATGAAACAAATAAACAATTTACCTGATAGAGATTCAAAGCATTTACATTAAGAACACTAACTGAATTAGGGAAAAGAATAAATGAACACAGTGAGAATTTTAACAATGAACTAGAAAATATAAAAAGGAATCAGTCTGAATGGAATAACACAATAACTGAAATGAAAATCACACTAGAAAGAATGAGCAGTAGACTAGGTGATACAGAAGAACACACAAGTGATCTGGAAGAAAGAATAATGGAAATCACCCAATCAAAAGAGCAAAAATAAAAGCAAATAAAAAAAGGAAAAAGTTTAAGGGATATTTGGAATAATATTAAGCATACAAACATTCACCATTATATGAGGCCCAGAAGGAGAAGAGAGAGAGGGGGGTCAAAAATGTAGTTAATAAAATTATGGCTGAAAACTTCCCAAGCCTCAAGAAGGAAAATGATTTCCAAGTATAGGAAGCATGGAGAGTCCCAAACAAGATGAACCCAAGCAAACCCACACCAAGACATATAATTAAAACGGCTAAAGTTAAAGATAAAGGGAGAATTATAAAGGTGGCAAGAGAAAAACAAAGAGTCCTGTACAAGAAAATCCGCATGAGACTATCAGCTGATTTTTCTGCAGAAATTTGCAGGCCAGAATGGAGAGTCAAGAAGTGTTTAAAGTGATGGAAAATAACCTGTAACCTAAGATACTCTACCCAGCAAGATTATCATTTAGTATAGAAGGAAAGATGAAGAAATTCTCAGACAAGCAAAAACTAAAAGAGTTCATCAATACTAAACTGACTCCAAAAGAAATGTTAAAAAGTCTTCTCTAAGTAGAAAAGAAAAGGCTATAATAAGTAAGATTGTATAGGAAAGGATAAATCCCACTACTAAAGGCAAATATATAGTAAGGGCTGGGGATCAACCACTTAGATAAGCTAGTATGAAGATTAAAAGACAAAAAAAATTAAAATCAAGTATAACTACAATACTTAGTAAAGGGATAAACATGAAGATGTAAAATATGACATTAAAAACATGAAGTGTGGGAGTAGAGTAAAAAATATAGATCTTTTAGAATGTGCTTGAATTTAAAGGACTACCTGTTTAAAACAGATATGGTTATTGGACAACAAATGTGGACCCCATGGTAACCACAAATCAAAAACCCACAATAGATAGGCAAAAACTAGAGAGAAAGGAACATATGCACACACATGTGTGCTCACACACACACACACACACACACACACACACACCCCACTAAAAAAATATTATCAAACCACAAGGGAAGAAACTTAAAAAAGAAGAAAAGAATGGAAGAACTACAAAAACAACCAGAAAACAGGTAATAAAAAGGCAATAAGTACATACTCATCTATAATTGCTGTAAAGGTCAATGGAATAACTGATCCAATCAAAAGACATAGGGTGCCTGATTGGATAAAAAAGAAGACCATGCTGCTTACAAGAGAATCATTTCAGAGTTAAAGACACACAGACTTAAAGTGAGGGGATGGAAAAAGATATTTATGAACACTGAAATGACAAGAAAGTGAGCATAACCATACTCAAATCAGAAAAAATAGACCTTAAAACAAAGTCAATAACAAAAGACAAAGACAAGCATTATATAATGATAAAAGAATCAATACAAGAAGAGAGTATTACACTCAATATATTTGCACCCAATTCAGGATCTCCTAAATATAGAAAGCAAATATTAACAGATATAAAGGAAGAAATTGACAACAGTACAATAATAGTAGGGGACTTTAATATGCTAATTTCTTCAATGGAAAGATCATCCAGACAGAAAATCAATAAGAAACAGTGGTCTTATATAACATAATTGACCGGTTGGACATATTAGATAACTATAGAACATTCAATCCAAAAACTGCTGAATACATATTCTTTTCAAGTGCACATGCATCATTCTCCAGGATAGATCACATGTGAGGCTACAAGACAAGCCTCAACAAATTGAAGAGGATAGAAATTATATCAAGCATTTTTTTCAGACCACAACAGTATGAAAGTAGAAATCAGTTCCAGAAGAAAAATGGGAAAAGCACAAACACATGGAGACTAAATAATATGCTACTAAAAATGTAATGGGTCAATGGAGAAATCAAAGAAGAAGTCAGAAAATACCTCGAGACAAATGAAAATGGAAACACAATTTTCTGAAATCTATGGGATGCAGTGAAAGCAGTTCTAAGAGGGAAGTTCATAGGAACACAGTCCTACCTCTGGAAAAAAGTACAAATCTCAAATAAACAACATAATCTACCACCTAAAGGAATTAGAAAAGGAAGAACAAAGCCCAAAGTCAGCAGAAAGGGGAAAATAATAAAGATCAGAGAGGAATTAAGTACAGACCAAAAATAAATATAGAAAAGATCAATAAAACCAAGAGCTGGTTTTCTGAAAAGATAAACAAAATTGATGAACCTTTATCCAGGCTCATCAATAATAAAAGAGAGACAACCCAAATAAGCAAAAAAAGAAATAAAAGAGGAGAAATAACAGCCAATATCACAGATATATTTTTTTTAAAAAACTTAAGAGAAAACTAAAAACACTTATATGCTAACAAATTGACAACCTAGAAGAAATCTACAAATTTCTAGAAACCTACAACCTCCCAAGACTGAATCAGGAAGAAATAGACAACCTGAACATATCAATCACTAGTAGAGAAATTGAATTTATAATAAAAAAGAGTCCCTGCAAACAAAAGTCCAGGACCAGAAGGCTTTATAAGGAAATTATTTTTTTAAAAAAACATTTAAATAAGAGCTAATGCCTATCCTTCTCAAACTATTCCAAAAAACTGCAGAGGATAGGACATTACCAGATTTATCCTATAATGCCACCATTACTCCGACACCAAAACCAGACAAAGACACTACAAAAAAAAAAGAAAATTACAGGCCAACATCTCTGACGAACATAGATGCAAAAATCCTCAGCAATGTATTAGCAAATCGAATTCAACAATATGTAAAAGGGATCATACACTGTGATCAAGTGGGATTTATACCAGTGATGCAAGAATGGTTGAATATCTGCAAGTCAATCAATGTGTTAGAGCACATTAACAAAAGGAAGAATAAAAATCACATGATCATCTCAATAGATACAGGAAAAGCCTTTCACAAAATTCAACATCCATTCATGATAAAAACTGAAAGAAATCTGGAGATTTGAGAAGTAGGTGAATTTAAATTAGTGATTAGATGTAGGGAGTAAATTGACTAACAAGAATGAGTTCTTGACTGGAATTGGGGAATGAGTAATACCACAGTTAGTAGTAGCTGTATAGTGAAAGTAAGTTATAGAAGAGTTTTCTTTGGACAGTTGAGTACACTACAGTGTCACTCATTGGGAGCAGAATGTCATAGAAATGCAAATAAGGCACAGAGGGAAATTTTTCTTAAAGGTGAGGTAGAAGCTTAGTACTGAAATAAAAGAACTTTAGAACCTTGAAAATATTATATTCAGTCCACTACAAAAAAGCATAGGCTGAAACTGTTGAATAGATTCCCACTGAATTCAGACATTGGTAATATTTCTAGCAGAGATTGAAGAGAATAACATATAAGGAAACAATTTTGTTTAGATTTTTTTACTCTCAGGGTCAAGATACAGTTAAGTCCCCTACATACGAACCTTCAAGTTGCGAACTTTCAAAGATGCAAACTTGCATTCCATCAACATCAGGCATAAGTGAAGTTGCAGCCTGTCCTCTGACAATCCTTCAGCTCTACCATCTGCCACCTCCTCTCTCTCCTCCAGTCAGTAACTCTTCTTGCATGTTCACTTGATGCCAGACCCTGTATGCCAGCTGTTGTACTGTACTACTGTAATTTTCAAGGTAGTACTTTGATTTACAATTTCATTCTTTGGTAATTTTATGTCTTAGGCATTTGATTTGCAAGAATATATAATATTTGAATTTGAATTTTACCTGAGATTTTGATAATGGAAAAGGAATTATACTCAAATTTGGGCCATCTCTATTTTGGCATTTTATTATTAAAATATCTGGTTAAGATTTAATCTCACTGCAGAATTTCTAATAGCCTGTCTAGGATGATGTGGGTGGACATAATTTTTGATAGAAAATAGTATATAGAGTAAAGTTTTAACCTCAGTTACAGAATGATTTAATTAATATTCTCTTCTGACTTACTTCAGATTCCTCATTGGAGAAAATTAAACTGCTGAACAAGGTTCCAGAATATATCCTGATAAACTGCTCATCTCCTTAGTCTAGTTGAATAAAATATTCATTTGTTGAATTTGTTGTACACGAATAATTATAAGAACAAATATATAGCATACTGTATGGAGACACTTTTCTCCCTACTCCTACTGTGTTTTTTATTTTTGTTTTTCAGTTGGGTAGAGTTCCTTGCTTCTCTCTGCCTTTAACACAGTAATGGAAGTGTTACTCAATCTGATTGGTAAGTTTAGAAGGATACATTTGAAATTTACAGTCTGGCTCATTTTTCCCACTTTTACTTACAGTGAACATGTGTTCTAGTTTGTACCTTCCTTGACAGGAGTAGGCTCCCCACTTGGGAAAACCTGCAGTTTTCTAGTCTTGCTTATTACTGGGTGGATAATTGTGAGCAATTCTGGGGTCCAGTATTATATAATACCACTTGACAGAGGTATAATCTAGATTTTCCAATAAAATTTTATGAATAATAGTTGATATTTGTGTATTCATAGCTTTACCTCTCTGGTTTTTATATTAGTTTAGCCACTTGGAGTGGAGAAGGGATGCTATTAATTGGGTTCCTTCAAGACCCCCAAAACCTGAAGGAAATAGTTGTAAAAATTTACTGGAAAACATGGAAATGAAGTTGCAGAGATGAAACAGATGCTTACCAGAAAGACTGGAGAAATGTATCTTGTTCTATTAGTATCTTATAAATCTGATATTCTGAGAGTATTTGTGAAAAATGACATGATGAAAGTGCAGTTCACAAAATACAGCTTTCAAAATTATCTCTGAATCTGGTTCCATACCAGATCTACTGAATAAGAATTCTGAGCCTGCAGCTTCAAAATTTGGATTGCAAGTGGTCGGGGAGAAAGCAGAGGTCTTTCTCAGGCAGAGCCAAATTTGAGAATCACCACGTAACACATGTACATAATTATAATTAGTAAGTTCCAAATTTGCTGAAAACATTTAGGCATCAATGGTTTCAGACTGGAATTAAGAGTTAAAATCATACTTGTCTTCCTTAGTAGTGATTAGACATAGAGGAGATTGAGATGAAATGTAAATAAAAGTTACTACTCTTTGCCCATCCTAATTTCTCTAATCTAAACTATATGTGGTATTTTGTAATATAATACAAAGTCACCAAACTTCTTCCTATCTTCTCTCCCATACTTTTATTTTTAAAATGAATTCTCCCACATACTCCTATAATGTGAGGGAATGTGATTAGAACGGGAGATTTGACTCACTAGAGGAGTTGAAACTTTGGTTCTCAGCAAGAATAATTTTGAGTAAAAAATGGGTGAAGCATCCTTTGCTTTTTGCCATAGTACTAAGAATCTGCTTTTGTTAAGCAAAATTTAATAAATATATCAGGAACAGGTAAAATGAATGCCATGAAAAAGAACTTTTCTTCTTCATGGTAACTATGCTGGTCATACAAAAGAAATAAAGATAAAAGTTAAAACATAGAAACAAGGAAAGGAGAATCTTATTTTTATTGTTTTGTTGCTTTGTATTTTATTTCTTTTTAAAAGTGCTTAGTTAGATATTATCATTTTTAAACTTATTTCCTTATCATTGATGTACTTGGAAAGTCTCCGTGGAAAGCCAAGTAAGTTTTTCATATCAATTGGCTTCAAATTCATCTTTGAAGAACAGTTATCTAGAGGTTGGAAGTGAAGCCAGAATTGATCTCTGGTTGAAAGCACTACCTACTGGGCAATAGAAACATCTACTGCTTTTAGCATCTCTGACCACACTATTGTCAGCAAATGAAAGCTGAATCAAGGGGAAAGTCTAACAAAATTGTAATTCTGTTTACCGAAAAAGATACCTCCCATATGACTGTATTTATCTGTAAACAAATTTGAAAAAGAAACCTGGCGCATCATCCAAAGAATCCTCTCTTATCCTGCCACAAAAATCAAGCCAACGTTCATAATTCCTAAAACTATGCAGAGTTAGAATACAAAGCCCTCAGAAAATAATTTTTCAAATTCATAGGGAATTCTATCAATAAATGTAATAATTCTTGAGCAATTTCCAAAAAGACAGGAACATTATCAATGTAATTCCTAGCTAACTTGCAAGCATTTGATCCTCAAACCACACTATTTTGTCTTTTATAAACCTGGAGAAGAATATTTAAAGAGACATTTTGTAAACACAGCTTGATCAAAATGAAGAAAACATTTTGCAAAATTCTATGAGTCTTAAAAGCTTTTCTTTTAACTATTTTTGGGTGATGGAAAGCTCCAAGTTCCCCAGAGATTTATCTGGCAAATGAAGATGAATCACAAAGACACTCAAATATGAACATTCTCAGATGCAAATTAGATCTGATATTGACAAGCATAATTTGAGGATTTTAGGTATAACCTAAAATATTATGAACAGAGTTTTCTTTGTAGCCAAGGACAATGTTTTTGTTTCAGACAAGAAATTACTACTGGAAATTTTATTAATAGAGACCCTGTTATTATGTCTATTCAAATAGATTGTGAAACTGTGAGAGGAAATCCAGTATTACTGAGCAAGACTCTATTAAATTCAGAAAGATGAAGAATAATCAATCAATCAGTATTTATTTTGCACTCATAAGTAATCTGTCCTTTAAAATATCTGAGTCCTAAGATTCATCAAACACTCTTTTCAGTGCATAGTGATTATAGTGCGGTACTGCATTATCAGAAATTTGTAATTTCTTACTACAGCTTCCATTCTTTAATTTCTAACTTCCCTCTTTCTTAGCTGTGGAGTTACAGAAGTAAAAGAAAAACAGTAAAAAATAGTTAAACATACAAAATATAAACTTATTTATTTTTTCACCTGAATGTGTGTGAATGCCTCTCTCTAGTTTAGTATTTGAACATTCATCCAAGTTCAAATACTTATGAGACAGGTTATGTGATTTTCCACTTCTTTCCCCTTTCTCAGTGTTTCCTCTCTAGGAAGAGCTATTCACTATCACATCAACCATTTAGTATCCCACTTGTGATTTAGGCAATATTTTAAATATTAAATTTTCAAAGAAATTTTAAGGTAACTCCACTTAATTTCTCCTTCCTGAAATATTATTATCTTCAATGAAATTGTGCTCTTCTAGTTTTCTATCTCTTCTATCTCCTTTGCTAAGTCTTTCTCCTTAATCTCATTTCTAAATATTGGATTTGTTCAGAACTTTACTCTCTACTTTTATGGTTGTACCTGTTCCTATGTATTTTATATAATTTCTATATTGATAACCCCCAAATGTGTATTTCCAGGCTGTTCCTCTCATAAGGACTCCAGACAAACATATACAACAGTATAATCGATGTCTATATTTTTCAATTTTTGTAGGTGTACCACACAAAGCTTTCTATTTTTTCTACAACTCTGACCTCTCCCTCATTCTCCTCTGTTAACTCTGCTGCTTCACCGATCATCTTATGCCCATCAATGGCCTCCAGTCTTGGGAAGGTGCAGAGAGAAAGCCTTAGCATCACCCCTTACAATCACCTTCTTCCCAGCTGCATATCAGACCACCACCAAATCTCCATTAATTCTATATCCGAAATGTTACAGACCTGTCTGTTGTCTGCTTCTCTACTGTCTCCTTCCTAATCCAAAGTCTCAGAATAGAAGCTTAATAAGGTTTTTTTGAATAAATTTATATATGACTGAATGTAATGGGTTAGTGAGTTTTCTTCCAGTCATGCTAACGCTTTCTTTCCTCATACACATAATTCTTTGCATTTCTTATCAGAGCTTTCATTTTGAAAGATTGGCTTTTACTCTCTTCATTTCTCTATTTTTACCAGTTTTCAAATTCATTGAGAATTTATTTCTCTCTAGATATCCAGCATCTAATTCTTATTCTGAGCACAAAATTTTAAATATTTGTCAAAATAAAGTAAACTAAGTAATTGAAATAAATATCCCAAACAGAGGTAACCTAACCCTTTTGCTCTCTACCAAGCCTATTTCTCATTCCTTTCTCACCACTGATTATTATTTAACCCCATTTACTGTCCTGACTTGTAATAAGTATTTCCTTACTTTGTAGTTTCATCAATTATTAATAGAATTCTAAACAATATAATTTAGTTTTCCATATTGTGATTTATTTATACTTAGAATCATACTGTGTGTATTATTTTTTTAATTTACTTAATTCATTCAACATTGTAATACGGATGCAGTCATTTGGTTTGTGTAGCATTATCTATATTACTTCTATTTCTATATGAAATTCCATTGGAAGAATGTACCACAGTGTACTTATTCATGCTTTTTTAAATGACACCTTGGGTTATTCTATTTTTAATTGTTATAAATGATACTGCCAAAAACATTCTTGGATATGTTTACTTGGCTACCTGTACAGAAGTCTCTGTAGATTGTAGGAGACATCCACTTCCAACTTCATTAGATGAGCCAAGCTCTTTTCCAATTTATACTCTATATAGAAATGTAAAAGAGTTCTCCATCATCAATAATCCATATCATTTCCATTTTTGCCAATCTGATTTGTGTAGTAGCATCTCTTTGTGAGTTTTAATTTACATTCCTGATTATCAATGATTAATATAGTTTTATATATGTTCTAGTCATTTTATAGGGGACCTGTAAAAGTCACATGCCTATATTTTTTTCCTTTCAGGTTTTTTGAAATTTTCTTATTGATATGTAGAAAATTTTAATATATTCTGAAGTTTTTTGTCAGTAATATGTATTGTTAATATCTTTCCTCATCTGTGTCTTGCCTTTTTTTCAAATGTCTTATGAACAAAAAGGATTTTTAATTGGCAAGTGTTTTGTGTGTCTTGCTTAAGAAACCTTCCCTTACTCAAAGTAAGCAATATGTCATTTGTAAAACATATTTTAAAAATCTTCATGGTTTTGTGGTTTACATGAATATTCTAATCCAACTGCAATTAATTTTAGTATAGAATGAGGTTGCAGTCCAATCTCCTATTTTCCTTTACAGATGTCATATTATCCTAAACAATTTATTTAAAGAGGTCTCAATTTGTTATTGAGCAACAATAGACACTTGTGTTGTATATCAAATATGAGATGGAAAATACTTGCTTAACCTGAACATGGATTGGGACACAGCTTTTAATTAGTGATACTATTATTGCAAGTGACTTATTAATAAAACCTGAAATGACATATTAATAGTAACAAATTAGAATTTTATATAGAGGGATATTAGAAAGTCTGCTTAACATAAGTGGTGCTGTGGAATACTGAGCTTCTGGATAAGCAGGAGAGACATAGTGATGTATAGTCAGAAGATGAATGAATTATAATTCATAAGACCCAGTTCTTGATCCATATTCACCCCTATTAGTTATATAGTAATCATGAGAAAAATCACTTAAGCTCACTGAACCTCAGTTATATTTGTCTGCAAAGTTTCTATGTTAATACTAAATAATTATATCTCCCTCAAGCAGAATCTGAAGATTGAGATAAAGGTGTGATAGAAAATTCTTAAAGTATAAAACTTTACTAATATTAATATTAGCACTGAGAGCTATCATTTATCACTTATTGGAAGCCTATTGTTACTAAATGCAGTGTTAAGCATTTTCCACATGATAGTTACTTAAATCATCAACTGTATAAAAGTAAACCTTGTTATCACTGTTTTATAAATGAGGCATACAAAAGTGAATGACCTAACCAAAATTACCAAAGAGAGGAAATATTTGAAACCAGGCCTATCTCAAAACACAGTCAATGTAGCTAACAACTTCATGCTAGAGCCAATCATATTTAATTGTAGTACAATGTGTAGGATGCAACCTATTAAAGATATTTTGAATAAGATATATTTTATATGACTTGATGGTTTCAGAACTAAACTTATACAAATTATGCTTATATGCTCATATATCTTACATTAATACATCTACAATCTGTTATGATATTGTTTGGTTGTTATTAATTCATACATTCATTAATTCATTCAATAGGAAATATTTTGAGCAGTATCATAAACAATATTACACTAATAGAATGGGATCCAAAAGAGACTTAAAACTATGTCTTTGCTCTGTAAGACTGGTCTGTCAAGAAATGAGATGCATGTGTATTCAATTCAACATGAAACTATAATAGAATATCTTTATAATTTGTTCATTTTAGAAAATTCGGTCGCAGCTAAAGCAGATATCTAATTGTAAACACTAAATTAAGTATAATATCTCCCTTACAGGTAATTTACATGAAACATACTACCCGTAAGAAAATATATGCTACACATATTTTTTTCAGATTCACAATTTAATTCCATATTTATAATTCTCTAAAAATGGTCAATGATCAACAAATAATTAACATGGCCGCTGCTATATGAATTTTCTATTTGTTAAGTGTAAAACTTACTAAAGAACACTTAATTTTACTGCTGACTCAATCCAGGTTTCTCGCCTTTAAAAATGAAGCAAGGGCTTCCCTGGTGGCACAGTGGTTGAGAGTCTGCCTGCCGATGCAGGGGACATGGGTTCATGCCCCTGTCCGGGAAGATCCCATGTGCCATGGAGCGGCCAGGCCCGTGAGCCATGGCCACTGAGTCTGTGTGTCCGGAGCCTGTGCTCCGCAACGGGAGAGGAGGCCACAACAGTGAGAGGCTCTCGTACCACAAAAAAAGAAAAAAAAAAAAAAAAATGAAGCAAGACATCGGCAAACAGAATAAGAATCTCACAAGGGAACACTTTTTAAAAAAAATTCTTCCAGGGCATTGGACAAACTGAGCTCTTTCCCTTATGCTTGTGATGGATAGCGTTTATACTCCATTTTGAATATGCAGGAGTGGCCAGAAGCAAAACTCTTTGTTCTGTGCATTTTAAGCAATCCCTGACACCTTAAGAAGCTATAGGAAGAATGCAAACAAATGAACCCCAGAAGAGAGAAACTGAGCCAAAATGCACATAAAGAAGACTGGGAGGCACTTTTTTCTCTTTTTTTCCTGTTAAGTAAATTTAAAAGAAGTAATTCAAGCCCAGAGAAGGCTGTTATCAGGAGATGGATGGTGTCAGTTCCTATTTGTGTCATAGGGAATATGTACACTTAACAAAAAAAAAAAAAAAAGTAAGAAAAAAATAGGAAAAAAGTAAAAGAAAAAGACAAAAGCAAGGAAGAAAAAGAAAATGTGTGGCTAAGTCTGAGATAAATTGGAGTTATCCTTGTCTCACACAGACTCTAGCAACGTGCTATAACAGGGTGATACAGGATATTGCTTGTTTAAATAATGAATGTGTTTCTAATAAAACTGCAGTTTCCATGGTGTTAATTTTATTTTCTAAGTCACACATCTTATTAAGTTCTGTATTAATTATTACTATACAGTCATAGGCTAATTTGTTCTTCAGATCAGCCCACTAATATCAAGCATGAGATTTACATCCTGATTGATGGTTAATGTCAGAGAATTTCCCTGGGCATAATCAGCCATCATTTCCTTCTGAATAATAATATATTTACCAAACTTTAAAATTAAAAATGTTGAATACTGTATAGCAAAAATCTGTGTCTCTAAAACCATGATGAACATTTGTGAAAACTACCTAATATAGCTTGAAAAAAAAGGAGATACTCCAATTAGTCATGGTCAACAGTTTATCCTAGTTGGTGGAAAGTTGCCATACATTGACTATACAGAACCCTTGTAGTATACTTGTGTGTTCTAGAAGGACACAAGTTATATTTCTAATGGGCCAGTTTATTTAGTTATGCAGTTACTGGACAGCTGTCACTGTATTTAAAATTATGATCTGCTCATTTATGGTCACTACATCTAAAATATATTCTGATTATTGAGTTTCTAGAATGTACCAAGTAGAGTGTGTATAGGTGTGTTTGTGTGTAATCTTTTGATCATTATAGCAACTTTTTGAAGTATGTATTATTACCACTTTTTTTTTTTAACAAATGAAGTGTTATAAACATAACTGAATCCTGGTAAAAATTGGATAAAGTATTTGATGTTTTTGCATACATCCCTGAAAATCAGTTAACCATAGGCTTTAAGTTTTCATTTGAAATAAAAAATGTAAAATTGTATGCTATTATGATGTGTTATACATCATAATACATATATTCCTTTGGGGGATAAATCATATATTTCATTTGGTATATATGGATTTAAAATAAAAGTTTCCAGCAACAATCAGTGCTGTCCCACTTTGAGAAAAACTGTCTTTGTAAGTAGTCATAGAATGAAGACACTAGACTTTTGGGGAGGATTTGTGGGAATCTTTTATCTTGGCCAGCTTCTAAAGGTGACCAGGAAGGTTGGTAGGGTGGTGCAGGCAGAATCTTAAGAGTCACGTGGGTAAACAAGTTAGCAAGGAGGACCTTTGTTAAAAATCTGGAAGGAATGTTATATTAATTATCTAATGGATCATAAACAAAACAGTGGGATAGGGAAAGTGGACCTAAAAGTAGACTCTAAACTGGGATACATTATCTAGACTTCTGGTGCTACCACAAAAACAATGAAATATTGGTGCATTTGCTGGTGTTGGGTTAGCTTTTTTTACTACTTGGCTTAGTATAATCAAGGAAAAAATGCATTTAGCCTAATGTACACACTCTCTTATATCTACTATACCATCCTGTTGTTCATAATGAGAGAATATGAAATGCTTTCCTTTTAGCTCTGTAGAAATTTGTATTTACCTGCAGTATTGTCTGTGGAAGAAAGAGGCTACTATAATCTGAAATTTTTGTTACGTAGGCCAATGGAAAAAATAGCATGAGAAATAGTCGAATCTAACACTAGTGGAAATATATCAGTAGGTGAGAGGAGAGAAACAAAAGGCATTTAAATTTAAAAATAAATAAATAAACTGTCCACCTAAATAAAGAATTAAACAGCAGCAAGTTCAAATGACCAGATATTAAGTTTATTTGAAAAAAGCAGAGGAATGGCAATTCAGAAAACCATGTCCTTGCAAGCTATAAATGAGTCCATTGAGTGTTTGCGGCAGACTATATTTATAGGCAAGGAGTGGAAAGAGGAGGAAGTCCAGCCAGAGTCCAAGCAATAAGTTTATTGGCTTGAGAATGGGGAGAAATTCTTGGCAGATGTTCATTGATCAGTAGATAAGGCCCATTCTTTTGTAAATCATATATTTATGAGAAATACATCTCAGCTTTTTTTTTCAGTGATGTACTTTATCACAACACAATTTTATTTTAATTATTTTTTAAATATCTTTATTGGAGTATAATTGCTTTATAATGTTGTGTTAGTCTCTGCTGTATAACAAAGTGAATCAACTATATGTATACATATAT
Source organism: Pseudorca crassidens (assembly GCF_039906515.1). Classification (NCBI taxonomy): domain Eukaryota; kingdom Metazoa; phylum Chordata; class Mammalia; order Artiodactyla; family Delphinidae; genus Pseudorca; species Pseudorca crassidens. Next base: position 73,964,778 of record NC_090304.1, on the reverse strand, counting down.
CCCCATATCCCCTCCCTCCTGTACTTCCCTCACACCTTCCCTATCCCACCTCTCTAGGTGGTCACAAAGCACCGAGATGATCTCCCCATGCTATGCAGCTGTTCCCCACTAGCTATCTATTTTACATTTGGTAGTGAATATATATCAGTGCTACTCGTTCACTTCATCCCAGCTTACATTTCACTGTCCCAATGTACTCAAGTCCATTCTCTACCTCTGCATCTTTATTCTGGTCCTGCCCCTAAGTTCATCAGAACCATTTTTTTTTAATTCCATATATGTGTGTTAGCTTATGGTATTTGTTTTTCTCTTTCTGACTTACTTCATCTGTATGACAGACTCTAGGTCCATCCACCTCACTACAAATAACTCAATTTTGTTTCTTTTTATGGCCAAGTAGTATTTAAGTTCCATTCTTCTGAGGGTGCATGCATGATATTCTCCATTTCCTATTTCCAAGCTCCATTTTAGATTGCAATCCTTTCATTAAACAAAAAAGTAAAGTAATAAGTATTCACTGAAGATTTAAATTTTAACTTTTTGTGAAACACACATTAACCTTAACATTTCATAGCATTTGTGTTGATCACAATGAATTGCCTTGCTCTAAACCACTTAAGGACAATGAGGGCACCAGTTTTTTAGTTTACCTACTCACATCTAGATTTGAAATCACATGCAAATTAAGATATTTTAGCTAATACAGTATTTGACACTATCTTCACACGCAAAGTACATAATTCAAGCAAGTGTCCATGTGTTGATTTCTTCAATGCATTGTTTGAAATATCCAGAGACTTGGGACAAATGTAATAAGTAATAATTTCCTTTAACATACATAGCTAGCCACAGCTATTTAGGTTTTATTTGTAGACTGAACCTCAATCTTTAAATGGAAATGCTGTTGGAATTTATCCAAACTTATCCTTTTAGATTGGAGACATCACTATTTTACATGACATTTACGTATGTTACCTATATCTGAAAAAATGACCTGGCATTACTAAAAGCAGAGATTCACTTTGAAATTGAATTTACTTATCTTATTCATTCAACATGGATTCATTCATTTATTCTATAATTAGCAAATATTTACTAGCATTTACTATATCCCAGGCACTATTCTGAGAGCTGGGGATATGGCAGTAAACATAAAAAGACAAAAACTTCTGATCTTTTCCAGAACAGTAACAAGGTCTGTTTGCATCCAGTTGACTGACTCAGAAGGTGACTAGTAGAGATGAAATGAAAGAACTAATGAAGAAAGTGAGGATAAAGGGACAGTTCTTGAAGGAACTTGCAGTGAACTTAAGGGATTTTTTTTTTTTCTTTCAGTGAGATGGGAACCATTGGAGAAACATTTTTCTAAAGGAGAAACATAAGTTTTTACAAAAACCACTCTGGCTACTCTGTGGGGACAAAAGTGAAAGTAAAAGGCCATGTAGGAAACTACATTCATAGGAAAGTTGAGAGTGGTTTGGACTAACTGACATTTGCTGGTGGATTGGAGATAGAGTATGAAAGAGTCCATTTAGTTTCACATCAAAAAGGATAAAATACCTAGGAATAAACTTACATAAGGAGGCAAAAGACCTGTACTCTAAAAACCATAAGACACTGATGAAAGAAATTGAAGATGGCACTAGCAGATGGAAAGATATAATGTGTTCTTGGATTGGAAGAATCAAATTGTTAAAGAGACCATGCTACCCAAGAAAATATACAGATTCAATGCAATCCCTATTAAAATACCAATGGCATTTTTCACAGAACTAGAACAATTTTTTTTTTAATTTGTATGGAAGCACAAAAGACTCCAAATACCTAAAAGAATCTTGAGAAAAAACAGAGCTGAAAAATCAGGCTCCCTGACTTCAGACTGCACTACAAAGCTGCAGTAACCAAAACAGTATGGTTCTGGAACAAAAACAGATACATAGGTTAATGGAACAGGGTAAAGAGCCCAGAAATAAACCCCCACACTTATGGTCAATTAATCTATGAAAAAGGAGGAAAGAATATACAATGGAGAAAAGACAGTCTCTTCAATAAGTGGTACTGGAAAAGCTGTACAGCTACATGGAAGAGAATGAAATTAGCACATTCTCTAACATTATATACAAGAATAAACTCAAAATGGATTAAAGACCTAAATGTAAAATCAGCCAGGAGGAAAAGATAGGCAGAAAACTTTTTGACATAAATTGCAGCAATATTTTTGGATCCATCTCTTTAAAAGAAATAAAAACAAAAATAAACAAATGGGACCTAATTAAACTTAGAAGCTTCTGCACAGCAAGGAAACTATCAACAAAATGAAAAGACAACCTAATGAATGGGAGAAAATAGTTACAAATGATATGATCAACAAGGGGTCAATATCCAACATATACAAACAGCACATACAAATCAACATCAAAAAAAAAAACAACAAACAATCAAAAAAACCCCAAACAATTAAAAAAATGGGCAGAAAAACTGAATAGACATTTTTCCAAAGAGAAAATGCAGATGGCCAACAGGCACATGAAGAGATGCTCAACATCACTAATAATCAGGGAAATGCAACTCAAAACCACAATGATATATCACCATTACACATGTCAGATTGGCTATCATCAAAAAGAATACAAATAAAAAGTGTTGGCAAGGATGTGGAGAAAAGGGAACCCTTCTACACTGTTGGTGGGAATGTAAGTTGGTGCAGCCACTATGGAAAACAGTATGAAGATTTCTCAATAAACTAAAAGTAGAACTACCAGCAATTGCACTCCTGGGTATATATCTAAAAAAAAAACACCCCAAAACCAAAACAAAAAAAAAAACTAATTAGAAAAGATACACACAACCAAATATTCATAAAAGCATTACTTACAATTGTCAAGATATGGAAGCAACCTAAGTGTCCATCAATAACTGAATGGATAAAGAATATGTGATATATATATATATATATATATATATATATATATATATATATATATATATGCAATGGAATACTACTCAGCCATAAAAATGAATGAAATTTTGCCACTTGCAGCAACATGGATAGACTTAGATGGCATTGTGCTAAGTGAACTAAGTCAGACAGAGAAAGACAAACACTGTATGAAATCACTTACATGTGGAATCTAAAAAAATACAACAAACTAGTGAATATAACAAAAAAGAAGCAGAGTAGAGAACCAGTAGTACCAGTGGGGAGGAGGACAATAAAGTGGTGATGGAGTGGGAGGTACAAACTACTGGGTATAAGATATGCTGCAAGATGTATTGTTCAACACAGGGAATGTAGCCAATATTTTGTAGTAACTGTAAGTGGAGTGTGGCCTTTAAAATTGTATTAAAATATTAAAAAAAATAATTTAAAAAAACAAATTAAAAAAGGAAGAGTCATTGATGATACCAAGGGTTTTTTTTAATGTTTTTCAGAGTTGTGCTTGTTTTTGCCTGAGCAACTGGACTAATTTGCCAACTTCTGATAAAGGGAAGACTGTAGGAAGAGCAGATTTGGGCAATGGTGAGGAAGACCAGAAGTTCTCTTTGGAGATATTAATTTTGGAATGTCTCTAGACACCAAAGTTAAGATATTGAGTCAGCAGTTAATTACATAAATTTGATGTTCAGGGAAACATTCCATATCAGGCATACCTTTTGGACCTGTAACCATATAGATGACCATAAGATAGAATGAGGTTACCAAGGGAGATGAGTTCAAAGGTAGACCCTGGGCCCTCCAACACTTAGAGCTTGGAAGATGAGAAGTAATGAGCAGAGGAACAGAATAAGAATGACCAGATATGTAGAGAGAAAACTCAGGTAAGTAAGATGTCTAAGGAGGAATGTGTATCAACTGGATTAAATGCTGCTAACAGAAAAGTAATATGATAATTACAAATTGGCTATAGGGTTTTATAATGTGGAGATCTTTGAGGAACTTGTCAAGAGCAGCTGCAGTGGAGCATTGTAGGTTAAAACCTAATTGTAATGTTTCAAAGGGATAGATGAGGGCATAGAGATAAAGGGTAGAATCAATCCTTCAAGGAATTTTGCTATGAAAGGGCACAGAAAAGTGGACAGTTATTGGAGAGTGATATGGTATAAAGAGAGAGGATTTGTGTTAAGATTGCAGAAATTATAGCATATTTGCTATTTGGTTAAAAATAATTTTGCAGAGGAAAATTTTTTTCTATATTCAGAAAGATAAGCTAAAATATTCAAAATACTACAGTAGCTTTCCCTCAGGACACCTTGACACTTTGGTGTTGTGCACAAAATCACTATGAAAAGTTTACATAACTCAAGTTTATAAATTCAACCTCCTTGAATTTGTAGTCTTAATTATTGTATGTCTTGTTCATTTATTATATGTTTTAATTGAGGCCTTAGATTTTTTTTTTTTGTATGGTAGATGTTTTAACTTGTTCACCATGACTAGGGAAATAAAGCAGTACCTAATATCAAAGAAAGCTACTAACATAGCAAGTAATGAAATCCTTTATTCACTCTTGTTTAGTGCATTACAATGAAGAAACTAATATGCATATTACTCAGTGGAGTTGTTTTGGTGCTCATTCATTTTAAAGAGTGAGTGCCATATTTGGGAAAGGACTGGGAATGACAGCTCTCAAGATGAATGTCCTTCTTTCTTATTCAATGAGCAGGTGGAGTACAGAAATGTGCACTCCAAACTTTACTTTCTATTTTGCCATAAGCTAAAAATTTGCATTCCTCGTATTTTCAGCTCCTAAGGGTGAGGTCACTAAAGGGAAATAATTTTTAAAATAGAGCAAATTTAGTTTAAATTATGTCAGTTGAAATTCTAGAAAGAAAACGTCCATAATGTTGTGACCTAGTCTCCTCAAGCTCAAAGAGCACACTTAAGGTGTGTTCTGCAGGTATATCAATGTGTAACAAACCTAGAGTCCCACTTGCTTTGGATTTTTCAAACTGATCTGGTTATTTCCTATATTTCATTCAGATATGTTATAGGCACTTAGATGCCACAGAAAAAAAAGAGGAATTAAAAAGAATAACATGGGTTAGTGACAAGGCAGAAATTTAGTCCTCAGTTGTAGTAAGCAGATAAATTTTGAATGAGCAAGTTAAAAAAATTTACCATCTGTTTTGTGTTTTTAAGAAAATGATTGCTCTACATAATCCCAGGAAAAATACATGTTGTTGTGTTGGACTTATCAAGAAACTGAAAATATAAGCCCAAGGATTATAACTATATTATTTAAGCTTTGCAGAAAATCCTATCCCTTTAAAATACCTAGAACCTTAAAAATGTGTGTATTATTTTATCTATCAATTCCTTTTCAAGAGTTAGGTCTTTAAGTAATCCTTCGTAAACAAACATATTTGAAATTGTGATTTTTTCTCACAAGCTTGAATAACTAAATTATGTCTAGTTGCAAAATGGAATAATATGAAACATTTTCAAATTTTGTTTTCAAGAGTAATTTTTATGAAAAGAAAATAAAGAAGTAGTAAGTTAAAAGGTTACATCCTAATTTAATGGTGAAATAAACTATCATAAAATTACTATTTATCTTCGTAGTGAGGATAGGCACATTTTTCTTTTGTTATATGTTTCTATATTTTTCAATGTCTTACAAAAAGGGTAATTTTAAACTGAAAATAAGAGAAAACTATGAAACAGACACTGTATATGTTATATATGTGAAACTCTAAGGTGTATATTATAGTTAGGTAGAATAAACTCATTAAATTTGAAAGTAGTGAATTTAGAGCATCAGCTTTCAAATTTTCGTAACAGAAGGACATTCTATTCAAATAAGTAAATCTCTTATGGTGCTCCAATATAAGGGATAAGGAAGATAACTAAATACATAGATATCTAATATTGTGGGTCTGCGATCTCTCCTTCTTGCCATCTTTTCCCACTCTCCCCACTTTCTCATTTCCTTCCTTACATTTGGAAAACTTTGATATTTAAAACTTAGATTTGTGGCTGAGGGGGTAGATAAATTTTCATAACTAACTTGAGTACAGAAGTATTAAGACTACAACTTCTTTTCATCAAACGGATTACTGGAACTTTGCAGGATGCATTAGTGTAGTACTAACAGATACAATAGGAAAGGACAATGAGATTCTTCAGAGAAAAATAATCATTCCAGTAATATAAAGAAGAAGGAGGTCGGGGAAGGGAGGTGGAAGGAAAAGAAAAGGGGAATGGAGAAAGGAAAAAATAGGAGTCCTGATTTCAGAACTGAATTAAGCTAAGTGGTCAAGGAGGTTTGTTCGACCTATGTCAGTGAAGTAGTAGCAGTCTTTCTTATAACATGCTTTTGCTCTGGGGCAGTGTTTGCCTGAGAAACAGAGCGACCTTTTGCTGATTTGGACATTCATGTGTGAGTGTTAACCTGGGCTAGTTGAGGGAAGTGCTTTTGGATTATTTTTGTGCTATATTCTAACATGGGACATCCCAGTCAACTATAAAATAAGCCAAATTACAGATGTTAGAGTTTTAGTAGAAGCCCAGAGGTTCCGGCCTCACACCCTTGGAAACCCCCAATGCACCTGTGAGAAATCTTACTGCTATACAGAACACATTTGAAAACTTGTGATTTATATCATTGATTTAGTTGCACTTAAATTAATGTACATGAATATCACTGTGCTTGACTAGCTAAAACTGCATAGTAGTCTATTGGTAAGTAAGCTAGGAAAGGGGTTGGAGAGTGCCAGTGAGGTAAGAGAAAAATAAGATGAGGATGATATCATGGAAGCCATAGGAAGAGTGTCTGAAGGTAAAAGTAGCCAATCATTTAAATGTTTTTCATTTTTTCATTAATCAAATACTCATTGAGTACCTTACTATACACCATAAACTGTGCTAGACACTGGAAAACACAAACACAAACACACACACACACATTTTATGCAGAGTTCAGTCATTTTTTAAAAAAAATTATAATTGGGTTGAAATATATGCTTAATTAATTACATGAAAAGAAAGATTTTCTAATCTGATCATGGAGAATTTTCTAGGGGAGCTCACATTTATTGGTAACACAAACTTATATGTATTTGATTTAAACTGAAAATTTAAAAAAAAAGTGCCACAATTATCTAACAGGAAAAAGAACTAGAGTTATCTCACTTTTTATTTGAGAAAAATAAAAATGAAATGCAATCCTTGACTCACATATTAGTAATCTCGAAAAAGTCATTGAGGTCATTAGACAAAAAAGAATAGTTACAAACACTCTTGTTGCTTTAAATTATTTCAAGAGTTCTACTTAAATTTTTCTATTTTCTATTTCGGCTTGAGACTTTACATTATATCAAAGGAAAATATAAAAGTATTACAGAGCCATCTGTTCTGGGTGATATCACATCAAACCCACATAATATAATTAGTGTAAAACTTGTTATGGGCTTCCCTGGTGGCGCAGTGGTTGAGAGTCCACCTGCTGATGCAGGGGACACGGGTTTGTACCCCGGTCCGGGAAGATCCCACGTGCCGCGGAGCGGCTGGGCTCGTGAGCCATGGCCGCTGAGCCTGCGCGTCCGGAGCCTGTACTCCACAACGGGAGAGGCCACAGCAGTGAGGGGCCCGTGTACCCCCTAAAAACAAACAAACAAACAAAAAACTTGTTAATAATCATAGTCTTCTCCTGCATAGGAAATTATTTTAAATTTGAGCAACCAAAGAAATGCAATTTAAGATGATATTTCCAGAAATAAAATTCTAAGGAGGTTACGTTTAAGGCATATGTTTAATATTAACCAAATTGTTGCAGTAACCAGAAAGGATTATCTACTCTTACCTTATGAGTACACAACTTATCAAATACACTATCACATTAATTCCTCTGGAAAGTACCAGATCAGCCACGGATGGACACAAACAAATTGATTTGAATTAAGCAAAACATTCTTCCTACTATAGGTATTTACTCTGATGAATTATTTTAGTGTCTAGTAGCCTGTTTTAAGGTTTTGTCGATTACTTACTACCCCCTCTACCCATGCACACCTGTGTTTGACACCCCACAGGGTTATGCAGCACAGAGTCCCTCTACACATCCACCAATAGGGCCTGACCCTCATTTGTTTCTTTATTTTTACTAGTGAATGAGCCTATGAGTATAAAATTTCAGTTTAATGGCAATAGTTGAGTGATTATGAAAAAAGAGATGATTTTGAAAATAAAACTCGGACTCTTATACCTGTCAATATGACCAGATATATATTCTTTTTTTTTTTTTTTTGCTGTACGCCGGCCTCTCACTGCTGTGGCCCCTCCCATTGCGGAGCACAGGCTGCGGACGCGCAGGCCCAGCGGCCATGGCCCACGGGCCCAGCCGCTCCGCGGCATGTGGGATCCTCCCGGACAGGGGCACGAACCCATGTCCCCTGCATCGGCAGGCAGACTCTCAACCACTGTGCCACCAGGGAAGCCTCCCAAATATATATTCTGATTACATCCAAACATGAGTATATATACATATCCCAATAGTCAAGTCACAAGTAGAATGGGAAGAGAGGAAAAGAAAATTAAGAATCCATGGAGACAACCTAACTAAGGACATTTTCCATGATACAGACTAATAAATAGGTATTTTAATATGTTTAGTGCTAAAATAAATTAATAAAAATATGACTAAATGAATAGAGATGATAAAAGTTAACAAACAGATTTGAAAAGAACCAAAATAGACATTATAAAAGATAAACTGACATCTAAATTTCAATAAATACTAATTAGCAGGTTAGACACAGTTAAATATATACTTTTAATCATCTTTCTCTCTCCACAGACACACATACAGAAAAGCATGTTTATATATGCTGACCACTTGAAAGCAAGTTACATATTCTTTCTGTAAACACTTCAGCGGTGTTTACAGCATAACCATATTATATATATATATATATACATATACATATATATACACATATATATGCATTATATGCATGGATGTGCATATGTATATATATACACATATACTTAATATGTACATATGTACATATACATAACCAATATATCATAAATTTTAAGCCATAATATCACTTAAAATTTTAATAACCCCTAATACTTTGATTATATGTAATTTCCCCCATTGTTCCCAAAAAATATCCTCCATTGAAATTTTTGAACAAAGATCCAATTGTCAATTTACATATTGTTTTTTAGTTTTTATGCTCCTTTATTCTCCTTAAAGATAAATATGTATTTATTTATAAAATAAATGGGGTTTCTGATATTGATTTTGACAAGTGTCCAGACAAGTTTTCTTGAAGAAGGTCCCCAATTATAGATTTGTCTGTTTCCTTATGATGTCATTTAACTTGTTCTTCTAAATTTTCTGTGAATTAGAAGTTAGTTTGGGCTAGAGATTTAATTTAGATTCAGGTTAAGCTTTTTTTTTTTTTTTTTGGTGTACGTGGGCCTCTCACTGTTGTGGCCTCTCCCGTTGCGGAGCACAGGCTCCAGACGCGCAGGCTCAGAGGCCATGGCTCATGGGCCCAGCCTTTCCGCGGCATGTGGGATCTTTCGGGACCGGGGCACGGAACCTCATCCCCTGTATTGGCAGGTGGACTCTCAACCACTGCGCCACCAGGTTAAGCATTTTTGACACAACTTTGTATGCAGTGTTGTTTGCTTAGTATAAAATCATATCCAGAGGTACGTAATGTCAGTTTTTTTCCATTGTTTGATGGCAACTGCAGTTTAATCATTTCATTAAGGTGATGACTTTCAGATCTCACCATTGTAAATTTTTGTTTTTCCTTTTGCTGTTACCAAGTAATCTATGAGATAACACTGTGAATATGTTTTTCAATGACTTTTCAACTAATTGCTCGTGAAAATAATGATGGAACCTGTTTGAATTAATTATTTGATTACCAAAAAATGGTGATTTCTTTTGTCCTTCTATATATGTATTATATTTCTTTGAGGACATCCTTCTGTAAAGAGGAGATTTTCATGTATATAATTTTACATAAACACATTCATTAACACATTTCTCTCTCTCTCTCTCTCTCTCTCTCTCTCTCTCTATATATATATATATATACACATAATGACATACATGTTTAATAACTAAAGACATGAATGTTTTATTTTGTTAACATGAAGGAAAATGTGAAAATATGAATGCAAACCAGTTACAGGTTTGTTTTTCAGGCTGTTGACATGGGTAACCTGGTGTAGGTTGAGGAAGTTGAAATTATTCATATGGAGGTAGAGAAAGAAAAAAAAGCTATAGGAAAAGAAAAGTAAAAGAAATTAAAACCTTGCATTTATATCACTCTCTCATTTAATATGTGAAATAAAAATATAATGTTTTAATATTTTATTTTGTTACAGAATAAATTTTAGCAAGAGAGCCAAAAATCTCTGAAATCTCATAGGAGATCAGGGAGAATTTTTGAACATATGGGTTTAGTGCAATGTTAAAGAAATGAACCTGTGATTTTATAAGAGGCATCTGAAATAAACCTCTATATGCTCTGACACAAAATATGCTAGGAACTCTGTTATGGGCTAACTTCTGGGGAAGAGGAAAAAGGTAGGAGATGTTAGAGAAAAAGCCGAAAGAACTTACTCACAGTGACTCGGAGTAATTTTTACCGCAAAGGTCAGTGACCACTAACCCAAATGGGCTTGGGGAGCACAGAGTTGACTCCAACCCACACCCACATGTCCTTTCATTATGGTATCTCTATAGTTCATAATATTCACAAACTTTTGTGAGGTCTCAGATACCCCTGAAAATCTGATGCCTCCTATGTAAAATGCACTTATTTAAAAATTGGTCTGAAATTAAAATCCCTTAAAAGGAACCGTGGCACTGCTCAGAGTTAGAAGTTTGCTAGGATTTTGACTTTAGATAACTGTTCTGGGTTAGAGCTGAGCTCTGGGCACCAGACTGTGTCCTCCTTAAGGAAACAGAGGACTGGAAAAACATAGCATTTTTGGACCCCAGCTAATGAGGCTGTTCATAAGGAAAATATTCTGGATCTATATGAGAAATAGAGACAAAATAAAGAAAGTGAGAACAAGTAACAGGCCTCAGCCAATATGGCTATTGTTTGAGGGAAGGTTGAAGCTCAGTGGGTAAGTAGGTGGCATCTTAGGGCAGCTTAGAGCATCTTATATCACCTTAGAACATAAAACAGGGGCTATACAGGTGCCAATAAGAGAGGCTAACTTGCTAAGATTTTTGTCTTCCTTTTTTGCAAGCCAAGGAAGTATAATTAAAGAGTAACTGACCAAGAACAGAAGTTATAAATCCTAAGTATTTTTTTTAACCTAGGAAAGACCTTAAAGCACACTCGTTTTAGCTTCATAAATACACATGTGCATAGAATTCAAGTGAGTTGCTTCACGGTTACACAATTAGTTCATGATAGAAGAAAGGTTATGACCCACAGCAATTTTCTTATGTGTATAATTTGTATATTTTTTAAAAAATTTGCCAGTATCTCTATTTTTCTTGGTCTTTCATAAGGTTTCCTTATAAATAAATAGCTAACTAATTGGAAGCTATATTTGCATATTAATATACCAATATGGCTCAGGAATTTGGCACTGGCAGTAGAGAACAGAAGCTACCTTTTACTGAAAAATTGATTTAATAAGTTTGCTTTGGCTATAAACTTAATTTTACTTGTGTGATATGCCTTGTGAGAGAAATATTCCTCAACTCCCCATGTATGCCCACTCATTTCTATTTTAGTAATTAGAATTTCTTATAAATCATGAACTTTAAAAATTAATTTTAATGTACATAATCTTTTGATCATTAATTAAAAGAAATATTTTAATTTTCTGCACATGTTAAGATAATATTCTGTTTTAGGTGATTTAGAAAGGGAGGGGTAAACATAGGGAAAAGAAAGAAGGCAGAATGCCACCTAATATACAAACATACTACATGTGGTTTACCAGCCAAGGGCAATTCCCTACCCATAGCATCACCCGGTGAAGGGAGCCTGACTCTCCCTGCTCTTGACTAAATCTCCAAAAAGAATTATTTAAAAAGGAATTGTATTTCCTTTCACTAGACATGGGAGATGACATGTTAGGGAGAGAGACTTGCTACATTGTGTAGTTATTTTGGAACAGCTTACCTGGGTCTTACTGCACTTCCAAAAAAGACAGTAAGGTGTGTGTTTGTGTGCATGAACATGTGTGTGTGTGTGCACTCTGTGTTCCATATGCTGTGGCTTTCTTTATGACAACTGGTTGCATTTCTGATATATCATCACTTCAATGAGAACAATCTCAGTTTGTTTTTACATTAAGATGTATGTGAAAGTGCTACATTGCAAGGCATAGACTATTTGTGCCAAAATGTTGGATTCATTTCAACTTTTTAAACATTGATTTCTTTGAATTATTCCCCAATTAAAAAAAACAGTAGATCTTTTTTTCTTTTAGAATTGGGTATCAGGTAGAACTCTGTTTGCTTGACTCTGCTATGTTGTAAAAAACACAGATTACATTGGTTATGTTGATACATAAGTTAAAGTAATATACATACATGCTTAAATTAGCAAACACCATATTTATTTTTGATAGATTTTAAAGCATACCCTGGGTCTTGGCTGTAACTGATCATTCAAAAGTGGGGTAACTGTTTGAATATAAAGCCTCTAGTTTGATTAATCTGAGAGTGCCCAGGCATACCTTAAGCCATTTATAACTATAAATTACAATTACCAATTCCATGCTAGATACTAACAGCTACTTCTAATTATAATGAAATATTAGTCTGATCAACCATCCTGATTTTCCTGGGATAGTAGACTTTCCAGATGTGACTTTTAATGTTATAAAAAACATGGATAGTCATAGACAAATGGGACAATTGGCCATCCTATGTTACTTTACTTAACATTATTAAGCTGAGTCATTGCCAAAAATAAAAGATAAAATGCTGTATTATTAATTTTATTTGTTATCCCTATGGAATATTTATTTGTAAATTTAGACTAATGTATCTGATTCTGTCCTTTAATTCTCTGCATGACTTTCAAGCAACATTGGAAACTCTGTATAATTGCTATTGACTACATTTATACTCAGTGTTCTCAGCTTCAAGTCACAAGTTCAGGTTTCAAGTGGAGCTCAGAATTATTCATCAAGCACATCTCTAGGGGCTATAAATAAATATCAATAATTTTCCTCATTTCTTAAAAATAGTAAAGAAACTAACCTGAAACATCAAAGTCTATTTACAATAGGACCTGGACTTGAATGAAAATCTGGGTCATACATCCGATCTCTTTGAAATACATACGAAATATAATCCTAAACACAGCACACACAATATTGTGGGAACCACCTTTAGATGCTGTCATCTGATTATAATGTGGCATCTGGACTCCTTCAGTCTCTACATGGAACCCAACTGAATCTAACTTTGTCTTTCTCATGTCTCATGTTTTCTGAAACTACTGTCAGATTAACATACCTGCATCATTTCAAAATTTTGTAAAATTAGATGAAAATCAGTAAAATCCCTTTCTGATTTCTGAAGTATAAAACCCTTAAACTGTTGTTTAAAAAACTCAATGCTGTTGCCTGAACCCAACTTTTTATTTCTCTATTTAGCTTATAACCATTTGACATGTCTCTCATTCTCCCATAAATTTGAGTCCTAGTTATAACAGCACTTAGCTGTTATGCTTCGTAACTTTTAGGTTTGTTCATGTCACTCTATAGTCACAGGGTCCTAACCTTCCCATAAGTGCATGTCAGAATCCTAATTGACTATCAAGGAAAAGTGCCACCTTCTTCAACAAGAATTCCTGATTATTTTTACCTTAATGTCCACTCTCCTGCCTGTGAACTCCCATACCAGAGAGATGTTTGAACATCTCTCTATTCTGGCACGTCTCTCTTTAAAGCTCCATCAATAAAGCATTAACTGTTTGTGTCTTCCAGGATTTCTTTATGGAATTTTTGCTTCTTAGACATCTATAAATTTTATCTCCTTCCCTCTTCTTTATTTATATGATATCATCCAAACAATTTAATAATGAAGAATATTTAAGGATTCATTGTTTAAAAGATGCCTTATTGAGTAGTGTGCTGAAGAAGTACAAACCAGTTATCAGAATATTTAGGCTCTATACCCATGCTAGACAATCATAGCACTATGATATTTGGAAACTCATTCAATAATCTCTGAGCCACAAATTTCTTATTTGTAAAATGAGTTATATTAATACAGTTCTTGATTTTCTGTGAGAAAAAAATTCTATACATATTAACACCGTGTATATTGTAAGGTGCCCTGCAAATTAAAGCATGTTAGAGACATGACTTTGATTTTATAATTTTTGTTAATTTTGTTCAGTAGAGACACAGCAGACAAGAATACTGGGCTGAATGGGAGAGGAAGAAAGACTCTAGTGATGAAGAAATATAGTTTGCTGTGTTTCTCAAATCATACCCCAAAGCCAGCTTTTACTCTTTGAAAGTAGAGATGGTTGAATAATCAGTAAATTATTTCCCACTAGAAAAAATATTCAGAAGAGTAGGAGGTAGAACCTCTGTTCCTGAGTACTTAAACATTGAAATTCTTCTCTGCTAAGGCAGCTATCTTCAAAGAGTCAGTACTACCACCCAACTCTCAACTAGACAAAATATTTCTCCTCCCAGGCAATGACCAACCTTCCAGCCATGTATAGCCTATTCTCTGGGCTGGATCGCTCAAAGAATCTATTGCTGATTATCCATTCTTCTCCAATCGATCCTTACCAAACTCACAGCCAGTTATTTCTATTGTCTTTAAAAATGGCAATGAAGTATTAATAAAGTAAATACTGATATAGAACTGAGAACTTATATGGTTACCCTCAGGGAATATAAATTGACAAACTAAATACCTGGGATATTTGAAATGTCTCTCTTGTTAGTATAAATTGTTGTTGGAATTCATATCCCTAGTTTGAACTTTTGCTCTACTTTGAGTGCAAAGATCTTTACTAAGAAATATGAAGTTCATCATATAGTTTGGTAACAATTTGCTATTTAGCTGAAGTTAAGCCATATTGCTTTATTAAGATTCTAACTTATGAAAGAATTGACAGAACTTGACTCATTAGTATGAAGTTGAAATATCCATGCAAAAAGTCTAAGCAAACATTTTTCATTTTATAATGCCCATTACTGGCCTATAATCAGAGCACAAACAGCTGAATAGGAAGTTATTAGCTTGCTTGTTCAAGGTCTAAACAAAGGATAATGCAATTGCTAGGTTTTCTTCCCTACTGTAGATATTAGCCAGGCACATTTTTTTTCATCAAAGCCAATCTCTGTAGACAGTCAGTCTGACCAAAGAGCATTAAAAAGATTTATCTTCAATAATAAGGTCTTTTAAAAAATTTGCCTGCATTATATTAAATATTCTTTAAGCTCTCTTATTCAATTTGCCAGAGAAAAGTTCTGTAGTACTAAATCACAAGCATGCATTTCTCAAAAACTAGAAACTTACTGAGCAATGCAAAATAGTAGATGAAGAAGTATAAGACATATTTGTGGGTTAGGGTTCCTCTAGGCCTTTGCTTAACAAAACAAACTGCTGAGTCAGGTGCATTGCTGTTCTTGAAGAATGTTTATCACAAGTATTCTATGATATCAGAGGATTTTTTCTTTCTCCTATTACTAGTCGGTAAAATTCCATTATCCAATGCTATCAATTTTGATTTAGCAATAACCTTCCTATTTCCATTGTCATCTGAGTTTTCTAATATAGTAGCTAGTAAAGCTGTAGACTTCGGTCAAATTACAAGCACTGGGAAATGGAACTGCATTTTTATTTGTTTTATGCAAAACTAATCTAAATAACCGTCTAAATGTCAAGGAATAGAAACATAATGAGGTTATAAGCTTCACAGAGCTTATCTGACTTGCACTTTGCTTATAAAAGTGTAAACGGATGATTATCAACTAAAATATATTTAGATAGATTACATGTGTTGGGATTTCTAGAAACAATATTATTAGAACTTGAAAGTCTTATCTATTATGGTGTGTTTATAATTCATATAATTATACAATAATACAATTATACATCAATAAGAATCATTTCTGGAGACCAGGAAGGGCACTTGAAATAATTCCAGCCAGCCCTCTCACACTTTTGATGACAAAACTAAAGTCCAGAGAAGATACACAACTTCTGAATAACTACATTTAGCAGGTCCATAAGTAGAATCCACCTCCCACTTGTCCATTTAGACATCTGTCACCCTACAATGTGTTTTTTTGTGTGAAGAAGTGCAGTATGATTGTATGTTTGTGTTCCTTCAAAATTCATATTTTGAAATCCTACCCCACAATGTGATGGTTTTAGGAGTGGGACTTTCGGAGGATTAGAGGAAGTCATAGGAGTGGAGCCCTCATGAATGGGATTAGTGCCCTTATAAATCTCCTTATGGTGGGGTTAGAGCTTGCTTCCTCTCTCTGCCCTCTGCCATATGAGGACACAATGAGAAACTGACAGCCTGCAACCTGGATGAGAGCTCTTACTAGAACCCCACAGATCTGATATCTTGGTCTTAGAGTTCCAGAACTATAAGAAATAAATGTCTGTTGTTTATAAGCCACCCAGTCTATGATACATTGTTATAGCAGCCTGAAGACTAAAGCAGAATGAAAACAAACTGGCAAGAGTAAATATGCAAAATATCAAAATTTTAATATTATTTAATAAACTCCTTTCTGAGAGCCAAAATCTGTTGGAATATTATGCTGATACATATGAACCTGTTGACTCTTCATATTGAAGAGAAAGGGCTTAATTTGATCAATTTTAACCATATTTGAACCATTTCTACTTTTTCCCCAACCTCCTTCATGTAAATACACTGTGAATGGTATTTAAAAACCAAAATTTAACATGTAATCAGAAGGCCTAAGTTTGAATTATATGTCAGCTACCCATTAGCTGTGAGTTTATCAGTTCAATTAAGTACTGTCAATCAGAGTGTGTGGTGTTTGTGAAATCCCTGTCCTCGAAGACAAACTACTCATAGACTTGACACACTAGAAGGATGAGAGAAGAAATAGGCGGGGTAAATAAAAAAAGATTAATTATATTTGATAGTAATATATGCTTTGGGAGGGAGGAATACGAAGGGAAGGAGGATGAAAAGAGTGTTAAAAGGCTGCATATTGAAATTTTAAATAGGGTGGTCTAAGATGGTCTCAATTGGAAGATGGCATTTGCATAAAAATACAATATAGAGAGGTTAAAAAAAAAAAAAGCTAACCACTGATATATCGAAAACAAGTGTTTCCAGAAAAATACAATAGCAAGTTCAAATCTCCTGAGGAAAGAGTGTCTTTAAATCTGTGAAATGGGAATAAAAATGTTACTTTTCAGATCTCTGAGACTTGTTTGAAACAGCATGAGAAAACAGTATGTAAGCTCTAGATATCTAGGTCCATAAGTGGGATTTTTAAATTATTATTGTTATTATGACTAAAATTATAATTAGAAGGTAAAGAAATCTAAAATGTGAACATTTCTTAGGCTCAGTAACCGGATGCTGTGAGCAGTGATTTGAGTCTCTTGGCACTTTGTCCTTAGCTGATGATTTTATCTCAGGACCTCTTATTTTTAAGGAATTTGATTTACTCAGTTTAAGAAAGTCACAACTCAAAGCTCACAAATTAAAACAACTAATTAAGAGGCCAAATTGTCTTACAGTCACAGGACATCTCTGTTCCCATACACACAGATGACTCATTGCTGTTACTCATAAAATGTTTTGAAGCTGTTTTAATGATTTACTTACACTCCCAAAAAAGGCTGAACCACACTTCTCACTTTGCAAACACATTCATAGCTTCATTTTCACTTTACTTTTCATTAGCATACATCTGGTAAAGTACATTGCAAAGATTTTGTTGCTGTCTTTTGTTTCTAAATATTCTTCGATTTCTCTACTTGATAAATCTAGGAAAGAAAGAAGGCTAACTGGAAGTTACCAGAATTCTCTTTTGTTTACTTGTTCACTGTTCTTAGAATCTGTCAATCGAAATCATTGCCATGAGACATATTTACCCATGTGATCATATTATCTTTATAATCCCCATAGAAGCAAAGATTGTTTTGACAGGCATTCCCTTTACTTTGATAAAAATTGAACTGGAGCCTTTTTCTCTTATTTCTATAAGTACTAGTTACATAACAATATTTGTGTAGTTCATGTAGTTCAATGCCATCATTACTGATTTACTCATCCTTTGGAACATGTGAGATAAAACAGTAGGGCTTGAGGTAATGCAGCTCATTCAAATTTTGACCACCATAACTATTTTTTTCTTCCTCTCTCCCTTTTTCTCTCTTTCTACTCTACCTTTCTCCTTCCCACTTTAAGAACACAAATCTCACTCTCAATGTGACCTCACTTTGAATCCCAAATCCACCATTCATCAAATGGAAACTTGGACTAGTTATTAATCTTCTCTAAGCCTAGATTCCTCTTCTCTTAAAATAGGAATGATATATACTTTGGGGAATATATATTCAACACTTCTACTCTTGCTCATTTTTAGTTGGGTTATTTGTCCTTTTTATTGAGATGAAAAAGTCCTTTATACATTCTGGATACAAGTCCATTATCCTTTTTCTTCCAGGGTGTGGCTTTTCTGCCCCTTTACTTAACAACAAAGGATAAAGCAAAGGAAAATTTGGAGGTGATAAAAATATTCTATATCATGTGATATTCAACTGTCCATATTTGTTAAAACTCATCAAATTATATATTTAAAATTGTTGAATTGTATGAAATTATACTTTAAGAGAGCTATTAAAAAAACAGGCATGATAGTTGATATGTTGAAAAATGAGGGACTATATTCTGTATATTTATTAGTAGCATTCAATGATATTTTTAAAGTTATAAGTGTATAGGTATAAATTACATGAAACTAAGCACTAATCCAAAATATCCATGTTCTTGAATATATAAATCCTGCACTAAAATATCAAGTAACAGAAGGCATTTTCTACCTTTTCCTTCTCCTGTTTATAAGAATTATTTTTCAAGAATCTGTCCCAGGGAGATCCTTGTCCTCTCCTAAGCAGTGTTGTTCAGGATAAAAAAAAATGCTAAAATGCTACTACCAGTAACATTAGTCTATGTGATGAAGTAGGTTTTTAAGCAATTATGATCAATAATAACCCCAAACATAGAGTATAAAGACTGCCTTTTTGTTATAGCCACTTCACCCAGTTTTGTCAATGTTTAAATTGCTCAAAATTTTCTCAAAATATGTATTTCATTTTATTACAGTGATTACAAATATGTCTTGGATTTGAGTCCCAGATCCAGCATTTTAAACCCTGTAGATATGTACTCTACCTCTCTTATTCCCCAGTTTTCATACCTCCCTCGTAGAGTTATTATAAGTTTTAAATGTGTTAATATATATCAAGGGCTCTGAGCAAGGACTATAATATTCTAAATACTTAATAAGCATTAATTTACATTTCTCAAGACAAATATCCGGATTACACATCCAAATCATACATCTGCTTAGTTATCACCAAACCTTTCTCTGCTGTACCACATTTGGCTCAATCTCTCCCTCTAAGGATTATTTTGACACTTTCAGGACATAGGCAGTGCTGTTTAATAATAATTCTGTATAGATTAACTCATGTTACCTTACAACTCTGTGAGCAAGGATCAATTCCTTAGATCAATAAGGAAAGGAAGGCTTAACAGTTTAAGAGAATCATCTGAGATCACTGAAATTATAATTGAATGAATTTAGACTCAAACTCAGGTCACTTAATGTCAAGCCAATATTTCTATTAGTGAACACTTTTCTCTGACCTGAAGGCCAGAGACCAACAGTGTTTTGTTTCACTCACTATATTCATCTGAATTCACTTAAGAGAAAAAAAAAAAGGAAAGAATAAAAGTCCACAACAAAACCAAACAAACAAAAAGGAAATAATCAGGGAGGAGGGAGGAGATAAAACAAATATGAGAGGGTGTATTTCTTGGCTGGCCACAGTAAACAATTGTATTACTCCACTGTCCCATGGGATATCTTCAGAGAGGTAGTATGTACTACTTTGCAGAACAGGGAGGACATTCTTTTTTTGTCTTTTTCCTCTTATCTTCCATTTCTCTTTGGTCACCATGTGCCTTATGTTTCATTCATTTCCCTGAACTTCCAGTTTGGTTCACCGGATAATCCCAGGTGGCAAAAGGAAAGTCCAGAGCAATTGAGAATACAGTAAGTCCCCTACATATGAACATTCAAGATGAGAACTTTCAAAGATGTGAACATGCATTTGGATGTGGAGTCCAAAGAGGTCTTCAGCCACTTAGTGACCCACAACTAGAAGCTGGAGCTAGATCTTCAAGAGGACAACTTCATTGAACACCTTGCTGTGTGACATGAGGAGCTTACTAGTAAGACCTGACAGAATTGGAGGTCCAGAGAGAGGATGAAGAGAGGCAAGACGAAGAAGAAGTAACTGAAGAACCTAAGAGATTCATGATGCAGGAAATGGCAAGGGAATTTTCTTTATCTGAGGAGGTACCGTTAGTTTTTGAGGCACAGGACCAGCACATAGAACGGTACACGAAGTGTGCAGCCGTCGTTCAGAATGCAATCCAGTGCTACCATGTAATCTATGATAAGAAAAAAGGAGCTACTACCCAGACATCACTGGATTATTTTTTCAAGAGGATAGATAGAATTTAATCCAGCAAGGAACCAGAACCTGTGCCGTCACCATCAGGCATGAGTGAAATTGCAGCTTGCTTTCTGTCTCCTATTGCTGGCGATCCTTCAGCTCTATCATCTCCCACCTCCTCTCCTTCCTCCAGTCAGTAGCTCTTCTTTCCTGTTCACTGGATGTCAGTCCCTATATGCCAGCTGTTGTATTGTACTACTGTACTTTTCAAGGTACTGTACTGTAAGATTTAAAATGTTTTCTTTATTTTTGTGTTTGTTTTTTATGTATTATTTGTGTGAAAAGTATTATAAACATATTACAGTACAATACTATATAGTCAATTGTGTTAGTTGGGTACCTAGGCTAACTTTGTCGGACTTACGAACAAATTGGACTTTCAGATGCACACTCAGAATGGAACTCATTCATATGTAGGCAGCTTACTGTACTCTCCGGCCAGTGAGCAGGCAAAGCAGTCTCTCTTTACCAGTGACACTACTCATGGTGTTTCTAAAACTGTAAGAGCAATGGCTTTAGCTACTTGGTTCCATGAAGGCAGTAATAGGGCAAGCCAATGCTCGGCCTATTGTGGTCAGACATCAGGGTAAATGTGCCAACCTTGAATGATTCATGAACCAAATATTATACATCTGACACAAGACTTTTTGGCACCATAGCATGTTTACTACCTTCCTAAACGTTTGCCCCCTCCAGCAAGCTATTTTTTTTTTTTTGAGGATGGTCAGAGGATGAAATGCTTACATTAGTAAACCAAAATGGAGCACAGGCTCATGCCTCACCAATAACTCTCTTAGTTCTTATAATATATACTTTAAGCTTCTTGGCATAGCATACAAGGCCAATCACAATCTAGCCTTGACTTACCATTTCAATCATATCTCCTTGCTGTATCGGAAATCCACACTCCTACACATACCATTTATTCCATCCATACTAAATATATCATCAGATAATAAACAACCCAGAATCTAAGTGTGTTTCAATATGAAATATTTATTTCTCATTCATGGTAGTGTCGGTTATCTGACTCAGCTGAATGTAGCTGGGTTCAGCTGATTTTAGTTGGGTTTGGGTGAACTAGTTTCAAATCTGCACCATTTGTGTTTTCATTCTGTAACCTTGATACACAGAACAGCCACTATCTATGATTTTCTCATATACAGCAATGAAACACAAGAAGGGATACAGAAACGTATGATGCAACTAAAGCTGCTGCCCCTAACAGGCCCACTACCACGTCCACACTCATGCCTTGGTCAAAGCAAATTATATGACCAAGCCCCAACTCAATGGGTCAAATAATATACTCTAACCACATTACAGCATGGCAAAGATGGGAAAAGGAGTGGAGATTTTTGAAAAATAATACAATCAAATCAACCCCCAAAATGCCATCTTCTTTCATGCTTGTGTTTCTTTTATCTTACTGACTAGAACATCTTTGAATCAATGGATTCTACTGTGAGATAGAGATACCCCTGTTATTAAATTGTCAATCTGGGTTAAACACGTGGTCTTCAGACGTATACAAACCTCAGTTCAACATATCCCCTGCAGTTTACTAACTTGTGAAAATATTTATTTTTCTGAGCTACATTTATTCATCTATAAAATGAGCATAATAATTGTACCTAATTCAGGGTATTTTGAGGATTATACATATGTATTACTCAGGTTAGGCTTATTGCTATAACAAAACAACAACAACAAAGACAGAAACAAAACTAATCTTCGTAGCTTTACAATATACAGATTTATTACATATTCACATAAAGTCCAAGATAGATGTTTCTGACTAGAAGTTTCTCAATCCAGTCTTCTTTCCTCTGTAATGTAGCCATTTTCATCACATCATAACCAAACTTCCTGTGAAAGAAGAGAACAAGAAGATGTAACACTATATATATATGTGTGTGTGTATATATATATATATATATATATATATATATAAACAGATAGACCCAGATAGATTCTGCTCATTCCACTTCTCAAAAGTAGTCATATGACTCCACTTAGATGCAAGGGGGCTGAAAGATATAATGCCTGGCTAAGAAGTTGTATGGAATAGAAATAAGATTATTTGTTGTTTAACCTTTCTGTCATAGGATGTAAAGCATATTACTGGCACATATTACTTTTTCCATGCACACTCTTCACTGAAGAGTTATCCAAGTATATCCAAGTTATCCAAGTATATCATGGAAGAAAGATTGCCAAAAAATGAATGAAATAAAAGTTATTAGGAAGATTGTGGAATTAATTTATAGTTAAGTAAAGAGTTAACTTAGAGATTTTTGTTTGTTGACATGTCACTGGTTAGATCAGTGGTATTTGAAAGTATTCCAATTTTATTTTGTAATGCCATTCTATGTTCCTAAAATTGCTCTTAATTTTTAAATAAAATGGACTAAAATTGGTGCTCTGAGAAATTCATAACACATTTGCATTCCCTTCAAATCCATTTCACAAATATTAAGATGTAATTAGAAGCATGATGGTTTGCAGTTATAAAGCCAAGCCTGAAAATCATAGGTTCCTGTTTTGAATGTATCTATAGAGTAGCTACTTCCAATAATTAGAAGTTATTATTAATAATTATAAACCATTGTTTGTTGTTCTCAGAAAAAAATATCATCAGTGTTGAGTCTCCTGCAAAGTTACAGCAAAATTTTCTCTCATTATGACTTCTTTAGACACTTCTAACATGCTCCACGTCTCCTTACTCTTACTTGTCCAAATGCCTTGCCAAAATGTTCATCGGTGGGCAATCATGGGTCTTCACATTACTATTGCTATTTATTAACTGCTTTAGTAACTTCCCTCCATGTAACTTAGACATTGAGAAACAGGTGTCTAGCAACAATTGCTCTAGAGAATGAAAGCTTTGTGTGTTTTAAGCATAGGCCAACCAGCCATGATCCAAGAAGCTTTCCCTAACCAAACCCTCCCTGTAGTCACTGCTAATGTTAGGAGTTGATGTGTTATAATGAAATAAACTCTTAGCTAGGAAATCTGAATTCTATTACACATTCTGCTACTACTGGTTCTATAGCCTGGCCAGCTCTATATCATGCAGGGCAATACCAAGTACAAAATATTACTGACAGAATACTGTTGCACATACAAATGAAGTACATTCAAAAAATGGCCATTGACTGATTCACTTTGTTGTGCAATGGAGGCAAGCACAACATTGTAAAGCAACCATACGCCAATAAAAATTAATTTAAAAAAAATGGCCATTGCGCTTACAGAGAATAATGAATAGAGAAAGATTGGACAAGCAGGATAAGGATCAGTAACTAGAAACAAGGGGCTTTTCTGCAGCTTACATCCAAACAGGTACCAGTTTTATGCTCATTACTGTGTATTTTTTGTTTTCTTATGGCCTACAGAATAACTTGTCAGAAACACACACATATTCATGTTAAGCTCTCTGAGTCAATGTGGAGCAAAAAAAAATTGTTTGGCTAGATTGGACTCAGCATTATTAAATGGATTACAACATATAATCATAGTTTTCCTGTAGGAACACCTATGACTAAAGATGTGAAAACAGTGTTTCTCAGAGTAGGTATTTTCTTAGATGACTCAGACATGACTGTTTACAAAGAAATGTGTTTTACCCAGACATAGTGTGTTTAAAGAAGTAAACTGTACTCTCCAAACTGAACTCAAAATTCAGTGTCCAGAGGCTGAGCAATTTCTCTTATCTTCAACAAGATTCGAGCCAGACTTTACAGTTCATGAAGAGGTTGAGGTGACATGTGTGTTACTCAAAGGATACAGAATGGGCATTTTTTAGTTGGATGGAGGGTGTAGTATGTTTTCCCTTTATACCTCTTGTATCACCCCAGTGTTCTGTCACCATTCAAAAGCCTAGTAAAGGGTCCAGAAGAAAAGATGGGATTAACATAAGCAAGAGAGGTTTCCTTGACACCTATTTTAAGAGGAGTCAACTCTAAAGTGATATAGTTCTCTTGGGTTTAACTCATAGACTTGGACCCTGGTCCAGGTAGAAGTTTGGCCATTTCTCAGTGGCTCTTCTGAAGGCAATGTAGCATGAAGCCTCTAATACTGTTGAAAAGTATCTTAAGCTTTTATTCATCTGAATTATTTTGTTGTTGCTGTTTACCCACTTATTCTCACATAAATGCCTTTGTATATTTTTAAAGTAACACAACACCTTGTGGGACAGTGCTTGAAACACAAATTGGCTCATTAAAATTAACTGCTTGATATCCACTTCCCAACCAGTATTTCATATGGATGTTTTTTTTTTTTTTTCTGGAGTTGAGGACCCTGCTTCCTGTTCACTAGAAACTGATGTTCCCAGTGGAGATTCCACAGACAAACACACAAACTATAGGAATTATTTCTATAAAAGTTAAACCTATTTATCCAGGATTTCTGAAACAGCCCAGGTCAGCTCACTGAGTTAGGTCCTGATTTGAAAATTGTTTTGTTATACTTGGAGAAGCCAAGGATACACTGCTTTTCAGTTGAAATATTTGTAGTTCAAAACAATTTTTAAACATGTTGCAATAATACAAAAGTTATTGAAATTAAGAATGTAGACATTTTTATTTTTATTCTGAAAAAAATATATTTGCAGTGGCTAGATACTCATTTTTTTCTTCAAAAGTCTTTGAGAAAGGAAGCAAATAAATAGATTCGAAGTAAGAAACAAAATGTGTGAACTCTTCCCCCTTGTCCTTCTATTCCATTTTTTATACTTCTGACCCAACAATTTTTCTAGGGAACAAATCGACTTTGTCACTCTACTGATTAAAACCGAACCAGTGGCTACCCATCACCCAGCAGAAAGGTGTCTAACCACTCTAACACAGTGTAAAAGGACCCCTGAGTTCTGCAACTTACCTTCTCTGCAGTTTCTACTCTCAGTTTTTCTAAATGATCAACAAATGTACAGTAACCTGTAATTTCCTAATTGTGTTGTGCTGCTCTACACTTCATTGCCTGTAAACATGCTGATTAGTTTGGCTTGACAAACTTCTGTCCTTCTTTCTAGAGCTAGTTCAAGTACTATCCCTAAAATTAAGCCTTTTTAAAAGCACCAAAGTCTGTGCTACAATAGTTCTTCAGAAGCAGCACAAAAGAGTCTTCTTTCTACTGATTTGAAATTATTTATTAGAGGCTTCCTCTTCTATTTAGCTGCAGTCTCTTTGTGATAGATTTCAATATATTTATTGCTATATCCTGAACCTTGTACAATTCAGTTTACCTGAATATATTATATATTACACACACACACACACACACACACACACACACACACACACACAAGCTGGAGACCTAGGAGACCCAATTATATCGTTCCAGTCCATGTCAGAAGGCTTAAGATGCAGAAGATCTGATGGAATAACCTACAGTCCAAGTCTGAAAGACTGAGAAACAGGAGAACCAATGGTGTAAATTCCAGCCCAAGTCCAAGTATTGACAAAAGGTGGGAGAATAATGATGACTCAGCTGGAAAACATCAGGCAGAGATAGCAAATACTTTCTTACCCAGGATTTTTGTTCTTTTCAGGCCTTCAACAGCTTAGATGAGGCCCACCCACACTGTGGAGGACAATCTTCTTTCCTCAATCTACCAATTTATTATACATGCTAACTGCATCCAGAAATACCCTTATAGACAAACCCAGAATAAATTTTACTCAAAATATCTGGGCTGTGTGCCCTGGTCAAGATGACACTTAAAATTAACCTTCACAAGCGTATGTGTATGTATACATATATGTATGTATATATGTGTGTGCACATTCACATACACATATTTTATATATGTGCATATATGTTAAAAAATCTTTCACTCTAAAATTTTGCTCACAAATCTTTACATGCATTTTTTGGAGAAGAAAAAAAACTGGAGAGGCAATTTTCAGATTTTTAGGCATTTAACTATATAGAAACAGAAAGTCAAGAATTTGTATCTGCAATAAATTATAGCTTCTGACTTTTGTGATTATATCTGTGATAATCGCCTGTGTCAGTTATGGGAATATAAAAAAAGAAAAGATTCCTGACAGCATTCACCACCCACATCCTTCCCAAGTGCATTCTTACACTGCCACTTCTGGAGCTCAAAAATCTGTTGGTGGAATCATATTAATATGACTTTTATCCTTGTTTTGTTGAAAAACTAACATGACAACACATTACTGAGGAATATTTGACTCCTAGGAAATGGTTACATTGCATTTGCTGAAGATGTCTCTGTTTTAAACACCTAGGAACAGAGAAATTATTCCAAATAGACATTTGCTTTTGCTTTTTTTGGCACTTACTATTAAAGTGTTTATTATGGACAAAAAATTTTAAGTAGAAAATTGGGTAGAAAATATGCCATCACCCAGAATCAATAATTTTCAAGGTTTTACCTCATCTGGGTTTTTATAAATGTATTTATTTATTTTCCTGAAACATTTTAAAGCAAGTCCCAAACACCATGGTACATTATGCTTACATCTTTCAGTATGTATCACTAAAAATATAAATTTTCTTATATAATTATTATGCTATTATTACATCTAACAAAATTAATTTTAATTTCTTGACATAGTACTTAGTCTAATCAAATTTCCTTGATTCTTTCATAAAATATTGTTACCCATTTGCTGGTTTGTGCAAATGAGGCTCCAAAAAGATCTTAACAATACATTTGGTTGTTTTGTATCTGAAGTGTCTCTTTTTTTTTGTTTTGGGAACTTTTTATTTTGATGTAGTTGAAAACTTGGATAGAATCTTAGAGAAAATTTGCAAAATACTGCCAGGAAAATCAATATATCCTTTACACAAATTTACAAATTACTGAGTAGATTTGGTGTCTTTTGATTTTATAATTATTCTATTGTACTATCTACCAATCTATTGATCTATCTATTCATCTGTCCACCCGTCTGTCTATGTAAATATCTATTGATCTACTTCTGAATCATTTGGAGTAAGTTGGAAATATTTCCCTTCTTTAAACCTAAATGTTTCCATGTATAATCCTTATAATTCTTAAAGTCATTCTATTATATAACCACAGTATAGTTATTGACCTCAAGAAATTTCACTTGGACACTATACTGTCATCAAATCCACAATCTTTACTTGATGTTTTTATTTATTGATTTTTAATGTCACTTCAATTTTTTCTAGTACAGGATCCAACTTAATATCACACCACGTATTTAGTTGCCATGCCACTATACTTTTCTATCTGTAACAACTCTTTACCTTTTCTTTGTGTATCTTGACATTGACTGTTCTGATGAATAGAGACTGGTTATTTTGTATAGTGGCTCTCAATCTCAGTTTGTCTGATGTTTTCTCATGATTAATTTTATTGACTGTATCAACATTCATTCCCACCAACTGTATACAAGGGTTTTCTTTTCTTTACATTAAAGACTTGTTAACTTTATTTTTTTGATAATATGCATTTGTGGCAAAAATATCACATAAGAGATATTGAGTCCTTCTCAATACATTATATCAGGAGGCACATAATATCAATTATTTTATTATTGATTATTTTAAATTGGATTATCTTGTTAACAGAGTATCATTCACAGATTTACTATCACATTATTGTTTTGTCATATAGAATCAATGAACAATACCTGGTAAGACACTTAAGATGATGTAAATTTGAGCATATAATGATGTTTCTTGAACATCACACTTTCTTAGAAAGTCTATTGCAACCTAAAACAACCTCTCCTTCCCTTCTGCTTCTTTTCTTTCTTTTATTAAAGTATAGTTAATTCCCTTCTGCTTCTTTTGCTTGCCACTGACTTGCAGAAATTGAGTCAGTGGTTTGTAGAATACCCCATTTTCTGAAATTGGCAGCTTCTATCTTCTTTATTGTGATTTCTTTAGCCTCTGCACTTCTTACACATAGAAGTTATTTCCAGAGGCATGATTATATTTAGATCTAAAACTTTTCCAGAAGTGCGTTTATATATGGTAGTGTATACTTTATATTTTACAATATCAGGACATGCCTAGGACCTGGTTTTTCACTCATATTTTTTCCAGATTTATTGAGATATAATTTATATACAATATTGTATAAGTTTAAGATATACAACATAACGATTTTATGTATGTATACATTGCAAAATGATTAACAAAATAAGGTTAGTTTACACACCTACCACCTCACATAGTTACAACTCTTCTTTTACTTTATTTGCTGAGAATTAAAAAAAATCTACTCTCAGCATTCTGTAAATATGAAATACAGTATAGTTAACTGTATTGTAATGTAATCATGCTGTATATACATCCCCAGAATTTATTCATTTTATAACTGGAAGCTTATATCCTTTGACCACTTTCATCCATTTCCCGTACTTCCCACCCTCTGTCCCCACAGCAATCAAGATTTCTTTTTGTTTCAGTGAGTTTGGTGTTTTTTTAGATTCCACATTAAGATCATTCAGTATTTGTCTTTCTCTTTGGACTTACTACACTTAGCATAATGCTCTCCAGGTTCATCTATGTTGTTACAAATGGCATGATTTTCTACTTTTTTATGGCTGAATTACTAATATAAAGAAAATGTTTTATATATATATATATATGTATATAGTATACGTACTATATATATAGTATATACATGTAAAGTATGTGTGTATGGATGATAAATAGATAGATAGATGTATACCTCATTTTATTTATTCATTCATCCATAGATAGACATTTAAGATGTTTGTAAATAATACTACAATGAATATAGGGGTACAGATATCTCTTTGAGGTAGTGATTTCATTTTCTTTGGATATATACTCAGAAGTAGAATTGCTATATCATATGGTACTTCTATTTTTAAGTTTTAGAAGAATTTTTATACTGTTTTTCATAGTACCACTAACAATTTACATTCCCACCAACAGTTTTCAAGGGTTTCCTATTCTCCACGTCCTTGATAAGACGTTATTTTACCTTTTTGGTAATAGTCATTCTAAAAGTTGTGAGATGATATCCCACTGTGGTTTTATTTTGCATTTCCCTGATAATTAGTGATGTTAACACCTTTTTGTGTACCTGTTGGCCACTTCAATATCTTTGGGGATATGTCTATACAGGTTCATTGCCCATTTTTTAATTGGATTGTTTGTACTTTTCCTATTGAGTTGTATGCTTCATTTTACATTTGGGGTATTAACCCCTTATCAGATATGTGATTTGAAACTATTTTCTCCCATTCCATAGATTGCCTTTTCATTTTGTTGATCATTTCTCTTGTTGTGCAGAAACCTTTTAGTTTGATATAGTTCCACTTGTATATGCTTGCTTTTGTTGCTTGTTCTGTTGGTGTCATTGCCATTAAGTCATTGCCAAGACCAAAGTCAAAGAGGTTTTCCCCTATGCTTTCTTCTTAAGAGTTTTTTTGGTTTGAGCTCTTACATGTTAGTCTTTAATTCATTTTGAATTAAGTTTTGTGAGTGATCTAATATAGGGGTCCAGTTTGACTCTTTTGTATGTGAACATCCACTTTTCTCAGCACTGTTATTGAAGAGACTACCTTTTTGTCTTGAGAAATCTTGATTCTTTTGTCAAATATTAGTTGGCCCAATGTGTGTGGTTTATTTCTGAGCTCTCAATTCTGTTCCATGGATCTTTGTGTTTGTTTTTATGCCAATACCATACTGTTTAGATTGCCACAGTTTTGTATATAGTTTTAAATCAAGAAGTGTTATGCCTCCAAGTTTGTCCTTCTTTCTCAGGATTGCTTTGGCTATTCAGTCTTTTGTGCTTCAATGTGAATTTTAGTATTGATTTTTCTATTTCTGTAAAAATGACTTTGAAATTATGAAAGGGATTGCATTGAATCTATAGATGACTTTGGGTAGTATAATTTTTTTATAATATTAATTCTTCCAATCCTTGAACACAAGATAGTTTTCCATTTATTTCTGTCTTCTTCAAATTCTTTCATCAATATCTTACAGTTTTCAGTGGACTGATCTTTCACCTCTTTGGTTAAATTTATTCCTAAATATTTTATCATTTTTGATGCTATTGTGAATGGAATAAATTTATTTACTTCTTTTTCAGAAAATTTATTTTTAGTTTATAGATTTTTGTATATTGATCACATATCTTGCAACTTTAATAAAAGTATTGATTAGTTCCAAGAATTTTTGTGGAGTTTTTAGGATTTTATATATATGATTGTCATTTTCAAACAGAGGCAATTTTACTTCTTCCTCTCTGATTCTGTTGCATTTTTAAATTTTTTCTTGCCTGATTTCTCTGGCTAGGATTTCCAGCACTATGATGAATAACAATGATGAGAGTTGTCACTCCTTTCTTGTTCCTGATCTTAGAGAAAAAGATTTAAACTTTTTACCTTTGAATATGACATTAGCTGTGGGCTTGTTGTATGGACTTTAATATGTTATGGTGCATTCCCTCAATAATCAGTTTGTTAAGAACTTTTATCATGAGTGGATGTTGAATTCTGTAAAATGATTTTTTCCACATTTATTGAGATGATCATGTGATTTTTGTATTTTATTCTGTTAATGTGATGTATCATATTTATTGATTTGCATATGTTGAACCATTCTTGCATCCCAGGATGAATCACACTTGATCAAGGTGTGTATTTCATTTAATATGCTATTGAATTTAGTTTTCTAATATCTTCTTGAGAACTTTTTCTCTATATTCATCAGTATTAGCCTGTAGTTTTCTTTTCTTATAGTGTACATTTTGGGCTTTGTTATCAGGGTAAGGCTGGCCTCATAATATAAGTTTGGGAGTGATGCCTCCTCTTCAGTTTTGGAAGTATTTGAGAAAGACGATATTAATTCTTCTTTAGATATTTGTTAAAATTCACCAGTAAGTAAAGCCATCTAGTCCTGGGTTTTTGTTTGTTGAGAATTCTTCTTTTTTTTAACTACTTATTCAATCACCTTACTTGCTACTGTGATAAGAAAGCACTTTTTGTACTGTAATTCAGTCAAGATTTTCTCTATTTAATGATAAGATTTATATAGATGGCTAGCATTGATTGAAGAAGGTGTAAGTAGATCTCTTTTATGATTAATTCATCTGAAATAAAGGAGTTAAAATAGAAAAGTCACTACTTTCAACAATCTAGGATAGTGCTGTCAATATAATTTTTATCAATAATAGAAATGCTCTATAGTGCTGTTGTCCAATATTTTAGTCACTAGCCATATTAAGCAACTGAAATATAGCTAATGTGACTATGTAACTAAAGTTTTGTTTATTTATTTTTAATTAATTTCAATAGACACATATTGGATAATGCACATAAAACCCTGGATATTAGTTACCTAAAATTTTGTGGTGATTTATAGAGTTTTGTTTATCAAGTGATATTTTATATAAAATAATTTTGCATTGGAAAGTGGGACTCTTGAAATTTAGCTACAATGGACCCCTATATATATAATGTTTTATTTTTATAAAGAATTAAATGGTGTTATCTGTCTTTTGAATTAATCACTAAAGATTGTGATTATTTCAGTTTTGTCATTAAAGAATGTGATGTAGATCTACTTAGAGGATTTTGTGTTAATTCTGATGCCATTTTTCTTTTATAAGTCACTTCTTTCTAGTACCCTCCCATTCCACCATCGTATGAATTCCCCTCTCCAATGTTCAGAATTAACACCAATATAGTTTGCATTTCTCTCAGGTTATAGCCATGTTTCAAATGTATGATGAGGATGTGGCAAGCAAAACAGCAGCTTTCATTGTTCATTTGCATTCATTATACAAGAAATAGTGAAATAAGTTGCTGAATGTCTTTCCTGAATTAATTTAAAAATTTACTTAAGTCTTCAAGTGAAATCATAGTTTAAAAGGTAAAATGATTCACTTCAAATCATGCACCAAAAGTCATCAAGGCCAGAAAACATAATGCGCCTGCAAATTTCAAATCTATTGCTCCTTTTCTACTGTATCAAAATGATGAACATTTGGGCTTCCCTGGTGGCGCAATTGTTGGGAGTCCACCTGCTGATGCGGTTGATGCAGGTTCGTGCCCCAGTCCGGGAGGATCCCACGTACCGTGGAGCGGCACGGCAGTGAGAGGCCCGCGTACGGCAAAAAAAAAAAAAAAAAAAAAAAAAAGATGAACTTTTAATCATTTAACTATACTTGACTTGAGAAAAAGAAAAACAGAAAAAAAAAAAAAAAACTAGGTTTCTGCTTCTTTTTAATTATCAGGTTTTTTTCAGATATTCTTGGATGGAAACGTTCTAGGTTCATAACGTTCAATACAATTTTTTGTGATTCTGTTATCCTTATGTAACAGTTATTTCTTGGTACCCAGTTTGAAAACACACACACAACTGAGAAGACCATAGGTATTCATCAATTTAAGAACTGTAAGAAATTATTTCTTAACCTCAACCCATACTAAAATTTTAGTTCCCCCATTCCACTCTGTTTCTTAGCAGAAAACATTACATTTAGCGAGCTCTCACACAAAGGGGACATATTTCTAGCCTCCTCTGGGATTCTTATTTCTGCATCTAAGCTAGATGGGAAGTAGACGCATTCTCCTACTTCCTGATGTTGTCATTTTTTTCTCACAATGAGTCAGTAGATATACTTATAGACATGAATTTTGGGACTCTCATTACCCATATCATGAAGAGGATACCAAGTAAAGCAGACAAGTAAATGCTGCAAATAGTTAACATTTGCTTTTTTCTCTTTTGGTTTCCCCTTTGTTTCTTTTGTGTCCTTGGTGCCCATTGCCATGATATTGCTCCCAGACTTCTTGAATTCTGGGGGCTCAAAATAAATATGATCTTCTGAGTAATCCAATTTTCCCATTTCCTTCTACCTGTGCTGCCATTGCCACAGGCTACTCTTGCATTTGCTAGACAAAACAGTTGAAAGATTCAACCAGTTCAAAGCAAAAGAATAAGTCATAGAAATCTTGTAACATTGATAATATTTCCTGTGCATTTTATGTTAATGTCCCAGTGGCTAATGCAATGGGAAATTCGATGTGTTTCCTGGAACATATAGCTATCAATCTTCAATTCAGAAAGCTACCTCAAAGGTTCCTACTTGATTGAATCCTTTTAAAAATTCTTCTGGATGAGAGATCCATGGATAAAAGTTCTGACATATCACCAGAACATTATCATAGCATTCATGTTTCATTACCTCTCCTTCTATATATTAGACAACTTCTAAATAGTTATGATTGGAATCATATTGTTCACTCCTGTGGAAGGGCAAGAAACTATAAATATTGACAGGTAAGATTTTGGCTTTGAGAACTGGTCTAGTGATAAAACACACACATGTACACACACAATAAAAACAAAGCATCATAAAATTGTCATCACTCTCTTCTTCATCCCAAAATGTATAGCCAATCCACCAAAAATTTTGTGAAAATTTTGGGAAATATTTAAATTGCTCAACTCATTTCTCATCTATTTTATTAAGCCACTTTAGTTTAAATTGCTGTTATCTCTTGCCTCCATTTTTTTTATAGTTTCCTGCTGAGCTTCTTGCTCCACTTTTATCCCCTTTCTTCAACCCTGGTGTTATTTACTATAATGTAGATATAAAGAGTGATCCAAATCCTCAATGACTTCTCATTTCTCTCAGAATAAGAACCAAAGTTTATTTACATCAGGACCTATAAGACCCTAAATGATCTGACACTCAGCTCACTCTCTGGTCTCATTTTTTTTTCTCTTTCTTATTCTGTAAGGTTAATAATGTTAACTGTACCTTACAAAATATTCTCAAGTGTATGTTTTTTCCTCTTTCCTGGGCAAACATACATAAAAAAATTATTAGTGAAATGGAGTCCAGCTTTCATCACTTTAGTTGATCTTAGAGCTATAACTGATGCATGCCATTTGCCTCTTTACTACTCCCTGTTCTATACCCCCCCTCAACTTCATCAAGTATCTCTGATGTTCTAGGAGGATTACTTGGTGAAGTAATATAAGCCCTCCTATTTGAGGGGTCTGAGCTGCTGGTCACAATGTTTTTCTCTGTCTGTGGTTGTTGAACCTATAATTTACTCTCAAAGCTTGTCATGGAAGGAACAAGAAATCCTCCAGTAAATTAGCCTGAGCATCAAACATAGTTTTTCTACCACCTACCCCACCCTGATGATCAGGATCAATTGCTCCTGCTAGGATGGTGACTCCTCTCCTTGCCTGCTGGCTTCTTGGCAGCCAAAGCATAACATTTAAAGGGACGCATTCTGTGTCACAGGTGGAATAGCCCCCTTATGAAAAGCAGGATCTCTATATGTGCAGAGAATACAGCTGCAGGGACAAGAAACATAAGTTCCCCAAGTGGATCACTGAAAAGATGGTAAGTAGGACACTCATATTTCCACAGTTTTTTTTCCGGATCCCAAATATGTTATGTTAAGGAAATAAAATTACATAGTGGTCATTGATTTTAGGGTGCATACTAAGTCTTGGAGAATGGCACTCCATCAAGGAGCTGGCACACTAGTTGCAGACTCAAAAGATCATTTCATCACTTTTTGAGGCCAGAAGCCTCTGAGTGGTGTGGTATGTGATAGATTATACCATCGTTTGCTGACTATCCCACCTTCTTTGCTATAAATTGATTAGGCTAGACATAGGGATGCATCATCTTCACTGTTTTTCAAGGAAGTTTTTTTTTTTTTTTCCCAGAGATGGGGAGTATTTTCAGTAGGCAGCTTTAAACTGTAAGTCCCTTTAAGGACAACCTCAGTTACAGAAAGCTTCATCCTCAAGGTCCTGCAATCCCAAAGACAGTACACATCTAGATCCTGATTTAGGCTGAGGAATAAAGGCTCAGTCACTTCTGCTCATAGTAGGACCACACTTACTGTACCATTTTATCTCCAGAATTACACATAGGGTTGGACAAGGTTGTCACAGTTAGTTTTCTTTCTCTACCTATTTCTGCTTCCTTCCCCTCTATACACAACTTTGATCTAAAGGG
Source organism: Pseudorca crassidens (assembly GCF_039906515.1). Lineage (NCBI taxonomy): Eukaryota > Metazoa > Chordata > Mammalia > Artiodactyla > Delphinidae > Pseudorca > Pseudorca crassidens. The sequence continues at coordinate 73,929,069 of NC_090304.1, read as the reverse complement.
TAATCCTTAGTAAACAACCTACACATCAATGCCTACCTTAGATTATGCTGCCTAAAGAACCCAACCTATGATAGTTGATGACAGGAGTAGCACCCCTAATTTATTGCTTTAGTTTTATAATTTTAGATTTACAGAAGAGTTGCAAACATAGTACAGAATTTCTCATACATTATTCACCCAGTTTCCCCTAATGTAAACATAATTATGGCTCAATTATCAAATCTAAGAAATTAGCATTGCCATAATACTATTAATTAGATATAGACTTTAGTCAGATTTCCCCAGTTTTTTCATTGATGTCCTTTTCTAGTTACAAGTAATTGAGCACACCACATTGCATTTAGTTTCATGTCTCACTAGTCTTTATTCTTTGAGCTTTATCATTTTTTTTCTTGTCTTTCAAGACCTTAATATTTTGAAGAGTACTAGAAGGGCCAATGATTCATTCTTACAGGAATAGATGTATAGTTGTGTGTGAGTTTTCTTTTCATGCACATAGGACCAGAACCAGTATGATTATTTGATGGCTTACATGTTTGATCCACTGGATAAGATTATACATAATATATCACATCAGCATAGGGAGCCCACTTTACACAAAAAGAGGTATTGGAGTGTCCTATAACCATAGTATTCATTGGTCATATTACATTCTCCACAGCACAGAAAGTTAAATCAGCAGTTTGGAGGTGATACTTTATACAACTATTTTGCCATCCTGCAGAATGTAGTATATACCTTGAATCAAAGACTTGTGTAGTAGGCTAAACAATGTCCCTCAAAGATATCAGAACTTGATACTTAGAGTCAATAAATGCTACTTTATTTGTAAGAAATATTTTTGCCAATATGATTTAATAAAGGATTGTGCAATCAAGGAATTATCTTGAATTATCCAGGTGGGCCCTAAATGCCAACATATGTGTCCTTATAAGATGGAGATTAGACACACACACAGAGGAGAAAACAACAAGAAGACAGAGTATAGAGAGATTTGATGATGTTGGCCTTGGAGAATACATTGATGCACCCACAAGCCAAGGAATGCCTATAACCACCAGAATCTGGAAGAGACAAAGAATAGATTCTTCTATAAAACCTCCAGGGGGAGCACAGCCCTGCTTAAACCTTGATTTCAGCCTAATGAAGTTAATTTTAGACTTCTGGCCTCTGGAACTGTCAAAGAATAAATGCATACAGTTTTAAGCCACTAACATTTTGGTGATTTATTACAGCAGCCACAGGAAACTATTACAATTTGTATACGGTGCTATGTCTCCAAATGGATCCAAGAACCAAGGTTGGAAGCAGTAGCTCACTTACTGTCAACACAATGACCTACTTGAGTAATTTATCTTCCTGTCCTTGAAGCTCTGCACTGTGCAAGATTAGAAGTCCTGGTTCCAAAATGTGAAACATTTCTGCCATAGAAAAAAAACAAAATTCCCATTGAATTAGAAGATATGGCTATGTGTACTTCTGTACTTCATCTTGACAGGAGATCATAATGAGGGTGTAGGGCTGTGTTACACAACAAAGAAAGGAGGGAGTATGGTTTGCACCCAGGTGTTCCACTCAAGCCCTTTGGTACTTCCTTGATCAGTTGTGATGGTGAATGGGCAAGTGCAGCAAACCCAGTATGGGAAATGTATGATGACCAGAGGGCATATCTCAGGAATAATGACCTAGGCCACTCTACCAGGTAGCCCAGGCCACCAAAAACAGAAAGGTGAATCTAAAATGGTTAGGGGAGGAGGAACACAATAAGCTTTGACTGGGACCCTGAGACCAGCTGCAGCAGAAGTGGTTATAGTTTTCCTACTTTTTTTTTAAAGACTTCCCTAGGAAGTGATGCCCACATAAACTCTGGAGATGTTGTAACTTGAAAATATATGAAGAAATGGGTCCAAGTAGAGCAAAGGTGGACTGTTATATGCATATGGTGATATGCCATCCAGATACCCCTTTAGGAAGGAATGGACTTCAGATTCAGGGAGCACTGTCAGCAAATATCTTTTACCTGGCACAAACTTTAGGAATTCCCTCAGATGCAGAAAACGATGTTGTTTGAAGACATGCCTTTCCTAGGCTGGTCCACACTGAATGACTTTGTGGTATGAAGGTGCAACAGTTTCAACCTAACTTGTGATCATCTCATGATCCACTTTAGGTCACTAGCTCCGTGGAACATCAGCCAAAGCTCTGGTACAGATTTACATTGCAGCTTTACTTCTCTTTCTGCCAAGTATTGTTTTTTACTCCTTTTTCCATGAGTGTTGATTTCAAGAGTACCACCTATTAAAAACTTTATACCCTAACTTCCATCTCAGGACCTGCTTCAAAGAGAACTCAATCTGAAAGAGCATATTAGCATTGCCTTCCAGAGTTTTGGCTAGGAGTTTAAATCCTGGATGAAGGGAGAGTTCAACCATACTAAAAAATTCCCCCTATATATTCCTTGTTGTCTCTCTGTCTCCCACCTCAACTGCCTAAAATATGAGGTCCATGAGGACAAGGGTCAGTGCTGCCTGCCAGCATGGTACCTGTATATGGTAGATACTCAGTACATATTAAGTGAATTTTGTACATGTCACTTCAATAAATCTCTGGAAATGTGGATTCTAGTCATTAATGTTGCATTTTAAGAAGTTTAATGATAAAAAAGAAAGATCTAATAAGCCATAGTAGATTCTTTATTGAGATAACTTGTGTTTGGTTCACTGTATTTTTTTCTCTCTGTCACCCTTGTATTATAGTTGCAATTTAGCTGCTTGTGTGCACAAGGAAGTTCAGAAGTGGGAGGATATTGTTCAGACCGAGATCATGTTATTTTAGAATTAGATGTGGTTCACAAGACTAAAAGCTTCTTTGTTTGACACTCAGGTCCTAGTCTAACTAATTCTATAATTTTAAACAGAATGTTTCCCTAATCTACTTATTTCCCAGTCTTCATAACACAATAATCTGCATGCGTTGAAACAAAATTATTTTCGCTCATTTTACAACATTAGTGTATTTCTTTTTAGAAGAAATGTAAGGGGACATACTTAAACATTTTTTGCTACCACAAAGCAGATGTAACCATAGATGACACTACCTACAGAGGAATGATAATTAAATCACAGAGTAATAAATATCTGGTGAATTTTTATTTTGAAAGGATAAAAACATTTTTATGAACATTCAATCTTTGCACTTTTGAAGTTTCAAAGTATTTATATGTCCAGTGACTCATACACTTACATCTAATTAGAGACAGATGTGTCCTTTTTTTTTAACATCTTTATTTAGTATAATTGCTTTGCAATGTTGTGTTAGTTTCTGCTGTATAACAAAGGGAATCAGCTATACGTATACATATATCCCCATATCCCCTCCCTCTTATGTCTCCCTCCCAGCCTCCCTATCCCACCCCTCTAGGTAGTCACAAAGCACCTAGCTAATCTCCCTGTGCTGTGCAGCTGCTTCCCACTAGCTATCTATTTTACATTTGGTAGTGTATATATGTCAATACCACTCTCTTCGTCCCAGCGTACCCTTCCCCCTCTCCGTGTCCTCAAGCCCATTCTCTACTTCTGTGTCTTTAGTCCTGCCCTGACCCTAGGTTCTTCAGAACCTTTTTTTTTTCTTTTTAGATTCCACATATATGTGTGAGCATACGGTATTTGTTTATCTCTTTCTGACTTACTTCACTCGGTATGACAGACTCTAGGTCCATCCACCTCACTACAAATAACTGAATTTCGTTTCTTTTTATGGCTGAGTAATTTCCCATTGTGTATATGTGCCACATGTTCTTTATCCATTCATCTGTTGATGGACACTTAGGTTCCCTCCATGTCAGGGTTATTGTAAATTGTTCTGCAATGAATATTGTGGTGCATGACTCTTTTTCAGTTATGGTTTTCTCAGGGTATATGCCCAGGAGTGGGATTGCTGGGTTGTATGATAGTTCTAATTTTAGTTTTTAAGGAACTTCTGTACTTTTTTCCATAGTGGCTGTATCAATTTACATTCCCACCAACAGGGCAAGAGGGTTCCCTTTACTCCACACCTTCTCCAGCATTTATTGTTTGTAGATTTTTGATGATGGCCAATCTGACTGGTGTGAGGTGATACCTGATTTTAGTTTTGATTTGCATTTCTCTAATGATTAGTGATGTTGAGCAACCTGTCATGTGTTTGTTGGCAGTTTGTATATCTACTTTGGAAAAATGTCTATTTAGGTCCTCTGCCCAATTTTGGATCTTTTTTTTTTTTTTTATATTGAGCTGCTTGTATATTTTGGAGATCAATCATATGTCCGTTGTTTCATATGCAAATATTTTCTCCCATTCTGAGGGTTGTATTTTCTTCTTGTTTATGGTTTCCTTTGCTGGGCAAAATCTTTTAAGTTTCATTAGGTGCCAATTCTTCACTTTTATTTATTCTCATTAATCTAGGAGGTGGGTCAAAAACTATCTTGCTGGGATTTATGTCATAGTGTGTTCTGTGTATGCTTTCCTCTAAGAGTTTTATAGTGTCTGGCCTTACATTTAGGTCTTTAATCCATTTTGAGTTTATTTTTGTGTACAGTGTTAGGAAGTGTTCTAATTTCATTCTTTCTCATGTAGTGGTCAGTTTTCCCAGCACCACTTTATTGAAGAGGCTGTCTTTTCTCCATTGTATATTCTTGCCTCCTTTATCAAAGATAAGGTGACCATATGTGCATGGGTTTATCTCTGGGCTTTCTATCCTGTTCTATGAATCTATATTTCTGTTTTTGTGCCAGTACCATACTATCTTGATTACAGTAGCTTGTAGTATAGTCTGAAGTCAGGGAGTCTGATTCCTCCAGCTCCATTTTTCGTTCTCAAGATTGCTTTGGCTATTCAGGGTCCTTTGTGTTTCCATACAAATTATGACATTTTTTGTTTTAGCTCTGGAACAAAATTGTTTGTTTTGTTTTAGTTCAGTGAATAATGACATTGGTAGTTTGATAAAGTTTGCATTGAACCTGTAGATTGCTTTGGGTAGTATAGTCATTTTCACAATGTTGATTCTTCCAATCCAAGAACATGGTATATCTCTCCATCTGCTGGTATCGTCTTTAATTTCTTTCATCAGTGTCTTATAGTTTACTGCATACAGATCTTTTGTCTCCTTAAGTATGTTTATTCCTAGGTATTATATTCTTTTTGTTGCAATGGTAAATAGTAGTGTTTCCTTAATTTCTCTTTCAGATTTTTCATTATTAGTGTATAGGAATGCAAGAGATTTCTGTGCATTAATTTTGTATCATGCTACTTTACCAAATAATTGATTAGCTCTAGTAGTTTTCTGGGAACATCTTTAGGGTTCTTTAGGTATAGTATCATGTCATCTGCAAACAGTGACTGTTTTACTTCTTCTTTTCCAATTTGCATTCCTTTTTTTCTTTTTCTTCTCTGATTGCTGTGGCTAAAACTTCCAAAACTATCTTGAATAATAGTGGTGAGAGTGGACAACCTTGTATTGTTCCTGATCTTAGTGGAAATGGTTTCAGTTTTTCACCATTGAGAACGATGTTGGCTGTGGATTTATCATATATGACCTTTATTATGTTGAGGTAAGTTCCTTCTATGCATACTTTCTGGAGGATTTTTATCATAAATGGGTGTTGAATTTTGTCAGAAGCATTTTTTGCATCTATTTAATTGATCACATGGCTTTTATTCTTTATTTGTGAATGTGGTGTATCACATTGATTGATTTGCACATATTGAAGAATCCTTTCTTGCCTGGGATAAACCCCACTTGATCGTGGTGCATGATCCTTTTAATGTGTTGTTAGATTCTGTTTCCTAGTATATCGTTGAGGATTTTTGCATTTATGTTCATCAGTGATACTAGCCTGTAAGTTTCGATTTTTGTGACTTCTTTGTGTGGTTTTGGTGTCAGGGTGATGGTGGCCTCATAGAACGAGCTTGGGAGTGTTCCTCCCTCTGCTATATTTTGGAAGAGTTTGAGAAGGACAGATGTTAGCTCTTCTCTAAATGTTTGATAGAATTCACCTGTGAATCCATCTGGGCCTGGGCTTTTGTTTGTTGGAAGATTTTTAATCACAGTCTCAATTTTAGTGCTATGATTGGTCTGTTTATATTTCCTATTTCTTCCTGCTTCAGTCTCGGAAGGTTGTGTTTTTCTAAGAATTTGTCCATTTCTTCCAGGTTGTCCATTTTATTGGCATATATTTGTTTGTAGTAATAACTCATGATTCGTTGTATTTCTTCAGTGTCAGTTGTTACTTCTCCTTTTTCATTTCTAAGTCTATTGATTTGCATCTTTCTGCTTTTTTTCTTGATGAGGCTGGCTAATGGTTTATCAATGTTGTTTATCTTCTCAAAGAACCAGCTTTTAGTTTTACTGATCTTTGCTATTGTTTCCTTCATTTCTTTTTCATTTATTTCTGATCTAATCTTTATGATTCTTTTCCTTCTGGTAACTTTGGGTTTTTTTCTTCTTCTTTCTCTAACTGTTATTTCATAAGGTTAGGTTGTTTATTTGAGATTTTTCTTGTTTCTTGAGGTAAGATTGTATTGCTATAAACTTCTCTCTTAGAACTGCTTTTGCTGAATCCCATAGGTTTTGGGTCCTCGTGCTTTCGTCATTTGTTTCTAGGTATTTTTTGATTTCCTCTTTGATTTCTTCAGTGATCTCTTGGTTATTTAGTAGTGTATTGTTTAGCCTCCATGTGTTTGTCTTTTTTACAGTTTTTTTCCTGTAACTCATATCTAACCTCTTAGTGTTGTGGTCAGAAAAGATACTTGATATGATTTCAATTTTCTTAAATTTACCAAGGCTTGATTTGTGACCCAAGGTATGATCTATCCTGGAGAATGTTCAATGAGCACCTGAGAAGATAGCGTGTTCTCTTGTTTTTGGATGGAATGTCCTATAAATAACAATTAAGTCCATCTTGTTTAATGTGTCATTTAAAGCTTGTGCTTCCTTATTTATTTTCATTTTGAATGATCTGGTCATTGGTGAAATTGGGGTGTTAAAGTTTCCTACTATGATTGTGTTACTGTTGATTTCCCCTTTTACGGTGGTTAGCATTTGCCTTATGTATTGATGTGCTCCTATGTTTGGTGCATAAATATTTACAATTGTTATATCTTCTTTTGGATTGATCCCTTGATCATTATGTAGTGTCCTTCTTTTCTCTTGTAAAACTCTTTATTTTAAAGTCTACTTTGTCTGATATGAGAATTGCTACTCCAGCTTTCTTTTGATTTCCATTTGCATGGAATATCTTTTTCCATCCCCTCACTTTCAGTCTGTCTGTGTCCCTAGATCTGAAGTGGGTTTCTTGTAGACAGCATCTATATGGGTCTTGTTTGTGTATCCATTCAGCCAGTCTATGTCTTTTGTTTGGAGAATTTAATCCATTTACATTTAAGGTAATTATCACTATGTATGTTGCTATTACCATTTTCTTAATTGTTTTGAGTTTGTTCTTGTAAGTCTTTTCTTTCACTTGTGTTTCCTTACTAAATAAGTTCCTTTAGCATTTTTTTTAAGCTGGTTTGGTGCTGCTCAATTCTCTTAGCTTATGCTTCTCTGTAAGGTTTTAATTTTTCCATCAAATCTGAATGAGATCCTTACTGGGTAGAACAATCTTGGTTGTAGATTTTTCCCTTTCATCCCTTTAAATATGTCCTGCCACTCCCTTCTGGCTTGCAGAGTTTCTGCTGAAAGATCAGCTGTTAATCTTATGGGGGTCCCCTTGTAGGTTATTTGTTGCTTTTCCCTTGCTGCTTTTAATATTTTTTCTTTGTTTCTAATTTTTAATAGTTTGATTAATATGTGTCAGCATTTTTCTCCTTGGATATTTCTTGTATGGGTCTCTCTGCACTTCCTGGAATTGATTGACTATTTCCTTTCCTATTTTTTGGAAGTTTTCAACTCTAGTCTCTTCAAATATATTCCTAGTCCATTTCTTTTCCTCTTCTTCTTCTGGGACCCCTATAAATCTAATGTTGGTGTGTTTAATGTAGTCCCAGAGGTCTCTGAGAATGTCTTCAATTCTTTTCATTGTTTTTTTTTTCTTTATTCTGTTCTGCAGTAGTTATTTCCACTATTTTATCTTCCAGGTCACTTATCCGTTCTTCTGCCTCATTTATTCTGCTATTGATCCCTTCTAGAGTCGTTTTGATTTCATTTATTCTGTTGTTCATCATTGTTTGTTTGCTCTTTAGTTCTTCTAGGTCTTTGTTAAATGCTTCTGTATTTTCTCCATTCTATTTCCAAGATGTTGGATCATCTTTACTATCATTACTCTGAATTGTTTTCAGGTAGACTGCTTATTTCCTCTTTGTTTGTTTGGTCTGGTGGGTTTTTACCTTGCTCCTTCGTCTGCTGTATATTTCTCGGTCTTCTTATATTGCTTAACTTACTGTGTTTGGGGTCTCCTTTTCAGAAGCTGCACATTCATAGTTCCTTTTTTTTTTTTTTTTTAATTTTTCTGCCCTCAGTGGGTTTGTAGGCTTCCTGGTGGAGGGGACTGGTGTCTCTGTTGTAGTGGCCGAGGTTGGATCTTTTCTTTCTGCTGGGCAAGACTACATCTGGTGGTGTGTTTTGGGATGTCTGTGAACTTTATGATTTTAGGCAACCTCTCTTCTAATGGGTGGGGTTGTGTTCTTATCTATCTAGTTGTTTGGCCTGGGGTGTCCAGCACTGGAGCTTGCTGATCATTGAGTGGAGCTGGGTCTTAGCATTGAGATGGAGATCTCTGGGAGAGCTCTTGACAATTGATATTACCATGGGCCAGGAGGTCTCTGGTGGACCAGTGTCCTGAACTCAGTTCTCCCACCTCAGAGGCTCAGGCTTGACACCTAGCCAGAGCGCCAAGACCCTGTCAGCTATACCGCACAGAAGAAAATGGAGAAAAAAAGAAAGAAAGAAAATAATGTAAAATAAAATGAAGTTATTAAAATAGAAAATTTAAAAAATATTATGAAAATAAGAGTAATTTAAAAAAAAAGAAGAGAACAACAAAACTAATAAACAAATCCACCAATGATAACAAGTGCTAAAAACTATACAAAAAAACCCAGACAGACAGAACCCTAGGGCAAATGGTAAAAGCAAACCTACACAGACAAAATCACACAAAGAAGCATACGCATACATACTCATAAACAGAGATAAAGCAAAAAATATATATATATGTATATATATACATATATATATACATATACATATATATATGTATGTGTATATATATATATGTATATATATAAAGAAGAGAGAAACCAAATCAATAAACAAATCTACCAATGACAATAAGCTCTAAATACTAAGCTAAGGTAAATGTAAAACTAAAAAGTAATTAGACACAGAAAACAAACCCCAAGTCTACAGTTGCTCCCAAAGTCCACAGCCTCAGTTTTGGATGATTTGTTGTCTATTCAGGTATTCCACAGATGCAAGTTACAACAAGCTGATTGTGGAGATTTAATTCACTGCTCCTGGGGCTTCATGAATAATTTCCCTTTCTCTTCTTTGTTCACACAGCTCCTGGGGTTCGGCTTTGGATTTGGCCCTGCCTCTGCATGTAGGTCACCTTCTGGGGTCTGTTCTTCACTCAGACAAGAGCGGGTTAAAGGAGTGGCTGATTCGGGTGCTCTGGCTCACTCAGGGCAGGGAGAGGAAGGAGCGGCAGCAGAGGCCAGCATGACGTTGCAACAGCCTGGCGCACGCCATGTGTTCTCCCAGGGATCACGTGACACTGGCAGTGGCAAGCTACACAGGCTCCTGAGAGGGGAGATGTGGATAGTGACCTGTGCTAGCACACAGGACTCTTGGTGGCTGCAGCAGCAGTGTTAACATTTCATGCCCATCTCTGGTGTCTGCGCTGATAGCCGCGGCTGGTGCTGTTCTCTGGACTTCATTTAGGCAGTGCTCTGAATCCCCTCACCTCATACACCCCAAAACAATGGTCTCTTGCCTCTTAGGCAGATCCAAACATTTTCCTGGACTCCCTCCTGTCTAGCTGTGGCTCACTAGCCCCCTTCAGGCTGTGTTTACGCAGCCAACCCCAGTCCTCTCCCTGGGATCTGACCTCCGAAGTCTGAGCCTCAGCTCCCAGCCCCCACCCATCCTGACGGGTGAGCAGACAAGCCTGTCAGGTGAGTTGGCACTGATCCTCTGTGTGGGAATCTCTCTGCTTTGCCCTCTGCACCCTTGTTGCTCTGCTCTCCTCCATGGCTCTGAAGCTTCACAACCAGCCACCATCCGTCTCTACTAATGAAGGGTCTTCCTAGTGTGTGGAAATTTTTTCTCCTTCACAGCTCCCTCCCAGGGGTGCAGGTCCTGTCCCTATTCTTTTGTCTCTGTTTTCTCTTTTTTTATTTTGTTCTACCCAGGTACATGGGGAGTTTCTTGCCTTTTGGGAAGTCTGAGGTCTTCTGCCAGCCTTCAGTAGGTGTTCTGTAGGAGTTATTCTACATTTAGATGTATTTCTGGTGTATTTGTGGGGAGGAAGGTGATTTCCACGTCTTACTCCTCCACCATCTTGAAGGTCCCTCCTATTTATATTTTTGTGGTGAGAACATTTGATATCTACTCTCTTAGCAAATTTCAAATACATAATATATTATTATTAACTACAGTCACCATGATGTAGTTAGGTTTACATTAGGTTTCCAGAATTCTAAAATTTCCCTTTAAATCTCAATTATGTCTTCATTTTTCTGCTGAAATCCCCTATCTGTATGCATGTTAAAATTATGTTTACCTTTATTTTATTTCTTGAATTTTAAACATACATAATTGTTGCTTTAAAGGTTATACTGCTTAGTACAGCATAATCTTGTTTCTTTATATGATTTGTAAATTTGAATAGTGGATATTGTAAATAATATGTCATATAGATTCTCAATTGTGTTATTGTCCTTGATTAGTGTTTTTACTTATCTTTACCCATGTACAGTAAAAGATTAACTTTGTCCAAAGAGAGGGTTTTCCTTTGCCTTCAGCTCCTAGGAGGTAACTTCTAAGTTCTTAGAATTGTCCTGCCTGATAAAAATCTGTCAACTTGATCTCTGGAGGGGCTGCAGAGTAAAATCAGTCATGTGGCATGCCCTAGCCCAACAAAAGTGCTGACTACCAATGTTTGGATGAGTTCCCCTCATTGGCAACATCCTATACATTTTGTCAAACATAATTCGCAGGAGAAATAGACACGGTCTGCATGACTCCCTTGGGAGAGGACAGTTGGAAGCTCTGTGCCTTTTTGTCTTTTGGATCCTCATCTATGTGTTTCCCTCTGCGGATTAATCTGTATCTTTTGATTATGATTGCTTTTCTGAGATCTGTGAGTCCATCTAGTGAATTATGGAACCTGAAAGTTATACTGAAGATACCCAAACTTATAATTGGTGTCAACAATGAGAGTTGGTCTTGAGAACTCCTAAATTTGAAAACAGGATAACTTTTGGCTGATTACTATGAATGTATGAAAGCTCTGTTTCAAGCTATTTTTAAAGGATGCTCTGTGAAAAGCCCAAGGCATTTCCCAATCCTTTGTAATTCATCAAACTTCCCAATGATTTTTCCTGCAGTGTATTTTGTTGGGACTTAATTTGGACTTTGTTAGCACAGATGTAGAATATGTCTTATATAGGACATTTATTCTTATCAGAAATGTAATAAACTCTGGCATTAAGTAAATTTGAGATGCCAGAATTTTCTCCCTTTAACTTAGAATACAATATCATATAGAATAGAAGTGGGCAAATATTTTGTAAAAGACATTGTCTTCACCGAGATACTGTAATACATCGCATTAAAGAGATCATTATCATCATTAAAATGTTCTGTAGTGTCTGTTTCTGGACTTCATCAACAATTGTAGAAGGTACTGCAAGATCCTGATTTTAATGGAAATGATGTCCCAGAGTGGCAAAAGTTAGATCATAGCTCTCAAACACCAGAAGCAAGGTATACATAGTAACTATACTGCATAGTAGAACTGGAGTGATGACCATAGTTATGTGACCCGTGGAATGTTTGGTAATGGTAATGGTATTCCTATGTTTGAAATAAAGAGTTAGCCATCTAAATTCTTGATCTGAGATCAAGTTTAAAAAGTTTTCTAGGCCATAGTAATAGATCATTCACCTATTCTAATGTAGGTCATGGAATTTAATCCATTTTCTAAGACTAAGACTATCTTTAGGTTCACAGACCATTAATAAAGAGGAGGCAGGTGTTCCTAAAGGAGATTCCTAAAACATGTTAATAAACACTTTACATAAATATTCTCCTAGACTTCTAAACAGTGAACTGTAGCAACTTGTTGCAAGATTTTCATTAAGGGCAAAGGAATAACATGTAATTCTCAGAGATTATAATTGAGGTCTATTAGTGTGGGGGGTTATAGCCATCAATGATAAGTAGAGTTTTACCCAGCCCCACTGATAATCAGCTCAGTTGGTTTTTAAATATATCCTCTGATTATTACTTTAGGGCTTGGATTCATATGGTCATCTAATACTCAACAAATTGTGGAATACCCATATTCTTTCCTTATTTATGAATTGAGGGATATTAAGTTAGAATTGACCAAGTTGAAGAATGTAGAGTTGAAGTTTATGGAACTAATCTCTATCAAAAATAACAAATAAAATGTGATACTACATACCTGGAGAAACACAAGTATTAATACCACTACAAGGTACTTAAAATATGGGAAAGTGGTGGTTTTTACTGCCTTCATGTGACTCTATTATTTTCCTTGTGTAGAAGACAGATGACTCTTGAAGTTTACTATTTATTTATTCATTTATTTCCAGTCTTGAGATGTAATTGATATACTGCACTGCATAAATATATATTGTACAGCATAATGACTTGACTTACATATACTGTGAAACGATTACCACAGTAAGTTTGTTAACAAGTATTATATACCCACACAAAAAAGAAAAAAAAAATGTTTTTTTCCTTGTGATGAAATCTCTTAGGATTGATTTTTAAACAATTTTAAAATATACCATATAGCAGTTTTAGCTACAATCACCATGTTGTAGATTACATCCCAGTATTTGTCTTAGAACTGGAAGTTTGCATCTTTTGACTACCTCCTCCAATTCCCCTGCCACCTACCTCCTGACTCTCTAATAACCACAGATCTGATCTAGATGTCTATTAATTTGGTTTTTGTGTGGTTGTTGTTTATTTTTTTTTTTTTAGATTCTACATATAAGTAGCTTATACAGTATTTGTCTTTCTCTGTCTGACTTATTTCACTAGCATCAGACCCTCGAAGTCTATCCATGTTGTTGCAATGACAGGATTTTCTTCTTTTTGTAATGGCTGTGTATATATATATATATATATATTACAACTTCTTTATCCATATATCCATTGATGGACACTTAGGTTGTTACCAAGTCTTGGCTATTTTAAACAGTGCTGCTTAAATATGTAAGTTCAGATAACTATTTGACACAGTGTTTTTGTTTCCTTCAAATATACCCAGAAGTGAAATTGCTGCATTATATGGTACTTTCATTTTACATTTTTGAGAAATCTCTATACTATTTTCCACAGTGGTTGTACCAATTTACAGTCCTACCAACAATGTAAAAGGGTTTCCATTTCTTCCACATCTTCACTAACACTGGGTATTTCTTGTATTTTTGATGACACCATTCAACCAGGTGTGAGGTGATGTCTCATTTGTACTTCCCTGATGATTAGTAATGTTGAACACGTTTTCATGTACCTATTGACAATTTGCATATTTTCTTTGAAAAACATGTCTACAAGCATACCTTGTTTTATTGCACTTTGCTTTACTATGTTTCACAGATATTGTGTTTTTTTTTTTACAAAATGAAGGTTTGGGGCAACCCTGCATCCAGCAAGTTAATCAGCACAATTTTCCCAACAGCATTTACTCGCTTCCTGTCTCTGTGTCACATTTTGGTAATTCTTGCAATATTTTAAACTTTTTCATTATTATATTTGTTATGGTGATCTGTCATCAGTGATCTTTTTTTTTAATAAATTTATTTATTTTATTTTGGGCTGCTTTGGGTCTTTGTTGCTGTGTGCAGGCTTTCTCTAGTTGCAGTGAGTGGGGGCTACTATTTGTTGCAGTGTGGGGGCTTCTCATTGAGGTGGCTTATTTTATTGCGGAGCCTGTGCTCTAGGTGCACAGGCTTCAGTAGTTGTGGCTTGCAGGTGTTAGAGCATAGGGTTAGTAGTTGTGGCATATGGGCTTAGTTGCTTTGCAGCATGTGGGATCTTCCTGGACCAGGGCTAGAACCCATGTCCCCTGCATTGGCAGGTGGATTCTCAACCACTGAGCCACCAGGGAAGCCTTGTGACCAGTGATCTTTGATGTTACTATTGCAAAAAGACTATGACATGCTGGAGGTTTAGATGATCATTAACATTCTTTAAGAATAGATTTCTTTTTAATTAAGGTGTGTACATTGATTTTTAGACATAATGCTATTGTGCACCCAATGGACAACAGTGTAGTGTAAACATAACTTTTATATGTACTGGAAAACCAACAAACAAAAATTCCTGTGACCTGCTTTATTGTGATATTCACTTACAGCAGTATTCTGGAACAAAACCTGCAATATTGTGGAAGTATGCCTGTATTCAGTTCCTCTGCCTATTTTTTAATCAGATTTTGTTTGTTTCTTCGTTTGTTTTTTGCTGTTGAGTTGTATGAGTTCTTTATGTATTTTGCATATCAACCCCTTATCAGATATATAACCTGCAAATATTTTCTGTCATTTGGTAGGTTGCTTTTTCATTTTGTTAATGGTTTCCTTTGCCTTGCAGAAGTTTTTTAGTTTGATGGAGTCCCACTTTTTTTTAAATTTTTCTGCTTTTGCCTTAGGTGTCATATCTGAAAAATCATTGCTAAGATGTATGTAGAAGAGCTTTTCTCCTATGTTTTCTTATAGCTTTTTGTTTTCTTTTGATTTCCATCTTATATTTAAGTCTTAAATCCATTTTCAGTTAATTTTTGTGAGTGGTGTAAGAGGAGTGTCTAGTTTCATTCTTTTACATGTGAATATTCAATATTCTCCAGCACCGTTTATTGAAGAGACATCTTTTCTCCATTAAGTGTTGCTGACTCCCTTGTTAAATATTGGTTGATCATATATGCAGGGGTTTATTTCTGGGCTCTTGATTCTGTTTCATTTGTCTATCTGTTAGTTTCTATGCCAATACCATACTGTTTTGATTACTATAGCTTTCTAGTATGGCTTGAAATTAGTAAGTTCAATACCTTCAGCTTTGTTCTTCTTTCTCAGGAATGTTTTGGCTACTTAGAGGTCTTTTGTTCTTCCATATAAATTTTATGATTTTTTCTACTTCTGTAAAACATGCTATTGGAAACTTGGGAGAGATTGCATTGACTCGAAAGGTGGCTTTGGTTAGTATAGACATTTTAATAATATTAATTCTTCTAGTACATGAACACCAAATACCTTTCTATCTATGTCTTCTTTCATTTCTTTCATCAATGTCTTATAGTTTTCAGAGTATAGCTATTTCACCTCCTTGGTTAAATTTATTCTCAAGTATTTTATTGTGTTTGATGCTTTAGTAAATGAGATCATTTTCTTTATTTCTTTTATAATTTTTCATTAGTGTTTATAAAGACTACTGGTTTTTGTGTGGAAATTTAATCTTGATGTTTTACTAAATTTGTTGATTAGATCTAACAATTTTTTGGTGAAGTCTTTAAGATTTTCTAAATATGAAAGCATGTCATCTGCAAGTAGAGAAAATTTTACTTCTTTCTTTCCAATTCCATTACCTTTTATTTTTTTTTTTCTTGCTTGATTGCTCTGGATAGGACTTCCAGTACTATGTTAAACAGGAGTGGTGAGAGTGGGTGTGATTGTCTTGTAATATTATGTATCCAATAACAGATCACGTAGTTACGGTTATTTTTACTACATTAGTTTAACTTTTAAACTACAGCCTTAAGTGAATTTCACACCACTATTATCATATTACAGTATCTAACTTTGATTATATATTTACTGTTTCCTGGGAGTCTTATGTACTCTCTTATGTTTTTATGATGTTAATTAGTGTCCTTTATTTCCACTCAAAGAAATTCTTTAACATTTCTTGTAAGACAGGTTTAGTGGTGATGGGCTCCTTCTGTTTTCTTTGTACAGGAAAGTATTTCTCCTTCATTTCTGATCAACAGATTTGCCTGATATAGAATTCTTGGTTATCTTCAGAATTTTGAATGTATTATTCCATTCTTTCCTGACCTGAGAAGTTTCTTTTGAGATTTACACCAATAGTCATATGGGGGTTCCCTTATATGTAATTTCTCTCTTGTCTCTTGCTGCTTTGAAACTTCTTTTTCTGATTTGACTTTTTTTTTTTTTTCCGTACGCAGGCCTCTCATTGTTGTGGCCTCTCCCATTGTGGAGCACAGGTTCCGGACGCGCAGGCTCAGCGGCCATGGCTCACGGGCCCAGTCGCTCCACAGCATGTGGGATCTTCCCAGACCAGGGCACGAACCCGTGTCCCCTGCATCGGCAGGTGGACTCAACCACTGCACCACCAGGGAAGCCCTGATTTTAATTTTGACAATGTAATTTTAATGTGTCTTGGTGTAGTCCTCTTTTTGTTCAACCAATTTTGGATCCTTTGGGCCACATAGATCTGGGTGTCTATTTCTCTCCCCAAGTTTTGGGAAATTTTAGCCATTATTGCCTTAAATAGAGTCTTCCTTTACTCTTTTTCTTCTTTGGGAATTCCCATATTGAGGATAATGTTTCCTGTGACTGTGTTCCATAAGTTTTGTAGGCTTTCTTCACTCTTTTTCTTTTTGCTTTTCTGACTATATTCTTTCAAATGTCCTTTCTTTTAGGTCACTGATTCTTCTGCATGGTTGAGTCTGCTTTAGAAGCAATCTGTTGAATTCTTCAATTCAGCACTATATTTTTCAGCCTTAATTTTTATGGTTTCTATTCCTTTGTTGAACTTCTCATCTTGTTCATGCATTGTTTTTCTAATTTTATTCAGTTGTCTTACTGTGTGTTTTTGCAATTCAGTAAACTTCTTTAAAAAGATTATTCTCAATTCTTTGTGTGACAGTTCATAGATCTCCATTTTGTTAGGGTTATTTGTTGGAGCTTTATTAGTTTCCTTTGGTGGTGTCATATTTACTTGATTTTTCATGATAGTTGATTCCTTATGTTTGTATCTGTGTGTTTGAGAATGTGGGCTCCTTTTTCAGGCATTGTCAGTTCATTTTGGCAAAGACAGTTCATCACCAGTCTGCTTGGCTTGTTCTGGACATGTAAACTGGTAACATATTTGTTGAGTGTAATTTGTTACCAGGGTCTATTTTGGGCAGTGGACTTGCCCATTTTTTAAGATTAGGTGATGCCACAGGCTGAGACTTGTTAAATAGGATATTTGGTTTTGTACTCTACCCAAGTGAGGCTGTAGAAGGGGTTCCATGGTTGTCTGAACTCTCTGGTCAGACTTCCTAAGGTGGTCAGTACTTGTTACTGTACTCAGGAGTATAGTATGAATTATTTCCCTTCCTTGGTGAGGCAGCAGGATGGGTCTCAAGGGCTGTGTTGCTCATTGTTTGGGGATCTGAATCAAGCTAGACTGTGCATTCAATATCTTGGCCACATGGGATCACTGCTTTTTCTCTGTGGATGGGAAAAGCTCTGTGCTGTGCTCTCTGTTCAAGTGTCACTGCGTGCAAAGCTATAGGATGGGCTACACTTAAGTTCCCTAGTTGAATGGGCTGAAAGCTGTACTCATCAGTGAGTAGGACTATGAATTAGTTTTCCTACTCAGGCAGAGCCCTATGTAGGCTCAAAGGCTGGCAATGCTCTTATTTGGGGGTCACTTGAAACAGAATAATGCACCAAGTTCCCTGGCCTGACAGACCACTGTCCTAGCTCTGCAAAAGACTGGGTTTTACACAGAAATGCCACATAATCAGAGTTGCAGCATGGGTGACATAGATTTCTGGGCGCTCTAGTTAGGCTTGCTGGTCAGGTCAGGCTAGAGGATGTATTCAGTTTTGGATAGTGCTATGAATTACTTCCTCTACCCAGTTGGGGCTCAGAACATGCCCCAGGGCTATCAAGCTTCTTTGTTTAGGAATCAAATCAGATAGACATTCACACTTAGCTCCCTGGACAGATGGAGCCACCATCCTTGCTCTGCAGACACAGAGCTGTTGGTTGGCTTCTCTGCTCAGGTGCTTCTGTAATTGGGGCTGCAGAGTGGGCTACTAAGATTCCTGGGATCTCTGGTTATGTTTTCCGATTAGCAGGGTTAAAGGTTATGTTAGTCAGTGGACAGGGTTACAGATTAGATTTCCTGCTGGGAGGTAAGGGGACCTGTAGATCAGACTCCAAGGCTGACAAGACTCTTATTGGAGGAACTAATCGTGCAGACCTGTGTACCAAACTCTCTGGTCAAGCAGGTTTGTCAGCTTTTCTCTGCAGATAGATGGAACTGCTGGCTGGACTCTCTGCATGAGTGCTGCTGGACCAAGCCATTGCCAGGTACTCAGGCCAGGCTTTCTGGTCAGGCAGGACCAGGAGCTACATTCAGCAGTGGGTGGGAATATGAACTAGCTCCCCTGCTTGAGCAGAGCAGGGAATTGGCTCCAAGCCTGGTAAGGCCTTTTGTGGTCTTGATTCTAACTGATCCACACTCCACGTTTATTGACCAAATGGTGTCACTGGTTTTCTTCTGCAGATGATCAGTTCTGCCTACTGGACTATGCTTATGCATTGCTGAGTAACATAGCTTTCAAGAATTCTGACAAACCTTTCTGGTTGATCATGGCCAGGAATAACATTCAGCAATAGGCAGGACTATGACTCAGTTCCCCTCCCTGGCCTGGGGAAAACACAGGGTCCAGGGTCAGCAAGGCTCTTTACGTGTGGTCCAAAATTGGGCAGACCTGGTCAGACTGTGTCAACTGCTGTTCCCTGATCAGACTGTGTCAACTTCCTGGCTCTGCAGATGAGTAAAGCCGCTAATTGGAAATAATACTTGGGCACTGCAGTAAGGACTCAGTCTGTCTGGATCTGAGCACTGGTTGCTACAAGTCCCTCCATACTTCTCCACCACAATCAGATGTCCAGTGGGGCCAAGCTCCTCAGATTTCTCTATGATCCCCATGAGGCAAGATGAGAGTGGGGACTCCCAAGAAGCATCCCACAATGCTGGGAGAGCTAGATATCCACCTAGGTTCTATTCCCACTGATGGAACCATAAGTTGAGGAGAACTCTTAGTGTGGTGCTGCACTGGCCTGGGTGGGGAGCGATGCAACATATACCCCCTCCTCTTATCCTTTAATGCCATCTGTTATGGTCTCTGTGGTGCAAGAGGGTGCTTCTGCCTCACCTTTGTGTTCTAGGAATTTCTCAGTGGTGTCTTGTCCATGAAAGTTGTTATTCTTCTTGTAAGGGACAGTGAGATTGGGAGTAACCTTTGTTACTGTCTCAGTGATGCCACTCTCCCAAATTATAATTTTAATTATAATCAGTCATTGACTTTTTTTGTAACTGCAATTTTAGGTTTTTTGTTTGTTTGTTTGTTTTTTAATTTGTTTTGTTTTTTACCAAGGCATATAAGCAAAGGCTCTAAAAAATATGATGCAGCTATTGTTGTGACACATTATTGTATTAATTTATGCTAATTAATAAAAATACCATAAACTATTTACCTTTTCCTTGTATGTACTGAAATACATGTTCCTAGAATCTGTATCTACTATAAAGTTCTTTGTCATAATCTAATACATTGAAATCTTCTGATAAGACATCATTCAAGGCTCAGTGTGTTTATGACATCAGCTAACTTGAATCTATTGAGAATTAACTACCATGAATACTCCAGGTAAATTGGTATGATATAATGACCCCAGAAAGTAGCTAATATACCTGATATAATATCAGGGACTTGTCATCTTGGTTATAAGGTTTCTAAGCTGTAGTATTTGGAGCTGAAATATTTATCAAAAATAACAATAGAATGACAACAACAAAATGATAGATTAGACACTTCAAGATTCTGTCCCTACAACAAAGCATCAAAAAACAAGCAGAAACTTCCAGGACCAAACTTGTCATAACTCTGGAAAATAATCAAAGCTTTAATCAAGAAAATGCTGAATCACAAAAAGGTAATTTAAAAATGGCAGAAATACCTTTGCAGCATTTTTACTTGCACTTGCCCCACACCCTCTCTGGCTTGGAGGCAATCTTTATGATGGAAGCTAATGTTCCCAATGTAGAACCATGATCCCTGGTTCTGGAGGAGGAGACCTGACCTTATTTGTGGAATATTGTGTTTCTCTCTTCTAACCTTTGGAGGATACATGAAGAATTATTTTGAAGTACTCATATCTTTTGTCCCTAATTTAGAACTGTTTCAGGCCATAAAAGTGATAGGCATTGCTTGAAAACACTGTAAGGCAAATGAAAAAATAGCAGTCACACAGAGTTTATATATATATAAACTCTTATATATATATATATGGTTGACATACAATAGACCAGTGGTCTGCAAACTTTTTGGCACCAGGGACCCGTTTCATGGAAGACAATTTTTCCATGTACTAGGGTAGGAATGTTTTTGGAATGATTCAAGCACATTACATTTATTTTGAACTTTATTTCTATTATTATTACATAGTGATATATAATGAAATAATTGTACAACTCACTGTAATGTGGGAGTTACTGAATCAGTGGGAGCCCTGAGCTTGTTTTCACTTGCCACACACTGGTAAGGTTTTGATGAGTCTGAAGCAATTGATTTATTATGGTCTCTGTGCAATCAAACCTCTCTGCTAATGATAATCTATATTTGCAGCTGCTCTCCAGCACTAGTATCACTGCCTCAACTACACCTCAGATCATCAGGCATTAGATCCTCATAAGGAGCGCACAACCTAGATCACTCACATGTGCAGTTCACAGTAGGGTTTGTGCTCCTATGAGAATCTAATGCCCTGCTAATCTGACAGGATGTGGAGCTCAGGAGGTAATGAGAGTGATGGAGAGTGGCTGTAAATACAGATGAAGCTTTGCTCGCTTGCCTGTCACTCACTCCTGCTGTGTGACCCATTTCCTAACAGGACATGGACCAGTACCAGTCTGTACCTGGGGGTTGGGAACCCCTGAAATAGAAAACCTAAATCCAGGGAAGAAAAGCTGAAGAGAGTTTCTTTGAGAAATTCAGATATTCAAAAGTGCCCATGTATAATGGGGAATTTAGAATATCACTCATATACCCAGGGCAGGACACATACTCAGAAAAACCCCAGGAAGACCCAAAATTTTCACCTTTGGCTGATCTCCAGATTCAGCGCAAACAGGAGCAAGTCTATCAGAGTTGTAAATAGACTGAATAAATATTGGAACACCCAACCACAGAACGAATCCTAAAAGACTGGGTTCTTTTTTTTTTTTTTCATCTTTTGGAAAATAAGGAAATTTGTAAAATCTTAGCTGAACATAAGCTAAAGGAACAGAAAATTCAGTGACTCACATGACAAAGAATATAGTCTGTTCAAAAATAGGTTAGAAAAATTACTAAGCAAGTGGATTATAGCTTTTAGCATTCAAAAAATATCAAACCCTGGGGAAGGGGGAGAATCTGGTTTCCAGATTTAACACATTATAATATTCAAATGTCCAGTTTTCAAAAACAACCAACAAATAAACACCACATGTCATATAATGAAAGAGGAAAGTATGTCCTATTCAAAGGAAGAAAATAATTGACAGAAACTCTCCCTGAGGAAATCCAGACATTGCATTTACTAAATATTTTAAAACAACTGTCTTACATACGCTGAAAGAACTAAAGGAAACCATTGATAAAGAACTAAAGGAAATCAGGAAAATGATGTATGAACAGAAGGGCAATAAAAATTATATAGATATTAAAAGGAAAAAAAACAGAAATTCTAAAGTTCTAAAGTATAGTAACTGGAATGAAAAACTCTCCAATGGGGTACAATAGTAGATTTAAGCAGGCAGAATAAAGAATCAGCAAAACTTGAATATAGGAAAATTGAAATTACCAAGCCTGAGGAGAAGAAAAAAATGAAGAAAAAAGTGAACAGAGCCTGAGGTTCCTGTATAGTAGCTTACTTTCAAGTAAACCAACATACATATTATGGGAATCACAGAAGAATAAAAAGAGAAAAGGATAGAAAGATATTTGAATAAATAATAAATGAAAACCTGCCAAATTTGATGAAAGACATGAAGATATACATCCAAGAACCTCAACAAATTCCAGCAGGAAAAACTCATAGAGCCCAATATGGTAACATATTATAATCAAACTGTTGAAAGATGAAGAAAAGGCGACAATTTTGAAAGTAGCAAGAGAGAAGCAACTCATCATATATAAATGATCTTCAAGAAGATTAACAGCTGATATCACATCAAAAACCATGGAGGTCAAAAGGCAAAGGGATGACATATTTAAGTGTTGAAAGAAAAAAATAGCAATCAACCTAGAATACTAAATCAAGCAAAAGTCTTTCAAAAATGAGGGAGAGGACTTCCCTGGTGGCGCAGTGGTTGACAGTCCACCTGCCAATGCAGGGGACATGGGTTCGTGCCCTGGTCAGGGAAGATCCCACATACCCCAGAGTGGCTAGGCCTGTGAGCCATGGCCGCTGAGCTTGCGCGTCCAGAACCTGTGCTCCACAACACGGGAGACAACAACAGTGAGAGGCCCGCGTACCACGAAAAAAAAGTAAAAAATAAAATAAGGGAGAAATTAACACATTTCCAGATGAGCAAAAGGTGAACTATTTCATTACCACTAGACCTGTCCAACAAGAAATGCTAAAGGAGTCCTTCTGGTTGACTTAACTCAAAACCATATGAAAAAAAATAAATGTTTTTGGTAAAGGTAACTAAGTGGACAAACATAAAAGCCAGTAGTATTTTATTTTTGTTTGTTAACTCTACTTTTTATTTCTTACATGATTTAAAACACAAATTAATAATAATTATAATAATAATTCTATGTTATCAAGCAAACAATGCATAAAGATACACTTTTTGACAACAGTAATATAAAAAGGATATTAAGCTGTATAGGAGCATGTTCTTTAGGATAGTAAATATAATTTGGTACCAACTTCAGCTAGATTGTAATACACTTAGAGTATTAAGTGTAATTCCCATAGAAAATATCTTAGAGATGTATATACAATGAAATGAGAAGGGAACTTGAACAATTCAATACAAAAGAAACCAGTTAGACTCAAAATAAGGCAGTAATGGAGGGTAAAATGGCCCAAAATGTGTAATGTGTAGAGAAAACCAATATCATATTGATAGAAATTTTTCCTTATTAGTATTAACTTGAAATGTAAATGGATTGAACCCTCCAATCAAAAGACAAAGATTAGTAGAATGGAAAATAAAACATGATTCAATGATATGCTGTCTATAAGATCCTTACTTTACCTCTAAAGACACAAATAGATTGAAAGTAAAGAGATGGAGAAAGATATTCCATGCAAATAATAACCAAAAGAGAGCTGGGTGGCGAAACTAATATCACACAAAATAGACTTTAAGCTATGAGGCAAAAAGGACAATACATATTAATAAAAGGGTCAATTCATCAAGAAGCTATAACAATTATATATATATATATATGTTGAATCAAAATATATGATTCAAACATTACTAGAATTGAAGGTAGAAATAGCTCTATGATAATAGAGACTTCAATACTTTCAATAATGGACAGAAAATCAATAAAGAAATAAAGGACTTGAATAACACTATTCATCAAATAGGCCTATAGAACTCACATATAGAACACTCTACCCAACAACAGCAGAATACACATTATCCTCAAGTGTACCTGTAATATTCTCCAGGAGAGACCGTATGCTAGGACATGAAACATGTCTCAATAAATTTTAAAAGATTGAAATCATACAAAGTGTTTTCTATGATTGCAATGTAATGAAGCTAGAAATCAATAACAGAAAGAAAACTGAAAAATTCACAAATATGTGGGAATTAAATGACACACTGTGTTTTTTTTTGCCTCTCACTGTTGTGGCCTCTCCCGTTGCGGAGCACAGGCTCCGGACGTGCAGGCTCAGTGGCCATGGCTCACGGGCCCAGTCACTCCGCAGCATGTGGGATCTTCCCGGACTGGGGCACAAACCCATGTCTCTTGCATCAGCTGGCGGACTCTCAACCACTGCTCCACCAGGGAAGCTCAATGACACACTTTTAAACAACTATTGAGTCAAGAAGAAATCAGATGGAAATTTAGAAAATGCCTAGATGTGAATAAAAGTAAAGAAACAACATACCTGACCATATGGAATACAGTTAAGTCATTGTTAAAATGGAAATTTTATAGCTGTAAACACCTATAGTCAAGCAGAATAAATAACTCAAATTAATAACTTAACTTTACACCTTGAGGAACAAGAAAGAGGAGAACTAATTAAATACATATCTTGCAAAAAGAAAGAAATAGTAAATATCAGAGCAAAGATAAAAGAAATAGAGAATTTTATAAAATAGAATCAATGAAATTGCAATTTGGTTCACTTAACAGATCAACAAAATTGACAAACTTTTTGCTAGATTGACAAAGATAAAAGATGCAAAACTAAAATCCAAAATTAAAATGTAGAAATTACTATTGACCTTACAGAAATTAAAAAAAAAAAAAAGTAAGAAATACTATGAACAATTCTGTGCCAACAAAGTGAAGTGGAAAATTTCCATGAAACACAGATTACCTGACTCAGAAGAAATAGAAAAATCTCAACACACTTATAACAAGTGATTGGTTAATTAATAAAAAAAATTCCATGACCAAATGAATTCTCTGATGAATTCTATCAAACATAAAGAAGAATAAACAAATCATTCTTCATCTCTTTAAAAATAAGAGTTTTAGGAACAAACACTTCTCAATTTCTTCTATAATCCGGGATTACCTTGATACCAAAGCCAGATAAAGACATCACAAGAAAGGAAAATTACAGACCAACATCTTTTTTAATATAGATATAAAAGTCTTCAACACAATACAAGCAAATGGAATTCAGCAGCTTATCAAAGGGATTATACACCAAATGGAATTATCCCAGGTATGTAAAGGTGTTTCAACATAAGAAAATCATTCAATGTAATATACCATATTAATAGAATAAAGAAAAAAATGATCACCTCAATTGGTGCAGAAAAGGCATTTGAAAAAACCCAAGATCCCATATTGATTAAAAAAAACAAAACAAAACACACTCAGAAAACTAAGAATAGAAGACAAATCTCTCAGCTTGATAAAAGGCATTTGTGAAAACCTCACAGCTAATATTGTACTCACTGGTGAAAGACTGAAAACTTTTTGCCTAAGTCAGAGACTAGGAAAGAATTGTCACTTCCACTATCACTATTTAATTTTATAATAGATGTTCTAGTCAGTGTCATTAGGCAAGAAAAATAAGTTAAAACTCTCTATTCATAGATGGTATGATCCTGTACATGTAACATACCCAAGAATTCACAAGAAAGCTACTAACATTCAGAAACAAATTCAGTGAAGTTGTAGGGTAAAAGGTCAAGAACAAACAAATCAGTTGTGTTTCTATATACCAGCAATGAACATTCCAGAGAGGAAATTAAGGGAACAATTTTGTTTATAATAGAAATAAAATATTATAATATTTAATAAATTTAAACAAGAAGGTGAATGACCTGTGCATTTCAAACTAAAACATATTTCTGAAAGAAATTATAGAAGATCTAAATAAATGGAAAACATCCCATTTTCATGGCTTTAAATACTTAATATTATTAAGATGTTGATACTGCCCAGCATGATCTAAAGATTCAACACAATTCCTATCAAAATTCCAAAAGACATTTTTCAGAAATGAAAAAAAAAAAAAAAAACAATCCTCTATTTCATATGGAATTGCAAGTTACTGGAATAGCCTAAACAATACTGAAAAAAGAGAACAAAGTGGAAGATTCACATTTCCCAATTTCATAACTTACTATAAAAATACAGTAATCAAAACATTGTGGTACTGGCATAAGGACAAACATATGGACCAATGGTATAAAATTGAGAACCAAGAAATAAACCAAACATTTATGGCCAGTTGATTTCAACAAGGGTACCAAGATTATTCAATGGTAAAAGAATAGTCTCTTCAACAAAATGCTGGGACAACTGAATTTCCACATACATAAGAGTGAAGTTAGACCCCTACCCCATACCATATACAAAATTTATCTCAAAGTGGGTCGACAACTTCTTAGGAGGAAAGATAGGGATAAATCTTCATGGCCTTGGGTTTGTCAATGGATTCTTAGATATTTCACCAAAAGTAAAAACAACAAAAGAGAAAGTAGAAAATTCATCAAAATTGAGAACTTTTGTGCATCAAAGGGCATTTTCAAGAAAGTTTAAAGATAACATACAAAATGGGAGAAAATATTTGCATATCATATATCTGATAAGGGTTTAACATCCATAATACAAAAAAAAAAAAAACCAGAAAAAGAACTCCTACAGCTCTACAACAAAAAGACAAAAAATTCATTTAAAAATGAGCAAAGCACTTAAATAGATATTAAATAGTTATGCAAATGGTCTACAAGAACATTAAAATATGTTCAACATCATTAATTAGGGAAATGTAAATAAAACACAATGATATAAAACTTCACAAAGGAGGATGGCTATAATTTAAAAAACGGAAACTGACAAGTTTTGGCAGGGATGTACATATATTGGAACTTCTGTGCATTTCAGTTGGAAATGTAGCACTATGCAGCTAACGTGTAAAAGTCTGTAGGGCTTCAATAAGTTAAATAGAATTACCATATGACCTAGAAATTCCACTCCTAGGTTAGGCATATACCCTAAATAATGGAAAGGAGGGACTCAACAGATACTTAAATGCCAATGTTCACCGCAGTATTGTTCACAATAGCCAAAATGTGGACACAACTCAAGTATCCATCAATAGATGAATGGATAAATAAAATGTGCATATACATATATGTGTGTATGTGCATATGTATTACAGAATATTTTTCAGCCACAAAAATGAAGTTCTGAAACATGCTGAAACATGGATGAATCTTGAAAACTTTATGCTAGGTGAAATAAAGAAGACACAAAAGGTCAAGTATTATATATTTTCACTCTTATGAAATATGTAAAATAGATAAATTCATACTAACAGAAAGCAGATTAGAGGTTATCTGCAGTATGGGGAAGAGAGGAAAGGAGAGTTATTGTTTAATTGGTACAGAGTGTCTGAGGTGATGAAAAAGATTTGGAAATAGTAGTGATAGTTGCATAACACTATGAGTGTAATCGATGCCACTGAATTGTGCACTTAACAAGGCAAATTTTATGTTACATATATTTTACTACAATAACATTAAATAAAAAAATAATGATCAAGTTTCTGCATATTGCACCCTTAAAATATTATGTCATCTTTCTAAGTAAAGGGCATATTTTTGGTGGGACTCTAGATTGTAGTGAAAACATACAAATCCTATGTCTGTGATGCTTCGATTTATTGAAAAATTGATAAAGTTGCATGTTTAAAATGGTTTCAAGAGCAAGATAAGGATTTGCAGCTGTTCTAGTTTGCAGAGAAAACTGCTTTGCCACTTGGCATTTATGACACAGCTGATTAAATATTGTTCTCAATATTTGGGGCATATTCGATGCTCTAGAGATTTTCTGACAATCCCCAATCAGAGAATCACAGTGCTTACTTACTCTGCCAGTGCAAAGCAAAATCATGCCCTCTTCTATAAAAAAAATAAAATAATGTATTTTCTATTTGTGAAATAAGACTCATTAACTTGTGGGCCAAACTGAGAGTTTGACCATGAAGTACAAGTGACCATGTAACTTGGGCTACTCAACATGAAATAGATACTAGATCCACCACACCATAAAGTTGTGCTGCAGTTCTCTATCTTTAAGTGGAAGTTGTATATATGAGATAGAGTCAAAATGTTTGTAATGTGATAGTAATTTGTATCATTAGGTGTTTCAAACCAAATGGCACCTACTTCTACCACATTGACCCACTATTCCTTTAATACACTGCTATATTTTCTTGAAAATGTTTCTATAAATAGATGACTGAAGAATTAAAAATAGAGCTCAGTTCACATATATTGGCAAGAGCTGGAAGTATAGGATAATACAGTACAGTGGAAGTACAATGATACAACATTACAGTCTCATTCAATGGAGTAAGAAGTCTGATTTGAAGAACACTGGGCAATATAAATCCTCTTAGTAGGCCGACATTCAAGTACTTTACCTATTATATTTACCTCAGAAGTAAAGTAGTCAGAATTCAGGTCTCACAATCATGGAAAGTAGTAATAGTTTTGATGGATGCACAGGCTCTAGGAAAGTAAAAGCCTTGAGGACAAAGGGACCTGTGGAAGTGGTATACAGATGGAACTCTCAGAATAAATTGAGATGTGAGGATATTTAAGTCTCATATGGCCACTAACAAAAGGATACTGAAAGCAGACTTTCTCATTAATTAATTGGACAAAATGATCTTATGGATATCAGTCAGTATAATTTTCTAGTCAAACTTATTCAAGATGTGTTCAACAGACTTAAGAATAAAGGGACCATGGTTGCAATAAATTATGACCATTGGCTTATCAATATAACTTCCTCTCAATTAAGCAGACCTGGTAATTGCTACTGTTGAGTACCAACATGGCAACATCGGAGATTAATGATTAACTTCCAGTATGGCAACATTCAGCAGGATTAAAAAAAAAAAAGTCACCTGGTAGCAAAGTCAGTTACATTATTTCCCTTGTGAAAAGGAGATGACAGCAATTTGTCATTAGAACTGATGGTTATTCTGGATATGGATTTGCCTCTCTTGACTGACAGACATAATTCTGCCAGACACCAAAATCTGTTTCTTAAAGAATGACTTAGTCACTATCATGGTATAAAATGCTTCTTTGATTTTGACCAAGGAAAATATTTTACTGCCCAAAACTGAGACAATATGAATACACCAATAGAATTCACTAATATTACTATATTCCAAATCACAGAGAAATATCTAACCTGTGAGAATGGTGTCATAGAATATCAAAGTCTTGCTGACAGACCATCAGGGAGGAAATTACTGGAAAGTTTGCAGTGCTGTCTTTTAAAATGTGTTATTATATTTTGAAGAGTGACCAATATATGATGTCAGTCCTCAAATTACACAGGTTCATAAATTAGAGTGAAATTTGACTGGTTCTTTGTGTGCCCAATAACACAATTGCAAACTTTTTTTTTTTTCTCCCATTCTTAACTCTGTAAAATAATGCACACTAGTTGCCAGCATAGGCAAATGATAGTTTCTACCATGGAGCAAACAATATTCCTATTGAACTGGAATATGAGTCTGATAACCATTCAATTTTATTTCTTAATGTCAATGAAATAAGTGGCAAAATGCTGTGCCTTTGTAGTATTAAACCTGATGGTCAAGTGAAAGTATGGGCACCGCTTCATAAAGGGGATGAATTCTGGAATTCAGAGAGGGTACCTTTTCATATTCCCACAACTAGTACTAATGGAAGTAGTGGAGGTGGTAATTAATGGAAGAATATTAGGAATCCAGACCTTGATGACTCAGATCCTCCAGCAAGGAGATTTTTGATCATGTCTTGAAATAATGAACCAAAATCAGCTGAGAAGTTGAGTAAAAAATGAAAGTAATTATTAATAATAACCATGGTCTCATTAGCAATTTCAAATATGATCTACAGTAACTAAGCATATTTTCTTCCATATTTTTGTACATAGCACCATTTGTATCCTCCTTCTCTTCCCCTTACTATTATATATAAGATGTGCTAATGAGGTTTAAAATAATGAGTCTTCTAATAAATCAAAAGAAGATTTTGACTGAAAAATAAGTAAAAGAAACAGCATATTAAGATGGAAACAGTAATTGATTGTGCTATGATCTCTTCCTTTTCAGGAAGAAGCTTAATGCATCTTAGTTTGTACAAGGCATAGTATCATCCCGTTATAAAGAAAAAACACTGTAGTTGACATTATTCTTTTAAATTAAATATTAATAAAAGACTGTGTAAGGATGCTTAATAGGGAATGGAGTGGATGATCCAGACTATCTCTTAGCCATTCAGAGCTCTACTCTCTATCACAGGGATTGAATGTTAAGGAACGACATATTTCAGAAACCCTGCTAGCAGGGTCTCAAATTTGAAATTGCCAATGAAAGGTATTCCCTACAATATTTAAAAGTTACAAGACAAGCAGAAACCATTATTTCTGCTGTAGCTTTGACAAGCACACATCATAAAAAAAACTTTTGCACATAGCTTTGAGTGTCTTGTGGCAAATTAGTCACTTTGGTGCTACAGACAATTGAGTTTATCAGAACTGGTTTCTGCAATTTTTACTTTTTCTAAATTCTTGAATGCTAGATGTTACTTTCTTTACCTTTATTCTTTCTTTATTTTCACTACCTCTGTCCTTCCACAGACTTGTAAGTATCTCATTTTCTGATGTACATCCTATTTGCTTTAAAAACACAACTCAATCCCTTTCTACTAACAAACTAGACCGTTTTCTTGATTGATTTTATACTGAAATGTGTTCTTCAGAAATTCTTAAAATAGTCATTCTTTTCCTTTAAATAAAGGAAACATATGGCCATACTTATCATTGTTAAAAATACCCTCATGTTTAATATGCAGGTAAAAATGTAGGAAGTAAAAAAAAAATAAGTGCACAGTACATTTTTTTTTTTTTAATTTTAGGTATAGTTTGCTTTCAAGGTTTGGAAATGTGATTATTTGCCTGGTTATAATGATTCAAGGCCTAGGACAATGAACACACTCGACATGTTCTTTAACCATGTTACCTCGGGTGAGGTGTGATGAGGCCTGATGCAAATCAAGAGGGAGAAACTGGGAAGACTTTTAGAGTTTTCTTATACTCATGGTTGCCTGGGGAGAACATAGAATGCCATGCAGAGGCATGGGAAGCACAGGGGCCAGCCTGGCTAATTTGGCTACTTCGAATAATTTCAACACACTTGGGGGCATAGGGGCTGCTGTTGGTTGTCGGGTACCTGCCCTGAGGTGATTAGGGCAGGTACATGGTGTCCTGGAGTGTGAGAGTACAGGGGGATGTGGACATAATTGGCTTCTCAAGAAGGGGAACTGACCGGTCTCTAGTCAGGGCCTCAAAACTGGGTCAACAGCATGTAAAAAAAAAATGTTACAGCATGCTATAGTGGGCCCTAAGAAGAAAAAATATATATCTCATCTGTGTGAGTGTTTGTGCACACACATATATTTTTTGTGTGTATGCAAACCCACATACTCATGCATTCAAGCAACAATATTTGAACTGAGCCTTCAATCTAAACATCTTCACGGATTTTTCCACTGTTCTGTGAAGAACACTTGCGAAGATTAACTGGCAAAATGTTTGGAGATTCAATGACCACTAGGATTTTGTAATAATGACTATCCATAATACACAGAAAACAGTTGGTAGGGTGCTAAAAATGCATCCTAATTTCTTCCCAATACTTTCTGGATATCCATACGCTTTAGAGTATATGCAAATTTCTAGAGGTAAAAATACAATCTCTGAAATAAAGTTATATTACAGTATATAAGATTGTGCAGGATATACAGATTAGGCCCTGTAGAAGAAACGATCAGTGAATTTGGAAGCATAGAGAATATGCAAAATAAATTATAATAAAAATTTAAAATATCACTCCAAGCACCTTACTATCAAATTAT
Source organism: Pseudorca crassidens (assembly GCF_039906515.1). NCBI lineage: Eukaryota > Metazoa > Chordata > Mammalia > Artiodactyla > Delphinidae > Pseudorca > Pseudorca crassidens. The sequence continues at coordinate 73,897,185 of NC_090304.1, read as the reverse complement.
AAAAAAAAAAAGAACTGTGATAAGAGAACTTATTAAAAACTGTTAGTAGAATAATAGAAAGATCAGACACTACTTGAGACATTTATAACAAAAAAAATTATTGTTTGTCTGAAGTTCAAATTTACCTGAGTGTCCAAATCTTATAAGGCAACCCTACCAATAACCAAAGATAAACCACATGTTTAAAATATAAGAGTCTTTAACTTGGGTAGAAATCTTTAAGTGATGGTTAGATGAACTGAAGATGAGAATAAAGAATAGCTCAATGAGAGAGATTATTCATGTTTGGGTACAGAGGATTTGAAACTTGTTTTTGTTTCATTGTTGATGTTGGCTTTCACATGTTTATTCATTAACTTCTGCCAATTTAATTTTATTGAACAGCTTAATCACATAGCAGGTAATAGCATGGACCCTGGCATTCCTATAGTATTTCCCTACCACAACCTTGCTATCCCCTGAGCAAGACCTCTGTTTTCCTGACAGTGTCCTTTCTTTTTTTTTTTTTTATCCTCAGGGTAGTCTACCCTCTTTTGGGTCAGGTTTATTTTGCTGTTTTTTTCCTACTTATATTTCAAGGCCAGCTCAAATATAAATTATTCTGTAAAATTTTTCATGAGCTCCAAAACACATCAGCATAAAAGAGAAAAATTTAGAGATTACCTAAGTTTTCCAGTGCTTGTCTTTGTATACTTGTAGTATAGCAGTTGTTCCATTGTCTTATAATTTCTCCCTGAATAGACTGAACTCCTGAATGACAGGGACAATATATTATTAAGGGTATTGATAATTACTGTTGTCAAAGCATGTAGATCATTGACTGACATGTATGTGCTCAACATGTGGGTTCAATAAATTTAAATTTATGGGAAAAATAATGTTTAAAATCCTTACGGTGGTCCCATAGTTTACTGACTTTGTGCTAACAATGATAAAGGGCAAATTCTGCTATACTTTCTGGTCAACTGCCTCATACAAAAAGATACCACAAATATTTGAAGGAATTGCTGCTGTGGCTCTTGGGGAAATTTATTGCTGGGTTTAGCAAATGTGCTTGTACAGATCAATGGGCTGTTATGTTGACCTTTCACTGGCTGTTTGCTCTGATTCAGGCATTTACAATAAACTATGCTCTCAGCATTTCAACTCTGCTCTTCAATTCCTTTTTAAAAATGTTATGGCACCTTTGTCAATAGGCATGGCTAGAAAACCAAGTTGATGTTTTTGTTTTTACTTCTTAGCTTTTTCCTTAGTGATGAGAAAGTGTCTCAAAAATAGCAAATTCAAAAATGTCTCTAAAGAATACCATTGTCATTTATAGAATATTTGTGTGTGGTTTGGAAATATAATTGGGTGTGATCTGAAACCAGGAACTCTAGGGTGACATAGAATTGCACTAAAAAAATGGAATATCAGCAAGCATAATTATAAGAAATATTAGAGCTGAATGGTGTTTCAGCTTCTCAGAATTAAAGTAACCTTTGTGTATGTATCTATGGAACACATTGGCTAACAAAATATAAACAAATAATTCAGTATTTCTAAGGTAGTATGTACACATACTACTTTTAGCTATCTATCTAGATATCTAAATATACATCTACCTATCTATATAGTACAAATGTATATCTCCACCTACATATTATTTATATATAAATGTGTATATGTATATATACATATATATGTTTAATTTCATTCCTACAATAAACCAAACAATTTAGTGTCTTATTAGTGTCTTTAGTTTTTTATTCACAGCTAGATAAACTTACGGGTAAGTGAAAATATCCTCCTATCATTGATAGCTGTGATTCCAGGAATTGGAGAAATTTGTTATAAGAATCAGTGCTAATACATATAGAGGAATTTCTACCTAGTAGTTCTCTGCTAAATTCTTTTCACACCTTTTCTCATGTAATCTACACAACATTAGTGAGTTTTATAAATAAATGAAGCCTGGAACAGTTAAGTACCATGCCTATTGTTACAAGAGATATAGGTAGTATAAGTAGGATTTGATTGTCATTCCTATTCTCTGAAACCATGGCAAATTCTTCTCCAGCATCTATAGTGTTTTATAACATCACCAAGAAAGCAGAGTTTATGACTAAAGGAAAAAAAATGTGCATTAAATACAAGAAACCAAAACTATAACAAATGCTGAAAGATCATTTCAGTGACTGATGTGTCAGGAGCCCAATGGTGTTAAACATGGGAAAGTTTTCAGATGAGGCAAACTAGAGTTGTGTTATGGTAGATGATAGAAAGGAATGGATTCCTTTACCTATTTGGCAGCTATTTATTGAATGACTGTTATGTGCTAGGTATTGTTCCAGCTGCTGGTAGTAGAGTGCTGAGCTTCAAAGGTAAAAACTCTGCTCTTACGTAGTTAAAATTCTAATGATGATGTATAGACAATAAGCAGATAAACCATTAAAGGAAAAAGATAATTTCAGCAAAAGGTAAATATTATGAAGACAATAAAAACTGAGTGATGGAGTACAATTATTAAGGAGTTACTTCTTTAGATTCTTTAGATAGGTAAGATCTCACCCAAATGTTTATATGGAGCTGAGTCTTAAATGACAAAAACAGTTTGGAAAATGGCTGAGTGAAAAGCTTTCTAGGAAGAGAGCATGTGGATGGTAATAGTTCTAAGATGAAAAAGAGTTTGTCTCAGTTGAGAAAAATATATAAGTGTAGTATGGCTAAAGTGTAATGAGAATGGCCACATATATAATTAGCAGGTCCTAATGTAAAATGAAAATGTGGGGCCCCTTGTTTAAAAAATTATTAAAACTTTGAAGACAGCAACAGCAGGTGATTAAACAAAGTTTGAAACCCTTCTGAGCACAAGGTCCTATGGACTGCACAGATTACACACTCTATGTAGCTGAACAGGAAACCTACACTTAAAGTGGTAAAAAGGAGAAGAGAAACAAGATATCGTCAGAGAAGGAGGAACCAGAATATACTGAGCTCGGAGAAGAGTCTGGATTTTGTTTTAAGTGTGATGAGAAGGCAATGAAAAAATCTAAACAGGAAGTGATGAGATTTGATTTATAATTAAAAAGGTGCAGTCTAGCCATCATGCAGAGTGGGATATAGGGTCCATGAGTAGAAATAAAGGGAACAGTTGCTAGGTTGTGTCAGTTGGTATGAAGTTTGTAGAAAGACTGTACAAGGAGGGACCAGTATCAAATAATAGAAGAATATGTCCCTATTTTCTTGTGCTATTCACAATGTAGTCATTATAGACATGACACATGTTTAAGGTTAATCTGAACTATTAATATTTACTTCATTAGTTCCTTAACAGTAGTAAATCAAAAAAGCAACAGAGACTTTATAGCATTTACTAATTTCCATGGTGTGAATATTCCATTTATGACTAATTTCAATTTAACATTATGATGCTACCCAATGCATAGTTAGATAAAACTATACAGTAACACATTTATGCAGTATTTTTATTATAGAAATATAATAGATGCAAATAACTTCATGAGCATAGATAATAGTAAAGTAAGTACAAAGAGATGTTTTGAGTAATTACTTAATATAATTTATGTAAATTGTAAGTTTATATAATTTATATTTTAATGATGGCTGTTTATAACAAATGACTTCAAAATTCCTGAAAATTCAATAGTCAGTTCTCATGAGCTGGTATGAGTTTATGGGTTTCTACTCTTTTGCTCAGGCAAGTCATATATGAGTTTGTTTCCTGCTAATTTTTGTTACTGAAAAGGTACATGGCTCATATGGGATCCAGTCCATTGGGTCACATAAACTTAGTATCATCCATCATGTCAGTCTCAAAATATTCTGAAGACTGTCCACTAGGGACACAAAGATTACACATCCCTATGCTACTCCACAATGATGTTGCTAAATAACTCAGTATTCTTCCCTGGAGTGAGTGTAAACGTCAAGAAAAATTTGTCTCTTTTTATTTCTCCTTAATTTATTCCATTTTATTTTCTTCTACTTAATGTTTTATTTATACATTATTGTTAAGAAGGAACGTCACTGCATCTGACATAAAGAACAAAATTCCTTTTACTATTCTTTAACTTATTTATAAAAGGAGGTTTGTTTCACTACATTGCCGTATAATGGTTGAGACAAGTTTCCCCTCTACCTTATATAAAACAAAGACTAGAATAACTTTCACAAACCCCAAATGGGCATTTTTCACCTGCTCTCTATATGTCATCCTGATGTGTCTTTAATTATTAGTTTTAACTTTTTAACAGTAAATAAAGATGCAGTCTTCTCTTTTTTTAATTGGTGATTTTAGAGAAAGATTTGTCAAATTGCTCTATCTTTTCAAGAAAAAACTCTTAGTTGCATTGATCTTTTCTATTGTCTTTTTGGTCTCTATTTCATATATTACTGCTCTGATCATTGTTATTTGCTTCCTACTAATAATTTTGGGTTTTGTTCATTCTTTTTCTATTTCCTTGAAGTGTAAAGTTAGATTGTTTATTTGAGATTTGTCTTGTTTCTTCAAGTAGGCATTCATCTCTTTGAAATTCCCCCTAAGAAATGGTTTTGCTGTATCCCATAACTTTTGGTATGTTGTATATCCCTTTTTAATATTTCTCAAAATATTTTTTAAATTTATCTTTTGATTTTCTCTTTGAAAAAATGCTCATTTAGTAGCATGTTGCTTAATCACAACATATTTATGAACTTCCCACTTTTCTTTCTGTAATCAATTTCTAGTTCATATCATTGTGGTTGGAAAAGGTGCTTGATATAATTTCAATCTTCTTAAGACTTGTTTTATAGTTTAACGTATAATCTATTCTAAAGAATGTTCTCACCCATGGTGCTTAGTGCCATTTGACTAGGGGTCAATCTGGTCAATGCCGATTGCTGAGGTTTGCCTGAATCCATCATTGCTGCTGTATGTGCAAGAAGTGGCTAGACGTTTCTGCATGTTGATTCACTTTTAGACATACGGATTCACAAGCTAAGAAATTTGCTGCCTTGTAAGCTGAGGTACTGGGTCAGTGTGCTTTAAAAGGGCTTAATAAAAATATAAATTCAGACAGAAGGGGAGAGGCAGCATGTGGAAAAGATGACCTATGGAGTGTGGAGTTCTGGACTTTGGAGCCGTGTGGCTGACAGGGTCATGGTACTCCGGCCGGGTGTCAGGGATGTGCCTCTGAGGTAGGAGAGCCGAGATCAGGACATTGGTCCACCAGAGACCTCCCGGTTCCACATAACATCAAATGGCAAACATTCTCCCAGAGATCTCCATCTCAATGCTAAGACCCAGCTCCACTCAATGACTAGCAAGTTACAGTGCTGGACATGCTATGCCAAACAACTAGCAAGACAGGAACACAGCCACACCCATTAGAAGAGAGGATGCCTAAAATCATACTAAGGTCACAGACACCCCAAATCATACCATCGGACAAGGTTCTGTCTAACAGAAAGACAAGATTCAGCATCATCCACCAGAACACAGGCACCAGTCTGCTCCACCAAGAAGCCTACACACCCAATGAGCTTTACCCAGTGACAGCAGACATCAAAAATGATGGGAACTACAAACCTGCAGCCTGCAAAAAGGAGACCCCAAACACAGTAAGTTAAGCAAAATGAGGAGACAGAAAAACACAAAGCAGAAGAAGGAACAAGGTAAAAACCCACCAGATCAAACAAATGAAGAGGAAATAGGCAGTATACCTAAAAGAATTCAGAGTAATGACAGTAAAGATAATCCAAAATCTTGGAAATAGAATGGAGAAAATACAAGAAATGTTTAACAAGAACCTAGAAGAACTAAACAGCAAACAAACAATGATGAACAGCACAACAAATGAAATTAAAAATTCTCTAGAAGGAATCAATATGAGAATAACTGAGGCAGAAGAACTGATAATAAAAGGTTTTATCCTGGAAGATAAAATAGTGGAAATAACTACTGCTGAGCAGAATAAAGGTAAACGAATTGAGGACAGTCTCAGAGACCTCTGGGACAACACTAAATCCACCATCATTCGAATTACAGGGGTCCCAGAAGAAGAAGAGAAAAAGAAAGGGAGTGAGAAAGTATTTGAAGAGATTATAGTTGAAAACTTCCCCAATATGGGAAAGGAAATAGTCAATTCCAGGAAGTGCAGAGAGATCGATACAGGAAAAATCCAAGGAGAAACAAGCCAAGAGAAATATTAATCAAACTATCAAAAATTAAGTACAAAGAAAAAATATTAGAGCAGCAGGAGAAAAGCAACAAATAACATACAATAGAACACCCACAAGGTGAAGAGCTGATCTTTCAGAAGAAACTCTGCAAGCCAGAAGGGAGTGGCAGGACATATTTAAAGTGGTGAAAGGGAAAAAACTACAACAAATATTATTCTACCCAGCAAGGATCTCATTCAGATTTGATGGAGAAATTAAAACCTTCACAGACAAGCAAAAGATAAGAGAATTCAGCACCACCAAACCAGCATTAAAAAAAACGCTAAAGGAACTTCTCTAGGCAGGAAATACAGAAGAAGGACAAGATGTACAATAACAAACTCAAAATAATTAAGAAAATGGTAATAGGAACATACATTAAATGTAAATGTAAATGGATTAAATGTAAATGGATTAAATGCTCCAACCAAAATACATAGACTGGCTGAATGGATACAAAAAGAAGACCCATATAGATACTGTCTACAAGAGATGCACTTCAGACCTAGGGACACATACAGCCTGAATGTAAGGGGATGGAAAAAGATATTCTATGCAAAAGGAAATCAAAAGAAAGCTGGAGTAGCAATTCTCATATCAGACAACATAGACTTTACAATAAAGACTATTACAAGTCACAAAGATGAACACTACATAATGACCAAGGGAGCAACCCAAGAAGAAGATATAACAATTGTAAATGTTTATGCACCGAACATAGGAGCATCTCAATACATAAGGCAAATACTAACAGCCATAACAAGGGAAATCAACGTAACACAATAACTGTAGGAGACTTTAACACCCCACTTTCACGAATGGACAGATGAGCCAAAATGAAAATAAATAAGAAAACACAAGCTTTAAATGAAACATTAAAAAAGATAGACTTAATTGATATTTACAGGACATTCCACTCAAAAACAATAGAATACCATTTCTTCTCAAGTGCTCATGGAAAATTCTCCAGGATAGATCATAACTTGGGTCACAAATCAAGCCTTGGTAAATTTTAGAAAATTGAAATGATATAAAGTATCTTTGCTGACCACAACCCTATGAGACTACATATCAATTATAGGAAAATATCTGTAACAAATACAAACAAATGAAGGCTAAACAATACACTACTAAGTAACCAAGAGATCACTGAAGAAATCAAAGAGGAAATCAAAAAATACCCAGAATCAAATGACAATAAAAACACAACCCGAAACCTATGGGGTGCAGCAAAAGCAGTTCTAAGAAGGAAGTTTATAGCAATACTATCCTACCACAAGAAACAAGAAACATCTCAAATAATCAACTTAACCACACTAAAGCAATTAGAGAAAGAAGAACAAAAAAAAACTGCAAAGTTAGCAGAAGGAAAGAAATCATAAAAATCAGATCAGAAATAAATGAAAAAGAAATGGAGGAAACAATAGCACAGATCAATAAAACTAAAAGCTGGTCCTTTGAGAAGGTAAAGAACATTGATAAACCATTAGCCAGACTCATCAAGAAAAATAAGGAGAAGACTCAAGTCAACAGAATTTGAAAAAGGAGAAGTAACAACTAACACTGAAGAAATACAAAGGATCATGAGAGATTACTACAAGCAACTGTATGCCAATAAAATGGAAAACCTGGAAGAAATGGACAAATCCTTAAAAAGCACAACCTTCTGAGACTGAACATGGGAGAAATAGAAAATATAAACAGACCAATCACAAGCACTGAAATTGAGACTGTGATAAAAAAATCTACCAACAAACAAAACCACAGGACCAGATGGTTTCACAGGGTAATTCTACCAAATATTTAGAGAAGAGCTAACACCTATCCTTCTCAAACCCTTCCAAAATATAGCAGGGGGAGGAACACTCCCAAACTCATTCTACGAGGCCACCATCACCTGATACCAAAATGAGAAAAAGATGTCTCAAAGAAAGAAAACTACAGACCAATATAACTGATGAACATAGATGCAAAAATTCTCAACAAAATACTAGCAAACAGAATCCAATAGCACATTAAAAGGATCATACACCATGATCAAGTGGGGTTTATCCCAGGCAAGAAAGGATTCTTCAATATATGCAAATCAATAATATGATACCCCATATTAACAAGTTGAATGATAAAAAAACATGATCATCTTAATAGATGCAGAAAAATCTTTTGACAAAATTCAACACTCATTTGTGATAAAACCCTCCAGAAAGTAGGCATAGAGGGAATTTACCTCAACATAATAAAGGCCATAGATGACAAACCCACAGCCAACATAATCCTCAATGGTGAAAAACTGAAACCATTTCCACTAAGATCAGGAACAATACAAGGTTGTCCACTCTCACCACTATTATTCAACATAGTTTTGGAAGTTGTAGCCACAGCAATCAGAGGAGAAAAAGAAATAAAAGGAATCCAAATCGGAAAAGAAGAAGTAAATCTGTCACTGTTTGCAGATGACATGACACTATACATAGAGAATCCTAAAGATGCTACCAGAAAAATACTAGAGCTAATCAATGAATCTGGTAAAGTAGCAGGATACAAAATTAATGCACAGAAATCTCTTGCATTCCTATACACTAATGTTCAAAAATTCAAAAGAGAAATTAAGGAAACACTCCCATTTACCATTGCAACAAAAAGAATAAAATATCTAAAAATAAACCTACCTAAGGAGACAAAAGACCTGTACACAGAAAACTATAAGACACTTAGGAAAGAAATTAAAGACGGTACAAACAGATAGAGAGATATACCATGTTCTTGGATTGGAAGAATCAACATTGTGAAAATGACTCTACTTACCCAAAGCAATCTACAGATTCAGTGCAATCCCTATCATACTACCACTGGCATTTTTCATAGAACTAGAACAAAATATTTCACAATTTGTATGGAAACACAATAGACCCCAAACAGTCAAAGCAATCCTGAGAAAGAAAAATGGAGCCAGAGGAATCAGGGTCCCAGAGTTCAGATGATAATTCAAAGCTACAGTAATCCAGACACTATGGTCCTGGAACAAAAACAGAAATATAGATCAATGGAACAAGACAGAAAGCCCAGAGATAAACCCATGTGCCAGTCATCACCTTATTTTTGATAAAGGAGGCAAGGATATACAATGGAGAAAAGACAGCCTCTTCAATAAGTGGTGCTGGGAACACTGGAAAGCTACATGTAAAAGAATGAAATTAGAACACTCCCTAACACCATACACAAAAATAAACACAAAATGGATTAAAGACCTAAATATAAGGCCAGACACTATAAAACTCTTAGAGGAAAACATAAGCAGAACACTCTGTGACATAAATCCCAGCAAGATACTTTTTGACCCACCTCCTACAGAAATGGAAATGTAAACAAAAATAAACAAATGGGACCTAATGAAACTTAAAAGCTTTTGCACAGCAAAAGAAAGCATAAACAATACAAAAAGACAACACTCAGAAAGGGAGAGAATATTTGCAAATGAAGCAACTGACAAATGATTAATTTCCAAAATTTACAAGCAGCTCATGCAGCTCAATATCAAAAACAAAAACAACCCAGTCCCAAAATGGGCAAAGACCTAAATAGACATTTCTCCAAAGAAGATATACAGATTGCCAACAAACACATGAAAGGATGCTCAACATCACTAATCATTAGAGAAATGCAAACCAAAACTAAAATCAGTTATCACCTCACACCAGTCAGAATGGCCATCATCAAAAAATCTGCAAACAATAGATTCTGGAGAGGGTGTGGAGAAAAGGGAACCCTCTTGCCCTGTTGGTGGGAATGTAAACTGATACAGCCACTATGGAGAACAGTATGGAGGTTCCTTAAAAAACTAAAATTAGAACTACCATACGACCCAGCAATCCCACCAGTGAGCATATACCCTGAGAAATCCATAATTGAAAAAGGGTCATGTACCCCAATACTCATTGTAGCTCTATTTACAATAGCCAGGATATGGAAACAACCTAAGTATCCATCGACAGACGAATGGATAAAGAAGATATGGCACATATATAGAGTGGAATATTACTCAGCAAAAAAAAGAAATTGAGTTTTTTGTAGTGAGGTGGATGGACCTAGAGTCTGTCATACAGAGTAATGTAAGTCAGAAAGAGAAAAACAAATACCGTATGCTAACACATGTACATAGAATCTTAAAAAAAAAAATTGTTCTGAAAAACCTAGGGGCAGTATAGGAATAAAGACGCAGATGTAGAGAATGGGCTTGAGGACACGCAGAGTGGAAAGTGTATGCCGAGATGAAGAGAGTGGCATGGACATATATACACTACCAAATATAAAATTGGTAGGTAGTGGGAAACAGCTACAAAGCACAGGGAGATCAGCTGGGTGCTTTGTGACCACCTAAAGGGGTGGGTTAGGGAGTGTGGGAGGGAGATGCAAGAAGGGGGTGATATGGGAATATTTGTATATGTACAGCTGATTCACTTTGTTATAAAGCAGAAACTATCACACCATTGTAAAGCAATTATACTCCAACAAAGATGTTTAAAAAAATAAATAATATAAAGTAATTTAAAAAAAGAATATGGGGCTTCCCTGGTGGCGCAGTGGTTGAGAGTCCGCCTGCCAATGCAGGGGACACGGGATCGTCCCCGGTCTGGGAAGATCCCACATGCCGTGGAGCGGCTGGGCCCGTGAGCCATGGCTGCTAAGCCTGCGCGTCCGGAACCTGTGTTCTGCAACGGGAGAGGCCATAACAGTGAAAGGCCCGCGTACCACAAAAAAAAAAAAAAAGAATATGAAATCAAATTTATTTCTGATAATGTTAATTAACCTAAAATTGAAAATAAAACCTTAAATTTCCCCAAAATATAATGTTCTATGTGCACTTCGGAAGAATGTATTTTCTCTTGCTTTCAATAGCATGTTCTGTATATGTCTGTTAAGTTCATCTTACCTAATGTTTAATTTAAGGCCAATGTTTCCTTAATGACTTTCTGTCTAGATCATTTATCCATTGGTAAAATGCTGTATGAAAGTCCCCTATTAGACAACAATATTTTACTGCTGTCTATTTCTCCCATTAGGTATTATTAATATTAGTTTTGTATGTTTAGATGGCTTCAATGTTGGGTGCATAGATATTTACAAATATTACATCCTCTTGTTGAATTGATCCCATTCTCATTATGGAACAATCATCTTTGTCTCTTATTGCAGTCTTTGTCTTCAAGTCTATTTTATCTCATATATGTATAGCACCCCAGCTTTCTTTTCATTTTCATTCACATGAAATATCCTTTTCCATACCTTCAGTCTTGTGTGTTCTTACATCTGAGGTGAATGTTTTGTAGGTAGCATATAGATGTGTGTTGTGTTTTTCTCCATTCAGCCACTCTATGCCTTTTGAATGGAGTATTTGGTCCATTTATATTTAAAGTAATTATTGAGATGTATGTACTCTGTAACTTTATGTTAATTGTTTTCTGGCTGTTTTATAGATGTATGCTACATTAAATGTCTGTCACTTAGACTGGTGCTTTTATATAAGCAAATAAGTCTCTTTCACAGAGAATCTTGGTGATTTTCAGTTGGCTGCCTCTGCACTGGGCCCTGCGATGGGCGAGGCCATGTAGTTAAGCCCTTTAAGAACTGTTTCTTAGTTTGCTGTGGCCTTGTGTGTGGATTCAAGCCACACTGGCTTTCAAAACTAGATTTTTTTAAGGGCTTTTTTCTCAATTACAGGTCTTAAAATTTGGAGTGCTTGATGTAGTGTTCAAATGCTGTGCTCCTCAGGGAGAAGCTGGGGTGAGGAGGTTGCGTTCCCTCCTGATGATGGATTGACATACTGGAGGGTGGGGATTATGGCAGTATTTTGTCTCAGTCTCTTCTACCCATTTCAATGTGGATTTTCTCTCATTCACCTGATGTGTAGCATTCACTCACCTAATATTTTTTTCCTATATAGCTGTAGATTGACTGTGTCTGCAGGAGTAAGTGAGTTCAGGATCTTCCTATTTCACCACCCTGAACTGGAAACAGAGATTACTTTTATTATTTCCTCAAACCTGTATTCCTCAGACCTATGCCACCACTAATGTACTTACTGTCTTTAGATTTGGCTAACTTTGATATTTGATATAAATGAAGTATGCGATCTTTTGTGACTGGCTTCTTTCACTTAGACTAATGTTTTTGAGGTCCGTCTATGTTGTAGCATGTATCGGTACATTTTTTAAAATTACAAAATAATTTTCCATTGTTTGATTAAACCAAATTTTATTTATCCATTCATTAGTTTATGGGTATTTGAATCAGTTCCACACTTTAGCTATTATGAATAATGCTGATATGAGTAGTTATGTGTAAGTTTTTGCATGAACATATACTTTTAATTATCTTACATTTATTCTCAGAAGTGGAACTGCTGGCTCATATGTTAATTATATTTAATATTTTGAGAAATTGCCAGATTGTTTACCAAAGTGGCTACACCATTTTACTTTTCTACCAGCAATGTATAAAGGTTCTGATTTTTTTCACATCCTCACCAATACTTGTTACTGTCCATTTTTTTTATTATGGCCATCTTAATATACATGAAGTGATATTGCAGTTTTGATTAGCATTTCACTAATGATTAATGCTATCGAGCATCTTTTCATGTGCTTATTAGTCATTTGTATATCTTCTTTGGAAAAGTATTCAAACATTTTGCCCATTTTATAAATTGACTTATTTGTGTCTTTATTGTTGAGTTATAAGACTTCTTTATATATTTTTGATTCTAGTCCCTTATTAGATATATGATTTTAAAATAGTTTCTCCCATTTTGTGGACTTCTTTCACTTTCCTGATAGTGTATTTTGAAACATAAATGTGCTTAATTTTGAAGAAGTACAATTTATTTTTTCTATGTAGTTTATGATTTTGATGTCATATCTAAGAAACCACTGCCAAATTCAAAGTCACAGAGATTTATGCCTATGTTTTACTTTTATAACTTTAGCTCTTACATTAGGTCCCTATTTTGTTTTCAGATAATCTTTTTGCATGGTATATATTAGGTTTCAACTTTATCCTTTTGCATGTGAATATCCAATTATTTCAGCACTATTTGTTTAAAAGACAATACAAAAATCAACTTACCATAAAGGTAAGGCTCTATTTTTGGACACTCAGTTTTATTTAATTGACCTATATATCTATTCTTATGGCATAGCACATTGTTTTGATTACTGAAGGTTTATAGTAAGCTTTGAACTTACTACAGATAAGTAGATATGTGACTTTTTGATTCTTCTTTTTCAAGATGATTTTTGGGAACAATTTCTACCAAAAATGACATCCATGATTTAGATAAGATTTTATTGAATCTATAAATCTACTTGTGGAGATTGATATCTTAAAAATATTAAACCTTCCAATTCTTGAGCACAGGATGTCTTTCCATTTATGTAGATCTTTAAAATATTTCTTTCAACAGTATTTTGTGATTTTCAGAATATAGATGCAGCACAGCTTTTTAAAATTTATTCCTAAGCATTTTCATCTTCCTGATGCTATTGCAAATGGAATTGTTTCTTTATTTCATTTTTGGATAGTTCATTTTTATTGTATACAAATGCTACTGATTTTTGTATATCAAATTTGTATTCTGCAACCTCACTGCACGCATAAACTAGTTGCATTAGTTTTCTTAGTGGATTCTTTAAGATTTTCTATACATAAGATTATGTCCCTGCAAATAGAGGTAGTTTTTCATCTTCTTTTCCAATCTGAATGCCTTCCTTTTACTTGTCCAATTGTCCAGACAAGAACCTCCAGCACAATGTTGAATAGAAGAGGTGGAGCATACATTCTTGTCTTGTCCCAGATCTTAAAAGGAAGTTTTTATCTTTTACCACCATGTATGATGTTAGCTGTGGGGTTTTGTACCTGTCCTTTATCAGGTTATGGACATTTATTTCAGTTCCTAGGATGTTCAGAATTTTTATCATTAAAGGGTATTGGAACTCTCAAGTGCTTTCTCTTTATCTATTGAGATGATTATGTAGTGTCTGTCCTTTATTCTATTACATGGTGTCTTATACTGATTTATTTTTATATATCAAACTAATCGTGGATTCTTGGGATAAGGACCACTTAGTCACAGTGTATAATCCTTTATATATGTTGATCAATTCAATTAACTGTTTTTTGGTTGAGTTTGTGTGTGTGTGTGTGTGTGTGTGTGTGTATTCATAGGAGATATTGATCTGAAGCTCCTTTTCTAGTGACAGCTCTCTCTGATGTTGGTATAAGTGTATACTGGCTTCATAGAATGAGTTAGGAAAAATTTCCACTGCTTTTGGAGGTGTTTGTAAAAAATTAGTATTAATTATTTATTAAAGTTATATAAAATTCACACTGAAGTCATCTGGTTGTGGGCTTTATGGAACTATGTTTCCTTTATGGAACAATTTTGGTTACTAATCCAATTCCTTTACTTCTTTTGGCTCTATTCATATTTTCTAATTCTTCTCATGTCAGTTTTGATATTTTGTGTCTTTTTAGGAATTTGTTCCTCTCTCTTGTTAGATTAAATTGGATTGGAAATTGTTCATTAAACTTACATGTGTATATATATTTCTGTAAATTCAGTATTGATGACCTTTTCATTCCTGATTTTGTTAATTTGAGACTTCTGTTTTTTTAATTGGTCATTCTAGCTATAGTTTTGTCAATTTTCTTGAATTTTTTCAAATAAAAATATTTTTCTTTTGATGATATTATATATTGTTTTTCTATTCCCTATTTCATTTTATTGTGCACTAATCTCTATTAATTTCAATCCTTCTCTGCTTTGGGTTGAGTTTGTTCTATTTCCAGTGTGTTAAGGTGGTAGGTTATGTTAGTAATTCAAAATATTTTTTTCTTTTTTACTATAGCTATAAATTTCACTCTACAGACCACTTTAATCACTTACCATTAGCTTTGTCATGTTGTGTTTTTGTTTTTGTTTATTTCAATTATATTCTAATTTCCATTTTGATGTCCTATTTGATCAACTAGTAATTTAAAAATTTATTGTTTAGTATCCACAGATTTGTGGATTTCCCAAATTTACTTCTCTTATTGAGTTGTGATTTCATTTCACTGTGTGGGGTATATGTAGTTTGTATAATTTCAATTATTTTTAATTGATTTAGGCTTGTTCTATGACCTAACATGTGGTCTATCATGGAGAATGTTTTATGGGGACTTGAGAAGAATGTGTATTCTCTTGTTTTGGACAGAGTATTCTATAGGTGTTTGTTAGGTCTAGCTGGTGTATAGTGTTGTTCAACTTCTCTGTTTCTTTGTTTATCTCTGCCTTTTTGTTAGATCCATTTTAAAAGTTAATTATTGAAGCTCCCAACTCTTAGCTTGAACTGTCTATTTCTCCCTTTAATTTTCTTTTGGATTCATGTATCTGGGGGCTTTCTTTTTATGTACCTATATGATTATAATTTTATGTCTTTCTGATAAATTGATATGTTTTTGTCTTTTGCAACAAGGTTTGTCTTAATTTGATTTTTTCTCATACTGGTAGAGACATGCTATTTTACTTTGGTTATTATTACATAGTATATCTATTTCCAACTATTCAACATATGTGTGCTTTTGAGTCTAAAGTATGAGTCTTGTAGAAAACAAAGAGTTGGATAATGTTATCCATCTCTTTTTATACAACCTACAATATCTGGTTTTAATTAGCATATTTAGCCCATTTATACTGACTATGTTACTGATTAGGTACATTTTATGTGTTTCATTTAGTATTTGTTTTCTATGCATCTTATGCCTTTTGAAATTTCTCTATTCCTCCATTAATGCTTTCTTTTGTGTTAAATAGATATTTTATAGTATCACATTTTAATTCCCTTACTGTTTCTTTTTCTATATTTTTAAGTTATTTTCTTAGTATGTTGCTCTAGGAATTACAATTAACATCTTAACTTCAAATCATTTAACAGAGGTTACACCAGGTTAATTCCAACATTGCACAAATACTTCGCTCTAGTATTGCTCTGTTCCCTTTTCCATTCTTGTAATTTGATTGTGGTAAAAATTACATCACCATATACTATAGGTTCACCAACATTGTTTTTTTTTTTTTTGGCTGTGTTGGGTCTTAGTTGCAGCACACAGGATCTTCACTGAGACTTTCAGGATCTTTCATTGCAGTGCGTGGGCTCTTTGTTGTGGCACATGGGCTCTTTGTTGCAGTATTCAGGCTTCTCCCTAGTTGTGGCATGTGGGCTACAGAGTGCATAGGCTCTGTAGTTTGCAGTACATGGGCTCAGTAGTTGTGGCTTGTGGGCTTGTGACATGTGGGATCTGAGTTCCCTGACCAGGGATCAAACCCATGTCCCCTGCATTGGAGGGCAGATTCTTTACCACTGGACAACCATGGAAGTTCCCTAGGCCCACCAACTTTTAGTGCAATTTTTTAAATTTATTGTTTTATGCAATTGTCTTTTAAATCAGATAAGGGAGAAAAGTTACAACAGAGATATATTTATACTGTCTTTTATATTTACCTATGAAGTTATTTTTAGCAGTGCTCTCTATTTCATTTGTCTGATGGGTTTCCTATAATACTTTTTTATATGTCAGTTCTGTTATTGACAAATTCTCTCATTTTTCTTTATCTTGGAAGTCTTAATTTCTTTTCGTTTTGGAGGATATTGTTAGCAGTCTTTCTTACAGCACTATGGATATGTCATCCTACTGTCCTTTGCCTTCCATAGTTCCTGACAAGAATGTAGCTATTAGTCTACTGAAGATACCTTGTATATGATGAATCACTTCTCTCTTGCTTCTTTCAATATTTTATCTTTGTCTTTGGTGTTCAACAATTTGACTATGATGTATCTTAGTGTGTATTTCTTTAAGTTTATCCTACTTGGAGTTGGTTGAGCCTCTTTGAAGTGCATTTTTTTTTTCATCAAATTTTGGAGTTTGGGGCCATTATTTATTCAAGTATTCTTATGCCCCTTACTTTGTATCTCTCTTCTCATTCTGGGATTCCCATTGTATAGATTGTTGATGGTGATTGGTGGCTCTCAGAGGTTCTGTTCATTTTTCTTTTAATTTTTTATTCCTCAGAAGGGGTCATCTCAATTGTCTGTTTTTCAAGTTACTGTTATTCTTTTTTCAGTTCTGATCAATTATTGAGCCCCTCTAGTGAAATTTTAATTTCACTTATACTATTTTTAACCCTAGAATTTCTATATATATATATATATATATTTTAGAATGTCTATCTCTTTATTGATATTCTCTATTTGGAGAGATATTGTCTCATATGTCCCATAGTTATCCAAACATTGTTCATTTAGTTATTTGCATGTAATTAAACTATCTGATTTTAAGTAAATTATTAGTAATTCCAATATCTACCTCACTCAGGATAAGTTTCTATTGCCTGCTTTTATTCTTGTTTATATGTCATGCTTTCATGATTCTTTGTGCATGTCTCTCTCTCTCTCTCTTTTTAAACTGGAGAGTTTAAAAAATATAATGTTCATCTCTGCAAATCAAACCAACCACTCTGGGGGTTAGGTTTGTGACTATCACTGGTTGTTGTTTGTTTTATTACTTCCCTGGGATAATTTTGTAAAGCATGTAATCTTTGTCATGTGCAGTCATAGAAGTCTCTTCCATTAGCTTAGTTATTGGACACAGATTTTCTTAAGTGTTTTAAAACAATAAGTCTCCCAGCCTTTCTAAAGTGTTGTGTGTGTGTGTGTGTGTGTGTGTGTGTGTGTGTGTGTGTGTTTTGAAGCATGCCTTCACTGCTCCTTCATGCAGTTTACGACTCTGTGCTCACCTTAGCTTTCTGGTTGCGCAGAACTTCATGTCCCCCAGATGTGAGAAATTAGGATTGAAACCACAGAAGTTTGTCTTGGGGGGCTCCGAGGAGGAGTTCCAGTTCTTTCTGTCTCAGTACACAAAGAATTCATTAAGAGGCAAAATGATAGATAAGAAGTGATTATTAGAATAGGAAACTTGTGACGCCTATAAATGAGCAGGCAAGTGAGTGTTGAGCTGCCCCAAGTACTTAGTGGGTTACATTTTTATAATCAAAGGAAATGGGTGGGGAGGTGAAGACGACCTTCTTCCTCATTCTTTGAGTCTTCCATTGGTAACTCTTCCTACATGATGGGGAAGGGAGCTTTTGACCCCATATGGCCCATCTGGGACTGTCATGGTGCTATGGAAAAGTTATTTCAGGTCTCAGTATAATGAGGGTCATTAACTTTGCAATGTCACCTTTCCCAAATTATTGCTTTTTATGTATGCAGACAGCATATCTTAGGGGCCATTAACTTACTGACATCATTGGGCAGGATATAGGCCTTATTTTTCCACTATTGTTTTATTGTCTTGAGGCATGGTGTGTGCCTCCATTGCATGTTTTTATTCCTAAGTAAGTTTACTTGGTTTTGTTGCTAGGCAAGCTTGTCTAGCCTAGCTGCTAAGCAACTTGCTCTGCTTCAAGCGTCAAGCAAACCCTCATTGTTTAAAGAGTTTCCCATTGCCTTCTCGAGTGATCATTAACTTACTGTGGTCTCCCAAAGCCCCATAAAGTTCCCTCTCTATCTACAGTCCCCTAGTGGGATTTCTAAACTAACTATTTGATTATCATACTCTATTCCTATCAGTATCTTTCCTGAGAATGTGCAAAGCTCTGAACATGCATGTGACCTTCTCTATTCCCAGAAATATACAGGAAGTTTACAAAGCCCCATTGGGTATCTCATTCTCCAGGTTTTCCTTCTAATTTTTTTTCAGTCATTTGTAAATCCTAGACTTAGGGAACTGCAAGGTTAAACAATTGCCACTGATTGTTTTCTAAATATGCCCTTAGGATTAGGGCTGTTCCATAAAGAGCTCTGAGTCTGGTCAAATAAAGAAAGTCTTAGAGAATGGATTTTTTCCAGGGTCTACCAGATATGTCAAATAGTGACAATTCTCTGGGGATAGGGCCTTTGGGACAGACTCCAAATCCATTGTAACCTCATAAGTGACTGACTGCTACAAGGCTGGTTTTCATAGCTACAATAGTGGAATGGCTACAGGTTTTCACAGTTATTACTGATCTAGGAAGAAGTAGATGGAAATAGGGTAAGTTAAAATGCCACAAAGCTCACTGTGCTTACAAAAATCCAGACTTTTTTTCTTGAATAAACTGTCTTCAGTTTGTTGCAAATCTTTGGGTAATTTCCAGAGCTCTGGAAAAGTTGATTTTGACAATTTTGCTCTTGTTCTCATTGCATTTATGAAGGAGAGGATTTTCAGAGGTACTCACTCTCCCTTTCTGGAATTTTGTTTTTCTACAGTGTATTCCTAAATATGCAAATAAAACATAAAAGCCATTTGTTATATGTGATTTGGATGATGGCGTCACTCACTACAGGCATTCACACATACAAACACAAATATATATAAATATCTTCAGTAATTTAGATATATTTTTTAAATAAAACATTTTGATCGAGGCAAATGAAATATCAAATTTCCTGAACAGTTTACATCCTCGCTACGATTACCCAAAATAAACCAAGAATGAAAAGGTTTTTCACTTAGCATCAACTGAATATCCTCAAAATGGTGCGCTTTGCCTATGGGAACTACACAATTTTGATCTGAATCCCAGGCTTCTCATATCCAACTCCTAACAAAGTCTTTCTGAAACAAACCCTTTGTAGTCATATTTTTAGTAGTGTAACTTTTTATATAGTCACTAACAAACTCAAATATTATTGTTCTTTCCCAACCCTTGAAAATGTCCCATAACTAATAAATTAACATTACTATTTTGTGAGCACATACTTTGTGCCAGGCACAGTTTTAAATTCTTTTTACATATAATAATTTAACAGCACAGTGACCCTGAGTAATTACTCAGAGATGTTAAATAACTTGGCAGAAATTTCAGAGCTACAGAGAGTTAGAATGAGAATTTAAACTTATACCTCTATGATTTAAAGCCAGTGCTATTAACTGTTATGCTATTATGCATGCATATAAAATATACTTCCAAGAGATCATACCTAGTGAATAGAATTTTTATCACATCCATTTTCCACAGCAAAATTATCATCACTACTCTGAATGAATGGAACAACCCAAATGGGTGACAAGCCTACAGGAGATAAAGACCCAGGGTATGACTTCAACTCATAAGGGTAAGCAGCCATAGATAAATCAAACTGAAGTCTGCAGTAACAGTCATTTGGATTAAAAGTATATTCAAGGGGAGACATTTTAAGTTGGAAAGACATTGATATATTTTATGTATAAGTGACTGGTGAGGGCATTACTTTCTCAGCTATATATATATTGTATGTAATGTAATAGGTAGTTGTATTCCTAATAAAAGTAGGCCTAGAAAATGCCATCAGTGCATGAATTAAATTCTTACCTGATTATATTATATTTACAGGAATCCCACAATAAATATCAAGGGAAAACCCAAGATTATCAAAAAATGCTTAAGGTGAACACTTCCTTCAGTGTTCTTGGTCCTCTGTGCAGCCAAACCATAGGGGAGCAATTAAAGGTATACCGGAAAAGGAAAAGTGTGCTTTTCCTACACTGCTGAGAGCTGAAGTTTCCCACATGCTGTGTTCCAAGGGAATACAACCTGCCTGAATGAGAAGTCTTTAGGATATTTACCCTATGCAGTCATTCCTGCATTTTGCATTTTTTGAATCACAATTGCTTGTCTGGGACAACCTCTCTCCCAAGCCTCTGAATCATAAATGTGCTACATGATTTTCTAAAACACACTGCAATGTGATTCACACACCCAAGGGCAAGATTGGGTATTAAATCAATGTCAAGTTTTGTGTATTTTCATAAGGTTTGATTCTGTGATACTACTATTTAGCTTGAAGATATTTTTGTGTTTGAAACTCTGACAAATAAAGGAGGTCAAGGAGGGGAGTATTAGAGATTGCACTTGTATGTATATGTGTGTATATGAACATATTGTGTGTGTCTGTGTATAGAGGAAAACAAATTAAAAGAATTTTATTAATAATAGCTACATTCTATTAATTGTCTGTTACATTGTAGGCACTCTAATGTTACAGGATATATAATATTTTTAGTGAATAAAGAAATGTCCCAACTGGACTATAAACTCCATGAATATATGATCTTGTCTTTCTCATTTGTTCTTGTATTTCTAGAACATAGTACAATGCCTGGAGCATAATACATACTCATTCAATATTTTTAATGAATAAATTAATTGAAATATAATTTTTAAATTACCGGTATAATAGCCATGTGGCAAATATCCCATATATATATATACATATATACATATATATGTTAATAGAGTCTCTTTTGCTCTTAAGAAATTTGCTGTTAACTGTTTGTACTGATTAGTAGAGGCAGATCTATCATTAAATGAGCTCTCGTCTGTTAAATGAAATAGTAAGCATCCAATTTATTTTGCAGGAAGTTAATGTTAATAGGATAGTGAATTTGATCTTTTAGGCCATTGTTAATGTTTGATCTTAAATTCAAAGCTGAGAGATCCTTTCCAAAACGTATACCCCTGACTCTTCAGTTCAATGAAATAATGCCTTTTGGGATCTCAAGTAGTACCTGGCGCAGATTAGGCAACCCATCAAGAGAATGACTTCAAAATATTTTTACATCTTTAACACTGCTAACACTCTCTTACATGAGACATTCTTAGTTTTTATGTTAGAATCCTGTACACAAAATGCAACTCAGAGTATACTTCTTCATATAACCTTTTCCAGCCATTCAATTCTGAGGGCTATTTCTTTTCAATCAGTGCCTATAACATTTAGCATATATTTGTAACCCACAATTAATTAAATATGTCCTTTTCTTTAACTTTTTTTGTAAAGGTTTTGCCTCCTGTGATGGTTATTTTTGTGTCAACTTGGCTAGGTCACAGTATCCAGAGATTTGGTTAAATTTTATTCTAGATGTTTCTTTGAAGGCATTTTTAGATGACATTAACGTTTAAAACATTAGACTTTGGATAAAACATATTATGCTCAGTCACGTGGACAGGGCTCATCCAATAAGTTGAGTCATAGAAAAATGACTGACCTCCCTGGAAGAAAGAATTCTGCCAGCAGATGGTCTTCAGACTTGAACTGCAACTCTTCCCTGGTCTCCAGCCTGGATTTTAGATTTTAGATTTACCAACTTCCACAATTACATGAGCCAATTCCTTAAAATAAATCTCTCTCACATCACATTGACTCTGTTTTTCTGGAGAACCTTGATGAATACACCACCTTAACTAGAATTTTGTGCTTTTTATAGAAAAGTCCTGAGCATCACATTTTTGTGTATTTCTCCAGGACCCTTCTTTTCTTCCATCTCAAGTATTTACAAAGCATATACTGTGGACTCAAATAAAAGGCATGAGCATAGAGCGATGCACATAGAGTCAATACATATATTTTCTGAGTAAACGTTATTTTTACATTCACTCCATTAACGCACCTAACAACTGCTTTTGTTACTGAATTGTTGGTCATGAGCCTGAAACTTACATTTTTAAGGTTACTAACTTAGGACTACGGAGTAACTTTGGTACTAAGAGAATATGATTCAACCTGTAGGACTGAATGTTATGTTCCTCCCTATCAATTAAAGTATTATTATGCCATTATTAAATATACATAATGGATACAAAATAATGTCCATTTAAATCAGAATAAACTTCAGTCCTGATTGCTATCTTGGTTATGTGAAAGAATTTTTTATTATATTAAGTGCTGTTGGTATTCTTAGGAAGTCCGTTAATGGTAGGAAGTTAGATAGCAGTGGTATACCAAAATACAAAAAAAGAAAATGAATGCAAAATCTGGCCCTTATATTTCTTTCAAAGGAAGCATGTTCCAATCATAAATTCAAACAAAAATTCACAAGGCCTGTTGAATTAGAAACAAATTACATTATCATTGAGGTAATAGGCATTCTAAATTATACTTCCGAGCCTGAAAAATATGCTAGACATAGAAACATAAAGTAAAAAGAAAATTCTTTCATGTCAGATAAAGTATAAGTAGTAAATACCAATTACTACTGTAACAGTCACTCCTTAAAGCTTTTACATGACAATTAGATATCTCAGAAA
The DNA here is from genome assembly GCF_039906515.1 of Pseudorca crassidens. Classification (NCBI taxonomy): domain Eukaryota; kingdom Metazoa; phylum Chordata; class Mammalia; order Artiodactyla; family Delphinidae; genus Pseudorca; species Pseudorca crassidens. The sequence goes on along the minus strand of NC_090304.1, from coordinate 73,873,841 downwards.
TCTTAATGACTGTAGTTTAAAAGCAAGAAATACTTAAGCAACTGTATATTATCACTCTGACTATATCTTCTACTTCATGACATAAAAGATCTCATCTTGTCAGGAACAACACACGTCTAAAAATTAGAGAAAAAGTTTGCTTTTTTTTAACTGAACTTATGGCATACAAATACATCTAGTGGATTTTACTGACTCTCAAATGCCAATCCTCTACGGGCATAGATAAGGCTTGTGTCCAGTGGCATGCTAGTAAATATTTAACAACTGGATCTCGAAACAAAGTCCTGATCTATAGTATCTCAATTTCCTTTGTGAAATACTCCATCAAGGACAATTTCAAGCTACCAATATGAGGTCACTGAATTTGGAAGTAAAAAGAGATTGACACAATCAGCTATCAAGAACTGCTATGAGCTGGCATCAGCCATTGCTTGTGCTCACTGGCCATCAGTGCTCCTATGTCTTAAATTATGTGATTAGTAGGACTGTACCAAGCTGCTTTGCTCATTCATTCAAACACATACCAGTTTGGCAGTTATATTCCTGTATATCTTTGTGCACGTGTGTGCAATCATTTACTTTACATAATAATGTAGAATTGATAAAGGAAATAAATAGACATTTTAAAAGATTTTGATACATATTATTAATTGCCTCCTTGAGAGGTTGTACCCATCCAGACTTAGAGGAAAACTAAACAAGGGAAATAGAAAATGTGAATTGACGTTATCTGAGACTTTTACTGCTCATGTGTTTCCCACAAGAGAAGTTCTTGGCCATTCCTGTCCCCTTACATAAAAATCAAATATCATCCAAGTAACTGACACAATGAACCTGAAAGAAATTAAACTACTGGAAAGATGATTGAACTCCTCCTCAGAAGCCCACAAGATACAGAGTGAGCATGCCCTGCTTGACTAATGAAACCATATTTAATGAATCCCTAAGGTCCTCAGCTGCAGCCTTTGCATTCTCTCTACATTATCCTCCTCTTACTTCCTCAAAGAGCTGCCAATTTATTTTGAATCCTAAACACAATGAATGCTTTCCAATACATTACTCCCACTCCCTTGTCTTAGCTACACCTCAATGTAAAAGGAAAGAAAACCTCCTTAACCATCTCCACCCATTTGCTTTTACTTGTTTCTTCCTTTCAGTCTCCTTTTTGAGAAATCTCCCAGTGAGTAAGTGCACATATGGACTTTAGATGCAGAAATCATGGATTCAATTAGAATCTCTCCCTGTCTTTGACTATGACTGAGTTCTTTCACCTATAATTGATAATATCCTCCTAACCAGATTTTTATAAGATTATGTAAAATAATATAAATAAAAACATTTTTTAGCCACCCTGACAGTGACCTTTCCCAGTTCTATCTGCCTTTTTAGTCACTTAGTAAATCCTTGGAGACAAATATAAAATAATTGTTTTTTCTTGTTATACAGACAATAAACTAGAGAAAATTAGCTGTTTAGTCTTCTGTGGTCCTGTTAAATGTACCAAACATCACCCTTTGTTTTTTAGGCCTTTTTAAATAGCCATTTTTGATTGATTGAAATGTATTGCTAATTTTCTATTGAGATTTTACAAACCCTGGATAATGTTTGCTTTTATATTAAAGTCATTGCTTTCATACAATCAATACTTTCTCAATGCAATTTTTATGTTTATTTTTCTGGAAAGAAGATAATTTCAGAACTCTAGATTACTCATGCTGTATGCAATGACCTTTTGGTTTTGGTTTGTCTGTTTCCACCTCACCGCCATGGGAAAAAACGTATCAATAAGAGAAAAGATTTAACACTGAAGGATAGTCCATTATACAATCCTATGACATGTGAACAAAATTTAAAGAAGGATATCTATTACCTTTTCATACCACTCACTCTTCTGTCAGCTTAAAATTTTAAATCTAAAGTATATCAACAAAGAGCTGTTTAGCTTTATACAAAAAGAAATACATTTCAAGACATTTTCCCTAATGCTCAGAATTTAAGAAATGTATTTATAGTTGAAAATATTTACAGGTTTCATTTTTATGCTATTAAAAATCATAACTTAATGAAAAGTATATTATCTAAAGTCATTTTTGTGGAGCCCTATATTGAGGGCACAGGAAAAAAATCTCCAGAACTAACTGAGCTCCCATGGCAACGGTTGCCATGGGCTCTCCTGACCTAAATTGGACAGCACCCCGACTCCGTATTAGGTAAAATATTCACCATATAGCAACCTGACCAATCACCTAACGCCATCCTTTCAGCAGGAATTTTCTTTGTCTTGAAGCTATAAATGTTGGCTACTAGTCCACAAAAAGGGGTTGGCTCTCCCTGGTCTATCAGGAAGTTGGCCCGCTTATTTGCAGAGCCCCTCACTAACACTGCTCTTTGTTCTCAATAAACTCACTCTGTTCTAAAATACTTTGTGTCTGGAAATTCTTTTTCCAACCCATGCATGGACCATGACAATTTTGTTAACAGATTGGTTAAACTGTGGCTCAGTGGTTTTTTTGGTTTGTCTTTCTTAATATGCATAATATTCTTAATATCCTTGACCTCATTAAAGTATTTTAGAAATATTTTGGCTAAAGTTTATCTAGATCCTTTAAGCTCACTTCTCCCTTTTTGGCTATGCTTTATGTTGGAAAAAAAAAAAAAAGATACAGAACCTAGACAGTTTTTGATGAGACTATGAAACCACCAGTTAATAATTACTTGCCAATTTATTCAGTTATGTTTCAGAATAAGTCCTTTCTTTGTCTTTTATGGCTTTTCTTACAGCAAAAAAGAGAAAGAAGGTAAATGGAAACATTGAGAGAATATGTCTTCAGATAGATCAATTTGAAAAACAATCCCTCATAACTTCCTTTTATTAAAAGACAAACATGAGAAAAAATAACTGTGGAAAAAATTAGAAAAATGTTTTTCATTTACGTAAATTTATAAACACAAAACACAATCAGACCACAAATGCAATGTTGAAAACAAATGTATTGAAATAGATATCTGACTTCATTAGGGTAACAGATGCTTGACTAATTCTAGATATCAACAAGGACGTGAAAACAGTAGGCAATTAAGTCACCCCATGATGTGTCAGAGCTTGAAATTTCTAAAAGATGCAGTTCACTGAGTTGCTAGCTTAATTGTGTGAACTGTTGTTGTTATTAAAACTTGATTTTTAAAACTTTCTCTATTACATCACCACCTACAGCTTAAAGTATAGTAATTATAGTTATAACTTTAAAACACTATGCATTGAAAATCTAACAATTTTAATAATAAAAATATGAAATTGAAAGGTCATGTGTAAATTATAGAAAAAAATTATTATGATTTTGCTCCAAACCACTTTTTTGGAGGGGTGGTGGTGGGCTGGGGTGGAGGTTCTTGTTTCTTTTTTTCCAGAGCCATTCTCATTGTTTTCATGTTTCAGGGACTGCTAAGGCTGGTTACATAAATGTGTTAATCTAGGTAATCTAATTGTTTCAGATTAATCTGATCTCAATTAAATCACTTAGAAGGCAGATACAACATGGACTATCCTGCCAGTAGGCTTAAAACCTAAATTACCAACAAAAAGAACTTTCTGTAATGGGAAGTCAAAGGGGATAGAGTATGAACTTCAAAAAAGGAGAATCTAAACTATTCAGTATTCCTCTTCCAGAAAATATTCACTACATGTCTATGGACTAACAGATAGGTAAACTAATACCTGACTGAATGCTAGCACAAATTCTGAAAAGTCAAGAATTAACCCCCCTAGAGAAATGGTATTCACATACAAGTTTTTCTCTTAATGCTCATGAACTCTTTCTTTGCCTCTGTCTCCTCTTGCCCTCTTGGCCTCCTATCACACCAGGTTGATTACACCACTTTCACCTCGGAGTTTCTGAACCCACTGGGTGGCAAGGTGTGACCCTTGCATTAAGAGATAACACATGTCAAATATGTTTCCATGATTTAATAGGCTACACTCAAACCAAATGCAGGGAACTTTAAACATGCACTCCAAATTCCAGGAAGTCTTCAAAGCTCAGAGAAGGAGCTCTGATACGGACCACTGGCAAATTTATATCATGTTTTTCATTGTTGCTAAGGGTGGTAGCTTTTGGGAAAGACACATGGAATTGGCAACCTGGCATTTTTGGTAATTCATATTTACGGTTTCTTAGCATTTTTGCTATTTTGCTATCTCTATGTGGGGCTTTTCTTATCTTTTGGATCCATGTTCCCCTCTATTTTATTTTTTAGAACTCCCTGAGTAGTGCCTGCAGAAGGACCTGAACTTTTCTTTATGGGAGGTGTCCCCCCTTGGCAAACCCCAGGGCAAAAGAATAGGAGGAGTAGAAGGAGAAGGGGGAGATGGAGCAGGCTGATTTTACTTGCCTAGGTTAAAGGAGTTTGGCTAATACAAATGTAACTCATGAAATTTGGGACAAAAGCACAAACAATAATAGTAGCTATTTGCCACATTTGACAGATGTGTTCTCAGGACCTAGCACCCTCAGGATCTTGTATCAGGGGTAAATGGCAGGTGTCTCTCTTTGTTTCTAGCTCTCTCTTCCTTTTTTCTTTTTTTTTTTCCTAGCTCTCTCTTTCTTTACACACATACACACACACACACACACACACACACACACACACAGGAAATTTTGAGCATTTGATATTAGAGATAAATGTTTAATTCACAAATAGTGTTTGTTTACATGCTGTGTTAGTAATTTGGACAGTTCAACAGCATTCAGCTCTTTTATTTCAGTTTGTGAGTTGATGAGCATACAATTTGCTACTCTCTATTTTTTCTGCCTACCAAGGTGGCTGTCAATATTCCATATTGTGGCTGCCTTTGGTCTATTAATCTGGTCCCCCGTGTAAGGAAAACAACCACACAAAAAAGAGACATCAGCCAATCCATTACATATATATCAAATATATATATATATAGTGCGATGAATTAGAAAGTCTTTTGTTGTTTTAAGCAACTGAAATTTTGGCTTTGTTTGTTTCCATAGAATAGTGTAGCCTATCCAGACAGTTATATACGTGAAGAAAATATGTTTGGGTCTTAAATACTACTGCAAGTAGGTGAAAATATGAACATAAGCTTCTTTTACGGGTTTAAATGCAAACTAGTAGAGAATGTATTAATACAGATAGGATGCTTTGAGGTGACATCATAGAATTAAATTTCATTATTAGTGTCAAAAATATTAAGCTCATATAGTACATCTATATTTTCTCAAATAATAAAGTGGGGAGTAGATGGTGGTGGTTTTCATGTAACAGGTAAAAATATTGTGTTTCATAACATTCCCAAATTAAGTCACAGAAGTAATATGATAAATGAAAACATTAGGTATTTGCACAAGGGAGATAGCAAGAAAGCACATGAGGGAAATCAAAATAACCAGAAAATGACATACTGCATGATACATCAAAGCGGTGAAGTTTAAGTGGTTCGTGAAAACACAGTCTTCAAATTTCTCTCAAAATAAGTTCTCTTGAGTCCTATGTGTGAACATGCTTCTAACAAATCCCTTTTCCCCCTTTAAAATGCCAACACTGTTCCTCATTTCCATGTACTTGGCTAAACATTATTTTGGGCAACAACTGTTGAGACAATTTCGTTTCATTAATTCTATATTGCAAATGTGCAATAAGAATCCCAAAATATGAGTGAGTTTTATTAAAATGATGTTGCATGATTTTTTCCCAAATGTTATTCTTGGAAACTATGGAAAAACCTATTTAACATTGTCAACCACACTGGTGCATATTTGCTGTGCATAAAGCAACCTACTAGAATTTGATAATGCAGAAATTTGAATTATTCCTTATAAATTTTCAAATCAAAAAAATAAAATGTACTTTATCAAATTATTTTTCTTTATTTAAAAATAAGCAATGTATTTATTTAAAAATAAGCAATAAAAATAAGCAATGTATAAGCAATAAGCAATGATATATACATTCAAAACCACAATTTGACTACTGGAAAAAATCTAGATAAGAGTTTGATATGATACGGATGAAACTACTTGAGTTTGGGACAATTTCTTAGTTAAAGCTCTGTGAGCCCTTTGCAGACAATGAGTCCTGATAGAATATACCCTTGCTTCACTTTAATTTCACCCTTTGTGTGAATTATCTTTTGTTTACATACTATCAGTGTACTATGCACCTCGTTAACTAAGGTGGTTAAAGTAGATTATTTTAAAAGTTCTTTCCTACCTCTAGTATTTAAAATATTTGTATTGTCTTCTGTCCCATGTTTTACACTATACTTAGAAAAGTTAACAGTGCTAGAGTGCACAGATATTGCTGGCTGCACATTGACTGTTCAATTTTTATCTTCCTTTTGCTTCATGTTTTGTATTTGGAATCATCTCTCTTCTGGACTGAAATGTGGAAAAAATTTCACGAACAAATAGAACAGATACAGCTTGTTATCTGATCATTATTCTACCTGCACTGTTTTGTCTCAATGTAAAAAAGCTATTGTCCCAATCTTTTGCTACAACTTAAAAAAAGAAAATGCATCAGTGCAAAGTACAGAAACACACTGATTCAATGAGTATACCATCCATTAAGAAAACCTTCCCAAGCTCTTTGGAAATGCGGGAATCCAAACAACTTTTCCAGCCATTTATCAAAGATCATAAATGTATCATTTCAAAAAAAAATGAAACAGTAAGCACTAAAGTTAGAGAAGTACACCAATATTAAGCAATTTTCTCTCATTTATTCAACTTCCCCTTACATTCTTCTCAGGAAGAAACAAAAAATTTGTGTAGACTTATCCTGCTTGATACCAAGAAGGGGTAGCGCGGAAACAAATAACAGTGTGTAATCAATTAGAGCACAATGTGTAAATCTGTTTCTTATCAATTAGATAACTTGAAGAATTTCTAATTTTACAGAATGCATACATTTTATGTAGGTTTACATAATTCAGAAAAATTCTTTACATTTACTTTCCCATATTTTATTGATACATTTGGCTTTATGAGAGATCATAGATAATTTATGCAACCATCACTAAGTGTTTTAGTAATCCTAAAAATAATAGTATTATAAATGTGTAAATTTATTTAACAAACATACAAAATGTCTCAGACTCATTCTGAGCTGATCTGCATCTAGCACCCTTTGAAATTGTTTTTCAAATGAACTTTTTATCTTTTTTTTTTATATCTGTGTTTCTTGAATATATTCTGTGGTGATTATCTACATAGGACATCAAAACTCAAGATATTACATCAAGGTAAACTATTTTTGTCTTTTTTTTCTTTAAAACTATTTTAGTATTTCAATTATATATATTTAATATGGTGACCATTTCCTATTATCTCCATATCTCTGTCTCCTCAAATTAATATACATGTCTTGTCAATCATTGTTCAATCTTCTCTCTGTATAAGACCAATGACATGGAAATTTTTATGATTTACAACCCTTATCTTATTCCATTAATTTTTGCATCTTCAATTTCAGTTCCTGGCTGCCTCCCAACTCGAACTAAATTGTTTTAAGATGACTGTCGGATATCTAGGTATTCATTATTTCTGGAAGCTGTCTCCTACCTTTCAACCTTTACATGATATATACAGCTGTCAAAAACCTGGACGTAATCCCAAGCACTGAGTTTTCTATGAAGAAACATATTAAGGCTGTCACTGGGATACTTCTTGAGAAAAAAACTAAGAGATGCTATATAATGGTCACAATCTTAATCAAACTCTGAGTTTCAGTACATTAATTAATAAAAGGGAAAAGTGCCATGTTTATGTTTTAAGTTCAATGAAAGTAAATTATTTTTCTATGACCTATTAACAGATACACCACTGAAATTTTCAGGCTTGTTCCTCTAGAGTGCAATTTTACTGATATTTCCAATAAGCATGAAGAACTGAAAATTTGGAAGGGGTTCTGAATCCTCTAAAAATATAAAACGTGTCAAAATGGCCTTCGGAGAACACGTCAAATTCATTTATGTTTTTGAGAGATTTCTTCTTTTTTTGAAACCTGGTAAGGGCAATGAGAGCCATATAAAATGGCATGTTTATTCATAGTTTGATTTTGTGTATAATTTTAATAGCTCTCATTTCAAATATCAAGCAATACCTAATTCTCTTTTAAAGAAAATTTGATTTGTAATTGCCTCATTGATCTTTAATTTTTGAAGTTGTTGGAAATCTCATAGGAATTAAGTAACTCCAACCCCCTAGTAGACATCCATCCACATTCTCAACCATTTTATTCGCTGGAGAGATTTTTTAGTTAATCATAAAATGACCTGATGTGTAGAAACCCAAAAACCCTCAAAATTGTGTTTTGCATATTTTAAGTTAAATTCTAAAGATATTTTAAAAAATCAGCTTAAATCATATCCTCTAAAATTAAAATAATTTATATTAAATAGCATCAATTAATAAAATGGAGCTCTCAGTTATCAATAAGGAAGTGACTGATTTAAGGCATGTTTTTCTATCCATTTTACAATACTTGTACATAAATCTTCACCCTTATTTCACTTGTCATTTTCTCAAATACGTCCAGATTTATTTGAAAGTATAAGCCATAAAAATCTTCATCCAATTCAAAAGAAGATTATAGCACTGTGAATATAAAGGGACCTAACAGACCTGGTGGCCTAATCCCCTAAGTCACAGATGAGAAAAGTGACTCCTAAAAATGTGATTTCCTTAATATACCAAAGTTATTGCAGGTCAAAACTGGAACTAGGACCCAAGTATTTTTATTCATCCTAGCACTCTTCCTACAATTACACAAAGGACAAGAACTAACAGCTACAATAAAGTTTTTTTTTTTTTGCGGTACGCGGGCCTCTCACTGTTGTGGCCTCTCCCATTGCAGAGCACAGGCTCCGGACGTGCAGGCCCAGTGGCCACGGCTCACGGGCCCAGCCGCTCCACGGCCTGTGGGATCTTCCCAGACCGGGGCATGAACCTGTGTCCCCTACAGTGGCAGGCAGACTCTCAACCACTGCGCCACCAGGGAAGCCCTACAATAAAGTTTTTACATACTGGAACACTCATCTGTAACAAACTGATTTCTAAGGTGTATATTTGTTCATCTTTATTATTAAGTTATGGAGGCATATATATGATATATATGACATATATGATAGATATATGTTATGTGATTTTAAAACATTTACAAATGTTATATATAATTTTATAATACTTAGTAAAACTACTACACAAATGTTTGCATAAAGTCATTATTGTTGCACAAAATTACAGGTATTATCAGCTACATCTAGTCTTCATTATATAAATAATTGGTTTGTTCTAAAAAATGTCTTTGAGATTGGTAATCTTATTAATGCATGGAAGCATCTTTGGAATTGTTTCTCTGTAATAAAAAATAGATCCCAAACAGTGAATAATTGAATGAAATGTAATAATGCAAAGGGTTCATCTAGTCATTTACCCATTCTTTCAATCAGCAGATACTTTTAAGTGCCCATTTACCTGTCACCATTGCTAGATCATATAAAAAAAGTAAAAAACAATGCTGATACCAGGATTATAATGGGAGTATTAAATATTAATCAAGCAACCAGTGAAATAAATATTTTCAAACTGTGACAAATTCAATGAAGGCAAAGTACAGTGTACTAAAAGACAATATAACAGAGAGATCTGACCTTGTCTTGGGGATCAGAAAAACTTTTCCTGAGAAACTGTTGGTCCAACTCACACTTGAAGGATGGCATAAGAGGTGCATTTTAAGCCGGAGTGGTGTCAGGGTCTGGGGGCATGCTGTGGCAGCAGGAGTGGCAGGATATTGGGGTCCAGACAGACAAATCAGGACTAGAAAGGACACTGGGCTTGAAGAGGGGAATGCAGGGTGTAGTCTAACCTTAATGAGGCAGTGTCAGAGGATGGGGTGAGGGGCGGACAGAATCATGAGATGTTTAGAAAGAAAATATCATATATTTAATGGAAAGGATTTTGTGATTGATTACACACTGAAGGTAAATCAAAGGAGAGACTTAAGAATTATACTTGTTTTGACCTTTTAAATGGATGTTAATAATATCATCAATTTTCCTCATATCCACCATGATTTTAGTAAAAGTATCATGTATAGCATATTTGAATGCTAAAAAATTCATTATTAGTTTATGAGATAGTTATTTTTATCTTCTAATAATTATGAAGTTATAATTATCTTCTAATTATCTCATAACAGTAGTAACTTTGTGGATCATGCTTGAATACAGAGAAAAAGGAAGAAGGGATTAATAAGAACTTTCAGCTGATATTGCTCAGGGAAATCTTCAACCATGACACAAGAGAACCTAGTGAAATATCCAACTGCATGTGATTATATGCAATTTATAAATTTATTATTTTCACCAATTCCTCTTTACTCTGTCATAAATGCATTTCCACTTCATAACTGTTGGAATGGATGACTGTTTGAACTTTTCAAAAGCAAAAGTTATTCTTAGCAATTTAGTGCTTTGAAAGAACCAAAGTTGACATTCATACACTTCTTGGTTAAAAAAAAAAAAGAAATGTGATTCCTGAAAGACCTTCAGCCAATTCCAGAACCACTATATTTGCTTGATTTTCATTTTCATCTTCATTGGATGGAAGGTTCAAGAAGGTCAAATGAAGGAGGGTACAGGAAGACAAAGTATATTAGAGTCCTTTAGGAAAGATCACCAATATTTTTTGAAGGTCAGGTGAGTTATTACATCTTGACTTAGTTTTGATTTTGATTTAGAAGTAGAATAAAAATCTAATAAAATAGTGAAAGGCCAAAGTAAAAATAAAATAATTTGCTGGCTGTTGTAAAGAGAGGGAAAGGAGTGGGAAAAGGTGGGGGCAGGGAGAGAGAGAGAATATACATAAATATAAGGTAGCCATACAAAAATTGTTTGGAGGAGAGGGAAGGAAATAAAAAAGGGAAAAGAAGTGAAATTATAATGTGTATGAACTGTACATATATTCTGGTAGGCTCCATAATTTGTGCTTGTGCAACAATTTTAAATACTCTAAGCATACTAGAATGTTTAATAACATGCTTGAAGGATTTCCAAGCTCAAAATTATGTTACACAAGTCACCTATAATTCCAATCTTAATATTTCTACATCATAAAAACATCTCACAATGTCTATAAATACATCTGTACCTATCATAGGGTCACTCATTTTTTATTTTTTAATTTATTTTTTGTCTGTGTTGGGTCTTCGTTACTGCACGCGGGTTTTCTCTACTTGCAGCAAGCGGGGGCTACTCTTCCTTGTGGTGCCCAGGCTTCTCATCGCGGTGGCTTCTCTTGTTGCAGAGCATGGGCGCTAGGCACGTGGGCTCAGTTGTTGCAGTGCACGGGCTCTAGGGCACATGGGCTTCTGTACTTGTGGTTGCAGACTCTAGAGTGCAGGCTCAGTAGTTGTGGCCCACAGGCTTAGTTGCTCCATGGCATGTGGGATCTTCTCAGACCAGAGATCAAACCTGTGTCCCTGCATTGGCAGGCGGATTCTTAACCACTGCGCCACCAAGGAAGTCCCCCACAGGGTCACTCTTTAATTACGTGTTGCTATGTTTGGATTATTTATTGCCCATATTGTGTTTTTAAATAATTATAAGGTAAATGTCTCACATGTTTCAGTTAACATCTAATACTGTTTTGGTGTAAGCTTGGTGTTAGGACATATCCCTTCCATTTTAGAACAACTAAGACATCCTGCTACATATCAAAATGCATGACCAGCTCTACAGAACATTCTAATTGCAAATATCACTGCATTGTATGACTTCTCAGTTGCAGGGGAAAAAATAAATGCTGTTCATTGATCAAAATTTAGTGGTGCATCCATAATGTGTTCATGGTATTTCCATCAAGAACTAATATTTTACTTCATCTTAAAACAAAAGATGTCTCATTTATTCCACCAGTAACCCATTTATTCCACCAGTAACCCATTCACCATTTTTAGAGATGGGGGAAATGAGGTTTAGGGAAGCTAAATAAAAGTCCAACATCATGGAAGGTAGTATGTATCATGTGGAAACAAGAGTGTTAAAAGCTTAGGTTTTATTGTTTGTTTATTTTTCCTCCATAAAGAATTGGGAAAACAAATTAGTAATGAATGCATGTGCACACATACACATAGACTAATCTAAAGATTCAGAAGAACTGAAACATGAGCATACATAAAAGCAAATCTGACAAAGGGTAAATATATAATTTTTCCTTCCAGAAGCATTTTGTTTTGCAGGAGAGGAACGTTTTTGTCCCTTTTCCTCACTGCTAGAAATTAACAGATTTAATTTCAACCTGAAAGTTTTTTCCCCAATATACAATTATTTTAATAATTTCCAAGCATGATATGGAAGTCCTCTTATGTGTTGAAATATGAACATATAACTACTCTCCCCTTGCATTACTAATAAAGTAGTTGGTCTCATATGGCTATCCTAGGGAGCGTAAAATGAAATACGTATTCATATATCCTCTGTTTACTAATTTATAAGGCAGGCATTGAATATTTAATGTCTGTATGAATTAATAGAAAAGCTATAATGCCAATAAAATGCATAGGTTATTCTTGAACTACTCTTCATGCACCTACCTCTCTCACAGCAATCTATCTGCAGGAGATGTAATAGATAACGACTGGGATTTTAAAAGGCCTTACATTTTCTTTAGCTCAAGAGACTCTAATAAAAAGCATCTGTTCAATATCCAAGATTTCTATGACATAGCATTATCCAAAATGTTAGATTACTTGCTAGAGAATCAGTGCAGAGTTGATACCATATTTTAAAATCAAATTCCTTCTGATTTCAACCTGAAAAATGTTCTAGTATAAAGTTCAGATACCTGTCACTAATTTCTAATAAGCACCTCTTTTCATTAAATCTCTAACTTAGCCTGCTGGAGTGACAAATGGTATGGGCACATTCATGAAAGGTTTAACTGACAGAAAGTAGGAAACTACCTTGGTTAAAGTTGCAAAGGACAAGTAGAGAGCAGAACTCATATGTTTGATATATCTTTTCTGTAAATACTAAAGATTTAAGTCAAAATGGGAAGACTGCAGCTGAATATTTCACTTTATGCCTCTGCGTGTGGCATCTGTGTGCCTAAGGCTTCCACTCCAAACCACAGATTTATTTGTTGTGTTTGAATCTCTAAAGATTGCTCTCCGTGATTCATTCCCCTCTCAACTGCTCTGTAGAAAACTAAATTCTTTTTCACTTTCTACAGAAAGTTTTTTTATCAACAATAACACAACAGTACAGAGATTATTGCTTTCAGCTGCATGGGCAGATGTAGGCACACTCATGTCTAACTTGCTAATTGAATAGATCTATAAATTATCTGATTCACAAATAGACATCCTGCAAAAGAAGTAAATGGCATGCTTGAATTAGCTTTCCTATATTCCTCAATCTCTTACAGTTTTTTAAACTTTCTTAACATCTTAGCAGTGCTTCATATTTCTGTTATTTCTGTTTTGTCTTCTCTTTTCAGTTGTTTTAAAAAAAATAATTTCTCTTGGTTTTATAATTTTATTGTTAAAGTCAAAACTACTGTAGTTTACTTTAAAATCAATGTTAGAGAAAATTTTTACTGAATATATGCTGCTGAATATGTGTTTCAGTTCTGTGTTGGCCATATTCTTATTGCTTGTTAGTATTTTTAAAACTATATTCTTAAAATATTCTGTATGATGAATATCTTGCCCTCAGGAAGATTAAACTTACATTTTTAATACATAGTTAATACTTTGAGGTTGTGAGTTCTTTTCTTAGGTAATTCCAGTCTTATTTGATTCAGGATGTCATATTTGAATTCTACCTTTGGGAAAACTGAGGTATAGAAATTGTTTTGGGTTATAGTCTCAAATCTTTATATGATTAGATAGAAATCCTACACTAGGCATATAAAATTCCATTAATGCCTCTATTGTCTGAAGGGCATAATTTGGTAGGAGGTTTTAAAAAAGTGGGAGAGATGTTGATTGTTTCACTTGTATTCTACCAAAATCTCGACCCTTTGCACTGTGGAATTTTATCAAATATCCTTAAAATTCTACTACTATGTCTCACTTAGGAGAAATAATAATTTATGTACAGAAATAAGATGTTTTGAAGTTAGAAAATTTGTATTTGACAAACATATTCACTCAGTTATTGTTAAACAAGTTCAAATGAGTCACTTAACCTCTCGAGGCTTTCACTTTTTATTATCTGCAAAAAGGCACAAATAATGGTCAGTGCCTAGATCAATTTCTGGGATTTAGCGTGCATTTCAGAAGTGTTTCCTCACAGATTTCCTTCTCAGAAACACTGTAAGAAAATTTATAATAGATTAGTAGATTAATGTATTTTTTTCTAGTGGCTTAAAACAACAAGGTATGGTTCTCATTTATACTGCATGTTGATTATGCATTCTCTTGGTTTTATCTTCTGTGCAATTTTCATTCTGTGGCCCAAGGTTATAGAATATCACCAATTTGAGCATTGCTGATTGTCTTAGTCTGTTCTGGCTTCTATAACAAATACAGGGTTTTACAGACTGAATAGCTTACAAAGAACAGAAATTTATTTCTCAAAATTCTAGAGGCAGGAAAATCCAAGATCAGTGTGACAGCATAGGCACATTCTCATGGGATCCCTCTTCCTGGTTGGTAGCTGGCAGCTTCCTTCTGTGTCCTCACTTGATGGAAGGGGTGAGGTATTTCTGTGGGTCCTCTTTTATAAGGGCACTAATCCCACTCATGTAAGTTGCCACATTCATGTAGGCACCTCCTAAAAACCCCAGCTCCTAGTACCATCACCTTCAGGAGTTAGAATTTCAACATTTGAATTTTTGGGGAACACAGACCATTGCACTAGTTGGTTTTACTCAAAGATCAAAGCCAGAAAAATGATTATAAGTGTTGATGGTAAAAGTGAGGTGAAGCCACAAATGGGAAGATAATGACATCAGAAGTCATGTAGGTAAATAAGGTGGTTTTGACAAAAAGCTCAGGAATGAATAAATGAGTGTCTAAGAGGGTGACTAATATGGCAGCCTGTATAAAGCTTAAGGAAATTATGCAGTATTTGATGCTAAGTATGAAATCTGTCTTGATTCCTGAACTAAATCTTCCCAGAGATGGGCAGAAAGATATTTGGAACATTTTACATGAAAACTGGGGTGCCCAGGATGGTACCTTCAGCCCATCCTCCTAAAAATATACCAGATATAAGAGTAATCTATGGAGTCTCAGATCTCCCATATACTATTATCTTAATATAGGTCATTGACTATTTCCACCCATTGCTTTAAGGATGCTATAAATGACCAAACCAAGGTAAGCAGTTAACGTATTATGTTCAGTTGTGTCCTCCAGAAAGCAAATGCCAGCATGGAGTTAGACATACAAGGAATATCTGAAATAATGTCTGTTAAGCATAAAGGAGAGTGGGAAAAGAAGTAGGTAGGTAAACCTTCAGAATGCAATGCTAGTCCGATATATGTGAATGGAGAGGGGGATGGAAGGAAGATTGAGTTAGAAGTGCCTCACTATTTTTTGCAGCTGAGAAAATCCCCTTCAGCCCAACAGGGAGCTCATTTGCACAAATTATCTATAGAGGAGCTTTGCATTGGGCAGAAATGGGCAGACCCTAGCACTTTACCAAGTTCAGTCATTAGCTAAGGCTGATGAAGAACCTGGACTCAGCTCAAATTCTGCAGTGGGTCTCAAAGTTGCTGCAGCTGGAGCTGCCAATTAAATTACTTCTCACATCTGATTGGCAGGTTCCTTTCTTTAAAGGAGCCACGTGACAAACTTCCATGGTGTCCAAACATGCCTACAATGTTCTATAGTGCTGGATTAAGTTCTGAGCACTACATTTTATAAAAGGTGTATACAAATGAAAGTGGCTACAGAGAGCTGGAATCAGAGTAGACAAAAGAATAAAGAAATAAAGGATTTTTTTTTTTTTTTTTTTTTTTTTTTTTTGCGGTACGTGGGCCTCTCACTGTTGTGACCTCTCCCGTTGCGGAGCACAGGCTCCGGATGCGGAGGCTCATCGGCCATGGCTCACGGGCCTAGCCGCTCCGCGGCATGTGGGATCTTCCCGGACCGGGGCACAAACCCGTGTCCCTTGCATCGGCAGGCGGACTCTCAACCACTGAGCCACCAGGGAAGCCCGAAATAAAGCATCTTTAATCAGGAGAATATTAAAATGTCTGATAGTTCCAAATATATAAGAAAAATGATAGGTAGGAGGGAAAAAAAGAGCATATTTATCAAAGATTGTAAGTAAGATCCAGTTCCATCAAAGAATGAACTTTGTAACCATGAGTGTTTCCCAACAGTGACAGTTTTAGAAAGTAGTGAGGTTCTCATCCCTAGAAATACTCAAGCAGAGGTTAATTTACTACTTGCCAAAGATATGTATGGGATGGCTGTACCATGAGAGGCTGACCTAGATGCTTTCCACTTCCAACATTCAATGTTGTTCTATGAGTTTTATAGGCTTAACTATTGCCAAGTTTGGAGAAAGCCTCTTTATTTTCCCCACATTATTATTCTCTTTATGAGTACTGAACAATTACAAAGCAGAGAAAGCTTTTTGTAAGTTGTCACTGAACTCCCGAAACTGCAGTGTAATGCCACATTATACAGTTGTGAATTACATCTCATGAGATTTATAGAAAGAAAAAAATGATGTCATTCTTTGTGCACCAAGTGTTTTATGCATGTGATCTCATTAGTCCTCAGGGCATTCCTATAAGGTAAGTTGGAGGGCAGGTATGCTTCCTTTTCCTCATTACGAAGACAGCAAAATGAGCAGGAAGAGAATGAGACTGGCTCAGAGTTCTCTGTAATTCTGGGGTACAGGTAGACATAGAAATCAGGATTTCTGTTCCAAAATATTATAAGTAGACAGTTCTAAAATTGTTCCTCAAAATCTGTAACTTAAAATACAGTCAAATACAATCTAAGAATAATGTGTGAAAGAAGCAGTATTCACCCTGTGGCCCCTATCCCACACTCAGGATGAACTTCCATTAGCCTCTACATGAAGTGTAACTGATGTAGGCTGATGTTGTGATGTGACTCCAGGGTTTTAATAAAAATACTCACTAGATCCCAGAACGTAAAGCTATGAAATCATAATCTCTCCTCTGAGTCAGGATGGTAGGATAAATTAAATGGTGAACCAGAGAAATAGTTTGCCATATAACTTGACCTGGCAAAACACAGATGCCATTGTTATCACTAATTAATGTGATCACCCACAATGTATTAGGTACTGCTTTTTGCAACCAAACAAAAACAAATAACCAAAACAAACAAACAAAATACCAAAACCAAGCAGACAGAAGACCTGGGTAGCAGGCCTGGGTAGTGGTTAAAAGAAGAAGGAGAGAAAAATAACACATGAGAGGGGAAAACCCTACTTAACCGGAAGTGGGAAGACCTAAGTTTTTATTGTGGCTTTGCCACTAACATTCTATGTGACTTTGAGCCATCTACTTAATATCCCTGTATATAAGTTTCCTATTTTATAAAGTGTGAATTAATAAATGATTCTGAGGTCCATCTAGTTCTAAGATTCTATTAATGATAACTCATATCCTTATACTTTTATATTTTAAAGACATATCCTGAATTACTCCACCTTGACTGATAGGCTCCTGGGGATGTCATTTACAATATCAGTCCTTCCAAAGTACAGTAATCCTGCATTTTAGTTAACAAAGAGTATCCTTTAAGCTCAAGGCACAATAAAGATTATTTTCTATGGTATACTCTAATATAAATTATTCTTATTTAGCAGATGTTATGTAAGGGACACAACCTTATGAAGAGACTAATGAAAGACTTGAAATCAAGCAGAAATGGTGCCAGGTGAAACAATTTGAGACTAGAGGATGCACTCATTTCTCTTTCAGAGGTATGTTTCAGGAATGGAAAGTCAGAATCATAGCCAGATTCTAGTGAAATATCACAGAAATATAAATAACTTTGATATTTGGGATGGTAAGTAATATAAAACTAAACAATTGTTATGTATTAACATGGAAACCACAATAAGTCAGGAGAAATGGGTTTCAGTCCCATTTCTCACTTACTTATGAGGCACTGGGAAGTTTTTTATTCATCCATTCACCTGTGGTACAATATTATTGAGTAGCTACTATGAGCAAGGAACTCTTAGGGAATTGGATAAGAGTGAACAACAGCTATTTTATAAAAGACTTTGCTTAATATTTAGCAGACAAGTGGGTCTTGGTTTCTTTGCCTTTCACAAATAAAGACAACTTGCAATTTCCTCTCTGAAAATGCGAGCTTGGAAGTAGTCACCCCTGTTGTAACAACAAGAGTAAAGATGAACAAATTGAAAGACAGTGGCTCTTCTTATATCCATTAGAAAATTAAGGTCACAGGGCAAGTCACAACTCCAGAAACTGGAGAAAGAGGTGGATACAGAGAGTCACAATTTACCTGGAGCCCCAAAGTGGAAACCTGCTGCTGGAGCCAGTACCAACAGGAACAATTAAACTATAATTGACAAAATACTGAAGCCTCAGGGTAGATTAGCTTTAGCGTCACTGTAATTATGACTCTCTTGTTGGTAAAAGTGTAGACTAGCTTGAGCATCACTATAATGATGAATATGTTATTGTTAAAAAAAAGTAAATGGGTAGGACTTAAGCATGATGGCAGTATATAACATCACTTGTTTTTTCTCTCCTACCTGAAAAACAGAAATTTGGCACTCATCCACAAACAAAAATGCCTCTGTGGGAACTGTGGGATCCAGCACCACACCCAAGATACCTGGGAGGAATCTAGCCCACCTATGCATCAGATAATAGATAGACAGAGTCGGTACAGTCTGTGGGCCCTGCAGTAGCCTGTGACCAGTTCCAGCCCCTCTTCGCTGTGGTCTAGGAGCACCTTGAGAGCACCGACTTTGGCAGTCACCCGCATATGAGAAAGCTTTTGTGGATGTCTAGCTTTCCAGAGAAGTTCCAGCACTCCATTTGAGCAAAAATATACGAGTTTGAATGCATTGGAGTGATAAGAGGAAGAGTTTGACTTTGTCTGTCTCACTCCTTTCCAGTGGCAGTGCAGCTTAGGGCTAAATGAGACTTTGTGAGCTGATTTCTCCTGCAGGAAAAGGGAGAGCAGATGAATGAATGCCTGGCTTCCGCAACTGTCCTGGATGCTGCCAAAGAGACTCATTTCTCTCTCACAGCATCTAGAGTACTAAATCGGGAGCTACATGGAAGGAGGGAAGATACTGGGAGAGCAGCAGATAAGATACACCAAGGGCATTAAGGGGACAAGATTTCTGCTGACTGTATTGTGGACTCCACCAGGAAACCCACCCACAAGCCTCTGGGAAATCTTCATCTATGGATTCCTCCAACTGGCACATAGACACCCCTAGAAATATATTTGCTTCACTCACACTTCCACCACTCTGTGGCTTGCTCGCTATGCACATTCACATGGCAGTGATAAAGGGAGCTTTAAAATGTGGCCAAGGAGAGACCACAAACTTGAGCTATATCACTACCTTCATGAAAACAAAAGAGAGACTATCAGTAGCTGACAGTGCAATGGAGGATCAAGAGAAGGCGTACAAGCCAGTTTAAGAATTCTGTCACAAGAGGGAGCAAGAAACATGAAGCAGGTGTATCTACACAAGGTCCAAGAAAGCCTCAGAATCACTAGCAGGACTGATAGAAGGTATTTCTCCCCTGAAGGCAGTTAGTAAAAATTGGAAGGAATGACTACTACTTCAAATGTAGAGACAACATTATAAACCTCCAAAGAACATGAAAAATCAAGGAAACATGGTACTGTCAAAGAATCAATATAATCTGTTAGTAACCAAACCCAAAGACATGGAGATCTATGA
This sequence comes from Pseudorca crassidens, assembly GCF_039906515.1. Taxonomy (NCBI): domain Eukaryota; kingdom Metazoa; phylum Chordata; class Mammalia; order Artiodactyla; family Delphinidae; genus Pseudorca; species Pseudorca crassidens. The sequence goes on along the minus strand of NC_090304.1, from coordinate 73,853,917 downwards.
TTTACCTAATAAAGAATTAAAAACAGCTGTTTTAAGATAACACAACAAGATATAAGAAAACACAAAAAGACAATTTGGTGAAATCAGAAAAAGGTATAAAAACAAAATGATAAATTTAACAAAGAGTCATTAAAAAAAAGCACCAAACAGAAATTCTGGAGCTGAAGAATTCAATGAATGAAATGAAAAATGCAAAAGACAGCAGCAACAGCAGAATAGGTCAAACAGGAAAAAGTCTGTAGGTTAGAAAACAGGAACTTTGAAATTACCCAGTTAAAAGAGAACAAAGAAAAATAATTTTAAAAAAGAGTGAGGAAAGTCTAGGTGATATATGAGATACCAAGAAAAGAACCCATATGCAAATTAATAGAGTTCCAGAAGGATAAGAGAGAGAGAAAGGGGCAGAATACTTTTAAATAATGGCTAGGAACTTTCTAAACCTAGGGACAGATTTGAACATCTAAGTTCATCAAGCTAATAGACCATAAATTCCGTCCAAACTATGTTCTCCAAGACACATTATAATAAAACTGTCAAAAATAAAGACAAAACAAAAGAAAAGAAGATTGTAACCTGCAAAGTAGTGCCCATTAAGCTATCAGTGGACTTCTGAGCAGAAATTTTACAGGCCAGAAGAGAATGGAATGATATATTCAAAGTGCCAAAAGAAAAAAAAAAAAAAAAGACTTTCAAAAAGAATCCTCTCTCTGGAATTGTTACCTTTAGAAATGAAGGGAAAATAGAGTTTTCCAGGCAAACAAAAGCTGAGAGAATTCATCACAACCAGACCTTCCTTACAAGGAATGCTGAAAGGAATTCTTCAGGCTGAAATGAAAGGACCCTGATTAGTGACATGAAAACATATGAAAATGTACAACACTCTAGTAAAAGTAAATAAATAGTCAAATTTAGAAAATCTAATGTTGTAATATGGTGGTGTGTTAACTACTTAACAATAGTATAAATGTTAAAGGACAAGACTATTAAAAAATCTATAGCTACTATAATTTGTTAATAAGTACACAATATTAAAAGAGTTAAATTATGGCATTTAAAACATAAAAAGGGGAAGTAAAAGGGTAAAGTTTTGTATGTGATCAAAGTTAAATTGTTATCAGTGTAAAATAGACAGTTATATCTGTAAGATATTTTATGTAAGCCTCATGGTAGTCCCAAAGCAAACACCTCTAATAGATTCATAGAAGGTAAAAGGAAGGGAATCAGGCATACTACTATGGAAAAACATTTATTCACAAAGTCAGCGGAGGTAGAAAGGAAAAAGGAACAAAGAACTATGAAACAGCTAGAAAAAAATCTAAAAGATGGGTCTAGTAGGAAGATTGAATTAATAATCTAAAACTTCCCAACAACAACAACAAGCCCTGGACCAGATGGTTTCACTGGGGAATTGTAACAAATATATAAAGAAGAATTAACTCCAATCCTTCTCAAATTTTTCCAAAAAATTGAAGAGGAGGGAACACTCCTAAACTCATTTTACAAGGCCAGCATTAACCTGATACCAAAGCCAGATAACAACACTACAAGAAAAGACTATAGACTAATATCATTGATGAACGTAGGTGCAAAAATTCTCAACAAAGTATTAGCAAACTGAAATCAACAGCACATTAAAAGAAGCGTACAGCAGGATCAAGTGGAATTTATCCCTGGGATATAAGGATGGTTTGATATATGCAAATCAAGAAATATGATACAACAAATTAATAGAATGAAAGGTAAAAATCATGTAATCATTTAAAAAGATGCAGGAAAAGCATCTGACAAAATACAGCATGTTTCATGTAGAAAAATTAAATTGGACCCCTATCTTATACCATTCACAAAAATTTACCTGAAATGGATTAAAGACTTAAACATAGATCTAAAAATGTAAAACTCCTAGAAGAAAACATAGAGGAGAATCTCCTTAACTTTGGTCTTGGCAACAATTCTTTTGGAAATGACACCAAAAGCACAAGCAACAAAAGCAAAAATCAACTGGAAAGCCATCAACTAAAAAGCTTCTGCATTTTATTGACATAGAGTCGCTTGTAGTAATCTCTCACGATCCTTTGTATTTCTGCAGTGTCAGTTGTTACTTCTCCTTTTTCATTTCTAATTCTATTGATTTGAGTCTTCTCCCTTTTTTTCTTGATGAGTCTGGCTAATGGTTTATCAATTTTGATTATCTTCTCAAAGAACCAGTTTTTAGTTTTACTTATCTTTGTTATCGTTTCCTTCCTTTATTTTTCATTTATTTCTGATCTGATCTTTATAATTTATTTCCTTCTGCTAACTTTGGTTTTTTTTTGTTGTTGTTCTTCTTTCTCTAATTGCTTTAGGTGCAAAGTTAGGTTGTTTATTTGAGAGGTTTCCTATTTCTTAAGGTAGGATTGTATTGCTATAGACTTCCCTGCTTTTGCTGCATCCCATAGGTTTTGGGTCGTCGTGTCTCCATTTTCATTTGTTTCTAGGTATTTTTTGAATTCCTTTTTGATTGCTTCAGTGATCACTTCGTTATTAAGTAGTGTATTGTTTAGCCTCCATGTGTTTGCATTTTTTTACAGATCTTTTCCTGTAATTGATATCTAGTCTCATAACATTGTGGTCGGAAAAGATACTTGATACAATTTCAATTTCTTAAATTAACCAAGGCTAGATTTGTGACCCAAGATATGATCTATCTTGGAGAATGTTCCACGAGCACTTGAGAAAAATGTGTATTCTGTTGTTTTTGGATGGAATGTCCTATAAATATCAATTAAGTCCATCTTGTTTAATATATCATTTAAAGCTTGTGTTTCCTTATTTATTTTCATTTTGGATGATCTGTCCATTGGTGAAAGTGGGGTGTTAAAATCCCCTACTATGATTGTATTACTGTCGATTTCTCCTTTTATGGCTGTTAGTATTTGCCTTATGTATTGAGGTGCTCCTATGTTGGGTGTATAAATATTTACAATTGTTATATCTTCTTCTTGGATTGATCCCTTGATCATTATGTAGTGTCCTTCTTTGTCTCTTGTAATAGTCTTTATTTTAAAGTCTATTTTGTCTGATATGAGAATTGCTTCTCCAGCTTTCTTTTGATTTCCATTTGCATGGAATATCGTTTTCCATCCCCTCACTACAACTGGCATTTTTCACAGAACTAGAACAAAAAATTTCACAATTTGTAGGGAAACACAAAAGACCCCGAATAGCCAAAGCAATATTGAGAATGAAAAATGGAGCTGGAGGAATCAGGCTCCCTGACTTCAGACTATACTACAAAGCTACAGTAATCAAGAGAGTATGGTACTGGCACAAAAACAGAAATATAGATCAATGGAACAGGATAGAAAGCCCAGAGATAAACCCACACACATATGGTCACCTTATCTTTGATAAATGAGGCAAGAATATACAGTGGAGAATAGATAGCCTCTTCAATAACTGATGCTGGGAAAACGGGACAGGTACATGTAAAAGTATGAAATTAGATCACTCCCTAACACCATACACAAAAATAAACTCAAAATGGATTAAAGACCTAAATGTAAGGCCAGACACTATCAAATTCTTAGAGGAAAACATAGGCAGAACACTCTATGACATAAATCACAGCAAGATTCTTTTTGACCCACCTCCTAGAGAAATGGAAATAAAAACAAAAATAAACAAATGGGACCTAATGAAACTAAAAAGCTTTTGCACAGCAAAGAAAACCATAAACAAGACCAAAAGACAACCCTCAGAATGGGAGAAAGTATTTGCAAATGAAGCAACTGACAAAGGATTAATCTCCACAATTTACAAGCAGCTCATGCAGCTCAATAACAAAAAAGCAAAAAACCCAATCCAAAAATAGGCAAAAGACCTAAATAGACATTTCTCCAAAGAAGATATACAGATTACCAAAAAACACATGAAAGAATGCTCAACATCATTAATCATTAGCGAAATGCAAATCAAAACTACAATGAGATATCATCTCACACTGGTCAGAATGGCCATCATCAAAAAATCTAGAAACAATAAATGCTGGAGAGGGTGTGGAGAAAAGGGAACCCTCTTGCGCTGTTGGTGGGAATGTAAATTGATACAGCCACTACAGAGAACAGTATGGAGGTTCCTTAAAAAACTACAAATAGAACTACCATATGACCCAGCAATCCCACTACTGGGCATATACCCTGAGGAAACCATAATTCAAAAAGAGTCATGTACCAAAATGTTCATTGCAGCTCTATTTACAATAGCCAGGACATGGAAGCAACCTAAGTGTCCATTATCAGATGAATGGATAAAGAAGATGTGGCACATATATACAATGGAATATTACCCAGCCCTAAAAAGAAACGAAATTGAATTACTTGTAGTGAGGTGGATGGACCTAGAGTCTGTCATACAGAGTGAAGTAAGTCAGAAAGCAAAAAACAAATACCGTGTGGTAACACATATATACGGAATGTAAGAAAAAAAATAAAAATACATGAAGAACCTAGGGGTACGATGGGAATAAAGACACAGACCTACTAGAGAATGGACTTGAGGATATGGGGAGGGGGAAGGGTAAGCTGGGACAAAGTGTGAGAGTGGCATGGACATATACACACTACCAAACGTAAAATAGATAGCTAGTGGGAAGCAGCTGTATAGCACAGGGAGATCAGCTCCGTGGTTTGTGACCACCTAGAGGGGTGGGATAGGGAGGGTGGGAGGGAAGGAGATGCAAAAGGAAAGAGATATGGGAATATATGTATATGTATAACTGATTCACTTTGTTATAAAGCAGGACTAACACACCATTGTAAAGCAATTATACTCCAATAAAGATGTTAAAAAATAAAAAAGGCTTCTGCACAGCAAAAGAAATAATCAACAAGATGAAAAGGCAAACTTTGGAATGGGAGAAAATAAAGGAATTGAATAGACATTTTTTCATAGAAGACATCCAACTGGCCAACAGGCATATGAAAAGATGCTCAACATCACTAACCATCAAGGAAATACAAATGAAAACCTCAATGAGATATCAGTTTATACCTGTTAGAATGGCTATCATGAAAAAGATAATAAATAACAAGTGTTGGCAAGCATGTGGAGAAAAGGAAGCCCTTGTGCACTGTTGATGAGAATGTAATTTGGTACAGCTATCATGCAAAACAGTATGGATTTTCCTCAAATAATTAAAAATTGAACTACTCTATGGCCCAGTAATCCTACTTCTGGATATATATCCAAAGGAAATGAAAAACAAGACATCAAAGAGATGTCTGTATTCCCATGTTTACTGCAGTGTTATTCACAATAGCAAAGATATGGAAGTAAACTAAGTGTCCATCAATGGATAAATGGATGAAGAAGACGTGAGCTATATATATATATGTGTGTGTGTATATATGTACACACACATATAATGGAATCTCATTCAGTCATAAGAAGAAAATCCTGCTGTTTGTGACAACATGGATGGACCTTAAATGTATAATGTTAAGTAAAATAGGTCAGACAGAGAAAGGCAAGTACAGTATGATCTCACTTATATGTGTGATGTAAAAAAACACAAACTCATAGAAACAGAGAGTAGAATGATGTTTACCAGGGGCTGGGCAGGAAAAGTGGGGAATGGGAGATGTTGATCAAGGGTACAAACTTCCAGTTAGAAGATGAGTAAGTGTTGGAAATCTAATGTACAGCATCTTGATATAACTAACAATATTGTATTATATACCTGAAAACTTCTAAGATAGTTGATGTTAAATATTTTCATCACAAAAAGGAAATGGTAATTATGTAACTTGTAGGTGTTGGCTAATGCTATGTTGACAATCATTTTGCAATATATTAATCTAAGTAACACACTGTACTCCTTAAACGTACACAATGTCATATGTCAATTATATCACAACAAAGCTGGGAAAGAATGTGACTAAGTGACTTTTCCAAGGTCATACACTGTCATAGATCTTCCATGCATGATCTTCCATCTCTTTTTCTCCTCTGTCAGTTAAGTGGAAGTACTATAAAGACTTAGAGGATGATTGTATCATACAATGGAAAGATCCTGTGTCCCTTCTAACCTGAAACTCCTGATTATACTTAACTGAATGATAAATAAGCCTTATGTTTGTTAAGCAACTGAGATTTGGGATTTATCTGTTAAAGTAAATAGTACCACTTAACACTAGCTAATATAGTATTCAAGGAAAAATTATATTCCAATGTTCTTGTCATTTGCCTGTTTTCTCTCACATTCATGTTCTGATCTGCTTAGCAGAGGAGCTTACTCTTCTCTAAAAGTTATTTTTGTTTTTATTTGTTTCTTAATTTTTTTCTCCCCAGGCTAATTTGCCAACTGTTTTGATTAATAGAAGCTACTAGCAGAAGACTGAAGGGTGAAAGTAAGGGAGAAGTCAAAATATTTCTCCTCCTCCATCAATCCCCACCTTTGACAAAGTAGCAGTAGCTACTTATTTCTATGGTTGAACTCCTGCAAGTAGGATCTACCATGGTTATAGTTTCTGGTGTGTGGCTTTGGCTCTCAGGCAGTGATAACACAGCCTCCTTCCTTGGTCACTCCAGCCCTAGAACATCTTCCTAAATTTGCTAATCTCAGAGATACTTCATATCTCCTGATTGTTCTTACAGCTCTTCTAATAGTTTCATAATTAATCATCTGTATTAAATTTCTTCTATTTAGTTACCTGGTATGGGTCTTATTCTCCTGGCTGGATACTGAAATGTTATTCTGCAGTTGCTAGTAATACTCTATGCAAAATTAAAATATAGATAAACTTCTACATTAGATGATATCCAAGGTCACTATAATTTTATTAAATGTCTCATTATAAAGCTCAAGTAATAACTCCATTTCAAATAGTGAGTAGACAAGCTAAAATGAGTGTGTTATTTAGGATGCTTTCAGTTGTACCAGAAATCTAAACTCAAGATGACTTAAACAATAAAATCCAACAGCTTTTATAACAGAAAATATAGTGGTAGTGGGGATGCCAGATATAATAATATTAGGGGCACAGTTCCATTCCTCTATGTTTCAGTTCCCCTCTCCCCCATACAAAGTTTTCATCCGAAGATGGCATCAGAAGCCTGGCTTTGGTTATAATCACAATCTGTTGGACAGTGGTAGTAGCTAAGCCTAAATGTTTCTTTGTTTATATTCCTTAAACTTTTCATTCACCATCACCCATAATGTTTCAGAAAACTTTATGTTTATACTGTTTGTACTAACACTGAACAAATAACTATACTCAATGGAATACTCTGGCATGCATCGGCCCCAGTTTCTCTGATGGTGGATATTTGCTCACATACATCATGGCCAGCCCTAGAGATGGACACAGAGTATATCCTATCCAACTCACATAGCTATAATACTTCCAGGAAGTAATGACTCCCTAAAGGGAAAGCATCATTTTAGAAAGAAGGAAGAGAAAGAATAGATTCCATGTAAATATTCAACAATTGTCCACAACAGTGAGTGTTTAGAATTTCAATTTTTCTTTTTCAATACAACTCTTTTTTTTCTTTATGTCACTCTGACCTTTACACAAATCTGAAATTAGGTTATCCTGAATAGAGTAAATCTGGCCATCATCTGCTATCCCATAGAGTTTGAATAGAATCTTCAGAAAAACAATTTTTACAGAGGTAATGAGTAAAATATAATGGAAAGCTGGATCAGTGTTATGCCCTTAAATTCAGTTTTTCATTCTAACATTACTTCCCATCTCATTGAGAATAAAGCAAACATTAAAAATGTTCATCCCATATCTATCTACCTACCTTTCTTTCTTCCCATAACTATAGGCATGCTGTGTGTATATGAATACCAATCCTTCTGTTCTGTCCTGGATCACGTTGCCATTTGCTACTCAAGGACTTTGCAACAGTTTAACAGGCTCTTTCTCCTGCTTCATTCAAGCTTACCTAAATCATTACTATCAGCATATATTAGTATGCTGGTACATATATGATGCATATGCATATAATCTATTCATGTTATTTCTCCCATTAAAAATTAACTTTAACTTTGTAATGACTGCTATTATCCCCTTTATCTGTCATATGTTTTTATTTTCACCTTTGGAACAAAATTTCATGATAAAATTGTTCACGTTAGTTGCCTAAAAATCTCTCTATATACACACTCTTTTGAATCCATACCAAAAGAATTTTGCCCCTAAATTTTTACCCAAATTCCTCTATTAAGTCTATGATCCCTTTCCAGTTTCATATTACTTGACCTTCCAGTAGATATTTGACATAGTGAAACACCTCTCCTTTTTAAAGCAGGTACTTCACTTGAATTTCAAGACAATATACTTTTCTGGTATTAATTTTACCTCTCTGCTTAATTTATCATTGTGATAAGCAGAATAATGGTTCTCCCAAAGATATCCATGTCCTAATTCCCAGAGCCTGAATGTTTGCCTTACATGCAAATAAGAGACTTTATAGATATGATTAAGTTAAGGACCTTGGAATGGGTATATAATCCTGGATTATCCAGGTGGGCCCAGTGTAATCACAAGCGTTCTTATAAGAGAAGGAGACAGGAAGGTCAGATCAGAGAAGGAGAAATAATGGCAGAAACAGGTCAGAGTGATGGAATTGCTGGCTTTCAAAATGAAAGACAGGACCATGAGCCAAGGCATGCAATTCTCATGTAGAAACTGGAAAAGGCAAGGTACTAGATTCTCCGCTAGATACTCCAGGAGGAATGCAATCCTGATGACGTTTTGATTTTAACCCAGTGAAGCCTATATTCAGATTCTGGCTTTCAGAACTCTAAGAAAATTAATTTGTTGCTGTAACCACTAAATTTATGGCATCTTGTTATAGTAGCAATAGAAAACTAATGCAGACATATCCCCCCTCCCTTTTCTTTGGTCTCTCTTCTTTTCTTAATATTGTAACATTCTAAAAATCAGTTCTTAATTTCTTTTCCATTCTCTTATTTTTTCTTCTCATTTTCCCCTTCCTCTCGGCTCCCCTTCACTTTCTCTCTTCCCTTTCTTTCTTCCCACTTCCCTTGTCCTCTCTCCTTTATCTTCATTCACTCTCTTGGTGATCTCCATCAGGTTCATGGCTTCAAAAAATATCTAAATATTAATGACTCCTAAACTTTTATTTCCAGGGATAATGTCACCCCTATTCTCCAGACTTCACTAATTAGCATCTCCACTTAGGGTTAGTAAGCATCTTGAAAATCACAAATTCAAAAATTTTCAGAAACAAAACTCATCCACTCCACACACATGAAAAGAAAAAAAAATGTCTTCCCCGTGTCCATTAATGACAATTCCATTCTTTCAGTTCTTAAATCCAAAACTTTGCCGTCATTTTTTTCTCTCTCTTTCAAACCCACATCCAACTTATCAAAAAATTATGTTTGTTCTACCCTTAAAATGTATCTAAAATCACACCACTTTTCACTGCCTACACTGCTATTTTCACCCAATTTACCATCATCTCTTACGTGGATTATTGCACAGACCTCTACATAGATCTTTCAATTAATGCCCTTCCTGATTCACAGTCTAATTTCAACATAGTAGCAGAGTAATCCTATGAAAACAAGCTTCCAAATGGATTTCCCTTGCTCAAATTAAAGCCAGTGTCCTCACAGTTATGTACATATCTATATATCTGACCTTCCAATTGCTTTTCAAATGCCATCTTGTTCTACTAATCCATTTGCTTTAATTGATTACTGGAAAATTAAAACTCTTCATGTTCCATGCTAACTGGAGAAATAGTGCTAAATAGGAATACTCTGCTTATATTTCTCTTCTTACAAATATCTATGTGACTCATTCCCTTACCTCCATTAGGTCTTTGTTAAAATACCTATTTTCTCAGTAAGGCCTTTCCTTATCACCCTAGTTTAAGTCACAATGTTCCCAACCTGTCACTCCCTATCTACTTGTCCTAGTTTATTTTCCCCAATTGTTCTTAATCACAAACTACAGAGTTGATTTGTGTATTTGTTTCTTGTGTATTGTTATCCATTAGGATGGAAGCACCATTAAGTTAGAGATTTGTTTGTTTCATTTATTTCTGTATCCTTAGTATCCTCAGTGACTGGAACATGGTAGGGACTTGGTAAATAATATTACTCATATTTAAATAAATATACTTTCTCCATATATCCCTTAGAGAACAAATAGAATGAGAAAAAGATAAGAGATTAGTCCCCCTCTATACCAATTTCATGTCTTTCAGTAATGAATGTGTTCATTCATTAATTTTTTTCAAGAAGCATCTATTCTTTTTTTACTATGATCAGGTTATTCTGAGAGGCATCATGAGAGATACAGCAAAGAATATGATTCAGTTTGGATTTTGAAAGATTCCTTTCAGTTAGGGAGTTAAAAAATTACAAAATGAGGGCTTCCCTGGTGGCATAGTGGTTAAGAATCCACCTGCCAATGCAGGGGACACGGGTTCGAGTCCTGGGCTGGGAAGATCCCACATGCCACAGAGCAACTAGGCCTGTGTGCCACAACTGCTGAGCCTGTGCTCTAGGGGCCGTGAGCCACAAGTACTGAAGCCCACGTGCCACAGCTACTGAAGCCCACACGCCTAGAGCCTGTGGTCCTCAACAAGAGAAGCCACTGCAATCAGAAGCCTGCACATCTCTATGAAGAGGGGCCCCCGCTCATCACAACTAGAGAAAGCCCATGTGCAGCAACAAAGACACAATGCAGCCAAAAGTAAATAAATAAATTTATATTAAAAAGTTAAAAAATGAATATAATACAAGAAAGACTTAGAAGAAAAACAATAAAAGCAAAATTGAGTAAGCTTTATATGTAGAGAATGATTATTAAAATATTTTAATCATGACAATTATAGAAAAAGTAATGTTGAACATTTCTTCTCTCTGAGCCTCTGTTCAATCAATCTCTAAATGAAGGGTCATATTTACTCTCCACTTCCTCTCAAGGACAGTCTCTTGGATAATATTTTAATTACTATTAGCTCCAGAATAATTAGGGTACTCATGACCTTAACATATACAAGGCATGCCAATTTATTTATATTTAGCCATGATGCAAGTTAATCTTTTCTTATATTCCTTGCTATAGAAATGCAAGATATGTCAAACAATACAAGATATGTTAAACAATACAATTATATTGCTATGCGGGTCTAAGAGCATTTTTTTTTCCAAGTTTATTAAATCATTTCCACATAATATTTTCTGATGTTCTCCCAAGATGGATAGAGGCTCTAGCATCATAGATTTATCTTTTCTCAGACTCACCAGGGCCAAAAATAATACTGCTAACTTAGGCCATCCCTCTTGTAAATATTCATCATCATGCCACAACTTAGATCCAAGGACAAAGAGTAGATGGACCAGGACCAATCCATCACTTTCACTCAAAGCAGCATATATCCTGTGGACTGCAAGTAGCCGTATCTTATTTAGATATGGAGGTTGGCATTAGTATTATTGGAATTCTCAGTATTATTGTGAGAATAATTTAATGTTGTCTATGTAGATTTCCTTTACAGTTTTTATGCCCCAAACTTCCAAATATCACATAAAATATATGGATAATAGGAAAGCATGCATTCATTAAGTTAATAGTGAGAGTCTATAATTGTCAGTAAAAATGAATCAGTTAGATTAAATGGTTAAAATATAGTCATATAGAAAATTAATTCCAACAGTGATAATCATTATTATCCGAAATCCATTATCAGGAGAGAAGCATGTTGGAATATGAAAGAAAAATTTTAAAAAACCTTTGCACATGCTCAAACACATAGTTTTCCCTGATTTCACCTCCATTACCCTGGTTCACTCTTAATATGCTTCATCTCCAAGTTTGAGAAAAGTAATTGTCATATTTCCCATCATTGGGTAAGTGCACAAAGTAGGAAAAAAATTATCTTCTATTAGGCTGTATAGTAGAAACTGCATTGGGTTAGAAATCTGCTCAAATATCTATTCCATTTCTTTCATTTACTAGCTATATGATCTCAGGAAAATCATTAAATTTGATAGAGATTTTATTTCCTTAACTGGAAAATTGGGCTAAATATATATGCCCTTTCCACCTTAAAAGATTATAAAAATTCAATGAAATAGTATATTTGAAATTGTTGTTTTTACAACCATAAAACTATTGAGATGTAAAACACTTTTTATTGCATCATTCGAAGCTTCATTATTGATTGCCATTACTTTTTAGATTAATGCGATATAGTTTAAACCATGCTGTTAAAACCAACTTACCAAAAACCTCTGATTCAGGGTCATATCTGAGCACCCTCAATCAATCAAACGCTTAGATCCTAATAGTTACCACAGTTACTTCTTCCTCATTTTGACTCTTCATTAAGAATGCCACTTGAATTTTGACTTTTAATACTTGATTTTCTGTTCTTCTTTCTGTAATCCTCTTCCTGGTGATTTCATCCATGCTTATGCTTCACTATCAATTCTTGTGGGCTGACTAGCTATTCTGCACAGGGCAACATTCCAATGGTTATAGCTCATATGAAGCCAAATTCATTATTTCCCTCAAACCTTACATTTGTTTTTGGGTTTTTTTTTTTTATTTTTTAGGCTGAATGTCATGGAGTCTTTTTTTGGCATCTCTTTGTTCCTCACCTCTCATATCCAATCAATCTCTTATAACCTGTTCAGGTCTTACTTCCATAGTGGCATATATTGGCAAGCACTCTGGTATTACCTTCATCAGTAAAATATATTACCCAACTCTGTATACAGAGCTTTACTTCCCTGTCTATTGACCTCTTAACTGCAGAAACCTTTATATCACCTGATTCTAGTACGGGGCTTGGTACGAAGTATCTGCTCAGTATGTAGATGCCTGGGAATTAATGCACAAATGATTCAATTATAGTCTTCTAGATTCTTTATTTAACTCTTGCATTCAACCTTCTTTATTACTTCTTTGTTTTGGTTAAGACTTCTTTTTTTGCAGCCAAACTTTAAGTTAGTTTAAATCTAGCACTGGCTGGATAGAGTATGCTTTGCTCATTTTGGGGAAGGGCAGAAGGCATATATGTCAAATGACTTTGTCAAATTCACACAGCGTTCTGTGAATCAAATTCAGATTTTCTGAAACACATCCCAAAGTTTTATTCACATGTCCACACATTAAACCTTTATTTTCAAATAACTTTTGTTAGTATATCATTTACATAAAATAAAATGTACATAACTTAGTTGAAAAGTTTTGGGAGTTTTGACAGCATTATACACCCATGTAACCAACATCATAATGAAGGTATAGAATATTTTTAACACTCCAGAGTTACTTCCTGCCACTCTACAGTCAGTCCCACCACATTCTTAGTACCAGGCAACCAGTGATCTGTAGACCCTTACCTCCGATCCAGGCCCAAGTGGAAAATTTTAGGAAGTATGGGCTCCTGAAATATCCCTCCAGCACTTTCTATTGAGAAAGCTTAACATTGTGCTCACTTTAAAAGTAAAATATTTAATGGTATCCCATTGTTTATTGTAGAGCATAAACTAAAGTGTGCATTCAGAGTTGAGAGACAATAAGTTGATAAATGGCATATATGATAAGTGTTGTTTAATTTATAAGAAGCTGCCAAACCGTTTTAAAAGTGGTTATACCATTTTACTCTCCTATCAGCAATATATGAAAGGTACAATTGCAACACATTACCTTCAAACGTTGGTACTGGCAGTCTGGTCATCTCAGCCAACTGTTAATTTAAGAAATGCTGAATAAGCTAGAGGATATTTCAATGACAAATTTTAAGAAAACTCTAATCTTCTGAAGATTGTACAAAAAATCAAACGCAGTATCTTACAGACCTTAAAGGAGATGTAGTACTTATAATTAACAAGTCTCTGATCAAAATCAAGACCTTGAAGGGAAAAAGGTGAGATAATGAGATCTAGAATTAGACATTTTGATTGATAAGCATGGGAATCTTAAAATTGTAAATACCCCTAAACTCTACAAATGTACAGAACCAGCTCTGACAATGTTAGAAGAGTCTATAGTACTTGCTGGAGACCACAACGGATACTGAAACAGGTGTCTCACAGAAAGATAACACTTGTTTATTTAAGACCTGCATCTGCCACCCATCATTGTTGTTCAGGCCAATTCTGTCTTCCAACCCCAGAACAGCCTGTGCAAAATAGTGCAGGCCTTCTCTGGGAGGAAATAATGCATATAGCTCCTAGATGTAGAACTTAATTAGTATGTACTGGTAGGAATTTAGGAAGAATGTGCCACAGTGGATCCTGATGTGTTAGATGGTGCTGAGGGAGTGGCTGCAGAATATAGGGCTGGAAAGGGAAGATTTTGATAATATGGAGTACTCATCTCTTCCTTTAGGGTTAAATATATGCACAAAAATACCTCATCCAGTCCTAAGAGTCAGCTCGGGTGACTACTAGAAACATGAACACAAAAACTTACCATAAATAAAATAAGCAGAAAACTTTTATGATATAGTACTGCAGAAAGCATTAGACAAGTGGGAATGTTAAGATGGATTTACCACATAAGTATTGAGAATGTACCATCTGAACATAATTTTTTCATTGGGACCCTTAAGGATTAACTGATGAAGAAGACAATGGAATCTTTAAAAATTTCATAGTAGGAGATACTTCTGTTGAACATGACTCCTTAATTTAATTGAGTATGATGGGTTCTCATAATGTCAAAAACTAGGTGACAACACTTAATTTTTATAGGCAAGGTGGATGTGATTAACATGAAAAGTAGCATAACATAAACGGTCTGGAGTGACAAAGATGCCTTGACTCACAGACATCTGTTAGAATAGTTAATAATGTTCCTCAGGTTGAGATAAATGGACAGACGACCAAGATGACCCTCATCTTGTAAAACAAAAATCAGTTGTTGGCAAGAAGAAAACTATTATCAAATGCTATACTGTAATAAAAATTGTTCTCTCTCATTGAGGTTTAAGGTCTAAATCAATTCACTTACTCAGAGCTATTTGAGGAGGGAAGATGTCCTGCTAACGAAACATGTTTTTTAAAAAATTACCTCAGTGTTTTCCCCAAGGATGCCTGAACTAATTTCCAAGGTGCCTGTGCCTCAGAAAAAGAGAAATTCGTTGAATTTTAAAGACAGGATATACAGGTTCTGAACCAACAATGATACTATGTAATGCAATATCTTATCATGGCCTTCCGATTAGAATGGGGATAATGAAGGTCAGATGAAAAATGACCCAAATTCATCATAATGTGTTTCAAGTGAATCTGCAGAACCACCCTGTGGTGAGTTGCCTGTTGTTCAAATGTAAAATATACAGATATCATTATTTTTGTTTCATGACTTGTGAATCAGCATGCAATATTGAAGTACACCTTGGCTGATTAGTCAGAAGCTAGAAATGAGCTAGAGGATAATAAACAAAGATATGTGAATAAGAAATATGTACCACTACCAAGGTTTTTATTACTATAGCTGTGTAGTAGAGCTTGAAATCAGGAACTGTGATACCTCTGGCTTTGTTCTTTTTCCTCAGGATTCTTTGGCTATTCAGAGTTTTTTGTGGTTCCATATAACTTATAGAATTTTTTTCCATTTCTGTGAAGAATGTCATTGATATTTGGATGGGAATTGCATTGACTCTATAGATGGCTTTTGGAAGTATGGACATTTTAACAATACTAGTTCTTCTGATCCAGGAACACAAATCTCTATCTATTTGTGTCTTCTTCAATTTCTTTCAGCAAAAATTTGTAGTTTGCCTTGTATAATCTTTCACTTTCTTGGTTAAATGTATTCCTAAGTATTTTATTGTTTTATTATTTATTGTGAATAAGATTGTCTTCTTTATTTTTATTTCAGGTATTTCATTGTTAGCACATAGAATTATAACTGATTTCTGTGTGTTGAACTTCAGAAACTTGCAACTTTATTGAATTTGTATCAGTATCTTGCAACTTTACTGAATTTATTGATTAGTTACAAAAGTATCTTGCAACTTTACTGAATCTTGCAACTTTACTGAATTTATTGATTAGTTACAAAAGTTTTTGTTGAGTCTTTGGGATTTTTCTATATACAAAATTATATCATCTGGAATATTATTTCTTCCTTTCTGATTTGAATACCTTTTATTTTTCTGTCTTGACTAATTTCTCAACTGGGACCTAGGTTCTATATAAAGAAAAGTGTTGAGAATAAGAATCTCTGCCTTGTTCCTGATCTTAGAGAAAATGTTTTCAATTTTTTACCATTGGATATAATGTTAGCTGTGGGTTTATTATATATGACCTTTATTATGTTGAGGTATGTTCCTTCTATACCCATTCTGTCAAGGGTTTTTGTCATAAAAGGATGTTGTATTTTGTCAATTTCATTGTGTGATTTATTTCAATGATCATGCTATTTTTATCTTTCATTCTATTAATGTGATGTTTACATTTATTGATTTTTGGATGCTGAAACATCCTTGCATCCCAGGGAAAATCTCACTTGGTCATGATGTGTAATTCTTTTAATGTGTTTTTGAATTAGGTTGATAATGTTTTGTTGAGAATTTCTGCAACTATATTCATCAGGAATATTGGTCTATAGTTTTCTTTGCTTGTAGTATCTTTATCTAGCTTTGGTATCAGGGTAATCCTGGCAACATAGAATGAGTTTGGAAGTCTTCCCTCATCCTCAAAATTTTGGAATAGTTTGAGAAGTATTTGTATTAATTTTCTTTTAAATGTTTTATAGAATTCACCAATGAAGCTGTCTAGTCTTGGAATTTTCTGTGTTGGGAGGATTTTGATTGCTACTTCAATTTCTGTATTTGCTATTAGTCTTTTCTGATTCTCTGTTTTTTCCTGATTCAGTCTTTGTAGGTTGTGTGTTTCCAGAAATCCATTCATTTCTTCTAGTTTCTCTAATGTGTTGGCATATAACTGTTCATAGTAGTCTCTTATGATCCTATGTATTTCTGTAGTACCTGTTGTAATGTCTCCTCTTTCATTTCTAATTTCATTTATCTTCTCTCTTTTTTCTTAATTAATTTAGCTAAAATTTTGTCAAGTTTGTTTCCTTTTTGGAAGAATGAGCTCTTAGTTTTGTTGATTTTTTAAATTGTTTTTCTAGGACCTGTTTCATTTAATTCTGCTTTGATCTCTATTATTTCATTTCTTCTGCAAAATTTGGGTGTTATTTGTTCCTATCTTTTTAGTTCTTGATGTAAAAAGTTAGGTTCTTCATTTGAGATCTCTCTAATATCTTAACACGTTTTTACCACTATAAACTTTCCTCTTAAAACTGCTTTTGCTGCATCCCATAAGTTTACATATTGTAATAATTAAAACACTGTGGTACTGGCACAAAAATAGACACATAGTCCAATGGAACAGAATAGATAGCCTAGAATTAAACTCCTGCATATACAATCAACTAATAATATTCAACAAGAGAGCAAAGAATACCCAAGGAGGAAAGAATAATCTCTTCAACAAATAATGTTGGGAAAAATGGAAAAACACACATAGAATAATGAAATTGGATCCTTATTTTACATCACTCACAAAAATTAACTCAAAATGGAACAAAATCTTAAACATAATACCTGATACTGTAAAACGCTTAGAAAGAACTGTAGAGAAGATATTCCTTGATATTGTTCTTGGTAATGATTTTTTTTTAATATGACACCAAAAGCACAAAGAATAAAAAATAATGACCAAATGAAAAGGCAAACTACGGAATGGGAGAAAACTTTTGCAAAACATATATCAGACAATGATTAATATCCAAAGTATAAAAAGAACTCATACAACTCAGTAACAACAACCAAAAACCCAATCTGATTAAAAAATGAAGAGAAGACTAAATAGATGTTTTTTCAAAGAAGATATCAAAGTGACCAACAGGTACATGAAAAGATGCTGGACACTACCAATTATTAGGAAAATGCAAATCAAGACTACAATGAGATTATCACCCCACACTGATTAGAATGGCTTCAACAAGAAGACAAGAGACAAGTTCTGGCAATGATGTGAAGAAAAGTGTAACCTGTGCATAGCTGGTAAGAATGAAAATTGGCTCCCTCAAAAAATTAAAAATAAAACTACCATATGATCCAGCAATTTCTCTTCTGAGTATATACCTAAAGGAAACAGGATTTTGAAGAGATATATGCCCTCCCATGTTTATTGCAGCATTATTCACAATAGCCAAGATATGGAAACAACATAAGTGTCAACCAATGGATGAATGGATAAAGAAGATGTGGTGTATATATCCAATGGAAAAGTTATCAAGCTATTAGAAAAGAGGCCATTCTGACATTTGGGGTAACATAAATGGACCTTGAGTACATTATGCTAAATGAAATAAGTCAGAGAAAGATAAGTTCTATATGATATCACTCATATGTGGAAGCTAAAAAAAAAAGCAAACTCAATAAAACAGAGAGTAAACTGATTACCAAGGGATGGGGGTTGGGGGGATAGAACAGATGTTGTTTAAGGATACAAATTTACAAGTTGTAGTAAATAAGCCTGCAAGATCTAATGCACAGCATAGTGAATATAGACAACAATGTTCTATTACAATCAACAAACTTGTTAAAAGACTAGAATTTAACTATTCTAACCACTAAAAAGTATGTAATTATGTAATGTGATAAAGGTGTTAATTATTGCTACAATGGCAATCATGTTACAATGGCAATATATATATTGCCTATATATATATACATATACATATATATATATATATAGAGAGAGAGAGAGAGAGAGAGAGAGAGGGAGAGAGAAAGAGAGAGAGGAACTAATGAAATTGGACAAAAGCCTGCAAATAGTTTTCTCAAACATTAATGCCCTCAGAAAACAGCCACCTCAAAGGCAATTCTCTAAAACCAGAGAGGCAGTGTCATTGGTTCTGTGAATGTCAGTTAGAGTCTCCTTTTGGCTACATCAGTGCTGGCTCAATGGGTCAGCAAACATAATTGCCATTGTGGCAGAGATGGAGGCTTCACACTAGTTCAACAGCATGAGGTCCACCTTATCTAGGCTGATCTAGCTACTGTCACTGCTAGCAGCAGAGACAAATATTGAGCCCTAGACATGACATAATTCCTTGAGAAGAACTATTATCTACTTGAAGACATAATTAATCATATCTCTTCCAACCCGGAGAATGTAGCAATTCACTCTTACCCAGAAGCAATTCCTACTACAAAATGAGTTTGCCTTCCACTAACAGTACTAACATATGACAGATAATAATTCATGTGTTGATATCATCCCATGCTATATTGCTCAGCTCTAAGAACCATTAATGGTAAAAGAATACCCTTTTAATAGGCACAACTGTCTTATTATATAACCAGTATTCACAAAACAACAAGGCTAATGATATAATGCAATAGTCTATTCAGGCTCACTCAGGATGTCAGCTTGAATACAGCAACATGGCAGGGTAACAATATGATCCTTCAAGGTATGGTAAATATGCCAAACCACCACCTAATACATAGTGCTATGTCTCTGTTAGTGAGAATTCATAAGTTTGTGAATTAACAGGAAAGAACTGGCATTCTCTAGTAGTTGCTGTTGGTTATATGTAATGAAGAATCTGACTCTATCTTTTAATGTTTGACACTGATGAAAGCTACTTTGCTCAGAAACGCCTAGAGGGCTATGCCCTATTCCTGGACTGACCCCAGTCAATGACTGAATAAAATGGGGTACAGAAGTTCAGCCTCATTTCCTCTAAGTAAGACAACTCTGTGGTACCATTCATTTTTCATAATTTTCCATTGGATCAGGTTGAGACTCGACTTAAGCTGAATCCATTATGTTTGCCTAACTTCTTTCTCTTCCTTCTTCTGCTTCCCTCACTCCCTTATAGGTTTCCCATTAAGAATACACAATCAATCAATCATTGAGAATCTATTGCACAAGAGCCTCTTCTCAGGCTCTGCTTCTTGAGAACTTGAGGTGAAATAGTTCATAACACAAATGGTCCTAGGAAATATACACTAGGAATAGCATTCTAAAGTTTGTTCACTCTCTGGCCACATAACAATGAGAACCTTATCACTTGTGAATGGTGAAATATTGATGATACCTGGCATGCTAAAGAAGTACAATTGCTAAAACTTTCTCACTTAGTGAAATGGAAGGGGATGCAAGTGGAAAGGGATTCACAATTTGGTACAATATCCGAGTCATTTGAGAGGTGAGGGAGAAAGAATAATTATAAAGACTATGGTTATTTCTGAGTATAATTTTTGTTTTTAATAGAGTAAATGATTGGCTCAAATGAACTAATGCCCTATATAAGGCAAAGTATGAGCACCAAATATATTTGATGGCATTTGAAGAGACTCTCATCTCCTAGAGCCAGATGAAAGACAGAGCTGAGACTGGGCACATAATTAATTGCAAGAATGGCTGAATTTAAGAGGAGGCTAATTTTTCAGCCAATGTTAAGCATTTTATGCCAAACTCAGGGGCCTGCTGTTGTAACTGGGCTATCTGGGTAGACTCAAGATCACTGAGGTCTCCAATTACACTGAACTCTCTGGGCTTTCAGAAGTTGTCCATTTTCTTTGTCAGGTGATAGTGGTCTCTGGTTTGATTAAAGACTGGAGAGGTATCTTATAAAACAATGTTTTTCTCCCTCAGGATCTGCTCTTATTTTTTCCACTGGCCACCAGACAATTAAATAGAACCATATCTAAGCATGAGCCAACTGGGAAGCAATAGGACTTCTAAGGGATTTGAATGATTATATTCCAAAAGTTCTGTAGTGTCTGGCTAACATGCCCTGGCAAGACCTCGGAGAGTTTGCATGGGAGTAAATCTCTGAGGGTGCTGAATATAGAAGCGAAAAATATAAAGCTGGGTTAGGGAGATTTTATCAATATGGAGAATTATCCCTTGACACAAGATTTAGTATTTTGTTAAGGGCGCTGGGAGACAGTTCTAATGTCCTTCTGGTGTGACTGATTGGAAAAGACGAAGAAACCTATTAAATTATTATGGGTGCCAAAACTTGGTAAAACACGAAAGATGGGAACAAAGGCTTGAAGAAATAGGCATGCTAAAATGGGCACTATATAAAACCAAAGTACCAGAGACTGAGGTTGCTCTTCAAGAGGGCTGGGAGGATTTATTTTTTTTTTTGTTTGCCAAGTGATAAGGAATATGCTAAGTGTGGGTACCAGTGCTTTTGAGAAATCCAGTAGTGGCTGTCCTCCATAGTCAACTGGATATAATCTCTTGCCCATCTGAATTGCAATAGCATTTGATTACGTGTTGTTTATGTGAACGTAACTAAATCAAACATGCTATATTATTATCTGTTTTTTATTCTTCTGTATCCTCCTGTTTGACTCTGAGCACTTAGCACTATTCCTGTTACATTGTAACTGTGTGCAAACACATCGTGGTTAAACTTTTAAATATGAAATCAATTTATATCACCTGAAACACCAAACATTGTATCTTGAAAATAGTAGGCACTCAATAATAAATAATTGTTAGAATAAACAAGTGCTACACTACCAAATGAATCATCCTGCAATACCATTATCATAACATTAGAGCTCTATACAAAAATGTAAAATGGTTTCTATTAAGTTGGAGAATAAAATTAAAGTCTTTTGTGTTATAGTCAGAGCATTCCAACATCTGTTCTTAACTTTTGCATCGGTTCCTAAACATATCTAGGCTCATTTTTTACTTCTACTCTAAATTAACCTTGTGCTTGAACCAAAGAAACTTTTTTCACTCTACCCCAAATATCCTCTGCACTTTCCTCTGTCTTAAAATTTGTGCATGCTTTTATTTTACCTTCATAACCGGTATCCAACCAGCAAAAAAAAAAAAAAAAAAAAAAAGTCAGGAGATAAATAATTAACAATATAATTACTTTATGCCTTGCAGCAAGTAAATTCATCCCTGTGGCTCCCCAGTGTATGTGTGTGTATATGTATGTTGCAAAGAGTGGGGCATGAGGACATAGGTCAATCATTCTTACAGCATTTTACAAATATCAACTTTCTCCTTCCTTTTATCCTTACTTGCTCTCTTGAACCTGAGCTTCAGAGATGCTTCCCTGCTTCACTGTTTTGTCATTATTTAAAATATCCAAGAGCCACTATAAGAACTGATATGTTCCCTCTCCACTATCTGTACTTTGATTTCACTGGCATTTTTTGTCCAAGTAAAACTCTTTGATTCTAATTTTCAACATGGAAACAGTCCATTATAAAATTCATAAACTATCAAATAGAATTAACTAAACTATAAAAGAAAAGTATTATTCTTGGAACACTAGTAAGACAAGAATTTCTCCCAGATGTCAATATAATGAAGACGTCATGTGATTTAAGAAAATTGTCCTGAACATCATCCTTAAGAAATAAGGAATGAGTTTGCTAGAAGGGTTAATTTCAATAAAGCTTAATATATTAGACTAATAGCAACAGACAAAAGTATAGTTCAGAATTAGTAGCTGTATGGGGGCCCAGTCCAGTTACCAGCTCTTTATTAATCTAATTATACTTAGTCTCATACTTTTATCAGACACTAATTATCTTCCTCTCACGTTAACAGTAGTTTCCATTACTTCTCATCTACCTGGATGTTTGTAATTTCCAATTACAGTTTTGGTTGAGTTTTGGTAACTGCTCTTGCAATGACCTCTCTTCAGATGTGACTCCAATCATCCATCATGATTCACTTTAAGTCCAATTTCTTCAAGGATTATATTTTTAAACTTGCAGATAACATTGACAAAAGTTCTCTCATTGACCAAGTTTTAACCAGAATTTTCTGAATCCTCTCCTCAACCAGGCCTCAACTTTCTGACTTTCTCCTTCATATTTGCATTGCCCAATTTTAGCAAGAATCTGTTAAATTGGTTTAGCCAGAATCCCCCAACCTCAGTATCTGCTAACCGTTGATATCTGGCCAAATTCCTATCCCTCATCATCCCACAGGTGATATCTCACTACTCTGGCCTGCTTTCAGCAAGAATTCTGTTAGGTCACCTCAGCAAAGAAATGCCTCTTAGTAATTTTTCATCTACTGACCTCCACCCTGCTCCTTGGAGTTTATAAACTCTCACTTTTTCTTGTATTCAGAATTGAGCCCTGTTCTATACTGAGGACTGTTTTTCCCTATTGCAAGTCCTGAATAAAATCTGTTTTTACCACTTTAACTACTATCCAGCTCTTTTTTTCTTTGACATCTGAAGTTTTGAAATCTAGTAGTTGTCATCGTTTATCATCTTCTAAAATTAATGTTTCCATTTTCAAGTGCATCCTTGTGTCATTCTTAAAAGTGGATTGTAAGCCTTAACAGAAGTAAACATTAATTAATAATTTACTTATTCATTGGCTGAGGATGGTACTGCATTTCCTCTAAAACCAACATATCTCTCATGAAGATTGACTGCCAATTATTATGACTTTGGTTTTTCAAACAACTTTGTAAAGGCTTTCAAGAACTTCCTTCTACTACCAGTGTTACTACTGTTAATGACAATAACAGTATTATTAATAACACCTGCATTTAATAATGGCAAAGTAAATATCAGCACTATACTAAGAACTCTACATTTATGATTTCCTTTAATATTCCAATAACTCTATTAGTTTGCTATTCTTATGCCATGTATAGTGCACTGCTTTGTAATAACTGTGCAACCTAGGGAGAGACGGAGGGAGGGAGAGAGAGAGAGATCAGCATCAAAATCTATTAGCCCAGACTACATGTTCATCTTTTATTTTCTATTTGATTAGCATAAAACTACCCTATGCTAATTTATTACCTACTTTCATGTGTATTCTGTATTTTGTCTAGAGAAGAAATATATCACTGCTGATAACAAAAAACATCAAAACTGATTTTTTTCCTTCCTCCCTTCTTTCCTCCCTCCCTCCCTCACTCCCTTCATACTTCCTCTCTTCCTTACTTCCTTTCTTGCTTTTGGGGAAAAAAAACATGCCATCCCATTACATACAAGCAACTTACTTGAGTCAAATCTGAAGGCTCTGTAATTTTTCAGGATTATTTTGAATCACAGTCAGCTGAAACTTTTTTTCTGTTCTATTTGGCATAAGACTCTACACAGGCACTTTTCAAAGTAATAATGTAACAAAAAGCTCGTGTAAATTTACATTGCTTTTTTTCAGATGCCACATCCAAAAAACGACTTCCTACTTTCTTGGCAAGATTGATGGTACATATCCAATTTTAGATATTGTGAATCAGCCAGCTTAGTATGAGAGGAGACTGAGACACTTACATGCAATAAAAATATTTTTGCCCAATGTGCCCTGATTGACCAAAAATGTAGCATTCCATTTGGGAAAAAATGTGATAGACTGTGCTTAAAGTTTTGGAATCCTCACCCATACTAGTGTGACCACTCTAGGTGATCTCCCTGTGCTATGCAGCTGCTTCCCACTCTCTCTATTTTACATTTGGTAGTGTATATATGTCAATGCCACTAACAAACTTCGTCCCAGTTTACCCTTCCAACTCCCCATGTCCTCAAGTGCATTCTCTACATCTGCGTCTTTATTCCTGTCATGCACATAGATTCTACAGAACCATTTTTTTTTTAGATTCCATAGATATATGTATTAGCATACAGTATTTGTTTTTCTCTTTCTGACTTAATTCACTCTGTATCACAGTCTCTAGGTCCATCAACCTCACTACAAATAACTCACTTTCATTTCTTTTTACAGCTGAGTAATATTCCATTGTATGTATGTGCCACAACTTCTTTATCCATTCATCAGTCGATGGACACTTACATTGCTTCCATGTCCTGGATATTGTAAATAGAGATGCAATGAACATTGTGGTACATGACTCTTTTGAATTATGGTTTTCTCGGGGTATATGCCCAGTAGTGGAATTGCTGGGTTGTATGGTACTCCTATTTTTTGATTTTTAAGGAAGCTCCATACTGTTCTCCATAGTGACTGTATCAATTTACATTCCTACCAGCAGTGCAAGAGGGTTTCCTTTTCTCCACACCATCCCCAGCATTTATTCTTTGTAGATATTTTCATGATGGCCATTCTGTCTGGTGTGAGGTGATACCTCACTGCAGTTTTTTTTGTTTGTTTTGTTTTGTTTTGTTTTTAACATCTTATTGGGGTATAATTGCTTTGCAATGGTGTATTATTTTCTGCTTTATAACAAAGTGAATCAGTTATACATATACATAAGTTCCCATATCTCTTTTCTCTAATGATTAGTGATGTTGAGCATCCTTTCATGTGTTTGTTGGCAATATGTATATCTTCTTTGCAGAAATGTGTATTTAGGTCTTCTTCCCATTTTTGGATTGTGTTGTTTGTGGTTTTTATATTGAGCTGCATGAACTGCTTGTCAATTTTGGAGATTAATCCTTTGTCAGTTGCTTCATTTGCAAATATTTTCTCCCATACTGAGAGGTGTCTTTTCATCTTCTTTATATTTTCCTTCTCTGTGCAAAAGCTTTTAAGTTTCATTAGGTCCCATTTGTTTATTTTTGTTTTTATTCACATTTCTCTAGGCGGTGGGTCAAAAAGAATCTTGCTGTGATTTATGTCATAGAGTGTTCTGCCTATGTTTTCCTCTAAGAATTTGATAGTGTCTGGCCTTATATTTAGGTCTTTAATCGACTTTGAGTTTATTTTTGGGTATGGTGTTAGGGAGTGTTCTAATTTCATTCTTTTAAATGTAGCTGTCCAATTTTCCCAGCAACATTTATTGAAGAGGCTGTCTTTTCTCCATTGTATATTCTTTCCTCCTTTGTCAAAGATAAGGTGACCATATGTGCATGGCCTTATCTCTAAGCTTTCTATCCTGTTCCATTCATCTATATTTCTGTTTTTGTGCCAGTACCATACCGTCTTGATTACTGTAGGTTTGTAGTATAGTCTGAAGTCAGGGAGCCTGATTCCCCCAGCTACATTTTTCTTTCTCAAGATTACTTTGGCTATTTGGGGTCTATTGTGTTTCCATACAAATTGTGAATTTTTTTGTTCTAGTTCTGTGAAAAATGCCATTAGTAGTTTGATAGGGATTGCATTGAATCTGTAGATTGCTTTAGGTAGTATAGTCATTTTCACAATGTTGATTCTTCCAATCAAAGAACATGGTGTATCTCTCCATCTGTTTGTATCATCTTTAATTTCTTTCATCAGTACCTTATAGTTTTCTGCATACAGGTCTTTTGTCTCCTTAGGTAGGTTTATTCCTAGGTATTATATTATTTTTGTTGCAATGGTAAATGGGAGTGATTCCTTAATTTCTCTTTCATATGTTTCATCATTAGTACGTAGGAATGTAAGAGAGTTCTGTGCATTAATTTTGTTTCCTGCTATTTTACCAAATTCATTGGTTAACTCCAGTAGTTTTCTGGTAGCATCTTTAGGATTCTCTATGTATAGTATCATGTCATCTGCAAAGAGTGATGGCTTACTTCTTTTCTGATTTGGATTCCTTTTATTTCTCTTTCTTCTCTGATTGCTGTGGCTAAAACTTCCAAAACTATGTTGAAAAATAGTGGTGAGAGTGGACAACCTTGTCTTGTTCCTGATCTTAGAGGAACTAGTTTCAGATTTTTCAACATTGAGAAAGATACTGGCTGTGGGTTTGTCATATATGGCCTTTATTATGTTGAGGTGTTCCCTCTGTGCCTACTTTATGGAGGGTTTTTATCATAAATGGTTGTTGAATTTTGTCAAAAGCTTTTTCTTCATCTATGGAGATGATCATATGGTTTTTCCTCCTTCAATTTGTTAATTTGGCTTTTCGCATTGATTGATTTGACTATATTGAAGAATGCTTGCATTCCTGGGATTAACCCTGCTTGATCATGGTATACAATCCTTTTAATGTGCTGTTGGATTCTGTATACTTGTATTTGTTAAGGATTTTTGCATCTATGTTCATCAGTGATATTGGCCTGTAGTCTTCTTTCTTTGCGACATAGTTTTCTGGTTTTGGTGTCAGGGTGATGGTGGCCTCATAGAATGAGTTTGGGAGTGTTCCTCCCTCTGCTCTATTTTGAAAGAGTTTGAGAAAGATAGGTGTTAGCTCTTCTCTAAATGTTTGATAAAATTCTCCTGTGAAGCCGTCTGGTCCTGGGCTTTCTTTTGTAGGAAGATTTTTAATCACAGTCTCCATTTCAGTGCTTGTGATGAGTCTGTTTATATTTTCTACTTCTTCCTGGTTCAGTCTCAGAAGTTTGTCCTTTTTTAAGAATTTATCCATTTCTTCCAGGTTGTCCATTTTATTGGCATAGAGTTGCTTGTAGTAATCTCTCATGATCTTCTGTATTTCTGCAGTGTCATTTGTTACTTCTCCTTTTTCTTTTCTAATTCTACAGATTTGAGTCTTCTGCCTTTTTTTCTTCATGAGTCTGGCTGGTGGTTTATCAATTTTGTTTATCTTCTCAAAGAACCAGCTTTTAGTTTGATTGATCTTTTCTATTGTTTCCTTCATTTCTTTTTCATTTATTTCTGATCTGAACTTTATGATTTCTTTCCTACTGCTAACTTTGGGATTCTTTTGTTCTTCTTTTTCTAATTGCTTTATGTGTAAGGTTAGGTTGTTTATTTGAGATGTTTCTTATTTCTTGAAGTAGGATTGTATTGTTATAAACTTCCCTCTTAGAACTCCTTTTGCTGCATCCTATAAGTTTTGTGTTGTTGTGTTTTCATTCTCATTTGTTTCTAGGTATTTTTTGATTTCCTCTTTGATTTCTTCAGTGATCACTTCATTATTAAGTAGTGTATTGTTTAGCCTCCATGTGTTTGTATTTTTTACAGATTTTTTTTTCCCTGTAATGGATATCTAATCTCATAGTATTGTGGTAGGAAAAGATACTTGATTTGATTTCAATTTTCTTATAATTACCAATGCTTGATTTGTGACCCAAGATATGATCTATCCTGGAGAATGTTCCAGGAGCACTTGAGAAGAATGTGTAATCTGCTGTTTTTGTATGGAATGTCCTATAAATATCAATTAAATGCATCTTGTTTAAGGTATCATTTAAAGTTTGTGTTTCCTTATTTATTTTAATTTTAGATGATCTGTCCAGAGGTGAAAGTGGGGTTTTAAAGTCCCCTACTATGATTGTGTTACTGTCGATATCCCCTTTTATGGCTGTTAACATTTCTCTTATGTATTGAGGTACTCCTAAGTAGGGTGCATAAATATTTACAATTGTTATATCTTCTTCTTGGATTGATCCTCTGATCATTATATAGTGTCCTTCTTTGTCTCTTGTAACAGTCTTTATTTTGAAGTCTATTTTGTCTGAAATGAGAACTGCTACTCTAGCTTTCTTTTAGTTTGCATTTGCATGTAATATCTTTTTCCTTCCCCTCATTTTCAGTCTGTATGTTTCCTGGGTCTGAAGTGGGTCTCTTGTAGACAGCATATATATGGATCTTGTTTTTGTATCCATACAGCCAGTCTATGTCTTTTGGTGGGAGGATCCAATCCATTCACATTTAAGGTCATTATCAATATGTATGTTCCTATTACCATTTTCTTTATTGTTTTGGGTTTGTTATTGTAGATCTTTTCCTTCTCTTCTTGTTTCTTGTCTAGAGAAGTTCCTTTAGCATTTGTTGTAAAAGCTGGTTTGGTGGTGATGAATTCTCTTTGCTTTTCCTTGGCTGTAAAGGTTTTAATTTCTCCCTCAAATCTGCATGAGATCCTTGCTGGGTAGAGTAATCTTAGTTTTATATTTTCCCTTTCATCACTTTAAATATATCCTGCCCCTTATGGGGATTCCCTTGTATGTTATTTGTTGTTTTTACCCTGCTGCTTTTAATAGTTTTTGTATTTAAGTTTTGATAGTTTGATTATATGTGTCTTGCCATGTTTCTCCTTGGATTTGTCCTGTATGGGACTCTCTGAGCTTCCTTCTCATATTAGGGAAGTTTTCAACTATATTATCTTCAAATATTTTTTCAGTCCCTCTCTTCTTCTCTTCTTCTGGGATCCCTATAATTCGAATGTTAGTGTGTTTAATTTTGTCCCAGAAGTCTCTGAGTCTATCCTCAATTATTTTCATTCCTTTTAATTTATTCTGCTCTGCGTTTGTTATTTCCACTCTTTTATCTTTCAGGTCAGTTATCCGTTCATCTACCTCAGTTATTCTGCTATTGATTCCTTCTAGAAAATTTTTAATTTCATTTATTGTGTTGTTCATCATTGCTTGTTTGCTCTTTAGTTCATCTAGATCCTTGTTAAATGTTTCTTGTTTTTTCTCCATTCTATTTCCAAGATTTTGGATCATGTTTACTATCATTACTCCGAATTATTTTTCAGGTAGACTGCCTATTTCCTCTTCATTTTTTTGGTCTGGTGGGTTTTTACCTTGCTCCTTCATCTGCTTTGTGTTTCTCTGTCTTCTCATTTTGCTTAGCTTACTGTGTTTGGGGTCTCCTTTTCACAGGCTTCAAGATGTATTTCCCATTGTTTTTTGTGTCTGCCCACAGTGGGTAAGTTTGGTTCAGTGGGTTGTGTAGTCTTCTTGGTGGAGGGGACTTGTGCCTGTGTTCTGGTGGATGAGTCTGAATCTTGTCTTCCTGGTGGGCAGGACCATGTCCAGTGGTGTGTTTTGGTTGTCTTTGACCTTATTATGATTTGGGGCAGCCTCTCTGCTAATCAGTGGGTTTTAGTTCCTGTCTTGCTAATTTTTTTTGGTTTAGCATGTCCGGCACTGTAGCTTGCTACTTGTTGAGTGGAGTTGGGTCTTAGCATTGACATAGCAATTTCTGAGAGAGGTTTTTTTCCATTTGATATTAAATGAAGCAAGGAGGTCTCTGGTGGACTAATGTCATGAACTAGGCTCTCCCACCTCAGAAGCTCAGGCCT
Source organism: Pseudorca crassidens (assembly GCF_039906515.1). NCBI lineage: Eukaryota > Metazoa > Chordata > Mammalia > Artiodactyla > Delphinidae > Pseudorca > Pseudorca crassidens. Next base: position 73,824,021 of record NC_090304.1, on the reverse strand, counting down.
GACACCCAGCTGGAGCACCAAGACCCTGTCAGCCACCCAATCATTTTCTTGAGGAGCTTCTTGCCTTTTAGGAAGTCTGAGGTCTTCTGCCAGCATTCAGTAGGTGTTCTGTAGGAGTTGTTCCACATGTAAATGTATTTCTAATGTATTTGTGGGGAGGTAGTTGATCTCCATGTCTTACTCTTCCACCACCCTGAAAGTCCCCCCCAATCATTCATTATTATACAAACACTTTCAAATAATAAAAATAGGCAGCAATCCCTAACTCATTTTTTAAAGCTGCTATGTCTTGAATACCAAAACCAGATAGGTAGAGTACAAGAAATGGTTATATAGGTCAATCTCACTTGTAAATATAGATACAATAAACCTAAATCATTACTAGCAAACCACATCAATGTATTAAAAAGATGATGCATCATGTTCAGCTTGAGTTTATCCTAAGACAACAAATATACTTTATCTTAGAAGAATATTTGCGTGTGTGTGTCTGTAATTTGTGTTATTAATAGATGAAAAGTGATCATAATTAATGCAGAAAATCATTTTATTTAGTATATTACCCATTCATTATAAAAATTCTTAGCACATTAAGGATAAACCTTACATTCTTAACCTCATAAAGGACATCTAATCAAAACTTGCAGCAAACATTATTCTAAATAAAAGTATGAATTAAGAAATTAAGTTTTCTGTGGCTGCATTAAGAAATTACCATAAACTAGGTTACGTACAACAACAGATGTTCCCTCACAACTCTGGAGGCCAGAAGTCTGAAATCATTGTTACTAAACTGAAATCATGGTTTCAAAAGGACTGTGCTCCCTCCAGATGTATTTACCTCTTATACCTTCTAATGGCTGTTGTCATTCCCTGACTTGTGGCAGCTTCATTGCTCATATTGCCTTATCCTCATCTATGTGTCAAATGTGTCTCTACCTCTGTCTTAGAAGGACATATATAATTGTATTTATGGTCCACATTGATAAACTGAGACTTTCTCTCCACTCAAAATCCTTAACTTAATCACATCTGCAAAGAACACTTTTTTTGCCATATAACACTCATAGGTTCCTTTGATTAGGGCATAGATGTTTTGTAGACTATTTTTAAGCCTACCACAAGAAATATAGAATTATCTTAAACAAGAAGAAAGATTTGTTCTTAAGTATCTTATTTTTTGTAATTGATAATATTTTTGGTTTTCTCTTATTATTTTACATGTTTTATCTGTTTGATCCCAACTACCATCATTGCACTGTACATTGCTTTGGGTAAATAATGCAAGACCAGGTAAATAAGTACATATTATAAGGACTTGAATAGAAGAAACAAAACTGTATCTGTCACAGATGATATGACTGCTTGCCCAGAGATAAACCCACACAAATATGGTCAATTAATCTATGATGAAGGAGGAAAGGATGTACAATGGAAAAAAGACAGTCTCTTTGAAAAGTAGTGTTGGGAAAACTGGACAGCTACATGTAAAAGAATGAAATTAGAACACTCCTTAACACCATACACAAAAATAAACTCAAAATGGGTTAAAGACCTAAATGTAAGGGCAGACACTAGAAAACTCTTCAAGGAAAACATAGGAAGAACACTCTTTCACATAAATCACAGCAAGATCTTTATGATCCACTTCCTAGATTAATAGAAATAAAAACACAAATAAACAATTGAGACTGAATGAAACTTAAAAGCTTTTGCAAGGCAAAGGAAACTACAAACAAGACAAATAGACAACCCTCAGGATTGGAGAAAATATTTTCAAATGAATGAAGGACAAAGAATTAATCTCCAAAATATGTAAACAGCTCATGCAGCTCAATATTAAAAAAACAAACAACCCAATCAAAAAATGGGTAGAAGGCCTAAATAGACATCTTTCTGCAAAGAAGACATACAGATGGCCAATAAGCATATGAAAAGCTGCTCAACATCACTAATTATTAGAGAAATTCAAATAAAAACTACAATGAGATATCATCTCACACCAGTCAGAATGGCCATCATCAAAAAATCTAGAAACAACAAATGTTGGAGAGGGTGTGGAGAAAAGTGAACCCTCTTTCACTGTTGGTGGTAATGTAAATTGATAGAGTCACTATGGTCAACAGTATGGAGGTTCCCTAAAAAATGAAAAATACAATTACCATGTGACCCAGCAATACCACTACCAAGCATATACCCAGAGAAAAGCATAATTCATAAAGACACATGCACCCCAATGTCCATTGCAGCACTATTTACAATAGCCAGGTCATGGAAACAACCTAAATGCCCATTGACAGACGAATGGATAAAGAAGATGTGGTACATATATACAATGAAAATTACTCAGCCATAAAAAGGAATGATATTGGATCATTTGTGGAGATGTGGATGGATCTAGAGACTGTCATAAAGAGTGAAGAAAGTCAGAAAGAGAAAAGCAAATATTGTATATCAACACATATATATGGAACCTAGAAAACTGGTACAGTTGAACCTGTTTGCAGTGCAGAATTTGAGACAGTGATATAGAGAACAAACTTATAGCCAACAAAGGAGGAAAGTGGTGGTGACGGGGGTGGGGGGGATGGTGGTGTGAGGTATTGAGAATTTAGGATTGACATATATACAACAATATGTATAAAATGGATAACTAATAAGAAATTGCTGTATAAAACAATAAATAAATAAAATTAAAAAAAATGAATCTAAATACCTATTTTTTAAACTTGAGTTTTATTAAATGTCTGGATTAAGAAAAATAAGCAAAAAGCAATTACATCTTTCCAGACAGGGATCAAACAGTTAAAAAAATAATAGTAATAAAATTAACAACAACATACTCTTCTAATCTGCCTGCTAGACCTCTTCTGTTCTCCAAAGAAAGGTGACCTTGCCTGACAATACACTCTTTTCTTGTTGTGTCCCCTTTCTGCCCATAAAAGCCTTCCATATTGTAAAGGCCTTTGTAGCTTTTACCTGTTTTCTAAGCAAAATGCTTCCTGATTCATAAATCAATGAACAAAGACAATAAGATCTTTACATTTACTCCATCGAATTTTGTATTTTAACAGATTCAGTGGCAGTGGTGGGACCAAAGGAAACTTCTGACCTTTCAGAGACAACAAGAAATACAGTCATGTATCTGAGAACCTTTTTGATTTCTCTATTTTTCTCAGTTTTTCTGAAGGCCATGGGTAAATTCCTCTCAGTTCAGAGCTCTACTCTGCATTCAGCTCCCAATCTAATTGGCTTTCCAGTCAGTTCCCTATTTGGAATCACAAGTTACACACTGGGAACTGCTAGTAGTAAGATCACAATTCCCCATTAGATTGGAAACCCCAGTCCTTGATTCTGCTTCCAGATTTCACATTGGGAACTGCTGGTGGCAACTGAGTTCCCTGTTTGTTTGGAATTATCCTGTGGTACCCACTCTATAGGGTGTACTTGTTCAATACATTACCTGAGCCCCAGTTCCACATTGGAAATTGCTAGTGTTGCACACATGGTCTTATCTTTGCCAGGCCATGGTATCATCTCTTGGTTATTGCTGGTTAAGGTGCATTTCTTGGTTAAGGTACAAGTTAATTTGTCTGTTTAGTTAGATAAAGTTTACTGCTAGTGTGAATCTTGGCTTGGAAGCAAAAACAAACCAAAATCAAACAAACAAACAAAATCCTGCACAAATTGAGAGGCATGGATCAAGCACTTAGAAGGTGTTAGAGTGCTCACCAACTAACTCAAGAACTCCTGTATTAGGATAAGTTGGTCATGGAATGCATTAAATTGACACTAGGTCACCTGCCAATATCAAGAAAATTTCTGCAAAATGAGGCAAACTGTAAAACACCACACATTCTCCAATGTAGCAACACAATGCCCTTAGGTATTTAATTTGGCTTTGAGAGACCCAAAGGCTTAGCTAATTAATTAATTAATTAAATGGGATCCTTGAGTTCCAAAGAGCCAAGTGTGTAAATTTCTGGCACACCTGCTTATTTTATGTCTAAAAATTATTTTCCAGAAGCTATAAATATCTATAGAAATGGCAAAATCTTACTAAAAACTACCTAGAATTACAGTGGCCATGATGGGGAATGTTCCAGTTAGATAAAATTGTTCATTTAAGAAGTGCATTTAAAAGCAAACGTTTCAGGAGACCTTCAAGATGGGGGAGGAGTAAGACATGGAGATCACCTTCCTCCCCAAAATTACACCAGAAATACATCTACATTTGGAACAACTCCTACAGAATACCTACTGAACTCTGGCAGAAGACTTCAGACTTCCTGAAAGATATATATATATTTTTCCTTTTTCTCCTTTCCTGAGTGTGTATGTGTATGCTTTGTTGTGTGATTTTGTCTGTATATCTTTGTTTTTACCATTTGTCCTAGGGTTCTGTCTGTTCATTTTGTTTGTTTGTTTTTTTCTTGTTTTGTTTTATTTTATTTTTTTTAAATTACATTTTAATTTTTCTATTTGTATTTTAATACTTTTTTTTTTCCTTTTCTTTCTTTCTTTCTTTCTTTCTCCCTTTTCTTCTGAGCCATGTGGCTGACAGGGCATTTGTGCTCCATCCAGGTGTCAGGTCTGTGCCTCTGAGGTGGGAGAGTTGAATTCAGGACATTGGTACACAAGAGACCTCCTGGCTCCATGTAATATCAAATAGCAAAAGCTTTCCCAGAGATCTCCATGTCAACGCTAAGGCTCAGCTCCTCTCAAGGACCAGCAAGCTACAGTGCTGAACACCCTAAGCCAAAGAGCTAGCAAGACAGGAACACAACCTCAGCCATTAGCAGAGAGGCAGCCCAAAATCATAATAGAGTCACAGACACCCCAAAATGCACCACTGGACACGGTTCTGCCCACCAGAAACACAAGATCCAGCCTCATCTACCAGAACACAGACACAAGTCCCCTCCCCAGGAAGACTACACAATCAACTGAAACAACCTTAGCCACTGGGGGCAGATACCAAAAACAACAAGTTTGAACCTGCAGCCTGTGAAAAGTATACCCCAAACAGAGTAACTTAAGCAAAATGAGAAAACAGAAACACAGAGCAGATGAAGGAGCAAGGTAAAACCCCACCAGAACAAAAAATGAAGAGGAAATAGGCAGTCTACCTGAAAAATAATTCAGAGTAATGACAGTAAAGATGATCCAAAATCTTGGAAATAGAATAGAGAAAATACAAGAAATATTTAACAAAGACCTAGAAGAACTAAAGAGGAAACAAATGACATTGAACAACTCAATAAATGAAATTAAAAACTCTCCAGAAGGAATCAATAGCAGAATAACTGAGGTAGATTAGTGGATAAGTGACTTGGAAGATAAAATAGTGCAAATAACTAATGCAGAGCAAAAAAAAAAAAAAAAAAAAAAGAATGAAAAGACTTGAGGACAGGACAGTCTCAGAGACATCTGGGACAACATAAAACACACCAACATTCGAATTAGATTGTCCCAGAAAAAGAATAGAAAAAGAGAGGGACTGAGAAAATATTTGAAGTGATTATAGTTGAAAACTTCCCTAATATGGGAAAGGAAATAGTCAATCAAGTGCAGAGTCCCATACAGAATAAACCAAAGGAAAAACACACCAAGACACATATTGATCAAACTATCAAAATTAAATGCAAAGAAAAAATATTAAAAGCACCAAGGGAAAAACAACAGAAAACATACAAGGGAATTACCATAAGGTTAACAGCTGTTCTTTCAGCAGAAACTTAGCAAGCTAGAAGGGAGGAGCAGGACATATTTAAAGTGATGAAAGGGAAAAGCTTATAACCAAGATTAGTCTACCCAGCAAGGATCTCATGCAGATTTGATGGAGAAATTAAAACTTTTACATACAAGCAAAAGGTAAGAGACTTCAAAACCACCAAACCACCTTTACAACAAACGCTAAAGGAACTTGTCTGGGCAAGAAACATAAGAGAAGGAAAAAAATTATAATAAAAAACACCCAAAACAATTAAGAAAATGGTAATAGGAAAATACATATCAATGACTACCTTAAATGTAAATGGATTAAATGCTCCAAACAAAAGACATAGACTGGTTGAATGGATACAAAAACAAGACCCTTATATATATTGTCCACAAGAGACTCAATTCAGACCTAGGGACATATATAGACTGAAAGTGAGGGGGGAGAAAATATATTCCATGCAAATGGAAATCAAATGAAGCTGGAATAGCAATTATCATACAGACAAAATAGAATTTAAATAAAGAGTATTACAAGAGACAAAGAAGGACACTACATAATGATCAAGGGATCAATCCAAGAAAAAGATGTAACAATTGTAAATATTTATGCACCCAGAATAGGAGCACCTCAATACATACAGCAAATGCTAACAGCCATAAAAGGAGAAATTGACGGTAACCTAATTATAGTAGGGGACTTTAAAACCCCACTTTCACCACTAGACAGATCATTGAAATGAAAATAAATGAGGAAACACAAGCTCTTAATGATATATTGAACAAGATGGACTTAATTGATATTTATAAGACATTCCATCCAAAAACAACAGAATACAATTTCTTCTCAAGTGCTCCCAGAATATTCTCCAGGAGAGATCATATCTTGGGCAACAGATCAAGCCTTGGTAATTTTAAAAAGATTACAATTGTACCAAGTATATTTTCTGACCACAACCATATGAGACTAGACATCAGCTACAAAAAAATACCTGTAAAATATACAAACACATAGAGGTTAAACAATACACTACTAAATAACCAAGAGATCACAGAAGAAATCAAAGAGGAAATCAAAAAATTACCTAGAAATGAAAGACAATGAAAACACAATGACCCAAAATCTATATGATGCAGGAAGAGCAGTTCTAAGACAGAAGTTTATAGCAATAAAATCCTACCTCAAGAAACAAGAAACATCTCAAATAAATAATCTAACCTTACACTTAAAACAATTAGAGAAAGAAGAAAAAAATCCCTAAAGTTAACAGAAGGAAAGAAATCATGAAGTTCATATCAGACATAAATTAAAAAGAAATGAAAGAAACAAGAGCAAATATCAATAAAACTAAAAGCTTGTTCTCTGAGAAGATAAACAAAATTGATAAACCAATAGACAGATTCATCAAGAAAAAAGGGGAGGGGCTTCCCTGGTGGCACAGTGGTTGAGAGTCTGTCTGCCAATGCAGGGGACACGGGTTCGTGCCCCAGTCCGGGAGGATCCCACATGCCGTGAAGCGGCTGGGCCCATGGGCCCGCTGAGCCTGCACGTCCGGAGCCTGTGCTCCGCAATGGGAGAGGCCACAACAGTGAGAGGCCCGTGTACCACAAAAAAAAAAAAAAAAAAAAAAAAAGAAGAAAAAAAGGGAGAAGATTCAAAACAATAGAATTAGAAATGAAAGAGGAGAAGTAACAACTGACATGGCAGAAATACAAAGGATCATGAGAGATTACTACAAGCCACTATATGCGAATAAAATGGACAACCTGGAAGAAATGGACAAATTCTTAAAAAAGCACAACCTTTAGAGACTGAACCAGGAAGAAATAGAAAATATATAGAGACCAATCACAAACACTGAATTTGAGGTTGTGATTAAAATTCTTCCAACAAACAAAAGCCCAGGATCAGCCCATTCACAAGGGAATGCTATCAAACATTTAGAGAAGAACTAACAGCTATCCTTCTCAAACTCTTCCAAAATATAGCAGAGGGAGGAACACACTCGAACTGATTCTATGAGGACACCATCACCCTGATACCAAAACCAGACAAATATGTCACAAAGAAAGGAAACTACAGGCCAATATCACTGATGAACATAGATGCAAAAATCCTCAACAAAATACTAGCAAACAGAATTCAACAACACATTAAAAGGATCGTACACCATGATCAAGTGGGGTATATCCCAGGAATGCAAGCATTCTTCAATATATGCAAATCAATCAATGTGATACACCATATTAACAAATTGAAGGAGTAAAACCATATAATCATCTCAATAGACACAGAAAAAATTTTGACAAAATTCAACACCCATTTATGATAAAAACCCTCCAGAAAGTAGTCATAGAAGGAACTTACCTCAACATCATAAAGGCCATATATGACAAACCCAGAGCCAACCTCATTCTCAATGGTGAAAAACTGAAAACATTTCCTCTAAGATTAGGAGCAAGACAAGGTTGTCTACTCTCACCACTATTATTCAACATAGTTTTGGAAGTTTTAGCCACAGCAATCAGAGAAGAAAAAGAAATAAAAGGAATCCAAATCAGAAAAGAAGTAAATTTGTAACTGTTTACAAACGACATGTTACTGTACATAGAGAATCTCAAATATGCTACCATAAAACTACTAGAGCTAATCAATGCATTGGTAAAGTAGCAGGATACAAAATTAATGCATTCCTATAAACTAATGATGAAAAAATTGAAAGAGATTAAGGAAATACTCTAATTTATCCTTGCAACCAAAAGAATATAATACCTAGGAATAAACCTAGAAAAGGATACAAATGACTGCTATGCAGAAAACTATAAGACACGGATGAAAGAAATTAAACGTGATACAAATATATGGAGACATATACCATGTTCTTGGATTGGAAGAATCAACATTGCAAAAATGACTATACTACCCAAAGCAATCTACAGATTCAATGCAATCCCTATCAAACTACCAATGGCATTTTTCACAGAACTATAACAAAAAATTTCACAATTTGTATTGAAACACAATAGACCCCAAATAGCTAAAGCAATCTTGAGAGAGAACAACGGAGCTGGGGGAATCAGGCTCCCTGACTTCAGACTATACTACAAAGCTACAGCAATCAAGACAGTATGGTACAGCCAGAAAAACAGAAATATAGATGAATGGAACAGGAGAGAAAGCCCAGAGATAAAGCCATGAACATATGGTCAACTTATATTTGACAAAGGTTGAAAGAATATACATTGGAGAAAACACAGCCTCTTCAATAAGTGGTGTTGGGAAAACTGGAGAGCTACATTTCAAGAGTGAAATTAGTACACTCCCTAACACCATACACAAAAATAAACTCAAAATTGATTAAAGACCTAAATATAAGGCCAGATACTATAAAACTCTTAGAGGAAAACATAGGCAGAACACTCTATGACATAAATCACAACAAGATCCTTTTTGACCCACCTCCTAAAGAAATGGAAATACAAACAAAAATAAACAAATGGGACCAAATGAAACTTAAAAGCTTTTGCACAGCAAAGGAAAACATAAACCAGATGAAAAGACACCCCTCAGAATGGGACGAAATATTTCCAAATGAAGCAACTGCCAAAGGATTAATCTCCAAAATACACAAGCAGCTCATGCAGCTCCATATCAAAAAAAACAAACAGCTCAATCCAAAAATAGGCAGAAGACCTAAATACACATTTCTGAAAAGAAGATATACAGATTTCCAACAAACACATGAAAGGACACTCAACATCAGTAGTCAATAGAGAAATGCAAATCAAAACTACAGTGAGATATCACCTCACATCAGTCAGAATGGCCACCTTCAAAATATCTACAAACAATAAATGCTGGAGAGGGTGTGGAGAAGAGGGAACCCTCTTGCACTGCTTGTGGGAATGTAAATTGATACAGCCACTATGGAAAACAGTATGGAGGTTCCTTAAAAATATTTAAAAAGTGCTACCATATGGCCTAGCAATCCCAGTACTGAGCATATGCCCTGAGAAAACCATAATTCAAAAAGAGTCATGTACAACAATGTTCATTGCAGCTCTATTTACAATAGCCAGAACATGGAAGCAACCTAAGTGTCCTTTGACAGATGAATGCATAAAGATGTGGCACATATGTACAATGGAATATTACTCAGCCATAAAAAAGAAACAAAACTGAGTTATTTGTAGTGAGGTACATGGACCAAGAGACTCTCATACAGAGTGAAGTTAAGTCAGAAAGAGAAAATCAGATACCATATCCTAACACGTATATATGGAATTAAAAAAAAAAAAAAACATGGTTCTGACGAACATAGTGACAGGACAGGAATAAAGACACTGACATAGAGAATGGACTTGAGGACATGAGGAGTGGGAATGGTAAGCTGGGACGAAGTGAGATAGTGACATGGACACATATACACTACCAAATGTAAACTAGATAGCTAGTGGGAAGAATCTACATAGCACAGGGTGATCAGCTCAGAGTTTTGTAACCACCTAGAGGGGTGGTATAGGGAGGGTGGGAGGGAGATGCAAGTTGGAAGATTTATGGGGATATATGTATATATATAGCTGATTCACTTTGTTATAAAGCAGAAACTAACCCACCATTGTAAAGCAATTATACTCCTATAAAGTTGTTAAAAAAAAAAAAAAGAAAAGATAGTATGGTACTGGCACAAAAACAGTAATATAGATCAATGGAACAGGGTAGAAAGCCCAGATATAAACCCACGCACCTATGGTCACCTTATTTTTGACAAAGTAGGCAAGAATATACAATGGATAAAAGACAGCCTCCTCAATAAGTGGTTCTGGGAAAACTGGACAGCTACATGTGAAAGACTGAAATTAGAACACTCCCTAACACCATACACAAAAATAAACTCAAAATGGATTAAAGACCTAAATGTAAGACCAGACACTATAAAACTCTTAGAGGAAAGCAGAGGCAGAACACTCTGTGACATAAATCATAGCAAGATCCTTTTTGACCCACCTCCCAGAGAAATGAAAATGAAAAGAAATGGGAGCTAATGAAACTTAAAAGCTTTTGAAAAGCAAAGGAAAACGTAAGACGAAAAGAGAACTCTCAGAATAGAAGAAAATATTTGCAAATGAAGCAAATGGCAAATGATTTATATCCAAAATTTACAAGCAGCTCATGCAGCTCTGTATCAAAAAAACGAAAAACCCAATCCAAAAATGGGCGGAAGATCTAAATAGACATGTCTCCAAAGAAGATATATAGATTGCCAACAAACACAGGAAAGAATGCTCATCATTAGTGATGATAACATCACTAATCATTAGAGAAATGCAAATCAAAACTACTATGAGGTATCACCTCACAGCAGTTAGAATGGCCATCATGAAAAGTCTACAGACAATAAATGCTGGAGAGGATACTGAGAAAAGGGAAACCTCTTGTACTGTTGGTGGGAATGTAAATTGATACAGCCACTATGGAGAACAGTATGGAGGATCCTTAAAAATCTAGAAATAAGACTATCACATGACCCAGAAATCCCACTACTGGACATATACGCTGATAAAACCATAATTCCAAAACAGTCATATACCACAATGTTCACTGCAGCTCTATTTACAATAACCAGGACAAGGAAACAACCTAAGTGTCCATCAACAGTTGAATGGATAAAGAGGATGTGACACATATATACAATGGAATATTACTCAGCCATAAAAAGAAACAAAATTGAGGTATTTGTAGTGAGGTGGACGGACCTAGAGTTTGTAAATCAGAGAGATTAAAACAAATACCATATGCTAATGCCTGTATATGGAATCTAAAAAAAAAAAAGAAAGATTCTGAAGAACCTAGGGGCAGGACAGGAATAAAGATGCTGATGTAGAGAATAGACTTGAGGACATGGGAAGGGGCAGGCATAAGCTGGGACAAAGTGAGAGAGTGGCATGGACATATATACTCTACCAAATGTAAAACAGATAGCTAGTGGGAAACAGCCACATAGCACAGGGAAATCAACTCGGTGTTTTGTGTCCACCTAGTGAGGTGTTATAGGGAGGATGGGAGGGAGATGCAAGAGGGAGGAGATGTGGGGATATATGTATACGTATAGCTGATTCACTTTGTTATAAAGCAGAAACTAACACACTATTATAAAGCACTTATACTCTAATAAAGATGTTTAAAAAAGAAATAAAAGCAAAGGTTCCCAAATCAAAGAAACAGAATGGAATACCTATTTTATTTGGTATCAAGAAAACTCCATAAAGCTAAAAAAAATCTTCATTGAAAATCTTCATTGCAAATAGCTAATAAAAATTAGACACATTACACACCTAAAACAAAAAACTATAAGACTGGCATAACTCTTACTGCTCCCCCCTACCCTCCTTTATTTGAATACTCATTTTAGTAATCCTCTTTCTGAATTGTCTTCCTAGTCTAAAGTGACTACAAGACTGTAAACAAAAGTCTGCCAAATTAGTAGCCTTACAGATACTCCCACATCTACCCTCAAAGGAGAGTCCTCTTATGAGCACCACCACCCCCAGATCTGAGGAGACACTGAAGGATTTTCTGGTAAACTGCTATGTTATTCCCTTAAACGGCAAAGAAAAACTAGTTAAAATTAGTGGAAAATCTTATCAGAATCTAATAAATACCAGAGCTACACTCTCTACTTTAAACCACACTTGGATCCTGTTAATAGTATCTTGAAAAACTCGCAGAAGCTGGGTAAGGTTGAGAATTCTTGCCAGAGTCAGCTTTTCTAAATCTCTCTCTGTAATCCCTGGAAGAGTGAGAGAGGAATAAAAATTCACGTTGTCCCTTCCTTTTCAAATCCAGGCCATTGGCTACTGATCTTTGGGAGTGGCTCTAGGTCTTTTGAAGATTAATATCTTTTTCATTCTCTTGAGGGCACATCTTGAGCCCAGGGTGTTGTTCAGTACTTCTGTAAGTGTTTAATGTTTATACTGGCTAGAAACTACAAAGTAGCTCTGTGATCATAAATTGACCAAGTTACAAAGCCTGCTAGATATTTTTTATGTCTTCTCCCCCAATCTAAAATAAAGCTGTATACCTGGGGGGTGGGGGATTTTTTTTAAGTACTTGTAAAAGAGTTTATGGGGGGGTAGATCTACCAATAATGTCATTTAAGTTGCAACTCAATTCATTAAGGAATTAAAGACACCTGTTATTTTCTTAAAAACTTTAACAAAACTAGAAATTCTGCTCTGTAGTCATTTCAATGTCCACTTATTCTTTTACTCATCCAAAAACCTTCCCTATTTATCTCAAAAGCCTTGTAAGTATTGCAAAAATTCTGTCCTGATGATACTGAAGTCCTTCTTGAAGGAACTTGCATTCTTTCCCTGTGCCTTTGAGATATAAATGTTCTACAAACTTCAGAAAATTATTCTTATCATAAGGAAAATGAAAGGAGTAAAGGTCATTTGAAACTCAGGCAAGTAAAAAATCTTAAGTGTCTTCTCCACAAATATTATAAATAGTTTTAGCCATCTGAGCAGGTAATCTTAACATTCCATCTACCAGAAAAACAGCTTAGATTCAACTTCTTTTAAAGCTAGTGAATTTTCTATTATTGTACTTAATTCATGGTTAAAATTTTAAAATCCAAGGTATAAGGCATTTGTTTCTGTCTGTCTATAAGTTTATATATGTCCATATATATATACATGTGTGTGTGTTATAGGTGTGTGATATGTTCTACCTCTGGAGGGTACCACTAAAAGTAATCTGTAAAAGAGCTCTATTATTATTGGCTTACAGCAAATTAAGCACTTATATAAATTAAATTCTCAGAAACATAATGGAAAATAACCCCAATAAATTTCAGGTACCTGTGGTCTGAGACAATATTTAGTATTAATGCTAGTTTAAATTTGTTGGTATAATTAAAACAGGTATATCTTTAAGGTTATCACCATTAAGTACACTACTTTTATTCTATGTAGGCTTACTAAAGGTCAATGAGTTGTTATCTCTTACAAAATCTGTCTCGTCAAGAAAAATAGTTTGGGATAATTGCTAACTATCTAATGTCTCATGAAATATATTTAACATAATTGTTAAGACAGAGTAAATTGAATAATGTAAGTAGGATAAAATGTTTTTAGGTGAACTTTTAAAATAGTTTCCTTCAATTTTTTGGTAATGTGAAATGTTTTACTTGGTTATGGTAAATGAAGAAATAAGTTAAATTCATTGAATATCAAGATCTTTTCCAAATAAGATAAAATACTGAAACATTAATGCTGAGCATATGTTTACCCACTTTTGCTTCCTTTTTACAGAAGAATTAAGGATATTTGTGTTTACTAGTAAACATGTTTTGTGGTATGCTGAGAAACTTCCCATGAGAAAGAATATGTTTCTAGAAATTATTAAAGGTATTTATAAATTTGTCAAGCCACAGAATGTCAATACAGTTCAAAATTGCTCACTTCTTAGCTTTCACTTGAAAATTAAAGGATTCTAAGGGTTAAAAATATTCTAATATATGAGACTATTTGACTAGAAATAGGAAGTGAAATATCTCCATATGCAAGAAAGTAAAATGTGTGTTTTCAGTAAAAGAAGTATAAAAAGCAGGAATGCATTTTGTTAAGGAAAATAAAACTTTTTTTTCCATAAAGAGAAACTGGTTATTTCCAAATGGGAAAGAGGAAAAACATAGTTCAAAAATCTAAATGCAAAAAGAAAGTTGGAGAAAGTTTGTGGAAAATGAATTTTTGAAGGAAATTTTAATGTGTGTTCAATATTGCTAGAATTAGAATAAATTTAATTAAGTTAAATAGTTTTTAATATTAAAAGTAAATTGGTACAAAATTAGAATATGGTTTTCTCTTTTGTTAAAAGGAAAAAGATATTTTGAACTATTGGTCTGCTTTTGATAAGAGATGGTAAAATATTTTTCTTTACTTTTTAAATCTTCCTAGAAAATGAAGAATTTGTGTCTTGTCAAAATAATCTTCTATGTCTTTATCTTTAATACCTTAAGAAACCTGAATCTTCCCTATTTAAAAAGCTAAGTTTTTGTACAACTATTAATATTTAACTTTCTGTATTTGTTGGCAAAGTCTTCGTCACTATGGTTAAATGGATAACTAAGTATTGTTTCACAGTGACTATGATCTTATTTGACTATTTTAAAATCTTTTTGATAGTTTTAACAAACTTCCCCCAAATCAAATTCCAGATGAAGATTTTTTACTTCAAACTAACTTTGGGATTTTCAAGAGAGTCCATGGAAAATCACAAAAGAGCTGTTCTGTCTCCTTATAAAAAGAAAGAGATGGTACATTAATTAGGCTGATATGTTAAATTATATGGGAATTATTGTCAAATAAGACATAATACCACACTTTCTCCATGCTGTATTTTTATAGTTACATAAGTGTTCCAGACTTTGTTCCTAAAGTCTGATATACTCTGGAACAATGTTATCATTATAATTCCAGTTATCATTTTAAGATATTGTATATGGCAGAAATAACCAAATTTCCTTCTCAACTCCATTTTAGTGAACTCTCATCAGATCTATAACAATGAGCATTTTTGTTTTTTGTCATTCACAGATAGTTATTGTTTTATTCAGATGTTTATGCAAAAATGTTCCTACAAAAGTGCTTCATTTTAAATAAGACTCATGGAAAAGACTTTTGACAAGTAAAATTTTCTGATAACTTTAAAATCATAAAACTGAACTGGGTAAAACTATAAATAATGGAAAAATTAAATTCAAGAAAAACAAAGTATTAGTTACATGGGACTGAATTAACTGAGGAAGATGATTATAATTTTTATGACTTTTAGTTTGAAACATTGTTGGATCCTTAATGTTTTGTATTCCCAGATTTAAAGGGAACCTTTTCTTTTATGCTATCTATGACTACAGAAATATTTTAAAGTGTACATCTCTAAGCACTTTTTTTGTAAAAGATGAAACATTTACTTTTTCTCCTTACCTGATCCCTCCAGTAATTTTTATGACAATATAGTTAGTTATTTGCATAAATTTAGTGAGAATCTGTTTGCCTCGTTACAGGAGATAATTGGAAATATTGGTTATATTAATAAGAATTTGACTAGATTGCTATATTTGAGAGAGGTGTGCATAGATTCAGATATGACCAGACAGTTTTAAGGAATTAAGGTTGATTTTACAGAGTCAATAAAGGCCCTTCAGGAAAGATAGCCTCTTCAATAGGTGGTGCTGGAAAAAATGGACAACCACATGTAAAAGAATTAAATTAGAACATTCTCTAACTCCATACACAAAAATAAAATCAAACTGGATTAAAGACCTAAATGTAAGACAAGATACTATAAAACTCTTAGAGGAGAACAAAGGCAGAACACTTTTTGCTATAAATCTCAGCAATATCTTTTTTGATCCACCTCCTAGAGTAATGAAAATAGAAACAAAAATAAACAAATGGGATGTAATTAAACTTAAAAGCTTTTACACAGCAAAGGAAACCATATGCAAAATGAAAAGACAACCCACAGAGTGGGAGAAAATATTTGCAAATGATGCAACCTACAAGGAATTAATCTCCAAAATACACAAACAGCTCATGCAGCTCAATATCAAAAGAACAAACAACTCAATCAAAAAATAGGCAGAAGATCTAAATAGAAATTTCTCCAAAGAAGACATACAGATGGCTAAAAAGCACATAAAATTTGTTCAACATCACTAATTATCAGAGAAATGCAAATCAAAACTACAATGAGATATCAACTCACACCAGTCAGAATGGCCATCATCAAACAATCTACAAACAATAAATGCTGGAAAAGGTGTGGAGAAAAGACAACCCTCCTACACTGTTGGTGGGAATGTAAATTTGTACAGCCACTATGGAGAACAGTATGGAATTTCCTAAAAAAAACAAAATTAGAGCTACCATATTGATCCAGCAATCCCACTCCTGGACATATATCCAGAGAAAGCCATAACTGAAAAAGATATATGTGACCCAATGTTCATTGCAGCACTATTTACAATAGTCAAGATATAGAAGCAACCTAAACGTCTGTCAACAGATGAATGGATAAAGATGTTGTACATATGTACAATGGCATATTACTCAGCCATAAAAAAGAATGAAATAATGCCATTTGCAGCAACATGGATGGACCTAGAGAATACCATACTAAGTAAAGTAAATCAGACACAAAAAGACAAATACCATGTGATATCACTTATACGTAGAACCTAAAAAAAACAAAAACAAAAACAAATGAACTTATTTACAAAACAAAAACAGACTCACAGACTTAGAAAACATATGTATGATTATCAAAGCAGAAATATGGGGGGGGGAGGAATAAATTAGGAGGTTGGGATTAAAATATACACTCTACTATATATAAAATAAATAATCAACAAGGACCTAGTATATAGCACAGGGAACTCCACTCAATATTCTGCAATAACTGATATGGGAAAAGACTCTGATAAAGAATAGGCACATGTATATGTATAACTGAATCACTTTGCACTACACCTGAAACTAACACAATATTGTAAATCAACTATATTCCAATATAAAATAAAAATTTTGGAAATGAAATAGAGGCTAAAAAATAGAAAAGAGCAATGAAACTGAGAGCTGGTTCTTTGACAATATAAACAAAATTGGCAAACCTTTAGCTAAACTCACTAAGGAAAACAATAGAAAAGGCTTTGATAAATAAAATCAGAAATGGAAGTTAAGAAATAACAATGGATACCACAGAAATACAAAGAATTATAAGAAAATATTATGAACAGCCATACCCCAATAATTTGAACACCCTAGAAAAAATGAGCAAATTCTTAGAATCATATAACCTTGCAAGATTTATCAACATGAAATAGAAAATCTGAACTGATTAATCACTAGTACAGAGATTGAAACAAAGATCAAAAAATCCCAAAAAAACAAAGTCCATGCCCATACAGATTCATATGTGATTTCTACCAAATATTAAAAGATGATATAACACCTATTCTTTTTAAACTATTCCAAAAAATTGAAGAGAAGGGAACTCTTCCTAATGCATTTTACAAGGCCAACATCTGCCTGATACTAAAACCAAAGATAACACAAAAAATAAATTTACAGGTCAATATCCTTGATGAATATAGATGTAAAAATTATTAACAAAATATTAGCAAACCAAATACAAAAATATATTAAAAGGATCATACACCATGAACAAGTAGGACTTATTCCAGTGATGCAAAGATGATTTAATATCTGCAAATTAATCAGTGTGATAGACCGCATTAACAAAATGAAAGTAAAAACTATATGACCTTCTCAATAGATGCAGGAAAAAGCTTTTTACAAGGTTCAATATCTGTTTATAATAATAATTCTTAGTAAAAAGTTATTGAAGAAATATATGTCAAAATAATACAGACCATATATGACAAACATCATACTTAATTGTGAGAAAATGAAAGCTATCCTTCTAGGATCAGGAACAAGACTAAGATGCCCACTCTCACTCATTTAACATAGCATTGGAAGTCCTAGGCAGAGCAGTTAGGTAAGAAAAAAAGGCATCCAAATTGGAAAGGAAGAAGTAAAGCTGTCACTACTGCACTTGACATGATTTTATATATATAAAATGCTAAAGACTTCACCAAAAAAAACTATTAAAAATAATAAATGAATACAGTATATTTGCAAGGTACAAAATCAACATACAAAAATCTGTTGTGTTTCTATATGATAACAATGAGCTAGCAGAAAGAGAAATTAAGAAAACAATCCCATTTACAATCACAACAAAAATAATAAAAAATATATAGGAATAAATTTAATCAAAGAGGTGAAAGACCTATACACTGAAAACTATAAGACATTCATTCTTAAAAGAAATTGAAGAGGACACAGTTAAATGAACAGATAGTCCATGTTCATGGATTGGAAGAATCAACATTGTTAAAATGTCCATATTACATAAATAAATCCACAAGTTCAATGCAATCCCTATCAAAATCCCAAGGACAATTTTCACAGAAAGAGAGTAAAAAATTCTAAAATTTATAAGGAACCCCAAGAGATCCCAAATAGCCAAAGTAATCCTGAGAGAAAAGAACAAAGCTGAAGGTATCACACTCCCTGATGTCAAACTAATTTGCAAAGTTATAGTAATAAAACATCATGGTATTAGCAGAAAACCAAATACATGTATCAGTGGAAAAGAATTGAGACCCCAGAAATAAACCCACAAGTGTATGGACAAATAATTTACAGCAAAGGATCAAAATATTCAATAACACAATACATATACATACAAATACATCGTTTCTTCAATAAATGGTGTTGGGAAACCTGGAGGAACCTCATGCAAAAAAATAAAACTAGACCACTATCTCACACTATACATAAACATCAGCTCAATGTGGATTAAAGACTTGAGTGTAAGACCTGAAGCCATTAAACTCCTAGAAGATGACATAGGCAGTATGCTCTGTGGCATTGGTCTTAACAATATCTTTCTAGATATGTCTCCTCAGGCAAGAGAAACAAAAGCAAAAATAAACAAAGGAGACATCAGACTAAAATGTTTCTGCCAGCAAAGGAAGCCATGAAAAAAATGAAAAGACAACCTACAAAGTGGGAGAAAATGTTTGCAAATCACATATCTGACAAGGGGTTAATATTCAAAATATAGAAAGAATGCATTCAACTCAACAACAAAAGAAACACAAAACTTGATAAAAATTGGACATAGGAGCTGAATAGACGTTTTTCCAAAGACTTACTGATAGCCATTAGGTACATGAAAAGATGTTCAACATCACTAATTATTAGAAAAATGTAAATCAAAACCAAAATGAGATATCATCTCACATCTGTTAGAATGGCTATTATCAAAAGGTCAAGAAATAATCAGTGTTAGAGAAAAGAGAAATCTCATACTTTGTTGGTGGAAATGTAAATTGGTGTAGCCACTATGAAAAACATTATGGAGATTCCCCCCCAAATCAAGAATAGATCTACCATATGGTCCAGCTATTCCACTTCTGTGTATTTCTCCAAAGAATGCAGAAACATTAATTTGGAAAGATACATGCACACCAATGTTCCTTGCAACATTATTTACAATGGCCAAGGTATGGAAGCAACCTAAGTGCCCATCAGTAAATGAATAGGTAAAAAAGATGTGGTATGTGTATGTGCATATATATATATATATATATATATATATATACACACACACACACACACACACACACACACACTAGACACTACACAGCCATAAAAAAGATGAAATCTTTTCATTTGCAACAACATGGATGGACCTTGAGGGATATTTACATCAGACAGAGGAAGACAAACATCATATAATTTTATTCACATATAGAATATAAAAAACAAACAAACAAAAATCAAACCAAACAGAAACAAACACATAGATACAGAGAAAAAAGTAGTGGTTACCAGAGGGAAAGGGGCAGAGGGGAGGATGAAATCAGTAAAAGAAATCAACTGTGTGGTAACAAATGGAAAGTAAATTTTTGGTGGTAAGCATACTGTAGTGTATACAGAAATATAAATACAATATTGTTTACATGAAACTTATATAGTGTTATAAATCAATGTTATCTTAATCAGAAGTATTACTAAAGATTCAGTGCAATTAAGACTCAATTGCTAGCACAGAATCTTGTACCTGTTATATAATAATAACTTATTTAATGGAATTTAAAGAACCTAATCATTGTTAACACTGTTCTGATGTAATATTCCAATGACCAAATGATAGGAGAAATAATTTAGGCAATTTAATTTTGTCAGCACACACTTATTGAGCATGTACTATGTCCAAAACACTCGGTTAACCTCTAGGTATTCAATAGTAAAATAGATACATAATCCCTGCCCTCAAAATGCTAGATCATTAAGCTGTGTTTCAAAGACTGACAGAACATCATTCTCTCTATTAGGTCATTAGCTCACCAAAGCAGGATTGCTCCCTAAAAGGCACTTTTGAGCTGTTTGCCTGAAACATTTGAAAGAAGACTTCACAAAGGAGCTCCCTAAGCTGCCTTGAGAGCTTGTTTTAAACCTGAGCACATCTCACAGTTAGGATACTTTCAAGATGCTGAATCTAACCTTCTCTATACAAACACTTTTGAAGAGATTACTATCTAAAGAAGTTGCAATGAAATGCACATATGTTACTTTATTATAGCCATCTATCAGTACTTCAATGTTGGTTTTATGTATTAATTTAAGTATCTTGAGAAATGTTAACATCTTGAAAAAACAAACAAAATATATTCTACAAAGTCAGAAGTTTTATCTCTTTTGTTCGACGTTGTGCCTAGAAAAGTACCTAGCTTGATAAATATTTATCAAAGGAATGAAATAAACACACACAAATACTGTCCAAATTATTACAATATAAACTATTAAAAACTAATAAAAGTAAAATTATATATATTAAGGCCACATGAATATTAACACAAATGAATAATGTTGGAATTCAGAATGACCTCTGAGATCTGGAAGCAAGAAAAAGAAGATTCATTGGAGAGATTGGAATTGAGCTGATTCTAGAAGAGTGTGTAAGATTGAAACTATTAGTGAAAAGACATTTCAACTAGAAGGAATAGCATGAACAAAGATGAAAAGGAAATAAAGCAAAGGCTTATTCACGAATGGGTAATTTAGTCTACAGAGGTAGAGGCTTCATCAAAGTAATCGTGAGAATGTAACACTGATAAGCAAGATAAGGAGTGATAAGCAAGATGGTGGATATGGTAGGATTTTGAAGAGGCCCTGAAAAAGTTAGAGTTTATGTTAAAAAACTTTATAACCACTGTCCTGAATAACTTATTGCCATTTAATAAAAATGTGATTTGTCTCACCAATTTAATTGTAAGTTTTTCTGGTTCTGTTTTTTTGAAGGCAAACCTATATATCCTATGCACTTTAGAGGTGATAGTTTTGCATTGGTAGCCTTGCCTTCTTGGATCCAGTGTTCATGAAATCAGCATTCATTTACTTACTCATTCCCCAAATATTTATACAGTGAGAGACTGCACTGTGCCTGGCACCACTCTGAAAACTGGAACATGTTTATCAGACAGAGATTGTAGGTAAACGCTATGTGGTCTTGGACCATGGGCAAATTTTTATAACTTACATAGCATTTAGACACTCTAAGGACAGATGGCTGGCCAAAGAGGTAAATAATCTTTTAGCCCTAATAACATCTTAATACCAACACAGCTCGACAATTAATCCAAAATAGGCAATATTGTCTAGTTTACTATTTTTTATTAAATATTTGTTTATAATGTGCCTTTCAAGTCAAGAATCTAGTATAGCTGTTTATAGCCTATCATATTAGGTCTAAATCCTTTGTATTCAAGATTTTTGATCTAGTATCAACTAATATGAATTCTCTCTCCAACAAGATTAGTTTTAAGTTATTTCCACAGAAGCTAAGGAACACAAATCAGGTCATAAACCTGTAAGAACTAAAAACTGGGTCTGCCCTAGGAAATCTAGGGCACTGTGTCCTTAGATGATAGGACCATGCAAAGCAGACAGTTGTTTCTCAGCTCAGCACCCTCTGAGCTAGAAAGCAGTTGGCTCCATTTAAATAAGTTAAAAATAGACTAACCAGCAGTTAAAATTTTCAACACAGCAAAAAGCAGCGAGGACAAGGTTTATTCTTTGATCTCCAAAGGTTTGCTTCATTGAGTCTGATAATGGTGCATGACGTGAAGAATGTTAGCTATACTCTAGTCTCACATTACCTGGGTTTTACTCAGTCATCAGTGTAATTTATCTAAGGGCATTGTGCCACTAGAAAAAGAGCTCAGCTTGAAGCTTTCTAGCTTACACAGCAGGAGTCTTCTAGAAATTCTGCCAGTGGTAAGGAAACTCTTATTTATGGAATCAGGAATCCTTGTTAACATTTTGACTGCAGTGGCTTGTAGGCAGGAAACTTTTATTTCATTTTTTTTTTCCGTTGCCAGATTGGTCCTATTTGCATGAGGCTGGAACATATGCAGAATTAAGATTTGTCCCTAAATCCAGGGACAAAATTAAATCACAATGACAATAAAATTATTTTAAACAGAATTTTTTTCTCATTGGTTTAAAAGTACTAGGTGCTTTGTGAGGGTGTGTGGGGGGGGGATTTGTAGGTAATAGTTATAACTAAACCCTATTACAATGGGTTCTCTAAGGAGTATAGTTTGAAGGATGCCCATGATGGAACAGGGGAAGCTGGGTAATTATATTCAGGTAGGTTTCACACTGTCTAGATATATTTTTTTTTTACTAAGTTAACAAACAAGAGTATATAAACACATATTATGAATACAAACACTTATTTTTAACTATATATAAATGAAAATTAAAGCAAATTCAAATACCAAGTAGTGGCATCTCCATTTAAGTACTCCACGACTGAAAGTATGTGGGTTACTCTCATATATTTTCTGTAAGAACTCCAGGTTTTCCTTAATTCCTGCCTGATAAAGGCAGAGAAGAAATAGATTGAGGTACCCCCACTGCATGAGAGATGCACAAAGAAGAGTTACCTTGATCAGTGAAGAACAGAAAGTAAAGGCAGAGGATATATTAGTAACAGTTATACAAGAGTTGTAAAAATAAGAGAACTGAACTGAGAATAGGACCAGTTAATTGGTTCTAAGCTTATCCTCTCTCCCTTCATCCATACATGCATGTATCCATTCATTCATCAATTAGGTTTTAAGTATTAAATAAAAGTTGTGAGCCAAGCACTGCCTCTAACAAAGGAGCTCAAAATTTAGTACAAAACCAAAATCATCTAAATGGATAAATCACAATATAACTCACGAAGTACTATTATAGCTTTAATAGAAACCTAGTGTTGTGGAGTTGGAGACAGCCTCTCTGTGGATGGACTATTTGAGCTGGGTCTTAAAGAATGAATAGGAGTTTTCCAGGATAAAAATAGGAGGAAAGCCTTCTAGGTAATCATAGCAGCATATAAAAAGGTTCAAAGTTGCAGATTAAAACAACAATATCCCTGATGTATCCATGTAAAGGTGAAAAGATGAGGAGGATGTTAGATTCATGGGGAGCATTGATGAGAGATAATTTATGGCTGAATTTTTTGCATCTGAAAACACATATGTAAAGGATATCATAGATGAATAGTCAACAAACCTGAAGCTTTGCATTAAATACACTCCATTGAAAGGTCTGAAATTTGTTATCCTTGTGGATATCAAATTCCTGCCTGGTGCAGCATCCAGTACACAGTGATCAACTTTACTTAAACATCAAATTCACTGGAATAAAATTAGAGTAAATTAATTACTGCTCTATACTGATGCATGCTCACTAATTGCCAATAAATGGACTTTCTCATTCAAATAATTCTCAGAACCTCTAAAAATTTACCCTTGAAAACCTAGGACCAATTTGGCAAGGTTGTAATTCCCATGGCCTCTATCTCTTCCTCCATTTGATTTGTATAGTCTTCTGGAGTTTTCTTTGTTGTTGTTTTTTACTTTGATGATTATAAATAATATGAGTCATACTGAGGACAAAACAATTCCCCATCAAAACTCTGACCCAAATATGAACCAAAAACTCCCATTTCTTTAGATCACTATAGTTAATACATCTGAGATATGCTAGAATTCCAAAACAAAATAAAAACATTAAAAAAACTATGAAAATGTAAAAAATATTATTACTCTCTAAATATTTTTTCTCACTGTCAATTTTTAAAAGTATATCTTACAATTATTGTGTCTAACTCACTTTCCAACAGTATACAATTTAGTTTCATTAAATCAATCATTTCACTGAGTGATCTTTTCATTAAACAATGCAATGGTTACTTCTCATCCCTCTTTCAAATGAAGCTTGGTATCACTTAATACCAGGGAACATTTCATTTTTTAAATTATCTTTTCCCTCATCTTCATTATGTTCAGCAGGAATTCTCAAACTGTAATGAGTATTATAATCTACTGTGTAGCTATTTAAAAATGCAGCTCTCCAAAATGTCAATTCATTTCCTAATTTGTTCAACCCTACAACACAAAATTGTTTAAGGTGAGAGCAAATTCCTAAAAGAGTTCTTTGTTTTGTATATTCTTTAATATATATTGATCTTATTTTCCAATTTTGGTAAGCTAATACATTGGTACTAGTGGTTATCTTTTCACTCACACTGACTTTTAATATTTTATTCTTTTGTCTGTCAATATTAAATGATATTTTTGACTCCTAAACATTACCTCTTCAGCAGTCAATGATTTAAATCTATTTTTCCCTTGCTCTCTCCCTTCTTCTCTGATTTTTCTTCTTCTCTTATTTTTTTTTTCTATTTGTCAAACCACATAATGTTTACATGATACTTGTTTAACCATTGTTACCACACTTGATTGAGTCTTGGTTCTACAATTTAAAATAATAAATGATCCAACAGTCCCTTTTTTCAAAGTTTCTACAGGCATCTATGATTAGATGATATTCATCATCCAGTGGAATCCTCAGGAACAGCACACATGCCCAGTATACTCTGGAGTTATTGAATGTTGCAAACAGGTTTTCTATGTCCTTAATACTTGAAGGACAGTTTGACTTGATATAAAGTCCCTGGCTCATCTATTCTTTATTTAAATTTCTTGAGAATGTTGTTATCCTGCTGCTTATTTTGTACATTTTTTAAAGAAAAATAAGTCTTTTTTCCTTGTAAGTTATTTGATCTTACTATCTAGAGGTCCTAAGACACTTTTCAATCTTTTGATTTTAAGTTTTGTTAGAATATATCTCAGAATTTATTGTTCTGGTCAATATTACCAGGTACCTATGAGCCCTAACAACATATGCTTTCAGATCACTTATTTCCAGAAAGTTTCCTTGGGTTATACTTTAATATTTTAAACTGTCCTGTGTATTTTTGATGTTCTCTTTAGGCACCCAATGTTCATGTGTTAGATCTTCTTTACATATCTCTCACTGACTCCTTTACTCCTTTCTTGAATTATTTTTATTCTCATAGTTACTTTCCAATTTTTTTTAATATTCCTTATTCAATTTTCATACATATTCCTTCTTAGACATATTGCAATATAATTGTCATTTATGATATGATTTTGTCTTTTTTCTTGTATTTCTTTCCTGAGTTTAATCAACTACCATTAAATTTCTTCATAGTTTTGTCCACTACTGTTTTAATTTCCAAATTTCTAGTTCAAGGTATATTTTCAGATCCAAAAATGCTTTAATGACAAGATGTAATTCCATTTGAAGTGTTGTATTACTATTTTCTTCTCATTATATAATTATTTTGAGGAAAAAAATATCAACTATGATATTGTGATTCAAATTTTCCGTTCTCTTCTTACAGTAGCTTTGTAAGACATTCAGTTGCTTTTTATTCCTTATATTTAGTCTTTGGTGGGAAAGATTTCTAATTTACAAGTGCCCTCTTCTCTTGAGTAAAGGAATTGAATTTTCTTTAATTGAAGATATTTGGTGAGAGAAAGGGAGTTAAACATATATTGTTTTTATTTTATCACTTCAGAATCCTTAAATTTCTGCTCTCATCCCTTTCTTTCCCCTCAATACTTTGTCTCTGAGGTTAATCTCACCTTCTTTGTTTACTTGATTATACCCAGAACCCATACTTTCTCAAAGGTGGTATATAAAGTATAAAAGTAAGTATATAACTCATTAGTTTTGTACTTACTATTTGATTTTCTTTTACTATCATTGATTATGTCTGTGTTCTGTCTTATTTCTAAATGTCCCCAAATCTTTTTCATGGAGTTGCTAGTTTGAAGTTTGGTTGAGAGCTTTGTTAGAAAGAGGTATTTATTTCCCAACTTACAGGTAATTTAAAGGTTAGATTCCTAGAGTTGCCAAAAATATGGAACATGTGCTTTTTGTTTGTTTGTTTTTTGCGTTGTTTTTTTTTTTTTTTTGCAGTACTCGAGCCTCTCACTCTTGTGGCCTCTCCCATTGCAGAGCACAGGCTCCGGATGCGCAGGTCCAGCGGACATGGCTCACGGGCCTAGCCGCTCCATGGCATGTGGGATCTTCCCGGACTGGGGCACGAACCCATGTCCCCTGCATCGGCAGGTGGACTCTCAACCACTGCACCACCAGGGAAGCCCCTGGAACATGTGTTTTTATTTGTTATTCCTGCAGATTTGGATGAATGTATGTAGGAATTTAAAATCAGACAATTGCCATTGTTCTCCATAGTCTTCCTCATGTATGTTTAAAGATATTTGTTCAGATAAAGCCAAAACCAAAATGATATCCTTAAGTGAAGACATTCTGGCATGGTTGAACTGAAATATTGTGGATAATATTGTAAAAGTTTCTTTAACTTTTGCATCTTTGCATCTGACAATATTTGACAGGATTGAAGTCTAAGAATAGAGGTAAAGAGAAATTGCCTTTAATTTTAGTTTAAAGAAACAGACAGGACTCTGGTTGAGGACTGCAAGCAGAGGAGATAAGTACATGGCACTGGTTTGTGGCCCTGTATTATGATGGCAGACTGCATTAACAAGGGAAGAATAGTTCGCAGTTATGGATGTTAGAATGTATTAATATAGCATATTATTCTAAGTTTTTTTCTTTTTACATGGCAATTAATTTGTGTTTTCCAAGGCTTCAGAAGAGTTTGGCTAAACATACAGAGTAGTGTTAGATATGTTTGTTAATCAAGGAATAATACTTAGGTGGAGAATGTTAAGATGGTAGTGGCAATAGACTGAGTAAATAAGACCAGAAGATAGGATTTGCAAGTCTCTGAAACCATGTTATTCCAAATCAGGATAACTGTCCAATGTGATAAATGACAACCAAGACAGATCTGTGAAATATGTAAACATTCATTAAGAACGGGAAGTGGCCACATATGAAAAAAAAAATTGGCTTTGTATTCTCATCAGAAATTATAATTCAGGTAACTCTTATTTGTGGCTTAAAAGGAAACTTGATGTTTGAAGTCTAATAATTCCAAGTCATTAAACTCAATTTGAATTTGTGGAAGCAAAAACTGAAGAGAGTATTATCTTTCAGAAGGGTAAGTGTAGGCCAGGCTTTAGTTACATCCTAGGACTAGGTAGTTCATCTAGATCAACTAGATAGTTACATCTAGAAAAGATACTAAGATAGATCATTGCATACTGATTATAAAATGTTTAGCCCAACAGTTACACATGATAAGCACTCAATAATTATTAAGTATTTTTTTATAATATGGCTAATACCTTATATATATAATATACACTTCTTTTCTGAATTTAAAATCTATAAGTGATTAGCTGAATGAAAATAACTCATTGTGTGTGTATGCGCATGCTGTGTAAGGATAGATTATGTATTTTTGTATATGTCTAATATTGTGTTTGTATTCTATGTTGCCTCTTAAAAGTATTTCAGTCACTCAAAAATTGCATATAGTCAAGATATCATAATTTTCTTGCACAATATACAAAGAAACTAAACATTTGCATTATTAACTCAGATAATTATGTAAAAACAGTGACAGTAAGGCATTTGAACAATGACTTTCTACCCCCTGCGCACTCCCAGATTAGTATGATAGAAATTCCCTCTAGGTAGGAGTAGCCAAGAACATAGCTCTAACCCCAGTTTTCTGTGGAGGGGTATCTTCTTGGGAAGGGCAAGACATCAGAATTTATTATACCTTTTTCCCCAAATGTTTGCAGAGCCAAAATTGCAGTCGAGTACAGCCAAGAAGTCAGAGACTCCCTTTATCCATTGAGCCCAACTCATTAGCGGGAGTCCCTACCTCAGGCACAGCATGCTGAGAATACTACGATGCTCAATATCTTTCACCCCAGCTCACTTGTAGGAAGGAGGTTCCACACCACGAGAGACATACCTAGAAAACCAGAGGTGAATACCCCTGTTCAGCACTCTTCTCCCAAAGCAGGAATCACTAGGAGAAAAGTGGTCTACTATCCTCAACTCCCATCCTGGGAGATTGGCTCAGAAATTTTGTCCAATTGCAGAGAAAAATCTTAAGAACAGAGAGCTCTGAAGCTTTACTAAAAGAAACCTACTTTATTTGAAACACTGTGGGAGAAGTTCAAGCTTAATTATGCTCTCAAAAACAACAGAGGTTTTGATGATAAACAATTAAGTGGAGGTAACTTCATGAGAGCAACAAGTTATAACATAGGACAATTACTCTATCAGAGAGGGGATGGGAAAGAGACAGCTAAGAAATTCTCCTCTATGATCATAAAAAAAGTCAAATGTTGGCCTCAAATACTATCCTTGCAAAGAATCCTGAATGTAATTGGGTCAGACTCTGGAGAATTATATGCCCCAGGAGTCTGTTGAAAGTAATAGAGCACATAGTCAGTAACTGGGTGTCATCAGGGACAGAGAGTAAAAGATAACACTGCTGAAACTACTGTCTTCCCAGGATAACTGTGAACAGGTTCAAGTCTATACACTCTGAAGAACAACATCAGAGGCTTCACACTGCAGGGCAAATAGATTTCAT
Source organism: Pseudorca crassidens (assembly GCF_039906515.1). Classification (NCBI taxonomy): domain Eukaryota; kingdom Metazoa; phylum Chordata; class Mammalia; order Artiodactyla; family Delphinidae; genus Pseudorca; species Pseudorca crassidens. Next base: position 73,794,746 of record NC_090304.1, on the reverse strand, counting down.
TAAAATGTTCCAACCAGTCATTGAACAAACAGAAAATGACAACTACTACTTGGAAGAGTCAACAAGGAAATAGAAGAATTGAACATTATAAATCAACCAGACCTAATAGATATCTATATAACAATCCACCAACAACAGTATAGTGCATATTCTTTTCAATAACACATTAAACATTTTCCAGATAAGAGCATGTGCTAGGCCATAAAACAAATTATAATACTTTAAACTAACTGAAATTATACAAAATATATTTCCCAACCACAATTGAGTGAAATTGGGAGTCAATAACAGAAAGAAATTAGGGAATTTACAAACATGTGAAAATTAAACAACATACACCTAAATAACAAATGGATCAAAAAGGGAATTACAGGGATAAAAAATTTGGGACAAATTAAATGAAATCATATTATACCAAAGCTTATTGGATGCAGCTAAAGACCTGCTTAGATTGAAAGTTAGAGCTGTAAATGCTTAAAATTTAAAAAGGGAAAATCTCAAATCAATAATTCTACATTTTACCTTAAGTCACTGGAAAAAGAGCAAACTCAAATCAAAGTAGGAAGAAGAAAGTGAATAATAAAAATCAGATTGGAAATTAATAAAATAGAGAATAGAAAAGTGGAGAATATAAAAAACACTAAGAGTTGGTTCATTGAGAAGATAAACAAAATTTACAAATCTTTACCTAGATTGAACAAGAAAAAAAAAAGACTCAAATACTAAAATCAAGAATGAAAAAGAGGGCCTTACTACTGACCTCACATAAATAAAAAAGAATTAGTAGGAAATACTATTAAAAATTTTATGCCAAAAATTAGATAACTTAGATAAAATTGACAAATTCCCAGAAAGACATAAACTACCAACACTGACTCATGAAGAAGTAAAATTACAAATAGACTTACAACATATAAAAGGAGTGAATTAGTAATTAGGAAAAAAAAAACAAGAACAAAAAAAACTATCCACAAATAAAGTCAAAGCCCAGGCTCAGATTACTTCACTGGTGATTTCTACCAAACATTTAAAGAATTAATACCATTTCTTCACAAACTCTTCCAGGAAAAAAACAGAAGAGAAAGAAACACCTTCCAATTCTTTCTCCAAGTCCAGTATCACCCTGATCCAAAACCAAATGAAGACATCATAAGAAAAGAAAATTTCAGATCAATATATCCTCTAAATGTAGAAGCAAAACTAGCACATCAAATCCGATAACATAAAAAATTAGGCACCAGGACCAAGGGGAATTTAGCCCAGGAATGCAAGTGTTGGTTTAACATGTGACAATCAATTGATATAATACAACATGTCAGTGGAATTAAGAACTTTTAAAATTTATTGCAATAGACACAGAGAAAGTATTTAACAAAATCCAACATCCCTTCATGTTGAAAACACCAACAAACTATAAATACAGAGGACTGTCCTCAACTTGATTAAAGTCACCTACCAAAAATAACTAATGGCTAACATGATACTTAATGGCAAAAAAAAAAAAAAAAAAAAATTATGCTTTCCCCTCAAAATCAGGAACAAAACAAGTATGTTCTCTCTCATCACTTCTATTCAACATTATACTGGACATTCTAGTAAGGGCAATAGAGCAAAATAGGTAAATAAATGGCATCCAGATAGAAACAGAAGAAGTAAAACTATTTTTCCAAAGAACATGACCTTACACAGAAATACTAAGAAAATCCACCAAGAAACTATTAGAGCTAGTAAACAATTTCAGCAAAGTTGTAGCATGTAAGCTTGATATACAAAAGCATTTGTGTTTCTACACACTAGAAGAGAACAATCCAAATATGAAATTAAGAAAACCATTCAATGTACAGTAATAGCAAAAATAATGAAATATTTAGTAATAAATTTAATGAAAGAATTTCAAAACAAGTACTCTAAAATTAATAAAACATTGTTGAAATATTAATGAAAATCTAAATAAATGGAAGACACTCCATGTTCATTGATTGGATGACTTAATATTAAGTTGACAAAAGTCATCAATTTCATATCAATTTCCAGATTCAGTGAAATACCTGTCAAAATCTCAGGTTCCTATTTTGCAAATTTAACAAGATGATCTTAAAATGTCTACGGAAATTCAAAGGACTCAGAATTGTCAAAATAATCTAGAAAAAGAGCAAGACTATAAGACACATTTCCTTATTTCAAAACTTACTACAAAGCTAACCATAGCTAACATGTATCAAGACATGACATAATGGACCAAAGAACAGACATACAGATCAATGGAATAGATTTGAGTGTTCCAAAATAAACCCCCTCAATTACACTCAGTTGACTTTTGACAAGGGTGCTAAACAACTCAAATGAATAAGAATAGTCTTTCAACAAATAGTGCTGTTCCAATAGCTTATCCATATGCAAAAGAATGAAGTTGGACCTGTATTTCACACCATACACAAAGATTAACCCAATGGATCAAAATCCTAAAAATAAGAGCTAAAACTATAAAACAGGAAAAAAAAGCATAAATTTCTGTAACCTTAGACAAGAAAATTGTTTCTTAATTGTAACACCAAAACCACAGGCAACAAATGAAAAACATTTAAGTTGGACTTTATCAACATTAAAAATATGTGTGTTTCAAAGTATATGATCAAGGGCTTCCCTGGTGGCGCAGTGGTTGAGAGTCTGCCTGCCGATGCAGGAGACACAGGTTCGTTCCCGGGTCCGGGAAGATCCCACATGCCGTGGAGTGGCTGGGCCCATGAGCCATGGCCACTGAGCCTGCGCATCCAGAGCCTGTGCTCCACAACGGGAGAGACTACAACAGTGAGAGGCCCACATATATGATCAAGAAAGTGAAAAAGAAAGACACAGAATGGGAGAAATTATTTATATTTATATGAGATGTATCTAGAATACATAAGAACACTTACAACTCAATAATGTCACAAATTATTTAATTTACAACTCAATAATGTCACAAATTATCCAATTTAAAAATAGTCAATAGAATGAACCAAAATTTCAACAAAGAACATACACAAATGACCAATAAGCATATGAAAAGATGTTCAACAACATTAGCCATTAGGGAAATGCAAATAAAATTTCAATGAGGTACCACTTCATATACAAAAGGATGGTTATAATCACAAAGACAGGTAATGTCAATGTCAAATGTTGACAAGGATGTAGAGAAATTGAAAACATCATATGCTGGTAATAAGAATGGTGCTGTCACTTTGGTAAACAGTCTGACAGTTCCTCAAAGGTTTAAATAGAGTTATTCCACTCCCAAGATAAATGGAAACATATATTCACCCAAAAACTTTTACATGAATGTTCATAGCACCATTATAAATAAAAGCTAAAATGTAGCAACAACTCAAATGCTATTAACTGATGAGTGGATAAACAAAATGTGGCCTACATATACAAGGGAAATTATTTTTTAATAAAGGAATGAAGTACTGGTACAAGCCACAACATGGATGATCCTTGAAAACATTATGATAAGAGAAAGAAGCCAGTAAAAAAGGACCTCATATGATAGGATTCAATTTATATGAAATATCCAAGGTAGGCAAATTTATAGAGGTAGAAAGTACATTAGTGATTGACTATAGGTGACTATAGGGAATGGGGGTTAATAGTAGGTGACTGCTAAAAGATATGGCATTTTCTTAGGGGATGATGAAATGTTCTAAAACTGATTGTGGCAATCAATTGTTGCATAATTCTGATTATACTAAAAATCATTGAACTGTTCACTTTAAATACATGCATTTTGTGGTATGTGAATTATATCTCAATAAAGCTGTTAACAACAACAACAAAAAGGTGAATTGTTCCTTCTGACATCATGTTTCTTTTTTTCTTTTGAAACGAGGGAATAGTCTCTCTCAGTGTACTCCAAAATACGGAAAGTTCAAAATAAATATACGCAGGATTTTTTTTTTTTTTCGGTGCACGGGCCTCTCACTGTTGTGGTCTCTCCTGTTGCGCAGCACAGGCTCCGGATGCGCAGGCTCAACGGCCATGACTCACGGGCCCAGCCGCTCCGCGCCATGTGGGATCCTCCCGGACCGGGGCACGAATCTGTGTCCCCTGCATTGACAAGCAGACTCTCAACCACTGCGCCACCAGGGAAGCCCTGTATAAGCAGGAATTTTGATCATTTCCCTGTCCACACAAGAAATTGGAGAAACGATTGATCAGATCTCACAGGGAGCCCAGAAATTGTACCTAAATTGAGCTCCCCAGAGACTGGTAAGCTTTCCAGAGACTTATAAATACTGTGATCTTCATCAAAGGTTGTTCAGAATATTAAGTGGCTTGAGAATCCAGGTTATCTTGTCATGCCATTTGTGATGGAATTTACTTCAGGACTCAGAGTTTTCTTATCCATTTTCTATGTGTGTATTTTTTGGGTTTTAATTGCAATTAATTGTCTCATTCTCTGGATCTCTTTTCCAAATTCTAGACAGAATAAAATCTGATTGAATTCCAATTTAGCCACAAGCATTTTTGCTGGCCTAATGCTTTAAATGTAATTTTTATGAGTTGGCATGAAGCTTTGTAGTTCTATATTTTATGGAGAGAGAGGACCCTCAATAAAAATTAACACATATATATCATAACCATGTAAAATAGTGTATATCAGTTGAACCAAAACTGCCTCAGGAAACAGAATTTAAGAAGAACTCATTAAATAATATTTCAACTGAACCGGTTGTTTTTTCTTTATCACAGGAAGCTTTATCGACCAGTATTTTAGCATTCAAAAAAACATGTTTGTTCAGTTAAATAAATACTAAATCATTATTATCAGGAGCTAGCTTGATTTTGAAGACAAAATATGAATAGGATATAGTCTCTTTTTCAGAGTTTAAAACTAGGTAAAGAAGCATCCATTAGAAATGTGTGTGAGGAATTATTCTTCCAGCTGACTTGCGAAGTCAAACCCTTCCATAGTCTTTGGTATATCACCAGTTTTTTAAAATAATCATTCACGTTAAGGTCAATGCCATCATTCCTACTGGTAAAACAGCATTTTGCTATCATAGCAAATATTCCCAGCTCTATTATTCTAGAAGTATAACTAGAGATTATTCGAAGTCAATAATGTGGCTATTAGTGTCCCTGGCCCTTATTTTCGATGTACTGAAACTCAATTTCTGTTTTGAATACAAGCCTAAAATGTCCATATTGTATCATTGAAACAACAGATGTCAATTTGATAAAAATACTTTTTAATCCATCAAAGAACTATGCCTAGTGTAACCATAAAGTCAAACATGACTGCCTTGATTGCTTGGAGATTAGGCTTTCAGGGCCCTTTAAAAATATGAAGCCATGCCACAAACTATATTTGAAATGATCTGCCTTCCAGTTTCCTAATTTCTAAGTGAAAGTTCTTAGCACCTTGGGGAGTAGGAAATAAAATAGACATTCAAAATATAATTTACTTTGAAGGGAGTAGTTATAATGACTTTACAAGGAAATGAAAAGATCAGTGTTCACTACAATGGACATGGCTTCAGACATAGGCTTGTGAGCTAGAAGTTCTTCAGAGTCACAGCAATTATAAGACAAGAGCTCATCCTTTAGACTATGTTGCAGTAGCTTCAAATCTTCTTATAAATGCTGTCAGCCTCCTCAACATTTGGTTTTTTGCATGACAGCACTCCAGCTACTTGCAGAGAAAGGAGCCAAATATCAATGATTACTTGGACTCTCACACTGATCAAAACTAACTGAATTTTTATTACCAGTACTTTAACCTTCAGGGCCTGAATTACTTTAAAAATAAATCAAACCAAGTAATGTTAAATAGCTGGCATGATAAAAGAAAAAAAAGTGAATTGTTTGTAATCAGTAAAAATAATTTATTATTTCTTTACAACAGCCCTTCTAGGAGCAGAGTAAAATGTATTTTAACTCAACAAAATAGTTAATGAGCACTTAGTATGTACTCAATATGCAAAAAATAATTTAAAAAAAAATAGTAGCTAAAAGAGAACATACTGACAGAAGTGAAAAGTGGGACTGGATAGCCTATCAGGGAGAAAAAAACAAAACAAAAACAGGAAGTTACAAAAACAAGCAAAAAAGTAGAGTTCTCTAGTACCATTTAGCCTGGAGTATTAGTAAATGGACAAGAACTAGAAGGCATCAATTATAGCACATTATGTCAACTCATGTATTAAAATATTGAAGTATTTTAAAAGTTCAATTTAGTGTTTTAGAAGATGAAGAATGGTGACATAGTTTGAAGAGAGCTTTAAAAGAACATTTAATTTTTTATACAATAAAAAAATTAATTTCTTTGAAATTCGTATATAAAGAATGTCTCTAATGCTATAAAGCTAATGAGATGTTACTGTGTGTGTCTTTGAGTGTGCACACACATTATTTATGCAGTTAAGTTTTACTTAGACACAGACAAAAAATCATGCTCTATTCTCACACAGACTTATTCAGTGAGGTCTAACATGAAGGAGGAGACTTGCATGGTTTCTTGAAATAAATGATACTATGTGCATAATCAAAAATACTTGTCACATCTTTAGCTGCACTATAACCTTCATGGAAATAAATACAAATTAAAATATCCTGTTTTACTCAGCAAGGCATGATTTTTACCTTAGAATGCTGAACCATTTTTCAAACTTGTGTATAACTAGGGTCAGCAACACATTATGTAGCCAACTATAAAGTAAAACTTGAGGGTAGATGGAGAGTTTATAAAGCCTTAAAGTATCACCTCTCTTGCCAATGACAAAATTAGTTCCTTTTCTTATTAATTCTTTGGGGTTTAAAATGGTTTGGTCTAATAAGACAGTCCTCATTAGAATGAAAATACCCAAGGGACTGAAACATTTCATAAGTTGTTATCAGTGTCCTCATTAATGGTGTTTAATTGACAGCCAGCATAAGTGCCTGAGGGAAGACAGGGCCTGGAAGGCAGGGCAACACAGATGAGCAGACTTGGAGTCACAGTTTGGGGCCAGTACTGTCCGTAACAGTTCTATACTCTGAATAACACTAAGCTTTCTCCTCTTTATTTCATTTGACTGGTTTAGGTTAATAGTCTCACTTTCTTGGTCATTGACTTTTAGGTTTCTGAGAGACAAACCATGATATATTTAAGTGTACCAATATAAAGGTAAATTGAAAGCAACTGGCTTTTCTTCTAACATTTTATAGTATATTTAACTCCCTGTAAGCTTGGTTTATATAGAAGTTTGGAGTTAGAAAAAAATCTTAAAAGTAAACCATTTTCACATATTCATCTTATTATTTTTATTTTAGAAGTAATACATCTATGGAATTTAAAAACTAACTTAGTATTGCAAGGCTTATTATGGAAAACAGTGATCCCTTAATACTACATTTTCCTCCCTAGCCCTGCTCTAAGAATAAATCAGCTCTATATTTCAACATTTTAACTGTTTCTTCTTGTATTTGCCTACAAGTTTCAGACCAGTACCACCCTTAGAATAGGCAAGCATGGATCTAGTTCCAGGAAAATGGCCTAACATCAGATAATACAAGTATTTCTTTCTTGGGATCTTGTGACACTAAACTGTCAAGATGGTGCTGACTTGCTGTTTTGGGGTGACTCTTACTTATGTCAGACGCAAGACAAGTTCAGACCCTGGACAACCTGGTCTCCTCTGTTGATCCTTGGCTTAGGGCCTCATCTATAGGCATGTGTAATCCTATGGTTCCATGGAACCCATCCATGTTCCAATCATCCTATCACTTCAGGTATGCAGCACCCAAATGTGGGCTATACAGTTGTAGTGGTGATGCAGGAATTCTTTACCCTGCATGCTCCTTTGCCGTGGACACTGTCCATGGTCAGGCAGCTCTGCAAGAGTGACTGTGCCATCTCCTCCAAGGGTTCTTAAGACTGTTGCTACATAATACCAATAGCTCTTTCTCATCCATTTCCCCTAAGTGCCTCCAGTGGATGAGCAGATATGCTCCAGTGACAGTCTTCAGCAGTACTAGACAAGAGGTAGATAGTCCTTCTATGAATGGGACTACTCTTCTTCTTCCATCCAACTCCCATCATTTAACTTCTGCAGGTGGTGCTAGATAGAAGGCAGAGGTGTGACCAAGATCAAAAGAGATCACATGCTAGGAATGTGGGCATTATAGTCTTAAGTATTCCAGAAAACGCATAGTTTAAAGTGTGTTGTTATACATTTCCACTATAAAATTCTGAATTTAACAAAACCAGAAAGTTAATTTTCATTCACATATGCCTGTGTACTCTAGGTAAGACTTGCATTTGTGATCATTATCAATGTAGCACACCAGCAGCTTTTCAGAGTCATTGAAAACCAGAACTCACAGAAGTAATGGTGTAACTAGCATTAAATAAGTGGAATTAGGGAACTGTAAAGTGATATCTATGTTGTTTCAATACAGACAGATTCTGAAGAAACACTGTATTTTATAACTGGAAGTTTGTACCTCTTAATCTCCCTCACCTATTTCACTTACCTCCCCTCCCCATTCCCCTCTGAGTTTGTTTTCTGTATCTATGAGTCTGTTTGTTTTGTGATGTTTGTTCATTTGTTTTGTTTTTTAGATTCCACACAAAAGTGAATTCATATGGTATTTGTCTTTCTCTATCTGACTTATTTTACTTAGGATAATACCCTTATTTATACATTCATCCATGGACAATTAGTTTGCTTCCATATCTTAGCTATTATACATATGCTGCAATGAACATTAGAGTGCATACATCTTCTAAAAATAGTGTTTTTGTTTTTCTTCAGGTAAATACCCAGGAGGGAAATTACTGGATTGTACGGCAGTTCTATTTTTAACTTTTTGAGTAACCTCCATAATGTTTCCTTAGTGGATGCATCAATTTAAAATCTTGCAAACTGTGCATGAGGGTTTCCATTTTACCATCTTCTTGTAAACACTTGTGACTTGTCTTTTTGATAATAGCCATTCTGACAGGCGTGAGGTGATATCTCATTGTGGTTTTGATATGCATTTCCTTGATGGTTAATGATATTGAGCATCTGTTCATGTGCCTGTTGATCATTTGCATGTCTTCTTTGGAAAAATATGTATTTAGGTACTCCACCCAATTCTTTTTAATAGATTTTATTGGAGTATAATTGCTTCACAATACTGTGTTAGTTTCTGTTGTACACCAAAGTGCATCAGCCATATGCATACATATGTCCCCATATCTCCTCCCTCTTTAGTCTCCCTCCCATCCTCCTTATCCTACCCTTCTAGGTCATGGCAAAGCAACGAGCTGATCTCCCTGTGCTATGCAGCTGCTTCCCACTAGCTATTTTACATTCGATAGTGTATATATGTGAATGCTACTCTTACTTTACCCCAGCTTCCCCCTCCCACCCCGTACCCTCAAGTCCATTCTCTATGTCTACATCTTTATTCCTGCCCTGCAACTAGGTTCATCAGTACCATTTTCTTTTTTTTTTTTAGATTCCATATATATGTGTTAGCATACGGTATTTGTTTTCTCTTTCTGACTTACTTCACTCTGTATCACACATTCTAGGTCCATCCACTTCACTACAAATAACTCAATTTCATTTCTTTTTATGGTTGAATAATATTCCATTGTAGATATGTGCCACATCTTCTTTATCCACTCATCCGTCGATGGGCATTTAGGTTGGTTCTATGTCCTGGTTATTGTAAATAGTGCTGCAGTGAACATTGTGGTACGTCTCTTTTTGAATTATAGTTTTCTCAGGATATATGCCCAGTAGTGGGATTGCTGGGTGATATGGTAGTTCTATTTTTAGTTTTTCAGGGAACCTCCATACTGTTTTCCATAGTGGTTGTATTAATTTACATTCCCACCAAGAGTGCAAGAGAGTACGCTTTTCACCACAACCTTTCCAGCTTTTATTGCTTCTAGATTTTTTGATAATAGCCATTCTGACTGGCATGAGGTGATACCTCATTGTAGTTTTGATTTGCATTTCGCTAATAATTAGTGACGTTGAGCATCTTTTCATGTGCCTCTTGGCCATCTGTATGTCTTCCTTGGTGAAATGTCTATTTAGGTCTTCTGCCCATTTTTTAACTGGATTGTTTGTTTTTTTGATATTGAACTCCGTGAGCTGTTTGTATATTTTGTAGATTAATCCTTTGTCTGTTGTTTGATTTGCAAATACTTTCTCCCATTCTGAAGGTTGTCTTTTTGTCTTGTTTATGGTTTCCTTTGCTGTGCAAAAGCTTTTACGTTTAATTAAGTCCCATTTGTTTATTTTTGTTTTTATTTACTCTAGTAGGTGGGTCAAAAAATATCTTGTTGTGGATTATGTCAAAGAGTGTTTTTCCTATGTTTTCCTATAACAGTTTTATAGTGCCCGGTCTTGCATTTAGGTGTTTAATCCATTTTGAGTTTATTTTTGTGTATGGTGTTAGGTAGTGTTCTAATTTCATTCTTTTACATGTAGCTGTCCAGTTTTCCCAGCACCACTTATTGAAGAGGCTGTCCTTTCTCCCTTGTATGTTCTTGCCTCCCCTGTTGTAAATTACTGCATGGGCATGGGTTTATCTCTGGGCATTCTATTCCGTACCATTTACTTATATTTCTGTTTTTGTGCAGGTACCATAGTGTCTTGATTACTGCAGCTTTGTCGTATAGTTTGAAGTCAGGGAGCTTGATTCCTCCAATTCCATTTTTCTTTCTCAAGATTGCTTTGGCTATTTAGGGTCTTTTATGTTTCTACACGAATTGTAAATTTTTTTGTTCTAATTCTGTGAAGAATGCCATTGGTAGTTTGATAGGAATTGAATTGAATCTGTAGATTGCTTTGGATAGTACAGTCATTTTCACAATATTGATTCTTCCAATCCAAGAACATGGTATATTTCTCCATCTGTTTATGCCATCTTTGATTTCTTTCATCAGTGTTTTATAGTTTTCTGAGTACAAGATTTTCACCTCCTTAGGCAGGTTTATTCCTAGGTGTTTTATTCTTTTTGTTGAGATGGTAAATGGGATTGTTTCATTATTTTCTCTTTCTGATTTGTCATTGTTGCTGTATAGGTATGCCAGAGATTTCTGTGCATTAATTTTGTATCCTGCAGCCTTACAAAATTCATTGATTAGTTCTAGTAGTTTTCTAGTGGCATACTTAGGATTTTCTATGTATAGTATAATGTCATCCGCAAACAGTGACAGTTTTTACTTCTTCTTTTCGCATTTGTGTTCCTTTCATTTCTTTTTCTTCTCTGATTGCCATGGCTAGGACTTCCAAAACTATGTTGAATAAGAGCGGTGAGAGTGAACATCCTTGTCTTGTTCCTGATCTTTGTGGAAATGCTTTCAGTTTTTCACCATTTAGTATGATGCTTGCTGTGGCTTTGTTGTATATGGCCTTTATAATGTTGAGGTAGCTCCCCTCTATGCCCATTTTCTGGAGAGTTTTTATCATAAATGGGTGTTGAATTTTGTCAAAAGTTTTTTCTGCATCTATTGAGATGATCATATGGTTTTTATTCCTTAATTTGTTAATGTGGTGTATCACGTTGATTTGCATATATTGAAGAATCCTTACATACCTGGGATAAATCCCACTTGATCATGGTTTATGATCCTTTTAATGTATTGTTGGATTCTGTTTGCTAGTATTTTGTTGAGGATTTTTGCATCTATGTTCATCAATGATATTGGTCTATAAGTTTCTTTTTTTGTGATATCTTTTCCTGGTTTTGGTATCAGGGTGATGGCGACTTGCAGAATGAATTTGGGAGTGTTTCTCCCTGTGCAATTTTTTGGAAGAGTTTGAGAAAGATCAGTGTTAGCTCTTCTCTAGATGTTTGATAGAATTTGCCTGTGAAGCCATCTGTTCCTGGGCTTTTGTTTGTTGGAAGTTTTTAAATTACAGTTTAAATTTCATTACTTGTGATAGGTCTGTTTACATTTTCTAATTCTTCCTTGTTCAGTCTTGGAAAATTGTACCTTTCCAAGAATTTGTCCATTTCTTCATTGTTTTCCATTTTATTAGCATATATTTGGTTGTAGTAGTCTCTTATTATCTTTTGTATTTATGTGGTGTCAGTTGTGATTTCTCCTTTTTCATTTCAAATTTTATTGATTTGTGTCCTCTCCCTTTTTTCCTTGATGAGTCTCGCTAAGGGTTGAACATTTTTTTTTTTTATCTTCTCAAAGACCAGCTTCTAGTTCTATTGATCTTTGCTATTGTTTTCTTTGTTTCTATTTCATTTATTTCTCCTCTGATTTTTATGATTTCTTTCCTTCTACTGACATTGGGTTTTCTTTGTTCTTCTTTCTCTAGTTGTTTTAAGTGTAGGGTTAGATTGTTTATTTTTGATTTTTCTTGTTTCTTGAGGTGAGATTGAATTGTTATAAACTTCCCTCTTAGAATTGCTTTTGCTGCATCCCATAAGTTTTGGATCATCATGTTTTCATTGTCATTTGTTTTTATGTATTCTTTTATTTCTTCTTTGATTTCTTCAGTGATCTCTTGGTTATTTAGTAGTGCACTGTTTATCCTCCATGTATTTGTGTTTTTTTACAGTTTTTTTTCCTGTAATTGATTTCTAATCTCATAGCATTGTGGTCAGAAAAGATACGTGATACGATTTCAGTTTTCTTAAATTTTCCAAGGCTTGATTCGTGACTCAAGATGTGATCTATCCTGGAGAATGTTCCATGTGCACTTGTGAAGAAAGTGTATTCTGCCACTTTTGGGTGGAATGTTCTATAAAAATCAATTAAATCTTTCTGGTCTATTGTGTCACTTAAAGCTTGTGTTCCTTATTTACTTTCTATTCTAATGATCTGTCCATTGGTGTAAGTGGTGTGTTAAAGTTCCCTACTATTATTGTGTTACTGTCAATTTCTCCTTTCATAGTTGTTAGCATGTGCTTTATGTATTGAGGTGCTCCTATGTTGGCTACATAAATATTTATAATTGTTATATCTTCTTCTTGGATTGATCCTTTGATCATTATGTAGTGTCCTTCTTTGTGTCTTGTAATAGTCTTTATTTTAAAGTTTATTTTCAGATACGAGTATTGCTACTACAGCTTTCTTTTGATTTCCATTTGCATGGGATATCTTTTTCCAACCCTTCACCTTCAGTATGCATGTGTCCCTAGGTCTGAAATGGGTCTCTTGTAGACAGCATATATGTAAGTCTTGTTTTTGTATCCATTCAGCCAGTCTGTGTGTTTTGGTTGGGGCACTTAATCCATTTACATGCAAAGTTATTATTGATATGTATGTTCCTATTATCATTTTCTTAATTGTTATGTACAGCTGGTTTGGTGGTGCTGAATTTTCTTAGCTGTTCTTGTCTGAAAATATCTTGATTTCTCTGTCGAATCTGAATGAGATCCTTGCTAGGTAGAGTAAACTTGGTTGTAGCTTTTTCTCTTTCATCACTTTCAGTATATCCTGCCACTCCCTTCTGGCTGCAGTGTTTTTGCTGAAAAATCAGCTGATAACCTCATGGGGATTCCTTTATATGGTTTTTTTTTTATTATTTTATTTTTTTTTCCCTTCTTGCCATTAATATTTTTTCTTTGAATTTAATTTTTGTTAGTTTGATTAATATGTGTCTTGCTGTGTTTTTCCTAGGGTTTACCCTGTATGGGAATCTCTGTGCTTCCTGGACTTGGGTGACTATTTCCTTTCCCATGTTAGGAGAGTTTTAACTATAATCTCTTCAAATACTTTTTCATACCTTTTCTTTTTCTCTTCTTCTTCTGGGACCCCTATAATTTGAATGTTGGTGTGTTTAGTGTGTCCCAGAGGTGTCTGAGATTGTCTTCAATTCTTTTCATTATTTTTTCTTTATTCTTCTCCTCAGCAGTTATTTCCACCATTTTGTCTCCCAGCTCACTTATTCGTTCTTCTGCCTCAGTTATTCTGTTAATGATTCCTTCTAGAGTATTCTTCATTTCAGTTATTGTGTTGTTCATCTCTGTTCGTTTGTTCTTTAGTTCTAGATCTTTGTTAAACATTTCTTCTATTTTCTCAATCTGTGCCTCCATTCTATTTCTGAGATTCTGGATTATCTTTACTGTCATTACTCTGAATTCTTTTTCATGTAGATTGCCTATTTGCTCTTCATTTATTTGGTCTTGTAGGTTTTTACCTTGCCCCTTCATCCATGACATATTTTTTTACCACTATATATATATATATTATGAGTGGGATTGTGTTCCTATCTTACTGATTGTTTGACCTGAGGCTTCCAACACTGGAGTTTGTATGCTGTTGGGTAGAGCTGGGTGTTGGTGCTGAGATGAGGACCTCTGTGAGATCTCACTCCAATGAATATTCCCTGGGGTCTGAGGTTCTCTGTTGGTCCCGTGGTTCAAACACAGAGTTCCCACTGTAGGAGCTTCAGCCCAACCTCTGGCTTGTGAATCAAGATCCCACAAGCTGTGTGGGGTGGCAAAAAAAAAGAAAAAGAATATCTAGAAAAATGTCTGAGAGAAACCGCAGCAAGGCTGGCTTCTTAGCAGTTGCAGCCATAGCAGGAAGCTTCTTCCTTATTAGAGATGGGGCAACAAGTTGTCCTGCATGTGCAAGGGCACCTCCTTGGTTCTAAGGAAACTAGCTTCTTGTTGCCCTCACTGTGGAGTAGGCACAAACATTGCGGTCAGACAACACATATGTTCCTGCCCAATATTTTTATTTATTTATTTTTTTTGTGGTACGCGGTCTTCTCACTGTTGTGGCCTCTCCCGTTGTGGAGCACAGGCTCCAGATGCACAGGCTCAACATCCATGGCTCACGGGCCCAGCCGCTCTGCAGTATATGGGATCTTCCCAGACCGGGGCACTAACCCGTGTCCCCTGCATCAGCAGGCAGACTCTCAACCACTGCACCACCAGGGAAGCCCCTGCCCAATTTTTAATTGTGTTTTTTTTTTAATGTTGAATTGTTTGATTTCTTTACATTTATTTATTTATTTATTTTCCCAGATGTGTTTATTGAAACATTAATCTATGTGACAAAGGCTAACAGTTTAAAATATCAAATTTCAAAAATGTACTGGATTGTTTCAGGGCTCTATGGCACATTTTATTACATTACTTTATTGTGCTTATGCTGAAAATAGAAATTTTTTTCCAATTAAAAATAACTTTATGTTTTGTTTTTTTTTTACATATACATAATATGCACTCTTTTTTAGATTCTTTTCCCATGTAGGCCATTACAGAGTATGAAGTAGAGTTTGATTTGCTATACAGTAGGTCCTTATTTATTACCTATTTTATATACAGTAGTGTGTATATGTCAATCCCAAACTCACAATTTATCCCTCTCTCCCTTACCACCTGGTAACCATAAGTTTTCTACATCTGTAACTCTATTTCTGTTCTGTAGATAAGTTCATTTGTACCCTTTTTTAATATTCCACGTACAAGCAATATCATATGATATTTGTCTTTCTCTGTCTGACTTTCTTCACTCAGTATGACAATCTCTAGGTCCATCCATGTTGCTGCAAATGGCATTATTCTATTCTTTTTTATGGCTGAGTAATATTCCATTGTATATATGTACCACATCTTCTTTATCCATTCCTCTGCTGATAGACATTTAGGTTGCTTCCGTGTCCTGGCTGTTGCAAATAGTGCTGCAATGAACATTGGGGTGCATGTATCCTTTCAAATTATGGTTTTCTCTGGATATATGACCAGGAGTGGGATTGCAGGATCATATGGTCGTTTTACTTTTAGGTTTTTTTTTTGGTGGTACGTGGGCCTCTCATTGTTGTGGCCTCTCCCGTTGCAGAGCATAGGCTCCAGACGCACAGGCTCAGCGGCCATGGCTCATGGGCCTACCCGCTCCATGGCATGTGGGATCTTCCTGGACCGGGGCACGAACCAGTGTCCCCTGCATCGGCAGACGGACTCTCAACCACTGTGCCACCAGGGAAGCCCTTACTTTTAGTTTTTTAAGGAAGCTCCATACTGTTCTCCAAAGTGTCTGTGCCAATTTAAATTCCCACCAAAAGAGTATGAGGGTTCCTTTTTCTATATTTTTGATATTAACCCTTTATTGGATATATAATTTGCAAATATGGACTCCCATTCCATAGGCAGTCTTTTCAGTCTGTTGATGGTTTCCTTTGCTGTGCAAAAGTTCTTTAGTAAATATAGCCTCATTTTAAATTTTTTGATTTTTTTCCATTGCCTGAGGAGATATATCCATAAAAATACAATAAAGACCAGTGCAAAGAATGAACTGCCTAGGTTTTCATCTAGGAGTTTTATGGTTTCAGGTCTTATATTTAAGTCTTTAATCTATTTTGAGTTTATTTTTGTAGTTGTTATGAGAAAGTAGTTCAGTTTTACTCTTTTTCATGTAGCTGTTCAGTTTTCCCAACATCATTTATTGAAGAGGCTGTCTTTTCTCCATTGTATATTCTTACCTCCTTTGTCATAGATTTATTAACTGTATAAGTTTGGGTTCATTTCTGGGCTCTCTATTCTGTGACATTAATCTATGTCTCTGTTTTTGTGCCAGTGCCATACTGTTTTGAATACAGGAAATTTGTAGTATAGTCTGAAGTCAGGGAGCATTGTACCTTCAGTATTGTTCTTTTTCAAAAAACTTGGCTATTCTGAGTATTTTGTGTTTCCTCCCAAATTTTAGAACTATTTGTTCTAGTTCTGTGAAAAAATGTCACTGGTATTTGGAGGGGATTGGATTGAATCTGTACACTGCCTTGTGGAATATGGGCATTTTAGCAATATTAATTCCTCCAATCTAGGAGCATGTTATATCTTCCCATTTGCTTGTGTCATCTTCAATTTCATTCATCAATGCCTTAAAGATTTCCTAGTACAACTCTTTTTTCCTCCTTTGTCAGATTTATTCCAAGGTATTTTCTACTTTTTGATGCAATTGTAAATGGGATTGTTTCTTAATTTCCCTACTAGTTCATTTTTTATATACAGAAATACAACAGATTTATGTATGTTAATTTTGTATTCTGCAAATTTACTGAATTCATTTATGAGTTCAAATACTTTTTGGTGCCTTCTTTAGGGTTTTTTTTTATATATGGTAACATGCAAAAAGGAACAGTTTTACTTCTTCCCTTCCTATTTGGATGCTTTTTATTTCTTTATCTTGCCTGATTGCTCTGGCTTGGATATCAAATACTATGTTGAATAAAAGTGGCAAGGGGCTTCCCTGGTGGTGCAGTGGTTGAGAGTCCGCCTGCCGATCCAGGGGACATGTGTTCGTGCCCTGGTCCGGGAAGATCCCACATGCCGCGGAGCGGCTGGGCCCGTGAGCCATGGCCGCTGAGCCTGCACGTCCAGAGCCTGTGCTCCACAACGGGAGAGGCCACAACAGTGAGAGGCCCGCGTACCACAAAAAAAGTAAAAAAGTGGCAAGAGTGGGAATCCTTGTCTTGTTCCTGATATACAGAAAATGCTTTCATCTTTTCACCATTAACTATGATATTGGGTGTGGGTTTTTTCACACAAGGCCTTTATTATGTAGAGGTATGTTTTGTCTATATCCACTTTGTTGACAGTTTTTTATCATGACTGGATGTTGAATTTTGTCAAAAGCTTATTCTGCATCCTTTGAGATGATCATATTATTTTTATTCTTCAAAATTGTTAATGTGATGTATCATATTTATTTATTTGTGGATATTGAACCATCTTTACATCCCTGGGATAAATCCCACTTGATCATGGTGTATGATTCATTTAATGTATTGTTGAATTCTGTTTGCTTATATTTTGTTGAGTATTTTTGCCTCTATGTTCATCAGAGATATTGGCCTATAATTTTCTTTTTTTGTGGTGTCTTTGGTTTTGGTATTAGGATCATTCTGGCCTCATAGAATGAGTTCAGAAGCATTCCTTCCTCTTCCATCTTTGGAGTAGTTTGAAAAGAATAGATTTTAACTCTTCTTTCAATTTTTGGAATAATTCAACTACTTCTACACTTATATTTGTTGGGAGTTTTTAAATTACTGATTCACTTTCATTACTAGTAATTGGTCTGTTCATATTTTATGTTTCTTCCTGATTCAGTCTTGAGAGATTTTAAGTTTCTAGGAATTTATCTATTTCTTCTAGGTTGTCCATTTTATTGGTGTATAATTGCTCATAGTATTCTCTTATGATCCTTGGTAGTTTTCTGGTATCAGTTATAAACTCTCCCCTTTCAGTTTTTATTCTATTTATTTGAACTTCTATCTTTTTGTTCTCAATGAGTCTGGCTACAGTTTTATCAACTTATTTATATTTTCAAAGAACCAGCACTTAGTGTCATTTACCTTTTCCATTGTTTTAGTCTCTATTTCATTTATTTTCACTCTGATCTTTATTATTGCTTTCCTTCTACTAACTGTGTTTTCAATGTTCTTGTTTTTCTAGTACTTTTATGTGCAACGTTAGAGTGTTTATATGAATTTGTTCTTGTTTCTTGAGGTTGGCTTGTATTGCGATGAACATCCCTCTTGGAACTGCTTTTGCTGAGTCCCATAGATTTTTTTAAATTGTGTTACAATTTTCATTTGTCACTATTTTTTTTTCCTCTTTTATTTCCTCAGTGACCTATTGGTTGCTTAGAAACATATTATTTAGCCTCCACATGTTTGTGTTTTTGACAGTTTTCTTCTTGTAGTTGATTTCTAGTCTCCTAGCATTGTAGTCAGAAAAGATGCATGAAATGATTTCAATTTTTCTTAAATTCAATGAGACTTGTTTTGTGACCTAGCATGCAATCTATCCTGAAGAATGTTCCAAGTGCACTTGAAAAGAATGTGCTTTCTGCTAATTTTGGATGAAATGTTCTATTTATATATATAAACTTTAACTGGTATAATATGTCATTTAAACCCAGTATTTCCTCATAGATTTACTGTATCTGGAAGATCTGTCCATTGATGAAAATGAGGTGTTAAAGTCCCCTAATATTATTGTGTTACTGCCAATTTCTCCCATTAGGAGTGTTAGTATTTGCATTATGATTTTATGTACTCTTATGTTAGGTGAATACATATTTACAATTGTTATATCTTCTTCTTTGACCTGTTTATCATTATGTAATATTTCTTATTCATTTATTGTTGCAGTCTTTGTTTTAAAGTCTATTTTGTCTTATATAAGTATTGCTACCCCAGCTTTCTTTTTATTTCCATTTGCATGGAATAACTTTTTCCATTTAGATCCAAAGTGAGTCTCTTGTAGGCAGTATATATATGGATCTTGTTTTTGTATCCATTCAGCCATGAGTCCTTTGATTGGAGTGGTTAGTCCATTTATATTTAAGTAATTATTGATAGGTATGTACTTACTGAAATTTTGTCGTTTTCGTTTTTCTTTTTTGTTCCTTTCATCTTCTTTTGCTCTCTTCCTTTGTGATTTGATGACTATCCTTAGTATTATGTTTGGATTCCTTTCTTTCTTTGTGTGTGTGTATCTATTACATGTTTTTGGTTTGCTTCATGTGTATATATATGATAATCTCTTAAGCTCAAACACATTCTAATAACCCTGAATTTTTACTCCCCTATCCCCATGTTTAATGTTTCAATATCCCTACAAATTTATTGTAGTATATAGATGATTTTATTACTTTTGTCTTTTAACCTTCCTACTAGCTTTATAAGTGGTTGATCTACTACTTTTATTGTATGTTTGCCTTTACCAATGAGATTATTCCTTTCATAATTTTCATATTTCTAATTGTGGTCATTTCTTTTTCCATGTCAAGATGTTCCTTTAAAATTTCTTGTAAAACCTGTTTAGTGACGCTGAACTCTTTTAGCTGTTGCTTGTCTGTAAAACTCTTTGTCTCTCCTTCAGATTTGAATGATAGTTTTGCCAGTTAGAGTATCCTTGGTTGTAGCTTTTTTCCTTTCATCACTTGTAATATGTCATGCCACTCTCTTGTGGCCTGCAGAGTTTGCACTGCAAAGGCAGCTGATGGTTTTATGGAAGTTCCCTTGTATGGAGCTAGTTGCTTTTCTCTTGCTGCTTCTAAGATTCTCACTTTAATTTTTGCCATTTTAATTATAATTTGTTTTAGTGTTGACTTCTTTGGGGTTATTTGTTTGGGACTCTCTTCACTTACTGGACTAGGATATCTGTTTCCTTTCTCAGTTTAGGGAAGTTATCACCTACTATTTCTTCAATATTTTATCTTCATCTTTCTCTCCCTCTCTTCTTCTGGGACCCATATAATGCAGATGTTAGTATGCTTGATATTGTCCCAGAAGCCTCTTAAACTTTCCTCATTTTTTAAATTCTTTTTTTTTTTTTTTCTGTTCAGCAAGGGTGAGTTTCATTATTGTCTTCCAATTCACTGATCATTCCTCTGTATCATCTAATCTACTGGTTATTTCATCTAGTGTATTTTTTATTTCAGTTATTGTATTCTTTAGATCTATTTTGTTCTCTTCATATTTTCTAGCTCTTTGTTGAACTTCTCATCATGTTTATCCATTCTTCTTCTGTGTTCATTGAGCATCTTTATGATCATTATCTTGAACGCTTTATCAAGTATATTTCTTATGTCCACTTTGGTTAGTTCTTTTTTCTAGGGTTTTGTCTTGTTCTTTCATTTGGAACACATTCCTTTGTCTCTTCATTTTGCCCAGTTCTCTGTTTATTTCTCTGTGTTTTATAGGTCAGTTACATTTGCCAGTTTTGGAGAAGTAGCCTTATGTAGGAGATATCCTATGGGCCCCAGGAATACACTCCTCTCTGGTCACCAAATCTATATGCTCTAGTAGTTTCCCCTATGTTGGCTGTGCGGGGTCTTCTGTTGTAGTGGGACTAAACACTTTGGGCATGCTGGTTGGTGGAGCTGGCCCCAGGCCAATTTGTCTGCCAGACTCTGATTCACATAGTGGCTGCTGGACCACGGGTGGGTAGAGCAAGGACCCTGCAAGCTGGCTCTGTGGTTCTAGGGGGCCTGGGCTGGCGTCAACTCAATGCTGCTTAAGGCTGGGTCACAGGAGGCATAGTTATGGGGGCTAAGGGAGTCCTGCTACTGGTCTGGCTTGCTGGTGGGTGGTTAAGCTCCTAGCACTAATGACCTAGAAGGAGAATTCCAAGATGTCACTTGCCAGCACCAGTGTCCTTCTGGGGGAATGAGCTCTCCAAAATGTCTGCCACCAACATCTATCCATGTGGGAGTCTCATTTGCCTTCTGCCTCTCTGGGGAACTCTCCAAGATCAGCAAGTATATCTGACTCAGGCTGCATTCAAATTACTGCCTCTGCACTGGGATTCAGTGCATATGATATTTTGCACGCACCCCTTAAGAGCAAGTCTGTTTCTTATAAGCCTCCAGCTCTTCTGTATGCAAGCACTGCTGGCCTTCTAAAGTCATACATTTTGAGTGTTCTTCTTGGTCTATGGATCCTGGGTATGGGAACCTGATAAGGGTCTCAGATCCCTTACTCCTTGTGTAGAACGTGTACAATTTTAATTATCCTTCCATTTGTGAGTCACTTACCCAGGGGTGTTGATCTTGACTATACCATGTCTCTGCGTCTCCTACGTGTATTGTGAGTCCTTCTTTATATCTTTATTTGTAGAAGATTCTTTCTGTTAGTCATCAGGTCTTTCTCATCAATAATCACTCTGTAAGCAGTTGTAATTTTGCTGTGCCCATGTGAGGAGGTGAGCTTATGGTCTTCCTACTTCACTGTCTTGGCCATATCCTTTATTGTAATTTTTTAAATAAGATCTTTGATAATATCCCTGGCCCATTAAAACTATTAAAACTTCTAGTTTAAATCTTGAATTAATTTGGCTATAGTCATCAGTTTTCCTTTTTTTCTGTATTACTTTTCTACCTTTTGGGTCCTACACAAACAAACTGTCAAATAAAATTTTGTTTTTGCTAAAATGTACTTTTTCAAATTTTCAATACCAACATTGTAATTATCTGAATAGTCCATCTTTTAAAAATGAGTACCCTAATTTCAAGAGATATTTTCATTTTAAATCATAAAAAAATATAGCACCCTATTCTTATATGTCATGATGTTATATCTTCTCTTTATATTACAGTTCCTATTAATGTTGTGTTTTAAAGTTTTTTTCTCTCTAAATGATCCATATTTCCTCAGAATGTTTTTCTTTTGTTATGCTTATGTACAGTTGCCCCTTGAACAATGTGAATTTAAACTGTATGGGTCCACTTATATGCAGATATTTTTCAGTAGTAAACACTACAGTACTACATGTTCCATGGTTGGTTGAATCTGCAGATGTGTAGGAACTGTGGATATAAAGGGACAACTATAAATTATATGCAGATTAACACTTGCATTGTTCAAGGGTTAACTGCATATGCATATTTGTCTTTGTATCTGTCTTTAAATTTAGATCATTTCCTAAAATATGTTAGCTGTCTGTTTCTATTTAAGATTGAGGAACCAAAAAAAAAAAAAATTGGTTGGAGTATTTGTGTTGTGAGAAAGGCTAAAATATGAAGAGGTTTTACTTTTTTAGTGGACACTAAGTTGTTTCATTTGATGATACATAATTATCAATATGTATCATCTTTTTTGTATTGTCTTGGGTCAAATTGTTCTTCCTAACAGGTAGTATAAGCCTGGTTTTCTGAATTTTAGAAGTGGAAAGCGAGACAAGTAAGATGAAGTCTCAGAGTTTAAAAAGGAGGCATTTATCTAATCCTCCTGTTTTAATATCCTCACTTACCCCCAACTCCTCTTAACCTGGCTCAATATTTTCAAGTCTAGAGATTACTAGTTTTAATTTTCCATGGAGTAGACTTTCTTTCCCTACCTTACCAGAGGAGGGGTAGTCATGTTGCTGTGTGGGGTAAATAAGGGAATATTGAACAAAAAAATCTAAGTGTTTAAACTGATTAAAAACAGTTCTTTCTGTTTCTATGTCCACCCCTAATTCCTGCCTTCATTGAGCTGGTGTCTCCACTTCCTGAGACCTTCCATGGTTTTGCACCATAAATAAGCTTGCTTATTGTTGGTTTCTAACTCTGCCAGTCAGATGGTACATTTCAGCTTTCTCCTGTGCTAAGTTAGCCATTACTCATCATTTTTCAAAATTTGAATGTCATATCTCATCTGATAGTATCTCCGCAACTTTTCCCTTAGGTATCTATAACATTTTTTAAATAAAATATTCCTTTATATTTCATAGAGATAGAGGTTTTAGATAGAGCATTAAAAAATTAAGGTATTCTGTCTATCATATTTAATAAGAAACACAATTACTTTATAGCTGAATAACTGTTTAGGTAGTTTATATGCTTATCATAGTTTGATTCATGTAGTACATTCTGTTCCATATAATTATTATTGATAATGGTTTTGTTGTTACTAGAAATTTGTTGTTGTCCTTGCGATTGTTCTTCCAAAGTTCACCCAGAAAAATAATGGCAGGACTGGAACTCAAACCCTAGCCTTATAGCTTTCCTCCTTCATCCTTTTCAGTAAGAGGAAATAATTCAAATTTCTGGCCTTCTCTTTTACTGAAATTGTCTTCTCTAGATACATCTGAATATAGGGTAGAACATATGGAGTATATGATTGTGTAGAGATATTTTAACCAGAAATCAAAGCAAACTTGGAGGTTTGTAATGTGCCATTGCTTTTTTTAAAATTTTTATTTATTTATTTATTTTTAACATCTTTACTGGGGTGTAATTGCTTTACAATGGTGTGTTAGTTTCTGCTTTATAACAAAGTGAATCAATTATACATATACATATGTTCCCATATCTCTTCCCTCTTGCGTCTCCCTCCCTCCCACCCTCCCTATCCCACCCCTCCAGGCTGTCACAAAGCACCGAGCCGATATCCCTGTGCCATGCGGCTGCTTGCCACTAGCCATCTACCTTACATTTGGTAGTGTATATATGTCCATGACTCTCTCTTGCCCTGTCACAGCTCACCCTTCCCCCTCCCCATATCCTCAAGTCCATTCTCCAGTAGGTCTGTGTCTTTATTCCTGTCTTACCACTAGGTCCTTCATGACATTTTTTTTTTCTTAAATTCCATATATATGTGTTAGCATATGGTAATTGTCTTTCTCTTTCTGACTTACTTCACTCTGTATGACAGACTCTAGGTCTATCCACCTCATTACAAATAGCTCAATTTTGTTTCTTTTTATGGCTGAGTAATATTCCATTGTATATATGTGCCATATCTTCTTTATCCATTCATCCGATGATGGGCACTTAGGTTGTTTCCATCTCCGGGCTATTGTAAATAGAGCTGCAATGAATATTTTGGTACATGACTTTTTGAATTTTGGTTTTCTCAGGGTATATGCCCAGTAGTGGGATTGCTGGGTCATATGGTAGTTCTATTTGTAGTTTTTTAAGAAACCTCCGTACTGTTCTCCATAGTGGCTGAACCAATTCACATTCCCACCAGCAGTGCAAGAGTGTTCCATTTTCTCCACACCCTCTCCAGCATTTATTGTTTCTAGATTTTTTGATGATGGCCAATCTGACTGGTGTGAGATGATATCTCATTGTAGTTTTGATTTGCGCTTCTCTAATGATTAATAATGTTGAGCATTCTTTCATATGTTTGTTGGCAGTCCATATATCTTCTTTGGAGAAATGTCTATTTAGGTCTTCTGCCCATTTTTGGATTGAGTTGTTTGTTTTATTGTTATTGAGCTGCATGAGCTGCTTGTAAATTTTGGAAATTAATCCTTTGTCAGTTGTTTCATTTGCAAATATATTTTCCCATTCTGAGGGTTGTCTTTTGTTCTTGTTTATGGTTTCCTTTGCTGTACAAAAGCTTTGAAGTTTCATTAGGTCCCATTTGTTTATTTTTGTTTTTATTTCCATTTCTCTACGAGGTGGGTCAAAAAGGATCATGTTGCGATTTATGTCATAGAGTATTCTGCCTATGTTTTCCTCTAAGAGTTTGATAGCATCTGGCCTTACATTTAGGTCTTTAATCCATTTTGAGCTTAATTTTGTATATGGTGTTAGCGAATTATAGAATTTCATACTTTTACATGTATCTGTCCAGTTTTCTTAGCACCACTTATTGAAGAGGCTGTCTTTTCTCCGCTGTATATTCTTGCCTCCTTTATCAAAGATAAGGTGACCATATGTGTGTGGGTTTATCTCTGGGTTTCCTATCCTGTTCCATTGATCTATATTTCTGTTTTTGTGCCAGTAATATACTGTCTTGATTACTGTAGCTTTGTAGTATAGTCTGAAGTCAGGGAGCCTGATTCCTCCAGCTCCGTTTTTCGTTCTCAAGATTGCTTTGGCTATTTGGGGTCTTTTGTGTTTCCATACAAATTGTGAAATTTTTTGTTCTAGTTCTGTGAAAAATGCCAGTGGTAGTTTGATAGGGATTGCATTGAATCTATAGATTGCTTTGGGTAGTAGAGTCATTTTCATAATGTTGATTCTTCCAATCCAAGAACATGGTATATCTCTCCATCTATTTGTATCATCTTTAATTTCTTTCATCAGTGTCTTATAATTTTCTGCATACATTTCTTTTGTCTCCTTAGGTAGGTTTATTCCTAGATATTTTATTCTTTTTGTTGCAATGGTAAATGGGAGTGTTTTCTTGATTTCACTTTCAGATTTTTCATCATTAGTATATAGGAATGCCAGAGATTTCTGTGCATTAATTTTGTATCCTGCTACTTTACCAAATCCATTGATTAGCTCTAGTAGTTTTCTGGTAGCATCTTTAGGATTCTCTATGTATAGTATCATGTCATCTGCAAACAGCTTTAATTCTTCTTTTCTGATTTGGATTCCTTTTATTTCCTTTCCTTCTCTTATTGCTGTGGCTAAAACTTCCAAATCTATGTTGAATAAGAGTAGTGAGAATGGGCAACCTTGTCATGTTCCTGATCTTAGTGGAAATGCTTTCAGTTTTTCACCACTGAGGATGATGTTGGCTGTGGGCTTGTCATATATGGCCTTTATTATGTTGAGGAAAGTTCCCTCTATGCCTACTTTCTGCAGGGTTTTTATCATAAATGGGTGTTGAATTTTGTCAAAAGCTTTCTCTGCATCTATTGAGATAATCATATGGTTTTTCTCCTTCAATTTGTTAATATGGTTTATCACATTCATAGATTTGCATATATTGAGGAATCCTTTTATTCCTGGAATAAACCCCACTTGATCATGGTGTATGATCCTTTTAATGTGCTGTTGGATTCTGTTTGCTAGTATTTTGTTGAGGATTTTTGCATCTATGTTCATCAGTGATATTGGCCTTTAGTTTTCTTTCTTTGTGACATCCTTGTCTGGTTTTGGTATCAAGGTGATGGTGGCCTCGTAGAAGGAATTTGGGAGTGTTCCTCCCTCTGCTATATTTTGTAAGAGTTTGAGAAGGATAGGTGGTTAGCTCTTCTCTTAATGTTTGATAGAATTCGCCTGTGAAGCCATCTGGTCCTGGGCTTTTCTTTGTTGGAAGATTTTTAATCACAGTTTCAATTTCAGTGCTTGTGATTGGTCTGTTCATATTTTCTATTTCTTCCTGATTCAGTCTTGGCCTTTTGTGCATTTCTAAGAATTTGTCCATTTCTTCCAGATTGTCCAGTTTATTGGCATAGAGTTGCTTGTAGTAATCTCTCATGATCTTTTTTATTTCTGCAGTGTCAGTTGTTACTTCTCCTTTTTCATTTCTAATTCTATTGATTTGAGTCTTCCCCCTTTTTTTCTTGATGAGTCTGGCTAGTGGTTTATCTATTTTGTTTATCTTCTCAAAGAACAATCTTTTAGTTTTATTGGTCTTTGCTATTGTTTCCTTCATTTCTTTTTCATTTATTTCTGATCTGATTTTTATGATTTCTTTCCTTCTGCTAGCTTTGGGGGTTTTTTGTTCTTCTTTCTCTAATTGCTTGAGGTTCAAGGTTAGGTTGTTTATTCGAGATGTTTCCTGCTTCTTAAGGTGGGCTTGTATTGCTATAAACTTCCCCCTTAGAACTGCTTTTGCTGCATCCCATAGGTTTTGGGTCGTTGTGTCTCCATTGTCATTTGTTTCTAGGTATTTTTTTAATTTCCTCTTTGATTTCTTCAGTGATCACTTCGTTATTAAGTAGTATATTGTTTAGCCTCCATGTGTTTGTATTTTTTACAGATCTTTTCCTGTAATTGATATCTAGTCTCATGGCATTGTGGTCGGAAAAGATACTTGATACAATTTCAATTTTCTTAAATTTACCAAGGCTTGATTTGTGACCCAAGATATGATCTATCCTGGAGAATGTTCCATGAGCACTTGAGAAAAATGTGTATTCTGTTGTTTTTGGATGGAGTGTCCTATAAATATCAATTAAGTCCATCTTGTTTAATGTATCATTTAAAGCTTGTGTTTCCTTATTTATTTTCATTTTGGATGATCTGTCCATTGGTGAAAGTGGGGTGTTTAAGTCCCCTACTATGAATGTGTTACTGTCGATTTCCCCTTTTATGGCTGTTAGTTTTTGCCTTGTGTATTGAGATGCTCCTATGTTGGGTGCATAAATATTTACAATTGTTATATCTTCTTCTTGGATCGATCCCTTGATCATTATGTAGTGTCCTTCTTTGTCTCTTCTAATAGTCTTTATTTTAAAGTCTATTTTGTCTGACATGATCATTGCTACTCCAGCTTTCTTTTGGTTTCCATTTGCATGGAATATCTTTTTCCATCCCCTCACTTTCAGTCTGTATGTGTCTCTAGGTCTGAAATGGGTCTCTTGTAGACAGCATATATAAGGGTCTTGTTTTTGTATCCATTCAGCCAATCTGTGTCTTTTGGTGGGAGCATTTAGTCCATTTACACTTAAGGTAATTGTCGATATGTATGTTCCTATTCCCATTTTCTAAATTGTTTTGGGTTCGTTATTATAGGTCTTTTCCTTCTCTTGTGTTTCTTGTCTAGAGAAGTTCCTTTAGCATTTGTTGTAAAGCTGGTTTGGTGGTGCTGAACTCTCTCAGCTTTTGCTTGTCTGTAAAGGTTTTAATTTCTCCATCAAATCTGAATGAGATCCTTGCTGGGTAGAGTAGTCTTGGTTGCAGGTTTTTCTCCTTCACCACTTTGAAAATGTCCTGCCACTCCCTTCTGGCTTGCAGGGTTTCTGCTGAGAGATCAGCTGTTAACCTTATGGGGATTCCCTTGTGTGTTATTTGTTGTTTTTCCCTTGCTGCTTTTAATATGCTTTCTTTGTATTTAATTTTTGACAGTTTGATTAAATGTTTCTTGGCGTATTTCTCCTTGGATTTATCCTGTATCGGACTCTCTGTGCTTCCTGGACTTGATTAACTATTTCCTTTCCCATATTAGGGAAGTTTTCAACTATAATCTCTTCAAATATTTTCTCAGTCCCTTTCTTTTTCTCTTCTTCTTGTGGAACCCCTATAATGCGAATGTTGGTGCGTTTAATGTTGTCCCAGAGGTCTCTGAGACTGTCCTCAGTTCTTTTCATTCTTTTTTCTTTATTCTGCTCTGCAGTAGTTATTTCCACTATTTTATCTTCCAGGTCACTTATCCGTTCTTCTGCCTCAGTTATTCTGCTATTGATCCCATCTAGAGTACTTTTAATTTCATTTATTATGTTGTTCATCATTGCTTGTTTCATCTTTAGTTCTTCTAGGTCCTTGTTAACTGTTTCTTGCATTTTGTCCATTCTATTTCCAAGATTTCGGATCATCCTTACTATCATTATTCTGAATTCTTTTTCAGGTAGACTGCCTATTTCCTCTTCATTTGTTAGGTCTGGTGCATTTTTATCTTTCTCCTTTATCTGCTGTGTGTTTTTCTGTCTTCTCATTTTGCTTATCTTACTGTGTTTGGGGTCTCCTTTTTGCAGGCTGCAGGTTCGTAGTTCCTGCTGTTTTTGATGTCTGTCTCCAGTGGCTAAGGTTGGTTCAGTGGGTTGTGTAGGCTTCCTGGTGGAGGGGACTAGTGCCTGTGTTGTGGTGGATGAGGCTGGATCTTGTCTCTCTAGTGGGCAGGTTCACGTCTGGTGGTGTGTTTTGGGGTGTCTGTGGTCTTATTATGATTTTAGGCAGCCTCTCTCCTAATGGGTGGGTTTGTGTTCCTGTTTTGCTAGTTGTTTGGTATAGGTTGTCCAGCACTGTAGCTTGCTGGTCGTTGAGTGAAGCTGGGTGCTGGTGTTAACATGGAGGTCTCTGGGAGATTTTTGCCGTTTGATATTATGTGGAGCTGGGAGGTCTCTTGTTGACCAGTGTCCTGAAGTTGGCTCTCCCACCTCAGAGGCAGAGCCCTGACTCCTGGCTGGAGTACCAAGAGCCTTTCATCCACACGGCTCAGAATAAAAGGGAGAAAAAGTAGAGAGAATTAGTAGAAGTATGAAGAAAGAAAGAATGAAAGAAAGAAAGAAAGGAGGGAAGGAAGGAAGAAAGAAAGAAAGAAAGAAAGAAAGAAAGAAAGAAAGAAAGAAAGAAAGAAAGAAAGAAAGAAAGAAGCAAAGAAGGAAAGAAGGCAAGAAGGAAAGAAAGGAGGGAGGGAGGAAAGAAGGAAGGAAGGAAGGAAGGAAAAAAGACAGAAAGAAAGAAGATACTGTAAAATAAAATAAAGTATAATAAAGTTATTGAATTAAAAAATAATTATTTAGAAAAAAAAAAAGGGACAGATAGAACCTTAGGACAAATGTTGGAAGCAAAGCTATACAGACAAAATCTTACACAGAAGCATACACATACACCTCACAAAAAGAGGTAAAGGGGAAAAAATCATAAATCTTGCTCTCAGAGACCACCTCCTCAATTTGGGATGATTCGTTGTCTAAAGGAGGGAAGGAAGGAAAGAAAGAAAGAACGAAGGTAAAGTATAATAAAGTTATTAAAATTAAAATTAATTATTAAGAAAAAAAATTTTAAAAAAACCATGGACGGATAGAACGCTAAGACAAATGGTGGAAGCAAAGCTATACAGAAAAGATCTCACACAGAAGCATACACATACACATTCACAAAAAGAGGAAAAGGGGAAAAAATCATAGATCTTGCTCTCGAAGCCCACCTCCTCAATTTCGGATGACTCGTTGTCTATTCATGTATTCCACAGATGCAGGTACATCAAGTTGATTATGGAGCTTTAATCCGCTGCTTCTGAGGCTGCTGGGAGAGATTTCCCTTTCTCTTCTTTGTTCTCACAGCTCACAGGGGCTCAGCTTTGGATTTGGCCCTGCCTCTGCATGTAGGTCGCTGGAGGGCGTCTGTTTTTTGTTCAGACAGGACGGGGTTAAAGGAGCCGCTGATTCGGGGGCTCTGGTGCACTCAGGCCGGGGGGGAGGGAGGGGCACTGCTTGCAGGGCGGGCCTGCGGCGGCAGAGGCCAACGTGATGTTCCACCAGCCTGAGGCCTGCCGTGCATTCTCCCGGGGAAGTTGTCCCTGGATCCCGGGAACCTGGCAGTGGCGGGCTGCACAGGCTCCGCGGAAGAGTGGTGTGGATAGTGACCTGTGCTCGCACACAGGCCCCTTGGTGGCGACAGCAGCAGCTGCCTTAGCGTCTCCCGCCCGTCCCCGGGGTCCGTGCTTTTAGCCGCGGCTTGCGCCCGTCTCTGGGGTCCGTGCTTTTAGCCGCGTCTCGCGCCTGTCTCTGGGGTCCGCGCTTTTAGCCGCGGCTCGTGCCCGTCTCTGGGGTTCGCGCTTTTAGCCGCGGCTCACACCCGTCTCTGGAGTTCCTTTAAGCAGCGCTCTTAAATCCCTCTCCTCGCGCACCAGGAAACAGAGGGAAGAAAAAGTCTCTTGCCTCTTCGGCAGGTGCAGACTTTTCCCCAGACTCCCTCCCGGCTAGCCGTGGTGCACTAACCCCTTAAGGCTATGTTCAAGCCACCAACCCCAGTCCTCTCCCTGCGCTGTGACCGAAACCGAGCCTCAGCTCGCAGCCCCGCCCGCCCCGGCGGGTGAGCAGACAAGCCTCTCGGGCTGGTGAGTGCCGGTCGGCCCCGATCCTCTGTGCGGGAATTTCGCCGCTTTACCCTCCGCACCCCTGTTGCTGTGCTCTCCTCCGCGGCTCCGAAGCTCCCCGCTCGGCCTCCCGCAGTCTCCGCCCACGAAGGGGCTTCCTAGTGTGTGGAAACTTTTCCTCCTTCACAGCTCCCTCCCACTGGTGCAGGTGCCGTCCCTATTCTTTTGTCTCTGTTTTTTCTTTTTTTCTTTTGCCCTACCGAGGTACGTGGGGAGTTTCTTTCCTTTTGGGAGGTCTTCTGCCAGCCTTCAGTAGGTGTTCTGTAGGAGTTGTTCCACGTGTAGATGTATTTCTGGTGTATCTGTGGGGAGGAAGGTGACCTCCGCATCTTACTCTTCCGCCATCTTCAAGGTCCCCCTCTGTGCCATTGCTTTTGTATTGAAGTGTACATCTATATGGATTCTTGATCCAGGCTTGAAGTGATTGTCCCTTAACCAAACAATTTTGAGCACCGACAGGTGGGTAAGCTATTTTTTAGATGCCAAAACTATAGATATTAATTTTAGTTTTACCTGGAAGAAGTTCACTACTAGAGCTTAAATAGACTAATAATCATAACATAGTCAGGTGCCTGAGCTAATGGAGCAATGAAGAAATAATTGAGAGACCAGAGAAGAGAATAGCTGGGGAGATTAAGACTTTCCAAAAGAAGGTGTGGCTTGAGTTTGTATGGAGAGTGAGCAGTAGGCCTTGGACACCTATTCTAAGCTAAGGAAGTAGAGGGAACAAGGCAAAAGTTATAAAGGTATATGATGTATTGTGCCCAAAGTATGTTCACTGTGGCTAGAGCAGGGTTACCTACCTTTTTTACAGTCAAGTTTCCACATATGCCAGTGAATTCTTATGTAACTTTGGCCTTTGACTAAAACTTTGCATGCTACAAACCAAATGCTGATTTACACACACTGTATTAAGCTCAACCTTCTATTTGAAACAAAAAATAAATATATGCCTGTCAAAATACTGAAACATGTAACACATATCAGAATAGTAGTGAAAAAACACAGTTCTAGATGGTAAGATTTATGGAAAGGAGTATTTGCAAATAAGATGGGGGAGCCACAATGGGCTTGAACTTGATTCCATTAACAATGAGAAGTCCTAAAAAGTCATATTTAAAGCTGATGACTTTAAGAGGCATAAGTAAATTTGCTTTATATTGTGTTATGTTGACTGGAAGGACTTAGGAAATGAAAATCAGTTTATTTGACCTATTGGGTATGTTTTATCCTATCAATATCAATTAACCTCCTGTTGTTTTTATGTTAAATTTGCCCCTGATTTTAACAAGAACTGAAAACTTGTTGGCCTTACACCTGATCACCATTCTTCCCAGTTCTGTGAAACCTGACTTATCCCATAAGACGGAATAGTCTTTATGTCTCTCTCTATCCCTCATCCAGACTAATTTCTAGTTCTCTCAGCTCATTTCCCACAAACCATACACTTAACTAACATCATTCACTTAACCAGTTTAGCAAAAAAAAAAAGTTTAGAAATTGTTAGAAATTGCCATTCTGGAATTTGACATGAAGTAATGAGCACACCAAGCAAACAATTTTCAGAACATACACTCTGCCAGCACAATCTATTTTAGACAAACAATGGGAGGCTTAAAATAGCTGCAGTGTCATGGTGCCCATTTTGAAATGAATAAAATGTTTTACGTGACAAAGGGACATGTTTGCACCCCTTCACAAGGTCACAAGGGAAATTGAACAAGTTTCTGTGATGTGCAATTGCAAAAAGGGAAAAAAATAGCATGAGCATGACTTCATGGGTATGAAAGTCATATTTGTACTTTCTAGAGGATTTTGGTTGTTACTTTTTAAATTAATGATACATTTTCCTCAAAACTTAGCAACAGTTCCACATAATTATTCCTCCTTTTAAAAAATATATCTCTTTTTATAAGGTTATTACTTTCTGTGTCTCAGTGTAAAATAAATATATATATATATATATATATATATATATGAAATTTTACCCTATTTAGCTGTAGCATTATAAAGGGTAGCATTTTAAAACCAATAGTGTAGGGGATGGAATTAATTAAATTGTGCTATATAAATTTCCAGTGCCCCACTGAATTTTATATCCACACTGTATGAAAATTATCTTACCCATAGAAACTTAAAATGTTAACAGTTGAAAGAAATTGTAAAGACTTTTATATTGTCACAGTACTGACATAAATCAATGGTACACTTAAAGGATATACATGAACAGAATTTAATAAAGGGACTTTTCATAGAGTTTGGGTGAATCAAGAAATTCACAATAGGTGGTGAAGTAGCCAAGAATTATTAAAAATGAAAAGATATTATCACCAGCCTCACCACTGGCCTGATGGGACAAGAGGCTGGACCTGTGAAGAGTAGGAACCAAAGAAGACAGGTTGACCAACATGAGTCACGGCCATAGAGGCACGCAATGACTGCTCAAACTATGGCCAAACCATGGAGATGCATGAGAGAGCAAAAACGAGGCATAATATACTTTGATCTATTCCTCATTTTACATATTTTCAATTACTGTTAGTCCTTTCCCAGAAATCAAGGGAAAGAGGGGTTCTTATACTGCAGTCTGTAGAGGTTGGTTAACCTTTGTAGTCACAGAGCTGGAGAGAGTAAAGTATAAAACTTGTGGGTACACCACTGTTTTTGCCACTCAACATTCATTTGCCATGCACCACTCTTTATAAATCATTTTGATGAAGAAACTTCCACTTCCCCAAAGAAGGAAAAATGCAATGTTTCATCAACCACCATATAATAGCAGGGTATGGTTAAATCAGTAAAAAATTAGTCACCAAAGTACTAATGTGTACATTAGTAGAATAAAAGGAGGGAGTGTGATTAATTACCACCAAACAAATCTGCTACAATCTGCATTTTGTAACTGGTAATGAGTCCTAAATCAGTAACCAATGGCTTTTTTTTACACATTCTATTTTCCACTGCCCTCTGTCAACACCTTAGTTTTGTTGTTGTTTTCCCTTTCCTGGAGTGGTGACTCAAACTTCTATCATTATATATATATATATATATTTTTTGCAGTACGCGGGTCTCTCACTGTTGTGGCCTCTCCCGTTGTGGAGCACAGGCTCCGGATGCTCAGGCTCAGCGGCCATGGTTCACAGGCCTAGCCGCTCCGCAGCATGTGAGATCCTCCTGGACCGGGGTACGAACCTGTGTCCCCTGCATCGGCAGGTGGACTCTCAACCACTGCGCCACCAGGGAAGCCCTATCATTATAGTTTTTGAGCCCTTATAGGTCCCACCTTCATGAGACTATTGCAGTTTCTCATTAGTTATTATTATTGAATGTGAGAAAACTGAGTTGCACCCAAGTGATTCTCTGAATTCCAGACATCACCCTACTTGCCAAGTTGTGTAGCCATAATATAATATACCTAGTTTGTGGTGATCAAGCATCCTGGCCAACAAAGTAATTCAGAAGCATGCAAATTCACTAGCATGAGGAGTGTAAGGTGGTCTGGAGGTAATCTCAACTTTTAATAGAAAATAGTTTTGACTTTGTTTCCTAGAGGAATTGCTTTTCTCTTGAGTGCTAACATATCTAAACCCACCAAGCCCAAGACTGTGGGAACAGGAATAAAATCTTATTTTAGTAATTATTAGTATAATCATGAGAGGGGTCCACTTTCACTTCTTGGTTTATGGATCCTTGAAAACTGGGAAATATGGAAGAAATCACCCTATGACCTTTGTTTTAAGGATATATTGTACTCTGTAGGATGACACACCAACCTAACTAGATGTTGCTTTACAGCTGACTCTGTACTTGAAACTTCAACAGGCCTTTGTACAGTTCTATTACATGATACAACCAGTGAATGTCATCAGCAGAGGACCATTGCTGCAGATATTTTTTTCACCATAAAATTCATTCTCTGGACAGATATTTATGTTCTTCACATATCTCAGAGTGAAAAGAAAGCATTCTGAGGTGATTCAGGCAAAATTAATAAAGGTGGGAAAGGCAAATATGTGTACAGATTTAAGTATCCATTCCCATAAGGACTAATTACTGCCTGTCCATGATGGAAGTAATTCAATGTGATCAACCTCCTGCCAGGTGGTGGACATGAGAGTGCCATACCAAGATGCTTCCTGACAACAGTTTCCATAACCAGATCAGCCTTGGTGAGGAAAGCACATGCAGTTAAGTCCTTGTATAGCTTTTGTCCCTGCTGCTGTCTCAAGATTACATATAGACACATTGACCAAGCACAGGAACAACTGTGAAAGAGGCTCTTTGACATCTATATAATAGGTCATCTTTTTCACCTGATTATTGATAAGCATCTCTGTCTAGGGACCCTCCACTGAAAATTTACATGAGCACAGATTGTCACACTGCTTATTTTCTAAATACCTCCCCCGAAGACCCTTTGTAACCAGTCATTATCGTGTTCTTTCCAAGTCCTTGGAAAACTGACCAATCCATTAAACACTCTCCATGAAACTAGTCTGTTAGGATCTCTACTTCAATACATCTCTTATTCCAGACAAAGTAGAGAACCATATTTGATGCCTCAAGTTCTTCCCACTAGTAAGTTTCCTTTACACAATGTTTATCAGGGCCATTTGTAAGTGAGGCTGTAGTATAGCACTGTTTATTTCCATTGGTGTCAAATACGATGTAGATCCATCTATATGCCAAACCTAGACTTGTTTAGCTGGGTCTTCTGTTAACTAGATACAAGAAATGTCACAAGAAGCCATAGTTTTAGATTCACAGAGAAGCAATAAAATGTTTAGAGCAGGTACTCTTAGAATACGAACCATTTTTGCAAGCAACATACTTGTGCCCTCAAGACCTCCTTGGGTACATTCACAATATACAGTTCTTATTTAGTAATAGAATGCTTGCTCACATGTTCAACTCTCTGATTGAATGGATCAGATAACATATTTATAATGGACATCTTGAGTTTCATAGTCACTTAGTGTCCTATGATCAGGCATTTTTTCTCTCTACAAGGGTCTAATAGCAAAGTCTAAATAGGAACTATTTCACTAAAGGTAAAATTTTTGTAAGCACAGTATAGCATGGCTTTACTACAACATTTGAGAATCTTCCCTCTGATTCTCTTATTGGGACTTGCTAAAGGCTTCAGACAGTATCTCTTTATACTATAGAATGCTCAAGTACAATTTAGTCTGTTGGATCATATGATCTAAGTGGCAAGGCTGCTTTTACCATAGCCTGGATATGATGCAGAGCCCTTTCTTGCTCTGGGCACTGCTGAAACTAGAAGTGTTCTCTATTATCTGGTAAATAGATTAAAGAATCACACCCTTTTTGCCTCTAAAATGTAAAGAATGTCATCAAGTATTCTTTCAACTTAA
Source organism: Pseudorca crassidens (assembly GCF_039906515.1). Classification (NCBI taxonomy): domain Eukaryota; kingdom Metazoa; phylum Chordata; class Mammalia; order Artiodactyla; family Delphinidae; genus Pseudorca; species Pseudorca crassidens. The sequence goes on along the minus strand of NC_090304.1, from coordinate 73,758,427 downwards.
TAGGTGGCTCAAAGACAGCAACTTGTTTTTTACTTTAACAATAATCTCCTGACATGCACATAAAACTGGACCCCTAGTGTTTTCAAAGATATGGCAAATCCCTGAACTTCTCATAAATTCTGATAATCTTATGTCTAAGGTATCTAGGATGTTTTCAATGTCTTGCTCTTCAGGTCCAATATGCACAACAACATCAATGTATTGGACAAAGGTGATATTCTGAAGGATATAAAAATGATCAACTTTCCTGCAGACTATACTATGACAGACTACATGAGAGCTTACATAATCCTGAGCTAAGATAACAATACTATAGCTTTTTTCCTAAATATAAAGGCAAACTGCTTCTGAAGTCTTTACTGATTGCCTTGAATATAAACAATTTCTTAGATCAATGGCTGCATACCACTATTTTGTTGTTACCAATATAGAATAGTAGCTATGATTAATCCCTTTTGAGTAAATTTACAGTTACCTCATCATTTTATAAGACTTATTTGGCTTTCTCACTAGCCCCAGAAATGAATTACATGGGGATGTATAAAGGGGCACCACCAACACAGCTTTGACACTGATGATGGAAGTATTACCTACAATTCCTTCAGGGATGCATTTTTGCCTTTGATTTCTATTTGACTGAGGTGAGAGATGAGATATGGCAGATAACAATTCTAAGAAGCCTTTCTACTGTCGTATTCCACTGATATGTTAGGAATACGTTAGTTAATATGTTAGTTAAAATCCTGAATGTTAATAAGTGTATCTAGTCCCACATTACATTCTGGAAAAGGATGTCTCCATGGATTCACTTGATTCACTTTGATATTGACTTGGACCAATATTTCATCTATTCCATGATACCATAATCACAGAGGTGATTAGACCCTCCAAACAACTTATACATAAAAATCAATTTAAGACTAGCTCTGTGTTTCTGCATATATCTCTGGAATATATTAGTCTGATCTTTTCAACGTCTATTTTTCATTATTTTTGGTTTTAAATAATCAAACACTTCAGAAAAAAATGCCTTTGTGTTACATCAACCTCCTAAACCTTAGGCTGGACTTTTCTTCAGAAGAGTGACTCTTTCTTTCTATAAAATCATGCCTCCCTCACTGATTTATTCAACATATATTTATTGAGAACTTACTAAGAGCTGAGAACACCACTAGACCTTAAAGATAGAAATACAGAAAGACATGCATACTACCTCACTCCAATAGAACTTACTTTCTAAGTTAGAAACAGACATATATAAATATTTAATTACAGTATAAAAATAAAGACAAAGGAAAAGTAAAGCAGAGATAGTATATATAAAGAAGATTTTACTTGGTCCGAGGGTCATCATCAAAGACTTCCTAGGAAGCATATGTTTGAGCTAAAATCTGAAGGATACATAGGGCATTAATCAACTGAAGGGAAGTGGGAGTGAGATAGTAGTGAATTCAAAATTCCAAGCAGATGGAAAAGTACAAGTCTTAAAGAAAGCAGATATAATGGAGGGTTCTGGTAATCAAACATCAACGATCAGACTCATACATGTTTCATTTTATCAATGAAGATTATTAACTTTAAAATGAATAAGTTTACATACACCAAATGTAGTGTAGATTATAGCAGAAAGTAAAAATCAGCACCTGGAGAAGCTCTCTTAACCCTCTCTATGTTGACACACCCAGATTTCAGCAGGTAAAACAAGTTAGGTTTACTGCAATCCAATGAACTGGATTTACTCAACTCTTCCTTACAAACAAAACAGAGCCGATAATTATTTTAAATCATGATATAATTATGAAACTTAAAATATATACGTGGAGAAAACAGCCCTATAGATTTATATAGATTCAAGGGTACATATAGATTCAAGATGAATATCAACATATTGGAGTAGTCTTGTATAAAATTGGAAGAGGGAATGAAGCATGAGAAGAAAGGCCTTGAAGAACTAATGAAGATGCATGTTATAAAATGATGGACATGATTAATTCAATCTTTGCACCCGAGGTCCACCAAATAAGATGACATTTAAAGTGTCATACTTAATAGAATATGGATGAATGTGACGTAATTGTGAAACTTGTTTGTAACTTGGATGATTGACCTTGAGGTATTTATATGTTTTTGTATGTGAACCTCTACTATAGAGAAAGTGTAGCACTAAAAGGAGGTCAATTTTGCTTAAATATAGATGGCAATTGTCAAGATAAAGCTGTAGATGGAGAAGAAAGTCAAATCATACAAGTTCTTAAAATTTATGTTAATGATGTTGATGTTTATTCTAAGATCCCTGAAAAGATATTACAACACTTTAGGGAAAAGTATTGGCATGATAATATTTACATTTTAGTGGATGCCAGGAGAAGTGGTAGAAGGCAGTATTTCAGCAGAGAGACGATTGTAGATTTGAAAGGGTGATGACTATTGAGAGAGGAAATGTCAGTGGATTCCAAAAATGTTTTCAAAGTTCCTTTCACCCTTCCCTCTGATCATCAGATCTCTGCAGATAGCATATTTAGACATTGTTATCAAGGAACATAGTGGTAATATATTTAACAAAATACAGCCCAGGAATAAATTCCTCATTCTAAGAACTATGGCTGGAGGCATTGAGAACGTCAAGTTTTTAGTGAAACGTCTAAGCTTCACTAGCATAGTGTAAATTGAACACCTTGGCATTGCTATATTCTAGTGCCACATTTTTAACAGCTAGGTAGGGAAAGAATGGGAGAAGTCACTTTCAATGTAAATGATTATTACTTAATTTACAAAGAAATTAGTGCTAAGAAATCTTTAGAAGTTAATAGAATATCATTACTTGGCTAAGTCACACAACATAAAACCTGTAATGCAGAAAGACATGCATTTTTCATGTAAGTACTTGGTTCCCTTTATGCTGTGAACAATGGTGAAGTAAAACTCAGAAACCATGAAGTAACCACTTTATAAGCTTAAATAACTCCAGTGAATTTCTACATCAGGTAATTTTTTTTTTTTTTTTTTTGCGGTACGCGGGCATCTCACTGTCGTGGCCTCTCCTGTTGTGGAGCAGAGGCTCCAGATACGCAAGCTCAGCGGCCATGGCTCACGGGCCCAGCCGCTCTGCAGCATGTGGGATCTTCCCAGACCCGGGCACGAACCCGTGTCACCTGCATCAGCAGGCGGACTCTCAACCACTGCACCACCAGGGAAGCCCCAGGTAATTTTTTTTTCACACACTAAATTGTAGGAAGTTATATAAACCAGTGCCATGAAATTTTCTGGTTCTTCTGAGAAATGACTCAGAGCTTGCTTTATAAACCTTTGTGGACTTTCTGTCTAATCCAGATTACTCCTTTACTTTAAAATGAAATCATGTGCTCTAGTTCAATTATTACAAACTACAGGTGGTCCCCTACCCCCAACAGGCAAGATATAGCATAAAAAACAACATATTCTCAATATTCATCAATCAAAACCCTTTCAGCTAATGTTGGCAATGATAATCTCCACATAAAGAAAATGCGAAGTTGTGATACTTGTTGCCAAGATTCAAATTTGGGATTATGAGGGCCAGTTATTATTTGTCAACTTGGTTAGGCTACAGTGTCCAGTTATTCAACAAAATGTTAATCTAGGTGTAGCTGTGAAATGTCATTTTACAGATGTGATTTAAATCCATAATCAATTGACTTTAAGTAGGAGAGATTATCCTAGAAAATCTAGATGGACCTGATTCAATCAGCTGAAAGACCCTAAGAACAAAACTGAGCCGAAAGTAAGAAAACATTCCACTCAAAGGTAGCTTCGTCTCATGCTGAAAGCTCCAGCCTGCCTTATTTGAAAGTCTGCCCTATCGACTTCACATTTGCCTTGCCAGCCTTCACAAGCCTGTAAACCAATGTCTTACAATAAATATCTTAATATATATCTCCTACTTGTTCTGTTTCTCTGATTGAACCCTAGTTGATATAGGGATATTCAGAAAGTATAAGTTACGATCCTGCCGGTTTAAGAGAGAGAAGAGGACTGCATGACTCTGAACACTCTGGGCCATGTAAGAGAACATGACTTCCCTTTATATAGCAGTCCAGGAAGGAAAGTTTCTGGGAGTTAAGAGTGGTAGGAAGAGAATATCAGAATTACTGTAAAATTTTTCAAACTAAGATGCTTTCCTAGTTTCTGATATTTACTGTAACTCATCCTAAATCTCGAAAATAGCAATCTCTAATATTATTTTCCATTATTACTGGATAAATAACTTATCCAACAGGTGGTTTTAGGCAGAAAAGTTTGGTAGCTCTTGCATTATTCTTTGTAGAAGAGAGAGAGAGAGAGGGAGAGATAGAGACAAAGAGGGACCCCAGGTATAAAAGGAAAACACAGATTTAAATAAAGAATCAGAATCTATATGGGAAAACATACAGAAATAAACATGTAACATGTACTCTAGTTTGCAGGTTTAGTTCATTTATCCAGAACAAGTGGTCTCCTAGAAGGCAGATACCCTGTTGTTACCAGTTTTCCTTCTCTCATGAATAAGACCATCTTTCCACTTTTATCCAATACCATTGTATTTCTTCAACAACCAAGTCCAAGATACAGCAAAAGAGAGGACCTCCCTCTCTGAATTCTTTAAGACCTGTCCTCTCAGTTTCAGGATTTTGTCAGGGGTAGTACATCTCCTGAATGAATGGCACATGAAATACCTAGTCTCGATTTACAGCTTCTCCAAGACACTCTTACCTCAATAAAACACAAAAAAGGCACTAATCATCCAAGAATTATATCAAGTGGCTGTTTGTAGAAAGTCTGCAGTAAAGTAGCTGTACAATGTAACAGGGAACACCACTATGTGTGTTAAAAAAAAAAAATATTCTGGCTGTTCTCCTCAATTTCCAAAAGGTACATTTCCTGTAGCCTTAAAACTTCCCCAGTCCATATTATAAGTAAAGGTCCTCGTAACATGCCACTCAACTATTAGATGTACCTGTTGTCTACATAGGTCAAAGCAGAAATTTAATTTCCACATCTACAACTTTCCATTTGATGGTAAAACTAATATCTATTACTTATCCAAGAATGGATTAGTGCTCATTATCTAGAATCCTTCTGGGTACAGAGCTCCAGGGCCTTCCTTTTGGCTCTTCTTACTGTAGTAAGTATTATCACATTAGTAATGAAAGGAGACAAATGGGGATTCTGCATGATGTTGAGATGTCAGTTCCAATTATACATGCAGAAACTTGGGTAATAAACAGGTTACTGGTTCAAGGACCCATGTGAACTACTGTACAAGTACATTCTGAAACCTCTTTGTTTCAGCTGATCCCATACCTCTCTGTAAAACTAGAATTTCTCAGTGGTATCCTGGGTTCCAAGGTATAAGAAATAAATTAGAAAAACTTCTGAAATGTTTGGGTTTTACCTTTTCTCTAGAGCACGTTTGCCTTGGTAAGTGGCAAGAAAATTTTAATTGATTCATGCTCAAATTAGGCCAATTAACAAATCCTAAATATCCGTATCCATATTTCTTGTACCACACTTCTGATATCAAGTCAGTTTCTTTGTTGAAAGTAACGTTAAACAATCTATATAAATCAAGCAGAAAATTAATTAATTGGAAGTATAGGAGAGGTCACATGATCTAGATAATCCAAAGCTGTTAATCAAGCAAGAACCAAAGCAGAGCCAAATCCAAATGACAGAAACGTTTGTTTATAACAACTCATCTCATCCCCTCAGGACTACACTTCTATGGCCTATGCCTGCCTCTGGAGCCCCAGCCCCTGGAACCTGCCACTGGACCCCAGTATACCAGGACAATACCCACTTTGCTGTTATTTCAATTCTCCATTCTAGTCTCTTCCAAAATCTTTAGCTGATCTTGCATTTTGTGACATTCATTCAAAAGTTAATTCCCAGATGGGAATATAAAATTCACTGAACTTAAGTCCTGAAGTCATATTTACTTTTCTTTGGTGCTCAGGAGCTGAAAAGAAGGAAAATCTACTCTCCAATTGCCATATATATATAGATAGATGTTTGTATTTTATACATAAATTTATTTAAAAAATATAATTTATATATACAATTTTTTTACAAGGTCCTTCTTTTGCCACAAATAATTTGTGTCTCTTTCAATTCAACAAATGTTGTTTAATTACCTTATCTCTGAATACACTCCGTTGAATCATGAGAGGATGCAAAATTTAGTGAGAATGGTTTTACCTTCACGGAGTTTGCCATCTAATCACTCTAGAAAATCGCATAACCATTCTAGAATTCAGTTTTATTGCCTATTAAATGAGGCAGTTTAATTCTTATGCAAATCACTTATCTCACCCTTTTTTCCCATACCTCTGGGTGTGAAGTTGAGGGGTCGGTGTTGAAGGAGGAAAGATTTACTATTATTTGTGTTATCTTCCACAATAATTTAGGAGGTATAAAATCAGGTGACTAAATAATACCAAAATCTAGCTGTAAAGGTAAAATCCATTAAGTCAAACATGAAAGAGTGAAATTGTTGCTAAAATTGAAAGCAGAATTTCAAAGTCAAGTTATGGATCCAAAATCTGAGAGGGAGGGAGGCCAGACTTACAGAAGTAGGATGGGTAAAAATGGAGAATAGTCCAGGGTAATTTCCTAAACAGGTGTTGTCTACTTGGCATTTATGTAGGGGGATAAAGTAGCCAAATTTAAAGAGCTTGAAATATGATAAAAATTCTGCAAAGAAAAAAGAAAACATAAAATTCTGATATTTTTCTACCTCTAAAATTCTGCTAGCATAGATTTCTTTGAAACACTATCTGATGCAGATAAAGCCCTTGGTTAAATAACAACAATTATTACAGTTGTTGTTGTTGGTATTATTACTACTACTTCCGTTTACTCTATAGCAGATATCTCAGCTTAAATCTCTGCTGTGCTCAGCTGGAAAACTGGCCCAAATTTTATTTTTGTGCAGTATGAATGGACTTCCAGAGAATAAATTTAACCTAAAAGAAGAAGGAACAAATCTCAATAAGCTTGATCAAGGAATAAAGGTCTGTCTTAAGGGGTAAAGTTTAAAACAGCTTGATGGCTCTCAGCAGCCTCCGTCTCCTATTCCAATACCCACTGAACTCATGTTTACTCTTTCAGAGAACTATCTGGCAAAAGGCAGGGAGGTGGAATTAGATAAGCAGAAGTAAAATGAAAACAAAAATCTACATAAATTTCTAAAACTGAAATATTCATTGTTGTGTAAACAGTGCTTCTGATTAGCCCTCTAACAGACGTAAAAGAAATTGTGAGAGGTATTTTCACCTACCTCTTAATGGAACACAGTTGATTTTTGGCACTGAAAAGTCCATGGCCTACACTGTAACCGGAGGACATGACAATTTCCAGTGGGTCCCAGAGGAAGATAGTGAAACAGCAGCTGCATCCTGCAAGACATAATGAGATTCTATGTACATGTAAGACAACCTTTGAGGCCTTCATAAATACTTGATATTCTGCATGAGCAGATGGGGAAAAGAAGCCGAGGCATAGGGATTTGAATTTTTATAGTTATTATAGCTTCATTTATACCCATGGGTTGCTTTACATGACCTCTAAAGTTATTTGAATCTAAAATATCTAAGAAAATAGGCATTGACATATTTATCCATGAGTATATTTGCAAATAAGAATTGGCTTAAGAGAAGTTGTCAATAGGATGTTAAATGTGTACCATTAATTGCTATAGTTATGATTCACAAATCTCTTGATTCTATAATTTAAATACGTATCATATTGTCATTAAAATTAAATTTCTTAAAAATTCTAGATTCAAAAAAATGTTAAAAAGGAGATTCTAAATTAAATATTGAGTGACGTTTATTCAACAATTGTCAGCAGCTTTCTTCTCAGGTAACCATTAAGCTAAAAATATCAATTTATACTGGCTGACATTTTCATTTAAGGAATTCCCATCAGGGCTTAATAGAAGAGTCTTTACCTTCTCTTGCCCCATTTCTCTATTTATTCAATGTGTGTTATTTATTTGATAGTCAACTCTATTTATCCTCTTATTCTCCTTCACTTATACTTATAAACTTTTTCATTCTTCTTTCCCTTTTTCTATCCTGTTCTTTTAACCATGCATGAATATCCCATGTCCTTCTCAAATATTTGTGCCCAAAATATTCACATTTCTAACTGCCTACAGGGTTTGCTCATAAAATTGGATAAAGGTAGTTAGTGAAATCCTGTACTGTAGTTTTCTGTCACCTATACAGTAGCTGGTAGAAAACATAATTAATAATTAAATGGGATCAGTGTTCTACAAATTATTTTTTAATATTATAGTTTCGCCTAAGTGTTTTTTTTTTCTTTTAAAGTATTTTAATGCAAACCTCTGCAGTGGGTCATAGACAAAGGGCTTTAGCATTCATTACCTACCACATGTGAGCCTCACATGGTCCCTGTGCAAAAAGTAGGGAAAACCTTCCAGAGAAGGAAATTCAGGCACTGAGAGACTACACACACACAGTGACACAGGGGCTCAGTGGCAGCATCAGAATTTAGGCCCGGCCCTGCCTGACTCCAAATGCCAGGATGTTTCTCACCTCTTCTGAGAGTAGCATGGAGGTCCCCACCTCAGAACCTACATGCCCTGCCACAAACCTGGCAAAGAGTGGAAGATGGTCAGGCCTTCCTGGCACTGGAGCCAAGATCAGACCACATAGCTGGTTCCCACTCTGGCCCTGAGGTGGTCCTATGAGTAGGGTGTGGACAGCTCCTGGGTACCCAGTGTTTGTCTTTTGAGAGTGAGATCCTGGGGTGCTGGCTTGCTGACTGGCCATGGAGTTCTGTGGGATCCAGGTCAGCCACGAGCTGGATGGCATAGAGGTGCCTAAGAACCCTCGGGCACCCCAGCTGCTGCGGGTCTGGGAAGCAGCCAGCAGCAGGAAGTCACCCCTGAGAGAGATGATTAGAGGCCAGATAGGCAGCAGGGGAGGAAGGGCAATAACTAATGGGTACCTCCCTTGTGGAGGAGGGAGGACAGCATCCAGGCCTGGTGGGCTCATCCCTCACAGGACAGGAGGCCTGGGTGAGCCTTCAGACTCTGCCTTCACCCAGCCTCGTGCCTTTGCCCTGCAGGCCCACTGAGGCCCCATTGCTCCCAGGCCTGGACCCCATTACAGAGGCACCGCCTGTCCCTTTCCCCACCCTCCCTCTCTGTTCTGTCAGATGCTGGCCTGGGGCCTCTGGAACATGAAGCAGGTGCATTTGCCTGGGCTCCTGGTGGAATGCTGGGAAGAGTCTATGCAGACAGAGCCCATCAGGGACTTCCAGATTAATCCCAACTTCACCCAGTCAGCCCTCTTCCTCACACTGGTGAGAAGGCCTTGGGCGAGGGCTGGGGTAGCTCCATCTCATGTGAAGCCTCACACTCTGGCCTCTCCTTGGGGCTGCAGTACGTGCCTATAGATGGGGCCTTTGCGTTGCCCCTGGTGCCGAAAGTGGTGGACAATCAGGACTTAGGGCAGGAGACCGTGGTGGGTCAGGCCAACGTTGACTCCCCACAGCCCTACTTCTGTGACCCCTGGGCTGAGGACTACATGCCTCCATGGCCTCCAAGTACAGCCCTTTCTCCTTGCCCCTCCCCAGACCTCACCAACAATCTGGCACTGGGAGTGGGCAAGGCCCTGGTTGCCCTGTAGGATTGGTGCCCCTCCTCCTCCCCATTCTCCCCTCTCCTGAGGTTCATGACTGTGCTTTCTCCATGTAGTGCTATCTGTGAAGAAGTACCAGGAGGTGAGTAAAGAGCTGGAGGCCCATGCTATTTAGAGGAAACAGGCCTTGTGCCTGAAGAGGCTATAGATTAAGCAGAGTTCTGATATCTATGCCCCCAGCGTGAGGCCTACTTGTTCACAAGAACTCCAAAGCAGCGATTCTCAGCCTAGGTTGCACATTAGAATTGCCCGACAGTTTTAAAAAATCCTGAGGAACTTCCCTGGCAATCCAGTGGTTAAGACTCCACGCTTCCACTGCAGGAGGCACAGGTTCCATCCCAGGTCACGGAACTAAGATCCCACATGCTGCACGGTGCAGCCCCCCTACTCTAAAAAAAAAAAAAAGGCTTGTGACCAATTGCTGGGGGTAGGAACCAGGAGCAGCGTTTGTGCTTTTTTTTTTTTTTTCTTTTTTCAAGTCCCAACCACTTACTCCCCACACTCACCCCAGGTGATTCCAATGTTTCCAAAGTTCAGAACTGCTGCTCTAGAGCAGCACCTGTCAACCTTGAATGCACAGGGATCCTTGGGACATCTTGAGCAAAAGCAGATTTGGATTCAGGAGGCCTGGGATAGGACGTGAGGCTCTGAACTTCTGAGCCCTTCCAGAGTTCATTCTGGAGCTGTGGGCAATGAGAACCAAGAACTAACCTTACCCTCCTAATTGGCCCCAATCCTATGTCTAAAGATCCCTGAATTAAAAGGCTTCTGTGAAGGTCAAGGGAGCCAGGGAAGGAAGCCATGACCTTGAACCCCTCCCCATCTCGGAAGTCAGAGATGGTGGGTGGGCTGGGTGGCCAGGCCTCGCCTTGCTCATCTGCAATCATTTTTCAGCTCCTAGGTTGCCTCTATGAAAAGTTGTGGTTTCAGTCCAGCAAAGCTGAGATGATGTAGACTCAGCCCCGGGGAATAAGGAACAACTCCAGGCAGCTCAGGCAGGTGGGGACGGCATGACTCCGGGCAGAGGAAGGCTACTGTGCCTTCTCCCTGAGGACCAAAAGGCCCCTCTTCCCTGCCAGGATGAATAACACCAGGAAGTGGACTGGTGGAGCAAACTGTTCTGGGCCACTGGAGATGCTCCCCAGTCCCTGAAGTATGAGTACAAAGACTATTACACCCTGAAGGTTCGCAGGCCCCTAGGAGGGAAGACTGCTGAGGGATGGAGAAAATCTGTGGGGAGAGGCCAGCAAACCCAGTCCCGTTTCCTCGGGGAATGACTGATAAATAAATGAAAATCCTCTAAACTCCTAGTAGGTTTATATCTCTGTCCTTGTATAAGTTATTAAACTGTATTAAAACCCTTCAAAGTGAAATCTTGTTGTGTCTGGTTTCTCTTTTTCTCAGGAAGCAAAAGGCTTTCTTGATATTGCATATGAACAGATATCACTGGCTTATCCCACCAGCTTGCCAGGCATGTTAAATGAAGACAATTACAGCACCCACCTGAGTGGGTTGTTTCAAGCATTGAAGAAGATATTATTATCAAGTCCATATCACTGTCCCTGCCACACTGTAAGTGTGAAAGACATATGATGACTTTTCTAATACTGCCCAGAGTTTAAACATTATTTTATCATGTGAAAACGCAGGCTTCAGAGAGGTTAGAGACTTAGAGAGTCTTGCTCATGGCTAAACAACTATTAAGTGCAGAGATGGGATTTAAAACCAGATATATCCAACGCTACAATCAATGTTCTTAACCAATATAGACTTGTTCCGATCTACCCATTCAAAATTCCCTTTCCTGGTTTTACTTGCCCTTCTAATGGCTGGACACCTCTCAAGTGACACACAAGGAAACTGAGAAAAAAGAACAATCAATAAAGATCATTTACCCTACTTCAATTCCATTTATAATTCACTTATTGTTTCCCAATTAAATATTCACCCCTCACAATGGTAGACAAATGTGTGCATCTTAGTATTTCATTTTTCCTCATTTTTGTGAGTGGAGTTGGGGGGAAAAAGCATAACTAGAGCTCTCCTTAGAGGTGATAGTATATGAGTAGCATTTGGCATATGGGAAGTATGTAAGCTTATTTTCATTTTAAATGAACAATCACAGCATAAAATAGTATGAGTAGAATAATGTTCAATAATCCTGTTTGATAAAACATGATGAGCCTTTAATATAAGGCTAAGGAATTTGAAATTTATAAGGTAAGCAAAAGGAAATGAATAAAATTTTTGGTAGGAGAGAAACAAAACTTCTTTTGGCATAAGCAAACTTGTTAAATGAAAATAGAATTGAAATGTTCCTAAACTGTTTTCAAGCTATACTCTGCTTATATAGAATGGCTCTTTGCCAAGAGGTTCATTAGTAAAATATATATGAGATTCAAAAAGTCATATTGCCAACTCAATATTTGTATTTGGGAGAACTAAGGTGAGAAGTTGTCAAGAGAGTGATCTCAGCATGCTCCATAGTTATTTGGTTAGAATTTTTTTTTTTTTTCTTACCAACATCCTTGTGAAAAATTTTTATACACTTAGAAAAATCAGAGTATGTTATTTTGGCCTTAAATTGCATCCAAATTGACTAATTGTAATCATTTTTCATCAAAAATGAAAATACTTCCTTGTCTAGAAATATAAAACCATTTATAGCAGAACAATCCAATGTTTTATAAATTTTATGCTACTTATTTGTCCACAGATCCACTTTCTGAATTTTCACCAGCTGATGATAGTAGGTAGGCAGGATTCTACCTTTGTAGTAATTTTTTCTCAGTGTTTTTTACATTTAACAAGCAGGTCTGTGCTTGAAGAAAGGGGACAGGATAGAGAGAAGAAATGTAAATCTGGCTTATTATTATTATTATTATTATATATTTTGCGGTACACGGGCCTCTCACTGTTGTGGATTCTCCTGTTGCGGAGCACAGGCTCCGGACGCACAGGCTCAGCGACCATGGCTCATGGGCCCAGCTGCTCTGAGACATGTGAGATCTTCCCGGACCGGGGCACGAACCCATGTCCCCTGCATCGGCAGGCGGACTCTCAACCACTGTGCCACCAGGGAAGTCCTGGCCTATTATTAATAGCCAGTATTGGTAGCTATTAAAGTTATATTCTTTATATTATACAAATATATTCTTTATATTATATATATTATATTACATACTTATATTATATTCTTTATTTTTTATACACAGTTGGGCTGCACATTAAATATAGGGAGGAGCAGAGCCCAAGGACTATGAGTCAAAACATGAGTTGTCAGTTGATAACATTTCCCAAGTACCCAGTAGGCACAAATGTATCCCTTAAATGTTATGGAAAATTTCAAATTAGCACATAAGTCACAGGAGGGTGTAGTGCAATGGAAGGGGAATGTCAAAGACAAAAATGCTAATTGAAAAATCAATGCCCAAAAGCTTGAAACATATGATCTATTCCCAGGTTTATGTCTTACTACTCCTATCTTTTACTCTGCTTTCGTTCATGCTGTACGTAACATGTAAAATATCCTCGATATATATACCCTCTCTCACTTCCAAAACCCAGCATGTGCCTATGACTGTATATGTTTTGTCTTTTATTCACACTCTGTGTCAGGCTGAATGAATGTCTTCAGGAAATCCTCCCTTATCCTTCTCTTGACTACAATAGTTGCCCCTACTCTGTCTTTCCATTGCTTCCACATTTAATTCTAGCAAAACTCTCACCTTATAGACTCAGTTACCCTTTGCCATTAGACTATAAACTCAGTTACCCTTTTCCATTCTACTATAAGCTCAGTTACCTTTTTCCATTAGAGTATAAGCGCTTTGAGTTTAGGACCAAAATATTTTATATTTTAGTCGTTAGCATAGTATCTGGCGTGTCATATGAACTTAAAAACCATTCTGTTATTGAATTAGGAAATAAGACTAAATTGACAGTCAAAATGCTCAAGCCTGAGCTCCATTAAGTAGTTAGCTAAAAAATAGTAGACGTCATGTATTCTTGCCAAATCTACAATATTAGAATTACATCTATTTCACAAATTCATGATAAGCATTATTTGAGATAATATATGGGAAAGTTCCTTGTTAACTGTAAAATTATATATATATATATATAAATTAATTAATTTATTTATTTATTTTTGGCTGCATTGGGTCTTTGCTGCTGCGTGCGGGCTTTCTCTAGCTGTGGCAAGCGGGGGCTACTCTTTGTTGTGGTGTGTGGGCTTCGTATTGTGGTGGCTTCTCTTGTTGCAGAGCATGAGCTCCAGGCATGCAGGCTTCAGCAGTTGTGGCATGTGGGCTCAATAGTTGTGGCTCACGGGCTCTGGAATGCAGGCTCAGTAGTTGTGGTGCACAGGCTTAGTTGCTACGCAGCATGTGGGATCTTCCCAGACCAGGGCTCGAAACTGTGTCCCCTGCATTGGCAGGAGGATTCTTAAAAACTGGACCACCAGGGAAGCCCTAATATATTTAATTAATTTTAACTTCAAATCGAATGGAGAAGTTATTTATCTGAATCCATATGTTTTACTGTTTGTTATCATCAACAACAGAAACCGAAGAGACAACCTGATTAGCTGAGAAGGATATTATTTGAGAATAATCTAAAAATAAGAGAAAAGGAATAGATGTATTGTTCATACATGGAATCTGAAATTAGGTGAATAATGAACCCACAAAATTAAAGTAGAGGATAAAAGTAGAGATGTTAAAGTGAGTCTCTATCAGAAATCTGTATTACAAAAAGGTTCTCAGAGAACTCAAGAAAAACTCAAAAACTATACAATAGAAAAATATATTTGTTAAGAGTACTATGTCCATGAGGTTTCAAAGGTTTAAAAGAGAAAAGACTTCTAAATTTGATCAGGAGAAATTCATAGCATACTAAATAGCATCTTTAGTAAAATCTATTCAAGAGCTGCCATTTTACATTGAAATAGCATTTAATTTACTTCTGTTGCTAAGCAATTTGGCAGTCTCTTTCACCGAACTGATTTGAACTAAAGTCCCTAAGAAACACAAATCATTAAATGATTTCTTATAAGTATGACAGTTACTGATAGTACAGTATGATTTTCATGCCTCTTGGCCTTTGCCATTTTACATCTAATTTTTTAGGTTCTGTTACAAGATGATTGCATTTTAAGCTCAGCTACTAAATTGTATACACCTTTCAGATCTTTTCCCCAATCCATTTTGACCACATGGGGAAAAAGTCACAGCTTTCCAATTAATTCCCCTAATTAATAAACCTTATTTCCCCTTCAGCCTCTTACGGCATGCTCCATGCTGTTCACCTAACTATCTCAAACCTTCCCTCCAACCTATTTGCACGGAGACTTGATGATTTGGGCAGCATGCCAGGATTTTCACAGCTTTTACAAAAACATTAAAAACACATTACAATCCCTTCTGCAAATCTGTCCACGTACACCACTGTGTCACAGTTGCATCTCTGCTTAACTCCTCCATACCTTGATTGTTTTTCAATTTAACTACAAAGTTCACTTCAGCAGTAGCCTCTCAGTGTTCATAATTTCAAGTTCTATGACGTACTAGAAGTACATTCTATGACGTACTTCTATGGCTGACCATAGAAGCCCAGCAACACCCACACCTAAACACACAATCACCATTTCCTTGTCCCCTAGCAATTCCATTGACTATCTCCACTGCATTTGTTTCAAATGTTTTTTTTCTTGTTTCTAAAGTTACATTGGACTTCTTATAGTTTTCCTCATGGAAATCTATAATCTGTAATTTCCTCCCAACCAACCCTAGCCCTCCACTATTTATTCTGATATTGGTAAATGAAATTTCTCCCCTGTAACCTCTGTTGCCTGCAACAGTCTTCTTATTACTCTCCATCTCATTAGCTCTCCATTTCCAAGCTCAGCTGAAAGCAGAATGTTATTCTCTTGCCTGGATTTTATTTTCTCATTCTCTCCTTTCCTTTAATACAATTACAGAGGTAAATATCATTGATCCACTGAAAACTGTCATATAATGTGAATCCCAAAGGACTAATAACACACACATCATAGATCAAAGTGGTAAATGTTGTCTATCTTAGTGTTAGACTTGCTCCAAAAGATCATTGTTTCAAATGGAATTATTATTATTAGTGCAGCAATATTCGATATGCATAAATCTTGGAGAATTTTTTACCTAAAAAGTCTTTATCTATCTTTATTTTTCTGTGTAATTTCCATATCTATAAGGCATGGTTAGCATAGCTGAAGCATAGCATTCACTGCCCTAACCCTTGAAACATTATACACTCATTGCTCACATCAGACTTTACCACACTTAAGTGCAGGTTAATGTCATTACATTTTCTCTGGGCTTTATTACTGTGTTGGTCTTTCCATCTTTTCAATTGATAGAAGGACAGAAGACAGATATGTTATATATGTATACATATACAAGTACTTATATGTTGTATTTGAACAGTGGTGAAATATAGAGGAAAATAAATTGAAACAATTATACTATTTGGCATTTATTGGGGTGACATGCTCTGTGCACAGCACTTTAAAATACATTATTTCTTATAGTCCTGTAAGATAGGTGTTACGGTCACCCTAATTTACCTAAAAGAAAAGCAAGTTTTGAGAACCTAAGCACCTTTTCCAAATTTGGACTGCTAATAGGGTACACAAACAAAATTGAAACTCATGTCATCTGACTCCAGAATTGTAACAAAGAGAAACAAACCTGACTCCATACTCAATCTATTCCTTTGGCTCTAACCTTCGGCTCTCTTGCTGTGCTTAGCCATGCTGGCTCTGCACCTTTGTAAAGGAGTGTTGCCTGTAGTCTGAAATATACATGATAGCCCATTCTCAAGGTTCTGCCTCCCAGATTTTACCTTTAAAGGTATAACACTTTTCATTAATATAGATATTAAAAGTTAGAGAACAGAGAATAACATTTGTCTTGTTGGAGGTTTATAGGAACATTGTGGACAGACCTATGTAGACAGCTGCAAGAACAAAAGATTCAGGCACCAGGAAGTTTGCAACAACCAGTCATACGCCTCCCTTTTTAGTATAAAAGAAGCCGAAATTCTAACTTCGGTAAGATGGTTCTTTGGGACACTAGTCCTCCATCTTCTTGGTCTGCTGGCTTTCCAAATAAAGTTGCTATTCTTTGTCCCAACACTGTCTCTCAATTTATTGACTGGTCCTACAGCAAGAAGCATGAGATTGGATCAGTAACAGATTCTAAATTCTTATCTAAAGTTATCTAATAAAACTTCAGAAGAAAATTATATTTTAACTAGGGCTTAAAAGATAAA
This sequence comes from Pseudorca crassidens, assembly GCF_039906515.1. Lineage (NCBI taxonomy): Eukaryota > Metazoa > Chordata > Mammalia > Artiodactyla > Delphinidae > Pseudorca > Pseudorca crassidens. The sequence continues at coordinate 73,741,430 of NC_090304.1, read as the reverse complement.
TAGAATTATGACACACAGAGATGGTTAAAAAGTCCTTGTAAAATTAAGGAACAAAATTAGTGTCTCTTTAAAGGAGAAGACCCATTCTAAACATATGCATCATAAAAGTTTAAAGAGAAGCACCATCCCATTTTTCAGAAATAGTGTAATTCAATAAAAACTAAAATTAGGGAATATAAAAATGATGAACATTCCTATACAAGGGAAATATGTAACTCATTGTTTTTATTGAGAATCTGGAACTAAAGGACCTTGTAAACTGAAGTTCAATGTATGTGCTAAGCACAGTTTCGAGCACAACATAAGCACAAAGCAAACAGTGTGCTTTTGATTCGTGGGCATGTTGTCAGCAAAAAATATTGGAGGTGAGCAGGAAAATACAACTCACAATAATTCCAAATATAATAAGCTTAAATATAGCATTTTATGGTTTACAAATTTCATAAATGGTGAGAAATATAGAACAGTTGTTTTTATTTCCATTTCTGGAGGGGAAAGTAAAACTGAGAAGTGACTTATCACAGTGAATCAGTGACAGACTGGCCTGCAGGATCCGGTCATCCGATGCCAAGAGTAAAACAATAGCAGCAGCAGCACCATGAAGTGTGTGGAAGTGCCTGTCTCTTATTCACATAAAAACTCATCAATTGAGTTCAGCCAGTCCATACTCCATAGGCCTCTACACAGGTCTGACCCCAGTACAATACTCTCTACTAGGAGCTGATCCTTCAAAAGAGAAGTATTCTGATGACGCCCTGTTTTACCCTTTTCTTTTCCTTACAACTTAGGAACCAGTCGGCTCACTGAGGTTGGGGGTTTTGGTATCACCTAGCTATGTATGCTATGCTGGCTCACATTCTCACACAGCCTCTTGTACAAAACACATTCATCACCAGGGAGAGTTGAGAATCTCAGTAGGAAAGACTTCCCACTGTATCCTCCTCTTAACATGAGTCTTTTTATTAATAAATTTTAAGGATAGAATATAGCTTGTCAGATGCTGTGGTTTGTAAATTTAAAAGCTGTGAAGGAAAGGTTAGAAAAATGAGACGTAATATAAAAACAAATCCTTGGAAAAGCAGACTGAGACTAGAGCCAGATCTTGGACTCTTGAATGTCACTCTTTGGCTCATTTCATTGTACTTTGTCCTTTGCATTTAACTTCCTACTCACTGGTCTCAGGATACTCTGCATTCAATCAAGATATAACAATTAGCTTTTATGAGACATTCACTTATTCAATTCTTAATGCCCGGGACACCTTCAAGAGATCTTTTCATTACAGGCACACAATTCCCAAGCAAGAGAGTAAAGCATTTCTTCCATCTAAATTCCTGTGCAAAAGGTTTCAACTTCAGAGGTTTGCAAATGGTGGTTTAAATAATACTACAGGTAAGTTCTCATAAGTGTCTGAAGCCCCATGTCCACCTAGGGGAAGGGCTTCTTTGTATATAAATTTTCAGTTATTCATTCCATTTATATTGAACGCTTTTTATTAAATCAATGCCTTTTACTATGACTTTGATACAGAGGATTCCTCCTTTGTTATTTAGACCTGAAGACTCCAAGTCTACCATCATTTTAATTTGCTAACTCGGATAGTGTACAGGATGAGTGGTTTGAGAGCTTCTGATATGCAATGACTATCTAACGTAGGTTGGGGGAAATCATTTTAGTCCTCTTTTTTTTTTTTTTTCAAACATTATTCTATTTTCCTATAGACTATGCTATAGGGAATAATCCTCTGCTGGCAGAGAATGAATGAGATGAACTTAATGGAGCTCTTTCATATCTAATGTCTACGACTCTTTAATTTAGTTATCCTCCAGGCATGGAAGAGCTTTCCATCGTTACTCCTAAACTGTCTAGCTGCCACTGTGACTTCAAAAAAGTCTCTAAAGGTATGTTCCACTTTTCTGTCTTGCTTGAACTTCTGCTTCATATCACTGGCTGGCACTGTTGATACAGCTTTTATTCCCTGCCAAAATCACTTCCTGGTGTTCCTCCAGATTGATATTGAGAAACTTGATAAAATGTCTCTTTCCATGACAGGTGTGAAAGCGTTTGTCCCCCATTTATGACAGGTACATTTCTAGAACCACTCATTTCTGCATATTTATTTAATATTCCAGAGATAGAAACCAAGTAGTTCATAATTTATACCTAGTCTTCTGCTTCTCCTGTTATTTGAAATTCAAGTTTACTGCCTTATGAATGTTTATGATCTTGAATAAGCAGAGCTCTAGGCAAAACATACATTGATGCTGTTTTCTCTGAATCAACAGTAGAGACTTGCCACACAAGTGACTTTAGATAAAATGGGGAGGATTTAAAGAAACAAGGAAAGGATAAATACACTCATACATCATAACTCTAGCTAGTAGAGTGCAGGTGGTGTTAAATATCTAAGATATGATATGTAGAGTTTGTAAACTGTACACATGCAGTTATGTGTTTGGCCGACTTAAAAAAAAAACAAACTAGCAATCTTTTCCATGACAACTGGTTTCAGGTAGAATTCTACATAGGTGTGAACTTTAAATAAAATTGTTTGCAGATAGAGGGGGATAGATTTATTACTAAACTTTAAAAAAAATTTGTAGTCAGAGCAGGTTGATACAGGCCAGCTTACTGAACCATTCTTGATGATAATTGACTTTCAGGGACATGCAATCAGTAAGTGGTAAATTTCTTTCCAATCCATCTTATCAATGTGCTGCATGAATAGAAGGTATGGCCAATAATTCAGTAGGAAATATTTGTCTGGGTTCCACAAACAATTGAGGTGTCTAGAATTGAATGATTCCATTAATTCTTTGCTTTAACTAGTCCCCATCCAAGGGCTCAAGATTACTCTCCAGTGGCTATTGTGCCCCAAACAGAAATTTCAGTTTTCTCATATATCACATTACAGAAGGAATACAACATTTTATGTAAGAAGTATTATTGTAGTGTAAACTGTAAGAATACAAATATAGATATTGATATAGGTTCAGGTGTAGATGCGGGCATGGGCAGAGACAGCTCAATTTAGATATACTGATTCCTTCTTCCTCTTATAAATTCTGTGATTCTGGTTTCATAAGTTTCAGTTTCCTTATGGTAAGGTGGAAATTATCTTAGGCTATCCTCATAGGATTCTCCCTAGTAATGAATAGGATCATTAATGTGGAATTTTGGGTGAAGAGTGAAATACATGATAACGGTTAATTATTATTACATAATACACACAGTTGAAGAGTTTAACTTTAGAATTAAATGTTTCATTTCTCCTGTTTCAGAAACCTTAACCCAGATACGTGTTCCCCTCCCTACCCTACCTCCATGATAAACACGTACACATACTTAGGCACAAAGATCTAGCTTTCCAAACTACTTGTCTGCTTGTAGTCTCTTTCTCCATCTCTCCCTCTCATCTACCTATTTTTCTCTCAGATAGAGTGCCTTTGCTTATATATCTGATATGTTGTCCTCTCCCTCCTTATCATTTAGCTGGCCAATTCCTATTATGCTCCAAGTTTCAATTTAGGTGTAAACTTCACTTGGAAGCCTTCATATCATCTCTTTCCTTGCACAGGATGTGGTAGAAGTCCCTTATCTTGATATTTTAAAGTATAAGAACCTGCTGTATAAAAATAAATAAATAAAATAAAATTCATATTAAAAAATATTCAAAACAAATATATCACCAACTACAAAGTTGAATTCCAATTACCTATCAGTGTGTTTATTTCCAAGTGGTCTGTCAACTAGTTGAATGGGAGAACAAATAAGTGTAAGTATATACTTATTTATAGAAGTATTTCCAGAGGATTTCATTAATCTTTTCTGAATGAAAGATTGAAAGAATGAATTAAACAATAAAAAATTATACTTTTACCAATAAATAAATTTATTACCAAATATTAGTATGTACCAAGAACATATGGAATTATGTTAAAATTACATTCAAAAATCAGAAATCTACCAAAGGATACTCACATACTTTTTAGTTTAATAGGGGTTTGAATAAATGAACTGTTATTTAAAAAGATTGCTGTCTTTTAAGATAACCTTGTAAGTTTTACATTGTCTATCAGGGCTTTCATTTGCACTAAAAAATGAAGATTCAAGACTTATACGTAAAATGCAATGCCTATTTTTTTAAAAGTCAGTAGGATCCCTGATAACAGACAAAGCCTGAAGGAATCATAAATAAATACTAGATTTAAAACCACTTTACAAATTAATCCATGGTGACGATAAGAAGGAAAATCTTGAGAAGGTTTGCAATATAAACCACCTACTTTCTAGTTGTGACAAGAAATAGAGATTGATATCTAATGTAAAAAATGAAAAAGATAAAGTAAAGATTGAGAGTTTGGGGACTGGCATGTACACACTGCTATATTTAAAGTAAAATGTCTTTTAAAAAGTATCATAAGAATAATTGATAATCGTAAGAAACATATCTGGAGGTAGACAATAACTAGGAACATTAAAAACAAAAATGAAAAGATAAACGTGAGGTCACACACACACACACTCACACACACACACACACAATGCTAAATAGAAATCCAAATGAGTGAAAGGTAAATAGAAAGAAGGGAAGAGAAAAATATGATAAAATCTGAAAAGGATCAAAGTGAAAAAAAAAGTGAATATAAATAAAGAAACCACAATATCAGAACCACAAAGTGAGAACTCAGAGTGACATGGCTATAAAAACATTAAAGAGAGTTTTAAAATTGTAATTTCTAAGAGATATATATTTGTGAATTGTAAATATAAAAAAATTAAGTTATGTGTCAGAGAAACAAAAAATGAAAATAACCTTCCTATTAATATACTGTTTTGTAGGTATATAGCTTCCCTTTCAAAACCCTAATAATTAGCATAGGGAGGAGTTATATCCAGCATTTCACAGAATAATAATTTCAGATAGCATGTCTGAATTACCTCAATTCTTAAATTTATTGGATTTTAAATGATTCAACTTTACCATATGATCTTAATTTAAGACAATGAGACTAAGGTGACATTTTTGTTTTCAACTTAATGGGTTATTTATTAATAATTTCTGCCCTTCTTGGGTAATGTTAACATTGTAGATCTTGATCAACTGACAAGACAGTTCTAGATCTATACTCTTTTAGACTAAAACTTAAATTTTAAGTTTGTTTACAGTTTGCCAAAAACCCTAATTGAGGATTCAGGCATATATTCTTTGGCATCATTCATATTTCACCTGTTTCTTTGTGTTAAAGATCTTTTTAAACTGAGCCAGAAATGAACAATAATTAACCATTGTACCCCAAACACCATGATCCCTGCACATAACCATCTCCTGCACTGCCACTTTGAATATAGCAAAGGATTTGAAAATCAATTTTATAAAAATAATTAGTTATGAAAGTTTCTAAATCCTAATAACTTTTACTATATAGTGGGTTGGCCCGAATGAACATTTTGTCCAACCCAATATAATAAAAAGAAGTAGGTCCATTACATCAGGGATGGAAAATCAGACCTCCATGTTTGTGCTCTTCCCTGTTCTCAGGTGACTAAAGGAGAAATCAGTAATATATCTGGAAACATTTTTTTTCCTGACCCTTAGAATTTTTCTCAAAGCTTAGTTCCAGACAGACCCTACTAATTACATAGAGTTAGCATATGAGTGAAAGCTAATGTGACATCTCTGATTAGAATACAAGGTACTGAGTCATAACTGAATTATAGATCAAGAGATCATAGGCATCTGGGTAAGAAAGATCTCTTAGTTAAAGAAGAAATTAGTATGGTGGTTTAAAGAAAAATCAGAGAACTGGATAGATCATTTCTCCCAGAGTAAGCCATGATATAATTACAATATAGCCTGAACAAGCAGTGAAACCTAAAGAACACATTTTACATAACTGGAACAGGATGCCCCAGATCACTGCTACTGTTCTTTTATGTATTAACTCATTCCATATGCACAGCAACATTATATGTTGAATGCTATTATCATCTACCTTTCCTGTATAAGAAAACTGAGGCCCAGAGAGTGTAAATAGCTCACCTAAGTTAAACTGGATAATAAAATCTAGAAACTGGGATTTGAACCAGATAAACTGCTTCAGAGACAATATCCCGAACTATAAGTTCTATACTTTCTGCCTCCTACATAAGTCTGTTAGAGGAATCAAGTAAGAATGTCTGGGTGAAAGTGACTTTCAAAGCACCTGCATATGTAAAGAGTTAATGTTAATAATGGATCCCAGAAACATGTGGAGTGGCTGATGATTGAGCTTACCAACAAGAACACGCATTCCAGCATGTGAATACTGTGACCAATATATTAGTAAATGCTACAAGTATTAAAATAATTTATTTCACTAGATTAACATTTGAATTTTAACATTTTATTATATTAGCCTCAAGAAACTGAACAGGGGAGTTCATGCAAAATCCCAGTGACTTTCTCATATTTACATTTTACTACAGATATTCTGCTGTTTCCAGAAACTCCTTGAAGGTAGAAACTGTAAACTTTACAACATGCCATGCCCTGCAAGTCTATCTTAGGGCTTTGAAGATAGAGTAGGTATTCTATAAACGTTTGTTAAATAAATAAATGAGTTAATTATAATTCTATTTACATTGGGTTTTTACTCAAATAAATTGTTGGCTTCACTTTTGAAGGGCCCACATTTCAACTTTTTTAGAGTTTCTGAGTCTGTGCCAGGGACATTTTTATAAACAGAAGCCTTCTGAGGTCCCAGCTCCCCTCACCCTCCACCTCCCAACAACACTTACATACCCTTCTCCTATGGTAACTGCCGTCACAATCCTGAGTGTGGAGAAAGCAGGGTTTAACTCAAATTTTCTTTAATGTCAGCATCTCTACTGAATGGAAGGGAAATTGATTATGACCGTTGCCATATGATCATCTCAATAGATGCAGAAAAAGCTTTCGGACAAAATTCAACACCCATTTATGATAAAAGTTCTCCAGAAAGTGGGCATAGAGGGAACCTACCTCAACATAATAAAGAACATATATGAAAAACCCACAACAAACATCATTCTCAATGGTGAAAACTGAAATCATTTCCTCTAAGATCAGGAACAAGACAAGGATGTCCACTCTCACCACTATTATTCAACATAGTTTTGGAAGTCCTAGCCATGGCAATCAGAGAAGAAAAAGAAATAAAAAGATAGACCTAGAGAGTGACATACAGAGTGAAGTAAATCAGAAAGAGAAAAACAAATATTGTATGTGGAGTCTAGAAAAATGGTATAGATGATCTTTTTTGCAGAGCAGAAATAGAGACACAGATATAGAGAACAAATGTATTTTATGGATACTGAGGGGGAAAGCGGGGGTGGGAGGAACTGGGAAGTTGGGATTGACATATATATGCTATTGATACTATGTATAGAGTGGATGGCTAATGAGGACCTACTGTGTAGCACAGGGAGCTCTACTCGATGATCCATGGTGACCTAAATGGAAAGGAAATCCAAAAAAGAGTGGATATATGTATATGTATAGCTGATTCATTTTGCTCTACAGTAGAAACTAACAAAACATTGTAAAACAACTATACTCCAATAAAAATTAATTACAAAAAAGATATATGAAAGGAAGCTGGAGTTAAAATAATATAACTGACACAAATAAATTTTTAAGACAAAAGAAATCAGATCATGGAAGATTTGTTACGTATTATAAAAAGGAGCAATGAATAAGATATAGCCATCACAAACATACATATACCTCTTTTACAGTCTCAAAACAATGGCTAACAGACTTACAGAGAAAAGAGATAAACCCAAAATTACAATTGGAAATTTTATTTTGTATCTATCAGAAACTGGTCATTCAAGCATACAAAAAAATTAAGAGATGAGTGTGAAATTATAACCTATACAATTAGTAGACATTGTGCTGGGTATTTAATATGCATTATACCATTCATTTCTCACAAAATTTCTGCAAGGAATATATTTCTATCTCTATTTTACAGATATGGAAGTTGAAGTTTAGAAAGGTTGAGTAAGTTGTCCCAATCATAGACCAGTGAATGGAAGAGGTGGTATAAAGAATCCTCTCATATATGACCAGGTAACAATACTGGCTACCTCCTGCCATGCCAGTCTCACTAGAAGAATACAAAGACCTCCAAAATGCACACATACTTCCAGTCCATGTTCTGAGTCAATACTGACCAAGCTGAGGAAGAATTTCATTATTCTCAGGGAGAAAGAGTCTCATAGGCTTGATGCAAGTAGACAAGAGAGACATACTATGGGGCCAGGACTAAAATGTTTGGTTACAGTTTCCTTATACTGAGATTTCAAAGCCTTGCTTTATAAACTTTGTGACTTTGGGTGAATTATTTAACTCTCCTAAACCTATGTTTCTTCAGTTGTAGAGCAAATTTAATTTTTTTAGAAGTAAACCCTCATAGGATTATTTTGAATATTGAATTAAATAATACATATTAAGCCCACTGCCTGATTCAAAGTAGTTACCAAATAAATAAAAGCAAAAAGAAAACTTGTATGATTATTACTTGGCAAGGGTTATTGGAACAATTGACAATGATTTAAGCAGAAGATTTCAGATGGTTTGTCTCTGTGATAACAAAGTCCTTCCTGAAAGAGCCTGGAGATGTTCAGTTTCTTTCAAGTCCCCTTAGTAGTTTATGGGGAAATGCCCTGTATCTCTTCAGAAAAGAGATTGCAAGTCTGAGTTATGCTATTTGAGCTTCTGGGTAAAGAAATGGTGAGGCTGAGTATAATGATCCAATGATCCCATCCCATCCATACATGTGGATATTATTATAGGTGGGCAAATCTACTGAACATGAGACTTGATATTGCAAGAAGTTTCTGGTAGTCATTGTCTCATAGTACACGTGGCCAGTAATAAAAACAAAGAATGCCTCCCTCTAGAATCTGAAAGATTGTATATCTCAATATAAACTTCTATAGAACAGAATGCAGTAAAAGGTCTTATGTTACTGCTAGATTCCAGTAGTGCTGATAGAAACTGGGAATTGTGAAGCTGTATCTGCAATGTTGCTGCCTAGGGAAGAGACTACACTTGTTTCTCAGTTCATGGTTCATGCATCAGCAGCAGCAAGGAGCTTATTAGAAATGCGTAATATTAGACCATACCAGAGCTACAGTTTTAGAATCTGCATTTAACAAGAATCACAGGTGATCCATACACACTTTAAAGTATGAAAAATAATTGGAATACACTGATTGCTGGTATATGATCCCAGGAAGCTGATGATCAAGGCTGTGGGAGTAATCAGGTGAGGAATGATTGTGGTTTGAACTAGAGTAGTGATGGGAAAAGGTGGATGGATTTGAAAATATCTTGGACTTATACTTGATGGGTCTTGGTAACTAGTTAGGACAAGTATGAAAGAAAAAAGAAAACTATAATAATAAAACTATAATTTTAAAAGGTTTGTCTTCTTACAACAGTTCATGGTTTTCTTCACACTCTCTTCCAGAAGAAGGGCAGCTATAAAATTCAGAGTAGAGTGAAGTTTGAGGCCTTGTTCCAGTAAATAAAACTTCCACTGTGATAAGCAAGCAGGTTACAAATTTAGCTTCCATATAGCATCATCATTTTTCTTGTTTTTGATCAGTTTACTCTCTTTGAAACCATTTACTTGCATGTGCTTGGAAGAATAAAATGTGCCTGAAGTTGCCCATCCTTTAGCAGCTAGCTCTCTACCATAGAGAGGCCTAATGTGGGATTACAGACGCTCTAGCCATTAGAACAAGCAATTTTCCCCATTCCATTACATCTGTCCTCACTTGCCTCCTCTTATGATGAGATGGCAAAATATCAAAGATTAGGATGATGGTGTGGGACTTGGTGAAAAAAATGTCATCACTTAATCCTGCATTTGGTTCCAGACAGTAAAATCTGACTATTTCTAGACAAAATGACTTCTTAGGTACCTGAGACTCCACAAAAGGTTTTGCTGCAGAATGTTTCATTAATAATACCTAAGTGATTTTTTTTTTTTGTCCCTCAGATTATCTCCTCTACACATCTCCCTCTATAACCTGTGTTAAAAGTAAGTGGTACTTTCTGCTTCTACCCATGACTGGGTACTGGGACTAGACCAGCTCTCCCACTGTAAACAAAAGGAACATGGACATGGCATAGGGAACAATAGCTCTCAGACACCGGACAACAGGAAGAGCTCACTGTAAGCTCTGAAAGGAGAAAAAATAGCAAGGTAAGCACTTTGACCACCAGGTAGGTATTATGCCTAGAAGTACTTCCCATTCTAAGTGCAAGGAGAGAGAATCCAAGCAGAACACAGTAGTTTTATGATCAGATGTCACATTTCATCATATTTATTAGAAAAAAAGACTGAACAATTTCCCCCCTAAGATCTGGATTTAGGTAAGAATATTCACCTTTAAGATTCCAGTTCACTATTGCCCTGGGAGTCCTAGCCAGTGCAATCATACATAGAGATTAGAAAGGAGAAAGTAAAGCTGTTTTTATTTGCCAATAATAATAATAAATAATAACAATAATAATAATCTATGTAAAAAATACTAAAGAGACTACAAAAATCCTGCCAAAATTATAAGTAAATTTAGCATGATCACAGAATACAAGGTCAATATAAAATATCAATTATATTTCAATATGCCATCAACAAACTATTTGAGTTTCACATCAAATATGGAATTCAAACAGTATTATAAATCATGGTGACCTAGGTATATATTTCACAAGTATAAGGTCTTTACACTAAAAACTATGAAACATTGTTGAGGAAAATTAAAGAAGACCAAAATAAATGGAGAAAGGTATCATATGTGGAACAACTGGAGCTCTCATGCACTGCTTTTGACACACAAAATAGCACAGTCACTTTAGAAAACAGTTTACTTAATTCTATAAGAAATTGCCATACACTTATCATATGTAGCAAACATGTATCTGTCACTCAGACTTCCCTCCAAGAAAGGACACATTACTCGGTTGTCAGCTGTCAGCTCTGTAATGGTCTCCCTTAGCTTTTAGTCTGAGATCGTGCTATCCTCAGTGTAGCCCCCAACCTATGACTAAGCAGGGAGATAATGCTGTACAAGGGCCCAGCCATTTCTGTGCAATGTGGGATTTCTTTCATTGGTGATCTTTTATCTGGAGCTCCCTGTTGGGCTTTATTTTCTGGTGTGTATCGCTGTCTGAAACCTTCTACTACCAAATCCTGTTTCATGCCTTTTCCCCCCACCACAGGTGTTATTCGTGAATATAACTATTGCACTCCTAACTTTCTCTCAGTGTCTACTTCCCAGCAAACCCAACCTAGGACAGTTGGCACTATGAGTGGTATGAGAAAACAAGCTGTAGAATGGGGTTGGGGGACTGGATTATCCATCAACTAGTTGCAAATGAAGGCTCCATCCCTGGTGGTAGGTGGTGTGGACAGCTTCTAGCACAATATGAGAGTCCAGCTGTTAAAATTTTCATCTGTTATGAGCTGGTATGATGCTGGTGGAGGAGAATGCACGAGTAGACATGATAATAAATAAAAGGATAATGAAGCTGTATGTTTTTTACCAAGTTACCTTGCTGCCTTTTAGGCAGATAATTAAAAACTGAGGACAATTAACAAACAATTGATAACTGAATATGAGAGTCATAGAGTTTCATTGGTAGTTTACAAAGAAGCCTTCATTTTATGCAGTGAATGAGCATACAACAATTGAAGATCAAGACAGCTGAATACTCAGCCTGGGCAAATGTGTTATTCCAAAATCATGGCCAGAATTTGGAAAACCAGGAATCCTGACAGATAGGATGGGAATATTTCAGTGGATGACCCCAAAATATTTACTTCTCAGATTTCTCTGAGCATTCTGGGCTTATAGAAGTGGCCTATCCCTGCCTATTAAAGTTAGCACCCCACTGATGCAGAAAAAAATACATAATTATTTCACTCAAAAGGCAAAAGTGACCACCTCAAAAGCTGTCTCCACCTCCTCTCATGGTTGCCATCCCTATAACCCTATGATCAGAGTTAAGTCACAGTATAGCCAATCTAGGAGCAAAATGCACCAGATAAAGGAAAGAAAGGACTTTACACCAAAGAGGTGTAAAGAGAATCCAACGTGTGATATCACATGATAGGGTAATCCCCAGGTATTTACCAAAGAATATTAATAACTGAAGCAGACATCAAGATGTGATTATATGTACAAGAGATTCATTTTAAGAAACACATGTAAAAGGTAAAGGGGAAGTTTTGTGGGTAGAATCTTCAAAGCATATACAGGTCTGACCACTGTGAAAAAATAGAATGAATAAAGGATTCAATAGAAATCATCACACACTGTTTTTTTTTGTTTGTTTGTTTGTTTGTTTTTCTTGCAGTACGCAGGCCTCTGACACTCAGCGGCAACGGCTCACGGGCCCAGCCGCTCTGCGGCATGTGGGATCCTCCCGGACCGGGGCACGAACCCGTGTCCCCTGCATCAGCAGGCGGACTCTCAACCAGGGAAGCCCCACACACTGTTTTGAGAGTCTCTGCCTGACTGATGGGATACTGCAAAGAGATATGGCCTGCTAGAGGAGTGCTGCATCTAGTGAAAATGGCTCAGCTCAGGGCTTAGTCATCGGCTAGGAACAGCCTGGGGCAAGTGTGATACTGAGATACTGATATGAAGACCACCGCAGCAGATACAAGGGTGTGACAGCTGGAGATTGTCAGTCAACTGTGCTCCAGGGTGCTATCTTGAAAGGGTATCTGAGCAGTTCAACTACATGGCCATAAAAATAGCATAGGACTGCACAAAGAAATGTACACAAATATTCATAGAAGCTTTATTCATAACAGTGCAAATCAGCAAACAATCCAAATGTCCATCAATAGTTTAGCAAATATGGCATGTCCTCCCACTGAAATGAATACAGGAATATAATGAGACAAACTACTTATGTGCAGCAACATGGAAAAATCTCAAAACTTGTGTGCTGAGTACATGAAGCCAGAGAGAGAAGATGGTGAGCCATACGATTCTATTTACATGAAGTTCTAGAACAAACAAAATGCATGTATAACGATAGAAATTTGATCAGTCATTACCTGGGGCAGGGATTGCAAGGGAATTGATTATGAAGGATCAGAAGAGAACTTTTGGTGGTAATGAAATGTTCAATATCACAACTGAGATCATGATTACATGGGTGTATATGTTTGGTACAATTTATCCAACTGTACCCTGAAAATGGTGATATTTTATTATATGTAAATTATGTATCTATAAAGTAGATTTTTAAAAAATAAGTGACTACTTGAATAATCCTATTTTAGTAATACTCCTTATTTTTCTATATCAATTAACTAATAAAATTGAATTCAATTTAATAAATATCCAGGAGGGGCTATGAGGCCATACTTCCCATATGCAACACTTAAAAAAAAAACATTTTTTTTAAAGTGTTGCATATGGGAAGTATGGTATATGTCATTTATGTTATCTTGCAAATGAAGCAGCAGAGGCTCAGCAATATTAAACTCATTTGAAATCACACAGTTCCTGTGGGGCAGAGGCAAGTCCATGTGATGCCAAATTCTATGCTTTTCCACTCTGCTTTATTGCCTCATATTTTGATAGTATAATAAAAAGCTAAGAAATCCTTCCCATCATCAGTCTACATACTGGACTTGAGTATGATTCAAAAAAAAGGAAATTAAATCTGATAATATCTTAAAATGCTTATAATTATTTTGCTTTTCCATCTTGTAATTTAAGTGACCCCCTATATAATAACACTGATAATAATAACACTCTACCATAAATTGATAGAACTCTATTTTCCTTCTGAGTTGTTCATTAATAAACTTGTAACACAGCTCTTCTGAACTTATGTTTGATCAGCTATTTACAAGAATTCTTTAATACACTAAAGAGAGTACTAAGTTAATAGAAATAAAATGGATTTTCAAAGGAGATTTGAAGATAGTTAAAGCCATTGATTTAGAAAGACATTTGTGTGTTAAAATGCTCCAGAGAAGGTTAGGAATAGCTGCCTTGTATATACACTTCACGAAGGCAAGCACCTGAAAGATAAATGATAGTAAGAGGAAAATACAGATCAATAAACCTCGAATTAAAAAAAAAAATCAAGAAGCCAATTTAAAAATGGATTTCAGAGTAAATAAGAACCAAGTGATTTATATAAACTAGGATAACGTGTATGTATTTGTTCTTAATTCCAGTGAAGAAGCAAGTGAGTAACAGCACAGATATTATAGCTCACGTATAAAATGAAACAAACAAACAAACAAAAGACAGAAATAGAAAAAATCCTGTTTCAGTACAGATAACTTTAATAAGTAAGGGTGTCAGAATATTAATATTCACGTGTTATTTGGTGCACAGGTGTTCCAAGTCCAAGCTCGTACTGCTGCATGATAGGTCAATACATGGAGAGACAAGGTGCTGGGGCAAGGAATATTGACTTTATTCAGAAAGGCAGCAGATCAATAAGATAGCACTCATGTCCCAAAGAACCATTTTACCCAAGTTAGAATTCAGGCTTCTTTTATACTAAAAGAGGAGGGGGTGTGGCTGGTTGTTGCAAACTTCTTGATGCAGGAATCCTTTATTCTTTGTTTTTGTTTTATTATTGGAGTAAAACTGCTTTACAATGTTGTGTTAGTTTCTGCTGTACAACGAAGTGAATCAGCTATATGCATACATATAACCCCTCCTTCTTGGACTTCCCTCCCAACCCCCATTCCATCCATCTAGGTCACCACAGAACACTGAGCTGAGCTCCCTGTGCCATACAGCAGGTTCCCACTAGCTACCTATTTTACACATGGTAGTGTATTTATGTCAAACATAATCTCCCAATTCGTCCCACTCTCCCCTTCCCCCCCCCAGCCCCCGTGTCCACATGTCTGTTCTCTACATCTGTGTCTCTATTCCTTCCCTACAAATAGGTTCATCTGTACCATTTTTCTAGATTCCACATATATGCATTAATATACAATATTTGTTTTTCTCTTTCTGGCTTATTTCACCCTGTATGACAGACTCTAGGTCCCTCCACATCTCTACAAATGAAATAGGAATCCTTTATTCTTGAAGCTGTCCTTATAGGTCTGGTCACAATGTTCCTATGAAGCTCCAACAAGACAGTTGTTATTTTCTGTTCTGCAACTTTTTGTAGCTATATGAATGGAAAATTGTTATACCTTTAAAGGCCAGAGCCTTGAGAATGGGCTATCATGTATATTTCAGGCTATAGGCAACATTCTTTTACAAAGGTGCAAAGCCAGCATGACTAAGCTCAGGCAACAGAGCACACAGTTTAGACTAAAGGAATAGATCCAATATGGAGTCATGTTTGTTCCTGTCTGTTACACAGGTACTTCTTTATTTTTCAGTTACCACACCATTAAAGGGTCAAGCCTCTACTGCTCATTAGTAATTGTGGGTTCATTGCTTTATATGGGATTTCAAGCTCATCTAAGAATTTCCATTTACATTGAGGCGACACTGAATTTGCCTGTAATTGCCCCTGCATGTATACCATGGTCTGAATATTTGTGCGTGCCCCAATTCATATGCTGAAACTTGATCCCCAATGTGATGGTTTCTGGAGGTGGGCTCTTTGGGGGTGATTAAGTCATGAGGATGGGGACCTTATAAAAGAGGCCCTAGAGAGGTTTCCTCACCCCTGCTGCCATGTGAGGTTATAGGAAAAAGATTGTTGTCTGTGAACCAGGAGGTGGGTCCTCAGCAAACACTGACCATACCAGCATCTTGACCTTAGACTTCACAGCCTCCAGACTTGTGAGAAAAAATTTCTGTTTATGAACCATGCAGCCTGTGGTATTTTGTTATAACAGCTTGAAGAGACTAAAGCAATGTATTTCTTTACATGGGACACTCTAGAAATTCCTTATATTTTTCTTAGATAATCCTAATTTAGTTGATCTTTTTTTCTTTTCCTCAAAAATGATTCATTTAGTGTATGATGAAGTGATATTTACTTCATTTGTCTTTTAGTGACGTATATTTGATAAACTTTCCATATCTTACTGATATGGAAAAATATCTCAGATGACACAATCTCTTCATTGCTACAGAAAATATTTTGCCACATATAATAGGGGTTGCTTGACTTCCGAGGAAAGAAAGTCCTTTTGTTTTTCCCCCATCTCTTTATTCTACTTCACAAAGAAGAATTATGCTAATACTATTGTCCAGATTCTAAACTACTCTTCTGAAAAATTTTTTTCAGTATGAAACCTCATAGAAATAACTTGGTCTAAACCACATGACCCTATCCTCTAGCAACTTTTCTTTCTTCCTAGAAAGTTTGACTTCTCCTTCAACATGTATCGTAAAGTAAGAGACTCATGTTTGAATATTGGGTTAGTTTTTCTTATTTCTCTGTTAGTAGAGTTCCATACTTTGATTTGAAACCACAATCTCTAAAACTTTAATGCCATCTGATGTGGTCTTTTTTGCCTATATTATGTAACTTTCTTTTCAGTGACTTTGCCAGGGAGAGAAATATTGAAGTTGCATTAAGTGTCAGGTATTTCTGAATTTCTTGGCCCAATGCTATGAGAAAATAACATTTTAATTCAATGTCATAATTATTCTCAATTTTCAGCATCCTCAACAAAGTACTAAATGATAGAACTGAAGCCAAAGGAAGACATGACAGAATCAGGATTTTTCTTAACATAGAGTAGAAGTAACATCCTTAATTGTTTATGAGTAAGATCTTAGAAAAGGATTCTTTCAGCCTAAATTTCTACTGAAGAATCAAGTAAATAGGTATCAGGATACCTAAGTGAGCATAAATCAGAATCCACAACATAGGCAAAACTTCCAATAAGTTGGAAGAGAAGATAACGTTTTCTACAATTCTTGAATTTCTCCTCAATTCTAAGAATGTAAACAATTTGAAAGTGCAGAGCA
This sequence comes from Pseudorca crassidens, assembly GCF_039906515.1. NCBI lineage: Eukaryota > Metazoa > Chordata > Mammalia > Artiodactyla > Delphinidae > Pseudorca > Pseudorca crassidens. The sequence continues at coordinate 73,724,459 of NC_090304.1, read as the reverse complement.
AGGGATGTTTGATAGATTCTTTGGAGAAAGAAGTTGTTATAGTTAGAGACCCACACTTTACCTCTCTCAACTACACCACAGCTTTGGAGAAAAAATGCTGTCTTCTAACCCTAGTCATTAACGAAGTTCAAGGTGGGTTCCTAAAAAATAGTTAATTATATAACCTGTAGTTGGGATACACAGAGGACTGGAGCCAGCCTCACAGAAGCTGTGGAGCTAATGCTTGAACAGATTATGATTCTCAGAAAGTGCAACAGAAAAATAGACACAGGAGATTTCAGAAATGTGATAAGCTTACTCTTCCAGGGTTCATTGGGGTAAAGGATGTCTCAGTGTTCCATAGGCAACATGAGAGACAAAGTTAATATGAGATCATCAAGGGGATTGTCTGAGGGGTCTATCAATTTCAGCCAAAGGGTGCTGGGATTTTATCATTGGTTGCCCAGGTGTGGAGGCAGGAGTCAAGCAGCCACCCATCACAGAGATGCATCACCCTGGCCTAATGAACTTCTGGAGGTGAGGTTTCAACAGGAAGCTTCCTTAGAGCCCAAAGAACATCAAGTCAGGTTACAGTTACTAGTTCAAATAAAAACCATTTTAATGCCTTAGCTCTCCTCTCTCTCCCTTGTTTTAACACTGACTGGTTGCAAAATAACATCTATGAATAATGGAGGTAAGAGGAGGGGAAATCATCCGCTATTCTCAATATAGAGTATAGAGTATCATATGTCACTAATATCCCAAACTTGACAAATTATTAACATTTTTCAAGCAGTAGCTTACAGAAATTTTAGAAATGAACAATTAGTCCTGGGTGCCCCTGGCACTGCCCACCAGTGGGCCAGCACCATCTCTGGAACCCCCCAGAACCCACAGCCAGTCACACCATAATTCAGCTTTTCCCACTAGCAGCTAGCTGCCTGCACACAAGGCAAAGCCTGACAGCCAACCAGTGTGCCCTTATTAGTCATTCCCACCACAACAGAGGAGCCAATGAAACTCAAGAAGGGGCACCAATAGATCACATAAATCTGGAGACGAGAAGGGAGTGTACTGCTGGACCCCATAGAATGTCTACAAGATCAGGAAATGTAACCAACATACATACTACATGCAAATAAACACAGAATTAGAAGAAATAAGGTGACAAAGGGATACGTTTCAAAGAAAGGAGCAACATAAAACCCCAGAAACACTAAGAAAAGCAAAGATAAGCAATCCACTCAATAAAGAGTTCAAGGTAACGATCATAAAGATGCTCAACAAACTCAGAATAAGAATGGATGAACACAGTGAGAACATTTAAAAATAGTTAGATAATATAAAGAAGAACCAAAGAGAGCTGAAGAATACAATAACTGAAACAAAAAAAATACACTAGAAGGAATCACCAGTAGGTTAGATGATACAGAAGAACGGATCAGTGAACTGAAAGGAAGAGTAAGGGAAATGAACCAAGCTGAACAGATAAAAGAAAAAAGAATTTTCCAAAAAATAAGGACAGTTTAAGAGACCTCTGGGACAGCATTATGCATACTGTCATTCACATTAGAGGGGTGCCAGAAGGAGAAGACTGATAGAAAGTTCAGAAAACTTATATGAAGCTATAATAGCTGAAAATTTCCCTAACCTGAGAAAGGATAAAGATATCCACCTCCAGGAAATATAGAGAGTCCTGAATAAGATCAACCCACAAAGGTCCACACCAGGACACACTTTAATTAAAATGGCAAAAATTAAAGATAAAGAGAGAATACAAAAAGTAGTAAATGAAAAACAGCTAGTTATGTATTAACTGAAAAAGAATACACAAACATGTGGAGGTTAAAGAATATACTACTAAACAACTACTGGTTCACTGAAGAAATCAAAGAGGAAATCAAAAAATACTTGGATACACATGAAGACAAAAACTTAACAATCCATAATCTGTGTGACACAGTTCTAAGAGAACAGTGTATAGCAATACAAACCTACAGAGGAAACAACAAAAATCTCAAATAAACAACCTAAACTTACACCTAAAGAAATTAGAAAAAGAACAAACAAACCCCAAAGTTAGTAGAAGGATATAAATCAAGATCAGAGTAGAAATTAAGGAGACTAAAAAAATCAATATAAAAGATTAATGAAGCTAAGAGCTTGTTATTGAAAAGATAAATGAAATTGATAAATCTATAGGTAGATTCATCCAGAAAGAAAAAAGATAGGACCCAAATAAATAAAATCAAAGATGAAAAGAAGTTACAACTGATACCACAAAAATACAAAGGATTATAAAAGATTACGATGAACAATTATATGCCAATAAAATGGAGAACCTCGAAGAAATGGATAAATTCTTAGAAACATTCAAACTCCCAATACTGAATCAGGAAGAAACACAAAATATGGACAGACCAATTACCAGTAATGAAATTGAATCAGTATTCAAATACTCCCAACAAACAAAAGTCCAGGAAAAGATAGGTTCACAGATGAAGTCTACCAAACATTTAAAGAATTAAAATTCTCCAACCATTTCAAAAAATGGAAAAGAAAGAGGAACTTACAAATTCATTCTATGAGGCTAGCATCACCCTGATACCAAAACCAGAAAAGGACACCACAAGAAAAGAAAATTACAGGCCAAAATCACTGATGAACATAAATGCAAAAATCCTCACCAAAATATTAGTAAACCAAATTCAACAATACATTAAAAGGATTACACATCATGATCAAGAAAGGTTTATCCCAGTGATGCAAGGATGGCTCAATATCTACAAAACAATCAATGTGATATGTCATGTCAACAAACTGAAGAATAACAATCATATGATCATTTCAATAGATGCAAAAAAAACTTTTAACAAAATTCAAAATCCATTTTATATTTATAGTATATAGAATCCATATAAGATTCATAAAAAGAATGAAAGGTTGCTATTTGTAGCAACATGGGTGTATCTAGAGCATATTATGCTAAGTGAATTAAGTTAGAGAAAGATAAATACAGTATGATATCACTTTTGTGAGAACTAGAAAACAAAACAAATTAACAAACATAACAAAACAGAAACAAAGTCATAGATACAGGGAACTAACAGATGGTTGCCAGATGAAAGGAGATGCTGGGAGGAGGGTAGAATTAGGTGAGGGAAATCAAGACATACAAACTTCCAGTTACAGAGTGAGTCATGGGTGTGAAATGTACAGTGTGAAAAATATAATCTATAATAATATAATGTCTTTGTATGGTGACAGATAGTATCTAGATTTATAGTGGTGATCATTTTGTAACATACAGAAATATCAAATCACTCTGTTGTGAGCTAACACAGTGCTGTAGGTAAATTATATTTCTAAAAATGAACCAACAAACAAACATAGAAAATGAAAATTTGCCAGAGGTGGGGGTTTGTGGAATTGGATGCAAGTGGTTAAAGGTACAAAATTCCAGTTATAAGATAAATAAGTACTAGGGATGTAATGTACAATATGATTAATATAATTAACACTGCTGTATGTTATATATGAAAGGTGTAAAGAGAATAAATCCTTAGAGTTCTCATCACAAGGAAATTTTTTCTCTTTATTTTATTTTCTATCTATATGAGATGAGAGATGTTCACTAAACTTATTGTGTTAATCATTTCATGATGTATATAAGTCAAATTGTTATGCCATACACCTTAAACTTATACGGTACTATATGTTAATCATATCCCAGTAAAACTGGAAAATGAAAAAAATAGAAATGAATTGTCTTTAACTGCAAATTTACATTTCATCATTATTTTCCTGGCATATGTAGTCTATAATTTTAATTTAAATATGATCTCAGAAGTGATTTCAGAAAATTTATTATTACCATGAAGGAACAGAGGCATTAAAGCTATGTAAAAAAGGAAATGAAGATTTCTACTGTATATGCCAGGGTACATGTGACAGCTATCTTTGTCTGCTCCCCATCTAGTTCCCATCTTTCTCTGCTCTGTTGTGCAAAAGTCTGATACTTGCTAACTACATTTCCCCAAATCCCTTACAACTCTTTCCAGCATCTTTGAGAAATAGGAGGGACTGGTAGAAAATTGGAAAGAAGAAACAACAAAGAAGCCACTATGTTACTCCTTAACTCACACTCCTTATCTGTTTTACATAGGCATTCTTGAGTGTGGGATCTGTATGGTCACATAAAACATCATGCTCAAAAGTGTTTCATGTTTGCTTACTATTGTGCTATTGTCATCTTGAAGTTCAAAATAATTTTACCTTTGAACTTGTGTTTTGTGAGTGAAGTCCAATGGGACAATGGAGCATACATGTGAGCAGAGGAGATAAGTGTAGTATGTGTGTCCACCACTCCTAGCCACCCCATTCATATATAGTGTCTGTGATGCTCCATGAGCACAGAAGTCAGTTGGATTCACAATGGACAGGAGGTCAGCAAGACTCAAGGTAAGTATAAGATATGCATGTGTGGAAGCCACCCACTTCCATAGTGTATTGGTAGAATGTACATGTATCAAGAAGTAAATAAAGACAATTGTTTGTTTTCTGCAGTGACTCCATTGCTCTGATAACAAAGAGCTTGCATGAGCTGCAAACTATAAATTGTGTAATTTTGATGATTCCATATACAGTTGATCCTTGAACAATAGTTGATAATCCAATCTAGGTATAACTTATAGTCTGCTCTCCATCCATATACATGTTTCCTTCATATCTGCGGTACCGATTCCATGGATTCAATCAACAGCAGATCCTGTGGTACTATAGTATTTACTACCTAAAAAACACCCGAGTGTAAGTGGACCCACACAATTCAAACCCTTCCTGTTCACAGTCAACTGTACACATTAAATATTCATGTTTGCGTTGCATCCCACAGTATGAAAATGAATGGTAAAATTTATACTGATAACTTAACATTTTAATTTTTCTTTACTTAGACTGGCAGATGGAAAACAATGACATATCAAGAGAGAGACCACAGAAGAAAGGAAAGAGCTTTATAATTTATATCTGTAATGGCAGTTCTTTTCCTACAGTTGGAACAAAAGACCCGCATTTTCATTTTGTACTGGGCCTACAAATTTTGTAGTTGTCTTTATTTAGGTAATTCCTCAGCCATTGGCTCTACCTCTTCTATGGTCCCAGTTCTTAAAAAGCAGCACTTTCCTTGTTTCCAGCTCCTTCAGGGATGCTCTACTTCTAAAGTGTCACCTGGAACAACAAGGCCTTTGGGGTGACATCTGAGATGGTCCTCTTGTAAGATTCCATCTTCTACCAAGCCCAGGCCCTGAGTTTTAACTTCACCTCATGGAACTAGTTGTATCCTATCCCTTGAGCTTAGGGTACAGACCATCACAACTAAACCCATGGTTTGAGTTGGAATGAAAGGCAGTTTCCCAGAGGAAAAGTGAATTACCATTTGCTTAGAGAATAACTGTATTGTAGTAATATCAGCCATATCTCTTAGATCATGAAATGAATGTGACAAGGAAAATGATCTGTTCCTTGTTCAAAAGGGGAAAAAACACCAGACACATAAAACTCATCTCAGTAGATGCCAGAAAATGAAATATGTGCAACACAGAAGCCCTGTCCTGTAGTTTCTGAAAGTACTGCTGCTGAAGGTCAAGTGGAAAAGAAGTCCAGAAAGAAACAAGGAATCACTCTGGTAAGAAATTTTAGTGTGGAATAAAGACTATGCAAAGATTGTATTATTATAATTTGCTTTTGATATTCCTGAAAGCACCTTCAGTCAGATCTCCTTAAAAACTACCAATTTTGCACAGCACACCAAAGGTATTAGTGCGGAATGATAAGGGAATCTCCAAGAGCTTTCAGGACCCTTCCCTGAGCTCAGACTGGTTGCTGCAGTGGACATTTGTGTCTAAGTAAGTGGTTTCACAGTGGGTTGGCAGCAACCATAGCCGTGGAAAAACACAGTGAGAAGAAATCTGCACCAACAAATCTGAGGGTCAGTTCCTAAATATCCTTGAGGTAAATTCTGGAATACTCTCAGAAGTAGCTGGGAGTCACTTTGAGGGGAGTCATCTCCAGCAATTAAGCCAACTGAGCTCATTGTCACTGTCATTTGAGTTACAACTACCCAAAGCATAACAGCCTAGCACAGAATAGCAGCTAATTAAATGCTAGTGATATACCCGTTTCTAAAACTGTGAACTGTTCTATTTCCTTATACCTTAAGAACTGGTTGAGAATTGGTTACTGACAATGATATTTTGTACTACAGTTTGAATCAACAAAATATCCATAGAGAAATACACTGTCCTTTGCACTGACAATAGGCATGTTCTTTACATAATTTAATTATTTCTGTATTTGGAAGTGTTTTCACATTCATTATCTCATATACTCTTCACAATAAATATGAAAAAGGTAGAACTGGCAGTAATAGCCTCACTCTGTAGTTCAGGAAACAGAAGTCTAAAGAAGATAATGTAACATATTACAGGTAACCAGAAAAAATGAGGATGGAAAAGAGTCTGTATAGAATACTTCTTCCAGTGTTATGAAATATATTTCCAATTTAGATTAAGAATGCCTCAAGTAAACCTAGTAGCATAAAATAGGATATCAGAGAATGATCATAAACTTCGTTTTAAGTACTATCCTTTTTTGCAAAAACTATCCTGTTTTGTTGTAAATGTGTTCAAAGTATCAGATACAGAGAAAATGGTAAACCATAAATAAAAGGAATTTAAGTACGGTTGAAAGATGGAGTTAACAACAACAATAACAAAAGACATTTAAGCATACTACAACATTTATCTTAGTTTGCATTCTATAGAAGCAGAATCCGAAATAGGATAGTTTTTGCAAGTTATTTATTGAGGGAGTAAGGAAAGTAAGTTAAGCTATGGGAAAAGCCAAGCAGAGAAGTGACTTTTGGAGAAATCTAGTGTCAGGCTGATGCCAGGTAGACTTTAGGAGTGTGAATTGTGAAACAAAGGTTGTCTCTCTAAGAGGCAAGGCAGAAGACCCATTATACCTTATGCCTCTCCATGTAAGGTGGTTCTCAGAAGGTGGTGCAGGTGTCAGATGTTAGCAGCCAACATCCATACCTAGAGGATGCGTGTATCAGCAGTAAAGGGAACTGGGAGGATCCTCAACAGCTTCAATATTTCATACGTTTTCAATCTGTGAAAAATGCATTTAATGGAAGTTGTAGTAGAGACTCCTACTTTTCTATTTAAACAATAGCATCTCTGTACTGAATTTTCAAGTGTTAAAGAACAGTATTATAATGTAAGAATGAATATTGCACAGAATCCATTGGAAAAATAAAGATATGATTTTTAAATATTTTAAGGACATTTTAAGAATCATCTCCTTTTAATTTGTGATTTTTCTTGGAACTCAGCTTCATTCCCACATAAAAGTATAAAATATAAGATTCAGGGGCTTCCCTGGTGGTTCAGTGACTGAGAGTCCGCCTGCCGATGCAGGTGACACGGGTTCGTGCCCCAGTCCGGGAAGATCCCACATGCTGCTGAGCCTGCACGTCCAGAGCCTGTGCTCTGCAGCGGGAGAGGCCAAAATAGTGAGAGGCCTACGTACCACAAAAAAAAAAAAAGAAAGAAAGAAAGAAAGATTCAAAGCAAACTAGTTAAACATGTTTGGTGTAATCAAGTGAAAAGATCATTATTATTCAGTTTCTAGGAAATATTTGGATAGTATTTTCAGAATATGTGCAGAAGACTATATTTATAATCAAGGTTTAAAAATAATTAAAGAAATATATTTTTTTAAAATTTATGGAGTCAGTTATTAAATAAGTATTATTCAGGAAACACAAATAATCATTTAAGAACAAATCAAGAAGTGATGATCAAGAAATGTATTATTATTCTATTATAATCCCCTATTTAAATCAAATATAAAAAAATGAGAAACATCATGTAAATGTTTTCATAGAAATTATTATTAAGCATATAAAAAACCTACCAAACAAATTCATATCTTACTTTATATATTTCCTAATTAAATTCAAAGATCACAAACAAAGAGTTTCATATCCAGGTTTTGCTTTTAAAAATCAGACAATTAAAGGAAGTATGAGCTGGACTTAATAAATTCCAAAAATGAATTCTGAATCTTTTTAGAAGCAGGGGAAAAAATTCCCAAAATTTCTACTTAAAGAGATGGGAATCTTTATCTTAAAGAGATGAAGAAAATTGCACATTACTGAGAATCTTTCATTATTCATGAATTCATTCAACTAATAATCATTGGCAATATGCAGTATGCCAGGCATTTTGCTAGGCTTAGGTATTCACAAGTGACAAAATAAACAAAAACCTCTGCTTTTGAAGAACTTACATTTTCTCTGTGTGGGGGAAAAAAAAAACTATGCAAATAAATAAAATATGCTAGATGGTGATAAAAGCACAAAGAAAAATAAAAAAAAAGAGTAGTATAGTGTGGAGGGAAGAAAGGTACAATTTTTGTAGAGTGGCCAAGAAGGACTTTAATGAAAAGGTGACACAAGTAAATACCTGAAGAAGTTTAGACAAGTTATGCACCTCTGTGGAGGGAGAGTTTCCAAGCACAGGGAACAACAAATACAAGACCCTGAGGTAGGATCATGCCTACCATGTTCTAAGAGCAGAAAGAAGCTGGTGTGGCTGAGTTGAGTGGGCAGAGGGAGAGTAGGATGGTTGCCTGTAGAGAGTAAAGGGGAGGGTATTGAAGGATGTTGTAAGGACTCTGTCTTTAGTTAAGAAGAAGAGCTATTGGAGGGTTTTGAACAGGAGACTAATAAGATCTGGCCTATTTTTAATTGATTACTCTGGCTGCTAAGTGGAGAACAGCAGAAAAATTTTAAGACCAACCAGTTAGAAGGTTGGTTAGAAGTTAGAAGGTTCTAGCAATAATCTAGTCAAGAAAGTGGACTACAGCAGTAGACATGGTAAGCAGTAGTTTGATTCTGAATACAGTTTTAAACAAGTGTCAACAGAATTTGCTAATTTTATTGGAATATGAGAAAAAGAGAGGGTCCAAGAAAGACTCCCAGGTTTTGACTTGAGTAACTGGAAGATTGGAATTGCCATTTACTGACATAGAGGCGATAGGATGAGCAGGTTTAGTGGGAGGGGAGAACAAGAGCTCCGTTTTGGACATAGTAAGTCTGAGATGCATATTAGAAATTCAGATAGAGATGTAAAAAAGGTAGTTGGATATTTAAATCTGGAATTCAGAATTCCATTCAGTAACATTCTTTCTATTAAATTCCATTCAACAACAGTTTTCCCTTTTGGACCTTTATAAAAACCAATTCCTTAATACTGAGCTTTAATTCTGCAAAAACTTTTCTTCAGGAATCTATAACATTATGATCTAAGAGTATTGTTTCTGGTGACACAACTAATTGAAAATATAGAAAAAGTACAACTTTGGCAGAATGAATTCTTATTGAGGGTCTTACATACTTTCTAGCCATTTAATTGTGAGATAAAACAGAAAACAGCACCAGTAGTAAGATAGTGTGAATTCAAAGGCTTTTATTCTTTTACAGTGTCTTAAACTTAGATTTTTTTTTCCTCAGATATGTGAGAATAATGTTTCCTTTGTATATGGAGAGACGTGCACAATATACTGCTGATTAAAACAGGTTACACAATACTGTTTTTGGCACGATATATTTTGTTAAAATACAGATTATAAATATGTGTGTGTTTACTAGGAAGATGAATTAATATTTTCCTATTATCTTGGAATTACATCAATTTTAAGAATTATCCCAAGGCTGGGAGAGCAAAAGTTATTTAACTGCCTTTTCAAGGAGACCAGCTGAACAATGTCATGAGACACATCCCTACAGTACTTGCTATAAGGCTTCCATCTACCATCACCTTACTACCCCTACTTGCCTATATAAACAAAAAGTTAGAAATCTGAGTCACCACAACCTTCTAATGAGCTGAAGAGGGCTCCAAGAGATTACTCATAGAGTACACAGAACTCTGCCAGGAAAAGTGACTGGCAAGTCATTACCAGGGTGATATCTGTTTTTGACTTTGAACTTGCTGCTTTGTCCTCTGAAAAAGATAAAAGCAGCAAGCAGCCACCCAGCCCGGTGGATCAATTTGTCTGTGGTGCTGCTAGAAGCCAGCCTGCCACAACTGGGCCTTGGTGTCCTCTCTTGAACTTAAATAATATCACAGAACATCAATATCCCACCGGGCTACTCTGTAGTGGTGATTAAACAAGGAAAGAGTAAGACCATTTCATAGCTGTATCTGAATACAGAGAAAACATGAACATTGTTCAAACCACAAAAATGACCAGACATCACCCTACCTTCACTAATATGAAGGAGAGTTGTTTCTTTGTCAATTATAGCATTAGCATTCTAGCCTCCCCTCCTTCTAGATAAGAATTGTTAAGACACCCAAACTTAGAATTACTTCTTTTTGCTGACAGCATATAATACAGAGCAAAGCCCTACTTTTTAAACCTTCCATGAAATCACCTAACAGTGGCCCAAGTACAATAAACCCTGTGTAATATATTCTCACCTAGACTCCCACAATTCCCCTTGGTGTACAATCTCCCTTGTTATCATGAACAATAGACCAACTTATTCAATTACAAGTGTATCCCTGGTGGTCTTTGCCTGAAGAGCATGGATAATTCTAAGCATATTTGAATTAACAAAAAAAAAAGAAATCTGGAGACAGACGGTAAAGAAAGGGGGGAGAATGAGGCATTATTCACTCCTCTGATTTAGCAAATTCTTTAGTTTCCTAGAGCAAATGGAAAGACATCCTGGCTCTGTCTACTTTGCCAATATATGAGCCAAGTGGGCTAATTATGGAGCCAAAGAAGACTAGAAGTTAGAGAGAGTAAATTATAAAAAAAGAGGAGGTTTGGGGCAAGTCAATACAATGTAACTGAGGGGAACTGGGTGGTGGAAGATTTCTCAAAAATTGACATAAGAGCCCCATGAGGGAGCCAAAAGGTATATGCCTAGAGGGTATCAAAAGTAAAAGCAGAATGTGATAGAAGGAGTAAGTAGAAGACTTTTCCTATATTTTTTCAAGTTCTTTTCCCAGTCCATGCCACTCTAGAGGAAAAACAGGAGTCAAAGAATGTGCAAAAGTAAGGTAGTATTAGTAGAATAAAAAGCTAGACCTACCCTCTGTCCAAATATAGGTTTCTTGTTTCAAAACTCCAAGCATAAACTTATGGAACATGAAAAGCATTCAAATAGTTAAGAAACTGAGGTCTTACCAATTGACTAGACTGTACTGGAGTTGACTTAGGTGACTAGAAAGACCTGCCCAAAATATCACTAAAGACTGGAAAGGAATATTTAATATAGCATAAGTGAAAAATAAAGGCAGGGGTAGAAGAAAAACAAAAAGATATGTTTCTACCTCACTCAGTTGAGACTGTTCGATAAATTAGTACTACAGAGTAGAAAAATAGCTCTGAATTTGTACACCTAAGGGTTCAGTGGTTTTGCATTCCTTTTCCCTTAGGCCTATCTGTAACTTGTAACATTTTTCTAGAATAAACAATTATTTCTATTTTAATAAATAAAACTAAGTAACTTTTTTAAAAACAACAATTTCTAGCAAAATAATGAGTGTACAATATTGTAATAAATAAGAGATTTTCCTTTTTGAGGATCGTTGGTGCAACAGGCATAGAAATCTGAAATAGATGATACAGTGAGCTCTTCTGTCAGACTGCCTCAGTCAAACCCTGTGCCTTCCATTTACTAGTTCTAGTACCTTGGCCAAGGAACTTAACTTATCTGTGCCTCAGTTTTCTTTCCTGGATATGTTTATAATAGTAACTCACTCAAAGTGTTAATGAGGATCAAGTGATGTATTTCTAGTGATCAACAGAGTTTTGGCACAGAGAGAATGCTCAATGATATTATCTATATTTTTCAAAAACATCAATAAGGTAAATAATGTCATAAAATTGCAGGATAACTAATTCTAAATAACTTTATAATTTGGAAGCTGCTGAGATTTCACTCATTGACCTAGAGGATGTGAAAATGTTTAAGGTATCTAATTCTATCGGTTTTCAAAAGGATTTTTGAAACCTAGTAATATTCAAAGAGATTAGCAAATAGTTAAAGAGATGTAAAAAATAATCCATCCAAAATGAAATGAAACATAAGTATTTCTCTGTGGAAGATATTGTGAAGATAATGAGAAAACCAGCCACAGATCAGGAGAATATTTGCAAAAGATGCATCTATAAAGGGCTCTTATCCAAAATATGCAAAGGACTCTAAAAACTCAACAATAAGGAAACAAACTACTCAATTAAGAAAAGGGCAAAAGACCTGAACAGACACTTCACCAAAGAAGATATATAGATGACAAATAAACATATTAAAATATGCCCCACATCATATATCATGAGGGAAATGCAAGTTATAACAATGAGTTACTACTACATGCCTATTAGAATGGTCATTATCCAGAACAGTAACACCAAATGCTGAGGAGGATATTGAGCAACAGGAAGTCTCATTCATTGCTGGTGGTAATGCAAAATGGTATAGCCACACTGGAAGACAGTTTGGTGGTTTTTACAAAACTAGACACACTCTTACCATAAGATCCAACAATCACACCTTTTGGTATTTATCCAAACAAAATGAAAACTTAGGTCCACACAAAAATCTGCATGCATATGTTCATAGCAACTTTATTTATAATTGCTGAAACTTGAAAGCAACCAAGATATCCTTCAGCAGGTGAATGGATAAACTGTGGTACATTTAGACAACTTCAACACTAAAAAGAAATGGGATATCAAACCATGAAAAAAATGAAGGAATATTAAATATATATAACTAAGTGAAAGAAACCAATCTGAAAAAGCTATATACTGTATGATTCCATGATATTCTGGAGAAGTCAGAAAAATATGAGTAGTTGCCAGGGGTTAAGGAGTAGGAAGGGATGGATAGCTGAAGCACAGAGGATTCTTAGGGCAGTGAAACTATTCCATATTTACTATAATGGTGGATACATGTCATTGTACATTTGTCCAAGCTCATAGAATGCATGACACCAAAGCTGAATTGTAATGTAAACTATGTACTTCAAGTGATAGCAATGCTGTCAATGTACCTTCATCAATTGTAACAAATATATCACATACCACTCGGGAGGGAGATGGAGATGGTGAAGGAGGCTAGGCATGTGTGGTTGTAGAGGGTGTATGGGAATGCTCCATATTTTCTGCTCAATTTTGCTGTGAACCTAAAACTTCTCTAAAAAGTGAAGTCTATTTAAAAGTTTTTAAAAAGTAGTGTTTCTACAACTACTCTTGGAGAAGCCATACAAGTATCATTATGTTTAAGTATGCTTATTTTTAATTTGCATTACATTTTATGTCCCTTGATATGAGAAAACTTTTATTTTACACATTTTCTGCCTCAACAATATCTAGCATAATAACTTGAACAGAGGTGATCCTTTAACTTTTTAATGAAGAAAAATATTCATTCTGAAAACTAAACCTATCTTAAATAGCCTAATGAATTTTCTGAAACTGAACGCACCTGTGTAATCAACATCCAACTCAGCACCACAGAACCATTCCACTTGCCGTCTTCCAGTCGCTAACATCTCCAGAATAACAAGTATCCTGACTTGTAATAGCATCACACGGCTTTGCCTTGTCATTTCTTCATATGAGTGGAATAATCCAGTGTGTACTCTTATGTGTCTGGCTCTTTTTCTTCAACACTATACTTGCGAGATTCAACTCATGAATTACTTGAGTTGCATGTAATTGTATTCCAGTCACTGTCATATTGCTGTATGGTATTTGTTCCACTGTTGATAGACACATGGGTAGTCTTTAGTTTTTCTGGCAACTGCAAAAATGTAACAAATATTAACACTAATTTCTGTTGGGTAATACTGATACCTAGGAGTAAAGTTTTATTTCATAAGGTAAGCACATTTGGCTTTAGTATACATAAATATTTTTCCAAAGTTGTTAAGGCAATTTACACATCATCAATAGTGTATGATAGTTCCTCTTGTTCCATATCCTCATTAACACAGTATTTTTCTAGGATTTAACCCAAAATGATTAATTTTATTGGCATATTTTTTCATGTTATCTGCTTTTATCTTTCTGATATTGGTACAATCTGTAGAAGCATATTTTTTCATATTCCACACATTAGTAATTTGTGAGTCCACTCATTTTTTCTCATTGATTTATTATCTTTGTTATTCATATTTATGAACCAACTTTGGAATTTGTTGATTTTATTTCATATATTTTTGCTCTAATCTTTATTATTTCCATCATTCTATTTTATGTGTTTAATGCATGGCTCTTTTCTAAGCTTCTTGACTTAGACATTTAAGTTATTGTTTTTCAGACTTTTTTCTTTTATCATTTATACATTTCCTTCTAAGCACTTCATATCAATAGTATGTTCTGTCATATCTTAATTATCATTTGTTTCAAAATATTTTCTGTGACAAACTTTAAAAAGACACAGAAATGTTAAAAAATAAAAGTATCTTTAACTGTGAAGGGTTTGCTATTTTACCCTATTTACAAGCTAACAAATTAGGCAGACATTTTCATGAATGCTGGCTGAAGACACACAATAATTGGGTCAGAATCAAAGAAGTATATTACACATAGCACAGCAAGGAGCATGAGTATCACGTGTGCACTGCTTCCACTTGCTGCACAAGTCCCACAGGAGTGAATTAGAAAGGCCCAGGTAAACCCTGAACATGCAGTTAATTTTTATCATAGCTGAAGAATCCCAAGTTTGAGAACCCAAATAAGCAGCAAGTCTGCCTGACCTTTGTCCCAGAGAATGGAGACATTACTTTTATCATGCTGGACAGTAAAGAAAACAAAAAGAAAGAAAGAAATGAAAACCTGCCCTTTCAAGAAAGTGTAGTCTGTAACAAATACTGTCAGTGCCTCTGCTCCCAAGATGTTCAGAAGTATGAGACTTATGAAGAATTATCTCCCATCAGTAATTTCTGCTTTGATTTTCTCTTTGAACCATGACAACAGGCAACATTTTTTTCATGACCATTGATATGCATTTGCA
Organism: Pseudorca crassidens; assembly: GCF_039906515.1. Classification (NCBI taxonomy): domain Eukaryota; kingdom Metazoa; phylum Chordata; class Mammalia; order Artiodactyla; family Delphinidae; genus Pseudorca; species Pseudorca crassidens. The sequence goes on along the minus strand of NC_090304.1, from coordinate 73,709,374 downwards.
AAGCGTATTTGTAAACTTTGGCCCTGACTTTGAATCCCATAGACCCATTTTCTATTTATCTCTTTTAATGCAGCTGAGCATAAAACAGGAGAATCGGGCTTCCCTGGTGGCGCAGTGGTTGAGAGTCCGCCTGCCGATGCAGGGGATACGGGTTCGTACCCTGGTCCGGGAAGATCCCACATGCCGCGGAGCGGCTGGGTCCGTGAGACATGGCCGCTGAGCCTGCGCATCCGGAGCCTGTGCTCCGCAACGAGAGAGGCCACAACAGTGAGAGGCCCACGTATCACACACACGCAAAAAAAAACAGGAGAATCTAGGAGGGTGTTCTGTACATAATTAGGGTCCCTTCCATCTGCATCTCTAGAAATAATTATTACTATGATTTCAGACAGTGTTTAATTGTTATGGAGATAATGGGACACAGAGCTATTTCAAAAGACAGCATGTCAAAAAGAAGTGTGCTGATCTGAAAATCAATCTAATAAATCTGGCAGTAAAAATGGAAAACAAAATGAGTTTTCTGAGAGAATCAATGTATAAAATATTTCCCATTGACATACGGTCTTTGGGTAAAGAAAAAAAAACTTTTTTTTTTTTAAATTTCAGAAATAAAATATGTAATATCTGCTAATATAACCAAACTTTAAAGAGGCAATCTGCTGTAGGATGACATTTCCATTGTTTAAAACACTGTCTTCTTGAAATTAGAAAAGGGGTGAGGGGGAACTGCGTTAGACCTTGCACTTTATTTGGCCCAATGTGTTTTTTAATGACTAATTGGTTGTAGAAGGGAGAACAAACATTAATATTCCTTATATGTCCCTCTTCAAAGCTAGATTTTCAAAAGTCACAGTAAGCCTCTTCTTTTCCTGCCCCTGGTGAAATAATATCAGTAGGTAAACTATTTAGCAGCTCATTAAGAAGAGCAGCAACTATGAAGCTCCTCAGATTCTCAAGTAAAGTGAAAACCATTACTATTTGAAGAAAAGAAAAAACAATGTTACAAGCGTTTGGTCTTGGAAGAGCACTAGTAGCCCAAAGCTAAATATTTGGCTTTTTAACTTCCAATTAGTCAATGTGAAAATAAGAAAATTTACAACTTTATAAAAGTACTTAATGATTAAACTGACTGCCATCATTTCATAGTCCATGGTATGGATTCTAAAGGAGATTCAACTGGCATGCTAAATTGTACACAATGATAGAGGAATTGTATTTAACAAAATGAAACAGCATTTGGGTCATTTCAGAAAAATTGTCATGATTGATGAATCATTCATGGTCTTGGAAAGAAACAGAATGCATACCAATTGGTTCAAATGAGATTTAATGAAGGTATTAACTTAGAGAGCTGTGGGCAGTATAAGGATACTTGTAAAGAGTACAGAGACAACCAGTGACAGGCAACAGAGAAAACTATAGGGCTAAAAAGTCAGGGATGAAATAATGTTACCATATCATTTGTGAGAGCTGACTATGAGGTGGGTCTGCTTGATGGAACTGTGAAGGAGAACTGAGGAGATGATTTAAAAAATGGAGCCCTTGAAGCAAGAAGGGACCAGGGACAAAGTATCTTTCTTGCTGCATTCTGATCTCCTACTATTATCTTCCATTGGCCTATGCCAATGCAGTGTGGACTGATAAGTGAAATGCTTAAGAAATGGCTTTCAAAACAAAAACAAAACCTTGATTTTAGAATTTGCTAATACCCACGGTGTATGCACTTCCACCATGGCTGATTTCAGTCTACCAGTGTGATATCATTGAACTGGAGGTGGGAATAGATGCACATAACTGGCTTTTGCAAGTTGGCAGTGAGCTGGATCCCGCACATTACTGGATTAACTTCAGCAAAAGCCAGCCACCAAGGAGTTCAGGGACTACAGTATGCAGGATATTTAAAGCAAGGTAAAAACTAATGGAGATGTAATTTGGGAGTGGGAGGTAGGGGAGGTGGTCACATGGAGAATGACAATATTGAAAACGTATATGACTTGCCCCAAATTTCTTCATTATCGACCCAGCCAGGACTCAAACCTAATTCTGATATAGAACAGGGTGTTCTCTCCTACATTGTTCTACCTCTTTAATGTAATGTCTGGTTAGGGGAAAAAAAAAAAAAAAAAGCTCTATTTTACATGTACCCATAGATTTCATAAGAAAAACTTTTGACCCAAGCCTGAATTGAAGCAAAGTTTCAGAGATGAAAAACTACTTAGTTAGAAGTTTAACTTCTGGAGGGTTTGCTAAGAGAAAATACATTTTAGGCTTAGAAACTAAGCCTTTTCATCTTTGACTTTTAAGATGGAGTGGGGTAGTTAGGATAGATTTCAGTAGGATCCAATGATAGGAGAAGAAAGAAAGTATGTGCTTTCTTCTTCCAGAAAGTTTATTCAGAGACTGTTGAGGAAAAACTGTCTTTCATAAATCACCACTTTGACAAGGTTTTTGAAGATGATATTCAAGCATCCAAATGGTGGAAGTTACAATTAAGTATCTTTTCTTAAGAACTTTTAAAACTAAGATTTGATGATCTTGAATCATCCAGTTGTCAAATATAATTTATATTTTTTTTCTGTGAAATGATAATCACAAATTAAAGTCTTCATTTATTGAACATCTACTAGAAGTCAGTCATTTTTTATTTGTAATATATAGTGGGAGGTTAATATGGGACTTTTCCTGTCTCAGATTTGATTGAGGATGCAAAATTTCACAAAGAAACTACTTTGTGACACAGCCTTCCAAATTCCAAAGTGAGGATTTGCAAGAAAGAAAGTATCTTAAATTGGTTTTCAGACCCATAGCCCAGTATCTAATCAGAAGTGTAAATGGGTTGAGTTTGAAGAAGTTGGAAGAGTGAATTACTTCAGGAAGTGTTGCAAATTTCCCCTCCTCTTCCAGAGGGGCTTTCCCTTCAACTCAATCTGGGTTAGAGGGGTGTTAAGGGAGCTTGGTAAAGGATTTTCTGTAACTCTGCTGACATTTGGGTGGGATATTTCACGGAAATAATGTTTGACAGATGCCTTTCAGGAATGTAAAGTTGAGAGGATGAATCTATAAGCCTGAGGCATGAAAGGGAGAGCAATGGGATGACAATAGGATTGAACTTTATTTCTACCAACAGTGGGGTGACAATGCATGAATCTTGCTCATGAGGCAGAGTGGCCATTGGATAGAATTGACTGCGGCCCTCTTAAGTCCTGTCCAAAGCAGGGTTGTAGGAGTGATATGATATCGACAGAGAAGATGAACTGCCAATTGTCCAAGAATCCAGAGAAGAAATTTAAGTGACCATATGGAAAAAGTAATACCAAATATGTCACCAGCATCTTGGGAAAGACAGTCCAAGGTCATTAAAAGCACTGCCAAGGGCTTCCCTGGTGGCGCAGTGGTTGAGAGTCCGCCTGCCGATGCAGGGGACGTGGGTTCGTGCCCCAGTCTGGGAGGATCCCACATGCTGCGGAGCGGCTGGGCCCGTGAGCCATGGCTGCTGAGCCTGTGTGTCCGGAGCCTGTGCTCCACAATGGGAGAGGTCGCAACAGTGAGAGGCCCGCGTACCGCAAAAAAAAAAAAAAAAACACTGCTAAGAGAGAGTCAGCACCCAATACCCACAAATCCCAGAAAGTCCTGATGTTAAATTAGGACAAGACCTGGCAAGTAAAATAATGATTTTTCCCTAATTATCCCTAATTTGCTCCAGCTTCAAAGTACTCAAATACTGAGCTGTCAGAAGCCATGGCTAGTTAACTTGCAGTAGGCAAGAAACACAGTATGAGAACATAGAAAAGCTAGCTATCCCCCTTTCTCACTACAATTTTTCCAAGCATAAAGCAAGCTGGAAGTGGGAAAGGAAGTCTGAAGTTTTTATTGTTACTTTAGAAAAAAAAAAATCTCTAAAATTTGTTATAAGTGCCTCTAAGTCTTTTAAATATCAGAATAACCAAAAAAATTAGTTTTTCTTCAGTATCCTCAGGAGACTGATTCAAGGATTCCTGCCCACCCCCATGATACCAAAATACACAGATGCTCAAGTCCCTTATATAAAATGGCACAGTACAGCAGGCCCTCTGTATCCACAGTTTCCATGGATATAGAGAGTCAACTATATGGAGGCATAGAGAGCACAAATAAAAAAAAATGAGATAAATATGACAGTAATACTACTAAGAAAATTAGAAATGATGTTTGTAACAAATATAATTGTTTGGATATAAAAATAACCCATAAATTTATAGGAAAAAAGAAAATCAGCTAAATAGGAAAAAAAATGGACAAATGCTATCAATAGGCATTTCACAGAGGAGGAACTATGAAAGCATAGTAAATATTTGGAAGCTGTTCAATCCCTCTAAAAAGCAGGGAAATACAAAGTAGAACCTGAATAAAATTCTATCTTACACATACCCGATATGCAAAATAAAAGCCTGACAAATCAAGTGCTAAAAAGAGTGCAGAGCAAGAGAAATTTATGTATAGGGTATAAATTGGATCAAATTTGGAAAATTATTTGGAATTATTTGTAAAGTTGATGTAATGGCATGATACTGTTTCAGTTCAAGTAATCTGTGAACATGAATCTCAAAATTCCCTTTCCTGAGTGGTTTCAAGTTAGGGTTTGCCATATGAAAAAATTTACCTGTTTAGTTAGCATCTGTAAGTGCCAGACTCAATAGTGACAGTGAGTTCCAATTTGTCCTCTTATTTCACTCCTCAACCTGCCCAGTTTTCTTTCTTTGTCAGTCTTGCTGGATGTATTCCTGCAAACTCAGAGGTGATATCCACAAAAATCCAGCAAACTTCCTTAGACTTCTATATAAAACTCCTTAACAATTTCACTCCAGCTCCCGGATATGCCTCCCTTCCCACAAGCTTCAACTGTTTCAACCACATCAGGAGTGGGTAATTACTTTTCTCTGATCCTATTCAGAGCTTTACTTCTCCAGCACTTCCCATAATTTTATAAGATTAATTTTTATAAAAAGTTCCTTACTCCATAATACATAGTAGTTCTATTACCCTGATCAAACATTGACCCATGTGTAACTTCTGATTCTGCAAAGCCTTTCTTAAGTACGTATTCTGAAGTATTTCTTGTCCCCGTACATCAGAAAATATAAAAAGAATGTTTTTGTTTGGGAATTTTATTGCAATGTATTTGCAGTAATAAGACTGAATTTAATCCAAATGCCCATCAAATATAGGATGGATAAATAATGTGTTGATATAGTTACTTACAAAGAAAATGTACAAATTATAGCTTTTATATCAACATAGTCAAATCTCGGGAAACAAAATATTGACATAAAAAGTCATACAAGAGTAATTATTTAATGGCTCAGTTTATAAAAAGGAAATTATCTTTCAAGCATAAACAATATTTTTTTGCTGTACTTAAGTATTTGGTAAAATAATATGGAAAAAAGAGGGCATGATAATCACTAAATTCAGGACAGTAGTTACTCCTGGAGAAGAAAGACTAGAATGGGAACTGGGAGAGACTGTAAGGTAAGTATTAATGTGTTGAATTATGATTCCTGCCAAATTCATATGTTGAAGTCCTAACCCTCAGTACCTCAATATGTGACTTTATTTGGAGTTAGGGTCTTTACAGAGATAATCAAGATAAAATAATCTCATTAAGGTGGGTGCTAATCCAATATGAGTGCCATCTTTTTAAAAAGGGAAATTTAGTCACAGAGACATATGCAGGGGCAAGACGATGTGAAGACAGGGAGAAGGAGGTCACCTACAAGCCAAGTCAAAAGGCCTGAAACCCATTCTTCCCTCAGAAAGAACCAACACTGCCAACTCCCTCATCTGAGACTTCTAGCCTCCAGAGCTGTGAGACAATACCTTTCTCTAGTTTAAGCCACTCCTATTGATTCTGTTTCTCTGGAAGCCACTAACACAAGAAGAGTCTTCAGGCTTCAGTTTCATCCAAACCATGGAGGAAAAACAACACCATGAAACATGTTTGGAAAAGCAATTGTGGGAAAGTAAAAAGGGGATCTAAGAGAATAACCCTTTATGTTCTACATGTTAATACATTGATTACACAGCATTATCTCAATCACAATAAAAGCCTATGAAATAGGCATTATTAGCCCCATTTTAAAGACAAAGAAAAGGAGATTTTAGGGTTTCTAATTAATTTACTCTGACACATAGCTAGTAAATAACAAATCTGGAATTTACAATTTAAGGGGGTCTGCCTGAGGAATAAGTGTACCAAAACTAGCTGAACTTAATTACTAGAAAAAACTACCGTATCGTAAGAAACATGTGAGTGCATTTCTTTTTATTTCTTCCTGTAATAACACCTCTCTCCCTAGTTTTCTCCTTAGTTTTCTAGCACCTTGAGATGACTCTGGCCAAGGACAAAAGTTCATGAATTTGGCTAATTGTGATTTCCAAACATGGCTAACCATCAAAATCACATGGGGAGAATTGTTTTTAAATAAAGATTAGGAAATCCTATGTTTGTAAAATGGTGTTGGCCAATTTCTGAAATTCTGTCCATATTTTTTCCAGCTTTATGCAGATAAAATTGACATATAACATTGTGTAAGTTTAAGGTGCACAATGTGATCATTTGATACACTTATAATTAGAAAACTATTACCACCATAGCATTAGCTAACATGTCCTGTCACATAATTAACATTTATTTTTTGTGATGAGAATTCTACTCATATTTTATTTTTTCTAACATCTTAATTGGAGTATAATTGCTGTACAATGGTGTGTTAGTTTCTGCTTTATGAAAAAGTAAATCAGCCATACATATATACATATCACCATATCTCCTCCCTCTTGTGGCTCCCTCCCACCCTCCATATCCCAACCCTCCAGTTGGTCAGAAAGCACCAAGCTATGTGGCTGCTTCCCACTAGCTATCTATTTTACATTTGTTAGTATATATATATATGTCCATGCTACTCTCTCATGTCATCCCAGCTTACACTTCCCACTCCCCGTGTCCTCAATTCCATTCTCTACATCTTTATTCCTGTCCTGCCCCTAGGTTCCTCAGAACCTTTTTTTTTTTTTTTTTTTACATTCCATATATTTGTGTTTGAATACGGTAATTTTTTTTTCTCCTTCTGACTTACTTCACTCTGTATGGCAGACTTTAGGCCCATCCAACTCAATACAAATAACTCAATTTCATTTTGTTTTATGGCTGAGTAATATTCCATTGTATATATGTGCCACATCTGCTTTATCCATTCATCTGTCAATGGACACTTAGGTTGCTTCCATGTGCTTGCTATTGTACACAGACCTTTTGAACATTGTGGTACATGACTTTTTGAATTATAGTTTTCTCAAGGTATATGCCCAGTAGTGGGATGGTGGGGCTGTATGGTAGTTCTATTTTTAGTTTTTTAAGCAACTTCCATACTGTTCTCTATAGTGGCTGTATCAATTTACATTCCCAACAGCAGTGTAAGATGGTTCCCTTTTCTCCACACCCTCTCCAGCATTTATTGCTTGTAGAGTTTTTGATGATGGCCATTCTGACAGGTGTGAGGTGATACCTTATTGTAGTTTTGATTTGCATTTCTCTAATGATTAGTGATCTTGAGCATCCTTTCACGTGTTTGTTGGCAATCTGTATATCTTCTTTGGAGAAATGTCAATTTAGCTCTTTACCGATATTTGGATTGGGTTGTTTCTTTTTTTGATACTGAACTGCATGAAAGCTGGTAAATTTTGGAGATTAATCCTTTGTCAGTTGCTTCATTTGAAAATATTTTCTCCCATTATGAGGGTTGGCTTTTCGTCTTGTTTATGGTTTCCTTTGCTGTGCAAAAGCTTCTAAGTTTCATTAGGTCTGATTTGTTTACTTTTGTTTTTATTTCCAATTCTGTAGGAGGTGGGTAAAAAGGATCTTGCTGTGATTTATGTTACAGAGCACTCTGCCTATATTTTCCTCTAAAAGTTACGTAGTGTCTGGCCTTACATTTAGGTCTTTAATCCATTTTGTGTTTATTTTTGTGTATGGTGTTAGGGAGTGTTCTAATTTCATTCTTTTACATGTAGCTGTCCGGGTCTCCCAGCACCATTTATTGAAAAGGTTTTTTCTCCATTGTATATTCTTGCCTCCTTTATCAAAAATAAGGAGACCATAAGTGTGTGGGTTTACCTCTGGGCTTTCTATCCTATTCCATGGATCTATATTTCTGTTTGTATGCCAGTACCATACTATCTTGATTACTGTAGCATTGTATAGTCTGAAGTCTGGTAGCCTTATTCCTCCAGCTCTGTTTTTATTTCTCAAGTTTGCTTTTGCTATTTAGGGGCTTTTGTGTTTCCATACAAATTGTGATTTTTTTTGTTCTAGTTCTGTGAAAAATGTCAGTGGTAGTTTGACAGGGATTGCATTGAATCTGTAGATTGCTTTGGGTAGTAGAGTCATTTTCACAATGTTGATTCTTCCAATCCAAGAACATGGTATATCTCTCCATCTGTTTGTATCATCTTTAATTTCTTTCTCCAGTACCTTATACTTTTCTGCATACAGACCTTTTGTCTCCTTAGGTAGATTTATTCCTAGGTATTTTACTCTTTTTGTTGCAATGGTAAATGGGAGTATTTCCTTAATTTCTCTTTCAGATTTTTCATCCTTAGTGTATAGGAATGCAAGAGATTTCTGTGCATTAATTTTGTATCATGCTACTTTAACAAATTCATTGATTAGCTCTAGTAGATTTCTGGTAGCATCTTTAGGATTCTCTCTATATAGTGTCACTTCATCTGCAAGCAGTGACAGCTTTACTTCTTCTTTTCTGATTTAGATTCCTTTTATTTCTTTTTCTTCTCTGATTGCTGTGGCTAAAACTCCCAAAACTATGTTGAATAATAGTGGTGAGAGTGAGCAACGTTGTCTTATTCCTGATCTTAGAGAGAATGTTTTCAATTTTTTACTTTGAGAATGATGTTGGCTGTAGGTTTGTCATCTATGGCCCTTATTATGTGGAGGTAATTCCCTCTATGCCTACTTAAGGAGGGTTTTTATCATAAATGGGTCTTAAATTTTGTCAAAAGGTTTTTTGCATCTATTGAGATGATCATATGGTTTTTCTCCTTCAGTTTGTTAATATGTTGTATCACATTGATTGATTTGCATATATTGAAGAATCCTTGCATTTCTGGGATAAACCCCACTTCATCATGGTGCATGATGCCTTCAATGTGTTGTTGGCTTCTGCTTGCTAGTATTGTGTTGAGGATTTTTGCATCTATGTTCATCAGTGATACTGGCATGTAGTTTTCTTTCTTTGAAACATCTTTGTCTGGATTTGGTATCAGGGTGATGGTGGCCTCATAGAATGAGTATGGGAGTGTTCCTCCCTCTGCTATATTTTGGAACAGTTTGAGATGATAGGTGTTAGCTCTTCTCTAGGTGTTTGATAGAATTTACCTGTGAAGCCATCTGGTTCTGAGCTTTTGTTTGTTGGAAGATTTTTAATACTAGTTTCAATTTCAGTGCTTGTGATTTGTCTGTTTATATTTTCTATTTCTCCCTGTTTCAGTTTTGGAAGGTTGTGCTTTTCTCAGAATTTGTTCATTTCTTTCAGGTTGCCTATTTTGTTGGCATATAGTTGCTTGTAGTAGTCTCTCACGTTCCTTGATATTTCTGCAGTGTCAGCTGTTACTTCTTTTTCATTTCTAATTCTATTAATTGGAGTCTTCTCCCTTTTATTCTTGATGAATCTGGCCAATGGTTTATCAACTTTCTTTATCTTCTCAAAGTACCAGCTTTTAGTTTTATTGCTCTTTTCTATTGTTTCCTTAATTTCTTTTTCATTTATTTCTGATCTGATCTTTATAATTTCTTTCCTTCTGCTAACTTTGCAGTTTTTTTGTTCTTTCTCTAATTACTTTAGTTGTAAGGTTAGGTTGTTTATTTGAGATGTTTCTTGTTTCTTGAGGTAGGATTGTATTGCTATAAACTTTCCTCTTAGAACTGCTTTTGTTATATCCCATAGGTTTGGGGTCGTTGTGTTTTCATTGTCATTTATTTCTAGTTATTTTTGTATTTCCTCTTTGATTTCTTAAGTGGTCTCTTTGTTATTTAGTAGTATATTGTTTAGCCTCCATGTGTTTGTATTTTTTACTGATTTTTTTCCCTGTATTTTATATCTCGTCTCATAGCTTTGTGGCCGGAAAAGATACTTGATGCGATTTCAATTTTCTTAAATTTACCAAGGCTTGATTTCTGACTCAAGATATGATCTATCCCAGAGAATGTTCCATGAGCACTTGAGAAGAAAGTGTATTATGCTATTTTTGGATGGAATGCCCTTTAAATATCAATTAAATCCATCTTGTTTAATGTATCATTTAAAGATTGTGTTTCATTATTTATTTTCATTTTGGATGATCTGTCCATTGGTTAAAGTGGGGTGTTAAGTCCCCTACTATGATTGTGTTACTGTTGATTTCCCCTTTCATGGCTGTCAGCATTAGCCTTATGTGTTGAGGTGCTCCTATGTTGGGTACATAAATATTTACAATTGTTATATCTTCTTCTTGGATCAATCCCTTGATCATTATGTAGTGTCCTTCTTTGTCTCTTCTAATAGTCTTTATTTTAAAGTCTATTTTGTCTGATATGAGAATTGCTACTCCAGCTTTCTTTTTATTTCCATTTGCATGGAATATCTTTTTCCATCCCCTCACTTTAAGTTTTTTTGTGTCCCTAGGTCTGAAGTGGGTCTCTTGTAGACAGCATATATATGGTCTTGTTTTTTTAATCCATTCAACCAGTCTATGTCTTTTGGTTGGAACATTTAATCCATTTACATTTAATGTAGTTATCAATATGTGTTTGCCTATTACCATTTTGTTAATTGTTTGGGGTTTATATTTGTAGGTCTTTTCCTTCCTTTGTGTTTCCTGCCTAGAGAAGTTCCTTTATTATTGTTATAAAGGAGGTTTGGTGGTGCTGAATTCTCTTAGCTTTTGCTTGTGTGTAAAAGTTTTAATTTCTCTGTCGATTCTGAATGATATCCTTGCTGGGTAGAGTAATCTCGGTTGTAGGTTTTTCTCCTTCATCACTTTAAATATGTCTTGCCACTCCCTTCTGGCTTGCAGAGTTTCTCCTAAAAGATCAGCTGTTAACCTTATGGAGTTTCCCTTGTGTGTTATTTGTTGTTTATCCCTTGCTGCTTTTAATATGTTTTCCTTGTATTTCATTTTTGATAGCTTGATTAATATGTGTCTTGGCATGTTTCTCCTTGGATTTATCCTGTGTGGGACTCTCTGTGCTTCCTGGACTCGATTGACTCTTTCCTTTCCCATATTAGGGAAGTTTTCAACTATAATCTCTTCAAATATTTTCTCAGTCTCTTTTTCTCTTCTTCTTCTGGGACACCTATAATTCAAATGTTGGTGTGTGTTTAGTGTTGTCCCAGAGGTCTCTGGGACTGTTCTCTATTCTTTTCATTCTTTTTACTGCTGTGTGGTAGTTATTTCCACTATTTTAGCTTCGAGGTCACATATCCATTCTTCTGCCTCATTTATTCCACTATTGATTCCTTCTAGAGAGTTTTTAATTTCATTTTTTTGTGTTTTTCAATATCATTTGTGTGCTCTTTTCTTTTTCTAGGTCCTTGTTAAATCTTTCTTGTATTTTCTCTATTCTATTTCCAAGATTTTGGATCATCTTTACTATCATTACTCTGAATTCTTTTTCAGGTAGACTGCCTATTTCTTCTTCATTTATTTGGTCTGGTGGGATTTTTCTTTGCCTCTTCTTCTGCTGTGTGATTCTCTGTCTTCTCATTTTGCTTAACTTACTGTGTTTGGGGACTCCTTTTCACAGGCTGCAGGTTCATAGTTCCTTTTGTTTCAGGTATCTGCCCCCAGTGGCTAAGTTTGATTCAGTGGGTTGTGGTAGGCTGCCTGGTGGAGGTGACTGGTGCCTTTGTTTTGGTGGATGAGGCTGGATCTTGTCTTTCTTGTGTGCAGGACTGTGGTGGTATGTTTTGGGGTGTCTGTGACCTTATTATGATTTTAGGCAGCCTCTCTTCTAATGGGTGGGGTTGTGTTCTTGTCTTGCAAGTTGTTTGGCATAGGTTGTCCAGCACTGTAGCTTGCTGGTCCTTGAGTGGAGCTGGGTCTTAGCGTTGAGATGGAGATCTCTGGGAGAGCTTTGCCATTTGATATTATATGGAGCCAGGCAGTCTCTGGTGGACCAATATCCAGAACTCGGCTCTCCCACCTCAGAAGCCCAGGCCTGACATCCGTCTGGAGTGCCATGACCCTGTCAACCACACAGCTCAGAAAAAAAGGTAGAAAAAGAGAAATAAATTTAAAAAATGATAAATAAATAAAATAAAGTTATTAAAATAAGAAACAAAAAATATTAAGAAATTAAAAAGTAATAAAAGAAAGAAAGAAGAGAGCAACCAAAGCAATAAACAAATCCACCAATGATAAAAAGCTCTAAAACTATACTAAAAACAAAAAACAAAACAGAAAACAGACAGACAGAACCCTACCACAAATGATAAAAGCAAAAGTAGATAGACAAACTCAGACAAAGAATCACTCAAAAAAAGATAAAAAGGAAATAGATATATATAGGAAGAGAGAAACCAAATCAATAAACTAATCTACCAATTATAATAAACTCTATATACTTAACTAAGATAAACATAAAACCAGAAACAAATTAGATGCAGAAAGCAAACCCCAAGTCTACAGTTGTTCCCAAAGTCCACCACCTCAATTTTGGGATAATTCATTGTCTATTCAGGTATTCCATAAATGCAGCTAATATCAAGTTGATTGTGGAGATTTAATCCACTGCTCCTGAGACTGCGGAGAATTTCCCTTTCTCTTCTTTGTTCACACAGCTCTTGGGGTTCAGCTTTTGATTTGGCCCCACCTCTGTGTGTAGGTGGCCTGAGGGTATCTGTTCTCCACCCAGACAGAATGGGATTAAAATAGAAGCTGATTAGTGGGCTCTGGCTCACTCAGGCTGTGAAGAGGGAGGGTTATGGAATGTGGGGCAAGCCTGCTGCGGCAGAGGCCAGCATGAGGTTGCAACAGCCTGAGGCATGCCGTGTGTTCTCCTGGGAAGTTGTCCCTGGATCACGGGACCCTGGCAGTGGCAGGCTCCACAAATTCTTGGGAGGGGAGTTGTGGATAGTGACTTGTGCTTGCACACAGGCTTCTTGGTCGCTGCAGCAGCAGCCTTAGCATTTCATGCCTATCTCTGGTGTCCGTGCTGATAGCTGCGGCTCATGCTGTTCTCTGGAGTTTGTTTATGTGGTGCTCTGAATCCCCTTTACTCACGCACCTCAAAACAATGGTCTCTTGCTTCTTAGGCAGTTCCAGACTTTTTCCTGGACTCCCTCCCAGCTAGCTGTGGCACACTATCCCACTTCAGGCTGTGTGCACACAGCCAACCCCAGTCCTCTCCCTGGGGTCTGACCTCCGAAGCCTAAGCCTCAGGTTCCAGCCTCCACCTACCCTGGTGGGTGAGCAGACAAGCCTCTTGGGCTGGTGAGTGCTGGTCGGCACCAGTCCTCTGTGCAGGGATCTTTCCACTTTGCCCTCTGCATCCCTGTTGCTGCTCTCTCCTCTGTGGCTCTGAATCTTTCCCCACACCACTCCCCATCTCCACCAGTGAAGGGGCTTCCTAGTGTCTGGAAACTTTTCCTCCTTCACAGCTCCTTCCCCGAGGTACAGGTCCTGTCCCTATTCTTTTGTCTCTGTTTTTTCTTTTTTCTTTTGCCCTCCCCAGGTACATGTGGAGTTTCTTGCCTTTTGGGAAGTCTGAAGTCTTCTGCCAGTGTTCTGTAGGAGTTGTCCTACATATAGATGTATTTCTGATGTACTTGTTGGGAGGAAGATGATCTCCACGTCTTACTCCTCCACCATCTTGAGCATTTCCCCTCTACCCATATTTTAAAACTACATCTTTACCTGACCAAATTTCCTGACAGCAATTAATATATACAGCTTCTCTGAAATTCTATAGAATTTATGTTACCCGTTTTACACATATCAAATTCTATCTTGCAAAATAGTTATATATTTATGTTTCTCTCAGATAGTAGGTTAATATTTCTTAAAATTAGTCTTCATATTTGGCTAAAACACTTTTTTCCAAGCATAGCATAGTATTATACATACACTGGATTCACAAAAGTAAATTTAGGCATAAATAAATAACTTATAGGTTAGAAAACAACATTGTAGTGAGGTTAAGAATAGTTAGAAGCAGGTAAATCTTACAATGTAGACATGGAGAAGGAAAAAATATCACAAAAATTGATGGCCTTAAAACAGTGTTACAGTGTATGTAAGAAGATTAGGATGTTACATAATTCTATGGAATCATGTTTATTGAGTAATTTAAAATGTTAAATAAGTATACTCATCTCCATAAATTGTTGATTTTAATCTGAAACTAGTAATATATACAATTTATTGAGTGCATTCTTGGTGCAATCGGATACAGTTTACATACTTTATATGATTTATTTCATTTAATTGTCACAACTCTGCAAGGTAAATTTTTTTGTTTACATCTTATAGATGAAGAACAGAGGGCCAGAAAAATATTCTAAACCCACAGAACAGTTTCACAGATCTTTATCTTGTCCTTGGTAGAGCCACATAAGGACAATTGGCCTAGGCCAGCATATAGATTTTATCCAGCATACCTCAAATGGATTATGTCTAGGGACCAATATTATAGCAGTCCCCCTTTTTCTGTAGGGCACACATTCCAAGACCCCCACTGGATTCCTGAAGTCGCATATAGCACCAAACCTTATATATACTGTTTTTTCCTATGCATATATACCAAAGATAAATTTTAATCTATAAATTAGGCACAGTAAGAGATTAACAACAATAATAATAAAATAGAAGAACTATAATAATATACTGTAATAAAAGTTATATGGTTATGGTCTGTCTTTCATAATACCTTATTGTTTTGTACTTACCCTTCTACTTTTGATGATGTGATGTGATAAAATGCCAGTGAAGTGAGGTAAATGACTAGGCATTGTGACTTAGCATCAGACTACTATAGCCCTGGTGATACATTAAAAGGAAAATTATCTGATCTAGGTGATCCTTGGTCATGGATCCGTGATGATGTTGATGGTTGGATGAGGATCAGGCTTGTCAAGGGTTGGGGATCCCAGGTTGGACAGAGCAGGAAAGCACAAGATTGCATCATGCTACTCAGAAAACTGTTGAAAGTGAAACTTCAGAAAAGGGGGGACTGCTGTAGTTGCTAAAAGGCCAGAAGACTAGACTTCAACTAAGTAGCAGACTGGAGCTTAATTCATTAATTCAAAAATTCACTCACTATAGTGGTATTTTGGGGTCACCTTCTCTATACCAAACACTCAGCTAACCTATCTATAGGAAAAGCTAGATTCATATATGAGCACAAACTACCTCTGTGCATTCATTACTTTTTACTTTAATCATTAATAATCTTATATATTCATCTCTGAAATTGGAAACCTGTTAACTCATGTCATATGATTATTGTGATAAATAGCTTATAAAAACAATTTAAAACCACTTAAGAAAAATATAAAGTTCTAGAGAAAAATCTCATAAAATATTCCCTATAGTAATGGGTCCATACTAAAACTAGACACATCTGTTTAAATGGCAATTTTTAATAATTACAGCTTTGAATTTTAATTTAAAATAAGCCTGTTAACTTAAAATAAATCTGGCATTAAAACAGTTTTCATATCAGAATAAATGTGTTTTTCTCCCCAAAGTAAGCTTGATAAAATCTATTTAATTGTGTAATCTTAACTTCCCATTATTGGGTAACTGAAATTAGCAATGATAAGTGTTTAAATAAGCAAATTCCAATTACTATTAACATAAGCAATTCATTATTCAAATATGATCAATGTAGCTATTAAAGTACTGTAAACAGAATCATTACCAATGTGAATTATATTACTACACTATACACAGTCTATCAGATACACTTTTTTTGGTGAGTTTTATTTATTGTACTTTGTATATTTATATACCACATCTGCTACATATGTGTATGTAAATTTTCTATTTGTGAACATTCACCTCTATCACTTTTTTCTGGTTTGTAAGCAAAAACTAGAAGAACATTAGAGATTTGTAAATAATACATGCCAGAAAAAACCTACCCTTATTTTACACTAAACCTCATTGGCTAAATATAGCTGATCGTGGCTTTCAAGTCTAATTTTAAGTTCTATGTCATTTTTGTGACTTTTTTCCCCCCTTTTTTAAAGATATATGGCCTCATCATTATGTTGTCACTCATGTGGCTGAAAATATCTTTAAGTGAAGTATGGACTCAGTTATAGTTTAAAGTAAGACTTTTAAGATATTCTGAATCTGCCAGTTTCATACAAGATGGTAGTGGTTGTGGTGTTTCTGTGTTTGTGTGTTTGTGTATAGAGGTGGGATTCAGTGAGGAAATAAATGTTAAGTGCTTCTTAGAGCAACAATCAGCACACTGATCAGACCAATAACTCCCTTAGTCAAACCTGGAAGACTCCACGCTACCACATACATGGGTCTATAGGGCACTGGGATGAACCTGCCAACCAATTAATGTGAAAGAGCAGGCATTATTATTTCTACTTTACAAAAGAGAAAATTGATTAGTAAACTGTTTAAATGTGACTTTCTCCAAAGACAGTTTGTCCAGATAATAATAGCAAAGTATTGAAGTTTGCAAGGTATACTATTAACTATTAAAGTTAAGAAAAGATAACTTAATCTAAGTGCTAGATGGATATTATGGAAACAAACTATGTTGAATAATTTTCCAGTAAGTGATAGGTTGGGCAGGATGATCCTACACCACAGTTGTTTTTGTGAAGTCTTGATGGTTAGAAAAGGAGAGAAACTGCTTAATTAATTTTGTCTAACATTTTTCAACCCCTTTGTGAGTGCAATCTGCCTTTTATTTGCATAAAGTTATTTTGTTATACAATGATAAAGCAGAGTTCTATTCTGAGAAGGAATGTTTTATGTCAATGAAAACTCAAACTTGGCATAACAACGAAATTTAGTGTCATTATTGATAGAGTTGCTTTCCAGTATATTATTTTGTCTTTTAGGAAAACAATCCTCTAATCCTCCTGTCTCCTTCCACTGCCAACACTGCCCAGAGGTTGGAACTTGGGCTCTAGAAAGAAGAGGAAAGTACAAGTCTGTCCCCTTGAAGCAAAAACGTTATAGACTGGCCCCTGCAACATAGAAATTGGCTGAAAGATGGAGAAAGACAATCCAAGAGCAAAGCCCTATGATGAACCTTGGACTGGACTAATTATCATTGATTTAAAGTTTGTTGTTTCAGTTATCTTTAGTTTGTCCTAGTCTTTAAGTAAATTCTCTTAAATGGTCAATCTTATTATCAACAATCATGTGGAAGAAAATGTAGAAGGGTCCCACACCTTACAAGGTGCAAAGTAGCACCAAAGAAGTAAAAGTTGCCAAAAGCTTATAGTTTGCAAAATGAGACCCACAAGACAAATAGTGCAATGGTCTAGAGCCTACTAGACAGTGAGCTGAGGTAACAAGTAACACCCAGAATGCATTTGCAAAATATATAAGCATTCCTCATGGATTCATTGAGGAATCATTAGAAGAGACCGCAAAATAGTGATTTCTTATAACCATACACAGGACTTGCATCTTAATGATTTGTGCCTAATTTTAGAATCATTAGCCTGCAATAATTGTCAATCCAAGTTTGTGACCAGACACAACCAAGTAGTCCAAGATGCAGCTTCAAAGTTTCCTTGCCCTGAAACATAAATAGTTTCAGGGTTGCTACCAGCTGAAATTTTAAACAATCTTTACTGCAATTTCATTCTACAACTTGAATTAATGCATGTCAAGTCTCCTGTCATTGATGTCCTACGGCCAATATAGTGATCCTTTTACACGTATAATGAGAGTGAAGAGGCCACATGTTTGGTCTACCGAGTTTGGAACCTAAGTTTGAAATCATCATGATTTCACATAAAAGTAGTCACCATATACATATTAGTCTTATATTTTCTAACAAGCTTTATGGCCCATTAGTATTCATAATATTTTCAAATTATTTTAAATTACCATACTCAGTAATCTGAATTACATTATGCTTTGACTGTAGCAGCTGAGCCTTACTATCCCCATTAAGTTTTCATTTATTTTTAATTAAAAATATAGAACGAGAAAATAACCAAATAAAATCAAAATGGTAACATCCTGCATTGGAATCAGGTCTGCTAAATGAGGACTCATCATCTAGTCCTACTTAATGGGAACAAGGATTAAGTGGGAATCAGAGACTATCCAATTTCTATTTGCTCTCATCATAAATTGAGTGCTAGAACATCTTTAAGACTAAATAGTAATTACAGGGTAAGGATTCGGGTACCAAGATTTTGGTGAATCTCAGTTTCTCTAATCACTTCAGCTCAGGGGGTAAATAAATGAGTCCATAGGAATTCAAAATAGCTTGAAAACTGGGTCAATTTTCTCTTATGCTTATAAATGCTGTACACAGCAATGACAGCCTGTTACAAGGCTCACCAAAATTAGTGGGAGGACATGAGCTTTAAAAGTGTGAGATTGCATTCTCTTCCTAAAGACAGAAGATGAGAACAGCCAAACACAGACAATGAAAGCACAAAATAGCTTAGGTAAAATAAAGATAAATAAATAAACAAGCAAATGAAAAAAGAAGAAAATGAGGTTCTTTATAGACATTATCTATGAATCATGAAAACTCTGCTCTAAGGTATGTATTATCATCCCTGTTACATAAAGGGGAAATGAGGCTCACTGAGCTTAAGATATATGACTGACAAGGCTTACATATTAAGTAACAAACTGGGGAGTTTAAACCTCCATCTTTCTATTTTAGGACCCATTTCATTTCCACTGTCCCATAGTGCCTCAAATCTAAGGGTGTGTATCTGTTCCAAATATTCCCCCACCCCAGACTTTGAACCATCACTTTGTTGTATCCTTTAGTTTTCTTGAGTTTTGTTCTGTTTTGTATTTTGAGATTCAATGGAAACAGAATTCAGTATTACATCCCTGTTGTGTTCAGATTAGATCACACATAAAAAATGGAACTACAGGTAATGGGCACATTTTTTCATAAATTGAAATAATTAGTATTAAGAATGAGATGGGGGCTTCCCTGGTGGCACAGTGGTTGAGAGTCCGCCTGCTGATGCAGGGGACACGGGTTCGTGCCCCGGTCCGGGAAGATCCCACATGCCGCGGAGCGGCTGGGCCCGTGAGCCATGGCCGCTGAGCCTGCGTGTCTGGAGCCTGTGCAACGGGAGAGGCCACAACAGTGAGAGGCCTGCGTACCACAAAAAAAAAAAAAAAAAAGAATGAGATGTAGTTAGAGGACTCACTCGGCTTATTAATTCGTTAATATAACCCAAAGAGAAGAGAACAAGCTGGTTTTATTTTATGACGTACCTGGCATCCTGCATAAAGAAAAGGATTCCTGTGAAGCCAGAGATGATATTCTATATCTCAAAGGAGAGCAGATTTTCCTTTAAGAGAGGCAATTATATTACATTTCTTGCCCTATCTGCCCCCTTTGTTGTTCACCAGGACTGAAATAATAGATTCATCTGCCCCAAAGGTAGACATTATTAGATGCTCACTTGTGTCAACGAATGTTTGCCTCATTAACGGAAGGCTCCCCCATGCTGTGGTTAGTCATGGTTATGCATTAAGAAGAAAACTTCATTAAACAAGCACTTCAATATTCTCTTTTTACCTTTACATTTTGAATTTATGAAATGAGCTTATTCAACTTCCTCACCTTTGAATAATTTACTCAATTGATTTGTTCATTAAATGCCATCCAATCTATGTGTATATTGTTTCTTTGTAAATATACCCAAGTCTGTAGCAAGAATCCCATACCTAAAATTATATAATTGTGCATTTGTCATGGGTATGGGAAGTGGGGCTATCCATCATTGCTGGTAGTTTAAAAGAAAAGAGGTAGTCTTCTGAATAGTTTTAAGTTTCTCAAGGCATATTCATATCACAGCATTAATGTATGCCTTAAGAAATGTTTATCTAAGCTTTTTGTTCTATTTTGTTTCCTAAGAATCATTATCTTATCCATAAAAGATAAAATGACATTGGAAATATTTTAGAAATAATTCAAGTATAGAATTTTCTGTGCTCTGAGTTAGGTATTTGACTTGGAGTCTGGTCCCTGGTCTTTCAAACTATGATTATTTGGCTGTTTTAGTGTAGTTCTTTAAGCAATACACAGTATACTCATTCCAGGATGAGTTAGAACCACGTGTCTCTTTAGTCTTGCATGGATTCTGATTTTATTTAATAAAAAAAGCCAGTAATTCTAGAAACAATTCCAAGGATTAATTCACTGAATAATATAAGCAATCAAGTTAGTCTTTTACTAAATCCTCTGCTTAAATGATAGTATTTTACAAAGTTTTCCTTGTTTTGATTTTGAGCTATTGTAGAGTAGAAACTAGATATACAAAAAAAAATTATACAAATGTGAGGGCTATTTCAGATAGTCAATAATAGAATGTTGATACAAAATAATTCAATGTAAGGACCGAAGGTGATAATAACAAAGAACATAATGCCTTGCTATGTATTTATAATAAGCAAACTTGGAAAGTACTTTCATGCATGTTTGTCATAGAAAATATTCACTTTTTTATGATTAGGATGCCAGTAAAAACAAACAGGATGGGGAGTCAGAAGAATTGTGCATCCGTTCTGACTGTCCTTCTTGTTCACTGTAGCATTCTTTGACTATTAAGTGCCCACTCTAGACTTCAGTTTTTTATCTTCATAAAAAGGTTGTAATTCTGTCCCTCTCAGAGAGTTACATAATAGGATTAAATGAAATAAGTTATGTGATATTTGTGCAAAGTATAAAGCACTATGCAAATATTAGCTGCTTTTATTGCTAAAATTATTATATATTTTTGCTGTCATCTCCATGAAACATCTAAATTTCAAGCTTACTTTTGTTCAATTTACTCCTTAACATCCGCTTTTTTTTTTTTTTTGGCCACGCCACATCTTATTTCCCTAACGAGGGATCAAACCCACTCCCCCTGAAGAGGAAGCACAGAGTCTTAACCACCATACTGCCAATGAAGTCAACATCTGCTTTCTGTTTCTTTTTTTTTTAAACATCTTGTCATCTCCAGTTCTCTGTTTCCTCTTCACCTGCCACAGCCATCGCCCTATGGTTGGCATATTCAAAAATGTGTACTTCCTTTTACTGACTGATCTTTACTTTAGATTGGACTACCACTTTTTAGAAAATATTTTTAAATCTCTCTGTTCATAACTGAAATATCTTTTATAATACCATAACTCTTCCCTCCAAAGCTAAGCTTCTCTTCACCCCTTCCCAAAGATGCCACCCAAAGAATGTAATAAATTTGTAGAGCAGTTCATATTTCCATTGGAATTGTGATAATTTCCCCACCATAGAAGGCTGTGTCCCTGTAATATGTAAGTAAGTGCGTGGCATGTGTGTGGGTGTGTATGAATATGTGTATGTGTGTATAAACAATTATAAGAACCTATTACTAAGCTGGAGAGAAAACAAAATGGTTTAATTTAAAAGCTGGGGATAGAGAGCAGCAAGTTGATGGGAACAGTGACAAGGGACCTTGTGATACACCTATCTTGCAGGAGACCAACAAACTAGTGGGAGCTTTCAGTGCTGCCAGATACCCTCTGAGCTGCTTCCCTTTGGGAAAAGATCAACTGAATCTGGCAAATGACTAAATCACTATTTGGAAAACAAAGGTCAAGTAGAAGGCTATTCACTTTGTTTCCTCTTGTTTGCTTTTATCTGTGAACTTCTGGGAAGTTCATGTGGATTGAAGAACATTAAGTCAACATTACTCTCTGCATTGGCATGCTCACATTTCCTAATCGAGCCTGCTGAAGTACCACAACAGTGCTTCCTAGATTGCTGTTCACATCCTGTCCTGGGTCTGCCTCAATCAGACTTGATCCTGTTTTTTCAATTAAAACTGGTAGAAGTAACACAATTAGAGAATATGGAAATGAGTGTTATGAGAACAGTCAACATTTTCCAGGAGAAAGTTCTTTAGTATTTCCACCATCTGATGAAAGAGAAGAAGGACTTTGAGCTATATGGAATATAGGAGACAGTCAATGCTTAGAAAACATTGCCCATTCTTGGATGCCTATTTCTAGCCTGGACCACTCCCCTGAACTCCAGAACCATATTTCCAGCTGCTCACTCAAGAAATCCCCTTAGATTTCTAACGAGCGTCTGTCTCAAAGTTAACATGTACACAAATTGAACTCTTGATCTCTACTCTTCATCTACTCCTGCAGTTGCCTCAAAACTGCTCCTTCCTTCAGTCCTTCTATCTAAGTATAAGCTAACTCCAATATTCTAGTTAACTAGAAAAAGAAGTTTCTCTTTCACATTCCACATGCAATTTGTTAGGCCCTCTTGTTTTTATTTTCAAATTATATCCCAAATGCAACAACTTCTACCATCTCTAAACTTACCACCCTTCTAGTCCCTGGCATTTCTCATCTGATAAATGTCAGCATCCTCCTAACTGGATATGGTTACCCCCTAAAAATTATTTTCAATACAGTAGTAAGAGTAATCCAGCTAAAAAGGAAATAATGTCAAGTCACTCTTTCTGCTCAAAACCAAAGACTTCTCATTTCACTTAAAATAAGTCAAAGGCCTTACAGTTATCTGTATTCTCCTAAATAAACTGCCCCCTGCTGCCTCTTTGACTTCATATCCTACCCTATACCCCTTTCTTACCCCACTCCAGCTATGCTGCCTTATGCACAAAAGTCACATTTTTGCCCCAGGCCCTTTGCACTTGCTGTTTCTACTACCTGGAATACTCTTCTTCCAGATATCCATATGGTTTATTCTCTTACCACTTTCTAGTCGTTAATCAAGTATTTCTTTTTTAGTGTAGGCTTCACTGACTGAGATATCAAATGAAAACTCTCCAAGGAAGCCCTTCCTTTCATAACACTTAACATTTGTCTAACTTTTGATATATTTGACTTGTCTATTGTTGATCCCCTATAAATAAATTGTAAGCTTAATGACAACAAGGATGTTTTTGTTATGTTAACTGTGGTGTCCCATATTCTAGACTCTTACCTGATGAAAGAAGCTGCAAATTTTAACAGCATGTCTACAGAAAATGCAGAAACAGTCTCCACATTGTAGTTTCTTTATATGATCCTTAATATGCCAGAAAAAAAAAAAAACCTTTAAAATAAATGAAGGAATGGTGTTCAGGTAAGCAGTTAGAGTAATATAGGTCATGATATAGCTTTCTTGCTCATAAAGCTGTGAGCGCGAAAAAGACTAGAGAAGGAAGAATAAATGGATATCATGTCACTTGGAGTCAAAATGTTTTCACATCTTGATTTCCTCTATAAATATTTTAGACCCATAAACTCTCCAGTTTCTTTGAGCTACTTGGGATAGTATTTAGTTCCTTTACCCCAGGTGGCTATACACCATGTGATTTTGTGTAAGATTCCAATTATCAGAAAAATAGGGTATATCTAGAATTTGTTACTACATTTATTTCACATAAAGAATTTAGTCCTAGTAAACACTGGAAGAAAAAATCCAAAACTGATTATTTATAGCTTTATGACTGTTACATTTCTCTAGCATTTTTACCTCATAATTTTGCATCTCTTCTCACAGACTTCATACTTTGAAAATGGAAATAAATGACAACCCTTAATTCAAATTTGTTACCAGTGTCAGTTTCTTAAAATAGGTTGACTATTTGCTTTGAAAAAATCTTTGGAACGGCCTTTGATGATTATATAAAGCCTGAAAACTTTAAGTATACAGAGATCCCAAAAGTCAAAATATTTCTCTCTGGTAATTTCAGTTGACATCATGGAAGTCTCAGAATGAGGTTATGTTAGAAAAATTATATCCTTAGATATTAAAGCTTTAGCTTTAATTTAATTTCTCTATACCTGTGGAAATCGAATTTATTTTCTATATGACCTTCATCACTCCCCTACAGAGCTAGGGCCTATCTGATGACAGAAACATTGATCTTGGGTAAAGTTCACTGTCTGAATATCTGTGGATACAATTTTGCTCAAAATTCAATCTATAGCCAAGTAGTAAACATTTAAACTGTTTACTGTCTACCTTTTCTTTCTCTCTTTTTTTTTTTTTTACAAAATCTTCCTCTCTTTGCTACATTAATTTTACAATTTAAGGACTTATTATATTCCTAGGCTTATGTGGAGCCACTTATTCAAGTGTTTTTATTGAAGACATTTATCTTTTCCCTGCATCCATTTTTATGGCAGCAAAAAATATCATTTATAGCTAAGGGAACATATAGCAGTCAGAATAATGTTGTAAATAATGATGATTTGGGAATGAAGATTGGCTGAGCCCTGTGAAAGTTTAGACTTAATGAGTTAAGGACGGGAAGCCTTGTGAATAGAAAGTAATTGTGTATGTGTCAGCTCTCATGATGTAGTGACGGCTAAATTCTGGCTGTGTGGGATGGGGGCCAAGGTGCTTCACTTCATTCAGTGAACATCTAGATACAATTGTCAAAAATTTTAAGTGCTTTTGCATTGAAAGGGACAAGAAAATTACCCATATGCTGAGAATATACAAACTTAGCTCAAATGATCAAAGTATATTTTACTTGAGATCTCCTATGATATTAAAATTAAAAATGGCAAAAGAAAACCAGCTTTCAGGCACTGTTGAATAAAGGGATTTAGTAAAATTAGACATTGCTATTTGATGAATCTTAATTACTAACCACTGGTTATTCTGTGCTACTTTAAACTTTCATAATGAACAGTCTGAGCACATAATCTGGTGCCTATGGTTAAGCCTAAAAACTTCACTGTAAAGTAGTTCAGGCAACACAAAATGTACAAATATCATGAATGACTTTTCCCCATTACAGAATCTGCTCTATTATTTGTGAGCTCTTGACAACAACTAACAGGTGTGCATGAGATTGTACATCTGAATTGCAGTAATAGCCCCAGATCTTCCACTAAATATGTTCTCATCCTGAGATTGAGAAATATAGGGTAGAATATAATTCATCTAGTCAACAAATATTTATTTAGTGGCCATTATGTGTCAGACACTGTGCTAGCTGCTAGGGAAAGAAGATATTAGTGTTTTGAATCTTCTGCAAACACAGATTTGCAAACAAAATTGTTTAATTCAATAAAATGACAGCTATAATTCAGCAAGTTAAAAGGTCTATAAAAGCAATGTGGAGCTACTGAGAAAAGTACTTCAGCATGGATTGCACATGATTTGTCAAACAAACAGAAAAATTAAAGGAAAGATGAGAAGGGAGGAAATGGGAAAGAAAAGGGTGGGAAGAATGCAAGGAGAGAAGGTTTAAATCCCTGGGGAGCACCTGATGTAAAAAATGCATTGAAAGCAGGAAAAGGCTGGTTATACCTGGGAAAATTCCAGTGGGAAAGGATGAGTGATGAGGAGTACCAGAAAGTAATGCTACATAAGTAAGGAGGGACAGAAGGGCCTAAGCTATCTTCTAATATGTTTAGTTTTCATGTAAGTTATTTAAATAAAAGATGTCTTTGAACAATTTTGAGGAAGGAGGTAACAAGATCAGATTTGCAAACTCTAAGGATTTCCATGATAGATATGGGAAATACATTAGATGGTAGTGAGATTCGAAGCTTAGAGAAACTACAGAGAAGACCATTACAAAGATCCAAATGATAGGTGACAAGAGGCAAACTAGTAAGGGCTAATATATTTTGTACTTACTATTTTGCATGTTTTAAAGTAACTAATTTATTCAATAAAACAAGCCTAAAAGATAGTCACTAATTCATCTATCACTTCTATTTTACAGTACAGGAAACTAAGGTAAATAGGTTAAGTAACATGGTAGAGCTAAGCTATGAACCTAGGCATTTTGGCTGCTAAATCTGTACTGTTAACCACTACACTTTACTACCTTAAAGACAATACCATAATGATACAAGGCAGCAATAAAAAGGGTAAATTCCTATTCTGGTTACCAGCTTAAATTTCTGCTCGCATCTAGGAATAAACCTTACCATGATTTTGCCAATTCTAGTTGCAGATGTTGAGAAACTGGTTCCTGTAAGCCAAGTACATGAGGAGAGTGATATGCTGGAAAACAAGCCCATCTACCACTTCTGATTCTCCAGAGTCCACTTTCAGAGTCACCCAGTCTTTAACGAGGCTGACAATGTTGGAATGCAGAAGAATGCTGGACTGGATAACTTTTTCAGCAGGTTAATTATCAGGCCAAGTGAGAAACCCCCCAAAGGCCTGGGCTAAGTCTTTCAGCCATAAAGTCTTTTCCAACAGGGCTTCAAAGTCGATGGATGGCCGGTTCTGAAGCAGAACGGCAACTATTAATGGCCATGGGCTCAGAACCAGGTGTTGAATTTGCAGAAGCTACATTTTGTAGGCATCTTCAGTGACTTATAAAGGTCTAACAGTGACAAAGGCATGCATGTCCTCTGTTTCTGAGGAATATCTTAGAACACCATAGTAGCTGGAGTCCTATTAACATTTATACCACCTCCTAGTCTTCCTGAACACTTAATATTATATGCATCCTGGTTCCCAGTCACTTTTGGTACTTAAAGTAGAATTTCATTCTCAAGTCCCATTTGATAACATTTTTTCTGGACAATAAATAGCCAGAGAATACAATAATCCTGATACTTTATGCTTGCCAGCCAAACTAAGCAATTATCACTCTCCACACTTATAGCTCTATCAGCACGTTTTCTACCTCTTGGATACATTTTATTCAATTTCTGGTCTTTTTTCCTTTGCTCCATTTATATCTTGCTGAATCCCTACATCTGACAGGTGTAAGTGATAGCTCCCATGGAAAGGAATAAAATAGAGTCCATTAAAATCTATTCAGTATTTTTAAAATAATGATTGTAGAAATGCAGTTATTTAGGAAGAATAGAGTTTGCAGAGGCTTTTGTTATTTCTCTACAAATAAACACTCATACAATAAATGTACAAAACAGACAGAATGAAGGAATACGGTGTTACTTTTTCTAGTCTTTTCATTTTGGGAAATTGTGTGTGAAGAACAATAAGGAAAACAAGATTTTAGATCAAACCTATCACATTTTAAAAAGCTCAGATTTCTCCCATTTTGGTAAATTCTACAGCGCTTACACCAAGAACTCCCACAGAGCTTGCCCTTCTTAGCACAACGTTACTAACATGATAAGCCATTTTCACCATATTACTTTCCTGATCCCATCCAATTTAATGCCTTTAATTTAACTACTACCTCTTTTTCAAGAGTTCATGCTTCCTCCTTGCCAAGTACAAAATATCTATAGCTCTCCTTTGAAAAAGATCCCAGGAAGTGGACTTATAAAGGTCTAACAGACTCGTCAGATATGGTACTCAAATATTAAATGCCTCGCTGACATTCAAAAATTCATCTTGGGTTCCACAAAGGGAAAAAATCCTCATGTCACTCCGAGTTCAGAAAAGCACATCATCTACTGAGTGAAATCTGTCTGGTTCCTAGAACTGTTTTCAAATCTTGGTCAAACAGTAAAGAATTAAAGACTTCAGTTTACATAGTGGCAAAATGATATTAAATTTTACTGTTTTGAAAGAATTCTGAGGGAAGAAGTTTATCAGTCTCTGCATATAATCTCAATTAAATTTACAAATATGTTTAGTTACCAAAATATGTTTGTCCTTGATACATATTTATTCTGAATTATAGGATTATAGAACTAGGAAGAAATGAGAAAGTAACAGTGTTGTATCCAGTTATGAGATAGAGAACTGCTATTCTAATTTTAAAATTACTCTGCCGCACTCTGTATCATGTCTTTTCAGAAGAAGAGACTCTGTATTAAATAACTCTTTGTTTACATGAGAATTACTCCCAAGGGAATGAGAACTCAAAGATGGAGCTGTGTCATATTCATTTCTGGTTTGCTGATGCCTGGCATATATTGTAGTTTATTCTAGGTACACAAAAAGTATTTGTTAAAAGAACAAATGAAAATAATCTTGAACATAAAGGCTTCAAATACATAGGAATCTTTCTTCCCTTGAAATACATCTCTACACTAAAAAGCTTCTCTTCTTTATTACTCCTCTTGCCTCAGCTTACCTCACAAATCCACACTCTTTTAGGGTACAGATATTTTGGTGCAGTTTGTGCCACCATAGACATCCATCCACTAATTGATACAGTAAGTATTTACTAAACCTCTACCATATGGCATGTGGGTGGTAAACAACCACTACCCCTCCACAAACAGTACTGAAAATTTGTTACCTGAGGTCAAGATATAGATAGCTCATCCTCAATTTTACATAGGACTCAGTTCTCTTATTAAAGCCAGTATATAATCTGGTCTGCCATGGATTTCTCAAGCATATATGTGTTACTGTCACATATGTTATAGCAGAAATACAGTTGGGAAAAATTGTTCTAGAGATCTTGAATGAGCCCAATAAACACATTTGACTGATTGATCTGCTGTGCTTAAAATGTAAAAAATAAAATAATAAATACTTGCCATTTTAATAAATTCTCCCTCCCTCTCCACACCCACCACACACATTTTCATATTAATAATCTCAACTCACTTTCTCCATTTTACCTTTTCTGAAACTTACAACAAAGTAGCGGGGAAAGTCACAACCCCCACACCCCCCATCGGGTTTTAGGATATTTAGGTTGGGCCAATATAAAGCCAAAATCCTTTCCTTCAGACGTCTTTTTCTCCCACAGTTCAACTCTTAAATCTGTAAATGTTATTGCAGCTGTAACCCTATCTTGAATGGGAAGCAGGTTTTGCTTGAAAGATTTATCCTTGTCATATAAGATGGCTTTATAGCCATGCATACCATTTATTGAGCTGACACTGAGGTTGTAATTTTTCTTTGTGGAAAAAAATAAAAAAGCTTTTTAGGGAGTATGATGAATGAAGGTGATGCTTATATGCAGTTGCATCCATTGTTAAGGGGATATTTAAGAAGAGATTTCTGAAAGGAAAATCCAAATAAGATGTCCCTGACCCATGGCTCTCCTTTCCCACACTTTTTTTATTCCTGCTTCATCTTTTGGGGCTCCTGATCTTCATGGTGGGGTCATATAAAAACCTATTATCAAAAACACTCAAACTAAAGCCATACTTCTCCTACGGGGGATTACATTTCTACAGAAATCAAAATCTCAAGCTGAAGGAATCAACTGTCGAGGTAGGATTCCAGCATGTCAAATGTACCAATTAGCCTCTTAAAGGAGTTTTGTTAAAGAAACCTTTTCCCTTACTTATGCCATAGAAGAAATTAAGTAAAAATGGAAATAAGACTAACATTTTGCATTTCTTGAAGGCTAAGACCTTTTAATGTAGTACTCAGTGCATAAACTGACCTCAGTTATTAAAAGTAACAGTGCAGAAGTAGACATTAGCAATTTAAGGCATCCACGTATCTTTTTGCATGCTGTTTCCTTTGTTTTACCTAGAAACTCTTTGTCTGCTCTGATAATTCTTTAACTGCATTCTAAACCTGGCATGTACTTGAGGTGGCTGAACTCTAATCCAGCCATCGGTTCAAGGATCCTTTGGAGTAATTCTTTTTTGATCCTTTCCTTACCTCTTCTTTTTCTAAGTTCCCACCAACTTCTCACTTATTCTAGGGTACCTATATTTCAGGAGGGGAAATAAAAATTAGTATTCACCTTAAGGATTTTAAGTTTAGGTTCATGATATATTAGATCTAGAAGGGTTGCTACTTATCTGCTAGTCTAAAATCTGGTAACACAAATGAAGAAATTTGCTTCTGGAGAAGTTAAGTGGCTGACATAAGTTCAAACGACTGCTTATTGGAGAATTGGTTCATGTTATTTTATGAGATTATTTGCATGAATAAGATTAAGTTCTAGTTTAGATCTCTCCACCTTTCCTGCTCAGATGCTTCCCCCTCATCCAAGCCAGTGGGCATAATTTACACTTTTTCTACAGAAAGTCTCAACACACTGGTGGGTTATTTTTGTGTGTGCAAGAATGCAATAAACTATATTTAACACACCCTGCAGAAATCCAAGCTAGATATCGAAATCAGGTTATCCCATGGATTATTATGCATGTGAACAAGAATGAGATTAAAATAAAAATTTAGAAATGACTGAATTGAGTATATCTTCATCTCCCACCGTGCTCAGCCAATGTTATTAATAGCAAGAAGGTAGTAGACGAGATTATAAATGATCACGAAAGTAAAGAGTTATTAGATGGTATCATGCCCAGGAACGCACAAACACTACCTTAACCAAGTTACCCTTTTAATTTAATTTCAGGCAAGAAGTAAATGCATGAGAGACATGATAAAGGGGAAAGATCATTATTTTATCCAGGTTTATCCCTCAACTGTTTATTTAATTTTCAGGGTTAGAGAGATTACCTAGGCCTATGAGACCTCCTTTTATTCCTCAAGTTTAAACTTGAATTTAGGTATTTAGCTAATTCTGACTGTGCCAATGGAAAGAGAGACAAAAAGAATGCCAGAACTGGCTGAGTCAGCTTATCATTTACGCAGAATTCATATATTTTACTCCTCTTTATGAGTGAAACACCAACTGAGTCTCTTACTATGATGATAAAAGGCTCAACCCTGACTCTATGAAAGGAAGAAGAGAGAGTATATATGCATAGTGTATTAACACAGTTACTGCGCAATAGTTAATATGGGCAAATCAACATCACAGAATTAAATCAATCAAAATAGGCTTCTCATGGGAATTATGGAAGTGGGTTGGGAGCATTTAGGAGAAGCAGAAAGAACTAATACCCTTAATTGTCTATAAATACGTATTTATTTCCTGAAAACATAAGTCATATTCCCAATTCTTAATCTCTTGATGTTAATGGAAAAATGTAACATTTATCCAGAATAAGTTAACTGCCAAGATTCAATATAAAATAGATAATTCATTGCAAACTTTATTTTTAATATAAAATTACTTCTATATAAAAGGTCCTTGTCAAGTAGATGTGTATTCTATGCATATTTAGTAAACATATTTAGTTTACAATTTACAAGGCTAGCTTTACTTTATATGGACGAAAACTAGATATTCAAACTTTCCAACTCTAAGGTCCTTTCTCCCTCATAGCAGAGTGGTTTCCAGGTAATAAATTGAGGTCAACCAATGTCTGTGGCTTTTATTTTTAGCATAGGTCAAACAGTGACCTCAAATCTCCTGTATGCCAAATATATTAGGAAAGAGTTTAGGGTCCAATCATTTA
This sequence comes from Pseudorca crassidens, assembly GCF_039906515.1. NCBI lineage: Eukaryota > Metazoa > Chordata > Mammalia > Artiodactyla > Delphinidae > Pseudorca > Pseudorca crassidens. The sequence continues at coordinate 73,677,991 of NC_090304.1, read as the reverse complement.
CATTTCAACAAGAAATATGTTTTACTCTGACATGTTGGCAGTGGTTCAGTGAAAATGACCTGTTTTTACACATTGGCGTTTTGCAAGGCTTTAGAGCAATTGGCGTGAAATTTGGAACACTTATCTCTGAGTTTCATGCCTCTGGTGTATGAAGGAGTGCTTTTGTGGAATTTTGTCCAGTTACTTCTATTAAATTCCCACCTCCATAAAGTTCTCAGAAATGAGAACACTGCTTAACTGTCAAGTACAGATTTTGCTTTAAACAAAAGTCAATTTATTTTTAGCCTATTGTGTAGGATCAGATTTGGAATGGAAACATTCATCTTTATGCATTGCCCTCAGTAAATCATTTTAATCAACAAACAACCCTTTTAAAGAAGCACATTCTATTAAAATACTGCAGTATTGGAAAGAGAGAACGTTAATGTGAAATCCACATGGAAACCAAGCACTATGATTGTTTATTAAACCCATTCAGTTACAAGTCCTATTTTTATTTTCCTTCAATTATATTAAATGTCACAGATTAGTCTAGATACATTTTTAAACTTCTCCCTATTTTGAAAGTGTTCCAAATAGGGGTAAATGAATTTACATGGAAGCAAATGAATCCTGATTCTACCACCTACTACTTGTATAACCTTAGGAAATTTTAAAACTTTCTTTGTGTCTTAAATTTTCTCATTTGAAGAAAAACATATTGTCTACCTCACAAGGTTGTTATAAAGATTATACGTGATAATGTATATAAAACACTTATAAGTTTTTACTCTATATCATAAATTCTCAATGAAATTTCAGAGTTGATGTGTAATAATAGATAACAAAGAGATGACTTTTCCAGTACTTTTTACACGATATGTGATTCAGCTCTTAGGATATTATTTTATAACTCTAAGGCATCGTATGATCAAAAGTCAGCGTGAGTGGTACAGAACATGCTCTGGGCATTTAAGAAAGATGAAAATCAATAAAGACTAAAATCAGAGCCTAGCTTCTCAATTTAGTAATTTCATGCTTTCAGGAGAAATCAGTCTCAGTTTTCTAAGTTTCTCATCTCTAAAATGAGTGTAACTATCAGTATCTTCCTTACAGTATTAATATGAGGTAAGTGTTTTTGCAACTGGAAAGTTATATTGCAACTTAATATTATTCTCTTTACAGACATCTCAGAAGATGTGAGACTTAAAAAACTTTGAGAAATGGAAAGAGTGGTTAAGGAGTTTTCTCCACTATGCAATGCATGCTCCAGAGCATCACTATTTATCTTCACTATCACATATCCAAATTATAATTTGAGAACTAAAATATTGGAAACCAGGGTAAAACTTACCAGTGTCATTAGCTTTGATGTTAGTTGAATATGTATAAATCTGCATAAATGTTATCAGATGAATGACTTAATTAAGTTTTGTAATTACAATGCAAATCTTTCATCCATGAATTAAAATATATTATGTAAAAACTCCAAATTAGATTTGGGGTTTATTGTAATAAAGATTCACGCATGACTAATGAGACAATATGACATTTATATTTGCATATCATATTAGTTTTTGTGCAACACTTACACAATTATGAAATTTTGTGCAGGATTTTATAATGTAAATGAACATACTTTAAAAAGACACAATCAATGCAATCTTGATGTTTAGGTAACTTTAAAGTGCTACCTTATTTAGCTAAAAGTGACACTTGCTTATATTGATCCCAACTGCTCTGGTATTTAATTTAAATGGTGTGTGATGATCTGCATGAAGATGATTCTGAGCTCAAATTCAACAAATTCAACTTGTTCATATTCTCACATGTGCCATTCATCTCTGATTAGGGATATACCTGTCCTTCTATAGTTTGTTGCATCCATGGAAAAGGGAAATGACTATTTCCTTTCCCTCAGTCATGAACTTGAGTAATATGTGCAGAGCATATCCTCTGTAAGAAGAAAAATGGATCCTGAAAGGACCAGACATAGTATCAGCTAGCCAATGAAAACAAACCCCACTCTCTGACATATTCCAATTACACTCTGGGAAATCACGTCCACTTTTCAAGAGCATCATGGTGTTCCTCCAGCTCCAAAACATTTTAATAGAATGGAACCCTTTTGTGATGGTTAATTTTACAGGTCAACTTGTCTGTGCAGATTTTCAGGATTAAACACTATGTCTGGGTATGTCTACAAGAGTGATTTCAGATGAGATTAGCATTTGAATCAGTGAACTCAGTAAAATAGATTGCCCTCCCCAATATGGATGGGCATCATCCAATCTATTGAGGGCCTACATGGAACAAAAGGTGGAGGAGGGAAGGAATTACCTTCTTTTTTTCCTGTCTGCCTATTTAAGCTGAGACATTGGTCTTCTCCCATCCTTGGACAGGGAATTATACCATTGACCCCCTCTGATTCTCAAGTCTTTGGACTTGGACTAAATTACACCACTGGTTTTCCTGGGTTTCCAGCCTGCCAATGGCAGATCATGGGACTTCTCAGTCTCCGTAATCACTTGAGCCAATCATTTCTTCATGATATCTATCTATCTGTAGAATCTACTGATTCTATCTGTAGTATTAGTCAAGATTCTCCAGAGAAGTGGGATATCTCCCTCTCTCTCTCTCATTAGTTTGTGTTTGTGTGATATATATATATATATACACACACACACACACACACACACACACACACACAGAGAAGCAATTGGAGATATCTCTCTCTCTCTTTCTGTGTGTGTGTGTGTGTGTGTGTGTGTGTGTGTGTATCTTACTCTCTCAGAGATAGATCTTTCTCTCTCAGAGATATGTAGATGGGTAGATGATAGAAAATTAGACATAATGAATAAGAGACCTATATCTATATCTGTATATCCTATATATAACATTATATATGTAGTTTATCTAAAGAATTCCATTTATCTGGAGAATTCTAACACATCTATTCCTAAAACTAATTTGTAGAAGTCACCCAATTTATAATTTCAACTAGGTTTTTCATGGAATTCATCATTTTATTTCATGCCCCATATGAACTAATTTCTTTCTGATCCCAGGGTTTGCTCTTAGTCTTCATTTTGAACAAATAATTTTTCTCCCCTATATGTTTCTATCCATTAATTCTTGCTTACACGCCAACATAGCATTCCTCATCATTCCAGGCCTCAGCTGTCTCTAGGCTGTCTGTGTTCAGAGAATGTCCAATGCACCCCTGGACCAAGCCTTCATAGGAGCCTAACATAGACTCTTAGACTATAAGACCGCAGAATAATGATATAAGATAGGAATGCAGAGCAAAATTTAAAAAAAAATAAAAGAACTTCTGTGAAGTCTAGGTTCCAATATTCCCCCTTAAAGCAGCTTGAAACTTCAACATATGTAATGGTTAAGAGCATGTACCCAAGCATTATACCACCCAAATGAATACTAAGGGACTGACAACTTTGTAGAATTTTCTACAATGTAAACATTCTAGAAATTTGGAAACCATATGCAAGAATATGCTTAATGATATGTAATAAGTACTGAAAATCTTCTAAAAGACAAAAGTTAAATGAAAATTGAAAAAGGCATTGTTTTCTTTTTGAAGAGAATATCATGCAATGCCAAGGAATAACTTCTGCAAATCTAAAACAAAACAGTTTTGGTTTTCTTTCTCCCCACCTTAAACCCTTTATCTTTGCTTACCCATTTCCAACCCTTGTTGGACTACATAAAGTTAGTTGCTATTACCATCCTGAACACTAGGTTGATCTTAACACCTTATTTACAATCAAGATATAAACCCAGCAAAACCTTAGGTCCCTTATTTTTTAAATTAAGCTAAATTTTATGTGCAGTGAAATGCATAGATATTGACTGAAAATTTGATGATTTTTGATAAATGTGTAGTCCTGCATAAATATAATCTCAATCAAGATATAAAACATTTCCTTTATAAAATGGATCACATTTTTCTGTTTGTTTGTTTGAAAATTTTTATTAAGAGATGGTGATTTTATGTGCTTGATTATAATGTCTTCCTTAAAGAGTATATTTTCTGTATATTGGCTGCTTTTATGTATGAAATTACTTGACTTCAAGACCACTTTCCTTCACTCTTCTTAGGCACTTTTTAAGATTGCCATTTATCTTGAATACAAAATGAGATTAAGTGAAGTAACATTTGGGGGAGAGGATTCATTTTTATTTATTCACCTATATAAACCATAAATATTAAGAAAAAAGTCTTTACAGCAATTCTAAGTACAGTTGTAGTACAAATGTAAATCTAAGTTACCCCAACTATAAGAAAGTAATCTGAAAATTGTTTCTTTCCTAGTAGACATCTGCTTCTAAGTAAATGACTAAAGGAATGAAGTACTTAGTAAGAGATTAGAACTTAGAATTAGATGACTTCTAGGGACCATTTCAGCCTTAGAATATTTTGATCTAGCAATCCAAATATAGAATTTACTATATACCAGGCAATAAATGATCAGTGTGACATTTAAAATTTTATTTAATTCTAACAATAACTCTGAGCAGATTTAGTACTATCTACATTTCATAGATGAAGAAAGATAAAGAGATTGACCAAAGTCACAATAGAATTAAATGGCCAACATGGGAATTGAATCTAGGTATATCTGGCTCCAAAGCTTGTTTTTAATCTTATAGTGTATTTTTTATGCCTCTCTCATACCTTCTCTGTTTTTAAGTTGGGTTGTTTATTCTCTTTTAATTTGAGTTATCTAAAAATAATCATGCCTTCTGAAGACATAGGATATCTGTTGAAATAATTCACATACGTACCCCTTCTATCAATGGGTGAATTATAATAATGAAACTGAGGTCCATTCCCTAAGTGTGGAACTCTTTTTCCTTTGATCCTTTCCTTAATATCACTAGTTTAGACAACACAGACTGGTGGAAATACATCTCACTCTCTGTTTTTGTCAGTGGTGTAGCAGGAACAGAGGCAACACTTGTAAAGGCATGATTATTAGTGTCAATGCCTAGACGTAAATATTATTTTTTTTAATTTTTGGCCTTATCACATCTAGGAACAAACTATTAGAGTCTGAGATAAGTTCTTCTCAAAATGATGAAAGAGGAACAAAGAATATCAAGCACACAAACTAATGTTTAATTGCTGTTGCTGTAACTGTTACTGTTGTTTCTTACCAAATCTCTTGGAACAAAGATAGATACAGCATCTACAATATCCTCCTACTCACTGTGCTAGATGTGTTTCATTGCTCAAATGGAGGAGTTGCAAAGATTTTAAGTAGTCATTTGTTATCTCATCTTATGGTGCTAATATAAAATGAAGAAACTATTTCCCATGACAAAATACTAGTAAGAGTCTCTGCTAATCAGGTTTTTGTCTTATTAATGAAAACAAATGCCAATATGATATAAAACTATTATGAATAAAACTGTTAATGTGGCAGCCATAATAATATAGGCAAGATATTGAATACAAAGGACATATATTGGGAGTGTGTGTGTGTGTGTGTGTGTGTGTGTGTATAAGAGAAAGAGAGGCTGAAAGAGAGAGAATGAGATTCTGAGTTATTTCAGTCACATCAAGGGTATCACAATTAAAAGGAAGAGAAATTGATAATGTTAAATATACAAAGAAACAAAAAGGAGCTCCAGTAGAAAAGGATTCCTTCATATTATGATCATAAGATGCATTGGGATAAAAATTTATAATTTGTCTTTCTTTGTAGAAAGAAGGTAAAATAAAGAATACATAAAGGGCTTAACCAGAAAAGTATGTTTTCATTATTAATATTACTCATAAGAACTCAGATTACTCATAAGAGGAGATTCTTATGAGATAATGTATCATGTCTTTGAACATATCAGTTTTTTATCATGATGAAAACAATTAATTTTCCTTACCATGAATGCATTTGCATCTATTTAATTATTTAGAGACTCTGAAAGCTGGAAGTTCCCAGATGGCCTTTATTCATGTTGTACATTCTCTCTTTGATCCACCACCTACTTCAATATTGCTTTAACAACACTATCTATCAAGAAAAATTATTTACATTGCACCTGTCGATAAATTACATGTGATAAATCATATGTGTGAACCATTTATAAAGAAGTGTTTCTTGACTACTGATTGATAACCACTTCAAGAAGTATGTATAAATTCTGAAAAATAAAACCTAACAATTTCTCAGTATGATAAAACTGGAGAATTACAACTCGCTATTAATAAATCAGAATTGGGTAATATTATAGCAGGAAGAACTGCAGAGATAACCTGACCACCATAAGAATCAATCAAGAGCACCCCTCACACATGGTTTACAGCCTCTGCAGATCATCTCTAGTCTTGCATCCTAACAGTCTCTCCTCTTAATGGAGTCCATCTTCAGTAGTTTCTTAAGAAACGCTGTAAGATAGATATATTTTGACTCTTCAAATGTTCAAAAACACTTTTATACTTCCCTGACTTGATTATTACTTTCAATAGGGATAAAATTTTGGCATATAAATAATTTTCTCTCAGAATTTCTAGGTCTTTTCCTCTTTTTCCTGTTGCTGGTGTTGAGAAGTTTGTGACATTGTGATTCTTCTCCTTTTTTATAAGATATTTTGTTTTGTTCTTCAAGTTTTTAGGGCATAGTTTTTAGGACCCTCTGCTTATTAATTTTTCCTCAGTGTTTAGCAATTTCATAATTATTGACTTTAGTGCCATATATGTTAATATGTGTATGTATTTTTCTTTTTCTCCAGATTGAATGGGCCCAAAAAATTCCCTGACCAATCCTGAGAATGATATCCTCCAGTATGGGAAACAATCATATTTATTTATAATTTTATCTCATCCATTTCCTCTGTTGCCTCATTCTATATCTACTAATGATAAGATACTGTACCCCTTGTATTAATTCTCCAAAATATTATCTTTTCTAATTGATTCCCCTTTTTTTTTGTCTCCTTTCTCAGGATTTTCTTCATGGGAGCACCATGCTTCACCTTGTTCTTCCATAGTACCTGGTGCCTACAAATACTGAGCCTTTCACATTTCTCTAGATTATAGGACTCCATAGAATGGATAGATAATGGCCAGTTTGAGAAAAATGGGTGAATCAGGAAAAGAATCTTAGTATAGGTGAAATTTGAATTTGGCTCGAAGGAATGTGGGGGATTGGCTGTAGGGAAATATGTAAATGAGAATAAAGCAGAGTCAGCAAAGGAAAGAAATGAGAAAATATAAACATACGGATTTGTGCTTGTTTGGAGAATTAAAGAGATAAAATTGGAAAAGTAGCATGAAGTCAGAATGTGGAGGGGTCTCTGGCTACTTAGGAACATGACATCCCCACAGGTTAGATTACAAGCTTCATATCTCACCCATCATTGTAACGCAAAGCACCCATGTCAAGGACACTCAGAGCTAGAGGTCTTTTAAAATTCAGGGAAGAGAGGCAATGATGCATTGTTTACTATAACATGAATCTGAGGTCATGAGGAGTCAATAGCATTCTAATAGTTACTCGTTCATGTATAAAACAAGTATAAGAAGTCCACCAGTTAGAATTATTTAGTGATTTTTTTTTTTTATTGTGGTATGCGGGCCTCTCATGGTTGTGGCCTCTCCCCTTGCGGAGCACAGGCTCCGGACGCACAGGCTCAGCGGCCATGGCTCACGGGCCCAGCCTCTCCGCGGCATGTGGGATCTTCCCGGACCGGGGCACGAACCCGTGTCCCCTGCATTGGCAGGCAGACTCTCAACCACTGCGCCACCAGGGAAGCCCATATTTAAGGATTTTAAGTTGATTAGATGATCTAATTATTACTAGATATTTTTGTCCTGGGTGGGGAGATCAAAATTGAAATAAAGTCTGAAGTCTATTAAACATGTACCTACCTATTTAGTGTTGTCCTGTTTCAATCTAATTTTTGTCTTTTATTCACACATACAGAATTTAAAATACCGGGGATTATAATAGCTGCCCATATTTACTTCATACCTGCCTGGAGACGGAGAATATAGAATGAGAAGCATTAATGTCAGGTGTATAAGTTTCAGCTCTTTGCTTTGCCATTTCTTAACTGTTTAAAATTAGAGGAAGTAATTTAAAACTCTGAACTTTTTTACACACTTCTTAGAATGAGCAGTCCTGTATTGAGAAGCTGGAGCTGTGGTACTGACTTAAGAATATACAGATTGTGACCTGCTGAACGAGGAGACACAAGCCACCTACACGCGGCAGCAGGTAGCTCTTTCAGCATCTCAGCTCCCACTTTGAGAATGTGAAACCTGTGGGGTCAGTTTTCATTGAAGGTGTAGTTTCAATACACTCACATAAAGGAAGCAGTAACATTTATTACTCACAGATCCCTGAAGTGAGAGGGCACAATTGAGCCAGGGGAAAGGCAGTCCTCTGGCCCAGGTCACAGGCTAGCAGGAGAGAGAGGGCAGGGTAGCAAGCACTTATGGCTTATAAGATGTTTTCGGTGGAGGTCACTAATTTTTTCAGGCTTTATTCTAAGTGGTTATTTTAAAAGTTACCCAGGAAAAGTAAAGCAAAAACTTATGGTAGACAGCCTAAAAATAAGTCCTTATCTAAAAGTCCAGACTTTGGTTGTGAGCAGGGTTATCATACTACACAGTGCTAAGTTGCAAATCAGAAAAAAACAAAGTTTTCCTCAAAAGTTGTTTTACTCATCACACATGCCCAAATGATTATTTTGTTATGGATCTCACTATTTTAATTTTCACAATGATGCTTAGAAGAATACTTAAAATTTTCAACACAAGGCACAAACTATACGGTCACTGCTCATTGTAGACAGTTTTGCACTCTGAAGTTATGACAGAACAGTATATATTACAGTATATATAGGAATGAAATAAACCAACCAGCAGACCAGATTTAGATGCCTGGTTGGTGAGAAGTGAAGGAGCTTAGTATATTTCAGTTTTCTTAAAATTGTTCCTTTGTACATTCTTTTGTAATAAAGGTTTTCTCCTTCTTCTCTTATGGATATCTTACTTATTCTTTAAAATTTAGTTCTTCCCTCCTGCAGCAGTACTAAAATAGCAGTAAAGATAAAAATACAAAAAGGTCAAAGAGAACTAGAGAGTTAGCAAGAGATTTCATCAAAACTTGGAAAGAAGGAAGAGGAAAGAAGAATGCAAGAAAACTAGAAGATAGGGGTTAAGAGGTTTGAGGACTTCAGTCACTGACTTGAATTTAGTAACAGGGACTAAAAAGGAATATTGTTTTAGTACACAGGCAAAAACTTAAAAATTGTCATGCACAGGGTAAGGGATAGAATAAGGAGCATTGTAATAAAGGAAAATGATTGAGTAATCAGAGTTTACAAATGAACCTCCAAATCTGGTGCAGTCTTGTGGGAAGACAATTTGTCTGTGACTTTCAGTATTGCAAAGGTTTTCATGGAATATTATACTGGTGTATGCTAGTGTTGCATGAATGATGAAAAGATGGCCCATGTATATTGCTATTTTGTTTACTTTTTCACAGTAAGCTTGGACCATTAACTTGAAAACATAGGTGGCAAAGGTAAATTTTTACACATCCAATTGCTTTAAATATAGCCCAAATAAGAATGTTTCTACCATTTAGAACCTGCCTGTTTTCATATCCTGTGAAACTGCACCCAACATTTGCTGGACAGAGATTAAAAAAAAACCCTGGGCTGTAAAAAAAACCCAAGCTGCTGCTGCCTTCTAGATCTCACTGACACAAAGGCTCCTCATCTTATTTAGCAACATCACATAAACATGTAAGTGCCTTTACAATTCCCCTCTTCCCCTGGAGTCCCTTTACCATCTTCCCCTTCTGGGTGGTGACCCCATGCTGCTGTCTCAGGAGGGTCTCCTGCTGTAGGGGATTTTCCTTTCCCTGGCATGCAACCTATCAAATATGCATCTTAATAAAATGTGAAAGCCAAAGCACATACCTACAAACACAATAAAAATCAAGAAAGTACAATGTCACAAAAAGAAAATGATATTTCTCCAGAAAGAAAAGTCATAGAATATTGAAATCTAACTGATAAAGAATTCAAATTAGCTGTTATGAAGAAATTCAACAAGTTATAAGGATACTCAGACAGAGAGTACAGGAATAAAATCAATGATCAGAAGGAGTTCTGAAACAAAAAAAATATTGAAATTAATAAAAAAAAAGAATCAAAAATGAAGTTCTGGAGGTGAGGAATTCAACTAATGAGATGCAGAATGAGATAGAAGGCATCAGTAACAGTGCAGATAAGATGGGAGAAAGAATAAATAATTGGAGGATAAAAGTATGGAAATAATTCAGTAAGAAGGAGAGGGAGAAACAAAGTTCTTAAAAAGTGAAGAAACCCTGTAAGATCTCTCAGATTCATTCAGAAATCCAAATATTAGAATAATTGGTGTTCCAAAAGGAGAAGAGAGGGAAAAGGGGACAGAGAGTTTATTTAAAGAAGTAGTAGCTGAGAACTTCCCAAGCTGGGGAAGGAACTGGATATACAAGTCCACAAAGCTAATATAATACCCTGTTTTCTCAGTGCAAAAAGACCTTCTCCAAAACATATTGTAATGAAACTTATGAAAATCAGTGATAAAAAAGAATTTTAAGGAAGCCAGGGTACATTCACCTACAAAAGAATCCACATGACTCTATCAGCAGATTTCTCAGCAAAAACTCTACAGGCCAGGAGAGAATAGAATGACATAGTCTAAGTATAGAAAGAAAATTTTCCAGCCAAGAATACTTTGCCTGCAAGTTACCCTTCAGATATGAAGGAGTATAAAGACTTTCCCAGTCAAACAGAAACTGAGGTAGTTTGCCACCACTAGACCTGCCTTGTATGAAATGCTGAAAAGAGTCTTCTTCAAGCTGAAATGAAAAGATGTTAATCAGCAACATGAAAACATATGAAAGTACACAACACTTTGGTAAAGGTGAGAAAAGACAGTTAAAATTAGAACACTATAACTCTATGTTAGGATGGTGTGTTATCCACTTTAGTATAGAGGTTAAAGGAAAAGAGTATTAAAAGTAACTATAACTACTATAATTTGTTAACAAATACACAGCATAAAAAGAGGTAAATTGTGGCATCAAAAAAGTATGAGCTTGGGCTTCCCTGGTGGCACAGTGGTTGAGAGTCCACTTGCCGATGCAGGGGACACAGGTTCATGCCCCGGTCCGGGAGGATCCCACATACCGCGGAGCGGCTAGGCCCGTGAGCCATGGCCGCTGAGCCTGCGCGTCCGGAGCCTGTGCTCCACAACGGGAGAGGCCACAACAGTGAGAGGCCCGTGTACCGCCAAAAAAAAAGAAAAAAATATATATATAGGCAAGAGAAAAAGGATGGAGCTTTTATAGGCACATAAGGATAAGTTGCTGTCAGCCTAAAATGGACTATTTTATGTGAGGTGTTTTATGTAAGCCTCATCATAACCACAAAGCAAAAGTCTAGAGTAGGTTCATCGAACGTAAAAAAGGGGAAACAGAGCATATAACCATGGAAAACTAACCAATTTAAAAAAGTAGTCAGATACAAAGGGGAAAAGAAACAATGGGAAGAGAAAATAACCAGAAAGCAAATGATAAGATGGCAGTAGTAAGTCCCTACATATCAATAATCATTCTAAACATAAATGGGTTGAATTTACCAATCAAAAGGCACAAAGTAGCTGGATGCTTAAAAAAACAAGACCCACCTATATGCTTTAACCAAGAGGCTCATTTTAGCTCTAAAGAGACACATAGACTCAAAGTGAAGGGATGAAACAAGATAGTCCATGCAAGTGAAAACCAAAAGAAAGTGGGATTAGCCATTCTTATATCAGACAAAATAGATTTCAAGCAACAAAAAAAAAAGATAACAAGAGACAATGGAGGTCAGTGCATAATGATAAAGAGGTCAATTATTCAAGAAGATAAGCAATCATAGATAAATGTACACCCAACATTAGAACATCTAAATATATAAGCAATCACTAATGGATCTGAAGGGAGAAAAGGACAACAATACAATAATAGTACGGACTTCAATACCCCACTGTCAGCAATGGATAGATCATCCAGAAAGGAAATCGGCAAGGAAATATTGGAATTAACCATAATTTAGATGAAATAGACTTAGCAGACATATATAGAATACTCCCTCTAACAGCAGCATAACACATATTCTTCTCAAGAGCACACAGTACATTCTGCAGGATAGATAATATGATAGACAAACTCTTCGCAAATTTAAGATTGAAATCATGCCAAATAACTTTTCTGACCCCAGTGGTATAAAACTTGTAATCAACAACAAGAGGAAAGCTGGACAATCTACAATTATGTGGAAACTAAACAACACACTCCTGAATAACCAATGGATGAAAGAAGAAATCAAAAAGAAAAAAAAATTTGCCTTGAAACAAATGAAAATGGAAACACAGTATACCAAATCTTATGGGATGCTGCAAAATCAATTCTGAAAAAAAATTTATAGGGATAAATGTATATATTAAGAAATCAGAAAGATCTCAAAAAAAAAAAACTAATTTTACACCTCAAGGAACTAGAAAAAGAAGAACAAATTATTCCCCTAGTTAGCAGAAGAAGGAAATAATAAAGACCTGAGCAGAAATAAATGAAATAAAGACTAGAAAAAAAAAAAAAGAAGGATCAATGAAACTAAGAGCTGCTTTATTGAAAAGTTAAACAAAATTGACAAACCTTTAGCTAGACTTAACAAAATTTCATTAGAAATTTTGTTAGAAAATCTAATTTTCTAACAAAATTAGGAATGAAAGCAGAGACATAACAACTAATACTACAGAAATATATAGAATCATAAGAAAATACTATGAACAAGTGTATGTCAACAAATGGATAAATTCCTAGAAATACATAACCCAATGAGACCAAATAAGGAAGAAATAGAAAATCTGAACAGATCAGTAACAAGTAAAGACAAGAATCAGTAATCAAAAACCTCCCAACACAGAAACCCCAGGACCAGACAGCAAATTCTAGCTAACATTTGAAGAAATAACACTAATACTTCTTAAACTCTTCCAAAAAATTGAAGAGAAGGAAATACTGACAAACTTGTTTCATGAGGTCAGCATTACACTGATTCTTATTACAGTTAAGGACACTGTAAGTAAAGAAAACTACAGACCAACATCCCTGATGAATATAGATGCAAAAATTCTCAACAAAATATCAGCAGACCAAATTTAAGAACACATTAAAAGGATTATACACCATGACCAAGTGGAATTTATCTGTGTGATGCAAAGGTGTTTCAACATGTGCAGATAAATATATTGTAATATATCACAGTAATTGAGTGTAAGACTGTTAAAAATCACATGATTATTTCAATAGATGCAGAAGACGTCTGATGAATTACAGTATCCTTTCATGACAAAAACCCTCAAACCTTCCTTTGGACACAGAAAAATCATGCCTCAACATTCTAATGTTTATATACAACAAAACAACAGCTAACATTATACTTAATGGTGAAAATTTTTAGTTTTTACTTTAAGATCAGGAACAAGACAATGATGCCCACTCTCCCCACTCTTATTCAATATAGTACTGGAAGTCTTAACTGGAGCATGTAGGCAAGACAAAGAAAACAATAAAAGACATTCAATTGAAAAGAAAAAGGTAAAATTGTTATTTGAAGATGATATGATGTTACATATAGAAAATCCCAAAGACTTCATCAAAAAACTGTTGGAACTAATAAAAAATTTCAGTAAAGTTGCAGGATATAAAATTAACATACAGTAATAGATTGCATTTCTATACACTAATAATGACATCTGAAAAAGAAATACAGAAAACTATCCCATTCACAATAGCATCATAAACAATGAAAGACCTAGGAATAAATTCATCCAAGGAAGTTAAAAATATGTACAATGAAAACTACAAGACTCTAATGAATAAAATTAAAGAAGACACAACAAATTGAAAGATAGCTGTTTTTTTTTTTTAACACCTTTACTGGAGTATAATTGCTTTACAATGGTGTGTTAGTTTCTGCTTTATAACAAAGTGAATCAGTTATACGTATACATATGTTCCCATATCTCTTCCCTCTTGCATATTCCTACCTCCCACCCTCCTTTTCCCAGCCCTCTAGTTGGTTACAAACCACTGAGTTGATCTACCTGTGCTATGCGGCTGCTTCCCACTAGCTATCTGTTTTACGTTTGGTAGTGTATATCTGTCCATACCACTCTATCACTTCGTCCCAGCTTACCCTTCCCCATCCCCATGTCCACAAGTCCATTCTCTACATCTGCATGTTTTTTCCTATCCTACCCTCAGGTACTTCAGAACCTTTTTTTTTTTTTTTTTAGATTCCATATATATGTGTTAGCATATGGTATTTGTTTTTCTCTTTCTGACTTACTTCACTCTGTATGACAGTCTCTAGATTCATCCACCTCACTGCAAATACTTCAGTTTCATTCCTTTTTATGACTGAGTAATATTCCATTGTATATATGTGCCACATCTTCTTTATCCACTCATCCAATGATGGACACTTAGGTTGCTTCCATGTCCTGGCTATTGTAAATAGAACTGCAAAGAACATTTTGGTACATGACTCTCTTTGAATTATGGTATTCTCAGGGTATATGTCCAGTAGTGGGATTGCTGGGTGGTATGGTAGTTCTATTTTTAGTTTTTTAAGGAACCTCCATACTGTTCTCCATAGTGGCTGTACCAATTCACATTCCCACCAGCAGAACAAGAGTGTTCCCTTTTCTCCACACCCTCTCCAGCATTTATTGTTTCTAGATTTTTTGATGATGGTCATTCTGACCGGTGTGAGATGATATCTCCTTGTAGTTTTGATTTGCATTTCTCTAATGATTAATGATGTTAAGCATTCTTCCATGTGTTTGTGGGCAGTCTGTATATCTTCTTTGGAGAAATGTCTATTTAGGTCTTCTGCCCATTTTTGGATTGGGTTGTTTGTTTTTTTTGTTATTGAGCTGCATGATCTGCTTGTAAATTTGGCGATTAATCCTTTGTCAGTTGCTTCATTTGCAAATATTTTCTCCCATTCTGAGGGTTGTCTTTTGGTCTTGTTTATGGTTTCCTTTGCTGTGCAAAAGCTTTGAAGTTTCATTAGGTCCCATTTGTTTATTTTTTTTTTTATTTCCATTTCTCTAGGAGGTGGGTCACAAAGGATGTTGCTGTGATTTATGTCATAGAGTGCTCTGCCTATGTTTTCCCCTAAGAGTTTGATAGTTTCTACTCTTACATTGAGGTCTTTAATCTATTTTGAGCTTATTTTTGTGTATGGTGTTAGGGAGTGTCTAATCTCATCCTTTTACATGTACCCGTCCACTTTTCCCAGTACCACTTATTGAAGACGCTGTATTTTCTCCACTGTATATTCTTGCCTCCTTTAACAAAGGTAAGGTGACCATATGTGTGTGGGTTTATCTCTGGGTTTTCTATCCGGCTCCATTGATCTATATTTCTGTTTTTGTGCCAGTACCATACTGTCTTGATTACTGTAGCTTTGTAGTATAGTCTGAAGTCAGGGAGTCTGATTCCTCCTACTCCATTTTTCATTCTCAAGATTGCTTTGGCTATTCGGGGTCTTTTGTGTTTCCATACAAATCGTGAAATGTTTTGTTCTACTTATGTGAAAAAATGAGAGTGGTAGTTTGATAGAGATTGCATTGAATCTGTAGATTGCTTTGGGTAGTAGAGTCATTTTCAGAATGTTGATTCTTCCAATCCAAGAACATGGTATATCTCTCCATCTATTTGTATCATCTTCATTTTCTTTCATCAGTGTCATATAATTTTCTGCATAGAGTTCTTTTTTCTCCTTAGGTAGGTTTATTCCTAGATATTTTATTCTTTTTGTTGCAATGGTATATGGGAGTGTTTTCTTAATTTCACTTTCAGATTTTTCATCATTAGTGTATAGGAATGCCAGAAATTTCTGTGCATTAATTTTGTATCCTGCTACTTTACCAAATTCATTGATTAGCTCTAGTAGTTTTCTGGTAGCATCTTTAGGATTCTCTATGTATAGTGTCATGTCATCTGCAAACAGTGACAGGTTTACTTCTTCTTTTCCAATTTGGATACATTTTATTTCTTTTTCTTCTCTGATTGCTGTGGCTATAACTTCCAAAACCATGCTGAATAATAGTGGTGAGAGTGGGTAACCTTGTCTTCTTCTTGATCTGAGTGGAAATGGTTTCAGTTTTTCACCATTGAGGATGATGTTGGCTATGGGTTTGTCATATATGGCCTTTATTATGTTGAGGAAAGTTCCCTCTATGCCTACTTTCTTCAGGGTTGTTATCGTAACTGGAAGTTGAATTTTGTCGAAAGCTTTCTCTGCCTCTCTTGAGATGATCATATGTTTTTTCTCCTTCAATTTGTCAATATGGTGTATCACGTTGATTGATGTGTGTATATTGAAGAATCCTTGCATTCCTGGAGTAAACCCCACTTAATCATGGTGTATGATCCTTATAATGTGCTGTTGGATTCTGTTTGCTAGTATTTTGTTGAGGATTTTTTCATCAATGTTCATTTGTGATATTGGCCTGTAGGTTTCTTTCTTTGTGACATCTTTATCTGGTTTTGGTATCAGGGTGATGGTGGCCTCGTAGAATGAGTTTGGGAGTGTTCCTCCCTCTGCTATATTTTGGAATAGTTTGAGAAGGTAGGTGTTAGGTCTTCTTTAAATGTTTGATAGAATTCACCTGTGAAGCATCTTGTCCTGGGCTTTTGTTTGTTGGAAGATTTTTGATCACAGTTTCAATTTCAGTGCTTGTGATTGGTCTGTTCATATTTTCTATTTCTTCCTGGTTGTGAATTTCTAAGAATTTGGCAATTCCTTCCAGGTTGTCCATTTTATTGGCATTGAGTTTCTTGTATTAATCTCTCATGATCTTTTGTATTTCTAGAGTGTCAGTTGTTACTTCTTTTTCATTTCTAATTCTATTGATTTGAGTTTTCTCCCTGTTTTTTTCTTGATTAGTCTGGCTAATGGTTTATCAATTTTGTTTATCTTCTCAAAGAACCAGCTTTTAGTTTTATTGATCTTTGCTATTATTTCCTTCATTTCTTTTTCATTTATTTCTGATCTGATCTTTATGATTTTTTTCCTTCTATTAACTTTGGGGTTTATTGTACTTCTTTCTCTAGTTGCTTTAGGTGCAAGGTTAGATTGTTTATTTGGGATGTTTCCTGTTTCTTAAGGTAGGATTTTATTGCTATAAAGATCCCTCTTAGAACTGCTTTTGCTGAATCCCAAAAGTTTTGGGTCATTTTGTCTCCATTGTCATTTGTTTCTAGGTATTTTTTCATTTCCTCTTTGATTTCTCCAGTGATAACTTCATTATTAAGTAGTGTATTGTTTAGCCTCCATGTGTTTGAAAAATAACACACAAGGGAATCTCTCTATGGTTAACAGCTGATCTTTCAGCAGAAACTCTGCAAGCCAGGAGGGACTTGCAGGACATATTTAAAGTGGTGAAGGAGAATAATTTACAACCAAGATTACTCTACTCATCAAGGATCTCATCCAGATTTGATGGAGAAATTAAAACCTTTACAGACAAGCAAAAGCTGAGAGAAATAGCTGGTATTAATGGATCAGAAAAATTAATATTGTTAAAATGTCCATACTAACCCAAACCATCTGGCTTCTACACAATCTCTTTCTGAAGTCCAATGACATTCTTTACAGTACTAAAAAAAAAAGCATACCTAAAACTTGTATGGAACCACAAAGACTTCACATAGCCAAAGCAATCCTGAGAAAGAAAACAAAGCTGGTGGTATCACACTTTCTAATTGCAAACTATACTACAAAGCTACAATAATTAAAATAATATGGTACTGACATAAGAACAGACACACAGACCAATGGTACAGAAAACAGACCCTAAAATTAAATCCCACATATACAGTCAACTAATATTTGATAAGTAAGCCAAAAATGTGCAATGGGCAAAGTATAGTCTTTTCAACAAATGGTATGAGGAAAACTGGATAAACACATATAGAACAATTAAATTGGACCCCTATCTTACCCCACGCATAAAAGTTAACTCCAAGTTGATTAAAGACTTATACCACAGTCTTAAGACCTGATACCATTAAACTCCTAGAAGAAAAGTTAGGGAAGAAACTCCTCAACACTGGTCTTGGCAATGATTCTTTTTGGTTATGACACCAAAAGCACACACACTCACAAAAAAAGCAAAAGCAAAAATCAACAAGTGGGACTATGTAAAACTTAAATGCTTCTGCACAGCAAAAGAAAATGAAAAGGCAACTTACTGAATGGGAGAAAATTTTGCAAACTATATGTCAGATAAGGGGTTAATATCTAAAATATATAAAACTCATACAACTCAACAACAAAACAATCTGATTAAATAATGGGCAGAGAAACTAGACAGAATACATTTTTCCAAAGAATACTTCCATATAGGTAGACTAAAAAATGCTCAACTTTACTAATCATCAAGGAAATGCAAAACAAAACCACAATGAGATACTGCTCTGCACCTACTAGAATGGTTAATATCAAGGAGACAAGAGATAGCAAGTATTGGGAAGGATGTCGAGAAAAGGGAACCATTTGTACACTGTTGATGGAAATGTAAATTGATTTAGCCACTATGGAAGACAATGTGGAGGTTCCACAAAATTTTTTTTGAAAGTTCTACCACGTGATCCACGAACACCACTTCTGGGTTAAACCCAAAGGAAATGAAAACAGGATATCAAAGAGGGATTCCCGTTTACTGCAGCATTGTTCATAATAGCCAAGGTATAAAAAAGACCTAGCTGCCTATCAATGGATGAGTTGATAAAGAACTTGTAATATAACTATTCATTCCTGAGAAAGAAGTACATCCTTCCATTTGTGATAACATGGATGGACTTTGTGGACATTATGCTAAGTGATGTAAGCCATATAGAGAAAGACACTGTATGATATCACCCATATATGGAATCTAAAAAAGCCAAATTCATAAAATCAGAGTAATATGATGGTTACAAAAGCATGGCAGGTGAGTGAACAGGACAGATGGTGTTTAAGGGTATAAACTTTCAATGAATATTAAATAAGTCCTAGAGCTCTAATGCACAATATAATGAATATAGACAACAAAATTGTATTGTAATCATCAAACTCACTAAGAGACTAGAACTTAATTATTAGAACCCTTTAAAAAATGATAATTATGTAACATGTTAATTGTTGCTACAATGGCAATCATATTACAATATAGAAATGTACCAAATTAACATGTTTAACAGGTTGCACACCTTAAATTTATCGATGTTATATGTCAAATATATTTCAATTAAGAAAAAACAGAATCAGAGACTTAAGTATGGTACTGAAAATTACAGATTATAGATTTTTAACAAAGATTTGAACTTTACCAATTTGTCTGCAGGATTAGAATCATTCAAACAAAGAAACAGAGTTGGATTAGGATTTGTAGTAAAATAAAATATGACATAGTTGAGCCAGCATGAAGCTGATGCTAAATTAGTGAGTTCCAGTCTAGATGCTGTTATAGGCTCATGGCCAGGATCCATTTGAGGGAAGCTCCCAAGTTCATGAGGGTTTATAGTGAACATGAGGGAGATATGTTTGGGGTTAAATATATTTTGTAAATGTGGGCTTTTCTAAATTCATTGACCATATAATACATTCATAATACCCACTATAAACAGTATCTTCTGGCTCAGCAAAAATAATTATCTCTAAGTTTGTACTTGGAAAGAAATTGTACCTGTTTGAAAATCTTATAGCTCCATCTTCACCTACCCTACATATAAAAAGACCAACAATGTATTTTTAAAAAGACCCAGGTTAGTTATTGCAACTGTGCAAATATTTTAAAAGTTGTGATTGAAATAGAACTTTAAAATCTTTTCTAAATATACCATATACTTACTACTACCTGAGTAATTGTTCAAGTCTTTCTCAATTTCTAGACAAGGTGTTTGCTCTTTTATGAAAAACTAATTGGCATTTATGTTGTTTGAATACTTTTTGAGATTCACCATTTGGATAGAAATGTTACTACTCTACAGCTGTGTGAGTGTGCATGTGTGTGTATATGTCTACTCACATGTGGTTTAGGCATTCAACTACTCAATCATCTCTGCTGAACTTGTCTGACAAAACATCTGCTATAGCAAATGAATAATATGTCTTTTTTTGAAAGCATATCCAAAAGGATACCAGTGACATCTATTCATAAGCTGGCTGTCTTGTTATGTCACTAGTACATTGTCAAGCCCACAGTAGAGCTTGCTAAGGGCAAACCATTGAAGCTTTGTAGTTTTTGAAATGTTTTTATTTTATCAGATCATGGTTGTAATATCCCACTTAACTAAGTCATTGTCAACTTGGGGACTGCAAAATATCTCCTCGAAATGGTTACACTATTCATTCATCAGGGGACCAAGATAATTAAGTCATCCATCAACAATGATGCTTGCTTAGATGTGTGCTATTTTCTTGTTGTCCTGACCTTGGTGTGTCTGGTGCTCAGATAAAGCCTTTGATAGATATGTGAGCAGTTATAACCACCCCAAGGATTGAACAGCCCAGAATGCCCAAACTGAGAAGGACACTGTATTTATTCTTCTGTTTTCAATCATTTTGACTTTCATCTACAATGTATGACTTCACTACAGTCACTCAAGCTAAATTAGTTATTTCTTCTTGGTGTTCCTATAATCCTTTCCCTACTATAGTCCTTAGCACAATGTATTATAAACATTTGTCTGTCTCTCCTACACCAACAAGATATCATCAAAGTATTGTATTATTTCCTACTTAGTTTTGTTTCCCTTGCAAGCTGACTGACTGCCATGTAAAAATTTATTAATAAAAAATGGATATGTTAGTTAAATAACTGTATTTGTGCTTTATCAAATTGGATATTGATGCTAGAATGATAATATTCTTTATTTTTTTCAACAAATTTATTGGAATATAATTGCTTTACAATGGTGTGTTAGTTTCTGCTTTATAACAAAGTGAATCAGCTATACATATACACATATCCCCATATCTCCTCCCTCTTGCATCTCCCTCCCACCCTCCCAATCCCACCCCTCTAGGTGGACAGAAAGCACCAAGCAGATTTCCCTGTGCTATGTGGCTACTTCCCACTAGCTATCTATTTTACATTTAGTAGTATATATAAGTCCATGCCACTCTCTTACTTTGTCCCAGATTACCCTTCCCCCTCCCCGTGTCCTAAAGTCCATTCTCTACATCTGCGTCTTTATTCCTGTCCTGCCCCTAGGTTCTTCAGAACCTTGGGGGTTTTTTTTAGATTCCATATATATGTGTTAGCATACGGTATTTGTTTTTCTCTTTCTGACTTACTTCACTCTGTAGGACAGACTCTAGGTCCAATCACCTCACTACAAATAACTCAGTTTCTTTTCTTTTTATGGCTGAGCAATATTCCATTGTATATATGTGCCACATCTTCTTTATCCATTCATTAGTCGATGGACACATAGGTTGCTTCCATGTCCTGGCTATTGTAAACAGAGCTGCAATGAACATTGTGGTACATGATTCTTTTTGAAATATGGTTTTCTCTGGGTATATGCCCAGTAGTGGTATTGCTGGATCATATAATAATTCTATTTTTAGTTTTTTAAGGAACCTCCACACTGTTCTCCATAGTGGCTGTATCAATTTGCATTCCCACCAACAGTGCAAGAGGGTTCTCTTTCCTCCACACCCATTCCAGCATTTATTGTTTGTAGATTTTTTGACGATGGCCATTCTGACTGGTGTGAGGTGATACCTCATTGTAGTTTTGATTTGCATTTCTCTAATGATTAGTGATGTTGATCATTATTTCATGTGTTTGTTGGAAATCTGATGATATTCTTTAAAAGAAAAATGGAAGTCTGAAAAATAATTTATTGAGTGCCAATCATGTGTCATAAAATATATTACAAAATATATTAGCCCACTAGATTTAAAACCATGTAAATGTTTAAGCCTGAGCTATGTCATTTGGGAGCAAAATAATTTTTGGAAAGTAATTTCATTTTTCTGTCAGTTTTCTCAACTAAAAAATAAAAGGTTCATAATGTCTACAACTTAGGCTTGCTGTGAAAACAAAATAAGGAGACTCTTTTTAAATGATTTGCGAACTATAATATTCAACACAAAAAGGAGCTATATGAGATTTACAATTGCTAATGTTGTCAAATTTTCTCTTCCTTGTTCTATATACAGCCCTTGACATAGCTGATCTCTCCCTCCTTGAAACATTTAGTTTGGTTTTCTCCATATCCATCTAGTTCTTCTTTCTCAATTACTTTTGCTTTTATCTCCTCATATCCCTGACTTTTTAAAGTTGGAATCAGTTCTTACATCTTTTGTTCTATCTACAGTTAACTTTAGAGGGGGTCTCATTCAAACTTATGACTTTAAATGTAATCTTAATGCTAAAAACTCCTAAAGATTTATTTAAAACCAAGTCTCTCCCCTGAATGCAGATTTACATATCTTTCCATTAGACATCTCCACTTAGTTATTTAAAACACATCACAAACTGAGCATGTCCAAACCTGAACCCTTGCTCTACCTATAAATCACCTCCACCTGTTCTACCTACAGTCTTCTCAACCCTGGTTAATAGAAACTTCACTCTTTCACTCATAGAACTCCCAAGTTTGGGAATCATCCTATCTCTCACACTCCACATCCAATTTATCAGATAAACATATTGATTCTGCCATCAAAATATAAACCGTAACTGACTACTTCCAGCACTCCACTGCCACGTCCTCATCCAAGCAAACATCATCTTTTGCCTGGATTATTATGACAGGTTTCTTACTGATCTTTCTGGTTCAATCCTTTCCCTACTACTTGTCTGCTCAAAGCCTTTTTTTATCTTACAAATGGTAAAATTGAAAGTCTATACAATGGTCTGCTATATCTATTTGATCTGTACCCTCTCCCATAACATTATCACTATTATATTTCTGATCTCATCCCCAACTCAATCCCAATTCCTTCCTCAACTTCAGCCACACTATTTCTCAAATGCATCATCCATCCCTCAGTCTCAAGGTCTTTGTAATTTATGTTTCTTCTGCTTGGATGCTCTCCCACAAGATATCCTCAAGACTCTTTTCCTCATCACATTCATGTCTTTATGCAAATGCCACCTTCTCAGTAAGTTCTTCTCTTACTATTCTATTTAAAATTGAAGCCACCAACATCCTTGCTTTGGTGTTGTCTAAAACACTTATCATGTCCTAAAATTATTTACTTAAATATTATTTGCTCCACTCTCCACACAAAAACATATGCTAATTCAAGCAAGTATGTATGTCTGCTTTATCAATGACTGTTTCTGAGTGCATAATACAGATATAGGGCTTGGCATAGAAAAGACACTCAAGAGTTGTCTTTTAAGTGTATGAATGGGTTATAATAAAAATATACTTTCAGACTTTAAGAAAATTCAGAGGGATTTGAGAAGATGGTGGAAGAATAAGATGCAGAGATCACCCTCCTCCCCACAGATGCATCAGAAATACATCTACACCTGGAACTGCTTCTATAGAACACCCACTGAATGCTGGCAGAAAACCTCAGACCTCCCAAAAGGCAAGAAACTCCCCACGTACCTGGGTAGGGCAAAAGAAAAAAACAGAGACAAAACAATAGGGATGGGACCTGCACCAGTGAGAGGGAGCTGTGAAGGAGGAAAGGTTTCCACATATGAGGAAGCCCCTTCGTGGGCAGAGACTGCAGGTGGCGGAGGGGGGACGCTTTGGAGCCGTGGAGGAGAGCACAGAAACAGCAGTGTGGAGAGCAAAGCAGAGAGATTCCCACAGAGGATTGGTGTCAACCAGCACTCACCAGCCCGGGAGGCTTGTCTGCTCACCCACCAAGATGGGCGGGGGCTGGGAGCTGAAGCTCGGGCTTCGGTCGGAGAGCGCAGGGAGAGGACTGGGGTTGGCAGTGTGAACACAGCCTGAAGGGGTTAGTGCACCATGGCTAGACGGGAGGGAGTCTGGGAAAGTTCTGGACCTACTGAAGAGACAAGAGACTTTTTCTTGCCTCTTTGTTTCCTGGTGTGCAAGGAGAGGGGATTAAGAATGCTGCTTAAAGGAGCCCCAGAGACGGACGAGAGCCGCAGCTATCAGCGCAGACCACAGACACGGGCATGAGACGCTAAGGCTGCTGCTGCTGCCACCAAGAAGCCTGTGTGCAAGCACAGGTCACTATCCCCATCTCCCCTCCAGGGAGCCTGTGCAGCCTGCCACTGGCAGGGTCCCGTTATCCAGGGAAAACTTTCCCGGGAGAATTCACTGTGCACCCCAGGCTAGTGCAACCTCAAGCCGGACTCTGCCACCACAGGCTTGCCCGGCATCCCTACTCCTCGCCATCCCCGGGCTTGAGTGAGCCAGAGCCTCCAAATCAGCTGCTCCTTTAAACCTGTCCTGTCTGAGCGAAGAACAGACACCTTCCAGCGACCTACCCACAGAGGCAGGGCCAAATCCAAAGCTGAACCCAGGAGCTGTGCGAACAAAGAAGAGAAAGGGAAATTTCTCCCAGCAGCCTCAGAAGCACTGGATTAAAGCTCCACAATCAACTTGATGTACCCTGCATCTGTGGAAAACCTGAATAGACAATGAATCATTCCTAATAGAAGAGGTGGACTTTGAGAGGAAGATAGATTATTTTTTCCTCTTTTTGTGAGTGTGTATGTGTATGTTTCTGTGTGAGATTGTGTCTGTATAGGCTTGCTTTCACCATTTGTTCTACAGTTCTGTCCATCCATTTTTCTTGTTTGTTTGTTATTTTTTATTTGTTTTTTTTTAGTTTTTATAATATTTTTTCTTAATAATTATTTTTTATTTTAATAACTTTATTTTACTTTATCTTACTTTATTTTATCCTCTTTCTTTCTTTCTTTCCTTCTATTTTTCTCCCTTTTATTCTGAGCCATGGGGAGGACAGGCTTTTGGTGCTCCAGCCAGGTTTCAGGGCTGTGCCGCTGAGGTGGGAGAGCCAACTTCAGGACACTGGTCCACAAGAGACCTCTCAGCTCCATGTAATATCAAAGAGCAAAAATCTCCCAGAGATCTCCATCTCAACACCAAGACCCAGCTTCACTCAACAACTAGCAAGCTACAGTGCTGGACACCCTATATCAAACAACTAGCAAGACAGGAACACAGCCCCATCCATTAGCAGTGAGGCTGCTTAAAATCATAATAAGGCCACAGACACCTCAAAACACACCACCAGATGTGGACTTGCCCAACAAAAATACAAGATCCAGCCTCATCCAACAGAACACAGGCACTAGTCCCCTCCACCAGGAAACCTACACAACCCACTGAAACAATCTTAGCCACTAGGGACAGACACCGAAAACAATGGGAACTACGAACCTGCAGCCTGTGAAAAGGAGACCCCAAACACAGTAAGTAAAGCAAAATGAAAAGACAGAAAAACACAAGCAGATGAAGGAGCAAGGTAAAAACCCACCAGACCTAACAAATGAAGAGGAAATAGGCAGTCTACCTGAAAAAAAATTCAGAATAATGATAGTAAAGATATCCAAAATCTTGGAAATAGAATAGAGAAAATGCAAGAAACATTTAACAAGGACCTATAAGAACTAAAGAGGAAACAAGCAATGATGAACAACAAAATAAATGAAATTAAAAACAGTCTAGAAGGGATCAATAGCAGAATAAGTGAGGCAGAAGAACGAATAAGTGACCTGGAATATAAAATAGTGGAAATAACTACTGCAGAGCAGAATAAAGAAAAAAAGAATGAAAAGAACTGAGGACAGTCTCACAGACCTCTGGGACAACATTAAATGCAGCAACATTTGAATTATAGGGGTCCCAGAAGAAGAAGAGATAAAGAAAGGGACTGAGAAAATATTTGAAGAGATTATAGTTGAAAACTTCCCTAATATGGGAAAGGAAATAGTTAATCAAGTCCAGGAAGCACAGAGAGCCCCATACAGGAAACATCTAAGGAGAAACAGACCATGACACATACTAATCAAACTATCAAAAATGAAATACAAAGAAAAAATATTAAAAGCAGCAAGGGAAAAATAACACACTAGGGAATCCCCATGACGTTAACAGCTGATCTTTCAGCAGAAACTCTACAAACCAGAAGGGAGTGGCAGGACATATTTAAAGTGATGAAGGACAAGAAACTACAACCAAGATTACTCTACCCAGCAAGTATCTCATTCAGATTTGATGGAGAAATTAAAACCTTTACAGACAAGTAAAAACTGAGAGAGTTCAGCACCACCAAACCAGCATTGCAACAAATGCTAAAGGAACTTCTCTAGGCAAGAAACACAAGAGAAGGAAAAGACCTATAATAAAAAACACAAAACCATTAAGAAAATGGGAATAGGAGCATACATATTGATAATTACCTTAAATGTAAATGGATTAAGTGCTCCCACCAAAAGACATAGACTGGCTGAATGGTTACAAAAACAAGATCCATATATATGCTGTCTATAAGAGACTCACTTCAGACCTAGGGACACATACAGACTGAAAGTGAGGGGATGGAAAAAGATATTCCATACAAATGGAAACCAAAAGAAAGCTGGAGTAGCAATTCTCATATCAGACAAAATAGACTTTAAAATAAAGACTATTACAAGAGACAAAGAAGGACACTACATAATGATCAAGGGATCAATCCAAGAAGAAGATATAACAATTGTAAATATTTATGCACCCAACATAGGAGCACATCAATACATAAGGCGAATACTAACAGCCATAAAAGGGGAAATCGACAGTAACACAATCATAGTAGGGAAATTTAACACCCCACTTTCACCAATGGACAGATCATCCAAAATGAAAATAAATAAGGAAACACAAGCTGTAAACGATACATTAAACAAGATGGACTTAATTGATATTTATAGGACATTCCATCCCAAAAAAGCAATACACGTTTTTCTCGAGTGCTCATTGAACATTCTCCAGGATAGATCATACCTTGGGTCACAAATCAAGCCTTGGTAAATTTAAGAAAATTGAAGTCGTATCAAGAATCTTTTCTGACCACAACTGTATGAGACTAGATATCAATTACAGGAAAAGATCTGTAAAATATACAAACACATGGAGGCTAAACAATATACTACTTAATAACGAAGTGATCACTGAAGAAATCAAAGAGGGAATCAAAAAATACCTAGAAACAAATGACAATGGAGACAAGACGACCAAAAACTTATGGGATGCAGCAAAAACCGTTCTAAGAGGGAAATTTATAGCAATAAAATCCTACCTTAAGAAACAGGAAACATCTCAAATAAACAACCTAAATTTCGCCTAAAACAATTAGAGAAAGAAGAACAAAAAAGCCCCAAAGTTAGGAGAAGGAAAGAAATCATAAAGATCAGATCAGAAATTAATGAAAATGTAATGAAAGAAACAATAGCAAAGATCAATAAAACTGAAAGCTGGTTCTTTGAGAAGATAAACAAAATTGATAAACCATTAGCCAGACTCATCAAGAAAAAAAGGGAGAAGACTCAAATCAATAGAATTAGAACTGAAAAAGGAGAAGTAACAACTGACACTGCAGAAGTACAAAGGATCATGAGAGATTACTTACAAGCAACTATATGCCAATAAAATGGACATCCTAGAAGAAATGGACACGTTTTTAGAAAAGCACAACCTTCCGAGATTGAACCAGGAAGAAATAGAAAATATGAACAGACCAATCACAAGCACTGAAATTGAAACTGTGATTAAAAATCTTCCAACAAAAGCCCAGGACCAGATGGCTTCACAGGTGAATTCTCTCAAACTTTTAGAGAAGAGCTAATACCTATCCTTCTCAACCTCTTCCAAAATATAGCAGAGGGAGGAACTCTCCCAAACTCAGTCTACAAGGCCAACATCACCCTGTTACCAAAACCAGACAAAGATGTCACAAAGAAAGAAAACTACAGGCCAATATCACTGATGAATATAGAAGCAAAATTTCTCAACAAATTAGTAGCAAACAGAATCCAATACCACATTAAAAGAATAATACACCATGATCAATTAGGGTTTATTCCAGGATTGCAAGGATTCTTCAGTATACACAAATCAATCAATGTGATACACCATATTAACAAATTGAAGGAGAAAAAACATATGATCATCTCAAGAGAGGCAGAGAAAGTTTTGACAAAATTCAACACCAATTCATGATAAAAACTGAAGAAAGTAGGCATAGAGGGAACTTTCCTCAACATAATAAAGGCCATATATGACAAACCCACAGCCAACATCATCCTCAATGGTGAAAAACTAAAACCATTTCCACTAAGATCAGGAATAAGACAACGTTGACCACTCTCACCACTCTCATTCAACATAGTTTTGGAAGTTGTATCCACAGCAATCAGAGAAGAAAAAGAAATAAAAGGAATCCAAATTGGAAAAGAAGAAGTAAATCTGTCACTGTTTGCAGATGACATGACACTATACATAGAGAATCCTAAAGATGCTACCAGAAAATTACTAGAGCTAATCAATGAATCTGGTAAAGTAGCAGGATACAAAATTAATGCACGGACATCTCTGTCACTCTTACACACTAGTGATGAAAAATCTGAAAGTGAAATTAAGAAAGCGTTCCCATTTACCACTTCAACTAAAAGAAAAATATATCTAGGAATAAACCTACCTAAGGAGACAAAAGACATGTATGCAGAAAATTATAAGACACTGATGAAAGAAAATAAAGATGATACAAATAGATGGAGAGAATGTACCATGTTCTTGAATTGGAAGAATCAACATTCTGAAATGACTCTACTACCCAAAGCAATCTACAGATTCAATGCAATCCCTATCAAACTACCACTGGCATTTTTCACAGAACTAGAACAAAAAATTTCACAATTTTATGGAAACACGAAAGACCCCGAATAGCCAAAGCAATCTTGAGAATGAAAAATGGAGGTGGAGGTATCAGGCTCCCTGACTTCAGACTATACTACAAACATACTATAATCAAGACAGTATGGTACTGGCACAAAAACAGAAATACAGATCAATGAAACAGGATAAAAAGCCCAGAGATAAACCCACGCACATATGGTCACCTTATCTTTGATAAAGGAGGCAAGAGTATACAGTGGAGAAAAGACAGCCTCCTCAATAAATGGTGCTGGGAAAACTGGACAGGTACATGTAAAAGGATGAGATTAGAACACTCCCTAACACCATACAGAAAAATAATCTCAAAATGGAGTAAAGACCTAAATTTAAGGCCAGAAACTTTCAAACTGTTAGAGAAAAACATAGGCAGAACACTCTATGACATAAATCACAGCAAGATCCCTTTTCATCAACCTCCTAGAGAAATGGAAATAAAAACAAAAATAAACAAATGGGACCTAATGAAACTTTAAAGCTTTTACACAACAAAGGAAACCATAAACAAGACCAAAAGACAACCCTCAGAATGGGAGTAAAGATTTGTAAATGAAGCAACTGACAAAGGATTAACCTCCAAAATTTACAAGCAGCACATGCAGCTCCATAACAAAAAAATAAACAACCCAATCCAAAAATGGGCAGTAGACCTAAATAGACATTTATCCAAAGAAGATATACGAATTGCTAACAAACACTTGAAAGACTGCTCAGCATAATTAATTAGAGAAATGCAAATCAAAACTACAATGAGTATAAGGAGATATCATCTCACACCAGTCATAATGGCAATCATCAAAAAATCTAGAAACAGTAAATGCTGGAGAGGGTGTGAAGAAACGGTAACACTCTGTACTGCTGTTAGGAATGTAAATTGATACAGCCACTATGGAGATCAGTATGGAGGCTCCTTAAAAATCTACAAATAGAGCTGCCATGTGACCCAGCAATCCCAGTACTGGGCATATATCCTGAGGAAACCATAATTCAAAAAGAGTCATGTACCAAAATGTTCATTGCAGCTCTATTTACAGTAGCAAGCACATGGAGGCAACCTAAGTGTCCATCAACAGATGAATGGGTAAAGAAGATGTGGCACATATATACAATGGAATATTACTCAACCATAAAAGGAAACAAAATTGAGTTATTTGTATTGAGGTGGATGGGTCTAGAGTCTGTCATACAGTGTGAAGTAAGTCAGAAAGAGAAAAACAATTACCATATGCTAACACATATATATGGAATCTAAGGAAAAAAAAAAACAGTTCATGAAGAACCTAGGGGTAAGACAGGAATAAAGACACAAACCTACTAGAGCATGGACTTGAGGGTATGGGGATGGGGAAAGGTAAGCTGTGACAAAGTGACAGAGTGGCATGGACATATATACACTACCAAACATAAAATAGTTAACTAGTGGGAAGTAGCCACCTAGCACAGGGAGATCAGCTAGGTGGTTTGTGACCACCTAGAGGGGTGGGATAGGGAGGGTGCGAGGGAGGGAGACAGAAGAGGGAAGCGATATGGGAACATATGTATATGTATAACTGATTCACTTTGTTATAAAGCAAAAACTAACACACCATTGTAAAGCAATTATACTCCAATAAAGATGTTATATATATATATATATATATATATATATATATATATATTTACTCTTAAATAAGTATTAAACACTCATTTTCAGTACCTGTTTTTTCCAGTCTTGCCTCACACATATTTAGTAAAGGCTACTAATTGAGATTGACTCGTGCTTAATTGTGCCCTCATCCTATTTTGATTAGCTGTTGGGATATAAATCTAAATTTAATGTATGAATTTATACAATATTGTAATTTGCAAATCATGACAAAGCAAATATTAATTAAGTACAAACATTACTTATTTTCAGGTGAAAAAGCAGTATTCATTGGTGTAATTGCTCTACATTTATTATAAATTGTTAGCAGATAACCATACTGAGAATATGAAACTATATACACACACAAAAAATTATAAAAATGGTAATATGTGTCATAATTTCATAAAGACTGTTGTTCCTGACAGGTGAATATGGTAAGTATCATACATAAATCTCAATGTTTTCATCACTCTTCTTGAGCAAAATCGAATTTGTAAAATTCTCCTTTTTATCAGTAATTCTCTAGTACATTTAAATAGTACCAATAATTATATTTCCCTAGATAACTATCTATGTTTTTAATAAATTGTATTTTGAAACATCTTTAGATTTATAGAAAAATCATGACCATAATACATAGTGTATTATTGTACCCAATTTCCCCCACTATTTACATTTTACATTAACGTGGTACATTTGTCACAAATAATGAACTAATGCTGAAACAATATACAAGCCCCATGTCCCTATCCTTTGAAGTAAAAGGCTTTTGCTTTAGGAAGCAGACCTCCACCAGATAAAATCTGCTAACTGAAAAAACATAGAGCCTAGACTAGTTGAAACCAGAAGGTTGATGATGCCTCATACTTCACCTTGATGCCAACCAATCCGTGAATTTTGCGAAAGTTGATCACACACCCTGCAGCCCCCTCTCTCACACTGCCTTTATTTATTTATTTTTTTACATATATCCACTCTTTTTTTTTTTTAATTCTTTTCCCACACAGACCAAAGTATTGAGTAGAGTTCCCTGTGCTATACAGTAGGTTCTTATCAGTTATCTACATTATACATAGTTCTGTGTATATGTCAATCCCAATTTCTCAATTTATCCCTCCCCCCACTTATCCCTTATTAACCATAACTTTCTTTTCTACATCCGCGACTCTGTACTGGTTTTGTAAATAAGTTCATTTGTACCCTATTTTTAGATTCCACATATAAGCAATATCATATGATATTTGTCTTTCTGTGTCTGACTTACTTCACTCTGTATGAAAATCTCTAGGTCCATCTATGTTACTGCAAATGACATTATTTTGTTCTTCTTTATGACTGAGTAATATTCCATTGTATATATGTACCACATCTTCTTTATCCATTCCTCTGTTGGTGGACATTTAGGTTGCTTCCGTGTCCTGGCTATACTACCCAAAGCAATCTATAGATTCAATGAAATCTCTATCAAATTACCAGTGGCATTTTTCACAGAATTAGAACAAAAAAATTTACAATTTGTATGGAAACACAGAAGACCCCAAATAGCCAAAGCAATCTTGAGACAGAAAAACGGAGCTGGAGAAATCAGGCTCACAGACTTCAGACTACACTACAAAGCTACAGTAATCAAGACAGTGTGGTACTCGCACAAAAACAGATATATAGATCAATGGAACAAGATAGAAAGCCCAGAGTTAAACTCACATGCCTATGGTCACCTAATCCATGAAAAAGGTGGCAAGAATATACAGTCTCTTCAATGAATGGTGCTGGGAAAACTGAACAGCTACATATGAAAGAATGAAATTAGAACACTCCCTAATACCATACACAAAAATAAACTCAAAATGGATTAAAGACCTAAATGTAAGGCCGGACACTATAAAACTCTTAGAGGAAAACATATGCAGAACACTCTTGGACATAAACTACAGCAAGATATTTTTTGATCCACTTCCCAGAGTAATGAAAACAAAAGCAAAAATAAACAAAAGGGATTTAATTAAACTTAAAATCTTTTGCACAGCAAAGGAAACCATAAACAAAACAAAAAGACAACCCTCAGAATGGGAGAAAATATTTGTGAACAATGCAATAGACAAGGGATTAATTTCCCAAATAAACAGCTCATACAGCTCAATATCAAAAGAACCAAACAACACAATCAAAAAATGAGCAGAATTGGGTTGTTTGGTTTTTGACATTGAGCTGAAAATAACCCAGTCCAAAAATGGGCAGAAGACCTAAACAGACATTTCTCCAAAGAAGATATACAGATTGCCAACAAACACATGAAAGAATGCTCAACAGCATTAATCATTAGAGAAATGCAAATCAAAACTACAAGGAGATATCATCTCACACCGGTCAGAATGGCCATCATCAAAAAATCTAGAAACAATAAATGCTGGAGAAGGTGTGGAGAAAAGGGAACACTCTTGCACTGCTGGTGGGAATGTAAATTGATACAGTCACTACAGAGAACAGTATGGAGGTTCCTTAAAAAAACTACAAATAGAACTACCATATGACCCAGCAATCCCACTACTGGGCATATACCCTGAGGAAACCATAATTCAAAAAGAGTCATGTACCAAAATGTTGATTGCAGCTTTATTTACAACAGCCAGGACATGGAAGCAACCTAAGTGTCCATCATTGGATGAGTGGATAAGGAAGATGTGGCACATATATACAATGGAATATTACTCAGCCATAAAAAGGAATGAAACTGAAGTATTTGCAGTGAGGTGGATGGATCTAGAGACTGTCATACAGAGTGAAGTAAGTCAGAAAGAGAAAAACAAATGCCGTATGCTAAGACATATATATGGAATCCAAAAAAAAAAAAAAAAAAAGAAAAAGAAAATGGTCAGAAGAACCTAGGGGCAAGATGGGAATAAAGACACAGACCTACTAGAGAATGGACTTGAGGTTACGGTGAGGGGAAAGGGTAAGCTGAGACAAAGTGAGAGAGAGGCATGGACATATATACACTACCAAACGTAAAATAGATAGCTAGTGGGAGGCAGCTGCATAGCACAGGGAGATCAGCTCGGTGCTTTGTGACTACCTAGAGGGGTGGCATAGGGAGGGTGGAAGGGAGGGAGATGCAAGAGGGAAGAAATATGGGGACATATGTATATGCATAACTGGTTCACTTTGTTATAAAGCAGGAACTGACACACCATTGTAAAGCAATTATACTCTAATAAAGATGTTAAAAAAAAATGAGCAGAAGATCTAAATAGACATTTCTCCAAAGAAGACATACAGATGGCCAACCAGCACATGAAAAAATGCTCAACATGACTAATTATTAAAGAAATGCAAATGAAAAGTACAATGAGGTATCACCTTACACCAGTCAGAATGGCCATCATCAAAAAATCTAAAAACAATAAATGTTGGAGAGGGTGTGGAGAAAAGTGAACCCTCCTACACTGTTGGTGGGAATGTAAATTGGTATAGCCACTATAAAGAACAGTTGGAGGTTCCTTAAAACACTAAAAATAGAGTTACAATATGACCCTTCAATCCCACTTCTGGGCATATACTCATAGAAAACTATAATTCATACTGCCTTTA
Organism: Pseudorca crassidens; assembly: GCF_039906515.1. Taxonomy (NCBI): domain Eukaryota; kingdom Metazoa; phylum Chordata; class Mammalia; order Artiodactyla; family Delphinidae; genus Pseudorca; species Pseudorca crassidens. Next base: position 73,643,767 of record NC_090304.1, on the reverse strand, counting down.
AAATCCCTTCCCTGAAAGCAATGGGAGATTTTGGGTCTTTTGAGCATGAGCTTCCTGTTCTCCTTTCTTGGTGCCCTGCAATAAACTCTGTACTTTCCTTCACCACAATCCAGTGTCAATAGATTGGCTATACTGCAGGTGGGTGAATGGACCCAAGTTTGGTTTGGTAACAATATTGATACCTTATTATTAACTATAGTTCATACTTTACCCAGTTTTCTCCTAGGCTCATGTCCCCTTAGGCTCTTCTTGGCTGTGAGAGGTTTTCAGACTTCCCTTGCTTTTGATGACTTTGACAGTTTTGATGAGTATTGATCAAGTATTTTATAAAATTTCTTTCAGTTGGAATTTGAGTAATGTGTTTCTCATGCTTAGGTTGGATTCATGGGGTTTTAAGAGGAATCTCACAAAGGTAAAGTGTCATTTTCATCACACCATCTAAAATATAAATACTATCAGCATGACTTATCACTGTTGATGTTAACTTTGATCACCTGGCTGATGTAGTGTTTATCAGTTTTCTCCACTGTAAAGTTATTTTTTTTTTGCTTCATACTTCACTCTTTGGAATGAAGTCATTATTGTACTCATTCTTAAGGAGTGGATAGTTATGTTCATTGTGGAATTATTTTGCATGGAAAATTTGTCTATTCTTCCCCACTGATTTATTTATTCAATCATTTATATCTCAATATGAACTCTTGAATACTTATTTTATACCTTGTGTTATAATCTGATACTACTTTACTTATTGGGCTTTCCAAATTGTACAGGTTTTGGCTATTGGAAAATCTTTCAATTGACTCCTATGTCGCTTTGGCATACCCTCATTATTGTGAGGGTTTTTGTTTTGGGTGTTTTTTTGTTGTTATCTTGTTATCTTGTATTGTTGCTTTTTCTTTTTTTGAGCATTTTACTTTCTGGAACTGCAAGGTGTTTTAGGGTCATCTTGTATACTTTCTGTCCAGTCCTAGAAACAGCCATTTCTCCAAATAGTGCTGGTTCCTTTTGTTTTTAGAAACTAAGATTCAAGCACTAGTTGTTCATGGTGCTACTGGGCATCATTGTTTCTAAGTTATCTCAATTTTCAGAGGATTATATGTGCATATCTCACCTATACAAATATACACGTCTATAAATATTTCTACATGTAAACATATTTATCTATACTATACCAAATGTATGTATGTGAACTCATACTGATGTTTCCAACTCTAATCTACTACCACATGGATGATTCTAGCCTCCTTCCCTTGATTATTTGTAATCAACCACCCAATTCAACAGTGAGAAACCTGGCTCTCCCTATTTATCATGCAGTTATTTTTTAACCTCTACCCCTTTGGGTGCAGGGCAGAGAGATTTAGCCAACTAGAGCACATTGCTTATATATATTTCCTTTGCCTTTAGTCTGATAGACTCCAGTCTTCAAAGTTACTTAGAAAAACACCTTTTCTCCCAGCACTTTCAGTGACATTGTTTCATTGTTTCAAATCTATGAAATACAATTAGATTCTTTTATCATATTCTGCATTCTATCCTGTGATGCCCCAAATTCTTAAATGTTTTTTTAACTTGCACACATTAAGTTTAACTCTTTGTGCTGTAAAGTTCTATAAGGTTTGACAAATGCATTATGTTTTCACTTAGCATTATACATTTAAGGTTAAATCATGTCTTTACCTGGCCTGATTAGTCATTCTTATTTATCACTGAATGGTATCCCATTGTGTGGATGAACCCCACTTTTTTCATCCATTAACCTATTGAAGCACATTTTGGTCTCCTCCAGTTTGGGGCTATTATGAATAAAGCTCCAGTAAATGTATGCGTACCAGTTTTTGTGTGGACACACATTTTTAATTTGGAGAAATACTTGGTCAGGAAACCACTGGGTCCTATTGCAAGACCATATTAGCTTTGTAAGAAACTGCCAAACTGTCTTCTAAAGTATCTGTACCATTTTGCATTCTTACCAGCATTAAATGAGAGTTTCTTTCATCTGTATTCTCAACAGCACTTGACATTGTCAATATTTTAGATTTCAGTCATTCTAGTAGGTGTGTGTAATGTCTTGTTGTTTAATTTACATTTCCCTGATGACAGTAATATTGTTTTTATTTTCATGCACATATTTGCCATCTATGTGTCTTCTATATCTTCACAGGGGGCTCAAAAATTCAATAACAATTGTTCTCCACAGTCTAAGGGAATTGAAATGGCCAAAGGAACAAAAGGATGCAGCAATGAGGTATCCAGCTCTTGGTCTCATCATTTAATAGAGTTGTTTTGTTTTCTTATTATTGAGTTCTAACAATTATTTTTTTTTGTATTTTGAATATATGTCCTCTGTCACATGTGTTTTGAAAATATTTTGTCCCAAACTTTCTCTTGTATTTTCATTCTCTTAACAGTGTCTTTCACAGAGAAGTTTTAATTTTAATAAAGTCCATTTTATCAATTTTTTCCTTCATGGATCCTGCTTTAGTGTTGTATCTAAAACCTCATCAACAAACCCAAGGTCATGTAGTTATCTCCTATGTTTCCATCTAGAAGTTTTATAGTTTTGAATTTTGCATTTAGATCTTTGATTGATTTTGATTTAATTTTGGGAAAAGTTATTAAATCTGAATTTAAGTGTTTTTTTTTTGCCTTTGTTTTCCATATGGTATCCAATTTTTCAGCACCATTTCTTCAAAGACTATATTTTCTCCATTGGATTGCCTTCATGTTTCTATTAAATATCAGTTCAGTATATTTGTGTGAGTCTATTTCTGGGTTCTCTTCATTGTTCCATTAATCTATGTGCCTGTTCTCTTACAAATACCACACTGCCTTGATTACTATAGCTTTATAGTAAGTCTTGAAATTGGGTAGTGTGAATCCTCCAACATTGTTCTCTTTTTTTTCAGTATTATGTTGGTTATTCTAGGTCTATTGTCTTTTCATATAAACTTTAGAATCAGTTTATTTTATACTTAGATATGTAGAGCTTTCTGGAAATTTGGGGGAGATTGCATTGAATTTCTAGATCAAGTTAGAAAGAAATGACATTTTTCAATCCATGAATATAAAATATTTCTCCCTTTATTTATATCTTTAATTTCTTTCATCAGTGATTTGTAGATTTCAGAGCACAGATCCTATACATATTTTATAAGATTTATATGTGACTACTCTAGTTTAAAATAAGTTATCTTATGTTATAAATTTAGCTTATAAATATAAATTTATGGAAGACCTCCATTCATATTTAGGAGAAACCTCCATTTAAATTATACTTATATTTTATTTATAATTATATGCAATGTACACTTAAATTAACTATAGTTAATGTCAAGGTATTAAACGTAGTACATAGCACAGTATACTAAGTATATCTGACTTAGTTCAAGTAACACTAGAATAGGAGTGAAAAGATTTGGTGGAGAGAGATAGAGTGGAAGGTATTAGCACTGGGTCAGCAACATACTTGAGGTATACCTGCCCCGACTACTCCATAGTCATCATGGGGATTATATGAGGTCTATGAAATCATTCTGCAGACTTTAAGTCTCCATAATATGTAAGGATGAATAAGCAACATAGTCACTAACCTAGAAGTAGTTTTAACACTTGCAATTCTTGCTGATTTAGAGGAATATCTCATAAGATTAAATTTTAGGGATCCCTGAATGTTACATATTAAACTCAACCACACCATGTCTACTTCCCTCTGCTCTAAACCAGCTTCCTAAATTTTCTTCTTAATTTTTACCAGACATAATAAAGTTTTTGAATACAGGCTAAATATATGTACTTATAGACACTTGGTATGAGGAAGAGCTGGTACACCCTTAAAATAGTATATTATATGCATTACTCCTCATAAATATTTTAAAAGTTTCATTAAAGGGGGAACAAGAAAACTTTATACAAAGAATCCTATTTCAATGTTGTAACATATTTGTAGCAGCATATATCACATATATATATATATATATTGAAATTCTATATTACAAATAGTAGAGCTAAAAATGAGATCTAAAGGGAAACAAATCTTTTGAATTGCAGTACATTTTTCATTTTAGAATTACAATGATAACAATAATCACTAACAGATCATTACCCCAAACTAATATATCGTCTGCTCTCATATCATCAGCACTTAAGAAGGACTTGGGGCCACAGTGGCAAGGTTTATATTTCACCTTGTCTTTATATTATCTAAGATATACATCTATAGAACTGTAATATGTTTAACACATATTTCTATGCATGACTGCAACTAAAATCTACTCCCAGGGGGCTCAAAAATCCAATAACAATTGTTCTTCACACTTCAAAAGAATTGAAATGGCCAAAGAAATCATCAAATGCAGATATAATATTAGTGACACCAGTTAACTTTTCACCTTTAACCACCCGAAGAGAGGCAATCCATAGAATCTGCATCCTTTAAAAGTGGATCCTGGCATTTGTCTTCATTTATGTGTAATGTGTTGAATTACCTCTGAGTCCCATGACTCACTTATATAGACATTAGTTCTTGGCAAAGAGAGGTCAGAACGTATCAGGAAATGAACCGTCGTCTATTCTTCAATAAACGTATAAAAAGTGGAATTCTTATTCCTCTTTTCACCAAATATGTAAAATTTACCCTTAAGATGTTTTATATTATAAACATGATTGTGTTTATAAGTATATAAATTGAATTAAGTAACTTGGTCAAGATTTTAACATCTTGTTTGGGATTGACATGTACACATTGCTATATTTAAAATGGATAACCAACAAAGACCTACTGTAGAGCACAGAGAACTCTGCTCAATAATATGTAACAACCTAAATAGGAAAATAATTTGAAAAAGAATAGATACATGTATACGTATAACTGAATCACTTTGCTGTACACCTGAAACTAACACAACATTGTTAATCGACTATGCTCCAATTTAAAATAAAATGTTTTTTAAAAAGCAAAAAAAAAAAAAAGATTTTAACAGCTTATGCATTTAGATGCAGGATCGGGACACAAGTTAGACTGACTTAAAAACACATTCTTTTAACCACTTTGTCATATCACATTTATTTAACTCTATGCCAGGCACTGATTTGGGTTATAGGGAAATAAAAGTTAATGAAATAATCTTCTTTTACTTGATGAGAACAACCTAAAAAGGAAACAAGGAAGCAGCATATAACACTATACATTAAGTGTGATGATGGAGTTTTAAACTTCATATTGTTTAATGTGTGAGAAAACATGGCACAGAGGAGCTAATATTCAGGCAGTGATTTCAAAGATCTGCAAGCACTTTCTAGAGAGAGAGAAGACCTGTGAGAAATCTCCAGAATCCTAAATATACCCGTCAAGGTAGGTTGGCCTGATTGTGGCAGTTATCAGAGACTTTATATGTTGGTTGCAATAAAAGGGTATAAAAATAAAGATGACAAATGTGAGGCACATGTTTTGCTAGAATAAATAGTCATTCTTAGTTTGCAGAATTATATGTCCTAATACAGGTGGTTTGGAGTCAAGATTCTGACTCATTGACAAGGATCAGTTATAGAAAGCAACCCCAAATCACTCAGGTATTGCAGAAATCAAAATATTTTACAGTCTTTCCTTTTCATCAAAAGGAAGCCTTTCCCTAATTGACCATGTTCAGATCTATGCTCTTCAGAATCCATGTCAAATCATGGTGTCTGTAGTCTCTACCTGGGTTATGAAGAGTTCTTTGGATACTTTAAGTTATCCAAGTATTCTTAACTTATACTTTAAGTTAAGAATTATTAGCTCTATCATTTATTTAGTGAGCAGATGAACAACAGCACTTGGTTGAAGGGGAGATGAACAAAGGAAATAATTATTGGCAGTCCTTATACTTTCCTCTCAGCCATAATATGAGAATTCCAACAAAAGTGATTTAGCCAAGAAAAGTGATCCCATTGCTTGCCAGAAGATTCTCCATCTCCTTTACTAAGGTAAGTTTTTTCTAGTATTATGCTAAGTTTTCTAATTTTTACACGTCTTCCAGGTCATTTTGGTGACTTTAAAGATCCTGGACAAATCTCTAGGGATGTAGGAACAGGAATCCTCACTTAGGACTTCACAGGTACCACATCTGCAGGCTAGGATATTGTCTGTTATTGCTCGAGCATACTTCAACTTGACTTTTTTTGGCTACCTGTAACAGTGTACTTCTATGATTCCTGTGTTATTATCTGTCTGGCTGATTTTCTTTTAACCATAGCATTGAGAACTTGACCATACATCAGGCCTCTTTAAAATCAGGCATCATAGGTGCACTGGGGCAAAAGGCTGCAATACAATAGTCTTTTTGAATGATGAATTTATCTAAATTAATCCCAAATTCTTTATCTGTTTCTGCTATAATTTTAAGCTTGTCAAATATGAATAGAGCATTAACTGTATGTTAGGCATATATTTTTCTTGCTATACTGTAAGCCTTGTAGCACTTGCTAAAGCCCTTTTGCGACAAGTTTTATACTATAAGCAAGGAGTCCTTCCAGGAGTTAGTTTCAGCTGTTGAATACAAGAGTAAAACTTCACAAAATACTGAGTAATGGTTGAATGTGCAGGACTTATTCTTTAGATATTGGTTTAAGATTTGTGAGAAATATGTGGAGCAAAATATTGGGACATAATCGTCTAGGTGTACAATTAACTCTCCCATATGAATGAAAACATACTGGCTATCAGGGTTAATAGGTTTTCTAAAGAAGGCTGAGCTTAAGTGAACCACAGTGAAATAAATAGCATCAGGTGGAGATGCAAAGAGAAAAGAGAATAATACCAGATATGAAATGATGAGGAAGGGAAGGATGACAATTTATTTTGTGGCCTGAAGATACTGAACAAAGAATACCATAGGCTATTAGATGTTCTTGTCGTTGTTATTTTTAGCAAACAAAACATGAATAATTAACCTCTCTGAATTAGGTACAACATACTAAGTCATGGGTTGACAAACTTTTTCTATAAAGGGCAAGATAGTACATAATTTAGGCTTCGCAGGGCATATAGCCTCTGTTGCAACTTCTCAACTCTGCTGTGGTAATGTGAAGCAGCCATAGCCAGTATCTAAACAAATGGGCACGGCTGTATTCCAGTAAAACTTTATTTACAGAAAAAGTCATTTGGCTGGATTTGGACCACAGGCCAATTTTTTCTATAGTGAAGGGCTTCTTGGATACTCGAGGCAGAATTCTAAGAATATCATCCAATTACCTTCCCCCCTTATATAATCTCCTCCCCTCTGAAAGTAGGTGGCTTTTTATGCAATATGATGAAATATCATTACTGTTATTAAGTCACATTGCATGGCAAAAGAGAGAGCATTTGCATGTGCTAATCCAAACACATGAACCCTTTAAAATTAAAGAGTTTTCTCCAGCTAGTAGAAGAGAAAGCCATAGAGATTTGAAGCCTGAGAGGGATTCAACACAAGGTGGTTTTTCTATTGCTGAGATGGAGAAGGCCTGTGACTAAGACTTTCAATCAGTCTTAAGTTCTGAGAACAGCTCTCAACTGACAGCCAGCAAGGAAATAGGTGTCTCTGTCCTAAAGTCACAAGGAACTGAATTCAGCCTATAACCTGAATGAGCCTAGAAGAAGATTCTTCCTCAGGACCTCCAGGTAAGAGCCCAGCCTGGCCAACACATTGATTCTGGCTTTGTTATTCCTAAGTAGAAGACCCAGGTGAAACAACATGCACTTTTGACTTGAAGAAATACAAGATAATAAATGAATATGGTTTCAAGCTCTTAACTTAGTGGGTTTTTTACACAGAAGTATAGAATTAACATATTTGACCTCCTTATGGATATGATATTGACATAGTTAAGGTGGTGGTCTAAAGGAGTCAGTCTAACCTTGAGTGATCCACCAGTTGATGTACATCAGATATTTGTAACAGCTTTGACACACACTTTCCAAGATCTCCCCCAGTTCTATCTGGAATCTGGTATAACATTCTGACAACCTGACGACAGGTTTAGGATGATAATAAGGAGGTAACAAAGCATCCATCCTATGGAAAATCTAAAATTAGACCATCTGGACTACATCTAATTATAGGATTTCACTTACACAGTAAATATTTTCTCATCAGGTTCAAGGTACTGAATTACTGAGGACATAGCCTCTCAAGGGTCTTACTGAGATAGCTAAGGCAGATAGATGTTAAGAGGTTTAGCAATACCATCTGTGGAAACATACTTTTAACTCAAAAGAAGATAGAATGCAAAGTTGTGGGAAATGTATTTGATAAGGTAGCCTCCATGTTTACAAGGAAATCTGTCTGTTTTCTAAGGTAAAAGTTGAGAATTGAAGGACAGTATTGAACAAAGATGGACCAACTCCCTCAGAGGACAATTATAGGGTCAGAGTCATAGACAATATTATTATTATTTTTCCTATTGGAGTAAAGTTGCTTTAAAATGTTGTGTTAGTTTCTGCTTTACAATGAAGTGAATCAGCTATATGTATACTTATATCCCCTCCCTCTTGGACCTCCCTCCCACTCCCCCATCCCACCTATCTAGGTCATCACCCAGCTGAGCTCCCTGTGATATACAGCAGCTTCCCATTAGCTATCTATTTTACACATGGTAATGTATTTATGTCAAACCTAATCTCCCAATATGTCCCACGCCCCTTTCCCCCCCATGTGTCCATATGTCCATTCTCTACATCTATATCTCTATTCCTGCCCTGCTAATAGGTTCATCTGTACCATTTTTCTAGATTTCACATATATGTGTTAGTATACGATATTTATTTGGTTTTCTCTTTCTGGCTTACTTTACTCTGTATGACAGACTCTAGGTCCATCCACAATATTGTTTGCCTCCCTTCTCCTGGTCAGAGCTGAACAGTTATTTTTTCAGGGCTCCATAGTTTTCATTATCTACTGTCCCTAGCAACAGGAGTTCTCTTTTTGGCCTTTTAATTGTCATGAGTTTGGTCCAGATTTTATCTCTTTTATTTATAGAATCTCTTCTGAAAGCTCAGCTAAAAGCTGTAATTCCTGAAGGGTGGTGATTTACCATTCTATTTTTCTCTTTTTATTTTCTAAATAAGTTAGCCATTTCTAGTTTTAACCCAGTTACAAATAGATTAGACAGGCAGTTGATGTGAAAGTTTCAGGTTAAAGGTCGTAAGAGAACTTCAGAAGTCTAAAAGAGAGCCATCTTTTAGATCCTCACACAATTTAATCGAAGTCCATTCAACTTTGGCAAGAAAGCCTTGAGAGGGCTTCCCTGGTGGCGCAGTGGTTGAGGGTCCGCCTACCGATGCAGGGGACGCGGGTTCATGCCCCGGTCCGGGAAGATCCCACGTGCCACGGAACTGCTGGGCCTGTGAGCCATGGTCGCTGAGCCTGCGCGTCTGGAGCCTGTGCTCCCCAACGGAAGAGGCCACGACAGTGAGAGGCCCGCGTACTGCAAAAAAAAAGAAAAAAAAAAAAAAAGCCTTGAGAGATGGCAACCCAGATCACTCTTCTTACCCTCTGGGCCTTAGTGTATTCTAAAGGTAAAAATTTTAATTATTGTTTTTCAGTCTCCCTGAAACTGGACCCATTTGATATTTTCAGTTCATGTTTTAGCACCCCTGGGATCAATAAATAGGTGGATTAATTGATATAAATTACGTAGCCTAGGGATAAGTCCCTAGGATTGTCTTGAATTCTTTAAAAATTATCTCCTTATTTTGTGGAAAATATTTAATGATATTCCAAAACTTTGGAAACTTTGTTTTAGAGCAAGTATCAGCAAACTATAGCTCATGAGCCAAATTAGGCATGTCACCTGTTTTTGTTAATAAAGTTTTATTGGAAGACAGCTATGCTCGTTTGTTTATGTATTGTTCAAGGCTGCTTTCACACTATAGAGTTGAGTAGTTGTAACAGAGACCATATGACCCAAAAAACAAAAGTATTTACTATCTGACCCCTTACAGAAAAGGAGTATGGGTTGTGGAGTCAGCCTTCCTGGGTTCAAATACTGGTTCTACTACTTATCATCTGTGTGATTGTAAATAAGGTACTTATTTTTTTGTGCCTTTATTTGCTCATATGTTGTTCTATACTATGCATAGAACATAATGGGTACTCTAATCTTAACTAGCATTTTTAATTATTAATTATTTCAAGTGAATATACCCTTGTTGAGAAAGACTTTTCACTATTAAGTATTACCTAAAACATAACGACGTTAACCACCATTCTTGGTCATTTACCCTGTATCATTTACCTTGGTCCAAAGTGCTTTGGACCTGTCTCATTTAATTCTTAAAACAATTTTAGGAGGCATTAATTTCTAGATTAGAATAACATGAAGGTAAAGGCTTGCAGGTGTTATTTATATACATAAATTTCATAAGCCTTGACTGCTAACATATTCAGACTTTAGATACTTGCAGTGGTATTTTCTTCAAGATACTATAGAAAAGAGGACAATTGCTAATTATCATGGTTTATATGCCCATATACACTTACTTTCTAAACCTAAGAGAAATCTTGGTCAGTCTGTGACATTTCTTAAAGCTAGAGCAATGGTCTTAACTCAATTTAGAGGGAAATTATGAGTGATATCAAGTAGTTCTGGAGGTCTCTATAGTAGACAGCAGGACTATTTAGCACAGCAGGGAATCATGGAGGGCACTGTGAAGGGTGCTGAGCTGATGAAAACTTCAGAGAAAAAATGAGTTAAGCCTATGAACTGTGACACACTTTAAAATATCATCCCCATTTTAAAGATGCCAAAACTCTGGTAGTTTACCTAGTTTTTTCAATGTCACATGAGAAGAATATCAGAGATCATTTCTCTATATTGCCCTCCAAGAAGTGCACAATTTTGAAATTCTAACACAAAGTAGCTTATTAGTCTTACCTATTCCTCATGGCACTAAAAAAGATTGTCCTGTAGGAATATAGCAATCAGTTGTACTCCAACACACACTTAAAGGGTAGCAGTTGTATGATATCATTTTGCTCAGGGCTGCGAAGATATAGAGAAACTGACATGGCCCTTAGGGAATTCAGGGTCTAGTAGAAAAGGTAGACACAACATAAATACGGAGGATGACAGCTATAATGCTGTAAGTACAAACAGTATGTTCTGATAATACTTTCAACAAGGATAAGGTAAAAGATCTTCTCCGTTGCCATCTTAGTTTACAGTTGTTCACTATGATATTAAACTGTAGTTACCTTGGATATATCAATATCAGAAATTTTGCTAGTTTATCCACACAAGTATGATATATCAAAGTTCACTTGAATTTTTATAAGAATAATATTTTTTCTGCATTTTAAGTGAATACTGGTTCTGAGCCATAGATGTATGCTGTAAGAATGGGATGTATAGCTTCCACATCCAACAGAAAATTATCAAAGTCTAATAAACTGTAACTGTGACTTATCCCACCAAAGATACATCAGCCCAAAATGCACAAAGGTGGCTTGTTCTCAGAACAACACCTATAAACTTACAATAAGGAAGTTCCCAATAAGACTATAGATGATATACTTTGTAATTCTTTATTTTTTCCTGATTTTATGTTTAACAAGAAGAAATCAATCATGACATCCTTATCTAGAAACAAACTAAAACATAATTCAGTTTGAAAATGTTAATCTTTGTAGTTAGTACAAATGCTGTAAATTCTGTTTTATATGATAATTCATTTTATGTTAAAAGGGAGAAAATCATGTATGTGTCAAAATTAAATTTTACCCTAAATGACAACTAACACAGAGATGCATCAAAATGCTCAGAATCAAGGTTATCCTTATATTTAAAAGAGTGAAATAAATATGTACTGGATATAATGTCATATGTATTAATAAACTAAAATAGGGGCTTCCCTGATGGTACAGTGGTTGAGAGTCCACCTGCCAATGCAGGGGACACAGGTTCGTGCCCCGGTCCGGGAAGATCCCACATGCTGTGGAGTAGCTGGGCCCATGAGCCATGGCCGCTGAGCCTGCGCATCGGAGCCTGTGCTCCACGACAGGAGAGGCCACAGCAGTGAGAGGACTGCGTGCCACAAAAAATAAATAAATAAATAAACTAAAATAATCTGAAATAGATTAAGAAATTTAGGAGCACTCAAAATAACAATCAAGGTAATCTGTAAGTAATCTCAGTGTTGAATAATTAAAATGTGAGAATTTAATGGAAGCAAATCTAGTCAATTGTATTAGATGTTACTAGCAACAATAGGAATGTTTAAAAAAAAGAAAGAAAGAAAGATTGAGAAAAACAGAGTGAGAAAGTGACAGAGATGGAGAGAAAAACTAAGAGAGAATAAAATATTATAAGACTTCTTCCTAGGAAGGAGAGTCTTGGTTGAAAATATTGCAGTTTTCTTGGTTTGGCTATTTCTAACCCGATCAGTTTTTTTCTTTTTTTCCTTTCTTTCCTTTTTCATAGACCCGTTTGAGAATTTGACTACCTCTTCAGAAATACACACTGTTTCAGAGAGGTTATAGTCCTCCTAAATTCTATTTATGGGCCTGAGGTTAAGAAGACAGGTTATAGAAGCTGAAAATTCCTTAAGCCTCCTTAGTTGACAGCTCTTGCTATTTTGCACATACTCTCAGTACACCAGAAAAACCGGGTTTCTATGGACCAGGCAGACCATAATTTGTGGTTAATTTATCAATATATTATTTTGTGGGGTCCTTTCTAGACTAGCACTAGGCCTTTTTTTAGACTGCTTTTTGTTTTGCTGTGAATCTCACGTATGAACACTGAATCTTTAAAAGCAACAACAAAAAAGAAAACACCAAATTTATTATCTACTGGTACTACTTATGCATGAATTATTCTTTTGTTTTTTTTTTTTTTTTTTTTTTTTGCAGTACGCAGGCCTCTCACTGCTGTGGTCTCTCCCATTGTGGAGCACAGGCTCCGGACGCGCAGGCTCAGCGTCCATGGCTCACGGGCCTAGCTGCTCCGCGGCATGTGGGATCTTCCCGGACTGGGGCACGAACCCATGTCCCTTGCATTGGCAGGCGGACTCTCAACCACTGCGCCACCAGGGAAGCCTGCATGAATTATTCTTGACTATAGAATGCACAAGCTATCTATATTTTAATAAGAATGCATTTCACTAAAATTTCAAGGAACAATATTCTGAGGTATCCCTTATCTCAGTGAAATTTCTGAGTTTTTTCCCCATATATTTCCCCTTTCACATCCCCCCGCCCCCAAAAAGACTTTTCTATTTCCAAAGAATTTTCAGTGAATTCTTGTTTAAATTCTGGTGTTCTCACCACTGAGTTAAAGAAAATACTCAGTTAATCCATAAGGATTGTCCATGTTGCCCAACTTTTTCTTCCTCAGCAAATATAATGCAAAGTATATTTTTCAATGTACAGAAGTATGTATAGAAAGGTGCTGTCATGTTATTATAGATACTGTCTCTCTCAAGGAAAACTTATTGGTTAGATAAATAATATATATATATAATATATGATCAGTAGGTGACATCAATTTGGAGTCAATATCACTATTTCAACTATATATTGGTACATTAACACATTCATATGCATGATCCATGTAGGTATATGCATACTACAATGAACAGTTCAGTGTTTGTGAAAGCAAAAAAGAGTAACTCTCCCTGGACTAACCCTTAAGGAAAAGTGACCAGGGTAAAATGTGAATGTATTCATTTACTCTCTCATAACGAGTAGTGCTAGCCAGGTTTAATACTTCTGGTGGGACTTATGACAGAGTAATATATTTTTTTTTCCATTCCAAACTGCTACCTAGAATAGGTGAAAAAAAAGAAGATTGGGGCGTTAGCTATGCCAATGAGAAATGACAATGCCCTAGTACAACCCTCAGAAGGTCTTTTTCTTGTTTCAACAATGCACAACCTGGAATTTATGCTGCTGATGAGAGAGAGCCCTAAGAGAAAGAATGAACTACCTAGAAAAGGGTAAAACCAGTGTGGTACTTGGAGACGACTGAAGTTCAATACCATTCCAGGAAAACTACAAAGGAAGAATAAAGAAGATGTGGCCTGGTCAAGACTTCATGTGACACCACAAGAAAGGCCATCGTTGTTCATTTGTAATTAGCATATTGATGCATAAAATTTAAGATAACTCAAGGATTCTCTTTGTCCATGCACAGTTTACATGTTTAATATTTGGCACATATACCACAAGGTCTGTATCCAAATGACACTTCTTAGAATAACTTATCCAGTGTTCCTGCATGTAGAATAGAAAACACTATCTGTTTTAGTGGAATCTGTGAATATTTGCAAGTCGTATTTGAAAATCTAACAAAGAAGGATAATTTTAAGAAATTTGTATCACTTATCTGACCACATACCTCACTTTAATCACAAAAAACAATGTTGAATGATACTACCTTGTTATTTCTCCCCAAGCATTTCACTCTCAATTCATCAATTTCTCTCAGTACAGCTCCAAATTTGGGATTCTTTATTGCCATTAATGGTAAACACTATTTACTCTCAAGTTCCAAATGGAAACCTTAAAGTTATCTATTCTCCAATGTAGCCATCAGTGTCTGGCATTTATCAACTCCTTCATATTTCAACTTCTGAATACACCTAAATCAACCTTCATCATTCCCAAACTTACTGTTACTGCCTTAGTGTGTGCATTCATCAGATCCCACCTGAATTACTGCATTACCTCTAAGTTCTACCTACTTCATTTCTGCATTAAAATCTTTGAAAAGAACCTTGATGGCTCATTGGTCAAGCCCTTAGGATCAAGTTCAAAACTCAGGGATAGCAATGAAAGCTAATCCCCATTTCATATTTGCTTTCCCCATTTTATAATACTCCTCCCCAAAACCCTTTACATTTGCATATCTGCACTAACCCACATGCTGTTCTTTATGAGTAGAAATATCTTTGCTTTTTAACTAACTCTACGCATCTGTCAAGATTTCTAAATTATGGATCCCATGATGTCAAGGACAAAATATTTCTTCTTGGATTTTTCTATCAGAGTCTACCAGAACTTTTTTTGAATAAATAAATGAACAAGTGAACTTCAGTATAATATCATCCAAAAAGCCCTCTCCATTGGATTTAAATAATTCTTCCTTGTGTTGGTACCTGAGCATCTCTTTACCATAACCTATAAACTTGGGCTTTCATGTTTGTCTATTCCACTGACTAAATTTTGACAATGGTAAATAGGGTGTGCTCATTAAAATTTATAAAATCAAAAAGTGAAAAAGGAAGGTAACCAGGATTTATTATTACTGTAGTATTGTACTTAGTACAGAAGCCACAGAAACAAATATTTCATTTGCTCTTCAGAATGGATACTATTACTAGTTTAAATATTTAGCATCTGCAAATTTAATTGTTCAACCTACACTTTCAAACCTGCTGAGAGTGAGCTCTTCACAGGAAAAGTGCTTCTGCTGTAATACAGAAAATCTTCAGGTGCTGTGCACAGATGAGTCCTGGTGAGTTTAAGCAGTGATACTTAAAACACTGTTACACAAAGAACCACCTAAGACTGTGGTTTAATTCATGAGAATAGGCTGGAACCTGTGTTTTCTAAGACATCCCAAGTGGTTCTAGTGTGTACCAGGGGTTGATAACTGCTGAGGTGGAAGGACAAATTGAGGCAAAATTGTAACAAAATATGTTATGTCCAGGATATTAACTTTCTCTTCTTGAATTTTGTGATTCCAAGGGTTCTTAACTAGCGAAGTGAAAAACAGAATTTTCATCCCATGGCTGATGGATCAGCCTAATGACTGTAACAGACAGCATTCACTCATTGTGCTGAGGAATTTATAAATATTATCTCCCCTGACCTCAAAACAACAATGTGATTATGTATTATTAGCCTTATTTTGCAGATGAGAAAAATGAGTCTCAGTAAATTTAAGCAACTTTTCCATGCAATACATAAGGGAGTCAGGAGCATAGCTTGATTCACCTGAATCTGAAGCTCATGCTCATAACTATTCTATTTCTCTTTCTAGAAACACGATGTGAATTGTTTCATCCAGGGAGTAAGATAGGACAATGCTACATTTTCTTCTGTTTAAAGGCCAAGTACGTTAAAGAAAGGATCTAGCGTCCTCCACCATAAAATTTGGTAATATCCAGACAGTCAGTGGTGAATGATGTGACATTCCCTTTCCCATCAGATTTTTCATTAGCAAATCTATATGTGAGGTTTCCCAGATTTCCTACTTCCTGTCTGAGCTCCCACCTCCTGCAGAGGTGACCTCAAGACAAATTCAAAGATTAATGATCTCTCTACTTTCTTTGTCTCTTTCCTTCTGATCATGTAATAGAGGTTAATTTGCAAGACTCTCCTTGGCATCCGTGATGCCTGTATAGTTTTGAAATTGGCAGCAGGTCTCAAATGAAGGCAGTGGTTTGGAGAGTTTTCAATTGGAAATGTTTCATGTTATCTAATTTCTCTGTCTAAATATCATGTGCCTAGCATCCTATATATAACACATACTCAACACCAAAGTACATGATTTCTTTATTCAAAACTATTGCCTTCAGGAAGAGTGATAATACTTCTTGATTTTTTTAATGGATTTTATGAAAAGTTTGTCTTAAATCTTGGTTCCACTTGGAAAACTCCTCTTACCTGATGATTGAATATACGCAAATTAATTATAAGTGAGATCTCTCTTATTTTTGCATAGCCATTGAACATGCCAGAAGGACTGACTCTCTGAAGGGCCATTATCTAATTCAAGACTTGGATCCTTATAGTCTATACTTACCAACTGGTCAAATGGTACAAGGTTCATCTTTCTTAAGTACAGAAATATTAATCAAATAGCCAAAAAGCCAGCATCTATTAGAAAAGCTAAATTATAGGACAAGCCAACCAGACAGGTTCTCTGATCACTAACCTATAAGGGGCTTGAAAGCATTACAAATAGTCTTAAATTACCAAAAAAAAAAAAAAAAGGGGGGGGTGGGGAGGTGTAAGACTGGAGTGAAAAGTATGGCTGGGAAAAATACTTCAGTAAGAACTTAAAATGGGAGGCAGGACCTATAAGCGACCTTCTAGCAAAACAATTTGAGTTAGCGAAAATCCCTTTTTTTTTTTTAAACATCTTTATTGGAGTATAATTGCTTTACAACTGTGTGTTCATTTCTGCTTTATAACAAAGTGAATCAGCAATACATATACACATATCCCCATATCTCCTCCCTCTTGTGTCTCCCTCCCACCCTCCTTATTCCACCCCTCCATGTGGAGACAAAGCACCGAGATGATCTCCCTGTGCTATGTGGCTGCTTCCCACTAGCTATCTATTTTACATTTGGTAGTATATGTAAGTCCACCATTCTCTCACTTCGTCCCAACTTACCCCTTCTTAAAAAAACATTTTTCTGAAATGATATGGCTTTGGATTTCCTTAATTATGGAGACAAGGTAGAGTATTATCACCACAATATCTTCATCTTCTATTTGTCAAACAGTTCTCATCTTGTACTTTAAGAAATGTTAAACAACACATGATAATTTTGTATTCAAAGTTGGAGGGCACGCAACGGCAAATTACTAGCCTGCTCAAGACAACCACGGATCTCTTCTTGTCTCTCCTTGCAAGCACAGAGTGCCAAGGCAATGACAAATGTCTACTCTTCTGTTAGTAGAAAGTGAGGAAGTTATGTACATTATCAGGGTCACTCAAATCAAAAGCACCTCACCCATTAGGAATAAAATAGAACCCACTTTCCTATCCTGATTGTTATATCTGTTGATTATTCCTACTCTATAGGAACTACTTTTACCAAAATGTATGATCATTTTCATCTAATTCCTAAGGAAATGTTAAACAAAAAAAATAGGGAGAGGGAGATATATAAATTTTACTTGCTACACCCTAAGTCAATACACACCTCTCACTGCAATAATCTCCTGAAGATCACCGTGTTTTTATTCCATGTGATAGACTCATCTCCATGCAGTGGCCAGAATAATCTGAAGATAAATCATGCCATCTCTCTCTGAAAATTAAAAAAAGGAATCTATAGCTTTCCATCTTGAATTCAATTAAAATATTTACTTTACGTATGTCGTATATGGTTTGTTCAACCTAATTCAGCTAGCTTCCATCTTCAAAACTCTTCAGGTAATAAACAGACACCAGTCTTTGTATTTAGGTATAACCTACATTGTATGTTCTGTGTGCTTCCAGCGTTATGTGAAATTCTTCAAAGGACTTTCACTGAATTCCACTGAGTTTCTACACCTCAGCAAGCATCCGCCTGAGAATATGTTTTCAGTCTCTCAGACAAACAATGCTGGTCTCTATAAGCTATCCTATTTGAATGCAAAAGAAGCACAACAGCCAAAGAACATATTCTCTAGGCTTTTGAGCTACTCTTCCAGGACTCCCCTATTTATGTTTTCTGCTTATAGACTGAAAGAGTATTGGTGGCAAAGCTCAAAAGAACGGCTTAGTCATCTCCTAGTAAGGGAGTATCAAGCCCCTCTGTTTAGGTGAGAGTACTCACTGCCTTTTTTCTTACAGTTTGAGAAATTACAATAAAAAATTTTCTGTTCAACATTATTCAATGGTAACAACATAGCTGTAGAGAGTCTTATTTACCTAAATTTCTACATGTAACACAATGGTATAGTTGGCCAGGAAAAATAGTCTATCCAAATGACATGCTAATCACTGCAAGCTCAGAGATATTAAATAATTTTCCTTAAATTACAATTCATTTGTGCCACAGAGGTAAGACTTGAGTTCAAATTCTGGATCTTCCATTTACATGTGACCTTAAGCACATATTTATCACTGCTAAAACTGTTTTTCTAAATGTTAATTGAAGATCTGATGCAACTTAAAAAGGTATTACGAAGGTGAAACACTATCCACCTTGCAAAGTTTCTGGCCCTTGCATATTAATAAAATAAAAAGCCCAATTTGTGAATGCCCACCATGAAAAAGACACAGAACCTGGGATTTTATATATTAATAAATAAGTTTAGAAATTTACATAATGATGTCACTTAAACCTTTACTTTTTTTTAAACATCTTTATTGGAGTATAATTGCTTTACAATGTTGTATTAGTTTCTGAATCTAAAATAATAAAAAGTAAACCTTTACTTTTACATTTACACAAATATGATTACACTCTGCAGTAGAAAAGATTCATTTTCAAAACCACACAGGAAGACTTCATTTACATTTTTCTTCTGTACTCTATTTGGGACTACATTTCTACCCTGACAGGTAAGAATTAATTCTGTGTTGAAAGTAAAGACTCTTGGTGAAAAAGCTTAAAAGCAGTACTTTCCAGGATCACTAAATTGATCCTATAAACAAGCTTGTGAAAAAACTTCTTATTTCCATTTTACAGATTACATAAATTTTAAGCTCAGGGTGACTCTTCTTCATAGAGTTGCAGCTACTAGATGGAGGATGCAGGACATAAGCTCATGTCTTCTCATTCTAAATCCTTATCATTTTGGAATTTTTTTAAAGAAAATTGGACCCTAGTAAATACTGTCTCTTTTTTATTTAATATTATTATCTATTTCAACAAGATATTTTGTCAGTCTCTCTAGAAAGTTCTGTATTTTGGCTTTTTATGATAGTAATCTACTCATTGAATAATGTCCAGAATCAAGGAAACTGTTGACTGTAACTCAGTCCTTATTCTTTCTTACCAGCAGCACAGGACTGCCATCTACCAGTAATTAGGAAATTTGCAGTTTTCCAAATTGTAACAACACAGCAGAAAAAGAAATGCTTTTCACTATTTTGCATTTATACTAAGTTTCTAGAAATGTGTTGAAATGTTGTAATTACCAGCACACACCCAATGTTTAGAATCTCAAAAGAATCAGGCTTAGAGGACACCACCTTAACCGGCCTTAGAAATTTGATAACAAAGCCTGTTTTCTGCATGATCTTGAAGGTTACCCTGGAAAGTTCATATATGAAGGGAAAACTGAAAAGGGAAACATATTTCTGAAAGGATTATGCAAATAGTGACTGCACTAAGTAGACACTGGTCTTAGGTAAACTAAATGGAGAACTCTCTAAGTAAAATATCCCCTAAGATGGCATAAGTGTATCTTCAAATAGGTTCATAAGTTCCTAATATTAATAGGTAATATCTATATTGTGTTTATTTTGTTATAGGTACCAGGCTCAATTTTAAATTATATGTATATATATAAATTCATTTAATCTTAATGAAAATACTATAAGGTAGTTAAAATTCTTACCATCTTAGTGAGGGTTAATTTTATGTATCAACTTGGCTGTAGCAGAGGATGCCCAGATAGCCACTTAAACATTATTTCTGGGTGTGTCTGTGAAGGTGTTTCTGGGAGGTTAGAATTTGAATTGAGATCTGAGTTAAACATATGGTCCTCCCCAATGTGCATGTTCATGAGTATCATCCAATCCATTGAGGGCCTGAATAGATCAAAATGGTGGAAGAAGGTTGAATTTATTCTCTGCCTACCTGGTTGAGCTGACACAAAGGTATTCTTCTCTTGGTGCTCCTGGTTCTCAGGTGTTTAGACTCAGACTAAAACCTATACCATCAGTTCTCCTGCTCTCAAGCCTTCAAAGTAAACTACTGGTTTTCTTGGGTCTACAGCTTACAGACAGATCATGGGACTTCTCAGCCCCCACATTCATGTGTACCAGTTCTTTTTAATAAATCTATTTCTAAGGTGAGAGAGAGAGAGAGGTGGAGAGATAGAGTAATAGAGATAGAAATAGAGATAGTGATATATAGATATCCTATTATGTATTTCTCTTCAGAGCCCTAATTACATCTCTATTTTACATAAAGGAAATTGATATCATAGATATTAAGTAATTTTCCAAGAGGCAATATTCAAATCCAGTAATTCTGGATGGAGTCCATGTTCTTATACTCTACGTATGCTGCCTTCCTATTCCTAGATGCTTAAGATGTGAACAGAAGGAAGTGATCTGAGAGATGGTATCTAGGCTATACCCTCCAAGAAGGAGGCTGTAAAGTAGAGTAATAGAGTGATGTTTGAAAAACATTCAGAGTAACAGGAGAACTGAAGTCAATTCTTATCTCTTTATCACAGCTTATAATTTTTGGAAAATCAGGTTACTTCTCCGGGCCTTAGTCCTTCATTAGTAAAATGAAACAAAGGAGTAAATAATAATTAAACAGCTCTCTAAGTCTTAGATAGCGATTGCAGGATTGTGTCTTGGATGATGACGGGGAAGATGAAGGTGATATAAATTCATTTAAAGTGGTGTATTTCATCAGGAGGAGTATCCTCTCAAGTTCGGCCCTCTGTAACAGCCTTTATGGATTTTAACCTTACACACCTCCGTGAGCTGTAAAATAAAGTTCCATTGGAAGTTGTCTAATCACCCTATCCCATTTATAACCCCAAGAGTTCCCACTGGGGGTAGCAAAACACAAGACAACAAAACATCTAATTCAAAAGCTCTTATGTGTTCATTGGAAATGGAGTTGTAAAATCCTTGTCTTATTCCATATGACCAAGAGGGTTATAAGACAAACAAAGAGAAAATATAGTGCTGTGAAGGGAAGGGAAGTGCAAAAATCCAGTGGGAAAAAATGAGAAATATTCTGATATGGTGTTGAGTCCACATTTTTCACTAATTTGTTTGGTTGTTTTTTTTTGTTTGTTTTTGGTCTGCATACACCACAGAGAAGTTCCTTTGCCTGGCAAACAAATTCAGGGCAGCTACTCACCTGAATCTGCCCACTCTCCCCTTGAGAGTGTACTATCACTTAGTAAATCCTCACTTTACCTTCTTGACCTCCCTGTCTAATCTCTGAATTCTTTCTGTGATGAGACAAGAACTTACTTACTCTCTTGTATCACTAGGAGTAAGGAAGTAAACATCAATCCATCTTGTCTCTGAGATGGGTATACTCCTTAAAAACTGCTTGATTAACTTCTTGGTGCCAACAATTCTGAAGCCCCATCATTAATTTATTTTGCATCAGTGTTTTCAAGTGTAAGCTTAAATCTTGGGAAGTGAGAGATTAAAAATACAATAAAATATTAAATGTCTTAGAGTAGGAAAATATTCACGGGGATATCAAATTGTTGATGAAACAGTCCTAAATCTAAGTTAGACTAAAAAGAAACCTTCTGATCTTAATTTATTTTCCACACGAGCAGTGCAAATAACAAAATATGTGTTGATAGGGCACATTAAATATATTTAAATACTTGTACACTTCTCAATATAAATCTTATTAATTTGCATATATTTTATATACATATATACAAATAGGAACTAACATAGGCAAAGGCAAATATCAATAAGAATAACTAAAGTATGACAGACTAGGTCCATCCACCTCACTACAAATAACTCAATTTTGTTTCTTTTTATGGCTGAGTAATACAGAGTGAAGTAAGTCAGAAAGAGAAAAACAAATACCGTATGCTAACACATATATATGGAATCTAAGAAAAAAAAATGGTCATGAAGAACCTAAGTAAGTAAGAACCTAAGTAAGACGGGAATAAAGACACAGACCTACTAGAGATTGGACTTGAGGATATGGGGAGGGGGAAGGGTAAGCTGTGACAAAGTGAGAGAGTGGCATGGACATATATACACTACCAAATGTAAAATAGATAGCTAGTGGGAAGCAGCTGCATAGCACAGGGAGATCAGCTATCCCACCCCTCTAGGTGGTTTGTGACCACTTAGAGGGGTGGGATAGGAAGGGTGGAAGGGAGGGAGACTCAAGAGGGAAGAGATATGGGAACATATGTATATGTATAACTGATTCACTTTGTTATAAAGCAGAAACTAACACACCATTGTAAAGCAATTATACTCCAATAAAGTTGTTAAAAAAAAAGGAATAACTAAAATAATACTACAGTTAAAATGTAAATATTCATGTCTTGAAACTAAATAATTCTTTCAAGGTCAGTTAAGTCTTGTCACAATTCTCACTGGCTCAGGAGGCGAAGTTCTTTGTGCCATTCCCTAAGTTTGGTATTTAAACTAAACTGACCTTGAAACTTAGTGGACTGGCTCTTCAGGCTGCATGTCATTGCAGGACATTCAATAAGAATATAGTCCTCTTTCTGAAGAAAACAAATGGTGATTTTGGAACTGTATTACATTGTCCCTCCAGAATCAAAACCAGAATAAAGTGAAAGAGCTATATGCCTGTTCCTCTTCTCAAGCAGCCTTCTTCTAATTTTCTATAGGAAATGCTGGAGATGGTTGCACTGGAGGAAAGTGAGACAGTAGTAGCCCTAATGGCCCTGACTGATGTTTTTATCAGTGCCTGTCATGAAAATATGCATGTGAGATAAAATCATGAATAAAACAGAGACTGACTGATATTTTTATCCACCAGGTTAGTTAACATCTAACTTATTTACACTGTAATTACAAAAATTGCTATAGGCATATGACTACACATTATGAAGGAGAGATGAATTTTGATGTTGAGGTGTGAAGGAAGGAATGGACATTACAGGGAGCTTGAAAGGTAAGTAGGATTTTGAGTGTCAGGAAAATTGTGGTGCTAAAGTGTTCCAGAGGGAATCTCATGGAAAGAATAAATTCTATGGCATATTGTGGAATGACAACTAGTTCAGTGTTTGATAATATGGGGTGAATGGTGAGGTAGAGAATGATAAACATTCTGAGATTTTGGAGGGTCATGCTAATAAGTTAAGAAGGTGTCCTATAGACAACAAGAAATTCACTAGATTTCCATGTTCCAGTGTCTCTCAGATTTATATGTATCTGAAAAAATACCTGCCCCCTTAATTTTCTATTGTAATTTATTCTTTCAGAAAAGATTTATTGAGGGAACACTCTGGATATAATGCAAATATAGAAAAAGACACACAGTATTCAATTACTATTGTCAAGGAGCTTAATGTCCATGGGAGAAAACAAGACTTATGGGAATGAAAAGTTAGGCATAAGCCAAGGTAGTTTACAAGTGAATGTCAAATCAGAGACAAAGGCAAATCAATCCAGTTTGGCCCTTGTGATTTCTAATCCTCAACTCCTTCAACATTAGTAAGTATATAGTGGTATCGAAGAGGCAGCAGAAGATATAAAATACTTAGTAAAGCCACTCAAGTTTCTACCAAATAGATTCTCGGTTCAATTTCACTTCTATTTCATATGTAGAGATACTTCTAAGTTTGATAGACAATCTCATTATTAATTATGATCTGCCCGCATCAAACTCTGACAGATGTAAATCTGTGTATGAGCATTTTCCATTTTCGAACAATGATCTTGATGTGAAATGTAAATCAAACTGTCTTAACTCTTCCTTCCAATGAGTCACTTAATCATTGTCCAGTGTTCATGGATCTCAGCCCCTCAGCTCCTGCCTGCTGGAGAATGTCTGTTGTCATCTTCTACCTCCTTATCTCCTTCCTACCCTTTCTCCTTAGGCTTTAAAATTTTTTGTTTACTTTATCCCAAGTCTGGAAAACATTTCTAGCTTTCCTAAGTGTATTCCGAAGATCCACTCATTTGCATTCCAGTCCTTCTATCCCTCATTTTGTCTCTCTAGGCTCTCCTTCTTTGTCCATTAGTATAAGAGTGAAGTTATTCTTTATATTTTCTAGAAGCACCCTATATGTTTTGTTCCTTTTAAAAATAGATAGTAGCCTTGGAGAGTAACTAAATTTTCACATGCAATCCTTAGAAAGAAATGCTAATGCAAAATTGATGTGCTAGTCTAATTCCAAGAGACTCAAAGGCCTTAGAGAGCCAGAACTCCATAATAAGGTCAATGACCATAAAGAGCGAGACGTAAGATGAGTGAATATTCTAAAGCTATTAAAGATCACTAAGTCAGAGCCTGATAATCAGCTGATCTGCATGATGAGCTGGCCCAAGATTTGAGTCTGAGGAAAGGCCAGATTATATATTATCATTAAAATAAATTTGAAAATAATGTTAAAAAGGAAATTATATCAACTGTATGTGTTATCTTATTCTTTAGTGCTTGTTATTCTTCTATTCTGAGATATGTAATACTGGTTGTTTTGTATATTTACTATTTTTTTACTGTAGATTTAATAAAATGTACACAAAAATTTTGCCTTATGAGAAATTCAAAAAAAGTTGTCTGTCAAGAAATTCAGGAAAATTTCTATCAAAATTATCCCTGTGCAATTATTTCTTTGAAATATGTAACCAGATAAGGAATATACAGTAATAATGGAATCATAATGGGTTATTAAGTGTTCAGTTCAGGAAGGTTCAACATGTCTGAACCAAACTTTCAAAGAAAAGTACACAGATGTCTATGAACATGTATATTAAGAGAAAAACAAACGTGGCAAATTATAAACTCTTGGGAACATTGATGGAGGCTTTATGGTCATTCAATGTTTCTTCAGCTTTTTGTAGCTTTAATTTTTTAATAAAAGGTAAGAGAAAAGAGAACAGAAGAATGAAAGAAGGAAAGAAGGAGGCATTGAGGGAGGAAGGGAGGGGAAGGGTGAAAGGGAGACCATGGCCCTGTACATCACCCTTACAGCCTCCGAGATCAGATCAATTGAACCCCTGCCCCAGCAAACTTTAAACTATTCAGTGGTAGCTGGCTCCAGCACCTGTCCCAGAAAGTCATTAATAGGCACCCTTAGAACTAGGGTAAATGGTTAAGTTCAACAACAGGAAACCAGATTACAGATTGGCAAAATGTGAAAACTGAAGATGTATACGTCATTCACAGTAGCTAGAAGAAAATAATGATAATGCGATAGAAATTTTCATTATAATCAAAGCTTGTAAAGCTGCATCATATTCCAGAGTCACTGCAGTGATCTGTGTTTTTCACATATACAGGATGAAAAAGACAAGAGTCGTATTCCAAGTTCTACAAAGTTAGTAGTAAAGTTGCATTCAATACCCATGGTAGATCACAGCATCATTATGGACTAACATGCCTTCCAGTCTTAGAGGTCCTTTGACATTCCTGTGAATAATTTATTTATAGAATTTATAATCTGCAGAGTACTAGAGTAAATACTACAGAATAGAGAAATTATAATATGTTTTCCTCTAGTGTGGGTGTAACCAAATTGTTGTATTAATTGTGGGCTGACCAAATAAACAATAAAAGAAAACTAGTAAAATAAAACTGATGGTTTTACTGATATTATTGTGAAATTTCTGGCTGTGCTTATTTTTAGGAGATGCATGATAACAATACTTAGAGGTAAAGTGTCAAGATGTCTGAAACATATTGCAAATGGTTAGGAATAATAAATAATAAGCAAGTAAATATGTCAAAATATTTATATTTTGAAATCTAGAATTTTATTTTTAAAACTAGAATTTTAAATCTAAAATTTATTTTTAATATTTAATTTTTAAATCTGGTTGGTAGATATACAAAAGTTCATTATGATATTCTTTCCTTTACATTTGAAAAATTGTGTGCTTATATTTTAAAAGAACAAAAGCAATGTTTTTAGGGAAATAATTTGGCATTCATATAATTCAGGAATATTCAAAAACTGACTTAGATTAGCTTATGATTTAACTATCTCTATTTGGTTCTTTTTTTTCCTAACTTAAACAGGATTTTCAATGATTCATGTGTCCCTAAATCTCTTTTAAAACATATTTGTTAATCTCTGATTTGATCAAGAGCTGAAGTATTTTTGTTATTTATTTCTACAGCCTTTTGGATTATTCTGTTTCCTGGTGGTTCTTAAAAACAGCTCTTCTTAAAAACTTTCCCCCCTGCTACTATTTAAACTGATTTTTATGTAACTTCAAATTAAATCCATTATTTCTGGTCTATCAATTTTCCAACTTGAATCAGCACCCTTTAAGATTCCCATATGCTATCTATTGTGAAGCCAGTTTTTAAATTTGTCTTTTTGTTCTCTCTATCCTGGCCTCTTTAGGTGCCTTGGAAACTCCATTCAGACATTCCAGGTACCGATCTCTGTCTGCCAGAGATGTCTAGGCTATTCTGTGCAGAATCCAGCTCTAGGCATCCTTCTACTTCCACAGCTTTACTATCAGATTTATAAATTTCAAAGAGCTTTAAAGTCATGTGTAAAAGTCAACTCCTAAGAGAAATATAAAAAGTCCCTAGGATATAGATACAACAGAGTACAGTAAAAGGTTGTAAGAGAGTACTAATTGAAAAATCCTTAGATCAGAAGCAAGAAAAGTGGAATTAGTCCATCTGTGGCCTGAATATATTGTGTCAACTTGGCCAAGCCATTACACATTACTTCCCTCAACTATAAAATAAGAGAAATGGATTGAATAGAATCTGTGATCCATCTCAACTAGATTTTAAAATAATTTTATTGTTTTATGTTCATAAATATAATGTATATACTACTTGTAAAAATTTTAGAAATTACTTCAGCATATAGAAAATAAAATAAATATCACTTATTTTATCACTTCAGTTGCCCACATTTAAATTATTGGTGTATATCCTCCTAACCTTGTGTGTTCACATGTGTATTTCTATGTGTGTGCATATAGATGTAAACTTGAATTTATTACAAAACTGGAACATACAGTACATTGGACTTTGTGTTC
This sequence comes from Pseudorca crassidens, assembly GCF_039906515.1. NCBI lineage: Eukaryota > Metazoa > Chordata > Mammalia > Artiodactyla > Delphinidae > Pseudorca > Pseudorca crassidens. The sequence goes on along the minus strand of NC_090304.1, from coordinate 73,616,191 downwards.
CACTGTATTAACATTATATTCTAAGATCATTTTTAGAGACTTACAAGGAAGATGGTGGAGTAGAAGGATGTGAGCTCACCCCTTCTTACAAAAACACCAAAATCACAACTAACTGCTGAAAAACTATCAAAACAACAAAAAAGCTGGAACCTACCAAAAAAGATACCCTACACCCAAAGACAAAGAAGCTACAATGAGACAGTAGGAGGGGCACAATCACAATAAAATCATATCCCATACTCAGTTGGTGGGCAACCCACAAACTGGAAAATAATTATACCACAGGAGTGAAAGTCCTGAGCCCCACATCAGGCTTCCCAGCCTGGGACTCTGGTAACAGAAAGAAGAGCACCCAGAGAATCTGGCTTTGAAGGCAGCAGGGTTTGATCTCAGAAATTTCACAGGATTGGGGGAAACAGAACTCTACTCTTAGAGGGTGCCCACAAGGTAGAGTGTGCACCAGGATCCTCCAAAAAACAGTGACGTCATAAGAGACTAGGCCAGACCTATCAGCTAGTATTGCAGGGTCTCCTGTGGAGGTGGAGGGGGGGTTGTTGTGGCACACTGTGGAGATAAAGACACTTGAAGAGGAAGCTCTGGTGAGTACTCATTGGCATGAGCCCTCCTGGAGGTCACCACTTCCCCCACGAAGGCCTAGCCCCACCCAACAGCCTGTAGGTTTCAGTGCTGGGACAGGATGCCTCAGGCCAAACAACCAACAGGGTGGGAACACAGCCCCGCCCATCAGCAGACAGGCTGCTTAAAGTCTTCCTGAGCATGGCCCTGCCAACCAGAAGGACAAGACCCAACTCCACCCACCATTGGGCAGGAACCAGGCCCTCCCACCAAGAAGATTGCACAAGCCTCTTAGCCTCATCCACCAGAAGGCAGACAGCAGAAGCAAAAAGAACTTCAACACTTCAGCTTGCTGAATGGAAAACACAATCACAGAAAGTTAGACAAGGAGGAATGTATCCTAGATGAAGGACCAAGATAAAATCCCAGATGAAGAAACAAGATAAAACCCCAGAAGAACAACTAAGTGAAGTGGAGATAGGCAATCTACCAGAAAAAGAATTCAGAGTAATGATAGTGAAGATGATCCAAGTTCTCAGAAAAAGAATGGAGGCACAGATTGAGAAGATACAAGAAATGTTTAACAAAGACCTAGAATAAATAAAGAACAAACAAACAGAGGTGAACAATACAATAACTGAAAAAAACAAAACAAAAATACACTAGAAGGAATCAATAACAGAGAAACTGAGGCAAAAGCACAGGTAAGTGACCTCTTCACTTATCTTCTTATCAGATAAGAAGACAGAATGGAGGAAATCACTGCTACAGAACAGAATAAAGAAAAAGAATGAAAAGAAATTAAGAGAGGCTAAGAGATATCTGGGACATTAAACACACCAACATTTGCATTATAGGAGTATGGTAGGAGAAGAGAGAAAGAAAGGACCTGAGAAAATATTTGAAGAGATGATAGCTGAAAACTTCCATAACATGGGAAAGGAAAGAGTCACCCAAGTCCAGGAAGTTCAGAGAGCCACATATAGGATAAACCCAATGAGGAATATACCAAGACACATAGTAATCAAATTGACAAAAATTAAAGACAAAGAAAAATTATTAAAAGCAACAAGGGAAAAGCAACAAATAACATACAAGGGAATCCTGATAAAGTTATCAGCTGATTTCTCAGCAGAAACTCAGCAGGCCAGAAAGGAGTGGCACGATATTTTAAAGTGGTGAAAGGGAAAAATATACAACCAAGAATACTTTACCCATCAAGGCTCTCCTTCAGATTCAATGGAGAAACTAAAGCTTTACAGACAGGCAAAAGCTAAGGGAATTCAGCACCACCAGACCACCTTTACAACAAAGGCTAAAGGAACTTCTCTAAGCAGAAAAGAAAAGGCCACTACTAGAAACAAGAAAAAAGTAGTCATTTTGTACTGATTTCTGAGCATTACAGTCTTGCTGCTAAATACTATATTAAATTATCAAAAAGTAGTAATTATTCAGGACTGTCCACTTAATCTGTGTATGCTAGAAAAAGCATTCTCTTTATTTTAGACATCCTGTATAAGTTATTACAGAGGCTGTACAAAGCTAATTTTTCAAAAAGCAAACCAGGTAGGAAACCTCCAGTTAATTTTCAACAAATGGCTAACAAATTTAAAATTCAAAACACAAAATTTTTTATACAGGTACAATTCCCTCAATACTTTTTGTTTTAATTTAAAGGATTAAGGCTTTGCTTGAGAAACTTATCTCCTACAATATTAAATTATCAACATCCTTCTTAAAAAGGTGATTCTTAATATAAAGAAATTATGTTCCCTGAATTTAATCTATTTCTTTTATGTACATCTCCATAAACTGTTCATTCCCTCCAGCATTTATGCTATTCAAATATTTGTAAGTAATTACTGCAATCTTCATAAGTTATTACATATCTAGTTTAAATGGACCTAGGTTCTTTCATCTGTTCTCACTAGTCTAAAAATAAACTCTCTCACATATAATTTTAAATTCTCACCATAATCTTAGCTATGGAATATTTTCTTTGGGATTAAGCATATGTGGGATTTTATTCCTATGACCTCACAATCCTGGGCCAGAACTTTGATATCAGTCAAGCAACTAGGCTTATGGGTTCACTGTTTGTAGCAACCTATTTAGAGCTTGACTGAACTTTAAAGCCCTTCTGTTCTGACACCTTCAATGAAAGGTAATGAAGCTGAATCTCTTGAGCTTAAATGACTGGTCCAACTCAAAAATGGACTAGGGATTCTCCACTCTAGAATGCCAATGACTGAGGGAGAGGGAATACTTCAATATTAAAATGCACATTCTTGAGAGAACTCAGGAAATGTCAGCTCCATAAAAAAAACATAAAGAAGTGAAAAGTGAGTAACAAGTGCCATAATCATCACATTTGGAATTTAAGTGCCTGTTAATGGCTTAGCTCCTTTTTAAGCAAAAAGAAATCCCAAGGACTAGTGAAGTAGTTCATAAGTCACAATTTATGAAACCACCAAATTACATAGAAATTACATTTTCTTGCTGAGAAAAGATCTTTCAACTACAAATTGTCACAGTAAAAGAGAGGTTTATTCTTAAACAGATAAAAATACATTTTTACATTATTTTTGCAAAGACAACAGACTTTAAAAAATACAGTTGCAGGGATTCCCTGTTGGCTCACTGGTTAAGAATCTGCCTGTGATTGCAGGGGCATGGGTTTGAGCCCTGATACAGGAAGATTCCACATGCAACGGAGCAACTAAGCCCACACGTCACAACTACTGAGACTGGCTCTAGAGCCTGTGCTCCACAACAAGAGAAGCCACTGAAATGAGAAGACCGTATACTGCAATGAATAGTAGCTCCTGCTCACCACAACTAGAGAAAGACCGCACACAGCAAATACATTTGTAGATTTCATGAGTTGGACCACAAATCCCAAATTGAGACACATCAGATGAGGAGGATCTATACATGTAAAAACATAAAGGACAATAATAGGTCACATTTACTGAAATGAAAGTCTGTACAGGGTACAACAAAAGAGCTATCCACTCAAGCTGGGGTTGGGGAGATAAGAAAGGTTTAACAGAGAATTTGATTCTTAAGCTAAGCTTTGAAACATGGGACAGTATTGAGAGACAAACAGCATGTTTGAGTAGAGGAAAGGAAGCATCAAAATTAATATATAATGGCAGGAGGAACCATCAAGATGGCAGAGGAGTATGATGTAGAGATCACCTTCCTTCCCACAAATACATCAAAAATACATCTACATGTGGAACAACTACAGAACACCTACTAAACACTAGCAGAAGACCTCAGACTTCCCAAAAGGCAAGAAACTCCCCACATACCTGCATAGGGCAAATGAGGAAAGGAAATACAGAGACAAAAGAATAAGGATGGGACCTGCACCTCTGGGAGGGAACTGTGAAGGAGGAAAAGTTTCCACACACTAAGAAGACCCTTCACTGGCAGAGACAGGGGGTGGGCAGAGGGGGGAAGCTTCAGAGACATGGAGGAGAGCACAGAAACAGGGGTTCAGAGGGCAAAGCAGAGATATTTCTGCCCTGAGGATCGATGTCGACCAGCACTCACCAGTCCTAGAAGCTTCTCTGCTCAACTGCTGGAGCAGGCAGGGGCTAGGAGCTAAGGCTCTGGCTTCAGTAGTCAGACCCTAGGGAGATGACTGGGGTTGGCTGCATGAAAAGAGACTGAAGGGGGCTAGTCCACCACAGCTAGCCTGGAGGGAGTCCGGGAAAAAGTCTGGAACTGCCTAAGAAGCAAGGGACCATTGTTTCAGGGTGCACAAGGATAGGGGATACAGAGCACCGCCTAAATGAGCTCCAGAGAAAGGTGTGAGCTGTGGCTACCAGCACAGACAAGAGAGAAAGGCATGAGACACTAAGGCTACTGCTGCAGCCACCAAGAAGCCTGTGTGCAAGCACAAGTCACTATCACACGTCCCCTACCAGGAGCCTGTGCAGCCCGTCACTGACAGGGTCCCATGATCCAGGGACAACTTCCCCAGGAGAACACACGGTACACCTCAGGCTGTTGAATGTCATGCTGGCCTCAAACACTGCAGGCTCACCCTGCATTCTTTACCCCTCCCTTTCCTGTCCTGAGTGAGGCAGAGCCCCCTAATCAGCTGCTACTTTAACCCCGTCCTGTCTGGGTGGGGAACAGATGCCCTCAGGTGACCTACACGAAGAGAAAGGGCCAAATCCAAAGCTGAACCCCAGGTGCTCTGTGAACAATGAAGAGAAAGAGAAATCTCTCCCAGCAGCCTCAGGAGCAGTGGATTAAATCTCCACAAACACCTTGATGTACCCTGCATCTGTGGAATACCTAAATACACAATGAATCATCCCAAAATTGAGGGGGTAGCTTTTGGGAGTAATTGTAGATTTGGAGTTTGCTTTCTGCCTCTAATTTGCTTCTGGTTTTATTTTTGTTTTAGTCTAGTATTTAGAGCATATTATCTTTGGTGATTTGTGTATTGATTTGGTTGGTCTCTTCCTTTTTCTTTTATATATATATATTTTTTTCCTTTTTATCTTTTTGTGAGTGTGTATGTGTATGGTTCTTTGTGTAATTTTGTCTGAGAGCTTTACTTTTACTATATGTTCTAAGGTTCTTTCTGTCCTTTTTTTTTTTTTTTTAATAATTTTTAGCACTTGTTATCATTGGTGGATTTATTTTTTGGTTTGGTTGCTCTATTATTTCTTTCATTTATTTTATTAGTTTTTTTAATCTTTTTTATTTTCAATTTTTTTTTATTTTAATAAATTTATTTTATTATATTTAGTTTTTTTCTTTCTTCCTTTCTATTTTTCTCTCCCTTTTCTTCTGAACCAAGTGGCTGACTGGGTTCTGGTGCTCAAACCAGGGGTCACACCTCAGCCTCTGAGGTGGGATAGCCTAGTTCAGGACATTAGTCCACCAGAGACCTCCTGGCCCCATGTAATATCAAACAGCAAAAGCTCTCACAGAGATCCCCATCTAAATGGGAAGACCCAACTCCACTCAACAACCAGCAAGCTACAGTGCTAGACACCCTATGCCAAACAAATAGCAAGACAGGAACTCAAACCCACCCATTAGCAGAGAGGCTGCCTAAAATCATAATAAGGCCACAGACACCTGAAAACACACTACCAGATGCAATCTGGCCCACCAAAAAGACAAGATACAGTCCCATCCACCAGAACACAGGCACCAGTCACCTCCATCATGAAGCCTAAAAAACCCATTGAACCAAACTTACCCACTGGAGGAAGAAAACAAAACAACAGGAACAATGAACCTGCAGCCTGTGAAAAGGAGACAGCAAACACAGTAAATTAAGCAAAATGAGAACACAGAGAAACACATAGCAGATGAAGGAGCAAGGTAAAAACCCACAAGAACAAACAAATGAAAAGGAAATAGGCAGTCTCACTGAAAAGGGAATTCAGTGTAATGATACTATAGGTGATGCAAAATCTTGGAAATAGAATGGAGAAAATACAAGAAATGTTTAACAAGGACCTACAAGAACTAAAGAGCAAACAAACAATGATGAAAAACACAATAAATGAAATTAAAATTCTCTAGAAGGAACCAATAGCAGAATAACTGAGGTAGAAGAACGGATACGTGACCTGGAAGATAAAATGATGGAAATAACTAATGCAGAGCAGAATAAAGAAAAAAGAATGAAAAGAATTGAGGACAGTCTCAGAAACCTCTGGGACAACATTAAACACACCAATATTCGAATTATAAGGGTCCCAGAACAAGAAGAGATAAACAAAGGGACTGAGAAAATATTTGAAGAGATTATAGTTGAAAACTTCCCTAATATGGGAAAGGAAAGAGTCACCCAAGTCCAGGAAGCACAGAGTCCCATACAAGATAAATCCAATGAGAAACATGCCAAGACACATATTAATCAAACTTTCAAAAATTAAATAAAAATGAAAAATATTAAAAGCAACAAAGGAAAAGCAACAAATAACATACAAGGAAATCCCCATAAGTTTAACAGCTGATATTTCAGCAGAAACACTGCAAGTCAGAAGGGAGTGGCAGGACATATTTAAAGTGATGAAAGGGAAAAACTTACAACCAAGATTACTCTACCCAGCAAGGATCTCACTCAGATTCAATGGAGAAATTAAAACCTTTAGAGACAAGCAAAAGCTAGGAGAATTCAGAATTCAGCACCATCAAACCAGCTTTACAACAAATGCTAAAGGAACTTCTCTAGGCAGGAAACACAAGGGAAGGAAAAAACCTACCAAAACAAACTGAAAACAATTAAGAAAATGGTATAAGACCATACATATAGATAACTACCTTAAATGTAAATGGATTAAATGTTTCAATGAAAAGACAGACTGCCTGAATGGATACAAAACAAGACACGTATATATGCTGTCTACAAGAGACCCACTTCAGACGTAGGGACACTTACAGACTAAAAGTGAGGGTATGGAAAAAGATATTCCAAGAAAATGGAAAACAAAAGAAAGCTGGTGTAGCAATTCTCATATCAGACAAAATAGACTTTAAAATAAAGACTGTTGGGCTTCCCTGGTGACGCAGTGGTTGAGAGTCCACTTGCCGATGCAGGGGACATGGGTTCGTGCCACAGTCTGGAAAGATCCCACATGCCGTGGAGTGGCTAGGCCTGTGAGCCATGGCCACTGAGGCTGTCCGTCCAGAACCTGTGCTCCACAATGGGAGAGGCCACAACAGTGAGAGGTCCGCATACCACAAAAAAATAAATTAATAAAAATAAATAAGAAAAAAAAAATAAAGGCTATTACAAGAGACAAAGAAGAACACTACAGAATGATCAAGGGATCAATCCAAGAAGATGATATAACAATTGTAAATATTTATACATCCAACATAGCAGCACTTCACAACATCAGGTAAATGCTTACAGCCATAAAAGAGGGAAATCGACATTAACACAATAGTAGTTGGGTTTTGAACGCCGCACCTTCACTAATGGACAGATCATCCAAAATGAAAATAAATAAGACAACCCCAGCTTTAAATGATACATTAAACAAGGTGGATTAATTGATATTTACAGGACATCCCATCCAAAAACAACAGAATACACTTTCTTCTCAAGTGCTCATGGAACATTCACCAGGATAGGTCATATCTTGGGTCACAAAGCAAGCCTTGGTAAATTTAAGAAAACTGAAATCATATTAAGTATCTTTTCTGACCACAACACTATGAGACAAGATATCAATTACAGGAAAAAATCTGTAAAAAATACAAACATATGGAGGCTAAAAAATACATGAATAAATAACCATGAGATCACTGAAGAAATCAAAGAGGAAATCAAAAAATACCTAGAAACAAATGACAATGAAAACACAATGACCCAGAACCTATGGAATGCAGCAAAGCGTTTCTAGGAGGGAAGTTTATAGCAATACAATTCTACCTCAAAGAATAAGAAACATCTCAAATAAACACGCTAACCTTACAGTAAAGCGATTAGAGAAAGAAGAGCAAAAAACCCCAAAGTTAACAGAAGGAAAGAACTCATAAAGATCAGATCAGAAAAAAATGGAAAAGAAATGAAGGAAACAATAGCAAAGATCAATAAAACTAAAAGCTGGGTCTTTGAGAAGTTAAACAAAATTGATAAACCATTAGCCAGATTCATCCAGAAAAAAAGGAAGACTCAAAACAATAGAATAGAAATGAAAAAGGAGTAGTAACAATTGTCACTGTAGAAATACAAAGGATCATAAGAGATTATTGCAAGCAACTATATGCCATTTAAATGGACAACCTGGAAGAAATGGACACATTCTTACAAAAGCAGAAACTTCTGAGACTGAACCAGGAAGAAATAGAAAATATAAACAGACCAAACACAAACACTGAAATTGAGACTGTGATTAAAAATCTTCAAACAAACAAAAGCCCAGGACAAGGTGGCTTCACAGGCAAATTCTATCAAACATTAATAGAAAAGTTAACACCTATCCTTCTCAAACTCTTCCAAAATACAGTGGAGGGAGGAACACTCCCAAACTCATTCTACAAGACCACCATCACCCTGATACCAAAACCAGCCAAAGATATCACAAAAAAAGGGAACTACAGGCCAACATCACTGATTAACATAGATGAAAAATCCTCAGCAAAATATTAGCAAACAGAATACAACAGGACATTAAAGGGATCATACATCATGATCAAGTGGTTTTTGATTCCAGGAATGCAAGCAATCTTCAATATATGCAAATAAATCAATGTGATAAACCATAATAAAAAACTGAAGGATAAAAACCATATGATCATCTCAATAGATGCAGAAAAGCTTTCAACAAAATTCAACACTTATTTATGATAAAAAACCCTTCAGAAAGTAGGCATAAAAGAATCTTACCTTAATGTAATAAAGGCCATATATAACAAACCCTCAGCCAACATCGTTCTTCATGGTTAAAAAATGAAACCATTTCCACAAAGATCAGGAGAAAGACATGGCTGCCCATTCTTGCCACTGTTATTCAACATAGTTTTGGAAGTTTTACCCATGGCAGTCAGAGAAGAAAAAGAAATAAAAGGAATCCATATTGGAAAAGAAGAACTAAAACTGTCACTGTTTGCAGATGACATGATACTATACATAGAGATTCCTAAATATGCTACCAGAAAACTACTAGAACTAATCAATGAATTTGGTAAAGTAGGAGGATACAAAATTAATGCACAGAAATCTCTTGCCTTCCTACACCCTAATGATGAAAAAATCTGAGGGAGAAATCAAGGAAACACTCCCATTTTCCATTGCAACAAAATAATAAAATACCTAGGAATAAACCTACCTAAGGAGACAAATGACTTATGCAGCAAACTATAAGACACTGATGAAAGAAATTAAAGCTGATACAAACAGATGGAGAGATATACCATGTTCTTGTATTGGAAGAATCAACATTGTGAAAATGACTGTACTACCCAAAGCAATCTACAGATTCAATGCAATCCCTATCAAACTACCAATGGCAGTTTTCACAGAATTAGAACAAAAAATTTCACAATTTGTATGGAAACACAAAAGACCCTGAATAGCCAAAGCAACCTTGAGAAAGAAAAACGGACCTGTAGGAATCAGGCTTGCTGACTTCAGACTATACCACAAAGCTACAGTAATGAAAACAGTATGGTACTGGCACAAAAATAGAAATATAGATCCATGGAACAGGATAGAAAGCAGAGATAAACCCACACACATGGTCACCTTATGTTTGATAAAGGAAGCAAGAGTACACAATGGAGAAAATACAGCCTCTTCAATAAGTGTTGCTGGGAAAACTAGACAGCTACATGTAAAAGAATGAAATTAGAGCACTCCCTAACACCATACACAAAAATAAACTCAAATTGGATTAAAGACCTAAATGGAAGGCCAGACACAATAATACTGTTACAGGAAAACATAGGCAGAACACTCTGTGATATAAATCGCAGCAAAATCCTTTCTAACCTGCCTCCTACATAAATGGAAATAAAAACAAAAATGACCAAATGGGACCGAATGAAACTTAAAAGCTCTTGCACAGCAAAGGAAAACATAAACCAGTTGAAAAGACAGCCTTCAGAATGGGAGATAATATTTGCAAATGAAGAAACTGACAAAGGATTAATCTCCAAAATTTATAAGCAGCTCATGCAGATGAATATGAAAAAAACAAACAAACAAATCCAAAAATGGGCAGAAGACCTAAACAGACATTTTTCTAAGAAGTTATACAGATTGCCAACAAACACATGAAAGAATGCTCAACATCACTAATCATTAGAGAAATGCAAATCAAAATTACGATGAAGTATCACCTCACACTGGTCAGAATGTCCCTTATCTAAAATAAATAAACAATAAATCCTGGAGAGGGTGTGGAGAAAAGGGAACCCTCTTGCACTGTTTGTGACAATGTAAATTGATACAGCCACTATGGAGAACAGTATGGAGGTTCCTTAAAAAACTAAAATTAGAACTACCATACCACCCAGCAATCCCAGTACTGGGCACATACCCTGAGAAAATCGTAATTCAAAAAGAGTCATGTACCACAATATTCATTGCAGCACTATTTACAATAGCCAGGACATGGAAGTAACCTAAGTGTCCATCAACAGATGAACAGATAAAGAAGATGTGGCACATATATACAATGGAATATTACTCAGCCATAAAAAGAAATTAAATTGAGTTATTTTTAGTGAGGTGGATGGACCTAGAGACTGTCATACAGAGTGAAGTAAGTCAGAAAGAGAAAAACAAATACCATATGCTAACACATATATATGGAATCTAAAAAAAGAAAAATGGTTCTGTAGAACCTAGGGGCAGGACAGGAATAAAGATGCAGATGTAGAGAATGGACTTGAGGACACGGGGAATAGGAAGGGGAAGGTGGGATGAAGTGAGAGAGTGACATTGATATATATACACTACCAAATGTAAAATAGATAGCTAGAGGGAAGCAGCTGCATAGCACAGGGAGATCAGCTTGGTGCTTTGTGTCGCCCTAGAGGGGTGTGATAGGGCAGGTGGGATGGAAATGCAAGAGGGAGGGCATGTATACATATAGCTGATTCAGTTTGTTATACAGCAGAAATGAACACACCATTGTAAAGCAATTATAGTAATATATACATATATATATGTATATATATATATATATATATATATATAATGGCATAATGTCATGGAATAACAGCATGTTTGGTGAACCTGTGATGCTTCTGTTTGGTTAATGATAAGTGCTGAGCAGGTAAACATGAATGAAAAAATAAGTCAAGAAGGAGGCAAAATGGAGATTAGTGACATTGAATTGGAAAGTGAAAAACAGCTATAAATAGTTTTTTAAGGAATGTCAACCCACTGGAATTAGAGTGACTAGCTCTCCTGGTTTACCAGGGACTTCGGGGTTGCCAGGACATGAACAGAGATGGTTGTCATCCTAATATCTGTTTGGTTGTCACGGATGCTGTTTTCTCTAACTGTGTTTTAATCTGTATCATATTATATTCTCTTTAATGATATTTCTATTTCAAAGCTCTGCTCTCACATTTGGTTAATAGAGTGGACTGAGTTCTAAATTCTGTCCTATTTTTTATCATAAAATAAAATAAAAAAACTTTTATCTCAAACTTAAAGTTCTTCTTCTTTCCCCCAACCCTGGTAGAGCAGTGTGTGGCTTCAGAAATTGAGGAGCATTGAAAGTTTCCTTTCTACAAACGTCTCCAATTTCCGCCACCCCCTTTAGTGACTAACTGCTTTAATACATTGGGCAAGGAGGAAAGTTGAGAGAAAAAGAAAAGAAGTTTTACTTATCAGGCTTAGATTGAAGTCCTTCCCTTGGTGAGCAGTTTGCTCATGACTTCCAACTTCTCATCCATCAACTGTTTCCCTAAATCAACAAGAATGGCTTCTTTCTACACAATGTGCTCACTGGCTGACTGCTGTTTCCAGCCACTCTCTCTAGATCAGCAACCGTTGCACTATTATCTGCTAAACACTTAGCCAGACACCCCTCAGAACTGTGGTAGTAATCATAGGAAAGTAGTTTAAAAACAGCCTTCAGTTTTATGCTGCATGGATTCAAAGCTCATTGGCTAACCAGCAACTGAAATATTTACTTTAAAAACTCTATGCCTCAGTTTCCTCCACCACAGGAATAATGATAGTGGCTTTTAGTATGAAAGTAGTCTAAAATGCCAAACAGGCCTACACATCTAAGAGTTCTAACTCAATAAAGGTCCATTTTTTCACTCACGTAGTAGTCCAAGGCAGGGATCAAAATTATGAACCACGGTTCTCATTGTGATGATTGAGGAAGCTTGTTCCTTCCAGCACACAGCTCTGCCCATCCCCCAGGGCCCTATCTTTGACACACCAGCTGGCAAAAGGGGAGAGTGATAGAGGAGAATGCACACTGATTTCTTCACAGCTTTGTCATATCCCTTCCTCTCACATTCCATTGGCAAGAATTTATTCCAATTTTTACATCTGGCTGGGAAATGACACATATAGTGTTGTTTAGAAGATTAAATAATTATTTATATATATATATATATATATATATATATATATATATATATATATATATATAAAGTACTTTGAAGAATGCCTGACACAAAGTGCTCAACAAAAAATAGGTATTATTATTATCACCTGTGACTTAGCTGGTCTAAGGTTGTAAAGGTCATGAAAATCCTTCTCCCTACTAGAGAATATCACTTTGAAATCTCAGCAGCAGGAATGAGACTAAATAGAGAAGATAAAATAATGTGTCTTTGCTGTATGAATTCAAAAATAATTTTAAAAACTTGAGAAATTTAATATTCATGTATTCATATTCTAAAAGTAACTTCAGTATCTTCTAAAATAAAATCTTGCTAGTAATTGAAAGAATCCATGCAAGCTATCCTTCTCCTAAAGACAGTGACACTTCTCCCTTGGAAGCTATGCAGCAAGATGCAGTCTTGGAATTAAGATCATTTCTTCTAATAGCTATGTGTGACTGTTTTCTCCTGGCTCTGCAAGATTTATTGACACTGATCACTTCCTCTTAATAGTTAACTGAAGTGGTTTGGGGATGACTCTGCTGGGCTTTCCACCCTTTCTCGATGACCTTCAACAGAGTTGAAGCCAACTCTTCTCAAACTCTTTCATTAATGTGCTGATGCTTCCATTTTGAGTATATTCCTGCAAACTCATCATGAAGCTTCTGCCTGACAGTTTTAGAAGTTAATGGACTCCAAATTACTATTCAGCAAGGTGTATACCTTTACAACTCACCGGGTAGCCACCATTATGGCTTATATTTGATTAATAAAATTATATTCCCAAATAAACAAAACATGCAAGCATGCTAATTACTTGTTAGTGGAAGCTAGTAATTGTCTCCCCACTGGACAGCTCCCCATTTTTGTTTTAATAATTTTCTTTCCTTTATAAGGGGAAAATAACCCCTTACAAAATTCTCAGGTAGTATATAACACCTACAAACCTGAACCCACACAATCCACTTCAACCCTTTCCTTTGACTCCAACATTTTCAGATAAGTAAGCTGAAAGAATCCTTTCTCTGACTTGATTTTTATGTCATGATTTTTTAATTGCTCAGGATATACATGCTATTTTCCAAGATCCATATAGCATATATCAAGTTAGAAGTTTATCTTGCCTCACTGAAGAAATTTTTTTATCCAAAAAATGCCTTTATTAGCTAATAATTTAGCATTTCTTCAAGTTCTTGGCAAGTTTGACTTTTTAATGATGTTTTATTTTCTGACTACTCTAATTGCAGCCAAATAATATTCTAGAAATTTGGAAATTCAGAAAAGATGAGTCATTACTTCTTTAATTGAAGTATAGTTGACTTCATATTAGTTTCAGGTATATAGTACAGTGATTCAGATATATATGTATATATATATATATATTCTTTTTTAGATTATTTTACCATATAGGTTATTACAAAATTCTGAGTATAATTCCCTGTGCTATAGAGTAGGTCCTTGTTGGTGTTCTATTTTATATATAGTAGTGTGTATATGTTAATCCCAACTATCTAATTTACCTCTCTCCCCATCTTTCCTCTTTGGTAACTATAAATTTGTTTTCTATGTCTGTAGGTCTATTTCTGTTTTGTAAATAAGTTCATTTGTATCTTATTTTTTTAGATTCCACATATAAGTAATAACATATGATATTTGTCTTTCTCTGACTTACTTCACTCAGTATGATAATCTCCAGGTCCATCCATGTTACTGCAAATGGCATTATTTCATTCTGTTTTTATGGCTGAGTAATATTCCATTATATATATATATATATATATATATATATATATATATATATATATACCACATCTTCTTGATCCATTCATTTGTTGATGGACATTTAGGTTGCTTCCACATCTTGGCTATTGTAAATAGTGCTGTAGTCAACATTGTAGTGCATGTATCAGTATCTTTTCAAATTATAGTTTTCTCCAGATATATGCCCAGGATTGCAGGATCATATGGTAACTCTATTTTTAGTTTTTTAAGGAACCTCCATATTGTTCTCCATAGTGGCTCTACCAATTTACATTCCCACCAACAGTGTAGGAGGGTTCTTTTTTCTCCACATGCTCTCCAGGATTTATTATTTGTAGACTTTTTGATGGTGGACATTCTGACTGGAGTGAGGTGATGCCTCATTGCAGTTTGGATTTGCATTTCTCTAATAATTAGCCATGTTGAACATTTTTCCATGTGCCTGTTGGCCATCTGTATGTCTTCTTTGGACAAATGTCTATTTAGATCTTCTTCCCATTTTTTGATTGGGTTGTTTGTTTTATTCTGATATTGAGCTGTATGAGCTGTTTGTATATTTTGAAAATTAAACTTTGTCTATTACATTGTTTGCAAATATTTTCTCCAATTCTGTAGGTTGTCTTCTTGATTTGTTTATGGTTTCCTTTCTGTGCAAAAGCTTTAAGTTTAATTAGGTCCCAAATGTTTATTTTTGTTTTTATTTCCATTACTCTAGGAGATGATCCAAACAAATATGGCTGTGATGTATGTCAAAGTGTGTTCCGCCTATGTTTTCCTCTAATAGTTTTATAGTATCCAGTCTTACATTTAGATCTTTAATCCTTTTTGAGCTCATTTTTGTATGCAGTGTTAGAGAATGTTTTACTTTCATTCTTTTACAAGTAGCTGTCCAGTTTTCCCAGCACCACTTATTGAAGAGAGTATCTTTTCTTCATTGTATATTCTTGCCTCCTTTGTCATAGATTAATTGACCATAGGTGTGTTGGTTTATTTCTGGGCTTTCTACCCTGTTCCATTGATCTATATTTCTTTTTTTGTTCCAGTTTTGATTACTGTAGCTTTGTAGTATAGTCTGACTTCAGGGATTCAGATCCTGACTGAAAAACATATTCCTCCAGCTCCGTTTTTCCTTCTCAAGATTGTTTTGGCTATTCAGGGTCCTTTCATTCATTCAAAAAGTTCATTGGATACTTACTATACCTCAGACACTCTGCTGGATCCAGAAATACTGCATGAAGGTAAATAGGAAAGTACCCTACTCAGAGTTTACACAGAAGACAGACTGGGATAGTATTTAAGCAGCAAATTGAAGAATGGGTGAGACCTAGCTAAGGAAAAGAGAGTATCAAGGACGTTCTAGATAGAAGAAACCTTTTGTTCAATGGTTATTGTGACCCAAAGATTATGGCGTGTCTTTGAAAAGAAGGTCTCTGTGGATGTTTGGAGGGATAGACAGAATGTTTTTCTTTCCAGAATAGATGTGAACTGTCCCTGGGAATATAGAGCCACAATGCCTTAATATTTCATTAGCTCTTTATGTATATTTAAAAGTTCATAAATATTATTCTTAAATCATGGCAATGATTACTTTGCTAATTTTCTAGTCTTTTCTGAGCTATTCTCAGAGGCTATAAGATCCAACATTTAGAGAGTGATTAGAATATGGTCCTAATATTCACTCTCAAGGGAAAGAGAAGTGAGGGTCTGCAGAAAATTTCCCTCACAGTGCAGGTCTGTGGGAAAAGAACAGCAATTGCTAGAAGAAGGGTATGCAACTCTGCTTCGACTCTTTTCCTGTTTCTCTCCTGTAGAAAAATAACCTCAATCTGCAAGAGGAAGGAGAATTTCAAACCAGTAAAACTGATATAAATGACCTTCCCCCAAAAGATTTGTTGTAAAGTTTAAATATATAAATGATATGTAAGAACATACTTCAAATGTGTGAAATGCTAGAAATTGAACCTAATACCATTAAAATCCCTAATAAAGATGAGAATTTAAGAATTCAGAAGAGCATGTAGCAATAAATCAAAAAACATACCTATCTTGAAAAACTACATTTCCAGAGGAGAGAGAAAAACTGAAAATCACATATTCTAACCCTGCTTTATGCACTCAGGTGTATTCCTCTTTAAGGCTCCATTCTCTTTTCTTTAGAGTGATTTACAAGAGTTTTCATAGCTATCATTAATTAGGAAATCTTTAAGTAAAATTTTAAGTAAATATACTTAAAATAATTTCCAAGAAAGATACAACTCAAACGTGTTCAGCTGGATGAATTTTCACAAAGCAAAGGCCATCAAACAAACAAGAAGAATGTAGCCAATTCCCAGATCAGAAACATAAAATTACTAGTAACCCAAAAGTCCAACTTGTACCCCCTTGGAAGCAGGGCACAACCTCCCCTTTTCAGGATGATCATTAACCTGATTTCTAACACCATGGATTAGTTTCACCATTTTTTAACTTGATAGACGTGGAATCATATGCATATAATCTTCTAGCTTGTTTCTTCTACTGTTCTGGATAGTTGTATTTAAGTTCAACCCCATTACTGTAGAATAGCTCATTGTGTGACTATATCACAATTTATGTTGCTTTCTGCTTTGGAAGAACATTTGTGTTGTGCCAGTTTAGGGCTAATTCAATGGTGTTGTTATTAACATTCTTGTATACAGTATATACTTTGGTAAGCATACATACTTCAGCTTTTTTGAGTATACACCTAAGACTGAAATTGCTGGATTATTAAATATGTACATGTTTAGCTTTAGTGTATATTGAAAAAAATATGCAACAAAGTGATGATTTTCTCCTACCAATGGTATATGAGAGTTCTTTTTGCTACACATCCTTGTCAATATCTGGTACTGTCATTTTTTATCCATTCTAGTGGGTTTGGAATACAGTCAATTTGTAGTTTTAATTTGCATTTCCTTGATGAATAGTGTTGTAGAGCATAGCTAACCAAAGTGTGGCCCAGCAAGCAGCAGCATCTACATCATCCGGGAGCTTGTTAGGAATTTAGAATCTCAGGTCTCATCCTGATGTATTAAATCAGAATACATGTTTTTAAAAGACCCCAGTTGATTCATATACATGTTAATGCTCAAAAGACATTGATGTAGAGCATCTTTTTATACACTTACTGGCATATTGAATAGCATGTCCTAATAAATGCTTTGTAAGCCTCATTTCAGTGTGGGGATCTAGAGAACTGAAAAGACCATCACTCCCAAACTTAGAGCAAGAAAAAGATAAACAAAATGCAAGTTCACAACTTTTCGTGAAACCATCATATCTGAGGTATCAGGATAACTAACCAACTCCAAATCTGGAGAAAGACTGGTGACTGCAGGATTCGTTCACTGGAGGCAGGCTAAACCAAACACTGAAAAATAATTCAGCTGAAATAGTTGATGAATTCATGAGACCCAGTGTGGGCAGGCAAGAGAGTGTGAAGCCCTTGGTAGCCACTTACTACACATGTTAGGAATTCCAGTACAATGTTGAAGAGAAGTAATTATGGCAGGTATCTTCTTCACATTAAGGCAAATACATTCAATCATTCACCATTAAGTATGATTTATTTGGAGTTTTTGTATATACTCTACATCAGATTAAGGGAATTCTTTTCTATTCATAGTTTGCTAATTTTTTGCATGAATGACTTGAATCTTTTTAACGTGTGCTCAGTGTACATCTAGATGATCATATATAATAATTCTTTTTAGATTAATGTGGTGAATCACAGTATATATTTTCCTATGTTAAATGATGATCACTTTCCTGACTAAAGCCATGAAATTCTGTTATAATTTTTATATATTAAAGAATTTTATTTGCTATTGTTTTGTTGAATAACACAAATGTTAATGAGAAACACTGGTATACAATTTTGTTTTCTCTTAAAAACCTTACCATGCTTTGGTCTGAATCTTATGATAAGTCTCATAAAGCAAGGTGAAAGTGTCTTTAGTTTTCTTTATTCTTGACAACTATTATGTTCCTTAAGTCTTTGGAAGAGTTTATTATTTAACCTGCCTAGGATCTGGGTTTTCTTATTGGACATGATCTAAAAATAAACTCAGGTAATTAATAAATATTCAGATTTTCTCTTTCCTTGTGTCAGTGTTAGTAAATTGTTTCAATGAGTTTTTCCATTTGAACAAAAATTAAACCTAATCAAAACCATTAGCTTAAAGTTATTCATAACAGTCTCTTATTACCTATTTAAAGTCTATACTTTCTGTTGAAGGTTTAACTTTTGATTCCTGATAGTGGTCATTTTTATGTTGTACTATTTTTTCCTCCGTCAGTTTTGCTAAATATTATTTAATTTATTAATGCTTTTATTTTTTTTAAGCATTTTATTTATTTATTTATTTAACATCTTTATTGGAGTATAATTGCTTTACAATAGTGTGTTAGTTTCTGCTTTATAACAAAGTGTATCAGGTACACACACACACACACACACACACACACACACACACACACACACACATATATATATATCTCCATATCTCTTCCCTCTTCTGTCTCCCTCCCACCCTTCCTACCCCACACCTCTAGGTGGACACAAAGAACAAAGCTGATCTCCCTGTGCTATGTGGCTGCTTCCCACTAGCTATCTATTTTACATTTGGTAGAGTATATATGTCCATGCCATTCTTTCACTTCATCCCAGCTTACCCTTCCCTCTCCCCATGTACTTAAGACCATTTTCTATGTCTGCATCTTTATTCCTGCCCTGCACATAGGTTCTTCTGCACATTTTCCTTTTTTTTTTTTTTTTGATACCATATATATGTGTTAGCATATGGTATTGGTTTTTCTCTTTCTGACTTACTTCACTGTGGATGACAGTCTCTAGGTCCATCCACCTCACTACAAATAACTCAATTTTGTTTGTTTTTATGGCTGAGTAATATTCCATTATATATATGTGCCACATCTTCTGTATCCATTCATCTCTCAATGGACACTTAGGTTGCTTCCATGTCCTGGCTATTGTAAATAGAGCTGCAATGAATATTTTGGTACATGACTCTTTTTGAATTATGGTTTTCTCAGGGTATATACCCAATAGTGAGATTGCTGGGTCATATGGAAGTTGTATTTTTAGTTTTTTAAGGAACCTCCATACTGTTCTCCATAGTGGCTGTATCAATTTACATTCCCACCAGCAGTGCAAGAGTGTTCCCTTTTCTCCACACCCTAACCAGCATTTAATGTTTTTAGATTTTTTGATGATGACCATTCTGACCTGTATGAGGTGATACCTCATAGTAGCTTTGATTTGCGTTTCTCTAATGATTAGTGATGTTGAGCATTCTTTCATGTGTTTGTTGGCAATCTGTATATCTTCTTTGAAGAAATGTCTATTTAGGTCTTCTGCCCACTTTTGGATTTAGTTTTTTGTTTTGTTTTGTTTTTGTTTTTGTTTTTTGTTTTTGTTTGCAGTATGCAGGCCTCTCACTGTTGTGGCCTCTTCCTGTTGCACAGCACAGGGTCCAGATGCACAGGCTCAACGGCCATGGCTCATGGGCCCAGCCGCTCCATGGCAGGTGGAGTCTTCCTGGACCGGGGCACAAACCCGTGTCCCCTGCATCGGCAGGCGGACTCTCAACCACTGTGCCACCAGGGAAGCCCTGGTTGTTTGTTTTTTTGATATTGAGTTGCATGAGCTGCTTGTATATTTTGGAGATTAATCCTTTGTCAGTTGCTTCATTTGCAAATATTTTCTCCCATTCTGAGGGATGTCTTTTGGTCTTGTTTATGGTTTCTTTTGCTATGCAAAAGCTTTTAAGTTTCATTAGGTCTCATTTGTTTATGTTTTTATTTCCATTTCTCTAGGAGGTGGATCAAAAAGGATCTTGCTGTGATTTATGTAATCGAGTGTTCTGCCTATGTTTACCTCTAAGAGTTTTATAGTGCCTGGTCTTACATTTAGGTCTTTAATCCATTTAGAGGTTTTTGTGTGTGTGTGTGAGGTGTTAGGGACTGTTATAATTTCATTCTTTTACATTTAGCTGTCCAGTTTTCCCAGAACTACTTACTGAAGAAGTTGTCTTTATTCCATTGCATATTGTTGCCTTCTTTATCAAAAATAAAGCTACCATATGTGCGTGGGTTTATCTCTCGACTTTCTATCCTGCTCCACTGAGCTATATTTCTGTTTTTGTGCCAGTACCATACTGTCTTGATTACTGTAGCTTTGTAGTATAGTCTGAAGTCCAGGGGCATGATTCTTCCAGCTCCATTTTTCTTTTTCAAGATTGTGTTGGTTACTCAGGGTCTTTTGTGTTTCCAAACAAAATGTGAAATTTTTTGTTCTATTTGGAATAGGGATAAATGCCATTTGTATTTTGATAGGGATTGCATTAAATCTGTAGATTGCTTTGGGTAGTATAGTCATTTTCACAATGTTGATTCTTCCATTTCAAGAATGTGGTATATTTCTCCACTTGTTGTTTACATCATCTTTGATTTCTTTCATCAGTGTTTTATTGTTTTCTGAGTAGGGGTTTTTGCATCCTTAGGTAGGTTTATTCCTAGGTATTTTAATCTTTTTGTTGCTATGGTAAATGGGATAGTGTCCTTAATTTCTCTTTCAGATTTTTCATTGTTAGTGTATAGGAATGCAAGAGATTTCTGTTCATTAATTCTGTATCCTGATACTTTACCAAATTTATTGATTTGCTCTAGTAGTTTTCTGGTAACATCATTAGGATTCTCTATGTATAGTATCATGTAATCTGCAAACAGTGACAGTTTTACTTCTTGTTTTCCAATTTGGATTCCTTTAATCTTTTTTTTCTTCTCTGATTGCTATGGCTAAAACTTTCAGAACTATGTTGAATAATAGTGGTGAGAGTGGGCAACCTTGTCTTGTTCTGGATCTTAGTGGAAATGATTTCAGTTTTTCACCATAGAGAATGATGTGGGCTCTGTGTTTGTCATATGTCATTTATTATGTTGAGGTAAGTTCCCTCTATGCCTACTTAATGGAGGATTTTTTTATTAAAAAAATGATGTTGAATTTTGCCAGAAGCTTTTTCTGCATCTATTGAGATAATAATATGTTTTTTCTCCCTCAATTTGTTAATATGGTGTATCACATTGATTGATTTGCTTATATTGAAGAATCTTTGCATTCCTGAGAT
The DNA here is from genome assembly GCF_039906515.1 of Pseudorca crassidens. Classification (NCBI taxonomy): domain Eukaryota; kingdom Metazoa; phylum Chordata; class Mammalia; order Artiodactyla; family Delphinidae; genus Pseudorca; species Pseudorca crassidens. Next base: position 73,594,616 of record NC_090304.1, on the reverse strand, counting down.
AAACCCCACTTGATCATGGTGTATGATCCTTTTAATGTGCTGTTGGATTCTGTTTGTTAGTATTTTGTTGAGGATTTTTACATCTATGTTCATCAGTGATATTGGCCTGTAATTTTCTTTCTTAGTGACATCTTTGTCTGGTTTTGGTGTCAGGGTGATGGTGACCTCACCAGTAGAATGAGTTTGGACATCATCCTCCTTCTGCTATATTTTGGAAGAGTTTGAGAAGGATAGGTGTTAGCTCTTCTCTAAATGTTTGATAGAATTCACATGAGAAGCCATGTGGTCTTGGGCTTTTGTTTGTTGGAAGAGTTTTAATCACAGTCTCAGTTTCAGTGCTTGTGATTGGTCTGTTTATATTTTCAGTTTCTCCCTGGTTCAGACTCAGAAAGTTTTGCTTTTCTCAGAATTTGTCCATTTCTTCCAGGTTGTCCACTTTATTGGCATATACATGCTTGTAGTAATCTCTCATGATCCTTTGTATTTCTGCAGTGGCAGTTGTTATTTCTCCTTTTTCATTTCTAATTCTATTGTTTTGAAACTTTTACCTTTTTTTCTTGATGAGTCTGGCTAATGGTTTATCAATTTTGTTTATCTTCTCAAAGAACCAGTCTTTAGTTTTATTGATCTTTGCTATTGTTTCTTTTATTTATTTTTCATTTATTTCTGATCTGACCTTTATGATTTCTTTCCTTCTGCTAACTTTGTGGGTCTTCTGTTTTCTTTCTCTAATTGCTTTAAGTGTAAGGTAAGGTTGTGATTTGAGATGTTTCTTGTTTCCTGAGGTAGAATTGTATTGCTATAAAATTCCCTCTTAGAAATTCTTTTGCTGCATCCCATAGGTTCTGGGTCATTGTGTTTTCATCGTCATTTGTTTCTAGGTATTTTTTGATTTCCTCTTTTATTTCTTCAGTGATCTCTTGATTATATAGTATTGTATTGTTTAGCCTCTATGTGTTTGTATTTTTTACAGCTTTTTCCTATAATTGATATCAAGTCTCATAGTGTTGTGGTAAGAAAAGATACTTCATACATTTTCAATTTTCTTAAATTTACCAAGGCTTGAATGTGACCCAAGATATCACCTATCTTGGAGAAATTAGCACTTGAGAAGAACGTGTATTCCATTGTTTTTTGATGGAATGTCCTATAAATATCATTTAAGTCCACCTTGTTTAATGTATCATTTAAAGCTGTGTTTCCTTATTTATTTTCATTTTGGATGATCTGTCCATTGGTGAAAGTGGAGTGTTAAAATCCCTGACTATTATTGTGTTACTGTTGATTTCCTATTTTATGGTTGTTATTGTTTGACTTATGTATTGAGGTGCTTCTATGTTGGGTGCATAAATATTTACAATGTTATATCTTCTTGGATTGATCTCTTGATCATTATGTAGTATCCTACTATGTCTCTTGTAATAGTCTTTATTTTAAAGTCTACTTTCTCTGATATGAGAATTGCTACTCCAGCTTTCTTTTGATTTCCATTTGCATGGAATATCTTTTTCCATCCCCTCACTTTCAGTTTGTATGTGTCCCTAGGTCTAAAGTGGTTCTCTTGTAGACAGCATATATGTGGGTCTTGCTTCTATGTCCATTCAGCCAGTCTATATCTTTTGGTTGGACCAATTAATCCATTTATATTTAAGGTAATTATCAATATGTATGTTCCTATTACCATTTTCTTAATTGTTTTGGCAGTTCTTCTCCTTCCTTTGTGTTTCCTGCCTAGAGAATTTCCTTTGGCATTCGTTGTAAAGCTAGTTTGGTGGCGCTGACTTCTCTTAGCTTTTGCTTGTCTGTAAATGATTTATTTTCTCCATCAAATCTGAATGAGTTCCTTGCTGGATAGAGTAATCTTGGTTGTAGGTTTTTCCCTTTCATCACTCTAAGTGTGGCCTGCCACACCCTTCTGGCTTGCAGAGTTTCTGCTGAAGGATCATCTGTTAACCTTATGGGTATTCCCTTGTATGTTATTTGTTGTTTTTCCCTTGCTGATTTTTATCCTTTTTCTTTGTATTTAATTTTTGATAATTTGATTACTATGTGTCTTGGCAAGTTTCTCCTTGGATTTATCCTGTATGGAGATCTCTGTGCTTCCTGGACTCGACTAACTATTTCCTTTCCCATATTAGAGAAGTTTTCAACTATAATCTCTTCAAGTATTTTCTCAGTCCCTTTTTTTCTCTTCTTCTTCTGGGACCCTTATAATTCAAATGTTGGCAATTAAATGTTGTCCCAGAAGTGTCTGATACTGTCCTCAATTCTTTTCATTCTTTTTTTCCTTATTTAACTCTGAGATACTTATTTCCACTATTTTATCTTCTAGGTCATTTATCCATTCTTCTGCCTCAGTTATTCTGCTATTGATTCCTCCTAGAAAATTTTTAATTTCATTTATTGTGCTGTTCAACATTGTTTCATTGCACTTTAGTTCTTCTAGGTCTTTGTTAAACATTTCTTGTATTTTCTCCCTTTTATTTCCAAGATTTTGGATCATCTTTACTATCATTACTCTGAATTCTTTTCCAGGTGGACTGCCTATTTCCTGTTCATTTCTTTGGTCTGGTGAGTTTTCACTTTGCTCCTTCAACTGCTGTGTATTTCTCTGTCTTCTCATTTTGCTTAACCTACTGTGTTTTGGGTCTCCTTTTCCCAGGCTGCAGGTTCATATTTCTTTTTGTCTTTGGTGTCTGCCCCTAGTGTGTAAAGTTGGTTTCTGTGTTGTGTAGATGTCTTCATGGAGGGGACTTTTGCATGTGTCCTGGTGGATGAGGCTGGATCTCGTCTTTCTATTGGTCAGGTCTGTGTCTGGTTTTGTGTTTTCAGGTGTCTATGAACTTAGTATGATTTTAGGCAACCTCTCTGCTAATGGGTGGGGTTGTGTTCTTGCCTTGTTAGTTGTTTGGCATAGTGTGTCCAGAACTCTAGCTTGCTGGTGTTTAGTGGACCTGTTTCTTAGCATTGAGATGGAGATCTCTGGAAGATCTTTCACCATTTGATATTAGGCAGAGCTGTGACGTCTCTGGTGATCCAACTTTGTGAATTTGGCTCTCCCACCTCAGAGGCTCAGGCCTGACACCCGACCAGAGCTCCAAGATCCTGTCAGCAACACAGCTCAGAAAAAGAAATAAAGAGGTAAGAAAAGAATAAAATAAAATAATTAAAGTTATCAAGATAAAGAAATGTTTTTAAAAATTAAAGGAGAGGAGCTTCAAGATGGCAGAAGAGTAAGACATGGAGATCACCTTCCCCACAATTACATCAGAAATATATCTACATGTGGATAAAACCCTACAGAACCCCTCCTGAACGCTGGCAGAACTCAGACCTCCCAAAAGGCAAGAAACTCCTCACGTACCTGCGTAGGGCAAAGAAAAATCAGAGACAAAAGAATAGCGGAGGGACCTGCACTAGTGGGAGGGAGCTGTGAAGGAAGAAAGGTTTCCACACACTAGGAAGCTGCTTCACGGGTGGAGACAGTGTGTGGTGGTGTGGGGAAGCTTCAGAGCCACAGAGGATAGCAGAGTTACAAGGGTGTGGAGGGCAAAGCAGAGAGATTCTCACACAGATGATCAGTGCTGGCCAGCACTCACCAGCCCAAGAGGCTTCCCTGCTCCCACACCAGGGTGGGTGGGACCTGGGAGCTGAGGCTCTGGCTTTGGCCGTCAGATCCCAGGGAGAGGACTGGTGTTGGGTGTGTAAACACAGCCTGAAGAGGCTTAGTGCATGACAGGTGGACAGGAGGGAGTCAGGGGAAAATGTCTGGAACTGCTGAAGAGGCAAAAGACCATTGTTTTGCAGTGCATGAGGAGAGGGGATTAAGAGCACTGCCTAAAGAGTTCCAGAGACGGGAGGAAGCCACAGCTATCAACGCTGACACAAGAGATGGGCATGAGACACTAAGGCTGCTGCTGCAGCCATCAAGAAGCCTGTGTGGAAGCACAGGCCACTATCCACACCTACCCTCCTGGGAACCTGTGCAGCCTGCCACAGCCAGGGTCTTGTGATCCAGGGACAACTTCCCCAGGAGAACACACGGCATGACTTGGACTGTTGCAACATCACACCAGCCTCTGTCGCCGCAGGCTCTCCCCGTATTCTGTACCCCTCCTGGCCCCCAGCCTCAGTGAGACAGAGCCCCTAATCAGCTGCTAGTTTAACCCTGTCCTGTCTGAGCAAAGAGCAGATGCCCTCAGGCAACCTATACACAGAGGCGGGGCCAGTTCCAAAGCTGAACCCCAGGAGCTCTGTGAACAAAGAAGAGAAAGGGAAATTTCTCCCAGCAACCTCAGGAGCAGAGGATTAAATCTCCACAAAAAACTTGATGTACCCTGCAACTGTGGAATACTTGAATAGACAAAGAATCATCCCAAATTTAGGCAGTGGACTTTGGGAGCAAATATATATACATATTGTTCCTTTTTCTCTTTTTGTGAGTGTATATGTGTATGATTCTGTGTGTGATTTTGTCTTTATAGTTTGCTTTTATCATTTGTCCAAGCGTTCTTTTTTTTTTTTAATATAATTTAACACCTGTTATCATTGGTGGATTTCATTTTTGGTTTGTTTGCTCTCTTTTTCCTTTCTTTCTTTTTTTTAAATATATTTTAATTTTTTTAAAATTATTTTTTTATTTTAATAAATTTATTTTTCTTTCTTTCTTTTTTTCTCACTTTTATTCTGAACCACATGGATGACAGGGTTTTGGTGCTCTGGCTGGGAATCAGGCCTGTGCCTCTGAGGTGGGAGAGCCAAGTTTAGGACATTGGTCCACCAGAGACCTCCCTGCTTCGTATAATATCAAATGATGAAAATCTCCCAGAGATCTCCATCTAAGTGCCAAGACTCAGTTCCACTCAATGTCTAGCAAGCTAGAGTTCTACACCCTATGCCAAACAACAAGCAAGAGAGGAACACAGCCCCACCCATTAGCAGAGAGGCTGCCTAAAATCATAATAAGGCCACAGACACACCAAAACACATCACTAGACGTGGTCCTGCCCACAAGAAAGAAAGATCCTGCCTCATCCACCAGACGACAGGCACCAGTCACCTCCACCGGGAAGCTTACCACAACCCACTGAACCAAACTTAGTCACTGGGGGCAGATACCAAAAACAACAGGAACTACGAACCTGCAGCCTGTGAAAAGGAGACACCAAACACAGTAAATTAAGCAAAATGAGAAGACAGAGGAACACACAGCAGATGAAGGAGCAAGGTAAAAACCCACCAGACAAAACAAATGAAGAGGAAATAGGCAGTCTACATGAAAAGAATTCAGAATAATGATAGTAAACATGATCCAAAATCTTGGAAATAGAATGGAGAAAATAAAATAAACTTTTAACAAGGACCTTGAAGAACTAAAGAGGATACAAACAATGATGAACAACACAATAAATGAAATTTAAAATTCTCTAGAAGGAATCAATAGCAGAATAACTGAGGCAGAAGAATGGATAAATGACCTGGAAGATAAAATCGTGGAAATAATTACTGCAGAGCAGAATAAAGAAAAAAGAATGAAAAGAATTGAGGAGAGTCTCAGAGACCTCTGGGACAATATGAAACACACTAATATTCAAATTATAGGGTTCCCAGAAGAAGAAGAGAAAAAGAAAAGGACTGAAAAAATATTTGAAGAGATTATAGTTGAAAATGTCCTTAATATGGGAAAGGAAATAGTTAATCAAGTCCAGGAAGTGCAGAGAGTCTCTTACAGGATAAATCCAAGTAGAAATGCACCAAGACACATATTAAATAAACTATCAAAAATGAAACACAAGAAAAAATATTAAAAGCAGCAAGGGAAAAACAACTAATAAAATACAAGGGAAACCCCATAAGCTTAATAGCTGATCTTTCAGCAGAAACTCGGCAAGCCAGAAGGGAGTGGCAAGACTTATTTAAAGTGATGAAAGGGGAAAACCTACAACCAAGATTACTCTATCCAGCAAGAATCTCATTCAGATTCAATGGACAAATTAAAACCTTTACAGAGAAGCAAAAGCTAAGGGAATTCAGCACTACCAAACCAGCTTTACAAAAAATGCTAAAGGAACTTCTCTAGGCAGGAAACACAACAGAAGGAAAAGACATACAATAACAAACTAAAAGCAATTGAGGAAATGGTAATAAGAACATACATATCAATAATTACCTTAAATGTAAATGGAATAATGCTCCAACCAAAAGACATCGACTGGCTGAATGGATACAGAAACAAGGCTTGTATATATGCTGTCTACAAGAGACCCACTTTAGACCTAGGGAAACATACAGACTGAAAGTGAGGGGATGGAAAAAGATATTCCATGCAAATGGAAATCAAAAGAAAGCTGGAGTAGCAATTCTCATATCAGACAAAATAGACTTTAAAATAAAGACTATTACAAGAGACAAAGAAGGACACTACATAATGATCAAGGGATCAATCCAAGAAGAAGATATAACGATTGTAAATATTTATGCACCCAACATAGGAGCACCTCAGTACATAAGGCAAATACTAACAGCCATGAAAGGGGAAATTGACAGTAACACAATCATAGTAGGGGACTTTAACACCCCACTTTCATCAATGGACAGATCATGCAAAATGAAAATTAATAAGGCAACACCAACTTTAAATGATACATTAAACAAGATTGCCTTAATTGATATTTTTAAGACATTCCATCCAAAACAACAGAATACACTTTCTTCTCAAGTTCCCATGGAACATTTTTCAGGATAGATCATATCCTGGGTCACAATTCAAGCTTTGGTAAATTTACGAAAACTGAAATTGTATCACGTATCTTTTCTGACCACAACACTATGAGACTAGACATCAATTACAGGAAAAAATCTGTAAAAAAATACAAACACATGGATGTTAAACAGTGCACTACTTAATAACCTAGAGCTCACTGAAGAAATCAAAGAGGAAATCAAAAAATACCTAGAAACAAATGACAATGGAGACACGATGACCCAAAACCTATGGGATACAGCAAAAGCAGTTTGCCCACTACTGGGCATATACCCTGGGAAAACCATAATTCAAAAAGAATCATGTACCAAAATGTTCATTGCAGCTCTATTTACAATAGCAAGGCCATGGAAAACCTTAGTGTCCATCATCGGATGAATGGATAAAGAAGATGTGGCACATATATACAATGGAATATTGCTCATCCATAAAAATAAACAAAATTGAGTTATTTGTAGTGAGGTGGATGGACCTAGAGTCTGTCATACAGAATGAAGTAAGTCAGGAAGAGAAAAACAAATACCGCATGCTAACACATATATATGGAATCTCAAAAAAAAAAAAAAAGGTCATGAAAAACCTAGGGGCAGGATGGGAATAAAGACGCAGACCTGCTAGAATATGGACTTGAGGACACGGGGCAGGGGAAGGTTAAGCTGGGACAAAATGATAGAATGGCATGGACATATATACACTACCAAACATTAAAACTGAAAGCTAGTGGGAAGCAGCTGCATAGCACAGGGAGATCAGCTCGGCGTTTTGTGACCACATAGAGGGGTGGGATAGAGAGGGTGTGTGGGAGCGAGACGCAAGAAGGCAGAGATATGGGGATATATGTATATGTATAGCTGATTCACTTTGTTATAAAGCAGAAACTAACACACCATTGTAAAGCAATTATACTCCAGTAAAGATATTTTTAAAACTAATTTAAAAATATTAATAAATAAAATAATAAATAAAAGAAATAAAAAAGTAATTAAAAAAAAAAGAAAGTAAGAAAGAAGAGAGCAACCAAACCAAAAATCAAATCCACCAATGATAACAAGAGCTAAAACCTATACAAAAAAAAAAAAAAACTGAACAGGCATAACCCTAGGTCAAATAGTAAACACAAAGTTTTTGGGAAGTCTGTGGCTTTTGCCAGTTTTCAGTAGATTTTCTGTAGGAATTGTTCCACATGTAGATGTATTTTTGATATATTTTTGGGGAGCAAGATGATCCTCATGTCTTAATCCTCTGCCATATTGAAGGTCCCCTGCACAACCCTCTTGATGTCAGATGTGTAGCCATCTGAGTCTCTGTGTCTCCTTCCTTAACATCTACGTCCAGGCTGGCCGGGACAGTCAGGGTGCGGGATGCTGGTCTGGGTCTGGTGGACTCTGGCCTGCCCAGGCTAGTGGAGAGCCGGGAGGAGACAGCACGGCAGTGCAGCAGGGTGAGGTGACCTCAGAAAGCCTGCCTCCTATTAATCCTTTTAAAGAACCAATTTAGGGCTTTTTAGGCTCTTCCTATATTCATTATCAATTTCTTTACTTTCTTTTTCTAATGTTCTTATTTTCTGCTTTACAATTATCTACTTTTTCAATTTGCTGTTGTTTTTCTACCTTTAGGAGATGGAATTTTACATAGTTAATTTTCAGTCTCTCCTTTTGTATTTTATATATTTAATACACCACAGTTTCTCTAAGTACTGCTGTCACTTCATTTCCCTTATTTTAAAATATCCAATCTTCATTAGCCATCAGTTAAAACTTTTTCTCCTTTTAATTTTGATTTTGTTTCCTATCTGGAGTTAATTCAAAGTGTATTGTTTAATTTTAAAGGAGTTAGAAATTTTCTAGGGATCTCTATGTTCATGATTTCTATATCTTAATTCCAGTTCAGTCAGGGAAGAAACTGAATTTCATTAAGGATTATTTTATGATTTAGCATATTGTCAATTGTGGTAAATGTTCATAGTTTACTTAAAAATAAATTAAGGAGGGCTTCCCTGGTGGCACAGTGGTTGAGAGTCCACCTGCCGATGCAGGGGACACGGGTTCGTGAACCGGTCCGGGAAGATCCCACATGCCGCGGAGCGGCTAAGCCCGCGAGCCATGGTTGCTGAGCCTGCGCGTCCGGAGCCTTGCTCTGCAATGGGAGAGGCCACAACAGTGAGAGGCCAGTGTAATGCAAAAAATAAATAAATAAATAAATGAAATAAAAATAAATTAATTTTTTTTCTTAATTTCAGTGTTGCTCAGGTCAAGATTATTAACTATTTTGAGCTATTATAGAAACATATTATAGCTGAGCATTCAAATGCAGTAGCCACTTGTCACATATGGCTATTGAGAATTTGAAATGTGGCTTGTTCAACTGAAGAACTAAAATTTTATTTTACATAAACTTAAATTAATATATAAATTTAATAACCAGTATAAGTATAATTGTATACAGTATGTAAATAAAGTAAATATGAATTAACTAATTTCAATTGGTGTTTTGATGTTATATCTTCATCCTTTTACTTTCAAACATTCTATGTCCCTATATTTAAGAAATGTGTCTTATAAAAATTATGTAACTGGGTTTTCTTTTTGAAATCAGACTGAAAACCAGTCTCTTACAGCTATTATTTTGTCGATGTATATTTAGTGCTACTACTGACATATTTGGGCTTATAAAAAGCTGTTGTATATTATCAGTTCACTACTCTAAGGCTGCCTTCTCAGAAATCCTAGACCATCTAGTGCCTGAGTGATTCCCCAGATCTCTGATGCCTTCCATCACGTGATTTTTCATTCTATCATAGTCTTAACAACAGTTCTCAGCAGGAACATTGAGATATCCAAAGCTACTTCATCCTATCCAGAAATAAACATACCACTTGCTGTTTCTTCTTCTAGATTATTATTTTATACACAGTTTGAGGGGTGAAATTAGTGTCTTCTTGCCTCAACTTTATCCCATAATTTTTATCTATCTAATTACATTGCATACAACTGCCTGCCAAAATATTTTATTTCAGAGGTCTAAAATAGAAAATTAAGCAATAACATAGAAATGGCTTACTTTTAAAAATCGGTAAAATGTTATTCCAATTATAAATCTTATAACAGCTGATCAAATTCAATAGCCCCTGTAATATGAATAAAATATATGGTGACTTACTAGGTCTCAATGTATTATTCTCCCAAAATCAATATTAACACCAGTTGACAGGTCCACCATAATATTTTAAAGACCTCCTCAAAGATATCATTGCTCTTGAATATTTTTATTTCTGTACTAGGTTATGATTAATTCAATAATCTGATGTTTTTAATTTAGACTGATTACTCTCTTTACATCCATACTTCTCAAAATACATATATATACATATTTTATTCAGTGCTATTTTTTGATTATACACCTGATTCTCAAGAATGTTGAAATCATATTTTTATCTTCTGGTACCAATACCTAGTACACTGTCTGGTACATAACAAGTTCTCTATAAATATTTATTTTCTATTTGCTGCCATCTCTGGTCATGTGTGCTTTGTTTATTTGGACATTGTTTTTTCCCTTAGATGTCTATACATTAACATTTCCAGATTAAAAGCTAAATAATGCTGATTCTTTTCTGGGAAGTCTAACTTTTGATACACATTTTTCAGATGGACTAAGGCTTAAATCTACATTTTAGGGGACCCCAGAAAATTAATAACCACTAATACTGCCGTAGCCTGCTAAACTGTGCCGATCTGATGAACGCATATCAGGCAAACACTTAGAAACTCAAGATCAGATACTTTAATTCCAAGAATCCACTTCTTATCAATTGCTTTACTTATAATGATTATTATTTTATATGCATAAAATTCATAATAAATAATATTCAAATGTCTTTAGAGTCAAAGCCCTATAAAAATTGACTCCAACCTACATCAACAGTATTCTTTGACTATATAAATGTGTATATATATATATATATATTCTAAATTACAATCAAAGTAAAATTGTTATGATTGCCTAAATTTAGTCCCACAATTTTCTGCCTCTAACTTTGCTTAAGCCTTTGAATCACCTACAATTATTTTTCTTGACCTCTCTACCCCTCAACATCCTAAACTTCAACTTTCAGTATGTATAATTCTTTTATAAAGCCTTCATTGATCTCCCACTGAGAATGCATTTTTCTCTTTATGGTTGTAGTCCTTTGTTTACATTTTTCTTACATTTTAGTCATTTATGTTTATATCTGATTGCTCCTACCAGCTTTAAGTTCCTCAGAGCTCTATTAGTTATTTATTGCTGTGTAACAAAATTACTCTAAAATATAATAGCTTAAAACAAACACTGGTTTAGTTTAGCTGGATGGTTTGTTTCAGAGTCTTTCATAAGGGCTGCAGTCACAATTTGACCAGAGCTGCAGTAATTTGAAAGCTTGGCTGGGGCTACGAGATCTGCTACCGAATTGGCTCACTCATGTGGCTGATGACAGGAGGCTATAGTTCCTCCTCTGCTACATGTCAAACAGCTTGAGTGTTCTTACATATGGCAAGCAGCTTCCTTCAGAATGAATGATTTGAGAGAGAGAGAGGCTACAATACCTTATGTGATGAAGTCTCAAAAGCCACAAACCATCATTTCTGCCACATTTTGCTGTTGTTGTTAGAAATGAGTTAAGTATAGCCCAAGCTCAAGTGGAGGAGAATTAGATTCCACAATTTGAAAAGAGCTGTATCAAATAATTTGTGGATGTATTTTAAAACCACCACAAGAATAATATCAAATTAATATCCAGAAAATCACATTAGAGTGACTTGTACATTTTGAATAAACAAGTGAATAGATGAATGAATAAATAAATAAAATGAATTTATTTATTTATCTAAATAAATTTATTTATCTAAATAAATTTATTTATCTAAATAAATTGTGCTTGTGGATTTATTTAATACAGTCTTTACAGTCTCTGAAAATCCTAAAGGAGGAATATTAATATGGATGTTCACATTCTGAGTGACCTCACATCCCAGTTTTCCAAAATCAGTTCCAATTAATTTCCTATTGTCCCAACCTCCCATGTCATTTAATAAATGTCCTGGAATTTTTCACTAAGTGAACTATTGGTAACAACATTGACACTGAAATCAATTGGGATTTGTTTGATGGACCTCCACTCTTTACTTTCAGTCTCTGTTATGGTTTTGTTCTGGAATTTGTGAGAGAAAAGTATAGTTAAGAAAAGTTCCTGTTTAACACCTATTTAAAGCAACAAATATACCTTTAATACCTCCAGCTACATATAACATAATTCAAGAACAAATAGAGAGTATTAGTGAATAAAACAAAATATTCTCAAGTAGAAGCAACTAGAACAGCTGATTACATCTAGTCTTTGGCATTAGGAGAAAAGTATTCAGTGCTGCTGAACCTGCCAGTCACTTCATGTACTAATCAGTGGTGCCATATCCTGTGCAATTTTGCAAAGCCATCATACGGCTGTCTCAGTGAAAACTGTAGTAAATTATCACCTGGTTTTAAGTGAAATATGAGCAGGAAATAGAGGATGAGGAGCCCTACCTTAGACTGTGTAAAAGAACAATTTGAATAATCTTTCTACAAAAGTTCTTGCCATATATTGTATTATACTTTAAATATTTAACTATGTTTTAGTATTTTAACACCCTACTCTTTTGCAGGAAACTCTTATGACAGGAATGAACTAAAAAAATCTTTCATAATGAAAAATTAGCTATCATATTTTCAGTTCTTAAAGAAGTTGACAATAAAAATGTACATTTCAATCATGTTTGGTGCAATTCACTATCTACTATGGAGACTGCAGTAAAATTACTGATCACATGACTATTGGAAGACACAATTCTGCTGAAAGAACATCATTATCAACTTCAAAAGTTAGTATTTTGAAAGGAGGGACATCAGAATTGTGACAGCACAAGTTCTTCCTCTATTCACTCTCCTTTAACAACTGGTTAGATATCAATAACCAAAGTCCTTCTGCACATTACACCAAGTGATCCAAGAGGTTTCTAGCCTGCCTGTGCACCTGAAAACAAACAAACAGACATTAATAAGGGCTGTGGATCCACATCAAAATTGTCCAACACCCATTCACCATGACCAGGGATAAAAAGAACTCACAGACTACAAACTGGGTGGATACACACATGCAAAAGAGAATTTGTGGATGTCCAGCTTGCCTGAGGGGAGATTCCAGCACACCATCAGAGTAGGATAGAGATGAGTTTGGATGAAGAGGAAAGAAGGCCAGAATGGCCCCCTTCTGTAGGGTGGTAATGCAAGGGTCTGGGAATTTGGCTTGGTTTTGGCAATGCCTCAAGCAGAGGAGTTAGAAAGTGTTCACTTCTCCCAAGGGGGTGGAAAGGGAAAGTGGTGAGTGACAGCCCAGCTAACTCTAGTTGTGTGGGTTGTGGTGGGAGAAACCCATTTCTCTCCAGCAGCAGCTGGATTTCTGAGGAGGGACCTCTGCAACTAGTGGGAAGGAAGAGAAAGGGAAGGAAGCACATAAGAATATCAAAGGGCATTAAAGGCATGCATTTCCTGCTGTCTGTTTCAGGAATTCAACAGGAAGTCCAACTGCAAACCTCTGAGAGTACCCCACACTTGAGGATCACCACTGTCAAGGGACACCCACCCACAAAGTCCCAAGTGCTCAGCCTGCACTTTCCCCTACTCTACTGCCAGTTCCTTGTGCATGCTTCTGAGTGCATTTGTGAGATCCACCTATAGCAGACAAAAAGGGCAAACTTGAGTTACATTATCACTTTCTAGAAGACCAAAGATTTTTAGTAGTTAGCTTATTGAATTGAAAGAGGACATAGAACTTAGTTAAGGAGGTGTCTACTACTTCAAATGCCAAAGCAGAAGTGCATACCTACAAACACATGAAAAAGGTCAAGGAAATATGGTATCACAAAAAGGAAATGATAATTCTTCAGCAGTCAAATTCAAAGGCATGGAATATTGAGATCTAACTGATAAAGAATTCAAAATAGCTCTTATTAAGAAATCCAATGAGCTACAAGAACAGGCATTTTAATGAATTCAGGACTAAAATTAATGAACAGAATGAGTTCTTTACCAAAGAGATTAAAATTATAAAAAAGAACCGAACAGAAATGCTAGAGCTGAAGAATTCAATGACTGAGGTGCAGAATGCAATAGAAAACATCAGTGACAGAGCAGATCAGATGGAAGAAAGAATTAATGACTTGGAGATGGGGATATAGAAATAATTCAGTTAGAGGAGGAGAGAGAACGAAGATTTTTCAAGAGTGAAGAAACCCAATGAGAGCTATTAAATGCTATCATACATAATATAATAATTGGTGTAACAGAAGAAGAAAGGAATAAGGAGGCCTAGTGTTTATTTAAGGAAACAATAGCTAGAAATTACCAAACCTGGGGAGAAAATTGGAATACACAAGTCCAGGAAGCTAATAGAATACCCTATTATCTCAATACAAAAAGACCTTCTCCTAGACAAACTATAATGAAATTACAAAAAATCAATGATAAAGAACCTTAAAGGCAGCCAGGGAAAAAATAGAAAGTAACCTATGAAAGAACTCACTTTAGGCTATTGGCAGATTTCTCAGCAGAAACTCTACAGGCCAGGAGAGAATAGAATGCCATATTCAAAATGTTGAAAGATAAAAACTACTAACCAAGGATACTTTATCCAGCAAGATTACCCTTCAGATATGAAATGTAAATAAAGGCTTTCCCAGACAAACAAAAACTGAGGGTGTTCACTACCACTATATTGCATTGCAAGAGGTGCTGAAGGGAGTTCAGGCTGGAAGGGAAAGATGATAATCAGTGATATGAAAACATATGAAAGCACTCAATAAACTGGTAAATTGAAAAATAGACAATCAGAATTAGAAAACTGTAACTCTATATTAGAACCATTTAACTATATTAAAAGTTAAAGGAAGGGCTTCCTTGGTGGCGCAGTGGTTGGGAGTCCGCCTGCCGATGCAGGGGACACGGGTTCATGCCCCGGTCCGAGAAGATCCCACACACCACGGCGTGGCTGGGCCCGTGAACCATGGCCGCTGAGCCTGCACGTCCGGAGCCTGTTACTCCGCAACGGGAGAGGCCACAGCAGTGACAGGCCCGCGTACCACACATACAAAAAAAAAAGTTAAAGGAAGAATATTAAAAATAACTATAACTACTGTGATTTATTAATGAATATACATCATTGAAAAAAATAAGTTGTGCCATCAAAATATAAAAGAGGGTTCTTGCCTGCCCTTCAAGCCAGTATTTTCTAAGGACCCTCATGCCTGCTCATCTATCTTCTCTCATGGTGCCTACAACTTGCTTCTACGCTCAGTGCTAACAATACGGTGGGATAGAAACATATTTTGTGGTTGCAAATTAGAAACTAATAATTAACTCTCTTTCTGTAATTGAATGGTCCATCATGTGGAATGCCAGATTCTCCAGATGAGAATATAAACCTCAGAAAGACAGTCCAAAATGTTGACATAGGAAGATCCTGCACTCATCTCCTCTAATGAACACACCAAATCTACAACTACATATGGGAAAACTCCCTCTAAAAAAGACCTGAAAATAGCCAAACAGCTCCTTCAAAGCAACTCACGCCTACCGCAAGAAACAAGAAAATTCTCAAACAACCTAACTTTACACCTCAAAAAGCTAGAAAAGCAAGAACAAACAAAGGTCAAAGTGAGTAAAAGGAAGAAAATAGCAAAGACCAGAGCAGAAATAAGTAAAATATAGGCTTAAAAAGAAATAGAAAAGATCAATGAAGCTAAAACCTGGTTCTTTGAAAAGATAAATAAGATTTTAAAACTGCTACCTGTATTCACTAAGAATAAAAGAGAAAGAGCTCAAATAAATAAAATCTGAAATAAATGAGGAGACATTAAAACTGGTATCACAGAAATACAAAGGCTCATAAAAAGATACTGCAAACAATTTTACACCAATAAATTGGACAACCTAGAACAGCAGTCCCCAAGTACCGGTCCATGGCCTGTTAGGAACCAGGCCATACAGCAGGAGGTGAGTGGTAGGTGAGCAAGCAAAGCTTCATCTGTCTCTTCCCATTGCTCCGTATTGCTCGCATTACCACCTGAACCATCCCCCACCCCATCCATGGAAAAATTGTCTTCCACGAAACCAGTCCCTGGTGTCACAAATGTTGAGGACTGCTGACCTAGAAGAAATCGATAAATTCCTAGAACGATACAACCTTCCAAGACTCAGTCATGAAGAATTAGAAATCTGGATACACCCATGATTAGGTAGGAGAGTGAATAACTAGACAAATATAACCCAACCAAAATAAGGCCAAGACCAGAGGGTCTCATTGATGAATTCTACAAACTATTCAAAGATAAGTAATAATTCTTCTCACACTCCTCCAAAAAATTGAAAAGATGAAAACTTCAAAACTCATTTTATGAGGTCAGCATTACCCTGATACCAAGAGCAGACAAGAATACTTCAAGAAATTAAAATTGTAGGCCATTATCCCTGATGAACATACATGCAAAAATCTTAAAGAAAATATTAGCAAACTGAATTCAACAATATAGTAAAAGTATCATACTCCATGATCACTGGGATTTATTCCAGGGTATAAGGATGGTTCTACAACAGTAAATCAATCAATATGATCTACTACTTTAATAAAATTAGGCTAAAAATTATATGAGCCTCTGACAAGATGAAGAAAAAGCATTTGGCAAAATTCAACATCAATTTGTGATAAAAAAAATTCTCAACAATGTGTGTATAGAGAAAATGTACTTCAACATAATAAAGACCATGTATGACAAGCCTACAGCTAACATCATACTCAACAGTGAAATGCTGAAAGATTTGCTCTAAAATCAGAACCAAGACAAAGATACCCACTCCTGCCACTTTTATTCAACATAGTATTGGAGTCCTAGCCACAACATTCAGCCAAGGAAGATAAATAAAAGACAACCAAATTGGAAGGGAATTAATTAAAATGTCACTATTTGCAGGTGTTATGATCCTATATACAGAAACCCCTAAAGATCACACACACACACACACACACACACACACACACACACACACACACACAAACTGCAGAATGAATCAATGTTGCAGGATACCAAATCAATATACAAAACTCTGTTGTGTTTCTATATACTAATAAAAAACTATCAGAAGGAGAAATTTAAAAAAAAATGTAATTTACAGTTACATTAAATGAATAATATTTAGGAATACACTTATTTAACCAAGGAGATGAAAAACCTGTATGTTGAAAACTCTAAGACATTGATAAAGACATTGAAGAAGACACAAATAAATGGAAAGATGTTCCATGCTCACGGATTAAAATTATAAATCTTGTTAAAATGTCCATACTACCCAAAGCAATCTACAGATGCAAAGTAATATCAAATAAACAACCTAAATTTATATCTCAAGGTACTAGAAGAAGAAAAAATTAAGCTCAGAGTCAGTGGAAGAAGGAAATAATGTTGATCAGAGCAGAAATAAATGAAATAGAAACTAGAAAAACTATTGGAAGGATTAAAAAAAAAAAAAAACTAAGCTGATTTTTTGAAAAGATAAAAAAATATATATTATGTTATTAGTTTAGCCTCAGTTAACCTAAGAAAACAGAGAAGATAAAAATAAATAGAAATAAAAGAGGAGACATTCCCATTGATGATGCAGAAATACATAAGATCACAAGAGGCTACTATGAACAATTATATACTGACAAATTAGATAAGCTAAAATTAATGGATGAATACCTAGAAACAATACTTACAAAGACTGAATCAGGAAAAAAAAATAGAAAACAAAAAGAGACCAATAATGCATAAGGGGATTAAATTAGTAATCAAAAACCTCCCAACACAGAAAACCCCAGGACCAGATGGCTCACTGGAAAATTCTACCAAACATTTAAAGAAGACTTAATGCCATTCCCTCTCAAACACTTCTAAAAAATTGAAGAGGGGTAAACATTTCCAAACTCATTCTATAAACCAGCATTACCCTTATATGAAAGCCATAAAAGGGTCACTATAATAAAAGGATATTATGGACTATCCCTGATGAATATAGATGTAAAAATTCTCAACAAAATATTAGCAAACCAAATTCAAGAACATACTAACAGAATTATACACCATGACCTAGTGGAATTTATCCCTGGGATACAAGGATGATTCATATTTGAAAATCAAGAAATGTAAACAATTATATTAATAGAACAGAATATAAAAGTCACATGCCACCAAAAGAGACACAGAAAAAGCATTGGACAAAATACAACATACTTTCATGATAGAAAACCTCAACAGATTGGGTATAGAAAGAACATACCTCACATTAAGAAGTCCATATATGACAAACTCCCAGCTAACATACTCAATGGTGAAAAATTGAAAGTTTTCCTCTAAGATCAGGAACAAGACAAGGATACCCATTCTCTCTACTCATTCAATTTAGTACTGTAAGTCTTAACTAGAGCAATTAGGCAAGACTAAGAAATTAAGACATCCAAATCAGAAAGGAAGAAGTAAAATTGTCATAATTTGCATACAAAGTGATTTTGTATATAGAAAATTCCAAAAGACTCTATCAAGAAACTGTTGGAACTAATCAATGAATTCAGAAAAAAAAAAAACAAAAAACTATCCTATTCTCAATAGTAGTAAAACAATAAAATACCTAGGAATAAAGTTAACCAAGGGAGTAAAAGATCTGTACAATGAAAACTACAAGGCCTTTGAAAAAAATGAAGACAAAAGCAAGTGAAAAGATATCTTGTGTTCACTGATTAGAAGAATTAATATTGTTAACATGTCCATACTACCCAAAGTCATCTATAGATTCAATGGAATTTCTATCAAAATTCCAATGACATTCTTCACAGAAATAGAATAAACAATCCTAAAAATTGTATGAATCCACAAAATACCCTGAATAGCCAAACAATTCCAAAAAAGAACAAAGCCATAGGTATCAAATTTCCTGATTTCAAAATATACTGCAGTGCTATGGTAATCAAAACAATATGGTACCTGCATAAAAATAGACACATAGATCAATGGAACAGAACAGAAAGTGCAGAATTAAACACCCATGTGTAGGGTCAAGTAATGTTCAACAAGAGAACCAAAACACCCAAAATAAGGAAAGGATAGTCTCTTCAACAAAAGATGTTGGGAAACCTGGATAAACACATGCAGAAAAATGAATTTGGATTCCTAACTTACACTATTCACAAAAATTAACTCCAAATGGATCAAATATTTAAATATAAAACATGACACAATAAAATCCTAGGAAAATACATAGAGAAGAATCTCCTTGGATATTTGACTTAGCAATGATTTTTTGGATATGACATCAAAAGTACAAACAAGAAAAGCAAAAATTAACAAGTGGCCCTGCATCAAACTTAAATGTTTCTGAACAGCAAAGGAAACAATTAACAAAATGAAAAGGCAACCTACAGAATGGGAAAAAGTTTTGTAAACTCTATATCAAATAAGGGGTTAATGTACAAAATATAGAAAGAATTCATATAACAATTATAAAACAAAAACCAGAAAACAACTTAAAAAAAAACCCCACAATTCAACTAAATAATAAGCAGAGGAACTAAATAGATATTTTCCAAAAAGACATCCAAATGGCCAACAGGTACATGAAATTTGTTCAAAAATCACTAAACATGAGGGAAATGCAAATCAAAACCACAATGAAATATCATGTCACACTTGTCAGAATGGTTATCCTCAAGGAGCCAAGAGGTAGCAAATGTTGGAGAGGATGTGGTGAAAAGGGAACACTCTTACACTGTTAGTCAGAATGGAAAACAATGGAAAACAATAGGGAGGTTCCTAAAAATATTAAAAATAGAGCTACCATATTATTCAGCAGTTCCACTTCTAGTATATAACCAAAGGAAATGAAAACAGGATATTGAAGAGATATATACACTCTTGTTTATTGCAACATGACTTACAATATTCAAGCTACATAGAAACAACCCAAGTCCCAACAATGCATGAATGGATAAAAATGTAAGATATATATACCACTACACACACACACATACACACACACACACACACACACACACACTGGAATATTATTCAGCCATGAGAAAGAAGTGCATCCTGCCATTGTGAGCACACGTATAGACCTTGGGGAATTAAGCTAAGTGAGAGAATCAAGACAGAGAAAAAAATACTGTATGACACTCACATCTGGAATATAAAAAAGCCAAATTCTTAAAAACAGAGAATAAAATGGTGGTTATCAGAGGATGGGGGTTGAGGGGATAGGAATATATTTAAGGGTACAAACTCGCAATGATAAATAAGTTCTAGTGATCTAATGCATGAGTAGCGAGTATAGACAATATTGTATTATAATCAAACTTGCTAAAAGACTAGAACTTAATTAATTCCAATTACAGAGGGCAAAGTGGAGAGATTCCTGAACAGAGGATTGGTGCCAACCAGCACTCACCAGCCTGAGAGGCTTGACTGTTCACCCACCAGGGAAGGTGGTGGCTGGGAACTGAGGCTCCAGCTTTGGAGGACAGATCTCAGGGAGAGGACAGGGGTTGCCTCTGTGAACACAGCATGAAGGGGGCTAATGTGCCACAGCTACCTGGGAAGGAGTTCGGGAAAAGGTCTTGAATTGCCTAAGAGGCAAGAGACCACTGTTTCGGGGTGCATGAGGAGAGGGGATTCAGAACACCACCTAAACGAGTTCCAGAGACAGGCGTGAGCCACGATTATCAGCATGGACACGAGAGATGGTCATGAAATGCTAAGGCAGCTGCAGCCACCAAGAAGCCTGTGTGCAAGCACAGGTCATTATCCACACCTCACCTCTCAGGAGCCTGTGCAGCCTGCCACTGCGAGGGTCCCGTGATCCAGGGACAAGATCCCTGGGAGAACACCTGTCATGCCTCAGGCTGTTGCAACATCACGCTGGCCTCTGCCACCATAGACTCACCCCACATTCCATACCCCTACCTCCCCTAGGTCTCAGTGAGTCAGAGCCCCCTAATCAGCTGCTGCTTTAACCCCATCTTGTCTGAGCCAAGAACAGTTGCCCTCAGGTGACCTACACACAGAGGCGGGGCCAAATCCAAAGCTGAACCGCAGGAGCTGTGCGAAGAAAGAAGAGAAAAGGAAATTTCTCCCAGCAGCCTCAGGAGTAGTGGATTAAATCTGCACAATCAATTTGATGTACCATGCATCTCTGAAATAACTGAATAGAAAACAAATCATGCCAAAAGTAAATTTTCTTTCTTTTTTTTTTTTTATGAACACCATTGGAGTTCTTGATACTGGTTAATTAATTAATTTATTTATTTTATAACATCTTTATTGGAGTATAATTGCTTTACAATGGTGTGTTAGTGTCTGTTTATAACAGAGTGAATCAGCTATCCATATACATATATCCCCATTTCTCCTCCATCTTGAGTCTCCCTCCCATTCTCCCTATCCCACCCCTGTAGGTGGACACAAAGCTCTGAGCTGATCTCCCTGTTCTTTGTGGTTGCTTCCCACTAGCTATCTATTTTACATTTGGTAGGATATATATGCCCATGCTACTCTCTCACTTCATCCCAGCTTACCCTTCCCCCTCACCACCAAAATTGAGGCAGTGGACTTTGGGAGCAATTGTAGACTTTGTGGTTGCTTTCTGCATCTAATTTGTTTAAGGATTTATGTTTTTCTTAGTTTCATATTTAGAGGTTATTAACACTGGTAGATTTGTTTATTGATTTAGTTGTTCACTTCCTTTTTATTGATATATATATATATATTTCTCTTTTTGTGAGTGTGTATGTGTATGCTCCTTTGTGTGAGTTTGTCTGTATAACTTTGCTTTTACCATTTATTTAGGGTTCAGTCTGTCAGGTTGTTTTCTTTTCTTCTTTTTTTTTTTTTTTTAGTATAGTTTGTAGCGCTTTTTCTCATTGCTGGATTTGTTTTTTGGTTTGGTTGCTCTCTTCTTTCTTGCTTGCTTTTTTTTTGTCTATTCCTTTTTGATTATTTTTTCTTTTTAATAATTTTTTTCATTTTTTATTTTAATAACATAATTTTATTTATTTTTCTTTCTTTCTTACATTCTTTTTTCATTCTCTCTTTTCTTTTGAGCCGTGTGGCTGACAGGGTCTTTGTGCTCTGGCCGGGTGTCAGGACTGTGTCTCTGAGGTGGGAAAACTGACTTCAGGACATTGGTCCACCAGAGACCTCCCGGCTGCATGTAATATCAAATGGCAAAAGTTCTCCCAGAGATCTCCATCTCAACATGAAGACCCAGCTCCACTAAACGACGAGCAAGCTACAGTGCTCGTCACCCTATGACAGACAACAAGCAGGACTGGAATACAAACCCACCCATTATCAGACAGGCTGCCTAAAATCATAATAAGGTCACAGACACTGAAGAACAACCAACAGACACAGTTCTACCCACCAGAAAGACAAGATACAGCCTCATCCACCGGAACACAGGAACAAGTCCCCTCCACAGGGAACCCTACAAAATTCACTGAACCAACTTTAGCCACTGGAGGTGGACACCAAAAACAATGGGAACTATGAACCTGCAGCCTACAAAAAGGAGACGCCAAACACAGAAATTTAAGCAAACTGAAAAGACAGAGAAATGCAGAGCAGATGAAGGAGCAAGGTAAAAACCAACCAGACCAAGCAAATGAAGAGGAAATAGGCAATCTACATGAAAACAGTACAGAGAAATTATAGTAAAGATGATACAAAATCTTAGAATGGAGAAAATATAAGAAACGTTTAACCAGGACCTAGAAGAACTAAAGAGCAAACAAATAATGATGAACAACAAAATAAATGAAATTAAAAATTCTCTAGAAGGCATCAGTAGCAGAATAACTGAGGCAGAAGAATGGAGAAGTGACCTGGAAGATAAAATAGTGCAAATAACTACTGCAAAGGAGAATAAAGAAAAAATAATGAAAAGATTGAAGACAGTTTCAGAGACTTCTGGGATAACATTAAATACACCAACATTCGAATTATAAGGGTCCCAGAAGAAGAAGAGGAAAAGAAAGGAACTGAGAAAATATTTGAAGAGATTATAATTGAAAAGTTCCCAAATATGGGGAAGGATATATTCAATCAAGTCCAGGAAGTGCAGAGTCCCATAGAGGATAAATCCAAGGAGAAACACATCAAGACACATATTAATCAAACTATCAAAAATGAAATACAAAGGAAAAATATTAAAAGCAGCAAAGGAAAAACAACAAATAACATACAAGGGAATTCCCACAAGGTTAACAGCTGATCTTTCAGCAGAAACTCTACAAACCAGAAGGGAATGGCAGGATATATTGAAAGTGATGAATGGGAAAAACCTACAACCAAGATTACTCTACCCAGCAAGGATCTCATTCAGATTTGATGGAGAAATTAAAACCTTTACAGACAAGCAAAAGCTGAGAGAGTTCAGCACCAGCAAACCAGCTTTACAACAACTGCTAAAGGAACTTCTCTAGGCAAGAAACACAAGAGAAGAAAAGATCCACAATAACAAACCCAAAATAATTAAGAAAATGGGAATAGGAACATACATATCTATAATTACCTTAAATGTAAATGGATTAAATGCTCCCACCAAAAGAAACAGACTGGCTGAATGGATACAGAAACAAGGCCCACATGTATGCTGTCTACAAGCGACCCACTTCAGACCTAGGGACACATACAGACTGAAAGTGAAAGGATGGAAAAAGATATTCCATGAAAATGGAAATCAGAAGAAAGCTGGAGTAGCAATTCTCATATCAGACAAAAGAGACTTTAAAATAAAGACTATTACAAGAGACAAAGAAGGACACTACATAATGACCAAGGGATCAATCCAAGAAAGATATAACAATTGTAAATATTTATGCACCCAACATAGGAGCATCTCAATACATAAGGCAAATACTAACAGCCATAAAAGGGGAAATAGACAGTAACACAATCATAGTAGGGGAATTTAACACCCTACTTTCACTGATGGACAGATCATCCAAAATGAAAATAAATAAGAAAACACAAGCTTTAAATGATACATTAAAAAAGATGGACCTACTTGATATTTATAGGGTAGTCCATCCAAAAACATAAGAGTACATTTTCTTCTCAAGTGCCCATGGAAAATTCTCCAGGATAGATCATATCTTGGCTCACAGATCAAGCCTTGGTAAATTTAAGAAAACTGAAATCATATCAAGTATATTTTCCAAGCAAAATGCTTTGAGACTACATATAAATTAAAAAGTCTGTAAAAACTACAAACACATGGAGGCTAAATAATACACTACTAAATAAACAAGAGATCACTAAAGAAATCAAAGAGGAAATAAAAAAAAAAACCTAGAAACAAATGATAATGAAAACACGATGACTCAAAACTTTGGGGGTGCAGCAAAAGCAGTTCTAAGAGGGAAGTTTATAGTGATACAATCCTACCTCAAAAAACAAGAAACATCTCAAATAAACAACCTAACATTACACCTAAAACAATTAGAGAAAGAAGAACAAAAGGCCAGCAAAGGTAGCAGAAGGAAAGAAATCATATAGATCAGATCAGAAATAAATGAAAAGAAATGAAGGAAAAAATAGAAAAGATTAATAAAACTAAAAGCTGGTTCTTTGAGAAGATAAAAAAAATTGATAAACCATTAACCAGATTCATCAAGAAAAAAAAGGGAGAAGACTCAAATCAACAGAATTAGAAATGAAAAAGGAGAAGTAATAATGGACACTGCAGAAATACAAAGGATCTTGAGAGATTACTACAAGCAACTATATGCCAATAAAATGGGCAAACTGGAAGAAATGGACACAGTCTTAGAAAAGCACAACCTCCCAAGACTGAACTGGGAAAAATAGAAAATATAAACAGACCAATTACAAGCGCTGAAATTGAAACTATGATTAAAAATCTTCCAACAAAGAAAAGCACAGGACCAGATAGATTCACAGGCAAATTCTATCAAATATTTTGAGAAGAGCTAACACCTATGCTTCTCAAACTCTTCCAAAATATAGCAGAGGGAGGAACACCCCCAAATTCATTCTGTGAGGCCACCATCAACCTGATACCAAAACCAGGCAAAGATGTCACAAAAAAAGAAAACTGCAGGCCAATATCACTGATGAACATAGAGGCAAAAATCCTCAACAAAAATGTTAACAAACAGCATCCAACAGCACAGTAAATGGATCATACACCACAATAAAGTGGGGTTTATCCCAGGAATGCAAGGATTCTTCAATATATGCAAACCAACAAATGTGATAAACCATAACAACAAATTGAAGGAGAAAAACCATATGATCATCTCAATAGATGCACAAAAAGCTTTCAGCAAAATTCAACACCCATTTATGATAAAAACCCTCCAGAAAGTAGGCATAGTGGGAATTTACCTCAACATAATAAAGGCCATATATGACAAACCCACAGCCAACATCATTCTCAATGGTGAAAAACTGAAACCATTTCCTCCAAGATCAGGAACAAGACAACATTATCCACTCTCACCACTTTTTTTCAACATAGTTTTGGAAGTTTTAGCCACAGCAATCAGAGAAGAAAAAGGAATTAAAGAAATCCAAATCAGAAAAGAAGAAGTAAAGCTGTCACTGTTTGCTGATAACATGATACTATACATAGAGAATCCAAAAGATGCTACCAGAAAACTTCTAGAGCTAATTAATGAATTTGGTAAAGTTGCAGGATACAAAATTAATGCACAGAAATCTCTTGCATTCCTATACACTATTGATGAAAAATCTGAAAGAGAAATTAAAGAAAAACTCCCATCTAACATTGCAACACAAGGAACAAAATACCTGGGAATAAACCTACCTAAGGAGACAAAAGACCTGTATGCAGAAAACTGTAAGACACGGATGTAAGAAATTAAAGATGATACCAACAGATGGAGAGATATACCATGTTCTTGGATTGGAAGAATCAACATTGTGAAAATGAGTATACTACCCAAAGCAATCTACAGATTCAATGTAATCCCTATCAAATGACCAATGGCATTTTTCACAGAAGTAGAACTAAAAATTTCACAATTTGTATGGAAACACAAAAGACCCTGAATAGCCAAAGCAATCTTGAGAAAGAAAAATGGAGCTCGAGGAATCTGTCTCCCAGACTTCAGACTATACTACAAAGCTACAGTAATCAAGACAGTATAGTACTGGCACAAAAACAGAAATATAGCTCAATGGAACAGGATAGAAAGCCCAGAGATAAACCCACACATATATGGTCACCTTATTTTTGAAACAGGAGGCAGGAGTATACAATGGAAAAAAGACACCCTCTTCAGTAAGTGCTGCTGTGAAAACTGGACAGCTACATGTAAATGTATGAAATTAGAACACTCCCTAACAACATACACAAAAATAAACTCAAAATGGATTAAAGACCTAAGTGTAAGGCCAGACACTATCAAACTCTTAGAGGAAAACATAGGCAGAACACTGTATGACATAAATTACAGCAAGATCCTTTTTTTTTTTGGTACGTGGGCCTCTCACTGTTGTGGCCTCTCACGTTGTGAAACACAGGCTCCGGACGCGCAGGCTCAGCAACCATGGCTCACGGGCCCGGCCGCTCCGTAGCATGTGGGATCTTCCCGGACCTGGGCACGAACCTGCATCCCCTGCATCGGCAGGCAGACTCTCAACCACTGCACCACCAGGGAAGCCCCACAGCAAGATCCTTTTTAACCCACCACCTAGAGAAATGGAAATAAAAACAAAAATAAACAAATGGGACCTAATGAAATTTCAAAACTTTTGCACAGCAAAGGGATATATAAATAAGACAATAAGACAACGCTTAGAATGGGGAAAATATTTGCAAATGAAGCAACAAAGGATTAATCTCCAAAATTTGCAAGCAGCTCATGCAGGTCAATATCAAAAAAAAAAAAAAAACAACCTAATCCAGAAATTGGCAGAAGACTTACATAGACGTTTCTCCAAAGAAGATATACAGATAGCCAACAAACACATAAAAGGCTGCTCAACATCACTAATCATTAGAGAAATGCAAATCAAAACTACAATGAGATATCAACTTACACCAGTCAGGATGGCCAGCAACAAAAAATCTACAATCATTAAATGCTGGAGAGGGTGTAGCGAAAAGGGATCCCTCTTTCACTGTTGATGGAATGTAAATTTATACAGCCACTATGGAGGACAGTATGGAAGTTCCTTAAAAAACTAAAAACAGAACTACCATATGACCCAGCAATCCCACTGCTGGGCATATATCCTGAGAAAACCATAATTCCAAAATATTCATGCACCACAATGTTCATTGTAACTCTATTTACAATATCCAGGACATGGAAGCAACCTAAGTGTCCATCAAGAGATGAATGCATAAAGAAGATGTGGCACATATATACAATGGAATGTTACTCAGCCATAAAAAGAAATGCAGTTGAGTTACTGGTCGTCAGGTGGATGGACATAGAGTCTGTCATACAGAGTGAAGTAAGTCAGAAAGAGAAAACAAATACCATGTGCTAACACATGTATATGGAATCTAAAAAAAAGGAAAGACTAATGGTTCTGAAGAACCTAGAGGCAGGCCAGGAATAAAGACACAGAGGTAGAGAATGGACTTGAGGACACAGAGAACAGGAAGAGTATGCTGGGATGAAGTGAGAGAGTGGCATGGACATATATACCCTACCAAATATAATATAGATAGCTAGTGGGAAGTAGCCACATAGCACAGGGAGATCAACTCGGTGCTTCGTGACCACCTAGAGGGGTAGGATACTGAGAATGGGAGGGAGATTCAAGAGGGAGGAGATATGGGGATATATATATTTGTGTACCTGATTCACCTTGTTATAAAGCAGAAACTAACACACCATTGTAAAGCAATTATACTCCAATAAAGATGTTAAATTTTTTTTTTTCACTTTTTGGTTGTATGAGCAAAGCAGCTCTGAAATTATTTTAAAACTGTTATACGATTGAGAAAATTAATAAATATGCAGACCTTGGGAGTCAGAATTTTCATTGTTGAAGGAGAAAAATAAAAATATGGAATATATCGATATATTATATTTGGAGGTATAGGTGTGCATTCATGATTTCTAAAATACGTGCTTGTATGTCTCTATGCATGTACATACATACACACATGTACATATATACACTGTATGTATATATAGATAAAAATACAAAGATATAGGAATATATACATGCATGTATTTCCTAGCTCTGACCAGTAAAGAGGTCTAGAAACAAATGTATCCAAGTAAAAATAAGGACACCTAACACTCAGAGATCTTGGTTTCTGGTAACATTTCTAACTAAAAGGAAAAGCTTATTTCCAGGGCTGTGATGTCATAAATAAGAAGTTTTCAAAAAATTATGGGGATATGTCACAAGGGCACAGGTGGTAGCTTGAAGGGGACCAACTGGTCAAATCTGGTTTAATCTGAACACCAAGGAAATTAAGTATAGTAATGAATTAGAAACAATTGACAAAATAGAAATGCATTGATCTACGTCAATCATTAACAGGTAAAGAATACATACATATATAAACACATATATTTACAGAGGGGAGGGGGGCTGTTGCTTACAATAAAATGGCAAGTGTCAGCTAGTGAATACGGAGCAAGTATTAGAATTGGTAAATTTTCGTTTGCAACAAAAATTTTAGTAATTTTAGTAAATAGTAAAGTTTCGTTAAGAATCAACAGATGAAAAGTTTCGGGGGGAAATGTAGATGATTACGGAATATTTTCATGACTTAAAAGTGTTTCTTTTAAGTTGCTTATCAATTGCAAGGTGAAAATATTAAGTTAAACAGTGGAGAAATCATATATAACCTTGTCTGTGTATTCAAAAGTTGAATCACCAGTGGGGACAAATGGACATCAAGAGCTTTCAGATGTGATTTTCAGAGAGGAACGCATCACAACAGTCAGAAATATATAGTGGGTACCTAATATAGAGGAATTATCAGGAAAACACAAATTGAGGAGCCTACTATTAAATACAAGTAGGAGATAACTATACTCTTAAAATGTCAGTGTCATGAAATACAAAGGAAGGCTGTGGTCATATTTTAAATTTGTAAAAAAGATTGAATAGACAAGACAATACACTTATATTCTGTAGTGATGAAAAAATGCTATACAGGAAATTATTTGTTCAAGTGGAAATATTGAATCACAGACTGCAGATTGGATAGAACTATTAGACCACTGTTAAATTATTAGCTAATGTCTATTCTGCAGTTATATAAAATAATATCCTTATTCTAAGGAAATACCAGAAGTATCTTGTAGTAAAAGGCCATATTTTAATATTCAAGTGGGGTAAAATGTTAACAGTAGGTAAATCTGTATAAAGGGATAAAAGTGTTCTCCATACTGTATCTATTGTTGAATCCTTACTGCAAGGTTGAAATATTTTCCAAGTAAATTGTTAAAATATTAAATTATGTTTTAAAAGCCTTAACATTATTGAGTACATGACAAGTATAGTAAGTCCTTAAAGAATATTAAATCTATTAGCTAAGGCCTACTGTTATCCTCTTTCCACAATAGACAGTAAATTTAGGGAGACACAGTGGAAAATGACTGGCAAATATTAAAAACTAAATAGTTTTCTTAGCTTTACACATTACTACTTAACTTTCCTTTTTTATAAAGACAACTCAACTATTTTAAACGATTTGCTTCAGTCACACACATACAAGCACACCCCCACACACACTTACACACATCTGTTTTGTACACTTATTAAATTTTGTTATGTGGAAATCTGCAGTTCAGAAAAAAAGGGCCCTGAATGGACAAAGGTTGCAGCTAGCCCATCATTTCTCTATTGCCTTTCCCTTTGACTACCTCACTATGAATTGTTTATTTCATTGACACTTGTGAGTAAGCCAAGGATATTTCTTGTGCATTTCACTCACTGCTGTTTATAAAAACCAAGGAATCACAATGAGACTCACCCACTCCCTGACCAGAGACCTGGATGAAAAGCAAACTCTTAGCATAGACTTCAGACCATCCTTGCAGAGTTCAACAATGTGCTCACAAAGCTATTTTAAAATCAGTGTAATTGAAAATCATCAAAGACTCTCTGCTCTGTGTCTGTGTGACTTTGATAGAAGCCAATCTTTATATAAAAATGAAACACTTTTTAGAAAAAGTTGTAAGGTGATTTCATTATTTTAAGATGCAAGGAAATAGTTATTCAGAAGATTTTAGACCTCAAGAAAAATATATTATTTTCAGAACGCCATCCTTTATGCAACTAATAAATCCAAACGCCAGGCTTTGAATAATTTTCAATGCTTCTCCTAAATGCAAACAATAGGGAATGACCTTGAAAAATCACTATTTAGATGAGTTGAATTTCATATCACAATGTTCTGGGATTAGTCACCTTCCTCACAGATAAATATCTAGACTTTAACATCCAGAATATATCAGAGAAAATGCAGCTGTACAGCCTGTGCTTGTTTCTTTTTCAATTATTATCATGACAATATGCCTCTTAATATCACCTTCTTAATAGCTCTATTTCCCTGATATGTTAAGGAAAACAAAATCAGTCTGTCTGTGTTGAACCTGATGGAAAAATGGAATATTAGTTACCACCATCTTTTCTTACCCCAAACTGCCAGACCAATAATACATGAAGCCTAGAATGTCTATCATTTATCTGGATAGTCCTTCTATTAAAGGTCATTTGTTAGCAGTTGGATTGACTCATTGTTGTTGTTGTCACTGATTTTAATTTTCATAAAATTTTCTCTTTGACCCTCAATTTCTTTAATTTTATATGCTACAGATAGTCTGTATCTAATCCAAATATTTTTCATAAAGTGTCAGGACTATCACTGTAATCTCTTGATTTAACTCCCAGTTTCTGAATTCTCCCTATATTTATCTCTTCCTTTCTATTTCAATTTTCAAATGCTATCCTTCATGATCCTACTATCTTGTAGTAAGATAAGCATGATCCTACTATCATGCTTAAACCTTAGTAATTAGTTCAAACTTGTGTCTCCCCACTTCATCTCTCTCTTATATGATTGAAAAAATAATAAATCTAACCATTGCTTTCACTAAGTATAATATGAAATTAGATAAGTAAATCTTCATTACGTTTCTGATTTTCAAAACTCAAGATTAGAGCATATTCTCAGGGTCCTGGACTTTGGGAAAGAGGTATGACAAACATATTGAATTATAACACTTGTTAACTTGTTAATTCTTTCAGCTGCAAATAGAGATTCATTCTCATCCTGCTTTAGTTTCCATTTCTTCACCAAAACCACACAACTAGCTGTTTCCCTAATGCCCTTGTATAGTGTGGAATTTGTGATTTCAACTCTTTCTTTTGGTTTACATTTGGTTTGTATATTCTTGGTATTTCTTTTTTCATGCTTTATTTTCAGTTTTTCTGAGACTTTTTTTCTTATGTCTCATATAAGTTGTTGGCCATCTAAATATTCACAGTAAGAGTGTCTTTTATTTAGAAGATTTATCTTCTGGTGTATAATTACTGCTATAATAAGACTTATTATGACATTTTTATTTCATGTTGTCCACTTATAGTGCTTGGTTATTGATTCATTTGTTTTCTTACTCTCTAGGCATTCACAATTTAATGACAAACTTAAGTAACGGAAAACAACCAACCTCCAAAAATGCATACAAGTCAAAGGTATTGAAGCCATTTTTGTTCCAGTATCTGTAGGTTACACATTTGTCAGGGAGAGGGAAATTTCTCCCTCTACCCCTCTTGAGTTCTTGTGGCTGGACTAATAAAAAAATTAACACAAGACAGATTTACAAGAGAAAAAGAAGCAAATTTAATTTGTGCACATGGAGGTCTTATGGAAATAGGACCTAGAAGTAGCCAAAGCAGGCAGCTTTTATACTTTTTAGACAAAGAAAAAATAAATTTGAGAGGAGTTGACAGGACAAAGAAACAGGTTTGGGTGCTTAGTTAGTGAGGAATTTAAGCAAAGATTGGGCTTGGGTAACAAGCTTTGTTTATACAGGCTTCTCAGCCTGGAATTCCCTGACTCAGGTGATAAAGTTGTACCACCCAATACAGAGAGGACACTTTTCACATGGCAGATTTATTTCCTGCTTTTAGGGAGACAGAGAGGAAAGTCAAAATGTTCCTCTTGCATCTATCATTTCTTAGGTAACTTTAATTCAAAATAATCATTATGCCATTGAGGCATATTTTGGGGTGGCCTTCCCTGAGCCCCAACACATTCAAATAAACTACACTCTAACTCCAGATACCTCAAAAAAGAATGTGGCTCCTTGCAGCTGGTTTCTTTAAAGTGATATCACTGTGAGTTTACAACCAATCCCTTGGACAGCTTCATAAATTTTCTTTTGGAACACCTCTCCTTCTTTCACTGAAACTGCCACACACAGAAACTGCTAAAAGTTCTCTCCTGTTCTTTCTCTGCCTCCACTCGGCAGAGATACCGAGAAAGGCTCGGTATCCCACTTCCCATACACAGATACATCAATATCACACAGCAAGTACCTTTGAATCGCATTGTTCTTCTGCCCACTTTTCTCTCCCCATTGGGCTACCCAAACACACTGTATTTCTAAACTGTTTTCACAGAAAAATCACATTTTATACAGCCTCCCAGGGAAATCTAGTTTATTGTGGAAAACTGAGTCATAGTTCTAAATATTTGTTACCTCTCTTGAATGGAAGATTATATTTCCTTGACCTTACTGTGCATAGGCTTGGTAATGTGGATTCTTTTAGCCAATGAAATATTTACAAATGTGCTGTGTGTCATTTTAGGGTGACAGGTTTAAAAGACATCATGAGGAGTGGTTCACCATACTCAGTACTTCTTTTTTCTTTCTAATTGGATTTTTCTTTTTGTTTAAATTGAAGTATAGTCGATTTACCAAGTTGTGACAATCTCTGCTGTACAGCAAAGTGACTCAGTCATACACATACAGACATTCTTTTATTTATATTATTTTCCATTATGGTTTATCCCAGGATTTTTTATTTTTTTGTGTGTGGTACGCGGGCCTCTCACTGTTGTGGCCTCTCCCGTTGCGGAGCACAGGCTCCGGAAGCGCAGGCTCAGCGGCCATGGCTCATGGGCCCAGCCGCTCCATGGCAGGTGGGATCTTCCCAGACCGGGGCACAAACCCGTGTCCCCTGCATCGGCAGGCGGACCCTCAACCACTGCACCACCAGGGAAGCCCTATCCCAGGATATTGAATACAGTTTCCTGTGCTATACAGGATGACCTTGTTGTTTATCCTTTCTAAATGTAGTAGTTTGCATCAACCAACCCCAAACTCTCAGTCCATCCCTCTCCTTCCTCCCTCCCCCTTGGCAACCACAAGTCTGTTCTCTATGTCTATGAGTCTGTTTCTGTTTTGTAGATAGGTTCATTTGTGCCATTTTTTAGATTCCACATATATGTTATATCATATGGTATTTGTCTTTCTCTTTCTGACTTACTTCACTTAGTATGATAATCTCTAGTTGCATCCATGTTGCTGCAAATGGCATTATTTTGTTCTTTTGTATGGCTCAGTAGTATCCCATTGTATATAGGTACCACTCAATACTTCTTCTGTCACAACTATAATGTTTCCATGATACACATTTAGCATGACTGATGAATAAACCTTGCCATTTGTAAATTACCAAGATTTGTGGGGGAGGGGGTCAGCATTTTTCACAGTGTAACCAAGTACCTCTTGATCATTCATTCATCTTTTGTCTTTCCCTCTGCATGGTTTGTTGCATGCATTACTATCTCTGGGATGTTTGGAGAGTAAATTGCTCCACAAAATATAGGACTGACTGTGGAAAATACTATATTATAAATATAGAAATTTAAATAAAATAATAAGAGAGTAGATAATTAATTCTGATGGTGAAAATTAGGAAAGTTTCATGGAGGTAGGGCTTAAATAAATTAAGTAAGCTAATCTTATAGCGGTGATTAGAAGAAAGAGATGAACTGGGGGGTATATCAGTTTTCTATTACAGCTGTACGAGTTTATCAAAATTTAGTGCTTTAACACAAATTATCATCTTAACAGTTTTATAGTTCAGAAATCCAACATGGATCTTAATGGGTTAACCTCCAGGTATTAGCAGGGTTGCACTCCTTTCTAGAGGCTCTGGGGAGAATTCATTTGATTATCTTTTCTAGCTTCTCATATTCCTCTGTTTTCCCTGACCCATGGTGCTTTCCTCAATTTTCTAAGCCAGAAATACCAGGCTGAGTCCTTCTCATTTTGCCATCTTACCAACTCTCTCTTCTGAGTCCCTCTTCGAATTTTAAGGACTTTTGTGATTACATTGGGGCCACCTGAATAATCTAGGATAGATCCCTCTTTTAAGGTTAGCTGGTTGGCATCCTTAATTCCATCTGTAAGCTTATATTCCCTTTGTTATGCAATGTTACATATTCACAGGTTCTGGGGATTAAAATGTAGCCATCTTTGGGAGAGGGGGGCATTATTCTGCCTACCACAGGAGGTAATTCTGTTTTCCAGTCAATACTGAGATTGAGGTACAAACATCCATGAGCTAGAAGCAATACCTTCTCCCTTGATTTTCAAGGGTGGGCCCATCAAATGCCCATCCAAGAATTTTGCTCTATTGTCCTACAAATATTAAGAGTAAAGTGAATTTCTACCAAGAGCTTTCACACACACTTTGCCTGTGAGATCTTGATTGATTCCCAAAGTTTTGTTATTTATGGCACCTCATCTCTGAAAGCATCTACAAGACTAAGTGCCTTCTCTCCACAGGGCTGAGTACTTCATGAAGAAAGATTATATATGGTCACTGCCACCCTCAGACTGCTGTAGTCAATTGGAATTCAAAAGTTCCTTTTTAACCTCTACCTCGGCTTTGGAAGAAAATTGTAGGTTTACATGATGAAATTAACTTACATAAGAGGATGAAAACAATCAGAAAAATTCCCCAAAGGTATCAAATGATATTAAAATTTACTTATTTTAAAAATATTTATAACACCAAAATATTATTGACCAGCATTAACTTCAATTATCACAAAGAATCTGGGGACAGGGAGGGGAATTAACATTGTAAATTACTTTGTTGTATTTGCATCAGGTGAGCTGGTTTAACAAAATCAAGACAAATGACTGTGCCTTAAATCTACACAGATTTATTGCAGTGTGTTCTACTTCATTATCAATATATTTTATTACTAGAATTTTTCTGTATTAATGTCCTTGAACATACCACAAAAAATGTTTATGCTTATGAGTCTTTGTTGGACTAGGTTTTGATTAAAGTGGGCAGATTACAGAAGGACATGAAAAATAATAGAATGATTCATAGAGTGAGTAGTAGGTATACACAGCAAAAATTATACCAAAAAAATATACAAAAGGATTAAAAAGAGTGATGCAATCAAAGGTAAGCTTTCTAAAATGCCTTGGTGGAAGATTTCAAATGAAACTCTTTTTATCATTGACATAAAAAAGTAAAGAAAATATCTCACCTCTTTAGAAACTAGCTTCCATACCAAGATGAATGAAACATGGCTAGTTGGACTCAATTCAATTAATTGCTGACTAAAATTGAAATATGTCCTGTGTATCAGCTCAAATTCCTCCCTGACCATTATAAATATATACTCCCTTGTTCCTCACACAGGCATCTTTAGAACCCAGTCAGTCTATCTTGTGTTATACCTTTATAGACAATTACATCTTTCTTGAGGTATCATGTGCATTATATTTTATAGTACTCCAGGTGAAGTCTTACTACTTTATATATAATAAGATCATCTCTTTGATTTATACTGTATTTCTCTAGAATTCAGCTTGTTCTTTTCAATATAGAAGTATAGTGAATGTTAAGCCATGGGGAACAGTTGTGTAATAACTCCCAAATTCATTTGCAACTGATTATTGCAGAGTTCTTTATTTTTTCCTACTAAGGTTTATCAGAATTTGTTACTTTATTTGGTATGAACTAAATTTTAGTAGCATCTTAACAAATGCATTGCAAAAAAAGCTTCTTTTTCTCAACTTTCTGTTCCTTTTTTAATACATTAAATCTCCTATCTATAATTATTTTCAAACCAAAGTATACTACCTTCCACACAGTTGCACATATTGAGCAGAAATTAGTGAAGGTTTCTAGGTATATTTTACTCCTTGATAATTTGATAAAAAACAAAGTTGGTACAAAAGCATGAGAAAGAGCTTTTGATTAAAAAGAAAAAAAAGCAAGTAGATGAACACCTGAAAGGGTAATAGAAGAAAATGCATTTTTTCCCTCACTTTATTCCTTCTTTCTTCACTATCCCAAGCTTTCAGAAAATATGGTTCTATTACGTTCCCCTGATCAATGTTAATTTCTCTCCCAATCCTCACCTTTAGTTGGCCTCATCATTCTTTTAGGCTGGAAAGCAGAAAACCAATATGTTTGAATAACATATAGAAAAAATATACTTTAGCTGTATTTGTATTTATATGGATAATAAAAACCAACAGAGCTATTTTATAGTTTGAAGAACACAAAAATAATCAGAAGGAAGAGAATTATAGATTTGTATATCTTCTATTAAAAAATGAGCTATTGTTCCCTCCTTTATCTTGTCTCAATAGCACTATACTGGATATGCTAATAGAATTGCTGTTTTTGAATTTTGGAGTTCCAGTAGTCTGGAGAAGGAAGGTAAGAAGAGGCCTTACAAAGGTAGAGGTCAGTGGAGCCCAGATTTTAAAAGGCCATGTAAACAGGAACAGAGGCAGCTTTGCTAGACTGCCCATATCTGACCTTAGTGAACATTGTGTGTCTCAATGACCAGAGAGCTGCAAAGAGCCACAGAGCACCCAGAGACCATTCAGGCACTTGACTGAGGACTATATATACATCACCTGGGAAGAGTTCCTTTATTAGCTGTTTTTCATGTTTTTGTCCTGTGAATACCTCCCATGGAAAGCAATCAATAAATCATGGGTTTTATTTGTTCAAGAAGAGTAAAGTCTATCTGTGACCAAAACTTTGCTTGGCCCCAACCAATTGCCCTCTCAGACAACTTTCTCCTTTATCAATGATTAAGTTTTCTCCAACAAAAATGAGATCCATGAACATCTAACCTTATACTCAAGCAGGACTGAATGGAATCAGTTTGATATATCCCTTCACATTTGCACAGTTGTGAAAACACAACATGAAAAGTGAATCAGTACCTCTGATTTATTAATGAAATAGTATATGGAAGTTATCATTCTTTAAATAAAGAATTAATTGTTAACACAGATTCTGAACAGGAAGTTATTCTTCTTCACAGAAGGGAGTGAACTGTTGTTTCTATCACTGAGAACAACATATTGCCAAATAAGAAAACAAGGAATAATTGCTCACATCAGGGAAATAAACTTTTTATAGTATCATCAACTCAGTATATCAGTCACAGTAACAATCATTATCAAAAAAAAAAAAATCTCATGTCATTTTAAAGTCCTAACCAAACTCCTTTGAACATTGCTATGCAGAGATATTAGGGCTAGGTTCGATTAGGATCTTGACAAATACATCATCAGTCAAAGATTATCATCCAGCAGAAAACTGATGTTAATAGTATTATGTATAGTTAGGGTGAGGAGGTAATATGACATGATGGCCAAAACCACAGGATATGAATTCATAGCACAGCCTGAACTCACACTCTATGTTAGAAGTCCAGCTCTGTCACATGCACTGCTAGCATGTTGATGGAAATGATTATATTAATAAAATTACCAGTATTGTTATGTGCCAGGCATCACAGGATTTGTAAATATTATCTATAATCCATAGTATGTTATTTTATCTGCTACATCTTCCCACTTTTACTCTCTCATACACATAAATTCCACTATCTAAACTTTAAGGTCAAATCAAATGTCATCACCTCTGGAATTTTGAAAATCTACATCTTGAAATACCTTCCTCTACCTCTAGACCCAAGTATAATTGATTAATCCCTCCTTCTAATATGTTCCCATAAATACATTGTACACAATTTTATTGTTTCACTTATTCATGTGCTCACATGCCTAAATGGATTATGAACTTCACAATACACCTTGCATGAGTGTCTCTCCTATTGTTCCAGTCAGTCAGTATAGTCTGAAAAATAGTGGCTTATTGAAGGTGAGAGTACATGCCCATGAATTCCAACTAGTAAACAAATGAGAACAACTGATTCTGGAACTGTATAAAATGACTCATAATGGTTCAAAGTTGAAAAGGAAGAAAATAAACACATCATTCAGTAATTGCACTGAAAAGAACAATTCTGACAAGAGGGACAGAGAGGGCAGAGATGCTTTTTCATTAAAATAACTAATTATTTAACAAATGGATATATGCAAATTTTCTGCACTAAAATATGAATATATGAGAACTAAGAAGAAAAATGAAAACACTGACCCAATCACCTGTCAACAAAAGGAGGTTAGCAGGTCTCTACATTCGAAGAATCAGAGATTAAAATCAGAATGGCATCTTTTCATGTTATGTCGGTTGATTCAAATGCTTAGAAAAATAGCTTTTGTTTTTTATACAGAATGCTTTTATTCTTATTAAATCAAATCGTGTATGTCTATAGCCTCAGTTGAAACAACACTGTATTTATTGCAATAGAATAATAGAAATAGATAATTCCATAATAATTTTTCCATGCTGGAGAAAATTTATTTATTCATTTATTTTTTTCAATTTTTTTTTGTTTTTGGTCTGCTGTGAGTGAGGAAAAAATTTAGGTACTAGAGATAGAGGAGTTATCAAAACAAAGTCATTGGCCCCATGGAATTTACTATCTGTTGGAAGGAGACAGACAGTGGTCAAATAAATACACAAAACTAAAGTGTTTTAAATGATGACAAGTGCAGGAATAAAAAATGAAACAGGTGAGGGGAGAGGGTGCTGGGGTGTGATTTTACACAGGGGGATCAGGGAAGACTACATTGATAATGAGGCTTGAGTAGAAATCTGAAGGGAGGACAAAGCAAGCCTATGGATTCTTGGGGAAGAGAATCAGTAAAAGAGAATAGCAAATGCAGAGTCCCCAAGATTTGAAGCCAAACAGTTTGACTACAAAGACTATGCTCTTAATTAATACTCTACCTTTCCTTGTAGGGCTGTTATGAGGATTAAGTGAGTTACTATATAAGGACACTTATCATAGTGCTTTCAACAAATCTAATTACTATTAGAAAAATTGTAAATGCTTAGGTAGACCAAAGCAGAGTGTAGCTACACAGACTTTTTAACTCTTCAGTAATAGAATAATGGCACTCTATCAGCTTTAAAATTATGGCAAAATTGCTGAATTGTGACTTATTAATAACCACCCAAAAATAATATGTTTAAAATAATTACTAATCAGCTGTGAAGATATTGGCAATATAAAAGAAAATTTCCTCCCAGATTATATAATTTAGGATTAAAAATAAGAGTCAAGGGACAGGACAAGAACAAATGGAAATTTCTGAGTAGTCACTGGTGAATATTTTTGTAGGCTTACAGCTAGTAGATTTTATCCAGCTGTGTTTTTTCTACCATGAAACATTCAATAAAATGTTATCTTATAATATGTTCCCTTATTTATAGAATCTACTCATTCTGGATCTGCACATGCCCATCAATGTTCTCAATACATTCCCAAAGCCAAGTGACAGATGTACCACACTGTTATAGAATGCCTGGTCTGCCCATGTGAGTACACATCCTGACTGAATTTGCAGCACCCCATCAGTTACAAAATGCTCTGTTGGCACAACCTCTTCTGGCAGTGGCCAAATGGTTGCTCTGGAATTCACACTTACAGGACGGTCAGGCAGCCTTTTTAACCGTGAGGGCATAACTCATAAGTAAGTTCAGATGAGCTCAAAGGTACAATATTTTCATGAACATCACAGACACCTCAATTTTGTTCTTAGAGAGAGAAAACTGAGAGTTGTAATAATCACTAGCATCTATCAGTTGACTGTCCCTGGGTCAACACTTTTGTTTAAATGGCCTTCGTCAGCTTCTAACCCACTGAATTCAAATACATCATCAATCACTTCAACACTCCCTCCCAATATACATATCTGAGGAAGCCTTCTCTTTCCCTAGAGCTATTCCCTCCAGAGGACCTCAGAGAAGTCCAGAAGATAAGCATACTACTCTGGCTTGCAATATCTTGTTTCCCACTATATTTTTTTTAAAGAGCCATACCAATCTACTCTCTTTCTCAAAGTTTTTGCCTGTCTGAAACTTAGAGAAAGTTACAGAGATTTCAGAAATCTTGCCAACTTACTACAATCTCTATCCTTTATTGGTAGAAGCTCCTCCTGAAAGCCCAAGTACTCACTTAGCCTATATTAGTCCTCAGTGAATTCTCTAGATAACAGTGTTCGTAGAATTTAAAATAAATTGTCACATTTAATTCTCACATACAAAAGAAAAAAATCTGTACAACAGCTAATTATTATCTCCTTTTAAATGTAAGACTGAGGTTCAAAGAGGTTTAGGTAATTAACTGATTTTAAAACCCTTGTTCACTCTACTGCACTCACACTTTTTCCTTATAATATGTTAGAACATAAGAAAGTGATTATGAATAAAAACATTCAAGAGCCCACAGGTAGGTCTAATGCTAGGGCTGTTCTAGTGCAAGTCAGAGCTGATTCCACTTTTTCCCAAATGGTTCAGTTTTTGTTTTTACATAACCTGCTTCAAATTATCTTCCCTTTTCTTTTTCTCTTCTGTCCACAGGTGTTTTTGTGATGGATACAATTACCAACCATAACAATATCCCTCTTTCTGTTATTGTAAGTTACTTATGAAATGCCACATCAACGATAGCTACAATTTGATTCTGAGCTTGTTAGTGGAGGGAGATCAAAACAATGCCAAGTCCTTATTTTTGATTATTTGAATTAATTTGTGATCTGATTGCTGAGAAAGATGGTTAGCCCTGCCACTGTATATTTAATGCCTCTGACAGTAACAAAATATTATTGCTAGCAATTTTATATTTTACATAGTAATAATATTTATCTTTCACTAAATGTCTGAAAATGTCCTGATTGAGATGCTCTGAAGGTATAGTACATTAAAGTAAAAATATAAGCATATAAACTGACATTTATATTAGTCACATAGTGTATCTTAGGCTGTCAGACCTAATGCCTTC
Source organism: Pseudorca crassidens (assembly GCF_039906515.1). NCBI lineage: Eukaryota > Metazoa > Chordata > Mammalia > Artiodactyla > Delphinidae > Pseudorca > Pseudorca crassidens. The sequence continues at coordinate 73,553,527 of NC_090304.1, read as the reverse complement.
TTCTAAGAAAATAAAAGTATTTTGAAATTACCCTTTACTTCTTGAAATGAAGTGTATAGCTAATATAAAATGCAGACATGTATTAAAATAAATGTAATGAATTAATAATAAAATAAGATGGATTAAAAATATAATGTCTTATGTCAGTTTCCCCAAAGGCAGAGTTCTCCATTGCATCCTCACATGTGAGGGAGCTTCCTGAGGTCTCTTTTGTAAAAGAACTAATCTCATTCATGAGGACTCAGAACTGTTGGAGAGCAGGTTAGACTGCCCCAAAATGTGGCTCAATGGCAAATTGATTGTTTTGAATTAGTTACTTAAGAAAAGGCCAAGGCAAGAGAGACACTCTGACCCTTCTTTCTGTCTTCCTGAAAGCAGGAAATAAATCTTACATGAAAGGTGCACTCCCTGCATCTGGAGGTAGGAGGACACCCTTATTCCCAAAGGGAGGGAATTTGGGGCCAAGAAGCCTTATAAATAAATCCTGTTACTTCTTTAATTCAGTACCAAGCCCAAGCTCTGTCTAGATTCTACACTAATTGGGTACCTCAAACCTAAGATTCTTTGTCATGTCAATTCCTCACAAATTTATTGTTTCTTTACCTAAAAAATATAAAAGCTGCCTGCTTTGGCCACATTTGAGGTCCTATTTCTATGAGACCTTCATGCACATGAGTTAAAATTTGTTTCTTTTTCTCCTGTTAATTTGCCTTGTGTCAATTTTATTATTAGTCTGGCCACAAGAACTCAAGAGGGCTAGAGGGGGAAAATTCGCCCTCCCCAACAGAACCTAAGCACCACCCAAATGCCCCACCTTCTAATACCATCACATTGCATTAGAATTTCAACATATAAATTTAGGGGGAACACATGCCATATCAGGGATTGAGGAATCTCCTATTCCAGCCAAAGGAAATTATACGAAGGAGCATCTCAGCAGTTAGTAGCTAGGGTGTGAGGGTACAGGTCAGGTAAAGGAAATATAGGCAGGGCAGCAACCACTGCAAGAAGAAAAATATAATAAAATGGCACATACTTTAATATATAAATTCTCAAGTACAACTACACTTGAAAAAAGCAAATGAAAACATTCAGACATTTGAACCTATTCATGGAATTATAATGAGTATGAGAGCTACTGCAATAGGCTAATACAGGTGGTTGGTGTGGAGATTCAAATACCACAATGTTGCCTTAAGAGACAGGATTTTCCAACATGTAGCTTAATCTTGGGACAACATGAATAAAAAAAGGCAATCTTTCTTCAAATGACACAGTAGTTGCATTTTTAAAAAGTCAGTGTACATAAAAACTGTGCAAAAAATGTGCTGGAAAAATAAAGAAGAGTGTGGTTCAAGGATTAGATAATGATAAACAAGGCTTTCACTTTCAAAATATCTAGAAGAATATTTGAAATCTGTGAAAAACATTGAAATATTCTTCATTTTGCAATTGTCTACACATTGATGGTTAGCTTCCTTGCCTTACCCACTAACATTTCCTCTCAATCACTGGGACAAAGTGTCCCTGCCAGAAATTTCCAAACCTTCTGCCTCCCAAAATTCCTAAGATGTTTCCAGGGTTCAATACAACCTTACTGAGAACTATTGGTATAGCCTAATTAATCTTGAGTAAGTTAATTGGGGACAACGGTATGTTTCATGATAAAATATTCCACATTCTACAGTTAAATTCCAAGGACACTCTAGAAAGACTCTTGTACACACACGCACGTGCACACACACACACACAAACATTGAAGAGATGATTGTTAGAAAAATTATGGAACTACTGCTATAATATAAAAGCAGACAAAACACTACATATACCTAATAAGTAGATGTGTGTTATTTTATCAACATAAAGTAAAATATAATGTTCTATCTACTGGTCTAATGCTTATATTTGCATGTGTATTTATAGCATAATTTTGGTCCATGGTTCTAAAAATTCCAGATAACATTCAAAAAGAGAGCCAATTAGAACATAATGGAATTCTAATGTTATGGAAAGAAATATAGAAATTTCAAAAATTAATGAAAGGTCAAAGTAAATTTAGAGAGAGAAATTCATCTCATATTACACCATATTTGCAAACAATATTCAGTCTCCCTTGGACTCAGGCCTATAGTCATTTTGACTAGTATTTCATTTAATAACAGTGCAAAAACTTCTTACATTGGGCATTCATACTGTTAATACATTAAAAAGTGTCCATTAAAATTCTCAGGATCTTAGAGTTAAAAAAAATAGTCTGCCTTTCCCTCATTGGTGCATCCAGGTTATCTTATATCTTAAGGAGTAGAATTTGAACAACTCTGAAATCCCCTACCCTTGAGTTTGTCTTGAATTAAAAATGGAGAACAAAAGGACAGGTATAAATGGAAAACAAGATTGCAAACAACTGAAGAAAAATATATTGGAATACGTCCATTTGACCTAGCTGCCTTCACAGACTGCCTATACTTGCCCTATAATCTGAACATGCTGAAAAAGCCTTTTAGTTACTGCATAAATTATTTTTCCTGGAGAAGAGGCATTACAGAACCAGCAGGCAGAAGTATCCAGAGAAAACTAGATTTATGTGGAAATAATTGTTACTAATAACTATAGTAATTACTATTCAGAGAAAAAGTTATCCTTTATTAAAATCATCTCTTTCTCTTATGCTCTGAACGTCATCATTTCCTGTATCTTCTTGGAATACATTTCCACAATTCTATCCACCTCTCACAACAATTTAACATGTTGCTGCCCTCTGTCTTCTTTTTTAATCCATCCTTCATAGTCACTCAGGTTTATCCTAAAATTACTCTCTCTAGTTACTCCAGAGGGAAAACTATAATATATGTATCATATTAAGTTTGAATCATCTGATTGGCCTTCAAAATCCCTAACAGTCTGCTCCACACAACATTTTGATCTCTATTTTTTTACTATTCTCTGAAATGCTTTCTGCCCATCATTCTACTCAAGACTGTGTGCTTAATGTAGTTCCCAGACTCTAATGACGTGACTTCAAGTGCAGTGGAGGAATATTCTGGATCCTCTACTTAGTTAGGAATCCAATATCAAATTAGTCTTAACTAATAGTTTTTCCCTATTTTGCTACTGAATTACAGTGTCATCATGTCATTTTGTTATTCCTTACCTTTTAAACACAGAGACCTGAATAACCTGCTTGTTATTTGTCTTGAAGAGCCTTCACTTTTTGTCATTGCTGTCGCTGTCGAGGATCAATATAATTTACATATTCAAGTGATGCTCAGTGGGGGTATGGGCGTAAAATTATTCAAGTGTCAAGATTTTGAGCTGAATGTCACAAGGACATGAGTGTTCAAAAGGAGTGGCTGTTCCAGGACAAATAATTTAAAGTTAAAAGCAAAAATTGTGGAGTCAAGCCTAATTCTCCCATTTTTCCTGATAATGATTTCTACAATTCTGATCAAATAATGTGGTGTTACTATGTTACAATAGTGTTAAATTTAGGAAAATACTGTGAAAGTTTGCCTTAGAAGAAAGCTTTTTTGCTCTTTTTTTAAAAAAATCCTTTTGTATATAAATCTTAGTCATACTATCTCACCTTGGAGCTAGTCCAGAGATATGAAAAGTCCCAGTGCCCATAATATCCAAAAGAGTTTCATAAAATCACCTAAATTTATTGAGCCAGATTAGTCTTTTCTTTTTTTTTTTCCTTAGTTTCTCCAAGACTCAAAAGAGATATTATTACTGTAAAAAGTAGTCCTGTAACTGGTTACACATTTCATATCTACTGAATCTTATTATGTTTACTCATTCTGTTTTCCTCTATCTGGAGTATTCCTGGAACCTCTAAATATCAATTAAAAGCCCTACAAATTATTTTACTGTCAGATTTGTCTTGTTTTTTGTTTTTTGTTTTTTTTGTTTTTTCCCTATAAATTTCTACCAAATAAAAGGAATAACTCGAGTGCATGGAATGGAAACCAACCAAAGAAAAAGGAGTTTTAGACATCATGGCTATCTAATATAAAAAAAAAATAAAGAGTAGCGTCCCATGAGGCTATCTGTGTCTTCTCTAATTGATTTTTTCTCTGTTTCTTTGAAAAATTTACCCAGTCCTGTTGTTATATAATTAAGAATTTGTCTGGTCTTTGTCTCTGGTTCTTGGGAGATAATCTCTAAATCCTTAGAATCTCCCTAGTGATATGAGTGTCTTTGTTATTCATGGTTAGCCCTTGGATCACACCTGAGTTTATGCTAAAGAGATGATTCAGGATGAGAGCTAATAGTTATGCCAGAAAGATGAACCATGTGATTAGAGATTTGGGACTTTGAGTCACTTAATATCAGCTCAACCTCCCAACATCTCATGAGGATAGGGGGCTAGAGGTTGAGTTCAATCACATGGACAAAGATTCAATCAATTATGCCTACCTAATGAAACCCCAATAAAAACTTTAGACACCAAGATCAGTGGAGCACTTTTTCTGCCTGTGTATTTCATCTTGACTCTCCCATAACTTTGGTTCACATGAAGCTTTGACTTGACAGGCGCCCTTGTAATATTTTAGCCTCTTCTGTTGTGGTACAAAGATTACCAGAGACTATTTCATATCCATTGGAAGTGGAGGCAAACATTGGTGACCACTGGCAACTTTGTTGCTAAATTTTGACTAAGAAGTGCATTTAGACAAAGTAGATAACTATTTTCCTGGTTAAGGCATCTTCTCAGTGATGAAAGGAGTTCCCTGATTCTCCCCCCACCTAATGTTTCAACATCTAATGCAAAGAATTTCCCTGTACATAATGTAGGTCAATTTTCACCCTTTACAGTTCTGAAAGTAAAAGCAGCAAACAGTCCTGTTTTTTCAAGTAAAAATGAGTTTATTCAGCCTATCAAAAACCCAAAATATAATCTAAAATTGATATTTTGTGTGACAATTATTAAGCATCTTCCACATCAATAAGTTTATTAATATTAGCTCTGATTGTGAACCCTCTTCCCATGGAAGATGAAGTCCTACTCCTCCACAAAATTGTCTTGTGTTTGAGCTAAGTACTTATAAATGCTCAATTGAACTAAAATGTAATAATTTCTTAGTCAGTCAAATAGTGGAGAAGCCAAAGCTTTTGGTTTGATGAATCATAAAGCAAAATGCTTCTTAGTCCAGTTCATATATCACAAGTTTTAATTCAAAGCGTGTTATGACTTTTTGAATGCCCAAATAAATCCTAAGACAAATCCTCATTGAAAAGTGAATATGTCAGTATTTTGAGCATATAACAAGAAGAAAGACACAGTCTCCTGAAATATGTACCTCAACAACAAATGATTTTGGTAATCAGTTCCTTACTGTTAAAATGGCTCAGTCTCTGAATATCCTTGGATTTAATTTTCTGAGAAAGAGAATGTGACTGGCTCAGCTTAGATAAGGTGAACACTCTTGGTTCAATGAGCTGTGACTAAGAAGCTGGGATTACTTGGTACCAGTATTGTCATTTCATCACTAAAGTCTTTAATGTGGGCACTCAAAAGAATACATCTTAGGAGGCAAAAATTATCTTGGATATTATGCTACGGCACAAAGACTTAACTCATAATGCATTCCTGTTTGTTGTTGTTGTTTTTATTATTATTATTTTGTAAGTTTCCTATAAGTACTGAGTCTGTGACTTAATTGGGAATGTTCTATGCTCATTCTCATGGCCTAACATAGTGCAAGTCCACAATGATGATTGATAAATCATTGTTGGTACATTGTTATTATTAGAAGGGTATTATAAGGAATTAAATTTAATCTTTGTCTATGGTGAGGGAATTATTTTAAGAAGTCTGGAAAATAAAGAAAAATAGTATCAATATGTCAACTATATTTTGCATATTTTACTGTATGCAAAACATATAGTAACAGAACTGGTGTGATATAGTGGAAAGCACCCTCATTCAACAAGACAGGAGACTGAGATTCAATTCCTGGGTCAGTTGCAATTATTTTTCCTTTTTATTATCAAGTAATTCTCTGATCTTCAGTTTCTTTAATGTAAACAAGAGAGTTGGGGGAAATGTATTTCAAGTTGTGCCCAGTGACTTAATTCCCTAGAGAAACAAAATTTTATGTTGTGAGATAATTTCAGTGGTCTAAAATAATACTGAAGAAATATCAGTGTTCTGGGAGCAGGCTTAAGGATGACATTAGGAAAGAATTTAAAAAGGAAACAAATATTTATCATGCCCCTAGTTCATGTTGTATATTGTTTAAAGCACTCTTAGTCACATTATTTCATTTTATCCTCATAAATATTCCATCAAAACTGATATAAGCATCCAAGTGTATATTTTAGCTTTTATCATTGAAAACTCCTTTAAGCATGGCTGATTTAGGATCTAACAAAACAGCTTGAAGATCCAGGCTGTATTGATAAGTTAGCACTGTTCTTCCATGAGTCGCCTTCATTTTCAGAAGGGTGTTTCCCTTCAAAGTGACATAATCACCATTGCAGAACCTGCCTAATATTTGCCAGCTCACAGCGTGAGAAAAATAACAGCTTAAACCAAGATCCCAGCGATATCAAGGGTTCAAATTGGGTTCCATGTTCATCCTTGAACTAGTTACAGTTGCCCAATGAATGGAATACACTGACTGAAGATCAATTTACCTGTTGCACCTCTAGTAACACAAAACACATAAATGAAAGTAGGAGAAAAGTGCAGAAAACTCAGGGTACAATTTCTCAAATTAGACTTAATTGAGGTTAGGCAGTAGAATCATGGATTTATTCATTCAACAAATTTTACTGGCCACTCTCCATGATCTGGACTCTGTGCTAGGCACTGGGGAGGTAGCCATAAATAGTCAGACAATGTCTTTAGGTTTCATGCAGATTAGATTGGTGGGGTAAGAGATAGACAATCTATCCTGACAATAGTTTTCTATTTCTATTCATCCAGAATCTCAGAGAGAAGGCCAATGCATTGAAGTAAAGCTCTCATTTTATGCCACCTGTTCCTATCGGAACATCATATATTTTTAAATTCAGAGAAGACATGGGACAAAGCAGCTAAGAAGCTGCAATGAAAGTGGTGCTTAAAATATGTAGAATTGAAAGGTAGACAGAATTTGAAATGTAGAATAAGGCTAAATGGAGTTAGAACATTTAAGTTTCCAGCTTTATTGAGAAAATGTTGAAAATAATAATTGATTGAAAGCTCTTCAAAATTCCACATAGTAGCTACAATGCGCTTTATGCTATTTAAAACTAAAAGTCCAAATTGCTCTTTCTTAGTCTTTATCTTTAATATTATTTATTCTCTCTAAATTACTTATGTGCTTAGTTTTTTATTGTTTTTTTCTTGTTTTGTTTTTTGCTATCTACAGTCATATAGATTATAATGAACAGTGACGTGCATTTACAATTGAACTACCCTCCCTTACATGTCTTTTCCAGGGAACTCTTACCCAGAAAGATAATAGTTGCAAATAACTCTATTGTTCATGTAAGAAACTTTCCAGGAAACAATTTAATGAACATCAAATTGTTCAACTTTTCAACAGGTAGCATCAAAAACTGTTTACTCTCTAGGATTCCAAGACTGTTTACACTCTTGACCCCAAACTCCTATGTTGCTTTGTCCACCAAACATCAACTATTATATTATAATCCTCACCCAATCCTAATCAAGCCCCTGCTCTGAAAGATCCACCTAAAACTAGACTAAAACCTTGTAACTGCCCTGAATTTGCCCTCCCTATTTGGAGATGCTACTAACATTCTGTCAAAGTAGTCATCTCTCTTACCAGCTTTGCCTTAAGAGGTGGTTTGGTGACATTTTCCTGGAGCTAGAATTCAATAACCACGAGAGAGTTTAACCACTGCAATTCTAATATGGAGTGCCTGCATATACTTGCTGAATGAATAGATGAATGAATTATAGGGTCATTCAGATTCAGAACAGATCACACTTTATAGTTCTATACTTAAACTGTAAAAAAAATTCCATAGCAAATTATCAAGAATTATGTTAATAAAGTGCTTAAGGCTATACCACTTCCACATTATTTCTGTTGTCTTCTTAAAGAGTACTTCAAATAATTTTGAAGGGAGAAGTATGTACAACATGGAAAGAAATGGGCAAATCATTTGCAGGCAAAGAATGGAATTAAATTTGACCAATTTGACTATCCATTGATACCAATGAGAAGCACTGTATCTAGGATTACAAATTTATATTCTTTATGAAGTATTTTCTGATGAATTGTAGATAGTCAATCCTCAAAAGCCCATGAAAAGCTTTCGTGCAATATATATTTTTTACCTCATCAGCTGTAAGTGCAAAAACCCTCACTGAAATTCATGCAGGATAAAGAGGTATTAGAAACACAACCTGATATCCAGGGAATATTTATTTTAAGCATTTTGGCCTATTTAAGTAGCCAAAAATAATAGCTTATCTTACTACCTCCTTAAGGGAATTGTCTCCCTAAATATAAGCTATTTTTTAATGTATGGTTAAAATGTCAATTTTCCATGATTACATTAATCTTAGTGCCAAGATTTAGACTCAAGATTTAGAGTCTCAGCCTAAGTTGATTAGACAAGAAAAGAAAAATAGCATTGACTACTTTGTCTTACAGATAGAAATAATGCAAATAGGTATAGCCTCAGGGTAGCAAACAATATACATATGGTCAGAGTCCAAAGAGAAGATGAATTCAATGGATGGTTAGTAAAATGGTAATCCCTATTTTCCAGCTTCAGTTTTTTGCTTTTGAGAGAAAAAGTTCTTTTTCCTCCCAGACAGAGAGGGGAAACCCACAACTGCAACCCAAGGCAAGGTATTTCCATAGACAAGAACAGTTTAGATGGAAAGTAAGGACAAAAGGTAGCCTGGTGATTTGGGGTTTGCTCCTACTGGGCAGTTAGACAAAATAGACTGTGAAATGATTTTGTAGACAACAAAGCCCTGTAAAAATGCTAACCCATTAATCATGGGTGGTTTTAATTACGGTGATATTGATTAGTATAGCAACTATGCAAAATCTAAGCCAGACACTGTGCTTTCCTGAGCTTGCTTTTTTTTGTTTTCCCTCCTCCGTTTCATGAACAGCTGGCTTAACTGAAGTCTATTTTAAGACCCCAAAAAGAGCAAACATGAATAAAATAAAGTTGAAGGTTGTAGAGGTTTACAATAAGAAGTTACTGAAGACAATGGAATTCTGGATTCTCTAAGAAAACTTGGATTCTTCAAAGAAAGCTCTGCAAAGTATTGTGCCTCTAGGAGATGCTTCAGTCAATTTCTATTGTAAATGCATGAATGGTTCTATTTGTTTTTATTCCCTAGATTGAATATACATAGTTATATTAAAAGACGTATATTTGACGTACTTTCTAAAGCATATACATACATTCCGTGCTTTGGGGCCTAGGCCCGCTGCTTTTGTGGGAATATTGTCTTCCTACACACAATTTAGTTCACACAAATGCCAATAAGGAAAATCCCTTGATTTATAGTGAAGTAATATGTCTAATGGTATCAGGTCAGATTCACATATTTAGGCGCACACTACAACTCAGATGTGCAGAGAAAACATAGCTAAATGTAATTTATTTTCTTTTCTAAAATTGATGAATTGTCTTCACAAGTTCAACTGCTATGTAGTGATAAATAAAATTTAAATTTAAAAAACTTCAAACTTTCCATTTAATAACTTTAATTTCTCTTGGTTTCAAATAATCACTTAATTAATTTAAGAGTTTGGGTAAAGTCTCAGGCTTTCAAATTTAATTTACCTGCCCACATGCCTATCAATATGACTTCTGAATCTTAATAGGAATCTTAATAGACCTCATGGAGAATGAGGTGGGCAAATGGCAGGGAGACCAAAGAAGACTCAAGGTTCTTACATGTAGATCCTTGTTCTGTTTTCCCAAGCAGAGTTTTTAACCAAAAAGATCTGCCATTTTTTGGCCCTTGAACTAAAGTCTTTTGAGATGCTTCATGTCTTAATTAGTGTTAAGCTAGTGCCTGATGGTAAATTCCCAACTTTTGTCCTTTTGGTCACAAAATCCCTATGCACTATAACCACTTTATCAGTTTATCAGTCTAGTCAGTATATCTGTAGTTCTCTTCAGAAATATGCAGAAACTGGAGGGTCTTCTGCATTCTTCAGTGGGCTATGGGGAGCCTGGAGTGTTGTCTCAAGTTCATCAGTCTATGCTATTCCCCATAGCCGCTCACATGCCACAGTGGACTAGGACCGGGACAAGTGAGGAGCTTCTCCTGGAGAGTAGCAGCCTCTCAGGGACTACACCACAGAAAGGCAGCTTCTTTTCCTAGTAGTAGCTTGTAGTGAGGTAGGATTGGGAAACAGGAGCATGGATAAGAGTCTTGCCTAACTTCTTTGTATCTTCCTTACCTTTTCTCTGAAGGGTAGTACATTCAAAGCAGCAAGCTTAACAATATATAAAAAAGTGTACAAAAGGTTTTCAGTTGTATCTGAAAAAACATGTATAAAGTTTAATACATGTTTAAACTTAATAACTAGCATTATGTGCCAGGCATTGTGCTAAAATTTATTTATTTATTTATAAGTATAGTTGATTTACAATGTGGTGTTAGTTTTAGGTATACAGCAAACTGATTCAGTTATACATATATATATTTTTTCAGATTCTTTTCCCTTATAGGTTATTATAAAATATTGGGTATATTTCCCTGTGCTATACAGTAGGTCCTTTTTGGTTATCTATTTTATATATAGTAGTGTGTATCTGTTAATCCCAACCTCCTAATTTCTCTACCCCACCCCTTTGGTAACCATAAGTTTGTTTTCTATGTCTGTGGGTCTATTTCTGTTTTATATATAAGTTCATTTATATCTTTTTTTTTAGATTACACATGTAAGTGATATCATATGATATTTCTCTTTCTCTGTCTGACTTACTTCACTCAGTGTGATAATCTCTAGGTCCATCCATGCTGTGGCAAATGGCATTATTTCATTCTTTTTATGGCTGAGTAATATTCCATTGTATAAATATACCACATCTTCTTTACCAGATCTTCTTTATCCATTCATCTGGACACTGAGGCTGCTTCCATGTCCTGGCTATTGTAAACAGAGCTGAAATGAACATTGTGGTACATGACTCTTTTTGAATTATGGTTTTCTCTGGATATACGCCCCAAAGTGGGATTGCAGGATCATATGGTAGCTCTATTTTTAGTTTTTTTTTAAGGAACCTTCATACTGTTCTCTATAGAGGTTGTACCAATTTACATTCCCACCAACAGTACAGGAGGGTTCTTTTCTTTCCACATCGTCTTCGGCATTTATTATCTGTAGACTTTTTGATGATGGCCATTCTGACCAGTGTGAGGTGATACTTCACGATAGTTTTGATTTGCATTTCTCTAATAATTAGTGATGTGGAACATCTTTTCATGTGCCTTTGGCCATGTATATCTTCTTTGAAGAATGTCTATTTTAAAAAATGGGTAACAGACTTCTCTGGCAGTCCAGTGGTTGAGACTTTGCCTTCCAATGCAGGGGGTGGGAGTTGGATACCTGGTCAGGGGGCTAAGATCCCACATGCCTCATGACCATAAAACCAAAACATAAAACAGAAACAATATTGTAACAAATTCAATAAAGACTTTAAAAATGGTCCACATCAAAAAAAATAAAATCTTAAAAGAAAGTTGGCTATTATTTTTTAAAATGTGTAAAATCTTATTTATTACTCATATCAAACTTGTAAATAGGTATCAATAGTTTATCAATTTTAATGAGTGGTTTTAAGGCTCAAGGAACTTAATTTCTCTAATGTCACACAGCCAATATGTGGCAAAACTTGTATTCACATCCAATATGGATGACTTCAAACGATACCTTTAAATGCTATGATCAAACGTAAGAGAGGGAAGAACTGAATCATCCACATCTATACCCCTATGAAAACAAATATCCAGGAAGACATAATAAAACCCAGTAAACATAAAAATTGAAAACTTAGAGTCCATAAGTTTTAGTATGATATATTGTCTGTTTTTGGAATTCATAATGCATGTGTTGGGCTAATAATAATAGGGAAGATCTATCAGCAAATACAGGACATTAAAGCTCTTCTTGGAGTTCCAAAGTAAAGGAAACCATGTGTAGATATAAATACAGCCTTAGAGCTGTAGAATTCAAATTTCAATATTGTCACTCTGTACTGGAAATATCTAGAGTGCTTTTTGTTTCTCATAGTAAACTTTAATAAAATATATAGAACTGGAAGGGGTTCCAAGGAAAGACCCTTAAGATGGACATTTTGTATTACTTATGTGACCTGGGTTAAAGGGAGTGATTACCTCATCACCAGGGAATACAGATTGCAGGTGGCCCATGACATGTGATCATTCATAGTACGCAGTTTCTTATCCCTGAGTGGGATTTGGAGTTCAAGTGGTTGCTGCAAATGATCACTGGTATTGCAATGAGGAATTTAGGGATGGTGAGGTGAGCTGGCTTCTTCTGATTGAACTGGATAGTATAAAGAAAAAAATTACAGCACAAGGCCTTAAATATTTGGCTTTACCTCTTTCTTTTTTTATATTTTGCTTCCCAAACTCACCTATTCCAGTAAGTTTAGACTTTCTGGAGTCCCTAAAACAGGGGTCCCAACCCCCGGTCCATGGACTGATACCAGTCCGCAGCCTGTTAGGAACCGGGGCACACAGCAGCAGGTGAGCAGTGGGCAAGCAAGCAAAGCTTCATCTGCCACTCCGTATTGCTCACATTACCACCTGAACCATTCCCTCCCCAGCCCCCATGGAAAAGTCTTCCATGAAACCGGTCCCTAGTTCCAAAATGGTTAGGCACCGCTGCCCTAAAGGGTTCTCTTGTAATTAACAGTCATAGACTGAGACAACAGTAAATCAGACAGAGAAATCAATCTAAGGAGTTACAGAAATACAAAGTAATTTGAAACCTCTACCTTGCCAGGTCTGATATGTGAAAGTCAAGCTCTTATTAGAAAAGAATTAGGCTCTCAGAATCTTAATGGAAACATTTAAGTGAGATACAATAAATATGAGTCTCGTAAACCTCCAAATCCCATTAATGTTCCCTTGCCTACCAAAGCAGCTGCTTTTTACCTTTTGGGGAAGAAAGCCATGAATTATTGAAGATACTGAAATGATCTTACCTGTATCAGTCAGAGTCTAGTCAGGAAACAGAATCATAGCAATTATTTGAAGAGAGAGAATTTCATATGAAAAATTATTAACTAGGAATAAAGTTGTTAGCCAGGTAACCAAAAGGATAAAATGAGAACTCTAAGGTATTGGAAAGGTAGCAGCTGCAGGATACAGTTACTGTCCCTGAATCTGAGAGAACAAAGGAAGTGGTTGGAATTATTAAAACTTAGAAACTTATAGGAGGGGGCCTGAGAATCTGGGACCAGACCTCTGAAGAGGAGACACTGGTTGGCTGGAGCTGGTATATGAAGGTGGGTGCAAGATAAAGCTGGTTGTGCTAGTGTTTGGAAAAGTTGCAAACAGGATTCAGTTACTGCTACTGGAAGGAACTGCTACTGATGGCATGAGGAACCATTAATGAGGTTACCCTGACAAGAACCAGAAATAAATAGGAAACTCACAAGGAAGAACCTGGAAGAAGTAAGAAGTTTCTTCCACCTCTAGACTTGTAGTCTCCTAGTACCCCTTATTGCAGATTCTAACATTCTAACACTTGGCCAGTAAGCAAGGTGTTTGCAGAGACTCAATTCCAGCATGACAAAGAGTATACAAAGGTACAGGCACATCATCTTAGGAAGTTCTTTCAAGAGCATTTGCCAATTATCCTCGTGCTCTGCTCCAGTCACCCCTCACAGCTTTCAAATCCGTAACCAGAGTCATATCCTAACATGTCTTAGGAAGACAAATGCAAGATCTGGCTTGATAGGGGATGCTTTACCCATCAGGAATGTGGTTTACAGATTAGCTGCAAGATTTTGCTAATTTACATTCTGAAAAACCTATGGAATATGTGCGGGAATGGATTATATGGCTTCCATTAGGGAAGAGTAAACACAATATTAGAGGAGCTGAATTTATCATTAAGGATGATATTTTGGATTCAGTTTTACCTCCACCACTTACAAGCTTTGTGAACTTGGACAAGATGTTTAACTGCTCTTTGCCTAATTTTGCTCATCTCTAAAATGGGGATAATAACTGTATTTACCTCATGTGATTATTGTGAAGATTAAATTAATATATGTATCTGCTTAGATAAGTATACAGAACATACTAAGTGTTAAGAGTGTTAACAAATAAAAAGTACGCAGGAAGCTAGAAGCAACTGCTAATAGTTTGAATATTTCAGAGAAACTTGGATTCAGCAGTCACCTGAATTAAATAAAGTTGAGGTATTAGAAATTCTTTACATCAGCGGTCCCCAACCTTTTTGGCACCAGGGACTAGTTTCATGGAAGACAATTTTTCCACTGACCGGGTCATGAGGGTGGAATGGTTCAGGCAGTAATGCGAGCGATGGGGAGCGTCAGATGAAGCTTCACTCACTCACTCACTGTTCACCTCCTGCTGTGTGGCCCAGTTTCTAACAGGTGCGGACCAATACTGGTCTGCAGCCTGGGAGTTGGGGACCCCTGCCTTACATAATGTAATGGAAGAAATCCAATGACTTAGGAAGATAGGAATGGTGGAGTACATTTTTCACCTGTGATCTGTTCATCCACCCCTATCTATTTCACCCTGGAGGTCCACCAATTAAATATTAGTCTAGGCTTCCCAAAGGGATATGTGGCCTTTTAACAAGATGGGTGTACATTTTACACAGCAGAAAGAAAGCAACCTTGACTTTCAAAGGATTACCATACAGTGGTTCCCAGCTAACAATAATATTTGGGGTCTCCTATGTGACTGAGGTTTACCAGTCAGAATAAGAGTGTGTAGGGACTGGGTGATAAATGGGGTTTGGCTTGAGTTCAGCTCCAACAGCATGTTTGTAAAACAGCCCTGTATTTATTTCTACCATTTTTGTTTGTTTGTTTGTTTTGTTTGTGGTACGTGGGCCTCTCACTGTTGTGGCCTCTCCCGTTGCGGAGCACAGGCTCCGGACGCGCAGGCTCAGCGGCCATGGCTCACGGGCCCAGCCACTCCGCGGCATGTAGGATATTCCCAGACCAGGGCACAAACCCGTGTCCCCTGCATCGGCAAGCGGACTCTCAACCACTGCGCCACCAGGGAAGCCCCCTATTTCTACCATTTTTGATTACATAATTAGAACTGACAAACTTGGCAGCTAACAAAATTCCCACACTGCTTCCCTCATAAGAATGAGGATTATTTTGCTTGTTAAAGCCTAGGTAAAACCCCTTGAACTTCCTCTCTATACCAAAATAACAAACCAAATTCAATCTTATAACACTGATGCAGCACAGATATTATTTCCACCAAAAGACTGGAAGGATGTCAAGGTGATCATTTCTATCATGTCTCCATTTAAGTAGCAGAAGTTATATTTGTGTTGTGAAGAGAAGATGGATCAGTATTTGAGAATGACAGCAAATTATTTTAAACTTGATCAGATGGTTAAATGCAACTGGGGTTGCTGTTCCCCTTGTGGTCTCTTTATTCCAGTTAATCAACATTCTTCTGACAACTGGTAAGCAGTTTTCAGTGTGCAAATTATTTTTTTCTTCCTCTGTCTTAATAAGCAGATGCAGTTTACTTTATGGTCAGCAGTACACCTCTGGTTCTCTGCATAAATTGGCTGCAAAAATCTTGATCATCTCACTATCCTACAGGATATTATGCTGTTCACTGCATGGATAACATTGAGTTGACTGAACTTGGTAAGCAGAAATATGCGAAATGCCTATACATACATACGTAGAGATGCTAGAGAATGGAAAGTAAACCCCAGCAAAATTCAGGGTGTCAACTCAATGTTAGACAATGGTCTGGGGATGTTGAGATAACCCTCCAAAGTAAAAAAGGATTAACTTCGTTTTGCACAACTATTTCTTCCTCAGTAGGGGGTGGCAGGGATATTGGCATTGGTGGGAGTTGACATTGTGTGATTTTGAACCCAACAGTCCAATGATGTCACCTTATTCCGTTCTTCTCAACCTTCCAACAATTTAGCAATCATCAAATCTTACACTAAATTTCTTTCTGCTTGAAAAACAATGGTTTCTGTTAACAGCTCTGTACCATGGTGGGTACTGAATAGTTTCAAATTGCTGCTGTAACAAATTACTCAAATTTAGCAGCTTAAAATAATACCTGGTATCATCTTACATTTCTGGAGGACAGAACTTAGAAATAGGTCTCACAGAACTAAAATCAAGGTGACAACAAGCTGTATTCCTTTCTGGAGGGTCTAGAGGAAAATTTACTTTCTTGCTTTTTCCAACATAGAGAGGCTGTCCACATTCCTTAGTTAGTGTCTTCATTCCATTTTTGTCCCCATTCTATCCATCAGTCCAGTCTTTATTGCTTCATTCATTCTAAATTTCCCACCTCTTTCTTTTACTTATAAGGACTCTTGTGGTTGTATTGGGCCCACCCAGGTAGTCTAGGATAATCATGTTATCTCAAGGTCATCGTATAAGCGACTTAGTTCCATCTGTGACCTTAATTCCCCTTTGTCATGTAGCACAACACACTCACAGAGTCTAAGGATTAGGACTTGAACATCTTTGAAGGGCTATATTCTGTCTCCGCCTCCTCCTCCCTTTCCTTCCCCCCTGACTCTTCAGAGTAGTACCAGTGACTTTTACTGAACTTGGAAGATATAAATGAGCGCATATGCCTCACCTCCTTCTGTATTCTTCTAGGGTACAGAGAGCAAACATTGCACAATCTGTGCAAGGTGGTCCCAGGAAAAGGCATGAAGCTACCTATTACAGGCTAGGTGCATAATCTCGGGGTGCCTAATCTGGGGGCAGTGTTAACCAGGTCGATATCAGCATATCTAAAGAACTTTGCCTAAAAGTCATTATTAGTTGTTAAATATTTTATCTTCAACTATCTGTCTCCAGTATCTATAACTCAATTTGTTCTAAACTCTTACAAAGCAAATAGCATAAAAAAAAAGCATATTCACCAAAAGAAATAATATATGCCAAAACAAAATAATAATACCTTCTACATGAGTGGTTATAAGCATTCACTGAGGTTATATATTTTAAAATAATATCTAGAAATTGACAAAGCAAAAATATAAAGAATTTATTCAGAAAATTAATTGTCAAGTCCATTATGAGAGAGGTTGTAGTATTCCGTTTAGGTAAAAATAAGGAACTGACATGGCCATTACATAAGGTGTACAGAAGTCTTTTGGGTTCTACTCCCAGTTTCAATGTGTGGGAGTATAGGGTTCCTACACACCAACAAACAATGCTTGAGACACCAGCTGGGTGTCCTACAGTTCAACTCAGTTTTGACACTATTTATGATTAGATGACAACTTTGTATCATTTCTTTTTAGATTCCACATATCAGGGATATCATATGATATTTTTCTTTCTCTAACTAACCTCACTCAGTATGACAATCTCTAGGTCCATCTATGTTGCTACAAATGGCATTATTTAACTCTTTTTAATGGCTGAGTAATATTCCATTGTATATATGTACCACATCTTCTTTATCCATTCATCTGCTGATGGACATTTACATTCCTTCCATGTCTTGGCTATCGTAAACAGCGCTGCAATGAACATTGGGGTGTATATATCCTTTCGGACCATGTTTTTCTCTGGATATATGCCCCAGAGTGGTATTGCAGGGTCATATGGTAGCTCTATTTTTAGTTTTTTAAGGAACCTCCATACTGTTCTCCATAGTGGCTGTACCAATTTACAATCCCTCCAACAGTACAGGAGGGTTCCTTTTCTCTACATTCTCTCCAGTATTTATTGTTTGTGGATTTTTTGATGATAGCCATTATATAGCATTTATAGTAGCAGTTTTCCTGTGACCTAGTACTAAGGCCATCCTTTTTCATAGAATAAATAAGGCCAGCCACTGGCTGAAGTATAAAACAAGAAGCTTATCTTTAGTAACCTACATTCTTCTTTTAAGTGTCTGCTTTAGGCTGTGCTAACCAAAATCACCCCATATTTTCCTATTATACAATAATTTGGAGTCCCATGAGGACAAGCAGTGTTGAACACCTTTCTAGAAATCAGACATGCACTTTAAATTCACATTCCATTCCTGTCAAAGATCCCCTTATCTTAACTTTTATGGTAAGTATTAAATTAATTAAAGAAATGTGCCAATCTCTCTAGCTTGAAATTCTGTGCACTCCTATCCCTAACGATTGGAATCATTAGTTCAGAAGCTACTTAAACATCAAGTTTCTTTAATATGTGACATTCATTCTTTCAATAAATGTATTATATTAAGCTATGATCATAGATGCCAAGGTTTCTCTGGGCACTGAGTATATAGTAAAGAACTAAACAGACAAAAGTTTCCTCCAAAGTTAATGTTACCTCTAAACAAAGCAGCAAAAATATTGTTTTATCTTTTTAAGGCCATCTCATTGTCTTAATAACTTGTCCAGCTATTCAGTCCATTTTATTTTCATATCCCATTAAGTCTCCAGTCTCCATTAAACCCTTTCATCCTACATCTTCCCTCTCTATATCCGTATCTGTCAAATAATCCTACTCACATCTTATTCATTCAGGGTTCAGATAGCCAGATGTTTGGAGGTGTCAAGGATTTTAAGGCAGATAGTGAACTAAAATGTAAATCATTCAACAGTCAATAGTCCCCAGCATATTTGCATTACAACAAAGGTTTTAGAAGGAAAGAGAGAAAGAACAAAAGGAAAGAGAGAGAGTTAGAGCAAGCTTGGGAGCAAGCAGGGAAGGATGAGAGAAGGAAGGAAGGCAGGAAGGCAGGAAGGGAGGGGGGAAGGTAGGACAGGAAGGAAGGAAAATAACAGTAACAATAGTAATGCAAGTGAATATCGGTTGATTGTTGGTAATCACCCAAACCATGACTGTCATTTGTAAGCATAAGCCCTACTTTGTGCATTTTCTCTCATTCATGAATAGAACTTGGCCCTCATTTGTTTTCTGAAATTATTGATGGTTTTATTGGCCAAAATCCATAAATATCACCTCTGAGTGATGGGTTAAATCCTAGATTATATGGACCAAATTTATAGAAACTATCTGTATTAGTTTTCTACTACTGTGTAAAATATCCCACAAGTTTAGCAGCTTAAAACTATATATATATATATATATATATATATATATATATATATATATATATATATATATATATATTATCTGACCATTTCCATGGGTCAGAAGTCAAGTACTGATTAGCTGGATCCTCTGTTCAAGGTTTCATATGTCTGAAATCAAGATGACAGCCAGGTTGTAACCTCACATGAGACTCAGAGTTCTTTTATAAGTTCATTCAACTTATTGGCAGAATTATTCAGTTCCTGTGGTTGCAGAACTTAGGTCCCCATTTTCTTGGAGTTGTCAGCCAGGGACCACTCTCAGCTTATATAAACTGCCTTCAGATCTTAGGTCTTAGATGTGAGCTCTCTCACAACAAGGCAGCTTACTTCCTCAAAACCAGCAGAGTAATATCACTCAAGTCTGCTAAGTAACGTAACATAATCATAGTCCACATTCAAGGGGAAGGGATCAGAAAGGGCATATATACCAGGGGGCAGGAATATTGGTGACCATCTTAGAATGCTGCTTGCTATAATATCTTATAAATTTCCTATTTTAGAAGTAGCCTTATTCTTCAGGGGTTCTTGTTTGTGGATAAATAACATGGATCAGACATGGATTCTATAATGCAGGAACAATTTAGCTCAATTCAGAAAATCTGCCCATTTTTCCACAGAATCTTTTCTTCTAGAAAAGCCCTTCTGCTTACTTTCTCTCCTAACAATGATAGCAAACTTTTTCATAAAAAAAGCATCTGTGAAATGTCATTTGGGATTATGTTTAAACTACCAAAATCAAACTGTATCAATGATGATGGCTTACAGTGCTAAAACATGAGCTTCAAGTCAATGGTTTCTGTGGAATTAGATGTGTTTTTCTAGCTTCTTTCCTAATACTATGATTCAAGGAGTCTTTTATTTAAATTTCCTATTTATCTTTATTTCAGAACTGTAAAATATACCAAGTACAGAAAATTCTGTAAATTCTCCAAATATTCTCATATTAAATATTCGACATAGAAAAAAAAAGATTTAAAACGTTTATAAAAACAGTACTGGAAGGCTTCCCTTGTGGTGCAGGGGATGGGGGTTCATGCCCCGGTCCGGGAGGATCCCACATGCCGCGGAGCGGCTGGGCTCGTGAACAATGGCCGCTGGGCCTGCGTGTCCGGAGCCTGTGCTCCACAGTGGGGGGAGGCCACAGCAGTGAGACGCCCGCGTACTGCAAAAAAAAATTAAATTAAATTAAATTAAAAAATAAACAGGACTGGAGTTTTACAGACCTAAATCACACAAAAACCTGTTCAAATTCAAAATGTGTTGAATTCTGTGTATACCTACTAGAGAAGTTTGTTTTTGTTTTTTTTAAACACATACACTGAGTGCTTAAGCACATTCAGAGAAAATTATGAGTATAGCAAACCTAACTGTATGTCACATAGACACACTGAACCATAACAAAATAATCTATCTGTTAAACTGAGTGGTTTCTTTGCCCAGTAGTGATATCCTTAATAAAAGGGCTTTGAATATTATTTTTAAATATATATTGTAATGTAAAATAAAGAACAAGTAAGATCATGGTTTATTTTGTATCTTGTGAAGTAGATAATTCTAATTTATGTCTTCTATTTTTCTCCCCCACTCACTATAGAAATACAGAAGAGCATAGGAATAGGGGAGGCTTAAGCATGTACAGACCTGGGGTAAAACCAACATAGTCAGTACCATAAAGTTAAGGTAATTCAAAATTACCTAAAAGAGGCCTTATCAGATATGTGGTTGATTTAAAACAAAAGCAGAATTTTCTCTTTTTTTCCTATTTTGTTTTGTAACTATGTAAAAAATATTTTATTTTTAAAAATCTGACATGTGAGTTAATACTATGGCTTCTGATACAATCTAGTATGAGTAGAATTGAAATAAAATGGGGGAGAAAAGTTTTTTGGCACTGGATTTGTGATTAGTTTGACTGGTATAAAACAAGCCAACAAAACAGAACCATAAAGTAGATGATTTAAGTTAATGACAAAGTGTTTCTCTGCATGACAGAATCAGAGCTATACTCTATCTAACCTTTCTCATCAGCTAAAGATATAGTTCCTCATTCTTGAATTGGAAATTATGAAAACGTTTAATTCTGAATTTATAAACAAGGAGGCTAATTCAGTAATCTGAGAGTTTCCTTTGTAAAATGTTTGAGTCACCTAACATTCTTCTACATCATTCTTTAGTCATGTCCTGTTTTATTTACATATTGTTGCCTTTGTTAATGCTCTTTGTCCCTCTTTCCAGGAACTAGTCAATTTTAAAGCTTTTTATCTTTCCCCTGTATCTGCATCATAACCATCTGTCATAACAACTGACAGAGAGTAATATGGGCAATTATTATTTATTTATTCATTCATTTATCTATGTATATAAATATACATTCATTCAATATTAGGAGAGTATCTGCATGAGTCAGAGTTCCACTAGGGAAACAGAACTAGCAGTAAATATTAAGATATATTTAATATAAAATATTAAATTATGTATTAAATATATTAAATATTAATATACAGTATTAACTAATACATAATATTAAGTATATAAATTCATTGCAAGGAATTGGCACATGATTGTAGGGAAGACTAGCTAGGCAAATCTGAAATATGAAGGCAAACCATCAGGAAGGACAGGACAGGTTGGAAATTCTTGGGGAGAAGCAGAAGCCACACACCACAGGCAAAATTTCTCTTTCCACAAGGAAACCTCAGTTCTGCTCTCAAATCCTATCAACTGATCAGACTAGGCCCACCCACATTAATGAAAATTACCTCCTTTACTTAAAGTCAACTGATTGAGGATGTCAATCACATCTACAAAACACCTTTAAAGCACCATTTAGGTTACTGTTTGGCTGAATAACTGGAGACTATAGCCTAGCCATGTTGACATTCAAAACTATCACAGTATCAAATATTTGTGAAGTACAATGATAGGCACAGTGGGAATTGCTACAATGAGGAAGCTGTGTTCAACTAAGAACATTTTTCCTGAGTGAGAATCTTTATTAGACCTAACATTCCAACTATTCTGTAGAGTGGCTACATAATGAAAACCAATTTGAAATAATGGGGAAAATGACCCCATATAACTTATGGATCAAGATCTTCATGTGACCTTCCCTAACCTCCCTTGACTACTACTTCTGAGATCTACTATCTTCCCTACAGAATTCATATAAGGAATACTTTTTGTGTTCAACTAAAATATTAAGTTGTCATATTGAACTATTTTATGAGTACTCTTACTCCTCATCTAGCAGTTAAGCTCCTTGAATAAAGAAAATATGTAGTGCTTGGATCCTCCCTCCATCTCTTACCATGCTTTTTGGGGATGTGATAAGTTTGCTAATACGAAGTACAAGGCTCAGTCCACTATTGATTTAAACCATATTTTTTTAGCATTTAAAATTCTTGGAAACTCATAAGTAAGGGATATGAGTTATGTTGGTCAGAAAATAGGAATTAAAACAAACCCCACTCTGTGTTCCTATCCAATAACTTTTCATTGACCTTTTTGTATAAACCCTTCTCCCTGAGGATGAACTGCCATACAGCAAGGCCTATAAAGGGCTACACTGAGACTCCTAAATTTGACATCCTAGTGCCTCTTCCTGAGAATGTCATTACTAATCAAAAGAGCTCAACTAATGGAGTTTAAAGTGACAGAGTCTTTTATAGAGTAATAAAACCTTTTAAGATGTACTTCAGGGGCTTCTAATCCTCCCAGTAACATAGTAAATATAATAAACATAAAAATCATCTTTGCAGCTGTTGTGTGTGTCAGTAGCAATAATAAACTCTCAGCACTGCAGAAGACCAAAATAGCATCTGGTATTTTGATTCACCCAATTTAATCACATAGAGTTTGAACATTTACTATTTTACAAGTTTTCTTTATTGATTTACAAGATTCTTATAAGATTATGTGAAATCCTGGGAAACACACAGTTAGCATGGACCCATTCTGCTCATCCCACAGGCTTATACACATTACCAAAAGTACTCATGTGTAGCCTCAAGGAGAGATTTAGCGTTACACAGTACAGAGCTTTGAGTGAAAAAAAGAAATCAGATGGTAGATTTTTAAAATCTGTAATGGTATGACAATTTCTATCGCAATATTAATAAGCAACATTAGTAGACTCTTTTCTAGCCTCTAACTTTCGATCTTCAGATTTTAAAGTGCTGCGAACTGTGAGACAGAAGTATGTTCCACATCATGAACTTTAAGAGGGTTTATTAATCATTATATAATATCAAACATCTCTTATTACATTCAGATGTTTAATATCTAGAAAATATTAGTTTAAAAGTAAATTATATTTTTTCTTTAAATTTTTATCCATATTATATGCCTTTTATATTAAAAAACAGATTATGACCCAAAATTCTGTGTTTTGCGTGCTAGCACTATGCTAAGCATAAGAGGTTCAAACTCAAATAAGACATGGTTCCTTACACAAAAGAGAATGACTCCTTTGAATGGAGGTGAATGAAAGGATGGAACCATTTATTTTCCAACATTCTCTCTGAACGTGAATTCCCATTAGTATGTGCTTAAGATTATTAATCAGAGATAAAGTTTCTATAGTAAAGGTTTACAGGGAGATCACAGAATTTTTTATTTTAAACCTAAACGATACATTGAAAAAGAGAAATATAGTACAATGACTAAAGTGTTAAAGAACTCACTCTCTCCTAGCTATTACAGAGGCATGTACTATGTTCAATACCTGCACTCACTTCCCCTGCCTCCACAAAAAAATCAAAGGCCCAAACATATTTTCTTCTTGGATTTCATTTGTTTCTTATTGAAGTCCTGGCTTGGAAGATAATGTTCTGTAGAGATGTGTTGGTGCTAGGTGTGTGCCAACTGTTGTTCTGAAAGCACTCATGTTATATGTCCAAAGATAAAGGATTGTTCTCTCTGCATGATGTAGCCAAGATTGTTACATTGTTGACCCTTGTCAAGATTTACTGATCTGGAATATTCTTGTGAAGAAGAAATAGAAGAATTTCATACCTAAAGTAAATTAGTTTCTGGGTCTCCATGGGATATCTTACATGTCTACTTTTCTTACATACAGCAATTGATCATTCTCTCTAGAAAAGAAGAAGGTAAGAATGTAAAAAGTGACTTAAAATGGCAATCAAGTGTTTATAGGGCAGGGAGGAATAACAGCTGCCCTATAAGAGGGCATGCCACCTTTTTTGAGGTCATAATAGGAGGATATGGACTTGAAATACAGCAGGAGGGATTTAGGTTTCCATGTGAGGGGAAGTTTACTATAGAGATAAGAGACTCTGCCCTTCCTTATTGCCCATCTGTCCTGAATAATTAATGTGTAATCTTGCTTAGCGGATGACAAATGAATAAGATCATGACATAAGATGTTTCACAAGTTGGTATAGATTAGTATGAATACCTCACCATCATATAAGCTAACTGATAAATTTTATAACAAGATTGGAAAGCATCTGGTTAATAAGCCACCTCAAATATATATCTAGAAAAGCAAGAATTTTAAGAGACTTGGTAGAATTTTATGTGCTCTCAACAAACCCTTGAGGAAATCAGCAAGTTCTTTAAGAAAGAGACAAGTTGCCTGTTTGACTTAATGTAGGAAAAAAAATAACTTTAAGAAAATACTTTTTGCCTATAGCCAAAAATCCAAGACTACTGATCATCTGACAGTCATAAATTTTGCAGAGCTAAAAAGTCAAAATTATTTTTCTCATGATAAAATTAGTGCACGCAAAAACCAGTGGGCAAGAAACAGGATAAATCTGGATTCAAGGAGGCCTGAAAAAAATGGGTCCGGCCTGTCAGGCATCTCTCAAATATTTATTGCCTTGAAGTAATTTGCTCTATCATCTCAGATATAGCCTGAGAGGGGCTGATTTGTTATGCTTTAACATCTTAGACTGAGCAATTGGGTAGAGCCTTGAGGCCTGCAATTAAAAGGTAAATGCTGTATAAGCAGATGCAGTTTCAGTAGCCCTTCTTCTATTATATATCTGGCTTTTTTCTAGTCCAGGTTATGACCAGAAATTTCTAGTCCAGGTTATGACCAGAAATTGAATTAGCCAGTTAGCAACTACAGTAAACCCCAGGAAAAGTATAGGGCCTTTAATTGCTCAGTGAAGACATCTATCCGTAGACCTTCATAATTGTACCAATATAAAGTAAGCTTTTAATGTGGTAGAATTCTTAAAAATAGAAATAATTCTCTAGTCCTACTGAGGCAAGGTCATGGTAGACAAAAGAATATGAATGTTCTCCGAGGAGACAGGACTTAGAGCAAGAAGTGGAAGACCAGGGACCAACTTCACTTGTTGGGAAATTAGTCCTTGTTACTTGTGTCCAGCAAAATTTGGAATATGCTGTAAAGCAGTGCTATCTTGTTCCCCAGTGAACCACTCCTCCCAGAATTCATGCTCTTTTGTGGTCCTATCCATGTTTAATCTGAGATGTCCCGTTGACTAGATTCAACTAAGAGGATACAGTGGAAGTGATGGTTTAACAGTTCTGAGCTTAAGCTTCAAGAGGGCTTGGAAGAGCCTTCTAGAAAGCCCTGAGCTACCAAGCAAAAATCCCATCTACTCCACTGTAGAGACCACATGAAAAGACTATGGAAAGAATAAGTAAGAGACCAGGTTATAGAGAGGCACCCCTACATGGAAAGGAAGAGGCAGCAGCTCTCCTAGAATACAGTGTAACCTCCAGATGATTCTATCCCCAGCTGCCATCAGACTGCAACCACAAGAGGAAAACAGGTGAGACTGACAGAACTATGAAAGTTAATAAAGTGATTGTTTTAAGCCACTAAGTGTTAGGGTGGTTTTGTAATCAGTAATAGATAACTGGAACAGAAGTTGTCTCATTTCATTTTTTTTTATTTCTAAGTAAGTGTTATTACTGTAGTTAGCCTGTTTACCATCCCAGAGTACATGGAAGGTTTTTGAATTAGTTTAATCGTTTAGGCATAAACTATAGACTACGTGAAACCACGTTTAGACAGGACTGACTGAAATGCTCACCACCCATTGATCTTGGATTTGGAGCTGAAGGCAGCATCTAGACATGAGTTGGGGTTGTGGGGAAGATTGTTAGAGCATTTTTGGTTTTATGTGAAGTAGTTGTAATATGTTATGAGGAAGAAGCCCACTTGAAATAATTTGTATGAGGAAAAAGAGTGCATATTGTGGAGAGCAAGGAAAGAGGATATTTGTGTGCTTACTTTTTCCAGCATCACTTCCCTACTATTTCAGGTAACACAAGCTTTTTTGGTAGAAGCCTATTGTATATGGTTTGGGTAAGACAGATGTCATCCTAACTCCACCAGAGGATGCTGATCTTCTAAGGAAGACTATTTATATAGGAGTTGCTTGTACCAGCCTGCTTGCTTACCATGTAGGGAGAGTCTGAGAGAGAAGCCAGACCAGACAGAGGAATGTATGTTTTGAAGAGAGGTGGAAGAAGAAAGGGAAGGAGAGAGAGAGAGAGAAAAGGAAAGGAGGGAAGGAGGGAAGGAGGAGAAGAAAGAAAGAGAGAAAGAAAAGAAAGAAAGAAAGAAAAAAAGAAAGAAAGAAAGAAAAGAAAAGAAAGAAAGAGAGAAAGAAGGAAAGAAAGAAAGGGAGGGAGGGGGGGGGAGGGAGGAAGGAAGGATAAGAAAGAAGCAGTGGGGTTGGAGAGCAAAAAATCCAATAACACTATTTAAGCACCTGAACAGGTGATTCCTAGTCTTCCCAGGAATAGGAACCAATAAATTCTCCTCCGTCTTCCTCTTTCTTTGTTGTTATTATAATTATTGCTATTATTATTGGCTTTTGAGTTGTTTTCCTGTCATTTGTCATGAAAAGAGTATGATTAAAGTTGTCATTCCCCCAAAATTTTACTATAACTTTCCTGGAGAATAAACTACAATTGTTATACTAGACAGTAAAGTACAAATAATCTGAACCTTCTCTTTTTCCTAGAAGAGATATTACAGAGGGCCAATGTGATCTTGCTCAATGTCATAATGACCCCTACGAGCCCTTTCTAACAGAATTTTGACAGTATTTTTTCCCCTGGAATATGTCTCAGGGAGGGTCTGACTTTCTGGGCTGTGTTCCATCAAAGTCCCATTTCAGGGAGACATACGTCTCAAGGAGAGCATTATCCGCACAAGTGCAGTGGCATGGTTGGTTTAAAAATAGGGAGTCTGGGCTTCCCTGGTGGCGCAGTGGTTGAGAGTCAGCCTGCCGATGCAGGGGACACGGGCCCGTGCCCCGGTCCGGGAAGATCCCACATGCCGCAGAGCGGCTGGGCCCGTGAGCCATGGCTGCTGAGCCTGCGCGTCCAGAGCCTGTGCTCCACAACGGGAGAGGCTACAACAGTGAGAGGCCTGCGTACCACAAAAAAATAGGGAGTCATGTGAGGTAACTTAGACTGCAGGCTGAGAGTAAATTCATTGGGATCCAGAAAAAGTAGTGAAAGCTTTTCCCATAGCTTACGGAATTAGAGCTAAGTCAAGAACTGGTGACCTAAGGTCACAATAAGGTGATGAGCAGAGCTCTAAAAGCTGGATAGCAAATAAAATAAAAGGGGTGAAATCACCATACTAGGATCAGAGGCTGTAAGGGTCCTACCCAAAGGAAACTTGCTGGAGAGATGCCTATAGCTCACTTGGAGTGTGTGTGTGTATGTGTGTGTGTACAGTTTGAAAGAAGATGTGAAGATTGTCACAATGAAAAGTAGAACCACAACTGCCTTATTAAAATCTGAACCCTTTGACTTTACTTTTTAAATAAGTATTTTTCAAAGTGCACTCCAAGGAACACTATTCTCACATCATGCACCATAACTATAATCCATAAGACTGGGAAACAACACATATTACAGGCTCCCCTTAGATCCCCAATAGACATAAGAACATTAAAGACAGTGAGAAGTTCTGCACTAAAGAGACCATTTAACATTTGTTAACCTGAGATTACTCAACTCATTCATCAGATACTAAAATTTTAAAGAACAAGTCTATTAGCATTTAGTCTGGGAAAAGATTGGTCTATTGAATGCTTCCCGTGAAATTGCCATGCTAAAAAGCATGGCATCAAAGTTCTATAACTTAGTCCAAATTATCTTTACAGATTTTTCACCTACTCTATACCTGCAGAAATATACTTGTCCAGCCACACTGACCCACTCTCAAATCCTAAGTGGGGCATACACTTTTATGCTACTTTGCCTTTCTTATGGCCAATAATAATAGCCTTTACCCATACTTCACTTGAGTTCAAAATTCCACTTCCTCTGTGAAGTCTCTCCCAATTCCCCATTCAACTAATTTTTCAAAGCCATGCTTGGATTTCTTCGAAGCACTAATTTGACCTAATATTAACCTTACTTGTTAAATTACAAAATCTTTGAAGGCAGGATTATAATTTATTTATCTCCTTATACCCCGATGCCCATCAGAGTAATATGAATATATGAGGAAACCCATAGGTATGTTGAAGTAAATTGAGTTATACCAAGTCATATTTAGATATTTACTAAATGAGAGCATTGCACAATGATGATGTAAGAAAGAAATTATGTGTGGTAAAAATATAATGATATGTAGTTTCATCCAAGCATAGAAGATTTTTACTATTTCCTATCAGATAAGAATACAATGCCATGGACTCCTCAAGGTTAATCAAGTTGACTCACTGCTGCTCCCTTGAGATAATCTGGCATCATCTCCTCATATTGCACTTTTCAAACAAGAAAACCTGGAAATGCACTTTCTATGTATTTAAATATCAGAAATTCTCTAGTGCAATCTCTGGCTCTCACATTCTTCATTCAATAATGCTCGTCTGGAAATAATGAGACACCCAGGCCTCCTGTAGAACTCACCCTTTCATCAATGTAATAAAAATCTTTCTTCAAAAGTAATGGGGAACCTTATATTGATTTGTATGCAAAAATCCAATGGGATTTTTTTGCCTGTGCCTGAGAAGACACATTCTTATAGCAAGATGGCACAGGGAAAAAAATTCTCAGACTTATGGAGGAAGATAGTCCTGAGCTGAATTCATGCCCCACTAATTATCAGCTGTATAATAAATACTAGGGTAGTTATTCCCTTCTCTAAACTTACTTTCCTCTTTCAAAGAATGAGAACAAAACATCAATTTTATGTATTGTTACATGAATTTCATGAGAGATTATATGTAAAGTGTCCTACATCTAGACTACCTTACACCAGATATTTTCCATACATGGAAATAATTTTTTTGTCCTGTAATGACATAAACCTTCAACATATAGAGTCTAGGTGGATGTGGAAGAATCAGACATTTATTTATCCTGTAAATAATATTTTCTTAAGAATGCCCATCACCATGAATTAGAAAAAGAATATTTTTCCTATACTGAAGGTACAAAAAAATACATAATCAGATACTTATCAAATTATCAAATATAGCTAAGATGTAATGATAATAGTTAGAAGTAATTATAGAGCTATTTTGAGTAATGTAAGAACACAAAGAATTGTTAACTCTTGGGGTCTATTTAGCACTGCTCTTCTCTACTTGCCTCTTGAACTAATTAAGAAATATAACAAGGAAGAAAATAAATAGAAGTGAAAATATATCCCTTTTTGTACTGATAAAAATGTATGGTTGTGGTGGGCTTGCTAAATGAATCCTAAATTTAGACAGAATTGCCCAGTCATAAAAGCTGTGGTCACCTCTAGGAAAGGGACCTTGATATTCTGCTTATGGAATGGTCCAGAGCAGTGATGATTACAAGCTCGCACCTAGCAGGCTGAATCCCAGAGAAGGAAGGAAAAAGGTGATTTTTCAGGCCAACCTCATTCTTTCAAACTTTTATCAAGTAAGAATTCTTACCTTCCTAGGGTGGAATGAGTAGAGAGAAGAAAGAGTCTAATATAACTCACTAGAATTTCCTCCACATTAGAGTAGGGAAGAATTTTCTTCCTAAAAGTACCTAACCTATTTTAGATAGAGTGACCACGCATCTGTGTTTGATAGCACTTTCCTAGTTCACACCTGTTTTCCCAGTGTAATTATTGTGTTCCTTTCCACTCTCAAAAGAGTTCAAGTTTGTTTCAAAAATAATTTGTCTGACAAATTATGTGATCATAATATCAGATGATATGGCAGATTTTTCTGGAGGTAGAAACTGTGGCACAGCCTTTGGGAAAGAATAAGAGTTACTGAGGCAAAGAGTGAAGGGATGGGGTTATTGGAAAGAGGAAATGGGAGGGTTGGGGAGAGGGAGGTACAAACCTCAGGAAAGCATAGAAAAAGTATCTGGAGCAAGAAACAGTGTGGTTTGTGCAGAAATTATAAAAATGTATATGCTGTTGGAGCATCAGAGGTAAGGCAGAAGTGGTAAGAGACTGAAGCCAGATACAATTGCTGAGGAGAATAGGGGTGGGATCCTTTGTTACATTATGAGTTTTTATAGCACCGATTAAAATGCCATTAATTTTCATATTCAAATAACCTCACTGTCTGGCTTTTAAGGGCCTCTACTCTAAAGATGAATGTATTGTGATGGATTTCCCATATATATCTATGGGACATCTCTCTCTCTCTCTCTCTCTCTCTCTCTCTCTATCTATATATACATATATATATATATATATATGTATATATAGCTAGATAAACTGAAGAAATACTTTTTAAGACTCTTAAAACATACTGCCAAATACTTAGCACTGTTTGAAGTATTTTTTTTTCCTAGAACAATTTTAAAATGTATAGTGTATTTAAGCATGGTATACTCAACTGAAGAGTTTATTCAGTGCTATGGAAAATTGTTTTCTCGTAGGAAAAAACACCAAGATACTCAAACATAAGCATTTACATTTTAAGACAAATTGTCATGTGTTTAGATAATTTCACATACTTATTTTTGGCATGTTGTGAATTTAATAGTAAAATTCAGTGACATGTTTTCGATGCTTGATTTTGCAAGAAATTTCCAAAAAATTAAAAAACTAAAAAATCATAATCCTTATTCTAGACAAAATTATGTCTTTCAATCAAATTTCACCTTTCACATTTACCAAGTAGTAAATTCCACCATAAAAATATTTAGTAGTTTAGTAGCTAGAAATGGGAGGATACTTCTTACTTTCACAACATTCTACATTGCCTCAGTTTACAACCTTTGAGTCCCAACTAATCTACTAGACATTTTAAATATGTTATCATTTTATTATTCGCAACAATCCTTTAAGATACATATCCTAAGTTTAAAAGTGAGGAATTTGAGACACAGAGGTAGACAAAATTTAACCAAAATCAGGGCACCAATAATTGACAGACCTCAATTTTAAATTGAAATCTTTTTGTTGCAAAATCCAATGATGTTTTGAATACACTACATTGCCTCCTTTGCTTTATCAAGCTAATTTTAGACTCAAAATGGAGAATAAATATGGTGTTACATTTAATCATAATCTAAGCTTTAGCCATTTTTAAATTATTCCATTTATAGGACAGTCAAATCAGTCAGAGGAGATCAAACAAGGATCTAATAAAAATCACATTAAAATCAGTTTTACACCTGTAAGTGTAAACTACAACTTCTCGTTCCCAGCAAATCTCCTTTTTTCCAAAACTTTTAATCTCTTGTATGGAAACAAACAAAAAGAGGAGGAAGTATTTCCACTGTTTACTTTCTACTCTCCTAAAGCATTGCCTTTTGTCTACTGGTGTCTGTAGTTACCTTCATTGATACTGGTGTCTGTTTAGAGTAGTGCAGTATCATACCTCTTTGCCACTCACTCCTTTTCAATTTCATCACATCTTAACTAATAAATCTTCTGATTGAGGGGGAAAAATCACATCAGATTTAAATTGTCCCATAGCACCTCTGAGACTGCTCCAGACTTTAAGCTAATCCATTTATATTTTCTCATTAACTTTTCATCTTTAAAATGATTTTCCAATTCTTTTTCCATATGAAAAATTTCCAAATGAACCTTCAAGAAAAAAGTTTTTATGAGCCAGTCAGGAAATATTTCTACATTTTTTGACACAGACATCTATACATTGTCAAGTACAGTAACAGTTTAGAAAGCATGCATTTCTTCATTCTAAGACCTGACCCTTAGACAAGAACAAATAAATATGAGTCTGTAACCCTCGAACTGTAGAAAAGGAATCTTCTTATGCTTTTGCAATCTGTGAGTGAGTGTACCTGAGTATACTGTATTGAAATGTTAGAGAGAGGATGGAAAACAATTTATGCAGGACTAGGAGTAGTTAATCAAGGTGATTTTGTTGAGTTCATTTGTTCATGAACAGTCTCTGGGATCCAGAGGAATAAACTTCACAGGAGACTTTTAGCATATTTAACTTGTATCCCTCCTGGTGTATTTTAACCTGTACTTTTGCTTCTTCACAATGTCTCTCATTCAAAATACTTTAGAAAAGTAAATCTATAACTAACTCTTCCAAAGATTTCTTCCTTTATATTTCAAAATTGAATTATTTTAGCCTTTTGTAGAAGGCCAACCTGCAGCAATTCTAGCTATTTTTTCAAGGTTCCACTCTGAATCATCTTGTAATTATCCCTAACAGGAGATGAAAATATGAACACAGGACTCAGACAGAGTCCCACTGATGATTACGAAGTGGACTTCTAGTCCTGGCACGTTAACTCCGACATAACCCTTAAAAACTGTAACAAAATCTACATTATGACCACATAGAAGCAAATCCAAGATATGGACCGTGGCTAATAATAACATTTGCCTAGGGTTCTCTGCATATCATAGATAACAAATATCTGTCAAAAGTATCACACTCTTAAAAAGTATATTTTCTATTATTTATGCATCAGTTTTGTTTCTTGTATCCCTTGCACTTCAGTTAGACATGAAATTACATGCTTACTGATGCAAGGAAACAGAACAAAGAAAATAAGAGTCAGTTTCTGGATTTCGGGTAAGGAGTAAGGGCGTATAGAAAATTGGACAGCAAAAGACAAGGACCACTGTCAAATACCAGAAAATATTTATTTTGTGGGGGACAGAGGAGAGTTCAAAGGGAATGAAGAGATCATTGAAGAGATCATCATAGTGAGAAAGGGTGAGAAAGGAGTCTGAGCTCCACACACCACTGAGACCTCCTCCTGCAATGACTGAGGCTTGTAATTTTATGAGGAACTAAGAGAAAAGTGGAGAACTATTGAGGAAGGAGATAGATGGGCTCCAGGCTAGGCATTTACAACTGGCCTCCTGTTCACACCTCCTGGGGTGAGAAGAAGATGAGCTCCAGGCCGGACATTCGTTACCAGCCCCTGTTTACATTTCCTGAAGCAAGAGACAAATGGGCTCCAGGACTACATATTTATGACTGGACTCCTGTCTAAATTTTGAGCTCTGCACCTTGTTATAAAAACCAGCAACAGGAATAGGGTAAATAACTGGACACTGGGCATTTTTATGGCAGGGACAGAGTGGGACTAAACCCTATTAAAGGCTCAAGAGGTCACACACGTCCCATCCTTAGGGCAAGGAAAACACTATGCATGCGCAAAAGCCTTCACGGGGTCAAAAAGGCAGGAGATGCCAGACCATAGTAAGTCCTGCTATCTCCTCCCAGAGGCATTTGCGGTGGGATCCATCTTAACTTAGGGGGGTGTGTGCACACAGGGGAGGGTCCAGAAACAAATTAGCCATGGGGCCAAAACAGTACAATTGGCCAAAAAGAAGACAAAGACCTGGAAAACCGACCCCTTATAAAAGACTTAAACTTCCCAAAAGGCGTGACTCTTATGAGTTCGCCTGTGAGTCTTTCCGCATGTACTTCGCTTTTACAATAAACATTTTACTTTTCTCTTTACCTTCTGCCTCCTTGCCTGAATTCTCTCCTGAAAAGGCAGGTAAGAACTAGGGACCCAGGCCCAAGCTGCTGGCCCCTCTGGTCCAGTGGTTAAGACTTCCGGTGCGGGAACTAAGATCTTGCTTCCTGCTACTGTTCTCTGCCGCTTACTGCTGCCTGCGTCCGAAATCACAATGTCTCATGTCAAGATCCCAGAAAGGCAGAAAGTCACC
Organism: Pseudorca crassidens; assembly: GCF_039906515.1. NCBI lineage: Eukaryota > Metazoa > Chordata > Mammalia > Artiodactyla > Delphinidae > Pseudorca > Pseudorca crassidens. The sequence goes on along the minus strand of NC_090304.1, from coordinate 73,519,195 downwards.
AGAGACCGCTGGTGATGTATTTCGGCAGTTTCTCTACTTCTTCGTATGAAATTAAAATAATAGATTAACTCATGACTATCTGAAAATGGAGCATAATTTTGAAGATATTTACACAGAAACACAATGGTTATTGTGAGCCCAGGGTAGGGGCATTTCTTAGCAGAGTCTATGAAAATACTTAATGAGTACCAAAATACCATCCCTCATACAGATATATCAACATATACAAGCATCCCCAGAGTGTATATGCATGCCGAAAAACAAACATAAGCAAACTTCTGTATTACTGAGGTTTTCTGGTTTTTGTTTTTTTGTTTACCACCCACATGAAGGAAACCTTAAGCAAGTTACACAAAAATAAGAAAACCTATATGTTTTGTTTCATAACTGAATTTCTGCTTAAAATTGATACTACAAGAAAGTGTTCATCAAGTATTATATTAATCATTACTATCCTCTTTTATCTAAATTTGAATTTAATAAATGTATATGATAGTCGTGCATTTACTATTACCTAGTCACTATGTTAAACATTTTAAATTCATTATCCAATGTAATCCTCACAAAAATCTGTTAAAGTAGGTTTTATTATAATTTTCAGTTTACTGATGAAAACGATCAGGATTAGAGAGGTTGCATAAGAGAGGGCTAGTAAATTGCCTAAGGTCGGAGAGGTAATAAAAACAGCTGGTGCTCAGATCCATCTTTGTGTGCATCAAATCCATGTTTGTTTGCATACAAACTGCCTTCAACTTGCATACAGTGCCAATTTAATTCAGAGAAGAGATGCTCCCTTGAAACTTTCTAGAGTTTGTCTTATTCCTTCAAAGAATGCAACCAGTTAGAGTAAATCTTTCTCAAAAGGAAAGATTTTGAAGCCTCACCATTTCCTTCTCTTCCACATTTGTATGAGAGCCACATAGACACAAGATCCTCATTATTGACATCATGCTTAAAGACATTCCATCCCATTCCTTTTTATGCGGTTTTGTTACTCTGCGGAATAATTAAATTGGAGTTAACTTTTTATATCCACTTGCTGCTTCTCTCTGAATGTTCTTCAGTGCCCTCTACAACGTTAGAAATTTATTCTTAAGCTGTGGTCCCAAGTAATTTTATAATAATTATCTTTGTTTCATCATAAAAAGCATTTGTGTTTTGAAAAAACAATCATTCTTATTAAATGCAGCTCTATATCATGATTACTGTTCTAGCCCAATTGTCTGAGTAGCAACTCAGGGAATATTCATGATATGAATTGAATTGGGTGAAAAGGGATATTCAAAACTGATCAGCTGGGAGAAAGGTGACTTATAAGATTAATGACAGGGCTTCCCTGGTGGCGCAGTGGTTGAGAGTCCGCCTGCCAACGCAGGGGACACGGATTCGTGCCCCAGTCGCGGAGGATCCCACATGCCGCGGAGTGGCTGGGCCCGTCAGCCATGGCCGCTGAGCCTGCGCGTCCGGAGCCTGTGCTCTGCAATGGGAGAGGCCACAACAGTGAGAGGCCCGCGTACTGCAGGAAAAAAAAAAAAAAAAAGATTAATGACAAGAGAATGAGGGAATGATTTGGGAGAAAGTTGAAGATTTCTGTGTAAAGCATGTTAAGTACGTTGTAATTTAGAGACGTTCAATAGGCAGGGAGGAATTCAGCTCTAGGTCTCTGGAAAGAGGTCAAACCTAGAGTGAAATACAGCAGGAACAAAATGGGCAGATGATTGGAGTCCGAAGTAAAGAGAAATTTTCTCTGACACTCAAGTGTGGTGACAGGAAACTCCAAGGTCACTAAAATAACTGCCCAATTCATCTTCTTTCCTGTCATCTCTCTTCTTTCCTGTTATCTGTCCTACCAATATTCTTGATCCACTTTTCACCCAAATTTTTAAAACCTAATTCCTCTATTTCATATATGTTAAGAAATATTCCAGGCTGTCAGTACTAGTATCAGCTCTTAATAATGGAGCAAAAAGCAAAAATTACATGAGCCCCAAGATATTAGAAAGAAATTAGTTATAATCCTAAAACTTTTGAAGTATACCTAACCTCACTTAAAGCATGTTCCTTTTCTGTAATTAAAAAATAGACACATTTAAATTTTATTGTGTTTTTAAAAATATCTATGTATGTAATGGCTTTCCCGTCCATGTGCTTTGGTTAAAACATGATTACTTGGTCTCCCAAGACTGAACAAGGAAGAAATAAAAAATATGAGCAGACCAATCACAAGCACTGAAATTGAAATTGTGATTAAAAAACTCCCAACAAACAAAAGTCAAGGACCTGATGCCTTCACAGGCAAATTCTATCAAACATTTAGGGAAGAGCTAACACCTATCTTTCTGAAACTGTTCCAAAAAATTGCAGAGGGAGGAAAACTTCCAAACTTATTCTATGAGGCCACCATCACTCTGATACCAAAACCAGACAAAGATACCACAAAAAAAGAAAATTACAGGCCAATACCACTGATGAATATAGACATAAAAGTCCTCAAGAAAATACTAGCAATTTGAATCCAAAACCACATTAAAAGGATCATACACTATGATCAAGCAGAGTTTATCCCAGGAATGCAAGAATTTTTCAGTATCCACAAATCAATCAGTGTGATATACCACATCAACAAATGAAGAATAAAAACCATATGATCATTTCAATAGTTGCAGAAAAAGCTTTTGGCAAAATTCAACACACATTTATGATAAAAACTCTCCAGAAAGTGGTCATAGAAGGAATACAACTCAACATAATAAAGGCCATATATGACAAACCTACAGCTAACATCATACTCAGTGGTGAAAAGGTGAAAGCAATTCCTCTAAGATCAGGAAAAAAACAAGGCTGTCCACTTTCACCACTTTTATTCAACATAATTTTGGAAATCCTAGCTATGGCAGTCAGAGAAGAAAAATGCATAAAAGGAATCCAAATTGAAAAAGAAGGAGTTAAACTGTCACTGTTTGCAGATGACATGATACTATACATAGAAAATCCTAAAGATGCTACCAGAAAACTACTAGAGCTCATTAATGAATTTGATGAAGTTGACAGTTACAAAATTAATAAACAGAAATCTGTTGCATTTCTATATACTAACAATGAAAGATCAGAAAGAGAAATTCAAGAAATTATCCCACTTACCAATGCTTCAAAAACAATAAAATACCAAGAATAAGCCTACTTAAGGAGAAAAAACACGTGTACTCTGAAAACTATAAGATGCTGATGAAAGAAATCAAAGATGACACAAACAGATGGAAAGATATACCATGTTCTTGGATTGGAAGAACCAAAATCATTAAAATGACTATACTACACAAGGCAATCTACAGATTCAATGCAATCCCTATCAAATTACCAATGGCATTTTTCACAGAACTAGAACAGAAAAGCTTAAAATTTGTATGGAAACTCAAAAGACCCCAAATAGCCAAAGAAATCCTGAGAAAGAAAAACAGAGCTGGAGGAATCAGGCTCCCTGACTTTAGACTATACTACAAAGCTATAGTCATCAAAACAGTATGGTACTGGCACAAAAATAGAAATATAGATCAATAGAACAGGATAGAAAGCCCAGAAATAAACCCACACACCTATGGTTAATTAATGTATGACAAAGGAGGCAAGACTATACAATGGTGGAAAGACAGTCTTGTCAACAAATGGTGCTGGGAAAACTGGACAGCTACATGTAAAAAATGAAATTAGATCATTCTTTAACACCATACACAAAAATAAGCTCAAAATGGGTTAAACACCTAAATGTGAGATCAGACACTGTAAAACTCCTAGAGGAAAACATAAGCAGAACACTCTCTGACATAAATCACAATATCTTTTTCTATCCATCTCCTAGAGTAATGAAAATAAAAACAAAAATAAACAAATGGGACCTAATTAAACTTAAAAGCTTTCACACAGCAAAGGAAACCATAAACAAAACAAAAAGACAATGCACAAATTGGGAGAAAATATTTGCAAATGAAACAACTGACAAAAGATTAATCTCCAAAATATACAAACAGCTCATGTGGCTTAATATCACCAAAAACAAACAACCCAATCAAAAAAATGGGCAGAAGACCTAAATAAACATTTCTCCAAAGAAGACATACAGATGGCCAAGAGGCACATGACAAGATGTTCAACATCACTAATTATTAGAGACATGCAAATCAAAACTGCAATGAGACATCACCTCACACTTGTCAAATAGCTATCATCAAAAAATCCACAAACCATAAATTTTGTAGAGGGTGTGGAGAGAAGGGAACCCTCTTACATATTTGGTGGGAATATAAATTGGTAGAGCCACTATGGAGAACAGTATGGAGGTTCCCTAAAAACTAAAACTAGAGCTTCCATATGACCCTGCAATCCCACTCCTGGGCATATATCTGGAGAAAATATGGTCTGAAAGGATACATACACCTCAGTGTTCATTGCAGCACTGTTTACAATACCCAAGACATGGAAGCAACCTAAATGTCCACCAACAGATGAATGGATAAAGGAGATGTGGTACATGTATACAATGGAATATTACTCAACCATTAAAAAGAATGAAATAATGCCATTTACAGCAACATGGCTGGATCTAGAGATTGTCACACTGAGTGAAATAAGTCAGACAGAGAAAGAGAAATACCATATAATATCCCTTATTTGTGTAATCTAAAAATAAATGATACAAGTGAACTTATTTACAAAACAGAAACAGACTCACAGACATAGAGAATGAGCTTATAGTTACCAGGGGAAAGAGTGGGGGAGAAGGGATAGTTAGGGAGTTTGTGATTGACATGTACACACTGCTATATTTAAAATGGATAACCAACAAGGACTTACTGTATAGCACAGGGAACTCTGCTAAATGTTATGTGGCAACCTGGATGGGAGGGGAGTTTGAGGGAGAATGTATACATATACATGTATGGATGAATCGCTTTGCTGTGCAACTGAAACTATCACAGCATTCTTAATCAGCTATACTTCAATATAAAATAAAAAGTTAAAAAAATGTGATTACTTGAAAAGCAATACATCTAATGCTAATCTAAATAAGAGATTATGCTTTTTTCCCTGTTTCTCATTACTACTGAACTGACTGTTCTAATACTCAGAAGTCTGGATGTTTTAGGCTTTAATGCTCAGAATAAAATATCATTTGTTATATTACTAAATTTGAGAAACTACTGCAAACTGAGATTATTCCCATCAGTGTAGTTTTCCGTTTCTGTTCCTAATGAAGTAATACAAGTTGGCTTTACCATGAATTAGCAAAAGTGCCATTAACAATAGTGTCCAATTAATGCTGAAATTTTCAATTTGTTTCATACCTAAAAAGCTATAGTGGTTCCTTCTAAATTATTAATAACATTAATCACCATTTTAATAGCTGCTATAGAAACTCAAAGAAAGGTGTTAGCTATTATTAGTTGAAATTATAACACTAAAGAAACTCAGGGGTTCAAGTTAAAAACTTTCCACTATACCCCTGAAAGGAAAAATCTAAAACTCTAATAAAAAGATCTTCAGAGAATGGAACTGAGGTGAGGAAAAAGGAAATAAATTTTTTCTTAAATATCATCTACTTTAAGTTCTCCATTTAAAGAGAGACTAGGAGCTTAATATTTTGTGACTTTCAGAAATGTTTAATTATTCAAGTGGAAAAAAAAAAAACAGGGCTCTAGAAACAGACACCTAGTGGGGCAGCCCTGCAAAAGGAAACTAAGGGTGCATAATGTTTCTCTTTTACATCCTTACAGAAGGTCTATGAAAAATACAGCCATATCTTATCTGATATCGAAAGGAACAGATACACTGTAGCCATTTTCACAAAGTTGGGGCTTCTTGATTAGCACTCTCATACATATAGAAATGTATAGATAGATAGATAGATGTTTATATGTGTATGTATACATATGTATACATATATATACATATAAACAGTCTGCAACTTTTATGATTGTATTCTTTCAAACTTACTACCTTTGAAAACTAAGTATCTCACCTTCTCCCAATTAAGATTGAGAGGCGATCCAAATGGTTTAATCATCAAAAAGTTTCAAAGCCCACAAGGTAAGGTAAGAATCTGACTGCTCCCTCTGAATGTAAAAATAGCCTAAAAGCTACCAAAATGATAAGGAAAATATCCTGGAACATAAGCCCTATGTAGTTCTCTAATCTGATGATGGTCTACTCTTACTTCTCTCTTTGTTATTACTCATGCTGTTCCTCCCACCTGGAGTTCTCTTCATATCCTTCTGGTATCATCCAAAACCAAGATCATGGTACCTCCCTTTGGAATATACTAATTCAACTACCCTAACCTCAAAAGTTCTGTCTTCCCTATTTCTGCACTACTGCTCTTTGTAAGATTTTGCTTTTTTCTTTATTTAAATCATCTCCCAGCTAGACTGTAAGTACTTTAAGAACAAATGAATGCATCAGTATTATGATCATTATGAGCTCCTTAGCTCTGACTACTGCCACAGAGGAATCTGTAGTTACCAAAAACAGCTACACACTGAGCCTGAATTGACTCCTCTGTTATCACCTACACAATTTTGGACAAACATCAAAATGTTATTTGCTTCAGTGTCTTATTTATAAGGACTAAGGAGGATCTTATGTGTAAAATACTTAGTACATGCTTAGCACACAATAAGAGCTTAATGAATTTTAGAGAGTATACTAGTCATTCAGTTATTAAAGAAAGCATAGATATGCAATTTGCACAACTGCATGGGTGTACCATTTATATTGCAGTCTGTGTGCATAGCAGGATGGCACTCTACCTTTACTCTGTACATCACATAGGTATATCACATTCACTATTTTGTTTTCTTTTACTGCTTTTTGTCTGACTCTGTGCTAAGCTTTAAGAATACAATAATGGAAAAGATGCAATTTCACTGTCCTTCTATAAATCACCATCTATTATAAATTGAGTCTCATTTTATTACCATGAACATGGTAACCATTCTGTTCCCCCAACATTTAGTGTAGGAGTTGAGTTCTTTATTCTGCAAGAACATTGTGACGTTTCTTTGCTGCCAACTACCAAGTTCAAAGTTTTGATAGAAGGTATCAGACAGACATGATCTGTCAGCATGTCTCATTCTTAACTACTGATTTATATAAAGAAAAAATGAACATGTAAAGCCATGGGACTCTCCAAGTCCAAAAGTGAACACACCTCCAAAAAAATAAAGAAGTTTGATTTTTTTTTCAAAACTCTTTCTTTCAGCTGTTCCTTACAAGTTGTGAGCTATACCTCTCATTGGCTGAAGTTTGAAAATTCACCTCTGCTTTAAAAACTCTGTTTTTGTTTTGTTTTGTTTTTACTTTCCATTTCTTTGCCTTATACCATCTCATTCATGTTGGTCCTTTATCTCCAAATAATAGCTTTCTTCACACTGAGATAGGCACCTGAGGTGTGGTAACCAATAACAGATTACTGGTAGAAGATCCTTTTAAGTGAGCACAAATGGCCATCTAGGACACAAAATATCCCTGCACACCACCACTATGTGCAAATAGCTAATCAAGAGTGCATCCCTTTGAAACTATTCCCTGGATTTCAATTACAACCAAACATCAATAATTTTGACAGATTGAATATTTAATAGGCTCTTATTTTTTCTTTAACTCATCTAATTTAGACATTTCCCTCCTGCTACTCCATTGTAACTTCTATTGTTTAAGGTCACCAATATCTCTGAGTTACTTATTCCAATTATTAAATCTCAGTTTTCATTTTATTTGACCCTATTGGTAGTATTTGACACCATTGATCACTCCTTCCTATGTGGAAGGAAAAAAAAAAACTTCTTGCTATTAGTTTCCTAAATTTAACACTCCCCTAATTTTCTTTCCTACCTGGCTAGCTCTTTCTCATCAGGCTCTTTTGCTTGTTTCTTCTCATTTCTCTTACCTTTTAAGTTCAGAATGTTCCAGGTCTCATTACTTGGACAATTTCTCTTCTCTCTATATACTAATTGCCTTGTTGATTTTATCCAATCTTATGGTTTTGGTTACTATCTAATGATGCTATTTCTCAAATGTATAAATTCAGGTCAGAGTTATCCTTATCTCCAAACTTATGTATATGAAATGTACAAGTTAAAGTGATAGATCATATGTGCAGCAACAAAACAAGTTTTAATAAATTTAGGAAGATTGAAATTATATCAAGCATCTTTTCAGATTATGATGGTATGAAATGAAAAATTAATCACAAAAAAGAAAACTGGAAAAATCAACAATATGTGTAGATTAAACAACATGCTAGTAAACAACCACTGGATAAACAAAGAAATCAAAGGGGAAATCAAAATTACCTCAAGACATCAGCAACATGATAGAATGAAAAATTTACCTTTGTCTCTCCCCTTCAATCTTCAAACAGTAAAGCATTCATAACTCAACAAATGTGCCTCTGCCCAACACAACAGGGTCTCAGATAATTCAACACATTTGCACATCTAAAGGTGGGTGAACTGGAACCTACAGAGGCAGAACTGAGGGAACACCAGAGAGGGTGCCTGAAATCCCAGCCATCTGACCACAGCAGTGAAGCACACAGCTTCAGAGAACCCAGTAACAGCAGAGAAGGCAGCACAAAAGACTTCAGCCACCCAACCACACCAGAGCCCAGGGCCAAGCTGGCAGAGCTTGTGAAATTTACAACAACAGAAAAGTGAGGCACATGTATGACCCCAGCTCCCTGTACCTCCATGGGGGAGCCTGTGTCTCAGGGGATCCCAGACACAAGAAAAGAGTCCACCATCCAAGTGAAGACAATGTATCTGGCAAAACCAAGGCAGTGATGTAAGAAGCAAGAATGAAGGCATGGAGCCACACCTCTTACAAAGACAATGGAGGCTGGAAAGTGCCACTCCCAAATATATCCAGAGGCATCTCAGGTAAGAAAAATGAAAAATTTCAGTGATAGTGCCACCTGCCAGAAAACAAAAGCAAGGAATCTAACCCTTAACCTCTCAATTAATATCAAATGCACCAGAAGAGAAACGATTCATCATACAACATGAAAAACCACAGTAACGTTACAGCACAAAAAGAAAATGACAATTCTCCAGAAACCAACTTTAAAGTCGCAGAATACTGTGATCTAACTGAAGGAGACTTCAAAACAGCTGTCATGAAGAAACTCAGTGAAATACAAGAAAACACAGAAAGCAGTTTAATGAGATCAGAAATAAAATTAATGAACATAAAGAACACTTTACTAGAAAGCTTGAAACTCTAAAGAAAGAACCAAACTGAAATTCTGCAAGTGAAGGACACAACATACAAGATAAAAAATGCATTTGAAAACACTGGAAATAGAGAAGACCTTATGGAAGAGATAATTAGTGAGCTTGAATATATAATACAGAAATGATACAAGTAGAAGAGGAAAGGGAAATTAGATATAAAAAATGAAGAAATACTACAAGAGTTATCCAGCTCTCCTAGGAAGGGCAACATTAGGGTAATGGGTATCCCAGAAGGAGAAGAGAGGGAGAAGGGAGCAGAGAGGTTATTTAAAAAAATAATAGCTAAGAACTTTCCAAACTTGGGGAAAGAACTGGATATACAAGTCCATGAAGATAAGAGAAAACCTAATTAACTCAATGCAAAAAGACCTTCTCCAAGACACATAGTATTAAAATTGTCAAAAGTAAATGACAAAGAAAGAACTTTAAAGTCAGCCAAATACAAAAAGATGGTAACATACAAAGGAAGTCCTGTTAAGCTATTGGCAGCTTTTTCAGCAGAAACCTACAGGATAGGAGGGAGTGGAAAGAAATTCTCAAAATACTGAAAGATAAAAACTGTCACCCAATAATACTCTATCCAGTAAAGTTATCATTCAGATATGAAGAGGAAATTAAGGCTTTCCCACACAAACAAAAGCTGAGTGAGTTCATCAACACTAGACTTGCCTTACAAGAAATGTTAAAAGGAGCTCTTCTACCAGAAGCAAACCAACCAAAATACAGAAAGCTTTAAGCAATGTGATAACTAGAGAGAACTGGAAAACTGCAACTCTCTATCAAAATAGATTTTTAAACACTCTATTATACTAAGGTTAAAGGGAGAAAAAAAAAAAGCAGAAAAATAACTATAGTGATCATAGTTTGGTAACAAATTCACAACATAAAAAGAGATCATTTAAGATAGCAAAAACATAAAATGGAAAGAGGAAAAGAACAGAACTCACAGAGGCAAATGAAAATAAGATACTATCAGCAGAAAAAAGACTCTTTTATCTAAGAATTATTTTATACAAACATCAGGGTAATGGCAAAACATAAACATAGAACAGAGACATGAAACATAAAAAAAGGAGAAAACTGAGAAAATATCATAGAAAACAACAAAACCAAAATGGCAGAGAGAAACAGAAGAAAAAAGAAAGAATGGAGCAACCAGAATACAAAAGATAAAATGGCAGTACTAAGTCCTCCTCTATCAATAATCACCCTAAATGTAAATGGATTGAATTCACAAATCAAAAGACATAGAGTGGCTGGATACATTAAAAAACAATATCCAATCACATGTTGCTTCCAGAAGACTCACGTCTGTTCTAAAGACACAAATAGAATAAAAGTGAAAGGGTGGAAGATGATACTCCAAGCAAATAGCAGCCAAAAGAAAGCAGGTGTAGCCATACTCATATCATACAAAATAGACTTCAAGCCAAAAAAGATAACAAGAGACAAAAATGAACAGTATATAATAATAAAAGGGGCAATTCATCAAGAAGACATAACACTAGTTAATATATATGTGCCTAACATAGGAGTACTTAAATATATAAAACAGTTATTAACAGACTCAAAGGGAGGGAGGAGATCAAGATGGAGGAGTTGGAGAACATGAATTCACCTTCCCCCATGAACACATCAAAAATACAACTATATGTGGAGCAGTTCTTACTGAAAACAAACTGGAGACTGGCAAAAAGACTTATACAAGCAAGGCTGTAAAGAAAGATGCAACAGGAATTGGGTAAGAAGGGAAGAGAAGTGATTAGATCAGGACCTGTGCCACTAGGAGGGGACACAGAAGAGGAGAAGGATTACACAGGCTCAGTGATCCTCCCTGGGGAGTGAGAAGATTGAACCACATATTGGGAAACCAAGTTATGAGGTCCAAACCAGGAAGATAAGTCCCCTTAGCTGGTTTGAAAAAGTGGGACTAACAGGAGGGTGGTAAGAAACCTAGACTGTACTGAAGAGCACGCACATGGTTGCTTACTCCTGAGAACAAGGTGGAGGAAGCAGATTGAAACTACATAGGACTCTAGCTGGTTTCCCTCAACCACCTCAGTGCAAGCCCTGAACCGCACTGAGCAACCATGCCCATACCTCTAGCTCCATCACAGCACCACATTAAGGAGAAGGCTACCTTTGCCAAAGAGAGCATGCAGTTGGTGCGGATGGAGCCAGCTCAGACACAGCGTGGCATCAGAACAAGGCAAGGGTGGCTGTTACTGGCATTCGTGGAGGCAGCAGATCAGGAGAGGTATGGAGCTATGATTGGTGTGCCAAGACAATCCCAGCATTTGCCCCAGCCCACAACACAAGCCCACTTTGGCCCCTCTTGCTCCAGTGCTGCTCCCCTCGGTGGGAATGTGCCATGCTGAAAGGGGAGAGGGTGAAAACTTAGGGAATGGAACTAGCTCAGACCTTACCCTAAGGGCTTCTGCTCCAGCACCCTGGGACACAACCCCACTCCCCAATAGGGTGGTGACAGCCACTGAACATAGGAGAAACCCTGGCTCACACCTGGCTCTGGCTGTAGCCACTCTATCTCCAGCCCTCCCCATCCCCCTCCACCACAAAGGTGATAGCTGCAAGTACAACCCAGGAAAAAATGTGACCCATGTTCACTTCAAATCCAGCTCTCCCACAAAAGCCACTGGGCACAAACAAACTGCACAGGATCACTCCCACAAAAGGACAGCCCTCAAGAATGAGACAGTTAACTGTTTCAGCTAAGTTCATAGACACAGAGAAAATTAAACAAAATGAGAAGATGGAGGAATTTGTTTCAAACAAAAGAACAAGGGAAAGATCCTGAAAAAACAACTAATGAAATAGAGATGATTAATTTACCAGATTAAGAGTTCAAAGCATTAGCAATAAGAATGCTAACTGAACTGGGAAAAAGAATAAATGAGCCCAGTGAGAATTTTAACAAGGTACTATAAAATATAAAAGGGAACAACTCAGAGATGAATACAATAGCAGAAGTGAAAAACACACTAGAAGGAATTAATAGCAGATTAGGTGGTACAGAAGAATGCATAAGTCATCTGAAAGATTAGAATATTGGAAATCACTCAATAGAACAGGAAAAAGAAAACAAATTTAAGAAACGAGAACAGTTTATGGGCTCTCTGGGATAACATCAAGGTACCAACATTCACATTATAGGGGTCCCAGGAGGAGAAGAGAAAGAAAGGGTTTCACAATGTATTTGATGAATGTATGGCTGAAAACTTCCCAAACCTAAAGAAAGAAACATATCCACGTAAAGGAAGCACAGAGAGTCCCAAGTAAGATGAATCCAAACAGACCAACAACAAGACATATCATAATTAAAATGGCAAAAGTTAAAGATAAAGAGAGAATTTTAAAGGCAGCAAGAGGAAAACAAAGAGTCACTTACAAGGGTACTCCCACAAGGTTATCAGCTGATTTTTCTGCAGAAACTTTGCAGGTCAGAGGGAGTGACATGATATACTCAAAGTGTAGACTCAAAGTCTACAACCTAGGATACTCTATCCAGAAAGATTATCAATCAAAATGGGAGGAGAGGTAAAGAATGTCTCAGATAAGTAAAAACTGAAAGAGTTCATCAATACTAAACAAACCCTACAAGAAGGGTTAAAAGGTCTTCTCTAAGTGGAAAAGAAAAGACTACAACAAAAAGTAAGAATTTATAGGAAAGGAAAAATCCAACTACTAAGGCAAATATATAGCAAAGGCTGTGGATCAACCACTTAAGTAAGCTAGTATGAGGATTAAAAAACAAAATATTGTATAATAGTTATTGTAGTTATATTCTATAACTACAAAAAACTGATAAGGGAAGACATGGAGATATAACTATGACTTCAAAACCACAAAACTTTAGGGAGGGGACTAAAAAATGGAGATTGTTTAGAATGTATTTGAACGTACATGACTATTAGTTTAAAATAGATATAGGCAAAAGTTAAGATATATGAACCCTGTGGTAACCACAAACCAAAAACCTACAATAGATACACAGAAACTAAAGAGAAAGGAACACAAGCATACCACTAAAGAAAATCATCAAAACCTACAATAGATACACAGAAACTAAAGAGAAAGGAACACAAGCATACCACTAAAGAAAATCATCAAATCACAAAGGAAGAAATGAAAAGAAGAAAAATTAGAGAAGAACTAAAAAAGAAAAAAAAAAACTGCTAGAAATCAAGTAACAAAATAACAATTAGTACATACCTACAAATAATCAATTTAGACATCAATGAACTAAATGCTACAATCAAAAGACATAGGGTGGCTGATTGGCTGAAATAAAAGACATATCTATATGCTACTTACAAGAGACTCACGTCAGAGCTAAGGATGCACACAGTATGAAAGTGAGGATGTGGAAACGATATTCCATGCATATGGAAATGAAAGGAAAGCTGGAGCAGCAATATTCATGTCAAACAAAGTACACTTTAAAACAAAGTCTATAACAAAAGACAAGGACTTTCTATATTGATAAAGGGATCAATACAAGAAAAGAATGTAACATTCATTAATGCATATGCACCTAATATAGGAGCACTTAACTATATAAAGCAAATATTCACAAACATAAATGGAGAAATTGAGAAAATACACTAATAATAAGGGACTTTAAGAACCCACTTATATCAATGGATAGATCATCCAGACAGAAAAGCAATAAGAAACAGAGGTCTTAAATGATAAAATTGACAAGTTTGACTTAATAGATATTGATAGGACATTCCACACAAAAACAGCAGAATACACACTCTTTTGAAGTGCATGTGAAATGTTCTCCAGGGTAGATTACATTCTAAGCCACAAAAAAGTCTTAACAAATTTAAGGGGATAGAAATTACACCAAGCATTTTGCCAAACATAGCAGCATGAAACTAGAAATAAATTACAGGAAGAAGAGGGGGGAAAACACAAATGTGTGGAGACTGAGCAACACACAAATAAAAAAATCAATGGGTTAATGAAGAAATTAATCAGTAAGTCAGAAAATACCTCTGGACAAGTGAAAATAAAAACAAAAATTTCCAAAATCCAAGGAGTTCCATAAAAGCATTTCTAAGAGTAAAGTTTAGAGCAATACAGGCCTAATTCAATAAATAAGAAAAATCTCAAATAAACAACTTACACTACCATCTAAAGGAAGTAGAAAAAGTACAAGCAAATCCCAAAGTCAACACAATGAAGGAAATAATAAACATCAGAAAGGAAATAAATAAAATAGAGACAGAAATACTATAGGAAAGAAATGATCAGTGAAACCTAGGCCTAGTTGTTTGAAAAGATAAACAAAATTGATAAACTTTTAACCAGGCTCATCAAAGAATAAAAGAGAGAGGACCCAAATAAATTAAGAAATGACAGAGAAGAAATTACAACTTATTGCTAAGATACAAAAAAATCATAAAAGAATACTACAAAGAGGTATATACCAACAAATTGGAAATCCAGACAATAATGGATAAATTTCTAGAAATATAACATTAAAGAGGAAATAAACAACCTGAACAGACCAATCACCAGTAGTGTAATTAAATTAGCAATCAAAATCTCCCAGTAAACAAAAGTCTAGGACAAGATGGCTTCACAGGAGAATTCTACCAATCATAAACAAGAGTTAATACCTATTCTTCTCAACTATTCCAAAATATTGAAGAGGAGGGAACACTCACAAATTCATTCTATGAGGCCCTGATAACCGAACCAGAAAAAGACACTACAAAAAAAGAAAATGACAAGGCCAATATATCTGATGAATTATAGATGCAAAATTCTCAACAAAATATTAGCAAACCAAATTCAACAATAAATAAAAAGGATCACACACCGTGATCAAGTGGGATTTACTCCAAGGATGCAAGAATGTTTCAATATCAACAAATCAATGTGATACACCACATTAACAAAATGAAAGATACAAATCATGTGATCATCTGCCTGGATCCAGACAATGCATTTGATAAAATTCCACATCAATTCATGATAAAAACTCTCATCAAAGGTAGTGTAGAGGGAACAAAACTCAACATAATAAAGGTCAATTTTGAGTAACCCACAGATAACATCATATCCAAAGGTCAACAGTCAAAAATCTTTCTCCCAGACAGTGGGAAGTTGGTGGAAGAGTAAGACGCGGAGATCATCTTCCTCCCCACAGATACACCAGAAATACATCTACACGTGGAACAACTCCTACAGAACACCTACTGAAGGCTGGAAGAAGACCTCAGACCTCCCAAAAGGCAAGAAACTCCCCACGTACCTGGGTAGGGCAAAAGAAAAAAAGAAAAAACTGAGACAAAAGAATAGGGACGGCACCTGCACCAGTCGGAGGGAGCTGTGAAGGAGGAAAAGTTTCCACACACTAGGAAGCCCCTTCGCGGGCGGACACTGCGGGAGGCAGAGGGGGGAGCTTCAGAGCCGCGGAGGAGAGCACAGCAACAGGGGTGCAGAGGGCAAAGCGGGGAGATTCCCGCACAGAGGATCGGTGCCGACCGGCACTCACCAGCTGGAGAGGCTTGTCTGCTCACCCGCCGGGGCGGGCGGGGCTGTGAGCTGAGGCTCGGGTTTCGGTTGGCGGCTTGAACATAGCCTGAAGGGGTTAGTGCACCACGGCTGGCCGGGAGGGAGTCTGGGGAAAAGTCTGCACCTGCCGAAGAGGCAACAGACTTTTTCTTCCCTCTTTGTTTCCTGGTGTGCGAGGATAGGGGTTTAAGAGCACTGTTTAAAGGAACTCCAGAGACTGGCGCGAGCCGCGGCTAAAAGCGCGGACCCCAGAGACGGGCGGGAGACGCTAAGGCTGCTGCTGCCGCCACCAAGGGGCCTGTGTGCGACCACAGATCACTATCCACACCCCTCTTCCGCGGATCCTGTGCAGCCCGTCACTGCCAGGTTCCCGGGATCCAGGGACAACTTCCCCAGGAGAAAGCACGGCGGGCCTCAGGCTGGTGCGACGTCACGCCAGCCTCTGCCGCCGCAGGCCTGCCCTGCACACAGTGCCCCTCCCTTCCCCCCAGGCTGAGTGCGCCAGAGCCCCCAAATCAGCGGCTCCTTTAACCCCGTCCTGTCTGAGCAAAAAACAGACGCCCTCCAGTGACCTACATGCAGAGGCAGGGCCAAATCCAAAGCTGAGCCCCTGTGAGCTGTGAGAACAAAGAAGAGAAAGGGAAATCTCTCCCAGCAGCCTCAGAAGCAGCGGATTAAAGCTCCACAATCAACTTGATGTACCTGCATCTGTGGAATACATGAATAGACAACGAGTCATCCCAAATTGAGGAGGTGGGCTTCGAGAGCAAGATCTATGATTTTTTCCCCTTTTCCTCTTTTTGTGAATGTGTATGCTTCTGTGTGAGATCTTGTCTGTATAGTTTTGCTTCCACCATTTGTCCTAGGGTTCTATCCGTACATTTTTTTAAAAAAAATTTTTTTCTTAATAATTAATTTTAATAACTTTATTATACCTACCTTTCTTTCTTTCTTTCTTTCTTTCTTTCTTTCTTTCTTTCTTTCTTTCTTTCTTTCTTTCTTTCTTTCTTTCTTTCTTTCTTTCTTTCTTTCTTTCTTTCTTTCCTTCCCTCCTTTAGACAACGAATCATCCCAAACTGAGGAGGTAGTCTCTGAGAGCAAGATTTATGATTTTTTCCCCTTTACCTCTTTTTGTGAGGGTGTATGTATATGCTTCTGTGTAAGATTTTGCCTGTATAGCTTTGCTTCCAACATCTGTACTAAGGTTCTATTAGTCCCCTTTTTTTTTCTAAATAAGTATTTTTTAATTCAATAACTTTATTATACTTTATTTTATTTTACTGTATCTTCTTTCTTTCTCTCTTTTTTCCTTCTTTCCCTCCTTCCTTCCTTCTTCCCTCACTCCCTCCTTTCTTTCCTTCTTGCCTTCTTTCCTTCTTTGCTTCTTTTGTTCTTTTTTCTTTCTTTCTTTCTTTCTTTCTTTCTTTCTTTCTTTCTTTCTTTCTTTCTTTCTTTCTTTCTTCCTTCCTTCCTTCCTTCCTTCCCTCCCTCCTTTCTTTCTTTCTTTCTTTCTTCATACTTCTACTAATTCTCTCTACTTTTTCTCCCTTTTATTCTGAGCTGTGTGGATGAAAGGCTCTTGGTGCTCCAGACAGGAGTCAGGGCTCTGCCTCTGAGGTAGGAGAGCCAACTTCAGGACACTGGACAAAAAGAGACCTCCGAGATCCACATAATATCAAACGGCAAAAATCTCCCAGAGACCTCCATCTTAACACCAGCACCTAGCTTCACTCAATGACCAGCAAGCTACAGTGCTGGACAACCTATGTCAAACAACTAGCAAAACAGGAACACAAACCCACGCATTAGCAGAGAGGCTGCCTAAAATCATAAAAAGGCCACAGACACACCAAAACACACCACCAGACATGAACCTGCCCACTAGAGAGACAATAGCCAGCCTCATCCACCACAACACAGGCACTAGTCCCCTCCACCAGGAAGCCTACACAACCCACTGAACCAACCTTAGCCATTGGAGACAGACATCAAAAACAGCAGGAACTACGAACCTGCAGTCTGCAAAAAAGGAGACCCCAAACACAGTAACATAAGCAAAATGAGAAGACAGAAAAACACACAGCAGATAAAGGAGCAAGATAAAAATGCACCAGACCTAACAAATGAAGAGGAAATAAGCAGTCTACCTGAAAAAGAATTCAGAATAATGATAGTAAGGATGATCCGAAATCTTGGAAATAGAATGGACAAAATACAAGCAACAGTTAACATGGACCTAGAAGAAATAAAGATGAAACAAGCAATGATGAACAACACAATAAATGAAATTAAAAGTACCCTAGATGGGATCAATAGCAGAATAACTGAGGCAGAAGAATGGATAAGAGACCTGGAAGATAAAATAGTGGAAATAACTACTGCAGAGCGGAATAAAGAAAAAAGAATGAAAAGAACTGAGGACAGTCTCAGAGATCTCTGGGACAACATTAAACGCACCAACATTCGAATTATAGGGGTTCCAGAAGAAGAAGAGAAAAAGAAAGGGACTGAGAAAATATTTGAAGAGATTATAGTTGAAAACTTCCCTAATATGGGAAAGGAAATAGTTAATCAAGTCCAGGAAGCACAGAGAGTCCCATACAGGATAAATACAAGGAGAAATACACCAAGACACATATTAATCAAACTGTCAAAAATTAAATACAAAGAAAGCATATTAAAAGCAGCAAGAGAAAAACAACAAATAACACACAAGGGAATCCCCATAAGGTTAACAGCTGATCTCTCAGCAGAAACCCTACAAGCCTGAAGGGAGTGGCAGGACATATTGAAAGTGATGAAGGAGAAAAACCTGCAACCAAGACTACTATACCCAGCAAGGATCTCATTCAGATTTGATGGAGAAATTAAAACCTTTACAGACAAGCAAAAACTGAGAGAGTTCAGCACCACCAAACCAGCTTTACAACAAATGCTAAAGGAACTTCTCTAGACAAGAAACACAAGAGAAGGAAAAAACCTATAATAACGAACCCAAAACAATTTAGAAAATGGGATAAGGAACATACATATTGATAATTACCTTAAATGTAAATGGACTAAATGCTCCCACATAAGACACAGATTGGCTGAATGGATACAAAAAGAAGACCCTTATATATGCTGTCTACAAGAGACCCACTTCAGACCTAGAGACACATATAGACTGAAAGTAAGGGGATGGAAAAAGATATTCCATGCAAATGGAAACCAAAAGAAAGCTGGAGTAGCAATTCTCATATCAGACAAAATAGACTTTAAAATAAGGACTATTAGAAGAGACAAAGAAGGACACTACAAAATGATCAAGGTATCGATCCAAGCAGAAGATATAACAATAGTAAATATTTATGCACCCAACATAGGAGCACCTCAATAGATAAGGCAAATACTAACAGCCATAAAATGGGAAATCGACAGTAACACATTCATAGTAGGGGACTTAAACACCCCACTTTCACCCATGGACAGATCATCCAAAATGAAAATAAATAAAGAAACACAAGCTTTAAATGATACATTAAACAAGATGGACTTAATTGATATTTATAGGACACTCCATCCAAAATCAACAGAATACACATTTTTCTCAAGTGCTCATGGAACATTCTCCAGGATAGATCATATCTTGGGTAACAAATCAAGCCTTGGTAAATTTAAGAAAATTGAAATTGTATCAAGTATCTTTTCCGATCACAACGCCATGAGACTAGATATCAATTACAGAAAAAGACCTATAAAAATTACAAACACATGGAGGCTAAACAATACACTACTTAATAACGAAGTGATCACTGAAGAAATCAAAGAAGAAATAAAAAAATACCAAGAAACAATTGACAATGGAGGCACAACGACCCAAAACCTATGGGATGCAGCAAAAGCAGTTCTAAGGGAGAAGTTTATAGCAATACAAGCCCACCTGAAGAAGCAGGAAACATCTCAAATAAACAACCTAACCTTGCACATCAAGCAATTAGAGAAAGAAGAACAAAAAGAAACCCCAAAGCTAGCAGAAGGAAAGAAATCATAAAAATCAGATCAGAAATAAATGAAAAAGAAATGAAGGAATCAATAGCAAAGATCAATAAAACTAAAACCTGCTTCTTTGAGAAGATAAACAAAATAGATAAACCACTAACCAGACTCATCAAGAAAAAAAGGGAGAAGACTCAAATCAATTGAATTAGAAATGAAAAAGGAGAGGTAACAACTGACACTGCAGAAATAAAAGAGATCATGAGAGATTACTACAAGCAACTCTATGCCAACAAACTGGACAATCTGGAAGAAATGGACAAATTCATAGAAATGCACAAGCTGCCAAGACTGAATCAGGAAGAAATAGAAAATATGAGCAGACCATTCACAAGCACTGAAATTGAAACTGTGATTAAAAATCTTCCAACAAACAAAAGCCCAGGACCAGATGCCTTCACAGGCGAATTCTATCAAACATTTAGAGAAGAGCTAACACCTATCCTTCTCAAACTCTTACAAAATATAGCAGAGGGAGGAACACTCCCAAATTCCTTCTATGAGGCCACCATCACCTTGATACCAAAACCAGACAAGGATGTCACAAAGAAAGAAAACTACAGGCCAATATCACTGATGAACGTACATGCAAAAATCCTCAACAAAATACTAGCAAACAGAATCCAACAGCACATTAAAAGGATCATACACCATGATCAAGTGGGGTTTATTCCAGGAATGCAAGGATTCTTCAATATACGCAAATCTATTAATGTGATAAACCATATTAACAAATTGAAAAAGAAAAACCATATGATCATCTCAATAGATGCAGAGAAAGCTTTTGACAAAATTCAACACCCATTTATGATAAAAACCCTGCAGAAAGTAGGCATAGAGGGAACTTTCCTCAACATAATAAAGGCCATATATGACAAGCCCACAGCCAACATCATCCTCAATGAAAGCATTTCCACTAAGATCAGCATCCTCAATGAAAGCAACTGAAAGCATTTCCACTAAGATCAGGAACAAGACAAGGTTGCACACTCTCACCACTGTTATTCAACATAGTTTTGGAAGTTTTAGCCACAGCAATCAGAGGAGAAAAGGAAATAAAAGGAATCCAAATCAGAAAAGAAGAAGTAAAGCTGTCACTATTTGCAGATGACATGATACTATACATAGAGAATCCTAAAGATGCTACCAGAAAACTACTAGAGCTAATCAATGAATTTGATAAAGTAGCAGGGTACAAAATTAATGCACAGAAATCTCTTGCATTCCTATACACTATTGATGAAAAATCTGAAAGAGAAATTAAAGAAAAACTCCCATCTAACATTGCAACACAAGGAACAAAATACCTGGGAATAAACCTACCTAAGGAGACAAAAGACCTGTATGCAGAAAACTGTAAGACATGGATGTAAGAAATTAAAGATGATACCAACAGATGGAGAGATATACCATGTTCTTGGATTGGAAGAATCAACATTGTGAAAATGACTCTACTACCCAAAGCAATCTATAGATTCAATGCAATCCTTATCAAACTACCACTGGCATTTTTCACAGAACTAGAACAAAAAATTACACAATTTGTATGGAAACAAAAAAGAACCTGAATAGCAAAATCAATCTTGAGAACGAAAAAAGGAGCTGGAGGAATCAGGCTCCCTGACTTCAGACTATACTACAAAGCTACAGTAATCAAGACAGTATGGTACTGGCACAAAAACAGAAAGATAGATCAATGGAACAGGATAGAAATCCCAGAGATAAACTCACGCACATATGGACACCTTATCTTTGATAAAGGTGGCAGGAATGTACAGTGGAGAAAGGACAGTCTCTTCAATAAGTGGTGCTGGGAAAATTGGACAGATACATGTAAAAGTATGAGATTAGGCCACTCCCTAACACCATACACAAAAATAAGCTCAAAATGGATTAAAGACCTAAATGTAAGGCCAGAAACTATCAAATTCTTAGAGGAAAACATAGGCAGAACACTCTATGACATAAATCACAGCAAGATCCTTTCTGACCCACCTCCTAGAGTAATGGAAATAAAAACAAAAATAAACAAATGGGACCTAATGAAACTTCAAAGCTTTTGCACAGCAAAGGAAACCATAAACAAGACCAAAACACAACGCTCAGAATGGGAGAAAATATTTGCAAATGAAGCAACTGACAAAGGATTAATCGCCAAATTTACAAGCAGATCATGCAGCTCAATAACAAAAAAAACAAACAACCCAATCCAAAAATGGGCAGAAGACCTAAATAGACATTTCTCCAAAGAAGATATACAGACTGCCCACAAACACATGGAAGAATGCTCAACATCATTAATCATTAGAGAAATGCAAATCAAAACTACAATGAGATATCATCTCACACCCGTCAGAATGGGCATCATCAAAAAATCTAGAAACAATAAATGCTGGAGAGGGTGTGGAGAAAAGGGAACACTCTTGCACTGCTGGTGGGAATGTGAATTGGTTCAGCCACTATGGAGAACAGTATGGAGGTTCCTTAAAAAACTACAAATAGAACTACCATATGACCCAGCAATCCCACTACTGGGCGTATACCCTGAGAAAACCAAAATTCAAAAAGAGTCATGTACCAAAATGTTCATTGCAGCTCTATTTACAATAGCACAGAGATGGAAACAACCTAAGTGCCCATAATCAGATGAATGGATAAAGAAGATGTGGCACATATATACAATGGAATATTACTCAGCCATAAAAAGAAACGAAATTGAGCTATTTGTAATGAGGTGGATAGACCTAGAGTCTGTCATACAGAGTGAAGTAAGTCAGAAAGAAAAAGACACATACCGTATGCTAACACATATATATGGAATTTAAGAAGAAAAAAAAAATCTCATGAAGAACCTAGGGGTAAGACAGGAATAAAGACACAGACCTACTGACGAA
The DNA here is from genome assembly GCF_039906515.1 of Pseudorca crassidens. Taxonomy (NCBI): domain Eukaryota; kingdom Metazoa; phylum Chordata; class Mammalia; order Artiodactyla; family Delphinidae; genus Pseudorca; species Pseudorca crassidens. The sequence goes on along the minus strand of NC_090304.1, from coordinate 73,496,430 downwards.
AGGACTTGAGGATACGGGGAGGGGGAAGGGTGAGCTGTGACAGGGCGAGAGAGAGTCATGGACATATACACACTAACAAACGTAAGGTAGATAGCTAGTGGGAAGCAGCCGCATGGCACAGGGATATCAGCTCAGTGCTTTGTGACCACCTGGAGGGGTGGGATAGGGAGGGTGGGAGGGAGGGAGACGCAAGAGGTAAGAGATATGGGAACATATGTATATGTATAACTGATTCACTTTGTTATAAAGCAGAAACTAACACACCGTTGTAAAGCAATTATACCCCAATAAAGATGTTAAAAAAAAAAATCTTTCTCCCTAAAACCAGAAAACCAATAAGGATGCCCACTCTCACCACCTCTATTTCACATAATATTGGAAGTCTTAGCCACAATAGTCAAGAAAAAGAAATAAAAGGCATCAAGTTTGAAAGGGAAGAATAAAACTGTCACTATTTGCAGACAATATGATACTATATATAGAAAGCCCTAAAGTCTCCACAAAAAACTTTTAGAACTAAGCAATGAAATCTGTAATTTTCAGGATACAAAACTAATATACAGAAACCTTTTGATTTTCTAAACACTAATAATGAGATACCAGAAAGAGAAAAAAAAATCGCTCTTAAAATCACATCAAAGAGAATAAAATAACTAGGAATAAACTTAACCAAAGAGATGTAAAACATATACTCTGAAAACTATAAAACACTGATAAAGGAATTTGAAAATGATACAAAGTAATGGAAAGATATCCCATGTTCTTGGATTGGAAAAATTAATAGTGTTAAAAGATCCATGCTATCCAAAGCAACCTACAGATTAACACAAAAACTATCAAAATACCCATGACTTTTTTGACAGAACTTGAACAAATAGCCCCACAATTTATACAGAAACACAAAAGACCCTAAATCATCAAAGAAATCTTGAGAAACAACAACAAAACTGGAGGTATCATATCTCTTGACTTCAGACAATACTACAAAGCAATAGTAATCAAAACAGTATGGTACTGATACAAAAAACAGACACATAGATCAATTGAACAGAATAGAGAGCCAATAAATAAATCCATGCACCTTTGGTCAGTTAAGCTATGACAAAAGAGGCAATATTATACATCGTGGAAAAGACAGAACATTTTCTCACACCATATTAAAAAAAAAAAAACTCAAAATGGAATAAAGACCTAAATGTAAGACCTGAAACCATTAAATTCCTATAAGGAATTATGTCATAGGCAGAATACTCTTTGATGTAAATCATAGAAATATTTTATTGGAGTTGTCTCATAAGGCAAAAGAAATAAAAGCAAAAATAAAGGCATTTGCACAGAAAAGTACACTTTGAAAAAATGAAAAGATACCTATTGAATTGGAGAAAATATTTGCAAACGATATGACTGATAAAAGCTTAATATCCAAAATACATAAATTGCTTATACAACTCAATGGCAAGAAATCAAACAACCCAATTAAAAAATAGGCAGAAAACCTGAATAGACATTTTTGCAAAGACATACAGATGGCCAGAAAGAACATGAAAAGAGGCTCAACATTGCTAACCACCAGGTAATGGCAGGTGAAAACCACAATGAGATATTATTTTACACCTGTGATAATGGCTATCATCAGAAACTCTTCAAGTAAGAAGTGTTGGTGAACATATGGAGAAAAGTGAACACAGTTGGTGGGAATGTAAATTGGTGCAGCCACTATGGAAAACAGTATGGAAGTTTTTTCAAAAAATAAAATGAGAACTACCATGTGATCCAACAATTCCACTCCTGTGTATTTATCTGAAGAAAATAAAACCACTAATTCGAAAAAATACATGAACCTCAGTGTTCACAGCAGCATTATGTACAATAGCCAAGGTATGATAGCAGCCTAAATGTCCATCAACAGATGAACATATAAAGAAGATGTAGTATATTTATACAATGAAATATTACCCAGAGAAAGACCAATCCTCTATGTTGTCACTTAAATTAGAAACTAAAAAATAATTTAACTAATGAATATAACAAAACAGAAATAGATTCACATGTATAGAGAACAAGCAGTGATTACCACTGGGTAGAAGAAAGATGGGCATGGCAAGATAGGGGTAGGGGTTTAAGAGGTACAAACTACTATGTATAAAACAAATAAGCTGCAAGAATATACAGCACAGAGAAAATAGTACAGCACAGAGTATATAGCCAATATTTTATAATAACTTTAAACAGAGTATAATCTATAAAAATATTGAATCACTATATTGTACATCTGAAACTCATATAACATTGTAAATCAACTATACTTTAATGCAAAATATAGCCATTTAAAAAATAGACTTAAAGGGAGAAGTTGACAGCAACACAATAATAATAGGGGTCTTTAACATCCCACTAACATCAATGGATAGAACATCAAGACAGAAAATCAACAAGGAAATATTAGTCTAAAATGAAATGTTAGAACGGATGGATCTGATAGAGATGTACAGAACATTCTATCCAAACAGCTGAATACACATTCTTCTCAAGTGCACATGGAAAGTTTTCAACAATACACCATATGTTGTGACACAAAACAAGTCTCAGAAAATTTAAGATTGAAATCATATCAAGCATCTTCTCCAATCACAATGGAATGCAACTAAAAATCAAGTACAAGAAGAAAACTGGAAAAGTCACAAATATGTGGAGACTGAACAACTGCTAGGTCAATGAAGAAATCAAAGGAGAAATAAAGTATTACCTGAAGACAAATGAAAATGAAAATACAATATACTGAAAGCTATGAGATACAGGAAAAGTGGTACTAAGAGGAAAGTTTACAGCAACACAGACCTACCTCAATAAAAAAGAAAAATCTCAAATAAACAATATAATGTTATACTTAAAGGAGCTAGAAAAAAATGAAGCCCAAAGTTAGCAGAAGGAAGAATATAATAAAGATCAAAGCAGTAATAAATGAAATAGAGGTTAAAAGATGGTAGTTAAGATCAATGAAACTAAGAGTTGGTTCTTTGAAAACATAAATAAAATCAACAACCCATTAAGTAGATTCATTGATGAAAAAGAGAGAAAGAAAGACCTGATACAATCAGAAATGAAAAAGAAGAAATAATAGTAGATACCACAGAAATACAAGGGATTATAAGAGAATATTATGAACAGCTATACACAAATCTACTGGACATCCAAGGAGGAGAAATGTACAAATTCTTGGAATTATACAACCTTGAAAGACTTATATGGATGAAACAGAAAATCTGAATAGACAAATCACTAGTACAACAATTAAAACAGTAATCAAAAGTTCCCAAAATATGAAAGTCCATGTCCATATGGCTACATAGGTGAATTCTACCAAACATTCAATTATTTAATACCTATTCTTCTCAAACTATACCAAAGTATTAATGAGAAGGAAATGCATCCTAACTCATTTTACAAGGCCAACATCATTCTGATACCAAAACCAGACAATGATAACACTAATAAAATTAAAGGTCAATATCTCTGATGAATATTGATGCAAAAATCCTCAACAAAGTATTTGTAAATTGAATTTAACAATACAGCAAAAGGATCATATACCATGACCAAGTGGGATTTATGTCAGTCATGCAAGGATGTTTTAACAACCTCAAATCAATCAACATAATACACCACCTTAAAAAAATGAAGGATAAAAATCATATGATCATCACAATACACACAGAAAAAGCATTTGACAGGATTCAATACCCATTTATGACAAAAACTCTCAATAAATTAGGTACAGAAGGGACATAACATAATAAAGCCCATATATTACAAACCCCTAGCTAACATCATAATCAATGGTGAAAATTGAAAGATATCACTCTAAGATCAGAAGCATGATAAGGATGCCTACTCACACCACTCCTATTCAACACAGCATTGGAAGTCGAAGCCAGAGCTATTAGGCAAGGAACACAAATAAAATGCATCCAAATTAGAAAGGAAGAAGTAAAACTGTCACTATTTGCAGATGACATGATTTTATATATATAAAACTCTAAAGCCCCCACAGAGAAACTATTAGAAATAGCAAATATGGTAAAATTACAGGATACAAAATCTACATACAAATACCTCTTTCATTTTTATATGTTAACAATGAGCTAGCAGAAAGGGAAATTAAGAAAACAATCCCATTTATAATCATGACAAAAAGAATAAAATACCTAGGAATACTTTTAACCAGGGAGGTAAAAGACTTGTACACTGAAAACTACAAGGCATTGTTGAAAGAAATTGAAAACAGTACAAATAAATAAATAAAAACCTATTTTGTGTTCATGGATTGGAATAATTAACATTAACAAAATGTCTTAATTACCTAAAGTAATCTACAGATTTAATGCAATTTCTATCAAAATTTCTAGGACATTATTCACAGAAATATAACAAATTATTCTAAAATTTATATGAAACCACAAAGGATCCCAGATGGCTAAAGCAATCCTGAGAAAAAAAGAACAAAGTTTGAGGTATCACACCCTCTGACTGCAAACTGTACCAGAAAGCCATAGTAATCAAAACAGCATGGTACTGGCAGAAAAACTGATAGATCAATGGAACAGAAATGAGAGTCCAGAAATAAACCCATGTGTATGTGGAAAATTAAAGGATAAAGGAGCAAAGAATGTACAGTGGAAAAAGGATAGTCTCTTCAACAAATGATGTTGGGAAAACTAGACAACCACAGCAAAATAAATAAATAAATGAACTGGACCACTAGGTAATACCATATATAAAAATTAACTAAAGATTGATTAAAGACTTGAATTTAAGACCTGCAAGACCATAGACATTGGTCTTAGCAATATATTTTTAAATATGTTTCCTCAGGCAAGGGAAACAAAAGCAAAAATAAACAAATGGAGTTATATCAAACTAATAAGCTTCTGCACAACAAAGTAAACCATCAATAAAAACACAACCAACTGAATGGGAGAAGATATTTGAAAATGATACATCCAACAAGGGGTTAATATCCAAAATATATATAGAACACATACAACTCAACAACAACAAAACAAACAACATCATTAAAAAATGGCAGAGGAGCTGAAAATATATTTTTCCAAAGAAAACATACAGATGGCCAGCAGGCACAAGAAAAGATGTTTAACATCACTAATTATTAGGGAAATGCAAATCAAAACCACAATGAGATATCACTGTCAGAATAGCTAGCATCAAAAAGACAAAAGCAGTAAATGTTGGCGAGGATGTGGAGAAAAGGGAACCCTCGTACATTGTTGGTGAGAATGTAAATTGGGGTATCCCCTATGGAAGGCAGTATGGAAATTCCTCAAAAAATTAAAACTTGAACTACCATATGATTCAGCTATCCTACTTCTGAGTACTTACCCAAAGAAGACAAAAACACTAATCAGAAATCACATAAAAAAAAAATACCTAGGAAAAATCTTAACCAAGGAGGTGAAACTCTTACACACTGAAAACTATAAAACATTGATAAAGGAAAGTGAAGATAATCCAAAGAAATTGAAAGATGTACCATGATCTTGGATTAGAAGAAATAGCCATACCACTCAAAGCAATCAACAGATTTAATGTGATACTTACCAAAATACCCACAACATTTTTCACAGAACTTGAACAAATAATCCTAAAATTTGTATGGAATTACAAAATACCCAAAATTAATGAAGCAATCCTGAGGAAAAAGAACAAAGCTGGATGCATAACCCTGTCAGACTTTAGACAATACTACCAAGCTAAAGTAATCAAAATAGCACAGTATTGGCACAAAAACCAGACATATAGGTCAATGGAACAGAATAGAGAGCCCAGAAATAAACCCACACACCTACAGTCAATTAACTGATGACAATGGAGGCAGGAATATACAATGGAGAAAAGACAGCCTCTTTAGCAAGTGGTGTTGGGAAATCGGGACAGGTACACGTAAATCAATGAAATTAGAACATACTCTCACACTATATACAAAAATAAATTCAAAATGGTTTAAAGACCTAAATATAAGACATGACACCATAAAACTCCTAGAAGAGAACATAGGCAAAACATTCTCTGACATAAATCAGGGCAATACTTTCTTAGATCAGTCTCCCAAGGCAAAATAAATAAGAGCAAAAATAACTAATAGGACCTAATCAAACTTAAAACTTTTGCACAGCAAAGGAAACCATAAACAAAATGAAAAGACAACCTATGGACTGGGAGAAAATATTTGCAAATGATGCAACTGACAAAGAGTTAATATCCAAAATATATGAACAGTTAATACAGCTCAATATCAAAAAAACAAACAACCCAATCACAAAGTGGGTAGAAGACCTAAATAGACATTTCTCCAAAGAAGACATACATATGGCCGACAGGAACATGAAAAGACATTCAACAATGTTAATCATTAGAGAAATACAAATCAAAACCACACAATGAGGTATCACCTCACACCTGTTAGAATGGCTATCATCAAAAAGGACACAAATAATAAATGCTGAAGAGAGCGTAGAGAAAAATGAACCCTCATACACTGTTGGTGGGAATAGAAATTGGTGCAGCCACTATGGAGAATACTATGGAAGTTCCTTAAAAAATAAATAAAAATAGGGCTATCGTATGATCCTAGCAATCCCACTCGTGGGCATATATCTGGAAAAGGTGAAAACTCTAATTCAGAAAGATACATGCACACCAGTGTTTATAGCAGCACTATTTACAATAGCTAAGACATTTACAATAGCTAAGACAAAAGTACCTATCAACAGACTACTGGTTTAAGAAGAGGTGATATATATATATGGAATATTACTCAGACATTAAAAGGAATGAAATATTGTCATTTGCAAGATGGATGGACCTAGACAGTATCATCCTAAGGGAAGGAAGCCAGACAGAGAACAACAGGTATCATATACTATCACTTATATGTGGAATCTGTTTTATAAACAGAAAGAGACTCACAGACATAGAAAAAAACATCATTACAAAAGGGGAAAGAGGAGGATAAATTAGGAGAAAGGGATTAATGGATACAAATTAATAAACGTAAAACAGATAAACAACAAGTATTTACTGTATGATACAGGGAACTATATTCAATATCTTATAATAACCTACAATGGAAAACAATCTCTATATATATGTATATATGTATATATATACATAACTGAATCACTTTGCTGTATACCTGAACTAAAATAATATTGTAAATCAACTATACTTCATATTAAAAAGCAGAATATTGAAAACTAATAAATAAAGAAATAAAAACAAAATTAAAGAACAAACCAAACCAAATCAAAACAAAAATGTGATACAAAGAACTCAGTATTGGTTATCAGAGGGGAAGGAGTGAGTGGGAGAGTGAGATGCATGAAGGAGATGAAATGTTTGGGTATGGTGAGGGATGGAAAATAAATTTTTGTTGGTTAGTGAAAGAAAGAAGAAAAAGGGGGGAGGGAGGGAGGAAGGAAGGAAGGAAGGCAGGAAGGAAGGAAGGGAGGGAGGGAGGGAGGGAGGGAGGAAAGAAGGAAGGGAGAAATAACAAGTGTTGGCAAAGATGTGGAGAAAAAGGAATCCACTTACACTATTGGAGGAAATGTAAACTGGTGCAGCCACTATTGAAAACAGTATGGGGGGGCTTCCCTGGTGGCACAGTGGTTGAGAGTCCACCTGTTGATGCAGGGGATTCGTGTTCGTGCCCCGGTCCGGGAAGATCCCACATGCCGCGGAGTGGCTGGGCCCGTGAGCCATGGTCGCTGAGCCTGCGTGTCTGGAGCCTGTGCTCCACAACAGGAGAGGCCACAAGAGTGAGAGGCCCGCATACCACAAACAAAACAAAACAAAACAAAACAAAAACAGTATGGGGATTCCTCAAAACATTAAAAATAGAGTTGCCATATAATCTAGTTATTCCACTTCTGGGTATTTATTCAATGAATATGAAATCACTAATTTGAAATAATAGACACTCCCCTATGTTCATTGCAGCATTATTTTCAATAGCCAGAATATGGAAACAAATTAAATGTCCTTTAATGGATGAATGGATAAAGAAGATGTGCTATATATATATATACAATGGAGTACTATGCAGACATAAAAAAGAAGAGTGAAGTCTTGCCATTTGCAACATGGATGGACCTTGAGAGTATTATGTTAAGTCAGATGGAGAAAGACAAACACCATAGAGCTTCCCTATCAAAACCAAACCAAACCAAACTCATAGATACAGAGAACAGTTTTGTGGTTACTGGGGGGTTGAGGAGTGGGTGGGCAAAATGTGTGAAGGGGATCAATTGTATGGTGACAGATGGTAACCTAGACTTATGATGTTGTTTACTTTGATGTGTATACAAATATCAAATTATAATGTTACACACTTGAAACTTACATTATATAACAATTTTACCTCCATAAAAAATTAAAAATCTAAATAAATAAATAAGGAAAGTCATATTTCTGATCAGACCCTCAAAATTTCCTTCTGCTATAGTTTTCCCCATCTAAATAAGTGGCAAATGCAGTATTCTGGTTATTCTGTCAAAAACCGTTTTCTTTCATATCCATTAACACCATTTTTCCAAATACATTAAGAATTTGACCACAGATCTCTACCTCCACCATCATCTCCCAGTTTTATGCCACCATTATTTCTCATCTGGATTAATGTAGTAATATTAATGTCTCTCTTCTCCTGTCTTTGTCCCTCATAATTTAGTTTCAACATAGAAGCATAGCTTCCCATGCTGCAAATCCCTTACAGCAGCCTACAAAGTCCTACAGGAACTGTTCAGTCCCCTCAGTTCTCTGATCTCATTTCTTCCTACCTTTCTTACTATTCACTCCATTCCAGCCACATTGTCCTTGCTGCCCCTCAAATATTCTAGACTCACTCCTGCCTCAAAAGTTTGAATAATTTTTTCTCTGTACTTAAAATGTTCTTTTCCTAGATGTCCAGGTGGCTTATTCTCTCACCTACTCTTGGTCTTTGCTCAAATATCCTCTTTTCAGTGAACTTCCTTCAAAAAACATATATGAAATTGTAGGCCTCTCTCCATCATTAACCCACTTTTTCACTCCACTGTTATTCTCCATAGTTCTTTGAACCATCTGACATACTTTATATTTTAATTACTTATTTTATTTATTTTATGTCTCTCTGCACCCTCCTTCTCTCCTCTCCCCAAAGACTCCACCAGAATGTAAGCTCTTTGAAGGTTTGTTCACTACTGAATCTCTAGTGCCTGGTTCAATGCTGGGTATATAGTAGATGCTCAATATATGTTGAATAAATGCATATAAATCTAAAGAGGTATGAAATAATTAAGCACCTCCACTTTCCCCTCCTTTAGACATTCTGAGATCTTTTATCTTTCTTCTCAGTATCTTATAAGCAATTCCTTGTTTTATGAAACATTTTCTAATAATCATTTGTACCTCATTAGAAATTCTAAATTTCCACTTCCATGACATTCTTCTCTTAAATACCCGTTACCTATAAATTTCAAGAGTATATTTCACCTTAAATAGATATCAGATGATAGAGAAATGATGGTGCCTCTTTTCTGTGCTCCTGAATTTACTGTCTTACCTAGGCCCTATTTGAATCATCTCTGCTGCCTAATCCTTGTGCACTTGCTAACACTGATAACTTATACAGTATAATTGAGAGAAAAATGGGGTGAATGCATCTTATTCAAACTCAGTTATGCAGGCACAGTTTTGTCATCGCTGGATAAGACTGGCTAAGCTTACAGCTAGGTATTACCCGCTTGGCTGATTTAGTCTTCTCTTTCAGCCACATAAAAATGCCACCTGCTATTCGCTTGATTGAAGATGGAATGATGTGAGAATCTAGTAAAGAAGACAGAAAAAATAACACATTTGTGATTCATGTGTTTATATTAATTCTCATTCTCTCTCCTTCCCTCTTTCCATCTCTCTCCATCATATCTCTTTCAGAACAGACTATGTTTACTCCAATATAGAGCCCATTACATTATTGTACTTTTGGTTTCATCCTGGACTATTTTTTTCTCAAAATATATCTGTCTATTCAACTGGCTCTTCTGTGAAAAGATTATTGATAGCTGAGTCTACATCAGAGATTTTCAGTGAGATACAGCATATTCCCCAACATTCTAAAAAGAAGATTTATAATGTCATTGTAGAATATCATTCAGAAACCATGGCCCATTAAGTTGCAACTGATGCTTAACTAATGTGCTTTCTCTTGAAGTGCCTATCTTTCCACAGCAACAGATAGCAATATGCGAAAGAGATGGAGACATGATGGGTGACAGTTCAGCTTGAAATTGCTATACAGGAGAAAGGCTAACTAGAGTTCAAAGGGAATTTTATACTCATATACACTCATGTCTGAGGCAGTAGACTTTCTTCAATAAGATTAAAAATTCTTACCTACCTAGACTAAATCTGATATTTTCACCCATATTTTAACTAAATTAAAGAAACCGAAGAGAAAATAGTATATGGATTTATAAAAATGTAAATCAGTTACCTAGCAATAAAAAACAGTCATTGCATACTCTTTGCATCTTCAGATCAAGGGGAAAAAAAAATCTTTGCAGTTCTTATTCGTTTTTAATATACCTATATCTTCAGTTTTCAGAGATGACACTATTGATGATTCCAATAATATTGTAATTATTCTCATAAACAGGAAAATTAAATTTCCACAAAATGTTGCTAGACATCCTCATACTGATGCCTAGAAAATACTGTAAATGCAACACATTAAAAACTCAACTGCTTCTCTGTCCCAGGCTACTTGTTCCTCCTTCTTTCAGGGAAAGAGCATGGCACAGTAATTAACAACCAGGACTCAGGTGTAAGATTACATGAATTTGAATCCCAACTCTGAAACTAGCTAGTTCCTTAACTCTGGGCAAGTGTCTTAACCTCCCTGATCCTTAATTTTTTTCTTCTGAGAAATGGGAATAATAAGAGCATGTATGCCTCAGAGGTATGTTTTAAGGCTTATATAGAAAACTCTGTATGAGTATTAACTATTTTGTTATTATTAATTCTTTGTTTTCTATCCTGATTAATAGCAATGTTGATCTTTCAAGTTACCCAAACTAAAATTTTGAAGGTCATATATTTTAAAGCTTTCCTTTTAAAATAATTTAGTTACCAAGTACTATTTCCTTTTTTAATTTTTTTAAATTGAAATATAGTTGACTTACAATGTTGTGTTAGTTTCTGGTGTGTGTGTGTGTGTGTGTATACATATATATATATATATATATATATATATATACTTTTTCATATTCTTTTCCATCATAGGTTATTATGAGATATTGAATATAGTTCCCTGTGTATTATATAATAGAATCTTGTTATTTATCTATTTTGTATTTAGAAGTTTGTATCTGCTAATCCCAACCTTCTAATTTATCTCTCCACCACCCCTTTTCCCATTTGGTAACCATAAGTTGATTTTCTATGTCTGTAAGTCTGTTTCTGTTTTGTAAATGAGTTCATTTGTCTCATATTTTAAATTCTACATGGAAGTGATATCATATGATATTTATCTTTGTCTGACTTACTTCACTTAGTATGGCAGTCTCTAGGTCCATACATGCTGCTGCAAATGGTATTATTTCATTCTTTTTTATGGATGAGTAATATTCCATTGTATAAATATACCACACCGTCTTTATCCATTCATCTGTAAATGGACTTTTAGCTTTCTTTCATGTCTTGGCTATTGTAAATAGTGCTGTTATGACTTTGGGGAGCATGTATATTTTCAAATTACAGTTTTCTCCAGACATATCCCAGGAGTGGGATTGCTGAATCATATGGTAACTCTATTTTTAGTTTTTAAGGACCCTCCATATTCTTTTCCATAGAGGTCGCACCAATTTACATTCCCACCAACAGCGTAGGAGGGTTCCCTTTCCTCCACACCCTCTCCAATATTTATTATTTGCCGACATTTTAATGATCGTCATTCCAAAACCAAGTTACTAATTCTACCACAGTAAGAACTATTTTATCTGCCCCTCTCCTTTTCATTCTCTCTATCATTATAGAAGTTCCTACCTAAATTATAATTTTCTCATTGAAATTATTGAATGAGATTCAGCTGTTCTATCACCTTCCAATCTATCTGTCATATGGCTTTCTGACTTATCTTGCTAAAACTGAGTGAAGACATAGTCCCTCTTTCCCTAAAAAATTCAATACCTCCCATTATCTACAGAAAATCCCCACACTCTTTCAACGGTGTTCTAGATTTTCCAAAATCTAGTCATAAACTACTCTTCCAAGTTTTATGTTGTTACAAACTTTACAGTCTCCATACCTAGTTTTCACTTTTTTTTTTTTTGACATATGTATTGGAGTATAATTGCTTTACAATAGTGTGTTAGTTTCTGTTGTATAACAAAGTGAATCAGCTATACATAAACGTATATCCCCATATCTCCTCCCTCTTGTGTCTCCCTCCCACCCTCCCTATCTCACCCCTCTAGGTGGACTCAAAGCACCGAGCTGATCTCCCTAGGCTATGTGGCTGCTTGCCACTAGCTATTTTACATTTGGTACAGTATAGATGGCCATGCCACTCTCTCACTTTGTCCCAGCTCTCCCTTCCCCTTCTGCATGCCCTCAAGTCAATTCTCTCCATCTGCATCTTTATTCCTGTCCTGCCCCTAGGTTCTTCAGAACTTGTTTTTTTTTTTTTTAGATTCCAAATATATGTGTTGGCATATGGTATTTGCTTTCCTCTTTCTTACTTACTTCACTCTGTGTGACAGTCTCTAGGTCCATCCACCTCACTACAAATAACTCAGTTTTGTTTATTTTTTATGGCTGAATAATATTCCATTGTATATATGTGCCACATCTTCTTTATCCATTCATCTGTCAGTGGACACTTAGGTTGCTTCCAACTCCTGGTTATTGTAAATAGAGGTGCAGTGAACATTGTGGTACATGACTCTTTTTGAATTATGGTTTTCTCAGGTTATACGCCCATTACTGGGACTGCTGGGTCATATGGTAGTTCTATTTTTAGATGTTTAAGGAACCTCCATACTGTTCTCCATAGTGGCTGTATCAATTCACATTCCCACCAGCAGTGCAAGAGGGTTCCCTTTTCTCCACACCCCCTCCAGCATTTATTGTTTGTAGATTTTTTGATGACAGCCTTTCTGACTGGTGAAAGGGGATACCTCATTGTACTTTTGATTTTCATTTCTCTAATGATTAATGATGTTGAGCATCCTTTCATGTGTTTGTTGGCAATCTATATCTTCTTTGGAGAAATGTCTATTTAGGTCTTCTGCCCATTTTTGGATTGGTTTGTTTGTTTTTGTTTTTTCGGGTTTTATTTTTGGTATGCAAGCCTCTTACTGTTGTGGCCTCTCCCGTTGTGGAGCACAGGCTCAGGACATGCAGGCTCAGCAGCCATGGCTCATGGGCCCAGCCGCTCCGTGGCATATGGGATCTTCCCGGACCGGGGCATGAACCCAAGTCCCCTGCATCGGCAGGTGGACTCTCAACCACTGTGCCACCAGGGAAGCCCAGTTGTTTGTTTTTTGATACTAAGCTGCATGAGCTGCCTGTATATTTTGGAGATTAAGCCTTTGTCAGTGCTTCATTTGCAAATATTTTCTGTCATTCTGAGGGTAGTCTTTTCATCTTGTTTATGGTTTCCTTTGCTCTGCACAAGGTTTTAAATTTCATTAGGTTCCATTTGTTTATTTTTGTTTTTATTTCCATTTCTCCAGGAAGTGGGTCAAAAAGGATCTTTCAGTGATTTATGTCATAGCGTGTTCTTCCTATGTTGTTCTCTAAGAGTTTTACACTGTGTGGCCTTACATTTAGGTCTTTAATCCATTTTGAGTTTAGTTTTGTGTATGGTGTTAGGGAGTGTTCTAATTTCATTTTTTACATGTAGCTGTCCAGTTTTCCCAGCACCACCTATTGAAGAAACTGTCTTTTCTCCATTGTATATTCTTGCCTCCTTTGTCATAGATTAATTGACCACAGGTGTTTGGGTTTATCTCTGGTCTTCTATCCTGTTCCACTGATCTATATTTCTGTTTTTGTGCCAGTAATATACTGTTTTGATTACTGTAGCTTTGTAGTATAATATGAAGTCAGGAAGCCTGATTCCTCCAGCTCTGTTTTTCTTTCTCAAGATTGCTTTGGCTATTTGGGGTCCTTTGTGTTTCCATACAAATTGTGAAAATTTTTGTTCTAGTGCTGGGAAAAATGCCATTGTTAGTTTGATAGGGATTGCATTGAATCTGTAGATTGCTTTGTGTAGTAGAGTCATTTTCACAATGTTGATTCTTCCAATCCAAGAACAGGTATATCTCCCAATCTGTTTGTCTCATCTTTAATTTCTTTCATCAGTGTCTTATAGTTTACTGCATACAGGTCTTTTGTCTCCTTAAGTAGGTTTATTCCTAGATATTTTATTCTTTTTGTTGCAATGCTAAATGGGAACGTTTCCTTAATTTCCCTTTCAGATTTTTCATCATTAGTGTGTAAGAATGCAAGTGATTTCTGTGCATTACTTTTATACCCTGCTACTTTACCAAATTCATTGTTTAGTTCTAGTAGTTTTCTGGTAGCATCTTTAGGATTCTCTATGTATAGTATCATGTCATCTGCAAACAGTGACATCTTTACTTCTTCGTTTCCGATTTGGATTCCTTTTTCTTCTCTGATTGCTGTGGATAAAACTTCCAAAACTATGTTGAATAATAGTGGTGAGAGTGAACAACCTTGTCACATTCCTCATCTTGGTGGTAATTATTTCAGTTTTTCACCATTGAGAACGATGCTGTCTGTGGGTTTGTCATATATGGCTTTTATTATGTTGAGGTAAGTTCCCTCTATGCCTGCTTTCTGGACAGTTTTTATCATAAATGGGTGTTGAATTCTGTCAAAAGCTTTTTCTGCATCTGTTGAGATGATCATATATTTTTATCCTTCTATTTGTTATATGGTGTATCACATTGATTGATTTGTGCATATTGAAGAATCCTTGAAATCCTGGGATAAACCCCACTTGATCATGGTGTATAATCCATTTAATGTGCTGTTGGATTCTATTTGCTAGTATTTTATTGAGGATCTTTTCATCTATGTTCATCTGTGTTATTGGTCAGTAGTTTTCTTTTTTTGTAACATGTTTGTCTGCTTTTGGTATCAGAGTGGTGGTGGTCTTGTAGAATTAGTTTGGGAGTGTCCTCCATCTGCTATATTTTTGAAGAGTTTGAGAAGGATAGGTGTTAGCTCTTCTCTAAATGTTTGAAAGAATTTACCTGTGAATCCATCGTGTCCTGGCCTTTTGTTTCTTGGATGATTTTTAATCACATTTTCAACTTCAATGCTTGTGATTGGTCTGTTTATATTTTCTATTTCTTCCTGTTTCAGTTTTGGGAGGTTGTGCTTTTCTAAGAATTTGTCCATTTCTTTCAGGTTGTCCATTTTATTGGCATATAGTTGCTTGCAGTAATTTCTCATGTTCCTTTGTATTTCTGCCGTGTCCATTGTTACTTCTCCTATTTTCATTTCTAATTCTACTGATTTGAGTCTTCTTTCTTTTTTTCTTGATGAGTCTGGCTAATGCTTTATCTTCTCAAAGAACCAGATTTAGTTTTATTGATCTTTGCTGTTGTTTCCTTCATTTCTTTTTCATTTATTTCTGATCTGATCTTTATGATTTCTTTCCTTCTGCTAACTTTGCAGGCCTTTTGTTCTTCTTTCTCTTATTGATTTAGGTGTAAAGATAGGTTGTTTATTTGAGATGTTTCTTGTTTCTTGAGGTAGGATTGTATTGCTATAAACTTCCTTCTTAGAACTGCATTTGCTGCATCCCAAAGGTTTTGGGTCATTGTGTTTTCATTGTCATTTTTTTCAAGGTATTTTTTAATTTCCTCTTTGATTTCTTCAGTGATCTCTTGGTTATTTAGTAGTGTATGGTTTTCCTCCATATGTTTGTATTTTTCACAGATTTTTTTCTTGTAATTGATATCTAGTCTCATAGTGTTGTGGTCAGAAGATACTTGATAAGATTTCAATTTTCTTAAATTTACCAAGGCTTGATTTGTGATCCAAGATATGATCTATCCTGGAGAAAGTGCCATGAACACTTGAGAAGAAAGTGTATTCTGCTGTTTTTGGAAGGAATGTCCTATAAATATCAATTAAGTCCACCTTGTTTAATGTATCCTTTACAGCTTGTGTTTCCTTTTTTATTTTCATTTTGGATTATCTATCCATTGGTGAAAATGCAGTGTTAAAGTCCCCTACTATGATTGTGTTACAGTCGGTTTCCCCTTTTATGGCTGTTAGCATTTGCCTTATATATTGAGGTGCTCCTATGTTGGGTGCATAAATATTTACAATTGTTATATCTTCTTCTTTGATTGATCCCTTGGTCAGTATGTAGTGTCCTTTGTCTCTTCTAATAGTCTTTATTTTAAAGTCTATTTTGTCTGATTTGAGAAATCCTACTCCAACTTTCTTTTGATTTCCATTTGCAGGGAATATCCTTTTCCATCCCTTCGCTTTCAGTCTCTGTGTGTCCCTAGGTCTGAAGTGGGTCTCTTGTAGACAGCATATACATGGGTCTTGTTTTTGTATTCATTCAGCCAGTCTATGTGTTTTGGTTGGAACATTTAATCCATTTGAGATAGTATCAATATGTGTGTTCCTATTACCATTTTCTTAATTGTTTTGGTTTGTTTTTGTAGATGTTTTCCTTTTCTTGTGTTTCCTGCTTAGAGAAGTTCCTTTAGCATTTGTTGTAAAGTTGGTTTGGTTTTGCTGAATTCTCTTAGCTTTTGCTTGTCTGTAAAGGTTTTAATTTCTCCATTGAATCTGAATGAGATCCTTGCTGTGTAAAGTAATTTTGTTGTAGGTCTTTCTGTTTCATCACATTAAATATGTCTTGCCACTTCCTCTGGTTTGCAGAGTTTCTGCTAAAAGATCAGCTGTTAATCTTATGGGGATTCCCTTGTGTGTTATTTGTTGCTTCTCCATTGCTGCTTTTAATATATTTTTTTATTTTTATTTACTTTTTGATAGTTTGATTAATATGTGTCTTGGCGTGTTTCTCCTTGGATTTATCCTATATGGGATGCTCTGTTCTTCCTGGATTGATTGACTCTTTCCTTTCCCATATTAGGGAATTTTTCAGCTATAATCTCCTCATATTTTCTCAGTCCCTTTCTTTTTCTCTTCTTCTTCTGATACCCCTATAATTCGAATGTTGGTGTGTTTAATGTTGTCCCAGAAGTCTCTGAGACTGTCCTCAATTCTTGTCATTCTTTTCTCTTTATTCTGCTCTGTGGTAGTTATTTCCATTATTTTATCTTCCAGGTCACTTATCTGTTCTTCTTCCTCAGTTATTCTGCTATTGATTCATTCTAGAGAGTTTTTAATTTCATTAATTGTGTTGTTCATCATTATTTGTTTGCTCTTTAGTTCTTCTACGTCCTTGTTGAATGTTTCTTTTATTTTCTCCATTCTATTTGCAAGATTTTGGACCATCTTTATTATCATTACTCTGAATTCCTTCTCTGGTAGACTGCCTATTTCCTCTTTATTTGTTTGGTCTGGTGGCTTTTTACCTTGCTGCATCATCTGCTGTGTATTTCTCTGTCTTCTCATTTTGCTTAATTTATTGTGTTTGGGGTCTCCTTTTCACATGCTGTTTGTTCATAGTTCCCGTTGTTTTTGGTGTCTGCCCCCAGTGGGTAAAGTTGGTTCAGAGATTGTGTAGGCTTCCTGGTGGAGGGGACTGGTGCCTCTGTCTTTTCTTTCTGGTGTGCAGGACCACATCCAGTGGTGTTTTTTGGTGTGTCTGTGAACTTATTATGATTTTAGGCAGCCCCTCTCTTAATGGGTCGGGTTGTGTTCCTGTCTTGCTAGTTGTTTGGCATAGGGTGTCCAGCACTGTAGCTTGCTGGTCTTTGAGTGGAGCTGGGTCTTTGCGTTTTGATGGAGGTGTCTGGGAGAGCTTTCACCATTTGATATTACATTGGGCTGGGAGTTCTCTTGTGCACTAATGACCTCAACTCGGCTCTCCCACCTCAGAGGATCAGGCCAGACACCTGGCCAGAGCATCAAGACCCTGTCAGCTACACGGTAGTTCTGTGATCTTGGAACAGGCAGTTAAGTTCTCTGTTCCTCAGATTTCCTTTCATGCAGCACCTTCTCACCCCACAGGTCTAGTCAGGTGTGAGGGAAGGGCTGTTGCTCACAGGCTGTGCAGCGAGGAAGCCCACGAGCCTGGAGTAAAACCAAACTCTATACCTGGTTTTTATGAATCATTTTCATACCTCTGTATCCTTCTTCAGACAGTTCCCTCAATCTTCCCTATGTCTCTACCTACCAAAATCCTATTCATTTTTTAAGCTGTATCTCAGATTTCCTTTGGGAGGTTCTTCTGATCCACACTAACTATTGTATTATTTCTTGTCTTTCTCGATGATTTGCCATTATTAAAGCAGCTTCCCCACTTTACCTTGAAAACATTAGTAACTTCTGTCAGTCTCTATATTAAATTATAATCTCCTTCAGAACAGAAATTGTATCCTTTCCCAGTTTTTACCTTTAGCAGCACCTTTCACAGTTTGTATCATAAAGACACTCAATACATTTGTTAAATAGAAGAAATGAATTTAATTTTATTAATTACATTCATTTGTCAAGCATTCTGGAAAACAATGTGGACAAACTGTGAAACAAGACAGTTCTTGTTCTTAAAGAGCTGATAGTAAATTAAGCTCAATTTTTTGATGTCTATGAAAAGCAATTCAAATGTGTGTGATTCTCAGTTTCCAAGATTCATGCAGGTAAGCCTGGCAGTTGAAAAAGACTAAGGCAACCTGTGTGGAGGAAAAAATTCATTTCTGACCTCTACATAGAAAATACTGGTTATATTAAGAATAGTATTATAGACTGAATATTTATATCCCCTCAAATTCATATGTTAAAGCCCTGATATCTAATGTGTTGATACTGGGACATATGGTGTTTGGGAGGTAACTAGATTTTGATTAGCTCATGAAGATGGAGCCCCCATGATGAGATTATTGCCTTTATACAAATATGAAGGGACACCAGAGCTTCCTTTCTCCATCAAGTGAGGATACAGTAAGAAGGTGGCCATCTATAATCCCCAAAGAGAACTTCACCAAGAACCACATCTGCTGGCACCTTGATCTTGGATTGCCCAGCCTCCAGAACTGTGAAAAATATCTTTTGTTTAAGCCACCCAGTCTATAGTATTTTGTTATGGTAGCCCACGCTAAGAGAGATAGGCTTATATGTTTCTCAGTACCAGTTCCTGAGGACACTGAGAGCCCCCCTCAATCCTCAGTTGACTTTCATCCAAGTTATAGAATGAATTGGAGCACTTGTGGAGAATCTAAATCAGAAAATACTTTCCAGAGCTGTTCACCTCTAGATTTCCAGAACAGTTCAACCTCACCATGGACTGTGTTCTTATAGTACATGAACCATAACATTACATTTTTCATTTACTCACTTGATAAATACTGGAAAGCACACACAAAAAAGAATGTACCCATTATACCATGCTTCTTGTTTCAGTTTAAAATAAACTTCCCTCTATTTTCTACCACTACTTAAAAGTAATTCATAAGGGCTGAGCTTTTCCTGAGTTTATATTTTAAAAGCAGTTATTTAATATATGCACCTTATTCCATAAGCCTGGGAAGGTGTAGTTTGTCTCATATCTACAGTACTTAGCACAGTGCTTCAGGTATTAATCACTATCAACACTCCAGTGTTTACTAAGTGTTTCAAACTGTGCTAATACTTTAAACATATAATTTTACTTTTATAAAAATACTGAAAGATCAATGGTACTGTAATCCCCTTATTTCACAAGACACAGCTAAAGATCAGAGAAGTTAAAGAACTTGTTTCACTACTCATGGGTAGTGAGTGCAGAATTTAAACTCTGAATATATTCATGAAACCTTGTGCCAAGCCACTATATTATATTGTTTTCTCAATTATTATTTTAAGTGGCTGAGTGCATAAATACCATATAAAGATGGCTTGAGGAAATAAAATTCTGTTTAGTTTAATCATTCTGCCCTACTCATCCACTTTAAGTCTATTAAATTTATAGAGAAAATTAGTTTTGAAAGCCCAATGAAAATGAAAGAATGCTAATTCTTAATAATTTGTGCTCACGGAGATAAGCTATGGAAAAAATGTAGATCACACAAAAGTCATTGTTTTTACCTTTGAAGTTAATAACATGACTGTATATAATGTTTACCTTCCTAATTGCATATTCCTTAGGCTAATACTGAAATGAAGCTGAGCCCTGGGAGAACATTTTTTGAGCCCCTCAGGATAGAAAAATAGACCAGTAAATCCAGCCCTTACTAAATATTCTAAAATTAATTATTTTCAGTATATAATCCTTAACATGGTATATTTGTATATTCAGTTGTGGATAACAGATTTAGTACATGGCTTTCAAATGTGATTAGGATACAATTTGATGCTATATATGTATTGATCAAGTACCCCTCCCATATGAAATCAGGCAGTACATATTACCTTTACCACACACTGACACTTAATTATTCCTGATCTCAGCTCTGCTAATTACTAGCAAATTCTCTTAGGATACTAATGTCAACTCAACTTCTCTATAAAATGGTAGGAAGAAGGTATTTCAATGAGCTTAGCCTTTCCCTTGATACTGGTATTAATTCTTAAAATACTTCCATAAAATCCCACCTCTTGGGAATGTAGCAGAAAAACCAATAGAGAATTTCTAAGGTGCATTTCTAATGCCAGCAATTCTAAACTCTGTGACAAATTGCATTAAAAGAATATTTTATTTTGGTGTGTGTATGTCTTAGTTCTTTAGTTACCCTGCAGGTTCCCTTGAGGTCAGAGATCTCATTTAACATATTTTTCTAAATTCATGTTAAATATTCAATAAACCTTTGCTAAAACAATGAATGAACAGGCACAACTTCACAACTACCAGATCCAACATATTCCTGAAGAGTAGGAACACAGGCTTATGTATCTCAGGGGCATCTGGCTCACTACTGTGAGGCAGGGGGTGGGGGGGGGTCATCAATAAAGAATACCTCCTAGCAGATGTCCTCTGAATTCTATTAGTTCCTCCTAAGAAAGTTACTGCTTCATTACACACACTATTTGTGCAGGAGTTTTCTTTCTGTCACTGGTTAATTTTTTTGTGTGCTTCTGGTGGTATTCAGTGTACTTTTCCTCTACTTACTATTCCTTCTAGGCTACATTCATTCCTGTGAGATGACAGGTTTGATTTACCCACACCCAGCCCCACTTTCATGGCCCATAGGACACTGGTGCCTGTTACTTCGTTGCAGTTTGATATCTGTTTGGCTATGAATGGTAGTGGCAAGTAAATGGTATTGTCAAAATCAAGGACTTGGAAAGAAAAGTTTCTTCTTCAGAATATTAGGCAGGACATAAGATGGTGAGCATGGGGAAAGATGTGTCAGGAGAGATGGAATTTGCCTGAGGCAAATTAATTAATTAAATTAAAATAAACATAAGAATTTGCTATTTGAGGGAACAGTGTGCTGAATATTTTTTCAAATTAAGTACATATATTTAATTTTTAAGTATATAACATATTGTTTTGTTTTGTGGTGTGTGTGTGTGTGTGTGTGTGTGTGTGTGTTTTAATGGGTCAACTTGCCTATGTTTTATTTTGTTATATTGGAACAGTTTGCATCTTTTCTGGAGCACTGTTGATGACCAGGTGTATCATGAAGAAAAAAAGCCACTTATATAAGACTACCTAAAACTGAGTGATGTTTCCATATTATTACTTCCATTCACTCCCTTTCCCTTTCCATTAAAAAACATATGATGTTTACTCCTTTACAAAAGGATTCAGGAGTGAATTGGTCTACCTTGGGTACAAAAATTAATTAACCCAACTACATCTCCTTGTGTGTATATGTGTGTGTTCGTGTGTATGTGTGTGTGTGTGTCTTCCTGTAGATTGTTACTTACCATACCTTGAAGTTCAAAAAGTAATAACAAAGTAGGGTGTGTGGAGTGCGTATGTATGTGTACTCACTAGCTACTAATTGTGTGATTTGCACTTTACTTCTTTTTGATCCTCAAATTTTTCTTTGCTCCTTCAATTACTTAGGGAATATGGGTATTTTTATAAAGATGATTGTACTTCACTAAAAGCAAAAATCTGATCTACAGAAAAGATAAATATAAGTCGAAGATTTTTCACCCTACAAAGGAATTCACTAAAAGATTCCTTCCTTTAGTATATTTCAAACATTAAATTTATACCACTTTCCTTAACTCATGACCTCAGGAACACATAAAAGTATATTTAAAATGCACTTAACAGTATATTTAACAACCCAGGAAGTAATAAGAGAAAGAAAAAAAACTAAAACATGTCATATTTTCCTTGGCTCTATATGAGTCATTTGAGATCCTGGTAATGTCATTGAATGTTTATATTCTTGCTGACAATTATTGGTCACTCATTCTTTCATTTATTCAGCTATTCCCTTTAAAAAAAACTGAGATCCTACTATAGCTCAGTTAATTTTTAAATGTCTTACAGTTCAAGTAAGAGACACTGACAATAAACATAATTGCCTTCATAATCAATAACAGGGAGGAAAGAAAGCACGTAAAGACATAATAACAGAGAATAAAATATTGTTGGACATTACTAATAAACAACAGTATGGCCTCTCGATCTCTCAGGAGATTGAGCTTTTTTCTATTCATTTACAGTATTTGTTAAGTGTGTTATTACCTTTAGGCCTTAGTTTCTTTATCTTTGAAGTATTACATTTACCTCAGAGTGTTGTTTAAGGGCTAATCAAGCCATTATACATAGATCATTTAACATCTCAATAACCATTAAGTTTCTATTGTGTAATTATTATTACTGCTTTATCATTATTATTATTATTATTATTTGCCTTTTCATGAATAATTTAGATTTTCTCCTATTTCTTTGGCAGGTAAGAACCAACCTTCTTCCTCTCAGTCATTAGTCTTCCCAACACAGTGGTCAGCATTTTCAGTTAGGTAATTCTTCATTCTATAAGTGGAGCCATTTATCAAAACTTACCAAATTTCTTCCTCATGTACACGAAGAAGCCATCCTGGAATATTCTCTGTCCATTGCAATGTGCACTCAGGCAGTGACATGAAAATCAGTACAGGAGGACCTAATGATCTGATTCCATTAACAATTGCTTATTTGGGTGGTAAGTAACCTGAGACAAAGAGAACATGCAGTTTTGCCTGCCAATACAGTAAAAAAGGGTTGCCATTACTGTTCTATAGAGATTATAATCAATGATACTTTTTATTGTCTCAATTGAACTACATTGTAGCCAATTAAATAGTTGTCTAGATGGCATGAAGTAAAATGAAATAGTCTAGAATCGTTCATGGCTTGTACAAAATTAGCTCTTGTACAATAGCTTAATGCCTTAATGCCTTTTAATGGCAAGAGGTCACCTTATTCACCTGACAAATTAACCTTTTCTTTAAACAAACAATTTTGATCTCCACATTAAAAACAAAAATTGTTTAAAAGTTTTCAGATCTTCAAAGAAGAAACTGGTTATCTTCCCACCTATTTGTAAGTTAAGGTTTCATTGTTCCTTTCTTAAATATATGATGAATTTTTATTTTATATGGAAATTGTCAACAACTGAGATTTATCTTTTTTTTTATTTTTTTTTAACATCTTTATTGGAGTATAATTGCTTTACAATGGTATGTTAGTTTCAGCTTCACAACAAAATGAATCAGTTATATATATACATATATTCCCATATCTCTTCCCGCTTGCGTCTCCCTCCCTCCCACCCTCCCTATCCCACCCCTCCAGGCGGTCACAAAGCACCGAGCTGATCTCCCTGTGCTATGCGGCTGCTTCCCACTAGCTAACTATCTTACGTTTGGTAGTGTATATATGTCCATGCCTCTTTATCGCTTTGTCACCATTTACCCTTCCCCCTCCCCATAGCCTCAAGTCCATTCTCTAGTAAGTCTGTGTCTTTGTTCCTGTTTCACCCCTAGGTTTTTCATGACATTTTTTTTTTTTAAATTCCATATATATGTGTTAGCATACGGTATTTGTCTCTCTCTTTCTGACTTACTTCACTCTGTATGACAGACTCTAGGTCTATCCACCTCATTACAAATAGTTCAATTTCATCTCTTTTTATGGCTGAGTAATATTCCATTGTATATATGTGCCACATCTTCTTTATCCATTCATCCGATGATGGACACTTAGGTTGTTTCCATCTCTGGGCTATTGTAAATAGAGCTGCAATGAACATTTTGGTACATGACTCTTTTTGAATTATGGTTTTCTCAGGGTATATGCCCAGTAGTGGGATTGCTGGGTCTTATGGTAGTTCTATTTGTAGCTTTTTAAGGAACCTCCATACTGTTCTCCACAGTGGCTGTATCAATTTACATTCCCACCAACAGTGTAAGAGGGTTCCCTTTTCTCCACACCCTCTCCAGCATTTATTGTTTCTAGATTTTTTGATGATGGCCATTCTGACTGGTGTGAGATGATATCTCATTGTAGTTTTGATTTGCATTTCTCTAATGATTAGTGATGTTGAGCATTCTTTCATGTGTTTGTTGGCAGTCTGTATATCTTCTTTGGAGAAATGTCTATTTAGGTCTTCTGCCCATTTTTGGATTAGGTTGTTTGTTTTTTTGTTATTAAGCTGCATGAGCTGCTTATAAATTTTGGAGATTAATCCTTTGTCAGTTGCTTCATTTGCAAATATTTTCTCCCATTCTGAGGGTTGTCTTTTGGTCTTCTTTATGGTTTCCTTTGCTGCGCAAAAGCTTTTAAGTTTCATTAGGTCCCATTTGTTTACTTTTGTTTTTATTTCCATTTCTCTAGGAGGTGGGTCAAAAAGGACCTTGCTGTGATTTATGTCATAGAGTGTTCTGCCTATGTTTAACCAACTGTACTATGGACCACTTATTGAGCACACTGAAGCTGTCACACCCTTTTATTATCCAGAAAGCTATGGTATTAAACATTCATGCAATGTTCTAATATTATTGTTTGAATCCAGTTATGACAAAATATAATTTTCTTTTCATAAGAATCATTATGGAACACAAGGGTGAGTATATACAATAAAACATTTGGTTTAAGTTTCCTAAACATTTAAGATTTGCCTGATATTCACCATGTTTTCAAATCAAACTACAATTTTTCTTCTAAAAAACATGTAACCTGGAATTTTCTAAACCTAGTTAATTTAGTACAACCAATGATAGTGATATTTTCTACAGTTATTATCAGAAAGTTTTCATAACATAAAAAAGAGCATATATCACTAACTTATCCATCTAGACCCACTTCTCATCCTAAACTTACTGAGAAACTGAAATGAGAGAATTGTTTCTTCTATGCCCCTTTCCAATTTCTAAAATTTATTTTTGTTTCAAGCATTACCGAACACTTTTGTGACACACAGCATATTAAAACCTAGATATACAAAGATGAATAGAACACAGTAATTTCCTTTTAAATTTTTACAGTCTTGTCTCTCCACATACAGATAAACCAATTTTGCCTTTAATTGACTGGATATTGCCAAAAGGGAGTGGGGGAGTGCTATCTGGAAGGAGGTGAGTGGAGCCACTTGTATAGCAGTAAAATTCAGTCATTGACAAACACACTGTGGCTATTTTGTTCATCAGAATTTATGTCTGCTTTGAAGAAAAATAGCTGAATTTTTTTATCAAAATACTTGTTAGAACACTGACCAGCAGGACCCTATTTAATTACAGACATAGGAAACTGTTCTAGTCTAGGAAAGAATCTGAAAAAGGTTTGGGGTAAGAAGAAAGAATAAATAAATAAATAAACTTCTGTTTTATAAGGAGATTTTATAGTTCTAAATAACTTTTATTACTTCTTTCAAACTGTAAGCACCAGAAAAAAAACACATGATACTTTATTTTTGTTTTTACAGTTTGGTTGGTTTATTTGATTTTTTCTTTTAAAAACTTTTTTTCAACTTGCCAAAATTGAGTTAAGAAGATATATAAAATATAAATCATACTCTATATTTTAAAGAAGTTAAAGCTGAAGCTAAAACTCTTCCCTCCAAAAGACACCAGAATCTAGGAATTATACCTCAAAGGGAAGTGAGTTCTTATATTCACCAAAACATATGTACAACAAGGTTCATCACACTTTTATTCATAATCAGTCAAATTCTAGATGCAGTTTGAGTGTTCATGAACACTAAAATGGGTAAATAGATAAGAGGTTAAATATTCTAGTCAGAGAAAATGTGAGAAATATGAGAGAGTATGGTGCCTTCAAGGTTCTGAATTCATTTTATGACTAGAATATAAGTATTAGGGAGAGAACAGAAAGTGAAGTAGCCTAGGTAGAGAGTTGAGAAAAATAAGAATAGAGAATCATAAAACCTATATTAAGGAGTTTATACTTTTTACTAAGAAAGGCATTGACAAGTTTTAATCAATGAAGTAGTATGATCAGATGGATGTGCAGTTTAGAAGGAGGCTATGGCTGCATAGAATAAAATGAATTGATACAGAAGGTGCTATTCTAGATGCAGGAGTATTTATGTGATTGGCTCCTCCATGACATTCATAAATCTACTTAAATTTAACTTCTTAGAGAGGCTTTCCTTAATTTTTCTAAAATAGGTGCCACTCTTTTACCCAGTCTGGTTCTCTATCTTTCATATATTCCTGATTTTTAAAAATTTTATCATTTATTAAAATTATATTATTTATTTGTTTCTTTTCTACTTTCTCTGCTAAGATGTAAGATCCATGAGAGCCAAAGCCTTTATTGATCTTTTCCTCATTGAATCACCAAGTGCAAGAACAGTGTTAGTACATAGTAGGTATTCAGTTAATATTTTTGTATTAATTAGTAAATGAATCCCAAAGTACTGCATTATATTCCAGGTATAGCTGAGCTTTTAGAAATGAGACTTTCATGCTATTCCCCCATCTACTACACAACTGCTTGCACAATTAATTCATACTGACTTCTAATAAATTATAACAGTAATATAAACAATACACATATGTACATATATGATATATTTTTTCATAATGTACATTAATGTTATATGCCTATATTAATAAATATGCCTATTAACATATATTAATATAGATAAGTGACTGAAGAGAGGGGAAAAGGGTTTTCAACTAACTGAAAACAAGCTCATTCATATAATAACTCCTCAATTTCTTTGCTGACGGTATCATGTCCAGGTAGCAGGGGAAATTATCTGGGAACTTTGGTGCTCTTCTGATTCTCATATGACCATCAAAGAGAAACTGACTGTCAAAGTTGAAGTCAGTTCAAAGTCAACAAACATTGAACAAAATTGACCATTTTATTTTAGAAATTGTGGCAAGGAGCAAAGAGTTGGATAAAAGCATATATGTCCCTTAGTATTTTGGATAGCAGAGTCTATGACTTCATACAAAAGAGATATGATTTTTTAGTATGAAGTTCTGAAGAGAAGATGGATTGCATTAGAAAGTTCTCATAACAGCAACCAAGACTATGTGGTGAATAATACACTGAACATTGTATCAAGGAGGAGTTGGAGAATATGAATAAAGCACCATGTTTCCTTTATTCATTCAATAAATATTTAAGTGACTGCTATGTGACAGACACTATGCTTAGTGCTATTGAGAGAGTGCCTTTCCTTGTAGAGCTTATGATCTAATGAGGAATAGAGCGAGGAATACAGAAAGAAAAACATAGTCACAAGTACTGTGTGTGGGGAAGTTGATGATAACACAGTACATGTAAGTGGACCACTTAACCTGGACTTGAAGGGAAGCTATCCTTGATAAATGAACTTCATATGAGGGTTTGAGGAATGAGTAAGGGTTAGTTAGACAAAGGCTGGAGAAAGAGAGCTCTAAAGGAGGCAACGAAATAAGTTCATACCCAGAAAATAGTGTTTTCAAGAGATCTTTCCAAAGATCTCTCTCTCTCTCTCTTTTTTTTAATGTACAAGTAATGGAATGGAGGACATAAAAAAAATTGTGGTGTAAATACAAGTTTTATACTAGAATAAAAAGTAAAATGAATGGTTTTATATATATTTTTTAAATTCTAAGATTCGCCAATAGGGAATTGTTTTTAGTTAGAGTCAGAGAAAGTTAAAAGAATAGAGAAACCTGTTGATGAGAACAGGTTATTGAATACTAACAAATAACACAGAGAAAGCTAAACTTTTGTTTCTATCTCAGAGAGAAGTCTTCAAAGTGGAAAGGGAAGAATAATCTTCCTTTGGCTGGGGAAAAGAAACACGAGATCGGTGAAAACACTTTATGGAGACTTCCAGATTTAATAAGTATATTCAAATCTCCTGGCCCATTCTGCATTCTTATCAGTGTTGCTAAAGTTCAACAGAGCAAGTGTTTACAGTGTGTGTGACTGCTCATTAAAAAATAACCTTCTGCTAGAAAGACACTTCAATCAGCAAAATTAATCAGACTGTCCTTGACAATGATGGCATATTTCTCTCTTTTGGTATATTAACTAGGATTCCTGGCAGAAATATAGGGGTCTGGGAGATCTTAGTGGGTAGGGGGAGAGGGACTTACAGAACTTGGAGCTTTCTTTGAGAAGATACAGGCATTTTTCAGTTTATTTTTTTTACATTGATCAAACATTGACAATTTTACAGTTTAACAGAGCAAATAGATTTGTGACATTATTTCTAATTCATGTAGTCAATTTCATGTATATTAGAAAATTGCCGGGTAAGAGTACAGCATAATTGTTATGTGTGCAATGTCTGGAACCAGAATGTTCAGATTCGAAATCCAACTCCTCCACTTTCTGTGTGACCTTGGACAAGTCTCTTAAGATTCAGTGACTCTTCAGTTTCCTCAACTGGAAAAAATGGATCTGATGATGACAATTGTCAAGTACCATGAAGAATCTGAGATTTTACCCTACTTGCAAGATAACAAGTTAAAGTACTGCATTTTCATAGGTGCTGGCAGAAGCCATGAGACTTTTGAATCAGAGACAAAAGACTCTATTACTCATGGCACAGAAGACAGTATGAACTTCTTGTTCCCATAGGTTTCCCTTGGCCCTCGAATACCTTACAGTCAATGTAACAATGGGTCCAGGTAAATGCTATGTACACAGAAGTCTATGTCCCAACTGAGGAAATCTAAGCTTGGGAACACCTTCCCCCACAATTTTATAAGGGGTGTGCTAGTAAACCTGACCAAGCATTGCTCAAATGTAGAAATTATCTTTATTATTCTGGACAGAAAACAAATCTACCCTCTGCCTGTGAAGGAAATATTATCTCTATCTTTGAAGGCTATTTTCTGTACTAACACGTGTAAAAAGATTATCTGGAATAAAAGCTGTCACCAGACACACAGGGATGTGAGAGAACCAAGGAGAACTATTTCCCAACAGTAATAATATACATATCCCTTGGGTTTATTGAAAAGATTAATCGTTATAGAGCATCTAGAACAGTAGGCACTGACAGAGAAAATTGAATGTAAATAACACTCTTATTGCAACAACCCAGGTTTGTCTAGATATTATTTTGAGACACTGAGAGAGGCAGAGCACTTTTAAACATTCCCCAAACTGCATATGCTATTAGATTTCTCATATCCAGGCATACTTCAGATACATTGTGGGTTCAGTTACAGACATTCACAATAAAACAAGTCACACTAACTTTTTGGTATCTCAGTGCATATAAAAGTTATATTTACACTATACTGTAAATATACTGTCTATTAAGTGTGCAATAGCCCTATGTCTGAAAAAAACAATGTACATATCTTAATTTAAAAAAAATTCTTTACTGGTAAAAAATGCTAACCATCATCTAAACCTTCAGTGGGTCATAGTTTTTTACTGGTAGAGGGTCTTGCCTTGATGCTGATGGCTGCTGACTGATCAGTGTAGTTGTTGCTGAAGGTTGGGGTGGCCGTGGCAATTTCTTAAAATAAGACAACAATGAAATTTGCTGCATTGATTGACTTTCCCTTTCAGGAACAATTTCTTTGTAGCATGCAATGCTGTTTGATAGTGTTTTTCCACAGAAGAACTTCTTTCAAAATTGGACTCAGTCCTTTCAAACACTGCCACTGCTTTACCAACTAAGTTTATGTAATACTCTAAGTTCTTTGTGCTCATTTCAAATCTTCACAGTATCTTCACCAGGAGTAGATTCCATCTCAAGAAACCATTTTCTTTGCTCATCCATAAAAAGCAACACCTCATCTGTTAAAATTTTATCATGAGATTGCAGCAATTCAGTTACATCTTCAGGCTCCACTTCTAATTCTAGTTCTCTTGCTATTTCTATCACATCTGCAGTTACTTCCTCCACTGAAATCTTGAATTCCCAAAAGTCATCCATGAGGGTTGCAATCAACTTCTTCCAAACTCCTGTTCATGTTGATATTTTTACCTCTTCCCATTATTATGAATGTTCTTAATGGCACCTAGAATGGTGAATTCTTTCCAGAAGGTTTTCAATTCCTTTTTCTATATCCACCAGAAAAATCACTATCTACTGCAGCTATATAGCCTTATGAAATGTATTTTTTAAATAATAAGACTTGAAAGTTGAAATGACTCCTTGATCCATGGGCTACAGAATGGATGTTGTATTAGCAGGCATGAAAACAACATGAATCTCATTGTATATTGCCATTAGAGCTCTTGGGTGGCCAGATGCATTGTCTAGGAGCAGAAACATTGGAACCTTTTTTTCTGAGTTGTTGGTCTCAACAGTGGGCTTAAAATATTCGGTAAACCATGCTGTAAATAGATGTGCTGTCATCCAGGCTTTGTCATTCCATTTAGAGAGCACAGGCAGAGTAGATTTAGCATAATTCTTAAGGGCACTAGGATTTTGAAATGTAAATGAGCATTGGCTTCAACTTGAAGTCACCAGTTGCAGTAGCTACTAACAAGAGAGTTAACCTGTTCTTTAAGCTTTGAAGCCAGGCATTGACTTCTCCTCTAGCTATGAATGTCTTACATGGCATCTTCTTCCAAAACAAGGCTATTTCATCTGCATTGATTAACTAACTTGGCTAGATATCTGGATATCTTGCTGTAGCTCTAAATCAGCACTTGCTGCTTCACTTTTCATTTTATGTTATGGAGATTTTTTTTTTTCCCCTAAACCTCATGAACCAACCTCTGCTAGATTTGAACTTTTCCTCTGCAGCTTCCTCACCTCTCTCAGCCTTCAGAGAATTGAAGGGTTAAGGGTTTGTTCTGGATTAGGCTTTGGCTTAAGGGAATGTTGTGGATGGTTTGATCTTCTCTCCAGACCACTAAAATTTTCTCATTTGCACATTCACTGGAATAGCACTTTTAATTTCCTTCAAGAACATACCCTTTCCATTCACAACTTGGCTAACTGTTTGGTGCAAGAGGCCTAGCTTTCATGCTAGCTCAGCTTTGGACATGTCTTCTTCACTAAGCTTAATCATTTCTAGCTTTTGATTTAAAGTGAACGATGTGTGACTTGTCCTTTCACGAATACATGGAAGACGTTGTAAGATTGTTAACTGACTTAATGTCATTATTGTTGTGTTTTGGGGAGTAGGGAAGCCCATAGAGAGGGAAAGAGTCAAGGGAACAACTGGTCATGGAGCAGTCAGAATACACACAACATTTATCAATTAAGGTCACAGTTTTATAACAATTACAAACAATTACAATAGTAATTGTAATTACAAAACAATTACAATAGTAACATCAAAGATCACTGATCACAGATTACCATAATAAATTTAAAAATAATGAAAAATTTTTAAACATTTTGAGATTTACCAAAATGTGACACAGATGCGAAGTGAGCAAATGCTGTTGGAAAAATGGCACCAACAGTCTTGCTTAACACAGGGTTGCCACAAACCTTTAATTTGTAAAAAACACAAAATCCGCAAAGGGCAATAAAGTGGAGCACAATAAAATAAAGTATGCCTGTACAATATTCTCCCTGGAATATGACTTCTCTTATTTCTTCTGCTCACATTCAGCTTCTTTAAGAGAATCTCTGAAATTGGCCTTGAATATACAACTGTAACCTTATTAATAATAGTGGGAAAATATATAGTATTTTTAGACTAGATCTTGTTTTAAGCATTTTACACATATTAACACATTTCATTCTGAAAGCAACCCTTTTAAGATAAATACTATTATTTTTCTCCTTTTCTAGGTGATGAAACTGAATCACAGAGAATATAAAAGACTTCCACTTGGTCATACCACTGTTGATGTTAATTGTGATGTTTGTCAAGTTTATTCACAATACAGTTATTCCTTTGTTCTTTTCTTCCCTTTCCATAATCTACTCTTTTGAAGAAAGTCACAATGCACAGTCCACACTTAATGAGTGTGAAGTTATATCTCCACCTCCTTAGAGGTGGGTTATATACATAGATTATTTAGAATTTTGCTTGGAAGTCTTTTGCTTGGAAGTCTTATCTATTCTCCCTCATTTATTTTTTTATTTGATCATTTATATGAGTATGGTCCCATGGTTATTTATTTTATACTTTATTTTATATACTTTGTTTTATAAACCCAATATTACTTTATTATCTTGCTCACATCATTCCAGCTTTGGTCATTGGGAGCTCTTTCAATTGGCTCCCATATCAATATTACTTTGGGATACCTGCATCGTTGTAGAAATTTTTAAGCACTTTTTTACTTTATAGTACTGCAGGATATTTCAGGCTTATCATAAACACCTACTCCTCAGTCATTTCTCCAAGAAGCCCTATTTTCTTTATTGGAGAAGGCATGAGAAACCAAGATTTAGGTGTTAGGTATGCTTGTTGCTACTGGGGTGTCATTACTTCTAGACTCTTTTAGCTGATAGAGCAAGGAGGCATTGTGATTATACTAACCCATGTATATACACATATTTCTAAATATTTCTATATACAATCACCTGTATGCATATTATGCTGAACATGAGTTAATACGGATGTCTCTAAAGCTAATCAATTATCACAGTGATCATTCTAGTTCCTCTTGCTTTTGTATAACCTCCCACTCTATTGGTGAGAAACCTAGCTTCCATCATCTGCCATCAATTTACTTAATAGTTCAACTCCAGTATACATGTATAGTGGTTTCAGAATCATGAGCCTATACTCCATGGAAACAACTTTATCAAGTAGAGGACAATGTTTATGTACACTTCCTTTTGTCTTTAGTTTTACAGACTCCACATATTAGTTTTACAGACTCCACACATTTTCAAAGTTGCTTAAGTTAGCACCTTATCCCTCCACACCCTTTGGTGACCTAGTTTCTTATATTTTAAAAATGCTTTGATCTTTTGTCATATTCTGCATTTTACCTTGGGATGCCCCCACCTCCTAAATGATTTTCTAAAATTTGCATACATTAAAATTATTATTTGTGCTCTATTATTTCTAACAAATGCCTACTTTTGTATTCATAGATTATATGATCATTTAGAATAGTTTTACTACCCTGAAGAAACCCCAGATATTTCACCTATTCAGCTGCTCCATGATCCTGAAACATTGGCAACCAATGGTCTGCTTATACTCTCTATAGTTATGCCTTTTCCAGCACAACATACAATTGGAATCCTCCAGCCTTTTAAGACTGGATTATTTTTTTACTTAGCAATACGCACTGAAGATTTATTCATGCCTCTTTGTGTTTTCATAACTCATTTTTGTTTCTAGCTGAATATTTCATTGTATGGATGTACTACATTTTGCTTATTCATTCACCTGTTGAAGGACACCCAGGTTTGTGATTATGAATAAAGGTACTATAAATATTCAAATTCAAGTTTTTGTGTTGACATTATTTTTCAGACCAGTTGGTTAAGTAACTAAGAGGATGATTGCTGAATCATATGGTAATACTACACTTCGCATTCTCACCCATATTTGGTATCACCAATATTTTGTGTATTAGCCATTCTAATAGATGTGTAGAGGTATCTTACTGTTGTAAGTTGCATTCTTTAATGACAAATTGTATGGAACATTTTCTCATATGCTTATTTATCATCCAAATATCTTCTTCAGACCCTTTGCATATTTTTAGAATTTGAATTGAGTCCATCTGGTGAACTAAAGCAAGAAAGAAAAATAAAATACAATGAGTCTAGAAAAGAAGAAGTTGTCATCGACACTGCAAAGGCAAAAAGGACTCCCATCCAAAATTTGTTTTGGATATTAAGACTGGTGATGCCACACATACAGTAAAAGGGTATGAAAAGGTTTATTACCTACATTAATTGAGGTCTCTGGGGCGAGCAAAGGCCTCTCAAGTGGGTCTGAAAGGGCTAGAGATAAAGGAAAGGAGATTGGTTCAGGGCTTTAATTGTGATTAGGGGGCAGAGCCAGGGTGAGTATTCCTGCATGAGGGCAGGGGTTTGTTTGGTTAAATCTCCTACTGGCACCAAAGGAGAATTCCCTAAGATTATGGGACCAAGCTTTCTTGCCCAGATGTGAGACACAAAGGGAAGAGAGAGGAGAGAGTTTTAAAAGCTGTCAGCCATCAAACATCAAAATATAAAGTCTGATTCCTCGTTACAGAAGTAAAACTCTGTATTTGCAGTGACATTATCTCCTAGGTAGAAAATATAAATAATCTTAAAAAAAAAAAAAAACTATTAGAACTAATAAGTAATTGAGTTTATCAAGGATGCAGGATATAAAAACAATATACCAAAAAAAATCATTGGTTTTTCTATAGACTAGCAGTAACAATCAGATATTGAAAGAAGTAATAATAACATCCTTGCCTTTTCCCTAACCGAAAGGGATAGCTTTTCACCATTAAGCAGGATGTTAGTTGAAGTGTTTGTATAGATTTTTATAGTTTTAAGTATATTTTCTTCTATTATAAGTTTACTGAAAGTTTTCATCAGAAAAGGACATTGGCTTTTGTCAGATGCATTTTCTTCATCTATTGAGATGATCAAATGATGTTTTTTATGTTTTAGTCTGTTAATATAATTAATTATATTGATTGATTTTATATATTAAACCAACTTTGCAACTTCAGGATAAACCCTTGACAATGATGCATTATTATTTTTATATAGTTAAACTAAATTTGCTAAATATTTTAAAGAATTTTTGTATCTATGGGCAAAAAGGGATATTGAGCAATCATTTTATTTTCTTGTAATATTTTTGTCTGATTCAGTTATCAGAATAACAATGGGCTCATAGAGAGAGTACAGAGATATTTCTTCCCCCTTACTTTTCTGGAAGAGTTTATATAAAATGGATACTACAACTTTCTAGTAAAGTCATCTGGATTTGTTTTGTTTTGTTTTTGTTTTTGTTATTTTGGGAATGAGGAGGAAAGATCTTAAATTACAAATAAAATTTCTATAGTAGATATGTCTCTTCAGATTATGTATTTAACTTTCAGTGAGATTTAATACTTTTTGTCTATCAAGGAAATTGTTCATTTCACCTAAGTTGCTATATTTGTTGGTATAAAGCATTTCATCATATTTACCTATGGGTAAATTTATCAATTTTATTCATCTTCTAAAAGAATCAGTTTTTGGTTTTCTACTTACTTTGGATTTAATTTGTGATTCTTTTACTATTTTCTTAAGGTGAAAGTGTGAACATTACTTTGAGACTTATCTTTTCTAATATTAGCAGTACCTGCTATAAATTTTCCTCTAAATACTACTTTAGCTGCATTCCATAATTTTTGTATGCAGAGTTTTCATTTTCATTCAGTTCAAAATGCATCCTACTTTCCTATTTGATTTCTTCTTTGATCCATATGTTATTTAACAATATGTTAACTAATCTCCAAATATTTAGGAATTGTCAAGATATCTTTCTCATACTGAATTATACTTTAATTTCCATGTAGTCAGAGAACATATGTTTTAAGACTTGAATTACTTTAATTTTTTTGAGTATTGTTATATGGCCCAGAATAGGGTCCATCATGGTAAATCTATCATGTGCACTTGAAAATAATTTGTATTCTGCTCTTGTTGGCTGACAGTGTTGCTCACATCTATGTCCTTACTGATTTTCTATCAACTTGTTCTATGAAATATTGAGAAAGAGATGTTGAAATTATGTGTCTGTTTCTGTTTCTCCTTGCATTTCTATCAATTTTTATTTCATGTGTTTTAAAATTCTGTTGTTAGATATATAAACATTTAGAATTATATGTGTTTTTGATGAATGGATTTCATCAATATGAAATGACTTTTTATCACAAAGTTTATTTTGTCTGATATTAATATAAAC
Organism: Pseudorca crassidens; assembly: GCF_039906515.1. Classification (NCBI taxonomy): domain Eukaryota; kingdom Metazoa; phylum Chordata; class Mammalia; order Artiodactyla; family Delphinidae; genus Pseudorca; species Pseudorca crassidens. The sequence goes on along the minus strand of NC_090304.1, from coordinate 73,460,010 downwards.
ATTCCAGCATTTTTATTATTAAAATCAATACAGCATTTTTTCTTCTTTTTACTTTAGAAAAAATTAACAGACTTTGTTTTAGAAGTTTTAGGTTTAAAACTGAGCTGTGTTGCTTTATAACCTCCCCAGAAATTTCCCAGGTGTAATCTAAAACCAACATCTGTATGCAGAGGGCCAAAGAAAAAGGTAGACCACTCCAGATTCATAGGTGGCAGGTTTAATACGCAAAAACTTACTCATGGAACTTGTCTTGGGTGGCTGCAAGACAAGCATATTTCTGCACCTTCTGGTCAGCATCTTAAAAGTTTAAAGTTACATGAAAAGATGCTCAACGTTGCTAATTATTAAAGAAATTCCAAGTAAAACTACAATGAAGTATCACCTCACACCAGTCAAAATAGCCATCATCAAAAAGTCTACAAATAATAAGTGCTGAAGAGGATGTGGAGAAAAAGGAGCCCCCTAGACTGTTGGTGAGAATGTAAATTGGTATAGCCACTATGGAGAACAGTATGAAGGTTGCTTATAAAATTAGAAGTAGAATTACCATATGACCCAGCAATCCCACTACTGGCATATATCCAGAGAAAACCATAATTCAAAAAGACACATGCACCCCAATGTTCATTGCAGCACTAGTTACAATAGCCAGGTCGTGGAAGCAACCTAAATGCCTATCGACCGATGAATGGATAAAGATGTGGTACATATATACAGTGGAATATTACTCAGCCATAAAAAAAGAATGAAATAATGTCATTTGCAGCAACATGTGTGGACCTAGAGATTATCATACTAAGTGAAGTGGGTCAGGCAGAGAAAGACAAATATCATGTGATATCTCTTATATGTGGAATCTAAAAAAAATGATTCAAATGAATTTATTTACAAAACAGAAATAGACCCACAGACATAGGAAACAAACTTATGGTTACCAAAGTGGAAAGGGGAGGGAGGGATAAATTAGGAGGTTGGTATTAACATATACACACTACTATATATAAAATAGACAATGGACCCAGATGCTGGCAAAGGACACAGACCCTGGAAGCTCAGGGGCTACAGAAAGCACTGGGTAGCCTACTTCTGCCTCAGAAAGCCTCAGAAAGTAGTCTGCAGAGCCACTGTGAGGCTACGAATAGAGGAGGCCAACACTTAGCTTGCAGATTCCATCCCCAGGACACCCCTGAAGGAGTGGGAGTGACGCAGCACTTGTCTGACATGTCGCAGTTAACTTACTCACTTCTTATCCACCTTCTCCCATGAGACAAGGTCTGCGATCTGGGTATTCATGCTGTACCCCCAGGGCCTTAGGGAGGGCCTGGCACACAGCATGTGCCCAGCAAGGATTTGTGGAATGAATCAGTAGATCCACAATGTGGGTGACTCTGCAACCAGTAAGACCATGTTGTGGAACATCAGAAAACATTTTTGCTGCATTACTACATGAAATAAGCAGAAAAGTAAACCCAGAGGTACATACCCCAGCTCATTAACCCTAATTTCTTTCTGGCTCATAGTATGTGTAGTTCTTATTTTTCTTCTTTTGATTTTTCTGATTTCCCCAGCTTACTATTTATTTATAAAATGTGTTGCCTGGGTGATTGGGGAAAGTTATTTAAAATCAATAAGTACAAAAAAAAAAAAAAAAACAACAAGGACCTACTTTATAACACAGGGAACTATACTCAATATTTTGTAGTAATCTGTAAGGGAAAATAATCAGAAAAAGAATATATATTATATATATATATATATATATCTGAATCTCTTTGCTGTACATATGAAACTACAACATTATAAATCAACTATACTTCAATTAAAAAAAAAACTCTAAAAAATTTATATAGAGGGTTTAACTGGGTTCAGTCATGTACCCAGTTCAAGAAGACTCAATACCTCATTACTACCCTCCTATTTCAAGGCTGTATCCTTGGAACAGCTTCTGAGAGTGGGAAAGGCAAGTAGAACACAATTCCAAGAACAGGAAAGGGAGTGGAGATCATCCAATTACTCGGGTCCAGCTATGATCAACCAGAGGTCACATATTTTTGATGACCTCCAACAAGCTGAAAGTACAGAAAGCTCTTGTCTACTGCTTCTCCTATGCACAGTCTCCTCTATTATTCACACCCTACCTTTGTGTGGTACATTTACTACACTTGGTGAATCAATATCAATATCTTATTATTAACTAAAATCCATATTTAACATTAGGGCCACATTACTGTGCAATAGTTGTACATTAGTGTACAACACTTTATGTGGAACAGTTCTATGGATTTTGATAAATGTATAATGTCTTGTCTACACCATTACACTGTCATACAAAACACTTTTTTGCCTTAAAATCCTCTGTGTTCCATGTATTCATACCTTTCTTTTTATCTTTTACTTTTAACCAATTTAAGTTTATATTTAAAGTGTTTTTCTGGTAGGAAACATAGTTGAGTCTGTTTCTTTTAAAATTCGCTTGGCTCTCTATACCTTTGTAATTAAGAGTTTAGCATGAATCTTTTTAAAAATATCATCTTTGTTTCCAGCTGACATGTTCACTTTTTACTTTAGCTTAATGAATATATAATATAATGATAACTGTTATAGCTGTTATAATTTCCTTACCTACTAATTTCATCATCTATATTATTATTGTATCAGTTGTCATTGACTGAATTTTTTCCCTGATGATAGGCTTTATTTTCTTTCACTTATTTTCATGCTTACTAAATTTTTTATTGGAAATGAGACTTTGTGAATTTTACTTTGTTAAATGTTGAACAATTTTGTAATTGCCTACATATTCTTGAGTTTTATTCTTAGACATAGTTAAATTACCTGGAAAGAGTTTGAATTTCTTAGATCTTGCTTTTAAACCTTGTTAAAAAGTTTAAATCAGTGTTTAGTCTAGGACCAATTTTTTCAACTACTGAAGAAAAAAAACTATTTTAAATATCCCACCTTAGTCTTGTAAATTATGAGGTTTTTCACTCTCATTAGTAGAAACAGAGCTAGCCCAGTTTTGAATGGTTTCTCCATATACATGATCAGTTCTCAATTTAAGATATGAGAGTGACCCTCTGCATATCTCTGGGCAATCCTCCCTTTGAGCTGATTTCACCTTGGTACTCTGCCTTGAGCACTCCAGCCACTTTTCCTCCTTGGTCTCTTGTCTCTCAACTGAAGGAGACCACTGGCTTCTGCTTTAGTCTCATCTCTTGGTGCCATGGCTTGGAAACTCTCCAAGTAGTCACCTAGACAATTAAAAATTCTTACTAATTACTTTTTCATCCCTAGGGACCACTGTCCTTCATTGCCTCATGTCTAATATCTTTACATTTGTTGTTTTATATATTTTACTTGGACTTCCGATGTTTTGAGTGGGAGAATATATCTGGACCCTATTACTCCATCTTGGCTGGGAGTAGAAGTAATAAACATTTGTTTTGTTTTGTTTTGTTTTCCATTTTGTATAATGAAATGTTTCATTAAATAGAAATCTGCATAACTCTGCAAACTAATGTTTTCCCAATAGCTAAGGCATGATGTTTCAAAATCATGCATAGGTAAAATATCCATTCAAATTGTAAGATAGAGCAATTGATTTTTATGTAGCAGAGTATAAAATATTAATTGATCTGGTTTCAGATTCCACATTCAAATAAAAATATACAAAATTATCTGACAAGACTATTAAAATGTTTCTTATCTAACTACATATACATAGGTGACCAGATTTTCTTTGTATACTTTAATTAAAATAGTATATAACAATGGATTGAATTGCTAAAAGGGTAATAGGTTATTATAAAAGTATAGAATGCTGCTGAACTTTTTACTACTTTCTGTTTGTTTGTTTTGGAAAATAAAGTTCATTTTTACTAAAAGTATGTTATTTGGCTTAACATGTAAGGAGTTGAGCTTCATTTTAAATATATTAATACATATACCTGATTTTTAGAATTTCTCATTTTAGTGGAGACTATAAACAGACATAACTGGGGTAAACAAAAGCTCTTTGAAATCTTTAAGGGGTTTTAAGAATGTAAAGAGTCTTGAGATCTCAAAATTTGAGAATCGTTAATCCTTTATCCTAAGGCTGTTAAAAGAGAAGCAGGCAGTTGATCTTTTGTTGGCCTATTTCCTCCTAAGAACTGTTTAAGGTAATATGTCTGTCTATGTAATAGAATGGGGTGGGGAATATAGTCATACAGATAATCATTCAGTTATCTCTAGACTAAGAAAGGAAAAATTTAGTAATACTGCTTATAAAAATTGGTCTAGCCAAGGTACAACATTTGTTACCTTTGCTTTATACTACATTTTGAGTCCAAACATTTTGAAATGTGAATATAACAGGATTACTTTGTGTTTCCTAAGGATGAGAAAAAATAACAATGTTCAGGAGATGAAAAATTCTTGAAATATATTCACACTCACTCTACTTTACCTTTGTTCCCTATAATGACGTTAAACTATCACATACAGAAGTAACCTCTGAACTCTATTCCATTGTTTCAGGAAGTATTTATTTAGTATCATTTACAGTTGCAGGAACGCCTATGCAGTGTCCCTGCATTCAAGGTGCTCAAAATCTCATAAACTTTTAGAAAATTATATAAAAGTAACAAAATATTATTATGCATTGAACTATAGTATAGAACAGCAGGAGTATGCCAGTAATAAGCTCTCATTTGAATCACAGTCTTTAGGTATGACTACTATAACAAGAAATTCTGTCTTTCTGTGAGTTTAAAGTGTTACACACAATGAAAGTGTTGAAAATTGGCCTATTGGGAGTTGACTTCTTTTAGTTTTTAAGGTAAAAATCTAGGAAACATTCCCATTGCTCCAATTTAAATATTGTTCTCTGTTTCTGAAAATGTTTCCTAAAATAATTTATTCCAAGTCAACAAAGATATCTGAAATATTTAAGAAAAAGAAAAAAATGTTTGGAAAGCAAAATGTTGTTTTTACTTTAGATCACAGTGCAGTTAGAATATTTATTCTACTGTTAGCTAATCAGGAAGAAAAGCAAGTGGATCTGTCAACAAAGCCAGGAGAATGCACTCTGCATTTTACTGTTTTGTCAGTTTCTCTGGATGTAAAATAGGAAGAAAGTCATTGTACTTTTAGAGTTATCTTTAGCTCACACAAATGATTTATCCCTTTCCTTCTTAGGAAATAGCGTACATCAGGTAATTCCCAAGAGGACCATAACAATATATTAAAAAAATGTTTATTCTTATTTTTCATCTCTTCACCTTTAAAGTTAAAAATGTGTTCCATCAGAGCCTCTAGTCTAATAGGATTGTGAGTGGTATTCAACTTTTGCTTATTTTATTTGTATCTATTAGTGGCATAAGCAACAGGCTTTTTAAAAATTACTCAGTCTTTTTGATGTTATAAAGATGCTATTGATTTCATTGGCATTAGACATATTTGTGATTTGAATGATTATTTACCTTTGGTGCTGAAGATTTCACACTTTATCTAATATCATTTGGGAACCTAATATCATTCTTAAATATTGATTGAATATTCTTAGCATTCTACATTTTATACACATATCCAAGTTGCTGTCACTTAATAACTTTGTTCTAAAATGATAGTCTCTGTACGCAATCTCATGAAACACCACCTATATACTTATTTATCTTATTCTAGTATAATATTCTACATTTGCTTGCTTCTAATGTTAAAAAAAAAATCATAGAAGTGTGAGTCCTGCAAGTGAACAAAACTGTCCTTGAAATTTATTTTATATAAAAAAGATGTTTTAGGGCTTCCCTGGTGGTGCAGTTGTTGAGAGTCCGCCTGCCGATTCAGGGGACACGGGTTCGTGCCCTGGTCCAGGAAGATTCCACATGCCGCGGAGCGGCTGGGCCCGTGAGCCATGGCCGCTGAGCCTGCACGTCCGGAGCCTGTGCTCCTCAACAGGAGAGGCCACAACAGTGAGAGTTCTGCATACCGGAAAAAAAAAAAAAAAAAAAAGAAAGATGTTTTAATTCACATAAAAAGTGATTCAATAATATGAAATGAGAAATATATTCTAGGCCTCAGATAGAGATGAAGAATATAGATGACCAGAATTTGTAGAGGATGCCTGGAATGAAATTTCTTACCATAGAATTATAAAATGCTAAACCAGGAGAGACTTTTAGAGAGTATGTATTCCAATTCTTTTGATTCACAAATGAGGTGATTAAGATTCAGAAAAAATAGGAGACTTGTTCTGTAACATATAGCTAGTCTTTTGCAACTCTAGAACCTGATTTCTATGCAAATTTTTCCTTCTTAGTAAATTAATTAGGAAATTCAGATTAGAAAAATACTGATTTCACTATATCTTACTAAAAATAGTAATAAAAAGATGTAGGCAGCATTTAGGGAAGTTTTTTTAAAACTGTTAATGAAGCATGAGGGAGGGTACAGTATAAAATTAGACTTATGATTGAGGTAGAGTCTAATAGTCAGAGGCTGTCCAAATTGAAAAGAAGCCATTGCTAAAGCCAAATTAAAAAGTCAGGGCTTCCCTGGTGGCACAGTGGTTGAGAGTCCGCCTGCCGATGCAGGGGATATGGGTTCGTGCCCCAGTCGGGGAGGATCCCACATGCCGCGGAGTGGCTGGGCCCGTGAGCCATGGCCGCTGAGCCTGCGCATCCGGAGCCTGTGGTCCACAACGGGAGAGGCCACAACAGTGAGAGGCCCGCGTACCAAAAAAAAAAAAAAAAAGAAAGAAAAAAAGATCACACTGTCACTTTAATATATTGAAATCAACATTTTTTCCTCAATGGCAAGTAACTTTAATCCAAATTATTAAAATGACATGTTGCATGCTGCACTAGATCACTTAATATCGTTTTCGAAAAGAAAGGGGATTAAAAAGAAAGAACCAAGTACACTATGAATGAAAGATTGTATTTAGAGTCACCAAATAGAAGCCATTCTCCACACTTATATTAAAAGTTGTCATTGAGACATTAATTCTACAGTGAGGACTAGTGTAGGAGGAAAAGTTAGAGAACGCCTCCTCTTTTTTTTTTTTTTTTTTTTTTTTTGTGGATTGGGAATAGAGTAGTCACTCTCATTAGAAAATGTGAAGGATTTCCAAGGAAAGCAGCCATAGCAATTGGAGATGCCTTCAAGGAGGGTCGGTTCTCTCATCTGATTTTGTGCCAAATACCATTTATACTCTGTCAACTCTCAAATTGTTATCTATGGCCCAATACCCTTCCCTGAAAAGTAAATCTAACTGCAGACTCAGTCTCTGCAACTGGATATTTAACATTGCAAATTCGACATGTCCAAAACAGAACTGCATATTTCAGTGCCCTCCCACAAATTTCTCACAATCTTCCCCCATCCTTTCTTCCAGTTTCTCAAGTAAATGTTATGAGTCATCTTTGACTTATCTCTTTTTCTTAGATTCTACATCTAACTTATCAGAATAGTCTAATAATTCTTTCTGCAAAATTCAATCAGAATCCACTCATTTCTTCCCATCCCCTATCCAACGCCACCTCCCTCATCTAAGCCTCCATCAACTCTTGCCAATATTGTTGAGGTAGCCTCCTAATTATATATCCTGTCTTTGCAATCACCCCTCTCTATTTTTTTTATAGCAGCTAAAATAATCTATTTAGAAAGATAACTTGATCATGCCACTTCTCTCCTCAAAACTCCACAAAGCCTTCCTATCTCACTAAGGATAAAATCCAAAGTCCTTATAGTGGTTTAGATGATCTAAACAATTTTGCACCTTCTTTGGCACAGCACACACACCCCTCAAGCCCCATACCTCTCTGAGCCTCTCTCTTCCCATCTTTTTTTTCCCCCCATACTCACCTTTTCCTTATTTGTTGTCCCTTGTATATGTCACGAATGCTTCCACCTCAGTTCCTTTGTACTTGTTTGTTCTTATGACTGGATCATCTATCTCTTTTCCTTTCTTTCATTCTCTGCTCATATTTCTCTTTGGTACTGACACCATGGTCAATACACATAAAATAGCTACATTAGGCCCCTGGAACTCTCTATCCCTCTTATCTAATTTCATTTTTTCTATAATCTTTATCACTCTGACACAGTATATATATTTTTAATTTACTGTTTTGTTTTTTCCAATTAGAATATAGCTTCATAAAGACAGGGCTATGTCTTTTAAACATACATAAAATACAGTGTATTTTATACACTACTACTTCTAAGGGTGCCAGATAAAATACAGGACACTCAAACTTTAATTTCAGTTGAAGTCAAATAATTTTTAGTATAAATATTTCTCATATATCACATACTCTTGATGAATTATTTGTGTTTATCTGAAATTCAAATTTAACTGATAATATGTATTTTTATTTGCTAAATCTCTTAACCCCACCTATATTTTCAGTGTTGAAAACAGTAACTGATACAGAGTAAGCACTTAGTAAATATATGTTGAGTGAATAAAAACTGAATCGTGTGGCCTGATATTGTAAAGCACCATTAGAGTGTTCTTGGGAGAAACTAAGGTGTATCGTTAGGGTTTTAGAAGAGCATGTGAATCAAGAATCTGAGGCCTACATCTATCCTAGAAAAGTCAAAGGCAAAATTGGTTGAACTAAACAGAATCTACATGATGAAGAAAGATTGGTGGTCAGATGAGGTACACTCTCTCACTCCTCTCTGGCAGGGCAAGGGTGCAAGAAATTCTCAGAAGAAGCTAGCCTGGCCTGTGCAGTCTTGAAGGGACTTGGCCAAAAAGGTTGTCTGCTGTGGTAAGAGGATCACAGCAATAAAAGTCTACGAGTGGGCAATTAAGGAGGTTAGGAGAGACAGTCACAGCAAAGCATTGACCAGAGAAAGCACCAACCAAGGGAGGAAATTGAAATTCACATTACCCATGAAAAAGCCAGTATTTGAGGTCAGCCATGACAATAGATAGTTATGTCTGGATTATAACAATATGACTCATTCTAATATTATCTCTTTTTATCTAACTTTTTTTGACCCTATGTCATATCCAGAGGACAGGAAGAAAAACAGGGATGATGTCAGGGAAGACTTAAAGAAGAGATCACTCCCTCATTTCCGTATTATAAATTTTTGAGCTGAAGTCAAAATAAAGCTAAAAGGAGAGAAATGACTTTGAATCTGACATAAAAATGAAATTATTTTAAAACATTTTTAAATAGAATTTTACTACTCACATGTGAAATTTTATATATTTTCCAAAACCTTGAGATGATTATTATATAAAAATATTATAAAATAAGACTATAATTATAAACAAAAGTGACTAAAAACATGAAAACTTGTGAAAGTTTTATTATATGAATGAATAAGTGAGAATATGGTTGTAAGAAAAAGTAAAGTTATATCCTTATTCCACTGAGTTTAGTATAGTCAATATTAATTAATAACTTTGGTAATGATGTGGAAGAGCAAGAGGAAAGTGAAAGCCAGGTAATAAGTATTGAAAAATAAATGGAAAAGAACTTGAAATGAACATCTCTGTTCAAGGGAGTTTAGCTGTAATTCAAACATAGCACATTCTAACAAGAGTATAAGATGAATAAAACACCACATTAGCATTTAGGAAGTCTAAATATAATTATAATACAGATGAATTGTTCTCACAGTAAAAACGACAGAAAAAAATGTAATTATAGTTTAAGGAAACAATAGATGAGATATCTTAAAGATATACAGGCAATGAGTAGTTTTGAAGTGGGAAATATAAATTAGGCCATGGTAGATAACAAATATTATAAGGATGTGAGATTTTTAAATGTGTAATTAGTAATAAAAATTATTTTAATAGATAGCATAAAGGTGTGATACCACATCTCAAGTACTCTAACATAATATTGTAAATCAACTATACTTCAATTTTTTTAAAAAAGTAAAAGATAAAGTGAAAAATGTCATTAAAGACGAGATATTTTCTGTTTCTTGCAGACTAACAAGTTAGTCTGAAAAGTTGTCCCATTTCAAATAAATAAATAAATAAAACTGCTGAATAAATTACAAAAGAAATGTAAGCACATCATTAAGCCTTCCAGAAAATTGGGAAAATTAATGTAGGTCAAAATTTTTAGCCACCATGAGCTTAAACCAATGTATTAAACCAACTGCTTTTCAAAGGTGGTCCTGGAGGAGAAAATATGCTACCAGGAAAATAGAGTTTGGGAGACTGGCAGTAGCCTGAAGTGTTGGGTTTTAGGCCAAGAGCCTGCACTTAGCTGTAGCACTGAATCTGAGATCCACACATAAGGTGGGATTCTCAAATGGACTACAGGCTCAGTGGGAGTGTGAAATAGAAAAAAAGAGTTCTCAGCCAGCAAAGTGAAACCACGGGGCAAACTAGCTCTACTTCAGGTCCTGGGAGGGAAAATAATAACAATATCAACAGCAACAATAATAATAAAATCTCTCCTGAAAACTTGTGACCATAGGGCTATCCTTATGTGGATCTGAGAAATGAATTTATATAACACATGCAGAAGAAAAATTCCAAGATGAAAAATTATATTACAGAGAGAGGTTAGTACTTCTCATAAAGGATCAAAAAAAGCTTTCCACAAATACCAATTTAGTGGTTAAATAGCATTTTATTTAAAAGAAGGAAAAAGACAAAGGTGTTCATTATCATTCAACATTTTGTTTTTATAATGACCTGAACATTACAGCTTTTACTCTTCTAGTTTGCCTATCAGCCAACGCTAGGAAAGCCTGGCTCTGTCACATATTTCAAAAGGCCCGTAGGATGAAAACAAACCAACTTCCTGGTTTGAACAAGCACTCTTCTTGAACAAGCATTCTTGGTACCAACATCAGAAAGAAAGAACACAAAGAAATAAAAGAGGCATAGACAATACCTTTGCATGACTGTATGATTCAGAATTTAGATTGTCTGAAGATCAATCCAATTTTACTCAAAAGCAAATAACATGTATACATATATAAGATAATTTTACAGCCAAAACAAGTATTCCCACAGCTTCATATATAGATATGTATCTATATTAAATGTGCATTCTCCTGTTATTAACTATTATTACTGGAATGTAAAATATAAGGCCTAATTTTCTCCCTTTGAATTTTTCAAAGGCAGATGGTTTTTAGTGAATATTTTTTATATATATAACATAAGGCAGTGTTAATTTATTTAAATTGAAATATAGTTGATTTACAATATTACATTTGTTTCAGGTATACAACATTCAATATGTTTTACAGATTATACTCCATTTAAAATTATTACAAAATAATGACTATATTTCCCTGTGCTGTACAATACATCCTTGTTGCTTATTTATTTTTAACATAGTATTTTCTATGTCTTAATACCATACCCATATCTTGCCCTTTGCCCCTCCTTCTCCTCACTATTAGTCATTTGTTTGTTTCTATATCTGTGAGTCTATTTCTGTTTTGTTATATACATTTGTTTGCTTTATTTTTTAGATTCCAGGTATAAGTGAAAACATAACTTGTCTTTCTGTGACTTGTTCACTAAGCATAATACTATCTAAGTCTATTCACATTGGTCCAAATTGGCAGAATTTTATTCTTTGTTATGACTGACTAGTATTCCATTGTGTGTGTGTGTGTATATATATATATATATATATATATATATATATATATGTACGTATGTGTGTGTATATATATATATCACATGTTCTTTATCAATTTATCAGTTGATGGACATGTGTTTCTTTCATATACTGGCTATTATAAATAATGCTGCTATGAACATTGGGATGCATATATCTTTTCAAATTACTGTTTTCATTTTTTTCTGGATATATACCCAAGAGTGGCATTGCTGGATCATATGGTAGTTTTACTTTCAGTTTTTTGAGGATCCTCTACACGGTTATCCATAGTGGCCACTAAATCCCAACAGTGTACTAACAATCTCTTTTCACTAAATCCTAGCCAGCATTTCTTGTTTGTAAACTTTTTGATGATAGTCATTTTAGCAGGTATAAGGTGATATCTCAATGTGCTTTTTTTTTTTTTTTTTTCTGTACGCGGGCCTCTCACTGTTGTGGCCTCTCCCGTTGCGGAGCACAGGCTCCAGACACACAGGCTCAGCAGCCATGGCTCACGGGCCTAGCCGCTCCATGGCATGTGGGATCTTCCCAGACTGGGGCACGAACCCATGTCCCCTGCATTGGCAGGCGGACTCTCAACCACTGCGCCACCAGGAAAGCCCCTCAATGTGCATTTGATTTGCATTTCTCCGATTAGTTATGCTGAGCACTTTTTCATGTTCTTGTTGGCCATGTATATATCCTTTCTGTAAAAATGTCTATTCATGTCTAACCCATTTTCTGTTTGGGTTGTTTGTTTTTGTTGATATTGAGTTATATGAGCTGTTTATATATTTTGGATATTAACTCTTATTGGTCATACAATTTTCAAATACTTTTTCCCATTCAGTAGGTTGTCTTTGTGTTTTGTCAATGGTTTCCTTTGCTGTGAAGCAGCTTTCAAGTTTAATTAGGTCCTGTTTTTTTTAAATTTTGTTTTTGTTTCTTTTGCCCTAGGAGACAGGTCAAAAATAAAATGGTTACAATTTATATCAAAAAGTGTTCTCTCATAGGAGTTTTATGGTCTTTAATCCATTTTGAATTTATTTTTGTATATGGAGTGAGAAAATGTTCTACTTTCATTCTTTACATGTAGCTGTCCAGCTTTCCCAGCACCACTTATTAAAGAGACTGTCTTTTCACCAATATTTTAGCGACCTTTGTCATAGATTAGTTGACCATAAGTGTTTGGGTTTATTTTGTGGCTCTCTATTCTGTTTCATTGATCTATGCGTCTGTTTTTGTGTCAGTACTATAGTGGTTTGACTACTGTAGAGTTATAAAATAGTTTGAAGTCAGGGAGCAGATATATCCAGTTTTGTTGTTTTTTCTCTCAAGATTGCTTTGGCAATTTGGGGCGGGTTTTGTTCCATATAAATTTTAAGTTTGTTCTAGTTCTGTGAAAAATGTTATGGGTATTTTGACAGGAATTGCATTAAATCTGCAGATTGCTTTAGGTACACTGTACATTTTAACAGTATTAATTCTTCCAATCCAAGAACCTGTAATATCACTCCATTTCTTTGTATTAGTTTCAAATTCCCTCATCAATGTTTCATACTTTTTAGAGTGTAAGTTTTCACCTTCATGGTTAAGTTTATTCATAGGTATTTTACTCTTTTTGATGTGATTTTAAATGGGATCATTTTCTTGCTTTTTCTCTCTGAAGTCTCTTTATTATTAGTATATAAAAAAACAATAGATTCCTTTATATTGATCTTGTATCATGCAACTGTACTGAATGCATTTATTCTAGTAGTTTTTTGGTGGACACAGGGTTTTCTATACATAGTATCACATCATCTGCAAAGAGTGACAGTTTTACTTCTTTTCTTCCAATGTGGATGTCATTTTTTGTCTGACTGCTGTGGCTAGGACTTACAATACTATGTTAAATAGAAGTGGTGAGAGTGGACATCATTGTTCCTGATTTTAGAGGAAAGGCTTTCTGCTTTTCCCTGTTAAGTATGATGTTAACTCTGGTTTTGTCATAAATGGCCTTTATTATGTTGAGATATGTTCCCTTTGTACCAGCTTTGATGAGAGTTTTTATCATGAATGGATGTTGAATTTTGTCAAATGCTTTTTCTGTGTCTATTGAGATGATCATGTGATTTTTATCCTTCCTTTTGCTAATATGGTGCATCACATTGATTCATTTGCAAATATTGAACCTTGCATTCTTGCATCCCTGGAATAAATCCCACTTGATCATGGTGTACGATCCTTTGCTATATATTGTTAAATTAGGCTTGCTAATATTTTGTTGAGGATTTTTGCATCTATATTGATTAGACACACATATAGATATAGAGTTAGCCAAAAAGTTCATTTGGGTTTTTCCATAACATCTATCTATTTATCTATCTAGTGTGTGTGTGTGTGTGTGTGTGTGTGTGTGTGTGTGTGTGTATACCTCTGGCTTTGATATCAGGGTACTTGTAGGCTTATAGAAGGAATTTGAGTGTTCCATCCTCAGAAAATTTTTGGAGTAGTTTGAGAAAGACAGGCATTAGCTTTTCTTTATAAATTTGGTAGAATATCCCTGTGAAGCCTTCTCATCCTCAAATTTTGTTTGCTGGGAGGATTTTTTAATTACAAATTCGATTTTGCTACTAGTGATTGGCCTTTTCAAATTGTCTATTTCTTCCTGATTCATTCTTAGAAGGTTGAATATTTCTAGAAATGTTCTATTTCTTCCAGTTTGTTGGCATAAAACTATTCATAGTATTCTCTTATTAGTTTTTGTATCTCTGTGATCTTTGCATCAACTCATTTCTCTACTTTTATTTTTTATTTTGTTTATTTGGGGCCTCTCTTTCTTCCTGGTGAGCCTAGCTAAAGCTTTATCAAATTTCTTTTATTGTTTCAAAAAACTATCTCTTGGTTTCATTGATCTTTTCTTTTTCTTCTTTCTTTTTGTTTTGTTCTCTATTTTATTTATTTTCTCTCTGATCTTTATTATTTCCTTCCTCATGCTGATTTTGGACTTTCTTATTATTCTTTTCAAAATTATTTTAGACAGGTTAGGGAGTTTGTTTCAGATTTTTCTTGTTTCTTGAGATAGGCCTGTATTGCTATAAACTTCCCTCTTAGAACTGCTTTTGCTGTATCCCATAGATTTTGAAAAGTTGTACTTCCATTTTGATTTGTCATGAGGTATTTTATGATTTCTTCATTGACACAGTGGTTTTTTAGAAGCATGTTGTTTAGGTTCCACATGTTAGTTTTTTCCCCTTTTTCTTCCTGTAATTGATTTCTAGTTTCATATAGTGGTGGTAAGAAAAATGCTTCATAGAATTTCTATCATCTTAAATTTGTTGAGACTTGTTTTATGGCCTAGCATATGATCTATCCTGGAGAACATTCCATGTGCACTTGAAAAGATTGTGTACTCTGTTGTTTTGGATGGGATATCGTATAGATATCTATTAAGTCCAAATGGTCTATTCTGTCATTTAAGACCACTGTTTCCTTATTGATTTTTTGTCTGCATGATCTGTACATTCATGTAAATAGGGTGTTAAAGTCCTCTACTATTGTCAGTTTCTCCCTTTATATCTGTTAATATTTGCTTTATATATTTAGATGTTTCTTATTAGGTGTATATATGTTACTGAATTTTATATTCTCTTCTTGTATAGATTTCTTTATTATTATATAATGTCTTTCTTTTTCTATCATTACAAACTTTGTTTTAAAGTCTATTTTGTCTCATATGAGTATCACTACCTCTGCTTTCTTGTCATTTCCATTTGCATGAAATATCTTTCTATCCTCTCATTTTTAGTCTGTGTGTGTCTTCAGCTCTGAAGTGAGTCTCTTGTAATCAGCATATGAAATGGTCTTGTTTTTTTTATCCAATCAGCCACTCTATGTCTTTTGATTGGAGCATTTGGTCCATTGGGCACTTAAAGCAATTATTGATATGTATGTACTTATTGCCATTTTGTTATTTGTTTTCCAGTTGTTTTATACTTCTTCTCTGTACTTCCTTTTTTGTTTTTTCCTTGTGATTTGATGATTTCCTTTAGTTGTCCACTTGTGTTCCTTTCTCTTCAATTTTTGTGTATGTATTGTAGTTTTTTGATTTATGCTTACCAAGGGTTCCTATATGTTGACCTTTAACTGTAATATATCTACTTGTTTTTAACAGGTAGTCCTTTAAGTTAAAACATGTTCTTAAAGATTTACATTTTTAATCCCCTCCCATGTTTTTTTGTTTGTTAATGTCATATTTAACATTGTCATATTTATCCCTTTACTGATTATTGTAGTTCCAGTTGATTTTACAATTTTTTGCCTTGAATCTTCATAATAGTTTATTTAAGTAGTTGATCCTCAGACTTTACAATATATTTGCCTTTACTAGCAGGAATTATTCCTTTTCTACCAATTCTTACTTCTTGTTATAGTCCTTTCTTTTCCACTTAGAGAAGAGCCTTTAACATTTCTTTTAGGGTGGGTTTAGTATTGAGAAACTCTTTTAGTTTTTTTCTTCTCTGAGAATTTCTTTATCTCTTTCAGTTCTAGGGGATAATCTTGCTGGATGGAGTATCCTAGTCTGCAGGTTTTTCCCTTTCAGTACTTTGCATATATCATGCCACTCCCTTCTGGCCTGCAATGTTTCTGCAGAAAAATCAGCTGATAGCCTTGTGTGGGTTCCTTCGTATATGACTCATTGTATTTCTCTTGCTACCATTAGAATTTGCTCTTTGTCTTTAACTTTTTTTCATTTTAATTATGATACGTCTTGGCATGGGTCTTTTTGTTTTCATTTTGTTTGGACCCTCTGTGATTCCTGTACCTGGATATTTGTTTCCTTCTCCAGGTTTAGGAAGTTTTCAGTCATAATTTCATCAAATAATTTTCAACCGCCTTCTCTCTCTCTTCTCTTTCTGGGACCCCTATAATGCAAATGCTGGTATGCATGATGTTGTTCCAGAGATCCTGTAAACTGTTCTCATTTTTTAAATTAGTTTTTCTTTTTGCTGTTCTGATTGGATGATTTCCATTATTCTATCTTCCAGGTCACATATGACTTTTTCTGTATTACCTAGTCTGCTGTTAATTCCTTCCAGTGTGTTTTTCATTTCAGTTATAGTATTCTTCTGTTCTGCCTGGTTGTTCTTTTTTATATTTTATAGTTCCTTGTTAAAATTCTCACTGTGTTCATCTATTCTTTTCCCAGTTAGTATTCTTATTATTAATGCTTTGCACTCTTTATCTGATAAATTATTTATTTTTGTTTCATTCGTTGTTTTTTTTTTTTTTTTTCCAATTCTTTTCTCCTGGTCTTTCAACTTAAACAAATTCCTCTGTCATTTTGCTTAACATTCCTGGTCTCTATGAAATTATCTGAAATAGTTATTTATTGTGGTCTTGAAGGGGTGTCCTTGTGTGGGAATATCCCTACAGTCTACATGTGCCCAGTGGCTTTGGTGATAGAGCTGGATCTGATGTGAACACAATTCATGTCTTTCCTCAGGGTGCACTGGCAGCTATCACCTTGGTAGACAATGGGGCTGGAGATGGAGGGGCTAGAGCCAGAGCTAGGTGTGAGCCAGGGCTTCTTCTCTGCTTGGCGGCCACCACAACTTATCAGGGGCTGGGTCAGGTCACAAGTTGCTGGAGCAGAACTCCATTCCCTTTAAGTGTGTGTTCTTCTCCCTCTCAGCACTGGCACCCTCACTCCAGAGGGAGTAATGCTGAGGCAAGAGGGGCTAGTTTGGGTGCCTGGCATGGGTGGGATACAGGCTGTGGTGGTCTAGCCAGGGTCAGAGACCTGGACTGCTTCTGATGCACTACCTGTATAAGTGCCAGTAATGGCTGTTCCTGCCCACTTAGATGCCATTTCAAGTCTGAACTTCCATTTTCCCTTGCAGCTGAGCTCTCTTCTTGGCTTCTGCTGCCTTTGTTCTGTGTGGAGATTTGCTGCAAGGCAGGTGTGGCTGGTGTGGGTGCTTGGAGTGGGTCGGGGCCCCAGCTGTGATGGTTCAGCTGCAGTCCATTATTGGGACTGCTTCTGATGTACTGCCTGTGTAAGCACCAGTAAAGTGTGCTCCCACTGTATTCAGGCAAAGCTTCAGGTCTAAGCCACTTTTGTGTCTCAGAGCCGAGTTCTCTCATTGGCCATGGCAGCTCTTGTTTGTGTGGAGCTGTGTCATGAAGCAAATGGGCCAGAGCAGTAGCTCATTACAGGCTGGGGTGTGCTCTATGCTGATTGCAGGAAACTGGCCAGCCAACCATGCAGTTTTAATCTATCCTCTCTGCCTTGTTTTGAGAGTAAGGAAGTGTGTGTGAGCTCCTTGTAAGCAGAGTCCAGGATTCCCACAGCTCTCCTGTTCATCCCACTGGCCCTCCAACCAGCCAAAAGGGTTAGTCTTCCCAGTGTTGGACCCAAGGATTGGGGCACCCAATATGTGGCTTAAACCACTCACTCCCCAGGGAGGGTCTACACTCTTGTAATCTCCTTTTCTAAGTCCCTTCCCAGGGGTACAAGTCCCTACCTGATGGCTTCTCTTCCCTTCCTACCTAATTCCATGTGTATATTTCTTATAACCTTGGTTGTATAGCTGTCTTCCTGCCAGTCTCCATTTGGTTTTCAGTGAAAATTTTTCCACACGTAGATGTATTTTTGATGTGTTTGTGGCAGGAAGTGAGCCATACATCTTCTTACTACACCATCTCGATTTCCTTCCTCTCATTCAACATTTTATAGAAAGTCTTTGCTAGTCCAGAAAGACAAGTAAATATGTGAATATTATAAGTTTATATTTATATATTATATTAAATAGAGATATAGATATACATAAAAATAGAATCTACCATCTTATTATTATAATTAGTGAAAGAGAATAAAAGAGTTTAGCAGGGTGGCTCAGTAAAAGGGCAATATACAAAAATTAATGCATTTTCATACAGAGGTGACACAAATTAAAACAGTATAATTTCAGAAAATAATAATATTTAACATATATATACATTCCATATATGTGTGTCTATATATGATATTTATTAATGAATCTAGTAAAAGATGGAAACAAACTTTATTATGAAAAATTTAAACTTTATTGAAAGGTGTTAAGCTGACCTAATTAGAGAGACATATTCTCATCATTAAAAATAAGCCACAGCATTAGAAAATTCTTATTGCCATAGTTTCCTATAGAATTAATGTTATTAGAGAAAACAATTATTAGGGACTTCCCTGGTGGTCCATTGGTTAAGACTTCATCTTCCAATGCAGGGAGTGCAGGTTCAGTCCCTGGCTGGGGAGCTAACATCCCACATGCCTCGCGGCCAAAAAACCAAAACATAAAACAGAAGCAATATTGTAACAAATTCAATAAAAACTTTAAAATGGTCCACCTCAAAAAAAATCTTTAAAAAGAAAGAAAACAATTTTAAAATTTTCTTTGTAAAAATCAATAAGTTGGTTTAAACTTTATACAGAAAAGCTAAAGGCCAAGAAAATTTCAAAGAATAATATCATAAGGAATAGCTATAAGCCTTCAAGATTTTTCATTAACCTATAGAAATTAAGTTAGAGACAAAGAAAAATGAGGATAAACAAGCACACAGAAAAGCAAAAGAAAGAGAGACAGAGATGGTACAAAAACAGTGTCAAGCATATATGAAAACTTGATACCTGAAAAGGTGACATTGGAGATCTGTGGGAAAAGAATTGTTTATAAATAGTTTTAAAAAAATGCTTTCATATAGGAAAATAATTAAATTGTTTCCTGACTTGACACCATTCACAAAAATTAATTTCATGTTTAGTTCTCCTGGAATTAATGTATGTGTAGAAAAGAAAAACAAAAAATTTTGAGTAGAGAGTTGGGAAACATCTATGTGGCTTAACTAAGTAAAGAATACCTTTTAAAATGCACAGAAATAACAACCCAAAAGCGGAAATATATAAGTTCTACTATTCTAAGAAATTTAAGTCTCTTCAAAAGACACCTTAAAAATTGAAAGTCAGTTCATAAATTCAAGAAGGTATTTGCAGTAATAATTAGCATTAAGCATTTAAACTATATAAAACCTTGAATATTAATTTAAAAGAAAATTAATTAAGAAAAATAATGTACATTTCATAGGAGAAGAAATATAAATGGCCAAACAACACTTTTAAAATATATTCAACATGGGCTTCCCTGGTGGCGCAGTGGTTGAGAGTCCGTCTGCCTATGCAGGAGACACGGGTTCGTGCCCCAGTCTGGGAAGATCCCACATGCCATGGAGCAGCTGCGCCCGTGAGCTATGGCCTCTGAGCCTGCGCATCCGGAGCCTGTGCTCCGCAACGGGAGAGGCCACAACAGTGAGAGGCCCACGTACCGCAAAACAAAACAAAACAAAACAAAGTATTCAACTTCACGTAGTTAGGAAAATTAAAAAGTAAAACCACCACTAGATATTTTACAACCTCTAAATTGGCAAAAATATAAAAGTGTGACAATACAAATATCACAAGCATATGGAACAAAGGAATCTTTACCCACTAGTGGTGGATATGTAACTGGCAAAAAACAGTTTGGAATACAATTTGGCATTTTCAAATGAATGTGCTATAGCTATAGGCATCTCCATGGATGAGTTTCAAAAATATAATTTTGAATTAAAAAACAAGTCACAGAAGAATGCATTCAGATGTAACATATAACTAATAGTATATCTCTCTTTCTCAAGGTAGGTGTGAATACCCAATGACATGATATGTGTAAAGTATATACACAAATGCCCGCCACATTGTATGTATTTAATATATGTTACTTTTTTTTTTTTTTTTTTTTTTGTGGTACGCGGGCCTCTCACTGTTGTGGCCTCTCCCGTTGCGGAGCACAGGCTCCGGACGCGCAGGCTCAGCGGCCATGGCTCACGGGCCCAGCCACTCCGCGGCATGTGGGATCTTCTTGGACCGGGGCACGAACCGTGTCCCCTGCATCGGCAGGTGGACTCTCAACCACTGTGCCACCAGGGAAGCCCATATGTTACTTTTTATTGCTGCTGCTATTACTGCTATTCCTACCCTTCAAGAAGTTAATTAATGCAACTCAAACATTTAATTCAGGAGAAATAAAGCCATAGAATAATCAACTCAAATATTTGTTGATATTACATTATGTTTTTAATCAGTTGATGCTGATTCAAACACTTCAAACTTGTGGACACAGGTATGAATTCACAAAATGAGATATATTTTTCTACATATAAGGAGCTTGGCCTATGTGTTACCACCACTCAACTTCTATACAGATGCTAGGTTGTAGTTGAAATTGTGGGATGTGGAAACACTAAAGCGATGTCTTTATAGCCTATATATACTTTCACAACCCATTAAATGATTATTATGATTATTTCCATTTAAATAAACAGAAAATAAGGCTCAGAAAAATAACTTACCTAAAGTTCTATAGTTAGTGAGTGACAGATGTAAAATAAACTCTCTGATCCTTGAACATGCCTCACACTATCATTATTAACTATAAATTTAAAAGCAACCTCAAAATGCAGATCACCTAAACAGATTGTTTCCTTTATTCTTCCTCCAAATTGTATTTTACTGAAATGTGATTTTTTTTCTATTGAGTTATATAATTACTATGAGGAGAAATATAGTTGTCCTCTTCATAATCCCTACATTATTTAATATATTGTCTAGTCATAAATGTTTAATATAAATATTTCTGCCAGTTGGTTGCTCTAAAGCAAGACTTGGAAGACAGAAGTGAGTTGGACTGTTTTTTTATGCTTTTTGTTCTACTCTGCTGACAGACAAGATTGAAGAGATGCCACCACCCACTCTCCAACTTTGTGAGCATAAGAGGAAGTCACAGTAGCAATGGCAGCTTGAGTCATTGTTTCAATGTCTGGTCACCAGTTTTGTGGATGTCAAAAAACATCGGGTTTCAGTGGCAGCCAGACTTCCCTTTCCAGTGGTCAGGAAATTGCACTAATGGCTACCTGCAACTAGCATCCTGACACCTGAAATCTTATTTATAGAGCTTTTCAGTTTTATATTTCTAGTGTCAGCCTTCTGATTTTTCCACCTTCCTGATTGGGATACAGATATTAGCTTCTCTGGCATTTCACATCTGTGGTGTTCTGATGATCATTCCTGAAGTTGTTCCATGTATTGATGGCTTGTTCCTTTTATTGTTGTGTTGTATTCCATTGTGTGAAAGGACCATCATATGTTTAAAGCTTTACCCATTGAAGGACTTCTGAGTTACTTCTAGTTTGGGAATATCAAAAATAAAGAAATTATGAACATTCATGTACAAGTATTTATATAAGCATAAAATTTCATTTATCTAAGATAAATTGACTGAGAGTACAATTGGATTGTACTGGATTGTATAGTAATTGCATGTTTCATTTTATAATAAAATGCTAATTTTACATCCCCACCAGCAGTGTGTGAGTGATCTAGTTTCTCTGCATTTTCATCAGTATTTGTTATGGTCACTATTTTTTATTTTAGCCACTCAGATAGATATGTAGTGATATCTCTCACTGACGTTTTAATTTATATTTCCCTAAGGTCTAGTGATGTGGAATAGCTTTTCAACTGCTTATTTTTCATGTGCTATTGTCCTCTGTGAAATGTCTGTTCATGCCTTTCACTAATTTTATAATTGGATTTTTTTTTCTTTTTAACTGTTAGGTTTTGATGGGTTTTATGTATTTGCAATATAATCATTTGTCAGGGTATGGTATGAAAATTTTTCTCTTAATCTGTAGCTGGTCTTTTCATCTTCTTCATTTTACCCTTTTCAGGGCAAAACTTTTACTTTTGAAGAGACCAATTTATAACTTTTCCTTTTTGGATCGTGCATTTGGTAGTCAACATAATCTCTAGCCCTAGATCCCAAATATTTTCTCATCTTTTTTTTTCTTATAACATTTTCATAGTTTAACATTTTATATTTAAGTGCATGATCCATTTTGAGTTAATTTTCACATAACATGTGATATTGAGGTCAATGTTCTTTTTTTGTTTTTTTTTGTTGAAATGGCTAGAACTTACAGTACTATGTTGAATATCACTAATGAGTTAGTGAGAGTAGATATCCTTGCCTTGCTCCTGGTAGTAGAAAGCACTGAGTCTTCTACCATTAAGCATGATGCTTGCTATAGAGCATTTTGGATTTTTTTGTTTTGTTTGTAGATATTTTATCAAGTTAAGATAATTCCCTTCTATTTCTAAATATTTATTTTATTTATTTATTTTTTTACTGTCTTTGTCTAGTTTGGGTATCAAGCTAATACTGTCTTCATATAATGAGGTAGAAGCTATTCCCTCCTCTTCTGTCCTCTAAAAGAGATAGTGTAAAATTGAGGTTAGTTCTTCTTTACTAAGTGTTTGGTAAAATTTTCCAGTGAGGATATCTGAGCCTAAGGATACACATGTGTGTGTGTTGTGCGGGGGAGACTTTCAAATTGCAAATTTAATTTCTTTGGTTGTTATAAGGCTATTCCAGTTATCTATTTCATCTTGGTTGAGTTTTAGTGGTGTGTTGTTTTTGAGGAAATGATCCAAGTCTTCAACATTTTGAAATTTATTAGTGTAAAATTATTCATTATATGATTATTATTATTAATATTATTATCATAATATTCAAAATATTCATAATATTCCCTTATTATCCTTTTAATGTGTGCAGGACCTGTAATGGCCCCTTGCACACTTCTCGACAATGACACTTTGCTATGGTGTCTCAAGCTGTCTCCACAGACTTCCTGGTTGTGGCACCCCTTGCTCCTGTCCCTTAAGGCTGTCTTTTCACGACCAAGAGCTGTCCTCTCCCTGGGTCTTCACTCCAAACCCCTGTTTCCAGCATCCAGCTCCCCATTGTAGCAGGTGACTCATGATTCAGGCTGGAATGTGTAGAGTTGTGGTGTAGATCATGCATGCAGTTCTTACTTTGTTCTGCCCTCCGCAGACCATCTGCTGTTTTCTCCTTTGATTCCTCAAAGATCTTTTTCTGTCCCAGCTTATTTCTCCTCCATGAGGGAGTTTTTCTTAATGTGGGGATCTCTCCTCACCTTCAGCTTCCCACCAGGTTTGCTGGTCTGTTTTTTGCTTCCTCTTTTTTTTTTCCTCTCTTCTTCTTTGTTTTTTTCTTTTAGGTGTCTGAAATCTACTGCTAATGTTCAGCAACTGCTCTGTAGGGACTGTTCCATTTGTATATGTGTTTTTGATGAACCTGTGAAGAGCGACAAATTCTGTGTCCTCCTATTCTACCATCTTGACACCTCTGATGGACTCTGTTTTAAATGAGGTTTCCTTTTATTTATTTTCACATGAATATGCCCTCTGTATATGTGAACCACTTAAGCAGATATTATAATTTTTGCTTCAACCATCATACATGATTAAGAAACTTATGATGAGAAGAATAGCCTGTTATATTTATCTCAGTTTTTACCTGTTCTACTGTTTTCATTTATTCTAAAGTTCCAGACCTTTTTCTATTATCATCTTCCTTCCATTTGTAAAACTTCCTTTATATCTTCCTAAGGAGTAAGTCTGCTTACCTCTTACCAACATATAAGAATATGCTGGTGGCAACTTAGTTTTCCTTTGCAAATAAAACAGTTTTAATTTTAAAAAACCATCTTGAAAATAGTTATGAATGCCAAGAATGTTTTGATTAAAAAGGGAGATTAATAAATGAGAGTTCTTGATCTATCAGATATTCAATTATAGAGTGAGATATAAGACTACTTTTTAGTTATGATTTAAATGACATAAACTATATAAACATATGCATGTGATTTTAGTGCTATACCTACACTAACTTATTTATTTCTTATGCCAGCCCTATGAGGAAGATATTATTTTTATCTGTTTTGCACTTGAGGAAATTAAGGCACAGAGCAGAAAGAGAGATAATATTTGTTTTTTGAGGGAAAAAGAAAGAAAATGCATTAAAATGTTATCATTTTCTCTTGATAGAAATTTTTTTTCATTTTGTCTTTATTATGTTTTATAATTCCAAATTATTTCCAATGAGTATGGAGTACCTTCATAACTAAAAAACAATTCCAAAAAATGTTGGTCAATGATATGTTGGGCAATTCTGAACAAACTTCAGTGTAAATGCAAATACTGAACAGGATTGAATATATAGCAAGATGTAAGAATTAGGCTAAAATAAATATTTTATATTACTAAACTATATGATCAAGTATTGAAATAATTACTGGAAAACATTGAAAATGCTTGATATCACTCTTAATAAAAGAAATGCAAATGAAAATAGCAATCAAATCCCCCTCTTTGCCAAAATTTATCATTTTCTTCACATGAAAATTCCAAAGGGGTGAGGATAAAGTGAAACAAGTACTGACATATACCTATCAGTAGTATAAGTTAAGGTAATACTTTGGCAAAGCCTTTTTGTCTTATGAAAAAAAATGCTTAAAGTACTAATACCTTTTGATTCAGTTACTCTATTTCTGAGAATCTGTCTTAAAGAATTCACTTTTAACAAAAAATTTGTGCACAAGAATGGTGGTTATTGATATCAGGACTGATCTTTAAGTATTTTCTGCATTTTGATCTTGGTTCAGCTCAAATAATGTTAGTATTTTCCAAAATTCATGTTGACTTCCTGGACTTCATGAAAGTAAACCTTCCAAAACTCCATGTGGGCATTCTTTAACATTCTACTATTAACATCATCAGACATTTTACCTATGACACCATAACAAGAGCTACCTGTTCTGTTATCAGGTGATGATATTGTGATGACAATAAAATACTCAATTTTTTCACTCAGAAAAAATGTATTTTATTGCCTTTAGCAAGATCCTGATTGACTTACAGTCATCAGTAACATGAAGCAACTTTCTCTAGCCATACAACTTGCATAACTTATTTCAGTCCCATGTAGTGTATCTCTTACTATGGTCTGAATGTCCCACCAAGATCCATATATTGAAATCTTAACACTCAAAGGTGATGGTATTAGTAGGTGGGGCATTTGGGAAGTGCTTAGATCATGAGGGTAGAGCTTCATAAGTGGCACTAGTGCTCATAAAATAACCTACAGAGCTCTTTAACCCCCTTCCACTGTGTGAGGATGCATTGAGAAGTCTACAGCCTAGAAGAGGGCCTCACTTGACCATGCTGGCACCCTTACCTAGGACTACCAGCCTCCAGAACTGTGAGCAATAAACTTCTGCTCTTTATAAACCACCCATCTCTGGTATTTTATTATAGAACTTTAAACAGATTAAGACATCTCTTAAGCACATACATGCTCATGGAACATACACACATCCCTCTATGTATGTGGCTCATTACCTTCTTCCTCTTTCTTAGCAATGAGCATAAGCTCCAGGACATATTCCATATAAGATTGTCTAGGGTTCCAGAATATCTTATCTTTTTTGTAATACCCTCAAGTGTTCCATCAAATCCAATTTCACTATTTCCATGAATCCAAAATTACCCAAAATGCTATTATTTTAAATAAGAATACTGGCAAACCATCTAATGTCCAAATATAAGGAATAATTGTTCAATCCAAAGTACATCCCTTTGATAGTATGAGCTAGAGTAATGAAAAGTAAGAATTATGAAAATGTATAAGAGTAAAATATTATAAAATAAATAATTTAGGACACAAATACACATATGTAAACATATAACACAAAAATCATAAAATGTGTAGAGAAAATACTTTACTAAATAACAAATAGTAGTCATTGGTGGTAGGTTGAACTATTAGGAAGTTCTCTTCAAAATTTCTTATTTTTTGTATAGCACAGAGAACTATATTCAATATCTTGTAATAACCTATATTGGAAAATAATCTGAAAAAGAATATATATATATATATATAAAAGAATCACTTTTCTGTACACCTGAAACATTGTAAGTCAACTATACTTCAATATTGCTTTTTAATTTCTGATTTTAAAAATTTATTCTGATGATCAAGAATTATACTTATAATGGAAAAAAAAACTTACAAGAAAGACCTGGAATACATTTTTCAGTTTCTAAAAATGCAAACCTAGTTAGTGAAATAAGAAAGTCAGACAGGAACAAGGAAAAAAATGATCATCATATGCTCAAATTCCATCCCTCTTCTATATTTCATTTGGATTTCATAATGACCTAAAAACTATGATTTCCTTTCCTTGGTCTTTAAATAGTTTGCTGATTTTAGTGAAACATTAACAGAAAAATAATAATTTATCACTTTATTCTTATGCCTCCATCTACCCTTTCTCTTCCCCCCAATTTTGCTCCTCACATCTTTCATCCTGGATTTCTTCTGGAGCACCCATTTCTTATTTCTTTGTCATACAAAGAAATAAGGAGGAGTGTTCCATATCCTCTTCTGAAACAGCACTACTTAGTCTATGCTCAGCCTTTGGAGACTGAATTGAAATAGGCTTATGAGGGAATTTTCCACTCAAAATCTATCTCTGCCTAAGACAATTTATTTTCTAGCAAATAAATGAATAAAATGCATTCCATTTTCTTACACACGTCATTTACATGTATAATTTTATTATATGTACAACTTTTGTGTAATCAAGAAAAATGCAAAAAAAGTTTTCATTGAAAAAATATTGAATAATCTGTAAAAGCATTACTCGGAGACATTGAGAAGATGGTTCTTTCTCTGAATCACACTGGCAAAGGCCAGTAATTACTCTATGTCCTATTGCACAAAATTCTATAAAGAAGATTTTCTATATTTCTAAAAATAAGACTTCAGAAGTATATTAATATTTGAATGGCCACATTTAATATATTATCTCTCTAAGCATTTCTGAGTTCAGAAAATGAAAAAAATTAAAGACTGTTTCTTTTGTATGTGTGTGTGTAATTTGGAACTCAAGGAACTTAATAGTGAAAATTATGAAAATCACATTTCTGGGACCACCCATAACCCTATGAAAGAAAAATTGCCCCCAGATCAAGCTAGCCTGAGTATACATACTAGTAATTTTTACTTATCAAACATAGCTAAGGTCATATAGAATTCATTGTTATTTGTTTGTGTATTTTGCTTGTTTTTGTGTTCTGCATTGTTTTTAACTACAGGTAATAATAGGAACACCAGATTGTAAAATCTGTCACACCATTGGGCTAAGACGTAGTACCGATTGTCCCTTCTCTGTGTCTATCTCCCACTACTACCTGGCCAAGCACCATCAATAATCTACTAAATACTCTTAGAAAACACTATTGGTTATCATTCTATTGCTGATTCAGTAAAACAAAAAGGTAAATAAAAATCTAATTAAGCACTCAGGTTGGAAGGAGGAAGTAAGAGGGTCTTAACTTGCACCTTCTAAACAAATTTTTCAAAAGAAATAGTTACAGGTCTATCCATGGGTCACTTGAAATGGAGGTGGGTCAAACAGCAAAAAGAGGATGGACAGAGATTGTGATCTAAATATCTTTGTGTATGTCTCTATTTATACTGTGCACCATAATTAGGTATTTGCCGTTTATGCATTCATTATGTCAGCTAATGGCTAGTCTAATGAAACAGCAACCTGATGAATTATGCATTTGTTCCCACTTTAGAAGGCTTCTCTACTTCTTGTTGTTTGAGGTCTTTAAAAATTAATTATCACAATAGTATGTTGATACATGGAGACTTGAGCAACTGAAATTTAGTCTTAATGTTATTTTATAATACTAAAATAGATTATAATATAAAATAAGTAAGGGAACTTGTACAACATATGTCAGAGTAACTAATTTTTATAGTTCCCCTCTCTGAAGCCATTTGAGATGAAGAAAAATAAACAAATACAGGAAAAAAAATAATGAAACTATAGAATACTTCCAAACCTATTGCTCCAAGTCCATGGATAAATCTCACTTACAATAATTATACTAATGGTGGCAAATAGTATTAAATTAAGTGAAAATGCTGGAAAGTGGTATACATCTCTTTTCATTGAGATTATGGGATAATGGGAAGAAATTAAGAGGAAAAAACTCAAGTTGACCCTACTCAAAAAATCAAACAAAAAGAAGAAAACAAAATCCTGTTTGGGAGGATGAGGGCTCAAAATATGGGTGGAAACAAGGACACATAGCAAAATCCTTTACTTGGTTGGAGCTCTGTCGGAAAATGTCAAATAAGCCCAAAGATACTCCATTGTTCTGATATAGCTTCTAACCTGAAAGAGGAAAGGCCTGGAGATGAGTCTCAGTGAGATGAGAGATTTAAAACAAGAGCCTGGGAAACAAAAATGAGCTACTAATTCATGACCAGAATGATGAAACCAAGGTTCTTCATGTCACTTGACCTCTCACCGGTATGTGCAATTCCATCAAAACAGAGGTAAGCCCAAGGAAAAACAATCATCCTCAACGTCAATATTATCATAATAAATAGTATTATCACTATTATTATATATATACTAACCATAACCTAGAGAGAAAGAAAAAATGAGAGTTAAGAATGTTTACTTATGCTGATTTTCAAACCTCTCAAGGGATGCAAATAGTATCAATGGAATAAGAATGTTATTATTGTCATAAAATTTTTGACAGGTATAAATAAAGCCAAATTGTGTCCCTTCCAATTTATTGGGGACAAGAGTAGAGAGGACGAAAGAATTAAAAACAGAGGTCAAAATTCAACAAATGGCAAAAAAAGGAAAATAAGATAAAATTTATAAAGTGTCATTAAAGAAAGAATTCAGACATATGAATGACATTTAGAATATATTTATGTTAAAATTTACATAAATCTTACACCTTATAGACTAAGCACTGATATACACCTTGGGTTACAGCAGTGAACAAAACAAACCAAGTCCTTCACTCATAAAAATCTAAAAACCTAGAGTGAATGAAAACAGAGTAACCCAGATAGTTTATCAAAAAGTACTAGATAAAACTGTATGAGGTAAATGAGAAAATAGGAAATAGCTGCAGTGTTAATAACAGATAAACTTTAATCTAATATAAATGTTCAGTTATATAAAGAATGTAACAATATTATGGCAAAAGATACAATCTTCTAATCTCTCTACACCTCAGTTTCCTCATTTGTAAAATGATGATAATAATGGTGTTTATTTGATAGGTTTTGGGGATGCACCTACAAAAGTACCTGACATGTAATATATTAAATGTAAATGCTTGGTAATAAATAACATTATTTAAATGTTCAAAGCAAAAACTGTCGAAAATATATAAAAATGAAAATCACAGAATTGCAATGGTATTGGTAGATCTAATATGCCTCATACTGCAAATAGGATGTTCTTTATTTTCAATAGTATCAAGAATATTTTAAAATTTGTAAACATATTAGTCTCTGAAAAAAATCTCAGAAGTATAAAAAAATCTTTAAATACTACAAAATTTTATTAACCACACAACAATAAACTGAAATTAAGTAACAAAAGTACTAACAACAACAAAATAGAAATATTTTTAAAGAAACCATTAGACCAAAGAAAAATCATATAACAATTATAGGAGTAACTGAAAAATAATGATGAAAATGGTACATATTTAAACCCTTGGACCATAGCTAAACTGAACAATATCCATAGCTTAAAAATGTTATTGCAAAATAAGAAATATGAAATTTATGTATTAGTAAAAGAAAATTAATAAAATTGATAAGTAAATTCAAGAACAACTTCCTTGAATAAGAAAATATATAAATAAGCTATATAAATCAAGTCATTTTAATAAAGAAAAATGGAAAATCATAAATACATAAAATTAGCTATGACTTACAAGGTAAAAATCACAGATATAAAGGATTTTTTATTATTCTAAATGTTGATTAACTTTATGCTTTTATGACTAAGAAGACATACCCTACCACTAGCCTCTTTTGGCTGCTGGAGCAATATAATGATTAGAAATAGAAGCAGAGATTATTGACGCTCAGAATCTCAGGATCTTTTCTCTCATCCACTTAAGACATGCATCAAGGACATCATAGATGTTAAGCAATGTCTTGACCCACGCAAAATTCAAGCAAAGGAGTATTCACAAAGATTTTTTAAGTACCACTCTGTCCCATCATCATTATTATCAACAAGGGCTAAAATGTTGTTCACAAAAATGTTGGTAATGGTTATCACTGATGATGGGTGATTAAGTTTTTGACACACTGTTTTATTATACTAGATAAGGTTTTATGACCTTAATATTCAAAACCAAAAGTTTTTTTTTTTTTTAATTGAAAACCTAAGAACAATCCTCTGAATGCAAACAAGAAACAACAAAATAGAAAGGAGTTATTATGGGCAGGCATTGCTCACACCTTCTTATTGTGGCTTGTATTTGCTACTATTCAGAGTACATATGGAAACTTTTGGATTTATTGGAATTTACAATAAGGTTTGCCAACATATGACATGAAAAATTTGCCCAGAATTTTTGTAAGACTCCCTTTTAGGAAAGATAGTTTCTGAATTAAGGTGATAAGTTCTTTTAGAACTAGCAGTTCATGGGAGTGTGTAAGTTAGCAATGTAATATATAATACTAGTTGCATTTGCTATTATTAAACAATTTTTACATTAATGACATTAAATGCATTTGGTATCAGTAAATGAATTAATATCTGTACAAAGGAAAATTACTGAGCTTGTTGCCATATAGAGCAAGTCTGACCATTTTAACTTAACCAGTGGAAGTTTAGTCAAACAACTAGTTTGTGTGTGTGTATGTTGGAGAATTAGTTCTAGTAAAAAGCAAAGGGAAAACAGACTAACATCTGTTTAGTAAGTACCTAACATTATTATAGACACTTCTCACATATTTTACCTCATTTTTTCCTCCTAACACAGTTGTTAAGTGTTATAATTCCCACTTTATACACGATGAAACTGCAGCTCAGAGAGTTTAAGTAATTTGGCCAAAGCTATAAAGGCAGCAAGGAGCAAAGTCTGAATTCTAATCTAATGTTACTTTGTTACTGATTAGCAAAGAACATTTTCCTTCCATTATACTACTACATTAATAAATTAAGCTAACTAATTTGATTTAATTGTTCAATGACTTTAGAGACTCCTCAGATCTTCTGCAAATGATAGAGCTATTTATAGACACAACTAAAACAAGTTACCCAAATTAGAAGATGTCCAATCCTCTTGGCAATATGAACTTTGACTTTGCTTTACAAAAGAGTGAAACTTTGCTCTGTAGGAGACAGAGGATGGCTAGAGCAAACTCCATTTGTGTCATTGTCATTTGATTATAAGTATAGCAACCCATAAAAAATGGTTAAATTAGCAGTGTGAACATCAATCTATGTTGATTAGAAGGTAGAATTTGAAGTCTAACTCTACTATATCTTTGTCTCAGGAGGACAAAGTCCTTTGTCTCAAAGGACTCAGTTCAATCTCTCAAAACAAGAAAGTTGTGCTGAAGAACCATTGAAAATGAGGTATAGATCTATAATCTATATTTACCATAGATCAAAATCTTCAGCTCTCTTTGCATTTGCCTAGAATCCCACACATAATTCCAGTTACTTTTACTCTGGATGCTTAATGAACTGAGTGTCGTCAAAGAGTAAATGAGTCTTTAACATTTTTTTTCTGACAGATGGCCATAAGCATTAGTTCATCCCTCTGATTATGACTTTAAAGATTTGAGGGTCACTATTACTTATACTTTTTACTGATTTCATAAAAATAAATTGATTTATCCTGCCAAAAAATTAAAACTTTTCCAAATTACATCTTACAACACTTAGAAGATAATACTTCACTTTATTTTTCATTTTCATTAAGTCTGGAAAGCAGAAGAAATGACAAATGGATATTCCTAAGTAAATAATTGACCTCAAATACTTAAGACTGGAACACAAAGAATCCATCAGTAATTTTCTACTAGACAAAATGTACATGACTCGTTTTTATACATTGGCATAAAAATTCAAAATGAGTTATCCACTTTCATGATACAAGCATAGCTATTAAAAAAGTATTTTGTGAACTCTTATGAGAATCATGAATAAAGAAACATATCTGTTCCCATTTATACTGTATGCTACCTACCTTTGTCCTATTTGAACCTCATTTATTACTTTGTATTTTTTAGCTTTTGTGCTTTAAAATTAAGCTAATATAATAGCAATTCTATTATGACTTCAAATGTTTTTCAATACTTCAATTTTCTTTGAATGTTTCAGTTCTATCTCCAAGCCATTCACTCAAAATTTTTGACTTGAGTTGTCATAAGTTAAGTTGCAGTTAATCTTAAAGTAAAAATTCTTTTTGGATTGAAGTTGAGTTGATAGAACTATAATTCACAGACACCTCTTTACAGCAAGTAAGTTTATTCTCCTCAACATTTAACAATTTTAGAAGTGTCAAAGTTTAAAGAGAGAA
Organism: Pseudorca crassidens; assembly: GCF_039906515.1. NCBI lineage: Eukaryota > Metazoa > Chordata > Mammalia > Artiodactyla > Delphinidae > Pseudorca > Pseudorca crassidens. The sequence goes on along the minus strand of NC_090304.1, from coordinate 73,427,064 downwards.
CCCATGTATCATTTCTTCAAAGTCACTCAAATTTTCAACTTCAAGGACATGCCTATGCATATAACCAGTTTTCCTGAAGGAGTTAAAGTGATTAGCTAGTACAAAACACATGCAGAATGACTGGGTAAATGACCTTTAAAATAGTGAGTATTAAATGGTTAAATCATAAATCTGAGGAGCCAGAAGCAGAAAGTATGTGAGACTGCAAAAGAATCATAAACCTCAATGGTTTCTGTAACAAATCATAGACAACACAGAACCAGCTTTCTCATCACCAGAAAGCTAGGAGCTTAGAAAACCCTCCTGTCACTCTTGTATGCCTCAAAGGCAGTTGAACAATAAAAAGAGGCATAAAGGGTGAATAGAAAGTTACCCATGAAAGTTTTAGATATGAAGAGAGTGTACATAGACACATCAAAAGGAATTCAATGGCTGAGCTTGATATTTCTAGACACTAAGAAGCTCAGATGGCTTAGTTTGACAGCGATTAAGTTACATTCAGTTAAAACAGTCATAACTGGAACTACAGAAATAAAATCAATTCATATTTTGTGTTTAAATATGAACTTTGAAGAGTTTCAGATAAAAGAGTATACAGTTCTCACCTACAAGGGTTGAATAATACAAGCAAAAGAGGCTGCTTATGAGAGCACTATGCTGCAAGAAATATTCTGGGACCTAAACCCACCCAGGAGGGTCTACTTTGAAAATCCTGTATACAATTTTTGAATGAGGGAGAGGAACAGGAGTTTTCAAAGGGAAAGGAGTTAAATCGATAGCCTAGATGAAGCCAAAGCTGGAGACAGATAAATCCTGAGCAAGGTTGAAGCACTTATGGAAAGTGAGCTGAAAGAGGAGTCATTAGAGGAAACTGAAAGCACCAAGTCATGACATAATATGGGTGGGTTAGGAAAGAATTTCTTTCTTTCTTTTTTTAAAATTTATTTTATGGCTTCCTTGGATCTTCATTGCTGCACACAGGCTTTCTCTAGTTGTGGCAAGCGGGGGCTACTCTTCATTGTGGTGCACGGGCTTCTCATTGTGGTGGCTTCTCTTGTTGCGGAGCACAGGCTCTAGGTGTGGGCTTCAATAGTTGTGGCATGTGGGCTCAGTAGTTGCAGCACACAGGCTCTAGAGTGCAGGCTCAGTAGCTGTGGTGCACGGGCTTAGTTACTCCACATGTGGGATCTTCCCCAACAAAGGATCAAACCCGTGTCACCTGCATTGGCAGGTGGGTTCTTAACCACTGCGCCACCAGAGAAGTCCCAAGCTAGGAATTTCAAGATCTAAGACTGAGAAGTCGTGGCGGGGGAGGGGGAGTTTCTGGGGATTTATTTTTATCAGGACACTGTGCAACCTTGCCTCGCCAAGGTAGACTCTTAAAAAGTAATCAGATTGGGTCAGTGAGAGAGTGCATGGGGGAAGATAGACTGATTTAGAATTCTCTGCTTAGTAGTATGACATATCCTAAGATGAGAAAGTAATAATATAGCACAAGTCAAGTGAGAGCGACATAGACTATCAAAATAAATGAAAAGACAATGCAGAACCTAGACTACTTAAGAAAAGCAAATTAAAAACTAGACTATATATATTTTTTCATTTAAATATGAGTTTCTCCAGTTGCTCAGAGAGGAAGAACAGTTTGTATACTCAAGAAACTCATTGTTTATTTGTAAGTTAACTTACCAGTAAACTAGTGCTAATTTTTCTGATCACATAATGTGGTTCAGTCAAACAAAATTATTATATTTGTTGTCTTTAAAAACTTCAGAATTAAATAAATGATTGAAATGTTTTCATATTTTTTCATTCAACAATATTTAGCAAATATTTTGGGACGCTTACTACACTATTAACCTTATTCTAAGTCTTGGGCAAAACGCAATGAGCAAAAAAGATAAAAATTATTTTCCTTCACAAAACTTACATTATAGTGAAGAAAGAGAGACCAAAAATGAATTAATACAATATACATTATGATAGACGAGAAGAAGTGAAATTGAGTGAACTAAAGCAAGGAAAAGGATAAGGAGCACTGGGGGAGGGAAAATTTTAATTAGAAAAGTCAAGGAAGTCCTCACAGACACTGTGACATTGGTAAAAATATCTGACGAATGTGGAGGAATTAGCCAAGATGATTTTTGGTGACAGAGTTGTTAGTGGAAGTAAGTACAAAGACCCAGAGGAAGGAATATTCAGATAATTTTCAGGAACAGAAAGGAGCCAGTGAGGCTGGAGCTCAGTGATGTGGCTTTTTTGTTGTTGTTGCATGGAGTAATTGTTATTTGATTTTTTTTTTTTACATCTTTATTGGAATATAATTGCTTTAAAATGGTGTGTTAGTTTCTGCTTTAAAAGAAAGTGAATCAGTTATACATATACATATGTTCTCATATCTCTTCCCTCTTGTGTCTCCCTCCTTCCCACCCTCCCTATCGTTCCCCACTAGGTGGTCAAAAACCACTGTGCTGATCTCCCTGTGCCATGTGGCTGCTTCCCACTAGCTATCTACTTTACGTTTGGTAGTGTATATATGTCCATGCCACTCTCTCAGTTTGTCACAGCTTACCCCTCCCCCTCCCCATATCCTCAAGTCCATTCTCTAGTAGGTCTGTGTCTTTATCCCCGTCTTACCCCTAGGTTCTTCATGACCTTATTTTTTCTTTGTTTCTTAGATTTCATATATATGTGTTAGCATATGGTATTTGTTTTTCTCTTTCTGACTTACTTCACTCTGTATGACAGACTCTAGGTCCATCCACCTCACTACAAATAACTCAATTTCATTTCTTTTTATGGCTGAGTAATATTCCATTGTATATATGTGCCACATCCTCTTTATCCATTCATCCGGTGATGGACACTTAGGTTGCTACCATCTCCTGGTTATTGTAAATAGAGCTGCAATGAACATTTTGGTACATGATTCTTTTTGAATTATGGTTTTCTCAGGGTATATGCCCAATAGTGAGATTGCTGGGTCATATGCTAATTCTATTTTTACATTTTTAAGGAACTTCCATACTGTTCTCCATAGTGGCTGTATCAATCTACATTCCCACCAACAGTGCAAGAGTGTTCCCTTTTCTCCACACCCTCTCCAGCATTTATTGTTTCTTGATTTTTTGATGATGGCCATTCTGACCAGTGTGAGATGATATCTCATTGTAGGTTTGATTTGCATTTCTCTAATGATTAATGATGTTGAGCAACCTTTCATGTGTTTGTTGGCAATCTGTGAATCTTCTTTGGAGAAATGTCTATTTAGGTCTTCTGCCCATTTTTGGACTGGGTTGTTTGTTTTTTGTTACTGTGCTGCATGAGCTGCTTGTAAATTTTGGAGATTAATCCTTTGTCAGTTGCTTCATTTTCAAATATTTTCTCCCATTCTGAATGCTGTCTTTTGGTCTTGTTTATGGTTTCCTTTGCTGTGCAAAAGCTTTGAAGTTTCATTAGGTCCCATTTGTTTATTTTTGTTTTTATTTCCATTTCTCTAGGAGGTGGGTCAAAAAGGATCTTGCTGTGATATATGTCATAGAGTGTTCTTCCTATGTTTTCCTCTAAGAGTTTGATAGTTTCTGGCCTTACATTTAGGTCTTTAATCCATTTTGAGTTTATTTTTGTATATGGTGTTAGGGAGTGTTCTAATTTCATACTTTTACCTGTCCAGTTTTCCCAGCACCAGTTATTGAAGAAGGTGTCTTTTCTCCACTGTATATTCTTGCCTCCTTTTCAAAGATAAGGTGACCATATGTGCATGTGTTTACTTCTGCGCTTTCTATCCTGTTCCTTGATATCAATTATAGGAAAAGTTCTGTAAAAAATACAAATAAATAGAGGGTAAAAAATACACTACTTAATAACCAAGAGATCAGTGAAGAAGTCAAAGAGGAAATCAAAAAATAACTAGAGGGCTTCCCTGGTGGTGCAGTGGTTGAGAATCCACCTGCCGATTCAGGCACATGGGTTCGTGCCCCAGTCCAGGAAGATCCCACATGCCGCAGAGTGGCTGGACCCATGAGCCATGGTCGCTGAGCCTGCATGTCCAGAGCCTGTGCTCCACAATGGGAGAGGCCACAACAGCGAGAGGCCCATGTACTACAAAAAAAAAAAAAAAAAAACTAGAAACAAACGACAATGAAAATACGACAACCCAAAACCTATGTGTTGCAGCAAAAGCAGTTCTAAGAGGGAAATTTATAGCAATACAATCGTATCTTAAGAAACAGGAAACCTCTCAAATAAATAACCAAAACTTGCACCTAAAGCAATTAGGGAAAGAAGAACAAAAATAACCCAAAGTTAGAAGAAGGAAAGAAATCATAAAAATCAGATCAGAAATAAATGAAAAAGAAATGAAGGAAACTATAGCAAAGATCAATAAAACTAAAAGCTGGTTCTTTGAGAAGATAAACAAAATTGATAAACCATTAGGCAGACTCATCATGATGTGGCTTTACAGGGAATGAAATGATACATTTGTACAGAATGGATACAACTGATACCTGAAAAGAAGATTCTGGTGCACAGCCTGGAAGAATAAGTAATTGGCCATCTGATAAGATGCAATCTCAGACAGATTTCTTTTCTTATCTGTTTTGATATAAAAGGGCTCATGATATAAATTTTTCTCCTGTTTTTAAATGGAACATGTGAGTGCATAAACAAAGTGGAGAGGAAGAATACTAGAGGTTTCTAAACTCAGAATTTCCCATATGTCTTCTCACATCCAAGAGATAAAACAAGTGTGAAAAATTTTCAGAACAAAGACAGATTTACATTTCAAATTACTTTTTAAAAAATCTAGCAGTTTTTAGCAAAATATGATGACCAGAATGAATGCTCATTTCTGGCCTACTTCATTTTTATTGTTTTCATGAGATAGAAACACAAGAATGACCATATCCATAAGCTCAGTTCTCCACATATTTGATCTATGGTATTTTGGTATATTTTATTTCAAATTGTACCACATCTGAAACATTATCAACAATTTTAAAAGGCCTAAATTTTACCTCACATCTGTCAGTTCATAAAATTTTTGTTCTTCATGCTGAGAAATTTTGAGAAAGATATTCTAATAATTTTCAACACAGAATATATTCATTTAGCATCATATATGATTCACCCTGGAGGAAGAAAGGATGACTTTTTCTACAGCTGCTATTCATTTTTCCCCCAAATAAATAGTGAATTCACTTTTTGGAAATTAGAAATTAGTAGGAATATATTAAATTGGTTTTTAATTTTAAATTACCTACTTTTTTTTTTACTTCTCTTGCCCAGTTTTCCACCATAATTTACAAATTCTTACAAATAGTATAAACCATGTATGAAATCCTTTCTAAGATTTCCATGAGTCCAATTCTCTTCCTCCAGATAAAAGTTCAATTTTTCCTTTTCTATAGACTGTAAGACAAATATTGATCAGATGTATTGCAATTGGTTTTTAAGCATTTTACCTAAATGTACAAATATATTTTTTAAAAGTGTGCTTTAAATCATTAAAATGATTTCTTCATTTAAATTGTTTCAAAAGAAATCCAATGCTCACAGTACTTTCCTGATTACACTTACCCAATAAATGTAGCAAATAGACTAATGAAATTTGTAAAATCGACAACTTATTTTTATCATACTGTGAGAATCCACAGAGAGAACCAGAGGAAGTATAGTCTGTTTATGAATCTTAAGTTCACTCTACCACAAGGGAGTACTTACAATGGATGAAAAGGGGAACATTTAGTTATAAAATTAGAGATTTCTTTTTCATTTAGGAGATCATTAAAGAAAAGGAAGATATTTCATTCCTAGAAAGATTAATAGGTGTTTCAGCACCACTCTCCACACCCTCACCTAGTTTGTGAACACTTATTTCTTACTTTTCAAGATATCCTGAAATCTCTGTAGCTGCACTGCCAGTGAAGGAGGATTTACTTAGCTTGGGCTCACATAGAGTATATCTAGTATTTTGACCTTAGATTCCAGGAAGATACTTGCCTATATTAAACAAAACAAAACAAAACAAAACAAAACAAAAAGAACTTGATAAAGTACCAGAAGAAGAAAAGATATCTTTGTAATCACTTGCTCAAAAGTGCCCACCTCCAAAGTGTAATTGGCTCCTGAACATTTATATTATACATATCTTAATTAGTACTGATTGGTAATGTATAACTAATTTTTGTCATCTACCTTCATTTTTAGAAACAGCAAAATGATTTTGTCAACTGATTTTATTCTGTTGTACTTATTATGATTGTGAAAGTTCAAAAATAATAACAACCACCTGACATACAGTAGATGCCCCATAAATATTGGTTAAATGAATGAAATAAATGAATGAGCCTCCATTCAAATGCAAAATGTTTTTTTAACGTCTTTACTGGAGTATAATTGCTTTACAATGTTGTGTTAGTTTCTGCTGTATAACAAAGTGAATCAGCTATATGTATACATATATCCCCATATCCCCTCTGTCTTGTGTCTCCCTCCCACCCTCCCTATCCACCCCTCTAGGTGTTCACAAAGCACGAGCTGATCTCCTTGTACTATACAGCTGCTTCCCACTAGCTATCTATTTTACAATTAGTAGTGTATATATGTCAATGCTACTCTCTCACTTCATCCCAGCTTACCCTCTCCCCTCCCCGTGTCCTCAAATCCATTCTCTACATCTGCATCTTTATTCCTGCCCCTAGTTCATCAGAACCATTTTGTTTTTTGTTTTTTTTTTTTTAGATTCCATATATATATATATATATATGTGTGTGTGTGTGTGTGTGTGTGTGTGTGTGTGTGTGTGTGTGTTAGCATACAATATTTGTTTTTCTCTTTCTGACTTACTTCACTCTGTATGACAGACTCCAGATCCATCCACCTCACTACCGAAATGCTTTTTTGAGTTTATAACCGAGAGATTCTAACTTCTCCCCTGGAAGCCTATATTGAAACAAAGCACATATCAGCAGATCCCTTGTTACAAGACTCAGCTCCCTCATTTCTAATAGACAAAGGATTGTAGTTCTAAAGGGCATTTTAACTTTCCCTCAGCTCCTTTATCTCTCCAGAGGCTTTATTTCCAAAACCTTTACTAAAACCTTGCCTTTTGCTTTATCTCCCTTGTCTAATCCAATTTATCAGTTTCTTCTTTTTTCTAATGTTCCAGCATTATGACTCAAAATTAACCTATGCTGATACTAAATTATCAACATTATGGAGAAAGTATAAAGATGTAAAAACACATATAGTATATTAAAATTTTACCTACAAGTTAATCACAATCAGAGAGGATTTAATCTTGACTACTCTATAGGAATTAAAATCCTTGTAGTTTTTCTAAAGAAACTTTAAAAATTCATTCTATCTTCCCACAACCTGACTGCCTCATTTGGGCCATCTCTTTTAACAGGTGTGTTCTCAGGGAACACAAACTAATTGCAATTTAACCAGACATAATTAAAATGGCAATTACTCCCTCCCTTCTCCTAATATAGAATGCGTTTTAATTGATTTTGGATTATCAGTGCCACTCATTTTCCCTTGAGCAGATAATATGAAGATAAGTTTACATGGTAACATAGGAAAGGAAGTATGTGTTTAATATTTAGACTTCATCTGAATTGTTTGCAGAAAGTTGACTTTTCTTTCTGTTTGTTCACCATGGCACAGATTTCCTCTTACACCTACCAGAAAGCAACTCCCAATTATGAAATAAAGAAAGCAGTTTGACTAGACTCAACTTCAAAAATAAGACTTAGATATCATGGCATCTACCTAGTTCTCAGATCACCTGCTCTGGAGGAAGATGTGCCTGCAGGACACTCAAGTAACATTTTATAGATTCCCTTATGGCAAAAAAAAAAAAAAAACTATGGCTTCCTGAAAATAACACCTTGCCAGGTGTGTGAGTGGGCCACTTTGGAAGTGTATCCTCCAGCTCTACTCATCCTTTCAGATGGCAGCAGCCCTAACTGTCATCTTAACTACTATTTTATAAGAAACCCTGAGCCCAAAACACCAGATTAATCGACTCCCAAATTCCTGACAGACAGAAAAATTTATGTGAGATATAAATGTTACCAATTAAACTGCTAAGATTTGGGGTAACACAGCCATTAATATCTAATGAAGGTTTTGTTTGAGTTAGGATAACCACTCTGATATCCATCCTGAGATATCCTCCTGCACTTTAGCCTACCCCCTTAACTGTACTGATGTGGGAAATATATGTGAATATGAGTATTCCTGCCAGTAAGGGGACTACATTTGCTGTATACCCTTCCTCACTGTTTTGACCATTCCAAGAGAGCAACTTCAGACAAATATGTATCTCTACAATTTTTTTGCTGTTATATTGCTCCCATTGACATACTTTTGAATCACTTATTTCAAAAGAACCATAAGAAGAGATGCCCAAGGAATTCTGTCATTTATAGATTATGTCAGAAGCATATTCCCAAAAACTGTTGTAAAGATATCAAGAAAAGTTATGCAGAACTTTATTCCTGGGGAGAATGCCACATAGGAAACAAGAACAGCTCACCGGATATGAAAATCCTTTATGTTCAATCTAATAAATACCCATATTCTTTTAGACAGGAACTTCTGGTCATTACATTTTCTTCTTCAGAGAGCTCCTCCGTGTGGCCCTGAAGAGAGGAAATAAATCAGTTAACTCAAGGGGTATTTAATCTCTTTTTAGGTCAGGAAACACAAGGAGGAGATTAGAATTCATGGTAATTTCATTGAAAAGATCTTGACAATATAAATTTGTAATTTCCTGAGGATGGTGTCATTTATAGCTATTGTTAGATGAAAATAGCTAAGCTAACTAATAAAAGGTGGTAGTTAAAAAAAAAAACTCCTAATTTCAAAGGCAAAATATTAGCTTCATTAAATCTTTTATTTCAGGTACTATTCAAGCAATAATTATAGATAAAATAATCTCAGTTGACAAATTTTCTTTGGCCACTAATTTACCACCCCTCCACCAACCTCACCAGAGGAAACCTAGTGTCACCTCTTTCCTTGTGAACTTAGGTTCAGTTTGGAGTCCATGGAAAGGAAAAATAAAGAAAATAATAGGAGAATGTTGGCTCTTTCAGGAGAAATATCTACATTTATTAGTACATACGCAGGTAATGAGGGTGGTAAGCAGGTGCTAAGCTCACAGAGAAGCTCAGAGCAGTAACAGCATGAAAGGAGATAAGGAAGACCTGAAAGAGTCAGCATTTTTCTCGGCCCTTTTCTCCAGAGGTTAAACTGACGGATGTGAGACGCGTGGTCATTTTCACAGCAGGCGGCACTTGCCAGTTATTCGCCTGTTACTGACTCCATGAATCAGCTTAATGAGAGGAGTGTAGAGTTTAGAATTTCATTAAATGCCACTGCACAGCACTTTTGAACATGCCTTATTACCCATTTAAACCATGCTGAGACTCACGTCCTCTCTTTTCTTTCCCCCCTCCCAAAAGAGAATAAGAATGCACCCCCTTTTTGCCCCCGTTTTAATCCTTCTGCTATTTACTCTTTTACTATTCAGTCATTTTGATATCCATAATCTTTTTATGCTTCTCTCATCCCCTAATGAATCTATTATCCTGAAAACAAGAGACTCATAAAGACAAAGAATTTTGCTACTTTGCATGTGTAAGTTTCATTCAACAGCATTCTCATTTTTGGGGGAAAAAAACCAACAAACCTACTTTTGCTTATTAGCAAACCAGCAATGTTTTAACCTACTTCCCATCACTAATACTGCTTTGTTTTTGAAAAATGCTAATATCCAATGAAATTAAACCAAGCCAGCCTTTCTTTTAAGATTTTTTTTCCCTTTCACTCATGAAATGCATAATACTAAAGCTGATTTCCTGGCTGACTCCATTATTAGATAACCCCAAAATGTCAAATGGTACTGTTTAAACTAGGTGAGCAAAGCAGAATTACTAGTCCCACACAGGAAAATTGTGAACCATTATAAAATCAGTGAAAAGAAGCTTATAGGAATTTCACAGTTTGAAATTAATAATCGGGTTTTAGCTCTTGTATTTTTTTTCACTACTTTCTCTTTGGGTACTGGAAGCCAAAACATTCAAAAGGAACAATTAAACTCTTGACATCATGAACCTTCTTTCCTGCAGTTGGGTCAACACACTGTGGGCACTTAGATGGACCACTGTAGGTCATTTAAAATATAATCAGCTTCCCATTGTTTTCTTACGAGAGATAGTGAGTACTCAAAATTCATCACCATTGTTACTTGGTTGGGATTTTGTCCATTTATTTTTGGTTGTTTTTAAATCCTATTCAGGTACATTTCCATTCTTACTAATTTCACATGGATAATGAAAGTGGGTTCTGTTCTTTCTATTCACTTGTGACTAGGGCATAACTCATGTAAACCTAGAATCTCACCATTCATGCTATACTACTACTGAGATTTTGGGAATTTTTCAAAGAAAATAAATTGTTCTAATCAGCTGCTGCTCATTCAAAAGAGTAATGTTTCATCAGACACACTCTATTCCAGGTGGTTCTAAAAATGCCTGCACTGTAACTGGCCCAGTTAATAATAAAAAGTAAATTAGAAAAGTAAGCTTTAAGAGTTTAGTGAATCTGCAACCATGAGTAAGTGCAATTTTGTACCTAAAATAGTTTCCTAAATAATAGAAATTCTTAGGGTGGAAAAGAAAAATCTGGCAAGATAAGAAGCCTTAAAAACGTGACTCCAAAATAAACATAAATTTTCCAAGGAAGCTATTCTGTAGTCATTTTCCTTTTGGTGATGATCCCATATAGTGAACATCCTTTCAGAGTGCCAAAATGAAGGGACATTGTAACGTGAATTTTGGCATTTTATATTCTAGGTATGAAATAACTGATTTTCTGGAGAAACTAAAAAGGGAGGGGGACAGGGAGACCTCCAGCCCAAATATCCCCCTGTCTGGAAAATTTCCAAATATCTCTACTCAGTTATAGTTTCTCCCTTCTCTTGGCCTCCTTAGCACTTTTTCTCACAGACCTGTTTAAAAGTATTCTGAATGCTAGAGGACTAGTAATATATGTCTTTGTTTTCCCCACTAGATAGATGCTCAACTCTTTAAGTACAGGAATTGGTATTAGTCATTTTTATATTTTCAGAGCCGGATTCAGTATCTGGCACTCATTAAATTCAACAGCAACAAATACATATATCACCTACCATGAATTTATAATCTAGCAGAAATTTCTGGAACCTGCTTTATTTTTTCCAACTCCACAAAAGCAAGTATTAATTTGCACATTATTCTAGGACAGATTTTTCTTTAATTATTCTCTTAAGAGAGTTAACTTTATCAAAGAATGAACTTAAGTGGCAAAGTAATAATATAACTAGACTAAAAAAATCAAGGGATCTGTTCACAATGAGGGTAAACTTTTCTCCTATATCTAAAGTATTCATTCTGCTGAAACTAAAAATATTCAGCATATGTATATATCCTTTATCAGTATTAGAAACATATCAAATTTTATTTTCATATGATATATAAGAATAATTACCAATAGATTCCTGAGTTCTGGTTCATAATCCCAGGGTTATGAACTAGGTTTAAGAGCCTAAATTAACTTATATACCTTTCTTTCTAACACATATATTACAAATGATTCAAGGTATATGGAAGTGATTTGAAGATTGTAAAGTACCACACCACTGGACCCCCAAAATAGAATAGAAGAGCTATATTTTAAGTCCTTGAAACTAGACATGAATGATAAAATTTCAGATACCAAATTCCAGGGAATAATCAGCTATAAAAGTTGATCTATCACTTCAATTCATTTCACATATATTGCTATAGATCTTTCACTGAATATACAGCATATTGACCTGAGTTACTGCACTTGTCAGCCCTTGTTTTTCATGAAAGAAATGGCTTACATTCTAGAAACCATTGAAACATCTCTGGGGAAATCATACAAGATCCCAGCTGTGAGGAAAAATAATCTATACATGATGTAAAGAAGAATAAATACCATTAATTATGGGTCAGGTAAGATTGGTAGTAAGTTAGAAATCATCATCAGTATACAATAAGGGATGTACGGTACACTTTTAATTACAAATGGAAACAAGTCTCAATATTTTGTAAATCAGTGGCTTCCTAATCAATAGAAGTATGTTTACTTGCTTTGTTAAGCTGAAAGCTGGTGGAAATTTTTTAAAAGAATCAAAAAATGTAGAAGGTGTTTTATTTTTGAGGAGTAAAGCCAGAATAGAAATTCTATTTCTAATTCAGAATTCTATTTCTAATTCTATTTCTATTTCAGAATAGAAATTCTAATTACATTAGAAATTAAGAAATTTCTAATGTAATTTCTTAAAGTACATTTATCCAAAATTTCTAATTTTAACAAATTAAAAACCCATAGGTCGAAGGAGAAAGTTAAAAGATGTAGAAAAATTTACAGAGCTGTTTTCTGAGTTGTTTATTTTAAGTTTGAAAAATATTTCACCATGCATCCAGTGGTATATAAGTTCAATTTTTACTTTTTTTTTTTTTTGATAATTTAATATTCTAGAAAAAATGTCTAGCTTTTCCTGGGGTTGGAGTAACTTGATTGTGTTCCTATAGCAACAACCTAAAAACACAAGGCAGGACATGAGTTCAGTTAATAATTCCTCGTCTCCTCAGAGTGGGGAAAAAGGATGAAAAATTAATACACATGCTTTCTGATCAGTAAAGACCAGTCATTTAATGCTACTTTATATTAAAACTTTCTAAGAGATTGTTAGGTAGGTCTAGATTTTTCAGGTTAATATAAGGTCTTTTTCAATAAATATAGTTTTCATTCTTATTTTATTTTGAAGTAAAAACTGGAATGCTTAAATTTCTTTGGATGTTTAACTTGATGGTTGTATTAAAGTTATTTTCTAATACAGATGTCATATATACTTCTAATTGTGTAATGTGTTGCCTATATAAGATTGTATGTCATCTCTATATAATTGTATATATAAAACCTGTATGTGTAAGCTTTTTATATATAAACATATTGAGTGCATTGTATATTTGGATACATTAATGTATATACATATTATTCTGTAATTATATGTTTTTAGAATGTATCTTAGTGTCTTGCTCATTATCACCACTCTTAACGTTTACACTTCATAGCTCTACTTCTTCTCCTATCATTTTCTCTTTATACTCACTCCAGTCAAGTTTTGACCCTATTATCTCACTGAATGTGCTCTCTGCAAGATCACCTTACATTTTTGTATTTAACCATTGATTATCCTTTCTTTCTTATAATGCTTACTTCATTTGCCTTCAAGAGCCTCCATACTTGTTCTTATTGTTACTTTCTCTTCTTTATGGTCATTCCTTTTTAGTGTCCTTTGTAGAAAACTTCACCTTGTCCTGGTCACTAAGTATTGGCATTCCCCAGAGTTTGGTCCTTGGACCTAGTCAATTTTCTATCTGTATTTTCTCTCCAGATGTTCTCATCCAGTCTTTCTTGCTTTAAATATTACCTATAGTTTGATAACTTATTGTTTATAAACCTCCTGTCCTGACCTCTCCCCTGAACTTTAGACTTAGATAAGAAAAATATTTACATGGCATTTCCATTTTGTTTCTAAAGGAATCTCAAACTCAAGATGCCCCAAACTGAATTCTCCTTGTCCTGTGTCCCAAATTTTAGTAAATGACATGATCATTTATCAATCTCTCTCTTGTCTCTTCTAATTCACATTCAGTCTCTGAACACATCTTCTTGGCTCTCCTTTCTCACTAAACCCACATATGACTAAATTCTGCCAAAGTTTCAGGCATATTGTTATCTAATTTCAGTACAAAGCAAATTAGCTTTGGGGAACACTTGTGTAGAATTACCTCTTGAGGACTGGCCCAGATCACAATAGTAAGGACATATATAAAATTATAGCAGCATGGACTAATCTCTTGAAGGAAGGAGTTACTGGCAATTGCCATCTTCTCTCTCCCTGTAGTCCCCTATCTTGCTATCTTATAATATTTGTGAAGGAAATAATAAATGAGTGGCATAAATCTTAGAAATATTCAACAACGTAGTCCAATAGTATGTACATACTCTTCACATTTTAAAAAGTACTATCCCAATCGTTATTTCATTTGACCCAGAAAACAGCCTTAAAAAACCATTGGCTATGTAGGACTATGATATTTTTAAAGATGAGAAATTTTTATACACTTGAGATAGAAAATTATTTTCTAAAGTCACAACCAAGAAATTAGTCAAGTATGGCCACCAAGTCATGTTTCTGATGCTAAAACCTTAACTAGTGATGCATATGAAAGGTGGTAGCACACCAAGACAGACAGAATCCTTATTGCCACGTTTTATATTGGTGCTGCCTATTTATTTTCCCTTCCTCTCCAGGTTTTTCTGTGTCATACAGCCATAACAGCATCATATCCACTCTCTGCTTCAGGCTTTCTAACACACTGATATCCTCACCCTGTAATACTCTTTCCTATCCTCTTTGCCAGAAAACCTCCTTATCATCTGCCAAGTCCCAATTAATCAGTAAGTAAATCGTCACTTACTCTGGAAAATACAAGTTGCTTTTTTATGTGGTCTCATAGTGCACAATATTCAAACAGTAGTCAAAACAGTGTGTTTTAACTGCATATCTTTCCCACTGGAATCATAAGTTCAACAGTGGCAGGGCCATGTTTGTAGCTGACTTGGTAGACACCATGGGCTTGAGTTCAGAAAAGGTTTATTAAAAATAAAGGAATGCTTTACAATGGTGTGTTAGTTTCTGCTTTATAACAAAGATGTTAAAAAAAAAAAGATCTGAGGCTTAAAAAAGACATTCTTGCAAACTAGTATATATAGGATGGATAAACAACAAGGTTCTACTGTATAGCACAGGGAACTATGTTTAACATCCTGTGATAAACCATAGGGAAATGAATATGAAAAAAGAATGTATATATGTATAAGTGAATCACTTTGCTGTACAGCAGAAACTACCACAATATTGTAAATCAACTATACTTCAATTAAAAGAAATAAAAAGAAAAAAAATAAAATGAAGGAATGATGAGTGGGCATAATAATTTGAACACCAACCTCAATCTAGTATACCCAGATCATATATCTATCCATAATACTTCATAAAACAACTGTTTTTAGCTCTGACATGTTAAAAGCTTGGAAGTCATTAATCTAATCTTGCATAGGAAAAAGCCAAAAAAACTGAAAATCAATAACTTTTTCCCAGTCCATCATAGAACTGAGATTTCAAGGCAAAACAATACTCTGAATTCTGGATAAGCAAGTCTAGAGAGTCACAGCCAAAATTCATGTTAGCTGGAGTAAAGCTGCTAGAGCCATGAACTGGAAGAAAGAATTTAAATGATAATTAAGATGAAATGATGGAAGTGGACTGTGGACAAACTTAAGAGTGAGAAACTCCTGGGGGCTGCAGTCTTAGAGTGGCTTCACACTTTGTAGATTTTACCTCTATGAATCCAGAAGTTTCTCACGATTAAGAGCCAAGAGAGATCCCCCTGTGGCACTGGCAGGGAAAGGAGAAAAGAAGCCATTGTGAAATACAGCATAGTACTCTCTATCACAAAGTTCTATTATCTGGGGAACAAGACTTCACCAGAGCCTCATCCCATCTAGGGAAAGGGTGTTTCTCTGATTCCAGCTCCCTCTGTCCTTCCTGTTTCACTCAAGGGAAAAAAAACAGCTAAGAAATACCTGTGAAAGTCACAGCCCAGGGATAAAGGCCCACGAAAGCATGGAGATTTAATCACTGAGAGTATATAATGCTTCTCTTTGCCACACATTATCATTACGCCAATAATAACAGTAGATTATAGCTAAAAGAGCTTCAGGATAGACTCTCTCTGCGGAGGAGTACTTAAAGATGATCGAAGTCTAGGAGGAAAACAAGCACAAGGGTAATGAGAGATTTTTGGCCTTTGATGCCTACAGCTACAGCAAATATGACACATGACCAAACTCCTAGCCAAATTTAAAAAAAAATCTTCAACTGAAGTCCTGTTTAGCTTAATTCCTATTAACTGATAGAACATATTCAGGAGAAAGTGTATGCTGGCTTGATCTGCAGCACAAAGGAAAGAAAATTCAAATTAAAAGAACCAGTTTAGATTCCTACCAAGTTCTGAGAATCACTAGATAAACTACTTGCAATGAAGGTTCTAAAACCTGGGATCATTTCTACATGAGAATCACAAGCATCTCGTTAACTTGCACGGTCCTTGCAAGATCGTTAAGCAGATTACTTCCATCAATACTGAGCCAAGAGCAGAGATTAAAGTCACCTTTATAGATGTTTAAGTCAACTATTTTAATAAATTGATTATTAGTTGCTAAGCAAAAAGGAACTTTAAATATAAAATCTCCGACAAGTTAAAAGTAGAGATGGAGAAAGATATACCATGCTCATACTATTCAAAAGAAAGCTGGATTAGATACATGAATTTCAGAAGAACAGTTTTTAGAACAAGGAATACTACCAAAAATAAAGAGTAGCACTACATAATGGTTAAAAGGTCAATTATCAGGACATAAAAATTTTAAACATTTATGCACTTAACAGATCATCAAAGTAAATGAGAAAAATATGATACAATGGAAAGGAGAAATAGAAAAATGAACAATTATAATACAATATTTCAAGAAGCCTCTGTCAGTGATTAATAGATTAAGAAGGCAGAAAATTCAGGGAAGATATAGTTGACCTGAAAAATCACTATCCGTCATTTTGATCTAATTGACAGAGAATTATCCAGCTGATAATAGCAGAATGCACATTCTTCCCTATCTCACATGAACCACTTACCAAGATGGACATTATTCTGGTCCTTAAAATGCTTGTTAACAAATTTTAAAAAATAGAAATCATACAAAGAATGTTCTCGACCACAGTGGAATTAAACTAGAAATAAATAATAGAAATATGGTTAGAAAATTGCTATATATTTGGAAAGTATAAACACACTTTTAAATAACTCATGATTCAAAGAAGTCTCAAGAGTAATTTTAAAATATTTTAACTAAATGAAAATAAAAGCAAAAATAGCAACATTTGTAAGATACAGTGAAATCAGTGTTCAGAGGAAATTTTATGGCATTAGATGTGCATATTAGAAAAGAAAGATCTAAAATCAATAATCTAAGCTTCCACCTTAGGAAACTAGATTTTTGAAAAGTGAAATTTAAGCCTAAAACAAGCAGAAGAAAAAGAAATAATAAAAAATTAGAAGATAAATTGATGACACTGAAAACAAGTAAACGATAATTACTTCCGTGATACAAAGCTGATTCAACATTTGCAATTCAAACAATTATAACCCACCAAATTAACAAGTTAAAAAGAAAAGTCATATGGTTATATCAACTGATGCAGAAAAGGCATTTGAGATAATCCAGCACTCATTCATGATAAAAATTCTCAGCACTCATTCATGATAAAAATTCTCAGTAAACTACAAATACAGGAGAGCAGCCTCATTTTCATAAAGAACACCTACACAAAAGCCTGCATGTTTATAGCATTTTTATTCATAATCATCCAAAACTCAAGCAACTAAGATGCCCTTTAATAGGAGAATGGACAAATAAGTATATCCATACAATGGGATATTATTCAGAGATGAAAAGAAATAAACAAGCTAAAGAGAAAAGCCACAAAAAGAGATAAATAAAGCTTAGATGCATATTGCTAAGTGCAAGAAGCCAGTGTGGAAAGGCTAAAAACAAGCGTGCAATTGTACATTAAGAGAAAGCTAAGACAATGGAGATGGGGAAAAGGACAAGTTCAATAGGTGAAGCACAGGGAAATTTTTAGGGCAGAGAAAATATTCTGTATTATACTGTAATTGTGAATATATGATACTAGACAATTTCAAAAGCCATAAAACTTTGCACCACAAAGAATGAATCAATGTACACAAATTTAAAAATTAATTTTGGAAGACACAGACTGTCAGGATGAAAAGCAGACAATGACAGAAACAATCTAACTGTTACAAATATATGAAACAATCTCACCAAAAGGATGATGAATAAGGTGTTGATCTAAATAAACGAAAATAGTCTAAAGTGAAGACTAAAGGCAAAAGGAGAAAAACATCAGCACTGTATTCCAGCTGATAAACTTATTTCCCATGTGATATGGTAACAGTTCTGATACTGCTATATATTTATACTGAAATTGAATAGTTAAGAAAATGTTAGTAGATGGTGGGAACTAGATTTCTCACTGTTTGTAAAGAAGGTTATAGACAAGCAAGAACAAAAGACTCGAATGATCCGTGTGGTACTGGGTTAGAGTTGGAGCCATCAGGATGACCCCGTGTTCATCTTAATACATATTACATGTGGAAATCTTTATAAATATGTACATATACCAGGGTTCCTTAGGTAAATGGATAATTCTAGGACTGGGGCAGGAAATACACAGGATGAGCCTGGAGTTTCTTACAGTGCCAGAAAGTAAGGATGTACTGCACTAAAACACAATGATGTGGTATATCAAAAAGACACAAGAGACACTGGAAAGAGCTTTTAATACCATGGCTGGAGCAATCTGAGCAACAAAATAAATAAAGTAGTATTGGATTATAAATCAAAGTATAAAATAAATGTCTATAGGTCAATGTATTATATACATAAATGATGTAATAAATAATAAAGAGAGTTATGGTTTTCTCCCAGTATATGCTGAGGAGTGGGATTGCTGGGTCATATCGTTCTATTTTTAGTTTTTTGAGGAACCACCATACTGTTCTCCATAGTGGCTGTACCAATTTACATTCGCAGCAACAGTGTAGGAGGTTTCCCTTTTCTCCACATACTCTCCAGAATTTACTGTTTGTAGATTATTTGATGATGGCCATTCTGACTGGTGTGAGGTGATACCACATTGTAGTTTTGATTTGCATTTCTCTAATAATTAGTGATGTTGAGCATCTTTTCATGTGTCTCTTGGCCATCTGCATGTCTTCTTTGGAGAAATGTCTATTTAGGTCTTCAGTCCATTTTTGGATTGGGTTGTTTGTTTTTTGATATTGAGCTTCATGAGCTGTTTGTATATTTTGGAGATTAATCCTTTGTCAGTTGTTTCATTTGCAAATATTTTCTCCTATTCTGAGAGATGTCTTTTTGTTTTGTTTATGGTTTCCTTTGCTGTGCAAAAACTTTTAAGTTTAGTTAAGTCCCTTTTTTTAATTTTTGTTTTTATTTTCATTACTTTAGGAACTGAGTCAAAAAAGATCTTGCTGTGATTTATGTCCAAGAGTGTTCTGCTTATGTTTTCCTCTAAGAGTTTTATAGTGTCCAGCCTTACATTTAGGTCTTTAATCCATTTTGAGTTTATTTTTGTGTATAGTGTTAGGGAGTGTTCTAATTTCATTCTTTTACATGTAGTTGTCCAGTTTTCCCAGCACCACTCATTGAAGAAACTGTCATTTCTCCATTGTATATTCTTGCCTCCTTTGTCATAGATTAAGTGACCACAGGTGTTTTGGTTTATCTCTGGTCTTTCTATCCTGTTCCATTGATCTATATTTCTGTTTTTGTGCAGTACCATACTGTCTTGATTACTGTAGCTTTGTAGTATAGTCTGATGTCAAGGAGCCTGATTCCTCCAGCTCTGTTTTTCTTTCTCAAGATTGCTTTGGCTATTCAGGGTCTTTTGTGTTTCCATACAAATAGTAAAACTTTTTGTTCTAATTCTGTGAAAAATGACAATGGTAGTTTGATAGGGATTGCATTGAAGCTGTAGATTGCTTTGGGTAGTAGAGTCATTTTCACAATATTGATACTTCTAATCCAAGAACATGGTATGTCTCTCCATCTGTTTGTATCATCTTTGATTTCTTTCATCAGTATCCTATAGTTTTCTGAGTACAGGTCTTTTGTTTCCTTTAGTAGGTTTATTCCTAGATATTTTATTCTTTTTGTTGTGAAGGTAAATGGAATTACCACAGAGCATTAAGCAGAGTTCCCTGTGCTATACAGTAGGTTCTCATTAGTTATCTATTTTATACCTAGTAGTGTATATATGTCTATCCCAATCTCCCAGTTCATCCCACCCCCCCTTCCCTCCTTGGTATCTGTAAGTGTGTTCTCTACATCTGTGTCTCTATTTCTGCTTTGTAAATAAGTTCATCTGTACCATTTTTCTAGATTCCACATATAAGTGATATTATACAATATTTGTTTTTCTCTTTATGACTTACTTCACTCTGTAAGACAGTCTCTAGGTCTATCCACATCTCTGCAAATGGCACTATTTCATTCTTTTTTAGGGCTGAGTAATATTCCATTGTATATATGTACCATATCTTATTTATCCCTTACTCTGTTAATGGGCATTTAGGTTACTTCCATGTACTGGCTATTGTAAACAATGCTGCAGTGAACATTGGGTTGCATAATGGGAAGGAAATCTAAAAAAGAGGGGATATATGTATAACTGGTTCACTTTGCTGTACAGGAGAAAGTAACACACACGTAAAGCAACTATACTCCAATCAAAATTTTAAATAATAATAATAATAAAGGAGATAATAGACAAATCTTCCATTCAGAGAATTCCAAATAATTATGTATTTATAATAGTAATAATTACACTCTCAAGGAGCTAAAACATGATTCTCCACTTCATCATGTGAGCTACACATTGTGAAATCCTTCCAAAGAGTGCAGTATGGAAGGGGGGAAAAGAGTTACTTTAGTGGAGAAACCTGGAAATTACAATATCAGCCAGGTGATCCAGGTTAGCATCAACAGTGATAAGCCATGTCCATCATATTAATAGTATATACTCAATCTGATTGCCATGAAAATGGCTGTTTATCTTTATGACCTTCTCCCCCAAAACACATAACTCCTTTCTAAGGCCCAGACAAGTCCCAGATGAGGAATGTTGTACAAAATACTTAAACAGTACTCCTCAAACCTCTCAATCATCAAAATCAGGGAATCTGAGAAATTTGTCAAAGCCAAAATTACCTATGGAGAAGTGGCTGCTAAATGTAATATGGTGCCCTGGATGGGATCCACAAATAGAAAAAAAGACAGTAGGTATAAACTAAGGATATCTGAATAAATCATGGACTTTACTTAATAATTTATTAATATTGTTCATTAATTGCAACAAATGTATCATACTAATGTAAGATGTGTCAAACTACAAAACAGACAATTTAGTAATGAGTTTAATGTCCATTATTCAAGGGGAAACAACCCATGGATTGAGGGAGAACAGTGCCTCAGAATCAGTGGAACACTATTCTCTAGGGCTATTGGGCAAGGATGAGTTTTATAGAACATTAGCAAAGGCAATATGGAAACAGGGAATGATTGACTAGGAGGTCAAGGATTTCTTTATAAGACTAGCAGGTCTTATTTTCTAGGAAAAGGTCAGGTAGCTAAAAGTCAGTTGAAGAATTGTGATTGGTATTTGTTAGGTCTCCTTAACCTGTGTTTCCAATAAGTGCAGGCTGACTTAGGTTTAGATTTGTGATCTGGGCTGGGCCACTGGGAAGACCTTCATTTTGTACATCCCAATATCAGATGTTAATAATAATGAAACTGCATGTAGGGTATATGGGAACTCTTTGTACTAACTTTTCTATTTTTCTGTATTCTAAAACCATATTTTCTATAACCCAAAATTGTTCTAAAATAAAAAAGATTATTTTAAATAATTATTTGTAAACACAGAAATGATTAGCAAAATGACTAAATAATATTATGGGATAAGAATAATATGTACATAGCTATAAACTTCTACAGAACAACATAAGTCATGTGTGTGGAGCACAAATCAAACTTCAGTTCCTCCTGAGTTAAGTGTTGACTAAGACAGTTCACCTTTGGTTCAGGCTGATGTTGTCAAGGATCTGCTAGGCTTCTGTGTTTCCCAAGCTCTTCTTGCTACACAGTAGTCCACAGGGGATATAGTACTTTCTTGTACCATTGCCTATGTTCTTCTCAAGAAATATAGAAAATAAAGCTATGTTTTTTGGAATTTCTACTCTAGAAATCACAATTAATTTTGTACTCTGAAGCTGCATGAAGTTGCTGTGTTAAGGATGCAAAAGTTGGTGAGAATTCAGTCAAAAGTTTTGCATCCAGTTTTAGTACCATATCCCCCAGAGGGTGGAGGGCAATCTCCTAATTGCCATAAAGAAGCCATATTGCCTAATGATGACCTTGTACTACTTTTCTTCTTTGCTTTATTTATTAGATAAGAATGGTCTCTGTTTGCTGAATGTTGTAAATCTGCTCTCAAACTAACCTACTGTGCTCCCTCTCTCCTTGATATTTTTAAAAGTTTTTTTTATGAATGTCATATATAAAAAGAATAAGTAAAACATATATGTAAAGCACAAAGAATAATAACAAAATTAACAGCACACTAGAATGTATAAGAAACCAAAATTTAACAGTTTTGAAAACCACTGTGTGCCATTTGCCAATTGGATCTCTTCACTCTTCACAGAAGAAACTGCTACCTTAAATTTTGTTTCTCATCCATTTGATTACTTTAACAATCATACTGGTGTACGTGTGTATGTATGATCAATATATTGTTTTTCCCATTTACACATTATAAATTTTACCCTATTCTCCGTATTCTTTTGTAACTAGCTTTATTTTGTCTATTATGTTTCTGAAGTACAGCTTTTCTAGTGCATAGAGCAAAACATTTATCTGTTTCATTGTGTGATTGTACCACAATTTTTTTATCCAATCTCCTGTCAGTGGATACTTTTCCCTTTATGGTATATTTTTCCTTCCCAATCAAGGTTATCATGAACTTTCTTTTCCATTTCTTGGTGCATATGGGCAAAAATTTCTATTAATCATGTGCTTATGAATGGACTTATGACATCCTATGCTATGCTTACTTTCAACTTTATTAGTTGATAGCAAATTGTTTTCTGAAGTGGTTTGGAAGGAGAAACTCACCGCCAAATGTTTTTGCCAACATTATTTTAGTCAGACTTTATATTTTCCATACTGTTCTGTGTAAAATGGAGTTTCCTTGTGATTTCCCCAATTACTAGTTAGGCTAAAAATGTTTATATTTGTTTACTGGACATTTGACAGTGGAAAGCTTATTCATAATTTTGGTTTATTTTCATTGAGGTTGTTGGCCTTTATTATAATTTGTAGGAAAAATGTACATATATAGAGAGACATCTACATGTGTGTATAATAAATACTATATGAACAAATATATGTATTAAAAACTATCATCTGTTAGTTATATGAATTGGAAATCTGTTCTTCAAATTTTGGTTTGTCCTACCACTACTTAATATAGCATTTGATGAACAGATGTTATTATTTTTAGTAATATAAATGTATCACACAACTTTCATTTATAGTTTGTGCTGTTTGAATGTTACTGAAAATTCTCTCTTATGATATCATAAATAAATTCTTCTGTTATTTTCTAAAATTTGCATAACCTTGATATTTATATTTAAGTCTTTCATCTGCCTGGAATTAATATATTTTGGTATGATTCAATATAATCAATTGTCCTAATGACATTTATCAAAGAAATATCTTTCTCCGAGATATCTTGTCATATAGGTTTGATGTAGGCTTCTGGTATCTCTATTCTGATCCACTGTGTCAAATACCCATCCTTGTGCTAATACCTCATTGTCTTAGTTCACTTTTAAAATAAGCCTAGATATTTGGCAAGCAGGTTCCTAAACTTATTAAATTCGTCAGGGGTATCTTGGCAATTCTTTGCTCTTCTGTAAAAATTTAAGAATTAGCATTCTCATAATACTCCAAAAATAATTAAAATACCCTTTGGTGGATACTTTATGCCTGACTTGGCCTTTGTTTCTCTTCCTTATCTTCCCCTCAGAAGTGCTTTTAAGCTGTAACAGACTGCAGTTTCTTATCTGTGATGTGTGCTATCTCATGACTTTCCTTTTATCTTAAACTATTTTAGTCTCTTTTTGTGATTAGAGAACATCCAGTGTTGACTATTTAAGCATTGTTCTTATAGCTGAGAACTTTTTTTGGCATTTCCGTATCTGTCATGTTGGATTAATTTAATTGTGTATCTGTGTTATCTATGCCAAGGCAGAGGCTATGTCTGGACCTAAGCATATCCTGATGAGGCTGTTAGAGTGTAGAGAACCAACAGAAGTGTTTTCAGTTATTAATAGTTGAGACAAGCATATACAATCTTGTCAAGGGCTTTCAAAACTATAACATTCCCTGGGATGGCTAAGGAAAAGCAACTTCAAATGAGGAGTGCTGATCCCATTGGCAGGCTTGAACTTCAAACTCTCCTAGAAACATTCCCATTGCTGACTATGGTATATAGAGAGAGCTGAACTGAAAAAAAACAAACAAAAACATGAGATTGTTGCTACTTGATAAAGGGTTTTATCTATTTTTTAGGCTGCATTTGAGATACTGCATCACAAATTCTTATACTAGAGAATATCATGAAGCCTATAAAGTTTCCTAAGATTCTCTGAGCTATTCTTTTCTCTACTGTCACTATTGTACACTGAAGGTCACAGGGAAGCTACAACTACCCACTGGAAGAGTCAGGAGGGTGGGAAATGGAGAAACAAAACAACAACATTGTCTTAGAAATGTGTGATACAGCAAATATGTGCACATTTTTTTTTTTTTTTTTTTTTTTTTGCGGTACTCGGGCCTCTCACTGCTGTGGCCTCTCCCTTTGCAGAGCACAGGCTCCGGACGCGCAGGCTCAGCGGCCATGGCTCACGGGCCCAGCCGCTCCGTGGCATGTGGGATCTTCCCGGACGAAGGCACGAACCTGCCTCCCCTGCATCGGCAGGTGGACTCTCAACCACTGTGCCACCAGGGAAGCCCCAATTTTTTTAATGACAGAAAATAAAAATAAAGTGTTAATTTTCATGGCTCAATTCAAGGCCTTCTTTTTTTATTTTGCATGTTTAGGATGCAAAGAGCGTTCAACTTTGAAAATTAATCTCATCCATTACGGAGACAGAGAGAACATAAAACAGAGAGAGACAGACCAAAGCACTCTTCTATCATTTAAGAAGTTTAAAAGGAGGAGAGTTTTTGTCTTGACCATCGTTTGTCAATTTTATTGATCTTTTTCAAATAATTATTACTTAGTATTTCTATGAGTTTTATTATGTTTCCTTTCATTTTTCACTCTTTCTACTATTTATTTATGTTTAATTTGCTGCTATTGTTCTAGTTTCTTGAGATGGATGTTTAGTTTACAGATTTTTAAACTCTGCTTTTCTAAACTATACATATAAACTCCACCTTATACACATTTTAGCTACAGTCCACAAGTTTTGATATGTTGAATTTTCAGTATATTAAATTCAGAATAGTTTTCTAAATTTGATTTTCATGTCCTCTTTGATATATATGTATATATGTGTGTTTACTTATTTCTAAACATATGGGGATCTTAAAAATCATTTTCTTATTGACTTCTAGCTTAAGCCCAAAATGTTTAGGAAAATGTACCCTTAAATTTACATCATTGGCATTTTAATGAGGCTTGCTTTCTAACCCAGGATGTAATCAATTTTTGCAAAACTTCTGTGTGTACTCAAAGTAACGGGTGATCTGCAACCGTGGGGTACAAATTTCCGTGTAAGTCAATTATGTCGTTTGTTAAATGTGATGGTCAAATTTCCTGTATTCTTACAGCTTTCACGTCTGCATTTTTCAGTCAGTTCCTGAGAAAGGTGGTTAAATTCACCACAATGATTATAGATTTTTCTATTGTTCTTTTAATTCTGTCAATTTTTACTTTATATATATTTGAGGGTATGTAATTAGATAAATTAAAAAAAACTTTTGAAATATTATGGTGGATTTAGTTACTGATCATTCTGATGTATTCCTCTTTATCTCTAGTAATGCTTTTTGCCTTAAAGTCTGATATTGATACAGCAACACCAGCTTTCTTTTGATTAGTCCTGGCATGGCATAACCTTTTCATTCTTTTATTGTACTTCCAAACTGTGATTATTTTAGATGTATTTCTTAAATTCAACATAAATATATTTTTCTCTTTTACATTTCAGGAAATTGATAGAAACTACTTGGGTGAAATGAAGTTTTCAAATTTATTCATATTATTTGCAATAACATTAGGGACTATTGTAGGGACTATGCACCACATTCCTAGAATATTATCAACTGTTTGCCATATTTACTTTTCCAACTTTAAATTTTATTCAGTCTTCAATCCGTTTTTATTTTTAGGAAAACAAATTTGCTTCATTGACTCATTTTACAACTTTGATAGCTCTTAAATGTTTAGTGTCTACTGATCTATATAGAACATTAAATTCAGCCCTGAGTCTATATAGTATAGAGCAGACTGATTTGTAGAGTTAATATAGCATAGTAGTTAAGAGCACAGATTATGGAGTCAAATTCTGTTTGTTCCACTTATTAGTTGTGTGTCATTGCACAAATTATCTGACATCCTTATGTTTCAATTTCCTCATCTATAAAATGAGGTAGGTAATAATGACGTCTACCTTACACAGTTATTGCAGGATTAAACAAGCTAATATGTAAGAAATGTTTAGAACATTACCTGACATGTAATAAGCACTCCTATACATACTTGAGTAAAGCAACAAAATATTATTAGCTATTAGATCCAATAATATTATGCGTTCTTAGCTATGAAATCTAGTGTTATTAGATCTTCAAGGATAATTGGAAGGCTTTGCCTCAACCTTTATTTCTGGGTTAATTCTCTGTCATGACTACACATATGGAACTTCTGCTAACATCTGGATGCTTCTGTGCTTTTGCATATACTGCCCCCATGGACTCAATACCCCATTTCTTAGATCTGGGAATTCTTCTTAAACCTCCAAAATCCAACTCGTTATCAAATTATCCAAAATTCCCTCTTTAAATTCCTGGACTTGTGTTGTCCAATATGATAGCTACTAGCCACTTGTTGTTATCAAGCATTTGAAATGTGGCTAATCCAAATTGAGATGCACTGGAAGTATAAAATGCATCCTAGATTTCAAGGATGCATTTAGTTAAAAAACAGAACAACAACAAAAATGTAAAGTATCACATTAATGATTTTTATATTGGGTTAAATAAAATGTATTATTAAAACTATTTTTGTCTGCTTCTTTTTGACTGTTAGAAAATTTTTAATTACATGTGTCTTTGCATTATAATTCTTTTGGACAGTGCTGATCTACACAAATCATTCCCTTTCCATTCATGTGCTCCCACATAACTTAATAGATCCATTTCCTTATCATCATATATTATACCATTATATAATTTTCTTTTACTTTGATATTCCATTATCAGATTGTCAGCCTTTAAAGGGCAGAGCCTACATTTTATTCATTTTCAGATCTCTGATATATTGCTGATGTCATGACCCATAAATACTTGTCCAATAAGATAAGATTGATAAAAGATTGTAAATATTTCAGTGAGAGATAGTAAACAAGTTAAGCTTACAAGGATGCTCTGGCTTAAAAAGCAGAGCAATTATATGCAACAAGTGATCCTATTTGCAAAACAATATCTTCCCAATTATAAATATAGGTAGAAGTCAGGATTGAATTATTCAGAGCCTTAGTGGAGCCAATGAGGTATGATTATACAAAAAATACCTGACCCATATAATCAGAGTGCACAGAAGGGATGTATGTCCTTGCCCATTCTATCCAAAACCATAAGTAGACATTTGGGAAAAGTCAGTAACCACCCACTCTACTACCACTTCCCATTTCCTCCACTGGGGATATAAAATCTTTATTGATTTGTAAACTCTTAGAATAGCATTTGATCTTTTGTTTAAGATAAACAATCTCTGTTCTTTTAATCTTTTCTAAAGCATCCTACTTTCCAAACCTTGTGATCACTATCAATGTAATTCAATTTAACAAGCTTTCTCATGTCTATGAGGCAATGTGCTGAGTGCTATGGAGGACACACAATGAAGATATATGCCTGGCTTCAACAAGTTAATAATATGTAATGAGAAATAGATATATAAACTAACCTTAGCCCAAACCAGAAAAAAAGGATAATAGCTTTGCAATTCAAACCAAGAATTATGAGCATGCAAGAGATAGAAAACATAAAGAATGAGGCAGAGGTCTTATGCCCTACAATTTGGACTTCATGCAAAATAGAACCAGGTTTTAGGAGGATCCATCTGTCTTGCAGAAATTTCTCATAGTGAAGCATGGAAAACAGAGCACCATAAAGGATACAACAGGAAAAAGCAGCACCCTTGCATATAAGTGTTTGGCTCATTCTATGGACAGACTTCTCTTCAAACAGTTTTTATATGATAGAAACTGTGTTAGGCACAGGGAGATGAAAAAGAATAGGACATGGGCCCTACCTTTACAGACATGTATCCAGACCTAAAGTAAATTAATCTATAAAAAGCAAGAGTGTCACATAAGAAGCATCATAGCAGACATATTTCTAATAGTAAGCTACGTAGCTCAATTCCTCTATGGGAGTCCTGGACAAGCTAAGGTTGCCTAATGAATAAATCAAATATTTGAGGTTTTCTATTCAATTGTTTTTCTTTTCCAGGTATTTGTCTGGCCTTCACCCTTTGTCTTTAAACCCCACAAAGATGAGAACTATAGCTACTATATTTTTTTAATCAAAGCTCCATTCCTTTGCTTTATGCCTGCCCATGGACCACTCAACCCAACACTATTTAGGCTCTTTTAGCCTAAATGAAAACGACTCTCACTAAAATCTTTTCTGTATTGAGTAACACAATTCTTGAATAAGAGGAAACATGTCTGACACCCTTCCTTCCTCAAAGCACTTTTTTGGATCCTCAGAGTATACGTTGATATGCCCTTTGGTGACGTCTCTGCCTTCTTCCATTGCCAGGGATTCTGACTGCCTGAGAAAAGGCTGTTCCATCATTCAAAAGTCTTAGAAAACAAAACCATTTAAAACATGTTTAAGCTCCAACAGATATCTGCTGATTACATGACACTGTGTTTAAAAATAGATTCTTACCTAAGGTTTTCTGAAAATGAGTTTTACCTTTGATAAAATAACTAAAAAGGCTTTGAGTTCCTCTGAACAGATTGTTTGACAATTGTCAAATGACAACTCTTTTAACTCAATGATCTCAGATTGAAGGTTTCCACCAACTGCAGTAGCAAAGCACTTTCAAAACACAGATTGCATGCTAAAAAGGAGTAAGTGATGGAAAACACAACCTGTGTAGCAATATCCTCTATGTCATATTGTGCTAATTCAATTCTGAATGTCTTCTTGACCTCTTCTTATCTTAGCAATACATGGCTACTGTATCCCCAAGGCTGCAAAGAAGCAGGGTCAGGGAAGGTGGTGAGGAGCAGTTCCTTTTGAATGTAAGCTTGCAATAGTTTGCCTGTTTTGAAAGGAGATGTGCAAAGCCTTGGCCTCGTATTGTTTATGTACACCAGGGGAATTTGAAAATCAGATTACCTAGCAGAAGAATCCCAACATTTACTCAACTATGTCCTTTTTTCTTTTTTGCAGAAATGCAGCTTCCTGAAGCCCGGAGACTTACTGGTAATACATACTAGATTCCCTCCAGTTCAAGATATATCACTATATATCTAAGAATTCAGTTTATGATTTGTCCTAAACTTTACATGGGAAAATACATGTAATAGTTACACAATTGTTTATAATAACCCCCACTAAGAGCCACAGTTACTAAGGAGCTATGGAGAAAGGGATTCAAGGGGCTCTATCTGTCATCCATAGCAGCTCATGCCAAGTGCTTTGCACAAGGCCAAGCAGAAAGTAAGCAGTACACCAGGGACTTTCAATCAGATTTCTTACCTCTGGTTCAGTTTGACCTCAAAACATCTGCCATAGCAGTGTTGAGGTTACCTTTGCACCTCACTTACACACACGCAGGCACACACACAAACATGTTCACACACACACTCACAACATACGCACAATCATGAAGCCAGACACTGCAGTTTAAAAGTTGGTGGGTTGACTGCAGTTTCTCTGTCCCTGAACAGTTTAGGAATTCTCAGTTTAGTAGAGAAAAAAAATCAGTAAGGAGAAGCATTATCATCTAGTATAAATACTGTAAAACAATTATTTCCAAAAATGTCACAAGAACCAGGAAAATGCATGAGTAGCTCTACTATCATCTTGTTGTACACGCTGCTTTTGTATTCTTGTGACTGCGATGTTCTGGTTCCTCCACCATATCATGATACCCTTAAGAAAGAGACATCGTGCCTTATTCATGCATTCATTCAGTGAAGTTATGTGTAACATCTATCTTGCTAGGTACTTAGCATCAGTTAAACTATGTCCTTATAATTGAGAAGCACACAGCCTAATAAGGGAGAGAGACATAAAAGATTCTCATTTCAGTACAGTGCTTGAATATAAAACATTCTTAACGTAGGAAAGAGAATAGTGTAGCATTGACACTTATTGAGACTATCTTATGAGTCAGACACCACCCTGATTGGTTACCTCCATTCATGTAATGCTCATAGCCCTTGAAGTAGCTATAATTACTATCCACATTTTACCAATGAAATCACTGATGCAGAGAGAATTTAAATATGTTGCCTATGTCATAGAATTAATAAATAGAAGAGATGGGATTTTAGAAAATGGAGCCACAAAAACCATGCTTTCAACCATTAAAATGCCCTACATTTCAGAGTATATTAACACCTACCCTTAACTTTCTTGTGGCCTGGTTTTCTCATGCATAAAATAGGGGTAAAAATTAGTTTCTCTAATAGAGATAAGTATTAATTAAAATTATATATGTAAAGTTCTTGGATCTGTGTCTTGCATGTAGCGAATGTGGCCAGTGTTATTTCTTATTCGCAAATATTTGTTGAATACATGAATAATTCTCTCAGGAAATCTGTGAAAGAAGTATATATTATCATCTCACTAGGGCTATTTATCTCTAAGGCAGTGGTGCTGCCCCAGATATTCTTGTAAGATTTCATCTAACACAAAGAGGTTTGTTGAGTTTCAGGAACTCTGGGTGTCATGTAATAACCCAGCCACAAGCACTCAATCTGAATGCGCCTTGGGTTCTACCCTGTGCAGATTACATCAAGATTAATTGCCTTGTCTCTGCATCTGGAAAATATTATAGGTGCCCTAGCCACTATTTATAGCTTCAGAAAGTTTCCAATGTGATTGTCTGTGACAATATGTCAATTTCAATGCTGTGATTATGCAGGCATCTAGCAGAGAGGGGTGTGCAATATGTAATATTAGTGCTTCTACACTCCCTTGGAGATGCAATTAGAATAGTGAATTATGTCATCTTGCAGTGCTTTTCCCACATCAGCTGTACTTCCTGTGCATGAATTCCAGGCAGCACTGGACATTTTATTCAGAAACAATGCATATGGACAGTAATCCCATTAGCTTTCAAGATGGAGAAAAAAAGACCAAAAATATATTTTGGCCAAAAATGTCTTCATTGAAAAGAGTAAGTGCTCATGACAGCTTGAATTCAGTTTTTTTTTTAATCTTAGAAAGATGAATTACTATATTTAGATGACCTGCTTCTAACACAAAGTAAGAATCTTTCTCATTCTTCTAAACTATAACTTCTTTTTTGTCTCCTGGTGCCTTTCTTTTCACTGGATATGTTCAAGTTGTCAGAGATAAAACAGGAGGAAGGCTTTTTATAAATGGAACCAACATTAGCATTGGAAGTAGCACCAGTAGCTGAAGAAAGAGATTGATGGCCCTGTAACTCCTATCTGGATGTCAAGATTAAGGCCATGAAATGAAGGGCCTCATATGAAGATTTGTTATCAGTAACATTTCACATGATCTTTGCTGAAACCTACAATGCAGCTATAGTCAGTATATTTTATCATTCTATTTATAATAATCTTTACTACTAATCTCAGTTTGGAGAATATTTACTTGCTGACTTACATTGGAAAAAAATTAAATCTACCTGATCTAATTCTTTACAAATTTCTCATTGTGGTGAAGAAAATGTATCTATCAATTATCTGATTCTGAACTTCATTGTAGACCCAGTGCTAGAACTCAGATATGACTCCAGCCACGATTTTTCCAAAATTTCACCACCACCTCAGTTTACAAAACTTTAAAATAAGGTCTTGGTAATGTAGAGAGAAAAATTCAAAAGATAACAAAAGATAATCAAGACATGTATCAATGCTGCCTTGTAACATGCTAATTAAATTAGTGGGATTAGTACAAATGATGGATAATGACATAGAAATAATTCAAGAAACTCATAGTTGCAGGTTTAAAACAACAATGTGGGTTTTAAAAGACTGACAGAGGTGTTATTGTTTTTTTTAAAAAAAATGGAGAAATTGTATAGACTTAAAAACCTTCAGTGAAGAGTCACTGGGAACATCTGAAACACTATGCTTGATACCGAGAGTGATTTTACTATTCTATGAGCTTTGTGGGTAATTAGAAATATTTGACTCTCTCTGCTTACCTTTATGGAAGTGAGGAGAATATACTCAGAAACATTTTGTAAACATGGCAGGGTAAATACAGGTGAAAGCAGGCAGCCAGAAGTCCATATCTTGGACAGCTATAATTAGACAATAAATGTTAAAACCATAACCCCCCAAAACAATGTATGCTGCCACTAACAGCATAGTCCTTGTTCTCAGAGACTTTTTTAAAAAATTTATTTATTTATTTATTTATTTTTGGCTGCGTTGGGTCTTTGTTGCTGCACGAGGGCTTTTCTCTAGTTGTGGCAAGTGGGGCTACTGTTCTTGTGGTGTGCAGACTTCTCATTGTGGTGGCTTCTCTTGTGGAGCACAGGCTCTAGGCATGTGGGCTTCAGTAGTTGTGGCCACTGAGTGAAGTGAAGTCTAGCATAACTTTTCTTTTTCAGAGAAATTGTAAAGCAGTGAGAGGATCTGTATTGAAACAACTCAAATAAACAAATAAACATACTTCAGAGGATCTGACAAATTTGTCTAAAAACACCAAATACTTAAAAAAAATACTTAAAAACACACACAAAAAATGTATTTCTTTTGACATGGATTAAGGAATTAATCAGAAAGAGGAGGTAAAAATTTTACGGATGAAAGTGTTTATTGCAGCATAATATTATTTTAATTTTTATACGAGGTATAATATATACACCACAAAGGATGTACATGTTAAGTGTATATAGTTCAGTGAACTCTTACGTATATACCCATGTAATCTCGACTTAGGTCAAGATACAGGACATTCCCAGCACCCCAGCAGGCTCCTTTGTCTTCAATGTCAATACCACCAACCACAGGTAACCACTACTATCATTTCTAACAACATAGATTAGTTTTTGTACGTTCCCAAACTTCATGTAAGTTGAATAATATATAATTTTTGTGCAAGCTCCTTTCACTCTATATTACATCTATAAAACCTGCAAGTGGGACTTCCCTCGTGGCACAGTGGTTTAGAATCAGCCTGCCAATGCAGAGGACTCAGGTTAGATCCCTGGTCCGGGAAAATCCCACATGCTGAGCAGCAACCAAGTCCATGAGCCACAAGTACTAAGCCTGCATGCCACAACTATTGACGAACCTGTGCTCCGCAACAAGAGAAGCCACCACAATGAGAACCCACACACCACAACGAAGAGTAGCCCCCACTCGTTGCAACTAGAGAAAGCCCACGCGTAGCAACAAAGACCCAACACAGCCAAAAATAAACAAATTTATTTTTAAAAGTCTGCAAGATCTGTTACATGTATTGAGTTTTATTTTTCTCTGTGGCATTCCATTGCATTAATATACTACAATTTATTCATCCACTCTCTGATAAACCTTTAGATTATTTCTAATTTTGAGATATTATCAATGAAACTGCTATGAAACAATCTTGTACATGTCTTTTCGGGGCACATTTAGGAGAGCAATTGCTAGTTACATATTCCTTTTTAATAGGAAAAAATTCTAGAGTAAACTACATGTCAGTTAATAGAGAAATCATTGTGTAAATTACAATGTTTATTTTCTAAAAAATTTAATAGTATATAAAAAATGTATAGTAATAGATACTATGTAGTAACGAGTTAATACTTATGGTGTAACTTTAAATTAGGTGATCAGAAAACAAAATACTCTCCATACTATAACACTACATGCAAAGATATATATGTGTTACATAAACTTAATATCATAAAAAAGCAGCAAAAATGCCACAAGGCTAAACATGATTTTTTTTTTATCATAGTCAATGAAACAAGGCAAAGATGACATTACAATATTAGTGGTAAGCACAGAAAACACCTTTTAAGGAATGAGGAAATGATAATCCAGATAACAATCAGAGGAAACAGGTAGAGGTGGAGCTGGCTATATAGTTTGTGATTGTCTAACTTAAGAGGTTGAACATTGACAAATACGTTGATAAATTTGTACAATTAGTTAATTATCTTTGATATAAGGAGAAATATGTTAGATATAAAGTGGCTTGAATAGCATAACTTTAAATCAAATATTTTTATAAGTTGATCAACTCAGAAAGAATAATGAATACAAAAAAAACGTAATTTCTAGTTGTCTCCGTGTTACTATGCATGTTATCTGCACAATAAACTTTGCATAGTTCACATAGTCCCTAGTGAAGATGTGTGGCATTACACCCATGACATCTAGATGCTGATGTATATAAAACCCTGTACTATGCTATCTGGGGTATGGTTTTACTCACAAACATGACGGGATCCGAAATTTACTGGTCATAATCTCAGTCTCTGGGAATATGTAGTACATTGGAAAGGTTGTTTCTGTTGGTAACGAAATGAAGAATGATACTTCAAATTTTAACTGTTTAGTGTTTCAAATATCCTTTTATCTCTGCTTCAACTATATGGTTTGTTAGATCATTGAATTGTAAGATCACATAATTAAATGAAAAGAAAACTTATGTGGATAATGACTCCCAGTGTAAGATAATATTTAGGGAAACTGTGTTGAAGCTCCCCATACCTCTGCACACTGGCCAGAAAAGGAAATGAATTTGCCCTTAGAAAAATTAAACACTAAATCAAGCCACTCTGTCAATATATACTAACAATTTCACATAACTGTAAATGGTGGAGCAAAAAGAGTAACTGAAGGGATATGTATATAATTAATATGCTTTATAGAAGCAATCTCTACCCTCATTGGGTGTTTCAAAGTCTGGTGGCTTTCAGGGTATTAGTATGCCTAATCTTCTGTATTTAATTTTGCAGAAAATGTTGTAGGACAGATAATGGAAAAAGTAACTGAGAAATATGTTGCAAGGAGATATTGATTGAAGTCAGAGATATTGATTGAAGTCAGAATGCAGGCAGAGGAGGAAAGGGTTACAGAAACTGGCCTGGGATTTGCGTCTTTACCAATAATGGAGGAACATTCCTGGGTGGGCAGGGGGAGGCAAGTGTTTCAGTTGAATTTCTTTGCATATAAGATAATAACTCACCTTAGGAAAATAGACAAATAATAATTGCTAATAGAAGAATGCTTCTCTATGAAGTGCTCTTAGAAGGACAATCCTGATTTAAGATTTCTTATTGTAAAGAAACTTAGAGTCTATGAAATTAGGAGGCACACTCCTGGAAAGTGTCATGAAAGCCCTGTAATAAATTGGATATAAAATAGAGATGTTTCATAACTTCGATGCTCACACTGGGTAAGGTGACATGCATACCTCACCTGGAGACCTTTTCTATTACTGTGGGCCAGAAAGTACATCTGATACATGAGGGGAAGACCAAGAGAGCCACATGGGATATCCAAGTCCTCTCCCCGCTTTGCCCATGCCACTGATAGCTTGTGTCCTTGAATGAGTAAGAGCTCAGATTTATGTGTGTGTGATTTGACAGTTAGATCCTCTGTGTTATCTCATAGTGAATGAACCATTAATTTAACTATTAACCTCCATAAAATACAGGATGAAAAGAATCTCATCTTGGAGTGTTAAGAAAAGGTAATCCCTGACACAAAATTGTAGCCAAGTTTCTGACATCATATTTTCTTTAATGATAATATCTACCTATCTATCTATCCTCTATCTATCTATCAATCATCTATCTATCATCTAAAGTTATACAGACAGTTTGGGCCCATGTCCACAAACAGAAACCTAAAATATTATTTAAGAAGTCAGAGAAAATATGTAAATATTGATTGTAAGTAATATAAGGCTTTTTTCTAGTTATCTTTCCATCTCAATATAATTAACTAGGAGGTAATGATTGATGAAAATGGAAATTTTAAGCTAAGAGCTGGCAGATATGTATAAGAGTAAAGTAGTCAGTACATTGTTTTTCCTCTCTTAGGGGAGAGTTTTTGCTGAGTTGCAAACCATTCATTGAATCAATAAATATGTTTTAACAGCATCATCTATGCACCAGTTACTGTGTTTGATTTGGGGGCCAAAAAAAAGAGATGAATGACATACATATTACTTCTATAAACAGATAACATTATAATAGTAAGGGAAGGTAGGTAAATCATATTATAATATGGTACAGCAAATGCTATAAGCAAAAATCCCAAGAGATAATAGATATACACAAGAGGAGGATTGAATGCAGACATGGGGTGGGTGAATGAGAAGGTATAAACAGTGGAACACAATCAGAAATATGTTTTATTAAAAAGAAAAATAAATAAATAAGGGAATTCCCTGGCAGTCAAGCAGTTAGGACTCCATGCTTCCACTGCAGGGGGCAGGGGTTAGATCCCTGGTGGGGGAACTAAGATCCCGCAAGCCATGTGGTACAGCCAAAAACAAAAAAAAAGGAATAAGTTTTACATAGTTAGTTAGTTAGCTAGTTAGTTGTAAATGCTAAAACACCACTTCAATATCAGAAGCAACATTTTTTCTTTAAAAACTTATCTATACCACCAGGCTCTATATAGCAATAACAAAATGTAATGAAGGTGTTTCTTGGACCCCATTGCCTAGGAGTTCTTTAGACTCGCTCACCTAAAGAAAATATAAATAGAATTGAACAAACATATCAGCTTGTTATCAACTATAAAAATCACATTGCTACTTAGTTGAAATATTTCACAGAATCAAAATACAAAAATATAGCAGACTACAGCATTCTGATTTTTCTCATCTGCCTTAATGAACGTACCACATGGAGCTTTTTCAATCAGAATTGTTGGCAGGGGAAAAACTCTAACCTTGGCATAAGAGGGAACCTGATGTTTTTAGAAAATACATATTTTTTTAAAAGAATAAGGAAGATAAAATGCAATTTGGTAAAATATACATAACCATAGTTGACTAACACTAAAAATTCAGACTGTTCTCTCTCCCATTTTCTCTCCTTATTTCAAGGTGTGATCATTCTCTTTTGTGAATTTCTTATTTTGTTGGCATCTATGTATAAAGGGAATAACAAGACAGGTGCTTCTAGTCTTTACACTTGTTACATTCATATATGGAAAATAACAATTTTCTGAATCCTCTCTGATTTACCACAATCTGTGCTTCCTGGATCTCTGTATTCACTTATAAATAGCTTCAGATGGAAGTCATAACTCTTATCTCCACTGCAAAAACCACCAATTGCTTTACCCAACTCTGAAAAACTGATGGATTCAGTGAAAAAAAAAAAAAATATATATATATATTTTGATATATAACCAAACCAATTATTTGAAAGACTCTCTGGCTGACTAGCTCATTTTATAAATGCATAGGTACTAGGAATTCAAGGGTGTGTTTTGGACTACTAGATTAGCCAGTGATTTAGCTTTTCTCTTTTCAATGATGGTTGTCAACTGCAAAATAGAGAGGATTTGTGAAAAAGAAAAAAGAAATCTATTGAGCATCTATATGTGGTAGGCCTTGTACTAAACAATGCATGTATTATCTCATTTAATCCTTAAAAATAACCTGTGAGGTATTATCACTTCCCATTTCACAGATGAGGAGGCTGAAAATAAGACAATTTAACTTTTTCATTGTATAGATATTGAAAGAAAGTGATAGAGCTGAGATTTAAACTTGGGCCCAAATCTTACCCCTCAGATGAGGAACAGATATATCCCTAAAGCTTGTTTTTTGTTTCTTTGTTTTTTATAAATGCTTCCTTTTTTTTTAATTTAATTTTATTTTTGGCTACATTGGGTCTTCATTGCTGTGCGCAGGCTTTCTCTAGTTGTGGCGAGCGGGGGCTCCTCTTCGATGTGGTGCGCGGGCTTCTCATTGTGGTGTCTTCTCTTGTTGCGGAGCATGGGCTCTAGGCATGCAGACTTCAGAATTTGTGGCTCGCAGGCTCTAGGGTGCAGTCTCAGTAGTTGTGGCACAGGGGCTTAGTTGCTCTGTAGCACATGGATCTTCCTGGACCAGGGATCGAACCCATGTCCCCTGCATTGGCAGGCAGATTCTAAACCACTGCACCACCAAGGAAGTTCCTCACAAAACTTCTTGTTAGTAATCCAGGGAGCTCATTGAGCAATATGGACATGTACATACAAACACATTTCCGATACTGGGAAATGATAGATGATAGATAGATAGATAGATAGATAGATAGATAGATAGATAGATAGATAATAGATGATAGATAGATGATAGAAAAATAACAATGTTAAGGCCATTAGGGTAGCATCCTTTTTACATAATCATATATATACTTTATTTTTATGTTTACCAATTAAACCTTTCAAATACATTCTAAATTCTACCCCACATAAAAATAATTGCAGGGGCTTCTCTGGTGGCGCAGTGGTTGAGAGTCCGCCTGCTGGTGCAGGGGACACGGGTTCGTGCCCCGGTCCGGGAAGATCCCACATGCTGCGGAGCGGCTGGGCCCGTGGGCCATGGCCGCTGATCCTGTGCGTCTGGAGCCTGTTGCTCCACAATGGGAGAGGCCACAACAGTGAGAGGCCCGTGTACCGCAAAAAAAAAAAAAAAAAAAAAAAATTGCAGAAAAGGGCTTTTGGATGATTGTGAAGATAAGACATTCTCAAAGGAAAATACAAGTAATAGTACTTTCCAGCAATTAATTGCAAATAATCTCAAATACTTAAACTACTATTTAAAATTGTTGAACCTTAGTTTCTCTATGTAATTTTTCCATAGCATGTAATGTCCATAAATCTTGAGGGAATGTGTTATTTCATACCCAAATATAAAAATTCTCACAAATTTGCAAACTAGTAGCATAAGTAAAATAAAAAGTAGAGTAATTATCTCAAAAACAATGGCCTCAATATGATATTTTCAAACTGCAGAAAGACATAAATGATCGATTTTCTTTTCTAGTCACCCAAATGTCCTCAAGATAAATGATGCAGTATAATTAAGTAGAGGAAAGTTTACTTTGCTCAATCC
The DNA here is from genome assembly GCF_039906515.1 of Pseudorca crassidens. Taxonomy (NCBI): domain Eukaryota; kingdom Metazoa; phylum Chordata; class Mammalia; order Artiodactyla; family Delphinidae; genus Pseudorca; species Pseudorca crassidens. The sequence continues at coordinate 73,387,665 of NC_090304.1, read as the reverse complement.
ATGAGGAGCAGTAAATCTTTAACACTTACTAAATTTGTGTTAATTAGGTAGCCATGAAAAGCACGTTGTTATTAAAAATGATGGTAGAGCTTTAAAAAAGAAAAGAAGGGCTTCCCTGGTGGCGCAGTGGTTGAGAATCTGCCTGCCGATGCAGGGGACACGGGTTCGAGCCCTGGTCTGGGAAGATCCCACATGCCGCGGAGCAACTGGGCCCGTGAGCCACAATTACTGAGCCTGCGCGTCTGGAGCCTGTGCTCCGCAACGGGAGAGGCCGCGATAGTGAGAGGCCCGCGCACCGCGATGAAGAGGGGCCCCCGCTTGCCACAACTAGAGAAAGCCCTCGCACAGAAACGAAGACCCAACACAGCCAAAAACAAATAAATTAATTAATTAAAAAAAAAAAAAAAAAGAAAAGAAAATTGCTATTCAGGTTAATTGAAGAATTTTTCAGGCAAGTATCAAAGAAAAAGAAAAAATGACACTTGTTTTTACACCTTTATCAAAAATAAGCACCAAAGACAATAAAGATACCTAAGCACCAAGGTGAACTGACAAGTGGAAACCAAAGGAGCATATGCCAGTGTTATGTGGCATGAAAGAGGTTTAAAATACAATCCTTACCCATCAAGAAGCACAATTTAACTGTTAGGGTACTTGGAATGGAGAAATTCTATATTTTCTAGCATTTGGATCAAATAGAGAATTATTTTAGGTTATTTGCCCTTTTAGAACTTCCCTTTCCTCTTTGGTAAAGAATCAGAATACAATACAATCTTGCAAGGTTTTTGCCAAAATCACATGAAATAAGGAATTTGAAAACTATACAGTGCTATAAAAAATAGGGCATTTTTATTACTCTGTAGAATGAAAATTATTCAGAGCTAATAAGTGTACAGCTGTGTGAAAACAAGAGAAGCCAGAGGGGTTGAATAATCCATTTAGGAAAATCCACATTTTAAAGGAGTTCCAGTGCATCTCACTGGTCAAATTAACTCAATGATGCAGTCACTGGGAGTATGATATGGGGTCCCTGTCCTATTTTCCCTCATTCATCATTCAATGGGCTGGACTGCTTTGGAAAATGAAGAAAGAAGAACAAGGGGAAGATGTTTAGATATTGTCATGTCTGGTTTTGAATCTATATAGGTTCTGTTTCGTTCTAGAAAAAGGAAGATCAAGGTTTCTTAATCCTCCAAACCCAAAAATAAGTACGGCCTGCTGTGGACAGAAGATTTCACTGAAAAAGGTTTTTATTCAGTATTCCTTTGTGGATCCCAATTTGAAGGCATCATCTTAATAGGCAAGTCCCTCTCATAGCTAAACGATTACAAGGACAATAATATTGTAATATTGATTACATTTTACAAGTGATATTTTGCCCTTAGCTGTGGATGGCATGCTTTGAGGAGCCCATGATGTCCTACCTACCTCAAAGCAAACCCTGACTTGAGTTCCATACTGATTATCATCATTGCTTTAGCCTTTCTATTCACACCCAAATGAATGATTATATGCGACCTCAACATAGCAAAGGACAAGGAACAGACATTGAGGAAATACAGTGTGGTAAGACTGGAATTTAGAAAGGGCCAAACTAATTTTTTTTTCTTTTTTTTGCGGTACGTGGGCCTCTCACCGCTGTGGCCTCTCCCGTTGCAGAGCACAGGCTCCAGACACGCAGGCTCAGTGGCCATGGCTCACGGGCCCAGCCGCTCCGCGACATGTGGGATCCTCCTGGACCGGGGCACGAACCCGTGTACCCTGCATCAGCAGGCGGACTCTCAACCACTGTGCCACCAGGGAAACCCCTAACATTCTTTTTATATCCCTACTATGTGCTGGGCACTTAGTAATAATTTGACTAAAGTCTCTCCTTTAATCTTTACAACAGTCCTGTAAGAATATTTTTAAAAATTATTTCAAAGCTTTCAGATTAGAAGAATTCAGTTTAGAAAGATTAATTTAAGTAATGGTTGCTGGAATCTAGAATCCAAAGTCATGGCCCATATTCCTGTCACTATCACAGTACTTCTCAGACTTTGTGAAATTTTTGTATTCATTTTTGTTTTTGTCTTGTTGTAATTATGTTACCAGCAGGGAAACATTCCCATCAAAAAAAAAAAAAAAAATCTCACAGAGAAACTCAACTGTAAAACAAATTTCAAAGTAGTTAATTTGATTGCAAGTGAGGTCATGAAGAGGGGGCCTTCATTAATCACCCCTACATTGGCCACTATGACATTTGTTCCAAAGCTTTGTTCATTTCCAGGACTCAGAAAATCACTCAACTCGACAAGCTAACTTGAGTCCTTACTCTGAAAACTGCTCTTGCTGAATGCAGATGGAGGTCAAGGGGATGACATGGAATGAGATTACTAAAAGGGAGAGGGATGCAACAGAAAGGAGACAAGAATGAGATCACAAATTTGCCTATTTCACAATTCAGCCTATGATCAGTCCTGGATAAATGACACTCAATGTCATTTATGCTAATGATTTGAATGCAAATTTATTTTGACCAACATTCTTTCAGATTAAGAATCATACATATTCCTAGTCACACCTTACATTAAAGAAACATCTGACTTATAATTGATTTATTTGTCCTTAAAGAAGAAAAATGAATAAATGCATTTTAAAGCACCATTAATGAGTAAAACAGCATTTTAATTAATGTGCCTTTAATTAAACAAAATTAATTTTCTTCACAAGATCCTAAGTGATTTTTTTCCACCCCCTCTAGGCAAAACAGCAGCATTAAATGTTTCAGCCCATTAGGTTTTAAAGTTTTAAGTGACAGAAAAGTTGGATTCCTGAATCTGTATTACAACCCACTCACAATGGAAAATTAATAGCTCATAAATGTAACTTCTGTTACTAGTAAATTACATCAAACATTTTCCTGAAATAAACATTTTTTTAAATGGAGCTAATTTTAACTTCTGTTCTCTGCCCCAGGTGGTCACAGCTCAACAAAGGAACACAGCAGCGGCAATGGACCAGAGTAACTTGGGAACCAAAAGTTCACACACCTGTAGCTTCAGCTTTTCATGCACCATCTATTTTTCTCTTCTAGCCCAAGGCATAGGCCTTATAAATCATTGTTGGTTTTTATTTACATGTAAACACATAGCCTAAGCAAATGTGACATAAGGGTCCACAAAATATGGGTAAGAAAATTCTCTTTTAAAAAAATAAACAATTAGCAAAAAAATAGCTTCAAAAAAATACCTTCTGTGAAATGTGGACAAAGTGAAGTTTCTGTTTCTACATCTGGGGGAAACATACACGATAAGAATTAAAAATGCTGTAATAATTTAAGAAAGCAGATTTAACTTTGGTGTCCCTGGAACAAGTTGAGAGACAATATTGGTCTTCTTCAGGCTCTTGTCTTAAATTTTGCAAAGTACTGTCCAATCATCAAATGCAAGAAAACTCAATGAAATGCTAATCTCTGACTTGCCAAGGCAATGCATTGTAATTAGAATCCTTTGTGTTCCACCTAAGTCAGTGGTTCTTGAACTTTTATGTACATAAAACACACCAACGGGTGCTTTTCAAAGTGTAGGATCCAAACCCCATTCCTAATTCAATGAGTCTGGGAGAGGGCCTAAAGCAATCTGTTTATCCTATGTGATTCTAGAGTAAGTAGTCTGATGACTATGAATAGACACAGACCTATAAAGATGTTTTTTTTCCATATATACACCTTTGTATAAAATTTGGAAAATAAAAGGGAAAAAATTCTGAAAAGAAAACATAATTGCTTGTAGTCCCATCACTCAACATAGCTACTGCTAAATCTGTACAACAACTTCTAGGAGTATGTGTATAATTATCCACAGTTTTCTTCATGCTGTATATATTATATATAATATTTCACATCTAATTTAATATTACATCTCAAAAACTTTCTTTAAGTCATTAAAAACTGACTGTGTATAAAATTCTGTGATGATTATATTTTCTCTTAATATTTGAAGATATTATTCCATGGTTTTCCTACACAGTGTTGCTAATGAAAAATCTAATGATAGATTCCTGGTTGCTCATAGGTGACTTTTTAAAAAATCTCTGAAAACACAGACAATTTTATTTTCATCATTGATATTCTTAAACTTTATCATCCCATGTTATATAAGTAAAAGTTTACCTACAAAATTAGAGGGGTTACACAAATGGAATTTCACTATCCACTTTCTATGTCTTTAATTGTTCATTTAACAATGGATTTTACAGGAGTCTAGATAGAAGAGGGCCAAAGATGACAGAATAGGAAGACCTTCAGTTCAGTACCACACATGGGGACACCAAAATTACAATTTATAGAGCAACTATTAATGAAAACAACCTGAAGGCTAGCAGTAAAGAGCTTCAACAATTAAAAATATAAAGAAGGAAGCACTACAAGATGGGTAGGAGAGGGACAGAGACATAGTATGGACAAGATCCACACCTCCAGGTGGGCAACCCACAAACAGGAGGATAATTACAATTGCAGAGAGTCTCCCCAAGAAGAAAAAGGCCCAAGCCTCACATCCAGCTTCCCAGCCCAGGGTTCCTGCACCAGGAATATAAGCCCCAGAACTTTTGGCTTTGAGAGACAGTGGGACTTGCTTTCAGGAGAGTCAGGTGGCTTGTAGGAAACACAGACTCCACACTTAAAGGACACAAACAAAATCTCACACACTCTGAGACCCAGGGCAAAAGTAATAATTTAAAAAGATCCTGGGTCAGACCACTTGCTGATCTTGGAGAACCTTTCAGAGAGGCAGGAAGCAACTGAAACTCATCCTTGTGACATAGACACTGGAAGCATCCATTCTTGGGAGCTCACTTTACCATGAGGATACTGGTGCTAGAAAGTGCTGTTGTGGAGTCCTACCTCTAGCTCATTAGCCCCAGGCAAAGAAGACATAGACACAGATGGCAAAGACACAGCCCCACACAAGAGTAGACCAGTTGCCATAAGCCCTCCCGAGCCTCTCAGCTGCCCTAGGACCTGGCTCCACCCACCAGTGTGCTGATACCAGTCATGGACCCCCATGGTCCTGTGGCCAGGGACACTGGAACCCAGCACCACCCACCAGTGGACTGGCACTAGCCTCAGGACCCCATGGGGCCCTGCAGCCCGGCCTTGGGACAAAGACCCACCCACCAGCAGGCTAACACCAGCTCCAGGACCTCTGAGCCCTTCACCTAAAGATCCCAGGGCCCAGCTCCTCACACTTACTGGCGAGCACTAGCCCTGGGACCAGGCTCACTACCTGTGGACAGGCATCTGTCCTGGGACCACCTGGGCCCCAACCCCACCCACCACAAGTGGACACCAGATTCAGGACACCTTGGGCTCATCACCCAGCAGGCTGATAGTTCCAGGACACCCCAGGCCCACAGCAGACCACATCAGAAACCAGTCCCATAAACCAGCAGGCTGACACTAAATCCCAAACCCCCACAGTCCCACAAAGAGCTGTGTCAGGATCCTGCCTGACTACCAGTGGACCAGCACCTGATCTGGGATCTTTCAGGTCCCAGCCCCACACACCAGCAGGCCAGCACCAGCCCCAGAACACCTGGCCCCTGAAGCCTTCTGCCTTGTGAACTGGCCCAGCCCATTAGCAGACAAACACCAAAACTGGAACTCCCTGGGCCATGCAGACAGTGGCACAATGACCCAGCCACTCCCAGCAGTGACCAGCAGTCTCCACATTACGCAGGGCCTGGCAACAAGCCAGGCAAGAGTACATTCATGCCTACCAGCATGCTCACAGTAGGCAGTCCTGCCACAACAGAAGGACCCATGCAGCCCCCACAGAGGGCACCTCTAGAGCACATAGCTCTGGTGACCAGAGAGGAATGTACTGCTGGACCCCATATCATGTCTCCTGTAGGAGGCCACTTGTTCAATCAAGATGGGGAAACATAACTGACTTATCTAATACATAGAAATAAATCAGATAATAGGAAAAATGAGGCAACAGAGGAATATGTTCTATATAAAGGAACAAGATAAAATCCCAGAAGAAGAACTAAGTAGAGACAAGCAATCTACCCAATAAAGAGTTCAAGGTAATAATCATAAAGATGCTCAATAAACTCAGGAGAAGAATGGAAGAATACAGTAAGAAGTATAACCAAGAGTTAGAAAACATAAAGAAGAAACAGAGCTGAAGAATATGTAACTGAAATTTAAAAAAAAAATACACTAGAAGGAAATAACAATAGATTACATGATACAAAGGAATGGATCATTTGGAAGACAGAGTAGTAAAAATAAATGGAACTGAAAATATATATATTTTTTAAAATAAGGACAATTTAAGAGACCTCTAGGACAACATCAAGTGTACTAACATTTTCATTATAGGGATCCCAGAAGAAGGGAGAAGGGGGTAGAGAACATATTCAAAGTGATAATAGCTGAAAACTTTCCTAACCTGAGAAAAGAAACAAACACCTAGGTCCAAGAAGCACAGAAAGTCCCAAACAAGAAGAATCCACAGAGGCACAGACCAAAGCAAATTGTAATAAAAATGGCAAAATTTAACGATAAAGAGAGAATATTAAACATAGCAAGGGAAAAGCAACTAGTTTTGTACAAGGGAGGTCCCATAAGGCTATCAACTCACTTTTCAGCAGAAATTCTGCAGTCCAGAAGGGAGTGGCATGATATATTTAAAGTGATGAAAGGAAAAAAAACCTACAACCAAGGATAATACACCCCACAAGTCTATCATTTAGATTTGAAGGAAAGATGAAGAACTTTACAGACATGAAAAAACTAAAAGAGTTCAGTACCTTGAAACTGACTTTACAAGAAATGCTAAAGGTAGTTCTCTATCAGAAACAAAAAGACCAAAACTAGAAACATGAAAATTACCATGGGAAACCTTTTATTGGTAAAGGTAAATATAGAGTAAAAGTAGTAAATGAACCACCTAAAAAGCTAGTAGGAAAGATAAAATCAAAAGTAGTAAAATCATCTATATTCTACTTATTGTGGAATAAGTAGTTGAGGGATACACAAAACAAAAAGATGTAAAATATGACATCAAAAACATTAAATGTGGTGGGGTGAGTAAAATGCAGGGTAGTCAATATGTGTTCTAACTTAAGAGATCATAAATTTTAATATATATATGTAATACATATATTAAATCTATAATAGATACACACACAAAAAAGAGAAAGGAATCCAAACATAACACTAAAGATAACTATCAAACCACAAGGGAAGAGAGCAAAATAATAAAGGAATAAAAAGGAACTACAAAAACACCCCAAAACAAGACACAGAATGGCAATAAGTGCATACCTGTCAATAATTACTATAAATCTAAATGGACTAAATGCTCCAGTCAAAAGACATAGAGTGGCTGAATGTATATAAAAAGAAGACCTATATATATGCTGCCTATGAGAAACTACTTCAGATCTAAAGACACATACAGACTGAAAGTAAGAGGATGTAAAAACAAATTCCATGCAAATGGAAATGAAAAAAATCCAGGGCAGCAATATTTTCATCAGACCAAATAGATTTTAAAACAAAGACTGTAACAAGAGACAAAGAAGCATATTACATAAAGAGATCAATCCAAGAAGAATATATAACAATTTAAAATATGTAAGTACCCAACATAGGAGCACCTAAATATATAAAGCAAATATTAACAAACATAAAGAAATAAATTGACAGAAACACAATAATAGTAGGGGACATTAACACCCCACTCACATCAAAATACAGACAACAGAGAATCAATAAGGAAACATTGACCTTAAATGACACATTAGACCAGATGAACTTAAGAGATATATAAAAAATATTCCATCCAAGAGCAGCAGAAGGCACATTATTTTCAAGGGCACATGGAATATTCTCCAGGATAAATCACATGTTAGGACACAAAACAAGTATTCTGAATTTCATGAGTACTTCATGAGTATTTCTCTGCCCCCCACATATATTGCTCAAGAAGCTGCTGCCTTACCTGGCCCAGTGGAAACTCAAATATAGAAACTTCCTGAACCACACATAGATCTGGTTTACTGATGACTCTTCTGGCTAACTTCTACCAGGATGGAATAGGGTACAGTTCTCACTCATACCAGCCCCTGAGAACTAAAGGATCCTTGCCTTGATTTTTCTCTGTGTTTGTTTCAAAAGCACGTGTTATTTGACAGAGATGTTTTGCAGCTGTGCTTTAAGAGATATGCAGTGGTCAACAGCCCTGAACTGGGTCTGACTTGACCACAGGAACACACCTGCATAGATGAGACCTGGAGGTGTCCAAAAGTTACCTTTGCTTCATTACAATGTTAAGATCTCCACCAAGGGAAGGACTTGTACTCTGCTGGGCACAATTTGTGCAGTGTACAAAGTAAGTGGAAGACTGAGCATGCCCAGGCTACCCCTAGCTGCCCCTGGAAATCTCTGTCCCTTTCCTAGAGCCCCGATGACATGTCTGCCTCCTACTTCTTAAAATTCCCTTATTCCCCTCCCTTTAGGGAGAAGGTGATTTTGGAGTACAAGTTCTCCCTTCGCCATTCCTTGATCAATGATTAGTTTCTGCTCTGCTACATTAAACCTGGTTTGTTTGATTAGCACTTGTGATGCTGGACAAAAGACCCATTGAGGGATCCCTGACCCATTGAGGATTGGTAACACAGCTGCCATCCAACCTGAGAGGGACAGTAAAGGATGCTTGGCAAAATGGGCAGAGCCTCATGCAATGTGGATGGCTATCCAGGCCACCCCAGTAAATGAGCTGTGCTATATTTTCACTGACTCATGGGGCTGTGGCTAATAGCCTGGCTGTTTGGTCAGGCCACTGGCAAGCCTCAGACTGCCATATAAACAATCTTCCCTTTGAGGATGAGGCATTTGTATCAAAACTAGCTCTGCTCCTAATAAGTTTTTGTTACCTGTGTAGATGCGTACCAGAAAGGCTCTTGTGCTGACTGAGGAGAACATAACGAATGAGCAGACCACATCTGTCACCTAAATACAAAGACTGAATAGCCCTCTAACTCAGGACAAGCAGACATGCATCCCATTACCTCCTGGATCCATGAGAAATCAGCCTATGGAAATTCAAGCACCATCTTAGACTAGCCTATGTGCTTAGACTGCCACTACTATTTGAAGAAAAACAGCATGAAAAAGCTGTCCTACCTGCCAGGCCATGGCCAAAGCTAAAAGTACTGACCAGGGACAAATCTTTCAATCTAATGGTCCAGGGAGTTCTTGACAAATAGATTATGTCAGGTCTCTGATCCCATCCAGAGGGTTCTATCACCAGAAAAGCCCACTGGGGTCCCCAGGAAAAATAAGAAGGAATCTATGTGATAAGATGAGGTCTAACCTCTTCTTTCGTGGTTTTACTTGTTTGTAGGCAGCCATGGGCAGAGGCCTTGCCCTTAACACATCGGATTAGAGTTCCCAGCGCAGACTGCAAGTTGGCAAGTCGTGTGGAGAAGAGCTGCCCACAGCACTTCAATAAAGATGGTGATGATGGACCACGTGCAGAGATGCTGTGCCCCGCACTTCGATCTGGAGACTTGAGCAACATAACTACGCCTGACCTGCAAGAACTCCACCCCTCCCTCCACAGATGAGAATCCTACAAACCAGCCCCACCATCAGCCTGTTTGGGAGAGTGTGTACTTTAGAACGTGAGCTCACACCTCTCCGTTCTTTGATCAAAGGATACAACTTTGCTCCTGAACTGAACTTGGTCTCATTCTATTGATGCGACTGACACCAGGCAGGATGACACTGGTTGGGGTTTGACTCAAATACTCGGGAACTGTTCCACTAGATCTTGATTACAGTTGACACCTTCTCTGGGTTTGACCTAGCCATCCTTGTGAATTCCACTGACTTAGACCACACTGCCCAGGTCAAACAAGACCATATTTGTATTTTGTTCAGGTTTCCTGAGCACATTGTGTCTAGTGATGGCCCCAAATTGTGGCTCATGTTCCACATCAGGGGGCCAACATGGGCATACAATGGATTTTTCAGGTTCTATATCACTTCCAAGCTGCAGAGGTGATTGAGCATTTTAATGGACAATCAAAAGACAGGTTTAAGTGTCTTTTGATGGGAGGAGTAAAGATAATTCTAGTCTGAACTCAAATCTCAAGCGATCAGTCTGGGATCTCAATGCAGAAATTCCCTAAAAGGGTACCTCTCATTTGCCCCATACATTTTACCAGGATGCCTGCCCTCTCCTTTCAATTGTACAATCTTTTTTTTACAATTATTGACAGTTTGTTCTCTATAAGGAACACTGCAAGGACCCTCCGTCCCTTTCTAACTCTTCCTGAAGACTCAGATCAATGGGAGATTAGAAGGGCTATTAAACAGTGAGGAGTGAGAGTCAGTAACCTCCTTCTCCATCTACTACACAGGTGCAGAGGATGGATTTTTGCCAACAAGGACTTTGAAAATTATGATCATCAATTTGAAGACTCTAGTTTAATATTTTCCCTAAGGTGGCCCTGCTGCTTTGCTTCATGTAGCCCCATGGGATCTACATCAATACATAGAATAGAAACATTTATTGAACCGCTGGAGGATCCAAGCCAGAAGATTTGGGTAAATCACCCCAGAAAATGGATTAAGAATGCTATCCTTGCCCAAGGTATGGGACAGATTGCCACACTGCAGTCAATGGGGAAGGTCTCCTTGACCTATAGGATGTGAGCTCCTTCAAACCTAAGAGCCTGGGTAAAGGAGAGGGAGGGGAAGGGGATGTAACTTCTCTTCTCTCTCCTACAGAATACACTGTGTGACTCCTGCCTTGCTGAATTTGTTGATGAATCTGCTCCAGACAGTCACCCCTGTCCTGAATGTGACAAGCCATTGGATATGTCACTCACTGCCTGATCCCACAAATAAACATTTGATAGCTGTGCCAATGAATACCAGGAACAGACATTTCTCTAACCTCAGACCTTCTGACACCTCCTGTACCCAAACCTTATTCATCTGAACTGATGCTTTGCCACAACTGGACTCTGACACTGCAGAAGCTAAGTGCTATCAGAGGTACACTGGGAACACCTGGGAAAGGGATCATAGGCTCTGCCATCAGTGCTACTTAGGTATGGGTAGTGGCAGTCTTCTCCTCCAGTCTTCCCCTACACTCACCCTAGTTCTACACAAACTCCTCAATTCTGCTCAAGAATTCTGCCCACCAGGAGAGACTCTTAGCTGGTTGATCCTCGTAGTATTCAATGACTCTACCCTCTCAACACTGTGTGTGCACCCTCTTGGGATATTATTTCATCCACAAAAACCAAACCATCATCTTTCTTCCTCCTACAAATGTGACATACATATGGGCATTAATAAGAACATCCCCTCCAATTGAATATGTCACATTATGCTGACACAGGTGGGAGCTCCAAAACCAGGCACAGCCCAATTACTAGAGGGAATTGACAAGTGGCATTCTGAACTCTCTGCTCACAGGTATGCTCATGTGGTTACCCCACCATGAGGGGCATTCAATTAAGAAAAGTTTTGCACAACCCGTCCTGACCCTCGCTGAGGTCATTAATGATAATACCTCTGCTTTGTAGGCAAAAAAGACCAGCTCAATTCTGTGGCTCAAATAATGTCAGATAACTACATAGTCCTCAACTTCCTGCTGGCCAGCCAAGGAGCTTGGGTGTGATTGGGGTCCATGGCTATGTGCACTCCTCCAGGCAGGCCTGATTTTCCAGCTTCAAGTGACTTGGATCATGGCCCTTGTCCACTGTTGCCTCAGAATAATTAACCAGTTATTGTCAGAGCTCCTTAAAGTCCAATCTATTTGGGCCCATCGTGGGATAACCTGTGTTTTTCACCCTAGCCCATAAAGATCAAGAGTTGGAGTTGAAGAGTCTGGCTCTAGCCCCAAATCCTATGGATAATCTTTAAGGCCCTATTTTCATGTTTTCCACAAATAGCACTAAAAAATGTGCATGACTTGAGGGAAAAATCTAGTATTAGCTGATGTCTACAGGCTCCAAACATATTTCATTTGGGAGTAGAGGAGAGTTTTGGAAGGCCATTACTTCTTCAACTAAGTTATTATAAAGCAAACTCATATTCAAGTTCCAAGAAAACTTTCACACTATAACTCTGACCTGAGGCTGGTTGACCTTGTCAACTATCTTTCTTTATCTCTGTGGCTCTTTGTCCTATTTGCTACACTTAAAACTTCTCCTCTATCCATATGTTAAGAGTTGTCTCTGAATTCAAAGACTCTGACAAAGTTCTGCTTCTTATATAAGAGTGTGGGAAACTCCAGCAATCTAGTCTCCAGTGAAAATAATGAAAATTATTTTAAACTTAAATTATTCGAAATTTCTGGAAGTGGCACAACAGACAGGTAACAAGTAAAAAGCTTCAAAAAATATACTAAAATTTATGAAGAATTATAAGAATCTGTGGTAGTTGAACCGTGACCTGTACCCTCCTTTCCAAGCCTCAGTTTAACACTATGGAATCTCCACTGTAGACTGGGACAGAGTCTATAACCCTTATATATTGAAAACTGAAACTTTTGTTACTATATAATATCTCCTTAAATGTATTTAATGATTTAGTTTTAATATTTTATTTTTTCTGATCTCAACATTACTTCTCATATCTTATTATTTATTAGCATTAATCTAGTACATATATTCCATCATTCTTTTCATTTTTTCAAAAGATTTTCTCTTAGGTGTTTCCCAGTAAACAGCCTATGTCTTCAAGGTGGAATGATTTTCAAGAGTTCACCCAGAAGAATGGCTCCTGCCTAGATCTGTATTCTGTGCTCTGGTTGCACAATTAATCTAATCTTTCTGGCTAACATCTTCTAAAACATCTTAAAATGTTCTGGTTGCTAATGGTACCCTGTCTTATTTCTGGTCCCATTATAGGTTTATTCTAGAAGGATAGAAAGACAGGCAAATAAAAATATATTCATCCTAGATGTATATGTACAGGAAGATAATTTTCTCTGTTGTTTCTATATGATTTGGATGAGAGAGGAGAAAATGGATGTATTTAGTCTGTCCTCTTGATCTGTTCTCTTAATTTTCCTCAAATATGATGAACTCAGGTTCACAGAGAGTAAGTCATTTGTACAAACTCACTAATTAATAACTAATTAATAGCAGAAAGAAAACTGAGGCACTGAGCTCTTAATTTCTATGTAAGAACTGTTTTCACTAGAGTGTGTCTTCAATACACACGTGTTTAAAAATTTATAGCACAAAAAGAATTAAGTGAAAATATAATAGTTGTGAAAAAGCACTTCTAAATGACTTTTATAAGTAATGTTTAGAATTGAAGTGTAGCAACTGTTACAGAAGCGCTCCACTTACAAAACTGAAAACAGCTCTCTCTTTAATAAAACCAATGCATCAGAAAGTCAATATATATCCTACTGATGTGCTCATTAGAAGTGGAGACTGAGTTACAAAGCTCAATCAGCAACTGGTCGATGCAGGATTTCAAGTGGACATCATTGGCCCAGCTCCAGTGCACCAATCTATAAGTCTTCTTCTAAATCATCCACGATGCTCAGAACTTTATTTCTTCCTGAATTAGCTAAACTTTCTTCAGCATTTCATATTATTTTTAATCAAAAATTTCTCTTCTATTTATCTCTAACCTGTTTATTGACGCTGAGTTTATAGACAAGACTCACATATGACTGAAACTGAAAGCCGTGGGAGACTGCAAAGTTGGATCATTTTTATTGAAGAGCTCAGAAGATTAACCACGTGACCCAGTGATTTATAATATCAGTTATAAGCCAAGGAGTTTCATACACTTGGATAGATTTCACAAATACCTTCCACATCAGAACTCACAAAGGCTGCCTTTTTCTACTAATACTAATAATTTTTACTAGTGCTTTTGTAACAAATAAAAGAAAAATTACATTGAGATTAATATGCCAGATTTTAACTCTAAACTTTTTATGTCCCAGAGAATAAACTCATATTATAAAAATAGGTCCAGCTTTAAAGTATAAACAGGGTACACAGTGAATAAATAAATAACTAGAGTAATTTTCCTGAGAAGTATCTAGTCTGGGAGTAAAATTAAAATGACCTTTTGAGACTAGAAAATGTCCTGCAAAAGAAGGATGCATATAAAAGGGAAAAAGTGCCAAGAAAAATATTTAGGAAAAAGAAAATCAAAATAATGTACAATTAAAATATAATCTAGAACAAAATATTATGAGTCAGTCCTCTTCTCATATACTACTGACATCCAAAATATATGTATAGAAAAAAAAAGAATATACTTTCTCATAAAGTAACATTATAAGTGGTCTTTATGTTCCCATGTCCATTCACAAGAACAAGGAACACATAATAAGGCCAAAGTTACTTTACATGTACTTATAAAGTAAAAAAGATAGAAGCAATGCAAACTCTTTTTTTTTTTTTTTTTTTTTTGCGGTACATGGGCCTCTCACTGTTGTGGCCTCTCCCGTTGTGGAGCACAGGCTCCGGATGCACAGGCTCAGTGGCCATGGCTCACGGGCCTAGCCGCTCCGCGGCATGTGGGATCTTCCCAGACTGGGGCACGAACCCGTGTCCCCGGCATTGGCAGGCGGACTCTCAACCACTGCGTCACCAGGGAAGCCCATTTTTATTTACTTTTAAATATTAAAAAAGTTGACTCAAATTTATAATATACCTAAGAAAAGGTAAATAAAATTTTGCAGGGCATGAATTAATGATTTTTATTATTTATACTTGTCAATTAATATACTCCTTACTTGCAAAAGAACTGAGGCAATTTACAAATCATATGTAACAAAAAAAGTGTGTAAAATGGATAGAACCATTTTTGCTCAACCCTCCCCTCCCCCACTCTTCTCAGAGATACACACTCTGTAGTGCAGGGATTCCACAGTTTGTGCAACTTGTAGTGCAAGGACAGAAACTGTTTAGAACAAAGTGATTATATTCCCGAGGGCAGAGTTTGAGGAAGCCCGCTTATTCCTATAAAATATCCTTCTGGGTTCTCTATAGGCTAAAACATATTTATATTTTTAATATTGTGAGATATAAAAGGCAAGAGGATAAGAAAAAGCTTTGAAAAGAAAGCATATAGGAAGCTAAGAGTATAGCTCCTAATCCTTCCTTGCCTTCATTTTGTTTCCCTGGAGAATGGGAAAACAGTATCAGATAGATGTCTCCTTGTGGACGGGTGAACTTGAGTATAGAAACTGATGTTTGCTTCCCTTCTGGTGACTTCTGAAGGCTGACAATATATTATTCATATATAGCATATAGGGAGGTAGCACAGAACCACAGTGCTGCCCAGAGGGCTACTGAGCCAAGCAGAGGAAGAACAACTCAGAGAAGAGGTTAAAGTGTGTATTGCTGGCAGGGTCCAAATAGTCACAGTTGTCCTTCGATCTTTCTGTAATGGACAGGGTCAAGGTAAAGCTGTCAAAAAGAAAGATGCACAAAGGCCCATGTCAAGACCACACCCATCAGACCCAAACAGACTGAGCAGGAGAATCTCTTCCCCTACCCACTGCCCATCCCATGAGCAGCACTCCTTTCCTCCCTGCTGTCTGACCAACAAACAAGAATGAGAGTGACAGCCTTGAGTATACAGACTCAACATGGAGACATGAAGGGAAGGAAGTTCAGAAAGAAGAGAGTTTGAAATCCGAAGAGTGATTGAAATAATGATTATATCAAACAACTTACTGACTATTCACCCAAGAGAAATATAAGTTTTAATAAGTAGATTAATTGTGGATATTATTGGGGTGGATGAAGATTTAATCAAGAATGGGAAAAAAGATTCCTTCTCTGTATATTTGGGGATCCAGTGACTAGAATCATTCATACAAGCTTTATATTTGAATATATCTGCATTGAGAGTCATCAGGCAAACAAGATACACATGGTAGATAAGTACACAGTTGATTGACCTACAAGTATATACTTTACCTAAATTGGTATCATCAAAGTCACTACTCAGAAATGAAGATTTGGTATTGGGCTAAGGAAATTGTCTTAGTCTGCCATGTCTCTTGCTTTTGAAATTTCTGTTGTTGTTGTTCCCACTGTGGTTGTGTATTTTGGTGTAAGTTGGGTCAGCAGGTTGAGTTTGCTTTCAAGGCTTGTCCTAAAGGGGGCAGGACTAATCTGCTCAGCCTTAGTCACATGTCCTCCCCTGTGACAAAAGGGATCAGGATACTATAGTTGACTGGTTCAAGCAGAACCATTTGTGGTGGAAAGAGGACACTCCCACAAAGAAAAGATACTGGAAGAATAAAACAAATCTATGCTTACCACCTGGGTGAAAAAACAAGAAGACAAAGGTAGAGGAATACATGAAAGAGAAAATAGATCGTGAAAAATACTGGACTAAGAATTCCTACTGAGCTTCTTCACAGCCAAAGCAAGAAGAGAAAAAAGAATAATATAATTGTTCTTGACAACTACAAAGAGGAAACAGAACAGTTAATCTAGAGAAACTTAGCGGGTGATACACAGTAATTTCCTCAGAAGCCTTATGTAATGATCGTTGATAAAAAAGGAAAAATAAATGTTGGAGAGGACAGGGAGAAGACAACATATACTAAATTATAATTATGTGATGCCTTATTTTGGAGAATTAAAGGAAAACCATCTACTATTTAACTTTGTGATAATCTGATACAATGTGAATTCAGAATTAAAGGCCTTTGTGTGACTTTTGCTCTAGTGTTTCCCAAAACCTAGATACATACCAGAATCACCAGGAGTGCTTATTAAAAGCAAAGATTTCAATGGTCTAAATTGAAGTCTGAGAAGCTGTACTTAATAATGCCACTAGCAATTCTGATTTAGGTATCCCTGCTTGGGAACCACTGATTTACACTATAGTCTCAAGCACTGATTGTCCTAGCCAGGTGTCTGAGAGGACTTTGGACATTTGCCCATAAATCCATCCACTTCCCTTGCCCTACTCTCCTTTGTCTCTTGTTAAGGTGGTAATAGAGGACAGATTGGCCTATGGCTTGTTTTTCCCAGGCTCCTATGTTACCTGACTTCCAGATAGGTTGAGTCAATGGGAAGTAGTGGTAAGATATTAGATTGCAGAGGAAGGGGGAGAGGCCAAGTTATTCCAGACATCACTACCACCAACTCTGCTTCACACTACCCCCACCTGGCGTTGCATTTAAAATTTTGGCCCTGTGTCTTCCATGGCTTCAACTCTACTAGACCATGTCTCCTCCTTGGTTCCATCTCCAGATAGACAGACCCTACTCGTAGCACTGATTTCTGGGCTCTGAAAATCCTATCTCCCTTCTTTTCTTGAGCTCTGGAGGGCCCTGGAAGTGGAAGTTGTTTTTAGCTGCTGATGATCTCGAGGTTGCCTCACAGTCTTCTGCTTGGCTTCTCAGGTCTTCCACTATCCATGTAACCAATTCTCTGTATTAAATTCTTTCAATTTAAAAACATACAATGGATTTTGACCAGATTGTATCTGATACTGTGTAGTTAATTGAAAGACCAATATATTTCAGATACTGGACACATATGTGATAAAGCTCATATTCCAGATGATAGTTCCATAGACAAAGATGCGTATAAACATATACAACTATGACTTGTATTTTTCACCATTTAAAAATCTACCACAGCAGCACATTGGAGTGGAGATGAGTTTCTTTATTGCCCAGAGAAAAAACAGACTATGCTCAGAAAACAGCTTTTTTTTTTTATTAACATCTTTATTGGGGTATAATTGCTTTACAATGTTGTGTTAGTTTCTGCTTTATAACAAAGTGAATCAGTTATACATATACATATGTTCCCATATCTCTTCCCTCTTGTGTCTCCCTCCCTCCCACCCTCCCTATCCCACCCCTCCAGGTGATCACAAAGCACCGAGCTGATCTCCCTGTGCTATGTGGCTGCTTTCCACTAGCTATCTACCTTACATTTGTTAGTGTATATATGTCCATGCCTCTCTCTCGCTTTGTCACAGCTCACCCTTCCCCCTCCCCATATCCTCAACTCCATTCTCTAGTAGGTCTGTGCCTTTATTCCTGTCTTACCCCTAGGTTCTTCATGACGTTATTTTTTTTTTCTTAAATTCCATATATATGTGTTAGCATACGGTATTTGCCTTTCTCTTTCTGACTTACTTCACTCTGTATTCACTCTGACTTACTCTGACTTACTTCACTCTTCACTCTAGGTCTATCCACTTCATTACAAATAGCTCAATTTTGTTTCTTTTCATGGCTGAGTAATATTCCATTGTATATATGTGCCACATCTTCTTTATCCATTCATCCGATGATGGACACTTAAGTTGTTTCCATCTCCGGGCTATTGTAAATAGAGCAGAAAACAGCTTTTTAAACACATGTTTTAACATTTGTTTAATTGAAAACTCATATTCTACACATTAGTACATGCAAAAGTTGTTTGTGGCCTCAAACTCCTGATAACAGAAGTTACCAATCATTACATAATAAATGAAGCTTCATACAGTCTCTCTGGAATGGAAAATTTATGATCTTCAAAATACACTCACAGATACATTAAATGAAGTGTTTAATATGTATTAAATGTATATTTGATTTAGGCATAATTGATAGAGCTGTTGTTATTGAGGCGTAATTATCCAGTACATTCGGTTGCATTCTACACGTCCACATGGAGTGTAAGAGAAAGCACACTATACTGAAACATTACTAATGAAAAGATATTTTTAGTTATTTTGAACACAGGTGTTTGATGAAAAGCTTTCATGGGAGAAGAAACATATAAAGATTTACTTATGTGGAAATTCTAAAAGGTTATCTCTTCTGTGTACCTACAAACATTTTTGTGGCTGCCATCACTGGTTATTATAAAAGGTTGAGTGACATATTTAGGTATTTACACAAAACTATGGACAATATAAATTTTCCATTAATAGTTAGAAACTTGTGAATTTAGAACTTTTCACAAATTAGCAGAATAACTAGGTAAAGTAAGAACCTACTGAAACATTTTCTAGAAAGAATGATTATGATACCTTACTCTACACAGAATTAATCGCTATCTTCTCTGTTAGACTGAAAGCTCCATGAAGGCAAAATACTTTGCTATTTTTTTCATCTTGTTAAAAGAAAATCTGAGTCATATTAAAAATTTTAAGAGTTTATTTGAACAAAAATCTAAAAATCAGGCAGTGCCAAAGCAAAGGGGTTAGGAGTGTTCAGCTGAATGGAGCTGGGGAGAGATATTTATAGGGAAGATGGAAGCAAAGTAAGGAAGTTATTGACTGGCTATAGCTTAAAGCCTAGTTGGCTGCTTGTGACTGGTTGTCCTCAGGTTTCAATTTCATAACCTTGAACTTTTACAGGCTTAGATTTTGATTTGTTTATGTAGGCTTCCACAACATTAGAACCACCTTTGTCTAGTGACCTCCTGATTTATTTAACATTCTGTATCCAAAGTGTTTAGGACAACACCTGGCACGGAGTAAATGCTGAGAGAATATTTGTAGCATTGAAATAAATTGACCTTAACTGAATTAAATTGAACTAATTAAGAGGTCTGAGTGTTTAATTCATAATTTGTACAGAAACCTATATAGGCCATCATGAAGTCTCCTAATACAATGTTCTTTCCTTCTTCCTTGTTCTGTTTCTGGAAAAAGAGAGAGAGAATATGAGACTCCAAACATCCACACAAAGTCAGAAGACTGGGCATGAAGTGATTGCAAGTCCTGCATGTGTGACTTACCCAGCAGTTACTGAAATGTTTCTCTGATACCCTCACTTTAACCACTTTCTTTCTGTTGGACTGCTGTAACAGAATACCATAAACTGGAAATTTATTTCTCACAGTTCTGGAGCCTGGGAAGTCGACAATCAAGGCACCAGCAGATTCACTGTCGGGGAAGGGCCCACTTTCTGGTTCATAGACAACCATTTTCTCATTGTGCCCTCGCATTGTGGAAGCCCCTCTTTTACAAAATCACTTATCCCATTCAAGAGGGTTTTGAACTAATCACCTCCCCAAAGCCCTACCTTTTAATACCTTCACTTTGAGGGTTAGAATTTCAACACGATTTTTTTTTTTTTTTGCAGTGAGATGGAACATAAACATTCAACCTATATCACTGACCAGGAAGAAACACCATTTCTTAAAAGGACCCCGTCTTTAAAATACCAAATTATGTTTTAGTGAGAAAGTAAATGATGAATAGGAAAAAGTCAAATATGTTATTAGAAACATCCATATTCCTGACAGTTATACATACACAAATATTCTTTAGATTAAAAGTATAACAAACTATTGAAATGTTTTGCAGGTGTAGATAAATTCCACAAAGTAAATTAATAAGCAGATGTGGGAATGCTCCGTCATTCTACTGTCAACTTTATAAAGCTGAGACTGTATTCCAGAACTCCCTGTCCAGCTGGATCCAGCTGGCCTCCCTTTTCTCCAATTTGTGTCCAGTTTTTTCCTCCCACCCACTGTACAAGCTGACCAACAACAGCCTTAGCCACCACCAGAGGCTTGCCTGTGTACCACAGAGCTGTTAACTGCAGGAGCAGTAGCTATCCATAGACTTATGCCCTTACTTGTCAGATATGCTGAAAGTTCCTATACCAGTCCATTCATTTCAGTGCTTTAGGAGGTCGTTTAGTAACGTCTCTCTGATCTTCTAGCTCCTCCAATAGAACTTTACTTCCTCAACTCCTCCTACAATTGCATAATAAATCTCTTATCACACATCCTTTGTACTGGTTCTATTTCCCTAAATGGACCTTAATTGGTGCAATGGATTTCTGATTCCAGACACTATATTCTTAGAATATATCGCTTTTCCAATTTCATCAAATTAGAAATCAGTAGCTGTTGACAATAGTATTTTATCTTAATTTTAAAAGATTTTTAGAATAAAATCTGCTATCCTTTCACACAAAGACCAGCTGCCTTTATATTTAGATACTAAATAACTTCTGGAGAACATTTGTAATATTATATACTAGTAATATAAAAGTAAATTGGGACCAAAAGTATTCCTGATTATT
The DNA here is from genome assembly GCF_039906515.1 of Pseudorca crassidens. Taxonomy (NCBI): domain Eukaryota; kingdom Metazoa; phylum Chordata; class Mammalia; order Artiodactyla; family Delphinidae; genus Pseudorca; species Pseudorca crassidens. Next base: position 73,366,606 of record NC_090304.1, on the reverse strand, counting down.
TATATAATATCAAATTTTATTATTTTACACTATTCATTTCTATGTATTAAATATTTCTTTGTGGTTAATGTATATAAACAAGTGTGTTTAATATATATTAACTTGAGTCTCCTTGAACGTCTTCTCTCTATATCTTTGTAGTACCTCCATGTGATCTCTAACATAGTGGCTTCAGTATAGCCAGACATTCTTAATATTGTCTCAGGACTCTCAAGGCATGTGCCCTTTTATGGGAGGAGTGTCAAAGGACTTGGTACAAGTTTTTAAACTACCACATACCTTATACATTTTAATTCAGCCAAATATCTAATACTTTCTTAAATCACACAGTCCTTCAGTGTTGATACTTAATATTTAACATAAAAGTAAGGGTCTATATTTTCTTACGGAAAGCTTTCCAATATATTTACAAACTGAGAAAATGGCTATCACCAATATTACAATGGATTTAATTTGTATCTAGGCTCAACTTTCCCTTCTAAACTAACAACATCCCTCTGAATGCCAAATCCTAACTTTATGGTTTAGCGGCCTTATGATATTGAGAGCCACTGAATAGTGGGATGTCTGTTAGAGCGAGTTCAGATGGAGCTCAGTGAAGTTTTGAGGCATGGACACATATCCCTTCTGATGAGTTGTTCATGAGCAACATGCAGTTTTCTCTTAATGGAAAGTCTTCTCCAGAGAGCAAAGACAAGATATTCAGGCCACCTCAGGAGCTTATTCCAATGGCTAAGCATAGCTTCCAGTTACTAAGTCAACACAGTGAACTTTCTTAAACCTAGAAATATATTGTGTTGTGTGGTCTCTTCAAACTCATTTCCTGATTTCTAGATGGTTCTGTGTCCCCTCTCCTTAGGCGCAATTTTCCATCTCCCACCTATGCCCTCCTGTCTAAGCCCAGAACTAAAATTCCCAAAGAGTGAAATAATCTGAATCTTCTAACATTCTCTTCTGTGTCTCTTTTTATAGCATCAACTCTATACCTTACTTACTTCAGTGACTTTATTTTTCCATTCATTAAACAGATACATATAAATTGCCATCTGTATACCAGGCACTATTCTACATATTTGGGATGTATCAATGAACAAAACAAATAAATGTCCCTGTTATTCTAAATCTACAATTAACATAACAAATAAGTAAATTATATTGATAAATGCTGTGGATAAACTGTAAAATAGAGTCTGGTAATTTGGATAGGATATCAAAAGCTTTGCTTTCAAAACTATTTTATTTGATAAATGATTCAAGATAAGGATATTTCAGCAGTAAAAAAAAAAAAAAAAACTTTCTTTCTCATTGCTGCAACACCTGCAACTAATTTTTTTCGAGGCAGTGTATTGTCTCTGCCTTCTGAAGCCAAGGGTGCTTTGCAAAGAGATGTGGAAATGAAGGGCAGATTATTACTTCAGCATGCTCTCTCACTATACCAATATTACAGTCTACAGATACCAAAGACAAAGATCTTCTTATAAGTGATAAACTAGTTACTGAAGCTTCTTATAAGTAATAAATTGCTTACTCATGCTCACTAAGACATATTATTATTTTTAAATAACTCTCTTCAAGAAAGATAGGAAATGACCACCAAACTTTTGGAAATGAAAGCCTGCTTTGTTAATGAGGTGACTACGTGTATACATTAACACATCACTTGAAATTTCAACAACGTGTAATATAATACCATCGAAATAAGCAATAGTCTATAAGAAAGATCTGAAATCTGCCCAGAGCTTCTGTCATAAAACCATTCTGAAAAATAAGCAAAATAAAAATTAAAGCACATAAAAACTTTGAGCAATAGAAGGAATCAGAGGATTTGTTTTGAAATGTAGCACTTTCTTTACAGATTATTGTAAACTACAGTGTTGTGGCAGAAAAACTTACTGAAATAAGAAATGTTATTTCTTCACTCTCATGCCCCGCCCTATTTCGTACCTTGTCTTTGCCTCAGACATACGGTGTGATAGAAAAGCATAAAGAACCCGAAGGCAAAGGTCTTGCTGTGTTTAAAAACATCCTTAGTCTTTTGACGAGATAAAACTGTGTGTGTGTGTGTGTGTAAAGGGGTGAGAGGAAAAGTGTTTGGGGGCGAGGAGAGAGAATACAAGAGACTACTTCAGCCTGGAAAGAGTTGTAGGTGGTGATACAAGAGTAACAATGACCACGTTTTGACAGCACACTGATCAAGGCACAGAAGTCAGAGGGAGTACACTGGAGCCAGGTTTAAGGGGAAGAGTCTCAATATCATCAAATGTTTCATGCCACAGAGGTAAGGTGTGTCAAAAAAAAAAAAATATATATATATATATTTTTTTTTTTTTTTTTGCGGTGTGTGGGTCTCTCACTGCTGTGGACTCTCCCACTGTGGAGCACAGGCTCCAGGCACGCAGGCTCAGCAGCCATGGCTCGCTCCGTGGCATGTGGGATCTTCCCAGACCGGGGAACGAACCCGTGTCCCCTGCATCGGCAGGCGGACTCTCAACCACTGTGCCACCAGGGAAGCCCAAAATATAATTTTTTAGATGTTAAGAAACATAGTTCTCACACAAATAAATAAGGAGCATGCATCAACCCATAATGATTGTATCATCAGAATAGCAAAGCTGGTTCAAAGGATGGTAAAGTAACATGCATATATAGTCAATGAAAAAAGAAATAGAGAATTCCAGAATAAAATTCCTAAATTATAAAACCAGTTAATGCTGTCTTACAGGACAATAATAAATAATATTTAGAATTACCTTCTTTATGGAACAGAAATATCTCTTCACAATATAACATTTTCATCTTATCAGATTTATTTGATACGATCTATTTTTATAGAGTTGTAAAGGTCCAACTCAATAGTAAATACTAGAGCAAATATATATAATTCCATCTAGAGGATCAGAAAACTCTTTTTATATGAAGTTCCAGCATGGCGTGATGGTCACATAGTCATTCTTTTTTTTTTTGCCTTACCTCCAAATTTTGGAATTTTTTTACAGGTAGAAGTTGTAGACACATCTAAACTAAGGGAGTAGCAACAGAATTAGATATAATGGGGCAAAGTCAGCAGGAAATAGTTAACTAATTAAAGGTGCTTAAAGAAATTGACACCTGGAAACCTTGGTACAATCCTAGGAGGAGGAGAGGAAACCCAAATGACTACAGTTAATTTTCCCCCCAGCCAGGCAGGATGGGGATTTGGATATGGACTTAGCAAAGGGTAATGATAAATAATGTGATACTTTCATACAACCTAGCATTCTGTCTAGAATTTGTTCTCAATAACAAATAAGACAATTAGATCATAAGATGCCAAAGGCCCAGAAGAACACAAGAATCCAGAAGAAAATCAATATACATTTCTGGCTTTCTTAAAAAAATGACTGCACTTATTATAGGACAATGGATTGGAGAAAACATGATTGGTTAAAGGAGTTAGTCCAACCGATCAAAGATTTTGCAAAGTTTGCTTCTTTGATTTTGGCTTAACATACTATACAGCCTGGCCCTAAAATAGTGAAGGGCATTAGGCTGCCATACATTTTCCACATTTCCATTGACCAGATCAGCTTGATGCTTCTCTATCCTAAACTGAAATCAAGGTAGGATGGGAGTATAGTTACACATGATATCCTGGTAATGACAACAGAGCACATTGTTATTCTGTACTCATTACATTTGACTGTGTTGTGTTAATGAACATTCTCAGAATTCCGTTCTCTCCCCTCACTTATTCAACTGCAAAACCTCTAGCAAGTCACTTATCTCTCAAGGCCAGAGTTTTCCCATCAGTGAAGCTAAGGGTCAGATTTCAACCTCCTTCCAGGTTTTAAAGTCTATGCTCAACATATCTGACTGCTCACCTCTTTACCAGAGCAGGGCTGCCAAGCATGTAAAACCAGAACTGCTGAAGAAACAAGCCAAAACTCAGACACAGATAGAGAAATGTCTATTTTAAAAATGATTATCTAATTACCAAGATAAATTAGAACAATTTTTAATTAATAAAATGAAATTAGATCCAGGTGTTCAAAAGCATAACTTTGAAGAAAACAAAGGTTGGTTGCAAAAAGAAAATAATGCCCAAAGAGTGTTTAAAAACTAAACACACACCACTGGCATTTTTCACAGAACTAGAACAAAAAATTTCACAATTTGTATGGAAACACAAAAGACCCTGAATAGCCAAAGCAATCTTGAGAATGAAAAATGGAGCTGGAGGAATAAGGCTCCCTGACTTCAGACTATACTACAAAGCTACAATAATCAAGACAGTATGGTACTGGCACAAAAACAAAAATATAGATCAATGGAACAGGAGAGAAAGCCCAGAGATAAACCCACACACATAAAGTCACCATATCTTTGATAAAGGAGGCAGAAATGTACAGTGGAGAAAGGACAGCTTCTTCAATAAGTGGTGCAGGGAAAACTGGACAGGTACATGGAAAAGTATGAGATTAGATCATTCCCTAACACCATACACAAAAATAAACTCAAAATGGATTAAAGACCTAAATGTAAGGCCAGAAACTATCAAACTCTTAGAGGAAAACATAGGCAGAGCACTCTATGATATAAATCACAGGAAGATCCTTTTTGACCCACCTCCCAGAGAAATGGAAATAAAAACAAAAATAAACAAATGGGACCTAATGAAACTTCAAAGCTTTTGCACAGCAAAGGAAACCATAAACAAGACCAAAAGACAACCCTCAGAAGGGGAGAAAATATTTGCAAATGAAGCAACTGACAAAGGATTAATCTCCAAAATTTACAAGAAGCTCATGCAGCTCAACAACAATAAAAAAAACAACAACCCAATGCAAAAATGGACAGAAGGCCTAAATAGACATTTATCCAAAGAAGATATACAGTCTGCCAACAAACACATGAAAGAATGCTCAACACCATTAATCATTAGAGAAATGCAAATCAAAACTACAATGAGAGATCATCTCACACCAGTCAGAATGGCCATCATCAAAAAATCTAGAAACAATACATGCTGGAGAGGGTGTGGAGAAAAGGGAACCCTCTTGCACTGCTGGTGGGAATGTGAATTGGTTCAGCCACTATGGAGAACAGTATGAAGGTTCCTTAAAAAACTACAAATAGAACTACCATATGACCCAGCAATCCCACTATTGGGCATATACCCTGAGAAAACCATAATTCAAAAAGAGTCACATACCAAAATATTCATTGCAGCTCTATTTACAATAGCCCGGAGATGGAAACAACCTAAGTGTCCATCATCGGATGAATGGATAAAGAAGATGTGGCACATATATACAATGGAATATTACTCAGCCATAAAAGGAAACAAAATTGAGCTATTTGTAATGAGGTGGATGGACCTAGAGTCTGTCATACAGAGTGAAGTAAGTCAGAAAGAGAAAGACAAATACCATATGCTAACACACACACACACACACACACACATATATATATATATATATATATATATGGAATTTAAGAAAAAAAGATGTCATGAAGAACCAAGGGGTAAGACAGGAATAAAGACACAGACCTACTAGAGAATGGACTTGAGGATATGGGGAGGGGGAAGGGTAAGCTGTGACAAAGTGAGAGAGTGGCATGGACATATATACACTACCAAACGTAAAATAGATAACTAGTGGGAAGCAGCCACATAGCACAGGGAGATCAGCTTGGTGCTTTGTGACCACCTAGAGGGGTGGGATAGGGAGCGTGGGAGGGAGGGAGACACAAGAGGGAAGAGATATGGGAACATATGTATATGTATAACTGATTCACTTTGTTATAAAGCAGAAACTAGCACACCATTGTAAAGCAATTATCCTCCAATAAAGATGTGAAAAAAAACCCAAAAAACAAACTAAACACACACATACATACACACACCTCATACTAAAACTCATTTAAAGGAAAATATATTAACTAAACCAAAAGGAAAAAAAGAAGGAAAGAAATGGCACATGTGTCTCTTTTGCCCGGAGACATTCGGATGCAACTCAGGAAACTCTGAATAAACACAGACAAATAGGTAAACAGGGGGAATTAGTTTTTTTGCAGTCCAATCTGACTTGAACTCCTCTTTGAGACAAGTCCCTTGTGTTGTGCACACATCATAGTATTCTGGATACCTTGTTTACAGGCACAGACTCCTGCAGGGAGCACTTATGTTTTTCCCCCACTATTTCATTTGCAGTAAATATAAATTCTCTTCCCATGGGAGCTGGGAGGCAAGAGGTGAGACAGCCTGGTCACCTTGCAACATTCCTGACTGCAAAGGATCTTCAGTAAACACCAAGAGAAAAGCCTTCACAGCATTCAGCAAAAAAAATAAACAATGAAGCTCATACTTATTTGGCAAGCCCTGGAGAGTTTCTAAGAACCAGGTGATATCAGTCATCAAAGAAACTGCAGGCATATGGAGCCAGGCCTCAGGAGTGCAGACCTTCCTTGAAGGAACTTGAGATTAAATGATAGCTTTCTATAGACATAGGAGCTCAGAAAAAACTCTGCCAGTATGGAAATGTATTAACTCTCAGGGGTATGTTTTCAATGCAGAGTGCAAGCAATTTAGCTACTGACTCCCACTGATGGTGGGTATGCAGTTAAATCCTAATCTGGCACTTTCAACCTGGACCCTAGAGCTTTCTTTTCTCCCTAAGAGAGAGAGCATTTTGTTGCCAATGCTGTGGGTCAGCGGGGGTGGGGGTGGGGTTGCGGATAAAACGAATCATTGGTTTACAGCATTAGGCATCTATACACTCCAGTGATACCCATTTCAAAACTTTGAAAGAGTTGTCTATGAATTTTTGCCGAGGCCAAACTATGTAAAAGGTAAAGAATATATATGTTTTTGTTAGATCAATGAGCAAAATGCTTACTTATTTTCTTAGAATCACAGAATTTTAGATATTTAATCCTAATATTTTCTAATACTTAATCCACTAATTGTTTTGATGTCATCTATATTAATACTTATTTCAGTGCACTTATCTTTTAAGAGTTTGGGCTTCTTATATGTCTACTTAGAGCAGTAAACTCTCTTCACAGAAAGAGGCACGTATATCCAAATTTGTTAACACAGTTTGATAGGGTTCACAAATTCCCTGAAACGCACTCATGGATAAAAAGTCCCAATTTAAGAATCTGTAATCTAATATAGATCAACATAACATTATAAAACCACTCTCTGTGTTTGCAACATAAAAAGTAGTAAATGAGATGTGAAGTACTTGAAGGAATTGGTGTTAAATAAAGCTATTGTATTTTCTATTACAATTGTTTTCTCCATATAATCAAAAGGACATCTCAATGTTACCATGTTGCCTATGATATAGCATATGGTATATTCAAATACAGGAAATGTGGACACTTTAATGAAATTGATTAGTCTGCCAGTGAATTCAATAAAAACAACCAGCAACCAGAGTTAGCAACTATTCATTTTATTCAATTAATTCACCAAAGATATTTGTTCGGCAAACATTATATTTGGTGAAGCCAATTCATATTCTCTGCCATCTCACTGCCAAAATCATTCTCAGGATTTTAATCCCTTATGAAATGGTAAACATGCCATGATGCCTTTCAGCATCTCTAGTAACAAGCTATTTACTGAAATGACGATAGCAATAAATTTTACAATTTCCAGCTTGTATAGTATGTTATGTCAAAGACAGGGCCTCAATACCTGGTTAACATTGCCTTTGACTGAATTCTTACCATGGTTAGGGTTCTCCATGGCATTGGAAATCCAAGTAGAAAACTTTATTTCTGCAAATCAGCATCTTTATGGTTGATCTGGTTGGTAGACAGGGAAGGGATAGACAGAACCAGTAGAAATATAAATACACATCTATAAATAGAGAAACACAGTCACAATCTATTACTATTGTACAGACTATTACACAAAGGTCAAGTAACAAAGGATCTAGAAATGATAACAGAAAAATGATACCATACTGCACAAGTATCAAGAACTTCGGCGGAGGTGAGGAGCATGATTTAGAGAAGATAATTTTGAAGGCATTTCATTTAAAACGTTACCGGAAATTCCTCAAAGTTAGAAAACTTGTTAAGTACTTGGGCAACATGCTTATTTGAATTGAATTGGCAATATAATTGAGGATGTCACTAGAAATTAGGACGTTTAGAATCCATCCTGTCTATAACTGAACAGGAACAGTCTTGTCCAGGTATTATCCTCTGGATGCTCTTTGTTCTGTCCACGCTGAGCGCGAAGATACTGAGAGCAAACACTGACTAGTTTTATTAGGATGAACACCTCTACTCACATCAGAGGGAGTTTTAACTCAAGACTATAAATATAAATAGCTAAATGAAAGTAATTCAGAACTTAGCATGCATTATTTACTACATATGTCAGTTTATTTTAATATATGTTAATAGTAACAGACACCTAAAGATACTTATTTAGACATAGACATATGTTTGGGCATAGTTGCAAATTCACTTTCATTAGTCTGTTGATAGTACCCTTAACTAGATATAGCTTGGGAATATTTTGTTTTGAATGTTTCCAAACACAAAGGAATCAGGTTCCCAAATTGGAAAGATTCTAATAAAAGACTGTGAGAACTGTCTTCCTCTCTCCTATTTTTTTTTAAACGTCCAAACACTTTTTTTTAACACTTCCCTTATAGGATTTGTCCCACTACTACTACTTGCTCTGAATGTATTATTTTCTTTGCCCCTGCAACCCACCAAAAGACAAAGGGAAGCCTGTCCAAAAGCATAAGGAAGAACTCCAGGGAAGAGATTATGTGTGATAGGAGCTATCTTCCTACCAAGTTTTCATACTTCATTGTTCCTTGTGATGGTCAGGGCTGCATCCATGATGACCAATAACTACTATATAAACAAGTACATACAGCAAAGGCTTCAAAATCTAGGCAGCTAGATGCTCTCAAGAGGAGAAGTACTTAAAGTAAGGAAACAATTTTTCATTACCAAACTGTATGTGTTCTTTTTTATAAGGAAAAGTGCTCATTCTTAGCTCTGAAAAGAATCTTAACATCAGTTCAAACTACACTAATTACTAAAAGCATGTTTTAATAATGTCATTATGTAAAGCAGATGAATAAAGAAAAATTATAGTTAGGCAACTTCCCAAATATTAATATAAAACATCCACAATGATTTTGCAAAGGTAATTGATTCCTTTTTTTACAAATGGTGATAAAATATTTCCTGCTACTTCAGATTTATACTATAAAAGATGAAGCAATATCTTTATTACTGCTTAGGAAGCAATGCACAGTTCATTCTCTCTTTAGGAATTTGTCCTGCTCTGGTCTTCATTCAACATAAGTAAGACATACGGGAATTTGACATACCAAATTCATTCATCAGAATATAAATTGCCTCATAAATGCTCTCACTGATGTTTTGATTAGCAGATAGTATTGTGAAGGAAGTCAGAATTGGTGATCATCAAATGTCAGGAAACTGAATGATATTTGATGAAGACTAGATTCTTTGATTTTATTAAATTTCCAGATGGTAAAGACCATATCTTATTCATCTCCTAAGAAACATATCCCTGTTCCTTTGCCCCTTAAATATTTTTTAATAGTTTTCTTCTTAAGGAAGACTAACCAGAATAACCATTTTTTAGAACATGTTTCCAATGAAAGTAATGTTACTTCAACCCAAGAAACAGTGAAGCCATCTATCCATTGTAAAATAAATATAACGAGAGAGCTATTAAAAGTGATCACTTATAATGATAATAACAATAAAACATCTGCCATGCAAGTCAAGATTTATTTAGCTGTACATAAATTAGAGTCCCAGAACAGTTTGAAACAAGAAAGAAAGGAACAATCAGTAATCCACTGATTATTAACAGAAACAAAATGTTAAGTTTTAGCCTTGACCCAAATTTACTGTTTATTATCTTTTCCCACTACAATTAGAGGATTCAGCATTATTAAAACCTAATTAGAATTTTTATCCTCTTCTGACCTATGTTTTTATGCTTGTTTCTTGGTGGAATATTGACTGAAGCTAATTGGCAAGTATTTCTATGAAAGACAAACCCTTTACAAACCCAAGCATCCATAAAAATCAACTGAGGTAAGCTGTTAAGTGCCTCTTGAGAATATGGTTTGCTGAGCACCACTTTCAGAGATTCTGATTTGGTTGTAAGGATGTATTTCATAAATAATTTGTGAATAATTTACTTTTTAAATATTTTATGTAAGATAAAATGTTATTTCTATCTTAATGGAAGTGTCATTTCATACATGGATATGTTTACTTTATTTGCAGAAGAAAAGATGGTTATGCAGTTGGGGTGCAGGGAATTGCAGATTTCCCAGATCAAACCCATCCTAATGAGTCTTCTACATGAATGTCACTATAAGGTAGAGAACAGATGCCCTGACATAGCCTTATACATCCACTTAATGTTTAGAATGAGCACCTGAAAATAACAACAAAAAGAACCCAAAGCTATACCTTTAGATATAAAGAATGAATAGCTAAAATAATCATCATTGTCATCATCATCAAGAGGAAAAGGAAGTCTTTCCTCCTCATTGCAGGTTACCATCTGTCTTCAAAACTTGGGCATGACCCAAGTATTTTTCTTTTCCAAAATTTTCTCCCCCAGTTTTCCAATAGGAAAGTTGAGCATCTGGAGGAACGTTTGCCACATAGTAGGTGTTCGATAAATACTGGTTGCATTCTTGAGTGAAAGATTTCATTGATATCTCAAGGGATAGGAAGAGGAGAATGAGAACATGGGGGTTTTATTACCTTCAATTTACATATGAAGATACTGAGGCTTAAGGAAATTGAATAAGGTCACAGAGCTTTAAGCGATGGAACTATGATCTGAACCGAGGTGGCCAGACACCACAGTCCACACTCTTTTTAACTCTTCATTACATTGTTTTCCTGTTGTTGACTCTTCTCTTGCTCTCTGAATTGTTTAAACTGTCATAATGTACCCCTTAAGGGAAAATATAAGGGATAGCTCTGAAGGGTTTCAAATGCTTTTCAAAGAGCAAAGCCTAGTCAGAGAATGATAGAATGTTAAAAGGGATCTCAGATATCATCTAATCCAGACACACCAACATCCTTTTTGGAGCCATTATATAAAAGAGCAAATATCCTCAGATAAATTAAGCTAGTTGTTCAATACAGCTAGTCAGTGGCCATACAGGAACTCAGAACTAAGATCACCTGTCAATTAGTTCAAATCGCTGTCCTCAGCTTTCCATAGGCCTTAATTTATACACTAGCAATAGTGGATCAAATATAGAATTTAGGTATATATCAATGATAGAACTCTAAAATTTCTAGGCTATTCTTTAGATGCACCACTTGGTTGAGGTGTTGGAGATTTTTTACAATATAGAATCTAGACCCTGCCCCCATACTTTGAGGGATCCTTAGAGATCTTAACTATTTCCCCACTTCTAATAAGTAAGACACACCCTCTACACTGAACAACCGTATGTGTATTAAATAAATGTAGGGGTCTGAAAAATTTAACGCACTACACTGTGATATTTGATGAAAATGCAGCATCTTTGTTCCCACTAACTGATTGAATCTTCCTCCTGAGCCTTACACACATGGAATAGGGTGGACACAGAGGGAAAACTAAACTTTAAATTTGCTGACAAATATCATTTCATATATTCAGTTTAAATAATCTCCTCTGTTCTGTCAGTTTGGGTAAATTATTAGTCTTTAAGCTTGCTTCTCTCTCTCCTTCCCTTCTCCAAAATGGTATAAGATAGAATCAGGGACTGTAAGGTACTCTGTGTCATCATAAATGCAGGGGTGTAATGCTGTGTTTTCTGAACCATTGGCAGTCTCAGCAACAGAGTGGCTGGTCTGTTTTGGTCCCGGAGCTGGCCTTTTAAGGCTGTACTTCTGGCAGTCACCACCTCAAGTTGAGGAGTCTGCAACACATTGTACCCTTTATCCTACCCTATGCAATATGAACAGTCGATTCTCCCAGCTCTCCTGAGTGGCCTTTCAAAGTCCCAGGGAAACGTCTGAGTTTAGCATTACCCACAGAGCTACAGAACAGGAACAAAGCTCTACTTGGAACTCACTATCCTAAACTATCTAGTTCCAATCCCTGGTGCTGTGTTCTCACTCTTGCAACAGTTGGAAGTTGCATTCTGCTGACCCTCTCCGGGAAACCTGAAGTCTCTCCCAGACTGTGCCCAGGAACGTTTCCTTAGCTTTCATCCTGAGGTGGAGAAAGCAGAGCCATTAAAAGCAGAGCCATTAACTCCTGATACCCCCACCATACTCACTGCACTTCTTCCCACAATCCTCTAGGACTAAAGTAAGAGGGCTTCTAACCCACTCTCTTCTTTTTGTGTGTGGCTGCGTTGTGCACCATGTGGGATGTGGGATCTTAGTTCCCCAACTAGGAATCAAACCTGCACCTCCCTGCAGTGGAAGCATGGAATCCTAACCACTGGACCACCAGGGAAGTCCCATTCTCACCCAGTCTTATGAGAAAGAAGTTCCTAAGGTGTATTTTCAGTTTTCTCCACCCCTAGATTATTGTTGATTTTTGTAATGGAGTCTCACACTTATAGCTCTTGATATACCCATCAAAGCTAAATTAATTTACATAATCCTCTTTTCTCCACAAGTCATGATTTTCATGACTGTGATCTTGAGGATTCAAAATGCTACTCTGAATGTTGAGAACTACATTGACTTTATTTAGCATCCTTGTTAATATGATCCCAATCAGCCACCAGGTTAAATATACACCACTGGCTGAAGAGAGGAAGTTCAGGAACAAAGAAATGGAAAAAATAACTACATTGATGTATTTCAGAAACAGTATTTTTTTCATCACAAGGAATGAGCTTAAATTTCAAGCTGTAGTTGGTCAACATGAGGAGAGATCATGGCTTACTCTGAAATTCATGCAACTTTTTCTAAAAAGCCACGAACTGGAGGGACAAGGAGAAGATGGCAGAAGAGTAAGACGTGGAGATCACCTTCCTCTCCACAGATACATCACAAATACATCTACAAGTGGAACAACTCCTACAGAACACCCACTGAATGCTGGCAGAAGGCCTCAGACCTCCCAAAAGACAAGAAACTCCCCACGTACCTGGGTAGGGCAAAAGAAAAAAGAATAAACAGAGACAAAAGAATAGGGACAGGACCTGCACCAGTGGGAGGGAGCCGTGAAGGAGGAAAGGTTTCCACACACTAGGAAGCCCCTTCGCGGGTGGAGACTGTGGGTGGCGCAGCGGGGAGCTTTGGAGCCACGGAGGAGAACACAGCAACAAGCGTGCGGAGGGCAAAGCAGAGAGATTCCCGCCCAGAGGATGAGTGCCGACCAGCACTCACCGGCCCGAGAGGCTTCTCTGCTCACCCGCCAGGGGCGGGCGGGGGCTGGGAGCTGAGGCTCGGGCTTCGGTTGGATTGCAGAGAGAGGACTGGGGTTGGCGGCGTGAACACAGCCTGAAGGGGTTAGTGCACCACAGCTAGCCGGGAGGGAGTCCGGGATAAAGTCTGGACCTGCCAAAGAGGCAAGAGACCTTTTCTTCCCTCTTTGTTTCCTGGTGCGCAAGGAGAGGGGATTAAGAGTGCTGCTTAAAGAAGCTCAAGAGACAGGCGCCAGACGCAGCAATCAGTGTGGACCACAGAGACGGGCATGAGATGCTAAGGCTGCTGCTGCCACCACCAAGAAGCTACCCACCTCCCCTCCTGGGAGCCTGTGCAGCCCACCACTGCCAGAGTCCCGTGATCCAGGGAAAACTTCCCCGAGAGAACGCACGGCGCACCTCAGGCTGGTGCAAAGTCCCACCGGCCTCTGCCGCCGCAGGCTCGCCCCGCATCCCTACCCTTCCCTCTCCCCGGCCTGAGTGAGCCAGAGCCCCGGAATCAGCTGCTCCTTTAACCCCATCCTGTCTGAGCGAAGAACAGACGCCCTCAGGCGACCCACATGCAGAGGCGGGGCCAAATCCAAAGCTGAACCCCGGGAGCTGTGCAAACAAAGAAGAGAAAGGGAAACTTCTTCCAGCAGCCTCAGGAGCAGCGAATTAAATCTTCACAATCAACCTGATGTACCCTGCGTCTGTGGAATACCTGAATAGACAACAAATCATCCCAAATTGAGGAGGCGGACTTTGGGAGCAAGATATATTATTTTTTCCCCTTTTCCTCTTTTTTGTGAGTATGTTGGTATGCTTCTGTGTCAGATTTTGTCTGTATAGGTTTGCTTTCACCATTTGTCCTAGGATTCTGTCTATCTGTTCTTTTTTTCATTTTTACTTTTTTTTTTTACTTTTTAAAATTATTTTCATAATAATTATCTTTTATTATTTATTTTAATAACTATTTTATTTTATCTTACTTTATTTGATTTCATATTTTTTTATCCTCTTTCTTTCTATTTTCTCTCCTTTATTCTGAGCCATGTGGATGAAAGGCTTTTGGTGCACCAGCCAGGAGTCAGTGCTGTGCCTCTGAGGTGGGAGAGCCAACATCAGGACACTGGTCCACAAGAGACCTCCCAGCTCCATATAATATCACACGGCGAAAATCTCCCAGAGATCTCCATCTCAACACCAACACACAGCTTCACTCAACGACCAGCAAGCTACAGTGCTGGACACCCTATGCCAAACAACTAGCAAGACAGGAACACAATACCACCCATTAGCAGAGAGGCCTAAAATCATAATAAGGCCACAGACACCCCAAAACACACCACCAGATGTGGACCTGCCCACCAGAAAGACAAGACCCAGCCTCATCCACCAGAATACAGGGACTAGTCCCCTCCACCAGACATCCTACACAACCCACTGAACCAACCTTAGCCACTAGGGCCAGACACCAAAACAAACGGAACTACAAACCTGTAGCCTGCAAAAAGGAGACCCCAAACACAGTAAATTAAGCAAAATGAGAAGACAGAAAAACACACAGCAGATGAAGGAGCAAGGTAAAAACCCACCAGACCTAACAAATGAAGAGGAAATAGGTAGTCTACCTGAAAAAGAATTCAGAAAAATGACAGTAAAGATGATCCAAAATCTTGGAAATAGAATAGAGAAAATGCAAGAAACATTTAAGAAGGACCTAGAAGAACTAAAGGTGAAACAAACAACGATGAACAACACAATAAATGAAATGAAAAATACTCTAGATGGGATCACTAGCAGAATTACTGAGGCAGAAGAACAGATAAGTGACCTGGAAGATAAAATAGTGGAAATAGCTACTGCAGAACAGAATAAAGAAAAAGAATGAAAAGAACTGAGGACAGTCTCAGAGACATCTGGGACAACATTAAATGCACCACCATTTGAATTATAGGGGTCCCAGAAGAAGAAGAGAAAATACAAGGGACTGAGAAAATGTTTGAAGAGATTATAGTTGGACACTTCCCTAATATGGGAAAGGAAATAATCAATCAACTCCAGGAAGCACAGAGAGTCCCATACAGGATAAATCCAAGGAGAAACATGCCAAGACACATATTAATCAAACTGTCAAAAATTAAATACAAAGAAAACATATTAAAAGCAGCAAGGGAAAAACAACCAATAACACACAAGGGAATCCCCATAAGGTTAACAGCTGGTCTTTCAGCAGAAACTCCGCAAGACAGAAGGGAGTAGCAGGACATACTTAAAGTGATGAAGGAGAAAAACCTGCAACCAAGATTACTCTACCCAGCAAGGATCTCATTCAGATTTGATGGAGAAATTAAAACATATACAAACATGCAAAAGCTGAGAGAGTTCAGCACCACCAAACCAGCTTTAAAACAAATGCTAAAGGAACTTCTCTAGGCAGGAAAAAAAGAGAAGGGAAAGACCTCCAATAACAAACCAAAAATAAATAAGAAAATGGTAATAGGAACACATATATTCATAATTACCTTAAATGTAAATGGATTAAATACTCCCACCAAAAGACACAGACTGGCTGAATGGATACAAAAACAAGACCCATATATATGCTGTCTACAAGAGACCCACTTCAGATCTAGAGACACATACAGACTGAAAGTGTGGGGATGGAAAAAGATATTCCATGCAAATGGAAATCAAAAGAAAGTTGGAGTAGCAATTCTCACATCAGACAAAATAGACTTTAAAATAAAGACTATTACAAGAGGCATCGAAGGACACTCCATAATTATCAAGGGATCAATCCAAGAAGAAGATATAACAATTGTAAATATTTATGCACACAACATAGGAGCACATCAATACATAAGGGAAATACTGACAGCCATGAAAGGGGAAATCAACAGTAGCACATTCATACTAGGGGACTTTAACACCCCACTTTCACCAATGGGCAGATAATTCAAAATGAAACTAAATAATGAAACACAAACATTAAATGATACATTAAACAAGATGGACTTAATTGATATTTATAAGACATTCCATCCAAAAACAACAGAATATGCATTTTTCTCAAGTGTATATGGAACATTCTCCAGGATAGATCATATCTTGGGTCACAAATCAAGCCTTGGTAAATTTAAGAAAATTGAAATCGTATCAAGTAACTTTTCCGAATACACTATGAGACTAGATGTCAATTACAGGAAAAGATCTGTAAAAAATACAAACACATGGAGGCTAAACAATACACTACTTAATAACCAAGAGATCACTGAAGAAATCAAAGAGGAAATCAAAAAATACCTAGAAACAAATGACAATGAAAACACAATGAATCAAAACATATGGGTTGCAGCAAAAGCAGTTCTATGAGGGCAGTTTATAGCAATACAATCCTACCTACAGGAAACATCTCAAATAAACAACTCAACCTTGCACCTAAAGCAATTAGAGAAAGAAGGACAAAAAATCCCCGAAGTTAGCAGAAGGAAAGAAATCATAAAGATCAAATGAGAAATAAAAGCTGGTTCTTTGAGAAGATAAACAAAATTGATAAACCATTAGTCAGAGTCATCAAGAAAAAAAGGGAGAGGACTCAAATCAATAGAATTAGAAACGAAAAAGAAGTAACAACTGACACTGCAGAAATAAAAAGGATCATGAGAGTTTACGACAAGCAACTCTATGCCAATATAAAGGACAACCTGGAAGAAATGGACAAATTCTTAGAAATGCACAACCTGCCAAGGCTGAATCAAGAAGAAATAGAAAATACAAACAGACCAATCACAAGCACTGAAATTGAAACTGTGATTAAAAATCTTCCAACAAACAAAAGCTCAGGACCAGATGGCTTCACAGGTGAATTCTATCAAATATTTAGAGAAGGGCTAACACCTATCCTTCTCAAACTCTTCAAAAATATAGCAGAGGGAGGAACACTCCCATACTCATTCTACGAGGCCACCATACCCTGATACCAAACCAGACAAGGATGTCACAAAGAAAGAAAACTACAGGCCAATATCACTGATGAACATAGATGCAAAAGTCCTCAACAAAATACTAGCAAACAGAATCCAACAGCACATTAAACAGATCATACACCATGATCAAGTGGGGTTTATCCAGGAATGCAAGGATTCTTCAATATACATAAATCAATCAACATGATACACCATATGAACAAATTGAAGGGGAAAAACCATATGGTCATCTCAAGAGATGCAGAGAAAGCTTTTGACAATATTCAACACCGATTTATGACAAAAACCCTGCAGAAAGTAGTCATAGAGGGAACTTTTCTCAACATAATAAAGGCCATATATGACAAACCCACAGCCAACATCGTCCTCAATGGTGAAAAACTGAAAGCATTTCCACTAAGATCAGGAACAAGACAAGGTTGCCCATTCTCACCACTATTATTCAACATAGTTTTGGAAGTTTCAGCCATAGCAATGAGAGAAGAAAAAGAAATAAAAGGAATCCAAATCTGAAAAGAAGAAGTAAAGCTGTCACTGTTTGCAGATGACATGGTACTATATGTAGAGAATTCTAAAGATTCTACCAGAAAAGTGCTAGAACTAATCAATGAATTTCCTAAAGTAGCAGGATGCAAAATTAGTGCACAGAAATCTCTGGCATTCCAATACACTAATGATGAAAAGTCTGAAATTGAAATTCAGAAAACACTCCCATTTACCATTGCAACAAAAAGAATAAAATATCTAGGAATAAACCTACCTAAGGAGACAAAAGACCTGTATGCAGAAAACTATAAGACACTGATGAAAGAAATTAAAGATGATTCCAAAAGATGGAGAGATATACCATGTTCTTGGATTGGAAGAATCAACATTGTTAAAATGACTCTACTACCCAAAGCAATCTACAGATTCAATGCAATCCCTATCAAACAATGAATGGCATTTTTCACACAACTAGAAGAAAAAATTTCACAATTTGTATGGAAACACAAAAGACCCCAAATAGCCAAAGCAATCTTGAGAATGAAAAATGGAGCTGTAGGAATCAGGCTCCCTGACTTCAGACTATACTACAAAGCTACAGTAATCAAGACAGTATGATACTGGCACAAAATCAGAAATATAGATCAATGGAAAAGGAGAGAAAGCCCAGAGATAAACCCATGCACATATGGTCACCTTATCTTTGATAAATGAGGCAAGAATATACAGTGGAGAAAAGACAGGGTCTTCAATAAGTGGTGCTGGGAAAACTGGACAGGTACATGTAAAAGTATGAAATTAGAATACTTCCTAACACCATACACAAAAATAAACTCAAAATGGATTAAATAGCTAAATGTAAGGCCAGAAACTATCAAACACTTAGAGGAAAACATAGGCAGAACACTCTATGACATAAATCACAGCAAGATCCTTTTTGACCCTCCTCCTAGAGAAATGGAAATATAACCAAAAATAAACAAATGGGACCTAATGAAACTTAAAAGCTTTTGCACAGCAAAGGAAACCATAAACAAGACCAAAAGCCAACCCTCAGAATGGGAGAAAAGATTTGCAAATGAAGCAACTGACAAAAGATTAATATGCAAAATTTACAAGCAGCTCATGCAGCTCAATAACAAAAAACAAACAACCCAATCCTAAAATGGGCAGAAGACCTAAATAGACATTTCTCCAAAGAAGATATAAAGACTGCCAACACACACATGAAAGAATGCTCAACATCATTAATCATTAGAGAAATTCAAATCAAAACTACAATGAGATATAATCTCACACTGGTCAGAATGGCCATCATCAGAAAATCTAGAAATAATAAATGCTGGAGAGAGTGTGGAGAAAAGGGAAACCTCTTGAACTGTAGGTGGGAATATAAATTGATACAGCCACTATGGAGAATAGTATGGAGGTTCCTTAAAAAACTAAAAATAGAATTACCATACAACCCAGCAATCCCACTACTAGGCATATACTCTGAGAAAACCATAATTCAAAAAGAGTCATGTACCAAAATGTTCATTGCAGCTCTGTTTACACTAGTCAGGACATGGAATCAACTTCAGTGTCCAGCAACAGATGAATGGATAAAGAAGATGTGACACATATATACAGTGGAATATTATTCAGCCATGAAAAGAAACGAAATTGAATTATTTGTAGTGAGGTGGATGGAACTAGGGTCTGTCATACAGAGTGAAGTGAGTCAGAAAGAGAAAGACAAATACCTTATGCTAACACATATATATGGAATCTAAGAGAAAGGAAAAAAAAGTCATGAAGGACCTAGGGGTAAGACGGGAATAAAGACACAGACCTACTAGAGAATGGATTTGAGGATATGGGGAGGGGGAAGGGTAAGCTGTGACAAAGTGAGAGAGTGGCATGGACATATATACACTACCAAACGTAAAATAGTGAGTAGTGGATGCACAGCACAGGGAGATCAGCTCAGTGGTTTGTGACTACCTAGAGCTGTGGGATAGGGAGGGTGGGAGGGAGGGAGATGCAAGAGGGAAGAGATATGGGAACATATGTATATGTATAACTGATTCACTTTGTTATAAAGCAGAAACTAACACACCATTGTAAAGCAATTATACTCCAATAAAGATGTTAAAAAAAAAAAAAGCCATGAACTGACTCAATGTTTCCTGTGTCTGAGAAAGTGTGTAAATATCAAGACCAGTTGGACATTTCCTTGCCTCCTGATCACATGGCCCCTCAATTAAGGGAGATGAAAGAAATCCTTCAGTTGAACCTTTGCTGAATCTCCTAAACTTGAAACAGTTAGGTTCCAGACACTAATAACCGTCAGATAGCAAATTTGTCACTCTTCAGGTCTTCAAATGAAATTTAAAATTTCTACTCTTATTCTGCAAACGATACACAAGTGGATAAGTCCCTTTATGAAAAATCCCAATTACCCAGACTTCCTGTGCTGTCATAAGCATGTTTCAGACAGAAAATTTGCAGTTCAAATGAGTCTAATCAACAAAAATTTCCATCATCTGTGTAAGAGAAGAAAACTGTCACATTTTGTGTTATTTTAAAATAGGAGTCAGAAGGAGTCACCTTTTGTTTTGTAGGAAACAGGGCAGGTTAAGGATTTCATTTTGCCTAGTCTTTTTCCTGAGAATCATCACTGCAGCCCCCTTCTCTTTAATAAAATGAATTTAATTTTACAAAATCAATTTTTGAGGTAAAAAATGAAGTATGTGAGTTTTTCCTGGGTTAAATTTTTTTAGTAGGAAGGATACACTTAATACACTTAATGGAAACTTTTTATACTGAAATTGTCAAATGTTTGAGCTCAAGGTACAATTTCTAGTAGAGAAGGCTAGTGCAGATCTGCTGACCTAACTTTTGAGACCTGATATATGCGTTCAGCACTGAATAAACGTAACATCAGACCTAT
This sequence comes from Pseudorca crassidens, assembly GCF_039906515.1. NCBI lineage: Eukaryota > Metazoa > Chordata > Mammalia > Artiodactyla > Delphinidae > Pseudorca > Pseudorca crassidens. Next base: position 73,345,811 of record NC_090304.1, on the reverse strand, counting down.
TTCAGAATAAACGATCTTTCATCTATTTGTAGTAAACCATTTTGAAGCATTATTGTATCCTTTAATTATAACGGCAACATCTGCTTATTGTAGACAATTCAGAACTTATAGAAAAGCATATAAAAATAGAGATTAATTGAAACCCTACTATGTAATAACAACTTTTAATATTATGATATATATCCTTCCAGACTATACATATTATGTTTTTATATATACATGGTTTTTAAATTAAATAAGACTATACTAAATTTATTACTTTTGCAGTGTTCATAGCTCACTCACCACACCCCTGCTCCACCAAAACTGATAGAAGTTTATTTTTGTTATCATAGATACTAAACTTACCCAGTCTTTTCTTGACTTTTATGACACAGAAACAGAGAAATGAGTAGGCAGAGCAGAGTTGGAAGAAAAGAACAGGAGATTTGCTTCAAAGAAACCTCTAATATAAGTCTAAGGACAAAGGGAGTTGAGAAACAAGTCACCTCCAAGAACTGGTGACCAGGTACCGTTCAGCTGGAGGATATTGAGAGTGGTGAGATATACAGGTGGGAAACTGAAGATACTTTGCTGTGCATTAAGAATGTACCTTCCACATAATAATTAAATTACAAGTTTTCTATTGGATTTCTGTACTTTGAGCCAACAGGCTCAAATTAGAATGAATTGGGTCCCATCTATTCAGATCATTTGAAATGTTTTTTTTCCAGTAAAATATATAATATGACACCTTGTCAATAGGCATAATCCTTATCATTTTTGAAAAGTTGCATTCTATTCCACTATGTATATATTAAGAATTACTTAGGATCTCTTGACTGCAATTCTTTTCAGAAACTGCAGTTCATTGTGTCTGCATCAAGTGGAAAGGTTAGATTTCCCCTGAGTCCTGCCAGGCTCAGAATGTACTTCGATCTCCAGGAATCAAGAACATGTCACAGGCAGTTCAAAAAAGAAAAGTACAGATCTTCCTTAATTCATGATGAGATTACAACATGATAAACCCACAGTTCCCTGTGCTATACAAGTACTTTTTAATATGAAAAGAATTCCTTCAATCAATTATAAAAAGAATGATTGCATCACAGTTATAAATGGGCAAGGACACAAAGACAGTTTGCCAAGTACAGAAAGGATCTTCCGAGTTTTTTATTTTTCGTTTTTTCTTGTCATATAAAAAATGTGTAATGCTGAGTATATAAACAAAATATACTTTTTAATAGCTTTGGACATTTTGCTGAGTGACAATACTGCCTGAGACACCTTCAACCCCCCTGTTTCCCCAAATGCCTTCCTCATTAAAGAACTCTCCCCTGCTACTCAGAGATGAAACAAGGAGTTAGCTCCCTTTACACCCCTTTGTTTATCTACCAATTTTATTACTGTTGTAGTTAGAACACTTAGCATGAGATCTACCCTCTTGACACATTTTTAAGTGTGTGATATAGTATTGTCAACTATAGGTAAAATGTTGTACAGCAAATCTCTAAAATTCATTCACCTTCATAACAGAAACTCCATACCTGTTGAACAGTAACTCCCCATGTCTCCTCCCCCCAGCCCCAGGTGAGCACCATTCCACCTCTGTGTCTGTGTGTTTGGCTACTTTAGATACCTCCTCAAAGTGGAGTCATATTGCACTTGTCTTTCTGTGGGTGGCTTATTTCACTAGCATAATGTCCTCCAGGTTCATCCATGTTATCACATGGCAGTATTTCATTTTTTTAAGGCTAAAGAGTATGCCATGGTATATATTTACCATGTTTTCTTTGTCCGTTCTGTTGATGGGCACTAGGTTGTTTCTTGGCTATTGTGAATAATGCTGCAATGAACATGGTAGTTCACTGAGATCTGGATTTCAATTCTTCTGGATAAGTTCCCAAAAGTAGATCATATGGTAGTTCTATTTTTAATTTTTTGAGGAACCTCCATACTGTTTTCCATAATGACTGCACCATTTTAACATTTCCATCAAGAGTACAAGGTTTCCAAATTCTCATTATTCTTACCAATACTTGTTAGCTATTGATTTTCTGATAATAACCATTCTAACATGTGAGGTGATATCTCATTGTGGTTTTGATTTGCATTTCCCTGATTAATGATGTTGAGCATCTTTTCATGTACTTGCTGGGCATCTGTATGTCTCTTGTCACTTTTTCTTTATTATTTCTGCTTTTGAGTATTTTTTTAAAGAAATTTACCTAAGATGAATTAATAGAGTCCTTCATATGTCTTTTCTAATATTTTTATATTTTGTTTTTCATAATTAAGCTTTAAGTACACCTAGAATTTACTTTGCACATATGGTACAATAGGATTATTGTAAGCATAAGATGTAAAGAATTTAATAAATTGTTAACATAGAAAAAAGCAAAAAAGAGAATTACTTAAACATCCTTCACAATTTTGTTTCCAATTTTCAGAAAGTATGTACAATGAACAATTTTATATATAAAACTGTAGTTTTCGAACAATTCTATTAGTGTTATTTCCTGGAAGTACAATTTATGGGTTAAACGCAAAGTACTTATTTGATCTTTTGATATATGTAGTCTAATCATCCTCCAGAAAGATTGTACATTCCTATAAACCATGAGTGAGAGGGTTAAGTTTCCCACACCCCTACCAGTACTGATTATCCTAAATTTTATTTCTAACTTGCTTACAGGACTAGGAAACAACAGAAGTGATAGATATTTTTAAATTCCATTGTTGATAATGATTCAGGACATCTTATCATAAGTTTATTAACCAAGAAATATCATCGACACTAGGAATCACTGAAAAGGCCAATAACTCTTATTGGAAATCCAGGAATTATCCTCCTTATTGTTTGCTTAAATCATTTAAATGAAAACCTGGTTAAAATAATGTAGTTAAAAGAATGTACTACAGAGCAAAATAAAATCTAATAGAATGCTAACCCTTCCAGATGAATAGCTCTATTAAGCTGATGCTTTTTTATATACTAAATCAATTTTACCAGAAAAATAAAAACCACTTAACGGAATGTCTATGAAGAAAAAAAGCTACTATGGTAATCAGTATCAAAGTAGATTCCCTTGAAGGTGAAACGTTTATCTATATTTTGAAATGAACCTATTTTTTCATAAGTGGCACAATATAAATACTTCCCATATATCCTTTTAGCAAATGGCTCTATTTTACAGTTTTTTAAAGTCTACTATTTTTTAACACACTATTACATAAAAGTAAATATTTTTCTAATAATTTTCCCTATAAAAACAATTCATCCAATCTTTCCTTTTCTAGAAGTTTCAAGTCTTTATCCAGCTTTGGCAAAATTGGAGACAGCACATTTTGATAATATTGTCTACATATAATGACAAATCCTCAAGGATGTCACTATTTTAAGTGAATAGAAGACATTATACTTCTGCTGTTTTAAAAGCCTTATTATTTGTTTTACTTTTTGTTTTTACAAGAAGTGATAGTTGTAACATACCAATTTTCTAACTTATGATAATACAGAATTTTTAACAACTGCAGCTGTCTCTTAAATGTTGATGTTATCCAGGCTTCCATTCTCGACCCTCTGTTTCTCTTCTCTGCAGTGACCTTATTTAAATTCCACACAACACAAACTCAGTATGTCCAAAATTATCACCATCACCACCCCTTCTCACACACAAACAAACCTGTTCATCTCCCCAAAAATGTTCTATTGAACAGTTGCCCTGTTACAATGAAGTCATCCTAGACTTTCTTTCTAACTCCCAACATTGAATCAGTCATCAAATCCTATTGATGCTACTCCATAAATATCCCTTTAATCCATCTTTCCCCTCATTCCCATTGACACACCCTTGACTTAGATCTTGATTACTATAACAGCATCCTAAATTTCTTTTTCTTTTCTACTTCTACTCTTCTGATCTAAACTCTAGCACCCCCCCCAATCAATTCTCCTTAAGGCTATCAGAAAGAACATTCTAAAATTCAGATTTGATTTCATTACCAACCTTCTAAAAAGCCTAAACATAGGTTTTTGAAACTCCTTAGCTTAACACCCAAATGTCTATATATTCTGATGCCTGCTTACTCTGCATTATCTCCCACCACTCACTCACATACATCCTATGTGTTAGCAATTCAGAATGGCTTGATAATCCCTGAATTTACCTCACTCTTTTCCTGTGCATTTCTCTTCTCACATTATTCCCCTCTTCCTAGACTATTCTCCCTACTGCCTTGATAATGTGTATCCTTCAACAGTTAGTTAAAAATTCACCACCCCAAACAAGCCTTTCCTAAAATATGGGACTGAATTGTGTATCCTTATTTATGATTTTAACAGGAAAGTATGTATACAATTTTTCCTCTATTAAAGGGAAATTTTCTTGACAAAAAGGCCTCTTTTTATCCATACATGTGTCTCCAGCACCTATCACAATGCCCAGTCAAAATAAACCCTCAAAAAATCAAGGTATAAGATAAGGAGCTTCTGTCTTACAGGCATTTAAGCAAAGGCTGGATTTCAACCTATCAAAGATGATTTAGAAAAGGTTAGATAGAATCAAATCTGTTTAGAACACTTAAATTCTATTGTATATATAACTCAATTAGCAAAATTACTGAAACAGTGTAAATGTATTTATTTATTGTCACTGCCAAGTAGTACTTTTCTCCTACCCATACCATTAGCTCCTCAAGATCATCCTATGATGATCTTTTCTATATTATGCTTTATAGAAAATACAGATGTTGGAAGACAGTTCTCCATGGGTCTCTTGTTTCTATACTTCTTGAGAGCACAGACACTGACAATCTTTGCTCCAAACTATCTTTCCAAGGACTTTTGTGTAGTGAACCGTCTTGGAAGATAGAGACAGTGTGTGCCTCTCGAGCAAAGGGTAGGTTTGTTTACTGCCCAGTATAATAAAGATAACATCTCACTTAAGAACAAAAGGCAGGTTTGCTTGCAGTTTGTTATAAAATATCTGAGCTCACTAAACTTGAGATTCCTCAGGCGTAATGGAACACACTACATATGCGGCATTTTTCTGGCTCCTTTCCTGTCACCTCCATGGAGTTGGGGGACAAAAGGAAATCTTAAAAATATGTATCTCATGCGACTTGCTGTACAGTGGGTAAGAAAACCTTCTCTTACTCCAGGTATCTTGTTGCTTCTTTCAGCATCCATGAAACTGTAATAGCTAACTTGTAAGATTGCAAGTAGGATACATTCTCAAGCCTATCTCAGTTCTTGAGAGTAGCTTTAAGATAAACCCACCCTTAAACCAGATTGTCATTCCAAAGTATATCCTGTAAAAAAAAAAATCCAGAACAGTTTTCATCTACAGATTACCATGGAAAACATTAGTTAAACAGCAGCATATTTGGCTCTAACCCCCTAAACATGCAAACATCCAAACACAGAAAATAACCATGATCAAGCAACTTCTTTTTATCAAGAATAGTGGCCCTGCTCGACATCCTTTCTTCTGTCTTCTCAAGAATATGTAGAAATAGCAGCCTGTGCTCTTGGAGAAGGATAAAGCTGATTAGGTCTACAAATTGTCAATCATATTCAGCATTTGTTCTTCATAACCTTCAACTCTGACTTGATTACACGATTTGGAACATGCCCGTGGCTCATTGATTCCAAAGCATGAATCAGCTAACTCTTTATTTGCTATAGCACATAACAATGCTTTATCATTACAAGGTATTAAATAAATCTTTGTTTAAAATAATGGGCAGCTTAAAACAGTTATTTTATTTCACTAAGGAAAATATAAGCTTCCTTAGAAGGAGAAGTAAGTCTTTTTTGCAAGCCATATGTTTTCAAAAGAAAGTGAATGCTTATTGATTAATTGATAAGTAAGCAGCCTACACAATGGTTACCTGACCTAAGTACACAACAGAATCACTCAGGCTGCTACACTTATTAATCAGAATCCCTGGAAGAAGGACAGAGTAATCTCTAGTTTGGAAATGCTCACCCAGCCAAATGTGAGAAGTAATAAGAATTTGAACTTGTTGCTAGATAATTGTGATCATGAAACCTTTGGTGAATAATCATTATTACAGCCCAACTTCAATTAGAAGACTTGCTAAACAAAGCAAAAGATACTTCATGTGGTATTAACTAAGTTCCAAAGCAAAAAATTCTATTTTACAGCTATGATTTTCATGTATAAGTGCCCTTTTTAATATCAACAAAATTTGATTGGACCCTAATAGTTGTGGTTTTCTTGGACACTAATCGAACCATGGATAATAACTAAATTATTATTAATGTAGAACCTTTTTTTTATTATTTGGCTCAACAGTATCTTCATATATTTGAAAAAGTATATGTGAAAATGAGTGAATGTAAAAGAAAAGCATATCTACTCAATCTACAGATTATACTTGGTCCACCTCGATATTTTCTAATTTAAATATTCCTCCTTGCTCTTTCCCAGGTATCTAGAGACACCACACTAGAGACACCACACTAAAGACACTTTTCAGGAAGATACAGTCCAAGTTTGAAGGCTGAGTCTTTTTGCAGTTAAAAATCATCAGGACATTAGCTAAAAAGTCATTATATAATAGCACCACTTTCCTTACTACAATATTTAACTGCTCAAACTTTTTAAACAGTATCTTTTGATTTGTCCTTATCACACCCCTCTCAGATAAGATACTATTTACCTTCATTTTCTAAATGTGGTTACTGAGATACAGAGAGGTTAAGTGATTCACTTCAGGCTTTCAGATATAGTTGAAAATTCCAAATCTCCTGACTGGCAGTTTCTCATCTGAACCGTGAGACTGCACTGCCCCTCCAAGGCAGCTAATGGTATACAGGGAGGAAAGTTAGAGACAGAATGGTGAAAGCTTGCCTTTGACAGTAGTGTGTACACTTGATGAATATGTCAAGGTAGTGGTATAGATCTCTTACTGACAAGATCAAATGGGTCTGTATATTTAAGAGTTAATTGCAGAGTAGAAAAAAAAAAAGATTAAATCACATTCAGAAGAAAACAGCATTTTGGAGAAGAGGCCTAAAGATCAAAATTCAGAAGCTTGCTATAGGGCTATGAAAAAGAAGCAAAGGAGCTTAAAAGCAAAAAAAAAAAAAAAAGAGTTATTAGAATATACTTACTTTAGGGACTGTCAAACTAAACCACATCTTATAGGCTGAATTGTGCCCCTCAAAACATTCATATGCAAATCTCTAATCCCTATTAGTTCAAAATGTGACTATATTTTCAGATAGGGCCTTTAAAGAATGGGATTAATTTCAAATAAGGTCATCAAGGTGGGCCTTAATCCAACCTGACTGGCACTCTTATAGAAAGAGGAAATTTGGACACAGAGACAGGAAAGGTATACATGCACAGAGAGACAACCATGTAAAGCGGCAGCAAGAGGGAAGCCATCAGCAAGCAACAGAGAGGCCTCACAGGGAGCCAATCCTGCGGACACCTTGATCATGGACTTACAGCTTCCAGAACTGTAAGACAATAGCGTCTGTTGTCTAAACCACCATGTCTGTGGTATTTTGTCATCGTAGCCCCAGCAGACTAAGACACCACCAACTTTGTAGATCAATCCAGAAGGGTGAAGGAATGTGCTTAAAACCATATAATGGTGTATTTGTCCTTTGCTGCACTTCTGGGGGCCTTTCCTAGTTCACCCACCTGTAGCAAATTCTGTCAGTGTCTCATGTCTACTCTCCATGGATTCACCACTACACAGTAGTGCTGACACGGAAGATTCTGCCTGAGGCCTTTGTTTCTGACTGCAGGTTCACCCTCAGCCTACATAAGGAGCACACACAGAGTACCAAACAGTTAAAGCCCTGGAAAGGCTCTCAACAAGTGATGGACAGGGATTTGGTGGATAAATACCCCAGCTTCCTCACCCCTTTACTGGGATAACTTTAAGGCTTCTTTCTACACAACCCCTAGAACTCTCCAGTGGGGATAAGCCCTAATTGCCCACCACATTAGTTGGCTTGATAATCCACCTCTTTTCTGGTTCCTTCTCTCCATTTTACACTTTTTCACTTCCCTATTAATGATACCTAGGGTTATCTCACAAATAAACTACTTTCACTCAAATCCTTGCTTGAGATCTGCTTTGGGAGGAACACAAACCAAAATACTATCTCTATGTGCCTCTGTCCTAAATCATCATCCTTGTTTATAAACTTGAGATCAGGCTGTAAGTGATTCCAGAAAGACCTAAACATCTCTGAAGACTCTACTGAACACACAAAATTACCCTTTAAAAAATATATATTCCTCCCAACTTTGAAATAGTTAATTTGTCTTTCAAAATATGTTCATCCTGAAATCTCCTTGTTGACCCTTTCCTCTTGTTCTATAAATATAATCATGTCTACCCCTTCAAAAAATTCATTCTTCCTTGACTCTGTGCCCTCTTCTAGTTTCTGCTGAAATCACTGAAACTTCTCTGGAAAAAAAACCCAGTAAGCATACTCCCAAATCAAACAAACACCTCTAAATTTTTACCTTATATAGAAGACAACGCAGTCTTTTTCATTTTTTTCCTTATATTTTAGGATTTGTGACAGTCTTTCTTACCCCCAAATCAGAAAATTATTCTCCTATATTTTCCTAGAGTTTTAAGGTTTGATTTTTAAAATTTAAATCCTATTTTATTTGGACATTATTTTGTTTATGGTACAAAGGCCTTCATATATAAGGCAAAGTTGAACATTCATTTCTACAACTTTTCTACTCCAGCTTCTTTGATTCATCTCTCATTCGACTCTTCTCCCACATTTCTAATCACTAATTCATTTCTACTTTGTGCTTTCTTCTTCTGCCAACTCTGGGAATTCCCTCAAGGTCTGAGAGCTGGCCCACTCTTCTTTTCACATCACACTCTCCTTTTGAGCAGTCTTATACTCAGCTTTACATTTTTGCTCTTCTTTTATATTTCTGTGCTTCTCTTTCCACAGAACAAGAAGTTCTTTAAATCAACAAATTCAAAAGTAAAACTTATTTTTCCCATCCCACCAATGAAACTTCATGTTTCTCCAGTATTCTATTTCCAGTCTGAATAATCATACTAACATCTACCCAATTACACATGTCAGAAATCTCAGAGTAGTCTTAGATTCTCTGTATTCTTGCTTCAAATCACACTTCAATAAATTAGTCATTAATTCTGATTATTTTAATTCCTAACTCTTTATTATATCATCCCCCTCACCCCATCTATATCTCTACTAATCTGGCAATGCATTCATAATATTTTGCCCAGATAATTTAGATACTTTCTGTTTTCAGTACTGTACTACTCAAACCCATCCTCCTGACTGCCTCTAGAGCAGTACAATAGTGATAGAAATTACTACTGCTCACAAACATTTTAAGTTCTTCTTTCCTGCTGCACATAGAAAAACTCCAGCCTTTTCAGACATATTACAGTTGAGTAGCACCATGCAATGGTTTATGTAGGGAAGTGGTATTTCCAGGTGAAGGTGATGAAAAGTCCATGTATTCATTACCAATCTATTCCCTGGGATTGTCAACCAAAGAGATTGTACAGCCCTGATAGTCAAGGCTCCTCAGTGAATACTTAGGTCTGATCCCTAGTTCTTCCAGCCAAAGCCATGAAGACTTGGGGACTAATTTATTAAAGCAGCTTTCCAGAATTCCATGACTGGTAGAGCAACTTAAACAAAAATTTTAAGCATGTCACTCTCTTACATGAAATGCTCCAATAGCTTTTGATTGTTCTTTAAGTGTGTTCCAAACATCTTCCATAGTGAAAGAAGGACTTTCAAATGTGGTCTCTGCTCATCTTCATCACTTACGCTCAGTACCTTCATTTTATGTACTATGTACATTTTATGTACTAATATGCTGAATGCTTTTTTTTTTTTGTATATCCAATACAATTCATGCCTTCATACCTGTGTTTTTACTGTTCTCTCTATATTGGATAACTTCTATTCAAACTTTAAGATTCCACTCAGGTGTCAGAACCTACAAGTAACTGACTGCAAACGTTGAAGCTGATAAACTTTCCAGGAAATATTTGAAATTTATATTTTTTATCTTAATCTTTTAACAAACTGCTTTATACCTTATTGTATACCTTATACAATGGACATTTCTGGAATTCATCTTAATTAACAAATAGGATATTTTGTTAAAAAATTTTAGCTTAATGGAGGGGAAAGGCAAATAATTACAACGATAATAATTTTTATAAATATGTCAAGGATAAAAGAAACATATTATGCTGGTAAAGAACAATAACCAGTGCATTTTGGGAGGTCTAACTACCAGCTACCAATGCAATGAGTATAAAATGAGAGCATTTTCCTTTCACTTCTTTTCATTCCTTTCTTGATAGCTCTTTTTTTCTTTTATTTTGCATAATTTAGAGTTGTATTGATGATTTACATTTTGATTATGCTATGATAGTTTTACTCTGTAAACTGGACCTACTATGTGCATAAGAATTGGAATGGCAGAAAACATTTTCTTTTTCAAAAATGTCCATCATGCTCAGTTGCAATTCTTTGCCTCTAAATATATGAAACATAAAAACATGACATTTCAGACCTAATGGGATTTTAGACGCACTCTCATTCATGTATCTGGAAACAGTCATACTGATGGAAGAAAAGTTAACACTTGCAAATTCTATTACTATATCAAGCACCATGCGAATGACCTTCAAGATGGCAGAGGAGTAAGGCATGGACATCACCTGCCTCCTCACAAATACATTAAAAATACATCTACATGAGAAACAACTCCTACAGAACACCTAGTGAATGCTATCAGAAGACCTCAGACTTTGCAAAAGGCAAGAAACTCCCCATGTAAATGGCTGTGTGGCTGACAGGGTCTTGGTGATCCATCCAGGTGTCAGGCCTAAGCCTCTGAGGTGGAAGAGCTGATTCAGGACATTGGACCACCACAGACCTCCCGACCCCATGTAATATCTGTCAGCAATAGGTCTCCCAGAGATCTCCATCTCAATGCTAAGAACCAGCTCTACTCAAAGACCAACAAGCTCCGGTGCTGGAAACCCCATGCCAAGCAACTAACATGACAGGAACACAACCCCACCCATTAGAAGAGAAGCTGCCTAAAGTCATACTAACTTCACAGACACCCCAAAACGCACCAAGGGATGTTGTCCTGCCCACCAGAAAGACAAGATCCAGCCTCATCCCCCAGAACACAGGCACCACTCCCCTCCACCAGGAAGTCTCCACAAGCTGCTGAACAAAACTTACCCAGTGGGGGCAGACACCAAAACAACTGAAACTATGAACCTGCAGCCTGTGAAAAAGAGACCCCAAAACAGTAAGTTAAGCAAAATGAGAAGAAAGAGAAATACAGAGCTTCTGTATTCCTCTGAAGGAACAAGGTAAAACCACACCAGACCATACAAATGAAGAAGAAATAGGTAGTCTACCTGAAAAAGAATTCAGAGTAATGATAATAAGGATGATCCTTATTATAATAAGGATCATCATAATTATTATTATTATATAATAATAATATAATAATTATTATTATATAAACATGATGATGCTCATATAATTATTAATATTATATAAGCATTATGATGCTTATATAATAAGCATCATAATAAGGATGATCCAATATCTTGGAAATAGAATGGAGAATATATAAGAAAGGTTTAACAAGGACCTAGAAGAACTAAAGAGCAAGCAAACAATGATGAACAACACAATAAATGAAATTTAAAATTCTCTAGAAGGCATCAATAGCAGAAAAACTGAGGCAGAAGAATGGAGGAGTATCCTGGAAGATAAAATAGTGGAAGCAACTACCACAGGGCAGAATAAAGCAAAAAATAATGAAAAGAATGGAGAACAGTCTCAGAGACTTCTGTGACAACAGTAAATGCACCAAAGTTCAAATTATAGAGGTACCAGAAGAAGAAGAGAAAATACAAGGGACTGAGAAAATATTTGAAGAGATTATAGTTCAAAACTTCCCTAATATGGGAAAACAAATAGTCAATAAAGTCCAGGAAGTAAAGGGAGCCACATACAGGATAAATCCAAAGAAAAACATGCCAAGACACATACTAATCAAACTATCAAAAATTAAATACAAACAAAAAATATTGAAAGCAGCAAGGGAAAAGCAGGAAATAACATACAAGGGAATCCCCATAAGGTTAACAGCTGAACTTTCAACAAAAACTCTGCAAGCCAGAAGGGAGTAGCAGGATATATTTAATGTGATGAAAGGGGAAAACCTACAGCCAAGATAACTCTACCCAGGAAGTATCTCATTCAGATTTGATGGAGAAATTAAAAGCTTTACAGACAAGCAAAATCTAAGAGAATTCAGCACCAACAAACCAGCTTTACAACAAATGCTAAGAGAACTTCTTGAGGCAGGAAATGCAAGACAAGGAAAAAACCTACAATAACGAATCCAAAACAATTAAGAAAATGGTAATAGGAACATATATATCAATAATTACCTGAAAAGTAAATGGATTAAATGCCTCAACCAAAAGACATACACTGGCTGAATGGATGCAAAAACAAGGCCCATATATATGCTGTCTACAATAGACCAACTTCAGACCTAGGGACACATACAGACTGAAAGTGAGGAGATGGAAAAAGATATTCCATGCAAAAGGAAATCAAAAGAAAGCTGTAGTAGCATTCTCATATCACACAAAATAGACTTTAAAATAAAGACTATTACAAGAGACAAAGAAGGTCACTGTATAATAATCAAGGGATCACTCCAAGAAGAAGATATAACAATTGTAAATATTTATGCACCCTACATAGGAGCACCTCAATACATAAGACAAATGCTAACAGCCACAAAAGGGGAAATCAACAGTAACACAATAATAGTAGGGGACTTTAACACACCACATTCACTAATGGACAGATCAACCAAAATTAAAAAAAAAATAAGAAAACACAAGCTTTAAATGACACATTAAACAAGATGGACTTAATTGAGATTTACAGGATATTCCATGCAAAAACAACAGAATATGCTTTGTCCTCTAGTGCTCATGGAACATTCTCCAGGATAGAACATATTGTGGGTCATAAATCAAGCCTTGGTAAATTTAAGAAAATTGAAATCATATCAAGTATATCCTCCAATTACAACAGTATGAGACTACATATCAATTACAGGAACAAAAAACTGTAAAAAATACAAACACATGGAGGTTAAAAAATATGCAACTAAATAACCAAGAGATCACTGAAGAAATCAAAGAAGAAATTAAAAAAAATAACCTACAAACAAATGACAATGAAAACATGATATCCCAAAATCTATGGGATGCAGCAAAAATAGTTCTAAGAGGGAAGTTTATAGCAATACAAGCCTACCTCAAGAAACAAGAAAAATCTCAAATAAACAACCTAACTTTAAACCAAAAGCAATTAGAGAAAGAAGGACAAAAAAACCCCAAAGATAGCAGAAGGAAAGAAATCATAAAGATCAGAGCAGAAATAAATGAAAAAGAAAGGAAGGAAACAATAGCAAAGTACAACAAAACTAAAAGCTGGTTCTTTGTGAAGATAAACAAAATTGATAAACCATTAGCCAGACTCAACAGGAAAAAAAGGGAGAAGACTCAAATCAACAGCGCTAGAAATGAAAAAGAAGAAATAACAACTGACACTGCAGAAATACAAAAGATCATGAGAGATTATTACAAGCAACTATATGCTAATAAAATGGACACCCCTGAAGAAATGGACAAATTCTTAGAAAAGCACAACCTTCTGAGATTGAACCAGGAAGAAATACAAAATATAAACAGACCAATCACAAGTATTGAAATTGAAAATGTGACTAAAAATCTTCCAACACACAAAAGCCCAGGATATGATGGATTCACAGATGAATTCTTTCAAACACTTTGAGAAGAGCTAACACATATCCTTCTCAAACTTTTCCAAAATATAGCAGAGGGAGGAACACTCCCAAACACATTCTACAAGGTCAAAATCACCCTGATACCAAAAGCAAAGATATCATCAAAAAAGAAAACTACAGGCCAATATCACTGATGAACATAGATGCAAAAATCCTCAACAAAATACCAGCAAACAGAATCCAACAGCACATTAAAAAGATAATACACCATGATCAAGTGGAGTTTAACCCAGGAATGCAAGGATTCTTCAATATATGCAAATGAGTCAAAGTGATATGCCATATTAACAAATTGAAGAATAAAAAACATATGATCATCTCAAAAGATGCAGAAAAAAATTCAACACCGATTTATGACAAAAACTATCCAGAAAGTAGGCATAGAAGGAACTTACCTCAACATAATAAAGGCCATATATAGCAAAAAAACTGAAACCATTTCCACTAAGATCAGGAACAAGACAAGGTTGCTCACTCTCACCACTATTATTCAACATAGTTTTAGAAGTTTTAGCCACAACAATCAGAGAAGAAAAGAAATAAAAGGAATCCAAATTGGAAAATAAGAAATAAAACTGTCACTGTTTGCAGATGACATGATACTATATAGAGAATCCTAAAGATGATACCAGAAAACTACTGGTGCTAATCAATGAATTTGGTAAAATAGTGCAATACAAAATTAATGCACAGGAATCTCTTGCATTCCTAAACAATAATGATGAAAAAATATGACGGTGAAATTAAGAAAACACACCCATTTACCATTGCAACAAAGAGAATAAAATACCTAGGAATAAACCTACCAAAGGAGAAAAAAGCCTATATGCAGGATACTATAAGACACTGATGAAAGAAATTAAAGATGATTCCAAAAGATGGAGAGATATACCATGTTCTTGCATTGGAAGAATCAACATTGTGAAAATGACTATATTATCCAAAGCAATGTACAGATTCAATGCAATCCCTATCAAACAATGAATGGCATTTTTCACAGAAATAGAACAAAAAATTTCACAATCTCTATGGAAACACAGAAGACCCTGAATAACCAAAGCAATCTTGAGAAAAAAACTGGAGCTGGAGGAATCAGGCTTCTGGTCTTCAGACTATACTACAAAGTTACAGTAATCAAGAGAGTATGGTACTGGCACAAAAACAGAAATATAGATCAATGGAACAGAATAGAAAGCCCAGAGATAAACCCATGCACCTATGTTCACCTTACTTTGATAAAGGAGGCAAGAATATACAGTGGAGAAAAGACAGCCTCTTCAATAAACGGTGCTGGGAAAACTGGATAGCTACATGTAAAAGTATGAAATTAGAACACTCCCTAACACCATACACAAAAGCAAACTCAAAATGGATTAAAGACCTAAATGTAAGGCCAGACAGTGTAAAACTCTTACAGGAAAACATAGACAGAACACTCTATGACATATATCACAGCAAGATCCTTTTTTGACCCACCTCCTAGAGAAGTGGAAATAAAAACAAAAATAAACAAATGGGAACTAATGAAACTTAAAAGCTTTTGCACAGCAACTGATGTCATAAACAGGAGGAAAAGACACCCCTCAGAATGGGAGAAAATATTTACAAATGAAGCACCTGACAAGGGATTAATCTCCAAAATATACAAACAGCTCATGCAGCTTAATATCAAAAAAACAAACAACCCAATCCAAAAATGGGCAGAAGACCTAAATAGACATTTCTCCAAAGAAGATATACAGATTGCCAACAAACACATGAAAGGATGCTCAACATCACTAAGCATTAGAGAAATGCTAATCAAAACTACAATGTGGTATCACTTCACACCAGTCAGAATTGTCATCATTAAAATATCTACAACCAATAAATGCTGGAGAGGGTGTGGAGAAAAGGGAACCCTTTTGCGCTGTTGTTGGGAATGTAAATTGATACGGCCACTATGGAGAACAGTATGGAGCTTCCTTAAAAAACAAAATAGAACTGCCATATCATCCAGCAATCCCACTACTTGGCATATGCCCTGGGAAGACCATAATTCTAAAGGAGACATGTACCACAATGTTCATTGCAGCACTATTTACGATAGCCAGGACATGGAAGCAACCTAAGTGTCCATCAAGAGATGAATGAATAAAGAAGATGTGGCACATATATACAATGGAATATTACTTAGCCATAAAAGGAAACAAATTTGACTTATTTCTTTTAAGTTGAATGGTCCTAGAGTCTGTCATACAGAGTGAAGTAAGTCAGAAAGAGAAAAACAAATCCCGTATACAAATACATGTATACGGAATCTAAAAAAAAAAAAAAAAAAAGGTTCTCTAGAACCTAGGGGCAGGACAGGAATAAAGACACAGACTTAGAGAATGGACTTGAGGACACGGAAAAGAGGAGGTGTACACTGGGACGAAGTGAGAGTGTGGCATTGACATATATACACTACCAATGTGAAATAGCTAGCTAGTGGGAAGCAGCTGCATAGCACAAAGAAACCAGCTTGGTGTGACCTCCTAGATGGGTGGGATAGGGAAGGTGGGTGAGAGATGCAAGAGGGAGGGGATATTGGGATATATGAATATGTATACCTGATTCATTTTGTTATACAGCAGAAACTAACACAACAATGTAAAGAAATTATCCTCCAATACATATGTTAAAAATAAATAAATTATAAAATTTTAAAATTTAATAAAATGGAGAGGGTTTATGTGGATATATGTATTAATTTTTTTTAAAAAAAGCAGCATGATGAGGATTTTATATACAAGCATTTCAATTTATTAATTCTCAGGACAACCATGAATATTAGCGTAGGAATCCTTCCTATTTATGCTTCTTATTTTGGGTCACCAGAACAAGATACAAAGAAACAAGACATTTAAAGTAATGAGATTTATTTAGGTCAATGTTTCTGCATGGCCACATTAGTTGATTTTACAGAGGTCCAGAGTCAAGGCAACTGTCTAGTGAACTCAGGTTGCTAAGACAGAATAGCATAGGTTTATACACAACAAACATTTAGTTTTCACAATTCTGGAGGTTTATACACAGCAAACATTTAGTTCTCACAATTCTGGAGGCTTAGAGGTCCAAAATCAGAGCACTGGGAGATTCAGTGTCTGGTGAGAACTCTCTTCTTGGTTTTCGGAAGTCTGACTCTTGTATCCTTCATGAAAGAGACCAGAGACAGGAAATAAACTCTTTTAACTCTACTTATAAAGGCACTAATCCCATTCATGAGGACTCTACTTTCATGAACTGATTTACTCCTAAAGATGCTTCCTAATACTTTCATACCTGGAGTTAGCATTCAACATATTAATTTGGGGTGGGGGGATTTAAACATTCAGCCTATAAAAGCAACTCTCAAATTTAATGTCAAAATTTAAGTACTCTGCATTTTCCTCTAAAGTGATATGTTTTCTCTACTTGTCACCAGAGTTCCTAGAATCTGCAAATTCCTTCTCTGCATATCCAACTTTCTCAAGACACTGCTTATATGAGGCATATGGAATAGTTCAGTGGAGACACAGACAATTCTGTGCGGATACAAAAATGTGGGCATTTGACTAGAGCAGACACCAAGGTCCTTACCTTGGGTACAGCACAGCCCATCTACCTCCCCACTCCCTTTCAGGTCAAAGTGTGAAGTTGCTGTTGCTGTGAATTTTGGTTTATTCTTCAACCTTCTTATTAGATATTTTTTGGCTTAATATAGCTGCATCCTATTTTGCTACACATTTCTTATTTTAATTATGATATACTATTTATTCCCCTATGTTCCAATTCTGTGAAGAAACTGAGACTCTGAGGGGTTAATAAGTATCCCAAATCACCCAATTCTTTAAGTGTCAGATCTTTCACTTTATGTCTGACTTCACACAATTTCACCCTGTCCAAGATTAGAGATAGAATCTAAATTATAGCTCAGATTTCTTGTATGTCAAATCACTGAAAAGAGATTCACATACCCACAAATATTTCACAACAAAATAAACAAAGAATTATGTTCACCCAGCCTACTGTTTATTTCACAAGATTGTAAGCATTAGTGGCCATGACTTAAAATAGGACAAAAGAATAAATCTCTTTTCTGATCTCATGAAAGGACTATATTTTATTTTATTTTATTTTATTTTATTTTATTTTATTTTACATGGGCCTCTCACTGCTGTGGCCTCTCCCATTGCGGAGCACAGGCTCCAGACGCACAGGCTCAGCGGCCATGACTCACGGGCCTAGCCGCTCCGCGGCATGTGGGATCTTCCTGGACTGGGGCACAAACCCGTGTCCCCTGCATCGGCAGGTGGACTCTCAACCATTGCCCCACCAGGGAAGCCCAGGACTATATTTTAAATTATTGGTGCTTCACTGTATAAATCTGACTTTAGCAATAGATCCCAAGTCTGTGTATGTTGAAATATGAAAAGATATTTTTTATAAAAAGCAAAATAATGGAAAATTTAACATGTGTTTTTCCTGGATCATATTCCAGGAATGTTGGGTTTCCCTTTAGAGGAGATTATGAGCAAGACTTTTGATGTAAGTGATCTAATTATAATTGCCCCCTTTATCACCAATCTATATTGATATTTCAAAGTAACCCTTAAACCATCTTTTCAACTGCTCTTCCATTACCCTGAATTGAGTTCTCATTATCTTATATGCAAGTCATCAGGCTTGAAGTTATTGCAGAAGCCAAGCATTGCTTTGGGTCCCAAGCATTGTCCAAAGAATCATAAAATATGTGAATACATTTCACACAAGCAAATACAACTGTTTTTCAAATGTGTCTAGCTATAACTAATAACAAAATCTTATCTAAAGCATTATTTAATTTATGAAATTTTGACATTATGTATTTTTACTGTATATGAAAACATCAAGTATAATCACACATGGGGCTGTAAACAGTTTCTCAAAATAAAAAATGTACACAACCAGAGAGAGACCTTCAAGATGGTGAAAGAGTAAGACATGGAGATCACCTTTCTCCCCACAAATACATCAAAAATACATCTACATGTGGAAGAACTCCTACAGAACACCTACTGAATGCTGGCAGAAGACCTCAGACTTCCAAAAAGTCAAGAAAATCCCCACGTACATGGGTAGAGCAAAAGAAAAAAATAAAAAACAGAGACAAAAGAATAGGGATGGGACCTGCACCACTGGGAGGGAGCTGTGAAGGAAGAAAAGTTTCCACACCCTAGGAAGCCATTTCACTGGCAGAGACAGGGGGTGGGTGGGTGGGGAAGCTTCAGAGCCACAGAGGAGAGTGCAGCAACAGGGGTGCAGATGGCAAAGCAGAGAGATTCCTGCACAGAGGATCGGTGCTGACCAGCACTCACTGGCCTGAGATGCTTGTCTGCTCACCCGTCAGGGTGGGTGGGGGCTGGGAGCTGAGGTTTGGGCTTCAGAGCTCAGATCCCAGGGAGAAGACTGGGGTTGGCTGCATGAAGACAGCCTGAGGGGAGCTAGTGCACCACAGCTAGCTGGGAGGAAGTCACAGAAAAAGTCTGGACCTGCTATAGAGGCAAGAGACCATTATTTTGGGGTGTGCAAGGGGAGGGGCTTCCTGCTCCATGTGCCCACAGATGGCAGAGCACTGCCTAAGCAAGCTCCAGAGACAGGTGTTAGCCATAGCTATCACCTTACGGCCAGACCCCAGAGGCAGGCACAGACAGCTAGTTCTGCCACCGCTACCACCAAGAGTCCTGTGTGCAAATGCAAGTCACTACCAAACCCTCCCAGGAGCCTGTGCAGCACACCACTGCCAGGGTCTGGTGATCCAGGGACTACTTCCCTGGGAGAACACATGGTGTGCCTCAGGCTGTTGCAATGTCATGCCAGCCTCTGTCACCTCAGGCTCACCCCACATTCCAATTATGACTACCATACCCCTCCCTCTCCACAGCATGAGTGAGCAAGAGAGGCCTAATCAGCTGCTGCACTAACCCTGTACTGTCTGGGAAAGGAACAGATACCTGAGGGCAGCCTACATGCAGATGCAGGGCCAGAACAAAAGCTCAAACCCAGGAGCTGTGCAAACAAAGAAGAGAAAAGGAAATCTCCCTGTAAAGCCTCAGGAACCATGGATTAAATACCCCCAATCATCTTGGTAAACCCTGCATCTGTGGAATACCTGAATGGACAGAGTGTTTTCAAACTTGAGGTGGTAGACTTGGGAGGCAACAGTGGACTTGAGGTTTGCTTCCTCCATTTGATTTGTTTTTAGTTTTATGTTTATCTTAGTTTAGTTTTCAGTGTTTGTCTTCATTTGTGGGTTTGTTTATTGGTCTGGTTGCTCTCTTCCTTTTTTTCCCTTTTTTATTCTCTTTTTGTGAGTGTGTGTGTGTGTGTATGTTTCTTTGTGTGATTTTGTCTGTTTAGTTTTGCTTTCACCACTTGTCTTGGGGTTCTGTCTGTTCGTTGTTTGTTTATTTGGTTGCTTGTTTGTTTTTCTTCCTTTTCTTCCATGCCATGCAACTGGCAGCATCTTGGTGCTCTAGCCGGTGTCAGGCCTGAGACTCCAAGGAGGGAAAACCAAGTTCAGGATATCGGACCACCAGAGACATCTGGCCCAATGTAACTTTAAAAGGTGAGGGCTCTCCCAGAGATTTCCATCTCAACACTCAGACCCAGCCACACCCAACGACCAGCAAGCTCCAGTGTAGACACCCCGTGCCAAGCAACTAGCAAGACAGGAAAACAACCCCAACCATTAACAGACAGGCTGCCTAAAGTCATACTAACTTCATGGACACCTCAAAACACACCACCAGACATGGTCCTGCACACCAGAGGGAGAAGATTCAGCCCCACCCACCAGAAAGCAGGCACCAGTCTCCCCCACCAGGAAGCCTACACAAGCCACTGAACCAACCTCACCCACTGGGGACAGAAACCAGAGGTAAGAGAAACTACAAATCTGCAGGCTGTGAAAAGGAGACCCCGAAACAGTAAGTTAAGCAAGATGAGAAGATAGGCAAATACACAGGAGCAAGGTAAAAACCTACCAGACCAAACAAATGAAGAGGAAATAGGCAGTCAACGTGAAAAATAATTCAGAGTAGTGATAGTAAAGATGATCCAAAATCTCGGAAATAAAATGGAGAAAATACAAGAAATGTTTAACAAGGACATAGAAGAACTAAAGAGAAAGCAAACAATGATGAACAACACAATAAATGAAATTCAAAATTCTCTAGAAGGAATCAATAGCAGAATAACTGAAGCAGAAGAAAGGGTAAGTGATCTGGAAGATAAAATAGTGGAAATAACAACCACAGGGTAATTATTTTTTTTATCAATAATTACCTTAAATGTCAATGGAGTAAATGTCCCAACTAAAAGACACAGATTTGATGAATGGATACCAAAACAAGACCCATATATATGCTGTCTACAAAAGACCCACTTCAGACCTAGGGACACATATGACTAAAAGTGAGGGAATGGGAAAAGATAGTCAATGCAAAAGGAAATCAAAAGAAAGTTGGAGTAGCAACTCTTATATCAGACAGAATAGACTTTAAAATAAAGACTATTAAAAGAGACAAAAAGGGACACTACATAATGATCAAGGGATCAATCCAAGAAGAAGATATAACAATTATAAATATTTATACACCCAACATAGGAGCACCTCAATACATAAGGCAATTGTTAACAGCCACAAAACAGGAAATCAACAGTAATAAAATAATAGTAGGTGAGTTTAACACCCCACTTATTCCAATGGACAGATCATCCAAAATGAAAATAAATAAGGAAATGCAAGCTTTAAATGACACATTAGATGAGATGGACTTAATTGATATTTATAGGACATTCCATCCAAAAACAACAGAATACACTTTCTTCTCAAGTGCTCATGGAACATTCTCCAGGATAGATCATATCCTGGGTCACAGATCAAGCCTTGGTAAATTTAAGAAAATTGAAATTGTATCAAGTATCTCCTCTGACTACAACACTATGAGACTACATATCAGTTACAGGAAAAAAAACTGTAAAAAATACAAATACATGGAGGCTAAACAATATGCTACTAAATAACCAACAGCTCACTGAAGAAATTAAAGAAGAAATCAAAAAATACCTAAAAACAAATGACAATGAAAACATGACAACCTAAAACCTATGGGAAGCAGCAAAAATAGTTCTAAGAGGGAAGTTTATACCAATACAATCCTACCTCAAGAAACAAGAAAAATCTCAAATAAACAACCTAACCTTACAACAAAAGCAATTAGAGAAAGAAGAAGAACAACAACAAAAAAAAAACCCCAAAGATAGCAGAAGGAAAGAAATCATAAAGATCAGAGCAGAAATAAATGAAAAAGAAATGAAGGAAACAATAGCAAAGGTCAACAAAACAAACAGCTGGTTCTCTGAGAAGATAAACAAAATTGAGAAACCATTAGCCAGACTCATCAGGAAAAAAAAGGGAGAAGACTCAAATCAACAGCATTAGAAATGGAAAAGGAGAAGTATCAACTGGCACTGCAGAAATACAAAAGATCATGAGAGATCACTACAAGCAACTATATGCCAATAAAATGGAAAACCTGGAAGAAATGGACAAATTCTTAGGAAAGCACAACTTTCCAAGACTGAACCAAGAAGAAATAGAAAATGTAAACAGACCAATCACAAGCACTGAAATTGAAACTGTAATTAAATTTTTTCCAACAAACAAAAGCCCAGGACCAGATGACTTCACAGGTAAATTCTAGGAAACATTTAGAGACGAGGTAACCACCTATGCTTCTCAAAGTCTTTCAAAATATAGCAGAGGGAGGAACACTCCCAAACTCATACTATGAGGCCACAATCACCCTGATACCAAAAGCGGAAAAAGTTGTCACAAAAAAACCCCCAAAACTACAGGCCAATATCACTGATGAACATAGATGCAAAAATCCTCAACAAAATACTAGCAAAAGAATCCAGCAGCACATTAAAAAGATCATATACCATGATCAAGTGGGGTTTATCCCAGGAATGCAAGGACTCTTCAATATATGCAAATCAATCAATGTGATATGTCATATTAACAAACTGAAGGATAAAAACCATATGATCCTCTCAATAGAAGCAGAAAAAGCTTTTGACACAATTCAATACCAATTTATGATAAAAAGTCTCCAGAAAGTAGGCATGGAGGGAACTTACCTCAACATAATAAAGGCCATATATGACAAACCCACAGCCAACATCATTCTTAATGGTGAAATACTGAAACCATTTCCTCTAAGATCAGGAACAAGGCAAAAGTGTCCACTCTCTGCACTATTATTCAACATAGTCTTGGAAGTTTTGTACACGGCAATCAGAGAAGAAAAAGAAAACCAAATTGGAAAAGAAGAAGAAAACTGTTGCTGTTTGCAGAATCACATGATACTATACATAGAGAATCGTAAAGATGCTACCAGAAAACTACTAGAACTAATCAATGAATTTGGTAAAGTAGCACAATACAAAATTAATACACAGAAATCTCTTGCAAAGTCTCAATGAAAAATCTGAAAGAGAAATTAAAGAAACACTCCCATTTACCATTGCAACAACAAGAATAAAATATGTAACTTAGGTAGGTAATAATCCTACCTAAGGAGACAAAACATCTGTATACAGAAAACTATAAGACACTGATGAAAGAAATCAAGATGATACAAACAGATGGAGAGATATACCATGTTCCTGAATTGGAAGAATCACCACTGTGAAAATGACTATTCTCCCCAAAGCAATCTACAGATTCAACGCAATCCCTATCAAACTACCAATGGCATTTTTCATAGGACTAGAACAAAAAAATTTTACAATTTATATAGAAACACAAAAGACCCTGAATAGCCAAAGTAATCTTGAGAAAGAAAAACAGAGCTGAAGGAATCAGGCTCCCTGACTTCAAACTCTACCACAAAGCTACACTAATCAAGACAGTATGGCACTGGCACAAAAACAGTAATATAGATCAATGGAACAGGATAGAAAGCCTAGAGATAAACCCACACACATATGGTCACCTAATCTATGACAAAGGAGGCAAGAATATACAGTGGAGAAAAGACAGCCTCTTCAATAAGTTGTGCTGGGAAAACTGGACAGCTACATGTAAAAGAATGAAATTAAAACACTTCCTAACACCATACACAAAAATAAACTCAAAATGGATTAAAGACCTAAATATAAGGCCAGACACTATAAAACTCTTAGAGGAAAACATAGTCAGAACACTCTTTGATATAAATCACAGCACTATCTTTTGTTGACCCACCTCCTGGAGTAATGAAAATAAACACAAAATAAACAAAGGGGACCTAATTAAACTTAAAAGATTTGCACAGCAAAGGGAATCATAAACAAGATGAAAAGACACCCCTCAGAATAGGAGAAAATATTGCAAATGAAGCACCTGACAAGGGATTAATCTCCAAAATATACAAGCAGCTCATACAGCTCAATATAAAAAAAACCAAACAACCCAACCCAAACCTGGGGGGAAGACCTAAATAGACATTTCTCCAAAGATATACAGATTGCTAACAAACACATGAAAGGATGCTCAACATCATTAATAATCAGAGAAATACAAATCAAAACCACACTGAGGTATCACCTCACACCAGTCAGAATGCTCATCATCAAAAAATCTACAAACATTAAATGCTGGAGAGAGTGTGGAGAAAAGGGAACCCTCTTGCACTGTTGGTGGGATTGTAAATTGATACAGCCACTATGGAGAACCGTATGGAGGTTCCCTAAAAAACTAAAAATAGAGCTACCATTTGACCCAGAAATCCTAGTACTGGGCATATACCCTGAGAAAAACATAATTTGAAAAGAGACATGTACCACAATGTTCATTGCAGCTCTATTTACAATAGCCAGGACATGGAAGCAACCTAAGTGTCCATCGACAGATGAATTGTAAAGAGGATGTGGCACATATATACAATGGAATATTACTTAGCCATAAAAAAATAAATGAAACTGAGTTATCTGTAGTGAGGTGGATGGACCTAGAGCCTGTCATACAGAGTGAAGTAAGTCAAAAAGACAAAAGCAAATAGTGTGTGCTAACACATATATATGGAATCAAAAAAAAAAAAAGTTCTGATGAACCTAGGGGCAGGACAGGAATAAAGATGTAGACGTAGAGAATGGACTTGAGGACATGGTGGTGGGGGGAAGAGGAAGCTGGAACAAATGAGAGAGTAGCATTAACATATATACATTACCGAAAGTAAAATAGATAGCTAGTGGGAAGCAGCTGCATAGCATAGGGAGATCGACTCAGGGTTTTGTGACCACTTAGAGGCGTGGGATAGGGAGTGTGGGAGAGAGATGCAAGAGGGAGGAGATATTTGTATATGTATAGCTGATTCACTTTGTTATACAGCAGAAACTAACATAACATTGTAAACCAATTATACATCAATAAATTTGTTAAAAAAACAGTGCACATCCAAAATATTTTGAATGGCTAATGGATATCATTATAGTTAATTGCAAACTGTGCTTTTTACAATTTCCCTGTTCCAATTCCAAATTTGGTAAGAATCCAAAGTGTACCAAGTGTAGAATAAACAAATTATGGTTTAATTGTTTAACAGAATGCTATTCAGCAATGAAAACAAACTCCATGCACAACATTGATAAATATCTCAAACACAATGGTGAGTGAAAGATGCTGATAGAAATTTTTTCTGTAAGATCCCTATTCTCTAGAGGTTTAGATGGTGGTTTCCTTGATGGAGGGGGAAGAACTAGGAGATGGAATGAAGAGGTCTTCTGGAGTACTGGCAATGTTCTAGTTCTTGTTTTGGGTGCTGGTTACCCAGGTGTGTCCCCTCTGACAAGTTGTATTCTTATGATCTGTGTATATTTAGGTGTTTTAAGTTTCAGTTGAAAGACTACTAAAAAAAGTAACTGACTGACCTGAACTTGAGAAAGTACCTCTCTAATCATGTTATTTTTTAATACAAGAAGTCTAACTAATTAACCATCCATTAAGGACATACTTGAGAGTGGATGAAAATGCTATTAATAATTATCACCAGACCATCCTCGGCAAATAAGGACATGTGGTTACCTTATTAAATACCTTGAATGGTTCCTTTCTTTCCTTTCATCTTGACATCATTATTTATGAACACAATTTGTCGATTTTTTTCTCACTCTTCTTAATCTTTTTGAGGTCTTGGGTGAGGTCATAGCTTATCTACCTGCCCTAGAATAACTAGAAGAGTAAAACCAATAGTATTAACATAGAAATTTAAAACAACAATAGAAATTTAAAACAACAGCCTTGGTCCCATTAAGAACAAAGACTATGACATCCACGAATGTCAAAACCTTGTCCTCAAAAAACATTGATTATGATTACTAAGACTGTTGACAATAATATAAAGAGCAGGGTTAAGACAGAAGCTGGGTACATCATAAAATCCATAGAGAAACAGAGGACCATAGCAGAAGGAAAAGTGTGGTTCTCTTGTGTGAAAATATAAAACCACTTCCAAAGAAAAAATACAACCACTTCTTTGCTCATGATTTTTGAAAAATAAATGAGCCTGCAGAAAATTAAAATTTTCTTAGAAGACCATTAGTTCTCTAGGGTGTATATTATAAGTGTGAGAATCTTTTTGCTCAAGAATTGTATTCACTATTACAGCTTACCCACTAATCAACCAAAAGGGAGCAGCTTATGCAATGTCACTGGAGAGAATAATTTTTCTACCAATTTCTGTTATTAATTTCTCAGGCATTTTTATACCTGGTGAGAAATGATAGTTGAAAGGAAAATAAAAAGAATTACTTTTTAGTGGTCTAACAGGTTAATTCTACAAAATTAAAGGCAAGAAATAGATTAAAATGTGTATAGTTTTCTATTATCTGGCTTATGTACATTGTTAGGATTAAAGTGGAATAAGGGAGTAGGAAATGTTTGAGAGCAGACACAAGCATTTTAATTTACCACGGCACACAAACAACGAACATATTACAGAGAGATGGCAGCATTAGGACAGGATCTGGCTGGAAAGGTTTTAAGCTCTCATTCTTCCTCATGGTTGCATGGTGGCCTCCACTCCAATGCAGCTCCTACCAAGGCTTCTCAATCAGGAAAACCCCCAAGAGGGTGCTTCCTTCTGCATGTTCTCTCCTTCTGCCTCAACAGCCTCACCCTTCTAACCCTCAGCACTGAGACTGGTCAAGCACAACCTTTAAAAAAAAATAATGGTTCAACTGATCTTTAATAGTTGATACGATATCTTCTGCAGGTCCTCTAAATTATTGTTATACTGAACTCTTTTTCACTCCTGACCTTCAACAGCATCACTTCATATTGATTTTCACCATTTCTGATGTAATTGGAGTGAGAGTGAGCCCAACAGAAGCAAAAGTCCATCCACCAAAAAAAGCTTTTCAAATATCTATTTATGGCTCACCTGTGCAAAGGCAAGATTTGAATCTGATTATGAAGAATCAGGAAAATCCCTTCACTTTTCCCACTTCTCTAAATAAATACAAACATCCTTCAGGGGGAAACTCTAACAGGCCTTATCTGTTCTCACACACTTTTATCTCTGTTGATCCTAGGCTCAGTTACATCAGAATATTTTACTTTTGGAGACATCGGTTATCAATTCCTTTCAGCATGTATAAAGTGAGCACCTGAGCTATGCCTCAAGGCAATATTAAACATTCCCTTTCCTACTAAATGATTTTCTGTCAGCTAGCATGTTTGGCACCCTTGGGAAAGGCAGAGATTCATTTGTAAAGAATTATGCTGCACAGTCATAAATTTAATCCACCAAATCAATAGCATTCAGATTTTTAAAAAAGATATCCGAGGTGCTATCAATAAGGGGAAAAAAGTCTCTATTGTTTACGGTCAGATCATTTCCACAAATCTAATTATTTGGTTATTGAAAAACCACACGTTATAATCCCAACTGGTTGTATTAAAACATTAGAATGTAAAGCCTCAGAAAATGTCAATCAGAAAACTTCCAAGAATGATTCATCACCACTTTCAGGGTGTGACGTTGAAAATAGTTTATCTTTATGCACCAGACATGAAGAAAGCAGATAAGTGGCTCTAAACTGGCTGCAACGATGATCAGATAATATGCTACATTCACTCCTCTCTGTCATGAATCACAGAGTTTTATACTATCCACTTAATATCCTCCTGCGTTTTACAGGCTAATACAGTAATGCCAAACATTTTAATTCACCAAAGGACAAATGAATCATAAACGTTACAACCACACACAGGTCTCACTGTTTATTGGCATACTGAGGTAGCAGACGTGATACCTTCATTTTAAACTAGAATTGGATTTCTGACTGATGTAGTTTTTGACACAGAACTCATGCATTTCTGTGCTGCAAATGAAAAATTGTTTCTGTCACAGGTGGTTGGAAATGGCCACTTACAGAGGTCTATCTTTAAAGGCAATTTCTTCATCCCCAAAGATTTCTTGGCCAGTTGGGCTCTCAATCTTAGTACCACCAATTCAGACATGTTATGGTACATTTGGGTATACTGACAAAGAGTGAGAAAAAATTGTTTTCCATCTGTTAGTAAAGAAAGTTCCTCTTTCAGTGTCTCTGACATCCATTTAGAGAAGATCCATCCATATTTCTTTTGGGGTAGGTTTAATATTGATGACTCTTCCAGTTTTTGCTTGCCTGAGAAGTTCTTTATTTATCTTATTCTAAATGATAATCTTGCTGGGTAGAGTATCCCTTTCAGCACTTTGAATATATTATGCCACTCCCTCTGGTCTGCAAAGTTTCTGCAGAGAAATCAGCTCAAAGCCTTTTGTGGATTCCCTTATATATGACTTTTTGTTTTTCTCTTGCTGCCTTTAGAATTCTCTATTTTAATTTTTGCCATGTTAATTATGATAAACTGAGATTTGTGGTCTCTGCAGATGCATTTAGAGTTTGGGCAAAGAAAATGAATTGTGCTATTAGAAGACTTTAGGCAGAAGCACACATTACAAATTAAACTAAGAGAATTCCTGCACAGCCATCTCTAGGTGAAGGGTGATGGTAGTCTACTGGATTCATAATTTATATCCTCTATTTGTGGTCAGATAGCTGTGTTTCTCACTCAGTGAACTGGGGATAGCACTATCATCTATTTCAAAATATATTACGAGAATTAAATAAGGAAATGTTTAAAAGTGCTCACTTAAAATATAATCCAGCACACTTTGTCATATGATAAATGAAAGCTGCTCTCACTGCTATCAATAAAGGCATTAACCAGCTCAGCTCTCAAGTATCTAATTTCTTATATCTACAACATCTGTTGTTTGTTTCTCAAGATGTTATTTTAAGAGAACAAGTGCCAGCAGCAAACACACAGCACTAAGTCTCTGTCCAGGAATCCAGGAACTTTCATTTCCATTGCAAGTAGAAATGGAAAACTATGATTTAACTGCAATTAAGAAAACTTTATCTACTTACTAAAGTCCAAAGATTCTGCCAAATAATGTGAAGAAATTATTTTATAGATAAAATAAGCTCTAATCAAGTTCATATACTTTAAGAGCAGAGATAGATAGAAGTAGAACTTGAGGTTAGTGTCTCTGACTCCAAACCCACATTTAATCTAAACTAAGTGAACTCTTTTAGCTTATATATGAGGATAAACAATTTGTGAAGAAGATAAAAAAATGAGGCATCCTACATTTCTAATATTACAAAAAAATTTAATTGAAGTTTAAAAGTCAGAGGAAAGAGAAAAGAGAGGAGTTTATATGAAACTTGAAAGTACAGCTGCAAATGAATGATTATTCAGAAGTAAAAAAGAAATCAGAGTTACAAGTAATCAGTCTATTTAGATTTCCTTTTTTAAAAAAAAAATTATTGGAATATAGTTGACTTACAGAACATTGAGTAGAGTTCCCTGTGCTATACTGCAGGTCCTTAATAGTTATCTATTTTGTATATAGTACTCTGTATATGTTAATCACAATCTCCTAATTTATCACTTTCCCCCACGTTTCCCCTTTGGTAACCATAAGTTTTATTTTGAGATCTGTGAGTCTGTTTCTGGTTTGTAAATAAATTCATTTGTATCACTTTTTATTAGATTCCACAGATAAGTGATATCATATGATATTGTCTGTCTCTGTCTGGCTTACTTCACTTAGTATGATAATCTCTAGGTCCATCCATGTTTCTGCAAATAGCATTATTTTGTTCTTTTTTATTGCTGAGTAATAGTCCATTGTACATATGTACCACATCTTCTTTATCCATTCATCTCTTGATGGACATTTAGGTTGCTTCCATATCTTGGCTCTTGTAAATAGTGCTGCAATTAACACTGGGGTGCATGTGTCTTTTCAAATTATGGTTTTCTCCAGATATATGCCCAGGAGAGGGATTGCTGGATTATATGGTAGTTTTTTAAGGAAACTTCATACTGTTCTCCATAATGGTTCTACCAAGTTGCATTCCCATCAACAGTGTAGGAATATTCCCTTTTCTCCACACCATCTCCAGAATTTATTGTTTATAGATTTTTTTGATGATGGCCATTCTGACAAGTGTGAGGTGATACCTCATTGTAGATTTGACTTGCATTTCTCTAATAATTAGTGATGTTGAGCATTCTATTTCCTCATAATTCAGTCTTGGAAGATTATATGTTTCTAGGAATGTATCCATTTCTTCTACGTTGTCCAATTTGTTGGCAAATAATTGTTCATAATAGACTCTTATAACCTTTGTATTTTGGGGGTCTCAGTTGTCATTTCTCCTCCTCATTTCTAATTTTATTTATTTGAGTCCTGCCTCTCTCTTTTTTTTTTAGTTAGTCTAGTTAAAGGATTGTTTGTTTATCTTTTCAAAGAACCAGCCCTTAGTTCATTGATCTTTTCCATTGTTCTTTCTAGTCTCTATTTAATTTATTTCCACTCTGATCTTTAATATTTCCTTCCATTTATTAATTTTGGGCTTCCCTTGTTCTTCCTTTTTTTAGATCCTCTGGGCATAAAGTTAGAATGTTTATTTGGGATTTTTCTTATTTCCTGTGGTAGGCCTGTACTGCTATGAACTTACATCTTAGAAACAGTTTTATTGTATCCCATAGATTTTGATATGTGACAGTTCTATTTTCATTTGTCTATAGGTAATTTTTAATTTATCCTTTGACATCTTTCATGACCAATTGGTTTTCAGTAGCATGTTGTTTCATCTTCACATTGTTGTGGTTTTTGCCCTTTTTTCTTGTGATCGATGTTTAGTTTCATATCATTGTGATCAGAGAAGATGTTTGATATAATTTCAATCTTCTTGAATTTATTGAGACTAGTTTTGTGACTTAACATGTAACCTATCCTGGAGAATAATTTGTGTACATCTGAGAAGAATGAGATTGAGGCAATAATCAAAAATCTACCAACAAACAAAAGCCAAAGACCAGAAACTTTCACTGGTGAATTCTACAAAATATTTAAAGAAGATTTAATACCTATTCTTCTTTCAAACTCTTCTAAATATTGAAGAGTAGGAAAATCTTCTAAACATTATTTTTAAAGCCAGAATTACACTGACACCAAAAGCAGATAAGTACACAACACACACACAAAAACAATTGTGGGCCAATATCCTTGATAAACATAAAAATATCCAACAAAATATTAGAAAATGAATCCAACAATACATTAAAAGAATTATACACCAAACAAAACAAAAACAAAAAGAATTATACACCACAATCAAATGAGATGCATTCCAGGGATACAAGCCTGGTTCAATATCAGCAAACCAATCAATGTGATAATCACATTAACAAAATGAGATTAAAAATTACATAGTCATCTCAATAGATTAAGAAAAAGCATTTTAAAAATCCACATCTGCTTATGATAAAAACTCTCAACAAAGTGAATATAAAGGGAATACACCTCACTATAATAAAGGCCACATATGACAAACACACAGGTAACATCATACTCAATGGTGAAAAACTGAAAGCTTTTCTGCTAAGATCAGGAAGAAAACAAGGATGCCCACTCATTCCACTTTTATTCATCATAGGATTGGAAGTCCTAACCAGAGAATCATACAAGAAAAAGAACTAAATGTCATCCAAATCAGAAAGTAAGAAGTAAAATGTCACTATTTGCACATGACATGATATTATAAATAGAAAACTCTAACAATGCCACCAAAAAAACTTTAGGACTAAAAAATGAATTCAGTAAAATTTCAAGATACATAATCAATACACAGAAGTTTGTGGCATTTCTATACACTAATAACAAACAATCTGAAAGAAAAATCAAGAAAATCAACCCATTTACAATTTCATCACAAAGAATAAAATACCAAGGCATAAATCTACTCAAGGAGCTGAAAATTCTATACACTGAAAACTCTAAGATATGAAAGAAATTGTAGAAGACACAAATAAATGGAAGGATATCCCATGGTCATGGATTGGAAGAATTAATATTGTTAAAATGTCCATACTACCCAAAGCAATCTACAGATTAAATTCAATTTCTATCAAAGTTCCAATGGCTTATTTCACAGAAATAGAACAAATTATTCTAAAATTTGTATGGAAATGCAAAAGACCTTGAATAGCTAAAACAATCTTGAGAAAGAAGAACAGAGAAAGAGATATCATGCTCCCTGATTTCAAAGTATACTGTAAAGCTATAGTAATCAAAACAGTACAGTAGTGGCACAAAAACAGACACAGAGATTAACAGAACAGAATAGAGAGCCCAGAAATAAACCTATGCATATACAAACAATTAATTTCTGACAAAGGAGCCAAGAACATAAAATAGGAAAAGGAGAGGCTCTTCAATAAATGATGTTGAGAAAACTGGACAACCACATGCAAAGAATGAAACTAGACCACTATCTTTCATCATACACAAAAATTAACTCAAAATGGACTAAATACTTAAATGTGAGACTTGAAATCATAAAATTCCTAAGAAAAATGTAGGAGGTAACCTCAGTGGCATTGGTCTTAGCATCATTTTTGTGGGGGAGGGAAGGGAAGGAAAACAAAAGCAAGGGAAACAAAAATAAAAATAAACAAATGGACCTACATCAAATGAAAAGGCTTCTATGCAGCAAAGGAAATCATCATTAAAATGAAAAGGCAATCTACTGAATGGGAAAAAACTATTTGCAAATCATATATCTGATAATGTGTTACTATGCAAAATATAATAAAGAACTCATACAACTCAATATTAAAAAAAAACAACAACTGGTTAAAAAATGGGTAGAGGAACTGAATAGATATTTTTCCAAAGAAAACATACATATAGCCAACAGGCACATGATAAGATATTCAACATCACTAATTATTAGAGAAATGCAAATGAAAACCACAATGAAGGATCATCTCACACCTGACAGAATGGTTATTACCAAAAAGACAAGAAATAACAAATGGTGGAGAGGATGTGGAGAAAAGGGAACACTGGTACACTGTTGGTGGGACTGTGAGTTGGTGCAACCACTATGAAAATCAGTATGGAGATTCCTCAGAAATTTAAGAACAGAACTACCATTTGACCCAGTTACTCCACTTCTGTGTATTATCTGAAGAACACTGAAACACTTATTTCAAAAGATACATGCACTCCTATGTTCATTACAGTTTTATTTGCAATATTCAAGATATGGAAACTACCTAGGAGTCCACTGATGGATGGATGAATGTGTAAAGGAGATGTGGTATAAGTACACAATGGAATATTACTCAGCCATAAAAAGAAGCAAATCCTGCCTTTTGTAACAACATGGATGGACCTTGAAGGTATTATGTTAAGTGGAATAACTGATAGAGAAAGACAAATATTATATGATTTCACTCATATGTGGGATATAAAAAAACTGATGAATAAGCAAAATAAAAACAAACTCATAGATACAGAAATCAGATTAGTGGTAACCAGAAGGGAAGGAGGTTGGGGGATAGGCAAAATAAGTGAAGGGGTCACCTTTATGGTGATGGATGGCAACAAGACCTATGGAGGTGATCACTTTGTAGTGTATACAGATGTCAAATTATGATGCTGTAAACCTAAAACTTATATAATAATAAGTTTTTAAAAGAAGTCAGAGTTACCAATTATTGATTTCATTATTTATCATTCACTTTTATGTATGTGAGCTGAGCACTTATAGGCTCCAGACTCTGTGCTAAGTATTAAAGGGGAAAGAAAAAGTAAGAGATACCACTCTTGTGCCCAAGTAGCCCATATTATTTTGTAAGACAGAAATATTTAAACAGTTGCCATAAAGGATAAAGTTGGGGGCTAAAGGTATAGTGCTGGAAAAATGCACTTTGTATGGAGGAATCTGGGAGAGCTTCCTAAAAGGAGGTAGTGTTTAGGAGGTGAATGAGGGTTTACTAGAAAAACTGAATGGGAAAGAGGGAACATGGATGGTTAGGCTCTAAAGAGGTGCAAGAGAATAGTATGCCAAGAATAATGAGTGATTTGGGGTACATGTACAGTGTTGGGTATGAAAGAAAAGAGAGGGTATTGGTAAAGGCAGAAAGAAGTGAAGTTGGAGAGAAAAGAAGGACTTAGATCATAGCAATTCCCAGCTGAGTAATCAAACAAGCACATGCCTAGGGAAAGAAAAATGACAATAGCTGGAAGAGATTGAAAATTATCAAACTATATCACTCTCATTATGTGGCTTAGCTTCACTAAAGACATAAAATCTCTGCGATCAGGCAGCATAGAATAGCACACAATTATTTGTCCAATATTTAGATAAAAGAGAGGATGTGTGGTAATGAAAACATCTCAAGGAAAATTTAGTTTGAGAGCAAAGATTGCTAAACTAAGTATTATCTAGGTTTCAGTCAAACACACAGACTTGGGTACAGACACATCTCTTAATCCTCCGATATAGGTGCAATCAATCTCATAACCAGATCCATCAGGTAAACCATGTAGCACATTATGAAGAAGCACTGCTTTTAAAAGAAATAAAGTAAAACTCAAGTTGTCACTGACAGTTACATAAAATGAATAATTCTAGAGAAAAAAATTTAAATTTTTATACCAAGCATGCAATTTTAGAGAAAGCTTCTGCCACTTCAAGTTTAAATTACATTTTCTGATTTTTGCTTTCAGCCCTGATATATAAAGAGCTTGGAAGTCATCATATCCATCCTTAAAACAAGAAAAAGCTAGGAAACCTGAAAATCAATGTGGATCTATATTAATTTCAGACAAAGCAAATTTTACTAAAAGGAAAATTGAGAGGTAAAAAAGGAAATTATATAATAATGAAGGTCAATTCTCCAAAATATATAACAATCCCTAATATGTATACACCTAATAATATAGCAACAAAATACGTGAGGCAGGGCTTCCCTGGTGGCGCAGTTGTTGACAGTCCGCCTGCCGATGCAGGGGACACGGGTTCGTGCCCCAGTCCGGGAAGATCCCACATGCTGCGGAGTGGCTGGGCCCATGAGCCATGGCCGCTGAGCCTGCGCATCCGGAGCCTGTGCTCCGCAACAGGAGAGGCCACAACAGTGAGAGGCCTGCATACCACAAAAAAAAAAAAAAAAAAAAAAGTGAGACAAAAAAATAATAGAACCACAAGAAGATATATACTCAGTATTACAGTTGGAAGAACTCCTCTTTAAGTAATTGATGAAACAAACAGGCAAAACTCAGTAAGAATACAGTTGAACTGAATAACACTATCAATCAACTTGATCTGACATGTATAAAATACTCCACCTAACAACAGCAAAATATATATTTTTCTCTTATATCATAAAGAAAACTCACCAAGATAGACTATATGCTGGACCATAAAACATACCTTAGCAAATTTAAAAGAATGAAAAAACAAAGTGTGTTATCAAATAGAATGGAATAAACTATAAATTAATAACAGAAAGAGAGCTGGAAAATCCTAAACATTTGGCAATTAAATAACACTTCAAAATTACTCATGGATTAAAGAAGAGAAAATTTTTAATGTAATGAACTAAGTAAAATGTTAATTCAGATTATCAAATTTTATGGGATGCAGTAAAAAAAGTTTTTTGAGAGAAATTTACAGAATTAAATGCATGCATTAGAAAAGAAGAAACTACCCTAGGAAACTAAAGAAAGAGGACCAAGTTAAGCCTGAAGCAAGCAGAAGAAAAAGAAATAATACAAATTAGAGTAAAAATCAATGAAATTGAGACTAAGAAAGCAACAGGGAAAAGTCAACAAAATAAAAAACTGATTTATAAAGATCAAAAAAATTGATAATTCTCTACCCAGAGTAACTAAGAAATAAAGATTGACAGCACAACTTACTAATACAGGGAATGAAAGAGAGGTCATTTCTACTGATTCCCTAATAAGGGGATGCTATGACTAACCCTCTGCCCAAAATATTGATATCTGAAAAAAAAATTGACATATTTCTTAAAAGACACTACCAACACTCACCTAAGAAGAAATAAATCAGTGGAATAGGCCTATATCAATTAAAGAAACTGAACCAATAATTAAAACCTTCAAAGAAAAAAAAGGAAAAAAAGGCACCAGGCCCAGATGGTTTCACTGGTGAATTCTACCAAACATTTAATAAAGAAAAGACACCAATTTTCCACAATGTGTTCTAGAAAATAGAAGCACAGGGAACACTTCCTGGCTCATTGTGCGAGGCCAGCATTGCCCTACTACCAAAATCAGACAAAGAAATTACAAGAAAGAAAAATTACAGATTGATATTTTTATGAACATAGATGAGAAAACCTTCAACAAAATATTAGTAAATTAAATCCAACTATGTATACAAATAATTATAGATTTCAACCAAGTGTGACTTACTTCATGTATACAATGTTGTTTCAATATTCAAACATCAATGTAATCAACCTCATTAATAAGCTAAAGAAGAAAAATTATATGAACATCTTGATAGATGAAGAAAATGTCACACTCATTTATGATTAAAAACTCTGAATAAATTAGAAATAGAGACTTCCTTAACTTGATAAATAACATCCACAAAAATCCAACAGCTAATATCATAATTAGTTGTGAGAAACTGAATGCTTTTCCATCAAGATTAAGAGCAAGGGAAGGGTGTACTCTCCAACCACTCCTGTTCAATATTGTACTGGAGGTACTAGGTAGTACAATAAAATAAGAAAAGGAAATAAAGTATATATAGACAGGAAAGAAGAAATAAAGCAGTTTTTGTTTGCAGATCATATGGATTTTTATGTAGTAAATCCTAAAGAAATGAAGAAAATAAGTAAAAGTCCTCCTGGAAAAAATAAGCAAATTTGCAGGAAGTCTATAATTTAAAACACAAAAGTTAATTGCTTTCCAGTAATAAGTAATTGGAATTTGAAATTCAAATCCCAATTTGAAATTGAACAGTAACACCAAAAAATGATACTCCAGTACAAATCTAAAAAATAGTTTCAGTATCTAACACCAAAACCTTCAAAACTCTGATGGAAAATTCAAATAATATCTAATAAGTGGAGAAATAATCCATGTTCATAGATTGGAAGACTCAAATTATTAAGATGTCAATTCTTCCCACTCTATATGTAAATTCAAAACAGCCTCAAACAAAATTGTAGCAAGCTATTTGTAGACATTATCAAACTGATTTTAAAGTGTATAAGGAAACACAAAAAGCTGAGAATAGGCAATGCAAAACTGAAGAAGAACAAAACTGAAAGATTCACAATACGTGATTTTAAGACTTACTCTAAAGCTATGTAATCAAGACAATGTGGTGCCAGTAGTGAAAGAAGAGACACATAGATCATAAAGAGTGCCCAGAAATAAATCCACATAAATATATTCAACTGACAGTTAAAAAGGAGTACAGGCAATTGTGTAGAGTAGGGATTAGGTTTTTTAACAAATGGTGTTAGAAAAATTGGTTGTTTCTATGTCTGGTAAACAAAATAATATCCTTCAAAGATGTTCATGTCCTGACCCCAGATCCTATGAACATGTTACCTTACATGATAAAAGGGACTTTGCAGATGTGATTAAGAATCTTGACATAAGCAGATTTTTCTGGATTATCCAGATAAAGCTGAGTAATCACAAGGGTCTTTTATAAGAGAGAGCCAAGAGGGTGAAGGTCAGAGAGAAAGATATGGCAAGTAACAGAAGCAGAGATTTGAATATGTTTGTTGTTGTTTTGAAGATGGAGGAAGTGTCTATGGGCCAAGGAATGCAGGTGCCCTTCTGAAGCTAGAAATACAAGGAAAAGATTCTCTCCTAGAACCTCCAGAAGTAACACAGCCCCTAAAACCCATTTTGGATTTCTGACTCAAAAACTGTAAGAAAATATATTTGTGTTGTTTTAAGCCACTGAGTTTGTGGTAATTTGTTGTAGCAACAAGAAAGAATGAATACCTGTGCAAAATAATTAATCTTGACTCAGACTTTACACCCTTCACAAATATTAAGTAAAAATGGATAATAGACCTAAATGGAAAATGGAAAAATTTTAAACTTATAGAAGAAAACATAGGTGACCTTTGGTTTGATGAATTTTTTGATACCATATCAAAAGCACAATCCATCAAAAAAAATGATAAAATGAACTTTATTAAAATTTTTAAATTTTTCTTTGAGAAATACACTGCTAAGAGAATTGAAAGCTAAATGTGATATGCTAAATAATGGTCACCTAAAGATGTCCACATCCTAATCTCCCGATTAAGAATAAGTTGTGTGAATATGTTACCTTACTTGGCAAAAGGGGTTTTGCAGATATAATTAAGAATCTTGAGATGGGGAGATTACCCTGGACCATCTGGGGGTCCCAATGTAAACACAAGCGTTTTTATAAAATGAGGGAAGGAGAGTCAGGCTCAGAGAGAGAGATAGTAAAATATCATGCTGCTGACTTTGAAGATGGAGGGTGGGGCCATGAGCCAAATAATGCAAGCAACCTCTAGGAGCTAGAAAAAGGAAGGAAATGAATTCTCCCTTAGAAACTCTAGGAGGAATACAGCCTTGACAACACCATATTTGTAGAAATTCTGATGTCAAGAACAATAAGAGAATAAATTTGTATTGCTTAAGTAACTCAGTTTGTGGTGATTTGTTATAGCAGCAATAGGAAACTAAATTCATAAGACAGACTGGGAGAAAAATTTTGCCAACGCATGTCTAATAAAGAACTTGTATCTAAAATATACAAAGAATTAAAACTCTACAATAGGAGAACAAAAATCTAATTAAAATAAAGGGGAAAAAGTATGAACAGACACCTCACCAAAGAAGAGAAGCATACGATTTTTAAAAAGGTATATGAAAGAAAACTGAACACATTAATCATTAGGCAATTGAAAATTAGAACAGTAAGTTGCCACTACACATCACAGTACAATGGCTGAAATCCAAAAACTTGACAGTATCAATTAATGGAAAGGATGCAGAGCAACAGAAACTCATTCACTGCTGGTGGGAATACAAAATGGTAGTAATTTTGCAAGACAGTCTATCAGTTTTTTACAAAGCTAAATATAGCCTTACCATAAAATTCAGAAATCACACTCCTAGGTCGTTACCCAAATGATTAGTAAACCTAAGTGCAAACAAAATTCTGCAGTTGGATGTTCATAACAGCTTTATTCATAATAGCTGAAAAGTAGAAGCAACCAAGATGTCCTTTAATAGGTGAATGGTATAAACAGAATGTAGTGGATCCATACAGTGGAATTTTGTTCAGCACTAACAAGAAATAAGACATCAAGCTATAAAGGTAAAAATAAACCCCAATGTATATTACTGGGTTAAAGAAGCTGGTCTAAAAAGGCTACATATTATATGTTTCTAATTTTATGACATTCAGAAACAAATGAAAAACTCTAGAGCTGGTTAACAGATCATTGGTTGCCAATGGCTTGAAGAGGTGGTTGAATAAATAAAGCACAGGGGATTTTTTAGGGCAGTGAAACTACTCTGTATAATACTGTGATGCTGAATAAATTACTCAAAACCCATAGAAATTTACAGGAAAAAGAGTGACCCTTAATGTATGCAAACTAAAAAAAAAATCATTTAGGAGGTCAGGTGATCTCAGGATGGAATGCAGAATGTTACAAAACGACATAACTGAATTATAAATATATGAAGTAACCTCACTAAACGGGGGTGGGGGAAAAAGACGCTGATCTAGGTAACTTTTGAAATTAGTGGAGTTTGTGAGACCAAAGGCAAAATGAGCAGTACATAAGCACTACATTTAGTTAGTAAAGTTTTTTCCCATGGGTGAGGGTTAAAAATTCTGAAACTGCTATAAATGTATATTGAAACTGATGTAATTAAGTGATTAGATATCAGATGGTGGGAGCCATGTTGGAGTGAGAGATTACAGATAAGTAAGTGTGGGAAGCTTGAATGATCCATACAGTACTGTATTAGAATTAGAGACATCAGTATGAACTCATGGTTAGTTGAATGCAGATACAGATGGACACATATAGAAATATTTATAGATATATGTATACGTATATATATTTCCATAGTTTGTCAGCTAATACGATCTAGAAGTAATGACATCCTAGTAGCAACTGCACTCCCAAAACTTGAATGCTTGTCTCTAATATTATCTCCAATAAAAGAAATCAGAGATTCTTGGAGAACTGGCTGATTCTGGAGCTGGAACAAGAACAAACAAGATAATCTAGGAGAATCTTTTAGTGACTGAAAGTAAGGAAGTGCTCAGAAACCAAAATTATGTGAGTGAAAGAGACCAAGGAGCCAACTGATAGAGCTCCCAATGTCCAAAGCTGGAACAATTTGATCAAGAAAATAAATGACATAGTATTGGATTATAGTACCAAGTATAGTATAAATATCTCATAACCCAATTTAATAACAAGTAAAATATCCAATAAAGCAAAATTGCAAAAGTTTACAAAATACCTGGCCATTACTCCCCAAAACTGTCAAAGTCTTCAAAACAAAGAAAATCTGAGAGATTGTTAGAGTCTAGAAGAGTCTATGGCGACACAACAACTATTTATAATGTGGAATCCTTGATGTGAATGTGTCTATAAACACAAACACACACATACACACACACACATATCAAATGGTAAGCATTACATTAATTGTAAAATGATGAGTTAAGACCACTCTCCAATTCCGGACAAAACAGTAAAATTTTAAATCAAAATAAAGAGACAAATTATCATTATTTGCAAAGAAAACAAAATAATAAAAATTTAAATGAAACCATTAAAATGATATTATGAGCCATTGAAGTGGCTGGAAACAAGAGAAAATATAACTTTCATGTTGTAGTAGTAACCAGAAAATATATGTGGGAAATATTTCTGTCAAATAAAATATGCAACATAATCCTACTAAGAAATTATTTGATCTATGTGAATAAAA
Organism: Pseudorca crassidens; assembly: GCF_039906515.1. NCBI lineage: Eukaryota > Metazoa > Chordata > Mammalia > Artiodactyla > Delphinidae > Pseudorca > Pseudorca crassidens. Next base: position 73,304,455 of record NC_090304.1, on the reverse strand, counting down.
TAAAAGGAGAGAGAAGAAGTTTTCACATAAATTAAATGTGCCAAGCACTACACTTGGAACTTTACCTATAACATCCTCAAAATAATATAGTAAAATAGGCATTATTGTCTGTCTTTTACAGATGTGGGCAGTGAGCCCTTGAGTGTCTAACTTGCAAAAGGTAACAGAATCCGAAAGTGTTTGAAAAAGGATTCAAGTCTTGGATTGAGAAATTCCAAAGTACATGTTGTTTCACTCCACTGTGCTATAAAGTTTTCTCATTTTCTTTTTATATTAAACTAACTATTGAAATGAGTAACAAGTTATTTAATTTTTACTACCTTGGTGGAAAATATGGGTATCAGTGCTTTTATGAACCACTTCTTTCCAATTTCTGCGGATGCAGTCTGCAGTTAGAATCCTAACACTTTCATTACCTTTTTTTCACATTATGAACTTTTAAGAAAATTATTTTAATAATCAAATGTACTTATTCTTTTAATTGATTACCTCATTGCCCTGGTATCCTCTTAGCACCTGTCCTCTGGTAGGCATTAAATAAGATTACAAAGATTTCTTTTTTTTTTTCACATAGCACTATTATAATTACCTTTATTACATATGTTTTTAAACAATTCTCTATTTGCATTCCAGGATGGCTATCACATCCATTCCCTTAAATAACACTCTTTTTAAAGTAGCATTCATGTAGCACTCTTAAAATCATCTTTATTACATGGATTTTAAATACTTCTCTACTAAATGTATATCACAACCATAACCTTTGAAAACCACTGCTCTCAATGTAGAAAGCAGAAATTACTCTTAAAAACATCTTTATTACATGTGTTTTTAAACACTACTATACAACAGTAATATTTGTCCTCACATTAAGGTTTTTTTTTTGTTTTAGTCCCATTAAAGTAAGAACATCTTGGGCTTCCCTGGCGGCGCAGTGGTTGAGAGTCCGCCTGCCGATGCAGAGGACACGGGTTCGTGCCCCGGTCCCCGAAGATCCCACATGCCACGGAGCAGCTAGGCCCGTGAGCCATGGCTGCTGAGTCTGCGCGTCCGGAGCCTGTGCACCGCAACAGGAGAGGCCACAACAGTAAGAGGCCCATGTACCGCAAAAAAAAAAAAAAAAAAAAAAAAGTAAGAACATCTTTCTGTTGTCTTCTTGCATTAACAAAAAGTGAGAAATCTTAAGTTACAGTCTTTTTCCTAAACAGCTCTATGTTCCTTTTTCTTTTGTCCCCTTGTAACATTTAATGTTATTGAGGAGTGGTCAAAGGATGAATTTTGTTTGTTTCTTTGTGTCTAAAGTGGATTTGTACTTGTGAGATCTCTTATCTATCAGTTTGAATATTTTACCAGATTACATCTGATGCTGCTTGTTTTTTGATTAGCTTTGCCTTTACCTTATAATATTTATTATTCTTAATTATTAAGTATTTAAGTTTATCATTTTATTTGTTTATTCAGGCTTTATTTACATTTAGAAATGTTTACTAAGTGTTTTGCATATTAACAGCAGGACAAGAAAAGTAAAAGAAAAGTGGAAAAGCAGGAAAATAAAAGACTAAAGGATTTAGAGTCAGAATAAATGAAAGTTCAGGTTCCAGCTCTGCTACATATTAGTAACTTGGTTTAGGACAAATTGATAAACTGTAAAATTTACTTCCCATGTTTATAAAATGGTGATTATAATCCTTACTTGACAATTTAAGTGGATTAAGTAGGAAACCAAATGTGACTCTGTCTGGCACATTGGAAGTCTGAATGGCCAACCAGTAGTGAAATTATAAGCAAAGAATTTTATATTGGGAATGTTGTACTGTTAGAAGACTGCTAAGAAATCTGTGGAAAAGCTAGATCAACATATTTTCAAAAAATCCAAGCTTTATTCTGCTGTTTAAGACCATCTCTTTTTGTTCCTGGAAATTTTGTTTCATATGTGACCATATTTTACCCTCAAACGTCAATTATTTTATAAGCAATTTTAAAAAGAATGTCTGCTTTTTATCTTAGGGTTTAATAGTAATTTTCTGTGAAATATGAATTCAGGTTTTCTTCAAGCCTCAAACATATTGCACTGATTCAGGTCCAATTGTCATTCTCACCTGTCTATGTCATAGGAGGCAAGGCTGTTTTCATTCAAAACAACAGGAGTACAAATACATGAACCCTGATACCTGGTGCTGTCATTTTACAATGCTGTAGCCTGGATGCATTGTCATTTAATAGCACCAACTAAATTGTTCTCTATTTTTTATAATTCAAAAAAATATATACTAACAGGGTTTGAAACCATGAAGAATTATAGTGTGTAATGACCAATTTTAACATGCTTTATAATCCATCAAAATGGGAATATTACCTTAGGGTACAATTTATTTTTCCTTATCATAAAATTCTACCATAGTTAGAACAGTCATATAAATAAAAAAGATGAGTCCTTTGCAGAGGTAATGAAAGGAAACCCATTCAGTCTTCCTTCTAATGTTTCATTCTGGCTTTTTTGACAGCTGAAGACACCAAAGTTCAATCAAATGCCTTTAGCACAGAAATGAAAAATGTACGCATTAAGCAAATTTGTTCACATGAAATAATTGACAGTGGTATAAAGAGATTCAATTCAGTGGTTTATAAAATACAAGAATCTGATCTAAATTAATTTGAAATTACAAAGCATGAAAAGCATGTGCTATTTGGCAAACTAAGGAAATGGATCAATAGGTTTCTATTTGTATTTATATTGTCTACATTCATTCCTTTTTGAAAGAAATAAAAGCACAAAGCATGTTATGATTTTTAGAGAATGCTCTAATCCTCCTATGGTATTCTGTACAAATGTATAAATAGTCCTGATCTCTGAGCACAAATGACTTCATACATAAGAAGCAGGAGGCCAAACGAGAAATGAAAAACAAAGACATACAATGTTGACTAACTCAACCACGGGATTCAAATTAGTCTTTCCTGAATGTCCTTTAATGACAGTTCAGCACAAAGGTTTATTACTGCAAAGGGGAAAAAGGATTTAAATGTAAGAAAGTTTATGACAAAAAAAGGGTTTTTTCCTTGATGGTGATTTTTTTTTTTAAATTACTGATACAACTCAGAATGAGGATTTAGAAAACAATGTAAATAATGTACTCAATAACTAAAAGCATGCCAATGAAAGTCACTATTTTAAGCTTAGGACTCTCAATATGATGAAAACAATACAAGTTTGCACCCTGGGATTTTAGGCACAATGGATATACATAGAATGTTTCTATATGGGCAGGATTATGTGCTGTGGATCAAGAAAACGAATTCCTTTGTCTGCCTAAAATTTTACTCACTCTAAAAGCAGAAGAAATTTCTTAAAAAATTGATAGGACACTATAAGTGATTTCCACTCATTTCAACAAGATAAAAGAAAAAGACAAATATTGAACATGATGCTTGAAAATCTGTCTTCTATAAACACTATGTAAAAAGCCAAAAATCATACTTGATTTGCAACAGAAAATAAAACACCTGATTATTTTCATTGTTCACTGTTGAGAAAAATATAAGTGGGCTGATAGAAAAGTCCAGTGAGTTCTTTTTCTTGTAACCCATCCATCTGCAATACAGCTTTTGCATAGCTTTTCTTTATTGGCATGATACATCAATATCAAATATGTTTGAGGAGTATTTAAGCTTTCACTATAGCTAAGTCATTCAAGACTTTTTCTATTTGAAATCTTTTGTTTTATCATTTGTATGATTCATTTACATCAGTAGCATCCTGATTAATTTCATTTTATGGCCAAGGGCTGTAACAGATACTCTTTGTTGTGTTATTTTTTTCCTTTTAGTTTCTTTTGGGATTTATCTAACAAAACAGAATACAGTAAATACTTGCTTAGCATGAAGCCCATCAAAACATTTAAATAGATTTTTACTTCAGGGGTTTATAAGTCATCAACAAGGTATGAGAGAAAGTGAGCTAATTTTTATTGAATTAGAAATTTCTAAGTTTTAGAGATTTTATATGCAATGTAATTTGTACCTCACAATAGTACAGCAAAGTTTTTATATTATCCCTAATTTACAGATGATAAAACTGATTATCGGAGAGATAAGAAACTTTCCCAAGATCACATATAACTAGATGTAGGAACCAGGTCAAAGGCACAGATTTACCTAAAGATTAAACACTTAATGTAAGTAATACCTTAACTGACAAAAGAAGAAAAAAATATGATTTTTCATTTAAATAGGTACATAAATATTCAGCAAAAATTATTATTTATTTGTAATTTTTGAAAAAAGAACTATTAGGAAGACTCATTTCCAAATGAGAGGAATTTCCATAAACTGGTGAAGTATATTTACTACAAGCCTATAGCAAATGTCACATCAAACAATGAACCACAGGTAATTCCCTGGTGGTCCACTGGTTGGGACTTCACCCTCTCACTGCCAACAGGCCGGGTTCAATCCCTAGTCAGGGAAATAAATCCCACAAGCCACGCATCATGGCCAAAAAAGAAAAAAATACAAACAAACAAATAGTGAACCATAGACTGTCATTTTTAAAAATATTTTTGTTGAGGTATAATTGACATACATTATATTATTTTCAGGTATACAACATAATCACTCAACATTTGTATACAATGTGAAATGATCACCACAATAAGTCTAGTTAACATTTATCACCAAAGTTAATTCAATATTATGGATTATATTTCATACGCTGTACTTTACAACCCTATGAAATTTATTTTTTTTAACTGGAAGTCTGTATTTCTTGATCCCTTTACCCATTTTGCATCCCCAACTCCCCCCCACCCCCCACTTTTGGCAATTACCAATCTGTTCTCTGTATCTATGAGTCTGGATTTTGTTTTGTTTATTTTGTTTTTCAGATTCCACATATAGGTGAAATCATATGAAAATTGTCTTTGTCTAACTTCACTTAGGATAATACAAAGTATAACAATGTTGTCATAAATGTCATGATTTTATCCTTTTTTATGGCTGAATAGTATTCACATTACCACATACCACTTATTTTTTATACATTCATCTAACATGGACACACAGGTTGTTTATATATCCTGACTGTTATAAAGAATACTACAATGGACAAAGGAGTCCATATATCTTTTCAAATTACTTGTTTTTTTCTGTTTGGTAAGTATGCAGTAGTGAAATTTCTGGATTGTATGGTGGTTCAATTTTTAATTTTCTGAGGAACCTCCATAACTCTTTTCCTTAGCGACTGCACCAATTTATAGTCCCACCAACAGTGTACAAGGGTTCCCTTTTTGCCACATCCTCACTAATGCTTGTTATTTCTTGCCATTTTGATAAAAGCCATTCTGACAGGTGTAAGGTGATATCTCATTGTGGTTTAGATAGCTTTTTCCTTTTGATTAGTGATGGTGAATGCTTTTTCATGTACCTGTTGGCCATCTGAATGTCTTCTTTGGAAAAATGTCTATTCAGATCTTCTACATATGTTTTAATCAGGTTGTTTGTTTTTTGTTATTGAGTTGTATGAGTTCTTTGTATATTTTGGATATTAACCCCTTACCAAATATATGATTTGCTAATATCTTTCCCATTCAATAGATTACCTTTTCGTTTTGTTGATGGTTTCCTTTGCTATGTGCACACTTTTTCATTTGACTTAGTCCCTCTTTACTTGCTTTGGTTTCCTTTGTCTTTGGAGTCAGAGCCAAAGAAAAAAAATTGCTAAGAACTGTGTCACAGAACTTAAAGGCAATGTTTTCTTCTAGGAGTTTTATGGTTTCATGTCTTACATTCAAGTCTTTAATCCATTTTGAGTAAATTTTTGTATATGGTTTAAGGTAGTGGTCCAGTTTCATTCTTTTCAATATAGCTGTCCAGTTTCCCCACATCATTTATTGAAGATACTGTCCTTCCCCCATAGTATATTCTTGGCTCCTTTGTCATAAATTAATTGACCACATAAGTGTGGGCTCTTCTAGGCTCTCTATTATGTTCCATTTGTCCATATATCCATTTTTATGCCATTACCATATTGCTTTGATTACTATAGGTTTTTAGTATAAACTGAAAACAGGGAGCATGATACTTCTGGCTTTGCTCTTCTTTCTCAAGACTGTTTTGGCTATTCAGGGTGTTTTGTGGTACCATCCAAATCTTAAAATTACTTGTTTTAGTTCTGTGAAAAATGCTGTTGGAATTTTGATATGGATTGGATTGAGTCTGTAGATTTCTTTGAGTACTATGAACACTTTAACAGTAATAAATCTTCCATTTAAAGAGCATGGAATATCTTTCTTTATATGTATCTCCCTCAATTTTTTTTTTTTTTTTGCAATATGTGGGCCTCTCACTGTTGTGGCCTCTCCTGTTGTGGAGCACAGGCTTCGGACGTGCAGGCTCAGTGGCCATGGCTCACGGGCCCAGCCGCTCCGTGGCATGTGGGATCTTCCCAGACCGGGGCACGAACCCGTGCCCCCTGCATCGGCAGGCGGACTCTCAACCACTGCGCCACCAGGGAAGCCCCTTCAATTTCTTTTACCAATGTCATATAGTTTTCAGTGTATAGTTCATTCATATTTTTGGTTAAATTTACTCCTAGATATTTAATTCTTTTTGAAGGGATTGTAAGTGGGATTGTTTTCTTGATTTCTCTTTCTATTTTTTTTTGAAGTTTGGAAAACATTGCTTTATTAACAAATAATGACATAGAGCATTTAGTGATAACAAACATCCATGTAGTCATTGCATGGATTTGAAAAATCCTAACATTTTCCTGTATCCACGTTAATTTTTTTTGTTTTACATCTTTATTAGAGTATAATTGCTTTACAATGGTGTGTTAGTTTCTGCTTTATAACAAAGTGAATCAGCTATACATATACATATGTTCCCATATCTCTTCCCTCTTGTGTCTCCCTCCCTCTCACCCTCCCTATCCCACCCCTCTAGGTGGTCACAAAGCACCAAGCTGATCTCCCTGTGCCATGCGGCTGTTTCCCATTAGCTATCTACCTTACATTTGGTAGTGTATATATATCCATGCCTCTCTCTTGCTAGTTCATTTTAGTGTATAGAAATGCAGCAGATTTGTATATTAATTTTGTCTCCTGAAACTTTACTGAATTCATTTATTAGTTCTAACAGTTTTAAGATGGAGTCTTTAGGTTTCTCTATATATAGTATCATGTCATTTGCAAACACTTTTACCTCTTCCTTTCCAACTTGTATGACTTTTATTTCTTTTCTGTGTAATTGCTATGGCTAGGACCACCAATACTGTGTTGAATAAAAGTGGGACAAGTGAGCATCCTTGTCTTGTTCCTGTTCTTAGATGAAAAGCCTTTAGCTTTTTATCATTGAGTATGATACTATTGGTGGATCTGTGATGTGTCGCCTTTATTATGTTCAGGTACATCTATACCCACTTTGTTAGGAGTTTTTATCATAAATGAATGTTGTATTAAGTCAAATGCTTTTCTGCATCTATTGTGCTGATCATATGATATTTGTCTTCCATTTTGTTAATGTGGTGTATCACTTTGATTTGTGGATATTGAACTATCCTTGCATCCCTGGAATAAATCCTACTTGATCATGGTGTAGGATCCTTTTAATATATTGTTTAATTTTGTTTGTGAATAATTTGTTGAGGATTTTTGCATCTGTGCTCAGCTGGGATATTGGCTTAGAATTTTCTTTTTGTGTGGTGTCCTTGTCTGGTGTTGGTATGAGGGTAATTCTGGCCTTTTAAAAAGAATTTGACAATGTTCCATCTTCTGCAATATTTTGGAAGAGTTTAAGGATAGGTATGAAATCTTCTTTGAATGTTCTGTAGAATTCACGAGTGATGGCATCTGATCCTGAACTTTTGCTTTTTAGGAGGTTTTTGATTACTGATTGAATCTACTTAATAGTAATCAGTCTATTCAGATTTTCTATTTCTTCATGATTCAGTCTGGAAGATTGTATATTTCTAGGAACTTAACCATTTCTTCTAGATTGTTCAAGTTGTTGCAGATAATTGTTCATAGTAGTTTCTTAAGATCTTTTGTGAGGTAAGTTGTGATGCTTGCTTTTTTATTTTTGATTTTACTTAAGAGATCCCTCTACCTTTTTTTCTCGGTAAGTCTAGCTAAAGGTTTGTCAATTTTGTTTATCATTTCAAAGCAAAAGCTCTAGCTTTCATTAATCTTTTCTATTGTCATTTTAGTCTCTATTTCATTCTTTCCCCTCCCCACGTCCTCTCCCCTCTGGTAACCACTAGTTTATTTTTTATATCTGTGAGTCTGTTTCTGTTTTGTCACATCATTATTTTTTTTAATTTCTTTTTAGATTCCACATATAAGTTAAAACATACACTGTATATCTTTTGCTGTCTGACTTATTTCATGAAGCATAATAGCCTCTAAGTCCATCCACGTTGTTTGCAAATGACAGAATTTCATTCTTTCTTATGGCTGAGTAATCAGACAACCTGATTAAGAATTAGGCAGAAGACTTGAATAGACATTTTTTTCAAGATATACAGGTGGCCATCAAGCACACGAAAAGATGTTCAACTTCACTAATAATCAAAGAAATGTAATTCTAAAACAATGAGATATCACCTCACACCTGTCAGAATGGCTATCATCAAAAAGTCTACAAATAACAAATGTTGACGAGGATGTGGAGAAAAAGGAGCCCTAGTACACTGTTGGTGGATATGTAAATTGGTGCAGGAACTATGGAAGACATTATGGAGGTTCCTCAAAAAACTAAAAGTAAAACTATCAAATGATCCATCAATTTCACTCATGGGTATATATCTGAAGAAAATGAAAACACTAATTTGAAAAGATATATGCACCACAATATTCCTAGCAGTATTATTTACAGTAGCCAAGATATGGAAGCAACCTAAGTGTTCATAACAGATAAATGGATAAAGGAAATTGAATATATATATACACACAAATATATTCCCTTTACATTTAAAGTGATTATTGACATGTATATAGTTACTTCCATTTTGTTAATTGTTTTATGGTTATTTTTGCAGTTCTTCTCTGTCCCTTTTTTCTTCTCTTTCTCTCATCCCTTGTAGTTTGATGACTTTCTTTTGTGTTTAAATTTCTTTCTCATTTTCTTTTGTGTATTTACTATATGTTTTTGTTTTGTGGTTACCATGATGGTCACATACATCATTCAATGTATTTAATAGTATATTTTAGGTTGATAGCAACTTAAATTTTAACACATTCCAAATTCTACATTCTTCCTCCCCTCACCCACATTTTATGTTTTTGATGTAACATTATACATCTTATTATTTTATGTCTGTCTTATCAAATTATTTTAGTTTTACTAAAATATTTTAGTTTTACTACTACTTTTGTGTTTTAACCTTCATAGTAGCTTTAAAAGTGATTAATCCACTAACTTTACAATATATTTACCTTTACCAATGGGGCTTTTACTTTTATAAGTTTTCTTGTTATTAACTAATGTCATTTCTTTTCAACAAGAAGAAATCCCATCAATAATTTTTCTAAGGCCAGTTTAGTAATGAGAATTCCTCTAGCTTCTGCTTCTCTGGAAAACTTTTAGTTGTCTTTCAGTTCTTAATGATAACCTTGCCAGATAGTGTGTTCTTGGTTAGAAATGTTTTGCTGTTGTTGTTGTTTGTTTTTCTTCTTTCAGCTCTTTGAATACGTCTTGCAACTCCCTTCTGGCCTTCAACGTTTCTGCTGAGAAAGCTTCAGATAGCTTTATGGGGTTTCTTGCTGCTTTTACAATTTTATTTTTTATCTTTAACTTTTCACATTTTAATTATAAATTGTCTTGGTGTGGATTTCTTTGGGTTCATCTTATTTGAAACTCTCTGGGGTTCCTGGACTTGAATGTCTGTTTCTTCCCTAGGTTAAGAAAGTTTTCAGCCATTATTTCTTCAAATAATATTTTTGCCTCTTTCTTTCTCTCTCTCCTTTCTTTCTGGGACCCTATAATGCAAATGTTATTCTGCCAGATATTGTCCCATAGGTCCCTTAAGTTCTGTTTATTTAATTATCTATTTTTGGTTCTTTTTTCTTTTTGCTGCTCTATTTGGGTGAGTCCCATTTCCTTGTGTTACAACTCACTGATCTGTTCTTCTGCTTCATCCACTCTGTTTTTGAACTCCTCTAGTGTATTTCTCAGTCAGTTATTGTATTCTTCATATCTGTAACTTCTGTTTGGTACTTTCTTATTTTTTCTTCTTTGTTGAAGTTCTCACTGTGTACATTCATTTCTCTCCCAACTTCAGTGAACATCTTCATGACCATTACTTTGGATTCTTTATCATGTAGATTACTTATTTTCCTATTATTGATGTCTTTTTTCTGAAGTTTTGACTTGCTCTTTTCTTTGGAACATATTTCTCAGTTTTCTCATTTTGCTTGACTCTCTGTGTGTTTCTGTATATTAGGCAAAACAGCTACCTCTCTAAGTCTTGAATGAACGGCCTTTGTGTAGGTGATGACATTTCTCTTTCAACCTTGTCCTAGCTGTTGGTTATCTCTTGAACCTTTGTGATTGTCTAAACCTCCTGGTTTATTCTTGATGTGTCCCCATTGTTGAGGCTGTGCCCAAACCTATCAGTGTTCTAAGAGGAGAAAACTCATTTAGCATCTAGTTTCAGGCAGTTGGAAGCCAGAGCCTCAGGCAGCAGGTTTAAAGTACGAAAATATATACAATCCTGTAGGGCCACAATTGTAATCCCTGCTGGTCTCCAGTTCAAGAAATCTAGAGGTGTTCCCTGGGCAACAGTTGCAATAATCAAACCTCCAGACAAGGATATTAATTCCTTTTATGTTTATAAGAGCTTATAGGAGCTCTTGTTGAGCTATAGTGAAGCCAAAGGCATACACATGGATGTTGTCTCCCTGCTTATGTTTCCTGAAAGTGCTTCCTTAGCCCCTCAATGTGTGAGAAACGTGAAGCCTGTCACTCAGGCTGAAACTTCAGGCTAAGTAAATAGATCTTTTTCACAGGAAGCCTGGGATTGTGTTTCAGTCTGCTGTCTATGCAGTGCCGTGGGGGTGGTGGCATTCTAAGAACTGTCCTTTCGATTGTTACAGTCCCACAGAGCTCAGAAATGCCAGCCCCCTTGGCCACTTGGGCCAGGAGATCAAGGGGAATCCCCTGTGTAGATTGCACATACCTGCTGGCATTAGCAAAGCAACTGGAGAGTACAGGGCATGGGTATCCTCACCAGGAAAATGTCTTGACTGTGCATACCCACAGGTTTCAGCAATGCAGTAGGAAAGATGTCTTACCTGGGCTTGCCTGGCATCAGCAAAGTAGTGGGCTAGTGTCATGGCCAATTGCTCTGCCTGTATTAGCAAGGTGGTGGGAGGGTGCCACCTTTAAGCTTTACTTCCCACCTGTTCTAAGAGCGTAGGTGGAGAGTGCAATAATGGCATAAACAAGCTTCTCAATCTCCAGGGAGTGTTTCAATTGTCCCATACCTCTTCAGCAGATGCTTTTAGATCAGCAAATGAGTATCCTTTACATATTGTTTAGGTGTTTTTCAAATTGCTGTTTTTATGCTGGGTTTATGGGCAAGTGAGACTACACATGAGCCCTTTAAAAGGGGAATCTCAGTTTCCTATAGCACACTGTGTCCCTTGGACATCAGCCCTATTGGTTTCTTAAGGCAAACATCTCTCTGTTGCAGATCCCAGCAGTTGGGGTGCCTGATGTGTCTGGTGAGATCCCTTCCTGTTGTGTGTTCCTGCACCAGGGATGGGGTTTTGGTGAGACTGTGTCTTTGACTTCCCTACCCATCTTGACATGGAGCTTTTATCCTTTGATAAGGAGAAGTAGATCATCTAGTTTCCAGATATTTTTCAGAGGGTAATGTAGCAGTAGATTTTGTGTGTTAGCTTATGTAAAAAATGTCCCTGGAATCTTGATTGAAATTGCATTGAATCTATAGATGGCTTTGGGTAGTATGGACATTTTAACAATATTAATTCTTCCAATACACAAACACAGGATATCTTTCAATTTACTTGTTTCTTCTTCAATTTCTTTTATCAGTGTCCTATAGTTCTCAGTGTAGAGACCTTTCATGTCATTGGTTAAATTTATTCCTAAGTACTTTATTGATATTGGTATTATCATAAATGGGGTTATCGTCTTTATTTCTTTTTCAGATAATTTGTCATTAGTGTATAGAAATGCTACTGATTTTTGTATGTTGATTTTTGTATCCTGCAACTTTACTGAATTTTCTGATTAGATATAATAGTTTTTTTGATGGAGTCTTTAGGATTTCCTTTATATAAAATCATGTCATCTGCAAATAGAGACAATTTCACTTCTTCCTTTCTAATTCTGATGATTTTTTTGCTTTTTCTTGCTGACTGCCCTGGCTAGGACTTCCATTTATATATTGAAATTCAGTAGTACAAGTGAGCACACTTGTCTTTTTCCTGATCTTAGAGGAAAAGCTTTCAAAGCTTTTGCTATTGAGTATGAAGTTAGCTGTGAGCTTATCATATATGTTTTTTTTATTATATTGAGGTATGTTCTTTCTGTATCTAATTTGTTAAGAGTTTTTCTCAAGAATCGATGTTGAATATTGTCAAATGCTTTTTATGCATCTATTGAGTTGATCATATGATTTTTATCTTCTATTCTATTAATGTGAGGTATCTCATTTATTGAACTTTGTATGTTGAAACATTCTTGCATCCCAGGGGGGAATTTCACTTGATCATGATGTATGATCATTTTAATGTGTAGTTGAATTCAGTTTGCTAGTATTTTGTTGAGAATTTTTGCCTCTATATTCATCAAAGATATTGACCTGTAGCTTTCTTTTCTTGTAATATTCTCATACAGGTTGATATCAGGGTAATGCTTGCCTTGTAAAATGATTTTGAGCATTCCATCCTCTTCAAATTTTTGGAAGATCTGAGAAGAATTGGCATTTATTCTTCTTTAAATTTTTGGTAAAATTCACTGGTGAAGCCACGTGGTCCTGGCTTTTTCTTTGTTGGAAAGCTTTTTTTTATTATTGATTCAATCACCTTATTCATTATTGGTCTGTTCAGATTTTCTCTTTCTTTATAATTCTGTCTTGATAAGCTATGTATTTCTAGGAATTTAACCATGTCTCCTGGTGTTCAGTTTATTGGCATATAGTTGTTCTTAGTAGTCTCTTATGATATTTTGTATTTCTATGGTATCAGTTGTAAGCCTCCTGTTTTATTTATAATTTTATTTATTTGGGATCTCTCTTCTTTTTTTTGGTTATGTTAGCTAAAGATTTGTCAATTTTGTTTATCTTTTCAGAGAAACAACTCTTAGTGTTGTTAATCATTTCTATTGTTTTTCTGTTCTCTATTTCATTTATTTCTACTCTAATCTTCATTTTTTCCTTCCTTCTGTCAACTTTGGGCTTAGTTTGTTCTTTTTTTCTAGTTCTTTGAAGTGTAAAATTAATTTGTTTATTTGAGATCTTTCTTTTTTCTGGATATATAAGTTTATTGCTATAAACTTCCCTGTTAGAACTGCTTTTGCTATGTCTCAGAAGTTTTGTATGTTGGGTGCACAGCAAGAAATAATCAATAAAATGAAAGAGCAATGAGAGAAAATATTTGCAAATCACACATCTGATAATGGATTAATGTTCAAAAACTGTAAGAAACTCATACAACTCAACAGGATAATAATAATAATAATCCAATTAAATAATCCAATTAAATAATCCAATTAAATCCAATAATAATAATCCAATTTAATAATCAAATTAAAAATGAGCAAAGGACCTCAATAGACATCCTTCCAAATAAGATAATCAAATGACCAAGAGGTACATGAAAAAGTGCTCAATGTCACTAATCATTAGGAAAATGCAAATCAAAACCACAATGAGATATGTCCTCACACCTGTTAGAATTGCTATCCTCCAAAAGACAAGAGATAATAAATGTTGGCAACAATGTGGAGTAAGGGAATCCTTGTGCACTGTGAGAATGTAAATTGGTACACTCACTATGGAAAACATTATGGAGGTTCCTCAAAAAATTAAAAGTAGAAGTACCATATGATCCAGGAAATCCATTTCTAGGTACACATCCAGAGGAAATGAAATCATCCCAAAGGGATATCTGCACCCTCATGTTCATTGCAGCATCTTTTACAATAACCAAGACATGGAAACAACCTAAGTGTCCATTGCTGTATAAATGGAAAAGAAAATAGTATTCCATATATACAATGGAATACTACTTAGCCATAAAATAGAAGTAAATCCTGCCATTTTCAACAATATGAATGGACCTTGAGGGTATTAATCTATGTGAAATGTCAGACAAAGAAACACAAATACTATATGATTTCATTTATATGCGGAATCAAAAAAAACAAACAAACGTATGAACAGAGATCAGATTGTGGTTGCCAGAGGTGAGAGTGGGAGGTGGGGAAATTGGGTGAAGGTGGTCAAAAGATACAAACTTCTAGTCATAAGATAAATAAATTCGGAGTTGTAAGTTATAGCATAATAACTATATGTAACAATACTGTATTGTATATTTGAAATTTACTAAATGAGTAAATCATAAAAGTTCTCATCACAGAGGGAAAATGTTAGCAATGTTAGCTGATGGATGTTAACTAAATTTATTGTGGTAATCATTTTGCAACATATTCATATGTCAAATCATTATGTTGTACATATTAAATCTAAACAATGTTATATATCAATAATATCTCAATAAAACCTGAAAAAAATTTAAATGAAAAAAATGTAAAGTAAGTATTTCAGCTGTGTAACCTGAAATCCTCTATGAAAACACTAGAAAAATTTGTCTTAAGGTATGACTAATTTACTGAAGGCTTGTTACTTTGAAGTTTAACTTGTATCTCTAAATTATATTAGTAGTCAACAGAGATTCAGAGTTGAAAATAGATGTACATCATTTATGTGATTTAAAAAAAAAACAGTAGTATGTGTGTGTACTAACATGGAAACTAACCTTATTTGGTTTATAATGAAAAACTAAAAGAAATAAAAAATATTTTTTTATAAAAAGGAGAGTAAAACAAGTAATAGAAAAAAAGGAAGGAAGGAAAGAGTCAAAAAGTATCATTAATTGTAAATAATATGATTGCCTAAAAGAAAAAAAGAAGATTTAGAGACAAATTATTAGAATTAGTAAGAGAAATCATTGTTTGCCAGACACACAAACAAGAATCCAAACTTAGCATTTTTAAATACTAGCAAAAAAAATAAAATATAATGTTTAAATATGTCATTTTCTGTGGCAATTTATATATATAGATACAAATTACCTAAGGAAAATTGACTAAAAATTTTCAACACCTTACACAGAAAATCATAGCCATTTACTGAAATACATCAAAGACTAAATGACTAGAAAATATATCATAATCATAGATAAGAAAAGTTGATTTCATAAAAATGTCAGTTCTTGCCAAATTAATCTATAGAATTCTAATCAAAACCCAATCAGTTTCCCGTACAATCATTAGGCTGATTTTAAAATCTATCTGTAACTGCAATGTACTAAGAATAATGAGATATTTTGGAGAAAAAGCAAAATGAGTTGAAGTAGGGCTAGGCTTAGAAGATGTAAAACATCACTTAAAAACTAGAATAATTCAAGCCATTTAGCACTGACACATAGATAGACAAACACTTTGAACAGGATAGAGCAGGGGTCGGCAAACTACAGCCTTTGTGAAAGATCTAGTCTGTTGTCTGTTTTTGTAAATAAAGATTTTTAGGAAACACAGCCATACTCATTTATTTAAATATTACCTGCTTTCCTGCCTGCTAAATGGCAGAGTTGAATTGTTGTAAGAGGTATTAAAGAGCCACAAAATCCTATAACTTTTCCTATCTAGCCCATTAACAGAAAATTTTTTCTTACCCCTAGATTAGAGAGCTTAGAAAAAGATCTATGTACAAATGAAAACATGATTATAATAAGTGGGATAAATGATATTGCAGATAGAGGGAAAAGAATAGACTTTTCACCAATTCTCAGACCTTTTTTTCCATAGGTCATAAAGTTTTATATTGGTCATTAAGACACATTAAACACAAACACAAATACCTAATTTAAAGATCTACAGTTTTTATTTTTTTAATTGTACACTTTAAGTATGTGCAGTTTATTTTTATTTATTTTTTGGCTGTGTTGGGTCTTCATTGCTGCACGCAGGCTTTCTCTAGCTGTGGCCAGCAGGGGCTACTCTTTGTTGTGGTGCACGGGGTTCTCATTGTGGTGGCTTCTCTTGTTGTAGAGCACGGGCCCTAGAGGGTTGTAGTTGCGGTGCGTGGGCTCAGTAGTTAAAGTGTGCTGCCTCTAGGGTGTGTGGGCTTCAGTAGTTGTGGCACACAGGCTCACTAGTTGTGGCTCACAGGCTCTAGAGCACAGGCATAGTAGTTGTGGCGCATGGGCTTAGTTGCTCTGTGGAATGTGGGATCTTCCCAGACCAGGGATTGAACCGATGTTCCCTGCATTGGCAGGCAGGTTCTTAACCACTGCACCACTGGAGAAGTCCATAAAAATATACAGTTTTTAATAGAAAAATATCTTCATGAAACCAGAATAAGAAAGAATTCCAGGGGAGGAGCTTCAAGATGGCAGAAGAGTAAGATATGGAGATCACCTTCCTCCCCACAAATATATCAGAAATACATCTACATGTGGAACAACTCCAACAGAACACCTACTGAACTCTGGCAGAAGACCTCAGACCTCCTCAAAGGCAAGAAACTACCCATGTACTTGGTAGGGCAAAAGAAAAAACAGAGACAAAAGAATAAGGATGGGACCTGCACCAGTGAGAGGGAGCTGTGAAGGAGGAAAGGTTTCCACACACTAGGAAGCCACTTCACCAGCGGAGACAGGGGGTGGTGTGGAGGAAGCTCCGGAGCCACGGGGGAGAGTGCAGCAACAGGGGTGTGGAGAGCAAAGCGGACAGATTCCCGCACAGAAGACCAGTGCCGACCAGTACTCACCAGCCCAAGAGGCTTGTCTGCTCACCTGCAGAGACAGGTGGGGGCTGGGAGCTGAGGCTCTGGCTTCAGAGGTCAGATCCCAGGGAGAGGACTGGGTTTGGCTGCATGAACACAGCCTGAAAGGGCAAGTGCACCACAGCTAGCTGGTAGGGAGTCCGGGAAAATGTCTGGAGCTGCCAAAGAGGCAAGAGACTTTTTCTTGCCTCTTTGTTTCCTGGTGCGTGAGGAGAAGGGATTAAGAGGGCCGCTTAAAGGAGCTCCAGAGGCGGGTGTGAGCCATGGCTATCAACACAGACCCCAGAGACGGGCATGAGATGCTATGGCTGCTGCTGCAGCTACCAAGAATCCCGCATACAAGAACAGGTCACTATCCATACTTCCCCTCCTGGGAACCTGTGCAGCCCGTCACTACTAGGGTCCCATGTTCCAGGGACAACTTCTCTGGGAGAACACACGATGCGCCTCAGGCTGGTGCAACGTCACACAAGCCTCTGCAGCTGCAGGTTTGTCCCGCATCCGTACCACTCCCTCCTCCCAGCCTGAGTGAGCCAGAGCCCCTGAATCGGCTGCTCCTTTAACCCCGTCCTGTCTGAGAGAAGAATAGATGTCCTCAGGTGACCTACAAGAAGAGGAAGGTCCAAATCCAAAGCTGAACCACAGGAGCTGTGCAAACAAAGAAGAGAAAGGGAAATTTCTCCTAGCAGCCTCAGGAGCAATGGATTAAATCTCCACAATCAACTTGATGTACCCTGCATCTGTGGAATACCTGAATAGACAAGGAATCACCCCAAGTTGAGTAGTTGGACTTGAGAAACAATGATATGTATGTTTCTTTCCCTTTTTCTCTTTTTGTGAGTGTGTATGTGTATGTTTCTGCATGTGATATTGTCTGTATAGCTTTGCTTTTACCATTTGTCCTAGGGGTCTGTCTGTCTGTTATTATTTTTTTATTTATTTTTTCTAGTATAATTCTTAGCACTTGTTATCATTGGTGGAATTGTTTTTTGGTTTGGTTGCTCTCTTCTATCTTTCTGTTTTTTATCTTTAAAATATTTTTAATAATTATTTTAATACCTTTATTTTATTTTATCTTACTTTATGTTATTTTGCTTTATTTTATCTTCTTAGTTTTTCTTTCTTTTTTCTTTCCCTTTTATTCTGAGCCATGTGGATGACAGGCTTCTGGGGCTCCAGCCAGGTGTCAGGGCTGTTCCTCTAGGGGAGAGACCCAAATTCAGGACACTGGTTCACAAGAGACCTCCCAGCTCCATGTAATATAAAATGGCAAAAATCTGTCAGAGATCTTAATCTCAACAAAAAGATCCAGCTCCACTCAATGACCAACAAGTTACAGTGCTGGATACCCTATGCTAAACAACTAGCAAGACAGGAACACAACCCCATCCACTAGCAGAGAGGCTGCCTAAAATCATAATAAGAACACAGACACCCCAAACTCACCATTAGACATGGGCCTCTCCACCAGAAAAACAAGATCCAGCCTCATCCACCACAACACAGAAACTAGTCACCTCCACCAATAAGCCTACACAACCCACTGAACAAACTTTAGCCACTAGGGATTGAAAACAAAAATGTCAGGAACTACGAACCTGCAGGCTGCGAAAAAGGGACCCCAAACACAGTAAGTTAAGCAAAATGAGAAGACAGAGAAACACACAGCAGATGAAGGAGCAAGGAAAAAACCCACCAGACCTAACAAATGAAAAGGAAATAGGCCATCTACCTGAAAAAGAATTCAGAATAGTGACACTAAATATGATCCAAAATCTTGGAAATAGAATGGAGAAAATACAAGAAGCATTTAACAAGGACCTAGAAGAAGTAAAGAGCAAAAAAATAGTGATGAACAACACAATAAATGAAATTCAAAATTCTCTAGAAGGAATCAATAGCAGAATAACTGAGGCAGAAGAACAGATAAGTGACCTGGAAGATAAAATAGTGGAAATAACTACTACAGAGCAGAATAAAGAAAAAAGAATGAAAAGAATTCAGTACACTCTCAGAGACCTATGGGACAACATTAAACACATGAACATTCGAATTATAGGGGTCCTAGAAGAAGAGAAAAAGAAGGGGACTGAGAAAATATTTGAAGAGATTAAAGCTGAAAACTTCACTAATATGAAAAAGGAAATAGTTAGTCAAGTCCAGCAAGGATCTCATTCAGATTTGATGGAAAAATTAAAACATATACAGACAAGCAAAAGCTAAGAGAATTCAGCATCATGAAACCAGCTTTACAACAAAGGCTAAAGGAAAATCTCTAGGCAGAGAACACAAGAAGAGGAAAAGACCTACAATAATTAACCTAAAACTATTAAGAAAATGGTAATAGGAACATACATATTGATAATTACCTTAAATGTAAATGGATTAAATGCTCCCACCAAAAGGCACAGACTCGCTGAATGGATACAAAAATAAGACCCGTATATATGCTGTCTACAAGAGACCCACTTCAGACCTAGGGACACATACAGACTGAGAGTGAGAGCATGAAAAAATACTCCATGCAAATGGTATTCAAAAAAAGCTGGAGTAGCAATTCTCATATCACACAAAATAGACTTTAAAACAGTTTAAAAGAGACAAAGAAGGACACCAGAAAATGATCAAGGGATCAATCCAAGAGAAGATATAACAATTGTAAATATTTAGACACCCAACATAGGAGCACCTCAATACATGAGACAAATACTAACAGCCATAAAAGGGGAAATTGGCAACAACACAATCATAGTAGGGGACTTTAACACCCCACTTTCACCAAAGGACAGATGATCAAAAATGAAATTAAATAAGGAAACACAAGCTTTAAATGATACATTAAAAAAGATGGACTTAATTGATATTTATAGGACATTCCATCTAAAAACAACAGAATACACTTTCTTCACAAGTGCTCATGGAACATTATGCAGGATAGATCATACCCTGGGTCACAAATCAAGCCTTGTTAATTTAAGAAAATTGAAATCATATCAAGTATATTTTCCAAACACAATGCTATGAGAATAGATATCAATTAAAAGAAAAACTCTGTAAAAACTACAGTCACATGGAGGATAAACAATACACCACTTCAAAACCATGAGATCACTGAAGAAATCAAAGAGGAAATTAAAAAATACCTAGAAACAAATGACAATCAAGACACGATGACCCAAAACCTATGGGATGCAGCAAAAGCAGTACTAAGAGGGACATTATTAGCAATACAATCCTACCTTAAGAAACAAAAAAAAATCTCAAAAAACAACATAAGCTTAAACAACGCAATTACAGAAAGAAGAACCAGAAAACCCCCAAGGTTAGCAGGTGGAAAGAAATCATAAATATCAGATCAGAAATAAATGAAAAAGAAATGAAGGAAATTATAACAAAGATCAATAAAACTAAAAACTGGTTCTTTGAGAAGATAAACAAAATTGATAAACCATTAGTCAGACTCATCAAGAAAAAAACGGAGAAGACCCAAATCAATAGTATTAGAAATGAAAAAGGAGAAGTAACAAATGACACTGCAGAAATACAAAGGATCATGAGAGATTACTACAAGCAACTCTATGCCAATAAAATGGACAACCTGGAAGAAATGGACAAATTCTTAGAAATGCACAAAGGGCCAAGACTGAAGCAGGAAGAAATAGAAAATATGAACAGATCAATCACAAGCACTGAAATTGAAACTGTGATTAAAAATCTTCCAACAAACAAAAGCCCAGGACCAGATGGCTTCATAGGCAAATTCTATCAAGCATTTAGAGAAGAGCTAACACCTATCCTTCTCAAACTCTTCCACAATATAGCAGATGAAGGAACACTCCCAAACTCATTCTATGAGGCCACTATCACCGTGATACCAAAACCAGACAACGATGTCACAAAAAAGCAAGCTACAGGCCAATATCACTGATGAACGTAGATGCAAAAATCCTCAACAAAATACTAGCAAACAGAATCCAACAGCACACTAAAAGGATCATACATCATGATCAAGTGGGGTTTATTCCAGGAATGCAAGGATTCTTCAATATACACAAATCAATCAACGTGATACACCATATTAACAAATTGAAGGAGAAAAACCATATGACCATCTCAATAGATGCAGAGAAAGCTTTCGACAAAATTCAACACCGATTTATGATAAAACGCCTGCAGAAAGTAGGCTTAGAAGGAACTTTCCTCAACCTATAAAGGCCCTATATGACAAACCCACAGCCAACATCGTCATCAATGGTGAAAAAATGAAACCATTTCCACTAAGATCAGGAACAAGACAAGGTTGCCCACTCTCACCACTCTTATTCAACATAGTTTTGGGAGTTTTAGCCATAGCAATCAGAGAAGAAAAAGAAATAAAAGGAAGCCAAATCAGAAGAGAAGAAGTAAAGCTATCACTGTTTGCAGATGACATACTATTCATAGAGAATCCTAAAGGTGCTACCAGAAACCTACTAGAGGTAATCAATGAATTTGGTAAAGTAGCAGGGTACAAAGTTAATGTACAGAAATTTCTTGCATTCCTATAAACTAATGATGAAAAATCTGAAAGTGAAATTAAGAAAACACTCTCATTTACCACTGCAACAAAAATAATAAAATATCTAGGAATAAACCTACCTAAGGAGACAAAATACCTGTATGCAGAAAATTATAAGAGTGATAAAAGAAATTAAAAATGTTACAAATAGTTGGATACCATATCCATGATGAATACCATGTTCTTGGATTGGAAGAATCAACATTGTGAAAATGACTATACTATGCAGAGCAATCTACAGATTCAATGCAATCCCTATCAAACTACCACTGGCATTTTTCAGAGAACTAGAACAAAAAATTTCACGATTTGTATGGAAACACAAAAGACCCCAAATAGCCAAAGCAATCTTGAGAAACAAAAAAGGAGCTGGAGTAATCAGGCTCTCTGACTTCAGACAATACTACAAAGATTCAGTAATCAAGACAGTATGATACTGGTACAAAAACAGAAACATAGAACAATGAAACAGGATAGAAAGCCTAGAGATAAACTCATGCACATATGGTCACCTTATCTTTGATAAAGGAGACAAGAATATACAGTGAAGAAAAGATAGCCTCTTCAATAAGTGATGCTGGGAAAACTGGACAGCTATATGCAAAAGAATGAAATTATAATACTCCTTAACACCATAAACAAAAATAAACTCAAAATGGTTTAAATATCTAAATGTAAGGCCAGACACTATCAAACTCTTAGAGGAAAACATAGGCAGAACACTCTATGACATAAATCACAGCAAGATCCTTTTTTACCCACCTCCTAGAGAAATGGAAATAAAAACAAAAATAAACAAATGGGACCTAATGAAACTTAAAAGCTTTTGCACAGAAAAGGAAACCATAAACAAGATGGAATGACAACCCTCTGAATGGGAGAAAATATTTGCAAATGGCAAAGGATTAATCTCCAAAATCTACAAGCAGCACATGCAGCTCAATATCAAAAAAAAAAAACAACCCAATCCAAAAATGGGAAGAAAACCTAAATAGACATTTCTCCAAAGATATACAGATTGTCAACAAACACATGAAAGAATGCTCAACATCATTAGTCATTAGATAAATGCAAATCAAAACTACAATATGATATCATCTCACACCTGTCAGAATGGCCATCATCAAAAAATCTACAAAGAATAAATGCTGGAGAGGGTGTGGAGAAAAGGGAACCCTTTTGCACTGTTGGTTGGAATGCAAATTGATACAGCCACCATGGAGAACAGTATGAAGGTTACTTAAAAAACTAGAAGTAGAGGTACCGTACAACCCAGCAATCCCACTACCTGGCATATACCCTGAGAAAACCATAATTCAAACAGAGTCATGTATCAAAATGTTCACTGCAGCTCTATTTACAATAGCCAGGACATGGAAGCAACCTAAATGTCCATCAACAGATGAATGGTTAAAGAAGATGTGGCACATATATACAATGGAATATTACTCAGCCATAAAATGAAATGAAATTGAGTTATTTGTAGTGAGGTGGATGGACCTAGAGTCTGTCATAGAGAGTGAAGTACGTCAGAAAGAGAAAAACAAATACCGTATGCTAACACTTATATATGGAATTAAAAAAAGAAAAAAAAGTGGTCATGAAGAACCTAGGGGCAAGGCGGGAATAAAGACACAGACCTACTAGAGAATGGACTTGAGGATACGGGCAGAGGGAAGGGTAAGCTGTGGCAAAGTGAGAGAGTGTCATGGACATATATACACTACCAAATGTAAAATAGATAGCTAGTGGGAAGCAGCCGCATAGCACAGGGAGATCAGCTTGGTGCTTTGTGACCACCTAGAGGGGTGGGATAGGGAGGGTGGGAGGGAGGGAGATGCAAGAGGAAGAGATATGGGGACATATGTATATGTATAACTAATTCACTTTGTTTTAAAGCAGAAACTAACACACCATTGCAAAGCAATTATACTCCAATAAAGATGTTAAAAAGAAAAGAAAAGAAAAGAAAGAATTCCAAACAAGGCTTAAGAATCACAAACCAAAAGGAAAAGATTTTGTTGAAATTTTTGATTATATTTAAATTGGTAATCATGATAATGACAATGAGCCTTTGAAAGTGCTGTTCTTGCAACCTGGAATTATCTGCCCTCAGATATCTAAATGGCTAACTTCTATATTATATCAGGTTCCCTCCACAGAAAACACCAAGACACAGATTTCAGAGCAAGTAGTATATTTGGGAAGTGGTCCCAAGAAGAACAGATAGATGAATTATTTGAACAGAAACGTGGAGAAAACAATTCAGTTTGTGTAAGTCCCTGAACCCCTGGAGGCCTCTGAGAGACATGTGGATCAAAGAAGCAGGACATTATCTACCTACTCTCTTCCATCATTACTAGAAGATTACTTCTGTAGATGTTATCTCCCTAGCACCCCTGGGATAACCTAAGTGTAGAGCTAGCACACCCTGTTAGCCAGAGAATACCCACAGGTGAGAGTACCAATTGCTGCAGTAAAGAAGCCATTAGATGTACATAAGTGGTAAGTGCTGAGGGAACGTGGACCAGGCAACCTTAGTTGGATTTCTCTACAAATATCAGCTCACCAGAGCAGCTTTGCCTGACCACCTGGCATGAAATAGCATTCCATTTCCATAGTCATTTTCTTCTTAACCTGTTTTATATATCTCTTTATTTGTTTATAATCTGTCCCCATTCCTCATTAGAATGCAAGTTTCGTAAAGACAAAGATGTTGTTTCGTAAACTGCTATATCTCCAGCACCTAGAATAATGTTTGATACATAGTAGGTGTTCAATTATTTTTTGTTAAATAAATAAATGCATGAATTAGATGTCACTTCATAAACATAAGAATGACAAAAAGTAAAATCTGAGAATATCAAGCATTGTGAAGAGATTATATAAAGGAAATTATTATATAATGATGGTGGAAATATGAACTGGTGTATAATTTTGAAGACCAATTTGGTAATATTAAGTACAATGGAAGGTACACTTACCCTAATACCCCATTACACTATGATGTAGAAAAACTCCCACCCTGGTTTATAATTTACAGTAATTTCTGCCCATGTGTAAATACATCTACAAGAATGTTCATTGCAGAGAAACATCATGAGTATTTTATATATTCAAAGTCCTTTTACAAAAAACAAGCACTCTAGACAGTGCCTCGAGTTTATAGATTCTTCTTTCTTTTCCACCAAATGGAAACAAATAAGAATCACAGCTTAGATTTTTAAATCACTTCAGTGTTTACAAGGCATTGTTTCACTTGATCTTCATGACACTAGAGGCATCATTGGTGCTAAGGACAGAGTGGTAGACAGGACCTGGCTTATGTTATCAAGGAGCTTATTCGACAAGGGATCTAATCTAGGGAAAATATAATTCCATTTTACAGGCAAGGAAATGCAGTTTAAGAAGATTCATTGCATTGTTCAATGACAGGAGCAGTAGATCCAATAGTCAGAATTTAAACACATTTTCTCTCACTCTAAACCCATGCTCTTGTCCTTATTGTAAACTGGCTGTATTTTTAACAACAACAAAATAAATCTCTCAAAGTAATTAAAATTAAAAGTAATGAAATAATAATAAAAGTTTTGTGGTTTCTATACAACTAAGGTCAAATCAGAATAAGAACATCTCTTTTTCCAGCTTATGAAAAATCTTAGAGGTATTCATGTAAAATAAAGAAATAAAAACCTGAGTTTTCCATTTATAAAACTGAAAACACATGTGAAAGTATTCCACACTCTAAAATATATATTGTTTTCACTGGCAATATTTATGCAACATAACTTCCTTTTGCTTTAAGTGATTATATTCAAGCAATTACCAAATTTTTTAAAGTTAAAGTTAAATAATAATTCCACTATTAAAGAAAACAGGTAAAACCATTGCTTTCGTTATTTTTTTAATCTCTTTAATTTTAAATCTGAGAAAAAATGTTATTTTGTTGTAAAGGTTATTCAGGGATTAGAGGCTGGAGCTGAAATTCAAAGGTTTCTTCCAAATCTGACTGTAAGATTTTAATTACATCTTTCTGAAGATATTGGATAAGGACTTCACTACAATAGTTAGTCCAAGATATCACAGCTGGAAATACTGTCTTGCATTTTTTTTGGTTAGGTTTTTTTTAAAAAAAAAATTATTGGAGTATAGTTGATTTACAATGTTGTGCTAGTTTCAGGTGTACAATAAAGTGAATCAGTTATACATATACATATATTCACTCCTTTTTAGATTGTTTTCCCATATAGGTCATTACAAAGTACTGAGTAGAGATCCCTGTACTATACCGTAGGTCCTCATTAGTTATCTATTTTATATATAGTAGTGTGTATATGTCAATCCCAATCTCCCAATTTATCCCTCACCCCCATCCCACATAAGGCAGTTGCTTTATTAGTACTCTTCAAGAAAGATCACTTGGTATTTCTAGAAGGTTTTGAGTCTTACAGTCCTTTAGATATCAAATGCACTAAGTTGAAGCTACGTTGAGATAGAGAAGCCAGTGTAGAGGGCAAATAGAGGAAGCAGAAAAAATAAAATAATTATTTGGATATCAAAACGCTCCATGTGGAGGAGGGTTGTAATCTTCCCCCAACTAGTTCTATGGCTTTGGATAAGCTTACCTAAATTTACTGTTTTTTACTTTCTCATTTGTAAATTGAAATGACAATACCTTCCTTATCTACAAGAGAGGTTTGCTACTAGGATTAGGAGAGCTAATATATAAAAATGCATTTTTAATACATATAAAGCTCCCAATATACATTGAAAATATTATTATAATAATATGGAAGGCTTAACTCAAAGGACTTCTTCTACATTTCAAATAAGTTAATGTGTGTGAAAATTCTGTCATTCATTCATGAAAAAATATGCATCATATCAACAAATACAAATGAATACCTGTAGTATGTCAGGTCTTATGTTAGATAGTGGAAATGTATAAAACAGGAAAGTATGGTTTCTTGAACTCAGCATTTTTTCTTTTTTGTAACATCTTTATTGGAATATAATTGCATTACAATGGTGTGTTAGCTTCTGCTTTATAACAAAGTGAATCAGTTATACATATACATATGTTCCCATATCTCTTTCCTCTTGCGTCTCCCTCCCTCGCACAATCCCTATCCCACCCATCTAGGTGGTCACAAACCACCGTGCTGATCTCCCTGTGCTATGCGGCTGCTTTCCACTATCTATTTTACGTTTGGTAGTGTATATATATCCATGCCACTCTATCACTTTGCCACAGCTTAGGCTTCCTCCTTCCCCATATCCTCAAGTCCATGCTCTAGTAGGTCTGTGTTTTTATTCCTCTCTTACCCCTAGGTTCTTCATGACCATTTTTTTTCTTAGATTCCAAATATATATATGTGTTAGCATGTGGTATTTGTTTTTCTCTTTCTGACTTACTTCACACTTTATGACAGACTCTAGGTCCATCCACCTCACTACAAATAACTCAATTTCGTTTATTTTTATGGTTGAGTAATATTCCATTGTATATATGTGCCACATCTTTATCCATTCATCTGTTGATGGACATTCAGATGGCTTCCATGTCCTGGCTATTGTAAATAGAGCTGCAGTGAACATTTTAGTATATGACTCTTTTGGAATTATGCTTTTCTCAGGGTATATGCCCAGTAGTGGGATTGCTGGATCATATGATAGTTCTATTTGTAGTTTGTTAAGGAAGCTCCATATTGTTCTCCATAGTGGCTGTATCAATTTACATTCCCACCAACAGTGCAAGAGTGTCCCCTTTTCCCCACACCCTCTCCAGCATTTATTGTTTCTAGATTTTTTGTTTTGTTTTGTTTTGTTTTGTTGTTTTTTTGGTACGCAGGCCACTCACTGTCGTGGCCCTCCCGTTGAGGAGCACAGGCTCCGGACGCGCAGGCTCAGTGGCCATGGCTCAAGGGCCCAGCCGCTCTGCAGCATGCGGGATCTTCCTGGACCAGGGCATGAACCCGTGTCCCCTGCATCTGCAGGCGGACTCTCAGCCACTGCGCCACCAGGGAAGCCCGTTTCTAGATTTTTTGATGATGGCCATTCTGACCAGTGTGAGATGATATCTCATTGTAGGTTTGATTTGCATTTCTCTAATGATTAATGATGTTGAGCATTCTTTCATATGTTTGTTGGCAATCTGGGAATCTTCTTTGGAGAAATGTCTATTTAGGTCTTCTGTCCATTTTTGGATTGGGTTGTTTGTTTTTTTGTTATTGAGCTGCTTGTAAATTTTGCAGAGTAATCCTTTGTCAGTTGCTTCATTTGCAAATCTTTTCTCCCATTCTGAGGGTTGTCTTTTCAACTTGTTTATGGTTTCCTTTGCTGTACAAAAGCTTTTAAGTTTCATTAGGTCCCATTTGTTTATTTTTCTTTTTATTTCCATTTCTCTAGGAGGTGGGTCAAAAATAATCTTGCTGTGATTTATGTCATAGAGTGTTCTGCCTATGTGTTCCTCTAAGAGTTTGATAATCTCTGGCCTTACATTTAGGTCTTTAATCCATTTTGAGTTTGTTTTTGTGTATGGTATTAGGGAGTGTTCTAATTTCATACTTTTACATGTACCTTTCCAGTTTTCCAAGCACCACTTATTGAAGAGGTTGTCATTTCTCCACTGTATACTCTTGCCTCTTTTATCAAAGATAAGTTGACCATATGTCCGTGGGTTTATATCTGGGCATTCTATCCTGTTCCACTGATCTATATTTCTGTTTTTGTGCCAGGCCCATACTGTCTGGATTACTGTAGCTTTGTAGTATAGTCTGAAGTCAGGGAGACTCATTCCTCCAGCTCCATTTTTTGTTCCCAAGATTGCTTTGGCTATTCGGGTTTTTTTGTGTTTCCATACAAATTGTGAAATTTTTTGCTCTATTTCTTTGAAAAATACCAGTGGTAGTTTGATAGGGATTGCATTGAATCTGTAGATAGCTTTGTGTAGTAGAGTCATTTTCACAATGTTGATTCCTCCATTCCAAGAACATGGTATATCTCTCCATCTATTGTATCATCTTTAATTTCTTTCATCAGTGTCTTATAATTTTCTGCATACAGGTCTTTTGTCTCCTTAGGTACGCTTATTCCTAGATATCTTATTCTTTTTGTTGCAGTGGTAAATGGGAGTGTTTTCTTAATTTCACTTTCAGATTTTTCATCATTAGTGTATAAGAATGCCAGAGATTTGTGTGCATTAATTTTGTATCCTGCTACTTTACCAAATTCATTGATTACCTCTAGTAGTTTTCTGGTAGCATCTTTAGGATTCTCTATGAATAGTATCATGTCATCTGCAAAGAGTGATAGCTTTACTTCTTCTTTTCTGATTTGGATTCCTTTTATTTCCTTTTCTTCTCTGATTGCTGTGGCTAAAACTTCCAAAACTATGTTGAATAAGAGTGGTGAGAGTGGGCAACCTTGTCTTGTTCCTGATCTTAGTGGAAATGGTTTGTTTTTCACCATTGAGGACAATGTTGGCTGTGGGTTTGTCATATATGGCCTTTATTATGTTGAGGAAAGTTCCCTCTATGCCTACTTTTCACAGGATTTTTATCATAAATGGGTGTTGAATTTTGTCAAAAGCTTTCTCTGCATCTATTGAGATGATCATACAGTTTTTCTCCTTCAATTTGTTAATATGATTTATCACATTGATAGATTTGCGTATATTGAAGAATCCTTGCATTCGTGGAATAAACCCCACTTGATCATGTTGTATGATCCTTTTAACATGCTGTTGGACTCTGTTTGCTAGTATTTTGTTGAGGATTTTTGCATCTATGTTCATCAGTGATATTGGCCTGCAGTTTTCTTTCTTTGTGACATCTTTGTCTGGTTTTGGTATCACAGTGATGGTGGCCTCGTAGAATGAGTTTGGGAGTGTTCCTCCCTCTGCTATACTTTGGAAGAGCTTGAGAAGGAAAGGTGTTAGCTCTTCTCTAAGTGTTTGATAGAATTCGCCTGTGAAGCCATCTGGTCCTGGGCTTTTGTTTGTTGGAAGATTTTTAATCACAGTTTCAATTTCAGTGCTTGTGATTGGTCTGTTCATATTTTCTATTTCTTCCTGCTTCAGTCTTGGCCCTTTGTGCATTTCTAAGAATTTGTCCATTTCTTCCAGGTTGTCCATTTTATAGGCATAGAGTTGCTTGTAGTAATCTCTCATGATCCTTTGTATTTCTGCAGTGTCATTTGTTACTTCTCCTTTTTCATTTCTAATACTATTGATTTGAGTCTTCTCCGTTTTTTTCTTGATGAGTCTGGCTAATGGTTTATCAATTTTGTTTACCTTCTCAAAGAACCAGCTTTTAGTTTTATTGATCTTTGCTATAAATTCCTTCATTTCTTTTTCATTTATTTCTGATCTGATATTTATGATTTCCTTCCTTCTGCTAACTTTGTGGGGTTTTTCGTTCTTTTTTCTCTAATTGCTTTAGGTTTAAGGGTAGGTTGTTTATTTGAGATGTTTCCTGTTTCTTAAGGTAGGATTTTATTGCTATAAACATCCCTCTTAGAACTGCTTTTGCTGCATCCCATAGGTTTCGGGTCATCGTGTCTCCATTGTCATTTGTTTCTAAGTATTTTTTTTGTTTGTTTTCCTCTTTGACTTCTTCAGTGATCACTTCGTTATAAATAGTGTATTGTTTAGCCTCCATGTGTTTGTATTTTTTACAGACCTTTTTCTGTAATTGGTATCTAGTCTTATCATGTTTTGGTCAGAAAAGATACTTGATATGATTTCAATTTTCTTAAATTTACCAAGGCTTGATTTGTGACCCAAGATATGGTCTACCCTGGAGAATGTTCCATGAGCACTTGAGAAAAATGTGTATTCTGTTGTTTTTAGATGGAATGTCCTATACATATCAATTAAGTCCATCTTGTTTAATGTATCATTTAAAGCTTGTTTTTCCTTATTGATTTTCATTTTGGATGCTCTGTCCATTGGTGAAAGTGGGGTGTTAAAGTCCCCTACTATGATTGTGTTACTGTCGATTTCCCCTTTTATGGCTGTTAGTATTTGCCTTATGATTGAGGTGCTCCTATGTTGGGTGCATAAATATTTATAATTGTTATATCTTCTTCTTGGATTGATCCCTTGATAATTATGGAGTGTCCTTTTTTGTCTCTTGTAATAGTCTTTATTTTAAAGTCTATTTTGTCTGATATGAAAATTGCTACTCCAGATTTCTTTTGATTTCCATATTCATGGAATATCTTTTTCCATTCCCTCACTTTCAGTCTGTATGTGTCCCTAGGTCTGAAGTAGGTCTCTTGTACACAGCATATATATGGGTCTTGTTTTTGAATCTATTCAGCCAGTCTGTTTCTTTTGGTGTGAGCCTTTAATCCATTTACATTTAATTATTGATATGTATGTTCCTATTCCCCATTTTCTTAATTGTTTTGGGTTTGTTACTGTAGGTCTTTTCCTTCTCTTGTGTTTCTTGCCTAGAGAAATTCCTTTAGCATTTGTTGTAAAGCTGGTTTGGTGGTACTGAATTTTCTCAGCTTTTACTTGTCTGTAAAGGTTTTAATTTCTCTATCAAATCTGAATAAGATCCTTGTTCAGTAGAGTAATCTTGGTTGCAGGTTTTTCTCCTTCATCACTTTAAATATGTCCTGCCACTCCCTTCAGGCTTGCAGAGTTTCTGCTGAAAGATCAGCTGTTAACCTTATGGGGATTCCCTTGTGTGTTATTGGTTTTTTCTCCCTTGCTGCTTTTAATATGTTTTCTTTGTATTTAATATTTGATAGTTTGATTAATATGTGTCTTGGTGTGTTTCTCCTTGGATTTATCCTGTATGGCACTCTGTGTGCTTCTTGAACTTGATTGACTATTTCCTTTCCCATATTAGGGAAGTTTTCAACTATAATCTCTTCAAATATTTTCGCAGTCCCTTTCTTTTTCTCTTCTTTTTCTGGGACCCCTAAAATTCGAATGTTGTTGTGTTTAATGTTGTCTGAGAAGTTTCTGAGACTGTCCTCAGTTCTTTTCATTCTTTTTTTCTTTATTCTGCTCTGCATTACTTATTTCCACTGTTTTATGTTCCAGGTCACTTATCCGTTCTTCTGTTTCAGTTATTTTGCTATGGATCCCTTCTAGAGTATTTTTAATTTTGTTTATTGTGTTGTTCATCATTGCTTGTTTCCTCTTTAGTTCTTCTAGGTCCTTGTTAAATGTTTATTGCATTTTCTCTATTCTATTGCCAAGATTGTGGATCATCTTTACTATCATTATTCTGAATTCTTTTTCAGGTAGACTGCCTATTTCTTCTTCATTTATTAGGTCTGGTGGGTTTTTACCTTGTTCCTTCATCTGCTGTGTGTTTTTTTGTCTTTTCATTTTGCTTATCTTACTGTATTTGGGGTCTCCTTTTCGCAGGCTGCAGGTTTGTAGTTCCCGTTATTTTTGGTGTCTGTCCCCAGTGGCTAAGTTTGTTTCAGTGGGTTGTGTAGGTTTCCTGGTGGAGGGGACTAGTGCCTGTGTTTTGGTGGATGAGGCTGGATCTTGTCTTTTTGGTGGGCAGGTCCACACCTGGTGGTGTGTTCTGGGCTGTCTGTGGCCTTATTGTGATTTTAGGTAGCCTCTCTGCTAATGGGTGGGCCTGTGATCCTGTCTTGCTAGTTGTTTGGCATAGGGTGTCCAGCACTGTAGCTTGCTGGTCGTTGAGTGAAGCTGGGTCTTGGTGTTGAGATGGAGAGCTCTGGGTGTTTTTCACCCTTTGATATTACATGCAGCTGGGAGGTCTCTTGTGGACCAGTGTCCTGAAGTTGGCTCTCCCACCTCAGTTGCACAGCCCTGACACGTGGTTGGAGCACTGACAGCCTGTCCTCCACATGGCTCAGAATAAAAGGGAGAAAAAATAGGAAGAAAGAGGATAAAATAAAATAAAGTAAGATAAAATAAAATAAAGTTATTATAATAAAAATTAATTATTAAGAAAATTTTTTTTAAGTTAAAAAAAAGCTGGATGGACAGAGACCTAGGACAAATGGTGAAAGCAAAGCTATACAGACAAAATCTCACACAGAAGCATACACATACACACTCACAACAAGAGGAAAAGGGACAAAAATAATATATCTTGCTCCCAAAGTCCATCTCCTCAATTTGGGATGATTCGTTTTCTATTCAGGTATTCCATAGATGCAGGGTACATCAAGTTGATTGTGGAGATTTAATCCTCTGCTCCTGAGGCTGCTGGCAGAGATCTCCCTTTCTCTTCTTTGTTTGCACAACTCCTGGGTTCAGCTTTGGAGTTGGACAGGCCTCTGCATGTAGGTCCCCTGAGAGCATCTGTTCTCTGCTCAGACAGGACGGGGTTAAAGGAGCAGCTGATTCGGGGGCTCTGGCTCACTCAGGCCAGGGGTGGGGGGAGGGGTACGGTTGTGGGGCGAGCCTGCGGCGGCAGAGGCCGGCATGACTTTGCACCAGCCTGAGGTGCGCCATGCATTCTCCCGGGAAAGTTGTCCCTGGATCACTGGACTCTGACAGTGGCGGGCTGCACAGGCTTCCGGGAGGGGTGGTGGGGAGAGTGACCTGTGCTTGCACACAGGCTTCTTGGTGGCTGCAGCAGCAGCCTTAGCATCTCATGCCCATCTCTCGGGTCCGCGCTGATACCCGCGGCTCGCGCCCGTCTCTGGAGCTCCTTTAAGCAGCGCTCTTAATCCCCCTCCTCGAGCACCAGGCAACCAAGAGGCAAGAAAAAGTGTCTTTTCTCTTTGGCAGGTCCAGACTTTACCCAGACTCCCTTCCGGCTAGCCATGGCGCACTAACCCCTTCAGGCTGTGTTCATGCCGGCAACGCCAGTCCTCTCCCTGCGCTCCGACCGAAGCCCGAGCCTCAGCTCCCAGCCCCCGCCCATCTCGGCAGGTGAGCAGACAAGCGTCTCGGGCTGGTGAGTGCCGGTTGGCACTGACCCTCTGTGCGGGAATCTCTCCACTTTGCCCTCTGCACCCCTGTTGCTGTGCTCTCCTCCATGGCTCTGAAGCTTCCCCCTCTGCCACCCGCAGTCTCCACCCGCGAAGGGGCTTCTAGTGTGTGGAAACCTTTCCTTCTTCACAGGTTCCTCCCACTGGTGCAGGTCCCATCCCTATTCTTTTGTCTCTGTTTTTTCTTTTTTCTTTTGCCCTACCCAGGTATGTGGGGAGTTTCTTGCCTTTTGGGAGGTCTGAGGTCTTCTGCCAGCGTTCTGTAGGTGTCTGTAGGAGTTGTTCCCCATGTAGACGTATTTCTGATGCATTTGTGGGGAGGAGGATGATCTCCACGTCTTACTCTTCTGCCATCTTCTCAAATCTCTTGAACTCAGCATTTAACACAGGAGCGAGACGAAAGAGCAGATAATAATCAAAACTGTTTGCTAAATGTACTGGTCGCTTTAGAAGCAATTACAACTGGGAGACTTCACATAAGAGGAGATATTTGAGATGCATCTTAAAGAAAAAAGAGTTTTGAGTAGGCATAGGAACAGAGAAAGGCCAGCTCAATTTCAGAAAGCTATATATGCAAAAAGGTATGTGGCAAGAGAGATGTAGTATCTTCTAAAGAAAGCACAAAAGTTTAGTGGAGTAAAAAATTAAACAGAAACTAGTTTGTGAATCATCTTGCATATTGCACAAAGAATTTGGAACTTTATCTTGAAATGATGCAATGTTACTGAACAATTCTAAAGAAAGAAGTTAAAATTAGGTTTGTATTTTTAGTAATCGTACTCTATACGCAGGAGAAAGGAGCAGCCGTGTAGGAAAAATCCTGGAGTTTTTAAACCAGTTAAAAGGCTACTGAAATAAACAAAGTGCAACATAATGAAGATCTAAAGCAAGGTATTTGCACTGAGAGTAAATAGAAGTAACATTATAGAACAATCAGGAAGGAGAAGCAAAAATACTAATGGATTGATGAAAGGGAAGAGTCAAGGATGATGTAAAACCAACAATAAAAAGGATAAATGAGTACGCTTGAACCCAGCTTGATAAAATAAACCATGTTTCATTTACTGATCATTTACAACCTAAATACAAGTGTGATACTATGTACTTTGGTTCCAATGATAACTTCTACTTCCTTGTCCCTACAGATTAGTTTATCCATATTCACAAAAATCTTCCTGCCCCAATCCTACTATATTCAGTGTAGTTGTTGCTTCTATTGTCCTAGTCTACCTCATTCCTGAACTTTTTATCCTCTTCTGTGACTTCTAAAGATTTACTTACTAGAATTTTTTTAAACTTCTATTACACATACCCAAATATGTTTAAAAGTAAGTTTAAAAATAAAGATGTTCTTTTTTGTAAAGAAATATTTCTGAAAAATACCAATTCTGCCACACTATTCAAGACATGGCTCCTCTGCTACCTGTATAATCAGATTTGCTCTCTACTTCTTTGACATAGAGCACCTCCTTGGAAGAGGTTTTATTTCACACCCTGAGATGTGGCAGAAAAAGAATTTCCAGTATGAGCTTGACCTTTAAAAATCTCTGCCATATAACAACCATCCTAAGCATAACAATTTAGCCAATGATGTGATTTCAAATGTTCTCCCCAGATGCAGCCTTTTGGACTTTTAAAACTTAGCAGTCACACTGTAAGTCAAGGTGGCAGTATTATTAATATTATTTTATGATTAGTTTCTGACACAGAAGTACTTTACATAATATGTAAAGTACTATACATAACGATACTAAATATGCTTAATATTGCATTTTGTTAACTTTTTTCAATACAGTTTAATAGCTTGATAAAATGACTAGCACATAGTGCATGATAAATATGTAATATAAATTAATTAATGTCAATACTATAAAACTATTGGTCTTTTTTTTTTTGGTCATTTTTATTTAGGTAATTTAATATGTGTCCACATGACACCATGTAGACATAATTTTAAAATCTTAGAGGCATTTAACAGTCATAGTTCTTCTTGATAGACACCAACTCTGGTTGTCTTAAGAGTGTTCAGGGAGTCCAAGGAAGGCTTAGCAAAGGAGAAGGGACTAGCACAGCTCTGGGGTGAGACAGCAGTAAGAGTATCCCATCACTCTACATAACTCCTGTGCTGTTACCACTGCCACTGCTTGACACAGCCACTGCCACTGGACACCACTGGCAGACTACCCCCAAACTTTATTTATTTCTTCCTCTTTGTATCACTCAAGTTACAAGAGGAGAGGCGACAGGGAGAATTCTCTGGGAAGAATTTAATTGGTTGAACACAGGTCACTTGCCCAAACCTTGGCTTCCAGGGTTTCTCCTCTGAGGTTCTCTGGTGGGAGGTGGGGCATTGCATCCCACCACCAGTATACACAGTAGAGATTATTCCATAAATGGGAAGAAGATAGTATTTTAGGGTGGAAGGAGATAGTATGCTTTGGAGATGGTAGTTACAGGCTGTCCGGTATGTGAACAGGGCACAGATAGAGTTGTAGGATTTTGAACCATTACTAAAGCTTATTACTTTTATTATACTACTTATCATACTGGTTTATATTAAGGTATGTCTGTTTCCTCAAGTGAATTCCTTCAGGTTAGGGAAGATGCATGCATTCTTTAAAAAGTAATTTTAATTATATTAACTAGTATTAATTAATAATAAGTAACAATGGAATACTAGTCAGCCATAAAAAATAATGGAATATTGCCATTTGCAGCAACATGGATGGACCTAGAGAATATTATGCTTAGTGAAATAAGTCAGACAGAGAAAACCAAATACTGTATGATATCATGTATATGTGGAATCTAAAAGATAACACAAATGAATGTATATGCAAAGCAGAACAGACTCACAGATATAGAAAACAAATTAGTAGTTACCAAAGGGGAGAGGAAAGGGAGGGGGGCAAATTAGAGGTATGGGATTAAGAGATATAAACTACTATGTATAAAATAGATAATCAACAAGGATATACTGTACAGCACAAGGAATTATAGCCCTAATCTTGTAATAACTTTTAATGGAGCATAATCTATGAAAATACTGAATAACTATGTTACACACCTAAAACTAATATAATACTGTAAATCAACTATACTTCAATAAAAGTAAATAAATAAATCGGCCTTTTCCTCCTGTATCTGACTCATAATATATACCCCATTTTATGTAAGAATTCACACACATGTGATTTTAAAATGTTCTTTTGATATTTCATGTCTAATTATTTTTTAAGATCCCACAATGGTAACTCCTAATCAAAAGGGGCTTAAGAAAATTAAACAATGATTTTATTATATTTATTCCCAATAATCTATATTGCAAAATGTCTTAGGGTCATAAACTTCCAGAAGTCTCAACATTCCAACCCCATGTTGGAATTTAACCCAACACCCATTTGCTCCTTAACACCAAAAAATGGATGCTTTAGTCCCCTCAGTTTAATAATGCTCAAGCTAGTGTCTTCAGTTGTCTTTTAGCTGTTGTTTTTAATAGAAATGTATTATGCTTAGCTCTCTAGTAACACTTCTGATAAGTTATTGCTTTGTATTTGTGTTCTGTATAAAAATGAACAGTAGGATTCAAATCGTATTTGAGAGCTCAGAGTTCAGCCAAAAATTCAATTATGTAAATTGGAAAACAAAATGCCAGTGAAAAGAAAGCTAACCATTCAATGTACCTTAACTCAGATAGGGGCTGAAGGGGGGCTGTAAATAAGGAGAGAAAAAGAGCATTGCTGTAGCATTTGGAGGAGGACAGATATTTTTTACACTGTCTTGCAGTAATAAGAATCTTCATCCACCTTCTACCCGAAATGTATCTGTAGCCATGATTTGAACCATTGATCTGTGCGTATGCTTTATACTCTCTGGGTGGCTGTGCTTCACAAAGGCCCTGTTCTCTCATTTGTGTGGGTATAGATTTGTACTGCTGAACAAACAAAACAAGGCAGAACGCAAACAATCAATGAACCCTGGGGGGAGGGTTTAAAAGGCAGATAACTGGTTGATGTCCGGGCATTGGCACACAATCTGGAGGGTTTATTTTTATGAATGCACATTTCAGTTTGAAAAAGATCTTTGGAAAACTGGCTTTGGAAAGAATC
Source organism: Pseudorca crassidens (assembly GCF_039906515.1). Taxonomy (NCBI): domain Eukaryota; kingdom Metazoa; phylum Chordata; class Mammalia; order Artiodactyla; family Delphinidae; genus Pseudorca; species Pseudorca crassidens. The sequence goes on along the minus strand of NC_090304.1, from coordinate 73,266,816 downwards.
TAAGGTATAGTAAATTTTTGTTGTTGTTGTTTTATTTTTGTTTTAATACTGGTTTCTACGGATTCTATGGATATATCTCAGAAGCGGCTTCAGGGGATGAGGGCAAAGGAGGTTGGACTCAGGGGGCCTGTCACCTTACCTTAATCATCACAGCATTTCTTGTATCTCTTGAACACATTATTTTTCCACTTAATTGAGGAATAGATTTGTCTGCTAAAAACCATTTTTAAAATCACTGATCTAGTTCAAAGTAATACTTCATTTTACAGCTGAACAAGGAGAGGCCAAAAGGGTTAAGTTAGTAGAACACTGACCATAGCTAGTATTAATAGAGCTGAGATTAAAATCCTCTTCTTTTCCAGCCTGTGTCTACCACCAGCTCAAGTTGCCTTTTATTCAGTTCACTAAGTTCTAGTCATTCCATCCTTGATAGTCAACCAAAGCACCCCCAGCACACAAATTTTAAAAAGGGGTTTTGAACTCTGAGTTAGGTTAAACAATCTAAAGAAAATAATAATGAGGATAAATTATAACTACAGAATTATTAATAATTTGCAAAAGATAGATGGATACGTACAAAACTTCTCTGTTAAAATAAGCAGCCAATGACCTCAGTTACACTTTTGGGAGAGCTCTATCAAGGAAGAGATATATCTAGGTATAAAGAATAATGACTAAGTAAAGGAAAAATGTTGTAGACAGAGGAAAGAGCATAAAAAGATAGGAAATCATGTTAAGTGCATTGATGTATTTATCAATGAGGAAGGAAATTATTTCAGTAACTGATTAAAGTAAATGTATTCAGATAATATTGACAGACACTTTGAAATACAAAACATGATTCATATAATGTACCACCTTATCATTTCAAGAATGCTGATGTGTGAAGGACTAGTAAACTCCCAGAATGCTTTTTTATCTACAGGTTTTAATACCTGAGGTTTTGTTATATAAGGAAAAGCTTAAATGAGCTCTTGTAAACAGTTATTTCCATAGTGACCATAGCCATTTGCCAGTGAGAGGACAGTTTATGCCTCTGCCCTCCCTAAATGGCATGCATATTTTACTACAAGCTCTTGCCAGTCTGGTTTGTCTCAATAACTGATCCACCTCTGAGCCCAAACAACCATGCCACTCAATTTTAGTCAATTTGCCTCCGTTTTCCATCCTGTTTTCAGGTCACATTTGCTGTATTTAAAGCAGCTGTGTTGAATCAGCTGAAACTCAAAGCATTCAATGAAAGCCTTAAACATGTAACTACAGCTTCACATAAATATCTCTGACTTGAAGCTTTAATATAAAGTGCCGCACATACACACACATTCAATCAGGAAACAGTTCAGAAGCACTGCTCAAGTAGATAACAGTTGTCTGTTCTGTGAATTAACACTGTAGGTCCTTCTGAATAAGGTCCACTCTAGCGAAGCCATAGTGTTTTATCACAGATCTTCTTTTCTTAAGGTAAATTATTACAAGCTAAAAAATAATCCTGGCTAGTATTTTTAAAATAAGGAACCTAACTTTGGGCCCTTCCATTATTCTTTCACTATAACTCTGCCAAATCTAACTACTAATCTAAAAAATAATGAGGGGAATGAACAGAACAAAACTACTGGCCTGTAAGAATTTTCTAGTAGTTTAATACATTGCAGTTGCTTGAATTATTAACATCTTGCTCTGAGAACATATATTTAAATTGAAAAGCATTGTCATGAAGCAGGAAGTTGGGAAAATAACATAACATTGAAGATCTACATGACACTGACTTTTTTGACAAAGCAGTTAGGATTAACATCCTCTGATATCACACAGGACCATCAGCATTTGCAACACGATTGTGACACAGCCTAAAAGCAAAATCTAACAGAGAGGAAGGCAGACCTGGAGTATAGGGCTAACAGGGAAGTAATTTAGTAGAAGCCAAGAAGAACAGCATCCAGGAAGAGTGATAAATTTGATATATGTCTAAAAGACAGAGATAAGAGGGGACTTTGTGGTCTTTGCACTTTGTTATTGATCTGCTCGCTGGGCTATTTAATGTGTCTGGTAATAATACATTATTTCCCCAGCTTCAGACTTAAAATGTGATAGTAAAAATTAATAAAGACTATTTTTCTCCTTTCTTGTGCATTTTACTACACTGCATTTGTCATGGGAATAGTAAGAAGTTACACACATTAAATTACCCTCTTATGAGCTATGATGATTAGTAATTTGAGCATCAGCAAAAGGGTGTCCATAATCCTAACAATTTAGCAGAGAGTCTTAATACACTCTCTTGAATTCTAAGCATCCTTGACTGCATGGATTTGTGGAGTGAACATAGGCTTTGAAGTCAGACAGACCAAGCTTAGGCAAGTTATTTAACCTCCCTGAGCTCATAATAAAATGGAAATAATAAGGTGTAACTCATAGGGTCATTGAAAACATTGCAGAGAAAGTTCTTAACAAGCACCTGACACTCACAAAATGAAAGCCATCATTGTTGTTTAAAGAAGCAGACCATAAAGAACTAACATGTATAACTCAGTGTTCTAAATCCTTGTTGTTCATCAGAATCACTTTTGAAATTATTCTAGAGACACCAAACCCCATCCCAAGAGATATTTACTCAGTAGGTAAGGTGTAGCCATCTCTATTTTTTAAAGAACTCCATGGGTGATCCCTATGTTCAGCCAGGACTGATAAATATCAGTCCTTTTATAAAAATATTTTCCAAAGTCAAAGAAGAACTCAAAACTTTAAAAGTGAAGAAGTCTTTAATAAAGAACAACACTTCTGTCTTCCTATTGTCATCCACTATTGTATATACCACATAGAAAAGGGTGTGTATATACAGATAAATGCTGACTATGGTTCTACAACTGATATATACTTTCATCAGGCAAAGGAGATTTTTTTCTAAATGGAAGATAAATATTTGAACCAACCAAATATTTGAGCCAAATAAAGAAGTTTATATCTATTTGATACTAAGCACAACTAGCTCTGTTTGGACTGCAGTCCAAGATACAAAAACAGGAGCCTGAACTCAGAACATCTGGCCTGTGCTTCTGCCTTGGATTCAAGAATCCTACAATATGATACGTGTAAATTTCTCTTGCATCCCGAGGCAATGTTGCCTCTTTCCACCAGCCCCGCCCTCTCATTATGTTTCAGAACAGCATCTGGAGCCTGACCAAGTTCATAACAGTGATCACAGTAAATACAAGCCAAAATTGAAAAGAATCCAACTGTGAATCAATATTAAGCTAAATACCACCACGCATCTCAGACTGCAATGATGGAACACATTAGAACTGAGTGCAGGATGGTGGATCATGCACAGAACTCAGAGCAGCTGAGATCAACCCTAGGATTTAAATCTGAATCAAGAGGTATGCAAACAGACTAGGATAACATTTAGGTTTTTCTTCTCTGTATTCTTTTTCCACAAGAAATGAAGGAAACATTTCAATTCATTAAACATTATTCTCTTTGGAAGCTGTTAGGAGCAAAGTTTGATTAAACCACTACCATAAACATGTCAAAACAAACCTGTCAGAACCTTATGAATGCTTTCCATTCAGTCATTAATAATAAGAAAAATGGGGCTTCCCTGGTGGCGCAGTGGTTGAGAGTCCGCCTGCCGATGCAGGGGACACGGATTCGTGCCCCGGTCTGGGAAGATCCCACACTGCCGCGGAGCGACTAGGCCCGTGAGCCATGGCCGCTGAGCCTGCGCGTCCGGAGCCTGTGCTCCGCAATGGGAGAGGCCACAACAGGGAGAGGCCCGCGTACCAAATAAATAAATAAATAAAAATAATAAGAAAAATGGCAGCAATCACTTTTATATAATGCTTACTATGTACCAGACACTGTTCTGTTATTCACATATTGATTCATTTAATCTTAACAACTACCCTATGAAATAGGTAATTTTTTATAACGCTGTGTGGCATGCCACCCAGATTTTCCTTCAGGGAGGAAGGACATATTCCCTCCCCGCTGCTGGGATTGCTGCTGGAAGATGACCCTTTGCTGTCAGCCATCTTTGGAGATTGCCTTGACTGAAGAATACTTTCTTATCCAAGGTCATGCCACCTTCTACAGGCAGCTCTGATCCAATGATTAATTACAATGTGGGTGTAAAGTCCTGATCCTCTTGCACCATTCAAAGATATCAAAAGATATCCCAGTTCCACAACTCTCCACGGGCTTGGCTGAAAACTTGCTTGGAATTATATCACAGCTCAAATTTTCCTTCTGCCCAAACCTCCTTCCCATCCTTCCTATTCATATTCCCAAAGCACTCCATAAATATTGATAAATGTCTTGCACACTAATCTCTGTCTCAGAGTCTGCTTCCCAGGAGATGTAACCTACAAGCAACTTACACAATTTGATCATCTTGACAACCTTTCAGAAACAGGTGTCCACTTGACATATGCTAGTGATGCTGCTGTACTTGTCACTCAGTATTTCTCATTGTCTCCTTCCCTCTCTACTTCTCACTCTGAGCATCTCACTTCATCTTCTACTGCCTCTGTTTCTATCAGTCTCACATTCAGAAACCTTAAGATGTGGCTGGTTACTTAGTTACTATCTAAAAAGGTTTTTTTCTATAAGAGAGAATGTCTCTTAAAGAGCCTGGTAGTCCTATGTCTAGCCTGTAATAGTTGCTCATGTTTAGAGGTCAGATTTCTGAGTCCATTAAAACTAGCCAGATTAACAGGAACGCAAACAAGAGGACTGCGAATTTATGCCTAGGTAAATATTTCTACTTGTTTAGCTTGCTGAAGGACTTTAGATGTAAGTTGAATTTAGATTTTCTTTGATTCACTAATTTGCTAATTTTGAGATTGTAATAAGTCATTTTCATTGCTTTCCACTAACCTTCCAAATTCCAAAGAGTTGTAAAAATGTAACTAATTCTGCATAATCTCTTCCATTGACTTCCATTGTTTACTCTGCTCAATACCCCACCTTCTGGTGAATCTTTTTTGGTAAACTTCTTCTGACTCATACACCAATCATGTGGTACTGGTTGGGTCATCATGTTATTGTATTACTCTATCACTGCAGATGATGACTCAGAGGTGAGAATTTGATCTGTGGCAGGTCAATAAAACTTCTCTAGCATTTTCCTGGCTGGAACTGAAAACAAATATTATTCCAGCTCTAAAATACAGCCATCAGCCCCCAAATTCTCCTATTCATGGAGGATGCTGGTGTATAATATGAGGAGAGAGCCTATAAAAATGAGCACAGGTAACAAATATAATGACTACCTAATTCCAGTCCTAACCCAACTATGGCTCTTTCTCAAAAAAAATTTTTTTAACTTGCTTTCGATAACCCTCCATTATCTCCCATTAAGGATTAATCATAAGCTCCTTAGCATGAAATACAAAGACCTTCACAATATTACTCAACCTGTCTATCTAACTGCATCCTTACCTCCTGCTTATGATGCATCCTGTCCTCCATGATACTCAGTTCTAGTAATATCATCAAGTGCCTGAATGGTGAGTCAGGATTCAGCACAAACTGTGCCTTCTCTGAAAAACACTCCTGTCAGAATTAGTCACTGATCCCTCATGTTCTGATAAATCTAACATCATTCATTTGTGAGTCTGTGTCCGCTGTTATCTATGGATCATAGAAATTAAGATGTGAAGACAAAGTTGAATCTGAATGGAAAAAAAATCACAAGGAAAAGACATCTTATACATATTCTTTCACAGGCTCTACATATTCACTTAAAAAGATACACAGATAGAGGTTATTATATTTGCAAAGGTATCAAAAATAGAAAAATACTTGGATAAATTAACACTAAAAATTACATTTTGGGCAATGCCAAAGTGGTATTTCACATCTACCATGAAATCTCCTGTCTTTATCAGGGCAATCCCCTGGGACAACTGCTTATTGATACCATGCTTCCTCCCAATTCGTGTTCTTCATTCTGTTCCTTTCCTTTTGTTTGCTTTAGGTTTAATTTGTACTTCTTTCCCTAGTTTCCTAAAATGAAGTACAGGTTACTGATTTTTAAACTCTCTTTCTTTCTAATATTTGCATTTAAAGCTATAAATTCCCCTATAAACACTGATTTCTTCCCATTCCACAAATTTTAAAAAGTTGCATTTCCATATTTCATTCAAAATATTTTTAAAGTGTCTTTTCAGACTTCTAATTTGACTCAGATGTTCTTTAAAGGTGTGTTGTTTGACCTCCAAGTATTTGTGGATTTTCCAACTACATTTTTTATTGATTTCTAATATAACTTCATTATAGACTAAGAACATGCTTTGTATGATTTCCATTCTTTTAAATTTGTTAAGGTGTATTTCATGGCCCAGATTATAGTCTATATTAGTGAATGTTTCATACAACGTTCAGAAGTAGGTGTATTCTGCTCTTGTTGGGTGTAGTATTCTATAAATATCAATTAGAGCAAGTTGATTAATAGTGAAAATGCTGTTCAGGTCATCTATATATTTACTGATTTTCTGCCCCCTTGATCTATCAATCATTGACAAAGGAGTATTAAAGTCTCCAAATATAATTGTGGATTTTTCTATTTCTCCTTTTGGTTCTATCATTATTTTTCTTTTTTTTTCCCCATGTATTTTGATGCTGTGCTGTTAGGTGCAAACACATTTATGATTATTATGTCTTCTTGGAAAATTGAGCCCTTTATTATTATTATAGCCCTTTTCCCCCCAATAATCTTCATGTTCTGAATTAATATAACTACTCCAGCTTTCTTTGGATTTGTCTTAATATGACATACCTTTCTCTATTTTTTTTAATTTTTCCCTATCTGAGTCTTCATATTTAAAGTTTGTTTCTTCTAAACTACATACATTCAGGTCTTAATTTGTTTCTGTGCTCATAATTTCTGCCTTATAGACCATTCACAGTTAAAGCAATTATTTAAATATTTGGATTGATATCTGTCATTTTGACAACTGTTTTTATTTGTTACATTTGTTCTTTATTTTTTTTCTCCTTTCTTATTCTACATGGTTTGGTTTAATTGAACATTTTGTTAGATTCCATTGTGTATGTGTGTATCAATTATACTTTTTTTTGACAGTACCTTAATAGTTGCCCTGGAGTTTTCAATATGCATTTTTGACTCATCACCTTCAACTAACACTACACCACTTCACCTGTTGGTCAGATGTTCCCTCCCATTTCTTGTGACATCACATATATCATATATTCATTTCTTTATCCATATGCTAGAATCAATGAATACTACATTATTACTAGATTGTTTTAAGCAAACAGTTATCTTTTAGATCAATTAAGAATAAGAAAAATATTTTTTACCTTTGTTTATTTCTTCTCTGTCATTCTTTTTTATATAGATCTGAGTTTCTGACCTATAACATTTTTCTTCTCCTTGAGGAACTTATTTTAATGTCTATTTTAGGCCATATCTGTTGATGATGAATTACCTCAGTTTTTGTTTGTTTGCTTGCTTTTTTTTTGTCTATGAAAGTCTTTATTTCACCTTCATTTTTGAAGGATAATTCCACTGGATACAGAATTCTAGTTTGGTGGGCTTATTCTTTCAAAGCCTTAAATATTTCACTCCAAACTTTCCTTCCTTGTATGGTTTATGAAAAAAAGTCCACTGTAATTCCTATTCTTTCTCCATATGTAAGGATTTCCATCACCATCACCACTTCAGCTTCTATCAAGATCTTCTTCTTTGACCTTGGTTTTCTGCAATGTGAATATGATATGCCTAGATGTGACTTTCTTTGATATTTATCCTGTTTGGTGTTCCTTGAGTTTCCAGGATCTTTTGCTTAGTGTCTGTCATTCTTTTTGGAAGGTGCTCAGCCATTATTATTTCAAATATTTCTTGTGCTCCATCCTCTCTTCCTTCTCTGTCAGATATTCCAATTATGATTATTTTACATTTTTTAATACTGTCCCACAGTTCTTGATATTCTGTTCTATTTTTCATTCTTTTTCTTTTTGAGTTATGGTTTGGGATATTTCTCTTGACCTATCTTCAAGGTCATTGATTCTTCCTTTAACCATTTTTCAGTCTACTGATGAGCCCATTAAAGGCATTTTTTATCTCTGTTATCATGATTTTTATTTGTAGCATTTCCTTTAGATTTTTCTTAGAGTTTCCATCACTCTGTTTACATTATATATTCTTGCTTGCTCTTCACTTTTTCTATTAGAACCTCTGATATATTAAGCATAGTTATTTTAAATTACCTATCTTCCAAAATCTGGGTCATATCTTTGTTCTGTTCTGATGATTGCCTTTGTCTCTTCAGACTGTATTTTATATTGATTTTTTTTTTGCATGCCTTGTAATTTGTTGTTGTTATTGTTGAAAGCTATACATATTACACTGAGTAATAGAAACTGAGGTAAACAAGGCTTTTAAGTGAGGGTTTATGTTAATCTTCCCAGGAGCTGGGATGTGTTTAATTTTGGCTATAAGTATATGTGCCAGAGGCTTCAGATTCCTCTAGTGTCTTTGTTTTTGTCTCCTTTCTTGACTTTAGACTTCCTTAAGTCCCTCTCCTTAAGAAGAGTCTGTGTATTTCAGCTTTTTCAGCTGTTACCCATGGTTGTCATGCTGGAACATTGTTGGTGTGGTGATAACCTTAGAATCTTATGATTAAATATCAGTCATTTTGTGAGTCACACAGATTTGGGGCTGTGACCTTCACAATGTGTCTCCAGTGGTGTAGCTTTATCCTTCTGCCCACTGCTTTCCTCTTTAGCTTCTCAAGGCTATTTCTTTGAATCTGTAACTCTTATTGACTGTTTTTCTCTTTCCTTCATTAGGTGAGAAAGGAAGATTAAATGTCTAGCAAAGTCATTTTACCTGGGGTATGGGTCTTATCATGGAAAAGGTCCCAGGTGTATTTCAGAGTTTATTCTTCCTTACCCCCTGCCAAAACTAAAGGTTCTCATTCTTCATCTTCAACTGTGAACATGGTGTAGTTCCTGGAGGTAAAGCCCAGGAAAATGTGGGAGCTATTTGCTATGAACAAAGACAATTAATAAAAGTTTGCAAGGAAAAAATCACCATACCAGCCTCTAAAGAGATTCCTAGTTCCAAAGAAAGAACCCAAGAGGATTTTGAAATAAATTTTCCATTAAAAAGTCCCTGGAAATGTGACAGATTATAGGAAGTTAGATGTAGTAAGCTACTTCAGTTTCTATAATTTTGTTTTCCTTATATAGCAAATGGCATTCTAAATCAGACAACTTAATGCAACATTATTCTGCTACCAACATTTGTGCTTATATTTTAATATAAAATTAAATTACACTTTATATATTTTTAAAATGTTATTAATTTTACTTTCAAATTTTTATACAATATTTTTAATGTTAAAGAAATTTTGGCTTTCACATGTTTATTTATTTATTATTATTATTATTTTTGGATTAATGGTGCTTATATTGTTTTTATTATATTATCTTTTCCCCCACTCCCACCCTCCGCCACTTTCCCCCTTGGTGTCATACATTTGTTCTCTACATCTGTGTCTCAATTTCTGCCCTGCAAACCGGTTCACCTGTACCATTTTTCTAGGTTCCACATATATGTGTTAATATACGATATTTGTTTTTCTCTTTCTGACTTACTTCACTTTGTATGACAGTTTCTAGAATACATCCACGTCTCTACAAATGACCCAATTTTGTTGCTTTTTATGGCTGAGTAATATTCCATTGTATATATGTACCACATCTTCTTTATCCATTCAGCTGTCCATGGGCATTTAGGTGGCTTCCATGACCTGGTTATTGTAAATAGTGCTGCAATGAACATTGGGGTGCACGTGTCTTTTTGAATTATGGTTATCTGTGTGTATATGCCCAGGAGTGAGATTGCTCGATCATATGGTAATTCTATTTTTAGTTTTTTAAGGAACCTCCATAATGTTCTCCATAGTGGCTATATCAATATACATTACCACCAACAGTGCAAGTGGGTTGCCATTTCTCCACACCCTCTCCAGCATTTGTTGTTTGTAGATTTTCTGATGATGCCCATTCTAACAGGTGTGAGGTGATACCTCATTGGACATTTGATTTGCATTTCTCTAATGTTTAGTGATGTTGAGCAGCTTTTCATGTGCCTCTTGGCCATATGTATGTCTTCTTTGGAGAGATGTCTGTTTAGGTCTTCTGCCCATTTTTGGATTGGATTGTTTGTTTTTTTTAAAATTGAGCTGCATGGGCTGTTTATATATTTTGGAGATTAATCTTTTGTCCATTGCTGCATTTGCAAATATTTTCTCCCATTCTGAGGGTTGTCTTTTGGTCTTGTTTATGGTTTCCTTTGCTGTGCAAAAGATTTTAAGTTTCATTAGGTCCCATTTGTTTATTTTTGGTTTCATTTCCATTTCTCTAGGAGGTGGATCAAAAAGATCTTGCTATGATTTATGCCAAAGAGTGTTCTTCCTATGTTTTCCTCTAAGAGTTTATAGTGTCTGTTCTTACACTTGGGTCTCTAATCCATTTTGAGTTTATTTTTGTGTATGGTGTTAGGGAGTATTCTAATTTCATTCTTTTACATGTAGCTGTCCAGTATTCCCAGCACCACTTATTGAAGAGACTGTCTTTTCTCCATTGTATATGCTAGCCTCCTTTGTCATAGATTAGTTGACCATAGTGCATGGGTTTATCTCTGGGCTTTCTATCTTGTTCCATTGATCTATATTTCTGTTTTTGTGCCAGTACCATATTGTCTTGATTACTGTAGCTTTGTAGTATAGTCTGAAGTCAGGAAGTCTGATTCCTCCAGCTCCGATTGTTTCCCTCAAGACTGCTTTCTCAATTCGGGGTCTTTTGTGTCTCCATACAAATTTTAAGATTTTTTGTTCTAGTTCCGTACAAAATGCCATTGGTAATTTGGTAGGGATTGCATTGAATCTGTAGATTGCTTTGGGTAGTAGAGTCATTTTCACAATATTGATTTTTCCAATCCAAGAACATGGTATATCTCTCCATCTGTTGGTATCATCTTTAATTTCTTTCATCAGTGTGTTAAAGTTTTCTGCATACAGGTCTTTGGTCTCCTTAGGTAGGTTTTTTCCTAGGCATTTTATTTTTTTTGTTGCAATGGTAAATAGGAGTGTTTCCTTAATTTCTCTTTCAGATTTTTCATCATTAGTGTATAGGAATGCAAGACATTTCTGTGCATTAATTTTGTATCCTGCAGCTTTACCAAATTCATTGATTAACCCTAGTAGTTTTCTGGTGGCATCTTCAGGATTCTCTGTGTATGGTATCATGTCATCTTCAAACAGTGACAGTTTTACTTCTTCTTTTCCAGTTTGTATTCCTTTTATTTCTTTTTCTTCTCTGATTGCCATGGCTAGGACTTCCAAAACTATGTTGAATAATAGTGGTGAGACTGGACATCCTTGTCTTGTTCCTGATGTTAGAGGAAATGCTTTCAGTTTTTCACCATTGAGAATGATGTTTGCTGTGAGTTTTTCGTATATGGCCTTTATTATGTTGAGGTAGGTTCCCTCTATGCCCACTTTCTGGAGAGTTTTTATCATAAATTGGTGTTGAATTTTGTCAAAAGCTTTTTCTGCATCTATTGAGATGATCATATGGTTTTTCTTCTTCAATTTGTTAATATGGTGTATCATATTGATTGATTTGCATATATTGAAGAATGCTTGCATCACTGGGATAAATCCCACTTGATCATGGTGTATGATCCCTTTAATGTGTTGTTGGATTCTTTTTGCTAGTATTTTGTTGAGGATTTTTGCATCTATATTCATCAGTGATATTGGTCTGTAATTTTCTTTTTTTGTAGTATTTTGTCTGCTTTTGGTATCAGGATGATGGTGGCCTCATAGAATGAGTTTGGGAGTGTTCCTTCCTCTGCAGTTTTTTGGAAGAGTTTGAGAAGGACGGGTGTTATCTCTTCTCTAAATGTTTGATAGAATTCACCTGTGAAGCCATCTGGTCCTAGACTGTTGTTTGTTGGAAGATTTCTAATCACTGTTTCAATTTCATAACTTGTTATTGGTCTGTTCAGACTTTCTACTTCTTCCTGGTCCAGTCTTGGAAAGTTGTGCTTTTCTAAGAATTTGTCCATTTCTTCCAGGTTATCCATTTTATTTACATATAGTTGCTTGTAATAATCTCTCGTGATCCTTTGTATATCTGCAGTGTCAGCTGTTACCTTCCCTTTTTCATTTCTAATTCGGTTGATGAGCCTTCTCCCTTTTGTTCTTGATGAGACTGGCTAAGGGTTTATCAATCTTGTTTATCTTCTCAAAGAACCAGTTTTTAGTTTTATTGATGTTTGCTATTGTTTTCTTTGTTTCTATTTCATTTATTTCTGTTTGATCTTTTAGATTTCTTCCCTTCTGCTAACTTTGGGGTATTTTTGTTCTTCTTTCTCTAGTTCCTTTAGGTATAAGGCTGGATTGTTTATTTGAGATTTTTCTTGTTTCTTGAGGTAGGCTTGTATACCTATAAACTTCCTTCTTAGAACTGCTTTTGCTGCATCCCATAGGTTTTGAATCATCGTGTTTTCATTGTCATTTGTTTCTAGGTATTTTTTTATTTCCTCTTTGATTTCTTCAGTGATCTCTTGGTTATTTAGTAATGTAGTGTTTAGCTTCCATGTGTTGTTTTTTTTTTTTCCCTTGTAATTCATTTCTAATCTCATAGTGTTGTGGTCAGAAAAGACGCTTGATATGATTCTAATTTTCTTAAATTTACTGAGGCTTGATTTGTGACCCAGAATGTGATCTATCCTGGGGAACGTTCCATACACACTTGAGAAGAAAGCGTAATCTTCTGTTTTTGGATGGAATGTCCTATAAATATCAATTAAATCTCTCTGGTCTATTGTGTCATTTAATGCTTTTGTTTCCTTATTAATTTTCTGTTTCGATGATCTGTCCATTGGTGTAAGGTGTTAACGTCCCCCACTATTATTGTGTTGCTGTCGATTTCCTCTTTTATAGCTCTTAGCAGTTGCCTTATGTATTGAGGTGCTACTATGTTGGGTGCATATATACTTATAATTTTTATATCTTCTTCTTGGATTGATCCCTAGATCATTTTGTAGTGTTCTTCCTTGTGTCTTGTAACATTCTTTATTTTAAAGTCTATTTTACCTGATATGAGTGTTGATACTCCAGCTTTCTTTTGACTTCCATTTGCATGGAATATCTTTTTCCATCCCCTCACTTTCCGTCTGTATGTGTCCCTACGTCTGAAGTGGGTCTCTTGTAGACAGCATATATATGGGTCTTGTTTTTGTATCCATTCAGCAAGCCTGTGTCTTTTGGTGGGAGCATTTAATCCATTCACATTTAAGGTAATTATCAATATGTGTCTTTCTATTACCATTTTCTTAATTGTTTTGTTTGCTTTTGTAGGTCCTTTTCTTCTCTTGTGTTTGCCACTTAGAGAAGTTCCTTTATCATTTGTTGTAGAGCTGGTTTGGTGGTGCTGAATTCTCTTAGCTTTTGCTTCTCTGTAAAGCTTTTGTTTTCTCCATGGAATCTGAATGAGATCCTCCTTGGTAGAGTAATCTTGGTTGTAGGTTCTTCCCTTTCATCACTTTATGTATATCATGCCCCTCCCTTCTGGCTTGTAGAGTTTCTGCTGAGAAATCAGCTGTTAACCTTATGGGAGTTCCCTTGTATGTTATTTGTCCTGTTTCCTATGCCACTTTCAATAATTTATCTTTGTCTTTAATTTTTGCCAATTTGACTACTATGTGTCTCAGCATGTTTCTCCTTGGGTTTATCCTGTATGGGACTCTCTGCATTTCCTGGACTTGGGTGGCTATTTCCTTTCCCATGTTAGGGAATTTTTCTACTATAATCACTTCAAATATTTTCTCGGGTCCTTTCTCTCGGACCCCTATAATGTGAATGTTGTTGCTTTTAATGTCCCAGAGGTCTCTTAGGCTGTTTTCATTTCTTTTCATTTGTTTTTCTTTTTTCTCTTCCATGGCAGTGAATTCCACCATTCTGTCTTCCAGTCACTTACCTGTTCTTCTGCTTCAGTTATTCTGCTATTGTTTCATTCTAGTATAGTTTTCATTTCAGTTGTTGTATTGTTCATCTCTGTTTGTTTGTTCTTAATTCTTCTAGGTGTTTGTTCTTTAATTCTTGTAGGTCTTTGTTAAACTTTTCTTGCATCTTCTTGACCTTTGCCTCCATTCTTTTTCCAAGGTCCTGGATCATCTTCACTATCATTATTCTGAATTCTTTTTCTGGAAGGTTGCCTATCTCCACTTCATTTAGTTGTTTTTCTGGGGTTTTAACTTGTTCCTTCATCTGGTATATAGCCCTGTGCCTTTTCATCTTGTCTATCTTTCTGTTAATGTGGTTTTTGTTCCACAGGCTGCAGGACTGTAATTCTTCTAGCTTTTGCTGTCTGTCCTCTGGTGGATGAGGCTATCTAAGAGGCTTATGCAAGTTTCCTAATGGTAGAGTCTGGTGGTGGGTAGAGCTGGCTGTTGCTCTGGTGGGCATAGTTCAGTAAAACTTTAATCAGCTTGTCTGCTAATGGGTGGGGCTGGGTTCCCTCCCTGTTGGTTTCGTGGCCTGAGGCGACCCAACACTGGAGCCTACCCAGGCTCTTGGGTAGGACTAATGGCGGACTCTGGGAGTGCTCACACCAAGGAATACTTCCCAGAACTTCTGCTGCCAGTTTCCTTGTCCTCACGGTGAGACAGATCCACACCCTGCCTCTGCAGGAGACCCTCCAACACTAGCAGGTAGGTCTGGTTCAGTCTCCTATAGGGTCACTGCTCCTTCCCCTGTGTCCCAATGCACACACTACTTTGTGTGTCTCCTCCAAGAGTGGAGTCTCTGTTTCCCCCAGTCCTGTCAAAGCCCTTGCAATCAAATCCCGATAGCCTTCAAAGTCTGTTTCTCTAGGAATTGCTCCTCCCAATACTAGCACCACAGGTTGGGAAGCCTGACATGGGGCTCAGAACCTTCACTCCAGTGGGTGGACTTCTGTGGTATAAGTGTTCTCCAGTTTGTGAGTCACCCACCCAACAGTTATGGGATTTGATTTTATTGTGATATTGACCCTCCTACCATCTCATTGTGGCTTCTCCTTTGTCTTTGGATGTGGGGTATCTTTTTTGGTGAGTTCCAGTGTCTTCCTGTCAATGATTGTTCAGCAGTTAGTTGTGATGGCTTTCACATTTTTAGATACCATGGAGTACATCTCAGTAATTTATATATGTGTCATCGCCATCTGGTGGTACTGGCTTTACACTGCAGGCAAAAGGTTCTACAGGGCAGCAGTCCCCAAACTTTTTGGCACCAGGGACTGGTTTCATGGAAGACAATTTTTCCACGGACCTGGGTGGGGGCATTGGGGATGGTTCAGGTGGTGATGCCAGTGATGGGGAGTGGCAGATCAAGCTTTGCTCACTTGCCCTCCATTCACCTACTGTGTGGCCCAGTTCCTAACAGGCCACGGACTGGTACCTGTCCATGGCCTGGGGGTTGAGGACCCCTGCTATAGGGTCTTATATTTAACATCAATTTCCTGTGTGCCTTCTGCATTTTCTCCTACGGACACTGTGCTAAGAACTATTGCTGCAAAAACAAATGTTTCTTTTGCTAATTTATACTCTAAAAATGATATATATGTAATTATTACACTATGATAAAAGTTACAATAAAAGTTTGCAATATAACCTGTTTATTCTGTTTATTAGTAGACTCAATTGATCTTTTTTAGCACCTACTATGTATCAGACACTGTTCTAGACACTGGAAATGCATCATTAAATAAGAGAAACTAATGCCCTGCCTTCATGAAATTTATGTTCTAGTATAGAAGTTAGAAAATGAACAAAACATATAGTGTGTCCTATGGCAATAAGTGCAATAAAGACAAAAGAAGCAGAAAAAGGGGATAGAGTGCTAGAAATAAAAGTGGAAAAATTAAATAAACTAATCAAGAAGGATATGCTGACATTTTGCTGACATCTGAGCAAGGACCTGACAAACATGAGAAAGTGAACCCTACAGCTATCTGGAAGAAGACACAGGGAAGAGCAAGTGCAAAGGCCCTAGAGAAGGAACTTTGCCCATTTGGCTGTAATGGAGTGAGCAAGGGAGAAAGAGAAAGACATTCATAGAGGTGACAAGGAAGACAATGTATAAAGGAATGAAGGCTATTTAACGACTGGGCTTTAAGTGAGATGTAAAGCCATTGGGAGGTTTTGATATGATCTAGCTTATGTTTTTAAAATGACGACTTAAACTACTGTAATGAGAATGAAATATAAGATGTAAAAAGCCATCAGCAGAAAGACCTGTAGGATTGTGATACTCAAAATGTCAGTTCACAACTAGATGAGAAGTTTGTGACAAATATAAATAAACACACTGCTTCCTGTATTGAGAAAGTCTTACCAAGGAAAAAAGCTTGCTGAACTAAATTGTATGAATAGTGATACAGTTCATTTATATAGTGACATAAGCTCTTTTTTCTCCTTGTAGAGCAATAGGCCATTCATGGCTCATACTTTGAGAAGCACTATTTTAGGATATTATTGCAATAAGCCAAGTAAGAGATAATGATGTTTTAGACCACGATAGTGATATGGATAAAAATAAAAGACCGATTTGATATTGTTGTATCTATATAGATAGATATAGATATAAATAACTATATTCCTACATACCCACAGGGTTTGCTGGTGCATTAACTTTGGGGTATACAACAACAACAGAAAAAGTCCATGAGAACAGCAACTTCTGATCCTGAGAAACTAGAGCTGCATTTATTGAAATGGGGAATACAAGGACAACTTTGGGGAAGAAATCAGTATTTTTCAGTTTGGGGCATATTAAGTGTGAATGTCCAAACAGAGATATCAAGTAGGTAGTTAGAAATATGGTTTTGGAATTCAGGAGCAAGGTCTGAGCTAAATACATGCCTATTTACATACATCAGCATATATATGGTACTTAAAGCCATAAGATTGAATGGAATCCCCAAATGAATAAGTGATCTCTACTCTAGCATATAGACTACAGAAATGATCCAAGGACTGAGCTCAGGGACACTTTGAAATTTAGAAGTCTAAACAGGGGTTGGCAAACTATAGATTTGGCCCAGAGGGCCAAATCTAGCCTGCAGTTTACTTTTTTACAGTCCACAAGGTAAGAATGTTTTTTACATATTATAAGGGTTAAAAAAAGAGGAGAAGTAGAAAATGCAGCATAGATCACACTTGGCTCACAAATCCTAATTTACTTACCATGTGACCTTTTATAGAAGTTATGTTTGCTGACCCACTGGTCCAGAAGATGCAAGGAGGTGTCGTCAGTGAGGTAGAATGAAAACCAGGGGAGAGTGGAAGTTGAGTAAAGGCAAAGTTTTATAGTAGAAGGAATAATACCTCTGTCAAATGCTGATGATAGATCAAGAAGGATGGAAACCTAGAATTGACTATTGGATGTAGCATTGTAGAAGGCATTAGAGACCTTGAAAAGAGTAGTGTTCAAGAAATTGTATAAATCAAAGCCTGACTGGGATAAGAGGGGTTGGAAACAGCAGATAGAGACTACTCTTCCGAAGAGTTTTTCTGTAAAAAAGAGCTGAGAAATGAGGCAGTGATTGGAGGGGTAAGTGGGTTTAATATATATATATATATATATATATATATATATATATATATATATATATATATATATATATATAATATATACATTTAAATATTTATTTTTAAGGTTGGAGAAATGGCGACTTGTTTTTATGCTTGTGAGGAAGACAAAATCAATGGAAGTTTGACACTGCACTGTTGAGAGGGGATAATTAACATAGAGATTCTCTCTTTTCTTTTTTAAGTTTTATTGGAGTATAGGTGATTTCCAATGTTGTGTTAGTTTCTGCTGTACAGCAAAGTGAATCAGTTATACATATGTCCACTCTATTTTAGATTCTTTTCCCATATAGGTCATTAGAGAGTACTGAGTAGAGTTGCCTGTGCTATACAGTAGGTCCTTATTAGTTATCTATTTTATATGTAGTAGTGTGTATATATTAATCCCAATCTCCCAGTTTATCCCTCCTTCCCATTCCCGCCCTGCCCCCCGTAACCATGTTTGTTTTCTCTTGAGTATGTGAGAGATAATGTGATCTAGTGATAAGTAGAGGATTTAGATAAGCGCTTGAGCAGTCCCACCACAGTAACAGGGAGAAAGAGAGAGTACAAACTATCTGCAAGAGTACTGCCAAGTGGGAAAATATTGTGGCAGAAACTTGCAAAAATGACATTCTTATGGATTCTCTTTTCTTAGCAAGTGGAAGAACAGGCATCAGCTGAGAATGAGGATGAGAGAAGGATGTGGGAAATTTCAAGAAAGAGCAGATGAAGATGATTTCCAAAAGTGGGAGAGTGAATGACTAAGAAATATAGTATTTTTGCCATCCAGCACTAAGGGTCAACTTAAAGTAACTTGTCATGAGT
This sequence comes from Pseudorca crassidens, assembly GCF_039906515.1. Taxonomy (NCBI): domain Eukaryota; kingdom Metazoa; phylum Chordata; class Mammalia; order Artiodactyla; family Delphinidae; genus Pseudorca; species Pseudorca crassidens. The sequence goes on along the minus strand of NC_090304.1, from coordinate 73,248,338 downwards.
TGAAAGACAGTCACCATGGTTTACTGCAAGGAGGAACTGAGTAGGCAGAGAGCTTGATTTAAATAGGGTTGGAGTTTTGTCAAGTGCATACAATAAATTGAGAGGAGGAAAATTAGTTGAATGTGATGAAAAAGAATGATTGCAACAATGGCCATGGAATGTAAGCTGAGTAAGAAAGAAACATGATGGAATATATAAAAATTCATTGAGTTGTACACATATTATTTATGCATTTTTCTCCATGTGTGTTATACTTTGATACATAAGTTTATGGAAATCTTTAAAAAAAATAATGAGAGGACTCCCACAGGGTAAAATATAGCTACAAAAAGAAAACATGGAATATAGGCATGCTGTTTTGGAGATTATTAAAAACAGACCAAGTGAGGGATATAGGGGCAATGAGAAGGAGGTATATGTTCTAAGGGAAAAATCGGAAAACAGAAGACTAGTTTCAGAGAGAGATTTAATAGAGAATGTCTCAGTTCATTCTATGAACTGTATATATAATACAGTCAGCAAAGGTATTCATATTATCATTCATGAGGAGGAACGGGTCAGTTCTATTTGCAGTGCACACAGCAGTGCACTGACAGGCTACAGGCCTTCCTCTCGGTGCCACGTCAAACAATATGGAGGAACCACCTATGAATTCAAAGCTGGCTATGTGACTATAGGTTAGGGGTCAAGAGCAAAAACTAAAGAAGCTGATTTATTCTCCCAAATTAAAAAAAAAAAGTATTACTGAATGTTGTTATTAAATGAAAGACAGACTCTTCTCAGTCTATGTTTATTTTTTTTTTCTAATTTTGCCCCTTCAAAGAGAAGAAAAGAAGTGAACTTGAGCTTCAGTTTGCAGAATTAAATATAAATACCCAAATAGAGAGAGAAGGTGGAGAATGTCAATGCCGGGATAGAACAAGAGCTGCCTCCCCTGGTTTCTCTCTACTTCAGCTTTTAAAAGATACAGTTTCCTATGCCTAGAGGTGAAAATGGAGAGACTATTGTGTCACTAGCAAGCCAGATAGCAGTTCCTTCAGCACTAGTCACCTTCACAGTCTGTTCCAGAAACAAGGGCTGCTGCTGCTAGCCACAGGGAGTTTTATAATGTGGACCCTCGTTTCCTTGCCTGCAAGGCAATGATGAGCTTCTCCTGCCAGGATAGACTTCTTCCTCCTGTTGTTCTCAGCTTTGGGCACCATAACATTGCTTCATACTCTGCTTCCACATGGATTTGGAGCTTTTCTTCTTCATGTTTCCTATGGCTTGCTGGGTCTTCACATACACCCTTGGACTCTTAGGACATACACAGCACCACAGAGAGGCGTGTGATGAAGTCACCTAGAGTCCAGCACCTGCTGTGTGCAAAACCTCATGCTACCTAGAAATGTGAAGAATATCATGAGGTCATAAATCTTTCCCAGGATTAAGCAAATAAAACTTGAAGAAGACACAAATACTTATCTTGAAAACCGGGAAAACTACAATCCAGATTTTGTAAAGTCAAAGATGTTTCCTGGACTCTTGCAGGAAGGAAGTTGGGAATCATATTAAAGAGGCAATGGTCCCACTTCCACTCGCTTAAGTCATTCTGCACAGTAGGTTCATTGAATTGTACCTTTCTTATCTAAGAATTTCTCTGTGACAGAGGCTAAAAAGGGATCCATGGGACATAATGCCCTTTTAATTTCTTGACATTATTCCCAAGGGTCAGAATGCTCCTTTGCAATACACCCCTGATTAAGTACCAACCTATATAATATCTAACTCCCAAATAGTTCTGGAAGGGAATATCTATTCTAATTCCCAAATAGTTTCCTAAGTTTTACCTCTCTCCATTTCTGCAACCATTTCCCTAGTCCATTCCCCTGGATTTTCACATTAAATAGGTTCAGATTTTTAAAATATCTGTTGAATGTGTGTGGTTTGTCAGAGTCCATGCTAGCACTTCCTCAAGCATTATTTGATTTTATCTTTAAAACAAACATATTAAAAAAACAACACATAGTATTATGCTGTTTTTTGTTTGTTTGTTTTACAGATGAAAAATCTGAGCCCTTCAGAATGGTCAAATGATTTTCCCAAGGACCCACAAGTACCAGGACCTGTGTTTTTCCAGAAAGACACTCTTCTCACCTATGAGTTTATCCAAATACTTTTTGAACAACTTTAAATATTCTGCATGTATCATCCCTGTGATAGTAAGTTTCTAATGTTTTTTTCCCTTTTTTATAAAGGTTTTATTATTACCTTTGATTACAGCTTACCACATTTAAGATTCTATTGTTTTAGCAAAATTCTCATTTAAACCCATGCCTGTTCTTTCTAATGTTATTAAAGTAACAAATACCAGTATCATAGGTCTTTAATTGCTAGGAGACACTAATCTTCTTGCCTGCTATGGTCAGACCTGGATGAATGAGAATCTGTGAAGAATAATTCTCTGCTAAAATAACAGCAAAGAGAACTGAGACCAATATTCAGTAAGAGGAAGACCATTTTACTAATGATATTAAAAACCAGAGGCTAGTCAATTCAGGGAGGATTGTAATTTAAATTTGAGGTTTAATCATTATTCACACTGTGGCCTGATCATTTCTAAGGTGTTTTTTTTTTTTTTTTGAGAATTTTATTTTTTAGGACCAAATGGTTTATTAGAATTATTTATTACTTCCACATTATAAGTAAGAAAACTAATTTAAAGGCATCAAAGTAAAAAACAAAATAACATGTTTTTTAAAAGAATATGTCATTTATTTGACTGCAACAATAAGACATAGGTACACTATTCCTTAGTGATAACCATAAGGTTCCAATCTTCATTAAATATTTTCCCAAAATATTCTAAATGTAGCCAAAACTAAAAAATGAACTATTCAATTCAGTCTAAGCTAGAGTCATATGTAGCAAATGAAAGATAATCTATAATCAAATCTTTATTATAATTTAGTAATATCACTTTCTAAGAGAAAAACTAATTATGAACTGTAGTAAAAATTTTTGTGAAAGACATTCACTTAGCTATCTAGACACACAAATTGAACTCAAAGTTATAGAAATAAATACTTTAATGATTTAGATTAATCCCTTCTTTTAATAAGGGATGAAAAAATGAGAACCTGAATCATTCAAGTGACTTGCTCAAGGACAACAGCTGGCCAGTAGACGAGTGCAGATTAGAACAAGTTACCTAATGCAAAGTCTAATGGTGGCTCACTTCCAGACTATTTTTTATTCATTTACTGAACAAATATTCATTGAACAAACAATATCTGCCAGACTCTGGCCTGCCAGAAATGCTGTAATAATAAATAATCAGGCACAGAACTGCCTTCAAGTAATTTTTAATTTAGTGAGAAGATAGACATTAAACAATTAATAATATAAATAATTTTTAACTAAAATTGTGGTGAGTTATTCAAAGGACACATACAATGTGCAATGAGAGGAAATACTGCAGCAATCTGAGAAGGCTTCCATGAGGAAGTGACATTAGGAGAATAATTAGGAATACCCGGGAGAAAAAGAGGAAGGGAAGGTGGGGGAGAGAGGTCAGGAAGTGAGGAAAACCAGATTCACAGTAATGAGACAGAACAGTTTTCTGAAGAACCTGGGCTAGCAGGGGCTTGGTAAAAGCAGAAAGAAGCTAGTGTGGCTGAAACCCTGTGAGCAAGAGCAAATGTTATAAGAAATAAGGCTAATTCTAAATTCTAATTCTTTTTTATCGCAGTAAGAACATTTAACAGGAGATCCACCCTTAACAAATTTCTAAGTGTACCATACAGTATTGCTAACTATAGACACCATGTTCTCCAGCAGATCTCTAGAATTTATTCATCTTACATAATTGAAACTATACCTTTTGATTAGCAACTCCCTATCTCCCCCTCACCCTAGCCCCTGGCACCCACCATTCTACCTTCTGCTTCTCTAAGTTTGACTATTTTAGATACACCATATAAATGGAATCATAAAATATTTGTCCTTTCGTGATTTGCTTATTTCCCTTAGCATGATGTCCTCAAGATGTATCCATGCATCCCACAATATTGCAGGATTTCCTTCTTTTTTAAGGATAAATAATAGTCTATTGTATGTATAGACCATATTTTCTTTATCCATTCATCTGTTGATAGACATTTAGGTTGTCTTGGCTATTATGAATGATGCTGCAATAAACATAGGAGTATAAATATCTATTTGAAATCCTGATTTCAATTTTTTTGCATATATGCTCAGAGTGGGATTCCTGGATCATATGGTAGCTTTATTTTTAACTGCTTGAGGAATCTCCACACAGTTTTACATAATAGCTTCACCATTCTACATTTCCACTGATAGTTTACAAGTGTTCATATTTCTTCACATCCTTACCAATACTTGTTATCTTTTATAAAATGATGGCTATCTTAACAGGTGTGGACTAGTATCTTATTTTGGTATTGATTTGCATTTCCCTGATTATTAGTCATGCTGAGTGTATTTTCATATACCTGTTGGCCATTTGTATGTCTTCTTTGGATAAATATCTATTTAAGTCCTTTTTCCCATTTTTCAATTACAAAATTTTCTTTTCTATTGAGTTATAGGAGCTTCTTATATATTTTGGATATTAACCCATTATAATATATAGTTTGCAAATATTTCCTCCCATTTTGTAGACTGTCATTTCACTCTGTTGTTTCTTTTGCTGTACACAATCATTTTTAGTTTGATGTAGTCCCATTTGTCTATTTTTGCTTTTGTTGCCTCTGCTTTTAGTGTCATAGCCAAAAACTCATTGACAAGACCAATGTCATGAAGCTTTTCCCTATGTTTTCTTCTAAGAGTTTTAGTCTTTAATCCATTTTTGAGTTGATTTTGGTGTATGCTGTAAGAAAAGGGTCCAATTTCATTCTTTTGCATGTGGATATCCAGTTTACCCAACAGTATCTGTTGAAGAGACTATTATTCCCCTATTGTGTATTCTTGGCACCCTCGTCAAAGATCAGTTGACTATATACGTGTGAGTATTTTTCTGGAGTTTCTATTCTGTTCTGTTGGTCTATATGTCTGTCTTCATGCCATGATCTTTTAATTACTATAGCTTTAAATATATTTTGAAATCAGGAAGTGTGATGCTCTAGCTTGTTTTTCTTTCTTATGATTATTTTGACTATTGGTGGCACTTTGTGATTCCATATGAATTTTACAATTACTTTTAGGAGAAAGATTTACCTGTTCTCTCTTTTTTTTTTTTTTCAATAAGAAATGATTTAATGTAAAATATACAAATTTCTCAGTATGAGAACTTCCACAAAACAGGGAGAATGACAACTAAAAAAATGTTTCTTAAAAAAGAACGCTCCCCTTACCTTGTCCTTGCTACCCAACACTCAAGAACAAATCTGTACAAAACCACAAACACAGAAAAGGACCTTAGAGGATGTTACAACGGAAAGTCTTCAGAGCTAGTCTAAACTGCTCTCCTCACCAAGACCCTCCCCCGACAGAGCTGAGGGTTCCCAGGTCCAGCTAGGGAAAGTGAGTTTTACCTGTTCTCTTAAACAGGCAAGAGACCATGGTGGTTCCAAAATTTATAAGGAAAGACCAGTTATCAGAATCCAAAATACCATGAAGAGTGCAAGAGTTAAAGGAAGAAGTAACACCTTTGACTAGAGGAATGGTTGTAGGAATGGAGAGAGGTGAAAATCCAGGGAACTATTTGGGATTAGGAATTGCTATTGCTTAATTTTTAATTAGTATGTAGGAAATAGATATCACACCTGGGAGAATAGTGATACCATTTATTGGAAGTATAGAAAATTTGGGAAGTAATATGTTTTGTTTTGTATATACTGAATTTGAGCTACTTATGAGACATTTATAGATATGCAATTCAAAAGAGGGGTCTGAACTGGAAATGCACATTTAGCATATAGATGGCATTCCAAACATAGATGTAGAAGATATTTCCCAAGGAAGTAAATGTAGTTAATAAGATTGAGCCCTGAGAAAGTCCAGAATTTGATGTTAAATTAGAAGAAACAGAGTCTAGGAATGATCAGTTAAAGAGATAGGTGGGAAACTAGAAGAGTGTGGTATCATGAAAGTCAGGGGAAAAGCATGTTTACAGTATTTCAACAGGGAAAGCATGGACGAATACATTAACAGTGCTCAGCTATTCGAGCGAGATGAGCTCATTAGGGTCTTTATGAAACAGTATTTCAGTGGTGTAGTAGGAGCCATCAGATTGCAATGGTTTCAAAAGTTAATGAGAGAAAATTATAGTAACTCTAGGGAAGTTTGGTTGGGGCACAAGGGGAAAAATAGGGCAGTAACTATAGGAGGATGTAGAGGGCACAAAAAGCTGTTTAAGATAAGAAGTTCTAGAACATCTTTACTCTTCCTCATTTCCTTAGATTATTCAAACTCAAGTCAACATCATTTTTCGTTCTGTCCTGCCAGCATTTCAGTTCTAATCTCTGTTTCTCCTTGCTCTTGTGACTAAATGTCACAACTTATTCCCCAGTTCTAAAAATTGTTTACCATTTTGTTTCCAGGTGTGACACCAGTTTCTTATATCTTTAGGTGCTATTTTTAGTACTGGAACCTCCATTTCAATGAAGACCAATCTATATAAAAGATATTTAACAAGATGATTTTGGAATTTATGCTTATGCATCCCTGTACTCTCAAACCGCTTCCTTACCTGTTATCTCTGTTCAAATCCCTTCAGCAAAGGTGGACCCAATAATCTTCTTCATTGAACCTCTATAATTATACACTCTTTGGAAATCACTGCCTAACTCCACAAGCTTGAGGCTTTCATTCAAATGTTCTTAAGGGGGAATTATAGTAGTAATCTACAAAGTGGGGAGACACAGTGGGTGATGCAGTGAATTCTGGTATACAATTTTTAGACTTTCTATTTTATTTCTATTCATCTTAAAATATAAGAAAATTGAAACAACTAATATTTAATATTAGACAGTGTCACTTTTGTTGGATCCACATGTAAGATGTCACTTCACACACACACACAAACGTGCAGTGATAATTTAGGGAAAAAGAGGACAGTTTTAAGTCTGAAGTGTTAACAATCATGTCACCAGAACTTTGTTCACTTTCAGTTTATGTAAAAATTTCCATTTTCTTCTTTTAATTTCAGAGAGACAGAATGGACAAAAGAGAAATAAAACCAATCTGTCTGATTTAAAACAACTTCTTTAATTAATACATTTATTTTAAAAGTTTTTAAAAATATAGAAATTTACACAAGTCATAAGTGTACAGCTCTGTGAATTTTTACTAAGGAAACTTTGATTGGGAAGTAGAACATTAGTAGTCCCAGAGAAAGCTTCCTCTTCACCTCTCCTAATCACTATCTACCCTTTCCAAAAAGGTAATACCTAACCTGACTTATTACCATACATAATAGTTTGCTGGTTTTTGAAATGTTTATTAATGGAATAAGATATATGTACTTTTTCAGTACCTGACTTCCTTTGCTAAGGCCTCTATTTGTGAGATTCATGCACATTTTAGGTAGTTCATTGCTTAGTAGTATTAATTTGTAAAATGTAGCACTATTCATTTGTTCAGTCTACTGTTGATAGAAATTGGATTGTTCCCAGCTTTAATAACAATTCTATGAGCATTTTTGCACACGTCCTTTGGTACACATGTGCATGGATTACCACTGAGTATAAAGTCTAAAGAGTCCAATTGGTATACTGAGTCATTTATTATTCATATGTTCAGCAGAAATTGCAAAAAAAAAAATACCCAATAATTGAAGCAATTGACTCACCATCAGCAGTGAGAGTTCTAGTACCTCTACATTCTTGTCAATAATTGGTATTATCAGTATTTTTAATTTCAGCCATGTTGGAAACTGTATAAATGTATTTCATTGTGGTTTTAATTTTTATCTCCCAGGTGACCAAAAAGATGGAGCAACTTTTTAGATATTTATTGAAATGTAAACTAACCCTCACAAAAAGGACAAATGAATTCAAAGTAGCCCATACAAGTAAACCAAAGATTAAAAATAATATTCATAAAGAGTTGTAAAAAACTAAGAAAATGGCAATCACAAATATAAGCTCTTCATCAGCTACACTTCAAAGGAGAAACAATGATGATTTCATCATATATGACTAGAAGTTTGCAAAAGTAATCAAATAATCAAGAAGACCATCTAAAAAGTTGATTTACTCTTTCTATGTTAATTATGAACCCCCTTTAGAGTATAGTAAGCCATTAGATATTAAATTCTTGTAAATCATGTACAGTACATACATAAATATATGTATATGGAATGTAGATACCCACTTCTGTCTTTCCTGTTAGAGGTAACATTCAAAAACTGTTTAGAGATCTTTGTACTATGGTTCTGTTGGACACCATAGGAAATAGATGGGGTTATCTCTGCTGTCAAATTTTTTGATGTTGATCAGAATGCTGTCTTATTCCACCTTTGAATATTTCTTGTTTTCAGGATCCTCAGTGTGATGCTCACCCCTTGACAGCTGTCCCTCTTGTTAGATGGTCCTACCAACAATCCTCTGTCAAGGCTACCAATCACCTGTAGCCATCTCTTTCCAGAGACCACACTATATGACTGGACTTCATCCCCAAACCTGCCAATGAGTTTGCCCTCAACATTTATCTGTCTCAAATGGACATTGCAAATCTTCTAGGTTGTTGTTCTCCTAGTCTAGCATATGGAAATTCCTCAAGCCCCTGTTCCAACACCCTATAACTTAGCCTACACTTAAAATATAGTGAAAATAGTTTATTGACTGGGAGATGATAAAAAACATCTCCATTATATATATTTAATTCCAGAAAAAGAAGTGCTAAAATGGGGGGACTGAATTAGCCTTTTATTGATTCTCCTTTTCACTTGATTGATTACGTTTTACCTGATCAAATGTTATAGCTCAGAACATTAACTTTTAAATAGATCAGACTAAAATGCATATTTTAAAACTCAAAATATACTTGTCAAATTCCTATGTGGTTGATAAATATTCTATTTTTTCAGTTGTTGCTATTGTTTAATTTTAAATACATTGTGTGGTGAAGCTTCTATAATTACAATATTTTTTTCTTATTTTGTAAAACCCTAGCATATTTTTATCACTTAGTTATCCCCCTTTTTCTTTTAGTGACAATGTTTGAGTCCATCTTAACATCCATTAAATAAACCCCATTTAGTCTAGCTTTTTAATTTAACTTCAGTTGAAGTACTTGTAAAATATACCTCAAGATTTTTATTTTTCATAAATAATTGAATTTTAAATTATCATTGAGTCAGCAGTGGGGATATCTTCTGTATTTTCACTGAAAAGCACAGTAATAAAATATAGTCAAAATGCACTTATTTAGATCTGTGCATAATATAGTAATTTCCCAGTTTAATGTGATCCTCCATGTAGATACATTTCATTTGTGACTTTGATTCATAATCATGGCAAAATCAGACTTTCCTCCAAAGCCATTGTTTCCCTGAAGTACTTCTGCCTGTGTTAGGAAAGAACTATGATGAATTCTAAATAACTCACTCTTGAACATTCAGAAGATAAATACTCAAATCTTTCTGAAAGATGTCTTTTAAAAGTTTTGCTGAATTTTCTTTGTAAATAAAAGATGAATAAGAGATTTTTTCCCTTATAAATATCAGAAATAGATTGCAATTTAGTAAATACATTTATAACATCCTTTATCACACACCAAAAAGCTGATACGTGCAGAGTTTTACTCCCTCCCCAGTCCATTATCCACAAAAGAGAGAATTGCTGAATTATGCTCCCTTTTTTTAGCCATAAACTCTTAGTTTTCAATTTGGGCACAATTAGGAATGTTATAAAAGATTTTTATAATCTTCCCCACCCCCCTGGCTCAGAGCCAATTATCATGTTCTTTGTTCTTTGTATATGTATTATTCAAGTATTAGTCGTTTCCCTTGTTATTTGTTTCTTGCTCATATTGTGTTATAATAAATTGTGGCTGCACTCACAGTTATTTACATTCATTTTCCATAATGCAGCGGCACATAGTCAAACTGAGCTATTTAATTGGGTGGCAGTATGAGGGAGTATTATTCTTGAAAGAGGGTGGGTCCTGGGTCTGATATCAAAGTGTTCATGGTCAGGTCTGAATGAAGCAAAAAGTTCCTTTGGGGCAACAATTGGAGACACAGAGAGAAAGTTGCTAAATCAGATTTTAGATAACCTCAAATGCCAAAGACATATAAATACCAAAGGATTTGGAGTTACTGAAGGTGTCCCATAGCTACAGCCTGGGTGAACTTGTGCAACGTTGGGAGACAGAGTTCAATTATGGATCTCTTTTAATTGTCCAGCCTTGAAATATAAGTACCTAAACGTGGGTACCAGCAGTCAGAATAGAAAGGAAGGGATAGATGTGAGAAATATGTTAAAGGATGTGGCCATTGATTTTGCTAGAAACAGTGGTTAAACTTGGCTCCCAGCTGTGGGAGTGTACGGTCTGAAAAATGATGACATTATTAACTAAAAGGCAAGTCTGAAGGGAGAGAGATTTAGGGTGAGGGGATTATAAACTTGCTTTAAAAGTGTTGTGTTTGCAGTCACAATAAGACGTACAAATAGGGATACCAAACAGGCACTATGGGAGCTGGAGAGGACAGAAATAAAAATAACAGCTGAGAAAATATCTTATTCCATCCTGATTTTAAGTACACAAAGAAAAACCCTGTAAAGTAGGAAGGTGTATTTGTGCACAGTTAACTCTCTTCTTCAAGACTTTCAGAGTGAATACCTGGAATAAGATCACTCTGTTGTCTAATCCACTTACTCCTTGATTCAACAAGCATTTATCAATCACATGATATACACCAGGAAGGGGAATGGTGAAGAAGAAACATATTTAAGATATAGTTCAGAGAACCAACAGAAATTTGTTATAGATTAGATTGCAGGAAAGGCTTTCGAAAAAATTTTAGACTTCTCAATCTACGGATTAAAAATAATTTTAGTAAGTGACAGGAAAAATACATAGAGAAATAGGCATTTGAAATTTGAATCCTCAGGGACGAACTATCCAGAGCTGTTCCTTCAACACTGTGATATCCTGAGTGGAGCTGTTATCCCTGGCAGTCTTATGCTTATTCTGGAGACAAGAGAATTTCATCAAATCCAAATAAAATGACTCCACTCCAGGTCACTCACTCATTTATCTATTCAACAAAGATTTATTTCATGACTGTTTGTGCCAGGCACTGTGCTTGGTACTAGATGTAGAGTGGTAGGTGACATCTCTCCATAGTGTTGTTTACAATATGGTGTCTTCACCTGTAACAGATCAAACTCTCTCTCAAGAGTACTTCCAGATCCAGATAGTCTCTGGATATGCCATTTATTCCTTCTATCTGTTTTCATCCCCATTACCCTTTCCATTATTTAGATATTTACAGATATGCCAACATCCTGTCAGTTATTAATCATTTAAGTCCTTCTGAGACTGAGAATTCAAAATACCCACTTAAAACACTTGAGGTGGATGAGTTTTCTCCGCCTAATGTGTTTCTGAGAAATAGAAAAACACTGTCAATTTTATACTGTTAGTTTTTATTAAGATTTTCTTTTCAACAGCACTTCATACATAGGTAAATGATTTTTTTTTCATTAAACAGATATAATCTCTAATCTTTAAAGTATCAAGAAGGTAAAGACTTTTCAAAACATGCAGTTTCATTGGAGAGAAATTTGTTGCCAACCAAAATTGCTAAGAATGTATATTCAGACTTTAAAATAAAACCATCTTGTAAGGGGGCTTTTTTTCTTCCTGAAAACTCACTTATGTGTCAGTACTAATTGAAAGTAGTGTCCACTGACATTTTGGGCAATGACTTTTCTATCTGTTTTTAGATTTGACCTAAAAATAACCTAAGAAACAGTAAAGTAGCCTTTGCATGCCTGCAGGCAAAAGATCATCCTGTTCAGGGAAGAAGACCAGTGAATAAATGGCTTTATCTTTTAATTGATTAAATTCCCAACAGTTTTTATGTGATATACCCTTTATAAAGGTTAGAACTTCCATCTGCCTATTCTTTCATCTGAGACTCAGGAAAGTCTCAGCTGCAGATGTGGCACTCCCAGGGCAAAATGAGGGTAAGCTAAAGCTGCTTCCTTTCTAGTCAAAGACGAAGACAGCATTTTCTCTAAAAAAGCATATTTTTCCCAGCCAGTCTTTTACAAGCAGCTCACTGATTCCATAAATAAAGATCATCATCCTCTATAGGCTGGGCTTTCCTGGAGGTGACTTTGTAAGACCATCCCATTCTCTGATTTGTGTACCTCCTGAGACCAATCAAGGTCCCTTCTCTCTTCCTTCAATTTAAGTTTTCACAAAATTTAAAGATGAAAAAATAATGCTTAGACATGACATCTGTATCATGTTGCTGAACTCTTTCTTTACTACTTCATTCTTAAACTTTAGAAATTAAGTTGATCCCCAACTCTGAAGTTACAGAAAGTCTAACTTGTAAATTCCAATAGGAGAGAAATGCTACTTGGTTGTGAATTGTGAAATGAGTAAGCCAGACGATGTGGCTTACAGATCTAGCTTAGACTTCCCTTGCTGAAGAGAAGGATGAGATAGGGTGGATACTGAGTAGAGAGAATCATTATTTCAAATACAGGGAGGAAACATAAGAATGGCTTATATTGAAAAATCAGAGTGGCATATATCAGTTATAAGATATTTGAAATTAGAGATTGGATATTTATATCCTGCAGTGGCCAACACAATATAATAGGGACTACAGTAGTAGTGGTATAATAAATGTTAAAGAGCAAAAGAGAAGGAGAGGGGAAGGAATTATCAATTCCCTTGCTGTCTACTGGAAGTAAAAGACACCACCAGATAAAGAACCATAGATAACTGTGCAACAACCACTATAAAGAACAGCTATCCTTGACAAGACCCAAGATTACCAGAAGCTAGTATTCTAACAATATAGACACACTGATATTCCTGCTGTATTGTGTGCAATTTCAGTCTAAAATAAGAAATGTGCAGTTGTTTAGAACAGTAGTTGCAATTGCTTTCTCTGTTTTCAGAAATGTCTAATAGGAAAAATGACCCCACAGAGTCTGGGAGGGTCACACTTAATATCTTAGCAGTCAGGTAAAACTTAGAATAGGAGCAATGTGTTTCTGAATAAGACCCACAAAGAGGTAAATGATATTTTCATCCAAAAGTCTTGACAGTCTCACTAAAGCAATGTTGCTGCTCTGAGAAAAAAAGAAAATTTTAAGAAATTATATCAGATTCAATTTATTTGGAGTCAATTAAATAAATAAAACATTTCTGAACATAAATGGACCAGATGAAGTTAAATAACATGAATATGTAGAGATTCATTAAGAAAAAATATGACTTTTCCAAAGATATGTAAGCTGAAAATACAGGCTCAAAGAAAGTAGTTTTTGAGGAATTTCTACATTTGGAAGAGTACAAAGGATTCAATGGTACTTGTTAGCAAGCAATTTATGAAAATGGCTTACAGTGAAGAAACAGGCCATTGAATTTAGAAGGATTAACAAATTGTAACAATAACCAAAAATGTGCTGTGAATGTAGAATACAGCTTTTTTATTTATAGTAAGTGGAGAAGTGAGAGACATAGAAATGGTTCTAAAAAGAATGAAAATAGACCTTAAAGGTTGAGTAATTCTAAGGAAAGAAGAATGTGTATACACACATTGTTAGTGCCAACATTTACTAAGGATTTACACAACATGCCAAGCTTTATGCTATACTTTTAGCAGATAATTTCTCGCTTAGTTTTAGCAACAACTGTATATAAAGATACTCTAAGTAAATCTTACAGATGATAAATAAGGTTTACAGAGGACAGGTTTCCCAAAGCCATGTAGCTAGTAAGCCACGTTTTCTAATTTAGGTTTATCTAGTTTCAAGGTTGATATTCTTTATCACTAAGCTTTGTTTCACCCTCTCTGCAATGATAATGAGTTGCCAAATGTGAAGTAGTGGAGAACATCATCACCATCAGGAAATTTGTATAATTGTGAGACTACAGGTGTATAAGGGTCATCAACACAAATGCTAAAGGCTAATGTCAAGGGAAGGATAAGCAAGATACTGTGAAAAGGGGAAGACGGAAGAGGCAAGAGATGACCCCCCCCAAAAAAAAATAGATGTCCTAGGCAGAGGAATCATATTCCAAAAGATACTATTTAAGCAGTACAGCACAACAATGGCCCAGAAGTAGACATAAAGCAAAGATCAGTATGGGTTCCAGAAGGCATGGGACAAGTGAGCTTCACTGGAGAAATAACAAGAAAAAAAGGAAAGAGAATTTATCGATTGCATAGACTCTGTTCACCATGAAAGAGGGCATCCAGAGATCCAAGTAAGAATCAATGGCATGGATGCAGGTGTGCTGAGGAGAGCAGTAAGACTGAGTGGGATGGTGGTAAAATTGTGACCTCAGGACTGAGAGAGACCCGTGGAACCTCGCTCCACTGCTTACCACTTCTGTGATCTTGTGTCAATTACTCTGTCTCTCCTTGCCTCTGTTTCCTTATAGGTGAAATGATAATAAACAATAACACAGTCCTACAGAGTTATTGTTTAAACTTTGACTCTGACTTCAGAGCTCTTATTACTTTGTAACCATCACATTCTAAGAAAGATGGAACAATATAAGAACTTATACCTTCAGCCTTTTGATCTTCTGTGTCCTATTATCCAGATTATAGTCCTCTTGTATTTTGTTTCAGCATGATGGTGGTAATAAAGTTTATTATACTATTGTCTCTATTTTAGTATAAATATGAAATTTTCTAAAATAGCAAGCTTAAAAATACATAATTCTCTAGAGTTCCATAAATCAGCAACACCCTCTGGAGAAAGCTGCTTGGCATAGATTTCTCCCCTCTAAGAGAAATGAAACCTAGTTTTTTCTCTTATCGTCTTCTACAAAGGGTGGTTTTATAAATGCCCTTGTTAACGTGTTTGCTCTCAGTAGATCCCACGAAAAATGCTGGGGGTGCCAAAAACCTGAAACCAACTGTCCATTGCTGAGATGCTAAGTAGGCAGGATTGCTAATTCATTGTGCTGCCTTTGTCTTTATAGAGGTCACCATCACAGGACAACCTGGAAAGAAGTGATACCTACCAGTGGGTAGTGATTGTTCAGCGTCATAATGTGAAGGATCGCATACACCATGTGAACACGAGCCAAAGGTGCTGACTATAGTGCGGTGTAAAAATAAAACAGGTCAGAGCCAAAAATATCTCAGCAACCTAAAGAACAAGACTGTGCTTCACTTTGTTCTCTTAGTTCTTTCAAGAGGAAAAAGTTCTTTTATTCATTCATTCACTGAGTCAGTCCAGTAATACTTATGGAGTACCTTGACACTGTTCTGAGTGCTAGAAATACTGTACTGAATTACACCAACATGATGACTTATATTGCAGGGAAAAGAGGTTTATTTTTCAGACATGAAGACAGATATTAGGCAATGTGTTGCTGTGATCTGAGGGAGCCCAATTCATAATAATGCTTTTCCCAGCCCTTGTTCTGAAATAGTAGAGAAATAGATAAGGAGTGAGGCAGATAGAGGTCAAAATGTCAGCCCTATTCCTGATCCCTCCGATACATGGGAACAGAAGACTTCCTAACACTGCACCCCAGAATTAGGCATGTAATGTACCTACCCAGGCACAGGTACACCAGGACAATCATAGGCTTGCCTGCTGTCCTTCCTAGATGACCTGCCCCTGAAAATCTTGTGACATAGAGCAACAGAACAGAATCTTGGAGTTTACTATGTAATGCAAAATTGATTGCCAGAGTGACTGTATCAATTACATTGTTGCCAGCAGAGTAGGAGAGCTCCCACTACAATTCATCCTCTGAGTCAGTGTAGTATACTGATTACAAACATGGTGCAATTCAACCCTGCTCCCTGTACTCTTGGTTTTTGCAATGTGACGTCACAGCACAACTTATCAAGAGTCTATGTCTCTATTCCTTGAATCCTGGCTGGACTTGAGATTTATTTTAGCCAAAGGAATGTGGCAGAGGGGATGGTGTGCCTTTTCTGAAAGGCTGTGCATGTTTCTGCTTTGTCTTTTAGATACCTTGACACTACATGAGAATGAGTATGAGAATGAGCCCAAGCGAGCTTGCTCAGGATGTGAGATGATGCAGAGAAGAGCTGAATTTTCCCCAACGCCGCCATCCTGGTCTATCCAGTCCCAGCCTACTCACAGACTGATGGCTAACACATGACAAACCCAGGAGCGATCAGCTTAGTTTGGGCCAGATAAGCAAAACAGCTAAGCCAATCTCACAAGACCAGCATTAATTTGCTAACACTTTAAGCTGTTTCATTATACAACAATATTTAATTGATCCCTTGCTATTGTCATACTTATTTTCTTTGATTAATTATAATGTGGTAACTCTGGGATGACACATGTACATGCTTACCTAGAGACATAAAAGGGAATGTCCATGCCATAATTGTTTTAAAATAGAAAAAAAGAAAAATAAAGTCAAAAACAAAATAAGGGATTTTAAATATTGTAATATTTTAAAAGTTGTAGACATATTTGGAACATTATTCATCATTAGAAATGAATACATGAGATACAGCTATCACTGTATCCAGCTATCACTGAAAAATTCAAGTAAATATTGCTGAGTAAGGGAACAAGTCACAAAAAATTAAAAAGTAGAACTCCTTTTATAGAAGAATGATAGCAGATAAAACTTAAAAGACACTATTTAAAGATCTTACATGTGTGGTAAAACTATTTTTAAAAAGGCAAAGGGATGATTAACAAATTTGAGAACACTCACTTCTGATGTGTGAGAATGGAGAAGATACTGGGGGGAATGCACCAAGGTCTTCAAAGATCCTGAAAATGTTCTATAGTGTAATGAGGTTTATTTTATGGTTTTCATTAATTCTATATCTAGGAGATAGATTCTTTGTATGTATATTTTGTAATAGTGTTTTAAATAAGGTGCATGGAAGACAAAATGGAACTGAGGGAAGAAGTTAGGACGCTACTCTAATAGTCCACATGAGATATGGGAACTTGACATTGTATATTACTGGTAGAAATGGAAAATGTCTATAATTTAAAGATGTGCAGCTCTACCACTGATTATGTGTCTTCGGAGAAGCTACATAACCTCTCTACTTCTCATTTTGTCTGTTAAGAAATGTAGGGAATTTTACGGCTTCCTTGGTGGCGCAGTGGTTGAGAGTCCACCTGCCGATGCAGGGGACACGAGTTCGTGCCCTGGTCCGGGAAGATCCCACATGCCGCGGAGCGGCTAGGCCCGTGAGCCATGGCCGCTGTGCCTGAGCGTCCGGAGCCTGTGCTCCACAACAGTGAGAGGCCCGCGTACTGCAAAAAAAAAAAAAAAAATTGTAGGGAATTTTAGTAATGAGTTAATAGATGTAGAGCTCTTAGAATAATGCTTCATACACTCTAGGCATGCAATAAATGTTAGATATTCCTATTAAATAATGAATCATTTGGCATAAGTTCAAACATCCACATTTTAAGAATTTTGAGAAGGTGGAACATGGACAAATCCTGATGACCATTGTCTCTACAGACCAGGACATTTGAGACAGAGTTGAGGGACTGAGCTTATTCATTCTAAATCTCCCCAAGTTTGGGAATAAATGACAATTTTATGTGATCCTAAGGAGTAGAACAATGAACCAGAATCTGATTCCCAAGGCAGAATTTTCAAACAGCAGGAGAAACAAATAGTTAATGTCGGAGTGATCTACTTTATGAAATAATGAGTTTCCTGTTACTGGATGGATCCAAGTTACAACTGAATAAACATTCAATCATGGTGCCATAGAATAAAGGAGGGATGTATGTCCAAACCCAGTAGGGTCCAGTGCAATGTTCCAGAGGCACAAGATGAGACTCAACTTTAGAGAGATTCATAAACAGAGCTTAGGCAGGGGCCAGGACCTCCATTGGTGGTATACAGTGTAGGACTAGTCAGTTAGGGACTGGAATATTAAAAAATGCAATGGATCAAAACTAAAGACTGGGAACCAAAACAGAAGCCTTAAACAAATAATAAGCATATCATTTGGAACAGGGAAAGAAAATACCAAGGAATGTTTTTCTAAGGGTGTAGTGGTACTCACAGCTATGAAGACACAGACTTTATTTTTTTTTAATGTACTATTTTTATGGACATATAATTCACCACTTTTATGTGTACAGTTCAGTGGTGTTTAGTATATTCCCAAGGTTGGGCAACCATGCACTGTCTAATTCCAGAGCACCTTCATCACCCCAAAAGGAAGCCCTGTACTTACTGGCAGTCACTCCCATCCCCTCTGTTCCCTGCCCCCATCCCCGGGCACCCACTAATCTACCTTCTGTCTCTGTAGATTTGCCTATTCTGGATATTTCATTTAAATTGAACAATATAACACATGTGGCCTCTGTGTCTGTCTCCTTTCACTTAGCATCATGTTTTCACATTTCATCCATGTTGTAGTGGGTGTCAGCATTTCATTCCTTTTTATGACTGAATACTATTCCTCTGAGTGGATGTGTTTAAAGAATTGGGTTTTTTTTAACATCTTTATTACAGTATAATTTCTTTACAAAGGTGTGTTAGCTTCTGCTTTATAACAAAGTGAATCATCTATACATATACATATATCCCCAAATTTCCTCCCTCTTGCATCTCCCTCCCATCCTCCCTATCCCACTCCTCTAGGTGGTCACAAAGCACCGAGCTGATCTCCCTGTGCTATGCAGCTGCTTCCCACTAGCTATCTATTTTACATTTGGTAGTGTATATATGTCCATGCCACTCTCTTTGCCCCAGCTTACCCTTCCAACTCCCTGTGTCCTCAAGTCCATTCTCTACATCTGCATCTTTATTCCTGTCTTGCCCCCTGGTTCTTCAGAACCATTTTTTTTTCAGATTCCATATATATGTGTTAGCTTACGGTATTTATTTTTTCTCTTTCTGACTTACTTCACTCTGTATGACAGACTCTAGGTCTATCCGCCTCACTACAGATCAATTTTGTTTCTTTTTATAGCTGAGTAATATTCCATTGTATATATGTGCCACATCTTCTTTATCCATTCAGCTGTCAATGGACACTTATGTTGCTTCCATGTCCTGCTACTGTAAATAGAGCTGCAATAAACATTGTGGTACATGACTCTTTTGGAATTATGGTTTTCTCAGGGTATATGCCCAGTAGTGGGATTGCTGTGTCATATGGTAGTTCTACTTTTAGTTTTTTAAGGAAGCTCCATACTGCTCTCCATAGTGGCTGTATCAATTTACATTCCCACCAACAGTGCAAGAGGTTTCCCTTTTCTCCACACCCTCTCCAGCATTTATTGTTCCTAGATTTTTTGATGATGGCCATTCTGACTGTTGTGAGATGATATCTCATTGTAGTTTTGATTTGCATTCATCTAATGATTAGTAATGTTGAGCAGACTTTCATGTGTTTGTTGGCAATCTGTATATCTTCTTTGGAGAAATGTCTATTTAGGTCTTCTGCCCATTTTTGGATTGGGTTGTTTTGGTTTTTTTTTTTTTTTTGATATTGAGCTGCATGAGCTTCTTGTAAATTTTGGAGATTAATCCTTTGTCAGTTGCTTTATTTGCATATATTTTCTCCCATTCTGAGGGTTGTCTTTTCATCTTGTTTACATTTTCCTTTGCTGTGCAAAAGCAGTGAAGTTTCATTAGGTCCCATTTGTTTATTTTTGTTTTTATTTCCATTTCTCCAGGAGGTGGGTCTAAAAGGATCTTGCTGTGATATATGTCACAGAGTATTCTGCCTATATTTTCCTCTAAGAGTTTTATAGTGTCTGGCCTTACCTTTAGGTCTTTAATCTGTTTTGAGTTTATTTTTGTGTATGGTGTTAGGAAGTGTTCTAATATCATTCTTTTACATGTAGCTGTCCAGTTTTCCCAGCACCACTTATTGAAGAGGATGTCTTTTCTCCATTGTATATTCTTGCCTCCTTTATCAAAAATAAGGTGACTACATGTGTGTGGGTTTATCTCTGGGCTTTCTATCCAGTTTCATTGATCTGTATTTCTGTTTTTGTGCCAGTACGATATTGTCTTGATTACTATAGCTTTGTAGTATAGTCTGAAGTCAGGAGCCTGATTCCTCCAGCTCTGTTTTTCTTTCTCAAGATTGCTTTGGCTGTTCAGGGTCTTTTGTGTTTCCATACAAATTGTGAAATTTTTTGTTCTAGTTCTGGGAAAAGTGCCATTGGTAGTTTGATAGGGATTGCATTGAATCTGTAGATTGCTTTGTGTAATAGTCATTTTCACAGTGTTGATTCTTCTAATTCAAGAACATGGTATATCTCTCCAACTATTTGTATCATCTTTAATTTCTTTCATCAGTGTCTTATAGTTTTCTGCATACAGGTCTTTTGTCTCCTTAGGTAGGTTTATTCCTAGGTATTTTATTCTTTTTGTTGCAATGGTAAATGGGAGTGTTTCCTTAATTTCTCTTTCAGAATTTTCCTCATTAGTGTATAAAAATGCAAGAGATTTCTGTTCATTAATTTTGTATCCTGCTACTTTACCAAATTCATTGATTAGCTCTAGTAGTTTTCTGGTAGCATCTTTGGGATTCTCTATGTATAGTATCATGTCATCTGCAAACAGTGACAGCTTTACTTCTCTTCTGATTTGGATTCCTTTTATTTCTTTTTCTTCTCTGATTGCTATGGCTAAAGCTTCCAAAACTATGTTGAATAATAGTGGTGGGAGTGGACAAACTTGTCTTCTTCCTGATCTAAAAGGGAATGGTTTCAGTATTTCACCATTGAGAGAGATGTTGGCTGTGGGTTTGTCATATATGGCCTTTATTATGTTGAGGTAAGTTGCCTCTATACCTCCTTTCTGGAGGGTTTTTATCCTAAATCGGTGTTGAATTTTGACAAAAGCTTTTTCTGCATCTATTGAGATGATCATATGGTTTTTCTCCTTCAGTTTGTTAATATGGTGTATCACATTGATTAATTTGCATATACTGAAGAATCCTTGCATCCGTGGGATAAATCTCACTTGATCGTGGTGTATGATCCTTTTAATGTACTGTTGGATTCTGTTTGCTAGTATTTTGTTGAGGATTTTTGCATCTATGTTCATCAGTGATATTGGCCTGTAGTTTTCTTTCTTTGTGACATCTTTGTCTGGTTTTTGTGTCAGGGTGATGGTGGCCTCGTAGAATGAGTTTGGGAGTGCCCTTCTGTCTGCTATATTTTAGAAGAATTTGAGAAGGATAGGTTTTAGTTCTTCTCTAAATGTTTGATAGAATTTGCCTATGAAGACATCTGGTCCTGTGCTTTTGTTTTTTGGAAGATTTTTAATCACAGTTTTAATTTCAGTGCTTGTGATTGGTCTGCTTATACTTGAAGACACAGACTTCAATCTCATTTTTAATGAAGGAAATCTCTGTGGTCATCACAGGGTCCAGGGGATCTATTTAATCACAAACTCCACACCTGGAATAAGCCAACATAGGAGGCAAGCAACACAGATCCCAGCTTTTAAGTATAGTCCTGGATCTACTCCTAAGTTTATAATTATTAAGGAATTAAGATGACAGAATAAGGGGGGAAATGTCCTATTCCATGGCAAAGAAATACATGCTCCTATTATCAGTAATCACTGACTGGAAGGTTTTTTTGGGGTTAAACCTCTCTTCAACATTTTTCCAAAGAAGATATACAGATGGCCAACAGCCACATGAAAAGATGCTCAACATTGCTAATAATTAGAGAAATGCCAATCAAAACCACAATGAGATATCACTTCATGCATGTCAGAATGGCTATCATCAAAAAGTCTACAAATAACAAATGTTGGCCAGGATGTGGAGAAAAGGGAACCCTTGTACACTGGTGGTGGGAATGTAAATTGGTGCACCTACCGTGGAAAACAGTATGGAGGTTCCTCAAAAAAATAAAAATAAAACTACCATATGATCCAGCAATTACACTCCTGGGTATATATCCAAAGAAAATAAAAACAGTAATTCTAAAAGATATATGCACCCCAATGTTCATAGCAGTATTATTTACAATAGCTAAGATATGGAAGAAACTTAAGTGTCCATTAACACAGCGGTCCCAAACGTTTTTGGCACCAGGGACCGGTTTCGTGGAAGACAGTTTTTCCACGGATGGGGGTTGGAGGGGAGGGGGCAGGGGGATAGTTCAGGTGGTAATGCGAGCGATGTTTCAGGTGGTAATGTGAGCGATGGGGAGCGGCAGATGAAGTTTCACTTGCTTGCCCGCCGCTTACCTCCTGTTGTGTGGCCTGGTTCCTAACAGGCCTGGTCTGCCAACCGGGGGTTGGGGATCCCTACATTAACAGAAGAATGTATAAACATGTGATTATATATATGAATATTACTCAGCCATAAAAGAATGAAACTCTGCCATTGCAAAAAATGAATAGACCAAAAAGTTATTATTCTCAGTAAAATAAGAGAAAGACAAATACTGGATACTATTTAGAATCTAAAAAATAAAACAAACAAATAAACATAACAAAATAGAACAGACTCAGAGCTAACTAGTGGTTACCAGTGGGGAGAGGGCAAGAGCAAGATGTAAGGCAGGGGCAGGCGATTAAAAGGTACAAAATACTATGTATAAGATAAGTAAATTACAAGGATATATTGTACAGCACAGGGAAATATAGCCATTATTTTGTAATAACTTTAAATGGAGCATAATCTATAAAAATAATGAATCACTCTGCTGTACACCTGAAACTAATATAAAATTGTAAATCAACCATACCTAAATTTTTAAAAATTCCCAAAACATTTACATAACCAGTCTGCTGTATTCCTAAAAGATAAGCAGCTTCTATGAATCCCTTTATTCAGAACCCCAAATCTGAGTTTACCCTATGAGTAATAACTGTATTTCTCTAAGATTGCATAATGCTTTCTAATATTTTCAATTTGTTTTTATAAATCTATTGTTTATATCAAGTGTAAATTATTTTTCTAAGATTTAAAAAGTATAAACATTTTCAATTGTCTTAGTTATTTTTATCCTGCTGTATTAAATAAATATATATTGACTGCCAAGTTCATCTCCAACTCTATATTAGGCTTTAGGGATTCAGCAATAAACAAGACAGACACAATTCCTGCCTTCTTAAATCTTATAGTCTGATAGATAATACAAATAAGACTAATAACCTAAAAGTGTGATGAGTGTAATTAAATTATGCTACTGAAATATATTACAAAGAGCTCTAATTGGGACTTAGGTAAGCAACACAACGTCTCATAACTAAGTGGTGAAGCAGGCATTGTGAATTCAGCCCCATCGTATAAACATAAGCTAAGCTATTTAACTAATATTCATGTTCATTGTATAATTTTGGAAAATGCAGAAAGGTGTAAAATTGCGTGCTAATATTTTGAGTTTGTAATTTTTTTTTTACTTTATATTGTTTACTTTTTAGTGTTAATGAAGGCTCATGACACAACAACCATTTTCTTTCATTGTTCTAGATGGTATACAGCAAAATATGCCCCTTTCCTTGTCTTCCAGCCACCCCGTTCCCTGTTCAGAGGCACTTCGTATACTCATTTTCTTAAATACTCTTCCAGAAATTGATGAACGAGAAATTCTTGTCTGTTTTAAGTTTCAAGAGAATTGTCGCTAATGACTTAATATAAAGTATAGAATATATAAGTATAAACAACATTATGCTGTAGAAACACCCTTCTACACTAGAATGCTAACTTTGATTCAGAAAAAGGCATTCACAAGTTTTGTTTTGTTTTGGGACATCGAATAAGGAGAGTTGTTTTTATCTTTCCTTTTACATGTTGATGTTATAAAATAAAACATAACTGTGGGGCTTCCCCGGTGGCGCAGTGGTTGAGAGTCCTCCTGCCGATGCAGGGGACAAGGGTTCGTGCCCCGGTCCGGGAAGATCCCACATGCTGCGAAGCGGCTGGGCCCGTGAGCCATGGCCGCTGAGCCTGCGCGTCCGGAGCCTGTGCTCTGCAACGGGAGAGGCCACAGCAGTGAGAGACCCGCATACCGCAAAAAAAATAAATTAAAAAAAATAACTGTGACAGGAAAAGAGGATTCATAAACATTTTATGTTCATTTCACTTGTCACAATTAGCTGATCATTTCCTCTACAAATTATTTATTGCATACATACCAGG
Source organism: Pseudorca crassidens (assembly GCF_039906515.1). NCBI lineage: Eukaryota > Metazoa > Chordata > Mammalia > Artiodactyla > Delphinidae > Pseudorca > Pseudorca crassidens. Next base: position 73,224,079 of record NC_090304.1, on the reverse strand, counting down.
TGTGTCTTTGTTCAGTAAACACCCAGTGACGTTTGTCAAGAAGAGAGTTAGAAATATTTTCAAATAATTCCACATTACCCCCACTCTTTCACCTCCTTTATCTCCTAAATAGCTAGGTGAGATCTGTCCAAAAAGTGTAGAGATTTGCATATTGTTGGCCTTGCCCATTGTTTTCATCAGTAAAATTTTATGTTGAAACTTTACTCTGTGTAGGGAAAGAATAGTGGCAGGAATAAGCAGGAAAGCTTTGGGAAAAGACTGCCTGGATGGTAAGTCCTGGTTTTCCCACTTTCTAGATGTCATATTGTTTCATCAATTAAAGAATGCACATTTTTTCACATTCTGACATCTCTGAAATTGGTTTCTTCAAAGTAGATGGCATAAGTCATAATTTACCTCCAGTGTTTTTTTTCTTGTAGTTTTAACATAAAATAATGATGCATCATATAAGGAATGGCACAATAAAGTCAAATAAAAATATGTTGACCTTGGATATGTTATTTAAGTTCCATTGCCTGTAAAATATAATTAATTCAACAGTCGCTTATAGACTTACGGTAAAAAATTAAATGTGTTATTACATATAAAAACATTTACAACTGTGGGAGACATTTAGTAAGTTCTCAATAAATATTATCTATTTGTTATTGTGGGAAGATTAAAGATCATATGTACTAAGTGCCTAACACATCCTCGAGACACTGCATTAAATGCCAAGCAAGAACGATCTAGATACTTTTCCCTCTTTCTTTACATTCAATCCGCACAGCAGCATCAAAAGTTATATTATTACCTCATATAATAATAGGTAATAAAAGGTAAGTATACAGCAAGTTCCTTCTTAAAAATTAAATAACGAATGTAGCAAAACAATGATTTAATTGCAGATTTTTTCTGACTCACATCTTTTAAAAAATTGCTTAAATTCCTTATAAAATTCATTAATATGTCTCATAATGGCATTCAAGCTAATTAGAACAGGAAAAATGTTCATGCCTAGAAGTTGTAAACATCACTAACACTTTCATCCCATCTTGCTCTGATATCATATTCACAGCCGAAAATTTATTCCAACTGAGATAACATATGACAAATTCCCAACTAAATCCAAATAATTTCATTTTCTAAAACTTTAAAACTTCAAAAGGTGTTTAAATCTTATGGGTATTTCAAAATATATATGTGTATCACATTCTAGTAAATAACTGAATAACAAGCTGCAAACAACACAAATAGAAATGTTAAGGGCAATTTCCTTTGATTTTGACAGAATCAATTTGGCCGATCAGAAAGTAGATCATAGAACATGTCAACTGATTGTTATAAATCTTGTTAAAAAATGGTATCCTATTGAATATATCACGTTTATCTAAAATGCATTTGTCTGCTGACACATTGTGAAATAGACTGCTGGGATCGATATAAGAACTGCTGAGAGACTGAAATCTTTGAAATATTCACCATCAATTTTTTAATCTGCTATTTAGCAACCAAGCTTTTATATCATGATGGCCAGACTGAATATGTAATTCATGAGTTAATGAAATGTCAAGGAGAAATGCAGGCAATAATTTGCTTATTTAAATATACTGTTTCATTAAAGAGTGACTGTAACACTTGTATATAAAATTCTGATAGTGACTGTCTTAATCTTCGGTCAACATCTTAATAGCCTTATATTTGTTACCCCAAATTTGTCTTCTAATAAATCAATCTTTAAGGGCTCTAGCTTCTAATTACATGTTTACACTTATTTGTTATCTCAACTTATAATGAAGATGAAGCCTATTAGAGCAAGCAGTTCATTGCAAGTTCAAACACTGAGGAACCATAATTCAGTAATTCAGCAAGCAGAACTGATGCTCAAAAAGTGACCAAAGGCAATGCTAGTTCATGCCAATACATGGAATCCTAATGATGCCTTTGAACTTTCCCATTCATGTTCCAAATCCTGAGTCAAGGTTTTAGATCTCTTCTAATTTCTGCTTTTATCCCCTTCTGCCAACAGGAATTCATTATCTACCCACTAAGTAAAAGCAAATAATTGCACAAAATAAACAGGGAGATAATTAATTAGTATAAGAAACACTAAGCAATTACTTTAACAAGCTAAAATAGCAAGGAAAGCCATTCTGTCCCTTTACTCATGATTGAAGATTTCTTCCTAAAGACAAGAGAGAAACATCTTGTGCTAACATGAGCACAGATGGGCATATACATATATAGGATGAAATTGAACTGTAGTACTGGGATTGATGACCAACACCAATGAGTTTTCCTTCACTGAGAAGAACTCTCAGTGATATTTTGCTTTTGTATTTACTTTTTATTCCTAAGTAACTGCATGAAAAGAGCCATAGCCTGGGATAGAGAAAGATTTCATGCACTGAAATGAATTTGGGAAAGCTGGATTCAAACGATACAACCTCTGACACCTTCACCATGTCCCTAACCCAAGATTTCACTGTTTTTCCCTGTTAACCAAGTGATTGGAAATTAAAATTATCAGGGCTCTTTCAATGTTAACAAAAGTTTAAAATTCTAGTCTGTCTTCTGAAGAAATAAGTGGTTGAAAAAAAAGGAAGATCAAGAGGGAGAGGGCATTAGAAATTAAATTTGGATAAGTCCTTGTTGCAAAAAGGGAAGGAGTTCTAATTTGAGTTTCTGACAATTTTAGAAGGACTAAAGGGTAAAAGAGATCTTAGAGGTCTCAAGAAGAATTATGGCCTTCAAAACCAAAGGATGTTGAGTCATTTTGGGAAAAACAAAAGTCATTAACACTGAGCTGTTGCTCATTTTATATTCTGTAAAAACAGTAACATAACTCATAGCTGTATTATCGAAATCACTTCTAGCTCTTAGGAGCAGATTATTCTCTTATTCCTTAAGAGTTTACTTAGATAACCCTGTAGAATAAGAAGAAACTTTTTAATTTTCCTTTTCCTCCAAATATAATTAATGTTTATAGCATCTTACACATACTTTTACAATCATATCAACTCCAAGAGGCATATTTTCTCCCCTACAAATTAGAATTCTGCTACAGGCAGTGCTCACAGTATAAAGCTCAAACTTCCATTTCAAGAGAGCCACCAAATTCAAACAAGAATATGAAAAAAATATTCAACTATCTATTTAGCATGACATGAAAATAAGAATTGATGAAAAGGATGCAATGAAATTGGCAGCTTTAATAAATAATTGGGGAACTCTGTGGGTTTGAGAAAGCTCTTCCTCTGTTTGTTAGAATTGTCTGCAGAACATTTCAGGAATAAAAGGAATAACTTCTTCACTACTCTTTGAGACCATCTGAAGGCTCTAAAAGTATTTGATAGAAAGTTATCTTGTATCTGTGGCAGTAATAGACAAATACTGAACATCAAAATTGAGAATGTGACAAATATTGTGACGCAATTGTACAACCACAGTGACATACACAATAAAGTACTAGACATAAAGAAAAACACTCTGACAAGGATGTCAAGTGCAGTCACTTTCATATCAAAAGAGACAACAAAATACAATTACAGTACAGGAAGAACATTTTCAAAAGGCAGAGAGAAAAGAGAAAGGCCTTAGAATAAAATGCCAAGACTTCAGAGTGAATTTAACAGAAAGCAAGACTGATGTCCCTTTGGCTGCAACATTGACAGTGACATAATTGACACACTCTTGGGGAAAAAAAGATAATTGGTTTCATCAAGCAGAGGAGAAAAACTGTCATCAGGAAAGCAGTGACAGAAGTCATGGTAGATGCCCAGCCATTGCAGAAGAGCAAACACCTGCTCTAGCTGTGAGAGGCCAAGCAATATGATCATGTGTTCCTTGGAGCAGAGCACAGACCACAGACCCAAAGATAAACATCACCTAATATGTTTCTAGTTTCTCAACTTACAGTTGAGAAATTGGGTTTTCAGTTGAGAAAATGGGTTTTAATATAACATTAATTTATGTCCAATGGATATTGCTGGGAATTAAGTATCACAGTAGCTCTCAATCAAACTCCATTTCCAGACAGCAACAATAATGCCTACCTTTTGACTAAGCAGCTTTGTGTGGCCAATTTATATAAGTGTAACAAAATCATTTTTATTAAAAAAAAAAAAGGCAGTTCTTGGTAGTTGACCTATTGGAAGCAATAAATTCAGGCATTGGATTCATGAGTCTAAATGCATTCTATAATGTGAGACTACTTAAATTTTAATCTGGTGCTGCCCTTAGATATATTACATGCATTTCTCCCCCCTGTAAAAAACTGTCCATCTATTTGTGTAATGTCTATATATTAGTAGAGGAAGGTGGGGGTAAGGGAGCTAAGGTTATGGGATATCATTAAATAAGTTAACTATCTTAACTGAACTGATAGTTGTATAGATGATGGATAATGTCAATATTAAAACAAACATAATAGTTTTCATGGTTACTAGACAATCACTGAGAATGTTCTTCCTGCTGGAAAATATTGTGTCTTACACTCTATTACCTTCCCCAGTAAAATATCAAGTTTAATTTCCAAATCTATTTTAGCCAAACTATTTTGAACTGGAGGTTTCTAAGATGGAGAAGATTACAAATACAATGATTTAGCAACGTGTTAATGGGATAATAAAGGAATAAAACTGAAAATATTTTAAACTGCTGGAGAAGCAAGAACAAAATACTTTTATTCATGAAATAGTCATGATAATTATTAGAAAGGCAGCCAAAATCAATGGGACCTGACTTGCTCTTCACCTCTGTTCTATTTATATTCTTACTGATAAATACTCTGGCTCTCTCTCCTCTATACTATATGTAAACTGCCATTTTGCTCCTGAGTATTTGGAAAACTTCATTCCATCATCAGAAAGAATCCTACCTTCCTTGGAGCTAAGCAGAAAAACCTGAAGTTGAGAGAAAGATGAAAACATTACTCTCCCCCTCAGGTCACCTCCCTTTTCTCTCTCTGTTTCCTGCATGGTACCAGCTGCATCTTGCAGTTGTCCCCTATACTTCACCTGGGAGAACCCAGTTTAGCCTGGATCCTCACACACCTTAAAGTGGATTATTTACATGGCAAACAGAACTTTCTCTTGCTATTATTAATCAGCTTTCATAAAATTCCTTTGCTGTCTCCTTATGCTATAAACCACTTAGGGTAAGATTGAGACGAGACAAGGAGTGAAGGAGGCAGACAACTTCATGCCTACTTCACCTACCCCTCACTTGCAGCACGGTATTGTGATCAAGCCTATAGTGTCTAAAGCAGTCTTCCTGGATTCAAATCCAGGCTCCACTTTTCATCATTTGTGTGACTGTGATTTGTCTGTTTTTCATTATTTAGCATTTCTTGGCCTCAGTTTCCTCATCTGTAGAATGGAGATGGCTACTACTTCATTGGACTTATCATGAGGATTAAAGCAGAAATAACATGCAAAATGCCCAATGTTGTTTTCAGCACATAAACAGTCTTTGATTAAAATTAGTGTAACAGGGTATTACATGTGGCGTTTTCTTACTGTCTTGGAGTTTGAACTGAGATTTAAAGGCTAAGAACTCTACCATATGTGCTCAGAACTCCATATTCTAGGTATGAAAGTATTAGGCCTTTGTAGAGATTAATTGTAGAACTGGTGCTGCCAGTATTAATAGCCCATTGCCAACCCCCAGGCTCCATAAGGGAGGAAAAAGGAAACTTCAGGAAGTTAAAATCAATGGTCGGAAGGATTTTTTAGAGTTTGCGGAGAGTCGTGGGAGGAAGATGGAAGATCATCTATATCAAACCTTGTAAGCGGGCCTTCAGAAAAATATTTAGGGAGCTTGACACATCCCTGGGGGTATGGGGCTATCCCTTTGTACACCAGTTGTACCTGACTTATGGCTACAGAAGACAAGTGATCTAGAGTTGACAGAAAAGAGAGAGGGGGCCACTGAAGAACAAAGTGTCCATTAACTAATGGCAGAGACTAAGGTACCCAACATGGATCCCCCAGAGAGGAGGTGACACTAATTCATCTTGAAAAGTACACGAACCCAAGAGAGCTCTACACCTGCTCTGAAGTGAGCTCAGCAGAAGGAGGCAGAGGATGAGACTGAGAATGCAGATTCTGAGTCAGAGGCCATGGCTAACAGCCAGAGGTGGTAACACCTGTGCCAGAAACCTCAGAAAGAGAGGTTTCTGGGTCTAGGTATAGGGGAGGCAGGGGCAGTGCTGCTCTGAAAAGTCCTCAAAGGTGCTCCATGCAAGAAAAACCCAGCAAGTGTGCATCTACCATGCTGAAAGCTTGGGTGCCAAGTTAAAATTGCACCCACCAACTGAAAGTTTTTCTGCCCTTTATCTCTCCCCGCCATCACTATTCCTGGGCCTAGAATAAGAAAACCATGTACCCTGTCCTAGTGTGCCAGGGGCAGTCCCACTTGATGCCTGCTGTGCAGGAGTAATTCCTAACAATGCCCTTTTCCTCATAAGAGAGTCCCAGTATAAATGATATGCTATGCAGCCAGTTTTCTCTCAAAGGAGACAAAAAATTCTTAGTGAGTGAGCACTGAAGAGGAAAGAGTAATGTGGGAAAATTGTATGCTGTCCCCTGGGCTTTCCTTCCTGGCCGTTTCCTACCATAGGACTCCAGGAAGGAATCAAGCCCACTAGGGCAGGAGAGTTTTTCATTAGGTGAGGGTCTAGAGTTTTAATATAAAATTAGCTGAGGTTTTTCGTTTGTGAAAGCAAACGGAAAAGCTATTGGACCTGGTGGACATTTAATCCACAGGGGGAAAGAAGTTCATGGAATACATTTGCAGACTGAGTACTGGGGGAAAGTAATGGCTTTCTACTCATACGTCTATATCCAGGGCCTTCAATAAGCAATTTTATATTACATATATTATTTTGTATTTAAAAAATATTTACTGAGTGACCACTGAGTGCTAGTAGGAATATAGTTGTACACCAGGTCCTTACATTCACGAACTTTAAACTAATTGATTGGAGATAAAAAAATAAACAGAAATACAGTACATGTAGGAATAAATAGTGTAAACATAAAAAACAGAAAACAGTGATCTTTGCTTTATACAGAATTAAAATCAGTGGATATGGTAGAGAATCAGTGGGTTGTTACTTTACTTGCAACACCAGAGAAGGCTTTTCTGAAGACATTGTAATTAGCCAAGGTCGAATGTAAAAAGAAGAAAGTTCTGTGAAAACCCAGAAGAAGATCATTCTAGCAAAAAGACAAATATTCTTAGGGCAAAACAAGCATAGAATTTTTAAGGATCTAAAAGAAGTCTAAAAGAAGTCAGCAATTCCCCTCCTGGCCATATATCCAAAAAAAGACAAAAACTCCAATTTGAAAAGATACCTACACCCCAATGTTCATAGCAGCACTATTTACAATAGCCAAGACATGGAAGCTACCTAAATGTCCATCGACAAGTGAATGGATAAAGAAGGTGTGGAACACATATACCATGGAATATTGCTCAGCCATAAAGAAGAATGAAATAATGCCATTTGCAGCAACATGGATGGACCTAGAGATTATCATACTAAGTGAAGTCAGTCAGACAGAGAAAGACAAATATTGTATGATATCACTTATATGTGGAATGTAATAAAAAAAATGATACAAGTGAACTTATTTACAAAACAGAAACAGACTCACAGACATAGAAAACAAACTTATGGTAACCAAAGGGGAAAGGGAGGGAGAGAGGGAAGGAATAAATTAGGAGCATGTGATTAACAGATACAAACTACTATACATAAAACAGATAAGCAGCAAGGATTTACCATCCTTATTGAATTGTCCTTGTTGAAACAAGAATATAGTTCCTGTATATTCAATATCTTGTAATAGCCTGTAATGAAAAATAATCTGAAATATATATATATATAAAACTGAATCACTTTGCTGTATACATGAAACTAACACAATATTGTAAATCAACTATACTTCAATAAAAACAGATTTGTATCCAATGGTTAGACAACAGAGGTCTCTAATAAAGCAGACAATTAAGCATGACTGAGTACCTGGGAAAAGTCTCTAACTTAAAGAATCCAAACCAAACAAAGATAAGTTTAAATTTAGAAGAAAAGTAGACTGTTCACAGGAAACAAAGCATTAAAAGTTAAATCACAATTAATATCTTCAGAAATTTAAGATATGGCATCTATGAACCAAGAACAAGATTCTATAAAACACACAACAAAAAAAAAGTGTTGGAAATTAAAATATGGCATTAAAAATGAAGAAAAGAGAAAACAGAGGTAAGGAAATTTCCTAGAAAGTTGAACAAAAGGCAAAGGCAAAAAAACAAAAAATGGAAGAGAAAAGATAAGAAATTTAGAGATCCTGCTCAGGAATAATATAGTTACAGGCAGAGAGAATGGAGAAATGGAAGAGGAGAAATTCACCCAAACACACTATTCAAAAGAATTTTGCCTAAGTGAATGTAAAAAACTAAGGCTTATTAAAAGCTTAATATATGCCAGGTACTCTTCTAAGTGCTTGACTCAGAGTAATTTATTAAATCCTCACAACAATCTTATGTGAGTCTGCTACTAATATCATCATCTTCACTTCTACACCTAGGATCAGAATATCCAAACATAATATTTATGGAAAGTAAAGACAGTGAAGCCTACAAAAGACAAAAGGAAAATTATGTCTAACAGTGGATTTTATATACTTAATGTGAGAATAGAATAAAAATATTTCAAATAGGCCAGATCTTGAAAATTTTAAATCCCATCACTCCCTTTCTTCACAGCTACTAGAGGTTGTGCACAAACAAAGTGAAAAAGTTAGAAGGAAGACATGGAATACAAGAGATAGGGGTTTTATCAGAATACAGGTAAAAGGAGGCCCTGCAATGCTGGTAAAGGAGTTCTCACAAGAACTACCATGTCCCCAGTATCAGGGCAACCAGAAGATTAAAAGATCACAAAAGTATCTTCAAAAATTTGAAACTATAAACTTTTAAATCACCTAAATATATTGAGATTTAGATAATTGACTGAGGATTTGGGATACAATTAATGATAAGTAAATAGAAATTATTTTATATGAAAATGAGACAACTGTACAATTATAAGGGGGAAAAAAGATAGACAGGACAGAGAACATAATCCAAAGAAGCATCATGGCTCAGCTGTGACTAGTGCTTACATAGTCAAATACTATACACATGGAATTGATCTGACTGAAACTGCCGTATAACAACACTGGGACAATGGGAATGGAAAGGAATGTTTTGTGTGTAACAGGGGCTGTCAAACGAGGGTGAAAAAAGGAAAGGACTATTTCCTCTTCTTCTATAGTGGAGAATAAAAAATAATCTAATTGAAAAATAAAGATGTCAATAAAGCAAGTTACCTAGGGATATAAAAATAGCCCTAAATAGCTTAAGTAAATGAAAAAGCCAAAACATAGTCAAAAGAAAGTGTTCTTGCTGTCATGAGGGGTAAGGGTTATAGGCAGTGGTGAGAGCTAAGAGATTGAAGATTAGTCAATGCCTTAAAGACTATGTGTGTGTAACTTTGGTAAAAAACCAAAACCAGAAAGGATAGGAAGGAAGCAGGAAAGGAAGGGAGAGAACGAGGGAGGAGGGAAGGAAGGTGGGAATGAGGGAGGGAACAGGGGACTGACTTAACCTCAAAATCCAAAATGTATTATTTTAATGTTTTTCTATTTTCCTGATGCTATTGAACATTACTTATCCCCATGTAAAAACCTTTGCTCAGCAAACTCCATCCTTGAAAGTTAATTCTTATTTATTTATTCTCTACCCATCTGCTACATTTCAATTCAGGTAATAGGACTTGTGCAACTAAAATGTCCCTCAAAACATCATTCCCTCAGCAGGTGTTACCTGTGAAGAGGATGGCTTCACCTCTGATAACACTGAACCTGCCTGTCCCTCATACTGTATACCTCGTAAGAGAGATTCCTTCTCCCAAGGGCTCCAATCCCAGAGGCCATGGAACTGAATAGACCTTGTATCCCAAGTTGAAGGGAAACACTAGCAAAAGTGAAAAATAAAATTGTTTGGGGGCTGCAAAACATCCAAATGGATATTTTTTAATCCGGTGAATGAATGACACATATTTATTCTGATTGTGTAGCTACACATTCCGTGCAAGAGCAAAGAGCATGAAGAACAGGAATGCCAATGTATGCTCTTCTCAAGGCAAACAATACATATCCTGATTATCACTCTCAAGGCTTCTACTTTCTGAGGCACTCATCTTGAGAACTGAACAGAAATAAGCTACAGTCCTCAAATTCACATTGAAATGGGCCCAAATCCCAAAGCGCTCCTCCAAAAATTAAGAAGGCAGCAGAGACCAAAGTGGAAACACAGATAAATTTTCAAGAATTCTGCTTTGTCTTGAGGGTATTTGGATCAAAGAGGAGAAATCCACAGACTGTAACACCATTTGTTTGCAACACAAATACCATCCCTGTGGTTCAGTCACATCTATAGCACTCCATCTGCCAGCTGTGAGAAGGAAAAGGAAAGCAATTAAGCATACTATTAATCAAAGCTCTAAGTGGCAGGTTCAAGTACCACATGATTCATGATATGTGAAGAAAGACCTTCATAATGTGTGTTCTTCCTTTAAGTGAAAAACATGTAGAAAATTCAGGATTATTTAAAAAAATGTTGATTTACTTATGGGCTAGAGTGGCCAGCCACCTGATTAAAGAATTATATACCAAATTTATTGGATTGGAATTGCCTTTCCTATTAACACACATGCACACACACACACACACACACACACACACACACACACACACACACCATATAGAATGCTTCAACTGTCTTCTTTACATGCCATGACCCACATCCTTCTCATCCCCACTCCCTTCACCCTCACAAGGACAGGAAACATAGACAATGTGCCTAAAAGACAAAGATGACATGCCTAAAGGACAAAGAATAAGGAGAAAGAACTTTTTTCTTCATATAATTACCAAGTCTAGACTAGCAGGTAGGTGGCCTACTGGAATGATGTCAGTATTACCACTTCCAAAATAGCTGCTCTTCTGCTCACATATCTAAATGGTCAATGAATAAAAGACAGTGAGTATATCTTTATTTGTTTGGCTGGAAAAAAACATAGGCTCTGCTTCCTATTATAATACCAAAGTCCATGAGCAATATTATACTTTAAGACTCTGCAATCAGTACTGAAAAGTTTATCATTTCACAAGAGCTGGTGTTGAGAGGGGAAAGAGATAGAGCACATAGAAACATTGAGGGCTAAGGGAGCTCTCTTAGGAGGAAAGACAAGGATGCAGAAAAAGGATTTTATGGTGCTAAACACAGGTAACACTACAATGCACAAAGTCCTGTGTTTTCGGCCCATGTCCTACTTCTCCAGCCTCATCCCGCTCTATCATCCTGTTAGTCACTGTGGTCCAGCCATTCTGGCTTTCTTTTTAGCTCCTCAAAGTTTCCAACTCCTAATCCTTTCAAGACCTGTCCATATGCTGTTCTTTTGTTGAGAATGCTCCTCCATACCCATCCCTTTTACTCACCAACTTCCAATGATCCTCTAAGTCTTAAATGTTGCCTTCTCAAGGAACCCTTTTCTGATTCCCTAAACGTTAATTATAGGGAGGTGGGTGGACCTAGAGTCTGTCATACAGAGTGAAGTAAGTCAGAAAGAGAAAAACAAATACCATATGCTAACACATATATATGGAATCTAAAAAAAAAAAAAAAAAAATGGTCATGAAGAACCTAGGGGCAAGATGGGAATAAAGATGCAGACCTACTAGAGAATGGACTTGAGGACACAGGGAGGGGGAAGGGTAAGCTGTGACAAAGTGAGAGAGTGGCATGGACATATATACACTACCAAACATAAAATAGATAGCTAGTGGGAAGAAGCTGCATAGCACAGGAAGATCAGCTTGGTGCTTTGTGACCACCTAGAGGGGTGAGATAGGGAGGGTGGGAGGGAGGGAGATGCAAAAGGGAAGAGATATGGGGATATATGTATACGTATAACTGATTCACTTTGTTATAAAGCAGAAACTAACACACCGTTGTAAAGCAATTATACTCCAATAAAGATGTTAAAAAAAAAAAGTTATGCAATCCTATAATTCCCTGTATGTCTAGTTCAGAGAACTTGTGAAAACTATAATAAACTTGCAATTAAAATTATAATTAACTATATTTTCATATAATTTAATTACAATAAAATTAATTTTGCCTATTTTTGTTTTAGTATTCATTTCCTCCAATGGGATAGCTGTTTCCATCAAATAGAGGTGATTTTTTTTTTTTTTTTTTTTGCAGTACAGGCCTCTCACTGTTGTGGCCTCTCTCGCTGCAGAGCACAGGCTCCAGACGTGCAGGCTCAGTGGCCATGGCTCACGGGCCCAGCCACTCCGCAGCATGTGGGATCTTCCCAGACCAGGGCACGAACCCGTGTCCCTTGCATCGGCAGGCAGACTCTCAACCACTGCGACACCAGGGAAGCCCAGAGGTGATTTTTTCCCCTGCTTATTCCCAGTGTTAGCCCAATGTCCAACATGTAGTGTTTAGTACATGAAGAAAACATCATCTTCAAAATTTTGTAGAGGTCTAACTTTTTTACTTCCTTAAATTTGAGTGAAAACCACATGAGAAATTAAAACCTTAGTCCAAAATTTCACAAGAAAAATAAACGATCCTGAAATATTAGCTAGTGGGCAGCAATATGTTTTGAGATTCTATTCTATGGACAGCATATTTCTAGATATGTGACTCATCTGTGGAGTTTCTGACCTCTCGGTTCTGCCAATAAAATATAGGAGTTTAATGAGAAAATGTAACTAAGACAGAAAACCTCCAACAGAGAAGACTGACCGGTGAATGTAAGCTAATGCAGCTGTCTTAGCATTTGGTGATGAAGAGTACAAAAAATCCACTCCCAACGCCTACCAGCCAATTACTTTGTGCACGGTATTTTACCTCTCTGTGCCTCATTTTCCTTATTAGTAAAATGACTATAAAATAAGTATATAGTTCTAAATTCCAAAGACTTTAATAATGTAAGCGAGTTGGATAGGCTCAGAGAAAGGTAATTAAACTGGTTAAGAAGACGGTGGGTTCTGCTATTGTATTCCATCTGAAGAGTCAGTTTCAAATGTAAATCAAATCTAAACAGTAGTTAATAGATTCAGAAGTTTATTTCAAAGTAATAGTTGAATTCTCCACAGTCAGACATAACTATTATTAAAAAAAAAAAAAAGTACCTTCTTTATAGGGTTGTGTTCATTTTTTTGACATATGTCTAAAATGGTTAAAGAGAGCCTGGAATAAATATATTTTTATTATGTTTACATAAATATATTTATATAGTTAAATAAATATATATTGTGCTTAATATATTATTATATATAATTTATATAATTATTATTACATAATTTATGTAATTTAATGTTATATTTATATGATTTATATAATTAATTTATATATTTATGTTTTATTATATATCTATATTATAGCTAAAGTTTATTGAGTACCCTGTAGAACTCTTATCACCCAAACTAAGTAAATGCTAAACTGGAGGGATTTGCCAGAATCTAGGAGAGTTAATCAGAGGAGATGAATAAGATGGTGAATTTAAAGAAAAAAATCTGAAGTTAGATGTGGACAAACTTACTACAATGTAAGAAGAGCATGTTTTTAACCAGAAGAAAAAGAAGCCTGAAAGCTCAGAGAGAGAAGTGACTAGGTGAGCTTAAATGAAAAGAGGGAGGCTTATTCTATCTTAATATGTGTACCATAGATTAAAACCAGTAAAATAAGCAACAGGGCTTGAAGGGCTTGGGACAGATGCTGAAGAGTTTGATTCAAGTGCTAATTAAGAGCCACAATGGTTTCTTGTGTAGGGAGCAATCTGATTAAAGTAATTTAGGGAAATAATAATTGTTGCTTTAATTAGAATGAATTAGAAAGGAAGAGAAATTGTCCATCTATGATTTGATCAGCAGCAGGACTCAAAAAGAAGACTGTAAAAATTGAGAAGGTATGTTTCTGGGAAGAGATACAACAGAATTGTATTAAAGTTTCCTAATGTATAATAACAGAAAATATAGAACAAGAAGGATCAGGGTATACTCTTATGCTTGTTTGTAATATAAATATGTAACTTATTAATATTTAATGCTGTTTATAATTCAGTGCTTTGATATTTTTGTTGAGAGAAGAAAAACTCAGTAACAGGACTCATAACCCATCCTTTTTTTTTTTTTTCCAGCCAAATTGCTAGAATAGCCAGCAATAACTGATGACAAATTAGACCTATCAGACATATCTGCTACTTTGAAGACATTAGACATTAGGAGCTCAGCTGACTCACTGAATTCATTTTTACATGGCTTACCAAACAGCTGTCAGGCTTCAATTGATTTTATGTCACTTGGAAACCAAGAACTTAGAAGGTAAAAAAACCATATCATAAGGTTGACAATTTAATCTCACTCACCTCTGATTCTGTGATGGACATTGTTAAGAGATTAACGAGCACTTGTTCTATGACTTTTTATGCCTTATAAACACTATGTTCACTATCAATTCTAGTTTATCATCTGTTCATTTGCTCATTTTCAATTATCAAGTGACCTATATTCATAAAAACTCTACATGCTTTGAATATCTTATCTATAAGATGGACAAAAACCTATTCTTTTGGTGATAAATTATATTTGGACACCTCTCAGGAGAAAAAGAGGAAAAAAAGTAACTTGCACTAAGTACAATGTGTTGAGTGCCAAGATCTGCACACGTTGCTTCACATTTTATCTCATTTGGTCCTTTATTGAATTCTATGAGGTAAAAATAACTATTCTCTTTTTTTCAGGTGAAGAAACAAAGGCTTGGAAAGCTGAGGAACACATACAAGGTCACATGGCTAATAAATGTCAGAGTTAAACCATGCAGTCCGCTCTGCAAACTTGGGATGCTTTCCCATCACACTGCCTCTCTCCTTCTCTCCTCATGCGGTCTACTTCCAACGTTCCTAATCCTCAGAGCACAGTCATATGTTACAGAATACCACATCCACTGCCAATCTACAACCAGGTAGGGGAAACAACTAGCCAAGCAAGAAAACGTAATAAAAGGGGCAATCAATAGCCTGTGAGGCAGAGATGGACTGCCCTCTTCATCTGGAGTGAAATGGAACTTAATTCTTTTCACAGACTGTATGGCATCTTTAATAGTATTTGCAAAGCACTAGCCCAATGCTTGTGTGTGTACAGATAAAGAGAGAATAGTCCATAATCTTAAAGGCTTACAATTTAATACAGAAGAAAATCTTCTTAACAGTGGGCCACACAAGAATGAATGAGAAAACTGCTATTTTGGAGATTAGAAATGCTTTCTATAATAGGTGTTTTGATGCAAGTAGGATTTTATTAAAATAGCAATAGAGGTAAAGGTTTTCTTGATAAGTGGAGAAAAGAGTGCAAACATCTACCAGAGAGGTACAAAATGACTTGACATGTTTGGGAAGGATGAGCAAGCCAATCTAGATGTAGTATAATGTGTGTTTGTGTCTGTGTGTGTTATAATCTGGAAGTAACAAATTTCATGACCCTGAATCCATACTATTGAACCTTAACTTTCTGGCATGAGCAAAGTGACTGGAAGGGTTTATACCAAATAGTGACATAAGGACTGTATGATTATTTTCATTATTACTAGTATTATTATTACCCATAGTAATAATAGTAATAAATAATAACCTTTTTTAAATGCTTATGAAGCACTTTGCTAAGCACTTACTGTGCATTTTTCATTGATTTCTTACAATTTCTTTTATTATTTTTATTCTAATAAATTAGAATCATTTTATTTCTATTTGATAATGATGGAAACCAAGTGTCAAAGAGATTATCACTTGCTCAAGTTTTCACCGACAGCAAGAAGCAGCTCCTGGTATCACACCCATATCTGTCTTTCTCTAGAAGTCTCTTCTTAACTACTGAGTTCGACTGTCTCTTCAGTCCATATGAAAAACAAGGTAGGTAAAGGGGCAAGCTAGATCTCAGCGAGCCTTGTCAGAAAGACCATTTGTTCAACAATTGGTAGCAGGTTTTTCATTTCCTTCCTGTCTCCATGAAAATTTTTACAAAAGTAGTTTGAGTGTTTCCCTCCCTTTTCTGTAGTTTGATATTCCTTGGTTTTCTATGTATGCAACACTGAGAAAAATACACTCCTTGGAGAAGGAAGAGGAAAACTGAGATTTCTGATATTTGGTTTCCACTGACATCTAAGAATCTCAAAGCAATTTATCAACATTACTTCCTTCATTCTCACCTCATCTCTGTTAGTGAGAGACAAGGAGCAATTTCGCAGACTAAAGAATGGTGTTTCTACTGACTACATAGTTTCCAGTAATGACTTCTTTCAGCCATTTCAGTATTGCTGAAAGAAGACATACACCAAGAGATTCTCTAAGGTATGGTGAAAATAAGTGATATTATTGACTTTAAAAACCAGGGCTAGCAAGTTGCAAATCAGAGTTTTAACTTGTTTAATAATACATAGGAAAAATCTCCTGGTTGAAAAGAAAAACAATTAAATCACATTCTGGCCAATTCCTAAAGAGACTTTTATAAGCCTTCTCTTTGGTCCACATTTTTTTTGAAACTAAATACTGAGGAGAGTGACAGGATGGGAATGAACGTGCCATGTAGACGATGGTGATGTTCTTAAGAGTGGAGTGGATAAGAGCCTCAGTTTTAACCACAATCTGCCATTTATTGGCTGTGTGATATTGAGAAAGTCATTTACCTTTGCTGATCTTAGGACAACAATTGTCTTAGGACACAAACAGTAAATGAAGGCATGGAATACAATATTGTAAACCAAATATACTTCAATTAAAAAAAATGTTCCCAGTAGAAAGGAAAATAAAGGCATGGAGATCAACTATTTCAAAGCTCTTTTTGAATCCCAATGTTCATTATATTTATAATGCTATAAATTGCTTTTCTGGAACAGTTACTAACAATCTCTTTTTGTCCATTCATTCAATTCAAGAAACATGCATTGCAAATGTCAGTATTCTAAAATGTCTGCAGGAATAAGGCAGTTAGCATAAATAAATGTTTCAAGATGGATAAAGGATAATAAAATAAAAGATAATTCATGCCCTCCACCAAGACTGTCAAGGTCACATTTTTTTTCTTTTTTTTGCGGTACGCGGGCCTCTCACTGTTGTGGCCTCTCCCGTTGCGGAGCACAGGCTCTGGATGCGCGGGCTCAGCGGCCATGGCTCACGGGCCCAGCCGCTCCGCGGCATGTGGGATCTTCCGGGACCGGAGCACGAACCCGTGTCCCCTGCATCAGCAGGCGGACTCTCAACCACTGAGCCACCAGGGAAGCCCAAGGTCACCTTTTTAAAAAAGAACATAATGTGAGCCAAGCAAAGGACATCTGCAGGCTAAAAATGTTCAGGTTTTCCTTGCAAAGTTAGATATTTCATTCGATCATTCAGCTGCCACCTGCATCACACCTGCAGCTCTGCTTCTTGTCTGTCCTTTTAAACTAAACTTCTCAAAATAATCATATATCTCTCCAAATAAAAAACTTAGATTCATTTTATTCCAGACTGCTTTAAATCAGGAATATATAATGCCTTTACTCATGTCTTTTCTTGCTAGGACCTTCTGCTAGATTTGACACTGGTGATCTCTCTCTCCTTATTGAAACTCTATTCCTTTTTTTTTTTTTTTTTTGCAGTACGCGGGCCTCTCACCGTCGCGGCCTCTCCCGCCACGGAGCACAGGCTCCGGACGCACAGGTCCAGCGGCCATGGCTCACGGGCCCAGCCGCTCCACGGCATGTGGGATCCTCCTGGACCGGGGCACGAACCCGTGTCCCCTGCACCGGCAGGCGGACTCTCAACCACTGAGCCACCAGGGAAGCCCTGAAACTCTATTCTTTAGGCTTCCAAGAAATCTATCACCCTTGAATGTCCTACTCGGACTTCCAGAGTTATTTTGTAGGCTTCTCCTCCTCCTTCACCAACGCTTAAATAATAACATTTCCTCTGGCTCTTGTTTTAGCCCACTAGCCATCGCTCTGCATGTTCTTCTTAGAGATTTCAAACACTCATATGTGGATAACAACTCTGACTACATTTAACCCCTGAAATCTTTTTGGAACATCACATCTAAAGATTTGCTAGTTATTTACATTAATGTGTTATAGGTACCTCAATCCTATGGACAAAGAATGTCTGTAAACCTGCCATTTCAGTAAACAAAATATGTGGCAGCCATAAAGCCATCAGTTACTGCAGCCACCTGATGGTGCACCCTGAAGAGAATATAAGATGGAGAAAAACAAGATCCTAGAAAGTTAAAATGTATATCAAAGGAATGATTTCATAAAGCCCAGACTCTGGCATCTTCCCATACATAAAAAAGCCCTAAAATCATTAACTTGAGATGTATATTGTGATCAGCTATCATCTTTTGATGTTCAACTACATGGTTTTTTTTCAGCAGAAACTCCTATACATCCTGGCTCCTCCTTTACGTCTTTGGAACAGTCCCTCAGAGCTATGTGAGAGGCTGCCATCCCAGGCTATAGTTCTCAGTAAGGCCTATGAATAAGACAT
The DNA here is from genome assembly GCF_039906515.1 of Pseudorca crassidens. Taxonomy (NCBI): domain Eukaryota; kingdom Metazoa; phylum Chordata; class Mammalia; order Artiodactyla; family Delphinidae; genus Pseudorca; species Pseudorca crassidens. The sequence continues at coordinate 73,205,460 of NC_090304.1, read as the reverse complement.
AATTTAAAATTTTTAGGTTATGCATTTTTTTCAGTCAACAATCCCAATGTCCAAAACTGTACTTGTCTTCTTATCTATACTAGTTCCAATTTACTCATCTCAGCTCCAGATCCACCCTTCTTTTCCTTGCTTTATGATACTGGATCTGGACTCTGAAACCTCTGCCAGCCAGCTTATTGTTAGGCTTTGTTAATAGAGGGTAATGGAGGGACCCTGCAAAGCCACAATAGAAGGAAGGGCTATCCTTTCCATATTCTAGTGTGCAGGCTTTGTTTTGTTGCCAGCAGATTGGTATGTGGGAGGGCCCAGGTGTGTAGGTAGCCCCAGTAGCACTCACCCTCATGATCCTCACAGAACTATGGCCTGCACTCTCCAGCAAGTTTTTCTAACCACCCACCTGGCTATTCTTATGTACCAGTCCAACTAGCAACCTCTGGTGAGTATTTCCAGTCATGTGGAGGACCACTCTTACACACTGCACTACCTCTGGCCTGCAACCTCTGGCAAATTTCTTTGTTACTAGCAGACTTCATTTTCCTATTCCAGCCACCCCCTCCAAAAAGGTTTGAATTTCAGTCTTGTGGTAAAAGAAATCTGATCAATTCTTAGTCTTTCCTTGTTTGCTGTGCCTAAACCCTAGAGGAAGTAGCTGTTTTTTTCATTTGCTACTTCTATACCACTTGAGTTCTCTAATGTGAACATCAGGATATTGATCAGAAAACAATAGCCCCTAAAACTTTAAATGAGGACGTCTGGTTGGACTCAGATGAAACTGAGCAACTTGAATCTCTGAGACATGTTGAACCTCCCTTACCAGTAGCTTCCACTCTTCCGTCTGAGGAGACTACTCTTCTTTTGCTTCAAAACTCTGGGACAGATAACTTGTAAGCGTACACTCTAGGTATCAGTTACACGGTGAGACCCAGATGAAATAGATTATACTCCAAAGAACTGCAAGACTGTGAATCCTGGAGAGTATATGTGGGAAGGTGGAATATAATAACAGGTCAAGCAAAATGCATTTATATGAGTACACTTACTAGATAATCAGAATTTAATGAATTGGTTTCATGTACCTAGAAGTGTTTCTGATATCTTACTTGATTGATTGACTGAAACCACGATTTAATGGCTATGTACAATGAGAAGGAAATGTTAGGGCTTCCCTTGAAGGATGAGCAGGAGGGAATTCAAAGCTTAAGGAGACAGGAATGTTGGAGTGGATTAATGTGTGATCTGCACAGTCACTGACCAAGAAAACCAGAGGATACTCCCTTCATTCTGCATGATCAAATACATTAAAGATTCACACCCTCATCCCTGAAAATCTCTGCTTCTTCTCCTTGGTTAGCCAGAAATGACAACCGAGATGTAACAATTGAGATGGGCCCCTGATTTCAATAAAGATGATGGGATTCCTAGAATGGCAGGGACCAAGTGGTAGCACTTAACTGCCAAAGACAAGATGAACATGTTTGCCACAAAAGGCAGCAGGGATATCCCAGTAATCAAAACATTTTAGGGGATTAAGAGGTACAAACTATTGTGTATAAAGTAAACTACAAGGATATATTATACAACTTAAGGAATATAGCCATTATTTTATAATAACTATAAATGGAGTATAACCTTTAAAAATTGTGAATCACTATATTGTACATCTGTAACATATAATATTGTACATCAACTATTAAATAAAAATAAAGGTATAATAATAATATTTTTCAATAAAATAAATAAAGGTATAATAAGAGCACTTTTAGAAAAACAAAACTGAGAGAATTTTTAGTCATCAGAGCTCACCAACGAAAATCTGATACTGGATCAGATTTTAAGGACGTCCTTAAAATTTTAAGGACGTCCTTAAATTTTAAATAAAATGATTGACAAGTGAAAATGTGGATGTACTTGAAGTGATGCAGAGTTCTGGGAACAATAAACATTTCAATAAATATAAAAAAAATTTAATATAATGTTTTTTTTTAAAACTAGCCAAATACTTAGAGAATAAAATAAAATACAAAATAACAATGTAATATGGGATTTGTAGTATTTAGATGTACAATGTATGACAAAATAGCAAAAAACTCAATAGCGGGAAATGAATGTATAGTGCTATAAAAGTCATTATAAATAGTGTTACAATACTTTTTGAAAAAAATATTTTGGCTTTTAAGGATCTCTGACAGTGACTAATTGATCACAGTGTCCCTAGTAATGAAACAGATGGGTGGCCTACCAGGATACTGTTTGAACCATATAACAGAAATAACTCTGGGTCTGATAGCCAAAACCTAACTTGAGTCATCACAATGCGAAATTATAACCTTTTAGTTAAAGCCTTTCAAAGACACAGAATCTCTTATTCTTTATTTTAAAAATTTATTTAAAATTTGTTTCATGCTTACAGAAATTTGTGAAAATGGTACAAAGAACTCCTGTATATCTTTCTCCCTGAGACTCCACTCAAGTTTTGGCAATGTTCCAGAAACATCCATCATAGCACTGGGTCCAATACAGGATTACACTTGGCACTTGGCTGTCATGTTCCTCGAGGATCTTTCAATCTGTAACAGCTCCTTTGTCTTTGATTGTCATGACTTTAAAAATTTTGAAGTGTGTTTTGTAGTTATTTTGTAGAATGTTCCTCAGTTTGTTGTTTGTCCATTGTTCCCTCTCCATTAGACCCAGGTTAAGTATCTTCAGTGAGTATATCATAAATGCTGTGTTTTTTTCATGGAAACCTATTGAGTGGTATGTGCATGGTGTCTATTTGTCCCCTTACCAGTGATTTTAACTTTGATTGCTTGGTTAAGATGGTGTCTGCAGATTTCTCCACTTAAAGTGATATTTTCCCCCACTTTATATTTAACACATGTTTTGTGAGAGGTACTTTGATACTGTGTAAAGTCCCATTCGTGACTCCACCTTCACCCACTAGTTGTAACATCTCTTGCTGTTTCTTGCCTCAATTAATTATTACTTCTGTGGTTGCCAAATGGTGAATTTCTAATACCATGGCCCTTTTTACATTTAGTAGTTGCCTTTCTACCACAAGGAAAAGCCTTCCTTCTACCCATTTAGTTATCCATTTAAAATGTTATAACTGTGTGTGGATTTATGGTTCTTATTTTATTTAATTGCTATAATCTGTTACTATTATCATTTACTTTGATGCTCTATTTTTTCCAGATTTGGCCAGTGGGAACCCATTCTAACTGGTTCCTATACCCTTTTGACATATTTCCAGCATTCTTTGAGCACCTCCTTACTTTTTGGTAGCACAAGGTGTTCCAGGCTCATCTTCTACTTTCCCTACCCTAGCCTTAGAATCAGCCATTTCTTCAAAAAGCTCTGGTTTCTTTTAGTGGAGAATAGTATTTCAAAACTAAGATCTGGGTGATAGATGTGCTCACTGCTAGTGGGATGTCACTGCTCTCAGACATTATTAATGTACAGAGCTAGGAAATTACATACTATATAATATACACAAATTTACATCTATATTTATTGGAAACCATGCAACACAGAATCTTTTAATTGAAGAGGAATTTGGATCTCCTTGTAGAAGAACACTGCAGCAATGCCATTGGTATATTCCATAATTATTTCTTCAAGCCTTTCCCAAAGGGAACTACAGCCAATAACTAGAATGATAGTGCACAAGGAAAAGGGTAAACTTTCTGGGGATTACCAGGCATGGTGAATTGTCATTAATTCCTAGGGGCTCAAAATGCTATCGTAACCCACAAACCCACAAAGTGAGGATGAATAATGGTAAGGTGATGAATGGAGTCTTATCCCAAATTTGAATGATAGTGAACCCAGCAAATCCACAGATTCATTATGTGTTTGTTTGTTTGTTTGTTCTTACAGTCATTGAATAATTAAAATAGACTAATTGGAAATTAGCAGAATACCTAAACTGACCCTTTGGGCCATGGGGTAATGTCCATAATAGAAAGGCCCAATTGAACGCCCTTGGAATATTCATACAAGCAATATTACATTCCTGGGAGAATTTCAAAGATTACTGCCAACACTGAAAACTTGTTAAGATGCAAGGGTAGTAATACTTATCCCATGCTCACTTAAATAATACAGTTAGCTGGTTAGGAAGTTGGACGGATACTGAAGGATGATTGGATTCTCACAAAGTTGATCAGATAGTGAATTTAATTGCAGCTGTTTTCCCAGGTGTAATATGTTCACTTGAGCAAACTGATATGGCCCCTGGCACCTAGTATGCAGCTACTGACCAGGCTAATGTGTTTTCCTGCAACAACATATGACAGCAAACAACAGTAGTTTTATTTTACCTGAGAAGGCCAAAATTACACCTTTACAATCTTTCCTCAGGGCTAATACTAGGTTGGCCAGAAAGTTCGCCCAGGTTTTTCCATAATATCTTACAATACAACTGTCCTGCTCTTTGTCACAACATAGTTCATGAGATGTTGGACATCGCAATATTCTGCAAAATATCACATTGGTTCACTATGATGACTGGATCTGATAAACAGTAAGTAGCAAGTACTTTAGATGTCTTAGTAAGAGGCAATTCAGAGAATAAGGAATAAATCTCATGAAAATTCATGGACCTATAAACTCAGTGAAAATTCTGGGGGTAAAATTGTCTGGAGTGTGTGATGATATCCTCTTGAGTTTGAAAAATGAGTTACTGCATCTCTCACAATCTACCATGCAAAAATAGGTACAACACACGGTAAGTCTTTATGGATTTGTGAGGCAACATATTCCACATTTGAATGTGCTACTCTGACCACCTACCAAGTCTCCGGTAAGTTTGCTGGGTTTGAGAAAAAGAAGGCAAATCCATACTGCAGTGAAAACTGATTTTCCACTAGGGTCTTTTGAGTGTAGACCTAATGACATTAAGTGTCTTTGGCAAATGAGAATGCTATATAGAGATTGAAAGCCTATCCATTTAACATAATTTGGCCATGCAATCTGAGCTTCCTATCATAAACTGGAACCTGATAGACCAAACCATGAGTTTGGGTATGTTTGACATAATCTGTAATCAAAGGGAAAAAAGTATAAAAGAATCTGGGTTCACACAGGTATGGAAGATACAAGATGTATGAGCAGGTAGCTCACCCTCCTTTAACAATTACTCATGCTGTGTTTCTTCCTCTCCTTCAATACACACCTACAGCCTCATACGGAGTTCCACAAACAGGAAGAAATAAAGTGGATGGATGCAGCAATAGATAGTGTGACAGTGAATGACAGCAGTAAAGTAAAGTATTCCCCATGGGTAAAAGTTCAAATGGTGTATTTAGTTTTCCACTTTGGACTGAAAGATGGCTGACCCATAGGCAACTGCTGATGGTTTGATTGGATGATCATAGATTTGGAAGGAACAGGGTTGAAAGATAAGTACCCAAAAAAGTCTGGAAAGACTCATGTGGATGAGCCTCTCAGAATGGGCAAACACTGTGAAATATTTTTGTACCATGTGAATGTTCACTAAAGGAGGCTTTCAATAGTCCAGTGGACAAAATTACGCACATCAGTCAGTCCTTATCCATAGACACTTCATTACAAGGTAAATGAGCCCATGTACAAAGTGCCCTTGGTGGCAGGGATAGAGACAATGCTTGGGTTCAAAACTTGGACTTTCTGTTACCACATCTGACCTAGAAGCTATTACTGCTGAGTGACTAACCTGCCAACGGAAGAGATCCCCCCTGAAACCCCTTTCCAGTGTAGAGGAGAATCAGCCAGCCAATTGGTGGCAGTTGATTATGTTGAACCTTTTCCATTATGAGGGGTCAGAGATTCATCTTCAATGAAATAGACACATATATTCTGGATATGGATTAACCTTCCCTGCGCATGTGCTCTTGCCAGCACCACCATTCACAGACCTATCTACTTTGCTATTTTGCAGAACGTTGATCCTGATTATCCACTGTGATAATATTTCAAATAGCATTGCTTCTGATCAAGTAAATCTTTCAAAGCAAAGAAAGTGCATACAGGGGCCCGTGTCCATGGAATTACTGGTATTTCCTCTTTGCTTGTTATGCACATGTGTTTATTTATATGTTGACTTTTTTTCTTCTCTCTTTCTCTTTCTCTTATTATTCTACATACAAGTTGATGGTGACCAGCTTTAAAGTGTAGTCTAGCACAGATAAAGATGTCCTAAATGTTTCCTTCATCTTAAATAAACTTTAGACAGGCTTTTTCCTGACTATAGACACCCCCACTCCAACTTCAGATTTTTTGAAGTATTTACATTAGAAAATTTATAAGTGTAAATACTTTTCCTGTCCCTTTGACATATAAATCTTTTAAAAAACTCCTTGCTAGTTTTGCAACCCAGGAATGAGCTTCTAAAGGACCTAGGAGCCATCCTTTTGCAATGTAATCATCAAGGAAGATAGGGCCTATCTCCCAGTTTCTGTAGGCGGGAAAATGCCTAACTTCTTTAACACTCACTTGAACTATTGCAGCAGCCCCCTACTTATTTCCACTCTTTTTTTTTTTCTTATTTCCACTCTTATCTCCTTCAACTTCATCCTCCTTTCTGCTACCTGAATATTCTATTTAAAGAAGAAATATGACATGTTACTACCTTTCTACGATCCTTAAATTTTCATCATACCTAAGATTTTACTCCTCAAACTCAGGCATGCCTATTATCACACATATAGAGATGTACCAAGAGAAACTCAAAGCATAAAAACATGGCACATATTTCTAGACCATCAATTTTACTCAAATATTTTTGGAAGCAATTTAGCAAGTAATTTTCAAATTATTACTATATTACTAAGTAGACATATAATGGAGTAGAATCTAAAATTTACATGAAATTTTAAGCTAAGTGATAAAGTATCAGTGCAGTATTATTATAGCAGTCTCTGTTGTTAGGTGTACTTTGGTGAGAAAGATTAAGAAGCACTGAGGGACAGAATAAAAGTCAAGCTATGTAATATCACGAAGATTGCTGTGACTTGTCTTCCACCGATAGCCCAAGCTCACCTCCCAGCACACTGTCCCTTTAAGCCTACCTCTTAGACCTTTAGAATTGCTTTTCCTTCTACAAGTGACACATAATTATATTGTTTCACGTTGTCATTGCACATGTTATTTCCCTCACCAGATTGTTCACCTTGTGCCTTCATACACCAAGAGTCTTCTACCAAATTCATTTTCTATTCACATTTAAGATGAAAATGATCTGCCATCTTCATGTTTCCTTGACCCACAAGAAAATCTAAGATAAGATACCTCCTCTTTGCCCACTACTACAACTGCACTTGCCATACTGTATTAAAGCCATCTGCCTACATATTTATCAATCTATTTATATTGTAAACTTTTGAGGAGTAGGAACAACATGTCATTAGTGTGTTATTCAACTATATATCCGTAGTACCTATCATCGTGTCTGTCACATAGTTAACACTCAAAAAATGCTGTTTGAACAATAGTAAAGTACATAACAAAGCACTGTATTAGTGCTTCCACCATTTAAACCTGAGTTTGATAACATCCCTATATTTTTAATTAAAAATCCAAGGCTCTCAGAGACCTTGGATCCACCAATCATGCATGTAAACACAGTTGAATCCCCCCTTGTAAGACCTTGTGAGTTCATGAGACATGCACAAAATATATATGACACATAGCTATAAAATTATGATGAGTAGCTGACTGTGATTGAAGGGCTTTCTCTACGTTGATTTTGCTCAATCTTAAAGCTATATCATGAGTGTCTGTGCATGTCTGTTGGCTGCCGTCGCCAGCCTTTTGGATGTTATTCGATTCTCAGTGCTTTTGTGTGTGACTTGGGCTTTGAAAATTAAGTAAATAATAGTACATATTTTTTTTAATTTTTAAAAATATATTCAACCTAAAATTATTTTTCCAGTACTGAAAAGAAAAATGTTGACAATATTTGCATAAGTTTCTAACAGCTAGTTAAAAAGTATTTTCTCATATCAAGCAAAGTTAAAAGTACTAAAATACTTCTAAGAAACTGTTTTATTGTTTTACTTTTGCTGGAAAAGTAACTGTTTTGTATGATTTTTCCAAAATTTGATTACACTGCTACTACTGATATTATATATTCATATAAATGGCTAGTTTACATATATAATTTGATATATTATAATTTATATAAGTAAATAAATTACATTAAAAGTTACTCAACAAATAGAATTAAAAGGTTAAATTAAATATTTATAGCTTTTCAGTTTTTTAATTTTCTTTTAACTTAAAAGTATTATTTAGTCATTCTTAACCCTGTATTGAATAAAGAGTAAGACTTCTGCTTACCTTTTATAAGTATGAAGCACAGATATACATATAGTATATAAATGGATATACAGTATTTCTAGTATTATTAAAATCTCATAAAGGAACAATTAAGAAAACGTGTCAAAAAAGGCTTCTTAGTGGGACATTAATGAAAAACAAGATTGAGAAATATTATCTTAAACCACACAGTCAGGAAGTGTAGAAGCTAGAAATCAACCCTGTTTTGTAGCTGCAAATTCTATGTTTAAAAAAATCATCCCAGCTGGCTCCTGGTAATCAGAAATCTGATGGAAAAGTCATTCTACCACAAGAACATGTTGATTTTTTCACCTCTGCCTGGGGCCTCCGGTGCCCTCTTAATGGCCTGTGATTCTCTGCTCAGCAGAAAAACATTTTCTCCCCAGACATCCTGGGAAATACTCTTCTCAAGACCAAATACCTTGCAAATCACAACAGACCTAGAGCTTGACCTAAAATTCTGTAAAGTGCTTTCCTACCGTCTGTGCCAAACAGGAGCTGATTAAAAGACAGTTTAAATAAAGTGAGTCCATACTAAAAGGGGGATCACCTACAGGTGGGACAATTCACTCTTCTACTTAGTATCCAGTCTTGGCAGGATGCCCACTGGACAGGCATCACAAGACATTCACCAATAATGCAGGTAAATATGGTTGAATCTCCCCTTGTAAAACATGCACACACAAAAAATAAAACAAAAACAATATCCCTTATATAGAGGTTAACAATGCCTTCCTATTCATCTTCCCTACTTCCAAAAAGTTTTAGTGTATAATTAAAGATCTTTAATACTTTTTCAAAGAGAAACCAACAAGTCTTAGACCCGATTTAGTCATTCTACTATGACTTACACAAAATCATAGAAATGTAACAGAGAAGGATTTACCCCTTTGTAAGTTGAAGCTAAAAATACTAAATAATGAGATCATTTAATTAACACAATGGAAATAACTCATAAAATATAAAATTGCAGTCTGTGGGCATTCCAGAAAGCCAAAGCCAACAACCAAGAGGGAAAACTCGGTAACTCCAGGCCAAAGGCAGGTATAGAGGATTTGACCAATCTGGTCAAATGTTATAAAGTTACCATTATGTTCTATTTGCAGTTATCCTGGTCAAGTAGGGATGTGCAATGAGTCCTCTGAAACAGAGCCCCCAAGAAACTAGATGGTAAAGACACATTATTTTAAATAAAGGTTGCCTGTATTCCTGGAAGAAGTAAGGAAATAGATTTTGAAGAAGACAAGAGTTGAATATAAAAATAATACAAATGAACTTATTTAGAAAACAGACTCACAGATCTCAAAATCAAATTTATGGTTCCCGAAGAGGAAACCTGGGGGGAAATAATAAATTAGGAGATTGGGATTAACATATACACACTACTACATATAAAATAGATCACTAATAAGGACCTACTGTAGAGCACAGGGAACTCTACCGAGTATTCTGAAATAACCTATATGGGAAAAGAATCTGAAAAAGAATGGAGATAAATATATATATATGTGTGTGTATATATATATATATATATATATATACATATATATATATGATTCACTTTGTTGTACACCTGAAACTAACACAACATTGTAAATCAACTATACTCCAATAAAATGTTTTTTAAAAAGAGTTGAATGTAGATCCTTCATTGTAGTAAGATTAATTAGGAAAACAATATACCACAAAGTGATTTCCACCCAAGGACTTCCATCACAGGAATACAGAATAGGGAGAAATATGTGTTTCAAGACAGTTCACAGCATCCTTCAGTTTTGTCTTTACTCTTCATACAAATTTAGTCTTCATAAAATTTAACTTTGGCTTTCAGACACTCTTCTAGGCACAGGGGCTAATATAAATGTTCACATTAATAAATTATCATAATTATAAACATGAAGCCACCACCCAGGTCAAGAAATTTAGAGCAGCAACAGCATCACCAAAGCCTTAAGCAGGCCTCTCCCCATTAACAAAAGTCTCACTCTTCTCAAAAAATAATTACTATCTTGAATTTATGTTGATCAACTCCTTCCTTTTTTTTATAGTTACATCAGCTAGGTATGTGTCTCTAATGTTATGGATTAGTATTTTTACCGTATGTAGTATGCCTGTCATTTTATTGAAATCTTCTAAAATAATTATGGCTGCAGGACTCATCCACATTGCTGTGAGCATCTATAGTGTATTACTTTCATTTCTGTATAGCATTTCACTGTATGAAAATACCACAGTTCATTTAATAATTCTACTGTGCAAGAACATATGCACTGTTTCCAACTTGAGTTGTTATGAATAATTCATCTATTCTAGTGCATATTTTTAATGCATATGATCATTTATTTCTGTTGATTTTATATCTGGAAGTGGAATTGCTGGGTTACAGATATGTTTATATCCAATTTTAACAGATAATATCAAACTATTTTCCAAAGTGGTTGTCCTTATTGACAATAACATCAACACTGTATATGAAAATTACTATCAGTCCACAACGTTTCCAACATTTATTATTCTCAGTCTTCTTCATTTTAGCCATTCTGACAGGTGCGCACTGGTATGATATTATAATTTTAATTTACATTTCCCTAATAATTTCTATGATTGAATACAGTTTCATTTGGCTTCTTGGATAGCCTGTTTGTGAATTGGGTGTTCATTTTTTAATACATTTTCTCTACTGATTTATCAGTTTTCTTCTCATTGATTTGTAGGAATTCTGAATAAGAGTCCTTTGATAGTTACATATGTTGCAAATATTTTCTCCCACTACATGGTTTCCATTTTCACTCAATGATTACATTTGATAAACAAGTTCTCAATTTTCCTGTAGTCAAATTTATCAATCTTCTAATTCATCAGTCTTCTTCTGTTATAGTAATGCATAATGTGTCCTGTTTAAGAAAAGTTTTCCTACTACAATGTCATGAGATATTCTTCATTCATCTTCTAAAATCTTTGTTGTTTTGCCTTTAATAATTGAAATTGATTTTTGTATACAGTGGGAGATGGGAATGGAGTTTCATTTTCTTCCAGGTGTATATCCATTATCCCAGCATTTTTATTGAAAAGATAGTTTCTTTCACATTGCTCTGTATTCCAACATTTACCATAAATCTGGTGACCATATGGAATGAGTCTAATTCTGAGTATCTCTTTTCTGTTCTATTGTTCTTTCTTTCCTCTTATCCTGAGCATACCATACTGTCATACATTTTGTAGCCTCTTATCAAGACAGTATCTATTAGAATGAGCTTCCTACCTTGTTTTCTTTTTCAAGTGGCATCTTGGATATATCTGATATCTATATCTATTAGGTATATGATACCTATAGATAGATAGATGTTAGATAGATAGTTGATAGGGAGATAGAGAGATAGGTAGAATTCTTATTAGAATACTTCCATCATATTCCACTAAAAATTAGTACTAGATATTTGATCAATGAGATAATTCCAGAGAAAACTGATATCACTTCAGGTCTTCTAATCCATGAAAATTATATATCTCTCTTATTTATTTGATTTTTCTCAATAAGGTTTAGAACTGCAAAGATAGTGGAGAAAAAAACTTACGATTGTTTAGGTAGTAAAAACAATTTAGCTATAAAAAAAAGCTGCATATTTCTCATGAATAATACAACATGTACAAAGAAGAGAGAATTGCAAGTTTTAATAAAACATAGTTTGACACAAAATTTTACCTATGAAGTTGTTATTTGGGTGGGAAAATGAGGCATTCGTGAATATTCAAGGCTCTGAAATAATCACATATATCTATTAGAAAATTTATCTAATAAGATAAATAGATATATTTACTATATATTATATATAGTAGATATATCTATTTACTATTTATTTAAATATATATTTACTATATATAGTAAATATATCTATCTATGTATAAATATATCTATAATATATACATAGATATATTTTAAAATAGACATATTCTAGCCGATTGAAATAGAAATCAAAATGAAGAACTCAGGAAAAACAAAGTCAAAACTTTTAACATAATAATATAGAGCATTGAAAACAATTAAGCATGTCAATTAAGGTACTAAAAAAAATGTGATTAAAAAAAACAAGATAACATCCTGAGAAAAAATTTTGAAATATAAGGTTCTTGTGGTAAAAAATAATCATTTTAATAATGAATAATGTCTAATAATCTCTCTTCTAAGAAGTATGAAGGAAAATGGGAAAGACATGGTAGGTAAAGGGAAGAACAATTTCTTCCCCTAAATATGGGTAAGACGATTATTTTTAGCTTTTATTGACTATGATAATTAAGAAATTAGAAAATTTAAAATGTCTGGTAAATTTGAAAGCAAGCAGTAGTTTACTTAAAAATAATTTTAGAAATAAAACGAAACACAATCTCCTTCTATGTGATAAGCTTAGTAGGAAGTGGGGATATAGTGACCAATCTGACATAGTTTCTTGCTCTTAAGAGGAATATAGTTTAATGATGAAAACAGATGTTATGATTATATTTTGTAATTTTTTACTGCCTAATAGAACTACCTAATACTTTCAAAACAAAGCAGTGATGTTAATTATCAGTCATTGCTCCTCTTTGAATCTAAAGGGAATGCTCTGATTTCAATCTTAAAGTGCAATACTGACAATTTGAGATATAAACATATTTTGAAACATCATAGAATTATGTATTTATTCTTGGTCTAATAAGATTTCTTCTTTTGTTGAGATATTATATTTTACCAAATATTTTTCCATGATTCAAAAAAAACCTTTTGATTAGTTAGTTAATATGGTCATTGCATTCATAGATATTTTTAAATGAATCATCCTCTATAGCTAAAACAGACTTCATATTGACTTTGGTGTTTTTAAATAAGCTACAGGTTTCAATTAGCAATATTTTGAGTTTTCTGTATGAATATTTACACATGCAATTTATTATGTGCAGTATTTGTTGAATTTTTAAAATACTATTCTATGGTGTTTAGAAGAGAATTAATTGTGTTGATCTCAAAAACAAGAATTCAGGACAGACAACGCTTTTGCCTGCCATTTTGATAGAGAAGTGAAGCTCTTTTTTTTTTTTGAGTTTCCATCCTTCTTGATTTTTTTTTAACCTCTTTATTGGAGTATTATTGCTTTACAAGGTTGTGTTAGTTTCTGCTGTATAACAAAGTAAATCAGTTATATGTATACATATATCCCCATATCTTTTCCCTCTGGCATCTCCCTCCCACCCTCCTTATCCCACCCCTCTAGGTGGTCACAAAACACACAGCTGATCTCCCTGTGCTATGCAGCTGCTTCCCACTAGCTATCTATTGTACATTCGGTTGTATATATATGTCAATAATACTCTCTCACTTCATCCCAGCTTACCCTTGCCTCTCCCTGTGTCTTCAAGTCCATTCTCTACGTCTGTGTCTTTATTCCTGTACTGCCCCTAGGTTCATCAGAACCTTTTTTTTTTTCTTTTAGATTCCATATATATGTGTTAGCATACAGTATTTGTTTTTCTCTTTCTGACTTACTTCACTCTGTATGACAGTCTCTAGGTCCATCCACCTCACTATAAATAACTCAATTTCATTTCTTTTTATGGCTGAGTAATATTCCATTGCATATATGTGCCACATCTTCTTTATCCATTCATCTGTCGATGGACACAGGTTGCTTCCATGTCCTGGCTATTGTAAATAGTGTTGAAATGAACATTGTGGTACATGATTCTTTTTGAATTATGGCTTCTCAGGGCATATGCCCAATAGTGTGATTGCTGGGTCATATGGTAGTTCTATTTTTAGTTTTCTAAGGAACCTCCATACTGTTCTCCATAGTGTCTGTATCAATTTACATTCCCACCAACAGTGCAAGAGGGGTTCCTTTTCTAAGGGAGGCTTTTTAAGATAATTTTCTTACTGTCTTACCTGGATATTTATCTTTTTAATTTTTCTCCATTTTCTTCCATTAGTTTTAGTAATTTGTAGTTTCCTAGGGAAACTACACAGAGTAAAGAACAGTGAGCTGACTGACAGTGGTTAACAACTAAATGTAAGTGGAGAGCTGGAGCGAGAAAGTTCTCCAGGAGATGATGAAGGAAAGGAGGTGAAGTGAGAAATCAACAAATAATCTAATGATATAGATTTTTTTTATCACTATGAAACAATGTATCACAACCTTAGCTAATACTTTTAGATACTTAGTTAATTTTATGTGCCAGGTAGTGTTCCAAGTAGGGTAACGATTTATGGTTGTTCAGGCAGTATAGTGAACAATTCTAAGAACACCACTTACACTGGTGCTCCTGGAATTGCTTAGTGTAAATCCTGAGTGCCAAACACAGTGGCCTTCCCTTAAGCACTTTGTATAGTAACATATGTAACCCTCAGAACAACCTTAAGAAATAAGAACAATTATTATCATCTCGTTTATAGATAATGGAACAGAGCTAGAGAGTGATCAAGTAGCTTGCCCAAGATCCCTCAGCTAGAATGGGTACAGCCAGGCTTCAATCCATTTCCAAACCACCACACTACTACATGGAAAATGAAGTTTTGTTGAATTAAACTAATCTGTACAGAATTACACATTTTCCTACAGGCAGAGAGAAAAGAAGAAATCAGACCAGGGTGATGGGAACAGGAGTGATGGGTGAAAATGTTAATTTAAAACTGTCTTGAAGGCATGAGTGGAATCAGAATAAATGAATAGGTAGAGGAAGGGCTCTCCTGATGGCTCTAACTCATCACCCAAGACAAAAGCTCAAACCCTATCAATGACTTACATTCAAATATATGGTCTTCACCACAAATGCATGCCCCTGCTCCTGTGCACCCAAAATAACCTTCATTATGCAAATCTATATTCAACATTCTCTTTATACAAAGTGTACTGAATCATAATATATACTTCAAAAAAGTACATATGTGTACTGTGTTCAACACCTGTTTTTCTTGCTTTAACTTCTATATATTAACAACCATAATTCTTCCTAAAGTATGTGTGTGTGTGTAAAATCTATCATGATTTATGACTTTTGAAGACTCATTTCACTCAATATATTGCTATGATTGATCCATTTTGCTGTTATCACTTTTGTTTATTCTTTTTTGACTGCTCCATAATATTCTATTGTATGATATAATAGAATTTACTTACGAACTGTTCTATTAATGGATACCTGGATTGTTTAAAGGTTTTGTTAATGCAGACAGTGCTGCCTTGAAAATTCTTGTACAGAATTCTTATACTCTAATGATTTACTTTTGGATAAATTACTGAGAGGATTTCTTGTGTCGTAGGTTTGTGAATGGTTAACTTTAGGAGGTAATGTCAAATTGCTATTCAAAATAGTTGCATCAATGTATATATCTGTTAGTAGTGGATAAGAAAGTCCTTGCATTGGCATCCTCATCAATATTTGGTATTTTCAGATTTGTAATATTTTGTTACTTGAATGAGTACAAATTGGAGTCTTACTAAAAACAAAACAAAACAAATATATGTGTATATATATATATATATCTGTATAAAAATTGTATTATGTTTTACTGCATTTTGGTTTCAGCTGAAGAGCTTTTTATGCCACTAGACCAGGGCATATATTTGGCATAAAAAGTAAAATCTAAAAGCAGAAGGAATTTATATTTTTCTGTCTGAGAGTATGTGAAATGTCAGTAACAGAATCACTTAACTTCACATTTTTATATATGAATATGCCATAATTAGTCTTAGTTCTATGATATACATAAAAATTTTAATTTAGAAAAAATTTTCTACATCATGAATCAAAATGATCATTGAGATGACTGAATACATACATATATATCTTAATCACATAGCTTTATGTGCCTCAAAGATTTCACTTAAACTTTTCAAATCAAAATTATATTTTGAGGTGATCACATTTTTTCAACTTGATGCAAAATTGTAAAGTAATTAAAACTTAACATCAATTATAAAATGAAATATACATATATACATGTGTGTATACTTATATTACATGTATTTAAATACAATTGAAAGAATACTGAAATTAATCAATTATGCTGTGACACAGATTTCCATGTTGCAGAGATTAAGTGATCTGATCACAGAAGGCTAAGTCAGAAAATAAAATAAAATTAAATATATGAAGTAGAATAATGAGAATTTGCTCTCTTGCTTGACTGGGACATCCATCCCTGAATCAGAGTCCTGGTTCTCAGACATTCCATCTTGGACTGAGACTTTAACACTATCCACCCCCGATTCTTGGGCCTTTGGACTCAGATTGGGATTAACACCATTGGTTTTCCTGGTACTCAGGCCTTGGATTTGGACTTGGAACTACAGCATCAAATTTCCTGAACCTCCAGATTGTGGATAACAGATCAAGGGACTTCCCAGCCTCAGTAATCAAGTTCTGACTGAAGACTGTATGCGGTGACACATCTTCTAACTTGGTTGAACCTTCATGTACCAAGTTAAAAGGTACTCAGAGTTGTTTCTGTTTTCCTGGCTAGACTCTGATTAATATAAGAGTTTATAAGAGATCCATCAAGATGGTGGAGAAGAGGAAGTGGAGCTTACCTCCCTCCAATGAACACATAATAAATACATCTATATGTGGAACAATTCTTACTGAAAATTAACTGGAAACTGGGAGAAGGACTCCTGTACAACCAATAGGAGTGTTGTAAGAAAAGATACACACATAATCCAGTAGGGAGGGAAGAAAAATGATTGGGTTTGGATCTGTGCCCCTGGGAGGGGACTCAGAGGAAAAAGGAGATTGCATGGGTGGACACCTGTCTTGGGGATTGAGTGGGCTGAACCACAGACTGGGCGTCCCAGTCCTAGGGATCCCTAGGACTAACAGGAGGGCTATGGGAAGACTGAACTCAGCTCCTGAGGAGCTCTCGTGTGCTTGAAGCCCTGGGGCAGGTGAAAAGAGGTCTGCATTAATGGCTGCCAGGTTTCCCAAGCAAACACTCCAGCCTCACTCACTCCATGACACATCGTAGCACTGGACTGGAGAGAAGACTTGGCTGTGGGACACAGAGGCAACCCAGTAATGGGTGGGGCTGTGGCTGCCATTGTTGGCATTTACTCAAATAGCACATCAGAAGCAGCCAGATCTCTGACAGTGGCCACTCCACTACATACATGCCTAGAGTCCAGGAGGGCTCTGCCTACCTGCAGTGCAGCTCCACAAGATGGGGGCAGCAGGACTTCCCTGGTGGCAGTGGTTAAGAATCTGCCTGCCAATGCAGGGGACATGGGTTCAACCCCTGGTCCGGGAAGATTCCACATGCTGTGGAACAACTAAGCCCGTGCACCACAACTACTGAGCCTGTGCTCTAGAGCCCACATGCCACAACTACTGAGCCCACATGCCACAACTACTGAAGCCTGTGCACCTAGAGCCCATGCACCGCAACAAGAAAAGACACTGCAATGAGAAGCCCATGCACTGCAACGAAGAGTAACCCCCGCTCGCTGCAACTAGAGAAAGGCCACACACAGCAGCAAAGACCCAATGTGACCAAAATTAATAAATAAATAAATTTATTTTAAAAAAAAAGATGGGCAGCAAAGGCTGAAGGCAGTGATGGGCTATGAGGGACAAAGGGTACTTGCACCCAAGGCTGCATGTGAGCAGAGCAAGGGAAACAAATGTGGGCACCTGCACAGGCAGCACATCTGAGACAGCTTGGACTTCTGTCTGGAGCCAAAAGGAGCTGAGCCCACACAGGTACCACTTGCTTCAGCTCTCCTTCAATCTGGGGCAAGTGTCCTGATGAAGGGAGAAGGGAAAACACACTTAAAAGGAGCAGAGCCAACTTGGGCCTGATCCTCAGGGATTCTGCTCCAGCAACTTAGTATCAGACCCTGCCCCTGAGAGGGTGGTGCTAATCGCTGAGCAGGGCGGAAGTCTCAACTAACACCCAGTTCCAGCTCTAACTACTCCATCTCCAGCCCCACCCACTACCAAGGTGATAGCTGCCAGCAGATGCTGAGGCAAGACACGACTTTCATCCACGTCAAATCCAGATCCCCAACAAAAGGAATTAGTCCTATGCGGTCTGTATAGGAACACTCCCACATAAGAACATACCTTCAAGATCACCATAGGTAGCCGTTTCACCTAAATTCATAGAGGCAGAGAAAGTTAAGCAAAATGAACAGGCAGAGAAACTACTCTCAAGTGAAAGAGCAAAAGAAAACCACTGAAAAATTAGTGAAACAGAAATAAACAATTTACCAGATAAAGAATTGAAACCATTGGTGATAAAAATAGTAACTGAATTATGAGAAAGGACAGATGTGCACAGTGATAATTTTAACAAGGAACTAGAAAACATAAAAAAGACCCAATCAGAAATGAAGAATTCAGTAGCTGAAATATAAAACACACTAGAAGGAACGAGTAGCAGACTAAGTAACACAGAAGGATGCATAAGTGATCTGGAAGATAGATTGATGGAAATCACCCAATCAGAACTGCAAAAAGAAAAAAAAATTTTTTTAATGAAAACTGTTTAAGAGATCTCTGGGATATAATTAATCATACCAATATTTGCAATGTAGGTGTCCCAGAAGGAGGAGAAAAGGAAGCATTGAAACTGTATTTGAGGAAATTATGGCTGAAAACTTCCCAAATCTGATGAAAGAAACTGATATCCAGGTACAGGAAGCACAGAATGTCACAAACAAGATGAACCCAAACAGACCCACATAAAGACATATCATAGTCAATATGGAAAAATTAGAGAGTATTCTAAAGGCAGCAAGAGAAAAACAAAGAGTCATATACAAGGGAATCCCCATCAAGCTATAAGCTTCAGAAAATTTACAAGCCAGAAAGAAGTGCCATTAAATATTCAAAGTGCTGAAAAGGAAAAGCCTACATCCTAGGATACTCTACCCAACAAAGTTATCATTTAGAATAGGAGATAAAGAACTTCTCAGACGAGCAAAAACTAAAAGAGTTCATCAATATTAAACCTACCCTGTATTCAGTTTCCTCACAGTCTTGACTACAAACGTATCTCCAGCTACATCCTCCTTCAGATTTCTCACTCCAGTTTCTATTTTACTCAATATTTGGTGAATGTTTTGTGATTTCAGGTCTTCTTGGCTCTGCTCATTTTGACTGAATTAGAGATAAGAGTCTATATAAGAATGATGTGTAAAGTCAGACCACAATTTTTCTAGCATATATCTGGTAATAGTTACAACTTGTTTCCATTTCTCAGTTATTATAAATAATGCTGTCTTGAACATTTGTGTACAAGTTTTTGTGTGAACATATGTTTTCATTTCTCTTGGATATATATCTAGGTGTAGAATTGCTTGGTCATGTAGTAACTACCAGATTGCTTTCAAAAGCAGATGTACAATTATATACAATTCCTACTTGTCTATATCCTCTCTAGCACTTGTAACTGTCCATCTTTTAATATTAGTCATCCCAGTGGGTGTGAAGTGGTATCACTGTGGTTTTTATTTGCATTTCCCTATTGACTACTGATATTGAACATTTTTACGTGTCTTATGTCTGTATATTTTCTTTGGAGAAATATCTATTCAAATCTTTTTCAATTGAGTTATATGCATTTTCACTCTTTTAATGTAGGGGCTTTCCATTTCTGCTAACAGACTAATAATCTAGATACCCTAGATAATTAGTCTGTTATCAGAAACATGACTTGCAAATATTTTCTCACATTCAGTGAATTGTCTTCACTTCTGGATAGTGTCTATTGAAACATAAAGATTATTAGTTTTGATGAAGTCCAGTTTATTTTTTCTTTTGTAGCCTGTGATTATGGTGTCATATCTAAAAGACTATTGCTTAATCTAAGGTCATGAAAACCTATGCATAGGTTTTCTTTTAAATTTTATAGTTTTAGTTGTTACATTTAGATCTTCAATATACTTTAATTTTTGTACATGGTGTGAGTTAGGAGTCTGACTTGATTCTCTTTCATGTAGATATCCATAGACCCTCAATTCTATTCCATTGACCTATATGTGTATCCTTATGCCAGTACCACATTGTCTTGATTACTGTAGATTTGTAGTGGGTTCTAAAAGCTACAAATATGAGTCCTCCAACTTTGATCTTCTTTTTCAACATTATTTTGACTATTTGAGGTCCCTTACATTTTTGTGTGACTATTAGAATAAGCTTATCTATTTCTGCAAAAAATGGCAGTTGGAATTTTGATCAATTCTGGTTAGATCAATTTAGGGAGTTCTATTATCTTATCAGCATTAAATCTTCCAATTCATGAATTCAAGATGTCTTTCCATTTATTTAGACTTTATTTAATTGCTTGCAATGATGTTTTGTAGTTTTCAGTGTACAGCCTTGTACTTTTTTATTAACCTTATTCCTAGGTATATTACTCACTTTGATGCAGTTGTAAATGGAATTGTTTCCTTAAATTCATTTTTGGATTATTTATTACTACCATATAGAAATTAAATTGATTCTTGAATACTGATCTTGTATCTTGAAATCTTGCTGAATTCATTTATTAGCTCTACATTTTCTTTGTGGATTCCTTAGGATTTTCAGTATACACAATCACATAATTTGCAAATAGAAATTACTTTACTTCTTCATTTCCATTCAGAGTGCCTTTTACTTCATTTTCTTGCCTAATTCCCCTGGCTAAACCTTTCACTACAGTGTTGAATAAAATTCCTGAGAGTGGACATTCTTGTCTTGTTCCTAATCCTAGGGAAAAGTTTTCAGTCTTTTACCATTCAATATAATATTTGCTATGTTTTGTTTTGTTTTGTTGTAGATGTCCTTTCTAACACTGAGGGAATTCTATTCTTCATTTGTTGAGTTTCTTAACCACAAAATGGTGTTGGCTTTTGTCAAATGATTTTTCCATATCTACTGCAATAATTATGTGGTTTTCATCCTTTATTAATATGTTGTATTGCATTAATTGATTTTTGTATATTGCACAAACTTTGCATCCCAGGATAAATCCTAATTGGTCACATTTACTTTGAGTGCTGGAACAAATTACCACACATTTACTGGCTTAAAACCTCACAAATATATTATCTTATAATTCTGTAGGTTAGAAGTTCAACATGAGTCTCACTGGGCTGAAATCAATGTATCAGCAGGACTGCATTTCTTTCTTTCTGGAGGCTCTAGAGGAGAATTTGTTTACTTGAATTTTCCATCTTATAGTGGCTGCCCATATTTTTTGGCTCATGGCATGCTTCCTTTATCTATAAGCCTGCAACAGTGGGTTGAATCTTTCTTATATAATGTCATTCTTGACTGTGCTTTTGTCATCACATCTCTTTCTCTGACTCCTCAGCCTCTTTCTCCTACTTTTTTGGACCCTTGTGATTATATTTTTTACCTGGACATTTATTCCTATATCCTCCAATTATAACAATTTTTGTGCATAAATATTTATTCAAACCTAGAGTAATTAATGAATGAAATAATAAAACATTCATTCATTTATTTTTTATTTCCTACTTACTACAAAATGTAAAGAGAAATACAAATTTTGAAAGGCATGATAAATTAGCATTTCATAAAACAAAACCAAAAAAATAAAATGTGTCTCTGTAGACAGTGTATAGTTGGAGAATGGTGGTTGATTTATTCTCCAATCTTTCCCTTTTGACTGGATCCACTTATATTTAATGTAATTTAATATATTTGATGTAATTACTGATAACGTCAAATTCATCTCCCATTTTGCTGCTTGTTTTCTATTTATCTCATGCCTTTCTCTTACCCTATTCCTCCATTACTACCATCTTTTATGTTAAATTGGTATTTTCTTCTGTATTATTCTAATTTCCTTGTTTATTCTTTTACTCTATTTTTAAAGTTATTTTCTTATTGGTTGCCCTGGGGTTGAAAATTAACCCTTAATTTATAACAATCTAGTGCAGTTTAATACCAACTTAACTTCAATAGTTTACAAAACTTTATTCCTATATAAAAACGTTGTTTCTCTTCTCCATTTTGTTCCTGCACAAATTACATCTTTATACACTGTAAGCCCATCAACACTGATTTATAATTATTGTTTTATAAAATTGTCTCTTAAATCATATTATATAAATAAGAGTACAAATAAGAAATTACATTAATACTCCCTTTGTATTTACCTATGTAGTTACCTTTACTGGTGCCCTTTATTTCTTTATGTGGATTCAAGTTATGGTGTGCTGTCCTTTCATTTCATCCTAAGGGATTATCTTTAGTATCTATTTAATGACAGGTTTGCTAGTGATAAATTTAGTTTATAGCTAGATATAGTTTATGAAGGAATGTCTTAATTTCTTTTGGATTTTTGAAGGATAGTTTTGCTGAATATTGAATTCTTTCTTGACAGGTTTTTTTCCCAGCACTTAGAATATGCAGCTTTTCTAACTTCTGGCCTCCAATGTTTGTTTGGTTTTTTGTTTGTTTCTTTTTACTGGAAATCAGAAAAAAAATATGTATTTATTCCTTCAAAGAGAATATATTCCATATAACAATATTGGAAGCAAAAAATGAAAAAAATAAAGATAAAAAATAGAAAGTATTAAATAAGAAGATTGAATCTATTAGTAATGACTGCCTAGGAATTGGGTAAAATTACATATGAAAAGACAGATTTCCAGATTGGATCATAAAGCAAAAAAATTTTTATACAATTTTTAAATGTTACTTTCCATTTACAGTTATTACAAAATATTGGCTATATTCCTCATGTCGTACAATACATTCTTAAGCCTATTTTACACCCACTAGTTTGTGTCTCCCACTCTCCCATCCATATATTGCCCTTCCCTCCCACCATCCCACTGGTAACCACTAGCTGGTTCTCTATGTCTGTGAGTCTGTTTCTTCCTTTTTATATTCACTAGTTTTTTGTATTTTTTAGATTCCACATGTTAGTGATATCATACAGTATTTGTCTTCCACTGTCTGACTTATTTCACTCAGCATAATGCCCTCCAAGTCCATCCATGTTGCTGCAAATGGCAAAATTTCGTTCTTTTTTATGGCTAAGTAGTATTCCATTGTATATATATACCACATCTTCATCCATTCATATGTTGATGGACACTTAGGTTGCTTCCATATCTTGGCAATTGCAAATAATGCTGCTATGAACTTTGGGGTGCATGTATCTTTTCCAATTAGTGTTTTTGTTTTCTTCAGACATATACCCAGGAGTAGAATTGTTGCATCATATGGTATGTCTACTTTTAGTTTTTTAAGAAACCTTCATACTATTTTTCACAGTGGCTGCACCAATTTGCATACCCACCAATGGTGTACAAGTGTTCCCTTTTCTCCACATTCTCACCAACATTTGTTACTTGTGGGTTTTGATGTTAGCCAACATACTTGTGAGATGATATCACATTGTGATTTTGATTTGCCTTTCCCTGATGTTTATGATGTTGAGCATCTTTTCATGTGCCTGTTGGCCATCTGCATTTCTTCTTTGGAAAAATGTCTGTTCAGTTCTTCCTATTTTTTAATTGGTTTGTTTGTTTTTATGATATTGGGTTGTACAAGCTGTTTGTATTTGTTGGATATTAACCTCTTACAGGTTACATCATTTGCAAATATTTTCTTCCATCAATAGGTTGTCTTTTCATTTTGTTGATGGAGTCCTTTGCTGTGCAAAAGCTTTTAAGTTTAATTAGGTCCCATTTGTTTATTTTTGCTTTTATTTCCTTTACTTTAGGATACTTCAGATCTAAAAAAATATTGCTGCAATTTATGTCAAAGAGTATTCTGCCTATGTTTTCCTCCAGGAGATTTATAGTATCTGGTCTTACATTTAGGTCTTCAATCCTTTTTGTGTATATTTTTGTATATGGTGTTAGAGAACGTTCTAACTTTATTATTTTACATGTAGTGGTCCAGTTTTCCCAGCAACATTTATTGAAGGGACTTTCTTTTCTCCATTGCATACTCTTGCCTCCTTCGTCATAGATTAATTGAGCTTAAATGCATGGGTTTATTTCTGTGTCCTCCATTGTTTATGATGAGAAAGTAGCTGTTATCTTATTGAGAATCCCTAATCATTTGTCTCTTGTTATTTCCAAAATCCTTTCTTTGCTTTTGCCTTTGAAAGTTTATTAAGATATATCTAGGTGTGGATCTCTGAATTCCTTTTTCATCAAATTTTGGAAGATTGATATTATTACTTCAAATGCTCTTTCTTCTCCTTTCTCCCTCTCCACTACTTTGGGACTACCATTATGCATATGTTGGTACTCTTGATGATACCCTACTGGTTCTGGAGATCTGTTCATTTCCTTTCATGTTTGTCCCTCTGTTTCTCCAACTAGAAAGCCTCAATTGACCTATATTCAAGTCAAATATACTGTTTACCAGCTCAAATCTTCAGTTGAACCCTTCTAGTAATTTTTTTTTTTTGAGGTACGTGGGCTTCTCACTGCTGCGGCCTCTCCCGTTGCGGAGCACAAGCTCCAGACGCGCAGGCTCAGCAGCCACGGCTCACGGGCTCAGCCGCTCCATGGTATGTGGAATCTTCCTGGACCAGGGCACGAACGTGTGTCCCCCGCATTGGCAGGCGGACTCTCAACCACTGCGCCACCAGGGAAGCCCCTTTCTAGTAAATTTTTAATTTCAAATATTGTACTTTTCAATTTCAGAATTTCTATTTAGTCTTTTAAAAATATAATTTCTATCTCTTCATTGATCTTTTCTATTTGGTGAGAAATCACTCATATATTTTTTCTTTTGATATATTTTCTTCAGTTCTTTGAACATATTTAAACAGCTAAATTAAAGTTTTGTCTATTAAATTCACATTTGGTCTTCCTTGGTGATATTTCCACAAGGATTACATGAAAACTGACTTCTTTTTTACCCTCTTGGGAACATACTTTCTTGATTTTTTTACTTAACTTTTTGTTAAAATGGGCATTGTAAGTAATATAATGTGGCCACTTTGAAAATCAGTTTGCAAAAAGCCCCAGTGTTTTGCTGGTGTTGTTTGTTTATATTGTTTTTGCTTCTGCTTGTTGTTTGTTTAGTGACTTTCCTGGACTAAGTTTGTAAAGTCCGTGTTCTTGGTAGAGTGGAGCCACTAAAGCCTCAGTTCCGTTAGTTTAGTAGTCAACTAATAATTGGACATAGATTTCTTTAAGTACCTGTAACCACTAAGTTTTCAGCTTTTCCCAAAGGACTCCGTGTCTGTTGGGGTATACCTTTAACAACAGCTTGGCAGTTTACAACTCTGCCTTAGCCTTCACTTCCTTCTTGTGCAGACCTCAAGGTCAGCTAGAGGTAAGAGTGTAGGGCCATCTCAGGTCTTTGCCAAGCATGCACATAGCCTTATCTATGAACACAGATCTATGCATATGAGGGAACTTCTGGATTCGCACGAATATGTCAGAAATTTTCAAAGCTCCTCTGGATATTTCCAGAAGCCTTTCCTTTTAAGTTTTTGATCAGCCTGTCATTTGTCCCAACTGTTATCACTATCTCAGGCAATTGCCTCTGATTGCTTTCAACAAATGCTCCCCTGGAGAAAATGCTGTTTATACTGGATGAGCTTTGAGTCAGATCAAATAACGACAAGTCTTGTAAGTGGTATTTTCTAGGGAACTGCCATACAGGTCAAATAATGACAGCTGGGAATGGGGGTTTGAAGAAGCTCCAACCCCATACACACTCTCCAGTGGCTGCTAGACTGCTGGTTTTCCATGAGACTCTATGGCTCTTTGTTTTCAAGGCTACCACAGAGACAAAAAGGATGGGGATATGGTAAGTTAAAACACACAAAGCTCATTGCTCTTAACAAGATTGAACAACTTTTCTTGAACAAATGTTCACAAGAAGGTTGAAAGCCTTTGGTTAATTCACAGAGTTCTAGAAATGTTGATTTTGTCCATTTTTCCAGGGTTCTCATTGCTTTTATGAAAAAGAGAATTTTCAAGTTTTTACACCATCATTCCCATTGATGTCACTTGTTTTCTATAGAGATACTAGATGATGGGACTCTGTAGCATAGCATTCTAATCTTAAGAAACTTTTAGAAAAACTTTTCATCAAATCCTTCTGGAGAGTATACAGAAATATGAGGTGGATAATAGTACAATAAAGCAGATTCACAGTTAGGCAACTATATTACCAATGAGTTGATCAATAAATTGGCTTAAGACTGGAAAGAGTTCCCCAGTGGCTCAGATTTTTGTTTTATATCATTCAGAAACTTCCGAACAATTTGGATAAATATACAGAAGATTTTTAAATCAAATTTTCAGAAGTAATTTTAGATGAGGTATTTTGTTTTTTTTTTTAATATTTTGATGGGCTGAAACACTGAGTAACAAGACCCAATGTACAGTCCTGTTTTTGTCTTTTAAAATTTAATTGCCTTTTGCATATTAAGAGAAGAAATTTAATAGCAATCTATAATAGAAAAGGAAAAAGAGAGAAAAAGAAGGAAGAAAACTCACAGTTTTAGTTGACCACTGAAATATTATGTGTTAACAATAAGGCACACTTATGCCTGGTGTACACAAACGTATATACACACAACTACACTCATAAATATTAATTATTAATTAATTCAAAAGATATTTTTGAGTACATAATATATGTGATCTACTCTGTTAGACACTGAAGACAAAGATACGTGGGAAAATATATGGCTTTGTCCTCAGTTATCACTAAAAATAGAAATAAATGAAAACAAATCATAAGACAATGCAATAAATATTATATCACAGATAAGCACAAAGTGGTAAGGGAACACTCCAACAAAATGATTAATTCTGTTTGAAAGGAAAAGCTTGGTGAGTAAGTAGATTTTAACAGGCACACAAGAGTTTAAAGAGGATTCCAGGGACTAGAAATAACTTTGTATGTATTATTTACTATGTGTTTGGTGCTGGAGTAAAAAATAATAAAACAGGAATTTCTTGACTTTGATGATCACATTCTAGTGAGACACCCCTCACCAGCTAAAAGAACTCCCTAATTTCCTCCAAGTGAAAATTTGCTGAAGGATCTTAGTCAGTTATTAACTTGGCAAAAGCATCTCTGTTGATGACGTCTCCCAGTTTCACAGTGGTGAAAAGGAAAACTTCAATTCATGCTATGACAAGTTCTATGGAAATGTAATTGGGCATTATTCAGTGAATTAGAGATGAACAAAAAGGATTAGAATCTTATGCATCTACTCATAAAACTCTAATATGAAGTCAGAACAGTCATCAGACTTTTAATTAAAGCTTGGAAAGTAGTTCTACCTCTGTAATGTTCTGGATTCCT
Organism: Pseudorca crassidens; assembly: GCF_039906515.1. NCBI lineage: Eukaryota > Metazoa > Chordata > Mammalia > Artiodactyla > Delphinidae > Pseudorca > Pseudorca crassidens. The sequence goes on along the minus strand of NC_090304.1, from coordinate 73,177,866 downwards.
CTGGACTTCTTACTATACAAGCATTTTTTCATTGAATAACTGTAACAACTCTGTGCACTGAAAAAGATTTATAACATCACAGATTGGATGACAGATAATGGTTAAAGCTAAAGATGATAAATAATTATTGGTACCATTTGGACTCTTTGAAAAATGTCCTTTTAAGGAGTGCATTTCAGAATCCTACAAAAATAGAATTCATGCAAAAAAATAAAAATTTAAATTAGATGGGACAAAAGATAGTAATTTTAATTCACAAGGGGGATATAGATCTTATTTAGTATCAATTGACACAAAATTATAAAACAGGATGGTTTTTCAGATAAGCATCTACATTGATGAAATAGAATAAGTTCTCTATTAATCTCTTCATGTCAAAGAGAGTAAATGCCACCAAATCTGAGTTATGAGGTCACTCTAATAGATTTTTCACTTTTCAACTGAGAAGTCTGATTACTATTGACACTGGAACACATTATACTCAATGTGGAAAAACACAGTGATTGTACATGCATATTGTCTATTTATTCTATTCAGGTCTTTCTGCATTAATGGAAAGTGAGTTAATAATATAAAAATGTTAGTGGATGATTTTGTAAAGACATTAGGTTTGATGACCACTCTAAACCTGTAACAGCATGTTTTTTCTTGATGCCTGACTATTCCCTGAGGAGGGAGGGAAGATAGCCCAGAATATTTATACACACTTTTATCAGTGTTTCTCAGAGAAGCAACTTATAGGAATAGGACAGAATTCCAAGAAAAAGAGTTTTAAGGGGGGTAGTTGTAGCAAATGCACTTAAATATTTGCCAAGTGCCTACAAAATACAACACACGTTTTACACATAGCACTTTACACGCACCCTATTTTAATTCACAACAAATGCTCTAAAAAGATTCACTCTATTTTCCAGATAAGAAAACTGAGTTAAATGTCTTGCCCAAACTGTAATCTCTCTATACTATTTCCATACTATCACTCAATTGATGGAAACTTAGGGAAAATAGTTAAATTGAGCCACTAAAAAGACAGGATCTAGAGCAGACTGAAAACTAGAGAGGTGCAAATAATATCAACAGGGACCAGGATATGTTATACTGTGTGGTAAAGATAAGTATATGTATGTGTGTATCCAGTCCAAATTATCACCAGTAGTTTAGACAACTGCTTACTGAGTGTTATCTCTATTTATCTAATCTATATCAATCTCTACCTAATATAGCTAAACTATCAATTTCTGTCTAATATTCTCTAAGAAGGACAATCTTCACATGCTAAAAACTGAATTAATTTTTCCCCATTTTTCCTATCCTATGCCACTCAAACCCTCTACCCACTTAGCGACTGACACAAGGAAGGGTACAAGTGTAAAATTCATCTTTGACTACACCTCTCCCTCTCTCTAAACTCTGCAACCCTAAACCCCATTCTATTTATGACAGTCCTTTATTCTAATACAAAAATATCTCTTCAGTCTATCTATTTCTCTCTGCCTCCATTACTGCCCCAGCTTGGACATCACCATCTTTTGGTAGACTTTTGAACAACTTCCTAACAGTTCTTCCCACTCAAGTGACTTTTTGTTTTTTGTGGTACACGGGCCTCTCACTGCTGTGGTCTCTCCCACTGTGGAGCACAGGCTCCGGACCTGCAGGCTCAGCAGCCATGGCTCACGGGCCCAGCCACTCTGCAGCATGTGGGATCTTCTCGGACTGGGGCATGAACCTGTGTCCCCTGCATCGGCAGGTGGGCTCTCAACCACTGTGCCACCAGGGAAGCCCCAAGTGACCTTTTTAAATGTTAATATAATTAGATTCTTCTCATGCTTAACCTCCTATAGCATTCTGATATTGTTAACATAAAATATCTTTGAATATTATACCTCATTCCTTCACAAATAGCTCACAGATATTCCAGGCTTTGGAGCACTTTTCAATTACTTGACCCAAGCTCTTTCTGGCTCTTAGGCTGTCACCTATTTGGCCGTTTTGCTTAATAACCCCATCCCACAATTTTCTAGGCTAACTGCCCCTTTCTGTCTCAACCTACATATCACTTTCCCTAACCTACATATCACTTTCCCTAACCTACATACTCTTCTCACCATCATCAGATTTTCTTACATATCCCTAAAAAAGCAGCTAGACCTTCCTTTATCTTAGCAATTGTCCAATAACATATTATGATTCTTTGATTGTCTGTCTCTTCCACAGATAATAAACTCCAGAAGGGGAAGGACAATGACTGGATTAATCACTGTTCAATGCCCTGTTTCTAACATAGTATCTAGCACTCAATTAATGTCTAATATTTGCTGAATAATTCAATAAATAGGTATTACTTGCAAAGCAAGGCCTAAAGGAATCTGTTCACATCAGACCCTTTTTGGCTCCCCCTCTAAGTTTAAACTCCTTAGCATTTTAACCAAGCAGGACCCTCTGGAGTCTTCCCAGAACTGACTCCCCCTTATGTTCTCCATCTGCCTTCAGATGTGTAGAAAAACTTTAGCCTCCTAGGCCTTCCCCAAGGTCCAAAGAGTACATTTAATCAGAGAAGTGAGAAAATGCAGAAAGAAAGGAAAACAGTCACACAAGACAAAATAATAATGGTCTAGCCATTAAACAAAATCAAGGACTTTTAGTTCCTCCTCAGCGGCTATAGATAATATTCTGAACCATATCCTTTGAGCTGTTTTCCAGATACTAAAACCCCCACCAGGTGGAAGAAGTTAACTGTATGCTGCCCACAAGCATGTAGACCCTAGAGTGGTTAGAACCAGAAAGTTGATGATGTTGACTCCTGATTAGCTCACCACCAATGAATCAGAAGAATGCCCATGAGCTGATCACACACCCCCACAACCCTCTTCACTTACTCTGTCTTTAAAAACCTTTCCCTGACAGCCTTCAGGAAGTTTGGGCCTTTTGAGCACTAGCTGCCTGGACTCCTTGCTTGGTGCCCTGCAATAAATGCTGCACTTTCCTTCACCACAGTCTGGTGTCAGTAGATTGGCTTTATTGTGTATGGGCAAGCAGACCCAAGTTTGGTAGTAGCATGACCTGCAAAACCCTTTCAATTTGATTCAAACTTTTCAGTATCATCTCCTGTCATTTGCTCCAGTTTTGTAACCACAGTGCTCTGTTTACAGTTCTCTGAACAATATTTCCTCTTGGTTTTATACATTTTCTCCTGTCATCCTTAGTACTGAGATATCTTTTTTTACCCTCTAACTTTCTAGATCTACTCAGTTTTCAATGTGCCCTTCCACTGTCATTGCTTCTCTGGAGGTTTTTCTAAATTCCCTAGAGAAAGATATAGTCTTGTCTCTTCTCTCAAAATACCTTATACAAACCTCTGAAAAAGCATATCTAATTCTCTCTTGTGATTATCCATTTGCTTATGCACCTTATTTAGCAGACTCCTGGAGAAGGAATATAATCCTCTCTGAAGTGTCTCTGCCTCCACAGCCCCTAAGAACATGGTGGATACTCAATTAATTTTGTTAATGAATAAACTCCCCATATACAATCTTTCTCTCCTCTTTTTAAACTTGCCCTGAATCTTCAATTCCAAAAGACAATATTCTTATTATATTTATTCTCCAGATTTGTGGTTATCTAAAGGGTATATTAGGTTTTCATATGCACATTAAGTAGTCTTCAGCTCAACACTTGAAGCCTGATAGAACAATACCCTAAACACCATTAAAATATTCCTTACTCATATCCTGCATACATATAATCTTACACTTAGATTTAGTATTTTTATTACCAGTCTATTGTCTAATACTAGATTTAATAATAGAATTTACTGTTAACTACCTACCTTTCAAAATGCATGGAACTTATCTTTGGCTTTGCTCTTTTATATATTAGCAAGGTAGATGTACTTTCTCTTACTGGATTAATACACCAAGATTCAAAGAAAATTATGTTTTTTATTGTTCTTGCATTAGTACCAATTATTATGATATATGTTGCCAAAGAGTGGAAATTGAGGTGGGAAACACACCTTTGAAATGTGTCTGTTCAGCAAACATATCTGCAATTTCCTTCACACTTTTCTTTGTGTGTCTTTTCCTGTACATATGTTCAGCAAATATGTTACATAATTTCCTTAACACGTTAATGAGTTGTTCAAAACTATCTTCTAAACTTCCAATTCCACCATAAGAGAGTAATGGGTACTGCACTTACCTCATGCTCCAAACAGCTCTAAAACAGGACAAAATATATAAGGCAACAGTTTTCAGACATTGGACAGTAGGCAGCTCAAGACTGATATTTGAAAGAAGGAAAATGTACGTGTGTGTCCCTACCACAGCCATGAACACCATCACTGGGATCCTTTTGCTTGCTGCCACTTGTAGGACTGCTCTGCAAAGCACTGCAGCTTCACTAAGATGAAGAGGCCAAGCAAGATAAGTCTTTGACTGTTGAAATTATTGTAATTTGTGTCACAGGGCTCTAAAGAGGACCGAGCTTGGAGGAGTGGCAGAATTTCGTGTGAGGCTTCACCACTTGATCCAGAGCAAAACTGAACTGTACATAAATGTAACAAGACTCTGTAAGGCCTAGTAGAGAGAGACTACTGTAAAAGTGGTAGCTGAATAGAAATTCCAGAAGCCCCACAGCATGTGGATGTGTTAGAATTCTAACCAAAGTGAAAAGAGCTCTCTGAGTACCCCAGGCATTGAGTTGCCTGGAGAAAGGCCTTACCTTAGGACTAAAGATCATTGTTTTCAAAGTGTGGTTCACAGACTATTATGGATCACAAGACTCTCACAGGGAGTCTGCAAAGTCAAAATTATTTTCATGAAAATACTAAGACATTATTGCCTTTTTCTCTGTGTTGACATTTGCACTGATGGGGGAGAATAAAAGATGGGTAAAACTTCTCACAACTTAACATCAACCACAACACCAAAGTCTACTTATAGCATTCATTTTATTCTTCACTGCCACACAGTCATAGTATAAAATTATTATTGTTATTATTACTATTATTATTACTGCTAGTATTGTATATGTATTTTTTAGTTCTATGTAAGTATGTCATTGATGAAGCATTATAAATTTTGTTAAATTTTGATGCTGCATTTTATTAATAGTCTTTGTATGTACATAAAGTGCTTTTGTTGCATACCAGAAAAACAAGAGTTGTTCTAGGAAAAAGCATTCATCCAAATAGTTTGCATTGCAAATTGACCTAATTTTTTTTCATGGAACATCAGTTTTATTTGAAAGAATAATTAACCAAAAACATGGTCATTTAGATTTGGATACTTTGCAGACATTTTCTCAAAACTTACTAAGATTAGCCTGTCTCTTCAAGAAAACAACAAAAAATATAGATGGCTAATGAGAAAATTTCAGTTTTCAAGTAAAAATTATAATTTTGGAAAACTTGTGTCTGCCTTCATGACCATGACAATTTCCAAATATGTAATGACTTAATGACTTTTCTAATAATATTGGTGACAGTGAGCTTTTGATATTTTATAATAAAATGTATCAACATTTAGAAGATCTTCATAACTCATGAACCAATATTTTCCCAATTATCAATGCATGATATTACAATGGAGAAAATAGTCATTCATACTGCAAGACACATCAGTGGATTTTAATGTATCAAAAACCACAAAAGGTCATGGATATGGTTTCAGATTCCACATTACAACTAACTTCTAAGAAGCAAACATTTGTCAAAGAGAAATATCCACAATTATCTGAAAATGCTATTATAATTCTCATCACTTTTCAAACTACATATCTGTGTGAGGCTAGATTTTCTTTACACACTATAACCAAAACAACAAATTGAATGCAAAAACAGACATGATAATCCAGTTGTTCCTACTAAGCCATATATTAAAGGAGTTTCGAGAAATACCACTCTTCTCAATGACATTTTCAATAAATAGTTATTTTCATAAAAATATATTCTTTATGTTAAAATATAATCCATTTATTACCATATGTTTAATAGATCTGTAAATAAGTACTGCAAAATTTCTCAGTTCTAGTTTCTAAAACTGAATAAAATAATCAAGACCAAAATGAGGAATCAAGATGGTGGAGGAGTAGGAAGATGTGGAGTTCATCTCTCCCCAAAAATGCATCAAGAATGCATCTACAGGGTCTTCCCTGGTGGTGCAGTGGTTAAGAATCTGCCTGCCAATGCAGGGGACATGGATTCAACCCCTGGTCCCGGAAGATCCCACATGCTGTGGAGCAACTAAGCCTGTGCACCACAACTACTGAGTCTGCACTCTGGAGCTCACATACCACAACTACTGAAGCCCTCACACCTAGAGCCTGCGCTCCACAAAAAGAGAAGCCACCACAATGAGAAGCCCACACACCACAAGGAAGAGTAGCCCCTGCTCACCATGACTAGAGAAAGCCCACGCACAACAATGAAGACCCAATGTAGTCAAAAATTAATTAATTAATTAATTAAAAAAGAATACATCTACAAATGGAACAATTCCCACAGAGCACCTGCTGAACACTAGCAGAGGTCCTTGGACACATAAAAAGAAAAGAAAGATCCCCACATAACCAGCTAGAATGAGAGAAAGAAGAGGAAAAAGGAAGAAAGGAAGCGGGACAGGACCTGTGACCCTGGAGGGGAACTGAAGAAGAGGGGAGGTTCCCACATCCAGGGAAGCCCCCTCACTGGTGGGGAGATCAGTTAGGACAGAAGGGGAGCTTCAGGGGCTATCAGAGGAGAGCACAGCAACTGGTCTGGGACAGGCAGAACAGAGTGAGACCTACACAGATGGTCCTTACCACAGCCCTGCTTACCTGATCCTGAGAGGTGTGTCTGCTAATGCAGACAGGGGTTGGGTGCTGGAATGTGGGGTTTGGAGAGCAGACCAGGAGAGAGTACTGCTGCCAGCTGTGAAGAGATAGCCTGAAGGGATGGGAGTGAGAAAACCCACAATTGGGAATGCTTGTGGAGGAAACCCGGACCACCACAGAAGTGAAGCACCATTGCTGAGTGATGCACAAAGGGCAGGACCATCATTGCATCTTTCCCCACATACTAGCTGCTGCCTCCCAGCGCACTAGGAAGTGTTCCCATCGGGGTGGACACTCTTGCAACACTGGCACTGCTGCTTTGTCCTCTACATCCCATCACAGCTGAGGTGGACACTCTTGTGACACTAGCAGCAGCCACCTCTTATTCTGCATCCCATTCCCCCTCATTGGAGGCTCTCATGACCCCAGCAGTTGCTGTCACTTCCTCCATGATCCATCCCCGCCATGACAAATGCTCTCATAACCCTGGTGGCAGCTGCCTCTTTCTCTGTGCTCTGTCCCCACTGGGGCTAGCTCTCTCGTGCCCCTAGCACAGCCTCCTCCATGCCCCCTCCTCGCAGGGGCAGACATGTGTGCTCCAGGGCAGCCTCAGGAGCAGAGCCCTGTGGGTGACCCATGACCAGAGGTGGGGCTGAAACCACAGCTGAGCCCCAGGGGCCATGCAACGAAGGAAGAAAAGCTGAAATCTCTCCTCGCAGCTGTGCAAACTGCGACTGACACACCCATGACTGGCTTTGTTAACTCAGTGCCTGCTGAACATCTGAAAGGACAATGACTGCTCCTGCAGCCAAGACAGGTGTAGCTTTAACAGCTATAGACTCTGTAGGCACCTACATGCAGGGGTAGGCCAGAGTCCGAGCTGCCCTCATAACAGTGGGTCCAGATCCATTATTACTACAATCCCAGGACCTGACTTCAGTGGATCTATGCTGGTGGCCAGGTGAAAATATGCCTGAGAGACAGCAGGGCCAATTGCTGGCATACCCATGGCTAAGTTGGGACCAAGAGCAGTGGCAACAACAGTGAAATCAGAGAGCTCACACAATAGGTGAAAGATGACACAACAGAGGACATCCACGGGTCAACAGCTGCAGAGGAGGAATACTCAGTGCTTTCCCTCCCAGTGGGAGTGCTCCAATCCCACCTACCTTGCACTGCAGATCAGAAACATAGCTAAGAAACAGATCTGGGGGTCTCTACTCTGACAGGTAGAGAGCAGATCCCACCCCTGATAGAGCAGTGACACCCATAGAGCAAAGGGGAGGCCCTGCTCAATATATAGTGCAGGCTCTGGTCACCACAACACCAGTCACACTCCCTATCAAGGAGATAATGGCTAGCATACACTGAGGAAAGAGGTGGCAGACATTTACACTAAAAACTGCCCTTGCAACGAAAAATGTTAACCCCACGCAGGCTACACAGGGATGTTCCCATGTAAAAATAGCCCTCTGAGACAGTCTGAGGGTCTGGAATCAGAAGGAAGAATCCCCCAGAGCATTTAGCCTTGAAGACCAGTGGGGCTTGAGTGCAGCAGCTCCACAGGGCTGGGGGAAACAGACTCCGTGCTTGGAGGGTACACACAAGGTCTCATGTTCACTGGGGCCCAGCACAAAGCAGTACCTGCATAAAAACCTGGGTACACCTACCTAGGGATCTTGGAAGTTCTCCTGGGTAGGTGAAGGTCAACTGTAGCTCACTGTCAGGGCAAGGACACTGATAGCAGAGGCCCCATGGAATATTGATTAAAATGAGCTCTCCCAGAGGTCCCCATTTCGGCACTAAGACACAGCACCACCCAACAACTTGCAGGCTCCAGTGCTGGAAATACTCTGCCCAAACAACAAACAGGACAGAAACACAACTCCACCCATCAGAAGACAGGCTGCCTAAAGTTGTACTGCGCTCACAGCCACCTCAAAACACATCCTCTGACACAGCCCTGTCCACCAGAGGGCAGGCACTAGTCCCTCCCAATAGGAAACTTATACAAGGCCCAGAACCAACCTCACCTACCAGGGAGCAGACACCAGAAGTAAGAGCAACTATAATCCTGCAGCCTGCAGAAAGGAGACAACAAACACAGAAAGTTAGACAAAATGAGACAACAGAGAAATATGTTGCTGACTAAGAACAAGACAAAAACCTATGGGAACAGCTAAATGACAAGGAGGTAGGCAATCTACCTGTAAAAAAATTCAGAGTAATGATAGTAAAGATGGTCCAAAATCTCAGAAATAGAATGGAGGCACAGATCAAGAAGACACAAGAAATGATTAACAAGGAGCTAGAAGATTTAGCAAACATAGATGAACAAAACAATAACTGAAATGAAAAATACACTAGAAGGAATCAAGAGCAGAATAACTGAAGTAGAAGAACAAATAAGTGAGCTGGAAGACAGAGTGGTGGAAATCACTGCCATAGAATAGAATAAAGAAAAAAGAATGAAAAGAAGTGAGGACAGTCTCAGAGACCTCTGGGACAACATTAAACACACCAACATTCACATTATAAGGGTCCAAGAAGAAATAGAAAAAGAGAAAGGGTCTAAGAAAATATTGGAAGAGATTATAGCAGAAAACTTCCCTAACATGGGAAAAGAAACAGTCAAACAAGTCCAGGAAGCACAGAGAGCCCCATACAAGATAAACCCAAGGAGAAACAAACCAAGACACATATTAAGCAAATTGATGAAAATTAAATAAAAAGAAAATAATAAAAGCAACAAGGGAAAAGCAACCAATAACATACAAGATTATAAGATTATCAGCTGATTTTACAGCAGAAACTCTGCAGGCCACAAGGGAGTGGCATGATATATTTAAAGTGATGAAAGGGGAAAACGTACAACCAAGAATATTCCACCCAGCAAGGCTGTCATTCAGATTCAATGGAGAAATCTAAAGCTTAACAGACAAGCAAAAGCTAAGAGAATTCAGCACCACTAGATGAGCTTTACCACAAATGCTAATAGAACTTCTCTAGCCAGGGTAAAACAAAGAGGTCAAACTAAAAATAAGAAAATCACAAATAGGAAAGCTCACTGGTAAAGGCAAACATACAGCAAAAGCAGGAAACCATCTATACACAAATATGATATCAAAACCAGCAACCATTGCAGCTCTATTTACAATAACCAGGACATGGAAGCAACCGAAATGTCCATAGACAGATGAATAGATAAAGATGTAGCACATATATACAATGGAATATTGCTCTGCCATAAAAAGGAATGAAACTGAGTTATCTGTAGTGAGGTGGATGGAACTAGAATCTGTCATACAGAGTGAAGTAAGTCATAAAGAGAAAAACAAATACCGTATGCTAACATATATATATGGGATCTAAAAAAAAAATGGTTATGAAGAGCTTAGGGGAGGACAGAAATAAAGACACAGATGTAGAAAATGTACTTGAGGACATGGGGAGGGGGAAGGGTAAGCTGAGACGAAGTGAGAAAGTGGCATGGATTTATATATACTACCAAATGTGAAATAGATAGCTAGTGGGAAGTAGCCACATAGCACAGGGAGATCAGCTCGGTGCTTTGTGTCTACCTAGAGGGGTGGGATAGGGAGGGGAGGGAGAGGCAAGAGGGAGAAGATATGGGGTTATGTATATGTATGGCTTATTCACTTTGTTTTAAAACATAAACTAAAACACCATTGTAGAGCAATTATACTCCAATAAAGATGGTAAAAAAATCTTGTGGCCAAAGGATGTGGTTTAAAAAAAAAAAAAAAAACTACAACAAATTATCACCTCACACCAGTCACAATGGCCATCATCAAAAAATCTACAAACAATAAATGCTGGAGAGGGTGTGGAGAAAAGGGAACCCTCCTACACTGTTGGTGGGGATGTAAATTGGCACAGCCACTATGGAGAAGAGCAGTATGGAGTTTCCTTTAAAAACTAAAAATAGAGCTACCATATAATCCAGCAACCCCACTCCTGGGCATATATCCAGAGTAAACCATAATTCATAAAGATACTTGCAGCCCAATATTAGTTGCAGCACTATTTACAATAGCCAGGACATGTAAGCAACCTAAATGTCTATTGACAGAGGAATGGATAAAGAAGATGTGTTACATGTGTACAATGGAATATTACTTAGCCATAAAAAAGAACAAAATAATGCCATTTGCAGCAACATGGATGCACCTAGAAGTTGTCATACTGAGTGAAGTAAGTGAGACAGAGAAAGACAAATATCATATGATATCACTTATATGTGGAATCTAAAAAATGGTACATATGAACCTATTTACAAAACAGAAGTAGAGTCACAGATGTAAAAAACAAACTTATGGGTACTGGGGGTGTTAGGGGGGTGAAGGTTTAAATTGGGAGATTGCAATTGACATATACACACTACTATAGATAAAACAGGTAACCAATAAGGACCTACTGTATAGCAAAAGTATCTCTACTCAATACTCTGTAATGACCTATATGGTAAAAGAAGCTAAAAAAGATTTCATATATGTATATGTATAACTAATTCACTTTGCCATACGGCAGAAACTAATACAACATTTTAAATCAACTCTACTCCAATAAAAATTACAGAAAAAGACCAAAGTATGTGCTATCTAAAATACTGAACTTTAAATATAGAGATGTAGAAAGTAAAACGAAGAAAAACTGATATGCTACACCACCTTTAAAAAGCTCATGAGCATATATTAACATCAAAAAAAGATAAACTTCAGGCAAGGAGATTTTCAGTGATTAAAACATAAAGGGAACACACAATGATAAAAGAGTCAATTCATCATGAAAACATAATCTTAACTCCATCTACAAAAACAACAGCTTCAAAATACATGAAACAAATATGAGTTAATGAGATAAATTTCCAGACCCACAGGGTTTCTGATTGTAGCTCTTCTTGATCAGTAATTCATAGCAAGTAGAAAGAACAATCAAGATTATGTAGAAGATTCATACATTACCAACGAAACTGATGCAATTGGCATTTATAGAACACTAAAACAACTCCAGAATATGCATTTTTCTTGAGCAAACATGGCACATTCCCAAAGACTATATTCTGACTCATAAAACAAGTACCAATAAATTTTAAACTATTAAAAATATATAGAAATTATGTTCTGACCTTAAAGAATTCAATTAGAAACAATAATAAGATATCCATGGGCTTCCCTGGTGGTGCAGTGGTTAAGAATCCACCTGCTAATGCAGGGAAAACGGGTTTGAGCCCTGGTCCAGGAAGATCCCACATGCCGTGGAGCAACTAAGCTCATGCACCACAACTACTGAACCTGGGCTCTAGAGCTCACAAGCGACAACTACTGAACGCACGTGCTGCACCTACTGAAGTATGCATGCCTAGAGCCCATGCTCCACAATAACAGAAGGCACCACAATGAGAAGCCTGCACACTGCAACGAAGGGTAGCCCCAGCCTGCCGCAACTATCAAAAGGCCACATGCAGCAATGAAGACCCAACACAGACAAAAATAAATAAATAAATAAGTTTATTTTAAAACAAAGATATCCAGAAAACTTCAAATATTTAGATATTAAAAAGTACAATACTAAATATTTAACTGGTTGCAGAACAAATAAAGAAAATTGGAAATATATATCTGTAGATCAGAAACATGCACATATCATAATTCCTAACATATACCTAGGAAAGTGCTTAGAGGAAATATTGTTTTTTAATTTGAATTTTATTTTATTTTTTTATACAGCAGGTTCTTAGTAGTCATCAATTTTATACACATCAGTGTATACATGTCAATCCCAGTCACCAATTCATCACACCACCACCACCACCCCCCACCACTTTCCCCCCTTGGTGTCCATAGGTTTGTTCCCTACATCTGTGTCTCAACTTCTGCCGTGCAATCCGGTTCATCTGTTCCATTTTTCTAGGTTCCACATACATGCAATAACATACGATATTTATTCTTCTCTTTCTGACTTACTTCACTCTGTATGACCGTCTCTAGACCCATCAACATCTCAACAAATGACTCAATTTCATTCCTTTTTATGCCTGAGTAATATTCCATTGTATATATATATGTGTACACAATATATATACACAAATATATATATTTGTGTATATATATATGATATATATATATGCCACATCTTCTTTATCCATTCATCTTTCCATGGACATTTAGGTTGCTTCCATGACCTGGCTATTTTAAGTAGTGCTGCAATGAACATTGGAGTGCATGTGTCTTTTTGAATTATGGTTTTCTCTGGGTATATGCTCAGTAGTGGGATTGCTGGGCCATATGGTAATTCTATTTTTAGTTTTTTAAAGAACTTCCATACTGTTCTCCATACTGGCTGTATGGATTTACATTACCACCAAAAGTGCAAGAGGGTTCCCTTTACTCTACACTCTCTGCAGCATTTGTGGTTTGTAGATTTTCTGATGATGTCCATTCTAACTGGTGTGACGTGATACCTCATTGTACTTTTAATTGCGTTTCTCTAATAATAAGTGATATTGAGCAGCTTTTCATGTGCTTCTTGACCATCTGTATATCTACTTTGGAGAAATGTCTATTTAGGTTTTCTGCCCATTTTTGGATTGGGTTGTTTGTTTTTTCTGTTATTGAGCTGCATGAGCTGCTTGTAAATTTTGGAGAGTAATCCTTTGTCAGTTGCTTCATTTGAAAATATTTTCTCCCATCCTGAGGGTTGTCTTTTCATCTTGTTTATGGTTTCCTTTGCTGTGCAAAAGCTTTGAAGTTTCATTAGGTTCCATTTGTTTATTTTTGTTTTTATTTCCATTACTCTAGGAGGTGGATCAAAAAATATCTTGCTGTGAATTATGTCAAAGAGTATTCTTCCTATGTTTTCCACTAAGAGTTTAATAGTGCCCTGTCTTGCATTTAGGTCTCTAATCCATTTGGAGTTTATTTTTGTGCATGGTGTTAAGGAGTGTTCTAAATTCATTCTTTTACATGTATCTATCCAGTTTTCCCAGAACCACTTATTGAAGAGACTGTCTTTTCTCCACTGTATATTCTTGCCTCCTTTGTCATAGATTATTTGACATAGGTACGTGGGTTTATCTCTGGGCTTTCTATCTTGTTCCATTGATCTATATTTCTGTTTTTATGCCAGTACCATATTGTCTTCATTACTGTAGCTTTGTAGTATAGTCTGAAGTCAGGGAATCTGATTCCTCCCGTCCCATTTGATTCCATCAAGACTGCTTTGGCTCTTCGGGGTCTCTTGTGTCTCCATACAAATTTTAAGACTTTTGGTTCTAGTTATGTAAAAAATGCCATTGGTAATTTGATAGGTATTGCATTGAATCTGTAGGTTCCTTTGGGTAGTATAGTCATTTTCACAATATTGTTTTTTCCAATCCAAGAACATGGTATATCTCTCCATCTGTTCATATCATCTTTAATTTCTTTCATCAGTGTCTTACAGTTTTCTGCATACAGGTCTTTTGTCTCCCTATGTAGGTTTATTCCTAGGTAATTTATTATTTTTGTTGCAGTGGTAAATGTGTGTGTCTCCTTAATTTCTCTTTCAGATTTTTCATCATTAGTGTATAGGAATACACGAGATTTCTGTGCATTAATTCTGTGTCCTGCAACTTTACAAAATTCGTTGATTGACCCTAGTAGTTTTCTGGTGGCATCTTTAGGATTCTCTGTGTATAGTATCATGTCATCTGCAAACAGTGACAGTTTTACTTCTTCTTTTCCAATTTGTATTCCTCTTATTTATTTTTCTTCTCTATTTTCATGGCTAGAATTTCCAAAACTATTTTGAATAATAGTGGTTAGAGTGGACATCCTTGTCTTGTCCCTGATGTTAGAGGAAATGCTTTCAATTTTTCTCCATTGAAGATGATGTTTGCTGTGGGTTTGTCATATATGACCTTTATTATGTTGAGGTAGGTTCCCTCTACGCCCACTTTCTGGAGACTTTTTATCATAAATAGATGTTGAAATTTGTCAAAATCTTTTTCTGCATCTATTGAGATGATCATATGTTTTTTCTTGTTCATTTTGTTAATATGGTGTATCACATTGATTGATTTCCATATATTGAATAATCCTGGCATCCCTGGGATAAACCCCACTTGATCATGGGGTATGATCCTTTTAATGTGCTGTTGCATTCTGTTTGCTAGTATTTTTTTAAGGATTTTTGCATCTACATTCATCAGTGATATTGGTCTGTAATTTTCTTTTTTTGTAGTATCTTTGTCTGGTTTTGGTATCAGGGTGATGGTGCCCTCATGGAAAGAGTCTGGGAGTGTTCCTTCCTCTGCAAATTTTTGGAAGAGTTTAAGAAAGATGGGTGTTAGCTCTTCTCTAAATGTTTGATAGAATTCACCTGTGAAACCATCTGGTCCTGGACTTTTGTTTGTTGGAAGATTTTTTTTTTTTTTTTTTTTTTTTTTTAGCGGTATGCGGGGCTCTCACTGTTGTGGCCTCTCCCGTTGCGGAGCACAGGCTCCAGACGTGCAGGCTCAGCAGCCATGGCTTACGGGCCCAGCCGCTCCACGGCATGTGGGATCTTCCCGGACCGGGGCACGAACCGGTGTCCCTTGCACCGGCAGGTGGACTCTCAACCACTGCGCCACCAGGGAAGCCCTGTTGGAAGATTTTTAATCACAGTTTCAATTTCATTACTTGTGATTGGTGTGTTCATATTTTCTACTTATTCCTGCTTCAGTCTTGGAAGGTTATACCTTTCTAAGAATTTGTCCATTTCTTCTAGTTTGTCCATTTTATTGGCATAGAGTTGCTTGTAGTAGTCTCTTAGGATGCTTTGTATTACTGCGGTGTCTATGGTAACTTCTCCTTTTTCATGTCTGATTTTATTGATTTGAATCCTCTCCCTCTCTTTCTTGATGAGTCTGGCTAATGGTTTATCAATTTTGTTTATCTTCTCAAAGAACCAGCTTTTAGTTTTATTGATCTTTGCTATTGTTTTCTTTGTTTCTATTTCATTTATTTCTGCTCTGATTTTTATGATTTCTTTCCTTCTGCTAACTTTGGGTTTTGTTTGTTCTTCCTTCTCTACTTCCTTTAGGTGTAAGGTTAGATTGTTTATTTCAGATTTTTCTCGTTTCTTGAGTTAGGCTTCTATAGCTATAAACTTCCCTCTTAGAACTGTTTTTGCTGCATCCCAAAGGTTTTGGATCATCATGTTTTCATTGTCTTTTGTCTCTAGGTATTTTTTGATTTCCTCTTTGATTTATTCAGTGTTCTTTTGGTTATTTAGTAACGTATTGTTTAGCCACGATGTGTTTGTGTTTTTTACGTTTTTTTGCGTGTAATTCATTTCTAATCTCATAGTGTTGTGATCAGAAAAGATACTTGATATGATTTCAATCTTCTTAAATTTACTGAGGCTTGATTTGTGACCCAAGATGTGATCTATCCTGGAGAATCTTCCGTGCACACTTGAGAAGAAAGTGTAATCTGCTGTTTTTGGATGGAATATCCTATAAATATCAATTAAATCTATGTGGTCTATTATGTCATTTAAAGCTTCACTTTCCTTATTTATTTTCATTTTGGGTGATCTGTCCATTTGTGTAAGTGAGGTGTTAAAATTCCCCACTATTACTCTGTTGCCATCAATTTCCTCTTTTAGAGCTGTTAGCAGTTGCCTTATGTATTGAGGTGCTACTATGTTGGATGCATATATATTTATAATTGTTATATCTTCTTCTTGGATTGATCCCTTGATCATTATGTAGTGTCCTTCCTTGTCTTTTGTAACATTCTTTATTTTAACGTCTATTTTATCTGCTATGAGTATTGCTACTCCCACTTTCTTTAGACTTCCATTTGCCTGGAATATCTTTTTCCATCCCCTCCCTGTAGTCTGTATGTCTCCTTATGTCTGAAATGGGTCTCTTGTATATAGCATATATATGGGTCTTGTTTTTGTATCCATTCGGTAAGCCTGTGTCTTTTGGTTGGAGCATTTAATCCATTACATTTAAGGTAATTATCGATATGTATGTCCTATTACTATTTTCTTAATCGTTTTGGGTTTGTTTTTGTAGGTCCTTTTCTTCTCTTGTGTTTGCCACTTTGAGAAGTTCCTTTAGCATTTGTTGTAGAGCTGTTTTGGTGGTGCTGAATTCTCTTTGCTTTTGCTTGTCTCTAAAGCTTTTGATTTCTCCATTGAATCTGAATGAGATCCGTGCTGGGTAGAGTAATTTTGGTTGTAGGTTCTTCCCTTTCATCACTTTAAGTATATCATGTCACTCCCTTCTGGTTTATAGAGTTTCGGCTGAGAAATCAGCTGTTGACCTTATGGGAGTTCCCTTGTATGTTATTTGTCATTTTTCCCTTGTTGCTTTCAAAAATTTTTGTTTGTCTTTAATTTTTGCCAATTTGATTACTATGTGTCTCGGAGTGTTTCTCCTTGGGTTTATCCTTATGGGACTCCCTGCACTTCCTGTACTTGGGTGGTTATTTCCTTTCCCATGATAGCAAAGTTTACGACTATACTCTCATCAAATATTTTCTCGGGGCCTTTCTCTCTCTCTCCTCCTTCTGGGACCCCTATAATGTGAGTGTTGTTGCGTTTAATGTTGACCCAGAGGGCTCTTAGGCTGTCTTCATTTCTTTTCATTCTTTTTTCTTTATTCTGTTCCACAGCAATGAATTCCATCATTCTGTCTTCCAGGTGACTTATCCATTCTTCTGCCTCAGTTATTCTGCTATTGATTCCTTCTAGTGTATTTTTCATTTCAGTTATTGTATTGTTCATCTCTTTTTGTTTGTTCTTTAATTCTTCTAGATCTTTGTTAAACATTTCTTGCATCTTCTCAATCTTTGCCTCCATTCTTTTTCTGAGGTCCTGTATCATCTTCACTATCATTATTCTGAATTCTTTTTCTGGAAGGTTGCCTATCTCCATTTCATTTAGTTATTTTTCTTGGGTTTTATTTTGTTCCTTCATCTGGTACATAGCCCTCTGCCTTTTCATCTTGTCTATCTTTCTGTGAATGTGGTTTTCATTCCACAGGCTGCAGGATTGTAGTTCTTGCTTCTGCTGTCTGCCTTCTGGTCTGTATCCATTTTAACTCAGTTGTTAAATTATATGGTCACAGGATATGCACTTCTTTAATTTTGGTAGATAATGCTAAACAATTTTCCAAAGGGATGGTAGCAATTTACACTCTCATTCAAGAATGTGAGTTTCAGCTGCTTCACATCATTGTCCCATTGGCTGGTTGGAGGACCACTGGGACTACCAGGAGGGCAGTGGGAAGCCTTTCCACACAAGGGCTTGGCTGCAGGCAGTGTGGAGAGAGGTCTGCTCCACTGGTTGACTGATTTCCCACAGACCACCT
This sequence comes from Pseudorca crassidens, assembly GCF_039906515.1. Classification (NCBI taxonomy): domain Eukaryota; kingdom Metazoa; phylum Chordata; class Mammalia; order Artiodactyla; family Delphinidae; genus Pseudorca; species Pseudorca crassidens. The sequence goes on along the minus strand of NC_090304.1, from coordinate 73,159,688 downwards.
CAGCATGCATCCCAGTCTTATTCCAGCAAATGCTCAGGCCTCAGCTTAGTCCATGTCACAGCACCTGGCACCCTCCCCACTGGTAACCACTAGTTTGTTCTCTATATCTGTGAGTCTGTTTCTGTTTTGCTATATATATATATATATATTTTTAATTTTAGAGTCAACAGAAATGTGATATCACACAGTATTTATCTTTCTCTCTCTGACTTACTTCACAAAGTATAATACCCTCTAGGTACATCCACATTGCTGCAAATGGCAATTTGTTCTTTTTTTATGACTGAGTAGTATTCAGTTGTGTGTGTATGTATGTGTATATATGTGTGTGTGTGTGTGTGTGTGTGTGTGTGTATATATATATATATATATATATATATATATCTCACATGTTCTTTATCCATTCATCTGTTGATGAGCACTTGGGTTGCTTCCATACCTTGGCTATTGTAAATAGCACTGTATATACACTGGGGTACATGTGTCTTTTTGATTTAGTGTTTTCGTTTTTTCCAGATATATACACATGAGTGGAACTGCTGGATTGTATGGTAGTTCTCTTTTCAGTTTTTTGAGGAACCTCCATTTTGTTTTCTATATTGGCTGTACCAATTTACATTCACACCAACAGTGTACAAGGGATCTCTTTTCTCCACATCCTTGCCAATATTTGTTATTTATAGACTTTTTGATGATAGCCGTTCTGACAGGTATGAGATGATATCTCATTGCCTTGATTTGTAAGTCTATTTTTTTGTAGATAATCACTTTTTTCCTGTTAAAATGTGACAGATTTTCTATAAAGGTGTATATCACCAAGTAAGCTTAATAACATTTGTAAAACAGCTAAATATCATATACTGACAATAAAATCATCTATATGTGAAATATTCCATACTTCATTAAGAAAATAATATGACTAATATGTAATATGCCCTCTTATAGCTATATCCTCCTCAGAAAATGGTATAACAATAGGATCATTTCTCCAACCTTTATGCCCTACCACAGATAATGTTCTATCAGATTTTATCTTTCTCATTATCATATGTAAATGGAAGGAACAAGGTGATCAATGTACCTTTGTGCATTTCAGTCACCAGAGTAATTCATAGTGGCCCTAAATGACAATAATAATGTCTTAATATGTTCTTTTTTTTACAAATTTTATTTAAAGCTATATCATGGAGATTAGGCCTATAATAGTCCATGAAAAAAATAACTACTCTTTCTAGGACTCTTTGTCTATTTCCCATTTAATATGAATTTTTATTAATGTTCATTATAATTTCACATAAGCATGAAGAAACTAACATTTTATTGCAATTTTTAAGGGAGAAAAAGTAAGAGCAATATCTTACTCAAAACAACCTAAGTGGTACTATGGGGAAAAAGTCATTTTCTGAAACTATGCACTTATTCTCCATATTTCAAATTCATGCCCTGAGAAGCACAGGTAATCAATAAATGCTGACTAATTATGATGATGATGCTACATGTCAGAGAAAAGGCATTGAATTAAAGATACACACATAAATGTGTGTTTGGTTGATTGTGTGTGTGTGTGACTTGTACAAGAATATTTTTCAGATGTATGGTCAAAATAGCCAGGTGAGATCTTGTCTAAGAGAAAATGTTTATTTGAGTTATTCCTAAACACAGTTCCTTTGAAAAAGTCTCTATCAAAATAAGCTAGCATGATTGAACATATTTGTAGTAAGAATGCAATTTCAGATAAAACCCCCCAAGATTGCAATGGAAACAAACATTTTTCACTAATAGGTTGAAACCAAGTCATGTTTATTTTCTGAAGAAAAATGGCTTATTTAACAAATGCTTGCCAGCAGGGGCCAAAGCAGCTGATGAGAGGTGGAGTTGGAAATAAAAATTAATTTTTTGAAACTTAGTTCAAAATCAAATGCATTAAATCATACAGCCTTTCCAAAAAGCCTGACTTCTTGGAAAGAGAATGAAATCAGTTTACTTAAATGAAGAAAGAAACAATTTTTATTTGTTTATAGTTGAATCCATCTCTCCCAGTCCACTCCCAATTTCAGGGGGGAAAAGTCAATGCCAGTTTCAGGTACTTTTATATTTACAGTCATAACAAAAGAATACACTACTTGTGACTGCCTACTATGTTTCTGGCACTTTATCTCACATTAAAGCCTAGAGCAGAATAACTAATACATTGCTGCTGACAGGGACAATGTCAGCTGTCATATTCTCTTAACTCTTGCTCCACTACCAAGGGGTTGCGTCCTAGTTTACCTGATATCTGACAATGCCACCACCTTTACCTCCACACCTAGCCCTGATACTGAGCAGGACCCTGTGGGGCTCCTGGGCACAAAAGCCTTTCTGTGTCCCCTATTTCTTAATTACAGGAAATAGGCTTCATTCAGCCTCCATGACCTCCCCTGGGTTCCAAGGTGCAGGTTCAAACAGTTGCAAATTAAGGAAAGGAGAAGATGTGGAGACAAGGCAGGAACAGTCAAAAGAAACAATAGTATAGACTTGGGGCAGGGTCCAGGTTCCCCCTCAAGGGATACACATAGCAATATCTTTGAGCTGTTTAGCAGACACTGAAACCCCCACCAGGCGGGAGAAGTTAGCGGTATGCTGCCCACAAGCACATGGACCCCAGACCTGTTGGAACCAGAAGATTGATGATGTTGACCCCACTTACCTCACCGCCAACAAATCAGAAGAATGTCCACAAGCTAATCACATGTTCTTTGAACCATATAAACTATAAAACCCCTCAACTACCCCCTCCAGGTTGGGACACACAGTTTTGAGGGCAGTAGCCCATTGAGGCCCCCTTTGCCTCGCAAAGCAATAAGTCTATTCTTTTCTACTTCACCCAAAACTCTGTCTCAGAGAATTAATTCAGTGTCAGGGTACAGAGGCCAGATTCATCTTCAGCCCCACCACCTGCTCTGTGGCTTCTCTTAAAAATTCACAGAAAGCAAACTGTGTGATCTCAACCACCTGTCCATCATCACCTAAACAAGAGTTTTTTTTTTTTTTTTTAATTTCACCAAAAGGATACTTGTTATGATAATAATGTTATTCCTATTGGTTAAAGATAAGATGTAGGATGCAAACAATAGGCAGATTTAAATGTGGACACCAATATTTAATTTTCATACAATTTTCATGGGTCACAAAGTATTATTTTTTCTTTGAAATTTTTCTCCAACCATAAAAAATGCAGGAGTTAATCTTACTCTCAGAACATACAAAACAGGTAACATGCTGACATTGGCCACTAGGCTTCAGTTTGCCAAGCCCTGTTCCAGAGAACAGATTGAAGGTAGCAAGTGATAAATCAGGGAATCCATCTAAAAGACTATTACAGAAATCTATGCAATAGATGATGGTAACTTGAACGAATGTTTTGGTGTAATGATGGAAACAAGAAAATGAAAGTTAGATGTATTTCAGACAAAACAGATAAGACCTGTTATTAACTGTAAACAGTCCATATTCTATGTTGTTTTGTTCCAGTGAAAATGCTTCACATTTAGAAAGAAGCTAAAGTCTCTTAGGATATTAGAGAATTTAATGAGAGATTCTTGTTTGTTTGGTTTTGTTTGCAAATTACCCATGATACTGCTGATCTTGAAACTAGGGCCATGTTTCTTGTTAAAAACCACACAGGACATAACCCTTTAGGGATAAAAGGAGTAGTTGGGATTAGGGAAGATCTCACAGCAGACATAGTATTTGATCTTACAATTAGAGGAAACAGCCTAAGCAAATATGTAGAGTTATAAAAATATGCTGTATGGGGGAATTTTCAAATAGCCCTGCAAGAGAAAGGGCTATAAAAGAGTGAGATATGAAAGATAATATTGAACTTGAGTATAGAGTAATTTTTTAGACCATACTAAGGAGTTTGTGTAGTTTTGTTAGTTTAAATCAATTTTAAAGTATGGAAAATGCACTGAATACGCATAAGAAAAGAAAAAGTCTTCCTTCCCTAAACATCTGCTCTGGTGAGCTAAAAATTCATAAAGCTCATAGCCTGCCTGAAGGCAATAATAAAATAGAACAAAAATAACAGTAAGACCTCATTATAGCTGCTCTAACAGTTAGAACCTTATTTCATGGAACAAAAATGCAGCATTAAATCCTCACCAGGACAATTTAAAATGCTGCTCTTTTTAATTTTGTGTAATGCTTTTCTATTTCAAAAATTGAACTAGCTAGTCAATTCTTGATACTGATTGTCATAACTTATAATATCAACACATTGGTTCTGCATAAAACAGCCCACCACCCAAATCCTCATAAATAAATATTCTATGATTAAAATATATTATGTCTTCTAAAACATAAGGAATTCTGTTTTCCTGTTTTGTATAATTTGCCAGGTATCTTCATTTGCTCCAGATATTATAACAGCAACCTAAATCAACATGATCAAGATGAATCTTAACATACTCCTGTGCAAATGTTTTCTTCTTTTTTCCCTGGCACCAACAACAAGTTATAAAAGACAGTACAGGGGCTTCCCTGGTGGCGCAGTAGTTAAGAACCCGCCTGCCAATGCAGGGAACATGGGTTCGAGCCCTGGTCTGGGTAGATCCCACATGCCGTGGAGCAAATAAGCCCATGTGCTGCAACTACTGAGCCTGAGCTCTAGAACCCATGAGCCACAACTACTGAGCCCGCATGCCACGACTACTGAAGCCCATGTGCCTAGAGCTTGTGACAAGAGAAGCCTCTGCAATGAGAAGCCTGCACACAGCAACAAAGAGTAGCCCCTGCTTGCTGCAACTAGAGAGAGCCCATGAGCAGCAACAAAGAGCCAAAGCAGCCTAAAATAAATAAATAAATAAAATAAAAATTAAAAAGTAATAATAAAAAAATAAAAGACAGTACACTTAGCAGTTATCTTGAGCTTTTTCTCACATATAATGTGTTATTAAGTTCTGCTGATTTTATTGCTAAATATGTATGCCTCAAATTTTTCTCTTATGTCTATCCCATTGCCTCTGGTCTGTTTCAGATCCTTTTACAATGAAAAAATGCAAAAGCCTCCCAACTATTTATTTCCCCCTTCATTCCTACTTCCCTCAAATAACTTCTACAAAAATAATCCTTCTGAAACACAAATCATAGCATACCATTCTTTTGCTTAAAACCCTTCAATAATTTTGGTTCACTTAAAGAATAAAATTATGAGACAGGACTGAAAGAGATGGCTTTAATGAAATTGACTTATCCTCATTCTCAAGAATTGTATACCTTAATAGATGGAAACAGAGTAAAACAAGTAAACAGATAAGAAAATATCCATGGCAATGAATACTAAGGTGAAAATAAAACTGGGTGATTTTAAGAGAATTACAGGGTGCAGTTGACGTGGTTCTTTTAGATTGTGTGACAAAAGATTGCTTCCCTGAGGTGGTGACATTTAAAGTCAAGTTTGAATGATAATAAGGAATCAGCCATGCACAATGTGAGAGATGGTATCTCCAGAGAAAACAACAGTGAGTTCAAATTTCCTGTGGCAGTAATGGACTTAGCATGCTAAAATAAAAGAGAGAGGGCCCATGTGGCTGGAGCACAAGAAGCAATGAGGAGAGGGTTATAACATGATGGGAGAAGTAGGCAGTCACCATGTCATGTAAAATCTTTCAGAACAGAGAAAGGAATTTGGTTTTTATTCCTACACAATGTGAAGTTGAGGAGTAATATGATATGGCTTGTAAATTTTAGAAATTACTCTGGCTACTACTTGGGGAAGGGATGTATAAAGCAAAAAAAAGGAATTGTAACTAAGTAGCAAAGAATCATGGTGGCTTAGATAGACATAGTGAAGTGTAGATGAAAAGATATAGATACAGATGTAGGATGTTTTGGAGGTAGTCAGTTGGAATAGTGAGAGAATAGGAGTGGAATAGTGAGAGAATGGGAGTGGAGCATGAGAAAAAGGAAAAGATGAAGAACAAAATCGAGATTTTTGCTTATCTCATGGACGAATTATGACATCATTTACTCAGGAAAAAGAAGTTTTTTGATAAGTAGGGAAACAAAAATTTTTTTGAAGCATAGTTTGATTTACAATGTTGGCTTAGTTTCAGGTGTACAGCAAAGTGCTTCCTTTATACATATACATAAAGGTACCAATTTTTTTCAGATTATTTTCCCTTATAGGTAATTACAACATATTAAGTATAGTTCACTGTGCTATACAGTAGGTCCTCGTTGGTTAGCTATTTTGTATATAGTAGTATGTATACGTTAATCCCAAATTCCTAATTTATCCCTCCCCCCTTTCCCCTTTGGTAACCATAAGTTTGTTTCAAACATATTAATTGTAAAGTATCTATTAGATTACCAAATACATATTTTAAGTAGGCAGTTGTATACACAGGTTTGGGATTCTATGGAGACATTTAGATGGTGATAAAATATGGGAATAATAGATGTAAAGAAATGTAAATCCATATAGGATGGATACAATTTCCAAGACAAGATCCCAGGATTGAGCACTGGAACATTCCAGTATTTAGAAATTCAGTAAAGGACAAGATAATCTTATCTCCTCTTTGTCCCCAGTACCTACCACAATACCATGTGCCCAGTGATTACTGAGTTAAATTGTTCCTTCTCCATATCACAGTAAGAACAAATTGTAGAATGACCTTGGCTACTATACAAAACTTCTATTAAAAGCTCTCATTCCTGGGAGAAAGGCCAAGGTGGTGGAGTAGGCAGACACTGAGCTCACCTCCCCTCAGGAACACATCAAAACCTCAACAATACATGGAGCAACTCTCACTGAAGTCACCCTGGGGACTAACAGGACAGCTCTTCCACAACTAAGTCTGTAGAGAAAGATCCACACAGAGTCTGGTAGGAAGGGAGGAGAAAAACACAAGGTAATACAACCAATATTTTATAATAACTTTAAATGGAGTATAATCTATAAAAATATTGAATCACTATGTTGCACACCTGAAACTAATATATAACATGGTAAATTAACTCTATTTCAATTAAAAAATAATAACTTTTTTTTAAAAAAACATAATTCCTATTATATTTCTTAGTAGATTTATCATTTTAACATATTCTGATCTGGGAGATAAATTATATAGTTTTGATACATTACATTTTTTCTATACCATCAGTGAATCTGCTATACAGAAAGAATAGCAAACTATAATTCAAAAATAATCCATCCCTATTTGTGTCAAATAAGAAAACTCCAGCAGAACACAAAGATCATAATAACATGGCATGATTTTTGCTCAAACACAAATGAATATACACAATGCAAACTTGTACAAGAAAGTCACAGGTTTCACCTCAGTTTCTGTTTTGTATGCTTTAATACTGTAGGTAACAATGAATTCTTTGGAAATCAAATAAATGTATAGTTACCTCAGCTACATATTCAAACCTGCCATTTACCCTGAAATTATAGACTGGGGCCTTTTTCAAAATAAATCTTGTAGATACTCTTCAGACATACAGCTGGCATAGAACAGTCCCTCGATAAGATCAAAGTTTTTCCTTCATTTATTAATGTATTGGAATTCATTCTCTTCACTCTCTCTTCTCTCTCTCTTTCCCTCTCTCTGTCTCTCACTTTAACCAGAATAATTATATACAGTGTATGCATGTGTGTGCACCCCTCACATATAGTTCATAAATATATAAATGTAGATATGACTATATAATTATTCCGTTTCTCGGGGGAAAGTATATATGTAAACATATATATAAATGTCTAATAATTCCTCAAACTCTTTAATATGAAGTTACCTAGTGATAGAAATTGTACAGCTCTAGTTGTCTCTAAAAATGGAAATTAAACTCAATATAATGATGGTTCAATAATAATAAAAAATATGAAATAAAGACCACCTGGATTACAGAATCTTTGGAAGTTTTAAGGTTTTATTGATTTTGTGATACCCAGTTGTTTCGCAAAAAAATGAGCAAAGTGATATCACAATCTCAATTTCTCTACTTAAATAAGTAAACGTTTAGAATTGCTTAAGTAGCCCAGTTCCTCTCAAATCTTCAACATATTTCCAACATGACCCAGTTCAACACACACATGCCTGCACGTGCATGTGTGCACACACACACACATATTCACTCTACTACCATCTCAACCAATAGGCTATAATAAGCAACTGTGACATTCCTAACAGTTCACTGGTTCCACTTGCTCATGAATATTCACACAAATTGGGCAGCAAGATTCACACTCAGGAGACATGGAAAATATGAAGGTGTGAACAAATGTCTTGTATGTAGCTGTGCATAGATTTTACTCACAATGTCTAGATATTGACAAAAAATATCTCATCAGGAATCCTATTATTGTTTTGGTCCAGAATGTTTGAATGTACATGTTCTGTGCTGCTGCACTTGTACCCCAGAGAGTATACTCACAGCTACACGTGCTTTTCCTCAGAGCATAGCATCTAACTATCAAAGACACAGAGATGACTTTGAACTTACAGACTCTTGTGTTATGGATAAAGAATTTTAACCATGCCATAATTTCTCAAAAAGCTTGTAAATTATTTTCAAAATAATAAAAGATTCAATCATGCAGTTAAAGGACAACCTGGGAGACGACGGGAAGATGGCGGAAGAGTAAGATATGGAGATCACCTTCCTCCCCACAGATACACCAGAAATACATCTACACGTGGAACAACTCCTACAGAACACCTACTGAATGCTGACAGAAGACCTCAGACCTCCCAAAAGGCAAGAAACTCCCCACGTACCTGGGTAGGGGAAAATAAAACAAACAAACAAACAGAGACAAAAGGATAGGGACGGGACCTGCACCAGTGGGAGGGAGCTGTGAAGGAGGAAAGGTTGCCACACACTAGGAAGCCTCTTCGAGGGCAAGGCTGCAGGTGGCGGAGGGGGAAAGCTTCAGAGCCATGGAGGAGAGCACAGCAACAGAAGTGTGGAGGGCAAAGCGGAGAGATTCCCGCACAGAGGATCGGTGCCAACCGGCACTCACCAGCCCGAGAGGCTTGTCTGCTCAGCCGCCGGGGCGGGTGGGGCTGGGATCTGAGGCTCGGGCTTTGGTGGGAGCACAGAGGACTGGGGATGGCGGTGTGAACACAGCCTGCAGGGGGTTTAGTTTACCAAGGCTAGCCGGGAGGGAGTCCGGGAAAAGTCTGGACCTGCCAAAGAGGCAAGAGACATTTTCTTCCCTCTTTGTTTCCTGGTGCACGAGGAGAGGGGATTAAGAGCACTGCTTAAAGGAGCTCCAGAGACGGACGCGAGCCACGGCTGAAATCGCAGACCCCAGAGACGGGCATGAGATGCTAAGGCTGCTGCTGCCACCACCAAGAAGCCTGTGTGCAAGCACAGGTCACTCTCCACACCCCCCTTCCGGGGAGCCTGTGCAGCCCGCCACTGCCAGGGAACTGGGATCCAGGGACAATATTCCCGGGAGAACGCATGTCGAGCCTCAGGCTAGTGCAACGTCACGCCGGCCTCTGCCGCCGCAGGCTCGCCCCTCACTCCTTGCCCCTCTCTGCCACCGGCCTGGGTGAGCCAGAGTCCAGAAGCAGCTGCTCCTTTAACCCCGTCTGGTCTGAGCGAAGAACAGACGCCCTCCAGCGACCTACACGCAGAGGTGGGGCCAAATCCAAAGCTGAGCCCCTGGGAGCTGTGAGAACAAAGAAGAGAAAGGGAAATCTCTGCCAGAAGCAGCGAATTAAAGCTCCACAATCTACTTGATGTACCTGCATCTGTGAAATACATGAATAGACAACGAATCATCCCAAATTGAGGAGGTGGACTTTGAGAGCAATATTTATGACTTTTTCCCCTTTTCCTCTTTTTGTGAGTGTGTATGTGTATGCTTCTGTGTGAGATTTTGTCTGTATAGCTTTGCTTCCATCATTTGTCCTAGCATTCTATCCGTCCGTTTGTTGTTTTTGTTTTGTTTTAATTTTTCTTAATAATTATTCTTTATTTTAATAACTTTATTATATTTTATCTTATTTTATTTTACTTTATCTTCTTTCTTTCCTTCCTTTTTTCCTTCCTTCCCTCCTTCCCTCCTTCCTCCCTTCCTTCCTCCCTCCCGCCCTCCTTTCTTTCTTTACTTCTTTTTTCTTTCTTTCTTTCTTTCTTTCTTTCTTTCTTTCTTTCTTTCTACTTCTACTAATTCTTTCTTTCTACTTTTTCTTCCTTTTACCTGAGCCATGTGGATGAAAAGCTCTTGGTGCTGAGCCAGGAGTCAGTGCTGTGCCTCTGATGTGAGAGAGCCAACTTCAGGACACTGGTCTACAAGAGAGCTCCCAGCTCCACATAATATCAAATGGCAAAAATCTCCGAGAGATCTCCATCTCAACACCAGCACCCAGCTTCACTCAACGACCAGCAAGCTACAGTGCTGGACACCCTATGACAAACAACTAGCAAGACAGGAACACAACCCCACCCATTAGCAGAGAGGCTGCCTAAAACCATAAAAAGGCCACAAACACCCCAAAACACACCACCAGATGTGGACCTGCCCACCAGAAAGACAAGATCCAGCCTCATCCACCAAAACACAGGCACTAGTCGCCTCCATCAGGACACCTACACAACCCACTGAGCCAACCTTAGCCACTGGGGACAGACACCAAAAACAATGGGTACCACGAACCTGCAGCCCACAAAAGGGAGACACCAAACACAGTAAGATAAGCAAAATGAGAAGACAGAAAAACACACAGCAGATGAAGGAGCAAGATAAAAACCCACCAGACCTAACAAATGAAGAGGAAATAGGCAGTCTACCTGAAAAAGAATTCAGAATAATGATAGTAGTAAAAATGATGTAAAATCTTGGAAACAGAATAGAGAAAATGCAAGAAACATTTAACAAGGACATAGAAGAACTAAAGATGAAAGAAGCAATGATGAACAACACAATAAATGAAATTAAAAATACTCTAGATGGGATCAATAGCAGAATAACTGAGGCAGAAGAACAGATAAGTGACCTGGAAGATAAAATAGTGGAAATAACTACTGCAGAGCTGAATAAACACAAAAGAACTGAGGACAGTCTCTGAGACCTCTGAGACAACATTAAATGCAACAACATTCGAATTACAGGAGTTCCAGAAGAAGAAGATAAAGAGAAAGGGACTGAGAAAATATTTGAAGAGATTATAGTTGAAAACTTCCCTATTATGGGAAAGGAAATAGTTAATCAAGTCCAGGAAGCACAGAGAGTCCCATACAGGATAAATCCAAAGAGAAATATGCCAAGACACATATTAATAAAACTGTCAAAAATTAAATACAAAGAAAACATATTAAAAGCAGCAAGGGAAAAACAACAAATAACAGACAAGGGAACCCCTGTAAGGTTAACAGCAGAGCTTTCAGCAGAAAATCTGTAAGACAGAAGGGACTGGCAGGATATATTTAAAGTGATGAAGGAGAAAAACCTGCAACCAAGATTACTATAACCAGCAAGGATCTCATTCAGATTTGATGGAGAAATTAAAACATTTACAAACAAGCAGCGCTGAGAGAGTTCAGCACCACCAAACCAGCTTTAAAACAAATGCTAAAGGAACTTCTCTAGGCAAGAAACACAAGAGAAGGAAAAGACCTACAGTAACAAACCCAAAACAATTAAGAAAATGGGAATAGGAACATACATATTGATAATTACCTTAAATGTAAATGGACTAAATGCTCCCACCAAAAAACACAGATTGGTTGAATGGATACAAAAACAATACCCATATATATGCTGTCTACAAGAAACACAATTCAGACCTAGAGACACATACAGACTGAAAGTAGGGGATGGAAAAATATATTCCATGCAAATGGAAACCAAAAGAAAGCTGGAGTAGCAATTCTCATATCAGACAAAATAGATTTTAAAATATAGACTATTACAAGACACAAAAAAGGACAGTACATAATGATCAAGGGATTGATCCAAGAAGAAGATATAACATTGTAAATATTTATGTACCCAACATAGGAGCACCTCAATACATAAGGCAAATATTAACAGCCATAAAAGGGGAAATCAACAGTAACACATTCATAGTAGGGGACTTTAAACCCCACTTTCACCAATGGACAGATCATCCAAAAAGAAAATAAATAAGGAAACACAAGCTTTAAATGTTACATTAAACAAGATGGACTTAATTGATATTTATAGGACACTTCATCCAAAAACAACCGAATAAATATTTTTCTCAAATGCTCATGGAACATTCTCCAGGATAGATCATATCTTGGGTCACAAATCAAGCCTTGGTAAATTTAAGAAAATTGAAATTGTATCAAGTATCTTTTCTGACCAAAACGCTATGAGAGTAGATATCAATTACAGGAAAAGATCTGTAAAAAATACAAACACATGGAGGCTAAGCAATACAATACTTAATAACAACGTGATCACTGAAAAAAATCAAAGAGGAAATCAAAAAATACCTACAAACAAATGACAATGGAGACACGACAACTCAAAACCTATGGGTTGCAGCAAAAGCAGTTATAAGAGGGAAGTTTACTGCAATACAATCCTCCCTGAAGAAACAGGAAGCAACTCGAATAAACAAACTAACCTTGCACCTAAAGAAATTAGAGAAAGAAGAACAACAACAACAAAAAAAACAAAGTTAGCAGAAGGAAAGAAATCATAAAAATTAGATCAGAAATAAATGTAAAATAAATAAAAGAAATGATAGCAAAGATCAATAAAACTAAAAGCTGGTTCTTTGAGAAGATAAACAAAATTGATAAACCATTAGCCGGACTCATCAAGGAAAAAAGGGAGAAGACTCAAATCAATAGAATTAGAAATGAAAAAGGAGAAGTAAAACTGACACTGCAGAAATACAAAAGATCATGAGAGATTACTACAAGCAACTCTATGCCAATAAAATGGACAACCTGGAAGAAATTGACAAATTCTTAGAAATGCACAATCTGCCAAGACTGAATCAGGAAGAAATAGAAAATATGAACAGACCAATCACAAGCACTGAAATTGAAACTGTAATTAAAAATCTTCCAACAAACAGAAGCCAGCACCAGATGGCTCCACAGGAGAACTCTATCAAACATTTAGAGAAGAGCTAACACGTACCCTTCTCAAACTCTTCCAAAATATCACAGATGGAGGAACACTCCCATACTCATTCTACGAGGCCACCATCACCTTGATACCAAAACCAGACAATGATGTCACAAAGAAAGAAACCTACAGGCCAATATCACTGATGAACATAGATGCAAAAATCCTCAACAAAATACTAGCAAACAGAATCCAACAGCACATTAAACAAATCATACATCATGATCAAGTGGGGTTTATTCCAGGAATGCAAGCATTCTTCAGTATATGTAAATCAATCAACATGATATACCATATTAACAAAGAAAGGAGAAAAACCATATGGTCATCTCAATAGATGCAGAGAAATCTTTCAACACCCATTTATGATAAAAACCCTGCAGAAAGTAGGCATAGAGGGAACTTTCCTCAACATAATAAAGGCCATATATGACAAACCCACAGCCAAGATCGTCCTCAATGGTGAAAAACTGAAAGCATTTCCACTAAGATCAGGATCAAGAAAAGGTTGCCCACTCTCACCACTCTTATTCAACATAGTTTTGGAAGTCTTAGCCAAAGCAATCAGTGAGGAAAAGGAAATAAAAGGAATCCAAAGTGGAAAAGAAGAAGTAAAGCTGTCACTGTTTGCAGATGACATGATACTACACATAGAGAACCCTAAAGATGCTACCAGAAAACTACTAGAGCTAATCAATGAATTTGATAAAGTAGCAGGATACAAAATTAATGCACAGAAATCTCTGGCATTCCTATACACTAATGATGAAAAATCTGAAAGTGAAATCAAGAAAACACTCTCATTTATCATTGCAACAAAAAGAATAAAATATCTAGGAATAAACCGACCTAAGGAGAAAAAAAGACCTGTATGCAGAAAATTATAAGACACTGATGAAAGAAATTAAAGATGCTACAAACAGATGGAGAGATATACCATGTTCTTAGATTGGAAGAATCAACATTGTGAAAATGGCTCTACTACCCAAAGCAATCTATAGATTCAATGCAATCCCTATCAAACTGCCACTGGCATTTTTCACAGAACTAGAACAAAAAATTTCACAATTTGTATGGAAACACAAAAGATCCCGAATAGCTAAAGCAATTTTGGGAATGAAAAATGGAGCTGGAGGAATCAGGCTCCCTGACTTCAGACTATACTACAAAGCTACAGTAATCAGGACAGTATGGTACTGGCACAAAAACAGAAAGATAGATCAATGGAACAGGATAGAAAGCCCAGAGGTAAACCCACACACAATGGTTACCTTATCTTTGACAAAGGAGGCAGAAATGTACAGTGGAGGAAAGACAGCCTCTTCAATAAGTGGTGCTGAGAAAACAGGACAGGCACATGTAAAAGTATGAGATTAGATCACTCTCTAACACCATACACAAAAATAAGCTCAAAATGGATTAAAGACCTAAATTTAAGGCCAGAAACTATCAAACTCTTAGAGGAAAACATAGGCAGAACACTCCATGACATAAATCACAGCAAGATCCTTTTTGACCCACCTCCTAGAGAAATGGAAATAAAAACAAAAATAAACAAATGGGACCTAACGAAACTTCAATTTTTTGCACAGCAAAGGAAACCATAAACAAGACCAAAAGACAACTCTCAGAATGGGTGAAAATATTTGCAGATGAAGCAACTGACAAAGGATTTATCTCCAAAATTTACAAGCAGCTCATGCAGCTCAATTTGAAAAAAACAAACAACCCAATCTAAAAATGGGCAGAAGATCTAAATAGACATTTCTCCAAAGAAGATATACATACTGCCAACAAACACATGAAAGAATGCTCAACATCATTAATCATTAGAGAAATGCAAATCAAAACTACAATGAGATATCATCTCACACCAGTCAGAATGGCCATCATCAAAAAATCTAGGAACAATAAATGCTGGAGAGGGTGTGGAGAAAAGGGAACACTCTTGTACTGCTGGTGGGAATGTGAATTGGTACAACCACTATGGAGAACAGTATGGAGGTTCCTTAAAAAACTACAAATAGAACTACCATATGACCCAGCAATCCCACTACTGGGCATATACCCTGAGAAAACCATAATTCAAAAAGAGTCATGTACCAAAATGTTCATTGCAGCTCTATTTACTATAGCCAGGAGATGGAAACAACCTAAGTGTCCATCATCAGATGAATGGATAAAGAAGATGTGGCACATATATACAATGGAATATTACTCAGCCATAAAAAGAAATGAAATTGACCTATTTGTAATAAGGTGAATAGACCTAGAGTCTGTCATACAGAGTGAAGTAAGTCAGAAAGGGAAAGACAAATACCGTATTCTAACACATATATATGGAATTTAAGAAAAAAAATGTTATGAAGAACCTAGGGGTAAGACAGGAATAAAGACACAGACCTACTAGAGAATGGACTTGAGGATATAGGGAGGGGGAAGGGTAAGCTGTGACAAAGCAAGAAAGAGGCGTGGACATACATACACTACCAAACATAAGGTAGATAGCTAGTGGGAAGCAGCTGCATAACACAGGTAGATCAGGTCGGTGCTTTGTGACCACCTGGAGGGGTGGGATAAGGAGGGTGGGAGGGAGGGAGAAGCAGGAGGGAAGCGATATGGGAACATATGTATATGTATAGCTGATTCACTTTGTTCTAAAGCAGAAACTAACACACCATTGTAAAGCAATTATACCCCAATAAAGATGTTAAAAAATAAATAAATAAAGACAACCTGTGCCATAAAATTCATCCTAGCAATGAATAAAACCAGCATGATCTAGGAGATTATTATGTGCCCAAAGTACAGATATAAATTTAGAACAGTTTATATAATATTGACCTTTTGAATCAATTTCTAGACAATAAGTTTCATGTTGTCCACTTTAGCTTTCTATGTTTTGTTCTAACTGTGGTTAACTGGAAATTTTTTTTGACCTAGCAATACCTGTCCTCCACTGAAAAATAAAAAATTGATATTCAGTTGTCTTTTCTTGGGACTATTAAATTACATATAAACTTTTATTAGCAAGAAAGACAAAAAGTTAGTATGTGTCCAAATCACAAAGAAGCGTTATCAATATTATTGATACTGAAGGGCAACCAAAAAGACCAATTGGAAGATCATCATAGATGATACACAAGTGATGGGGTAATATATGGAAGAGAGAAGAAGAGGATGAACATGGCTCTATCACAAGAAATATATAGAGAGGGGAAATTTTTACAGTTTAGTTTTTAGAAACAGAAGTGTTTGGGCTGTTAAAAATAATGACAGGAAATTGTGGATCTGAGGACAAAAAGAAATTTCTAAGATTTGCCTGAGCCATATCTTTACAATGTGGTCTCTGAAAATTCTAAGTACAAAAGTCAATCAATATACATGAATTTTTAGTAACCAGTATTACCCTCTGTTATGTATTATTTACCCCACTAATACGTATTTCAAGATTCTATGAGAAACACTCCCAACCTTTTTGAAAGTGTTTTGTCTTTCCAGAGAGCATAGTTGTTGTAAAACAGAGGTTGTTTCACTGAGTATCAAATAAATTGAGTATAAAATAAATATGCACATATGCCAAAATATGCTCGACAAAACTATAAATTGGGTCTTAATACACTATACGGATTACATACAGGACTTCATAATCCATAGTAGAGCAATGATTCTAACTGATGGAACAGGTGAGGCAGAGGAGTAACATTCTTCAACAAAGAAGCTTTTCCAAACCACATGTGAATGAGCATACACAGACCCAAACACACACGTGTGTGTGAGTGAACACACACATACACACACTCACATATATTAGATTTGGCAACATCCCCTCATTAATAGTCCTTTCAAGTTTCTGACAGGCTGTTGACTGAACACCTACAGGGCAAGGAACTCACTATGTCTTCAGGTAAATCTTTCTTTTAAAAAAGCCTTAAGAGTTACTAAAGTATATATATATACATTAAGCTTTTCAAAGTGGTCACAAATGTACTATTTCTATACTATGAGTCTCCTTGGAATAAGATCATTCTTTCTTCCACATGACCTCACTAGAAATTAGGCTTCAGCAACTAAATAAACCTATCAAATTTGCTTTTAAAAAACATCAAAGTTGTAAAAAGAATATCTATGTATGTATAATGGCATCATTTTGCTATACACCAGAAACTAATGCAACATTGTAAACCAGTGGTTCTTCAATTAAAGAAATAAATAAAATAAAATACATTAAAGAATATCGAAAGGGGACCTTCAAGGTGGCGGAGCAGTAACACGTGGAGATCACTTTCCTCCCCACAAATACATCAAAAATACATCTAAATGTGGAACAACACCTACAGAATACCTACTGAACACTGAGTTTTGGGAACTCAGACTTCCCAAAATCTTTGCTTTTACCATTTGTCCTAGGGTTCTGTCTGTCCATTTTGTTTTTGTTTTTTTTAGTATAGTTTATAGCACTGGTTATCAGTGGCGGATTTGTTTTTTGGTTTCATTGTTCTCTGCCTTTGTTCTTTTTTATTACTTTTTTATTTATAATATTTTTTTCATTTTTTATTTTAATTATTTTATCTATTTCTTGATTTTTTTCTCCCTTTCCTTCTGAGATGTGTGACTGACAGGGTCTTGGTGCTCCAGCCTGGTATCAGGCCGGAGCCTCTGATGTGCAAGAGCTGATCAACTCACTGGCCAACATGAGACCTCCCTGCAACACGTAATATCAAATGACAAATCTCTCCCAAAGATATTGACCTCAATGTTAAGACCCAGCTCCACTCAACAACCAGCAAGCTACAGTACTGGACACCCTACAACAAACAACTAGCAAGACAGGAACACAACCCCACCCATTAGCAGAGAATCTGCCTAAAATCATAAGTTCACAGACACCCCAAAACACACCACCGGGTGTGGTCCTGCCCACACAAGATCCAGCCTCATCCACCAGAAGACAGGCACCAGTTCCCCACCAACAGGAAGCCTACACAACCCACTGAACCAACCATACCCACTGGGGGCTGACACTAAAAACAATGGGAACTACGAACCTGCAGCCTGCAAAAAGGAGAACCCAAAAACAGTAAGTTAAGCAAAATGAGAAGACAGAGAAATACACAGCAGATGAAGGCACAAGGTAAAAACCCACTGGACCAAACAAATAAAGAGGAAAGAGTCAGGCTACCTAAAAAAAAATTCAGAGTAATGATGGTAGAGATGATCCAAAATCTTGGAAATAGAATGGAGAAAATACAAGAAACATTTAACAAGGACCTAGAAGAACTAAAGAGGAAACAAACAATGAGGAACAACAAAATAAATGAAATTAAAAATTCTCTAGAAGGAATCAATAGCAGAATAACTGAGGCAGAAGAATGGATAAGTGACCTGGTAGGTAAAATAGTGGAAATAACTACCACAGGGAAGAATAAAGAAAAAAGAATGAAAATAAATGAGGACAGTCTCAGACACCTCTGGGACATTAAACACACCAACATTTGAATTATAGGGGTCCCAGAAGAAGAAGAGAAAAAAAAAAAGAAAAAGTGACTGAGAAAATATTTGAAGAGATTATAGTTGAAAACTTACCAAATCTGGGAAAGAAAATATTCAATCAAGTCCAGGAAGCATAGAGAGTCCCATACAGGATAAATCCAAGGAGAAACACATCAAGACACATATTAATCTAACTAACAAAATATAAGTACAAAGAAAAAATATTAAAAGCAGCGAGGGAAAAGCAACAAATAACACACAAGGGAATCCCCATAAGGTAAGCAGCTGATATTTCAGCAGAAACTCTGCACACCAGAATGGAGTGGCAGGACATATTTAAAGTGGTGAAAGAGAGAAACCTACAAAGATTACTGTAACCAACAAGGTTGTCTTTCAGAATCGATGGAGAAATTAAAACAGACAAGCAACTGCTAACAGAATTCAGCACCACCAAACCAGCTTTACAACAAATGCTAAAGGAACTTCTCTAGGCAGGAAACACAAGAAAAGGAGAAGACCTACAATAACAAACCCAAAACAATTATGAAAATGGTAATAGAAACATATATATCGATAATTACCTTAAATGTAAATGAATTAAATGTTCCTACCAAAAGACATAGACTGGCTGAATGGATACAAAAACAAGACATGGGTATGTATGCTGTCATGTATGCTGTCTACAAAGTACCCACTTCAGACCTAGGGACACATACAGACTGAAAGTGAGGAGATTTGAAAAGATATTCCATGCAAATGGAAATCAAAAGAAAGCTGGAGTAGCAATTCTCATATCAGACAAAGTAGACTTTAAAATAAAGATTATTATAAGAGACAAAGAGGAACATTACATAATGGTCAAGGGATCAATGCAAGAAAAAGATACAATAATTGTAAATATTAATGAACCCAACATAGGAGCACCTCAATACATAAGGAAAATGCTAACAGCCATAAAAAGGAAAATCAACAGTAAAACAATAATAGTAGGGAATTTTCACACCCACTCTCACCAACAGATAGACCATCCATATAAAAATAAATAAGGAGGGCTTCCCTGGCGGCACACTGGTTGAGAGTCTGCCTGCCGATGCAGGGGACACAGGTTTGTATCCCAGTCTGGGAAGATCCCACATGCCACAGGGCGGTTGGCCCGATAGCCATGGCTGCTGAGCCTGTGCATCCAAAGCCTGTGCTCCACAACGGGAGAGGCCACAACAGTGAGAGGCCTGCATACCACAAAAAAATAATAATAATAAATAAATAAATAAGGAAACACTAGCTTTAAATGACACATTAAACAAGACAGACTTAATAGATATTATCAGGCATTTTATCCAAAAACAAAAGAATACATACAATTTCTTCTCAAGTGCTCATGGAACATTCTCCAGGATAGATCATATCTTGGGTCACAAATCAAACCTAGGTAAATTTATGAAAATTGAAATTATATCAAGTATTTTTTCCAACCACACTGATATAAGATTAGATATCAATTATAGGAAAATAATATGCGAAAAATACAAACACATGGAGGCTAATAGATACACTACTAAATAACCATGAATCACTGAAGAAATTAAAGAGGAAATAAAAAATACCTATAAACAAATGACAGTGAAAACATGATGACCCCAAACCTATGGGATGCAGCAAAAGCAGTTCTAAGAGGGAAATTTATAGCAATACAATCCTACCTCAACAAACAAGAAACATCTCAAATAAACAACCTAAACTTACACCTAAAACAATTGAAGAAAGAGGAACAAAAAAATCCCAAAGTTAGCAGAAGGAAAGATCAGATAAGAAATAAATGAAAAAGAAATGAAGGAAACGACAGCAAAGATCAATAAAACTAACAGCTGGTTCTGTAAGAAGATAAACAAAATTGATAAACCATTAGCGAGACTCATCAAGAAAAAAAGAGAGAAGACTCAAATTAAGAAAACCAGAAATGAAAAAGGAGAAGTAACAACTGACACTGCAGAAATACAAAGAATCATGAGAGATTACTACAAGCAACTATATGCCAGTAAAATGGACAATGTGGAAGAAATGGACAAATTCTTAGAAAAGCACAAACTTCCAAGACTGAATCAGGAAGAAATAGAAAATATGAACAGACTAATCACAAGCACTGATATTGAAACTCTGATTAAAAATCTTCCAACAGGGCTTCCGTGGTGGCGCAGTGGTTGATAGTCCGTCTGCCAATGCAGGGGACATGGGTTCGTGCCCCAGTCCAGGAAGATCCCACATGCCGCAGAGCCGCTGGGCCCATGAGGGATGGTTGCTGAGCCTGTGCTTCTGGAGCCTGTGCTCCGCAACGGGAGAGGCCACCAACAGTGAGACGCCCCCATACCACATATATATATATATATATATATATATATATATATATATTCCAACAAAAAAATGCCCAGGACCAGATGGCTTCACAGGAAAATTATATCAAACATTTAGAGAAGAGCTAACAGCTATCTTTCTCAAACTCTGCCAAAATATAGCAGAGGGGGGAACACTCCCAAACTCATTCTACGAGGTCACCATCACCCTGATATCAAAACCAGAAAAAGATGTCACCAAAAAAGAAAACTACAGGCCAATACCACTGATGAACATAGATGCAAAAATCCTCACTAAAATACTAGTAGAGAGAATCCAATGGCACATTAAAAGGATCATACACCATGAACAAGTGGGGTTTAACCCAGGAATGCAAGAATTCTTCAATATATGCAAATCAATCAATGTGATACACCATATTATCAAATTGAAGGAGAAAAATTATATGATCATCTCATTAGATGCAGAAAAAGCTTTTGACAAAATTCAACACTGATTTATGACTTTAAAACAACCCTCCTGAGAGTAGGCACTGAGGGAACTTACTTCAATATAATAAAGGCCCTAATGACAAACCCACAGCCAACATTGTTCTCAATGGTGAAAAACTGAAAGCATTTCCACTAAGATCAGGAACAAGACAAGGTTGCCCACTCTCACCACTTTTATTCAACATAGTTTTGGAAGTTTTACCCACAGCTATCAAAGAAGAATAAGAAATAAAAGGAATCCAAATCAGAAAAGAAGAGGTAAAATTGTCACTGTTTGCAGATGACATGATACTATACATAGAGAATCCTAAAGATGTTACCAGAAAACTTCTAGAGCTAATCAGTGAATTTGGTAAAGTAGCAGGATACAAAAGTAATGCACAGAAATCTCTTGCATTCCTATATACTAATGATGAAAAATCTGAAAGAGAATATAAGGAAACACTCCCATTTACTATTGCAACAAAAAGAGCAAAATACCTAGGTATAAACCTACCTAAGGAGACAAAAGACCTGTATACAGAAAACCATAAGACAATGAAGAAAGAAATTAAAGATGATACAAACAGATAGAGAGATAGATAATGTTCTTGGATTGGAAGAATCAACATTCTGAAAATGACTATACTACCCAAGGCAATTTACAGATTCAATGCAATCCCTGTCAAACTACTAATGACATTTTTCATAGAACTAGAACAAAAATTTCACAATTTGTATGGAAACACAAAAGACCCTGATTAGCTAAAGTAATCTTGAGATAAAAATAAACAGAGCTGGAGGAATCAGGCTCCCTGACTTCAGACTATACTACAAAGCTACAGTAATCAAGACAGTATGGTACTGGCACAAAAACAGAAAGATCAATTGAACAGGATAGAAAGCCGAGAGATAAACCCATGCACCTATGGTAACCTTATCTTTGATAATGGAGGCAGAATATACAGTGGAGAAAAGACACCTCTTCAATAAGTGGTGCTGGGAAAACTGGATACCTACATGTAAAAGAATGAAATTAGAACACTCTCTAACACCATACACAAGAATAAACTCAAAATGGATTAAAGACCCAATTGTAAGGCCAGACACTATAAAACTCTTAGGGGAAAACATAGGCAGAACACTCTATGACATAAATCACAACAAGATGCTTTTGACCCACCTCCTAGAAGAATGGAAATAAAAACAAAAATAAATTACTGGGACATAACAAAACTTAAAAGCTATTGCACAGCAAAGGAACCATAAGCAAGATGAAAAGACAACCCTCAGAATGGGAGAAAATATGCAAATGATGCAACTGACAAAGGATTAATCTCCAAAATATACAAGTAGTTCATGCAGCTCTATATCAAGAAAACAAACAACCCAATCCAAAAATGGGCAGAAGACTTAAATAGAGATTTCTCCAAAGAAGATATACAAATTGGCAACATGAAAGGATGTTCAACATCACTAATCATTAGAGAAATTGAAGTCAAAGCTACAATGAGGTATCACCTCACTCCAGTCAGAATGGCCACCATCAAAAAATCTACAAATAATAAATGTTGGAGAGGGTGTGGAGAAATAGGTACCCTTTTGCAATGTTGGTGGGAATGTAAATTGATACAGCCACTATGGAGAACAGTATGGATGTTTCTTAAAAAACTAAAGGTAGAACTACCATATGACCCAGCAATCCCACTACTGGACATATACCCTGAGAAAACCATAATTCAATAAGAGTCATGTACCACAATATTCATTACAACTCTATTTACAATAGCCAGGACATGGAAGTACCTTAAATGTCCATTGACAGATGAATGGATAAAGAAGTTATGGCACATATATACAATGGAATATTACTCAGCCATAAAAGGAAACAAAATTGAGTTATTTGTAGTGAGGTGGATGGACCTAGTGTCTGTCATACAGAGTGAAGTTAGTCAGAAAGAGAAAAGCAAATACCGTATGCTAACACATATATATGGAATCTAAAATAAAAAAAACGTTCTGAAGAACCTAGGGGCAGCACAGGAATAAAGACACAGACGTAAGCTATGGACTTGAGACACGGAAAAGGGGAAGAGGAAGCTGGGACGAAGTGAGAGAGTGGCATTGACATATATACACTACCAAATGTAAAATAGATAGCTAGTGGGAAGCAGCCACATAGCACAGGGAGATCAGCTCAGTGTTTTGTGTCCACCTAGAGGGGTGGGATAGGGAGGGTGGGAGGGAGACTCAAGATGGAGGCCATATGAGGATACATGTATATGCATAGCTGATTCACTTTGTTATATGACAGAAACTAACACACCATTGTAAAGCAATTATACTCCAATAAAGACGTTAAAAAGTAAAATAAAACAGATAACCAACAAGGACCTACTGTATAGTACTTGGAATGCCACTCAATATTGTGTAATAACCTAAATAGGAAAATAATTTAGAAAAGAATTGTTACATGTTTATGTATTACTGAATCATTTTGCTGTACACCTGAAACCAAGACAACATTGTTAATCAACTATGCTCCAATATAAAATAAAAATTTTTAAAAATAGATAATAAGGACCTACTCTATAGCACAGGGAAATCTACTCAATATTCTGTAATAACCTATATGGGAAAAGAATCTGAAAAATAATGGATATATGTATATGTATAACTGATTCACTTTGCTGTAAACCTGAAACTAACACAACATTGTAAATCAACTATACTCCAATAAATTTTTTTTAAAAGAGGAGATCAAATTATTTCTCAAAGAAGTATAGATAATAAATCTGGGGATCTTATATTTCAGAGTTTAGTCAAAGAAGCAGCAGAAAAACACACACACGTACACGTACACGCACACATACACATACACACACGTATTTATTAGCAGGATTTGACTTTATACAATTATGTAATCATTCTCTGTGCTTCTGTGACTGGGACCTGGGACCCAGGATGGGACCTGGGACCTAGGATGCTTTAATGCAGTGCTTGCACCTGGTCAAACATCTCCTCCAACAACAGATACAAAGAAACTATAAGGGACAAAAAAGCTCCGTGCATGTGCAGTGAGGCAAATTATGAACAACATGGTACAAAAAGACCAAAAACCCAGCTGCCACTTCTTAGGTATGGGGAGAAAAAGCAGTGTACTGCACATGATTCGTGCACACAGCACCACCAGAGTGTAGGCCCTCCCATGGATCTGCCCCTACCCTCACCCCCTTAAAGAGACCAGCTCATCCCCCCTCAGGGAGCAAACAAGGGAACTTGTTACTTGTTTTCACTCCCCCTGGCTGCAGCACAAGTCCCAGTAAAGCCTTGCCTGAATTTCTCATCTGGTCTCTTTTCTATTGATTAAAGAATCCAAAAAGCTGGGTCACTATCAATGTTACTGCGATTGTGTCTAGTTGTGAAGCCTGAGGTTCACAGAAAATGTAGTAGGAAAGAAAAGATGTGAGGTAAGGGAAGCAACTGAACCTGTGGGGATATCCTAAAATCCATAAAGGTGAACTGGAATGACCATAGCTTGAAAGCTCCAATATGGAAGTTGAGTTGATCTTCAGGAGAAGATGGCACTCTGCTTCATGTTGCTAACCATACATCTGGCCTAGGAGTCAGAGGACCTGTGGTCCAGCTTCTGCCCATGCCAACAAAATAAGCCATCAGATAAACACCAATGTGGCTTACAGATGGTGATTCCCTTCTACCTGTCAAACTTCTCTCAAAATGTCTCTAGGGGCCCATGCTAGTTGGCAACTGTGCAGAGGTGGGAGTTATAGGAAATAAAGTTCCAGCTGAGTTAGGGTTATAAAATACAAATCTACTGTACTATTTATTCATATGTATTATTAAATAAAAATATATAGTCCTTATAAAAAATATATATCCTTGCCAATATTTCACAAAAGAAATAAAAATTATTTCATGGATCTTGAATGCTATATATATTCCAAAAATAGTCCCTGTGTGAAGTATGAGTACCCTCATGTCATAGAACAGCAAGAGGGAGTGGAAGACATGGAGGAAGACATGTGGATCACATGTTCAATTTTACTATCTCTGTTTTATAGTTAAGGAAACAGACCCAATGAGGTTAGATGAGTTGAATACAGACGCACAGCTTTTCTCAGTCAAGAGTCAGAATTAGAAGCCATATCTCCTTTTTAATAGTCCAGTGTTTTCAAGTGTATTTCATATATTTTTTTGTAATTTATAAGCCATATATATAAAAACAAACTTACTATTTTATTATTATTATTATTATTCACACTGCCAGTTTTCTTTTCCCCTTGCTTGGGGAAAAGCAGAGTTAAATTTTAAGATTGCCTCTACACAGTCTTTCCAAATCTAAAATGGTTTTTTAACTTCCTCTATAATAATTTATTCCTCAGGTTTCATAACTTTTTGACTTATGTGTGTTTAACTTCTGCAGCATTTGAATTTATCAATTAAATTGACACCTGTTTCTGTTTTCATGTTAAGGTTGAATTAGTGTCAACAAAAGCAGCATGCTTTCTTGTTTATAGAGTACCTACCTTATTTGAATAGAAGTTCTGTTTTGTATTGCTTTAGGCATAAAATTACATTGGAAAGGGAAGCACATCTTAATTAAAACTGATCTAAAGCCATTCCCCTGTACAAGTTATTTCAGCACTGACAGTGTTTTCTGCTGTATAAGCTGCATCACCATCCTTATTCAATGTAGTCTTAAGTACTACCTAAACATGGCAGTTAGTGCAGAGAGACATAAATGTGTGAGCAAAAAAGTTCATATCCAGGACAGAAAATAAATCCTACTTGCAAAACAAAATATAACCAATATGCTCTTATTATAATAACATAAGAAAATTCTTGTAAATTTTTCCTGTTTTACATTCAAATCCATTATTTTTCTTGTCTACCAATATTTTTAAATTAGTTGATGTGCTGTGACTGCAAAGGTGAAATGAAAAGATTAGGAGTTGCACATCTGTTTACAGTTTTGGTTTATAGTTCTGGGACATTACATTCTGGAGACATTCTGTTACAGTTCATTTTAACAGTAATTAGAAGTACCCCCATAATGAGGAGCTTGCTGTTGGAAGCAACTTCATTAGTTTGGGTGGTTTTATTGGTTTCCTTTAGGGTGAGGAACTAGCACTAATTGTTGTAATTTAATAGGAAAATTACTGAAGCAAGAACAATTCCACTGAATCTTCAATGAGGCATTAGACAGAAGTTTCCTTTCCAAATAATGAAATATAAGAGAACAGTGTTTACCTAAAAAATTCTTATATGAATTCACATGAATTAACATGGAAGGGCTATTTTTTGGTTAAATGTTTAAATATTGCTTTAATAAAACATAAGTATGCATACTGAAAAACACAGGTAAAGTTGACATAAATGTGTCCACTTAAGGCATTTTCCTTCACAGCTTATTTAAACTGACATAAAGTCAACCCAGTTGGCCTTTGGAAATTCAGTCTTCCTTCAGATAAAGAGGTTAATTCACTTTTCTAAGCCTGTTCTGTTCTCTTGTTTCTCTTCTATTATTCCCTTCTCTTTTTTTCCCTCATACATCAACTCCCTAAGTAGCAACATTTTCTCTATCACTCAATATTATCACCTCTGGTACACACATAATTCTGTATCTGAAAAATACTTTATAATCATTTAGGAATCTTTCCTCCCACTTCCAATGCAATGCAGCTCAACATTACTTTTAGTATTTTAGAGATGAGAAAATAGATCCAGAAAAAGACTTACCAAGATTTCAAGGCAAAACAGAGCCAAATTAATAATCTGAGATGCAACCTTCTATCCTTTATCTTAGACCACTTCATGCCACCACCATCATTTGGAAATGATGCTCTTTTATTATAATAGAGAGAATGTTTTAAAATTTCCAAATGTGTGGAGTTAATAATGTCTGGCCTCTAAAAGACAGAAGCAAAAATAGGAGAAAGTTTATATTTTGTCTTCAAGCTGGTCCTCCTGGTACAAAATGATAACCTTCTATTAAAGGTGTGCTTCAGGAACTATGAGCTGTAAACTCCAGGACTATGTCTGTGATGCTGATTTCTATGATCTAACTATGTAACACAGTGCCTAACTATGGCTAGTTTTCCATAAATATTTGTTGAATAAACATTGGGACAAATAAAACAAAGTGTGATCAACCCTACTGACTTTGAGTAGCTAGAGTTTCTCTCACTTTGTTGAAAAGTTTGGTGTCTGAACATTCTTCCCACTTCATTTCTAAATTTTACATTCCAAATCACTCCTCCCCACTCCAGTCCAATTTCCATCTTCTCCAACTTCCCCTTCTCTATCTTGCAGGGCTGAAGAATAGCAGATTCTCTCCCAACCACCTTATTTAATCTCTATTTGATGATTTCTCACTTTGGAATTCTCAGGTCTTGGATTACTAGGCATCACTGACATTGAGTGGAAATCCAAAATCGCCATTGTAAATTGAATATTTAAATTTTAAAAGAAAAGTGTAGGAAAAGTGTAGGTATTTGGAGACACTAAACCCCTCCCTGTGGGTAAGAGTACTGTTTCTTTAGGAAGTGGTTGGAGATTTGAAGTCACGTTAAAAACTAAAAAGAGGTAAGAGAAATTGTTGGGACCACTCAGGAGAAGATACTAACTCCTTAAATCATGTTTTCTATATCTTTAACTGTTTTGATTTCATGTTGTAATTCCCTTTTGAAATTATCACAAATCTTCAGTAAAGAATTTCAAATGTTTTTAAACAGCCTATTACAATAGTCCCAGTATGCTTGAAGAGGGAGGACAGTAAATAGGAAAGGGAAAATTTTCCCTCCCCCATCTTCGTATGACCCCAGTGGAGAGAAAACATTATTCTCAAAGTTGGTCTAAGAAACAAGTGTTAACTAGTGCACTGGAAATGGTAGTTCTCAACATAACTGGAAGAATATCTCTAGTGTGTACAACTCAAAAGAACTAATATGGCAGAAAGTACTAGTTATCCCTTTTTAAAAGTGTTGTGCTCCGGGACTTCCATGGTGGCACAGTAGTTGAGAGTCCGCCTGCTGATGCAAGGGACACAGGTTCATGCCCCGGTCCAGGAAGATCCCACATGCCATGGAGCGGCTGGGCCTGTGAGCCATGGCCACTGAGCCTGTGCATCCGGAGCCTGTGCTCCACAACGGGAGAGGCCACAACAGTGAGAGGCCCACATACCGCAAAAAAAAAAAAGAAAAGTGTTGTGTTCCTAGACCTATGAAAATGGTAACACTGTGTAGACCACATGATAAAAAGAAAATTCTAAGGCTGAAGGCAGATGAACAAGGAGAATTCATTTGTAGCTGAGTGTCCATCCTGAATGTTAGCAAAATGGAAGATTATATATGCAATGATAACAGTAATAACAAACTCATATTAACATGTAAGTTAAGGTAGTCTAGAATAAACACAAGAAAATAAACAATTGTGTATAAAGAATGGCTCATAGTAAGTTCACGTAGCTATTAAATAACAAATATAACTCTACTCTTAAAGGTTGAAACTTTAGAGCTAAGGTGGCAAATGTAGTTCATTATTATAACAGAAATTCCAGAGCATGAATTTAAAATAAGTTCCATGAAAATTCAGACACTGTTACATCATACGTCAAGGGGTGATATAGTAGGTCCATGTATTTATTTGCATATGAATCTAAGAAGTTTGATAAGAAGAAAAAAATTATTAAACCTTTTTATTCTCTCAACCATTCTCCAGATTAGTCCATAACTCCAAATATCCCTCCCAATTCTATAGGTTGGATAGAACAGTCAATTATTGTGACAATAATGCTGCATAATGAATTATCTTAAAACATAGTGACATGAAACAACTGAGTATTTATTTTTCACTCATGAGTCTGCAGGTCAGCTGAGGTTTGGCCATTCGAAACTGGTCTTAGAAGGCTTGGCTCCAGGCTGTGGGTTGGATCCAGGTCTGCTTCATATGTCTGGTATTTTCTTTTGACCAGTGGTTACCTAAGCCATATTTTCAAGGTGAAGTTCGGGAGCTCAAGACGGCAAGCCCAACCACACAAATCCTTTCAAGCCTCCATGCGAGTTGCATCTTTAACATAATTTAACCAAAGCAAGTCACATGACCAAGCCCAATGAAAATTTCAAGAAGTGAATATTTCTTGATCAATAATTTAATTTAATTTAATTTAATAATTTAATTTAATGCCACAGTGAGGAAAGAATTCACCAGTGGAAATATCTATGTTGCAATCTCAATAACTGAGGACAGTAGAAACTGCAGGTAAAGAAGAACCTTTGAAAATGTTAAAGAGCAATTTTCCTCAAAATAGGCATATCTATCTCTAGAAAAGTCCAAGGGTATTTAGAGTAAAGGTTATAGTAAACAGTAAATTAAAGTTTCATTAATACAATACATATGTAATGAGCAGCCTAGCTTGTGTCAAGCACTTCACAAAACACTTGAGGAAAGAAAGTTGAAAAGCACAGGAGCTTCTCTGTGAAGTTGAGAGTACAAGGGAGCAGTGAATTGTGACCTCAGATTTGGGCCTGAAATGTCAAATAAACATGTGGTAAAATATGGATGAGAGCAAGTGGAAACATCAACATCTATTCTACAACGGTTCTCATGGCAAAATCAGTAGTCAAGGATGCATGCCTTTGCAATATGATAGGTGTGAGTCTGTGGAGGGACATGGAAGATGGCATTTGTTACCACAAAGAATTCCCACACAGAGGTCTTTGAGAAGGCTGAAGTTCCAGGACACTGTTGCTGTATGAGACCGTATTTCAATTCCAGCTTGAAAACAATGAAAATACCTATGTTTATTTTAATTTATATCTAGAAAATATATTATTTCAACTCACTGACTTTAAGGGAAAATGCTGGGGCAGATTTCAGGACAGCTTTTTTAGGATAAACCTAGAAGAGTATAATTTTGTTTTATCCATAGATAAATGGACAAGGGGAAACATTAACATTAAGCTATTTTCCTGGACATAGCTTTCCAAGGGGTATTTTCCTGGATCCTATGTAATAATAGCTTTGTCATTGTCATCTTCATCATCATCATTACAACTGACATTTTTCAGTGTACCAGATACTGTATTAAGTTACTGACATGTATTAACTCATTAAACTCCAAAATAACCATATGAAATATGTATTATTTATTTCCTTTTATGAAGGAGCTGTGTCTCAAAATAACTTGTCTAAGATCATACAGTGAGTAAATGAGAAAGTCAAACTTTAATCTCAAGCATAGTCTGATGTCAAAGCATCAACATTGGGCTTCCCTGGTGGTGCAGTGGTTGAGAATCTGCCTGCCAATGCAGGGGATACGGGTTCGAGCCCTGGTCTGGGAAGATCCCACATGCCATGGAGCAACTGGGCCCGTGAGCCACAACTACTGAGCCTGTGCATCTGGAGCCTGTGCTCCGCAACAAGAGAGGCCACGACAGTGAGAGGCCTGTGCACCGTGATGAAGAGTGGCCCCCGCTTGCCACAAATAGAGAAAGCCCTCGCACAGAAACGAAGACCCAACACAGCCAAAAATAAATAAATAAATAAATTTATTTTAAAAAAAAAAAGCATCAACATTAAAATGACTTATTACACATTTTGCAGACATATATGATACAAGCTCTGCTTGGATTTGAGTTATAACCAGGATATACCATGAGCAAGTAATCAAATCAAGCTTTGACTAAATCTGTGCCACACTTCAGTGAGAGGAGGTGAGAGTTAATGTACCTTCTTAATTTAACACCTGATACTACAGAGATTTTTCAGACTGTTAAATGGAAAATGAAGCTCATGGAATGACAGTTGTCTTACATTTATCAAATTATTTGTTGTGATGATTTACACAGGTATCATTTTAGTGCACAATAAAAGCCAAATTGATATTATATTGAACAGCTCACCCTAATGGCTGGCTCAATAATATGAATTTATCAGCCCATTCATTGGTAAGAGATGCTGGAATAAATTGAAAGGGAACAAAGCTTTAATATAATACAAAGAATATTGAGAAATTATGCCCTAGTAATATGTAATAGGGATTCTACAAGACAGGATTTTGTTTTCTGAATATCTGAATAGTAAAGCAATAAAGAAAAATGTTTTCAGAAGATGATCTTTGATCCTCAAAAATAAAGGAAATGAAAAAAATCTGCATGTCTTCACATCCTGTAAGTATATAAATTCAGTAATTCATGTCCAATATAAGAAAGAGCTGGTTTCAGTAGTATAACATTAATAATTTTACTACAACAGCAAGTACTTAACATATTTACTCCAAAAATTGAATGAGTAGATTAAAAGTCAAAATAAGTGCACATATTAAAAAAAATTTTCAAAAGTTATAAAAAGATTTCAGGAATAAAATATTTTGACAATTCAGTTGTTGACCATTTGCCTTTTTCTTTAATCTTTATTAGCCAATCTCTTGTTACCATTGGTATAACTGTTACTTGAACTTCCAAGCCAGTCTTTCCTCATTTGCATTCAAATCAACATATCTTCTAGTAGCCGTCACGTGCTCTTCCTGGTGTTTCTCTCAGATAAGATTATTCCTTTTAAAACTATTCGTCTACAACTTTAATATTCCTATGTCTCTTTACTCCCTGTTTCATCCATAGATTTTCTCAGTACCATTTTTTCTTGGCAATCTGGTTCAATTCCACTATCATTTATATCAGGTATCAAATAATTTTTTCTATATCATTTTTCCAGTTGTCTATGAGTCTTAACCACTTTCAGGTGAATGTTTTTTCTCATCACTACAAATCTTCCCACAAGAAAGTTATTATAAACAACAAATAATAACAACAGTAAAATGGCTCTGACAATTCCTACACCCTCATCATTTTGGGTTTATCATTTATAACCTTCTGTAGTAATCAAAAGGCATTCACTGACAAGTGAAGGATGCTCAACTCAAATTATCTTAATAAGAAATGTACTTTAGTATTTAGAGACATCGAAGGGTAGAACTAGCCTCAGGCAAGTTTGGAGCTAGAGATTAAAGGATTCGGAAGGCATCTCTCTCTCTCTTTTTCCCCTCTATTTCCCTCTGTATGTTGGATTTATTTGCTCTTACTACAGACAGACTTCATTTATGAAGCTAATGAGGGTGGTCAGTGGCAAATTCTCATTTTAATTATTCAGCTCCCAACTTCAACAAAAAAAAAAAATACAAAAGAGGGTATTTTTGTTGTTGTAATTATTATTGGTCCAACAACTATATATCAATGTCAATACCAAGGAAAGTCTCTGATTAGTCAGCTTAGGTCTGTGCCACATATTGGACTATTCATTACTGCCAAAGTCACAGGATATTATGATTGTCCAATCCTAAGATCCATGACTGGTGAAGAGGAAGCACATACTACCTTAATTGGCAATCCTGTTACACTTATGGAATGGAGTTATAAGATATCAAAGAGAGGAGATAGAAATGCTGAGGCTACAGAACCAAGATTTGCAAACTACATTCCACCTTATAGTTGTCAAGTATCTATGTATATTCCGTCTCATGAATATAATTACAGAATATTTTTGTCTGTTAAAATAAGCTATTACCATTCTTTAAAAGGCAACCAGAATCAGAAGGTCAAGCAAGATGATGACATAGGAGGCTTCTCAGCTCCCTTCCCCAATTGGATGCACCAAATGTACAAATACACATGAGCAATTCCCTCTGAAAGAGATCCAGAAGCTAGCTGATCAACTCCTACACATCAAGCAATAAGGAAAATGACCACATCGAAATGAGTAAGAAACACATCCTTGCCATAAACTACACCCCAGCACACCTCCACAGGAGGAAATCCCCAACTCCCAGCTTCTCCTTGGGGAGAAAAGGTTTTGGATTCCACATCTATCATCCCAACTTTTAAGACTCCCACCTAAGGGGCAAGACCCCAAAAC
The DNA here is from genome assembly GCF_039906515.1 of Pseudorca crassidens. Lineage (NCBI taxonomy): Eukaryota > Metazoa > Chordata > Mammalia > Artiodactyla > Delphinidae > Pseudorca > Pseudorca crassidens. The sequence goes on along the minus strand of NC_090304.1, from coordinate 73,126,331 downwards.
ACCTACCTCTGAAAACCAATAGGGTTTGTGTCCATGAGACTCACAAGACAATAGCAAAGAAGTAGTTTCTGGTGGGCATGTGAGACTCACCATAGCTGTGCGCCAGTGCCTAGCATAGAGGGGGCAGACAGAGGCACCCACCTCCCAATCTTCCACTGAAAGAGGTGTTGCCTGAAAAAGAATGCACAGTGTGAGAGATGTGAGTTCAGTTTTATTTGGTGGTTTACTGAGGATTATAGCCCAAGAGAGAGCCTCTCAGATAACTCTGAGGAACTGTTCTGAAAAAATAGAAGAGTAGGTCAGTAGATATATGACTTTGGTGAAGGGGGTATATGCAATCAAGCACACATCTCGGTAGAAGATTGCTGCTAGTTATAAGGAGATGTCTGCATTAATTATTTTAGTGTTTTTCTACATATGAGACGATACAAGAAATTGGCTTCATACAATTTTCTCATGAAAATGTGTATCTGAAGGCCTGTTCTGCAAGTTTTCCCAGAGCACAAAGTGCCTTGTGCCTGATCTCCACCCTGAATTCCTTTTAGGTTGTGTTAATGGTCACTGCAGTGACTTAATTCCTATAGGATCAGGTGGTGAGGTACATCTTTTGTTGTCAGAGGTTTATCTGAATACTTTAAAAGCTGATGCTTGAGGGCCAGGTTTCTGCTTTAGCATGAAACAAGAGGCTGGCCAAGATTCTTTACTGAGCATCCTCCTTCCAGCCTGTTCCAAGTCACCAGTATCGTCCTGGAGGAACTTGTATATAAGTCTGTGTCCTAGTTTTTATGGCTACAGCCTGAGAGATGGGTCCCAGATTGCATGACTGATAGCCAACAGGGCTTCCATTCTTGGGTACTACAGGAATGTAGCAAAAAAGAAAAGAAAAGAAAAAGAAGCAGCAGCAGTTATTAGCTGGCTATCCCACCAGGGCTCAACACAGCGAGAGCAAAGATACCCATCCCCCAATTTTTCCCTGAAAGAAGTTTATCTGTATACTTTAAAAGCTGCTGCCTGAGGGCCAAGCTTCTAATCAGCCTTCATCAAGGTGTTGACTGTGATCCTCCCCTTTGGGACAATGATGGGTTTTCCTATATCCTCAGCTACAGGGAGTAACTAAAATAAAAGGAGGCAGCTTGGACGATCACAAAGTTTGGAGAGACAACAAAAAAAGCACAGGGTGACTGATGAGGTTCATCTCTTACATCAGACTACAGTACTCTGTCAAGACTAGAAGTGGTGGCTATTTTATCTAATGCACAGAAACCAACACAGAGAGCCAAGGAAAATGAAGAAACAGAGAAATATATTCCAAACAAAAGAACAAGATTAATCTCCAGAAACAGATCTTAATGAAACAGAGATAAGTGTTTTACCTGATAGAGAATTCAAAATAATGGTCATAAAGATACTCACTGTGTTAGGAGGGCAATGCATGAACAAAGTGAAAATTTCAACAATGAGAAAATATAAAATGTATGATATGGAAATCATAGAGCTTAAAAATACAATAACTGAACCAAAAAATTCAATAGAGGTTTCAACAACAGACTAGATAAAGTGAAATAAAGGATCAGAGAAGTCAAATACAGAGCAATGGAATCCATCCAGTCACAGGAGCAAAAAGATAAAAGAATAAGAAAGAATGAAGATAGCTAAGGGACTAATGGGACAACATCAAGTGGGTCTATATTCACATTATAAAAGACTCCAAAGCAGAACAGAGAGAGAGAGAAAGGGGCAGAAAGCTTATTCAGAGGAATAATGACTGAAAACTTCCCTAACCTGAGCAACAAAACAGACAACCATATCCAGGAAACTCAAAATGCCCCAAATAAGAGGAAGCCAAACAGAAACATTATAATTAAATTATCAAAAGTTAAAGGAATATTATAATTAAATTGGTCAAAAGATAGAGGCAAGGAGAGAATCTTAAAAGCAGCAAGAAAGGGCTTCCCTTGTGGCACAGTGGTTGAGTCCGCCTGCCGATGCAGGGGAAACAGGTTCGTGCCCTGGTCCAGGAGGATCCCACATACCACAGAGCGGCTGGGCCTGTGAGCCATGGCCGCTGAGCCTGCACGTCCACAGCCTCTGCTCCACAGCGGGAGAGTCCACAATGGTGAGAGGCCCGTGTATTGCAAAAAAAAAAAAAAAAAAAAAAAAAAGCAGCAAGAAAAAACAACTCATTATATTCAAGGGAATCCTCATTGATCATCAACAGATTTTTCAGCAGAAACTCTGCAGGCCAGAAGGAAGTGGCATAATATATTCAAGGTGATGAAAGAAAAAAACTACCAACAAAGAATAATGACAATCAAGTTACTCTTCTGATCTGAAGGGGAAATAAAGTTTCTCAGAAAAACAAAAGTTAAGGAGATCCTTACCACTAGACTGAACTTACAAGAAAGGTTAAAGGGAGTTCATATGAAACAAAGGATCCTAATTAGTAACAGGAAAATATGATAGTATACAACTCACTGGTAAAGATAAACATATAGTTAAATTCAAAATACTCTAATGTTGTGATGGTGGTGGGTAAATCACTTATAACGCTAATATAAAGGTTAAATGACAAAAGTATTAAAAATAACAATAACTACAATACTGGATACTCAATGTAAAGAGATGTAAATGGTGACATCAAAAACATAAAATATGGGAAGGGATGTTTAAAAATGTAGAACTTTTGTATGCATTCAAAGTTAAGTTATTATCAGCTTAAAATAATGCTTATATTACTCATGATTACACAAAGCAAAAGCCTACATATAGTAGGTACACAAAAGAGAAGGAGAAAGGGATAAAACATACTACTACAGGAAATCCTCAAATCTCAAAGAAAAAGGGAAGGAGAAAAAGAAACAAGGGAATTACAAAACAACAGGAAAAAAATTTTAGGGTAATATAAGTCTATACCTATCAATAGTTACTTTATTATTTAATTTATTTTTAGCTATTACAGTCATTGTTATGGTTTATTAGAGTAAAAGGAAACAGATTAAAATCAACAAAGAGAAAAGGTGCATAGGGGAAAAACCAGAAGGAACTAAGCATAAATTTCCAAGTGTCCTCTCCCAATGGAGTCACATGTGTAATTTTCCCAACAATAATGCAAAATGACTATAGATATAAAGTGTTGTCAACCAGGTAAGTATTAATAATTACTTTACATGTAACTGAAGTATATTCTCCAACTAAAAGAGAGTGGCTGAATCATTAAAAAAAATAATAATAATAAGACCTAGAGGACAGACAGCAGAAGCAAGAAGAAAAACAATTCTGCAGTCTGTGGAACAAAAACTATATTTACAGAAAGATAGACAAGATGAAAAAGCAGAGGGCTATGTACCAGATAAAGGAACAAGATAAAACCCCAGAGAAACAACTAAATGAAGTGGAGACAGGCAACTTACCAGAAAAAGAATTCAGAATAATGATAGTGAAGATGATCCAGGACCCTGGAAAAAGAATGGAAGCAAAGATTGAGAAGATGCAAGAAATGTTTAACAAAGATCTAGAAAAATTAAAGAACAAACAAACAGAGATGAACAATACAATAACTGAAATGAAAAATACACTACAAGGAATCAATAGCAGACTAACTGATGCAGAAGAACGGATAAGTGACCTGGAAAAAAAAATGGTGGAATTCACTGCTGTGGACAGAATATAGAAAAAACAGTGAAAAGAAATGAAGACAGCCTAAGAGACCTCTGGGACAACATTAAACAAAACAACATTTGCATTATACTGGTCCCAGAAGGAGAAGAGAGAGAGAAAGGACCTGAGAAAATATTTGAAGAAATTATAGTCAAAAAATTCCCTAACATGGGAAAGGAAATAGCCACTCAAGTCCAGGAAGCACAGCGAGTCCCATACAGAATAAACCCAAGGACAAACACTCTGAGACACATAGTAACCAATTTGCAAAAATTAAAGACAAAGAAAAATTATTGAAAGCAACAAGGGAAAAATGGCAAATAACATACAAAGGAACTCCCATAAGGTTAACAGCTGATTTCTCAGCAGAAACTCTATAAGCCAGAAGGGAGTGGCATGTTATACTTAAAGTGATGAAAAGGAAGAACCTGCAACCAATATTACTCTATCCAGCAAGGATCTCATTCAGATTGGAAGGAGAAGTCAAAAGCTTTACAGTAAAGCAAAAGCTAAGAGAATTCAGCACCACCAAACCAGCTCTACAACAAATGCCAAAGGAACTTCTCTAAGTGGGAAACACAACAGAAGAAAAGGACCTACAAAAACAAACCCAAAATAATTAAGAAAATGGTCATAGAAACATACATATCAATAATTACTTTAAACGTGAATAGAAACAAAGAAAACAATAGCAAAGATCAAAAACACTGAAAGCTGGTTCTCCAACCAGCTGGTGCTCCAACCAAAAGACACAGACGGGCTGAATGGATACAAAAACAAGAACCATATATATGCTGTCAACAAGCGACCCACTTCAGACCTAGGGACACATACAGACTGAAAGTGAGGAGATGGAAAAAGATATTCCATGCAAATGGAAATCAAAAGAAAGCTGGAGTAGCAATACTCATAGCAGATAAAATAGACTTTAAAATAAAGAATGTTACAAGAGACAAGGAAGGACACTACATAATGATCAAGGGATCAATCCAAGAAGAAGATATAACAATTATAAATATATATGCACCCAACATAGGAGCACCTCAATACATAAGGCAACTGCTAACAGCTCTAAAAAAGGAAATCGACAGCAACACAGCAATAGTGGGGAGACTTTAACACCTCACTTACACCAATGGACAGATCATCCAAAATGAAAATAAATAAGTAAAGAGAAGCTTTAAATGACACAATAGACCAGATAGATTTAATTGATATTTATAGGATATTCCATCCAAAAACAGCAGATTACACTTTCTTCTCAAGTATGCACAGAACATTCTCCAGGATAGATCACATCTTAGGTCACAAATCAAGCCTCAGTAAATTTAAGAAAATTGAAATCATATCAAGCATCTTTTCTGACCACAACGCTATGAGATTAGAAATAAATTACACGTAAAAAAATGTAAAAAATCACAAACACATGGAAGCTAAACAGTACGTTAGTAAATAACCAAGAGAGCACTGAAGAAATCAAAAGGAAATCAAAAAAGACCTAGAGACAAAAGACAATGAAAACACAACAATCCAAAACCTATGGGATGCAGCAAAAGCAGTTCTAAGAGAGAAGTTTATAGCTATACAAGTCTACCTCAAGAAACAAGAAAAATCAGAAATAAACAATCTAACCTTACACTTAAAGGAAGTAGAGAAGGAAGAATAAACAAAACCCAAAGTTAGCAGGAGGAAAGAAATCATAAAATCAGAGCAGAAATAAATGAAATAGAAACAAAGAAAACAATAGCAAAGATCAAAAACACTGAAAGCTGGTTCTTTGAAAACATAAAAAAAATTGATAAACTATTAGCCAGATTCATCAAGAAAAAGAGGAAGAGGACTCAAATCAATAAAATTAGAGGGGCTTCCGGGAAGATGGCAGAAGAGTAAGACGTGGAGATCACCTTCCTCCCCACAGATACACCAGAAATACATCTACATGTGGAACGACTCTTACAGAACACCTACTGAACGCTGGCAGAAGACCTCAGACCTCCCAAAAGGCAAGAAACTCCCCACGTACCTGGGTAGGGCAAAAGAAAAAAGAATAAACAGAGACAAAAGGATAGGGATGGGACTTGCACAAGTGGGAGGGAGCTGTGAAGGAGGATAGGTTTCCACACACTAGGAAGCCCCTTCACTGGCGGCAACGGGGGTTGGGCGGGGGGGGCACTTCGGAGTCATGGAGGAGAGCACAGCCACAGGGGTGCAGAGGGCAAAATGGAGAGATTCCCACACAGAGGATCGGGGCCAACTGGCACTCACCAGCCCGAGAGACTTGTCTGCTCCCCCAGTGGAGCGGGCGGGGCTGGGAGCTGAGGCTCCGGCTTCAGTCAGAGGCAAGGAGAGGACTGAGGATGGCAACGCGAACACAGCCTGCAGGGGGGTTAGTGCACCACGGCTAGCCGAGAGGAAGCCCGGGAAACGTCTGGACCTGCCGAAGAGGCAAGAGACATTTTCTTCCCTCTTTGTTTCCTGGTGCGCCAGGAGAGGGGATTAAGAACGCTGCTTAAAGGAGCTCCAGAGATGGGCATGAGCCACGGCTAAAAGTGCGGACCCCAGAGACAGGCATGAGACACTAAGGCTGCTGCTGCCACCACCAAGAAGCCTGTGTGCGAGCACAGATCACTATCCACACCCCTCTTCCAAAGAGCCTGTGCAGCCCGCCACTGCCAGGGTCCCGGGATCCAGGGACAACTGCCCCGGGAGAATGCACGATGCACCTCAGGCTGGTGCAACCTCACGCCGGCCTCTGCCACCACAGGCTCGCCCCACACTCCGTGCCCCTCCCTCCCCCCAGGCCAGAGTGAGCCAGAGACCCCGAATCATCTGCTTCTTTAACCCCATCCAGTCTGAGCGAAAAACAGATGCCATCTGGTGACCTACATGCAGAGGCAGGGCCAAATCCAAAACTGAGCCCCTGGGAGCTGTGAGAACAAAGAAGAGAAAGGGAAATCTCTCCCAGCAGGCTCAGAAGCAGCGGATTAACGCTCCACAATCAATTTGATGTACGCTGCATCTGTGGAATATATGAATAGACAACAAATCATCCCAAATTAAGGAGGTAGACTTTGAGAGCAAGATTTATGATTTTTTCCCCATTTCCGTTTTTTGTGAGTGTGTATGTGTATGCTTCTGTGTGAGATTATGTCTGTATAGCTTTGCTTCCACCATTTGTCCGAGGGTTCTATCCGCCTGTTTTTTTGTTGTTGCTGTTTTTGGTTTTTTAAATTTTTTTCTTAAAAATTACTTTTTATTTTAATAACTTTATTTTATTTTACTTTATCTTCATTCTTTCTTTCCCTCCTTCCCTCCTTTAGAAAACGAATCATCACAAATTGAGGAGGTGGACTTTGAGAGCAAGATTTATGATTTTTTCCCCTTTTCCACTTTTTGTGAGTGTGTATTTGTAAGCTTCTATGTGAGATTTTGTCTGTATAGCTTTGCTTCCACCATGTGTCCTAGGGCTCTATCTGTCCGTTTTTTTTTTTTTTTCTTCTTCTTCTTCTTAATAATTATTTTTCTTTATTTTAATAACTTTATTATATTTTATCTTACTTTATTTTATTTTACTTTATCTTTTTTCTTTCATTTTTTCCTTTCTTCCCTCCTTCATTCATTCCTTGCTCCCTCCCTCCCTCCCTACCTCCTTCCCTCCATCCTTTCTTTCTTTCTTTCTTTCTACTTCTACTAATTCTTTCTTTCTACATTTTCTCCCTTTTATTCTGAGCTGTGTGGATGAAAGGCTCTTGGTGCTGCAGCCAGGAATCAGTGCTGTGCCTCTGAGGTGGGAGAGCCAACATCAGGACAATGGTCCACAAGAGACCTCCCAGCTCCACATAATATCAAACACTGAAAATCCCCCCGAGATCTCCATCTCAACACCAGCACCCAGCTTCACTAAGTGAACAGCAAGCTACCGTGCTGAACATCCTATGCCAAACAACTAGCAAGACAGGAACACAACCCCATCCATTAGAAGAGAGGTTGCCTAAAACCATAATATGTCCACAGACACCCCAAAACACAGCGCCATATGTGGACCTGCCCACCAGAAAGACAAGATCCAGGCTCATCCACCAAAACACAGGCACTAGTCCCCTCCATCAGGAAGACTACACAACCCACTGAACAAACCTTAGCCACTGGGGACAGACACCAAAAACAATGGAAATTACGAACCTGCAGCCTGCAAAAAGGAAATCCCAAACAAATAAGATAAGCAAAATGAGAAGACAGAAAAACCCACAGCAGATGAAGGAGCAAGATAAAAACACACCAGCCCTAACAAATGAAGAGGAAATAGGCAGTCTACCTGAAAAAGAATTCAGAATAATGATAGAAAAGATGATCCAAAATCTTGGAAATAGAATAGATAAAATGCAAGAAACATTTAACAAGGACTTAGAAAAACTAAAGATGAAACAAACAATGATGAAAAACACAATAAATGAAATTAAAAATACTCTAGATGGGATCAAAAGCAGAATAACTGAGGCAGAAGAACGGATAAGTGACCTGGAAGATAAAATAGTGGAAATAACTACTACAGAGCAGAATAAAGAAAAAAGACTGAAAAGAACTGAGAACATTCTCAGAGACCTCTGGGACAACATTATACACACCAACATTCGAATTATAGGGGTTCTAGAAGAAGAAGAGAAAAAGAAAGGGACTGAGAAAATATTTGAAGAGATTATAGTTGAAAACTTCCCTAATGTGGGAAAGGAAATAGTTAATCAAGTCCAGAAGCACAGAGAGTCCCATACAGGATAAATCCAAAGAGAAATATGCCAAGACACATATTAATCAAACTGTCAAAAATTAAATACAAAGAAAACATACTAAAAGCAGCAAGGGAAATACAAAAAATAACACACAAGGGAACCCCCATAAGGTTAACAGCTGATCTTTCAGCAGAAACTCTGTAAGCCAGAAGGGACTGGCAGGACATATTTAAAGTGATGAAGGAGAAAAACCTGTAACCAAGATTACTCTAACCAGCAAGGATCTGATTCAGATTTGATGGACAAATTAAAACTTTTACAGAAAAGCAAAAGCTGAGAGAGTTCAGCACCACCACATCAGCTCTACAACAACTGATAAAGGAACTTCTCTAGGCAAGAAACACAAGAGAAGGAAAAGACCTACAATTAAGAACCCAAAGCAATTTAGAAAATGGGAATAGGAACATACATATCGATAATTACCTTACCTGTAAATGGACTAAATTATCTCACCAAAAGACACAGATTGGCTAAATGGATACAAAAACAAGACCCATATATTTGTTGTCTACAAGAGGCCCACTTCAGACCTAGAGACACATACAGTCTGAAAAGTAAGGGGATGGAAAAAGATATTCCATGCAAATGTAAACCAAAAGAAAGCTGGATAGCAATTCTCTTATCAGAAAAAAATAAACTTTAAAATAAAGACTATTGCAAGAGAAAAAGAAGGAGACTACATAATGATCAAGGGATCAATCCAAGAAGAAGATATAACAATTGTAAATATTTATGCACCCAACATAGGAGAACCTCAATACATAAGGCAAATACTATCAGTCATAAAAGGGGAAATCGACAGTAACACATTCATAGTAGGGGACTTTACACCCCACTTTCACCAATGGACCGATCATCCAAAATGATAATAAATAAGGAAACGCAAGCTTTCAATGATACATTAAACAAGATGGACTTAATTGATATTTATAGGACATTCCATCCAAAACAACAGAATACACATTTTCTCTAGTGCTCATGGAGAATTCTCCAGGATAGATCATATCTTGGGTCACAAATCAAGCCTTGGTAAATTTAAGAAAATTGAAATTGTATCAAATATCTTTTCCAACCACAACACTATGAGATTAGATATCAATTACAGGAAAAGAACTGTAAAAATTACAAACACATGGAGGCTAAACAAAACACTACTTAATAACGAAGTGATCACTGAAGAAATCAAAGAGGAAGTTAAAAAAATACCTAGAAACAAATGACAATGGAGATAAAATGACCCAAAATCTATGGGGTGCAGCAAAAGCAATTATAAGAGGGAAGTTTATAGCAATACAATCCTACCTTAAGAAACAGGAAACATCTCAAATAAACAACCAAACCTTGCACCTAAAGCAATTAGAGAAAGAAGAATAAAAAAAAACCCCAAAGTTAGCAGAAGGAAAGAAATCATAAACATCAGATCAGAAATAAATGAAAAAGAAATGAAGGAAACAATAGCAAAGATCAATAAAACTAAAAGCTGGTTCTTTGAGAAGATAAACAAAATTGATAAACCATTAGCCAGACTCATCAAGAAATAAAGGGAGAAGACTCAAATCAATAGAATTAGAAACGAAAAAGGAGAAGTAACAACTGACACTGCAGAAATACAAAAGATCAGGAGAGATTACTATAAGCAACATTATGCCAATAAAATGGACAACGTGGAAGAAATGGACAAATTCTTAGAAATGAACAACCTGCCAAGACTGAATCAGGAAGATATAGAAAATATGAACAGACCAATCACAAGCACTTAAATTGAAACTGATTAAAAATCTTCCAACAAACAAAAGCCCAGGACCAGATGGCCTCACGGCGAATTCCATCAAACATTTAGAGAAGAACTAATACATAACCTTCTCAAACTCTCCAAAATATAGCAGAGGAAAGAACACTCCCAAACTCATTCTATGAGGCCACCATCACCCTGATACCAAAACCAGACAAGGATGTCACAAGGAAATAAAACTACAAGCCAATATCACTGATGAACATAGATGCAAAAATCCTCAACAAAATACTAGCAAACAGAATCCAACAGCACATTAAACAGATCATACACCATGAACAAGTGGTGTTTATTCCAGGACTGCAAGGATTCTTCAATATACGCAAATCAAACATGACACACCATATTAACAAATTGAAGGAGAAAAACCATATGGTCATCTCAATAGATGCAGAGAAAAATTTTGACAAAATTTAACACCCATTTATGATAAAAACCCTGCAGAAAGTAGGCATAGAGGGAACTTTCCTCAACATAATAAAGACCATATATGACAAATCCACAGCCAACATCGTCCTCAACGGTGAAAAACTGAAACCATTTTCACTAAGATCAGGAACAAGACAAGTTTGCCCACTCTTACCACTCTTATTCAACATAGTTTTGGAAGATTTAGCCACAGCAATCAGAGAGGAAAAGGAAATAAAAGGAATCCAAATTGGAAAAGAAGAAGTAAAGCTGTCACTGTTTGCAGATGACATGATCCTATACATAGAGAATCCTAAAGATGCTACCAGAAAACTGCTAGAGCTAATCAATGAATTTGGTAAACTAGCAGGATACAAAATTAATGCACAGAAATCTCTAGCATTCCTATACACTAATGATTAAAAATCTGAACGTGAAATCAAGAAAACTCTCCAATTTACCATTGCGACAAAAAGGATGAAGTATCTAGGAATAAACCTACTTAAGGAGGCAAAAGACCTGTATGCAGAAAATTATAACACACTGATGAAAGAAATTAAAGATGATACAAATAGGTGGAGAGATATACCATGTTCTTGGATTGGAAGAATCAACATTGTGAAAATGACTATACTACCCAAAGCAATCGACAGATTCAATGCACTCCCTATCAAACTACCACTGACATTTTTCACAGAACTAGAACAAAAAATTTCACAATTTGTATGGAAACACAAAATACCTGAATAGCCAAAACAATCATGAGAATGAAAAACGGAGGTGGAGGAATCAGGCTACCTGACTTCAGACTATACTACAAATCTACAGTAATCAAGACAGTATGGTGGTACTGGCACAAAAACAGAAAGATAGTCAATGGAACAGGATGGAAAGCCCAGAGATAAACCCACGCACCTATGGTCACCTTATCTTTGATAATGGAGGCAGGAATGTACATTGGAGAAAGGACAGCCTCTTCAAGAAGCAGTGCTGTGAAAACTGGACAGGTACATGTAAAAGTATGAAATTAGATCACTCCCTAACATCATACACAAAAATAAGCTCAAACAGGATTAAATACCTAAATATAAGGCAAGAAACTCTCAAACTCTTAGAGGGAAACATTGGCAGGACACTCTATGACATAAATCACAGCAAGATCCTTTTTGACCCACCTCCCAGAGAAATGGAAATAAAAATAAACAAATGAGACCTAATGAAACTTCAAAGCTTTTGCACAGCAAAGGAAACCATAAACAAGACCAAAAGACAACCCTCAGAAGGGGAGAAAGATTTGCAAATGAAGCAACTGACAAAGGATTAATATCCAAAATTTATAAGCAGCTCATGCAGCTTAATTACAAAAAAACAAATAACCCAATCCAAAAATGGGCAGAAGACTTAAATAGACATTTCTCCATAGAAGATATACAGACTGCCAACAAACACATGAAAGAATGCTCAACATCACTAATCATTAGAGAAATGCAAATCAAAACTACAATGAGATGACATCTCATACCAGTCAAAATGGCCATCATCAAAAAATCTAGAAAAAAAAATGCTGGAGAGGGTGTGGAGAAAAGGGAACCCTCTTGCACTGTTGGTGGGAATGTAAATTGATACAACCACTGTGGAGAACAGTATGGAGGTTCCTTAAAAACTACAAATAGAATTACCATATGACCCAGCAATCCCACTACTGGGCATATACCCTGAGAAAACCATAATTCAAAAAGAGTCATGTACCAAAATGTTCATTGCAGCTCTATTTACAATAGCCCAGAGATGGAAACAACTTAAGTGTCCATCTTCAGATGAATGGATAAAGAAGATGTGGCACATATATACAATGGAATATTACTCAGCCATAAAAAAAGAAATTGAGCTATTTGTAATGAGGTGGATAGACGTAGAGTCTGTCATACAGAGTGAAGTAAGTCAGAAGGAGAGAAACAAATACTGTATGCTAACACATATATATGGAATTTAAGGGGAAAAAAATGTCCTGAAGAACCTAGGGGTAAGATAGGAATAAAGACACAGAACTACTAGAGAATGGACTTGAGGTTATGGGGAGGGTGAAGGGTAAGCTGTGACAAAGCAAGAGAGAGGCATGGACATATATACAGTACGAAATGTAAGGTAGATAGCTAGTGGGAAGCAGCTGCATAGCACAGGGAGATCAGCTTGGTGCTTTGTGATCACCTGGAGGGGTGGGATAGGAGAGTGGGAGGGAGGGAGACGTAAGAGGAAAGAGATATGGGAACATATGTGTATATATATAACTGATTCATTTTGTTGTAAAACAGAAACTAACACACCATTGTAAAGCAATTATACTCCAATAAGGATGTTAAAAAAAATAAAATGAGAAGTGTAAAAGGAGAAGTTACAACACACACCACAGAAATACGAAGTATCCTAAGAGACTACTACAAGCAACTCTATGCCAATAAATTGGACAACCTGAAAAAAATGGACAAGTTCTTAGAAAGGTATAATCTTCCAAGACTGAAACAGGAAGAAATAGAAAATATGAACACACAAATCACAAGTAATGAAATTGAAACTGTGATTAAAAATCTTTCAACAAACAGACGTCCAGGACCAGATGGCTTCACAGGTGAATTCTATCAAACATTTAGAGAAGAGATAACACCCATCCTTCTCAAACTCTTCCAAAAATTTGCAGAGGAAGGAACGCTCCCAAACTCATTCTATGAGGCCACCATCATGCTGATACCAAAACCAGACAAAGATACTACAAAAAAAGAAAATTACGGACCAATATCACTGATGAATATAGATGCAAAAATCTTCAACAAAATAGTAGCAAACAGAATCCAGCTACACATTAAACTGATCATACACCATGATCAAGTGGGATTTATACAGGGGAGGCAAGGATTCTTCAATATATGCAAATCAATCAATGTGATACACCATATTAACAAATTGAAGAATAAAAACCATATGATCATCTCAATAGATGCAGAAAAACTTTTTAACAAAATTCAACACCGATTTATGGTAAAAACTCTCCAGAATGTGGGCATAGTGGGAACCTACCTCAACATAATAATGGCTATATAGGACAAACCCATAGCAAACATCATTCTCAATGGAGAAAAATTGAAAGCATTTCCTGTAAGATCAGGAACAAGACAAGGATGTTAACTCTCACCACTATTATTCAACATAGTTTTGGAAGTCCTACCCATGGCAATCAGAGAAGAAAAACAAATAAAAGGAGTACAGATAGGAAAAGAAGAAGTAAAACTGTCACTGTTTGCAGATGACATGATGCTATACATAGAGAATCCTAAAAATGCCACCAGAAAACTACTAGAGCTAATCAATGAATTCGGTAAATTTGAGGATACAAAATTAATGCAATGAAATCTCTTGTATTTCTATACACTAATGATGAAAAATCTGAAAGAGAAATTAAGGAGACAGATCCATTTACCACTGCAACAAAAAGAATAAAATACCAGGAATAAACCTACCTAGGGAGACAAAAGACCTGTATGTGGAAAACTATAAGACAGTGATGAAAGTAATTAATGATGATACCAACAGATGGAGAGACATACCATGTTCTTGGATTGGAAGAATCAATATTGTGAACATTACTATACTACACAAAGTAATCTACGGATTGAATGCAATCCCTATCAAATTACCAATGGCATTTCTTACGGAACTAGAACAAACAATTTTAAAATTTGTATAGAGACACAAACGATCCCGAATAGCCAAAGCAGTCTTGAGGAGAAAAAATGGAGCGTGAGGAATCAGACTCCCTAACTTCAGATTATACTACAAAGCTACAGTAATCAAGACAATATGGTACTGGCACAAAAACAGAAACATAGATCAATGGAACAGGATAGAAATTCCAGAGATAAACCCATGCACCTATGGTCAACTAATCTATGATAAAGGAGACAAGGATATACAATGGAGAAAAGACAGTCTCTTCAATAAGTGGTGCTGGGAAAACTGGACAGCTACATGTTAAAGAATGAAATTAGAACACTCCCTAACACCATACACCAAAATAAACTCAGAATGGATTCGAGACCTAAATTTAAGACCGGACACTATAAACTCTTAGAGGAAAACATAGGGAGAACACTCTTTGACATAAATCACAGAAAGTTCTTTTTTGATCCACCTCCTAGAGTAATAGAAATAAAAATAAACAAATGGGACCTACTGAAACTTAAAATCTTTTGCACAGCAAAGGAAACCATAGATAAGACGAAAGACAACCCTCAGAATGGGGGAAAATATTTGCAAATGAGGCAAAGGGCAAAGGATTAATCTCCAAAATATATAAACAGCTCATGCAGCTCAATATTAAAGAAACAAACAACCCAATCCAAAAGTGCACAGAAGACCTAAATAGACACTTCTCCAAAGAAGACATACAGATGGCCAGAAGCACATGAAAAGCTGCTCAACACCACTAATTATTAGAGAAATGCAAGTCAAAACTATAACGAAGTATCACCTCACATCAGTTAGAATGGGCATCATTAGAATATCTACAGACAACAAATGCTGGAGAGGGTGTGGAGAAAAGGGAACCCTCTTGCACTTTTGGCGGGAATGTAAATTGATACATCCACTATGGAGAACAGTATAGAGGTTCCTTAAAAGACTAAAAATATAATTACCATATGACCCAGCAATCTCACTACTGGGCATATACCCAGAGAAAACCATAATTCAAAAAGACACATGCACTCCAATGTTCATTGCAGTACTATTTACAATAGCCAGGTCATGGAAGCAACCTAAATCCCCATCGACAGATGAATGAATAAAGAAGATGTGGTACATATATACAATGGAATATTACTTAGCCATAAAAAGGAATGAAATTGGGTCACTTTTTGAGACGTGGATGGATCTAGAGACTGTCATACAGAGTGAAGTAATTCAGAAAGAGACCAACAAATATAGTATATTAACTCATGTATGTGGATCTTAGAAAAATGGTACAGATGAACCAGTTTTCAGGGCAGAAGTTGAGACACAGATGTAGAGAACAAACATATGGACACCAAGCGGGGGGGAAAGCCGTGGTGGGGGTGTGGATGGTGGTGTGATTAATTGGGCAATTGGGATTGACATGTATACACTGATGTGTATAAAATTGATGCCTAATTAGCACCTGCTGTATAAAAAAATAAATAAAATAAAATTCCAAAGGAAAAAAAAAAAACTAAAAAAAGAAGACCAAACTATATGTTGCCAAAAGAGATTTAATTGAGCTTTAAGAACACACATAGATTTAAAGTAAAGAGATAAAAAATAGATATTCTATGCAAATCAAAACCAAAATAGGGCAGAATTATTTATTTTTATTTCAGACAAAATAGACTTTATGCCAAAGATTATAACAATACACAAAGAAGGTCATTATATAATGATAAAGAACTCAATTAATCAAGAGAATATAATATTTGTAAGTATCTATGCATCCAACATAGGAGCACCTAAATATAGAAAGCAAATATTAATAGATCTGAAGGGAGAAACAGACAGCAATATAATAATAAAGGGAGAGACTTCGATACCCCACTTTCAACAATGGATAGATCATCCAGACAGAGAATCAATAAGGAAACATTGAACTTAAATGATATATTAGAGAAGACGACTTAACAGATATATGTAGAACATTTGATCCAAAAACAGCAGAATCCAAATGAAAACCACAGTGAGATATCACCTCACAGCTGTTAGTTGTCTATTATCAAAGAGATAAGATATAAGTGCCGGCAAAGGGCTTCCCTGGTGGCGCAGTGTTTGAGAGTCCACCTGCCGATGCAGGGGACGTGGGTTCGTGCCCCAGTCCAGGAAGATCCCACATGCCGCGGAGCGTCTAGGCCCGTGAGCCATGGCCACTGAGCCTGTGCGTCCAGAGCCTGTGCTCTGCAATGGGAGAGGCCACAACAGTGAGAGGCCTGCATACCACAAAAAAAAAAAAAAAAAAAGGAAAAAATAAGTGCTGACAAGGATCTGAAGAAAAGGGAACCTTTGTACACTGTTGGTGGGAATGTAAACTGGCACAGCCATTATGGTCAATGGTATAGAGGTTCTTCAAAAAATTAAAATAGAAATACTCTATGATTCAGCCATCCTACTCTGGATATATAGCCAAAGGAAACAAAAATAATTATCTCAAAGAGGTTTGCTACTCCCTTGTTCATTATAGTATTATTCACAATATCCAAGATATGGAAAAAACTAACTGCCCATTTAGTGGAAGGATTGATTAAGAAAATATATACACTGAAATATTGTTCAGCCTTTACAAAGAAGGGAATCCTGACATTTGCAACAACATGGATGAAACTGGACGGCACCATGAAAAGTGAAATAAGCCAAACAGAGGAAGACAAAAACTGCATGGTACATGGTGTCACTTAAATGTGCAATCTGAAAAAAAAAAACAAATCAACCTTACAGAAATAAGTAGCTGAGGGTGAGGGGAATTGGGAAAAAGGTACAAATTTTCAGTTATAAGATGAATAAGGTCTGAGACCTTAATGTATAACATGGAGACTATAGTTGATAACACTGTATTGTATAACTGAAATTTGCTGAGAATAGAACTTATATGTTCTCACACACACAAAAAGGTAAGGATCAGAGGTGATGGGTGCGTTAATTAACTCAATGTGGGGAGAATCCTTTCCCAATGTATATGTATATCAAGTCATACATTGTATAGTTTAAATATCTTACCATTTTATTTGTCAATTGTACCTCAAAAAGCTCTAAAAAGGAATAATTTGAAAAAAGAAGAAAAACTAAGGGATGACAACACACACTCTCATCCAATAACTGCATCCAACATAAGTTCCATAATAACTTATACATATACAGTTTTTTCTCCTCCTGAGTTTGTCTATTGAGAAATAGACACAGGAGTCAGACAGAGATCAAAAATAAATATTATTATTGATCTAAAAGTAATCATATAATGTGGTTTTAGTTCTGAGTCAAAGACTTGCTCTTACTTTCCCCTGAATTAATCAGAATTGCCCATGGAGTCCTAGAGCCAGGCAACAGCAGACCTTCCCTGGCAGGCATAAGACCTATATTTTTCTCAGCTTACCACATGGTCAAGTACAAACCAAAACACATGTTCTTCAAGATCAAGAAGATCCCACAGAGAGAAGGAAAGAAGATGAGCTATGCATGCCCAATGTATTCAGCCAATCTCATTTTAATTAGTTGGTTCTTCTGTCCCTGGAGGAGGAATGATTAAGGGGACAACGAGAATCCAGGAGCGTTTTCACCCTATGATAGTTTCTCCACATGGGTATGTGGAAGTGGGAAATAATTTTCCCACTCCCGATAGTGGGTGTTGTTCCTCCAAGAGCATCAATCTATGATTAAATGACACCTGGAAAGCAATAGTAAAGTGAAAATGTAAAAAAGAATGTATCATTAAAGGTAGGGTAGTTTATTCTAGGGAACAAATAACCTGACAAATCTCAATGGTTAAAGTGGCCTCCATTTTATTTCTTGATCCCTCTGCATTTCCATCATTGGTCAGCTGGAAGGTTGGCTTTGATTCCTTCCATTGCCATGGCTAGGGGATCTAGGAATTGGCTTATGTGTTGAATATCCATAAGCATTTGTTTGCCCAATTTATGATTTCTCTATATAATTGCTATATTAAAAGTATGGCAGTCCATCAGCTTATTCAATTTTGGGCAACAAAAAATAACTAAAGCCATAAAATGTAGAAGATCCTGATTTTAGCAGGAAGCCATGAGCTTCTTCCCATAATACTGGACTTCAGGTTAACTACTTCAATCTCTGCCTCTCACAAAATGTTGTTGTGTTGAGGCATAACCAATCTGCTCCTTTATTCCAAATTGCATCTTAATGGAAGGTGCTTTACCATGAGAGAAATTATAAACTTTTGTCATGCAAAAATTACACATCAAAAGATACTAGCAAAAGCCTGCACCATCATTTCTTCAACTTCTTTGGCTCTTTTGGGGTCCCATTCTTATTTCCTATTATGATTTTTATCTTCCTCTGTTTAATTGCACAAGATTCAGAGTAAGAAAGAGAATTTGAATTTTTCAAATATTAGGTTTGTGATAATCTGGCCCTCAGTTGTCAGAGGTCACTGGCCACAGGTAGAAATCGTTTCTCTTGACAAAGTTAAATGTATCTTCTTTCTGCTATCAAATGGTTCAATTATACCAATGTTTATTTCTTACTGGAACTTATCAAAACCCTCAAGAATTTGCCAACACATGCTAGCAACCTAAGGTTTTTCTAATATGTACTTCAGAACCCCAGGTTCTATAAGCCTAATTTCCAAAGTATGAGAGGTGATTCATTAATATACCGTTTACTTTGCTAGTACAAAAGAAGCTTCCAACCAGCAATAGCATGATCTTCACTGTCCACAACCCTAACTCAATTCAGCCAGTTCTGAATTGAGTTTCATTCATTTCAGTTTCTGTTGCTTGTAACACTTCTATGTAGCAATTTATAATGTGTTTATAAGAAATAAAAATAACTCCAATGAGATAAATAATGAAGGGTTTTTTGTTTATTTCTTATCCTTAGAAATCCAAGATATGGTTACTTTTAGGGAAGATTGGGTCTAAGTGCTTAAAAACATGTCAGGATCTATCTGTATCTCTCTCTCTTTCTGTCACTTTTCTTGGTATCGGTTTCATTCTCTATCATTGCAGATGAACTTCCTCTATGAACCTTGAGGAAAGATCCACCAACTGCTCCAAACTAACTGTGGCCATCTCTGTAAACCCAGCAAGAGGAGCTTCTTAAGGCTAGCAAACATATATCAACTCCTGGGAATGATGTTTGTTACCCTGCTGGGGTAGGCAAAATATCAACCCCCAAACATCCCTAATCCCTAGAATTTGTAAATATGTTCCCTTACATGACAAAAGGGATTTTGCAGATGTGATTAAGGTTAAGAGTCTATATATGTAGAGATTATCCTGAATTAGCCCAGTGGGCCCAATACAAATCACATGAAGTCTTAAAAAGTAAGAGGAAGGTGGATAAGTAGGTCAGAGAGATTGTAGATGGTAGATGTAAGAAAGATTTGATGCCCTTTGTCTGGTTCTGAGATGTAGGCAGCTATGTGCAAAGACTAAGAAGAGGTCTCCAGAGCTACCAGGAGCCATAAACTGACAGCTAGCAAGGGAACTGAGAGTTCAGCCCTACAATTGGATGGAACTGAATTCTGCTAACAACTGAATGAGCATGGATGTGGATTCTCTCCAAGCCTGTAGAAGGGAATCCCTTAATTTTGTCTCAGTGAGACCTATACTGGATTTCTAATCTATAAAATCATATCATAATAATTTCACTTTGTTTTAAATTTGCATAATTTGTTACAGCAGCAGTAGATGATGAATACATCCACTTAGGTCATGAGCCCACCCCTTGGACAATTACTCTTTGCCATAGAGACTGGTCAAGCCCAGATTACCTACATACCTCTAGCCAGAGAGATGTATAATATTATTATTGACCACTTGATTCAAAGTACAAGAGATATGGGAAGTGGGGAAGAACTGAAGCCCAGGCAAAACAAGGAAATATCCTCCCACTTTACTATGCTATG
This sequence comes from Pseudorca crassidens, assembly GCF_039906515.1. Lineage (NCBI taxonomy): Eukaryota > Metazoa > Chordata > Mammalia > Artiodactyla > Delphinidae > Pseudorca > Pseudorca crassidens. The sequence continues at coordinate 73,106,038 of NC_090304.1, read as the reverse complement.
CTGTCATCTAATCTATTACCACATTTTGCTACTACCTTCACAATGTTTTTTTGAAGTGTGGCTTTTTCCTCTTCATCTTTACCAACAAATGGCTGGTCTGCACTGATTAGCAGTATTTTTAACATGAGCATAGAAAGAATGATCAAAAGAGAGAGAATTGTTACACATTCTCTAATTTTGATCCTATTTTAATATTCAAAGCAATCTTCATTTTGTAAATATTTCATCTATTTTCAGATATTATAAAATTAACTAAAGCCAATCCTCAAATTTAGAATAATCAATCTAAGAGTCTCAGGTCTCTCATATTTATGAGGAAAGCTCAGTCTTCCAATACTAAAGCTCTTGTTATAAATCTACTTTAGCAGTGGTCAAATAAAATACACCCCCTCATACAACATGTGAACCACTCATTTGCTGTATCTCATCCCTGGTGTACAGTTTCCACAACAAGGCCGAATAGAGTACTACCAATAGAGCAGGAGCTCAGCATATGCAGCAGATAAAGATAATGATGGTAATAATGACAAGAATCAAATAGTCATGTCTGCCATATTGTTCCTCAGCTACAGCTGCATTAGAAATTCTAAATAACATTAAGTCTTGCCTCACTGGAAAAATATACAGCCACGGATTTCCAACCAGAGAACTTCAAAAGAATTATCATCACTACGGCAGAACTTTTTTTATGTAGTCATAAAGCTAAGAGAAGTCAATTAGGTCTAGTACTTCAGTAATGGTTCCACAAATCATATTTACAGCCAACCCCACAACGAGTGTGATATGAAGAAATACCATTTAGAAAGACAAGTTTTGACACACTAATATCATGGCATTGCAGAAACTGTGGGGGTAATTAATTTTTACTTGTAGGTGATGAATCCAAGCAAAACTCTAAAAACAATTTGGACAATTACGAACTCTTTAGGGCAATAAAGCTTTTGCAGAAAGCTTGATTTTATATTACTGGTATGATCAAAGCTTTAATGAAATTGCTGCATGGCAGAAACTACTGAACTATTAAGAGAAAACTACAAAAATAAATGAGTGCTTAGCTCTGAATCTACAAAAAATAGGAGCCTTCTGGTTTTCTTTGATTGTCTATTAATTTCTCACGAGAGAGCCCCATGTGACATTGCTCTGACAAATTTCACTGAAGCATGTTTTCTCTTCTGCAAATTAGTAATGCAAAGTCCTGCATGTGATCTTCCTAATGGTATTTTGTATCCCACTGTTCTTTATTATTATTTTAAGAGGAGTAGGTGTTTTTCTCATTCTTAAGAATAATGATTGGACTAGTTGGAGTTCTTTTATGGATATCGCAGTATATAACCCAATAGGTGTCAGGAAGAATTCATGCTGTGTTGCAGCTCCACAAGTATCCATCCACCACTAAGACTTGTGTTGTGATGTTGTAAAACTTGCAGTGAAATCTACATGGTACAGTAAACTAAGAATTTAGTGAGAGACTTAACTTTTTATTCTTCCTGAATAAAACCATTACAGCCTTAGGTATCATATAACTCTTTAAAACAGGCATTCTTAACAGTTTATTCACAGGTCCAGCTCAATCAGTCATTTCCTTTCTTCTACTTTCTTTGAGAAATTCAATGGAAGTACTGATTAAAGATGCAAAACACAGTGAAAATAAAATATGAACACATAAACTTAAATTTGATCATGAAAGTTCTAGGTTCCTGTTAGCTCTACTTTCAAAATAGAGACAGAATTTCACCACTTTTCCCTACCTGCCCAGATAGATCCCAAGTGCAAGCCACTATCATTAATTACTTGGATTATTTCAAGAGCTTCTTAACTGATCACATGCTTCTGTCCTTCTTCCCACCTCAAACAATCGATTCTCAATAGAGCAACCAGAGTGATGCTATTAAAACTCAAATCAAATCATGTCTCCCCTTTGTCCAAAAACATATGATGTTTCATTATTTCACTGGGATAAAAATCTAGAGTCCTCATATGATTTTCAAGGCTCTATATAATCTGGTTCTCCTTACCCCTCTACTGTTTATTAACATTCTCCTCTTCAGTCAACCCAAGCCAGTCAAACAGGGCCTCTTTGCTATTTCTCAAACAAGCAGGCATGCTTCTGCCTTATGGCTCAGCATTTCTTTTTCTCTGTACCTAGGAGTTTTATACATGGCAAATTCTCTCACTTATTCTAGATCTTTCCTCAGATATCATCTTTCTAATAATGAAAGCACTCCTGTGCTCCCCTTTATGAATTTCAACTGCCACTTTTTGCATTTTCACTCTCTCTCTCTTCTCTCCCTTAGTTTTCTCCATGCCACTTATCATCAGTCATAATATATATTTTACTTATTTATTTCCTGTATTATCTCTATCTCAGCCACTGCCCCACTAGAATGTAGATTCCACAAAAGAAGTAAATTTTAAATTTATCTGTTTTATTTACTGGTGTATCTACAGTAAATGAATATAATCAGTGATAAGAAATCTACAGCTATAGCTAGGTTTCTTCACTGTGGATATGTCTACATACAAGATAAAAGCAACCCAAATGAAAATTCAACACTCAACCCAGTTATCAATGACAACAACGCACCCAGCAATCTGGGGTTGCAATGATGAGAAGAGTGACCTGTTAGCTGTTTTCATGGAAACATATTCAATGGATTTATACAGTGTTAGGAAAATATATTGAATTATTAATTTTCACTTCTTGTTATTGAGAAAGATAAAAAAAAAGTAAAAGATATTTTACCCTTCCTATATGCGAAAAAGTGAAGGTTTTCTTTTTTAGAGAGTGTGATTGGCTTTTGTATTGTGCAGCTAGAAACAGACATTGTCAGTCACCCAGAAAAAGAAGTTTTCTCTATTGTTTGAGAACTAAAGTCCTATTCAGAGGAAGGAGAAAGGACCTGATTCTGAGAGCTGAAAGGAAAAAGGGTGATTTGTAGACATGTGCACATTGCCATGAATAGTGCAGACTTAGGTCCTCCTTGCATTTGGTTACCAACATTCGGTAACAGATGATGGGCATGGCTGGCAATTAAGCACCAAAGTCATGAGAATGAATGAAGTTGTACACAGTCCAATTATCAGGCAATGGATAGGACTACTTTAAGGAGTGTCTTTAAACACACTCAGGCTATCAGTGTCCAGATGATGACAAAGGAAAAGCCCAACAGTGGCATCAAGCAACAGATGAAACAAAGTAATAACAAACACCACCAAGGAATAAAAAGAAGTTTCTAATTTGCTTTATAAACACTCTGCTAGCTGCCTCCCAATGCCAGATTGTTATGAAAACTAGGTAGTGAGGAAAAAACTAAAACCAAAATTGAGATTTAATTTTTCACCATGTTAACAACTGGGGCCTCAGGGCCAAATTTAAATTAATTTAGAGTAAATAAACTAATATTTCCTTCTCTTGCCCTCAAAGGTTATAGAGAACTTTATACTTGCTGCTCATTGAGACCATACTCAACATTACTAAAAATATTCCTACAGATCATAACTGCACTATGGACTAATCATAACTCTTGCAATTTGAGCTTAATGATTTTTAAACCATAGCAAAGACCATGTTGAAAAAATAATTCAGACAGATGAGAAATGATAATAACCACTTTTAACTTTGAGATTAACAATAATAAGAAGAAACAGCAAGTATAAGTGGACCATGCTGAGATTCAGTTTAAAGAGAGATTTTTATGAATGGTTACCAACACCCTTAGGTAGATATAAATTGAGAGCAGAATATTCAAAAGGGAGAGGGAGCAAACATATCACTGAAGATGATTTTTTAAGGTGCTATTCTCAGGTTCTGAATTTCTAAGAGAGAACATTTTCTTGAAGAAGGAATTAGCAGATGCCATGGATATGGGAACACTGTAATGTCTCAAGCATGAATGTAAATTCAGTTAAAATCTAATTTTTAAAACAATGTGTTGCAAAAATACCTTCAGCCCCCAATATAAACGATGAATTTCTAGAAATGATGGTATTTTCTGGTGTTGTAAAGCCAGTTCTAAAAGAAGAGATATTTGAGTCTTGGAGAGGGCCTATTACTCAAGTGCTATAGTAGCAACTCTTAAACAAGGCCATGTGGCTGCTACCTTCAGAAGCAGATTGCTATAGGGACACAGCTTCTAAGCATTCTATTACAGCTCTAGGTGTGCCTGGCTGAATTCTCTGAGCACTTTAGATACAGCTTTGGTCATATTGAAAACAAGAGAGCAGTACAGATCATCTTCCTGAATTACCATCCAAATGAAAATGTATCTGCATTTAACTGATACTAAAAACTGATTCAGAGACCACTGGCCACAAAATGCTCAGAATCATTTACCCAGAGAAAGAAGGGATGTTCAGGAATAACAGCCCTGATTTTGCCAGCTACAGCAGATGGCAACTGGGCAAGGCAGTGAAAAGTCATGGCTGCTCTGAATGTCCTTCTGTAGGTCCCCTAAGAGCTCATTTCACAAGGAAGGCAAATCTGGTACCTTGACAAATAAGATCAGCTATCGATATTGTGCCTGGGAAACACACACACATACAGACAGACACACACTCACATGGCTCTGTGGATCAGAAGAGAAAACCTAAACACAAAGTGAAGGTAAAAAAGAACACTGCTCAGGTGCAAAGGTAAAACATTTCAAAGATAATTACTACCACTACATGTTTAAGAAGCTAAAGTACCTCTTTGGCTTTGTGGACTCATAAACAGAACACTAAACAAGTATTGTAAAGCTAAAATATACTTAGTGGATATTGATAAACCAGAGAGGTAGGAGGGGAAAGATTCAAACTTGTCCTGCAGGAGATTAGACTTTCTGGCACATCTTCACTTCTACATATGACTCAGGAACTAGAAAAGAAAGTGGCCGAAAGACCCACCGAATTAAAAAAACTCCAATTTGAGACAAAGGCTGGTAGTGGCAAAACTTTCCCCTTCCAACCATTAAAGGATTCGTGGCAAGACAGCCCATGTCAGATTTCTGGAGGATAAGAAATAAGATCCCCAAATATAAACAGGACCTGAAGAGCTTGGACAAGGAAGATAAAGACGGCATAGCTGTAAACTACATCTAAATTAGTTTTCTGATAGCTTTTAAGTCTAAGACATCTAATACTATAAAGAAGGTCTCTCCAAATGCAATTCAACTTATCTAACTTTATTCTTTTTCTTTTCTTTTCTTTTCTTTTTTTTTTTTCCGTATGCGGGCCTCTCACTGTTATGGCCTCTCCCGTTGTGGAGCACAGGCTCCGGATGCGCAGGCTCAGCGGCCATGGCTCACGGGCCTAGCCGCTCCGCGGCATGTGGGATCCTCCCATACTGGGGCACAAACCCGTGTCCCCTGCATCGGCAGGCGGACTCTCAACCACTGTGCCACCAGGGAAGCCCTCTAAGTTTATTCTTGAAGGTAATTTCACATACTCAAATTTTAGAATGCTCAGAGAGAATATAACACATATCTGAGACATTGCTTTACTTATGAGAATAACTGCTTATGGAAAGCAGATGCACAAGTATCTGAGCCACACTCAAAAGAGACAACTCAGTGGGGAAACTATTTTTAAAGCACAAAAATTTACTTGGGGAACATTCAAAGGATTATTTATTTAGACAAAAATTATGTTTTATCCTCCCTGCTATAAAAAGTCAAAAATAAGAGCTATCACAGCTTACCCTTCCCCCTCCCCATATGCTATGACAAAGTGAAAGAGTGGCATGGACATATATACACTACCAAATGTAAAATAGATAGCTAGTGGGAAGCAGTCACATAGCACAGGGAGATCAGCGGGGTGCTTTGTGACCACCTAGAGGAGTGGGAGGGAGGGAGACGCAAGAGGGAAGAGATATGGGAACATATGTATATGTATAACTGATTCACTTTGTTATAAATCAGAAACTAACACACCATTGTAAAGCAATTATACTCCAATAAAGATGTAAAAAGATAAATAAATAAAATAAAGAATAAAAAAAAGAAAAAGAGGTATCAGACCTTCCCCATTCTAAATCAGTGACCAGACCATGTGTCCAGAATCTAGCCTCCCTAACCCAAGGACCTTGACAAACATTATGTGACAGAACCAAGCACATGGAGGAAAATATCCCCAGTTCCTGCCATCAGATCTTGTTTGAGAGTTGGTGGTTCGTCAGAAGGTGCTGGTATAAAAGTAGTTCAAAGATACAGAGAAAAAAAGGACTCAAATTTGTAGGAAAAAGTTGAGATTCTCCAGGACAATGAGGAAAGAAGGTACCAGATTTCCAGGGAATAATGAAGAACCATACCCTATCTGCAGAGATGAGAGATCAATGTGGGTTACTGGTGAGGGTTTGCCCATAAACACAAGGCCTGGACAGTATCCATGGTGTTCTCTGATAGAAATTTATAATCACCAGAGAAGATCATTTGGAAGGAAACCTTTAAGTCCACTCTGAGGAAGGTGGAGGGCCAGGCTAGACAGTGGTATTGTGTAATATCTATTAAGAGGTACAAACTACTATTTTAAAAATTAATAAGAAGGAGTGGAGTCGAATGGCAGACTATGAGGACATGGAGTTCACATCTCCACACAACTAAGGCACCTACCAGGAACTGGTGGTGGATCACGGAGAGCTAATGGGATGGGAGGAACCCCCGAGTGACTGAGTAGGACATGTGGGGGAGGGAGGGAGAGGAGAAGTGGATGTGGAATGGGACTGGTGCCCCTGAGGGGTGGCTGGGGGAAAGGAGGGGTTCCCACACCCAGAGGGGCCCACCCACGGTTAGGGGATCAGTGACAAGGGAGACCCTTGGGAGAGTAGAGGATTGGAAGGGAGTACAGCCAGTGTTACCCCTGCCCACTTGGGCCCTGGGGAGGCCATTGAGGTCCCAGGCCTAATCCTCCACCCTCTGAGGCTCCCTCCAGCTGCACTAAGCCTAAGCCCTGCACCCACACACCCACCCAGGACCTTACTTCTACACGCCGTACTCTGACACACCATTTGACCACACTAGGTCTAAAGCCCACCCACAAATCCCCACCCAGAGCCTTACCTCTGAACACTCTGAGACCCCCCTCCAACCGTGCTGCTTTTCCCTGCCATTGGGGTCCTGAGCTTAGACCCCACCCCCAGGCATTTTCTGGCCACATGGGTCCATAGGCTAGGTCCCACATCCACCTAAGCTCCATCTCCCACCAAAGCTCTGTCCTCCACAGCCAAGGCCTTTTCCTACCTTTTTTTTTTTTTTAGGTTGTTGTTCTGTTTTACCTTATTGTTTTTGATTCATAAATATTTTTATTTTTTCTAATAGAATTTTTATTTTTCTAATTTTATTTTATTCTTAATATTTTTTTATTCTTCTACTCCTTTTGGCTTGTTTCCCTTTTTTCTCTTTTTTTTTCTTTTTTCCATTGTGGTTCTGTTTTACCTTGTTGTAGTTGTTTCACTTATATTTTTAATTTTCCTAATATATTTTTTTATTTTTCTAATTTATTTTAATTTTTTTCTTTGTTATTATACTGCTCCTTTTTTTTTTTTACTTTTCTTTTCTCATGCCGCATGACATGTGGGAACTTAGTTCCCAGCCTGGGGTCTGGGACTGAGCTCCTGTGGTGGGAGTGCTGAGTCCAAACCACTGGACTAACAGAGAAACTCAGACCTTTGGGAATATTAATTGGAGTGAGGTCTCCTGAAGGTCCTCATGTCAGCACAAAGACCTGGCTCTACCCAACTGCATGCAAACTCCAGTGCAGGATACCTCAGGCCAAACAACCAGTAGACAGGAATACAGCCCCACCCATAAAAAATGAGATGACAAAAAAAATATGTTGCTGATGAAGGAGCAAGATAAAAAATTACAAGACCAAATAAATGAAGAGGAAATAGGTAACCTACTTGAAAAAATATTCAGAGTAATGATAGTAAAGATGATCCAAAATCTTGGAAATAGAATGGAACCATGGATTGAGAAAATACAAGAAATGTCTAACAAAGACCTAGAACAACTAAAGAACAAACAAACAGTGATAAACAACACAATAACTGAAACAAAAAATACACTAGAAGGAATCAATAGCAGAATAACTGAGGCAGAAGAGTGAATAAGTGAGCTGGAAGATAGAAAGGGGGAAATAACTGCCAAGGAACAGGATAAAAAAACAAGAGAATAAAAAGAATCAAGGACAGTCTCAAAGATGTCTGGACAACATTAAATGTACCAATGTTCGAATAATAGGAGTCCCAGAAAAAGAAGATAAAGGGAAAGGGTCTAAGAAAATATTTGAAGAGACTATAGTTGAACACTTCCTTAACATGAGAAAGGAAATAGCCACCCAAGACCAGGAAGAACAGAGAGTCCCATACAGGATAAACCCTAGGAGAAACACACCGACACACATATTAATCAAACTACCAAGAATTAAATTCAAAGGAAAAATATTTATAGCAGCAAGGGTAAAGCAACAAATAACATACAAGGGAATCCCCATAAGGTTATCAGCTGATTTTTCAGCAGAAACTCTGCAGGCAAGAGGAGAGTGGCAGGATATATTTAGAGTGATGAAAGGGAAAAACCTACAACAAAGATCACTCTACCCAATAAGGATGTCATTCAGACTCAATGGAGAAATCAAAAGTTACAGACAAGAAAAAGCTAAGAAAATTCAGCACCACAAAGCCAGCTTTACAACAAATGCTAAAGGAACTTCTCTAGGCAGGAAACACAAAAGAAGAAAAAGACCCACAGAAACAAATCCAAGTCAATTAATAAAATGATAATATGAACATACATATCGATAATAACCTTAAATGTAAATGGATTAAGTGCACCAACCAAAAGACACAGACTGGCTGAATGGATATACAAAAACAAGATCTGTATATATGCTGTCTAGAAGAGACCCACTTCAGACCTAGGGACACATGCAGACTGAAAGTGAGGGTATGGAAAAAGACATTCCATGAAAATGGAAACCAAAAGAAAGCTGGAGTAGCAATACTCATAACAGATAAAATAGACTTTAAAATAAAGACTGTTACAAGAGATAAGGAAGGACACTACATAATGATCAAGGGATCAGTCCAAGAAGAAAACATAACAATTGTAAATATTTATGCACCCAACATAGGAGCATCTCAATATGTAAGGCAAATGCTAACAGCCATAAAAGGGAAAAGTGACAGTAACACAATAGTGGGGGACTTCTCCTCACTTACAACAATGGAAAGATCATCCAGACAGAAAATAAATAAGGAAACTCAAGATTTAAATTACACAATAGACTAGGTAGACTTAATTCATATTTATAGGACATTCCACCTGAAAGTGGAAGAATACACTTTCTTCTCAAGTGCACACGGAACATTGTGCCAGATAGATCACATCTCGGGTCACACATCAAGACTTGGAAAATTTAAGGAAATTGAAATTATATCAAGCATCTTATCCCACCACAGCACTATGAAATTAGTAATAAATTACAGGAAAAAAAACTGTAAAAAACACAAACACATGGAGGCTAAACAGTGTGCTGCTAAATAACCAAGAGAACAGTGAAGGAATCATAGAAAAAAATTTTAAAATACCTAGAAAAAAATGACAACAAGGGCTTCCCTGGTGGCACAGTGGTTGAGTGTCCACCTGCTGATGCAAGGGACACGGGTTCGTACCCCAGTCCAGGAAGATCCCACATGCCACAGAGTGGCTGGGCCCGTGAGACATGACCGCTGAGCCTGCATGTCCAGAGCCTGTGTTCCACAATGGGAGAGGCCACAATGGTGAGAGGCCCACATACCGCAAAAAAAAAAAAAGAAAAACAAATAAATGACAACAGAAACAGGATGATCCAAAGCCTATGGGACAGAGAAATTCAAGCTCACCTCAAGAAACAAGAAAAATCTCAAATAAACAATCTAACCTTACACCTAAAGCAACTAGAAAAAAGAAGAACAAGGAAAACCCAAAGTTAGTAAAAGGAAGGAAATCATAAAGATCAGATCAGAAGTAAATGAAATAGAAACGAAGAAAACAATAGCAAAGATTAGTAAAATTTGGCTCTTTGTGGACTTCACTGGTGGCACAGTGATTAAGAATACACCTGCCAATGCAGGGGACATGGGTTCGAGCCCTGGTCCGGGAAGATCCCACATGCCACGGAGCAACTAAGCCCGTGTGCCACAACTACTGAGCCTGTGCTCTAGAGCCTGTGAACCACAACTGCTGAGCCCGCATGCCACAACTACTGAAGCCCATGTGCCTAGAGCCTGTGCTCTGCAACAAAAGAAGCCACCGCAAAAGAAACCCATGCACTGCAATTAAGAGCAGACCCAGCTCTCCACAACTAGAGAAAGCTCACGCACAGCAAAGAAGACCGCATGCAGCCAAAAAATAAATTAATTAAAAAAAAAAAAGTTGGCTCTTTGAGAAGATAAACAAAATGGATAAGCCTTTAGCCAGACTCATCAAGAAAAAAAGGGAGAGGACTCAAAGGAATAAAATTAGAAATGAAAAAGGAGAAGCTACAATTGGCACCACAGAAATACAAATACAAAGGATCATAAGACACTACTTATGATCAAATACAAATACAAATACAAAGGATCATAAGACACTACTACAATATGCCATTATTTATATGCCAATAAAATGGACAACCTGGAGGAAATGGACAAATTCTTGGAAAGGTACAACTTTCCACGACTGAACCAGGGAGAATTAGAAAATATAAACAGACCAATCACAAGTAATGAAATTGCAACTGTAATTAAAAATCTTCCAACAAACAAAAGTCCAGGACCAAATGGCCTCATAGGTGAACTCTATCAAAAATTTAGAGAAGAGCTAACACCTATCCTTCTCAAACACTTCCAAAATATAGCAGAGGGAGGAACACTCCCAAACTCTTTCTACGATGCCACCATCACCCTGATAACAAAACCAGGCAAAGCACACACAAAAATATTACAGACCAGTAACACTGATGAATACAGATGCAAAAATCCTCAACAAAATACTAGAAAACAGAATCCAACAACACATTAAAAGGATTATACACCATGATCAAGTGGGATTTATCTCAGGGATGCAAGGATTGTTCAATATACGTAAATCAATCAATGTGATACACCATATTAACAAATTAAAGAAAAAAACATATGATCATCTCAATAGATGCAGAAAAAGCTTTTGACAATATTCAACACCTATTTATGATAAAAACTTCCCAGAAAGTGGGCATAGAGGGAACCTATCTTAACATGATAAAGGTCACATACAACAAACCCACAGCAAACATCATTCTCAATGGTGAAAAACTGAAAGCATTTCCTGTACGATCCGGAAGAAGACAAGGATGTCCACTCTCACCACTATTATTCAACATAGTTTTGGAAGTCCTAGCCATGGCAATCAGAGAAGAAAAACAAATAAAAGGAATACAAATTAGAAAAGAAAAAGTAAAACTGTAATCATGTGTGGATGACATCATACTGTACATAGAAAATCCTAAGGATATGACCAGAAAAATACTAGAACTAATCAATGAATTTGGCAAGGTTGCAGGATACAAAATTAATGCACAGAAATTCCTTGCATTCCTATACACTTTCTGAAAGATCAGAAAGAGGAATTAAGGGAACAATCTGGCTTACCATTACATCAAAAAGCATAAAATACCTAGGAATTAAACAACCTAAAGAGGAAAAATACCTGTACTCAGAAGACTATAAAACACTGATGAAAGAAATCAAAGATGACACAAACAGATGGAAAGATATACCATGCTCCTGAATTGGAAGAGTCAACATTCTGAAAACATTCTGAAAATGACTATATTACCCAAAGCAATCTACAGATTCAAATTAACAATGGCATTTTTCACAGAATTAGAAAAAAAATTTTACAATTTGTACGGAAGCAAAAAGACACTGAATAGTCAAAGCAATCTTGAGAAAGAAAAATGGATCTGGAGGAATCAGGCTCCCTGACGTCAGTCTATACTACAAAGATACAGTCATCAAAACATTTTGGTACTGGCACAAAAACAGAAATATAGATCAATGGAACAGGATAGAAAACCCAGAGATAAACCCATGCACCTATGGTCACCTAATCTATGACAAAGGAGGCAAGAATACACAATGGAAAAACGACATTCTCTTCAATAAATAATGCTGGGGAAACTGGAGAGCTACATGTAAAAGAATGAATTTAGAACACTCCCTAACATTATACACAAAAATAAACTCGAAATGGATTAAAGATCTAATGTAAGGCCGAATACTACAAAACTCTTAGAGGAAAACATAGGCAGAACACTCTATGACATAAATCACAGCAAGATTCTTTTTGACCCACCTCATAGAGAAATGGAAATAAAAACAAAAATAAACATATGGGACCTAGTGAAACTTAAAAGCTTTTGCACAGCAAAGGAAACCATAAACAAAATCAAAAGAAAACACACAGAATGGGAGAAAATATTTGCAAGGGAAGAGACCAACAAGGGATTAATCTCCAAAATTCACAAACAACACATGCAGCTCAATATCAAAAAACAAACAACCCAATCAAAAAATGGGTGGATGACCTAAATAGACATTTTACCAGAGAAGACATACAGATGTCCAAGAGGCACATGAAAAGACGCTCAACATCACTAATTATTAGAAAATGCAAATCAAAACTACAATGAGGTGTCACCTCACGCTGGTCAGAATGGCCATCATCAAAAAATCTACAAACAATAAATGCTGGAGAGGGTGTGGAGAAAAGGGAACCATCTTACACTGATGGTGAGAATGCAAATTGGTACAGCCACTATTTAGAACAGTGTAGAGGTTCCTTAAAAACTAAAAATAGAACTACCATATGACCTATCAATCCCATGACTGGGCATACACCCTGAGAAAAACATAATTCAAAAAGAGTCACATACCACAATGTTCATTGCAGCACTATTTACAATAGCCGGGACATGGAGATGACCTAAATGTCCATTGATAGATGAATGGATAAAAAAGATGTGGTACATGTATACAATGGAATATTACTCAGCCATAAAAAGAAGTGTAATTGTGTCATTTGTAGAGATGTGGATGAGTCTGTCATGCAGAGTGAAGTAAGTCAGAAAGAGAAAATAAAATATTGTATATTAACACATATATGTGAAATCTAGAAAAATGGTACAGATGAACATGTTTGCAGGGCAAGAATAGAAATGCAGATGTAGAGAACAGATGTGTGGACACAGAGGGGAAGGGGAGGGTGTGATGAATTGGGAGATTAGGTTTGACATAAATACACTACCGTGTGTAAAATAGATAGCTAGTGGGAACCTTCTGTATAGCACAGGGACCTTAGCTCGGTGCTCTGTGATGACCTAGGTGAGTGGAATGAGATGGGGAGGGAGGTCCAAGAGGGAAGGGATACATGTATACCTATAGCTGATTCACTTCACTGTACAGCAGAAACTAACACAGCATTGTAAAGCAATTACACTCCAATAAAAAATAATAAAATTTAAAAATGTATAAATAAATATATAAGATACAAGGATGTAATGTACAGCACAGGGATATAGCCAATATTTTATAATACCTTTAAACAGAGTATGATCTATAAAAATATTGAATCACCATGTTGTATACCTGAAATTAATATAGTACTGTAAATCAACTATACTTTAATATTTTAATGAAAAAAATTATGGTACCTATGTGACATTGAAGACTAAAATCCAGAGATTTCCCCCACTTTCCAGACAGCCACATTCTAGCCCAGCATCAGAAAAAAGGAGGGAGAATCTTAAGACGAGTGAGATGGAATTTCCTGCTACCCTGGAGTGAGGACTTAAAAACAGATTTTATTTGTTTAAAATCAAATAAAGTAAGATGACATTTTATCCCTAAATTTTAAGGAACAAATTCCATGACAATATTTATTGGTACTCACTTTTTAAGTAATTGTCAAACTTATTTTATATTTTTGTTTTCCAAATATACAAAAGAGAAATTATTCTACTCATGATTATAGTTATCTGATGGGACAATAATCTTACTGACCTCACCTCATTTTTTAAAAATTTTGCTCAGCAAATACTTTTGAGGAGGTCCTAAGTGCCAGACACTGTGCTCTGTACCAGAAATAGAAATGTGAACAAAACATTCCTGACATCTGTCCTAAAACATTCCTGACATCTGTCCTCATGGCATTTTCAGTCTTAGTAATTTCTCATCACATGCAACTTCTTGGTTCAAATTTTTCAGACCTTTTCATTCATTTATTTCTTCACTTCCATTCCCTAAATTAGGTCAGTTAGTTAGATATTTCCATAGGGAATTTCAGTCCCTAAACTCTCATGATGAATACAAAAGTAATAGCAACTCTTCTTGGCTCCTTCTACATTCAACAACATTTACAAAGAACTTACTGTATGCCAAGCGCTGATTAGGAACAGGAGATCAATCAGCAAACAATGCAAATCTCCTTTTCTTCATGGAGCTAGTGTTGTAATGGGAAAGAACAGATAATTTAAAAGTAAAGAAGTAAAATAAAATAATGTTAGATGATGGTAACTACTAAAGACAAGAACAAAGGAGGTGATTGCTATTTTAAAGGGCAGGAAGTGAAGAGGTGGATCAGGGAAAGCCTCTTTGGAAATGATATTTGAGCAATGATCTGCTATTGCTAAAACTGTTCTACCCACGATGGTAAATGCTATGCATACTATTAATATATCTCATTTTCTTTTTACCCCACTTCACTATTTTTTAATAAAAATATTCATTTATGAACTTATTTACCAAATAAAGTGTAAGGCAGTGCCTTACACTGCTCTAAGCACCAGGATATATCAGCAAGGAAAAAACAATTTTTGCCTGCCTGGAGCTGACAATCTAGGAAGTTGAAAAAGTTTAAGTACCTTAACCAAAGTTGTACAATAAATAGCAGAGTTATATTCAAATATTTCTCACACTATGACTACTCTTTCCTCTGTAGTATGATGATTATCTTATTCTTGATGATATGGACCAATAATATGAAAAGTTGAGATGTGGCAAACCCTTGCAAACATCACAATAAAATTTCTCATTTCCTAAAACCAATTTTACTGGTTGAGTTATTAGATGCTTGTTAAGTAGCATATTGAGTTGGTGTTATGGAAAAAAGAAAGCATAGAGTTATGCCATGATTATGTAGACTTTCCATTTGAGCAAAAATGACATTAACTATGTCTCTATATCCCGTAAGTCACTACAAGGAGAACTACAGAGTCACAGATGGAGGTGTGCTTCATATTTCTTAAAGAATTATGTACCCTAAAGGAATTTGTAGGAACAGATGAGTTTTACTTAAGAGTTCACAGATGTTTTTGCTTCCTCTACATCACTTTGTATGTGATTGTTTTTTTGTTTTCTATTAAAGGTTTAAGTTTAGTCATAGTCTTGACAGATGATATAAAATCATCTAGATAGATATTATTATATTTAATATACTATATAAGTTATTTTGCTAGCTGAGTCAAGGAAGAGACAGTAATGGTAGAACTCTAGTTTTCAAATAAGTATAGAAAACCAAAAATGGAAATTGAATCATATGTTTCAGTTCTGACAATAAATTCAAATTTTGTACAAATCAATCATTCATTCATTCATTTACCAAATGTTAATTGAGTACCTACCACGTGGCAAGAAATTTACTAAATGCTGGAAATTAAGTCATTAGCCAAATAATACATCTATTTGATTGTTGGAAATTGAACCACTTAGTATCAAATTATGAGCAAACTGGACAAGATCTTGTTACCTAGACAATCTTATCAGTACTTATGAAATCTTTAAGTCAACCCCTTTATTAAAATATTTAAATTTCTCTTTCTCTTCTTCAATGCCCTGTCATCAATCTCAATAGTCCAATAGTAATTACCACCCAAACACACTGAGATGAATACCAAAACATGAGCTGTACGCTTCCTTTTTTTAGCTTCTTCCAGTTGTATTGAGATACAATCGACATGGAGCACTGTATAAGGTGTACAACATAATGATTTGACTTACATATTTCATGAAGTGATCACCAAAAGTTTAGTGAATGTCCATCATCTCATACAGATACAAAGTTAAAGAAATAGAAAACAATTTTTTCCTTGTGATGAGAACTCTCAGCATTTACTCTCTTAACCACTTTCACATACAACATACAGCAGTGTTCATTATATTTATCATGTTGGACATTATATACCTAGTACTTTTTTCTTTTTATTTTAAACATATTTATTGGAGTATAATTGCTTTACAATGGTGTGTTTGTTTCTGCTGTATAATAAAGTGAATCAACTATATGTATACATATATCCCCATATCCTCTCCTTCTTGTGCCTCCCTCCCACCTTCCCTATCCCACCCTTCTAGGTGGAGGTTGTTGCATGGCACCGACCTGATCTCCCTGTGCTATGGGGCTGCTTCCCTCTAGCTATCCATTTTACATTTGGTATGTATATATGTAAATGCTACTCTTTCACTTCATCCTGCTTACCCTTCCCCCTCCCCCTGTCCTCAAGTGCATTCTCTACCTATGCGTCTTTATTCCTGTTCTGTCCCTAGGTTCATCAAAACAATTTTTTTTTTAGATTCCACATATATGTGCTACTCTACAATATTTGTTTTTCTCTTTGACTTACTTCACTGTATATGACAGACTCTAGGTCCATCCACATCACTACAAATAACTCAATTTCATTTCTTTTTATGGCTGAGTAATATTCCATTGTACATATGTGCCACATATTCTTTATCCAATCATCTGTCGATGGACACTTAGGTTGCTTCCATGTCCTGGGTATTGTAAATAGTGCTGCAATAAACATTGTGGTACATGACTCTTTTTGAATTATGGTTTTCTCAGGGTATATGCCCAGTTGTGGGATTGCAGAGTCATATAGTAGTTCTATTTGTAGATTTTTAAAGAGCCTCCATACTGTTCTCCATAGTGGCTGTAGCAATTTACATTCCCACCAAGAGTGCAAGAGGGTTCCCTTTTCTCCACACCCACTCCAGCATTTACTGTTTGTAGAAATTTTGATGATGGCTATTCTGACCAGCGCGAGGTGATACCTCATTGTGGTTTTGATTTGCATTTCCCTAACGATTAGTGATGCTGAGCATCCTTTCATATGTTTGCTGGCAATTTGTATATCTTTGGAGAAATGTCTATTTAGGTCTTCTGCCCATTTTGGGATTGGGTTGTGTGCTTTTTGGATATTGAGCTGCATGAACTGCTTGTTTATTTTGGAGATTAATCCTTTGTCAGTTGCTACATTTGCAAATATTTTCTCCCATTCTGACAGTTGTCTTCTTGTCTTGTTTAAGGTTTCCTTTGCTGTGCAAAACATTTTAAGTTTCATTAGGTCCCATTTGTTTATTTTTCTTTTTATTTCCATTTCTCTAGGAGGTGGGTAAAAAAGGATCTTGCTGTGATTTATGTCATAGAGTGCTCTGTCTATGTTTTCCTCTAAGAGTTTGATAGTGTCTGGCCTTACATTAAGGTTTTTTAATCCACTTTGAGATTATTTTTGTGTATGGTGTTAGAGAGTGTTCTAGTTTCATTCTTTTACATGTAGCTATCCAGTTTTCTCAGCACCACTTATTGAAGAGGCTGTCTTTTCTCCATTGTATACTCTTGCCTCCTTTATCAAAGATAAGGTGACCATATATGCGTGGGTTTATCTCTGGGCTTTCTATCCTGTTCCATTGATCTATATTTCTGTTTTGGTGCCAGTACCATATTTTCTTAATCACTGAAGCTTTGTAGTATAGTCTTAAGTCTGGGAGCCTGATTCCTCCAGCTCTGTTTTTCCTTCTCAAGATTGCTTTGGCTATTTGTGGTCTTTTTTGTTTCCATAGAAATTGTAAAATAATTTGTTCCAGGTCTGTGAAAAATGATATTGGTAGCTTGATAGGGATTGCATTGAATCTGTAGGTTGCTTTGGGTAGTACAGTCATTTTCACAATGTTGATTCTTCCAATCCAAGAACATGGTATATATCTCCATCTGTTTGTATTGTCTTTAATTTCTTTCATCAGTGTCTTATAGCTTTCTTCATACATGTCTTTTGTCACCTTAGGAAGGTTTATTCCTAAGTATTTTATTCTTTTTCTTGCAATGGTACATGGGAATGTTTCCCTAATTTCTCTTTCAGATTTTTCATCATCAGTTTATAGGAATGCAAGAGATTTCTGTGCATTAATTTTGTATTCTGCTACTTTTCCAAATTCATTGATTAGCTCTAGTAGTTTTCTGGTAGCATCTTTAGGATTCTCTATGTATAGTATCATGTCATCTGCAAACAGTGACAGCTTTACTCCTTTTCCGGTTTGATTCCTTTTATTTCTTTTTCTTCTCTGATTGATGTGGCTAGGACTTCCAAAACTATGTTGAATAAGAGTGGTGAGAGGGACATCCTTTTGTTGTTCCTGATCTTAGTGGAAATCCTTTCAGTTTTTCACCATTGAGTAAGATGTTAGCTGTGGGTTTGTCATATATGGCCTTTATTATATTGAGGTAGGTTCCCTCTATGCCCAGTTTCTGGTTAGTTTTTATCATAAATAGGTGTTGAATTTTTCAAAAGCTTTTTCTGCATCTATCAAGATCATATGTTTTTTATTCTTCAACATGTTAATGTGGTGTATCCCATTGATTGAGTTGCGTATACTGAAGAAGCCTTTCATCCTTGGGATAAATCCCATTTGATCATGGTGTATGATCCTTTTAATGTGCTGTTGGTATCTGTTTGCTAGTATTTTGTTGAGGTTTTTGCATCTATACTCATCAGTGATATTGGCCTGTAGTTTTCTTTCTTTGTGACATCTTTGTCTGGTTTTGGTATCAGGGTCATGGTGGCCTCGTAGAATGAGTTTGGGAGTGTTCCTCCCTCTGCTATTTTTGGAAGAATTTGAGAAGGATAGGTGTCAGCTCTTCTCTAAATATTTGATGAAATTCACCTGTGAAGCTATCTGGGCCTGGGCTTTTGTTTGTTGGAAGTTTTTAAATAACAGTTTCAATTTCATTACTTGTGATAGGTCTGTTTATATTTTCTAATTCTTCCTGGTTCATCCTTGGAAAATTGTACCTTTCCAAGAATTTGTCCATTTCTTCATGGTTGTCCATTTTATTGGCATATAGTTGTTTGTAGTAGTCTTAAAATCCTTTGTGTTTCTGCAGTGTCAGTTGTGATTTCTCCTTTTTCATTTCTAATTTTATAGATTTACCTCCTCTCTTTTTTTTTATTGATGGGTCTGGCTAAGGGTTTATCAATTTTGTTTGTCTTCTCAAAGAACCAGCTTTTAGTTTGATTGATTTTTGCTCTTGTTTTCTGCATTTCTATTTCATTTATTTGCTCTGATATTTATGATTTCTTTCCTTCTACTGACTTTGGTTTTTCTTTGTTCTTCTTTATCCAGTGGTTTTAAATGTAGGACTAGATTGTTTATTTGAGATTTTTCTTGTTTCTTGAGGTGAGGTTGAACTGCTATAAACTTCCCTCTTAGAACTGCTTTTGCTGTGTCCCATAGGTTTTGCGTCATTGTGTTTTCATTGTCATTTGTTTCTTTGTGTTTTATTTCTTCTTTGATTTCTTGGTTATTTAGTAGCACACTGTTTAGTTCCCATGTGTTTGTATTTTTTACAGTTTTTTTTTTTGTAATTGACTTCCAACCTCATAGCATTGTGGTCAGAAAAGATTCTTGGTATGATTTCAATTTTCTTAAATATTCCAAAGCTTGATATGTGACCCAAGATGTGATCTATTGTGGAGAATGTTCCAAGTGCACTTGGGAAGAAAGTGTATTTTGCCACTTTCGGGTGGAATGTTCTGTAAATATCATTTAAATATATCTGGTCTATTGTGTCACTTAAAGCTTGTGTTTGTTTATTTTTATTTCTCTCTGTATAGTCTGTCCATTGGCGTAAGTGGCAATTTTTAGTCCCCTACTATTATTTTGTTACTGTTGATTTCTCCTCTCATGGTTGTTAGCATTTGCCTTATGTATTGAGGTGCTCCTATGTTGGGTGCATAAACATTTATAATTGTTATATCGTCTTCTTGCATTGATCCTTTGAACATTATGTAGTGTCCCTCCTTATCTCTTGTAAGAGTCTTTATTTTGGGCTTCCCTGGTGGCGCAGTGGTTGAGAGTCCGCCTGCCGATGCAGGGCGCACGGGTTTGTGCCCCGGTCCAGGAAGATCCCACATGCTGCGGAGCAGCTGGGCCCGTGAGCCATGGCCGCTGAGCCTGCACGTCTGGAGCCTGTGCTCTGCAACGGGAGAGGCCACAGCAGTGGGAGGCCTGCGTACCAAAAAAAAAAAAAAAAAAAGAGTCTTTATTTTAAAGTCTATATTATGTGTTATGAGTATTGCTACTCCAGCTTTCTTGTGATTTCCATTTGCATGGAATATCTTTTTCCATCCCTTCACTTTCAGTCTGTATGTGTCCATAGGTCTGAAGTGGGTCTCTTGTAGGCAGCATATATATGGGTCTTTTTTTGTATCTGTTCAGCCAGTCTGTGTCTTTTGGTTAGGGCATTTAATCCATTTACATTCTAGGTGATTATTGATATATATGTTCCTATTACCATTTTCTAAATTGACTTGGGTTTGTTTTTGTGGGTCTTTTTCTTCTCTTGTGTTTCCCACCTAGAGAAGTTGCTTTAGCATTTGTTGTAAAGCTGGTTTGGTGGTGGTGAATTCTCTTAGCCTTTGCTTGTCTGAAAAGCTTTTGACTTCTCCATTGAATCTGAATGAGATCCTTGCTGGGTAGAGTAATCTTAGTTGTAGTTTTTTCTCTTTCATCACTTTAAGTATATCCTGCCACTCCTTTCTGATCTGCAGAGTTTCCACTGAAAAATCAGCTGATAACCCTATAGGGATTCCTTTGCAGGTTATTTTTTGTTTTTCCCTTGTTGCTTTTAATATTTTTCTTTGAATTTAATTTTTGTTAGTTTGATTAATATGTGTCTTGGTGTGTTTTTCCTAGGGTTTATCCTGTATGGGACTCTCTGTGCTTCCTGGACTTGGATGACTATTTCCTTTCCCATGTTAGGGAAGTTTTCAACTATAATCTCTTCAAAGGTTTTCTCAGACACTTTCTTTTTCTCTTCTTGTTCTGGGACCCCTATAATTCGAATATTGGTGCATTTAGTGTTGTCCCAGAGGTCTCTGAGGTTATCTTCAATTCTTTTCATTCTTTTTTCTTTATTCTGCTTCTAGGTAGTTATTTCCAACTTTTTTCCTTCCAGCTCACTTATTCGTTCTTCTGCCTCAGTTATTCTTTTATTGATTCCTTCTAGTGTATTTTTCATTATAGTTATAATGTTGTTCATCTCTGTTTGTTCTTTAGTTCTTTGTTAAACATTTTTTGTATTTTCTCAATCCATGCTTCCATTTTATTTCCAAGATTCTAGATCATCTTCACTGTCATTACTCTGAATTCTTTTTCAAGTAGATTGCCTATTTCCTCTTAATTTATTTGATCTTGTAGATTTTTACCTTGCTCCTTCATCTGTGACATATTCTTTTGCCATCTAATTTTTTGTTGTTTTAATGAGTGGGATTGTGTTCCTGTGTTACTGGTTGTTTGGCCTGAGGCTTCCAACACTGGGTTTTGTAGGGTATTGTGTAGAGCTGGGTCTTGGTGCTGAGATGAGGAACTCAGTGCGACCCCACTCAGATAAATATTCCCTGGGGTCTGAGGTTCTCAGTGCAGTGGTTCAAGTCAGAGCTCCCAGCCCAGGGGCTTTGGCCCAACCTTTGGCTCATGAACCAAGATCCTGAAAGCTGCCTGGGGCAGCAAAGAAAAGAAAAATACAAAAACAAAAACCAACAATAAAAAGTAAAAAATAAAATTAGACTAGGAAACTAACAGATATGTTAGAAATAATATAAAAATATAGATGATTCAACAACCAGAAGGTTCAACAGTACCACAATAGTAAAAAGAGGAGGAGGGAAAAACAGGGGGAGGGGAGGCCTTGACTCTTGAGGGTGTGGCCTAAGCAAGGGCGAGGTTTGGGTGGTGAGCATGACCAATGCTCAGGACCCACAGGGTGGGAAAATGCCCTGTGGGCTGTGTGGGGTGGGGCTTAAGCTCAAGGAAAAGAAGGGGCCCAGTCATGCCCCCCACCCCTGGTCTCAGTGGCAGGGGACCTCACCTGGGAGCCCAGCAGGCTTCCTGGGCTCGAGGGGGTGGGGCAAACGCCCTCCTCTCCTCTCCTGCTCCTCCAGTCTTGAGGGCCCCTCCCACCTGCCTCTCCTGATCTCCCCCCACCTCCCTCCTATGCCCCCAGGACCCGTGTGGCCTCAATGTGGCTTTGGAGGCGGTGGTACCGGTCTGGGAGCTCAGCAGGCTCCCTGGCCCAAGCAGGCCAGTCGATCACCCTCTGCTCCTCTCCCACTCTTCCCACAGAGTCTCTCCTGCTTGCCTTTCCTGATCTCCCTAGCCTCAGGAGCTCCAATCCTGTCTGGCCTCCACTTCTCTTCCCCCCCTCAGTCCCCCTACATCCCACTGGTTCACCTTGGGGCTCCTTCCATCTCCTTGGGTGTCAGAGTCCTCCACCAGCAGCCAGCAGGTGCCCTAGTTGGGAGATGCTCAGAAGTTTGTAACTTTTGACTGTCTTCATCCAATTCCACCTGCCCCCTCCCCTGCCTGGTAACCACAAATCTGATCTCTTTTTCTATGAGTTTGTTTGTTTGTTTGTTTTTAAAGTATAATTGACCTACAACACTATGTCAGTTCCTGCTTCACAAGATTTCATTCTTTTTCATGGCTGAGTAATATTCCATTATATAAATACACCATATCTTCTTTTTCCACTTATCTATTGATGGACATTTAGGTTGCTTCCATATCTTGGCTGTTGTAAATAACTATGAACATAGAAGTGCATGTGTCTTTTCTAATTAGTGCTTTTGTTTTCTTTGGATAAATACCCAGGAGTGGAATTGCTGGGCCATATGGTAGTTCTATTATTAATTTTTGAGGACTTTCCATACTGCTTTTCATAGTGGCTGTACCAATTTATCAAAACATTCCAAACAACAGTGCATAAGAGTTCCCTTTTATCCCCATTGTCACCAAGATTTGTTACTTGTCTTTTTGATAATAGCCATTATGACAGATGTAAGGTGATCTCTCGTGTTTTTGATTTGCATTTCCCTGATGATTAGTGATGTTGAGTACCTTTTCATATTCCTGTTAGCCATTTCTATGTCTTCTTTGGAAAAATGACTATTCAGATCCTGTGCCCATTTTTTTTTAATTGGGTTGTTTGGTTTTATTATGTTGACTTGTATGAGTTCTTTGTATATTTTGGATATTAATTTCATATTGGATATATAACTTGCAAATATCTTCTCCCATTCAGTAAGTGGCCTTGTCGTTTTGTTGATAGTTTCCTTCACTATGAAAAAGTTTTTTAGTTTGATGTAGTCCCATTTGTTTATTTTTGCTTTTGTTTCCCTTGCCTGAGGAGACATATCCAAAAAAAATTACTAAGACTGATGTCAAAGAGCTAACTATTTATATTTTCTTCTGAAGTTTTATAGTTTCAGGTCTTACATTTCAGTCTTTAATCCATTTTGAATTTATTTTTGTGCATGGTGTGAGAGAGTAGTCCAGTTTGATTCTTTTGCAAGTAGCTGTCCTGTTTTCCCATCACCATTTATTGAAGAGCCTGTCTTTTCCCCCTATTCTTACTTCCTTTGTCATAGATTAATTGCCTATATAAATATAGTTTATTTCTGGGCTCTTTATACTGTTCCATTTATCTAGTTGTCTGTTTCAGTGCCAGTGCTATACTGTTTTGATTACTGTAGATTGTACTATAGTTTGAAATCAGGGAATGTGATACTTCCAGCTTTGTTCTTCTTTCTCAAGATTGTTTTGGCTATTTGGGGTCTTTTGTGTTTCCATACAAATTGTAGAATTATTTGTTCTAGTTCTGTGAAGAATGCCATTAGTATTTTGATAGAGATTGCATTGAATCTATAGATTGTAGGTAGTATGGTCATTTTAACATTATTAATTCTTCCAATCCATGAACATGATATATCTTTCCATCTGTTTGTTTCATATTCAATTTCTTTCATCAGTGTCTTACAGTTTTCTGAGTATGGTTTTATCTCCTTAGTTAGATTTATTCGTAGGTATAAATATTTTCATTTCTATGTATTTGGTATGTTGGTTATGTATCCCAACCTTGGAGGAGAGACATTTTGTAGGAGACATTCTATGAGTCCCAGCAGTGCACTTCCTTCTGGTCACCAGAGTTTTATGCTCTAGGGGAACCCCTATGTGGGCCACATGGGACCTGTTGTGATGGGCTAACTACTGTGGGTCGTCTAGTAGGTGTGGGTGGCCCCCAATCTGTTTGATTGCCAGGTCCTGCCTTGTCCAGATGCTGCCAGCCATTGGTGGATAGGACCAGGTCACGAGGTGGCTGACTGCAGAGCCCAGGGGGATCCCAGGACTAGTGCTGGTTCACTGTTTGGCACTCTTTTTCTGAGTTGGGTGTTTGTGGGGTCAGAGGTCCCAGATCTAGTGTTGACCTTCTGGTAGGCTGGGCCCCTTCCTGAAATGGCTAGCTACAGTGTCTAAGCTGTCCCAAAGTTTGTGTTTGCCAGCTGGTGGGTGGGGCCAGATTTTTGGATGGATGGCTGAGGGGTCTAAGGTGCCTCATTGCTCATGCCAGCCTGTTGGTGCATGGGCTGTGTCCTTGCATGGCAGGCTGCAGGGCTGTGGTGGTCTTGGGTTTGGTGTCTGCCTGTTTGTGGGTAAGCCCAGAGCTAAGGGAATCCTGGGACTGGTGCCTGCCCACTGGTGGGTGACGCCAGGCCCTAGGGCTGACACTGGCCCACTCATGGGTAGGGCTAGGTCCTGGTGTCTCTGGCTGCACGTCCTAGGGTATTCCAAAGCTGGTGTCAGTTGCTGATGAGCAGGGCCAAGGTCTAGGGGGTGCTAGGGCTAGTACAGGACCTGGTGGGTGGAACCAGGTCCCAAGATCTCTGGTTGTAGGGTCCTGGGGTCCTGAGTTGGTGTGTTAGCCCACTGGTGGGTAGGGTTGGGGGCCAGATGGTCCTTGGGCCGGTGCCTGCCAACTGGTGTGTGTGACTGGTTTGGGAGCCAGTACTGGCCCACTGATGGGCAGAGCTGGGTCCCAGAGGGCTCTGGGGAGTTTCCAGGGCTAGTGCCAGAGCACTGGTGGGTCCACGTTCTGGGCCCTCTCGTGGGCAGGGCTATGTCCCAGGGTGTCTGTGGGCTCAGGAGTTCTTAACACAGTGACATCATGGTGGTTGGGGATGTGTCCCCACTTGGCTAGTTGCTTAGCTTAGCCTGAGGTGTCCAAGTACTGGTGCCAAAAGGCTGGTTGGTGGGGCCAGGTCCAGGTGTTAATAAGATTTTGCCTCTTGCCTCTCCAAGATCAGCAGGGGGGTCTGACCCAGGATCATTTCAAATTACTGCTTCTACCCTGTGTCCTGGAACATGTGAGGTTTTGTGTGAGCCCTTTAAGAGTGGAATCTGTTTTCCACAGTACTTTGGCTCTTCCAACCTGCTGGTCTTCAAAGGCAAATGTTCTAGGGGCTCATTCCAGTTCAGGATCCCTGGGCTGGGGAGCCCAATGTGGGGGTCAGACTCCTCGCTCCTTGGGAAGTACCTCTGCAACTGTAATTATCTTCCCATTTGTGGGTCACCCACCCAGTATGGGTCTTAATTGTACTGCATCTCCGTCTCTCCTACCCACCTTATTGTGGTTCCTTCTTTATATCTTTAGTTGTAGAAGATCTTTTCTACTAGAATCCCAGTCTTTCTCATCAATATTTGTTCTGTAAATAGTTGTACTTTTTTTTTTTTTTTTGCGGTACACGGGCCTCTCACTGTTGTGGCCTCTCCTGTTGCAGAGCACAGGCTCCAGATGTGCAGGCTCAGCGGCCATGGCTCACGGGCCTAGCCGCTCCGCGGCATGTGGGATCTTCCCGGACTGGGGCACGAACCCATGTCCCCTGCATTAGCAGGCGGACTCTCAACCACTGCGCCACCAGGGAAGCCCAATAGTTGTACTTTTGATGTGCCCATAGGAGGAGATGAGCTCAGGGTCTTCCTACTCAACCATATTGACCACAAATACCCACTCCCCATACCCTTCCTTTTACTCTGGATTTGAACACACCCTTGAAAAGGAAGCTAATTGCTTGGTAGAACCTGACTGCTGCATGCAATCATTTTATTTGGACTGACATTGTACCTGGAGCAGCTGGAGTACATATTGCAGTGTAAGCCACTCCAGAAGTGAAATTAAATTTGTGTCTTCCATGCCCCATTACAGGAAATAATCATCACAGTGGACAACATCACAAAAAACATTGACCTTCTTACTCAATAACTTCAAGAGACTCAACTGACAGGATTCCACTACCAACAAGCACTTCAAATGATCTTGGCCACCAGAGGGAGGCTGTGTCCTGTGGTCAGAAGCAATTGCTGCACATTTGTTCCAAAAATTTCTCTGACCTCTACATCACATACAAGAACATTTGAGATGCTAACCAAGAAATTTGTTGCGTTGCCACCACAGTCCTTATATTATCATGGAAGGCCCTTTCCACATTGATTACCTAGGAGCCATTGAAATATTTGCCAACTTGCTGCAAGTCTTGATTTAATTCCTCCCTATAACATCTAATGATCACTTTTCTGCTTCTTTTAATAGGTATCCCCCTAACTAAATACTTTGTCTCCAGATTTTTTTTTTCAATTACAGACAACTGTCAGAGCACAACAGATGGTTCAGTTACTTCTCCAAGAACAGAGGCAGTAAGAAACTGCTGACTATATGGATTATATCACCAAACATTGACCACAAATTCAGCAGAAATTACTCTAATCCCTAAGATTATTCTAAGACAAACAGTGTTTGTCCTGAGCAAGAGTTCGGACTGACAAGGATAAACACAGTCTTTTCCTCTTTTGCTTAAATCTGCTGACAATGCCTGACTCAGACCTTCTAACTACCCATAATTTATCTTACAATTGATTAGCTGAGATTAGAGCTTGCTAACCACAGAGAAAAAAAACTTCCTTTTCAGATAACTAACTAAGGCTCCCCCATCTTGCAAAACAACCCCAAATATAAATCACCCCACCTGCAAATTGTTTATCCCTCCCTATAAAAACCTAAAGCAAAACCACCTGCTGAGATACTCTGATCTTTGGAACTGGAGTATTATCCTTATTGAAGTAACCTAACCTGAACAAATCAATCACCTTGTTCAGTTTTTATTTTGATAGTAATCATTTAGAAAATCTTATTAATATAATCAATGTGAATAAACATACCTAATAATAACCACTTTCTTACCTCAACCCAAGTATAGCCACGCAAGACATTCACTCAGAGAAAGAGCAAACTCACATTATTCCCTAATAAACTCTATGATAATAGGATACAATTAAGGTGAGCTATTAAGGTGGTACTATGTAAAGGACCCAGGAATATTGAAGTTCTGCCTTGACCATCCCATTCCTCTTTCTCCAAAATCTCCAATGGAGAAATACTCATATAGTAAGCCAAGCAAAGCAAAAAAACATGTTATTATCAGGAGAATGTAAGGCCCATACATCACTGTAAAACTCCAGTGGTTTGGCTGACTATATAGAAAAATTGTTTTCCCTAAGTAAAGTAGCATCAAGCCAGCAGACCCTAAAGTTGCTCTGTTTTGACCTCCAAAGCCTAAACTCTGAAATCTCCATTCCAATGGGACACTCAAGAATAAATCAGTGGAAGAAAGAGAATGATTATTTCATGAGAGCTTATGTATAACTCTAAGAAAAATCTTTTTAAAATTTTGGCATAACAAGTGCCCTAGAAATGAACTGAATCCAGATCAACGCTCCTCTTTACAGGTCATGAAGAAAAGGGAAGGAAGGCAAATAGGATCCTCACTTTCTTCATGCCAAAAGTAGCAGTGGGCAGGGAATGACTCTTAAAGATGAAACATAAACAACTTCTACCACTGAGCTCTTATTGTCTCTGTCTGCTAAGTGGCTAAAGTTAGCAGGAGACTCAAAAAACCTCAGAAATTAAAGATTCTTATAATGTATTGGAAGATTTCATAGTCTCATGATAAACTGTATTATTTTTGCTTAGAAATTATTATAATTTATCTTTAGTTGATTTTGATTAAATGTATGCGTTCCTTATAATACAATCACTAATATGAAAAGAGTTACATTTATGGAATTTGTTTGTTGAACTTCGAAGTAACAGTTATCTTTTTTGTCCTGGAAATACCAAAGAATCAAATGTTAATATTCCTCCAGTCTTGGAACAGAATTGTAAGAGAAAGAGGAAGATGCTTTAGCCTTTTCTCCCCCTCTAGGAGCAACATGAAAGTCTGAACTCACAAAACATTTGCAGCAACAGGCTCTTAAAGGCTATTTCTAATCCAAACAGCAATAAAACAAGCTTAAAGTCCAGTGTATGACTTTAAGTATGACGTGATGACAGAGAATACAAAAGGACTTAAGCAGAAAAAGAAAAAGACAACTGAGCTCCTGAGGCAGTAAGAATTTTTTCTTTGCAGATTAAAGAGGATGCCTTACAAATAAATCTATCACGTTTCAAGTGGTAGTCATAAAGCAGAGCAAAAATACCCAAAAGGAAAAACAAGAAAATGACCTCTGTGCAGATGGAAAAATATTTTCTAAAAAGTCTTTATCTCCACTCAATACAAGGTGGAGAAACAGTATGCTCTAACCATCTAGAGCAGACTATTTAGGCTCATACCTTGAGTTAAATGAATCAGATACAAAGAAAAAAGCAGCCTGTATCCCTTAAGTGGAAATCTATTATTATATCTCAAAAGTATACTGTAACAGAATATTTTAGGTTCTATCGTTCTATTATGATATCTTGATAGTTTTCAGGTGGTTCTGCCTATACATATCTTTTGCATCTCTTCCATGAGGAAGAGGGACATCATTTATACAGGCAAGTGACTCCCTTACCCTCCTTCATTTTCTTAGGAACACCTTAAGCCTGCCCTTTTCCAGCTGATTGCATATAGATAACTCATTTAAAGATTATATATATATATATAATATTACAATATTTACACTATAATATTAAAGATTATATAGGTATGACATTATATAATATCTGTGTAATCTTTATAATATCTATAGATACTATATATCTATAATATCTATATCTATATAATATATATCTGTATCCCAAGTTCTTGCCAGAAAATATAACCCTGGGTTATCTGCTATTTTACCCTTGTCAAAAGCTTGATTGCCAGACATACTATTTATGGGTGATGTGCTGAAGGATAGGCAGTCTACCTACTCCCTCATCTCTTCTAAATTAGAATTGAACATCAATACTGATGTTCAAGACCTGAGAATGTGTACCACATTGTGATGCAGCAGCCTCTTAATGAACTACTGTAACAAGTTGAGCTTTTTCCTTACATCTTTGGACAATTTAAATAAACAGCTCACTCAGAGTTAATCCTGCATATATCAGAGACAAGAAGAGTGATGTTTTTCTAATAAATTGATTGGCTTTAATTTATGGATATTCTAAATCTTGTAAATGATTTTATTTCCATCTTTGTTTCGCCTGGTAAATCTTAGGGCCAAATTTGCATCTCACTTCTAGCAAATGCACAGAAAAATATATTGATCTGTGCTAATCTAACCCAAGCGTTCGTTGGTGTTCCTCTTGAATTTTTTCCCTTCGACCCTATCCCTCAAGTACGTTTCACTGTAAGATACAACAAACTCTTTAAAAGTAGAGTTGCTATTATTCGTCTATCTTCAATTGAATGACACATGGAATAGTAATTAAAGAAGCTTCCCCAAATATAATTAAGGTTTATGGAAATATTCAGAAGTACAATTGATAAATTATCATTACTCATGTCTATTTTCAGCTTTATCCTTTCATTAAGAGAGCACGCAGTTCACTCTGATAATATTACATTGTTTTAATGTCAATGTTCCCGTGCAATTTATATTTCAACACATTGAGAATAACGGTTTCATCTTGAACAGTGTTAAAAATACTCTTTTCCTGGTGACATAACTAATGAGCCACCAAAAAGGCATGTCTGTAACCAGGAAGGATATTAAATAACAACTGACAGAATCATATGATAAATTGCTATATTTTGACATCTAAAGGATTATTTTCAATTATTTTTCTTGGACAATTAAGCTTATTCAAATTCCATAATGGGTTGTGTCAGTCATCATCATACATAAACCACTTTAATGGTGTACAGTAAGCTTTTTGCTCTTCATATAAATATCTTAGGACCTATAATTACACCTCATTAAATCCTGGCACCATAATTTGGAAATCCCATTCATAATATTTAAAATTATACTAAGTAAATAAAGTGTATTATCTCTAAAGCATTCATGAACATGAACTTGTCTACAGGATAATATTTTAAATTGCATAAACTAGGTACAAGCATAATACAAGAGGTTGATAATATAAAATGACAAGAACTTTTGTTTTTTTCTACCATAGAGTAAGTGTACTGGATAAATACACTCTTAATACATTTTTATACATATTTGTTCTAAAAGCAAACCTAAAAGATATATTTGTTACCTTACCTATAATGCTTTATCAAAGTTAGTTAACTCAACCAGTGTTTTACTCAATATAATCATTGAATAGATGAAATTTGGGAAAGTATAACATGCTAAAAAACTTGAAATTGCCTGAGATTTTACTTTGTTTCCTAACTAACAAGAAAGCGTTCCACAAGTTCACTGATGCTGGCCTCCTTGGTCATAAACAATGACTTTATTACTGATAGTATGAGCAGTAGCCAGAGTATCAGCATTTTCTAAATTGCCTGAACCCCAATTTCCAAAGGTTGACCTAAAGAGAGAGAGGTGTGCCTGTAGACACATTAGGTTGCATGACAGGAGAGGAAGCCAAGCTCAGGGAACCTGAACCTTTTATAATGGATGGTAAACCTGCTTGATCTTTACCCCAAAGGGAGACATCTTTACACTGGACAGTAAATAAACCTACCCTTTGCTCCAGTGGGAAATACTATCTCTATTTTCAAAGGCTGTTCACTGTACAAACATCCTTGAGAAGATACTTCAGAACAAGGACAACAAATGTCTCAGCTCTCAAGACATGCAGAAATGTGAGAGACCAATTGTGAGTTGTCTCCCAATATATGGCATATGAAAAGTCCCAGTAAGAGCCTTTGATATAATATTACAATATTATGTGTCTCCAAAGTTCATAATAGAATGAGTGTAATTTTTAAAGTTAGGAGTTTCACCATAAATTTTTTATTTCTCTTCAAAAGGAATATCAAATTTTCCTATTGGTTTGTTTTATCTACCATACAAGGTGGATATTGTCCTATTCTAATAAAATTACATTTATGCTCAGTAATTCTCAGAATGCTTACAGCTGGTAAGCTCTTAAAAGTACAGATTCCTGAGCCCTATCCTTGGAGATTCTGGTGCAGTAGGTCTGTAATGAAACATGAGAATCTGTATTTTGAAGTGTTTTCAAGGTCAACACACACATGAAAATGTGTTCAACTTCATTAATTATCAGAGAACACTAATTAAAACCAAAATGCAATACTACTGTATACCCACCAGATTGTTTGTTTTAAAAAGATAAAAACCAGAACTCACAAGTGCAAACTGGAACAACCACTTCAGAAAACTGGCAGGATCTTCTACTGAACATGGCAGTTCCCATGACATGGTGACTTTACATTTCTACAGAAATGTAAACCAATGTTTACTAGAAGGCATATACAAGAATATCAATAGCAAAACTTTATGTAATAGCCAAAAACTAGAAACAACTGAAAGGTTTATCAACATTAGAACAGAAAGATAAATTTTGGTATCATCATTCAATAAAAATATATATGGCAATGAGAATGACTAAACTACCACTAAGCACAAGAACATAAATGAATCTCACAAACATAATGTTGAGTGAAGTAAGCCAGTCATTAAAAGGCTACCTACTGTATAACTCCATTCACATCATATTCAACAATATTTGCCAAATATTATGACTGAAAGGAGATTACTACTTATAATACACAAAGATTCCTTACTAATCATTGAGAAAAAACACTTCAAATACCTTAATATGAATGTGTGGTTATGCAACATACAAAACAAGGATATACAAATGGATAATATGCCCATGAAAAGATATTCAACTTCCATAAAAGAAATGTAAATAAACATCTAAGAGATCACATTTCACTCACCAAACTTGGAAGAATTAAGATATTTAACAAAAACTAGAATTGTTTTATGTAAACAGATTCTTTCCTGTAAAGTTGGTAGATACTTACATTAATATATTTCTAAAGGGAACTTTAAAAGTGTATGTTACATCATCAAACATGCATACCTATTAATCCACTAAACACAGAGATTTTTGTCTAACTGGATTATTGTTAGACTACAACATCTCAGTGACTGACATGGCTGAGGCTAATAAATGAATGTTGAATGAATGAATGAATAAACTCAACTAAAGATAGGACGAGATGAAAAATTGTATTTGAGCAAAATTGTTTTCTATAGAATTGTTCATACTAGAAAAGAAATGGAAATAACCTATATGTCTATAATTAAACACATGGAAAATTAAGAGATATTAGAAACAAGAGGCTCCCTTATTTATTGACATAGGAAATAATCAATAATGATGTATAGAGTCAAAAGCAAGTTAAAACATCAAATGCAACAGAGTATTTCACTTAAAAATATATGTATATACTTATGTGTATATGTGTAAAGAGAGATGTGTTTGGAAGGATAGTTACAAAAATGTTAATAATGGTGTTTTCTGATGTATGTAGTTTAGGGATATTTTTACTTTCTCTTTTACATAATTTGAATTGTTTTATTATGGGCATGTATCACTTTTTAAAGTAGTTATTTTTTACAAATTAAAACCAAATTATATTAAAATCATACTAACAAACACCTTCCAAAACATCTCTCATTTCCACTGAGTCTTAACATTGACAAAGATTTACTGGGTGTAGAAATTCTAACAGCCCTAATAAAAGCAATGCCTGGCATTAACATCTATCTATTTTATTTTAGAGCTTAATTTACCATCAGTTACATTCAAACTCTGCATCTCTTTACAATTCATTGTATGTTGTGATAACAAGAAATTTAAGTATGTATCCAAAATACACCACAAATAAAATGTCCAAATATAAGATATTTACTCAAACTGAATGCAAACATCCACAGACATCTCCTTAGATTAGAGTCTAATTTTAACTTTAATCTGGAAATATGAAAATTAAGAACTCTCTACTTTAAAATGGGCAGGAAGCCATTTTGAATTGTTGAGGAAACACTTTGCACCCAACCCATGTAAAATGCTCCTAAATATTGCTTCTGTGATATTAAGATGGAGTGATAAAAGAAGTAGATTTTATTGTACACAGAGAAGGTATCAGGTATAGTTATTAATGATTTCTCCAACAAATATAGAGTACCAAATGTGTCCTAAGCCATGCATTAGATGTTATGAAGGACAAAAAAAATCATAAGATAAAATCTTTGTTCTTGAGAAGCTCTCAGTTAAATTGGAGAGATAGAACTCTTGGATACATAAAGAATGGGAACAAATCCAGATAACTGATAATCAGGTGGTAGACAAAGGATGTATGTGTGTGTCTGTGTACATCTGTGTATGTATGTCTGAGAAAAGTAGATTAATGTTCCCTGGGATTTCAGATATAGAGATGCAAAAGCAAAATTAAGAAGATGTAAACAAGGACTAACTAATGGAGTTGACACAGAGTAAAGCAAGTACAACTTAATTGATGAAGTCTCGTACCCCAAGCACTGTTAAGTCTGTATTAAACATAAGGTAAGAACACTATCTTTCACCCAGTACTCACAATGTGGATATCCAAGATTTCACTATTAATATACTACAAAAATATACAACCTTTTTAGAAGCTGTGTTAGCTAGAGTTATCCAGAGAGACAATATTAATAAAGTTAATAACATCAATATATATATATTGAGAAATATATATATATATTTTAAGAAAGTTATTATAAAGAATTGGCTCATGTTATAGAGGCTGAGAAATCCCACAATCTACCATCTGCAACGTGGAAACTCAAGAAAGCTGGTGGTATAATTCAGTTCAAGTCTGAAGGCCTGAGAACCAGGGGAGCTGATAGTGTAGATTCTAGGTCGGGTCTTAGGGCCTCTGAACTAGGAGTACTGAGGGAAGATTGATGTCCTAGCTGAAGCAATCAGGCATTTTGTTCTTTTCAAGCCCTCAGTGCATTAGATGATGCTCACTCACATTAGGGAGGGCAAACTGCTTTACTGTGTCCACTTATTGAACCTTGAGGTCAATATGCTAAGAGAAATAAGTCAGACAGAGAACGACCAACGCTGTGTGATATCACTTATATGTGGAATCTAAAAAAGCCAAACATAAAAACAGAGAGTAGAAAGGTGGTTACCAAGAGCTGGGAGTTGTGGGAAATGGAGAGAAGTTTGTTAAAATATACAGACTTCCACTTAGAAAATGAATAATTTCTAGGGATCTAATGTATAGCAAGGTGATTATAGTTAATAATGCAGCATTTCACACTTGAAAGTTAAGAGAGTAGAACTTAAATGTTCTTACCACAAAAAGGAAATGCTAATTATGTGATGGTACTGTTAGCTAAAGCTATTGTGGTCATCATAAGTCAAATGCTAATTTCATCCAGAAATACCCTCACAGACACACCCAGAAATAATGTTTAGCCAATATCTTGGCATAAACATAATATCTCTATTATCCAGTCAAACTGACACACAAAATTAGCCATCAGAAATTCACCCTTGTCAACTTAGCACTATATGCATCTCCTTAAACCATACTTAATCACCAAATAAAAACAACCAAAGTCATAATTCCACCTAACATGGTACAACTCTGTTGTTTACAACTGAAAATGTCCTCACCCCCTCCCCAGAAAAGGAGGTAAATAGGAGAGTGATGTTTACTTTCCTTCTTGTTGTCTCATATCTTAAATATAGTGATATAAAGTCAATACATTTTCTGAGACATGAGAGGAAATAAGAGAGGAAAGAAAAATTCTATAAACACTATACACACATACAAATGTATTCATAACAAAATATGAAAGAAATATTCATGATAATTACCTTATTTCTGTACTTGGCCATCTGGTTGTAGCTGGTATTTATAATTGCCTTTTTCCACTACCCACACTATTATTCACTTTGTCTTCAGCAAGCACCTTAGCTGGTCATAGTTCTTTACCTGATGGGGTGACCAAAATCTTTATTCCTCAAGGATCTGGGCCATTAGTCATCCTGCGTGGGTTGGGTTGTTGTAGTTTTCTATTGACCTTAATCTTAGGACATGGTAATGATTAGAGATTCCCTAAGGAATCTCCTGTATTCCAGGCATACTCTTTTTTTTTTTTTTTTTTTCGGTATGCAGGCCTCTCACTGTTGTGGCCTCTCCCATTGCAGAGCACAGGCTCCGGACGCACAGGCTCAGTGGCCATGGCTCACAGGCCCAGCCGCTCCGCGGCATGTGGGATCTTCCTGGAGCGGGGCACGAACCCGTGTCCCCTGTATCAACAGGCGGACCCTCAACCACTACCACTGCGCCACCAGGGAAGCCCCAGACATACTCGTTTTTAATTTCAGTGTGGAGTAGTAGCCCAATTTCCCCTGGTAGTCAGTATCAATCATCATAGCCAGCACAGTAATTCCCTTCTTTGCCTATTGATTCAGATGTATGAGGAAACCAAAGTGGCCAGGTGGCAGTCAACTTTCAGACCAATGAAATCATTGTTGTGTCTCCTGGTGGATGTGTCCCTCCCTTTGGAACCAGGACCTCAAGACAAGCAGAACATAAAATCATGGGAAGAGGAAGCAAAAATTTTGCAAGTGGTATCACTAGGATAAGAAATATAAGAATAGTCAGTACCAGTTTCAGTGGGAGTGAAAAGGAGGGCTACTTACTCCCAACCAGAAGAAACAGGATCAAGTAGAAATGAATGCTTGAGTAAGTTGAGTTTTGATGAATGAATCATAGCTGGCTGGCTATATGAGGAAATTGACAGCCAGAAAGCATAAGTGTCTGGGCTAGTTATTTGTCTATTGTTTCTCAGCAATATATCAATTCTATATTATACTATGCTCTGAAGTATTAGAGCTTAGAGTCTGCAAATTGCATATGCTAAACACCTTTTCCAGCTGGCTTCCAGCTGGCTTCTGCCAATTGGGATGCACTGGAGGGATATTAGGAAAGAGAGAAGAGGCAAACACCTCAAATCCCAATTTTGCCACATGGCAGCACCTCTGTCATGGTCTCAGCTCCTGAAGCTGTGGCCTCTACAACCATGGTTCCGGTTACTGCAGTAACAGCCCTTCCTCTGATAAGCCCACCTCTTCCTTCCCTTTCATTTCTCTAGGCCTAGAGAATTTACTAGTTTCACCTATTAATTTTATCTTCTCCTTTTTGCTTTTCTACCCTGCCAATACCTGTGTAATAAATTCCCTGTATTAAATCCTCTCTTCTGAAACAGGTAGTGTGGTTTCTCTTTCCCTCACTAGTCTCTGACTAACATGTACTTAGTGACAAGCTGAGATTCTTGGATTAGATTGCTTACTTTTTGAGCTTGAATGCAGTGATAACCTCCTCATCAAATTGAATTTATACACTAGTAACCAGTAACATGCAATGACATCATGTTTTGCTTAGGAAGATCACAATGTTGGAGTAGTATTAGTATGCACAATCTGAAAATGCACCTCTCACTATGTCTCCCACAGAAGGACCATAGGACATTCCCTTAACTAGGCATTGGGAAATGTGTTAGTAAAGAAAGTACTGTGTCAGTTAGAAAGCTCTGTGGCACCTGTCCTCTGAAAGGTAGAATAATGGTGGGAGGTGCTACCATTGTAACCAGATTCCTGATGGGAATGGGAATAGTGGAATGTCAGAATGCAGGAAGTCAATTGTCAGTACTTAACTCCAGTGCTAAGATAGGCAAATTAGCATAATAGGAAATAGAACAAGAGCAGCAATCAGAAGGTTTGACTTATGGTACTTAGATATTTGGTAATGGTTAACTGATCACCTTATCTCTGGAAAGAAAACTGGTGAGAATCTTACTAAAGTATTACTTGATCTAGATAACTTAACAAAGTCTAGTTCTAGTTGGCACTATAATATAGCCTCACAGCTTCTTGCTCAGTTACCCAACTTAATGGGATCCCCTTAAGGAAGAATCCTACAATGCTGCCCAAGAGTATACTGTAAATATTACTCCAAGCTTGCCTAGGAGTAAAGGAACCTAAAGCTATTATTCAGGGTGACTCTCCATAGGAAAAGAAATCTTTCTGGGATTAATAAATACTGGCCTGTGTTGATACTAATTTATGAGTACCTAAAACATTAGAGGTCCACCATCAAAGGGAAGGATTATTGTGGCCAGGTGATAAAAAAAGTTTTGTCCTAAGTCTCACAATGAACAAAGTAATTCTACAAAACCATTGTGCATCATTTCTCCAGTTGCTGAATGTATGAATTCAATAGGCATGTTTGGCAACTTGCCAAATGGAATGGAGTAAGATTTGTTATGGTAGAAAAAGCCAAGTAAAATGCCCTGGAACATTCCCTCCATCCAGGAAGCCAGCACTCCCAGAACAAACCACATGGCATGTCGAGTCCACCTGCCGATGCAGGGGACACGGGTTCGTACCCCAGTCCGGGAAGATCCCACATGCCGCGGAGCGGCTGGGCCCGTGAGCCATGGCCGCTGAGCCTGCGCTCCGCAGCGGGAGATGCCCCAACAGTGAGAGGCCCGCGTACTGCAAAAAAAAAAAAAAAAAAAAAAAAGATATCAGATACCTCCTCATGGACCCAGTCTCTGAAACTATGGTCTCTCATCCACTGTCTTAGCTCCTGAGATAGTGGCAGCTCCTGAAGTAATAGTATTTCCTTAGGCAGTTGGAGTTTTTGAGGAAGTAACCCCTTCTCGCTTCTAAGTTGTGTTTAACAACATCTCCTCCCTGTTGTTTTTTCAGACTTAGATACTGGCAGCTTCCTGCAGTTACTAATCTCTCTCTCTCTCTTTTTTTTTTTTTTAGCTCTTCCAGGTTTTCAACACCTGCATAACCAGTTTCCTGAATTACACCCTCACTTTTTTTTTTTTTTTCTGGTACTTGGGTCTCTCACTGTTGTGGCCTCTCCCGTTGCAGAGCACAGGCTCCGGACGCGCAAGCTCAGTGGCCATGGCTCACGGGCCTAGCCGCTCCGTGGCATGTGGGAATCTTCCCGGACCGGGGCACGAACCTGTGTCCCCTGCATCGGCAGGTGGACTCTCAACCACTGCGCCATCAGGGAAGCCCACACCATCACTTCTTGAAAGACTTTGCATAGTTTCTTTTTTCCTGAGCAGAATTTGACTAAAACAAGGGTGTTTTCCATGGGATGAGATTCAGTGATTAATGCAGTAATCATATATTTCAGTATCTGATGTGTGCTTCTAGGGGTGTGCCTATATCATTAGAGAATAACATTGTTAAGGAATTATTACCATGTAATACAATTAAAAGTGCAGCCATGTGCATCAACAGCACGTGCAGTGACAAAACGAAGAACAGGAAGAAGAGATGAGGCATCTCTAAGAGCCTAGAAGTGATGACCTCAATAGCAGAAATAAAATAGAGTAGGAGAGACCTCTCAGAGGGAAAATGAAGGAGTATTAAAAATTCTTATATAGAATAAGAAGGAAGTGTTGTGATATTTATTCCATTACCTGACATAAGTTTAAAGTCAACTTGCTCAGCGAAATATTTCCCTCTCCTTTCTTCACCTGGAGGGCATTTTCCAACTCTATCATCATACGTTCCTTTTGTATTTTATTGTCTCCTTTTTAACACCAGCGTATAGATAGTCAAAGCTCAGATTCTTAAGAAGTTTGTAATCCTAGTATTTCCTGAAGGCTGTTTAAGATATAATGTAGACATAAGCACAGACATAGACAAGGACATAGACATAGATAAAGATATGTTTAATACTCAAAAATGATTGACAGTCCCATCTGACACATGAGAGGCTTAGTGATGGACTACAAATTTATCCAAAGTGTACTAGTCAGTTTTTTGAACAATTGATAAACAATTATATAAAGACTTTCACTTTTTTTACATACAAAAAAAAATGGTTTACTTGTAGTCCACTAAACAAGGTATTAAAATTTGATACTTTTAAATTAAAGCATTGTGTAGTAGGTTTTACCAAAGAACTGGAGTTAGTATTCTACTAAGAAGTCTGGCTGCAGACTTCCTTTCAGAACACACACAGAGGTAATTGGAAAAACTTGTGATTTGGGGAAATACTTTATTAACAGTATATTATCTGTGTTGTCTTAAGCTAGCTGTAGTTTTCTATATTCTTGCTTTTTGTTTTTAATTGCTTTATTTTACCTTCATTAATGCCAATTTTATTTTCAGAGTTAACTAACAAAGCCAGCAAGTAAGGTAACTATGGATCCCGCAAACAGATGATTCTATGTAACTATTATACATAGACCCAACAGATTTATGATTCGGATTAAAGGACAATGAAAAGCAAACAGAGTGACTGTGTGAAGAGGCAGTTATTTTATCTTGGACCAATTTAAGACGGCTTCATGGACTGAGGAAGGTAAGGAGCCATTACCGTGACAGGACAGCAGTAATCTTACAGAGAGTCTTGGAGTTCCAGGGTTTCAGGTTACTCTCTGTAGCTGTTCAAGCATCTGTTTCTTTTAAGGCTAATCTATATATGTATATGTCTATTTATAGACTGCCTATTTGGTAGGTCAATCAGCCAACATGAAATTATTGAGAGAGGCTAGTGTGCTCTAAAGTGGGTCTGAGTATGTTGTGAGCAGTGTATTAGGTGATAGAAAACCAAATTCCTGATCTAGAGTCCATGGGCCAGACTGTCACTGTATCTCACACACATAGCACAGGACACCTTCTCAAAGAAGCAGAATAAATTAGCCAAAGTGTATTTCATCATTTGAAAAGTATCAAATGAATGCATTAATAAGTAAAAAATTTCAAGAAATATTCTCTCTTTAATTCATGAATCGTATTAACTATTAATATCAAAAGGATAGAGGAAAGATACAGATTCCAACTACAATGCATTCTGTCAGAATTCACAGTGAGGTAGATTCATCCCAGAGCCTATTCCAATTGTAGGGCTCCCACCTCCTGGCACTGCAAACCAGTCAGCCATGAGCTATCTCCCTCTCTCTGGCCAGATATAATTGTTGAAAGAGAAAAGACTTTCACTGCCCTAGCAATGCTATCCTCTCCTGCTTCCTTGGCAGCAACAGGGAGGCCAAAAGAAATTATCCGGAGAGCAAGAGCTCAAGCCTGGAGAGTCATAACCTAGGCTTCTAGAGTGGTTAGAATGTAAGGGTTCCTGGTGGAATTGAGGGAGTGAGGGGTGACTAAGGAGAAAATAAATGGTAGTATATACTCCTTGTCAAGTTCATGGAGAGGATTATATGTCCTTTGAATTACAAAGGAGAGCTTTCTGCAAAGAGCTGGAAATATAGTCCTGCAGTCAGCTGATTTGTTTAATTATAGGAAATCTAAGGTATCCCATTAGTTCGAGCTTTATTGTATTATTAAGGGGAGGTTTTTAGGCATAGAAATGTCTCTGAAATATGAGAAACCTTTCTTGCTGCCGTAGGTGAACTTATCTCCCGGTCATCATCTTCCCAGTTCAGCTTTAACGTCTGGAGTACTGTTACCCCAGACACAACAGTTATTTAATCTCATTTCATTTTTCAATGTCAGTGCACATTAATATTTTATAAATAGAAACAAAGTCCATAAGCTAAATTTTTCTCATAAGAATGTGCAGATGTATTTTTTAAGTGATGTATTTTATCATTATAATTTTATGATCTTTTAAAGCATCTAACAGTGGAAATCTGAGAGTCTTCCCCTCATTGCATCAGATTCTCCAATAACATTTGGCATATGAAAACAACTATCTTCTCAATTAATTAGACAACAGAAAATACCAAATGCAGTACTGCAAGGATATTTAACTTGAAAGAAACTAAGAAAAATAATATTTCTATAAATAAAAACAAATTTTAAGAACTATAACATAATTATTCAGAGTGAATGCATACTATCACAGTGTTTTACTTACTTCTTTATAATTTACCTAAACTACAGATATTTAAATGGATTTTTGGTAGTCAAACATTAATAAAATAATTTTTAAAGGTAACATCAAATAATAATCACAAAGGACTTAACTTATGTGACCCCATGCCAAATATTTTCACTTCACGTGGTGCACAACTTAGTGTGTTTCAACTAAAAAAACTCTCATGGGGACAAATATATCTCTGTTGTTTATTACTTTATAGGCCCCATGTCTGAGGGAGTAGAGACTGTATGAATCAATGGAACACACAGCCCAGATTAGATACGGCATGGTTTCATTTCATTGGACACTCATAATTCAGGGAGTTTTCCCCCACCTGTTATTGGAAATTTTCTAACAGTCAGACTCCTTCATCACTGAATTTTTCCCCAAAGCACACTCACTAAGTGAGTGCTCAGTGAGTGAAGCAAAGCAAAGTGCTTTGCTTCCTCAAAGTACTGCCCACCAACAAACATAACACCCCTCTCCCTAGGTGCTTTTAAACAGCTGGTACTGCATCTTCTCATATGTTAGTAAAAAAAAATAAATTTTTTTCTTAGCAATGATCTAAGATAGGTGACTCCAAATTGGTTCTCTAATCCCTAGGTTTCCATGGCAGGCCCTCAGTGTACCCTGAAATGGGTGAGAACATGTCCTTTGAGGCTGGAATGCTGGGACACTTGACCCTCTACTTTCTCTCTGCTTCAACTAGATTCACTATTCTTTCTCCTCTTTTACTTTGAAGTTCATCATTAATATATCATTTAAGAGGAAAATTAAAAGGTTCTAC
This sequence comes from Pseudorca crassidens, assembly GCF_039906515.1. Lineage (NCBI taxonomy): Eukaryota > Metazoa > Chordata > Mammalia > Artiodactyla > Delphinidae > Pseudorca > Pseudorca crassidens. The sequence continues at coordinate 73,063,950 of NC_090304.1, read as the reverse complement.
TATTTTTACACATTTAAAAATCTTTTATTCTCAGGCTGATTATATCTCATGAGGGAGATTTTTCCTTTCTTTTTTCTCCTAATTGAAGAAAACGTGCATGCTGCATCTGGCAAATGAGGGAACAAAGGTAGATGAGCATTAAGTATGTGTGAATCATATATTGCTTATTAATGTCTTTTCCCAAATAAATTATAAGTTTCAAGAGGGCTGAAAGCTCTTCACATGCTGTTATTCTTTGGAGCGCTAAAACAGTGAACAAAGACAGTGATGCTCAATAAAGTCTATTTGGCTTTTATTTTCTTCTTTCATCCCCCATCAATATTAAAATCAACTTAAATTCAGAATGATGTTTATTTTTGTATAAGTATGCTCGAATATCTGTGACCATGAGTCATATCTACTTAGTGGGCAATTTTTTTAATAAGTTTATTTATTTATTCATTTATTTTTTGGCTGCGTTGGGTCTTCATTGCTGCGTAGGGGTTTTCTCTAGTTGCGGTGAGAGCGGACTACTCTTCGTTGAAGTGCATGGGCTTCTCATTGCATTGGCTTCTCTTGTTGTGGAGCATGGGCTCTAGGTGCACAGGCTTCAGTAGTTGTGTCATGCAGGCTTAATAGTTGTGACTCGTGGGCGCTAGAGCACAGGCTCAGTAGTTGTGGCACACAGGCTTAGTTACTCTGCATCATGTGGGATCTTCCTGGGCCAGAGATAGAACCTGTGTCCCCTGCACTGGCAGGTGGATTTTTAACCACTGCACCATCAGGAAATTCCTTGGTGGGCAATTTAAAGCACGTTTTCACAGGATCCTGAGACTCAACTGTGTTTTGTGCACCAAGTGAAAATCAATGCTCTGTTATGTCTATCACCATATGTAGCATCTCTGAATGAATCTTTTCAACCTCCTTATCAGACATACAGCACAGGGATAAATTTATCTTTATACACCTTATGTGTGTCACCAAAAGTAGCCTCAGGAACACTGTAACCTAATGAACTAAGAATGTCCAATAAATGATTAGGCTGCACTTGACAAGGAAAGCTCACACTCTGTTCTTTAAAATCTAAAGTACAATATTTCTAGTGAAAACCTAGTTCCCCGGAAGTTCCTCCTAAAGTAACACCCATGATATTTTAACACTTGCCAGATGCAAAGTCTCCAGCTTTTAGTCCTAATTTTACTAACGTTTTTCTACAAAGAATCCATAAGATCATATTAATCATAGTCATGGTGGGTGGGGTTTTTTTTCCCAAGGAATTAACCGTATTTTGTTATTCTTGCCAAATTTTATAATTGAAAGTATCCAAATTTTCTGATTTTGAAACTATACCTGCTACAAATATAGTACAGAGTATAAGTTATCTAAATATTTTGAATCTATAAGTACCTCAAGATCAATTGTTTCCAGAAGAAAACAGCTTTATGGCCCTATCCTGAGTTTATGGAAGGTAAATGGAATGATCTGTTGAATTATTAAGATAAGAATCAAATAAAAAAGAAGCTTTTTGCAACTCAATGTAACTAATAATGTAAGTGGAGACAATCAAGGAAAATCGTTTTACCAAAACACATATAAATCACAAAATTCTTCTGACAGTTCATGGGCTACTGTACATTACTTTAAGTAACTTTTCTAAGTCTATGATGATATTGATGTGTGTTGTCACATTATGTTAACCCTGAAGGCTTGTCTATGCTTTATTTTCAAATATATGAAATAATACCTGAATTTAGGCATATAATATGCTGCCCTGAAGATGTGAAGGTGAACTTATTGGCTTGTCAATGCTAGGTTGTTACAGCTGTTGTCCCATTATTGGAAATTCACTTGGGATGATCCACACATGCTTTCTCATTTGGTTCTGTTTATAACCAAAGTCATACTTCTGCAGGTCTAGTGGTCAAGGTGCATGGGGCAACCTCTGAATACAGATATAAATGAAGCAAACTGGTCCATACCAAGATGAAACTTATTACTTTAACCTCATCATTGTGATGCTTTAACAAACTTAGCAAACCAGTTTGAATCAAGGATGCAAATCCTTACATAATATAAATGACACACGATCATTTTTATTGTCAAGTCTAAGAATTTCTAATCATCTGGAAAAAAATTTGAGCATTAGCAGGATATAGAAGACCCATCTTGAATTGATGGCATTTTTATTACTTACTTTGTCCTCATCCATTTCCTCATTCATTAGCAAATATTTATAGAAGGTATATGCTAAGCAAGCACTGTAGTAGATTAAGTGGACACAAAAATAAGCAAGTAATAATTATGACTCTCAAGAAGCATTCAGTTTACTGAGAGAAAAAACAAACAATAACTAACAATAACAGTGCAAGATAATAAAGTGCTTTCTGTTCATATTACTAAGGGGATTTAATAAAAGGCATCTTAATCAGATTGGGGAAAAGGTTTGATTCTCAAGGAAGAAATTGAGCCTTGATCAGTGTGTAGGAATTCGCCAAGTAGGGCAAGTGTTGAAAATGCCAGGAATTCAGCTTTCTGTGCAGACATTCAGCTTCCTCTAATACTTCAATTTCAAATTGTGCCCCCCACACATGTGTGCTTCCTGGACACTTTTCAATTCTCATAATAACACTATAATTGTAATTTACTCTTTATTTCCTTCCACCTATCGTTCTATACTATAGCTTCTCTTTATTTCCTTTCAAGTCCCTGTAGTCTGCAACCTACATAAACTTACATTTTAACAGGTATAATAATCCCCAGTATCTTGAATTGTCATAGCATAAAGCAAGAGCTAAGTAAATCATTGTTTGATTAAAGTTGAGGGAAGGGACAGTTTGTGCAAAAGCACTAATGTATGAAACAACTTGATAGGAAGTTGGTATGTCTAAAGGAATATACAGTGGTAACAGGATAGAGATGGTTCTAATTCTAATTCTTGACAAGAACTGTAACCATTTTGTAGCATAGAATAATGGGTTCAATTGCAGTTTTGAAGCTAAACTTCTTAGATTGTATTCTAACGCCACCATTTCCTAACTATTTTATATTGGGAAAGATATTTAATCTCTCTATCCCTCATTTTCTTCACCTGTAAAGTACATACATCAGGATTTGGTGATGTTAAAGTGAATTAATCTATATACACTTAGAATAGTATCCTTAACGTGGTATGCATTCAGTAAATGTTAGTTAACATTTCTAGGCAAAGAAACTTTTTCTAAAAACTATGCAGAGATAAGAATTTTAAGCAGTAGTGAGATATGATCACCTTGGACTCTGTATCAGTCAGGATTCACTGCAGGAAATAGAAAAGAACACTTCCACCCTAGTTGATTGTTAGTTGTCTGAAAAAGATGTCTCCAAGTTGTGTTTCTCAAAGGCATGGACACATCTAATTTATCTTTGATTGTACATCTTCCATATATTCTGGAACGTAATATTTCCTCAACAACAGTTAATTAATGAATAAATGCCTTTGGAATAAAGAAGAACATTGTATCAAACATTTTTATTCTACTAAATTTTTTCTAAAACCATTCCTCTGAGAATGAGTTAGGATCATTGCTGCATCCTCTTGTGCCAAATAGTAAATGCCATGCAAAAACAACACAGGAGGTTCTGCCCTTGGGACCTGGGAGAGGTGATTTGTGGCAGCTCCACGTCGGTTGTTGAAGGAGCAGTGCAACTCTTCTAAAATAAAATTTTACATGGAATCCCAGCTACATGAAGTGAATTCAGCATTCACACTGCAGTCATGCATGTGTGGTGAGTCCTCCTCACAGCAAAGTCACTAGAAGCCCAAGGTGACGACCCTTCTGTTCAACTCAGGGTCTGAGTATAAGCACCTGGCAATGACCTTTGATGAGGCATCTATTTCAAAGACATCCATTCAAATAAACACACTGCAGCTGCGGACATACCTAATGGCTACAATCAGCCCTGTGGCTGACAGGGTCTTGGTGCTCTGGCTGGGTGTCAGGCCTGAGCCTCTGAGGTGGGAGAGCAGAATTCAGCTCATTGGTCCACCAGAGATGTCCCAGATACACATAATATCAAATGGTGAAAGCTCTCCCAGAGATCTCCATCTCAGGACAAAGACCCAGTTCCACTCAAAGACCAACAAGCTCCAGTGCTGGACACCCTATGCCAAACAACTAGCAAGACAGGAACACAACCCCACCCATTAGCAGAGAGTTTGCCTAAAATCATAATAAGGTCACAGACCCACCAAAACACACCAACAGATGCAGTCCTTCCAACCAGAAAAAAAGATCCAGCCTCATCCACCAGAAAACAGGCACCAGTCCCCTCCACAAGGAAACCTACACAACCCACTGAACCAATCATACCCACTAGGGGAAGACACCAAAAACAACGGGAAGTACGAATCTGAAGCCTGTGAAAAGGAGACCACAAACACAGTAAGTTAAGCAAAATGAGAAGACAGAGAAACACAGCAGATGAAGGAGCAAGGTAAAAATCCACTGGACCAAACAAATGAAGAGGAAATAAACAGTCTACCTGAAAAAGAATTCAGAGAAATGAGAGTAAAGATGATCCAAAATCTTGGAAATAGAATGGAGAAAATACAAAAAACTTTTAAAAAGACCTAGAAGAACTAGAGCGCAAACAAACAATGATGAACAACATAATAAATTAAAAATTCTCTGGAAGGAATCAATAGCAGAATAACTGAGGCAAAAGAATGGAGGAGTAACCTGGAAGATAAAATAGTGGAAATAACTACCACAGGGCAGAATAAAGAAAAAAGAATGAAAAGAATTGAAGACTGTCTTAGAGACCTCAGGGACAATATTAAATGCACCAATATTTGAATTATACGGGTCCAAGAAGAAGAAGAGAAGAAGAAAGGGACTGAGAAAATATTGGCAGATATTAGAGTTGAAAATTTCCCTAATAAGGGAAAGGAAAGAGTCCGTCAAGTCCAGGAAGTCCAGAGAGTCTCATACAGGATAAATCCAAGGAGAAACATGTCAAGACACATATTACTCAAACTATCAAAAATTAAATACAAAGAAAACACATTAGAAGCAGCAAGGGAAAAGCAACAAAAAAAGCTACAAGGGAATCCCCATAAGGTTAACAGCTGATCTTTCAGCAGAAACTCTACAAGGCAGAAGGGAGTGACAGCATATATTTAAAGTGATGAAAGTGAAAAACCTACAACCAGGATTACTCTACACAGCAAGGATTTCATTCACATTTGATGGAGAAATTAAAACTTTTACAGACCAGCAAAAGGTAAGGAAATTCAGCACCACTAATCCAGCTTTACAACAAATGCTAAAGGAAATTCTCTAGGCAGGAAACACAAAAGAAAGAAAAGACCTACCATAACAAACCCAAAACAATTAAGAAAATGGTAAAAGGAACATACATATCAATAAAAACCTTAACTGTAAATGGATTATATTCTCCAACCAAAAGACATAGACTAGCTGAATGGATACAAAAACAAGACCTGTATATATGCTGTCTATAAAGACCCACTTCAGACTAGGGACACATACAGACTGAAAGTGATGGGGTGGAACAAGATATTCCATGAAAATGGAAATCAAAAAAAAGCTGGAGTATCAATTCTTATATCAGACAAAATAGACTTTAAAATATAGGCTATTACAAGGCACAAAGAAGGACACTACATAATGATCAAGGGATCAGTCCAAGAAGAAGGTATAACAATTGTAAATACTTATGCACCCAACATAGGAGCACCTCAATACATAAGGCAAATGCTAACAGCCATAAAAGGGGAAATCAACAGTAACACAATCATAGTAGGGGACTTTAACACTTCATTTTCACCAATGGACAGATCATCCAAAATGAAAATAAATAAGGAAAGACAGGCTTTAAATAATACATTAAACAAGATTGACTTAATTGATTTTTATAGGACAGTCCATCCAAAAACACAGGCATACACTTTCTTCTAAGGTGCTCATGGAACATTCTCCAGGATAGATCATATCTTGGCTCACAAATCAGGCCTTAAATTTCAGTATTCTTAAATTTAAGAATATTGAAATCATATCAAATATCTTTTCTGCCCATAACACTAGGAGACTAGATATCAATTACAGGGAAATATCAGTAAAAAATACAAGCACATGGAGGCTAAACAATACACTACTAAATAACCAAGAGATCACTGAAGAAATCAAAGAGGAAATCAAAAAAACACTTAGAAAGAAATGACAATCAAAACACGACGACCCGAAAGCTATGGGATACAGCAAAAGCAGTTCTAAGAGGGAAGTTAATAGCAATACAATCCGACCTCAACAAACAAGAAACATTTCAAATAAACAACTTAATCTTACACCTAAAGCAATTAGACAAAGAAGAACAAAAAAACCCAAAGTTAGGACAAGGAAAGAAATCATAAAGATCATATCAGAAATAAATGAAAAAGAAATGAAGGAAACCATAACAAAGATCAACAAAACTAAAAGCTGGTTCTTTGAGAAGATAAACAAACTTGATAAACCATTAGCCAGACTCATCAATAAATAAAGGGAGAAGACTCAAATCAACAGAATTTGAAATGAAAAAGGAGAAGTAACAGCGGACACTGCAGAAATAAAAAAGATCATGAGAGATTACTACAAGCAACACTATGCCAATAAAATGGACAACCTGGAAGAAACTGAGAAATTCTTAGAAAAGCACAACCTTCTGAGACTGAACCAGGAAGAAACAGAAAATATAAACAGAACAATCACAAGCAATGAATTTGAAACTGTGATTAAAAGCCTTCCAACAAACAAAAGCCCAGGACCAGATGGCTTCACAGGTGAATTCTATCAAATATTTAGAGAAGAGCTAGCACCTATCCTTCTCAAACTTCCAAAATATAGAAGACAGAGGAACACTACCAAACTCATTCTATGAGGCCACCATCACCCTGATACCAAAACCAGACAAAGATGTCACAAAAAACGAAAGCCACAGGTCAATATCACTGATGAACATAGATACAAACACCTCAACAAAATACTAACAAACAGAATCCAGCGGCCCATTAAAATGATCATACACCATGATCAAATTGGGTTTATCCCAGGAATGCAAGAATTCTTCAATATATGCAAATCAATCCATGTGATACACCATATTAACAAGCTGAAGGATAAAAACTGTATGATCATCTCAATAGATGCAGAAATACCTTTTGACAAAATTCAACACCCATCAATGATAAAAACCCTCCAGAAAGTAGGCAAAGGAGGAACTTACCTGAACATAATAAAGGCCACATATGACAAACCCACAGCCTACATCGTCCTCAATGGTGAAAAACTGAAACCATTTCTACTAAGATCAGGAACAAGACCAGGTTGCCCACTCTCACCACTGTTATTCAATATAATTTTGGAAGTTTTAGCCACAACAATCAGAGAAGAAAAGGAAATAAAAGGAATCCAAATTGGAAAAGAAGAAGTAAAGATGTCACTGTTTGTAGATGACATGATGCTATACGTAGAGAATCGTAAAGATGCTACCAGAAAACTACTAGCACTAATCAATGAATTTGGTAAAGTAGCAGGGTATAAAAGTAATGCACAGAAATCTCTTGCATTCCTATACACTAATGATGAAAAATCTGAAAGAGAAATAAAGGAAACACTCCCATCTACTATTGCAACAAAAAGAATAAAATACCTAGGAGTAAATCTACCTAAAGAGACAAACGACCTGTATGTAGAAAACAATAAGACATTGATGAAAGAAATTAAATATAATACAAACAGAAGGAGAGATATACCATGTTCTTTGATTGCAAGAATCAACATTGTGAAAATGACTCTACTACACAAAGCAATCTACAGATTCAATGCAATCCCTATGAAAATACCAATGGCATTTTTCACAGAACTAGAACAAAAAATTTCACAATTTGTATGGAAACACAAAAGACCCTGAATAGCCAAAGCTATCTTGAGAAAAAAAATGGAGCTGGAGGAATCAGGCTCTCAGATGTTAGACTATACTACAAAGCTACAGTAATCAAGACAGTATGGTACTGGCACCAAAACAGAAATATAGATCAATGGAACAGAATAGAAAGCCCAGAGATAAAGCCACACACATATGGTCACCTTATCTTTGATAAAGGAGGCAAGAATATACAATGGAGAAAAGACAACCTCTTCAATAAGTGGTGCTGGGAAAACTAGACAGCTACATGTAAAAGAATTAAATTAGAACAGTTCCTAACATGATACACAAAAATAAACTCAAAATGCATGAAAGACCTAAATGTAAAGTCAGACACAATTAAAACTCTTAGAGGAAAGCATAAGCAGAACACTCTATGACATAAATCACAGAAATATCCTTTCTGACCCATCTCCCAGAGTAATGGATATAATAACAAAAATAAACAAATAGGACCTAATGAAACTTAAAACTTTTGCACAGCAAAGGAAACCACAAACAAGATGAAAAGACAACCCTCAGAATGGGAGAAAATATGTGCAACCGAAGCAACTGACAAAGGATTAACCTCCAAAACATATAAGCAACTCATGCAGTTCCACATCAGAAAAAAACAAATAACACAATCCAAAAATGGGCAGAAGACCTAAATGACATTTCTCCAAAGAAGATATACAGATATTGCCAACAAACACATGAAAGGATGCTCAATATCACTAATCATTAGAGAAATGCAAATCAAAACTACAATCAGGTATCTCCTCAATTCAGTCAGAATGGCCACCATCAAAAAATCTACAAACAATAAATGCTGTAGAGGGTGTGGAGAAAGGGGCACCCTCTTGCACTGTTAGTGGGAATGTAAATTGATACATCCACTATGGAGAACAGTATGGAGGTCCCTTAAAAAACTAACATTAGAACTACCAAACGACCCAGCAATCCCACTACGGGGCATATACCCTGAGGAACCCATAATTCAAAAGGAATCATTTACCACAATGTTCATTGCTGCTCTATTTACAATAGCTAAGACATGGAAGCAACCTAAGTGTCCATCGAGAGACGAATGGATAAAGAAGATGTGGCACATTTATGCAATGGAATATTGCTCAGCCATAACAGGAAATGAAATTGATTCATTTGTAGTGAGGTGGATGGACCTAGAATCTGTCATACAGAGTGAAGTAAGTCAGAAAGAGAAAAACAAATACCATATGCTAACACATATATATATGGAATCTAAAAAAAAAAATGGTTCTGAAGAACCTAGGGGCAGGACAGGAATAAAGATGCAGACATAGAGAATGGACTTGAGGACACAGGGAGAGGGAAGGGTAAGCTGGTATGAAGTGAGAGAGTGGAATGGACATATATACACTACCAAATGTAAAATAGATAGCTAGTGGGAAGCAGCCGCATAGCACAGGGAGATCAGCTCGGTGCTTTGTGTACACCTAGAGGGGTGGGATACGGAGGGGGAGGGAGATGCAAGTAGGAGGGGATATATGTATACCTATAGCTGATTCACTTTGTTATAAAGCAGAAACTAACACACCATTGTAAAGCCGTTATACTCCAGAAAAAATGTAAAAAATTTAATAGTTATAAAATTCAAAAAATATTTAAATTTGTTGGATTACATTGATTTTCCAAATGTAAATGGCAAGGTAAAATATTCTGGAGAAGATCCTTCTGATTTTCACATGTGAGTCTTATCTTCTCCCAGTGCTTTACTCTAGAGCTCTCGGTGTCATTTATTCTTCATTTGCCATGAATATATTTTTTTTACACATTCATTTGCTTCAGTTTTTTTTCCATTAGATTGCAGTAATTATAGTAGCAGAACATATTGCTAAGTACATGTGGGTATAGAAACCAAAACTGTGTGTGTACTTTGTTATTAAAATGTTATTTAAATGATACAGAACAGCACTGTCCAATAGAACTTTCTGCAACAATGGAAATGTCCTATATCTGTGCTTTCTAATGTGGTACCCCCTGGCTACAAGTGGCTAACAAGTATTTAAAATATGACTAATGTGACTGAGGAACTGAATTTTAGGTTTTTTTTAACACATGAATTTACATTTAAATTTAAATAACCCTGATGAGTGGCTACCACAGTGGTTAGTGCCTACCTAGAATATATTGATGTTAATTTTTTTAAATTATCATCAAAATGAAAAATGAATTGTTATCATCTCATAAAGAAGTTTTGGACACATTAGAATTCACTGACTGTAATTTGAAAATTGTCTGCTGTGGGTGATGATTTGATCAGTCTGGGTATCAATGTGCCTAGTTGTGTATATTCTCTCAACCTCATAATTTTTGAACTTATGAGTGTTTGGAAACTTTGATTCAAGAATGAACCTGGTGTATTTAAAAGGAATCACCATAACAATGGTAATTGGAGTTTTCAAGGAAAAGATATGTAAGCAGAGAAACCTGGAAAAATTGCTGCATCTCTGAATAGCACAGGCAGAACCAGGCAGTGATAAAGCAGTGTGGTCTGTACTCTGAGAGTAAAAGTATTAAAAAGTAAAATGTGTGTTATTTGAAAATGAGTTAGAGCATAGTTTTCCAGCTTTATTGAGATATATTTGGCACATAACATAGTGTTAGTTTAGGGTATACAAAGTTATGACTTGATACATGCATATATTGTGAAATGATTACCACAGTAAAGTTAGTTAATACACCCAATCACCATCTCACATAATTACCTTTTTTTTTTTGTAATGGTAATATTGAGATTTCAGCAACTTTCAAGTGTACAATACAGTATGTTAAATATATGTACCATGCTGTACATTAGAGCATTTTTTAAGTCACTTTTTTTTGGTACTAGGGAATATTCTTTTCAGGCTTCCCCTGTTCTCCATTTAGTCCTAAGGAATACAGTTCCTGAAGGAAGTCCATGGCCAACTTTCAGGTCAGGCCACTTTAGTCAGTCTATATTGGGAGAGATGATGGGAATTCAGATAGAGACTTAACAAGGGTGATTCCTGTCTAGGTGTACTAGGGAACACTTTATTGAGGGTTTAACATACACAAGATACAGAGGATATTACACAGTAGTACACAAGCAACATCTCAAAAAGATTTATAATTTAGTAGGGAGATAAGTTTTAAACAATCTCTTGTAATTAAAGATTCAAAAAATCATATACCTAGATCCAATTTTGTGATAAGATGATTGCAGTTCAGAAGAGAGAGAAATTTGGGTAGTCTGGAAATGCTAGGTAAGCTTCTTACACTCATGTCTCATACATTTAGAAGACATCTGAAATATTATTTAATCCTATATATCAGTGTTCATGCCCTTTTAAATTGTTTTTGAGGTGACTGACACAAGATTAAGAATTTATCCACAGCCAGTAAACTGTGATAAGATGTGAAGGAATAGAACCCAGGAAATTTTTAGTTTAAGAAGTAAAAGAATTAGGAGAAACATCAGGAAATAAAAGTCTGTGATAAAATTGAACACAAAAGAAAGCTGAGAGTTTCTACAAATGTATGCACCATAAGCATGCTTTCAGGCGATGGAGAAATATTTTTTTTCTTATCTGTTTATATCAAGGTGGTAATACATGTATAGAAATCGAACATATCTGGAGGGAACAAAGGATAATAATCATAGAGAAAGAATAAAAGAGAAAAAAATGTGCTTTCATTGTAAATTAATGGTCTGTAAATCAATAGTCTGAATGCTCACACTGAGAAAAGAATAATATTTCCTATTGAAATATGACTTTTGGTATTGTTAGACCCACAGTGTTTAGTACAAAAGGCCTATAAAATATTCAAGAGAGCAGCTCAAAGAAGTTGCCGAAACTATGATACATTCTGGCCATAAGTGTGTGGTGTGCCCTTGACCATGGCCCCACACAATGGCCTGTGGGAAGGTGAGCTACTTGCTCTCTATAAAGTGGTCTTTAGCAGTGCCAGGACGCCTCTGCTTCCCTTGATAGATCTGACATCCTGAATGTACCCAAATAGCTATTGACCAGCTCATGTTTTGGGGTTATAAAATCTCTTGGAAGTAATGAAAAATCTATGATAAGGCACCTTGAAAACAAAGACTAAACATATTCTGCCTATTGAGAAAAATGAAATGGAGGACAATTGAGCATCTTCTGGGCTGAATGTTTTGGTAATTCAAATCTTCAAAAAATACAACAGAAGAGAGACTTAAAGTATTTGGAGTAATGTTAAAAATGAATAACTTAATGCATGCATTCCACTGCAAGCCATCTGAGCAGGAACTATGCCTAATTCTCTATTTTAATATCATCACATCTTGACAATTCAAGTCTTATGAGAAGTAGACACCTACAATGAGATTAGACATGCAAGAGATTTACTGGAGGAAATGCCTGTGAAAGATGAGAGAGGAGGTGTCAAAAGTAGACAAAAAGAACCTTCAGACTGTAATAAGTCTGACACATGAAAAAGGAGAGAAGGAAGGAAGGACTGGGGAGGAAGAGAGTCAGATTGAAGCTCAATACTGAGAAAGGTCGAGCCAGGTCTATGAGAAGTTTCTGAGCCAGAATTTCATCCTGCATTGGGCACCAATGTCCTGTTGTAGCCCTCACTGTGTTCAGGCATTAGCTGGGAGCAAGCATGAGGAAGCACTGCCTGGTGTGAATGCTGTGATAGATTTACAGGTGTAGCAGTTAAAACCTGTCAGTCAACATCACTCCTTGAAGGAGATCTCAGTAGGACCCCTCCATGGATGATGCAGGCACATGGCACTTGGCTCAACACAAAATTTTGTTTTAAATTCTCTGCTCTGAACTAGGAACTGAAAATTTCTTCAGTAGGAGTTTGAGAAGATTGATCTCTACCATGGTTGTTTTAACTCCTTCCCACCCCAAACCTGTTCTTCTAATTGCTTCCTACTCACCGCACATGTCTTCTGAACTTTACATATGAGTACTAGAGACAGACCCTTGAGGCAGATTTTAATATAGATAATCATTTTTTAAACATAAATTGCTTTAATGTGCTTTTAAGATATTTCTGGAGGCCATATAATAAGGCCTAGTAGTTGAAGGACTCAAGGGATGTCCTTCTGAAATGGTCTAATCTGTAAGTATATACTACAGCAAGGATCCATAGAACCGATGGGGTATAAAGCCAAAGGCAGCTGCCAGGATCTTGACCACAGGGTGGCAAATTCAGGCCTACCATGTTTGGTTGGGAATGAGATATTTATCCATTGCTGCTCTGTTGTTGTTGTTGTTGTTTTTTAACATCTTTATTGGAGTATTATTGTTTTACAATGGTGTGTTAGTTTCTGCTTTATAACAAAGTGAATCAATTATACATAAACATATATCCACATATCTCTTCCCTCTTGTGTCTCCCTCCCTCCTACCCTACCTATTCCACCCCTCTAGGTGGTCACAAAGCACCGAGCTGATCTCCCTGTGCTATGTGGCTGCTTCCCACTAGCTATCAGTTTAACATTTGGTAGTGTATATAAGTCCATGCCACTCTCTCACTTTGTCCCAGCTTACCCTTCCCCCTCTCTGTGTCCTCAAGATCCATTCTCTAGTAGGTCTGCGTCTTTATTCCCATCCTGCGCCTAGGTTCTTCATGACTTTTTTTTTTTTTTTTTTTAGATTCCATATATATGTGTTAGCATATGGTATTTGTTTTTCTCTTTCTGACTTACTTCACTCTGTATGACAGACTCTAGGTCCATCCACCTCACAAAACATAACACAATTTTTTTTTCTTATGGCTGAGTAATATTCCATTGTATATATGTGCCACATTTTCTTTACCCATTCATCTGTTAATGGACATTTAGGTTGCTTCCATGTCCTGGCTATTGTAAATAGTGTTGAAATGAACATTGTGGTACATGACTCTTTTTGAATTATGGTTTTCTCAGGGTATATGCAAAGTAGTGGGATTGGTGGGCCATATGGTAGTTCTAATTTTAGTTCTTTAAGGAACCTCCATACTGTTCTTCACAGTGGATGTATCAAGTTACATTCCCACCAACAGTGCAAGAGGGTTCCCTTTGCTCCACACCCTCTCCACCATTTGTTGTTTGTAGATTTTAAGATGGTGCCCATTCTAACTGGTGTGAGGTGATACCTCATTGTAGTTTTGATTTGCATTTCTCTAATAATTAGTGATGATGAGCAGCTTTTCATGTTCTTCTTGGCCATCTGTATGTCTTCCTTGGAGAAGTGTCTATATAGGTCTTCTGCCCATTTTTGGATAGGGCTGTTTGTTTTTTAAATATTGAGTTGTTTGTATATTTTGGAGAGAAATCTTTTGTCCATTGGTTAGTTTGCAAATATTTTCTCCCATTCTGAGGGTTGTCTTTTCATGTTGTATAAGGTTTCCTTTGCTGTGCAAAAAATTTTAGGTTTAATTAGGTTCCATTTTTTTGTTTTGTTTTGTTTTTATTTACATTACTCAAGGAGATGGATCAAAAAAGGTCTTGCTATGATTTATGTCAAAGAGTGTTCTTCGTATGCTTTCCTCTAAAGTTTATAGGGTCCGGTCTTACATTTAGGTCTCTAAACCATTTGAGTTTATTTTTGTGTATGGTGTTAGGGAGTGTTCTAATTTCATTTTTTACATGCATCTGTCCACTTTTCCCAGCACCACTTATTGAAGAGACTGTCTTTTCTCCATTGTATATCCTGACTCTTTTGTCATAGGTTAGTTGACCATAGGTGCAATGGTTTATCTCTGGGCTTTCTATCCTGTTCCATTGATCTGTATTTCTGTTTTTGTGCCAATACCATATTGTCTTGATTACTGTAGCTTTGTAGTATAGTCTGAAGTCAGGGAGTCAGATTCCTCTGGCTCTGTTTTTTTCCCTCAAGATTGCTATGGCTATTCGGGGTCTTTTGTGTCTCCATACTAATTTTAAGGTTTTCTTCTTCTAGCTCTGTAAAAAATGTCATTGGTAATTTGTTAGGGATTGCATTGAATCTGTAGATTGCTTTGGGTAATAGTCACTTTCACAATGTTGATTCTTCCAGTTGAAGAACATGGTATATCTCTCCATCCATTTGTATCATATTTAATTTCTTTCATCAGTGTCTTATAGTTTTTTACATACAGTAGTTTTGTCTCCTTATGTAGGTTTATTCCTAGGTATTTTATTCTTTTTGCTGCAATGGTAAATGAGAGTGTTTCCTGAAATTCTCTTTCATATTTTTCATCACTAGTTTATAGGAATGAAAGAGATTACTGTGCATTAATTTTGTATCGTAATACTTTACCAAATTCATTGATTAGCTCTAGTAGTTTTCTGGTAGCATTTTTAGGATTCTCTATGTATAGTATCATGTCATCTGCAAACAGTGACAGCTTTACTTCTTCTTTTCCGATTTGGATTCCTTTTATTTCTTTTTCTTCTCTGATTGCTATGGCTAAAAATTCCAAAATTATGTTGAATAATAGTGGTGAGAGTGGGCAACCTGATCTTATTCCTGATCTTAGTGGAAATGGTTTCAGTTTTTCACCATTGGGAACGATGTTGGCTGTGGGTTTGTTATATATGACCTTTATTATGTTGAGGAAAGTTCCCTCTATGCCTACTTTCTGGAGGGTTTTTATCATTGATGGGTGTTGAATTTTGTCAAAAGCTATTTCTGCATCTATTGAGATGATCAAATGGTTTTTATCCTTCAGTGTGTTAATATGGTGTATCACATGGAATGATTTGCATATATGGAAGAATCCTTGCATTCCTGGGATAAATACCACTTGATTGTGGTGTATGATCCTTTTAATGGGCTGCTGGATTCTGTTTGTTAGTATTTTGTTGAGGATTTTTACATCTATGTTCTACATCTGTATTGGCCTGTGGTTTTCTTTCTTTGTGACATCTTTGGTTTTGGTATCAGGGTGATGGTGGCCTCATAGAATGATTTGGGGGTGTTCCTCCCTCTGCTATATTTTGGAGAGTTTGAGAAGGATAGGTGCTACCTCTTCTCTAAAGGTTTGAAAGAATGTGCCTGTGAAGCCATCTGGTTCTGGGCTTTTGTCTGTTGGAAGATTTTTAATCACAGTTTCAATTTCAGTGCTTGTGATTGGTCTGTTTATATTTTCTGTTTCTACCTGGTTCAGTCTTGCAATGTTGTGCTTTTCTAAGGATTTGTCCATTTCTTCCAGGTTGCCCATTTTATTGGCATAGAGTTGCTTCTTGTAATGTCTCATGATCCTTTGTATTTCTGCAGTGTCAGTTGTTACTTCTCCTTTTTCATTTCTAATTCTATTGATTTGAGTCTCTCCCTTTTTTTCTTGATGAGTCTTGCTAATTGTTTATCAAGTTTGTTTACCTTCTCAAAGAACCAGCTTTTAGTTTTATTGATCTTTACTATCATTTCCTTCATTCCTTTTTCATTTATTTCTGATCTGATCTTTATGATTTCCTTCCTTCTACTAACTTTGGAGTTTCTTTGTTCTTCTTTCTCTAATTGGTTTAGGTGTAAGGTTAGGTTGTTTATTTGAGGTGTTCCTTGAAGTAGGATTGCATTTCTATCAACTTCCTTCTTAGAACTGCTTTTGCTGCAACCCATAGCTTTTGGGTGGTCGTGTTTTCATTTTGATTTGTTTCTAGGTGTTTTTTGATTTCCTCTTTGATTTCTTTAGTGATCTCCTGGTTATTTAATAGTGTATTGTTTAGCCTCCATGTGTTTGTATTTTTTAGATATTTCCCTGTAATTGACATCTAGTCTCATAGTTTCCTTGGTGGAAAAGATATTTGATACAATTTCAGTTTTCTTATATTTACCAAGGCTTGACTTGTGACATAAGATATGATCTATCCTGGAGAATACTCCATGAGCACTTGAGAAGAAAGTTTATTCTGTTTTTTTGGATGGACTGTCCTATAAATATCAATTAAGCCCATCTTGTTTAATGTATCATTTAAAGCTTGTCTTGCCTTATTTATTTTCATTTTGCATGATCTGTCCATTGGTGAAAGTGAAGTGTTAAAGTCCCCTACTACGATTGTGTTACTGTCGATTTCCCCTTTTATGGCTGTTAGCATTTGCCTTATGTACTGAGGTGTTCCTATATTGGGCGCATAAATATTTACAATTGTTATATCTTCTTCTTGGGTGGATCCCTTGATCATTATGTAGTGTCCTTTTTTGTGTCTTCTAATAGTCTTTATTTAAAAGTCTATTTTGCCTGATATGAGAATTGCTACTCCAGCTTTCTTTTGGTTTCCATTTTCATGGAATATCTTTTTCCATCCCCTCACTTTCAGTCTGTATGTGTCCCTAGGTCTGAAGTGGGTCTCTTGTAGAGAGCATATATATGGGTCTTGCTTTTGTATCCATTCAGCCAGTCTATGTCTTTTGATGGGAGCATTTAATCCATTTACATTTAAGGTAATTATCGATATGTATGTTCTTATTACCATTTTCATAATTGTTTTGGGTTTGTTATTGTAGGTCTTTTCCTTCCCTTGTGTTTCCTGCCTAGAGAAGTTCCTTTAGCATTTGTTGTAAAGCTGGTTTGGTGGTGCTGGATTCTCTTAACTTTTGTTTGTCTATAAAGGTTTTAATTTTGCCATCAAATCTGAATTAAATCCATGTTGGGTAGAGTAATCTTGGTTGTAGGTTTTTCTCCTTCATCACTTTAATTATGTCCTGCCCCTCCCTTCCGGCTTGCAGTTTCTGCTGAAAGATCAGCTGTTAACCTTATGGGGATTCCCTTGTATGTTATTTGTTGTTTTTCCCTTACTTCTTTTAATATATTTTCTTTGTATTTAGCTTTTGATAGTTTGATTAATATGTCTTGGCCTGTTTCTCCTTGGATTTATCCTGTATGGGACTCTCTGTGCTTCCTGGACTTGATTAACCATTTGCTTTCTCATATTAAGGAAGTTTTCCACTATAATTTCTTCAAATATTTTCTCAGTTCCTTTCTTTTTCTTGTCTTTTCTGGGACCCCTATAATTCGAATGTTGGTGTTTTCAATGTTATCCCAGAGGTCTCTGAGACTGTCCTCAATTCTTTTCATTCTTTTATCTTTATTCTGCCATGTGGTAGTTATTTCCACTTTTTATCTTGTAGTTCACTTACCCATTCTTCTGCCTCAGTTATTCTGCTATTGATTCTTTTGAGAGAATTTTTAATTTCATTTATTGTGTTGTTCATCATTATTTGTTTCCTCTTTAGTTCTTCTATGTCTTTTTTAAATGTTTCCTGTATTTTCTATTTGCAAGATTTTGGATCATCTCTACTATCATTTCTCTGAATTATTTTTCCATCAGACTGCCTATTTCCTCATCATTTGTTTCATCTGGTAAGTTTTTACCTTGTTCCTTCGTCTGCTGTGTATTTCTCTGTCTTCTCATTTTGCTTAACTTACTGTGTTTGGGCTCTCCTTTTTGCAGGTTCAGGTTTGTAGTTCCCACTGGTTTTGGTGTCTGCCCCCAGTGGGTAAGGTTGGTTCACTTGGTTGTTTAGGCTTCCTGGTGGAGGGGACTGGTGCCTGTGTTCAGGTGGATGAGGCTTGCTCTTGTCTTTCTGGTGTACAAGACCACATGTGGTGGTGTGTGTTGGGTTGTCTGTGACCTTATGATTTTTGGCAGCCTCTCTGCTAATGGGTGGGATTGTGTTCCTGTCTTGCTGGTTGTTTGGCATGGGGTTTCCAGCACTGGAGCTTGCTGGTTTTTGAGTGGAGCTGGGTCTTAGCTTTGAAATGGAGATCTCTGGGAGAGCTTTCATCATTTCATATTATATGGGGCCAGCAGGTCTCTGGTGGACCAATGTCCTGAACTCAGTTGTCCCACCTAAGAGTCTCAGGTCTGCTACCTGGCTGGGGTAGCAAGACCCTGTTAGCCACCCAGCTCAGAAGAAAAAGGAGGAAAAAAGAAAGAGTAAAATAAAATTAAAAAGTTAAAATAAAATAATATAAAGAACTTATTAAAATAAAAATAATTGTTTAATAAAAGAAAGAAGGAAAGAAAGAAGAGGGCAACCAAACCAATAAACAAACCCAACAATGGTAACAAGTGCTCAAAACTATACATAAAAAAAAAAAAAACTGAGAGAATCCTAGGACAAATGGTAAAAGCAACAGACAAAATCACAGAAAGAAGCATACAGTTACACCCTCACATAAAGAGAAAAAGGAAAAGAAATATATACATATAAAAAAATAGGAAGAGAATAACCAAATCAGTAAGGAAATCTACCAATGATAATAAGCTCTAAATACTAAACTAAGATAAACATAAAACCAGAAACAAATTAGATGCCAAAAGCAAACCCGAAGTCTGCAGTTGCTCCCAAAGTCCACTGTCTCAATTTTGGGATGATTCTTTTTCTATTCAGGTATTCCACAGATGCAGCGTACATCAAGTTGTTTGTGGATTTTTAATCCGCTGTTCATGAAGCTGCTGGGAGAAATTTCCCTTTCTATTCTTTGTTTGCACAGGCTCTGGGGTTCACCTTTGGATTTGGCCCTGCCTCTGTGTATAGGCCACCTGAGGGCATCTCTTCCCCAACCCGAGAGGATGGAGTTAAAATAGCAGCTGATTAGTGGCCTCTGGCTCACGCAGGCCAGGGGTTGGGGGGATGGAGGGGTATGGAATACATTTTGAGCCTGTGGCGGCAGAAGCCAGCATGACATTGCAACAGCCTGAGGCATGCTGTGTGTTCTCCCAAAGAAGTTGTCCCTGGATCACAGGACCCTGGCAGTGGTGGCTGCACAGGCTCCCAGGAGGGGAGGTGTGGAGAGTGACCTGTGCTTGCACACAGGCTTCTTGGTGGCTGCAGCAGCAGCCTTAGCATTTCATTCCCATCTCTGGTGTCTGTGCTGATAGCTGTAGCTCACTCCCATCTGTTCAACTTGTGTAGACAGTGCTCTGAATCCCCTCTCCTCGCACACCCTGAAACAATGGTCTCTTGCTTCTTAGGCAGTTCCAGACTTTTTCCCCGACTACCTTCAGGCTAGCTATAGTGCACTAGCTCTCTTCAGGCTGTGTTCAAGCAGCCTACCCCAGTCCTCTCCCTGGGATATGACCTCAAAAGCCTGAGCCTCAGCTCCCAGTCACTACCCGCCCCAGCAGGTGAGTAGACAAGACTATCAGGCTGGTGAGTGCTGGTCGGCACTAACCCTCTGTGTCGGAATTTCTCCACTTTGCCCTCTGCACCCCTGTTGCAGTGCTGTCTTCCATGGCTCTGAAGCTTCCCCCCCACATCCAGCCCCCATCTCTGTCAGTGAAGGGGCTTCCTAGTGTGTGGAAACTTTTCCTCCTTCACAGCTCCCTCCCAGATGTGCAGGTCCTGTCCCTATTCTTTTGTCTCTGTTTTTCCTTTTCTCTTTTGCCCTACCCAGGTATGCAGGGAGTTTCTTGCCTTTTGGGAGGTCTGAAGTATTCTGCCAGCATTCAGTAGGTGTTCTATAGGAGTTGTTCCACATGTAGATGTATTTTTGATGTATTTGTTGGGAGAAAGATGATCTCCATGTCTTACTCCTCTGCAGTCTTGAAGGTCTTCTCTAAATTTTATTATTCAGTAGTTGTATTTTATTTAATTTGTTATACTTTTGATTTTCAAAATTAAATATGAGCCATAGGTATGTCTTTTTTTTTTTTGCTGTACGCAGGCCTCTCACTGTTGTGGCCTCTCCCATTGCGGAGCACAGGCTCCGGACGCGCAGGCTCAGCAGCCATGGCTCACGGGCCTAGCTTCTCCACAGCATGTGGGATCTTCCCCAACTGGAGCAAGAACCCATGTCCCCTGCATCGACAGGTGGACTCTCAACCACTGTGCCACCAGGAAATCCCCATAGGTATGAGTTTATAGCTATTTTCTATATATGCGTAATTAAATAACACCAAAATAAATATTATTTGTCAACACTGAGGGTACTCTAAAATTTACTTTTGTTTAAGGGAAGTCTGTCCATTATATAAGTGTAAGAAACACTGAGCTAACATGCAAAGGATATTAATAGCTGAGAGCAACATTTGAATTGTACATGATTAGTACTCCCCAACATCTGTGTGTTACTATGAATTTTTCTTTAAGGCTTTATGTATTTGCATTCTAAGTTTATTCAATTTAACTTCATTGAGTCTACATCTATACTTGTACTCAAGCTTCTATTTTCAGCACTATAAATGATGAGATCTATAGTCTATTTAGGAAAAACAAAGGTCACTTCACACCCTTGTAAATGGTTTTAAAACATTCTGAACAGCAGAGAGCCTGCAGTATCCTTCTCTTGGAGAGGGTGTTGGAGACAGGTGGAGAAAGCACCAGGATCCTTAATGATCCTTAGTCTCCAGCTCATCCTCCTTGTACCTGATGTAGTTATATGTTCAGTGTTCAGTGTTCAGTCTCAGAACATTCAACCCCTTTGCTTTATTTTGTGCATCTTCTGGGCTAATATTTGTTAGTTTACTTCATCTTCACTATCAAGCATGTACAGTGGAAGATAGAATGAGACATCAAGTCAGGCTTTACAATTTTCCATGGAAATTCAGAGGTTACATTTAAGTTATTTGGACATCTTTGCTCACAAAATAAGTCATACTTTATGGGATTGAGTGCTGGGAATATCACTCTGCAATTTTCTAAGTCAAGCAAGGAGGCTTAATACTTTTTTATTTTATTCCTCTTTTTGGACTCTAAAGCACAAAATGGAATTCACAGAAGAGCAGAATATGAAATTTCATAAGACACATCAAAGAAGTAGGATGTAATCTTCACTGAAAAAGCATTTCTATTTCTGTAGGAATGAATCTGGCCATGAAAATAACATAATGTGTCACACAAATACACACACACAAACACACACAATTATATGTACATATCTTATACGAGAAAACAGAATAATGCAGACATGTATACATTACATATATGTATTTCTATATATTTAAATCTTCCTTAGTTTTCTGAGCAATCATTAGAGTGTTATATTAATTAGAAGTTGCATAATGAACTTTGCCATTTATTAGCTTTGTTTTTTGTCTTGTGTTTAATTAAATAAAATCCTAAATATTTTGTAGGTAACCTCACATGGGTTTTAATAATGATTTAAGGTAAAGTTCCCAACTCCCCCTGCCTTTCTGCTTTCATGGTAATTAAATTTTGATAAAGGTTTTATTGCAGAGTGAAATTCTTTGACTATGCTATCACTGATCTACAGAGTATTAGTAGGATATTTGCTTAAAGATATTTTAAAAACTGAACTGTGGAAATAGCTTGTGCCATTGCTATGCCATCTTCTAGATAGGCTATCAGTATTGAAAATTCAAGATTAAATTATTCTGATTATGGTGAAATATTCCCAAGTAACAAGAAGCTGTGTATTTTGCATAGTGAGTTTGGAAGACCCATTGCAGACCCTTCCTCCCCATCTCCCTAGCATTGACCCCCAATCACACCACTTTATGGGTTTCTATATTCTGAGCTACTACTGGTTTTCAAGGAAAAATGTTATGAATATCGTCTCTCATGGTTTCAGTGTTGGTAGCAGGTAAATGTAGATGTTCTCCTATAAAATGCTTCTATAACTAATATTTTTAAAGATAACTACTAATATAAACTGATATGAAGTAGTATTTGTCAATTTGGAAGTAAGAAGTTTTGCAGTCACCCTGCTAAACAGTCTACAGATCATTTTGGATGAAGTCATTTACAAATTAATGTGGCCCTCAACATTTCCTTCATCCTCCCCTAGTCCACCTATACACTTAATTTTTCCTATAATATTCACCTCCTTTTATTTTCTAAGCTAAAAGAATTTAGCTCTCCCCCTTCATAAACACTAATCTAAATAGACATTTCTCCAAAGAAGACATACAGATGGCCCAAAAGCACATAAAATGATGCTCAACATATCTAATTATTAGAGAAATGCAAATCAGAACTACAATGAGGTATCACCTCACACCAGTCAGAATGACCAACATCAAAAAAATAAATGCTGGAGAGGGTGTGAAGAAAAGGAAACCCTCCTACACTGTTGGTGGGAATGTAAATTGGTACAACCATTATGGAGTTTCATTAAAAAACTAAATATAGAACTACCGTATGATCCAGCAATACTACTCCAGAGCATATATCTGGAGAAAGACATAATTTGAAAAGATACATGCACCACAATGTTCAATGCAGCACTATTTACAATAGCCAAGGCATGGAAACAACCTAAATGTCCATAGACAGAGGAGTGGATAAAGAAGATGTGGTACAGGTATACTATGATTACTCAGCCATTAAAAAAGAATGAAATAATGCCATTTGCAGCAACATGGATGGACCTAGAGATTGTCATACTGTCACCTCTGTCAGACAGAGTAAAACAAATATCATATGATATCACTCATATGTGGAATCTAAAACAATGGTACAAATGAACTTATTTGCAAAACAGAAATAGAGTCACAGATGTAGAAAACAAACTTATGGTTACCGAGGGGAAGAGTGGGAGGGATAAATTGGGAGATCAGGATTGACATATACACACCACTATACATAAAATAGATAACTAATAAGGACATACTTTATAGCACAGGGAACTCTACTCAATGCTCTATAATGAACTATATGGGGTAAGAATCTGAAAAATAGTAGATATATGTATATGTATAACTGATTCACTTTGCTGTACACCTGAAACCAACACAACAATGTAAATCAACTCTACTCCAATAAAAATTATTTTTTAAATAGTGGGGAAAAAATAGATCTATTACACTCCACATACCCCCTCAATCTCATTGTTTTGCAGAATCAAGGCACACCTAAAGAGTGATAGGAAAAAAAATATTTTTTTTAAGTAAAAACTTCTTCCTGATCTCTATGGGCAACATCCTGGATGTTAGACTATTTTCATACTGATTCAGAACAAATACATGAGGCCATATGTATTTTCATACTGATTCAGAACAAATACATGAGGCCACATGTATTTACCTGTAATACTGGGGAGTCTGATTTGGTAAAAAAACACAAGAATCCAGAAGTGTCTAAATCTAATGTCAATTCTGGGATAAATTGATCTCAAATTCCCACATTTTTCACATTTAAAACTTGAAGTAGGGTGACTTGGAGGCAGCCCATAAAAACCATAGTAAGTAATTCTGTAAGTATAATAGGAAAGAAACAAGAATGCAAAACAACGCCAAACTTATTTGATTTCATACTCCCAAAAATTTTTAAGATTTTCTTGTTATAGCTTTCTCAGATTCTTTTCTTTTAGAGAAAATTTAAGGTTAATGTGTTAAATAACACATGAAGAGCGATGAGAATAGGTGCCCAAGGTGCAAACTGCACATGACACAAATCACCTCATTTGGCATTTAAAGATCATTAAACAGCATCACCTCATAGCCACATCACACATTAAAGGTAAAAAGACATCCTAGGCTGTCTGAAATAAACCCATACATGTATACAGAAGGGTTGACAGCAGAATAAGGGAGGAAATGGGAGAAATGAAGGAGCACCTACATTTGCTGAGTGCCTTTCACAGGCTATGTGCTCTGTAATCCTCACCACAGCACCCCGTATTCACACCAGTCTTAGCACTGCTCACAGGAGTGGTGGTTGTTTACTTATCTGTCTTCGCCACTAGATTGTAAATTCACTGAGGATAAGATAAAATATTATTTAATATCTACTTGTGACAAAACATTACCTACAGTGACCAGCACAAAACAGGCAATCAATACAGATTTGTTGACTGAATGAATAAGGCCATGTTCTAACAATTAATATTCCCAGGAGATGAAGAAGGAGACAAAGGCTGAGAGCAATTAAGTAATTTACCCAGTAATTTACAGAGATCAGACAATTTAGTAAGTAGCTGAAAAGGGTACAAATCCAAGCCTGTTTGACTTCAGAGAACCAAGCTTTCTATGACACCATGCTGCTTCACAGAAACCAAAGTAGGACCAAGCCTCAGAGAAAGGTCTCAGATTTTTGATGGAAAGATGGCAGTAGGAGAAGAAAGTTATACATCCCTGCCTGAAACTGAAAAATTTCAGAGAAGTAAAAGTGGATAATATTTTCTGGGTATAGTCCACACTAGGATAAAATCAGAGCATCAGGGTGGGGAGATTCTTGTATTTTTGTCCTGGTAGCTTCTTCAATAATATCTTTTCCTCTCCAACTGCTCATGTTAGTTTCCTTTTCTTTGTTTCTCTTCTCCCTCTCTCATCACAGCTTCTTTCCTTGCATGGTTCAAAATCCCAGGTAGACAACTCTATTCAAGAGTCAGAAGAAGCAGTCAAGAGGTCATGGATGATAGCACAGACTATGGAGTACAGCTGCCAAAGTTCCATCCCAACTCAGCCTTATTCTAACCAGGTGACATTGGGCAAATTATTTAATCTCTCACTGTCTCAGTTGCTTCATCTGGGGAATGAGGCTCTTAGTAATACAACCTAGCTATTGTTATAGGAACTAAAAGAGTTAACACATATCAGTTGCTTAGCACAGTATCTGACACAAGGTAGGAACTTAATTAAGGGTAGCTATTACCATGCTCTTATCCCTTAATTCAAGAGCAGAGCCAGCTGCATGCATACTACAGCCCATTAATCCCCAAATATATCTGTCATATTCCAGATTAAGATTGATTCATAGGATCCAACAGGAGCTCTTCTCTCAAAGGCAGCAGTGAAGTGTCTCTGGAAGTAAATGAAATAAATCTGAATCATTTCTTCTATCTTCTGATTTAAGTGGCCAGTGGTTTGGGACATTGGCAGGTGTAGTTGGGGGTCTTTTCCTCCATACAAATCATTACATGCAAAAGCCTCTCCTGTGTCTGGATAGAGAAACAAAAAGAACAGTCTTTCTTTGTTGTTCTCTGAGCATGTGCCTTTCTAATAGTATCACAAGTTCATTTCAATCCAAGAATGAATCCCGCCACCCTTCAATCTGGGGAGCTGAGGACTAGAGGTAAGGGAGAGTGCCAATAGACAGGAAACCAGCCACATTTATTTGGAGCCATTTTCTTAGCTATGAGTCATCATCAACTAGAGCAATGGTTAGGGCAGGAGAGGGGCTAGACTAACTAAACAGAAGCTAATTTTTCTAATGTAACAATGTCCAGAGGTATGCAGTCCAGGCTTTGTGCAACTGCAATTCCAGTTATTGGGTTAAAGATCACAGAAGAATAAGTGAGGGAAAATGGCAGAGGACAGAAGGTTGTAAAAACAAGCAAGCACAACATATCTCCTAAAAGGGAACCCTCCTGCACTGTTGGTGGGAATGTAAATTGATAAAACTACTATGGAGAACAGTATGGAGGTTCCTTAGAAAACTAAAAATAGAACTACCATATGACCCAGCAATCCCACTACTGGGTGTATACCCTGAGAAAATAATAATTCAAAAAGATACATGTACCACAATGTTCATTGAAGCACTATTTACAATAGCCAGGACATGGAAGCAACCTAAATGTCCATCGACAGGTGAATGGATAAAGAAGATATGACACATATATACAATGGAATATTACTCAGCCATAAAAAAGGAATGAAATTGAGTTGTTAGTCATGAGGTGGATGGACCTAGAGACTGTCATACAGAGTGAAATAAGTCAGAAAGAGAAAAACAAATACCATATGCTAACACATATACATGGAATCTAAAAAAGTGGTATTGATGAACCTAGTGGAAGGGCAGGAATAAAGATGCAGATGTAGAGAATGGACTTGAGAACACAGAATGGGAAGGGGAAGCTGGGACAAAGTGAGATAGTAGCATTGACATATATACACTACCAAATGTAAAATGGATGGCTAGTGGGAAGCAGCTGCATAGCACAGGGAGATCAGCTTGATGCTTTGTGATGAATTAGGGGAGTGGGGTAGGTAGGGTAGGAAGGAGGCTCAAGAGGGAGGGGATATGGTGATATATGTATACATATAGCTAATTCACTTTATTGTACAGCAGAAACTAACACAACATTGTAAAGCAATTATATTCCAATACAGATATAAAAAAATATTAGGTTTGGTCACATAATTATTGTTCATAATCAATTATGCTTACATATAAAAAAATATAGTATATGATTCAACCTAATGTGGCATATGGCAACCACTAGCTGCAAGAGAGGCTGGGAGAAAGGGCGTTTATCTGGACCTATTGCCCCTCTGAACAGAATCAAAGTTCTGTTAATGAGTGAATGGCTAAACAAATACTAAGTAAGTAACTAGCAGTGTCTCCCATGTTCACCAAAGAGAAAGTCTGTATATTGAATGCATTTCCTAATCAGAATTTTTCTAAAATAGCCGAGACACTATGACTTAGGAGAACAATGATGAAATGTATTCCCTCAATGGAATAGAATAATCCTGCATTTTAGCAGAGCATGTGCCCAGAGGCAGGGTAAAAATAAATGAATTAATAAACACAAATATAAGCCTACAAAAGCAGAGTCCTATTACAGCAATGACTTGTGCTGCCAGCTTCCTATCCTTTCATCTCCACTTGCCAAAGATGGCTAATACAAACTTACCTTACTACTTGGGTTCCAAAGAAAAGATTCAAAAGATTCCCAAGGAAAGAGTGATAGTACTCAAAGAGAATCAACCTGCAATTATTTTTCAGCAACAACATAAAAGAAAATGCAGATTCCACTGAGTGAAAGAGAGAGAGAGAGGGAGGGAGGGAGACATGATGAGATTACATACAAGAGTTTTAGGGAAAGGCAAATGGGCAACACAGCAAAGATAAGCTGAAAGAGACAAAGAAAGGAATTCGAAAAATCACTGTAGAAAGGTAATAAGTAAGATGGATAATGGGATTTAGCAACTCACACAAAAGGATCATGGAAAAGGGAAGAAAGGCAATCGAACACAAATGATAGACATGAAAGTTATTTCATGAGATGAAACATAAAAATAATTGCTATGTATAAAAAACAGTCACAAAAATTAACTCTTTAAGAAATATTTCTACTTGAGGTAATATTGAGAACTATATTTCCTTAAAAAAATCTCAGTACTAAAAAATTATAAATTCAGAATAAAATATGATTTTTTAAAAAACTTATAAATATGGAGCTGAAGTAGCAAAACCATAAAGGAAATTCTCAAACACCAAAATAAGTAGATGATACAGAGAGGGAGAGAGAGAGATGTCTAAGCAATAAAAATGAAATAGAATGAGGGGTTTAAACTAGAATAAAGCTTCAGTTGTCCTGAAGTCATTGACAGGTATCTAGGATGGCAGAGTCTGAGTTTTAATGATCCAGAGGACAAATATAAGGTATTAGATATGAGAAAAGTGAAATTCTTTTAACTCCTGAATTAATTGGGAAAAAAGGAAATAAATAATAAAAGAGAAAATAGGACAATAGAAAACATAAATGAAACTATAGAAATAAATTTTAAAATATATCCACATTTGGCAAATGAACTGGTTTCATTTCTAGAGTCTACCTTATAAGAGATAAACCTAAAATACACAGAAAAAATTTAAAGTAATAGAAAAATATTATAGCAAAATATCTTTTAAAATAAATCTATATTAATCAGAAAAAAATGGACTGTAAAACAGAAAACATTCTTTAGGACAAGGAGGACTTGGCGTAATGATAATAAGTGCAATTAATAAGAATGCATTGAAAAACATAGGTTCAAAATATATAAAGCTCTGTTAACACAAAAACATGAAAATATTGATAAGCTCACCTTCAAAGTGGGAAATTTCTACATATTTTCTCAGTAATTGATACAATAAGCTGACAAAAAATAAGCAACACAATTAGTAAACTGGATCCATGGATAATATGCCAAACTCTGTTCCCAAGAGAGGACTCATTTTCTCTCAAGCACTGGAATATTTCAGAAAATGAAACAGGTTGAGCCATGAAACTCATCTCAATATATATCAAAGAATTAATATACACAGTCCATGTTCTCTGATAGATTCAATTAAGTTGGAAATTAATTTTAAAAAGAAATCACTTTTAAAATATAGAGAGAGAGAGAAATTAATGCATTCCTTAAAAACTCAGGGATTAAAGATGAAATCACAATATAATTAGAAAACACTTATAATTAAATGATACCAAATATGATACATATCCTATATAGTGGTATATAGCCAAAGTGGTACATAGAGTAAAAATTATAACCTTAATTACATCTATTAGAAAATGGAAATGAAAAATTAGACAGCAAAACACTAAGCTTAAGTTACAAAAAAACACAGAAAAACTTAAGGAAATAAGAGAGATAAAAGTAAAAATTAATGTTTTAAAGAAATATTGTTTGAAACATGGGAGACCAATGTTACTATTGAATATTTGAAGACACATAAAATACTCAATCTGTCAAAATTGATCATGAAAAATAGGATAGAAGGTAAAATTAAATATTAGAAAGGGAAAAGGGACATATTATAGATAGAGTAGGTATTCAAGCAAATAAGAATACTATGCACAATTTTATGCTATCCAAATTGAACATGCAACTGAAATTCACCACCTCCTAGAAAAATGGTACTTATAAAACTGAATGTAAGAAGAAATAAAAAACTTTAAAAGATCTCTAATCATTTTAAAATATAAAATGATAGTTCAGAATCTACACATACACACACACACACACACACACACACACACACACACACACAAAGCCCAGACAGTTTCACAGATGAATTCTACCAAACATTAAAGAACAAATAATTCCCATCATAGAGAAACTCTTAAAGACAATAAAAATGAAAAAAAAAAAACATTCCTTTTATGAAGTTAAAATTTTGTGACATTAACATAATCATAGTTTCAAAATCTAACTGGAAATAAAATTAAAATCCAGTATGATTACCATAGAAACACTAAAAGCTTACTTGAAATTAGTGGACATGAAGTTAAAGTGAAATCACCCCTCGTGGTTTTGTGTTTTCCCAGCCACATTCAGTTTCAGGAATGCAGGTGCAAAGCATGTTGAGCGTTAAATTTAACCAGGCTGGTGGTTTTGCCAAACACACTGGAAGGAGCAAAAGGAGGAAAGGAGTTGAGAGCACATGAAAGGGAGTCATTATAATGACAGGTCACAGAATTTTTCTGAATAAGAAAGAAAGAACGTCAACATATGAGGGATGGTTAAAAAGGCCTAGGAGCAATGAACTGTAGTCCCTGATGGAAATTAAAAATTAACTTTATCCATAATCCTCACAAGTGGGAAAGGCAATATAATAATCACATTCATTCATGATGAACCTGAGACTCAGGTATGTTAATGGACTTTTCTAAAGTAAGTATAACCTGAATACTCTCGCTCAAGGTCACTTTCCTGGTCCTATTCTATTATTCTTCAGCCCTATCCTACACTGGCTTGCAGATCTTCCTGATCTTCCTAGTTATTGCTATTTCTCAGGGGTTAATTCTCCCCTAGGGTTAACTCAGGATTCCCACGTCATCAGATATTGTTAAGGTTCAGACTTTATTGTTATTTTACCAGTGTTTTAAATTCTAATTTTACAAAATAAATATTTACTTTCAGAAGAGAAGAAACATCTTTTTAAAAAATAAAATTAGTTCTATTGCCATAAAATGTTAACTTCATAATGGATAAGAATGGAAATTGCAAGCCAACATTCTCAAAATCCATTCATATTCTATTACAATTTAATTTTCCTTCAATCTTTCTCCTCCATTCACAAGGTCATTTTGCTCCTTTCTGGAATGTTAAATTTTGAACACACTATTTACTACTGACAGTTTTGTTGTTTCTTGGTTCTGTATAGCTGTTTGACTAAAAGTGCCAAGAATTTTCTTCCCTAGGTGCCTATAAATCTCATCATAATGTCTATTTTTTTGGCAACCTTCCTCTGCCTTGCTAATCTTACCAAGAATTCCTTCAAGGTCATCAAACTTGAAATATGCATTTGTAATCACTATGTAATAAGATCTTAAGAAAGGGGGGACTTGTTTGGACATTTTTGTTTTTTTTACAAACTGACATTTATTCTTCTGCCAGTATCAATAAATAAGAACAGGTGCAATTTTTGTGTGTTTCATCATTCAGAAAATTGATAAAAATGACTAGAGAGTTGTCTCTTAAGTAAACCAGTTATAATTTAGTGTCTGGGTCAGAAAATGTATAGTGGTTACATTGATTTATCTTCTACTGTTGTGTGCCAGCTTCTTTGTATCATCTGTTTCCTAAGTGTAACCTATCAACTTTGAGAGACACACTTTCAGGCTCAACAAAAACAGCAATGTGTTAACATCTTTGAGGGCGTTCATCAGATAGGTAAAAATCAAGAGTAAATTCCTTCCAATATTATGTTTCTAAAATATTATTGTAAAGGAACAAAAAGTGCTCTAGAGAAATAAAAGCAAAATACATTTTATAATTGGAAAGCAGAATTCTGACTGTCCTCACTGTCCAACTGGAGGTCCTAAGAAGAATCTGTGTTTATAAAACACGGTTGTTATCTTGATATTTTCTCCTTTTTTTATCACTCTTAAAAGGCCTTATTTGCTTCTTATTTTCATTTATCCTCCCTATTCCACCATATAATTTTTTCTTACACTTACTTACTTTTGATTTCTCAGTACTTTACTCTACTTGATTTTCTATACAATATTAAATCCCTACCAGTTCTGTAAAACTCATTTCATATTGCTTTAATGTGTGATTTTTCTCAAACCCCAGATGCAGTCAATGTGAAACACTGTGCCATGTGGAAATTCCAGTCTCTACATTTGTGTGTTTAAGACAACATAAATGCTTGCAGAGGCAGCTCCACTTTCATCTAGGAAAACAAGTTCATTGATCATTGTAAGGTGAGAGCAAAAGAGAAATAATCCATCAACTGTCTGCCAGTGGCTTTTCATAGTACCTCTCACTGTCAGGGAGTCAATGCTGGAGGGAGGGGTTGTCAAAGAGAGTGAGAATGGAGAATTGACAACTAATGTTCCTATGAAATTATTGCTGAAACAGAGGTAGAAAAATACTATCAAGCAAATGTTTCAAATAGGAGACAGCTGCACACAAGAGACAGCTCTGAGAGCTTTTGTCACAATAAAATGTATTTAAAAAGAGGAGAGGGCTTCCCTGGTGGCGCAGTGGTTGAGAGTCCGCCTGCCAATGCAGGGGACGCGGGTTCGTGCCCCGGTCCGGGAAGATCCCACATGCCGCGGAGCGGCTGCGCCTGTGAGCCATGGCCGCTGAGCCTGCGCGTCCGGAGCCTGTGCTCCGCGACGGGAGAGGCCACAGCGGTGAGAGGCCCGCGTACCAAAAAAAAAAAAAAAAAGAGGAGAGTGTTTCTTAGAATTCTGAGCTTCTAGAGGGATCAAATCAAAGAGATCTGAAAAGCTGTGACTAAAGCAGAAAAGCAATTTGACATTGCCCAAGATTTACCAAAAAAATTTTTAACATATACGTTGTTTTGAAAATTCATTACCCTTCTTCTCTAACTCAGAAATGTATATGGTGTATTTAGGAGAAGACAAACGTTACAAGGTGAGAAGCAGCTGAGTGTAATCCCAACCAAACCACATGGCAGTTCCACAGTTTTGAGGAAGCATGAAATGGATGTTGGTGAGCGAATCCCAATGTCCACTACAACCCTATATCTACAGATCATCTGCAGATGTATAGGAGTTTGGGGAAGTAAAGGGAACAGCAAGAGAAATCTTAGGGAAACGGGATGTCTACTTTGGGGAAATAATATATTTTGATGTCCCCTAAGCTTTACTTCCACTGAAGGGCATGCTCAAAAGAGACCATAGTGCTTAGATGGGTAATACTGGCAAGAATTCTGCTGCCAGGCAAGGTAGCATATGCCTTTGAGCAGTCCCTAAGGATACTGTTTATTTCTACCATTTGATGGGACCTGTGAGGGCCTGGAATATTACAGCTCCCTTTTGAGGGTGAAGTACATGAAAAATTAATCAAGGAGAATGCAGAAATTCTCCTGTCTAAATTGAGCTGATAATAGGTAGCAGTTTGTAGAGCTGTTCACTGGACACTGGACAAACATCCTTGAAAATATCAAAATAAATGGCATCCAGTGACTAACTTTGCAAACGAGTAGAAACACAAAATATCATGGAGAATTGTTTCCCAAAACTGCCTTTCACTAATGCATGTCCAGGAGATTAATTCTCTTCCAAAAATATTCATAGACCAAAGCGAGAACACCCCACCACACTTTCTACCCTCAGAAAGAGGTTGTCTAAAAACATATTCAAATGCACTTTTCAGGACCTGATGTAATTTTTATCTCCTCATGCTCTTATCTACCATTTCACAATAACTGAGTAACTCTATTTCATAGTAAAATGCTCCATAATATTTACTGGATCTTTTTATATGCCAGGCATCTTGCCAAGCATGCTACATGCCTTACATCATTTAAAGCTTGCAATGAACTTATAACTGAAATATTATTATCCCTATCTTATAAATAAAGAAACAAGACTTCCAGTCAAGATTGCATGGTAAATTCTCTGTGAGCTACATACACTTACACATACATGCACACATACACACATACACATAGGCAAACATTCATGCACATACACGTGCAGTAAACATACACATATTCAGCCAGCTGCTACTGATATTCCAAAAAGAGCTGAAAAAATTTAAAAAGAAACATTATAAATATGTAACCTTTCTAAAATACAAAATTAATACCTTTATATACCTGGAGGGTAACAGAAATAAAAAGCAGTAGTTAGAGGTAAAGACAACTTCTTGGGTTCCACATCTGAAAGTAGGCAATGAAATTTAACTCCTGAAGGGGATTGGAACTAAAATTACTCCCAAACATGGTGAGGTTCCAGAGCCAAATTCATTATTTAAAATAAGGTCCACTCTTTGAGAAGACAAAAAAAAATTAATAAACCATTAGCCAGACTAATCAAGAAAAAAAGGGAGAAGACTCAAATAAACAGAATTAGAAACAAAAAAGGAGAAGTAAGAACTTACACCGCAGAAATACATAGGATCATGAGAGACTACTACAAGGAACTATATGCCAATAAAATGGACAACATGGAAGAAATGCACAAATTCTTAGATAAGGACAACCTCCCAAGACTGAGTGAGGAAGAAATAGAAAACATGAACAGACCAAACACAAGCACTGAAATTGAAACTGTGACTAAAATTCTTCCAACAAACAAAAGTCCAGGACAGATGGCATCATTGGTGAATTATATCAAACATTTAGAGAAGAGCTAACACTCACCCTTCTCAAACTCTTCCAAAATATCGCAGAGGGAGGAACACTCCCATACTCATTCTATGAGGTCACAACCACCCTGACACCAAAACGAGACAAAGATGTCACAAAAAAGAAAATTACATGCCAATAACCCTGATGAATATAGATGTAAAAATCCTCAACAAAATACTAGCAAACAGAATCCAACAACACATTTAAAGGGTCATACACTATGATCAAGTGGGACTTATCCCAGGAATGCAAGGATTCATCAAACTATGCAAAGTAATCAATGTGATACACCATATTAACAAACTGAAGGACAAAAACCACATGATCATCTCAACAGATGCAGAAAAAGCTTTTCACAAAATTCAACACCCATTTATGACAAAAACCCTCCAGAAAGTGGGCATAAAGGGAACCTACTGCAACATAATAAAAGCCATATATGACAAACCCACAGCCAACATCATTCTCAATGGTGAAAAAGAGAAAGCATTTGTTCTAGGATTGGGAGCAATACACGGGTGCCCACTATCACCACTATTATTCAACATAGTTTTGGAAATTTTAGTCTCGGCAGTCAGAAAAGAAAAAGAATATAAATTGGAAAAGTAGAAGTAAAACTTTCACTGTCTGCAGATGACATGATACTATACATAGAAAATCCTAAAGATGCCATCAGAAAACTGCTAGAGCTAATCAATGAATTTGGTAAGGTAGCAGGATACAAAGTTAATGCACAGGAATCACTTGCATTCCTATACACTAACAAAGAAAAATCAGAAAGAGAAATTAAAGAAACACTCCAATTTACCATTGCAACAAAAAGAATAAAATACCTAGGAATAAACCGACCTGAGGAGACAAAAGACCTGTATGCAGAAAACTATAAGACACTGATGAAAGAAACCAAAGATGAAACAAACAGATGGAAAGATAAACTATGCTCTTGGACTAGAAGAGTCAACACTGTGAAAAAGACTATACTAGTCAAAGTAACTACAGATTCAATGCAATTCCTATCAAATGACCAATGACATTTTTCACAGAACTAGAACAAAAAAATTTACAATTTGTTTGGAAACACAAAAGACCCCAAATATCAAAAACAATCTTGAGAAAGAAAAACAGAGCAGGAGGAAGCAGGTTCCCTGATTTCAGACTATACTACAAAGCTACAGTAATCAATACAGTACAGTACTGGCACAAAAGCACAAATATAGATCAATGGAACAGGATAGAAAGCCCAGAGATAAACCCACACACATATGGTCACCTTATTTTTGACAAAGGAGGCAAGAATATACAATAGAGAAAAGACAGCCTCTTCAATAAGTGGTGCTGGGAAAACTGGACAGCTACATGTAAAATAATTAAATTACAACACTTCCTAACACTATACACAAAAATAAACTCAAAATGGATTAAAGACCTAAATGTAAGGTTAGACACTATAAAACTCTTAGAGGAAAACATAGGCAGAACACTCTTTGACATAAATCAATGCAAGATCTTTTTTGACCTACCTCCTAGAGTAATGGAAATAAATTCAAAAATAAACAAATGGGACCTAATGAAACTTAAAACCTTTTGCACAGCAAAGGAAACCCTAAACAAGACCAAAAGACCACCCTCAGAATGCGAGAAAATATTTGCAAATGAAGCAACTGACAAAGGATTAATCTCCAAAATCTATAAGCAGCACATGCAGCTCAATATCAAAAAAAAAAAAAAACCCAATCCAAAAATGGGCAGAAGACCTAAATAGACGTTTCTCCAAGAAGATATACAGATTGCCAACAAACACATGAAAGAATGCTCAACATCATTAATCATTAGAGAAATGCTAATCAAAACTCCAATGAGGGGCTTCCCTGGTGGCTCAGTGGTTGAGAGTCCGCCTGCTGATGCAGGGGACATAGGTTCATGCCCCGGTCCAGGAAGATCCCACATACCATGGAGTGGCTAGGCCCATGAGCCATGGTCGCTGAGCCTGCGCATCTGGAGCTTGTGCTCCACAACAGGAGAGACCACAACAGTGAGAGACCCACGTACCACAAAAAAAAAAAAAAAAAAAATTACAATGAGATATCATCTCACACTGGTCAGAATGGCCATCATCAAAAAATCTAAAACAATAAATGCTGGAGAGGGTGTGGAGAAAAGGGAACACTCTTGCACTGCTGGTGGGAATGTAAATTGATACAGCCACTATGGAAAACAGTATGAGGTTCCTTAAAAAACTACAAATAGAACTACCATATGACCCAGCAATCCCACTACTGGGCATATACCCTGAGAAAACCATAATTCAAAAAGAGTTATATACCAAAATGTTCATTGCAGCTCTATTTACAATAGCCAGGAGATGGAAGCAATGTAAGTGTCCATCATCAGATGAATGGATAAAGAAGATGTGCACATATATACAATGGAATATTACTCAGCCATAAAAAGAAATGAAATTGAGTTATTTGTAGTGAGGTGGATGGACCTAGAGTCTGTCATACAGAGTGAAGTAAGTCAGAAAGAGAAAAACAAATACCATATGCTAACACATATATATGGAATCTAAGCGGGAAAAAAGTCATGAAGAACCTAGGGGTAAGATGGGAATAAAGACACAGACCTACTAGAGAATGGAATTAAGGATATGGGGGGGGGAAGGGTAAGCTGTGACAAAGTGAGAGAGTGTCATGGACATGTATACATTACCAAACGTAAAATAGGTAGCTAGTGGGAAACAGTCGCATGGCACAGGGAGATCAGCTTGGTGTTTTGTGACCACCTAGAGGGGTGGGATAGGGAGGGTGAGAGGGAGGGAGACACAAGAGGGAAGAGATATGGGAACATATGTATATGTATAACTGATTCACTTTGTTATAAAGCAGAAACTAACACACCATTGTAAAGCAATTATACTCCATTGAAGATTAAAAAAAAAAAAGTCCAATCCAAAAATGGGAGAAGACCTAAATAGACATTTCACCAAAGAAGACATACAGATGGCCAAGAGACACATGAAAAGATGCTCAACATCACTAATCATCAGCAAAATGCAAATCAAAACTACAATCAGGTATCACCTCACACTGGTCAAAATGGCCATCATCAAAAAATCTACAAACAATAAATGCTGGAAAGGGTGTGGATAAAAGGGAACCTCCTGCATGGTGCATGGAAATGTAAATTGATACAACCACTATGGAGAAGAGTATGGAGGTTCCTTAAAAAACTGAAAACAGAGCTACCATATGACCTAGCAGCCCCACTACTGGGCATATACCCTGAAAAAAACATAATTCAAAAAGATACATGTACCACAATGTTCATTGCAGCATTATTTACAGTAGTCAGGACATAGAAGCAACCTAAATGCCCATTGACCAAAGAATAGGTAAAGAAGATGTGGCACATATCTATATTGGAATATTACTCTGCCATAAAAAGGAACGACATTTAGTGATTTGTAATGAGGTAGATAGACATAGAGTCTGTCACACAGAGTGAAATAAGTCAGAAAGAGAAATACCGTATGCTAACACACAAATATGGAATCTGAAAAACAGTACTGATGAACCTAGCGGCAGGGCAGGAATAAAGATGCAGACGGAGAAAGGACTTGAGGACACAGATGGGGAAGGGGAAGCTGGGACAAAGTGATAGAGTAGCATTGACATATATACACTACCAAATGTAAAATAGACAGCTAGTGGGAAGCTGCTGCATAGCACAGGGAGATCAGCTTGGTGCTTTGTGACCACCTAGAGGGGTGAGATAGGGAGGGTGGGAGGGAGGCTCAAGAGGGAGGGGATATGGGGATATATATATACATATAGCTGATTCACTTTGTTTGTTTTACAGTAGAAACTAACAACATTGTGAAGCAATTATACTCCAATAAAGATATATTTTTTTAAAATAGGGGTCCAGTATAAATCTACCAGACTGGTAAAAGAGGACCATAAAAACAGACCATTGTCACAGAAGAAAATGTAGATACAAGTTACATTTTGACAGAAATATAAGAGAAAAAATGCCTACCAAGAACCTGGGCTTAGTTGCCCAGTGGTTCAGTGACTATTCTGTGATATGCATTATAACTACAGGGGCCAAGAGCTTGGTACGTATAAAACATAGTTCTAAAACTGGAAGTCTCAGAGTGATGACTGGTGAAAATAAATAAAAACCTGAATATGAGGTGGGGGGAAAGAATAACAAGTAGGAAACTAAAACAGAGTGATGGACTTAAACCCAAACAGATCCATAAGTATACTAAATTTTAATACAATAAACACTTCAAATAGAAGGCACAGATTTTCAGAATGGATTTTTTAAAAACCCAACTACATACTGTTTACAAGAAACTTATCTTAAGTATAAAGACACAGATGGGTTAAAAGAAAAAATGGAAATACATATACTATTAAAACACTATTCAAAATAAAACTTGTATGATTCAATTAATACAGGCAGGGGAGACTTTAAAACAAAGAATATATTTTCCTCAAGATGGCAGAGTAGAAGGACTTGCTCTCACTCCCTCTTGTGAGAATACCGGAATCACAACTAACTGCTGAACAGTCATCAACAAGAAGACACTGGAACTCACCAAAACAGATACCCCACATCCAAACACAAAGGAGAAGCCACAGTGGGATGGTAGGAGGGGTGCAATCACAATAAAATCAAATCCCATAACTGCTGGGTGGGTGACTCACAAACTGGAGAACACTTATACCACAGATGTCCACCCACTGGAGTAATGTTCTGAGCCGTACATCAGGCTTCTGAACCTGGGGCTCCTGAAATGGGCAGAGGAATTCCTAGAGAATCAGACTTTGAAGCCTAGTGGATTTGATTGCAGGACTTCGACAGGATTGGGGGAAACAGAGACTCCACACTTGGAGGGCACACACAAAGTAGTATGTGCATCGGGACCCAGGGGAAGGAGCAGTGATCCCATAGGAGACTGAACCAGACCTACCTGCTAGTGTTGCAGGGTCTCCTGCACAGGCAGGGGGTGACTCTGTCTCACCTTGAGGACAAGAACACTGGCAGCAGAAGTTCTGGGAAGTACTCCTTTGTGTGAGCCACCCCAGAATCTGCCATTAGCCCCACCCAAGAACACGGGTAGGCTCCAGTGTTGGGTTGCCTCAAGCCAAACAACTAACAGGGAGGGAACCCAGCCTCACCCATCAGCAGTCAAGCGGATTAAAGTTTTACTGATCTCTTCCCACCAGAACAACAGCCAGCTCTACCAACCACCAGGTCCTCCCATTAGGAAACTTGCACAAGCCTCTTAGATAGCCTCATCCAACAGAGAGCAGACAGCAGAAGCAAGAAGAACTACAATTTTGCAGCCTGTGGAACAAAAACCACATTTACAAAAAGATAGACAAGATGAAAAGGTAGAGGGCTATGTATCAGATGAAGGAACAAGATAAAACTCCAGAAAAACAACTAAACAAAGTGGAGATAGGCAACCTACCAGAAAAAGAATTCAGAATAATGATAGTGAAGATGATCCAGGATCTTGGAAAAAGAATGGAGGCAAAGATCAAGAAGATGCAAAAAAAAGTTTAACAAAGATCTAGAAGAATTAAAGAACAAACAAACAGAGATGAACAATACAATAACTCAAATGAAAAATACACTACAAGGAATCAATAGCCGAATAACTGAGGTAGAAGAACGGATAAGTGACCTGGAAAACAGAATGATGGAATTCACTGCTGTGGAACAGAATAAAGAAAAAAGAATAAAAAGAAATGAAGACAGCCTAAGAGACCTCTGGGACAACATTAAACAAAACAACATTTGCATTATACTGGTCCCAGAAGAAGAGAGAGAGAAAGGACCTGAGAAAATATTTGAAGAGATTATAGTCAAAAAATTCCCTAACATGGGAAATGAAATAGCCACCCAAGTCCAGGAAGCTCAGAGAGTCCCATACAGGGTAAACCTAAGGAGAAACACGCCAAGACACATAGTAATCAAATTGGCAAAAATTAAAGGCAAAGAAAAATTATTGAAAGCAGCATGGAAAAAATGACAAAAAATGTACAAGGGAACTCCCATAAGGTTAATAGCTGATTTCTCAGCAGAAACCCAACAAGCCAGAAGGGAATGTCATGATATGCTTAAAGTGATGAAAGGGAAGAATGTACAACCAAGATTACTCTACCAGGCAAGTATCTGATTCAGATTCAATGGAGAAATCAAAAACCTTACAGACAAGCAAGAGCTAAGAGAAATCAGCACCACCAAACCAGCTCTACAACAAATGCCAAAGGAACTTCTCTAAGTGGGAAACACAACAGAAGAAAAGGACCTACAAAAACAAACCCAAAACAATTAAGAAAATGGAAATACGGACATACATATCAATAATTACCTTAAACCTGAATGGATTAAATGCTCCAACCAAACGATGCAGGCTTGCTGAATGGATACAAAAACAAGACCCATATATATGCTGTCTAAAAGAGACCCACTTCAGACCTAGGGACACATACACACTGAAAGTGAGGGGTTGGAAAAAGATATTCCATGCAAATGGAAGTCTAAAGAAAGCTGGAGTAGCAATACTCATATCAGGTAAAATAGACTTTAAAATAAAGAATGTTACAAGAGACAAGGAACGACACTACATAATGATCAAGGGATCAATCAAAGAAGAAGATATAACAATTATAAATATAAATGCACCCAACATAGGAGCACCTCAATATATAAGGCAACTGCTGAAAGCTCTAAAAGAGGAAATTGACAGTAACACAATAATAGTGGGGGACTTTAACACCTCACTTACACCAATGGACAGATCACCCAAAATGAAAATAAATAAGGAAACAAAAGCTTTATATGACACAATAGACCAGATAGATTTAAGTGATATTTATAGGACATTCCATTCAAAAACAGCAGATTACACTTTCTCCTCAAGTTTGCACGGAACATTCTCCAGGATAGATCACATCTTGGGTCACAAATCAAGCCTCAGTAAGTTTAAGAAAATTGAAATCATATCAAGCATCTTTTCTGACCAGACGTGATGAGATTAGAAATCAATTACAGAGAAAATACCCCATTAAATACACAAACATATGGAGGCTAAACAACACGTTCCTAACTAACAAAGAGATCACTGAAGAAATAAAAGAGGAAATCAAAAGATACCTAGACATAAATGACAATGAAAACACTATGATTCAAAACCTATGGGATGCAGCAAAAGCAGTTCTAAGAGGGAAATTTATAGCTGTACAAACCTACCTCAAGAAAGAAGAAAAATCTCAAATAAACAATCTAACCTTACATCTAAAGGAACTAGAGAAGGAAGAACAAAGAAAACCAAAACTTAGCAGAAGGAAAGAAATCATAAAGATCAGAGCAGAAATAAATGAAATAGAAACAAAGAAAACAGTAGCAAAGATCAAAAAAACTAAAAGCTGGTTCTTTGAAAAGATAAACAAAATTGATAAACCGTTAGCCAGATTCATCAAGCAAAAGAGAGAGAGGCTCAAATCAATAAAATTAGAAATGAAAATGGAGAAGTGACAACAGACACCACAGTAATACAAAGCATCCTAAGAGACTACTACAAGGAACTCTATGCCAATAAAATGGACAAACTAGAAGAAATGGATAAATTCTTAGAAAGGTATAACCTTCCAAGACTGAAGCAGGAATAAGTAGAAAATATGAACAGACCAATCACAAGTAATGAAATTGGAACTGTGATTAAAAATCTTCCAACAGGGCTTCCCTGGTGGCGCAGTGATGGAGAATCTTCCTGCTGATGCAGGGGACACGGGTTTGTGCCCCGGTCCGGGAAGATCCCACATGCCACGGAGCGGCTGGGCCCGTGAACCATGGCCGCTGAGCCTGCATTTCCAGAGCCTTTACTCCACAATGGGAGAGGACACAACAGTGAGAGGTCCGCATACCACAAAAAAAAAAGAAAAAAAAAATCTTCCAACAAACAAAAGTCCAGAACCAGATGGTGTCACAGGTGAAATCTACCAAACCTTTAAAGAAGAGCTAACACCCACCCTTCTCAAACTCTTCCAAAAAATTGCAGAGGAAGGAATACTCCCAAACTCTACCTTTGAAGTCACCTTCACCCTGATACCATAACCACACAAAGATAGTACAAAAAAAGACAATTACAGACCAGTATCACTGATGAATATAGATGCAAAAATCCTCAATAAAATACTAGCATACAGAAACCCACAACACATTAAAAAGATCATACACCATGATCAAGTGGGATTTATCCCACGGATGCAAGGATTCTTCACTATATGTAAATCAATCAATGTGATATACCATATTAACAAACTGAAGAAGAAAAAACATATCATCTTAATAGATGCAGAAAAAGCTTTTGACAAAATACAACACCCATTTATGATAAAAACTCCCCAGAATGTGGGCATAGAGGGAACCAACCTCAACATAATACAGGCCATATATGACAAACCCACAGGAAACATCATTCTCAATGGTGAAAAAATGAAAGCATTTCCTCTAAATCAGGAACAAGACAAGGATGTCCACTCTCACCACAATTATTCAACATAGTTTTGGAAGCCCTAAACACGGCAATCACAGAAGAAAAAGAAATAAAAGGAATACAAATTGGAAAAGAAGAAGTAAAACTGTCACTGTTTGCAGATGACATGATTCTATACATACAGAATCCTGAATATGCCACCAGAAAACTACTAAAGCTAATCAATGAATTTGGTAAAGTTGCCAGATTCAAAATTAATGCACAGAAATCTCTTGTATTCCTATACACTATTGATGAAAAATCTGAAAGAGAAATTAAGGAAACACTCGCATTTACCATCGCAACAAAAATAATAAAATACCTAGGAATGAACCTACCTAGGGAGACAAAAGACCTGTATGCCAAAAACTATAAGACACTGATGAAAGAAATTAAAGATGACACCAACAGATGGAGAGTTATACCATGTTCTTGGATTGGAAGAATCAATATTGTGAAAATGACTCTACTACCCAAAGCAATCTACAGATTGAATGCAATCCCTATCAAATTACCAATGGTAGTTTTTACAGACCTAGAACAAAAAACCTTAAAATTTGTATGGAGACACAAAATACCCCGAATAGCCAAGGCAATCTTGAGGGAAAAAAGCAGAGCTGGAGGAATCAGACTCCCTGACTTCAGACTATACTACAAAGATACAGTAATCAAGACAATATTGTATTGGCACAAAAACAGAAATATAGATCAATGGAACAAGATAGAAAGTCCAGAGATAAACCGACACACCTATGGTCAACTAATGCATGACAAAGGAGGCAAGGATATACAATGGAGAAAAGACAGCCTCTTCAATAAGTGGTGCTGGGAAAACTGGGCAGCTACATGTAAAAGAATGAAATTAGAACACGCCTTAACACCATACACAAAAATAAACTCAAAATGGATTAGAGACCTAAATGTAAGATCAGACAGTATAAAACTCTTAGAGGAAAACATAGGAAGAACACTCTTTGACATAATTCACAGCAAGATGTTTTTTGATCCACCTCCTAGAGTAATGGAAGTAAAAACAAAAATAAACAAATGGGACCTAATGAAATTTAAAAGCTTTTGCACAGCAAAGGAAACCATAATTGAGACAAAAAGACAACCCTCAGAATGGGAGAAAATATTTGCAAATGAATCAATGGACAAAGGATTTATCTCCAAAATATATAAACAGCTCATGTAGCTCAATATTAAAAAACAAACAACCCAATCAAAAAATGGACAGAAGACCTAAATAGACATTTTTCCAAAGAAGACATACAGATGGCCAAGAAGCACAGGAAAATCTGCTCAGCATCACTAATTATTAGAGAAATGCAAATCAAAACTACAATGAGCTATCACCTCACACCAGTTAGAATGGGAGTCATCAGAAAATCTACAAACAACAAATGCTGGAGAGGGTGTGGAGAAAAGGGAACCCTCTTGCACTGTTGGTGGGAATGTAAATTGATATAGCCACTATGGAGAACAGTATGGAGGTTCCTTAAAAAACTAAAAATAGAATTACCATATGACCCAGCAATCCCACTATGGGCATATACTCTGAGAAAACCATAATTCAAAAAGACACATGAACCCCAATATTCAATGCAGCACTGTTTGCAATAAACAGGTCATGGAAGCAACCTAAATGTTCATCAACAGACAAATGGATAAAGAAGATGTGGTACGTATATACAATGGAATATTACTCAGCCATAAGAAAGAATGAAATTGGGTCATTTGTAGAAATGTGGATGGATCTAGAGACTGTCATACAGAGTGAAGTAAGTCAGAAAGAGAAAAACAAATATCATATATTAACACATATATGTGCAACTTTGAAATATGGTA
Organism: Pseudorca crassidens; assembly: GCF_039906515.1. Taxonomy (NCBI): domain Eukaryota; kingdom Metazoa; phylum Chordata; class Mammalia; order Artiodactyla; family Delphinidae; genus Pseudorca; species Pseudorca crassidens. The sequence continues at coordinate 73,019,421 of NC_090304.1, read as the reverse complement.
CAGATCAACTGGTTTGCAGGACAGAAGTTGAGACACAGATGTAGAGAACAAATGTATGGTCACCAAGGGGGGAAAGTGGTGGGGGGTGGTGGTGGTGGTGGTGTGATGAATTGCGATATTGGGATTAACGTGTATACACTGATGTGTATAAAATGGATGACTAACAAGAACCTGCTGTATAAAAATATAAATAGGGCTTCCCTGGTGGCGCAGTGGTTGAGAGTCTGCCTGCCAATGCGGGGGGCACAGGTTTGTGCCCCGGTCTGGGATGATCCCACATGCCGTGGAGTGGCTGGGCCCATGAGTCATGGCCGCTGGGCCTGAGCATCCGGAGCCTGTGCTCCGCGGTGGGAGAGGCCATAGCGGTGAGAGGCCCATGTACCGCAAAAATAAATAAATTAATTAATTTAATTAAATTAAAAAACTCAAAAGAAAATTTAAAAACTCCCCCCCCCCACAAAAAAAACAAAGAATATCTCCCAAGACGAGGAAAGGCATTTCATAATAATAAAATGGTTAATTTATGAAAAAAACAGCAATTCTTAATGCATAAGAACCTAAAACAGCACATCAACGTAAATGAAACAAAAATTAACAAATCTAAAAGGAGAAAAAGATAGATCCACAATCATTGTTGGAGACTTTAATATTCCTCTATTAATGATTGATAGAACAGCTAGACCAAACAATCCATACAAATTTAAAGAAAATTTTGAATAACACTCTCAACAAACTTGTCCTAATCAAATAATAATGCAACACGCCCAGCAGGTACGGGATTCAGAATCTTCTCAAGTGCCCATAGAATATTCACCAAGACAGACCATATGATGAGCCACAAAATAAGCCTCAAAAATTCTCAAAGTATTGAAATCATACCAAGTATTTTTGACCACAAGGAGTTTAAGTAGAACTCATCAGCAATAATGTATCTAGAAAATCTCCAAATACTTGGAAACTAAGCATACACTTCTTAATAACCTAGAGGTCAGCAAAGAAATCACAAGTGAAGTTAGAAAATATTTTGAATGTAATAATAGCAAAATCACAATATGTCAAATTTTGTGAGATGCCACTTATGGTATCACCTTAAGAAGATATAGAAAAAAGATTAAAGTTACCTAAGGAAATAGAAGGAATAAAATAATGAAATAGATAAAAGTATTTTTAAAAATAATAAAGATCAATAAAATAGAAAACAAAAAAGAAAGAATCAACAAAATTTGGCTCTTTGAAAAGATTGTAAAATTGACAAATCTCTAGCAATTTTGATCAGGTTTAAAAAAAGAGAGAGAGAATCACAAACTACCAATATAAAGAATAAAAACTGGTACATCAACACAGATATAGCCATTAAAAAGATAATAAGGAACTATAATTAACACCTTTAGGCCAATGCATTTGATGAAGTAGATTAAATGGACAAGTTCATTGACTTACACAACTCATCAAAATTAAAACAAGAAGAAATAGACAGCCTATATAGCATTTTCTTTGATAAAGAAATTCAATCAATCATTTTAAAACTTCCTGAAAAGAAAACTCCTGTCCAGATGGCTTCTATGAATTCTATCAAACATTAAAGGAAACAAATACCAATACCACCCACACACTTTCAGAAAATAGAGGAAAAGGAAACACTTCTCAACCTGCTTTGAAACCAATAATACTCTAAAATCAAAACTTGACAATGACATTACAGGGAAAGAACATGACCGTCAAATATCTTTCATAAACATAACTGTGAAATACTTAAAATATTAGCAAATCAAACCAACAGTATGTTGAAAAGATAGTAAAATAAGAAAAGGGGGATTAATTCCAATAATACAAAGGGAAGAACTACATAATCTCAATAAATGCAATAGAAGAATTAGTCAAAATCCAGCATTAAGTCTTTTTTTAAAAAAAACTCAGAAAACTAGAAATAAAAGTAAATATTCTCAATTTGATAGGAGATTTCTACAAAAAATCTACAGCAAACTTCACAGCATTAAAATATTAAACACTGTCACTAAGTTCACACACACACAAAAAGCCCAGCATGTCTGTTCTCACCACTTCTTTTCCCACTGTACTGGAGTTCTAGCTGATACAGTAAGGGAACAAACTTAAATAACAGTAATGAAAATTGCAAAAGAAAAAGTAAAACTGTCATTATTTGCAAATTAAATAAATTACACCTAATAAATTCATAGGAGTCTATCAAAAAAAGTATTAGATCTCATACATGAATTCTACCAAGTCTTAGGTACAAGGTTAACATACAAATTATATTTGTTTATGCCAACCACAAACAATGGAGATTTAAATAGTTTTAAATCAGTACATTTTGCAGTAGCAGGAAAAAATCCAAAACAGCTGGCAATAAACAAAAAAAAGACATAGAAGATCACTATATAGAAAACTATAGAACATTACAGAATATTCTGAAAGAAATTGCAGAAACCCTAAATAAATAAGAAGGTATACCATAGCAATAGGTTAGAAGACTCACTATTATAAAGATATTTTTGTCCGAATATTGATTTATAGATTCAACACAATTCCAGTCAAAATCCTAACAGGTTTTATGTAAAAATTGGCAAGCCAATACTAAAATTTATATAGATATACAAAGAACCTAGAGTAAACAAATCAATCTTGAGAAAAAAGAACAAAGTTGAAGAAAATACACTGCTTGATTCTAATAGTTACTACAAAACTACAGTAAGTAAGATGGTGTCATATAGACATAAAGGTAGGAAAATAGAATAGAACAGAATAGAATCCAGAAGTACATGGGAAAGGTAGCAAAGAATATCTTAAATCAAACCTAAATAGCACTAAACATAGAAAAATCATAACTGTACTTTGGGAAAATTAAAAGCTTCTGTTCATCAACAGACATTGTTAAGAAAAAAGAAAAGAAAAGAAAAGAAATATTGGGAGAAAATATCCACAATATATACATTCAACAACATAACTTTTACAAATCAATAACAAAAAAGACTGACAAATCAATTAGAAATGGGCAAAAGAATCCAGAAAGGTACTTAAAAAAAACTAGACCTACAAATGAAAGATGATATTCAAATAAAAATGTTTCATATCATAGGTCACAAGTGAAATATAAATTAAAACCATGAGATACCACTACACACCCACTAGAATGGTTACCATTAAAATGACTAGAACAAAAGGATGTGAAGCAATTAGATCTAATGGATCTAATGAAACAATCACTTTGGAAAATGATAGCAGGTTTTCAGATACACTTATGATCTAGCAATTCCACTCTTGGTTATTTACCAAAAAATTGAAAACTTAGGTCCATAAACATCTTAATTGCTGCTTTATTTATAATAGCAAAAGGCAGGGGTGGTATCTATCAACAAGAGAATGTGTGGTGTCCTGAAATCCAAGTGAAGAAAATATTTCAAGCAGTAGTAATAAATTGTATCAAATTCTAATGCTCCAAGTAATATGAGAACTGAATTGACCACTAGATTTAGATAAGTCATTGAAACCTAAATAGTATTGAATAACTTATAATTAAATACAATTTTTAAAAGTTATTTTGTTTAGTGTCAAATATTTCAATTAGAATTGCATCACAATCTATTTTCCATTTTTCTGCCTTATAACTTCATTTCAATACAAGTTTGGGGAACAAAAAGGGTATAGTGTTCTTCCTAAAATTAGCTAATCTATTCTTTTAGAGTTTCCATAATAATCAATCCATTTATATCATATTATTTTAATATCCTTAATAGTCAATATTTGCACAAAAAATTAGCAGCTTTCACAATCAATAATTTTTACATTTCTCTGTTGCATTAATAAGTTTACACTTATACTCCCAAGTCACTCATGGAAATTTTAAGATATAAAGCATAAGGGAGATTTTTGCATTTCATTATAGATATATGCTTACTCATATTTGAAAGTGAAATTTTCAGATGATAAAAATCCAAATGAAGTTCTTTGATCCCTTACCGATATTGGTATGCTGATGAGATAAGATGATAACTTGCATGAGCACATAAACATGACAGAAATTAATTTTAAATGGACATTTAGTTCTCTGACTTTCCTACAAGCAAGTATAAAAAATATGATACCTGGATGGAGAGTTGGTTGGGGCCAGTCTGTGGAAGACCTGAAATGTCATTACAGAAACTTGATCTAAAGCATCGAGTGAGTGGTTAACCTGGATGACATTTAAATACCTCTAACTTTGAATGTTTATAGCTCTGTAGTTCTAAGATTATTTCTCCTGGAATCATTATTCACAAGAGAAAGATGGTGTATCAGTTCCAGCAAAATTTCAGTAAACACTTAAGGAAACCATTCACCAAGTATTGCCTCCTTTAGAATAGTCTCCAAAACATTTGAAAGTGAAAAGTTGCAATTCTTGCCCTCAGTACTAAAGAAATCGGACTAAAAGGGTAAATAAGAAAGTCGATGACTTTATAATAATTTTGTGGTTGGTTTTGTCCCATGTGTTTGAGCCATGCATATTGTAAAAGAATTAGTATACTACAAAGTTGATTTCTCTCACAATTCTTAGTCATCTTCCCTCCATCCAGGGCCTGGCTCCTGCCTTCTGGAAATTGAAGCTCCTGTAAGCTCAAGACAAACCCAAATACACAGGATCTGTGTTGATCAGGGAAGCCCAGAGGCCCAGTTATACTACATGGAACATTAAAGTGCAGCCCTCGACTAGGATCCAGAAGAACTATATCTTAGTCCTGATAAATATTTGTTGCAATAGAAAAGAATAGTCTCTGAACTTCCATTTATTTGAACATTTTTTCACACCTTCTCTTATATGTCTCTACTTCCCACAGGACTTTGAGTTCCTTGAAGATAAGAATCATGTTTATTTCATCACTTTCCCTCATATCTTAGAACAATGTATGCCTGGTTCTTTGCCTGGAAATGGAGTAGTGAACATAAAAGATATTTACCTCCCAACATGTAAGTAACAGTAATAACACATGATAAATGTTCGCAAGTTACTAACAATGTGTCACCAAAGCACAAAGATTCACCAGGGTCAGTGCAACTTATCCCTGAAAATTAACCTAGCATCTAAAATGGAGTTAAGGGACCCTTCTTTAAATCCCCTACATTTCTCTGGCCTATCTATATCAATGATTTTACTAAATTTTATTGGAATTATCTCTTTATGGTTCCTTTTTCTATGTATTCTTGTAAGGCAGGGGCTGTTTTTAGTTTCTGTATCACCCAGCGTGTATCACAAGATCTGACACTTTGTAGGTACTCAAAAATACTTGCTTAGCAACAAGTTTATCATTTGTTGATTCCCAAGAAGAGAATCAACTTCTTTTTACATATGAAGTACCTGCAGGACATCCAAGTGATGATACTAAGTAGACATTGAGAAACACAGCATAAAAGAACATAATGGGTTCAGAAGTCAAGTAAAAATTGAAATCATAAAATTTGAAAAGAAAAAATTACCATGTAATCTTTCTATGGTTATTTTCAAATTCTACATTATACAGTACCTATGTAATTCCTGCCTTGATGACTTTCACTTGGTTTGTTGATTGGCTATTTGATACTTCAATATTCAGCTTTCTCTGTGTGTCCTACTGAGTTATATGCTTTCGCATTTATTTTACAAAAATTGGCTCCTATGTAAACTTTTTCCTTTATAATAAAATCCCCCCTACTCAGCTGGTGTAGATCTAACTCATCCTTACCAATGGTTACATAATGTTTAATGGTATGTTATTCATTAGAGTAAATGACTAAACTGTGAAAATGAAGAGATTTTAAAACATCAATGACAAAAGCAAAACAAAACAAAAAACCCATAAAGTTTCTCTTTCATCTAACAGTTCCAGCCAGTTGCTCCCTGTCCACGCCCAGGGTCCTTTGTTTCATACAGTTGTTCAGGGGTCCGGGTTGATGGCGGTTCTCCTATCCTCAACATCTAGCATCCAAGGTTGCTCTAGTCATTTCTAGTTCCACCCTGAGTGGAGAAACAAGCATGAAGGAACACATGTGGGAGGTGTATGGGTCAGCCTGGGAATTGCACAGGTCATTTGCAGTCACATTCCATTGACAAGAAATGATTTACAAGACCACACCTAGCTGCAAGGAGGCCTTGGAAGACCCTGGCCAGGCAGCCACATCCCTCTCAGCTGTGACTTGATTTGTATAGAAAGAGAGGATAAACTTTGGTGGACAACTTGCACTTTCAGCTTCAATATGGACTTACCAAAATGTCTTCAACCTTACCCCGGATGACGGGTCTTTAATTTATGTCTTATTTATCCTTACTTACTAGTGTTTTATTTACAAGGACTCCAAGGAATGGAAGTATGACTTAATAAATGTGGTCACATTGCTTTCCCAAGTGTGTTGTAATATTCCACATTTCCACTAGTGTTGTATGTGACAGGGCTCTCTTCCCCCACCATATTTGCTCCAGCAGGAGATGTAGTCATTCATTATTCCATTGCCATTCTATTGAGTGGCAAAAAATAAAGTAATAGCTCATTGTTAACTTTAATTTACAGTATCCTGACCACTATAAAACTTTAGTCTCTATTATATATTTACTGATCATTTGGATGACTTTTTTCTGAATTGGTTCTTTATATCCTTTACCTATGAGTTATTTGTCTTTCTGTTATCCATTTTATCTTGCTGAGGTTATATTTTAAAAAATACAAAGAGATTTGATAGCCATGAAAATATGTATTTGTAGATTTATCTCTTCCCCCAATCTTCTCTCTATTTCATGAAAATCATAGACATTAATATATTCTAAAGAGTAATGTTTCAAATGCATCAGAATGTTTCCATGATCCTTTATAAATCTGAATATACAATCCTGCACTTAACCTGTTCTTTAAGAATAATGAATAATCTGGGCTTTCCTGGTGGCGCAGTGGTTGAGAGTCCACCTGTCGATCCAGGGGACGCGGATTCATGCCCTGGTCCGGGAAGATCCCACATGCAGCGGAGAGGCTAGGCCCATGAGCTATGGCCGCTGAGCCGGTGCGTCAGGAGCCTGTGCTCTGCAACAGGAGAGGCCACAACAGTGAGAGAGGCCCGTGTACTGCAAAAAAAAAAAAAAAAAAAAAAAAAAAAAAAGAATAATCAATAGTGCATGCTGATATTTTATTTAACAGTTTTAAAATACCTCCACAAAAGGTAGGCATCAACAAGCCTTCTTTAGTCAAGAAGCACACAATCCAAGGCCTGCTAAACTCCCACTCTGTCAGTCCACACATTGTAGAAAAGCTAATTCGTTTGGAGAGGAAAGTGATCATCTAGTAAATAGAACACCAGGCCCCTGGTTCAAGTACAGCGTGATTTGAGATTGATATGCAAGGCATTTGATGGTCTTAATTTGATCCCCAGTGATATGTAATCAGCATTACAAAACTTCTCACACATTACCAGGATGAATTTGGATAATCTTCCATTCTGCATTCAGAAAAACCCCTAAGCAAAGTATATCTGTAAGACTGAATAATTATGTCTACCCTATTTCAGAAAGCTCAGGGAAGTTTGCAAGCAATAATTAAGCCCTAGAACATTTATAAGGCATGGGAAAAAATATTTTCTTTTTATACACAAACTGCAGAATGAGAACAGTTAAATGATTAAATGAAACAGCTAGCTGAAGACAGAATCCCTGAAGTGCTGATGTCAGAATAATACTCTAGCCACTAGACCTCTCTTCTCTCCTTGTTATTTAAGAGGCAGGTCTCCTCAGGTCCTGGTTTAGCAAATGCAAGCAGCATAAAGAAGCCTACACTGGAGCTAGTCAGCAGATAAATAGGATAATTTCACTTTGCTGAGCTGCCAGACTTTACCCTTCATAAATCTAGGCTGTATCACACAAAGGAAGATAAAATAAATAAATAAAAACTTTTTTGTGGGACTTAAGATACCCTCTTTTGAAGATCTGATAAAATTTGTCCAATTTTAAATAATATTAATTGGATTTAGAATAATTTGACTAAAGTATGAAAATCATTTTCCTTTCATTTTCAAGGCATTTAAAAAGGGTTATTTCTAGGTAGGTTGGCAGAATTCAAATAAATTCTGTTTTAAAATACATATGGCCAATAGAAGAATAATTTTCTTTAGTTTTGATATATTTAATAATTATAATAAAATTATTATCTTATTTGTATTTAATATATTTTTAAGTATGGTAAAAATAAATAATATAAATAGTTTAGATGTCTGTGTTTTATTTGCAAATTTTGCATAATTATATACACCTTGAATGAATGTTTATTTAGCTTTTGGCTTTTTAGAATTTGTCTTTTTCTTCACTATACTTAGGGGACTTGTGAAAAAATCATGTATTAATTCTGTTAAAAGTTTTCAAAATGATTTTCACTCCACTGGGTAGAAGAAAACAGTTTATTTTTAGCTGCACCCTGCATTCTTGATATAATAATAATATTTAACATACTGATAACCATTTTCACAACTAATACTTAGATGGGATTGTATGACTTGCAGACCATTTTCCATACATGTCATTTCACTTAATGATCACAACAATCTCATGAGTTACATTTGAATATTATCCCCCTTTCATTGAAAGAGAAGTGACAATTCAGACAAAGTAAGCAATCTTTTCCAAGGTCACACAGTTTAGTGACATAGCAGGGACTGGAAAGCAGGTCTGCTGATTCCAAATCTTATTCCTTCCTAGCAACTTGTTAGTTGTTATGAATTTATTTCCAAATAGAATTTTTGTTAAGGCTAAAGTTCTCTTTAACTGAATCATAGACTGCTGATTACTTTCACATTGAATTTATCACCACAACCTCATAGATTCTCAGAACTGCCTAGCAATCCTACTTCTCACTAGTAAGTTTGCTCTTCTACTCTCTGAGATAATTTCATATTTTTCCCTATCTCTTCTCTCCTCAAACTTTAAACCCTACATCCTCCTTTTCCCCTTCAAACTTGACTCACACTTCCCTGAAAAAAATCCTATGGGAACCTCCTAACCTCCCATCAAATCTACCAGGCTACCACATCTGTTCCCTCACTCTCAGCCTCCGCTTCTGTTTCAGTGGACGACAACACTTCATTTCTATCAAAGAAGAATTCCCCCAATGGTCCTCTACATCGCATGTCCTTTCATTTTCTTAAAAACCTACTGTCTCCAATAACCCCATTTCCCATCTTAAATAAAAAAAGAAAATCAAGAAATCTTCCCATGACTTCAAGTCCCATTTCCCTTTACACCCTCACCCAGAGTAAAATTTATGAACTGTTGCTTATACTCACCAACTCCAATTTATAACCATCTTTTCATCTCTCAGGCTCCCAGTCCTTCTATTTCATACAAAAGTTTTTTTTCTAAAGTCAAATACAATCTCTTTGTTACCAATCCAATGGTCACAACTCTGCCCTCTTCTCCCTCAAATGCCCTGCATGAAACATCTTCTTTGGTGCTAAACTCTTCCATCTCCCTCCAACCTTTCTGGCCATTCCTTCTCAGTTTTACTTGCTAGTTCCTACTCCACTGCCAATTTCTTTGCAATGTTCCACTTCTCTATTTTCTTGCCCTAGGTCATCTCATCTTCCTCTCCCCATTGGCTTTGATTATCATCTATATGCTGAAAATTCCAAATATTTGCAACTCTGCCCCCACCCCTGCTTTCCAAGCTCATTCACAAATATGTTCACTTGACATCTATCAGACTTCTGCAACTTGAAAGTACAAGATAAAATTCTTGACTTTTCTTTTGCAAACCCATCTCACTATCATATTCTCCATCTCAATAAATAGCACCACCAATAATCCAGGTATTCACATCAAAAACCTAATAGTCATTCTGGAATATTCTCTTTCACTCAAATCCCCAATCTAATCGATCAGCAAGCCCTGTAAACTTTGCCACTGAAACATATCCCAAAACTTGCTTTTCTCCATCTCCACAACTGCTGTCATAGCAGAAATTCTCACTGTTCTCACCTGAACAGCTAACTGCAGGAAAACTAGTCTTCCTGTCTTCATTCTTGCCCTCTCATAGTACATTTTCCCCAGCTAACCAAAGTGATACTTTAACAAGATAGATACGACCATGTCACCATGAACTGAAAATACTGATTTTTTTCCCATTGCACTAAAACTGAAATCCAAATTTCTTACCGTAAGTAATAAAACCCTATATAATATAACCACTACATAATTCTACAATTTAATTTTTGTTTTTTGGTTCTTTTGGCCATTCTGTGCATCTTGTGGGATCTTAGTTCCCAACCAGGGATCAAACCCAGGCCCCCTGCAGTGGAAGCACAGAGTCTTAACCACTGGACCACGAGGGAATTCCCTACAACTTATATTCTTACCTCTTTCTCCCTTGCTCATTATTCTCCAACCTCACCAATCTCCTTTCAGCTCCTCAAACACATCAAGTTTATTTCCACCTCAGGATCTTTACACTTGCTTTTTCCTCTCCCTGGAATTCTGTTTCCCTGCATAGTGACACCTCTAATGATTTCAGATCTCAGTTAATATGCAACTTTCTCAAAGAGGATTTAAAGATTGCTTTATGAAATATTGTCCTTTCTTAGCACTGAATTTATTTTATCAATTTTTACAGTTATGGTTTTTGGGCTTTCCTGACTACTTCTATATTTCCCAGACTAATACAATATCAGTGACAACAGTAATATTGTCTGTCTAATTCATAGCTTCATCTCTGATGCCTAAAATACTCTGAAGCATTCAAGGTGTGCAATAAAGTTCCCCTACATATGAACTTTCAAAGATGCGAACATGTGTTCCATCAATGTCAGGCATGAGTGAAATTGCATCTTGCCCTCTGTCTCTTATTGCTGATGATCCTTCAGCTCTACCATCTCCCACCTCCTCTCCTTCCTCCAGTCAGTAACTCTTCTTGCCTGTTCTGCCCCTGTATGCCAGCTGTTGTACTGTACTACTGTACTTTTCAAGGTACTGCACTGTAAGATTAAAAATGTTTGCTTTATTTTTGGTGGGTTTTTTTGTTTTTTATGTATTATTTGTGTGAAAAGTATTATTAAACTATTACAATACAACACTATATCGCTGATTGTGTTAGTTGCATACCTAGGCTAACTTTGTTGCACTTACGAACAAGTTGGACCTACGAATGCACTCTTGGAAAGAAACTCATTTGTATGTAGAAGACACTATAAATATTTGGTGATGAAATAGCTTCAAGTGTATGAGTATTTCATCACACCTATAGGGGGAAATTCTAGAAACAATCCAGTCCAAAACATGTGTACAGTAATTTCTAGTCTTCCTTTAAAACTCCTTACTTTTGGATGTAAAAAGTCCTTTATAAATAGAGAGCTCATCTATCCTATCTACCACCACCTTAGCCCAAGCTTCTTTTGTATAATTCCTATACTACATCAATAGGCTTATTATGTTCTTCTTACTGCCACTTTTTTCTCTTTCCAATAAATTCCACAGATATCTTCAAATTAACTTTTAAAACATAATCCTGTATACCATTCAAAAGCTTCAATGTCTCTCCTATGTACAAAATAATGTCCTATCTCTCCACGGTCTAGTTCCTAAACCTCCAAGATCACACCTCATTATGCTCATACTGTGTTTATTTCTAAAATTTACACTTCTTTCATGCTCTTATCCAAATCTTAGTGACCCTTAAAATCATATTTCATCTCCTCACAGACCTCCCATCTGTTCCAGCCACCACTGATCTACCATTGCCCTGGATGTAATCAATATCTGTATGATATTGCAGCAATATCTGTCTGACTCTTGATACTAACTAATTTACTGCTTTGCATTATTACTCATGTTTATGCAACACTTTTTTCACTCATTCATTCACTGAGTATCAACTATTGCCAGATATATGCTGAATGCTAGAGCTATATAAATATCAAGAAGTCACTCACAACCTACTAGAAGAGAATAATACATGTGCTGTGTTCTTTTAATCTTTTCTAATACATGCATTAAATACTATAAATTTCCCTCTAATCACTGCTTTCACTGCATCTCACAAATTTTGACAAGTTGTGTTTCCATTTAGCTCATTTTTTTTAAATTTCTCTTAAGATTTCCTCTTTAATACATGTATTATTTGGAAATGTATTGTTTAATCTCCATATGTTTTGAGATTTTCCAGTTATCTTTCTGTTCTGATTTAATTCCATTGTTGTCTGAAAGTAGAAATTTTACCATTTCTACTCTTTCATATTTGTTAAAATATGTTTTGTGGCCTGAAATGTGATCTATCTTGGTGAATGTTCTGTGTGAGCTTGAGAAGAATGTATGTTATGCTGTTGTTGGATAAAGTAGTCTATAGATGCCCATTATATCCAGATGATTGCTGGTTTTGTTGAATTCAGCTATGTCCTTACTGATATTCTGCCTGCTTGGTATGTCCATTTTTGATACAGGGGTGTTGAAGTCTCCAAGTAATAGTGGACTCATCTATTTCTCTTTGAAGCTCTATCAGTTTTTGCCTCGTGTGATTTGGCACTCTGTTGATAGGTGCATACATGTTAAGGATTGTTTGTATTTTTTGAGAACTGCCCACTTTATCATTATGCAATGCTTTTTATCCCTGATAACTTCCCTTATTTGAAACCTACTATGTCTGAAATTAGCATAGCAATGCCTGTTTTCTTTTGATTAGTTTCAGTATAGTAAAAGTTCCCCCTCTATTCGAAAGTAGAGCATTCCTGTAAAATCTTTCCTAAGCCAAAATTACTTATAGCGGAGAATATCCTCTGCTTTCCAAAAGTTTGCATTACACCACTCACTTTTACAAAAAAACCTACGTTAGTACCTGTTTTTTGCTGACTGAAAGAAATCCAGAGAGGATATTCACTTTTACAAAAAAAAGCTGTCACCATACTAATGTAGGTCTTTCATAAAAGCGAAGTGATATAAGCACTTTCAGAAAGCAGGGGATAACTGTATGTTTCTCCATTCATTAACTTTTACTCTATGTCTGTATTTATATTTAAAGTGGGTTTCTTGTAGGCAACATATCATTGGGTCTTATTTTTTAATCCACTCTGACAGTCTCTGTCTTTTAACTAGTGCATTTAGACCACTGACCTTCAAAGTGATTATTGAGGAGTGACATCAGCATCATGATGTCTTAAGTCATTTTTTTTCTCCCCGCTTTGACTTACAACTAATTGGACATTTATAACAGAACAAAAGTGCCTCTGCACTTTACACCAGGACACCCAATAACCAAACTCAAAAGGCATGGAATATTGTGACCTAACTGATAAAGAATTAAAAATACCTATTACAAAAGAAAAAATTCAACAAGCTGCAAGAAAACTCAGAAAGGCAATTCATTGAACTCAGGAATAAAATTAATGAGTAGAAGGAGTTCTTCACAAAAGAGATTGAAATTACAAAAAGAAAAAAAAGAACCAAAAGACATTCCACAGCTGAGAGAATACTGAGAATACAACCTTGAAAAATCACCAATTTACAAAGGTAGAGAGAAACAGAGGGAAAAAGAAACAACGGAGATACAAAACCACCAGAAGGCAAATAATAAGATGACAATAGTAAGTCCTTACATATCAATAATCACTCTAAATGCAAACTGAATGAATTCACCAGTCAAAAGGCACAGAGTGGCTGGATAGATTTTTTTTAAAAAAGACCCAACTGTATGCTGCCTACAGAGACTCATTTCAGCTCTAAAGACACACATAAGCTCAAAGTGAAAGGATGGAAGATAATATTCCATGCAAGTAGAAACCAAAAGAAAGTGGAGATAGCCATACTTACATCAGACAAAATAAACTTCAAGCCAAAAATTGTAACAAGAGACAAAGAAGGACATTAAATAATGATAAAGGGATCAATACATCAAGAAGATATAACAATTGTAAATATATATGGACCCAACATCAGAGCACTGAAATATAATAAGGAAATACTAAAAAGTCTAAAGGGAAAAATAGACAACAATACAACAGTAGTGGAAGACTTCAATACCCCACTCTCAGCAATGGACAGATCATCTAGACAGATAATCAACAAGGAAACTTTGGATTTGAACCATACTTTAGACCAAATGGATTTCACAGGTATATATAGAACATGCTATCAAACAATAGCAGAATACACATTTTTCTCAAGTGCAATGGAACATTCTTAAGAATAGATCATACAATAGGAAACAAAAGAAATCTTAGCAAATTTAAGAGGATTAAAATCATACCAACTATCTTTCCTGACCACAGTATGAAACTAGACATCAACAATAGGAAAGCTAGAAAATCTACAAATATGTGGAAACTACACAACAGACTTCTGAACAACCAATGGATCAAAAAAGATCAAAGGAGAAATAAAAATTTATCTTGAAACAAACGGAAATGGAAATATATCAGAACTTAACAGGGTACAGCAAAAGCAGTTCTGAGAGGAAAGTTTAGAGTGATGAATACATACATTAAGAAATTAGAAATATCTCAAATAAATGAACTAATTTTACACCTCAAGGAACTGAAAACAGAAAAAACCAAGCCCAAAATTACAAAAGGAAGGAAACCATAAAGATTAGAGCAGAAATCAACAAAATAGAGACCATAAAAATACTAGAAAAGATTGATGAAACTAAGACCTTGTTCTTCCAAAGAATAAACAAAATCAACAGCTCTTTAGCCAGAGTGCCTAAAGAAAATAAAAGACAAGACTCAAATAAAAAAAATTAGAAGTGAAAGAGGAGGGCTTCCCTGGTGGCGCAGTGGTTGAAAATCTGCCTGCCAGTGCAAGGGACATGGATTTGAGCCCTGGTCTGGGAAGATCCCACATGCCACGGAGCAACTGGGTCCATGAGCCACAACTACTGAGCCTGCGCATCTGGAGCCTGTGCTCCACAACAAGAGAGGCTGTGACAGTGAGAGGCCCATGCACCACAATGAAGAGTGGCCCCCACTTGCCGCAACTAGAGAAAGCCCTCGCACAGAAACGAAGACCCAACACAGCCAAAAATAAAATAAATAAATAATAAATTTATTTTTAAAAAAAAAGAAAAAAGAAGTGAAAAAGGAGTAATTTTAAGTGATACTACAGAAATATATAGAATCATTAGAGGGCACTATGAACAATTATATGCTAACAACTTAGATGACCTAGAATAAACTTATAAATTCCTCAAAATACACAACTGAAACAGAAAGAGATAGAAAATTTGAACAAATAATGGGTAAAGAGATTGAATCAGTAATCACAAGCCTCCCTACACTGAAAACCCCAGAACCAGGGAGATTCACTGGTGAATTCTACCAAACATTTAAAGAATTAACAACAATCTTTCTCAAACTCTTCCAAAAAATAGAGGAAAAAAGAACACTTCCAAGCTCATTCTATGAGGCTAGCATTATGCCAACACTAAAGCCAGAAAAGAACACCCCAAGAAAAGTATAGAACAATATCCCTGATGAATAAAAATGCAAAAATTCTCAATGAAATATTAGCAAACCAAATTCAAGAACATATGAAAATGATTATTCATCATGACCAGTGGAATTTATACTCAGACACAAGAATGGTTCAACATATGCAAGTCAATATATTGTAATACATCACATAAATAAAATGAAAGATAAAAGTCACATGATTATGTCTCAATATATGCAGGAAAAGCATTTCACAAAATATAGCATATTTTCATGATAAAAACCCTGGATAGATTAGGTATAGAAGGAATATACCTCAACCTAATAAAGGCCATACGTAACAAAACCACAAACTTTATACACATTAGAGAAAAATCAAAAATTTTCCATGTAAGATCAGGAAGAAGACAAGGATGTCCACTCTCACCACAGTTATTCAATATAGTACTGGAAATCCTACTTTGTCTTGCAAGTAGGCAAGACAAAGGAATAAAAGGCATACAAATCTGAAAGGAAGAAGTAAAATTGTCACTATTTGCAGGTGATGTGATTCTGTATATATAAAATCCCAAAGACTAAACCAAAAAACTATTGGAACTAATCAACAATTTCAGTAAACTTGCAGATTACAAAATGAGCATACAAAAATCAGTTGCATTTCTATACACTAATGATGAAACATCTGAAAAAGAAGAAAACTATCCCATCACAATAGCATCAAAAGCAATAAAATACCTAGAAATAATTTTAACCAAGGAAGTTAACAAAAACTACAAGACTGCTGAAAGAAATCAAAGGAAACACAAATGGAAAAACATCCTGTGTTCTTGGATCAAAAGTATTAATATTGTTAAAATGTCCATACTCTCAAAGCCATCTATAGATTCAAGACAAGCTTCATAAAACTCCAATGGCACTCTTCACAGAAATAGAAAAAAAAATCCTAAAATTTTTATGGAACCACAAAATACCTGAATAGCCAAAGCAATCCTGAGGAAAAAGAACAAAGCCAGAAATATTACACTCTTGATTTCAAACTATACTACAAAACTATAGTAATAAAAACAGTATGGAACTGGCACAAAACAAAACCAATGGAACAGCATAGAAAACTCAGAATTAAACCCCCATATATACAGTCAACTAGTATTTGACTAGAGAACCAAGAACACCCAGTGGGGAAAGGATAGTTTCTTCAACAGTGAGGTTGGGAAAACTGGATAAACACAGGCTGAACAATGAAATTGTACCGCTATCTTATACCACTCACAAAAATTGATTCAAAATGAATGAAAGACTTAAACATAAGATCTGATATCATAAAACTCCTAGAAAAAAAGTCTAAGGAAGAAGCTCATCGATATTAGTCTTGACAGTGATTTTTTGGATATGACACCAAAAGTAAAAATGACAAATCAACAAATGGGACTGCATCAAACTTGAAAGCTTCTGTACAGCAAAGGGAACCATCAATAAAACAGAAAGCCAAACCACAGAATGGGATAACATTTTTGCAAGCCATATATCAGATAAGGGAATAATATCCAAAACATATAAAGAACACAAAAAACTCAATAACAAAAAAAAATTCAATTTAAAAATGGGCAGAAGAACCAAATAGACAAATTTTTCTAAAGGAGACATCCAAGTGGTCAAAAGGTACTTGAAAAGATGCTCATCATCAGTGATAATCAGGGAAATACAAATCAAAACCAAAATGCAATTATCATCTCACACTTGTTAGAATGGGTATCCTCACATAAACAAGAGATAACAAGTGTTGACAAAGATGTTGAGAAAAGGGAACACTTGTACACTTCTGATGGAAATGTAAATTGGTTCAATTACTATGGAAAACAACATGGAGATACCTCAAAAAACTAAACATATATCTACCATATGATCCACCAATTCCACGTCTGGGTATATACCTCAAGGAAATGAAAACAGGATCTCAAAGAGATTTTCTTCCTTATGCACACCCGTGTTTATTACAGCATTATTCATAATGGCGAAGATATGGAAACAACCTAAGTGCCCACCAAAGGAGGAATAAATGAAATATTACTCAATGTCCTTCCTTTCTTTTTACAGATCCAAGTTACTAACCTATACTATTTTCCTCCTCTCTAAAGAACTTCTTTTAACATTTCTTGCAAGGCAGGCCTATCAGCAACAAATTCCACCAATTTTTGTTTGGGAAAGTCTTTTTTTCTCCTGCATTTTTAAGGGATGTTTTCACAGGGTACAGAATTCTGGGTCAGTGGTTATTTTCTCTCAGCACTTTAAATACTTCACTCCTTTCTCTTCTTGCTTGCGTGGTTTCTGAGGATAAGTCAGATGTCATTTTGGTTTTGGTTCCTCTCTAGGTAAGGTTTTAGTGGTTTCTGTTGAGATATCCTTGAGCACAGAGATTCTTTCCTCAGTTGTGTCCACTCTACCAATTAGATCATCAAAGGCACTCTTCACTTCTGTTACAATGTTCTTGATCTGTAGCATTTCTTTTTAGATTTTACTTAGGATTTGCATCTCTCTGCTTACATTGCCCATCTGTTCTTGCGTGCTGTCTGCTTTATCCATGAAAGCCCTTAGCATAGTAATCATAGTTGTTTTACATTCTTGGTCTGATCATTCCAACATCCCTGCCATGTCTGGTTCTGAAGCTTGCTCTGTCTCGTCAAACTGTGTTTTTTGTCTTTTGGTCTCCATGTAATTTTTTCTTGATAGCAAGACATGATGTACTGGGTAAAAGGAACTACTGTAAATATGCTTTTCATAATGTGGTGCTGAGGCATAGGAGGTAAAGCATTCTATAGTCCTATGATCAGGTCTCTGTCCTTTAGTGAACCTGTTCCTCTGCACTGTGAATTTCACAGGTGTTTTTGTCATTGTCTTCCTCCCCCACTTAGGTAGAAGAGGATGGCTGGAGTGGGCTGGACTTGGGTATTTCCCTTGTCCCAGGTCAGTTAGGCTCTGGTAATACCCCAGCAGGTTCGGCTCTAGGTAACTAAATTCCCTAAGGGTAGGCCTTGTTAAGAAGAAAATAGTGGTCTGGCATATTTCATTTCAAAATGGTTCCTTTTTCCCTCCCTCTGCTAGAAGCATGAGGGGATTTTTCTCTGATATTTACTATGAAAACCTGATTTTCTCACAAAAATATAGGGGTCTCCCTCATACTGCATCCCCTTGGAGTTTTTAACTCTCAGACTTCTCAACACTAAGCCTTCAGCAATTTGTCAATTACAGTTCTGGTTTTCCTATCCCTGTACTAGTTCTTTGGAAGTTTCTGCTCAGGTGAGCTGGGATCCCCTGTATTCTCTTATCTGTGTCTCCAATCTTGAGGGCCATGGTTAGCCCTGATATCCTCACCTCTCTAATAGATAAAAGAAGAGTTGTTGATTTTTTAGTCAGTCAGCTTTTTCATTTGTTGTTAAGACAAAATGGTGACTTCCAAGCTCCTTACAAGCAGAAATATAAACCAGAAGTCTGTTCTTTTAATCCTCACAAAAGGTAGTTTATTGTTATTTCCATTTTACAAATAAGGATATGTAGTAAATGAGATTTGCCTAATGTCACTCAACTGATAAAAGAGATTCAACATAAAGAGCTGGTTCTGAATGACCATAAAGCTCATTTTTTACATTGCCCCGAGCAAATATTTTATAGATATTAATATAATTTTTACATTATCTTAAAGAAAAACATTGAAAGGTTTTATATGCAAGTACAATAAAACCTCAGAAACATAAAATATCCTTCTGTAGAATAAAGTCTCACACACACACAACACAAAACAACAACCATGCATTCCATTTTGAAATGAGGGACATGCTCACTGAAATAGCACTCTGAAGGAATTTGATATTTGATCTGAATTAACATCTATCTGTTGACAAGAAGTTCCACAAATCATAAGGCCTTCCTGAAGTCTTCTTCCAATTTTTCTAAATAGTACTGGATTCTAGGATTTTAGAATACTGGCAGGTTGAATTGTAAACAGCCTTTCTGAACCTTTAAACTCTCCTGAGTGTCTGGTGCCAGTAGGTAGGTTGGACGTGGAGAATGTAATAGAGCCTCAGGCTCTCTGGTATTCCTACAGAAAGGCCTGGGATGGGATTTTCTCTGCCTTGGGCTGGAAGAGAACC
The DNA here is from genome assembly GCF_039906515.1 of Pseudorca crassidens. Taxonomy (NCBI): domain Eukaryota; kingdom Metazoa; phylum Chordata; class Mammalia; order Artiodactyla; family Delphinidae; genus Pseudorca; species Pseudorca crassidens. The sequence goes on along the minus strand of NC_090304.1, from coordinate 72,999,865 downwards.
AGGGAACTAACATTACAGGGGCTCAGTGAAAGGATATTGAACAATGGGTGTGCCCTTGATTGAGTGAAAGAGAAGGTGCACAGGTGAATGGAGTCCTCTAAACCCATAAGGCTATGAAATTCCAAGGAAAGTACATTGCAGATGTTTCTCCTGGTGCCCTTTAGGCATAGGAAACTGACAGCCTGCCTCCTGGTATCCCACCAGCCCAGGTCCAACATCCATCACAGTGGCTCTACTTAAGTTATCCTGACTTTTCAAAATTAGCAATAGAAGCTGGTAGTTAGTGAAAAAAAAATCTTCCAAGTGCTAAGATAAAATACTAAGAGAATTCCAGCTGGAATTCTATGCCACACTAAACTAGTTTTTTAGAATGGAGAAATGAAGACGTTTTCACACAAACAAAACTAAATGAATTTATTAAAAACAGAACTCACTACAAGAAATTCTAAAGGGTATTCATGCAGAAAGAAAATAATTCTAAATATGACATCTTGAATGCAAGACAGTGCAAAGATTTGATAAGTACATGGGTAAATCCAAACTTATGTGACCATGTAAAAATAGTAATAACGTCTAATTTGTGAGGTAGAAAGGGGAACAGGATCAAACTAAAGGACTGAAAATATGTATTGGACATATTTAAGGCATATATATTGGGAGAGCAGTGATCTAAGTTAGTGTTCTAAGTGTTTCAAAGCTTTGCTTGGGAAGAAGGTAAAGATCTTGTTTTACTTCAGAATTTGCCAAGGGATAAATAAATATGGGAAGAATAACTTCCAAACAAGTGAGGCAGGGAGCTGTTTGTCCAAACCCAGGAATGAGATGCTGTTTATGTCAGGCTACCTATGTTGGAAATATTACAAGCAGACTTAATTACGTTTGAGGATAAAATTGGGATAAGATCTACCTAATGTGTATGTCCACTATTAACTAAATTTTATCAACTTGCTTATGGAAAATTAGAATTTTTATATCCTCTATCATATCTTCCCATTCATTATGCATTAGAAATTCCTCAAGTCTTTTTCATTAAAAAGCAACCTCTCTATTTCTCTGCAGATATGTATTTAATGCCATAGACTCAACAGATAAAGTAATGATTTTTGAAGATTATTTTCTTTAGTAATATTGAGCATTGTAAACTCACAAAGTCACAAATGGATTGTCAAAAATTTGACCTACAAAACAAACAAAAACTTTCTATACATTAAAATATAGAACTTCCCTGACATGTTAATTTTTTACTAGAAAATTACCTATAGCATCACACAGTAGAAAACAGGCTTTAGGATTAAGCCAAGTTAGAATCATATCTAAGTCAGTATCTTAATCAATTAAAATGGGATAAAAATACTTACCTCTTATCACTGACTTTTAAAATGGAATAAAGTATGTAAAGCAGCTAGGACACTGCTTGCAATATAAAATATTTGGAAAACTTGTTAGCTTCCCTTCTTCCAATAAAACGGTAACAAACCTATTCCATGTAGAATCTTGTGACTTTTCCCTTTATTTTTTATTTTTTCCTATTAAAACAAAGTATCTGGATCTGGGCTTCTTTGAGATTTGTGTTCATTTCAGCGTCTCAACTTTCTGAACCAAAGAGTTAGATCCTTATCTTAAAAGAGAATTTTTAGTGACTGGTACAAGGAAAAGTTCTCTCTTCAGTTTTATTTTTGGCTCTTTGCAATCACTTTCTCTTAACAAAGCATTTCTTTCTTGGATCCTGATGTGCTTGACTCTCATTCAAGGTTTTTGCTCTGACCTGATGTAATTTAATTTACTACAGTTTCACTATCAGCACTATTAGACAGGAACGTTTCATTTTTTAACATTTATGTAGCCATTTTTAAACTTTTAAATGCTTTAACAATCTTCCTTTAAGTGACAATTTTACAGAATAGCCCTTTGTAATAGTTAAGCTATATTTGAAAGAATGTGGAGAAATTGGAAATGGTCCAAAGAAGAGCAGGGAAGATGATTAAAGGGATAGAAAATAAATTCTCTCAGAATAAGCTACAGAGTTGGAGTTAAAAAGAGAAAGCAAAGGTGTGATGTAACTAGTCTAATTCTCCAAACCCTCATACAAATCAGTTAGTGGCATTGGAAAACTATGTGGAAAAGCTAGCACACACGCTTCTGAACCACAAGGGTAGAGGCAGTCTTCAAGGTCTACCTCTAGTTCCAACTCCTGATTACTCTAGTCCTTTTCTGATTGCTCACTGAAATTATAAATCAGAAGCCGAAAATGAGCTGCATTATATGAGCTAACTCTAATTAATTGGTGACAGTTGATATTTTGAAGACCGTGAGTGCATTTCTATAATTACTAGGGTCTCCTTAAAAATTTGGGGGATTAACTTCACATCTAGTTATGAGTCATCAAGAGACTAGGATCTGTGAGAATCCTGTGATTATTAGTACCCGAGTCATCCAAGGAAAAAGCTTTCTTATGTTCCCACTCAAACACTTGTCCTTATTCTGGGAACGAAGGAAAATATATAGCTAACAGAACTCTTCTAGGATCTAGTCCCCAGAATCAGAACCAACACTAGTTCTCTCATATTTGCCCTCTGCTCTTTTGTCTCTATGTTCCTGGGATACCTGGGAATCTATAGACTTCATGTCTTTTGGCTCCCAATAGGAGGTGCTGGCAGATCAGAGGGCAAAAGGAGAGTGAAACCAAGATATCTCCTTCTTGGCTCACTGCCTGCTACATAGCATGAGTTAGCTAAGGCTCCACCAAAGCCCATTGTTCCTTTCAACAGGTGTTTCCCATACAGCTCTCTCTCCACATTCTGTAACCACTTCATCTCCTTGGTAACAGTTCCCTCAGTTGCTAGGTCTAGGGTCCTGCACTCTCGTTTGTTGGTTTCTTTAACTCTGGTCACAAGTTTGTAAGCACTCTCTTTGTTAAACTCTGCTTAAATTGCCCAGATCAAATGTGCAACCTGTTTTCTTCAAGAATCTCAACTGATACAATTCCCCATAAGGATAAAGTTGTACACATGTATATATACTGTCCCCATAAGGATAAAGTTGTACACATATATGGATGCTTCTGCAAGCTTTTCCTTAAGCTCCATAATTGAGAATTATGTTGTATATACGTGTCTAAGTGGTGCTAAAATGATTAATAACCTAAAAGTAAATGTCACAATGTTATCTGGTCTTAAAATGATAGAAATAGCAGCCCTCATTTTATTTTGTATATCTCCAGATTATTCTGTTTATAAACTGGAAACCATCATTGGCCAGTACAGTTCTGTGACTTATTGTCTTTCTGAAGCATCTGATTGAAAATAGTTTTCTCCAAGGGCTGAACAATGTACTGATGTCTTAGAAAAAAACTCCCTGTTTTACTTTGACTGTCACACTCACAGTACTCCTGACACCAAATGTGTGGGATTTTCCCCCCACATCAACAAATTTTCCAACAATAGATGTGTGTCCTACAACAATAGCTGAATTGTCCTACAATTCAGTTCTGACACTATCTACCTGGAGTTAGTATAAGAAGGCTCAGTCACCCAAGTCTCCTCCCATTTCAGATGCCAAGCCCAAGCCCCAGGTTGTCACCTGCACTTCTGAATGACCACCTCTAAATCAGGGTTCCCATGACCCCCTCCTCAAGTTTGATCATTTGCCAGAATAGCTCAAAGAACTTGTGGAAATAATTACTTACACTTACTGGTTTATTATATAATAAAGGATATTATAAAGGATATGGATGAACAGCCAGGTGAAGAGATACATAGGACAAAGTCCAGAATTGTCCTGAACATGGGAGAAGCTGTATCCATGGAATTGGGATACATCATCCTCCCGGCACTTGGATGTGTTCACCAACCTGGAAGTTCCACAAATTGCATTCTTTGGCTTCATCGTGTAGGCATGATTGGTCATTAACTCAGCCTTCAGCCATTCTCCCCTTCCTTGAGGATGGGTAGTGGGACTGAAAGTTCCAAGCTTCCAATCATGGCTTGATATTTCTGATGACCAGCCCCCATGCAAGAGCCTACCAACCATCACCTCATTAGAACAAAAGACATTCCTGTCACCCAGAAAATTCCAAGGGGTTAAGAAACTCTGTGTCAGGAACCAGAGTCAAAGACCAAACATTAAGAGCAAAACATGCTCCTAGTGACCTTATCACATAGGAAATTACAAGGATTTTAGGAGCTCTGTGCCAGGAACTGGGGACAGAAACCTATATATAAATATGTTATATTTCACACTGGACTATTTTCTTAACTTTCTTCCAGGATTAAGCTCCCCAGTTTTTCTATATTCAATCAAAGTTTGCTGAACTCCTAATACTGCCAAGTAATATATTACCAGGGGTGTAGTGAAAATCCAGAATCCAGAACAGAATTAAGTGAAAGTGTCAGTTTTCCTGGTATCCCTCCCTCAAAGAGCTCACAATCTAGTAAATGAGGTAGAAATATAAGTTATTAAATATAAGACAAGACAGAATGAACTAGTAATTCAATATTCATTTATTGAATATTTTAAAAAGTGCCAGGTATTGAAGATAAGATTAGTAAAAATGGTCCGTGCTCTCAAGATGCTCACAGATCTAGAGCATCACACATTGCAATTCAGTGTGATGAGTTCGTAAAAAGATACAAACAAAAAAACAACTAATTCTTGTGATGGAACATTTAAGAAAGATCATGAAGGAGATGGCATCTGAGGAAGATGAGGGACCTGCCTAGGCAAAATCAAAGAAAAATGAAATCATATGGAGTGTTTAAAGGCGAAAAAAGGAAACTGGTGTGAGTAGAGCATGAGACAGGGATGGGAGAGGCAAAAGTAAAAATAAGAATTTGGGGGTCTAGACACTGGAAGAGTAAATGGAATAGATAAAGTTACCACCAAGGATGAATTATCCATGGGGCTACTGCAGCTGTTATAAGAAAAGTAGTAATGACATGCATTTGAATGACATAAAAATAAGAAAACCAGCAAATAGGTTGAGTTTTTCTTCCCTGCTACACAATCAGTTCATATTCACTCCTACATTACTTCTTCTTTCCTGTCTTATGAAGAAAGAAACAGATAAAAGAAAGAAAGTAAAAGGCCAGCACATGTACAGATGAATGGTTCTGACTTCTCTTTAACAAAAATATTGATACCCTACTCTTTCTGAAGCACTATGCTAAGCACTAAGGGAATACAAAGCAACAAGATATCCTCTTGCCCCTCATTTTATAAAAGAGGGAAAGGAGAAGAGTGCTGTGAAATAACTTGTCCAAGGCATTCAGCTATGTGAAAGCAGCCTTAGTTATATTCCAGCTACTAGGATACTACAAATAGCATCATCTTGCTTCCCTAATTGCTTTGAAAGTATCTATATACTATATATAATACTAGTCAAATTGTACATTCCATCAACTGTGATAGTGATAAATTAAGACTCTTAAAACCATTACATGTTGATATTGATCTTCACCAGTGATTCCCAATGGAAAGCCCAGCTGGAAAGCAATACAAGGAAGCCTGAGAAATGTAGTTTGCAGTGGTCAGATCAAAACAGGGAAATGCAGGGAATGGATCTGAGGTCAAACAGGCCAACATCCTGCACACTCTATAAACTTTCTCCCTTGCCATCAGTAAGGTGTCTCCATCTCTTTGCCCTTCTTTCTGCCTGTTTGTAAGTCTCCCTCCAAGGAAGGTCAAGGGCTGTGTTCTTAGCTACTCATTCATGAGGAATCGCTGGTACCTTAGGAATATAGCGCACCTAGACAGAGGTTACTGCAGGAAGAGTGCTGTAATCACCTACAGAAAAGCAAATCAGAGATGGTTTACTGGACAGTTTCATATTTCAGAATCACCTAAAAGAATGTTTAATAGCATCATCAAGCAGTTTCATGAATATTAGTTCCTAAAAACAGTGACGATCTCTAATAGATTCAGGACATTAAACGTTGTGTCCTCCTTTTATGAACTATTTCTTAAAGCCACCTTTCCAGTACAGTTAACCACTCCCTCCTGTGATATCTAACTGTGTACACTGATGATATCGTAATCCCTAGCATCCTCTGAGCACTTTAGAGTACCAGGTATTGGGCTAAACACTTTTATGAATCATTTAATTCTCCTAAACACCTCATGAAGTATTTACCAGTAAAACACACAGTTTAAAGATAAATGAAGTGAGAGGAGGTTAAATAAATTATCAAGGTTACATGGGTTGGCAGATTAATACTCTAACCTGGGACTTAAAGACACTAGAATTCCCCCCATTTAACCATTATACTTGCTGGTAAAATGCTGTACACAAGTTATTTCTTTGCATGTCTCGCTTCTCTCATAGAACACAAGCTAAAGGGAGGAATTATTTTCTATAAGTGTGTGTTGAAGGAATAAAACCTCAATATGTTTCTATTTTTGTACAAAAGTGAGCAAGGTAAAAGAACAACACACAAAAAAATGCATTCTCACCAAACATACAAAGCCAAAATATTACAATTGCCTTCTTTAATCTCACAACAGATTTATTCTAGAACTCAATTTTTGCCTTTAATAACTCTCAAGCCACCTAATTTTGAAACATTTATTACCAAAATTCATTTACATGACTGTGCATTCTAATCTCAGATCAATAAAACTCAAATTGCTTTTTAAAAAGAGATTCTAAGACTTATATTTTAAATATTTCAAAAGCAAGATCAAGATTACAAACTCAGAGGAGGGGGCCGGGAAGATGGCGTTAGAGTAAGATGCAGAGATCACCTTCCTCCCCACAGATACATCAGAAATACATCTCTATGTGGAAGGACTCCTACAGAACATCTACTGAACGCTGGCAGAAGACCTCAGACCTCCCAAAAGGCAAGAAACTCCCCACGTACCTGGGTAGGGCAAAATATAAAACAGAGACAAAAGAATAGGGAAGGAACCTGCACCAGTAGGAGGGAGCCTTGAAGGAGGAAAGGTTTCCACACACTAGGAAGCCCCTTCGCAGGCGGAGACTGCGGGTGGTGGAGGGGGGAAGCTTCAGAGCCGCGGAGGAGAGCACAGCAACAGGGGTGCGGAGGGCAAAGCGGACAGGTTCCTGCACAGAGAAATGGTGCTGACCAGCACTCACCAGCCCGAGAGGCTTGTCTGCTCACCTGCCGAGGCCAGGGGTGGGGGTGGGGGGGGTGCTGGGAAGTGAGACTTGGGCTTCGGCTTCTGTCGTATCGCAGGGAGAGAACTGGCGGCGTGAACACAGCCTGTAGGGGTTAGTGCACCACGGCTAGCCGGGAGGAAGTCCGGGAAAACTCAGGAGCTGCCGAAGAGACAAGAGACTTTTTCTTCCCTCTTTGTTTCCTGGTGCGCGAGGAGAGGGGATTAAGAGCTCTGCTTAAAGGAGCTCCAGAGACGGCGTAAGCCGTGGCTAACAACGCGGACCCCAGAGACGGGCATGAGATGCTAAGGCTGCTGCTGCCGCCACCAAGAAGCCTGTGTGCGAGTACAGGTCACTCTACCCACCTCCCCTCCCGGGAGCCTGTGCAGCCCGCCACTGCCAGGGTCTCGTGATCCAGGGACAACTTCTCTGGGAGAACGCATGGCGCGCCACAGGCTGGTGCAACGTCATGCCGGCCTCTGCCGCTGCAGGCTCGCCCTGCACACCATACCCCTCGCTCCCCCCAGCCTGAGTGAGCCAGAGCCCCTGAATCAGCTGCTCCTGTAACCCCATCCTGTCCAAGCAAAGAACAGATGCCCTCAGACGACCTACACGCAGAGGCAGGGCCAAATCCAAAGCTGAACCCTGGGAGCTGTGTGAACAAAGAAGAGGAAAATCTCTCCCAGCAGCCTCAGGAGCAGCAGATTAAATCTACACAATCAACTTGATGTACCCTGCATCTGTGGAATGCCTGAATAGACAACGAGTCATCCCAAATTGAGGAGGTGGACTTCAAGAGCAAGATATATTATTTTTTCCCCTTTTCTTCTTTATGTGAGTGTGTATGTGTATGCTTCTGTGTGAGATTATGTCTGTATAGTTTTGCTTTCACCATTTGTCCTAGGGTTCCGTCCATCTGGGGTATTTTTTTTTTAGTTTTTTTTTTCCTTTTTAAAAAATTGTTTTTCTTAATAAATATTTATTATTTTAATAACTTTATTTTATTTTATTTTATCCTCTTTCTTTCCTTCTTTCTACTTTTTCTCCCTTTTATTCTGAGCCATGTGGATGAAAGTCTCTTGGTGCTCCAACCAGGTGTCAGTGCTGTGCCTATGAGGTGGGAGAGCCAACTTCAGGACACTGGTCCACAAGAGACCTCGCAGCTCCACACAATATCAAATGGTGAAAATCTCTCAGAGATCTCAATCTCAACGCCAAGACCCAGCTTCACTCAATGACCAGCAAGCTACAGTGCTGGACACCCTATGACAAGCAACTAGCAAGACAGGAACACAACACCATCCATTAGCAGAGAGGCTGCCTAAAATCATAATAAGGCCACAGACACCCCAAAACACACCACCAGACGTGGACCTGCCCACCAGAAAGACAAGATCCAGCCTCATCCACCAGAACACGAGCACTAGTCCCCTCCACAAGGAAGCCTACAAAACACACTGAACCAACTTTAGCCACTGGGGACAGACACCAAAAACAATGGGAACCATGAACCTGCAGCCTGCAAAACGGAGACCCCAAACACAATAAGATAAGCAAAATGAGAAGACAGAAAAACACACAGCAGATGAACGAGCAAGGTAAAAACCCACCAGACCTAACAAATGAAGTGGAAATAGGTAGTCTACCTGAAAAAGAATTCAGAATAATGACAGTAAAGATGATCCAAAATTTTGGAAATAGAATAGAGAAAACACAAGAAACATTTAATAAGGACCTAGAAGTACTAAAGAGGAAACAAGCAATAATGAACAACACAGTAAATGAAATTAAAAATAACCTAGAAGGAATCAATAGCAGAATAACTGAGGCAGAAGAACGGATAAGTGAGCTGGAAGATACAATAGTGGAAATAACTACCACAGAGCACAATAAAGAAAAAAGAATGAAAAGAACTGAGGATAGTCTCAGAGACTTCTGGGACAACATTAAACACACCACCATTCGAATTATAGGGGTCCCAGAAGAAGAGAAAAAGAAAGGGACTGAGAAAATATTTGAAGAGATTATAGTTGAAAAATTCCCTAATATGGGAAAGGAAATAATTAATCAAGTCCAGAAAGCACAGAGAGTCCCATACAGGATAAATCCAAGGAGAAACATGCCAAGACACATATTAATCAAACTGTCAAAAATTAAATACAAAGAAAACATATTAAAAGCAGCAAGGGTAAAATAACAAATAACACACAAGGGAATCCCCATAACATTAATAGCTGATCTTTCAGCAGAAACTCTGCAAGCCAGAAGGGACTGCCAGGACATATTTGAAGTGATGAAGGAGAAAAACCTACAACCAAGATTACTCTACCCAGCAAGGATCTCATTCAGATTTGATGAGAAATTAAAACATTTATAGACAAGCAAAAGTGAAGAGAATTCAGCACTACCAAACGAGCTTTACTACAAATGCTAAAGGAACTTCTCTAGGCAAGAAACACAAGAGAAGGAAAAGACCTACAATAACAAACCCAAAACAATTAAGAAAATGGGAATAGGAACATACATATCAATATTACACTAAAGGTAAATGGATTAAGTGCTCCCACCAAAAAACACAGACTGGGTGAATGGATATAAAAACAAGACCCATATATAAGCTGTCTACAAGAGACCCACTTCAGACCTAGGGACACATACTGACTGAAAGTGCTGGGATAGAAAAAGATATATACATGCATATGGAAATCAAAAGAAAGCTGGAGTAGCAATTCTCATATCATACAAAATAGACTTTAAAATAAAGACTATTACAAGAGACAAGGACACTGCATAATGATCAAGGGATCAATTCAAGAAGAACATATAACAATTGTAAATATATATGCATGCAACATAGGAACAGCTCAATACATAAGGCAAATACTAACAGCCATAAAAGGGGAAATCGACAGTAACACATTCATAGTAAGGGACTTTAACACCCCACTTTCACCAATGGATAGATTGTCCAAAATGAAAATAAATAAGAAAACACAAGCTTTAAATGATACATTAAACAAGATGGACTTAATTGATATTTATAGGACATTCCATCCATAAACAACAGAATACACATTTATCTCAAGTGCTCATGGAACATTCTCAGGGGTAGATCACACCTTGTGTCACAAATCAAGCATTGGTAAATTTAAGAAAATCGAAATTGCATCAAGTATCTTTTCCAGCCACAATGCTATGAGACTAGATATCAATTACAGGAAAAGATCTGTAAAAAATACAAACACATGGAGGCTAAGCAATACACTACTTAATAACGAAGAGATCACTGAAGAAATCAAAGAGGAAATCAAAAAATGCCTAGAAACAAATGACAATGGAGACACGACGACCCAAAACCTATGGAATGCAGCAATAGCAGTTCTAAGAGGGAAGTTTATAGCAATACAATCCTACCTTAAGAAACAGAAAACATCTCAAATAAACAACCTAACCTTTTACCTAAAGCAATTAGAGAAAGAAGAACAAAAATCCCCAAAGTTACCAGAAGGAAAGATATCATAAAGATCAGATCAGATATAAACGGAAAAGAAATGAAGGAAACGATAGCAAAGACCAATAAAATTAAAAGCTACTTCTTTGAGAAGATAAACAAAATTGATAAACCATTAGCCCAACTCATCAAGAAAAAAAGGGAGAAGACTCAAATCAATAGAATTAGAAATGAAATAGGAGGAGTAACAACTGACACTGCAGAAATACAAAAGATTATGAGAGATTACTGCAAGCAACTCTATGCCAATAAAATTGACAATGTGGAAGAAATGAAAAGATTCTTAGAAATGCACAACCTGCCAAGATTGAACCAAGAAGAAATAGAAAATATGAACAGACCAATCACAAGCACTGAAATTGAGACTGTGTTTAAAAATCTTCAAACAAACAAAAGTTCAGGACCAGATGGCTTCACAGGCGAATTCTATCAAACATTTAGAGAAGAGCTAACACCAATCCTTCTCAAACTCTTCCAAAATATAGCAGAGGGAGGAACACTCCCAAACTCATTCTATGAAGCCACCAAAACCAGACAAAGATTTCACAAAGAAAGAAAACTACAGGCTAATATCACTGATGAACATAGTTGTAAGGATCCTCAAACAAAATACTAGCAAACAGAATCCAACAGCACATTAAAAGGATCATACACCATGATCAAGTGGGGTTTATTCCAGGAATGAAAGGATTCTTCAATATACGCAAATCAATCATTGTGATACACAATGTTAACAAATTGAAGGAGAAAAACCATATGATCATCTCAGTAGATGCAGAAAAAGCTTTCGACAAACCTCAACACCCATTTATGATAAAAACCCTGCAGAAAATAGGCATATAGGGAACTTTCCTCAACATGATAAAGGCCATATATGACAAACCCACCACCAACATCGTCCTCAATGGTGAAAAGATCACCATTTCCACTAAGATGAGGAAAAAGACAAGGTTGTCCACTCTCACCACTATTATTCAACATAATTTTGGAATTCTTAGTCACAGCAGTCAGACAAGAAAAATAAATAAAAGCAATCCAGATTGGAAAAGAAGTAAAGCTGTCACTCTTTGCAGATGACATGATACTATACATAGAGAATCCCAAAGATGCTACCAAAAAACTACTAGAGCTAATCAATGAATTTGGTAAAGTAGCAGGATACAATATTAATGCACAGAAATCTCTGGCATTCCTATACACTATTGATGAAAAATCTGAAAGTGAAATTAAGAAAACACTCCCTTTTACCACTGCAACAAAAGCAATAAAATATCTAGGAATATACCTACTTAAGGAGACAAAACACCTTTATGCAGAAAATTATAAGACACTGATGAAAGCAATTAAATATGATACAAATAGATGGAGAGATATACCATGTTCTTGGATTGGAAGAATCAACATTGTGAAAATGACTCTACTACTGAAAGCAATCTAAAGATTCAATGCAATCCTTATCAAACTATCACTGGCATTTTTCACAGAACTAGAACAAAAAATTTCACAATTTGTATGGAAACACAAAAGACCCCGAATAGCCAAAGCAATCTTGAGAACAAAAAATGGAGCTGGAGGAATCAGGCTCCCAGACTTCAGACTATACTACAAAACTACAGTAATCAAGACAGTATGGTACTGGCACAAATACAGAAATATAGATCAATGGAACAAGATAGAAAACCCAGAGATAAACCCACACGCATATGGTCACCTTATCTTTGAAAAAGGAGGCAAGAATATACAGTGGAGAAAAGACAGCCTCTTCAATAAGTGGTGCTGGGAAAACTGGACAGGTACATCTAAAAGTATGAGATTAGATCACTCCCTAACACCATACAAAAAAATAAGCTCAAAATGGATTAAAGACCTAAATATAAGGCCAGAAACTATCAAACCCTTAGAGGAAATCATAGGCAGAACACCCTATTACATAAATCACAGCAAGATCCTTTTTGATCCACCTTCTAGAGAAATGGAAATAAAAACAAAAATAAACAAATGGGACTTTATGAATCTTAAAAATTTCTGCACAGTAAAGGAAAACCTAAACTAGACCAAAAGACCACCCTCAGAATGGGAGAATATATTCGCAAATGAAGCAACTGACAAAGGATTAATCTCCCAAATTTACAAGAAGCTCATACAGCTCAATAACAAAAAACAAACAACCCAATCCAAAAATGGGTAGAATACCTAAATAGACATTTCTTCAAAGAACATATACAGATGGCCAACAAAAACATGAAAGAATGGTCAACATCATCATTAGAGAAATGCAAATCAAAGCTACAGTAACTTATCATCTCACACCGTCAGAATGGCCAGCATCAAAAAATCTACAAACAATAAATGCTGGAGAGGGTGTGTAGAAAAGGGAACACTCTTGCACTGTTGGTGAGAATGTAAAATGATACAGCCACTATGGAAAACAGTATGGAGTTTCCTTAAAAAACTACAAATAGAACTACCATATGACCCAGCAATCCCACTACTGGGCATATACCCTGAGAAAACTGTAATTCGAAAAGAATCATGTACCAAAATGTTCATTGCAGCTCTATTTACAATAGCTAGGAGATGGAAGCAACCTAAGTGTCCATCATCGGATGAATGGATAAAGAAGATGTGGCACATATATACAATGGAATATTACTCAGCCATAAAAAGAAATGAAATTGAGTTATTTGTAGTGAGGTGGATAGACCTAGAGTCTGTCATACAGAGTGAAGTAAGTCAGAAAAAGAAAAACAAATACTGTATGCTAACACATATATATGGAATCTAAGAAAAAAAAGAAAGGTCATGAAGAACCTAGGGGCAAGACGGAATAAAGACACAGACCTACTAGAGCATGGACTTGAGGATACGAGGAGGTGGAAGGGTAAGCTGTGACAAAGGAAGAGAGTGGCATGGACATATATACACTACCAAACGTAAAATAGATAGCTAGTGGGAAGCAGCCGCATAGCACAGGGAGATCAGCTCGGTGCTTTGTGACCACCTAGAGGGGTGGGATGGGGGGGGGAGCGAGATGCAAGAGGGAAGAGATATGGGAACATATGTATATGTATAGCTGATTCACTTTGTTATAAAGCAGAAACTAACACACCATTGTAAAGCAATTATACTCCAATAAAGATGTTAAAAAAAAAGAAAATACTTAAAGAGATACATGGTATACACCTATATTCCTGGGGGTAACAAAGTCATGGATAAATTATTTTATGTAAAAATTCTTTATGGTGGAATGAATGATTATTAAAACCTTTAAGACCTTCAAAACAAAAATTCACAGAAATAAAAAAGACAAAATCTTACCACTCAAAGATAACTATTATTAATATTTTAATGTATTTCTACAGGTCTTTCCTCTGTATTTCTTATTTGTTTACATAGTTGTGTATAGTATGTATAATTTGGAATTCAGTTTTTCTACTTTACATTGATAATAAAATATTAATTTTATTTCCTATCTTCACATTTTTTATCATTATACTACAGATTAAGTGTATTTAACCCTTCTCATAATGTTAAAATTTTAGGCTGAATTAAATTTTCAATAATAAAGAATTCTGTAAATTAAAAAAATAAATAAGAAAATAAAAAATTTTAAAAAGATTACAAATTGAGTCCAAAATATATAAAAATGTTAAGGAATATCAAAGGGTTTTCCCAAAACAAGCCAATTTATGCTTGGAAGTTAGGAAAATAAGAAAGATAAGCATTCTTAATAAAGTCAAACAGCAAGCATAAGAGACCATGTGCATTTAAATAGGCGTTGTTTTTCCTAATTATCCTTTGTAATTCTCCACAATTAATTCAGCTATGTGAACATTGTTAAATAATTTTTGAACTTCTTCCAAGAAATAACTTCAGAATCATACCCCCAAAAGTTATTCTCACTAATATCCACCTCACTATCCATCTGCATTCTTAGCCTTGTAGGGTCAGTGACTATATCTGGTTCACCGTTGTATTCCCAGCAGCCCACAGAGCAGGTGTGGGTCACAGTCAATGTTTATAGTATGCAAAATTAAAGAATGAATGCATCCACACCTAAGAAAGATTGAGATGTGCTTCATTCATTATCAAAAGAGAGTATAATTTGATGAAAAAACAGTCATCCACTGACCCTTATCCTTTCATATCAACTATCCCCTGAGGTCAATACCTTTCTTAATACTTCCATAGAAGTTTGAAAAATAATTTCTTCCTTGTTGTACTACAATGGGCATCCCATTAAGAAAAGTGATTGTAGGGAACTTAAAAAAAAATTAAAGAGCTAGAGATAATCCTAGATCTACTAATTAGCACTTTATATGCCAGTTATAAGTAGTGATAACAATCTGAAACAAAAGATTTGGAAAGAGTACTTTGGAACAGTTCACATATCACCTATTGTCCTGGCATGGTTATTTGCTGTGTCCCTTTCAAAACTCTAAAAAGTACCTAAGTTTAGGTGACTATATGACTGCTCTAATTTTAATTCATTAATAATTCAGAATACCCCAAATCTCCTTAATTGGTTCTGTTTTCATTCTATTTTTCTAAACCATTTTCTTTATTTTCCAGAATGCCTTTCTCTCCCACTCTGTATTTATTTTGTCATTACCAAAGTTAATGAGCAATGAAATAAATAGTATTTATTATTAAAACAAATTGCCAAAACTTACGCTTTTAGTAAATAAGGTTGAACTCTGCCTAAATCAAGATCATAAAGCTGGGACAAAGTGAGAGAGTGGCATGGACATATATATACACTACCAAAGATAATAGAATTTTTATGAGTTCTGGAACAAATGAAAACTCTCATTAGAAAATACAGCATCAATTTATGGCCAAAAGAATGGATAGCTCATGATTTATAAAGATTTCTAGCTTCTTTTAAGCAAAGTGTTGTGTTTTTTTTTCAGTGCTACAAGTTGAAGGCCAATTTTACTACAAAATTAAGGAATTTGCAGCACAGTTGATTCATTCTTTTCAACTATCTTAGCCATCCATGCAAGTCACTCCAAAGTCAATGAGGCCATGAAATCAGTATTGATCGTAGAGAAAATTGATATTAATAAATCAAACTCATAAGAAGATTATATGCATGACCTTGCTTCAGTGGAGAAATAAATACATATTTTTAATGTGTCTTCACAAAAGATGTTTCATAGGTCTTTGGTAAAAATGAAATTTTTCTGAACGTGTTCAGTGGCAGATAATTCAGGCCATTCCATGCATTCTCATTTGCTCATTCATTCTTGCATAAACTGTAATTTTCTAAGGCCCTAATAAGTGCCAAGCATTGTGTCACACACTGAAGATAGCAAAGACACCATCTAGGAACCGAGTGGAGGAGACAGATACGTAAAGATCATACAATATGGTAAAGAGAACCATGCTACAAATGTGATGCAATCACAGGAAAGAAGTGATTAGCTGTACAATGGGGGAGATGAGACCTCACAAAGAAAAAATAAAAGTTTCCCTAGCATTGAGGGTTTTCCCTGATCTGCCCAACTTTCTTCTCTAACTTCATTTATATCTTCATCTAACTTTTCCCCTCCCTGTAATACTGCACCACTGACAGTTTCCCATATATACCGTGCTATATGGTATATCTATACACTGTGCCTTTGCACACGGAAATTCTTCTAACTACTGTGTCCTCACCCCAAAACGTGCTTGATGTACTCCCATATCTCCTTTAAGATTCAGTTCATGTCTTTCCTGACCACCAATCCTGAGAAATTCCTCCTTTGAAGTTTTTGCCCTTTTTTTCTGTGTGCCTTAAGTAGGTTTTTTTTACATTCACCTGTGACCCCCTGGTGTTTTGCACAGTGCATTCAATAAGTATTTATTGAATGAATAAATGAAAATTTAAGCTAGATCATAATGAGCACCACAAAATAATTAAAAGTTAAAATTCTACATGTATATAATACTGACCATATGGCCCAGCAATTCCACTTCTCGTTATTTACTCAAAAGAAATAAAAACATATGTCCACATAAAGATATGTATATGAATAGCACTTTATCCATAATAGAAAAAACTGGGCATAACCCAAATGTCTGTAAAGAAATACTACTCAGCAATAAGAAGGAATTAACTATTGATTCTTGTAGCATCGTGGGTGAACATCAAAAATGTTTACCTGAGCAAAAGAAGCCGGACAAAAAAAGAATACATACTGTATGATTCAATTTATATAAAACTTTAGAAAAGACAAGTCTAATCTACGGTGATAGAAATCATATCAGTGGTTGCCTAGAGATGGGGGTAAATAGTAGTATTGACTGAGAAGGGACACAAGGACACTTTTTGAGGTGAATAAAATATTCTATATCTTGATTGTGGTGGTGGCTAAATGGCTATTTACACTTTTCAAACAGCATCAAACTCTACACATAAAATGTATACATTTTATTATATATAAATTATACCTCCATAAAGTTCATCTGTAAAACTTTAAGATAATTTGCATCTACAGAGTCATATCATATTTGGGGAACCAGAAGCTTTCAGAATTTGAGTAGCCTCCTTAATAAATAATAAGAAATTAGGTTAACAGCTACCATTTACTTAGAATGAGAAATGAAACCACACAAATTTCAGATATTTTAAAAAACCTGACAAACTACAAACATTACAAAATAAAAATGGATAACATTTTTATTAATTAACTGATTCACTTCTGGGTACGTTTTTTCCTACATTTTTGGCTACATACTCATTAATTCTTCATAGAAAAATGATTTTTGTAATATTTACCATAGAAACAATGATAAGCTCATCGAGTCTTCCCTCTAGCCTGCTTGACTATAATTTGGTTTTATTTTTATGTTATTTTATTTTTTAAAGGAAATTGATTTTTATGTTTTATTTTATTTTTTCTACATCTTTATTGGGGTATAATTGGTTTACAATGGTGTTTTACTTTCTGCTTTATAACAGAATGAATCAGTTATACATATATATATGTTCCCATATCTCTTCCCTCTTGTGTCTCCTTCCCTCCCACTCTCCCTATCCCACCCCTCTAGGTGGTCACAAAGCGCCGAGCTGATCTCCCTCTGCTATGTGGCTGCTTCCCACTAGCTATCTACTTTACGTTTGGTATGTGCATACATGTCCATGCCACTCTCTTCCTTTGTCACAGCTTACCATTCCCCCTCCCCATATCCTCAAGTCCATGTTCTAGTAGGTCTGTGTCTTTATTCCCATCTTGTCCTTGGTTCTTCATGATCTTTTCCTTTTTTCTTAGATTCCATATATATGTGTTAGCATATGGTATTTGTTTTTCTCTTTCTGACTTACTTCACTCTGTATGACAGACTCTAGGTCCATCCACCTCACTACAAATAACTCAATTTCATTACATTTTACAGCTGAATAATATTCCATTATATATGTGTCACATCTCCTTTAACCAATCCTCTGTTGATGGACACTTAGGTTGTTTCCATGTCCTGGCTATTGTAAACAGAGTCGCAATGAACATTTTGGTACATGATTATTTTGGAATTATGGTTTTCTCAGGGTATATGCCCAGAAGTGGAAGAGCTGGGTCATATAGTAGTTCTATTTTTACTTTTTTAAGAAACATCCATACTGTTCTCCATAGTGGCTGTATCAATTTACGTTCCCATCAACAGTGCAAGAGGGTTACCTTTTCTCCACACCCTCTCCAGCATTTATTGTTTGGAGATTTTTTGATGATGGCCATTCTGACCGGCATGAGATGATATCTCATTGTAGTTTTGATTTGCATTTCTCTAATGATTAATGATGTTGAGCATTCTTTCATGTGTTTGTTGGACATCTGTATATCTTCTTTGGAGAAATGTCTATTTAGGTCTTCTGCCCATTTTTGGATTGGGTTGTTTGTTTTTTTGATAGTGAGCTGCACGAGCTGCTTGTAAATTTTGGAGTTGAATCCTTTGTAAGTTGCTTCATTTGCAAATATTTTCTCCCATTCTGAGTGTTGTCTTTTCGTCCTGTTTATGGTTTCCTTTGCTGTGCAAAAGCTTTTAAGTTTTATTAGATCCCATTTGTTTATTTTTGTTTTTATTTCCATCTCTCTAGGAGGTGGGTCAAAAAGAATCTTACTGTTATTTATGGCATAGAGTGTTCTGCCTCTGTTTTCTTCTAAGAGTTTTAGAGTGTTTGGCTTTATATTTATGTCTTTAATCCATTTTGAGTTTATTTTTGTGTGTGGTGTTAGGGAGCGTTCTAATATCATTCTTTTAAATGGAGCTCTCCAGTTTTCCCAGCACCAATTACTGAAGAGGCTGTCTTTTCTCCACTGTATATTCTTGCCTCCTTTATCAAAGATAAGGTGACCATATGTGCATGGGTTTATCTCTGGGATTTCTATCCTGTTCCATTGGTCTATATTTCTGTTTTTGTGCCAGTACCATACTGTCTTGATTACTGTAGCTTTGTAGTATGGTCTAAAGTCATGGGGCCTGATCTTCAAGCTCCGTTTTTCTTTCTCAAGATTGCTTTGGCTATTCAGGGTCTTTTGTGTTTCCATACAAATTGTGAAATTTTTTGTTCTAGTTCTGTGAAAAATACCAGCGGTAGTTTGATAGGGATTAGACTGAATCTGTAGATTGCTTTGGGTAGTAGAGTCATTTTCACAATGTTGATTCTTCCAATCCAAGAACATGGTATATCTCTCCATCTATTTGTATCATCTTTAACTTCTTTTATCAGTGTGTATAACTTTCTGTATACAGGTGTTTTGTCTCCTTTGGTAGGTTTATTCTTAGGTATTTTATTCTTTTTGTTGCAATGGTAAATGGGAGTGTTTTCTTAATTTCACTTTCAGATTTTTCATCATTAGTGTATAGGAATGCTAGAGATTTCTGTGCATTAATTTTGTATCCTGCTACTTTACCAAATTCATTGATTAGCTCTAGTAATTTTCTGGTAGCATCTTTAGTATTCTCTATGTATAGTACATGTCATATACAAACAGTGACAGCTTTACTTCTTTTCCGATTTGGATTCCTTTTATTTCTTTTTCTTCTATGATTGCTGTGGCGAAAATTTCCAAAACTATGTTGAATACTAGTGGAGAGAGTGGGAAACCTTGTCTTGTTCCTGGTATTAGTGGAAATGCTTTCAGTTTTTCACCACTGAGGATGATGTTGGCTGTGGGTTTATCATATATGGCCTTTATTATATTGAGGAAAGTTCCCTCTGTGCCTACTTTCTGCAGGGTTTTTATCATAAATGGGTATTGAATTTTGTCAAAAGCTTTTTCTGCATCTAATGAGATGATCATATAGTTTTTCTCCTTCTATTTGATAATATGGTGTATCACATTGATTGATTTGCATATCTTGAAGAATCCTTGCATTCCTGGGTTAAACCCCACTTGTTCATCGTGTATGATCTTTTTAATGTGCTGGTTGCTAGTATTTTGTTGAGGATATTTGCATCTATGTTCATCAGTGATATTGGCCTGTAGTTTTCTTTCTTTGTGACATCTTTGTCTGGTTTTGGTATCAGGGTTATGGTGGCCTTGTAGAATGAGTTTGGGAGTGATCCTTCCTCTGCTATATTTTGGAAGTGTTTGAGAAGGATTGGTGTTAGCTCTTCTCTAAATGTTTGATAGAATTCGCCTGTGAAGCCATCTGGTCCTGGGCTTGTTTGTTGGAAGATTTTTAATCACAGTTTCAATTTCAGTGCTTGTGATTGGTCTGTTCATATTTTCTATTTCTTCCGGGTTCAGTCTTGGAAGGTGGAGCATTTCTAAGAATTTCTCCATTTCTTCCAGGTTGTCCATTTTATTGGTATAGATTTGCTTGTACTAATCTCTCATGATCCTTTGTATTTCTGCAGAGTCAGTTGTTACTTCTCCTTTTTCATTTCTAATTCTATTGATTTGCGACTTCTCCTTTTATTTCTTCATGAGTCTGGCTAATGGTTTATCAATTTCACTTACCTTCTCAAAGAACCAGCTTTTAGTTTTATTGATCTTTACTATCATTTCCTTCATTTCTTTTTCATTTTTTTCTGATCTGACCTTTATGATTTCTTTCCTTCTACTAACTTTGGGGTTTTTTTGTTCTTATTTCTCTAATTGGTTTTGGTGCCAGGTTAGGTTGTTTATTTGAGATATTACCTGTTTCTTGAGGTAGGATTGTATTGCTATAAACTTCCCTCTTAGAAATGCTTTTGCTGCATCCCATAGGTTTTCGGTCATTGTGTCTCCATTGTCATTTCTTTCTAGATATTTTTTGATTTCCTCTTTGATTTCTTCAGTGATCACTTCGTTATTAAGTAGTGTATTGTTTAGCCTCCATGTGTTTCTATTTTTTACAGATCTTTTCATGTATTGATATCTAGTTTCATAGTGTTGTGGTCGGAAAAGACACTTGATACAATTTCAATTTTCTTAAATTTACCAAGGCTTGATTTGTGACCTAAGATATGATCTATCCTGGAGAATGTTCCATGAGCACTTGAGAAAAATGTGTATTCTGTTGTTTTTAGATGGAGTGTCCTATAAATATCAATTAAGCCCATCATGTTTAATGTATCATTTAAAGCTTGTGTTTCATTATTCGTTTTCATTTTGGATAATCTGTCCACTGGTGAAAGTGGGGTGTTAAAGTCCCCCAGTATGAATGTGTTACTGTTGATTTTCCCTTTTATGGCTGTCAGCATTTGCCTTATGTATTGAGGTGCTCTTATGTTGGGTGCATAAATATTTACAATTTTTGTATCTTCTTCTTGAATCGATCCCTTGATCATTATGTAGTGTCCTTCATTGTCTCTTGTAATAGTCTTTATTTTAAAGTCTATTTTGTCTGATATAAGAATTGCTACTGCAGATTTCTTTTGATTTCCATTTGCATGGATATATCTTTTTCCAACCACTAAGTTTCAGTCAGTATGTGTCCCTAGGTCTGAAGTGGGTCTCTTGTAGACAGCATATATATGGGTCTTGTTTTTGTATACATTTAGCCAGTGTGCGTCTTTTGGTGGGAGCATTTAATCCATTTACATTTAAGGTAATTATCGATATGTATGTTCCTATTCCCATTTTCTTAATTGTTTTGGGTTTGTTATTGTAGGTCTTTTCCTTCTCTTGTGTTTCTTGCCTAGAGAAGTTCCTTTAGCATTTGTTGTAAAGCTCGTTTGGTGGTGCTGAATTCTCTTCACTTTTGCTTGTCTGTAGAGGTTTTAATTTCTCATCAAATCTGAATGAGATCCTTGCTGGGTAGAGTAATCTTAGTTGTAGGTTTTTCTCCTTCATCACTTTAAATATGTCCTGCCAGTTCCTTCTGGCTTGCAGAGTTTCTGCTGAAAGATCAGCTGTTAACCTAATGGGGATTCCCTTGTGTGTTACTTGTTGTTTATCCTTTGCTGCTTTAAAATTTTTTTCTTTGTATTTAATTTTTGATAATTTGATTAATATGTGTCTTGAAGTGTTTCTTCTTGGATTTATCCTGTATAGAACTCTCTGTGCTTCCTGGACTTGATTAAGTATTTCCTTTCCCATATTAGGGAAGTTTTCAAGTATAATCTCTTCAAATATTTTCTCAGTCCCTTTCTTTTTCTCTTCTTCTTCTGGTACCCCTATAATTCGAATGTTGGTGCGTTTAATGTTGTCCCAGAGGTCTCTGAGACTGTCCTCAATTCTTTTCATTCTTTTTTCTTTATTCTACTCTGCAGTAGTTATTTCCACTATTTTATCTTCTAGGTCACTTATCCATTCTTCTGCCTCAGGTATTCTGCTATTGATCCCTTCTAGAGAACTTTTAATTTCATTTATTATGTTGTTCATCAGTGTTTGTTTGTTCTGTAGTTCTTCTAGGTCCTTGTTAATCATTTCTTGTACTTTATTCTATTTCCAAGATTTTGGATCATCTTTACTATCATTATTCTGAATTCTTTTTCAGGTAATTTCCTCTTCATTTGTTAGGTCTGGTGGGTTTTTTCTTTGCTCCTTCATCTGCTGTGTGTTTTTCTGTCTTCTCATTTTGCTTATCTTACTGTGTTTGGGGTCTCCTTTTGGCAAGCTGTAGGTTCGTAATTCCCGTTGTTTTTGGTGTCTTTCCCCAGTGGCTAAGGTTGGTTCAGTGTGTTTTGTAGGCTTCCTTGTGGAGGGGACTAGTGCTCGTGTTCTGGTGGATGAGGCTGGATCTTGTCTTTCTGATGTGCAAGTCCACATCTGGTAGTGTGTTTCGGGGTGTCTGTGGCCTTATTATGATTTTAGGCAGCATTTCTGCTAATGGATGGGTTTGTGTTCCTGTCTTACTAATTGTTTGGCATAGGGTGCCCAGCACTGTAGCTTGCTGGTCGTTGAGTGAAGCTGGGTGTTGGCATTGAGATGGAGATCTCTGTGAGAGTTTTCCCATTTGATATTATACAGAGCTGGGAGATCTCTTGTGGACCAGTGTCCTTAATTTGTGTCTCCCACATCAGAGGCACAGCCCTGACACCTGGCTGGAGCACCAAGAGCCTTTCATCTACACGGCACAGAGTAAAAGAGAGAAAAAATAGAAAGAAAGAAATAAGATAAAATAGTAAAATAAAATAAAATGAAGTTTTAAAATAAAAACTAATTATTAAGAAAAAAAATTTAAAAAGTAATTTAAATAAACCAAACAAATATGGACCAACAGAACGCTTGGACAAATGGTAAAAGCAAATCTATAAGACAACATTACACATAGAAGCATACACATACCCATTCACAAAATGATAAAAACGGATATATATATATATATATATATATATATATATATATATATATATATATATATATATATATATCTTTGCTCCCCAAGTCCACCTCCTGATGTTAGGATGATTCCTTGTCTATTCAGGTATTCCACAGATGCAGGGTACATGAAGTTGACTGTGGAGATTTAATCCTCTGCTCCTGAGGCTGCTGGGAAAAATTTCCCTTTCTCTTCTTTGTTCGCACAGCTCGTGGGGTTCAGCTTTGGATTTGGCCCCACCTCTGCATGTAAGTCTCCTGAGGGCGTCCGTTCTTTGGTCAGACAGGACGGGGTTAAAGCAGTGGCTGATTCAGGGGCTCTGGCTCACTCAGGTCGTGGGGGAAGGAGGAGTAGTAATGCAGGGCGAGCCTGCGGTGGCAGAGGCCAGCTTGACATTCCAACAGCCTGAGGCATGCCATGTGTTCTCCCAGGATAGTTGTCCCTGGATCACGGGACCCTGGTAGTGGCGGGCTGCATAGGCTCCCGGGAGGGGAGGTGTGGATAGTGACCTGTGCTTGCCAACAGGCTTCTTGGTGGCTGCAGCAGCAGCCTTAGTGTCCCATGCCCGTCTCTGGTGTCCACGCTGATAGCCACGGCTCGCACCCATCTCTGGACCTCCTTTAAGCGGTGCTCTTAATACCCTCTCCTTGTGCACCAGGAAACAAAGAGGCAAGAAAAAGTCTCTTGCCTCTTAGGCAGCTCCAGACTTTTTCTCGGACTCTCTCCCCGCTAGCCGTGGTGCACTAGCCCCCTTCAGGCTGTGTTCACAGCCAACCCCTGTCCTCTCCCTGGAATCCGACCTCTGAAGCCAAAGCCTCAGCTCCCAGCCCCGCCCACCCCGGCGGGTGAGCAGACAAGCCTCTCCGGCTGGTGAGTGCTGGTCGGCACCGTTCCTCTGTGTGGGAATCTCTCCGCTCTGCCCTCCGCACCCCTGTTGCTGTGCTCTCCTCCATGGCTCCGAAGCTTCCCCCCTCCACCACCTGCAGTCTCCACCTGCGAAGTGGCTTCCTATGTGTGGAAACCTTTCCTCCTTCACAGCTTGCTCCCACTGGTGCAGGTCTGATCCCTATCCTTTTGTCTCTATTTCTTTTGCCCTACCCAGGTGCAGGGGGAGTTTCTTGCCTTTTGGGAGGTCTGAGGTCTTCTGCCAGTGTTCAGTAGGTGTTCTGTAGGAGATGTTCCACATGTAGATGTATTTCTGATGTATTTGTGGAGACGAAGGTGATCTCCGCATCTTACTCTTCCGCCATCTTGAAGCTCCCTGGTTTTATGTTGATGGCTTATGAAAGTTTCTTTTAGCATCATTGCTCATTATTGTTCATGTCATGTGACCTTTTAAGAAGTTCTCAAATTTGGAGAATATCTCTACCATGCTTCTTTTATATATGAGCTGTTACAGATGTGCTCACTCTTTGTAGTAATGTTACCTGTTTTGTGCCTTTATGAATTCTGATAAATTCTATTTTATGAAATTCTCATTTAAAAATTTTAAAGTATGGTACATTTATAATTTAATACAGGTTTTCCCCACTCTCCAAAAGTAGAGTATTCCTATGAAACCTACCATAAGCCAAAATAGTGTAAACAAAGTTCGTAGAAGCAAAAATCCGCTTCGGATTTCTTTCAGTTAGCGAAAACAGGTACTAACATAAGTCTTTCATGAAAGAGAAGGGCCGTAAAGTGAACTTTCAAAAAGCAGTGGATACATGTATTCCATTATCAAGTATATTACTAAAAAGAGGGAATCATTTTGACCAGACATCAATGAGAATTGAATCCTCTACTTAAGATTTTACAATTCTGGTGTTTCGGAAAATTCTCCCCAAGTTAGCTTCTAGTTTCTACTTTTCAAATGTTGTATCTTCTCTGCTACCCACACACTTCTGGTATCAAGTACTGTAGGGGACTTTCACATCACCATGAGATCTCTAGCACTAGATTTTCCTGATCTAATGCTGGGTAAGTTGGCAGACAGGGCAATAGTAGACTGAAAGCCATTCCTGCAGTGACATCTAGCAATAAGTTATCTACACCAAGAAGTGACTGCAAACCATATAAACATCCCATCAAACCCAAACCAAATGTGTCTGCAATTCCATTTCCTCTTAGATTCCAAGAATGCCCACAGCCACTCCAGTGTCACTGACATGAGGGTAATGTAGGGGAAAATCAGAGGAGAAAGAGACAGCAACTAGATTTTAACTGATTGCTCTTAGAAAGTACGACTTTTGCAAATTTTCCAAAAACATATGACCATATGAGTACATTGCTAAATCTCATTCATTAGGTGCACAGTAAATACACTCCTGATATTGTTTTTTTCATTCCTAATAATTCTTTCTCATTCATTGATTCAACAAATATTTGTTTTATGGAAACTATTAGCTCATAAATCTTTTCCCTTTAATTCTGACATTTTGGAAAAACATAGCTAGAAAATTTACATGTACACTTTATTTTTCTAGCAAAGAGAAATTTGCAAGAATTCTTTCTGGACCTACTCATGAACTTGGTAACACTTTGTGAAATTCAGCATGAAGCTATATAATTCTAAATTGATGATATAGGTCAAAATCTTTCATATAGGGGACTGAAGAGGACTGAAAAATTAGTTTCTTGGTTGGTTTCAATCATGAGAGTTACAATATATCTGCCAAATATCTGAATATTTCACAGGCATCTTGTGTCAGACACATAACAGCTTCATGGAAACATTGAAAAACAAAGTACTTGCTGTGTAGCTAGGGAAATATATTTCGTGAGATTTGAAATCTAGAGACAACGTTCTTCAAACAACTTAAAGAAGGGAATGACCAGCTTTCTGAAAAGATTTTTCCAGTAAACACTTCTCAAGAGGTTAGACAATCTGTATATATAATATAGAGATGTATAGACATTTACAAACACTCTTTTTCATTGTTTCTGGGGAAATGATCTTTCTCTGAGATTAAAATGGCTATAGTAAGTTGATATGCTGATTGATCAGTCTAAGGAGACTAGAATGGTGAATTGGAGTAATATTTGCAATAAGTCTTGTGTTTTTCTCAACATCTTGGGATTACTCAGAGAGCACAACTCTGCCTGCTACATAGTTTGGTGGCTTCACATTTTATTGCATTGAAGCTAAAGTTTTGTTTAAATTATTTTTTTTTTAATTTTAGAAAGCAAATTTTATTAAATATTCTACCTCAAAAAATGTAGGTTAGCCTTCAAAGACACGAAGTGTTTATGTCAGTGATATTACAACATGTAGATGGTTCATATCTCATGAATTTTAAAGATTAGGCAAATATAAAACAGGGAAATTGGCAAACTATTTCCTGCCCCAAAAGAAATACCATCTTTGGTGCCTCTCAGTTTCCTTCCCCAGCCACCCAAGTGATCGACTAGGACCACCAGTTGTGGATTCTCTCTGCATCAGCACCATTCAATTTCTGCTATCTACATGTTCAAATCTGCCTCACAGGGGGAAAAGGGCCTTTTTTTTTTATTAGATACTCACAACCCGACAAGTAATGTGGCATGCAATAATTCGCAGTCCTATTTTAGATCAGTGGACTGCCTAGAGGAACATCACAGAAGCCCATAATAACCATGATCTACAGCTCACTCATTGGACAGATGGACTTCTGCTCTCCTCTAAACTCCAAAACCAGCTCTGTGTCTGTGTCATCCCCAGTCCCCATTCCCATTCCCCTACCCTTAAGCACTTAACCTCCCTGGTAAATGGATGCTAGTTTTATCCATGGACCAAGATTATGAACTTGGACTCTTTCTTCCCTTAAGACTAAGTCGTTCCCAGAGGGATTCTTCAGCCCCTGTTGCTAGGAATACATCCCACCTGCCTTACAGATATGTCAGGACACACCTGAATCCTGAGCGGAGCATAGTTTAGCTTCAAGGGATGAACCATACTACATTACGATTTGAAGTTGAGACAGAAAAAAGCTTTCCAACAAACAACTCATATAAACACATTAATGAAAAATAGATTAAGTGTGTGTATGTTTAAAATAAACTGAGTTTATATATAAAGAACTTAAAAGCCTTATTTTCTAAACACTGGCAGGAATAATTCATTATTTTTGGAAAGTACCTGTTGCTATAATGTACATTTGCTCTTTTAGAGCCTCAGTTACCTGTTACCTCTTTCAGAAAACTGAATGGTACCCCAGAGCTCCCAAAGAAATAACTTACCTTCCAATGAGTGGTTAACTCATCTTAACGCAATGCTAAATCGGATCATTTACAAAAAGAATAAAACCCACAAAAGCTGCTATTGTTTCATTGTATGTCACAAAACAATGTTGTTGAATAATACAATTCTATTAAGCACAAAAGAATTCAAAAATTGGTTATATTTCCCTTTACAGCAGAAAAAAATAGCATATAATAAGGATATGGAAATTAAATTTTCTGTATGAGAATTCTAGGACTTCTGCTCAATACTGCTATTTGCACACAGGAATGAAGATTTCTATGAACTCTAATAATTTATCTTTATTTCCATTTTTAAATTGGATTTTGTGGCTATTGCCATCTCAGGATGAAGACAATTTCTAGATCTCAGCGTTCAAAAAATAAATGGAAACAAGATAGAATTATGTAAAAGCATGCCGTTTTTTCTTCTTCCTTTTTTGATAGAGGTTATTGAAACTGATTAAAAGTTAATCAACTATACCATAACATCAAGAATTTTCCAAAAGTTTGTCAAATCAAAGAGAAGTAAAAGGAAATATAAAATTAATGAACCACAAGGAAAGCAGTAAACTTACATGTATAGAACACATACCATGTACAAGACACTACAAATACATCTCTCATTAAATTTTTGACACAATATTTTTTAAAGTGACATTATCCTGAATTAACAAACGATAAAATTAAGAATTTTAAAAAAAATTTTATGTAAACTTCTCATGCTATGTGATTAATAAATAGCAGAGCAAGAGTTTGGTAGTTTTGCTTAATTCAAGATACAGGCTTTAGAGAGGAAGGGGGTGGGATGAATTGGGAGATTGGGATTGACATATATACACTACTAAGTATAAAATAGATAACTAATGAGAACTTACTGTATAGCACAGGGGACTCTGCTCAATGCTCTGTGGTGACCTAAATGGGAAGGAAATCCACAAAAAGAGGAGATATATATATTTGTATAGCTGATTCACTTTGCTGTACAGCAGAAACTAACACAACATTGTAAAGCAACTATACTCCAATATTTTTTTTTTTAAAATCTCTACTTTAGAGGAGGTCTAAGAAACACAGAATTATTCTCATAACCCAATTGTCAGTGTGATTACTGACTGTTATTTTATTTCCTACAGCAATGCCATTTGAATAAAAGTAGCACTGAAGTGAAATAAAAAATAAATTCAAAATTAAATAAGTAAAAATTTTAAAAAGATACAGGCTTTTTCTACCACACTATGCTGCCTTCAAGAAAATTAACTCCTGGGAGGTAATCAAAACATTTTCTAGGTTAACTGTTGTTATGTTTTGATTTATTTTACAGGTTACAAACCCCAATAGTGGGTAAAAGACTTTTTAGATCCCATGATGCCAAGGTTAATAGATAGTTGCTTCTCTACTGGTTTCAGTTGTGTTAATGTGTTGACTTCAGCAGGTTCACTAAATATCTTCAAGTTCCCATGTTAGCATTTGCCAAGTAATGTGTTCAATTCAAAAGTCCCAATGAGGGTCCTCTGCTACAATGTTCCCATTGATCCTTTTATCTAAAAATAAAATAATGAGATCTCATGGCATTGATATGCATTAGTAAGGCAAAGAAAGTAGAATTTGCTTTTTGATTTTCAAAAGACTGACTAATGAACTCAGTATGAGTCTTCTGAGTCTGTTTCACTCATCTATCCATTCTTGCATTCATTCAACAAAATTTATTGGGCACCTCCTGCATGCCTTGTACTATTTTTGCTATATATATAAGTAAATGAGACAAAGTTTCTCTCTTCTTAGAACTTGTATTTTAGGAGATCATAAGGTAGAGAAGAATAAAGTGGGGGTATTTATTCACCAGCTCCCTCTTGATAAGGTAAGTATGTTGGCTATGTCCCTCCATCTAAGTCTATCGCTTCTTCAGGTGACCCTCTCTACACAACTAGTTTTCTCCTGATACTAGGTCTTAGAGGTGATAACTTGTCCTAACTGATGCTACTGCAGCATCCTTTGTGGGTTATTTTAACCCTGCCCACACCTTTATTAAACTCCTCTCATGACCCTGTTTGGGTGTGCCATATATTCCTATCTTAGAGCCCTTGATTCTTGTCTGCTTTTTCTACTGTCTAAATCTTTTCTACTGTCTGCTGACATGTCTAAGAATTTACATGAGGAAGAGACATGTAGGCTAATTATAAATATGACATCTTCAGAAGAAAAGCTAAAGTGCATGAAGGTGAGGGGAAAAGGAGTGTGGTTAATCAAGTGATAAAATGAAAAAAGTCAAAGAAATAAGGGAGTTATGGCAACAATATGAAACAGGCTATCCTAGTTTACTGGCCCCTTCTCAGGAGCCTTCCCTGAAATAGTCATATAGTCACTCGGTAGTCAATCAATCTGTGTATGTGTGTTTGTGTGTGTGTGTGTGTGTGTGTGTGTATGTGTGTGGTGTGTCCCTCCTTCCCCTTATGGTTAGCTCAGTCTTCTCTGAAAAGCTCTGATGTTTTCTTTTCAGCCATCACAAAACTGCCTAAACCTATGAAGGATGTGTCTGCTCTACCAAGCCATTCCATTATCTTAGGTCACACACCTGTCAAAGTGGAGGGAATATCTGTACAGAAGAATGTCCATGAATAAATATACAGAGAATAACAGAATTAGAAAAATCATCATTTTCCAGATAAAATGTCATATATGATTTAGGCAAGGGGTATCAATGGATACAAAAACATTGATAAAAAATGTTGTTAAGAACAAGATATTCACAAATTCTAATGTATTACACTATGAATTATTTTAAATTTGCAAAGAGAAAAATATACCTTTAAAATTACGACTTCTAGGAGCCATCATCTTCCTGGGTGATCAAACTTATCATCACTTATCAAGAACAATCTGATATTATATGCTTTAGAATGGAGTGTGTTATGAAATATAGATTATCACCTATCAAGCACTCTTACCAAAATGCTTAACTTATATAATGTCAAAACTCTGGACCTAACTTCCAGTTTCCAAGAGAGACAGAGAATAGAGGAACAAGTTAATCAACAATGTGAGGAAAATAATCAGATGAAAGGCACAAGAAAATGACAAGACAGCTGTTCAGAGTTCTTTAAAAAGTCAATGTCAAAAGACCCAAAATAGTGAAAGCAGTTTTGAGAAAAAAGAACAAAGCTGGAGGCATCACACTTCCTGACTTCAAACTATATTACAAAGTGATAGTCATCAAAAGAGTATGGTATTGACATAAAAACAGACACATAGATCAATGGAACAGAACAGAGAGCCCAGAAATAAATCCGTGCATATATAGTCAATTAATTTATGACAAAGGAACCAAGAATACTCAATAGGGAAAGGACAGTTTCTTCAATGATTGACATTGAGGAAACTGGACAGCCACATGCAAAATAATGAAATGGAACCCTATCTTACATCATACCAAAATCAACTCAAAGTGGATTAAAGACTTGAGCATAAGACCTGAAACCATAAAACTCCTAGAGGAAAAAATAAGGGGTAAACTCCTTGAAACTGGTCTTGGCAACGATTTTTTGGATTTAACTCCAAAAGTAAAGTCAATAAAGGCAAAAATAAACCAAGTAGAACTACATCAAACTAAAAAGCTTCTGCACAACAAAGGAAAACATCAACAAAATAAAAGTGCAACCTACTGAATGGAAGAAAATATTTGCAAACCATGTATCCAATAAAAGGTTAATATCTAAAATATCCAAGGAATTCAATTAATAGCTAGAAAAAAACAACCCAATTTAAAATGGGCAAAGGACTTGAATATACATTTTTCCAAAGAAGATATACATATGGCCAACAAGTACATGAAAAGATGTTCAACATCACCATTGATCAGGGTAATGCAACTCAGAACCACAATGAGATATCACCTTACACCTGTTAGATTATCTTTTATCAAAAAGATAAAAGATAACAAGTGCTGGTGAAGATGTGGAGAAAAGGGAATTCTTGCACTCTGTTGGTGAGAATGTAAACTGGTACAGCCACTATGGGAAACATATGAATGTTCTTCAAGAAATTTAAAAAAAGAGCTACTACATAATCCAGCAATCCCACTTCTGAGTATATATCCAAAGAAAACAAAATCATTATCTCAAAAATGTATCTTCTGTACTCCCATATTCATTGCAGCATTATTCACAATAGCCAAGATGATATGGAAACAAGCTAAATGTCTATCAATGGATGAATGGATAAAGAAGATGTGAGATATGTATATATATATATCTCCACAACAGAATACTATTAAACCTTAAAAAGGGAAAAATCCTGTCATTTGCAACCACATAGATGAATCTTGAGGGCATTATGCTAAGTGAAATAAGCCAGACCAATACTGTGTGGTATCATTCTTATGTGGAATCTAAAAAAAAAGTCAAACTCATAGAAACAAGAGAGTAGAAGAGTGGTAGCCAGGCGCTGGGAGGTGGAGGATATAGGGAGAAATTTGTAAAAGGGTACAAACTTTCAGCTATAAGATGAACAAGGTCTGAGGATCTTATATAGAACATGGTGACTATAGTTGATAACATTGTGCTGTGTAATTGAAATTTGCTAAGGAAGTAAAGCTTAAATGTTCTCACCAGAAAAAGGTAAATATGTGAGGTGATGGATGTTAATTAACTCAAGGGGAGGAATTCTTTCACAATGTATATGTGTACCAAATCATCATGTGTACATTTTAAAAATCTTACAATTTTATTTGTCAATTATACCTCAATATTGTAAAAAGCCAGTGTCAAGAAAAAAATATGGGAGGATTACTCTAGATTAAAAGAGAGAGATCTAACAACAAAATAAAATGTGTACACATCAATTGGACCATGGATTTTTTAAACAACTATGAAAGACATTTGAGGTTTGGAGAAATTTTAAATATTGACTGGGTAATATTATAGAACTGTTGTTATTTTCCTAAGCCTTATTATGTAATCTGTAGTAGACTGTCATTATTCTTAGAAGATACATTGTGAAGTATTTTAGGCTGAAATGTCAAAAAGTCTGCAATTTACTTTCAAATGGTTTGGGGGTAAATATACAGAAAGAGAGAGAAAAAGTGAAAAAAGTTACAAATTTTAAATCTAGACGAATGACATGTGGATATTTACTGTTCTGTTCTTTCTACACTATTGTAGGTGTGAAATGTTTCATAATAAATAGTTGAGAAAATTTAAGAGAGTAAGAATACTAGTCAAACAATAAGGGTGTGTTAAGCACCAGTAATCATAGGACATGGTCAAAGGACATTTCCCTGAGCGTATTTTCAGAAATACTAGTCACATGATATGACAGGAAAACAAAAAATTCCATGTTTATGGAAATTTCATAATAAATTCCTCTTTTAGAAACTCATAATTGCACATAGGTGATAATTGCACATGCATTAATTCATTAATATTTCATAAAAGCTGCATGAAGTAACCCACTTTACAGTCTATAAACAAAAGCACATAAAAGTTAAGTCATTTATCCAAGGTCAAACGTCACTCTGCTCTTAATAAAGTTGAAATCTGAACCTGAACCAAAGTAACCTGATTCTAGGGCCACAACAACTAACCATTGCTCCAGAAGCTCAGAGAAGTTCGGCACTAAAGAAGTTTGCTTAACTCATATAATACACAGTATTTCTCACACATATCAGTTTCTGCATTATTTTCAGTTTAACTCTTATTACCCTCCTTACCTCTCTGAGAAAACTGTTTATATCTTGCTTTCAAGGACCATACAGTTGTGTTTGGAAGATAAGACAACACACATGTAGCAGCACACAAAAAGCAGCAGCAAGTTAATTGATTGAT
Source organism: Pseudorca crassidens (assembly GCF_039906515.1). Taxonomy (NCBI): domain Eukaryota; kingdom Metazoa; phylum Chordata; class Mammalia; order Artiodactyla; family Delphinidae; genus Pseudorca; species Pseudorca crassidens. The sequence goes on along the minus strand of NC_090304.1, from coordinate 72,966,486 downwards.
TGTGGTATGGGACAATCTACAGAGATTTATTTTATAAAAGGAATATTAATCAAGATATCTTAACTTAGAGAGATACCTTAGAAGCACTTAATAACCAAGAAAAAAAGAAGAAAGATCCAAGGAGCCTGATCTAACAATTGACTTTTGAGTTACCATATGAGAAAAGGTGCCTCAGAAATTCTCTATACTGCTATTGATTGCCGCTTGAATTTCAGCTGAACCAAGTATAGTTAATGTATTATTTTTATAAAAGATTAATTTAAATATATAGAGATGATAATAATGATACCCCTCTTTAACCAAGTAGAAAGTTTCTTGTGTCATCGGCACTCCTACAATCTACTCTCTAGGCATGCATGCCAAAATAAAAATCAAATATACTTTTCAGGCTTAAAATTGCATGGGAAGGAAATGATAAATATCACTCTTTTCATATATATAAATATATATTAAAACAAAATGAGAAAATGTCATATTTATATAGAACTCCTTGCCTGTTCAAAACACTCACACAAGTATTAGATCATTATGCTGCATCCTCAGATCCACAACAACCATGAGCAGCAGTTCGAAAATTATCCTCAGCAGCAGAGAACCTGGTGGTAGTATGAAAACCTGCAACATCATGGCATTTTTAAAGCATCATATTCTACAAAACTCATAGAAGGATCCCTACTATAATTTGATACCATTATGTCTTTAACAAAGACTTCTTTCTAAGATCATGAAACATTCCAGAATTCATACCTACCTTTTGATTGGCAAAACTGTAGTGGGGTTGTGAACTGTGATGCTGTGTTTTCCATTATATATTGTTTTCAGGAACTAGTTCTAAATTATATATTTAGTCTCTCTCCTTATTTTTGATACTGTTCTCCTTCCAGGCTGTAGTGTAAGCCACTTGCTTCATATAATGCTTTCCATTTTTCCTACAAATAAGTTTCCAACACCACCAGGGATACCTAGGCAAGATTCATATGACTTTTCCACTTAATATAAATCTTTTGATTTGCTGCTGAATGGACTGTTCTTCAGCATTGCTATCTAACTTCAAGCCACAATGCTGTTTATCATTTGGTCTTGAAAGCAGTTGACCACATCTGGATATTATAGTACTTTGAATTCAGAAATCATGAAATATAAATGTGCTACTATCAGCAGTGAGCAGAATTCAAATGAATCATGTTGGTTAGATATTGAAAGTGGTTTACATCTCCTTTACATTCCTGATATGTTAGTTAAAAATAAAAGACCATTAATATTAGAAGTAGGGATATTTTTGGCAATCAGACTTCAAACAGAATGAACTCAGGAGACGTCATTAGGGATTTCTAATATTTCATGTTTGTACTCTTGCCCAAGGTTTTTAAAGAATCAGCTACTCTGTGCTACACACCACAGCAAAATATAAGACAGCAGCTTACCAAATGCTTATCACCCAAATAGTCCCCTAAATATTAAATTGAACTCAATTTTATGAGACTGTTGCCTGACTGGATTTAGGTGTGTTTGTTTACCTTTCTTATCTTTTATTGTCCGTAATAAGGACAATAAATGGAATATGGAATGTTGTCCATAAGCAAAGTTATGACGTGGGCATTATTTTCTCTAGTAACAGCTCACTAAGCTTGCCAACTTTTGGTCAAAAGCAAAACGTGGATATGAAATCATTAGACTGATTTACTTATCTAGAACATAGATTGGTTCTGAATGCAGTTCTAAAGGAGAAGTTTCAAAAATAATTTCATATATTCATTCATTCTTTCATTTATTTCAAAAAGTATTTCCTGCTGTCTTATGTTCTAAAAAGTTTCAAAGTGCTTGCCATCATAGGCTTTATTTACCTTATGAATTGTAAGGGAGGCAGACAATCACTAGTAGACAAATTTTCAGTAATAGCAGCATCATTTTAACAAGCTTGTGGAATCTAACAAAGCTTCTCTGCAGGACTATGCCAATTCAATGTATAAATTAATTTATTCATTCAAAAAATACTACATGAGTGTCAACCATGTACCAAATACTATTCTAGACACTGGGGAATAAATCTGTGAATTAAACAGACATGAATATCTACCCTTATGGAATTTATACTCGAGGGGATGTGGACAAACAATAAATATTTTTTTTAAGATAATGCTAAGTGTAAAGGAGAAAAACGAAGGAAGAAAAGGGATATGGAGTGTCAGTAGGGAGCAATTTTAGATGGATTGGATAGGGAGGTGTCTCTGGGAACATGACATGGGAACGCATGTAAATATATTCTAGTGTAAACAATTTTAGTGGCCCTCTCCCTCCCCAAAGAGAATGGGCTTCTCACCAGGGAACACATGAGTTGTCCACAGGGAATACCAGAGGAAAGCCTAGCCTACTTCCCACCTCCAGAGAAGGATGTCCATAGTAAGCCATCTCCAAATAGCCATAGTGAGATGAAAAATCTAGGCCTTAAGGAATAGTTTTTACCTGAGGATTAAAATATTCTAAAACCTCACTAACTGAAACCTTTAGAAAACTTTTAGGATTACTCTGGGCAAACTAATCCTGCAATGATATTCTGTACACAGTTTTGGTTCTAATAACTTTTTCTATCACTGACATATCTGAAGTGTTCTCTTTTAATACACTTTCTCACTACTCTTAAGTTGCTTTTCTTACAGAGCCCATCCATTATCCTGAATGCTGTATGTGATTCACTGAAGCCCTTGGGCATTTTCGTTTCTGAAGCAAGGGAGTGAACGTTGTCCTGAACTGATATTGTAAGTGCTTAAACAGTACGGGAGCACCCTCCGAGAACTTCAAAAAGACCCCACACATACACACTGTGATTTTGTAGGATAGCAACACAGATATTAGAGTATCTACATAATATCCAGAGATGCAACCTTATCCTATAGAGCACAAGAGCAGAGATGTTGGGGACAGCGGGATTGGTTGTTCTGACTGCACGTTGAACTGCAGCCTGACCAAATGACCTCCTAAAGTTAGTAAGGGTACATTCCGTTGTCTCATTGTTCAATTTTACAAATCATTTCCTGAATTACTCCTGCACTTGGGAAACCCCTGACTTATTGTTCTACCTTCTCCTTTCAGGCCTTTGATAGTATTTCAGGTTTGAAATATGATGTGGCTTCTTTGACCATTAAGTTCTAGGAAGAATCAGCTCTTGCCTACAGAGGCAGTTATTCTTTCTACTGCTTTGGATGACCTTTTTTTCCTGATTAAAATAGATCACAGTCCGTTGCTCAGCGTTCATTCATTCAACAAGTAATATCTGAGTGTCTACTATGTGCCAGCCTGATCTAAGTACTGGGAAGACAATGGGGAACAAGACACGTGAGGAGCCTGCTCTCATGGAGCTGATGTTCTAATGGGGAGAGAAATTCAGTAAGCAAATGAACATAAGTAGACGAATGATTTTAAGTAGTGATAAGTTTCATAGTGAAAATCAAAGCAAATGTGGAAAGAAATTAATGACTGGTGTTTCTACAGAAATCCTTTCAATTTGGTCATTTTAGTTTTTTCAATTATCCCCCAATTCTCTCTTGTTATCTTTTTGTAATGATACCTTCCCTCACCCCTAAACCCTGGCACTAGCTTTGCGTTTTTGAAAATGTAAATAGAATCGAACAGTGTGTAACCTTTTGGGAGTGGCTCCTTTCACTCAGTGTGTCTGAGATTCACAAAAGGTGCTGTGCGTACCACTAGCTCAATACATTTTATTTCTGAGTAGTACTCCATTGTATGAATGTAGCATAGTTTGTTTATTCATTTACAGGTTGAAAGATATTTGGACTATTTCCAATTTTGGTGATTATGAAGAAATCTACTATAAATATTTATGCACAATTTTTTGTGTGAAGATAAGTTTTCATTTTTCTAGAGTTTAAATACCTAGGAGTTAAGACTACTGGGTCATATGGTAAATGTATGTTTACTTTGTAAGAAACTGTCAAGCTATTTTTCAGAGTGACTGTACTATTTTACATTCCCAAAATCAATAATGAGCATTTCAGAAGCTCTACATCTTTGTCAGCACTTGATTACCACAAGTATATTTAACTTTAGCCATTCTAATAGGGGCATAGTTGTATCTCATCATGGTTTGAATTTGCATTTTCCTATTGGCCAATGTTGTTGAATATCTGTACTTGTTTGCTATCTATATATCCTCTTTCATAAAGTGTCAAAGTATTTCATCATTTTTATATTTTCTTACTGTTGAGTCTTGAGAGTTCTTTATATATTGGAATCAAGACCTGAGTCTTGGAGGTTCTGGTTCAAGATGGTGGCATAGGAAGATCCTGAATTCACCTCTTCTCACAGACACTTGAGTCTAAAGCTACTTATGGAGTAATTTCCTCTGGAAAAAAACTGAAAGGGTGGCTGAGCAATGACTGCACATTGAGCAAAGAAGAAAAAAAAACATATCAAAGTGGGTAGAAGAGGCTGGGACACAATCTCATCATAAACCCCACTCCCAGCACAGCGACCCACAATCTGGAGAGAACTCAAAACCTGGAGTTTCTCTCTGAGGAGCAGAGCATTTGAACCCCACATTAGGCACCCCAGCTTATAGGACCTGTACTTGAGAGACAAGCTTCCAAAACATCTAGCTTTAAAAGTCAACGGGGCTCTCAAACACAAGACCCACAGGACTGTAGGATCTGAGAAACGGCTCATAAAGGGTTCAGACTCCCCCAACCCCGGGCCCAGGTCAGAGGCAGCTGACCGCACCCAGAATAAGTGAAAGAAGCTCATTTGCTAATATCAATGTATGGGCCCTGAGGGGCAGGTATCTAACTTAACATGCACATCTAGGAGTTCGCAGAACACTCTTGGGACTAAGCCTGTTGGGTGCTATTTTCACACTCTCCCTCTGCCTGGCTCCAGCTGGCAGGCACCAACTTTCTTTTCTTTTTTAATTCTAGGCCTTTTATTTTTATTTTTTCCTTTTTCCTGTGAGCATGATCTTTACACTTTCCCTCTGCCTTGCTACAGCCAGCAGGCCACATCATGCTCTCCCTCTGCCCCACTCCAAAGCACCAGTATCTCCTGGAAGGGAGGTTTTATACACATCCGGTGCCCTGATTTTTTATGGCTGCCACCCAGTGGTTGCCCCTTGATTGCCTGGCTCTGAAGACCAAGGAGAAATTGCGTTCCTGGGTCGCATGGGACTGTAGCAATTGTAGAGACCATTTTTAGCAAGCTATCACTGCCAAGGCACTGCACAGACAGCAGATTGAAACACACTCAGTCTTTCTGTGAAAGAGGCCTATTTACTTGTGCAAGACCTTTGGCCTAGAGGGCAGGCTTCTGGTCTGACACACATTTAGTGGCTTATGGACTTGCTCTCACAGAACAGAAGCCAGTGGACGCAATCTTTGTGCTCTCCCTCTGCCTCACTCCAGCTCACTGCTATCTCCCCAGAAGGAGTTTATACCCTTGTCTGGCACTCCAATTTTTGCAGCTGCCATCAGGGTACACCTTTAAATGGCCTGCTGGTGGCCAGTGGTGCTTATGCTCATAGTTCCACAGGACTGTAACCAACAGAGAAAGAGCTCTTAAATAGCAACCACCCCCAGGGCACAGCAAGAGGCAACAGATATAGGAGCTCAGTCTTTCTGTGAAAGAAGCCTGTTAGCTAATCATCATAGCTGCACCCTGAGGGGCAGGCTTCTAATTAAACATACATCTAAGGACTGACTGTAATCCTTTCCAGAGACCTCAGAGGACAGGAACTATCTGCAATCTCTCCCTTTGCTGCACAACAGAATGACAGTATCTCCCAGAGGGGAGCTTGTACACATATCAGGTGCCCTGGTTTTTTGTCTGGTGCTCTGATTTTTGTGGCTGTCCCCGAGGGGACACCCCTTGTTCCTGGCTCTGGTGGCCACAGGAGCTTGCATTCCTGGATCCTACAGGACTGTAACAATCAGAGAGACAGTTCTCGGCAGGCTACATCTCCCAGGGCACAGAGAGTGACTGAAACACACATCTATTCTTTGTGTGAAAGAGGCCTATTTGCGTGTCCTGGAGCTTTGGCCTGAGAGGCAGGCTTCAGGTTTGACTCATAACTAAAGGCCTACAGAGCTGCTCTCAGGGAACATAGGGTGATAGATGCCATCTTTGCACTCTCCCTCTGCTTCACTCCAGCTCACCAGTATCTCCAAGAAAAGAGCTTATACCCTCATCTGGAGCCCCATTTTTGTAACTGCCATCCAAGGGACACCTCCATATAGCCTGACTCTGGTGACCAGCCAGGCTTACTCTTGCAGTTCCACAGACTACATATATTTTCATACTTGAGAAACTTTTGTCTGAAGGTCTGGCTTCCAACTAGCCTGAATCTAGGTGCTGATTGAAATCTTTCCCTTTGGTACATTGACAGTTCTAGACATACTCTTAACTACCAGGAGCTATTTAAACTATAATAGGCTGCCTAGGCAATCATGAAAGATTGAGAGATAACTGAGACCTAGGGCAAAATTCAATGACAAGTTTTTTCTACACAAAGCCACTCCTTCAAGACTGAGAGAGGTGGTTGTTACATCTACTGTATAGAAACCAATACAGAGAATCAAGCAAAGTAAAGAAACGGGAATATGTTCCAAATGAAAGAACATGATGAAACCTCAAAAAAATAACCTTAATGAAATGGAGATAAGTACTTTACCTGATGAAGAGTTCAAAGTAATGTTCATAAACATGCTAGCCAAACTTGGGAGAAGAATAAATGAACTCAGTGAGAATTTCAACAAAGAGATAGAAAGTGTAAGAAAGTACCAAATAGAAGTCACAGAGTTGAATAATACAATAACTAACCTGAATAATGCACTGAAGTTGTTCAAAAGCAGAATAGATGTAGCAGAAGAAAGGATCAATGAACTCAAAGACAAGTCAGTGGAACTCAACCAAGGAAATAACAAAGATCAGAGCCTAAATAAATAAAATAGAGACTAAAACAAGAATTGAGAAGATTGATAAAACTAAGAGCTGGTTCTTTGAAAAGATAAATAAATTGACAAATTTTGAGCTAGACTTAACACACAAAAAAAGAAAGATAACTCAAATAAATAAAACAAGAGAAGCAAAAAGAGATGTTACAATGGATACCAAAGAAATAAAGAGGATCATAACAGACTAACTCTGGTCAATTATACATCCAGAGTTGGACAACCTAGAAGAAATGGAAAAATTCCTAGAAACATAAAACCTATCAAGACTGAATCATGAAGAAATAGAAAATCTGGACAGACAAATTACTAGTAAGAAGATTGAATCAGTAATCAAAAACCTCCCAACAAACAAAAGTTCAAGACCAGACAGCTTCACTGGTGAATCCTACCAAACATTCAAAGAAGAATTAATACCAAATCTTCTCAACTATTCCAAAAAATAAAAGAGGGCACACTTCCAAACTCACTTTACAAGGCTAGCATTACCCTGATACCAAAACCAAACAAGGATAACACAAGAAAAGAATATTAGAGGCCCAATATCCCTGATGAACATAGATTCAAAAATCCTCAACAAAATATTAACAAACAAAATTCAACAACACATTAAAAAGATCATACACCATGATTAAGTGGGATTTATTCCAGAGATGCAAAGGTGGTTCCACATCCACAAATCAATCATTGTGATACACCACATTAACAAAATGAAGGATGAAAATCATATGATCATCTCAATAGATGCAAGAAAAGCATTTGACAAAACTCAACATCCATTTATGATAAAAACTCTCAGTTTGTTGCAAGTGAGTCTAGAGACAATGTAATAATAATAACAATATAATAACATTTTTAAATTATAATAACAATCATTAGAGGAAATCTGAAAAAGGAAAATAAATAAAACTATATTTTTAAAAAAATACATAATCCTATCACCCAGAACAAACAGAATATTTTGATGCACTTCTATCTAGGTTTTTCATCTCTGTGATTTTATTTTTGCATAGGTGTATTAAAATAGATTATGAAAACTTATATAAACTTTTTAATATCTGAATTTTTCTCATGATACAGGAAGTACATATTTGCAGCTACAAAACATAAAATTTGAAAAATAATAAAATTTTAAAAAAACTTAGAAACCCATCATTCAGAGATTTCAGTGATAGCAATTTTCATATTATTTCTTTATGTTATTTGACGTGTTTGTGTGTTTTAGTCTACTAGATATCATACTGTATGTACTGATTTTAGGCAGAGTTACCAGAGTAATCAAAAATCTTTGTTGGATCATTATATGAAGTGCTTGGTAAAATATAGTTACTGCCATTGTGTATTTTCTTAGTCTTTAATAATTCAAATCTATATAAAATAGGGGAAAAAATAAGAAAACATTGCTTAAGTTGCTTGGAAAACTACTTAAGGCATCTTTACTGTTATAGAGTTGCCATAGCCACTAGTGTTGACCACAGAATATTTTCTGTTCTCTGCTTCCAGAGTGTAGGTTCACACTTGCTTTCTCCTTCTTTTCCTTTGTGGTTTTGTCACTAATTCTGGTCAATAAGTTGTGAACAGAAGTACACCCAGTACATCTGAAGACAATTCATTTAGTTGCCAGTTCACACCCTCCACGGGTCTCTCTCCCTCTACCAAGCTGGTGTGCAATCTTCCAAGTGATAGTGCCTGGGTTTTGGGCCCAGAAATACTGGGATGGGCATGGTAGTATGAGTGAGAAATAAACCTTTCCTTTCTTAAGCCACTGAGATTTTGATTTTATCTGCTACTGCGACATAACTAGCTTATTCTTTGTTTTTTTTAATGGAGTAGGCACTCTTCCTTCCTTCCTTCCTTCCTTCCTTTCTTTCTTTCCTTCTTTCTTTATTTATTTATTTACTTTTGGCTGCATTGGGTCTTTGTTGGTGCATGCGGGCTTTCTCTAGTTGCAGCTAGCAGGGGTCACTCTTCGTTGCAGTGTGCAGGCATTGTGGTGGCTTCTCTTGTGACAGAGCACGGGCTCTAGGCACATGGGTTTCAGTAGTTTTCACGGGAGGGCTCAATAGCTGTGGCTCGGGGGCTCTACAGTGCAGGCTTAGTAGTTGTGACACACAGGCTTAGTTGTTCCACAGCATGTGGGATCTTCCCAGACGAGGGCTCGAACATGTGTCCCCTGTATTGGCAAGTGGGTTCTTAACCACTGCGCCACCAGGGAAGTCCCATAACCTAGCCTATTCTAATCGATACTGAAGTTTGTACCTAGAAGTGGAGAGTTGCCATTAAAAATAAAGTATATGGTATTGGCTTTGGGCTGGGCAGCATGTTGTGAGACAGACTGGAAGCATGACACTCTATGTTAAGTAATTGTAAAATATTTGGTAAAACAATCACCTGAAATCAGTAGTGTGCTGGAGCTGGCTGTGTCCAAGTCAGCATCCAAGAGAAAACTGTAAGTATCTCTTTCCAACTTCAGGTTTTGTAATGCCATGTTCGTAACTTACATCTGCCATAGTGGGGGAATTTATACCACTGAAATTGGGAAGCACTACAAATCATAGTTGTTGTTTTTTTTCCTAGAGAGCTGGCTATTAAACATTTACCACCACAACATTGAATGCAATAATTTATAAGAAAGATCCCACATCTAATGACCTTGTATTTCTCCTGGGAGATTAGCGATGTGTCCCAGTTGCAGTTTGTTGCACTTTGCAAAGTACTAAAAGAAAAGGGTAGGCTCAGAAAAGCACTGGTCCAGTTGTAAGCAGGAATTACAGAGACTAGAAAGAATACATATTCAGGGATTCTTAGCATTGGAAGTGGCAAGTGCTTCTCAATCCCAAATAGGAAAAGTTAAAACTCAATCTAATAGCAAGTGTTAGATCAAGCATATGTCCTTACACTCACTGTTAAAATCTCTGAATGGATAAAGATGAAACCCAGTAAGTCCTTTCAATCTGTCAAAATTGTTCAAGGAGAAAAAAGCCTAAAGTGTAGCTCTCCCTTTATATACATACATAAAGTATGCCTACTGGCAAGTGGAGGGGACTGGAATTGAATAAATAAGAAGCCTACATTTTTAAAGCATCTGTAAGTCAAATAATCAGGAGCCTGTGAAGGAAGAGTAAGGGAATAGGGGGTTCGGGGGAGAAGGGAGAAGAAATTCTTGGATTTTCAAGAATGACTCTTGTACTCCAAACCTTCAATGCAAAGGAAGCAGACGGAAGAGCAGCTCAACCAAAGGGAAGGTGCATTCTCTAATGCTTGTTTTTAGGCAAAATCAAAGAGGATAATGAGAAAGGAAGAGCCTCAGAGAGGTTAGAGCTAAGGCCTAGAGAACCATGGACTGAGCACCCATCCTAAGAACCAGGACTGAGGTAAATAGGGTAGCAGGCCCTTGCAAATTCTGCCTAATAATAGACAACTAGAATTGCTATAAATCAATGACTTCTGTGAGTCTTCCTTTCTTCCTATTACCAAACAAGAATGTTTATTCTGCTTGTCCTGCTAGACCATTATATATTTGGTTTGGAAAACACATAGCTAATCTTTTTAGCTTACAGATCTATGGATTAAGAAGAGCCACATCTGGACCTAATGAAGAAATCACTGTGGGTTTCCCCTAACTTCCACAATTTAGAAACCACCAGGAATCATCAGAAAATCCTAGATGATGACTGGATCTTATGTTACATTACAACTGGATGGTATGACTGGATAAGACTTTTTTTTCACATAGAGTAAATGGTTATAATCAAGAAAAAAACAAATAAAAATGCTGGGAACAATGTAGGGAAATTGCAACCCTTACACATTGCTTGTGGAAATGTAAAATGGAGCAGAAAATATATACAATAGTTTGGTATTTCCTCAAAAAGATAAAAATACAATTACAGTTTAGTTCAAGAACTCTACTCCCAGATATATGCCACAAAGAATTGAAAACAGGTGTTCAAACAAAAACTTGTACACGAATATTCATAGCAGCATTGTTGACATTGGCCCAGTGGTAGAAACAATTCGAATATCCATCAATGGATGAATGGATAAGCAAAAGGAATGTAGGTCTATAAAGTTCCATATTATGCTGCCATATACAGAAATACAGTAAAATTGTGCCTCCGCTGTGGAAAACAGTATGGCGGTTTGTCAAAAACTTAAACATAAATTAATGAATGACCTGTAAATTCCACTTCAGGGCATATACACAAAAGGTTTGAAAGCAAAGAGTGAAACAGATATTTGTACACCTGTATTCATAGTATTATTGTTCACATTGTCCAAAAGGTGAAAGCAACTTAAGTGTCCATGACAGATGAGTTGATAAAGAAAAAAATGTGATATATACACAAAGGGATATTATTCAGCCTCAAAAACTAAGGAAATTCAGAAACATGCTACAACATGTATGGGTCCTAAAGTCATCAGGCTAAGTGGAGTAATCTGGTCACAAAAGGACCAATATTATATTATTCCACTTCTATAAGGTATCCAGAGAAGTGAAATTCAGAGTCACAAGGTAGAATGTGCTTGACAAGGGTTGAAGACAGTTAGTGTTTAATGGATGTAGTTTCACTTGGAAAAAATGAAAAAGTATGAGAGATGGATGGTGAGGATATTTATACAACAATGTAAATGTAGTTAATGTCATGGAACTATATACTTTAAATGGTTTAAGTGGTAAATGTTATGTTCTATAGGTTTACTCACCATGGAAAACATAAATGAAGTACTGATACATGTTACAAAATACATGAACATTGAAAACATCCTAAGTGAAAGAAGCCATACAGGAAAGGTAACCCAGATCATACTCATCTTGGGTACTTTGAATCCATCAAGGTTGTGAAAATGAGGGAAAGTCTTAAGAACACATCCAGAAAAATAAAACTGGATCAGAATGGAAAAAGACATTTTCATGCTTTGGAGCAGGTGGTGAAAGTGCAAGTGGGCCTGTGGATTAGATTAGAAGGTAAAAACCACAATGATTTCTCATTTGGGGCTTATGTGGGTGTTCCCTGGGAGAATGTCCCTTTTGGGGATAAAATGAACAATGCCAAGAATAAACCTTAATCTAAACTAAAAAAGAAAAAAATAGAAAAAGAAAAAAACATAATGGAAGTTGTCCTTTAAATTGGCATATGTGGTAAATCAGTGATGACAGGCGAATCTGAACTTACAGATAAAGAGTACATGGTACTGCTACTGCAAGTTTTCTGTATGTTTGAAATTACTAGAAAGTAAATAACTCTTCAAAACAAATGTGTCAATACCATGCCAGAAAAGTAGAGAAGACATAAAACTTCATTATAGGGGCCAAGCCTTACCCAGATTCAGTTCACTCAGAATGGTTAAGCTGACTGCTCTTGTAGGAATCCACATATTATTAAGAGGTGGGAAGATTATATTAGTAGTCACTATGTCTTGGGTATCATGAATAACCTGGGATACGATAGAAACAATGGGATTTTTGAATTACAATTTTCCACATCAAACCACCAAAATGTACAAGTAAAACATGAATTTAGTAAAGTTGCATACACAAAAATCAGTTGAGTTTCTATATACTATTAAAGAGGTAGAAGTATCAGAAAGAAAATTTAAGAAAACAATCCCATTTACCATGGGATCAAAAAGAACAAAATATCTGGGTATAAATTTAACCAATGATGTGAAAGACCTGCACAATGAAAAATGTAAGACACGAATAAAGAAACTGAAGAAGAAACAAAAAAATAGAAAAATATTCTGTGATCAGACATTGGAAGATGTTCATATTGTTAAAATGTTCATTCAGCCAAAGCAGTGTACACATTCAATTCAATCTCTAACACAACTAAAATGACACTTTCCACAGAAACAGAACAAACAATACTATCATTTGTGTGGAATGAAAAAGGACTCCAAATAACCAAATCCATCCTAAGAAAGGAGAGCACAGCTCGAGTCAACACACTCCCTGACTTCAAACTACACAACAAAGCTACAGGAACCAAAACAGTGTGGAATTGCCACAAAAACAGGCACATGCACTAGAGGAACAGAACAGAGAACCCAGAAACAAACCCACATGGATGTGGTCAGTTAATTTATGACAATGCTGCCAATGACATACACTGGGGAAAACCCCCTTAATAAATGATGCCAAAGAAACTATATACCACACACCAAGGAAACACACTGAGATCTGTCTACACCACACACAAAACTACCTAAAATCCACAATTTTCCACATTAATCCCTTCCTATACTTCCTGCCCTGAAAATGGATCCCCCTCAACAGTTGGCCGCATACAGCAAGCTTCTCCCCACTTTTTCTTCACCTTTCTTCACCTACTCCCATGGCAATGCCTCCCAGCAGGTCCTGAAGACACTGGGCTTCTGTCTGCATGGACGGGGCCCAGTGTTGCCCAGAAGCTGAAGCTCCAGTGTGTCCTGAGGAGACTGACCTCCTGTCAGTATGGACTCAGCCAGGCATTGTCCCAAAGCCAAAGCCCTGGCAAATCCCAGATCCAGTTCAACCAAAGTTGTGATGCTAATTGGCCTTGTAGGAGTCCACGTGTTATTAAGAGACACCATGAAAAGATTACATTAGGAGCCATCATGTCTTGGGTGTTATGGAAGACCTGGCGTGGGGCCCCGAGGGGCAGTGGGGTCCTTCTGGAGCATGGGACATGAGGCCATGGGCAGGGTCAGGGTCAGGGGTCAGAGGTCACCCTGCCCTCCTTTTGGCTCTGGGGCAGCTCAATCGTAGTGGAGAGAAGAGACTGAGCCAGGAGTTCCAGCTCTGCGTGAGACAAGGGCTCCATTCCAGGTGGCAGGGATGGGGCCCTGGATAAAAAATGTTTAATTTTCTCTGATGGGGAAAATGTATATGTTGCTTGCAGGAAAGAATGAGCCAAATATTTGTGACCAGCTGGGTAGAATGTGATTGTTTTGAGTGATGGTCAATATATATTTCTAGTCTGACCTCTTCCAGTCGCAGGAGGGGTTACACTTCTTCCTGGCTTCCTTCTGGTTGGGTGAGGTTATTAAACTTGATCAAGCAAAAGAGTTGTGAATAAAAGTAGCACAAATAACTTATGGGCCAGAATATTTAACAGTCAAGGCATGACCATCCAAAGGTCATTTTTCTCTCTTCCATGATGACTAGCAGTGTGCCAGCAGTGACTATTCTGACAGCCTAGATCCTGGAATGTGATCGTGCAGACAAGAGCCATCCTTGCCCTTCCAAGATGGACAGTGTAAAATGAGTAAGAAATAAAACTTTGCCATTTTAAACCACTAAAAATTAGAGTTTTTATTTATGACAGTAAGCATAAATTAACATTTCCTTACTAATACATTTTGACTTAAATTCTCCTCCCATTGTATCCTGGTTGCAAAACTTTAACTACTTAAACAAATGTAGTTTATCATAGTGTTATGATCAAACCAGTGAAAAAATTTCATCTAAGCTTTGTAGCAACAGGTATAGCACAAGAAATATGTTTCCTAGTGTTAGTAAATATGAGGACACAGAAGAGGATCAGCTGAGTGAAATCCAGGAGGGCCAAGCTTTGCCCATAGAGATGATATTAAGATGTTCCTTTGCAAGGCTTCCTTAGATCATCCGCTTTTATTTGCATCTCATTTTATTGTCTCAACTCTTCTCAGCTTGTGATTACCCTATGTCAAGTACTATATACTGGAGAGCAAGGATTTTTAAATTATTCATTTGTTACCTGAAGTAGATCATTTGAAAAGATACACTGTAAATTTCAGTATAATGTTTATTTTGCTTTGTGGTATTTATATATAAGCCCTGCATGTTATTTCTTTTCCTATTGTCTTACTCAAGTAAGAAGAAATCATTAACTATAGAAAAGATGTGTAGTTGCCACTGTATTGGTTCACTGTTAATTTGTGTTTTCTTTGTTCAAATCACTATGTCAAATATTAATACTGACATATTAATATGCCCCCAAATATATTCAATTTCCAGGATGTAACATGCCTTCATCCATAAGTGCTGCTTATTTTAATAAACAGAAGAAAAATTTTCAGATAATCCCACAGTTTCATGCTCTAATATTCTGATGCAATGCAGTTCATGAAAAGCTATAATCTCCAGAATGCACTGTTTCCAATCAATTCATATTCCCAAATGCAATCTTTTGTTTGTGGACACTATACTTACAGTAATATAAGAGACCATTGCTAGTTTCTCCTACATCATACTGTGTTATCTTCTTGAAGCTGTAGTCTTTTTTTAAATGTAGAAACTTGTGCATAGGAATTCAGAAATAGGGGTGAATCAGAGAACTGACCGTCTCAAATAGCATGCCTTGAGAATAGAAGGACCACTGCTTAGTTTTCTGGTGGGCACTGACCCATTATCTCTGTCCAGATATGGAGGTGAGGAAGAAGTATCTTCTAATGTTCTTCCAGATAGGTAGGGCTGCTACGTTTTATGAGGCAAAGCATGTAACAGATAAAATTCTTTTCTCAATCCAGTTTTATGACTGACACTGTTGGTTGTTGATACAGTACCCATTTCCCCATTCTTCCTTGCTAAAAGAAACTTGACTGCATGTGCATGCATGCATGTCTGACAATGTGCTTATCCCTAGACTAATTATTGGTCACCACTATTCTGTGCTTTCACTGCCAAGGGCGAGGGTGCAAATCCCTGGTAGGGGGAACTAAGATCCCGCAAGCCATGGGGCACAGCCAAAAAAAACAATAATTTTTTTAAAAACACTTGAAAGTCTCTGGAGTGGGCCCCCCACCACCACCACTCTATCCCTCTTTTTTGTCTACATGCCATGACTCAAATAATCAGACTGTCTTTCGTGTGGCTAGTGCCTTACAAACAGATTTAACATGCATTCATGCATTTGATCCTCAATTCAAATCAATTCAACAAATATTTATTGTATACTTAATAATCTCAAGGCCCTGGGCTAAGTGCTGTGATGAATACAAAGATAGGGAACAGTTTCTGTTTCCATATAGCCCACAAGCTAGTTAAAGTGATAATCATATACATCTATCTCTAAGACAATGGTGACTGTGATAAATGTAATTTGAAATATAAGCTATGTGCTTTCAAAGTGAGAAGAGGAATTAGTGCATTCTCTATGGGGAAAAGTCATTGAGTTATGGCACAAAATGACATGATATCCAGACATTAGCTACATCCTTGTCCTCTTTAGTTACTACTAAAAAAGTGTTTCCATATAAAAGCTATAGTGAACAGTGTGAGTAAAATAAAAGAGATGATTTACACTGTGCACCTCTGAATCCAAGTTCTAATTGTTTCTGGTTTTGTGATTTGGCTCAAGTTATATGACCTCCATAAATGTGCTTGTTCATCTGTAACAAGGAGCTAACAAAAGCGAATATTTTAGGGTTCATTGCAAGGTTCAAAATAACAAACATCAAGCTCTTAGTACAGAGTTTGTCTTACAGTGGTTTGGTTTTTTTGGTTTTTTTGTTGTTTTTTTTGCGGTACACGGGCCTCTCACTGTTGTGGCCTCTTCCGTTGCAGAGCGCAGGCTACAGACATGCAGGATCAGCAGCCATGGCTCACGGGCCCAGCCGCTCTGCGGCATGTGGGATCCTCCCGGACCGGGGCACGAACCCGTGTCCCCTGCATCGGCAGGCAGACTCTCAACCACTGCGCCACCAGGGAAGCCCAGTTTTTTAAAAATTAATATTTTGTATTTCCATTGTTGTTGCTAGCATCATTGTTATCATTTAGTGATACCAAAATAGGAATGAGATTCTGTTCAGCCAAGGGCAGGACACACACACACACAAAAAGGATTCAAAATGTGAAGTTGGACGCAACAGAAAAGGGATGAAAGTGTTAAAAAAAAAAAAAGAGAGAAAAAAAAGGAAATAAAGAAAAAAAAAAAAGAAAGAAACATAAACGAGGCAGAAGCATATCTTACCTTGCTCTCAGTTCGGTTGAAATTTGGTTCTGCTTGTACATTCTTTATATGACTGGGCAAGAAGGCGTTTATGCAACCAATAAGTGACATCTTATGGTACCACCAACACAGGTGACTCTATAACCTTCCTCCAGTTCCAATTTGTGACTCCTACACCTGCTATAATTTAAGAAACTAGAAAGCCAAACTTTTTAGAAATATGTATTTTCATAGGTTTTATTATTATTTAGGTGTGGTAAGGCTAACAGATCAGGAGATGATTACCACTGAAAAGATTGTTTATTACTCACAGCTCCCAAGAAGAGAGGGCATGGCACACCATGCAGGGGCACATGGGGAAGCACCAGGTTCAGTCAAGAGGGAAGAGGGAGTAACTGTGGGAAAGAGCCTTTATTGTGGTTTTCACAAGAAGAAAGAAGCAAGGCGGGGTAAGCAGACTTAAGCTTGGCTATCTGAATAATGTCAGCAGGCTGTGAGACACAGGGGCTGTCCTTAGTTGCTTAGAACCTTGTCCTGGGATAATTAGGGCAGATGGATAGTGAGAGCTAAGTACAGAAGGTGGTTGGGGGTGTGTGCTCTGCATTGGTTCGCTTGCATTTGGAAAGCACCCTCACAGGCAAGTAGTTTACTATCTCTTGGAATTGGCAAACCCAGGTGGCGCAAGCCCTCTGGAGTCGGCAAGGCCCCAGATGTCAAAGCTTCAGAATACAGAAAATGAAAGACATGTTTAATATAGTATGTGAAAATTAAAACGAAATAGAGCCTGAGTTTGGGTCATTGAAGATCTTCCCAATTCCCAAGAATAAAATGCTTGAGATCTGGACCATAAAACACTCTGTTCAGGACTTTCTGAGGCTGATTTTCTAGTTCTCTGCTGTGTTTTAGATGGTAGAAGCTCCTGGTTAAATAAGGTATTTTAACTGATGTAGTATGTCATTGAAAATATCCTTACTCCATGTCAAAAGACCAGTCCAAATATGCCCACCTGAAATGCTCAGTTTTCAACTGGTGTGAATAAACTTCCTTATTCTAGGTACTTAAGTGATCCCCATAGCTCATAAGAGCATTTTGTTTGTTTTAATTGGTTTCAGCAAATTTTATTACGTATGTCCCTGAAATTTTTTAACTGAAATTCATGCAGAAGATCATCCTAGGCCTATTTAACATTTTCTTCCATCCTTTATCTGGGGGAGAAAGTGCTCTTCATTATATCCACGTGGCCACCAGGGGTGGAAGAGAAGGATGAGTCATTCACCCTGAGAAGATAAAATTAGATTTCCAAATGACCCTGCCAGCAGAAGGAGTCAGAAATAAAAATCAATGACTTTTAACTAGTGCAAATGTGCATTTTGAAATGAAAAACAAAGTGCAAAACTTCAAGATGAGAAACAGCTGACTTTATGGAACTAAAAAGAGAGAGTCAGACATATCTGACCTCGAGCTAAACAGGTTTCAGGAATGGTTCTGTAATTAGTGGAAAAAAGTGAACTGTATTCTTTGGGATACATAAACAAGAGAAGCAATAACATGAAGAATTCATGTGGCATTTCTGGATTATGCAACTAAATTAATTCAAGGGAGATGTATAGAATTTGGAGATGATTCAAAGGAGAGTAGCTGCAATTAAAAAAAAAAATTAAAGAATAGTTTAAGAGAACAGAAACCTAATTGGGATTCTCAGGTGTCACCTTCATGTACATATACCCAGAAGAAGTAATTGCCCACATTGCGTGAAGGTGCTCTTGCCTAAAAATATCTTCTGCCTGGTTGCCACAGTTCTACCATTAGAATATTATTCATAGAACCACAAAAATTAAAGCAATACCATCTTAATGGATATACTAGATACTAACCTAAAAGTAGCCACTTAGTCTCTGATTAAATACTTCTAGTGATGGAGTATTTGCTATCTGATGATGTTGATGGTGGTGATAACCCCTACCATTCATTAACAACCTGCTGCGGGTTACAAATTATGCTAAGAGTTTTTAAAACATGATAACATTCAATCTTATTTTGCAGTGGACAAACTGGAGTCTGGCATGGTTAAGGCACTTGCCTAACGTTGCACAAGTCAGGGAACAGGTACAGGCATATCTCATTTTATTGCACTTTATTATACTTCCCAGATACAGCGTTTTTTACAAATTGAAGGTTTGTGTAACCCTTTGTTGATCAAGTCTATTGGTGCCAGGTTTCTGACAACATTTGATCACTACATGCTTTTGTGTCACATTTTAGCAATTCTCTCAATATTTCAAACATTTTCATTATTAGTATATTTGTTATGGTGATCTATGATAAGTGATCTTTGATGCTACTTATTGTACTTGTTTTGGCTTTTTTTAGCAATAAAGCTTTTTTTTTAATTCAAAACTGTTCTTTCTTTTAATAAAATATTTTTAAAATAAAATATGTATTTTGTAAGATGTAATCCTATTGCACACTTAGTAGATTATAGTATAGTGTAAACACAACTTTTATACGCACAGGGAAACCAAAACATCCGTGTGACTTGCTTTACTGCGATATTTACTTTATTGCAGTGGTCTGGAACTGAACCTGCAATATTATGGATGTATGCCTGATATAAAAAGTGCACAGTCTGAGTTTAGCATCTCTGCTGTTGACTACTAGACTAGGGAGCTTATTATTGAATAAATAAGGAAACCCAGACTCAGAGAAGTTAAGCAACATTCCAAGACCACATGCTGGTACAGCCCAGAGCTTGGCTCTCAACAGGGGCCTGTCTGACTCCAGAGCCTCGGCACTATCACCACCGTACCACAGTGACTTCTTGCTGACATCCAGAAACAATCTTACACACTCACCATGCTCCTCCTCAAGCTTCTACTGTACGGAACTGTTACAAATTGAACAGCACAGCAGACTCCTAATAAATATTCATTGAATAAGTATAATTGAGTTGATGCAATAGCAAGCTGTACTATAAAAGAATTGTAATGTGATACAGAAATCAAGTTCCATGAAGAGAAACAAATCTATCTAAAGAAATAAATACTTTTTTGCTGCAATTTGGTTCCCAGAAAAGGTAGCAGAATCCAAGTTCTTTCTAGCTATCTGTGTAAACTTGCAAGGATTTCCTCTAAACCTGGCCGCTGCATCATGGCCAACTCATTTAAATGTTTGGTCTTTGTTATGACAAGGAGATAGCAGAGATTCATAGACCTGTCCACTAAGAAATGGGTAGAGATAGTCAAGTCACTGCACCTTCACCAGAAAATTTCACTCACTATTAAACTAGAGTCTGACCAGGGTCTGAGTCATTGAAGACCTTGAATATTTATCAGCCATTTGATTCACCTTTCAGTCTGACTCAATATTCTCAACCAAGTTAACCACGTGTAAACTTTTGGTAAAACACTCCCTTCCGGACAACATGTGAGCGTCAGGGAGCACTCAAGGAGGCCCAAAGGAAGATGAAGTGGCCTGTGAAATTCTCAAATATAATTATAAACTTAATAGTGTGTGTATGCACACTATTAATATGCACACTAATAGTGTGTATGCAGTTCTGATTGGTGTATAATCACCTAACTAATAGAAAGAAACTAATTTGCCATTACAGCTGTTTTGAAATTATATTTAAAGGCAGAATCACAGTGCACTGGGAATTGCAGCCACAGAGCCACTGACAAGATTTTAGCTTTTAAAAAAAAGGGTCTTTCTGGGCTTCCCTGGTGGCTCAGTGGTTGAGAGTCCGCCTGCCAATGCAAGGGACACGAGTTCGCACCCCGGTCCGGAAAAATCCCACATGCTGCGGAGCAGCTGGGCCCGTGAGCCATGGCCGCTGAGCCTGCGCGTCCGGAGCCTGTGCTCCGCAACGGGAGAGGCCACAAAAGTGAGAGGCCCGCGTACCGCAAAATAAATAAATAAATTAAATAAATAAATTAAAAATTTAAAAAGGGTCTTTCTCTTTCATCTCTCCATTAGTAGTTGCTACCAACAGTAACTAAATATGGAATTAGCATTGAATACTTGCAGCAGCAATGACTAAATGAATGTATCAGCATGTTCTTGCAAGCCTGTTTCAGACATCAGGGGCTAGGAGACCATTTACTGAGGTTTGATGACAACTAGTTTGTAAAGTTCCTTTTTACTAGGACCTAAATGCTGAAAGTCTTAATCAAAAACGGTCCAAAGATTTGGGAATGCTGACAAATTCCTTCAGACTCATTTTATTTTTGACAAGGAGAACAGGAGTCCTCATACTCTTTCCAGAGCAAAACATCAGCTCATAATCTTGACAAACGAAGGGACACTGTGACAAGCAAGATTAACAGAGTATCAGACACCGATTATTTGCTGTAGATTAATGCATGTAGATCTAAATTATCCATAATGATTCTTATCTATATGGATAAGGTAATATCTCTATGTAAATCTATATTATAAAGCAAGGTTACTCAACCTCAACACTATTGACATCTGAGGCCAAATAATTCTTTGTTGTGAGGGGCTGCCCTATGCACTGCAGGTTTTTTTGCAGCATCTCTGACCTCTACCCATTAGATGACTGTAATATACACACACCTGCCTTACCAGTTGTGACAACAGAAAATGTCTCCAGACATTGCCAAATGTCCCTTGGGAGGTGAACTAGTCCCTCACTGAGAACCAATGACATAAAGTAATATTGGAAGCATATATGAGTTTAAAGGGCAGCACCACCACCTAACAGAATATGAGGACAAATATCCTGAACCATAATTAATTTTAAGTGATTTTAAGAATGGCTATAAAATGGTTTAATTTCTCAGAAGAAATAAAATGATCCAATATTATTAGAACTTGAGATTCTCAAGAATCTATTTATAGATCAAGGCTAACAAATTTTTTAAAAACTACAAGGTTAAAATAATCTGAGAGTGTACTAGTCCAGCAGTTAAGGGACAGCCCAGAACATAGGGGGCAGAGAATGGTGCTTACCTAGTGATATTTGATTGAAAACAAGCTGAGCTGGCCCTACTGAATCCATGTCCCCTTTCCTCCTTACCCAACAACTAATTGATGACTGAAGTCAACACTTTCTATTTTTAACTTTAAGCAAGAAAAATGTTAATCACCTCATTTCTTTATTTTTAAAAACATAATCTAGTCCCTTAGACCAGGCAAAGTTGTGCTGCTGAATCCAGAAGATAAAGCTAGTTTTTCTATCCAAACATTCAGTAGGATTTTATGACCTTGAAATATTTTTCCTCATCTAAATTCTCCTCCCATCTTTTAAAAATAGAGTAATAGCACAAGCATATGCTTTCTCCTTAATAATGATCCTAATGAGAGGGAGACGCAAGAGGGAGGATATATAGGGATATATGTATATGTATAGCTGATTCACTATGTTATAAAGCAGAAACTAACACAACATTGTAAAGCAGTTATACTCCAATAAAGATGTTAAAAAAAAAAAAGATGGCCAATTGGATACATTAACCATTAGGTTTCAAATAAAAAGATTTAAATAAGCTAATTTAATAACTAGCTCATTATTGAATGTCATTTACTTTACAAATGTTATAGTTTAAAAATGCCCTGAAGTTAATAAATACATTTGTATAAATATGTTGCCCTGTATGTATTAAATGAAAATGCACTGTTTCTCTTATAATTAATTCTCTGGACCCACCAGAAGTCAACTTACATATATAGGCATACATATACCCATGTGCATATGATGTGTGCTAGTGATCTTTATACAAGTGGAGAGAGGGATTCAAGGTAAAAGTTATATATATTTATTCAGATATATCTGTGATTACATTTAAGATGCAATACCAACCATAACATAAAGAAAATTATGTATCTCAAGTAAATATTAAAAGTAATATTATTTCTATGTGGTACAAGTTCGTAACAAATTAACTATAGAATTTAGGAGTTTATTTCCCCAAATAAAAAAGCTCTCATCATGAAAAAAATAAATAAATAAATAAAAATAATGATCACATATACCAGTTTGAAGACCTCCTAGGTATTATCTCTAAGGTATTTTGAGTTGTTCATTGATAAATACAGAAATAAACTGTAATATAAAAGGATGAAATTATTCCACTCTGTAGACTGGAGAAATTCATAATGAATCATTAAGATATGGTCAATTTTATTGGTATTAATGGTGGTAATCCACTGTCTTCTAGTCAACAAACCAAAGATGTGCGGCAGAGAAAACACTTGCCCGGGAAGTCAACAAAGCAGATTATAGCCCTCATTCTGCCACTGGCTCCCTACATGAGCAGTTAGCAGCTCTTGGCTTTCACTTCTTCATATGTATAATTAAATGGTCGAAATCAATTATCTCCAAAGTGGTTTCCAACAGTAAAAGTCCATGATTCTTTGTATTTATTTTCTCCTTACTTATGTTCAACACTACAATTTCGATTGCAGTGTGGGGGAAAGATGAATGAAATGATACTGCCTCTCACGTATCTTGGAATCTTTTCAAAGACAAATTCAGTGACACCAAGAATAATATGTCAGAATATAGCTATTCTTTTACTATGGAGACTTCTGAGCATAGCAGGAATTCAGAGAAAGGAGTTAATAACAGAGGTTAGAGTCTTCTCCATGGTTCCTCAGATTCCATGTTCAAGGGGGCAATCAGGAGATTGGAAGGTTCTGTGAGAGTTTGGGGTCCTGGAACTGAAAGGGATCTTACAGTGCATTGGTCAAACTACACAGGAGAAAAGTGGGTTTCAGAGCCATAAGCTGACTCACTCAAAACCTACAGCTTTCAGCAGCAGAGCTAGAATCAATATCTCTGTTCCTCTGCTTCCCTTTTTCCTGATATTTATTCCACATTAAAAGGAAATTTATGAAACTCTTGACCCAATTATCCAGGGGTATATATGTCCTCATTATTACTACCTAGGAAGAGACACAGGAAGTGATGAAATACCTCTTTTGAAAGAAAATATATTGAGCAATTGACACAGTGGGCTATTCCAATAAGCCTGAAGACTTAGTAATCCCTAATGCAATGCCCTAGTCACCGATTTTCTTTGTGGAACTAAGCAGAAAATAATCCTCGTGTTCTGCTTTTCTGCGTATTTCCCAGAGATACAACGATGAAGAAATAGAAAACCAAATCAAGCAAGAACATATTCGCATATCGTGAGAAGTAAATTAAATTTGTGGTTTTCCACCTGGCTGCACTTCAGAATCACTTGTTGAACCCAGACACCACCTAAGACATACAAAACAAGGGTCTCACGGTATTGGCCCTAAGAATCTGTCATTGTACAGCTTGAAAAATGATTTTGATGCATGCCCAAGATTAGGAATCACTGGATTAGATTTAAATATTTTTAAAGATTCCTTCACATCCAAGATTCCCTGATTCTCTGTATCTAAGTAGACTTGAGTAAGAGTTTACTGTGGTATCAAGCCAGAGCAGAAATAAGTAGTGATTGAGAACTTCACCTGCACAGAATCCCATCTGGTCTGTGGGCACCATTAAGAAGCATTCAGGGAGACATACTGAAAAGACCCTCTGAACAGAACTTTGCACCGTAGGGTACCTATGCCTGCTGGGTTCCCCAAAAATGTCTCCCCTTTAGAACCTTTAGAGGAAAAAAATCATTCGAATGGGTGAAAGTGTTATGTCACCTGAAAGAGTTAGCCCATATACTAAGTATATAATCTCTCAGATTAGAACTTCCAATTTATCCATTACTTTACAGCCTCAGGAAGAAGGAGTGTTGAAACTAATACTGGTCCTATACTGCAATACTTGTGTAACAATTAGACATAAGGTAACTGCAGTATTTGTCCAAGTAGGTATTCAATAAATGACAGCAATTTTTAATAGTCCTGGCACTATCCAGGAAGGTATGACATTGTGGAAAACCACGAAACAGCAGGCATGACAGGAATGTGGAAGTAGCAACTAGAGGCAGAAAATTCCCAAGTAAGGCAGAGAGGCATATGTCCACCAATTTCACAATTTAACCTAAGCTTAAATAAAATACTGTTCTTAACATTGTACAACAGGGAATACCTCTTTCTCTCTCTCTCTCTCTCTCTCTCCCTCTCTCGCCCCCTTGGTCCCTCATTCCCCCCTCCTCCCTCCTCCTCTCTGTCTTTTCTCACTTTCTGTCTTGCTCTGTCTTTCTCCCTCTTTATGTACACACATACACCATACACTCTCCAACAAAGAAATAAATAGTGGCACCTTTATAGCACAACAGGAAAACTAGTGTAGCTGGCAAAAAAGCAAAGCCTTCTGCCACTAGCATCATCGGACAGGATGCACACAGAGGATGCATGAGAGCATGCTGTTTTATAAGCCAAAGTGAGGGTGACCAGAAGCAGGTCAAAGCAAGGAAATGTAGCATAAAATAGAAAGCACAGCTTTGAGCAGAAAAAGAAAAAAAGCTGGGAAATGTTCATAACACTTCTGCAGCCAATCTGGCATGCAAAAGTCAGAAAGAGAAAGCTTTTTTCATCCAAAGTAATCAACATCCTGCATGGGTAAAAAGACAGGACTCCAAGCAACCACAAGTTCTCTACCTAACTGCTATGTCTGTAAGTCAAAGACAAGGTGGGCATCATGGAAAGAACTGTTGACCACACACCCACTGCTAGCCACAACCAAACATCTTCTACTACGAGGGAGATGCCGCACTAAAATCTATCTAGGACTCTTATCATGTACCAAAATCTGCAAGCAAAATTATTCTTCACACTCGGGGCAGCTGTCACCTTAGGGAAAATTTCACAATGGATGAAGTTTGTTTTGAAAGATACCTGCTGCCACTTTTGCATCTATATAACTTTTCTGATTCCCTCTCCTGTTCTCTCCACCCCAAGAGTTAGCTTTTCTTGAACATCCATTACATGTTAAGATGTTCAGGTAAAAGGATTAGGGCTACAAAGACGAATAAATCGTGGGTGTTGTCTTCAGTATATCCAGTACTCAAACAGATGATGACAATGCAATGTGAGAAGGACCCAAGAGATTGAGAATCAGGTAGGAAACTGGGAGCTTAATCTTCCAATGGAATCAACCAGTCATCATTGAGGTAGAGACATTGGAGATGGATGTTAAAGGGTCAACAAGTATTTATGGCCAACAGAATAGAAAAAACAATCCAGCAATCCCACTCCTGGGCATATATCCATAGAAAACTATAATTCGAAAAGATACATGCACCCCACTTTTCATTGCAGCACTATTTGCAATAGCCAGGCTATGGAAGCAACCTAAATGTCCATCAACAGAAGAATGGATAAAGAAGATGTGGTACACAGACACAATGGAATATTATTCAGCCAGAAAAAAGAACAAAATAATGCCATTTGCAGCAACGTGGATGGACCTAGAGATCGTCATACTGAGTGAAGTAAGTCAGACACAGAAAGACAAATATCATATGATATTGCTTATATGTGGAATCTAAAAAAGGGGTACAAATGAACTTAGTTACAAAACAGAAGTAGAGTCACAGATGTGGAAAACAAACTTATGGTTACCAGGGGATAAGGGGCTGGGGAGGGATAAATTAGGAGTTTGGGATTGATATATTCACACTACTATATATAAAATAGATACTGTATAGCACAGGGATCTCTACTCAGTACTCTGTAATTACCTGTATGGGAAGAGAATCTAAAAAAGAATGGATATATGTATATGTATAACTGATTCACTTTACTGTACACCTGAAACTAACACAACATTGTAAATCAACTATAGTCCAATAAATTTTTTTTTAAAAAGCAATCCAGGCAGAAGTCCTAGGTAAGGGGTATACTTAGAGGACTGACCATGTTCCAAGTAGGGTGTAGTACAGGAGAATAGCACACCATGGGGCAAGAAAAGTCCTTTGGGAACTTCCATAGGCACTCATGGGCATGACCTGTCTCCATTCCTATCTGCTGAGTGCCCAGCACAGGTCTGAGGTGGCATATAGCTCGAGGCTATGGCTGGGCACAGCTCTTTATTGTCACCTCACCCAGGGCTTTCTGACACCTTAACACTTCTGTCTCCAGAAATATCCCCCTCTCTGGACTCTCCAAAGTCTCAGGGAATTATTCCCTGTGACACTACAGAAGTTAAATATCTACCCTTCCTGGTGGGTTTTTGCATTTTAGAAGACAACTTGTATTGACCCAAATAGAAAAAACCTAGGATGCGAAATTATTTTGAGCAGAAGAATCTTTTTGCCACTTTTAGCTTATTCTTAGGTATCTCTCCTCTTTTCCTCCACTTATCCTATTTCCAAACCAGAGGAGCTGAGGCCCCCTGCTTAGTGACACTGTACCTCTGATCTTTGATTTACCTCCGTTAAAAGTCACATCAATTCTTACAGGAGTTCAAGAGATTTCAACCTCATCCCTGCTACCCATTCACACAACAGATGAGGTTCATATGTGGAGCACATTTCCAAATGCAGCTTATACTGTAGCCTAAAACAACAAAAAAATCAACCCGAGATTTTGTGAAGTAACTGGGATGCCACCTGTAACTCCATCCTTTACTGTCTCACAAAAGAAAGCATATTTTAAAGAAAGCAAGTCTCACATTATTATAGGGGTAATCTTGAATTCACTCTAATTTGTGAAAGAAGGCAGCTATCAGCAAATGTTGTGACTTCACTATTAGTATATCATGTGGGATGTACTCCTAAATCATCCTACACTCTAATGTTGACATGCTACCAAGTTGGAGAATCACTGGCTAAGCTTTGAGCTGAGAAACGTAAACAGACATTTCTCAGTGGTGCACTCTATGTCAATAATTCATATATAACGTTCAAAAGTGTCCAGTTCATTCCTAGGCAAAGACATTCCGAAAGGCTTGACCCAACTCATTATTTCACGATGGATAATTTGGAGAGTCCTACTAAATAAACCAATCATCTTTTATTCTCTTATGGAATTGCCTTTCAATTGGAAATATATTGTGTTGGAGTTTTCAATATAAGCTTCATTTTAATAAGGAAAAATATGTTTTATTTTATTTGACATATAAGCTAAGATTTCTTGGATTGCTATAATTTAAATCATTCCTTTTTTTATAATTGAAGCAGTTTTGAAACTTTTTTAATTAATTAATTAATTAATTTTATTTATTTATTTTTGGCTGCATTGGGTCTTCGTTGCTGCGCACGGGCTTTCTCTAGTTGCAGCAAACGGGGACTACTCTTTGTTGCAGTGCGTGGCATTCTCATTGCGCTGGCTTCTCTTGTTGAGGAGTATGAGTATGGGATCTAGGCTCACAGGCTTCAGTAGCTGTGGCACACGGGCTCAGTAGTTGTGGCTTGCAGGCTCTAGAGTGCAGGCTCAGTAGTTGTGGTGCACGGGCTTAGTTCCTTTGCGGCATGTGGGATCTTCCAAGACCAGGGCTCAAACCCATGTCCCCTGCATTGGCAGGCAGATTCTTAACCACTGCACCACCAGGGAAGTCCCTAAATGATTGCTTTTTTAAAGACAAAACGTGTTTGTATGTTACTATGAATGAAACTGCAAAGGGCATCTCAGACCAAGGTCTCATGTCCTGCATTAGGCAGTTCACTGTGAAGCAAACAACCCAAAATCTCAGTGCCTTGCAACAGCAAACAGGTATTTCCCACCACGTGTCTGCACCTGTGAATTGGCTGGGGCTGCAGCCCTGCTCCAAATGTCCTTTCATTTGAGCACCTCAGATAAAAGCACAGCCCTACATGGCAGATGCCCATTTTTATGGCAGAGGCTAAGAACAAGAGGCAATCACATTTGAAGCTTCTGCTCAAATATAGCATATGTCTCATTGGCTCATATTCCATTAGTAAAAAAGCCACATGGACTAGCCCAACATCAATGGAGCAGGAAAATCCTCTCTGCCCAGGACAAGGGAGGGGAAGAAATATTTGAAAACAATAATACAACCTATCACAGACCACCTTTTATAGATATTTCCTTTGCTTCACTTCTTACTCAAAATTACTCACCTACTTCCAAGAAATACACCCAGAAAGTCCCTTCCCATAATGGCATTAGGTACTATGTTGAAGATCTCATAGTAGCCTCTAAATCAGGCACAAAATAACCCACACGTACCCACATAAAGTGGTGGAAGGTGACAGAATAACTGCATTAAACACTGCTGTTCATCAAGAGGAAATCTGAGAAGTACTTAGCAATCACTGGTACACAGCAATTTTGAGATTCTGCTGGACAAACATTATGAGTCCCATCTTAGAGTAGGAATGTTCCTTGAGTCCTGTTCCCTGTGAGTAGCGCCCCAGTTCATCATTCTCTGTGGCTCTTGACTCCTCCCTCCAGGACATCTTTCCATTAACCGTGTTGGATGCATCAGAGGAGGGCATTGGAGACTATACCATCATAGGGGAATGAGCGGCTTTCTCAGCCTGCTTCTTGCCCAGATAGTCTTGAAATGTCACAGACTTTTAATGCAGTAGGACACTGCTTTTGGCAGTACAACTCTTTCAAAGATTTTGTTAGCTCTTCCTCTTGGATTCCATTTCTGTGTGCAGCTGTCTCCATCACAGGTCTTTGGTGGACGGTAAGTTTTTCTCTAGACTTAACGAGGGGTGCTATGGGCTTAACCAGCTCTTACAAAATCCTGTCTCTAGGAATTGCAATCACTCCCATAATTTCATCTCAACCTATGTCTTAATCAGTAGTTTTTGGCTCAAAGTATTTCTCTGTTTGATCTCTTACCAGTTGAAGATTAAAAACAGTCCCATTTTTCCACCCTAAAACCCCAGAATTTGAGTTTATTTTCTCTTCCATCCCATCCTTCAAACAGGCCAGTTATTTTCTGCATTTATTTCATTTGTTAAACAGCCTATCAAATGCAGCAAATAACAGCTAACTCACACGAGGACTATTCCATTTAAATATCTTTCCAGCCAAAGCCATAAGTTCATCAGGTAGGCTATCTGCCTCCCAAGTTACTGCTGCTGCAGAAACAAATTATATTACATTGATCATCACTCTTTTCAGTTTCCCACAATATTTTTTTCACCACCTACAGCTTTATCTGGAAGCAACTGCCACCTATTTTTATTTTCCTACAACAGCACCCCACTCCTCATATCAATTTTTATATTATTCAGCTTGCTGCACTAAAAGCAACTCCCAAACTCCAGTGGCTAGCAACAACAAACATGTTTCTTGCTGACTTTATATGCCAGCAGGTGCCACTCGGCTCTGAACGCTTTGGCTCTGTTTCATGCATGTATCTTCACATTCAGGGACCCAAGCTGAAGGGGCAGCCACTATGCATAATATACGCATTCTCGAGACAAAAAGGAAGAGCAAGGGGTATTAAATCACATTTAAAGCCTTCGCTTGAAAGTAGCATAGTTACTTCTCACATTCCATTGACAAAGCTCAGCATGATGGAGTGGGGAAGTGTTTTTCCCCCATTGAGAAGAGGGTGGAGTACATTTTTTTTCCAAATAACAATACCATCTACCACATACCTTACTGAGAAACCAGAGTTATAAAACCTCAGAGTTGGGGATATACTAGACCAACCCCAGAAAATTAGTGCAATGACCAGGATTTTTATGAGATCAATTATATACTCACTCTTCTGGAAAAAAAGAAAGAAAGAAAGAGACCAATGAACTGTTTGGCTTTGTGCTGTGCAACATCACACAAAGATATGGTACTTTGATCAATATGCAGAACTGCTTCTATAAAACATGAAAGGAGAAGCATAAACTTTCTAACTTTGTACCTTGTCTATTTTATGAAAATAAAAATTTTGTGATGGTGAAGTATATTTTATGTATAGTTGCACAGGCAATCCAGATTTGCTGAATTCTTCCAGTTTACATTTGATGCAGTTAGGGATTTTGCATCACAATCAACAGGAGCTTTAGGGGGAAAAATTCTGCCCAGAATCGTGGGGGTGCTTCTGATTATTCCTAAACAAATCACAAACGTTAGTAACTGCAGTTATTTCCATGCGAAGGAGAGCTCTGCAGGGCTGAAGACTTCAGAAAGATAAGAGAGTGAAGAGTGCCCTCTAGTGGTAACTCAAAGCTTTTCACTTGGAAACTGAAAAGTCAGATCATTTTCTTCATTTTGCTTCTTGATCTGGACCCAGAAATTTTAAAAGTAGAATTATAGAAATATATAAATAACATTCTAAATATATTTTACCCTGTGTCTGAAGTGTGTTTATTTTATAGTTTGAAGTATCAGACAATTCAGTACTCCTCACATAGTAATAAAAATGTTATTTAATCTGGTACTGTCTTTATCCTTAAACGGTCACAAATGTATACTCAATTTTATTTTTAAGAAGAAATAAAATTTTTACCCTGGAGATGGAGCTGGAGTAATCTGCAATTTAGATTTTGTTTTTATTGATTACAGGTCAGTGTCATCACCAAGAAAAAATATCTAACAAGTTTCTAACTCCCAATACTTCCAAAATGATTACACATTTTATTAATCAAGGTTGCAGTCATCTCATTTTATTGGTGTCAATGAAACCCTGATGCTATGTGTTAATTAAGAATCACCATGGCAATGGAACAGATATTTTAAATGCTGTTGCTGCCACTATTTATGTGTGAGTTCCAAGTGCCCTCTGTTGGATGAAATACAGTTGGTGAAAAAGCTGTTTCTGTTCAATTCTGGTTCAGCCCTCTCTCCCCGAGTTCCTATCAAGCTAAAATTCCATTAAAGAGACATAGGGGGACTTCTCTGGTGGTTAAGTGGTGAAGACTCTGCACTCCCAGTGCAGGGGGCCCGGGTCTGATCCCTGGTCAGGGAACTAGATGCCACATGCATGCCACAACTAAAGAGCCCACCTGCCGCAACTAAGACCTGGAGCAACCAAATAAATAAATAAATAAATATTTTTAAAAGAAATTAAAAAATAAAAACAGAACATTATCTTCATACAGTTAAACTGGGTCAAGAATTCAAGGGAAAAAAAGACACAGGCATTCAACTCATGTAGAGATATAGGATCAAGCCTTATATTAAAGTCCTGGAAGAAGAAAATCATTAAGGCTTTATTGTATCTGTATGAATAATTTTCAAGCCAGACTTTTCTTCATTACTCAAATCTCATTTCAAATATGATTGCTTCTTTGAGAAAATAGAAACTATTAGAAAACAAGTCATGGTCAGTATTTTAAAACCTGACTTTTCAGCACTTAGACATGTATTTTCTTTTTCCCCTAACAGACCTAGAACCCAACTTACATGAGTTTTTCATTCCCTGGAGAGATGTAGTTGGTCTGCTCAAGTGTTCTTTAAGCTACCAAAAAGGCAGTGTGCCCACTATGTAATCAAAAACGTCAACATTTGCAGTTACCAGATCAAGTTCTAGAATTGAGCATTAGCGATATAATCTTGGAGAGAAGCAGGGAAGCGGGGATGGCTTTTTGTTTTGTTTTGTTTTGTTTTGTTTGCATTCAGGAGTCAGTGCTTTGGTATTGGAAGGAGCAATCATTAATCCTCTTGGTCAGACTTCCAACCCAGAATGGGATGGAAGAATGGGATCTTGCCCTTATGAAGCCTAGACTATATTACTTGTTTAAAATTTCTCCTTCTCCTGTGGTCTAAGCTATGAAAGCCCTAAATTTATTTCTTGGAGTTCTGGAAAAATCAGTCTTTAAAAAAAATTAAAGAGAAACATAATCTGTGTTCCCTGAACTCAGGAGCAAAGTATCTTTTGTCTGCAAATGCCTTTCTCTTGAGAATTATGAGTTTTACCAAAGCATGAGATCATAGGCTAGCAGAAATAGAAATTAAAATGAACTTCCTCCATCAGTTTTTAACTATTTCATTTAGCTGCTAAAATATTAATAACATAATCTGAAATATGATTACTATTGTAGTTGTCAATTTGCTGCAATAAAAATGTTATGGACTGAATTGTTTTTCCCAAAAATTCATATGTTCAAGTTCTAACCCCCTCCCCAATACCTCAGAATGTGACTGTATTTGGAGATAAGATTTTTCAGTTAAAATGAGATCATTAAGGTGGATTCCAATCCAATATGACTGGTGTCCTTATAAGAAGAGGAGATTAGAACACAGAAACACACAGAAGGAAGACCATGTGAATAAATAAGAGAAGAAGGCCATCTACAAGCCAAGGAGGGAGGCCTTGGAAGAAATCAACCCTGCCAACACATTGATCTCAGACTTAACTTCCAGAATTGTGAGGAGATAAATTTCTGCTGTTTAAGCCTCCCAGTCTGTGCTACTTTGTATGGCAGCCCTAGCAAACTAATACAAGAAGTGAGGTTGGCATTATTTCTGCCTCCATAAGGTCAGCACAGGGATATGCCAGAGCTTCTCTTAGCCCTTTCCTCAAGTTTTTTCAGTCATGATTGATAGCCAGCTAATACAACTCCAAGCATCATGTCTACATCCCAGACAGGAAAAGAGGGGAGAAAATGCTCTTCTTTCTATCAAAAACTAAAAGATGTGACTTCATTATTTTTATATGGACTCTATAATTGCAAGTATCAGAAAACTCAAAGAAATTTAAACTCAAAAAGTATTGGCTCAAGCATTAGAAAATCCAGGGGTAGTACCAACTTTAGGCTGGCCAGATGCACAGATCAAATGATATTATCTGGAGTGAGAGTCTCTCTCTCATGATTTTTCTTTCACTGTATTGCCTTTCCTCTCCTACTCCTCAGAGCTACTCCTAGATATTCCAGGCTTTTTCCTCATGACTGCAAGATGGCTGCTGTAGCTCTAGCCTCACATTCTTTCAAGATCTAGTCTAGCAAGAAAGAGTTCCTATCTCCCATCATTCCTGGGTAAGAACACCTGCCTGCTTCTTCCTTCGGCACACCCTCCTGGTGTGATTATGTAGAATACTTCTTCACACCCCTATCTTAGCCTAAGCACTAAGAAGTCTGTGTTCACTTAATAATGAGATGGTCATCAGCATTGTAAAGAGTAACGACCTCCTCTTTGTTAAGCACTTACTTTGTGCCAGACTTGGTTCATTATCGCCTTGGTTCATTATCGCAACAAGAATGATCATCCTACTTCAAAAACCTTATTGAGTATTTACCTATTTTTAAATAACTAATCTTAAATAAGTCAAGTAACTTGACACAGGTCCGTGAGATAGAAAATAGAGCCAGAAATTTCATACATTTCTGTCTGACTCTAGAATCTTCATCCTTTTAACCAGTTAGCTCCGCTTGAATCCATATTGTTTTTCGTAAAGCGTGAAAAGCAGTAGCTCTTTATCTCCCCTTCAAGAACCTCCCCTGCCATCTCTTCTGCCCACAGTCCCCAAACTTCTGCTTGCTAGAATTATGCCTCTCATCTATTCTTCCATTCATGAAAGGCTAATTCCTAACAAATAAGTGCTACCCCCGCTTCCCCAATCACTCTCCTTTAGGAAAGAAAGAAGTTCCCTTATCTTGCAAAGAGAATCATTTGAATTCTATGTAGTCACTCAACCTCTGCCTTTTACAAGCTTATCCATCTTTTTAAACTTCTCTGACTTTTTTTCATCATGCAGTTTTACTTTCCTTGAGGCATATTTGAGTCAGTCCTTAAAATATGCTGGTGATGCAAAATACTTGAAAATAAATAGACAGCAGTTATACCAATAGATAAGGGTCAAAATGAGGGCCTATTTTATGTTGCCTTCTTTTCACCAAAGATCTATTTTCAGTGCAGAGATCCAGTGAGATCAATAGCACCTCTGTGCTTAAATCAGAAGCATGCTGGCATTATCAGTAGCAAGGAGAGTATGGCGCTGAGTGCAATTACAAAGAAACTTGAAAGATATGTACCCTCTTTCTTTAGAGATCACAAATCAAGAGGCTACACACTCATATTTGACAGTTGTTTTTCTCAAGGCCACATCAGCTAGGAGGCACAATCTGGAAAATAAGATGTTAAATATAATTTAGCTTCATCTGAAGATTTGCAGGAGTTCTTTCTATTCTCCATCTGCACCTCAACTTCCCTCTTAAGGAGAGGTGCCCGTCCTTTGACAGCCTTGATAACCCTCTTACCCCAGTACATGCACCCTATTGCATCACAATTCTCATTGATGGAAGTGTACACCCCACTAGATCGAGTGTTCCATGAGGGCAGTGTCTACCTATTCATTGCTGTCCAAGCGATGCCTAGCAGAGTGTCCAGCAAGCAGTGCTCAGTACATGTCTGTGATTTGAAGAGGTAAATGCTGCACAAAGACAGTGGTCCTCAGTGTCACTGTGAGCTCCTGTCCTTCAGCCACTGAGATGGCATCAAATAAACTTCAAGAGAACCTCCCCTTCAGGTGACAAAAGTCCCTGCCCACCAATGCTGAAGTGCATGGAGCCTCCAGGACAGTTTCCAGAAGTTTCCATGCCAGTCTTTTCAACAACAAATTTGAGGCCAGGGTCTGAGACTCACTGGCTGAGATGACTAACTTTCCAGGGGGTAAAACTCTCAGTTGCTGCTTTAGGATTGTGTTTATTTTGTTGTTTGTTTCCTACTTTCCTGCCCTGGCACCCTGTCAAACCAGAGAGAGAGTTCCTTCCTCCTTCCTTTACCTCATACAGAGCTTGGCAAAGACCACATGAAGTCCTTTCCACAAACCTCTCCTCTTCTCCTCCATTTGGGTCATTCATCTCCCCTCCCCAGTTCTATTGGCAGAATTTTATTTGCAGCTCATACTTTACTCTGGACAATCTACAATAAGCAAATAGGCATGGGCAGAATATGGATAATTCAAGAAAATTATTAACTGTGGCAGGGTACCCTAAACCTGGACGGTAGGAGTTGTCAAACTTGTTAGGAGCCTGTGAAGTGTTTCTGAGATTCCTTCAGGGCAGAGACTGTCTTGTCCACTAGTGCCTGGCATGCTGTTTGGCACATTATAGGCACTCAGTAAATATCTCCTGAATAAATGAATGAAGACTTGAACACTGCCTTGTAGTAAAGGCTCATTAGGCCTCAGACAACCATTATTCACCCATTGCCTTTGAGGAGATGTGTGTGTGTGCATGTTCTTGAGAATTCTGAAGGTAAGGTGCAGAAGACCACACACTGATGGTTCAGGCCTCATTTGTGATCTTCAACTCCTTGTAGAAGCACAACTGAGAAAAAGAGAGAGAGAGAGAGAGAGAAGGAAGGAGGGAGTGAGGGAGGGAGGGAGGGAGGGAAGGAAGGAGGGAGGGAGGGAGGGAGGGAGGGAGGAAATGAAAGAAGGAAGGAAGGAGGGGAGAAAGGAAAGGGGAGGGAAGGAGGGAAGGCAGGCGAGGGTGAGGCATGTACCTCAGGTTGATCTGTTATCAGAATAAGCAAAGGCAGAGGCAGAGTAAAGTGGTTAAGAGCATAGACTCTGAAACAAGACTGCCCACATTGAAATTAAGTCAAACACTTAGTAGCTCCCTGACTTTGAATGAAGTAGTTAGCCTCTCTGTACCTCTGTTCTTCCTAATAGGCATAGTAAAATCTATAGTGCCTGTAACACTTGTATTGTATGAGGACAATTACATGAGTTAATATATGTAAAACACTTAGGATGTTGCCTGGCAAACAGTAAGCACTCAACCAATGTTTGTAGATATTATTATAAAGTGCTGTGAAGCTCAATCTTCACCCCACAACTGAGTTCAATCAGATTTCAATAAATGTTTTGTACATTAAATTATTGTGGTCCTATTTGGATCACAGCGGGAGGTTATCCCCTTGAGAGTGAGGGATGGAATTTTCTCACTAGTAAGAATAAAATTTTTCACTGTCTGTCACTGTTAAAAAAAAAAAAAAGTAGTTTTAGGGCAAGAAAAGAGAACACAAACGGCAGGTCCTTATCTAGTCAGTTGAAGGAATTCTCAGTCACAACTGGGGCCTGACCTATATGAAATACATACTTTCTGATGGATAACTCACTGTTAAGTTAGTCCCTAACACAAGAACAAATGCCAGTTGTAATAAAAGTAATAGCTAACATTCACCTTTCTAAACTGGACACATGTTTACTTCAGTTCAATCTTATAAAGTAGGAACTATTACATACAGAGGCTGACCCATGGCTACATGGCTACAGGATCTGTATTAGTCAGGATAGGCTAGGTTTTCTTGTGGTAACTGGAAACCTCAGAAGCTTAACACAAAAATAGCTTATTTCTCACTTACGTTACGTGTTCCTTATGGATCAGCAGGAAGATCTGCTACCCACACTCAAGAACCCAGGCTGACTGAATCTCCACCACTAGCTGCACAATTTGGAACATGCAGCTTCCTTGTTGCTGCAGCAGGAAAACGGAAAGACACATGAGATTTTCTGTGCTTCAGGCCAGGAGTGACTCATGTCACTTTCACTCAGTAGTGCTCTTTCTTTGACCTGGGCCACACCTTAGGGAGCTCTGAAATTTGGAGTGCCATGTCAGTGCCTGGGATTTGGTTAGGGCTGGCAGTAAAGTCCAGGAGGCGTTCCCCAACCCAGAACAGGACCTGCAAGGGCCCCAGCCCTCATTTCTCCCCTTGTATGCCATGCATGGAGTCAACTAGATGCCCCAAGGATCCCTGAGACTTGTGCCCATGGAGGCATCCTGGTACCATGTGTCCGGCTCTGGCTCCAGGAGGGCAGCCTGGTGAAGCAGATTGCTCGTGCAGGCCAGCATTATATTTCTTTTGTAGGATTACACAGGATCAGGCAGCCAGAATGATATTGACATGTTCATTTGGGGTGATTCTCACTCACATTGGATACAAAATGTGTTCTAAGGTACCATCTGTTTCCCCTGCCATCCCTTGGGCTTAAAGCACATTTGGGCCCCTAGGTCAGCTCTCACCTCTCTGTGTTCAACTCACAATATCATCTCCAGTCTACAGCACCTAAGGGTGATGGCAAGCATTCTTTACTCTGTATCCCTCACTGCTGACACGCAACATAGATACAATCCCTTCTGAAGGCTCTGCATCACATGACAGAGAGTCTTAGGAAGAGAGGGGATTGCCTATCTTTTTCAAGGGTAAAATTTTAGATCATTGCTGCTTTTTGTCAGTGGGCTTTTCCAAATGATGTTTTCTCTTGCCTCCAATTATTACAGTGATGTCATATTCTTCTACGTCTGTCTGAAGCAGTACCAGACATTCCCTGTGTGAATGGGGCAACTCCTCTCACTCTGCCCAGGGGCCTATCCTCCCTGCTGGTGTCAGTATGTGGAATTCAGGGATGCAGTCAACATTGAAAGAAATCACATTCTAGAAATGCAGGGAGTACAGCCTAAAAAATTGAAGAGAAGATGTGGCTGAAAGATGTGTTGTAATCTACTTCCACTGTAAAATTTTAAACAGTACATATAACTTGACCAAAAATGAATTATCATTCACATTTTCCTTCATACACAGATAAGACTTGCATGTGTGGTCATCATCCAAAAATGCATAGCAACAACCTTTGAGAGAATCATTGGAAGCCAGTATTCATGAATAGCAGGATGGATAATGCAGTGTCAGGAAAGATGTCGTAACCAGCACGAAACACATGGAATTAGAGAACCACAGAAGCAGGAAGATCTATATTGATTCAAGACAAATAGGTTCCAAAGAGCCATGGCATTGTGAGTAATAACAATGGTACCATCTTTTTCTCCCAGTGGGAGATATGAAATTAGCCAGAAATGGTGCATTTGGTAATAAAGAAGTCAAAAAGATAGTTCTTGATCCTGAATGGAAAGAGATGGTGCCTGGACACTACAAATATATATATATATATATATTTATTTGCACTGTTTGGACAATAATCAAATACCTAAGTATTGCTTCTGTAACCACCTTTCTAAATCTTCATTTATAACTATGCCTCACATGACCCACAAATTGTGTAATATATATTTGGATCACATTGTTTATATAGGCAGGGACCTCGCCAAATATATTTTGCCTGAGACCTCCCCCACATCCTGAGATGACCCTGCTTCCATACACAAGCCATCGACCAGAACTAATCTTGTGGCCTTACCCAGCTGCAAGGGGTCTAAAAGTGTATTCTGAGGGCCCAAAAGGAGAGGAGAAACAAATATGATGGACACTAGGAATATGTGACACAGGAACCAACAAGGATGCTGCTGAGTCTGGGCATTTGAAGAGTGGCCACATTTTAGCAATTAACAGTTGGTCCCTGAGGGAGATGCAAGAGGGAAAGGATATGGGGATATATGTATATTTATAGCTGATTCAGTTTGTTATAAAGCAGAAAGTAACACACCATTGTAAAGCAATTATATTGCAATAAAGATGTTAAAAAATAAAATTTGCTCCCTGGGTTGCCGTTTCCTTCTTTATCCCACAACTGTTTCTAAAGCCTCATCAAATGTTAAACCCTTGCCTTCTCTGTGCTGCACCACAGTCTACCGTAGTGCTGAGAGCATAAATACAACATAAGTCAGAGTTCCCAGGACTGCAGGAAGCAATCCGCAGACACATCAGCTGTAGCCTTGGACAGAGTGGAGACGAGGATTCCAAAGCCAGGCAACCGAGGAGACAAAGAAATGATAGAACTGATAGAAAAGGAACTGACACAGAAACTTCTAAAGAATCTCCTACAGACACTAGAGGAAAGAAGAGAACCTCTAAGAGAGGTCTGAGGTCCTGAATGGGGAATGGGACTGAGAGCCATTATAAATTGCAGTGCACCTGCATCAAAGTCTCTGAAATTTTTCTTTGAATACCTATCTCTTCTCCAGAGCTCTGATCTATGGTTCAGTTCCTCAAAGCTGGATCTGACATCTAGACTCTTTCACTTTTATAAAGTTAATTCCACTAAAGTTACAGTGGGCACCATAAATATGAAGTTGTGTTATCTTTTTCTGTGATATTTACATTTTTTGGAAGATCTTTTTTAAATAAATGATGGCCGGGCTTCCTTGGTGGCGCAGTGATTGAGAGTCCACCTGCCGATGCAGGGACACGGGTTCGTGCCCTGGTTCGGGAAGATCACACATGTCACGGAGCAGCTGGGCCCGTAAGCCACGGCCGCCGAGTCTGCGCGTCCAGAGGCCGTGCTCCGCAACGGGAGAGGCCACAACAGTGAGAGGCCCGCGTACCGCAAAAATAAATAAATAAATAAAATAAAATAAATGATGGCCTTTGAACAGTGATCATTAGGAATTTTGACAGCTGGTAAATAAGATATTTGGAGGTGAGTGGACTTCTTGGTACCCCTCAAACCTCAACATTTGCGTACTTCTTCATCAGGATGGCATTGCTACATGCAGTCATCACAAGATGATTGGCAGCTTAGGTATTGATCCTGCCCCGTAATATCAGGTCTGTTCAGTTTCCCTCATACCCTTGTGTTAGGCTCTAACATAGACTTACTGATGCTCTAGAAACACAGAGGAACATGCCTCACTGGCACTGATGGCTTGGAGAAATTCAGGCAATCACAATAATTTAAAGGAAAGTAACCCCTTGGATGGAAGGGAGAAGGGTGAGGGAGCAGTGGCAGAGAGCACAAGATGGGAGACAAAAGGACTAATGCTGATGTCAGGAAGCAAGGTTGCTGGGACAATGTTGCCTCCTAAGGATTGAGCTCCTGCGTGGAAGGAAAAGAGAAGCTTGCATATTCAGGAGAAAGAGATTCCAGTGTGTTAAAGTGAAATGTGTATAACAAGGGAACAAAAATTAAAGAAAGGAGGGCCCATGAAATCGATAGGTAGCAGTGTCTGCAGCTTTAAAATTTGCTATTTAGCTCTTGGTTCACGTCCTATGACCAGCTAGAATTCAAGTATCCCTCTGGTACCTAAAATCAACGAAGGGAAGAAAAACTGTGCTTCACTACAGCAAAATCAACATGTGAAATAAACCTTGAAAAGTTTCAGGTCAGGCATAGTGCCCAATAGGAAATGGGCTTGAGACCAACACAGCAGAGAAATGAGAGAAAGTAGAATTTCAGATCATCGAAGGAAGCAGAGCAGTGTTAATTCATTTATTCAGCAACTATTTATTAAGTATCTGTTATGCAGTACACTAGATGGGGAATACATTAAAAACATATAATATATAATCTCTCTCACAAGGAGCTTCCTATAAGGAGTGGATGAGAGACAGCCGGGTAAACTCTAATTATAATACAGTATGATAAGTACTAGAATAGGGAAATCACAGAACACTATGAGATTATATAAAAGGGGAACCTAGTACAATCTTAGAAGTTCAGAAAACAATCCCCAGAACACGTAAAAACTGAGCTGAGACAGAAAAGGAGTGTGGGGGGTTAACTGGTTAAATGTGGACAAACCTGGTTCAATCACAGGGAACAGCATGTGCAGAGGTCCAGAGACAATCAATTACCCAGTTTGTTTGCAAATGGATCTGTGTGGATAGAAGAATATCAACTTTGGTGGGAGGGGTGTGCAGGGGGCGGGAAGCATAAGATAAATGGAGGAGCAAGCCGATGTCAGATTATAAAGGGCATCCAAAGCTGTAAATTGGACTTATCATGAGAGCAATAAGGAGCCATAGAGAAGTATTGATCAACCTTATGTAAACAATTTCTGCTGTTTCTTTTCAGAAACACAGGAGTGCTTAGCATAGTTCAGAGAATGAACCCTTTACTTAGGCAGATGGATGAAACTTCCCTCCCACCACCACTCAAAATCTCTCTCTCTGCCACCAGCTACCCCACTTTATTTCATAAAATTGTGTCTGCAAAAAGTAAATGACTTAGTTAATTTATGCTCTCATCTATCCAGCATCTCTCATCAAGTCTTCAAATACTATCCTATAAGCAATGTTTCTGCAGTAACTTTATCAGAATACCATAGAGGAAATTATATTCTAACAGTAGGATGTCAAAGCTAATTTATAGCAGAATAGTATCGACTGTCATTTCCTCCCAATAAAATCTGTGGACCAATAACAGAGAACATCACCTTGATAGAATCTTTAAAATGTCTCAATATGAGAAATTAGGGCAGAGTGTTGGTAGAGCTTCAGGGTCTTGGCTGAATATGTTTAAGGTGGTCTTGCAAGTGTGAAACTGGTTAAAATTGGTCAGAGTTTTATCATTATTATTATTATTATCAAAATAGCTCTGGATTGGTAGGTGCATTGAAGCTAGTCGTGATGAGCAAGCTATTAGTCCTAGTGAGTAAGCTGTTTCAATGATTTACTTTTCTTTTTCTTTGATTAATTTTTCTTTTCTTCCATGAGCAGGCATTTCTTGAAGCAGATAATTAGGTTATTTTTACCTGGTCCCAGCACTGATTAACATAAGGACAAGAAACAATGTCTAGTCCCAGTTTTGTTCAGCATCGAGACAAGAAATATTGCTAGTTTCAGTCCTCAGTAGCCACATAATTTCTTTGGAACATGTTCCCATTTAACGAGTAAAATTCAGGCTAATAAATGGATAAAAGGGACAGTTATTCAAGTTAATATGACATTTATTCTGTCATTGTTAGCTACAGTGAATAATTAAAAATTGAATATAGATAAAATTTAAGAAGTATAAATAAGGAGAGCTCACAAAAGCACTATCTTTTTGGTAGAGTCCAATATATTACAAATACTCAGCTGGACACAAGATTATGATGAGGATTAAATACAAAAAGATAGGTAGATATTATTATTATCCTTCAGTGAAATTGCTAAGGTACAAAAATAATCGCCACACTTCATTTTTTTATGAACACATCATTCCTCCTCATCCAAATGTCCTAAAATATGATTTTTGTGGTCTGGCCTCATTTTTCTCTCATAATATCCATACAGTTCCTTCAAATATACCTGCTTTTTCAGAACTTGGAACACGCTGTTCCTTCTGTCTGCAGTGTCTTACTCTTCTTCTGGTCTTTCCCCACCCACCTGGATCATTTCCGTTTATCCTTCTACAGTGAAGTTAAATATCACACATTTAAGAAAATGTCCATGACACCTCCCAGTTACATTCAGGAGCACTCCTTGACCCTGTAGCACCCCGTG
This sequence comes from Pseudorca crassidens, assembly GCF_039906515.1. NCBI lineage: Eukaryota > Metazoa > Chordata > Mammalia > Artiodactyla > Delphinidae > Pseudorca > Pseudorca crassidens. The sequence continues at coordinate 72,923,699 of NC_090304.1, read as the reverse complement.
AATATCTGACTCCCTTATCAGATTTCACAGTGCGTTATATTTGCTATCCAACTGGCCTCTCACGTGTACCAAGCCAAGAGCAGAGGACTATACTTTCTTCATCCTGATACTCCTCCGTGCTTCACAATATGACTTATGTTTATTAAACTATCTTTATTAAATGTAGTTGGAGAGTTTAAACCTACATAAAAAGATATTGACCAGAATGGGTTTAAGTGAATCTTCATGTTGTAGTAAATGTGTTTGCCACGTGTGTTTTATATTTTTCATTTTTTTCAGAATTATTTCTTTTTTTTTACATTTATTGTGCACTTTATTTCTATTATTATTACATTGTAATATATAATGAAATAATTATACAACTCACCATAATGCAGAATCAGTGGGAGCCCTGAGCTTGTTTTCCTGCAACTAGATGGTCCCATCTGGGGGTGATGGGAGACAGTGACACCCAAAGTGTGTCGCTTATATCCAGTCTACTCCGTAAGATGTGGCTTAATTGTCACTTGCCAGTCACTGACAGGGTTTTGATCTGAGTCTGCAAGCAATTGATTTATTATGGTCTCTGTACAGTCAAACCTCTCTGCTAATGATAATCTGTGTTTGCAGCCGCTCCCCAGTGCTAGCATCACCGCCTTAGCTCCACCTCCGATCATCAGGCATTAGGTTCTCATAAGGAGCGTGCAACCTAGATTCCCCACATATGCAGTTCAGTAGGGTTTGCGCTCCTATGAGAATCTAATGCCGCCACTGATTTTTTTTTTAACATCTTTATTGGAGTATAATTGCTTTACAATGGTGTGTTAGTTTCTGCTTTATAACAAAGTGAATCAGTTATACATATACATATGTTCCCATATCTCTTCCCTCTTGCGTCTCCCTCCCTCGCACACTCCCTATCCCACCCCTCTAGGTGGTCACAAACCACGGAGCTGATCTCCCTGTGCTATGCGGCTGCTTCCCACTAGCTATCTGTTTTACATTTGGTAGTGTATATATGTCCATGCCACTCTCTCACTTTGTCACAGCTTACCCTTCCCCCTCCCCATGTCCTCAAGTCCATTCTCTACATCTGCATCTTTATTCCTGTCCTGCCCCTACGTTCTTCAGAACCATTTTGTTTTTTTGGTTTTTTTAGATTCCATATATATGTGTTAGCATATGGTATTTGTTTTTCTCTTTCTGACTTATTTCACTCTATATGACAGAATTATTTCTTTAAAAGGTTTTGTGGAACTTTCTGAATTGTCATAAACCAAATGGAAAAGTACTGACTCTTGAGAATACTAAAGTTTACTCCTTATGCCTATCATGACTTAGCTTATAGGGCTCTTTGTCAGCCCAGAACAGTCCATTCTAATTAGGGCAAACTCAGATATTCTGGCTACCCAAGCAAGGGAAATGACAATATCCAATTTGGAGGATAAAGCTCTCGAGCTGCAGGAAATATTATCAATACTAAGCAATGAATACACTGACAGTAAAAATAAAGACATATTGAGAACTACAACCCAGACCTCGAGTAAAGGACAATTGCTAGGTAAGATTGCCCAGGAAGTAATCATAAAAGCTCTTATACCAGTCTCTCAGTGATATTTTAGAGAATTTAGTCCATTAGATATAGCTAGACACCCACTTTCAGTTCTATTAATTATACATGAAATATTTTTAAATGATAACAAACATGCACTTAGAATTATAAGACAATCCACATTTTAATGTTCAGTGGTGTTAGGTTTTACCTTTAAAAGCTCTGTAAGGTCTAGTGAGGGTGAACACTTTAGAGCCAAAGATGATCTAACAACCTTCACTTTCCTTGACCCTAATCAGCTCTGGGCCCTAGTGCCCTTCATCTTTAGGCTAGTTTTGTCTGACTCATCAAGAAGACATGAGCAGAGAAAGAAGTAACATCTGGAATCTGGCACAAGTCTGAGTGTGGAAGAGTTGGGTTCTATCCTCACTGGCTATGTGCCAGTCCATTGTCAGTCTTCCACCTCAGATCCTGAGCAGCAGCCCAGTTTTCTGCTGAAGCAGGAGTCCTTCCTGGAATCCCAGCCTACTTGCAGGAGTCCTTACAAGGCACAGGCCTTGAGAATACCCTATCACCAGGATTTGGAACCTGCCCAGTGTTCTCCCGGATGCTGCCTACAAACTGAAGTTTCACCTAAAACCTCACTCTATGAAATACCATTGGATATTGTCTAAGTCACCTTGGGCTGCTATAGCAGAACGCCACAGACTAGATGCCTTAAACAACAGGAACGTATTTCTCACAGTGCTGGAGGCTGGGAAGTTCAAGATCAGGGTGCCAGCCTTTTTGGTTTCTGGCAAAACTCTCTTCCTCACTTGTTGATGACCACCTTCTCAGTGCATCCTCACATGGAAGAGAGTGAGTGAGAGCAGATTCTCTGGTGTTTCCTCTTATAAGTAAACTAATCCCATCAGATCAGGACCCCATTCTAATGACTTCATTTAACCTTTATTACCTCCTTATAGGTCTTATCACCAAACAGTCACAATGGGGGTTAGGACTTTAATGTATGAATTGGGGGCAGGGAGACATAATTCAGCCTATAGCAGATATAAACACTAATCTAAATCTAAATCAAGCCTAAGTTACCTATGTACATTCAACAACAACAATAACAAAGCAACAATGTTTATTGTTTATTAAACACTTACTTTCACCAAATATTTACGGTAATATTATTAGGTCAATTATTATCTTTTTCTACTTTGCAGCAGAGGAAGTTGAAGCTTTCAGGTGTAAAATACCCTAAACAAGGCCACAGAGCTACAAAATGACAGAGGTGGAACTCAAATCCATGTCTATAGGAATTCAAAGCCCAAATGAGACTTGTCTACCATGGCTTCTTAGGTGGAAACTATAATTCAGATTGCTGATCAACCTTCAGTCCCAGCCTCTTCCCTTTCCCCACCTGCCTGAACTGTGGAGATTATTAAAGTTTGCCTCATAGACACACTTGAGTTTTGGCAATTATGGAGCTGACAGCAAGTCAATTAAAATATATTTATTCTACCCTGAGAAAACCAAAATTCAAAAAGAGTCATGTACCAAAATGTTCATTGCAGCTCTATTTACAATAGCCCAGAGATGGAAACAACCTAAGTGCCCATCATTGGATGAATGGATAAAGAAGATGTGGCACATATATACAATGGAATATTACTCAGTCATAAAAAGAAACAAAATTGAGCTATTTGTAATGAGGTGGATAGACCTAGAGTCTGTCATACAGAGTGAAGTAAGTCAGAAAGAGAAAGACAAATACCGTATGCTAACACATATATATGGAATTTAAGAAAAAAACAAATGTCATGAAGAACCTAGGGGTAAGACAGGAATAAAGACACAGACCTACTGGAGAACAGACTTGAGGATATGGAGAGGGGTAAGGGTAAGCTGTGACAAAGTGAGAGAGTGGCATGGACATATATACACTACCAAATGTAAAATAGAAAGCTAGTGGGAAGCAGCCGCATAGCACAGGGAGATCAGCTCGGTGCTTTGTGAATAGGGAGGGTGGGAGGGAGGGAGATGCAAGAGGGAAGAGATATGGGAACATATCTATATGTATAACTGATTCACTTTGTTATAAAGCAGAAACTAACACAGCATTGTAAAGCAATTATACCCCAATAAAGATGTTAAATAAATATATATACATATATTTATTTATTTATTTATTCAACACCCATGATCAGACACTAGGTAGAGCACTAGGTTACTACTTAAATATCTACATATGCCTGAAAATATTAATTTAGAAGCAACAGATTCAGACGGTACTTTGGTTACTGTAATGAAATTTTGCCACATTCTGTCTCTTTGATTCATGCTCTTCTTATTTAAAATTCTTCATTGCTCTTTGTGATATACCAGCTGTTAAACTGCCCTCACATACATCTTCCTCTATCTTTGGCTTCCTAGCACAGTATCCATTTATTCTTTATTCAAAATACATAGGTGACTCTTGAACAACACAGGTTCAGACTGTGTGGGTCCACTTATACATGGATTTTTTTCAACAGTAAATTTACAGTACTACATGAACCAGGGTAGAACCAGGGTTGCAGAAATGCAGATACTGCAGAACCACATATACAGAGGAACTGCATATATTAAGGGCCATCTATATGTTATATGCAGATTTTTGAGTTCATGAAGTTTCAATACCCCTAACCCCACCCCACCCCTGCATGATGTTCAAGTGTCAACTGTACTTACTGAACCCCTACTATGTGTCAGGCACTGTTCTAGGCATTTGGGATACATCACAGAACAAAATAGACAAATATCCCCGCCATAGTACTAACATGCTAGCATAGGGAAACAGAAACTGGTAGCCATATAAAATAAGTAAAGTATCTAATGTGTAGAAATTATGATATGGACTATGAAAAAAGAAAAGGCAGCACAAGGTAAGGGAGATCAAGAGCATGAGAGGAGAGGGTCAAGGTGAACCTCTCTGAGAAAGAGACACGTAATCAAAGACATATAAGGTAGACATCTGAGGAAGAGTGTTTCAGACACAGGAAACAACACTTGCAAAGAACTTGGGGTGAAAGCAGGACTGGGCATGTTTAAGGAACAGCAAAGAGACCAACGTGGCAGGAGCCCAGCGAGTGACAGAAAAGTCAGAGAGTTAATGGGGCACCAGATAAAGAAGGACCTCTGGCCACTGTAAGAGTTTTCATTTTTTACACTGAATAAAATGGAAAATCATTTCAGGATTCTGAGCAGAGGAAAGACAATGACCAGACTCATATTTTTAAAGGATCATCCTGGCTGTTATATAAAGGACAGATTGTAGGGCAGCAAGGATAGAAGCAGGGAGGCCAGTTAGGAGGCCATTGCAATTATGCATGGCAGATTGGTGGGGGAGAGCATGGCGGTGGCAGTGGTGGTAGTGGTGATAATGGTGGTGATGGTGGTGGTGACGGTGGTTGTGGTGATGGTGGTGGTGGTGGTGATGGTGGTGGTGGTGGTGGTGGTGGTGGTGATGGTGGTGGTGATGTTGTTGGTGATGGTGGTGGTAGTGGTGGTGGTGATGGTGATGGTGGTGGTGGTGATGATGCTGTTGTTGCTGGTCGTGGTGGTGGTGGTTGTGGTGGTGGTGGTGGTGGTGGTGATGGTGGTGGTGGTGATGGTGATGGTGGTGGTGATGTTGGTGATGGTGGTGGTGGTATTGGTGGTAGTGATGATGGTGGTGGTGATGGTGATGGTGGTGGTGGTGGTGATGCTGTTGTTGCTGATGGTGGTGGTGGTGGTGGTGGTAGTGGTGATGGTGATGGTGATGGTGGTGGTGGTGGTGGTGGTGGTGATGATGGTGGTGGTGGTGGTGGTGGTGGTGATGATGGTGGTGGTGGTGGTGATAGTGGTGGTAGTGGTGATGGTGATGGTGGTGCTGGTGCTGGTGGTGGTGATGGTGGTGGTGGTGATGGTGGTGGTGGTGGTGGTGGTGATGGTCGTGGTGGTGGTGAAGGTGGTGGTGGTGATGGTCATGGTGGTGGTGGTGGTGGTGATGATGGTGATGGTGGTGGTGGTGATGATGGTGGTGGTGGTAGTGGTGGTGGTGATGATGGTTGTGGTGATGATGGTGATGGTGGTGGTGGTGATTATGGTGGTGGTGGTGATGAGGAGGAGAGGTGGCTAGATTCTGGACATACTTTGAAAGTAAGAGAAGCCTTATCTATGAACCAAGTGCTGCCAGTTCTTGAGCCAAAGGACAAGAAGTATGTCAACAGGCTTAGCCTTCAATGCAGGAGGTTGGGGTACATAAAATAATATCTAACATAGTAAACACTTATTACCCACCAGTCATACTAAGAGTCCCGCTAGTAAGATAAGAAACTAAAGCACAGAAACATTAAATGATTTTAGTTAGTAAGCAGATGAACTGGGATTCGAAGCCAGAACATCTGGCACTGGAACCCTCACAAATAACCACTCCCCATACAGCTTTGCTGGTTAAGGCACACTTTATTGACTTGAGATCTGGTGACTCAGGGACTAATAGCTGGAGCTGATACACCAAGGGCGAATCAGGGTAACCTCTAAAATGCAGCAGTCCCTAACTCACCACTGAGGCAGAAAACCCATAATAAAGCAGTGGCAACTAATGAGCTTGATTCTAAAATGAATGAATCTCTGGGCACAAGGTGATTCTATACTGGGATGACAGCTAAGTAGAAATATGGCAGTTTTACACTCTACCTTATTTTTTAAGCAGTGTATGGCACGTGATTTAACACTTCCTTAATGATAGAGGACAACATCATGAAACTTCACTAGAACACTGTGGTCCAGGAAGCACAGCTACTTATGCCATTTGGCTTTGGGGAAGGTTTTGGTAGGATTCTTTTTTAAAAGAATATATTGAAGTTTGAAATGAGAAAAAGAGATAAAGTAGCTGGCAGTATATGAGCAGTGTTTTTGCAGCTTAGCCTCAGGAGAGATAAAGGGAATTGATTCAGAATATAGCTGGGCCTTAAGGACTGCCTTTCTGCCTCTGAGGAGGAGGACATGGCGATGAAAGGGGGCTTACAGGAATGCTGCTATCCTATGACTGGCATTTCCCTGGGAGGAGACAAAGCCATATGTGAGGTCAGAAGACACAGGTGAGCGCCCTCCCCTTCTCCAGTCTAGGCATGTACTTATAGGTTCCCAAATTTCCCTTTCATAAACATCCAAAGTGCACCGTGCCTACAATGCTGATGGCTGACAGGAGAAATTGCAACATGAAGATGATATTACAAGGACTGTCTTGCTGGAAGGAGGACCCCAAGGCTTGTGTCTTGGTGGGAAAGGAACTGAAGTCCACACAGATTACTGTCGTTACTTTGCGTTTGGGGTTTGACAGCCTAGGAGACCAGAAAAACACCAGAATTTGAATTAGAGGGGTCTAACTCCCTCTTAAAACAGCTTTCAAGTCTTCTAAGTAATCTGTCATTTTGGATTAGGCATCATATTTTTATGTGGACTTTTAAAAATCTAAGCATGGTGCATTTCACAGCTTTTTTTTTTTTTTTTCCCTGCGGTACGCAGGCCTCTCACTGCTGTGGCCTCTCCCGCTGCGGAGCACAGGTTCCGGATGCGCAGGCTCAGCGGCCATGGCTCACGGGCCCAGCCGCTCCACGGCATGTGGGACCGGGGCACGAACCCGTGTCCCCTGCATTGGCAGGCAGACTCTCAACCACTGCGCCACAAGGGAAGCCCCATTTCACAGCTTTAATAGGCAGAATTCTGAAATGGTTCCCAAAAAATTCCCACCCCTGGTGTATACAAACTTCCTCCCAGTGATTCAATCAAACACTAATCTGATGCTGCTGTGGAGGATTATATAGATATAAAAAAAAGTCCCAAATCAGTTGACCTTAAGACGGAAATTATCTTCAGTGGGCCTTCAGTGGGTCTGACCTAGGCCCTAAAAGGAACTTGTCCCTCCTGGTGAAAGAAATTCAAAGTATGAGGCGGTTCAGTACAACAGAGATTCTTTGTTGCTCACTTTGAAGATGGAGGACGCCGAGTGGCAAGGAATACGGGTGGCATCTAGGTGCTGAGAGCAATCCTCAGCTGATAGCCAATAAAGAAAACAGGACCTCAGGGACTTCCCTGATGGTCCGATGGTTAAGACTCCCCACTCCCAATCAGGGGGCCCAGGTTTGATCCCTGGTCAGGGAACTAGACCTGGCGTGCCGCAACTAAATCCTCAGCCAAATAAATAAATAAATATTTTTAAAAAGAAGAAAGAAAACAGGACCTCAGTCCTATAACCACAAGGAACTGAAGTCTTCCAATAACCTGAGTTCATACCCAGATCCTCCAAAAAGTAACCCAACCTTGCCAGCACTCTGATTTCAACCTGTGAGACCCAGAGCAAAGGATGCCACCACGACATATCAGACTTTTGACCCACAGAACTGTGAACTGATAAATGGAGGTTACTTTCAGCAGCTGAACTTATGGTAATTTGTTACACAGAGATAGAAAACTAATACAATTGCTAAAAGCACATTTTGGAAAATAAATCACTAGTAGAACTATTTAAGATGTGATTAATTGATTGAAAAAAATCCTTCCTCACCTGGATTCTTTCTTACATTTTTTTCCTCTATCAGATATTTATATTTCATATTTTGGTATTTCTTAAAGCAAGCTGTCTTACTTCTGTTGCTGCTAAATACTAATCATATCACCTAAGTTTCACTATGAAATTTATACAGAATCAACTAGCAAAGAAAGCATTTCTGAAAATGATTTTAGTAAGTATGTTACAATTTAATTAATATGAAACCATCTGTGAATAAATTAGTCTATTTCTCAATAGTTTATCTCTAATTGATCTTGTTTATTCAAACTATTGCCCCATTTTTCTTCCTTCCTAATGAAGTTCATACCATGGGAGGGAGACCCAAGAGGGAGGAGATAGGAGATATATGTATATGTATAGCTGATTCACTTTGTTATAAAGCAGAAACTAACACACCATTGTAAAGCAATTATACCCCAATAAAGATGTTAAAAAAATAAAATAAAAATAAGTAATTATTAAATCATATTATCAACAATCTCTACATTTCTATATACAATCCATTTATACACTGAAATATTTTAAAAGCCTCTTCAGAACTCAAAGGTAAAAGGGTGTAAAAAATATAACATCATGGTTAATAAATGTAAAAGAAATTCTAATGTCTGATTAGAGAATTTTAGTCAGAATCAAGGGTTTTTAAAAATTCAAAGCATTTCAACTATAAATTGTTGGCTTTCATAGAATAGCTAAACCAATGTATATATACTAAAAGTGTTATTTAATATACTCAAAATTTTTAATTAAAGTTTTTACTAATAGAGACTTTACTAATATGAAAGGAAAAAATCCTCTCCTTTCATATTTAATACAAAATATTATTAAAATAATACTCATATAAATAAAACCTCTATGTCCCCTTACGTCTTATTGTTTTAAAGGCAGGGACAAAAACAAAAGGATTCAACTGAGGCCTAGAGCTTTAGGGAGAGATGACTCCTGTTGCTAAGAAACAGAAACCTCAAAAGCAGAGTCCAGATTCTGGGATCATGATTGAACAAGATTTCTGGCATTTGCTATAAGCTAATGAGGCTCCTCAGAATCTAACCCACCAGCCAAGGTGTTAATGGAGTTTAATTGCCAGGGAAAACCCAAATCTGGCTGAAAAGGTCCTGTGATGGCTCAACTCCTAAAGCAATTCCCACTCTTTTATAAACTTGCCAGCAAACAAAGCGTTCAGCTAAAGCAGTGAAGCACTGATGAAATTAGGTGGACTGTTGACTGCAAGTGACAATCATTTAAGCAATAAAAAGGCATTTTTAGGCCACTTAGCTGAACAATCCAGAGGTTACACTAGCTTGAGGAGCAGCTAGATGCAGAGCCTGAGCTCTGTCCCTCAGACTCTCTCCATGGAGCAGGCATAGGGGTCCCCAACACCCCGCTCCTGGCAAACTACCAGCCTAACAGCTCCTGTTGTATGAGAATATCTGCAAAACTTCTGAAGAGGTTCTGAGGAGGAGTCTGACAGCCCTGGTTTAGGAGCACATGCCCATCTCTGTAGCCGGGAATAGAAAGGGTGGGGAAATGTGGTAGGCTAAGACTGTTACCAAACCAAACTTGGGGACACTCCCCCATGCACAATAAAGCCAATCTACTGACGCCAGGTTGTGGTGAAGTAAACTGTAGCATTTATTGCAGGTGCCAAGCAAGGAGTATAGTTGGCTAATGCTCAAAAGATCCCAAATTCTCCAATGGATTTTAGGGAAGAATTTTTATAGACAAGGTGAGGGAGAGAATCACAGGGTGTGTGTGATCAGCTCGTGCACAATTCTCTGATTGGTTGAGGGTGAGGTAATAGGGTGATGTCACAGGGGGTAGTATCATCAATCCTCAGGCTCTAGCCAATCTGGGGGCTACGTGCTCATGGTCATCATGAAGTTATCTTCTTCTATCTGGTGGGGGTATTAGTATCTGTGAAACAACTCCAGAATGTGAATCAGACACTATTATCTATGTCCTTCAGGGAGGAATTAAAGATTCTGTGACAGCCATGTGGCTGATTTACTGTTCAAATTTTTCCTTGCTCTCCTGGCCCAACTGCTATTTTTTTGTTACTACGCGTTCACATTCTTTCAATATTTAATTCTTGAGCCAGCCTTTTGTGACTTAGGGGAAGCCTGGGAGACTAAAGCTTTTCTACTAACAAGAGGCAGGTGGAGGACATTGTGGGGGGTAGCCTGTCCCAGGAAGGCCCTATAGAGTCCTGCTTGGTTACAAGGTGTGCAGTTATACCCAAGATACATTTGTCTCCTTTAGAGAGGTCATGTTCTGTGATCAGAAGAGGACTGTATGCCGGGAGAAAAAAATATAGAGAGGTCTTTATACCTCAGAAGGGGAATCCTCATCTATGCCACTCTCAAAGATAGTCATTGATGATGATGAACCAGGGAGACACTGCTAGCAAGAACCTGAAAAAATTAGTCTGTCCCCTGGAGGAAATCAGCCTTCTAGCAGAGCAGGGAGATCTTTTAGATATCTATCTAGAAGATGTAATACATATAACAGGACAGCAACTTCATTGTATTCATTTCCTTCTATGAAATAGGAATTTTTAAATTATAGTTAAAGGTGGGTGAGGACAAATTCCACAGTGTCATGTGTAAGACTATAAGGAACTGGATTTACTGGAAAAACATAGAAATCAAGAATTAGAATTAAGAGGCCTAGAACCTGCTTCCTCTCATCATCACAAAGAGAAGTCTGCAAAAATCAGCTCAGCATACTCCTTGACACACCACAGGTTCCTGTCTGCAGGGAATGGATTGTTACTGAGTCAAAACTCATTCTGCTCGCCACACAACAGGCCAGTAAATCAGGAAACGAGGTGTTGGGGCAAGGTATAACGATTTTATTCAGAAAGCCGGAAATCTGAGAAGATGGTGGACTAATGTCCTAGAGAACCATTTTATCAAAGTGAGAATTCAGGCTTCTTTTATACTAAAAAGGAGGTGGGTGTGGTCAGTTGATGCAAACTTCTTGGTGCCAGAATGCTTTGTTCTTGCAACTGTCCATGTAGGTCAGGTCATGATGTTCCTGTAAACCTCCAACAAGAGAAATGTTATTCTCCGCTCTGCAGCTTTTTATCTCTTTGTGAATGGAAAAGTGTTACACCCTTAAAAGTCAGAGCCTTGAAAATGGACTATCCTATATATTTTAGTCTGTAGGCAACATTCTTAAAGCAAAAGCAATAGAATACAAAGTTTAAAGTAAAAGAAACAGATCTAATATGGAGTCAGATTTGTTCTTCCCTATTACAGGATCCTGACTCTTGACTCCCTTAAAATGCAGTCATGATAAGGTTGGGTTAAGGGATATAAATAGAAAGGATTTAGGCACCAAAGAGTCTGAGTATAAATGCAAACACAGCTGGGAGGAGTTGTCTGAGAATGCCAGCTGCCATCACCTCATTACCTGTAAGTAGTAGCTGCTGCAGGTGCGAGAAGGGGCTCTCTGTTACTGTGTGTCCAGGCACAGCCATTCTTTCTAGGGGAGGAGGAGCAAGCCTCTGTATCTAAGTTGCCGAACAACTTTCCATTTCCCTTCCAATATTAAATTTGTCATTTAGCCTCAATTGCAGGATCAAGAAGAGCCACATTCAAACTTGACCGGTGAAATAAATAACACCCAAAATGCTGGACGTGGAACAGAATAGAGAGACTGGGTGGGTTATCTCCCTTTAAAGAGGGTTTAGGTGTGGGATTTTGCTATTGTTCTTGGTCTTCAATATGGGATAATTTGTAATGTGATTTGGGATGCTTCTAGAACTGTGAGAGTGAAATGAATATTGGCTGTGGGGGTCAGGACCTGTGGTGTGCTAGGCAGCCCAGGCATGACAAGGTGTGGGCTGTGACAGTTATGTTTTTGGCTATCCCATAGGGTCCATGTGGATTTTTTCCTCATCCTCATTCATCTGGCAAGAGGCCCAAAGAAGCCTACCTATTTGTTTCCCTCCTTTCTGTAGATACAGTGATTAAGTTATTCAGAAGCTGATGTGAAGCTTAAGCAGCTCCAGTCAGAATCATTCCCTGGAATCATCTGTAAAGTGTATCCTGTTAATCCCTGTTCAGAGCTTTATAGTGACTTCCCATTAGAATTAAAGCCAAACCCCTTAGCATGGCCTTTGAGAACTGCATGATCTAGCTTCTATTTCCTCATCAACTTCCTCATCACTTGACATCCTATGACCTTATCAACACACTCCAGCCATTGTGGGTATCTCTTAGCTCTTATAACATATCAAGCTCATTCCCATCTCAAGGATGTTTTCTTTGCCTCAAATTCTCTTGGATTCTTCTCATGTTGATGCTTTTTTCTTTTGGTAACTTTTTAAAAATATAATTTCAAATTTATAGAAAAGTTACAAGAATAGTAAAATGAATTCTTGTATACCAATTATTCACATTCATCAACTGCCATATTTTGCCCCATTTGCTTTTTCATTCTCCCTATATATATATTTGTATGTATATGACATTTATTTAAACCATATGAGCTTAAGTTGGAGACAATGTGCCCCCTACTTCTAAATACTCTTATGTGCCTTTACTAAGAATGAGGACATTTTCTTTCAGAACTAGAATGTAATGAACAATAATCAAGAAACTTAACAGGAATACAACACTATTATCTATACACTATTATCTAATCCACTTTGCATATTCAAATCTCATCAATTGTCCCAATGATAGCTTTTATAGCAATTTGTTTTTCGCCTGAAGTACTTTTAAAAATTCTGGTGCTCCAGGCCAATTAAATCAGACTTTTCTGGAGGAGACATTCAAGTAGAATCACTGTTGTCTCCATTCCTTTATAAACATGGATACAGACATGATTAATTCTCTTTATCAGAACCCAAGCCAGGTTCTGCATCTGAACTTTCCTGAAGACAGGAATAAGTAAAGGGAATTTATAACATTTAAAATAAAAAAATCACCTTACCTTTGGCTAGTTTACATGAATCCAGGCTTCCTGTATTATTCTTATGGGGCTTTTGCAGGAAGCCTCCATGTGTAGCTCCTAGGCTGACTTCTTGTGGCAAAGAAAACTTCCAACCACCATTGGAAGTGCCCACAAGAATATCTAGACTAGGTTCAAGAGGACAATCATAAAGGTAGGAGCTCCTTCTTTAACCAACAATGAGGCCTACCTCTTCATCTTCATTTCCTATTCCAGATAATTTGCAGTAGGAAAATCCACCTCCTTCAGGACAAATACCACTTGGTGCTCATAGTAGTAGGTCCAGAGATGACCCCATGGGGCAATCTCACCACAACTACATCCCACTGAAGCTCAAGTAACATACATACAGAAGCAAAAGATTATTTCCTTGACCATCACTTTCCCAAACAGTAAAAAAAAAAGGACAATTATCTCCATTTTTAACATTACTCCATCATGTGTAGTATTTTAATAGTTCAGTCATGATTGATCATCGATAAATTAGTTTAGTTCTGTTTTATGGTCCTTCCTCACCTGCATTCATCCCTGCAGTATTTTTGGCCTAAATACCTGACATCTCTAAAATACTGTTCATCCCATAGGTTTTGGGTCATCATGTCTCCACTGTCATATGTTTCTAGGTATTTTTTTATTTCCTCTTTGATTTCTTCAGTGATCACTTCCTTATTAAGTAGTGTATTGTTTAGCCTCCATGTGTTTATATTTTTTACAGATCTTTTCCTGTAATTGATATCTAGTCTCATAGCGATGTGGTCGGAAAAGATACTTGATACAATTTCAATTTTCTTAAATTTACCTAGGTTTGATTTGTGACCCAAGATATGATCTATCCTGGAGAATGTTCCATAAGCACTTGAGAAAAATGTGTATTCTGTTGCTTTTGGATGCAATGTCCTATAAATATCAATTAAGTCCATCTTGTGATGGGATGCAGCAAAAGCAGTTCTAAGAGGGAAGTTTATAGCCATACAATCCTACCTTAAGAAACAGCAAACATCTCGAATAAACAACCCTAAACTTGCACCTAAAGCAATTAGAGAAAGAAGAACAAAAAAACCCCAAAGTTAGCAGACAGAAAGAAATCATAAAGATCAGATCAGAAATAAATGAAAAAGAAATGAAGGAAATGATAGCAAAGATCAATAAAACTAAAAGCTGGTTCTTTGAGAAGATAAACAAAATTGATAAACCATTAGCCAGACTCATCAAGAAAAAAAGGGAGAAGACTCAAATCAACAGAATTAGAAATGAAAAAGGAGAAGTAAAAACTGACAATGCAGAAATACAAAAGATCATGAAAGATTACTACAAGCAACTCTATACCAATAAAATGGAAAACCTGGAAGAAATGGACAAATTCTTAGAAATGCACAACTGCCAAGACTGAATCAGGAAGAAATAGAAAATACAAACAGACCAATCACAAGCACTGATATTGAAACTGTGATTAAAAATCTTCCAAGAAACAAAAGCCCAGGACCAGATGGCTTCACAGGCGAATTCTATCAAACATTTAGAGAAGAGCTAACACCTATCCTTCTAAAACTTTTCCAAAATATAGCAGAGGTAGGAACACTCCCCAACTCATTCTACGAGGCCACCATCACCCTGATACCAAAACCAGACAAGGATGTCACAAAGAAAGAAAACTACAGGCCAATATCACTGATGAACATAGATGCAAAAATCCTCAACATACTACTAGCAAACAGAATCCAACAGCACATTAAAAGGATCATACACCATGATCAAGTGGTGTTTATTCCAGGAATGCAAGGATTCTTCAATATACGCAAATCAATCAACATGATACACCATATTGACAAATTGAAGGAGAAAAACCATACGGTCATCTCAATGGATGCAGGGAAAGCTTTTGACAAAATTCAACACCTATTTATGATAAAAAACCCTGCAGAAAGTAGGCATAGAGGGAACTTTCCTCAACATAATAAAGGCAATATATGACAAACCCACAGCCAACATCGTCCTCAATGGTGAAACAATGAAAGCATTTCCACTAAGATCAGGAACAAGACAAGGTTACCCACTCTCACCACTATTTTTCAAAATAGTTTTGGAAGTTTTAGCCACAGCAATCAGAGAAGAAACGGAAATACACAGAATCCAAATTGGAAAAGAAGACGTAAAGCTGTCACTGTTTGCAGATGACATGATACTATACATAGAGAATCCTAAAGATGCTACCAGAAAACTATTAGAGCTAATCAATGAATTTGGTAAAGTAGCAGGATACAATATTAATGCACAGAAATCTCTGGCATTCCTATACACTAATGATGAAAAACCTGAAAGTGAAATCAAGAAAACACTCCCATTTACCATTGCAACAAAAAGAATAAAATATCTAGGAATAAACCTACCTAAGAAGACAAAAGACCTGTATGCAGAAAATTATAAGACACTGATGAAAGAAATTAAAGATGATACAAATAGATGGAGAGATATACCATGTTCTTGGATTAGAAGAATCAATATTGTGAAAATGACTGTACTACCCAAAGCAATCTACAGATTCAATGCAATCCCTATCAAACTACCACTGGCATTTTTCACAGAAGTAGAACAAAATATTTCACAATTTGTATGGAAACACAAAAGACCCTGTATAGCCAAAGCAATCTTGAGAACTAAAAACAGAGCTGGAGGAATCAGGCTCCCTGACCTCAGACTATACTACAAAGCTACAGTAATCAGGACAGTATGGTACTGGCACAAAAACAGAAATATAGATCAGTGGAATAGGATAGAAAGCCCAGAGATAAACTCACGCACCTATGGTCACCTTATCTTTGATAAAGGAGGCAGGAATGTACAGTGGAGAAAGGACAGCCTCTTCAATAAGTGGTGCTGGGAAAACAGGACAGGTACATGTCAAAGTAAGAGATTAGATCACTCCCTAACCCCATACACAAAAATAAGCTCAAAATGGATTAAAGACCTAAATGTAAGGCCAGAAACTATCAAACTCTTAGAGGAAAACATAGGCAGAACACTCTGTGACATAAATCACAGCAAGATCCTTTTTGACCCACCTCCTAGAGAAATGGAAATAAAAACAAACTGGGACCTAATGAAACTTCAAAGCTTTTGCACAGCAAAGGAAACCCTAAACAAGACCAAAAGACATCCCTCAGAATGGGAGAAAATATTTGCAAATGAAGCAACTGACAAAGGATTAATCTCCCAAATTTACAAGCAGCTCATGTAGCTCAATAGCAAAAGAACAAACAACCCAATCCAAAAATGGGCAGAAGACCTAAATAGACATTTCTCCAAAGAAGATATACAGACTGTTAACAAACACATGAAAGAATGCTCAACATCATTAATCATTAGAGAAATGCAAATCAAAACTACAATGAGATATCATCTCACACCAGTCAGAATGGCCATCATCAAAAAATCTAGAAACAATAAGTGCTGGAGAGGTTGTGGAGAAAAGGGAACACTCTTGCACTGCTGGTGGGAATCTGAATTGGTACAACCACTATGGAGAACAGTATGGAGGTTCCTTAAAAAACTACAAATAGAACTACCATATGACCCAGCAATCCCACCACTGGGCATATACCCTGAGAAAAACATAATTCAAAAAGAGTCATGTACCAAAATGTTCATTGCAGCTCTATTTACAATAGCCAGGAGATGGAAGCAACCTAAGTGCTGATCATCGGATGAATGGATAAAGATGTGGCACATATATACAATGGAATATTACTCAGCCATAAAAAGAAACGAAATTGAGCTATTTGTAATGAGGTGGATGGACCTAGAATCTGTCATACAGAGTGAAGTAAGTCAGAAAGAGAAAGACAAATACCGTATGCTCACACATATATATGGAATTTAAGGGGAAAACAATGCCATGAAGAACCTACGGGAAAGACAGGAATAAAGCAGACCTGTCTGCTTTATTCACAGACCTACTAGAGAATGGACTTGAGGATATGGGGAAGAGGAAGGGTAAGCTGTGACAAAGTGAGAGAGTGGCATGGACATATATACACTACCAAAAGTAAAATAGATAGCTAGTGGGAAGCAGCCGCATAGCACAGGGAGATCAGCTTGGTGCTTTGTGACCACCTAGAGGGGTGGAATAGGGAGGGTGGTAGGGAGGGAGACGCAAGAGGGAAGAGATATGGGAACATATGTATATGTATAACTGATTCACTTTGTTATAAAGCAGAAAC
This sequence comes from Pseudorca crassidens, assembly GCF_039906515.1. Classification (NCBI taxonomy): domain Eukaryota; kingdom Metazoa; phylum Chordata; class Mammalia; order Artiodactyla; family Delphinidae; genus Pseudorca; species Pseudorca crassidens. The sequence goes on along the minus strand of NC_090304.1, from coordinate 72,906,412 downwards.
TAACACACCATTGTAAAGCAATTATACTCCAATAAAGATGTAAAAAAAAAAAAAAAAAAAACATAACTCCCTGAGCTACACAGTATACCTTTGTTGCTTATCCATTTATATAAAATGGATATATATAGTAATTTATATCTGTTAATCCCATACCCCTAATTTGTCCCTCTCCCTTGCCTCTCCCCTTTGGTAACCACAAGTTTGTTCTCTATATCTGTGTGTCTGCTTCTGTTTTGCATATACAATCATTTTTATTGTTTTTTAGATTCTACATATAAGTGATGTCATATAGTCTTTGTCTTTCTCTGTCTGACTTTTTCACTAAGCATAATATTCTCTAGATCCATCCACATTGTTGCAAACAACAGTATTTCATTCTTTTTTATGGCTGAGTAATATTCATATATATATACATATATCTCACATCTTCTTAATCCAATCATCTATTGATGGGGCCTCGGCTATTGTAAATAATGCTGCTATGAACATTGGGGAACATGTATCTTTTCAAATTAGTGTTTTCGTTTTTTTCAGGTATATATCCCAAAGTGGATTGCTGGATCATATGGTAGTTCTATTTTCTGTTTTTTTAAGGAAACTCCATACTGTTTTCCATAGTGGCTGCACCAATTTATATTCCCACCAGTAGTGCATGAGGTCTCCCTTTTCTCCACATCCTTGCCAACATTAATCATTTGTTGTTGTTTTTTACAATAGCCATTCTAACAGGTGTGGGGTGATATTTTATTGTTGTTTTGATTTACATTTCCCTGATGATTAATGATTTTGATATCTTTTTCCATTCCTTAAATTTCAGTCTTTGTATGTCTTTAGCCCTGAAGTGAGTCTCTTGTAGGCAGCATATAGATGGGTCTTATTTTTTATCCAATCCTCCACTCTAAGTTTTTTGATCAGAGCATTTAGATCATTGACACTTACAGCAATTATTGATAGGTTTGTACTTATTGCCATTTTGTTCCTTGTTCTTCCATTTTTGTAGTTCTTCTTTCTTTATTTTGTCTTCTTTTTGTTTTTCCCATTATGGTTTGATGATTTTCTTTTGTAGTGTGCTTGAGATCCTTTCTTTTTTACTTTTGTGTATCTATTGTAGGTTTTTGATGTTTAGTTACCAAGGGTTTCATATATGTTGACCCATAATTTTATCTACTTCTTTAAACTGATAAACTTCTTTAACTTCAAACACATTTAAAAAGCTCTACATTTTTTATTCCCCTTCCCCACATTTTGTGATTTTGATGTCATATTCTACATTTTCATGCTTATCCCTTTACTGTTTATTGTAGTTATAGTTGCTTTTACAATTGTTTTGTTTTTTAATCTATGTATTGGCTTATTTAAGCGATCTTCAACCATTACTTCTTTTCCATTTAAAGAAGACCCTTCAAATTTTCTTTTAGGATAGGTTTAGTGTTGCTGCAGTCTTTTAGTTTTTGCTTGTCTGAGAAATTCTTTATCTCTCCTTCTATTTGAAATGATAATCTTGCTGGGTAGAATGTCCTATTTAGCAAGATTTTCCCTTTTAGCACTTTGAATATATCATGCCACTCCCTTCTTGACTGCAAAATTTCTTCAGATAAATCAGCTGATAGCATTATGGGGGTTCCCTTATATATGACTCTTTGTTTTTCAATTGTTGTCTTTAGCAGTGTCTCTTTAACTTTTGCCATTTTAATTATGATGTGTTTTGGTGTGGGTCCATTTAGGTTCACCTTTTTTGGGACCCCCTGTGTTTCCTGTACCTGGATATCTGTTTCCTTCTATAGGTTTAGGAAGTTTTCAGCCATAATTTCTTCAAACACATTTTCAATCTCATTCTCTGTCTCTTCTCCTTCAGGAACCCCTACAATATGTAAATTGGCACATTTTATATTATCCCATAGATCTCGTACATTGTTTTCCTTTTTTTTTTATTTGTCTTTCTATCTGTTGTTCTGACTGGGTGATTTCCATTATTCTATCTTCCAGATCACTTATGCATTCTTCTGTGTCATTTAGTCAGCTATTCACTTCTTCTGGAGTGCTTTTGTTCTCAAAAATTGAACTATCTATTTTTGACTGGGTCTTCTTTATAGTTTCTAGTTCCTTGTTAAAATAGTCTTTGCTTAGATCAATTCTCTTTCTTAATTCAGTTAGCATTTTTTAACTTTTTATTTTATATTGGAGTACAGTTGATTAACAATGTTGTGCTAGTTTCAGGTGTACAGCAAAGTGATTCAGTTATACATATACATGTATCTATTCTTTTTCAAGTTCTTTTCCCATTTAGGTTGTTACATAATATTGAGCAGAGTTCCCTGCGCTATACAGTAGCTCCTTGTTGGTTATCCATTTTAAATATAGCAGTGTGTACATGTCAATCCCAAACTCCCTATCTCTCACCCCCCTTCCCCCGTGGTAACAATAAGTTCATTCTCTAAGTCTGTGAGTCTGTTTCTGTTTGGTAAATAAGCTCATTTTTATCTTGTTTTTAGATTCCATATATAAGCAATATCATATGGTATTTCCCTTTCTCTGTCTGACTTACTTCACTCAGTATGACAATCTCTAGGTCCATAATGTTCCTGCAAATGGCATTATTTCATTCTTTCTGATGGCTGGGTAATATTCCATTGTATATATGTAACACATCCTCTTTATCCATTCCTCTGTCCATGGACTTTTAGGCTGCTTCCATGTCTTGCTTATTGTAAAGAGTGCTGCAATGAATATTGGAGTGCATGTATCCTTTCAGACCATGTTTTTCTCCAGATGTATTCCCAGGAATAGGAAGGCAGGATCATATGGTAGCTCTATTTTTATTTTTTTAAGGAACTTCCATAATGTTCTCCACAGTGGCTGTACCAATTTACATTCCCACCAACAGCTTAGGAGGATTTCCTTTTCTCCACACCTTCTCCAGCATTTATTGTTTGTAGACTTTTTTTTTTTTTTTTTGGTGGTATGCGGGCCTCTCACTGCTGTGGCCTCTCCCGTTGTGGAGCACAGACTCCGGACACGCAGGCTCAGCGGCCATGGCGCACAGGCCCAGCCACTCCGTGGCATGTGGGATCTTCCTGGACCGGGGCATGAACCAATGTCCCCTGCATCAGCAGGCAGACTCTCAACCACTGCGCCACCAGGGAAGCCCTAGATTTTTTGATGCTAGCCATTCTGACTGGTGTGAGGTGATATCTCGTAGTTTTGATTTGCATTTCTCTAATGATTAGAGTGACGTTGAACATCTTTTCATGTGCCTCTTGGCCATCTGTATGTCTTCTTTGGAGAAATGTCTATTTAGGTCTTCTGCCCATTTTTTGACTTGGTTGTTTGTTTTGATGATATTAAGCCACATGAGCTATTTGTAAATTTTTGAGACTAATCCTTTGTTGGTCACATCATTTGCAAATATTTTCTCCCATTCTGTGTGTTGTCTTTTTGTCTTATCTATGGTTTCCTTTTCTGTGCAAAAGATTTTGAGTTTAATTAGGTCCCATTTGTTTATTTTTGTTTTTATTTCCATTACTCTGGGAGATGGATCAAGAAGGATATTGCTCTAATTTATGTCAGGGACTGTTCTGCTTATGTTTTCCTCTAAAAGTTTTAGTGTCTGGTCTCACATTTAGGTCTTTAATCCATTTTGAGTTTATTTTTGTGTATGGTGTTAAAGAATGTTCTAATTTCATTTTTTTTTTTTTTTGCATGTAGCTGTCCAGTTTTCCTAGCACCATTTATTGAGGAGACTGTCTTTCCTCCATTGTATAATCTTGCCTCCTTTGTCACAGATTAATAGACCATAGGTGTGTGGTTTTATTTCTGGGCTTTCTATCTTGTTCCATTGATCTATATTTCTGTTTTTGTGCCAGTACCATACTGTCTTGATTATTGTAGCTTTGTAGTATAGTCTGAAGTCAGGGAGTCTGATTCTTCCAACTCTGATTTTCTTTCTCAAGGTTGCTTTTGCTAGTCAGCATCTTTTGTGTCTCCACATTTTAAGTTTTTTTGTCCTAGTTCTGTGAAAATTGTCATTGGTAATTTGATAGAGATTGCTCTGAATCTGTAGATTGCCTTGGGTAATATAGTCATTTTGACAATTTTGGTTCTTCCAATCCAAGAATATGGTATATCTTTCCATTTGTTTTTGTTGTTTTCAATTTCTTTCGTCAGCATCTTATAGTTTTCAGAGCACAGAGCTTTTGTCTCCTTAGGTATGTTTATTCCTAGGTATTTTATTCTTTTCGCTGTGGTGGTAAATGGAATTGTCTCTTGAATTTTTCTTTCTGGTCTTTCATTTTTAGTGTATAGAAATGCAACAGGTTTCTGTGTATTAATTTTGTAACCTGCAACATTACCAAATTCATTGATGGGCTCTAGTAGTTTTCTGGTAGTGTCTTTAGGGTTTTCTATGTATAGTATCATGTCATCTGCAAACAATGACAGTTTTACTTCCTTTTTTCCAATTGGGATTCCTTTTATTTCTTTTTCTTCTCTGATTGCCATAGCTAGGACTTCCAAAACTATGTTGAATAAAAGTGGCGAGAGTGGACATCCTTGTTTCTTCCTGATCTTAGAGGAAATGGTTTCAGATTTTCACCATTGAGTATGATGTTACCTGTAGGTTTGTAATATATGAACATACCTTTATTATGTTGAGGTATGTTCTCTCTATGCCCACTTTTGGAGATTTCTTAACATAATTGGATGTTGAATTTTTTCAAAATCTTTTTCTGCATCTATTGAGATGATCATATGGTTTTTATTCTTCAGTTTGTTATGTGGTTTATTATACAATTGATTTGCAGATATTGAAAAATCCTTGCATCCCTGGGATAAATCCCAGTTGATCATGGTGTATGACCTTTCTAATGTATTGTTGGATTCAGATTGCTAGTGTTTTGTTGAGGACTTTTGCATCTATGTTCATCAGTGATTTTAGCCTGTAATTTTCTTTATTGTGGTAGTCTGGTTTGGGTATCAGGGTGGTGGTGGCCTCATAGAATGAGTTCGTGAGTTTTCCTTCCTCTACATTTTTTTGCAACAGTTTTAGAAGGGTAGTTGTTAACTCTTCCATAAATGTTTGATAGAATTCATCTGTAAAGGCATCTGCTCCTGGACTTTCGTATGGTGGCAGTTTTTAATCACAGTTTCAATTTCAGTACTTGTGATTTTTCTGTTCATATTTTCTATTTCTTCCTGGTTCAGTCTTGAGAGATTGTACCTTTCCAAAAATTTGTCCATTTCTTCCAGGTTGTCCATCTTATTGGCATACAGTTATTTGTAGTAGTGTCTTATGATCCTTTGTATTTCTGCAGTGTCAGTTGTAACTTCCCCTTTTTCATTTCTAATTTTATTGGTTTGAGTTCTTTCCCTTTTTTTTTTTTTTCATGAGTCTGTCTAAAGGTTTATCAATTTTGTTTACCATTTCAAAGAACTGGCTTTTAGTTTCATTGAGTTTTGCTATTGTTTTCTTCATCTCTATTTCATTTATATCTACTCTGATCTTTATGATTTATTTCCTTCTACTAACTTTAGGTTTTGTTTTGTTCTTCTTTCCCTAGTTGCTTTAGGTGTAAGTTTAGGTTGTTTATTTGAGGTGTTTCTTGTTTCCTGAGGTAAAATTGTATTGCTATAAACTTCCCTCTTAGAACTGCTTTTGATGCTTCCCATAAGTTTTGGATCATTGTACTTTCACTTTCATTTGTCTCTAGGTATTTTTTATTTCCTCTTTGATTTCTTCAATGATCCATTGGTTGTTTAGTAGCATATTGTTTAGCCTCCATGTGTTTGTGTTTTTTATAGTTTATTTCTAATCTTATAGCATTTTGGTCGGAAAAGATACTAGATATGATTTCAATTTTCTTAAATTTTCTGAGTCCCACTTTGTGGCCCAGCATTTGGTCAATCCTGGAAAATGTTCCATGTGCACATGAAAAGAATGTGTATTTTGCTGCTTTGGGATGGAATGCTGTATAAATATCAGTTAAGTCCATTTGGTCTAATGTGTCATTTAAGGCCAGTTTTTCCTTATTAATTTTCTATCTGGATGATCTGTCCATCGACGAAAGTGGGGTGTTAAAGTCCCCCACTATTATTGTGTTACTGCTGATTTCTCCCTTTATGGCTGTTAGTATTTGCCTAATATATTGAGGTGCTCCTATGATGTGTGCATACATATTTACAATTGTTATATCTTCCTCTTGGATTGATCCCTTGATCATTATGTAGTGTCCTTCTTTGTCTCTTATAACAGCATTTAAAGTCTATTTTGTCTGATATGAGTATTGATACTCCAGCTTTCTTTTGATTTCCATTTGCATGGAATGCCTTTTTCCATCCCCTCACTTTCAGTCTGTATGTGTCCCTAGGTCTGAAGTGAGTCTCTTGTAGACAGCATATATATGAGTCTTGTTTTTGTATCATTCAGCCAGTCTACGTCTTTTGGTTGGAGAATTTAATCCATTTACATTTAAGTTAATTATCAATGTGTATGTTCCTATTGCCATTTTCTTAATTGTTTTGGGTTTGTTTTATAGGTCTTTTTTCTTCCCTTCCTCTCTTGTTCTCTTCTCTTGTAGTTTGATGACCATCTTTAGCATTGTGTTTGGGTTGCTTTTTCTTTATTGTGAGTGGGTTGCTTTTTCTTTATTGTGTGTAACTATTGTAGTTTTGGGGTTTGCTGTTCCCAAGAGGTTTTGATATAGCAGTCTATATATGTACAAGTTTGTTTTAAGTTGCTGGTCTCTTTCCTGCCTAGAGAAGTTCCTTTAATAATTTTGGCAAAGCTGGTCTGGTGGTGCTGAATTCTTTTAGCTTTTGCTTGTTTGTAAAGCTTTTGATTTCTCCGTCATATCTGAATGAGAAACTTGCTGGTAGAGTATTCTTGATTGTAGGTTCTCCCCTTTCATCACTTTAAATATATCATGCTAGTCCCTTCTGGTCTGCAGAGTTTCTGCTGAGAAATCAGCTGATAACCTTATGGGGATTCCTTTATACGTTATTTGTTGTTCTTCCCTTGTTGCTTTTACTATTTTTTCTTTGTCTTTAATTTTTGTCAATTTGATTAGTAAGTGTCTCAGCATGTTCCTCCTTGGGTTTATCCTCCCTGGGACTCTCCGGTACTTTCCCATGTCAGGGAAGCTTTCAATAATTCTCTCTTCAAGTATTTTCTCAGGTCCTTTCTCTCTCTCTTCTCCTTCTGGGACCCCTATAATGCAAATGTTGGTGCATTTAATGTTGTCCCACAGGCCTCTTAGACTGTCTTCATTTCTTTTCAAAATTTTTTTCTTTATTCTGTTCTGTGGCAGTGATTTCCACCATACTGTCTTCCAGGTCACTTATCCATTCTTCTGCCTCACTTACCTGTTATTCTGCTATTGACGCCTTCTAGTGTATTTTCCATTTCAGTTATTGTATTGTTCACCTGTTTGTTCTTTAGTTCTTCTACATCTTTGCTAAACATTGCTTGCATCTTCTCAATCCTTGACTCCATTCTTTTTCCAAGATCCTGGATCATCTTCGCTGTCATTATTCTGAATTCTTTTTCTGGAAGGTTGCATATCTCCACTTTACTTAGTTGTTTTTCTGGGCTTTTATCTTGTTCCTTCACCTGGGACATATTCCTCTGTTGTTTCATTTTGTCTAACTTTCTGTGATTGTGGTTCCTGTTCTACAGGCTGCAGGATTGTAGCTCTTCTTGCTTCTGCTGTCTTCCCTCTTTGGTTAGCATTTTTATTACCAACTCTTTGAACTCCATGTCTGACAAACTATCTCTGTTTCATTATTTTTTCAGGGGCTTTCTCTTGCTCTTTCAATTGGGAGTAGTTCCTCTGCCTTTTCATTTTCACTTTCTCTGTCTCTAGGAATTCAGGTGAAACAGGTATCTATTGTGGTCTTGAAGGGCTGTTATGTGGGAGCATCCCTATATAGACTGTGAATGCCAAATGTCTTCAGTGCAAGGGCTGCATTTGATATTAATGCCAGCCACATCTTTCCTTATGTTGTATTGGCCACTATCACCTTGATAGAGGGTGTGGCTGGTGTTGTATTAGCTAAAGCCTGCACAGAGTGTGAGGCAGGGCTTCCTTTCTGCTCAGTGGCCCTGTCAGGGGCGGGGTCTGCTCCCAAGTTGCTGGAGCAGAAGCCCTGAAGTTTGGACTCAAGCAGGCTCTTTTACCATTAAGAGTGTGATTTTCTGACCTAAATAGACATTTCTCCAAAAATTATATACAGACTGCCAACAAACACATGAAAGAATGCTCAACATCATTAATCATTAGAGAAATACAAATCAAAACTACAATGAGATATCATCTCACACCAGTCAGAATGGCCATCATCAAAAAATCTAGAAACAATAAGTGCTGGAGAGGGTGTGGAGAAAAGGGAACACTCTTGTACTGCTGGTGGGAATGTGAATTGGTACAGCCACTATGGAGAACAGTATGGAGGTTCCTTAAAACACTACAAATAGAACTACCATATGACCCAGCAATCCCACTACTGGGCATATACCCTGAGAAAACCAAAATTCAAAAAGAGTCATGTACCAAAATGTTCATTGCAGCTCTATTTACAATAGCCCGGAGATGGAAACAACCTAAGTGCCCATCTTCAGATGAATAGATAAAGAAGATGTGGCACATATATACAATGGAATATTACTCAGCCATAAAAAGAAATGAAATTGAGCTATTTGTAATGAGGTGGATAGACCTAGAGTCTGTCATACAGAGTAAAGTAAGTCAGAAAGAAAAAAGACAAATACCACATGCTAACATATATGGAATTAAAAAAAAAATGTCATGAAGAACCTAAGGGTAAGACAGGAATAAAGACACAGATCTACTAGAGAACGGACTTGAGGATATGGGGAGGGGGATGGGTGAGCTGTGACAAAGCGAGAGAGAGGCATGGACATATATACACTACCAAACGTAAGGTAGATAGCTAGTGGGAAGCAGCCACATAGCACAGGGAGATCAGCTCGGTGCTTTGTGACCGCCTGGAGGGGTGGGATAGGGAGGGTGGGAGGGAGGGAGACACAAGAGGGAAGAGATATGGGAATATATGTATATGTATAACTGATTCACTTTGTTATAAAGCAGAAACTAACACACCATTGTAAAGTAATTATACTCCAATAAAGATGTTAAAAAAAAAAAAAAAAAAGAGTGCGATTTTCTTTCTCCCTCCACTGCGGCCTTTGCCCCAAAGAAGGGCAGTGCTTAAGTAACTGAGGCTCGTGTGCTTACAGAGCTCCAACGTGCTGCCTGTGTAGGTGTCTATGACTCCTTTCAGACACAGCCCAAGGTTTCATCTTTTCCCTGATGTGGTCATCCCATATCTAGTACAATGTTGTGGTGTGAGTGGATGGACTGGAGCTTTCAGTGGGCTGGGACTGGGGTTCAGGGCAGTTGCAGGAATTGAAGTGGCTGTGCTGCTGTCAGAAGTGGGCTGCTTCTGGGCCGCTGTTTGAGTAAGGACCAACAGTGGCCACCGCTGCCCCACCTGGACCTCCTCCCAGGCCCACAGGCTGCCACTGCAGCCCAAGTTTGAGTCTTTTCCCATGTGCTGGCCACCCTAGATCTGGTGCCAAGCTGTGCCGTAGATTGAGCAGGGCCGGAGTGTTCACTCACCTCAGATTTGGGAGTGTGCTAAGGTGGCATCAGCTAAGGCAGACCTCTCTGCACCCTGTCTAGGGGAAAGCCAGCACCCGTGCATGCTTGTGAGTGGACTCTTCTCCAGCCTTTCTATTTGTTTCAGCAGATCTCCAAGCAGCCAAGGGTGTCTTGTCTCCTCTACAAAGGACCCCAAAACTGGGACACCCAGTCTGTGGCTCAACCCACTCACTCCCCAGGGCAAATGTCTGCCCCTGTACAGCCTTCTTTTTCTTCTTAGTCCGCTCCCAGGGGCACAAGTCCCAATCCAATTTTTTTCTCATCCTGCCTGATTATGTGAGCATCTTTCTTGTAGCCTTGGTTGTATAGTTCTGCCAGTTTGCAGTTAGTTTTCCATGAGACTGTTCCACATGTAGATGTATTATTGGTGTGTTTATGGGAGGAGGTGAGCTCCATATCCTCCCCTCTTACTCCACCTTTTTGATCCCCCTCGACATCACCTTATTTTTTAGTGTGATTCTTGTGTGTATGTTTATGTCCCCAACTAGACTATAAGCATCTAATGGGTAGGGGCTGTATCTCACCTTCCTTACTTTTATATTCCTGGTTACACAGTTTTGGCACATCAGAGTCATTTCAGTGAATGCTACTAAATCATGGATTAATTTAAAAAAATAAAACCTCATATGCCAAAGAACAAAATCAACAATAAAAATGTCAAATAATACAGAATGGAGAATACACTTACATTCCTAAGTATGAGTTTTCAAAGACTTCATCCCATATTACAGGTAACCAGAAGGGTCCCAACCTGAGGGAAGGGCATGCAGCAAAGTAAACATTGTTGATGGTGGTGGTAGTGTTTCTCACTTTTTATTATGTCATAAAGTGCAAGAAAACAATAAGTGATCTTGTAATATTAAAAAATGAAACCTCTAGGCAATAAATTTAAGAAAAGGTAAATTCAAATGTGGATCACTTCTTGGTTCTTGCTCTGAGCCCAGTAAAGTTAAAGCAAATACTGAACAGCCAACTGTTAAATAATTAGGACCTACTGTTTACTAGTGTAACTCTTCCATTAAAATTGTTTAACTTTGATGAAAATTTTAGTAGGTTGAGAAACTGTAGATTCAATTTCCTCTGTAATTACTGTCCCCTGTTCCCAAGAATAATCAAGTTAGCTATAGTTTACCTAGAATTATGTAAACTCAAAATGCCATTAAAAAGCAGAGTCAATATTCTGAAACACCACAAGATGGGGATATTACTCCATTTGAAATGTCCTTTTTGTTCCCTTTAAACTTAGCTTTCTTCAGAGGGCTTAATTTGTACTTTGTCAAAAAATCAAGATTTCAAGATCATCTATGCTCCCAAATGAAGTTAGAATCCAAACCATCTATATAACAAAATTGTAACAGCAACTTCCAGGTAAAATGTGTCAGTGGAGTATGAGTTATGTTGTCTCTCCCCTAGATGTGTGTATCTGTCTTTTATATGCAGCTTCACTGTGTGTGATGTGTGTGTGTGTGTGTGTGTGTGTGTGTGTGTGTGTGTTCTTCCAGGTGTTTATTATCCTTTCCCTCTGTTGCTCTGTTGTTCTATGTGTGCCCCCCATGCGGTGATTCTGTGTGTCACTGTAATTGTCTCTCCCACTAAATCATGTGTCTAGCTCATGATTACAACCCCAGGATCAAATAAACATATGTCTGCATTTGTCCTGTGAACATGTGTGTATGCCATCCTTTCTGTTTCGATTCTTCCTTAGCTCTTCTGTTTTTCATTTAAAAAATCTTAATACAGCAGAAGATCCAGGTAGTTCACAACCATGCTAAAAAATATTTCTTTTTTTTCCCTATCATTTTTCTCTTTTCCTACTCCTATATCTTTCCCATATATTTACTAAATGTTTGATTTTTTAAAGTAGCTGTTATTACTGAACTGAATTAAGATAGGAAAATATTTTACATGTTTTATATGTTCCATAGTGTGGGGTGTGTGTGTATGTGTGTGTTTATAGATACTTTTGTTCCTCTGGATGCCTTGCACTTGATACTTGTACTTGATACAAGAGGGGTCTCCTATTCAATTGATTTACATGCTTTGTGGACATTTACTTAAGTAGAAGAGAAAAATCTCATTTTGATCTACTATATCAGTCAGAAATCAGAGTTTACAGGGAGAATTTAAATTGGTTTTCTCTGCAAATTTTTTTTCAAGAGGCTTAGTTACCTATTGATCAAATTTTTGTATTCTTATCTAATGTGGAACTAAGTTGCCTAATTCCACTATCAAATTCATGAAATAATGAAATTTTTTCTTCCATGTCCACCCTCACCACTCCTATTCAATATCATATTGAAAGTTCTAGCTAATACAACAAAACAAGAGACAGAAATAAAAGCATACAGATTGGGTAGAAAGAAATCAAACTGCCTTTTTTTCACAGATGAGATGATTGTTTATGTACAAAATCTGAAAGAATCAACAAAAAAGTACTGAAACTAATAAATGATTTTAGAAGGTTGCAGTATACAAGGCTAATATACAAAAATAAATTGCTTTTCTACATACCAGCAATGAATAGTTGGAATTTGAAATTAGAAACACACCACCATTTACATTAGCACCCCCCCAAAAAAGAAATACTTAGGTATAAACCCAATAAAACATGTACAAGATCTAGATGAGGAAAAGTACAAAACCCTGATAAAAAAAATTTAAAAAGATCTAATAAATGGAAAGATATTCGATATTCAAGACAGGAAGACTCAATATTGCCAAGATGTCAGTTCTTCCCAACTTGATCTGTAGATTCAGTGAAATCTCAGTCAGTATCCCAGCAAGTTATTTTGTGGATATTGACAAACTGATTCTATAATTTATATGGAGAGACAAAAACCCAGAATAGCCAGAACAATACTGAAGCTGAAGAATAGAAAGAGAACTAAAACCACATGACTTACTATAAAGTTATAGTAATCAAAACAGTGTGGTGTTGGCAAAAGAATAGACAAATAGATTAATGGAAAAGACTAAGGAGCTCAAATAGACCCACACAAATATAGTGAACTGGTCTTTGACAAAGGAACAAAGACAATTCTATAGAGACAAGACAGTCTTCAATAAATGGTGCTGGACCCACTGGACACCCACATGCAAAGAAATAAATCTAGACAGGTTTTACACACTTTACACAAAAATTAACTCAAAATGCTTTATAGACTTAAATGTAAAATGCAATACTATAAAACTTCTAGTGGATAATATAGTAGAAAATCTAAGTGATCTTGGGTTTGGTGAAGACTTTTTTAGATACAACACCAAGAGTATGGTTCATGAAAGAAAACGTTGGTAAATTAGACTTCATTAAAATTTAAAATTTCTGCTCTGCAAAAAATAATGTTAAAGAACGAAAAGCTGCAGACGAGAAAATATTTACAAATCATATATCTGAGAAAAGAACTTGTATACAAAATATACTAAGAACTCTTAAAACCCAAGAATAAGAAATAAATAAGAAAACAATTAAAAAGTAGGCAGGGCTTCCCTGGTGGCACAAGTGGTTGAGAGTCTGCCTGCCAATGCAGGGGACACAGGTTCGTGCCCCGGTCTGGGAGGATCCCACATGCTGCGGAGCGGCTGGGCCCGTGATTCATGGCCGCTGAGCCTGCACATCCAGAGCCTGTGCTCCACAACGGGAGAGGCCACAACAGTGAGAGGCCCGCGTACCGCAAAAAAAAAAAAAAAAAAAAAAATGTAGGCAAAAGATCTAAACATACAGTTCATCAAAGAAAATATAGGCAGAAAATAAGCATATGAAAAGATATTCATCATTAAATATCATTAGGGAATTATAAATTAAAAGAACAATGAGATCACTACATTAGAATGGCTACTATCCATAACACCAACAACGCCAAATACCAGTGAAGGTTTGGAGTAACAGAAACTCTCATTCAAGGCTGGCGAGAATGCAAAATGGTATAACCACATTGGAAAATAGTTTGACACTTTCTCACAAAGCCTAACATAATCTTACTATATGATTCAGCAATTGCACTCCTAGATATTTATCCAAATTAGTTGAAAATTTATGTCTGCACAAAAACCTACATACAAATATTTTAGCAGCTTTATTCATAATTGCTAAAAATTGGAAGCAATCAAGATGTCCTTCAATAGAGAAATGTATGAACTGTGATACACCAATACAGTTGAATATTATTTGGTGATAAGAATTGAGCAATCAAGCCATGGAAAGACATGGAGGAATATTGAACGCTTATTTCTAAGTAAAAGAAGCCAGTTTACAAAGGCTACAGTATATGATTCCAACTCTGTGACATCCTAGAAAAGGCAGAACTATAAAGAGTAAAAGGATCAGTCGTTTTCTAGGGTTCAGAGGGAGGGAGAAAAAGAGAGTGAGGAATAGGTGGAACATAGGATTTTTAGGGCAGTGAAATGGTTCTGTATGACACTGTAATGGTGGATATCTAACATTATACATTTGTCAAAGGCCATAAAACTGTACAACAGAGTGAACCCTAATACAAACTATGGACCTTATTTAATAATGTATAATTATTAGTTCACTGATTATAACAAATGTGAACCACTAATGCAATATATTAATAATTGGGCAAACAGTGGAGGGGGGAGCAGTAGGGAAGAGAAGGCACAAGATAACTCTCTTTACCTTCTGCATGATTTTTCTGTACACCCAAAACTCCTCTAACAATAAGGTCTATTAATAAAAAAAAACAGCCAATAATATCACATTTTATGATACTTTTTAATGGCCATTATTCAGAGTAGCTTTGTGAAATTAACAGGAACTCTAGTATAACATTGTTAGTTTCAAAAAACTCTGCATAAGGTGCATACATCCTGGTAGTGTAGTCATCCAAGGTACTTTCTACGTTTTAATAGATTTTATCAGAAAAGCTTTTCATTACCTACAGGGTCCAAGATTCTATTGTTGAATGTGGAAAACTCTAATGAAGATGATCTTAATATTGAAGATACAGTTATGACCCTAAATTCCTTAACAGGGGGTTGTGTCTTATTAATCTTAACATATCCTATCCTAACTAGCCTTATGTATACACTTTAAAATTTTTTGTCAAATAAATGACTAAATAAAAAAAAAAGGAAATTACTGAATGAAATAAATCAATGCATATGTGGGCTGTATAACTCATAATTTCTATTTGATTTCTGATTTTCAATTACAGCCAGTAAATAAAGTGTGTGGTATTCATCATTCCTCCTCTTTTACTCCACTGAGCAAAAAGATAATTATAAACCCCATCTACAAATTCTTTAATTCACCTTGACTAAAAATTTTAACAAGAGTCAGAAGCCATAAATCTCAGTTAACATTTTAATGAGAAACACAGACAAATGGAGATCTGTTGTCATGAATGTTTTAAGAAAATAAATCTCATGAGATCTGATTCAAGATGGTAGAGTAGGAAGATCCTGAGCTCATGTCCTCTATGGACACACCAAAATACAACTACATATAGAACAACTATCTCTGAGAATGACGTGAAGACTAAAACAGACTTTCTACAACTAATTATATGAAGAAAAGGCCACATCAAGAAGGGTAAGAGGGGCAGAGATGCTGTCTAGTTAGAAACCACACCCCCAGTACAGCAACCCACAAGCAGGAGGGATATCACAACTTTGGAGGTCCCTCCTGAGGAATGAGGGGTCTGAACACCACAATGGGATCCCCAGCATGGGAGACCTACACCAGGAAGACTAGCCTCTGTAACATCTGGGTTATATCTAGGAGACTTGAAGTGTTGTGGGAAACCAAGATTCCACTCTTGAAGAGCTCATGCACATACCTGTTCCAAGTCCCAGTGCAGAAGTAGCAGCTTGAAAAGCAAATGGGTCATATAAGAAGGAGATTCATTAACTGATTTTACAGCATGTGCCAGAGGGACAGGGATCTGATGGAACTTTCTCTTGGGATGGAAGTGCTGGTGGATGCACACAGCCTACACAGGGGATAACCCTGGAGCACCTAGATAAAGTGATTTGCACCACTGGGCCCCACAGGACACCTCCTACATAAGACCTCTCTTTCAAGACTGGGAAATGTAGCTGATATACCTCATACACAGAAACAAACACAGAGAGATTTAGGCAAAATAAAGAGACAAAGGAATACCTTGCAAACAAAAGAACAAGACAAAAGCTCAGGGGGGGAAATAAATAAATAAAACAGAGATAAGCAATTTACCAGATAAAGAATTCCAAGAAATAGTAATAAATATGCTCACTAAACTTGAAAGAAGAATAGATGATCTCAGTGAGAATGTCAACAAAGAGATAGAATATGTTAAAAAGAATCAATCAGAACTGAAGGCAATAACTGAAATGAAAAATACACTAGAGGGAATCAACAGCAGATGAGAGGATGCAGAAGAACAAATCAGCAATCTGGAAAACAGGGTAGTGGAAATCACACAATCCAAACAGCAAAAGGAAAAAGAATCCCCCCAAAATGAGGATGGTTTAGCAACCTCCGGGACAACATCAAGCATACTAATGTTCACATTATAAGGGTCCCAGAAGGAGAAGAGAGAAAAGGACAGAAAACCTATTTGAAGAAATAATGTTTGAAAATTTTCCTAACCTGGCAAAGGAAACAGATATCCAAGTCCAGGAAGCACAGAGAGTCCCAAAAAGAAGAACCCAAAGAGACTCACAACAAGACACACTATAATTAAAATGTCAAAAGTTAAAGATAAATAAAATCTTAAAAGCAGCAAGAGAAAAACAACTAGTTATGTACAAGGCAGCCCCCCATAAGACAATCAGCTGATTTTTCAGCAGAAAGTTTATGGGCCAGAAGGGACTGGCACAGTATATTAAAAGTACTGAAAGGTAAAATTTTACAATCAAGAATACCCTACCCATCAAGGTTATCATTCAGAATTGAAAGAAAGATAAAGAGTTTCCCAGACAAGCCAAAGCTAAAGGAGTTCATCACCACTAAAGTGTCCTTACAAGAAATGTTTCTTTTTTACAAAGAAAAAAGTCATAACTAGAAAGAAGAAAATTATGAAAGAAAAAACTCACTGGTAAAGACACATACATATTAAAGGTAGAGTATCAACCACCTATAAAACTGGAAAGAAGGCTAAAAGACAAAAGTGGTAAAATCATCGATAGCTAAAATAATTAAAGTGATACACAAAATTAAAGGATATAAAATGTGACATCAAAAACATAAAATGTTGGTGGGGTGTAAAAATGTAGTTCTTTTAGAATGAGTTCAAACTTAAGTAACCACCAACTTCAAATAGACTTCTTTATACATAGACTGTTATATATTAACCTCATGGTAACCAAAAGCCAAAAACCTATAACAGATAGTCAAAAGATAAAGAGGAAGGAATACAAAAATAACACTCAAGGAAGCCATCAAATTATAAGAGAAGAGAGCAAGAGAAGAAGAAAGGAACAGAGAAGAACTGCAAAAACAACCAAAAAGCAATTAATAAAATGGCAATAAGTACACACTTACTAATAATTATTTTAAATATAAATGGGCTAAAGATTCAAGCAAAGACATAGGGCTGCTGAATGGATTAAAAAAACAAGACCTACAGGGAGAGAGAGAGTCATGGACAAACGTAAGGTAGATACAAACGTAAGGTAGACACAAACGTAACAAACGTAAGGTAGATAGCTAGTGGGAAGCAGCCGCATGGCACAGGGATATCGGCTCGGTGCTTTGTGACCGCCTGGAGGGGTGGGATAGGGAGGGTGTGAGGGAGGGAGACGCAAGAGGGAAGAGATATGGGAACATATGTATATGTATAACTGATTCACTTTGTTATAAAGCAGAAACTAACACACCATTGTAAAGCGATTATACCCCAATAAAGTTGTTAAAAAAAAAAAAGACCTATATACAAGCTGCCTACAAGAGACTCACTTTAGATCTAAAGACACACACAGAATGAAAGTGAAGGGATGGAAAAAGATATTCCATGTAAATGGAAATGAAAAGAAAGCTGGGATGGCATACTTATTTAAGACAAAATACACTTTAAAACAAAGAACGTAACAAGAGATGAAGAGCATAATGATAAGGGGATCAATCCAACAAGGGGATACAACACTTGTAAATATCTATGCATTCAATACAGGAGCACTTAAATACATAAAGCAAGTATTAACAGACATAAAAGGAGACACTGACAGCAATACAACAATACTAGGGGACATTAGCACCCTATTTTCAGAAATGGATAGATCATTCAAACAGAAAATCAATAAAGAAATAATAGTATTAAATGACACATTAGATGAGATGGACTTAATATATTTATACACAAAATGCCACCAAAAATAGCCCAATATAGTCACCACATTTTATTGCACTTCACTTTATTGCACTATGCAGATATTGTGGGGGTTTTCTTTTTTCAAATTGAAGGTTTCTGGCAACACTTCATCAAGTAATTCTATTGACACCATTTTTCCCACAGCATTTGCTCACTTCATGTCTCTGTGTCACATTTTGGTAATTCTTTCAACATTTCAAATGTTTTCATCATTATTATATTTGTTATGGTCATTTGTGATCAGTGACTTTTGATGTCACTATTGCAAAAAGATGACAACTAGTTGAAGGCTTAGATGATGGTTACCATCTTTTAGCAATAAAGTATTTTTAATTAAGGTATGTACATTGCTTTTTTAGATATAATGCTATTGCACACCTATAGACTACAGTATAGTGTAAACATAGCTTTTATATGCAGTGAGAAACCAAAAAGTGTGTGTGAATTGCTTTACTGCAATATTCACTTTATTGTAGTGGTCTGGAGTCAAACCCACAATATCTCTGAGGTATGCTGTACACATTCCTTTCAAGTGCACAGCAAACATTCTCCAGCATAGATCACATACTTAGGCCACAAATCAACTCTCAATAAATTTAAGAATGAAATCATATCAAGCATCTTTTCTGACCACAATGGTATAAAATCAGAAATCAATTAAAACAAGAAAACTGGAAAAAAATACAAAGATGTGAGGCTAAACAGCATGCTAATAAACAATCAATAGATCAAAAAATATATCAAAAAGTATATCAAAAATGAAAACAAAATATTCCAAAATAAAATCTATGGAATGCCAAAAAAAGTAGTTCTAAGAGGAAATTTTATAGCAATACAGGCCTACCTCAGGAAACAAAAAAGTACTCAAATAAACAATCTAACCTGACATGTAAAAGAGCTATAAAAAAAAAAAAGAACAAAGAAAGTCCAAAGTTAGTAGGATGGAGGAAATAATAAAGGTTGGAGTGAAAATAAATGAAACAGACACACACACAAAAAAAATTAGAAAAGATCAATGAAACTAAAAACTGGTTCTATGAAGAGATAAACAAAATTGATAAACCTTTAACCAGACTTATCAAGAAAAAAAGGAGAAGAAATGAAAGAGAAGTCACAACTCACACCACAGTTTTCATAAAGAAGTATCTTTTTTTTTATAAGAGATTACTATGAAAAAGTATACACCAACAACGTGGACAATGTAGAAGAAATGGATATTTTCCTAGAAACATATAATGTTCCAAGCTGAATCAGGAAGAAATAGAAAATGTGAACACATTGGTCACTAGTAATGAAATTTAACTGGTAATCAAAAAACGCTGAACCAAGAAAAGTCCAGGACCAAATGACTTCACAGGGAAATTCTACCAAACAGTTAAAGAAGAGTTAATACCTATCATTCTCAAACTTTTCCAAAAAAATATGAAGCAGAAATGCTTCCAAACTCATTTTATGAGTCCAACATTATCCTGATACCCAAATCAGACAAGGACACCACAAGGAAAGAAAATTACAGTCCAATACCACAGATGAACATAGATTCAAAAATCTTCAACAGGGACTTCCCTGGTGGCACAGTGGTTAAGAATCCGCCTGCCAATGCAGGGGACATGGGTTTGAGGCTGGTCCAGGAAGATCCCACATGCCGCCGAGCAACTAAGCCCATGTGCCACAACTACTGAGCCTGCGCTCTAGAGCCCGTGAGCCGCAACTACTGAAGCCCGCTTGCCTAGAGCCCATGCTCCTCAACAAGAGAAACCACCGCAATGAGAAGCCTGGACACCTCAAAAAAGAGTAGCCCCCACTCGCCACAACTAGAGAAAGCCCGCACACAGCAACAAAGACCCAACAGAGCTGAAAATAAATAAATTAATTAATTTTAAAAACTTCAACAAAATATTAGCAAACTAAGTTCAACAATACATTAAAAAGATCATATACCATAATCAAGTGGGATTTATAGGGAAGAAAGGATGATTCAATATTCACAAATCAATGTGATACACCAAATTAACAAAATGCAAGATAAAAATATATGATCATCTCAACAGTGCAGAAAAAGCATTTGACAAAATTCAAATCCATTTATAATAAATCTCAACAAAGTGGGTTTACAGGGAATATGCCTCAGCACAATAATGGTCATATAATGTCAAACCCATATCTAACATAATGCTCAAGGGTATTATACCTGAAAGCTTTTCCTCGATGATCAGGAACAATGATGCCACTTTTTTTTTTTTTTTTTGCAGTACTTGGGCCTCTCACTGTTGTGGCCTCTTCCATTGCAGAGCACAGGCTCTGGACGCGCAGGCTCAGTGGCCATGGCTCACGGGCCTAGCTGCTCCATGGCATGTGGGATCTTCCCAGACCGGGGCACTAACCTGTGTCCCCTGCATCGGCAGGCAGACTCTCAACCACTGCGCCACCAAGGAAGCCCTTTTTATTTTTTTATTTTTTTGACGATGCCACTTTTATTCAATATAGTAATGAAAGGCCTAGCCACAAAAATCAGACAAGAAAAAGAAATATAAGTCATTAAAATTGGAAGGAAGGAAGTAAAACTGTCACTATTTGCAGATGGCATGATAGTATATATAGAAAACTACGAATTCTCCACCAAAAAAAAACAGTTAAAACTAACAAATGAATTCAGTAAAATTGCAGAATACAAAATCAATATAAAAAAATCTAGTGTTTCTATACACTAATATTAAAATATGAGAAAGAGAAATTCAGAAAACAATCTCATTTACAATTGCTTCAAAAAGAATAAAATACCTAGGAATAAATTTAACCAAAGAGGTGAAAGACCTGTACTCTGAAAACTGTAAGACATTGTTGAAACTGAAGATGACACAAATAAATGGAAAAATGTATCATGCTCATGGATTAAAATAATTAATTCTGTTAAAATGTCCTTACTACCCAAAGCAATCTGCAGAATCAATGCAATCCCTATCAACATACCAATGGCATTTTTCACAGACAGGAATAAATAATCCAAAATTTGTATAGAAACACAAAAGACCCTGAAAAGCCAAAGCAATCTTAAAGAAGAACAGAGCTGAATATATCATGCTCTCTGATTTCAAACTATATTAAAAAGCTATAGTAATCAAAACTGTATGGAATTGGCACAAAAATACATATAGATCAATGGAACAGGATAGAGAGCCCTAAAATAAACCCACACTATATGGTCAATTAATTTACAAAAAAGGAGCCAAGAATATACAGTGGGGAAAAGACAGTCTCTTCAATAAATCCTGTTGGGAAAACTGGACAGCTACATGCAAAAGAATGAAATTGGACCAGTTTCTTAACCATATACAAAAAATAAACTCAACATGGATTAAAGACTTAAATGTAAGACCTGAAACTCCAGAAGGAAAATATAGACAGTACACTTTTTGACATTGGCCTTAGCATTATTTTTTTGGATCCATCTCCCCAAGCAAGGGCAACAAAAGCAAAAGTAAACAAATAGGACTACATCAAACTAAAAAGCTTTACACAGTGAAGGAAATCATCAACAAACTGAAAAGGCAACCCAGTGAATGGGAAAAGTTATTTGCAAATGATATATCCAATAAGGCATTAATATCTAAAATATATAGAGAATTCACTCAACTCAATATCAAAAAAACAAACAATCTGATTAAAAAATGAGCAGATCTGAATAGACATTCTTCCAAGGAAGACATACAGATGGCCAATAGACACACGAAAGGATGCTTAACATCACTAATCATCAGGGAAACGCAAATCAAAACTTCAAAGAAATATCACCTCACACTTATCAAAATGGCTATTATAAAAAAGACAACAAAAAACAAGTGTTGGGGGGCAGAGTCAAGATGGTGGTGTGAGAAGACGTGGAGTTCATGTCTCCCAACAACTAGGGCACCTGACAGATGCTGGTGAGGGACCCCGATGCCCAAGGAGATGGGAAGAACCCCCAAGCAAATAGGTAGGATATGGGGGAACTGAAAGGGGAGAAGTGGGGGTAGAAGAAGTGGAGGCCAGACAGGTCCAGTGCCCCTCAGGGGTGGCTGAGAGTGGGAAGGGGTTCCCACGCCTGGAGGGACCCTTGGGGGCTTGGATCAGGGGGGAGTACACCCAGTGTTTCCCTTGCCCAACCTGCTGACAAAGTCTGCCCAGCTCTCAGGCCAGGTTCTATGCCCTCAGAGGTCCCTTCTGGGCCAGGTTGGTCCTGGGGGCATAGGAGAGAGGCTGGGAAAGAACAGGAGAGACAGGCAGGAGGGCCCCTCAAAGACCGGAGGAATGGGAAAGGAGTGGATGGCGTTTGACCCGCCCACTGGGGCATGGGGAAACTGCTGAACTCCCAGGCCGATCCCCTGCCCTCCAAAGTCCCCTCCAGGCAGTGTGGGTCCTGGGAGCATAGGAAGGAGACCAATGAAATCAGGAGAGGCAGGTGGGAGGGGCCCCTTGGGATGAGAGGAGCAGGAGAGGAGGAGGGCATTTGCCCTGTTCACTTGAGCCCAGGAAGCCTGCTGGGCTCCCAGGTGGGGTTCCCTGCCCTCTGAGACCAGAGGCACATCTGGGCCCTTCTGTACTGTTGAGCCTAAGCCACACCCCCAACCCTCACAGCCCCTTTTCCAGCCCTGTGGGTCCTAACCATAGGCCCCACCCACTGCCCAAACCTCCTCTGTGCTTAGGCTCGCCCTCCACAGCCAAGGCCTTTTCCACATTTTCTTTTTTTTTCTTTTTTTTTGCCACCCTACACAGCTTGCAGGATCTTGGTTCACAAGCCAGGGGTCAGGCCACTCAGGTCACTCCTCCTGCAGTGGGGGATCCAAGTCCAAACTACTGGAATAACAGAGAACCTCAGACCTCAGGGAATATTCATAGGAGTGAGGTCTCCTGGAGGTCTTCTTCTCAGCACCAAGACACAGCTCTACCCAACAGCCTGCAAACTCCAGTGTCGGAAGCTTCAGGCCAAACAACCAGTAAGACAGGAACACAATCCCACTCATTAAAAAAAGGAAAAAAAAAAACATGAGATGGCAAAAAAATATGTCATAGATGAAGGAGCAAGGTAAAAACCTACAAGACCAAATGAATAAAGAGGAAGTAGGCAATCTACCTGAAAAAGAATTCAGAGTCAAGATAATAAAGATGATCCAGAATCTCAGAAATAGAATGGAGGCATGGATTGAGAAAATACAAGAAATGCTTAACAAAGATCTAGAAGAACTAAAGAACAAACAAACAGAGATGAACAAGACAATAACTGAAATGAAAAATACACTAGAAGGAATCAATAACAGGATAACTGAGGCAGAAGAACGAATAAGTGAGCTGGAAGACAAAATGGTGGAAATAACTGCTGAGGAGCTGAAATGATAAAAGAATGAAAAGAATTTAAGACAATTTCAGAGACCTCTGGGACAACACCAAATGCACCAACATTTGAATTATAGGGGTCCCAGAAGAAGAAGAGAAAAAGAAAGGGTCTGAGAAAATATTTGAAAAGGATTATAGTGGAAAACTTCCCTAACATGGGAAAGGAAAGAGTCACCTAAGCCCAGGAAGCACAGAGTCCCATACAGGATAAACCCTAGGAGAAACACACCAATACACATATTAATCAAACTAACAAAAATTAAATTCAAAGAAAAAATATTAATGGCAAGAAGGGAAAAACAAAATATAACATATAAAGGAATCCCCATAAGGTTATAAGCTGATTTTTCAGCAGAAACTCTGCAGGCCAGAAAGGAATGGCAGGATATACTTAAAGTGATGAAAGAGCAAAACCTGCAACCAAGATTACTCTACCCAGAAAGGATCTCATTCAGATTCAATGGAGAAATCAAAAGGTTTTCAAACAAGCAAAGGCTAAGAGAATTCAGCACCAACCAGCTTTACAACAAATGATAAAGAAACTTCTCTAGGAGGGAAACACAAGAGAAGAAAGACACACGAAAACAAACCCTCTGACTGGGCCCATGAAGAATTAATTCAATGAGAGATAAGCTTCACAATAAAGACATGCTTAGTTAAAACACACACACACACACACACACACACACAAAAACTACAGGCCAATATCACTGATGAACATAGGTGCAAAAATCCTCAACAAAATACTAGCAAACAGAATCCAACAGCACATTAAAAGGATCATACACCATGATCAAGTGGGGTTTATCCCAGGAATGCAAGGATTCCTCAACATACACAAATCAATCAATGTGATACACCATATTAACAAACTGAAGGATAAAAACCATATGATAATCACAATAGATGCAGAAAAAGCTTTTGACAAAATTCAACACACATTTATGATAAAAACTCTCCAGAAGGTAGGCACAGTAGTAATTTACCTCAACATAATAAAGTCCATATATGACAAACGCACAGCCAGCATTGTTCTCAGTGGTGAAAAACTGAAACCATTTCCACTAAGATCAGGAACAAGACAAGGTTGCCCACTCTCACCACTATTATTCAACATAGTTTTGGAAGTTTTAGCCACAGCAATCAGTGAAGAAAAAGAAATAAAAGGAATCCAAATCGGAAAAGAAGTAGTAAAACTCCCACTCTTTGCAGATGACATGATACTATACATACAGAATCCTAACGATGCTACCAGAAAACTACTAGAGTTAATCAATGCATGTGGTAAAGTAACAGAACCCAAAATAAATGCACAGAAATCTCTTGCATTCCTATACACTAATGATGAAAAATCTGAAAGAGAAATTAAGGAAATAATCCCATTTACCATTGCAACAAAAAGAATAAAATACTTAGGAATAAACCTACCTAAGGAGACAAAAGACCTGTATGCAGAAAACTATAAGACACTGATGAAAGAAATTAAAGATGATACAAACAGATGGAGAGATATACCATGATCTTGGATTGGAAGAATCAATATTGTGAAAATGACTGTACTACACAAAGCAATCTACAGATTCAGTGTAATCCCTATCAAACTACCAATGGCATTTTTCACAGAACTAGAACAAAAAGTTTCACAATGTGTATGGAAACACAAAAGACCCCTAATAGCCAAAGCAATCTTAAGAAAAATGGAGCTGGAGGAATCAGGCTCACAGACTTCAGACCATACCACAGAGCTGCAGTCAAGACAGTATGGTACTGGAACAAAAACAGTACTGGAACAAAAACAGTAATATAGATCAATGGAGCAGGATAGAAAGCTCAGAGATAAACCCACACACATATGGTCACCTTATCTTTGATAAAGGAGGCAAGAATATACAGTGGAGAAAAGACAGCCTCTTCAGTAAGTGGTGCGGGAAAACTGGACAGCTACATGTAAAAGAATGAAATTAGAATACTCTCTAACACCATACACAAAAGTAAACTCAAAATGGATCAAAGACCTAAACGTTAAGGCCAGACACTATAAAACTCTTAGAGGGAAACATAGGCAGAATATTCTATGACATAAATCACAGTAAGATCCTTTTTGACCCACCTCCTAGAGTAATAGAAATAAAAACAAAAATAAACAAATGGGACCTAATGAAACTTAAAAGCTGTTGCACAGCAAAGGAAACCATAAACAAGATGAAAATGCAACCCTCAGAATGGGAGAAAATATTTCCAAACAAAGCAACTGACAAAGGATTAATCTCCAAAATATACAAGCAGCTCATGCAGCTGAATAACAAAAAAACAAACAACCCAATCCAAAAATGGGCAGAAGATCTAAATAGACATTTCTCCAAAGATGATATACAGAGTGCCAACAAACACATGAAAGGATTTTCAACATCACTAATCATTAGAGAAATGCAAATCAAAAGTATAATGAGGTATCACTTCACACCAGTCAGAATGGCCATCATCAAAAAATCTACAAACAATAAATGGTGGAGCGGGTGTGGAGAAAAGGGAACCCTCTTACACTGTTGGTGGGAATGTAAATTGATACAGCTACTATGGAGAACAGTATGGAGGTTCCTTAAAAAACTAGAAATGGAACTACCATATGACCCAGCAATCCCATTACTGGACATATACCCTGTGAAAACCATAATTCCAGAGGAGTCATGTACCACACTGTTCATTGCAGATCTATTTACTATAGCCAGGACATCGAAGCAACCTAAGTATCCATTGACAGATGAATGGATAAAGAATATGTGGCACACATATACAATGAAATATTACTCAGCCATAAAAAGAAACGAATTTGAGTTATTTGTAGTGAGTTGGATGGACCTAGAGAGTGAAGTAAGTCAGAAATAGAAAAACAAATACCGTATGCTAACACATATATATGGAATCTAAAAAAAAAAAAACCAAAATGGTTCGGAGGAACCTAGGGGCAGGACAGGAATAAAGATGCAGACATAGAGAATGGACTTGAGGACACGGGGATAGGGAAGGCTAAGCTGGGACGAAGTGGGAGAACAGCATGGACATAGATACACTACCAAATGTAAAATAGATAGCTAGTGGGAAGCAGCTGCATAGCACAGGGAGAACAGCTCGGTGCTTTGTGACCACCTAGAGGGGTGGGATAGGGAGGGTGGGAGTGAGACACAAGAGGGAGGGGATATGGGGATATATGTATACATATAGCTGATTCTCTTTGTTTTACAGCAGAAACTAACACAACTTTGTAACGCAAATATACTCCAATAAAGTTGTTAAAAAAAAGGACAAAACTCCTATCTTAGACATTTTAATACTTTTTGAATATAACCATTATTGAACATTTTTCTCTAACTTGCTGCTTGTATTTGTATTTGTATTTTTTTCTTTTTTAAGCCAGCAAATCATCTCTAGGTAATATAGCATGGTATTGTGTATAAATATCTGGACTATATGTCAGAAAGCAGATTATTTGTATCTAGTGTTTATAGAAACCAATGAATAAATATTTACATATTATAAGCACTTTTAAATGATAACTTCAAAATAACTCAGGTTTTAAGAACCAGTCTGTATGCGAAAACATCAAAAATCATCAATCTTACTATCTTTCTTCATCAACTCACTGATGACTAAAGTAGAAAAGTCTTTTTTCTAACATACAAAATATATAAGGATTTAATTTCAAGTTTATCATCACACAAATCTGCAAGAAGACATTAGAGAATGATTAAATTTTTGGTTATGGAGTAGGTCAATATTTGTAGGTAAATATTTGAGATGAATGAATAAATGAACAAATGAATAAATGACAGAATTTCATAGTCACATTAAAGAAACTTACAAAGTACTAGAATTAAAAGAGGGTAAATGTTTATCTAAGTGACATTTATTGTTTATTATGTGAAACAGTTTTTCCCTTTAAGGTTAGAAAAAAGGAGATTCTACTGATGAATGTACAAATATAGCTTAAAAATTAATTCATGGAATTGATTTTTCCACACTGCATTCAATTTTATTTCATTTGTTAAAATATCTGTAATACACAGAATAAAAATAAGCTAGTCCTAAATACTGAAATGAAAATAGAAAATAGTTGTTTTAAATTGTATGACCAAATACAGCCTTTTGTTTTCAGTTTCCATGGAGCCCTCATATATTTCTGCATCAAAAATTTGTGTTTACGTGCCTCATACAAGACCTTATCAAATAAGTCTTTTATAAAGAATGAAATTTGTATATTTTTTTCCCCTCACATATGTACTGACAATTTCCTACTACCTGTGTCAATTTATAGTACCAGACAAATCCACTCAGGGTCTTTCTTTGTCATTCTCTACATACATGAGGATGTAGAGATCAAACAGCAAAAGGCAGAGAACTGGGCTCAGTCTACAGACAATGGGTTGCTATTAAGGCATATACTTTGTTAGACTGACAGACAAAAGGCATTATGTGTAATAAGGGGGAATGGAAGAGATACTTGGCTGCTTAATACCATTTATTCTTTTTTTTTTTTTTAACCTTTCAAATCCACTTTTATTTTCCTTTTTCCTCCTCACATACAGAGCTTCTCCACACAGTGCATTTCTTGCAGCTATAAAGTCATTTGACGTTGGTCAGGTACCATTTTATCCCCTAAAACTTTGCTGGCATCAAAATGTGACAGTTAACCAGTGTTAAATCTATAAAATACTTACATAGCAGAGCACATTAAGCTTTAGACGCTAGGCAATTAAACCACGTAAAAATTGGACAAACCCCCATCTTACATGTTCAGAATCAGCTGTTCACAGTCCTATCTTGTGACTGTACATGGTTCAAAAGGCAGCAGAGGCAACAGGCAGTTACTTGAAGGACACTGAACACTATGATCTGGAAGCACATTATGATGCTACCCCAGTATCATGCACCACTCCACCTTTCTTCAAGGTGGTCTCATAATTCTGGAATGGCAGGTCCAGCTGATACCAAATGAAGACAGACAACACAATGTTTACTCTGTGGAGATATTCTAACTCCTACTATGGACGCATGGTGATTTTGAATGCAACTCGTCCTAAAAACTTGTCACGATCATCCTGGTTTTTTAGGTTGGGTGATCCATCAATCTTGCGCTCAACTGTTACTTCGTTTACGTTATTTCTATTACCAAAGATGAGCTGGACGGCAACAAATGACTGTAGATAGCTCCCATGCAATTTTTTCCCATAATATGGAAAATACTTTAAATCTATCGTTCCATTAGAAGCATAAGTTGATAGCACTGATGTGTTTTCACCCTTCAAAATACATTCTATCCTTGGTTCTCCTTGAGGCTTTAATCCAATTATTCTGTTCATTTTCACAAGAATACAAGGGCTTTCTGTGGAGTAGCCAAACTCGGGATCATCCACACCACTGCGTGCTTCAAGTAAGACAAGAGGAAACCGACATGAAGTATAATCTAGACCCTTCTGCTCAAAAAAATGCTCCATCGGGACAATCTGTGAGATTCTTCTGTTCTTCTAAGCCATATGACTTTAGAAATTTCTTAAGGTCATTAATGCACCCTCTATAGGACTCTGGATTAGACACGCTGAATGAAAAATCCAACGCCGTCACTGGTTTTGGAAAAACCGTAAGTCCTGGGCTAGGCATCTGGTCACGATTATTTTGGAACCTCATCGTTCAGAGCCTGAAGCATAGCCCACTTTGTGAATGTAAAGAGTGCAGCCAGGAACCCATAAAAGAACTAGGTGGGGCTTCCCTGGTGGCGCAGTGGTTGATAGTCCGCCTGCCGATGCAGGGGACACGGGTTCGTGCCCCGGTCCGGGAAGATCCCACATGCCGTAGAGCGGATGGGCCCGTGAGCCATGGCCGCTGAGCCTGTGCGTCCGGAGCCTGTGCTCCGCAACGGGAGAGGCCACAACAGCGAGAGGCCCACATACCGAAAAAAAAAAAAAAAAAAAAAAGAACTACGTAGAAGAGCAAGATCAAACCCCAGCTCTTGGCGGTGAGCTCCAGGAACTCTCCGGTAGTCGTGTTGTAGATGAAGAGCTTCCACTCTGCCAGGCTCTGGTTGAAGGACTTCTCTTTCTTCGTCATGGTGTGTGTGCGGACGGCGAGGGGAGCGGCTGCTAAGTGGAAGCTGCTAAGTGGAAGCTGCGAGGAGCGCAGAGGCGCGCGTCCCGGCTGGAGCAGCGCGGCCCGCGACCGCGGCGGAAGGCGGGACGGCCGAGGAATCCTCCTCGCTGCGGTGAGCGCTCAAGCAGACTGCGCTGCGCCGGGCCGCCGCTTCGGCCGCGGGAGCCTCCCATTTATTCTCTTAATTTCAGAGTGGCACCAAATACCAATCATCTCTCTCATCTTTCGTCAAAATGTTGTTAGTGAAAAAGTAGACTCCCTCTGCTATCTGGTTTCTTTTCAGTGGTAACCGAAACCACACAACTGTTCTCAGTCAACTTGAAATCATCCCAAAATGATCATATTTTTTAAATGTTTTAAAAATAAATCTGCCATAATTGTTATGACTCGTGTTTTATAACCATATTTTTATTTTCCTCATTCATAAAGAGATAAAAGAGTATACAAATGCTTGTCACTAATCTATTAGATATTCCTTTACTTATCCATCTCTCCTTTTCAGATTTCTATCTGTTCCTTTAAACTTTATTAAGTTTTGCAGAAAATATTAGATTTGTATAACTGTAAGGTATTTGCAACCAAAATTGATCTTTTTGTTGACTTGACACCTTTAGGATATATTGAAATGCCACTCTCCCCTTTTAGAGAGGTCTTCAAATTGAGAATATACAAACAATTGTATAATTATAACATGAAAAAAAGCCCCTTCTGACTTAGAGTGTGAATAAAAGGTTTAATCCCCACATTATGTAAGAGAAAGACGCTTAGGGCATTGAAAAAGGCGTGCCAGAGCCTGATTGTATATATTGGCTCAACACATTGTAAATACCTAAAGTTGCCAATCTTGACCTCTATAATTCCTCCCTTTGACCACAAAACCCTATTCTTTCAATTATCTTACTCTCCCACTCTTCTCTTCATCTTTGATGCCCTCTAGTCCTTTAATCCTTCCTATTAATAATATAAAAACTAACATATTAATTCACAAAGTGTTGTACATTATTTTATTTAATCTTAACAATCTGTATTATCCCCATTTTAGAGATAAGAAGACTCAGAGATTTAGAAACTCACCCAATATCACACGGCCAGGACTTCTGATATCAAAATAAATGGAGAGAGCAGATGCTTCATTCTCATCTTACATCAACTATACAAACAATAGAAAAAACATGTATGTATATACTTTTAAAAGAACCAGGAATAGCCATCTTCAAAACAGGAAGGTAAACTTTTGGAGGACCATAAACTATGTGTGAGAAAATTGTGTTCTATATAATGAGGTGGCAAGAGCTGGGGGCAGGAGTCCAGATATAACCAACAAGAGGCCTAAGGCAAGGATCCAGGCACATACCGCCACCTTCCAGGCTAGGCACAAAAGAAAATGATGCCTGTGCTCAGGAAGAAGCAGAGCTTCGGGTAATTAACAGAATAACACCCTTGGTACCTGGTAAACTCCGGAGGAGTGGGGAGCATCCGAGCTCAGAAAATTAGCTCTCAAGTTCCACATCTGACAGGATATAATGTCCATTCCTTGTTCTATCAATGGCTCCAACCAAACCTTAGCAGATGTTTCTATACTTCCCATAATATATGCTGTATAAAGCAGAGGTCATACTCTTTCAGGCAATCTCAGCTACAGTGAAGAATGAACAATTAAGAATGACCAAAATGGGGACTTCCCTGGTGGCACAGTGGTTAAGAATCCGCCTGCCAATGCAAGGAACACGAGTTCGGGCTCTGATCCAGGAAGATCCCACATGCCGCGGAGCAACTAAGCCCGTGCGCCACAACTACCGAAGCCCGCTCACCTAGAGCCATGCTCTGCAACAAGAGAAGCCACCGCAATGAGAAGCCCGTGCACCACAACACAGAGTATCCCTGCTCACCACAACTAGAGGAAGCCCGTGCGCAGCAACGAAGGCCCAACGTGGCCAAAAATAAATAAATAAATTTATTTAAAAAAAAAAGAATGACCAAAATGTTGGAAGTGTACCAACTCCATGAAGGACTATGAACTCAGTAAAGGGTAGGAAAAGGTGAGGGATCACAGAGAAGTCAAACTGTATGTTTCAAATAAGTAAAATTCATACACTCAAATAAAGGAAGATTATTGTATACATGAAAGAATAGGTACTTATGAAAGAGAACCAATTAGAAATTCTGGAGCTGAAAAGTGGTAGAACTGGGACTCAGACACAAGTTTCCTCCTTTCAAGATCTATGTTCTCTCCTCTGATATCAGCTACCCCCTAAAAACACACAGAGACATATATACATGCTTATTTGCTTATTTATTTAGCTTTCTCATTACTCTACCTCTATATATAGTCTTGACATCAAAGGAGCCTGTTATTCTCTTGTCTCCACATCTACTCCACTCACCTTGCAAATCTGTAATCTTGTGGCTCTCAACTTTGGTTGCATACTAGTTATTCTCTGCAACATTAAAAATAAATACACTGTAACTACTCTAAACAAATTGCAATCTGATCCTTTCTGAGTAGGACTCATGCATTGATATATTTTAAAGCTCCATGGATGATTCTATAAGAATAACTGCAATTATATACTTTTGTTTCAGAAAGGGCTAATTATTCACTAAAAATGTGCACCTTCCCCTTCCATTGTAAAAAGTCATAATTAGGAAGCAGCTGCCTAGTTAGGGAGTTATTCCTGAGCACCCCCGTATCAAGGTAGGGCCAGGTGATGAGTGCTCATCATTAGAATATAAACAGAAATAATGCATATCATTTCTGATAGGAGGAAGTTAAAAAGCAGTGTATATTCTTCATTCTCTCTTTTCCTATCTACTAACTGGATGTAGAAGACTCTAGGGGGTCTAGCAAGCACAAAATCACAAGGTGGAAGGAGCCTGGGCCCATGAATCACAACTTGAAGAAAATCACGCTCCGACCAAGTTTTATATCATCACAAAATTACTCAGAGAAACACATGTATTATAAGTCTCTAAAATTCTGAGGTTTTTTTCATCAGCTAGAATTACCCAGATCAACAGAAAAATTGGTACCTTGAAATGGGGTGCTGCTGTGACAAAAAACTCAAATGTGTGGAATTAGTGATCAGGAAGCAGGCATCAGGGAAACAACTAGCAGAGGCTGGTAAGATGGAATAGCGGTAAAAACATTTTTCAAGTATTACCTTCAATAACTCGGAAAGCAGCCCAAAAACCTGTAAGCTTGTAACTCTACAGCCATAGTTCTCAACTGGGGATGATTTTGCCCCCTGGAGGACATTTGGCAATGACTGAAGACAGTAAAACATCATGAAAATTTTAGTTATTTTTCAAGATCAACTCAATTGTTATGACTTACTCCTCCTATCAGATTACACTACCTTATGTCACTCATATTAGTCTTGTATATGCACTCCATCAGAATGTGACACAATTCATTCTCCCTTTTTTTACATTTGTCTCCTCTTCTCTATTATAAGTCTAATGTAGTCTAATCCATGTATCCCATATATTGCCTAGAATGTCTTACACACAGAAACAATACAATTTGTGTTTGTTGAGTACACATTTGTTGAATGAATATATACTATTCTTCAAATCACTGATTCTACGGTCCTTGATCCAGTATTGAGGTACACATCAAAAGATCACTTCACAATACAAGTCTTACAGAATCTGAGGGCTTACAGACACTAGTTTTCACATTATTAGGTGTTCCCAGCGACTGCTACCCTCTGGGCATTCTTTCACCCCCAACTTCTAATTGCATGCGACTAGTTACTGTGTAAACTTGCCAGCTGCCTTAAATAGGGAAAACAGTTAAGAGTACATTTCTAAGGAATGTATTCGGTCTAAAGAGTTTGAATGATAGTCTTTTAAGGAGGTTAAGGGTTGGAAAATAAACTCAATTTTAGTACTCGAGTAGTAACAAGGGTACGAAAAACAGAAACCACTATGGCTATCCATAGGAAGAAATGGTCAGAGGCAAGGGAATCAGGAAAGGCTAACTAAGAAAGGTGATATATATGTATATATGGAGAGAGATAAGAAAAGATAATTACCTACTTTGATATTACAGACCAATATAGATTAGCTTAATTTGGCACTGTTAAAAACTCCTTAGCGCATCTAGTTGGCTCTGACATTAGGATGCTAAAGGACAGTTTACTATAGATGGAAAGCAAAACAACAATTTAAATTTCCCTTCCAGACTGAAATACTGCTTCTCAGTTGAAGATACAAATCTGGACTTCAGGGTGACTGGAGACAGATTTGGGATCATAAGCATACAGGTAATGGAAATGGATGAAGTCACTCAGCAGTAGTGAAAACCAAAAAAAGAAAAGTTGAAAATGTAGAGGATATACAGAGTAGAAGCCACTGAAGGAATTAATAAGCAAACTAAATCATTATGGTTTCCTCACATAATCCATATCACATTATGTTGGCTGTTTTATATGAGTTTACAATTAAACCAGATGGCTTTGTTTTTTCTCAAATATATTATTTTTTCCACCTTGATTTCAAGATCTTTAGTATATGAACCACTCTTCCCCGTCTTTATATTTTCCTAAACGCATCACCTCCAGTAGTCAATGAACTTTTGATTCACTGAATTTAAACCTGGCAAGGAATTCCACTCCTTTCACCCATCCACCCCCCAAAAGCCCAAATCTCTCATAAAAGGGAAGTTTCTAAATTCCTGCATCAACCTCTGCAGGTAATCCTACCCTCACAACATTCTTGGCTACTAAGAGTGTGGGTTTAGAGAAATATTATTCAGTTGATCAAGGCTCATCAATGGGAAAACCTGGTAAGACTAGAGAGAACATGATCCTATGGCTAATTTCTTAATAGAGCAATAGAAAGCCAAACAGCTTTCGGTGGGGCATTGAGGGAAGAAGCATTAGAAACTAAGACTTTATGACTTTGGGGCAGATATGGCACCCAAAGAGCTTCTGGTGTCATCCACCAAATGGTCCCAACTACTGATCAAATGCATTCAACTTGGTGCTGACTGCTTAACATTCCAAAGGTGAAAAGGAGAAAAGCAGAGATTACAGGGACCATCTGCAAATGAGCAACACATACCAGTAACCTGGGGCTAGGATGTTAAAATTCACATCATTACAAAACAAACCTCCCTGTAGGCCACATTTCCTTTTAATTTTCTTCTTCTCATCTAACCACCCCCTCTTTTATTTGAACCTAACGGTCATTCTCTTCACTATGTCATCTCATTTGGGGGTTTATTTTTTTCCCCCTTTGATCTGTATGGATCTGAGTGTATACATGCTAATGTGCCTTTGGTGGTAGTGGTTTACAACAACTTTGGGAAGGCAAGACTTTCATGTTGGGACTATACTGTGCCAACTCTTCAATTCTCTTTGAGATTACCTCATGAACTAAAGAGAAAGGTTTGCATGAATTGTTTTCTCAATGGTGGGTTTTAAATTGCTGAAGTGAGAAAGGATCCTCACTGAGCACAGCTAACCAGAAGTCAAAAAACAGATGATCCCAATTTCAAATGCTATTAGGCTGTGGATAAACAGGGAAATGGAGAGTAGTGCAAGAGGAAGGCTAACCTCATAAAAGGGTAAAAGGAAAGGGCAATTGCTGCCACAAGTGCACTGAAAAATAGATAAGTAAATTCAGACACTGGTGGCAGGTGGCGGAGGAAGGTGGCAGGGAATAAATGTTGAAGATTGGAAAGGTTAAGAGGTTAGCCTAGGTTGGATAAAATAAATGTAGGCTTTGGCATCAAATACCTGGGTTTAAATTCTTACCTGTAGTCAAGTGATCTTCAGCAATTAAGATATGATCTGAGCATCAGTATTTCCACCTAATTCATAATTTTAGGGTTACTGATATAAATACACTGCTTAGAACACAACATGGTATTCAGTAATTGGCAGCTTTTATAATTATATTTAAGGATAGAAGAGTCCAAAACAGAACTTTTAGTTTACCATTGTTGGCAGCTTTCAGAAAAGAGAAAATAGCTACAAACCAAAGAAAGAAGAGCCAGTCTCTCACAGGAGAAAGAGTCACAAGATTCATACTCAAGGCCACAAAACAGTGAACCTTTTACTAGATATTAAAGTTTAAAACCACACAGCTTAACAGTAATGTTAATTTTACCACTAGGTGGCAATGATACAGCTGAATTTCACTGACAAGGTTAATTTTAAAAACAGTGAGCAAATCCAGACATAAATTCCAAGAAACTTTTTAGTACATATTTTCATTTTAGAAAAATGAAAAAAATTCTATATACAATTTAATTTATAGCAAAATGTGTGATTATCTGATTCAATATGTATGTTAACTTCTGAGGCAATTCATGCAACAAATACAATTTTTAAACAGTTCTGGTCACAGTTAAGTCTTTTTAAAAAACCTAGACATATATCATGAAGAGAATAGAAATCATGGAAAGCTACAAGTATTTTTGAAGCTTTAGAGTTCTAAGAAAGTCATTATAAAATGCAAAGTATTTCAATGAAAAAGTTAAACCTTTCAAAAATGACTGATAGAGAACAATTCTTTATTTTTAAATTTAGGGCCAAAATATGAAATAATATGCAGACACTTTGCTTTTAAATTACATATGAAATTAATATTCATATAGGTAATATCTTTTCAATGTCAAATAAAACTACGTTGTTAAGCAAGTTTATCAAAATTCTAATGAATTCAGGAATACCTTTTTACAAATGTTAAAATAATAAATGATGAAATTCCTTAGAATCTGTACTTTCCATAATTATTTCTGCTTTCTTCATAAAACAGATAATTTATAGCTTATTAAAAATACTTTATTCTTCTTTTCATATCAAATAAGAGAAGGTATGACGAACTTCTTCAAATTATAGACATTTTCAAGTGCATAGTAAAAAAACCCAAAAAACAAAAAACTTACAAATACCCAAGATATTCCCTCACATATAGGGTGGGAGCTCACATCACCACATGTAACATTATAAAACCTGTACTATAATTAGATGAATAAATAATAAACCTATACTGTTATCCAATTAATAATTAAAAAAAAAGACCCAATTAAAATGAGCCTATTTATTCCCTTTGTATAAATAACCTAACGTTCCCTAAATTTTCAACTCCCAGTTTCTACAAATGAATAGGTCAGAATATCTTATATATAAGATTTCCAATAGTTTTCTAATTTAGCAATCACTTCCTATATTTACTTTACTTCCAGAAAAAAGTCCCCCCCAAACAAATGTAAGAAAAGCATGATTTCTAAGTTATTTTATTAATTCATAGATCAGTTTCTCCTTCAATTTGAACTTCATTTTGAATTATTATAGATCACCCTGAAATCTAACAATATAGCTATTTCTCATTCCATCAGTGTATACAAATATACAAAACAAACAACCACTTAAGATGGTTAGCACAAAGAAAGATTACTGTGGCAGCCCTCACAAATCAAACAAGAGATTTCAGGAAAGTGCTCAATCTGTTCAGTTACCTGTAACTTCTGCTAGAAAATTTATGGAATGCCACTGTCATGGAAGGGATAATTGTAGATCTACAAAAATGAATACATACGTATGTGTGATTTATACCTATACAGAATCAGCTTCTGATTATCTACACAGATAAAGGGACAAGAGATAGATGCTGCAAAACACATAATCCTCAAACCACTTCAGATACATTTTTCGTATCTGTATTTCACAGGGCTGTGTCTGAGAATTCAGAACACAAAGAAAATTAAGCCATATTGCAGAGATCAAGAGTTACACAATTACCAAAACAATGGTAATGCTGATATACCATTACTAACTTGACTTTGTCATCTTCTGTTTATTTCTGATGGTGGCTCGAAGTTTACGTATCACCAGTCTATCAGGCAGAATCATATCACCTTGTTGTTCTAGATAATCCAATAAATTTTCAGTCCATTGGAGAGCAGCTGCATGATTAATATGTTTCTCTGGAATCAGTTCTATTTCCTCCTCCTCATTTTCACTGGATTCATCTGTCTGGCCTTGTGCTCTTCTGATGATTTCACTGTCAGTTAAGACTTCATAGCCTGGTTCAGTACTGTCCACTTCAAGCCATTTTTCAACGTTCTCAGGAGTCACATTTTCCAATCCTTTGGTGTGTTGTAAAATGGTAGCCACAGCAGCCACTGAGATATCTTCTTCATCAAAGTCCAGGCTTTCTTTTTCCTCTATGGTAGGGAGAATCTTCTTCCATGCTCTGCTAATGGTAACTGGCTTTACTAAATTCCATGCCATTGCTATTTCATAAAGTGCATCTAGCAGAGTTAGTTTCTTCCAGAATGATCTCAGGTCATTGCCTTCTTCCAAGTTGTTCTGGAGAAGACCTGCACGATAGTTTCTCTTCATCATAGCTATGACTCCCTGATTTGAGGGCTGAATCAACGAAGCCACATTAGGTGGTAAATATTTAGCAAATATTTGGCCATCATCTGACCTCAGGACATTTTCATTTGGATGTGTTGGTGAATTATCCAACAAGAGCACAGCCTTTTCTTGCAAGCCTTTGGATCTTAAGTGCTCGCGAACTTGTGGCACAAAGATCTTATCAAACCATTGTCGGAAAATGGAAAGATCCATCCATGCACCTTTTTGGCTGAAATAAGAGACTGGCAGGTTTGAGGTGTCAGTTGACTTGAAGGAGCGAGGTTTCTTTGCTTTCCCCACAACACAAAGCTTAAGTTTGTGTAAACCTGTTGCATTGGCACAACACATGATAGTGACTCTTTCTTCAATTGACTTGTGCCCAGGGGCTGTGCATTTACCTTTGATTACTGAAGTCCTGGAAGGCAAGCATTTCCAAAACAGTCCAGTTTCATCTGCATTGTAGATCTGTTCTGGTTGCAAATTCTCTCGTTCAATAAAGTCTCGAAAGTTGTTGCAAAAATCTTCCACAGCTGTCTCATCTCCACTTAATCTTTCGTTTCTAATATTAATCTCTCTAATGCTGTGCCGCTGCTTAAAACGAGTTAACCAACCAGCAGAGGGGTTAAAATCACCATCCATTCCCAAAGCATAAAAGAAGAACTCTGCCCTTTTTGCACAAATTGGTCCAGACACGGGATTCCCTTTTGCTCTTTGCTGGTTGAACCATTCCAGCATTGCTCTGTCCAGTTCCTCATACATGGATGGCTTCATAGATTTCCTCTTGGCCAGAAGACTTGTGGAATCAGAACTGCTTGCGTAAGTTATAATCTTTTCCTTATTTTTTCTTATATCCCGAACTGTTGTCTCACCAATTCCATAAATCACTGCCAGTTGTTTGGAAGAACCTCCATCTTCAAGTTTCTTTATTATATCAAGCTTATCTTTAATAGTTAACACAACACGCTTCCGTTTCCCTGACATGGTGAGGCTCTGGGACTCAGGGACTCACCCCAGACTCACACAGAAGCAATCCTCTAAATCCTGCCTTCTCTCACAGACTCACTTTAACACAGCCTTACACACTCAGTCTTTCAACCTTACCAGGCACCTGGTGGCCCTGACCCCTTCCCTGGCTGGGCTGGGCTGGCAAAGAGACGGCAAAGGACGATCAGAGGGGCGGAAGTCTGAGAGAACAGGCCTTTAACTTTAAATGGGCAGTAGAGGAGGCCCCAAGTCACCGCGGATAATCCGGATTACAAACATTTGTTTTATTCCCCCAGTGGCCGCGAGAAAGACTATAACCCCATCGTGACCACAAGCCTCCTTCACGCCCAGATCCCGGGTCAACGGCCGTCACTAACCCCCGCCACACCCCAAAGTTACAGCAGAGAGCGGAAGAGCCAGGGAGTCGGGGACTGGCCCCATTCCCCAGGGGGACGGTTACGTTGGATTCCTTCCCCTGCAGTCAGCCCCTTCACCGCAAGCCCCACTTCCCCGCGTTGGCGTACTTAGCCTACACAGTCCTCCCCGTTCCTCACTGCCCGCCGAGCTCCCTCTCCCCACCTCAGTTGGAACCAGGACCCCGTAACGCTCCCTGCCTAACGCGCGGCGACCGCTCCTCCCCCGACCACAAGCTCCCGGAAACGCCCCCTCCCACCGCCGGGCCCGCCCATAGCCCCTCCCAGAGGCGGGACTTCCCCCCGTCTCCGGAAGGAGGAGGAGCGTCGTCAGTCTGGACTGGGTACCTGGGCGGAGGCAAAGGTGGAGGCGGAGGCAGAGGAGATTTGGTAGGTGAGGGCGTGGGTGCGGTGCGGGCAAGCTTCCGGCTGCTGATGGTTTATTAGAAGGGCGGGGATAAAAAATTCCCGCCGGCGCTCTCGGGGTAGGCGGGACGGCTGCCCTCCGCGCGTCGCTCCACTTGCGGGCCGCCGGGGCAGAGCTGCAGTGGGCGGGGTGCCAGTTACTTCCGCGAAGGGGAAGTGGGCAGGGCTGATGCGCGGGGCTCCGCGGGTAATTTCGCGGGTTTCTGGCTTTTCCAAATCCTTGTTTGTTTTCTGGGAGCCGAGCTCCTCTAAGGTCCGGGGGTTTGTGACGTCCCGCGCACTTCATCGCGAAGCTCTGTCAGAGGGTCCCGTTTCTTAGCTACGGTGCCTCCTCCTTCCTGGGGGTGAGTAGCAGACGGGCGGGCGATCTGCGCCAGGTGTCTACGTCCCGCCGAGGAGACAGGTTTGTAATCATGAAAATGACTGTGGTGTTAACTCCCGAGAGGCTCTATTCCTTCCTAGGCCCCTCATCCCTGCTGAATTTAGCGAACCATCTTCAGTGTTACAGATTTTAATGAATACTATAGTTGTCGGAGATAGCAAGCCGGCAGGATCCACTCTGTGCGAAATTTTGGAGTACTAAACCGTAAATCTAAGTAGGGGACATTGGCTTTCCTCCCTTTATGTTTTTCGTATTTTCCTATTTCCCACTTCTGTTTTGTTGTGCTGCCCTGTTTTCCAGCCAGTGGAAGAACTATGATAAATTTATTCACAGCACTGCGATAAGAACAAAAAAAGAATCATATTCTGTAGCCCTTAAATCATGTATTACGCTGGCTTGTTTTGGTGTCGCAAGTAATCTCGTCAGATTGTGAGCTCCTTGGGAGCAGAGACCGTGTTGTTGAATTCTAGAAACGCCACAGCTCCGGAGCATGTGCTGGCG
The DNA here is from genome assembly GCF_039906515.1 of Pseudorca crassidens. NCBI lineage: Eukaryota > Metazoa > Chordata > Mammalia > Artiodactyla > Delphinidae > Pseudorca > Pseudorca crassidens. The sequence continues at coordinate 72,865,834 of NC_090304.1, read as the reverse complement.
CATAGTATACATTCAATGACTGTTTCTTTGGTTTATTAAGGTTTCCTCTCCAAACTGTCATATAAAAGGAAACATCAAGAGGGGTAATGTTTTACAAATAGGATGCATCCCTTCTGGTGGAATTTCAAGTAATGGCTGGGGTTCCACCACCCTTCAAATTTTTAAGTGTAAACTACCACCTACATTGTTCATAGGGCAAGTCGATGATTCCTAGAATGAATCTTTTCTTGATGAATTAACCTCAAACTTTAGAATAAAGGATATTTCTTCTGATGAGAAATTCAGGTGGCATCAAAGTACCCTTTTTAGTTGTAGAGTTACCATGCTAGAGAAAGAACACAAGCCTTATGGGTTATCGCCTTGACATTCTTTGGCAGACAGGATAGTATGTGCTATTTACATGATTTTAACCATGAAACAAAGATGTGATAGTATTGATCATCTTCATTCACTTATTTAATGCTCTCTGTGTGGAGTCCCTGTTTTTCTCTTTGCCTAAAGGTAAGGTATCATTAAAGAAGCTTGATAAAACTTTCATTTCAAAAAATTGAGTGTATACTCAGCATATATAGAAATTACATCCATTTGCATGGATTATTTTCTGAATGAATTATAATGATCAAGAGATGTCTTACCCATCAGCCTGGCTCTATCTTCTCATTTCTGTCTTCAGGTTCAGTTCACTCACCTTTTCCCTGTCATCCTTCTTCCCTCCCCAGCTCACACAGTAAAAGTATCCACACTTAAAAAGAGGAGCCAACCATAATCAAATTATCTTCCTTTTCAATGACAGATTTTTTGACGTTATTGATATAAACAGCAATTTTGAAATATGAGACGCCCTGGAAATTTGGCAGTTGGCCAAATGAAATTTGATTTGTTTACATAAAATTTGTCTCCTCAAACATTCAATACTGCAGCTTTCCAAAATAATTTTTTTCTCATCAGAGACTGCCTTTCTTTGGAATCTTTACTTTTTGACTCAGTGGGGAATCCCTTAAATTTTGTGGTCAGTGTCATCAGTAAGGTGGTAGAGGGAAGTCTGCAAGTTTTCATCTCTCTTGCACATTCTTTTCTTGCCTGTTAGATAAATAATTTACAGAAGTTTCTGGCCTAATTCATGTGCACTAAAATCCAGTTACATAATTTAAAAAGCATGTTTGTAAACTCTTAGTCAAACTATTTTAATGATTATTTTCAGAAACTAAAATTTAGCCTGAATGAGAGATAAAATAATGACTTCTTGAAGGCATAACTTTTCCTACCTTGTACAAATATAATATTGGCAGCAGTCATTGTTTAGCACTGGATGGGGAATCAGGAGATCTGGTTTCTAATCCCTGCTTTGTCACTAACGAGCTGTGTGATCTTCGGTAAGTCATTTAAACTCTACGTCCTTGGCTTTGATTTTTATACATGAAGATAGACAATATCTTCCTTTTAGGATCAGTGTCAGGATTTTAAAATATATTTGAAAATGTACTGAAAATTACTATACATATAGCGTTTTTTAATAGCTTAACTCTGTGCAGTCATAGATATTTGAATAGTGTGACATTCTTAATCATTTCTATTATTGTCATAGGAATCACCTCTTGAAATAACTGTCTTTTGCACATGGTATAGTTTTGTAAGATAATCATCTAGTGTGTATGAAACTGCTTTTGAGTACTAATAAAATCATCTTAATATTCCTCCTGTCCATACTTTAGTGTATCTGCTGAGGCCATATCTGTCTGTTTTCATAAACTTGTTTTCATTATTTCTCCCAATTCAGACAGATTTATAAAAAAGCCTTACCTTCTTATTGTAGTGTAAAGCACATGCACAGTTAGCTTATGCAAATTCATAACTATATATGCTTAAAAAATACTTCTTTGTATTATATGGCTTCAAAATATAACCTGCCTAGTTTATCTGGTGTTTAATAAAAAGAAAAAAAACAGTAATCTGTTTAAAACCTGAAAGAGAAACTGGGGGGACATATTTTGCAGCAGTATGGTATACAATAATCCATACTTTGAAGAGTAATATAGAGATCTTTAAAAAGAGTAATTTTGACCACACACAGTTTTATTCTTTGCTGATTTTAATATAAACCTTCTGTAAAATGCAACCTAAGTGTAATTTCAAATAGCAGAATATTTGGTCTATGGACTAGGATTTGGTAGATCGCTGTTACAGTGCTGAAGGTATCTTGTAGCAGTTACTGTCATAAGGTCGCCTACATTATAATTTCTTGTGTATAATCTTAGCAACTGTTGTTGTTCTGATTTTATATGAGTTGTTACCATTATAGAAGCAGTCACATTGCCTTATAAACATAACAGAATTTGTGCAATGAAATGGGTGGTATCTCCCCCCCAACTAAAAAGATAATCATCTTGGGAAGGTATAAACTGGGTTCAGTAACACTGCCATTGCTCAAAAAATTTCTGGCGTTCTAGTTTTGGAATTACCATCAGAGTTTGCAGCACATTTAAAAAATATCTTTAATAGTAGTTAATCTTCATCTTTTCAAATTGCCTTTCATTTCTGGAAGCTGGTAACAGTCCCTTATAACTAAGACAAGTGAATAAAGTGGATATTTAAATGTCTCTTTGGGATAAAAAATGAAGTATGATTATTTTCATATTTTTTGAAAATAAAATAGAAAATCTCCAGAATATTCTGTGCCATCATGGAAATATTAGAACAATCAACCTCATAATGTGATTTCTTTGAAGGAGACAGCACTCAGTTGAATACATAAGTTCTTATATGTGTATTATGAGGTCAGTCTCATTGCATCGTGATCATATTTCTATTTTCCTTAGCAACCACAGAAGTATATATATGTTACCGTTTTTCTAGTTAAATTGTCTCTAATTGTTCTTTTACTGTATACTTGTGATAATTTTGATGGTGTTCACCCTTTTCTGAATCAGGAACTTAGATCATTTGTTTTCCTTCCCAGTACCATGCTCTGCTTCGCCATGAAACTTTTTTGTTTTTTCACCTATGTTATTGGATTGTTAGTAAGTTTTCTATTGGATTATATTGTATCTTTAACTTTTAATGGATTAAAGCCATTGCCATTTTACTAAAATATATGGAGGCTGAAATCTTGGTAGATAAGTTATCACTCAATTTTGCACTGTTATCTATTTTATGTCACTTAGTACTTTATAACTTTCTTCATATAAATGTTTAACTTTTATGTTATAATTCATGTAATTTATTCAGAATCCTTCTTTGCTTATGGGAGGAATCATTCTGTAATTCCACCCTACCTTTCTATACTGGTCTCTTTTTTCCAGCATAAAGCCTTTTTTCACACCTTTTTGGTCACACTTGTTATTAAACATGTCATGTTCATTCTCAGTGCCAAAGTTTTGACTTTATCATTTTTTCCTGAAATCCCTTTGTCTTTCATTCTTTCTGTTCAAATTTAATCAGTTCTTCAGCGGTCTATCAGATCATATCTGTTCAATAAAATTTTCAGTGAAACACTTGCTGTTCTGATCTTCCTGCATCTTTACACTTTTATTGCAGTTATTTTTTTATCACTCATTTGGTACTAAATGAATACTACCTTGCATTTTTCTTAATTATGAACCTCTATCAGCACAACATACAACATAATTCAGAATAGATGTTCATATGATGATTTCATAGATGTTCAATAAATTATTTGTTCCATAATTTGTTATGCAAATTATGCAACCATCTTCACTCAGATATTTCATGTGATTTTACCTTTGTGAACCATTTAATAACACCAAATAAATATAGTTTGTACCATAAATGCATTCATTGTTGTAATCTGGTTATCATTATTATATTCCTAATAACTTTATTTTGTAGAAGCTTAAGTGAAAATGGTACATATTAGAAGACATGAAACAAGGAAAAATTCTAAAACTCAAGAGTGTGAACAGAAATCTCGAGTGGATTGGAGGCGGACTAAAAGAAGTAGTCTCTCACAATTATGTGATAGTGATGATGAACTTGAGAGTGATGAGGAGCTTGATAGTGATGAAAGTGTTGACAGTAATGAAAGTGTTGACAGTGACGAAGAGCCTGATAGTAACGAGGGGCTTGATAGTAATAAGAAGCCAGAAAATGAAAGAGAGCTTAAATTAATTAAAGTTGAAAGTGAAGGAAACAATAGTAAGCATCTCATTAACACTGGCAACAGTTCAACATATGAAGAAGAAAAGAACAAAACCAAACATGGAAGTATTGACTTACCAGATCATGAAAAGCATTCAGGTCAAGAGGAAGATGATCTCAACAAACACTCTGGACAAATAACAGAGGAGGATTTAGAAGAAGAACACATCAAGCGAGGGAAGAGAAAAAGGACCTCCTCTGTGATGTACGACAGTGATGAAAGTGACGACAGTGATATCCTTATTAGAAAAGTGGGAGTTAAACATCCACGTAGAGTGGTTGAAGATGAATGTTCTTCAGTGGAGATGGAGCAAAAAGAACCTGAAAAAACTTTAGCTGCAAGAAAGCGAGAACAGCTCCAGAAACTGCAAGACCTCTCAAAACAGAGATCTCGTCAGAGACGCAGTAGTAGTAGAGATTTTGAGGTGTGTTATATTTTATTGGTTTTCTTACTGTTTTTAACTTTTTAAGTATTTTATAAAAATCAAAGGGCTTGAGTCTGTTCTATTTCACAATAATTCTAAAATTTATTTTTTAGTCAAGTTTCCTTGAACATGTTTGATTGCAGTATTGTATCTAATAATATTTTTTATGAGCCTCATTCTTTCACTCTTTTTTAAAATTGAAAGACTTCTTTAAAATTTGGTCTTTCCTGTTTTTAATTTCTACTTATAATCTTAATGTCGATTTTAAACATTTTATTTCACTTACCAGGGTATATTATCTTCTTCCTAATTTCAAAAGTTCAACATTTAACATAAGATTTTTTTAACCTTAAAATATAAAATTAATTTCTACAAATCAGTTTTTTATTTCAGATTTAATCTTAATTTCACATCCATACTGACAATTTTTTTTTTTTTTTTGCGGTACGTGGGCCTCTCACTGTTGTGGCCTCTCCCGTTGCGGAGCACAGGCTCCGGACGCGCAGGCTCAGCGGCCATGGCTCACGGGCCCAGCCACTCCGCGGCATGTGGGATCCTCCCGGACCGGGGCACGAACCCGTGTCCCTTGCATCGGCAGGCAGATTCTCAACCACTGCACCACCAGGGAAGCCCCATACTGACAATTTTTTAAAGGTACACTTTACCAAAAATACTAAAAGGTATGTTTTAATTTAATTAGGACTCTGAAAAGAAATCCTGCCCAAGCAGTGATGAAAATGATGATGAGGAGGAGGGGAAGGAGGAAGATGATTATGAATATGATGAAGATGGAGATGATTATGTTATTGATGACTTTGTAGTGCAAGATGAGGAGGGTGATGAAGAGAATAAAAGCCAACGAGGAGAAAAACTGAAATTAGTAAAGCAGAATTCTCTTTGTAAGTTAAATATCAAGAGAATGTTTTATAACTTGTTCTAATCATGATATTATACTAAGTATCAAATCAGCCTTTTACTATCATGTTCTAAATCATTGATTAGGAACTGTGGTTTCATTTTCAGGTAAATTTGTCTAATAATAGTTTATTTTAGTGGTTTTGAGAACCCTTTACACTCTTAAAAATAATTGAGGACCCCAAAGAGCTTTTGTTTCTGTGGGTTATATCTATCAACATTTACCATTGTAGAAATACAAAAGAGAAATTTTAAATATATCTATTAATTAAATGACTTAAAATAACTCGTGTAATATGATAAGCTCGTTAGATAATATTTTTCTGAAAAATAACTATTTTTCAAAAAAATGAGAAGAATGGCATTATTTTACATTTTAATAAATATATTTAACATCTAGCTTAACAGAAGGCAGCTGGGTTCTTATATCGGCTTTTGCATTCAGTCTGTTGTGATATTTTGTGATATTAGATGAAAGCAATTTTGTTTCACACAGATAGGTAGCTGGAAAAGGGAGGATTGTTTTTAAAGCATTTTTAAAATAATTGTGGATATTCTCATTTGACACCACACCAAAATTGAACAAGTGGTAGTTTCTTAAAGGTTAGTTTGCAGTATGGAATGTGAAAGCATGTGAATGAACTTTTAGTACTTAACATTACATTCCATTGGTTTGTCTTGTAATTTGAATGGATCTTTTACCCATGCATGATTTTATAACATCATGCACTGATCATTTGGAAAATATTGGTTCACTGGGTTATGTAGCGCTTCCATATTTTGACACATTTCATTATACAGTATTTAAGAAATCACATTCATTAATATCACCACCAATCTCATCAGAAAATTCTTTAGGTATTGGGAAGTTGTCAAGCTCATAGTAACAAATACAAGTTTTTCAAAATTCTAATTTCTACTCAAAAATCTGTTTTTTATCTTTGGTAACAAATACTGTGAGTTCTTGAAATGACAGTTTCTCTTTGCTCATTTTTGACAAAATATTTGACAAATGCCTGAATAACATAGTTGGTCAATAGTTCTCTCAAGTAAACATGGTATTTCAAGTAAACCTGACAAATGAGGCTTTTTTAACTCCCAACTCAGTTTTTTCTTAAAGTACGATATTACACTTGATATGCAGCACAAGTGCTTTATCCATACTTACCATTTCATCTCACTGAATACAAAAAAGGTGTATCCTCAAGATTCAAGATTTAATAAAAGTAATAATTTTTACTGCTTCATCAAGGACATTCTTAAGTGAAAGTAGGTTTTTTACTGAATGCATAGGAATGATTATAATGATTACTAGTAGTTTGATCCTATAGCCATGATTCATGTTAAGGGGTCAGCTGCCTTATGCATAGTTACTTTTGCAACATCATTGAAAATGTCAACATGGTGAAACAGCAGATAATTATCTTAGTGTTATTGCTTTGACCTCACTGATCCCCTTTAATGGACTAGGAGACTTCCAGGGGTCTACAGATCACACTTTGAGAACCACAGGTGTTATCTGATCTTTTGAAGTGAAACTCAGTGAAACCTATCAGGAAATTAGAATCTTTTATATTTTCACACAATGAAAATATAAATAATAGGGCCCTGAAAATTTAGGATGTCTTTAAATATGTATTATTGTTCTGATCCCTATAATTGTACATAAATTTAAAGACTTTTTTATGATGTTTTACAACTCTGGTACAACTCTGTTGGATGAAAACATTTTTTTTCTTCAAGAATGCATTTTTTCCAAAAAAAATTAAAGGGCATATTTACTAAAGTTAAGTGTAATATGGTTCAAATTAGATACCATGATTTAGATAAATTAGTAGATTTAGGTATGAATCAAATTTCAAGAAATTTATCAGTTACAGAAATGCCAGTGATAAGCATCTGTGTATTGAAAGTTAATGACTGTTTTCCTTATGTCAGTAGGCACTGGTTCACCTGCCATCTGGACATTTGAATCCCAGGAAAACACAATTAGGAAGTGTCCCATCATTCTGGATATTAATATCTAGAATGTGATAGAACATTTACTGAGAGATACCCACTCATAAACACTCCTGTTAATTAATGAAAATAAAAGTCCACCACATGGGAACTATTTTAACTTTCTTCTCTATCCTACACTTTTATGCTTACTTTTGTTTTTTTAAGGGAGGTTTTAGATTTACTGAAAAGTTGAGTAGAAAGTACAGAGAGTTCCTATATAACCCCTCATTCAGAGTTTCCCTGTTATTAACATCTTGGATTAGTTTGGTATATCTGGTGCAATCGATGAGCCAATATGAATACATTATTAACTGTAGTTCATAGTTTGTGTCGGGGCTCACTCTTTGTGTTGTACATTCCATGGGTTTGAGAAATGTATAATGATGCAACAGGTATCCACCATTACAATATCAGAACAGTTTCACTCTCCTAAAAATGCCTTGTTCACCACCTACTCATCCCTCCCTCCCTCCCACCCCAGAACCCTTATCAACCACTGACCTTTGAAATGTCTCCATAGTTTTCCCTTTGCCAGAATGTTTTATAGTTGGAATCTTACAGCATGTAGCCTTTTCAGGTTGGCATATTTCACCTAATAACGCATTTAAGTTTCCTCCATGTCTTAATGTGCATGATAGCTCATTTCTTTTTATCACTGAATAATATTCCATTGTATGGATTACCACAGTTTGTTAATCCACTCACCTGCTGAGGGACATGTTGGTTGCTTCCAAGTTTTGGCAATTATGAATAAAGCTGCTATAAATATTTGTGTGCAAATATATCTATGGACATAAGTTTCCAACTCATTTGGGTAAATATCAAGGAGTCCTGTGCTTGCTTTTACTATTGAGCATCTCCACCTTAGAAGGAGATGTACCTCATTTTCTATGCAATACATTTTATCTTATGTGTTCTTAATTGAAGCTTCTCCTTCTGGCTCTATCCTTACAAGCTCTCTTTTCTCAACTTGTAACCATATTAATGCCTTTCCTCCCTTGAGTTAGCATGTTCTATTAGCCACCATTCTAAATCTTATCTTTTGGTTCAAGTCTCCCAGTAACTCTGCAAAGCATTGTGCTTAGACTATTATACCCATCGATCCAGTGAAATTGCTCTCACCAAAGTTAGTGATAACTTTTTAGTTGCCAAGATGTGCTTTGGTTCTTATGTTAACCTGATATTGCTGTGTGCTTTGCCACTAACCATTGACAACTCTCACTTTCAAAGTTCTCTTTTTCGCTTCTTGCATTCCCCTTTATAATATTGCTTTCCTCTTTTTTCCATTTGCCATGTAAGTATTGATGTTTCTAAAGGTTCCATCCTCAAACTACCTTCACTTTGCTTGTGCTTCAGGCAGTCTCTGCCCCATAACTTCAGCCCAATCTATGGGGAAATTCCCAAACTTTTATTTCCAGCACAGATTTCTCCATAGTCTTAAGGCCCAATTTTTAAATCTTTTTATTGAACCTTGTCATCAGGGTGTCTTTCAGACATCTCAGACTCAATATGTGCAAAACTAAATGATTGAGAGGGAGCATAAGGGAGTTTTGGGCTGGTGGTAGAACTTGTTTTTTTGATTGTCATGGTGGTTACACAACTTCGTGTTTTGGTTACAGAACTGTGCACCCAAGAGTGAATTTTATGGTATGTGAAAAAGTAAAGCTCAGTAAAGAAATCCAAATGAGCATCCCTACTTCCCAAAAAATTACTTAAATCGTTAATCAGCTTCACTTCTCTTTGTAATCCTAATACACATGAGACTTGGTGACACATTATAAGAACTTATTAGTTGGATGGATGGATGATTAAGATAAACATATTGACTGAAGACTCCTTGGTCTTATAGTTTTAAGAAACAAAAATGTTAGGCGTGACCAGATTTATTAATACGTCAGAGGAAAAAAAAACACATATTTTTATGTGATGATTTATGATTTGATTAATGTTTTTAATACGTAACAATGATTATGCCATTTAAGAATATAATAAATGAAGCTAAATACAGGCAGTTTTTGATATGCCAAGGGATTATGTTCTAAAAGTTGCTATAAATCAATTCTTACATTTGAAAATCAACATACATTTTCTTGTTAAAGCAATAATCTATATGATGAATAGTGAACACCCTTCTGTGGCCTGGGTTAGGTTGTAATTAGGCTAGTATTCCCAGATTCATTCTCCCCCCATCCCCAACTTCTATAAGAACAGTGACAACTACTCATATTCAACATGTGATCAGAATTTGGGAGAAATGTTCAGAACTCCAAATTCAGCACTCACTTGAGACTCACAATCAGTGGCATATGCAATTTTACCTTTTTGAAGAGAACAGTTCTACTGTAGGAAGACATTTTGTTACTTCCTTGCTATCTGCCATTTGGCTCTGAAAGACAGACACATTTGTAACACCTTAAAATAGAATAGTTTGCCTCCTGCTACATGGTTGAAGCACTTAAAAGACAGTCTTTTTTGCTTCTCATCAATCCCTATTATTATTTATTCATATTTATTCTGAGACTGCAACTCCCAGAAAAGATATCAAAGAAAGTAGAAGGATGGACTAGCAATGGTTTGTTGTATTACAGATCTATATAGTTCACATGGTAATAATGTTATACACAGGTAGAGAGATAGGAACACCTTCAGATTTGTAGATACTAAAGATTATATTATTTTTCCAGTACTCTGTCATATGTTCAGAGTGACAGAGAACCAAGTAGTACATTATAAAAGTACATCTCAGTCTACTAGTGCCTTGCTAGAATACTGGAAATTAGATAGAGTGAACATTAACTTAGTCTCCACCTAGCAATTAAACAGAATCATTCTATCAACATGCATGGTATGACTAAGAGCAGTCTCACAACAATTTATGTTAAATATTAAATCCTCTCGAGAACTCCTCCTCTTGTTTTAGGATAAATAAAAAGTACCAGTGAAATCATATGGCACAAGGGAAAAGTAACCCTGCCCTGAAGACTCGGGAAGAAAATGCCCATGAAAAAATGTTTCTTTAAAGGAAACAGAAGAAAATTGTACAAAGCATTTGCTTTGCAATCTATGAAAAAGAAATAGTAATGAGGAGAGAACAATTTGAGGTGAAAGGGAGGTAGTTAAGGATACACTGCCAGAAATGAAAAATATAAAGTCAGAAATAAAATCTATATTGAAAGCAGTAGAGAGCAGAATTAACAGTACAGAAAATCTCATCAATGATATGTAGGTTAAACCCTAGAAGCTTCTAGCATAGAGAGAAAAATAAAACATCATTTCTAAAGGAGGAGATAATACATAAAGGAATAGAAATGAAGACCCTATTTCACAAATTCCTGGCGGGGGGAATACAGAACAAATGGAAATCTAAAGGAAGAAAATTACATAACCTTAGTGAGATATATAAAAGATTTGAATGTGTTCAGAGGCTTACCATGTTTCTGGATATAAAGACACATGGAGATGTGAATTCAAAGGTATCATAGAAGAAAATGTTTTTGAGTTGCCAAACACACCTGTTTATGCAGATTAAAGAGGCTTACATCCTAAGTTGATGAAAAATATTTTCAAACAGGCATATGAAGGAAGTATTTTTGTAATTACAAGAGTAAAGAAAAAGTCCTCTAACCATTCTTTTTAGAACTATAAAAATTGTTTAATATTAGGTGCCATATTAATGTGTTGCATATGTCAAAAGAGAAAAAATAATAATTTCAATAGATTCTAAAAAGGCATTTGATAACATTCAATGCCCATATCTAGTTTTCCAAAAAGTCTTATGAATAGTTATATGAGCATATGTCCTTTACATAACAAAGAATATTTTAAACCAAGATCTAACATCATAATGAAGCACTAGAGGTATTCTCTTTAAAATAAAGAACAAGACAAAAATATTTCCTACTTTGTTCTAGGTGTTTTCAACAATGCAACAGATGTGAAAGTAAAACAAGAAATATAACTATTGAAAAGGAAAAGACATTATTGAACATAATATGATTATACACAAGCTATCAGTTTCTGACTTATTTAACCAAAGATACAGAAGTTAAGAGAAAGGATATGAATATATTGAGAGTAGGAGTAGATGCAGCATCTATTTCCATATTTTTCTTAAGTTCTTTTTTCTCTATATGAGTGGGAGGCACCTGTTGGAGTAGAAAAAGGGGCCCATTTCTTGCTCTGCCCCTGCCCTCTTACACTGGGCTTACATCTCCATTTCAGAAGAAAGTACACCAACAGTCCATGTGCTTCTATTCTCTAATAAGAGAATATTTATAAACATTCTCTTGGTTTTTGAAATAAACTTAGCACTAGCAAGACTACATCCTCCTCAGGGTAGGGGAGAAAGCAGTCAGTGCCAGGAATTCCCAAACAGTATCTCTCTCACCAGCTCTATAATGTTCCAGGAAGCTCATTTTCCTTAGAAAAACATCTCAAAAAATGCCAGATGCACAATAAATATGTAAAACTCAGTAGTTTTCTTATATGCTGTCAATAATTTAGAAGATATAATGAGGGAAAATTCCATTTACACTAGTGAACAAAATTATTACCAGGCCTAATCTTAAGAAGAAAAGCATGACTTTACAGGTACAAGAATAAAATTTACTGTGGAATAAGGAAAGGAAATGTGAGTAAAAGAAGAGATAAGCATGTTTCTGGGAGGTAATAAATCATACAAGAGGTTATATCTTCTGAAATTAATGTTTTGATTCAGCTTTGCAAACACAATCCTAAAGTTCTCTTGAAAGAACAAATACATGAGAATAAATAACGTTTGAAAACAAAAAATAAAGTGGAAGGACTTGCCCCACCAGATATAAAAAGTAATCATAAAATTGCAGTAAGTAAAACAATATTGTACTGATGTGAGAATGACAGCCAGATCAGTAGGAAAGGAAGGGCAGATGGGGCTGAAACAAAACCTTAGCATATATATGAAATACATGATAAAGGATGCACAGAAAATCAACAGAATGACCAAACTATCCAATGATTGGGTGTGGGGAAGGTGATTAGTTACCTTGAAAAAGTCAAGTTATTCCTAAATATGAATATTGTTTATTTTCTCCTGTATCCTTTTGAAATTTTTTATAATCATGGAGAAAAGTTATAAACAATATTTCTGGGGTATTCCACAGAAGCCCATCCAATATAGGGATTAAAGTGATGAGAAAAGCTCTGGGGGAGGTCTGAGCTCTATTCCTGACTCTGCCTCTATCTAGTTGTGTAATAAGTTATTTCATCATTGAGTCATTTGTACTAGTCTTGAAGGATTTGAATTTTATTTTCTCCAATTTCCCATTCATGTCTAAAATCCTATGTTCTGAAGTATGAAAGTATCAAATCTAACTACCATGCAGAACAACATCTATGTAGGGGATTGTAGCATGAAATCTAGAGTCAGAGTGTCTGTTCCAGCCTTGGTTCCAACACTTACTAACTATATGATCTTTGGGAAGTTTTTCATCCTCTCTCTTTTTCATCTTCATTCTCAGTGACTAGACAAGTCACCGAGCCAGCTATAAAATTAGGATAATTAAGCAATTTCTCCTATTTCTTAATTTCTTAGCCTTGGAGAAAGGAACCCATTGTATTTAGGCAATTGTTTTGTCTGTTGGATTCTAATACTTATTTTAAATTAATTTCAGATTCTTTTAGTGACCACTATACTCACTTTGAAAGAGTTGTGAAGGCTCTTCTGATCAATGCTCTAGATAAATCTTTTCTGGGAACATTATATGGTAAGTTAATAATATGAATGGAAGAATCAGGGGTTTTTCCCAATTTTTAAGCAGCCTCATTGTTCTATATGTATATATGTGTGTGTGTGTATAAACAAAACCACAGAGACCCAATCTTAAGGCCCTCCAGTTGTTCCCTCTAGTATCAACTACACCAAAAGTCCATTCACATGAAAAACTTGTTAGTGTTTATTATTTGTGATATGTGAAAGTACAATAGAAATAGTTTCCCTGCCCTTTGAGAGTTCACAGTGAACTTGAGGAAACAGGACATATACTAATTAAACAGCAGGGTAATTCAACACCCATGTGTTGTCCCAGCCTAAGCGCTAAGCTCCTTGAATTTCACCAAAAGTTATATGCTTTTTTATGCTTTTGTGCCTCGTTGTTTCTCGTTAGAGTATAATCCCTTCCTACCTTAGATTTTCTAAGTGAGTATGAAATCATTTCCACTATGAAAGCTATCTGTGACCCATTCAAATAATATTTGTCACTCCCTCATTTGTGCTGTCATTATCCTGAGTATGAGTATGGTGGCACTGATGTATATGCACTTTTCATATATATTGAAAATGTATTTTTGCTTTCCTCCCTTTCAAGAGTGTGAGAAGAACCATACTTTCTATATACACACCCCTTGTATCTAGCACGGAATCTGGCTCTTAATAAAGACAATAAATATGTTGTGCTGAATGTCTACCAAAGTTCCAGAGTAAGATTTCATTCAGACTTTATTGAACAAATATTTGTTGAGTGCCTACTAAGGGCTGGGCATTATTTGAGGGCTAGGAATATGGCAATGACTATGACATGGAAGATTCTTGCCTCATGTTGCGTAAAGTCTAATGGAAGAGACAGCAATGAGTAAACAAATATATAACATGATATGATTTCACCTAAGGGATTAATTCTTGAAAAAATATAAAATAAGATAAGGAAATCAAGAGTGATAAAGGAAAGGAAACTCTGTTAGTTAGATTGGTCAAAGAAGGTCTCCCAAGTGGTATCTTTTGAACAGAAACCTGAATGAAGTGAGGGAGGAAGCAATGCATGGATCTAGCAGAGAGCACAGCAAGTGTAAAGACCCTTAGAAAAGAGTAAGTTTGATGTGTTCAAGGAACAATTAGAGAGCCTGTGTGGCTCCTTCCTTTCCCTAATGCTCTGATGGAAGGATTTTCTTTAACTTCATTAATTTTTTTAAATTTAAAATGTTTCTAACCAACCAAGCAAGTTATCTTCTTAAAACTATGGGAAGAAATCTTTATGCAATTATTTAAATATTTTATACGGGCAAAGTGCTTGGTTTTGTTGTTGTTGTTATTATTCCCCTGAACAGATGGCACCAGGCAAAAATCATATGCACAAGATATGTTGACATCTCTTCATTATTTGGATAACCGCTTTGTTCAGCCTCGTCTAGAGAACTTAGTCTCTAGAAGTCGTTGGAAAGAGCAATATAAGGTATAGTTTTATTTGTTTTTGAATCTCTGGTCGGGGGATGGGGTGGGGTTGGAGTGGGAGACCTCCCCACTCCAGTCCTTCAATAACCAGTCACACTGAATAATCTTCTAAATTATTAACAATTTTCTTTGTTAAATAATCAGCTTGTTGTTTCTCATCTCTTCTAAAGGCTATAATTGTTTTAGTCTTTCACACTTGTTATATCTATCCAATAATTAAGTAGTCCTAAATGGTAAATTTAGAACATCTCTAAGGCTTAGCCCATCTGTTAAAATGAGGAGATTGTCTCACAGGATGTTAATTATTTCAGAAAAAAGTTTCATTGTTAAAGAAGGTTGAGAAACAGTAGGGTTAACTTAACTGGAGGACTTTCAAGGAGCATTAATGTGTGAATTTATACTGTAAATCTTCAAGAGGGCAATGTAGAATATAATACTTTCCAAATTTGTGTTTCACTATGAGGCTTCTTTTCATGAAATACCTATTATTACCTTCTAGGATATTGGTTCCCATAACTTAATTAGGGAAACACTGACTTATGTAGTCTTTGACATCCTTCTCCACCTTAAGATTTTGTAGTTCTACCAATTTGGGGGAAACATCTTTTTAATTTATAAGATATATTTGATTTCATGTTATCACCTAGATTTCTATTTTATGATCTCTAATAGTAGAGGCTGTACTATATGATTTTTAAGTCTTTTCTTCCTCCCTACTTCTAACATTGTAGCTTCTAATAATTAGCAAGAGGAAAATGGCAAGATAGTAGAAGTTCAAGTTCCTTATAGTCCTTCTAGCACTTAAATCGTTAGCTACTTTACCTCATTTATGTGAGGAGATTTGGCTTCATCCAAGTCCTGTTTGGCCTTGAATTACCTGATGATAAATTAGCCACAGATGGATTAGGTTTAAGGACAGTTATGGGATTATAAAAAAAAAAAGAATTAAAAGACTTCAATTTGGAGAATAGCTTGAGTTTAGGGCCACCATATATATCTTTTTGACTTTGGGTGATTTTTTAACTTTTGTAAATTCCAGTTTATTCCTCAGATAGAGAAAATATTTATTTACTTTTAAGGTAAAGCACATAGCATAGCTCTTAGGATGTGGTATATATATATTTGTCTTTAATAAAACAATAGCATATTGATCATTTAATTTTCCCAAGTAACTGATATGCAAAGTAAGGTATCTTATTTGATCTTTAGAGTAACCCCTCAAGGAATGTACTATTATTTGCTCCATTTTAGAGATGAGAAAATTGTGACTCAGAAAAATTGAGTAACATAAGGTTACACAGCTAGTAATTAGCCAGGCAGGCCAATATTTGAACCTAGAAACCTTAGGTGTAGGGTTTCTCAGACTTCAAAGCCCATCCATTCTGCTGTAGTATGCTTTACCATACTATGGTAGGTTATGTTGAGTTTGAATAACCCAATGTTGAAATAATAACTGTAATATACAAGAAAATATTAGCTTAAAAATTTAGAGACAGAGATGATTCAGTACGATCTTGGTCAGGATAAGCTAGGTTATGCTGCAAAAATAAATAATGTGACAAACAAAGTAAACCAGCAACGAAAATCTCAATAACTTAACCCAACAAAGTTTATTTTTCACTTATATGTCCAATGTGAGTCAATAAGGGTGCTCTGTTTATTGTAGTCACTCAGAGAACCAAGCTGATAGACCTTTCATCTCAGCATGTGCTTCTGTGAATACCAGAGAAGCAGGAAGGGAAGATGGTTAGTCATCTGTTCACTCTGAATGTCAGCCTGTAAGTGACATGTGTCATGAAGTACCATGAAATATGAGAAACAGTAAAAAGTAGACAAAAGACAATGTCTTTGTGAATCATACAATGTAAAAAGGAAACTATATTGGATACTTAATTACTGTCAGGCTGATAGAGAATGCAGTTTAGTGACCCTGCTAATGTGCTCATTGTGTGCAGTTCAAATATTGTGGTAAACTGATCCACGCTACTAATTACAGCAGTAGTATCTAGCACAGGTCTAGAGCGTAAGCAAAACTACTCAAGCACAAGTAATTTCACAGCTTAATAAAGCTTATTTATGAATACCAAATATTTTCTGAGTTTGTTTACTTATTGCTAACTCACCTATTAGACTGGCCATAGCAATACTGGCGACCTAGAAATCCTAGTTCAAACTTGTTTATTTTCCTAGTACTTTAGTAAGAAACCATAGGAGAATTAAATTATTTCTGGGATATTTTGTGGAAAATATAATTCATACAATGGAGACTGAATGTGATCTTGTTTTTTCTTAATTTTTTACTAACCTAAATGAATTTAATCATTTTATTATATTATTCTGAATTTTTTCTGCTCATTCTTTCCTATTTTAACTAACTATTATATCTGGAGATGAGAAGAGGGAAAAGAAGTAAATCAAAACCTGTGAAAAGCACTGCTTAATAGTAACAGAAGTTTGAGCATTATGAAACTAATTTTTTTCCTAATCCGGTTTCTTTTCATTTACTAGCCTAAATTATAAATTCACTTTTAAAATTTAAATATATCTTGTGCTCAGTACTAAAGTAAGAAATACCAGTGTGTTTTGCTCTTACATCTTGCCCTATCATTGTGATTTCTAACCTTGATTTTAATTTGGCTGGGCTCTTTTTATGTTTTATTTTATTGTTGCTTTTCTTATCCTTTAAACCTTCATTACATTTTGAAATTATTTTCAGGAGCGAGTAGAAAATTATTCTGATGTAAGTATCCATTTGAAGAATCCTGAGAACTGTTCCTGCCAGGCTTGTGGATTGAATCGCCACTGTAGATATTCGGTGCATTTATCAGGAAAGTTATATAACACCAGGACTATGGAAATAGATGATTTCATGTCACATGATAAACAGGTATTTTTTCCCTTCATTTTAGTTCTCAACATTTAGAAATTTTCACTAAATAAGCCTGCACAAGTAACCCTAAGTTATTTTCAAATGGAGAAAGCACCAGGAGAAGGGAAAAGAATACAAGGAAAGAGTGTGCAGTTTTTGAATGTGAAAAATACGTGTTATATAGCAGATTCACTCCAAATTCAGTCAGATACTGAAACAGTGCATACTGTCTAAGTATACATCACCCAAACTGCGGGGGAGAGGGGAGAGGGTATAGGATGAGGATGAAAAGGGAGGTAACTGGGGCAGGGGAAGCAGAAGTCCTTTTGGAGTCCAAAGGAGAATTTGACCCCAATGGAAATTTTAGGGCAGATAATCTACCAAATTGACAATCCACAGACAGAGAGGCCTATTCACCTCAATATGAGATTTGAAGGAAAATTGTGCTTCAGCCTAGACTACATCAGAAGTGTTTCAGAGCCTAGAGCAATCACTATATATTTAAGGTCCTGTTAATTTTGAATGAATAGGCAAAACAGAAGAAAATGTTTGAAATATTTGAAGAAATGTATTTGATAAACAAGAACAGAGCAATGCAATGTGAAGAAAGAAAAAGTGCAAATGCGTACTACTTCTATTTTTAAATCTTTGTAAAACTGTTGCACTTATAAATGCAAAAATATTAATATTGAGATCTTCCTCTGAAATTCCCTCCATGGATTCCGCATCCACTGATACAGAGGACCGACTGTGTATTAATTGAAAAAAACCCCTGTCTCTGTGGACCTGTGCAGTTCAAACCCTAGTTGTTTAAGGGTTGACTGTACTATGTTTATACCTGCGGTTGGTTAAATCTGCAGAGAGGATTCCGCAGATATGGAGGCCCGACTGTGGGACTTGAGCATCTGCAGATTTTGGTATCAGGGAGGGTTCTGGAACCAATCCCCTGCGGCTACTGAGGAGGGACTGTAGTTTTAGTTACAGCAGTCTTGGGTAGGGTACTGAGATGAGAGGCGTTGGACCACCAGGTTATGGTAAAGTCTGAGAGCATGGATGAGAAGGAAATCGCCTAGAGGAAAAATATGTGAAATCTGAAAGGCAGTTAGGAGGACTGAAAACAGTCAGTTTTTCAGTTTTGCCCAGAGTCTGTCCAGACTCCTCAAGATGCTTAAGAACCAGTGGGAGGAGGCAGTAATTTTGAGGCAAGTGGCAAGGTGTAATGTGTCCATGCAAAGAACAGGCCAAGAGGAAAGAGAATCCCATAACTCAGTCTATTGCACTAAATGTTCCTAGAGACCTAGGAACAAAATCCAAACTTCTTCCCATCCTTCCTCTTTCCTTGAGGATCTTTTTTCTTTCTTCTCCATACTTTAATTTCCTTAAGAAGCTGGCTGCTCCTCTGTATTTGAGGGCCTAGAGAAATACCTCAAAAAGCTACCTACAGTGAGCTGGATATTATAGATGTGTGTAATGCATGTTTCATTATATTTCCTTGCTTTAATTTGTTAAACAGTGTTAATTTACGTTTCTCCATGCTGTATCTAATAAATTACAAATCAGATTATTTCTATTGCCTTGCAATCACCATCTTCTGCTTTAGGAAAATTTGCTGACAGTTTTTACCTTTGTTTCCAATTATATCTTTGGTATGTAGGGTACCTTAGTTCACACTGGTAACTGAGATAGTTGTCTTCAGATTTATCAGTTCATAGAACTATGCTAACCCTGCACAGTGGATTAGTAATCATTTATATGTCACTTTGCTTATCTGCTTTAAGATAATCATCACAGAACTTATCATTTCTCTCTCTCTCTGGCAAGTTTTTTAATACTGTCTATCTCGTTAGACTAACGTCCTTCTTTTTTTTCTTTCTTTTGTTTTTTGGCTGTGCCGCACAGCTTTTGGGATCTTAGTTCCCTGACCAGGGATTGAACTTGGCCCCTCGGCAATGAAAGTGCCGAGTCCTAACACTGGACCACCAGGGAATTCCCTAGAATAGTGTCCTTAATGTTTAGAAATGCAATTAGTTAATAAAAAGTACTCTCTGAATATATTTCTGGACATTTAAGGACGCTATTCTAACAGCATAGATTCATTTTACTTGTTTTTAGTACTTCATATAAATAGCATGCTACAATATAAGCTGTGTTGTACTGTATGCATTAATTCATAAGGTATAGTGGGCTATAACAATACAGTAGAACAGGGGTGGGGTGAAAGGAGAGGTCCACTTGGCAGTGTATGCAACTACTATATCCATTTACTGTTTACATTTACTGTTTTCTATGAAGCCTTACTAACAATGGTTTAGGCTCTTCCATATAAAATGTGATCACATTTGGGAAAAAAATAGTGTGAGAATATTCTAAAGGTAATTTTGGGTTTATTGACCTCCATAAGTGTAAGGTAGACACCAAGAGGGTAGGAATTAGAAATGGAAAGGAGTAAATTATAATGTTTAATATTTTCAGTGGATATTTTTATTTCATAGAGAAAAAAATTAGAGATTTTTAAACACCTCTCCTTCCCTTTTGTCCCAACTTAAAAATTCTATATAGATAAATTCCTCTTGTTTTGTGGAAATATATAGAATACAATGCAATAGAAGTAAAAAAATCACATTATTCTTCCAGAACAACCATAGGAGACTTCTCCCACATCATCTGTTCTAATGGCAGAAATGGAGAGACTAGCCCTAGTGTCCACTGCAACTGTTGTGGTATCTTTTTACTCAATGTGGGAGGTACTGGCAAGTGAACTGTAATTTATACGACTAGTTTGATGATAATGTTGCAATAGGAATGATACTTAGAGTGAGTAAGCAATGAACAATAATACCTGATTGTGTCTGATGATCTGAAAAACAGATTTTCCCAGAACATGAACAGAAATCTGAACATGATTTTCTTCAACTTTTGGGGATTTTAAGAAAGGTTTTAAGGTATCGCAGATACCATCTTCACAAGATGATGCATCAAACCTGACTCTTGCTGATCATCATATTTAACTTTCATTCATCTTTATCAGTATACTCTTGTACTGTGTATTGAACTCATCACCTGTGTGATCCCTACAGTGTGATTTCAGAAAAACGGTACAGTTATTTGCCAGATAGAAGACAAGTTACATAGATCAATATTGTAACTATATCATTTGTACTGAATTCATGAAAGCATAACCTATTATGCACGTAGACACAGAGACAAATACATAAGTTAGGAAGAAGTTTGTCTGTTTCCTCAGGTTACTCTATGAGAATAAGATTGGTCATGTTATAAAGTTTGGAGCCCTTTCTGATGCGTTTTCTACAATGAGTGAAATAATGTAGGTACAATTATATTTAATTTGGTCAGTGCAGGGATACTGTTTTCCTATTTTAGCTATAGGTGTGTATAACAAAGTATACATTCAAAACATTCTGAAAGAGAATGGGTGGTTGACTTCACAAGAATAGTATTCTTAATTGTAGAATCCCAGAAGTCCATATAAACATAGAAATCAAAAATTTTGTAGTTTTCTAACAATAAAATACTAATGTGTTATAATTATATCAGACTCATTAATTCAGGAAACAAATAGGATAAAACACAGTTATTTTTTACTTCGCAGAATATTTTAGAAAAAAAGTAGTTAAAAACTACCAATTTTTAATATTGGTATGAGAGTTTGTTTCAGTTTACATGTTGTTTATAAGCTAGAAAATTATCATAATCCAGGCATTTTAACCTCAGTAACTGTATATACAATAGCTTGCATGCTTTTCTTGTTTTGGGGTGTGGCTGTCCTTTTCCTTATAAGCCATTTTTCTCCTCCTTCCCAAACTTGGCTGACTCTGTGTTTTAAAGACTTAGTTCACGCATCACCTTGTTGAGGATTCTTCTCCTTTCTGGATTGGGTTAATTGTCCCTTCTCTGTACGTTGATTGCATCCCAGGCATAGCATTTGGCACATTGTTTTGTAATCATTTGTTTTTCTCCCAGGGCTGTAAATTCCCCTGATACAGGTGGTACATATTTCATTTCTGCATCTCCAGTGCTTAGCTCAATACTTGAAACATAGCAGTTGCTCAGTTTTTATTAACTGGGTTATTTAAATAAAAGAAGGTAAAGGAATCATTGTATAAATTAAAAAAAAATTAAGCATTTATTGGATTCTACTTTTAAAGAAAATCTGAAAACCAGAAAGGCTGTACATTCATTACAATATCTTCACTTCATATAGCAGATGATGTTTATTTCTTCCTTTAGGTGTTTACTGTTGGCAGAATTTGTGCTAATCGTACCAGAATTTACCATGAACTGAAACATTTTAAATTCAAGCTGTACCAGGAATGTTGCTCCATTGCAAAGACAGAAGAGGTTGAAGATGAACAGGTTAAAGAAACAGTGGAGAGAATTTTCAATCAGTCAAAAGAAAGTGGCTGGATTAAGGAGGTAAGGTATTCAATATTGAAGAACCATTTCATCGAGTAGGTTCTGGAGCCTAATTTTGATCAGCAAAAGGATACAAATTATGAGAGTAGAAGACAGTAAAATTTAAAAGAAAACCTCTCTTTCTCTCCCTGTCTTTGTATTTTCTCTTCTTCCACCCATTCCTTTCATGCTTATCATTGACCTACCCTGAATAGGTGCCCTGATGTTCTAAGCATTCGCTCAACTCATCAGATAAATTTTAATCAGCAATGATACTGTCCTTTAATGAAGGACCTCTGTCCTTTCAGTTTTATGTATGTGGTTTTCTTTACATATATATTAAGTCCCCTTATTTTCTTTGACAAAGTATAGGACTCACCTCTGCTTGTCTGCTTCCTATCTTTAGAACAGTTCTTGTGACCTGAGAGAGAAGAAGCACCTGGTGCCAATCTGAGGAAAGGATCTCGGCTGCCAGTTCTAATACCACCCACATCCTCTTCTTGAGGACATGGGACTGAGCAGTGAGCACTGTAACTGGAGATCAAGGGGAATGCAGAGGTTTCAGGCCACGGCACTGATTTTGATTCCCCCATATCCTGTTGATCACTAAATTTGATATCAGGGATAAAGTGGGGGTTTTGAAGAGTGCACTGGATTCCCGAAGATCTGCTGGCAGCTCATAAGCTCTGGTCTGCTCACAGAGCTTTTAGAATTGTTATGGTGCATGGAAAGAATGCTAAAATGATTGCAATCTTCTAAAACAAGTCTAGTTACATGACTGTATAAGAGAGAACAGATAAGAGATTTTCAGGCAACTCAGTATATTTAATCTTAAAAAAAGAAAAAGGCTGACTTGAGATCCATTGCCTGCGTTATTTATATCATAGGGAAATTTGTAAAAGAAAAAAATAAAAAGAGAGCTTAAAGAATACACTTACGAGCAAAAGGAAAGAAAATGAGAACAACAAAACAGGAACTTCTTAGGACATTACAAGTTCCACAGAGGTCTCCTGGGCTGGTGAATGACATCAAGATTGGTTTCCCTTTTGACAATTATCTGCCCACCACAAACCACCACCCACTGATCCCCTTGCCTGCCCCCCACATCTTGACCCTTAAGTCGTCTTGCTCTCATTTTTCTCTCTTCAGCTTTTTATCTTTTGCTTTGCTTCCACTTCTCTCACTTCCAGTTCTTTCCTCCTTATCCTTCTCTGTGCTTTTTCATTTGCCTTGGGGAAGAGCCATCACTTACCCAGTAAGTCCCAACTTCATTTTCCTTAATGACATTAAATTCTTAAGTGCTTTTATTGATGCATTTAAGTGTTGCCAACCCTCTCCTGGAGTTGAAAGACCTTTTGGAACACTGCATTTTTAAAAAAATTATGTACTAGGTGTAGCAAAACCACTGTGCATTACATATATTATATAATAATTTCATATGTAGGGAAGAACATTAAACTTCTTGCAGAAAAAAGTAAAAGCATTTCCAAATCACATACCTTAGAGAAAGCTTAACAAGGTCCATGACAACAGAAGGGACCTGGAATAAAAAAAACATTCTTAAGAAAAGAAAGCCAAGTATCACATTATGCTTAAAGAATAACACTTAGCATTGGGCATTGAAGGTATTTCAAGATGGTGCATGTTTAGGACAATGTGCACATTTTTTTTCACATAAAATACCAAAGAACTTCATTTTCTTTTTGAGATCCTTCCTACTTTAAAAAAATTGTCTATAGACTTCCTCAAAAGATTTCCTAGAAACCAAAGAAGTTTATTAGCCATTATAAACCCATATGCAGCTTTGTGTGCTGTGATTAAATTTCAGGATTTATCAAGTACCCTGACATTTTTCAACATCACTCTGCCTCCCCCTCAGTGTGTGTGTGTGTGTGTGTGTGTGTCTTTGAGTAATAGCACTACGTGTGTTCTTGTGATGCATGACTTCTTCTTGGCCACAGTTATTCTAACCCTTTAGAATGCCAGGGCTCAGTGCTATTATACTTGAGTGGCCACATCCGTGGCTCTTTCTGCTCTTAGCTCTCAATTATTATGTGAACCCCTTCTTTTACCTTACACAAACTATCTGTTCCTGTCATTCCTCTCCCAGCTTGTGTTTCACACCTTGCTTTTTTCCTTACCTGACTCTTCTTCCTCCGAGCATTTTCCTTCCATTATTTCGGGATATCTCAGCATTTCTTCCCAAAGACCTGCCAACTAGACTAACTTCATTCTTCGTATTCTTCCTCCTAACAGTTGAACTAGGAGATCTGTTTTTAACTAATGATATTAAAAGGGTAGGAGCAATTCAAGTGTAAGAAAAGAACAAATGATAAGAAAATTGTAATACAAAATTATAATAAAATGAAAATACATAATAAACATAATAGTAATATATGTCTCATTCTAAATTAGAGCTGAAGAACAGAGTATCATATGCACTGGCAAATTCTAACAAATGTTTTTTCTTTAAGAAGAGAGTGCCTATGATGATGGGGTTTCCAGGGAAATTGAAGACAGGATTATTGGGATGGGGTGGTGAATACATAACACCAGGAAGTGAATAAAGTATGTCCATAGAAGTATCAAGTTTCAGTTCCTATCACCACAAGCATCAGAGTTATCAGGATCCTCACTCACTTCACTGGGAGTAAAACCAGAGCTCATAAGTAGAGTTAAGAAACCATTAGGTCAGTTCATCTCCTCAGCTGAAGGAAGCACTCTGAAATCTGTCAAGCTTGAAATCTCCAAATCATCCCAATTCCTCTCTTCTCTTGTCTTGCCCTGGTCTTTACTCTCCACCTTCATTGCTGTCACTCAAATTTAGGCCCTCATTACCTAAATTATTACAGTAGACTATTATAGTAAGTAGTTGCCAAACCATTCTAGACTAGACGTTTCACCTTTTCTTTCCCCAAAAAATACACCTCAGATAGTGTCAATTTCCTGCCCTAACACCTTTGGCAGTTTTCCATCGCCTGTCACATTATTGCTAAACTCTGTAACCTAGCATTTCATACTGCCTCTTTGGTTCAGTCTTATCTCTCTCAATTCCCCTACAAAACCTCAGATTGTAGTCAAATCCCGTACTTTCTTGTCTTGTCACTGTTGTATGGACTTTTGTCTCCTAGAGAAAACTCTCCACCAAATCGTTGCCTACCAAATCTTTTTTCCCAGGACAGCTTAAATGCCACTCTTTGCTGGTCACCTCAGCTAACCATAACCTCTCTTCTGAACCCGCGTAACAGTGTCTGTACTTCTTTATGGCACTTGTTATTTGTTGTCATTGGTGAACTCTGTTCTCCTTAGGGGCAGGGAAAGCAATTTTTTTAATACCTAAACAGTCATTAGCAGAGTATTTGATATATGTTATGTGTTCAGCAAATTTTTGTTGAATAAGTTATTAAAGTTGTTATGTTTCTACCATAAATATGATAATAGAAAACTTATAATTTATAAGAAAGTTATGAAATTAATAATAATGTTCATTTTGATCTCTTTCCAATGCTTTATATGAATTAGAAATGCTTATTTGAAATTGAGTCCCTGTTCATAATAAAAAGATTTTTGTTTACAATTACCATGAGATTAACTTGCTCCTATTTGTGTCTGTAGATTGAAAAGGCCTAGTTTATCTTCACTGCTTTGAGTAAAATAACTAGCTTTTTTATTGTATACACAGAAATACGGTCAACTTCAAGAATATCTCAGTTCTGCGGATTACTTTCAAGATGAGAAGTTTGACTGAATTGTAACACATTTCCTTCAGAGAAGATTTTATAAATTCCTGTAAATTTGAAGATCATGAGTCTTGTTTCTCTGTATCATGTGACATTTATATATTTTATGTATAGGTTCATGGCAAAATATCTTGTGTGAAACATATGTTCATCTTAATTTCCATGAAATGGCGCTCTACAGTCTAATAAAACTTTTATCCACTGTACATAGAAAACATAAGCTTAATCATTGTTAAGTGTATTTTAAAGTTATATAACAATGCCTTTATAACATACGACTATCAAGTGAATGAGCTGTTCATGTACTGTCAGTTTAATAGAAAAACACTGTATTTAAAAAATATATTTAGACTAACATCTATACGTATTTATTGCTGAATTCCTGCCCAGATCTGTTTATTACCCTTTTGCCGTATTAAATGATCTTCACTAATATATTTTTTACTACTGTCATTGTCTGAATCAGTGGGCCATGAAAGAAACCTCAGTGTCTCATTCAATTCAGTTTCCTTGCCTCAGAATCAGACTGTAGTTTACCCATTTTAAGTAGAGGAGTGCTTTTTCTCCTCTTCCAGAGTTTCCCTTACGAATAGATTTCAGGCCTCCAGAGTCTTCCAACCCTCACATTCAGGAATAATTTCATGATATGTATTTTCATGCTTCATAATGTTCGTTCTTTTTCCTATCCAATTTTGTCTACAGGTTAATGATTTAAGATGTATTTTATTTATTTTTATCCATTACTTTTCCCACATAAGTATTTATGTTAGGATCAGAAGATCTCAGAGAGACAAATTCAGCCAAAAATAGTTTAAAAGCACATTTTGGCATCTTCATTGCTTTGTACATCTACATTTTCACTTAATATAAATATAATAAAGTAAATAATAAAGTAAAATGGTTTCAGAGTGAACAAATGGACCATGTCTATTCTGTATCTTTAATTCTTAAAAGTGGTATTCTCATAGGATCCAGTTCCCTGTGGAATTTTATTTATTTATTTATTTTTTACATCTTTATTGGAGTATAATTGCTTTACAATGGTGTGTTAGTTTCTGTTGTATAACAAGGTGAATCAGCTCTACATATACATATATCCCCATATCTCCTCCCTCTTGCGTCCCCTGTGGAATTTTAGATACTTGTTTCTTACTTGAAGTGTTGGTTGAACCTAGCTTCATCTGTTATGTGGTTCATGGAATGGACTTCATAACAAACTGCATACATTAAAAATTGCATTTTATTAAGTCCTTACGTAGAGATTACTTAATATTTTCTGCAATTAATTTTCCAAAATTATCCCTATTATCATTGTAAACAAAACAGGGAGAAAGAGCTTACAAAGTTGTGAGAATATTGATGCTGATGTTTCATGTGAGGAGTGCATACCTTTTTAAAAGTGTGAAATAGAAATTTCAGTCACATATCTCTATTATTCTTATTTTTCTGTCGTATGGGAATAATCCTTAACTATATGAAGCCACAGTTGAAAGTTGAAGTGAGTGTCCAAAAAGATGCAAGGCAGAGTTTAGAGGAAAAGTGATAGTCAAGTGGGAAGGGTGAAGGATCATGAATGATTTGTTAAAAAAGAAGTCCAAGAAAAGCAAGGGAATGATCTCTAAAGTATCTCTGATGACCCGGGAAGCATCACTTCTTGTATGTGACACTACAGACAAGCTTGAGCCAGCTGAAGAGTGAGAGTTCCAACTGAAAGTTTTAAAAATTAATTTATTCTTTTAAATAGCATGCATTTAATTTGTAAAAATGAAAGCACTAATGATTTTAGGGACTTATGATGGCAGCTGACCCAGTTCCTAGATCAGGCATCGTGTTGGCTTGAAGCATTTTTCCTATTAGTACAGCATTCTGACTGTTGGTCAGGAAATGCTAATAGGTAGCTTTGCTGATGTCTAAGGTCACTGCAACCGGGCAAGCTTCTTCAGTAGGTGTTTGGAGAGTACAAGAGGCTTTTATGTACATGATAACACCAAAAGTATGGCAAAGAGACAGGCTGTCAGGAAATGAGAATTAGCATGGATCATGGGGCCAAAAGCAAGTAGTCTAGAAGAAAATAGAAATGTTGAAAAATTAGAATTAACTTTTGCAGGTATTATGACATACTGTATTATTTTATCATCATCATCATTGATATCATTGATTCTATATAACACAAAAAATAGTTTGTAAACTTACAAATCTCACATGTCTATGAACTTTTTAGGTCTGGGCATTTATTACTATAGTGTTAAATTCTTTGTGTTAGGTAACTATGGATAGTAGAGATGATGAGGAACACAGATGGACAAATAAAAAGGAACTAATGCTTTAAAAAAAAATCCATAGAGCTATTACAGAAGCTTTAGAGATATAAAAGAGGGAACAGTTCCATAAAAGGGAAAGACAACGAAAAAAAGAAATGTTTATTTTATTGGCAGCTGTATGTAATTGACCATATTTTCTCACTTGTCTGCTCTCATACTCAGATGAGTAGTTCTATTCACTACTCATTTCTTGGAGGTATTATAGGACTTGCTTAGACTCCAGCATGTTGATTGAGGTGTAATTGCAGCCCTTGAGCTATTTTCGGTATAGTCTGGTTTCCCTGTAACTCTTTTCACACTTGATACTGAGGCAGCAAGTCCAGTGGTTAAGAGAATATAGGTTTGAAATCAGCCTTGAGTTTGAGTCCTGATGTGTTACTTCCTAGTTAGCTTAAGTAGTTTAATTTCAGTAAGCCTCAGTTTCCTCATTTATAAATGGGGTTAATAATAGCTCTCCCTCAGGATAGCTGGTGGATTAAAGGAGATATATGTGAAGTGCTGTGCCTGAAACAGTGACTGTAAATAAACAGTAACTGATGTGAATGGAAATGAGGTTGTGGATGATGATGTCAGCTTGAAATTAAATGGCTGTAAAGGGTAAATTTGTACAAAAGACAACGTAAAGGAGTGTCCTACAACACTAGAATATAGTATGAAAATGTATTATTGTTTGACAAGTTTTTAAGGTGTGTCCTTGCCTAGCTTAGAATTCAAAGTTTATGTCATTTAGGAATAGTGGATTTGACCAAAAACTCTGTTATTAATCAAAACCCGTGTTACTGCAGGACGGTAGAGTGAACAGTAAATTTTAATGTAAATATTGAATTTTTTCTCTTTCATCAAGTATGATTGCTGAATATAAAGTTCCGGTAGTAATAGAAAGAAGATAATGTCTAATGAATACACCTTTTTAAAAATCAAATATAAAATGATCAAAACTCCTTCACTTTTTAATGACACCTCATGAGAGAGTTCTGCGTACAAATTTGCATACCTAACAAAGATATATTTCTGCCTTTCTCCATGAGTGGTGAGGAACTTAGCCTTGGAAGGGACAGAAAGAAGTATGTTCCAACGAGAAGTAAAGTTATATTCCATCAGAATGCACTTGTCCCAAATTCCAAAGTAGCATTCCAGGATTTGTGAAAATAAAATGAACTAATGTAGGCCAGCCTATCGAGAACTAAATTGTAGATAAATCCAGCCTTAAAATGTTCGCATTGATCTTACCCATTCACTTCTATCCACAGCTCAGTTTGAAGCAGCACCATGTTACTGAGATGCCAGAGTTGGTTTAAATTAACACAGCCCCATTGCTTGAGACCTCAAATCCAAACGACTTCCAAGTTAGGATACACAGAATATTTGTGGACCTGACTATACCAATCTTGCACTCACCTTAATTTATTCTCCATAATTGATAATAATAAGCAGAATCCAATATACATTTTGAGGTCTTAAAGGTAGGATTATCTGAAGATGAGGGGACAACAGTCTGTGTCAGAGATCTATCTGGTTTGTGTTAGTAAACTTTTTGAAACTCGACTGCTACATAATGATTTTCCTCATTCTATATGTAAATCAGACAGCTATGGAGACCCCAGATCTTGCATTAGGTCTGTCATAGGCAATCTTGTATTTTCAAAGAAATCTTTTTTTTTTTTCCTTTCTGGAACTGGTATTGGTAATTTCATCATGGTAAACTATTTTAGTTATTCTTACTGATATGCTTATGATCACCCAGATTGACTTATCCAGAGACGTACAAAGCAGGCGGGCAGGTAGATAGACACCGGCCTGTCCTTTAGGAGCTAATGATGTGATTTCTTCTCCTCTCCCTCCTCCCCCCTCCCGCAACGCGCACACACCCTACGTCTCCCTGTGACACTCTTGAACATCTCCTCCGTGCTCACTCAGCTCTCGCTAGGGTGCTCTGGGGTGTCATGGACAACATACTGAAAAATGAAAATGACATCCTCAGGGGGGCGTAACGGAGGTCTGGAAGGGAAAATACATCCCCTGGCCGGGAATTTCTTCAACATTTCGAGCTGGTGAAGTAGTCGACTAGAGGTTGGGGAATTTCCCCAGCCTTCTCCCCCGCCCCGGAGCCGAGGCGGAGGCTGAGCTGCGCGCGCCGCCGCCGAGATGCGCAGGCTTTGGGATTCACCTCTTCAGCCGCTGGGAGGCCCTCTGTGTTCCCCTTTCCCCGGCGCCGGCCGCCTTGCTCGCCTGTGCAGTGGCACCCGCCTTCCACCAGGGAGCCTCGGGCGAGCGCTCCCCCCGCCCCCGCCCCCCCCCCGCAGCTCGCTGGCTCTCTCTTTCTCCCTCTGTCTCACTCTCTCTCTTTCTCTCCCTCTCCTATCGGAGCACAATGAAAGCCTGTGTATCGCCGTGACTCCGGGCTGCGGAGCCAGTGTCAGCCCAGCGGCGAACAACAGACGGGAAAGAGAAAGGAAAAGACCAGCTACTTTCTTTTCCATCTCTAAAGCGGAACAATCCAAGAGATAGAACCACATTGCTTATTGCGAGTCCAGACCCTCAGATCCACTGGCCGGGGATGGAATGTACAAAAGTGGACAGAAAAGTGGCTGGACATGACTCGGTGCAATTTGCTGGAAGTTTGTAAGTTTGACCATCGTTTGTAAATTACTCTCGGAGGAGTTTGTCTCTCTTGATAACTGTATTAGGATCGAGCCGGGGGTGAAGACTAGGAACGTAAGCGGGAAAGAAAAAAATGTGTTGAAGGATCTCTCTCAGTGGCTAGTGACTTCAGACTGCTTTCATTTAAGGCTGGGAAACCTTAGAGGGAATGAGGATTTTACTGGTGATTGGATTAGCCGAAGAAAAAAGCATGGTCCAAAAGTCCAGTTACTGGTATTAACAATTGAAAAGCTGCCTCCCGTTCTTTGGGGAGAGGATCACATCCTGCAGTCCCCCAAAGGGGAGAAAACACCGGAGCAAAGGGAAAGGGAGGAAAAAATTAAAAGCCAAAGGACAGTATCTCTTGATTTTTGTACGTTTTGAACATTGACTTCAAAAAGCTTCTGAAACAGCACTTTTTTTTTTTTTATTTTTAACCTGAGGAAAAGTAAAGGCCGTGGGTTACAGAGACCATGGTAGAAATGGGTTTCTCTGCAGAAACATCCCCATAAAGAATCTTCCAAAACAACTAGGTGAGGGGGAGTCCAGCTCTGTATTAATACCTCTCACAATTCCCTTTGCTGTCTGTTCCTGTCTCTCACTTGACAATCCCTGAATTCTTGCTCTTACCCCCAGATCGATCGTGTGTTTACAAAGTACCTAGTGGCTCTTGTCAGCTTGGTGGGGGGAGAAAAACCCCACTAACTGTCCAACTTCTCCAGAGCTGTCAAATGCAATTAGAGTTAAGTTGATCAGGGTTTGTTTCCAACTTACGCTCTGCGATTGGCTTCTATTCTTTCTCCTCACCCTCTTTTACTCCCTCCCCTCCCCCATACCTTCTCCACTACTCCCCCCAACCTCTGAAGACCTCTATTCATGTGGCCCTGAACACTGAGCGCACATTGTCAACAGCAGATTTGCCTGCACTAACCAGCCATAGCCTCCTTCCACCTCACCATCCCAGAGGCAGCAATCATTGTGTCCAGTAAGATGGGGGACACAGCGCCCCCGCAGGCCCCCACAGGAGGGTTAGGGGGGGCCCCTGGGGCGGGGCTCCTTGGAGGGGGCTCGGTCACCCCGAGAGTGCACAGTGCCATCGTGGAGCGCCTTCGGGCACGGATCGCCGTCTGCCGCCAGCACCACCTGAGCTGTGAAGGACGCTACGAACGGGGTAGGGCCGAGAGCTCAGACCGGGAAAGAGAGAGCACCTTGCAGCTCCTGAGCCTCGTACAGCACGGCCAGGGGGCGAGGAAGGCTGGCAAACACACCAAGGCCACTGCCACTGCTGCCACCACTACAGCCCCTCCCCCGCCACCTGCTGCCCCTCCTACAGCCTCCCAAGCGGCAGCGACAGCGGCCCCACCGCCCCCACCAGACTATCACCATCACCACCAGCAGCACCTGCTGAGCAGTAGCAATAATGGTGGCAGTGGTGGGATCGACGGGGAGCAGCAGCCACCGGCTTCAACCCCGGCGGACCAGAGGAACTCGGCCCTGATTGCGGTAAGGCACCTGGTTTTCTCCCGATTCTGGCTGTGGTCATGTGGACTTTGGCGAGGGTAGAGCTGGCCTCGGCCTGATGTAGAGTGGACGGCAGTGCAAAGGGCCAAGATGCCACCTGACTACCTCAAAGGCTATTGGGTGTCTTGTTTGTGAGGTGTTACTAAACCCTTACTCGTCAAGTTCTGCTGGTGTTCATTCATGGGTTTTCCTCCACCTGTAGAGTATTCCTTAAGTGGTAAGCAACTTGAGTTTTCCAGAGTTTGCTCTGGGGTCCAGAGCTTGCAGAAGAATTGGCTACGAGCGGCAAGATCTGAGCCACTGAGGAAGGTCTTGTCTCAGGAAGCCTCCTGCTTTGGCGAGCCAGCACTGATTAGGCCCAGCAAGCCATGCTTAGCCTGAAAGCATTTGTTTAGCAGTCCAGATGACCTTTAGCCAAGCCTTTTCCTTCTTGTCCTATTTCCCCTTCCCTCTTTGAAGTGGCCCCTTCTCCTTGGGTCAGGAGAACATAAGTGGTAATCTCTAGCAGAGCAAGTTCCCTGAGCGTTCCCTCACTCAAAAACAAAAACTTGGGGAAATAGCCCAGAGACTGGTGAGGGAGTGTTTTTACAAGGCCTGCTCCCTGATTTCTTACAGATTCCCCCACTGTCCCCATCTAGCTTCTTGCCACAGGCACTACAATCAGATACTGCCCACTTACAGCCTTCACTAAAATGGGCAGGCGCGAAGGGGCTGTTTCCATGCTGTCATCCTAGAAAGTGCCTTGTCTTCAGCCATTCCTGGTGACAGGACATCCAACCTGAAAGTTGTGATTAGGTTTCTGGCTGGAAGTTCCTCCTCAGAGGTATAGACACACCTCATCCCAGAGCGGGTAGCCCTTGACTCATTGGTTCTTGGTGCTAGTCCAGGTCAGGTGACTGCCTGCCGTGTGCTGGCTTTCCCCCCAAAGCTGCTGGGCCCATAGCCTCAGGGTAGAAGGTGGAGCCCTGCCCTGCAGCCCTGCAGCCCTGCAGCCCTGCAAGCTTCCTCCATTTCTGAGTTCTGTGGGGATTCGGAAGTCCTGTGTCCGCTAACAGCACAGCTCCAGTTTGCCCAAGCCAGCCCTAATGAAAGTCAGCAACAGGAAATGGCCATGCAAGCTGAAACGTCCTCAAAAAGCCCAAAGGAGAGGAAGGCACTGCGTTGAACTCCTTCTCTGAGGGAACTTGAGAAGGAGCTCTAGGGAGAGGACATCCTCCAGCCAGGCCCCTAGGATGCTTCTCTGTGGGTCCTCCTTATCCCTGGCCTGGGTCTGTGATGGTTGAAGTTTCCAGAAAGTCTGGGGGCTGTATTGGTGCTGTTCTATTCCACCACACGTTTTGCTTGAGATGCCTAGAACTGCAACTTCCTGGCGCCAACTCCAGACGAAAGATAACTGCTAACAGTTAAACTGCCCAATGTTTGTTGTTTTATCCTTGGATACAATTAGCCTGTGGGATTATATTAGTGCTTCAAGGCCTAATTTCCTCTCCCTTCCACCTGCTCTATCCCCACCTCTCCCTGGAATTCCCTAGGACAGCAATGAGAGTTTGTTTCCTGAAAGAGACATGTTGAGGTAAAGGGGGGCGGGGCGGGTAAAGAATCACTCAAATGGAGAGAAGAATGAGGTTTGTATGTGAGTGTGTGTGTCACTGGCATCTGCAGCCAAAAGCATCTAAATGCCCTGATTGTCCCCAGTAAATTTATAATCTGTCTGCAAGTCTCCCAATAATACCGCCTTGTGTGCTTCACAGTCTCCTGGTAAGTGTTTCGGGGGGTGATACAGGGAACCAGGAGCCCAGCCCTTCTCAGTGGAGAAGACAGATCTCTGTCCTGGGTGCCAAGATGGGATGTGGCCTTCACATCCCAGCCGCTGCAAGGAAGGTGTCTGCTTATGGCCTCGTTCTTTTGGCTTTTGCTTTTCTCCCACTTGGAAGGAAGATGAGGCTGCCTCTTTTTCTTGGGGGCTTGGGTATGCGAATTGAAACCAACTTCAGTGGTTATTGTAACTTTACGACGATAGCAATATCCATGCTGGGAGGAAGTGAGAGCACCATGTCTGGCCTTTCCCGACTGGAGGCTTAACTGCTGCGAAAGGCAAAGGTGGCTGCTCCTTCACTCCTGTTCTGAAAGGGAATCTGCTTTCTCTCCCCTAACTACCAGCCATCTCCTAAAACATCCCCTTAGAGGAGCTCCCTCCCCGAGTGCCGAGAAGATTGATGAGAGGTGCAGTGTGAGTTAGGAGTAAAAAGTCCAGTTTATTTCTGATGGTGGCTTTTCACTGCAAACCTGTGCCATTGCAAGGGTTGATCCACCACCCCCCTTTTGGTTATTGGAAATTCCCTTCTCCATTTTAGCTTCTAAATTTGGCGCTTTGTTACTCAGCATGGTACTCAGAGATGGTGATGCAAGTACTGTATTAACCTGATAACATTGTGTCTGAAGGGAGGCCTGGGCATTTGGGAGTGATTCACTAAGCCTGTTAAATCTGCAGGTCTCACTTCGCTCAGGATCCTCTTATTTTCAGAAACACCATCCATTTAAAGGGGACTTTGCGCAGAATGGGTGTCAGAATTCTTTCTTAATACTGTGTCCATAACTAGATTTATTTCTGTCTGGGTGTGTTGAAGGTATCCCTTTAATAGTTAATTCTTATGCCCTAAGTGGCCATAAATGTCCTTTGGAGAAAAGGAGAGAATATTGATCATCTAAAATCGAATATGCACGGTGTCCTCAGATGAAAGCCCTGTGTCCTGCATACCTGCTAGTACAATGCCTTGTATATAGTTAGTAATATCTGAATGAGGGTGGAAAGAGAACTTCTGTTCTGTGGGATAGTGTTGTCTTTGAGGGGTGTGATACTACAAGAAATATATAATGTCTGAGATTTTCAATAGCCTGAGTTTCAAGAACAATGCAAGAAATAAACCTCCAAGCTGGTTCTAATTCTGTCCACATTGAGAGCCTAATTCTGCAGCCCTTACTCAGCCAGTTTCTTCATTTAACTCAAGTGCAAGTTCAGGGGAAGCCCCATTACTGCAGAGATTGCAGGAACAGGGCCTTTAAAGAGGGCCTGGATTGTAAGGGTTTAAGCAGATCTGCATTTCTGACCACTTGGAGCAGGCTTTAGGCACTAAATCATTTTCTGGTGAAGTATGTTTGAATCTTTGAATGAACTGTGAAACTGAATAATTGCTGGTCCATGGAACAGAAAGGTTTAGAGCTTCCGTGGTGCATTATTAATCTTTCCCTTTTACCTGAGACAAGCTCTTTTTCTGTTGCTTTAGACTCTGTTGCTAGGCTGGATAGATAAGTGGTTCTAAGTCATCTTTGGCTTCAGAGATTATCTTTTCTCTAATATAGTGTGGAGGAAAGAAAACAGATCAGACAAGGAGACTGCATCCTCGGGGTCTGTGCCTGCGTGATCACTAACAAGCTGGGTGACCTAGGACAAGTTACTTAGCAGTCATGTGTAAAACAGAACAATAATGCTGCCCTAGCTCGTTGAGAAAGCCAATGAATGTGTGTTTCTGAATAGACTCTGGAAAAAAAATAAGCACTGCAGAAATGCAAGGCATTATTACTAGTATTACTAATAATAAACTACTAGACAACAAATCATAATACCAGTTTTTCCAGGGATTAAAAGTGTACTTAAGCTTTCAGTTGTCTGTTTTAAATGGTGAAATAGCTTTTATTGTAAATAGAGGGGTTGGTATTTCAAATTCAGTGCTGTCAAGATAAGACTGAGCTATCAGAGTACTTAAGTGTTCCCGAAGGTCCCTGGAAATCCTAGTGAAAATGTGCAATGGTGTGAAAGTGTTTAGGGTCTTTTACAGGCCCCTGCACAGACCTGAGCAGCTTTGGAAAGGTGTGTCCCCCGGCTTGTGGCAGGAATATTAGAAAAGTAGTTTGCACAAATGACGTGGGAAAGTTAACTATTTTGTCAACAATAGTCTAAAATGTTAATTGTTAGCTTAAGAAATTCAAACAAGTTAAATCATTGCCAGAGTCCCCTGGTTATTTTTAACTGATAATAATCAAGTTTCCAATTGACAGTTCAAAATTTGAGGGCTGTAGCGTGGGCGTGGGGCTGAAAACAGAAACAATTCATTGGCCAGAGCTGGGTGTCTGCAGCTGTCCATGTGGTAAATATCCTCCGTGGGACAGTGATAGGAGTGTTTACATTGTTTATATGTGCAGCCATCATTTCCTTAAAAACTGATCTATTTTTGTTCTGTTTTCCAGAACAGAGTAATAAAGGGGGAGTTCTTATCTATCCAGAACCTTCCTACTACTTCTTTCCAGTAAATATAATTGTAAGATCTCACAAAGGCAAAAGAGTTCAAGTGCAGAGAGAAGTTGGTACACTCCTTTACCAAAAAATGGGTAGAAAGCTTGTTTTGACAGCCAAGTAATGTTAGTATGTCACCCAAGATGTCTTGCTTGTGTAGGTCAATGTTTATAGAAGGCATCTGCTTTCTTTGAAATAATGTCTTTGCTAGGTGATGCTTATCAAATTTTTCTCAACCTTAAAGTTTAGTGCGGTATGGCTCCCTTCTGCCATATGCTCCCCTCTGTACCTTTTGTTAAGTACCAAGACAAACATGGGTGTCCAAATGTTCTTAGGCATAACAAATATGACTGAAAGAGTGGCCTTGATTAGCTGTTTTTGTTTTTATTGTTGTTGTGTGCGTTTGTTTTTAGCACTGCTATTTAATCTCAGAAAGCTTAGAAGGAAATTTGAAAAAAAATCATCCAGTTCTGCTATGCATGGCAGCTAAACCATTCCGAGTGGCTTCTACTACTTCCTTGTACTTTAATCCAGTCCCTTTTATATGATCATAGGCAGGATCATGTTTAATGAAAACAATTCTAAATTCTTTCTTCTGCATTTTCATGATAATTTCCCTTATACTTTAACAGGTTCTGTGTGAGAATAGAGAAATACAGCTAAAGACCTAGTCCCTTCTTACTTACAGGCTAGTCGTCAATCAAGACCACATGGACACAGTAAAAGTACTTAACTAGGTAGAATGAACCAAAACTGATATAGAAAATCAGAGGGAGAGAGGAATAAATATTTCTTGAGCCCTAGAATGTCAAGGCACTTTTATTGTATTTTTATGTGATGCTTAAAAAAAAAAAAAGAGAGAGAGAGAGATGAGTAAGCAATATTTGGCTATTTTACAGATAAGGAAACTGAGGCTTAGAGATTTAGTAAATGGAAGAATTTTATGCATAGCTTTTCGAGTTTGACCCGTGTTTGATCCCTCCCTCACACCTACAGCTGTATGAGCTTGGGGAGATAATTTTCTTTTTGGGCATCAGTATCTTCATCTGTAAAGTAAAGCTAATATTCTTTAGCGTAACAGTCAGTATAGTGCCTGACACATAGCGGGTACTCAAAACATGAGTGCTGTTAGTAGTTGGTAGGAGAGAAAGTCAAACCCAGGCCAGGCAGCACTTTATGGACAATGTGGGTCCCCAGCAGGCCTGGGAGGAGCAAGAGAGAAGGTGGAATGAGGAGTG
This sequence comes from Pseudorca crassidens, assembly GCF_039906515.1. Classification (NCBI taxonomy): domain Eukaryota; kingdom Metazoa; phylum Chordata; class Mammalia; order Artiodactyla; family Delphinidae; genus Pseudorca; species Pseudorca crassidens. The sequence continues at coordinate 72,828,101 of NC_090304.1, read as the reverse complement.
GGGCTGCTGGGTGCCAATGTGGGTGAACCTTGGGTGTTTGGGAACAGAGAGTGGAGCCTGGCTGACACTGTGGTCACGTGTGAAGAGTGAGGGGAACACGTGAGCCCGATCCACCTCCTGGAGGGTCCGGAGCTCTGGCAAGAGTGTATCAGAAGCCCTGGGAAATGGTCGAGCAAGGAAGGCTCGGAGGAGTCAGCGTCTGTGAAGCAATAATGATCCTTCATATACTTGAAGACAAGTATTACATTTCCCCTCCAGCAGCCTCTTCTCATTGCTCACTGCCTAAGTGTTCTGTATTACCTATCTTCAAGTCCCTTGAGCTGCTTAATGCCTTGCTATTTACACACTTCTCCCATTCACTGTGAGTTATATACAGCGTGACATGGCCTTTGGCATTGAAAGGAGATGGTTTTAAAAGCACAGTCACTAGACGCAGAAGAGAAACTAAAAGAAGCAGAACCAACTACACCTCTCTTCTTGGGCTGGCTAGGCCTTCCAGTGCAAATAAGAATTTCCCATGTGGGTAGAAGTGGGTTCTCTTGATGTTAAACTGATCTTCCCAACAAGTGAGTTTATTAACTTGGAAAAGGTCTTTTCATTAAAACAAAACAAAAAAAATCATAAGCAGAAATTTATGAGAAGCTGTGAGCCCAGATAGTCTTTGAGATTTACTTGCTTTCTTCCTTGCTTTTTAATTACAGGTGGGTTACAGATCTTTTACTAGCCCTAAGGAGTCCGATACCGGTTTCCCCTATTTGGTCCATGTTCACAGGGCACAGGGAAGGCTCCTATGGAGTAGATGGCTTACGGAAAAAATCAACAACTCCTTCCCTCCCTGATTCGAGGCAGGATGCTGGGATACTGACCATAGCTGGAGCGGCTCTCCATCTTTGGATCCTAGCTCTGACCCTTTCCTATACATATCTAAGGGACAGGTGTGAAAGAATGAAAGCTGTTCTTTTTCCTTGGAGAGGAGATGAAGAGAGAGGTTTATATATTCTCCACAAGGCTTGAAGACGACTAGAGAGTCGGCCCCTACCACAAGCAAATTGCCAAAGGAATGGCCAAGAAATGGGCAAATAGTATTTGACAGGCACCGTGGTCTCTGTGGGTCTTAATGGTTTTAGCAAGAGTTCTAAAATTTCATATCAAGATTGTGGACATGGGTGCTTTTTCAAGTTTGGGGAAATTATCCGTGAAGTCAATAAAGAATCATTGCGCAGCTATTCTATGCCAAGAGAATGAATGTATCCATGATGAGCGATTTGATATAGCCTCTGTCTTCTTGGAATTTACAGTCTGAAAGGGTGGGGGTGTGGTTGGAAACAGAAGTGTTAAAGTCAGCTTGAGGTGGCAAGACATCGTAGCACTTAAGAACCTGGGGTTAGGGTGAGACTACCTGGTTTCAAATCACAGCTCTACAACTTACTAGCTGTGTCTTCTTGGTTCATTTAATTAAACTCTCCAGCCTCAGTTTTCTCACCTGTAAAATGGAATGATAGTGGTATAACTAACTACTTTCTGGCACCTAGAAGAGGCTCAATACATTTTAGATGTTGTTATTGTTAATGTGAGAAGTGACATAGTCAAGTCAGATTCGTGGTTTTCCCAGCTCAGGATTCTATCCCCAAAAGGATGTCAGGGATATTTTATGCAAGGGATGTTTTTTCTCTTTATATTTATTTAAAATGGTTAGTGAAGTATACCATATTACCCAGTATATCTATACTATCCCTAAATAGTTTACTATGGAGATGCTGTCTGGGATGGGTTTACATTTCTATGAAATGGGTTGAATAGTATCCTTCTTCAGAACAGGATCAATTAATATCTCTTCCATTCCTGGGATTCTAGGACTCCTAATTTAGAACTTGACTAGAGTGAGTGTTTATTTGACTCCTTACTTCTTCTTGAATAAAGGCTGGGTTTCCATTTAGTTGCCCGGGGAGTGTGTAGTGTGGACTGTGTGGGTAAATGAGAAATTTAGACTGTCTATTGAGAATTTGGAATGATTAGAATAGAATAGTCCAAATTTACCAATTTAACTAAATTATTAATTCATACTGACGAGTAATTCTTAAGGGAATCTGGTCACAGAGTCGCAAAGAGTTAGCAGTTCCCTGCTGTGGAGATTCAAATGTATGCTTTTGAAAGCCAGGTCCCTTGCTCAAGTTGCCAGGGAATCAGTTCTCTCACTGCAACCGCACACAAACAGGCGGCACGAATTTGCCCTCTTCCCAACCCCGACCTGGAGCATGTTGAAAATTTCAAGCCTTGATGTGGGTCTTAGCTTGGAATCTCTTCTTTGCTCAGTACCTCCTCAAGTGTGACTTTCCATAAGAAACACGAGGAAAATGCTGCCAAGGCTTCAAAGCAAGTTTCTGTGAGGATAATTCTTAATCAAAAGCACAGTGCTTCTATGAAAAAGTGACAGGATTAGAATGAGCATAATCTTGTTCTTGGTGGATGATATTTGGATAGGGACGGATTTCTTGGTTCTAACTCAGAGCAAAGAATGTAGTCAAAACGTTTTTGGTAGTTTCTTTATTCCCCATCATTTAAACTTACATTCCCCTCCTCCTCTTGAAGGATAATATTCTGAGGAAATGTAGAATCAAACTCGTGTTGGGTTTATTTTGTTTTATATTGTTTTTAACAGTGTTCTTGCTTCTGGAGTCACGGCTGGTTCCTATGTTAATATAGAATCATTAACATTGTTGTTTTAAAAGTTCTCTTTTGTCAGAAATGTGGTTCAGCTTTCCAGCACACTAATAACTCTCACCCACATGAAGCCCAACACCTTGAATTCCTCACTGTACAACAGGCTTCTTTTCAGGTAGTTCTGAAGGATTTGAACAGAAAGTTAATTACATGTCTTTTTCTTTTTTTTTTTTTTCCCCCAGAAAATTTACTTAAGGCCAAAGTTTCCTTCAACTGCTAATAACTTACCAGGGGTTTGTTGGATACACAGTATAATCTCTTAGAGTCATGGTAACCAGGGTGCAAAGAAGTGGCTTAATTGAATACAATGTGTACTGTACTGTGTCTTTGGAATGACGATTGCCACACTTTGGTGTACACTGCTCATTTCTGGAGGTCTCTGGCGTCTAAATTATGTAAAAATAAAAACATTCTCTGGCTGAGCAGCTGAGAAACTAATTTTTCGTTGTTGTTCACGTAAGTAGGCCCATACTTGCTAAACTGGCAAAGGCTTGCACATTTGATTGCCACACTACACCATGTAATTTCAGACAGCAAAACCTGTGAGCTGGTGGTATTATCCCATTTGGTTGTTTCACAGAGGTGTTGAAAAAGAGCAAAGTACAGACATAAGGGTAAACAGGAAAGAGCAGTGGTCCTTCTGACAGAAACACGGGGCAGAGGCGATAGATCAGGAAAGTTTGCACCCAAGTCCTGTAGCCATTGCACCACCGAGAGCTTCCTTTTCTCGCTTAGATTCTTTGCATGTGCATCTGTTTGCAGGCTCATTCCCCCGGCGAGAGATTCTGAGCTGTCTTTGTGCTAAATTAAACATTAGTTTTCTCCTTGGGAACCTGATCTTCCAAAGACTAGGCAACAGTATCTTTCCAAGAGAGCTCTCAGCTCCCTCAGGAAGAGGCTAGCTCAGGAGCTTTCTCACCTCCACTGTCTGCTTCGCTCGTGTGAGTGTGCGTTGCCTGTGAATGTTTTGTCTAACCGAGTCTAGAAGCCCTTAGAGCAAGGACTTGTACTCTTGTTTTTGGTGTAATGCAGGAGGACCCATGCTGTCTTAGAATGTATTAAATGGAAAGGATCAGAGCAACACCCAGATCATGGAAGATTTCAACCACCCGTAGGAAGGAGTTTCCTCTGTTCACTGCCCCCCAAATTCCAAACCCACAGCAATGAAAGAGGGAGTATGTGGCAAAATAGAAGCCATCTCATTTCTAACCTTCTCATCTCCATCCTGCCCATCCCCTAAGAGGGCTAGTTCATATTGTTCTCAAAATAGGCACTATTCTATCAATTTATACAGTCTCATGAGCCCTTAGAGAGAAAACAGATCAAACCTGTTTCTCATAGGTGAAAAGATTAAACCCCATTTAAAAGCAAACACTCCAAGTTCCCATAGCAGTAGGGGTAGAACTAGAACCCAAGTTTTCTGACATCTATTCCAGGTTATATAAAGTAGTCCTTTTAAATAAATCTATAAAAAGAACAGTTAAAGACAATGTAGGATTTATATTAATTTTGATAGTAGAAGGAGCATGGAGTTTAGAGCCTATGGTAAGCTGTTTTATTTTTTTTTAATTTAATTTTATTTTTTTTAAAACATCTTTATTGGAGTAAGTTGTTTTTTAAATGATCACAATGATTCCTTCCATCCCACATGCCCCTTTGTAATGTGACTTTACCACTCCTCCCATTGAAAAGTGGATGCTATTTCTCCCCAGTGAACCTTGAGTAGCCTTGCGACTTGTTTTAATCAAAAGTGTATGACAGAAATGGCATTGCGCTACTTCTGAGAATGGGCTTTAAGAAGCTCTCTTAGAATAAAGATGAAAAAAAAGAAAAAAAAACGAAGCTCTCTTAGACGTAAAATTTGTTAAGGGTAAGTCTTAAGTGTTCTCCCATAAACAAACAAACAAGTAAGTAAGTAAATAAAAATAAAGAGGACAGGAGAAAACTTTGGGAAATGATGGATATGTTTTTGGCTTTGATGGTGGTGATGGTTTTCTGGGTGTATACTTATCCCCAAACTCATTGAGTTGTATATATTAAATACGTACAGCTCTTTATATGTCAATCATATCTCAGTAAAATGGTTAAATAAAAAAGCCCTCTTGTGACACTGAGACCACAATATAATGAAGGTGGTCTAGCCAACTGGAGGATGAATGTCCACATGCTGAGAACCAAGGTACCCCTGCCTCTAACCAGCACCAACTGCCAACACGAGAGCGAGGCCATCTTGGACCAGCCAATCCTCCAACTCAGTGGAGCCAGACAAGTGAGTGAGTTCAGGTGGAATCAGCAGAGGAACTGCCGAGCCGACCTAGAGGATCATGGGAAATAGTGCATAGTTTTAACTTAGCAGAGGTTGACTGAATCAGAGCCAGAAAACCTTAGCGTAGAAGACAGTTCCGCCTCTTTAGGTGTGTTACCTCAGGACGGGTTACCTAACATCTTTGAAGACTCATTTTCTGCTTTTCGTGATGGTAGAAACTATCTTAAAATGTTGTGAGGATTGTATGAGATAATACAAAAAAGAACCTAGCGTGTTGTCTGGCACATGGTGGAGCTTAACAAACATTAGTTTCCTTGCTTTGTCCTTTGTCTCTTCTCGCTGTGTTATAATTCAACGCCCACCCCCCACCCCCGCCCCACCACCTTTATCATCTCACTTTCACTTCATGGGCATCAGTGTTCTCATAGGCTTCCCCAGCTCACTGTTCCTCTGAACAATTTATTTTTTCCCTCCTGCATGATGGCCCGGTGCTGTCATTCCTCCTAACTACCAAATTTCCAGCATTCTTGATATGCTCCAGGGAGCACGTCTGCCTTCGGTAGTCTACCCTTAAAATAGAAAAGGGTTAACCTCATAAAGATGTCACTCCCCTTGTACTGTTATGCTGCCCTTGGGAGAGTCAAACAGCATAGCAAATATATATGGGCAATGTAATTGCCTTCGATCTTCTAGGTCACAGAAGACTTTGCTAGCGAGTACGGCATCTGGGGGAAAGTAAGCATATTCTGTCTTGAAGAACAGACTTTCTAACATCTATCCCTGTTATTGTTTTTGTGGTTTTTTGGTAGCAGATTACTCTAAGTGCATCATTTTTTCCATTTTACACTTCACAATAAATGAATAAACAAATAAAGAGGGAGTGATATAGTGATACTATATTATACTTCTAGTACTTATTAGTGATAATAAGCGAGTACTGGCCTGGGAACTGGATGTTGAAGGTCCCAGTGCTCCCACTGATACCAACTAGTAGCAACTTAGCCAAATTCTTTTACCTCCCAGGTGCTTACTTTCCTTCTTGGAAAAACAATGAGGGGCACTTGGTGGTGGTTTGGCCCACCTCTGAGGCCCCTTTTGGGTTGATACACTTTGAATAAGTTCCCTGATAGTTTGCTTCTGTTTTTCAGCTTTCAATCTTGACTTAAATATATCTGCTAGGAAGAATGGAAAGGAGATGTGACAAGAGTGGGAATGTTTTATTTTGTTTTTTAGAGGAAGTGCTAGTGAGGAGGGTCTGAAGTAATCTTGGAAACAAGGTCTAGCCAGCTGGGGCAGAGGGCGAGGGCACAGCCATATTAATTGCTTAGCACCCTTCCTAGAAGTAATGAGCAAATCACTCCATATCTGACCCTATTTGATGGGGTTTAGGGTTCTAGTATGAGAAAAACAGTTGTAGGACTAGAGTTTGATTCATTAAAGTGACTTTGGGGGGAAGCACTGCTTTTTTTTTCCCCAGATCTCCCAACTACACTTGCAACATTTCTGTGGGTAAAGAAGTTTTCCAGTCCAGTCCCCCAGTGAAATAATTACATGAAATATAAAATAGAAACCAAAAAGAAAAATATTCTTGTAGAGCCTTCCTTCCTCAGGAATTGACTAGTCTTTTAGCTGTACACATCGGTCTCTCCATCTGTTTGTCTCTCTTTCATATACATGTAACAATTGGAAAGTGCAGATTAATGGATGGGGTTTTATATGTGCCACCACTTCGTTTTTTAAACGTGTTTCCGCTTTAAACAGGAACTACAAAAGAGAGTCACTGAGGAATTGGCCTGGAGGAGGGGAATTCAATCCACTACCTCTTTCCCCCCCACCCCCTTATCACTGAAACCCTAAACAGAGAGTGTAATCACCTATTTCCCAAGGGCAGCCCTAAGCCCTTAAAACTCAGATCTGTTTAAGGATTTAATAGAACTGGAAAAAAGAAATGCACAGGATCTGCTCCAAATCAACAAAGGAAAATTTACCCAACCAAATATTCAATCTAGAGAATTTCTTTGATAGCACAATCCCTTCCTTCCCTATCTCTTGATTTAGTTAGAGCACAGATCTTCAAATTGCATCTTTACGACTCCTAGAATCTTGTGGGTCTGTGGATCACATCTTAGGCTCCAGGCCAGCCCAGTGCATTTTCTTTCACAAAGCAAGATAACTAGCAGGAAGCCAAAAGGGGCATTTGGTTTTGGTTGTCATTTATTTTGTTTCAAAGGGTAGACACACTCAGTTCCACTGTTAGATTAGAGCCAGAGAGATGGTGACATTTTCCCTAGTAACTTCTAAACTCTAGCTTTTCTTCTAAGATTTTTTTGATTTTTAGATGAAAATCCTTGATATTATGTTTTGCAACATGGCTTTTCTTTTTAAAAATACTAAGATAAAGGAAGTCGTGTTGCCTTTCTTTTCCAATAGAATGGGTCTTACTTTTGCTTAGAAAATGTGCCCCAGATTCCCATTACATGTGCACACATGCACGTACACACACCCTTTGTTTACCATGGTTATTTTTAGTATATAAAGTATTATTAGTAAATAGAGACACAAGTTGATTATATGGGTGACTTTACAGAGAAAATAGAAGGGAGGAAGTGTGTTAAAGAGTATGGGAAAGATCCGTTTTAAAGGCAGTTGCTCCAGAAGACAAGAGTATGCCAAACTGCAGAAAGTAGGAAAGAGAACATTGTATCCCAGTGGTTAAGTATGGAGTGACAGGAGACCTCCATTCTGGTCCAAGCTTAACTGCTAACTAACAGGGTGACCTTGGGACCAGTCAGTCCTCCTTTGTTTCTTAGTGTCTCCATCTGCAACCCGAAATGTTTGGATTCCTCAGCACTTTGCTTGGCTGGATTATTCTTGACACACAGGATTTGGCTCATATGTCACCTCCTTTGAGAGACCTCCCTGGCTGCTCTAACTAATGTAGACATGCATGATTGATCTCTTTTTCTCTCTCGTCTTCCCCTATCACTTTACCCCTTTATAGAGGTTTTGTTGTCTTCATAAGTTTTATCACTCTGTGAGTTTATGTTGATTCCTTATTTATTTGTGCATTTCCTATCTTTCCCCACTGGGATGTAAGCTCCATGAGACCAGAGACCATGTCAGTCTTGTGCACCACATGTATCCCAGCCCTGAGAAGTTCCTGGAACATTTTGGATCCACAGTAAATATTTGTTGAGTGAATGACTAGATCAATGGCTTTTAAGCTAGAGATATCTTATGAGTCCTTCAGGGATGAAAGTAGGAAAGAGAGGTGGAGGAACGTGTAATGGGCCTCCAAGGTCTCCACCTCCTGTTTAATTATGGGTATATTATGTATATATGTGTATATATTATGTATGTAATGTGTGTATTATGTATGTATCTATACATAATTATATATATTATATAATATATGCACATATATTTGTAATACAGACATATAATTATAAACTTAGAAAGAGATATATAAAGCATATATAAACAGTAGTTTTTTTAAAAATTAATTAATTTATTTATTTATGGCCGTGTTGGGTCTTCGTTTCTGTGCGAGGGCTTTCTCCAGTTGCAGCGAGCGGGGGCCACTCTTCATCGTGGTGCGCGGGCCTCTCACTGCCCCAGCCCCTCCCGTTGCGGAGCACAGGCTCCAGATGTGCAGGCTCAGCAGTTGTGGCACACGGGCTCAGGTGGTCCGCGTCATGTGGGATCTTCCCAGACCAGGGCTCAAACCCGCGTCACCTGCATTGGCAGGCAGACTCCCAACCACTGCGCCACCAGGGAAGCCCCAACACTAGTTTTTAATTACACTAAGGCATATATGCATATCTATATTATATATAATATATATAAAGGTATATCTATAGATATACATATGGAATATAGATATATGCCTTAGTGTGATTGAAAACATGGTTCCAGTGCTACAATTATTTGAAAGATACAGGGGCATGATAATCTCTTAAGATTGTTCCCAGATTGAAATTCTAAAGCCCAGTATTTCATAAGTAGAAAATATTGGTGTAAGGAAAAGGATGATAAGATAGAAGTTACACATGTCGAGTGCCTACTGTATGCTGGGTCCTGTGTCAGGCCCTTGGACCACACAGGAGAGACAGAGCTCCTGTTGGATGGAGTTTATATTTTAATGGGGAGGGACATAGGGACAGAGAGTAAACAAACAAATAAAGGAATGAGATCAATTTAACTAGTGATACAGTAATGCATTGCTCTTTGTTCCTTAAGGTGGCTGATTGATTTGGGTTGATTAAGAGGAGGCAAACACTCTGGGAAGTGGAAAGTGATAACCCTAAACAAACAGTTACCCTCAGAGCTCGAAGATGGGCTCCTTTGCCAGTGCCTGCTGTGAGCCTGGACAGCTGCCTGCATAGTGGTCCTCCCGGTCCAGGCTGTGTGATGCTTTGGCCAGTCTGTGTAAGATGCTGGTTCTGATGCTTCTAAAGAGGAGGGTGACCATGTCAGTACCTTCTGTTCCTTGGAGCTACTGTGATCATTTTGTTAGAAGTCACTGAGGTTTGTGAATTAGGGAGAAATGGCTGAAACGCTCCTTTTGAGGAAAAGAAGACTATCACCTGTCTTTAGCTGTAGAAACAGGAAAGAGATGGTCAGGAAATTTGCACCAGGACCATAAGGGGGTGGAGGCATAGCAGGCTCTCAGGAGGCAGGCAGAAGCGGTAACTGGCGTTTGCAGTAGTCATCGTAATGTCATCCTACATGTACACAGCCCATGTAGTCCTCACAGAAACCCTGTGCTGTAAATAAGGTGACTGTAGCTTTTTTATTCTAATTAGGAGAAACAAAGTCAGAGCAGCTGAGAAATGCTAATAATATCTTATTTTTGAATAGCAAATTTGCAGTTTATCGAATGTGTATACACAAGTTATCTCCGTTTGTTCTCTGGGGTATTATTATACCCATTTTAGAGACTGCTAAGAGGCTCGAACTGGCCTGTACTTACCCTGCTAGTGAGCAGAGCCGGCCTGACCCCTGGGCTCTGCAAGGCTCACAGCTGGCAGAGTGGAGTAGCTGGGCCCCAAATGCACCACTGAATTTGCATCTAAGATGAGGACATTGACTGTCTTGAGCTCCCAGAAGCACACCCACACATATTTTGAAGCAATGACTCGCCTAGAAAGAATGGCAATCATGAATGGAATGAGGATGTCAGATACCCAAGGCACATTAAATCTAGAATAAGGGAGGCTGGAAAACTAGTCTTTTTTTTTTTTCTTTTTTTAATTCATTAATTTGTAAGAATACAAGTCTAGATGAGAAAACTTTTTTAATTTATGAAAACCTACACTTGCTACCTTTATTTCTTATGAGTCTAGTGAGTCAACCCGCAGGTCTGGGGAGAGAGGGCTCCAAGGTTGTTATGGAGAGAAACTTGAATCAAAGAAGCAGATTCATCTCTAAAACCAAGATTGGTCTAAGTTTTTCTCCTTGCTGTTGCTTCTTTTGGACGCAGATCTTAGACGGAGCTTAAGGGAGAGACCTGCAGCTCTTTGCTGAACAGTGATTTTGAACACACTCAGATCCAGGTTGAATGTATATTTTATGTTGGTGGGTGTTTTCTCACTACCTAGAGAAAATATAGGAGTTCGTAATTGTTAGGATTTTTGCTTCAAGGTGGAGAAGTGCCGTATTTATCTTTGTATTTCCACTATTACAATAGTGTCAGATATCTTGTAAGCAAGCATTTGGTAAATGTGTGTTAAACTAAACTGTGGAGAACATGCATTTTTTAAAGGACCCAACCTTTTATATTTCTGTGACTAAATGTACCATGCACCAACTGTGAAACATTGATCTTTAAGGTATTCGTTTTGTTCAACATTTTTTTTTTTTTTTTTTTTTTTTTGCGGTACGCGGGCCTCTCACTGTTGTGGCCTCTCCCGTTGCGGAGCACAGGCTCCGGACACGCAGGCTCAGCGGCCATGGCTCACGGGCCCAGCCGCTCTGCGGCACGTGGGATCTTCCCGGACCGGGACACGAACCCGTGTCCCCTGCAGCGGCAGGCGGACTCTCAACCACTGCGCCACCAGGGAAGCCCTGGTTCAAATTTTTAAATCACGTTTATTAAGCGTTTAACATGTCAGGCACTCTTCTAAGTGTTTTTTTGAGTATTAACCCATGTTTCCTCATAATCGCATGATGAAATAGGTAGGTATGATCTTATTTCCATTAGTCAGATGAGGAGGTTGAGGCATGAGATAAAGGGATAGGCCGGGACACTCATTCATGCACGTGGAGTCGGGGTTTGAACGGAGTGGATTATGCTACTGCCATGTCATGGTTTCCAACTGCATCCAGGAGAAAGTAATTATACTGGCAGTGTCAGACTCTAGCTCACACATGATTCAGGCCTGAGTTTGGAGGCCATGTGCAGCAAGACATTTGAATGTGAATAACAATTAGAACTAACTCCTTGTGTAAAATGCAGATACAATTCTGAATGAACGCCTACAGGCCACAGATTATTCTTTGAGACAGTTCAGTTGCCATTCTCCTGTTTTTTAAGAGTAGAAAGTGCTTGAACATGTAGGATCTGTGAGTGACAAATATGTTTCAATTTGCGTGCTGGGGAGGTTGGTAGCAGTCACCTGGAGGGCTGCATAGAGGTTTCTAAGGCGATATCAAAGCTCAGTGGAAAGAGGGCCAAGGTGGTTCATTACTGACATCTTCAGGATTCAGGACTCCAAACCTGGAGGATCTTGAATGTAGATTCCTGATGAAGTATGAATTCTTCCCATGGAGGAATGTATCAAGACCTGATTACACTGTGAGTGGGGCCTTTACAGAATGAATTTAGGCTTATGTAAGTTCATTGTGTCTTAAAGACAGGTGAGTTCCTTGAAGACATTATAAGCTCTGCTCTCTCTTGAGAGCTCAGATAAAGTGACTGAGACATTTTCAGCATCTTGTAAGGTGCAGTGCAAACTCAGCTGCGCTTCTTCCTCGACTTGTAGTTGTATTACCCCCAATCCCCTCTGATGTGGAAATTCTGGATATACCATTGCTCATGATCAGTACTCTGAAGGAAAACCTTTTTTTTTTTTTTTTTTAACCGGTACGCAGGCCTCTCACTGTTGTGGCCTCTCCCGTTGAGGAGCACAGGCTCCGGACGCACAGGCTCCGGACGCGCAGGCTCAGCAGCCACGGCTCACGGGCCCAGCCGCTCCGCGGCATGTGGGATCTTCCCGGACCGGGGCACGAACCCGTGTCCCCTGCATCGGCAGGTGGACTATCAACCACTGCGCCACCAGGGAAGCCCGGAAATCCATTTTTGGTAGAAGTGGAGACAAAAACAATGTAGAAATGGGCAAATAATGCCCTAAACATAACTGAGATCACTGAAACTTTCTTTTGGGAATCAAATCCTGCTGTAGTTGCTTTTAAAACCTTTTAAATAGCCAATTTGTGTTGAGCTATTATGTTCAGCCCACAGTAGGCTTCAGGAATGGAGTGGTTCTGTGGTCTCTTGGAAAGTATTTTCATTTTATCAATAGCTTCCTTTGACCCTAGAAGATAAGGGATGTAGCATCTTGAGTTTGTGAACTCCCCGAATTTAATGTAGAATTTTGGGTGATGGCGTACACGCATTTTCCATGTGGACCCGTTCCATAGCTTTGTTAGATTCTATAAGGATTCCAAGGGCCAAAGAACCTGAAGCCGAGGCTTGTGGTGGTGGGAAGAAGAATCCAGTGAAACTAGGCTAGCGTGATTCTTCAGTCTACACAGAGCAGCCAGTTCTAGGAGATCTGATGTTTCCTTTTGTTTGTGTATTGTTCGCTGTAGTTTCAGGAACCTGAACAGCAAGCACATGTAGCCTTCTTCATGCCTAACATAGTTCCTTCAGCTTGGACTTTTGTTATCTATCTAAACATTTTCTTCTTTCCGAAAGGCCAGCAGTCCTCAGGTAGCAGCTGAACTTTTTGTTCTGTTTTGCAGTATCGTTCTGAGCCCCGGTCCAGCGATGTTTTCCTTTGTTTTTAAGTGACCTCTCACCATTTGGAGCCTCCCTTCCCTCCCACCTTGACCTCTAACTCCAAGTTTACGTGTCTGTGTCATTGTGGGGAACTTCTTGATGAAAAGGGTAAAGCTGGATTGGCACTTCATCTCGGGGATTTTTCATAGTAACACTGACTCTTTATTATTAGCTGTGCGCTCCAGGCTGCTAGAGTTCGTATTTTGGCAGTGGACCATCAAACACCCTATTTTTAAGAGGCTTTAACTTAGTTGTAAACATGTGCTGTGACTGGGAGCTTGCTTTCTTTACTCATATTTACCAAAAGTGGTTTAACTGTTGAAAGTTGTTATAAAAAAAAAAAAAAAAGCTCAGACTTTGGGACTGTTTTTCCACTCGTCTAACTCAAAACTATGCGCTATCTAAAAAAAGAAAATTTGGCATTTAGTCACTAATTTGATGGTCCAGTCATATTGGTAATTTGAGGGGAGGAAGAAATGAAACTGCTAGGTCATTTTACTTTGACAAATGCCTGTCAGACTTGCATAGAGGGAATAATGGTTGCTACACATGTTAACATGATTGACCAGAACAGCTCAAAAAAAGACAGTCCAATACACTGAGTAAATTGCTTATGTCCTTAAATTTTTCTATATTTAGAATAAAAGCTTTCTATACGCATATTTCCTGCACACTCTAAATTCTCCTAATGGACTTCACTGGTCCCATTAGGAGAATATAAATAATATCCCAAACTCTTGTCGGTGTGCACGTACATACAAGGACCATTGATGTCTGGGGACCTTAAAAAGTCATATCTAGAAATTTGATGAAGGAAAGAGTATCACAAATACGTTTATTCCTTTTATCTCTGGAAGGAATTTCAGCAAGTATAACAAAACACACATTAATCTTTCGAGGAGATTGTGACTTATAGCTGTAAAGCAGGATCTTCGGGAATTTAAATGTTCAAAAGGAGGGGGTTAAACTTTGACATCTTCCTCTTGTGATTGAAGATTCTAAAAGTAACGTTAGGCAAATTCTTGTGCTCCATCACAAGAGAAATACCAGCTTTCCATGAGGGGTTAGCCTTTCTTCAAGCCTTTTTGCCACAGGGGAGGGCAACTGTGCTTCCAAGATTGGCCGCATTTATGAGGGGGAGAGAAGAAACACATACGGGAACATGTGTGTTTCAGGGGTCATGAGCCCAGTAGGCAGCCATGAGCTGTGGAAGCGCTTCGGCCTGGAAAACTGGCTAGCTGATGAGTGCATTTTTTCTGCGCAGATCCTGTTGGAAGGTACCTTTCCTCAGTGTTGTTCTTACCCCTCAGGCTGCTTGTAGACGTTCTGTCCTCCCCACATCCCAGGCAGATGAACACCTACACTGACAACACGTGGATTCCACAATGTCCGAGGACATTGGCTTCCTTGGTCCTTGTCGTGTAATATGTCGTCTTACAACCATGCTTCCTGTTCTGACTTTTAAATCACTCTCCTTTTCCAGTGCTTTCAAAGACAAGAACCTTCTTGTCCTGATGGGCATTCATTCACTATAACACACACACACACACACACACACCTCACAAGCTCCTCCTGTCTCCATCTTTTTAAGGTAATAAGGAATGGAAGACTCACCGTTTATAAATCCAGAAATTCACAAGAGAATGTCTCCATGCCAGAAGAAGGTTAGTAGGTGAAGAGGAGAGAAGCCCAGCCAGCCTCACAGTGGGCATGGTCCTCTCTGCTCCTGTCATTTAGATCTGCTCAGGGATAGGACAGGGTGTTCACCAGGGTCATCGCCAGAGTCAATGAAATGTGCTTCCTTGTTGAGTTGCCATGAGCTTGGGTATACCCTTGGGTATATATAGGGAATTAGCTTAGAATTATACTCCAGTCAACTGCCCAGAGCTGCTTTGGGGCTATGGTGATGCTCTAAGTGGTACCTTTCATAATGACTCCCTTCTCCTAGCCTCCCAGTGTGTCACCAGACCTTTGATTGTACTTTATTATTAGGTTTGCAGTGGGGCATTAATTGACAGGTGACATAAGCCAATCAATATAACAAGGAGTTAATTCCACTTCATTCCATTTTCCCCTTCTTGAGCTGCAAGTACTTCATAGATATATCCTAATTTATAACACCCCTTTAGTGGAAAAAGCATATTGCCTAGTTTGCATGTCTCTTATCTCCCTGAACCATCCTGGAAAGCTCTCTGTAGCTTCTGCAGGATGATCTGGTGATTCTCATTGATAATTTTTTTTTTTTTTTTTCCCACAACCATTTGAGCAAAGTACTGCTCTAGGTACTTTGCTGAATTCAGAAAAATCTCAACCAGTTCTCTCAGGGCCAACCTTCTATGTATATGAGCTGTGATGTGCTCATTGACTTCGTGGTACTTATTACAACCTGAAAAGTATCAAATTGTTTTGTTTTATGGGTTGTATTTCTTTCACTATTGAATGTAAGATCTTAAAAAATTAAAATAGAATCAAAATTAATTTAATATCAGCAGGAAAAATTTTCCTAATATTTGTAAGAATATATCGTCCCTCCCTTGAGGGAGGCATGTACTACCCCCTGACCTGGACCTTCTTCAGAATAAACACAACCATAATACCGTATCTGTACCCTCCTGTAGCTACATATGTGCATAACTGTTTTGTGAGTAGTAAAGAAAAAGAAGCCATCGTGGATCAGAAGGACACATACTTATGCTTTTAAAACTTTCAGGAGGGAGAAGAATTTGCAAAATTGAACTCTTAGAATTCTCTGTAAGAATTTTTTAGCATGGAGTTTTGTTCAAAAGTTAGATTTCATGTTAATGAGATGAAAAGATTCGTTAATTGTATCAGTTATCTATTGATGCATAACAAATTACCCCAAAACTTAGCAGCTGAAAACAGTAAACATATCCTATTTCATGCAGTTTCAAGGAGTTGGGGAGTGCTAGCTCAGGGTCTCTTGTGAGGTTACGGTCACCTCAAGGCTTGACTGAAGATGGAGGATCTGCTTCTAAGTTCACTCACATGGTTGTTGGCAGGACTCAGTTCCTTGCTGGTTGTTGGCCAGAGGCCTTAGTTCCTTGCCTCCTTGGCCTCTCCATAGGCTGCTTGTGTGTTCTCAGGCCACAGCAGCTGGCTTCCCCCAGAGACAGTGATCCAAGAGGGAGAAAACCATCACAGGAGCCACAGTCTTTTACAACCTAATCTCAGAAGTGACACACTTTTGCTTGCGCCATATTCTGTTGGCAGCATAGGCCAACCCTGATACAGTGTGGGAGGGAACTGCACAGGATGTGAATACTAGGAAGTGTGTATTGTTGGGTGCCATCTTGGAGGCTACTTAATATATTAATGAGTTAACATTAGCCCATAGCCCAGGTTACCATGTCCTCTACTATGATATTAAGGAAGGTTATACCACTGACTATTCTAAAATTAGACCATTCATTCATTTCACTTGTGTTTATTGAATACCAGCTATATACCAGGCACTGTTCTAGGCACTTAGGATACATCAGGGGATAAGACAAAGATCCTCACCCTTGTGAGTCTTACGTTCTACTTTATATTCTGCTTTGCATGTCGCAAATTCCATGGATCAGGGCCCAGGTGATTATGGTAAGTACCTGGATCTCAAACCATTGTTGCAGGCTCACTTGCATTTGACCAGCTTCAACTGAAACAGGGTTTCAGTTTTCTATTTTCTTTATCTGCCAGAATAAGGGTAGACTTTTTGAAAGATGTGGTAACAATATAATCTCTCTAGTGATTACATTCTTTTATTAACTCACTGTCTTAAATGATGGTTTCTCTGTCTTTGATAGCTAAGCGAGGAAGTAAAGTACATTACTTAAGAATTAAGGGAAATAGAGTACACTACTTAAGAATTAAGGTTTGGGAGACCCTCCCAGATTTGAGTCATAGTCTTCTGCTTTCTTACTGTGTTACCTTGGGTGTGTTGTTTGACTCATCTGAGTCTCAGTTTTGTCATCTGTAAGATGGTGCTAACAATAGCACCTTTCTTGGAGTTGACTGAAAGCCCTTATCATAAGATTTGGGACATAGATATAACTGTTTTATCTGCCTTTTCTTCTTTCTGACTGCATCTGTGTACTGCTCACAGACTCATTACCAAAGGTGCTATCAGAAATGACCCACTAGTTCAACCCAAACTAAACCATCCAAGACAATAAGAGGTATCATAACTTTACTCCCAGAGCTATGGCTGCTGCTAGTGTATATTAAGTGGGAAGAATAACTCAATCTGGGCTTCATAAATTGTGTTAAAGCCTTTGATTTATCATCAGGAGCTTACCATTTAGAAATGTAAAAGTGTTTTCAATATCCACCTGCTGGTTTCCTACTGATGCTGTTTCTGTTGAATATACTTTACTAATAAGTCATCTGTCA
The DNA here is from genome assembly GCF_039906515.1 of Pseudorca crassidens. Lineage (NCBI taxonomy): Eukaryota > Metazoa > Chordata > Mammalia > Artiodactyla > Delphinidae > Pseudorca > Pseudorca crassidens. Next base: position 72,810,720 of record NC_090304.1, on the reverse strand, counting down.
GCAAAGGAACCTGGAGAAGAAAGACTCCTGTGCTCAGGGGTTTCTCTCTCACTCCGTCAGTCTTGGGCACCTGAGCTAGGAAGCCCCTGATTTTTCTTGGCCGAGCACTGAGCAGGCAGCTGCTTCCTGTCCCAGAGGTGGCTGCCTTTCCAAGGCTGGGAAGACTGTGGCCCCGCTCTCAGTTCCTTTCTCGCTTTCCTTCCTCTAGCAATACCATTAGAGAAACTGGCAGTGAGAAGGAAGGGACCCTTGTAACCTCCAGCCCCAGAAAGAATATACAGATTGAGCAGCTAGGTGTATTGTAGTGGAGGGAGTTGCAGTATGATTATTGGAGATAACCGGTAATTTGGAACTCTGTGCATTTTACATGCCACCCCCAGCGTAACTTCTCCTTGCCTTCATTGCGCAGGAAATCTATGCATATGTGATACATAATCCCGTCAACCATTGAAAGACGTGAACAAATGTGACCAATTTCCAGGCAGTCGTGGGCTCTGGATTAGTTTAAGAGGAAAGGAATTCTGAAGACTGAGGACACACCAGGGTGGAGAGGGCTGGGGGGCAAGGAACAGATGCGTGAAGTCAGGCAGTCCTGAGTTTGAATCCTGACCCTGACACTGTGACCTCAAGGGATGGTATTTTTTAACCTATCCAAGCGTATTCATAGAAAAAATGAAAATAATACCAACCTGTGAGCATATGTAAATCACCTAGCACTTTGAACAATAAAAAACAAACAAGCAGAAAAAGAAGGTCCCAGGAAACATTTTTTTCCCCAACTCTACCAGTTTTCTAAGTTAATCAATGTAGAACATCACATTGTTTTTATTAGGAGAAGATATTTGCAGCTTCCAGGGCTTCGGTTCTCAACATTTCTGCATATAGCAGTCACTGGGGAGTGTGTTAAATTGCTGGGCTCCACCAGCAGAAATTCAGGAGCTCTGAAGTGGGATCTTTCTAGAAGGTTCTCAAGCCACATTTGGAGACACAGTCTTTGGGGTAACTCCAAGCCTTAGAAGGTTTTGAAATCACCTTGGCTTAAACATTTTAGGCATCCGTGGAGGTCAGATAGAAAGCACATTCTTTTAGCTTTGAAGACATTGAACCAAAGTTATTTTAGAGCTATCGGTGCTGTGCCTTTCTGGGTGCTTTGGAAGGCACAAAAGCAGAGATTTGCAAAGGTGCACCTTCCATTCTGTGGAAAATCTGTTGGCTTCCTCTGTGACCTGGATGGAACAATTTACTACTTTCCACAAGCACCATTTAAGAATGCAAGCAGGAACAGGACACCCAGGAATATCTGTGGAATGCAGGCCTGAAGCTGAAGGACAAGTAAAACCAGAGGGCTTGAGAAGATAACGAATGCCAAGAGGCTGAGTGCTTAACCCTGAAATGTGACTGCCCACCGGGGTGGGGAGGACGCTTGGAGCCCAAACAACAGAGGAGTCATCTGACTCTGACCTTCACTGTCTGTTGGATCATTTTCTCGATTCCTCCAAGACGTAGCTTGAATCCCCTGTCTGGTCACCACCTTGGACCAGGTTAGTACCTTCTCTACCCTCAACTGCTGCAACAGCAAACGAACCTATGTCCGTTTTAGTACACACATGGCAACACAAGTTACATTCTTACTACGTAAGATTGTTCACATCATACCCCTGCTTAAAAGTCTTTAGTGGCTTCCTGTTGCATTTAAAATAAAATACAAACTTTTTACCCAAGCTTGGAAGTCCTGCACAGGCTGCTCCCTACTGATTTCTCAAGCCACCCTTGCCCTTGCTTAAGGTGCTGCAGCCACATGTGCAGCACTTATCTCCCCAAATGAGTCAGGGTCTTTCCTTCCATGGAGCCCTTTCTTGTGTGATATCTCTAATTTGTCACCTGACTGGCTCCCACTTAATTTTTAGATCTCTACTTAAATAATAGTCTTACTATTATTTACCTTCTAAAGAGGTTTCTCTCCTGTTATTCTGTATTTTTGCCCTTCTTTGTTTTCTTTACAGCACTCATTACAAGTTACATTGTCTTTTTAAAATTTACTTATTTTTTTTCCCATTCTGGTCCATCATCCTCTTTAGAGGATGCTCTCTTCTTCACCAGTGTATCTGTGGTACCCACCAGAGTGTTTGGTCTCTTGTTGAATGAGCAAACATATACTCTGACTTGCTAGGGTATGAAGAAGGATTAGTGGGAATAGCTGCTTCTGTTTTCCAAACAAAGTCATCCTTCTAAAATATTCTGTGGAAGGCAATGCAGGAGTGTGCAACAAGTGACTCACTCACCCAAACTGAAATTCAAGGAATCACAGATGCTTTCATTCTGTTTTTCAGAGAAGTCACAGGCCTGCATATTGCCCAAATGAGAGCAAGACTGGGTCCATGTGATAGAATATGTGTGCATAAGAGTATACTAGTGCTTTTGGCTACCTTCATGGCTCAGTCTAACTGTTGATCTGACCACTGGGAAGAAATGAGCTCTGAAGTTGGGTTACATAAAACTGAAGCATGCATCAACAGGACCAGGGTCTCCACAACTTCCTCACAACCAGCCCCTTTGTGCATGCCGACAGTTAGAGTGAGATGCACAGCCCAGCACAGGGTGATAGGGAGAGGGTGAGATGCACAGCCCAGCACAGGGTGATAGGGAGGCTTTGGGCCAGATGTCCTCAGGGACATGCCAGATTGCTTCCTTCTCTGTTGGGCCTTTTGGGTTCCAGGAAGGAGGAGAGTGGGGCATTCTGACTTGTCACAGTGGGTGAGTAAATGTTATCTGAGGACAAACCAAGAACACTAAAACACTCTGATTCTAAAGAGACAAAATCTTTAACGAGTGTATGAAAGCAATAGAAGTTTGGAAGCCATTCACAAGATCCTGGGACACAAGGACTAGATTAAATGTTAACGTTGAAGAGAGCTAGCATTCGAATAAATAAAAGGTAGTTCTATTTTATATAATACATAGTAAATTTATGGGAAATCTAATTGCAAGAGGTAGTAGGCTGAATGAAAAGAGAAATGTAAAATAGATTAGATGAAATGTAAATCTATTTTATAGGTGACCAGAATGTGTTATTTAGGGAGTGTTTGTGGATATCATTTCTAATCTTTGAGGTTTACAGTAAGGACAACCATGTTGTCCCACAAAACATTCTTGGTACCATTTAGTCCCTTATCCTTTCAATAAATATTTATTAAGCACTTTCTGTACACATGGTACTATACCGTGAGCACAGTCAGAAGTTGCCAGTTGTCCCTTGGGGGCAAAACCTGTCTGGTTGAGAAGCTCTTTTGTAGTATATTCTTTAGAACTGAGGGAAATGACCCAGGTTGCTGGAATTAGATTAGGGACCCCATACCATACATCTCAGAAGCTTCCTAGTACCTCTTGTGTACCTTGATAGAACCTCTAGAGTTGGTACCTGTTGTTTTGAGTAAGACAAATGTTTGGTCTTGTACATTGTAAGAACACAATTCCTCACTGGCTGCTGTGACACCCAGTTCCAGCGGAGATTGCTGACTTCATTTGTCCTCTGGCCTACAGTCTGGACTGTAGCGGGCTGGGATAGAGCCTTGCCTGCCCCTGCCACTCCCATGGCAACTTCCTCTGTGAACCGTTTGGTGCCTCATGTTTATTCTGGGTACAAAGTGAGTCTCCATTATCTTCTCAACAGAATAATGGAACAGTTCTTGACACCAGGCAGGAATTTCGGAGGCATCTTGGAAAAGGGAGAAAAAAGTTGAAATATTTTCCCTGTGTTTTAGGTTATCTCAGCAGAAGGAGTTGAAACAAAGAGAAGGCGGTGACAATGCCGCTGTGCAGAAGGCTTATTATACCTCTCAGATATGGCACTGGTCGCCAACCCACGGGAAGGATGCTGTTATTGTCTGGGAGTGGGTGAGGCCTCATGAAAAAAGTCTGTGGTATGAGGAAATGTTAAACAAACTGGTCCTGTTCTTATTAAGAAAGAGGGGGATATCAAGATGGCTTGAAAATGATTCCAGACTACCACTCAGAGTTAAAGGTGCTGACTACGGAAAAATCCAAAAACGTGGCCTGTGTCAGGGCCCAGCAGGTCACATGTGTCTAACCAGCAGCTATTTGGCCTGGCTGGCAGGGCACGGGCTATGAGGCCACCTTTGCCTCTTGGCCTCTTTATGTTGTCATCTTTAAATCTCATCAGCCAGGGTTCAAGCTGAGCGAGATCTCCTCCGCAGAATAGTCCCAGGAGACCTTAGAAAGTTTCCCTCTTGAAAAAGTTCTGCTTCAGTGTGCCTCAAGTTTTCTCCTTTCCTTTTTCATATCCCACCCCTGCTCCCAAAGACCCCACTGTGGGGAGAAAACAAGCAAAGAAAAATCTAGAAAAACCGGGTAAATTACTGTGTGCTCCTAATCAAACTACTGCAGAGAATGTTTTCAGGCTATACAGATTACCTGATTCAGGATTCAGACTCACCTGGCGTGCTTGATAAAATGCAGATTCTAGGGGCCTGTCTCAAACCTAGAAAATCCAGATGTCTGGTATAGGGCCCAAATAACTGCATTTTCAATAACGTATGAGAACCTACATGAGGACAGGGATCATTGTCTTTTATTCATAAATGTATCCCAAATACCTGGATTACTTCCTAAAAGCAGTGAAAATATTATAGGGCACTGTAACTATTTATTAAGTGAATGGATGAACCAAAGCCTCATAGGGTTTGTTCATTAGGATTGCACTTCTATGAAATAATAGCATAAACCAGTGGTAGGAGAGAGGAGTATTTAATGGGAGGAAGACAGACTAGAAAAGAGGAAGGAGAGAAGTCAGTTTGAAGAATGGGGCAATGTCTAGGAGGCTAGCCTTAGGTGGGACATGAAAATGGGATAATCTGACTGGAACTTGTGGTGGGACTTGGCAGATGAGGAAAGAAGCTTGAAAAAAGGGAAATGCAATGAGGCAGTGGTTACAACAATGGTTCTTAAACCTTAGTGAGCCCCCCAGTCCCTGGGAGGGCTTGTTAGACCTCTAATGGCTGCTTCCCTCCCCACTGTGTTTCTGATTCAGCAGCTCAGGGTGGGGCCTGAGGATCTGCATTTCTAACAGCTTCCCAGGTGATGCAGATGCTGCAGGGAACTTTGTGAACCACTTAGAGTTAGACTGTTAGTCTCAGGAGTCAGATGATTTGGAGTATGAACCCCACCTCTACACCTTGCTAGTTGTGGGAACTTGACAGGTTCCCTAACCGCTGTATCTCGGTTTCCTACACATGTAAATACGGATAATAATGATGGTTAAATGTTACAAAGCTTACTGAGTTGATGTATTTAAAGTTGATAGCAAAGTCTAACACCTGCAAGCACCCACTATCTTAAAAATTATAATTTTATCAGGTACCACTGCTGTACTTTTTTGGAGAAATAAGGGATATAGTTGTTACTCTAATGAAAGAGGAGATATGACTTCACAGATCTTTACTAACAGTATGGACCCGTTCAGATTCCAACTTAATTATTTATTTCCCTGTCACAATATAGTATCTAACTAGCTGAAATTAATTCCTGATAAGAAAGTACTCAAAGGCTAATTTTCACAACAGGTAAATATAAATGGCCTGACTGGAGATGGAGGGTGTTGATGGTTCTACAACAATCTGAATGTATTTAATGCCACAGAGCTGTACACTTAAAAATGATTAAAATGGTAAAGAATTAAAATGGTAAGTTAAAAGAATCTGAAAAAGAATATATATGCATATATATACATATATATGTATATATATCTATATCACTTTGCTGTACACCTGAAACTAACACATTTTAAATCAACTATACTTCAATAAAAAAATTTAAAAAGTTTTCTTAAATTAAAAATTTAGCATATTAGAAAAAGTAAATAAATAAAATGGTAAATTTTTTGTTACATATATTTTACCACAATAAAAAAAATAAGGTGGATGGCCTGAGTATTACTTTCACCTCCCTCCCTAATGATCTCCTATAGGGAAATTCATTTTGGAATATAATTTATCAACTATTGTTCAGATCAGCCTACTTAGTTTGAAGAGTGACTAAATTTTGAAACAGAAATTGTACATCCTCTGGGCGAGCTCTCTAGGCCTGCCATTGTCAATGCAGTCTCTGATAAATCAGTTTTAAAGATGAATCCAGTGATGTTTTTAGGGTCCCTAATATTGAATTGCAGTCACTTCTCATACACAAAAAGCCCACCTTTCTGTATTCTCACTGGATGACTGAAAAAGAAAATGCCCTTAAGGACTTGGCCTGAGACAGCCTGTCTTTTGCTTTGAACTTTTCCTTTGTGAGATGATGAACTTGATGGAGAAATACGGGCCATTCACTCATTCTAGTTACATAGGCCTTCATCTGGTGTCAGTAACCTCCTTTTTTGTGGTTACATACTACCCTGGCAAGAAAAGATATCTTTGTTCTTAAAATCAAATACTACAGCAATAGAAGTAAAAGGCCTCCTGATACAAAGCATATGAAGGATCTGGGAAAAGTCATTTAGAAAAGCAAATACAGGTAACTTTCAATTGCCCATCTCAGAGTGAAACTCAACATCTCACAGAGGTAGTCACCCTATTATAAGAAAGTTAGATCCCCAAAGCTTGTAATCACACTCTGTATAACTTGGCATGAATTTTCCTATAGCACCATTTCTACGTGTAAGACTATATTTTTAACTTCAGCATGGAACTTGGAAAATCAGGAAGAGAGGTCTTTGCTGGACTCAGCTATGAGAATCCATCTAGGTTGAACAGTCTCTAGCCATCTGTAGCATCAGCCCTGGAGTGATGTCCCTTTGCTACCACTGCTGCCATCCCCATGGGAGGCAGGTTGCAAGTTGTGCATTCATATCACAGCAATGGCTAACGTTCAAGGTTGGAGCTATTTCAGAAATCACAATGTGATTTGATAAGATGTTTTGCAGAGACATCTTAAGTAATAAGTATTTCTAATGACTTTGAAAAATGGAATTAAAATGGGTTGTGACTATCTAGCTTCTTCTCTTTCTACCCACTCTTCAGCCTCTTCTTTTGTTTTATGTACTGTTCTGTTGCATGCCAGGAATGGGCTTACATGATTTCTCAAACTCCAGTCTATGTAAATAAGCATAGTATTTGTAGTAGAGTGGTGAAGAGCTATTCAGACCTAGATTTTATGTGAACTCTTGAACAAATTACTTAACTTCTTTGAGCTACAGTGTCCTTATGTATAAAATGGAATAATAACTCATAAAAAGTTATTGTGAGAATTAAATGAGATGAAATATGTAAAGTGCTTAGCCTAGCGCCTAGACATAGTCCTAAGTGTTGGCCATTACTATTGTTACATGCTCCTTGGGCTATCTATTGCTACTCTTCTGGCTTATGGTTAATGCGCTCATCAACATTTGCGTAAATGATGTTGTAAAACTATGTGCTATAAGCATTCTGTGCATTTGCATAGAAGGTTATAGCTTATAAAGCAGTTTCTCCTTTGATCCTTAGAACAACCCTGTGGAATGAGAAGAGCCGAAGATAGCTCCTCTTTTTACACATGAGGAAACAGGCCCAGAGAGGTGTAATGACTTGGTTTGGACTGATTTAAGCAGGGTGAAGAGTCAACCAGTCAAGACTCTTTAATCCAGTGCTTTCTGTTATCTATGAGAAAGTGTCTTCTAATCACTGGTATTGCCAACCTAAGACTAGGAAGAAAAGGCTTACATGTTTCTTGGTTTAATAATTTGTTTTTTAGAAAATGTATCCAAGAAGCCATGCTTTCTGAATAGGGTTTTAATGTTTATTTTTCTTCCATGTACTGAAATTTTTTAACTCGTGGGCAACAGTGTGGTAACTTGAAAGATGGTTCCAGGGATTTCATGCTTCTGGCAGTTTCAGGTCACACTGGGGTGAAATTTGACATACTCTAGTCACCCCTAAGGTAATGATGTTGTTGAGATGGTGGAAACCCTGATGAATTCTTAGGCAGAATGAATCTAAAAGGTTGTTTCAATATTTTTATCCCTTCTAAGTGACTTTGACTTTCCACATACTGATTTTTAGATTACTTAGTTAATTAAAAAAACCTTTAAACTTCTGACACATAACAGTTTTGGCTGTTTTCTTTGGAGTAGTCTCCTTTACATATCCGTTCTCTATATATCTATAATAAAATTTCCTTTTTGACATAATCACAGCATAAACTGTTATAACTTCTTGGCTCCAGATGTGACACTAGTTTTTAAAGGAGCAAGAAACAAGTGTTCTCCCTATCTGTCATCATGTAAATGTTAGAAATTAAGAGTCTTGAAAATCATCCATTTGGGACATGTAATATGATAATAGTTAAGGCCTTGGGTAGTAGAATCCAAGCTCTACCATTTATTAACTGAGCAAATTGAGGGAAATTATTTCATTCTAAGGCATTGATTCCCTCCTCTATCAAATGGTGATGTAATTGAACCTGCCTAACAGGGCTGGTGTGAGGACTAAGTGAGAAGGTGTAGTTGTAGGGCCCAGAAGTAGGTTAGATGCCATCATCCCCATTATCACCATCATCACCACTGTCACCACCATCATCACCATCGTCATCATCATCCATGATGATCTCAGTAATCTTGATACTGGGTTGTATGCCTCTCTTTGTACAGATTCCATGGTCATAGGTGAGAATGAATCATTCGTAATTATGAGCAGAATAATGTGTGATAGACTTAAATTATGCAGTTACTGCAGTCTTCTTACAAAACCACATCTATAGGGTTAAACTGAAGGGCAGTTTTGAGACTTTGGTCTCTGAGTGTGAATGCATTGTCAAGCCCTTCACAGTAAACTACAATAGCATTCCAGATCTCAGTATGATGTCAGACACAATGGATTACTCATTTCAGTGGGAGTTCATTCTCTCCAAAAACCCAAAAACATTCATCCAGAAATTTCAAGACATACTGATGAAGACATTGCCAGCTAACTCCACCAAGGACACTTGATTCTCTTTTTTTCTTTCTCTTTAGCTCTTTGTTTTGCTGAACTTAACCAGTGAATTATTTTTGTTATATTTTATTTCTTTATGTTGCAGACTTTTACATTTGGACAGGAGTATGCAGAGCAGAAACTAGATAGCACATGTGTTGTTCACTGTGTATAAATGAAAGTTTCATTCATTCAACCAATATTTGTTCAATATCCATTGTATTCAAGACAACAGTTTAGGCACATGATTCTTGACTTCAAGGACTTTAGATTCTAATAGGGAAATAGATTAAAAACAAGCAAACACAACAAAAAGTATGATAATAGCAAGTAATTTTTGACCATGGAGTCTAACTTTCTTTAAATTTAAGCTAAGACATAGAGGAATAGGAATTAGCCATGGAAATAATTTTGGAAAGTGCATTCTGGGATGATAGAGCAACTCTGATCCATACCTCTTTTCTTTTTTAGCTCAATACTTTATATATGTGATAGGTTTCTTTTTTTTTTTTTACTTAAAAAAATTAATTTAATTTAATTTATTTATTTTTGGCTGTGTTGGATCTTCATTGCTTCCTGGGTTTTCTCTAGTTGCGGTGAGCAGGGGCTACTCTTTGTTGCGGTCCGCGGGATTCTCATTGCGGTGGCTTCTCTTCTTGTGGAGCCGGGGTCTAGGCGTGCGGGCTTCAGTAGTTGTGGCGCATGGGCTTAGTTGCTCAGCGGCATGTGGGATCTTCCCGGACCAGGGCTTGAACCCGTGTCCCCTGCATTAGCAGGCGGATTCTTAACCTCTGGGTCACCAGGGAAGCCCCTCTGTGATAGGTTTCTTACTGATAAAAATTACATCATTAGATTGAGGGGTTTTGGAAATGATTGGATAATAGAGAATAAAACATAATGGAGTCTATAGCAAGTGAAAAGGTGACGCCAGAATTTAGAGTAATATCATAATTATTTAAATTGTCACTAGAATAGATTTGGGGGGGTTAGTATTTAAATACATATAGAATAACACACAGCAGTCACCCATATGTATGTTCAAAAGGCTTCGGTTACTTTTCAGAATTCTGCTATTGTTTAGCAAATCACTGAATTTTTTTCCCTTCCTGGTTTAGGATATCATTGAAATATCTTGGTATAATTACTTCCATACTTTGTCATTAGTGTTTTATATTCTTTATTACATGGACTAACCCCCCAAATTGTAGCTGTGCTGAAATGAAACTTCCTCTGAAATTTTTATTCTAATTCTGAGGTTGGTGGGATCCCAAATGTAATCTATAGCACTGTTTAAGGTTTGAGTCTAGAATTATAAAATCTTCTATGTACATGTGCAGGGCTTCACTGTAATTCAGAGTGGAACAATCAGCATTCAAAACCACATGAAGCTAGGACTCTCTTCCTTGCCTTCCCCACCCCCCAATAAAGTGATATCCACCCACGAGTCACAGACCATTCATTCCCTTGGGTTTGGTATTAGTTCTGCTCCTGAACTCTCATGGGACATCCGTTGCCTGAAAATCAAATGAATACACAAGGAGAGATTATCATTGTAGGGGATTTGTGGGAGCCCAGACACTTTTTATGAGAAGAGATTGTCCTCTCCAAGGATGTTATTTGAATCTGAAAAGAGGCGGTCATAAAGGAAGTGGCGCTGCTTTAATCTGCTGTAGGGAGCTGCCACCCTACTCTAGGCGGTCTTCCCATCTGAGCAAGAATGAGCATTCTGCTGGAGAAAGCAGCTGAGGTTTGAAAACAGTTCCAATTTTGCAGTTTCAGGAATGTGTCGGAGCTGCAGCTTTAAGATGGCATTTCCCCCCCTCTCCGCTGTCGAGAGAACCTGGGCTAATGTGAATGGGAGTTTTGTATGAAGGTTGCAGGGCGAGCCAGAACCACTTGGTAATCAGGGCAGCAAACACATTAATCCTTAAGGGATATACTTTACATACAGCTTCTCTCTTTTCTTTTAAAGTGAAAGTATAAGTAAAACTTCCATGTGCTCCTGTAGCTATCCTGCCTTTGATCTCATTTTAAGTTCTGCACTGAAGGCAACTTGATCTCTGTCACTATCTCCTTTCATAGATGATAATTAGCACAGTTCTAGGAGACTGGCTGCAATGATACCCTTTGCTGTTAGAAAACGGGAGCGGGAGTAGGGATCGGAGCGATTGTTTGCTGTGTTGATGACTGTGATGTTGCCATGGGAAAGCTCAAGACTTCAGGAGAGTTTGTGTTTTGTTGGGCGAGGTGCCAAGCTGTTGTGACTTATTACAGCCCTGTGAGTGAGCCATACAGAACAGTATCCTGTGTAGCAATTCAAAGGGCAGGATCGCTTTAATCAGGGAAAGATAGAGCACTGAGTATTCACATTATGCTTTATTTCAACTTGGAAATGATAAACAAAGCCAACGTTTTGGTAGTCTCTGGGTTTGCTCTTTTAACTTTGGAGGAAAAACAAGTCAATTCTTTGCACTCACCCCAACTCAAAGGCAAAACAAAAATGCTTCTGCTTTACATAGAAAGACCCCTTGTCAAGAATGGTGTGCTCTCAAATAACCACTCTACCCACAAATGCTAGTTCATCTTGACTCAGCCTCAAGAAAAGCAAAACTTCGCAGGCAAAGTTGATTTGGTGTGAAAAAAGAAAAAAGAGAAAAGGTAGAAGTTTGGGAAGGTTACTTCTAAATTCAGACTCCAGGCAGGCCTTTGCCTCACTCATCTGGGAGATTCAGCCATTTGTACCCCCATGTCTAGCTTAATACATGGCCCAGCCTAGATGTTTAGTCATTGCCCGACCACACCAAAGGCAAGGAGTTTTTGTTGGCATTGTATGAAAAGCTAATATATAGATCCACGTGAAGAAAAAATATGGAGCTTTGTGTATTATTTTGGCCTTTCAGGTCCCAAAAGGCTAGCTAGGGCCCCCTTTTTGCAGTAGTCAACACAGCCCTAATTCTTTAGGAAGATGCCAAGTCTCCATTTCATTTTGTACTGTGTAGACGTTGCCTAGAAGTTCCCTCGGTGCCAAGTCTTTTGAAGCCTTTTGATCCATTCCAGGGAACTCTTGGAAGAGGAGAGAACTTCACAATTTCCATTTTTAGCCTAAAACAGATGTCAACATGTTAACTCTTCTTCGTTTGGTATCGTGGGCCTGGGCGTGTGCAGTGACCACAAAGATGCCACTGAAGTGCTCCATGTTTTCTCAGTGTGTTTTCATCCAGAGACTTGTAAGAAATATATATGTTGCAGATAAATGAAGCAGCTGTCTTGAGACATAACAGGAGTAAAGGTATTTTTTCATGTTTTAAAATACTAGAGTAAAAGTTTCACCTGATAGATTTTAAATGTTCGTTTTATTTTATTTCTTTTTTTTTTTAAGATTTGGAAGGCTTTCATAGGTGGATGGATAAAGAAAGTACATGATTTTTAGCAGAAGATTATTTATTTCCCAGCTCTCTTTTTTTTTCCTTTTTTTTAAGATCCATTTTCTAGGAGTATTTCACTTTATCTTTTGTAAACACTTTTCAGAGTGTTTATACTTGTGTTTGTTGCTTTGTAGTTTTATTTGGTTGCCAAATTAGCTATTTATTTTCACCCAATTTAACCTTAGAGGGACATATTTTACATAGAGACAGTTGTTTTCATTTCCTTTAATTTTCAGTTACTGTATTTCCAATTAACTCTTCAGAACCATTAATCATACAAGATGAAGAAGTTTTTTCTAATATAGAAAAGAATTCCCTTTGTGTACTAGATGACTCAGATAGTAAGTTACAGATATCTAGATTTGGGGAATTGGAAATTGATGAGATTCTTTTCCCCCCAAGTGTTTTCTATATAATACAGTTTCACATGTATTTTAATATAACATAAATTCTGTCTCATTATCATCATCATCATCGTTGTCATCATTGTCTTTTAAATGGACCTTATTTTTTAGAAAAGTTTTAGGCTCACGGCAGAATTGAAGGCAAGGTACAGAGACTTCCCACATACTCTCTGCTTTCACACATGCATAGCTTCCCCCACTGTCAACATCCCCCTCCAGAGTGGTGCATATGTTACAATTGATGAACCTATATTGACACATCATTAACACCCAAGGTCCATAGTTCACATTAAGGTTCATTTTTGGTGTTGTGCATTCTGTGGGTTTTGACAAATGTATAGTGACATGTGTCCACCATAATAGTATCATACAGAACAGTTTCACTGCCCTAAAAATCTGTGCACCACCTGTTCATCCCTCCCTCCCCCCAACCCCTGGCAACCATTGATCTTTTTACTGTCTCATAGTTTTGCTTTTCCCTTATTGCTTTAAAATGCAATATCTTTAATTTTTAAATATTTTGAAAGTTACTTAAAAATTTGAAAGTCACTTAAAATGGATAAGGGTGTTTTTAAAAAAATCTCAGAACTTTGCTTTTGCATTAAGAATTTGTTACAAACGGAATAATTCCTTCACCGTAAGTGGGAATTCCTTGACCTAATAATATTTCAGAATGCTTTCCTCAGTCAAGGGGATTACAGCTTTCTGGGGCTTTGGAATTTTCAAAAACTGATTGAGTCAGTAGCTCCTTGAGTAGAAGCATAAATGGCATAACACATAAGAGCATAACATGGCACCGACACATTTAGCTTTTTCTTTTTCAATGAGCCTTCCTCCTGGATGATGCTGGTGTAGTCTCATTGTGATCTGGGCTATGTTTCTGGAGAACTTTATGCGGTTATCTGCTCAGGTCTCCATATCTCCTCTGCCTGTTCCAAGAAGAGTTATTTGAATACATTATTACTTGCAGATCTATAATAGGTCATTAAGGAAATTAGGGCTAATGGGAAGCATGAAAAACTTTTGGAAGTAGATGACATGAAATGTAAAAGGATGATCTTCTAGACGTAAAACAAACCTTGGTTTCACTCTCAGGAGAGAGTACTGGATGGATGGGGTGGGGAACTTCTTTCTCTTCCTTTCTAAATTCACCTCAGCCCACTTCCCACTTTGTGTTTTAACGATTGCAATACTTCCAAACTGCCCTCTTGCCCCCTTAACATATCCTCCATCCTTTTGCCAGTTAGATGTCTAAAATGCATCTCTTGTTGTCCCTGCTTTAAATTTTTTGAATAGCACCCTCTTCCTACAGAAAAAATTCTGAATTTCCTAACAGACCCTGAATTTTGTGGATCCTCATATTGGGAGAATTCTAGGCTTGTTACTTACTGGAAACTAACGGTGGCAGAAGTTAGCCTGACTCCTCATTCTGAGGAGTGAGGGTGTGAACCCGGCCTCAGAAGGAGAGCCAGTGTCCCACCTCAGAATTGGAACTCTGGGATCAAGGGAGGCTCGAAGATGACTTGTAAGAAGTAGGGCCCAAGCAGCCTTCAGAGATTTAAAGGACTGGAATGGGTGTATCCTGTGAGCATCAAAAGGTGCTGGATTGGGAAAGAAGGGGCACACATTGATGAGGATTGAGGACCATTCTGGGTCTTGGCATCCACTATCTGGTACATAGTAATTGTGCACTAAGTATTTGCTCATAGAACTAACTGACCCACAGCTGTCATTCTAATGTTTTGTTTTATTTTTCTTTTCACCTTGTCAAACACCTGGGTCAGAGGTCAAGTGGGATGGGGAAGGTGTCAGCTCTAGAGCCTAGAGTGAGCCCATGAGTCAGAGAAATACCCTGGCCTTGTCTGGGTACCAAGGGCAGCTTGAGCATGCCTTACCTGCTACCCATCTGTGTCACTGTGGAGCTCATTTTGGGGGATCTGTTCTTACATGACACATATTTTGTCTTCTGTACTCCGCCTGTCTTATTCAAAGGCCTGTCACATAGTCATTATCACTAAGGTATACTCTTGGCATGGAAATAGCTCAAAAGAGGAAAGGAAAACAGACCCCTTTATTTTCCTTTATTTGAAAATCCTTAGATGCACCAAAAGGAATTATTAGAATGGCTGTTTCCACAGTTTTTTTGTATTCGTATATACTTAGAGCAGAACTCATGGAAAACTGATTCCTGCTGGCTCCTTACTCTATGGCCCATTTCTTGAGGAGAAATTGCTATTTCACTATAGAGATAACTATAATTCTAGCAAGATTAGCAAAAGGAACAGTATCAGTTGTACTTTGAGATTGCTTATATTTTGACATTGCAGAAATTTCTATATTGGTAAATTACGTGATATTTCTATAAAAGTTAAAGAATGTACTACTATTTGAGGAAATAATTCAGGACACCCGAATAGGAAGTATTATCTCTCCTAGAATATGTGTGAATCATATGACCCACTGTTTCAAGGAAAGTATAGAAAACATTGCAGAATGTCAAAACTACATGGATGGTCAGTGTTGACCAGCAGTCTGGTAAAAATGGGTCCTTGAATTCATTATAAATTGGCAGAGCCCTTTTAGAAAACATTTTGGCAATATCTTTCAAGAGCCACAATAATATCTGTGCCCTTTGACTCAGTAATTCATTTCTGGGAATCTCTCAGAGGAAAGAATCCAAAATATGGAAAAAGTGATACGCATGAAAATAATCATTGTAGGGTTATTTATAATAATAATAAAAACCCTTGGAAACATCCATATGTACAACAGGAACAGAATTAAGTGAATTTTACCTATGTAAAAATATGAATATGAAAATCCCTGGAAAGTAATCCGTATAAATTATAATGGAAGTAATGGGACTTCCCTGGTGGTCCAGTGGTTAAGACTCCACACTCCTGATGCAGGGAGCCCAAGTTATTTCCCTGGCTAGGGAACTAGATCCCTCATGCCGCAACTAAAGTAGCCCGTGGCCACAACTAAAGGAGCCAGCCTGCGGCAACGAAGATCCTGAGTGCCACAACTAAGACCCAGCACAGCCAAATAAATTTTAAAAATATAATAATGGAAGTATTAAGATGGTCTGTGTATCTGTATATATTCTTTGGTTGCCAGCAACAGACACAGACTCTGGCTAATTTAATCAATAAAATAATTTGTTAGAAGGACATGGGGTTGTTTGCAGAATCCAAGAAAAGTTTGAATAACCAAACTTTGGGAAGGGAAGGAATGAGGACAGCTCTGAGGCTCCAGGTAGCAGGAACTGGAAAATCCTGTCTCGAGGGTACCTCCTCAGGGGAGAATCAGATCTACCTGGTTTCTGTTCAGGTGTCATTCTCCCCAACCTCAAGAGAATCAGAGTTTCTTTGATATGTCTTAGATCATATGTCCACTTTGTGACCAGGGGAGCAGGGCACCATGATCAACAGTCCCACACAGATCACATGCAGAAGGAGGGGTGGCTCCCCTCGGGAAATAGGGGAGATACTATTCACAGAGAAGAGGGAAGAATTGACATGGAGCAGGCCGAAACAACAGATGTATAGTACATGGTGGGATGTTTTTCTCTTCTCTTTATAATCCAAACTTTCTTATATTTTCAAAATCAGTTAATTTTAATCAACAACATGTCTGTCTTAGTATCTGAGTGTGAATCCAAGAAGCACAATTCATAAAGTGGCTGAATAATTTTCCCAGTTTTGTGTTTACTAGAATTTCTCCAATCATGGCATACATACTTTAATTTAGGACAGTTAACAAATTCCTATCTTATATGATGCATCTTTTAGCATATATGAACTCTAGTGAAAAGCTCTTAGAAATATATTTGTTCATATCAATTAGTCATGGGCCACACACAGGGTAGCAAGATAGTCATCCTGCTTTGAACACATGTCCATGGACGATAATTGATTGGCTTGACCCCACAGTTTCTAAGTTGAGCGGCTCTGCTCTGGAGTCTAACTACTACTGATGTAGTCTAAAGGGGGCCAAGACTACAACGAGGAATTCAAGGCACATAGGTGCAAAATTTGAGGATGTACTCATTCTCAAGTCTTGCATTCACCTAGTGTGAGTGTCTTCATAAATTCTACGCCTCACTCTAGTCCCAGCGCTGGTGACTGGAAAGCTGGCATATACACGGATTCAGAATTCTTAATTTCTAGGAAAAAGGAACCTATTTTTGATCTCTCTCTCTTTGTTAAAATTTTACATGGTAGCTGTAGGGTCCTAACAGTACCTGGGACCCTTGGTCAATTGGTATTAAAATCCTTTGTAGCAAAGGATTAATTCAAAACCATGTGGCTGGTTATAATTTTAAAAATTAACATTTATTGAATGCTTACTGTGAGCCAGGAGTGGGGCTAAGCATTTTACATTTCATCCTCCACATAATCCTATGAGGTAACTACTCCCATTGTAAATATCACCTACACTGAGGCATAGCAATTTAGGTAATGTGACCAGGGTCCCAGAGTCACCAAGATCCCAGAATCAATAGCAGCTCCAGGACCTAACTCCAAAGTCCCTGTTCTCGATTGTGGTGTTATGCCACCACCATCCTGGCTTTTTACCCAGTTATTTCCAGTCCCCCACCTGCCTCCTACTCACCCCCAGAAGCTCTGGGGTCATGAATCCTCTCTTATGATGTCATCTGGTCCAGGGATCCTCCCTTTCTTCCAACAGCTTATCTTCCTTTCGCTGACTTCCCTTCCAGCTCTTTCCACCGTGCACACTGAAAACTCTTTTCCATTGTATAAAAAACTTCTCCACACCCTCAGTCTCCACACAGCTTGCTGCCTTTACCTCCAGGCCTTCAGTGAAACCTGGTTCTCCCCTAAGAACTTTTCCTTCCTTCTTTTCCTCTCAGATAAAAGATGGAGAAGCTTGATGTGCCTCAAAACCGTTAGGAAGCGGTATCAGCATTATCTTAGTTCCAAACTACCTCTTTCAACTTCTCCCTCCTCCTCTGAAATTTGCACCATTCAGCTTTATTGCCTTTAACATGTTTTGTCATAGCTGTCTGCCTTTATTCAGGTCACTTCCACGCTTTGACAGCCCGCCGAGGTTTTTCTTCCTCCCAACTCCTGTCATCCCAGCAGATTTCACATTCCTGAAGGAAACGCTTCAAACACTCCAGCTCTTAGTTTCATGACCTCTAATTTCATTAGCATTCACCTCAGCTCCACTGCGAACTGGATTCCCATGGCCTCACCCTTGACCTTATCATCGCCTCAAACTGTCCTGTCAATGAAATCTCAAACCCTAATATCACAGGATCTCATCTACTTCCATCTCCCCAATTTCTCACTCTCGCTAAGCCTCCCGCCCTTATGGAGACCTCAGCAATCTTGACTGCCCTGCGGTTTCTTACTCTCCCCACCTCCTCTTGACTTTTGTTCTTGTTTTACGCAAACTGAGTCTTGAGGTTGGCAGTGGAAGTAACTCTCTCACCAGCATTTTCAATTCCTTGACTTGTTTATCGCTTTTCTTATTGCTGTGGTTTTGATTCCCCAGAAGCTGGACCATGAGGAATTGAGTGCAAGTACTTTACTCAGGAGGTGATTCTGGAAAGTATGTGAACAGACATGGGGAAGTGAGACAGAGGGAAGGAAGCCACTGCAGGGTGTGTAAAGAAGCAGGTTGCTGTTGTGGGTAACTGGGGCTCAATCTGACCGTGGACCTTGGGCAGATGCATGGAGCATGTCTCAGAGTTGTCCTCCCACGGGGCACAAGGCGGGTAGTGTATTTATCCACCAACATCCATGGGTCATGGGCTGAGGACTGCTTCCAGGGAAACTTCTTCCCTAGAACTTCTTGCTTCCTCCTGTCCATGGGCCAAGCCTGCTTACATAGCTGGAGAAAGCCCCAAGGCAGAGGGTCTCAGATGCTTATATGTTAAGAAGCTGTCAGTGTGCACAGGAAAGGTGGATGCCAAGAATATATGGGTGGAGCACAGGCAGCATCTATTACATTCATCTACCATGCAAACCTCTCAATACAGGATTGATCCTACAAGCTGCCTTCTGAATACCAACCGTACTTTATGCTATTCTGAATATCTAGTTTCTGCTCTTGGCAGGACCCATAAATAACATCCTATGCTCTTTTAACTTGTTGCCTTTCTTTCATTTCCCTCAGGATTTATGATTAGAGTCAGACAGATTGAGTTCACATTCTGGCTCTACCACTTTGTGAGTTTGGGCAGATATCAAGCCTCTCCAAACCACATTTTCCTCTTCTGTAAAATCAGAACATTAATGCTGATTTGATTGTTTTGTTATAAATTGTTTAATGCGATAATAAATACATTCAGATGTATAATGAAACATACATATATATAGCCTATAACATATATTTTATATAATATAGATATAAATATATAGATATATAACCTAGCATAATGACTAACACATAGCAGGAACTCATTAGCTCTTCATCTTCTTATTTATCTTCTCTTACACAATCCCAACGTTTTTAGCAAATGGCCTTGCCTCGTATAGCTTGCAGAGAAAACAGACCATGAGCTCTTAACTCTACAATTTTTCAACACCCTCCCAGCAGAGAATACCTACCCCTGTGTTTATACATACTTGAGTCTCAAAGGGAGGGATACTATTCCTGTTCAAGGCTAACCTTTATCTGAGCCCATTTCTACTTCCCCTGAACTTTATACCATCAGTACCAGCATTCTCCTCCCAAACCCTCAGCCTTTCCCTCTATCTTCACACTTTTTCTTCTTTCAGCTTTCTTTAAATAATTATAATCACTTGGCTTATACATACGTTGCATTTTAACTTTAACCCAGTTGGAGTATGTAGCATGCTGTTTATTAATTGAAGCAATAGAAGACACCCTTACATTACATAGCTGCCAAGCTAGATATCAGTGCTGCAGTAATTCACGTAGCTTTCAGCATAATCATACAGACTTGGAGGGGAAAATCCTAAAATATTTATATTTCCTGAACATAGTAGGTTTCTGGGAAATTGAGGGGAGCAATGAGAAGATGAAGAAGATGGGGTATAGGTGATAGGTAAAAGGTAGGATTTAGGGCAGGGAGTAGGATTTATAGTCTATAATAATCAAGGAAATGAAAATCTGTAACAACACTTAAAAAGAAATTTTAACATATGGGGTATTTCTGTATTCCCCCCCTTTTATATAAAACATCATTGACAGGCTTCCTTGGTGGTACAGTGGTTAAGAATCTGCCTGCCAATGCAGGGGACACGGGTTCGAGCCCTGGTCCGGGAATATCCCACATGCCGCTGAGCAGCTAAGCCTGTGAGCCACAACTACTGAGCCTGCGCTGTACAGCCCACGCTCCGCAACAAGAGAAGCCACCGCAACAAGAAGCCCGCGCACTACAACAAAGAGTAGCCCCTGCTCGCCACAACTAGAGAAAGCCCGCGTGCAGCAACAAAGATCCAACACAGCCAAAAATAATTAATAAATTAATATTTAAAAAAAAAACATCATTGGCATATCAAAAATACTTCTTATCGAGTTTTTAGACTTTAGGATTGTGAAGACAAAAACAGGTTGACAGACTGCACATGAAACTTGTGGGAGTTGCTTTCCATAGTAAGTAAGCATACCAAAAAAAAATCTGTTCCTGTTATAGGTACCAATTTACCATTAGTATTGTTCTGTTGTTTTGCAAACACTTACTAAGTGCTTACTCTGTAGACTTTCTCATTAGTGCTCTGCTGTGCTCTACATAGATTGTGAAAAGACAAGAACAGTAAGAGGAAGTTAGTCTTAGTCTACACCATGTGTAGAGTGAGTCACTGGTCAGTTTGAAGCTGTTCTGTCGATATCCTAGATGCTACAGGCAAGGTCATATCATTGTTTCTCATTTAATGGGAAATAACAAAACATTTCCTGATAATTTGGGCTCCTGTTTTGACCAGACCTATAATTGCCATAATTTCATTGGTGATACAGACTTTGCAATTTTATGGAGGGAAAGTGTTCCTTCTTGTTAAGAGTTGGCTGGGTACCACAATAAGGATTCAATTCATGTGAGGATTCTACTAGGGACTGAGTAAGCAAATGAAGCACTTATCCTCTTTTCTCTCAGTTTGCCCCATCTGTCCAGTGGATGTTACACTGTTTTTTCTTTGTTGTTCAAGGGCCAATTCAAGTATCTTGAATAGTTTCTTGGCCATCAACCCAAAGAGTTCGTTTCCTATTGTCCATTAAGATGCAATACAATTAACAAGGCTCATAATTCTACATTCTTTCAACCTTTTGGGGTTTAACAGTGGTACTCTAAAATTCTTATCCCTTCTTACTCCTTATTCTCATCTGTACTTCATCCTTGAACTTTTGACCTGGGAGTTAGGCACCTGAGGATGGTGCTTTTCAACTTGCTGGCCATGACCCATTAGTTGGTCATGAAACCAAATTAGTGAGCTGTAACCATTAAAAAAGTGAATGGAGTAGAAATTAGTGAGTTGCGTATTGGTAGGAGTATTATTTTCTGAAATTTGTTCCAATTGTGTGTGTATGTTCTGGGTATGATCTAAAATATATTTCTTGCTATGGGTTACAGTCAAAACAGTTTGAAAGCCACAAAGAAGTAGTGCAAAGCCTACAAAGAAGAATGTGTCACAGATGAGTGATTAGCAGTTTACTTGAGTATTAGTATTGAAGCTACTGCTTTATTGTTTATTTTTAGCATCACCATCAGACACCTCTTGGTACATGTATGTTCATATATGCGTGTGTGTGAGTGTGTGTGTGTGTGTCTGTCTGTGTGTCAACAGCACACAGAACAGTGGTAATTTGATTGAACCACAATGTAGTTTAATACTCAGTTGGGATTTATCAAATAACATGACTGCACATTTAATTACTATTGTGCGGCCAGGTTAAGTAATAATGTAGGCTTCTGAGGGTCTTGGGATGAAACAGACTCCAGATGATGGGCATTTAGTTCTCACGCTTGGGCCTTCAGCAGTGTATCTTAGTCTGTGTTGACTTCTATTTACAGCTCATCTCACTTGGGCATGCAGGAAGCAGTTTTCAATGTATTTGGTGTGAATCTGGGTTTACAAATTA
This sequence comes from Pseudorca crassidens, assembly GCF_039906515.1. Taxonomy (NCBI): domain Eukaryota; kingdom Metazoa; phylum Chordata; class Mammalia; order Artiodactyla; family Delphinidae; genus Pseudorca; species Pseudorca crassidens. Next base: position 72,788,862 of record NC_090304.1, on the reverse strand, counting down.
GTTTGAAAAATGCCAGTTCGTTTTTATGTTTCTATATATAGTAAAACATTTTAATCCTGTCTCTGTTTTTATTGAAAGTTTATTCACCTGTGGTTTTTCTATAACTCTTTAAAACTCTCTTAAAATATCAGTGTTTTCAGAAAAATTCTGGCCATTGCAAAAGTGAATTAGTAATAGAAATTAAATTTGCATAATTCAAAGTTAAATCCAAACTAAATAAGTCTTTCATTCACCTGGTGTTACCTCTGTTTTGGTGGAGTGTCTAAGTTTTAGCTGGACAAGATTATTTGAAAATGTATTTCTACATCTGGGAGAAATTGCTAAATATGCCCTTATATTGCGGCTGCTGTCGCTACACTGAATTTGCTCTTCTTGGCCATAGGTAACAAAATTAATTTGTATTCAAATACCTCACTTCCTAGTAAATTTTCTTAGATGTTAGATACATGGAGCCTTGAAATCAGACAGCTTGGGTTCCCAAATCCCACTTATTAGGTTTGTGACAGAGAACAATTTTCATAGCCTCCCTGAGCCTTATTTTTCTCATTTGTGAAATGGAGATAATAATAGTGTGTACCTTATAGAGTCAATAAATCAAGGCAATGCATATAAAGGATAAAGCATGGTCCCTAGCATATTGTAAGTTTTCAATAAATGCTATCTCTGTCTATTCTGGAGGAGATTCTGTTCTTATCAAAATTATATGAGAACTATATGAAGTTAAAATTCTTTACTTGTGGGACATTTGATTACTATACCTCTAAATAAACAGTGAGCTTCTTAGAAATAGTGATCTCTGCCATCTTTCTCCTTTAGAATCCCTAAAGTTTTTCCCTGTAAGAATTCCCTGTAAGAAGTAGGTGCTTATAACAAGATGCTGATCATTTAGCTACAGTGGATGAAAATGTGAAAAATTTCGCCAAATGGTTGTTTCTTTTTCTTCCACCCCGAGTTTACCATGTGGTTTTGGTGTTAGGGCGACCACATCTTTATAAATAATTGATGTGTGTTAAAAAGAAAAGTCAGTAAATGTTTTCTTACAATGGGTTACCTTTGATATGAGAACATCCTTGTTCCAGAGGAGAGAAAATTCACAGTCTCCGCTCTTTGTAATGTGTTTCTGGAGCTGGCATTGTTTTCAAAAGGAAAATATTTGAGCTTGGCATTTGTATAAGTTTCCCTTATGATGTACTTATTTCTAGGGGACAGAACTGCTTTGGGGCAAGGTTAATTAAGAATGGGCATATTAGTCTTTTGAAGAACTGTTTAAAAAATGAAAGCTAAGCTAATGCTGAAGATAATACTTAAAATTCACTAGTCTCCCTCCAGAGTACTTTCTAAACTTTGGACATTCAGCATTTATTTTCTAGCTGCAACTGGATAGTCAGCGCTTGCCTGAACAGCCAAGGTTAAATAAAGGGCTTAGAAAGTATTTATCCAATCCACTTCGACTGCTAGACTCTGGATTTTTGGAACCTTTAGATCATTTGAATCTTTTTACAGTTTTCTTCTCTACTTCTCTGTTAAATGTATAAAATCTTCAGTGTTTTCATCTTTATTTGAAACATTGACCAGTCTGTTCAGATGTGACTGTTTCACTTTAACTTCCTCTGATTGCGCTGACACATGAGAATGGCATGCTATCAAAATGATTATTGTTCTGTATACTTTCCATGGGCTGTTAAGCTGTGTCTAATTTTTTCAGCCTGACATTTTTGAGGGTCCCTACTGCTTGAGTCTTCAAGGTTGAAGTTTTGCTGTTGTTACTGTTGCTATTTCCTTTTAGTTTGCAACGCTTCAAACTTTCTCTTTTTAGTAAAGCATTTGACATTTTTATAGTTATTATCTTAATGTGCATCAAAAAAGTAGTATGATTTAACATTCTTCAGATGACCAAAAATGTAAACCCTATGCCCTTACTCCCTTTCAGCATATGAGAGACTGAGGAAAATTATTCATTCTTCTAATGATTTCAAAGATGTAACATAGTTTTACACCTGATTACAGTGGGGTTTGTTTGTTTGTTTGTTTGCTTTTTATTTTGTTTTGTTTTTGAATATATATTCTAATCTGCCACAGACTCACACTTAATACTGAATAAGTGGATTAAAATGGTCATGCTCCAAACCTTTAGTATGTATAACACACTAAGTGAATTGGGCAGAAACTTTGATTGTGGATGCTTTAACAGTAAAAATATAGATAGTTGGGACGTGACACAGGTAATGTCATGTCCATTTTCATTAGAGATTCTTTTTAAGGAACACGTGGTTGCACGTGACTTCATAGCAGTTGTTTCAAAAATGTCCACATTCTAAGTTATGCGTACCCTTTTCAAGCATAGTCCAAGTGATACATTTTTACTTTCCATTTGAAAGGCAGTGTAGTATTTGAAAAAATCAACTAACTGTAAAGCAGAAAATTTACAAATAATGATCAACTCATATATCAGATCTACTTTCTCTAACTTGAATTAACCCAGGGATGTTTGGGGCTGTCTTCTGTGAGACTTTGCTAGACTTTGCTCCCTATTTCTCCACTTGGTTTTACATTCCAGTCCTATAAACTCACACTGTGCTGTTAAAAGAGCAGACTTATTCATGGATTTGCCTACCATCACGATAGTCATATATCAATGCACTAGAAGGAACAGAGGAATAGAAAAAGATTAGATCATTACTGCAAAGGGACAGACTAGCCTTTTTTTTTTTTAATTGAAGTATAGTTAATTTACTATGTTGTGTTAGCTTCAGGTGTACAGCAAAGTGATTCAGTTATATATATGTATGTACGTATGTGTATATTTATGTATGTATGTATATATATATTCTTTTTCAGATTCTTTTCTGTTATAGGTTATTACAAAACATTGAATATAGTCCCCTGTGCTATACAGTAGGTTCTTGTTATTTACCTATTTTATACATAGTAGGGGGTATATGTTAATCCCAAATTCCTAATTTCTCTCTCCCTGCCCTCGCTATCCCCTCTGGTAACCGTAAATTTGTTTTGTATGTCTATGAATCTATTTCTGTTTCAGATATAAGTTCATTTGTATCTTTTTTTAGATTCCACATATAAGTGATATCATATGATATTTGTCTTTCTCTGTATGACTTACTTCACTTAGTATGATAATCTCCAGGCCCTTCCATGTTGCTGCAAATGGCATCATTTCATTCTTTTTTATGGCTGAGTAATATTCCATCATGTATATATACCACATCTTCTTTATCCATTCATCCGTCGATGGACACTTAGGTAGCTTCCATGTCTTGGCTATTGTAAATAATGCTGCTTTGAACATTGCGGTGCATGTATCTTTTCACATTACAGTTTTCTCCAAATGTATGCCCAAGGAGTAGGATTGCTGGATCATATGGTAGCTCTATTTTTAGTTTTTTAAGGAACTTCCATATTGTTCTCCATAGTAGCTATACCAATTTACATTCCCACCAACAGTGTAGGAAGGTTTCTTTTTCTCCACACCCTCTCCAGAATTTATTATTTGTAGACTTTTTAATCATGGCCATTCTGAGTGGTGTGAGGTGATACCTCGTAGTTTTGATTTGCATTTCTCTAATAATGAGAGATATTGAGGATCTTTTCAAGTGTATGTTGGCCATCTGTATGTCTTCTTTGGAGAAATCTCTACTTAGGTCTTCTGCCCATTTTTTTGATTGGGTTGTTTTGTTTTGTTTCTTATATTAAGCTGTTTGAGCTGTTTGTGTATTTTGGAAATTAATCCCTTGTTGGTAGCATTGTTTGCAAATATTTTCTCCCAGTCCATAGGTTGTCTTTTCATTTTGTGTATTGTTTCCTTTGCTTTGCAAAAGCTTTTAAGTTTAATTAGGTCCCATTTGTTTATTTTTATTTCCATTATTCTAGGAGACAGATCCAAAAAAATATTGCTGTGATTAATGTCAAAGAGTGTTCTGCCTATGTTTTCCTTTAGGAGTTTTATAGGGTCTGGCCTTACATTCAGATATTTAATCCATTTTGAGTTTATTTTTGTGTATGGTGTTAGGGAGTGTTCTAATTTAATTCTTTTACATGTAGCTGTCCAGTTTTCCCAGCACCACTTATTGAAGAGACTGTCTTTTCTCCATTGTATATTCTTGCCTCCTTTGTCATAGATTAGGTGACCATAGGTGCATGGGTTTATCTCTGGTCTTTCTATCCTGTTCCATTGATCTATATTTCTGTTTTTGTTCCAGTACTATACTGTCTTGATTACTGTAGCTTTGTAATATAGTCTGAAGTCAGGGAGCCTGATTCCTCCAGTTCCATTCTTCTTTCTCAAGATTGTTTTGGCTATTTGGGGTCTTTTGTGTTTCCATACAAATTTTAAATTTTTTTGTTCTAGTTCTGTGAAAAATCCCATTGGTAATTTGATACAGATTGCATTGAATCTGTAGATTACCTTGGGTGGTATGGTTACTTTAACAATATTGATTCTTTCAATCCAAGAACATGGAATATCTTTCCATCTGTTTGTGTTGTCTTCAACTTCTTTCATCACTGTCTCATAGTTTTTGAAGTACAGGTCTTTTGCCACCTTAGGTAGGTTTATTCCTAGGTATTTTATTCTTTTTGATGTGATGATAAATGGGTTTGTTTCCTTAATTTCTCTTTCTGATATTTCGTTGTTAGTGAATAGAAATGAAACTTACTTCTGTACCTTAATTAATTAATCCAGCAACTTTACTGAATTCATTGATGAGTTTTATTAGTTTTCTGGTAGTGTCTTTAGGATTTTCTATGTATAGCATCATGTCATCTGCAAACAGTGACAGCTTTACTTCTTTTTTTCCAATTTGGATTCCTTTTATTTCTTTTTCTTCTCTGATTGCCACAGCTAGGACTTCCAAAACTATGTTGAATAAAAGTGGCGAGAGTGGGCATCCTTGTCTTGTTCTTGATCTTAGAGGAAATGCTTTCACCTTTTCACCACTGAGTATGATGTTAGCTGTGGGTTTGTCATATATGGTCTTTATTATGTTGAGGTATGTTCCCTCTATGCCCACTTTCTGAAGAGTTTTTATCATAAATGCTGTTGAATTTTATCTAAAGCTTTTTCTGTATCTATTGAGATGATCATATGGTTTTTATTCTTCAATTTGTTGATGTGGTGTATCACATTGATTGATTTGTGGATATTGAAAAATCCTTGTGTTCCTGGGATAAATCCCACTTGATCATGGTGTATGATCCTTTTAATGTATTATTGGAGTTGGTTTGCTGTATTTTGTTGAGGAATTTTGCATCTATGTTCATCAGTGATATTGGCCTATAATTTTCTTTTTTATGATATGTTTGTCTGGTTTTGGTGTCAGGGTCATGGTGGCCTTATAGAATGAATTTGGAAGTGTTCTTTCCTCTGCAATTTTTTTGGAATAGTTTCAGAAGGATAGGTGTTAGGACAGGCTAGTTTTAAAGTGTTGCTGGGAACAACTAACCCAGCTAAATGAGTTTTTGGCAACAGATATAAAAGAACATTTCTACTTTGGAGAGGTGTCATGGAGTACAACAGTGGAAGGATCCCAGCCTTTAGAGTCAAACAGACCTAGGTTTACATAATTCGAAGCTTGGGCAAAATGAATTAACTATTTTTTGGTTTCAGTTTTCTCATCTACAGAATGGGATAATAATATCCACCCTATAGGACTGTTACTAGGATTAAATGAGGAAAAGTGTCTATAGCATTTAGTCCAGTGCCCAGTGGACATCCAATAGATAACAATTCATTTCCTTCCCTCCCCATAATTCTCTTCTTTTTATGAAGTCTGCCTATTCCTGCTACCCAAAGTGTTATTTTTAAGGCCCATTATAGTACTAAAATTTTATGATTCTGTGATAAAGCCAACTTTTTACATTGAATCCATTCCATTACATGCTGCCTTACTCAATAGTAAATATGATCAGCTAGAAGGAACTAACTTAGCTGAATTCCATCCAAGGATGACAGCAGTGGTTCTGTGCTACAAAGTAGAATGGTGCATGGCAATAACATACAGGAGGTAATTTGTTATATGTATTCACTGAGTGGTGACACAACTTTACTACTCAAGTATTCCTAAAAAGTCCTAAGAATAGTGCTTTTCCTAATATATCTAATGTTTCACATGCTGCAAAATGATGTTCTGGTGACACACAGACCTGTGGCAGAAGAGAGCCAGCCATCTCAGAGTCTAGTCTCTGGTGTTGCATGGGCTCCTGGGCAAAGGTAATATACATCCAGGAGGTGAAGATCATAGTAGGAAGTGATTATCCTTTACATTGACAGATGCTCTCATACCTTTCAAAGTGACTGTGGTTAGCAGCAGTATTTTCTGAATAAAAAAGTGATACATGCACACACACACATATGCCCCTTTATGTGCTTGTACAAATATTGCACATGTACACACACAAGAAGCAGAAGGCATATGTAAATTATATGTGGTTCCAAAAAGGATCCAAAGAGGCCTTTTTAAGTAAATTAATACCAATAAAAGGGAAAACAATACTGTAAAATGAAAGGGAAAAATAATATACTAAAAGTAGAGTTATTTTCTGAAAGTTATTTTCCTGAAACCTCAGCAGTATAGAATATAGCCAAGGACCAGGCAGTAAACACACAGTGCTTGTGAGGAACTAGTATAAATATCACATGGTTCTCAGAAAAACCAATTCTGTTTTCCATGCCTTTAATTACCTATCCTGCCTTCAGAAATTAGATGACTTCACCTACAGAAAAGAATATTCTCTGATATAATGATCTCAGCAAAAAGTAACAAGCCTGATAAGATGGAGGAAGTCAGAAAGATCATAAAAAACAAAATAAAACAAAACAGAAAAGCCCAGCAGCCAGAGGCTATGGCAAATACCATTACGTGTGGAATGTGTTTTGAGGGCTTTACCACTTTACAGCACAGTGCAACAATTATTGTTAATAATGGTGGTTCTGAGTTATTTAGACATAGATTGGATTATGATCAAGATATTCTTTAAGAAAGTAGACAATGTATAAGACCATTTCACAAAGATATCCATCCTAATTTGTGAAAGTAAGAAAATTTGCCACTTTAAGGGTAAATATCAAATGTCTGAAATTTTGCTTATATGAAAAAATATCTCATCAGGATTTGTGAGGATTTATAATGCATGTGTGGATAGTAGAGGTAGAGTGTGGTTAAGGCAATGTGGAGCACATTAGAATCTTGAAATCTTGATTGTCTCATCAGTCAGCTTGGCCTCTATGCCTTCGCCGGGTTAGCCTGGCAGCTGACTGTCCATGGGGATGAACTGTGCTTGTTCTCAGTCTCAAAGAAGAAGCAGAATGGAAGCACCACAGTTATTTTGGCAGTAGCACTAACATTAATAGTAGCAGCAGCATCAATTACTATTTAATGAGCCACATTCTCCCCACTGTCACTTTCAAGCCACCAGGGTACCATTTTGTGCAGCAGGGTGGTAAATCAAATGGCACCCTACTGGGTTGAAAGAGTAACTGCATCTCCCTTAAGAGTTCAACATACTACCTGAATGTGAGAAAAGCTTTGGGGAGAATAAAGGCCATTAAGTGCCCCCAGGGTGTAAGACATTGCCAAAAGTACCAACATTTCCCCATTATTCTATAGGGCCAAATGGATATCAGCCATCAAGAGGAGGTGGTCCAATGGTACTTGGTGTTCATTCTCTCCTAAAGGCTAATGAAGGAATAAAAATACACTACTTCTAAGTTTCAGAAAAGTGAGGGAGGTTAGAGGACCTTTTCCCCTGATTCCAGTTATTAATTTAGTTTGTATTTATAAACAATCACCTTCCAAACATTTTAAATAGGTTTACGTAATAAAAAGAACATTAAGGGGCTTCCCTGGTGGCGCAGTGGTTAAGAATCCGCCTGCCAATTCAGGGGACACGGGTTCAATCCCTGGTCTGGGAAGATCCCACATACCACCGAGCAACTAAGCCTATGTGCCACAGCTACTGAGCCTGCACTCTAGAGCCCGCGAGCCACAACTACTGAAGCCCGTGTGCCTAGAGCCCGTGCTCCGCAACAAGATAAGTCACCGCGATGAGAAGCCTGCGCACCTCAACAAAGAGTATCCCCCCTCACCACAACTAGAGAAAGCCCACGCACAACGATGAAGACCCAATGCAGTCAAAAATAAATAAATAAAGTTATTAAAAATAAAAAAGGACATTAAGTAATAAAAAAACATTCAAAATGATCAAAGAAAGGAAATTCTGTCCCTTTGAATATATGATGTGTGTACCCAGTTCACTGAGAAAGTTAGATATATCAAATTAATACATGATGCCAAATAAAAAACAAATATAGCCACATTACCCTTTCCTACCTACACTTCATATTCCACAAATTCTCTCAAAAGGGATCCAGGTTAGCTAGGTTTATGAATTTCTATTAATTTAAATAAAGCTCCAGTGTAAGATGTGTAATGACCATAATCATAGTCTGCTCTAAGTAAAGTTTGATGCTTTTAGGTGTCAAAAGGAATCAAGAAGCTTACATTTTTTGGGTATATTAAAACTCTGGACTTGATATTTCAAATCTGTCAGGAACTAAAAAATTCATTTATTCATTCTTCATTCACACATGAGTTATATGGAATTCCATAAACATTTATGAAGTGCCTACTAAGATTCTAGGCTGTGGAACTGTAAGGGTCTGTTCCTTGACATTAAGAGTCAATATATTCCAGTTAATTTTATAATCTGTCTAATCATTTAAAAGTTCAGTTATTCGTAGAGACATAGAGAACAGAGGTGTAGACACGGGGGTGGGGGGGATGAACTTGGAGATTGGGATTGACATGTGCACTGCCGTGGTGTAAAACATAGCTAGTGGGAACCTGCTGTATAGTGCAGGGAGCTCAGCTTGGTGCTGTGGTGACCTAGATGGGTGGGATGGGGTGGGGGTGGGAGGGAGGGGATATATGTACACATGTAGCTGATTCATGTGTACATGAATCACAGGCTGCTGGACTCACACGTAAATCAAAGCTAGGTGAGATTAGACTCTGCATAGAGTTAAAAGGATTAACTGAAAGAAAAAAAAAAGTGCAGTCTGAACACAACAGTCTCATTCCCAGTCATGGTTTTTGAAAGCCAAGTTTCAGGTAGAACTTAATGCTTTGATATCTATCCAAGTCTTTTTCTATCCTTCTATCATTTCATGACTCAAGTACTAAAACTGAACGTAGGTCTCAAAGATGGTTAGGAGACGAAGCAGGCTTTACCCATATCACGCAGCCTTTCCCCATAACTCTGTCCCTACCTAAGTGCACTGCCACAGCCGCATACTGGAGAAATACAAAGTTACTTAGCAAAAAACATATATCAGGAATTCAACGCATGCTGGCTTGGCTTATTAGTAGGAAAGTTACACTTTCTTCAACGTTTTAAAAAATTTTTATTGAAATATAGTTGACTTACGATGTTGTGTTAGTTTCAGGTGTACAGCAAAGTGAATCAATTATACATGTATATATGTATCCATTCTTTTTCAGATTCTTTTCCCATATACAGAATACTGAGTAGAGTTCCCTGTGCTATACAATAGGTCCTTATTAGTGATCTATTTTATATATAGTATTGTGTGTATGTTAATCCCAATCCCCTAATTTATCACTTTCCCCCACTTTTCCCCTTTGGTAACCATAAGTTTGAGATCTGTGAGTTAGTTTCTGTTTTGTATTAAGTTCATTTGTATCATTTTTTATTAGATTCCACATATAAGTGATATCATGATATTTGTCTTTGTCTGACTTACTTCACTTAGTATGATAGAAAAGTTACATTTTAAACTTAACAAATGTGATTCTGTGTTTAGGTATTATCATTCCAGAGTGACCTTCACTTACATGTATAGTATTGTATACAAACCTTTTGAGTTTTACCAAACTTTCTGGAAATCATGAAAATTAATTTAAATTTATAATGCCCAAGTGTGTGTAGGCCACATATTTACTGGCCTCAACAGCTTAATTTAAATTCACATTGATGGCTAGTGAGCAGTCAGTCTTGATATTACATGAATAATCATGGTATTACCATTTACTGCATAACAGTTTGCTTATCATGGTACAGGCCAGATGGAAAATGTGCTTGTCTCTTTTATACCTTGTTCTAGATGGTAGCCAATTAACATAATCTGCAGAACAGTAGATATCCAGCCTCAAGTAACAGGATCCAGATCGTGTTAAAAGATACTGAATATTTGCTCTGAACTCTGAATTCTTTCTCTGCCATCAACTATTTCCATATATTACAAAAGAATAGAATATTTCCTGTGGTTTTCAGGTGCTTTCCAAGATTTGTCATTCAGATTTATAGCACCCGATGTAAATATTTCAGTGACATAGTAAAAAATGTATCAGGATACCATTTCACTTTGTCTCAGAGTTCATGTGGGGCCGTTTTGGGATTCAATGTCTCAGTTCCACAAATTTGCAAAGTGTATTTAACGATCCAACTGATAAGCCCTTCCTTTCATGCACTCTCTGTGAGTTATTATGAAAATGAAGGACTAACGTTTCTTCCTTAGCTCTTTAGCTATTGTATCTCCTAACTTGAAATTAAACAAGATGTGTCAGAAGAAGAGTATTATGATGGTAAGAACATTGAAAGATAACATCGGTGCTTGATTCTTCCCTTACTAAGGTGACTTTGAGTATTTAATGACTCTACTTTGTAGTTCAGTTACTGTAAAGTAATCCACTTACACTAGATTGTCTGTTAGTACTGTTCCAGCTCCCTATGTTTTGATTCTAAAATAAATATTATATTTAAAATTTCTAAATTCTTTTAGAAATGTTTTAAACTGAAAAAAAAAAAAAGGACAAAAATCAAGACACGTGTTTCTGTAATGCATTTACGTGAAATTAAATTTTCTTAGTGTATTTTGCTATAGGTTGCCAGTCCTAAAAGCACTGGTAATGCCCTGGCCATCAGATGTTGAACTTCGTTTTGCTTTAAAAAATGTATCCCATCCAAGGACAGAAGTAGACATATGCATTCACATAATCCCTCTGCGTCTTCCGGAGGGTTTTCATCAGATGAATTTCCCCCAAAGGGCCTTTTAGCTACCAACAGCTTCTCTTTAGGACATATATATTTCTGACTGTGGTTATTTGTTAAAGAGAATTTTAGCAGATGTTATTAATCAAATAAATTTAAGAGAGATATTGCTTTTCACTTTCTCCCATGGTATAACTCTCATATAATAACAGGTTGTCTGGGCTCCCCTTTTTGAAACTATCCGATGACATAATCTTTATTCTTGTAAGCTCAGTTTACATCTTTTCTTCTTTCTGATCTGTTAAGTGCTAGCTGCTGATTTCTTTGTACAGTATCTCCGTCAATTCATTTTCATCCCTGGAGCAGTCCATCAGACTGCCCTCTCTTGTGAATACATTGTTACTTTTTTTTTTGGCTATAAAATACACAACTATCCATACACAAAATTTGGGGGCCACATTGAGATCACTGGCTGATATGCTGACAGTATAAAGATTCATTTAAATTCTTAGTTGCACCTTGGAATGGTTGAATAGGTTCCTGTCTCAGAGATTGATCAGCAAGCTTATATGAAACACAAGTTATTTAACATCCTCACCACATACTTATTTTTCTCTAGACCGGCTCGTACATATACTCATTTGACACATTAGGGAATTAGCATAGTCATTTATTCAACAAGCGTTAATTAATAGCTGACTTTGTGACAAATCTGTAATAAGAAGGATAAAAATGAATGATGTTAGCTACAGTTTACTGAATGCCCACAATATGCCAGCTTCTAGGCCCTTTTTATAAATATGAAGAATAACAGTTTAAGAAATTAAATTTCTTTTTGTCCTAGTGGGATTCACATTCTCAGTGAGGAGACAAGCATAAAAGCAAATATTTGTGATATGTGCTACAAGAGAAATATGAGCAGAGGTGGTTTATGTGGTTTGAATCCTTGCTCAACACAGGCTTATTAGCTGTGTGACTTTGGACAAGTCCTTAACCTCTCTCTGTGGTTTAATATCTTCATTTGTAGGGCTTCCCTGGTGGCGCAGTGGTTGAGGGTCCGCCTAACGATGCAGGGCACACGGGTTCATGCCCCGGTCCGGGAGGATCCCACATGCCACAGAGCGGCTGGGCCCGTGAGCCATGGCCGCTGAGCCTGCGCGTCCGGAGCCTGTGCTCCGCAGTGGGAGAGGCCACAACAGTGAGAGGCCCGCGTACCGCAAAAAAAAAAAAAAACCAACTTCATTTGTAAAATGAAGAAAAAATCAGGTTCAAGAGATATGGTTGCACAGACTGTGCACTGCACAACTCCATGAAGCCTTACGTGGCACCATTCAATAGTTAATGATGGGCACCTCATAGGCTAGTGACGAGGATTAGCAGAGAAAATATTTTTTAAAGTGCTTAGATAATGCCTGGCACATTACAGGCCCTGAGTAAATGTTTATCATCACTCTAAAAGGCTGAATTAGAAGAACTGAAGAGATTGATTCTTCATCAGGAAAAAGTATTCATGAAGATTTTTTGAGAATGATAGGACATTGATTCAAACCCATGCCATTCTTTCATTACTTCCACTACTGTGGAGGCTTGTATTCCTGGGAAACTAAGGCTGCATTGCTAGCAGAGTTTTAGTCCTGCATATTGGAGCTCAAAAACTGTTTTCAAGCCCAACTAAATGGTGTCACAGGTACTTTGGCACCATCAGACTGGTGTTGGCTCTCAAAGCCCAGAATAACTTGTGCAATCCTAAGGAAGCATGCAGAGTCACTACTAGATTCCCTGTTATATTTCCAGATCTCTCCTTTGGAAAATGGCTTATCAATGCAGTGTTGAGGGCCAAAGAGAAGAAACTGTTATGTATCTGGAAAGGTGAAACCATTAAAAGAAATAGGAATAAAAACAGGAGGAAAAATGGGTTAAAGATGGTGATGTTTGACATGGAATGTGTGGAGTTAGACGTATTAGCAGGTGTAACAGCCAGGAAGAAGTGTTTATTGGGCAGTTGAACTATGGGTCCAGGCCTCTGGAGAGGACTCAAGTCCAGGGACAGTGATTTAAAAGCTACATGCATGTCTTTGAAGATGAAATTTGTAGTGGTGGAAGAGCTTACTAACTGAAAGTGGTACCTGTTAGGAAATGCCTACATTTTGAGGATATGGGTGGAGAAATGGTTTTCCTTTTGACTAGTAGGCAAGGGAGAAAGGAGTCTTGAGAACAAAAGTGATATTCTATAGTATCAAATGCTGCAGAGGTATGTAAGAGCATGAGGATGGAAAGAAAAGTTTGATAATTAGAAGGATCTATGTGGACATCTAGAGAGCAAAGTGCTTTCAGTGAAATTTGGAGAATGGAAGACAATTATAGATGGGGCAGGAGAGGAAGTGGACATAGCATTTGTGAAGAACTCTTTCAAAAATTTTAATGGTGTGAAGAAGGAATAGTCCTCAGGAAAGGAGTTAGAGATCAGAATAGCGTTATTTTTAGGTGAGCATAATGAATACATTTAGAGGCAGAGGTAAATAAGTGGAGAAGAGATTGAAATGTAAAAGAAAGCAGGGGTAAATCACTAGTGCATAGTAGCTCATTTGAGAATGACGGGCGACTTGTGAAAGCAGCTGGACTTTGGAATGTAGAGGAAGGATGTTGGTTGGTGTAGTAGGTTCATGAGTCACGGTGTATCTCTTCTAGTTTCTTAAGCGCTGGCTTCAGTCACATTTCTCACCTTCTTAATGACTTCTCCAGCTAGAGACTCAAACTTAGTAGTTAGTTCTTTGAGGGCAATGGGATTCTTTCATTTGTGTCAATTTTCACTTTTGGAGAAGACAGTTATAGCACATATTATTTTTATTGATGTAAGGGCATCTTGATATTCCCTTTCTATTAACCCTGTAAGTGCCCTGGTAGACAGCATAGATAGTAATACTAAACACACACATCTACAAAAAATGTGCTGGAAAATGAGCACCCCTACTTAATTTCTGGTTAAAAAATGGATGTGACATTAAAGTAGATAAGGAGGCTGTGATTGTAATTTTGGTGTTGGACGTTAAGGCCACAGAGAGTACAAAGTTTAATAATTCTGCAGTGAACTCAGAAGAAACCCTACACCTTGACAGTTGCCTTCTCTTTAGTTTATGGCTTATTTAGGTTTCAGGTTTCAGTTTTATAAGTGATCAAAAGTTAAAGTTTGTGGATTACACAATCTTTTGTTTGCCCTTGTTGATGGATTGGTTCCTGCTTTCCTGAGTTTTTAGTGGAAACAATTATATCATATAAGAAACTATCTCACTTGTTTCTATTCCCTGGCATCATGTATGGAAAAATACAGCAGTTGGTTGAATTGTCTGCTAGAAACTGGCCTTTAAAGGAGAATATAAGAGGAAGAAATTTTGCAAGTGTATACTTTAAGTTTCAAATGAAAAAGGGAGGGGGGACATAGGGAGGTGACTGAGTTCACATTGCAGTTTTTGAAGGTAATTTACTAATTCATGAAGGAAGTTACAGTTACCTCTGAAATGTAGTATAAAATTTAAAAATTCATTTAGATTTGAATTATAAAACTTCAACATGATCACTGATTGTAGGAAGATGATATCTGACCTTAGTTATATTGTCCAAGCAGAATTTTCTGCCTTATTTAAACCAAGAAATCTCACTTTTCCCTATGCAATTGAATATTTCCTGCAAAAAGTATATCTTCTAATCTAACCTTAAAAAGGAAAGAGCACTTTAAACAGAACGAGCTTAATTTTTTTTTTTTTTTTTTACTCAGGAAAATTGCTACAAATTTCTTTTCTACGCCAGTATTGAAGACCTGACCTGGCCTAGCCTGGTGTATGAGGGTGGACATCAATATATCTTGTCTTACCCAGTAGATGTGTCCTTGAAAAATTGTACTGAAAACCAATTTTCAGATTAAAAAATAATTTAAATCCACGCAAATGGCTTGAAGTAAAAGAATTCTGTTGTGAATCTTTTGAGTCCTCTTGTGCCGTGGAGAATGCCTTCATAATTCAGTATATAGAAGTCACTCCCCACCCCAAATACCGACACACAGGCATTTCTTTCTTTTAAATTCTGATTTGTTTGGTTGTAATGGTAGTTTGTTCAGTAGATCAGAGGATCTTAAACTGGGGATCCATCCTACTTTCACTGCAAAACATAATGATCCCCTCCCCCACCAAACTCAAAGGCAGATGTTATATATATATATATATATATATATTTTTAATTTTTATTTTTTGCGGTACGCGGGCCTCTTACTGTTGCGGCCTCTCCCGTTGCGGAGCACAGGCTCTGGACGCGCAGGCTCAGCGGCCATGGCTCACGGGCCTAGCCGCTCCGCGGCATGTGGGATCCTCCTGGACCGGGGCACGGTGTGTCCCCTGCATGGGCAGGCGGATTCAACCACTGTGCCACCAGGGAAGCCCAGATGTTATATTTTTGATGAACAGTATTGCTAATTCAGCCGATAAACATGGGTAGAAGCCATTGCTCCTTTTTCCACAACCAGTGCCTCGTTCCGCCCTGTGAGCCCAGACCCTAGGGAACCCTGTGTGGATATGTATGGGCGCTGCCCTAGGGAGCCCTCTGCAGCTCCTGCGTGAAAGCCCCAGCCCTGCTTGCTTCTCCTCACCAGTCAGCCATCTGGACCCGTTGGGAATAGGCACCCCTGGCAGCAACACTAGCAGCCTCTTGGGCAAATGCTCAGTGTCCCATCCCCCATGCCCCTAGCTGTGTCTGTCCTCTGTTGCCTGACACTCTCCTGGAAGTGCCCTCACATGGCTACCTGTGGGAACTGTGGTTCCCACCATGTTCGATTATACTGTAAAATATTTTGAATATTACTCCCGATGACAGCCATGTTGAACGTTCAGTTTTGTGATATATTTAAAAACAAAACTTGTAAGCGTGCATGATTTGAAAATCTGCAAATAGTAAGTGCACTAATTTTCCTTTCATTTGGAACTACCATCACAAACTTTCGTTCCTTCATCTGAGAGTTAAACTGATGTACTTAGTTCCTATAGTGTATCCTGTTAGATGCGGAAGTGAAGATAAGCTACCTCCCCTGGGAGCTCACAGTTGAGAGTAGGAAATGTATGTGCTGTATGAAAAGGGTATATTCCACAGAATGATATTATGTAGATAAATTAAACCGAGTTACAAATTAAATTACACCAGGCAGAAAAGACTTCTAGCCACCACTCATCATTATGACCCCATATAAATTTCCAGTTCATGTTGCGAATAGAGCAGGTACCCTGGGCATTGTGTGGTGGTCTTTAAGCAACGAAATAGCTTGGTGTGAGGCAGTGAGGCCTTCATTATAAGGAGGGTTCAAGCCCCGATCCACTTACCTATCTCTTAGGCATATTGCTGATGTACTAAGATCCCTTTCAACTGAGAATTTCCATGATTCCATGAAATAATCTCTGACCTCCTAGGAAGGAAATAAAAAAAATAGAGGATACAAAAATGGAGCAAACCAACCAGAATAGTAAAAACTGAAGAAAAAAAGAAAGGAATCTTGGAATGTACAGGAGAAAGAAAGAGTTCAGTAACAGTTTCAAGATCTGTAGCTTTTCACTTGGCAGAAAACAAATTACTATGAGGCGACATTGGGAAATTACTGCAATTCATTGCCTTCCTTTAAAGTTTTTTTTTTAATTAAATAATTTTAGACGATTGCCCCTTCCTGTGAGAAATATAAGACCAAAGGGGCATGCATACTAATTTTTCTGTTTTCTTTTTATTCCACCTACTGACTCCACAGTGTCTGCTTTCCAAAATTAGTTTGAAAGCCCACAACCTGTGTCCGAACTGGGCGAAGTAGCACGACAGTTCACACCTGGAATGAAAGAATGATTTTTTTATGTAAGACTGTTAATGGCTGTGTAGAGCTCTATCTATATATGAATCTATCTATAAATATATTTTATACATGACAGTTTCATTTAGACTAGAACTGATCCCAGGGTAAAACAGCATGAATAAAGTATTATTTTTGATAACACCCTCACTCAAATAAGAGAAATGAGTTCTTGCAGTTACCATTTTCTCTATGACTTTTTTTGAGATGCAGAAAAACCCCATTATAAAGTACCTAGATCCCCCAGGGACACAGACACGCTGTAGGTTACGATCCATCTTCATCTGTGTGGAGAGGTACAGCTACTCCTCCCTCAGCTCCACAGTAATTCCTGCTGCCAGTTCCAGATTGTTCAAACCGGTGGGTCAGAAAAGACACAAAGACACAGATGAGCCATAGGTATGGTACATTCATAAAATGAAAAAGTACTTTCATGAAAAACATGTCAGGGGACTGGAGGATGTCAGACTGACAGAGGACCAGGGAGAACTAGATTCAGTACCTTAGTTCTTGGCTAAGCCCTGAGAAGTTGGTCATTTGTCCTCCCGTGTCTCCTCTCCTTGTGTGTCTTCCCTTAAACTTTGTATAGGGCTTTGTACTTTGCAAAGGACTTTGACATACAACATCTCATTTGTCTCCTATATACTGAGTGTAGGAATGAACAAAAGGTCATCATTAAGGATAGATTGTGAGTATATGCACTGAACACTGCAGTTGCCACCCCAGCAATGGGGAGACCTTCCTGATATTCCCTCTCTCCCTGTAAGGAAAATATCATCGATAGCCAACTTGGCAATAGATCTGCTCACTCTCTGCCCTCTCCTGGGTGACCTTAGATAAGCCCAGGGTTTTAAAACCTTTCTCCTGTGCCCAAGCCCACATATTCAACTGTGTAATAGTCATGTCTACTTGGATGACACATGGTAATGTCAATTTCAATGTCCTAAACTGAAGTTTCCCCTCCAAATCTGTTCTTTCTTCTGTATTCTTTATGTTAGCAAATGATGGTCTTTCATCCCAGCCAGAAATATGAGAGTTCTCATGGATTATACCATCTCACTCACTTTTCAGTTTCTATAAATGACCCAGTTCCTCTATTGTCTGCTGCTTTACTATCTTTCCCCATCCTCTCTTCTTCATTATCCCCACTGCCACAATGTTAGCTGCTCCAGATCTCACATTTTCTCACTTTTACTGCAACAAAAATATCCCAAGCAGTTACCCTGCTTTCAGGCTAATCCCTTCCAATATGAAGCTGCCAGAGTGGGCTTCCTGAAATGTTGTTATGTTTATCATGAATTCAACTTCATTAGCAAAGCACACAAAGACTTTTGTGATATGCTATTGCTGAACAAAACTGTTGGCCTCCCTAGAAAGGCAAAGTGTATTTGATACCGCTGTGCTGTTCCCTCCTCCTGGAAAGCCCTTCCAGTCTCTGTTTAAAAAACTCCTATTCATCCTTCACTGCTTGGGGAATTATGGGTCATCTTGTTAGGAAAGATCCACCACCTCCCCAACTTGCCAGCCTGAGTTTGCTCCTTTTTCACCCTCACCTAATACTCAATCCATCATAATGTTTTATATATCCCATCATTGCACTTAACGTATTAAACTCTAATCACAGTTTTGCGGGGCTGTCCACCTCACAGCACTGTAAGCTCCTCAAGGCAGAGACGGGTTCTGATGGGCTTAGCATAGTGACCAGCAACAAGAGAAGCATTTGGTAAATGTTGAACAGAATCTGTTTTACTTTTTCCGGAGCACAAAGCATGCATGAAAGATTAATTTGCTCCACATGGGAAGTCATCGCCCAGGCTTACCAAAGGTCAGGTCTATATAAAGTGGTGTTACTTTTTTCCCCCTTTCCTTTAGCAAGACATTAAAAAGAAAAGCACAGTTTAAAAACTGGGACCTATGGAACCTATTTCTTTTGTGAAAAATGATTACAGAATCAGATTTCCACAGCACCTAAGCTATTCCCTAGGGCAGTGCTTCTCAAAGTGTGATCCCCAGAAGAGCAGCAGCAGCATCACCTGGGAACTTGTTACACATGCAAATCATTGGACCCCACCCCAGACTGTCTGAATTGGAGACTCTGGGGTTGGGGGTTAGCACTCTGTTTTAACAAGTCCTCCAGGTGACCCTAGTGGTCACCCTAGTTTGAGAACTACTTCTGGGGGTTAAACAAAACACTTACAGAAAAGGATATTAGCATTTATAGATCACCTATTATGTGCCAGACATGTTAACTTTGTTGTTAACTTTTTCACAATGCCAGATTAGCACTTAAAGATTTAATTCCGTAGCAAAAACAATCTTGAGAAGGAAAAATGGAGCTGGAGGAGTCAAGCTCCCTAACTTCAGACTATACTACAAAGCTACAGTAATCAAGACAGTATGGTACTGGCACAAAAACAGAAATATAGATCAATGGAACAGGAGAGAAAGCCCAGAGATAAACCCACGCACATATGGTCACCTTATCTTTGATAAAGGAGGCAAGAATATACAGTGGAGAAAAGATAGCCTCTTCAATAAGTGGTGCTGGGAAAACTGGACAACTACATGTAAAAGAATGAAATTAGAACACTCCCTAACACCATACACAAAAATAAACTCAAAATGGATTAAAGACCTGAATGTAAGGCCAAACGCTATCAAACTCTTAAGAGGAAAACATAGGCAGAACACTCTAGGACATAAATCACAGCAAGATCCTTTTTGACCCACCTCCTAGAGAAATGGAAATAAAAACAAAAATAAACAAATGGGTCCTAATGAAACTTCAAAGCTTTTGCACAGCAAAGGAAACCATAAACAAGACGAAAAGACAACCCTCAGAATGGGAGAAAATATTTGCAAATGAAGCAACTGACAAAGGATTAATCTCCAAAATTTATAAGCAGCTCATGCAGCTCAGTGTCAAAAAGAACAAACAACCCAATCCAAAATTGGGCAGAAGACCTAAATAGACATTTCTCCAAAGAAGATATACAGATTGCCAACAAACACATGAAAGAATGCTCAACATCATTAATGATTAGAGAAATGCATCTCAAAACTACAATGAAAAAAACTACATCTCACACCGGTCAGAATGGCCATCATCAAAAAATCTACAAACAGGGGCTTCCCTGGTGGCGCAGTGCTTAAGAATCCACCTGCCAATGCAAGGGACACAGGTTCAAGCCCTGGCCTGGGAAAATCCCACATGCTGCGGAGCAGCTAAGCCCGTGTACCACAACTACTGAGCCTGCGCTCTAGAGCCCACGAGCCACAACTACTGAGCCCACGTGCCGCACCTACTGAAGCCTGTGCACCTAGAGCCCGTGCTCCGCAACAAGAGAAGCCACGACAATGAGAAGCCCGTGCACCACAACTGAGAGTAGCCCCGGCTCGCCGCAACTAGAGAAAGCCTGCGCACAGCAATGAAGACCCAACACAGCCAAAAAAAATAAAAAATAAAACACACAAACAAATAAATAAATTTATATTTAAAAAAATCTACAAACAAATAAATGCTGGAGAGGGTGTGGAGAAAAGGGAACACTCTTGCACTGCTGGTGGGAATGTAAATTTTTACAGCCACTATGGAGAACAGTATGGAGGTTCCTTAAAAGACTAAAAATAGAACTACCATATGACCCAGCAATCCCACTACTGGGCATATACCCTGAGAAAACCATAATTCAAAAAGAGTCATGTACCAAAATGTTCACTGCAGCTCTATTTACAATAGTCAGGACATGGAAGCAACCTAAGTGTCCATCGACAGATGAATGGATAAAGAAGATGTGGCACATATATATATAATGGAGTATTACTCAGCCATAAAAAGAAATGAGTTATTAAAAAGAAAATTGAGTTATTTGTAGTGAGGTTGATGGACCTAGAGTCTGTCATACAGAGTGAAGTAAGTCAGAAAGAGAAAAACAAATACTGTATGCTAAAACATATATATGAAATCTAAGGGAAAAAAAAAAAGGTCATGAAGAACCTAGGGGCAAGATGGGAATAAAGACACAGACCTACTAGAGAATGGACTTGAGGATACAGGGAAGGGGAAGGGTAAGCTGGGACAAAGTGAGAGAGTGGCATAGACATATATACGCTACCAAACGTAAAATAGATAGCTAGTGGGATGCAGCCGCATAGCACAGGGAGATCAGCTCGGTGCTTTGTGACCACCTAGAGGGGTGGGATAGGGAGGGTGGGAGGGAGGGAGATGCAAGAGGGAAGAGATATGGGGACATATGTATATGTATAACTGATTCACTTTGTTATAAAACAGAAACTAACACCATTGTAAAGCAATTATACTCCAATAAAGATGTTTAAAAAATAATAATAATAAAAATTTAAAATAAATAAAATAAAAAGTAATGTATTAACCTATAATGGAAAAGAATCTAAAAAGGAAAATATATGTGTGTGTATATATATATATATATCTGAATCACTTTGCTGTACACCTGAAACATTGTAAATCAACTATACTTCAAGAAGAAATAAAAATTTTAAAAATTAAAAAAAAAGATTTGGGCTTCCCTGGTGGTGCAGTGGTTGAGAGTCCACCTGCCAATGCAGGGGATGTGGGTTCGTGCCCCCGTCCGGGAAGATCCCACATGCCACGGAGCGGCTGGGCCCGTGAGCCATGGCCGCTGAGCCTGCGCATCCGGAGCCTGTGCTCCGCAACGGGAGAGGCCACAGCAGTGAGAGGCCCGCGTACAGCAAAAAAAAAAAAAAAAAAAAAAAAAAAAAAAAAAAGATTTAATTCTGCTAAGATACCTTTAATTCTATTTAAAATTATTTTAGATATAGCAGTCTTGAGTTTGCTGTAGTATCTGGCCAGGTGAAGACGGTGCGTCTTCCACAATGCTGTCCCCCAGTGCTCTCCAGGAGTGATTCCTTTCTTCTTTATACTGATTTGTGGCACTGAAGTGACATGCAAAATATATTGCCTTGAATCATAGATATCTACACAGCTTGCTTATCTCTCAAACTGTGAGTTTTTACAAAGCATAGACCCTGTTTTGTGTGCAGAAGCCTGCACTCTGCTTTAGATAGTACTTTCCACATATGAGCTAAACACCAGATAAATATCAGTTGGATGAATGAATGAATCTTACAACATTTATCACAGTACTATGCAGATTTAGGTTTGTACTGTTTAGGTTTGTAATACACAGAACAGGGATTAAAAGCTTTTTTGGTTTTTTTGTCTGAGAAGCCATATCATCTGTTTATACGGAAGAGAAGGGGAGAAATAATTATGGAAACAGAGAAATAACCATGTTTTTTTTCTCCTCTTCTTTTTGTTAGCTGTTTCTCAAGCCACTTCAGCCTGGTTGGTGTTTTAAAGACATAGATATTTAAATGTGTGGATTAATTTAGCTACATGAATCCCAGAAGCTATCTGAATTGGATATTTTTTATAATCCGCCTCAAATATAAAATCTTCTTTGGTTGGAACTATGGGCATCAATACAGGTTGGCATGACCTTAACACATCACTCTTGGCCTTGGAGGTGCTCTGTTCAAGGAGAGACAGGGACGTTTCTTTCCTTAAAAGTGGCCCTTGGGGCTCCCCTCGTGGCGCAGTGGTTGAGAGTCCGCCTGCCGATGTGGAGGACACGGGTTCTTGCCCCGGTCCGGGAAGATCCCGCATGCCGCGGAGCGGCTAGGCCCGTGAGCCATGGCCGCTGAGCCTGCGCGTCCGGAGCCTGTGCTCTGCAACGGGAGAGGCCACAACAGTGAGAGATCCACGTACCGCAAAAAAAAAAAAAAAAGTGGCTCTCTGTGACATTGCTGTTTTGGATTTTAGGACTAAGCTAAAAAAAAAGCTGGGCACTGACAAGTGAAAGAAATTGTTCTTGCTGTCCTCTCCCTGTAGGCACAGAGACCGTCATTTTGGGGTGAGGAATGACCAGAATATTACATGACAGTGCAGAATTGTCAGTGATCCAGAGTGAATATGCACAGCCTTCCAGGGAGTAAAATGAATCAGGCTAAGGGAAGAAAATGAAACAACAGTCTCTTATACTATATTCACCACCACCCCCAGGTTATTGCTTTCTCTAGAAATGGAGAATGGGCCAGAAGACTGGTTATTATTTCACTTTTTTTCTTGAGATTCTGCACTTATTTCCATGGACATGAAATTTGAAAGCATCTAAGTGAAAACTGTGATTTCCCTGCTCTCCTCCTTGCCTTGAATATTATGAATTCTTAACATATTCACCTTGCTAGACTTTTCCCAGTCATTGTAAAATTCTCTTTCTGAAGGAATGTAAATTTCTGGAGGCTGTGAATAGGGTCTTCTATGGGCTAAAATGTTTAGCACTTACCCAGAGTGAGGAGCTAATGATACTGCTAATTACAATCCTATTAGGTAGTTAAAGTAGACATAGAGATGAGTGAAAATGGAAGAGAAATATTTTTATTGATTTATAGCATAAGGAAACATTTTTGTCTAAGTGCTACTATTTATATGGCAGGAATGTTTAAATTAGAGAAAAGTCATAGGTCACACAACACAGTTGTTCTGTTCTCTTCCAGTGTCCCATGTGGAGAGTTGTACTTACAGCAGCACTGGTAGTGAACTTCACTTTAAGGTGTTGCAAGGTTTGAATTCTACAACAAGGAAAAAAAATTCCTTAATTTATGGACAAAGAGGAAAATGTAAAAGTTAGGATGTGTTTAGGAACTAGTTCACCAATTATGTTCCTAGCCGTTATTCTAAAGGGATCTGGGCATTAACATTATTCTCTGCAGTATTGTTTGTAATAGCTGAAAAGGGGAAGTAACCTTAATATCCACTCATAAGGAGTTGACTATATTATGATGCATTCATATGATGGAATATTATGTAACGATTAAAATTTAGGACACATATACATTATATTAACATGGAATTAACTCAACAAGATATTACATGCAAAAGTAGGCTCCAAAATAACATTTGTAATATGAACCCATTTATGTGAAATTATACATGTCTAATGTGTATGTACAATAAGATTAATGACAGCAGTTACCCAAAACATTCATCATAATGATCTCTAGGTGGTTGCATGCAGGTGATATTTGTTCTCTCGTTAGACCTTTTACTATTGTTTGAATATTTACAAAAGAATATCTTTTTAAAATAAATTAAAAATGTAAGAAAAGAACACGTTGTAAGACAAGAACAGGTTCTATGAGCATATGAGCTATATGAGCTATATCACTCTATGCAGCTTCTGTTTCAAATTATGTTTTAGCTTTTCCAGTGCATTCTACACTGCTACCCTTTTCATTTAGAAATATATTTAATTGATAGGTGGCCTAATTTAATATTTCTGGTTTTTAAAAAATTTCACAATAGATATAACTATAAAGATTCATAAAGGATAAAGTAAAAATAGCAGAAACGAACTGAAAGTTTTTTTGGTTAATATCAGAGAAATACAAATATAAAAATAAGAAAACTGTAGGAGAGATAGAGAGATATGAGTAAAGATGGCCATAAAGAGAAATGAGAAATGCTTTGAAAGAGAACTAAGAATAAATAAACCAAGAAAATTTGTAAAAGAAAAGAGACAGGACGATAGAATGATACTACCTTATAATGAGCATGAATTATGTGTTATAATAATTTAAACTAAGGATTTGAACTCCACAACAGTCCTAAGAATTTTGTAGTTTTTAATCCTCATTTTGTATATGCGAAATGAAGGCCTGGGAAAGGCAAGCATCTTGCCTTAAGTCACAAATTTGATACTGTGACTGGAGATCTCTCTACTTTTTACTAGCCATCCTAAAAGTTATTTTTTTTAAACCTCAAAATAATTCTGGGGAGTATCACCCCATTTTACAGATGAGAAACCTGAGTCTCACAGTCACAAAGTAGCTTGTCCTAACCCACATAGCTATTACATAGAATAATCCAGACTCACACTTAGATTTCTTAACTATAAGTCCAGTGTTTGCTTGTGTTTTTTTCTTTTTTTCTTTTAGCACTACGGGGAATAACTTGCAATAGAAAGGAAAAATATAAATAAAATAAACAAAGAGATAGAGATGAAAGCTACCAAAAAGAAAAAAAGCTTTCCAAAGTTAACAACCATTTGTTTAAACATATGAAAGTAAATTACTTTCATTTGCATGAAATTACTATTTTGGGCTAGTGTAATTTTTCCCAAGTCAAATATTGATGAAACCCAGTAAATTCTGTCCCTTTTCATCTAAGTTGAACTTTTTAAAAAAACTTTTCAGGGGGTAAATAAATTATTCTTCCAAAACCTTTACAATTTTATGGGAAAATAAGAAAGACCATGCAAGAGAGACAAGATTATTGCCTTGGTTTATAAACAGTTCAGAATTCAGATTGTTTTTCATTGTTGTCAAAAAACAGTACCATACTTTCAATGCAACTTGATGCCAGTTCTGATTGTGACTTTCCTCTTGTTTCTATGGTAACAAACTTTACTGTGATCAGCACTATGTAAAAACTTTTTGCATTGAAAGAGGCAAGGAAAACCTGACTCTGTGTGCCTGATACACATAGTAGGGGCTGAATAAATGTTTACTGAATGAAAGAGTAAAAAAAAAAGAAAATAGTCTCAGCCATACAATTGCATGCTAATCAGATGTGGTGCTAAAATTTGCATATGCAAACATCTTTATGGGACAGAACAAACTTTAGTAAAACAGTAAGGTGTAGGGTTGTTTTTGCTTCACTTTAGACCCAGATTGTAGCACAAAGAGAGCTAAGTCGAAGGCTTAAATAGCTTAATTGTGCAGCAAGTTAGAAGTTAAAGGGTCAGAGTAATGTTAAGTAAATGAAGCTGTTTTGGAGAAAACCTGTAATGCTGCATTCCAGGTCTCCAAAGGCACAGTGCCATTTTTGTGTGTGTTAAAACAGTTTAAGGCCAAATACTGGTGTTTGCTGACTTCTAGAGCTTCCTTATGTTTCCAGTCTTTGCAAAGCAACATAGCCAAGCACACAATATCTAAATCTGGTGGACTGCTTCTGAGATTTTGCTTGGAAGATATTTAAATACATGTTGTTGTTGTTTCGCTTTGAGCTCATAATCTGGTCTGTTTTCTAAAAGCTTTAGTTTCTGGCAGTTGACCATTTACGTTTTAAAAGATGTCTGAAAATTCCAATCCAGGTAAGGTGGGTGCCTTTCGTAAGATCACGGAAACCTTTTAATGTGGAAGAAAAAGGTAGGATCTAGGTGTGTGGACCAAGAGGTTTTTTAACATATTATCAATCAACTCAACAAATATTTACTGAGTTCCTGCTATGTGCCAGGTACTGTAGTAGGAACACGGTAAACAAACAAACAAAAATCCTGCTTTCATGGAGCTTACATGAAAGGAAAAATATTAGTGGGGAAACCAAAAATAAACAAACAAAAGTAAAATAAATACATGTTAGATGGTAGCAAGTGCTGTGGAATAAAATAAGGCAAAGAAAGGGGCCGATTTTAAATAGAAAGGTCGTAGAAGCCTCACTAAGATAGTGGCATTTGAGCAAGAACCTGAAGGAGGTGTAGGAGAGTGCCAAGCACACATTAGATGGAAGAGCATCAGGCAGCCTGATCTAAAAGAGCAAAGGGTCTGAGACAGGAGCCTCCCTGGCGTATTCTAGGAATAACAAGGTGGTCAATATGGCTGGAGCAATAAGCAAGGGAGAGAGAAATGGAGTTGATGTCCAAGAGGTATTAGAGTCTGGGAGAGGAGGTGGGAGGCAGATTGTGTAGGACCTTGCAGACCATGGTAAGAACTTTAGCCTTTGTTCTAGATGAGATAGGACTTCTTGGAGAGTTTTAAGAAGAGAAGTGACATAATCTACCTAGGTTTTAAATGGATCGTTTTGGGCTGTTGTGTTTTTAAAAAAAAAAAAAAGGAGAAAGGGCAGAAAATGGAGATTGTATAGGAGGCTGTCGTATTAATCCAAATAAGAAATGCCGGTGTCTTGGAACAGACCAGCAGTAGCAGAAGTGGTACGATTTGTTGGATTCTGGATATCTGGTGGTGATGACTGCACTCTGAATGGCTTGAATGTGAGGTGGGAAGGAGGAATCAACAATGATGCCACGTTTTCTCACCGGAGCAACTAGAACGATGGGTTTGCTCTTGACTAAGAAGGAGGAGAATATCTTCTTCACAGATTGAGTTTTGGGGAAAAACATTTTGGACATGTTAAGTCTTAGACATCTAAGAGGAGATATCATTTGGACATGAGTTTGGAGTTCAGAAAAGTTGCCTGGATTAGAGGTATAAACTTGACAGTTATCAATGACTAAATCATAGACATTATTTAAAGCCATGAGGCTCAATAAGAGGTCTGTGGGCTGAGCTCTGGGACTCCCAACATTTAGGGGTCAAGGAGATAGGGAGGAACCCCCAAGGGAGACTGGAAGGAGGGGCAAATGAAGGAAGAGGACAGATTGGGAGCCAAATGAACCCATATCAAGGAAATACAAAGCAAAAAGCGCTTTTTGATGGGCTGCACATATTTACCAGGACATGCCAAAGTGAGGAGAAGGAAACAGAAGGAGCTATGTAACCTCGGTCCCTTTAGCAACAGCCATCTTAATACCTACTCAGGAGTATGTCATCCAACAGCCATTTAGACCGACCAGAGAGCTGAAGCAAATGCATGCAATGATGATTCCTGTGACCGGCTGCCACAGAAATGTCACGATAGCCACAGAATTGTAGATACTTACTTTGGACAAGTCCTGAAAGGAAACCTATTTTAATCCACCTGATACAAAATTTCCACCGTGAATTCATCTCACGATTTTTCTTAATCATCTTCAATAACAGGTGATTTCACATTTCTGAAAACAGTTGGTGCTTCTTTGAATACCTCTGACTAGCAGCTGCAATAAAAATGGCCAAGTCAGGGGACTTCCCTGCTGGTCTAGTGGTTAAGACTCCGTGCTTTCCACTGCAGGGGGCACAGGTTCAATCCCTGGTTGGGGAACTGAGATCCCGCATGCTACGTGGTGCGGTCATAAATACATAAATAAATAAATAAGGACCCAGTCACTAACATGGTACACGAATGAGGTGGATTATAATGCTGACATTGTATTGATTTATAACTTAGGATGTGTCTGAGTTTTCAGAGATTTAGCCCAATCCACATATGTATTCATTCAAGCAGTCCAGCATTTGCTTGATTTATATGCTTATTTTCCTCCAAAGTCAGATTTTTACTTTTCAAATGTTTGTTTCTGGGCAGCTACAAGGAAGAAAATATATTTACCTACTTTTTAAGATGCATGCTTAATTATGTTCTAGTTGAAGGGGAAATTTCAGACGATTAAATAAAGATAGCCGAATACCATCATAACAGAACCTTCATAATAAACTAAAATCCTAGAGAGCAGAGGTAGCATCTTCCTGGTTCTAGAGGTATGTGCCTGTCAGGAAGAGAAAGCCATCTCCACGTTTCCAGGGTCACGCTGAAATCACATGTCATATGGTTTCAACAGGGGCCATATGTTGATGCCCGTTCCTATAGGAGAAACTGCTGAGTTGTTCCAAACAGCACATAAAAATAACAAACGGGCTGAATGAGCAGGCACAGTCAGGGCCTAAGAAGTGTAAAAAGCCCCCATTTTGGCTGTTGCACAAGCGGGGGCACATCCCACCATACTTGAGGGACAGCCCTTCCGTAAATAGACTCAACTCACAATCCCAGCCTGGAGTGCAACCAGCTGAAACCAGCCCCTGGAGGAATTGAACCCCTGCAGGGAGGGCAGAACCAGTAGTGCTTTCCTGTATTTCCCTGCCTGCCAATGTTACCCCAATCCAGAGTTCCCTTCTACTGTGGGCAGCACAGGGCAGTTAATAATGCACCTAGAATGGGAAGCACAAATCAGCACCATGTGTGGTAAGCAATAGGTAATTACATTTCAGTTGTTTAGTTAAGTTTTGCTTTCTGGTTGCCTTGGGGGAACTGTAGGGAAGGTTTTTTGTTGTTGTTGTTTTCCCCTGATGTCTTTTTTTTCTTTTTCCCCCGGTTAGAAACTGAGCAGTTCCACATTGTGTTGAAATGGATATGCAGCATTCGTGTTGGCTGAATTAAGCACCTATAATCATATATCTCCTCTCCTTTGTCTACGTGTGCCACCATCTTAATATGTGGACCAGGAATTTCATTTAATGGAGACATAATTTTTCTATTGTCTTAGGGCTTATTGAAACCAGCTCATTCTCCATTAGAATGCTTTTCTGTACTTCAGCCATCAGCTCGGCACTGACTCCATTATTGTTTATCACCCTTTTCTTGAAATACTATGTATTTTCCATCAGAGTCCAAGTAGCTGATAAATTTGCTTACACCTGCAAGGAAATCTGCCTTTTTCTCCTAGGTTTTGCACATATACAAATTGTGCGTTAGGGATGCTATACCCTTCCTCACAAAGCTGCATGGCCATTCTTTCATTCTCTTAAAAATTACCTGTGGACCTACTATGTGAAAGAATATGTGATGTGCTCAGTGGAAGATTTACTTTTTCATAAGGTTATGGTTTTGTAAGCCTCCGATATTTCTGAATTTATATGCCTTGAATAGTCCGTCACAGAGGGGCCCCACTATGACATACCTCCACGAGTATAATTATTAAAGTGTGTCCTTGGAACATACCCAGCCACAGAAGAGGGAAAGCCTGTCACAGCACAGGATGCCTAGGTATCAACATATCAATCAGCTTTTAGCTTCTATCCTGGAAGTCAAGTCTGCATTTGAAACTTGTAGACTGTTTTGAGATACAAGTCATTAGAAAGATATGGGGTCAATTTCGCTTTACCGGTGAAGCTCAGAATGACACCAGAATATTGGTTTTGAAAGACTGTCATCCTCTTAACGTCCAGCTCAGGACTGACCCAGGAGGGCCACCGTCTTCACTGATGAGTCATCTGCTCCTTTTTCTTTTGAGCAAGATTTCCACGATGCAGACTTCAGTGCAGTGCAGTTACATCAGGAGCCATATTCCACTTATTCCCTTAAAAGATTACACCAGTTGCAGGAGTAACTCATGGGGAAAATATCTCTTGTTCTTCCATCACATTTTCTGCTGCTCTCAACTCTCCCCTCTTCTTCCAAGCACTGAGGCCAGGAAAGGGCCCTCACTTTTCCATCCATTCGTATGGACTAAGATGCTTTGTACTGAGTGTGTTGGCCTGGTGATTTCCTGGTCTCTTCAGGAGCCTGTCCTCCTCTGTGGCGGTCTCTACCAAGATCCTAAGGAAAGTCAGCTGACACTATTTGTTTTGTTCCCTAAAGAGTAAATAATATGTTTTTTTTACACAGCAATTTGAATTCCTTAGGTTAGTGTTATAGCCTCAGTATGATTAAGTCCTGGCCATCTGCTAACTTTTGGAAAGTCAGAGAGGGTCTTGCCGTTCAGAACTCCTCTCCTGACGGAAGGGTCTATGTTTATGGCTGAAGAAAGGCATACTTAGCATATTAAAAGCATACTTAGCATATTAAATATGTCAATGATTTGTACTACTCTCAATCTTTCCGTTTCAGAAGCGTCTTGAGAACTGGTCTAGTATCACAACTCTTTACTACAGCATCGAGTACAATTTCTAATGCTTCATTTGCAGACCCTCTTTTATTAGCTTAAAAGATACAACTTGAAGCTTCAATAAGGTAGACTCAATGAGGAGAGATTCCAAAATGGGTAAAATAAAGCTGAGGGAAATTAAAATGGCTCGCCCAGTGTGACTAAGAGGGTCAGGAATAGAACCTACTCCTAATAGAGCACATTTTTGTACGGGAGGCACAAAAGAACGGGACATGTTAACAATCAGAAAGGACTCAAGTTCAACCATAAAGCATATTTGTATACACTGTTGCATATTGTGTTCAAATGACTTATTTTTGCCTTGGTCTGTTCCAATGCACATTCCTGCCAGAGGTAGATATTGGTTTGGAGATCATTTTTTCTCCCGCAGCATGCAAGACTCAGAGTTTCCAGATACTTAACTGAGTAGGGGGTCTTGGTCATAGAAGACATGAACTGGTGGGGTCCACACCTTGTAACCAATCCTGCAGCACCTTGGTGTGTGAGGGAGCTTTACAAACCCAGCTGGTTTCCATGAGAATGAATAGTTGCTGAGGCAAATGTGGGCAAATGTAGGTTAGACAGCCCAGGCAGGAGACCCTCGGGCAGATGTGGCCACAGCTCAGGTTATAGGCTCCAGGGAAGTGATCTGTCTCTTATGTGAATTATATTTGTAACCAACATTTATTTCACAGGGATTTCCATACATTATCTCAATTTTTCCTCACAAAAGCCCCAAGAAGGAGGTATGTTAGCATGCTGTTACAGATCTTTTATGAGGCCATAAACAGGCTCAGGGAGATTGCAGCAGGCTCAAGGTTACACAACTAAGAAATGAGGATCACAACTAAGAAATGAGCCAGGTCTCTTGACTCAAAGTTGGGTGCCTTTTTATTTTTATTTATTTTTATCTATTATTTTTTTATTGGAGTATAGTTGATTTACAATGTTGTGTTAGTTTCAGGTGTCCAGCAAAATGCGTGATTCAATTATACATTTTTTTTTCAGATTCTTTTCCCTTAGAGGTTATTACAAAATATTGAGTGTATTTCCCTGTGCTATACAGTAGGTCCTTGTTGGTTATCTATTTTATATGTAGTAGTGTGTTTATGTTAATCCCAAACTCCTAATTTATCCCCCCTCTTTTAGGTACCCTTTTAATGAGACCAACCACTTTGACTACTCAAAGTGTTCTTGTGGCCACACCAGCCTCCCCACTTACCTGCAGAGGCAAAGTACAGACTGAAGGAGTTCTTCCTGTGCTTAGGGGTGTGTAAACTGTCAGGACCCCACTCTACTTTTCCCCTCTTTCAGGACCATCTTAGCTCTCCCTTGGGGTGAATGCAGGTCACGTTGTGGGGTCATCTGACTCTGCGGTCCTCATCTTCACCATGGACATCAGACTTCCTTTTAAGGTGCTCTGTGTGATTCACTAATAGTTTGATTTTTTTGCAAGATACATGCGCATTTTTTGATTGAGAAACATTTTAGAAATGCTGAACATATTACTGTGATGAAATAACAATGACTAACATTGCTGTTAAATTGTTGTAATTATAAGGGCTTCAAACTTTTTTTGATTCAGTGTTTGTTTTGATTTGTTTTATCTTGCCTTTCAAATGGCCTTTTTGGCTTTGAAACATTAGCAAATGGTGCTGTTCTCTTACAGATCTAGTTCCTACTTTTAGCAGCCATGGGAAATATATTCAAAATGTACCTGAATTAAACATGGCATTTTAGAGAACATTTTATTTTTACTGATTTATAGTAAAAGAAAAACTGAATAAATCACAGTTGGTTAAAGAAGTGATAGTACCACTGATCTTAGGGTGAATAAAGTACTCTTGAGAAATAAATTGTTTATGTAGATACGATAATACCATGATATATTCGACCCAATCAAATACATACACTAGAGTAGGAATTTTTAAATATTTACCTCCTGGGGAAGCAGTTTACTACTAGACAACAATGTAATGATTAGTCATACTTAGCCATACAGAGATCTATAAACACATAGATGCAAAGTAAATGCAAATTCTTTGGTTTATTAATGGATGATAGGATTGAAAAGAAGTCAGGAAGCGCACGAAGGTGAAATTATAGTAAACCATAAAAATACAGCACTTGCAACCAGTTGATCTAAAAACTTGCCATTTCTTGGGTGGCAGATGAAATAGAACATTAAAACAAGGATTTTAAAAAATGGATTAAATTTTAAAAACAAAAGGAAATGGTGACTGGAAGGGAAAAACAAGAGGAAGCAAAATGAGCAGGAATCAGAATCCTGGGGGAAGTTGTGTTTTTGTTTTTTTGTTTTTTTGTTTATTTTTTTCTGGGGGACGTTTTTTCACATTGATTTCTGTGAATTCTATGTATGTAATAGAGAATGCTCATTGAGAGTTAAATTTAATCTTATCTCTGAGAACACTGTAAATTACCTTTGGTCAGCACCTTTAGAAAAGTAAAGAACTGAATTTGTGACTGAGCTCTTTGTTTGATCAGCACACCCTCTATATAATTTTAATCCAGTTAAGTCTCAGTTTCATACTTTTAGTGACACATGTCCGATTGGTGGTGCTCAAACTTTGGTGCAGGTCAAAATATCCCAGGATGCTGGTGAACGGTGAAGATTTCTGGGTGCCATCCCCGGATATGCTGGTTCAGTTCACCTTGGGTGAGACCCAGATGCAAGGACTAAAGACCGCCTTTTGAAAACGCTAACATAGAGAATCATGAACCAGGAGGGAAATGGCTCTTTGAGTCAGAGAATGCCATTGATTTTTATGAACTCTGACCCTATCAAATATAAATTTTCAAATTTAAATTTTTGTTCATGGTGATGTACTGGAAATACGATATATTCCATGTTGGTGAAAAAAGACTTATAAAAATGTCTGTGATTACACAACTTGGTTGCTTATAATCAAAATTTTTATAACATAAAGCTGAAAGAATGACCTAATTGAACTCCTCATTTTATAAATGAGCCATACGAGGCTCAGGGAGCTGAAGTAACTTGCACAGTGTCACATAGCTCGCTAATGACCATGTAGGATTATTTTGCCCTTTCCATTCCTTATGTTGCATCTCTCTTAAAATTTTCTGAAAATGGTCCAGTATTATAAAAAGGACTGAGGGTAAGCCAAGCATGCCATTAGCTGATACCTTTGACTTATACAGAAAAATGAGATTAGAGACTTGGGCAAAAATATATACAAAGAGTCAACAAAGGCAATTGCATAGGGAGGACTATATGATATGTCGTGTCCCTCCTCTAAATAAATGTCATGAACTAGGGGATGGCTTAATGATGCTAAGTTGTTGCAGACATAAAAGTTTGAAGCAAATTATGAGGCTCCAGGATACGGTAAATTGGTTTTACCTTCTAAAGACTATTAAGCTTCGCTTGGATTTTTCAAAACTGTCCTCTCCCCACAAAGCTTTCCAAGAATAGATAGCTTCTTATTTGGTCTGCCGCCCCTGCCAAATCAACTAGGACTTTTGGGGGCGGGAGGGAGGAGCAGGTTGCAAATAACCAAACCCTGATTGACAGTGTTTAAAACAAATAGAGAGATTTTTCTTCTCACATTACCGTATTTCAGGAGATAGGTCATCGCTGGTATTAGTTTAGTAGCTCAGTCATACCAAGGCTCAGGGTCAGTATCTCTGTGACGCGCTTCTCCTTTCTCTCATAGTCTCAAACTCCAGGTATCACATTGGCATTCAAAGTAGGATGAAGGGATGGGCAAGGGAGAAGAGGGTTGAGAATGGGGTGTGGTGTGACAGAGTGTCTGCCACTCTCTTGGTTCGTGAAGAAAATCCTATTATTCCAGCATCAGCTGTGTAACTGACTGGGTCTCACGCAGCACCTCCAGTTTGAGACGTTCTCTCTTCTTGAGCCTCCTCCTGTACCACCATTCTTCTAGACTCAGCTACTTTGCCCCCTACACACACACACACCACACAGAGTGACCACATACCCACAGTCAGTCAGAACCTGTATTTCGGAAGAGTCCTTTGATTGACAAGCCTGCACAGGTGTCCCTAGACTATAGGAAGTTTTGTTGAATAAGCTTTCTCTGTGGATGTCCAGCAGCCCTTCGTCCCTGCTTCTTTAAAAGAGTGATTGAATCCAAGCATGACACACTGATGTTAAAAAAAAAAAAAAAAATCAGAAGTTAGTATCTTGAAAGCGTATCCTAAGGCTTTTCTTCAGGTAACCTTTATACTGAACCATAAAAAGATTAAAGACACCTTCTGTTGGACTCAGGCCTGTCATTCATGCTGAGATTGTTCGGGAAAAGAGGTGCTGACACCTTTACTAAGTGAAGTCAAGGTCTTCCAAGCAGGAAACTGGTTTGATGACAATATGCTGACTTGTCAGTTAAGCTGGTGGTTGCCCTGGGCTTCAGAGATTGGCTCTCTTTTTGACTTCTAACTTTTGTGTGTGTGTCGGGGGAATCTTATGAGTCATGGTTAGCCTTTCTAGCCTGATTAACCTTGAAGGAGCCTCTGGATTATTGGGAAAAAAATGGATTTTGCAAATAGTTTTCTTCGGCATCCCCACAGGAGAAAGGCAAGTCGGTTCAGAAATGGAAATTCTAGACAAACAACTGAAGCTAAGGACACCTCTGTGTGTAAATGCTTCCAGATGCAGACAAATTTTTCATTTTATTCTCTACAGTTTTCATTTTAAAGGGTTATTGAGATGGAAGCGTTGGAGCAAAGTGCATTAGAATCATTTGCCCTGGTTTCCCATCCGAGTGAGGTCGACTCACAGTTGCAAGGGGAAAACACTGTCTAAAAAATAAATCTTAATCAAGTCCCTGTAGTCTATCAACACATGCTTTTCAGAAGAAGGAAAAGAAGAAACATCTGAGGAAAACAGGGCTCAGTTGGTGGAACATCTTGAAGGGGGCTGGCCTCTTAGAAAATTAAAAAGACATGCGGTAGCCTAGGAAGAGTCTGTGTTTGTTAAATAGAATAACGTAAAGGAGGAACTTTAAGATACAACCATTTTAAAGTTTAAAACAACAATCTGCAATTATTTGGACCTTACAGTTGTTAGGATGGTTTTCACCCTTTTGAAAGGGTTCTGAACAGAGTTACAGATAGTTTTGTTTTTTTTTTTAATCATTGGGACAACAAAAAAAATGTCATTTGGCCTATAACATATTCTCTGCTACCACCCAGCAAGTCCTCCTCCCGTTTCCTACCAATCATCGTCCCCTCCTTCTACAGCTTCCTGTACAAAAGGCTAGGATACCAACATCTGCCTGAAGCAAAAACACATGCATTTCAACCAAATAAATAAATAAAAAGGAACAAAAGTCTGGGTACACCATGTTGCTCTTATTCTCACCGGTTGACTCCCATTAGTCCTGTCTTGTTATTGTTATAATGTCTTTCAGGCCTTAGGCTGGCGGGCCTCTGCTCAAGGGTGATTTGAAACCTGCTGATAGCAGCTGGAATGAAGCATGGAGAATCTTTTAAACTTAAGGTCTAACCTCACTGAGTTAGACCACTGTATTCTTGGGCTTAGATGTTTACTCAGTAAATGATGCTCTTCAGTGGTGGTGCCTGGGCCATTGCCCAGCCATGTGGAGGGGGGTGAGTGTGGATATGACTTCCCTCTTTGGAGGAGGCTTCTGCAAATCAGAGCTAATGGAACCCTAATGAGAACGTTCACCTCCCAGCTCCTCTGTGCCAGTGCGGTGGATAACAACAGGATGTGGGTTTTAAACACGTGTAAGCTTCTTCAAGCTGCCTCTTTCAGTTTCATTCTTTTTTAAGGCACTAGAAAATAATAATTCACATATCTGGAGCAAACCAGTATGTTTTTTGTCATAGTTTTATCCCATATCAGGACTCAATTCCACGCACATTTCTACAAGCCACTCAGGTAACTGAGTTAGTATCAACGTGTATTTAGTACGCTATGCAAATGAAAACACAGGATATTTATGACACAGGCAGATTACGATGTACGCTAAAGAAGTTTCACTTTCTGTAGATGGGAAAATAGATTGTATTCATCATCTACTAAGGGTGTTCTATTGCTGTACCTTTAGACTTGGTTGATGGTTTTAATGAACAGGACCAAAAGATGTCAAAAGCCACAAGCATGTTGGTTGTAAAAATCGAAGGCATTTACCTCTAAATTAATTTCTTTTAAAAGAAGTTGTGACATTTGAGCAGGCCATAAAATTAGGATCTCAGGCACTTTTATCAGAGACCAGAGAAAATGAGAGGGAATTGACTTCCATTCTTTGCATTTTCTGTTGTTATTCCAATCCTCACCCTCCCTTCCCTGTCCCCTTTGCCCCTCATCCCAATCCATTCTTTCTTTTCTATTACTGGCTGTCTTTCCTATCCCATCTGTTTCTCCATCTTTTTTTACCTTGCATTGTCCTTTTCCCATCACCCTTAGGATACAGAGTTAAGAGAAAACACAGAGGATGGTCAGGATCGGTGAGCAGAGAAATTTTGTAGATTTTTTTGCTGTTTTTAATCACAAGTTTTGAGTTGTTTTTGCACTTGAAGTATGCACATGATAAAAAGAAGGCTGCCAGGGCTTCCCTGGTGGCGCAGTGGTTGAGAGTCCGCCTGCTGATGCAGGGGACGCGGGTTCGTGCCCCGGTCCGGGAGGATACCACATGCCGCGGAGCGGCTGGGCCCGTGAGCCATGGCCGCTGAGCCTGTGCGTCCGGAGCCTGTGCTCCGCAACAGGAGAGGACACAGCAGTGAGAGGCCCGCGTACCGCAAAGAAGGCTGCCATTTCAATTCATATTGTGTTGAAAATGCAAAGACTCCTTTCTAGTTTTTCTCTATAACGAAGACTTCGTTGGACTGTGGACTCTGTAATTATGCTCACTGAACAAATACCTTGAAAGGGAAACAATTCCAAGTCATGTATCAAAGATTCAATTTGACATGTATTTACTAAATGCCTGACATGCCTATGCCTTTTGTTTATTCATTATAGCAAGAGAGAGTGAATTCGTATTCTGTGCTGGCACTGTGCTCCGTGTTGAAAATCCAAAATTAAATAAGTCACAAGATTCCTACCTTCAAGAATTTATAGTCTAATGGAGGAGAAAGGGGTATAAAAAGATCAATTTCAGGGTGCCGAGAGAGTGGTCTAATACCCAAAGAGCTGTGGTTTTAAAACGATGATGCAAGCCAGTTATCTCTTGCTTACGGAATAGATGGGCTACGGGAAATTTGGTAATAAAACAAGTTTATATAAATTGAAACATTTTCCTACAACTCCACTATGAAGTTGGAAATGTTTTCCCACAGAAAAGCCTCCCACAATGTCGAATGCAAAACTTGAGATCACAGAAGATACTATATTGTGCCTATATTTGGCCTCCTGAAAATTGTGTCTTTACAAGGCCATCCCTGCTTTCATTTGCAGTCCCCATCCTGCCACTCACTGTTTTCTTCTTGGGGTATTTTTCTATTTCTGGGATTGCCACTATCTTGGGACCGGAAGTACTCCTTTCTTTCTTACTATGTCTTTCTCCTTTCTTTCTTTCTTCCTTTCTTTCTTACTATGTCTTTCTCCTATGTCTTCACACTCAGCCTCTGCAGCTCAGTTTCCCTCCTTCCTTTCTGTTGAGAGATTTATGGCAGAGAATAGAATCAAACAAGATGTATTCCAGCCTGTGGTTTCAGATGTGTAAGGTGTGACTTCCTGTCTCCATCTGTCTAGCTCAAGAATTAACTTAGGGTGAGGAAGGCCGATATTTATTCATTCATTCAATAAATACATATTAACTGCCTGCTATGTCCAAGCAGAACACAGTTCCTTACCAGGTAGCATGGGAAGATGAGTATTAAATGCTTGTTTGTTCGTAATTGTGATTATGGCTACAGAGGGCAAATATAGGTTTCTGTGAACAAATGGGGGCGGGGGGAACTGAGTTTGTCTGGAAGATGTTAGAAGATCAGAAAAGGCTTCCCTGAGGAGGTGATATTTAAACTGAGATCTGAAGGGTAAGTAGGAGATTCTTCCAGGTAGAGGGAAGAGTAAAGGTTTGGGGGCAGGAAGAAACATGGTAGTTTTGAGGAACTTAAAGGTGGCGTGGCCATAGGGAAGAGAGCAAAAGGGAGCGTGAAACAGGGAGGAATAGGATTAAGCTCAGAGGCTCTGGAATCAGATGTCCTGAGTTAGAATCCTGGTCTCACGGGTCTATCCGTTAGGAGTACTTTTGGCTCCAAATAACAGAAAGCCTGCCTAAAAGAGTTAATATATAAAGTACAATATAAATATATTGTCCCCACAAAAAAAAAGGGTGAAAATAGGCAGTTCAGGGTTGGTCGGTGCAAGACTTATGCGTTCATCACAGGCATCCTTAGCTGTCACTTTGTCATTTCTGAGTTGGAAGTGGCCCTGGGCATGATGGCCCCACTGGAGGTGAGAGGGAGGGGAAAGGTGTGCAATGCTAGGTTCTTTTATCTGCAAAGTTATAAGCTTCTCAGAAATCCTCTTGTGGATTTCTGCCTACATGTCATTGGCCAGAACACAACCCAGATACTAAGGAAAGCAGGGAAAGTGAGAATGTAGATTTACCAGCTGTGAGCATGGAGGCAGCCCAGTGAGGAGGGATTGGGACTGTGTATTGGTTTCCTCAGTAAACAGTGACCGACATAAGCACTCTCCAGCTTTATGATCTTTGGCAAGTAACTCAACTTCTTCAGTTCCTCATCTGAAAAATGGGGACAATAAGAGTGTCCACCTAAAAGGGTTGTTATGGGGTTAATTGAAAGAATTTTTGTGCTTGGTACATAATAAGCATTCAACTGATGTGAGCTCTGATGATAGGCTTGACAGATATGCAGCAATCAGGTCATGAAGAGCGTTGTAAGCCATATTGATCATTTTGTGTTGATCCTTAGCACAATGAGAAGGTACCAAAGGATTTTAAGCCAGGAGGAGGCATGATCACATTTGTGTTTTCAAAAGAGGCTTCAGTTTCTCCTCTAAGGGATACAACCCGTTGTGTGACATTGCAAACTGTCAGCACAATGCTTTGCTTACCTGTGTTTGCTCTCGGATAACTTTTCTTTTAATACTTTTTTTGGCAATCTAAGTTGTTTTGAGGTGTGTGAAGTTAGAATCAAATGCAGGTGTTTGACTTCCTTTGATTTTTTTTTTTTTTAATTTTTAACCCTGGGGCAATTTAATGACAGAATATCAACCTACTTTGATCAGGATTTTCAAATCTATTTGGCTGATAGTACACCTACGGGATAGGAAAAAAATACCACAAAGATTTTACTTTGCTTTCTTGAACTACTGCCCTACTATTGAGGACCACAGCAAGCTTACATGTTTAAAAAAAAAAAAAAAAAAAAGGAAGAGCTCCAGCATTCCTTTCACACTCCCACTCGCCCCCGAGGTTCTTCCACTTCCTTCCTAGGCTTTTTTTAGAAGCAAGTGTGTTTTTCTCACGTCCGGCAACAAAGGATGTTTTTGTGCTGCCACTGAGGTTTGTGTGTGTGACTGACTTCAGAACTCTTTCTAGAAAGTGCTATCACTATTTGCATAGATTAAGTAGAACTTTATCTTAAGCGAAAGTCTCAAAGGGCTATTTTTGTTTTTGTGAGTGGATTTGCCGTTATTTAACTTCAAATAAATTTACCTATGTGTTTTAAAATAATCTGAAGACGACCTGTCAAAATTCCTTCACAAGTCCCACACGAGTTTTAATCTTAAAAAAAAAAAAGTTCAGATGATTCTTTCAGCGTATTGTATGTATTCCTATTACCTTGTTAAAGAGTTTATCATCGCTTCCTTAAATATGTCTGAAAGTGCCGCACTGCAGGTTGGAGGTAAGGCGGGATGGGGGGGGTGGGCATGGTGGCTATCTATAAGCTTTGGTGATTTTCACAGAGGAAAATGCTTGTAACAGTCACAATGTCCCGCGCTGGGGCTATTGGATGCCTTGACATTAGGGGTTTTCATTTAATTGTAATTCTCTGAGCAATGAGACAAGGTGAAATCAACAAAACTCAGATGGCCGAGAACTGTGCCGTAAATCCTGTGAGAGAATTTACCTTTACGTTGTCAGACAATATAAATCATTCAAAACGTATGCTGAAACGGCTTCACCTTTTCTTGATGAGAAATGGGGTTTACATTCCAGGTTTTACTTCTCAACCAAGAGAAAGATATTAAAAGAGCCTCTGAACATTTTAGACACATTTTGGTGGCCAATCTCTGTCCGTGTGCTGCCAGCAATAATCCCAGCAATGGATATTATAAAGAGGCAGCATTCCGTTGAGTACAGAAACAACAACCTTAGCTGCTTCCTAAACAGGATTGCATTGGAGATAAGTATCTGCTTTTAGTAAATGCCAAGCCCCACCCATAGTCTAGATAGGAAGATTTCCACTCATGTGAATTTTGTGATTTCTCTTCTGTTGGAGTTAAGAAGGGGAGCTTGGATTCCAAGGTCAATTTAATGTCTAAATTCCTTGGCATTTGTCATGTTAGATCAGCACATCTCGGGTGGCCTTCGGTAGTTATTTTAGCATTGATTTACCTCTAGTGGAGTAAATCAAAGGAAGATTTAGAAAATCAAAGTCAGTTTTCCTTGGCGTTTTCTCAGAAACAAAGGGAAGCTGTGGTGTTGATGGGTTTTTTTTTTTTTTGTCTTTTTTTTGTTTTTTTTGCTCATCTTTGCCTTCGATGCAAAATCACTCTTTGTATGAGTTTCTTTCCCATGTTAAATATCTGTTATAGGCAGAGCCCTGGGTATTTCTGTGGTTAGGGGATTATGCAAAATAATTTGAAGGCACACCATCAGACTTTGAGGAACTAAGTATTCATTTAAAGAGACAAGATACTATAGTGGGAGTTGTGAGAGTGGGCGTGTGGTGTTGTGAGAACCTAGTCTTTCATGTCACACCTGGGCTTGGATCCCAGCTCTGCCTAATACCCGAGCAACCTTGTGCAGAGGACTTCATGTAGTTCATCTGGAAAATGGAGATAATGAAGATGCTTGCCTCTAGGTTGCTGTGAAAAGGGCAGCAAGATACACTTGACTAAGAACATGACCAAAACCAGACTGCTTGTGTTTAAATCCCAGCTGTACTGTTTACAGCTGATATGGCCTTGGGCAAATTTCATACTCACTCTGTGCCTCGGCTGCCTCATTTGAAGATGGAGACGGTGCTAGTACCCACTTCATAGGGCTGCTGAGCATCTAAAAGGAGCGAATAAAGGTAAAGAGTTGAGAACAGTGCCCTGCACGAAGCATTATCTAAGGGTTTGCTTTCATTTTTGTGGGGATTAAATATAATGTGTGTGAAATGCTTGATACACATGTAGGAGGTAACTGTTAACTATTACATTATTTAGAGAACTCAGCACAATATGTAGTACATTTTTAGTACTAAGTAAATTTCGGTTGACTGTATTATCTATTGCATATGCCTGTCTGTGTATGTGTTTATATGATAAGAGAGAGAAGTACATATTCCCCAACAACATAAAAAACAAAACCTTATGGGTCAAAGTATATAGGACAGAATGGATATTAGCCAAGCCATACATCTAGGAGAGTTCTTGCTATACTACCTGGTGCTTAAATGGTTTGTTTTGTCCTTATTTATAGACCTATTTTTTCCATTGATGCTTCGCCAGCATTTTCAACTATGGATGGAACCCCTAATACCTCATAAATCAAAGGAATAATCACTACTGATTGTTCCTACCACCATAGAAAGTTAAAATATACTTGGCTTTTGGGCTTGACTAGAAACCTAATTAATGATAATAATACTGCAGGCATTTTCCCACTTATAAACAATTTATTTACTAAAAATTCAGTTATAACGCAAGAATTTGGATTGCATGATACGCAATAAAAATAATGTTATAATGACCATTAAAATTTAGGCCTACCTATATAATTATCCTAGTATCTTGAAGAACAAAAAAGGTACTGTACATTGCTGATAACCGTATATGAGTCATGGCATGTATTCTGATTTCTAGGTAGAGAGATACCAGAGACCTCTTCTGTGAAAATCCTGGGGGTGATGGAGATGAGAGGGGTGCCTCCTGTCCGTCCCCACCACCTTTTAGTTTACTAAAGAGACAGGAGTTTGGGGGATACGGTTTTCATTATGCAACTTCAGCCTTGGTTTTCTGGGCAAATCAATGGTAGAAGAGAAAGAGGGGCTTTGAGGTAAAAGTC
This sequence comes from Pseudorca crassidens, assembly GCF_039906515.1. Classification (NCBI taxonomy): domain Eukaryota; kingdom Metazoa; phylum Chordata; class Mammalia; order Artiodactyla; family Delphinidae; genus Pseudorca; species Pseudorca crassidens. Next base: position 72,746,173 of record NC_090304.1, on the reverse strand, counting down.
ATCATTGGTATGTATATGTCATTCGTAAAGATTACTTTATTGTTAAAACCTTTGGCATGTTTCATCGTCCCCTACACTCCCTTCACCCCAGTCCACCTCACCACAAATCAAACAGGGCCATTGTCCTAGGGGAATAACTCCAGTTGTTTCCATCAGAGTTCTTCCTGCCTGTACCCCCCAGTATGAAATTGAGACAGCTTTCAGATGAAGATGTCCCTGAAATCCTCCTTTAAAAAGGCAATAGGAAAAGAAAAGAGTTTGTAATGTCATTATCACTATTAATTCCGAATTGAGTCAGATTTAATTGTTTTGCCAGGCCAAAAAACCTCTCTCACTACTGAGTCTGTATGCAAAGCCTGGCAGAGAAATCAAATACTGTGCCATTTAAGGTGTGTCCATCACTTAATGCTTTACACGGAACAGAAAGTGACAGTGGTTTTCTTCATGGTCCAAAGCTGGTAATACGACATCTGTTTTTTCATTCATTCAACAGACATTGAGTTTTCAGTATGTGCCAAGCACTCATGGGTGCTAGGTGTAGAGCAATGAAAAACAAATTATATGCCTGCTGAGGCTAGACTGATGATAAACACACCAGCAGGTGAAGACATAGTGTGTCATACAGTGATAAGTGCCATGGAGGGGATTAATTTCATATAGGATGGTCCTGCAGAAGGAAGTTAGGGAGCGAGCCATGTGACCATCTGGGAGAGGAGCTCTCAGAGAGAACAGCAATTACAAGCCTCTGAGCCAGGAGCATCTTTGTTGACAAAGGTGTTCCAACTGGATCAGAGTAAGCTAAAGGAGCTTGGTGAGAGATGAGGTCAGAGAGGTAGCAGGGGTAATTTATAGGGCTTTGTAGACCATTAAAAAGATTTGATCTGATTCTAAGTGAGAAAGAATGTGTTTTGAAGATAGAGCCAATAGGAGTGCAGTGTGTCGGATGCGGGGTGTCAAAGAAAGAGCAGAACCAAGGATAACTCAAAATGTGTGGCCTGTATAACTACAACTGTCATTTATTGAGCTGGGGAATATAATTGAAGCATCATGTTTGGCAACAGGGGAAGAGGCGGGGGAGGGGAGAGTTGGAATATTTATTTTGGACATGTTAAGTCTGACATGCCTATTAGACAACCAAGTGGACATGTCAAGTAGGCAGGGGATAGATTAGCTGGAATTCATGGGTGAAGTCTGGCCTGAAGTTATATGTTTGGATATTTAGGGCCACAAGACTGAAAACACCAGAGAAGGAGTGTAAATAAAGAAAAGAAGAGGTGTTTGGACTGAGTGCTAAGACTCTCCAGTATTTAGAGGCCAGACCAGCAAAGGAGATGGAAGAACAGTGTACAGTGAAGAAGACATAGGAGAAGACAGTGCCCCACAAGACAACTGGGGAAAGGAGTTGAGAAGGAGACAGTGTTTGTGCGTGCCAAATGCTGCCAATAAATTAGATAAGCTGAGGACTGATAATTGATTATAAAGTTTGGTGAAGGCCATTGGTAACTTTCCATCAATGCAGTGCTGATAAACCAGCTCTTCTGATTTGTAGTGTGTACCAATTTCCATGCTGTAAATACCTCCATCATAGCCTATTTCAAGCTACCAATAGTTTCAGAGGAAGCTTGCAAAATTCTTGAATTTAACAGTTGGCTTCAGCTAGCTCCCGCACATCCTGCCTTGACAGGAGCCATTTTGGTGGAGTGGGTGGGGATGGAAGGGATTCATAAGAGATGAAATGAGAAGAATTGGAGACAGTGAATACAGACAATAACTTTTGAGGAGTTCTACTCTAAAGAGATAAGGTGGTAACTGGATCAAGATGTGTGGTCAAGAGTTTTTTGTTTTTGTTTGTTTTTGTTTTTGTTTTAAATAGGAGATATAGCAGCATGTTTGCATGCACATGGTGGTGATCCAAGTAGAGGGGGAAAACTGGTGAAGGAGAAAGCAGTGAGAATTGTTGGAGTGAAGACCCTGATTGGGAGAGAGGAAAGGGTTTAATGCTCAAGGAGGGGGTGGCTTGGTTTCAGCTTAGAGCCTGGGTAGTTCCCTTATAGTCATAGCAGAGAATAGAGTAGCATTGCCCAACAGAAAAACAGTGTGAGCCACATATGTAATTTAAAAATTCTAGCAGCCACATTAAAAAAAAAAAAAAAGAAACAGGAAAAAATAATTTTAATGATTTGATTTAACCCTATATGTACAAATTATTTAAACATGTACTGAATGTAAAACAATTACTTATGAGATATTTTACATTCATGCTTTATAAGAAAGTTTCAAAATCCCGTGTGTATTACACAAAAAAGCACATCTCAATTTGGACTGGCCACAGTTCAAGTGATCAATAGACGCAGGTGGCCAGACTGGAGAAGGCAGGTATAAACAGTTAAGTGCTTAGTTGTCTTGGTGGGAGGTTGTGGAAGTTCTACTTGCTTCTGTTTTCTCACTGAAATAAGATTCAAGTTAATCCAGCAACTGGGACTGACAATTGGGCAGAAGGTGCTAGAGGTTTGAGGAGAGAGGAAAAGGTGTGAAATAGTCCTGTAGGAGAAAGACAGAGTGAATGGAACCAGAAAATTGTACTAGGATCAGGACAGCACTGACACCCCACTTGAGGTTAGTGGTCCAGAATTTAAAGTGAGACCTGCAATCCCGAGTGTGTGGTTTTCTTTAGCCACTTTCTGTTCTTCAGAGGCAAGGGCAGGGGCATCTGCAATGTGTACAGAGTTGGATTGAACCGGGTTGAAATGAATTGGAAAGTAGACGCCAGACTGTCAATCCAGTAGAAAATGCTAAACTTTCCCCGTAGGAAATTTATCCATTTTTCTGTCTGATCTAGGCTTTCTGTGTGTGGGTTGGTGGGGGGGAAGTATGAGATGTTAGGCAAGAGTGTGTGGGAAGGGTTTAAAAGCATAGTGACATTTTTTTTTTTTTTCGGCCGCTGAACTCCTATCTCAGAATTCTTCTCTTAGCAAACTCTCCAAATTCTTTCTCTGGGGTCCCTTCACTGAGCTGTGCGTGCCCCATCTCTCTCCTTCCTTAGAAGTCATCACACTGTTTACTAAGGTTTATTATTTTTGCACGGCCTGAATCTGATATGTACTTGTCAAGACGAAATGGGTGTGTTGAGCTGACTCTATGTTTGTTGGAGCCCAGGAAGATGTTAATGAGGGCTTTCTGTTCCCTGCTTGTAACCTGAAGCTGCCAGCCAACAGAACAAATCAGAGGTTTCCAGCAGTACACTGAGGTCCTTATGTAAGGCGGATCACACGCATTTTTGTCTTTGCACAATTTCTTTCTGTATAATTATTCTTTTGATCATGCTACACATGAAAAGAAAAGCAACTGGGGGTATGAATCATGTCCTTGTTTCACTTGAAATCCAGAATTGAGACAGGGTGAGGAGTCTGTGAGAACTGCTGGTCTGAGGGAGGTTGCTCTCCATTCTTAATTGACAAACTGGGTGCGTGTCCTCCATGGTGCCCTCAGAGCAGACCTCCAACCTTGAACCTTACATCCATCAGTCACCATGAGTAACCCCATTCCTGGGTGTGATGCTGCAGGCAGCACGGTCTGAACTTTTCTCTACTGTGCACGTGGGAACACTTCATTGTTCCTCAGCAAGTAAGTTAGGTCCATTGGACTCCATTCGGACTTCTACTGAAATGTCACAGGAATTTTCTCACTGGTTTGATATTAAAGGGATTGAGCGGTTAATCTGTAACTGTGCTTTTGACAGCTTTCAGAATTATCGGTTTACGAGGGGAGTTTGTGGATACAGGAGGTAGCTCATATGTACTCTGTTCCCTGATGCCTTCCTCGACACGCCAGACAGAATCAGTCACTTGACCCCTGGTGCTCTCGTTGCATTTTGTACATTTTACCCATGTCCCTGAACGTGAAGTCCCTTTCAGAACTTCATGCTTTTGCATATGATGTTTCTTCTACCTTTCCCACCTGTAAATACCTCCTTATCCCTCAAAATCCAATAGATATTTGTTGAATGGATGAATGAGATGCTTTTAGAGGAGAGGGCCTTCCCTGAATTGATCACTTTTTCTTATGAGTCCCCACACACTTGGGTTATGTTTCATTTGGGGCACTTATCCAGGTCTTAAGATGTATTTACCTCTCAGTCTCTTTCAGGAGTCTGCAACTTTCTCCAGGATAGGACTGTGTTTTATGTACTTTTGTGTCTTTAGTGCCTAGCATAGTTAGTACCTGGCTATGTGATAAGCCCTCACATTTTTGTTGAATGTGGCATGCAGAGAATTAATCATGATAGTGTGATTTACATGAATATAGAAATAGCTTGAATTGGACCACAGTTTTATAGCCTATACAAGGTTGTACGGAAGTAAATCATCCAACTTGATGCATTTCAGATGAAACCTCAAAATGAGGATATATTGGGTTTAGCCCAAAGCAGAAGTTTATATAAAGGATGTAACCTTTTGCCCACCACACTCAGGAATTAAACTAAAAAGAAATGTAAAAATCCATTTATAGGTAATTTCAATTTGAGGCTTATAGGTATGTAAATAAAGGTTTATTTAAGGTTTAATAACCAAGTTTCATGTGGATTCTTGTTTGGGAAAGAAAACTTTCACATGGCATTAATATACAGCAAATTGTGATTTACAAAAACATTCTTACATCCTGTCTGGAGTGAGATTTTAATTTGTCCAATGAACTTTCCACTGAAAGAGAAAATGGCAAAACTGACAAACTAATCTAGCTATTCACGTTTTGTTTTGGAAACTTGCTATTCCCAAATGTTCCCTGAATTTATTTTTGAAAATTCTTTGGAAAATTCAAGGAAAACTTGGTCGTTGGGAAATACCTTGAATGTTAGATTTCGTATGTCAAAGGAGTTTTGGATTTCTTGTTGATAGCAGTTTTACTTTTTATTTTCTTCTTGTACTATTTATTGTTTCTACAATTCAGTATGTATGTGTTTTAATCTGACATCTGACATTTTAAGATACACTGTGTTTCTTATGTCTCAGTTGGATAAAATAGATGTATAAGTTTAAAAAAATGTTTGGTGTACATCTTATCTCATTTGATTGAATGTGTCTTCCAGATAATAGGCGTTTCGTGTGGAATGGATGGATAGGTGTGTGTGTATGCTTTGAGAGTGCGGGTGTTAGGTACAAGTCACAGCTTTGCTACTACATATTAACTCTCTGGCCTACAGCAAATTAATGATGTAAACCTCTGTTTCTTCAAATGTGCATAATCATAGTTCTACACAGGGTTGCAGAGATTAAAATAAATTATGCATGTAAAGAACTTTTTATCACAGTTGGCACATGGTGAGGGCTCAGAAATATTATCTGTTGTTATTACTCTTATTAACATAACAATAAATGGCTTTAACCATATAACCCATTTTTTAAAAATTTAAGGATGAATCATTGCAACATGTAGGAATTATGAATGTATTGATTGTAGTAGGTTGGGGGATACTAGTAATTTTCTAATCATTATAGCTCAAATTCTTCTATCCATACGAATATGAAGAGTAAAGTAACCGGAAGCTTCTTTATCTATTTTTAGAATTACCAGCATAGCTTAGATATGAAAACATTCGTATGCTTCACCATGATACAACAGCTGGTTGTATTACGTACCATGTCTTATTAAAGCATCATCATTTTGTACAGTTTAAAATGTTTATAAATTCTAGGTAAGCATTCTTCAAACAGGTGTCTTTCCCTCTAGGGTGACACCGATATTCTCAAAAGGGGTGATAATATTTTTAAAGGTCTTTAATAGGGTTGGATCATTAGGCATCACAGCCCCCAGGTTTTACTGATTTTCACTCTAGACTTAATGAGGAAGAAACAGCATGATCTTTTAGGCAAAAGAATACGCCACTGAGGTCTGCCCTTGAGTCAGTTTCCCAAAGAGAAAGTCTGTAGGCGCAGAGGGAGGGCGCCCGGGGCCACTGACGGACTTAGGTTGTGCTCAGAGAAGGCTGGCTGCTCAGTAGGCACTTTCCACTTTTCTCCGAACTTGAACATCTCAGTCCGCCTTCTCGGCGGCGTGGGCTAAACACCAGTCTGAGGCTGATGAGAAAGGGCCGTGGGCTCCTTGGGTGATGTTCTGGCGAGGCCCGCGCCGCGCGGCTAGGGTCCCGCTCGGCGCGCGCGTGGACACGCGCACATTGTTTTGAACTTGAGCAGCTCCTCCTGTTTTCTATCCACCCTATTTCTGTTTGTGCAGAGCTGGCCTTTTCTGGCAGGAAGTGCCAGCCATTTAAGGAGTGCAAGCAATTCCCGACAGCCTGTCCTCCTCCCCCGCCTGGCTGCTTTGCTTCCATCTCATTGGCCCGAAGACGGGCCGGGGCTTATCCCTGCGAAGGTTCGCATTTTAAAAATGTCTTCTTTTGTCAGCTTGAGATTTTCCAGAATTTAAAGCGGAAAGGAAGAGAGGAATACAAGGAAGCTATTAAAGATATATTAAATAAACTCTACTGGGAGTAAGTGTAAGTCTAAGAGAGAATATGTAACTTTTGCAAGGGAAGTTTTGGTGATTGCTTATTATTTTAACAAAGAAAGAGGGAGGGAGGGGGAGAGAGAGAGCAAGAGAGTGAGAGAGTGTTTTCTCCCTGAACTGGAGAAGCAGATGTTTAAAGGAGAAGGGCAGGAAGTGGCTCTGACAAATGAAAGGATTTTTGATTGAATTCATGAGCTAAAGTTTCCTGCCAGTAATTCATTCAACCCTAGGCTACATAAAAGAAAACCCCACATAATTGAATTTTAATCGCCTAGCTTTTTAACATACAACCAGAACAGGCAAGTGGAGCTGCCACAGGTAAAACTGAAATAATGCTGTAAGCAGATCTTAGATGAGTATTTATTGGTAGTTAAAAAACAAAAATTTTGATGCCCTTTGCTTCATACTGCTCCTCCTTTATGGGTGCTTGTGGACCAGAGGCTACTCCTTACCGTCTGGATAAGTTAAAATCCTTCGTGCAGATTTTTTTTTCTTTAAGCTGTTTTGTGAGCAGGTGCAGATAGCTTTCATGAACTGAGCCAATTGAAATGTTCTGTTTCAGCCTGCAGAAACTGAGGCTTTAAAAAACGAAACAACTGTGTTTTGTGCTGTATCTATAATTCAGCTGGAAAACGTTTCCCCCAATTTATGGTGAAGTCTGCCACTTCTGTTTCTTTCTCTTAATGAATTTAGTTTGTTTACAGCCTTAAGGAAATCTTGTCACTAGAATCCACCCTCAGCACTCCTCCAGTATTTTTCAGTCTGATGATTTCACAACCAGGGCCATTGCAAAATAAGGGTAAATGGGCTTCTTTTTTAAACCCCTGGAGATTTTTTAAGAACTTTTTTCCTTTCTTTTTTCTTCACAGTGTACTCAAGTAAACAGTTTCAGGAAAACTTGAAAACACTGAGACTTTCATACCTTTTCATAAATATAATATGAAATAAGCTACTTCTCTTGGTGAAGTCTTATAATTCTGTTCCAAGCAACAGAAAGTGGGGAGTCAATGCATCCTAAAAACTCTTGGTTTGGTGCTTGCATTATTGAGTCCTCCTGCAAAACAAAGTGAAGAGCAAATTAACTCCTCTGGAGTACAGAAGGTTCTGTGGCCATCGGTGGTGATGAGCCACTGCTTTCTGCTCAGTCACACTCACATGGGCACTATTGCCAGGCCGTAAACCAAGTGACCATAGCCAAAGCTAGAATGGCACGAATGGGCTGCACTCTGAACTGAACAAAAGCCAACTATAAAGGTTGTAACTGAACTAAAACATGTCCAAAAATAGTCCTAATGAACGAAACCAGCATGATACTTACATACTTTCCAAAATGATTGAACAACGCTACAATAGAACTTCCAAAAAATTCCATGAGCTTAACCTGAAACAAATTCAGAGCCCATTGGTCCGGCTCTGTGTTCTGGTGTTGTTTATGGGATCCTGGCTGGAAATGAAGGGTTTGGATCCTGCCCTTATGTTGACCTTCACAACGAGCACTGTCCCCAGGATCCTGAATCAGGCAGCAAGTGTTGAGGGGCAATACCTGTTAAGTTGTCAGACTGAGACACAAACCCCAAAGGACAGTGTTGCTCACCCTCAGCACTATGGAGAATTTGCACTGGATAATTCCCTTTTTATGGGGGCTGTCCTGTGCACTGTAGGATGTTTAGCAGCGTCTCTGAACTCTGTCCACTAGCTGCAAGTAGGCCTCCTCCCTCCGGTTATAACAAGCAAAAGTGTCCCCAGATGTTGCCAAATATCTGGGGGTAGGGAGGCAAAATCACCCCCTGTTGAGAACCACTGCAGTAGTCATCAGTGTTGTTTCAAAAATGCTGTTGTATCGGTGGTACTGATTGAATCAATATCCAGTAGATATTGGAAAGAAAAGCAATACATTTATCTGCCCAGAAGGATCATCTAGTAAATAGTAAGTCCTAAAAGTCCTCATTTCAAAGTTGGTTTCTCTACTAAAGTATGAAACTCTTTATGTTGGAAAGTCCATGTATGGTATTATGGTGAGGCAGAGCTAAGGAAAATACTGTAAGTTATAGAAGACATTTATAAGCACACACACTTATAAAAAGTTTACTTCACACCAACTTATGGTGTCAGTGATAAAATGATTCCAGAATCTTCTGACCACACAAACAGTGTTTATCTTCATATTCTGAAAAAAGTGGCAGAAATATTTCAACACATTTGAGTCTAATAGTAGTTTCTAGTTCACAGTGTAGGGAGATGCTGTTTGATCCAGGCTGCCTACGTACCCTACAATGAATTATTATATATTAGAGTGTTATTTCAGGAGAATTAGACATCTTAATTGTAACTTTTTTTTAGTTTGAGTATATGTCTTTGAAATGAAATGTATAGTTATTACGCGCTTCAATGAGACTTCATTTTTATATATTATAACGGTACCTTCCCCCTGGCAGCTTTCATCTGGTAGGAAGACTCATTTGTACATCAGAGCATTATTTGGAACAGTGAGTTTTGCCAAGATTATAATGTGGTAATTGCATCTAAAATTAAGCTGGGCCAAAGCATTACAAAAATAATAATAAATCCACTAAATATATAACACGGACACAGACAGTTCATCAACTTTTCTTAATACTGTGAAAAACAAACCAAATCTTCTATTTTTTTGTCTGTGAGGAAAACATGGGGAAGGAATAATCACAGTATAAAATTGAACAGCTAATCGAGTTTTCCAAGTGGTTTATTTTAAGGGTGATTTAGCATTCTAAGACACAGACCCTTAGCTTTTGTTTAGCTTTAGTCTTTAATGTAGATTATAAATCAAACTGCTATATAGCAACAAAGAAAAAAGTCACTGGTTAATATGTCCTCATACAGTGTAACTGATGATGATGTCTGTGAAGCTTATAATAACAAGAAACACTCCCTTAATCTCAGTTGATCGCCACAACCACTCTGTTCAGAATCAATAGTTTTCCTATTTTACCAGTGAGAAAACTGCAGCTCAGAAATGTGAAGAAGACATGAGCAGGTCAGCATAGCTGTGGGAGGGGTCAGGGAGTGAGTTCTGGAATACTAATATTCCAGAACTTACTGGTATATCTGCATCATTGACCGTCATTCTGCTCTATGACATGACCCTTTCACTATAAGATGTAGGTGCCATTATTCCATTTTCTTATGATAAAAAACAGACTCTGTGTGGACTGCTTGTAAGTGGTAGCCCTAGAATTTTGAAACCAGGATTTGTGACTTCGCTTTTTTTTTTGAATCCCCTGTACCTTGAATTCAAAAACATAAAAGAAACTCAGGGTGTATCAGTTCACACTAAGTATAAGTTCTTAACCTTGAAGAAGTGTAATCACATTATGTATGGCCTCAGTTTTCAGGAAAACCAAAACTTTGAAAGTTCTTTATTCTGTCCCAGGAATCTGCCTTTACTCTGAAATTGGCCAGAACAGCCAAAGTGTTTGCATCACTCTGTGCTGGACTTTCTGAAGAGAGCTGCCCCAGAGAAATGATAGCGCTGGCAATGACTCCTCCAATAGGGGTCAACAGCTATTCACTTCCACCTCTTCCACTGCCGTCACCCAGGAGAAGGAAGAAAATTTACCCCAGTGAGCTGCTATCTAAAGCCTTTCCTGTCTTCTTCCAATGTATCAAATCATCTAAACCTGACACTGCCTGCCAGCCATTGAAAGAATAGCACAGCACTTAGTTATGGCAAGTCAGAAGAATTGGACCATACCATATCAGTGTGCTCGAGTGTGGGCGCTTGAGTAGTCAGTAAATCAGTTCTGACATTCTTAAAGTTGTTAGCATGATTTATATCTTTTATCGCAGTTATAGTTGTGTCAACCTGCCTCACCCCTGGCTGGCCAGTCTGTGCCTCTTGAGTCTAGTCCTGGTGTCACGTGCTGTTTCTGACTTGGACTTGGGCCACAGTACCTCTTCATTCTCTGTTTTCTCCACGGGTTCCTGAAGCCCAAACTTGCTACTTATTCCTTTGGATAATGACCCTTCAGCAAAGCCCTAGTTAAATTCTTTCCCACTTAGTTCGGTTTCTCCAAGAAGCTTCCATCAGCTGTATTCCATCAGTGACTCAATAATATTCTACCCCATTTTGTGAACAAGTTCTTTATCTGACTGACTCTGTTCATACCAGACACTTGACTAAGTCACATTTCTTGACTTACCTCTTCTAGTAGTTTCTGGTTCATTAGCAGACAAATTCTGTATGATCTCACGTATATGTGGAATCTAAACGACTGAACTTATAGAAACAGAGACTAGATTGGGGGTTGCCAGGGGCTGGAGAGGTGAGAGAAGAATGATAGTGGTCGAAAGGTACACACTTCTGGTTATAAAATGAATACATTCTGGGGATTTAATGTACAGCACGGTGACTATAGTTAACAATACTGTAATGCGTATTGAAAGTTGCACTTTACACAACATTGTGAATCAACTATACTTCAATAAAATAAATTTTTAAAAAAAGTTGCTAAGAGTAAATCCTAAATGTTCTCACCACATACACACACACACACACACACACACACACCAAAAAATGGTTAACTATCTGAGGTGAGGATGTACTAGCTCACTTTACTGTGGTAATCATTCTGCGGTATAAACGTTTATCAGATCATCCTGTTGTACACCTTAAACGCACACAATGTTATGTGTCAGTCACATCTTTATAAAGCTGGGACAAAAAGCATTAGCAAACACACCTCGACATATCATATCTAAAATGGAAGTTTTGTCTACAGCGATAACAGCTACAATGACACCTAATGTTGGAAAAAGAGTTACTGATCCAGGAGCTGAACTTAAACTTCTCTGGGGGTTAGTTTGGAGTAGTGACAACCACAGCCGTTGTGGAAATACCACTGCAGAGACAGCCAGGCTTGGACTCACAATGGTGATTTCATTCAAAACTGGGTTCTTTTTCTCTGGTCTCTCAAATTATTTCCAGAGGTTAGCCACTTAAGAGAAAAAATAAATCTTCTCTCACTTGGAAGTAAAGAATGTGCTATTTGACTTGAAACGTAACACAAATATTCTTTGGCTCAGTTTTGTTTTGTGTCTGATGAGCCTAATGCTGCTTTTTTCCTTTATACAAACCCATCACTGGTTTCTTCTGTGAGGTGTCGTAGCGTGAAATGTTTAAATCGAACTTTATAATCAAACTGTTTTAAGTAACAGTTTTCTTGTCTCCTCCATATTAATGAAACAAGCTTGTCCTCGGAGCTGGGTATTTCAGGCCTAATTCTCTTTAGAGCACAGGTGGCATGGAGTATACAAAAGCTCCTCCGGTTCCTTTAACCACTTAAGTACTAATTTTGTGGCATGGAAAGCATTAGGCTGTGTCCATACAAGCAGAACAAAGCAGAATATTGAGCAATTTTCCCAATTTTATCAATGTAGTAAGTCGACTCGATTGATGTTTCTAGTTAAAACAGATGTTTGAGTTGTCAGGATGCACCCAGATAAAGCGTTTGTTGAAATAAACGTTAGCTTAGCAGTTTCCTTTCATTGCAGCAGCATTCTAAACAATGGGCAGGTGTAAACTGTGGAAATCTGTGAGCTTTGAAGAAACTGGACCTACTGTAAAAGATTATGTCATTTTCCAAATGGATTATATGCATAGCCAGACTCAATGCATGATTATTATATTAATGAATGAAGGAATGAATTGTTAAGTTTTGTAACCATTTTTGGCCTGTGCTTGATCAATTAGTTAAATTTCGTATTCTTACTATGAGTGGATTCTATACATATCCTTCCTCGTTTACTTAGCTGTTCTTTTATGTGTTTATATATATTCCACCCTGCAAGTAATGACTGAAACGGTCCCTTTCATTTGGCCCTGGTATTCCATATATATTTATTAACATGATCCCATTTGGGGGTTTCCACACCTTATTGCTGTTTCTGATATAAAAGTTTGACCTGTAGTCGCCCACAACACAACTGGCAAAAGCTATGTAACCTTTCAAGCCATGTAAAAACTGCTGCTATTGATTGGGAAAAAAAAAGTATTTATTGGTTGTTTTCTGTGTGCCTAACAGTTTACTAGATATTATGGAAAACAGCTTCATCTGTGGGGAGCTGATAATCTAATTGGAGAAAGAAAACCAACTCACATGAAAAAGTTATAAAGAATAAATGAAATGTATTATGTGGTCCAGGCTCTTAGAGCTGAGGATAATAAGGTGTTAACTGCGTGGGAGAGACAGTAAACCTCAAAGGAGTTAAAAGAAGGTAGAAATCAACATGGGCTGAGGCCATCTAGGAAGACTCTCAAAACAAACCAACAATATTTATAAGCCCCTTCTATGTTCAAAGCATCATGAGGGCTCAAGAGAAGTGTGGTCAGAGATGGGACTTAAGCAGGATCTGAGAGGATGAGGAAAACACTGACTGGCCAAGAAGACAAGGTAAAGTAAAATACAGAGCTCAGGGGAGGGGCGGGGGCAAGGGAGAGCCGCAGCTCTGCTAATCAGTTTAACGTTGCAGTTCTTCCTTGAAACTCCTTAGACTGATGCAGATATGCCAGCTTAGATTTTTTAAAATCCATTTTGGCTCTTGCTTGTTCTGCAAAATATTAGCATCCAGTTCAGAGGTTTCTCTCTAAGAGAGAGAGAGAAAAGCAGATAGTGCTATTCTTGGGGATATGGGAAGATGATCTAGCGGAAATGATGGACGGTGCACCAGTGTGTTTTTCTTGCAAAGAAAGGCACTATGGAAAACAAAGGTGCCAGCTAAACTCTATAATGTGTGGTAAATGCAGAAAAGTCAGTATCCCTTAGAGGATGTGGATGAGATGCTGGTAGCCAAGCTCTGTTATTTGCAGGGTTGGTACTCTTTGGGTTTGGAAAAACTCTCCCATTTGTTAGGCACTTCTTTCTGTTTTGAAACACAGTGTTTCAAAGTGAGTGAGCCTTCATTATGCTTTCTGAGTTCCATATATGCTTGTTCTTATTCAAAATCCCCTGCTATGGAGACCAAGAGCCAATCATTTCTGGTTTAGAGATGCAACGATACCTGCAAACACCTTTATTTTCCAGGCAGAAAAGAAATGGGAGAAAAATGTTTATTTTAAAGATAACAGTCCTGCTGGTTTTAAAATCATTGTCATTAGCATTGAGATCTAATGCCTTTTCTGCTCTCTGTTTAAAGCACTTTAGGTGTTTTGGGTTCTAGAGTAACACAATATCTCAAGTATTTTATTCTGTCAAGACAGCAGTCGCAAAAGTTCATTTAGTTGTTGGGGAGAGTTTGGAAGAGAGGAGACTATTCTTGCTCTACCATCGTTTCATTAATTTTGTATTCTTCTGTCTTGTGTCTAGAGAGAAATTGGATAAAGTAGAATATGCCCATAGCACTCAAGTTCTGACAGTGCACAGCCTCATTCTTACTGAAGCAAAGAAGTTTTGCTTTTGTCATCAATGCAAAGTGCTTTTTTGGTGTGAGGACTCCTGCCATTTCCCTCAGGATCCCAGACCTGCAGCACAGGGCGCTCACTTACCAAAAGCACAGCCGAAAAGAGCATTCATATCTGGCACAAGCAGTGCGGTGCATCTGTTCTAGGAAAGTGTGGGCCAGATGTACTGCCTTGTCTAAAACAGATTTTACTGCTGTTTACATTCTCTTTCCAGCTCTAATCTGCAGCTTTCTGGCTTGTCCATGATACAGTAGCAAGGAGGTATCACTTGGTTGTTAAATGCTTGAAATGATGTGAAACATTTCACTGCAAACTGGGGTTTTGAAGAAAGACTTCTTCGAAATTGATCTGGATTTCTTTAAAATATCATATTATAGGGAAGGGTCTTCACCCCTAGGAACATAGAAATTCAGAAGGAATTAATAAGGAATAGATGATCACCTGGGCTAACACTCCATCTTTTATAGATAAGAAGTCAACCCTGAGGGAAGTGATTACTTGCCCAAGGTCAGATAGCAGTTTACTGGCAGGATGAAGTCTAAAATCCAGGTATCCTGACTTTCAGTCTAAAGGAGTGATGCAAATTCCTCCAGACCAGGAGACAGCAAACCTCGTTTTGTTAAGGGCCAGAGAGCAAATATTTTAGACTTTGTAAGCCATATGGTTATTGTCAGAACCACTCAATTCTGTCCCGGTACCTGAAAGTAGCCAAAGACTATGTAAACAAGAATGTGTCTATATAAAACTTTATTTACAAAATCAGTCAGTGGGCCAAATTTGGCCCTCAGGCCATGGTTTGCCAACCCTTGCTCTAGATCTTAAGGAGGAAAATAAGCATGAAAGTCCCCTTGGGAGCTTCTTTATGAGCCACATCCAAATTTAATCTGTCATGGAGAATGTCAGTTTTTCAAAGGTCCAGAGGGTGCAATTAGTTAGATAAAATTGCTCTGACTCAGGCAAAACTGACTCTTTTTACAGCTTTCCTGAGAAAAGATTGTTTATGAGAATTTCAAAGTGTTGAAGAGTCATTCTTCAGGATTGTCCTTATGTCACTATTGTTCCACTTAAACGTGGAAGATTCATGTTTTTATATGCCTTTCAGAAGTTAAATACAATCACCACAGAGGTCTTCTATTATCACTGTTGGATTTTGTTAACACGAGTAATCTCTTAAAATCTAAGCGTATATCTTTTTTTCAGAAACAGGATTCCAAAGAGTTTCCCAGTTTAATAGCAGATGAAATGAAAATGAAGTTTTTCTAAAAGATCCCTATATTTTTATATAAAATTTCTCTTGGAACAGAGAAATGTTGAAGTTTCTTAAGTTTGCACGTGTGTGCAAATGTGTGTGTATTTGTGTGTGTGTGACAGAGGGAGAGAGGGAGGGAGAGAGGGAGAGATAGACAGAGACAGAGATCTTTAGGAGGCGAATCAGAGGGGTTACCTACATCTATAACAATAGCTGTCCTGATTATGCTAAGGGAAATAAGTCAGACAGAGAAAGACAAATACTGTATGATATCACTTACATGTAGAATCTAAAAAATATAACAGACTAGTGAATATAACAAAAAAGAAGCAGACTCACAGATACAGAGAACAAACTAGTGGTTACCAGTGGGGAGAGGGAAGGGGGGAGGGGCAAGGTAGGGGTAGGGAATTAAGAGGTACAATTAGGTATAAAATAAGCTACAAGTCTATATTGTATGATACAGGAAACATAGCCAGTATCTTATAATAACTAAAAATGTTTTAAAAATTGTAAATCACTATATTATATACCTGTAACTTATTTAATATTGTGTATCAACTATACTTCAATTAAAAAAAAAAAAAAAACAACCCCAAAAGTAAAACAGTAGCTGACCTGGAATGAAAACCACATCTCCATTGAAACTTTTTGGTGGGTTCAGTGTCCTATGACATCCTTGGTGGGTTCAGTTAGTTGAACGTACCTTTACTAAGGTAAATTTACAGGGTTCTTCTATTCCATACACATATTTGTGTGAAAAGTGATCCTTTAGGAATTATGTTGTTTTTGCTGGTCTCAATCCAGAGGCATGATTTAAATGGTGGATGGAAGACACACAGAGTAGGATGGAGGAGGTGTTGACTGAGGCAAGGAAGGGAGAGAGGGGCTCAAGTTCTCATTTTGAGGCCCACCTGCCACGTTTCATCTGAGCAGGTGCAGCCAGCTCCTTACTTTCTTCCTGCCTCCCCCTGTTCCCCTTGTTTCTCCGCCTCTTCGCTGCTCTTTTCCTACTACTGAACACTAACGTGGCAGAGGAATAGGGTGATCTGTCAAGACTGATCTGGGAGAAAATAATTTTAGTTCTTTTTCATTTCCTTCTTCCCTTCAGTACTATAAAGAATGGAGGAAAGCACATACATATATAACTTTTCCCCACTATAAATGTTGCATTTTCAAAGCTAATAGTTTTATCTATGTGTAACAATTATTTGGGGAGTAATTAAAAAGAAAGTTATCTATTTTAAAGTTCCTTTTATTAGGGAATAACTACTGTAATGCCTCGCTCATTTCCTGTGGTTGTGTTAGTCTCTAAAATAAATTTGGGATAATAAATAACCCTAATATTCTAACTGGCTTTTCTTTTGGTGGTGGATATTACTTTTTTTCTTCTCAGTTTGCTTTAAAAGTTCATATAAATATTCTCATTGCATAAATGATAGCATTAAAAAATGGTTTTTTTTTTTTTGGCTGTATGCGGGCCTCTTACTAATGTGGCCTCTCCGTTTGCGGAGCACAGGCTCCGGACATGCAGGCTCAGCGGCCATGGCTCACGGGCCCAGCCGCTCCGCGGCATGTGAGATCTTCCCGGACCGTGGCACGAACCCGTGTCCCCTGCATCGGCAGGCGGACTCTCAACCACTGCACCACCAGGGAAGCCCAAAAAATTGGTTTTTACAAGCAAATAATTAAGAGGTTAATATCCTTCTTCTGCAACTAGGCACATAATAGGATGTTGGGTTTGATGTAATTTTGTTTTGTTTTATTAATGCTTACAGTTCAAGTTATTTCTTTTCTCATCAATCTCCAGGTTTTATTAAAAGGGGGTAAAGAGATGACATGTTGACGAATCTGTAGTTCTAATACTCTAATACCATGACTCAGCATTCTGACCTCTACATCTGTGGATCCACGTCCTCCTGTTAGAAATTCCCTTCCCCTCCTTTCCACCCACCTACATCCTACCCAGACATCGAGTCCCTCTCTTAAGACCGTAGGCCTTTAGGAATCTCTCCTTGGATAATTGCCCACCACAAGGATCCTTACTCTTTTGGAATCTGTGTAGCACTTTCATTTTGTGCCAAACAATTCCTCACTTAATTATATATTATTTTGGATCACTCTCTGGTGGTTTAAAGCATAGTGTTAAGCACATCATCTGTGCAGCTGTTTGAAGAAAAGGCAGGTGGCTCATGGGGAGTCAGAGATGTGATGCCTAGGGAAGGCCACAAGCTCCCACAGGGAGGAATCGGCTTGGAGGGTTTGTTAAAATCAAACTGTGGCCCTCAGACCCAATGACTAGAATGTCACAATGACTAGAATGTCAGGACACCACATGTTGCTACATCAACCAAGGCAAACTCACCTTCACCTGATTCACAGAGGCTGATTAGAATGCCAGTTTATTCGTTTTCAACATGAAAACTAGTGTAACTAGACACTCAAGTTCTCAGGCGAATGTATTGTCTACCTCTGAGTAAGCTATGTGAGTTCCATAATAACCATCAGAACTCTTGGTGAGCATGGAATCAATGCAAGAGTGGCTAGTCAAATTATTTAAATGTTCAAAGGATTAGAACAAGAACACTGGTGATATATATTTTACCATAAGGATATACCTGCACATAGAACTGGGTAGGTGGTGTCCTTTGGTGGGATAAGCTTGGACACTAGTCAGTGCTTATATGAATGAATACTCTGTGACTTTCTCAACGATCCTAGGTATGAGCAACCAACCTTCTTTCCTACTGGCAAAGTTTTTCTTAAGATCTTAAATAGAGCTGGTTATTAGTTTCCTGTCAAGTCTTAGTCTCTTGCATTTGATTTTTTTTTTCATCTCTGCTATGATCCATTGTATGTAGGGAAATCTCATTTCTGTAACCTCTAATTCCTCAGGGTACATCTCACTGTTGCCTTCCTTTACCTCCTGCAGTAGGTACCAGTAAATATTGAATGATTGATCATCTCGCCACTCCAGTACAAAATCCTTAATGGCATAGACTGCACAAACATTTATTTATTCAGAATTTAAGAAACAAGCATATTTAGTATCCACTATGTTTCAGCATTTTTGAAGTTAATAGGGATACAGAGGTGTGTAAAACACAGTGCCTTTCCTTAGAAACTTCATATTTAAAAGACAGGTGTGTAAAAGAAGTAAAATAATGTGTTTTGGGTGCTATGATGAGAACAGTGTTGGGACATTAAAGAGGAAATAATTGATTTTACTTGTGGGGATCAGGAGAGTTTTCACTGAGAGAGAAATGTATTGATTAAAATCCCTTACATATGCAATTTTTATGATAAATTGTTTTAGATATCAATTCAGATTATTAAGATCTTCACATCTTTTTCATTCATGACCATTCACTTGTCATTAAATCCTCATGCCTAATCTAAGTTTGGAATGAAAGTCACAAGACACATCTTTCACTATTTCCTGATTTATGAAACATGGAAATGTAGCTCAGGATTTGAGCATTTGTTGATCTCATGTAACCATGAGAACATTAAATAAGGAAGGAAGTGCAGAAGTGGATATGATGATCTCTTACAAAGCCCTTATCTGGGTAGAGAGGTAGGGTGTCAATTAGGCAAGTGTCACATCTATAGACATCACAACATATTAAGCTTAGTATCAACTCATTTCCTGACAGCCATCCTCAAATATATACATGAATGAAATAAGAGAACCTGGGGACTCTATAGATCTCAGATTGACCAAAACAGAATCAACATAATCTGATGTCAGCAGTCTTGAAAATCAGAAAATCCAAGAGGCAGTTGTCCCTCTATGCTTTTTAATAAATAATTAACATCTCTGTGTACTCGTTTACTCATTTGAAGAAAGAGAGCTAGTATAATCTAGTCGTAATCTCTACATATAGGATGCCATAAGATAAATGAGATGCAGTTCCGTTCTTCCAACATTTTAACTACTTCAGTTTCCTAAATTTAAAAGAAATATGCATAAATCATTGAAAGAACAATATGTGTAAATCTTTAAAAGAGCATTAAGTGAAATAATGCCTTTAAAACTGAGAATCAATATGTACAAATATGTATAAATATATGTATATATTTGAAAGAACAAAATGTATAAATCTTTGAAAAATATTTTAATGCATTTTAATGTATTTTTGTAAATGAGAAATTTTTGCACAAATGTTATCATATCCATATTCTAAATAGCACAAGATTTTCTGTCTAAAAATGGGACCAAAGGACAGTCATATGGTAGAAAATCTTTCATTAATCAGACCAGATTTCATTAAAAATGTTTCTTAAAGCTGTTTCAATTTTCACCTTATCCTATTGAGGATAAAAATTTTGAAAACTTGCCAACTGCTGATAAGGATAACATTTGTATGCTGAGTATAATACTTTCCTTTTTAAGAAAAGATTTCTCTGATTCTAGGATACCAAAATAATACAGCAAATAAATTTGTGTTTTCCATATCCACATCCACTTTTCTGCCTTTGATATCTAGCTTTGATTTTGCAAGATAGAATGTTATATGAAAGTAAACACCAAGTGGCTATATTTCGTTGCAGCCCAAAGATTCCACAGTTTCTCCAAAAATTGAATAAATACCCCAAATAATTTAAAATTTCTGGAATAGCAGATTCTACTTTTTTCCTGGTATAATGAAATGAAGCACTCTTTCAGGTTTTTATTCTCTATTGGTTTGAAGAAAACATTTGTGAATTCTTAAGTAAGTTAACCAATTCATGTGTATTGATCTTTTGTGTTCAAGGCATCATGGTAGGTGCTGTGGGGATAAGGCAAATTGAAGTCTATATTCAACACCCAGGTTGCTTACAGTCTAGGTCAAAAGACTAGACACATGGTGAGAAATGCTTTATGACATGATGCACAAGGCATTATGGGATGGAGGAGCGTCTAAGAAGAGAGTGGTGATCCAGAGGGATGCCTGCAGTCCATGGGGTTGTGGAAGACCTCCTGGAGGAGCAGGTGGGACCCCTGTAGGATCTTCCCTGCTGCTTCCGAAAGAACTTAATTAAGACACACTCTGAGGTATAACTGCTCTTTCTAGGAAACAGTTACAATTTGATTCTTTAAGTGTTTAACAACTTTTTCAACTTCCTATTGTTTTCTTCTTGCCATTCATAGGTTTCTTAGTGCTTTGGTGTTGGATTTGTGTTTTTCTCCTCTGTTGACTTATCTGAGAAATTCTGGCACTAGCCAGGTTTGGGATGTTTTTGTTCAGACATTCTTAAGTTATTTGGTAAGAAGTAAAGTCTTTGTTGGATTTTTCTGCTTAGAAACTGCTTTTTTCTTTGTCTTTGTTTAAATCCTGAACTCAGTAAAAAGCTCTTTATTTTTATAGAGTGTTCTGCAAAGCAATATCTTGGGAGGCGAGAGAAGAGAAAACCCTTTTTCTTTTCAACTGGAAGTAGCCATATTTTCAGAAAATATTTAATAAATGTAAAAGATATCCAAAACAACCTTACAAGAGAATGCATGCACACGGTTACATAAAAGAGAGCCCAGTGCTTTCCATGCCCATATCAGCAGGCCTCAAAATTGCTTGTGAACGACGGAAACCGTGGCCACGTGCCAGCCAGAAGCAACATCACCCGAATGGAATTCACAGTTACACTGTTAAGACTTATAAATACAGTGAGGGTCCGGGAGCCAGGACCTTCAGGCAAATCAGGCTTGTCTGGTCTGGTCTGGTCCGGCTGACTGAGCAAGCGAGCCCTCTCTTTGCATGAGGCCTTCCTCAGCGTCAGTGACTAAACTTGTTTGTCCCCAAAGCTAAAATGTCCCAAGGGATGGGGGACAGTAGCCATCCATTTTCCTGCCAGATACTGTCCTAGTTGGGGCAGGAAGTCATCCTGAAAATCAGGGGGTATGTGGTTGGTCTGGGGACAGTGTTTGGAAGTCAGGAAAGTGGAACCATTTTTGAGTATGAATTCATTTCCCTTCAGAGAAACTATGCTGGATCCTAGGAACTGGGTGCTGTCACAAAAGATAAAAGTAGATAGATCAAAGAAGTAGATCTAGAAAGAGTTGTAGGAAAATAAGAATGCAGCCCAGCAGTGGCTGAGAGGGGTGGGTGAATTTAGCTTATGCCACTGGGAGTGAGCCAGGGACCCAAGGTGACAGGAAACTGTAAGTGATCAAGACTAAGCTGTCCAGAAGCTTAGCAAGAAGTCCTTTCTCCCCTACCCTGCTGACCAAGAGGGAAAAATTGGAGAATTGAGTTTGTCATGAGACAGTTATAACAATAACAGCAACAACAATAATAATAAGCGCTTATTCCATGCCAGCTTTCAAGCTAAATACATTGTACGTATTTCTCATTTAAACTCATGACAGCCATGTGAGGAAACTACTATTATTATCTCCATTTTACCCATGAGGAAACTGAATCTTAGAGAGGAAAAAAGCATGCCAAAGGTCACATAACTGGATAGTGAGAATTTGGGTTGTACCCAAGTATGTTTAACTTGAGAGCTCAAGCTCTGGACACACACTGTACTGTTTATTCATTTATTCACGTATTCACATCTGTATTATATACCTACAATGTACCAGGCACTAGAGGAGAAGAAAAGAGACCCCCACCCCCTGTACTGCATGAAACTTACAGTCATGTGTTCATGAAATAATGATATAAATATTTATTTGTGATCTGTGGCAAGTAATAGTAAGGAAAGGTGATGGGACAGAGAATGCCTAGGTAACTAGGATGAGCATACCTTTGTTATTAAGGGAAGCATGATAAATAAGGTTAAGGAAAGGGTTGCATACTAAGAAATGTGATATTATTTGGGGGAAGTCAAGGAGTGATTCCCTGAGAAAAAAACACATGCTTTTATTTTTTATTATTTATTTATTTTCAGCTGTGTTGGGTCTTCCTTGCTGCGCACGGGCTTTCTCCAGTTGAAGTGAGCACGGGCTACTCTTTGCTGTGGTGCGCAGTCTTCTCATTGCAGTGGCTTCTCTTGTTGAGGAGCAAGGGCTCTAGGCACGTGGGCTTCAGTAGTTGTGGCTCGTGGGCTCTAGAGCACAGGCTCAGTAGTTGTGGCACATGGGCTTAGTTGCTCGGCGGCATGTGGGATCTTCCTGGACCAGGGATCAAACCCGTGTCCTCTGCATTGGCAGGCGGATTCTTAACCATTACGCCACCAGGGAAGTCCCAGAAACACATGCTTTTATATCTGAAGGATTAAAGACTAAAAACCAGGCAGAGAGGAGAACATGCATAGTAGGAGGTACAAGAGCCCTGAGGCTGGAGAGAGCTTGACAAGTTAGAGTTACTGAGTCTATGAATCCTCGTTGACAGATAATGTAAACTACTGTTGTGTCACCTTCAAGGTGCTTCATGTTCTCCAGCTGAACCTAAAATTTCTTACTGTTTCCCAAATGAATTGATATGAAAATATTCTCGCTGTTCTTTATGCATTTTTTATTTGTTTTCTGCTAATTTTATCTGACACGGCTTTCAAGGTTTAGGGAAACAAGGGCCACATCTGTCATTGTTGTTATATTACAGTTCCTAAGATTACATGCAATTAGGTACTTAATAAATGCATTTTTATGATAAAGAGAAAGAGGGGGTAGTAAATGTCAGTTCAGAGAATAATAGAATTTAGTTGCTTTTAACTGATGTGCTCAATTAGGACTTGACATTGCCTGAAAAAAGAAAATCTCATCTTTGTATATTATGTGAGCTAAGAAATAGATTCATTTTTAATTTTTGCTAAGTGAAGCTTTTTAATATTACTTGAAAGTAAACAGGAAATTTTCCAAATTAATGCTCAGCAGTTTGGCACGTGGGGGGAAAAATCTTTTCTCTAAAGCAGCTCTTCCAGGGAACAGATTAGTATTAATTAGGGGATGTTTTACTAATGGAATATTTGCCCTGCCATTGTTGTCACTGTCCTTCATCCTTGAGGATGGCGTTATTGACAGTGATTGTTCTTATGTGTGATAGACTACGGGCAGACAGACCATTTCACAAAACTCCATTTGTCACATACCCCGAGACAACTGTCCTTGGTTTAAAAGCCTGAAGCTGTTTGTCAGGCCTGGCATTGTGTGGGACCCTACCTGCGAAAATTATAATTGGCCCAGCGCCTTTTCTTGAATTCCACCCATATTCTTTCTCTATTACACAAAATAATTCTTAAATAACTTTTCACACAATTAGGTAGGACGCCTCAGATTGCTATCAATCCTTTTATCAGTTGCAGTGGGTAAGACGGTGGAGAACACTGGAATTTGGAGCCTTTAAAAACATGCACCCTATCTTATTTGTCTTTGTATTTCCAAGGCTTAGAATAGTGATTGCCTGATAGCAGACAATTTAATACATATTTATTATATAACTAGTTGACAGAATGAATGACAGTCATATCCACTGCAGTTAGTGAAAGGTGGGTTCCAGACCATGACTTTTGGTAACTGCCTCAAATTTTCTTGCCACTTTCAGGAATTAATATCATAGATTTAAAACTATGAATATCTACATTGAGAATACTCATAATATTTCTATAATATCTATATCAGTTATCTATTCTGAATAATGAATTTCCTCAAAACTTACCAATTTAAAGCAACTAACATTTATTATCTCACAGTTTCTGAGAGTCAGGAATCTGAGAGCAGCTTAGCTGGATGGTTCCAACTCAGGGTCTCTCATGAGGTTGCAGCCAACCTGGCTGCTGGGGCTGTAGTGATCTGAAAGCTCGAAAAGGGCTGGAGAATCTAAGCTCACTCATGTGGCTGTTGGCAGGAGACTCCCTGACGTGGGCCTTTCCATAGAACAGCTAGATTGTCCTTATGACATGGTAACTGGCTTCCCTGAGAGGGAGTGATCCATGAGAGATCATTTTTATGTACTAATTTCCCAAGTTACATGCTATCACTTCCACTTTATTCTATTTCTTAGAAGAGAAGTGAGTCACTAAGTCAAACCTACACTCAAGGGGACCTACATCTAGGTCCTACCTTGGAAGGGAGGAATATCAAAGAATTTGTGGACATTTGAAACCACTGAAATATCTAAATATTGAAATCTTTCCAATATGTTAACATAAATTGCATGTTTTTTTAAGTGGTACAATATATCACAATGTTCTGTTGGTCAATACAAAGTGCTTTTCGACAAAGTGCTTTTCGACAAAGTGCTTTTCCTGGAAATCAGCAAACAGTTTTGAAGTCTAAGTAATGCCATTTAAAAAACAAACAACAACAAAAAAATCTCATCACCATGAGAACAAGAATCACCAGTACTTGAAGAATCCGAATAATAACCTTTTAAAGTTTTTATTTTATTTTTATTCCTCTCAAGTAGATTTCAACAAATTCAAATTTAAAAAAATTAAGAGCATCTACTTTGTACCAAGTACTGTTACATGCAGTGGGAAGGGGAGAGGCATGGGTGCAAAGGTGAAAAAGACATAATCTATCCAGAAGAAGCGGACAGTGGGGCAGAGATGATGGATGCATACACAAAACTTGATATAATACCAAGCTTACTGAAATGAGTTTTCTAATAGTGCTACAGAGATAGTGCTATGGGAACACAAGGAGAAGAAAGTTAATTGAAATTGGAAAATGAGAAGACTTCTCGCAAGAAGTGCCGCTTGAACTGACCCTTGGAAGGTGAGAGGCCATCCTAATAGATGGAATCGTGGTAATAAAGACATAGAGGCAGCAAAGTATAGGTCTTTGGGAAAATGGTTGTGGGGTGGGAAGAAGGCTGGAGTTTAATACTGGAAAGACAAACTGGAGCAGCTGAATGCCGTGAGATGGTACATTCTGCGCAGTGGAGAGCTATGAAAGAGTTGTTTGGTTGGGTTTTGGGGTTTTTTAATTATCAATATGTAAGTTTCAGGTGTACAGCTTTATATTTGGACATCTTTATATACTACAAAGTGATCATGACCACAAGTCTAGTTACCATCCATCACCATAGAGTTGACCCGCTTCATCCATTTTGCCTACCTCCCAACGCTGTTCCCCTCCATTAACCACCCAAAGGATTTTGAACAGGGGGGATTGAATGAATGAACAGACTAAAATTTAAGAATTAGAACATGTGGAAATTATAATGATAACTATTTATTTTATGCTTACTATCTGCTAAGCACTTTATGTGTATTATCTCTAGTCCTTGGTGCAACCTTATGAGTGTATTTCCATCACCGTTTTACTGATCAAGACATTAAGGCTTAAATAGTTGAAATAAATCACCCTGCTAGTGAGTGGTGGAGTTACAATGCAAATCCAGGATTGTCTGACTTCAAAATTCCATATTCCTAACATGCATGTGTAACTCTTTTTATATGATGAATAAAATATGGAAGTATATTGAAGGGTACACGTAGGTTGTCAAAAAATACTGATTTGAAACTGATTATGAGACCAAAGAACTTAGTATCCTTGTCTTTTACTCTGTATCCCTATCTGTAAACCAGACTACCTATTGAGAACATACATTAATTATGTTCCTGAGGGAAAAATCCAGTCCTGTTACACCTAAACCAATCACCATAAAGAAATAGTTCAAAAGACCAGTACTATTGAGAACAGCTTCAAAAAGATGAAAATACCCGAGCAGACCTGCCCTCTAACATTTGCAGGGTTCAGGGCAAGACAAATGGAGGCCTACATACCATATGCCTCAATATTAACAAGTTATAAATCAGGCTAATAAACAGATGTTTTCTGTCTTCCTACTTTGACAAATATACGTTTATAATGACAAAATGAAAAAGGATATGGAAAGCTAGGGTTCCTGTATGACTGAAAGTCAACAAATATCTAATGACTGGATTTAATTATTGTTGTGTGCATCTGGATATTCTGTTGTTGGGTTGGTGATGTTTCCATGAACAAGAAAATTAAGTTATTCACAATTAATAAAGTATTAATTAATCCATAAAATTTTATTGCCGTCATTACTGCAGAATCCCTAATCTTGTTGTCATAGCAAAGATTTTTATGTAGTTTTTTTCTACTGACTGTCACGATCTAAGATGCTAAAGTATTAAAAGTAAAATGTAATTTTATTCAAAGTGTGCACAATTTGAATACACTTTCATCACAAGAGTAACTTAAACATAAACATGACAAAGTTAAAATTAGTTTTGTTCTCAAAAGTTATTTTTCCTCTAAAATCTTCAATTTTCTGCAAAACAAAAGGTAAAATTTGAAGTCTAATTAATGAATGTAAAGTTTAAATTAAAATGGTTTAAATGAAGCTGAAATTTTATTTTGGGGGAGATTTAATTAAATCTTATTAAATATTTTAATGAAAACTATTAGCAATTCTAATGTTCAGTGTTGATCTAGTTGCCAAAGAATCTCTATCAAACAGGTCACTTCTAGCCCTACATATAACTTCAAGAATAACAGGACTTGTTTAATATTACAAGATGTTGTGCCACGATGTGCACCTGTTGGGAATATCACGCTAATAGGTGGGTACTTCTGGAACCAGGAATTAGAACACAAAAAGAAGCAGCAAAATGGAAGGTCGGCATTACTAGGAATGGTCCCTCATTTTCCTTTGCATTCATGCCAAGAGGAAAGACTTGACAAGTTGAAATATTTGTCTTTTTCTTATCTAAGTGCTTCTACTGCCCAAATCTCCCCGCCCTCCAAAGTGTCCTCTGGCCTTGGCAGCATCACAAACCAGAAGAAACCTCCCCACCTTCAAGAGGAAGCACCCTGGCTTCCAAGACACAAAGCAGGAGATATGGAGACGCATCCCCCCTGGGGCCTGAACACTGCTACTCGTAAGAGTGGATGTTTAGGGTGACTTGTGGCGTTGGGCATCACTGAGCGTCAAATTCCAAGTGACCATGTCAGTTAATACATTTCTTTTGTCTGTGTGTGTGACACCCATGGCTCCCCAAAGCACAAGGCCCAGGCTGCAAGGCCGGTGCTGAACCTGAGCGTCACCTGTAAGTGATTCAGCGCCCTTCAGTCTGCAATGGCGGGATGACATGTGGGGTTGAGTTGGTGGTGGGAGTGGGTGTTGGAGGGAGAGGCTGCCAGCATAAAGGCTTTAAGTCTGGTTTTAATAAAGCCGCCAGATTCTACCGGGAGAAAATGAAAGATTACAATTGTCTCAATGAATATGTGACAAAGTAGAGGTGGAAACTGGGAGGAAATGAGGTGAAACACAAGGGAGTGATGTATTGGAAAGGGGGAATGAAAACCAGTCAAGAATGGAAACACCTGAAAAGCTGCTCAGGAAACTTCCCTCACTTGTGTACAAGAAACCTGCTCCTCTGTGTACACAGGAGCTGTCTGTTCACATCTGCAAATGGGGCAAATTGAGCTGTTTTCTATTAACGCTGAAGTACACTGAGACTTTGGAAATCTTCAATAACAAAATCAGGACCAGAGAACAGTAAAAATAAATAAATAAATTAATAGCTAGCTTGTCTGAGCTGCCACTCAGATCTTCCCTATATTGTGCAGAAGCAAACAGCTAAATAGTGATTTTGGTTTTGTGGTTAAAGTCAACTACTAGGCAACTTCTTAAGTGGTTCATGGCTGTCCATGTTTTATCCTTATAATTGAAACAATATTTCCCGCTTTTCCCAGAGTAATCATTTTAAAGGTGGGGTCTCTAACCTCGGGGACAGCCTGGCCCCTACAGTGTTACACTGTTCCCAAAATGACAGGGGACACAGAAGAGACTGGTCACACTGAAGGCTGCAGGATTGGAACTTTGCTCGTGACGCCAGCTCGGCCACTAGAGAAGGAAAGGCTCCAGGCTGCCTCTGAGTCTTGATGGGTTTGGAATGACTTTAAAATTATTAATCAATAGAAATAAGATAGGTGGGGACTTGGGAACACGTTGTTCTCTGTGGGTAACAATGGCAATGACAAGGTCAATTGCTGTTAAGTCTAAACAATCAGAAACTATGAACTCCCTCACCCAAACTCCCAGAGTTGATGTCACTGGCTTGCTGGATGGCTGCATTATAAACAATGTTGTGGTGAAATCATTATTTATTAACGACCATATAACACTATACTGCAGACGGATTTTAGGGCAGTACATCTCCTAAGTGCTCAATAAATATTTCTTGAATAAATACATGTTCATTGGTTGGCTCAACAAATGTTCCTTGAATACCTGTTATGAAAAAGGTGCTGGGTCCCGATACAAAAATGAATTTGTCACAGCTGGAGCCTTCCAAGAGATTGCAGTTTTACAAATGTTATGCCAATGAATGGATGACCCAAAATGTTTTCGTTTTTACGTAGAGGATTTTGCATGTGATTTTTGGAAAAAGCCACTAGAGAACTCAGAGGATATACTTGAAACTTGTATTTTGCTTTAACATATATATCCCCAGTTACTTTATTGATTATAGTACAACCGGAAATCAAACATCAAAAATCCAATCTCACATATACTCCAGGATGCCAAAAAAAACTCACTTTGCATTTAGAAGAGCATCTTCCACGGCATTTAAAAAAGAGTTACAGTAAGGAAAAATAGTATGCGTGACTTCAGATTGCAGGAAAGTGGGTCCCACTTGGCTTGTAAGTTATGCAACTTCCTCACTGATGACTGAGAGAAAACTAGAGGCAGCAAATAGTCAATAAAGAGTAAGGCAGGAAGTGTGTGGTGACTGGAGTCCCAGGAGGGCTCACCATGCCGGTGCCACTACAGAAACAAATCTCTAAGGCAGTTAAAGTTTTCCTGCTTGTCACATGCTCCCAAACAGAGCACAGTGCAGTGGTTTAAATGTGTAGGTTTAAAGGAGTGCAGAGAAATAGGGAAATAAGAAAATGGAATCTTTACCTTGTAGAGTGAATGAGGCTCACTTATCTGTCCCCAGGCAGCGCTTTTCACTATCTGGGTGGCTGGGAATTTGGAGTCTCTGCCGGCTCTCAGGCACTGATTCTTCAGTCAATTCTTGAAGGTCCTGATAAGCAGTGGACACTGCGGGGAGTGTGGATTCAAAAAAGATAACAATAATATGATGATGTCGCTGATCATGACTGCCTCCCACGGGTCAGTGCTCTCTAAGATTTGACACTATACATACATCATCTCATTTAGTACAGCACTATGAAGTGTTATTAACCCCATTTTACTGAGGGATGAAGATAATCAACTGAGTCTTAGAGATGTGTTTGTCCAATGTTACAAAGCTAGGAAGGGGCAGAGCAACATTTGAAACCAAAATTGGTCTGACTCCAGGGCTCATGCTGTAAATCACAGAGCTATGCTACCACTGGCTACATTTTCCCCCCAGGGAATTTATAAATGAAAAGTCAGTTCAAATAGTAAGCAGAGTATGTTGAATGTCGAGTGAATGCTGTAAATGATAAATGCTGGCGAGATGAGGTGGTAGATGTGATGAGGCGATGAGGGAAGGCTTCTTGAACAAGGTGGAATTTACATCTCGTTTCTGAAGAATGAGACGCACTTAGATTGAGAGGTGAGGGTTATGTGGAAACTG
This sequence comes from Pseudorca crassidens, assembly GCF_039906515.1. NCBI lineage: Eukaryota > Metazoa > Chordata > Mammalia > Artiodactyla > Delphinidae > Pseudorca > Pseudorca crassidens. The sequence goes on along the minus strand of NC_090304.1, from coordinate 72,716,513 downwards.
TTTTTAAGATGTCATATTTTATCATCTTACTCCTCTTGACTGGCAGTAATGAAAATGAAATATTTCAACAAAAATACATGGAGGTGCCCACTCTGTGAAGGGCATTATTTTTGTTGCTTTAAAGCTTTTTAGCATACTCTAAAGGAGGGACTGGTTAATCTCCAGTGTCTTCTAGATCCATTAGACCCCGAGCCAGATGGCTCCATGGGGACTTTGGGAATGGCCAGTGCAACAGTCTCTACTTTTGCACATACTCGTGAAAAGAATGGCCCCTTAGGAATTTCGGAGACCTGCAATCTAGAGATAATGTAATTCTGCTCATAATTCAACTGCCCCCAGATATACGGTGGCCAGATTTAGCAAATAAAAATACAAGAGGCCCAGTTACATTTGAATTTCAGATAAACAACAAATGCTCTTTTTAGTACAGGTATGTCCCCAAAATTGAATGGGACATATTTGTACTAAAAAGAGCATTTGTTGTTTATCTGAAATTCAAATGTAACTGGGCCCCTGCGTTTTATCTGACAACCACAGCAAGGTAGGAATTAGAGGGAGAATTCTGAGATTTGAATTTCTTCGGCCTATCTAAATACTCCTCTTTTAGAAAACATCAAATCAACTAAAAAAGAAAAGAAAAATTATCACTAGTGCTGTACCCCCCATGAAACGTGTTCAATTTTAACATGAAATCAATGGAGCAGGAAAAGAGTTCCATCACAAGGTAATTTTGTGGAACAATGTAAAATCTCTGTGTGTTGATACCTTACAAATTCGTTCAAGAAATTCTGATCTTGAAGTAATAGTCAGGGTTGACCCAAGTAAGTCACTTGCTCTTTACCAAGATAAAAATACATTTCATGCCTTGTAGTCGGAGGATAAGAAAGGGCAGGCTAAAAAGTGGATTTCCAAGGAATGCCCTCATTAAAGATGACAATTAAGAGGGGTTCATTGAGTAGGCATGTGCCTTCAGATTGAATTGTAAGAATGATGATTGTTTCTGGAGTTGGAGTCAAATATCAGCCTTTAAACCAAGTTCAAATCAATGCTGCACCTGCCTTCTGTCACTGACACCACTGTGGAAAAATTCAAAGGCACGCTCAAAATTTTTTTGAGTGCATTTTCAAAACAACTCAAAATTAATACAAGCACTCCCAAAGCAGAAAGCAAATGTATTTACCTATTTAATGTCTACTTTGCCAGTAATTATTAAATAAGAAAGAGGGTTCTGAAGAGAAATAGTGTACTTTGAGAGAATGTAAAGCATGCAAGGTAAAATGGAGTGTTGAAGAGGGAGAGACTTGAAATCACATTTAGACATAAATCCTTTCAGGTCACAATCTCATAGATTACCAGCATCTGCTAAGCCTAGATAGTTTATAATCACTAAAAGTGTTCTAATCTTCCTATGGAAGGCTTACCAAGGAAGTACTGAATTACACTGGGTTAATACTTATAAGAATGTACAGTCAAGAAAACGATGCACAAATTAATGTAGTGGCTACGTAGTAAAGTCTGATGTTTGTAACGTATCTGAACGAGGCTGTGGTTATCAAAGATAACCTCCATTAGGGTGATGTGTTCTCAGCTATGTAATCGCCTGGAAAGTTGCCAACAATTATTTGCCTTCACCCACTCCTGCAGTCATCTCTGACTTGTCATCTTCTTACCTTCAGAAAGAGAGGAGGACTTAAAGGTTAAGTCTATAAAATAGAGAGGAAACCGTAAAAGCAAAAGCACAGATCTGGCAATGAAGGAAGATGCTCAAATACGCTGTCAGTGAATGGTGTTCTTTGTATGAAGCGTCAGCTTTAAATCTGATGTCTCTGAATGTCTATCTACCTCCCATGCCCTGAACAGTGCAGGGCAGCATTTAGTGTTGTGTGAAGTGTACACCATCAGCACCTTCGAGTAACAGTCTCCACGTCCTATGATGCGTGGATTTTTTTAAGATGGACAACGTGTTTATGTTTGTATAAGATTTTATTTACTAAATGCATAGGAATGAGCATTCTCACTTTCCTCCAGTGAATTTCCCAGGATCAAGGGATATATTTTAATGACACAGAGGTATAAATTGACAAATTATAAAACAGCTGAGCAAATTCTTGTTATACGTTAATAGAAGCAGCAATAAAACATGTAATAAGAACTGAGTAAAGTGCTTTTGTTGGGTGCATTCACACATCCATTTAAGTAGAATATTTGGACCTTAATTCCACACACCCACTGCCTTGCTCTTGTATTCCATGGTCTCCAGTCATTCTCGCAAATTCTCTGAACACATGGCCTCTTTGTGCCTATTTGCTTTTGTGTGCCCTCCTGCCCCTGGTGGGATTCCCCTCTGCCCTTTGTCTCTCTGGTGAACCTCTGCTTATCTTTCAAAACTTAATTCAAAACTCACCCTCTGACCTCTGCTCCCCAGTATCCCCTCTACTGTGTTGCTCCAGCCCTGCATTCACACCCTCTATGAGAAAGCACATACCATTGATTCCCATTAGTTGTTTCTTTGTTTCCGTATCTCAGTGGGCTCCACACTTCTGGAGACCAGGGGCTGTGTCTTCTTCTACTTTTTAGTCTCAAAACAGAGTATGATATATGACACACATAGGTGATCAACAAGCTTTTGTTCAATGACAGTCACCTGCAATATGCCACTGGCCTGGGCACTCTGTGAGGGGTATAAGACATGTATGATACCAGAGACCAAATACTCACATGAAATAGCTAAATGACAAAGCTCTGAACTTTTTTAAAAATTTACTTATTTTTTACTGAAGTATCGTTGATTTACAATGTTGTGTTAGTTTCAGGTGTACAGCAAAGTGATTCAGTTATGCATACGTATATATCTATTTTTTTTTTCAGATTCTTTCCCCTTATAGGTTATTGCAAAATATTGAGTATAGTTCCCTGTGCTATACAGTAGGTCCTTGTTGGTTATCTGTTTTATAACCATAAACACATAATGTGTATATGTTCATCCCAAACTCCTAATTTATCTCTCCCCTTTCCCCTTTGGTAACCGTGAGTTTGTTTTCTATGTCTGTGGGTCTCTTTCTGTTTTGTATAGAAGTTCAAGGGATATCATATGATATTTGTCTTTCTCTCTCTGCAAAGCTCTAAACTTAATGATACCAGCAGTGAAAGTTGTAGCAGTTGAGAGAAGGGAGAGTAAAATTCTGTGGGAAGGATTTGGGAAGGCTGCATGGAGAAGGTAAAATTTGAGGTGGGCTTTGACAGAGGAGTTAAAATGGGAGAAGGCAGTGGTCTCCTCTTCCTGGGCGGTCATAGACTTTAGGACAGAAAAGTCAGGATATATAAACTGTGAAAAGAGGGCCAAGTTTGAGTGTGAGGTTTACACTGAAGAGTAGGTTAAAATCTCCCCATTTTTCATTCTAGGTAATGCTGGGAATCTTCTTCCAGTGTCCAGTGTTACATCTTCTTCCTTTGGTCTAGGAGGCAGGCCTAAAAGGGATTCAGCTTTCACTCTGACAACTTGTGTAAACACTGTGTGTGGAGTTCCCGTGGGTTGGGGACACATAGATCTGCAAAGATGGTAAATATTTTTTAGAAAATTGAGTCTATAACTCTGCCTCGAAATATGCAGTTTTTGTCCCAACCTTCAACTTTCCTATTCTTCTCATAATTTTATGAACTATATTTGGGGTTTCTTTTAACCTAAAGCTCAAAACTAGAAAGGCATTCTGATTGCTTTTGTTGCCCTAAACTGTGGCTCTTTCAGTTTCTGGACTCGGAAATGTCATTTGATTATGAGGATAAAAAGTCCAAGGGTGAGAGGAAATGGGTTCCAGAGAGGGGAGGGCTGACAGAAGCCGAAGCAGCGGCGGGTGCTGGGTGCTGGGTGCATCTGGGCTGTGTTCAGCTGCATGCATGGAGGCGGAAGGGAGGGAGGGAGCGGGCGTCCAGGTGGCGGCAGGGTTCAGTGGGCCGGGCAGTGAGCTGCTCAAGGGCGCGGTCTGCCTCCGCCTCTCTGCACCGCATTGAGCAAGCCTCTGACCGTTTCCTCCCTCGGATGTCCTCATCCCAGAAGAGGGGATAACGATGGGTATTCATCAGAGGAATCACTGACCAGCATCTCATTCAGAGCAGCTAAGAGAGGTGGTAGTTAGACCTTTGAAAACATGAAACAAAGCAGACAAGTAAAAATAACAGGAAGTGGAAGAGAGAACTCCGTGACCCATAATGTTCTGTGTCATCTGCTGGTGTCACGCAGGTCATAAGGCCTCCATAAAGATTTGTGACTTAGGAGGATGGTCATGCTGGGGACCTAGTCACTGTGAACCCAGTAATCCCCAGCATCTCAAGGAGCATGGTCTCCTCCTAGAGCACTTATTTCTACATTGGAATTGCCCCATTTCTCAGCCCATCAACTTTGTACAAACATAAGTGGCCAATTCACTTTGCTACACAAATGACTCATGATTTCATGAGCAAGGCATGCAGCTTCCTTCACTCCACTTACAGGAAAGGAGCACATAGAGGCATGTCTCTTACAGGTTAGGTCTTTTCTAGGTGTGAAGCAAATTCAATGAGGGAACAGCTAGACCCAAGCTCAACTATCCAAGATCAGCTAGAGGATGAAGCTCATAATTAACTTCAAAAGGCACATGACTCTTCCTGGATCATCAACCTCTACCTCCTAATTGGACCTGAGTTCAAAAATCTCATTTCTCACAAAAGGTCAAAGCATATACATTTGGGACATTTTTGCACAAATGGATGTGAGTAAGAATTTAAGGAGGAAAAGGCAACTTTCTACAGTTTTCAGCACACATTAGCTATTTGACAACTGCTGAAATATAGCTGCATTTAGAGGTAGTGTGGGTAGCCAACCATTGCTATTCAAGACGGGAATTTTGGCCAAGAACTTAGAAGCAAGTGTACAGCATGTTCCACATGACTATGAGCATTTCTCATCTGGAAGATAACTGCATCAACAACTCCTGGAGTTTTCTTGGTTATTTAAACCTTCTGCCTTGGAATTGAATTCATGGCTTACCACCATCGGCAACCATTTCCCAGATTGTTGTAAGCTTTCACGGAAGGAGTAGGAATCCATAGAGGAAAAGGGGAACAAATGATTCCGGAGAGTTTACATCCCTTATCACATTTAATCCTCATAAGAACCCTAAAACATTAGTGCTTTTTTCCTCCATTTTATAGACCTTTTAAAAAAACAAGCTCAGAAAAGTTCAGCAACTTGTCTAGGATCTAGATGACTAGAAATGGAAGTGCTGGAATTAGAATCCAGACTTTCTTGACTCAAAAACGTTCATTTCATCCACATCAGTTTACCAGAATAACCTGAGCATGGCCTCAAAAGACCTATGCTGGAAATGTGCCTTCTCCTGGTTCGAAGGATGGATTCGCTTTTTATTATTCAACTATTTAGGTTGCTTATGTATCATGTTACATAGCAATTCTGAACATCACTAATCAAATGAAGGGGAAATACCTTCACTACACACACACACACACACACACACACACACACACACATACACACAATCTACCTTTTTTTCTTTTTTTTTAAATTGTCTCTTTGTTCCAAGACTGGGAATAAAAATAATTAGAATTTGCTTTGGGGCATCTGTGTCCACTTTAACCTGATCTATTTTGTCTAACATTTCTTTGCAAAGCGCTCAAATGCATTGTTAGCTTATCTGATCCTGTCGTCTAGAGACCGCAGAGTATTTCACATCTTACCGGGGGAACAGATCACTTTTAAGGAAGGGAGGGCATTCTTTACTGACTTTTCCTAATTTAAACCCATTGAATTTTGTTTCTACTGCCATTTTAAGGGCAAAGAAAGAGCAATGCATCTGTAAAGAGCTCTGTCACTTTTCTCCATGTGATGACTAATGGTGAGGAACTTAAAACCTTATCCTTGGTATCTTTTGGAGTCCAGACAATTCAACACTCTCTTGGGATGAGTAAATATCAGCCTGTTCCCAGGAAGATTAACTAGTAAGATGATGGAGGAAAAGCTGCTACTTTTTAGAGGGCTATACTTAAACTGCCATCTCTACTTCTTAAGACAGAATCTCAGATGATTCATTTCCATGGTGCTATAATTTCTAGAAAGAAAAGATATTTTATACAGTTTTAAGAGTAACAGTAGTTTCCTTCCAAGATGTTAATTTTGATCTCAGAGTTAATGTTTGTTCATGTAATACATTTACTGATCTTTAAAAGGCCATAAAATAGAGTTAGAAGACCTGGCTTCCATATACTTGTAGGCAAATCCTCAATTTCTTTACCTGTTGTGGAGGTAACAATACTTACCCAACTTCCCTCATAGCCTCACATTTAAAGGGAGAAAAATGAAGCATATTTAAGTACTTTGAAAGTTCTAATGGTCCCCATGGGAAGCAAAGCATGAGCTTTGTAGACAGAAAGCCCCAAATCTGAAACTCAACTTCGCTACTTATCACCTGTCTGGGCAAATTTCCTAAACTCTATATCTTGGCTAACTCATCTGTAAAGTGGGCCAAAAATAGTCCCTACCACATAGGATACTTGTGAGAACCAAATGGACTACTCCCCCTAATTATACCATAAGGAAACCAAGGCCCCAGTTGGCAGTGTCTTTCCCAAGTTCATTCGTCAACAAATGCTCACTGAGTTATACCAAGCAGTGTGCACGCAGGGATTCAAAAGCCATTGTTTAAATTACCATGCCGCCTCAATTCTGAGGAAGACTTTTTTTCTTCTTAATTGAGAGTTCTTTTTGCTCCTTTATTTCAGGAGGCATGGTCATATTGCTGACTCTTTCTTGTTTATGGGCTGATGACTCATTCCTGAGTTATCTTAGCCTCTTGTTCCTTCTTTCTTCCTCTCTTCTGCCATCTCCATCACGGGACCATTTTCTTTCTGCTAGCACTTCTCCTGGAGATTATGGAAGAGTGGTGAACTACAGTGAATTAACTCCTTGTTAGCAGCCCTGTCTCTTGAGAGAGAAGCTTCACCCACTGCTGCTGACTGATAAAACTATGGCAATCTCTGCTCCCTAAAAGCGTCTCCCCTACAACTTTGGCTTCCAGGCTGCCTCTTGCCTCATTCTGCTTCTAATTGCTCCTTCTTTGCTGGATCGTCTTCCTGGGCTAAACCCTTAAATGTTAGTGTTCCTTGGGGATCTGGCCTTGGACTTCTCTTTTTAGTTTGCTTGCTCTCTCAGGTGATCCCATACACACATGTGTCCTCAGTTACCGTCTATCAGATACTGACTTCTAAGTCCATTATCTTTCACAGTGAATCTCTTTCTTAAACTCCAGATCCAGATGCCCCTTGAACATCAATGCCTGTGTCCCACAGGTGCATCAAACATGTGTTCAAAAAGGAACTCACTTGTCCCCCCCCATTCACACACACACACACACACACACACACACACACATACACACACACACACACACACACACACACACACACACACACACAGTTTCCGGGTTAGAACTCTAACCTCTTCCCACTCTCTCCACTAGGTACCCTGTGAACCATGATTAAATTTACCAGTTTTCCCCACGTGCTTGTCATATAGGAGATGTGTAATTTCTTCTTCAAAGACCCACCCATCCTTCTGCTCTCCCATTTTCTTACAACTACTCCTTAGGTCCCAGCAAGTGAGCCTTTAAGAAAGACAGTCTTTTTAGATCCCTCTCATGAATAATTATTTGTTCCATCTGTGCATTCATCTCCCCTCATTCATAACTTTATGTTATGATATCTTTTTATTTATCTCTCCCCAATAAGACTTTGAGCTCATCAAATTAGATAATAATATTCTTTTTTAAAAAATGTCAAAGACCCTGTCAGATTGGACAATGCCTTACACACAGAAGGAATTCAATAAAAATTATTGAATGAATGCACTTACGACTATTATTAAGACCCAAGGAGCATTGTTTATCATTCTGTTTCCATGGTGAAATATTTGCTTGTTGAGTCGTTTACTAAATAATTCACTTAGCCCTCCACAAACCAATTAACAAAAAAAGCCTTCACAAGTGGCTTTGATATCACATCAATATGTAAGAGTTTAGAGTTAAGATTTCAGAAATATTTCTGTACCCTTTGGCTTTCAACAACTTTCAGATCTCCCTAAAATTTATTTAACTTTAATTTACTTAAATTGTTAAAAAAAAGTAATTGTTATACATAAGCTTATCTGACCCCAAATTTCTGATTATTATATTAACTCCAGACATAGATGAGGACTTTAAATCTAAAGGTATTTCAATAAATGAGTAGAATGAAGTCAGTGTAACGTAGTTTGAGGAAGCAGTGCACATATGAAGCTATGGAAAAGGAAGAGGCAGCAGAATTTCAAAAACCTTAAACCAATTTTATTTACATATGCTCCCATGTAAAATAGTGTTAGTTGAACGACATGTTGGTTTTATAAAAGTCTCATGGTTTGTTATTAATTGTCTAACATGGTGCCTAGAGATAGGAAAACAAGAATAATAATTATAATAACTTGACATTTATAGGGCACTTACTATATGGTAGATGCTGTGCTAAGGACTTTACATTTATCACTTAATCCTCCCAATATCTCTTTGGCACAGTTCCTATTCCTACTCCTGTTTACATATGAGTAAAATGACACTTGGAAAGGTTGAATGACTTACGGGGAGGACACACGACAAGCAACACATTTTATAGCTCTTTCACTGTAAGTCTAACTGGTCGTTCTGAGTTACGTGAATGAATACCTTTTAATCATCTCAATGCTGTATTAATTAGTAAGTGACTGATAAATCATTTGATACTTTTGTATAAACTGTTTTGACACATCTAAAATGACAAGGCATCTGGCATATGCTGTAGTCATTATTGAGAATCATCAAAATTAAGTATAGTTAACTGTTGGTTGTCTAAATCCACCCCTTTAGTTTGCTTTAAAGTCTGCTTCTCTATCAGAGTCTTGAGGTTTTACTATAAAGTATGCTTGCTTGTGTTTCCTGGACCTAGAACTCTTTTTTGGGTAGAAATGTAAGAAGAATTATTTCTTTAAAATTGGACAATATCGGGAATGCTGAGTAACATATTCTTGAAACATAGTGGGAGATTTTTAGGTCTGCTGCATGATGTGGGAAATACAATTTCCTGCTGGAAGGTAATTTAAAAAAATAACTGATAGTAAGTTTTGGGGGGGCTGTTCAATTGTAAATATACTCAACATAATCGCAATTAAAAGAGCCTACGGATTTTTTTAAGGCACATTTAGTAACATGTTTTGATTTGTAGTAACATTTAAAAGTCATTATAAATTTAAAAGTGAAGTGACAAACCTGTAAAATACATTTTAAACATGGAACAGACAAAAGAAATATCTGTAAACTGACTTTATATGATGAAACTTTAATGTTACATACGTGGTGACCTAGCAAATGAAATCTAAATTTCATATAGAAATCGTACCTAAAAATATACCAGAGATAAAAGCAAAGACGTATATTCAACGGATGTTTACTGAAACATTATTCTTCTTTTTGTTTGTTTTGCCATTATTCTTATACCAAACTTCCAGGAGAAATCCACCAGTGCAACTGAAGAGCAATGGTTAAACAATGATTATTTAATAACTTATGAAGATACTGTGAAGCTGTTTTATTTTTTAACATCTTTATTGGAGTATAATTGCTCTACATTGTTGTGTTAGTTTCTGCTGTATAACAAAGCGAATCAGCTATACGTATACATATATCCCCATATCCCCTCCCTCTTGCATCTTCCTCCCACTCTTCCTATCCCATCCCTCTAGGTGGTCACAAAGCACCGAGATGATCTCCCTGTGCTATGCAGCTGCTTCCCACTAGCTCTCTGTTTTACCTTTGGTAGTGTATATATGTCAGTGCTACTCTTTCACTTCATCCCAGCTTACCCTTCCCCCACCCCCATGTCCTCAAGTCCATTCTCTACGTCTGCGTCTTTATTCCTGTCCTGCCCCTACGTTCTTCAGAACCATTTTCTTTTTTTAGATTCCATATGTATGTGTTAGTGTATGGTATTTGTTTTTCTCTTACTGACTTACTTCACTCTGTATGACAGACTCTAGGTCCATCCACCTCATTACAAATAACTCAATTTCGTTTCTTTTTATGGCTGAGTAATATTCCATTGTATATATGTGCCACATCTTCTCTATCTATTCATCTGTTGATGGACACTTCTGTTGTTTCCATGTCCTGGCTATTGTAAATAGTGCTGCAGTGAACATTGTGGTACATGACTCTTTGAGTTATGGTTTTCATAGGGTATATCCCAGTAGTGGGATTACTGGGTCATATGGTAGTTCTATTAGCCTACGGTTTTTATAATGCTTTTCCCTAGGTTAATTACTTTCAGAATATCTACCCGTCACAGTATGCTATATAGGTTGCCAATAAAGAATGCAAATTATTTTTTCCTCTATATTTGATCTCCTGAGTTCGATTTATGAATAGTAAATGAAGATGGAGCTGCCTTTATTGTAAAATCTGAGGGGCATGAAAAAGTTTTCTTGTCCCAAAAGATTTTGTCCAAAAACAAAAAAAAAAGAAAGAAAAGTTATATGTTTTAAAGGTTTTCAAGCCTTTGATTGCTATTAACAAGTAACTCTCCCTGGGAGAGATAAGCCCTTATGTCTTTATCACACCCTTAAGGAATCACACTGGGCAGCTGTCAACATGAAGATTCCCAGGCCTAGTCTCAAAGATTCTGATGTTATAGGTCTGGGATGAGACCTATAAAATTCAGGAATCTGCATTTCTTTGCTGATTCTGATTTAGATGGTCTTCTGGACAACACTGAAAAAGCTTGACTTCATGGACAACTGTCATAAACTGGGGATGTAGAAGCAAGAGTAAAAAGAAAAACTGAAAAGTTACCAAACCCAAATTCATCTCATTAAAAATAGCATCTAGATGTAGCCCTGCCTTGAGTCTCAGGTTTATCTGAATTTTATTACTTCAAGCATCACCAGGTGAAATAAATGAAATAAAAGCTCCTTAACTGACTTTAAAAACTCAAAAAAGGGGAAAAATGACTTGTTTGTTTCAGAGGGTTCTTTTTAATAGCCCCCAAAATCTACTGAAATGCTAAAATTTTAGAGCAGAATATACAAAACGTTCTTGAATTATATTTTATTCTTGGATGCCAGGCATATTGGGTTTGTATCACAAAACACTGAAATAATAAAAAGCAGGTGCCCGGTCAAGTTTCTTTCATAATTGGAAAACTAAGAGTTGACGTATTTTGCAAAAACTTTTGACGGAATAACCCCAGTAGATTAATATAGTGCCCTCACTATACATGAAAGAGATGGAGATTGGGGTGGGGTTTAGTACTTAAGAATATAGTAGGTGACAAGTTAGGCTCATAATACTTTTTATGTTTTGTGGGAAATAATAATTTTTTTTTTTTATTCACTGCTAGAAAATGTGGCCAGTTGTTAAGAAGAGCTTGTTCCATATGATGGAGACTCTGAGTTTGGAAGTTTAGACAAAAACCTTGCAGGAGTGCTAGTATGGAGAAAACAGGAAGACAGCTTCCTCTCTGAACATACACCGTTTCCTGGGGAGGAAGTGGGGTTTTTAAAAAAAAATTGTTCTTTGTTGACTCTGTAACTGAGAGGCATCTATTTAGTGATGACTGTACATGTTTATACAACCAGGACATCAACCTTAAAAAAAGAATCCTGAAAGTACCTTTTCTATTTGATAATGGCTTTTTCAAAGCCCTTGGATTAGTTGGTTTGGAATTTGTTGTATTTTATGATCATCATTGATTTACTCACAGCCAAGCATATACTGCCTGGACAGTTTTTAAGGGACAGCAGTTAAACACCACGCCATAAAGTGGATTTCAGGGCTTCCCTGGTGGCGCAGTGGTTGAGAGTCCACCTGCCGATGCAGGGGACACGGGTTCGTGCCCCGGTCCCAGAGGATCCCACATGCCACGGCGTGGCTGAGCCCGTGAGCCATGGCTGCTGGGCCTGCGCGTCCGGAGCCTGTGCTCTGCAATGGGACAGGCCACAACAGTGAGAGGCCCGCGTACCGCAAAAAAAAAAAAAAAAGAAAAAAATAGTGGATTTCAGCACTGCTCATATTTTGAGCACAGTGGCATGGCCTGAGGCAGCCTCACCACCTCGCAGACTGAGCAACAGAGGTGATGGGTATTACCCAGTGTGCCAGGACCAGCCCTCACAAGAGGCCCACTCTGTGTGCATAGGTAAAAATAGGCAGCCCCAGGCAGTGATGGCAATGTGCATAATCTGTGATCGGTTTGGTATATGGGATACCTACTGGCTGAAACTTGTTTATGGCCAGCCTCATTTAAGGATGAAGCAATACCATCAAGGTGACCACAACTTACCAATCAATTGAGGGAATTGTGAGCATAAACCAAAAACCATGAGAACCATGAGAGTCGCTGAGTCTAAGACAGTTCTGTACATTGACTTTTAAATAGTAACTTTAACATTATATTGAATGTTTGGGCGGAATTTGCCCTGTAACCTTTAAGGGACTTAAAAGATGGGCCAGCGAGTAATTGAAATGACATCCTTTACACAGCAGAAAGAGCACATGACAATGCTCAGAGTACCCCAAAGCCATAGATTTCCAGATTACAATAGAGAAATCTAACTGGAGCAGTTACAAAAAAACAAGTCCTTTTATTGAGGGCAGAGTAAATCTCTTTTATGAAAACCAAAAGGGAAGTGGCTTTAACATCTTTCCTTAAGTTACTTTGAAAGAATGGTATTTATCATGTTTTTTCAGGAGGTTGGATATCTTTCCCTTGCTTTTTTTATCCTTATAACTTTATGGTCTCTGTAACTTTTGTCTTTCTATTATCCACCAAACTTAATATTTTAAAATACCTTGCTAAAACCATATGTTCTCCCAATGTTCCTTTTTATACCTCCATTATTTCCAGAAATTTCCAAAGTATTTGATAAACAGTATTATGTAGTTGCAGAGTTGCCCAAAAATCCACACCCAAGACAGTCTTTATTTTCTCACCTAGTCAACTATATTTATATGTGGTATGTGCAGGCAAGAATAAAAGAAAAAAGAATCTGCATTCTTTTTCTTTTTGTCTAAAGGGGCAAAATGAAATAGATTACCCGATGACTTTTGGCCTTCTGACAATTTCATTAGCTCTACAATAATAAAAAGTTTTCAACAGACGTATTTACTTTTCTCTTATATTAATACTACTCATCAATCATTACAATTATCCATTTGGCCTCAAAGAAGCTAATTTTTAATGACATATAAACTAAATTGTTTTTTATGTTCACAAACCTTTTTGAAAAGACTAAGGAACTATTGTTAGGTAACTGATAAAAACCTTTATTGCTCAATTTGCTCACTTGTGAAAAGTAATCCCATCAAAACACAAATTAGGGAGGCATTGAGAACCAGAAAGCTCAGGCGAGGTACTGTTATTGCCAAAGACATCAATTTTTCTTTAGGCATATAAGTAAACCTTATTTCTCCTTAAATGTGTAAAAATCTTCTGTTGAGGGCTTACTTGGAAAACCCAGACCAAACACCTGAAGGATCAAAAACAAAATGCAATTTTGTTTTCTTTTAGGGATCAAGACCTCAATGTTTAGCTGTTCTCGCTCTCAGCCAGAAACTGGGGAGTCTTTCAAAAGGAGTACCAAAGAAGGTGGGCATGAACAGAGGGAGACAGATCTTTGACCTCTTGGGGAAAAGGAAGGACAAGGGTTCTGACGGCAAGGCAACCTCCAGCCGTCAGCCTGTATGTTAGGAGAAGAGTCGAAGGCAGCCTCTCAGAAGTGGTAGCGTTTGGGCTGTGGCAAGAGTAATCATCCAGCTTGCCAAGGAAATCAGCCTGTGAGCCACAGTGTGTGCCCTGGACTCTGGTCCAAGAAACAGGAATCATACCCCTGCGCTCGTTACCATGTCTTCACCAGCCTGGCGCTTGGACACGTAGTGTAAGTCAATTAAAACTGGTGAAATGGAATTAAACTTAGCTTGAGCTTCTTGAAGGGAGTGACCATGTCACATGTCTATTTAATCCCCAAATGCAGTGCCTGAAATATACTAGACACTAAATATATGTTTAATGATGAACCAATTATGGAATCCTTGGGAGTTCTCACGCAGTCCTGTAGAAATGATTAAATGAAAGATATTGGTAGATCTGTTGTATTAAAGTACTCTGAATAATTGTTACTAACAGAACAATAAATGGGAACAATTAGGTCACTGCAGTTATTGCTCAAAGGACAACCCGCAGATTCGAGCATCCAATGGTGTGGCATATGGTTATGCATCTCACCATGTTGACATCATGCTGCAAAATTCACACATTATATAAAAAGAAATCACACCAGGAAAGTACAGGCTACCACAAATAGTAGAGTGAAAAACACATTACTGAAGTTTACTGCTTAGTAACAGATTTTAGGAATTTGAGCTTCTGATTCTTAAGAACTTCATTGATGCCAATTTTGAGAGGCCCTCCAACTAACGTAAGAAGAATGAAAGATACAAAGAAATGAAGTGTAGTAGAACAGGGATGAGAGGGAAAGGTAAGTGACTTAATTTATGTGCAGCTAACATTATTTCTAAAACATGTAAATCCTGTCAGGCCCACCTGGGCAGGGAGTCAGGAGACCTAGGTCCTTGCTCTCTCTCTGCTACTAAATATATGAAGCATATTTCCTCATCTGTAACATGAAGACATTGAACTATTTCTGATATGAATTGTGGTTTTAAAAAACCCAAAGCACATTTAGGGTTTTGCCAAGACCTCTTAATGCACATTGCTATTATCTTTACAAACATATCAGTAGAATTATAGCCCATAATTCAGTGACCTCTTTATTATCCTGAAAATAATTAACTTGATATTACAGGTAAGGTTGTGTCAGCCATTTCTTAATAATGTCCCCTTTCCAAAGGATAGCTCCTCTTCAGTCTCTTTTGTCTTGCAGCACTTTCTCCTATTTCTGGTACAGAAACTGCCTGGAGCGATGTCTTTTACTTAGTCTCTTTGTATGTCTGTCATCCACACTAGACTCTGAGTTATTTGAGGGCAAATACCATAACATACTCATCTTTTAGAGTCCTTGCCTAGTGCAGGGATTGGCTCAATAGTAGGTGCTCAATAAATACTGAAGGAATATTTAAAAAACTTAGTTGGTCAATAGCATATTTACTGTATGTATCAGATACCTTCTTTTTTTTTTAAGTTTATTTATTTATTTATTTTTGGCTGAGTTGGGTCTTTGTTGCTGCCCACGGGCTTTCTCTAGTTGTGGCGAGCGGGGGCTACTCTTCATTGTGGTGCTCAGTCTTCTCATTGCAGTGGTTTCTCATGTTGCGGAGCACGGGCTCTAGGCGTGCGGGCTTCAGTAGTTGTGGCTCACAAGCTCAGTAGTTGTGGCTCACAAGCTCAGTAGTTGTGGCTCGTGGGCTCTAGAGTGCAGGCTCATTAGTTGTGGCACACGGGCTTAGTTGCTCAGCGGCATTTGGGATCTTCCTGGACCAGGGATCGAACCCATGTCCCCTGCATTGGCAGACAGATTCTTAACCACTGTGCCACCAAGGAAGCCCTATTAGGCACACTCTGTTCGCCCCTTCTATTTGGATTCACCCTTTTCTACCCTGTTCTAGCCAGCAGGTTCTTGCCTTTCAAGGTAACCTGCTCTATAGGATTTTCTCCTACTTGGTTTCAGAAACTTCTTCCTCTTCCAGTTCTTCAGTCTAGGAATGCTGACCGCCTCTGCTATTAGCCTTGGGTTCCTGCTGTAGCCCTTGGGATTCCCCTATACCTTACCTACACATGGATGATTAACCCCTTAACCCCTCCACGAATTATCCTAATTGGACCTATTTCCTGTCAGGACCCTCACTAATACAGTAGATAAGAAAGGAAAAAATTTCAGTTAAAAATGTGTTTTTGCACTCATATCATTGAGAATGACCACACTGAATTTTTTGGTAAACACCTCAACAAGTAAATCCTGTGAAGGCTAAGTATTTTTGTGTACAGCTGACCCTCACTGATTCACTCACCCCCTAAGTATGCTGTTACAGATTCATTTCAGTGTCTACACCACAAATGCATTTTGCATTCGAGTTAGTAAGTACTTATGTTTACATTTGGTCATTGGCGTTTCTCTGTGTCTTGTGACCTCTTGCACTGGAATATAGTGCCTCAGGACAAAGGGCGCCATCTTTTGCTTTTTCTATGATGCCTCACAGATAACAGTTCTATGGGTGACAATTATCTGAAAAAAAATCTGGATATTTATGATTATGAATAGAGCCTAATAAGTGTAGAGCCGTATGTGAAACAAAACATTTTGCACATTTTTGGGGCTAATTTGACTGGGCTTGTTAATTGTCTTCCAGAGCCAACAATTCTTAAGGAAGTATATAACCATTCAGTTAGTATATTCGTGGCAAAATAATTTGAAGAATCATTAAAATGCCCATCCTTTAGAGCATGTTAAACATATTAGTTCAGGCCAAGACCTAGATATGCCAAGCCTTTATCACTGATGCGTAAGCACCAGGAAGCCAGAGACATATTCTACTTTGGACACTGCTGAATCCTCAGTGCCTAAAACAGAGACTGGTATTCATTATATTTGTTGATTAAATGAATATATTGGAATTGCTTACATTATTGTTGTCTTTCGTGTTTTTGCAGTTGCCATGTTGTCATTCATAAATGATCAAAAAGACAATTTAAGTTCATTTTCTCAACAGATGTTTATTGCATTTATACACTTGTTTTTGAACAGAATGTTTCCCTTAGGAGCTCACGTTCTACAGCTGAAAAGTACGCTCTTGAACACAACAGAGTCATGGGTGGATCCCACTCAGTGGCTTTTCTTTTACATCAAAATACCTTTGCTAAAAGCAAGCCTGTACCTCCAGTCTCCCAACCTCTTATTTTTTGCCAGCTTTGCAGAAATATATTGAAGCAATTAGCACTTTCCTAAAGAGCCCCTGATTCTATTCTGGGATTCTATGGCTGATGACCATGTTGTGCCTTTTCATGTGGACTTAATTACTCTGATACAATTGCTGGAAAGCTATTTTTTTCTTGCATGATTTTTTTCTACCTCACCCTCAATGGATGAAATCAGAATCTTCCTCCTTGTCTGTGATTCAGGGTGTCATGGTTCCATTAGAGACTTTCCCAGGTCCTTTTTTTTTTTTTTTTTGCGGTACGCGGACCTCTCACTGTTGTGGCCTCTCCCGTTGCGGAGCATAGGCTCCGGACGCACAGGCTCAGCGGCCATGGCCCACGGACACAGCCGCTCTGCGGCATGTGGGATCTTCCTGCACCGGGGCATGAACCCGTGTCCCCTGCTTCGGCAGGTGGACTCTCAACCACTGCGCCACCAGGGAAGCCCCCCAGGTCCTTTTACTAGGCTTTTATATGACTCCAGTTGATTTATTCAAGCTTTTAAATTCATAGACATTTTGATTTATTCGCAAACACTTTTTACTTGTTTGATTTTAAATAGGTTTTCCATGTGAATCATTCTTCTGGAGCAGTCCTAGTGGTCTCAGAACTTGGAACACATTGAATAAAACTCCAAACTTAAAGTAATTGTTTCTTAATCCAAGTAGATTTCTAGAGGATGCAGAGTTTATGAGGGAATTGTACATGGCAAGATACTGTTATAATTGGGGTGTGTACATTCCCTTTTGGGAATTAAATATCCTCCTTCTTCTCCTCCCTTTCCACCTTCCTCTTCCCTCTCCTCCCTCCTACTCTCTCTCCTTTCTTTTCTTGAGGACCCAAAGATCCACTTCCCTTTGTAAAGATTCACATTTACATGGAAGAGAGAAATGCTTTATAGATCCTTCAAGTAGGTACGTATTACAAGTAATCATATACAACACTTTAAATCTATATTGCTCTGAAGAATTTGTTCATGAAAATACAGTTGACCCTTGAACAACATGGGGATTAATCCACATATAACTTATATCACCCTCCATATCCTTGGTTCCTCTACATCCTGAGATTCAGCCAACCGTGGACTGTGTAGTACTGTAGTGTTTACTACTGACAAAAATCCATGTATAAGTGGACCCCTGCAGTTGAGATCTGCGTTGTTCATGGGTCAACTGTAATTCTTTACAATGTATATTCAGATTACATACCATAAACGAATGAGGCCTTTCTTTTCTTTTTTTATTAAGAAAAGGGAGAGACAAGAAAAAGCCGTCTTTTTTTTCAAAAGAGGTATGAGTCATTGTAATCTCATGAAATATTGCTTCCAAAACATAAAAGCAAAGAAGTTCAGAAGTAAAACTTACCATCTTGGTTGCTTTTGTTACATGAAATTGCCTTTCTTATTTTTTCCCTTCTTGGTCACCTCATTGTTCCTTTTATGCAGGTAAGGGATGGTACCATTGCCCTCTGATTGGTTTACGCACTGGTGCTTTCTCTCCTGAAAGGGCCATTTTCAGTCAGACTGACTCTTAATGTCATTTCTATATTTCTCCACCTCATTCCCATCTCCCGCCCCACATACACACACTTTGCACTACTGCAGATGTTAACTTGTCAGAGCCCAGAAGTTGCCGAGATGTCTGCAGGAAGAAATGCCAGCATGATACATAACCATGACCTGAAGGAAATAATAAATTGCAGGAGTGTTGCTGTGAGGAACATACTAATTTAGGACATCTTTCTCTGATGAAATGTCAGGCTCTTAGTTTTCCAAATGTGGGAACTTTTGTTCTTGTTTTCCTCTTAGGCACAGGATAATTCCCAAGAGAGATTCCATTCATTCCTCATAGAGAAACAGAAGACAAAGAATGAAGCTGAGCTAGTAGCTTGTTAGGAGAATTGTGTTTGCTCTGAGATCTGATTCAAGAAAGGGACTTGGAATCTCAGCAAGCCCAAGCTAGAACTTCTCCATTTTGCAGCTGAGGCATATAGAGCTCAGCCATGGATTCTCCTGACCAGGGAAAGTTCCAGTCATCTAGAACACTAAGCAAAGAGACACAGAGACTGTACATAGAGACTGATTGTTGGCAATATCATTAATGAGGGTCATGTTTACATTTTTATTGTTGTTATCGAGTCCAAGCTCATACTGCTCTCCACACGACAGCCTAATAAATCCAGAGATGAGGTGTTGGGACAAGGAATAATTACTTTATTTGGAAAGCTGCAGACCAAGAAGATGGTGGACTAGTGTCCCAAAGAACAACCTTCCCTGAGTTAGAATTCAAGCTTCTTTTATACTAAAAAGGGAGGGCATGTAGTTGGTTGCTGCAAACTTCTTGGTGTTGGAATCCTTTGTTCTTGCATCTGTCCATGTAGGTCAGGTTATGGTGTTCCTGTAAACTTCCAACAAGACAAATGTTATTCCCTGTTCTGCAACTTTTTATCTCTATATGAATGGAAAATTTCTATACCTTTAAAGGTCAGAGCCTTGAGAATGGACTATCCTGTATATTTCAGGCTGTAGGCAACATTCCTAACTTGTAGCAAAAGCAGTAGAATACAAAGATTAAAGTAAAAGAAACAGATCCAATATAGAGTCATCAGATTTTTCTTCCCTATTATATTGTGACTAATCTTTCATCTGTTTTAACTACTATCTTCTAATTGGTGATAATAATATAACTGAAGTCCTCAGATATGTAGGAAGTACTTTTATTTCTTAATTTACCCAAGTTGATTCCTTGCCACCCTTCCCCTCTTCATCCCTCAAGAGATAATTTCAGTAGTGTTCTCTTTATGCTAATAAGTGATGCTCTTCCAGATGGAACTAGAAGCTGAGCCCTGCCTAATGAAATGGTTGGTCTTCATTTTTGCATTGGTCCAAATTGATGAAACATACAGGGACTTTTGTATTCATTGTTTTATTCATCTTTTATAGAAAATGTGAAGACGTCTGGATGGGTTTGGCTTTCTGCCAATTAATGTTGCCACTGTTTTCCCCTGATGCATATTCACATGAGTCAACAGCAACCTTTTTGACTAAGCAGAGTTAGATTTAGCAAGCCTGTATGCATCAGGATATTGGATGTGGGGGAAATTAGAATAACAGGCGGTAGTGAGACCTCAGACAGAAGCACTGACAAATAGGTTCCCAAAACAATGGAGTCACCTTGGCCCTACACCACCTCACATCTCCCCAGAACAAGTTCTACGTGATGGACAGACAAAGAAGTGCTCAGTTTTGTCATCCCTTGCTCAGAAACTCACAGCCCAGAAGAATCTGGAACCTGGATCTTAAATTAAAGAGGGTACAACCTCTCTAAGGAAAGAGGCCCCACCTCAGCCCAATATGTCATGTCTCTCCTTATCCATCCTTGAAGCCAAGCCTTCCTGTGAAGATCCCTTGTGGTTTTTAACATATCATTTCAGTGAAAAAGCATGCAATTTAATAGCAGATCAAGGGCAAAAGGCTAAAAAGTATTTCATAATGTGGCGTGGTGGTGGGGGAGCCAATTCTTACGCTTTGTTAATAGAAATAAATTAACTGAAATCAAGAATGTGTATCAGTCAGACTTAACTTTGGTTGTGACAGAAAACACAAAAATCACGGTAAGTAAAAGAGCATAAATGTTTCTTTCTCTCTCTTATGAAAGAAGTCCCAAGGGATGGACTTCTCCCAAGGGATGGAAGGAGAGGGAGGAACTTCACAGCATCAGGGATCTACATACTCCCTCGCTGTTCTCCCAGCCTCAGCATGTGGCTTCCACGTGGGGGACAAGATGGCTGCTCGATGCTCAGTCAGGAAGAAGAAGCAGGTGGCTGCAGCAGTAGGGACAGCCCCTCTCTTTAAGGATTCTTCACAGAAGTCACACGCAATACTTCCATGTAAGTCTTAGTCACATGCTCCCCGCTAGCTTCAGGAGTGGTGGGAACATGTTGCCTTTACTTAGGGTAGTTATGTGGGCAGCTAAATATCAAGGCTAGTGTGACTAATGAAGAAGGAAAGGATGGATGTTGTTCTCCCTTCTGGAACTTTGGCAGTGCTCTGCCCACTTCCCAGAAAACTAGTGGTCTCTCCATGGGAAGTGAAAGGCCTTCTCTACACCTGTCTTATTCACAGAACACCTAGGGTATGCTTTTCAGTCCCAGGAGCCACACTACAAAAGAGATATATGTGAACAAATCAATTCAGAGGTAAATTACCAGGATGTGTGAGGACTGGACCCTCCATCTACCTCAGTGTTCAACAAATTGAATGGACTGTGTCACATGAGGAACAGGTGAAAGAACTGTTGACATTTCTCTAGGAATTTACTCCTTTCTCAGAAAAAATCATGGGGACGACATGATACAATACTTGACCTAGGATGTCTGAAGAACTATTCAGTATGTTCCCAGTTGGTAGAATTAGAAAGTGTCCCCAGTTAGTGATTCTGACGAGAGGCACCACGTAAAGGAGTATTTCCAGGTCCTCAGAGGAGTCCTGAGGTTGACTGAGCTGTGTCTGGGGAGAGTGAACTTGCTGTGCTCGAAGGGACTGAAGCAGTGTCTATGGGGTCCATTGACAGCCTTCTAATATGTCCTCCTGGCTCTAGTCTTCCAGTCCCTCCAGTCCATTCTCCACACTGCCACCGGTGATCTTCTAAATGCAAAACAGATGGGATAACTTCCCAGATCCATCCCTCTCAGTGGCTTCCCATTGCTTTCTAATGCCCAGTTCCTCCTGTCCTTGTCTTGTCTTACTCACTCTGAGTCTCCAGACAGAATTGCCACTTCCCCCAGTGTGTCAAATTTCTCTCCCTTCTGGAGCTTGGCCCATGTCATTCCCTCTTCCAGAACGCTTTCCTCCATACTCACTCTCACATTTCACCTGGCCAACTCCTACACATCCTGAATCATCACTTCCTCTCTCTGAAGACTCCACTCCCACCCCTCAGAAGGGGCTTTCCCATAACTTGTGACACCTCTGTTAGCACAGCATTTACTACAGTTACTGCAATTGCTCATTTAATGATCTGTCTTTCCAGCTAGACTGTAAGCTGTCTGTAAGTAGAGTCTGGTATTCTCAGACTCAGCACACTGCCTGGTCATCCTAGGTGACGGAAAATAATATGGAACGTTATAGAAGATACTCAAGCATCAGCTGAGGGGACATACAGGTCAAGCATGAGGAAGAAACAGTAGAGGTAGGAGTCATGAGGAAGGGACAACAAATTAGAGTGTCTTTTGCTCCAGCCTCCCTTACATTCTTTCTGGAGTGGTGGGATTGAGGCATGTGAAAGAATTACTTCTCTTGGGTTACTTGGATTGCCTCCCAGCCCCCAAAGAGTTAGAGCAACTGTTACAATGGAATTTGAAATACTATCTATGTTAATGGAGGTCAGAATTACCGAGACTGGATTTACAGCTCCAAAAATTGACCCAGATTTATTTCCTATTATTCAAAATTAGTTATGTTGAAGGAAGAGCAAGGGGCTTCTTGGTATATAGACTATTGCTAATGTGTCCCTGGACTTAAATCTTGTTTGGCTTGTATCTCTTCTGGAGAATGTGACTGAGGATCTCAGCAAGTGGGGCTGAGCTTGGGGTCCTGACCACATCAGCAGCAGAATTTGCATGTGGGCAGCTCTGGCCTCCCAGACCTTAGTGACCTGGGGGGGTCACCCATGTCTGCCTTTTCCTGAAGTGATTTTTACAGGCTCTGAGTAGACTCCTGCCCTTAAATACCTACTGCCATTTGCTTCTTAATGCTTAACATTCCAGGTTTAGAGATGAGGCCTGAAATTAAAGGACCACAAGAAGGACACGTTGATTTAAATTCACTTGTAGAAGACTTGGGCTACAGAAAGTATAGATGGGGAGTGAAAAAAAAAAAAATGAGGAGTTTGAGCCAGGAAAGGCCAGGAATTCTAAGTAGGCTGAGCAGGTAGAAGACAAACTGCATGTCATTTATAATGTTGTTTAGCCTTATTTACCCCAAACATAACAGACAGGAGCAATTTCTTTTTCGGGGCTGAGAGGATAGAAGAGGAGTAATTCAGACCCAGGAGTGGACCTCCTGCTTCCAGCATGGGGACAGGGCATCCTCTATTATCCACTAGAACTACTGTGGGATTCTCCATGTGGCATTGCCCTTAAATGGGAGGGACGTACAGCCCCACCTCTTCATTATCACTGGTGACCTCGTGGTCAGTCCCCACCTGCTCTGCAGTTGCCCACGTCTCCTTTTTCTTGATACATACAGACAATCAGAAAGTAGATGAATAGGCAAACAGATAGCAGTTCCCCAAGAGGAGGGGTTTTATGCTCATGCAGCCCAGGACAGTGGTCACCTTGAAAAAGATTTTTTAAGTCTAGTCCTGTTCTGAGGCTGACTGGAGATAACTTTGCCTAGAATAAAAATAACCCAACAGGCATGAACTATTTATTTTCATGATTGCTTCAAGAAAGCACATGAACAACAATCTTATTGTCTCTTCCATTCTTGTTTTAAAAGGCATGCAGCTGCTAATAAGTTTGTGTGTGCAAAGCATTAATTAACAATAGTCCCTTTTTATTTATATTTACCCTCTAAAACTTTAATTGTTAATTGCTTTTGTAAAATGTGCAGTTTGTGCATCTTTCTGTAGATTTGCAGCGCAGTGAAATTAAACATTTTAAAATATGTCAATGATCAGAGAGGCTTAATTCTTCTGACATATACAATGACAGTGTTTGAATTCTATAAACAAAACCCACTGGTACAATTAATCATTAACCTACTTGCTGTAGGGATTAAGGGAGAGAGCGGATGTTAACTCTTTTGTGACTCACTGTAAGTCAGCAAGAGAGGAAAGGTGGTAGCACGTGTAGTTTTTGTTGTCTGAAAATTGACGGCAGTTCGATAATCAGAGGATAATTTTCCAATAAACTATTGGGATAGTTTCAATAATATCCCAATATTCCAATAATATCCCACTTTTAAGTATAAAAACTTGCCTTTGTACTGAGTCATCTGGAATTGTCTTCCACGCTGTGGATGTACATGACCCGGTTACTCGTGCAAGTTGCCTTTCACTTCCATTAGTTTCTAGTAAATTATGCCTCTCTCTTGCTCAACTTTCTGCCTGTGTGTTTATTTTTTTTTTGGTGAAGCAGACACCCAGAAGGCATAGACAATTCATATTAGTTTTCTGAGTTTGTGAGCTGATGGAAGAATCACATGGTTCTTCCTCTGTACTTTATCACTGGAGGAACTAGAGAACTCCACCATCCCTGGTCCTTCCTGTAAGCTCATCTTCTGAGCTTTCCCTCTTTGGCCCCTTATCCCCTTTAGGTGCTTTTGGGAAAATATTCTTACCCCTACACTGGAGCTCCCCAGCACTACCAAGGGGTGAATTGAGGTGTTTCTGTAAACAGAGGTAAAAATCTAAGCGAGCTCTGTGGAATATTCTGTAGATTTAAATATACTAATCATATTTTTCTCAAGAATGCAGCAGCCTTTCACAGGTCTTTGCAGAGAGTCAGTCTCTCTCTCTCCATATTTATATATTTTTGAATGCATGAATGATCAATAGCATGACTTGTGGTTCTGTCCGAGGTCAGGTCAGTAGGGAAAAAAGCCTACAGATGAGGGAGAACATGAAGTTGAAAGATTTTATATAGCTTGGATACCAACACCGTTCAGAATATTTGGCTTTTCTAATTTCATTTTGCCCACCTAAAAACAATCAGGAAAAAAAATTCGGGGTCTGAATATTTTTTAATCTCTTGTTTCCCAAGCAAGCATATGTATCACAGAATTATATCTGTTCTCGTTAGGAATGTTTAAGCATTTTGATTCTAAATATAAACCCCACCTATTTGACAGTGTTCCTTTAAATGTCAGAAAAGCTGGAGAAGTTGAGGGGCTGGGAGGGATCGCAAACTGAACCTCTCTGAAGGATTTTAATGCCTTCCCTTCGGTGTCTTTTCTTCCTGAGAATAAAGGGAGGGAAAAGAGCCAATGGACTCAGCCCTATAGCAACATTTTTCCCCAAGGAATTTTGTATTTAGTTCTTGTGCCTTTGGCTAATAAAGAAGAGAGACACATTTAGCTCATCTGAACAAAAGAAAGCAACGTTTCAAAATGTGGTTCTTTTACTTGCAGATTTTCTAGATTTTATCTCACCCAACTCTAGGCTGTAAACTAAAGAGGACAAATTATTTAATGCAAGAAATTTATTCTCTCCTTGCAGTAAACTGCTTTGTATTGAGAGAGCTTGTTTTTCCGCTCAGACAAAATGAAACAGGAAATTATGTGGTGGGTTCAAGCTGAAGAGAGAGCCACACTCCATAATTTGAGCACCTAGCTTCTCCCTTTCCCAGATAATGTAGAGAATTTCTTAAACTCTCACCTTTACTTTGACTATTCAGATATGCAGGCTTCAGCTATGAATACACAGTATTACGAGTTCAAACACTGGGACTGAATTGACCCGTTAATAAAATAACTAAACTGGTCTAGTTAACTCATAACTCCTACCTCCCACCTTACCCCCTTCCACTCTGTCAGCCTGTTCCTCCAATTCAATTGACCATTTGTTTGCATGAATTTATTGGACTGACCACCTGGTGTGCTGTTACAGAGGCTTGGTCTTTCTTTTATTTCTGTGACTATCAGTTTTTGATTCTTAGTTTGAGGCCAGTTCTAGATAGTTTACCCTTTGATGGATAGAGACCCGTGCTTTGTCTTATTTGGTTCCATTCAGACGAAAAGTAGGGGTGTAAAAAGGATGCTTGGGTCCAGATAACAGGAGGCCTAGATCCTCTCCCCTCTGGGGATTGTCCCCTCTGCAGACACAGCTACAATGAGAATTAGAAAGCAACAACAGAAAGGAGAAAAAGACCACATGGTGGAATTGTCAGCTGCTTTTGTTAATGTCTCTTAAAATTCAGGTCAGGGTAGTACATGCATATACCTAAAATGGGGAGATGGTCTGGTTAAAAGTCAAGTACGTGTTCTTCACATTTTATAAGAAATAGGATAAAGACGGATGAAAAATAAAGATCTTGCTTTTCAAAGAGAAATTTCCATTTTGTTACAAAGGAGAGTGCTTCATTTGAAATTGGTAAATGCACGGCTGCTTTGCATATATTCCAGAAAATAGAGTTTGTCTTTTTGAACCTCACAGGATTAGCTGCTGTATTACTATTTCTTCTTATTTCTGGAGCTATAGATGTTATATAAACAGGATAGCTCACAAACATCTATCAGCATGTCTTTAGCATGGTGTTCTGTCACGTGAATGTTGCAGTCTGATCAAATTGATGGTGTCTTTCTAGCTGGGGAAACACAATGCCACATAATTCCATTCCCCCGACATCATGTTTTAATCAGTGGAAGACAGCAAGCGCCAGAGAATGAACAAAATGGTTCCTGAACCACTTACCCGAGAGTTTTAATGGTGCACCTAAGATGTGATTCCTGGAGTTCACGGTATTGTAAATTATTCTAAGGCATATGCTCCACCAGAATTTTTATCTTAAAATAATTCAATTCTGGTTCACACAAGGGCAGGGTCAGATGGCCTGCAGGAAGAAAGCCAGCTAAATTTCCATGATTCATGGTCACTAGGCAATGTCTAGTTGCAGCTGATCATTCATACTGGCATATGTCCCAAGTATAGGTCATCCCAGTTATGGATAACATGACTGCCCTTAATAAGACTAAAGGATAGTTAAATGTAAATGGATAGCTAGTGGGAAGCTGCTGCATAGCACAGGGAGATCAACTCGATGCTTTGTGATGACTTAGAGGGATGGGATAGGGAGCGTGGGAGGGAGGCTCAAGAGGGAGGGGATATGGGGATAAATATATACATAAAGCTGATTCAACTTGTTGTACAGCAGAAACTAACACAACACTGTAAAGTAATTATACTCCAATAAAGATGTGAAAAAACAAAAAAGACTAAAGGATAGTTTTACTCTGCCTTTAGATAATTTGAAGGCTGTGAGTAATATCTAGGAGGGATCATTCCAAGGAATTCTAGCTTAGAGACAAAATTCTTCCTAATCTTTTGAAAACAATTATCTTTGAACAGTCTAGCTGTGCTAGCAAGATTTGGGATGGGAGACAAGGGGTGTAATTATAAAATCACAAAATGCCTCATCATAGATGTAACTTCCATTTTTCTTAAAATTTAGGCTCTCACAGTTAGAAGCATCTTTAGAGGTCTTTGAACCTTAACCATATCTGTGTCTGGGTGATATTGACTCCCATTCTAAGGCTCTTTACCTGATGGTTTCCTCCTTCTTTGGATCCGGTTAGAAAGAGATCTGTCACAATGATCCTCCTTGTTAGGAAGGACCACAGAGGAGGATTATAAGGACCTTGTCTCGGAGGGTCTGGCACATTTTGCATATAACTTTTCTTCAAAGTGAGAGCAGGGGCTTCCCTGGTGGCGCAGTGGTTGAGAGTCCGCCTGCCGATGCAGGGGTCACGGGTTCGTGCCCCAGTCCGGGAAGATTCCACGCGCCGTGGAGAGGCTGGGCCCGTGAGCCATGGCTGCTGAGCCTGCGCGTCCGGAGCCTGTGCTCCGCAACGGAAGAGGCCACAACAGTGAGAGGCCAGCGTACCAAAAAAAAAAAAAAAAGTGAGAGCAAATTCCATGCTTCAGAGAAACCATGTGCTGCCCTGACTGCCCATCTTTCAGTGTGCCAGGTTCCCAACCCTGTTCCTCAGCCAGCCTTGACTCTTGGCTTTGCAGAAGGCTCAGCCTCACTTGATTTCAAAGCCTCTACTCTCCTCCCTTGGACTCTGCTTACTCGTGGGCTGGGCAACTGCAGAAGTCCAAACTTCACATAGTTATCTGGATTTGTATGAAAATGCCTTATATGTCACCCAATTGGATATCAATCCATACAGGGATTTCTGCCAGAACAGCCCCCATCTGTGGCCTTCCAGCTGGGCTGCCAGACCTCCAACACTCTCACCGAGAGACCTCGTATTCTCGGATGCAGCCCATTTCCTCTGAGTTGGGCTTCTTATAACTCTGTGAATTGTTCCTAGACAAGAACTTCGGTCAACACCCAATTGGTTGAACCCTTCTTTCACATGCTAGAACTTTAGCTGATTAAAGATAACTCTTATGCTTCTGTCCTCAGTCCTTTTCATCTTTCTTATAACACAGTAGTTCAGATTCTCTCTCCATGTCACCTGGCACGTCCTCTAAACAAGTTATCAGTTTGGCTATCACCCTTCTAAAAGGGGTACCGAAAACTGAACACTATATTCTTAGCGGGGTTGGCAAGAGCAGAGTTGAGAACTAACTCTATATGTGCAACCTCACAGCCACGTTGTTTTGGCAGCCACATTGACTGATCCGTGTCAACTAAAATTCTTTGTATCCCGTTGTCTCTTTCAGAATAGGCCCTCAGTAAAATTTTGATTACTTGAATTAACTCCAAAAAAAAATTAACTCCTTTTTACACATTAACCCCTGCTAGATTGCCTCTGTTCAATCCTGTTCATTCTGTACAATTGATATTTTATGTCCAAGTACAGGGACTTAATGTTTATCCCCTCAAACATCAACATTTTAGGGCTGGCTCATGATTCTAACTTGTTGAGATCCTTTTGTTCTGAATTCTGTATTCAGTATATTTTTTATCGCTCTCAGCTCCATGTCATTGATGAATTGACTAAGCATGTTTCTACAAAATTTAACCAAGTCCTCAACACAGATTATTAAACAAGACAGGGAAGAGGTCAGAGTTCTATGGTGTGCCATCAGGGCCTTATGGATTGTCAGTCTTCCGTGAATCAGCTCTCTATATGGACATTTGACTGACTACGAGTCCCTCTAAAAGAGATGGCCAGTAGGACCATGGATTCTATGATCAAGCAGAAATGGATTCGAAACTCCAACCCTTTCCCTCACTAATGGTGTGGCCTTGAACAAGTTCATTAAAATTTCTCATCAACAGACTGCTCGTCTATAATAATATTTCCTTCTTAGGTTTTGGGGGCAGATTGAATGAGGCAATGGCTATGGGTTATGGACCAGTGCCTGGCACATGTTTGTCACCCATCAATATCACCCAAGCTCCCTCCCTCACCTAGTTTGTCTACAGCTTATATACAAGGATATCACAGACTCTAGGTTCACCACTGAAAGTAAAAATTCAGTGATCTATTAAAATTGCCTCATCTATGTGGCTTTTTTATTTCCTCTTAGCGAATCTTTCAGTATGAAATCATTTCCTTAAAAGGGGGGGTTAAAAAAATAGGAATTAAGATTTTTTTTCTTTATGTCATCTAGTAACATGCACCATTAACCTCAGCCACATAAATTCCTAGTCTGCTTTGGCTCTGAACTTTAGAAGAAAAATTCTTTAGTCATCTTTAGTATTTTATAATTATAATTAAGCCAACTTAATAAAAATATAAATATCCTAGTTCCATCTTTTAAAGCTATTTCCTCTTGTGATGTATTCATTTCTGAATGAAGGTTTTACTTCCTACAAATATTTCTGGATAATTCAACAAAGACACCTATAATCAAATCTACAACAAACAAGGTAGCGAGTCGATCTGGAGTTCTGATAGCTTAACCTGTGTGTCTACAGATGGATATGATGAAGTATGACATGAATCAGTAAATCTGTCAGGAGAAAAACAGATTTGCTGTCACAAATTAACCAGTTTTACCATGATTTCAAGGCCATAGATTTTCAATTCCCTGAAATTAGTCATAGTGGTAAGATACTAATTTCTTTCTAGTCTAGCCCACAAACAGTGTTAAAAGCCTGTTTCAGGTATTTCAAATGGAGAATTTAAAATGTCCATTTAAAATGATTTTTATAAGTTCATGTTTCCCTAAGAGTAACTCTTGGTAATCAAAAACACTAAGGTAAAATACAAAGATTTACCAGGTAGTAAATGAATAAGCACAAAACTTGTACTATGCAAAATGTCCACTAGTTAAACAAAAAATCTACTTCAATAAGAAATCTAGATTAGGCCCTGTTGGCTTTCATTGTATAATGGAAATCCATTTATATGCATTTCCAGACTTTCATCGTATCATACCTCAGGGTACCAATAGGGGAATCACCTCTTCTATTAAACTAGATGTGTCAGGAGAGTAATGGGTGTAGAGGTGGTCGTTTCTATGAGTGGAACCAGATGTAGAAAAAAATCCAGTCCCTAGCACTGAACTGGAATCTTCTCTTGGCTGATATGATGTGACTGAATTCCAGGAATGTTAGTTCAGTTCAAAGAGGAATGGGTTCTCATCAGTGTCTCTTTGGGCATTTGAAATCTTTTGCTTATTTGTTTGTAGGATTCTTTTTTTTTTTTAATGAACTAAGGCACAGCACTTTTGATGCAGCTCTGACTAGCCCTGTAGAATGCTGCCTCATAACTTTTTCCTGTGACACTTCCTTTCAGTGATGTTTCACATGAGCTTTTTTCCCTCTGCCCACACTCTGTGTTCACCACCAAATTTCCATTGTCAGTCCCTGCCCACACACAGTTGCACTTGCTGGTATACTCCTCCAATCTTAGAGCAGTTCACACTACCACTAACATTTTCATTACACATTATGGAGAAAAAATCAACTTCCTCAAAAAGGTCATAGAGTTCACGTAAAGGACTTGCTATTTTCTAGGGCATTTTTTTCTGTGAGGTCTCCTCATTCCTGTTTTTTCCACTTGCCACAGTAAGAATATGTGCTCTCTCTTTGCTTGTGGGACCCCCAAGCCGTTTTTCACTGTTGAATGGTTTTCATCAGAAGTTCTTCATTATGAGTCAATAAAATAATACTCTATAGTCACATCCCCAGCGAAAGGAAGGATTGCCTAAGTCTCTAGATTATTCAGGAAAGGAAGTGGGCGGGGCGGGGGGGCGTGGATTTGTTCGCTTTCTATTTTCTATTCAAGCAAAAGTAGATTTTAAAAACCGAATTAGGGAGGTAATAGGAACTGCTTAAATCAGACTCTCTTATCTGTGTTTATAAGCTCCCAACTCGGGAGAGCTTGAGAAAAAGAAAACTAAAGTTTCAAACATGTGCTTGTTTCTAAGCACAAACTTGGCAACTTCTCACGTGGCTTTCACGAAACCTAAGAGTTCTCATACAAGTGAGGTCTGTGTTCATCACTTTCCAGCAAAGATTAAATAGCAGGGTGCTGTGGTGACGACTCTGGTTGCTAAGACTTCATTGCCAAGTCAGAAACATCAGAGGGACAACTCCATTTAACCAGAGGCCAAGGATACCTCGGCCACATGAGTGCCAGGCCAAATGCCAGCCAAATTAATCAGCATGCAGAGTGCAAGAGTCAGGAGCAAAGCCTCTTCTGGAGTGCTCAGTCCATAGACCGGTGTGAAAAGTAGCAGAGCAGAGGACAGTAGTAAGTGGCCCATTCCCAGACGTGACTCTGACACTTAAAAATTTCTAGTCACTTTGGGTAAGTGATACTGGAAGTTCAAGCATTTACTTCCAAGGCAGCCTAGGATAGCATCAGCTGTGGTTTCTTAACTGAGCCTAAATTAATACCCTCATTCTTTCACTTATGCATTCATTCATTGAAAAGATAGATATGTCTAGGGCACCTAATAAATGTCAAGGAAATTCCAAATACACTTTTTTGGGCATAGGTAATGCGTGAATTTAAAGTTCTGAGAAAAATAGGAACCCAGAATCTGTATTTGAGCCATAATAACTAAAATAAAAGTAGTTTTTATTAACTACCTACTATGTGTACATTTTATATATCTCTTTTCTCTATCACACTTAACTTCTAAGGAAGGTGTGGAGAA
Organism: Pseudorca crassidens; assembly: GCF_039906515.1. Classification (NCBI taxonomy): domain Eukaryota; kingdom Metazoa; phylum Chordata; class Mammalia; order Artiodactyla; family Delphinidae; genus Pseudorca; species Pseudorca crassidens. The sequence goes on along the minus strand of NC_090304.1, from coordinate 72,684,756 downwards.
GGCAGTCGAAGGGGTGCTCAAGGGCAGCTTGATTCACAGAGATGAGAAAAGCCCCTCAGAGGATCCCTGGATACCCTGTCAGTGTGGAAATAAGTTAAAGGAACATAACTCAGCCCCGGGAAAGTCAGAGGAGTAGATAATAGTTCAGTGGCGTGGCGGGGCGTGGGGAGATATAGGTGCTAAATCATGCTGGTTGTGTTTATTTGTTTGAGCTGTGATTTGAAAGTCAGTGAAACCTGTTTCTTTAAATCCAGTTACATTTATCAGGTCACATCCTACTTGTGATATTTTGTGCTTATTTGTAAAGACCTTTGTAAAAGGTCTCTCTCCCTGTGAGGATCCATGAAATGTAGTTGTTAAGGGGTAGGGATCCGAAGCCAGAAACTATTGGGTTCCATTGGCCACTCAGACACTCACCACCTGTGTCACCTTGGGAAGTGATTTCAAGCTCTCTGCATCAGTTTCTCATCTTTAAGATGAAGATGGTTACAGTTCCTACAGAGTGGAGCTGTGAAAATGACATGATGCATGTGAGTTACTTACCATGGTAGCTAACATTTACAGAGTAATTATTCTATCAGCTCCTTCTGCCACTTTTTTAATACAGGCTTGTGCATCTATTCTTTCCAGGGACTCAAAAAGTACTCTGTCTCTCCTGTGGGTTTTTTTTTTTGTTGTTGTTGTTTTGTTTTGTTTTGTTTTTGTGGTACGCGGGCCTCTCACTGCTGTGGCCTCTCCCGTTGCGGAGCACAGGCTCCGGACGCGCAGGCTCAGCGGCCATGGCTCACGGGCCCAGCCGCTCCGCGGCATGTGGGATCCTCCCGGACAGGGGCACGAACGCGCGTCCCCTGCATCGGCAGGTGGACTCTCAACCACTGCGCCACCAGGGAAGCCCTCTCCTGTGTTTTGATGGGCAATTTGTAGAAGCTAATATTCATTTCGAAGCAAAACCTCCTTATGCTATATTGCTGTATAATTTCGTCAAGCGTGCAAGTATCTGATGCTGCTTATTAAAGTAAGAAAATACACTGTGCCATCTACTAGAAGGGAGGAATTTGTGAGTTCTCTGCATCCGGGCTTCTCAAACTGTGACGTGCACATGGATCCTGAGTCTCGTTGAAATGCAGATTCTGATCCAGTAGGTCTGGGGCAGAGCCTGAGATTCTGCATTTCCAGCCAGCTCCCTGGCAATGCCAGAGCTGCTGGTCCACAGTCCATACTTTGATCTAGACCCCAAACCAATAGCAGTGACGGAATGAACAGGGCTGAGGAATTGGTATGAACATTCCTCCGGTCATGGGTAATTTCCTGGACAGCAGTATTTTTGTGGAAGACCCAATGCTCAGCCCTCACAGACATGGCCAAACCTCACTGAAAGGCACCACCTTCTTACACCAGCACCTGTGAAAACATATTGGAACAGGCTATAAAAAGAGAGAAACCTGCAGCCAGACACCTGGGCAGCCCGCAGCTGTTCAACGAAGAGAAAGCACCCTGGTTTCAATACTTCGATGCTCCTTTTCTAGAAGGCTGGGTCCTCCCAAGTCCCCATTATTTCTGAAAATCATGAGTAGCAGACGTCCCCGAGGCTGGTGGACCACAGGAGGGAGCATCACAGACTTTACTTGACCTTTGTCACTGCAGTGAGTAGCTCCCAGAGAGCAGCTCAGCCTCTGTGGACCATTCCTCACTCCTCCACCAAACAGATTTTTAAAATCAGGGCTCTCAAAGTCTTTATTTAGTGGATTTGGGTGCCAGTTGGACCGATAAAACACAGAGTGGACTCTATGTCTCCACATCTTCCCATGACAGTTCTTCTGATGGGGAAAAGGAGTAAATCCCAGAAACACTTTTTTTAAATGTTTAAAAATCCTAGAAATGTTGGACAAATATAAAAGTCATGACGGTATTCAGAGTCCCTTGTGCTCCATTTGGAATTCGAGGTTTAACACAGACACTGAATTATAAAGTGGTGAAATCTTCTCCTTTACCAGTGCTCACGCATTTTTCTCTAACATTGCTCCTGGGGTACTGCTTGCCCTGGCCCGGTGACAAGAGATGCAGTGCTGCCCTGGGAGCACAGTCCACCAAAGGCTCTCCCTGCTTTTGCAAATGCAAATGCAAACTTTTGACTTTCATATATTTCAGGTAGCTTTTCCATAGTCTGTCCACAAGGCAAACTTACTGATTTATTTCTCAATCCCACGCCCAGTTCTAGCAAAATATTTGGTATAGAAATTTCAATTTTATAAAATAACAGTGAAAGGTACAACAGGGATTTATGAAAAGCATGCTTATGAGGTTATAGACATAGAGAAAAATAATAATGTAAAAATACAAAGTCGGGGGGAGGGGTATATGGAACTCTGTCATTTCTGTGTGGTTTTACCGTAAACCTAAAATTGCTCAAAAAAATTAAGTCTGTTAATAAAAGAAATGCAAAGCTCACGACCTTGGAAAATATAAACAGATACGCTAAAGGCAGAAGCTCTAGAAAGGATGTTCAAGAAGAAAGGGCTTCCGGAAAGTTTCCTATTGCTGCATCATCATTAACTGGTATAATGAAAAAAAATCTGTTCCTCTGGTATGAGGTAAGGAGACCCCATCCCCCCACCCCACCCCATTTCCTGTCCAGCAAGAGAGAACCTCCTGGAATGGGCTTAGAGTAAGGCCTGGGTTTGAATCCCAAGTCAGCCCTCTCACTAGCTTTGTGGCTTTGGGGAAGCTACTTAACAGCTTTGACTGCAAGTTTTCTCATCTGTAAAACAGTTATTGTGACATGCGCATAATGGAATTATTATGAGGATTAGATGAAATATTGTAAATGAAACCACTAGCCATAGTCTGTGCTTGGCAAATGTTAATCGAAGTTAATCAGCTTCTAGTAGCAATCCTCTGCTTTTGTGGTTTAATTCTATGAAGAGGTGTATCGTGTCAGATGGAAAGTCATTTAGTGGGGAAAGAAACCTGGGGAGGGATGAAACCTACTTGTATGTAGGTAAGTACCTAGCAATCTGCTTGACACACTCGAGGGCTTCAATAGATATTTGTTGAATGAAAAAGGCTCTGGACCAGGAGTACCTACAATGATTGACTTTATCCTCAGAAGCATTGCTCTGATGCTTACAGAACATCACAATTTCTAAAGTGCACTTATACCTATTTAATAAAATAAACCAAAACTTGGGAGGAAAGTAGGACAGATCTTAGATTCTATTTTAAAGAAGTGGAAACTGAGGTACACAGAGAATCATACAAAAACATTTAGTAAAAGAGCAGAATTAGAACTCAGGTCTTCTAATTTATGCAGTTTTCCCACTCTATCTGTTGTAAGTTAGCAAGTTTCTTTTCCTTATACCCACTAGGGGAAAAAAAGACATTCTAAACATTTAAGAGAGCATAGATGAGTCATAAGCCTGAGTTTGGGAAATTTACAATATAAGGGAAGATTTGCTCTCTGTCTTGACACGTGGCCAAAAGCTATATTTTTTGCATCTTAGGCTTATTTTCAAATAATATAATTTTGTAAAGGCTTGATGGGATGGGGGTGGGGGGAGTATGGCAGGGCAAAGAGAAAAGAAAGTAAAGAAAGGTTTTCCTAGTAATGGAAGGTTTTCATGGTTATTACAATAGTTGCACTAAATGTACCAGCTGATGTTTGTAGAGGTCTAGAAGAAAAGTAGAATTTTTATGTTTTTGTAACACCTGCTAAGACTGTGTAAATGTCATCTTGATCTGGAGGATGGCCAGCTCCCACATATTTCCTAATAGAAGGAGCAGAATAAGATGAGGTTGTAGATAAGTAACTACCAGTCACAAGCTGGTTAGTGAGGGAGCCTATATTTGAGTCATAGACATCTGATTCCATTACTGATGTTAGAGTCTTCCCTGTATGTAGGCTTGGGTGGAAAGAAACAGAAGTCTTGAAATTATTAAGAGTTTGAGGAAGGGGGTTAAAGAAATAAGGAAGGAGATTGGAGGGTAAAGAGCTGAAAAGGGAAGGCTAGGGACCCTGACGTCAGGTTTCTCTCTTTGACACTGTGACTTGATCTGGGGTATTTTTGCCATTCCCTGGCTTCTGTAACGTCTATTATCATCCTTCCTTTTGGACGAGTGAACTATGTCTCTTTAGATTGAAGGATATATTTAGTTATAATGAGCCCAGGTGAACCAGACTTTTCATTTGAAAGGTGTTTCGAACGTAAGGTCATTGTCACAAGACACAGCACTATGTTGCTGGGCAGAGATGTAATGTCAGGTAGAATAATACAGCCTTGACAGACAGCCATACGGACCTAAGCACCCAGGGACAAAAGCGGAACACAGCTTTTCTCGGGAAGTTGTCTAATCAAATTCAGGCATGTGTACAGCCTGCAGCACTGCAAGGATGACCATTTCATTGGGCAACGATTATGAAAATTGGATTCCTTTTTTTCAGAAGAGGGTCAAAATTAGAATTCCACAGAGCATTATCTTCTTCCCGCAATGGCCATGTCATTCTTATTAGAGATTGTGTTGCCTAGAAATCCTGCTGACCCTTTTGTTCTTCCTCACATCTAATCCATGTTCAAGTCAGCAGCAAAACTGGATACCAGACACATTCAGAGAAGCACAAGAGACAATTAGCACCTACCTCGTGGAACACTGGTGACGATTCATAATATTGTGCCTCAGCTGCATATGTTTTTGTATTTACCACAATCAAGCTTGATTAAAGCTGACTTTTTGTGACATCCTCTGATTCCTTGTGGTGTTGGGAGTTTTAGGAGATTGGTTGTCCAGCTCCCATTTTTCCCCTCATAGGGAGTCATTCCTGCATCCATTTTCTGATCTATGCCAGGGATTAACGGCTGTTTCTCTGTGGCTGGTGAAACAACATTGTTGAGATCACCCCTGGAAGCTGGCTGGGGGAGATTTAACTCTTCAGATCAAATGTGTTTTTACCACCCCTGGCTCTGCCTCCTGATCAAAGTCAGGGGTGATTTCGGAGAGGTGGCCCCTCACTCAGATGCTGTATGTCTGCTCTCTCCCCTCAGGCATTAAAGATAAGCCACTGATGTGGAACCAAGTCCTCATCGTGGCAGCCGGCCTCTGTTTACTGCACAGTCAAGGCCCACATCTTTGGCTCTGGACGTGCAGGCTCAGCAGCCATGGCTCACGGGCCCAGCCGCTCGGCGGCACGTGGGATCCTCCCGGACTGGGGCTCGAACCCGGGTACCCTGCCTCAGCAGGCGGACTCTCAACCACTGTGCCACCAGGGAAGCCCGAGGCCCACATCTTTAATCCCACCCTATAAAGCTGTCTGAGAGAGTGGTACAGACCCACGGATGTCTTTTACTGTTTTTCTAATCACTTTTAATGTCTTTTCCCACAGTTTTTGTAAGTGAGTGTTGCTGTCTCAGCCTGGCCATGTCAGCCAAGAAAAAAAAAAAAGGAAAAAGAAAGATTCCCATAAAAAGATGCTATTTTAATAATTCGATTTATTTTTTTTGGGGGGTTAGAGAATATAAAATTGTAGAATTCATCAGGATTTAAATTGTGTCTCAGGTACAGGATCTTATTTAAACACATACACACGAACACACACACACACACAGAACCAATGTCTCAGGATGTTCAACCTTTTCCACCTCCCTCAAAAACACCACTGTCTGTTCATGTCCAACATGAAAAAATGAATTATTCCCAAGCTCTATTTTCCCTCATAGATGTTCATGTCTCCCCCACCCCGCTTTCCCTCTTTTATGGCTATTCTTTTGATTAAATGTAGGCTTGGAGTTGCTAATAGTTTCAGGAGAAATGTTTAGATCCGATACAAAGGTATTTGAAAACAATAGAAACGGATTCAACATCCTTGCAGCTTCCCTATGAAGGAAGGTGTGTTTCTAGGTGTGTTTCATGGCCTAGAAAGATTTAGCCAAAAGTGAAAACCCATCCCCCGTAGCACTGTCAGATTTTTCATAGTACAACTGACATACCTTGTAATTTTGGCAGTGGCCTGTCATTTGGATAGTTGTCTGAAAATGCTACTAATGTTATTTTGGATAAAACCTGTCTCATTACCATGTAAGTTATGAAAAGAATTGAACTCACATATCACCCACATTCCTTCCCCTCTTCCGGTGTCACCCCTGTCCTATTGTGATGCAGCGCAGTTCCCAGGGGACTGTAATGGCCCTGAAAATTGACAGTCACATTCTAGTAGAACGTATTTTTCCCATTTAATAACACGGTCTAGGTAATGATTCATAATCCTCAAAGGGCCTCCTGCCAGTGACAGCTGAACTCAAGAAATTGAGTACACCATGCAATTTGGCGGTTACTATACTTTTATGGTTCAATCAAGAGTTAAAGCAACAGTATATCTGGAGAGACTTTGGTAAAATGGCATTTACCTGATATATTTCCATGTCTGTTTCACACATGTAACTTTGGCTTCTTCAGGCCACTGTGGCCTGAAAGAGGACCACAAAGAGTATATTTGTTCCCCATGAGACAATCAGTCCTTTAAAGGCAGGGATATTTTCTCCTTCTCACCTCTGTATTTTTAGTGCCTACAATAGTGCTTGGCATGTAGTTGTGCTCAGTCGTTACTTCTCCTCTCTGGTGGCGTGTCAGTCAGGAAAACAATCTGCAGTTTTTTGTTTTTTTGGGTTTTTTCGGTACACGGGCCTCACTGCTGTGGCCTCTCCCGCCGCGGAGCACAGGCTCTGGACGTGCAGGCGCAGCGGCCATGGCTCACGGGTCCAGCCGCTCCGCGGCATGCGGGATCCTCCCGGACCGGGGCACGAACCCGTGTCCCCTGCATCGGCAGACGGACTCTCAACCACTGCACCACCAGGGATGTCCAATCTGCGGTTTTGAGCTCCCATCCATCAGCATCACTACATCCAAACTCCTCAAGGCCCCTTTTAAACCCTGGAAGGATTAAAGTGACTGGCTTTATTCGTCTGGCCCTCAAGTAGCAGAGCTACTTCCTTCCCACACCTGATGGCCTTCATTAGGAGCTCCTGATGCTCCTCCTACAATCCTCATCTCATCCAGCTCCATTACAACTCGTTACAACTAGGTGACCTCACTTTCTCAGTCTTCTCCTGACTCATAGGACCACAGCTGGACCTGAGACTTTTTGAGTGTCAAGACTTTGTGCCTCTCCCAAAAGGATTCCTTCCTACTGACCATCAACAGCGAGCACCCCAGAATAGTTCCTGGGTACCTTAGCTCCTTCCTACCTCAAGATGAGCCCCCTGACTTACTTCCAAAGACACTATTTTTTTTCCCAGAAACTTTGTTAAGATTAAGTATAATAATGTATATAAGTCATCTAATATAGTATCAAGCATCTGGTAAACATTCAATAATTGATAGCTTATTCATTTTTATAATGAGTTAAACTTTAAAATATATTTTTCCAGGGCTTCCCTGGTGGCGCAGTGGTTGAGAGTCCGCCTGCCGATGCAGGGGATGCGGGTTCGTGCCCCCGTCTGGGAAGATCCCGCGTGCTGCGGAGAGGCTGGGCCCTTGAGTCATGGCTGCTGAGCCTGCGTGTCCGGGGCCTGTGCTCCGCGATGGGAGAGGCCACAGAAGTGGGAGGCCCACGTACCGGAAAAAAAAAAAAAAAATCTTTCCATATCTATGAATTATAACAAATATTAAGTTCCTAATATCACAGGTACGGAGACAACATCATGAGGTTAAGTAAGCATGGGCTTGCCAGGGAATTTAACCCTGCTTCAAGCCCCGGCTTTGACATTGGCTTCCTCCATGACTCGACATCTCTGAACCTCATCTTCATCTGTAAAATTTGGGTCACAATACCTCACATGGTAGGTATAAGGATTAAAGGAGATCATGCCCATGATTCCGTGTTCTAGATAATAAAGCATCATGCAAATGGAGGTATCTTCTTTCTCCCATGCAAATGTATGTTACGTGTATTGAGGGCAGCCTGTATTTTGCTTTTGCAATAGGTGAGTTTTAGAACTGAGTTCAGAAGACATCAGCATGGGCATAAGAAACTGACTTTCCTTTTCTTGGTTGTTAAGGGCAAATAGCGCTAAAGTGGAGGAAGACGATGTAAAGTCCAGGTCTTCCTTCCCCTGATCCTCCCGTGTATGACAGAGTCTGTGGATCCCCTCAGGATTTTTGCAACCAGGGGCTACTCTGCCAGTTTGTCTTGCACACCATTAAAAAAAAAAGAATTCAACTAGAGCCAGGAAAATTTTTGTTGGTTTGCATTTGAGATATGTTTTTAAATTGCAGAACAAAGTTTAATTTGGTTTCCATTTCCCTTGATGAGGAATAGCATCTCTACTGCAAGAAAACCTGACACTTCTTTATTCTTGCAAGGATGGTAAAAATTTTCTGGGTCACAAAACAAGCAATAGAGGAAGAAATGAAAGTGCATGCAAGACGCTTAAAATAAATATTCCTCTGTGGTAATTATTAGAAGGCGTGGATTAAGACGCTGTCAGCCCCAGGAGTTTGGGTCATCCTTCCCTCTAGTTTTCCCTCCTTGCTTTGTTCCATGTTGCTCATACAACACGTGCTAGGCGGGAGCTGCTTCACCCCATGTTTCCCAAAGTGCTTGGAAACGCTGAATGGCAATTATCAAACAATGCCTTAGGGTTTGTGGGCTCCAAGAATATTACTCTAGCCGAAGGCCACATCAAGAAACTGTTCCTTATAACAAATCCACTGTCAGAGGAAAATAGTAGCAAGAGATTTGAATTATCCCGGGTGCCACGCGAGACATTTAATTCAGGTTACTAACTGAATGTGTCTTAGGCTTTGTGGGTATCCCACCAGCCTAGAATGCAGTCCCTCTTCTCAAGGACATTATTGTTTCACTCAGGAGATCAGACTCATAGGCCACCTCAATAATAAAGAAAAAGAATTGCTGTCGCCATGTTGACTGTAGAATTTCAGAGGAGGGAAATGAGCATAAACCGGCGTGTCCCAGGGAAGTCTTCCTATAGGCTGTACAGTTGGTACGGGCCTTCCAGGACAAAAGAGGCAGACATCCCCTGAATAGTGCCTTCCGTTCATGCAGCCTTTTAGATCCTCTGTGACCGCACAACCCCTGAGTGAGCTGGGCAGGTCTCATCCGACAGAATCAAAGAAAAGAGAGGTGGGTGTGACCCTTCCACAGTGTGGAAGGCAGGGATGGGAGGCCGGGTCACCTCCCGCTCCTGCCTTGATGATTCTGATATTCCCTTTCCCTAAGTCATTGCTGCTCAAATGTGTGTTACCATTTTACTCCGCTTTCTGCTTAGCCCATGGGAGATGCTCGACACATTTCCTTCTGTCCCCTTGTCCTCAAGAGAGGCAGGGGATAAAATGGCCACATTCCTAAAAGTAACAGTGCAAAAGCATAATATATAAAAGAGAAGACTTCTATGTCTTCTGCTCCTCTCAGGGGAGGCGATTCTAGTTGGAACCGTATTGGAGTAAAGTGGAAGCTGGCGAAATATGATGATTTGGGAGGAGAGAAGGCGAGAGAGGAGGCCTCCGTCCTTACCTTCTAGAATCCTCTGCAGCCTTTGGCATGGCTGATGATCCATCCCTTTCTTGCTTCCTGACATCCTTTCTCCCCGTTGTTTCCACGGCATCCAAGGAACTTGTCCACCTCCTCTTCTTCTTGTGAATCCTTCTGTCTCCTTCACCAGACACTCTGGTTCATATAGCCTCTTAGATGCAGGTGGCCCAGGAGGTTTGGTCTCAGCTCTGTGTCTCCTACCCTTTTCCTCCCCCAGAGCCTCCCTCTCTGTGCGGATGAGCTGAGCTGCTACAGGCCAGACTAGATTTCTGCCCTGAGCTCTAGTCCTTTATCTCCAGGGCTTCCCAGTTGCCTCAGACTCAACCTGTTACAAATGTAATTTTGTCCACTGAAACCCTCCGGTCTCTTATTTCCAAGACCATTTTCCCCAGAATCTTTTTTCTTCTCTTCTGCTCCCTGAGTGTCACAGAACAAATATAAAAGTTATTCTCTACGTTCAAGTCTGTTCCTTGGGTGGAGAAACGTTTCCTGCAAGATGGTTTGTGGCTGATGGCTGCTGTCTGTGTCCAAGGGCTCTGGAAGCCATCTTCCCACAGCCCCCTGAATTCCAGAGCCTCTCTGGAAAGAGGAGGAGGTGTGGCAGGTTTGCATAGGCGAGAAGCTGGCAAGAGATGGCTTGTAAATGCCAAAAATTATTGCGCTGGCGTGAACGGAGAGGAAGGACGTTAGGAAAGAAATAGAATCTTATCATCCATGGCAACTGGCAAAAAGGATGCCCATTAGAAAGACGTCCGCCACTGGCACTTTGGCCCCCATTCAGTGTGTGGCATTCTATGTACGGAGAGGCTGGAAAACATATGAAAGGGAATTACTCGTGTTTTTCCATCTGTACACATGTGCTTTCGCTGGTGTTAAATTCTTGTTGCAAGAGTCTCTCATTCCGTAATGTACACACAGAATGATATTCCCACCACTTAAAAAAATTATTATTATTAAAACCAGCTGAGTCAATTCATAGGGCGTTGGAGCAGGACAAGTGAAATGTAAACCCACATTCTCTGGAACTGTAAATGCTTTTAACATATGCACTGCTTCATGTGAAATTTATTCCACCACCAGTATTGTGCTTTCATGTCATTGTTTTTAAGGGTGTTATTTGAGGATAAAAAAAATGCATGGCTTGAGAGGGGGAGTTTTACCCTAAATTTTGAAATTGTGGTCATCAGTGTCTAACAGACACAGAGCTTCCCTTCTAGGTATCAGGACATGGGCAGAGACCAGTTTGAGGAAAGAAACTGTCCCCTTGCTCCTATCACTTATGTGCTTCTTGAAAAGGAATTGTTTATCTTGCTTCAAAAATGAGCACAAAAGTCACCCAAGTAGGAGACCCTCAGAACGCCACCAGTTGGACCTTGGGTGTACTTTCTTAGGTGATGAATGCACCCGGATTAAGGTTTATTATCTCCTTTTGCTTTGCTGCTGAGCCATGAGCTACCTTGCTTGAGGCTTAGTTGAAAACACTACCCAGAAACACTACTCCACTCTGGCCATGGAGAAAACAGCCTGCTGTGAGGTTTTAAAAATTCATTTATTCATTCAACAGATGTTTACTGAGGAGCAATTAGGTGACAAGCACAAGTCTAGACTTTTGGGATACATCAGTGTACAAAAAGGATGAAGGTCTCCACCCTGTTTATCAGAATATACTGTGTTTTAGTCAAATCAGCACTTACTACCCAAGTATGTCTCTCTACGAGGTACTGTGGGAAGCTCCTGTTGGAATACCAAAGACATGGAAGGCATGGTCCTGCCATGAAAGAAATATCAATCTAGCTTAGGTTGTCAGATTCAGGGGTTAGTTTATCAGTCCTCTTTCTTCTTCTTCTTTTTTTTTTTTTTAACATCCTTATTGGAGTATAATTGCTTTACAATGGTGTGTTAGTTTCTGCTTTATAACAAAGTGAATCAGTTATACACTCACTTTGTCACACCTTACCATTTCCCCTCCCCATATCCTCAAGTCCATTCTCTAGTAGGTCTGTGTCTTTATTCCTGTCTTGCCCCTAGGTTCTTCATGACCTTTTTTTTTTTTTCTTAGATTCCATATATATGTGTTAACATATGGTATTTGTTTTTCTCTTTCTGACTTACTTCACTCTGTATGACAGACTCTAGGTCCATCCATCTCACTACAAATAACTCAATTTCGTTTCTTTTTATGGCTGAGTAATATTCCATTGTATATATGTGCCACATCTTCTTTATCCATTGATCTGTTGATGGACACTTTGGTTGCTTCCACGTCCTGGCTATTGTAAATAGAGCTGCAATGAACATTTTGGTACATGACTCTTTTTGAATTATGGTTTTCACAGGGTATATGCCCAGTAGTGGGGTTGCTGGGTCATATGGTAGTTCTATTTGTAGTTTTTTAAGGAACCTCCATACTGTTCTCAACAATGGCTGTATCAATTTACATTCCCACCAACAGTGCAAGAGTGTTCCCTTTTCTCTACACCCTCTCCAGCATTCATTGTTTCCAGATTTTTTTGATGATGGCCATTCTGACCAGTGTGAGATGATATCTCATTGTAGTTTTGATTTGCATTTCTCTAATGATTAATGATGTTGAACATTCTTTCATGTGTTTGTTGGTAATCTGTATATCTTCTTTGGAGAAATGTCTATTTAGGTCTTCTGCCCATTTTTGGATTGGGTTGTTTGTTTTTTTGTTATTGAGCTGCATGAGCTGCTTGTAAATTTTGGAGATTAATCCTTTGTCAGTTGCTTCATTTGCAAATATTTTCTCCTATTCTGAGCGTTGTCTTTTGGTCTTGTTTAGGGTTTCCTTTGCTGTGCAAAAGCTTTTAAGTTTCATTAGGTCCCATTTGTTTATTTTTGTTTTTACTTCCATTTCTCTAGGAGGTAGGTCAAAAAGGATCTTGCTGTGATTTATGTCGTAGAGTGTTCTGCCTCTGTTTTCCTCTAAGAGTTTGATAGTTTCTGGCCTTACATTTAGGTCTTTAATCCATTTTGACTTTATTTTCGTGTATGGTGTTAAGGAATGTTCTAATTTCATACTTTTACATGTAGCTGTCCTGTTTTCCCAGCACCACTTATTGAAGAAGCGGTCTTTTCTCCACTGTCTATTCTTGCCTCCTTTATCAAAGATAAGGTGACCATATGTGCGTGGGTTTATCACTGGACTTTCTATCCTGTTCCACTGATCTATATTTCTGTTTTTGTGCCAGTACCATATTGTCTTGATTACTGTAGCTTTGTAGTATAGTCTGAAGTCAGGGAGCCTGATTCCTCCACCTCCATTTTTCATTTTCAAGATTGCTTTGGCTATTCAGATCTTTTGTATTTCCATACAAATTGTGAAATTTTTTGTTCTAGTTCCATGAAAAATGACAATGGTAGTTTGATAGGGATTGCATTGAATCTGTAGATTGCTTTGGGTAGTAGAGTCATTTTCACAATGTTGATTCTTCCAGTCCAAGAACATGGTATATCTCTCCATCTATTTGTATCATCTTTAATTTCTTTCACCACAGCAATCAGAGAAGAAAAAGAAATAAAAGGAATCCAAATTGGAAAAGAAGAAGTAAAGCTGTCACTGTTTTCAGATGACATGATTCTATACATAGAGAATACTAAGGATGCTACCAGAAAACTATTAGAGCTAATGAATGAATTTGGTAAAGTAGCAGGATACAAAATTAATGCACAGAAATCTCTGGCATTCCTATACACCAATGATGAAAAATCTGAAAGTGAAATTAAGAAAACACTCCCATTTACCACTGCAACAAAAAGAATAAAATATCTAGGAATAAACCTACCTAAGGAGACAAAAGACCTGTATGCAGAAAACTATAAGACACTGATGAAAGTCCTCTTTCTTCTGACAGAGTTGAAGATGGAGGACGCAGGCAAAGGCCTTCCACAGAGACCCCCTTCCCCTAAAGACGCACAACTTCCTTGTTACCTCCCTCGTTTCCTGATTTTTATATAACTCCCATCCCTTGGCATCTGCCATTCATTATTTGGTTTCTACCATCACCCTGTCTCCAGCTGTGATTTGACTCTTTTTACCAGGCCTTGGGGCACTGTTTTGTGTCTCACTGGAATTTAACTTTGGACAGTACTTATTTTCTGCTTTATTAATCTCATGTCTGCAGTGACAATCAGAAGAAACGCTGTCCTTTATGTGGCATTTATTTACACCTTTTGTTAGTAATTCATTTTAAAAAGTATTTGTTGAACACCCATCATGTGCAGGCATTTTACTGAGGCCCTGTGCACAAGGTTACTCTCATGGATTTCAGAATAGAGTGGGAGGGTCAGAAAATTGAACCAGTAATTAAATATAATATCTTGGGAACACAGAAAAGGAGCACCTACCCTGACTGGGTAGAGTCTCGAGGCATAAGGGGAAATTAGGCAGAGAAGCACGATCTGGGTCAAGACGAAGATATAAACACCTATGTGATAAGGCCATGTATCACCATCAGTCAGATAAAACAGACAGCGAATATTGTGTCATTCTCCTCAGATCACACACAGTCTGAGGCCCACTTCACTTTTCCCTCCAGTGGGTTGTACCTCCTTCTCCTCTCTGGTTCCACCATCAATGACCTTGAGGACATAGGAAGGAGGAAGAGAAGAGAAAGGTGAGAAAGATGGTAGACAGGTGGAAACAGAGCTGAAAGAATCTGCACCCACTCAGAATTAGAAATAAAAACTCCACACAGAAGCCAACCTCCTCTCTCATCCTTTCTCTCCACAGCTTTCAGCCAGGTGCTTTAGCCAAGAAATCCTTCTGTCATTCACCATCTGGTAATCCGTGCATCCACCCTTGAACCTCTCACTGTGAGGAGAGGTAGCCTCTGCTCACCTTTCTGTCAAAATGCAGAGTTCCAGGCATCCTGGAGTTTCCTGAACTAGCTTCAGTTTTCTAAAAAGCTTCATCAGAAGGCAAACTGTATCTGTGATAAGACTGAATAAACTCACTGAGAGGTGAATTTTCTGTGCTTTTCGCTGGAACGATAAAAATGATTCCAACTGGCACTTCAGAGAAGATGAGAAGCATTGATTAGCCATTATCTATGTCTCTGATTAATTTTTAAATGGGAAAACATTAATTGTTACTTAATTAATGCAATTGGGGAGAAAAGTGTTTCACCACGTGATGGGGCAGAGAAGGGAGAAATAATGAAAGGCTAGGATTCCTTTGTTTGTTAACAGCTTGGAAAACACTAGCTAAGGAGACATCGGCTGCACAGCTTTGGCACAAGGGTAGAGAGTTGCACCCCACCCACCTGCTGTGCCATGACCCCGGAGAAAGGGACTGTGTGATGCTGAGGTGCATATACATTTTCTCAAATTGGGTCCTCCTGAAACACACATCTGGAAGGAACTTTCATTGTGGACCATACTTCGTATAATGTACAGCAAAATAGCTCAAGACTAGAGGCGCTGTTAGTTACATGTTAGGTGACATGGGAATAATAAAGTTTTTCTTTATCTCCCAATCCTTTTTCTTCCATCATTGATGGCTACAATTCTGTCACCAGTTCCAATGGGGGTGGTTGCCACAATAGTAAGCAATTCTCCAGCATTGTCTGGGTGTCCTATAATTCTGACACTACCTGGTGATGACGTCAGATCCCACAGGTTAAGGGCTCAGTCCTACAAGACTGCCCCTCTCAGTTTTAGACACTGGTTAGCTGTGCTTCTGAGTGGCTATAGATCAGAGGTTCCAAAGACCCCCCTCCTGGGATTTGATTGATTTGCTGGAGTGGCTCATAAAACTCAGAGAAACATTTTACTTAGTAGATCATCAGTTTAATATAAAATAATATAACTCAGGAACAGCCAGATGGAAGAGATGCCTAGGGCAGAGTATGGGCACAGGTCACAAAGCTTTCATGCCCTCTCCAGGAACTCCACTGTCCCCAAATTTCCATGTATTCATCAACCTGGAAGCTCCCCAAACCCTGACCTTTTGGGTTTTTTCAGAGGCTTCATTACAAAGGCACGATTGATTAAAGCATTGGCTGTAGGTGATAGGACTCAATCTTCAACCCCTCTCCCCTCCCAGGGTATTTGAGGGGGGAGACTTAAAGTTCCAATCTTCTAATCACAGGTTTAGCTCCATGGGCAACCATCCCCCATCCTTAGGTGTGGTCCAAAAGTTGTCTCATTAATGTAACAAAAGGCACTTTTATTGCTCTTGTCAGTTAGGAAATTCCAAGAGGTTTAGGAGCTCTGTGCCAGAAACAGGAATAAAGACCAAATATATATTTCTTATTATAAATCACAATGCTACAATGGCATAACAGAAATAAAGGCAGGAATGGGAGTTGGATTTCCAGAAAAACAGGCATGGACTCACTGTTGCTATTGCGTTTAGACTGCTCCCAAGGGTTGTGACCAGATGACTTCCTACAGGTGGCCTCAGCAAGATCCTCTAGGAAGGAGTAGCTCAAGTACCTGCCTCCTGTGGTGGCCATCTCCAGGGCCTGAGGATAGGAGAGTGAGGCCTTTGGAGAAAGTGCTGGATGGAGCAGGTTTGCCGCCAGCTGGGCAGGGGGGAAGAGAATGGCTCTTTGTTTCAGATGTGCTTTTTTGTTCCTGTTTCAGCTAAGTGCTGGCGCAGACTGCCCAGTGGAACTGGCACTCTCTCTTCATCTTTAAAAATCCAGGTGTGTTGCTATTGATTGACATTTGGAAACTGCTTCTGTGGTTAATACCGAGAAAACTGCTCTCTCTTAGGAGAGCCGTGAGCTCTTTCAGGCCTTAGGTAGGTGGTTTGCAATTCCCAGCCTAGGAATCAGTGAATAACAGGACTGAAGGACTCTTAGAGAAACTTTAACTCAAATCACTTTTCACAGAAAGAAGAGGCCCAGAAAGGCAGAGTGACCTGCCAAATGTCACATCGGTAATTTATGGCAGATTAATAAGCATAAATTAACTCAACATGAAACTGATGATAAAGCTCAACCCTGAATAGCAAAACCTACGTACCCTAAATACCGTCACTCTGTTGCCGATTCTTAGAAAATAACCCAAGTGGGATTACTAGAAAATGTTTTCATCCACCCTCACAGTCAGCCCTGCTTTATGACAGAGATGTCCTTGTAGCAGGTCTCTACAGAGTGCATTTTATGGACTTCATTTCCCTCCCTGACTGTCTTCCACAGAGGGATCCTGTGCGAACACATGGTACTGTGTCGCCTTGATCCGCAGGACCCCTCCAGTCCCTTTGTTCACGCGAGACAATGTGTGGTTCTGGGACCCCCAGCAGGGGAAAGAGTCTAAGATACCAGCCAGGGCTAGTATTTCTCTAAGTGTGGTCCAAGGACCATCTATCTGCACAGTGCTCATTACAAATGCAGATTCTGAGATCAACTCCAAAATTACTAAATCAGAAAGGGGACAGAAATACGAATTTTAATAAGTTCCTTAGGAGATTCTTTTTTTTTTTTTTTTCCCGGTACACGGGCCTCTCACTGTTGTGGCCTCTCCCGTTGCGGAACACAGGCTCCGGACACGCAGGCTCAGCGGCCATGGCTCACGGGCCCAGCCGCTCCGCGGCATGTGGGATCTTCCCGGGTTGGGGCACGAACCCGTGTCCCTTAGCCTTGGCAGGCGGACTCTCAAACACTGCGCCACCAGGGAAGCTCCCCTTAGGAGATTTTTAAAGCATGCTAAAGCTTGAGAATCACTGCCCTCGGCTGTCTGGGTTACATCTGGCCTGACCATTCTCATACCTGTGAATGAGGTGATATGGTCTTTGAGTAAGATTAGATAGGTAGATAGATAGGTAGATAGGTAGATAGACAGATAGATAGACAGACAGATCGATCTTATTATACTTAAATAATATCCATCCACTCATTAAGTTAGCTTTTATGGAGGGCTTTCTATTACTAGCACCATAGTGGAATTAATAAAAATGGAGCCCCTACCATATTCTATAGTAATTGTTTTCATATATTAACTCCTTTAACCCTTACAACCTTATGGGTTACTATTATTATGTTCATTCAACGGAAGAACAAACCAAAACACAGAGAGATTTTAAAAACTGTCTAAAGTTACAGAGCTTGTAAATGGTAGAGGCAGAATTTGAACCCAGGTAGTTGTCTAAGAACTCGTGATCTTAACCACTATGTTGAATAGCCTCGTCAAATATAAAGGCGAGTAAGACTCAATCATCAATGCATCCCTTCCACCCCTAACCCCAGGAGCTCAGAGTCTAGTCAGGAATCCAGACTTACTTACATTATGGTTTATTAACTGCTATCATAGAGGTATGAACAGAATGCTATGAGGGTAAGGAGGAAATTATTAACTGCCAAAAGTGTCAAGAAAGTCTTCAAGAAGAATTTCATAGCTTCACGAGAACAGGGATCCTATCTGTTTAGCTTCCCTTAGCACAATTTTTTTCTCTTTTTTTTTTTGCAGTTAATAGATGCTAAAAATAATTATGTTGAATGAGTGAATGAATGAATGAATGAGGTGATTCATTTCAGCTGGCATTGAAGGATAAGGAGGAAATTTTGTGACAAATAAGAGGAAGAAGAATGCACAAAACCTGGAGGGGTAAAAGGTTAAAAATAGCTTGTTCTGGGAACAGAGATTCCGTGTGACTAGAGCAGAGCCTGCCAGGGGCGGCTGGTGGTGGAGGGAAGAAGAGGCTAGTAGTGGAAAGTCTTAGGTGCCATGTCAAAAAATTTAGGTTAGTTAGTCCTCTAGGCAGCCATCTTCAGGCTGGGGGGTGACATGATCAGATTTCTTTAATGGGAAAACACTCTGCAGGCCATTTTGAAGGCACAGAGTGGTTTGGAGTGAAGAAAGTAAACTAGGAGGAAGGCCAGCTAGAAGGGGTGAAGTAGTGAGGGCCAGAGATTAGGAAGGTCTGAGCTAATGCACAAGGGCAGGGGGGAGACAGGGAGGGGCCGATAGGAAATGCATGCTTGAGGCAGAAGAGGCAGGATTCAGGGACCAAGTGAATATAGAATATCCAGATAAGGCTTATGATTTTAACATAAGTGGGGATGCCATTAACTGAAATGAGGAAAATAAGAAGGAAAGTTGAGGTGGAGAGAGTTAAAAAGTTCCGTTTTAAACACGTTGGGTTTGCATCTTCTGTCGGCCTTCCCAGTCTTTCCAGTGAAGATAAATTCCCAGAGGGCATTCATCAACGTAGCGGAGGAACACATTTGCCAATGGAGATGTGGTGTTTGGTGCCATCAGTCTCAGGGTGGAGCTGAAGCCGTAGGAGCAGAGCACATCCCTCAGCAAGAATGTATTAAGGGGTAAGAGAAGAGAAATAAAAAAGTATTCCTAACACATGGGTTTTAAGAGGTGAGCAGTCAGTAGGGCAGACCATGCAGAAAAAGATAATTTCAAATCATGCTGGTCTAATGGAAGAGTCACCTTGTATTTATTCAGAAGAATTTTAGGAAAAGGAAACTCTTCTCAAAAACTCTATAGACAGGCTGAAACCTAGAACACAGTGCCTTTGTATTGGATGCTTTCTTTGGGCACCGACTCTCCTTCACCTGTGAAAATATATATGATATTTTTTCCCCCAGTGAATGCCAAAGAGCCCAAGAATGGAGAATTCTCCACCAAAACTCTAGCTGTTGGTATTCGAACTTAGGGCTTCCTTGGTGGCAAGTTAGGAAAGTTTTCAAAGATCAGCGGTTACCGTTCTCTCCGCAGGCCTTTTTACTTCCAGCTTCTACTGGGCTAGGAAGCCACCTGTTAGGCTGAGTCCATGAACCCCCAGAGCAGAGCAGAAAACAAGATGAAAAACCTATTAGGTAAAATAACCACTTTCTTTTAAAATTAACCCTATAAACATTGTAACACTTATCCTTTACCTCAATTCAATTGACTGCAGTAGAACTGACTCACCAGATTCAGTTGGGGGTTTTTAAACTAGTGTGTTTTTGCTGCCTTAGTGGAAGTTTCCCTGGGACTGCCCATAGCCTGGAGGTCCTTCACAATTTGGGGTATGTGTGTGTGTGTGTGTGTGTGTGTGTGTGTGTGTGTGTGTGTGAGAGAGAGAGAGAGAGAGAGAGAGAGAGAGAGAGGTGGATGCTGGTGTTCAATGAGAATTATAGGGAAATAACATTTTACATAGGATTTTCCCTGTATCGATTTATCAAACATTAAAATGGCCAATGTCCTCATGGTCTGTGCTATGCAGGATACCTACACAAATATCCTGCCTAAGGCAGAGAATTCACAAAATCATAAATACTCATGCCAAATAAGTATCTGAGGGAAAAGATTCAACCTCAATTGATGTCAAAGAAATATAAATAAAAGCAACAATACAATACTATTTTTTCCTTTCAAATTTGTTAAGGTGTTTAAAAATTATACTATTCTGGGTTGCCCAAGGAAATCAGAAAATGATGTACATACTCTGCTGTGCGAATCTAATTATGTACAACCTCAGAGGACAATTTGTCAATGTATATCAAAATATATAATCTTTGACTCAGCAATTCTTCTTTTTAGAATTTATCTTAAAGAAACAAAGAATTGTATACTTAAAATAGGTGAATTTGATCCTATGTGAATTTTACCTCAATAAAGCTATTTTTTAAAAAGGTATGCAAAATATATATTTATTACATTATTATTTATAACAGTGAAAACTGGAAAAAGTCAAAATGCCTATCATATACCACACTCAATGAAATACTCTACAGGCATTTTTTTTTACAAAAAGTTATGTTGTAGTACTACCATAGCTCTCCAAGTGTATTCCCAGACTAGCAACATCAATATCTCCTGGAAACTTGTTAGAAATGCAAATTATGGATCTCAACCCTAGAGGTACTAAATTAGAAACTGGAATTGGGACTCAGCACTCTGTCTTAATAAGCCTTCCAGGTGATTCTGAGGTTCAGTAAAGTTTGATAACTACTTGGAAAAAAAAAAGTTCCTGGTAAGTTGTAATGTGAAAACAAACAGAAACAGGCTACAAAGTAATATATAATGATGTGAGGCCAATTTATTTGAAAAATATCTATGTATACACATGCCTAAATAAAATACCGATAAGAGATATTTTCAAAAGTAACAGTATTTATCTAAGGATGGTAAATATATAGATCTGTTTGGTTTTCTTCTTGATGACTTTCTGTATTTTGCAAATTTTCTATAATAATTATGTATAGTTTTTCTAATAAAAAATGTTATTTTGCAAAGTTCTTGCCCTTGGAAGTTCTGGGCACCAGACATTTAGGGAACTACATTGCACAAGTTCAGTGAAGAGCAAAATAGAAAGGATGGGTAGGTTTCTCCCATAATCACTTCTGCAAGGACTGTTACTGTTTTTAAAGTAGAACTTGACTTTTGTTTTTGCGGTACGCGGGCCTCTCACTGTTGCGGCCTCTCCCGTTGCGGAGCACAGGGGCTCGGGACGCGCAGGCTCAGCGGCCATGGCTCACGGGCCCAGCCGCTCCGCGGTATGTGGGATCTTCCCAGACCGGGGCACGAACCCGTGTCCTCTGCTTCAGCAGACGGACTCTCAACCACTGCGCCACCAGGGAAGCGCAGAACTTGACACTTCTTGTACTTGCTTTAGTTATGAAAGTGCCACACTAACTGTCTTAAGCATCATGCATCAAAGGGTATGTGATGAATGGTGAACATCAGATCTCAGACTCGACTTCTTTTGAGACCATGATGTGGTGGTTTTCTTTTCTTTTTTCTGTGTTGTGGGATGGTTTTCTTCTTCTCCTTCTCCTCCTCCTCCTCCTCCTTCTTCTTTTTTCTGTGTTGTGTCCAGGAATTT
Source organism: Pseudorca crassidens (assembly GCF_039906515.1). Lineage (NCBI taxonomy): Eukaryota > Metazoa > Chordata > Mammalia > Artiodactyla > Delphinidae > Pseudorca > Pseudorca crassidens. Next base: position 72,663,427 of record NC_090304.1, on the reverse strand, counting down.
GTTGCACGTTAGCATGTGCTGCTCTCCTGCTTTGGAAGAGGTCACTTTGGGGCTTTGTCACAATCTGTATCACCCTAAAAAAATCAAAAGCATCTTCTCTGTTCTTGTTGGCACAACCACTGAATATATCAGGTGGCCTAGGCCTTTTGTTACAGGACAATGTGACAGAGGGAGAAAGGACAGACAGTTTCCTTGTAACTAGTTCTATAGCCTGGGGCGAGTCTCTCGTATTCTCTGGGTCTCGCTTTCTTCACCTTTAAACTGAAGGAGTTGACAAGATGATCTCTGAAGTCCCTCCCAGCTCTGAATTTCTGTGCTTTTATGACTAGATTCACAGAGATAGGGTGACCCATAACCAGAAGGCAATGTAATGCTCTTTGATCTGTTTCATGCAGTTTGGCTTTGCGAAAGCCCGGTGGTATTTTCAGAAGCTGGAACTTCCTTTCATGGGCGTCTTCCTGCTCTGGTGCTGAAAATCTATTTTGAGATATTTACCTAAGCAATATTACCAATGAGAAATGGTGTTTGACATTCAGGATCCTTTCCATTATAGCACTGAGGAGTTGGACAGCCTACAGATAAAAAATGACCCTTTCTATAAATGTAGAGGGAGAAGGTGGCCATATAGCACAGGTCAGTGGAATCTGAACTATTTATTAGACAAGACACAGTAGTTCTTTAGATCAGTTAGGAGACTTGGATTCTAATCCTTGCTGTGACCTTGTCTCAGCATGTTATCTCTCCCACTCTCTCTCTCTCTCAGCTGCAGTTTCCTCATTTGAAATATTTCGAATTCATCTTTAGTATTATTTCATTTCTGAAAAAATTGTGAGTTTATGATTGAAAAAATGAATTGTGGGGATAAAGACAGTTTTCCTATCTGAGGAAGTCCCCAGGAAGTAGCTATTCTAGAAAAACAGAATTGTAGAATTGGAAGAAAGAACCCCATCAATCCCACTGAGGGTCTGAATCATTTCTACAATATCCAGCTTTTCCTTAACAGGCAACAGGAGATGAACACATATGTCGTCTGGGGCTGACACTTGCCAACTTTTGCTTGGGGTGAGAGAAGTGTATACTTAAACTGCCGAGACAGCCCCAGGTTTGGGGAAGCGTTTTCTGCTCATCCTTTTAACTACAGAACGTTTACAGCGTGCACTCCTCTGTTAAGGAAGCACGGGAAGCTTGCTTGGCATAGAAGTAATGTGAGTAATGACGTTTTGGCTCTAGCCAGCATTCTAAAGCTGGGGTTTTGCAAAGGTTGCAAATCCCCAGAGGAAATGCTGGAGCACAGAAGGCCTGCATATCATGGATTACACTAATCCAGGCAGGAAGTGATAATGACATAGTTACACAAGCAGTGTTTTTCATGGCTAATTGGGAAGGATGGTCATTTAATTAAACTATGCCAGACCCTGGGTTTTTTGTGTCCGGGACGGCAAAAGGGCCCTTCCTAGACCCTCTTGCTCAGATCACTTAAGCTCAGCTGTAAATTCCAAGAGGGTAAGGTCTTTATCTTTTTATTAACTTCTAATACCTAATACCTAGTATAGTTCCTGAAACATAGGTGCTAGACCTGGATGAGAAGACTTCCGAGTATCTTATTAGCCATTTGAAATGCTTTGTTTTAAACCAAGTAGAGATGCCAACACTTGATTCAATAAGCCTCTTATGGATGCAAAAACAATTCTGACCTGATTCTGCATGGATGTGCTGATCACACACACAAAAATGAAATAAAATAAATAAATAATTAAAAGTTAGATTGATAAAATAAAGAGAATGTCCCCATGAAGTTATGTACATATCATTTAACTTTATTTTTCTTCTCTGTAAGCAGACAGAAAGCTGGGGGTTCTGGGATATGTTGTCAGGATTAAAGTGCTTGTTTAATTTTTTAAAACAAGCCTTTTAAAAGCTTAAAATGAACCTGATGGCTGCATAATATACTAGAAGGGAGTAATGTATTGAGATTCAGAAAAACTGGGTTTCAGCCCTCTGGTGCTGACACCAACCTGTAGTAAGATCCAACTTTCCTCATTTGCAAAATGAAGGGCATATATTGCAATGGTTATATTTCCCAAACCAAAAATTACCCCATTTTTCATGATGTGGGGGACAGGAGGCAAATTGGGTGATATAATTTGGAAGCTAAACTGTGGGAAGTTCCTGGACACAACGATACCATTCGAACAGTGGAATAAAATATGAACACTGTGCTTGTTGAATAAAATTCAGGACATATGGATGCTGAACGTGAGACAACACAATCTTAAGTAAGTTATAGTGTAGATCTTCTAATTATGTTTTTATTGCCTAGAATTCTTCCTTCAGCACGGAAGTAGAAAATTCCAGTAACTTGAAGATATTTGGAGGGTCAGCTTCCCATCATCCTTTCTCAGTCTGAAGTGACCCTCTTGTTGTCCTCTAACCTGCTCCCGTCCCCATCTGGGGGATTCCGAGACTCCTTTGTCTGTCTTACAGAGTCCAAAAATGAGCCCATTAAGAGGCTGTGTAAGATCCAGGCTGTTCTGCTCAAGGAATCATAGTAGGAGGGAATGAGATCTATGAGATGAAGTAATAGAAATACATTCTAAAGGAAATTTTCCCTCAAATGCCTGTTTCCTTTGTGATTGATTTGTGTGGAGGAGGCAAAGCAGATTGAATTCCCCTGCCTTCCCCACCACATTCCTACTGTTTCAGCTTCTAAATGTTCCCCATCACAGGACACAGGCATCTTCTCAGAGACTGGTCCTCAGGGACACTCCCCACTCTCAGCTCTGCAGTTTCCACATGCTTCTTTCTGTGACATTTCTGCTTTCCATTGACGCTTGAGAAATTTTATTAAAATGGAAGAAGATTTATCCCCCCAGCAGAAATTGGGGTCACTGATTCTCACGGAAAGGTGCAGTGGCTCGCAGGTTATCCTGTAGCCGTTTGTCAAACCTCGTGGAGTAATTTATAGGCAAGTGCGCACCAAGGGTCACTCCTAGAGGGTGCAGAGCAAACTACACTGTGCATTCTCCCCCAGATTTGTGTTTGTGATAAATAATAGATGAGTGAATCCCTACTGGGCGGCAGGCACAGAGCTACAACAGATTCTATGCATTATTCTATTTAATCCTTAAGACAAATCTGAAAATTAAGGATTATTAGACCTCATCTCAGAAATGGGCAAGCTGAGGCTTAAGTCAGTCAACTTACCAAAGGCCATGGGGTTTGTAAGTCTTACAGTTGGGTTCAAAACCAGGGCTTTCCTATAAAAAGGAATGAAATAATGCTATTTGCAGCAACATGGATCGACCTAGAGATTATCATACTAAGTGAAGTAAGTCAGACAGAGGAAGACAAATATCATATGATATCACTTATACATGGAATCTAAAAAAATGTTACAAATGAACTTATTTACTAAACAGACTTACAGACATAGAAAACAAAATTATGGTTACCAAAGGGGAAAGGTGAGGGGGAGGGATAAATTAGGAGTTTGGGATTAACGGATACATAGTACTTTATATAAAATAGATGACCAAGAAGGACCTACTGTAGAGCACAGGAAACTCTACTCAATATTCTGTAATAACCTATATGGAAAAGAATCTGGAAGAGAATGGATATAAGTATAACTGAATCACTTTGCTGTACACCTAAAACTAACACAACATTGTAAATTAGCTACACTCCAATATAAAATAAAAATTAAATTAAAAACAACAACAACAGGGCTTTCTGACTCTTTACTATCAATCAGGCTCAAATGACAAGAATACCTTTAAAGGGAAAGAAGAGATAGAAGGCCACCTGAAGGGTACATGGAAGCAGAAGGAGCCAGGGGCTCCTCCCCTTGATGTAAATGGCTCAGTGGGATCCTGTAATCATAAACATCTCAGGGTTTTCTGTAGGCTCAGAAGACAGTCATTTCTGCCTGGTTTCCCCCTGATTTAACAAGAACTTATTGATCTCTTTCTATAGTGCAAAAGCACTGTGGTAGGATAGAGAGACACAAAGCTTATGAGAACATATACTGTTCCCTAATTCAAAACCATAAACACTATAGTGCAGGACATGTGACTAACTATAATAAATTCAGAATGTGATATTATTTTACATAGAGTGGAATGGGCATACTGAGTAGAGGCAGTGGGGCAGTGGCTTTTTAAAAAATGTGGTCCCTGGACCAGCAGTGTCAGGTCACCATCACCTGGGAATTTATTAGCAATGCAGATTCTCAGGTAGCACCCTAGGGATGCGGCCCAGCAACCTGTTTTGTTCACTGAAGTTTGAGAAACACTGGTTTAGAGGGTTAGGGTCTTGGCTGGTAATTGAATTTGGCTTGCTAGGAGATGGGGTAAGGGACTGACAGCAAATTATTCTGGATAGGTAATTTCGGGCTGGTGATTTAAAGGCGTTTAACTTCTCGCTACTGAGACTTCAGCAAATGGATGAAGTGCGGATGGCAAGCCTTTGGATGAAGTTGACATTTTAGGAAGATCACTGCCTGGCAGTAGGTTCAAGGGACCATACACTAAAACTGACCACAGATTTCTCCTCTTTCTCCTGCCTTGGCTGCTCTGCCCACTCAAGTTTCTATGACAACAGTTCTGATACAATTTGTATTTATGAAAATCACATAAATTTCATTAGAGCCTTAGGGATTCTGGAAAATCAATATTTTTCACATCTGTGGGTCATAAGGAAGAGCAGCTGCCCTTTGCCCGCTAGTCAACAGGAAACAGAAGGAGAGCTGTGCTCTCGTGTTAATTAGGAAGGCTCAAAGGCACAACTTTGGGAATTTTCACATTTTTCCTCTACCATTTGCTCTTTCCCGCAAAGAAGACTTTATTCTCCTAACACAGCAAATTTTATTTCCTTTCCCGAAAGGTAAGGCTGAGAAAAGGATGCCTTACCCACATCCCCTTACCAAATTCTTTCTTTACCTGGGCACCTGAATGATACTTGTTCTAAATGAGAATTTTAATAAGAACTGGAGGATCACTGAAGAGCAATGCCCCTGGCTAATTCTCTATGGGGTAGTCTCTCTCCTGATCATTCTACCTCGAACCTGGTGACAGCTCCTCTGTGAAATTAAAAAATAGACTTCATACATAAATTAGGACTTGCCAGTTACAGCCTCTGCCCAGCCAAAAGAAATCTGCTCTGATTTCAAGACTACTCTTGTCGACCTGTCGTCAGACTTCTCAGAAGCATTAGGAGTGGAGATTACTGCCAGCTCTGGGCTCTCTCCTGAGCAGCTCCTCATGTGCTGACTTTTGAGAGCATTCACGATTTCTCTGGACTTCCCCTGTGTCACACAGGAAAACCTAGACAGATGGTCAACCTGAGCAGCATCTTGCTTTCAGAGCCTGTCTCCGTGTGTGGGCCTGGTCACCCTAGGACCAACAAAACAAAGCTAGAGAAGGACAACTGGGTGGTCTACCATGTTAGGGAAACCAACACATGTCAACAGACTATGAAAATTAGGACTCTTTCCTCTGTAAATAAACTATAAGTGTTCACCAAACCTTGGAGTCTATGGGACTCTGTAGCACCTCTTATCCATATAATTCATTTTAGCAGTAATCATATCCTCTCAGACAAACATGTTTTGTGTTTAGCCTTGCCTTCCCCACAGGACTTGAAATACCTTGAGAACAGGAAATGTGATTTATATTCCTTTTGAATACTAAAACCACAGCCCTGGAAACACAACAGATAATTCTCCTTGAACTGAATTAAAATGGAATGGAATACAAGAATTAGGGACCACCTCTTGAAGTTTGAAATAGGTAATTTGGGGGTTAAAAGTAAAAGAAAAGGAAAGAAAAATACAATCTTAAAATTATCAGGCAGTAAGTTTACAGAAGTTATTACCCACAGAGGTGATATAAGCAAATACATAGGTTCTAAGATTTTTATTTGGATTCTTTGAAATATTTGTGAACCACATATGCTAGCTTTATATCTATTTCCCTCTCATTCTACATTAATATTAAATAGATATGTTAGTGTGAAGATAGATCATAGGTATAGGTAAGTAAAATAGTTGGTTACTTATAAGAGTCAAGTTTCGCATAACAAGAGATAACTTAAAAGGTAGCTATGAATGTGAATTGGTACAGCCACTATAGAGAACAGTATGGAGGTTCCTTAAAAAACTACAAATAGAACTACCATATGACCCAGCAATCCCACTACTGGGCATATACCCTGAGAAAACCATAATTCAAAAAGAGTCATGTACCAAAATGTTCATTGCAGCTCTATTTACAATAGCCCGGAGATGGAAACAACCTAAGTGTCCATCATCGGATGAATGGATAAAGAAGATGCGGCACATATATACAATGGAATATTACTCAGCCATAAAAAGAAACGAAATTGAGCTATTTGTAATGAGGTGGATAGACCTAGAGTCTGTCATAGAGAGTGAAGTAAGTCAGAAAGAGAAAGACAAATACCGTATGCTAACACATATATATGGAATTTAAGAAAAAAAATGTCATGAAGAACCTAGGGGTAAGACAGGAATAAAGACACAGACCTACTAGAGAATGGACTTGAGGATACGGAGAGGGGGAAGGGTAAGCTGTGACAAAGCGACAGAGAGGCATGGACATATATACACTACCAAACGTAAAATAGATAGCTAGTGGGAAGCTAGTGGGAAGCAGCCGCATAGCACAGGGAGATCAGCTCTGTGCTTTGTGACCACCTGGAGGGGTGGGATAGGGAGTGTGGGAGGGAGGGAGACACAAGAGGGAAGAGATATGGGAACATATGTATATGTATAACTGATTCACTTTGTTATAAAACAGAAACTAACACACCATTGTAAAGCAATTACACTCCAATAAAGATGTAAAAAAAAAAAAAAAAGATAGTTATCTCTAACGATTTTCATGCCTCCTGCATAAGCATGCCATTCTTGTCAGTCGACTGACCAGTGGTGATGGGAGAACTAACATTTAGCTCAACAGAAAGCTGAGGAGGTTTTGCCAAAGTCCCATGAAGGCTCATGATTAAAATTATTTTCCTACCGCAGTACCTGCCATTCTTCCACAGACCACTAGTGGTTAGACACAGATGGATAAACAATGCTTTCTGTACTTTGATTTCATGGACAAAGCTCCATGATGTTTGTGTCAAGATGTTTTGGGGAAAGTCCTTCACTTTGGACATTGAAATGTCAAGTGGGGTGAAATATCAAGTGGGACAGCCCCTCTCTCGACCAGGGACCACTCCCTGTCAGAAGTGAAGCTTGTGCGGTATAGGTCTGACCCCTTCCTACATGCATCTTTGCTTCTGGAGTTTTGAAATTTCACCGCATTCTCCAAATGCCAGCTTTGAGAGACATACAAAGCACAGAATGTTTATCAGTCTCTTCTTGTAGTGTCTGGCTTTCTGGCACTTTCTTCCTCTGCTGAATCATGACAATGCTGCCAGGGAAGCCATTGGAACCCTCTCCCCCAATGACTGCCGTTGCTAATACAGTGCCGAGCCTGCCCTGCCTGCCCGATTGAGACATGGCTGGGGACTTCACAACCACTGTAATTACAGAGTCCACCCACCACTGCAAGCGAGACACGGAGCCAAGAGAACATCAAGTTTAGGATTCCATTGTGCTTTGTTTTTTACTGCCTCATAATACTAAAGTTCCAGCTTGGAGATGAAACATTATATAAAGAGACCTAGGTTTGTTTTCAATGATAATTTGTTTTTCAGCCCAAACAAAGTAGGTAGAGTTGTTGTTGTAGTTGTTATTTAATCTCAGTGCTTCTGGATGAACAGTGACCATTCTTTACCTCCTCTGGTCAAACTCTTTAGGTGGTTTTCAGAAATTGGTTAATATGTCCTCAGATCACCCCTGGGAGGAAGTTAAGTATCTTTGTTTTTCTAGTTGGAAAACATGAAGCATAAAAAGCTCCTTAGGCAATTGCCTTAGCCTGTCAGGAATGGAAGCCTGAGCTGTCACTGGGGAACTCTTGGTGTCTTGGAGGGAGGGCACTCTTGTCTTCTCACTGGAGGGAGATAGCATGTGTGCACTGTCCAGGGGCAGCAACATGGCGGTGAGAGCAAGCCTCCCACTCAAGGAGACCGTGCCTCTGAAACTTCCCCCAGTGGTGCCTCTCTCTCCTGGCTGACAGTTACAGCAAGTGACCTTCAACTCTATGGAAAGTCCAAGTGACTAATTTAATGAACCTTTGTTGGGGGGGGGGGCAGGGAGGCAGAGTGGGAAGAGGCTGCCTGGGCCCAGGGCCAGTGTGAGCCATCTTCAATCCATGCGGGGGGTTGAGGGAGAGATGAGAGCAGAAGGTGTCAGAAGAAAACAGGTTTCTCTACATGGTCAGGGAAGAGAGTCTGACCATGTGGACAGATGGAGGCCCTGGGTTATGGAAGCAAAGCCTGTCAGCAAACCAGGAGCACTTCCTGTCTGCAGGCAGGCAGAGGGCCAGTTCTTCGATGAGCTGGAAATAGGAAGCAGTGGGTGGTGGTCAGCAGAGCCCTTTTGCTCTGTGGCTTTTACGTAGTGAAGTGAAAGAGCTTGTTATGTCAGTGATCCGGGGAGCTTGTTTCTGTGCCTTGTTCTCTTTTATGTTTCCTCTTGTAATACTTGATGGTGCTGTATCCACAGAGGCCACACGGCAGTTACGTCTCAGACATACATCAGCCAAGAGCCATTGTTCAGGCTGCAGTCGTTTTGCCCAGCCGCGTGGCTGGCTATGTTTAGATCATGATTTAGTTCACTTGCCTCTGCTTTCTCGAAAGCAGGAGGGGGCAGGGCGAGGAAGGTTCCTTCTGTCGCCCTTTCTCTGAAGAAGTGACGGCGCCTTCCAGGCATTCTTACAGCTCAAAGCCCTGTTCTAAGTAACATGGAGGTAATGACTGAACATGGGACCAGGTCACTCTGGTGAGCTAGAGATTTTCCTCCCAGATTTTCTTTGTGAATTGTTGCAACCCTGTCAGGTGGGTGGTATTGTTTGGAGGAAAATGAGGCTCAAAGAAATGCACGAGGTCTCCTAATAGACAGCCTGACCCTACCCTAAAGGACCTTTTGAAGAACCATAACCAGCAAGAAGGCAGGTGGAACTCAGATGGCTCTGAGCCCTGTCAGCATTTCCAGGCCCACTGCCTTCACAGGAATCCAGTCTGACTACCTTCTAGTCACCCTTTCTGACGCAACTTGGCTACTAATCTCCGCTGGAGTTTCTGAGGGAGCCCAAGATATGGCATCCCTCCTTCCCACCTGAGTCCCAAACAAAGTGAGAAACATCACCATTCTTTTTTTAATTTACTTTTTATTTTATATTAGAGTATAGTTGATGTACAATGTTGTGTTAGTTTCAGGTGTACAGCAAAGTGATTCAGTTATACATATACATATATCCATTTTTGTCAGATTCTTTTCCCATATAGGTTATTATAGAATATTGAGTAAAGTTCCCTGTGCTATACAGAAGAAACATCACCATTATTAATTAAAAAAAGGACTGCAGTGGGAGACTTGTCCACTGACTGGACTCCAAAGTTAGGCAGACATCTCTCCCCAGGCTTGGGAAACAAGGAGAGCCTGCTGGGTGAGACTTACCTTGTGGGGGAGCAGCGAACTGCCCTCTTGGGGGCACGGCTGCACCAAAGAGAAGGCAGAACATCAGGATCTGCACACCTCTGGCAGAGTGAATTGAGGGCCAGGAGGCCAGTGTTACAGGTCCTGGGGCTTCACAGACACCTGGCAGTAGCTCTCAGGAAGTGAAGAGTCACTTATCCTGACGCTTCCTCCAGGCTATCTTAGGTGGAGCCTGTAGAATATTCTAAGGCGCCCTCTCTGCTCCCCCACAGCCCTCCCTGCATATTGCTGTCTTGTCACATATAATTCTGAATTATGACTTACTGTTCACGTGCCTCTCTCCTCCTGAGGACTGTGCATTCTAATGAATGTCCTGGGTCCTTTCATCTTTTTGTCCACAGTGCCTGGCACAGAGCAGGTATTGGTGAGAGCTGGTTGAATGGCACTGAACTGGGGCACTGAATGTCTTTACCAACCAATACTGGCAAAACTTTGTTGTTGAGTGGTCTCAGAAACTTCTGAGATGTTTTTCTAAGTGGTCATTTACAAAGTCAGGATAAGCACTGATGAGACGTAGCTCTAGAAGTTCTAAAGGAAAACAAAAACTATAATGCGTAGATAAAAGCTGCAGAGGCTGTTGGCAGCCAATTCTATTTATCAACATGAACCTGTGCGTCCGCTGGTGATTAATTACAAACATGTTGCTGGCGAGGGATCAATCCAAGATTTAATAGGGGCCTCCAGTTACATTCATTCCCTGTAGTGAGGTACAGTTGACCCTTGAACAACGTGGGTTTGAATTGCGTGGGTCCACTTATACACAGATTTTTTTTTTCCAAGAGTAAATACTACGCTGCTATATCACCGGAGGTTGGTTGTATGCACAGATGCAGAACGAGGGATATGAAGGAACCGCATATACGAAGGAACCAAGCATACGAAGGGCTGACTATAAATTATACTCGGATTTTCGACTAAACAGAATGTTGGCACCCCTAACCTCCATGTTGTTCAAACTCAAAGTTTGATGCCCAGAGCAACAGCAGCACCTGGGAGCTTGTTAGAAATGCAAATTCTCAGACCCCGTGTCCCCCTCGTCCCGAATAATCAGGATTTCTGTGAACAGTGTCCAGGAATCTGTGTTTTAACAAGCCCTCCTGGTGATTCTCAGGTTGCTCAAGTTCGAGAAGCATTGTTGCGATGAGCTTCCTCTAGTGTGGGAAGAACAGAGTTGCAGCGTCAAAGAAAATAATAGTAAGAGTTCACATAATTTGCAAGGTGATGTTCTAAACATTGTAAGTGTATTATCTCCATTATTCCTTTCATCAGTCCAGTGAAATGGTTACTATTTTTCACTTGGTTTTATAGATGAGCAAACTGAGACTCAAAGCCAGGACTAGGGAGAGGCAAGGGAGGCACTCTCCTCCTCGTGAGAGAAATTTAAGAGGATGCCCCAAACCCAGTAATCAAGGTTAATAATATTTTAATATTTTAAAATATCAAAATGAATGCTAATAAATTAATGATGATCAGAATATCAAAGAAAGATCCAACAGGCAGAATGGTTACAATTACTTGTCAGGTCATATGGTTAGTAAGAAACAGAGTAAAGACTTGAACCCAGGCTGGTTGACTCCAGACACTGCATACTCAACGGAGATGCCATGGACCTCCTGTCAACTAATACTGCCCTGTTCTGATAGGGAAGGAAAGGTCCAACTCTAGGAGCAAGCAGCGTTTGGGTCACAGGGACGCCTCATGGTTCTGAACTCACTGGGACCTAAACAAAACAAAACAAAACAAAAAACTATCTTAAAACGGAAGCAGAAAATTCAGATGGGGGCCTAAATTTCACAGCTTGGCCATCTATAAGAAAGAAAGATGATTTCTTCTAAGTATGAGAAAGGAAGACAATTTCTAAAGCTTCCTCCCAGTTTTTCTTCTGGCGGGCTCCTGCTGGGAGAATCAGTGGGTAGAACTACCCTGCATTCTGGCTGTAGGAATGTGATAATTAGAATCACTTAATATAACTGCAGTGGCCTCCTTGGTCCATCCCCCTTTGGAGAGAGAGATTGAGTATTTCCCTTGCTTCCAATCTGTGAGATTCTGGCAGACAGGCAAGCTGCTTGTCTTGAGGGCTTGTCATTGAGAGCTGGTCACCTAGAATGCCCCAACATGTTTGGGCTGCATTGTTAAACTCCATTGGTATTCTCCCAGCAAAGCTCCTCTCCTTCTTTTACCAAATCAGCATTCTGTGAACAGGATATTTCCTAACCTGATAACATTGCACGTTTCTGCCGCACCCGCCATGATTCTTCCCTGCTTTATATACATTGATTCAAAGGAATATTTCTGGTAAATGTGTTCATGTGTCAGAAGACACATAGCTAATTACATAGGTAATAAAAATTTTACATGATACATTAAAGAAGGTCAAAGGGTTTATGGCTATCTCCCATTTTCCCTCTCTTTAGTGGGGACAGAGGAGAGGATGTTATAAACCTAGAATTCTTGCTGGTCATGTACCCTGTGATATTTAAGGTAAGTGGGAGGTACAAAGTTTAAAACTGAGACATTTGGACAGAACTTCTAATATTTGGACAGAACTTCTAACTGGCCACATAGTGGTCAGTTTTTCTGGCCACTATGTATTTTGGTAGCTGTAGTATTTGGGGATAAGTAGTTTCTCAGATTTGTAATTTCAACCCAATGGAGGTCATTTCCTGGGGGCTACAAAGTGAGTGCTGGATGAGTTTACATTTCTTTTGCTATTGATAGCAATTTGTGTTTACTCTTTTTCACCTTTTGAGTATAAATATTTTTTTTCAATAATTTATCCTAGAAATATGTATAGAGCACCTATTCACTAAAATCATGAGGGACAATTACATGGGGAAGCTGTAGTCTCTGCTTTTCAGGAATTTATAGACAACTAACAGTCAGGAAACGTAACTGATAACTCTACTGCAAGATAGGACAGACTAAGAAGAAATAGCGTACGTACTTTAGACATTCAGCGATGAGAGAGACACACCTGGAAAGGATCTAGGAGGAGGCTCAGCACAGTGGATCAAAAGGGTTTGTTAAGTGAAAGAGGGCTCCAAGTGAAGAGAGCAGGAGCAAAGGCACGGGGATGAAGAGGGATGGATGAAGCATGTTCTAGAAAAGGAAAGTGTCCCGTTGGGCTGGAAAGTAGAAATTAGATGAGGGGTTTTGAACTATATTCATTAGGCACGAGGGAGCCAGTGAAGATTATGTTTTTCAGCAGTGTTAGAATATAAGTAGAGGGCTTCCCTGGTGGCGCAGTTGTTGAGAATCTGCCTGCTAATGCAGGGGACACGGGTTCGAGCCCTGGCCTGGGAGGATCCCACATGCCGCGGAGCAACTAGGCCCGTGAGCCACAACTACTGAGCCTGTGTGTCTGGAGCCTGTCCTCCGCAACAAGAGAGGCAGCGACAGTGAGAGGCCCGCGCACCGCGATGAAGAGTGGCCCCCGCTTGCCACAACTAGAGAAAGCCCTCGCATAGAAACAAGACCCAACACAGCAAAAATAAATTAATTAATTAATAAAGTCCGACCCCCAACATCTTCTTTAAAAAAAAAAAAGAATATAAGTAGAGCTATGCTTTTGAGCAGTGCTTTTCAGCCTTTAGTATGCATTCACATCACCAAGGGATTTTGTTAAAACGCAGATTCAGATTCAGAAGGTCTAGGCAGGGGCTTGAGAGCCTGCATTTCTAAGAAACTCCCAGGTGATGCCCTTGCTGCTGGACTACAAAGCATGCTTTTAGTAAGGAGTCTTCAGAAATATGTTGTAATGGGAGATCAGATAAATTAGAGTGGAGGAAGGATGGAGACTGAAACAGGGCTTATTACACTGGCCCAACAGGAGGTAAAGCAGGTCTGAACTAGAGCAGAGTAATATCTGGTGGAAGTGAAATATGTAAGGCTTGACAGCTACCTTACACAGAGTGAGGGAGAATGGGATCCATCACATATGACCCTAAGACCCCCAGACTGTGGACCCGGGTGCTGTGAGTATGCCCCTCCCCTAACACTTTGTGCTCTAGTCATCCAGAACTACTTACAGTTCTTTGGAGTTGCCAGACTATCTGTCTAGGCTTGTGTCACATTGCTGATTCTGAAAGAAATGCTAGTGTATCTCTCCAGCCCCCATCAGACTAACTCCTACAGAACCCATGCAACTCAAGTCAGGTGTTACCTCTTGCTGGATGTCTTCCTAGTACCCTCAACTACCCCCTTCCCCTAGGCTGGATTAGGTATCACACCTTTGTGCTGCCGTGACATCTTGTGAGGTATCAGATCAAAGCACTGTGTAGTCAGATGACATACTTGACAAGGTATGACCCTGTGCTTCTGGAGTATAGGAATTCTCTTTCTCAGTTTTATAACCTCAGCGTCCCAACAAGGTGGAAACTCAACAGTGTTTGATGAATGACTGGATGAGTCATGAGGAAGAGCAGAGTTTTACTCACCTGGTGGCAATGGCTTTTGTTTTTGTCATTTCTGGTGAGAAAGGAAGTTGTTTAGATGTTGGACTGAATCTAGTTTGGTACATGGTAATTTTGAGGTGCAGAATATCAGATGACGATGTCCAACAAGTAGTTAGACATTTCAGAATACAGCATAGAAGACACTCAGATCTCAGTACAATGACTTAGGAGTCATATGTATGGAGTTGACAGTTAAGAATACAGAAGGGGATCAAATAAAGACAGAGAGGGAAAGACAAAGGGAGAGAGACAACCAGCAGAGGAACAGAGTCACAAAGAGAATGAGACAGAGAGTAGACAGGGACAGATGGAGGTAGATGGAAGACAACAGCTTTATACTTCACTTTTGAAGCCCTTCCTTCTGTGACACCCAATGTGAGGGACATGATTGGGACACATGTCACTGTGTAAGGGTGATGTTAGTCCTGGAGGACTTTGGGACGCGGCAGGAGGGAGATCCTGTGGGGAATTAGGCCTAGGTGTGAGGTCAGGATCCAAAAACCGAGTTGAAATCCAGGTTATACAGGCCTGTTTCATGCCTTTCTACCTTCCAACCTGGGAAGAATTTCATTCATCAAAATTTAGGTGAACTTACAGCTTGGTCCCAATTCCTCTGCCCTTTGCTTTCCAAACTGCTTGATGAGATAATCTATTCAACACACACACACACGTACGTTACTACGTTCTTCTTTCTATCAGGTAGTCTTGTGTGCATTTAAGAATAAGCCTTTTCAGGCTAGAAGTAAGTAAGAGCCATTTTCTCCAAGTAAGAGCCCCCAAATTTTATCCAGAGCAATACACTCCACAGAAACAAATATCCGAATGCAGGCTGGTGGGCACCCCTCAAATCATCCTATGTGTCGGCATCTACAAGGCCTTCAGAAAGAATGATCACATCCAGCCTTTTTTTTCTTGTTGCCCAAAGCAGCATTTTAACAGACTTGTATTGTGTTTTCTCCATTCAGTTCACTTAGAGGGTGACATTTTGCCCTCAAATTCATATGCATAGTTGCTCTTAGAGACTTCCAGAGCTACATTCCTGACAAAATCAGACCCTCTGTTTTATCTGAAACAACCCCCCAAAGAAAATCATCGGATCTGAATGAACAGAATAATTCTTTATGTCCACGGGAGACAGGCAGACAAAACCCAATAAAACTGAAGAAAGAAAGAGACATGGCCATGATTTGTTTTTCATAATTACTTATTCAGAGTAGAAAGGAACAGGGAAAGAAGGTTCCTTTTAACATGTCTTGACGTGACGGATGAGGTGTGCTCGTCATGTGTATGCAGGAGAGATGAATGCAGGGCAGTCTTATTAAAGGCGATGTTTCACGTTGGGCGGAGATATATTTCTATCTGCAACGCTGGAGATAAACACCCGGCGTTTTATTCCTCATTTTCATTGTGCTTAAAGCCCCTCGCTGTTCTCTCAGAGTGGCAGGTGCTGTGACTAGCTTGCATCAGACCTTTTTTTCTATGTCCCATCACAAAAACAATCCCCCTTTCAAGACATGAAATAGAAATACCCTAAATGCATGTTTTCCTCCTAACAATACCCCCAAACGTGTCTGTGATAGATCTGGAAATCATACTGGAGGGCAAAAAACCTACATCATCTCTGAGTTTATTTTCCCTTCCTTGTAACTCAGTCACACAGTTTTCTTTGGTGCAAACCTCGTCCCAGCCAGAAATCAAGGGAGAGAAAGAAAAAAGGAAAGTTTTATCTAAATTGGCTTTGTTTCTTCGGTTATGTGCAAAGCGTAAACAAACTTTTTCTACCTAAAACACACAGCCTTTACTCATGAAAGAGTTGAATCCAGAAGCTTCTGACTTGAGCTGTAGCAGCAATAAGCTGGATCTGTGATTTAAAGGAAAGAAATTAATAATACAATTGTTCACATTTCTGATTAGGGGAGGGTGTTAATTCATCCTTGAATCATTTTCTAAGGCTGTGATGAATTCTAGGATAAAAAAATTTAAAAATAGTACGTGCAGGAAATGTCAAAATAAGGTTTATGCCATAAATATTTATGCCTCCATGGTACAGTCATGTGAGGACCTAACTTGTATCCTAAGCCATGTAAATACATAAATAAATAATCTGGGATTTGAGGATGCCTAGGAGATTATAGTACACATCACTCATGTTATAGGAAAGGAAGCATTGGCCAAGAAATTAGCTATATAGCATAAATATTATTCTTTAGTCGTGAATGCAATTATTTACTTATTATAATCTTTAAATTTTTAAAAAATTTCTTTATTTTTATTTTCTTCTTTCATTTTGCACCTGCAGTGAGGGAGTTTGACACTAACTCATAGGTGTGCTACTTCTATAAACAGTTTTTGAATAAGTAAAGAAAGGATGGGACATGATCCCTACCCTGAAGTAACTCAGTGGTTGAACTCAAGTCTCGTGGTCCCCAGGCGACTGCAGGGCCTTTTGTTTTGAGCAAAGAGTGTGTCAAGCTCTTTTCTTAGAGCTTCTACATTAAAAAGGGCTGCTAACTGCATCTTTTAACCTGTAAAGACTCAGGAAAAATAAGTTACCAAAAGCATTTCAAATGTTGAATTATTTCTTACAACCCGAAAAGAACGACTGGTGATGGTAAGTTACCTTCACCTTTGGATGAGTGGCCCTGTGTCACTGCAGTATTTGAGAAGTCCCTGTGGTACAACAAGGTGTGTGAAATCTGGGTGTTGTCATTTACTGAGAACCCACCTCATGGCACATACTAGTTTGAAGTGCTTTGTACATGCATCTCATCTCACCCTCAGAATAGCTCTGTGCTGTGGTGCTGTGCCCATCACACAGTTGAAGACCCTGAGGGTCAGAAAGGTTAAGTGACAGAATCACAGAGCTAACAGTGATAACAACTTAGGTTTAGACTCGGCCTTGTCAGGCTCCAAATTCCTTGCTTTGGCCCCTATTCTGCCTCCCAGATTCACTGCTAATAGCAATATGGTATCCAATTCTTCCAATTTTTTTTTTTTTTTTTTTTTTTTTTGGCTGTATACGGACCTCTCACTGTTGTGGCCTCTCCCATTGCAGAGCATAGGCTCCGGACGCGCAGGCTCAGCGGCCATGGCTCACGGGCCCAGCCGCTTCGCAGCATGTGGGATCTTCCCGGGCCGGGGCACGAACCCGCATCCCCTGCATCTGCAGGCGGACTCTCAACCATTGCACCACCTGGGAAGCCCCCTTCCGAGTAATTTTAACTATGAGCCAGTAGTGAGCACATACAGCCAGACTGGTCTGGAGCATAGTTTCCCATTTTCTCTCATAGAAACCTACTGGATCCTATAGCCTTAGGGTCCCAAAGAGATAGAATTCCCTATGAGATCCCTGTCTGGCTTCCTTCAAATAGTGAAGCTTCTGCTACCAATAAAAAGTTATATCCTGACAGCTCCTGTGTAAGACAGGACCGTAACACAGTCATTTGAACATGTAAGCCTTTTCCTTCACCTTGGGGTGATGGAAGTAGATGGAAGAATCATCCGTATTTTATGTGATAGTACTGCATGTCACCATGTTTGTGTGTGACAAACTGCTCTGGTTGCAATCCTTCACATTTATATATGTGTACAATTTTTTAAAGCCCTTACACATCATGATTTTATCAGGCCAGCCCCTTTTATAGACTAGGAGACTTGAGTCCTAGCAGGTTTAAAGTGACAGGTTATGTAGCTAATTCACAGAGGAGACAGAACCAGAACTCACATTTCTTAATGCCTGGACCAGCGTTCCTTCTACTGTGCCAAGTTGTTGAAAATTCTGAGCCTTATCACGTGCTTCTCATCTTTTCCCTGAAAAATCACAAGACAGCACGATGTTATCTGGCCTATCACTGTAAATATTTTAGCATTTAAATGAGGAGGAGGAGTAAAGAGAGAAAAATGTTTTTGTAGAGATTTCTTTCAGAGATAGGAGGGTTCTTGGTCTCCATCCAGATATCATGAGCATTTAATGAGACTATTGTCCACAAGTTGGTGCAGGGTTTAGCAATGAGGTGGTAGCTGTTTGGTGCTTTTCAGTCTCCCTCAAGGTCTCCAGAGGGAAAACAGGAAGCAGGATTAGTACTGACAGAAGCTGCCTCTGGTCCCGGCCTTGAGGAAAGCAGGTCACCTCTCTGAGCCTCAGTTTTACCTTCTTTAAAATGAGTAGTAGTTCCTGTTTTTCCCAGCTCACAGAGTTGTTTTTGAGAATCCAGTAAGGTAATGCATTGAAAGTTCCTGGAAAACCATTCACATTACATGCCTTACAAATGTAAGGGATGCTTTTGAATATTATTAATGGATCGCAGAGATTCCACAGCACTGAGAAAACAATGGAATTAAAAGAATGCAATACACTTCACTCTAAGTTACATTTTTTTCCCTCTTGAATCAAAAATGGGGAAAATAATATTTATTCCACAGGGCTTGTATAAGAATAAAAGGAAACGTCTGTAAAGGACTTAGAGTAGTAGTTGGTGTACATCTGGCACCTCTTCCACAACTTCCAGTGGTGAAGCCTACCTCATCAGATAGGCTGGCAGATGATCCCAAGTAAGACAGTGAGTATTCTTCTTGTTTGTTACTCTTCTGTCATTCTCAGTTTACTCCACTTCCTCTAATTCCACAATAAAAATAGAGCTATTCATCAGATAGCAAGCCCAGGGTCCCTGTCTTCTAAGGTCAGCACCATGGGTGGGGGGGTGCCACACAAATATTTGGGGGATTATTTAGTGATTGAATCTGGGGAACTGAGCTGATGAATTCCTCCACATTTCCACATACTGTTGAACTGAATCCACTGCCACTACATACTTTTCTGGTCCCAAACTACTTCTCGACCTCTCTCCTCTCCCAGATCCCTCCTCCTGTACTTTCTGGAAGATTTGCCCATGACTTAGCATGTCAGCTAGCCCTGGAGTTTACACACTGATTCTCTTTTTTTCTCAATAAGCATTCTTCCTGACCGTATTATGAGGATTCTCTAGATGTATATATTTGGTTTGTGTCCCTCGAGGCCCTGATTAATGTTACTCGGCATCCACCCAACAGTGTGCTTTCAGTTACTAATTGCTTTACCTGGTTAGTAAAAAGCCTAATCAATTAGGTAGCAGAATTTGGAAGAGAACATCCAAGCTCCAAAGGAAAAGCCCAGTGCTCATTCCTTTATACATCAGCCTTCCTGCCATGAAATTATTAGACCCTCATAAGCCCGTCATTTCAACTGCTGTCCTCTTCGTTTATTCTCTCCAGCCCTCCCCAGAGAGAACTCCAGCATGATATTTAGTACAATTGGGCTAACATCTTCAGACACTGCATTTAGGTGTTTGAAATAAAATGTGTAATTATGGTAGTGGAAAGCTGCATCTGATTCCAAACAAACCTCGTGTTCCCCTGGCTATAATTAGAGAGCAAGGTTTGCAGCACACATTTTCCCAGCAAAGCCAGTTCAAGTGAGGCTTCTGTTCTTTCAGAGGGGCTCCTGGAAGTATACAGCCTGGTGATGAAATGATTGGACATTTGTCCCCCTTCTCAATTCTAAACGGATTGTCCATCATCATTCATACAGCCTAAAAGGAATTAGCGTTTGGAGTTTTGGATAATACTCTTCAAGTGTATTTGTCTCTAAACAGGAACAAATTAGAACAAGGAAGGAACGTTGCAGACACCCACAGACATCCATGGACCAACATGTGCAGAAGTAAAAACTGTATCTTAAATGCCTCCAGAGCCTACCTTAAAATCCACAATATTAGCAGCAGGAGCAAGGTGACCAAGGGCTCAGAGGTTTTCCTGTTTCCTATGTAAGGACTGTCCATGTGAATCTTCTCAAAACTGTGGATTTCCCCACTGTCCTTGGAGGGTTTATGTAATTAGGCATATTTAGCTGTACCATGTTATAATGCTACAGGAAGAATCCCATTTGTCAGCAGTTTTAAACTTTGCCAAATAAAGGCTTATTGGCAAACGGCAGTGAACACTCTGATAATGACCCAACTTTAGAAAACACACACCCTGCTGTGTTGTATTCAAGCCACAGTTCTACTGAAATAAAAAAGAGAGACAATGCCTGCTTTCAGATACCACAGATCCTTTGTATTCCAATAAAAGTCTAAATTAATGTTTTAAAAGGTTATTGCTATTTTTTCCCATTTAGCTGGCATCGTTTATAACTCTTATTTAAACAAGGTCCTACGTTATTTTACTATTTCTTTTTGCACAAAAACTAGTGTTTGATTGCATTAGATCATCAGCTTCTGGTTTTCATTAGACAAACCTGAAATACCCTATTATTAAGATTAAACAAAAAAATAGTTGTTTTCTTATTCTGAAACCTATTATTTTGAGGCTACTCTGACCAGAGGAAAAGAAATCAGCTTTGCAAAACCTGACAGAGAGATCCTTCAAGAGGAGTAAGATAACCTCATCAATGCTGCATTTGGGTTGTATATGGGTCCCTTCTTAGAACTGACAGTGGGAAAGAGGGATAAGTTAATTCCTTGACTTTTGCAGTACTTTCCTTATTAAGAAAGGACTTTCAAAGTGCAACATACATGGCAAAATATACTGTTTGCCTATGTAATTAATGCCTGCATTCCTGTGAGGCGCTCCTGAAAATCTACAATAAAAAATAGCACTTGGACCCAAGGGTTGTCGGGGGTCTTCTATCTCCACGTCATTTACACTTATTCTAGTGTTAAGTCAACATAAATACTAGGCCGAGCCATTAGCAAAGGAGGGGCAGTCACAGCAGCCTAACAGGAAAATGAGGTCAAGATAACATGCACCAATCAGGACCTCCCTAACTCTCCCACCCACTCAAATGAGAACTCTAGCCCCCTCTCTTATGGTCTCTTCCACCTGACTTATTCTTGCTGGTCGACTGGACCTCAATCAGAAGCCATCGCTCTAGGACACCTACCTCAGCCAACCAAAGAGGAGTTAGGTGCCCTCCCATGAGTTTGCAAACTATTATAGCTCTAATTATACCATATTGTGACCATTTCAGACTTGTTGGTTTCCCACATTGGACTAATGTGAGGGACCACATCTTTTCAATATTGTATTTGCTGCATCTAGCCTACTGCACGCCACATACGAGGTGTTTAATAAAGGTTGCTTAAATGAATGTCCCCTCAGACTAGCGTTCTTGATTGTCCCCTCACCTTCGCCAGTTTCTTCTGGTTTTGCCGCAGATTCCTGTGATGATGGCTGGCCCCACTGGTGATGTTGGCCAGAGCGCCAGCACTGCCACTGAGGTGCCCACTGACAGCAGCATCCAGGCTGCCTGTGCCTGACTGTGCTCCCCCTGCAGATGCACAGATCCTGATTCAGATGATGCATTGTTTCGTTAGCTTATTTTATACTTCCTGTGTCTTTGCACCACCACCCTTATTTTTAGGACATTCTAGGCATGGCCCTTAGCAATCTAAGGGCCAGAGGTCTGCTGTGCTCAGAATCACCCCTTTCTCTGTGACAGTGGTTCAGACTCATGTACCTTGGTTTTCATCTCTGAGAATGAGTTTTTTCTCAGGATGCTGTCTGGCTCCTCATCTAAATGAAACTTAGTGGAATTTCCCTTCCGTATGTCCATCTGATATACCCAAATATGTCCGATTATGAGGGTAAGCACAATGGAGGCTCTAGCTGGAGCTCTTCCTGCTCTGAAGAACTGTCTGAGCATCAGCAAACTTTGGCTCCCTTGCATTTCAGGAGAGGTGTCAAGGGTCCTGGTAAGGTAAAATACAGGGCACTCAGTTAAAATTGAGTATCTGATTAACAACGAATACATTTTCTAAGTATATGTCCCAAATATTGCATGGGACATACTTATACTAGGGAAGTACTGCACTTCAGCCCCAAACTAAACACCTCACCAGAAGTGATAATGGTATTATCACATCATCCTTTATCCCCACTTACCTGAGCTTATTGTAAGCCTTTGAGTATTGAATAACTAACAAGAAAAATATAAATGGTCAACAGTGTGGTGAAATCAGGCAGGATGTTGTATGAGACATACTTATACTAAAAAACGACTTGATGTTTAAATGAAATTCACATTGTGTCCTGTGTTTTTATTTGCTACATCCGGCAACCCTGTATCAGAAGCATCATACAGCCGTTTGAAGGACAGGGACAGTAATGTTCCCAGTATGTCCCTATAATGACAGCCCCTGGGGCGGTCCTTGATGGAACAGATGGAACTGTCAACTGTCTCTGACCTCCTGACCAACATGCTCACCCCAATCCAGATGGTCTTCCGCGTTCTAAAGGGAGGACACGTCACCTAATCAGCAAGTTCTAGACTCTGGATGTCTTATTTGTGTATCTTGAGTGGTGAAAGGTCTTTGGGGAAGAGAGAGGGGGAAGTTTAGAGGATACCTGTGGCAGCACTGCATCAGGCTGCATCTTACTGGAGTTGAGAAGTGCTGCACCAAAGAGTTCTGGTTTAAAGTCATGAAAGCTTAGGGAGTAGCTTCTGAGACTTTGCTCAGAGAAAATCCAAGCTCCACATGTCATGTAGAACTTCTGCTAGCCATTCTGCCCTGGGGATTGGCTTGGAGTCATCTCAGCCTGTTCATGTTGGGCAGAAGTGCTGTGCTTCAGCCCCAAAAGCTAAGTAGCTCAGAAGAGGTGATAATAGCATTTTCATGTCTTCCTTTATTCCTCTTCTACCTGGTCTTACTATAAGCCTCTGAGTATTGAATAACTAACAAGAAAAATATAAATGGTCAACAGTATGATGAAATCAAGCCAAGGCAAGAATGTGAAAATGAATTAACATGAACAGGGTAGACTTAATTTTCTTCCCTCAGTCCTGGCTTTTGTGCTCGCCACAAGTCTAATGGAGGCCCAGATGAACCATGCCATTGCCCGGGCACTTGTAACAAAACAAGAGGAGGTAAAGAGGGATGAAATCATCCGTGGAAGCAGGAAGCAATTAACCACATAAAGAAAGTGAAACATCATCAATGATAAGCCTCCCCATCAATTTACTCAGGTTTGAGAACTTTTTGTTCAGAAGGTCTTCAGTAAGTTTTCCTAGCTTTCTGCAGCTTCCTTAATTCAATAGCTTTTTTTTTTCAAAACGACAAAATTATGCAGTCATTACTGCCCACGTACCCAGGTCTTTATTGTATCATAGAGATTAGATGTGGGTGGAAAGAGTGGAAATAGGCAACACAGATGGAAATTTCAAAGGTCCTTAACGTTTGCCTTTGCTTGAGTATTTTGTATTATAGATCTTCCTCGATTTAAGATGGGGTTACCTCCTGATAAACCTATCACAAGTCAAAAGTATCTTAAGTTGAAAAGGCATTCAATACACCTAACCTACTGAGCATCATAGCTTAGTCTAGCCTACCTTAAACGTGGTCAGAACACTTACATTAGCCTACAGTTGGGCTAAATCATCTAATGCAAAGCGTATTTCATAATAAAGTATTGAATAGCTCATGTAGTTTATTGGACTCTGTACTGAAAGTGAAAAACAGAATGGTTGTGTGGGTCCAGCATGGTTGTAAGTATATCGGTCGTTTACCCTCGTGATCGGTGGCTCCCTGGGAGCTGTGGCTGCCACCGCTACCCAGCCTCACCAGCGAGCATCATACCCCATATCGCTAGCCCGGGAAAAGGTCAGAATTCGCAATTCCAAGTAGGGTTTCTATTGAATGCATATCATTTTTCACACCATCGTAAAGTCGAAAAATCTTAAGCTGAGCCATTGTGAGTCTGGAACCGTCTGTATTTTGGTCTTTGCCATCATCTGGTACTGTCCTGAGAGACGGAGCTTCTGTACTGTTGTTCTGAAAAACAACAGTCACTGCTAATCAAAACGATTATGAGTAGGTAAAGAGGGGAGATGGAGTCCCCAGTCTGATTTCCTGCTGTCTAATTACCTTTCTCTAAGGGTCTTGTGATTCTTGACAAAGAATTTAATGTGGTTGGAGATTTATTATTCTCTCTTACAGATCAAGAAAGGGAATTGTTATGTAGTCAATATTTGGGATAGTAATTGTTGATACCACTGTCTTTTTAAAAATTGATGTATAGTTGGCATACAGTAATATTGTATAAGTTACAGGTGTATAATATAGTGATTCACAATTTTTAAAGGTTATACACCATTTATAGTTATTATCAAATATTGGCTATATTCCCCATGTTGTACAGTATATCTTTGTAGCTTATTTTATACCTAATAGTTGGTACCTCTTATTCTCCTACCCCTATATTGCCCCTCCCCCCTTCCCTCTCTCCACTGGTAACCACTGGTTTGTTCTCTGTATCTGTGAGTCTGCTTCTTTTTTGCTGTATTCACTAGTTTACTGTATTTTTTAGATTCCACATGTAAGTGATATCCTGCAGTATTCGTCTTTCTCTGTCTGACTTATTTCCTTAGCATAAGGCCCTCCAAGTCCATCCATGTTGCTGCAAATGGCAAAATTTCATTCTTTTTTACGGCTGAGTAGTATTCCAGTGTGTGTGTGTGTGTGTGTGTGTGTGTGTGTGTGTGTATGTATACCACTTCTTTATCTATCCATCTGTTGATGGACACTTAGGTTGCTTCCATACCTTGGCAATTGTAAATAATGCTGCTATGAACATTGGGGGGCGTGTATCTCTTTGAATTAGTGTTTTGGGGTTTGTTTGTTTGTTTTTCGAATATATACCCAGGAATGGAATTGCTGGGTCATATGGTAGTCCTATTTTTAGTTTTTTGAGAAACCTCCATACTGTTTTCCACAGTGGCTGTACCAATTTACATTCCCACCAACAATACCACTGTCTTTTAACACAGGTGGTAGGTGATGGGCCTAATATATCTGATTTGTGTACAGATTTGTGTTAGTAGAGCTAATTTGGTCCATGGTACATTACAAATAGATATGGAAAAAAAACTTATTAGATCATGGTTCTGGAATATTTCCCTTTTAAGGAACTGTAAGCATCAAATGACTTATCCTGGGCAACAAAAGTTGCAGGATAATTAAGTAACTACTTTCAAGAGTGCTGGAAGTTACTGTAGGAAAAAGTGTAACCAACTACTTTTTACCTTCTTGGAAGACAAAACAATTTAAATTTCAGAATGGGTGGTGAAATCTTTCTCATCAGCATTTTACTGTAGAGGACGGGGAATCTTCCCCAAGTGTTTGAGAAAGGTAGGGAGGGGACCCAGTAACCTAGAACAATGTAAAGTTTTCCGGAGGATTCACAAGTTCGGAGAGGTCATAGAAACCCACTGGTCTCTAACTAAGAAACTTCTTGGGTCCTTCCTGTGCTGTGGTTCACAGGTTCTTCCACCTCAGGCATTCCCAAGTGAGGATGCATTATCAAACCCAGTCCCTGGTGGTTCGTTCACCCAAGCAACATTATTCACCACCATCTTTCTCACCCTCTCCTAAACGCTGGCCGACCACTTGGGGGTAAGGAAAACAGGAAGACTGAAATAAGATCTCCCATTAGCAGCCATTAGGAGCTCAACATTCATAGCTCAGCAGCCACTGAAATAGATTTTTCATAAATTTCCTGAGTAGCCTTGTGGAACCCAAGATAAAGAGCAGTTATTTGCTCCCTGTTTTACAGATGGCATAAATAACTTCCTTTGGCCACAAAGCTTTAGAGCTAGGAATGAAACAAAGATCTCCTAGGCCAGGGGCAGTAACATGAGCTCAGGTGGCTGCCTGGAAATTAGCACTTGAAGAGGGTGACGAAGGAGGAGGCTTTTAATGTGGGTATCATCACAGAATACAGTAAAGTATATTTTTCTTCATGTTTTTCAAATTCCATTTTGCTCCACCTCAGCATTTTTTGGTGTTCCATTTTTGATTACAATAGAAGGATCTTAAGTCATACAGAAAGAAGAATCCTGTATTTTTATTAGCTTAGGTATATTTCGGTTTCTTTTGGCCCTAATAACTCCAAGTAACATTTACCATGGCTATTTCTTAATCATTCTGTTCAAAATAGGAACGACAGAGGCCAAAGAGCAGTTATAACACAGTGCCTTGACGAACATAGGAATATTGTAGGGAAAGGTATGGGAGGGGAAATGATATGATGGAAAGAGACTGCCTTTTGATGTGATTAGTATATTAAAAAGGTGGTTAAAAAATAAAGGAGCCAAGTATTAAAGGCCAATATATTTAATAATGTTCAGGTTTAACCTAATTCTAATTTTCTAATTCACTCATAATAATACACATTAGCCAGAGGATTAATATTGGCCATAAACACCTACATGGTTTCCTCCTCTCTCTCTCTCTCTCTCTCTCTCTCTCTCTCCCTGCTCCCCCCACTTCCCCGCTCACACACACAGTACGTGTAGTATGTTAAAGTGGAGACTGGATGGTCAGTGAGTTTGTGGAGAGTACAATGCTTGTTATTCTTCTTCTCTCTAAGAGGCAAGAAACAAAGGAATTCCACAGCTTAGATCATGTGAGGAAACTCTTTCTAGCTCCCAGTAAATGTGTCGTCCAGTTCTCAAAATGCACAGGCTAAAGTAAACTTAGACTCTTATCCAAAGTCTTTGCTGAGAAAACAAAGGAATTAGGTTTTCCCTGAAGATTTTCCTAAACCAGTCAGATTTGCTTCTTTTGATCCAGGCGTATTAAAAGACAGTAAGAGAAATTTAGTCTTGGGAATTACTATTTTAAACAAAGGCCCGAAACAGTGGTGTCTATTTTTAAACCCTCCTCATTCCTCTCCAGTAACCAAGCGCAAGGTAATTTGAATTCTGTTTCCAGTTAAGACGGTCAACTTGATTCTACTGTACAATTCAGTGGTCTCTCCTTTATACTTGATTTCTATGATATTAAGTATATACAACATTTCCTTTCCTTTTAACCCGGTTTCCACTTACACTTTTCTGTGTATCTGAGATCTGTACTGTGACCTGCCTGAACTCATGGAAAATTGACGACACTGAAAGAGAATTGTAGTTAAGCTTCCCAATGGCACTTTTTAAAAACAGCAGTGGAAAAAAATAACAGGGCACTCATCAGATGTGATTTTTGGCAGACACTTCACTCGGGCTGCTCAGGGTATCCCCAGAAATTACAAACCCTCAAAGTTGTTCAGGGCACAGTAAATAAAGCAAGATAACTTATTTTAATGTTCAACTTATTGATGCAGTTCCCTTCTCTGCAAGTTTTTAGTAACATGGATTTTGATCTAAGTAAAAGGTCAGCTTTGAAGTTAAGTGTAAAGATATTTACAGGAAACGAAGCAGAAAGTGAGGTTTCATGCATTTTCAAATGTCTCTATTATTTAGGAGAAAATGAACTGTGGCATCAGTCAAAAGAACAACAGATGCCTACCCTCCTATATTAAAGTTAAATGAATACCTACCATACCAGTAGTATGCTACTAACTGAAATTGGAAATTCACTAAGGTATGTTTTCCCCAACTTTGCCTGTGAAAACAGGAAATAAACAACTGTGAATTAACGTTCTGAGTAAATATGTAGCAGTTGTAGTTTGGGGGGAGATGGGGAAGACCGCCAAGATGAAATCATCATGGTAGATTTTTTTTTTCTAGTGTGGGATGCTAACTAGACATTTGTGACAACTACATAATCAACAACATCTTTAAATATTTAATTTCTTGTCAGTTGTTATCTAAATTGATTTCAACTCATGTTTATGTAAGTGTGTATGTATTATGTACATACGTATAACTAGATCTGTCAGAGGGAAGTGGCAAATTGAAGCAATTATGTGGCTCATTCTGCAGAGTAAAAAGAGGAAGAGAAGAAACCTGATGGCGAGGAAAAGGACAATTTAGAAAATTGTAACTTACCATATAGATTTGTATTTAGGAATAGCTTGGACTTCCTCAAATTATATGTCTTCCTACAAATCTTGGACTTCTTCCTACTCTAGGTCATCAGATTGATTCCTGGATGTGTTTAGATGGTCACATATAAGTGAGTTCACTGGCACCTTAGTGCAGGACTCCTTGGTTCCATGCTGGTCCTCAATTGGGTTAGTTACCAAAGTTTAGTTCAACAGTAATTTAGTTCATTGAAGTACTCACTGTGTTCCAGGCCCTTAGCTAGGTGCAGGGGCCTCAGTTCATTTCATTATAATCTATAAGGTGTTTTGTTGTTGTTAAAATGATCCCCTGGTCTGATGCCCAAACTAATAACAGAAAAGTAAAATGCAATACAAGACCTCTGGCTTACACATTCCATTACCTGACACCAGGGTCTCCTGAGATCAGGAGAGCGTGATGGGGTTGATTTGGCCAAGAGACCGGAGGTGTGTGATTCTCCGAGGTCCTGTGGCAGAGGAAGGCCAGGGGAACGCTGCCCCCATGTCGGTTGAACATTCAAGCGTTTGGATCAGGAAGACTTGCGTTACAAGGCATGCATCCTTCATCCCTTCTTCCCCAAACCCAACCCTGGACACTATAGAAAGAGAGTCATTTTGTTCAAAGGATGGGCGCTCTCATTCAGAGATGCATGTCAGTATCAGGAATTAAGAGCACCTCCCTGATTAATGAACCAGAAGAATCCCTCCTCCAGAGGTGGGAAAGAACATGCCATTCTCATTCAGGAAATAAAGCTGCATAAATGATAAGAAAAGTCAATCTTTACCACAGTTTAAAAAAATCGAAAACACCTGGGTTAGGACCTCACTTCTGCCACCTAGTAGCTGAGTGAACTTGAGAAAGTTATTTAACATGTCTCAGTATCAGTTTCCTCCTCTGTAAAGGTGCAGTAATAATAAGATCTAACTCATAAGCCTGGCATGTGCATGAAATGAGAAAACGTATAGAAAAGTTTGGCTGCAATATCTGGCATTGGGTAAAGGTTCAGTAAATGCCCCCTGTTACTACCATCCCTCCTTCTGCTATAGCTGGGCTGCCTGAGGGGCTTCAGGCACTATGGATCTAATGCCTTGTGCATGCCTGGAGCTCAACTTTTAGAAGGAATCCTTGCTGTTTCTTCTAATACATGATATCGTGGCAAATGAGGAAATAGCAGTCAGTGGTATTTGTGTCTTTCCATGGTAACCATTTCTATTTACCCCTCTTAGCTGGAGGAAATGAAGGCAATAGCGGCTGAATTAGTTGGAACATGCCATTCACTTTTTACCACAATGTGGTAAGTAAGAATAGGGAATATGATTATAAAATTTCTATGTATCAAGTAGTTGGAAATATCAGATAGAATCTGGGGGAAAGGATAGTTTAATTTACATACATCAAAACTTTGTTGACTCATTTCTTAAATTTCAGTATACTATTTGGACAAGAGTGTGGCCGATTTTAAATATATAAGAAGCATGATCTTCTAAGTAAATAAGTAATTGCGGAATCTTGAAGTCCTTGGAACCTTTAACCTGGTAGGGGACAAAGATAATAAACAAGTAAATAAATAAACAAATAAACCAAGTATTTATAGTTTGTAATAAGAGCTATAAAGGAAATAAATAGGGTTCTGTGTCCTACCGACTTACTAGCTGTATGATCTTGAGTAATTCACAGATCCATAGAGTAATAGAATCTGAAGGCATCTTAGAGATCGTTACAAAGGCTTTATGAACTATAAAGCACTAAACATATACAAAGAATGATTGTCAGCGATATCTAATTATAAGCCATTCCTACCTAGTAATAAAAGCAGCCATTAAAGACTTTTTTAAAAAATTTTATATTGGAGTATAGATGATTTACAATGTTGTGTTAGTTTCAGGTGTATAGCAAAGTGAATCAGTTATACATATGTCCACTCTTTTTTTTTTTAACATCTTTATTAGAGTATAACTGCCTTACAGTGGTGTGTCAGTTTCTGCTTTATAACAAAGTGAATCAGCCATACATACACATACGTCCCCATATCTCTTCTCTCTTGCATCTCCCTCCCTCCCATCCTCCCTATCCCACCCCTCTAGGTGGTCAAAAAGCACCGAGCTGATCTCTCTGTGCTATGCGGCTGCTTCCCACTAGCTATCTATTTTACGCTTAGTAGTGTATATATGTCCATGCCACTCTCTCACTTTGTCCCAGCTTAGCCTTCCCCCTCCCCGTATCCTCAAGTCCATTCTCTAGTAGGTCTGCATCTTTATTCCCATCTTGCCCCTAGGTTCTTCTGACCTTTTTTTTTTTTTTAGATTCCATATATATGTGTTTGTTAGCATACGGTATTTGTTTTTCTCTTTCTGACTTACTTCACTCTGTATGACTGTCTCTAGGTCGATCCACCTCACTACAAATAACTTGTCCACTCTTTTTTAGATTCTTTTCCCATATAGGTCATTACAGAGTACCAAGTAGAGTTCCCTGTGCTATACAGTAGGTCGTTATTAGTTTTCTGTTTTATATATAGTAGTGTGTATATGTCAATATTAATCTCCCGATTTATCCCTGCCCCTTTTCCCCCTGGTAACCATAAGATTGTTTTCTACATCTCTAACTGTATTTCTGTTTTGTAAATAAGTTCATTTGTACCATTTTTTAGATTCCACATATAACTGATATCATGTGATATTTGTCCTTCTCTGTCTGACTTACTTTACTCAGTATGACAATCTCTAGGACCATCCATGTTGCTGCAAATGGCATTATTACATTATTTTTATGGCTGAGTAATATTCCATTGTATATATGTACCACATCTTCTTTATCCATTCCTCTGTTGATGGACATTTAGGTTGCTTCCATGTCCTGGCTATTGTAAATAGTGGTGCAATGAACATTGGGTGCATGTATCTTTTCAAATAATTGTTTTCTCTGGGTATATGCCCAGGAGTCGGATTGCTGGGTCATATGGTAGGTCTATTCTTAGTTTTTTAAGGAACCTCCATACTGTTCTTCATAGTGGCTGTACCAATTTACATTCCCACCAACAGTGTAGAAGGGTGCCCTTTTCTCCACACCCTCTCCAGCATTTATTGTTTGTAGACTTTGTGATGATGACCCTTCTGACTGGTGCGAGGTGATACCTCACTGCAGTTTTCATTTGCAGAGACTTTTTTTTTTTTTTTTTTTTTTTGCGGTACGCGGGCCTCTCACTGTTGTGGCCTCTCCCGTTGCGGAGCACAGGCTCCGGACGCGCAGGCCCAGCGGCCATGGCAGCGGCATGTGGGATCTTCCCGGACCGGGGCACGAACCCGTGTCCCCTGCATTGTCAGGCGGACTCTCAACCACTGCGCCACCAGGGAAGCCCAGCAGAGACTTTTATTAAGAGCTCTTATTCCTCATTGGAAGTACAATATGTTTCTTAAAAACATAAAACCCATTTCATTCAATATTCCATATTTCGGTATTTTCACTATTTTAAACTAGTTCCCTGCCAAGTGAGCTGACTTAGAGAAGGCTGAATATTCACCTCATCTTTTGGAGGGAAGAGAATCAAGGTGCGTAATGATTATATGGACTGCCACTCATATGCCTGGAGACACGACACGGCCCAGAAATAACAGATCTAGGTGCCTGTGAAACTTTAAAATCAATAATAATAAAGACACATAAAAAATAAAAACAAATGTATTTAGCTACTTTTTCCCAGATGGTGTTCAACAAAAATGGAAATCAGAATATAGACTTCTAGAAAACAGGCAACAGCATATATATTTCATATTAATAGAACCATCCTTTGTAATGGTTCCCTCGTAATGTTTCATATGCTCAATATTGAACTTAAAAGTATTCCCATTCAATAGGAAATATTCCATTAAACATCAAATAAATTCATATCCACACTCGTTTTCATGAAAAATTCTGAGTGTAATCTCCTATTCAAAGAGCTTAATTAATGTCTGTGAAGTGCCTTAAGTACCTTAGATAAAAATTATCAAGAAATATCTTTATCTAGGAGTACCCACTTGAGATGGTTTTGTCTTACATATCTTGTGTTTCACATACCTCCTAGCAGAGTATCATGCATATAGAAGGCACTCACTGTATATTATTAAATGATATGTAACACTTAAGTAGTTTTACTCTAATATTTTTTCTACAAACATTACCGAGTAGCCATATCTTGGGTGTGATCATTATGTTCCAGGATTTAATGTAAATTTTACCAGGCTTCCAGAAATACCTAGCACCAAACACAGACGAGACTGATGTATAAACCCAAATACCAGTTTGGGCCCTTACAGTGAGAACTATAATACACAGCAGACCAGAACACCCCAATGCACAGAGGAATTCATCATTTCCCACATGTAGGGGAGACAAATTACAAGGTCAGTTGCTTGTCAGATATGAAATCAGAGCCATGGTATTTGGTAGGAACATTGCCGTGCTGTTATCAGAAAGCTAAGAGCATACTATATGTATCCCTCCTACGGGTTTATGTTTGCAGAATGGCTGATATTTCTGTCTATGTGAGACATGCTAATAGATTACTATTCTTTGAGATTCCTCCCTTTTTGTTGTTGTCATGCTGACCATCATTCACATATTGTTTCTTCAGGGCGGGAGAAATCAAATGATCATGCTACAGCTTTATAGGTGCAAAAATAACTATACTCGCCTGCTAACATTTGATCTCTGAGACTGAAGTATGGTTGATTCTAAAGTAGACTCACTAGGTCATAGACTCTGGCAAACTATTGTCTGTCTTATTCACCTCTGAATCCTTAGCACGTTGCAGAAGGCCTGTCACACAATTGGTCCTCAATAAATACTTGTAGAAGAAATGAATGAATGGATAAGTTACGATTACAAATGCCTGACCTCATTCTGTATACTCATTTTTTCCTAATTTCCTGCTCAGAGGATAACTTTTCGGAGATCCTTTTCTATAAGTGATATGGGCAAGAGCAAGATATGTATATGTGCACACTATTAACTGTATTCTATTCCTTTGCCAAATACATGATCCTGGCCTACCAGAAACTTTAAACTTAAAGTGTACAATTCATTGTTTTTTAGTATATTTAAAAAATCGTGCAACCATCACCATTATCTAATTCCAAAACATACTTATTATCCCATCAAGAAACCCCATACCCATTAAAAGCCACTCAGCACTGCCCCCCTTTCTCGGGATTCTTGGACCACTAATCTACTTTCTGTCTCTTTGAATTAGCCTCTTCT
This sequence comes from Pseudorca crassidens, assembly GCF_039906515.1. Classification (NCBI taxonomy): domain Eukaryota; kingdom Metazoa; phylum Chordata; class Mammalia; order Artiodactyla; family Delphinidae; genus Pseudorca; species Pseudorca crassidens. The sequence continues at coordinate 72,630,291 of NC_090304.1, read as the reverse complement.
GGGCATTTCATATAAATGGAATTCTAAATATGTAATCTGTCTTGAAGAATGTTCCGTGTACACTTGAGAAGAATATGTATTCTACTCTTGTTGCATGGAGTGTTCTATACTATCAGGTAGGTTTCATTGGTTTATAAAGTTGTTCAAGTCTTCTCTTGTTGACGGTCTATCTAGCTATTCTATTCATTATTGAAAGTAAGGTATTGAAGTCTCAAACTATTATTGTTGAGTTGTCTATTTATCCCTTCTGACAGATTTTTATTTATGTATTTTGAGGCTGTTTTTAGGTGTATATATGTCTATAATTGTTTTGTCTTCTAGAGAGGTTAAGCTTTTTATCGTTCTTTGCCTTTATTGATACTGCTCCCTTTTCCAGGAATGTCAGGAATATCTCTTCATCCCTACTCTGCTGAAATTTTACCCATTCTTCAAGACGCATCTTTAATGCTGTCTTTTCTGAAGTAGTTCTCAGTCTTTCTGCTTGTTCTGCTCACTCCTACTTTTGTATATCCATATCTCTATTATAGAATTGGTGTTTTTGTCTGTCTACTCCTAATTAAAGAGACTGTTTCATTTTTGTATCCGTTCCATACAAAATGGTAGGCATGGTAGGTATTTAATAAATATTTCTAATGTCAGAAAAAGATTAGCCCCATTTTGAGAGATCCTAGATGATTGGTATAAGACAATGGGTAGAAGTTACCAAGGAAGAAGTGTAATTTAGAGTTAAAGAAACCTAAGATTGTTTTTCCCTTGTAAAGAAATCTCAAGCCTTGAATGTAGGAATGGCAGATGATCTAACTATAGCAAATTATTCTTAAATGCAAGTAAAATTCAAGTTATAGATCTTCGTCTTTCATGTCCCTGGTTTGGATCCTTTCTTCAAGATTTAAAACAGCAAGCCATGGTACATATCATGGCTTGGCAAACTTAGAGCATTTTGGAATCTTCTTACTTTTCCCTAACTTCTTGCCAACTGGAAGATTGTGATGAGGCATGAGGTAGAGAAAGCTGTTGAGTGAGGAAGGGGGGAAAATGTCACATATCCCTCTTGGGTTTCTGAACCATGTTATGATTTCACTAGAAAAATGACATTCTTTTGGAAGTCATCTTGAAGAAAGTTCTGTGGCTCAGTGATGTAGGTGGCTCCTCTGGTTTAGCCTTCTGCACAAGAAGCCCTGCATGGGAGAATTGGCAGCCGACCTCCTATTCGGAGTCCAAGTGCCAAACACATGAGCACGCGTGCGAGGGTGCACACACGGACGCACACACACATGCACACACACACACAGTAAATGCTGGGAAAATAATCTTTAAACGAGGTGATGAAATTGCAATGTTCCACGTGCTTATATCTTCTATAGCCGTAGGACATTTTATCTGCTCATGATTTTGCTCAGTTATGCTCTTGGCATCATTATAATCTGTCTGGGACAATGAGCTTGAGATCATCGTTTTGTATATCTCAGTTTCAAGAAGGTAACTTTTCCATCGTACCTAGTAGTTCTTAGCTTTGGCTAAACATTAGGACCATCTGGGGAGCTTTAAAAACTGCTGGTAGCTGGGTTTCACCCCCAGAGACCTTGGTTTAGTTTGTCTGGATGGCAACACAAGTGTTAGGATTTTCAAAAGTTCCCCTCGAGGATTCTTATATACAACCAAGGACATGAACTAATCATCTAGAATGGTGATTCTCAAAGTGTGTACCAGCAACAGCAGCATCACCTGGAAACTCTTTAGAAAAGCAAGTTTGAGACCCCAGCCCAGACATACTAAATCAGAAATTCTGGGGCTGGGGCCCAGCAGCAGTCTATGTTTTAACAAGCCCTACAGGTAATTTTGATGTACTCTAAAGTCTGAGAACCACTAGTCTAAAATGAAGAGACCTCTTTTCACTAATTTTTAAATGTTCTTTTAAAAAAGGTTAGTAGGATTTAATCAATTCAGTGTGTGTGGGGGGGGGGGTCCATGTTATGGGCTGTATAGAGTAATATAAATCTGATTTTAATTTAGTGATTACCCCATATACCTTTTTTCCAAGTTTGATAAATCTTGAATTAAATACTGTCTAGCGTGTTTGTATCATGTAGATGGTTACTCTGGATGGTGTATAGCACATCAGCCCACCAAAAAAATAAGCCCAACAATGGATTGTTCTAAAATAGACTATAAATGTAAAGTGTCAGCCTGTGGCATACTAGAAGGAGTCTCCATGTTTTAAATAAATCACAGTTTTGGACTTCACACCTACTCTGTATGTTTTCTGTCAATGTCACATCAGTGACATTCAGGTTTGCCTTGAGCTGAATGATTAATTTTTGATTTGTGCTTCTTTCATTGTTAAAGAGTCAAGATCAGTTCAATGCTGTTTTGCTCTGGGATGAAGACATTTCATTAACTCCACATCTGAGTTATTTACTTGTTTATTATTTGTCTTCTGGTTAGGTGCTATATGGTAATTGGAAATTGAAAACACAGTCCTACAAAAGGTATGGGAGAAGCCTGGGAGCCCCAGGCCCTATGGGCCTGATGAAATGAGAAGCTGGATAACATTTTAGTGTCAGCCAACTCTAACACCTATGTGAGTGGGACAGATCATCTTTGTGTCATGTGAGAAGGTGGTGTGGCAGCACTTTAGAGTTGATGTTTATGATGATTCTAATAAACAAGTGACGAAGCAAACTAGGACTGTGCTACTTAAGAGAGGGTCTGTGGACCTGCAGCGCCCTTATCACCCGGGAGCTCTTTAGAAACACAGAATCTCAAGCCCTGACCCACACCTGATGAATCAGAATCTGCAGGTTCACAAGATGTCCAGGTGATTTGTATGCACATTAAAGTTTGAGAAGCACTGAGCTTCTTTCACCGAACCATGTCTGTTTTCTTCTCCTTGGTCTACTGGAGTGGAACATGCTACTTATAAAGCAAGCAGCCTGTATTCCTTTCCATTCTGACGTTTCCAATGGAAACAATAGGCTCAGTAGGATGGGAAATCAGCAGGAATAGCTGACCAAGAAAGGAAGTTTAGATTGAACAAAGGTTTGGTTCATTTTTATAGCCCCTAGAGTAAGAACAATACTGTACAGAAGCTGTTAATGATGGGCTGGATTGGAAAGCAGTAATCTGTGCCAAAACTCAAATGTGTTTTTACTCTAAACTTCCCTCCAGATGTCCAGTTATACTGTAGAATTTCCAGCTGGTAGGAACCCCATAGAAATGGCTGGTCACTAAAATATACTTAAATATAAAATAGATCCATATTAACTTTATTTTCAATTTTTTCTGCTCTTTTAATAATTTCATTAACTTCCATTAGGCAGCAAATGATTTGGTGCTGATTGAAAATGTCTAGTTGACCTTGATGGAGAGATTTTTAGCGGAGATTGTGCTCTGTTTAACAGCTCACACAGGTAACTATGGCAACTCTCCATTTCAGTTATGAACATGTCATACAAACCCTAAGTGAAAACAGCTTCAACCTACCAGTCCTCTTTAATAAGTAACCCAATAATAGTGGACCATTCAATCCAGGGAAATAATTGAAATGGCACCAAGGAGGGAGGGCTATAGTCTTAACACACTGGCCAACCTGTTAGCATGATTCCCTGTGTACCATTCAACAAATCACCCATCCACTTTAAACAAATGAAGAGAAACCCATATAACTGTTGCGGTAGTTTTGCCCACCCATATTCTGTTCCTTTCAGGCTGAACTTTACAAAACGTTTCAAGAAACAGTGGCTGTGATTTCCCCAATTTGTGGATGGAAACACTGAGTCAGCAAGAGATTTGGGCACCATGTGCTCTATGGCATTCTGCAGGAACCATGCCTGAAATTACTGCACTGACCTTACTGCTACAGCCTTTTCCTTTTAAACACCGTTTGCTTCCCCGCGCCTGTACCCACATGCACTGTCATCAAGCTTAGTTGCCTGTTCAGAGACACCTTTTAAACACCGTTTGCTTCCCCGCGCCTGTACCCACATGCACTGTCATCAAGCTTAGTTGCCTGTTCAGAGACACTCAGTGACTCCCCATTGTCTATAGCGTGACGTCCACATGGCATTCATGGCATGGTCTGTCCTCCGCCTACCTCAGCCCACGGTATAGGGACCACACACCCCAGCATCCAGAGTCATTGATCCTCAAATATGACCAGCACTTTTATTCCTCTGTAACTTTGCTTGTACCCATCCTTTACCCTGTGCTGCTCTTCATCTCTTGGTCTTCCATATTGGAATCCTTCAGGCTCAGCTCAAATAAGCTCTCTCCTGGCAAGTCCTTCCTGATCACCCTAATCAGAATCATGGGCTTCCCCTATACTCCAGGAACATTTGGTTTATGCCTCTATCGTAGTGTGGACTCTGAGCTGACTCATGCTGTAGTGAGATGGTGTACCCCATAAGGGTAGGGGCCATGTCTGTGTTGTGTCATTTACAGGTACATCCTCAGGGCCTAACACAGTGCCCAGCACAGAAGAATTTGCTCCACCAATATTTATGGAATAACTGAAAATGTGAATTAGGTTTCTATTGTAGCCCAGCCAATCTGACGTGATTGTCTTTCTCTCCACTTTCCAAGAGCATCCCCATCTCCAAGGTTCAACTCAAGTACAATATACTTTCAGGCAGGGAATTCCCCGGCAGTACAGTGGTTAGGACTCCGAGCTCTCACTGCTGAGGGCCCAGGTTCAATCTCTGGTCAGGGAATTAAAATCCCACAAGTGGTGCACGTCGGCCAAAAAAAAAAAAAAAAAAAAACTTTCAGACAGCTTCTTTAGTTTACAAAGTCTAAGATGACATCTCTCCCTGAACCCTGATCCAGTGTTTGCTTTCTCTATTACTCCTTTATGTGCTATCATTTTTCTCTCATAAAATTTTACCTTTCTGTTTCCATACAGCGTACCTTTTCAACTAGACGCTAAGTGTCTGGCAACTAGGGATGATGTATCCCTCAGAGCTCCCAGCATAACACCTTGCACATCGTGGACGCTTACTCTATAGTTATCGTTCATGAGTCAGGATATCGGCAAAAGTACTACTATCAGAAGGAAGCCTTTTCTCAGGCATCCCCAAAGTCTGGGTTCCCACTCTCCATGTGAATTAGAAGTCTCGTAAGCTGAGACCGCTGTGGGCCTCTTTCCCACTCTAACCCTGCCCACCGGTGCAGTTACAACCAGAACCTATACCCTTTGCTTACCAACAGATAAGCATCCTCTAAAGAATGCTTTGATCCCTTCTTTTCTCCTTTATCCTCATGGCCTGACTCACATTACTGCCTGGCCTAACATAGTACCAAAAAGGCCATCCTGGAGTATGACAAGGAAAAGGAAGAGGGGATGATTAAGGGCCTCATTTGATGTTGGTCTCACTGAAGAACCTTTACTCATTGCCTTTCACCTCACCATTAGTAACATGTCAAGGGCTGCTAGGGGTCATAAATAAAACAAACTGTTCATGACACAGAGAACAGGCAAATAGTACTGATTCATTTAGGGTTTCATAATGTGTGTGCCAACCCAGCACACACACTGTGGAGCTTGCCTCCCCATCTGTAGCCCAGACCCGGAGAGACGGGGTCCACAGATGTGAGCATGTGCTTGTGTAACATGGGCATTGTTCCAGCTGGAGTCAGAACCAGCAGCCACCTGTCATGTTCCAGGTGTCCCCCCATGGCTCTCCTGCCCCTTCTGGTGACAACTCCCGGAGGCTGAGACTTGGAGATGGGAAGTGTTTCCACACCATTTCTGTGCAGCATGGCTCAGAGACCTCAGCCTGTAGAAGGTAAAGTGCTTCTGCTTCAAGAACCATAAACAGTCTCTGTTCAGAGTCTGCCTCTTCTCCTCTGTGCTCATTTGCTTCCCTGCCTCCACATCCAGGACTCTGCATAAATCATGAACTTTTCAGGTCATTCAAGGGCAACTCATTAACCCTCCCCCCGCTTAGGAAGAGACAGCAATGTCATCTCTTCCTAAGTGGTGGCTTAATGGCCACAAGCAGAAAATGCTTTAGTAAGAGGCAATAATAAAACAATAAAAGGTGGCTTATGAGGTATGTAATAAATGGTCCAAATTAGGGGATAAGTCCATGTGGCCATCATCTATTCTCACCAGTGGATGACCTGGGGGAAAGAAAGAAGCAAAAGAAGCCCTGGATTGGGAATTATTTTGAGAAAGCTACATTTGAGCTTAATACATAAGCAGCTTCTTTCAGCAAACCATACAAGGTTTAGCATTCGGTTTCTAGATCCACATTTACTCTTCTTAGGATTTCTGTGATCTATGACCCTTCTCTTCTCTCCATCTCATGTCCTTTTACTGGGTGCATGCACATATGCGTGTTCTCTCTCTCTCTCTCTCTCTTTCTCTCTCTCTCTCTCTCTCTCACACACACACACACACACACACGTTGACTTTAAGTAAACAAAAGCATGGTGATGAAAAGAAGACTGGTATCTATAGAATTTTATCCTTTTAAATATGCTTTCCCAGGGATTATCTCAGTAAATATTTAAAACAACCATTCTAGTTAGGTAAGGCAGGTGCCATGATGAACATTTTACTGATGAGAAACCCGGGATTGATTTGCTAAAAGATAATAAGAGAGCCAGAATCAAGACTGTCTTTCCAGTCTCCGTCCCAGGTGGTTCTCCTGCCTACCCCACTGGAGTCAAACCGTAGAGCACACAGCATTGTAATGATTATCTTACCCACCCCTCTTGCCAGCTGAGCTGGCAGCACTCAGGACAGGGATAGGTCTTATTCACGCCTGTCTCCCAGTTTCTAGCACAGTGCCTGACACAGTGGAATATTGTGTGTGGAACCAGGGAAGGGGATGCATGCCCTCTGGAATTCTTGCAGAAGCAGCCCCTCGAGAGAATAGGAAGGGAATCCATGGCCGGCAGAACTGGAACATTTCTAAATCATGTTGCCTCCCGGGGTTACCCCTTATCCCTACCCGTGAAGCCTGTGTCACTCTCTCTCCCTTCCCCATCTTTAGATACTTACTGTTCCTCAGCTTACATAGTCCTCTGGTTCATAAAGGCTACAGTGGCTGCTGCTTCCCTTATTTGCCAGCCCAGCACCTGGTGATTCCAGAGTAAACCCTGGGTGACTGTGACAGGCTGTATCTTAGAGCTGGCTCTAAGAATGTTACATATCTAAATGGCAGTCTTCCCTCAACAGAAGTCCCCTAGCATATTTGGGGACACTGCACGAACCACAAAACCAGATGCATGTGGATTATTACACATGTCCGGGGCAAATGGTAAATTGCCAGTCTCTTTATTAAACAAGCATTATTGAGCCTTATTAGGTGCCAGACACGGCGTGAAGTGCCGGGGACGCAGTGAACAACCAGACAAGCTTCCTAACCCAGAGGAGCTCAGCCAATTGTAGAGATGGGCAGATGTGTGATTACCAGGAAAAAAGACTTTAAATGTCTCTCAGGCACACCTCGCCCAGGTGAATTCTAATGACATCTTTTGGAAATCTGGTTCCTGCCTTCAGGGGGCTGCCTGGGAGCTGGCTACAATGACGTCAAGGGCACGGAGGGGTGGGAAACAAGAGAGGGAATGCTTAGAACAGTAAGGGTGGTAATTGATCATGAGAGAGACAGAGATGGCCACCTCACCACCTTGGACCTCAGCTCCTCCTTGATTGTCCTGTGCACAAATGTATCCAAGAGGGGAAGCCTAGACCTCCAGCACTGAAGGGTTTCGAATGGATAGATTCAGCCAGCCCATGGCTCCACTCGTGTCCCTGAAATGGTCCCTGACAATCAATCCTTCAGATGCTCCTCAAGCCCTTCAGGCAAGTGACTATGAGACCTGTCGTTTCAGCGCCAGCACCGTAAGGGGCATTCACTAGGCATAACGCAGGTTTGCAGCTTACGTACGTTTCCTCTGCCCTGGCCAGGACTGTGGCTCACATTTCACTTACTTGGGGCTTTCGGAGTACGAGACCGGGCACGTAAAGAATGGGATAATTGATCTTTTCCCTCCTGGCTGGAATCTGTGGTTGCATTCCCTCTAAACCGCACAGAATTCCGATTTGCCGCCTTGGATTGTACAGGGTCCTCTGTGAGAAATAAAAGCCTACAGGTGTGATGGTTTACTGCAGCCGTGGAGATAGAATTTCTTATGACTAAATGGCTTATAGTTTCTCAAACCGCACCCGCCCCACACACACACCAGCCTGAGAGATTTGCCTTCATCCAACCTCCGTTTCTTAGGCAATTTTCTCCTTTGTCTGGTTTTCTTTCCCTCCCTTCATGGCTACTCCCACAGACCCATTTACAATAGGGCACTTAAGGAGACTTGAGAATTTTCTGCAACTGGGGAAAAGGCAGAAGAGTTTTTAACGGCACCCATGGGGGAAGAAAAAAAGGTTTTCTTCCCCATTAGTAGGGAATCACGCCTTAGAAATTCAGAGAGATTATCTGCAAGTCAGGAGGCCAAGCACTGCTGTATCTACACATCTGGAGAAATGTCTGGTGACTCTGTGCTGTCGCCCCAGGGCAACACTACCAGGCCAGTTATCAGGGCAATTAAACCCCTGCAGACAGGACCATGGAATGGGCACGAAACTAAGAGTGGCTTGGTTTCCCAGCTCTTCCTTTGAAGTCTGCTTTCCTCCTCTTCTTTACGTGTTGCCAAAAAGAATGCCTTCCTGTGGTGACGCAAAGGCCTCCAGGACACTCACCCATTAATCACAATGACTATATGTTAATCCTGAATGAGTTCGTTATGATTAACAAAGAATGGTTTGAAAAGCTGAAATTTAGATTTGAAGTAATGAAAAAAAAATACGATGCTTCTTTGGAACATGTTTATTGAGGGTTTACGCACACTGCGCCCAAGTCCACGTCTGTTAATTCTTTTTGCCATCAGCTAATAATACACACCAGACAAATACAAGTCTTTCCTTCCTGGTGGCAAGGAATCACATCCACATGTGTTAACGGCCTCCTCTGTAGCAGGAAGTTCAATTCATAATTGAACAAGTACTGATCGTCTCCTACATATCAGTGGAAACACACTGTCATGAAGATTCCTGATATCCCCGCAAGTCTGCCTATTTCTAAGATCTGAGACCACTGAGACTCCTTCCACTGTCAACTGAGGTAATTCTCTCATGATCTGGGAGCCTCTTGGCAAGCCAGGCTGTCCCAGGGCAAAAGAGAGAATGTGGATTCTCGCTGGCATAGAGGATCGAGGACTCTGTGGGGTCCAGCTTGAAATCAACAGCTTCAGGAACCCTTCCTGCTCTCTCTCCTTCCAGAAATGAGCTGGAGACATGGCTTAGCATCCAAATTATCCTTCACTCGCTCCTGACCCTGGCGTTCTTCAGATGAGTATCTATTCATCAGTGGTGAATCTAGCTACCTGCCTGGGGGATTTCTCTTTGCATCATTTTCCCATCTTGTATATTCAGAATCACAGCACTGGTCCAGAAGTAACTAAGGAAAGCAAGACACTATCCCTTGAGCAACTTGGAAGAAAGAACTAAAGTAAACACGGGGATCTTTGTAATTTGTTTAACTTTATTCTTCAGTTTCTCCTTAATCTCTGAGGATCCTCATCCTCCAGATCAGTGGTTTCCATACCTCACTGATCACCATAATCACCCAGGGACGCTTTAAAGATCCGGATTCTTGGGTTTCCCTGGTGGCGCAGTGGTTGAGGGTCCGCCTGCCGATGCAGGGGACACGGGTTCGCGCCCCGGTCCAGGAAGATCCCACATTCCGCGGAGCGGCTGGGCCCGTGAGCCATGGCCGCTAAGCCTGCGTGTCTGGAGCCTGTGCTCCACAACGGGAGAGGACACAACAGTGAGAGGCCCGCGTACCGCAAAAAAAAAAAAAAAAAAAAAAAAAAAGATCCGGATTCTTGGGCCCAGTTGGTTGAGATCCTAATTCAAAAGGTCAGAGAGAGGAGGGGAATGAGGACGAAGACAGGAGGAGTCGGAAGAAGCTGAAAATGGCTCACCCGCGCCCCTTGCTCCACAGCCCTACAAAAACCTGATTTATTTTTTTATTATTCCTTCCCAAGGGTTAATGATATAATTATCCAAAAGCAATTAGATGCAGGGTGGAAACAAAATGCTTAAGGCAATGGGAGACAGGCTTATTGATGAGAAGAATGGAAGAATAAAATGTCACCAGCATGTGAGCTCTTCAAACCTGGGCTTCAGGCCTCACACCTGGGCATTGGAGGGGGCCTCTACTGGGGCCCTTGGGGACAGCAACAAACTCATCACACAATTTCCCTCTCACTTCCCAGGAAGCAGATCACTCCTGATCCTTCAGGTCTGCAGTGGACGCTGGTCATCATCTCAGCCTCTGTGGCTCTGCTCAGCTGTTGTCTAGCTCAAGGGTGTGACTTTTCCAACAAATATGTACTGAGCACTGAGTGTTCCTCAAGCACCATTGTAGGCATGAGGGACTCAGTGGTGAACAGTCTTAAGGCCTAGGTTCTCTCCTAGAGCTTACATTTTGGTGGGAGGAGAGATGCAAAAACTCCTACTTAAAGAAAATTATTACAAATTATAATAATGGTTTAAACAAGGTGTGTGTGGTGGGGGGGGGAAGAAAAAAGTAATTAGAGGAAATAGGAGAACTCCAAGAAAGACAGAGCCAGGTGGTAGATAGAGCCTGGCCTGGGTTCTAGACGCAGCTCTGATAGCTGTGGACTATGTGAGAACTTCATGCCTTTATTTTGTTTCTATTTTTTCTAATTTCTTCTACCGTAAGAAATTACCACAAACTTGAGGACTTAAAATTTAAAACAGAAAATTTATTACATTGCAGCTTTGGAGGGCAGAAGTCCAAGGCCCAGGCAATTTGGCCCAGTGAGACCCACTCACTGGGCTAAAATCAGTGTTCTGGCAGGGCTGTGCTCCTGGAGGCTCTAGGAGAGAATCCTTTCCCTGGTCTTCCAGCTTCTGCAGGCTGCCTGCATGTCTTGGTTCATGGCTCCCTTCCACCTCCAAGCCAGCAGTGTAGTGTTCTCACATTAGCTCTGATTCTGCTGCTGCCCACTTCACTTATAAGGACTGTTGTGATGACATTGAGCCCACCTGGATGATCTAGGAGAACGTCCCCATCTCAAGATCCTTAATGAATCACACCTGCAAAGTCCCTTTTACCATGTATGATAAAATATTCAGAGGTCCTAGGAATTAGGGCATGGACATCTTTGGGGGGAGGGGCTATTGTTCTATCTACCACAATGCCACACCTGCCTTTCTTCCTCTTTAAAACAAAAATACTATTACTTTCTCAGCCCACCTCATAGGGTTATTGTAAAAATCAAATATGGTAATGGACATAGAAGTGTTTTTACAAGTTGTAAGAGTCTGTATAGTTATAAAGAGTTGTGTAATTATTTTAATATGGAGAAATGGTGGGAAGATTCAGAGAACAAGCAAAAACAGGGAAGGAAACAATGGGGAGAAAAGGTGCTAAAAGGAAAAATTAAAGGAGGAGAGTGTGTTTACCTTGGAGGAAACAAACCAAAAAGGTAACTTTTTATTGTGCTTGGTGATGTAAAAATATTATGAGGAGGATGTTTATCATAAACACTCATTTCACGAAAGAGCAAGAGGTAGATTTTCCTTCATCACTTCTTGACTCATTTTGTTCCTTCCCAACCTTCATAAATCAGACCCAGAAGATTGCTCCAACTCCGTTATTGTGAATCTATCTTTCCATGTTGTTTCCTTTTAGTCTTTTGCATGGCTTTCTCAGTTTAACAAACATTTATTGAGAAATTACTATATGCTGCGCACGGTGCTAGGCTCTAGGGATTTCAAAATGAAAAGGACACAGTCTTTGCCCTCAGGGAGCTTAGAGCTTAGCGGTGACTTCACCGCATTGAGTTCAAGTTCTCTGTGTGCATGCTTGCCTTTTCTACTAGAAGATGAAGTCCCTGAACAAAGTTTTGCTTCTACTGTGGCACAGGCCCAATGACTTACAATTGTAGGTTTAACAGTTGTTGGTTGAATTAAATAGAGAACATTTCCTTAACCATCAAAATGATTTCTTGCCAGAGTGAGGGAGGTTGTGGAAGTCTTTGATCTGTCTATATTTAAGAAGAGAGTAGAAGTCTCTCTGCGGATGGTTTGGAGTCACTTGTTGAAAGGCAGGGCCCTGGACCGAATTATTTGTTAGGTCCTTTCCAGACTTATTATCATACCACCTATTGTTCCTTGGTTGCATAAGCTTATTCATTGTCCGTTAAATATGATTATTTTAAGGATTTACTCATTGGGGGTGTGGTGGGCTTTCAGCAGATTATAGAACATCTTTGTTCCAAGATGCTTCTAGTCTGTCTAAGCAGAGGATGATGTATTGTCTAGGCAGTGATGGGGTAGATGTTTCAGATAGCTTATTTGCCCATTACATTCTTGATGCGGTACTCCAGAACTCCTCCTCTGCATGAGAGCTTGCTGAGAGCGCTTCTGCAGCATGACAGGTACTGAGCCCACCAAGGAATCCAAGGCCACGTCACTTTCTGAAAGTAATCCAACTGTGGAAGGGCAAGGCCAGTCCTGTTCCCATGCCTTGTCAACTTGCATGGTTTCTTGTTTATCTCCTCCCCACATTTGCTCATCAGATTCTCTTCCCTTGCAATGTCTTCCTCTCACCTCTCCACTTATCTAAATTCCACCCATCTTAAATTGTGTCTGCTTAGACCCATGAAAAGAGGTTGGACTTTAACCTTCTGGGCCAGTCTGATTCATTAAGATAGCTAAACTCATGATGGTCAATTCAGTTCACCATTTGTTATTACTACTTACTATGTACTTATTAACTACTTTGCCTTTGTTCTTTAAAAAATAACTTAGCTTTTGTTGTGTTATCATTATTTTCATGTGCTCTGTATTTTATTTCTCTGTATCTTCTTATGACTACCCATAGTCCTTTGCACTTAGTAGGTAGTATTCAATAGAGCCATCATTTAGTGATTCCCTTAATGAACTGAACATTGAAATACTCATTCTCTTTGCCACACACATGAATCAGCATGATATTCCACTTAGGGGAGCACATTCAAGCTCGAGGAGTCATTTGTTTGGGAAAAGCACTTGGGAAACCAGTTTCATTTTTCCACCTTCTTCCTCCCAACCCTGCAGAGATGGGGAGAACTCAGCTCCATATGTCCCAGTGGCTGAACACCAGAAAGCTTAGCAATTGAGCACAAAACCTGTCTCTAAATTACACACACAAGCCAGGACCTCCTATTGCCATATTGTCAGACCAGAGTAGAACATGAACACAGACAAGGTACATGGTGCTACAGGCTGACTCTGTTTGGGTCACACTGCATTCCAGGGGAGGCCAACTGATTCAGAATACTCAGTGTAACAATATGATTCTTTGCAGTTCAGGTTAGAATATTTGAGCCGTGTCTTTGTCCTCTCTGGCCTGTCACCCCAGAGGGTGAAACATATAGTTCCTCAGGTCTGCTTTATGAACCCATCCAGTGGGAAGGTACATGTACAAACTTAAGTGAGTGGTGAAAGTCTGACTAAGAATGAAAAGCACGTAGAATTTCAAGCAGAAGTGCATTCTTCACTCTTACAGTGGTGTAAAGGGAGACCAGAAAGCACTGCCTTGCCTCCAACTGAGAAAGCATATGTTATTTACAGGAGCTTGGTGCCTCTTTGCTGCCTGCGTTGCTGTATCAGAATCCCAGGGGGTACTTGGCTTCCTGGCCTCAGATTTGTCAGGGTAGCAGAGAAAGTTTACCAGCCTTCAGGTTACCTCTGAGCCCCAGAGTCTGACTCACATGGCTGTGGTGAAGTGGCTCTGTGGGTTTCCCAGGGTCCTATGGAAATGGTGCTTCAATAGACACTGAGACTGAGGATCTGAACCCCTGGTCCCTCCCTCCTCTAGATGGCCCAACTTGAGACCCTAGAACTTAGAGTGGCTGGAGATGTCCTCCTCTCATTGAGGCGGCCCCTCCCATCACAGGGCCTCAGAGCAATCTTTCCTGACCATCCTGCTTAACACAGTACACTCTCTTCTCTTACTCTGCTTCCTATTTCTTCAGAGCGCTAGTATTTTGTTGAGGACTTTTGCATCTATGTTCATCAGTGATATTGGCCCGTAGTTTTCTTTTTTTATGGTATCTTTGTCTGGTTTTGGCATCAGGGTGATGGTGGCCTCATACAATGAGTTTGGGAGTGTTCCTTCCTATGCAGTTTTTTGGAATAGTTTCAGAAGGTAAGGTGTCAACTCTTCTCTAAATGTTTGGTAGCATTCGCCTGTGAAGCCATCTGGTCTTGGACTTTGGGAGTTTGTTGGGAGTTTTTTAATTGCAGATTCAATTTCAGTACTTGTAACTGGTCTGTTCATATTTTCTATTTCTACCTGGTTCAGTCTTGGGAGATTGTACCTTTCTAAGAATTTGACCATTTCTTCTAGGTTGTCCATTTTATTGGCATATAGTTGCTTGTAGTAGTCTCTTATGAGCCTTTGTATTTCTGTGGTGTCTGTTGTAACTTTTCCTTTTTCATTTCTAATTTTATTGATTTGGGCCCTCTCCCTTTTTTTTCTTGATGAGTCTGGCTAAAGGTTTGTCAATTTTGTTTATGTTTTCAAAGAACAGGCTTTTAGTTTCATTGATCTTTTCTATTGTTTTCTTAGTCTCTATTTCATTTATTTCTGCTCTGATCTTTATGATTTCTTTCCTTCTACTAACTCTGGGTTTTGTTTCCTGACCTTTTATATTTACTCAGCCATTGTCAGTCTCTCCCACTAGACCCCAGTGAGTCCTCGAAGTCTTTGAAGACTATGGTCTGCTTGTTCATTAGATCTCACACATGTGGGACAGAGGTCCTCAGTGTTGGTAGAATGATTATCCTGACCAAAACCTGTAGGAGGTAACAGGTGAGGCATATATTGGCCAATTTAATTAATTTAATTTCTGAGCCAAGATTACTTGGAGGATGAGTGAAGTAAAAACAAGTTCACCTCCCACCACCAAATATTTACTATGCCCTCTCTGCTTCATCCCCGCTTCTTTCTGTGTGAAACTCCCAGTGTGGCCTCAGCCAGCATGAGCCAACATGGGAACCCGCAGGTCCTCTCCTGGCTCTGGTTTTCCTGGTTCAGAACCACAGCAGAAGCATAACTCTGACAACCTGTGTTTCTAATGATGCTTCCCATTCACTGTCTCTGCTTTGCTGGAGCCCCTGGTCGTGGTGTTTTTAATCCCAACCAGCTCACCTTTTCCTACCTCTGCCCTCCCCACTAGTGTTGACTTCTTTGCCTGTTGGGATTGGAGTTATTGGCTCCATTTCACATTCCAGCTATACCTAATCCTAGCCATGGGAGCCCAGCCCAGATGGGGCCTGAGGCCCTTCTGCCGACAAGGACACCTAAAAAGGTGTCCTTCAAATCTGCCATTGAACCAGCTCTCAGGGGAGTCCAAGAAGGAGAGAGGCTTCTCAGTATTCACAACTTCCTTTTATGGTGGGGGCCTCTCTGTTGGGTGAAACTTTAGATGCTACTTCTTTATTTCTGAAAATATTTCAGGCTTTCCCATCCACAGAGCCAGCAATCGAAATCAGTAGATGTGTAGGGAGGGTGTGAGTATATGAGATCACAGATGCAGAAGCCAGAACACTGAGAGTGGGACTTACAAAACCAGGGCTACGTGGGGTTGATTTGCATTAGTTCATTTAAAACTGAGGTTCTGAGTGGGGAGGGAGGAGGGAGTAAGAAGGAACAGGAGTTGAGCAGATTAGGATAAAACGATGACTCTGAGAGACAGAAGGTAAAATTGGGTCCTTCTACACAGATTCCTCACCAGGAATCATCATCGTAGTACATATCTCAGTCTAGACTATCTTTTGCCCCAGGGGCAAAGTCTGGGCAATCAAAGAATGGTCTGGATTTCCCTCAGAAGGTATGATTCCTTTATTATTTTTTCAAAACCCTGCAACTCTGGTGATGGCATGCCAATTTCCTGGAGCAGGACTTCACCTAATGTTTCATTTTTATTTTTGATTTTTCCAGGAGGGGTCTCTAACCACACCCTCTGTGAGTGACTCCAAATACTTTCTCCCCATGAATAAATGAAGCATTATGTACTCAGCTATACCAGTGCCTTCATATGCTTCCAGTGTTTTTCTAGGCTTCAGCAGAGCTTAAAAATGTATAGCCCTCAATCCCCCTTTTGGGAGCCATAGAGACGGAGAGAAGGGAGTCTGTGTTCCCTCGGGGCCAAACACCCTGGATTTAAGCCTCCATTTTTTCTTTTTTCCCTCGTTGGTAACCATTTCAAATGCAAACCCATAGAAGAACACATTCTCTTTATTCAAACAACAGGGATGGGGAAACATTAAGAGCAGAGTAAAAGCTGTTCAGTGCGCCTGGATGACTCAGTCTAAAATAGTATTATAGCTTGGCAGCAAACCCACTTCAGAGAAGCTGGTGGGAGACTAAAATAAAAGTTAAATTGAGGGGGTAAATCATTTTATCAGGCTTAGGATTTCTACTTGATGTAATGAGATTCTCAATATAAAATGAGCTAATATGTCTGCCCAAGGGCATAGATGTTTGAAGAAAGAATTTGAAAATACAGCCTCACAGTAACTAGCTGTCTGAAATAAAACAATGTAGGGCAGTGAAATTCTCCTCATATAAATTTTGCCCCAGTACGTTTCCTTTTGAATGGCATGATTCAACGGGAATATCCCTTGCTTGTCATTAAGAAGGGGGACAAAAAAGCCTACAAAGTGTTTTCTTTTCCTGTCAAAGACTTTTCTATGACATTCTATTTTCCTTCTCTTCTGCCTCTTTCTCATGTATCTTCTAGAAAACCTAGGCCTGTCTTTTGCACTGCACAATGCAAACTGAATTCTGATTGTTCATAAAAGGTGAGGCTAAACATATTTCTGCATTCTTGCCTGTTGCTCTCTGACTTTGCACGACTCAAACGCAGAGTGGGCCTGGAGGGCAGAGGGCAGAGCCTTTGCTGACAAACCCACAGGGGGAAATTACGGCATTTCTTCTCAGCAGTTGACTCAGTGGCTTTTACACTTTCTCCCTTGGCTTCCCCTTTTCTAGTTCTTTCAGAGGATACTTTCCTTTAGGCCAGGTATGTTCCTTATTCCACAGAACAGGATGAGTAAGTCAAGCCTTGGGAATGTATTGCCAGCTATTCCTTCAAACTAATTCAGTTATGGAAGGAAGGGATGGCTAATGTGTGGGTGTCAAACGCGTGATCATGGAGGGTGAAATTGGGGCAAGAATGGACGCTCAGAGGCCTCCCCTCTTGCCTGGGAAGTATAAGCACAGAGGGGAGAGAAGGGTGGAAGAACGGTCTCCTTTTGGTTCTACAGATGGCTTCCATATCCCATTGGTACTTCATAGACTGTAATGATCTCAGCACAAATATTACTGGTGCCATTTGAGGTAGGTCAAGGAACACACCCAACGGGTCAGTCTTTTTTTTAAATTTATGTATAATTGATTTACAATGTTATGTTAATTTCTGCTGTACCGCAAAGTGATTCAGTTATATGTATATATATGTTCTTCTTTTAAATATTCTTTTCCATTGTGGTTTATCACAGGATATTGAATATCGTTCCTTGTGCTATACAGTAGGACCTTGTTGTTTACCCATTCTATATATACTAATTTCCATCTGCTAACCCCAAACTCCCACTCCATCCCTCCCCCATCCCCCCACCCCTTGGCAACCACAAGTCTGTTCTCTATGTCTGAGCCAATGGGTCAGTCTTCTTAGTCCAGCTGCCACCACAAGAGGGGAGGGGATATACACAGGTTCTTGGGCAGAACACTGCTATCACCCCAGGGCCATAGAGCAGCAGGCCCAAGGCTACTTTCTCAAGATGGACACCACTTCAGGTCATCCTGCACACCACAAGCATGACTGCCGAGTCCTGAGCAGAAACCAGAGCTCAGGCTCTCTTTGGCAATGGCCTGAGTCCCATTTCCTCTTTATCACCTTGCTCAAGGCCCTTCAAGCCTGGTCACCATGTAAGTGTCGGCTTGCTTTGTTGTTATAGAGAAATTGTCATCATCTGTATGGAGTGCCCCATCCAATCAATGAACGCTTCTGCTTCCATTTCAAAAAATTGTTTATTTTTACCATCGGGTTTATCTTTTCCAACTCATATGCTTATGCTTCTCCCTGGCCTTTCATGTGGCATAGGGGTCTGCTTAACAGGCAGCATTTGTAAGTACTCAAGGAAGAACTCTGTGATGGGTGGTTGTTGCTATAGCAGCCTTTTTGAGGGGGAAAAAAAACTGACCTTGAACATGGACACATAAGAAATCATAAGAAATTAAAATTTCTCCCTGAGAAAAGAATGAAGCTAGAATGCCAAAGACTCTCTCAGCCCCATGAAAAGATTTGTATGAACCTTTTCCATCCTTTGGATTGGGCATAGCAAGCTGTGGGCTCTGAATTCCCAGAATTATGTTTCAGTGTGAAAATCAAACAGCTCCATTCTTTTTCAAAGCATTTCTTTAATTATGGAGGAGATGGCCAACATGTGGGGCAGTGTCACTGTCAAGCACCTGGAGGTCATACGTATGCAACATCTTACTTAAAAACCTCCCATTCATATCTTTTAATGGGTCCCACCAATAAAGATGTGCTATTTCCTTTTCAGAGCTGTGGTCTTAGCAACTTGATGTCAGCGTTTTCAGCTTTCACAGCAGGGAAATTCAGGTGAATTCCAAACTGTGATTAGAGAGATCTGAGTGGAGTTAAAAGGAGTCAAACAATAAAAGAGAAGCACACTCCACAGACACATGCACGCAGACCGACTGCGTGCAAAGATAAATTGCATCTGCGTATGACCGTGTTAGCTCTTGCCATAAAGCAATGAATTTGCTAGGAATAGATAAAGGTCAATGGGAGAGAGGGAAAAAAAATCTCTTTCTACTGCCAAAAGTAATAAAGAGAAAGAAAAAGGCACCTGTGACACTAGATATCCTGGAGAAAAAAAGAATGTTACTAAATGATATTGAAAGTTTAAAAATATGATGAGAAGCTAAAGCAAGAAATGAAATGATGTGTGCTTGCTAGGTGAACACAGATGATGGAGAATAGTCTGAATTGATGCATAGATGGATCAAGGGTTGTTGGATTGTTCTCTCTCTCCCCTTCCCCCTATTCTCTGACTGTTTTCTTTGATGGAGAAAATGATAGGCTTGATAATACATGATGATAGGCATCCAAAGATCAAACTTTATTAGATCCTTCTTATTCGGTAGTAGGAAACTATCTGAGCAAAAGCAATTCCCATATGTGACCTTAATTTAACAAGTGATTAGACCCAATCCTGATGCTTTGAACTACCATTGGTTATCAAGATCAAGTAGGATACCATTTTAAATAGGCTTTTAGTATCCTTAGATTTCCTGCAAATCTATGCTACTGGAATTTTCACTGAAGCCACTCAATGCCCTCCATCCCTTTTTAAGTCTTTCTCTGGGTAGTTTTTGTTGTTGTTGTTCCTCAAACAGGATTTTCCTATATACCCTTATTTATTTGGACACGAAACCCAATGAAAAGAATACCTGGATGCAACACTTCTGCTTTCTCAGTGATACCTATGTTTCTCAGGGCCTGGCTTCCCTCTTATCTTGGCTGACTTCAAATGCATATGGAGCTTCCTATTACATGCAATATGTTTAACTACTCTAGGAAAAACAGGCAAACTCCATGCCTTCTATCTAGTATTTGAACAAGGAAACTCAGCCTCACTACCTCCCTTACTGGTATAGAGAAGAGAAGAAAATATGGAAGAAAACGAATGAGGTAAAGTGAAGGAATTAGGCAAGATGACAGAATCATTCATTCAAAAATGTTTAACTGCATACTTACAAATACAAAATATTGTACCAACTGCTGTGAAGGATATAAAAAATGATTAGGCATGTAACTCCCTCTAGCTGCTATCCTGCCTCTCCTTCTTTCAATCAAGCTTTTAGGAAAAATAATCTACCAATTTGCTCCCTTCTGTGACTTCCCATTCTATCCTTAATGCATTGTGATTTGGCCTCTTCCCCCAATCACCATCAAATGTCAGATGCTGTGGATACAGCTCTGCTTTGGTTCCAGGTGACCTCTCATTGGTTGACGTTGCGACCTCCCTCCCTAAAGCTCCCTTCTTCTTTCAACTGTTCATCTCCTCTACCTTACTCCTCTCCTGCTCTCTCCTTAAATTTTAATGTTCCCTAGAGTTCCATTCCCATCCCTCTTCTTTTCTCACTCCAAACTCTCTATTTGGACTCAAAACCACGTTCATTCCTTCGACTAATGCTTAGATGCGTTTCTGTCCAAGCTCTTTAGACAGCTAAAAGCTCTCTCCTGATCTGCAGACCCGAATATCTAGCCAGCAAGGAGACAGCTCCACCCATGTGACCTACAACATCTCCAGCCCAACATGGGCCAACTTGGACCTGTCATTTGCCTCCCCACCTACCTCTTAAAACAGACTTCTCTCCCTACCATTTTTTTCTCAGCAAATGACTCTATCATCTACTTAGTCACTAATCCAGGAATCTGGATTTGGCCCTAATTACTTTCTGTCACTCACATTTCTCACATGTAATTAATCACAAAGTTCATTTGGTTTCTGTTTCCTAAGTTCTCTCCCATCACCTCCGTTTCCACCACCAGCACTTTAGCTCAAGTCCAGTTCTCACCATCCCTTACTGAGTGCTGAGATATTTATTCCTGGTCTTCTGGCTTGAGCTCTCCTATCTCCAGTCCACCCACAAATGTTTGGGTGTTAGAGTATTTTTTCTAAAATACGTTACAGATCGTGTCACTCCCCTACCTAGTCCTTTGATGCCTACCCATGAGCTTCATAATTAAGCCCACCTTTCTCTGCATGGTTTCCAAGCCAGGGAGGCCATCTCCTGCATCTCCGTGAGTGCCTCACCTCTTGCCCGGTACCTGTGATGGACAGTTCCCTGAGGACCTAGTTGTCACTCTAGTGTTTCCCTGGAACAATTCCCTAGCGTGAAATGGAAGTTTTCTCTGGTGAACGCATTTCATAAACAGTCAGGCAAATTTGATTCACTTATTAGCCAGGCAACCTTGGTCAAGTTGTTTAAATTTTTGTAGCGTCATTTTTCTCACCTATAACATGAGGTTCCTTATATCTCCTCTCAAGGTTGTTGTAAGGATTTAATAGTAATAATAATAATAGTTTGTATTATTGGCCATTTCTATGTGTCAGGGCTGTTTTAAGCACTCTACATGAATTTATTTAATCTTTGCATCAGCTTTGTAAGTATCATTATTATATACATTTTACAGGTGAGAAAATCAAGGTACAGAAGTTAGGTGACTTGCCCATGGTCATAGTGATAGTAAGTAGGGAAGTTGGAATTCAATGAGTTGATATATGGAAAGTACTTTCTATTGAGTAGGCACCCAGTGAACGCTGTTGGTTCTTCCTCTTTTCTGTTGTATGCTGAACACTCATCCAAGTTTTGTTGAGAGACACAGAAGACTAGATGAAAATAATAGCTGATATTTATTAAGCCTTAATTATTTGCCATATTTTGAATACAGACTTCGTAGACATTATCTCATTTGAGACTCACTACAACTACTGAGTGGGAACTGTTACATCCATTATAAAGAGAAGGAAATTGAGGCTCAGAGAGGTTAAGTAAACTACCCAAACTATCTCATAGAGGACAGAGCCAGGACTTAAATCCAGGTCTCTTGTGCCAAAGCTCGGGCTCTTAACCACTACAATGTATTGCCTCAGAAGACATCAGAAGACACAAAACGGTGTTTATGATCTTGCGGGGGGCACTGAAAAAGATATAATAACAGTTATAAGCCAAAAGCCTTAAATACATGAGGAAAGCAAACCATGGATAGAGTGGCTGACTGGGGCACAAAATAATACAGCGGTGATCACAATTAGGCTCTGAGAAGGAGTGAGTTTTGAGCTGGAATTTGTGGACAGTGAAAGAAACGCACTGGTTGAAGAGAAAAACCCTCTTTGAGAGTGGAATGACGTATATGGAGACATGACAAATGCAGAAAATGAGTCATGGATAAAGAAGTATTTTATCCTCTAGAAATCTAACTAGTGGATACAAAATATTAATCTCAAGCCAGGTACAGAGAAGAAATGTATGTTTGGGGGTAGGGGCTCAAGTCCCAGAGGCATCAATCCTGCTGACATCCGGATTAAAAGCAATTTACAAGGTGGCAGTTGGTGAGCTTTCTCAGTTTAAATCTGTCCTGTGTTGTATCTAAAAGGCAAATGAAATAAACAGTAGCAATATTTTTGAAGATTAGGAGCTTTCTGAGTTAAGACTATGCTTTTAATATTTTAAACGGACTCAAGCAACACAGTAAATAGTTTTCTTTGCAGAATGGTGCGAAATGAGCTCTTTTATTTGTCTGATTTATCCCATGGCCATTTATAATGGGGTGAACAGTTTTTTGTTTTTTGTTTTTCATCAGGGAACAGTCAGTTAGCAGTTAACGCAAGGCCCAGGTTAGTACATTCTCCTCTCATTTTTTAAAAATGATGAATATTGACTTATCATGATACGAATTGACAGAAAGGAACGGTAACATATTCCTGTTTGAAGATACGTTTTGGGAATTCCCTGGTGGTCCAGTGGTTAGAACTCTGTCCTGACTGCCGAGGGCCCGGGTTCGATCCCTGGTTGGCGAACTAATCCCACATGCCATGCGGCACGGCCAAAAAACAAGAAAAAATAAATAAAAAGTTTCAAGAAGAACGTAAGCCTATCCTGGGAAACAGAGGTTCTCATCATCTGCAAAGAGGCTTTCTGCTCAGCCTACTGCTTTGACAGAGAGACTTACTGTTGCTTCACAATTTCGACTTGTTTAAAGTTTTATTTTCCAATCTAGGTGGGTTTATTTTCCCTCTTCAAAGAATATGGCCACACATGAAGAATTGGAATCTGTCAGGTGGAGAATTCATCTCAGTCATATAATTACCGGGCTGAGCAGGTTAGATCAAAGTGAGGGCATTGTTTTGCTATAGGACATTGCTTCAAAGAGCAGTTAAACTGCAAACAATATAAAGGCTTTATTGTCCCCCCACCATTTAATGTCATTTAAATCATCAAGAATCATTTCCCATAAATGTATGGCAAATAGTGGGATTTTAATTCCTGCTTGAAAAAGTCTGCTTTCAGACCTTCCTGGAAAGCAAAGGAAGTTTTCTATCTGCCATTATACATTCACATTTCCGGGCATGAAAGGCTTAAATTGCCCGAAGTGTAGGTTTTGTTTTTGTTTTTTCAATTATAACCAAATATCTCTGTAAACCTCTTCATGTTTCAGAGAGCCAGTTAAGCAATTTCCCCTTAGATGTGTCTTTGATGTGAAAATAAACATAGGCTGGAGTGAAAGCTGAGGTCTCTCTAAAGGAGCATCTCTCTGTATGGTTCATAGTTACTCAGACTAACATCAGACCAGAGAAAACACACATCAACACCCTGTATCGAACCTTGATACAGTTGCTATAAGAAAAATATTTCTTCAAAAGTTTCAAAAGAATGATGACATCAATGCCAAAAACATCAAAGGAGCTGTTTGGTGCTTTCAGGTACTTTGCCAAACTACCTTCTAAATGCTGCTTAACATTCCTTTGTAACGGAGTTAAAGATGAGCCTGAAATTGCAGGGACCTCTTAAAAGGTCTGCTCATCGCTCCCGCCTCTGTCTCCAGGTGATAGCATCCAAACCAGTTAACACGTTGCAGACCTGGGTTGTCTAAACATGATTCAGATGGAAGTTTTATGTTCAGGATATTCTTGTGCATCGAGGGGAGAATTGGTGGAGATATCATCTCTGGACCTCCCCTGGGTATGCCGTGTCGAGCTATGTGAAGACAATGGGAACCCTGTTAGAATCCTGCTGTCATGGAACAGCCGCCCTCATTCTTAATTCATAACGCTCTCCTTTCATAAAGGCTGTGGAAGAGCTGGGTTAATGACCACACGTGGCAAGTTGAAAGAGAAACCAAAATAAATGTGTGCATTTAGCCTCTGCTCAGCTTTTCAATTTTAATCAGTCAAGAAAAATGTGCATTTACCTTATGAAGACTCTAACTGGAACGTAATTATTGGCTTTATTACATCTTTGTTTTAGTTGGGAATCGTCTGTTGTAAGCGACAGAAGCCCCCTTGAAGTATCATGAGGAAAAAAAAAGGTGTAGGTGTGTATGTTGGGGGGAGATTTATTGGAAGGTTACAGGGCATCTCAATTACAGGAAGTATAATTGACTCTCTCAAAGGGCTGGAACCAGGAATTGGAAAGCTTCAGGAATCTCTCTGCGTCTCTGTCTCTCCCACTCCTTCCTCCCTCCCCCTCTCTTTCAGCGTGTTTTCTCATCCTGGCTTTACTCTGGGCATCAGTTTCATTCTCCCATCTCTGTAGACTCGCTTTCTCTGTCTCTCATTGTACATGACTGAGAATGATTCCAGTACAGGCAGCCCTACATCTCTCTCATTTCAAGTGCACAAAGACTACTGAGAAGGTCTTGTTTCAATTTCTGATTACTAGAAAAGCATTGAAATGGTTCAACTTGAATCAAATGTCCGCCTTGATCCAGTCTGCTTGGGGCTCGGGGAGATGGGATGTCCCGCCGTCAGAAGCAAGCCCCGCTACCGGATTCTCCGAGAAGTGTGGTTATTTAGCATGGGCAGACATACTGAATAACATGTTCGCATCAATCTTAATTATATAGATGATATATGTTCCTATATCGAAAAATTAGAAAACACAGACATATGAGCAAAGTGGCAAAAACAATCATCATCCTGCCACCAGAAAGTACTTCAGAATCTTGAAGTGTTTCCTTCTAGACATTTTATTTTGCTTTAAATAATCTTTTTGACCGCCTATTTGTTTGGGTTATACTAGAGATGAGTTACAGTGGTCACCAAGATAGACACAGCTCAAGCCTCCCTCTCTAGGGCTTATTGGGAGATAGATAGGGCTTGCATGGGAGATAGACTTTATCTAGGGCTTTCATGGGAGACAGACTTAAAAATTGGAAGCAAATGAATACAAATATTAGGAAATTGTAATAAACACTGTAAAGGAAACAATCAGGAGGTTGAGTTGGAAGACAACCATGAGAGCATATTTTAGGTAGGTGGTCATGGAAAACCTCTGCTGGGGTCACACTGAAGAAAAAGAAGGAGCTAGCTATGATAAGAGTGAGAAGAGGTAGAGGAGGTGGAGAGTTACAGAGCAGAAGACCTGAAGCTGAAATCACCTTTTGTGTTTGGGGGAATTAAAAAAAAATAATATGGCTGGAGCTTAAGTGTGAGAGGACCATCCCTTTGGTTGCTATGAGGAGAACACACTGGGATGGGCAGGGGCTGTGTGAGGAATAGATTGGGTTGGGGAGAGGCAAAATGTAGGGTCAGATTCTCAGAATGGGGTTGAACAATACTTGGTACCTCACTGTGCATGAAGCAGAGGGGGCGTGAGGAAAAAGGAAGAATGTGGTCAGAGAGAATTAGGCTGGGAAGAATAGGAACCCTTAGTACCTATTTAAGTCAAATAAGCCCTTTAGGATGAGGGAGAAATGCTGCCACGGAATTAGGAGTGGCTGGGTTTTATACTGGTATTATTTTACAAAAAAGTGGGGACTCTTCAGTACCTGGGTTCAAACCCCAAAATAATGAATTGCAACAATCCTGGGATGGTGTGAGGGCATTCTCTCTGCCACCTGTGTTTTCCTGATATTCACATTGGCCAACGTTTTGGAATAAATCCAATTCCCACAGGCATAAGGAAAGAAGAGCAAGCTCTTAGAACACCGGTGCTTTTCCTATCACTCCAGTATCTCTCAGCTCTGCCCCAGTTCCCAGCAGCTCTGCAGCTGGACAAAGAATTGCTAAGAATCAGCCCTATGGTTTATGAAGCCCTGTGGTATGATTCATGGCCAATGGCAGAGAATCATAGACGTCCCATAAACTGATTCATCTAACATTCCAAGACCACTGGCTGCCCAGTAAGTCAAATCGTCCGCCAGTCAGCGAGCTAGTGCTGGACTGAGCTTGTGTGAACACATGAGATGCACAAGTACTCTCTCTTCCACTGACTCCTTGGAATCACACTGAAGTGAAAAACTCACAGACCTGAATCACTTACCAAAGACAATATTAGACAGAAAGTGCTAAAATCATTAAAGCAGGAAGAAAGAACATGAGGGAAAGTAGGAGGGCAAGGCCTCACAGAGGAGATACCCTGACCTTGAGCTAGGCCCCTTAGAATGAAAGCTTTCAGACTGGGCCCTCCAGCTAAGGACGAGAGAGAAGCCACTTGATTAATGGTACTTAATACATTGTACATTCTGCTGAGGAGGACATTTAGAGATTTCCAGAGAATTGCCAACATTTTAGACACAGCATTTTTGGGGGATTTGCTTCGATATATTTTGGGCAAAAAGTGAGTCATGATTAAAGTATTTCATGCACAAAGTGGTTGGGTTTTTCAAGCTTTTATAGAATATTCTGTTCATTTTCTATTAAACACAGAGGGTCCATCTCTGAAAGGTGGCCCCACCAGCCCCTGCTTTATGATGATTGTAGCAACTAGTCAGGAAGACCAAGGAGACAGTCATCAGGATAATCACACTGGTTACCACTAAGTGGATCTAGAATGACACTGGTTAAGCTAGTAGACAATATGGCAAAGTACTTCTACCTTGAATTTTCTAATTTAATTTCAACATTCCCCTGTTGTTAGACAACAAGTTTTGTTACACTGTCACTAGCAGTGTAGCTAAATATCATAAAACAATCTTATCATTTGCATATTTGGGGGTGTATTTCCTTGGAAGGGAGAGGGATTCCTTTCCTATCTTTCCAGACAAAGGCCACTCTCCTCCACAGCTAATCCCATACACACCTCGGCATAGCAACCATCACATTGCACTGTTCCTTTTCGTTTTATTTCCAGACAGACTGGTACACTCCTTTTTGTTTGTTTTTATCAATTCTCACATTTACTGAGCACTATGTTCTAAGACCAAATTTTGCAGGCTCTTTATGTGCTCTAGCTACTTGGTCCTCACAACAACGCTAAGACATCGACAGCCTCACAGAATATATACTTGGTGCTAAATAAATATCTGTTGAATGAATGAGTAAACAGATGCCATTTTACAGATGAGGAAAGGCTCGTTTTGTTGTCTTCAGTTTGCCTTTGTCTAGCACATGCTGGCATGTAACAGTCAGGACAGTAGGAAGCCTCACACAGGCTCAGACTCAAGTTCTGCCTCTTCTACTGAAAAAGAGCCACCAGGGATGGAGCGCTGCCCTGAGCTGGGAATGCTGCTGGTGCTTTACTTACATGGTTCCTAACCCCCCTAAAACCCCATCCTACAGGGAGGACAGTGACTGGTTCAAGCTCAGTGAAGAGGAGGGAAGTAGCATTCACATCCCAGGTTTACTAGCAGCTCAATTCCATGTTCCTTGGAGATCCCGCAGCCTCCCATTCATCTTGATAAAACAGGATGTGTAAAATATATGATAGTACTTATATGTGGAATCTAAAAAAATGATACAAAGGAACTTATTTACAAAACAGAAATAGACTCACAGACATAGAAAACAAACTCATGATTACCAAAGGGGAAGAGGGGAGGGATAAATTAGGAGTCTGAGATTAACAGATATACACTACTATATGTAAAATACATAAACAACAAGGACCTACTGTATAGCACAGGGAACTATATTCAATACCTTGTAATAACCTGTAATGGAAAAGACTCTGAAAAAGAATCTATATATATGTATGTATAACTACCACTCTGAGACAGCGTTGCATGGGTTCTCATCCCTCTTCCCTCAGTGAATGTTTTGTGAGTTGATGACAAACTTGGAACATTCTCCAAGGGGAAGGGCTAGAAGTGTGCAAACTGAGAAAATGCTGTAATGAGACGTCCTCACTCTGCCCTGCAATGAGGAGTGTGTTTCTGAGGCAATTTCCATCTCTTCTGGTTACTCTTCTACAAGCAGCCATGAACAATAAGAAGGGGGCAGAGAGGCACTAAAGAAGTTCTGAATGTGGGACTCTTTGGCATGTAGTGTCTTTAGAAGGACAGTGTGTTGACTTGTTTTCTCTACAAAGATCCTGAATTTGCAGCGCTCTGGATTCTATATAAAACTTTATCTTTGGTTTCATTAAAAACATAGCTATTTTATTGACTTAAGTGGTCACATTTCTCAGAGTCCAGACCTTATGGAACAAAGTTATGGGACAAAGTTTCCAGATAGATCTAACATGCCTTCCCCAACACCTTCCACCAAAAAAATAATAAAATTAAATTAAATTAAAAATCACACTTTATTCTGAAGGAATAAAAATGGAAGTTCCTAAAAATTATACAGGAAGTATCATTTACATGGGACATTGAGTCAAGGTGGGGCTTAGAATTGCACCCCAGGAGGCTCAGCACCACCTGGAATCCATCACAAAACTTCACACACACCTTCACGTTTGGTTTACATGGATGACAACGTTGTTTCAGTTCTCAAGCTTCTCATTCCTTGACTTCAGGGTTCATAAGAAAGTGATCACTCAAGCAAAACTCTAGTGGAACCATTAAACTGCTTGTGAATTGGATATGAAGATATTTACCACAGCCTTCTTCTTACCATTGCTTTACTGCTCGGTTGTTAGAAGGGTCCAGCTTCTCAAGTACTGAGATCATCCAACAAGCTACTATTTGAACACCTGTAATGTACCCAGCATTGTGGTTAGTACTAAAAGGAGCCAGTCAAGTATAAGACACAGTGCCCAAGCTCAAAGACCTTAAAATCTAGCTGGGCAAATCTAATTACTATATGGACATAAAACAATACCTCGCAATACAGGGAAGCACTACGGAGAAGCTCTGAACTCTACAAGGGCTAAATAAGAAGTAGGAGCTTTTTGATGTCTTCAGCAAAAGCCTTATAACTCCATCTAGTTTGTTTGGGGGCAGGAGAGCCAGGGAAGAATCACTCTTACTTTCAAGTACTGTGATGAGCTGGAATTTGCTGTTTCAGGATCCCAAACATTTTTACTTCAAGAATCAAATCGAGTCATAAATTATTGGGGGAGTTGATCTCTTTCTCATATTACCTATTCTGAACCCTATCTCTAATCAGCCATGAGTAAAATGGCCTGAGGAAAGCTTACAGAGGATGGGACCAAGATATTCCCTTAAGTATCTAAGCAGAGGTAAATTTGGTTCTCGTGTTTATTTCTTTTTGAGAAAGACAGAAATCTTCTTGAGGAAAAAAAAATGTGACCTATGGACTGAATTGTTACCTTTGTGTGGCATATTCCCTGTTTCTAGGGCAGCACAGGAGACAAAGAATGCATTTATTTGTGGAAAGGGATGGGGGCAGGGAAAGAAACAGAAACCAGAGGATTGTGCAATAATGGTGTTCTTAAATCCCTCCAGGAAGTTTGTGTTTCTAGTCCTTTGGAAGAGTAAAGCACAGCTGTTGAAAAAGGAGAGTTTACCAGGGGACTGCAGCCCTGATGCCACTGTGTATTGGATTTTCCTTGTCCATATGCTTCTCGGCACCTCCATTTGCAGCCCTTGGGGCAGGCAGGCCACTGTGTCTGGGCCCTGCCCTGAGCAGGCCTACCCCTTCCCCCAGTAGAGACCGCAGGCCTCAAATAGCACAGAGGTGTTCAAGGAGAAGAGTCAGAACAAGGATGAGAGTAAAAGGAAACAGTCTGCTGGGTCTCAGCGAAGGGAAATACACTGATTCCTGTGTCATATGCAAGCCAGACGAGACTTGCTGTGTTGAAATCCTTCCCAAAAGAAGCCCTTTTCTTGGATGGCTAGTGAAAGGGTGATATTGTATGCATAATCTCACAAATTAAATATAATAATTTTGGGGAGCAGGTTTATTGTACAAAACAAAATGTGCCTCTCAGTCCATCTAGAAAAAGTATAAATATTGAAATGTAGCACTCATTTGAAGCCTTTACATGCTGCCATGAGCTTAGTCATCTGCATTTCTCTCATGCCAGGGATCATTGCACAGAACCCTCTCTGGATGATCAATAAATCTTTTTGAATGACCCAGTGACCCTTTGTCTCTTCCCTTTCTTCTGTTGGAGCCTCGAGAGTGATGTCCTGAGCTTTCACCATCAACCTCCAACCAATGATGTCACCATCCTCTCCTGCCATCCATCTCTATGAGTCCTGAATGCCCTTACCCTTGCCCTGTGCATGCCATACATCTTCATTCTGTTATTCTTCTACCTTGGCTCTCTGTGTCCACTGTGTTGAGAACAGTGTTGGCACGTGGCAAATTGAAGGCCAAAGGAAAGCAAGCAGTGTAGTAAGTGATTCAGAAGGAGGCCTTCGGAACCGGACTCGGGTTGCCAGCCTGCTTCCATATCATGCACTATGCAATCTTAAAGTCAGAAGCTGCAATTTCTTCACGTGAAAATGAAGATCAGGATACATGTTCAGAGAGCTGTGAGAAGATTAAATGGGACTCTACACAACACTTGCTTTAAGAGCACCTGTCTTAAATTAAGTAGTCAATACATAGTAGTTCTGAAGTGAGAGCCTTTGGGGGACCTCTTGCTTTTGAGGGCCCCTTCTTCCTTATAAAAACTTTTAAAATTGTATTTTATGACTGTGTTGACATCAAGATAAATATATTACTATATATATTAAAACATTTCCTCAACCTAAAAGTTCAATTTTTCTTCCATACTAAATTAAATTATATTTTCATGGGCCCCTAAGACTACTGTAGGCCCTGGGCACTGTGCCTACCCAGCCTAATGGATAAGTCAGCCCTGGTGAGAGATTTGTTCTGGAGATTCTTTCCTCTACCCTTTCAGTGTTATTAACTGCTTTCTGGAAACTATTTGTCCCCTCTGGCTTTCAGGGTATACCCTGCCCTTATACTTCTACCTGCCCCCATCCCGTCTTCCCCAGCCACCTGGAAGGTCTACACTGTGGAGCTCCCAACTTCCCTAAACCAGCTGCCATCTTTCTTGATGTAAACCCATGTCTTCATTCCTCTGACTGAGTCTCATTCCCTTAGGACGATTCCTGGCCTGATAAGGTGGCATTGAATTTTCTGATAAACTATTTCTCACTGAGGTATTCATGATATGACTCTCTGTGTTCTCTCTCTCCTTCTAGAATACAGTATTTCCATTTTGTCACAGAAATTTTTGAGACTCTATACCACAATTGAAAGCCATATATCCGATGGAGACATTTTAGTCCAGCAAAGAAAATACTTCAGAGCAAAGATTGAACTTTGAGAATCACTGAGATTGTATTGTGCCTCTACTTTTGTGCATTCATTGGGCCTTGGTGACATAACTTTGATTAGAAGCTTCTACAAGGCAGGACATAGACTATCCCCAAAATTCTCTTGGTAAATATCATGCCTGATGAAGTCCTAATGGAATCTTTTTAACCATGGGGATGTCTTCCATGTGTCACTGAGAAGGACTTCTGTTTCCCACCTTAAGTCATCCATCCAGCTATGCTTGGTGGTGACTTTACACCATGATACATATGCCTATAAAACACTTCTCACTCCCTCATTGTCTATTATTTTCTGGGTTCAGGCAGGAAAGTGTTCTCAGAGATAATCCTATTTATAAAGGAGGGAACTGTGGTCCACAGAAGAGAAATAACTTCCTGAAATAGCAAAGCAAGTAATGCCAGAATCAGGACTAGATCCTGGGCCAGCTTCCTCAATACCTGCGTGTGGGCACCAGTTACTTATCTCTGTCAGGGCCTGGGGTACCATTTACTCCCCAGCACAGGCTCAACAGTGGGAATCCTTGGTTTGGTAAATAAAGCCGGGCTTTATTGCTTAGTGTTTGTTTGACCTTGAAGAGTTCCTCAGTCTCCCAACCTCAATTTTCTCATCGCTAAAAGGGAAGGGAGAGGGTAGAAATAGTATCAACCTTACAGAGTTGTTGTTGCGAGGATTCTTAGAGTTGTTCTGTGAGAATTAGATGCGACTATCCATACAAAAAGCTTAGCTCAATGGCTAGCACCCAAGCCCTCAATAAATGACTTTGTTGTCGTTGTTACTACTATTATTATTACTACTACTACTACTACTGCTACCACCACCGCTAATTCTATTACTCCATCTCCAACCCTGGTGGCTTAGAGAAAGTCCTGGAGCTGCTTCCCAGAGTATGTACTGAACTGCCCAGGGAGTGGCCTGAGCAGTAGAGAATCTGGCAGAACAGGTTTTTTCAAAGCAGTGGAAAATAAATCAAAGGCAATAACCCAAACCTGGAAAAAGAATGTTTTCCTTTGTTTTTTCTTTACCAGTTGTGGAAAAAACCTTCAAAATGTAACATGCTGAAATAAATCAGTGTGGCCTCTCTTAAGGTAACACGGCTGACCCTCTTTGGTCTGTGCTCTTCCTGACCGCCTGTGGACAGACGGTAACCACTTTCAGTTTGTGCCAAATGCAGTGATGGCTGACAGTGTTCTGTGGTGATGTTGGCCTATATCAGTGAATAGACAAGATTAGGAGTCAGGGAAACATGGAGAGACAGCAAAGATGAGGGAACAAAAGCTTCACAGCCAGGTACAAAGGGTACCCTATTCCTTGCTGCAACCTGCTCATCACCAAATGTTAAATCTCATGGGATTTAGTTAGGGCTCTTGGTTGAAAGTAACAGAAGCTCAACTCACATTAGCTTAAGCAACAAGGAGACTTTATTGTAAAGATTCCATAGTGTATCAAGGAAAACAAAGAGAGAGGCAGAGCTGGCCTAAGATTGAAATCAGGCCCTCAAATGCTATCAAAATTTGTGTCCTTCCTCTCTGCATCATTCCCTCTTTTTCCACAGACTTACTTCCTCTATGGCTGTGGTTGGCTTAGTGGAACAACACTTCACAAGTTTTATAAATGACTGTGCAGCTACCCAAAGAGAGCCTGGTCTCACTTTCTCCGATTTCACAATTCTCATGGAAGGAATGATTGGCCCAGCTTGGGTCAGTTTCCTTTTTCTGATTGCCCATTAGCAATGGTAAAAGGTAAACATTGGTTACACCAGCATGGTACATCGACCATAACTATACACACTTGTGAGGGGGCAAACCCACAGGTAATGGATTACTGAAACAGGTATCGAGGAACTACATGACAAGAAACATACTGTTCACATTCAGCCCTAGATTGCATCCCCGCCATTCCCTGATTCCTCATCATGTGATGAGAGATCCAGGATATCTCTGTGCTCACTACCCCCTCCCTCTTCGTGCAAGGCAGACCCTAGCCCTGAACAAGGTGACTCCAGCATCATATAGTGGAAGTGACACAGGCTTTAGAACTATGCAGAACTTGAGTTAAAGCCCAGGTCTACCACTTATACTGGGCAAGTTATTTAGCCTCCCTGAGCCTTGGTTTCCTTATCTATAAAATAACGCATATCTAATGGATATTGTAAAGACTTTGTCTTTATTGTAAAGTCTTTGTTGTAAAGACTAAGGAAAATAAAATAACCATATTTAAAGTACTTGGCATATAATAGGTGCTCAGTTACGTTAATTTCATTTTCTAATTAGGTTACCTAGAAATCTTCAGGAGGGTGGGGGAGTGATGGTAAGAGAAAAGGGAGGACAGGAGAAGTGATAGAATTTTATATCTGGGAAGTGTCCTTCTGCCTCAGTAATTTGCAATTATCTTGAGCGAACATTAAATAATTGAAGTGGGTCAGCTGCACTGGGAAAGCCACCCTTTGCTAGATATAGTCTCTCACTTTAGAGGCAAAGCAACAAGGATCTCAAGATCAATGGTGCATGTTTTATGTTTCTTATTAATTTACTGGTGTGACTGTATGGTCCTTAAATCTCTATATATAATGTCTGAAGTTAATAGAATACAGTCTTATCACTGAGTGAGTGATTGAAGTACTTTAATATTTTGTTGTTACTGTTGCTGTTTAGAGAGATGTTCCTCTTTGAGAAGGTAGTAAGCCATATTTTTTTATAAACTAAACTTCATTGAGTTCTTACTTCAGTAAACCCTGTGCTAAACGTTTACATGTCTCATGTCTTCCTATGAGTTAAGTGCTGTCGTCCCCATTTTCCAGGTAAGGAAATTGAGGCTCAGATAAGTCCAGAGCCAGGATCACTTAGCACTCAGTGACAGATTGGAATTTGAGCGCCGCTTAGCCAGTTCCAGAGCCTGCGTTCTTAACCACTATGCGGTACTCCCTCTCTACACCTTGGTTTTGGCTAAGAGATTTCGAGACGGGCCAGATAAAAAATGAATCCCCCGGAAAATCTGTGCTTAGAGTGGCTCATTTGATAAATGATGACCTCATAACTTCTGTGCAGCCACCCAGTATTGCTACAGGGGCTCAAATGCAAGCTGCAGAATCATAGGAAGAAAAATAGTTAAACAACAGAGAGACTACCTCCTTCGACACGACAACTATTCTGATTACTTACTTAGAGGATAAGAGTGATGATGGGTTGAATCTGTGAAAAAGAAACTGGAAATTGGGTCTCAGCTTTAGACTCTACAGTGTTTCCCATCTTGGTCAAAATTGTATTCAGTCCAGTGGCCTGTGGCCGTGTGGGTTATGTGTGCGTGCATGTGGAATAGTTTGGCCTGTTCCAGAAAACAACACCACTTTGCTGATTAATCATAAGCATTATCAATAACTCCCCATGACACGTGAAGGATTCTTCATCCATCGGCCAACGTACCAATCATGGGAACCTCTATGACCTGTCACCCCTCACTGACCTGCTCCTCCAGAAACATTTTGCTCTGTTTGTGCTACTGTAAGTTTCATTATATTCCAAACTGGGCTTCATTTGTGCCTCCTCCTTTGTGTAAATGGAAAAAACATTCAAATATTCTGTCTCTTTTGACTAAACGCATCTTGAAAAATATCTCATGTTTTGTTTTCTTATTCCCCCTCTGTCTTTCAGCTCCAGGGTTCCTTGAAAAGAAAACAGATAGTTAACCTGTCCCCTGCCAACAGCAAGAGGCCTAATGGCTTTGTCGACAACTCATTCCTTGATATCAAAAGAATCCGTGTTGGGGAAAACCTCACTGCAGGACAAGGGGGCCTCCAAGTAAATAATGGACAAAGTCATATGATGTCAGGGACCTTGCCCATGAGCCAAGCACCCCTGAGAAAGACTGCCACGCTGCCAGCCCACACACATTCTCCTGGAAATGGTATGTTCAACATGGGCTTAAAGGAAGTGAAGAAGGAACCGGGAGAGACTCTCTCTTGCAGCAAGCACGTGGACGGTCAAGTGACCCAGGAGAATATTTTTTCTAACAGGTACGGAGATGACCCCGGAGAGCAGCTGATGGATCCCGAGCTGCAGGAACTGTTCAATGAACTGACCAATATATCTGTGCCTCCCATGAGTGACCTTGAGCTTGAGAACATGATCAACGCCACCATAAAGCAGGACGACCCGTTTAACATCGACTTGGGTCAGCAAAGCCAGAGGAGCACTCCCCGGCCATCCTTGCCCATGGAGAAGACGGTGATCAAAAGTGAATACTCACCCGGCCTGACCCAGGGCCCCTCGGGCTCTCCTCAGCTGAGGCCCTCATCCGCCGGCCCTGCGTTCTCCATGGCCACCTCGGCCCTCTCCGCTTCCTCCCCGATCCCTTCGGTCCCTCAGAGCCAGGCTCAGCCCCAGACGGCCTCAGGAGCAAGCCGGGCCCTGCCGAGCTGGCAGGAAGTATCCCACGCCCAGCAGCTCAAACAGATCGCAGCTAATCGTCAGCAGCACGTCCGGATGCAGCAGCACCAGCCGACCAGCTGGCCAGGCTTGCCCTCTTCGGCGGGGCCCTCCCCAGGTCCATTTGGGCAGGAGAAAATCCCCAGCCCCTCTTTTGGCCAGCAGCCATTCAGCCCCCAGAGCTCCCCCATGCCGGGGGTCGTGGGCGGTGGCAGCCAGTCGAAGGTCATGGCGAACTACATGTACAAGGCCAGCCCCTCGGCCCAGGGAGGGCCTCTGGACGTGCTCCTGCAGCAGAAGCCTCAGGATCTTAGTCGGAGTTTCATGAACAACCCACACACAGCCATGGAGCCCCGACATGGCAGCACCAAGCCTTTGTTTCATTTTAACTCAGATCAAGCCAACCAGCAGATGCCTTCCGTTTTGCCTCCCCAGAGCAAGCCTCCTCTCCTGCATTATACCCAGCCGCAGCCACAGCCGCAGCAGAGCGCGATTTCAGCTCAGCCGCAGCAGCAGCAGCAACAGCAGCCGCAGCCGCAGCCGCAGCCGCAGGCACAGCCGCAGCCGCAGCCGCAGCAGCAGCAGCCGCAGCAGCAGCCAGCAGCTCAGCCCACCCAACCCCTCTCGAGCCAGCCTTTGCTGAGGTCGCCGTTACCACTTCAGCAAAAGATCCTGCTGCAGAAGATGCAGAGTCAGCCCATCACAGGACTGGGGTACCAAGTCTCCCCACAACACAGACAGGTAAGGGCTGTGCTCCTCCCAACGCAGAGTACCCAGACACCATTCAGCTTGGTCCCGTTGCTTTGGTTACCATTATGTTTGCACTGGGACAGAATCAAGACCACAAAGACAGCCATGGTGCTGACAGATGCCTCTGAAGACCTCATGAAGGTTCACTTGAGGCATCTGGAGGCAAGAGCATCTTCCTTGTAGAGCATCACTGTCATTGGGGTCTGTTGTGATCAAAGGCTCTTGCTTATTAAGAATGTTGCCTTAGAATCCATGCCTTTAGTGACAAGTCCAGTTGTCAGTTAATTTGTTCAGTCAATAAATCAGTCATTAAGTCGGCATGCATGCCCTGAGTACCTACCGCATGCATGATGTTGTGATTGTGCTGAGTATTGAAATAAGGCCAGACATGATCTTAAGAGTGTTTAATGACAAACCTCCACCCACACCAACCAACTGAAACATCTAAACGCCCAACCCATCATAATGGACCCTGCTGTGATTCCATGCTGGTGCATGAAGGTTGAGTATCCACCTTAAATAAGACATGTTCTCTGTCTGCAAGTACAGTCTGGAGAGGTCGACAGGCTTTAAAAACTATCATTTTAATACTGAATGGAAAGGATAAGGACATGGAGCACAAAGCTTGGGTATCTACTGAGCAAGGGGAAATCAGGAAAGGCTGCCGGAGAAGGTAATGTGTGAATTAAGTGTTAAAGCATGAAATTGTCATGACTACCAACAGAAAAAAATCTGTGGTTACCTTATATCCTGTGGTTAACATAAAGCAGAGGTTTTATTCTGCCCCAAACAGGAATCATATGAAGAGATAGCCCTGTGTCTCCAGAACACACACTGGTGAATCAGTGCTGATCCCCAGGGAACTTGCAAGGAAAAATTCTTCCTGGAATAAGTGAGGGAAGGCAGGCAGGAAGGCTGAATGTTGCTTTGTGCATGTAACTTGACAGATCTGCGTTAGCGTCCAAGCACAAAGACAGCACGTTACCTGTCAAAACAATGTGTCAGGACAGTATGACGGCACAGAGCCTGGTTCCAATCACATTCCTAGAGTAGTTTGTATGGCTACTGCCCAGAAAAGAATGCCACCAGCACCACAGACTGTGGCCAAGCTAACCTTTGCCTTAGATATATGCCAGGAGAAAACTAGACTCAACTAGGATTCAAGAGCTGTGTCCCAAGTAAACTTTCGGCTCTTAACCACTTACGAAGTGTGTTTTTCTAAATCGTAGATTATGAAGAATGGACTTGGAGTAGAGTCATGTGTATATTACAAAGTTCCATTTTTAGCATGGGTAATTTGGGGATCGTTTAAAAGCAAACAGTATTGTGGAACTACTTTCTAATATTCTGTGTAGCCACTTTGCTGTGGGTGAACCTGGGTTTAAATTCTAACTCTGACATTCTAGCTGTGTGACCTCCAGCGAATCAGTGAGCCTCTCTAAGCCTCAGTTTCCTCACCTGTAAATGAGGATGATAGGATTTGGGGAGAGTAAGTGATGTATCTCTCAGGCGGGGGTCTAGAATAAAGTTGGCTATTATTGTGATTATCATGGAAAGGACCATACATGATATCAGAATATTTTTCAACATGCATTACTTTTATGTAGGAAGCCCGTTGGAGTGAGTCTCAAATTTTTTCACAAGCAGTACTAGAGGAATAAAAGAGAACAATCTTTAGTTCTGTCCAGCAATATGGTGAGTGGGTAGCGATTTACCTTTCCTGGGCCCGGACTTCTGACCATAAAAATGACCATAAATAATGAGATATTAGTAGAAGTTAGCATTTATTGAGTATTTACTCTGTAACTGGCATGACCTCTTCCCCCCTTGATTGTGGTATCTCATTTTACCCATATAAACTAATTACCATTATTCTCATTTTATAGGTGAGGCAAATGAGGCACAGAGAAGTTAAAATGACTTTTCCAAAGTTACACAGATAATAAGTAGCAGAGCCAGGATTCTGATGGTCTCCTTTGAAGGTTGTACTTTCAGACTTGAGGCTATACTGCTCACAAGAAGGATTTGCTGGGAAATGAATGGCCATTTGTAGATCATTGTGAAATTCTCAAAAGAAATATTTCTTATAATATCGAGCCATATTTACATAATCTACATAGTAAATTAAGTTTTGGTAGGATAGAGAAAGTCTCAAATCTCTAATCACCTTCAGAGCTGTTAAAGAAAAGAATCAAAAAATATCTGTGTGTCACTTGACCTTCCTGAGAGTGAGTATTATGAAGCTTAACCAAAATAAGCAATGTACAATAGGAAACATAGCTCTTTGGTACCCCATCAGCCCTTCTTTGGGAGCCTTCCTGCCACCTCCAACATACTCTGTCTTGTTTCCGCCTCTGTTGCTCATATCAACAACTGTCCACCATACTTCTGACCCCTTAGTCCCCATGCCAGCTTCCAGGACCCAAGCACACCAGTGGGTGCTAATGACCAAATCCACAAACATCTTCCAGTGCCTTAGATATTTTTTTTTACTTTTCCCAGTGTGTATGACACTTATGATGCCAAGGTAATTTTCATCTTTTCAAGAAGGCCCTCAAAAAGTGATAGAAATGATGGTGACATGTCCAGCTAAAGGCATCTTCTATACAGACAGGCAATGGCTACTCAATCAAAGCCTTATCCCAACCTTGTCAATTGAACTATATTGTCAATTCCGGCTCAACAATTCCATGAAGTATGACTCTGAAGTGTTCTGTGTCTGAGTTGTGAGCAAGTGTATCAGAGCTTTGTAGTCAAATAAGTGTTACCCTCTTGAAAGCATTCACCTTTGAAGGGGTTGGACGCATTCTAATAATGGTGCTATTGTTCAATACAGTTGCAGAGTTTTCCTCTAGGGATTGTCTTCAGAGCTTTTAGCACATTGAGTGGATTGTTATCAATGCAGTAATATTCATCTTGTTGGGGTTATTTTTGAAAACAGTCAAGCAGAGTAATGCAGCTTTGGGTCAAAAAAACAAAGAATAACTATGATGGGATAGAACTGCATTTCAAGTTTGGTTTGTGAACTTTCCCTGAAGGCAATAAAGAAAGTAAATGAGTTGCTTCCCAAGATGATAATTTTGAGAAGCAATTTTCATTTGGGTGTACATATTTCTAGGTTCTTCCATTTTTATTGTCCCATCCGCTATATTGCTAAGTATTCTAAACTCAGAGAGAGTAGTTTTAACTCTGCCATTCATAGTAGACAGTACAAATCTGTGTTCTCATCTCAGATTAGCCAAATCACTGATACTCATGACCAAAGCCATAGGAGGGAAGGAAATTAAGCAATTCTTAAGTTTACCAACTAAAGCATCCTGAACGAAAACAGTAGTCACGAATTTTTTTTCTGCTTGTCATACTCACTTTATGTCAAACACAGCAAGATTTACTAGTGGGATATGTTAATTGGGACAGTCTAGCCTTGGGAATGGTGGAAATCTTGGTTCTCTGCTACAAAATGATAGATTGAATTTGTTGATCAGTTG
This sequence comes from Pseudorca crassidens, assembly GCF_039906515.1. Lineage (NCBI taxonomy): Eukaryota > Metazoa > Chordata > Mammalia > Artiodactyla > Delphinidae > Pseudorca > Pseudorca crassidens. Next base: position 72,590,308 of record NC_090304.1, on the reverse strand, counting down.
TTTAGAATTTACCCAGTAGACTGTGCAAAGATGGCCTTCTCTTCACCTTTCAGAACTCTGAACCCAGATAGGGCTGCATGCTCAGGCAGAGACTGAAATTGGGGGAATTCATATGTCCCTCTCCCTTTATTGGGTACCTGCCCGCCTCTGCTCTCCTAGATGTGAATGGCACCCGAGAGATAGATGCAGCATAATCGAATTGTTGGAGACATCTTTATTGTTCCATGCCTGGAGTAGTTTTAAATAATCCCTTCTCTGGAGACTGAGAGAACAAATGGTATTTGATGTTTCACAAAATGTCTTCAGCAACTCTGTCTTGCTAGTGTTTGGGGCTTGGCAAATGGAAATACCTCCTGGCTATAATTTTCGTCTTTTTCCGATTGGAAGGTTATGGGAGAGGGCAGGAGAGGGATGTAATGCATGCAGTTCTGATTTATCTTCAAGTCACTGAATACGTGTTTTAAGGTGTGAAAGAATTATTGGTTGACCAGGGCTCATGAGAGTTCAATCCAAAGCCCTAACCTCTTGCACTAGAAAATGGTCTTTTTCAAAGCTGTATAATCAGACACTTAAAAGTGTGAATTTTTTTTTTGTAACATTAGAGCCATGAAACTCAAGTGGATTCTATATTTGGTTTAGAATCCTCCCATCTCTAAAAATTCTGAGAGGGAAGGCAGCCAGTGAATGGATAGTTTGTTATGACCAAAACATAAATTTGTACATTTCCTTTTTAGTTTAAAGCCAAGCTCCTCAATCGTATATTAGGAACCTCACCCCACTCTCTCTACCTAGCCAAGTTTATCCTTCAGTGCACTATATATCAACCCTTGGCATAAATCAAGCAATGTTCTCCTCCCTTCGTCTTTAAGTTAATCTTGTGTATAGCTAACCTTAAAGATGAACACTCAGAAGATTGTTTCCCAGTTGGTCTAGCTGAGGGTGGAGGAATGAGGACTCACTGTAGCTGTCATATACTGACAAAACTTCTAAATCCTTATAATTGCCTAGAGAAAGTGCCAGAGAAGAGATAGAACCTTCATTCAACTGGGAGTGCCTTTTCTAATAGGAAAATAATTATGAATTCAGAGTTCTGCAACAATATAACATCCAAACCACCCCTTTGCTGGGGGCTAGGGGTTGGCTAAAGGGTCAGCCAATTAGGCTAGTGTCAGGGTTTGGTTTTAGGGGCAGAATCAGGTGAGAGGAAGTCAGGAGCATGAACGGCCAAAGACAGAACCCAGCCAAAATCCTAAAACAGCTAGGAAACAAAATCAGTCAGTATACTCAGAACCGAGGGGTGAATCTAAAAGATGGTAACAAACCCATGATTTCGTAAGTGACCTAAAATCTAGAGTGTAGTTAGGGTAGAGACCCAGGAGATGCTAGGTGGTCATTACAAATGACCCTCGACCATTCGGTGATTTCCATTATGACTTACCTTGGCTGGATTATGCTGGCAAAAGGGAAGAGTTCTGATACAGATATACTGAGGGCTGTTCATGGCAAACCAGGAGCATTTTCTTTTATATTGTCATATTATCTTTGATATTTCATCATTTATCTTTTAAGTTTACAAAAGAAACAAAAATTTGTTTTTAATACTCCATGAAACTAGTGCTAAGGCCAGGATCCAGAGTGAATTTCCAGACACACATGTTAATATAATTTATACTGAAGACTTTTTTTTTATTGGAGTATAGTTGATTTACAATGTTATGTTAGTTTCAGGTGTACAACAAAGTAAATCAGTTATACATATACATATATCCACTCTCTTCTAGATTCTTTTCCCATATAGGCCATTACAGAGTATTGATTAGAGTTCCCTGTGCTATGGAGTAGGTCCTTATTAGTTATCCATTGTATATACAGTAGTGTGTATATGTCAATCCCAATCTTTCAGTTTATCCATTCCCTGCCTTACACCCTGGTAACCATTTAGAAAACCAGTTTGTTTTCTACATCTGAAACCCTATTTCTGTTTTGTATATAAGTTCATTTGAACCCTTTTTTTAGATTCCACATATAAGTGATATCATATGATACTTGTCCTCCTCTGTCTGACTTACTTCACTCAGTATAACAATCTCCAGGTCCATTCATGTTCCTGCAATGGCACTATTTCATTCTTTTTTATGGCTGAATAATATTCCATTGTATATATGTACCACATCTTCTTTATCCCTTCCTCTATTGATGGACACTTAGGTTGCTTCCATGTCCTGGCTGTTGTAAATAGTGCTGCAATGAACATTGGGGTGCATGTATCTTTTGGAATTATGGTTTTCTCTGGATATATGCCCAGGAGTGGGATTGCTGGATCATATGGTAGCCCAATTTTCAGGTTTTTAAGGAACCTCCATACTGTTCTCCATAGTGGCTGCACCAATTTACATTCCCACCAACAGTGCAAGAGGGTTCCCTTTTCTCCACACCCCCTCCGTGACCATCATCAAAAAATGTACTGAAGACTCTTTTTTTTTTTTTAACATCTTTATTGGAGTATAATTGCTTTACAATGTTGTGTTAGTTTCTGCTGTATAACAAAGTGAATCAGCCTTATGCATACGTATATCCCCATATCCCCTCCCTCTTGTGCCTCCCTCCCACCCTCCCTATCCCACCCCTTTAGGTGGTCACAAAGCACCGAGCTGATCTCCCTGTGCTATGCAGCTGCTTCCCACTAGCTATCTGTTTTACCTTTGGTAGTGTATATATGTCAGTGCTACTCTTTCACTTCGTCCCAGCTTACCCGTCCCCCTCCCCGTGTCCTAAAGTCCATTCGCTAGGTCTGCATCTTTATTCCTGTACTGCCCCTAGGTTCATGAGAACCATTTTATTTTTTTTTAGATTCCATATATATATGTGTTAGCATATAGTATTTATTTTTCTCTTTCTGACTTACTTCACTCTGTATGAGAGACTCCAGGTCCTTCCACCTCACTACAAATAACTCAATTTCATTTCTTCTTATGGCTAATATTCCATTGTATATATGTGCCACATCTTCTTTATCCATTCATCTGTCCATGGACACTTAGGTTGCTTCCATGTCCTGGCTATTGTAAATAGGGCTACAATGAACATTGTGGTACATGACTCTTTATTTTTTTTTAACATCTTTATTGGGGTACAATTGCTTTACAATGGTGTGTTAGTTTCTGCTTTATAACATAGTGAATCAGTTATACATATGTTCCCATATCTCTTCCCTCTTGCGTCTCCCTCCCTCCCACCCTCCCTATCCCACCCCTCCAGGCGGTCACAAAGCACCGAGCTGATCTCCCTGTGCTATGTGGCTGCTTCCCACTAGCTATCTACCTTACGTTTGGTAGAGTATATATGTCCATGCCTCTCTCTTGTTTTGTCACAACTCACCCTCCCCTGCCCCCCATATCCTCAAGTCCATTCTCTAGCAGGTCTGTGTCTTTATTCCTGTCTTATCCCTATGTTCTTCATGACATTTTATTTTTCTTAAATTCCATATATATGTGTTAGCATACGGGATTTGTCTTTCTCTTTCTGACTTACTTCACTCTGTATGACAGACTCTAGGTCTATCCACCTCATTACAAATAGCTCAATTTCATTTCTTTTTATGGCTGAGTAATATTCCATTGTATATATGTGCCACATCTTCTTTATCCATTCATCCAATGATGGGCACTTACGTTGTTTCCATCTCCGGGCTATTGTAAATAGAGCTGCAATGAATATTTTGGTACATGACTCTTTTTGAATTATGGTTTTCTCAGGGTATATGCCCAGTAGTGGGATTGCTGGGTCATATGATAATTCTATTTTTAGTTTTTTAAGGAACCTCCATGCTGTTCTCCATAGTGGCTGTATCAACTTACATGTCCACCAACAGTGCAAGAGGGTTCCCCTTTCTCCACACCCTCTCCAGCATTTATTGTTTGTAGATTTTTTGATGATGGCCATCCTGACCAGTGTGAAGTGATACCCCATTGTGGTTTTGATTTGCATTTCTCTAATGATTAATGATGCTGAGCATCCTTTCATGTGTTTGTTGGCAATCTGTATATGTTCTTTGGGGAAATGTCTATTTAGGTCTTCTGCCCATTTTTGGATTGGGTTGTTTGTTTTTTGGATATTGAGCTGCATGAGCTACTTGTATATTTTGGAGATTAATCCTTAGTCAGTTGCTTCATTTGCAAATATTTTCTCCCCTTCTGAGGGTTGTCTTACAGTCTTCTTTAGGGTTTCCTTTGCTGTGCAAAAGCTTTTAAGTTTCATTTGGTCCCCTTTGTTTATTTTTGTTTTTATTTCCATTTCTCTACGAGGTGGGTCAGAAAGGATGTTGCTGTGATTTATGTGAAAGAGTGTTCTGCCTATGTTTTCCTCTAAGAGTTTTATAGAGTCTGGCCTTACATTTAGGTCTTTAATCCATTTTGAGTTTATTTTTGTGTATGGTGTTAAGGAGTGTTCTAATTTCATTCCTTTACATGTAGCTGTCCAGTTTTCCCAGCACCACTTTGTGAAGAGGCTCTCTTTTCTCCATTGTATATTCTTGCCTCCTTTGTCAAAGATAAGGTGACCATATGTGTGGGGGTTTATCTCTGGGCTTTCTATCCTGTTCCATTGATCTATATTTCTGTTTTTGTGACAGTACCATGCTGTCTTGATTACTATAGCTTTGTAGTATAGTCTGAATTCCAAGAGCCTGATTCCTCCAGCTCCGTTTTTCTTTCTCAAGATTGCTTTGCCTATTCAGAGTCTTTTACATTTCCATACAAATTGTAAAACTTTTTGTTCTAGTTCTGTAAAAAATGCCATTGGTAGTTTGATAGGGGTTGCATTAAATCTGTAGATTGCTTTGGGTAGTATAGTCATTTTCACAATGTTGATTCTTCCAATCTAAGAACTTGGTATATCTCTCCATCTGTTTGTGTCATCTTTAATTTCTTTCCTCAGTGTCTTATAGTTTTCTGCATACAGGTCTTTTGTCTCCTTAGGTAGGTTTATTCCTAGGTATTTTATTCTTTCTGTTGCAGTGGTAGATGGGATTGTTTCCTTAATTTCTCTTTCAGATTTTTCATCGTTAGTATATAGGAATGCAAGAGATTTCTGTCCATTAATGTTGTATCCTGCTACTTTACCAAATTCATTGATTAGCTCTAATAGTTTTCTGGTAGCATCTCTAGGATTTTCTGTGTATAGTATCATGTCATCTTGTACTGAAGACTCTTGACTGGCAAAATTAGCAGGAGGGATTTTGCTTGTGTCTTGTTAGTGTTCTTTGGTTTGTTCATTTTAACATGAATACCAACTCTGTGCCATATATAAATAACCCAGATGGTAGATATTATCCACGCTTTTTTAATAGATGAGGAGACCGAGGCTCAGATGGGTTAAATAACTTGCTCAGAGTTGCAGTCAGCACTGGCCCAGTGCTAATAACTACTATGCTGCCTAGGTTAAGGAAATAGGTACAGGTGGTCTGGGTTGTGCTAACAGAGCCTTTTTTGTCATGTCTGTTTGAAATTTCACTGTTTTCCCCATTCCCAGGTTTTTTCTACCTCAGGGAAAATTTCAGCCAGTTCTGATGCAGTTGCCTTATCTCAATCCACAGATCTCTAGTCTCCTAGTCTGCCCAACTTGGAGCCGGGAACTAAAGATTCCAGGCTAACCTGAGAACTGATCCATTCTCCACTCTAGCAATAGCTTGTATTCATTCACGCAAAAAATATTTGTTGAGTGCTTGCTCTATTTGTTGAGTTCTGGATACTGATACTACAACTGAGAACAAAGATGAAGGTGTGATGTAGTAAGGGAAAAATAATTTTTTTTAACTTTTTTTAGATTATAAATAATCAGAATGTTTTCAAATTGAGCTATTTTCATCATATTGCAGACTTATTCTTGCTTCTGTTGCTAGGCTGATTTGCTGCTGGGCTTCCTGGTACCTCTGATCCATGATAAAAATGGAAAAAACCCAAGGGAGTGGATATGTGATTTAGTTTTTAAAGCAAAAAATCCAAAGTCTTTGTTATATTTTTTTAAGTGATAAAGAAAATACATTCACTCTCTTTTTCTTCAACATCATCCATCAAGATTTTAGAACCTGTTTATGGTCACTGTTAGAGGTTCACAATAGGGTAAAACCATAATTTTTGCATTCATTCATTCATATGATGAGAATTTATTGAGCACTTACAATGTGCCAGGAATTGAAGACTAAAAGATTAAGTGATCCAAAGAACCCTCCTTGCATCCATCAAAAGATCAGGAAGTCATGGTTCCTCTCCTCAATGAGCTTTTGATTAGAAGGAGACATCTGTCCATAATACTATTGGATTCCCATTGGGTATGCATACTACATTGTCCTTTGCTTAAATCCACTTTATGTAGTAACTGAGCCCAAATCATCTGGGCTTTTCCCCTAAGTTTTCAAGTTCAACTTTGAACATGTTACTTTAACCTTTTATAGAATAGAACTCTATTTGCTATATATTCCACTTTCACTTCTATTTCATTTTATCTTCCTAGTATGCAATAGCTCAGTTCACAATAGATTGAATTGGTGTGAAGCAACAATTAATTCCTGTGTCCCTCAATACAGAAGTAAACACAATAGCAAGAAGAACATGTTAGCCTTGGAATCATAATCCATAGGGTTTAAATCCACAGTTAGGGGAATGGCTTCTGTTATTCTCATTCCTCTCATTCCAAGGTCTTTGTCCATGCCTTGCATCCGTCCATAAGAGCTGTGCATTTAAAGCATTAGTGGGTAATTTAGCCTGTTGAATACCAAGTTTCTAACTAGGGAAAAGAGGGGTATGAGGTTAAGAAATAGATTTGATCCTGGAGAGGGAAATGCAAGAGGGTTAATGGAAAATATGACAGATATTTAACTGTAATGTGCATTAATGTAAGTGATTCAAACAATCCCCTTTGCACCCATTCCAATTAGTTTTGCCTTTTCTAATCAGATGTCAGTTGGTATCAGTTCGGTGGAGGGGGGGGTGGGGTCTTTTTGTGAAATCAAAAGGAAGCAAAAACCCATTTAGCCAGTGTGCTAATCAGTAAGTGTTCATATCAATGGTTAATTAAAGTCAGGCACAGAGACTTCAGATTCAGAAGGTGTTTACCATAAGAAGTTCTAGGTTTGAAACAAAAGACCACACAAATATTTAGACTTCTAGGATCAGAGCGATGTAACGTGAGTGAATCATCTTACTCTTTTACATTGTGTTGCAAGCAAGGAAGACCCAACTTACACACACACACACACACACACACACACACACACACACACACACACACACGCAGAGCCCAGGCAGCTCTCCGGATGCTAATTAGAGAACTCTGGATGAATATTTGCATTTTATGCAATGAATCTGCACAATAAAGTGCCACCTTATTCTCCAAGCAGTATATGGAGTAGAGCAGAATAAAGGGAGGCCAGTGACTACACGCCTGTGCATCCTGCAAAATCAAATTTCAAGGTCCTTGAGGATGAAAGAATGGGGGTGGTTGACCTGTTTCCCTTTCTTTCTGCTGCTAATTCCCTCCACTCTGAATCACTGGCATTTTCCAGTTTGCTTTTCACAGGAGCTTAAGTTCAGCTCCACCTTTAGGAAACATGAACTTCATAAACAGGGAGCTTGTTCTGGCCCTATGTCTTGTAGCCCACACGCCTGTGTGGGTGAACACAAGAGCCTGTGGACCTCATGTTCTTGTCTTTGGCTCACATCTCAACTTTATGTCTCTGGTTCTTTGTCCAGGACCCCCTCCCCTTGTCTATCCCCTCTCTTCTTTTACCCTTTCTCTACAGACCAATTTTGAACTCACCTCTTTTCCCTGAACTCCTTTGAGACCCGTTTTATGGCAGGCCTGGAAAGGGGTGCCGAGGACATTTAGCCACTGGAGTTGTTATTGGCAACAAGGGTGAAGACACTTTTCCTGGAAAAGGATGCATGTTGGGGAGAACCTGATGAGCTGGCAGCCCCGCCTCTGTGTCCCGCAAGCCTCTGGCACAGGTGAATGAAGTCTGAATGGGCACACCCATGGGAAAAACATTGCCCCTGTCGCATCAAGTGCTTGCTGACTGGCCTGAGTCCTTGCCATCTTGCCAACCTGCCAGTGGAGTGAGCATTCTAAAACAGGAATTTAACCATGTCTGTCACCTGCCTAAGCCCCTTAAGTGATCTTCATTTTCTCATAATGAAATCCAGCTCCTCCCATGGCTTTGTGTGACCTGGCTCCTGCCAAGCCCTCCAGATGGATTGGTTTCTATTCCCAGCTTTCTTCTTCCCTTAGCCCTATGCTGTCACCTGTGTGTGCCCCGCAGACTCCCATACACTATGCCCTCCAGCTCCCTCCAACAGAAGTCCTGAAAAGTACCACGCTTTCACCCTCAGCTCTACAAACAGGCCGTTCCTTCTTTCTGGAACATTCTCCCACTCTACTCTGCCTGGCTAACCTAACCCTAAGCTTTCTCAGTCTCAGCTAAACAATTTCTTCCAGAAGGTTTCCCTGGCCTCCCAATATGGATAAGCTCCCATTCTGTATTCTCTGCTAGTTGCCTCTACTTCCTCTCTTTCAACAGCTATCACCCCTCATATCTCTTTGTTCTTGTGTGTCTTCCTCAACGAAGCAGCGAGCCACTTGAAGGCAGGGATCGTGTCCATCTTGTTCACCCTTATACTCCAGTCCCTAACATGTCTACTCTGTGGTTGGCACCCACAACATTTTTGCTGAAGAAATGAGCAGCGGAATTATACCATTGACCCATCATCCTTTCTTCTGTTCTGAGGATTTAAGGTCCCCAACACATGCCCCCTCTCCTCCTCAGAAGGTAGAAAGAGGAGCTTGCCCTTCCGCCTTCATCTATACCAAGTCTGCCCTTAAGACGTTTGCCCATGGACCTGGCAACAGCTCAGAGAATTCACTCTCAGCTGCTGCATGGGTTAAAACTGTGGAAGGGGATTCGACAGAAGCACTTTTGATAGAGGCTGGACAGACCTATATCCTGGGGAATCATGCAGATAAGAGTCAGTTATAAGAATTTTATCAACAATACTCCACATGATTTTTTCTTTGAGAAAACATGTATGGAACATCAATAATTTACCAATAATGACCAAACACAATCCCTCTTCATAAGTAATTGAAAGAAGCAAGTGATTATAATGTAGTGTTATAAGGTTTCTGATAGAAGCCACTGTAAGGTATTCTGAGAGCACAGAGATGAAGCACTTAGTGTAGCCTTGGGAACCAGAAAAAGCTTTCTGGAGGAGGTATTATCTCAGTGCCTACCTCAAGGAAGACTAGGAGGCAGTGAGGGGAAAGGGAAAAGGCCTTCCAGGCAGAGGCTGAGTTCTTTTGGAAGCTTCCAAGTAGTTCAGTGTGGCTGGACTGTGGAGTGCAAGGTCAGGAGAGGAGAGATGAGACTGGGGTGGTAAGCAGGGGCCAGGTCATGAGGGGCCTTAAACACCATTATAAAGGAGGTTAGAAATTCATCCTGAGGGCAATAGAAAGTTGTGGAGAAAAGTGTACAGGTTGTTTATAAACAGAGGCATAACTTATGCCTACCACAGAGGAGTTGCGAAATTCAAACCTATTGAATGTTAAAGAATCAGATTTGCTCTTCAGACAAGTTACAGTATAGGGAATATACTGGAGGGGCCCAAGCCAGGGGCAAGGAGACCTTCACCAGATCTGTATGCCAAGAACATTTCAGAGATTTGAACGTGCAGTTGCTGTGGGCCCAGGCAGCTCCTCCCTTCTGTCAACCCTAGAATGTCCCTGCCGGTTCACTGGTCCTCTGTCCCATTCTCCCCCTTGCCCCTCACACTTGGCTTCTCTATGGCCAACACTGGACTTCTGCTTTTGCTCCAGAGGACTTGGTCTATCTTATATCTTCACTTTCTCCTTTCTACCTTCAAGCTTGCTCAAGCCCCCAGCATCTTTCCAAAATAACTTCCCATCAGCCCTCCTACCCCCATGAGCCCCAATTTCCCAGTTACCAGGCTCAGGACCTCTGCGTCAGTATAATTCCTCTCTCTCTGCCTTAGGCCACCTTCCCAGGTACTACTACGGAGGCCACTGATAACCATCTACACCTCTTTCTCTTCTCCATGACCACTGCCACTGCCCATGTGCTCACATTATTGCAGTGCTCCCTTGTCCCTCCCAGTAATGGGCTGGACAGTGTGTCTAAGAAATTCTACCTTGCTCCACACTCCTGGGGCTGAGCCCAGTGGCTGAGGTTCCAGTTATCTTTGTGGCTTTACCAGGCCTCCCCCTTGGAATTACAGCTTTACCCAAGATCCAGTCCCTCCCTGAGGCTCCCTCCACTTCACAGGACCAGCTCTCCTCCCAGTGAAGGTCTTTTGCCCAACCACTACATTTTCCCCACTGGCTGCAGCATCCTATCCACCCGCTTAGATAGTTGTGAGATGTCCTGGAACCCTGGCCCTCTCCATCCCCTGCCCTAAGTGCCCATGTTGCTGTAACCGCCCCTCCTCAAGCAGTGAAACAGGTAAAGTCCATTTCTTCCCCCTCTAGTGTGTACAACATAGTGAAAAAACTCTTCCAGTACAGTTCTTACATTGTATTATACTTGTTTGGTCCAGTGAACTGTGAATTCGTAGTGAGTTTGGACACTGAAATTTCCCTCCCCACTCCGAACTCACAAAGCATTTTGCATCTCTCATTGCTTTCAACCTTTAACTGTTGGTAAGTTCGTATTTTAACCCCTGCACTAAACGGTAAGCTCCTTGAGACCGGAGTCTGTTTATCATTCATCTTTGTACCTCCAAGGGCTAACAGAGAAAGTTCCAACATATGGATACAGAAACAGAAAGAGAGGAGGAAAAAAGAAAATAAGGAAGGGAAAGTTATGGTGCGAACATTGTAAATCAACAATACTCCAATAAAAATTAATTTTTAAAAAACTCAGTAAAGAATGAACAAAAAAGAAGCTGTTGTGTGTGTGTGCATGTGTGTATATGCGTGTGTGTGTGTGTGTGTGTGTGTGTGTGTGTGTGAGAGAGAGAGAGAGAGGGAGAGATAGGCTCTATGGTCTTGAAATCAAAGGAAAATAAATAGGTTTGAATAATTTCTGATATCAATCTGAATATAAAATGTACGTTATTGAGAACTTATACATTGCTTACTTCATAAGCATCTTAATGACCATATAGCCATAATGACCATATAGCCTTGGCCACATTACTTAAATTCCCTGAAACTAAGCTGCAACATCTGTAAAGTGAGAACAACAACACCGATTTTGCAGGATTCTTGAACACATTCCATGGAATAACCCATAAGACATACAACAAATACAAGGCTTGCACCTGGTAGGCAATTCACAAGTGCTGGCTTGCTTCTCTTTGCAAAATAAGGACCCTCAGGACCAAATCCATTCAAACAATACAAATTAAATGTTAGTAGACACTTGCAATGGGTGATTTCCAAAACTGAGCTCTCATTTATCTCTGCGTTTCCAGGCAACTAAGGCAAAAAAGAAATCATGTGGGTATATAGGGGTTCTTTTTGTTGTTGTTGTTAACATAAAAGAAAGCGTGCAGGTTCATCAATGGAAGTTAACTTTTTCCTGGACGTGAATTCAAAGGTACATTTATCACTGGGGGAATTAGGTAACATGATGGACATCTTACACTGGAAATTTTGCAAAGACACTATAACACTATTTACCTTCATGTTTCTGTTACTAAGCTGCGTTATGAAATCTGAGGCCAAAATACTAGCTTTTAATTCAATGAATACTTTTCCCCAGGAAGCTGAGATAATGTGGTCAGATTAATGTTTTCTAAGACTCTGTTCAGTGGTTTTCACACCCTGTTTTAGCAAGAATACTTCTTTCCTCCCCTCCCCCTTTCAGGGTGTCCCTGAGGCACCTCCCCAGAATTTAGGTTCCTTCAGGGCAGAGATTATAAACCAGAGTTCTGGCTTATCCCAAGAGTAGAGTTTAGAGACCATATAAGAATGCATAATTTAAATTCCCATTAGACTGCCTCAGTCAAATATCAATTGTCTCAAATGAGTCTCTGGCAAACCCCTGCATAGTATAAAGTAGATTAGACCTGTGGAATGTCTACCTCAGAATCAGATTTCAGAGAGACTTTTCAAATCCATTTAAGCTATAATCTTCTCCCTGCATATAAAACAAAACTATAAACTCCAGATGTGACCCTTCTGTTCTTCAGACCAAGCTCATTAAAAATCACCATGAAAAAATTCAGCAGTTGGTACAGTTATTTATCATCCAACAAAAACTTAAGCACCTCCTGTATACAGAAAGCCATGCCAGCTGCTGTAAGAAATATAACAAACGTATCTGCTGTGTGGTAAGAGCTCCATGGGAATGAGAAATACAGCACGTGAATATTCTGGAACCAAACTTGTTGCTGAGTATTTTACCTTGAGTAATCAGACCTTGTTTACTTCCTTTGCTACAATTTTATTCTATAGTTCTGAATTTTATGAGTATAAAACATAATTACCATCCTCATTTTTTAATTTTTTATTTTTATCAAGGTAACATGCACATAATTTAAAAAGACAAGCAGTGCTAAAATGCAGAAACCATTCACTGGCACCCCGTCCCTCACCCTTAGTCCCTAGAGGAAACCATTTTCATCATTTTGAGTTGCTTCTTCTGGTATTTGCCGTCATATTTCTAAACGGATCCGTAACTTATACCTCTTGATTTATTCATCTTAGGTGCTACCTACTGCTTCTTATTATAATGGATGAAGATTTAGTTCCATTTACAGCCTTTCTCCCTCTCCCCCTTTGCCGCATCATGGCCATGTCAAAATTTTGCTTGAGTTCATATCAGTGTCTTCAGGGTCATGAAGAGAGAAATAATGTTTCCTGCTAAGACAAGCGGTATACATAACTATAATTCCTCTCCAGGAGTGAAGTGTCCAACGTTGTTTTCATTTGTGAAGTTTCTCTGAATCTCTGGCTAAGTCTTTTCATACCACCCAACAGCTCTGTAAAACATCTCAGTACATTTTCCTCACTCTAATTCCTGTCAGAGAATCTCTTTGCTCCATTTCTTTTCCTGGACGTGTCTCCCCAGGAGCCCTCTGTCCCCACCACGATCCTGACGGGTGTTCTCTAGGCCTGCTGATACACCATCATCCTAGGCCTTCCTGCCACCATCCTGGGAATCCCAGGATGGGATTCTTGTGTTTCTCTGTTTATTTGTTTACTCTCATTTTGGTGGACTATGTCTGCCAGGAGCTCCCTGACAAAGGGTGTATGAGAGGTGAAATCTTGAAACCTTCAGAGAAATCATAACCCATTTAAGAAGATTAGAAAAAAGAATTCAAAACATGAAGAAAGACAATTGTTGAACATGGATAGTGTCCTAGTTAGTATACTTGGTGCTGCAGAATGTGCAAAGAAGGGATGAGAAAGGAGCCCTCAAGTATTGAGCACCTCCAATGAGCTAAGTGCTCTTTGCATGACATTCTTAAGAAATAGGAATCATGTTCTCCTCTTTATATATGAGGAAGTTGAGAGCAGAGTGGCTTACTAATTTGCCTGCATCACACAGCTCTCAGGTGGCAGAACTGGAATTCAGTTCCAGAATTCAGATCATGTTTGTCGGCTTCTAACCAGCTCCACACATTGTGTGTCTTAGCCAAAAACATGAATGCAGAATCTCTGCCCTCAAGGAGTTTGCTCCACCGTGTCTTTAATGCAATGTCAGACAATTCTCTGGCCCAGTATACTGACTGCCCTTTTACTTTCACGTATGTATGTGTTTGTTGTGTGTGTGTGTTCGTGTGTGTGTGTGTGTGTAATTTAATTCTGGTTAATAGAACATCTATTTTCATAGTCCCATGTACATCAAGGTGTTTTTTTAAATATTTTTCTGTGAAATTCTGTAACAGAGCTATTTCCAAAGGAGATTTCAATTCTTTATCCCCCTTTATTTATCAGGGATTAGGCAGTTACAGTCTGATCTTGTTACAACTGAAAATATGTTAGTGGTTTTGCCCTTCTCCCCGGTGGATTTTGGTTTCTATGCCAGTCAGTTCACTGGCTGACATTTATCACATGTAGCTCCTGCCTAACAGACTTCCAGGATAACTAACTGTGTAGAAGGAATGATACATACTTCTGGCTGTGTACTGTACCTACAGGTTATACCAAGCTCTCATTGCCTGGAAATCTGTACTGATAGCCCTCTCAGAAACAAAACAGAATAGTAAGTACAAGTATTATAAACATACGAAAGGATTTTAAAATGAAGGAAAGAAGATAGAATCACTGTTTTATATATATATTTATATACATATATATATACACACACATACACACATACACACACACACACACATATATATATAACTAATGTGCAAGGAAACAAATACCATGGATGCATTTCATTCGTGCTGGCACAGTGAAAGCCCTCTGACAGCTTTCCTCACCCAGAGGGCTTGACGCCTCAGATACAGCTCTCATTAAATGAGGGAGACTCTTGGTGCAGAGAAATTCTGGGACTGGAGAAAAGGGAGAGTTCCTGCACACTCCTAGCACTGTTCTCTAGCAGCGTCTTGGTGGCTGTTCCAGTACCCCTGCTCTCAAAGGCAGAAACATGAACCCTTTCATTCAGTCAGAAATTAGAAGCAGGTAACTGTTTTCTGAACAGTCTCCACTTTTGAATGTTGGGTTCCAAAGGTTCATTTTTAATTCGGTTGTTTGGCACCCCTGGTGCACTTTTCCACAGGAACAATTTAAAGAAAGTTTATTAAGTCCTCAGGCGAGCCTGTATAAAGTCTATTTGAGTCATATGGACTTCGAGCAATTCGAGTCCTAACCATGATTTCTCTAACTTTACATGAAGAAAAACAAAATTTGTTCAGTGTACATTGATTGAGCCAGGAATAGTGGCGGAATCAGGAAGACAATCTATTTGGAGAAGCAGAGGATTACAGTACAAGAGAGACATGCGAGCCCCAGGTGTGTACAGAGCTCTTTGCTACGGAAACCTCCAGGAAGGGGCTCCCCCCTCAGCCAGGCTCCAGGTTTGGAACCGGGAAACTAGGAGTATTTTCTGCTGAACCTTCACGGCAGAGGGAAGAAGGCCTTCAGACCAAAGGAAGAGGGAAAATGAGATTAGCCAGAACATCACCAGGAAAGGGGCATAGAACTCTTCATTTCTAGGGGTCATTTACAGACATTTAGAGTGTGGATACCACCTTAATGCCTAGGGACGACCATGCACACCAGTTTTGTGGACTAAATTTTGTTTAGTTAATTTATCAGGATAAAACAGTTGGGAGCCATCAGTTCTATTTTCATAGAACTATTCCATAGAACATAGAAAGAGAGAGCAGCAGGCAGTGAGGAATACACCGGTGACACAGCCGGGCCCAGTGACCCCACCAGGCTGTGCCTAGACTCCACACCAGGTCTGGGAGGCAGGACTTGGCAGATGAGGCTGGGTTTTGTACGCTGTGAATAGTCCACAGAACTATTTGCTTCTGAAAAAGCAGTTCTCTTACAACCATGATGATTCCTAAAATAGGGTTTTGACCCACGCGTGTGATGACGTTGAAATGGCCTACATAGCCAAAATCAGAGAGAAAACCAGAGGGTCAGAAAGATGGGGTAGAAAGTAGGAAAGAGAGATCCCGAGGGAGAAATGAAAGGAAATTGGGGCCAAAAAATGCATTTCTGACCATCTCTTCTGCTGTATAAAGATACTTTATAAGGCAATTTAAACTCTGACAAATTGCCTATTTCTGTTTGCAAATGCAGACGAAGCCAACCATTCTCACAAATCTCTCCATTTGTTTTTCCTCCTCATGTTTCATTCAGTTTGGGGGGGAGGGTGGGTGATGGAGGGTCTACTGTAAAATTCTTTCACATTTCTCTGAACACTTGAAATGGGGTCAGATCTAAATGGATGTGAATTCAGCATTGGATCCCAAGGCCCAAAGGTCAGGCTCTACTTGGACGGTTTTGATATGGAAAGCACTGCCAACATTCATGTTTGTAGAGCAGTGGGTTGGTTAAGATCTACAGAGAGTTCATTTTCCTCATACCTAGAGGCGAGAAGTTTCTCATCACCTGTGGGTCTGTGTGAGTCGGGGAATATTGGAGACCCCCTCCTTGGTCCACCTTGTGTGCACATGTTTTCCAGCGAAGGCAGAGGCAAATGGGTGAGAATCTCAGGAAGCTGTTCCTTGGGAGTGTGAGGGCAGCCCCAACTTCCATGGGAATGGGATTCCCTGCCAAATTCAGATGCCGAGGCTTCCCTCGGGGACCACAGCCCATCCCAAATGGAGGAAGTCGCTGTGAGAAGTTAAGCAGGCAGCTCTGAAGGGCTGTGCTCGTGTGTGTGTGTGTGTGTGTGTGTGTGTGCTCGTGTGTGTGTCTATGTCTCAGTGAAAAGAGGGCAGTTCTCCATCATGGCCTGTATTCTAGTACACGCGGAATTTAAAATTTTTTGAATTAAAAATATCTTTAATATCTAGAATATGTATAGTTACACACACGCACATAACCGCAAACAAATCAATAGGACAAAAGCAACAAGAAAACTCAATACAAAGTTGGGGAAATGACACCAATAGGCATCATTTGTAAAAAAAAAAAAAAAAAAAATTACAGAAAATAAAATAAGACCAATAAACATAGGATAAAATACCTCATACTACTGGTAAACAGGTAAAGCAAATTAAAACCATGTGATACTTTATCATATTCATTAGATGGGTAAAACAAAAAATACCTGGCATGTATGTAAAACAGTAATAACTCCTATGAATTGTTGATTCAGAGTGATTATCCATATCTTGTAAATGTTGATGTTATTTTTTAATTTATTTTTTATTCTATGCTGAGGTATAGTTGATTTACAATGTTGTGTTAGTTTCAGGTGTACAGCAAAGTGATTCAGTTATACATATACATATATCCACTCTTTTTCAGAGTGAGAGCAGCTCTCCATCATTGCCTGCATTATAGTACATGTGGAATTTTAAATTTCACAGAGAGAAAACAGTAAAGAGACTAAGAGGGGAGCTGGTTTCTCTCTCCAAGGCTGGCTTTTCTGCTCCATCAGACATTACAAGACACACACCATTCACACGTCCAGGTTTTACAGGCTTGTCTTTCCCCCGAGTGTCTCTGAGACTCAGCTCAGATGATATTTCAAATGATTGTGAGTATCACATCTCACAGCAATAGAGTCAGAATAATTTTCTGTTGTAATTCTTTTAAAATGAAGAATTTTTTTCACCTACACATTGCCCTGAGGTGGGATAGAGGAGAACTGATTAACAAGTTGATTCTAAAAGTGGAGACAAGGGACCCACAAAGTAGGACCCGCCAAGGTTCACTTCAGGGTTCAAGTTTAGGGAAGCTTGAGAAAACTGCACAGAAAGGCCAGATAGCTCAGGCCCATTAGCATATGATCAACGTGGAAAGGTATTATACTATCTGAACACCAGTTAGGAAGAGGAGAAACATTTTTTCACATAGACCATTGTAGCAGATGACACATGAAACCGTATGTTCTCAGCCACAGCTTTTCCAGTAACCTGAAAAGACAAAGAAAAAGAGAACTTGGGGAAACTCCTACTCATCAGTCAGGTTTCCCCTTCAACATCACTTCCTTTCGGAAGCCGGTCAGACAGATCCACCCCCAGCCGACTTCCCCTAGCTCAGCTCTTCTCACCCTTTCCAGAATTATCTGTCTTGTTCACTAAACAACCATCACCTCTCAATCCCCAGCAGCCAGTACTCACCCCAGCACTTCGTAGGCACTTGAACTTGTGCTCAGTGATTGGTGGAGTATCGAGGGGCCCGTGATACAAAAGTGAAAATGATAGAATCCCTGAGGGAAACAAGATATCAGACAATTTACCAAGCTTTGTAATACCTATAAGCACCCTTTCTAAAATAAAACAGAGGGAAGGTTGAACTTGTGAGCACCCTGGTGATGAAATAGACAACTGTGTTAGCTCCTTCTCTGACTTATTAACTTTACTAACAGGAAATAGTGAATAGAATCCTATTTCCTTACATTTCAGGTTTGCTGCCAAGATAGCACAATATCAATAATAATAAGCAATGGATTTCATTGGGGGAATATTATATCAGGAAGAAAACATGACATATTATCAGTAGCTACTCCAGGAAATCTATTGATTGGCTGTATGATACGTAACGTTGAATTTCTAAACTTCAGAACTGAAAGCTAATACATAATTGTCTGTGTAGCAAAGCTTTAAAGAGTGAAATAAAGAGTCACCCTCAAGTTTCCACTTACATTTCTTTGTTGCCTCCTCCTTTTGTCACTCTGTCATTTAAATCATTTCTTTCAGCGGAACAATCAAAAGCAAAATATGTTACGCCCACTCCTTGGTCTGCTGTATCCATACAGCATTATTTACTGAGCACTGTTGGTGTGCTTGGCATAACAGACAGCAGAAAGGAAGTGAAGGCTCTTCCCTACGGTTTGCTGATTCAATTAGAGAGCCATTTACAAAGATAACTTGAAATCTCAGACACAGAAATATAACTTTTATCCCAGTGTCACAAATGACTTGAAATCTTTTTTGTATTAGGATACTCGTCAGTACTCTTTTCATTCCTCTTGTAGTATCCAGTATCTCCATGTTTGATGCAGAGAGAAAGATGGAACCCAGGGGTAGATGCAAAGGTAGATGACTTCAGGTGGCCTTGCACATCATAATCTGCACAAAAATTAGACTGACCTTGAATCTTTCTTCCACACTGACCTCTCCAAGGATAGAGTCTATTGAAGAGGCGAATCTTTGGGGACCATTTGCCTTGGTTGGTTTTTTGGCGGTTGTTTTTTGAGGGAAATTACATTCCCCAGATATCAGCTGTAACTCTCATGCCACCAAAAAGACACCAAGCAAACAAGAGCTTGATAAACAGAACCCAGTATTACCACTGTTTCTGGGTAGCTCTTTGAATGTGGTGGGTACAGCCTGTACTTTTCTTCACATACTGCTATGCTTTGAGAGTATGAGCCTGTCCAAGGCCACGTGGCTTTGATGCCATTGATTAGCTGGGTGGCTGCATGAAAACTAGGTAGCCACTCTGCCTCATTCTCCCCAAATCACAGTGAAATAGATGATCAGACCAAATGCGTGGTCCCCAGACTTTTATCTTTCAAGATCATCTTTATAAGAGATTTGCTATATTTCATTTTTCTGTGTAAAGACATTAAACATGAAAACAACTACCACTTACTATTACCATAATTTCATGAAAGAAAATGCATTTCAGCATTACAAAAAATTGAAACCACCATAACTGCAGAGTAAGTAGCAAACCTTTAAATTTAGCTATTTCAGAGACTCACTGCATAAGCCTTATTTATTTATTTATTTTTGGTCCCACTGCCAAATGAAAACTTCCTTGGAAATGGATACATATCCACAGAACACCGTTAGCCTATACGATCTGCGTGACTCCTTCTAACTCTGCCATCTTAAGCACGATCCTGGAACTTACACATGAGTCAATAAACGCAAAGCCAACCAGAGATGCATCACCGTCTACTTCAAAGAGCGGAGGTGTTCACATTTTCCAGTGCCCAGCTAACTAGAATGTGGAAGGCACTGCCAACCACTTCATACTACTTCCACCCAAAAGAGTCGACCTCCTTCACACCATTAAATTGTCATTGTTTTCAGCTGCAGTTACTCCTTTAATTAGAAGTGAACCCAGCAAGAAAGAAATCGAATAAAAAGAAATGGAGGCGATGTCAAAGCAACAGAAGAATATAAAAGCAAAATAAAAGCCTTTTTGCAAGGCTCAGTGGATGATTTTGCCCCAAACACGAAAGTAACAGAAAGGATTTACAGCACAAAGAATGTAATACAATTCAGTTAAATTATTCAGTATTGTTACAGTATTAATGCTGCAGCCCAAGTTTCATTGTATAAATTAAACACACAGTCTGTTCCCTAAGATTGTACTTGGTTTCCATAATAGTTTTTTTTTAAGTCCTCACAGATTGGAAATATAAATATGGAAATTTATGGTTATCAATATTTTGAGCCAAATCCTAAGAGAAGGGGTTTGGACTGAGGTCTAAAAGTACTTAACTGAAATGGAGCCACCAAGAGACAAGTTTAGTCTTGGAGGCACATGTGAGAAGGTGACAAATGGAGTTTATCACATTGGGAGGCTTGGCTTTGCCTTCCTGTTTCCTTTGGCAGTTCAGGGCAAGAGGCCAGCTTTGGCATTCATTGCTTTAAAGGCACAGTCACTTTGGCGTGAGATCGGATCCCTGGTTCCGTTCAGGGTGCATTTTGTAGTAAATCTGTTCTTAGAATGAAGGAAGTTTTTAGAAAATGGCCCTTTACTTGAGAGAGATCTCTTTGAAGTTGAGCAGATTTGATCCCCTTCCTTTTCTTCCTGGCTGAGGAGCAAAAAAATAGCTTAATTTATTTCAACTATGTAAATGCTCAAATTTAGGTTCAGAGGTGGCGTGAATCTTAGAGATGTTTCTAATAAAGTCATTACTCCCTTTTCACATATGCAAGAGAAATTCAGTAGCTTCTCCAAGTTCATTCACTCATCAGACCCCTGATTAGAACTGTGATCTGATTTCCGGATCAATACTG
The DNA here is from genome assembly GCF_039906515.1 of Pseudorca crassidens. Lineage (NCBI taxonomy): Eukaryota > Metazoa > Chordata > Mammalia > Artiodactyla > Delphinidae > Pseudorca > Pseudorca crassidens. The sequence goes on along the minus strand of NC_090304.1, from coordinate 72,569,681 downwards.
GAGCCCCCCCCAGATCAATTACATTTCCCATGAACCTCTAGAATCAGAGTATTAGCAAGTATACAGATACTTCTATGTAAGAAGCATGCAAAGGCCCCTTGACCTATATTTCTCAAGATATACACTGAAGCAAGGTTTAAACTATGCAGAAATGTGGCCTGACTTATCTTTATTCAGCAAGTGGGCTAGGCAAGATCACTGCATATTGGAAATGGGAATATCAGTGAGGAATCAGAGAAATTCTGTAACGACTTGAAATTTTCATTTTTTTAAAAAAGCGAAGATTAAACTAATTAAATACATCTCTTTGTCTCCCCAGATCTTATGCTCCACCAAACTTGGTTTCCTTTATTTTTTAATACAGTATGCATTTTAAGGATTTGTGGTGTAGTTGGTTCAACAGCTAAGATAAATGAAGGGAGGACTCTTCCCTAAGGGTCTGCTGATGCAGTTAGAGAAAGCTGGCTGTGATTATTCTGATTGACTGCCCACAAAGACAACCAATCGTCAGAATGGCCAGTGGTGAAATGCCATGTTGAGCTCTTTTAATCTGTCTCTGTAATATTAGGCACTTGCAGGATGGACTGGAGTGGAGAAAGAAAACGGGGCCTTTGGAGTAATACAGATGGAAGAGACAGGGTTTGGTGACTGGGGAAATAAAAGGATGGGATAATATCCAGAGCACACAAATATCCACGTCTTCATAGCCCATCAGTACAAATGAGGTCACATAAGATCAAAACTGGCATCTCACAGGCTACAACCTTCCCCCGCTACCTTCTCACCTGAGTATTCTGATCTTGTGAAAGTTACTTCTAGCCCTCGTCCACACCTCAGGTATTTGGGGATCCCAACTAAGTGTTTTATATGCTCCATACCAGCGGCTGCTACTCGGCGCCACACTTCAGATGCCACTGGCCTCCACTGCCTGGAGCGTCTCGTGTCCACAGGCTGTGGATCCCAAAGCGATTCCAAGCTTAGTGTGACATCTCTTTCTCTTCCCACACACCTCTTTCCTTCCCCAGGTCACACTCAGCCAGGAGCGTGGTTCAGGACACTGACAGTTGCCATTTGTCTTGCTGGCAAAACCACTTCCCTCTTATTCTCTGGTCCTATTGCTGAAGTGATCTGTTTATACCAGACTCTAAATTTCTTCATAAAGCATTTTCTTCCCCAGGAAGCTCCAGCCCCTTTCAATAACTTGGTTTCCATCGTACTCTTTTACCGTTCTGTATATATGTCTGAATAATGAACATAAATTCGGGATAGAGTTCAAACCTCTATGCACCTTTTCTACCCAGGAGGACCCTTCACCTTCGTGTAAATTCCTAAAAAGAGGGCTCACCTATTTCCTCCTGGCAGGTGTATCCAAGTATCAACGCAAGAGATGCTGAAGTAACAACAAATTAATCATTGAAGACAGAGGTGAACAATAGAGAAAAGTCAAAGACTAGTTGTGGTCAGGGCCCCTGAGGCTGAAATGAGATTTATCTGTTGTCCACACTGAACATAGAGCTGTGTAGTTTCCTATAGTGGCAAAATGAACTTAAAAATATGAATTAATCAAGAACCACTGATCTAAGCAATACAATTCCTCTCATTTTTATAGTGTACTTGTGTCTTCTAAAGTTACACTAGTATTTATCTGGAATTTTCTTTGTACATTTTTTAAAATGTCCATGCCCACCTTGGACCAATCAAGTCAGAATCTCTTCAGTTTGAGCCTGGGTATCTTTCTCTCTCTTTCTCTCTGTATAGATTTAAAGCTCCCCCAGGAAATTCTACTGTGCATCAGAGCTGAGAACTACTGTTCTAGGGGAAGTACCGGGAGAGGGGAAGTTCACAGACTTGCTTTATCTCCATCTTTGAAAAGTCGGGCTTTCTCATGTAATTTTGAAGGGAATCAACTGAGGTCAATTATTGTAGTAGAGAAAGTCATCAAAGAAAAATTATCTTCTTTCCAATGGGTCGTAAAGATTCTTGTAAAAATAACTAATGTCATTGAGAATAAAACATTTCCTCAGTGAAGTGATATATGCATTACTATTATGACTCAGGATACTCAGATAATTAAGAAGTAACACTTTTGTTGACATTTAACTACATCAAGCAGAAAAGTTGTTGAACCAGAAATGTTAGTGGGTGAGAAAATTTTTTAAAAAACTGTCATTGTCAGATAATTTCTTCCTCTAACTGCGTCTTTCCTAGGAGAGAATTTATTTGGCCCTATTTATCAGCATATTTGATTCTGTCATCACCCTCAGGCCAACAAAGAGGGAAAAAAAGGTTAAAATTCTGTACAGAGGCCAACAAGACAGATTAGCCACTTGAAATCACAAACTTGCAAAACATGGCATTTGAATTGTTCTTTGGGAGTGCATAAGTAAGATGGGTTTGAAATGAAAACTAAAACAAGACAGGTAGTCCTGGGTATGCATTTTCCTGTCTCCATATTAACATGTCATATCATATTCAAAGAACTCAATAGACCCCAGTAAACAATCACTTCCTCTCCTTCCTTTAACTCTCATAACAAATCTTTGAGGCAATTTTGGGATTCTCAATCCTGTTTACCAATGACAGATTTTAAAAGATGATTTCAAAACAAAATCCAAAAGGGATATAATTTCCAGAAGAAGTGTTTCATTTGTTGGATTTTTACTTATCCTGCATAGAGGAAGGGGATTATGTGACAACTTTGTGTTTTAAAGGATTGTTGCTGACAAAATAGACTTGCTTTCTGAAATAGAAACATCACTGTTGTGGAGCCCTGCTGTTGGATGCAAGAAACACATTTGCTTCGATAGAAATGGGCCCTTGTTGTTTCTTGAAATGCGTGCCCTGTTGTGCAGATAGAGGCACTTTGAAAGGCAGTCCGTGTCTTGAAGAGCTGTTTTTAAAATAGTGTCAGGCTATACTGGACAGACGGGCACTGAGACTGGAGATGCTATGCCCAGAGAAAAACGTGTGTAAAGGGAAGCTTATCAGCAGAAGAAAAGAGTTTGGAAGGGCAAGCCCAGTGGGCCTGTTTGGGAAGGCAAATTAGGCATTTGTGGTGGGCTGCCCGGAACTCTGGGGAGGTCTGGCCACGTGTTCCGTCTAGTCTGTCCGCTGCTGAGTCCTCCACCCATTTCCCATCTCACTGGGGGGAAATGCCAAAGTCCTCATGGTCTTTACAGGATCTTACTACAAAATCACACATGCAGGAGCACACACTCTCTCTCACACACACACACACACACACACACTCTCACATCCCTCCTCCAACTGCAACTCCCATCACTCTCCCTGTTTCTCTATCCTCCAGCCACACCTGCCTTCTCAGAACGCACCAAGTTCATGCCCGTCTCAGAGTCTGTACTTCTGATTCCCTCCCCACCTCTCTAGCTTTCTTACCAGGTTTCTTTTTCTCCATAGTTCTGATCACCTTTGGACAACTGTTCAATTTACTTGTGTTTTTGTTTCTGTCTCTCTGCCCTCGCTAGAATTTAAGCATCGTGAAAGCAGGGACTTTTTTAGTTTTGTTCATTGTTGTATACCCAGTACTCAAACAGTGTCTGGCACTTAGTAAACACTCAGTCAATATTGGTTGGACACATGGAAGACTTTTCATCCTACTCTAATATAACCCGTTCCTAGGGTCTGGTTCCATGGTTCAATGGAACGTGGTCTCGCTTTAGGTCAGCTCTTATCCGAGGAAGCATCATTAGAGCTTCTTCAGTAGATGGCTCAGGGCTGAATCTAATAGGGCTCGTCGAGCCCTTCTGCAACACTGTATTCTCCCCCAGTTTCCCTGCTCCTTCCCTTTCCTTCTGCACAAGCCACAGTGGAGCTGAGGTTACTCAGTGACTGCAAAGCAGGGGACAGAGAATCCTTTGGGGATGAAGACCTTGAGCCTCTCCTCCTTCAGGAGCTGCTGTCCTTCCCTTCCCTTGACAAAGACAGGGCTCTGTCTTGTACCCTCAGGATGGCAGTGTGTGCCAGCCCCAGTTAGTCATTCAGCACATGGTGACACTGTTTACACACTCATTACTACCGTTAGTGAGAGGGTCCTGCAGCACAGGCGTCCTATCAGCAAGGTCCAGGCAGCGCTAAGAAGAGTCAGACTCAGGCAGAAGCAGAGTAAGATACTCTCTGTCCCTGTGGGGTTGGTTTCTGAAGAAGAACCACTGGTTTTGCTGCTAACTGAAGTGCACAGCTCCCTGGCATGGATAACTAGTCATTACTAGTCACGGACACTCTCCTTTGAGCAAGTTTTCAATCTTTTCTTGAAAGACGTTGGGCAGGGAAAGGGGAGCAGGCCTAAGAGGCTGGGTAGGTCAAAGGCCAACTTAACCGGTTTCCCTATCGGGCCTGGACCAAGAACAAAAGCAAGGAGAAGGCTGGGAGGTCTCTATCCCAACAGCACCAGCTCTGCCTTCCATGTCTCCCAATACAGGGCAGAACAGAGAGTGATTAAGAGCATCAGCTTTGCCATCAAATTGACTTTCATTCAAATCCTGACTTTGCCGGTCCCTAGCTGTGTGACAGTCACCAAAGTGCGTCAATTCTCTGTGTTTTATCAACTATAAAATGGAAGTGATATCTACCGTACATGATTATTATAAGGATTAAATGGTACTGTTTTTTGTTAAGCAGAGCCTGGAACATAAAACTTCACAATAAAGGCCACTCCCCAGAACCAGACAAGACCTGAATCATCCTCTATGAATATTGGAGAGATTTATGGAATGAATCATGATTCTTCTTCCTAGATGTCTATGTTGTCATCCCAAAGGACTTTGGAAAACTAATAGCTAAGCAAAGGTTCTTTGCTCTGTCTTCTTTCTCGTGTGTGTGTGTGTGTGTGTGTGTGTGTGTGAGAGAGAGAGAGAGAGAGAGAGAGAGAAAGAGAGAGAGAGAGAGAGAACGAGAGCACAACAGAGAGAGTGTTGTATACAGGCATGACACAGGACATTAAAAAAAAAATCACGCTTTGCCCTGCTGTGCCATGAGAGCTAATATCAGTTGTAAACATGAATGCATTAGAACTCTATTTCTTTATCTTGGCTTTAGAATAAATATTCGATAAAACCAGGACACTTTTCTTAGTAACTCTTCTTGGAACTTTTTTTAAAAAAAATAGGTATAAGCATTTTAAAATCTGTGAGACATGTATTCAGAACATTTTCCAAATCATTACCAAAAGATCACTTTTGTTCAGATACTTTAGGTTCTGGACATCAGCTATTTCCTGCCCACTTTGACACAAAAACATTCCTTCTCGCTTTTTAAGAATACAGTCCCTTGTTGAGATGTTGGCTTCCCGGTTTAGAGCATAAATTCTAATCATTTCTAAACTTCCAACATTTATTCTACACTTAGAATTCAAGCAAAAGGACAAACAGCAATGGAGTTTAAACATGAAACTCCTAGAAGAAAAGTTTAAAAATGTCAGTTGTTTCCAAGATCATGATAACAGTAATTAAAGCCAATTGAAGCTTTATTCTGTGCCAGACACCATTCAAGCACTTTACATTGTTAATTCACTTAATCCTCATAACAAATTTTTGAGAAAGATACTATTATCCTCCACATATTATTACCACAGTGAGGTGTGTGGGGATTAGTTAACTTGCACAAGATCATGCAGTTAGTAAGAATATCCCACAGTCTGAATATATTGCCTTCTACAAATATAATAGTGAATTTTATTATTCATGGAAAAGGAAATTGAGGCTTAGAGGGTCCCAGAGATTTGCCCAAGGTACATAGCTGGTAAGGGTACAGGAAGGACTTGAACTTAGGGGTATCTGAATCCAGAGCTTGGATATATATACACATACTTAACAAGTGTTTTTCAGCATTCAGACAAACCCTCAAAGTAATTTCCATAAACATTTCATCAAACTTTCCTTCTGGTAGAATTTGAAAGGACATTAGAAGTTCTCTTGTCTAACTATCCACCCAAAGTACACATCATTTTTTAGAGTGGACCTGATCGATCGTCACCCAGCTTCTGTTTCCATCCATCCGTCCTCCAGGAACACAGAGGGTCCATTACTGAATCACTCAGAAGTTGAGAGCTTTCTTATAGTAAGCTGATGTGCTGTGACCTAATTTTCTGTTTTCTAATTTTTTAAGTAACTATTGCCATTCTTAGGAACCTTGGTACTAACCTAGCACTACACTGAATCGTGTATCTTTAGGAAAATAGAATAAGAAGGTGTCATACAGCAGTGTCCCATAGCTGGCCAATCATGAACCTTGGAACCCTTAGGTAAAAGATGTTCTGGCCACCCTTGGCTTGTTGTACAGATATGAACTCATCTCACTTCTAAGCACTCAGGCAGCATCTGAGCAGAAAACCCTTGGTCAAACTCTGGTCCAGCAGACATTGTATTAACGGGCAAAAGAAATTCGACACTGGATTTGGATGTGGCATTTAGAGACTCTTGTTGGAATTAGGAACAGTTCTCATCATGTGAATTCAAGTCATACAATTACAAAGGGATTCTCAAATTGGAAGAATCTAATATATTCACAACTTTTTCTGCATGTATTTTGTTTTGTTTTGTTTTGGCTGCATTGGGTCTTCATTGCTGTGCGCGGGCTTTCTCTAGTTGTGGCGAGCGGGGACTACTCTTTGTTGCAGTGCACGGGCTTCTCATTGCAGTGGCTTCTCTTTTTTGTGGAGTATGGGCTTCAGTAGTTGTGGCACGTGGGCTCAGTAGTTGTGGCTCGCAGGCTCTAGAGCGCAGGCTCAGTAGTTGTGGCGCACGGGCTTAGTTGCTCCACGGCATGTGGGATCTTCATGGACCAGGCATTGAACCCTCATCCCCTGCTTTGGCCGGCAGATTCTTAACCACTGCACCAGCAGGGAAGTCCCTGCATGTGTGGGTTTTTTAAAATTAATTTTTATTGGAGCATAGTTGATTTACAATGTTGTATTACTTTCTGCTGTACATCAAAGTGAGTCTGTTATACAAATACATATATCCACTCTTTTTTAGATTCTATTTTCATATTAGAGTCACAGATGTAGAAAACAAACTTATGGTTACCAAGGGGGAAAGGGGGGGAGGGATAAATTGGGAGATTGGGATTGACATATGCATACTACTATATATAAAATAGGTAACTAATAAAAACCTACTGTGTAGTACAGGGAACTCTACTCAATACTCTGTGTGTCTTTTTTTTAATGAGCATTTACTGGATAGCTATTTGAGAAACCTATGGCCCCATAAAAAGCCATAGGTTTTGGAGTGAGGCAGGCTTGGACGCAGATCCCAGCTTTGTCATTTTCAAGCTAGGAAAACTGAGTCATTAATAACCTCCCCAAGACTTGGTTTTCTCATCTATAAATAGGAGTAATAATATGTATTATAGGTAATAATGGGACCACTGTGATGGCTAAGTGGCATAATATGTGTAAAGTATGCAACATACTCATTGGTACATAGTAAGCACTCAGCCCATGGTGGTTATTATTACAGTAGCTATTCATTCATTCATTCATTGACTCAAATAATAAAGTTTATTGAGTTCTCGTATAGTAGAACCATACATCCAAGCTTTATGCCCTAGGCACCAAAGGTACAGTACTAAAAAGATAAGAGAGGGACAATGACTTCCTAGAACTTGCCATCTAGCTGGGAAAGCAGATACTAAAACAGATACAAGTAGTAAAAATGAAGAATGAGTTATGAGAGGAGAAGCACAGGAAAGCACAGGGATGCGTAACTTTGTCGGGTGTGGGAAAGGGTCCCTGAAGAAGGGTGTGAGCCCTGAGGGAGGAGTCAGCACCAGACAGAGTGGGGGTGGAGATGGGTGGACAGCTTGTCCCGGGCGGGGAACAGCAGGCACAAAGCCAAGAAGTGAGAGAGCAAGAATGTGCCGGGAAGGAAAGATCAGTGAAGCGCCAGAAAGATTGACAAGAGGGTGGACTCAGACTGGGACCAAATGAAGGACCCTTGTATGAGTCACGTTAAAGACCTTGCTAGGTTTTATCCTAAGGTCAATGGGAAGCCACTTGAAAAGCTTTTATTGGGATGGGGAGGGGGGTTGTTGGCAACATAATCATATTTGGCTACAGTGTACTAGAGAAGAACGAGAGTTGGTCCTTGTCATGGAGACAGTTACAATCTCATGGTGGGAGAAGTTGAAGGGGAGGAAAGGGGTCCTAAGAGAAGTACACAGTTAAAGAAGTTAAAGAAGGCCCAGGAAGAAAAATGCTCTTAGGTACAAAGTTCTAGTTGAGATTTTAAAACAGGGAGTGAAAAAAAATAAATAAATAAATAAAACAGGGAGTGACCCATCTAATTGATATAGCATTTGAGACCCATCTTAAACATGGGCCCCCTTTGGATGAAGAGAGCTGGTGATGAGGGGGGCTTGCCCTCCTGGATACCCTAAGAAGTAAAATTAGTAGCCATACTCTTCAAGTGCACCCAGATTCTGTTAACTGGTGCTACATTCCCCATCCTTTCCCCGTGCCTTATTTCAGAACCCCTTTGAGAGAAAACTCCTCAGCCCTTACTGTAGCCCCTAAAACCCACGTTCTGTAAATTTCAAATTATTACCATGTGTGACGCCCCCCTGCATTCTTCCAGGGCTATTTCCAGCTGGATGCCTATGTAAGCTTATAGCTTTCCAGAGTACCTCCTATACGCCCCCTCCAGCTGTGAACTTTTTACCTGGGCTTCACTGCAGTGTCTACATGCTTATTGAGAAGTTAAAACAGTACAGGAAATACTACATCATCCCCCTGGCATTACCAGTTAAATCTCTGAGTGTTTGGGCCTTATGAGGTTGAGGCATTTATTATAAATGCCACATCACAGTTGTTGCAACTTTCTGTTTCTTTTGAGTCATTCTGTGTAACGCAAACCAATGTGAAAAGTATCCCTCTCCAACCCCTCCCGAATTTTTTATTTACTTTCCCTTCATTGATTAAATGTATGATAAGAATATCAAAGCAATAGCCATCGGATTTTTTTAATTGATGATTAAAATAGCCATTTTTCTTTGAAATAAACGTTCTTCTTTAAATCAGGCTGAAAGTGGAACTTCTCTCTCCCAGTATGCTGGCTTCCTATTTTGTTCTGAGACTTCTGTTCAGTGACGTGCCTGTGCTGAACACAGCTTTCACACTAACGTCTGATTCACCTTATTTGGAACGTGGCAGGTTTTCAGTAAATGTGTCTCACACTGCTTTGAAGAGCCCTCTGTTCCCAGAGGTTAAATAACCTCTGGTCACACTTTGGATTTGCTGTTTTCAGTTAGCGTTATTGTTACTCTGGGCAAACAATTAGTCAATCAGAAAGTGTACCCCGTGTGCAACTGGGAAGCTTGTACTGCTTCAAGCAACAGGAACACTAGATAAAGTGAAAAGCAAAGACTTTTTTGCTCATGGAGTAGTGCTAGAAAAATGAGAGGGAAATGAGTTTTTCTCCTTTTATTACATTTATACCTATGGGGTATTGTTTACATTAAGTAGGATTCATCTGAGATACTTCCTCCTAACACAGAGAAAACTTCAGAAATGGGAAAAAAGAGGAGGAGGGAAGACGGAAAAACAAGGAAAGAAGGAATGAAGGGAAGTTTTGTTTGGAATGGAAATGACTTACCTGAAAATATTTGTTTTGAAATTCTGACTTATAAGTCTTTACACCTTTCATAGAGAAAGAAAGGCTCTTGTCTTGTAGGACTGGTGGATCCTCCATTCTTTATTGGTGTGCTGACATGCAGATGTCAAAACCGGGCTGCTGGTAGACAGCCATATTCCAAGGAAACAAGTCTGGCTTCAGTTTTTTTTTATCTCTCTATTTGAACAATTGATGCACTTAGCAGAGAACTGTGTTCATCTTTTCAAATTCACTTTGCACTTTTATATTTTCCTCTTCTGGTGACATTGTTAAGAAAAAGGACCTGCATTACATTGTTTTCCTGCCTCCGGCCCTCAGTCACCCTTCAAACTCTCTCGGGTGAACTTCTGTCCTTCACCCAGCTGTGGAAATCACACCATCTCTTCATCCAGAAAAACCAGAGGCAAAGAATAGTCCAGGGAGACAACTTCTTGTCATCAGAAGAATAACTGTCAATCTGCTTAAAACAAATTCAGAGGATTTGAAAATGAATCCCTTATGGGAGCATTTTCTTGGGAACTTGACAACCAAGTTCCTCAAGGAGAAATCACCAAGCAAATAGTGATTGTTCCAAAATCACCAGATACATCGGGCACAGTTGTCTGTTCACTGAGTTTCTTTCGTCTATGCATACATATATATTTCAGATCCAGAATAACTTGGGAATCAAAATTGCTGATTCCAGATCCAACTTCTCGTGAGACCCAGAAATCAGTTTACCTCTTGTGTTCTCAGTTTCCCTTTCCATGACACTGAAGAATGCTACTTCCCACTGGTCTCATGAAAAACAGAGGATGATATTTAAGAAACAGATTTGGATTATCCACTCTCTGAGCTACTGCCTTGCACAGTTTTGAAAGGAATGACTCTTTTAGATCCCAGCCACAAGACTACCATCAGTAAACTAAAACTTAGCAGTTATTGTAAAAGAGGTGATTTAATTTCCAAAGGGCCCTAATTTTCTCCCAGGGAGTATAGTAACATTGAACCTAGCACTTCAGTCTTTAAAAGGAGGGCCTCGGCTTTAAAGAATCGCAGCACATTATACTCATGAAAGAAGTGCAATACCCTGTAATTTTCACTTAAATTCACATTTTCTTCTCATTAGGTCTTTTTCTCATTTAGAGCCAGGCCCTCTGTGCATACTTTAATGTTTCCCATTGAAAGGTCATAAAATGGTTATTTGGGTGATTTTGTGCTGTGTGATAATGTAGGTAGTGATATTTTCTAAATTAAAAAAAATCAGGATATATGGTCTGAAAAGCCCAGATCCACTTACAGAGACATGGTGACAAAAATTTGTAACTGAAGGAAGACATGCTAAGTAACACAAGAACAGGTTCTGAACAGTTTGAATTCTCTTGGGGATATCAGAACCTCACTGTTTCATTGGAGTGTAAAGTGTCCTAGCTTTCTCCAGAAATTTCAACTTCATGTTTTGTCCATTTACAATCGTGCCAGAAAATTTAGTCCTACATTCATTAAGTCATTGCGTTTATAAAAATGGGCATTATTATGACGGAATCATTTTCTAGAACTTTTTTAAGCTTCAGCATGTAAAGTTCCTGCCTCACTTCATCACTTCAGCTCTTGGCTTCAGCCATGGTAGGTACACCACATGAAACTCCTTCCTTCCTGTCTTTGTCTGCGGTTCCCTCTGCAGGAAGCACCCTTTCCCTTCCCTCCTGGCTTTGCTCAAGCCACTAGTCCTAGCTCATTGATCAGCTCCTTCAGCAGAGTTCAATGTTAGACTCCCACAGCACCTTTTAGCGTATTTCTATTCTAGCACTGAACTCATGGATAATCCTAACTGTCCCATGGGATTGTCAGAAGCCCAAGAGCAAGGACCACTTTCTATCCATCTTTAAGTCTTTGGTGACTATCCCATGCTCAGCTCCGAATAAATGTTTTTGGAATATATGAAAGAGGGCAGTCTTATCCACGTCTATGTTTCTTACATAATTTCGGCTTCTTTTTGCTTTCCTTGACCTGCTAATTCACCGTAAAGCATACAGAGAGGTCATGGAAATAGGGGATTGGAATCTCTGAATCAACGTCTGCAAAGGGACAAGCAGTGAGCTAAAATCCAGTTTGCTATTTTTCTTAACATTGCTTCTTGCTACCATGCAACTCTCATCTTCAAGCCCAGTGCTGTTATCAGGTATAAATGTAAAGTGATTGAAAAAGAAAAGAAGACAGAAATTCCATCATCTATTTTAGTCATAGTTTTGCAAAGTCACCATCTTGGGTGTATGAATATCCATGACAAAGAGAGTCAAGTCAAGAGCCCCAGTTCCCCACTTGCTAGCTTACTTTAGGGAAATGGACCCAATTCTCTGTACCTTAGGTTCCTTCTGTGAAATGAGATAGTGGCATTTACTTCACAGAATTGTAGAGATACAACACATGAATCCCTGTTAGGTAAAGGCCTTGGCACAGGACTTGGCAGTGGGTCCCACTGTAAGTGGAAGCTGGGGCTGTGGACTTGAGATCCATGGGGCTGGAAATATTCTGGCAGGCAGGTGGGCAGAGTTCTAAAGGCTCCTACAATGGGAACAGAAAGAATTGGGTTCTACTTAAACCAAGTACCTCAAAGAGGCAATCTCACCCTTGCTGAAAACTGCTTGGATTTTTACAGCTCCATCAGTGTTTTCTCCTCTGGGGATAAGGTGAAAGGTTCTAGTGTGAGGCTGACTGCAATGTTGGCCAGCTTGCCCAGAAGGCATGGCATCCCCAGCCCTGCCTACATGGTCCTAAGCTTGGAAGTAATCAGGAAAGAAAAACTATCATTTGGGACCCCAAGTCTACCCATTGAATTCATATATACTATACCTCAGACCCTTACTGAAGCTTTACTGTCTCTGACACAGATTTAAGATACAATTTTTATTAAATTTTCAGAAATGATTCCTGGCACTGAAAATTTGAAAAGGTTGTGAAAGGGCTGTTAGAAGTCAGGATAACTTGTAGTAAAAAGTGTTAACTGCCTGGTATTAAAAGAGAGACCTGGAAAATTAGACACAGGGCAGAATCACTGTCCAGTATGATAATGGATGTTCCTAAGAGATCACTCTGAGTCATGTTAAAAAAAAAAAAAAGTTAAGTCATGTTCAATATCCTTTGTTTCCAAAGGCAGGGAAATGGGAAATACTCTTTAAGGAAGATTTCTGTTGAAAAGTTTTGATTTCAGTGGTCTGCAGAGTTTACTTCTGTGGAACACCTCGTTCTCTGCCAAAGCCAAATAAATGAAGTGTCGCTGTATTTGGAGAATAAGGAAAGTGGAACGTTTGTTATAATGATGTTAATTTTTTCTAAATACTTGTTAAGAACAATTAGGAAGCTGGCTTTTTTTCCCCGAAAGTTTATTGAGGAGCAAATGCAACTATACTGTGAGCTTCCTAAAGAACAGGGACATTTAATTTTGTTTACCAGGTCTAGATCAACTCAGAGGTGATTTGGTTTTGGATGGAGAGATGGGTAGATGCTGGGGAGTGTGATAACCATGGATGTTTAACTGATTTTGATGTGGAAGTTTAAAAATATCCAAGTCTCACTTCTGCTACTATCCATCTCAGTGATTTGGGGCAAATCTTTTTCATCTCTGGGCTTCATTTTCCTCATCTGTAAAATGAGGAGATTGGACTAGATCACTTTATAAAGTCCCTCCCAATTCCAAGAGCCTAGGATTTAATAGAAACAAAATTAGTTCTTTTGCCCATCTGACACATAATTGAAAGTCTCAACTAAGTGATATAGATGGGTGCAGCAAACAGCAAATTTTATTTCAAGGACATTGGTATTCTTGGAATACAGTTAGCATCTTTTGGCTTTGTCTAAAGCACATACTATGCAGTCAGAATGGCTTGTCCACATTTTTTTTTTTTTTTTATTTTGAATGAAAAGATTTGTGCCTCCCGCATGTAGGGCTTGGCGCACTCTGAATGGTAGCCTACACATACGCAAATAAGAACTGGGAAGATAATTAAATCTGAGGTGGAAATAGAGTAGACTTGTGAATGAACAAAGGAAGTGTGTTTCTCTGGAAGCCAAGATGTCAAAGATACATTTTACTGGTACTGTACACTTTCAGCTTTCATGTAAATCAGTATTCAGCTGCTTCAAATGTTCTAACTCTGCATTTCTGAAGAATCCATTGTGTTTATGAACTGTGGCTGAGGCAGGAGGAGGTGTCAGGCATTTTTAAATTCCAAACTTACAGAGAATCACAGACGTACGTGGTGCTCTACACAAAGAATCGAATGGTCAAAATGTACTTGATTTTTGAGCTAAGAGTGAGAACAAAATGGATTCATTTCTAAGACTTTGCTTCCAAATCTGAGCTTCTATTTTGTTTCTCAGAAAAGAGCCATGGAACTAAAAGGGGAAAAATGCAACTCAAAGGATTCTAAACTGCTTCCTTGCTGCATACCTTTCCAATGGCTCAGTTTTGGCAAACTAGCTCCAGACCCTACCACTATCCAAGCTCCCACTGTCCTTCCTTATGACTCACACTCACGCTTGGGGGCTAAGAGGCTGCTCCGTGGCTACAGGGATACGTGTCAGAAGAAACAGAGGTTGAAAGGAAACCCAAAGGTCATTGGGTCCAATCCTCTTACGTTACATAGATGGAAACTGAGGTCCAAGAAGATGACACCCTTCACACAAAGTAACACAGCAACTCACACGAGTATCCTGATTTCTAATCCATTGCTCTTTTCACAGCCACACTGATCCCTAACAAATATGTAATACAAAACAAGTGGACCAGACCCTTAAAAAAAACCCAACAGGGTTATAACGCTATTCCGTTTTTTTCAGAGGAACCATCTTTTCACCTTTCACATTGTTGCTTTTGTCTTGTCAGCTTCTTGCAGAAAGATGACTTACTGCTTGGAAATTCAACTTGGCATTTTCTTTAGACCAAGTGATCTTTTAAATGTAGCCAACATTTCTTTTGGAGTATGACTCCATTTCACATAACACATCCTAAGATTGATGTTTACTGAGTTGGTTGTTTAAATCACGTTCAGAGCTTGGTTACATGGGCTGTTTCTTTGTCTCTGTCTCTCCCTCTGTCTCCTTTTTCTTTGTGCTTCACACAAAAGGATGGGGCCCCCAGGATCATCTGGAAATGGATCAGTGTATTCATGTGTGAGCTTTACAAAGCACTGGAGCAAAGGTGTCATTAAACGTTAGAAGTCATTCAATCACACCCATCTCTTCATACACAGTAAAGAAGGCTCTTATGGTAACCGTCCATAAAGCTTTGTGTGTTCATTCACCCCTTGCTTCTTGTAGGAGCTGGTTCCCTTTTTCCTTCTCCCCTCTCCCTTAGAGGAGGTTTGAGATTAGCTTTGTTTTTCTGAATCTGCCTTTAATACTCAGCTCTTGTTTGGTGCTAAAAGTAACTAAAGTAATAGAGCTTCTGGGTTTAATTCTGATTATGTTTCCTTTCAAATGACGGAGGTTTTCCTGGTATCCATGATGCTGCCATGGGCTTGGCAAGAAAAAAGAATGACTCTTACCTTCCCAGAGGGAATTAATTGTCTATCCTTAAGTATGTTCCTAGCAGGCTTTTCTAGGTATTAAATGTAGAAGTCAATTAAGGGAGGTTTCAATGTATTAGTATCCTGTTTGTCTTGAAATGTAAATGGAATTTATGAGAATTTTGAAGCAGATGCCATCTGCTGGATAGTTAAGATACTGTAACCAAAAACAATGTGAAGAGAAAACATATGGAACAGTATACCTTAATGAGGGGACTGATTGCTAATTTAAGTCAACCTCCACAGTACTCCCCAGGCCCCGGGTAGAGTGCAGTGTCCCAAATTTATTGCCTGCAGTCTAAATGTTTAAATTTATTTTTTTTCTAATCTGAATAAAGATATCCCTTCCTATTCATGCACAGGACTTAGATACCCTGGACTTTCCACCTTCTTTTCCAATCATAAGAACAAATGCAAAAGAAGTGCTCATCTTCAGGGAAAGGATAACTTTGCAACAATGCATTTGGGAGCCACCCAAATTAAAGCCAGAGGTAATATAAAAGAAAATGAAAAGAGAGAGACAGAGATGAAATAGGGTTATGCAGGAATAAAGGGTAAGTGTATCAAATTAAAACCACATGTAAGACATAAATACAGGCTAAATAGCTAATTCTTTCTCCGAGGGACCCGTGAAAACAGTTGATCTCTACCTAACACCCCGACACTGCCCCCTCATTAGACCAGCCCATGGATAAAGAAACACTCCTTAAATTAGCCAACCTCCCTTAGAAATTATATAATACAGTCACATTCTGTATAACTACTATTGATGCTGGATCCCAGCTTGGGCTCTTCCTCTGATTATCTGAGCAGGTTGTTTCACATTTTAGGGACTCAGTGCCGTCTTCTGTTAAATATTGCTTGATGAATTTTACTTCCCTGGTGAGTTATTTTAAAAGTTGAGATGCAAATTAATAGTATATCCATAAACAGAAGCCCCCCAAAATATCTCTATCTAGAGTTACAACTTAGAATTAGGACACTGACAAGTCAGAGTCTGTGAAAGAATGGTGTTTCTCCACAAGTAAAAAAATATCCTAGGAAGTGAGAAATTTCAGAACTTCAATCTGCATCTGGCTAGGAAACCCTATGTGGAGTTTGCAGGAAGAGACCCATACATGGCTACAAGATGGTTCTGTTTTTTTCTCTCCCCATAGAATATGAAACAGGAAAACTAAGTCCGTAAATGTCTTCCATGAAGAGCTCTCAAAGCGAGGGCACCCAAGTTGTCAGCTCCATCTCCATTTCTGAGTCACAGATCCACATATATGGCTAAAAGGAGGGAAGGAGCAGACAAAATACCAAGGAGATGAAGAGAGAAAGAAAAGATGTTCCCAAACATGTTCATTGTTCACCCACATGACTTACTGGTATGTTAATGTCTCGCATCAGCCACTGCTAATGAGGATGCTGCCCCTTATTTCCCTTTTACTTTATAAATGGAGTGGCATTATGTAATCACCCTAATGAGGTAGTAGAAACATAAGTACACAGGAAAATTTGATAGGGTTTCTCCTAATTCATCCTCTGCTGTGTTGGTCACCCCCACCCCCGTCCCATTAACCCTCCCTTTCCCCTCCGCACACCCCCCTCCAACTGGCTGAGTCTCTAGTCCCAGAGGACATATTGTTGGCTATTATTTATAATAAGACTCTCTCTTCTTGGCAGGATATAGAACAGCTGTTGGTCTATTCTCTGCCACAAAGACCAACTTCCCTCTTTTGCCCTGGATGATTGGAAGAAAGTCGGGGCGAAGAGCAATTTATAGTTGTGTTACAGCACCTCTATTTTCTTTTATGTTTATTTATATGGCTTCCATTTCTGTCTGGGATTTCTGAGATAATCAGGATCACCCTGCTACAGAATTCTCATTTGGGGAGGCTCTGGTGGCAGCTGATGGCATTTTTCTTCATTGAGTCAGACATTTTAGAACTCCAGGCTAGAGGAAATAGTGAACATTTCTTCTGTGAGAGTTTGAGAATCAATGTGGTTTTTGTTTTTTGTTTTTTTTTCCCTTAGGAACTGATGATGTGTTCTATGTTACGTGAACTTTGAATTTCTCAAGGGGAGGCACCTTGTCTTTGTCAGCTTTCTGTCCCCAGACTGTAGCACAGTACCTGTTCAGTAAGTGTTTCGTGGATGAACTGAGCAGAGTACTGAGTGGGGTCCTGGTCTGTCCATCGTTAGATGTCAACTTCTCTGACAGACCAGCACTTAAGTCTCACCCCAGACTTCCAGGCCAGACAAGCGCATCTGAGGTGGGCCTTTTCCTGAGATCTTCTGTCTTGGATTATTTTTGACTCTGGGACTCATCCTAGGCAAAGAAGCACAGGAACTCAAGGTTTCGATATCCAGGACAGGTCCTGAATCTTCAGAGAGACCTGAACATCTCCGGAAGTGGAATATGGAGAGAATTTCTCTGTTCTTTTAGGAGTTGAAGGAAATTGCAAAGTAGGAAATTGGTCTGAGATGCCAGACCCAGAAAAGATCCAAATGGCTTTGACAGTCCTTGTTGAACAGAAAGGAATCACAGTCCAGCATTACGGTTTCTCCTCATGACAGAGTGTTTGGAACTGAGACAGGTTGGCTGCTGGTCAGGACCATGTTTAGTAAAGACTGGGCAGAAGTAGAGTGGAGTAGTTAAATCTGAGGTGCTGGGGTGTGGCAAAGAGGAGATTGACTTCTGGTTCCCTCATTTACTTTCATGTGAAAATAGCTTAGTTAGTATTAATAATAGCTAACTTCCTCCATAATCCAACCAGCTCCGTTCCTGGAGAAGACTTGGAGAGCCGACAATTTCTATGGGGTGGGTGCCTCTTTGTAAGGGTTTGTAAGGTTCTTTCAGATTTCCCAGTCTGTGTTCCTGAGTGTGTCATAAACATCCTGACGGACCTGAAGGGTCTCTATGTTGTCTCTGATACCCCACAACCCACCCAATAAGCACCTAACAAGTGTTCCTGACAGACACACAAAGAATCTATATGATTAAAGAGAATACTAGGTGCTAATGCCACTGAAATGTCTGCCTTTCCGATAATTTTCAGCATTTTGTAGGCAACAGGGGAAGAAATAATAATAATAGCTGTGGTTTATAGCGTGCTTATGACATGACAGGAACAGTGCTTTTCACTTTGCATACATTATTTTATCTCATAATCTGGTTTCTAAAGGGAATCACTGGAGACAGAAAATGTCACAGTACTCACTTTTGCCCAACTGTGAGCCAGGCCCTTCAGAACTGGGAAAGGAAGTTGATCAGGTTGGATCAGAGAATAGCTTAAGACTTCTCTGGAGAAGGAGAGACACAGGCCTGCAACACAATTAGATCCAGGTAAACTTCTGCCCTTTTTATATGCCCTTCACCTATACCCCTGGTTACCCTGATGCCTCCTAAGTAGTTGCTTATTAACTCAAATAAATTATAATCGACAGTCTTTCCGGCATTGTAGGAAATGGAGAGCCAGGAGTGCCTTGTAGGAAGCCCTTGGTGGTTCAAGGCCATGTTTAATAACGACTGGAGTAGTAAAATCTGAGGCATTGGGGTGTGGCAAAGAGGAGATTGACTTCTGATTCCCCTATTTATTTCTTGTGAAAGTAGCTTAGTAAATATTAATAATAGCTATTATTAAGGTGCACACCACATTAAATAATGTACCAGTGAAGTCAGACTCCCTGAGTTCAAACTTCACACTAGAGCTGTAACTTTGAGGCAATCTCTCTGTGCCTCGACTTCATGGTCTAGAAAATATATAGAATATCTACTTTACAGAATTCTTGTTAAGAATTAAATGAGATGATACATGTCAAGTGCATAACATAGTGTCTGGTATTTAATAAATATTGGCCATTAATATTATTATTACTACTAATAATCAATACCTACCTCTTTTATTTCCATAAGATATGAAGGCTAATTAAGAGAAAGGACCTTGCATATCTCTGTATCTAGCACAGTGCTTGGCACATTGTAGATTCTGAATGAATACTGGCTGGCTGGCTGGCTGGCTGCCTGGATGGATGGATGGATGGATGGATGGATAAATGAATTTGAGTTTATGCTGATAAAAGACTCTACCCAGAAAATCTCATTCTTTCCAGATCCCTTCCTAGAAAGTCATGCCTCACATGTTACCCAAAGGAAATCGCCACGACACTAAACCAGCTTGCAACATCCAGCAGGCAGTTCCTTAGGCTCAACTAGACATTCAGGCTCACAAGATTACTATATACCACATCAGACATCAGTCTACTCAGAAAGATATAAGATAGGAACTGTAGTTGCCAGCAGAGCAGCATTAGACATTCTTCTGTAATTAGAGCCCCACCAGCTCAGGTGCAAGATGATGAAATCCATACTGGGCAGGTGAAGGAGCTGCCTTTGCTTAAAAAAGCCTTATATCCCACAGCAGTCAATAGCTCTACAGCAACTCCAGAGACATGGGTGCAGTGTCCTCTCAAGGGACATTCTAGTCACCAGAATTGCTGCACTCAGAGGAGTCCAAAGCCTGGCCTTCCCATCAGGTATTTACAGTTCATTTGTACTTCCACCCTAGTCCAGATGCAGTCTACCAATGAGGGGTCATTTTTTACCATATGCAATGTTGCCTAGTAACATAGTTGACACATACCATCTTTATCTGTTTCTAGGGAAACCAAGCTAAGAAGTTAACCAAAGGTCAGATTCTCATGCAAAAAGGGAAAGAGTTTTTAACTCTGTGCCCACACCATCTAAATAGTTACTTACAGCACAGCCTGAGAAACCTTTACAATGTCTCTGTGAAAAAACACATTCTTATATCTCATACCTGCCACGTATATTTCCCAGAGTAAAATTATATAGGTGTGGCCACATGCACCATTCTGCACCCTCCCTTCAACAACCAAGAGGCAAGCACAGTGATTCTTGACACTACGCCTGCCTTTCTCATTGTCACCCACCCCCACCTCCAATCAACAGTCTCATCCTTCAGAGCCCAAGCACAGGTAGCTCTCCACACACACACACACACTCACTTCTACAAATACACAAGAGACTTCAGTTTCCTTGGACCCATATCCTCTTAAAAGTTTCTCCCAGCCCAGAAGTCACACTACTAAGGATCTTTTGAGTTTTTCCCTTCCCCACAGCATTGTTGGGAGGATAAAATGAGATTAAAGAGTTGAAAGGACCATAGTAAAAATCTAAACTAGCTTTACTGTTCAGAGAGTGGGACTGAATTCCAAATATGGGTGAATGGCATCAGATCTGCCTAAGTGGGAAGCATAGAGCAATCCTGACTTCTCTGATTTAAATTATTAGTG
This sequence comes from Pseudorca crassidens, assembly GCF_039906515.1. Classification (NCBI taxonomy): domain Eukaryota; kingdom Metazoa; phylum Chordata; class Mammalia; order Artiodactyla; family Delphinidae; genus Pseudorca; species Pseudorca crassidens. The sequence goes on along the minus strand of NC_090304.1, from coordinate 72,549,205 downwards.
TTGATATCCATCTTTACTATAAGTAGTTAGGGAGATTTTATTGACCCATGGGAACCACTAAACTCTCAGATCATTTCATCTTTTAAGCAGCCATGAGATGGTAGAGAGTTTGGTTAGTACCAACTTGTCTTAGTAAAAGAATTACATATTCCATTTATTTCCCTGCCCGAGCGATAATAATAGTTTCTATTTATTAAATTGTTAACATGTGCCAGGGACCATGCAAAGTGCTTTACTTACACTCTCTTGTTTAATCATCAAATATCACTAACTCTATTTCTCAGCAGAAACCAAAACTCAGAGAGTTTACAAGACTTTCCCAAGGTCACTCAACTGTAGGTGGCAGAGCCAGGGGTTAGGTCATGTTTAGTATTAGATCAGATCTCATGTTCTGTGTTCTGTGATATCTTCATGGAGGTGGCTTATAAGTTATGCATTATTTCCATTAAGCCAGTCAGTAAGTGCAGTAGGAACAGATTTCACATTGCCTTTAAAAATTATTTTTACCTCCTTTCATCAAAAAAAAGAAAAAAGAAAAAGAAAGGGATTTTATTGAAATAGGGAGGAGAGTTGTTTAGATGAAAATATATGTGAGACAAAGGCAAGTTCTCATTTTATTTGAATTTCTTTTCTCTATTTTATATTGTTACCTATTCTAAAATATCCAAGAAAAAGGCCATAAAGTACAAAGGGGACTAAAGAAAAATAGAACATAGCATGCACATTCTGAAGTCACCACAGCTAGTCCTGTCAGAGCCCTTTCAAAGGAGTGGTAATTACAACTCATTATCTACCTTGACGACGTGCGAAATAGTACAAGAACTGCTTCCAAATTGTTAAAATTCTATTTGAGATATTAGAAACATCACTGGTTTATTATAGTGGAAAGTTTCATAGCTTTTCCCCAAAATTTCAGCTACATGTTTTGTCTACTTATAATGTACTAGAACATGTATTCCTGCCAAAAAGAAAAAATAAGCTAAATTCTTCCACTTACAGCTAGCACGTTCCTACTTTGTTCTGATTAATTCACAGATCTGTGCAGGAAAGAATTTGCAATTGGCAAGAAAAATTCTGAACTGGGCAGTTCAATTGTCAAATAAATTTTAAAACTTGCACGGGGTGTGGGGAGAAATGTAGGTATGTCGGCATTTTGAACCCATAAATGTGTGTTTTCTTTAGATCATGCCAATCTAAGAGAAGGAAAAAATGAAAGACTTTGGTTCTGTCAGATAAAATAATTTTTGCTTTAGGAAACTTGAAGAGATCCATTCAATCATATAATTTTTCAGTGAAGGTAAATGTAATAAAACTTTATAATTCACTTTATTTCCTTCAACCCCTCTTAAGACGTTCTCATAGAAAATAGTTGCGCGAATAAAATGACCTCCATGTGTAAAAAAATTTTTTTTAGTTAACATCATTTCCTTCCTGTCTGAATTAAATTGGAGTATGAAAGATTAGTTTTATAGGAAATACAGGATGGAGTTTATCAGAATGGTTTCATCCTCCTGAACTTTATTTATTGGGGACATCAAACAGAGAATGAACATTTATTTATTCACAGTGTTTCCTTAATCATGTAATTTTATAATGCCTTTTGATTCTTAAACAATCTTATTTCTTAATCCAGATTTCTTTGCTTTCTATTAACCTGCTCACCCATTAAATAAAGGTTAGAAAATATGTTGTATATGGAGGGTTAGCAACCTTTCAAAAGTGAGACACCTTTTTTGACACCTGCTCTGGCATGCTGGGGTAGCTAGAGTGGATACTGACTGTCCAAATAGAACAAGGAGAATGGAAGTAGCACAGAGTAGATAGAGACTCTGAGAGGTCCCAGCATCTCAAAACTATACCAGCCACCACTTCCATATTTTTTACTGTAGACCGTTGAAGACTAAACCTATACCTTAGCATGACTTCCTTTGACCAGTTTTTTTCTATACTTTTAGAAATCAGAAGGAATGAATGGAAGAAGAGGTAATCAGTATCTATTGAAACTTTACTATAAGCTGAGAGGTGAGCTAGGAGTTTTATTTAAGTTATCAGTTATCTAGCGAATCTTCAAAGCATACCTGTAAAGTAAGTTTAATTAACCCCATTGAAAGGTGAGGATGAGATGATTTGCTCAAGGTTTCTTACGACACAATGCCAGAGCCAGGATTTGAGATAAAACTTGTTGGAGTTTGGATTGGGAAGTGGATTGGCTGAGTAGCAAGAAACTGAAAGGAAATTTTGAACAGGGGTATTTGGGGGAAAGGCATTCATGTGTTCATTCAACAGCTATTTGATTAGCTATTAAGTGCCAGCCCTATGCCAGGCACCAGGGGAAACAGGAGTGAATGATAACTGTGTGGACGCTGCATTTCTGTCACTTAGTTGAGAACTGAATAGCCAGGAACCACACTGTAAACTAGAAGAAAGACGTGAAAAGGAAGGTAGAAGGTACCAAAGGCAACCTTTGGTATATATCTATTGAAACCTTCAATGGAAACATTCATTTTTCCTTTCATAAGGTTCTGACCTGAGCTTGGGCTGAGTTCTTCCTCCAGAGTAAAACCTAACAAATGTATTGTTGGAAAGTAAGGGCTATGATTCTGGAGACTAAACGTTTAAAGGGAGCTTTAGTCTATAGGCTTCTGAAGTAGAGCCTCTACAGTCATCCCAGCAAGTGTGAAGGGCATAGATGTTGGAGATGATGATCTCGATTCCATTTCTCCACCATCTCATTCCTTAAAGAGACTCTGGCACTTAGAAGATACTTTACAAATAATTGTGGGAGGGAAGGAAGGAGGAAGGAAAAGGGAAGGAAAGAGCAAGTCTTCCTGGACCTGTGTTCAGATTCTACCTGTCTTCCCTAGGGACCTCTGATATAAATGGAGTTTGCTTATGCAAATCCAGGGGCTGAGATTATCCTGTGTATTAAAACTGTTCTAAGCACTTAGAGTTGCACTATCATGTAAGTTCATTTATTAGAGACATTTGTCTTTTAGTTTAAAGGTAGTTGTATCTTACAAAATTTGAGGTGAAAAAGAAATGCATTAGGCTGACAGAGGTAGGCTACCATTCATAGTTTTGAAACTAGAACATTTTGCTGACAAAGAGAAATGTATTTTTAAGCCTGAGTTCTTTTAAAAAAAAAAAAAAAAACACTCTTCCCTCCTAGTCCTCTAGCTAGGCTATCTCTGCCAGCTCCCCGGCTATGAACACAACACATTCTTGCAATTCATCACTTCCCTTGGCTCAAGCCAGCCTTTAAAATGGTTGGCGGCATATGCTTCTCATTAGCTCTGCCTCTGCCTCACCTGCACTGCTCAGACTCCCCTCCCCTGCCCCCTGCCTGCCCCCTTCCCTCTTCCTCCTCCTTCCCCAACCCCAGACCCTACTCCTGCCAGCTTCTCTTACCGAGCAGCGCTGCCTGCTGGCATGGCAGGAGGCAAGCAAAGAAGGAGAAGAAGAAGGAAATAGATCAGTTCTATCGAAAGTAAATGCTGTGGTTTAACAGCCTTTCGTTCAGAAATAAGACCTAGGAAAAGAGAAAGCCAAGGGCAAAACCAAAAACAATAACAGAAATGGAGAAAAGCAGAAGTCTGCTGACTGGGAGAAAAAAATAGAGAGGGGCAGCAAAAGGTTAAAAGGGAAAAATTCCCATCGTTACCTCACTTAGGCAACCAAATGTTTCTTTAGGTCACCGGTGTCTGTCTTGATTTATCTTCTAGGTTCTATAAGGGAGTTTTACCCATTTGGAGGGCATTTTCCGTTTAACTCTGTTATAGGAGGGACAAAATATTCCTTCCATTTGGTGAATTCCGGTTCCCTCTGTGACCCACCGCATAAATTAAGAATAGACTGAATCAAAGATTTTTTGATCAGCCCAAAAGAGACTTACCAATACCCACCAAATTCTTTTCTCATTTTCTCCTTGTGTGATAGCTTTCGATTAGCACTTTCAGTCCTTGGCTTACTTTCCAAAATAATCACGAAAGTAAATTCTCTCATTCTGTCTTCGAGTATAGTTGGACAACTCTGATACCAATTTATTCCTACCACAAGACCTAGAGTGCAAATTGGTGGGCAGCTTTTTTTGAAACTGGTTATTAATGGCAAGAAAGGAATGTTGAAAGGGTAAAGGCCTTAATCTTTGATGGCGTTATAAGAGGGTCATAGAAATCTGAAGGGACCTCAGAGATTCCCTAATCCACACCCTTCATCTCACAGATGGAGAAGTTCAGGCTAAGAGGTGACCTCCCCACTGTCATACAGGGATGGGGTGGCGGGACGAGGGTTCACCCAGGAATCTTCAGCCCTAGTCCTGTTCTCTTTTCCATGGTATGCAAGCACCACGCTCTCCCGCAAGTCCCTTTGTGCCAACATTAGACACAGGGTTCTGCAATCTGCTGGTCTGGTATGCCTTTTGGTTCTACATCCAACAGTTGATATAGAACCTATATCAACTGACTTTGCTCAATGTTGGTGACCCATTTTATCTGCCGGACCAATAGAATACCTCCAGAGAAAGAACCACCTCTGAGAAAAATTAGAAAAAGGTTCCCCTTCCTCAGGGCATATCCACACTCCCACCCCTCACCCTCTATCCTGGGCACAGGGCTTAGCAAACTGCAGGGTTTTTTTTCATGGTCTGTGTAATTTATACAAGAGCATCCTGGGCCCCTGCATCCCCTACAAATATAGAGTTCTCTCTACAAAATATAGATAATTTAGTACCTATAGCAAGGGAGGGGGCGGTGCAAGGAGGAAAGTTAGGATCCACCCTCTGGGGAAGCAGAGGGCAGGGCAGGAAGAGGGCCTGAAGGCGCCATCTGCACTGAGAGGGGAGGGGCAAGGAGAAGGGCTACAGGAGGGCAGCCAGAGGCCGGGAGCTCAGGGCCTGGGGGCACCAGAGTGGAGCCTCTGAGGTCAGTGTTTATGAGGGGAAGGGGTTCACTAGTGTCTTTGGTAGGGCCTGAAGTCACCACCAGTGGCGATAGGGGTTGCACAGGAGTCTTAGAAAGACCCCACTTGGTCCATCAATGGGCAAAACTTCCATGACCATGTGTGTAATGGTCCTGACCAGAGGATGTTCATGGATCTAGAGAATCACAGGTGCAGCCAACCCCCTGATTTACAGAAAGTCATTCTGATGTTTTCATCTGGAACAGAGACCCTCTCATTATAGTGGATGAAGGGAAAAAAACTCATCTTCAAGGACTTAGACAGTTTTTTTTTTCCTAACATCTCTTGTTTCCAAAGAACTGAGCCAGATTCAGCTCTGAACAAAATTGTGCAGTCAGACAAACTTGTCAAAAGGCCTCTTTTCCTCTTGATTCACCTCTTTTCAGCAACCAGATGCTTGTACATCCCCTTAGCCACCTGCCCTGTCACTCCCTCCTGGCTTGCAGTCACAATCTTTTCTAAGATGTTAGCTGACAATGGCCTCATGCATTCGTTCAAAAAATATTTATTGAGAACTTAGTGCCAAGTTTAATGTTTTGCCCTTCCTAGGGTATTTATGTTTTAATAGAAATTCCGAAGCCCAGGACAATCCCTGGTATATAATATACATTCAATAAATCTATGAAAAAGGAAGGAGGGAAGAGAATGGGAGGCATATAATACTCAAAGAATGGTGAAATTCAAGAATCACATCAGGCAGTGCCCAGGAAGGGAAAAATTGGGGGCAGGAAACCTTTATAACCACCCTACACGTCATGGCAGATAGGCCTTAAATTCTGTTCCATATTCTCCAAAATCTTAGGACATCAGTGCAACCACATGGAAAACTGCTGCAAGCACCCATACTCTACCTCCAAATTCTTCCAGACATACCTCCCTCTTGCCCAGCGAGATACCCCAGCACTTCTGAGCTCCTGGATTTTTTTTGGACTCTGTTCTGGTCCCATAGCTTGGTTTCTGTTACTTATATCACCCCTGGATTAGCAACTGTCTTGAAATTATACCTTGGCATTAGCCTTCATACTGGTGCAACGCAAGGTGTGATTTCTGGGATTTCTCTCTGGCTCCAAGTACTTTGCTCCCAGAACCCCAGGCCCTGGCCCCCTACTCACCTGACCAGCATAGCTGCTCACCTCTCTCTGCTTATTTTAAGTCCATAAAAGGGGGGGGGGGGGGCTATAGTTACTAAAATCACTTACAGAACCCTTTCCTTGAGAGCTTCTGTTGGAAGTCACCTCTCAGTTTTCTTCCTATTAGAGATATTTATGTGTCTTTCTACTTCTTTCAACTGGAAGTTCCTAGAAAGAAAATGCTCTGCCTTAGTCACCTCTGTAATACCATTATTGCTTAGCACAGCGCCTTGTCCATAATAATTCCCCCTAAAATACTTTTTCTTTGTTGAACATATTCAACCAGATATTCTATTGCCCATTTCATTATTTTGCTTTTTTTTTTTTTTTTTTTTTTTTTTGCCCATTTTGTTTTACTTGTTTTTGTTTTTTTTTTTTTTTTGCAGTACACGGGCCTCTCACTGTTGTGGCCTCTTCCGTTGCGGAGCACAGGCTCCGGACGCGCAGGCTCAGCGGCCATGGCTCACGGGTCCAGCCGCTCCGCGGCACGTGGGATCTTCCCGGACCGGGGCACGAACCCGTGTCCCCTGCATCGGCAGGCGGACTCTCAACCACTGTGCCACCAGGGAAGCCCTGTTTTAGTTGTTGTTTTAACCAGAGGAAATTAACAGGGATTTCTCACTGATTCTGGTCTTCCTCTGATGGGAAAATTTTTATGTTAAATGCAAATTACTTTGCCATCTGTGTGCAGCATACGTTCTGGAATCCTTTCCCTTTATGTGGGGAAACCAGGTTTTCCCATCGATGACCATTAAAGTACATTTGGCAACGCTTGCAGCTCTTTCTCCATAACCCAGGTGGCAAAGTTTGCCTCTCATTTCCACTTGTGGATTTTTATAAGGCTTCTTCATGCTGCTCCTTCTTTTCAGGTACTTTTCTGTTCCTGGGCAGAGGGTTTGAACCTTCTGCTTGGACCTCCCCGTCCATTACTCCCTAGTCATTGCACTGATTCTGTGAGAGGAAGCCTGTTTTGCTAGTTAGAACCTAATTCCACTTGCTAATGTGTCTGATCTTTTGTATTTCTGCTTGTAAAACGGTATCAGTATTTGTTGTTGCTCCTTCCTCCCTAGGTTGACAGGTAAGCAGAGGAATAAGTTAGCTGAGCTAAGAAAAGGTGGCATTTTTCATGTGTTCCCCAGTGGACCTCTTCCTAAATTAAAGGCAATACCTGGGTTAAGGAATGTTAAGAATTGGCTGGTAATCAGCATAATATTAGCAAGGGTTTGATTCTGAAAAGGTTTCACAAAGATACAAACATGACTTAAAGATACAAAGGTAGGATGGGAGCCAAGGTGAAGGACTTTAATTTTTAGGCTAAAGGTTTGAACTTTATCCATTGGGGAACCACAGTGAGATTTCAACAAGGGAGTGACCTAAATGATTAGATATAAGTTTTAGAAGGGTCATTCTGACTTCAGTGTGGAAGACCAGTGGGCATCCAAAGTCAGTGTAGGAGGCTGATGCAGCAGTCCATGTGAGAAAAGAGGAGGGCCCAGATGACGGAAGACAATGGAAACAAAGGAGGAAGAATAAATTTGAAAGACCTTTCAGGAAAAAGAATGGACCTTCTACCTCTGCTCCCTCATCACTCACTCCAGTTTCCTTGGCTTCCTCTCTGTTTCTCACACATCAGGCACACTCTTTTTTCTTTTTAATTGAAGTATAGCTAAGTTACAATGTTGTGTTAGTTTCAGATGTACAGCAAAGTGATTCATATATTTTTTTTTTCATATTCTTTCCCATTATAGGTTATTACAGGATATTGAATATAGTTCCCTGTGCTATACAGTAGGCCCTTGTTGTTTATTTTATGTATAGTAGTGTATATATTTTAATCCCAAACTCCTAATTTATCCTTCCCTCCCCACCCTTGCTTAACCGAAGTTTGTCTTCTGTGTCTGTGAGTCTATATCTGTTTTGTAAATATCGGTAAGTTCATTTGTATCCGTTTTTTAGATTCCACATGTAAACGATATCATAGGATATTTGTCTTTCTCTGTCTGACTTCACTTAGTATGATAAACTCTAGGTCCATCCATGTTGCTGCAAATGGCATTATTTCATTCTTTTTTATGGCTGAGTAGTATTCCATCGTATATATGTACCACATCTTCTTTATCCATTCTTCTGTTGATGGACACTTAGGTTGTTTCCATGTGTTGCCTCATGAGTGTCCTCACTGACTAGACTGCTCTCCCACCAGATTACCATGTCTCACTTCCTGAGATCCTTCAAGTCTTTGCTTGAATATCCCCTTCTTAATGAGCCTTACCCTGATCAACCTGTTTAAAAATACATACCCCCACCAAAAATCACGTATCAGAATGTTCATAGCAGTGATATTTACAATAAGCAACAAGTAGAAAATATCCAAATGCCCATGAACAATTGAAAGGGTAAAGTGTGGTATAATCACACACTGGAATATACCATATAGTAATCAGAATGCATGATTAACCTACAACCATATGCAATAACGTGGATGTATCTTGTAAATGCTGCCAGAAAAGCAGCCTGGTTAAAAAAGACTACTTAATATACAATTCCATTTGTATAAAATTACAAAAACAGTCAACACTGAGCTCTGTTATTTGAAGTCAGGATAATGGTTACCTTTGGCTGGGGAGTTGGTTACTAGAAGAGCACAGGAAGTGCTTCTGGGCTGCTGGGAGTGTTCAGTTTTCTGTTCTGCATGCTGGGTACACGGGGTTAGTTCAGTGTGTAAAACTTCAGAGAGTGGTTCCTTAATGATATGTGTACTTTTCTATATGTATTATATACATCAATAAAATTTTCAAAATGCAACTCTTCTCCCGATACTTCTCATCTCCCTTACTCCACTTTTCCACAATACTTACCACTTTCTAATATAAGCTGCAATTATAATGTTCATCACATTCTTTACCCATTAGAACGTAAGTTCTATGAACTCAGGGATTTTGCTGCATTTTGCTTACTGCTATATCTACATCACCTTGAAGTGCGCCTGGCACATAACAGGTAACAGAATGAATGAACGAACTATTGAATCAGAAAACGTGAATAGAACAGGCCAGACTCAGAGATACAAGTGGAACCCTGGTTGAGGTCCAGTGTTGCTTTGGCGATTTGTCCTTCCTGAGTGTGGTGGATAGGCTGCTAGCCCCGAGGCTGTGATAGTCTCTTTCCCATGCCTGTCTCCAAGCTACTTCTTAAGGCTACTTCTGGGCCTTTAATTAAGCCTTTTTCTTATCCTAGACTATTTACATCATTTGCCCTGAGTCAGAAACCTTCCCATCTTCAAAGCCAAGTTCAAATGCCATCTTTTCCATAAAGCCTTTCTTAACAACCTCAACCTAAATTCCTTTAGCTTCTTATTTTTATTTTAGGGTGAGAGTCTTCTGGAATTGTTTTTACTCATTCATTCATTCATTTGCCAAATATCTATTGAGCATCTACTGAATGCTGGATACTATTTTTTTTTTTTAATCTTTAACTTGAGATGTCTGTTTGTGTGGTTAGCAGTAACCCTTTTTTTTTTTTTTTAAGATGTTGGGGGTAAGAGTTTATTAGTTTATTTATTTAGTTTTTCTGTGTTGGGTCTTCGTTTCTGTGCGAGGGCCTTCCCTAGTTGTGGCAAGCTGGGGCCGCTCTTCATCGCGGTGCGCGGGCCTCTCACTATCGCGGCCTCTCTTGTTGCGGAGCACAGGCTCCAGACGCACAGGCTCAGTAGTTGTGGCTCACGGGCCTAGTTGCTCTGCGGCATGTGGGATCCTCCCAGACCAGGGCTCGAACCCGTGTCCCCTGCATTAGCAGGCAGATTCTCAACCACTGCACCACTAGGGATGCCCCTGGATACTATTTTAAATCCTGGAAAATACAAGGTTGAAAAACAATGTCTTTCGTGGGGCTATATTCCAGTAGCGTAGATAGACAATAAACTAATAAATAACTACATATGTAAAATTATTTGGGGTGCTTTGAAAGAAATTAAGCAAGATAAAGAGTTGGAGAGTGATGGGGTGCTATTTTAGATAAGTTATGAGGAAGACTTCTCTATATCAACAACACTGGAGGAGAGACGCAGATGAAGTAAGGAAGTGAACTATGAGGAAGAACATTCCAGGAAGAGGTAACAGCAAGTGCAAATGCCCTACAGTAAGAGCAGGCTTCTGTATGAGTCTTGTATGTGTATTCCTTGGGATAGGGTTTGTATGCCTAGCACTCCGTTTTGGACGCAGAAAGTTCTGAGTGATTGAATTTATTCAAGATTTTGTCATTTATTAATCCATTTCACGTTTTTACTTAAATAAGCATTCCTAAAATGTGTTAAATAGAATATATCCCAAACTGAATTATGCAAAATCTGTTATACCACACACGCATGGTTCTGTAGCCAAATAAGTATAAGAAATAATGAAGATTCATAATGTATACAAATATAATATAGGTGTTGCTGTCTCACACTAAGAAACAAAGCAAAGCAAAACACCTAATTCATTATTTTCTAACATATGTTTTCCCTGTGGAGCAAACATTCATAATGCACGAAACAGTAGAATTCCATAGAGTTCAGTTTGGAATATATTATCTCAGATTCCTTCATTTTTATATTAGGTACATATTTATTAAATTCCTAATATTCACCTGACTCTGTTTCATAATTTTCCAGATAAGATATGAACACCAGAATATTACAATATTATTCTATTTGATAGAAGAACATAGATTTTCAACATTCTCTTTCCTGTGTAATAGAGTATATATCTCCACAGCCCCACCCTGCCTAATTTTAATCTATATCTAGTGATCTTCTTCACACTGTTAACAAAGATGTCTCTTGGGATACTTGGTCACCATCAGGATTAGAAGCTAAAATATCAAGACCCTGGTTCGTAAGCCAGAAATAAACAAATAGCAGTCAAGAAAATAGAAACAAATCTCAGAATGCCCAATGAAAGAAAACTTCCAGGTGGTAACATACATCCAGGCTCCATGGATGAACAGCCTTTGAATACAGCTCGCTCTGAAATAAAACATCCAGAGAATTGCTGCTTCTGAACGTCTATGTATTTTTGGTCTCTCTCCCTTTGCATGTCCTCTGTGAACTGCACTAGATGACTGGTGACAGCCTTAAAACTCAGAAGTTCTAATATCAATCTATGTTTCTTTGCTCCCAATTGCTCCCTCTTTAAGTATTTATTGGTTTTCCATGGTCACCAGCCAGCTGAAGATACATGCTTCAGTAACAAGGCTAAATTTGCAAACAGCTGTCAAATAAAGTTGTAGCTGTCTTACAACTTTACAACTGTGTCTGAGTGTGTTTGTCTCAAACTACCTGCCTATGTGTATGAGAAAGAGGGAGGACCTAGACTCTTGGACAAGTTTAACCAAAGATCTCATAGCCACTGGTAAATTTGAACAGGAGAAAAGAGCATTTATTCTTATTTTATGGTGGGTGTGGCATATAGTTTTACAGGTTTAAAGGCAGCAGGGAAACTGCAAAGCCAAAGGGTTTTCTGGGGTATTCGTTGCTGGGAAGAAAAACAAGCCAAAGTTTTGCTTGTGGCCAGAAATATCCCAGAATGCATCTGGTGATTGGGCAGAAATTGAGCCCTGGCCAGAGCCCAGAGCCACTGGCTGACAAGTACAGCACGGGAACAACCTAGGCGGTGTTCTCAGACTCAGATAAAATTTCCAAGATGGATCAGTTTTAAATTATCTGCTCCACTTTCATATATCTAAGATGATGCTCCATGTCTAGGATTCTGGACCTCTGAACTGGGAATGGAGGCTAGAGGGAGAAAACCCTCTGGTTTTTGTCAGTATCATGAAAGGTGTTTTACCTTGGTTAACTAGGCAGCAGCACACCTGGATGTTAGAAATGGACTGTTATTCCTAGAGAATTCGGGACAGTAAAACATTTTTGGGGGTTAACCATTTTCAGTGTTTTGTATCATAAGAATCTTGACTCCAGAGATATATTTACAATGGAACTGCTTACTTAAATCTCTAATTTTATTTATTTTGTTTTTTTAACATCTTTATTGGACTATAATTGCTTTACATTGTTGTGTTAGTTTCTGCTGTATAACAGAATGAATCAGCTATACATATACTTATATGACCATATCCCCTCCCTCTTGTGTCTCCCTCCCACCCTCCATATCCCACCCCTCTAGGTGTTCACAAAGCACGAGCTGATCTCCCTGTGCTATGCAGCTGCTTCCCACTAGCTATGAGCTTCTCACTTCATCTCAGCTTACCCTTCCCCATCCCCGTGTCCTCAAGTCCATTCTCTACATCTGCATCTTTATTCCTGTCCTGCCCCCAGGTTCTTCATAACTTTTTTTTTTCTTTTCTTTAGATTCCATATATATGTGTTACCGTACGGTATTTGGTTTTCTCTTTCTGACTTACTTCACTCTGTATGACAGACTCTAGGTCCATCCACCTCACTACAAATAACTCAATTTCATTTCTTTTCATGGCTGAGTAATATTCCATTGTATATATGTGCCGTATCTTCTTTATCCATTCAACCGATGATGGACACTTAGGTTGTTTCCATCTCCAGGCTATTGTAAATAGAGCTGCAATGAACATTTTGGTACATGACTCTTTTTGAATTATGGTTTTCTCAGCGTATATGCCCAGGAGTGGGATTGCTGGGTCCTATGGTAGTTCTATTTTTAATTTTTTAAGGCACCTCCATACTGTTCTCCATAGTGGCTGTATCAATTTACATGCCCACCAACAGTGCAAGAGGGTTCCCTTTTCTCCACACCCTCTCCAGCATTTATGGTTTCTAAATTCTTTGATGATGACCATTCTGACTGGTGTGAGGTGATACCTCACTGTAGTTTTGATTTGCATTTTGCTAATGATTAGTGATGTTGAGCATCTTTTCATGTGTTTGTTGGCAATCCGTATATCTTCTTTGGATAAATGTCTGTTTAGGTCTTCTGCCCATTTTTGGATTGCGTTGTTTGTTTTTTTGATATTGAGCTGCATTAGCTGCTTGTATATTTTGGAGATTAATCCTTTATCAGTTGCTTCATTTGCAAATATTTTCTCCCATTCTGAAGGTTGTCTTTTCGTCTTGTTTATGGTTTCCTTGCCATACAAAAGCTCTTAAGTTTCATTAGGTCCCATTTGGGGACCTAAATATTTTTGTTTTTATTTCCATTTCTCTAGGAGGTGGGTCAAAAAGGATCTTGCTGTGATTTATGTCATAGAGTGTTCAGCCTATGTTTTCCTCTAAGAGTTTTATAATGTCTGTTCTTGCATTTAGGTCTTTAATCCATTTTGAGGTGTTTTTGTTTGTTTGCTTGTTTTGCGGTACACGGGTCTCTCACTGTTGTGGCCTTTCCCATTGCGGAGCACAGGCTCCGGACGTGCAGGCTCAGCAGCCATGGCTCATGGGCCCAGCCACTCTGCGGCATGTGGGATCTTCCCATACCGGGGCACGAACCCGTGTCCCCTGCATCAGCAGGCGGACTCTCAACCACTGTGCCACCAGGGAAGCCCTTGAGTTTATTTTTATGTATCGTGTTAGAGAGTGTTCTATTTTCATTCCTTTACATGTAGCTGTGCAGTTTTCCAAGCACAACTTATTGAAGAGGCTGTCTTTTCTCCATTGTATATTCTTGCCTCCTTTGTCAAAGATAAGGTGACCATATGTGTGGGGGGTTATCTCTGGGCTTTCTATCCTGTTCCATTGATCTATATTTCTGTTTTTGTGCAGTACCATACTGTCTTGATTACTGTAGCTTTGTAGTATAGTCTGAATTCCAGGAGCCTGATTTCTCCAGCTCCATTTTTTTTTCTCAAGATTGCTTTGCCTATTCGGGGTCTTTTGTGTTTCCATACAAATTGTAAGACTTTTTGTTTTAGTTTGGTGAAAAATGCAATTGGTAGCTTGATAGGGATTGTACTGAATCTGTAGATGGCTTTGGGTAGTATAGTCATTTTCACAATGTTGATTCTTCCAATCTAAGAACATGGTATATCTCTCCATCTATTTGTATCATCTTTAATTTTTTTCATCAGTGTCTTATAGTTTTCTGCATACAGGTCTTTTGTCTCCTTAGGTAGGTTTATTCCTAGGTATTTTGTTCTTTATGTTGCTGTGGTCAATGGGAGTGTTTCCTTAATTTCTCTTTCAGATTTTTCATCATTAGTGTATAGGAATGCAAGAGAGTCTGTGCATTAATTTTGTATCCTGCTACTTTACCAAATACATTGATTAGCTCTAGTAGTTTTCTGGTAACATCTTTAGGATTCTCTATGTATAACATCATGTCGTCTGCAAACAGTGACAGTTTTACTTCTTCTTTACTGATTTGGATTCCTTTTTTTTCTTTTTCTACTCTGATTGCTGTGGCTAAAACTTCTAAAACTATGTTGAATAATAGTGGTGAGAGTGGGCAAACTTGTCTTGTTCCTGATCTTAGCAGAAATAGTTTCAGTTTTTCACCATTGAGAATGATGCTGGCTGTGGGTTTGTCATATATGGCCTTTATTATGTTGAGATAAGTTCCCTCTATGCCTACTTTCTAGAGAGTTTTTATCATAAATGGTGTTGAATTTTGTTGAAAGCTTTTTCTGCATCTATTGAGATTATCATATGGTTTTTATCATTCAATTTGTTAACATGGTGTATCACATTGATTGATTTGTGTGTATTGAAGAATCCTTGCATTCCTGGGATAAATCCCACTTGATCATGGTGTATCATCCTTTTAATGTGCTGTTGGATTCTGTTTGCTAGTATTTTATTGAGGATTTTTGCACCTATGTTCATCAGTGATATTGGCCTGTAGTTTTCCTTTTTTGTAACATATTTGCTTGGTTTTGGTATCAGGGTGATTGTGGCCTCATAGAATGAGTTTGAGAGTGTTCCTCCCTCTGCTCTATTTTGGAACAATTTGAGAAGGCTAGGTGTTAGCTCTTCTCTAAATGTTTAATAGAATTCGCCTGTGAAGGCATCTGGTCCTGGGCTTTTGTTTGTTGGAATATTTTTAATCACAGTTTCAATTTCAGTGCTTGTGATTGGTCTGTTTATATTTTCTATTTCTTCCTGGTTCAGACTCAGAAGTTTGTGCTTTTCTAAGAATTTGTCCATTTCTTCCAGGTTGTGCATTTTATTGGCATATATTTCCTTGTAGTAATCGCTCATGATTCTTTATATTTTGTAGTGTCAGTTGTTACTTCTCCTTTTTCATTTCTAATTACGTTGATTTGAGTCTTCTCCCTTTTTTTCTTGATGAGTCTGCCTAATGCTTTATCAATTTTGTTTTAGTTAATACTTTATCAATTTTGTTTATCTTCTCAAAGACCCAGCTTTTAGTTTTATTGATCTTTGCTATCATTTCCTTCATTTCTGATCTGATCTTTATGGTTTCTTTCCTTCTGCTAACTTTGGGGGTTTTTTGTTCTTCTTTCTCTAATTGCTTTAGGTGTAATGTTAGGTTGTTTATTTGAGATTTTTCTTGTTTCTTGAGGTAGGATTGTATTGCTATAAACTTCCCTCTTAGAACTGCTTTTGCTGCATCCCATAGGTTTGGGGCCATCGTGTTTTCATTGTCATTCGTTTCTAGGTATTTTTTGATTTCCTCTTTGATTTTGTCACTGATCTCCTGGTTATTTAGAAGTGTATTGTTTAGCTCCATGTGTTTGTATTTTTTACAGTTTTTTCCTATAATTGATATCTAGTTTCATAGCATTGTGGTCAGAAAAGATATTTGACACAATTTCAATTTTCTTAAATTTACCAAGGCTTTATTTGTGACCCAAGATATGATCTATCCTGGAGAGTGTTCCATGAGCACTTGAGAAGAAAGTGTATCCTGTTATTTTTGGATAGAATATCCTATAAATATGAATTATGTCCATCTTGTTTAATGTGTCATTTAAAGCTTGTATTTCCTTATTTATTTTCATTTTGGTTGATCTGTCCACTGGTGAAAGTGGGGTGTTAAAAATCCCCTACTATGATTGTGTTACTGTCGATTTCCCCTTTTAAGGCTGTTAGCATTTGCCTTATGTATTGAGGTGCTACTATGTTGGGTGCATAAATGTTTACAATTGTTATATCTTCTTCTTGGATTGATCTCTTGATCATTATGTAGTGTCCTTCTTTGTCTCTTGTAATAGTCTTTATTTTAAAGTCTATTTTGTCTGATATGAGAATTGCTACTCCAGATTTCTTTGGATTTCTATTTGCATGGAATATCTTTTTCCATCCCCTCACTTTCAGTCTGTATGTGTCCCTAGGTCTGAAGTGGGTCTTTTGTAGACAGCATATATACGGGTCTTGTTTTTGTATCCATTCAGCCAGTCTATGTCTTTTGGTTGGAGCATTTAATCCATTTACTTTTGAGGTAATTATCAATATGTATGTTCCTATTCCCATTTTCTTAATTGTTTGGGGTTTGTTATTGTAGGTCTTTTCCTTCTTTTGTGTTTCTTGCCTAGAGAGTTTCTTTTAGCATTTGTTGTAAATCTGGTTTGGTGGTGCTGAATTCTCTTAGCTTTTGCTTGTCTGTAAAGGTTTTAATTTCTCCATCAAATCTGAATGAGATCCTTGCTGGTTAGAGTAATCTTGGTTGTAGGTTTTCCCTTTCATCACTCCCTTCTGGCTTGCAGAGTTTCTGCTGAAAGATCAGCTGTTAACCTTATGGGGATTCCCTTGTATGTTATTTGTTGCTTTTCCCTTGCTGCTTTTTTTTTCTTTGTATTTAATTTTTGATAGTTTGATTACTATGTCTCTCAGCATGGTTCTCCTTGGATTTATTCTGTATGGGACTCTCTGCACTTCCTGGACTTGATTGACTATTTACTTTCCCATATTAGGGAAGTTTTCAACTATAATCTCTTCAAATATTTTCTCAATCCCTTTCTTTTTCTCTTCTTCTTCTGGGACCCCTATAATTCAAATGTTGGTGCATTTAATATTGTCCCAGAGGTCTCTGAGACTGTCCTCAATTCTTTTCATTCTTTCTTCTTTATTTTGCTCTGTGGTAGTTATTTCCACTATTTTATCTTCCAGGTCACTTACCCATTCTTTGTTATTCTGCTCTTGAGTCCTTCTAGAGAATTTTTAATTTCATTTACTCTGTTGTTCATCATTGTTTGTTTGCTCTTTAGTTCTTCTGGGTCCTTGTTAAACGTTTCTTGTATTTTCTCCATTTTATTTCCAAGATTTTGGATCATCTTTACTATCATTACTCTGAATTCTTTTTCAGGTAGACCGCCTATTTCCTCTTCATTTGTTTGGTCTGGTGGGTTTTTACCTTGCTCCTTCATCTGCTGCATATTTCTCTTTCTTCTCATTTTACTTAACTTACTGTGTTTGGGATCTCCTTTTTGCAGGCTGCAGGTTCATAGTTCTTGTTCTTTTTGGTGTCTGCCCCCAGTGGATAAGGTTGGTTCAGTGGCTTGTGTAGGCTTCCTGGTGGAGGGGACTGGTGCCTGTGTTCTGGTGGATGAGGCTAGATCTTGTCATTCTGGTGGGCAGGGCCGCATCTGGTGGTGTGTTTTGGGGTGTCTGTAAACTTAGTATGATTTTAGGCAGCCTCTCTGCTAATGGGTGGGGTTGTGTTCCTGTCTTGCTAGTTGTTTGGCATAGGGTGTCCAGCACTGGAGCTTGCTGGTCATTGAGTGGAGCTGGGTCTTAGCATTGGGTCATTGAGTGGAGCTGAGTCTTAGTGGAGGTCTCTGGGAGAACTCTCACCAATGGATATTACATGGGGCCAGGAGGTCTCTGATGGTCCAATGTCCTGAACTTAGCTCTCCCACCTCAGAGGCTCAGGTCTGACACGCAGCTGAATCACCAAGACCCTGTCAGCCACATGGCTCAGAAGAAAAGGGAGAAAAAAAAGAATGAAAGAAAAAATAAAATAAAATAAAGTTATTAAAATTAAAAAAATTGAAGTATATTTTTAAAATAAAAAAATTTTTAAAGTAATAAAAAAAAAAGAAGAGAGCCACCAAACCAATAAACAAATCCACCAATGATAACAAGTGCTAAAAACTAAACTAGGATAAACATATAAATCAGAAACTAGTCAGTCACATACAGCAAACCCCAAGTCTATAGTTGCTCCCAAAGTCCACCGCTTCAATTTTGGGATGATTCATTGTCTATTCAGGTATTCCACAGATGCAGGATACATCAAGTTGATTGTGGAGATTTAATCCTCTGCTCCTGAGGCTGCTGGGAGAGATTTGCCTTTCTCTTCTTTGTTCACACAGCTCCTGAGGTTCAGCTTTGGATTTGGCCCTGCCTCTGCGTGTAGGTTGCCCCCTGGCATCTGTTCTTTGCCCAGACAGGAGGGGGTTAAAGGAGCAGCTGATTCGGGGGCTCTGGCTCAC
The DNA here is from genome assembly GCF_039906515.1 of Pseudorca crassidens. NCBI lineage: Eukaryota > Metazoa > Chordata > Mammalia > Artiodactyla > Delphinidae > Pseudorca > Pseudorca crassidens. Next base: position 72,530,762 of record NC_090304.1, on the reverse strand, counting down.
TCAGGCCAGGGGTGAGAGGAGTATGGAATGCGGGGCAAGCCTGCGCGGTAGAGGCCAGCATGACATTGCAACAGCCTGATGCATGCCGTGGCAGTGGCAGGCTGCAGTCTCCCAGGAGGGAAGGTGTGGATAGTGACCTATGTTTGCACACAGGATTCTTGGTGGCTGCAGCAGCAGCCTTAGCGTTTCATGCCCGTCTCTGGGGTCTGCGTTGGTAGCCGCAGCTTGCACCTCTCTCTGAAGCTCATTTGGGCAGTGCTCTGAATCCCCTCTCCCCACACACCCCGAAACAATGGTCTCTTAACTCAGGCTGTTCCAGACTTTTTCGAGGATTCCCTCCCGGTTAGCTGTGGCACACTAGCCCCCTTCAGGCTGTTTTCACGCAGCCAAACCCAGTCCTCTCCCCAGGATCTGACCTCTGAAGCCGGAGCCTCAGCTCCCAGCCCCCACCCATCCCTGCGGATGAGCAGACAAGCCTCTCAGGCTGGTGAGTGCTGGTCGGCACCAATCCTCTGTGAGGAAATCTCTCCGCTTTGCCTTCTGCACCCCTGTTGCTACACTCTCCTCCGTGGCTCTGAAGCTTCACCCAGCCACCCACCCACCCCCGTCTCCACCAGTGAAGGGGCTTCCTAGTGTGTGGAAACCTTTTCTCCTTCACAGCTCCGTCCCACTGGTGCAGGGCCCGTCCCTATTCTTTTGTCTCTGTTTATTCTTTTTTCTTTTGCCCTACCCAGGTACATGGAGAGTTTCTTATCTTTTGGGAAGTCTGAGGTCTTCTGCCAGCGTTCAGTAGGTGTTCTGTAGGAGTTGTTCCACATGTAGATGTATTTTTGATGTATTTGTGGGGAGGAACGTGATGTCCACTTCTTACTCCTCCGCCATCTTGAAGGTCTTCCATCTCTAATTTTAAATAGTTATGTGATTCAACATATTTTCAAATCTTTTTTTTAATCAAGAATTCTTTTTTGTTTTACAACTTTTAAAGGTTACTTTCCATTGACAGTTATTACATAGTATTAGCTGTCTTTTCAAATCTTGAGATCTAATTTCCCTAACCATCAGCCCTATCATTATCATTTAGTATTATAAGAAAGAGATAAAACTAAACCCAATGTCACAGTATACCCCCATTTACCATCCTGTTGTATATACTTAACATCTTGCCTTCTGTATGTGGCACTTTCTTACCCCTCACTACAACTGTGACTGCAGTGGTGACCAAGTCAGTCCCAGGGGCTGTGAGTCAGATGGTTATTGTGTGTTCTTTACCACAAAATTCCTGCACAGAATAGTGCTAAAAGCATTTAAGACGAATGAATGGTACATCACTCCTTGTTGTGAGAGGAAGTAAAGCTCTCCAGAGTGAACTGAAAGGGCTGTTCCGGCCCCACTTAAAACCTCGGGCATACCATCTTGTTTCGATGGTCCCATCCTGTAGATGGGATTATCTTAAGCCCAGCTTTTTGTGATTGTCTAACTGTATTTGATATCATTCTGACGGGCTTAAGCCACTCATTAGATGAGGGATTTTTTTATGTTTGTCACCTGCCTACTTTACAATAGAACTGCATGTGCAGCACCTCAAAGAAGTAGCTGTATTTTCCTCAAAATTCCATTTAAATATCATATTGTGGTAAAGTAAAAAAGTTACTATACCCATTCATTATTTTTTTCACAGATTCCATTTTTTGAAGGTCCATTGTATGCCAGGTACACTTTGAGACCTTTTTCGTGTTTAATCCCTGTAGTCTCACTGAGAAGTACATATTATAATCCTTAGTTCTCAGATGCCGAACCCACCACAGACCAGAGAGATTATGTAACTTGCTCAAAGTCACGTGGTTGGAGCCAGGACTACAACCCAGGTCACCTGATTCCAAGGTTGTCTGTCTCCCTCTCATCTCTGTGTGTGAGACAGTGTTTGATTTCAAGGAACAGAACTCTCCTCAACCTCTCTTGAATAAAAGATTTTCTGGATGAATACTGTGGTGTCTTAGAGAACCCAGTATTGGGAGGAATGCTGAGATTCAAGAAAATGAGAAAGTAACAGCAGCCATCTCTGTATTTCTCTCTTTGAGATCTCACTGTCTCTTTTCCTTCTTCCCTCTACCAAGTTCTTGATTTCTTTTGCTCAGGAACTTGAGCCTGCAAGAGCTTTGGCTTACCATAATGCCAGTTCTCAGGCCACACAACCTCACAGGTCCAGGAGCCAACAACGGACAAACTCAGCCTGCCTGTCTTTCATAGAATGCACAGTCTTAAAAAAAAAAAAAAGAAAGAAAGAAAGAAAAAATACAGGAATTTGATCGACCTAGGCAGAGGAGACTGTTCCAAAAGAGAGTGTTATAAGAAAATAATGGGTGTGCCTAAAACACATGCTTCTTTATTTAGATATTCTATATCAAATTTTAAAATCTGAGTTAATTATACTTGTCTCCCAGTAGCTTTCTTCCAGTCTAGTTCTGTTTATTTTTTCACATACTTCCCACTGATGATAGTCAGCCTACCTTTGCTTGGCCTATTTTGCTCTCATCTTGATTGCCTCCTTACAGGCTAGCACACAAATCGAGATTCCAGTATTTTTTTCTTTGTGACAGTTATGCAAATGCTTTTCCTTCTTTAGTAGTTAAATTCCAACTCCACTTCCTCTAGGTAGCTTTCCGTATGGTACCTTTTCATACACAGTGATGATATGAGTCTGTTCTTAAGTCCAGCCCCTTTGCCTATGAGGAGAGGTCATTTGAAAAAGCAGAGGATCCTTTTAAGCTTTTAAAGTGAACCTCCCAGATAGCCCTATACAGTTCTCTTGTGACCCAGAGCATATATTGAAAGCCATGTGGTTAGATTGATCGGGGTCCAGGGCAAAACTAACTGGCCCTATATGATCAAACCAAAGACTCTGATCCCCTGGTATGCCAACTAGACAAACATCTGACCTCAAATTCATGATGGATGGTCTGAGGCCAGTGCTGAGGAATAGCACCTATTGTTTCCTTAGACTATGTCTTTAAAATTTCTCAATATCATTATGCCTATACTATTATGAATACTCAATAAAGTATCAAAAATCATTTGGGGATAAGGAATTCTGGGCAGAACTTGAAGTCATTGAACTTGAATTATTCAGGACTTCTCTTATTACTTTTCTATTACAACAAAGCTTTTTTGCATTAAATGAGAAGGAGGTTTACAGTAGCTGATGGAGTCACTTTTAATTAAATGGTTTAGTAAATAACAAATGTTTTTATCAAAGTTTTAAACTGGAAGAAATTACATACAAACACACACACACACATCAAAGTATTTGACCAACTGCCCTAGCTGGCTGACTGTGCTGTTTTAGAAGCAAAAAAAGAACATGGAGGTGGAGGTCAGAATCTGTGCTTCCTGGATTCAGGTTGTTAGTCATCAGATACAAAGAGTATAAAACTCTGACTTTACAAGTGTTCATTATGTTATTATACATCCTTATGAGACCTATTCCCCTTAGGCCACCTAAAGGACTAGGGTGTTTAGGATGTTGAACTGTTTAACTGTAATTATAACTATTAAAACCTTATAAAATGCATCAAATAAAATAGATTCAATGCTTCCACTTTTAGGCTAATTTAAGAAAAATAGTTAGAAGGAACATTGCTCTTTCCCAAAAAAGATTAAAATTCAGGGATGGGCCAACAGTAGGGGGAGATAAGTATAGAAGGGAAGAAAAGATTTTCCTTAAAACCCTTTATAAAGTGTTTTTATTTTCATGCTTAACAAATGAAGCCTTCATCATCTTTGCTTCTGGGAACAGTTTCAAGCCTAAGAAACACAGTTGGAAATGTGCCGTGTTGCAGCCCATCCCCAGTTAGTCATTCCAACTGGATCCAAATCAAGTAGCTCCCTTCCAAGAGTTCTCCAAAAAAAGCTCATGATAAGAGATGAAACTTAGCAATGCAACCTGGAAGGCTGCACATTTACCCTCTGCCACCAGGTTTTCCAAGACGTGGCCCAGAGTACACCCTCCTCCTCTTCAATGAGCTCTTTCACCAGAGCCCAGCTCTGCCCCCAACAATCAGTTTCTCCTCTCATGCAACCTCTTAACAAAAGCATAATCAGAATCAGACTCCCTGGGAGTCCTTTTCATTCAATATTTATTAAAAAGCATTTCTTGAGTATTTACAGTGTACAAGGCCCAGGTCAAGACTGTGTGGTCACAATCCTTGTCTTCAAGGAGCTCACAGTCTTTCAAGGACTCATAGACTTGCAGCTATTATCTAAGTACCAAAAAAAAAAAAAAAAAATTTAGTTATAATTTACATACTATAAAGTTCTCCTACATGCATAGTTTCCGAAGTGTTGACAAATGCATAACCATTTAACTATAACCACAATTTATTAATAGAACGTTTCATCACCCTAAAAGTCCCCTGTGTTCCTTTGTAATCAGTTCCTTCCCCCACCTTCAGTCCTGGCAGCCATTGGTCTGTTTTCTGACCTTATAGTCTTATTGTATAGAATGTTGTATAAATGAAATCAGACAGTACGGAACCTTTTGCATCAGGCTTCTTTCACTTAGCATCGTGCATTTGAGATTCACCCACGTAGTTGCGTATCAATAGTTTGTGTATCAAATTCCTTTTCAGTGCTGAGTAGTATTGCATTGTATGAATGTATCACAGTTTGTTTGTTTGTTTTTGCGGTACGCGGGCCTCTCACTGTTGTGGCCTCTCCCGTTGCGGAGCACAGGCTCCGGATGCGCAGGCTCAGCAGCCATGGCTCACGGGCCCAGCCACTCCGCGGGCATGTGGGATCTTCCCGGACCGGGGCACGAACCCGTGTCCCCTGCATCGGCAGGCAGACTCTCAACCACTGTGCCACCAGGGAAGCCCCTATCACAGTTTATTTAAACATTTACCAGCTAAGGGACATTTTGCTTGTTTCTAATTTGGTCTTTGTGGGGACATAAATTTTTATTTCTCTTGGTTAAATGTCTAGGACTGGGATTGTTGGGTCAGATGTTAAGTGCATGTTTTTGAGAAGCTGCCAAACTGTTTTCTGAAGTGGCTGCACCATTTTGCTTTCCTGGCCTCAGTGTTTGATTGTTCTAGCTGTTCCATACTCTAGCCAGGACTTATCCCAGACATTCTTAATTTGAGGAAACTTAAGGCCATGGACTTATTTTTAGACAGAGAGAGAGCATGTCCCCATCTTGGCCCACTGATATGCAAAGAGCTAGGTAATATCACACAAAAATCGAGCAACTGGCATTCATTAAACACTTTATCTGTTCCCAAAGTATGCTGTGCACTGTGGGCATGTACACGACACATAAAACTGGATCCTTTTATCCAGTGAATCTTTTATTCTACCTTTCCCAAGCTGTATTCTGAGAAAAACTCTAAGAACTGTTTGTTTATTAAATATGTTAAGGAATCCTCCTTTCTGGAAATTAACAATTCACCTTAGCATATTCAATGTCTCTGAGACATTTTTCAGTAAAGAAATTGCTTTAGTTTGTTTTAATCACAATTTCCCATAGATGTAGAGATGTTAACTGTGTTTTCCATTTGGGTGGACAGTTGTTACAGAAACATTTATGAAATAATTCTATTCTTTTTTTTTTTTTTTTTTTTTTTTGTGGTACGCGGGCCTCTCACTGTCGTGGCCTCTTCCGTCGTGGAGCACAGGCTCCAGACGCGCAGGCTCAGCAGCCATGGCTCACGGGCCCAGCCGCTCTGCGGCATGTGGGATCCTCCCGGACTGGGGCACGAACCCGTGTGCCCTGCATCGGCAGGCAGACTCTCAACCACTGCGCCACCAGGGAAGCCCAATAATTCTATTCTTTTCTCATGGATTTCTAATGTCCCTACTCTTATATGACAATTTTCCTTGTATTTGTGAGTCTGTTTTTAGACTCTCTACTCTATTCTGTTGATCTTTTCATTACTTCCAAGCCAATTCACAGTGTTTAAATTACAATGGCTTATAAACCATCACATACCTGATAGAGTAATTCCCCCATCATGTCTTTCTTTTTTTCAAAAATATAGTAGTTATTTTTGAACTTGTATCCTTCCATACGAATTTTAGAATGAGTCTGTACAAAAAAGTTAGTAGCAGAACAGTTTTTCCAAACATAATATTTTGTGGTCTACCAACATACAAAATGAATAAAAATAAATGCTCTACTCGAGGTGGGATGGAGTCTCTGGATGTGACCTCTAAGCCCTTCTTTCAGCCCTTGAAATCTTTCTTTCACCAAACTTCAAAGGTGTCAACTGAGCAGAGAAAGTGAGAGCTTTAAGCCAGTGAATGACTAATGGTGGGAATTTCCAGCCCACAGAGAGACAAGGTCAGAGGAGAAGATGGGAGAACAGATCAGGGGATACATGCTAACCTGGCCCATTTTTTTAGAGTTTTCCTTATTACTGTTCTTGACCAATGTCCGATAATTGGAAAACTGCATTATCTAGGTAATCCTTTATAAAGTTTGTTCACAGGAAAGAAAAGTTTTGTCTTAATTATGACTCATTTTAGAAACTGGAAAAACTGTGGTGTGGTCTCCCACATCGGCAAAGAATCCCTCTGAGATGGCAAACAACTAGAAACCTGGATATTGTCCTTGGAAGACAGACGAGTAGAATTTTAACATTGTGAAAATCTCTCAGATTACAGTCCATCCCTATCAGGGAATATTACTGCACAAACAAGATGAGCATCCGTTAAAAGATAATTTCCTGAAATAGTCTCATGTGGAACAAACTGAAAATCCACAATCCTTCAAGAAAGATTTTTTTTCATTACTTGATCTTTAAAAAATGGTTTCACTCTTCACTTCCCTAGCAGATGTTGCAAATTTCAGAAACAAGCAGGGACTTTTGGATTGAAATGAAAAATTGATCCACTTAAAAATGTAAAATTCAGTTCAAAATGTTTAGAATACAGTAAGTGGGGCCTGGAAAGAGTATACCTCTGCCTTGGAGGATTTCCTTTCTATGTTATTCAGATGCCATAAATCTGGCAAAGAGCAGCACTGCCCTGAATGTGATGAATAACATTTTTATAACCTTTTTTTTTTAACAAAATGGCTCATGTGTGGGGAATATATGAAAATTGGATGCTACTATTGATAAGATCTGGCAAATTATTTTGTGTTTAAGGAAGTACTGGTGGGGGGTACAATAAAGGATGCAATTCTACAAATTCTATACATATGTCACATTTCACTCTGCCATTTTTTTATGCTTAGTATTTAATGGTAATTTAAATGTAAGTACAATAAAATGTGAAAAACAGAAGAAAAAGAAATCCATTGTGTGTATTTACATAATAATGTATGTTATCAGTCCCTTCAGGACATTTAAGTTGTCATCACTCACATTCTTTTCTTTTTTTAATTGAAGTATAGTTGGTTTACAATGTTGTGTTAGTTTCAGGTGTACAGCTATGTGATTCAGTTATATATATATATATATATATATATGGAGAGAGAGAGAGAGGGAGAGAATCTTTTTCAGATTCTTTTCCCTTATAGGTTATTACAAAATATTGAGTATAGCTCCCTGTGCTATACAGTAGGTCCTTGTTGTTTATCTATTTTATATATAGTAGTGTGTATATGTTAATCCCAAATTCCTAATTTATCCCTCCCCCACCTTTCCCTTTTGGTAACCATAAGTTTGTTTTCTATGTCTGTGAGTCTGTTTCTGTTTTGTAAATGAGTTAGTTTGTATCATTTTTTTTAGATTCCACAGATAAATGACATCATATAATATTTGTCTTTCTCTGTATGACTTACTTAGTATGATAATCTCTAGGTCCATCCATGCTGCTGCAAATGGCATTATTTCATTCTTTTTTATATATATAAATTTATTTATTTTATTTATTTATTTTTGGCTGCGTCGGGTCTTCGTTGCTGCATGCCAGCTCTCTCTAGTTGCGGCGAGCGGGGGCTACTCTTTATTGCGGTGCGAGGGCCTCTCACTGCGGTGGCTTCTCCTGTTATGGAGCACGGGCTCTAGGCGCATGGGCTTCAGTAGTTGTGGCTCATGGGCTCTAGAGCTCAGCCTCAGTAGTTGTGGCACACGGGCTTAGTTGCTCCGCGGCATGTGGGATCTTCCCGGACCAGGGCTCAAACCTGTGTCCCCTACATTGGCAGGTGGATTCTTAACCACTGCGCCACCAGGGAAGCCCTTTCATTCTTTTTTATTACTCTGCCTTCTGACTCTATTTCCTAGATATCAGACTTTGCTGATTTTTAATTTTCTTTTCTATAAGGAAAAAACTTATCAAATACATGCTCATTCATTTATTACTTCTACAAATATTTATTGAGTGCCTATCGTGTACCACTTTGTTGACCACTGAGAATACAGGAGTAAACAGGACAGTCTCAGGCTCTCATGGAGTTTAAAGCTTATAGGAGATGATAGACAAGTAAGTCAATGGGAAAAAAGCATGATGAGTGTCATGATGGGAGAGATTTAGGGGACACTGTCAGGGGACCTGACCTAACCCTGGGGTTGGGAAGGCCTCCCAGAGGAAGTGGTGTTTAAACTGACCCTTGAAGGGTAAATTGGATGTTTATAAGAGAGAAAAGAAGAGCCTTTCAGGCAGAGAGAATAGCGTGTGCAGAGGTGCTGGGGCAGGTGGAGCATAAATATCTTGAGGGAGCAAATTAGGAGAAAAATTATCTATTGCCAAACTTTCCAGATCCAGAGAAAAGTATCTACTACTATCTCAACTTGTGTACTCAGTCTGTGGATGTTACCCCTACATTTGGTCAAATAATATATAGAGATGCAGCCAGCTACACATTACTGGCACCTTGTTTATAATGAGTCCGTTCATACAGAATGGCAACGAATGAATCCGAATGTACTATGCTCCCCTTACCTTTGTATCTCTGCCTTTTTCACGTGATGAACTCCGAACCCTTCTGCAAGACCTGGTATATCATCTCCTCGAGAAGGATTCCTTCTTGGGTCCTTCCTCCTTCAGTCTGAGGTAGGTGCCCCTCCTCTGTGGGCACACCGTGTTCTCCCGTCAGAACACTCTTCAGTTTGTTTTCCAGCTTATCTCCCTGCTCAGTTTCGAGCTCCTAAGAGACAAATGTAAGGGAGAGAGTAAGTGGGGGCTTTGAAGTCAGAGTCTTAAGTTAAACCATAGCTCAACCACGTGCTGTGTATCCTTGAGAACTTACTTCTGAGACTCAGCTGCCTCATCTGTAGAATCAGTATAATAATGGTGTATATCTCTTAAAGCTGTTTTGAGTATTAGAGAATAATGTACGTGAAGTGCTTGGCACAGTGCCTAGCTGTAATAACACTCTATAAAAATTTGCTGGGACTTCCCTGGTGGTCTGGTGACTAAGACTCCACGCTCCCAGTGCAGGGGGCCCAGGTTCAATCTCTGCTCAGGGAACTAGATCCCACATGCCACAACTAAAGATCCTGCATGCCGCATGCCGCAACTAAACATCTCACATGCCACAACTAAAACCTGGAGCAGCTAAATAAATAAATATTTTTAAAAATTTGCTGAATGAGTGAATGAATGAATGAGAAAATGTGAGGTTTGTTCACAGGATTGATTGTTCAGAGCTCATTTCCTTCCTTCCTTCCTTCCTTCCCTCCTTCCTTCCTTCCTTCCCTCCTTCCTTCCCTCCCTCCCTCCCTCCTTCCCTTCCTTCCTTCCTTATTATTAAAGTATAGTTGATTTACAAGACAGTGCTTTTTAGGCTGTAGCCAATTCAGTGATCCAGGTCCCATGAGCTCAGTCCTGGACATTGTTGCCTTAGCCAGAAACTCCAGAGGCACAGGTATCCATTAAACAGGTACTGATTGCCACAGCTTCAGCTGCTGCCTAAAGAGTCCGGCTTCTCATTTTATGCTACATGAGTTCTGAATCCAGACTCCCAGTACTACCATACTTCCTACAGGTAGAAGAGAAAACGTCTCACATTGCTGTCTGTTCCTTTCTTCATTCATTCATGAAACATTATTAAGTACCTACACTGTGCCAGGGACTGGGAGAGAAGTTAGTGATGTAATGGAGATCTGATGAGATGTTTTCCTTCCTTATTTATTTATTAGCCAGGATGCTAAACAAATGCATTGTATGATACCTTTTTCCCCCATGGCCACCCAGAGGCCATCTCAGCCCTACCTCGTGCTGCACCTATTGTGCTCCCAACACCATTCCTTCTCTCCCGCTCCCTATCTAGTAGAGCTATATATCCGGTTCCGTTGTAGCTATATGTGCTGAGCACACTGGTGCCAAAAGGAGTACTTTTGATTACTATTAAACTGAACCTTCATAAATAAGATTACATAAAGAACGAAGGAAGACGTACAGCCTCTTGCCTTGCTAGCATGCTTCTAACCGTATGAATCATTCCACAACAAAGGGAGCATTGGGACCCTCTCACCTCATGAGAAGATGATGCTTTTAGTGGTGTTGCCAAAAGGATGAGAGACAGATAAAATGATGTCCAAGGAGCCAAGTCAAATGTAACTATTGTCTCTCTTGGGTGGTACATATGACTTCAATTTATAGAGAATATTGACATTTTAGGGTTGTTTTACGAGCCCACCTTATGCTTTTACTCAAGATGAGAACCCACTTATCTTTTCATTCAGCAAACATTTTTTTAAATTGAAGTATAGTTGATTTACGATATTGTGTTAGTTTCAGGTATACAGTATAGTGAATCAGTATTTTAGCAGATTATACTCCATTATAGGTTATTACAAGATAACAGGTATAATTCTCTGTGGTATACAGTATCCTTGTTGCTTATCTATTCTATATATAGAAATTTGTATCTGTTAATTCCATAGCCCTAATTTGTCCCTCCCTTTCCCTCTCCCCTTTGGTACCCACAAGTTTGTTTTCTATATCTGTGAGTCTGTTTCTGTTTTCGGCAAACATTTATTGAGGGCCTGAATGTACACTGCTGGCTAAAGTATAAGTCCTCTTCTTTAAATACGCTTGGCCTAATGGGAGATGAGAAGACTAATAAATGAACAAATCGTAACATTACAGCACCAGATGGGGGTTAAGAGCATGAGTCTAGAATTGAACACTGCATTTGAAATTTGAAGCAAGTCAATTACTTGCTTACAGTCTAACTGGGGATACTTACTCAACCTTTCTGAGCCTCAGTTTTCTTGTCTATAAAATGAGGATAACAATAGCATTACCTCAGGAAAAATGTGTTGAAGAGTCAATAAGATTTTCTATGTACAGTGCTTCTCATGGTGTCTGGAACATTGTAAGCCCCCAGTAAATGTTAGCTGGGGTTTGTTTTGTTCTTTATTTTTATGGTGGTTGTTATCAGAGGCTATAACAGAGTCTTGAACAGAGTGCTATGGGAACATTGAGAGAATGTGACCCATCTGACTTAGGCATAGGTTTCCCAAGGTGACATCAGAGCTGGGTATTGAGGGCAAGCAGAGCGAGAAGCAGAGGAAGGGCATTCTAGGGCCTCCAGACTCAGAGTCACAGAGTCATGAAGATACTGAAACAATTCAGAGAACAATTCAAAGACATTCTATAAAGTGACCGGGTAAGAGTGGCCAAAAATTGGGCTTCCCTGGTGGCGCAGTGGTTGAGAGTCCGCCTGCCGATGCAGGGGACAGGTGTTCGTGCCCCGGTCCGGGAAGATCCCACATGCCGCGGAGCGGCTGGGCCTGTGAGCCATGGCCGCTGAGCCTGCGCGTCCGGAGCCTGTGCTCCGCAACGGGAGAGGCCACAACAGTGAGAGGCCCGCGTACTGCCAAAAAAAAACAAAAACAAAAAAAGAGTGGCCAAACATTATCCTTAGACACAGGCTGGGGAGATAATATCGCTACCATAGAAAATGGTTGGAAATTTATAGTCAGTAGGAAGCCAAAGGTGGTCTTCTAATTATTCCTTTTGTCTCTTCCTACATCCAAACTATTCAACAAGCAGATGGCTTTTCACAAGGTGGACATGTATCTGCACACCTAGAAGATGTAAAAGGTACAGTGTAAGAAACTAGAGAAATTCTGCAATAATAAGAGCTAACATTTGTTTGAACTTTATGGACTAGTGAGAATTTTCATATATACGATCTGTTTTAAGCCTTATGATATCCCTGTGATTTGGCATTACTGAGATTTCCAGCTCGTATAGAGGAAAACCCAGGCTCAGCAACTTGTACAAAATCACACAATTAGGAAGTAGTGGAGTTGAGGCTGTAAACCCATCTAACTTCAAGGCCTTGGCACTTTGCAGAAATGACCCTCTCAACAAACTTATGGTTACCAAAGGGGAAACGAAGGGATAAATTAAGAGGTTGGGATTAACATGTACATTACACTAGTAGCAAGGACCTACTGTATAGCACAGGGAACCATATTATTTTATAATAACCTATAAGGGAAAAGAATCTGAAAAAGAATATACAGTATATATATATATATTATATATATATATATTTTATATATATATATATATATATAAAATCTGAATCACTGTCTGTACACCTGAAACTAACATGATATTTTAAATCAACTATACTTCAATTTTTTAAAAATCACTAAAAAGAAGAAATGACCTCCTCTACTATCGTAACTCTTTCATTGTCAATCTAACATTTTTTTCCTGAATAAGAACTCTTGTCTATTAAAAAATACATCTTCCAATCACTGTTTTGGTCCTCTAAAATACTGCTGAAATATCCCTTAGCCAGCTTATCCCTAGGCTTTGCTTCAGCTATTTTGTGGCTTTGATATCTGGATTTTCCATTTTTATGATCATCCTGTATCTTCATTTTCTCCAACCCTAGACAACCAAGAGTGTTTGCAGTTTAATTAATCTTTCAAAATCTGTCACTTTCCTGCAGGAGACTTACCCATTTTAAAGGTGATTCCAGCCTTACTCAGCAAAACCGCCTCTTGTTCACTACCTCTTGTTGAAAGCGTCTCATCTTAATAACTTGACTCTTTCCACCTCTTCCCTGCTTTCTCTCTGTGCTTCCCTACCCTCTGCCTGGCATATTCCGTTTGCTCAAAGCCTGAAAATGTTTGTGCTGTGAACAGCTTGTAAGCAAAAACCGACCAGGTGGAAATCTGGCAGTGTATGGCCACCCCTTATGTTTCCAGGGCCTCGCGTAAGAACTCAGGAAATCTGTCTGCATTTCCCTGCTGGCCCCGAAGATCCCCCTCCCACAGATGGGACACCCCATGTAGCAGTGTGGTTCTGCTTCACTCTAGAACATGATCCCACATTCCACAACAGTCCTCTAACTAGCTGGGTGGTCCAGGCAACGTTCTGGGGAGCCTTGCCAACTACCAGGCAGCCAGCAAAGCTTCCACATGTGCGGGAACTGCGCCGGAAAGGTGAGGAGACAAGACTGGGCTCAGCAAGTGGGTGCATTGGGAATTCATATAAGAGAAAGGAGGTACGCCAGAGGACTCAAAGCTACCCAGCAACAAAACATGAAAACAGTGACTCCATCCTATGACAACAGTGCCATCTGTAGCTTGTACATCTGTCCAGGTCAACTGCAGATCAGGAGAAGCTATGTGGTTGAACTTCCCAGGTAGATGAGGGTCAGGGCTTTCAATCAGTAGCATAAATAGCTCAATGTCCTGCCCGGGAAAATTTACTCTGGTCTACCCTCTGCAGAGGTGCTTCATCTTATTCTACCCGGTTCTCTAGGACTTCATGGTCCTAAACTCTTCCTCACTGAATCTTGTTTCAGCTCTACACACCCCCACCCCCAGGGAGTCCCTGCATTCCTTGCCTTCTTTGGACCTAGTACCTTTAGTATCCCTCTCCTACGATGTGACAATAGCCTGGTTCTATTCAAATATAAAGATGCCACCATCACTTATTTTTAAGGTTCAGCCTGATGCCTCCTGGACTAGACCATCTGCCTGTCTGTTCCATCCTCACTGCCGTAATACCACCTAACATTAATAAACTTCTTTATAGCAGGCTGAGTGACGTGATCCTTACAAGACCCTGTCAGCCTCACTATGGGCTGCATTAGGGATGTGTTATTAGCTTCATTTTACACCTGAGTAAATAGGCTCAGAGAGGTTAATTCATCTGTGTGAGGTCACAGAGCCAGTAAATGGCACAGCTGGCACTCAAACCTATGTTTTCTACTTTAAGTCTAGTGTCCTTTCTTTTACAGACAGGGACAGTGAGAGTGGACTAAATCCAACGACTGTCACATATGCTCATGGGGCCAAGTGACCCTTTTCAAATCAGCTCCCCAGCATCCTTCTCTACCCTCCCTACCCGGCGAAAGACTAATCCTTCTAAAAGCCCTCTGCTCTCTGTTTGCCACCTTAATCCCCAGGACCCCATCTGTTATGTCTCTGGACACAAATACACATGGCCCATTTAACTGCAGTGATTCAGGGCAGAATGAGAAAGGTAGGAAACTGGGACAGAATTCCCTGATTATAACAGGGCAGGCACTGGGATTTGGGGACAGATTCAGGACAGGGGCCAGCAATGGAGATCATTGTGGCAGACAGAACACAGCAACAGATAACTGGTGGGAATACAGTTATTTGAATTAGAGCAAAATGAAATTCAACACAGTGTCTTCAGAGTGCCCTGACCCGTGGATGGATCATAAGGATAAAGAAACAGGAGGAGTGGTGGAAATCAAGGCAAACAGACAAGGGTGAGCTGGAGCCTATGATTAGGAAGGAGCACAGTCGTAAGGCCCAGGGTGGCAAAAGCAAGACAGCGCCTCTCACCATGGGAGAGAGTCTGGGCTACAGAGACCAGAACTTAGTTACAGACACATGACAGGAATCCTCCAAACAGAACCAGCTTCAAGGTGAATTTGGTCTCAGGAACAAAGGCAAAGCCTTATTTTCAGAACCAGAGACTTGGTCAGGACCACACCTAAAACCCAGCTTCAAAGGGAAGAAGGATGCTGGGCCTGGGAACAGGCAGGACCTAGCATCCCTCCATTTGGGACATTACCCTCCTAACCTATATTAATCAGAATAGACAGGTTATGATGCAAATAATATCAAAATCTCACTGGCTTAAACATAAGTTTTATTTCCTACACTGTATGTCCACAATGGGGACAAGGGCCATCTGGGGACTGAGCACGATGGAACAGCCATCACTTCAAGCACAACCATTTGCCGAACCAGAGAGAAAAGAATGAGTCTTTAAGGGTCTCACATTAGCAAATAAATTCTTATCCAGAGAGTGACACACACCACTTCAGCTCATGACTCATGGCCAAAGCTAAGCACATGTCCCCAGTCACCCATAAGGAAACCAGGAAGTACAATCCTGCCACCGGCCCAGTAGTTAGAGAGCTGCAAACATTCAGGAAGCAGCCTACAGCGAGGCCTCGATGTATTGGACTCCTGACGGATTATTATCTTCAACCTTAGTTGGGAAAATAAGGCATCAGTTACAGAAATCTCGAAAACATGGACTTTTCCATTCGTTTAACAGGTATGTGTGAAGCCATGTTGATGGTGGTAGAGACAGTGGTGACCAGATATATTTTTTCCCTCAAAGAGCTCCTAGTCTAATGGGAAAGAGAACACAACCACATAGTAAGACAAGAGCTTCACTAAGGAGAAACCCAGGATTCTATGGAAGCCCATGGGAGAGGTGACTGATCTAGGCGGTGTGTGGAGAGATGAGTGTAAAGCAGGCTTCCACGTTTACATATAACTCTGCTCATTCACACACGCGCGCGCACACACACACACACACACACACCCCACAAGAGATAATGAGAGTAAATCAAAAATCCCCAGCACCAGAGTCTATCCCCTGTATCCCTCTGTCCATGAGGCATGGTTGTTCCTACCCTATGGAGAATAAACTTCATAGAGGAGAGCTTCTGTTTTTCCCACGAAAGTCTAGCTCTAGAATTCCGGTGACTTGAAGGTAATTCAATTTGAAAAGGAGTAACAGCCATTCACTCTCTCATTCTGACAAAAATTTCCTCCCTTAAACTCTGCCACTGAGTCCTAAAATTCCGATTTCATTTGCTTGTCTGGTTAATGCCTAGAATAAACCTGTGGAACTCCAAACATTAACTGAAAGCGGGCATGCAATAAAACCCCACCACGCCTGTTCACAGTAGTTCATCCCTGTAGCTTTAGGCAGGTGGCACACTCAAGGTGTGGTCTGTGAACCAGCACCATCAGAATTACATGGGAGCTTGCTGTAAATGCAGAAACTCGGTACTCTAGTGCCTGCCAAGACCTACTGAATAAGACTTTGCATTTTCACAAGGTCCCAAAGTGATTCATAGGCACATTAAAGTCTGAAGTGGGGCTTCCCTGGTGGCGCAGTGGTTAAGAATCCGCCTGCCAATGCAGGGGACACGGGTTCGAGCCCTGGTCTGGGAAGATCCCACATGCTGCGGAGCAACTAAGCCCGTGCACCACAACTACTGAGCCCACGTGCCACAACTACTGAAGCCCGTGCACCTGGAGGCTGTGCTCCGCAACAAGAGAAGCCACGCAATGAGAAGCCCGTGCACCCCAACGAAGAGTAACCTCCGCTCGCGGCAACTAGAGAAAGCCCACGTGCAACAACAAAGACCCAACACAGCCATAAATAAATAAATAAATAAATAAATAAATAAATAAATAAATAAATAAATAAATAAATTTATTAAAAAAGAAAAAATAGAAGGAGTGAGGCAAGGACTCAGGAGGCCCCTTCCCAGTTGCTCTTCCTTTTCTCCTGCTAAATCTGCACATGCAAAACTGTTCTATCTACATGCACTACCCTTCGCTGACTTGTACCTCCAACACTGGCCATGTAGAGTGTGGATCCATTGATTGAAAGCTCTCCATAGCCTCATTAAATGGCACTTAACAAGTGAATAGCAGAAACTCCAGAACTAGGAGACTCAGAGGAACAACCAAAGTCTGCACTTTTAAGTCATGAATATGGTGGGAAATTTATAAACTAGCAGCTGGATTTTTTTATTTGAACAAAAGTTTCACCCAAAATGGACTACCATGTACAATCAGATCCTTCCAATATTAAGGTCTTCTGAATCTGACCTGTTCCCCCAGCTGTGCTTGTCAATCCACTGTTCCCTGCCAGGTGTCTGGTTCTACATCTACATTATTATTACTGTTGTTGTTGCTGCTGTTGTTATTAGCCTTTCACTGCTGATGTAGCTGTAATGGGCAATTTACATGTACTTTTAGGGAATTCCCTGGCATTCCAGTGGTTAGGACTCTGCTCTTCCACTGCAGGAGGCATGGGTTCGATCCCTGGTCAGGGAACTAAGATCCCACAAGCCATGCAGCACGGCCAAAATAAATAAATAAGTAAATGGATTTTTATAGGACTCAGAAAGTTGAGTTACCTTAGCCCAAATAAAATTTGATATGCCAGGAGTTACATCTGAACTGAGTGAATGGCTAATTCTTTCCATAACATTTTCCCATAATGTATACTTTATTCAAAAACGTATCTGTGATTTTTGGAGCACATTCAGCAAGCATTTCCACCCAGAAGACCTCAAGTTGAAGTTAATAGCTTCCTGTTACAAAGGTATTAGAGACTATAGATATTATATTCAAAATGATTACTATGATTAGGTTAACTAAACACTATCCTTGGGGCTTCCCTGGTGGCGCAGTGGTTGAGAGTCCGCCTGCCGATGCAGGGGACACGGGTTCGTGCCCCCGTCTGGGAAGATCCCACATGCCGCGGAGCGGCTGGGCCCGTGAGCCATGGCCGCTGAGCTTGCGCGTCCGGAGCCTGTGCTCCGCAACGGGAGAGGCCACAGCAGTGAGAGGCCCACGTACCGCAAAACAAAACAAAACTATCCTTGGCATTATTATAACTTCACTAGTAATACTTATTAATAGTATTATTTGCTATATAAGCAAAACCAGTATAGAAAACTGCATATATTTTGAAGCAGATGAAATAGGGTAAGAGTTTACATTACTAAGGCATTTGCATTTTCCACTTAAATTATTTTCATAAACATATAAACCTAAACAAACAAAACCCTCCACATTCTTTTCTGCTACCTTTTTTTCTCCCCTCCCCTTTTCATCAATACTCCTCGAAAAATTTCTTCAAAAACCCTGACTCTCATGTCTCTTCTCATTCTATCTTGAACCCGTTTTAGTGAGGTTCTTGTCTCTAGATTTCCAATGAAATAGCTCTTTTCAAAGCCATCGGTGAAATCCAGTTGTCCGTTTCAATGGTCAGTTCTCAACTCTCATCTTGTATGATTTATCAGTAACATTGAATCCGTTGATCACTCTCTTCTCCTTGACATACTTTCTTCACTTCGCTTTCAGGACATCACTCTTTCATGGTTCTCAGTCCCTTCTGCTGGTTTCTTCTTCATCTACCAGATTTCTAAGCATGGGGTGCCCAGAGGTTAGTCTTTGGACCTCTTCTTTTCTTCATCTGCACCCACTCCCTAGGTGATAACATCCAAATTCATGGCTTTAAATATCTTCTCTATGCTGACAACTCCCCAGTTTATACTTTCAGCCTGGATCTCTCTCCTGAACACCAGACTCATATATCAAGTTGCCTACCTACACTTCGGTATCTCAGCCTTGACATATTCCAAGTTAAATTCTTTATTCACCCCCCTCCTTCCCCTCAAGTCCAAAAACAAAGCAAAACTGTTTATCTCACAGTCTTCCCCATCTTAGAAAATGATTACTCAGGCCAAAAATCTTTTAGTTGCCCTGGACACCTTCCTTTCTCTCTCACTCCACATCTAGTCCACAGGTTAACTTTATTGGCTCTGCCTCTGAGTCTTTCTGGAATCTGGCCACTTCCTACTGGCGCCACTCTGGCCCAAACCATTCTTTCTCCCCTAAATTATTCCTTATAGCCTTCCTTACAGGTTTTCCTTTCCCATACAAACTATTCACATAGCTGACAGAGTGATCTTTCAAACATAAATCAGATCCTGGCACTCCTCCACTCAAAATCCCCTAATGTCTTCCCATATCACTCAAAGTAAAAGTTAAAATTCTAACAATTGCATACGAGGCCCTACGGTATTACCCTGCCCCCTCCACCACTACCACCCTCTTCCCTCTTTTTCTACTAGCCGTACTTCAGACTCACTAAACATGCTCCCACCTCAAGACTTAAGGAATTTCAGGAACTCCTCCAGCTATCCTTTCACTTCCTTCAGGTAAAATGTCATCTTAACTCTGAAGTCTTCTCTGATCACCCTACCACCTCCAGCCCACACCTCCAACACACCCTATGCCCCAGTCCCGCTTTCTCTTCCTTTATAGCACTTATCATCATGTGATATATTATATGATCACATGTTCATTATCTGTCTTCCTACACTAAAATATCTGCTTCATGAGGGCCACGACTCTGTTTCATGTACCGCTGCAACCCCAGGACATGGCATAGTAGGAATGCTATGGTTTTTGAATGGAAGGAAGACAGTAGGGAGGGAAGGGAAATACATTCTCATAATCTTAAAGTGTGGGTCAGTTTTTAAGATTTCATTTACACGCAACTTTTTGGAAATCAGGGCTTCCATAAGCCAAGATACACCTATCCATTCAAACTGGATTTGAATTCACCCTTTACTAACTGAGGGATATTGGACAATTTAGTTAACTTCTCTAAAAGCCTCATTTTCCTAACATATGAAATGGGGGTAATAGTAAAATATACCTCCAAAGACTGTCATGAAGATTAGAAAGGGTAATGTCTTTAAATTGTTTAGGAATATGCCTCGTTAGCAGGCCCTCAATACATGTTGATGGCTGTTATTATTATTACCGGTTACTCTTTGTGTCTTTCAACTTAATAAATTATTTTTTAAATGACCACAACTTAATGTTATTTTCAGAAATTATAAATTGAATATAATTCTCATGTATCACAAGAAGGGACAACTGGAAACATTTGACTGGTTCCCCACCCCAACTTTTTTTTAACTATTTAAACAAAATGTTTCTGTAGAATTTTGATTCTGTTCTTCCTGTTCTCTTTCCTAATCTGAAAGCGTTCTAAATCAGAAGTTTAGTTTTTTCTTCTTTTTCAGGATACTGACAGTGTGTAGTGTATCAGCTCTTTTCTTTATGTTCCTAAAGCCCATAATTCCATGCAAATGCAACTTAGAAGGACACTCTGGGTCTTTGTATCTAAATGGACAAAGGAAGCCCACTATTTACTTCCAAAAGCCTTTGTAAGATATTACCACAGTTAGAGTACATCCCCACAATTAATGTTCTTCCTAGAATCTGAATATCTCTGCCAGATGGGGTGGAACACGCTCTCTTCAAACTTGGGGAGGGGGAGATTCTAAACATCAGGAGGAGTAAGGTGTCAGAGGGCATGTTGGAGGGGTACCAGGTCTATTAAGGGTCCTGACTCTGGTGCAGATGGTAATCTGATAAACTGATCACCACGAGCTTCCAGCCACTGGGAGGAATAGGAGGGTCAGAATGACTCTTCAAGCCCTGGTTTTCATCTTCTAGTCCTTCCCCGCTCCTTCACTTTCTTGCCCTCTGCTCCGTCCCAACATGAACGACCCCACCACCACCACCAGATACAAGTAGGCAGTGTCTGTTCTCATGACTAGTCAGAGAGCAGTTCCAGACTCAGGTAATAAGTTGATCTACAACATTTCATTGCATGAAACTATCTAAGTCTATCTACATAGGCACAGAGACCCAACCAAAGTACTGATAAGGACTGATCGCTGAGGCCAGTTTGAGTAAAGATTAAGTTCTGAGCAAAAGGACTTCAGAATCAGCCCGATGATGAACTTAAAGGCAGCCCCAAATGCCATTTTTATGTGTGTTTCCCAGGGACTTAACCTCCTTCGTTTTGGCTCTGGAAGCCACAAATACATGGTCTCTGATGTACACCTCTCTTAAAATTATATTCTTTCTTTTAAACTGTAATGACACGAGAAGTTAAATAACAATTATAATAGTCACCAATATTAACTGAGCTATATTGATATGAAACACTTTTTATGCATTATCTCCTGCAATCCCTGCAGTCATGTTCTCCATTTCACTAATGAGAAAAACAGAGGTCAGAAGATGTGAGTAACTTGCCCAGGATTTAAGCCCAGGTCTGTCTAAGTGCAAAGTCCACATTCTTAACAAACTATGCCATAATGCCTGCAGAAAATTAACTTTGGCTTATGTCCTCCCTGTGGTATAAAGAATCTTTTACACATTTTGACATACATGAATCATAGTTAATATACCTCCATGAATTGCCTTTTTTGCCTTCTTAACACTTTCATTTTATTACTCTTTGCTCTTCTGCATTTATTGGATTGGATTGGCTCAATGGAAAACTGGTCTGCAGCTTCATGCTTTTATTTTAGCCAACTGGAGTAGTGTTTACAAAATGATTTTTACATATATTATATCATATGCTACCCTGGGTCCTGTTGTACTAGACCACATTGGCTTATATTTTCATATTATGTACCAATAATATATACTTACCACTGCTTTATAACAAGACTCTGGCTGAGTTAGATTTGTATTATTTCTTATACTGATATTATAGCAGGGCTCTGGAGTCAGGCCGCCTGAGTTAAAACTTTGGCTCCATCACTTACTATCTAGATGAATTATTTAACATCTCTAAATGTCAGTTTTCTCATCTGTAAAATGGGGATACTAATAGCACCTATCACAGAAGGTTGTTACAGTTATGAAACATGATAGTACGTAAAGCAGCCAGCATGGTGACTGACCCACAGTTAGTTCCCAATACGTGAAAGCTGTATTGTTATCTATGGTTAATGACTCAAATAAACATGTATTGGAATTTCTTTGAGATTTTCATACCCATGATATATAAATTGCTCTAGAGTTCCATGACATCTACACACAGTTTGAGAGTCCCTTAACTTGTAATTGATGTAGGTCTTTGCCCTAAGACTGACATAAGCCCCCAAATATTACAAGCTTAGCTTCAAATTGGAAAAAGATTGAAGATAAGCAGGCCAGTTAAGCCAAATATTGTGTTTTTAAAGTAATTTGTGTGTGGTGAGGTCAGTTTACCATAACTACAGAGAAACATAGAACTAGTTAGAGTACATTACCACAAGTTGAACTGAGTTGAAATAGTCAGATTGGTTGGTTTTTGTAAGAATATAGTCTAAGACCATCTCAAACCCTGAAAACTTTCCTTCTATAGTTCATCATTGCTTTCCTTCACAGTTCAGAGTTCACTGTTGTTAGTTTTAAATGTTGATCCCAGGAGGCTCCAGTTAAAAAATGTTCATTTTCTGAATGGGGTTTCCTAACAGGCTGCATTGATTTAACATGAGTCAACGACCATTATGTCATCCCTGTCACATACATTTGGGTGAAGAGCTTAATTACCAATAATAAGGTGGTCTTTTTGTTTGTAGAATGTCATTGTCATTCTCCTTTCCGTAGTGAATATACCTCAGCCTAAAGAAATTATGGCTGTATGCTAAAATGCTGAGTACACCAGGAGAATTGTGTATTTTGTGATTGGATTTCATACTTTAGTTTTTATATGGTAGATATACTAGTTAAAATCTTCTACTTGAACTACTAGAGTCCTGCTATTACTTAATTCTGACCTGTTGGAAAAGAGGAGTTAATAAGTACAAAGAATCCTCAGGGTTACTTCATTTTGATTTTTGTTAGATGTGATGTTTGATATTGGAAAAACAATACATTTGTAGTTATAACTGACTTCTCTTGGTAATTTGTTGTTGTTATTTGCATTAACTAACCCTTGTCCCTCCCCTCCTAGAAATTGTATCATAGCTACTCTTCCCTCTTCACCCGACCTCCTAGTTCATAGGTAGCGTGGTTATCATTAGTGATATTTAAATGCTGAAAGAGAAAAAAATAGAACCTCCAAGTCAATCTATTAAGATGAATACATATACCACTGCATGACCAGCTAAGATCAATAAATAGTACCTAGTCAAGTAATTTAAAAACACAACAAAGAAGAGCATTGAATAAAATGATAACAATGTTAGTTAGCATTACAACTCTGTTGCCTTGTGAAACAGAATTATTTGAAGGAGGATTTCTGAAAATATTTTTATTGTTTTTCAAAGCATGGTGCTTTGTCAACACAGAAGCTATTTTTATGTAGAAACAGTAGTGAAGTTATCTTGTGTTCACTACGAAACTAAATTATATCAACTTACCATCATGTTGCTTAAGGAAACAAACAGATTTCAAAGGTTTATTCCAGAAAACAGTGTTTAATCAATTTCTTATACCATCTTTGAACATAATCTAGTAAGCAGATGTGGAGTTAACGGCTTATTATGTTCTCACTCCCTATATCCATTCAGAGTCTGCCAGGCTCAGAGTAAAAGTCAAGACATGTGCACATGGAAACTCTGTAGATGTTTGGAGCATTTGAAATTAAAATAGTGAGAAGGCTGCCTGGGCGTCCCTTCAGACATGGCACAGTGGAGCACAGAGACAGGAAATATGCCAGACTGCCTCTGCGGGAGGCTGCTGAGAACACGTGCATCAAGGAACAAGGAACTGCTTAATGATTAATCACTGTCAACCTTTGTTCTCGTTAAAGACTTGATTGTTGGACAAGGCTTGTAATGAGGGACTGTTTTGGTGTCTGTTGCTATGAGATTGTGTTCACTGATCCTCAGTGGATATAAGCCACTGTTCCCTTTTTGCCCAAGTAGAATAAACTTGAATGAAAACGCTCTAACAGTGCCTGCTAGTGGTGCTTTAAGAAGAGGCTCTGGACATTCTGTTTACCAAATGTTACTCCAGCCCCAAAATAGAGGACAGATATCCAGGAGTTTGTCTCAGCTGAATTATAGCATATGAGATTTTAGCAAACAAAAAACAAAACCAGAGAACTTTGATAATAAAAAAAGCAGATAGAAGTAGATTTTAAGGAAGTAATGATATAAAGACTCTCCCCCAACCACACACATGCACATCTTTTTGGCAGACACAGATATTCAGAAATTAAAATTTAAAGTTGTGTTACCCTTTCTCTTGCCTTCAGTAAATAAAATACTGAGTTGTGTCTTGCAAACCAAATGCTTAACCACCAAATCATGTGAAAGGCTGAAGTGTGTATTGGCATTTTCCTAAAGGCTAAGGAAAAAATTGTACTTATTCTGTCATTGACTAGTTGGCTTATGGACTTTTGCATAACCATTTTTGAATCTTTATTTCACTGCTATAAAAGATCAATGGAATATTTTACAGGAGGAAAAATGCTATTTTTAAATGTAAAAAATTATTCTTCTGAGTTGATGTGACTTTAAAAGACTCTAAAACTATAAAAAAACATCATTGCATCATTACCATGAAGTTACTTTATAAATATATACTTATGTGAAAGTACTAAAAGATATAGAATAACTAACACTGTGGGTGATATTCTCAGATTATGACTACTGCCCCCTAGCCAAAACAACTTCTCTCTGACAAATAAAGCCTGCTATAGTTTTTTGATGTCTGCATGAAGCAACTTTTCTTCTGGTTTATATCATATGTAACTATTTAGTTCAAAATATTATGTGTCCCTATTCCTCTCTCCTTTTTATTCTCTATTCCCTTTAACTCATCCACAGTGTAATCAGGGGAGTTGAGTAGGGACTGTTTGGACCTCCAGCAATCTAAAATATGGCCTCTGTTGGCATCCTATGCCCCTACCTACAGGTAACTATGAATGTTCCATTGACATCAGAAATTATCCTGTAGAAACCAGGGACCTCGCTCTTCCAGAGTGTCCCCTGCACATAAAGGTAGGAAGGGACCTAGGAAAGGCCAGTTGATCAGTTCCTGCATCTCCCTGCTGATTTGCTCTAAGTCCTCCCAGACAGGAAAACTAGTTTTTCATTTAAATCTCTAAATAGAAATCCAGTTTGCTTGGCAAAATAGTCACAATATATATAATCTGTAAACACTTCAATTTTCATAGTCTGGCCTCTATGTTTATATATGTATCCACATGTAATTAAAGATATAGAATGTAAATTTTCTCTGGTCACAGCATTTATGTGTTGATGTTACAGTGGGGAAATATCCTAAATTGAGACAGAAATCAGGAGGTTTACAATGATAATGATAATTATAGCTGGTTTGGTCATTTAAGACATATTACAATTTGCAGTAAGTGGATTATCCCCAAAGCTACAAATTGTTCCTGACTCCGTTGGTGGAACTGCAACCCACTGAGGAATATCTTTCAATAAGACATGCTTTATAAATCTTGGTAGGTCTGATTGTTTTTTCATCCTTGACCAGAGATATAAACGTTAAGGAATACTTGACCATTTTGTAAGGTAGATCCTTGAACAGACGTCCTTGGGCAATATATCTAGTAGCTAGCCTAAAATCCTGGGGGAAAAAAAATATATATATCAAAATAAATTACTCTCTATACAACATTGTGAATTATTATTTGCATTTAAATAGAAGCACTACTGGCTTCCCTTACTGTAATAGATGCTTACAGGTAAATTACCATACTTTTCATGGCTTCCCTAGGAACTGAAGGAACCATATATCGATGCCCATGTTTATTTCTTCTACCCTCTGAAGACCAGTGTAGTAGTTAAGTACACAAGTTAGTTCCACTGTTGTTAAATTTGACTAAAAGTTATTCAGCACATACCAATAGCCTCTCTTTAATCTCTTATAAATAATAAATACAATTAAGTTACTAAAATAAACTATTATCTAGATTTATTGCTTTTCCTCTAAAAACAGTGACCATCCCACTTTCTTTTATGACCAAGGACCAGGTAAAATCCAAAGATTAGCACCTTCTTGGTATGGAAGCTTATAGCAGAGTATATGAATGAATGTCATTACCTGGGAGAAATCCACGAACCCAGCTGCCAAAAAGATGATTAAGGTAAAGAAAATTTATGAGAAAAATATTCAGATGTTTGAAAGGCCAAGAAAAAGTTGCAGCATTGGGGTATAGAAGGACAATAGAATGATCATCTTTAGCATTAAGTGATAGGTATTTATTTTAAAGGAACTGAATTTTCCTTTCTTTCATATGATCTAGATAGCTACATTAATGTTACATCTAACAGTGTTATTTTGGGGAATTCCCTGGTCCAGTGATTAGGACTGTAGCTTTCATTGTTGCGGCCAGGTTTGACCCCTGGTCGGGGAACTAAGATCCCACAAGCCATGTGGTGTGGTCAAAATAATAATGATAATAATAACAACAGTGTTATTTTGTTTCTAAAGAACTCAAAATATTTTAAGCTTAATAAACTCTCAAAATATCTATAAATTTAACTACCTTTCTAAAATGGAATACTAATGCTTGCCTAATATCTTAAAAAAAGCAACTTTTAAAAATGATGCTAGAATCTCAGGGTGTCAGTACAGCTGTGTCTACAAGGAGAAAACTAAAGTCAAGACCTGGCAAGGACTAGATAAATATGATGAACTTCAACTAAAAATCTATCAGGTAAATTAAGTCCTTGGATAAGATAATTAAGCTGGGTCCTACTAATACCAAAACAACTGGTTGAATCAGTTAGTTTAGTTAAATAACTTTTGCAAGCCAATTGTTTGGCAATACATAGTCCAAAAAAAAATAGTTGACTGATTTTAAGTTTCCATATTATTCAATGTCTTGGCATTTCACATACTTGGCCCAAGTTCTGTTAAGTTTATGGACAAGATAGAAAATTTTAAAATTATTTTTGTGTTTATTTTTCTTATGTGGATGGCTAGATAACAATATTTTCAAATTATAAAGAGAATCCAATTGGCTCAAATTTAGTCACAGTTTGATTTAAATATTCAGAAATGCTCAGATATATATTAAATGAACTGTTACTTGGATCCAGCCAGCAGCTGAAGAGCTGTTGCAGTCCCAGATGTATGTCCTTTTAAAAAGTACCACATGGATCTGGAAAATGCAAAACAATGTAAACACTGGAAACTGTACAATATATCAGTCTCCCTTCCTGCATTCTCTTCTGATCAGCAGTTAGGAACATAAGCCACAAATGTTTACCCAGTTGAAAAATCACTGGACAGTTATGTTCAAATCAAGGATCTGTTTCCAGTTACAAGCAACAGAATCCAATACAATCAACCTACCCAGATTGCTGAGAAAAAAAGGTTAAAAGTTCATATAACTCTGTACGTGCTAAATTTAAGTTCAAGGTTTTAATCATGAAAAGATTTTATAGTATCTGGAATTGACAAATAATAACAAATATTCTTGGGCAAAGCATTTTATATGATATTTGATACTGATATTTGTCTTTCACTGAAATTTTTGATATCCATGTTACTTTCTAATAACAGCTAAATAATTGCAAATCATTTTATAAATTAAGTTTATCTGATTTTCAAGTAATTATTTACTATTTATTTAACAACAAATATATACAATATATATATACAAATATATCTTTGTTATGTCAGGCTTATGTGTGCTGGTGGGAATGCACAGATGAATAAAACAGTCCATTTTCTTAAAGTAATAATAGTGTAGTAAGAGAAAAGATACATGTAAATAAATAATTTATATATTCTATAAAATAAACACAAAATATATTTGGGACTTAAGCAACACCAGTCACCAATGTTGAACAGGTACCAAAAAAGGTACCTACCTTCTTCTGACTTCTCTATTCAAATGAATTAATATGAAGAGTAAGCTTGTGAACCCAAAGTTGTACTAGAAATCCTTGTAGTTGAAAAAAATGTCCTAAAAAGTGGTTGACATCTAAAAATAATTTAGACTCTCTACTCCGCCTTGTAATTCCAAACAGAAACAGAGAAGCTAAAATACTGTTTATGTGTGTTAGACATCCCTTATGTTGTTACTCAAGATAATTAATAGAAATTTTAGGTACATCTTTCTAGATTCATAGCCATTAAGTAACAACAGATCTGGTAATAGTTGCACAGCTGATTTGACTAATGTAGACAGACAAGATAATCAGACCAAAGAAAGTTGACCTTCCTCATTCTTCCATAGTAGACTTTTCATTTAAGGTTATCATTTTTCTAAAACATTATTTTGGTACTCTGCAGATCAAAATGTGTTTGTATAGTTTGCATAAATAAGATTTGGTAAATAACCTGATTTTCTGGGAATTGATCCAAGTGAAACCTCTAATCTTTTGAAGTTCATCCCATACTGATTATTAGGGAGAACTCAGCTTTTTTGAAGTCCCACTGAAGTATTTAGTGGCTTGTTTTGCTAATCCAAGGGAGACTTCAGGACTACATTTAACAGAGAACAGATGGCTCCTTTTTAAACGTCTTTTGTGGTCATTATAATAATACATTCAAAAATAGCTTATCATGTCACATTAGAGTAGATGGACACATTTGAGGACCTTGACCATAGTCACTATACTGTATTAGTGGATTTAAATTTCTACGTCTGTTAGATAACCTGCAATAACCAAAATATTATCTCTGTTCTCATAAGAGGAGATAACGTTGGAATTTGTAGGCTACTGTGTAGGTCAGTACATTTTGTATATTTTAGTGCAGAATGGATATTCAAAGCACAAAAATTACCTCTAGCAAAATATTTTGTAGATATATTTTGCAGAATCAGGGAAAAATACAGACCCTTCTACAGAATCAGTTCAGTTAAGACAGGTATTATTAGCAAAGCTATATAGTTCTATATTGTGCCTTCCACATGGAAGTATATGAACAGGTCCAGAATTCAGTTTAATACATTTTTCAACATTTCCATCCACAAGCTAGATTCAATCAGTTCTGAAGAAGATGACCAGTTTGATTCCCCACTCCCACCTGGATCAATCTATTATTTGTTCATTATATGCAAAACCACTGCATGTCATATTGTTAGGTTGCATTTGAGACTCAATGGAAAAAATAAATCAAATTATTTCATCATGGTGATATCTATGGTCACCCTGATTCTATATAAATGAAATTTCAACTATTCTAGTACTAGAATGAAACTTAGAGATTTTAACCTAACTTCCTTATCTTAAAGTTGGAGAAAGTAAAGCCTAGAGAGCTTAGAAGAGAAGACTACAAAATTAACAAGCGTCACAGGAAACAGATTCAATGAAAGAATGTCGTAGTGTGTAAGAATTGGGTGGGCCAAAATGTTCATTTGTTTTTTTTCCGTAAGATGGCTCTGGTAGCACTTTGTCTTTAACTTCATTCGAAACAATTTTGTTAGATTGTATGTGACAGCTGCCATATCAGCGTGCATTTTTAAAAACTTATCAAAATTGGTGAATTTTTTGTGTAGCCATTTTAATATTAAAGATGGAAGAAAAAAAGCAACATTTTCGGCATATTATGCTTTATTATTTCAAGAAAGGTAAAAAAAATGCAACTGTAATGCACAAAAAGATTTGTGCAGTGTATGGAGAAGGTGCTGTGACTGATCGAACGTGTCAAAAGTGGTTTGCAAAGTTTTGTGCTGGAGATTTCTCGCTGGACGATGCTCCACAGTCGGGTAGACCAGTTGAAGTTGATAGCAATGAAATGGAAATACAATTGAGGACAATCAACGTTATACCACGCAGGAGATAGCCGACATACTCAAAATATCCAAATCAAGCATCGAAAATCATTTGCACCAGCTTGCTTATGTTCATCACTTTGGTGTTTGGGTTCCACATAAGTTAAGCGAGAAAACCTTGACCGTTATTTCCACATGCAATTCTCTACTTAAATGTAATGAAAGCATTAAGTTTTTAAAACAAATTGTGACGGGTGATGAAAAGTGGATACTGTACAATAATGTGGAATGGAAGAGATCGTGGGGCAAGCGAAAGGAACCACCACCAACCACACCGAAGGCCGGTCTTCATCCAAAGAAGGTGATGTTGTGTATATGGTGGGATTGGAAGGGAGTCCTCTATTGTGAGCTCCTTCCGGAAAACCAAACCATTAATTCCAACAAGTACTGCTCCCAATTAGACCAACTGAAAGCAGCACTCAACGAAAAGCATCCAGAATTAGTCAACAGAAAACGCATCATCTTCCATCAGGATAACACAAGACCGCATGTTTCTTCGATGACCAGGCAAAAAATGTCACAGCTTGGCTTGGAAGTTCTGATTCATCTGCCGTATTCACCAGACACTGCACCTTCAGATTTCCATTTATTTTGATCTTTACAAAATTCTCGTAATGGAAGAAATTTCAATTCTCTGGAAGACTGTAAAAGGCACCTGGAACAGTTCTTTGCTCAAAAGATAAAAAGTTTTTGGAAGATGGAATTTTGAAGTTGCCTGAAAAATGGCAGAAGGTAGGGGAACAAAAGGGTGAATACATTGTTTGATAAAGTTCTTGGTAAAAATGAAAAACATGTCTTTTATTTTTACTCAAAAAACCAAAGGCACTTTTTGGCCCACCCAATAAGAAGTCAAAATTGTAAAAGAAACTAATAATGTAATATAGGTGCTAACTTTTCTTGTACACCTGCTCTGAGCCAGAAACTGTGCAACATATTTTACCTACATGATCTTATTTAAGCCAACACAGCAATCGTATGATGAAGGCATTGTTATTTACCCCTTAATAGTTAAGAAGCTGAGACATAGAGACTTTTATAACTTGCCCAAGAACAATTAGTAAGTTATGGAGGAAATATTTAAACCCAGGCAGTTTAACTACAGAGGCAGCATTTTTCATCATTATAGTATTTTGTCATGAGATATCACATGAGATATGTGAGAATTTTCTTAGGTTTCTCACTTCTCCATCTTAAAGAGAAAAAAGCTAAAAGTAGTCTATAAAATTTTGATTAACATGAAATTCCAGAGTCAAAATTCCATATTGACTTTTGTTTTGTTTCCAAAGGGAAAATCTTATAGTTTTTCAAGGTATTAGAAGCCATCTTTGGAAATCGATTCTTAAAAGTTCCAGATTTGTTTCATGTATAATTTGAACATCATTTTGAGTTAAGAACCAACCCTTTATAAAGGATTTTCTTCCTTTTGAACTGTGGTGTCATTTATCCCTTCTTTATTCTTCATTACTACTTGTTACTGGATTGCCTTCATGTTTAATGAGAATAGAAAATGCTGATAACTTACCCCATCCAAAACCAAAGTACCTTCCAAACATTTCTAGAGGACTAGCACAAGTGTAGGGTATAAAACTGGTTCCTAATGTATGTCCCTTTGAAATAAATGTTTTTGTAAAGATGAGTTATAAGCTTAATATAGTTATACATTATACCAAAGAAAGAAGAAGAGGGGATTAATATCAACACAATATATAGAGTAAACTCAACAAAGGATAAAATTACGCTAAGACACAAGTTCCTCATTTTCTTTTAGTTGGTGGAGGCAGTGGTGATAATAGTTAGCTATTGCTAAGTTTGAGGCACTGAGCACATCTTTGGATGATTATTGCTTGTTGGTTTATTGCTGGTATTATTACAAACACCACACTCTCCTCACTATCTGACAATCAGAAATTGTATATTATTTAGCCCTATGCCTTGTGTGTGTGTATACGTTTATATTTACATTCAGTAAATATAAAACTGACTTAAGAGGAAATATTAATATTTTTCACATCTATTGCATACCTGATACTAATACACTAAGCACTTCACTTACTCTATGTCATTCGTTCTTAACTACCACCCTTTGAGGTAAATATTATGACCACGTACAACTCTGAAAAAAGTGGAGCTGGGATTTGAACCTAGTTTTGTCTGATCCCAGAATGACTATTTTCGCTATTGCTGCCTATCCATTCAAATTGCTTTTATAATAGAACAGAGAGATATTTTTAAATAATTTGACTTTTACCTTATTTTATTATGCCTTCAAAGTATTTTGCATTTTAAAGGCATATGTGTAAAAAAAAAGCCAAATTTCTTAACCTATAACCTCATCTTTAAAGTGGGAATCATAGTTAGAATTATTGTGAAGATTAAAGTAATAAATGTCAAGCCCTCAACACAGGGCCTGGCACATAGCTTTTAAAAAATGGTAACTGTGGGCTTCCCTGGTGGCACAGTGGTTGAGAGTCCGCCTGCCGATGCGGGGGACGCGGGTTCGTGCCCCGGTCCGGGAGGATCCCGCATGCTGCGGAGCGGCTGGGCCCATGGGCCGTGGCCGCTGGGCCTGCGTGTCCGGAGCCTGTGCTCCGCAACGGGAGAGGCTGCAGCAGTGAGAGGCCCGCGTACCGAAAAAAAAAAAAAAAAAAAAGGTAACTGTTAGGAAATTGTACTCCATCAGTGTGCCTTCCTCCGTCCTTACAACAAAGGCACGGAGTCATTGTCATTATCATCATCGTCATGATCTCCATTATCACTGACCACTAGCTCTTTTTCTTCCTAACACGTCCTTTATGCCCTGGACCCCTCTAAGCTGGCACACCCATTAAAGCAACACTGGATTTAACAACTTTGCTCAACCTTTGCCTTCTGTCCTGCACTGGCTTTCCAGTTGCCTTTGAGAAGTGCTAGCATTTTCATCCCATGTGCCTTATAGCAAGTTCTGTCCTCATTTTCTAGTTTGCACTGCTTCGTTTATTCATGTATTTATTTATACAAAAAAAAAAAAAACATTTATGGGGAGTCCACTGTACCCTGTGAATTTCATGATGAACATCCCAGCCCTCCAAGCATTTATAATGGGAGATAGATATAAGCAAACAAGCCATTGTGATACAGAGTGACAAATGCTACCTAATGGATCCGCACCAGCTTTTAGGGACGCACAGAAGAGGACACTGAACAGCCTTGGGAGGTCAGAGAAGACTCCCTGAAAAAAGGACATCTGAGCTGAGCCCAGAATGAATGGGTGTTTACTTGGCAGGGAGGGGCAGGGGAAGAGTGTTCCTGGCAGAGAGGATGTGAACGCATCAAAACTGTGGAGAGGAGAAAGAGCTCTGTGAGACTGGAGAATTGCGAGTGTTTTAGTATCACTATAGTATAAAGTGAAGAAAGGACGTTTTGAGAGGTGAAATGGGAGGAAAGATGCAGAAGCCAGATCTAGAGGGACTTTTTTCTATACCATTTTTGGGAGTTAGGACTTGATTCCAAAGGCAATGAGGAGCCGTGAATGGTTTTAATCTGGATGTGCAATGTA
The DNA here is from genome assembly GCF_039906515.1 of Pseudorca crassidens. Lineage (NCBI taxonomy): Eukaryota > Metazoa > Chordata > Mammalia > Artiodactyla > Delphinidae > Pseudorca > Pseudorca crassidens. The sequence continues at coordinate 72,497,722 of NC_090304.1, read as the reverse complement.
GAGGATGTACTCAAGGAGAAAATCATCTCATTTCTTTCATAAACACTAACCTTTGAATGATGGGAGGTGGAGTTCTCAACCTGAGGTCTGTTGATGGTCTATGCATGTTTAGAAGATTTGTAAGCTCCCTGAAATTGTAAACAAAATTGTTAGTTGTATGTGTACTTGAGGGGAGGGGAGAAGAGACAGAATCCATAGCTTTGTGAAATCCTCAAAAGGCACTGTTATCCAACGACAAGTTTGAAACCACTGCTCTAGGGGCAGAAAGCAAAAAGCTAACTTACAGAGCAGAAATTTCAGGTCTGCCACAAAGAGCCCTTCTAAAGTTGAAAAGTTTTCTTTTAAGAGAAATTTCTCATTCCTTCCCCTAAGTTACCAAAGTCTTCCCACTCCACCCTGACCCACTGACGTTTTGTTCCTGGCCACTCTCCCACCTAAATGCTGCTTCCTCGCTCATGGAACTGTTCTTCTGTGCCAACCCATAACAAGTGTCCACCCCAGAGGCTAAGAATAGACACAGTGTCCTGGTGACTTGAAAATTAGGTAACCTCTGAAGGATGAACTCTACAGTGACCACAAACTCATTCTAATCATTTGAACCAAACAGATTATTAACATATGATCAGGGTTTCCCTGCAGGGTGGAGGAGAATGTTCTGAGCAAGCGAAGAAAAACGTCCTATTAAATAGATGAGAAAAGCAGCTACTGTTCGGAGTTGCAAAGGATAAAGAAAATACTAATCTAAATACATCCTTCTGTGTTTGCATATTCTACGTTTCAACATCTCCCCTACCCCCCTCACCCCCACAAGCCAGTTCTATCAGACAAGCTATAATTCTCTCAAGCAAATAGACTTTATTCCATTCATTTCTCCTTAATGTATTTTCCTGGATTTGGATGGTTCTTCATCTTTTCGTTAGGTTTTGTGATTTTGTACAAGTCAATTCCTTAACGTTTCTGGGCAGTGTCTTCAACTGTTAAATGCAGTTGGATAAAAGATGTGTAAGTTGCTTTTCAGTTTCTGCTGTTTGTAATGGTGGCTGGAGTGAAGGGCTATTGTGAACAGATGTCATTATAGATATTTTTTATTCTCAACTTGCCTGTTCCTTCCAAGGATTGCTGGGTACTTTCTCTGAGGCATTTTATCAATTTAATGTAAAAGACCAAAGTACTTAGCCTGACTTGGCTAGTACAGCCAAACAGAGCAAGGGTCAGAACATTTTTTTCCATAGAGGGCCAGATAGTAAATATTTTAGGCTTGTGGGTCATAACGTCTCTGTCACAGCTATTCAACTCTGTCGTAGCGGGGAAGCAGCCACAGACAATATATAAATGAATGTGTATGGCTATGTTCCAATCAAATTTTATTTACCAAAAAAGGTAGCAAGTTGGATTTGACTGGTCATGTCATAGTTTAATGACCCTTGAAATAAATGACTGGAAAAAAAATAGATAAATAAATAAATGACTGGAAATCTGAAGACAGCAGTGTTTTGTCCCTTCAGTCTTTCTGTGTAAAAGTTGTTTCCTGGATGATTTCCTGATCATTGTTTTGTTGTCGCTGTCATTACTGTTGCTGTGTGTCAGCCACTCCCAGCCACCTCACCATCCATATGCCCCAGATAAATAACTGAAGTGGGCCTGCCATCTTGTAGGGAATCTGAAACAGCTAAGGCAACTTGCTTCTCAGGCATAGAGATAAATAAATGGCTTCATAAGCAGACAGTTCAGAAGATGCATAGCCTGGAGGAACAGTTGAGCAGTTAGTTCATGGAGACAGGGAAAGAAGAAAAGAGGGAAAGAGACAAGCTGGGGGGAGGGGGAGAAAGACTGAATAGCAAATCAGTTTGTGAGATCTACTGTACAGACTTGCCCAGCTGGGTACTTTATCTTGAATTTGTTTTGCAAATTGCAGATGCCTAGCTCTGGAAGCCAAGAAAAAGAAAGGGCAGTCATTCCACGCCAAAACACTCTCAGGGATCCCAAGTAACTTACATTACTTCATTTTTGTGGGGAAAAAAATCATTATATATTCCCCTTCCAAAATAAGAGAAACAGAGAGCCATTTTACCCAGATGCCCAAAACAAGACAAATATTTTTTAGAGGTTTTTTTTTTTAATATTAAGAGAACAATACTTGTCTGATAACTGCTTGCTTTGTGAAACTTTCTATGTCACTGTTCAGCCCACAAAACTGCTTTAATAGTAAAAACTGACTGAATTCAGTGAGTATTAATATTTCAACATACTTCAGTGAAACCAGGGATATTTTTGTTTGCTGCTTTAGGACATGTCTAATGGGACCCCATTTTACCTTTTGCTGAAATCAACCTACTTCACAGAACACTCACATTCCATTAAAATGAAACAGGCAATCCTAGCATTTTTATTAGTTAACATTTTTTAATAAGATATCTCACATATTGACCATGATTTACAGAGCCATTTTATCAAAGTCAGGCCTAGGGGCCAGGCCTTCACTCTGGTGTTTGTTACTGAGATTCACAAGGTTTTCTTCATACATACTCTTTCTTTAAATATGTATGCCTAAAATTTTAAAGAAAAGGGTATTGGTGAATTCACTGTTAGGGCTAGAATAATGAGGTTTGGTTCTAATTTTTAATTTGGACATTCTTTTCAAAAGGACTTAAAAATGGCTTTAAGAGAAATGTAGGTGATAAGGAGGACAGGTGATTTGTCCTCTAAGGAAAAGGGTTTTCCATTTTAAAGAGTTCCCTTAATTTTCTGCCAAATTTTAGAGACATGGTTTGTGATCTTGTTAAGTTAGTACTTCCTGTGCTGATCCATGAACAAGCTCTTAAGTCAACAAAGTAACACATTTGGGAAAGCATTCGTTTACCATATTTTCCATACATTAAAATATGCATCCAGCTTCCTATAAATGTAAATCAACCTTACACACTGCCTCTCACTTGTGAGCATGTTTTGATTTATCCAGCTAAAAGGTTTGGTCATCATATACATGATTTACCAGATGGTCTTCTAACCTCCTTGAGACCATTCTGGAAAATAAATTTCCCATCCATAGTCCAGTTGGAAAACTTGGAAGTATAGACATGCTGCAGAGTTTTCCAGCAGGCTGAGTGGTCTTTGATCCCTAAGGCCTGAAGAATGCATGATGTATAATATTGGGTTGGCCAAAAAGTTCATTTGATTTGAAGTAAAAATAAAAGACACATTTTTCATTTTCACCAAGAATTTTATTGAACAATGTATTCACTAACCCAATGAACTTTTTGGCGAACCCAATAGATGCTCAACAAATATCTGTTGAATGAATGATTAAGGGTAGAGTGAAGATAATAATTCTAAAGATATAGTTTGATTATTGGCAGAATTTTATGAGAAAGATATAGAAATGCTTTCATTGGTCTAGCAGTCCTGTGCTGGATTAAAACAAGGATTAAGAAGGTTTAATCATATTTAAGCACTTGGCATACTACCCTAACTCAGTGGCTTAGCCAATACTATAAAAGAACTTCAAAATCTTAAATACACATCACACACATACACACACACTCACATAGATGTGGAAAACTATCTATAAGTGCATATTAAATGTAAATTTATATTAAATCCCAGGATGATAGGATCAGAAGCCTGTTTTGTACGTTAGCATCAAATACCGTAATTTATTGGTAGAAACAGAAAAAAAAACACAAAATGAAAGATCATTTAAGTTCATGATTTGAAAGAGACTCTAGAAATCTGAGTTTTCTAGCATATAAAAGTAGCCTAATTCATTCACAACCACACACACACACACACACACACAAACACACACACACACACACACACACACACACACACACACACACACTCTTTCATCTACGAGCTGAGGATGTGCCATTTTTACCATGGCCTTCACAAGCAATTGAGGAGAAAATGAGTGTTGAGGGAGAAACAGATGATTTCTATTAAGTCAAGTTCTACATGGGCTGAGTGTAAGGCAAAGAGTGAGGCTGAATATGGAAATCAAATCCAACGCATGGGAGCATATTTTTCTTTCAAAATATTTTATGTACTAAAGTTTGCACAACATCTTGGCAATGACAGCAAGCCTGTGTAAGGAGGTGTTTTGTGTTTCACAGCTAACATAAGGGCAAAAAAATGTATCAGCAGCCAAATATTACTTCCATCATGAGTGGAAAGAATGTGTATGGTAGAGTACATGGTAAGGCCCATGGGCTAAAAACTACAAGGTTTGAAAATCTACAAAATTCGAAAAGAGAGCTTATCTCTTATTTTAATATCTGTTGGTATTGTAAAGGAATGAAACTAAATTTAGTACGGTCCATCTGTTTGATTAGAGAGAGAAAGACAGAGTTACATTTTCTTGGCATGCAGATCTTTTATAAATCTTAGCAGAGGGTAGTTTTGCCGATTTCACTGGAAATTATTTTGATGATGTTCACTGATTCTGCCAAAGTAAGCATTCTGTCACCTCTTTTCTTTCTCTTCATTCTTCCCCTTTGTAAATACTTTTTTGATCTTTGGAAAATAGAAAACTGCCTGTCACATAGTAGATATTCCGTAAAATTTATCAAATTTATTAATGGATGGATGGATACATGGGTGACTAGGCGAACCATTAGGAGATGTGGATTTTAATCCTAAGGCACTAGTAGGTATCATACCACCTAATGGAAATGACTATGCATTGCTTTTTAATGCAGTAACCTTGAGTGAGTGTGTCCATGGGCTTTGTGATGTGTGTATCTTATAAGCCAGAGATTCTTTTTTTTTTTTTTTTTTTTGCGGTATGCGGGCCTCTCACCGCTGCGGCCTCTCCCGCTGCGGAGCACAGGCTCCGGACGCGCAGGCTCAGCGGCTATGGCTCACGGGCGCAGCCGCTCCGCGGCATGTGGGATCCTCCCGGACCGGGGCACGAACCCGTGTCCCCTGCATCAGCAGGCGGACTCCCAACCACTGCGCCACCAGGGAAGCCCCAGAGATTCTTTTTTTAATTGTAGTTGATTTACAATGTTGTGTTAGTTTCTGGTGTACAGCAAAGTGATTCAGTTATATATATATAGTTTATACAAGATATTATATAAACCATTATAGTTTATTACAAGATATTGAATATAGTTCCTTGTGCCTACAGTAGGACCTTGTTGTTTTATTTCATGTATAGTAGTGTGTATCTGCTGATCCCAGACTCCTAATTTATCCCTTATCCCACCCCCTTTCCCCTTTGGTAACCATAAGTTTGTTTTCTGTCTGTGAATCTGTTTCTGTTTTGTAAATAAGTTCATTTGTATCATTTTTTAGATTCCACATATAAGTGATATATGATATTTGTCTTTCTCTGTCTGACTTACCTGATCTCTAGGTCCATCCATGTTGCTGCAAATGGCATTATTTCATTCTTTTTTATGGCTGAGTAATATTACACTGTGTGTGTGTGTGTGTGTGCGCGCGCACGCGTGTGTGTATGTGTCACATCTTCTGTATCCATTCATCTGTCGATGGGCACTTAGGTTGCTTCCATGTTTTGGCTATTGTAAATAGTGCTGCTATGAACATTGGGGTGCATATATCTTTTTGAATTAGAGTTTTCACCTTTTCCAGATATATGCCCAGGAGTGGGATTGCTGGATCATATGGTAGCTCTATTTTTATTTTTTTAAGGAACCTCCATACTGTTCTCCATAGTGGCTGCACCAATTTACATTCGCAACAGTGTAGAGGGTTCCCTTTTCTCTACACCCTCTCCAGCATTTATTATTTGTAGACTTTTTGATGATGGCCATTCTGACCAGTGTGAGATGATACCTCTTTTTAGTTTTGATTTGCAGTTCTCTAATAATTAGCAATGTTGAGCATCTTTTCATGTGCCTTTTGGCCATCTGTATGTCATCTTTAAAATATAAGCCAGAGGGCTTCCCTGGTAGCGCAGTGGTTGAGAGTCCGCCTGCCGTTGCAGGGGATGTGGGTTCGTGCCCCAGTCCAGGAGGATCCCACATGCCGTGGAGCGGCTGGGCCCATGAGCCATGGCCGCTGAGCCTGCGCGTCCGGAGCCTGTGCTCCGCAACGGGAGAGGCCACAACAGTGAGAGGCCAGCGTACCGCAAAAAAAAATTAAATTAAATTAAAATATAAGCCAGAGATCTTAACTTCAAATGCCTACATGGACCAAGCAAGTAATAGAAATGAGGGAAAAGGGTGGGTATAATAAAATGAGGAATAGTGGGGACTGTGGCCAACTGGAGAGCACAAGGGCCTACCTGTGTTTAAAATATGATGGGAGCCAAACATACCACATGTGCAGTCAAGTACACTTACACCATAAGCTCCTTCACAGAAATAATTGTTTCTAAAATATCTCTGCCATACACAAAATAATACAAAGATAAGTAAGAAAAATATTAATTGCTAAAATTTATCTAGAACGTACTAAGTGCCTAGAACTGTTCTAAATTTCACCTGGCCTAATTTTATGTCACGAATGTAATTACATTCATTTTACACATGAGGAAATTAAGACACAATACTTCATAAATCTATATTGGTTGCTCTATATAACAAATAATTGGATATTAAGAAATAAAAAATAGCACAGCACAGAACAAAGTATCAGGGCCCTGAGCTGAGCCCCTAACCCAGATGAAAGAAGCCCACTCCAAGAGAGAGTGCTGGTGGCTTGTAGGACATGTGGGGTGAAATCTTTCCCAAGAGCCATGATGGACTTAAAGCTGACAGATCTGACTGGGCATTGAGTGCAGATGTGTTAGGGATAGTTCCTTTCAGCTGCTCAGAGGATGTTCCTACCTCAGAGCTGACTCTAATTATTTTTCATTAACTGGTGAGAAGGACCACCCCCTCCCCATCCCCACGCCTCTGCCCTTCTCCCTAAAACACTCCCTTCCAGGCGCCTGATTGAGGGTGACCCCTTAGAACAGTGCTCAGTACACATTTACTGCATGGACAGATGGGTTGACCCAGATTTACAGTAGGAAGCTTTTTCTCCCCAACTCTTCCTGTCTCAACTGAGAGACAATAGAGGACGGTGATTGAGAACTGGAGTTCTGGAGTCAGACAGGCCTGACTTCAAATCTTCCTCAACTACTTACAGCTGAGTGATCTCTCTGAGGCAGGTTTCTCATCTGCAAAATTAGGATGAAAATAATAGTCCTTGCTCATTGTCTCATTGTTCTGTTAGGAGGACTAAATGATATTAATCACATAAAGTGCTAAGCCCAATGACTGGCCTGTAACAAACCTCAGTGCATGGTCATTTTAGGATTATTTTGTATCCCTTTTCCTTGTGGCAGTTGGTGAGCTCTGTAGCCCCAGGGATTATTAAAGCAAGAACATGTTTCCTGCATCCACAGGCTTTGAACTGGTGGCTTTTTTTTTTTTTTTTTTTTTTTTGTAGTTCAGCAGATACTAAAGAAAGAGAAGGCAAGTCCACAAGTGGAGTACCTACTATTTACTGCTCATCAGGCATCATGGGAGTTGCTTTATCTTTTTAACGTCTTGTAACCTCACACAGTCCAGCTGGGAATGAAAGTCTGATTTCATTTCTCCCATATAGCTAGCGTTTCTCAAAGAGCATTCCCTGGATCAATGAGCATTAGAATCACCTGAGTAGGTACCTGATCTGTGGCCTCAGAATTTCTGGAGCAAGGCCCACCTGGGTATCTGCTTCCTAGATGAGTATCATCAAAGTGGGAGGATCTTTCATTTAGTACTTGTATCATTTAATCTAAAACTTGATTCTGTATTTTCTTGTATTTTACATGTAAGCATGTCATTTCTTCCTTAATTAGATGATAAATTCTCCAAAATGAGGACTGTGTTTTCTAGTTTTCTTGTAACCCCAACAGTGCACAGCTCAATCCTAAACACACCAGTTGGGAATTAGTGAAAGCACCTGGCTGGGTTTAGCTTTCTGCCCTGCAGGGTGCTGACCTGTCAATGCCTAAACATTGGTAGAGACCTCAAATTAGAATGGCAATTCACCAATACCCAATATTATTTAACACAGAATTGTGAGTCTTTGACCAATACTTCCTTATTGTCAGTTGGTGTCCTTTTACTGATTAATGCACTAAGATTCCCAACTTACTGACCAGGGAGCAAAATTAACAAGTCTCTGAAAGGTGAAGTCCCTAACAAGTTTCAGTGTTTGTGAAACAGAAACTCACAGGTCTTCCTACCTTATCACAGAAAGCTAGGCCCCTTATGTCCAAAATGGTTATTCAACTTTTAAACACATGAATTGAAACGATTTTCATTGCAGGATCAGCAATGATATGGGCTAACCTAAGGGAAAAGGAAGAACTTGTTACTTTATGATGTGTTTGTTCCTGAGCAATTCAGAGGTTTGCCATATGTTTTCATGGTAATTTTCTTTGACGTGCCATAAATACCTTCTGGAATGCGGAGGTTCCACCGTCAGAGTCACGTGGGAGCTTTTCCAGTACCCTAATGTCATTAAACCAGCTGCTTTGGTTGCTGTGATATGCAATTATTTCTTCTACATTTAAAAAGCAATTCTCTGATCTCCAACCCATTAACCACGTTTGATCTTAACAAGTTGAAAAATGTTTGGAATCTAAGCTTATGATCTTTGCGCAAGTTTTTTTTTTTCTTTTAATTCACAGTAGCTTTCCACCCCCTCCTCTTCTCTTTTTTTAGGATCAACACTCTGTGGTAGGCCAGAACACAGGCCCCAGTCCAAGTCCCAACCCCTGCTCAAATCCAAACACTGGAAGTGGTTACATGAACTCCCAGCAATCACTGTTGAATCAGCAATTGATGGGAAAGAAACAGACTCTACAGAGGCAGATCATGGAGCAGAAACAGCAGCTTCTCCTCCAGCAGCAGATGCTTGTTGACACGGTAAAACTTTCTCCCAATTTCTACTGCACATACCTATTGGCCCAACAGAGGGAATTCATTATTTTCCATTTCTACTTACTGTGCTTGTCTCTGTGTCTACCTACGGGACAGCCACCAGGGTGTCCTGGCTGTAAGAGAGGCTAAATCTATACATGTAAAGTGCTGCAGGAAAAAAAAAAAAAACTTGATTTACCAGCTGCTGGACAGTTGGAATGCATAGGACCTGGGCTGACTAGCCCTGCCCAGCCCAGGAATGTTTAGAGCCACCAACATGGGCATTGGTATCAGGCACAGGAAACCAGTCTTCTCCCATAGCCCCCAGGGGCAGAAAATAGGGGACAAAACTTTAATCAACTCAAATCCAAACTGATTCTAGAGGTGAAAGTGTTTTAAAGCAACTCTAAAAGCCAGTGTGGAGTTTCGAAACTTAAAATTTGGCCTCCAAAATACAAGCATCTCAGAATAGTAGATGTTTTTTAAGGAAACCGAAAATGTATTTCCCACTTTCACCACATTTAAGTGGCCTTACCTTAAAGGCAGGGTCATTATTTCCCACACATTACCCAAGCATTAACCCTACTTCACTATTTATCTGCTTGTCCCTTCTATATTCTCAAACTCCTACATTCAACAACTGCTCCAAACCCTTCCTGCCTCCTAAGACCAAAGCCTTTTCTCCAAATTTTATGCTTTCCCTTCAAACTATTTGGCCAAATGAAAGAAGAAAGAGGCAAAGTTAACCATCTCCAGGTTGATAGAGCCAAGGTACACAGAAAATAAAATTTAAAAAAAAATAAATTTATACTCAAGGAGCTTTGCAGTAAGAGTCAGAAACCCAGGGTGTGATAAGCGTATAATTCATTCAGTAAATATTTACTAATTTACAATGGGAATACAGCCATAAACAAGACAACCCTGTCTTTGTCTTTAAGGAGCTTAGAGCCCTCTGGGGATGTCAAATAAATAGGCAATTGTAATACATGTGATTAAATGCTGTGATGTGGGATTACCAGAAGTGGTTTCAGAGAGGAAGTTGTATCTACTGAAGATCTGAAGGTGAAGTAGGAGATGGAGGGAAGAACGGGGGAGGGTCCAGCCAGAAGAACCAGCATATTCAAAGACTCAGGGACAATAAGGTATACTACATATTACATTTGCTGAGGCATGTCACATGCACAAGGATAGGGAAGTGAAAAGCTAGGAGGCCAGAGATCAGAGACCAGAGGATAAGCCTTGCTAAATCAGAATTTATATTGTTGAAAAGCAATGGAAGGACTCTGCACTTCCACTGCTGGGGGCCCCAGTTCAATCCCTCATCAGGGAACTAAGATCCCTGCAAGCTGCACAGTGTGGCCAAAAACAAAAACAAAAAAAGAAAAGCAATGGAGAGGACTTTAAAGCATTTGAAACAAGGAAGCACTAGATTCAGATTTGATTTGCATTATAATAAAGGTATAAACATAGCGAGGGAAAATGTAATGGAGGCAAAGATAAAATCCAGCTTGGAGAGATTGAGGATAGTCTCCCAGAAGAGATAAAATTTGACTTTGACTTTGAAGGACTGTAGGATTCTGATGGATAGAGTGGTCCACCATTCTAGCTGGAGAGTGGACCAGAGACCGAAAGGTATAGCCTGGGTGTGTATCAGTTGGTTAGTCTGAGATTGTATGATGAAATATTTAATGCATAGTGAAAAGTACAAATCATAACAATCCTTTATGTTTTATAAGGAATGACAAATGGAATTAAGTTTGGAATCCAGAGCATGTGAGAAGAAATAATGAGAAATAAACTTATTTGATCTTGAACAAGGAATAGTGAGAAATAAACTTATAGGTGACCTTGAATGTTGCCCTAAGTTGTAGGGGAACCACTGACTGGATTGCTAAGTGACACAACTAATTTCTACTATAAGTCATAGTTTTGAAATCTCCACTCCTCCTACCCACTCCCTCCCTTTTTATGATCGTCATAAACAAAATAGCTAAGAAACAAGGGCAGTAGAAGAGAAAAACATACAATCTAAGATTGGCTTACTGGGTACACTTCCATCATTCCCATCAACACTACTAATTTGTTGACTTGTAACAGGCAGAGGTTGAATTTCTGGATTTTCAGCTCTCATTAAAAGGCGAGGAAACATTCCATGAGGGTCCTGTACTGGCACTGTCCTAACTCCCATGGAGTCCCAGTTGAGTCACCGCTGGGACAGGTGCAAAGGGCAGTAGCTAAGCTGTGAGAGATGAATGAGAATGAGGCTGCTGTTTTTGTGATTTTTATAAACCATTCACATTTCTTTTTGTTTGGCGGACATTGAGGGTGCCTGTGCTTTTTAGCATATCCAGGAAGAAACAGTCTTTGATGCCACTTTACATTAGCATATGTTTTGTAGTCATTTGCAGTCAGTTGGCAAGGCCACATAGGCTCCTAAATTGAGACATTTTCTCATGAAAGTGTATTATCCCGTACTTTCTATTATTTTCCCACCAATGAAGCACAAAGAAGAGAGATGAGTAGTACTTGTTACAGTGGACATCATAATTACCAACACGTTTTGTGCACCTACTATGTGGCAAGCACCATGCTGCGCTTTTACGGTAAAGGATTAATCCTTACAATAGGAGTATGAGAAAGGTCCTAAAATTATCCATATTTTACATTTTGAGATAGCGAAACTGAAGCAGAACAGATGTGGGCAACAGAAGATTATTTCTATGTTAGCTTTTTGGGTCCAAGATATTGGGTTATCATGAGACATTAGTTGTGAAGTTAAATTTTGTGTTGCACAGAAGTAACCTCAGGGATGGCCTGTGAGTTTACACTTGCGTAGAATGGGGATGTCCTTCTCTGGCAAATGGAGCAGTCTCCATTCAGTGTTGAAGTCTGGTCTTTGCTGCCCCTCAGCACAAAGTGACAGCATGGCAGTTCTTGTCCATGCGCAAGGCCATTAACTCTAACTCATTTGTGAACAAGTACTTTAAGAAACTCAAGTTTCCAGAGCTGTGTATGTTAACACTTTGAACAACCTAAATAACCCCTCAGGAGAATAAAAAGTCAATAAGTAGATTGAACGTATGTAAAAATAAACCCAGACTTGAAATCCAGTCTTTCATGGAGCAGCAATGGCCTGATTATCACTCACACACACGCGTGAATTCTGTTTTCTACAATAGAAACAACGGAAACACCTCATTGCATAGGAAAATATGATAGATGCTTTTGAAAAAGAGAAGATTTCAGAAAGTCCCATGTTGGCATAAAAATCAAAACTGTCAGCTTGCACAATAGTTTACAGCAGGAATGGTTGCATATTGCCACATTTGGGTTCATGGAACATCTCAAGCTGTTTCTTAAACATTTAGGGTTTGGGCAAAACCAGAAAGAGTTTCACCAACCACTTTTTCCCTTAATTTGTAAACCCATATTTAAAAGAAATGTAATCCATATGCTTCTGATTCATTTACACTTAGCTCATCAAAATTGTGTTTTATATGAATTACTTGATGCCCCCAAATCCCTGTGAGTCTTTCAAGTCTTTTTCCTTAGAAACAAGAATTTGAATTTGGTTTGTTGTTGTTTTAAAGCCACTTTTTTTCCTTTATAGTAGATTTATTCTACTTAGAAGGTTTGGAATTTGTTGGGAAACTGAGAAATACATGGTTTAAGTGGGTTCTAAATTGGGCAGCCCACATTTGGCTTCCATCTAATTAACCCATCTGTTACAAGGTTTTCTTTTCTATTTATTGACTTTTCTATAATTATATTGTTCTCTGTATACCTATGCCAATTATTTTTATCTTTGAAAAAGGGGGTTGCTTTGGGGTTCATGCAAAGTTTCAGTGAAGCCATTCTAAAAACTTCCTGATCCATCCTGAGAAAAGAATCTCCTGATGTCCAGAACTGATACAACACTCACAGCCAGGCTATTTTGTTCTCTGTTGGACGTAAACAATTTTACAGAACACTAAGCTCAGATAGGATTGCTCTGAGACCATGATAAAATGAGACAAAAGAAGGCCACTTCATAATTTTGTCTAAAAACAGACATAAACAAGGTCACTGTGCAACTCACAAAATAGGAAAAATTCCCCTTTTGCTAAATGCGTGACAAATAATTCTTTAATCAGTCATAGAATCAACCTCACTTTCTGACAGCTTACAACCTAGAACAAATCCTCGCTTCCTTAGACCCTCCCTAAATCACCCAGTCAAAGCCCAAATCCTATAATAGGTTCTTTCTAATACACTCCTGCTGAGACACCCTGTGGTCCCCCGTGATGTGCCTTCTTCCTGGCTCCAGTGAGTGATAAACCCAACAGGTATGTTCCTGTTCCTGAACGCAAATTCATGTGCCCTACACACAGCGAGGCCAAACAAACCCAAACGTCAGAGTTTGGAGCAGAGAAAGGTTTACTGCAAGGAGATGGGTGGCTTGTGCCCAAAAAACCCCAAACTCCTTGAAGGGTTTCAGCAAAGGACTTTTAAAGAAAGGTGAGGGAGGGGCGTTGTTAGTTGTTGTAAACTTCTTGGCGTCGGAATCCTTTGTTTTTGCAGCTATCCATGTAGGTCAAGTCACATGTTCCCAGTAAACCTCCAACAAGACAAACGTTATTCTCTGTTCTGTAACTTCCTATCTCTATATGAATGGACTCTTAAAGGTCAGAGCCCTGAGAATAGGCTATCCTGTATATTTCAGGCTGTAGGCAACATTCTTTTATAAAAGGTGCAGAGCCAGCAGGAGTAAGCACAGGAAAAGGGCCAGATCTAATATGGAGTCAGATTTGTTCTTCCCTCTACATTCCTGGTGATCTTTGGCTGGGGCCACTGACACTATAAAAAGAAGGCCCCTGTTTCCTCTGTTAGCCCCCAAACTCACCTACTCTAAAGATCTAAAGGTGGCTGATTCCAGAAGGAAGAAAAGAAGGGAGACTGGGAAATTTCTGGGCTCTGAGAATGGGGCGCAGAGAAACGAAGCAGCAAGAGGTCCTTGCATTGTGTGGCTGGAAAGCCTAAGTTTTTGACTCAGGATCTGGTTTTGGTTCTACCAGTGTGTGATCTTGGGCAAGTTACTTAACCTAAGGAAGCTTCCATTTCCTTATCTTTTAGGTGGGAATAACCATACTTACTTTCGATGGTTGTTTATGAGGGGGAAAAAATAGGTAATAGGCACAGAATGCCTATATCAGTATCTGATAAGTTATCTCCTCCAATCTCAGGTTGCCAGAGTTAGCAAATTAAAACATAGAATGCCTGAGTGTCCTGCACTTTATCTGGCAATCTTATTCCTACACCTTACACACTTGGTAGGACCAATATTATATATAGGTACCAAAGTATATCAGGTATGCTACAAAACAAAACTAGAAATCCTCATCTCAGAATTCATAGAAATTTTGTCCTCGCTGAAAGCTAATTGCAAAATAAAGAAAATGAGAGTAGTTACAAGACCCAAAACACATGTTGAATGTTAAGGAGAGGTAGAAATTACACTTTCATGCAGGAAATTGAAATTGAAAAGTTTTGTCTCTAAATAAGGTCCATGATTCACCACTATGACTGCAAATCATGAATAAAAACTAAGTAAGATCCATGATTCACAACTATGACTGCAAAATTTTTCTTATATTCTTACTTTTATGAATCTATACATTTTTACAACCGAGAAAGTAACAATGCTGTTTAATATGTTTTCATTTGTGTTTTCAAGGAGAAAATTGCTCCACAAGATCAGATAAACAGACATTTGACAAGGCCACCCCCAGATTATAAAGACCAAAGAAGAAATGTGGGCAACATGCAGCCAACAGCTCAGTATTCTGGTAAGTGTTCTTAAAAATTAATAAAAATCATAACTGTGCAAAGAAGAAAACTGTTCAGTTGTTAGTATTTCCTCCTTCTCCCATCTCATATTTAATTGTAACATCTTTCTTAGACTCCTTCTCTAACTCCAATTTAACTTTCAGATCAAGACCAAACTGGAATTTATTTTAGTCTACTCATCAGTTTTTCTTGCTTATTTTTGTTCCTTATTCACATATTTCACTGCTCTCAGGACTACCTGTGAGAGTCAAAAAAGCATAAATATTTTCTAACTGCTAGGTTCAACCATTCTCCTCCCAACAGCATATCTTGACCCAGATAGTGTAAGGTAAGCAGACATTTCTCCCTCATAGTCGCATTTGTAACTTACATAGTGCCCAATCTTTTCATCTCCACCTTTGGGCTCATCTCCCTAAGACAAATAGCCCTATCACCAAAAAATAATTGAAAAGCAAATTAAGTCTTTAGGAAGTCTCTCAAAAATACCAAAGGTGGATTGCATTTAAAATATAAAGCAAGAGGGTTCCCTTTTCTCCACACCCTCTCCAGCATTTATTGTTTGTAGATTTTTTGATGATAGCCATTCTGACCTGTGTGAGGTGATACCTCATTGTATCATTGAATTGCATTTCTCTAATGATTAGTGATGTTGAGCATCCTTTCATGTGTTTGTTTGCAATCCGTATATCTTCTTTGGAGAAATGTCTATTTAGGTCTTCTACCCATTTTTGGATTGCGTTGTTTGTTTTTTGATATTGAGCTGCATGAGCTGCTTGTATATTTTGGAGATTAATCCTTTGTCAGTTGCTTCGTTTGCAAATATTTTCTCCCATTATGAGGGTTGCCTTTTCGTCTTGTTTATGGTTTCCCTTCCTGTGCAAAAGCTTTGAAGTTTCATTAGGTCCCATTTGTTTATTTTTGTTTTATTTCCATTTCTCTAGGAGGTGGGTCAAAAACTTGAGGACATGGGGGAGGGGGAAGGGTAAGCTGGGACGAAGTGAGAGAGTGGCATTGGCATATATACACTACCAAATGTAAAATAGGTAGCTAGTGGGAAGCAGCCGCATAGCACAGGGAGATCAGCTCAGTGCTTTGTGACCACCTAGAGGGGTGGGATATGGAGGGAGCGAGGGAGACGCAAGAGGGAGGGGATGTGGGGATCTATGTATACGTATAGCTGATTCACTTTGTTATATGGCAGAAACTAACACACCATTGTAAAGCAATTATACTCCAATAAAGATGTTTAAAAAAAAACCCAAAAAATAAAGCAAAACTTCTTAATGGGTATCAATATAGCATAGGTGGCAGACACTACCCCTAAAATCCCTCCCTTCCACTCTCTGAACTCCAAAAGAACCTCTTTTAAACATAACCTTTGCTACCCCTGCCTTCCCCTAGTCAGCATCTGTTTGAGCCTTTCTGCCCAGAACTCTCTGCGGCTTGTCATGTTAAACTAAGCTTGTCCTCTATTTTCCTAAATTCTCTCTGCTTAAGGCCATAAAAGAGATTCTCTAAAGAAGGAGGGGCTGTGAATATTTCTGTTTATTAATATTTTCTGGTCCTGTTAAGTGTAGTAATCAATATGTTGTTCTCATTTATTTAAACATTTTCAAATGCACCAGATTGCCTCTTTCCACTAAAATTAGGAACGGGATATATATATTCCACTCTCTAAGATTGCTTTGCTTCAGGGCAAAAGCAGGATTCTCTGAGTCTGTCCTCAAGGAGGTTGAAAGACAATATGGGTATTATTTGGAACATGGCTTCTTATATCATGGCCTATCAGTGGCTTTGGGGGAAGCTAAGAGCCATCTGAAATATTATATCAAATTCAAGGTGAATGTTTGTATTTTTCTTTTCCCATTCATATAAAAGATTCCCAAGGATAGAAGTCTAAGGCTGGTTTGGTGGCTCTACCATGTTATCAGGGATCCAGCCTTCTTTAGTCTTTCTACCCCACCTTCTTGAGCATATAGCTTCCATCCTAAGGGTTGCCTTGTGGCCACCACATCACCAGTCTTCATATCCATATTCCAGATAGAAAGGTGAAAGATGGGAAAAGGTAAAATGGCCTCCCAAATGAGTCAGATTCCCTTTTTAAAGTAGGTTTTTTTGGACACTCATCTAGTAACTTTTTTGTTTTTTAATAAATTTATTTATTTGTTAATTTTGGCTGCATTGGGGCTTTGTTGCTGCACACAGACTTTCTCTAGTTGTGGTGAGCAGGGGCTACTCTTCGTTGTGGTGCACAGGTTTCTCCTTGTGGTGGCTTCTCCTGTTGCAGAGCACGGCTCTAGGCACACGGGCTTCAGTAGTTGCAGCACGTGGACTCAGTAATTGTGGCCTGTGGGCTCTAGAGCATAGGCTCAGTAGTTGTGGCACACGGGCTTAGTTGCTCCGCAACATGTGGGATATTCCCGGACCAGGGATCGAACCCATGTCCCCTGCCTTGGCAGGTGGATTCTTAACCACTGTGCCACCAGGGAAGTCCATCACCTAGTAACTTCTGCCTTTAGCCAGAATTTATTCATATGGACCCCCCATCAGCAAGGATGTTTGGCAAATGTGGTTTTTCAGCTGGGCACATTGCTGCAAAATCAAGGCTCTGTTTCTAAAGAAGACAGGAAGGTTGGGTATTTGGGAGGGACCTAGAAGTCTCTTCCATAGTACATATGGGCATTTTCCTGAGGGAGGTGACCTTAGCAACCAGCTGCTAACCCCCAGATGGGTAAGAATCACCACTCTAGAGCACTGTAATTCACGTGCCTTCTGAGAAGAAATAAACAAGCACAACACAAACTCTTTTATCATTTTTTATTTCAATCTCAGTACTATAATAATCACCTTGCCCAGATGTTAATATTAAAAATGATGTCTGGGGCTTCCCTGGTGGCGCAGTGGTTGAGAGTCTGCCTGCCGATGCAGGGGACACGGGTTCGTGCCCCAGTCCGGGAGGATCCCACATGCCGCGAAGCGGCTGGGCCCATGAGCCATGGCCACTGAGCCTGCGCGTCCGGAGCCTGTGCTCCGCAACGGGAGAGGCCACAACGGTGTACAGGACCCGCGTACAGCAAAACAATAAATAAATAAAATAAAAAATAAATTTAAATGATGTATGAAAAACACCTAGAACAATTTCTACCACAAATTAAGAGCTTCTAAATATTAACTGTGATTAATATTTTTTTATCTTTATGGAAATTCTCCCTATTCTAGTTGTTTAAAAATACAGCTCTCCTCATAAACCTTCTCAAGGCATATTGTTAAAATAGGGGGCACCTAGAGGGAGTGATTTTTTTTTTATTATAAATTTATTTATTTATTTTTATTTTTGGCTGCCTTGGGTGTTCATTGCTGCGCATGGGCTTTCTCTAGTTGCGGCAAGGGGGGCTGCTCTTTGTTGCGGTACGCAGGCTTCTCATTGCGGTGGCTTCTCCTGTTGCAGAGCATGGGCCGTAGGCATGCAGGCTTCAGTATTTGTGGCACGCAGGCTCAGTAGTTGTGGCTCGTGGGCTCTAGAGCGCAGGCTCGGTAGCTGTGGTGCACGGGCTTAGTTGCTCCGTGACATGTGGGATCTTCCCGGACCAGGTAGATTCCAGCCCTTTGCACTGGCAGGCGGATTCTTAACTACTGTGCCACCAGGGAAGTCCCTAGAGGCAGTGATTTTTAAAGCCTCGAAATTTTTTCCATAGCATTTCCATAATGGAAATTCTCTTCTCATGAAACCTGCAGATACCAAGCTTGATATTGCTTAATCTCAGTAGCAGCCTGTGCACTCTGAGTTATTGTCCAAGTTTCTCCTATCTGACTCTGATCCCTCTTCATCAAACACTGCCCTACACAGTCAGGGCCTTGTGCTAAACCTGGAGATACAAGGAGATAAAGAGACTGTTTCTGCCTTCAAGGGGGGTGTAGCTTAGTGGGGACATATTTTAAAACAAATAGCAAGGCCTTCAGTCTTTCAAAGTGTGTACCACGCTAGCTATCCTCAAGCAGTAGGGGATATGCTAGGGTTATAATTGCAACCATGCTCTCTTCACATACTGCCATTCTGATACTCATATGTGTGTCTAGTTCTCTGTTTCTCAGTATCTCTGATTCTCTGTGCCTCCCTGCCTCTCTGCTGGGAGAGTACTTTAAAAGAGTATCTTTCTCCAAGTTATATCTTTGCCTCAATCTCTCATTCACTCGTTCATTCATTCAATAAATATCAATTGAATACCTACTTTGCACCATCCACTGAACTTGGAGAATATGACAGTGAACAAAACAGGCAAAAATTCTTTCTCTCATGGAACTTATCATCCAGCAGGCACTTTTATTTATCTTTCTGGCATTCCATTTCTGCCTCTCAAGATGTCTTGCCATGATGATTTTAACCTCCTCAAGCCAGCAAGATTTCAATGTGTCAGTTAATCACTATCCAATAGGTGGAACCTCATTCAGCAGACTGTGATTGAGTGGTCCCACATTCAATCACTTATTTACAGGTATCAACATAACTAGCTGGCACTTTGAGGCTCCATGTATTTCCCAATACAGAAGCTAAATGCTAAATGAAAACTTGAAAGAGCAAATGCAGCTTGAGAGAGGAGGCTGGAATATCAGGGAAAGCTTGATGAAGGAACTTGGACCTTGGCCTGAGCCTTTGAAGAAAAGATAGGGCTTGGTGAGGTAAGAAGGGCATCATATGAGAAGGAAATGGCTGAGTCAAAGTAGTTCATGATGTGTGGATAACAGTGCGATAATAACTAATCCTCCTAGAGCAGAGTACTTTCTGTATGGAAGTAATCACTGGAGCATGGATTACATTGAATTCCAGATGTTTGAAGAGATGGGAATTTACCTGTCTTATGAAAGCTTCTTGAGTGGGGATGCAGATGAAAATTGGACATGATTTTCAAGGCCATAGATTTGGACCGTTAATCTAGTAGCCATGTATAGGGTGCATCCACATGTTCTAATTTGGACCCAGGGGTGACCAGTAGCATGGACTTCATGACAGCTGGATAATCAAAGTTGTAGTCTTTGGTCTTGAAACAGAGTAAAGCTAATTCAAAATGGAAGATTGACTATCACTTCCCCTCAATGATTCCAGAAGAATAAAGCCTAAAAAATAGAACCATTCTATTTCAGTCTTCCTTCTATAATGTGTAAACTCTTGACCAAGGGGTAACTTAGGGTGATACTTCCCCCAAAAGCTGTCTTATTCCTTTTATATAATATGCTATGATGATTATTTCTCTTTATTTGTTCTTACACACAAAGGCAGTCTCAGAGCTGACAAGCTATCGTAAATCGCTATAAGAGAAGAGATAACCTACTGTTATGAACTAATATAATTATCTTCTTTTTCTCAGGTGGTTCATCAACAGTGAGTTTAAACTCTAACCAGGCTTTGGCAAACCCAGTTTCAACACACACCATTTTAACTCCAAATTCCAGCCTCATGTCTACTTCTCATGGGACAAGAATGCCATCCTTATCCACAGCAGTTCAGAACATAGGGATGTATGGGAATCTGCCTTGCAATCAACCTGGAACATACAGCGTCACTTCAGGAATGAATCAGTTGACCCAACACAGAAACCCAAACCAATTGATAGCAAATCAAAACAACCCTCTGATGCCCCGGCCACCCACTTTAGGGCCCAGTAATAATAATAATAATGTGGCCACTTTTGGAGCTGGATCTGTTGGCAATTCTCAACAATTAAGACCAAACTTAACCCATAGTATGACAAGCATGCCAGCACAGAGAACGTCGAATGTAATGATCACATCCAACACAACGGCACCAAACTGGGCCTCTCAAGAAGCAACAACCAAACAGCAGGAAGCGCTGAAATCTACAGGAGTCCGCTTCCCCCCAGGCACACCTACAGCCTATACTCCAAACCAGTCACTGCAACAGGTGGTAGGTAGCCAGCAATTTTCGCAGAGAGCAGTGGCTCCCCCTAATCAGTTAACACCAGCAGTGCAAATTAGACCCATGAACCAAATGAGCCAGACGTTAAATGGACAAAACATGGGTCCACTCAGAAGTCTGAATCTCAGACCCAATCAGCTAAGCACACAGATTTTGCCTAATTTGAGCCAGTCAGGAACAGGGTTGAGTCAGTCGAGGACAAGCATAAGCCAGCCATCATCCCTGACAGCCGGCAGTTTTCCTTCACCCAACCAAAGTTCCAGGGCTTTTCAAGGAACCGACCATGGTAATGACTTAGCTTTTGACTTTCTCAACCAACAAACTGATAACATGGGCCCTGCCCTAAACAGTGATGCTGATTTCATTGATTCTTTATTGAAGACAGAGCCTGGTAATGATGACTGGATGAAAGACATCAACCTTGATGAAATCTTGGGGAACAACTCCTAAAGAAGAAAAGGGAGACAATTCACAAACTCCAAGCACTAAAAGGCAGTATTTTACAAGGACTCTGTAAAGGCCAAACTGTTGACTTTTAGTTGGACTCTATGAAGATACCTTGGCTTAAAAATGGAAAGCAGAAAGTAACTGTAGCGGTGAACATTTTAGTCCAAATGCTTGTTTTAAATCTCAAACCTGGAAGTAAAACATTGGGATCACTTTTTCCCTGTCTACACCCCAGGACACAGTATCCAGTTTATCCAAACAGAACTGTGATGTTGATGTGTAATTAGTTGTGTAAAATAGGCTTCCCAAGCTCCTTTTCTCCCTGAAAGAAAAGTAATAGAACTTCTGGCTTGTTTAAACCCCACGTCATGCGGAGGTACTAGTTCCAAGCAACAAGCAACAAATTCCTTAATTTTCTCTAACAGATATGAAGTGTGGTTTAATCCCTCCACTTTGTCTTTTCATTTAGGTTTCCTAAAACTTCCAGGGTAGATTGAAATGTTACAGATTTGTTGGGAGTAACCAAACAGTGTCCTAAGTAAACGAAAACTGGAGAACATAGAGAACACCCAGTGGACTATAGAATTTCTTCCCCAGATTCATCCCCTCACTTTTTCAGTTTTCCCACATATCCTATACTTCAAGATGCTGTGTCTAGTGATGAAACAAGAACGCAGAGATGGCCAACTTTTTTCCACAACCAATTTCCAAATCCAGTTTCTGAATCTTAGATTCAGTCGCGACCTATCCTAATCATACTGAAATGTTAGTGCACATGTGTCTGCATCAGATTTCACTACTTAAAAGGGAAAACACCACATTGGGCATTGCTATAAAGGAGATGTATTTGACCACAAATAACTTGGGGTGTTGCTTACTGTGATGATGACTGCTGGTTAGTCCCCAAGCTGAGTGAAATTGAGCCTGGCCCTCTCTGCTTATTTTGATGACCAGAGACTGATTTGTAAGAAAAGGAAGTTTGGAGAACAAAGCTGACAGTAGAAGGTATCATGTTTTGGTTGAAGATAAGAAGCAAAAGGTCAGGACCAGGGATGGTGGGTACGGGTGTGTACAAATCTATTTCATAGGGTTTGAAGGAAAGCATAATTGAGACAAAAAATAATCTGGCCTTATTTGGACACATTATTTGGGTGAACAGCTAAATAGAATGTGATCTATTAATAGCAGTCTACTCATTCTTCTGTCCCTGATGCGATGAATCATTGCCACATGCTAGATGGGCCCTTCATATCCAGGTTTTCTCCCTCAGGGCTGAGCACTGTATCAAAGAAAGAGTTCCTATTGAGTTGTGTAACAGATCAGCTGCAAAATGGCAAAGATGTGTGCTGATTTGGGATGTATGCAAAATATCTCTATCATTTTCCTCATTACAGAGGAACACAGGTTACCTTCAGCTATTTTAGTTATACACTCTCGTATTCAATTATCAAGTGATATTTAACTGAAATCATTTAATAACTCTTTAAATACCTTTCTAAAAAGAACACATTTTGAAAGTTCTGCAAAGCCCTCTTGCAATCTTTAAAATGTCTAGAAGCACTCTCTTTTACACAATACCAACATCACTGGCCCGGAATCTTTTCTGTGCTAGGTTGTAAATATAAATAAATTACTTGTTTTGTAAACTTTTGTAAAGAATATTTTGGTAGAAATACTTAAAGCATATTCTTTGGGTTATATTTATACATATGTGAAATAAATATACTATCAAAAGGTTATATTTTATACAAAAAGTAAATTGTTACCTTTTGTATGCTAATATACAAAGTTTTGTATCATATGATGGTTTATTTTTAGCTCTTACACTTCAACCCTAGGTGGTCAAGTGGGAACTTTTGAAAACTATCAAGAGGCTTGTTAGACAAATTTATATTCTGAAACCTCAATAAGAAAGCATTCCAGGTTTCAACTTTCCTTTTTTTTTTTTTCCTGCTCCCAAATTCTTTTTTAAACCCATAGTTGTGTCTTGTTTGATTATTCTGCTGTGCACATTGTATTGGTCCTTGTTGCATGTGGTCTACTGTGTGTTTTCCCATTTTATAAAACAGTGTTTCTCCATGCAAAAAAGTAAGGAAAAAGTTATGTACATATAAACACTTTTATTTTATGGCTCCTCCATGTTACTGTATATATCTGCCAGCACATCCCAGTTACACTCCTGTGATTCAGCTTATTTTTACCCTAACATAAATAGTATGTTTTGTAGTAGCTATCAAATTTAAGAGAGAGAGCAATCAAAATGTTTGGATTTTCTTCTATCTTAATGTGAATTTCATAATTAATGTCTATTTATTCAGCTATTCATTAAAATACAGGATTCTTTGGAAAAAATGGTGTAGTCTATAGTTTCTGTTTGTTGGCAGCCTATTACCAAAGATGATGTAATTTTCCTGAAAGCTGAGATAATGACGATTTGATAGACATATGCAACCAAAACTTAAGGATTTACAACTTAAAAGCTATGGAATACAATTTCCCTTTTACAGAAATACCAGACTACTTAACTGTTGGCATTGTTTATCATTCTGACACATTATACACGAGATAGAAGTAATTTTCTTTTTTCTTTTTTAAATTCAAAGACTAGAAAGTCATTTAAGCAAATAATTCATTCTTGGCTTTGTGTTAAGCCCAATGAAGACAAATAACTCTGCTCTAAGTGAATGCACTAATATTACTTGCGTTACTGTAACTGTACCCATAACTGTAAAGATTTCAACTTGTAAGACAAGTATTTTGTATCGCGTGTAATTTCATGTGTTAAAAAAATAGTTTAAAAAATTCAGAAGTGGTTCTCTTGTATGAAATCATGCTTTCAGTCACCAACAATGTTGTTGCTCTATCACAGAAAGTTCTGATGGGCAAATTTATTCTCTGGGAAGCTTCTAATACTAGTGAAATGCTGATGTGACCCATTTCAATATTCTTTACTTCGCTTAGAAAGTTTGTATTAAGATCCCATATGCACAGCAACTACTAAATACTGGAGAAACACAGCCTAATTCTCAGGCACGGCGGACCTTTGCCTGGCCTGCTGTGTGGCATTTGGGCAGACCAGGCTGAGTGAACACAGGGCCAGGTAAACACAGCCTCACTGAGCATATTTACACAGTCCTTCTTGGGAGTCAAGGAGGTTGAGAGAAAGATGGGCCTTTGTAGGAGGCAAGGGAAACCATTCTATCAAATTTTCTTGCTCCATTGTTGAAATATGTTGCTGGGGTTCCACTGTCCCTTCCCCCTCTGCCAAAAGAGATGGGTGACATTATCCTTTTTATTAGCATTATTAATGGAGCAATAATAAAATTTATATTTTATGTAGTGCCTGATCAATGACTCTGGAAGGTTGTAAACAAAATCAACATCAATAAAAATAAATAAAAGGCATACAAATTAAGAGAAAGAAATATGTAATTCTAAAATTATCCAGTCAATCCTAGTATGTACCCATGGAAGGATCCTTGAGAGTAAATGAGAAGGTAGACGTGAGCGCAAGAGAGAGAGAGGCTCAGCTTCTTCCTCCTCTGTGTTTGCAAAGGCAGTACAAATTCTTAAACGTTGTATCTGCTATTTCCATTTTATATCTCTGTGACTGTATTTCCTCACTCAAAAATGAGGGCGTGTGGTTGAGATAGCTTTACATTTCTTCCCAACTCTAAAACTCTGTGATTGATTATTTTTCCAAAAAATTTTTCCAAAGCTAAGTGGAAAGTTAACCAAAGAGACTCAAAGCATCATTTTTAAAATAGAAATCAGTGTTCAATCAACCTTTTGAAAATGTTCAGATTGCCAGTCAACTTTATTTAGCAAAGCACCCCTCTGCTTGAAAATTAAATCATATGAAAATGAGATTTCATCAAAAGTAAGCCAGAACTAGTCTGTGGACTAATAGAAAGACAATGTAGATGTAGGTGCCCACTGACTACATACAAGTCCAAGTTCTGAAGATCAAAAGCTGGGATGTGATATTAAATGGGCATCTTCTTGTGAAATCATAGAATTTCATAAAGAAAATATTTGCCTAATAGGGAGAAGAAATCCCATACTTTGAGTAGCATACTCCGTTGGGTATATAATAATGAATTTTCGTGAGTTGTAAATGGCAGTGTTACGTCTTTTAAATACATTTCCTAAATTCCTATAGCAGACAAAGTGCAGGTAGTGCCCTACTGTTAACTTCACTGGCAATAAAAACGTTATTAAAACATTACACCATGAGAATTAAGAAACATATTGACCTTAGATTTTTAAAAGTAAATGCTGTTGTCCCTGACCTGTATGCAATAATATTAAAAGGGGGCTTTTGTTTGTTTACATAAATAGCATTTTAAGTTTGCTTTTTACCAAATTGAATCATCATTACCTCCAGGCTTTGCATAAATATATAGAAACTTTTTACAATACTTAGAATTCTTTCAGGAAAAGGGAAGGAGAAAAATGTATAAAAGACTGTAAAACCATTGACGGTTTTCATAGGGTTCTTTCAGCAAAAGGGACAGAAGAAGGAAGGAAGAAGGAAGGAAGGAAAGAGAACATATCTCAAATAGGCTTAAAGAAAGGAATCTACTGATGGACATAACTGCAAAGGCCAGGAGCTAGTTCTGGGTTTAGACACAGCTGAATCCAGCAGGTAACAACGTCATCAAGAATTGGTTCTTGGGGCTTCCCTGGTGGCGCAGTGGTTGGGAGTCCGCCTGCCGATGCGGGGGACACGGGTTCGTGCCCTGGTCTGGGAGGATCCCACGTGCCGCGGAGCGGCTGGGCCCGTGAGCCACAGCCGCTGAGCCTGTGCGTCCGGAGCCTGTGCTCCGCAACAGGAGAGGCCACAACAGTGAGAGGCCCGCGTACCGCAAAAAAAAAAAAAAAAAAAAGAATTGGTTCTTTTCTGTCCCTCACCTTTGCTTTCCTCAGTCTTGGCTCCATTCTCAGGCAGGCCCCTCTCTCATGGTGTCAAGATGGCTGCTAGAAGCTCCAGACTTATATCTTCATAACTCCACATCCAGCTTGAACCAACTTTACATCTCACAGGCTTTGATTAGGGCATGTGCCCATCCCTGGACAATCACTTTGGCCAAGGAGTTGCAGTCTGATTGGCCAGTCCCGGGTCAAGTGCCTATCCCTGGAAGCAGAGGGAGTATTAATACAATCAGACTATATGGAGTTAGAGTGGGAAAGAGAAGGGAGGGAGGGAGGGAGGGAGGGAAGGAGGGAGTCTTCTTCCTCATTCTTGTCTCCTTGTGGTAACATGGTAGTTAACTTCGGCTCATGTCTATGTTCTACGCTGGAAAAATAGATAGGAAAAAATTATGAAGAGCAAAAAATGTTGCTTATAGAAAATCTTTACCTTTCCATTTGGGAAAGGTCACCCCTACTCAGAGATTTTACCATACCTCATTAGCCATGACTGTGTCTATGGCCTTTCAGATCTTCAAGAGAGGCTAGGTGTTAAGTATTTAGAGTTGTAGCCCCTGTAGTAGAGGATGGCAAGGGAACAGGTGGTTGGAAATGATGTAAATATAAAGACATGCATGGGAATGATAAACATAAATTCAAGATGTTAATTATCTTTGAGGGATTATAGAGAAATGTAATTGAGAGGATGTATACAAAGGACTCAAATTATGTTATTTTCCAAGCTGAATGAAGACTACATAGCTGTTATTTTTTAATGCCTTTTTATATATCTGAAATAGATTATTAGAAATCAAATGAAAGCTAAGTTAAATTATTTGGGGTTTTGACTAAAGGCATTCTGCTGTGAATAAATGAATGAATAAATAGTGATTGATTTAGAATTATGGTGGTATGCAGATGAGATACACTGCAAGGTACACTGAAAGGCCCTCCTGACTAAAATAACTAAAATACTAAATTTTAACATAAAAGGAAGATTCCAAACTTACTAAAAACTACAAAAATAAAAGCCATGTGCTACTAGCATAAGTGTAGACATAAAGTTCCATGTTGTAGAATTGAGGGTATAAAAATAAACACTCACATTTATAGTCAAATGATACTTGAGAATGCCAAGACCATTCAAGGGGAGAGAACAGTCTTTTCAAAAATAGTGCTAGGACAATTGGACATCCACATGCCAAAAAAAATGATATTTTGACTCCTACCTCACACCATAAACAAAAGTGAACTCAAAATGGTTCACGAGACCTAAAGTAAAACTAAAAATATAAAGCTCTTAGAAAAAAAAAGATGTAAATCTTCATGATCTTGGATTAGGCAAGATAGTTTCTTAGATTTGACACCAAAAACATAAGCAACAACGACAACAAAAATAGATGAATTGGACTTCATCAAAATCAAAAACTTGTGTGATCCAAGACCACTATCAACAAAATGAAAAGATAGCTGTATTAGTCAGATATCTCCAGAGAAAAAGAATCACAGAAATAGTAGGATAAATATACCTACACATACATATATAATATGTATATTAAAAAACCACTGAATTGGACACATTAAAGGGATAAATTTTATGGTCTGTGATTTATATCACAATCAAACTATTTTAAAAAGAAAAAATAAATAAAGGGGCATTTAAAAAATAGATCAGTGCATTACCACCAAACCAATATGCCATGCTCAGAAATAAAGTAAAACCAGGAATCCTCGGACATAAGCAAATGTCAACATCAGCTTTGGCCCTGACAGTTTCTGGAGACCTTGAACTTGCATTTTGGCAACTTCACAGGGTGTGGGGGACAGGATATACAGGCCAGGGCACTTTCAAGGTGAGGAGTCCAATTAAAAGATCCCCTGCCAAAAGCTGGTAATCCAAAGGAATATAACCACAGAGTAAGGGTAAAACTGAAATAAACCCTGCTGTGTTACAAAGGGGAAAAATTCTTCCCTGGAAACATATAACCAAAGTCAGCATTCATATGAGTTTGGGTTTGTACTCATAAAAGTTTACACATTAAAAAAAAAAAAAACAACCTGAGTGCAGAATTTTATTTGAATTGTCCCCAGGTTGGGTACACCCTCAGGAAACAGACAGAAAAAAATGCAATTCCTCTTAGGAGCTTTCAAAAAATCTCCACAAAATTTCAAAGAAAACTAGCATCAGATCCATTATCAAAAATCACAAAACACACAAGTAAACAAAGCATCATGAGTGAGAACCAGCAGAAACAGCAGACAGCAGAAGAAGACATAGATGTTGAAAATAACAGACACAAAAAAGACCTAAATTTAATACACTTAAATGAAATACATAGAAAGAAGTAGAAGCTTAGAAATATCAGCACAAATTGAATATTGTCCTGAGTAAAAGATTAGGTGTACATAGAATATTCATAAATTTGATAACATTATATGCCATAAAATAGCCTTGTTAAATTTCAAAACATCAGTATTATACTGACCACATTCACCATCCCCAATTCACTTAAGTTAGAAATGAAATTTAAAAGATAATGGGAAAACTCCATTCACTTGGACATTAAAAAAAAAAAGAAAATCTAAACAACTCATGGATCAATGAAAAAAATGTAAGATAGATAGCTAGTGGGAAGCAGCCACATAACACAGGGAGATCAGCTCAGTGCTTTGTGACCACCTAGAGGGGTGGGATAGGGAGGGTGGGAGGGAGAAGCAAGAGGGAGGAGATTTGGGGATAGATGTATATGTATAGCTGATTCACTTTGTTATGAAGCAGAAACTAACACACCATTGTAAAGCAATTATACTGCAATAAAGATGTTAAAAAAGCTGTAATAAAATATAGAAAATGTTTGCAATTAAACAAAAATAGAAAACTTATGTTGGTTAAGCAGTTCTTGGAGAGAAATTTATGCTCTTAATTGCCTTTCATTAGAAAAAAGGCTCAGAATGAATTTTAAAAATCCAACTTGAAAAGTTAGAAAAAGAGTGTAGGATAAATCTAAAGGAAGTGTGAGTAAATAATAAAAATAGAAAAAATTTAATTAATAAAAATAAAAGCAAAAACAAACATGCAATTGAGAGAACTGACATAATCAAAAGTTGACTCTTTAAAGATATTAATTAGCAGACTACTGGAGAGACTCATCAAAGGAAAAAGAGAGAAAAAATTACTAGGAATTAAAAAGAAATATAATATTCACTATTGTGAATCAATTTATGGCAATAAATTTGAAAATTTAGAGGTAATGAATGAATTACCACAAAATATAACTCTTCAGAACTGATAATGGAGAACCTGGATAACAGGCAGCTGGGATACATGTTCAAAATCTTACTATAAGGAAAACAGCAGGACAAAAGCAGCTTAGCAGAAAGATTTTACTAAATAGTCAAAGAATAGCTAAGTTCATTTTTACATGAATTTTTCCAGAGAAGTGAAAAACAAATGACACTTTCCAACTCACTTTTCGAAGCTGGCATAACCTTGATGCCAAAACAAGACATGGATGGAAGGCACATGAGAGGAAAATAACAGGCTGGCTACACTCGTGAACATAGTTTTGAAAATCCCTAAACCAAATTTTAGCCAACACAACCCAGTAGTATATAAAAAACATAGTAAATTATGACTGAGTTGGGTCTCTCCCAGGAATACAAGTTCGGTTTAATATTTTAAAAACGGATAGGAGCAAGACAAAGTTGCCAACTATCATCACTCCCACTCAGTCTACTCAGAGGAATGAAACAAGAAAAAGAAATAAAACACCTAAAAATTGCATAGGAAGGACCAAAACAAACATTGTTTGGATAACCACAAATAGATATGATTACCTATTTAGAAAACCCCCAAAGAATCCAACAAGTTTCCTTGATACAATTGATGCATAGAAGCAATCTGTTTACACTACCAACCATTAAAAAGTATAACTGGAAAAAACTTATCATTCACGACAATATCCAAAACAAAAATTTAGGGTATATAAATAAAGCCCTATATTAATAAAATTATTAAATTCTAATGAAAAACATTTTGAAAGACCTGATAAATAGAAAATCATACCATGCTCTTGGACAGGAAGAATCTATATTTTAATATCTTCAACTTGATCCATTGCAGAAGGATTTGTGAGGATACCTCTTGGTGCTTCCATACTCAACGATAATAGCACATAGGCAGTTTCCACAATCTAGTCTTTAAAAAGGCAAGGTAACCAAAGATTCAGTTCCCTCAAGGATGAAGCACTGGGTCATCCCACCAAGGCAAGCTCCAAGAGAATATCTGACCAAGAGAAATCTATAATGTGTGGTAAAGGGGTTGACGAATATTAATGATAGCCTTAGGATCAACTACAGCCTTAGGGACTGTACTTTGTCTCATTAATTCACCTATTGTTAAGCCCGTTTTTGTTTTTCCCTTTTTCAGGGAACTGCATCTTGAACCTTGAATAATCGGTGACAGGATAGAGTGAACATAGTGTGGGACTTTGAGCGGATCTGAGTGGTACAAGGGATGTTTTGTAGCAGATCCAAAAAGGGCTTCACCACATTCTCTCAACCAATCCTGGACAGCTGCTGTGCAAGATGATTGCTTCCTGTGTATCTCTGCCTTGGGGTGTCCTCAGCATACTCAACCCACACATGGGACAAGCCATAAGTGACAGGGAGTTAATGCCCCAGGGCGATCTTCAACCAATTTAGGACAGGAATTGGCGGACAAGTATTCTAAGTTCCACCTCCCTTAGTGGATAAATCTAATGTGTGTTTCGTATTCTTTCAGAGCTGCCAGCTGGAATAAGCCCAAGTGATAACCTGCTCATGAACTCTCACTTTATCTGCTTTTCTTCTTTCTGAGGCTCTTACTTCCTCACATCTTTACAATGCTTCCCAGAATCGCTTCCCAGAAAAGCTGCTTATATCCAAATCTTTGTCTTAGGATCTACTTTGGGGGGAATTAAACTAAAAACCCAAATTGTCCATCACCAGTAGAATGGGTAAATTGAGGTGTTGTCCTGAAATAGAATGCTATGCTGCAGAAGGGAATTAGCTAAACACATCACCATAATGTTGAGGGGAAGAAGTAAGTCACAAAAATACAGCTCTATTCTGTTTAGTATTTAAAAGGCAAACGAAAGATATAATTTAAAGATGCATACAGGACAGCGAAATTGAAAAGAAAAGCAAGAGAATGATTATCATAAAAGTCAGTCTAATAGTTGCCTCTGGGGTGTGTAACAGAAAGGGCTTTTAAGGTACTGGCGATATTCTATTTCTTAACCTGGTTGTGTGTACGCCAGTCATTGTGATATTATTATTCTTTAAATTATACATATGTATTTTATTTACACTTTGATATGTTTCATGATAAACAATTTTTAAGTGCTGCCAAATTAAGTATGTGAGAGACAGAGGATTGCAATCAATCAAACAATCCGTCACTAAGTACAAGGGTTTTGCACTCAGATTGCTTTGCAAGTGTTTTGTTTTCATTCCATTTTAATGAAATCAGAGCTTGAAATCATACAAGATGCATTATGTATGTGATTCATGCAAGAAAGACTTCAGAGCCTCCCATTTGCAAAACCATACCAAAAAGAAAGGCCTTGGTCCTAACATCAAAAGATTTATGTACGAAGGCACTTTATAAGCTATATATTTAAATGTTTAAGATTTACATTTTAAGTTAAAACATTTATGTATATTTGTATGTATATAGTATATGTATACATATATATAATTCTCTCTTTAATCCAATTTTATTTCCTTGTTTAAATTAACTGACAAACAACCAGTTCTATTCAAATCATATAAGAAGACATCTACTCTATTAAACATTAAGGAAATGAACTAAAATTTTTAATTTGTGTAAGGCTTTGTTTGAGAACTAATGCGAGGTGAGGATAGAATGGCACAGAGGTTATGTATGTTTGAAAACTAAGCTTGATCCTTAACATTTATTCCTGAGAAAATGTAAGACTTAAATATTAAGGAAGATTATCTCCAATATGAATGGATACAACATAAATAATCTTCAAAGTAGTTTTTACTCATTATTCATTCATATACTAACTTGAAAGCAACATGTCACTTTTCAAAGCACTGAAGAAAAAGTTAAACATATAAAAAGATAGTTAGGTATATAAACCTCATTTATATATGTGTCTCCATTTGTATAATTCTGCCTTTCAACACTTACTGGAAAAATAGAAGATTATTCTACATCTGGTCTTTTGGTCAAAGTTGGCGGGGAATTTGGTTAATCTTTGGAGTGATCAGAAGGTTTGAAGGATGTCTTAATCCTGCTCCGAGTGTGTCAAAGTAGATAGATGTCTTTGTTCATTTCACAAAACCAAATAAGAGTGGTGGTGTGCGGATTAGAATTTGACAATTCAATCCAGATGACTACTTTATTATGGAAAAATATTCCACATCCCTTATCTATTCCAGAGAGTATATCATAGAGAAGGCACTATAGCTACACTATGATACAGTTGCAAATATTAAAATGAAGGGTTATAAGAAGAAAACACAGCTGTTAAAGGGCAGTGACTGAGTGAATTCATTTAGTGTTACATATCTATGATGATGTTGGTTATTCAAGATTTTTTCCAAAACTCATTTCAAAGGCTCTCACTTTAGCATTTCAAAGGTAGTGGATAATATTTGGGGGAAAAAAGTATCACTTCTTTTAGATGCAATAATAATAGAATTTGAAAGCTAAATATGCAAAGGCTTTATAAAATGATGTGTATTGGGGAGTTCTGAATGTCCATTGTGCGCACAGATGTCTCAGTTAGAAAATGAAATATTGGCATGTTTCATAGTTTTTCTTTCTTGAAGTCATTTGCACTTGTGCAATGACATGAGCTCTCTTTATGACACAGAGAGAAAAGCTGATCATCTCAAAAAAATGGGTAAAAATTTGGCTCTCCAAATTTAACTGACCCTGGATGTGAGTTATTAAACAAATAAAACACTGCATATGTGTGTTTATTTGCTTTTATTTTAAAAATTCAAAACATGTCAAGGCATATTTCACCTCAGAAAAATATGTTCAAACTATTTTACATTTTAAAGTTAAAACATGTAGTGCTCCATTCAGAAAGTTCAGATTTTTTTTAAAGTTCATTTAACTCTATCATTTTTCCAAATATCTGATGCTTATTGTCCCATTGCAATATAAAGTCGGAAACTATGGATACTTCCTCTTAGTCCTTTAATAGCACAATTGGATTCAAAGATTGTAGAGCCTTGTTAGAGAGCTAGATTTCCCGTCTCTGTGTATAGTTCTTTTTCTTGAAACTGTACATCCCAAAGTATATTTCATGAATTACTAGTTTGGGGCTTTGCAACACACAAAGGGTTTCCATTGTCAAATTAGGTTGGAAAGTAGTAGAATGCATTCTTAGTTCTATACAAGAGATGCTAGTCTTTTGAAATTTTTCTCTAGCAAACAAAACTGTTTAACTTATTTTTAAAACTGGAATTTCCTAAAAATTTGTTTGTGCTTTTTCACATAACCCCAGTTGATATCCTAGGGTATGGTTAGGCAAATGCTGTCCTACATAGCTTAAACAGAGTGTATTCTGGCTGGCCTTTAAAAGAATATTCATTTCTACAAAATGTAAACATTGATATATTTGTATTTGCAATAAAAAAATACTTTGTACATGATAGTTAATAAACGTCTAACATTTTACTGACTTCTCAAGATCAGCACCAGTCTTTCCAGAGATCGTATTTGTTTGTTTACTTTGTGAAACTAAAGTGATACAGAGACTAAAGAAGTTTCAGGAGCACCTGCCTCATATAATATGGGATACTTTTCAGATAATGGTGATAATAAAATCAAAAGTTTTCAAATGAGAGAGCCAGAATAAGGGAAAGCACCTGACTTTTGATATTATGGAAGAAAGAATTTGGAGGAGCATGAATCAAGAGCTGTAGTTTAAAAGGCTGCATATGAAGCTTAAGGCATAAGGCAGAATCGCGGAATATTGGTCTGTGTTCTGAGAACATTAGCTTAAGGAATCTTTGAGGAAAACTTGAGAAGACAAAAGTAGGTGAGGTTTTCTAGACATTATATCTACTTTCACTTGAGACCCCCTATTAGCTTTTTAACTGTTAGTGCTAATTTATTATTCCCTTTTAACTTACATGGTTTTTATTTTTTTATCAGCTCTACCTAAAATCACACATTGGTGGTACGTTCATACCATTTCAGCTTGTTTTATTATTTTAATTATTTCATCTGTTAGTCCTCTGGTTGTGATTATTTTGCTGGACGTAGCAATAATTCTTCATCCTTCTTAGTTCTTTTCATTTTCTATATTCCATTTTCTCTTCTACGATATTATTCTTAGTCTCTTTACATTTTTCTTTTATGTTGCTTAATTACTGTTTTAAAAATTATTTTAAAATATATTGAGTGTATTACATTTTATTTCTTATTCCTTTCTGCTCTTGAAACTTAATAAATGCCAAGCAGCTAATGTAAGGGAAGAATCTGTAAGGACTGTCCACACCCTGAGTAATGGAAGCTAGATGGGTTTTTTCTCTAGTCCGGTCTGCCTAGTCCATCCAACTTTCCTTAGAACACTCCAATTCCCACCCTATTTCCTCTAGTGTTGAATTCCTTGAATCTACAAACTAGATAATAATATTTACCTATAGAAAATCCATTTGAGCAGTGAAAAAAGTGCCGATTTTTATGGTAAGGTGATACATAACTAAACATTCATTCATCCAATCAATAGATATTTATTCTAGTGAAAGGGAGAGGTGAGAGGGTCTATTTTCAGATCATTCTTCTGCATAATAACAACCACACCTTCAACATTTTACACTTATTAAGTTTTTTCTTTATGCTGAACACTATTGTAAGCATTTAACATGTCCTAATTTCATTTCTAAAAATTCTATGAGGTTTTTATTGTTTCTTTTGTACTAAAGCAGAAATTAAAGTAAAGAGAGAGTAAATAATTTTCTCAGGGTCATACAGCTGGTTAACTCATCAGCAGGATTAATTTCAGCAAGTAAGTAGATGGTTTTAAACCTTCAGTAAATATCTTTAAATTAGGAAGGCACAATATGTCAAAAACTAGACTTTAAAAATACTTTTATCAATCTGCTTCCAAACATCTAGTTGATTCACCTTGCTATCAAGGCAATGTTAAAAAAGGATTAGGGACTTCCCTGGTGGCACAGTGGTTAAGAATCCGCCTGCTAAAGCAGGGGACGTGGGTTCAATCCCTGGTCTGGGAAGATCCCACATTCCGCAGAGCAACTAAGCCCGTTTGCAACAACTACCGAGCCTGTGCACTACAACTACTGAGTCCGTGTGCCACAACTACTGAAGCCCGCGTGCCTAGAGCCCGTGCTCTGCAACAAGAGAAACCACTGCAATGAGAAGCCCGTACACCGCAACGAAGAGTAGCCCCCGCTCGCCACAACTAGAGAAGGCCCGCGCAGCAACGAAGACCCAACGCTGCCAAAAATAAATATATATTTTTTAAAAACAGGATTATCTAGGTGTAGATTATTCGTCCTGATATTTTGTGATCCCCAATTTCTAAGTTTTATCCTATCGCCTGTGGCCATTATACCAGTCGACCAAGGCATCCAAAACACAGATAACAATCTAGGAAAATAAATAGTCTTTATTTTAAGCTGGAGCAGCAGCCTCAGATCACCATCTCATAAT
Organism: Pseudorca crassidens; assembly: GCF_039906515.1. Taxonomy (NCBI): domain Eukaryota; kingdom Metazoa; phylum Chordata; class Mammalia; order Artiodactyla; family Delphinidae; genus Pseudorca; species Pseudorca crassidens. Next base: position 72,462,036 of record NC_090304.1, on the reverse strand, counting down.
CTACGCTATTGGACCAGACTGGAAATATGTCAGTTTTATCTATATCTTTTGCTCTTCTTCATAGTTCTGGAATGGAGCCAACCTAAGTAATTCATTCTTTATTCTAGAAATCATTTTGGTTATATATACTTGGCTATCAAAGATGGAGATGATCAACCTAGAAGATTTCCCCAAATCCAGTTACTCCTCCAGAGTCATGGGGTGGATGCTAAAAAGAGTACTGTGGCTCCAATCCAGTCCCATTTATAATTCCCATATTCTGTACACCGGAATCTCTAACCCCTAGGAAGGGCCCAATTTGTGGTCTTTTGAGGACTCCATGCTTTCCTAAACCCATCTCAGAGCCTTTTATTATTTTAGGGGTGTCACAAGGGTTTGAGGGACAGCTATGAACACATTATTTTGTGTGACCTACAAGTAGTTTTCCTCAATTTCCGTCTCTTCTCATGGGATTACTCAATTGAGGTTTTTAGAATGATAGTGGCTGCAACTTTCGCTGAATTAGGTAAATAAGAAATCAGACACTCATTGACTATGCTACATAACTACTTGAACATCAGAGTACTTTAACAGCAAGGCATTGACATACTGTTTACTTTGTTGCAATGCCCTTACTGCCTTTCTTCACCTGTCTGACTCACACAACTCAATTTCATAAGATCATCATCTCCTCTAGGAAACCTCCCCTAGACACCAAGTTGAGCTAATTATCCCTATTCAATGCTCCCAAAAGACCTTAAACTTATTTCTGATCATTTTACCTATTTTCATTTAAAAATTATTATCAGTCATGTAAAATAAATTACTGAAGTTACTACAAAAATGCTATTGAGAATCTTATTTTCTACATCACTTTAGATCCTTCACATAAAATTTCAGTGAGATATTTCCTGTATAATTCAGTACTATAAATAGCTTTTGTTTCTTCTGAAAAACTCATACGATTCCTCCTTTCTGATAATGAGAATTATATAACAGATTATGTGGAGTTTTTATGTGGAAAAGGTAAGGCTTTGATAAATATTTAAAAAACAAAATGTAGATGAAGAGGGCAACCATCCAGTGAATTCCTTTGTGTATAGCAAAGATGGATTATTAAGTCAAAATCCTGATTTGTTTCTCTCTTTAGTTCAGGTTCTTTGTTTTTGAAGTCAGTTGTGTCAGTTTAGACCTGTTTAAATATTCCTAGTGAATCTGATTTCAGTAAGGGATGGATTTATTAAACCTGAAATTGTATTCCAAGGGCTTAATTAAATAGATTTGGCCTCGTACAACTTCTCCTGAAAGCAACACTTCACGATTAACTTCCTTTCAAGTTGTGTGCACTCATCTCTTTTTGTCCCTCAATCTCCCTATGCAAGTTTCCTTTTGGCCTGGGAACACATATATGGATTCTCCATATTTCGAAACTGTACCCCTGAAATGCAGGGAGTGGAGGTGCGGTGTTGTTGTTGTTTCTTCTCTGTCATTAAATTACTCCTAAGCATGTCACTGTTTTTTGCGATTTCCCATTACTTTGCTTCTCAATTTTAAAAAAATCAGTATTTAATTTGCTTTAAATCCTTTAGATTGTATGAATAAGATTTATCAACATAGCAGTGTGATGATAGAATTCAAGCTTTGAAATTTAGAAGCAGAGATCTGAAGATCTCTATTATATACAAATCCAAAGATCTCTATTTGGGTAACACAAAGAATGTTGTTAGTTTTTCGTCTTTTTCATACTGCACAGATGTTATATCTCAGACTATGGGTAACTATAAATCATGAATAATGTGAAAGCATTACAAAGAAATGAACATGCATTTTAGAACTAAACCTAGTGATGGATAGAATGCCTGGAAGGGGAAAAAATACAAACACGCTCTGCCGAGAGAACATATTCTTCAGGAAGTCATCACTCACTCACCCAAAACATTGTTGGTGGTGAATGCCATTTTCCCTTGTGATTAGGTGGTGCTCTCATGAACACTATCAAATCAAATCAAGCATTCTCTTGGAAACACCTATGAGCCACATTGATTCGTTCATTCAAATATGTATTTATTGGATGCCCACTTTTTACCAAGCACTCTTCTAGACGCTTGGAACACATCAGTGGACACAAACAACAAAATTTCCTAGCTGTAGGTGACAGATAATAACAATAGATGGAATAAATAAGTAAAGTATATGACTAGCAGAAGGTGATAAATGGAATGAAAAAAATTAGAAGAGGGTAAGAGAGATATAAGTGCAGTATATGTAAAATTGATGTGAAATGTCTCGAGACAGAGACATTTGAGTAAGGATTTGAAGGAGGTGTGAGAACATTAATATTAGTATAGAAAAGTTGTTAGCAAAGATATGTCAAAATCATCAGGTTATGACTAGAGAGAAAAAAGCACAACAAACAAACAACAACAAAAAAAACAACTCCAAGTCATTCTGACTCAATTTTATCTTCAGTTCTGAATGTTTCAAAGTGATTGCAGCCCTAAGGGAAGACAAGTAGGTTTTTGATTAGTTTTCAGCCCCAAACACAAACTTCATTTAAGGTCAAGGTGAGGTGGTTGTCTCATACACCCCCTTTAGTTATCATGAGCTGGAGCAAAAATTCAGTAGATGACCTTGAGAGCATAAGCAACTCACACCACATAAATGTGATATACATTAGATATCCAACATTAGACGCTCAAAGCAGGTACCAAAGCTTGACAGTTCATACAACACTTCCCAGGAGATTCAATAACAATACATCAAGATGTAATCTCCTCCAGGACAAATTCATCCTTCCCAAGATGCCAGAAATCTTTTATCTGCTTCCCAATGCTTGAAGTAATATATCAAAGAGTCATGAAAATGCCATGAATGTGAAACTAATTTAAATGAATCAAAGAAGGAAGGCAACATGTCCATAGATGTGTAGTTTAGGAACTGTGATCACGCTGAGACAATTTAACTTACTCAATGGAGAAGTGACAGTTGATAGATTAAATCACAATTATAGAGATCATATTATCTGAAAATATGAAATTAATAAATTCAAACACAGAGCTTTTTAAAATGTATAGTTCAATCTGTTGATGTTGGTTAACTTGTCCCCAAGGTCACTAGATATGGGGGTCTTCAATTACTGGCAAAATTTCAACCATGTTCAGTCTTCTGTTCATCTTTGGTCTGACTTATACTGTATATCTCTTTATTCTTTTAATGAATTAGATAGAAAACTACCATTTATGGAACATGTATAACATAGGCACCATACCTGATGCTTTACGTGTATCATCTCACATTCTGATATGTATGTGTGTGTGGTTATGTAGGAAAATGCGGGAGGAGAAGAAGGAAGAATAGCTACATTTTACAGGAGTTCAAAGAGGTTAGATGACTGCTCTAAATTCACTAGGAAATATTAAAGCCTGGATTCTGCTCAGGATTTCTAGCACTGTTAAGCTGTCTGCTACTAGACAGAGGCTACTATAATAATTACTATTTCCATAGAATTTTATCATTTATATTACTTACATACTTTGATTATATCATGATCCTAAGATCATTTAATTAATCTTGGTTTTCTTCAAAATTATCAAAACGCACTAAAGCCACATGCCTATCTTTTAAGTATAAAGTTTCATAAACTACATTTATATGACAAACTCTACATTTGCCTCTATCTCATGATGAGGAAAGAGACTGTATTTTTAGTAAATACAATAATGCAAAGTATGGCAAATTACTTCTCTAAGAGTGTTTCCTCAACTATAAAATGAGGATAATAATATCTATCTACTTAACTACTACCTCACAGGATTGTTGTAAAGATAAAGTGTGGGGGCTTCCCTGGCGGCGCAGTGGTTGGGAGTCCACCTGTCAATGCAGGGGACGCGGGTTCGTGCCCCGGTCCGGGAGGATCCCACATGCCGCGGAGCGGCTGGGCCCATGGGCCATGGCCGCTGGGCCTGCGTGTCCGGAGCCTGTGCCCCGCAATGGGAGAGGCCACGGCAGTGAGAGGCACGCGTACAGCAAAAAAAAAAAAAAAAAAAAAAAAAAAGATAAAGTGTGATAATACTGTGTATATGAAAGAGTTTTGAATGTTATTTATAATAATGCATTACATTATTTAATGATTTTTATTAAAGGTCATTTCTAGGTACCTTTATAATACACTTTCTTCCTGATTTTCATTGCTTTTCAACTTACATAAATATATGCTTGATATTAAAAGTTTATCATGTATCAAAATCTATAGAGTAGAAAGTTAAAATTCCATTTCATACTCACCTTTCTCAATCCAACTAATTTTCCTTTCCAAGAGCTGATAATAGTTACTAGTGATCCTTGTTCTTGCAGATCTTTTAATATTCATTTATATTCATAAATTTAAATATATTCATTTTTTTCTAAATACATATCAATCAAATATATTTTACTTGACAATTTTTTGCTTACTTTTGTTAACAACATGTCCTGGAGATCTTGAATAGTTGTGTGGTAGTGTAGTACTTTATAATGGATAATTGAGCTATTTCTATTATGCATGTGTCTGTAATGAACACCCTTTAATATATATATGTATATATATATGTCTTCATGTACAAGTAAGCATATTTTTATAAGCTGAACTCCTATAAGTGGAATGTCTGGATCAGCGAGCATATTACTAATTTTAATAGTTATGGTCAAAAAATCTTCCAGATAAGGCTGTGCCAAGTTATACAGTCTCTAACAGTATACAAGCATCCTTTTCAGGACCTTTGCAAACATTAGTTATTATCAATACGTTCATTTTTGCCTATCCTATGAATGAAAAATACATGATTGCTATTTTCATTGTCATTTATCCTACAACCAATGAGGTGTTCTAATATTCTAATGTGTATATTATTGGATAATTGCATTTTTTTCATGAAATATGTTTTTGTGTTCTCTGTCCATTTTCCTGCGGAGTTGTTGCCTTTCCCCTGGTTTATAGGCACTCTATATATTATGGTCATATTTCTCCTTTTTATTTTATACATAGCAAATATCTTATTACAGTCTGTCACTTTTCTTCTATTTTTGTTTATGGTGTCACACACCAAAAAGAAGTTTCATAGGTTTATATAGTTAAATCTGTTAGTTTTTCCCGTTTTGATTTCTGTTTTTCTGTGTTGCTTAAGGTCTTTCCTATCAAAAATTATAAAAATAGTCTCTTGTGTTTTCTTCTAGTACTATTGCTTTCACTATTCTTTGTGAGAATATAAGTAGCTAGTTTCTACCTCAAATCATATATAAAAAGAGTTCTGATTGATCAAAGATATATGTATCTGTCTATCATCTATCTCTTTAATGTTTCCCAAAATGGATAACCAATTGTATTAGCACCATTTTTTTCCATAATTGTGCAAGATTTGTATGTTTGTTTTGTGATTAACACTGCCTCCGAATCTAGGAGTCACTGTGCTAACAAATCACTTGTCTATCACATCCTCCACCAGCTTCTATTCTCCATCTTCTACAGAATACAGTATTCCATTAATACTCTCTGGATGCAATTTTAGGCACCGAGGACAAGTCACTGGGGGAAATGTTTGGGGCAGTAGCACCATTTTTTGAAGACTCCATCCATTCCCCACTGATTTGAAATCACTTCTACCATATAATTAATCCTCATATATATTTAAATTGGTTTTGGATGACACTCTAGTCTTCATTTTGCCTTGTAATATTTTCTTGTCTAGCTATAATACATATGAGTATATATATTATGTAATTGTAATAAAGGGGTATTTGTATTCTTTCACTTAATACTGTAAACATATTTTCATGTTTCTAAATGGTTTTTCCTAATTATTATTTGAATGGCCATAATCTATTATTTACATGTTCTGTACCTTATTTCTCCCCTATTCTTGGACATTTCTATTGTTTGTTTCTAAAGATAATGCTACAATTAACATCTTCATTCTCTCTCTCTCCCTTCCTCCCTCCCGCTCTCATTTTATGGCAAATCCTTAACAGCAGAATTACTGCATAAATTGGCGTGAATATCTTTATGGATTTTGAGATGTCTTGCCATATTACTAACAGGATTTCTTCAGTTTTCAATATTCTCTGTAATATATGAATTTACTTATTTCACCGTGATCTTCTCAGTATTGAGTGTTATTTCTCAAAAATGTTTAATAATTTTTATTTCCTCATAATTTTATTTCCTGATAATCCTGTATGAAGTTGGTTATCTGTCCCATCATTCTGAGTGTATCTTGATTATTCTATATCACAGCCAGATAATTTCTCATTAAGTAATGAACAACTTAATCTGTATTGTGAACTTGAAAATGACATACAATCTTTTATTGCCTCATGCTTCTATTTGTTAACTCACCATAATAGACAACACATTGTGGACTATGGGATAATTGAGTTCCAGTCCAATAAAGTCCAATTTTAGGCATTTACTTTTCTGGTTACCTGTGGCTGCATACCAAAATCATCCCCAAATTTAATGACATATAACAGCCTTTTGTTATGATCACATATTTTCCATGTTTTCAACAAGACACCAAGGGCGTAACATTTTTCTGCTCCATTATAACTGGATAACTCAAAGGCTAAGCGTAACTCAGTGGCTGGGGGCTACAGCCATCTGAATGCTTAGTAACTCACATGTCTTGCAGTTGATGCAGAATGCTGGCTAGAACCTTAGCTATCGGTATTGGCAAACAGCTGGAACATCTCCACACGACTTCTCCAAGTGGCTGGGTTCCAAAGTCAAGTATCCTGAGAGAGAAAGTCAGGTGGAAACCATATCATTCATGACTTAGAAGTTGCAAAATGTTACTTATTTTGGTAGTCATAATCTCACCCAGATTTAAAAGGAAAGAACATAGACTCCACTTTTTTAAAATTTTATTTTATTATTATTATACAGCAAGTTATTATTAGTTATCTATTTTATACATATTAGTGTATATATGTCAATCACAATCTCCCAATTCATCCCACCATCACCACTCCCCTCACTTTCCACCCTTGGTGTCCATACATGTGTTCTCTACATCTGTGTCTCATTTCTGCCTTGCAAACCGGTTCATCTGTACCATTTTTCTAGATTCCACATATATGCGTTAATATACGATATTTGTTCTTCTCTTTCTGACTGACTTCACTCTGTATGACAGTCTCTAGGTCCATCCACGTCTCTACAAATGACCCAGTTTCGTTTCTTTTCATGGCTGAGTAATATTCCATTTTATATATGTACAACACTTCTTTATCCATTCATCTGTCGATGGGCATTTAGGTTTCTTCCATGACCTGGCTATTGTAAATAGTGCAGCAATGAACATTGGAGAGCATGTGTCTTTTTGAATTACGGTTTTCTCTGGGCATATGCCCAGTAGTGGTATTGCTGGGTCATATGGTAATTCTATTTTTAGTTTTTTAAAGAACCTCCATACTGTTCTCCATAGTGGTTGTATCAATTTACGTTCCCACCAACAGTGCAAGAGGATTCCCTTTTCTCCACACCCTCTCCAGCATTTGTTGTTTGTAGATTTTCTGATGATGCCTATTCTAATGGGTGTGAGATGATAACACATTGTAATTTTGATTTGCATTTCTCTAATAATTAGTTATGTTGAGCAAGTCTTCATGTGCCTCTTGGCCACCTGCACATCTTCTTTCAAGAAATGTCAGTTTAGGTCTTTGGCCCATTTTCTGATTGGGTTGTTTGTTTTTTTAATATTGAGCTGCATGAGCTGTTTATATATTTTGGAGATGAATCCTTTGTGCATTCATTTATTTGCAAATATTTTCTCCCATTCTGAGGGTTGTCTTTTTGTATTGTTTATAGTTTCCTTTGCTGTGCAAAAGCTTTTAAGTTTCATTAGCTCCCATTTGTTTATTTTTGTTTTTATTTCCATTACTCTAGGAGGTGGGTCTAAAAGGATCTTGCTGTGATTTATGTCAAAGAGTGTTCTTCCTGTTTTCCTCTAAGAGTTTTATAGTGTCTGGTCTTACATTAAGGATTTTAATCCATTTTGAGTTTATTTTTGTGTATGGTGTTAGGGAGTGTTCTAATTTCATTCTTTTACATGTAGCTGTCCAGTTTTCCCAGCACCACTTATTGAGGAGTCTGTCTTTTCTCCATTGTTTATCCTTGCGTCCTTTGTCATAGATTAGTTGACCATAGGTGCATGAGTTTATCTCTGGGCTTTCTATTCTGTTCCATTGATCTATATTTCTGTTTTTGTGCCCATACCATATTGTCTTGATTACTGTAGCTTTGTAGTATAGTCTGAAGTCAGGGAGTCTGATTCCTTCAGCTCCGTTTTTTTCCCTCAATATTGCTTTGGCTATTCAGGGTCTCTTTTGTTTCCATACAAATTTTAAGATTTTTTTGTTCTAGTTCTGTAAAAAATGTCATTGATAATTTGATAGGGATTGCATTGAATCTGTAGATTGCTTTGGGTAGTATAGTCTTTTTCACAATGTTGATTCTTCCAATACAAGAACATGGTATATCTCTCCATCTGTTTGTGTCATCTTTGATTTCTTTCATCAGTGTCTTATAGTTTTCTGCATACAGGTCTTTTTTCTCCCTAGGTAGGTTTATTCCTAGGTTATTTATTCTTTTTTTTTGCAATAGTGATTGGGATTGTTTCCTTAATTTCTCTTTCTGATCTTCCATTGTTAGTGTATAGGAATGCAAGAGATTTCTGTGCATTAATTTTGTATCCTGCAACTTTACCAAATTCATTGATCAACTCTAGTAGTTTTCTGGTGGCATTTTTAGGATTCTCTATGTATAGTATCATGTCATCTTCAAACAGTGACAGCTTTACTTCTTTTCCAGTTTGGATTCCTTTTATTTCTTTTCTTCTCTGATTGCCATGGCTAGGACTTCCAAAATTATGTTCGATAATAGTGGCAAGAGTGGACATCCTAGACGTGTTCCTGATCTTACAGGAAATGCTTTCAGCTTTTCACCATTGAGAATGATGTTTTCCGTGGGTTTGTCGTAAATAGCCTTTATTAGATTGAGGTAGCTTCCCTCTATGCCCACTTTCTGGAGAGTTTTTACCATAAATGGGTGGTGAATATTGTCAAAAGCTTTTTCTGCATCTATTGAGATGATCATATGGTTTTTATTCTTCAATTTGTTAATATGGTATATCACATTGATTAATTTGCATATAGTGAAGAATCCTTGCATCCCTGGGATAAATCCCACTTGTTCATGGTGTATAATCCCTTTAATGTGCTGTTGGATTCTGTTTGCTAGTATTTTGCTGAGAATTCTTGCATCTATGTTCATCAGTGATATTGGTCTGTAATTTTCTTTTTTTGTAGTATCTTCATCTGGTTTTGGTATCAAGGTGATGGTGGCCTTGTAGAATGAGTTTGGGAGTGTTCCTTCCTCTGCAATTTTTTGGAAGTGTTTGAGAAGGATGGGTGTTAGCTCTTCTGTAATTGTTTGATAGAATTCACCTGTGAAGCCATTTGGTCCTGGACTTTCCTTTGTTGGAAGATTTTTGATCACAGTTTCAATTTCATTACTTGTGATTGGTCTGTTCATATTTTCTATTTCTTCCTGGTTCAGTCTTGGAAGGTTATACCTTTCTAAGAATTTTTCCATTTCTTCCAGGTTGTCCATTTTATTGGCATAGAGTTGCTTGTAGTAGTCTCTTAGGATGCTTTGTATTTCTGTGGTGTCTGTTGTAACTTCTTTTTCATTTCTAATTTTATTGATTTGAGTCCTCTCCCTCTTTTTCTTGATGAGTCTGGCTAGAGGTTTATCAATTTTGTTTACCTTCTCAAAGAACCAGCTTTTAGTTTTATTGATCGTTGTTATTGTTTTCTTTGTTTCTATTACATTTATTTCTGCTCTGATGTTTATGGTTTCTTTCCTTCTTCTAATTTAGGGTTTTGTTTGTTCTTTTTTCTCTAGTTCCTTTACTTGTAAAGTTAAATTGTTTAGTTGATATTTTTCTTGTTTCTTGAGGTAGGGTTGTATTGCTATAAACTTCCCTCTTAGAACTACTTTTGCTGCATCCCATAGGTTTTGGATTGCTGTGTTTTTGTTGTCATTTGTCTCTAGGTATTTTTTGATCTCATCTTTGATTTCTTCAGTGATCTCTTGGTTATTTAGTAATGTATTGTTTAGCCTCCATGTGTTTGTGTTTTTAACATTTTTTTCCCTGTAATTTATTTCTAATCTCATAGCATTGTAGTTGGAAAAGATGCTTGATATGGTTTCAATTTTCTTAAATTTATTGAGGCTTGATTGGTGACCCAAATCTGATCTGTCCTGGAGAATACTCCGTGTGCACTTGAGAAGTGTAATCTGCTGTTTTCAGATGGAATATCTTATAAATATTAATTAAATCTATCTGGTCTATTGTGTCATTTAAAGCTTGTGTTTCCTTATTAATTTTCTGTCTGGATGATCTGTCCATTGGTGTAAGTGAGGTGTTAAAGTTCCCCATTATTATTGTGTTACTGCCAGTTTCCTCTTTTATAGCTGTTAGCATATGCCTTAGATATTGAGGTGCTCCTATGTTGGGCGTATATATATTTATAATTGTTATATCTTCTTCTTAGATTGATCCCTTGATCATTATGTAGTGTCCTTCCTTGTCTCTTGTAACTTTCTTTATTTTAAAGGCTATTTTATCTGGTATGAGTATTGCTACTCTAGCTTTCTTTTGATTTCCATTTGCATGGAAGATCTTTTTCCATCCCCTCACTTTCAGTCTGTATGTGTACCTAGGTCTGAAGTGGGTCTCTTGTAGACAGCATATATATGGGTATTGTTTCTGTATCCATTCAGTGAGCCTGTGTCATTTGGTTGGAGCATTTAATCCATTCATATTTAAGTTAATTATCGATATGTATGCTCCTTTTACCATTTTCTTAATTGTTTTGGGTTTGTTTTGTTAGGTCCTTTTCTTCTCTTGAGTTTCCCACTTAGAGAAGTTCCTTCAGCATTTGTTGTAGAGCTGGTTTGGTGATGCTGAATTCTCTTAGCTTTTGCTTGTCTGTAAAGCTTTTGATTTCTCCATCAAATCTGAAAGAGATCCTTGCTGGCTAGAGTAACCTTGGTTGTAGGTTCTTCCTTTTCATCACTTTAAATATATTGTGCCACTCCCTTCTGGTTTGTAGTGTTTCTGCTGAGAAGTTAGCTGTTAATGTTATGGGAGTTCCCTTGTATGTTATTTGTTGTTTTTCCCTTGTTGCTTTTAATAATTTTTCTTTGCCCATAATTTTTGTCAGTTTGATTACTACGTGTCTCAGAGCGTTTCTCCTTGGGTTTATCCTGCCTGGGACTTTCTGCGCTTCCTGGACTTGGGTGGCTATTTCCTTTCCCATGTTAGGAAATTTTTCATCTATAATCTCTTCAGATATTTTCTCGGGTCCTTTCTCTCTCTCTTCTCCTTCTGGGACCCCTATAATGAGGATGTTGGTGTGCTTAATGTTGTCCCAGAGGTCTCTTAGGCTGTCTTCATTTCTTTTCATTCTTTTTTCTTTATTCTGCTCCATGGCAGTGAATTCCACCATCCTGTCTTCCAGGTCACTTATCCATTCTTCTGCCTCAGATATTCTGCTATTGATTCCTTCTAGTGTATTTTTCATCTCAGTTATTATATCTGTTATCATCTCTGTTTGTTTGTCCTTTAATTCTTCTAGGTCTTTGTTAAACATTTCTTGCATCTTCTCAATCTTTGCCTCCATTCTTTTTCCGAGGTCCTGGATCATCTTCACTCTCATTATTCTGAATTATTCTTAAGAAGGTTGCCTATCTCCACTTCATTCAGTTGTTTTTCTGCAGTTTTATCTTGTTCCTTCATCTGGTACATAGTCCTCTGCCTTTTCATTTTGTCTATCTTTCTGTATATGTGGTTTTCTTTCCACAGGCTGCAGGAATGTAGTTCTTGCTTCTGCTGTCTGCCCTCTGGTGGTTGAGGCTATCTAAGAGACTTGTACAAGCTTCCTGATGGGAGGGACTGGTGGTGGGTTGAGCTGGGTGTTGCTCCTGTAGGCAGAGCTCAGTACAACTTTAATCCACTTGTCTGCTGATGGGTGGGGCTGGGTTCCCTCCCTGTTGGTTGTCTGGCTTGAGGAGACCCAGCACTGGAGCCTACAGGCTCTTTGGTGGGGCTAGTGGTGGACTTCAGGAGGGCTCATGCCAAGGAGTACTTCCCAAAACTTCTGCTGCCAGTGTATTTGTCCCCACGGTGAGACACAGCCACCCCCCACCTTTGCTGGAGACCCTCCAACACTAGCAGGTAGGTCTGGTTCAGTCTCCTATGGGGTCACTGCTCCTTTCCCCTGGGTCCTGATGCACACACTACTTTGTGTGTGCCCTCCAAGAGTGGAGTCTCTGTTTTCCCCAGTCTGTCAAAGTCCTGCAATCAAATCCCGCTAGCCTTCAAAGTTTGATTCTCTAGGAATTCCTCCTCCCATTGCCGGACCCCCAGGTTGGGAAGCCTGACGTGGGACTCAGAACCTTCACTCCAGTGGGTGGTTTTCTGTGGTATAATTGTTCTCCGGTTTGTGAGTCACCCACCCAACAGTTATGGGAATTGATTTTATTGTGATTGCGCCCCTCCTACCATCTCATTGTGGCTTCTCCTTTGTCTTTGGATGTGAGGTATCTTTTTTGGTGAGTTCCAATGTCTTCCTGTCAATGACTGTTCAGAAGGTAGTTGTGATTCTGGTGCTCTCTAGATTCCATTTCTTGATGGAGAATTGTCAACATCACATTGTAAGAAGAGGAAGTGGGATAGGTTTATTTATGCAAAAATATTTGGAAAATGTAATCTGCTATATTTATCATTGTATTTCAAATTTTTGCTGTTCTTTTCTGGCTGATTTTGCAAAATATTTACATTTACATATCCATTTTTTATATTGAAGTATAGTTGATTTACAATGTTGTGCTAATCTCTGCTGTACAGATCCACTTGTCTTGAAATACACAGATTCACATTTTACATTTGCACTGCAGTTCTGTTGACCATTTATGGTGTTTTCTGAGCTATTCTACTGCCTTTTACTCTTTACTCAAAATAGTATTTAACAACATTCAGATGTTACTGTAGTTTCTGCTCCATTGCAGTGAGATCTCTTCTGTTGTTCACTTAGCTTATAAGGAGACATGGTCATAATTTTAGTTCTATATCAATTTATGGTTAGTGCCAAACTTCTTGGCCAAGTATTCAAGTAAGGGGAAGGAATCAGATTGGAGGATTGATAACAAAGAAACCTGAGGAAGAAATTGCAGATTGACATCTTGGAATGGGCCCAGAGTTTGAAAATTTTTATTCCATGCAAATGCCCACCAGGAAGTACCCACTAGGGAAGAGGCCCTAATAATCTGATGACAAGATGACCTATTTTGTGGGTATCAGTGAGAGCTTCTTTTCCTAGCAAACCCTAATACTTGCTCAATGAGCTTAGAAACAAACATGGTAGGAATCTAAGCTAAAGATGGAATGAACAATATGAACTTTTTTTGAACAGAGCTTATCTGGTGACCTCCATAGCTGAGTGCCAACCTGCCAACAGCAAAGATTGATGCTGAGTTTTCAGTATGGTACCATACCTGGGAGGGAGCAACTGGTCACCTGGTATAAACTGATTACATTAATCACTGCCATTATGAAGTGGCAATGATATGTCCTCAGAGGAACAGATACTTAGTCTGCTTAGTCTGTATGCTTAATCTTATTTTCTCTGCCTGCCATGCTTTTGCCCAGCACCAAATTCTCAGAATTAACAAATGCCTTATTCACTGCCATGCCATCCCACATAACACTGTGTTTGAACAATGAACTCATTTTACAGCTAAAGTGGGAAAATGGGGAGTGTCCATTGGATTCACAGGTATTACCATGTGCCTATCATCCAGAAGAAGCTGATATTATTATTATAGTATAGTGTATATATTGAAGACTCAGTTATGTCACATCCTCTAATACAGCTTCCAGTATATGGTGCAGTTTCCCTCACAAACACACTTGGGTCTGTAACTCAAGGTGTAGAAGTGAGAGTGGTTTCATTTACTATTATACCTAACTACCTATTTGAATAATGTTTGCTTCCATATGCCATTTGTGCTTTGCTGGCCTAGAGGTATTAATATCCAAGGGATAGTTCATGAGGGGACATAACAGTGGTCTCACCAAAGTGGAAGTCAAGATTGCCATCAGACTATTTTGAGGTCTTGGGGTTACTGAATTAACAGGTAAGAAGGTGAGTTACTGAATCAATAAGTGATTGATTCTGATTGTCAAATGGAAATGGGAGTTGCTGCTACATTATGAAGGCAAGAAAATATATTTAGAACCTAGGAGAACTTCTGGAAGTACCTTCCTTAATTGCTATATCCAATGGTAAAAGATAATAAAAACCATAGCAACACAATACATGCAGGAATTCCATGTATTCATATCTCTCTGTAACAAAGATTTGAATCACCTAAAAAGGCAAAGAACCCCAACTATCTAAGGTGCTAAACAAGGATAAAGGAAAAATGGAAGAAGCGCTGGAAAAAATAATTGTAAGTGCCAATCAAAGGCTTTGTGATAAATTGTGGAAATTAGGATTATGATAGCTATTTTCTTCCTTGTGCTACTACGTCTTTATTTTCTTTACTCATTTATTTACATTTCCCCTACTACTTTATATAGTATGAGTGGTTACTTTTATTATTCAATGCTTGAATTACAGGATATTGTGTTGGGGATGTGATTTAAGGAGAAAAGGAATAAACATCACTCAGAAATAGCTGTAGAGACTGATGAGACTTTGGGTTTCCTCTTTTGGGAATAAGTGTGTTTTAATCTGTATAAAGGCTAGTTTCATTGTGGCTGGAAGAATGTTACGGTTGCAATTGTTATTTGGGAGTTTAAGTCTCAACAGAATCGTGTTTATGAAAGTAGAATAGCCAAAGGTATAAATTGTAGTGGATATAGTGGATTGGCACCCAGAATGTATGTTAGCCACTTTTCAAAGTACCTTCCAGAATGGCAGAGGCTGCAAAATTACAAAATAGAATTTTCAGACTTCCTGTATGTAGGATTCTGAATATGAACTCAATTCTGTCAATTAGATGCATTCACAAAAAACTTGAAAAATGGAAGTGAGGGTAGAGGCCATTTATTTTCTGTTTTGGCTGATTGCTAGCCTAGACGGTATTTGTTTCTTGATCTCTGGATTGTATATAGTAACCAGTTCCCATGGCAGCATCCCAATTCCCCACTTTCTTCATTTTAGCATACTGCTAACGCTTGTTCCCTTGGAAAGCCTATTTAGCTACGTCATTCTGAGAACCATTCCTGAAGGCCCTGCCTAGAGGCTACTCATTCACCCTTATCACAACTGTATAGGCAACTAATTCTTTTTTTTATTAAAGAAAACATTTTTAATCTTACTGTACAGTACCTTGAAAAGTACAGTACAGTACAGCAGCTGGCATACAGGGGCTGGCACTGAGCCAGCGAACACACATTCGCAACTTTGAAAGTTTGCAGCTTGAAGGTTCGTATGTAGGGGACTTACTGTAGAGAGAAGTATACAGAAGAGATGAAAAAAACTTAAAATTTCACCACCCAGAAATTAAGATTATAATTTGCGTGTATCTTCCAAAGATGAAATGCACATGCATATATAAAGGTATATATTATTTTTACATCATTGGTATTGTGCTATTTATACATTTTCTCTTTCTTTATTTGCTAATTGTTAAGAGAATTTTCCCATTCCACTAATTTATCTTTAAACAGCATTTTTAAAAGCCGTATAATAGCCCATCATATGGATGTGCTGTTGATTTATTTAGCCTGTCTCCTACTGTAGGTCAAGTCCTGGCTTCCAGCTTTCCAGTATTATAAATAACAAATGTCCTTGTCCCCTAACTCTAGCCATTTGTTTTCTGTATCATATGATGTGGCATTTTTTTAATAATGCAGAGGCCAATTGCATTTATTGAGCTACTGCTGGGTGTCAGCCTCTCTGCTTAGTGCTTTTCCTTTCAGTTAGAAAGCCTCAGAGCCTCCTTGTAAATAGGCAAGTAATTCTGCTTTAAATGTTTTTAGCGCAGAGGCAAGTGAAGAGAACAGAGACTTCTCAGGTATTAAACTATTCCAACAGAAATCTTTGGATGTGGTTTATATATAGAGAACTGACCATACACAAAAACTTGAAGCCTAAGTTTTGAGGGAATTATATTGGCAAAGAAGTTCCAAGTCTGTTCTAGAAGCTTCTGATTATTTGACTGCTAAATCAACCTGAAGGTCTCCAAACCTGTAACAGAAAGATGGCTGCAAAAATTGTGAAACACTCTCCACCTTCACCCAAAAATTAATTCTCTCCAATACCCACTTCAAATGTGTCATATAGCATAGTGGACAAAGAAAAACTTCCTAGAAGGCAAAGCTAAAGGCCATGGAGGATAATGAAGAAAGATATTCCTTCAAGAGTAGAGAAATACAGGATGTCAAATGAGCTAAACTAGAAGTTTACCCCATTTTTAAAATGAGGGTTCTTTACAATTTCTACCCAGCAGGATTTCATGATTTCTGTAGATCTGTGACTATTTCCCATCCTTTCCTCTTCTGAATGTGAGTTTTTATTGTAGTTATCCTTTCCTGATCCACCATCATATAATGGGTATGTGTATGTGTGAGTGGAGAGGTGCATATAATACTTTTAAAAAATCTTATAGGATGCCACACCACAGGAAGCCATATCTGGAAATGATGAAGAGGAATGCATTTCACCCACAAGTAGAGGACCTTGAGCTGTATAGAGTTACGAATGAGATTACATTAGGAAAAGAAACATGTTCTGTTGTGTTATTAAAAGAGAGTACACAGGTTTGGGGGTTGCCAAAAGGGTGGATTGTATTAGAAACTATTAGTTGTCCCCAATATCCATTTCCTGCTTCTTCCACAATTAAAAAAAATTTTTTTTTAGTTGGACAAACAGGCAAAATAGACAGAATTCTAAGATCACCCACAAGATTCTTAACACTAGTGTACATACCCTGTATAACCCCTCACCCTGAGTACGGAAGGATTTGTGAATGTGATGGGATTTCACTCCTGTGATTAGATTGCATTACATGGTAAAGGTGCAGGTATTTTGCAAGAACCTGAACCTGAATTAGCTTGGAAGCAGATTGTTCCAGTCAAGCCTCCAGATGAGAAGAGAGCCCAGCCAACACCTTCATTTCAACCTGGTGAGATCCTGCGCAGAGGATCCAGTGAAATATTGCTAAGACTCCTGATCCACAAAAACTGTGAGATAATAAATATGTGTCAGGTTACGCTACTGAATTTGTGATTATCTGTTACACAAAAATAGAAAATGAGTAGAGGCACATATTTAAACATTATACTTCTATGCTTCTCTTGCAGTAGATGTGGTCTGTGACTAAATTCTGGCCCATCAGACAGGAGCTGAATTCAACTGTGCAACTTCTGAATCATTATTGTAAAGGTAAATAATGGCCATACTATTAATTCTTTTGAATATATACCCACAAGTGGAATTGCTGGATCATATGGTAATCCTATTTTTATTTATCTATTTTTTCTGGTAAAAAATATATAACATAAAATTTACTATCTTAACCACTTTTAAGTAGTGTTAACTATATGTACCTCATTGTGCAACAGATGTCTAGAAATATTTTCATCTTGCAAAACTGAAACTCTATACCCATTGAACGATTCCCTTTTCCCCATCCCTCCCAGCCCCTGGCAATCACCATTCTACTTTCTGTTTCTAAGAGTGTGACTACTTTATTTACCTCATTTAAGTGGAATCATACAGTATTTGTCTTTTTGCAACTGGCTTATTTCACTTAGCATAGTGTCTTCAAGTTTCATCCATGTTGTAGCATGTGACTCCCTTCCTTTTTTTAAATTTAATTTAATTTAATTTTATTATTATTTATTTTTGTGGTACGCGGGCCTCTCTCACTGCTGTGGCCTCTCCCGTTGCAGAGCACAGGCTCCGGACGGGCAGGCCCAGCAGCCATGGCCCACGGGCCCAGTCGCTCCTCGGCATGTGGGATCCCCCCGGACGGGGGCACGAACCCGCGTCCCCCGCATCGGCAGGCAGACCTGCAACCACTGCGCCACCAGGGAAGCCCCCTCCCTTCCTTTTTAAGTCTAAATAATAGTCCGTTGAATATATATACCACATTTGTTTATCCATTCATCTGTCGATGGGCATTTGGGTTGCTTCTGCCTCTTGGCTATTGTGAATATTGCCGCTATGAACATAGGTGTACAAATATATCTTTGAGATCTTGCTTTAAATTCCTTTGCATATATACCCAGAAGTGGGATGCTGGATCATATGGTACAGTAGTTCTATATTCAATTTTTTGAGGAACCTCCAATACTGTTCTCTACAGAAGTTGAATCATTTTAAACCCCACCAATATTGCACAGGGTTTCAATTTCTCCATATCCTTACCAATATTTGTTATTTGGGGGAGATTTTGATAGTAGCCATCTTAATGGGTATGAAGCAGAATCTCATTATGGTTTTTTTTTTTTAATTTTTTAATTTATTTTTGCTGTGTTGGGTCTTCGTTTCTGTGCGAGGGCTTTCTCTAGTTGTGGCAAGCTGGGGCCACTCTTCATCGTGGTGCGCGGCCTCTCTTGTTGCAGAGCACAGGCTCCAGACACGCAAGATCAGTAGTTGTGGCTCATGGGCCTAGTTGCTCCACAGCACGTGGGATCCTCCCAGACCAGGGCTTGAAACCGTGTCCCCTGCATTAGCAGGCAGATTCTCAACCACTGCGCCACCAGGGAAGCCCTCATTATCGTTTTGATTTGCAGTTCTCCAGTAATTAGTGACCTTGAGGGTCTTCTTCATATGCTTGTTGGCCATTTGTATATCATCTTTGGAGAAATGTCTATTCAAGTCCTTTGCCCATTTTGTAATAGGATTATTTGACTTTCTGTTGTTGATCGGTAAGTCCTCTTTATGTATTCTTAAAGTACTCTGGATATTGTTGTCCGTGGTTTTGAATTCACATCCAGGAAAACATTGCCATTTCTTGATGCTAGCCTAACACATATTTTCTGCCTTGCAGAAATGCCTGGAAGACAGTGACCCACTTGTAATGTGCAGGAAAAAAAACACATCTAATTTTTTTCCCCTCACTTTTCATAGGGACTGCTATTCTCGATGCACTGAAAGCCAGTCACCTTCTCTTTCTCAAAGGACTTCTCACAGTTTTTTATTTTCTCAGGCCCCCCAATCTCCTTCCTGCTCCTGCATGACTACAAGTGTTGAGTTGGAGGAGGAAGACAGAGTCCATGTTAGTTCACCACTTTGTCAAGAATTGGAAGTCCGACCCTTTTTATTACTTTCTTTGTGGTGGAAATGATTTGGTCTGACAGGATCTAATCACAATTCCATGGGTGGGTTGGAGGTTAGGGGTTAATATGCTACATGCTCTCTGCTCTTTACAAGCAATATTAAATAGTAAGAGTGCTGAGAGAGAGAATTCTTATAAGAATTTTGCAGGCATACTGTATTGTTGTGATAAACTTGTGAAATACAGCTTTCTTAGAAAAAATTGTAGAATGATTTAATGAAGAATACTAGTATAATTTGCTGATCCCATTTGCCTCCTGGAAAGCTGGGGGAGAGTCATTAATTTTAGGGGACTTCCAGAGCAAAGAAGAATTGGACCAAGAAGCTTATAGAAGTATACTAAGCAAAGGAAATTTTGTTACCAATCCTCAATGAGCATTTAACTCAAAGGCTTGTTGTGAGGATTATATGAATTATTCATGAAGAAGCACAGCACAGTGATTAAGATAGGCATCAGAGTTAAGTAGACTTAAACTGTACTTCAGGTGATCTTGAAATATTTAAACTTACAAAGCTTCAGAAATGTTTACTCTGTAAAATAGGGATAATAATAATACCTTAACAATAAGATTCTTTAGAATTATTTGAACCACTTTATGGAAAATACAGAAACTTTGCAATTACATAGTTCTATTTACAATGAACCCTTGACAGCCTTTATGCTCTGATTTTCATATATATTACATCTACATGCATTACAAATTCCACCAGAAAATGCTGTAAGTTTTGCTTTAAAAAGTATTATGTATTTTAAAGAAATTAAAAGGGAAAACAGTCTTTTATATTTATCCAGATAGTTCCCATTATTAATCTTCATCCTGAATGCCCAAGTTTCCCTTGGTATCATTTCTCTTTAGCCTGAAGAATTTCCTTTAGTGTATCTTGTCGTGTGTGTCTGCTGGCAACACATTCTCTTAATGTCCTTCATCTAAAAATGTCTTCATTGCACCATCATCCTTGAAAGATGTTTCTGTAAGAGACATATATATATATATATATTTATATATATATATATATATGTAGTTTTACCTTTTTTTTTTCTTTAAACACTCTAAAGATTTTGCTCTGTTTTCTATCACTCATAATATTTGCTGGGAAACCTGTGACCCTTAGAATTGTGGTTCCCTATATGTAATGTGTCATTTTTCTGTAGCTGCTTTTAAGATTTGTTTTGGTTTTCAGCAGTTTAATTATGATGTGTCTAGGCATAGTTTTCTTTGAATTTATCCCATTTTATGTTTTCTGAGCAGCTTGAATCTGTAAATTTATGTTGTTGGTCAAATTTTGGTAAGTTTTTTTGGCTAGTTTCTTTAAATAGTTTTCTCTAATTTTTTCTACTTCTTCTGGGCTCCAATTATTTGTATATTAGACCTTTTGATATTGTCCTACATGTCCCTTGGGCTCTGTTAATATTTTTTCCTCATGCTTTTTCATATTGGATAATTTCTATTGATTTCTGGCATTTTTCTCTGTTAAGTCCATTCTGCTGTTAGGCCCAGCCAGTGAATCTTTTTATTTCAGGGACTGTATTTTTCTTAAAATTTCCATTTGAATCTTTTATATTTGATTCCTCTGCTGAGTTTTACTATCTTTTCATTGATTACAAGTCTATTGTCTTTTATTTCATTGAACATAGTTCAGTATTAGCTGCTTTGAAGTCATTGTCTAATAATCCCAACATTTTTGTCATCTGGAATTTAGCTTCTCTTTACTTTTTCCTTTGACACTAGGTCTCACTTTCTTGGTACTTTTAATGTCAAGTAATTCTGAATTGTGTGTTTGGCATTTACGAACGTTGTTTTAGAGTCTCTGGATTCTGTTTTATTTCTCTGCACAGTATCGATGCTTTTGTTTAGCAAGAAATTAACTTGGTTTGAAACAAACTGAAGATTTTGTTTTGCTTGTAGTGGGTAACAACTCAAATCTTGCTTCAGTTCTTTTAACTGGAAGAGTAGTAGGTTTTTTATCTGAGCTGCTTGCATTCTGCCTTTATGTTATTCAAATCAAAATAGGGTTTTTTAAAAAAATTTGTTTTTATTGAATGATTTTTAAAATTCTATAGTGCTTTACGATTTTCAAAAGTTTCACGCAGATGATTTCATATAATCTCATAATAACCCCCTTTTCCCCTACTTCTATTGCCCCTCTCCCCACTGATAACCAACAATGAATTTGTTCTCTATATCTGAGTCTGCTTCTTTTGTTGTTTTACTCACTAGTTTGTTGTATTTTTTAGATTCCACATATATGTGATATCATACAGTATTTGTCTTTCACCATCTGACTTATTTCACTTAGCATAATGCCCTGCAAGTCATCCATGTTGCTGAAATGGCAAAATCTCATCCTTTTTTATGGCTGAATAGTATTACATTTTGTGTGTGTGAGTGTGTGTGTGTGTGTGTGTGTGTATGTGTGTGTGTGTACACCACATCTTCTTTATCTGTTTATCTGTTGATGGACCCTTAGGTTGCTGCCATATCTTTGCAATTGTAAATAATGTTGCTATGAACATTGGGTGTATGTATCTTCAAATTAGTGTTTTTGTTTCTTTCAGCTATACACCCAGGAATGAAATTGCATATGTCTGAGTTTTTATACCAGGGCACAAACCCGTGTCCCCTGCATCGGCAGGCGGACTCTCAACCACTGCGCCACCAGGGAAGCCCCGAGTTTAGTTTTTATCTGTGGAAAGGATACTATGCAACAAATTCTATGTAGAGAAAAACAACCCATTATATGGGTATTTTTAATGCCATATTAGAAATGAGAAAACTGAGTCTTGGTGAAGCATCTTAATCAAAATCACAGAGCAAGTAAGTGACAGAATCAGTATTCCAATTCAGATTTTTCTGGTTCCAAAGTCTGTACACTTAACATTACTGTGCTTTATTAATCATCAAATAGACTCATATACAAATTATTATATCATCAGGCAGATGGTTTCAAGTGCTCTATTAACACAGTGCTAAAAATGAACTGGGTAGTAGAAAGTACATGTGTCTCCCGTTCAAGAATTCATCAGTTTCTACTAAACTTAGCTTGGAAAATCTATGTCAAGGTATCAGATGACAGTGAGCCAGCATTTTGGAAGGCAGATAGGGATGGAGAAGCAATATTTTTTTAATGAATCACTGTAGATGTTTACTCTTGTCAAGTGTTCCTGACTACCTATTCTCTCTGCCTATCAGAGGAGTACAGTTCTCTTTAAAAGTTATAGAAATGGGCTTCCCTGGTGGCGCAGTGGTTGAGAGTCCGCCTGCAGATGCAGGGGACACGGGTTCGTGCTCCGGTCTGGGAAGATCCCACATGCCGCGGAGGGGCTAGGCCCGCGAGCCATGGCCGCTGAGCCTGCGCGTCCGAGCCTGTGGTCCGCAACGGGAGAGGCCACAACAGTGAGAGGCCCGCGTACCGCAAAAAAAAAAAAAAAAAAAAAATTATAGAAATAAAACCCATCAGTTACCATCCTGTCCCTGCCAAGCTGGAGAATGGAACAGAAAGGCCACGTCTTTCTGCTTAAACACATATTCATTCATTGTAATAGGCACTATAGTTTATACTGAACACAACTAGGCTAGTTGTTCCTCTGGGGAAGGTACTTGCAAGTTAATATTTCAATTGCACTGGCCCTATACTTTAAGATTTTCTTAAAAACATCAGTTGTCAGTATAAATTAAATATAGTTTAAATCAACATAATTCTATTTATCCTAGCAAGGAAGTGTTTTTTTTTTAAAAGTCTCATTGTCTTAAGTTTTTCAGAAATAATCTTTGCATATTTTTATACCACATACACGAGGTGATTGGGATTCAGTCTCTATCAGAAAAATTCTTTTATGTATCCTTCCTATGGCATTCCTTTGTCCTCTGTAACAGAAAATTACCAGCAGAAGCATTTCTCCTTCACCCAGTTCTGGTTCTCTTATCACAGTTCTATCCCTCTACCCTCCCTTCCTGCCCTGCTTGGGAATTTGAGAGGACAGGGAAACATTACTAAAAGTTTGCCCTCTGTCCAACACCACTGCATCCAACAGTATATGTGTCTAATCTTTTCACACAATTAACAGTTCCTTCCCCATTTCCTCTTTCATACTGTTTTTGTGTGGACAATGGATTAATGCCAAAAGTGATTTTCCCCTTCAGACACTTCCAGACCACAGAGACTTTAATCCAACTCACAGTAGGACTGAAAGTTTCAGCTTCTGTTCTAGCGCCCTTTCTACAATGCTGGGCCAGGGGTGCAACGGAAATAGAATGAACATTAACTTTTTCTCTACCTGTTTTATACTTTCCCTATTACCCTTCCCATACCAATCACTTGCTTACTTCTCAGCCCTGCTTCCTACATCTTCCCCTCCTACAGCCACCATTTTTGAAGTTGTTTTAGAAACTGTTTATATACATTAGTCCATTCCATCCTAACAACCCCTACGGAGACAGTAGTAATACTACTTACATTTGAGTATTTTCTATGTATCAAGCATTATTTTAAGCATTTAACATGTATTAACTCATTTAATCTCTGAAGCTATTATTATTCCTATTTTAAAGATAGGGAAGCTGATGTTCCATGCCTTGAATTACACTGCAAATAACTGGCAGAGGCAGGATTTGAATGCATGACTAACTCTAAAGCAGCCTTTATGATTTAATGAACAACTATTTAATCATTATTTTCAGCCCCCAATCCGGTGAACATTTTGCCATCTCATCTCTCACATCCTTATCCTTTACGCGTCCCTATGTTCTCTTCCACCCTTCCTCATTCCCCAAGTCCCTCTGCCCCCTCATCCTGTTTGCCCACGTTCCTTTATTACTCTGTCCTCCCACTTTCCCTGACCTCCACATTCCTGTCACAATCTTCCCCGTCCTTAAGGTCCTTGTCTCTTTCTTCTCTTGAGACGCTCGTTCGTAACATTCCCTGTTTCCTCTCTCTTATTTTTAAAATGTCCCCTCCTTCCGCAGCCCTGGTCCCTCCTGCTTCACGGAATCCCCTCCCCTCCGGTGCTGCCCCCTCACTTTCCCATCGACCAGCGGAGGCACGGCGGACACAGCTGGCGCGGCGCGTGGGGGCGCTGGGGGGTCACAGCGTGCGTGGCGCGTGGGGGGCGGGCGTCTGAGGGCGCCGCGGGGTCCTCCGGCTCCCCGGCAGCCCCCGCGCGCGGTGCAAGCTGGGGGAACATGGCCGCTTCCGGTCTCCCTCCTGGGCCGGCGCGGGCCTGACCGCGGCCCCTGCCAGTCGCACTCCGCCCTCCGTTTCTCCAGCCCGGCAGTCGCGGAGGTCGCTGCAGGCTTTCTCTCCCGCTGCCTCCGCCGCGCCATGGAGAAGAGCTCGAGTTGCGAGAGTCTTGGCTCCCAGCCGGCAGTAGCACGGCCACCCAGCGTGGATTCCCTGTCCAGGTAACCGGGACGCCCAGGGCCTTGCCCAGCGTCCGAGGGGGATGAAGAGGGGCCGGGGCCTCGCTGGATGGTGCCCCAGCTCGCCGCCTCTGGTTCCAGAAGACTGCGCCGGAATTCCTTCCCTAGGACTGGGAACGTCTTCTTTCTCCCTCTCTGGGGGTTAGAGGCTGGGAAAGAGGAGGTTAAAACTCACTGCTTCTCTTTCGGCTCCTCTACCTTTTGTATTCCGAGGTCGTTTTATCCGCGGTTGGGGAAGCCCCGGTTCATTACATTCTCTAATCTTTCATTACTTCTTAATTCATTTTTTGTATAGCTCTTCCCCCATTTCCTCCCTGCCTTTCTCTCTTGACCACTCTTTCCAGAATCATCCTCCAGTGTTTTCTCCATTCGTCTTTAAGTCTTTGCTTTTTGGTTTCTTGCCGACTCTTTCGTCTCTTTCCCTTCGCTTCACTTATTTCTTTTACTATTTTCCTTACATTCTGATCTCCACCCCCGCCCCCCCCCCCCTTTGCTTTAAAATGTAAGTAAAAATACCCATCACTGTGCTTCTCTGGTCTGAATCTTGCAGCTGAAAGTCATTATTCCCGAGTAACTAATGAGTGGTAGTTTTCTTCCTTCTTGGGCTACCGGTTCTCCAGGTTATTTCTCTTGTACCAGATGGGATTTTGAGGAGGACTTTACTATGCAGCTTTGCAGAGAGCTGTTGTGAATGTTAACTACACGTGTTTCAGACGCAGTTTTTTCCTTTGGTTTTAAAATAATGATTTAAAATTTTATTAAGAAATAATTGGAAGACCTGTATTTGTTATATGGCCACAATGAAATCAGGTTCTTTTCCATTGAAAAATAGTCTAGTTGTTATTAGAGAGTTATTAGATACTAAACCGCTGTGAAAACACTATTTTCATTTTTTCCTGTGAATAAATTGAAGTTGCTCTGTGTCTTCTAATTCACTTTGGATTCTGCTAGATATGGGTGATACTGCCATTTTTTTTCCTGTGGCTGTTCGGGACCTCATTGGGAAATCATTAGCTGATCCCACCGTTCTAAATTAGATTCTCCTAAATGCGTTCATAGCAACCTGCCCACACTGTTTTCAGAGTCCTTAACAAGCACAGTGTAATTGTTGGTTTAATTGTCTTCTCTACTAGGCTGTAAGCTACTTGAGGACAAGGATCGTATTCATCTTCATATCACCAGCATTAAACAGAGACCCTGCCTGTCAGAGGTGCTTAATAAATGTTTTTTTTTTAATTTGTATATTGAGTTATCCAGGAGAGAAGAATTTTTCTTTGTGTTTGATTATGTACAGTGTACATTTGTTTTAAGTATTTTTTAAGTTTATGTTTATTACTTGGAAATTTAGAAAGCTGGGGATTTACACTCAGCTGTAAAATCATTCAGAAAACAGGTTGGAAAATTACAATTTTATGGGAGAATTACGAATGACAACTATGGCTCAGGATAAAATGTAAAGAACAAAAATGAGGCAACTAGTAATCTCATCCAAGGGAGAGGATTTGGAACCACAGGAGGTAGCATAGTGTTGTTAGAAAGAAAGTACTGGAAGTCAGGAGGCTCAGGCTCTTTTAAAGTCCTAGGCTCAGCTAGTGATTTGGCCTGTATCATTTAACCTTTCCAGTCTGCAGTTTTTTCATCTTTTGAAATAAGGGGGTTGATCTAGAAAACCTGTAAGGTCCTTTGGAGCTCTAAAATTCTTTATCTTAATGATAATACTTGATGATAATAACCTTTGTTATGAATTTTTGCAATTACACTAAATAAATGTCTGTTAGTATTACAAACTAATGTACCTACCTGTGCCACTTAAGCACAATTATTTTCTAAAAAAAAAAAAAAAAGTCCAGCAACTTTAAAGTTTATATATATACACATTTTTAACTTCTTAATGAAACATTATGTTACATATGAATTTGAGAAAATTAAGAACTCCTTGAATTTTGACTAGAGTATGTTAGCTTCATCCCCTCCAGACAAAAATATAAGTATGACTCTACTTCCACAGGAAAATGCCAGCTTTTATTCCTCTTCTCTAGAAGGTGGAAAAATAACATTTGATTGTCTACTGTATACAGTCCACCCTGCTAAATTCTTTCATATCTTTTATTTCATGAATCATTACACCTGTTTGTGGTATTCTCTTTAATCAACATTATAGAAAAGCTGCATTGTAGACACTTGTTAGAAAGCCTAATTTTAAACTTAATTTAGGGTAACAGTCACAGATGATTCTAGTACATGGGGGATGGGGGTGGACAACTGTGGTTATAAAAGCAATGTTAAGTGGCTACCCAGATTAAGTTTATTACTTTTGTTAGCCTATAATAAAGCAAAATATTGGTGTTTGAACTGTATTATCTCAGCCTTTTGCAGAAATCTCACCCTTAAATTGTAGTTATGCTTTTGTTTTATACAATTAGGAAATTTTCATTTTCAAATTTTCAATTAGGAAATTGCCTTGTGAAATTGTTTTGATATCTCCTGTAGAATAATAGTTAATAATACTGTTCAGTGTGTTACAGATTGTCTTTTACACATTTGATTAACAAATTTCTGCTGAGTTTAGTTCCAAGGAAAATTGTTTATGCAAAAAATTATATTTCCTATTTGTTTGAAAATGGAAACTATTAATGCCTCTTCAATTTGGCAAAAGACTTGTCAGATTTATAACTGAAGTTGGTAATATACTCATCTTTAATTTCTTCAAGTACTTCTGTTAGATGAATTCATTTTAAATATTATGTTTAAATGTGTTAATTTGTAAAATGTTTTACACTGTTCTGGGAAGTAGGAAGAATATAAATCTGAAAAATAGTACTGTAACCTATGTGGTTGCCCATTGTTTTTTGGAAAATGACACACTCCATTTAAGTTGGGTGACTAGCTCTTGTGGGATCTGTAGTTCACACTAAGCATATATTGAATCTTGATATTTATATATCTACTGCCTATGTATGTATCTATAAATCTGTAGTCAGCTCAGAATTGCCGTTGCTCTGGCTTTGCCTTCTAGGTCATCATAGGCCTGATATCTTTGGTCACAGAAGAACAGTTTCATTCTTAATATGATATTCACGTAGCAGTTTCCTAATCAGCTGTATATGATTAGGAATTACATCGTCTTGCATCCTTAAAAAAAGTAATTTTCTTTGGTGAGTCCTGCTTGGTATTGTGTACTTCAGTGAGCTGTTCAGCAGCTCTTGTATATCCTGCTATTGTCCATTCATCACACATGTTCTGCCCCACAGAGAGAAAGAGTTGTGAAAAAATTCACTTCAGCACACTGTTTATCTGGCTGTATTCCATAATTTTCTTCTTGTTGGTTTTGCTCTGATTCTTGTGTAGGATATTGATAAAACAACACTGTAGGCTGGATATGGTAGCTAGGGTAGGCCTGAGCCTTAGAATTGTAGAAGTTATACAGCAGAATTTGATACTATATTGGTACTATTCTGCCTTCTTAGTCTGGTTTTCCATTTTGTACACTGTTATAAAATGTACTGCTTAAGTGAGTTTCTTTGATTACTTTTTACAGTGCATAATCACATGCTAATATATCTGGTGCTGAATATGTGCCCAGTGAATGATTGAATAAAGAAATGTTGACTGAATGTTCACCCCACTTGTCTTATTTGCTGTTTCTATTCAAAGAATTAAAAAGGGTTTTCTTATGTGGATTTGGCCTGTAAAGTCACAACTTCAGGTTCAAGCTGGGAAGTTACCCTTGCATGAAGCCTCTTGACACCCTGAGCTATTTTATTGGCTGCATTATCTTTTCTGTGCCCACTCCTGCATGTCTTCACAACATTGTTTCCTTAGCCTACCGGATTTTCCATCTGTCTTGATTACTTTGGTCTCTTTCTCTCTAATTTATTTTTTCAGTCATTTTATTTAATGTATATTTCTTTCATCCTATATATATATATCCTCATTTTCTAATTACTCTGGGTACCACTTGTTTGTCTCAGATGATTTTGGGTTATCAGTTGATTTCTAGTCTGTACAGTCGTTAGTATTTATGAGCATTCTGTATTTACGTTTAACTTAGATTAAAAAAAATCAGAGGGGAGGTGCACATAATGTAATCAAAAAAGTAGCTCCAACTAATTAGATTTTTGAATTGCGTGTCTTCCTTAAAATTATCATCATTTGAAAACAGTAGATCCTGGATTTCTGTTTCTATGAGTTTTGATGGTACTTACAGCCTGAAGAGGTAGGAGAGTTTTTAAGATTTCTAAAATACATTTTGTCATAAGGTCTCATTTCTAGTTTCAGCCCCAAGGTTACTTAGAGGTGATGTAAGTAGGAAATATCCTTTTAGGTTGTTTTTTCAGTAGTGGTGATGGATTTGTATCCAATCACACATTCTTACCAATACTCCTTTTGACTCTTGGCATGTCTTCTGAGGCAGCTGGCCTGATTGGTGGTAGAAACTATAGCTACAGAACAAAGTGAAGCTAATAGGTTGAATCTCCAACCTTGGCCTTGTTATTAACACCTTGCATCAGACATTGAACATTTTGGTAGCCTAAAAATTACTTATTTTGGGTTTCATTATAACAGGACCCTAAAAGAACCTTAAAGTTCTGTTAGATAAGATCCAATATTCTTGTGAACTAATCAGTAATTGTATATATCTTTCTGGAAGAACATTTAAATTACTTACCAATCAAAAGTATACAAGTTAATACTAAGGCTGAGAGTGGGTCCTGTGTATGTTTTATTCTTTCTTCCTTATGCTATCATCAATAGTCTTCTATTAATATAGGTGAGTAGTTCCAGGACAGTAGCATCAGCATCCCTTGGGAATTTGTTAAAATACAGATTTCCTGGGCCTACCTCAAGTCTAACTGAATCAAAAGCTTTGGGGGTGGAGACCGCAGTTTGTATTTTAATAAGACCTCCAGGTGATCCTGATGCATGCTGAAGTTTGAGAACCATTGTCTTGGGTCTTTTCCTGATTGTTGCCTAGTAACTCCATCAATATTAGTTGAAATGGACTAGATTAAGGTCTGTGTTAGAACTACTATAAGCCTGTTACTTAGCACTTTTGTAAAAATACTGACTGAAGTAGTGAGAGGTAAAAGTCATCTCTTGTGGATTTATTGTATCTCGCTTTTTGGAAATTGCCTGAGCTTTTTTCTTTCGTAGCTACAAGAAAGAACACCAAATCAAGAATATATGTTTTAGGGTTTTCTTAAAAATAGATCCTTGGTGAGATGCATTAGTGGTAACATACATATTAAAAAAGTATTATAAAGAATTCCAGGAGGCCATCACCTGAACCAATAAAGGATTATGTCCAAGGGAAGGAAATAACCCAGATACAGATGTTCAGTAAGCAGTGAGTTTATTTTGGAAAGCTGCCAGTTAATGCTATTGTATTCAAATTCATCAGGGACAAAGGTTGCATGTGATTCAGGACTTGACCATTCTCTAGATTAGTATAGAATATTTTCTCTTTTTAAAGGAAGTTAGTTTTGAATAGGTAAAGCACTTGCCATCTCTGGGCCTACTCTATAATTTAGTTAAATCAGTGGGTAGGATTAAAACTATTGAGAGGTGATATGGATAGGGAGTGATCTTATAAGCCTGCATTCCACAGGAAGTCAGGTTAAAAGCGGAACTATATAAAATGAAAAGATTGATACAAGGTTCTTAAAATTAAAGGGACTAGAGAAGATGCCCTCTTAATGAAAATAATAACCTCAATTCCCTTTCTTGTAGCTTTATTACACAGAACTGATTGTGCTTATCCCTCTTAATGTGTTTCTCTACACGTACCAATGTTGTCATCACTATAGACCACTAATGAGCAAGCTTCACAATTCTTCTGGCCAAGTACATAGTACCCATGCAGTAATTGCTGATGAACTTTCCTTCTTTCAAAGACTCTTTACTGGATGTGATTAACTCTTGACCTCTTTAAGTACTTCTTAGTCTAGATTAAATAAGGGCAAATGCTATGTTTTCAATATAATAAAAATTAACTTTTAAAATGTTTCAACCTATACACTTCAAAAAACCTAAATACACTTACTTGGAAAACTCTTTATTATTTTTTTAAAGTTAGGATTTAGGTTTAGAGTATAACAGAAAATCAAACTAACAGTGGCTTAAAACAGATAATTTTGTGTTTTTTTTTCCCCCCACGGTAAAAGCCCGGAGATAGTTAATACAGATCTGATATAGTGGATATAAAGTATCAAGGACACAGACTCTTTCTGACTTAGTGTATGTTACATTCCAGTGTTAGCTCAAAAACTGAAATTGCTATTGCAATGCTTTACCCATTGGATCTTCATTAGTTGAAAGGAAGGAGGAAGGGAAGAAGAGAGGCATGTTCCTCTATGTAAAGAATACTTTTTTTGAAGTCACATACCGCCTTTAAGCTTACATCCAGTTGGCCAGATCATGGTCCCATGGCCATACCTAGCCACAGCGGAGGCTAGGATATGTAGTCTCTTCTGGGAGGCTTTATTCTGAGCTGGACATTGGAGGTCTATCTCTAAGGAATAGGAGAGAATGGGTATTGGAGATAGTCAGCAGCTTCTTCCACGTATACAAATAAATCATCTTAAAGCAAGGAAAATATTTTTCAGTTTGAGTGTACAACACTTAATTTATGCCAAAGGCGTTCTTAGATTTGCCTGCAATGACCATAATAGAAAATGCTTGGAAAGAGATGATATATCATAGCAGACCGAAATAGAGAACTGTATCTTGGAATGCTCTAAACTCTTGAGTTTATAAGCTTTTTACTTTTTTTTGTTTGTATTATCTTGGGCCAGATTTTTATAATCTTAATCTAGGACCATAAAGGGGATAGACTTATTAATTGCCAGGTGATTAAGAGAAAGGCAAATAGAAATCAGATGAGAAATGATCAGCTGTTATTTCATTTGAAGAGCTCAAGGAGTTGCCTGGTAAAGTAGTGGTGGTATGAGGATGATGGCCTACACTGATTACTCCTCTGCAGTTTGGCGTTCATTTCCAAGCCATGTATCTATGTGTTGTATCTCCCCCTAGAATATTGCATCAGGTCTTACTTAGGTATTTTCTCTCCTTTCAGTTCAAAATCTTTGGTCTTCATAAGAGAAATAAAGCAGGCCATTTTGGGTTATGTTAATTTATGAATGCTTTTGCCAGTATCTTATGTTTATTTTTACATCTTCAACCTAAAGGTTTGATTGAAAATTCAGGGAACTCAGTGTTTTATGCATTTTTGTGTCATCTAACTTAAATATTAATATTTTAAGCATGTAATGTCAAACAGAGGAGTTTAATCATTTGGGGATAAGTAGAGGAGGGTAGAAGAGTCTCTTCTGGGTTGATACAGCATTATTCATTGTGCTCATAGGGTTTAATAGGCATGGGTTACAAATGTATCCATCTCCTTAACAGAATTGCCATTACTGAAAACAGCAAGTGAATAGTTGTTCACCTAGGCCTTTGTTAGGAGGTTGTATATTAGCAAAAGGTGTAATAACTTTGGCTGATGATGGGCTAGTGATTATGAGCCTTAATTTTCTTGAGTTGAGCCGGGAAATGCAGCAAATGTCAAAAATAAAATTTTAATATGATATGAATGTCCTCTGTTACTAGTATTGGATAATACTCTTCCATTTTAACCAAAGGCAGTACCTAAAAATATGAACATCTGAGATAAGCTTTGCTTTTCAAGTGGTAGAAAGTTGTTGTAGTAAACAATTAATAGTATTAATATCAACAGTCCCAATAATAATAATATAAATAATAGCACTTAACATTTATTGAGTGCTTACTATATGCTAGGCATAGTGGTAAATCCCTTATATGCATTTTCTCATATAATCCTCATAACTGTATAAAATAAACAGTATTACTGTTTCCATTTTACAGATGAGAAAACTGAAGATTAGGGAGAGCGGTTTGACATTTGAACCCAAGTCATTTTTAACGTCAGAGTCTCTGTGCCGTAATGAGCTCATCATACCTGACGATCTGGTGCCCCAGCTCCAGGGCAAAACTTGGTAGTTAAGGGCAGTCCCAGGGCAGGTCAGTTGGGTTGTTTTGATGAGGAAATGAGTTTCCTTGACCAGCTGTACTGCTGAGCAGGAGAAGGATAAGGTACACAATACATTAGTGAATTCAGAATGTCCATCTTTGGAGAGAATTTTCTCTAGCTTTGAATGTTTTTTCTTCTGACAGAAAACAGGATTTTTTTTTCTTTGCCTGATGATTAAGAGGATAGTATCATTTTCATTCAGAAGAATAGTTTTACATTTTGAACATCAGATAAATAAAAAAGCAAGTAAACATGATGCCTCTTCCCAACCCTCCCTCCCCTGTAGGCTTCACAGAATACTTTAGAATACTTTACTGTAGGGTTCCTTAAATATCTGAATTCCCCTAAGTTCCTTTGTGTTTGTTTACAGTTAATGTGTTAAGAGCCATTGACATTTGAAGATCATCAGAAGTGAAGATAAAACATCTCAAAAATTATAATGTAAGTGAATGGGAAAATGGAAATAAAAAATGGACAGAAGGGAATATTGCCAGCAATATTTCTGCAATTCATATATTACCCCAAATGCAATTTATGCATATGACTAACCAGTAACTTCAAACTTTAGTCCCAATTCCAAGTCCTAGTTCTTAAAATTCTGTTCTCTTCTACCTAGGGAAAATAGCCACTAAGTTTTAGTCATCAGTAATTTTCCATTAGGATTCTTTTGGCTTCCATGTACTGTTTTTTGCTTTTTTCTCCTTAGTACTTTGCACTTTCACAGGGGGTTATGTTGTATTTAAAATTGTACGTGTGTAGAGACTGAGGTCTTCGCTTTCTAGCTGCTGATGTATGTTTTGCACAGTTTTAATTTTACTATCATTCTTTATGTTTCTTGGCAGAACTATGACCAGTAAGCTAGCTAGCCTCCTCCCTGCCTTCCCTTCTGTCTTTACCAGCTCCCTTCCTTCCTTTCTTACTCTCTGTAAGTATTTGTTTAACATAGATTATGTCCTGAACATTGAGCTAGATCCAGAATTCCTAAGACCTTGTTTCTGAAATAAGTTATGTCATCTTGTTATGTCATCTTTTTATACAGTTGGTACATTAGAGATCATGTAGTTAATTTCTCAAGTGTGGCTGAGGCCCGCCTGCACATCTCAGTCACTTGTGGTTCTTGGTGAACACTTAGCTTCCTGGGTTCCAGGCCAGACATTCTGAATCACTGGGAGTGGGCCCAGGAGTCTTTACTTAAAGTGAGAACCCCACCGATCCAGTTACTTTTTGGATTCTAGTACAGCTCTATAAGTTTGCAGTTGAGGGAACGACCTAGAGAAGTTTAATAACTTTACCCAAAGGCACCATAAGTGTTAGAAGGCCAGGAATGGTTGGTGGTGTTTTCTCCAAAGTCATGGAGATATTTAGTGCCAGAAGTGATCTGCTGACTCCTAGACTTCAAGTCACGTTGTGGGTTTTATTAGGCCAGACAGCATATATATATAAAATCATAGGCAGTTCATCACTGTTCCTGAAAAAAGTAACTAAAAAAATAACTGAAGAACATCAACTGTTTGTTTCTTCATCTTTAGTCAGATATATGACTGGTTCTGATTTTGAAATCACTGGGGTTAGGGGAAACCCCTGGTAGTCCAGGAAGAGGAAAAAAACCTTTTATTCCCCCCATGGCACTATCCCTACTTGGTCTTTAAATTTTATGCTTCTGAAAAGGAAGGATCTGATTTCCTTTTTGAATGATGGGTAGCTAGCATAGTGCTTTGCAAATAGTAGGTGCTTGATAAATAGTATGAACAGGTTACTGTTAAAACTTTGTTTTTTTTCCTTTGTATTCTATAAGCTATTATTAGGAGTGGTTTTATTTGCATTGTACAGAAGCTGATACTTTGTATACCATGCCAGAGACCTTAAATAATTGAAGTCATTTATATTTATGATACTCCATTGTTGTAGTTGATATTCACAATATCTCTGAGGGACTAAATTATTCTAAAGTATTTTCTGAACTATATGTATTTGAATTAATTTTAATGTTGTATGTGTTTTATATTGTATTGTGTATGGCATATTGATAGTTACTGAATTGTAACCTTACATTAGTAAATGTCGTTATCCAATTTTCTTTGAAATATTCTGTAATTCTCAAATTAACGACTGAGTTTAACTATAAAATGCTATTACTCAATTTTCCGGAAATTTTGGGACATGTTTTAACTGTAAGATTTTTAAAGACATTTTAAGATCACATATTCATTTCTAATAAGCTGTATTTTTGTAATTTAAAATTTTCTTCCCATGAAATATTTTTGTTTGCTCTTTTTGTAACCACAGACTTAATATTGTAAATATTGTGGTTCTAAAAAGGAGCCTTATCACGCAGTATAATTCCTTCATTGTATTCCTTGATACTTTCTTAGGCCTGTGGTTTTTAGTTCGGATTCTACTTCTTAACTATGACCTTGGATGAGTCCCTTGATTTCTCTGAGCCTGATTCCCTTATCTGGAAAAGGGTAAAATGATACTTGCTGTCCTATTTTTACAGAATCGCTGTGAGACCTAAATATGGTGACTTATGCTGATGACAATAATTTAAAAGAATAGTTAATGCCTGTGTAGTGTGTACCATGTAGTAGGCACTGTTTTAACTATTTTACATATATTCATTTAATTTTCATAACAGTCCCGTGAGGTATAAGAATTATCATTATCCCCACTTTACAGATGAGGAATCTGAGGCACAGAGAGGTTAAGTAACTTCCTTGAGGTCACAACAGGGTGGT
Source organism: Pseudorca crassidens (assembly GCF_039906515.1). Lineage (NCBI taxonomy): Eukaryota > Metazoa > Chordata > Mammalia > Artiodactyla > Delphinidae > Pseudorca > Pseudorca crassidens. The sequence continues at coordinate 72,426,463 of NC_090304.1, read as the reverse complement.
AGAACCAGAATTTAGTACCAGGCAATCTAGCCCCAGAGTTGGTAATATGTATGGAAGATAAATGTGTATGAGAGCTCTTTGACATTTGTAAAAGGCTATACTAACGTTAAGTATTATTATTCTAAAAGTACTTTAAAAGAGAGATGTTTTCCTCATCCTTTTTATACAGATAGAGGAAAAAAAGGCAAAAACAAGCAAGAAAAAACAACCAGCTTAATCTGGTAAATAGAGAATAGTATTCAAAATTAAGAAGGGATAAATCACAGAATGATGCCAATACATTAGATTTTTAATTTAACCATTCCAGGCTAGGAAGAGGAAGAGACGTTGAATGCTCTTATTTTCCTACAAAATGTTTTAGTGAGTGCAGGACAAAACAAAATAAAACACCTATTCACTTATATGACTGAAGTTTGTGCAGAAAAGTAATATCTCATTATGCTGATGGGGTCGTTACCAATTAATAGTAATAATTTGTTTTTCTCTGTCTTGGGAAAACAAAATGTCTGTCTAGATAGCCTAAAGAATGGATATGTGACTTCATGGTTTTAATAATGAATTCAGATTTGCATGATGGAATGAGAAAATTACATGCAAGGTCATTTATCAAAGCATGAATTCCCCGTGTGTTTTCTATTGTTTGTCCAGTTAAAAGTGTTTGTTGAGCAAGCATTTACAGAATAGGTCAACTCTCCTCTTTTTAGTGTTTCTGCCCTTATACTTCAATTTGGATGGAAGTGTTCATTTCTGAAAGGAAATGCAATTTCAATGTAGTGTGCTTTGAGCTCTATTTTTTCAACTTTCAGTTTAGTGCCACATTTTTCCCAGCTAAATTGCTAACTTTTCCTCTCTAGGCTACTTATGAATCCATGTGAGTTTTAATTTCAGCTCACATCAGAGTTTGGATCAGGATTTTTGAAGGGGTTCTGAGAAACTCTTTTAAGGAGTTGCTGAGGGTGTTGGGATTGGTGCTGGGACTGAAAGTCCCTCCTCCTGTCCAATTCTCACCCCATTCCCCGTGGACACACTCATTTTGGCTAGAATACTTTGGCTTTTACCTATTTATTTATATTTCCAGATAGGATCTTTGAAGAAATAATACTCTGCAGAAGAAAAACATGTATGTAAACCATTTCTATACAACCTGGTTTTTCACACTTTCTGTTGCATTACCAAGTAATATGCCCTAACTTTTAGTTAGGGAAATGTAGTTGATAGACCTGAAAATAAAATAATACAAATTAAACTGTATCCAAGGTCATGTGTACCTCAGAACCTAGGGATTTTCCAGACTAAGTGCCAACATGCACTGCACCAGCTGTCTCAGAGCTCAGATCTCCTTTGTTTCTCAGAAGAATACAAAATGTAGGCTCTAATCTGTCAATCAGATGCCATGATGGTAAGATCACTTATGTCATCTCTTTTATACTATAGATTGGTTAAGTTAAGAAATTCAGATTTCTGGTGTAGCATTTAAAAAAATAATTACTATAAGCTGTAATTAATTTGTTGGGGGAGTTGTTTTTCTATTTTGGAGATCCTGCAAATATTCTGACAATACGTCTTTTGTATCCTAAGTGCATTATACACACTGCAGGCCCTTTTTTTTTTTTAATAAAATTTCCCAAAGAATGACTAATAGAGCATGAACAGTGCTTATGCACTGTAGTCCATTGTGTAAGTATTGACAGCAAAATTTGCATTTCTAGAAAAGCTCGTTCACAGTCAGAACGTAGAATACATTCTTTAATGTTCTTGGGCAAACATGCTATGTATGTGTTCAGGCCATTACTTACAGGAGAATACTTTTTTGAAAAGAACCTTTTCTTTCCATGGAATACTGAAGAAAAATTGAATTAGCAGTAGGAGTGAAGCAGTTTAAATAAGGCAAGTGATTTAAATCTTATTGTAATGATTATAGTCAGTAATGACTGGAAATAAAAGAAATTAAATCCTCGGGAGGCATTGTTTACTAGGATATATGGAAAGATAGGTGACTTGTTTCTAGGTTGTTTTGAATTAAGAGTGTAAAATGTTGGTATGTTTATCTGCATCCCTAATTTTCAGACACACTTTTTCACTTTTGCTAGAAATGTTTTTATGGGATTTTGAAATGTTACATCAGGAGAACTAAGAGGAGTATAACTATATTTTTGGCATCATTTAGTGCTTGAATTTTATTGTGAAATACCACCAGTGTTGGTGCGATTGACAATAAAGTAATGTTAATTCCATTAACAGTCCAGCAAACCAGCAGAGTCAACGAGGGTCAGTGCTTTGCTAACAGTTACATTGAAAAATACTGGTGATGGAATTGGTTTTGTGATTGAAGCTTTGGGCCAGTCTTCTGCTTGAATCTATCAGAAGTTACACAGGATGCATGTATGCATGTGTGTGAGGGTGTGTGTGTGTGTGTGTGTGTGTGTGTGTGTGTGTTGTGTATAATATGTACATATTTATATGTATTAAAAAATTTTCCCCTTGATATTTGTGCTTAGTATTCAGTGATTCGTCCGTTAACTAAAACTTTTTTTTTACGTTTGAAAGTTTATACGTTTAGTTATCTTAGTCAAATGAAGACATTTTACAGTGTACATCTGAGTGAAAAGTACTTTTAGGGCCAAGGGCTCTGCTTCATTTTAATTTAATTAGTGCGTTCCTTTTTAAAAGGAGACCCTTATTTCTGATTTCATACTGTTTTCCTTTCTGACAAGGGTACTCTTGTATTTCCATGATGCTATTCATTGAACGCTTTCTACCAGTTAAGTATTTAGTACGAATTGCTTTCTACAGGTCATGTTTTTTATCCTTACTATGGTCTTAATAAGATATCATTACCTTATTTTATAAAGAAAGAAATTATGTTAAGTAACTTGCTTGAATTATTTGCTAAGCGGGAAACCAAGTCCTTGTGACCCTGCAGCTCATATTTTCAGCTACTGAGCACTTCTCCATCTGTGCTCTATGCTTTGTGTTCTCTTCTGTGTTTCCATTGCGTCCTTTATAGCCTTTCAGTCCCACATTTTACTATTATGAGATACTTAGATATCCAGCATCTTCCTTAGACCATAAGTCCCTTGAAGAAAATCAATCTGTTTTCAACACTGTCCCCAGTACATGATACATTGGTGATGTCAGTAAATGTCTATGAGAGGGGAGGGTATGAAATAGGAGACTTAGGAAGTTCCTGCCCCGCAAATGGAGGGGAAGAGTGTGAAGAGCCAGAGGGAAGACGGCTAAGAGGCCTTTAGTGGAGGTAGAGATTCTTAGTCTCCATCCTTGAAGGAAGCTGAGGGATACTTTGAGGCATGGGAATATTTGGAATTGATAAGTGACCCCTGCTATCTGGAGACAGATTTTTCTGCCTTTGCAGCATTACCAGGGATGCTTGTAAGTTCACTAGTATTGAGGCAAGAAATACTTTTGTGGTAGGTACAAAAATTCATTTGTTTAGACATAATTGTCATAATTAGCAAGTTTTTAGCCTGATTAATTCTCAGGAATAAGTATAACTTTAAAAAAATCTAACTGAAACAAACAAAAAAATTGAAAAGTGGAGAGTACCTTATTTAATACTATATATTTTGAAAAGCATATAAAGAGTAATTTCTATCTTCCTACCAATGATTAGTTTGTATAACTCTGTTCGCCTAAATGCTACACTTTGACATAGTAGAACTTTTGAGACCGAAAGGGTGGAACCTTGCTCTTAGGAATAGTGTAGCAAGGGAAAAAGATATTCTGTTGCAATAACAACATACCAGTAAATGTGCGGGAAAGACTAAGAGTCAGATGATGGGATTTCTGTTTTGATCTTGTGGTGGAAAGAAAACTGCATCACTCTGACTGAGATAGTGGCAGGACTATTGAAAAATAGTATGATAGTGCTGTCCTGTATTATGCCTCTCTTAGTCACTATAAAGCTAAGTTCAGTTCTTTCATAGGTATGTGTGTATGTTCATTTGGTTATTTTGCGGAGCCAGAAGTTAACATTTAAATAATATTGACTTGATTCCTTTAAATTAGGAATAAAGAGAATAATATAGTTTAGGGTAGAATAAGAAGTGGGTTAAAGAGGGGAGTTCTACTGGGAATGGTTTCCCATTTACAATGGCCATGGCTCTGCAAATTTGGATAAGCACATCTGAGAATGTAAATTGTTTGCATGTTCATATAATCTTTAACTGGTCTTCCAAAGGATTATACAACAGATCAGAATTTAGAATATCACGCAGTTTTATTCTGAGATATTTTGAGCCTCCTGAGAAAAGCAGTCTACATATGAATAAGTATAAAGAATAATTAGTATTAGTAACAAGAGTATTCCACAGTGCTGGTTATATTTTTATCAGTTTTGTAGCTTTTGAGAAAATATTCTCTCTATAACAACTTTATTAATTTCTAAAATGTGTGTTTTATTTATACTTTTTTTTTTGACATAGCACACTTCTCTAAGTACAGACCTTACTGCTCTTGAGGGCAGAAATTGTTTGGCCTACCCTTGAGGTATTATGATTGTTTTTGTTCCGAAGTACACTTACCTTTCCATTATTCTGAACCTTATTAATAACCTGCAGGTTATCCAGGGCCAGGGAATGTTGTATTTATTTATGGCTTAGGTATTTGAACCTTGTCAGTGTTTTTTTATACCTCCATTAAAGGATTTATAGGAACAGAATGATTATAATTTGATACTATTTCTTAATAACAATTCTGATAAAAGGTTTGGGCAGAAAAGTGCCCACACTAATTGAAAATGAATAAAATTTCACGATGTTGCTGCTGTGTGACGGCCTTTTCATAGGGAAAGTTTATGCAGTATACGTAAGAAATAATGTTGACGGAGAAGTCTTTGAATCACATTTTCATATGGGACAATAGTTTATTTCTATGTATGTATGCATGAGTGTGTATAAGAGGGAAGAGTTGGGGGCATTATGACTATCAAGAGCTGAAAGGGATATTAAAAATGTTAAAATCCAGTTTAGCAAATATTTCCAATAGTTAGAACCATAACTCTTCATTTATAATCCTAGAATTCTATCTCTAGGATTTTTATGCTCTGAATCATAGAACCTTAGATTTGAACTTTGAGACCATCTTGTATAGCAGCTCCACCCCTCAGGTCTTCCTTATGACTTGAATGTCATTATTCACAAAGCCCCTCACTTCCTCAACACTTCTGCTCCATTTTGGAGATCACTCTCATCAAGGAAAAGAGGCATTGGGTACAGGAAATGACCCTTTTGGTAGACTGTCAATTAAATGGAATATGGATAGTGGAGAATGATTGCTTAGTTTGGAACCATAGTTGTATTTCTCATTTAAGCATACATTTGGAAGAATCCTTTTTGTCATTGAGGGCAGGTGACATTTCATGATTAAAGCAGATACTATGGAACGGTTATAGTTTAATTTGAATAGTAACACCACAATTCTTTTCATCTTGACTCTTTGAATCACTCTGTGAAACTGTTATGAAACTAATGGTCATTAAAAAAAAAGTATTTGGACCATGAACCTGTGACTATGTCATCTTTTCATTTGTGTGCCTAAATTCTATCCAATTTGGCTTTTGTCAAAAATAAGATGATGTGATTTTTTTTTTTTCTGGACATCTGGTGACTTTTCCACGAGTCTTTTACTGTTTGTCATGATAGATTTGATCATCTCAAATATAAATAGACATTTATTTAATGTCTTTTCCTATAAATCAGTTATTCCTTTAAATTATTTTAGTGTAAATAGGTCTGGCTTACCATTTTAAATATAATGGATATGTCCTAAATGCTAACCTCTGAGGAGCTCTGATTTTTATTTGGGAAGTTTTCTTGGTACATAAGCATTTATTTTGCACATTTTACCTAACTAGAAAACATAAGCTTGCTTGAAAACATTAGCAAAGAACCGTAAGAAATAGCTGTGACTCAAAGATGAATGTGATGAGGAGGGTATATATCCAAGGAGTCATCCAGGAGGAATGGTGTTAATGTGGAAAGTCTTCCTGAGAAGATGCCTTGTTTCTTAGATAGCCCCATGTATATCTTAAACATTTTAACAGTAACTTCATTTTCCATATTTTAGTACATTATCAGTTGTTGGATGCTGGTCCCTCCCCGCCCCCCTTAGTAGTGGTGTTTATATATAAAAGAATCTTAATGCTTAGATAGCATTTTCACATCATTTTAGAACTACCCAGTGAGATAAGAACAAGTATCAGTATTTTTATCCCTACTTTGCAGTATGAAATTGAGGCTCTGAGAGGCTAAATGACTTTCCATGGTTTACGAGACCTAATTTTCCTTTCTCTTCTTGTAGCTTAAGCTTACATGTCCTAGTTGGGGTGAGAGAATAGTTTGTGTGTTAGCATCCTCCAAAGTGTCCCATGCTTCATACTGTGAAGGTGCTTTGCAGTATGGTTACTTATAATAATCCATTATTAAACGCTTAATGGTAGACTTCCCTTTTTGGTCATGAAATGACATAGTACACGGCATTTGTGTTGAAAGCAGAAAGGATCTTATGTTTCCAACAATGATTTAATAATTGGAACTGGTTGCTAGAGGGGAAATATGAAATTTCCTTTTCCAGAAGTTATTTTTGCTTTCTTGTCATGTTTTAAATAAATTGTATTACATTTTCTCTGGCAGAGACTATCTGATTATGGATAATTTAGCTCCTTGCTTCTTTAAGGATAAAATTGTTAGAGTTTCATTTGTTTTAATTCTTCAACCCTGTGTTTAACCTCATTCTGTTAAACTGGTGTTCTCTGATGACAGTAGGCAGCATCCCATTCCAGCATCCATTAGATAAAAATAGTATTTTACATTGTTAAGGTGTTTCTGTCAGGTAATGTGCTAAGCTCTTTGCATGCATTATTTTATTTAATCTTTATCAGTATGTGAACTGTTTCTGGCATGTGGTAAGTAAGTACTCAGCAAGTATTAATTAAATGGAGGAAACAGAAAATAAATAAGTAAAACAAAAAGTATGTCAGATAGCAATGAGTGTTTTGGGAAAAATAAAGCAGGGAGGATAAATAGAGAATGAGTGGGTGGGTTTGGAGTTGTTTGCAATTTTAAATAGAATGGCCAGGGAAGATCTCACTAAGTAGGCAACATCTGAGCAAAAAAGCTGAAGAAAGTAAAGGAAGAAATGGAATATCTAGGAGAAGAGAGTTACAGATAGAGGTAATGGAAGATACGAAGGACTTGAAGTGGGAGCTTGCCTGGTGTGTTTGAGGAACAGCAAGGGCTTCTGTGTTGTTATAGTGCAAAGGAGCAGAGGGGGGAATAGTAGAAGATGAGGTCAGGGAGGTAAGGGTGGGGGCAGATGTGAAAGCCTTTTGGGCCGTATTAAGGACTTTGGCTTTTGTTTTGAGTGAGATGGGAAGGTAGTGGAAGGTTTTTGGCCGAGGAGTGACTATGTCAGATGTTTCAGAAGGATCACTGTGGCTGCTGTGTTAAGAACAGACTAGGATGCAGAAGCAGGGAGACTGGTTTTTAGGCAATTGGAATCATCCAGGAGGGAGATGATGGTAGTAGCCGAAGAGGAGAGAGAAATGATTGGATACTAGACATGTTTTGAGGGTTCAGCCAATAGGATTTCCTGATGGATTGAACATGTAGTGTAGGAGAAGAGTCAAAGTTGACTCCAGACTTTTTGGCTCAAGAAAGTATAGAAGGATAGAATTAACATTTACTAAGATGTTAGAGCTGGTTTCAGGAAGAAGAGCAGGAATTTGGTTTGGGGCATGTTGTTCACCTGGAGGTGTTACATAAATAAGTTATTGGAATCTGGAATTCAAGAGAAAAGTGTGGGATAATGCTATACATTTGGGTTCATCAATTTAGAGATGTTAAAGTTGTGAGACTGGATGAAATTATTAAGGAGGGGAGGTGTACATAGAGAAGATAAGTTTCAAGGACTGAGAGTTTAGGGGTACTCCAGTGTAAGGAGATTCAGAAGTGAGAAGGAATCACTACAGGAGACCTGAGAGGAAGAAAGGCTCGTGATGTAGCCGTAAGAGTACAGTGTTTTGGAAGCCAAGGATAGAAAGTATTTCAAGAAGGAAGGATCAGCTATGTCAAATGCTGCTTATAGATGAGGACTAAGTATTGACAATTGAGTTTAGCAAAGTGCAGGTTCTTGATGGCCTGACAAAAGCATTTTTGTTGGCGCATTGGAAGTGGGTTCAGAGAGAATGAGAAGTGAGGAATTGGAAGCAGTGAGTAGACATCTGTTTCAAGGAGTTTTGCTGTAAGGAAGCTCAGAGAAGCGAAGTGGTATCTGGAGGGTAATTTAAGAGAAATAATAGCATGTTTCTACGCTGACTGGAATGATTGAGAAGAGAGGAAAATTTTTATGATACAGGAACCAGAGGGAAGAATTGCTGGAGAGATTTTCTTGTGAAGATGAGGGGAGATAGTTCAGTGGAGGAGCTGGCTTTAGATGGAAGTATGGATGCTTTCCCTACAGTAAGAGAAAGGAAGGCAGAGTACGTATGCACTGATGCAAAGAGGTTGTAATTGAGGGAGCCTGTGAAAGATATATTTTGATTACTTCTGTATTTTTCAGTGAAATGGGAATCTAGATCACCTGCTAAATTCAAGACGGAGAGGATGGTAGAGGATGAGGAAAGAAAAGACCATATGAAATAGTTGTCTGGAAGAATGGGAGAACATATGGATTAGGGAAATGTAGTGTGTTTGCTGGGCAGTATTAAGGGCTTGGTTGAGGTGAGTGATCATGTATTCAAAGTGAGTCCAGGCCATATGGTTGTGTGTATTTCTCTACGCTAATCCAACTGTATGGGTACAGATCTGGAGTAGGCATAGGGTTGGCTTAACTAGCATTTGGGTGTTGCCAGGTAAGTACCATGAAGCAGGCAAGGACCAGAGATGATTGTAATTACGGGCTATAGAATTTAATAAGTTGGGGAAAGAGAAATAAGGTCATGAAATAGAGACAGTGAAAGACAGTAGGAATAGTGGAGGCCTTGGTGGAATTGAACAATTAAAAGATGTTGGCTAGGGTCCTAGAGAGATGAGCTGGTAGTTAGTAGAATGTTTGAAATTTAAATTATGGAGGTCAGTTAATTGGGAATGCCAGTGTTTTATGACATTTGAAATAGAATCATTAGGTTCTGAGGTAGAGTGGAGGACAAGATCATTGGTGGAGAGGAGGTAAGGCACTGAGAGGCCAGAGTGTTGGAATATTCATTTATATGGATATTGAAATCAATAAGAATTATGGCAATTGTGTTGATATTAGAAAGAGGGTGAGCCTGAAGCTAATTCTTCAAGGAGTGAGGGAGAGTGAGTTAGAGACTGGTCGTTGACCTCAGCAAGGAAGGGTAGAAGGTAGTATAGCCTGATGACATAAGATTGAATGATTGGGGTTTTTAGACATGGAGAGGAAGAATAGTCTGAAAGTGGCAATGGAGAACAAGGCCTAATTTCCAGGCCCAGTTGTGGGAGAGAGATATTGGTGAGAAAATAAGAGGGCTTATTTTTCCATATGAAAGGGCTGTAGGGAGAGCAGTGTTCTCAGGGGGAAAAACGAGGCTTTAGTTAGAGTAAAAGGTAAAGAGACTATTTAAGGGAGAGCAAGGTAGAGGATATTTTGCTGATGATTGACCTTGAAATTCAGAAGCACAGGAGTTGGGGGGGAGTGAATGGAAGATGAGATGAGAGGAGGGAATTAGTCTGGTGGTTCTGACTTCTTGTGGGAACTTGTAAACAGAGATAAAGGGTATAATGAAGTTAGTCCTTACAGTTTTTAAGATGGGATAATGGAATGTAGGGAGACTGAGTATTGAGGGGGAGGGAAGGGTGAGGTCCTGTAGAGATCACTCACAGTTCTGGGATCTACTCTTCACTTGCCAGTGATGTTGGGGAGGCTATGGAGAGATGGAGGCACACAGTCTTACTCTTCCAGAGCACTTGGATTTCTGATGTCCTTTTGTAACTCCTGCTGATGAGGGCTGGGGGCTGGGGGGAATGAGTGGTCTTATTTGGAACACAAGGAGCTGAATAAATGATCAATTATATGAGGTAGAGTTTATCATTTCCATTTTACACATAAAGAAACTGAGACTTAGTGAGGTAGACCATCCTGCCCACAGCCACATGGCTGCTGAGTAGTGGAGTAAAAGGAGATGAAGCAGTCTTAAACGGTAAAGTAGATGAGGAGTCAAGGAACAGTAACATTCTGAGATAATAGTAGATTGTCATTGGAGCTTTCATTTACTTTCAAGATTCTACAATATCACTTGGATTTATACTGAATTCTTTTTTTTTACCTCATTATATATGTATATTTTATTTTTGTTCTTATTACCACATCCTTTTCATACTGAATTCTAAATAGAGATTTAATGAACAATCCAGTCTTCTCATATTGAATATGTTCCTTGTGTTTATTGTCCAAAAACTTAAAAAAAAATTATGGGAAAGAAACCCAAAGAAACTGCTTTCTGGTTGTTTTATTCTTAACCCACTTCTAAATCCAGTTCAGCTTTATCTTCTCCAGGGAGCATTCCTTGATTGGTCTCAGCTCAACTTCATCTGCATACAGTGAGCTTATGTGATAGAAATATTGGGGTGTGTGTGTGTGTGTGTGTGTGCGCGCGCGCACGTGTGTGTATTTGTTTCATGTCCCTAGTTAGATAGTAAAAACCCTGAGGGTATTTGTCCTTTTGGTTCTGTACTCCATATCAGAAGCAGTGTGATTTAGTCAAAATGGGACCTGATGTATCTGGCTCTGCTACTTATTTGATATCGTATTTCAAATCATTCACCTCACTTCTCTGGGCTGTATTTTATCTGTAAATGAGGGGAGTTTCACTAAAATCTCGGCGGTCCTTGAAAGTTATAATATTCTTTAATTAACTGGCTAACTATCAGAGTAGTTGGCTAACTGGTGCCTATACTTGCATTTGAAAGGAACAGTTAAAAACTATTATTTGGTATAACTGTGGTTACTTACTGTGCAGCTTAGTGTCATTGTAAGGTGTGGGCAGTAGCCAGACAGGATCAGAGTGAGAAATAGGACTGGAGAGAGAGAGGGTGGGGCCAGATAATACAAGTAGTATTTGTAAATGTGGGACTGAGAAGACTAAAGATGTTTGAAAATCGTTGGCACGGAGGTGATAACTGAAGCTGTGGGAATCCATGATGTTTCCGAGAGAGACTGAGGACAGAGAACAGAGCCAAGGTCAGAACTTTCAAGAGAATCTATATTTAGGGGGCAACTGGAAGAAAAGAACCTGGAGGAAGCCAGTAAATTTTAATGACAGCGGAAATTTAGAGAGGAAAAGAATCCCAAGAGGGAGGCAGTGCCAGTAGTGTCAGATATTGCAGAGAAGTTAAGGAGGGCAAGAACTAGAGAAACTTCCTGAAGTCACATGACATCCAGAAAGCAGTATCATTAGAGCAGTAGAGGGTAGAGTTATTAATGAACCTGACATAGATTAAGCAAATCAGTGTTGAGTTTCTACTGAATATCCAGTGTTGTATAAAGTCTGTGCATGTGTACGCATGCACACACACACGCACACACACTCACTCTCCTCTCCTGAAGATGACTGGATGGGGCAGGATGAAGAACACAGGAGGAGGGACTTGCCTTGAACCTGAGAAGGGATGTGTTATCATCTAAGATAGGGGGAAAGAATGGGTTTGGACACAGTTAAGTTTACTGAGAGAGAGACAATATGCCTTATTACCTCAGTTTTTCATTCCTATTAGATTATTGTTTCTAAAACATATAGATCTTGTTGACGTAGTAATTGATTTTACATATCTTATTAATAATTCCATTGGATTTTTCTCTTATTTTCCTTGACCTCTTTGTAGTATTATTATGTACTATGAACCACCAATTTAAAACACTCTTTTTGGCTTTCACTAAACTTTTACTCTTGATTCTTTCATCTCTCTGACCATTTTTTTCTAGACTTCTACCTCCAGTCTGTATTCTGTGGAAATGACTGTAGTTCTGTTCACTAAATCTCAAATCTCTTATTGCTTTATACATCCTGTCTCTGGGCTACATGATTCAGTTTCATGGATTTAGCTGTCACCTAACTGTAACCTCTCCAAAGAATTTCAAAACTGGAAAAGTTTTGTACTTCCACTTAATGAGCACTTGGGTACTTTGTAAGAGCTTCAAGTTCAACAACATCAAAATCTACTGCGTATTTTCACATACCCCATTCAAATTTGCTCTTTTTTTCTGTATTTCGTGTCTTTGTCATTGTGCGGCCTGTTCCAAATGTCTATTAATGATTTAGTTCAATAGCCTGTTAACTAATCTGACTTCCTCTAGGGGTTTTCCCCCAATTGGTGCTCCATCATGCCAGCAGAATCTCTCTCTGTACATAGAACTGATTATGGAACACTTATGCTCAGAAATGTTTGATGGCTTTCCATTGCCTACAGAATAGAATCTGAACTCTTATTGTGGTATCCTTCATAGAACCACAATTTCTATGGTTTCTTCATAGAACATAGCTCAGCCTTTCTTGCCTCCACCCCTGCCATGATCCACAAAGCCCAGTCACATAGGTTTCCCCAAGTAATCTAGTTACTTCTGCTGTTCTCTGTGTGGAATGTTTTTACTTTTCCACTCTACCATCAAATCCTGTTAACGGGCCGTTGTCCATAACAAAATGACGCATTTTTCAGGTCTACCTCAACCTTTCCCAGTCACACTCAGTCCTTTGCTCTTCTACTCTAGAGTATTTTTTAAACCACTCTTATAGCATTTATCACAGTCAGTTTCATAGATAGTTGAATAGGAGTCAGCCTCTCCCATGAAGATTTAATTTGGGAGCACATCTAATGTTGCCGTATTGCACGTATCTTCACAGTGCACTCATCCAACACAGTGTAAGCAGCAAATCAAAATTGCCTGAATGAATGGATGAACAAGTGCATCACCAGGTAAAATATAAAATCCTTTGGCCTACTGCTGCATGGGGTGCGTATGTTTCCCTGTGGATGCCTTGATGCCACCTCAGTCATAAAAATTCCAAGATGAAACTCATTAGCTCCCCAAACTACCTACTTCTCTTGCTCTGTAATTTGGCACACTGGTTTCTCAGTCAGCAGTACTTGGGTTCATATTTTGACCCTTTTCTCTTCCGTTCTCATCATATCAAGTCAGTTGCCAAGTTCTATTGATTCTGTCTCCAGTGTGCCTTGCATCCGCTCGTATTTCATTTTTCTGCTAGTTGAGGTCCTTAGTACCTCTGGCTTGAGAAGGTCTAATAGTTTTCGAACAGATTTTCCTGCTGTTGTCATCCATTCTTTGACCTATTGTTAAAATGATCTTCCAAAAGCACAGAAACTTTCAGTGGCTTCTCACTGCTTTCAGAACTAAATACCTAGATACCAACTTATTTTTTAGAACTTCTACAGGCTAATCAAAACTTACCTTTTCTGGCATATCTCTGATTGAGCCTTATAAGTATCCCACACTTCAACCAAAGTGGTCTGCCTCTTACAATAGCTTTAATATGCCCTGAATTTCCTAATACTTTCTTTTTCTTTTCTTTTTTTCATATTGTTCTTTTGCTTAGTGAAATTGTTGAGAAAGTGTTGAACCTCTTCTATAGTCTAACTTCAAATGCTACCTCTTTCTTAAAACCTTTTTCAAGCCCCTAAGTTAAAGCTGTATATGAGCATTCCAATTTCCAAGCCCCTAAGTTCTTTATTTCATTCATTTTTCATATTCTGTATTGTGTTGTGATTTTTCTGTACTTGTATTAAGTACATTGGAGTGAAAGCTCACTAGGGGCAGCAACCCTATGTTATTTATCTCTATCTCTAGTAGTTCCTAGAACAGTAGTGTCTTGCATATAGTAGAATCTCAAGAGTATTGATGAAATTAAACTGAGATATGGGATAACCAAAAGAATATGCTAGTGAAGAGAGCTGAATTTATAGTATCAGAACTGAGAAAAGACCTTTTTTAAAAAAATAATCAGGTCATTAGTAACTATAGGAAGGAGCCACTTTAGGGGCTTGATAGAGGCAGAAGCCAGATGGGAAGGAATTAGGGAACGAGTGGGTACTAAGAAAGTGGAACCATTGAGGATAGACAATTTGCTGTAATGTAGAAGGTAGCTAAACTCTTAAGAAATGGAATATGGCCTGCAGATTTGGAAAGAGACTTGTGAAGGAAAACCACATGCGGTGTTTGAAAGAAAAATGAGTGTGCTGTCAGAAACGCAAGTGCCAAGATTACTCCAAGTCATGCGTTTTCGTTTTTCACCTTGGCAGAGGAGAAGCAGTCCAGTGAGTCAGGCCACTGAAGCTAATAACGAGTTCCAGTGTACTGAGACCACACGGTTAGATTAAGTGTGCGAATCACAGAATAAGAAGCCTTGTAACATAACCATGTTGGGCATTGGCAAGGGTGATGTTCCTGTCACTGAGTTTATATTCTTGTGTTCCAGTTCATTCTGATGAAATTATCTATTTAGAAGAGTTACTGAGCCAACCATATGTATATTTTTAAGGAGGTATCTCTCCCTAATTATTACAGGTATGTTTTGAAATGTATGACATTTGAAATAGAATCATTTAGCTCAGAAACCCTAATGGTGGAAGCTGTTGATAATGTATGGTAGGGCCAGGGAGGCAGATAGTGAAGGTCTTTCTATTGCACTTGAAATGACATTATGGGGGAGACTTCTGTGGCCCATCTGTAGTTAGTTAAAAAAAAAAAAGGAAAAAAGAATCATTACTTAGCTAAATTAGAATATTTTTCAAGCATATTTTAAAAGATAGATATAGCTTCTGATAAAATCACTTAATATAAAAACAATGAAAATATTTAAAGAAATTGTGGCTTATATTTCTTGATAGGGTATCGTTTCTATTTATCTATAATCAGGGGCATTGAATTTACACAGTGATAGCCCAGAGTTCCTGAAATAAGTATAGCTATTGGATTTAGTTTCCTTTTGACTCTGTTGTATGAAATACAATATTGGAATATTTCTATTTAGTTTATGAGTCTTAACTTTATATTCAAGACTGTGATTACCTAATTAGAAAAAACATATGTATATATATACTTACATAGACATACACCTTTTGGAGAATCAGTTTAATTTTTCAGTATTTATCTAGATATTGTGTGAATATTTCAAAAGGCAGAATACTCATTTCTGAAGCTCTGGACTATGTTAGAACTAAAAGGAATTATCTAGGCCACGGTTCTTAACCTTAAAGTCCCTGACATTGTAAACAATTCAGGGAATAGCTTTCATGAGATTTTTCAAAGAGGTATCTGACCATCAAAAAGCTAACCATTGAAATAGTGTAATCGGTGCTTTTCACAGATAATGAAACTCTAATGGGGAGTGGGGATTAAGTCACTTGGCCATGGATACTGCTGTTAAGTATCCTTGTTTCTTAATTCCCAACTTTTTCTTTAATCATTCCAGTAGAAATAACAGTCAAAAACCAATTCCCACCAGTTGTTTAAGGATTATTTGTCATTCACTTAAGACATAGCCTCCTTAACAAAATATTTGCTCCAATGTCCTAAGAAATTTTTCAATGGAAATGGAATACTATATATGGTATATAAAGTAACCATATGTACAGGAACTCCAGAAGGAAAATGAAACTTTCTGTTTATCTTCCCCTGCCTTGTTCTGCCCCCTCCAGCCCCGCTTTGCCACATTTCTTTTTCATCTTGTCTTATGTTCTAGTCATGGCCTCTGATGAATTTGATTAGAATAATTCAATCTTTTGATCATTCTCATTTTTTCACTCATTAATTAGTTTGAGCAGTATTTCTTGAGTGCCTGTTCTATACCAGGTACCATACTAGGTCTTAGGAATAGAATGGTGAGCAAAATTGACAGTTCTTCCTTCTTCAAGTTTGTAGTCTTAGAGGAACTAGTCAGGGAGTTTTGCAGAACTAGGCTCCCTGCACAGGTGCCAGCTTATTTAAGGATCTCAAAGAAGGCCACTGTGGTTGGACAGAAGAGCAAGGAGAGAGAGAGAGATGTACAAGAGGAGGCTGGAGAAGGAGGCAGGGGCAGGTCATGTAGCTACTTGAGGCTAAGGTAAGTAAGAGCAGTGGGGAGCCATGGAAGGATTTCAAGCAGGGAGATGTCATGGTGCATTTTAACTTTTTGGCTATTATGAATAATGCTGCTGTGAACATCCGTGTACATTTGTATAGTTTTTTAAGTAGGCATGTTTTCATTTGTCCTGGATATATGTTTAGGAGTGGAATTGCTATGTCATTTGGTAACTCCATTTTACCTTTTAAGGAACTGCAAGACTGATTTCCAAAGTGGTTATACCATCTAACATTCCCATCAGCAATGTATGAGGGTTCCAATTTCTCCACAGTTTTGCTAACGCTCGTTATTGTCTTTTTGATTTTAGCCACCCTAGAGGGTGTGGAGTGGTTTCTCATTGTGAACCCCTTGCCTTTTCCTAGCAAGGTTTTTAATTAACCCTGGCATTTAGGATTCTCACTGTTCTGGTACCAGGCCTTTTATGTATTTTGTTTGAGTCAGTGACTTATTATTCACAAAATACGCCCTATACTTTCCAAAACTCTTTTTAAAAATTTCTGTGTGTGTGTGTGTGTGTGTTGGGGGGGTGGGGTGGGAGGGGGTGTTTGTGGTTTGCAAAGCCTTGATCTGTGCCTTGCAGTCCTTCCTTAAAGGCCCAGCTGAATTTCTTTCTCCTTCATTTGAACACATCGAGCCATGTGGAATAGTTGATACTTGACCATTTTACCTACAAAACAGCAATTTCAAATGGTTCAACTTAATGTATTTCTTCTTTTCTCTAATCCTCAAATTATTACCATTTCCTTTGAGTTTTTTTCTCCTGGCCCTTGTTTGTACCTCTCATGGTATTATTGATATGCTTATGTGGTATAATGTCTCTTATCGGGCTGAAATCTCAAGGTCAGAGGCTGTTCTGTAATCTAGTATTTTGTATATAGTCAGGGTTTGGTAATTGTTAAAATTTTTTTAAAGGTATATGTGCATTATACAGTGAATCAATATAGACAAAAATGAATCAGTGTAAACATAGTACATTAATGTAAACATAACTGAATACAAATGCAAAGGTGTTGGAATGACTAGACTTTATTGAAAGGAATCAGTAAGAATAACTTAGGACTGGTTTATTGTGGAAAATACACCTTCAAGATAAGTTTGAGGTGGTTAAAACCCAGAGTTGGTCAGAAGAGAAGACAGTTTGGAGACTAAATTAAAAGCTATTCGGAGCGGAAACAGAGAAGAGTCTGATTCTCATGACCAGGGACAAGGAACAGGTTTGTCTGGCTGGAGTGAAATGTAAACTGGAGCTAGAAGTAGGTATGGTGGAGAGCCTTGGCACTCTGAAAGCTATTACGAGATTTAGTTTGATTTGGAGGCAATTGGGTACCAGTATACGTACTTTCATCATAATGAATACAGGTGCTACAGGATTGTTGGAGTGGTGCTTGAAGAACATTATTCTTGTAGATTTGAATATTATATATTAGAAAGTGATGAGACTAACATCCCTGAATGAATCCAGCTATGAGCTGATTCCAGCTTTTTTCAGCGAAAGTGTATTGAGCTACATTGAGACATGAAAATGGGAAATAAAAACCGTATTCAATGTGAAAGAAGAGAAGGGAAGAAGAAAAGAAAATATAAACTGTTTCTTGATGGAAATGACTTCATGCAGTTGGAGTGTCTATCAAGTTGGGGTGAACAGTTTTGAGAAAGATAGTTCTGTGGAAAACATAATAGGCAACATGAACATTAATTTTTACTCATATTTTTCCCAGAGGTTATTTCTGATGACATAATTAGGTCTCTTCTGGTAGGACTGCCATGTCCTTTTTAGTACTTCTCAGAACTTTTGAGCTTTTTTTGTAAAGAAAAAAATTAATTTTATATTATCAATTTCAAATTGGAAATCTTTCACTTCTATCAGTATATCCAAGAAAAATTCCTTTGATGACTTTTATTCTCTGTGACTGTATTAGTCAGCTCAGGCTTGCATACAAAGCAATACTATAGACTTGTGGCTTAAACAACAGAAATTTATTTCTCACAGTTTTAGAGGCTGGGAAGTCTGGGATCAAGGTGCTGGCCGATTCAGTTCCCAGTGAGGACTCTCTTTGACTGGCTTGCAGGTGGCTGTCTTCTTGCTGTTTTCTTACATGGCCTTTCCTGGTGTGTGCTTGCAGAGTCAGGTAGGGATGGGGGCAACGATAGGCTTTCTCCCTTCCTCTTCTTATAAGGCCACTAATCCTATCGATCTTAACTTATACCCCACCCTTATGACTTCATTTAATTTTAATTATCTCCTAAAAGCCCTGTCACCAATTATAATCACTTTGGGGCTCATAGTGAGCTTCATTGTAAGAATTTAGCCGGGGGGGCACCATCAGTTCATGGCAACGTCAGACTTCATTTTTAAATTGCGTTCACAGTGCCAACACACATGCCCTTATAGTGGGAAAAATATTCATTTTTCTAATACTTCTAACATAATGTTGTCCAAAAGACATAGTTCCTTATTTTGTGAATACCAGGTCTTTAATTGTAGTTCTTGCTGTCCCTTCCGCCCCCCTCCCCCAGTAAATCTGTGGGTACAGTCACTAGGGGACATTTGTATTCTGACTTGTAATATGTCACAGCTGAAAGTAGTATTAATGAGAGGTGAAACAGCAACCTTACCATTATAATTTTTAAATTTATGCAGCTAATCTTACTTGGGGTGGGGTAATTTCTGTGTCATAACACTCATTTGTCATAAATAATTACAGCTAATATCGATACTTAAACGTGGTGCTACATTTTTTTTAGATGCTTTACATATTTTATTGCGAGCAAGATAGGGAAACGCTCTGTGGTAAAGGATCTTGGAATAGTAAACAATAACAAAGTGTCTGAGAAGAGGAGCTCTTAGATGAGTAAACACGATACAGTGTTACAGGTATTATAGAAATATGTACAGTGTACAGTGAAGGAAGAAGTAGTCATGTTTACAAGATGGATGGGGCAAAGAGGGCATGGAAGTGTACGAAGGACATTAGAGGCAAAGACAGCAGGATTAGCAAAGGTGCAGATGCATGAAATAGCTAAAGAACTTAGAGTCTGCAAGCCATTCCCAGTGGGTTCAGATGAATAAGAGCTCCAGGTAGATATGTAGAACAAAGGCCAGATCATGGAAGACTTCAAGTGTTGTGCTAAGGAGTTTGGGCTCGATTCTGTAGGCAGTGAGTAATCACTGAAGATTTAAGCAGGGAATGCAAGTTAAAACCACAATGAGATATCACCTCACACCTGTTAGAATGGCTCTTATCAAAAAGACAAAACATCACAGGGCTTCCCTGGTGGCGCAGTGGTTGAGAGTCTGCCTGCGGATGCAGGGGACACGGGTTCGTGCCCCGGTCCGGGAAGATCCCACATGCCGCGGAGTGGCTAGGCCCGTGAGCCATGGCCGCTGAGCCTGCGCGTCCGGAACCTGTGCTCCGCAACGGGAGAGGCCACAACAGTGAGAGGCCCGCGTACCGCAAAAAAAAAAAAAAAAAAAAGACAAAACTTCACAAGTGTTGGTGAGGATGTGAAGAAAAGGGAGCCCTGGTAGACTGTTGGTCGGCATATAAAGTGGTACAGTCGCTATGGGAAACAGGATGGAGGTTCCTCAAAAAATTAAAAATAGAACTACTATATGATCCAGCAATTCGACTTCTGGATATTTATCTGAGAAAAACGAAAACACTAACTCAAAAAGATATGTGCACCCTCATGTTCATTGCAGCATTATTTACAACCACCAAAATATGGAAGCAACCTAAGGGTCCACTGATGGATGAATTGATAAAGAAAATGTGCTACACACACACACACACACACACACACACACACACACACACACACACACACACACACACAAAATGGGATATTATTTACCATAAAAAGAAGGAAATCTTGTCATTTGCAACAACATGGGTGGATCTTGAGGGCATTATGCTAAGTGAAATAAGTCAGAGAAAGACAAATACTGTATGATCTCACTTATATGTGGAATCTGAAAAACAAAAACCGAACTCACGTAGAACAGATTGGTGGTTGCCAGAGGCTGGGGATTAGGGTAGGAGGGAATGGGTGAAATGTGAAGGTGGTCAAAGTACTTCTGGTTATGAAATAAAGTCATGGGGATGTGATGTACAGCATGGTGACTATAGTTAATAATACTGTATTGTATAGTTGAGAGTTGCTAAGAGAGTTGATCTTAAAAGTTCTCATCAGAGACTTCCCTGGTGGCGCAGTGATTAAGAATCCGCCTGCCGGTGCAGGGGACATGGGTTCGAGCCCTGGTCTGGAAAGATCCCACATGCTGCGGAGCAACTAAGTCCGTGCGCCACAACTACTGAGCCTGAGCTCTAGAGCCCGTGAGCCACAACTACTGAAGCCCGCACGCCTAGAGCCTGTGCTCCACAACAAGAGAAGACACTACAATGAGAGGCCGCACACTGCAACAAAGAGTAGCCCCCACTCACTGCAACTAGAGAAAGCCCGCGCACAGCAACGGAGACCCAATGCAGCCAATAAATAAATAAATGAATTTATGAAAAAAAAGTTCTCATTAGAAGAAAAATTGTAAATATGCATGGTGATGGATGTTAACAAGACATAACTGTGATTATTTCATAATATATACAAACATGGAATCATTATGCTGTACACCTGAAACTAACATAATGTTACATGTCTATTATATCTCAATTTAGAAAAAAGTTTTAAGCAGAGGAATGATAGGATCAGATCTGTTTTTGAAAGATCACTTTGGTATTAGTTTAGGATGATA
The DNA here is from genome assembly GCF_039906515.1 of Pseudorca crassidens. NCBI lineage: Eukaryota > Metazoa > Chordata > Mammalia > Artiodactyla > Delphinidae > Pseudorca > Pseudorca crassidens. The sequence continues at coordinate 72,405,599 of NC_090304.1, read as the reverse complement.
TATTGGATGAGTAGTTGAGGGAAGAGGTGTCGAACTAAGACAGTAAAAATTAGGATAGAAAAAAGGACGCATTCAGGAGATGATAGGGAGGTAAACTCTACAGGACTTTGGATTGATTGGATGTGATTGGCTTGGGGAAAAGATAGTGATGGTTTAGAAAAATCACTTGACATGTGGGAGTGTTGCTGAGCACTGCCCAGGACCTAGATAATATTTTCTAACCATGAGTTTTAAACGGCTCCAATGTGAAGATGTATTCCATTAGCACAGGAGAAGGTAGATAGTTATTCAATATATTGATCTGAATTTAGGGATTAGTTAGGGAAGTGGTGGTCAGTGGATAAGGATATAAGAATACTGAGTGTTTGGCGAGAGAGAGTATAAAATGTTACTGTGTATTCCAGGTTGGATGGGGAAGGAAATGAAGGGGGATAGAGCAATAAAGCATGAAGGATAATAATGACAAATGGAGGAGTTGAGGGATGAGTTGTCACCACTAGGTTGAAGATTAGATGAAGGGAAAGTTAAGAAAGTGAGATATTTGGAAAGAATAGCATCTGTGGTCAGATATTGGTTTCCTTAAGTTTAAGATTACAAAGGCTGGGTAGTTTCCAGAAATGATAAAGTACAGGGTGTGACTACAGAAGCACATTGCTAAGGTGGGGTTATAGATGAGTGATGTAGGAAGTGAGGAATTTTGAGCTAGGTTGTTGCTAGTTTGCCCTTATGGGCATTAGAATTCCCATGACGAAGGCACTTTTGGAGTAGAAAGAAGCTTTGGAGTAGAAAGAAGCTTTAGAGAAGAAAGTTGAGCCAGATTAGAAAGTTCTTACTGAGTGAGGAGGAGTAATTAAAAGGTGAGTGGATGATAGTTACAGAGAGGTTTTATACCCAAATCCCATGAACCTCAGAGGAAGAAGGCTTTTATGTATGAAGATGGAAAAGTAATACTAGTGTAGAAGCATGAGAAAGGAGCTGGGGAAATGCTGGCTTTACCTTTGGGCTTTTAAGATGTGGGACAAGAAAGTTTTCTCTAGAAAAGGCTGCAGTGAAGTGGATTCCTGGAAGGAGATCTCAGTTGAAGCAAAGAGGTGGAGGGGAGAATTTGGTTGAAGATGTAAGAGAATTTATTCAGTATGGAGGAAAAAGTCTAGTATAAAGGTTAGGAAAAGTTAGGAGCTGAAGGAAGACTTGGGCAGGGAAAATGGATGGAGAAAACACATAGTCGGACTAGAAGGTCTGGCATTTTTGAAGAAGTTCAGGATGACAAGGATAACAGGAATGTTTGGATTGAAATTTATGTAGTGAAGTTTATGGGCCTAGGAAAACCAAAGTGTCATTGGTTACTTAATGAGATTAGCAGACTGCAATCTTTGCTCTGAGTTCAAATGCCTTGCCAATTACTAGATTCTTATTCTCTAGCAGTTTATAATTTAAAAAGGAGGAGGCTGTGTAACCAAAGAGCTCTAGTCTAATGTGGAAAGTGTTAAGTGCCATTTTAGAGTATAGGCAGAAGTATAGTCGACTGAGAGTTTTGTTCCAGCTGGAAGACCTGGGGAAGATTTCTTGGAAAAGCTAGCCTTTTAACTGGGTCTTAAAGTGTAAGTAGGATGTTAATAAATAGATTGGGATAAATGGGCATTCTTTTTGGAATGGCATGAGCAAAGGTATGAATTCAGGGAAATACAGAGCTTGTTTGTGGAACAGTTCATAAAAGGTCAACATAGAGAGCTTGACCTCAAGACGAGCAGTGGGGAAATGGAAGAGAGCAATGGAAATTAGGTTGTATTATTGTAGTAGCCATGGTGATCAGAAGCATGCATAGAGCCTATATGACAGGAGAAAAATAACTGCTGAAAAATAACCGCATTCTGTGGCCACCTTCAGTCTGAGTAGCCACTTCATGTTTATACCAGAACTTTCAGGAGTTCTGGTGGTGGTGGTGGTGGTGGTGGTAGTGTGTGTATTTGTGTTTGCTGTAATCACAAGTATTCCCACCCTTGTCCCCTCCAGCCCCTCGTTGTCTGCCTGGAGTTTAAAACCTTTTAGTGCTTATTCAAATGCAACAGTGTAGATCACAATATCTCCCCATGTTTATGTGTATCTGAAAAGAGAAGTTAATAATTAAAGGCTGTTTTCTACACTTTTGCTTGAAAGACTGATTCTTTGAGACTGCAAAGTATTAGTTGCAAGACCTGGTTTTGTTTGTTACCTTATTTCTCTTAAATTTGTTTATTTCATACTTTGGCTCTAAAGAGCTATTTGGTGTCTTAATGGTACATGCTATAATATTCCTATTGATACTATTATTTTTAGGTACACACTACCCATAATTCCAAATTGTATTTTATTGCCTTTACATGTTTTTTCTGTTTTCCCAGAAGATCATATACATAAAAAATAGTACCATGCATTTCAACTTGTTCAAAATAGACTTTGTGAGGTGTTGATTGCTGTAACACTTAGAATTGTGTTTGGCTATACAGAATAGAAAACTCCATTAGTGATTTTAAAAATTGAACTTCATTTATTTTACATAACCAAAATTCCCAAAGTGTAGGGAGTTGTTGGTGTAGATTCAGCTGCTCACCAGGAAAGGACTTTATGCTCTTTTGTGTCCTTCGCAAGCCAGCATTTGCTCATGTTTACAGGATGGCCACAGTATATCCAAGCTTTACGTTCTTGGTCCAGGTAAGAGAAAGTAGGAAAGGTTAAGGACCACCTTGCTATTTCTGCTCCTCTTTGTTAAGAAAATAAGAGGCTTCCATAACAATTAATAAACTGCCCCTTAAATCTCATTGGCCATAATTGTGTCACATTGTTTCCTAGACACAAGGGAGCCAAAAACAAGCACGTCATCTTGGGCTGGCCACAAACTGTCCTCACTAAAGTCAGGAAAGAAAGGGGTGTGTATATATATGGAGCAGGCAGCAAACAATATCTGTTAGAGTACTGTGCCTAAAGTTTGTCTATTTTACTTGTTATTTTAATGCACATGGAATATAATTACTCAGAAATTGGTACAGGAAAAAAGGAAGAAATCATTCTCAGCCTATCAGTTTTTCTTTCCTTGCATTATAAAACTAGATGATAGAATTCTTATGACTGCTCCTTTGTATAATATAGATTTGTGGATACAAAAAAAATTACACAATTATACTTTGAAATAGTTAATAAAATAAAGAGATGTTTGTATTTGAATAAACAATTTTGAAGTGTTCACACTGGAATGCCATTTTCATTCATTTAAGTGAAGTGACAGTTTATTTTAGGGGAGATGTTTTTCACACTGTATAAATATATAAAAACATTGTAGGTAGCATGATCTTATACATGGAACACTGAAAACTCTACCAAAAGATCTGTTAAAACTAATAAGCACATTCAGGTTAAGTTGCAGGATACAAAATCAACATGCAGAAATCAGTTGTTTCTATATGCTAGCAATGAACTTTCCAAAAAAGACATTAAGAAAACAAATTCATTGCAGTAACATCAACAAGAATAAAATACTAAGGAGTAAAATTAACCAAGGCGGTAAAAGACCTGTATGAAGAAAACTATAAAACGATGGAAGAAATTGAAGAAGACACAAATCAATAGAAAGTTATCCTATGTTAATGGATTGGAAGAATTAATCTTGTTAAAATGTCGCTGCTGCCCAAAGTGATCTACAGATTCAATGCATCCTACATAAAAATTCTGATGGCATTTTTCACAGGTAGGAAAACAATTCTAAAGTCAGTATGGAACCACACAAAACCTGAAATAGCTAAAGCAATCTTGAGCACAAAGAACAAAGCTGGAGGCATCATACTTCCTAACTTCAAACTGTATTACAAAACTATAGTTATCAAAACAATATGGTACCAGCAAAAGAAAATAGACGCATAGTCATTAGAACAGAATAGAGAGCCCAGAAATAGAACCACACATGTATACAGTCAACTTGCCTTTGAAAGAGCACCAGGAATGCACAGTGGGGAAATGATAGACTCTTCAATTAATGGTGTTGGTGAAAATGGATATCCACATGCAAAAGGATGAAATTGGACTCTTGTATTACATCACACACAAAAATCAACACAAAATGGATTAAACATTTAAAAGTAAGACCTGAATCTCTAACACTCCTAGAGGAAAACATAGGGAAAAAGCTCTTTGGTGTTGGTCTTGAGAATGGTTTCTGGGATTTGACACCAGGCAACAAAAGCAAAATTTGCAGGCAAAAGCAAAATTAAACTATTGGGACTACATCAAAAACAAAAAGTTTCCCTATAACAAAAGAAAAAATAAAACGAAAAAGTGACCTACCGAGTGAGAGAAAATGTTTTCAAATCCTATCTGAAGAGGGAAAAAGTGGACATACTGATCAAAAGGGATAAATTTTCAGTTATAAATTAAGTTCTGGGTACCTAATATATAGCATGGTGACTATAGTTAGTAATACAGTATTGTATACTTGAAACTGCCAAGACAGTAGATCTCAAATTCTCTCACCAGAAAAAGAAAGGTAACTGTGTGAGGTGATGGATGTTTCAGTTAGCTTAATTGTGGTGATCATTTCACAATGTATACATATGTCAAAACATGTTGTACACCTAAAATATATACAATTTTTAGTAATCAAACTTCAATAAAGCTAAAAAAACCAATAAAAAAATGAACTGACAGTTTTTTGAGGAGAGGATTTTCACATTGTAAAAATAGTTTAGTAATCATTATACACAAGTTTATGATGGACAAATTTTAAAACAAAAATATGATTCTTAAATATCACAACCTCAAGGTGGATTATTCCATCAGAATCTAATGAAGGAGTTTTGACTTTTCATGTGAGGGAGACTTTTAATATGTTGGGAATGAAACTTTAGAAAAATATATTTATCAGAACTTTAAGTTTCAATTCAAAGTATCTGAGATTTTTCTTCCTTAAATAATTAAAATTTTTTTTTTTAGTTTGTGGCATAGGTATATTGTCACTGTATTTTTGGCCGCAGGGCATGTGGGATCTCAGTTCCCTGACCAGGGATTGAACCCATGGCCCCTGCGGTGGAAATGTGGAGTCTTAACCACTGGACCGCCAGGGAAGTCCTGTATTTTTGAATTTAAGAAACATAATACATGTTAACCGTATACACAGGCACTGAAGTCGATTTTAAGGAAAATAAAGACACGGTCCTCCCTCTTGGGGTATTTACATTTTAGTTGGTGAAACTAAATTTACATACCTGAGATCAGTAAACAGTAAAAGGCAGTATGTGATCAGGTATCAAAAGTTCTATAAGAATTTAAGAATAAAAGTAACTCTAGAGTGTGATTACTTATTGTAAAGGAAAAAGTGGATATTTAAGACAGGCTTGTTAAAAATATAGAATTTGGTTTGGTGGAAAGGTACAAGGTACAAAGACAGGCTCATCTTTCCATCTTCTGCTCTTCTGCTCATCCAGCACTGTCGAACTATTTGTAGTTTCTCAAGTGTTCTGTGCTCTTTGATAATTCTACCCTTCTGTAGTGTTCTTTGTTTGTTTTTGGAATTCCCTTACTTGTTTGTCAGCCTGACAATTTCTTATCGTTCAAGACTCAGTTCAGATGTCACCTCCTCTGTGATGTCTTCCCTGAACTTTCCTGGGTAGAGTTAGGTGCTTTCTTTTCTTTTCTCCAAGTTCGTAATCATAGTCCTTCTTTCTCTTTCTCTTTCTCTTTCTCTCTCTCTCTGCCCTCACCCCACCCCATGTGTGTGTGTATGTAGTTATAGAGTTATCACATTGCACCATTATCTACTTGTCTGTCTCTTTCACAAGCTTGTGAGCTTTATGAACATGAGGGTTTTGCCATATTTATCTCCAAATCATAGTGCCTGGTGTAATGGTTTTGCACAGTAGCCTGATCATTGGATGAATAAATGGATGGTTGGATAAAAAGAAAGAATTAACCTGGAGTGTATTCATGAGTACTGGGGAAGCTTGTCCAGAGGGAATGTGGATGGTAATAATACTTAGCCCTATTCTTACCAATAGAGCTTGCAATTTATCAGTATTTGGAGATAAGATTGAATAGGCAAAGTAGGACTGGTTGGCAGTGGAAGTTTTAAGAAATAATAGAGTTACAGTTAATAAAATTTCTGAAATTGGTTTTTAACACGCCCATTTTTCAAACACACTGTGCTTTTGTATCTTGTAGTGCTTCCACTTCTCATTCAGAGAATTCAGTGCATACAAAATCAGCTTCTGTTGTATCATCGGATTCCATATCAACTTCTGCAGAGAATTTTTCTCCTGATTTGAGGGTACGTATACTGTTTCTAAGTTCTAGTGAAGTATTTTCTGTTAGCTGTTTGTGGCCACACTATCAATATAACCTTTAACTAATTAAGAAGGAGACACTGATGGAAGTCTCAAAGACCTGAGTCTTTATGTAATATCCCAGAACAGGCCATTCTTCTTTATTTGTAAAAGAAAAATGTATAATTCATCTCTGGGTTTGATATCTTTAAGATAATTAATGAATTTTTTTGTGATATAAAAGATTTTCATGAATACTCCCATAATGCTTTACTCTCAATACTAGCTAATATTTTTTGAGTACTTACCATGTGCCAAGTATTGTTCTAAGTGCTCTAATGAAATATCTCTTGTAATACTTTTAGCAATTCTGTGAGGTAGAAATTATTATTACTACCATTCTACAGATGACAGTAACTCAGAGAGAGATTAAATAACATGTCCAGGGTCTCATAGCCAGTAAATTTAATTGTCAGTATTACAGCTCATGTAGTCCTGTTCTGGAGCTAAGTCACTTAAATATTTGCTATAGTTGCTACATACCTCATTATAGTATGTAGGTATTCCTCTATTTATTAAAGGTCTTGTTGCTATGAAATTAACCATATCAGTGATATCCTGTAGCACTTTGTACATTTTTGGATTCATCTGCTTTTCTATTGCTGCTTGTCTATGAATGTTGGGGAAAATGAATTTCATATGTAGTGATAACCTTTAAACCTTACCTCAAAATCTTTTTATTCTGATCAAGTGACTGCCTTCTCAGTGGTTATACTTTCACAATTTTAACTAAAACGTTGTTTTCATTAATGAAGTCATTTGCTGTTGAGAACATATTGAGAATATATCTTTGTCATGTATTTCATTTTCAAAACCAGAATCTAACAAATGTAAGAAGACAGGTTAGAAGCTTGTGTAAAGGTTTCTGCATATTTGCCATTATTTCTTGTGAAATGTCATAAAATACTAAATTGGGTATAGCAGGACATTAAACATTGCTACAAATGATAAACATTTATCTTTAGAATCTGAATATATGTTGTGCCGGTTAAAAAGGCCTCATAATATCATTAGCTGTTATCTTGAAGCACAGCATACATTTAGGGCAGGGTTTATCATTAATAATAGTGGATATAAGTCCACTGTTGCTTTTCATTAATTTATTACTATTTAAAAATACATATTTGGTATATGTATCTAACCTTGGTTTAGTCATTATATTAATAAAAATACATTAAAGGCCTGTAGGCCTCTTGATAATTTTGAAATTTTTTGGCCTACTTCTGGTCAGATTTTATTAGTTAAAAAATCATCGTTTTTAACTTCTTGTGACTGATAAAGAACTCATATTAGGAATGGGAGAAATGTCGCTTTTATTTTTAGCCTGTGCTTCTATTATTAATATTATATTGTACCTGCTGTTTCTTGCCTAAAATATGTTAAACCATGTGTGTATTCTTGTGAGTGTTAGCTTAGTTTTAAACTACTTAACTAGGCACGGGTGTGAATTGTCAGCTTCTCTGTGTGCAGACCCCCTTTATTTCCTCAGGATGTCATGTATACCATAATAAGAGTGACTGGCTTACATTAGGACAAAATAAGGGTCATAATGTTAATCTGCAGGTTAAATATTATAATTTATTTCTTATTAGATAATTTTTTTTGTTTTTTTTTTTGCATTACACGGGCCTCTCACTGTTGTGGCCTCTCCCGTTGCGGAGCACAGGCTCTGGACATGCAGGCTCAGCGGCCATGGCTCACGGGCCCAGCCGCTCCGCGGCATGTGGGATCTTCCCGGACCGGGGCACGAACCCGTGTCCCCTGCATTGGCAGGCGGACTCTCAACCATTGCACCACCAGGGAAGCCCTAGATAAATTTTTAATTTTAGAACAGGTTTAGATTTACAGAAAAATTGCAAAGATACTACAGAGTTCCCAGATACTTGACATCCAGTTTCCCCTATTATTAATATCTTACATTAGTATGGTACGTTTCTCAAAATTAATGAACCAATGTTGATGCATTATTATTAACTAAAATCAATGCTTTATTCACATATCCTTAGTTTTTACCTAATGTCCTTCTTTTTGTTCCATGGTCCATCCGGGATACCACACTGCATTTAGTAGTCATGTCTCCTTAGGCACGGCACCTCTTGGCTGTGACAGGTTTTGCTTTCTTTCTTTGTTTTTCATGACCCTGTTAGTTTCGAAGAGCACTGGTCAGATACTTTGTAGAATGTCTGGTGTTTTACCCATTATTAGACTGGGATTATGTCTTTTGGGGAAGAAGACCACAGAGGTGAAGAGCCATTTTCATCATATCATATCAAAGGTACATACTATCAACATGATTTGTCACTGTTGATGTTACCATTAATCACTTGGTTGAGGTAGTGTTAGGTTCTTTCACTATAAAATACTCTTTTTTCCCCTTCTTATCCTTACACTATACTCTTTGAAAGGAAGTAACTATGCACAGTCCATGCTTAAGGAGCCCAGACTCTACCTTGTTAGAGTGGAACACCTTTTATTTCTTTTGCATGAGAGATTTGTCTCTTCTCCCTCATTTATTGATTTATGCAATCATTTATTTATATCAGTATAAACTCATGGATATTTATTTTATATATTACAGTCCAGTACTACTTTGTTGCTCAAATTGTTCCAGCTCCAGATTGGGATTTCTTTCAGTCAGATCTTGTGTCCCTTTGACATACTCCCATCATTATGGTGTTTTGCTGTTGTTGTTGATTGTTTTGTTTGTTGTTTGTTTATCAGTTCTTCCTTACTTTCTGTCACTGCAAGATACTCCAAGCTCATCTTGATACTTCCTGCCCCAGTCCTAGAATCATCATCCATTTCTCAGGGAGCCAGATTTCTTTTATTGGAGAATGGTATTAGAAACCAAGATCTGGGCACTATGTGCTCCCTCCCTTCCTTCCTTCCTCTCTCCCTCCCTCCTTTCCCCAAAAAAGGTAACAAAGTACTTTTATTCTCCTGAAGCAAAAGATCATTTGCATACATCCTATTTGGAGATAATGAGTCTGGTGATCATATATGTAAGTTTGTTTGGAGTAGTCTTATTTTATGCTGTTGTCCCTTCAGGTTTTACATTAGACACAAAAATGTCCTGAATTATTGACTCTCTTAGCACTAGGATACTAAGGGAATCTGTTAAATTTATACATCAGGTCCATGACTTCAGGAATTGTCCCCATTAGTGCCTTGTCAATTCAGCATCTTTCACAACTTCGTGGGGCCCTCAGATAATTTTTTTTTTTTTTTTTGCGGTACGCGGGCCTCTCACTGTTGTGGCCTCTCCCGTTGAGGAGCGCAGGCCCCGGATGTGCAGGCTCAGCGGCCGTGGCTCACGGGCGCAGCCGCTCCGCTGCACGTGGGATCCTCCCGGACCGGGGCACGAACCCGTGTCCTCTGCATCGGCAGGTGGACTCTCAACTACTGCGCCACCAGGGAAGCCCAACTCAGATAATTTTTAATAGACAAATGAAGAGACAATTGTTAAATGTTAAATTAAGGAGAAGATGGTTTTGGGCAGCCAAAGGTTAACCGTACTTTCCACAGTAGAGTGCCTGAAAGGACAGAGAAAAAAGAAAAAACTAATATGCTTAGGCTGACTGTTTTCCTGTTTCCTCATTTTAAAAGATATCCTTGATTATTAGATATAATCTTTACCTTAATCACAGTCTTTTTTTCAGTTGTGGAAGGGAAATGAAGGAGTAACATTTAATATCATTTTAAAAATGCAGCCTGATTTCAAACGTATGTGTAGGGTGGAGGAAAAACATACTTCTAATAATTGAAAAAAGTGTAGTGTGCTACCTGGATAAATATTTATACACGCCTTATCTCATTTAACTTTCACAACAATCCTGTGAGACAGATATCACTACCCCGTTTGACAAAGAGCAACCTGATATTCAGAAGAGCTGAATTAAATCATGTGCTTAAAGGCACACAGCTGGGTGTTGCCCTTGTATTGATATGTGGTCTCAGATTGGTCATATTCCTGTACAGCACATTATCCAGAGAGACTATTCTCCCATGATTTTGTTGCTAAGTTTTTTCAAATGTGAAGTGCAATTTTCTTAATTAAAAAGAGTAACTTTAACACATTTTTGAGGTAGAAATAGCAGTTTTCAATATCCCTTAATAAGTGAGAATTGCTTTTCTAATTAATCATAAAAGATGGTTTTTCTAATAATATCTGATCTCTCCCCCTTCTCAATTTTGTTAGTTGATGATATTTGGCTTTTATTATGTATACCTTTAGTGGCTATAAAATGGTAGTGTTCTAGTAAATTATAGGTGCAACTAACTGCAGACAGCTATGTTGTTCTTTGACCATGGTTTGGCTCTATTTATGAGATGAGGGGCTTGGTATGGTAGTTTGAACATCATCATTCACAGACGATTTGAAGTTGGTTAACCTCTAGGCTTTGAGTTCTCCACATAGCCTCATGTTTATCTCTGCCCTGAGCCTCAACATTTTAGAAGCTCTGTTAGTAACAACTTTTTTTTTTTTTTTTTTTTTGCGGTACGCGGGCCTCTCACTGTTGTGGCCTCTCCCGTTGTGGAGCACAGGCTCCGGACACGCAGGCTCAGCGGCCATGGCTCACGGGTCCAGCCACTCCGCGGCATTGTGGGATTTTCCCGGACCGGGGCACGAACCCGTGTCCCCTGCATCGGCAGTGCGGACTCTCAACCACTGCGCCACCAGGGAAGCCCCAGTAACAACTTTTAAATAGAAGTGTAAAGAACATAATGCATTGAAAAGCTAATCCTGCTTCATTAAAAATATTAAATTGAATTGTATAGGTTTTCTGCTGCAGGCACCATGAAGTGACACTTTCCTGAAAGGTTAGTGTTGTAGTGGAGTAACAGCTGTGAAAGCTTCTGTTATGAATTTCTTAGTCAAGCAAGATTCTTTGCTCCTACATCAGTAAAGCAGAATGGAAAATCAGTGGGGGTAGTGGACTTTTCTAGATATCTTGAACTTATATTTACTCAGGTGGAATTCTATTTGTGGTACTTTTTCACCCTGTGAGCCTTGTTTGTTGTGGAAAAAGTCATATACAGATTTAATCCAGTAGATGTATTTCTAAAAAGTTGAGCACAAACTTAGGCTTGATAAATTGAATCCTCAGTAACATTAGGGTTTTCTCTTTGCTTCATTTGTTCTTCACTTGGTAGTGCAGCCTATTTAATTTCATTTAAAAAACTTAAAATCCTTTCATATAGAATTTTTAATAAATTACTTTAAAATAAATTTGCAATTTTTAAATCAGACTTTCTTTAATAAGAACATATTTTTAAAGTTTGACAGTAGAATTAAGAACCTAGGGAATTTGTGTTTGGTTGATTTATTTGCTCACTGAAGACTAAAATCCCATGAAATACAGGATTTTAAAATTCAAATGCACAACTCTATTTATTTATAAATAGTATAAATTTTAATTAGTATTTATACTATTTAATAGTATAAATAGTAATTAGTATAGCATTGGGCTTTAAGCGAAGTATGTTCCTTAAATGGTGGTGATTAAAAGATAAGGTAAAAGTCAGGCTACGCAGTACCCCCTTTCCTTTGTTGATGCCTGTGATATGGCACTTACACGGATGTTTGTCTACAATTCAAAATCAAATATTAAAATGAAATCGTATTTTTTTTTTTTTTTTTTTTTTTGTGGTATGTGGGCTTCTCACTGTTGTGGCCTCTCCTGTTGCGGAGCACAGGCTCCGGACGCGCAGGCTCAACGGCCATGGCTCATGGGCCCAGCCGCTCTGCGGCATGTGGGATCTTCCCGGACCGGGGCACGAACCCATGTCCCCTGCATCGGCAGGCAGACTCTCAACCACTGCGCCACCAGGGAAGCCCCTATTCTTTGTTTTTTATCTCTATTTTAGAAGGCCTATTTGATCTCAGAAAATATATATATATATATATATATATTTATATAGTTTATGTATACATAAATATATATGAGATAAATGTTAATAATATTTTGGGTTTTGTTCTTAACCATCTGCCCTTGAAATATTTAATGGGCTTAAATCAAGCAAGTGTGATTGTCCTTTCAAAATTTGTGTTATATTGTTCATATTTCTTTATGAACCAAAGGTCAGAGATAATTGGATTATTTCTTATCTAGAGTGTGTACATGAATGTAATATTGACATATTCTGTAAGTATGCAAATCTAGTTGGAATGAGTTTAAGGCTCATAGAGCAGATGTTAGGTAAACAGAGAACAGTGTCTATTATACATAGTTATTTAAATAGCCAGAGCAAAACTGATTGAAGTTAGCACTTATTATGATTAATACCACCACCCCTCATACCAACATCAACTCTTGAGAGCCTAGGAATTGAAAAGAACATCTTAGCAAAATAAAGGATATTCACCAAAACTCCACAGTAAGCCTCATACTTAATGGGAAGATGTTAGAAGCATTTCCTTTAAACTTAGAAACCTGATGATGATTTCTATCACCACTTTTATTCAACATTATGCTAGGAGTCCTAGCCAGTAAAATAGGAAAAGAATAAATAATGTAAGAAATGAAAGGAAGAAACAAAAGTTTTATTATTTATGAATGATTGTATATACAGAAGACTTAAGAAAAATCTATATGTATAGTGGAAAAGGAGGTAGCAAATCCATGATTATTATATGTTAGGTACTATGACAAAGGTATACCTTGGGAGCAGAAAGGGCAGAACATTCTAAAGCAGTTTACATTATAAGTAAATAAAGTACTACTACATTTAAACATACTTAAAGAAAAAACTTGGAGGGCATTTACAAAAACAAGAATTTAAAGAAAAATAAATGTTCTGGAAAGAAAAAGAGAATATACTATAAGATATATACAGATAAGATATATCTGTTGTCCTGTCTTGTATCCTTAGAACTCCATATTTAGAATGTGGAAGGTACCCAGGAAAAGTGTTTTGACTAATCAGTTGAAGAGAATGAGAAATACAAAGTTACTTTCTCTTTTAGCAGAATGTCATATCTTTTGAAAAATGCTCATTTCCCCTTTACTTTCCATTGTTAACAGTCCCCTAGTTCTTATATCTGATAGGCTTGTCTTTGTCTGATGCAGCTAATGCACTACCATAAGGCTAATCTTCCTCTGACGTCACTTCCATATGTGATACACTGTTTAAAAATTCTTCAAGGGGATCCCCGTTTCTTACAGTAGTGAGTTCAGACTTCTAAGCCTTGTGTTCAGGGTTCTGTGTGTTTGATCCCATCACAACTATCACACTGTATCTCTAACTGTCCCCAAGTGTAATCCCACCCCGATAGATAGGGATTCTTCTTTTAGTCCCTTACACAATATGTGCTCATTCACACTTCCATTCATGATCACTCACTCACACATCTGGAATGTACTTCTCTTCTTCAGTGAAACAAATCATGGTCAGCCCGTTTATCATAGACTCAGTCCCATCTCTGACCCTTCTAGCTCATTATGATCTTTTTTTTTCTGATGGGAGATATTTAGATAAAAATCAGAGAGGGAACAATGTTGAAAAAGCTTTGAAGAAATTATATGAGGAAAATTTGGAAGAGAGACAGTCACTAATTCAATTCCTTCATCACACTTGGAAATGTTCACAGTTGTCTCATTTCCATGCTTAACAGAGAAATGACTTCAGACCACACCCTCATGATTTCCATTTTACTGAAACTTTTCTCTCAAAAATTACCTGACTCATATTTGTAAAATTTTGTATCTTTTATAATAACCTTGAGAGTTTTTTTTTATTATAAAAGTAATACAGTGTACTAATTTGTGGGAAATAGAAATAGGATTAAGGAAAAAATAAAAATCACCAGTGCCTCTACTACTGTCACCATTACTCTTAGTATTTGGTACACAAAAGAATCTTCCTTAAAAGTTTTACGTAGAACTTTTACAGTTACAAGATTGGGTATCAGGGTAAAATCTCTTCAACTCTACTCACCACAAGTTCATGATGTTAGCAGTTGGCTAAGCTATAGTAAGTAGGGTCTTAGATGCTATACTGTTGAGTAGTCTATAGCATGTTTATTGGGTTTGTAATTATTTTGATGTGATTTGCAGATTATATTGCAGGTATTATTAACCCCTTTAAGGCTTAAAAGAATAAAAGCTCTGAATTAACTCTGTTAAGAGTTTTAGTAAAAAGAGCCAAATAATTATAATAGAAACATATATAGAGATTATTAAAAAATTAGAATGTATGGAAAAATTGATAAACATAAAAGTATATTTAATATAGTCGTGATGCAACAGGAATAATAGTGACTATATTCAGTTGACAGTAAGGAGATAAAGAAAGTGTTTGTGCCTAAAGTATATTTAATTAGGTAGAACACTTATTAACATGATCCTGATGCTGGAGTAGAGAATGTTTCACACTTCAAAGCTAAGCATAGTAAAAGTGCTGCTGATATAACTTCCTTTACAAGACAGAGAGGGTTCCACATAATTATCTTTATATATGCAGAAAAGACATTTAATAAAGAGTATTTGACCAAATTTAACCTGTTTCAGGTTTTTAGAACTTCTAATTAGAAGGGAATAGGTAAATACTTCTTAAGCATTGTGCCTAATATTAAAACATTAGAAGTAGTCCCATTAAAGAACAAGACAGGGTACCTACTATCATGCCTGTGTTATTTAGCAGTCTTTATAAGTAATGTCTGATGCAGTTAGATTAGAGAAATATAGTCTGCCCCCTGAATCCACAGGTTCCTTATCAGCAGATTCAACTAACTGCGGATTGAAAATATTTGGGGAAATAAATTCCAGAATTTTCAAAAAACAAAACTTGAATTTGCCATTCACCGGCAACTATTTACATAGCACTTACATTTTATTAGAATTTTTTTCAGTAGTGTAGAATTGATTTAAAGTATGTGGGAGAATTTGCGTAAGTTATATGCAAATATTACGCCATTTTATAAAAGGGCCTTGAGGATCCTCAGATTTTGGTATCCAGTGGGGGTCCTGGAACCAATCCCTTGTGGATACCAAGGGACAACTGTACATTGGAGACATATTACTGAAAAGGAGCATTCTTTTTACCTGGAAGTTAAGAAAATCAAATGAAAATTATTAGAAACAAAAGACTAATCAGGTGACTGCTTACAAAAAGAAGCTTGGAAGTCATCTGTCCTAACAAACAAGTAAAAAGCCAAAAAGTTGAAATTTAACTCTTCTTAGATCCATCAGAGAATTGAGATCACAGGACAAATGGCTGTCTCCCAAATTAGAGAGACAGGCAGAACAGAAACCCGTCAGCAGAAACTGTCTCTGGAACCAGTAAGGGGCAGGACAACTTAAACTGTAATTGACAAATTGCTGGCGGATCAGCGTGGACAAGACTGAGAGTTAAATACTCAAGGGGGTCCCAGTCTTAGGGTGGGCCTTCATAGTTTTGTGAGTTTTACCTATAGGAGCCCTACCAGGTTCTCACAGTGAAGACTGAGAAAAACCTCTCTTGCTTCTGGCAGAGGGAGGGGAAAAGCAGCTATTTTGAAAATGTCCAGAACATTCTATTCTTCTTAACAAGGCCTGCCCTCAAAAGAAACTATTTTACTAGCCCAGCCTACGGGCTTTATGAGAGCCTAACTGACCTGGGGGAAGGGAAATACCCAATTCCAGCCTCCTCTAACCTTCCCCATGGGAGAAGAGAAATACAGACTTTAGCACCCTCTAGCCAACCTGTCCTGTCTGGGGGTGGGAGGGGTGGAGGGACAAAGAAGCACTTGTAAACATCACACTGCAGGGGCACAAGCTCACTAAAAGACAGAGGACTATGGGATTCAGTCATAGGACTATAGAACATTTCCCCTCCCACCTCCTCACCTCACTATGACATCATTAGGGACCTGTTTATCTCAGTTCTTTTTACGTGGTGCATCATGTCCAACTTTCAGCAAAACATTACAAGGCATACTAAAAGCCAAAATTGATATGTAAGGATCAACAGCTTTCTATTATAAAAATACTTATAAATATCAGGAAGGGAAAGGTCCTATTTATAATAACAATTAAAAATATAAAATATCCAGGAATAAACTTAAGATATAGGAAGAAACTATATGAAGAAACTTTAAAACTCTGCTGAGTAATATAAAAGAATACTTAAATAAATGGAAAGTCATACTTTGTTTTTTTGATAGAAAGGCTCAATATTGTTCAGATTTTAATTCTTGCTTATTTTGTAAATAATATGGTTAAGACTTCACAAGCTGATTCTCAAATTTGTAATGACAAAAGTCTGGAAACAATAGAAATGTTTTTTGCTTAGGGGGATGGTTAAATAAATTTTGTGTTTACAATTGTATACTACGTAGTATTTGGAAAGAAAAAATGGATTTTCATATGTGGATATGAAAATATGTTCAAGATAGATTAAAAAATTCAGGACAGAAGAGTGTGTTTAAGTTTCCATTTGCTGGGAATTGTTGGGGGAGGTCTAGAAGAAGCTGCGGATACATAAAGAGGGGTATTAATTAGAGGCAGGTAGAATGAAAACAGGGAGATATGTTTGGAGGCGGTTTGTACAATTCCAAGTAAAAATTGATAAAGGGCATGCACTAGAGTAATGACAATGCAGAGTAAAGGACAGGTTTGAAAAAATATTTATGTGGACGTAATGTGTTTAAGCTGCCTGAGTATTGCAGATTGGGGGAGAGAGGAGTCAAAGATGATGACTCTACGTTTCAAACCTGGTGACAATTTATGGGTTCACTTCTTTTCTATCGGACTGCCCCTCCTTTGTGTACTTGCTGTTCCTCTCTCCTCAGCTAAACAAGGTGACCGTAATATGTCCTTCATCACTTGCTCACCCCCTAACTCCCTACTCCTGTCTTCCTTATGCTCTTTCTTTCTCATAACTTCAGCTATCGTCACTTTATGGATGACTCCCATATCTTTACCTCTGGTTGTGATCTCTTTCTCAGCCTCTGATCCATCGTATCACTTGCTTGCTATACAGTTACAGTAGGATGCTATTATGTCATGGTCATAGTCTTAGTTCAGTCATACATCTGTTCAAGTTCATCTGCTGTTGTGAGGTATATGTCACCTTGGAAAAGTTGCTTAACTTCTTTAAGGGTCAATTACCCCATTTAGAAATGGGAATAAAACCACTACTTCTCTTTCAAGGTATTATAAGCAGTAAATGAGTAATGATCTTCTAAAAGCAGTGCATTAACCAGGTCAGGTCATGATGATGTCTTCTGTGTATGAGGTAAAATGAAAGTAATGAGATAATATTTTATCTACCTACCTATCTACTTCTGTTTGTTTTTGGCAGAAATTGATATAAGCCATCCTTTACTGGGAAGAAGTGTTCTTTATCACAGGATTATATCATTCTAACCTTTTGGTTTTAAAAGTCTCCTTTCTTTTATGAAATGATATTGGTCATAGATGGTAGTTTTTTTTTTTTAATTTTTAAAATTTATTTATTTTTGGCTGCGTTGGGTCTTCGTTGCTGCGCGCGGGCTTTCTCTAGTTGCGGCGCGTGGGCTTCTTATTGTGGTGGCTTCTCTTGTTGTGGAGCATGGGCTCTAGGTGCCCTGGCTTCAGTAGTTGTGGCACGTGGGCTCAGTAGTTGTGGCTTGTGGGCTCTAGAGCAGAGCGCAGGCTCAGTAGTTGTGGCACGTGGGCTTAGTTGCTCTGCGGTATGTGGGATCTTCCCGGCCCAGGGCTTGAACCCGTGTCCCCTGAATTGGCAGGCGGATTCTTAACCACTGCGCCACCAGGGAAGTCCCAATGGTAGTTGTTATTGTGGTTATTTTAATGTCCTAAGTTATTTTTTTTTAAATAGTTGCAGCCCTATGTTTTTTTTTTTTTTTGCGGTATACGGGCCTCTCACTGTTGTGGCCTCTCCCGTTGCAGAGCACAGGCTCCAGATGCGCAGGCTCAGCGGCCATGGCTCATGGGCCCAGCCGCTCCGCAGCATGTGGGATCTTCCTGGACCGGGCCACGAACCCGTTTCCCCTGCATCAGCAGGAGTCTCAACCACTGTGCCACCAGGGAAGCCCTGCAGCCCTATGTTATTCCCCTCCTCAACCTCCACAGTTTCTCCTATTTACATCCTATTTACATATTAGTGTGGTGCATTTGTTATAATTGATGAACCAATATTGACACATAATAATATTAATTAAAATCTGTAGTTTACATTAGGGTTCAGTCTTTGTGTGGTACATTCTATGGGTTTTGACAAATGTATAATGACATGTTTCCACCATTACTGTATCATACAAAGTAGTTTAACTACCCTAAAAGCACTCTTTAATCCACCTATTTGTCTCCCCCGCTTCTCCCTGAACCCCTGACTACCACTGATCTTTTTACTGTCTCCATAGTTTTGCTTTTCCAGAATGTCATATAGTTGGAATCATCTAATACATAGCCAGATTGGCTTCTTTTACTTAGCAGTATGCCCTTGAGATTCCTCCATATCTTTTTGTGGCTTGATAGCTCATTTCTTCTTATCACTAAATAATATTCCTTTGTATTGATGTACCACAGTTTGTTTATCCATTCACTCACTGAAGGACTTTTCTGTTGCTTCCAAGTTTTGGCAGTTATGAACACCTTGCATTTTAAGATTTAAACTTGAAAATTTTTCTTGATATTAGGTGTGTTATTCCTAGGGCTGCTGTAACAGAATATACAAACTGAGTGGCTTAAAACAACAAAAATTTATTCTCTCACAGTTCTGGAGTATGTAATAAATATATATATATATATAGATATAGATCTTCATCCTTAAATCTTGGTCACAGCTCCTAAAACTTTTGTCATTTTCTAAGTGATAAGAGCCATAGGAGCATCTTTTGTTATAATTTTTTGTCTCTGTTTCCAGAGTGATAAAAGTAAAAGCATCTTTTGTTATTCATAACACACCCCTTTGGATCACACCTGAGTTTATATTAATGAATGACTTTTGGAAAGCCTCTAAGGATGGGGCCTGGTTGTCAGGAGAATCCACCTTTGATTAGGTTTGGACCTTTCAGCCCCCTCCCATCTCTGGGGAGGGGAGAGGGGCTGGAGGTTTAGTTAATCACTAATGGCCAGTAATTCAATCAATCATGTCTAAGTAATGAAGCCTCCATAAAAATACCCTTATCCATAAAAATACCCTTACTGAAGGGGTTTAAAGAGCTTCCAGACTGGTGAACACTTTGAGGTTCTGGGAGAGTAATATGCCCAGACAGGGCATGGAAATTCCACACAGCCTCATACCCCATTCCTTGCCATATGTAGGTCTTCCATCTGGTTGTTTCTGAGTTCTGTCCTTCATAATAAACTGGCGAATGTAGGTAAGGTGTTTCCCTGAGTTTTGTGAACCATTTTAGCAAATTATTGAACCCAAGGAGGGGTTGTGGGAACCCTTGATTTATGAACGATTGGTCAGAAGTACAGTTGGCAACCTGGGACTTGAGATTAGTGCTTGAAGTAGGGGGCAGTCTTGTGGGACTAAGCCCTTACAGTGTGAAGTCTGCACTAACCATGGGTGATAGTGTAGTAACTGAATTATAGGGCACCCAGTTGGTATTCGCTGAGAATTGGAGAATTACTTGGTGTGGGAAAAAACACACATCTGGTGTCAGAAGTGTTGAGAGTAGAGGATTGAAAAACAGTGATTTTTGTTTCTTTCTCACAATCTAAAATCAAGGTGTTGAGAGGGTTGGTTACTTCTGAGGGTTCAGAGGAAGAATCTGTTTGATACCTCTTTTCTTGCTGCCGGGGAGGACCAACGATCCTTGGTGTTCCTTGCCTTGTAGATCCATCACTCCAGTCTCTGCCTCCATCTTCATATGGCTTTATCCTGGTATCTCTGTGTCTTCTAGGGATGTCTTCTTATATGGACAACAGTCATATTGGATTAGGGGTCCACCCTATCCAGTATATCCTCGTTTAACTAATTACATCTGCATTGACTCTGTTTCCAAATAAGGTCATGTTCCAAGGTGCTGTCAGTTAGTACCTCAAACTGTGTTTATTGAGGGGCACAGTTCAACCCATAGCATGAAGTGATGCTTTCCAGAATGTTCCTCTGTAGATACTCGCCCCTTTTTTGTTGTTGTTCAATCATTGATGGTGATGTAATATTATCCATATCTTACTAATTGTGGTTTCAGCTGAAAACCAGTGTCCTTGGCAGTGTTATAAAAAGAACGGGCTTCCTTGTGCTTGAATTTGGATGTACTTTCAAATATGTAACCAGTAAGATCCATCCCAGACGCCAGTCTGTGCCTCTTCAGAGTTTGGTTTGTATGATTCATTTGCATACTTTGTGGTTTGTCAGTGAAGTATAAAAATAGAATAAAGTGAAATTGATGTAAAATAATTTTCTTTAATAGAATTATCCAATGAAGAGTAAGTTCATTTTTTTCTTCACAGTTATAGTACATAAAGAAGCTGTGAGAGATAGTGTATAACTTCTACAGACTCATTTTTCCCTTTCAGGTGATTATAATTTAGTGTTTTGCAAATTTCAGAAAAATTCTTTCCTATCTTTCTGTCATCTGACATTCCATGTGAAAACTGACCCATAAACTTGCCAACTTCCAGATCATCATTATAGACAAGGTTTCTGAATTTCCTTTACAGTAATTTCCTGATCAGAGAGAAGGAGAGAAGGGGAGGTAGGTTAGAGTTGCATGGAAAGTTACTGAGCATTTCAAAAATAGTTTGATAAAGAGGGCATGGAAGAAAATGGGGGGAAAAAAAACATGGTTGGGAGAGAGCAAAACTGAATTATGTTTTAGGAATAAAAAATTATACATTTCAATCTGTGTGTTTTTTTCCACCAGTAAGATTTTAATGTGATCAGTACACTTTTCTTGATAGTTAAGAAAAGGATTAAATATTGTATTAGGTGCTAGTAAAGAGCAGATTTTATATAATCTTATCTATTGATATAGCCAGAGCTCTTGAGGCAGGCCAGCATCTAATGCATCTGATAGTAACAGAATGGATAGCCACTTAGTAACGTGACTTTGGTCCAGTATGAGAAAGTGTTTTATGTATTCCAGGGGGTTTCTTCTGGGGGGAATTTCTCTCTTCCTCTCATATCTGAGGGTTATATAACTTTTTCTCTGCTGAAGACAGTTCCATGTGAATGCTGACAAACTTAATGAATCTGTCTGGCTTTGCTGTCTTAGTTTCTGTACTCTCATTTTAGGAAGGTAGGACCCTGGTGTTTCTGAGTTGACCTCTTGTTTTGACCTTAACTCCTTTCTTTGTTTAATCTGCATTTCTTTTTTCGTTACTGACATATCTGAAATGCAGTTCTCTTCAAGTAAAAAGCAGCCTGTATTACTCAATAATTGCTTGTATTTTTTTTTTATAAACCTAGGGTCAAATTTGATCACTTCTTCCAACAAGCTATTTCATATGCGTCTTTATTTCTCCTACCACAGACTAATCCAGGATTTTGATATTTCTGTCCTAGATTATTATCCTTTCATCTTTATCATATACAGTTTTGTGCACCTTTATGACCATGCCGTTTACCTCTATCAGAAACCTGCAGTGGTTTTCCTTAACATGACTGGTCAAGTTTAAAATCCTTACTCTCCCCACTCCCCCCATATTTTATTATAAACATTTCCAAACACACTATTGAGTTGTATCAATTCTCTGTATATTCAATATTAACCCCTTATCAGATACATGATTTGCAAATATTTTCTCCCATTTGGTAGGTTGTCTTTTTTTGTTGTTGATGGTTTCCTTCGTTGTGCAGAAGCTTTTTAGTTTGATATAGTCCCACTTGTTTATTTTTGCTTTTTTTGCCTTTGCTTTTGGTGTCAAATCCAAAAAATCATTGCCAAGACTGATGTCAAGGAGCTTATCCTTTATATTTTCTTCTAGGAATTTTATGCTTTCAGGTCTTACATTCAAGTCTTTAATTCCTTTTGAGTTGATTCTTGTGTATGGTGTAAGATAGGAGTCTATTTTCACTCTTTTGCATTTGGCTGTCCAGTTTTCCCAGCACTATTTGTTAAAGAGACTGTCCTTTCCCCATTACATATTCTTGACAATTTTGTTGTAAATTAATTGACCATAGATGAGTGGGTTTATTTCTGTGCTCTCTATTCTGTTCCATTGATCTATGTGTATTTTTAATGCCAGCACCACCCTGTTTGACTACTATAGCTTTGTAATATAGTTTGAAATCAGGAAGTATGCCTCCAGCTGTGTTCTTTCTCAAGATTTCTTTGGCTATTCAAGATCTTTTGTGGTTTCATACAAATTTTAGTGTTTTTTTTTGTATTTCTGTTGAAAAATGCCAGTGGAATTTTGATAGGGATTGCTTTGAACTTTCTATGTTTTTAGTGTTAAAATTTACCTCTTTTTATATTGTGTATTCATGAAGAAATTATACTGACTCTAGTTATTTTTAATAGTCTTTTCCTTTAAACTATATAATGTTGAAAGTTATGTGGTCAACACACCATCCTGTTACAGAATTAGAATTTTCTGAACCTCGCTGTATATTTACCTTTATCAGTGAATTGTATATTTTCATGTTACTATTAGTGTCTTTTCATTTCAGCTTGAAGAATTCCTTTCAGCATTTTTTGTAAGGTAGATCTAGTGGTGATAATTTTATATGGCTGATCTAGCTTTTATTCATCTGGAAATGTCTTCATTTCTGAAGGATACCTTTGTTGGATAGAGTATTCTTAGCTGGCAATTTTTTCCTTTCAGCACTTTGAATATATCATTCGTTCCACTCTCTCCTGGCCTGAAACGTTTCTGCTCAGAAATCTGCTGATAGCCTAATGGGGGTTCCTTTGTAGTTTACAATCTTTATCTTACGGCTCTTAGGATTTTCTCTTTGTCTTTGATTTTTTTTTTTTTTTTTTTTTTTTTTTGCGGTATGCGGCCCTCTCACTGTTGTGACCCCTCCCGTTGTGGAGCACAGGCTCCAGACGTGCAGGCTCAGCAGCCATGGCTCACGGGCCCAGCCGCTCTGCGGCATGTGGGATCTTCCCGGACCGGGGCACGAACCCGTGTCCCCTGCATCAACAGGCGGACTCTCAACCACTGCGCTACCAGGGGAAGCCCTGTCTTTGATTTTTGACAGTTTGAGTATAATGTGTCTTGGAGAAAATAATTTTGAATTGAAACAATGGGGGATCTATTAGCTTTATGAACTTCAGTGTCCAACGTTCTCCCCAGGTTTGGGAAGTTTAGAGCCATTATTTTTTTTTAATAAGCTTTATTCCCCCTTTCTTTTCTCTTCTCCTTCTGGAACTCCAATGATTCTGCTATTGATTCTTTTGATAGTGTTCCATAGATCATGTAGGCCCTCTCTATTCTTTTTCATTCTTTCTTTTTTGTTCTCCTCTGACTGGGTTATTTCAAAGTTCCTATCCTCTAACTCATGGATTCTTATCTTCTGACTGTTCTGTTCTGTTGTTGATGCTTTCTTTTGCATTCTTCATTTCATTCATTGAATTCTCAGCTCCAGAATTCATGTTTGGTTCTTTTAATGATTTCTGTCTCTGTTTATTTCTCATTTTGATCATGTATTGTTTTCCAGATTTTGTTAAATTGTCTCTTTATTTTCTTGTAGGTCTTTGAGTTTCCTCAAATGTCTATTTTGAATTCTTTACTGGATAAATCACAGATCTCTGTGTCTTTGCCTTCAGTTACTGGGGGATAATTATGATCTTTTGGTAATGTCACAGTTCCTTTATTCTTCATGTTCCTTGTAGTTTTACATTGCTGTTTTGGCATTTGAAGTAAGTTGCTTCCTCCAATCTTTACTAGCTGAGAGATACTTTTTGTTGATCCTACGTGTTCTGGGGCTTTCTGTGACCTTGTATGGGTACATCAGCTCCACACTTCTTGCTCCCTCTGGTGGCAGAACTGTTAAGCTTGTATGTCTTTAAATCTTACTGTGACCCAGGCTGGCTGTTGATTAATCTCTCTTTCATTTTCCAGAGGGTGGTGCTACAGCTCAAGATTGTGGTTTCTCTCTTTCCCATAGACCCTGGCTTGTTTTCTATGTACACTCCCTGTCTACCTGAGCGTACTCTCACTGTTGTTGCCCTTGGAAATGTGAACAAGGAGCTGGCTGCAGAGTGGGGATGGTCTGGATGTGGCCTTTGGGGAATTGGGAGTTCTGGTGGGTCAGATTAGGGGATCTTTGGATGAAGTTTTTCCAGTGACTCATGGTGGCCTTCCTCCTGGAGTCTAGAATGCAGAGAACCACATCCATTTAATGCCCTCTGGTATTCTTACCTGCCTCTTCCCTGAACTCCTCCCTTCCCCCAGTCACAGAGCTCTTGCTTTAATAATACTCTGAGGCTGTGGGAGAGAGGTGGGTTTCTTTAGCAGTGTCCCCACAGCTGGGAAAGCTGTGTGCTCACTCACTGTTTTCCCTTGTCCCCAGAGGGATTCCAAACCTTTTTCTCCAGGCTGTGCCACCTTGGGGGGAGGGGTGATACTGGCAAAGGTCCTCTTACCCTAATGGGTCCAAACTTGTTATTTTTTTGTTGTTGTTCCCACTGGAGTGCTGGAACTTCTTTAGAAACCTGAACTTCCATAAAGCCTTTCTCATCTGTGGGTATTTGCTCATGTCATTGTTTTCCAGGTACCGCAGTTAAGAGGGGTTGGAGTCAGTTCACAGGCTCCTGCTGGTTCTACAGCCTGTATCAGGTTCTGTCTGCTTTTTACACGATGCAGTGGTGGGGGAGACTCCTTCTAGGTCCCTCGGCATATGGTGCTGGATTCCATAGCTCCCATGGGGACACTTTTGTTCATGGATAGATACCAAATTTTAGATGTTAAAGGACAATGAAAATGAGGGATGCCTTATGCTACCATGGAGCTAGCATCACTTCTCTTGCTGCTTTCTTTAGAATAGTAAGATGCTTGCTATTCTGTAGCTAAGTCTAGAAGTTAGTAGGTCAAGAGTTAGAGAGATATATGGTTACCTTTATGACATGCTGTCTCAAATATTAATCCCGGCGTATTTTAGAGCAGAGGAATAAAGCACCATGTGAATAAGCCATTGTGAGAAGAGACAGTGCAAATTTATGTTGATGCTTCTCTTAAGTGAATAATAAGTATTTCTTATATTCTAACAGCATCTTGCAAATCCCTTTATGATGCAGCTATCTCATTTCATATTCACAAGCCTGTAAGGTGGATATTAATATTACCGTAATAATATAAATGATGAAACTAAGACTCAGAGAGGTTAGTATGGTGGCTACTGCCACCAAATGGGTTTTCTTTTCTGTTTTTTGGCTGGAAGGCAGTTAGAATATAAAAAACTTGTCTTCACTGGGTACCACAAATTTCTTACATATAAGTTTTAATCTTCATTCCCCTTTTTCACCTTAATTACTGCCTTGGGTAATTTTTTTCTTTTTTCAAAAGCAGGACATGTGGGTTACATTTTTGTTGACTTGGCATATCTGAGAATGACTTCCACATTAGAGAGGTCACAACATTTTCCTTCAAGAATCTGATAACATTTTCTTATTGTCTTCTAGAATATGGTTTTACAGAGAAACTTGAAGGTAGCCTGATTTTGCTTTTGTATGTAAATTCTTTCTCTTTCTAAACATTTTTGTCTATATTTTCACAGTTTGTCTTTTAATTACAGTTCAAAAATTTTTGCTGAGATACACCCATATATGTCTGTTCACTGATTTTTATGTGGAACATGATAAACTATTTCGATCAGCAAACTTAGAAAATCTTTACTCATTTCAAAAGCATGTTCTTCAATTACATATTGGATTGTTGCTTCTATCCTGTTTTAATTTTTTCCTTTAGGGAATAGAATTCTTTTATTGATTATCATCTTCTCTCATGATTTTTATGTCTGTTCTTTTCTACAAATTATTAGAGGGTTTTTCACGTTTGCCCTGTACATAAATGCTGTCTTCTGAATAATCCATTCAGTTCTTTATTAACTCCAGCACAGATTTTACTTCTGCTGTTACATTTAAATTTTTTTGTAGTAATTCCTTATTTTACCCATTTCTCTTAGTTTCAGTCTCTCCTTTCTATTCCTGTTTCCTAGGGGATAGGCTGGTTTTCTTTTGGGTATGCCATATAGTTTATACATTGTTTCTACTAATGCTTATAGGAATATTTTCAGAGAACTGCTCTTTTTTTGAGCTTCAGGCTGATACTACCTTTTTCTTGTCAAACAATCTTTTTTTAGGCCCGATTTTTTTTTTTCTCTTCTGTTTCATTAAGGATAGATTGGTTCAGAATCAGTATTTGCCAGTAAACAAAGGGTCTGGATTGCCCTTGGCCCTGCTTTGTGTACTTGTTTGAGTTCCTTTCTATATCTTGAGCTCTAAAGTGAGTTGTTCATGTATAACCTCCAGTGTATGCCTATTATTAAAAGTCTGTCATCTGGTGCAGATTTTCCAAACAAAGCTGTCCATCTTGCTTCTCTTCATTGTCTTGCTCTCTGACATTCTAGTCCAAGAATATATGAGAGCCTATGATTCTCAACATGCACTACTTGCATGCGTTTCCCTGTGTCTTTTCTCACTTTGCAAAGCTTTACTTATGAAGATTGTACCTCGTCATACACCTGTGCCTCTGCCAGAACTGCCTTTCTCTCCACACCTGTCTATAACACACATATTTTCTGGGGTTTGCAGCTTCCTTCCGAGTACAGAAATATAGAAAGAGAGGAAATCATGGGGAACAGCACTGTAGTAACTATAAGAAGGTATACCTGTGCAATAGAGAACTAGTGCCCAGCTTTGGAAGTGACATAATCATTGTATTGCCAAATCAAGTGATAGACAGTGGGCAAAGGATAAAGCAGATTCCCTTTATGTGACCTTTCACATGTGTAACCTTGTTTGGTTTTTTCAGTATACTGTGTGTTAGTTATTATTCATATTTTTTGATCTAATTGTTTTCATAATTAGTAGAAATTCTTACCAGATTCTGGCAATCTTGTTAGTCTAAATTTTCACTATTATTATTAATTTTACTATTATTATTTCTATAAATAGGAAATACTTATTAAGTATATATTTTGTGTCAACACTGATGTAAATGCTTTAAGTGTATTAACTCATTTAAGTTATAACAGCCCTTTTGTGGCATACTGTAATTATCACCATTTTATAGGTGGAAAAAATGAGGCATAAAGAAGTTGAACACTTGTCTAAGAGTACTTAGCTAACGTATAGCACAGTCAGGATTTGAAGCCAGGAAGTCTATATATTTGCATAGTGCAGGTTTTTATCCTGTTTTTCTGCATCTTCATGGGCCCGCCCTTTCTCCTTCATTCCCTACTTCTCTCTCTTCCTTTTTTCTTAAGTTTCTTTTATGACTGCATAAAAGACTATATCAGGAACTGGCAATGAGATACCATTCAAAAATATGACATTTTTTGAGTTTTAGAATGTGGAATATTAACAAAGTATGTATGTGTGTATATATTTTAGTTCTTTAGGTATTGCACTAAGGTGACTTTCTGAAATAAATTTTAAAATTTTCAAAAGTATGAATTTGTTTAGATTGCAAATTTATTGAACAGAAGTAATTTGTTCTTTGTAGTTCTTCCTTTATTTGCCTTAGGTGAGCATTGGGCTGTGGCAGTAATGTCTAACCCTTTTGTGTAATCCTCCCTCAGCACCTAACTTAAACTAGGGAATGACTTGACTATCAGTAAGAATTAGATTCATTGCATTAGTGCTGCCAATATGGGCACCACTAGATCGATGGCTATTGAACACTGGAAATGCGGCTGGTCTGGTTGAGATGTGCTAGAAGTATAAAACATACTCTGGATTTTGAAGGCTCAGTATGAATAAAAGAATATAAAATATCTCATTAATACTTAAAAATATTTATTATGTGTTGAAATGACAATAGTTTTGACTTACTAGATTTAATAAAATATGTTATTAAAATCAATTTTTGACTGTTTTTTCTTTTTCTAATGTGACTATAAGACAATTAAAAATTACATATGTGCCTCGTGTTATATTTTTATTGGGAGTTCAAAATTGTATAAGTTATGGTACCTCTTCTCTAGGGGTCTAGTACGGAAGAAGACAGGCAATTAGAGTGGTGTGGTAAGTGCCAGATAGGAGCTCACGCATGGCAGACATCTAACTCAGTTTTGACGGCCTGCAGAAGGTGACCTTTAAGGCAGTGGTAATGCCTTGTTTTTTCTCCCTTTTACCTTCTTTTGAGGACTCTTAAGTCTACTTTTTGGATGGAAGGAAATAAAAGTCAAAAGCTATTTAAAAAAAAAATTGAGAATCTTTTTTCTAGTAGTATTTGTTCTCAGTCTAATGAAACAAATTGAGGTTGAAGTAGAAGGCCTGAGTCTGCTCACAGAGACCACTGCTCCGCCCTCCCCCCAGACAGGCTGGGACAACCAAATGGATGGTAGTGCCTCTTGCTAAGTATGGAACACAGATCAATTTTAAATCTGTTGAGTTCAGAGTGTCTGTGAGACATCTAGATGGAGAGGAACATTAAGCAGTTGGATGTATGGAACTAGAGTCCAAGAAAAATCTCAGCTGACAATGTAGATTGAAGTTAGGTAATGTCATAGATAAGGTATGAAATCAACAGGAAGTGAGTAAAGTGAGAAATGGACAAACCTTGAAGAAATAGGGAGGGTTGAGCAAAGGGCATATAAAGGTCATTGAAAAAGAATGGCCAGAGAAGGAAGAGTTTAGCTAGGAGAGTGTACTTTCAAGAAGCAGGCAAGTGCAGATAGTATCACATGTAGCTAGGAGAGGAGATAGAAATAAAGACTGAGAAATATCCATTGTCTTTAATATTGAGGAGGTTACTGGGGAGAAAGCAGGTTCCCTGGAAGGGGTTGGGTTAGGTCGCAAAGCCAGATTGCAGAAGGTTGAGGAATTAATGGGAGGTAAAGGACTGGCGACAGTGAAGGTTATTGTTTAGCAGTGAAAGAGGTGAAAGGGGAGGCTTTTGGCAGTTATCGGGATGTATCTAGCATAGGACAACAATTGCGATATTAGCATACGACAGTTGCGATATTTAGCATATTACAATTGTGATATTTAGCATATGACAGTTGCGCGCCCACGCACTTTTTAGCTATAGGATCTTGAACAAGTTAATTCTGGCCTCTTTCCTCATCTAGGAAATGAGGATGATAATACCTACTCTTACAGGGCTGTTGTAGGAGTCAGTGAGAAAACGTAGTGTTTTGTGTAGTACCTTATACAGAGTAGGCACTCAGTACATGTTTTGTAGAAAAACAGCAACTTCACATGTTGCACATGCCAGCATTATAGTCTTTATAATTTGATTTAAAGCAGTATATGTGATATAGTTTATAACTTTAAATAAGACCAAGCATACACAGTTGAAATTTGAGTAAAAAATTAGCCTTTGAATAAAAAAATGTTTCTTTTCTTGCTCTCTCCTCCCCTTTCCAATCCAGGTCCTGAGGGAGTCTAACAAATTAGCAGAAATGGAAGAACCACCCTTACTTCCAGGAGAAAATATTAAAGACATGGGTCTGTAATGGTATTTTTTGTTGAATTTCCTCCTCCTTTGTGACTGTACAGACTATTTAGTACTCTGAATGTACAGAGAACAGGCTCACTGCCTAGACACCTCCTGTTTGGTGGACTCATTACTGCCAGCCTTCCCAGCATCGAGTGTGTTCTGTAAGCTTAAGTCTAGACCTGTTGGTTGTGTTTGGATTTGGACTACTGGGAAACATGAAAGTTGAATGATATTCTGCTGCTTTTCTGGTTTGCTTTACTTTCGCTGAAAGTAGGTGACTTATTTTAAAAACTGTTGCTGAATTTCGTGAAAGTAAATTTCATTATTTTGAATTACTGCAGTAAGATAGTGGGTTGCATAGATAAAAAAATTGAATTGTCACTTTGTACAAGTAATTTTTCTTAAAGCACATTCTCTCTTTTTGCTTCTTTATTTTTTCCTACTCTGAATAAATTTGTCAGTTTTGGATAAATGTATTTCATCGCCATTGCAAAGCAAGCCGTTTGCATGTAGGTGCCTTTCTTTGTCCAGCCTAAA
This sequence comes from Pseudorca crassidens, assembly GCF_039906515.1. Taxonomy (NCBI): domain Eukaryota; kingdom Metazoa; phylum Chordata; class Mammalia; order Artiodactyla; family Delphinidae; genus Pseudorca; species Pseudorca crassidens. The sequence continues at coordinate 72,375,229 of NC_090304.1, read as the reverse complement.
TAACTAAGCATTAACTTATTGTATGGACTGGAAACTGGAAACATACTTTTAAGCTATTTTTTGGTCCTCATGCTTTTATTTTGTTCCACTTGCATGGTGATCTACAAAATACCCATAGCTTTTTTAATTTTTAAGATGTTTATTTATTTATTGAAGTATAGTTGATTTACATTATTAGTTTCAGGTATACAACATAGTAATTTGATATTTTTATAGATTGCACAACATGCAAAGTTGTTATAAAATATTGACTATATTCCCTGTGCTGCACATTACATCCTTGTAAATAATTTATTTTATAATTGGTAGTTTATACTTCTTAATCCCCTTTACCTGTTTTGCCCCTTTCCCCACCCCTCTACCCTGTAGTAACCACTAGTTTGTTCTCTGTATCTGTTTCTGTTTTGTTATATTTGTTCCTTTGTTTTTTTAATTCCATGTATACGTAAATGGTATGGTTGTTTGTCTTTCTCTGTCTGACTTACTTCATTAAATATAATACCCTCCAGGTCTATTCATGTTCTTGCAGATGGCAAGATTTCATTCTTTTCTAGGTGTCCATTAACAGAGGAATAGATAAAGAAGATGAGGTATATATAGAACTACCGTGTGACCCAGCAGTTCCACTCCTGGGTGGAAAAAAAAAACCCAAAACACTGATTCAGAAAGATACATGCACCCCAGTGTTCATAGCAGCATTATTTACAGTTTCCAAGATATGGAAGCAACCTAAGTGTTTGTCAATAGATGAATGGATAAAGAAGCTGTGGGGTGTGTGTGTGTGTGTGTGTGTGTGTGTGTGTGTGTGTGTGTGTATAAAATGGAATATTACTCAGCCATAAAAAGGTGAAATTTTGCCATTTGCAGCAGCATGGATGGACTTGGAGGTCATTATGCTAGGTGAAATAAGTCAAAGAGAGACAAATACTGTATGATATCTCTTATATATAGAATCTAAAGAGTACAACAGACTAGTGAATATAACAAAAAGGAAGCAGACTCACAGATACAGAGAACAAACTAGTGGTCACAGGTGGGGTGAGGGAAGCGGGGAGGGGCAATATAGGCGTAGGAGATTAAGAGGTACAAACTATTAGGTATAAAATAAGCTACAAGGCTATATTGTACAACACAGGGAATATAGCCAGTAATTTAGAACAACTATAATGGAATAAAACCTTTAAAAATTGTGAATCGCCATATGTGCACCTATAGCTTACATAATATGGTACAGAAACTATACTTCAGTTAAAAAAAAAGAAAAGAAAAAATTGTATGCTTGTGTTCGTAAAAGAACTCTAAAGAAATAACGTAAGATGATTGAAAAAAAGATGTGGTATGTTTATATATTTATATATATACAATGGAATATTCAGTCATTAAAAGAAAATACTCATAGCTTTTGAGAAATAAAGTAATATATAGGAGAATACAGTAGATGGTTTTTCAGTCAAAGTAAACACCACCTTTCATTTGATTATCAATCATAATTTTAAAAAGCACTTAAATGCCTGATTTCCCCTGGTCGCATGTCATTTCCTTGTGTAAAAATAAGCAAGCCAAAGGGGACCTATCCCTTAAATGTGTTGTTATTGCCTGACGTACATTTAGTTCCTTCACACTTAGCATTTCTCTCTTCTTTCTTTTAATTCTTAATTGAATACCTCCACATTCCTTTTTCCCCCCCTACTCACCTCAGGTATCCTAAGCTTGTTCTGCTGAGCTACCTACTAAGTTAGGTGTTATGTGTTATTACCACTGGATATTATATAATAACAGTAGTTATCACTATTAAGTGCTTACTGTCTCATTAAATCATCCTCACAGTGATCTTCTGAGGAAGATATTAATCCCATTTTGTAGATGAAGAAACTAAGGCATAGGGAGACTACCTAGCTAGTAAAGTTATAGCTAGCATTGAGACAATTTTTTTTCCCTCTTCTGAGCCTAAAGCATATGCTATTTCCACTATGATAAATGACCTTATGAAAGATTTTCAAGTTACCACTCAATCTCTTTTGTTGTCTTCCTTTCCTTTAGATAGCAACACTCCAGTTAGGACTTCATCCTTGGCTCATTTCCCTTTGCTCTCCTATTTGCTCTTTTTAGTTGATCATATCTAAATTAGTAGCTTTACCTACCATGTATTTACTGATGACTCCAAAATTTGTTACTTCTAGTGTGAACCTCTGTCTTAATACGTATAAAACAAATGCCTGTGTCTTAGACACATGCCCTTGGATATTCTGTAGATGTCCCTTATGCTCAGCATCTCCAAAACTGTCATCACCTTTATCTCTAAATTTACTCCTTTTCTTTTTTTTTTGCGGTACGTGGGCCTCTCACTGTTGCAGCCTCTCCCGTTGCAGAGCACAGGCTCCGGACGCGCAGGCTCAGCGGCCATGGCTCACGGGCCCAGCCGCTCTGCGGCATGTGGGATCTTCCCAGACCTGGGTACGAACCCATGTCCCCTGCATCGGCAGGCGGACTCTCAACCACTGGGCCACCAGGGAAGCCCCATCGGCTGCTCTTTTTTTCTGAACTCTGACATTCAATCAGTTACCAGATCCAGAGGAGGAATCTCTAGAAATTTCTTGAATGATATCTTTTTCTTTCATTTTCATGAGCCCTTGGTATAATATTTATGTACATTGAATTTCAGGTACCTATGAGAAACTTGTAGGAGTTTGGGAGAGAGAGCAGGGCTGGAAGTACATATTTTGAAATCATCAGAATATGGATATTAGTTGAAAATGAAAGGAGGAAGATAACCCAGAGAGTTATGGAGTAAAAAGAGGACCAAGAACATAGCTTTGGTAAATGGTAGAAGAGGAACTAGGGAGGGAAATTGAGAAGGAATGAACAGAATGTGATATATAAATTAGAGAGATCCAGACTACATACTTACCTTGTCCAAATAGTTACCTTCTTCTGTATTTTAGTTTAGGTTCTTCTCTGCATTGAGTGCTGTATCAACATCTCTACCCATTAAAAGGATACCAACCACTGGGGCACAACTCACATGGCTGTGTTCCTTGAGCCTTCTCCGATCCCATAACTTAATGGACTTTCCTTCTTTGTATTCCTTAGAGTATGTTTTTGTGCCTCTCTTTCTGCACAGATTGCATGCTCTCATATATTACATTTATTTGTATATATTTTGCATCCTTATAGATATGTATTCTCAAAGTCATTTTGGTCTGCCTCATGGAAACTATTATTGATTCTTTGTGAGCTCAGGGAAAATTTGAGAGGACTGGTAAACCTAAGCTCTTTTGGTACCACTAGGCAGTATCAGTATGGCGAAATTTAGAGGAATAACTAATATATTAAATAAAATATTCTGATTCAAAGTCATCTGTATAGACTTGATTATTCTTCAAAAAATTAAATGTAATACAAAGGATAAGGCTGGTAACCTTGAGTGTATTACTTCATATAGAAAAGACATTCTTAGTTGGTCTAATGTAAATCTGCAGTTTAGACATTTTTTAAAAGAGTAGTGTTAGGAACATCAACAGAATGCTTTAACAGTAGCAGCAACAGTCTCAGGATATTGTGGCCTGCGCACATCAGCAGTAGAGGTGGCCCCAGACGGCAGTATTTCACCCTTTAACACAGGAGACAGACTGTGCTACTTGAGTGGCTTAGCTTTGCATGATGTGGTGGAAGGAAATTTGAATTTGCAGTCATAGGAATTGCATTCAAGTCCTAATCTTAGCAGTTACTGGTTCTGAAACTTTAGATAATTTGTTTTACTTCTCTGAGCCCTGGTATTCTCATCTAAAAATTGTAGGTAATTAGAGGTTTTATATTTAAAGGTTGTTTTGAAGGTTAAGGGAGGTACTCAGGTAAAAAGTACTTTATAAATTCTGAAGTGCTAGGCTGTCAGTGCTGGTTGTTACTGTTGTCATTCACTCTGGTTAAGATTCCTGATCACAGTCTCTCTTCTACTTGGTACAAACTCTGCTAGGCATAAATTCTCTCTTCAGAGTGACTTAGCTGCCACCAGCCTGAGGAAAAAGGATAAAAGGGACAGAGCAAAGCCAAGCCTAATGATGATAATAGTAACATAGCTATAAACCCTTGGGTTGGCCAAAAAGTTCATTGGGTTGTAAGTAATTTTCATCAAGAACTTTATTGAATAACGTATTCATTAACCAAACGAACTTTTTGGCCAACCCGATATCTAGTAGAGTACTTTTAATTTTGGAAGCACTTTCATGTATATTATTTCATGATTTTAGAATAAAGGAAGTTGTAACAAAAACTTTGGGCTGAGACTAAGAGGGACATATCCTGTAGTAGAATATAGAATAATAAGACTGATTTTCTTGTGTGAGTGAAGAAAATTGGCTCTGGAAAAAATCAAGAAACATCTTTAGTAACATTGAATAAATAAAGCTTTCCCAGTTGAGACAAAAATTCATAAGGGAAAGAAAATGTCTGCAAGGCAAGCTTATGTATCTTTCTATAATGATTGGTTTATTTAATTTTAATAGCTTCCCTCTAAATGAAGCATTGGAAATGCATTGGAAACAATGAGTCAAATAATTTAGCTCATACTTGAACATTCCCAAGGGAGCTATTTTGAAGGTTAGAAATGTTCGTTGGAAGATCAGTCTCATTTCAAATTCCATACAAAGCGGTCAGTCCTTCAAAGTGAGGAATAGAAAGCAAAGTCAAGGAAGTTGCAATACCTTATTAAACATATTTCATGTTCCTAAGTTTTCCCAGAAGTCCCTTGAAAGGTTCTTAGAAATTTTTTGCTCCTAATTGTGACTTAGTTTCTTGGAACAATGAAGATGTTCCTTTATCTGCTGCTTTGCTACAGTAATGACATAGCAGGGATTTATGAATGTTTTAAGATACAAAAAACCTTTGTATTGGGCATATGAACTCTACCATATTAAATATTATTTTGAGCTGGTGGTAGCTGAGTTACCCTGCTTAATTAACACGTTTTAAAAAGCGATAATACTGTATAGATTCATCATTTATCATTTAATTAAACAATGCTTGTGATTATTTCTCTACAAAGTTTGACATCTGTTGCTCGTTCAGGAATATAATACCCTCTTATTGTACTGTTATTTTTTCTAAGAATCTATTTCATATGTTTCATTTTCTGTACAGTATTTTCCATATAAATATAATCAGGTCAGGAGTTTTCTGTTATTATGTTTTAGGTATTGTATAGTTAGAGGAATGGTGACACACTAGACTGTGGCTAGAAGAAGACCAGCAGATTGGAGAGATGATCTAGGAACTATGATTAGATGTTTGGTGACTGTGACTTGAGACATTTACTGTTGTTCCCACCTTTACCACTACTCCTCCACTCACTACTCCAACTGCCACACCTCATCTGTCCATCAGGGAGAGTGGCCATCTTTGTTTCCTTGTGTCTGTCTCAGGGTGAAAGATGTTCCTCTGCTTCTTCAGTCCTTCCCATTTATTCTACATTCCTTCCCCGGATTAGTGTGTGGTTAGAAGCTTGGATTTGGCATTTGAGGTCTCTTTGAATCACTGATTCTGTGATTTTTTTGATCATAATTTAGACTAGCAATCAGAATTCTTTTAAATTTTGTTTGTGAAAAGATGATAGTGCAGTTTTTAATAGTGCACAATGTATAGTAAATTGTGGGCTCTTTTCCTTTTCAGCCAAAGATGTAACTTATATATGTCCATTCACTGGTGCTGTACGAGGAACTCTGACTGTTACGAATTACAGGTTATATTTCAAAAGCATGGAACGGGTAAGGCTTGTTGGATCAGATTTTTATATGTACATCTGTATGTTGTTTGTTCATCTTTGGTCATTGTTAATTAAAGCATTTCTAGTTAATATTTTTCTCAGCTATAATTGTACAGTATCAGTTGCTCAGTTTTAATTTTTTTTTCCTTCCTTTAGGATCCTCCATTTGTTTTAGATGCTTCTCTTGGTGTTATAAGTAGAGTAGAAAAAATTGGTGGTGCTTCTAGTCGAGGTGAAAACTCTTACGGACTTGAAACTGTGTGCAAGGTAAATGTTGTAATACGTATGCAATTTTTTTTTTGTTTGAAAAGCTTTCTATTAAATAGATATTTTAGAAACTTCCAAAATATCAAATGGATTTCATGCTAGAAGTGTCATTCTGGTAGAAGAAAATAACATTTAGGAGTAATAAAAAGGTGATTGGTCGTGAATTAGACTTGAATTTTTTGGACTGAACACAAAGTACTCTCACATTCATTATTTCATTTTTGAACCTCATAAAAATCTTGAAGTAAGCATGATGGACATTATTACCTTTAATTTACAAATTAGAAACATAAGGCTCTGAGCAGTTAAGGCTCATAGTACTTTGTAGTGGAGGAGCTGATTGTGATACAATCAACTCTCTTTCCTATTTCTAGTTCTCATAATTTTTCTGCTTCTAAAACAATGGTGAGGAAAACTTCATGTTATAGACCTTCCGTATTTTCTTATCTAACTAGTATTCCTTAAGTGCATTGATACTTGAATGAGAGTTAGATTGTTATAATCTTAACATTCAGTCATAAATATTTAATACCATTGCCACTTCTAAGGTCACTGTTCTCCTTACTATATAGCCTAATTAACAGCTGTGTACATCTCACTTCTAGATCATCTTTTTCCTTTCTTTTGCTGTTCTGCGAGTGCCAAAAGAGTAAAAGCAACAGCATATGCGTAACTTTCAAGATCCTTTCTCATGACAATCTTAGAAGCTTTATGAATCTAGTATTAAAGCTAATGACTTAGTAATTATTTGTGTGGTTTTCCATTATAGTTGGAAGGGCTCTAAGAGTATAATAGCTGTCAGTTGTGTGACAGGCACATTGTCTCCTGATGGCTCTTCTGTGGTCTAAAGAGTAAATAGAGCATAGAATATAAGAGGACATGAAAGAGGGCGACTGAAATTTTGATCATTTTAAATATAACTTTTTCCATAGAACAAGACCATTATCAATAAACCCAAACATTTGTAGGGCCCCTGCTATGGTACTTTTGGAGAGCTCTGTTTAACAGACTGATTATGAATATCTCTGTTAGTTGTAAAGGTATTTACTGATGAAAAACAAAGTATCAGCTTAGGTTCTCACACATTTGTTTTAAAAGGTGGTAGAGCTGGCATTCTAATTTTGGATCAGATTTATAATAAAATGTTCTACTTGTTCATGTTCTGTAGGTGCATTGTAGTGGAGTGTCTGTGTGCTCAGTTTTACAGAGTGCAGTGGAATAAAGCTATTTTGAATTCTGTCTAGATGAAACCACTTAAATAAAATGAATAGTCTTGAAATTATTCACAATCCCATTTATTTTCTTAGTGCTATTAAGATCTTAGTAAATTGGAACATGAATATCTACATTCAGCCTGAGCATAGAAAACTGCTTGAGAACAAATAAGGGAAGGGAATTTTGCTCTTTAGATCTGACTTTAGAGCCTGGATGATATCAGTCAAACTATACAAAGTTTTTGCTAGTAGATAGTTGAAGAACTTGGGACGTGGACTGGAGGAAGACCTTTAGGCAGAGTTTGGTTCTATCAGTCTAGTAGCAGGAGCCTAATGAATTGAAGATCCAATGGAAATGAGTCCTGGCAAGGGATTGTAAATAGGCAAGTGATCACCAAGCATAATGGGAATGAAGACATTTGTGAAATATAACAACAGCTAATCAGGTTTTTAATAGGGAAATTCATAACAGACATTGAGCTTTCACAGGGAAAGGACATAATTTTTTTTTTAAGATTTATTTATTTATTTATTTTTGGCTGTGTTGGGTCTTAGTTGTGGCATGTGGGATATTCATTGAGGCACGCGGGATCTCTTCTTCCGGTGCGTGGGCTTCTCTCTAGTTGTGGTGTGCAGGTTTTCTCTTCTCTAGTGCGGCATGTGGGCTCTGTAGTTGTGGCGTGGGGGTTCCAGAGCGCGTGGGCTCTATAGTTTGTGGCAAACGGGCTCTCTAGTTGAGGCACGCGAGCTCAGTAATTGTGGTGAGGGGGCTTAGTTGCCCCATGGCATGTGGAGTCTTAGTTCCCTGACCAGGGATCAACCCGCGTCCCCTGCATTGGAAGGTGGATTCTTTACCACTGGACCACCAGGGAAGTCCCAGGGCATAGTGTTGATAGTGTGTTTCAGCCATGTAATATCATGACTTCAGATATAGTGTCTCTAATCTCCAGTGCCTACATGAGATGCTGGCTCCTTCAGTGGCCTATCTTTTGTTCATAAGCAGAGGGAAATTTTCCGTCCTCTGAATTCTGCCTTGTATCAGAGTGTCTTGTGTTTATTTTTGTTTCTCTCAATAAGGCATTGTAATTTCCCTGCCTCCAGGAGCTGTTGTCTATTTTTGTATCTCACATTCACTCACTTTTTATTTAATGAACAAATAGTTGCCTTATTTGTTCATTAAATAAAAAGTGAACAAACAATGATAGGTGACTTGGATCATAACTCTTTTCTAGGATATCCGGAACTTACGGTTTGCTCACAAACCTGAGGGGCGAACAAGAAGATCTATATTTGAGAATCTAATGAAATATGCATTTCCTGTCTCTAATAACCTGGTAAGAGGTTTCTCATCTTTGAAAAAGCTATATTATAATTATTGGTGTAGTGTCAAGAAACTAGGCTATTTAGAATCTCTCTGTTTACAGTCCCACTTTGCCAGATGTCTAGTTTAGATTTAATCTATAGGACAAGCTTTTTAAGGTATAAAATGAGGAAGCTGGACTAGCTGATTTCTGAGGTCCATCCCTGCAGACTGACATTCTATCATTATATGATCTTTCTATCCAGGGTATTTCCATGATGAAAAGCTGTATGTGGTTTTCATTAGGATGTGAAATCTTTTTAATTGAGAGCTGAGAGTTAAGTCTAGCAATTTCAGGAGGGAAGGGTGGATAAATACTTAGAACTGAGTTCCTACTGTGTGCTATTAACAGTACTAGGTTTCCTCATTTATTTTATATAATCTAACTTCTACAGTAGCCCTGTGGTGCTAAATATTATTTATCCATATTTTAAAGTTGAAACCAGGAGCAGGTAAATAATTGACTCAGTGGCATAGTTAGTAAGAAGTAAAATTTAGAATCAATCCTGGTCTTCTGACTCAAGTTGGAGTGTTTATCATCATAGTTGTTCCTGCTATTCTGCCTACATTAATGATAAATTAAAGTTTCTTTTTTGGTACAGCTTGCAAGCCCCAAATTAAAAAGTTTATTCAGTATGTTTTAAAAAATGTAGCATAATAATCCTTAAAGCTGCTTAACTGCTGATATCTGTGATGTCAAACTAATTAATTATATCAGGAGATGTCTTTTTTATGTAATATCTTTCATTATTTAGAAGTAAACCTAAAACAGCTACCAAAGATATCTGAAGGAAACATGGTGATATGTTAGCATTTGATAAATCTTGGTGACAGACCTTTGTGCTTTTCTGTGCTTGAAAATATAAAAAAAAGTAAGTTTTCAAAATTATAAAACAAAGGCTAAAACAACAATATAAAGAAGAATACCAATACAAAATATCCTTACAGATAAGTAAATGAAAACTTGGGGTATGATAAGGTTACATTTCTGATTCATTACCTTCTTAAATGTCTTTTTTAGCTATTAACTCTTTACTTTTTGTAGCCTCTTTTTGCTTTTGAGTACAAAGAAGTATTCCCTGAAAATGGGTGGAAGCTATATGACTCTCTTTTAGAGTATAGAAGGCAGGTAAGTACTTTTTTTTTGAATTTCAATCTTCTGTATTCTTTTCATTACAACAAAATGTTCATGGATAGAAGTGAACAGCTTTATATAGTTTTATGGTTTTTGTTGTTTCTTTAACAAAGGCTAATCTTGATTTTTTTGATTGCCTTTCAGTTTCTTTAAACAGCTTTTCAGACTATGCCAATGATCTTTCATGAATCTTTACTTATCTAAGAGTTTACAAGTAAATCAGTTTATTGAAAAAATGTTTAATAATTATAAAAATAAAATTGTAAATATATTTACATTTTAATGTTTTTATATGTCATTCGCATTATTCACTCAGATTTTTCTTTTTGGGTATCCTATAATTTAATTCTGAAAACATTTCCTAATAATTCTACTACTTATAATTTAGCTGCACATAAAATTTTGAAAGTTCTACATTTTCAGAGGACACACTTCTACATAACATGTTAATAAATCAAATCTGATAGTATACAAAAGAGATAATACATCATGACTAAGGTGAGTTTGCTTAATATTAGAAAACCTAATAATGTGATTCACCACAGTAGGAGATTAAAGCAGAATTCTGTCTTGAAATCTGTGTTATAGTGTATCATTCTCCCTATTCTTCCTCAATATACCACTTCCCAGAGTTCCTATACTGCAATACTTAAACTCTACCAAAAATAGTCTTTATTTTTAACTTTCCACATGTTCACTATGCATTCTTGAGAATTTTTCAGACACATTGATTGTTTCTTGGTAATTATTAGATTTGATATTCAAATTATTCTAGAATTCAAATATGACAAACATTAGGCTCTGATTTTTATATTTAGATTTTAAACATTGCATTTTAATTACTATAAAGCTTCTAATTTTTTAGGTTTGTTTCAGAAAGCCAGGAAGAATAAAAAACCATCACTAGAGAACTAAAGATATCCAGATGGTTTGAAACTGATTTTGTTGCTCAATTGCATGTGGCAAGTAAAATTTAAAATTAGTTATAAAACCATCAGTTATAAAACCATTCAGTTATAAAACCATCAGCTGGAAAAATATGAAGCAGAATACAAAATAAATGGATCAGCTTTTAAAAACCAAGAGTCTACACGTAACATTGCAAAATTTTTGCTAAACCAAAAATCCAGTGTCCGAATTAGGTGGCAAAGCAATCAGAAAATCTAACAAATGTCTGTAGAACTGTAAAAATAAAGAAATTCTTTGGGAATCTGGGCAAAAATTGCTGTCTGTTGTAGTAGCATTCAACATAGAACTTTGGAAAGGAGATGAGATAACTGTGTCCACGAAAAGAAAGAAATTAATATGAAAAAGAATAAGTTGAAGAGTGAGTGCGAAAAAACAACCCGATCAAAAAATGGGCAGAAGACCTAAATAGACATTTCTCCAAAGACATGCAGATGGCCAACAATCACATGAAAAGAGGCTCAACATTGCCAATTATTAGAGAAATGCAATTCAAAACTATTATGAGGGCTTCCCTGGTGGTGCAGTTGTTGAGAGTCCGCCTGCCCATGCAGGGGACATGGGTTTGTGCCCCGGTTCGGGAAGATCCCACATGCCGCGGAGCGGCTGGGCCCGTGAGCCATGGCCGCTGAGCCTGCACGTCCAGAGCCTGTGCTCCGCAACGGGAGAGGCCGCAACAGTGAGAGGCCCGCGTACCGCAAAAACAAAAAAAAACAAAACTATTATGAAGTATCACCTCACCCTGGTTAGAATGGCTGTCATCAAAAAGTCTACAAATAAATGCTGCAGAGGGTGTGGAGAAAAGAGAACCTTCCTACACTTTTGGTGGGAATGTAAATTGGTATAGTCACTATGGAAAATAGTCTGGAGGTTCCTTAAAAAACTAAAAATAGAGTTACCATGTGATCTGGAAAAGATGAGAACTCTAATTCAAAGAGATACATGCACCCTAATGTTTCATAGCATCACTATTTACAGTAGCAAAGGCATGGAAGCAACCTAACTGTTCATCAACTGATGAATGGATCAAGAAGATGTGGTGTACACACACACACACACACACACACACACACACAGGAATATTACTCAGCCATAAAAAGGAATGAAATATTGCCATTTGCAGCAATGTGAATGGACCTAGAGATTATCATACTGAGTGAAGTAAGCCAGGCAGAGAAAGACAAATATATAATGTCACTTACATGTGGAACTAAAAAAGTAATATAGATGAACTTGTTTACAAAACAGAAACGACTCACTGACATAGAAAACAGACTCATGTTTACCAAAGGAGAAAGAGGTGGGGGGAGAGATAAGTTAGGAGTATGGGATTAACAGATACACACCACTGTACGTAAAACAAACAACACTGATTTACTGTATAGTACAAGAACCTATATTCAATATCTTGTAATAACCTATAATGGAAAAAAATCAGAGAAAATATCTATAACTGAATCACTTTGCTGTACATTTGAAACTAATACAATATTGTAAATTAGCTGTACTCCAATTGAAAAAAAGTAAATGAACAGCTATACACATTCAGAAAGAGAATTATGAGATTAGGAAATGCAGTAATCAGAATACAGCATTGAACTCTATACTGAATGGTACAGATGCTCTATGGTCTTTGATTTACTAGATTAATTTGTTGGCTTTTTACTGCAGAGTTAGACACTTTGTCTCTGAGTCAACTAAGTTAAAGTCTAGTGGAGAGGACACTGTATTTGGTGTAGTTAGAAGACTTTTTTTTTTTAAATTTAAGTTTATTACTGAAGAAAATGAAGATAATCTCTTCTGTTTGTTTCTTTCCTTGTTTTCATTGAGGTATAATTGACATACGACATTATATTAGTTTCAGGTGTACACCATAATGATTTGATATTTATAAATATTGCGAAATGATCACCACAGTAAGTCTAGTTAACATCTAGACAGTGTCACCAAAAACAGTTACAGGATTCTTTTTCTTGTGATGAGATCTTTCAAGATTTATTCTCTTCGCAACTTTCAAATATACAATACAGTATTAACTATAGTTACCATGCTGTACAGTGTATCCCTGTGACTTACATTTACTTTATAATTGGAAGCTTGTACCTTTTGGCTCCCTTCACAATTTCGCCCACTCCTGACCTCCTGCTTCCAAGCTTCCAACAACCAACCATCAGTTTGTTCCCTTTATCTATGAGCTTGTTTTCTTGTTTTGTTTTTTTTTAAGATTCCACATATACGTGAGATCGTCATACAATACTCGCTTTTTTCTCTCTTATTTCACTTAACATTGTGCACTCAGGTTCCATCCATGTTGTCACAAGTGGCAAGATTTCATTCTTTCTATGGTTGAATAAAATTCCATTATATATAGAGATCTCTCACTCTTTTTATATATATATATATATATATATATATATATATATATATATATACACACCACATTTTCTTTATTCATCAGTGAGCACTTATATTGTGTCCATATCTTGGCTATTGTAAATAATGCTACAATGAATGGAAGCATATATCTTTTTGAGTTAGTGTTTTCATTTTCTTTGAATAAATACTCAGAAGTGGAATTGCTGGATCATATAGTAGTTCTATTTTTAATTTTTTGAGGAACCTCCTTACTGTTTCCCACCAACACTGCACAAGGGCTCCCTTTTCTGCACATCCCCGCCAACACTTGTGATTTCTTGTTTTTTTGTTGATTAGCCATTTTATTTTATTGTTTATTTATTTATTTTAAAAATTATTCATTTATTTTTTAGTACATCTTTATTGGAGTATAATTGCTTTACAATGCTGTGTAATTAGCCATTTTAACAGGTGTGAGGTGATATCTCATTGTAGTTTTGATTTGCATTTCCCTGATGATGAGTGGTGTTGAGCATCTTTTCATGTGTTCGCTAGCCATTTGTATGTCTTTGGGAAAATGTTTATTCAGATCCTTTGCTCATTTTTAATCGGATTTCTTGTTGTTGTTTTTAAGTTCTTTATATATTTTGGATATTAACGCCATATCAGGTATATGGTTTGCAAATATTTTCTCCAATTTCATACGGTGCCTTTTCATTTTGTTGATGGTTTTTCCTTTGCTATTCAGGGTAATCTCTTAATATAAATGTTGAGACTAAAAATAAAGCATCAGAGTATTCCTTTTTTCTTCTTTTAAATTAAAAAAAAATGGATGTGGTAATACTCACACTCTGTATAAAATTCAAAAGGTATAAAAGGGTATACTGAAAGGAAGGTTTCCCTTCCGGCCAACATTGTTCCCCAACCATCCCAGTTCCTCTCCCTTTAGGAAATAATGTTACTCATTACCCTTATATCCTTTCAGAGATTTTATGCTACACAGCTTGTATAATGTGTATAGAGTATTTTTTTAAAGCAGATAATAGCATTCTGTACACACTGTACCCTTCTTTTTCATTTAACATATTTTGGAGATTATACCATCTCAAAACACACGGCCTCTCTATTCTTTTTTTCTTTAAAATTGATATATAATTCACATACCATAAAATTTTCTACTTTAAAGTGTACACCACTGGTTTTTTGTTTGTTTGTTTGTTTGTTTTTGCGGTACGCGGGCCTCTTACTGTTGTGGCCTCTCCCGTTGCGGAGCACAGGCTCCGGATGCGCAGACTCAGCGGCCATGGCTCACGGGCCCAGCCGCTCCGCGGCATGTGGGATCTTCCTGGACCAGGGCACGAACCCGTGTCCCCTGCATCGGCAGGCGGACTCTAAACCACTGCGCCACCAGGGAAGCCCTACATCACTGTTTTTTAACATATTCATAAGGTTGTGCAGCTGTCACCACAATCTAATTCCAGATCATTTAGAAGACTCAGTTTTGAATCCTACCTCTGGCACTTGCTTAGCTCTCACACTTAGATATGTGCTGTTGAATGAGTCACTCATGTCACAGTGCCTTTATTTTTTACTTGGTGATAGGAACTGCCTTATAGGATTGTTTGAAGGATTAGTGATACACAGAAAGGCACATTATAAACCATAGAAATCGATCCAAATGATTATTATTATATTTGTTACATTGTAAAGCGCTAAATACAGAAGTCATGATTGGTTGGCTTTTCGTGTGCTGCCGTTGAAACACAAAATGAAAGCCACATTAAATTTGTAGACCTATACCTTATAGTGCCTAAAGAAATTAGATTATATATTTTTTAAATGGGCAAAGCTGTTAGTAACCATTTGTTTGTTGTATAAGAGAGTATTTCTTTAATTTTCTCTTGACACATGTAGTGATTATACAGAGGACCCTGAAATTTGTGGATAAGGTCAAGAGAAATCATCAAGTTGCTAAAATAGTAAAAATCAGTATATAGAAAATGAGCATGGTCTTCTGCAGAAATAATCATATGGTAGATACCTTGCTTAAAAAATTTGGAGAGCACTCAAGTACAGTAAAGGAGAACAGAATTTATCCTCAGAAATGGAATGTAAGTAACTAGGGAAAGCTATAATCCAGTTAATTTGGTTGTAAATTGACTGACAAATGGTTACATTAACTGAAGGGCAGTGATTTGCATGGAGAGAAGAAAGATGTATGCCAGAGATCAACAGTTGTCCTTATATCTTTAGCACTGTCTACAAAGAGTGTATATGCTGACTAGCCAACTCCAGTTTTCTGCTTGGAAGGCACTTCTTTAGTGCAGTTAGGTGTGTCAGCTTCTCTAAGAATGAGGAGGACAATAGCCATTAAGGTAATTTAAGTCAACGATTCTACTCCCACCCATCCATTTTTCTGAAGAATATGACACAACCTCAGTGGTAACAGTTCTCCCCGGTAGTGATTTTCCAAGGATATGGGAAGGCAGTGAGAGAGAGATGGGAGTTACCTACCTGTGTTAAAGATGGTACACTAGGATCTCAGGAGATCTGACCCTCTCAGCTTTGACTCCATATTTTCTAAGAAAACGTCAGAAACTAATTTTGCTTCTTGTAGAAGCTTCCTTGTGTTTCATTGATTTTATTCATTCACACATTCATTCATTCATCAAATTCATGTAGCACCTACTGTGTACTAGTGGCTAAAACAGAAAGACACACTCCTGACTCCCAAAGAACATATGTTTAATGGAGGATTCAAAGAAGTAAACTAACAATCAAAATACACAGTGATGAATATTGTGAATAATAGAGCAAGTACTCTGGTGATAGAATATGAAGCCATCTGGAAACTGAAGGTGTTTGGTATAGGCTAGACTAGAGTGGCCAGAGATCAGTGGGGAAAGCAGGAGTGTGAAGGTCTTTGCCAAGTCCCATAAAGGATTCTATACTTTATGTGAAAAGGAATAGGTAGCCATTGATAGTTTTTAGGCAGAAGAATGATGTGATAGCTTTTGCATCTTAAAAGAATTTTGAGGCAGTGTGGAGAATGGATTGCAGAGGGACAAAAGAGAAGTGACAATGGCCCGAATTAGGGAAGTGACAATGGCCTGAATTAGGGAAGTGACAGTGAAGATTGAGAGACGTGAGCAAACTTTTTTCAGGCACTTTTGGAAGAAAAAAATCATAAAAATTAGTCATTCATTGGAAGTAGAGGGTGAGGGAGAGTTAGAGGTGGTATCCAAGTTTCTTGGTTGAGTACCACCTCTATAAACTTACGAATTCATTTTTTTCATTGTACATTTTTTATTATAGCATGAACATTTATTTTAAACATCTCTTACTTAAACCTTTTTTTTATTTCTGGAAATAAGTAAGGATCTTACCTGAACAGTTATCTAGAAAGTTGAGGAAAGCAGGAGGGAAAGAGAGATGTAGATCATAGGAAGCAAGTTGGGACCAGGCTAATTAAATGGGGTAAATAGTATTTAAGGCACTAATGAAGAGACAGACCTTGGCTAGGGATAGGTGGAAACTCTTGATAATATTTATCACATGATTACTGGAAGGGAATTTTCCTTTCTTAATTTTAATATCCTCCTGGGTGTTCGGCAACAACTTTAGAAATACCCCTTTAAAGGAGAGTACCTCCTGCCCTTTGATTACAGATTTTTATAACAATTTTGTGAACCAGGATAGTAGAATTTTTCTTGAGGCACAATGTTCCTTTTTTATTAAAAGGATAGTTTTAGAATGTACATGGAATTCTTTACAACTTCCTTTGGTCAAGTTACAGTTTGTGCCACAATTTCTTCATCTATAAAGTGACAGTAATGAAACCTGAATACAGTAATATGTGTGTGGGGGGGCAGGGGGGGGAGGGAGGGAGGGAGGGATAGAGAAAGGCTGCTGGCATAGTGCCTGCACATAGTAGGTGCTCAATAAATGGGTTTTTTTTTTCTGTAATTTGGTTTCTTTCAGTTTTGTCTTTTTCGGTTTATTGAGTTGTCAGAAGTAATAAAATTAAAAATATATGTATTTTCTTAATTCCAGCCATTTAATGTAATGGCTCTATTTTCTATGGAATGGAGGATGGAAATTTTAAAGTGTTTTATTAAGTAATCCTATATGTGAAGTGGTATACTAGTTATAAATATGGCAAATATTTAAGGACCAAATGAGTTTAATAATTGATGTGTTTTTAAAAAATTGTTTTAAGTGTTTCTCTTGCCTCTTTTTTTTTTTTGGTTTTGCCTTCTATTACTTCCTTGTTTTTTTAAATATGTTTTATATCAGCAACATTTTATTAATACTGTAAAATTCACTTTGGGTATATAAGTGATAAACATGTATGTAGCATTCTGGTGGACTCTTGGTGCCTGCCCTCAGAAATTTCTTTGTATAGATGAATGGCAGCAGAATTACTCACCAGTCAAACTGTATGAGACTGTGTTCTTTTTAAAGACAAGAACACTTTCAGTCTTACTGTTTCCTTGCTTTTCATTTGATGTGCTTAGGACAGACCCAACACTCAATCAGTATTTAATGATTTAATAAATCTATTAACGTAAAATTGAATGCCAAAATGAACACAGATCCCTGTGTTAGAATATCTCATCCTAAAAGCCTGGTCACCACAGGCAGACAATAACTATTCCAACAACTTAAGTGATACATAGTGGAGAAAAGAGAAGTTGAATAGGAGGCTTCTGTTCTGATGTTTTAAAATATTTTTGTTGGGCAGTAATTTGTCTTATGTTTTATTTCACATGTAGGGAATTCCAAATGAAAGCTGGAGAATAACAAAGATAAATGAACGGTATGAGCTTTGTGATACATACCCTGCCCTCTTGGTTGTGCCGGCAAATATTCCTGATGAAGAATTAAAGAGAGTGGCATCCTTCAGATCACGGGGCCGTATCCCAGTAAGTGCGAAGCTGTGCTGAAACTTTCCCATTGCTTTTGTACTTCACATAATGATGAGGATGACAAATGGGAGAATGGTTGCAGGATTAAAAATAGCTACAGCAGCAGGTCTTCTCTGGGGATATTAGAGAATGTGTTATTTAGTAAAATTTAAACCAGAGGAAAGACTTGGACTAAAGACGTTTCTGGAGAATTTGAGATGGATATTAGAGAGCTGCATGGTTCTTAACTTGAAAACAAAGTTGGCTCTGTATTCACTATTTCTTTATCTTATTATACATCTTTGGTCATGGTGATAAATGCTTTTTTTCCTTTAAATCCTAGAAAGAAGAAAACTTTACAAATTTGTGATGAATTACTGTGTTCTAGAAAGATAGCTCAAATAATTTTAGGTACAAAAATTCAGATTCTGAAGACTGTATAGTTGGACAGTTTTGCTGATACAGTACTCAGACTTTAAAAGTGGGGTTTACTTAGCCCCGTTTTAATCTATGTTTTTTTTCTAGAGACCACACTTCCAATAATCAGTGACTTTCATAAATCAATATCTGATTAATGAATTAGACCAAGTTTTCCACATGCTAGTATTGGCTTGAAAGAAAGGTGATGATTTTCATAGCAGCCTCGTATATCCTTTTATGGCTAGCCTTTGAATCCAATTAGAAAGCAGAGTTTTATAGAGTAATGATTTTCAGAAGGCTTATAAACAGAGGAGCATGTAAAGGGTGTGTTGCCACTTTTTTCCCCCCATTAAGGTTTTATCATGGATTCATCCTGAAAGTCAAGCCACAATCACTCGGTGTAGCCAGCCCATGGTAGGGGTAAGTGGGAAGCGAAGCAAAGAAGATGAAAAATACCTTCAAGCCATCATGGACTCCAATGCCCAATCTCATAAAATGTTTATATTTGACGCCCGGCCAAGTGTTAATGCTGTTGCCAATAAGGTGAGATCGTCTTCCAGCAATTAGGATTATAGTTACAGTTTCATGAGTTTGGTGGGAGCCACAGTGCACTAGAAAGACTTTGGGCTTTTCAATGATAAAAGTGTAGAGTCTAATCCTGACTCTTCTACTTGATAGTGTAACTTAAATTTTTTTTTTTTATTTTATATTGGGGTATACTTGATTAACAATGTTGTATTAGTTTCAGGTATACAGCAAAGTGACTCATTTATACATATAAATGTATCTATTCTTTTTCAAATTCTTTTCCTATTTAGGTTATTACAGAATATTGATCAGAGTTCCCTGTGCTATACAGTAGATCCTTATTGGTTATCTGTTTTAAATATAGCAGTGTGTACATGTCAATCCCAGTATAATGTGGAGTCAGTTATTTAATCCTTTTAGTAACTTTAATTTGCTTATTTGTGAAATGAGAATCATAACTAACAGGGTTGTTTTAGGGGCAAAACTCACCTGATAAAAAATAGTGCATAATCCTGCTTACTTACGTAAGAAATAGGTATTCATCAATTACTAGTTTCTCTTTCCCTTCTCCAAACTGGACAATAAACTGAGCTTGTGACTGACAAAAGAAGTCTGCACAGCACTGTTGTAGAAATCATGCAGTGTTCTCAGTGACCAGTGCTGCCCTCTTCTGGCAGCCCTCCACCTGTACAAGCTATTCAGACTGAAAACTTGCAGTTAGCTGGAGCAGTGGTCCTGATTTCTGCTATAGAATAAATATTAGCATTGTGGAACTAGAAATTCTAGTCCAGTTGCCAAAATCTACCTTAGGAGAAGGAAAGAGAAGAGATGCAATTTAGCTTTAAAAAATTGCCTCACATACAAGCAGAAAAAACCCCAAGAGTCCCCCCAAAACTAAAACACCCCAAATCCTATAACTAAATAAGAGAGAAACACCATTAAATCTTGGTTATACATCCAGGCCTATGTGCAGATGTGTGCACACATATATTTGAGACAGAATGGGATAATTGCAACTTCCTTTTTTTAATTGGTGCTGTTTTTTTCTATGCCAATAAATATCTGTAACATGATAATTACTAACACCAATTGTTTTTGGGTATTTAGGTTCTTTCTTTTTTTTTTTTTTTGCTATTATAAACAGAGCTGGGGTGACCATCCTTAAATTAAATTATGGATCATGTACCTAATTACTTCTGTCCTATTTAGTGTTTTGAGGACATTGTGAATTTCAGACATTCTCTGTTAAACTGTAAGTATTTCCCCTTAAAGGAGAAATGAGGCAACGTGTATATGAAGCTGGTACCCCAGAGACTGGCATGTATTTTTCCAGTAATTACTTGTTCCCTTCCGTAAACCTTATACCATGAATTAGCAGGAATGAGACTTAAGATGTTATCTAGGATGAGAGATGGAGAGAGGCATATAAGGCAGAAAAGGGGGTAGAGCAAAATATTACATTCCTCGTCTTTTTTTAACATCTTTATTGGAGTATAATTGCTTTATAATGGTGTGTTCGTTTCTGCTTTATAACATAGTGAATCAGCTATACATATATCCCCATATCTCCTCCCTCTTGTGTCTCCCTCCCTATCCCACCCCTCTAGGTGGTCACAAAGCACGGAGCTGATCTCCCTGTGCTATGCAGCTGCCTCCCACTAGCTAGCTATTTTACGTTTGGTAGTGTATATCTGTCCATGCCACTCTATCACTTCATCCCAGCTTACCCTTTCCCCTCCCCATGTCCTCAAGTCCATTCTCTACATCTGCATCTTTATTCCTGTCCTGCCCCTAGGTTCTTCAGAATCTTTTTTTTTTTCTTTTAGATTCCATATATATGTGTTAGCATATGGTTTTGTTTTTCTCTTTCTGACTTACGTCACTCTGTATGACAGACTCTAGGTCCATCCACCTCACTACAAATAGTTCAATTTCGTTTCTTTTTATGGCTGAGGAATATTCCATTGTATATATGTGCCACATCTTCTTTATCCATTCATCTGTTGATGGACAGCTAGGTTGCTTCCATGTCCTGGCTATTGTAAATAGAACTGCAATGAACATTGTGGTACATGACTCATTTTGAATTACGGTTTTCTCAGCATATATGCCCGGTAATGGGATTGCTGGGTGGTATGGTAGTTCTATTTTTAGCTTTATAAGGAACCTCCATACTATTCTCCGTATATACTGGCTGTATCAATTTACATTCCCACCAACAGTGCAAGAGGGTTCCCTTTTCTCCACACCCTCTCCAGCATTTATTGTTTGTAGATTTTTTGATGATGGCCATTCTGACTGGTGTGAGGTGATACCTCATCGTAGTTTTGATTTGTATTTCTCTAAAATGATTAGTGATGTTTAGCATCCTTTCATGTGTTTGGTGGCAATCTGTATATCTTCTTTGGAGAAATGTCTACTTAGGTCTTCTGCCCATTTTTGGATTGGGTTGTTTGTGTTTTTGATATTGAGCTGCATGAGCTTCTTGTAAATTTTGGAGATTAATCCTTTGTCAGTTGCTTCATTTGCAAGTATTTTCTCCCATTCTAAGGGTTGACTTTTCATCTTATTTATGGTTTCCTTTGCTGTGCAAAAAGCTTTTAAGTTTCATTAGGTCCCATTTGTTTATTTTTGTTTTTATTTCCATTTCTCTAGGAGGTGGGTCAAAAAGGATCTTGCTGTGATTTATGTGAAAGGGTGTTCTGCGTATGTTTTCCTCTAAGAGTTTGATAGTGTCTGGCCTTACATTTAGGTCTTTAATCCATTTTGAGTTATTTTTGTGTATGGTGTAAGGGAGTGTTCTAATTTCATTCTTTTACATGTAGATTTCCAGTTTTCCCATCACCACTTATTGAAGAGTCTGTCTTTTCTCCATTGTATATTCTTGCCTCCTTTATCAAAAGTACGGTCACCAGGGCTTCCCTGGTGGCGCAAAGGTTGAGAGTTCACCTGCTGATGCAAGGGGCACAGGTTCATGCCCCTGGTCCGGGAAAATCCCACATTCCGTGGAGCGGCTGGGCCCGTGAACCATGGCCGCTGAGCCAAAAAAGTACGGTCACCATATGTGTGTGGGTTTATCTCTGGACTTTCTCTTCTATTCCATTGATCTGTATTTCTGTTTTTGTGCCAGTACCATACTATCTTGATTACTGTAGCTTTGTAGTATAGTCTGAAGTCTGGGAGCCTGATTCCTCCAGCTCCGTTTTTCTTTCTGAAGATTGCTTTGGCTGTTCCAGGTCTTTTGTATTTCCATACAAACTGTGAAATTTTTTGTTCTAGTTCTGTGAAAAATGCCATTGGTAGTTTCACAGGGATTGCATTGAATCTTTAGATTCCTCTGGGTAGTATAGTCATTTTCACAATGTTGATTCTTCCAATCCAAGAACATGGTATATCTCTCCATCTGTTTGTATCATCTTTAATTTCTTTCATCAGTGTCTTATAGTTTTCTGCATACAGGTCTTTTGTCTCCTTAAGTAGGTTTATTCCTAGGTATTTTATTCTTTTTGTTGCAGTGGTAAATAGGAGTGTTTCCGTAATTTCTCTTACAGATTTTTTTATCATTAGTGTATAGGAATGCAAGAGATTTCTGTGCATTAATTTTGTATCCTGCTACTTGACCAAATTCATTGATTAGCTCTAGTAGTTCTCTGGTAGCATCTTTAGGATTCTCTGTGTATTCTCATGTCATCTGAAAACAGTGACAGCTTTACTTCTTCTTTTCCAATTTGGGTTCCTTTTGTTTCTTTTTCTTCTCTGATTGCTGTGGCTAAAACTTCCAAAACTATGTTGAATAATGATGGTGAGAGCGGACAACCTTGTTTTGTTCCTGATCTTAGAGGAAATGGTTTCAGTTTTTCACCATTGAGAATGATGTTGGCTGTGGGTTTGTCATATATGGCCTTTATTATGTTGAGGTAAGTTCCTGCTATGCCTACTTTCTGGAGGGTTTTTATTGTAAATGGGTGTTGAGGTTTGTCGAAAGCTTTTTCTGCATCTACTGAGATGATCATATGGTTTCTCTCCTTCAGTTTGTTAATATGGTTTATCACATTGATTGATTTGCGTATATTGAAGAATCCTTGCATTCCTGGGATAAACCTCACTTGATCATGTTGTATGATCCTTTTAATGTGCTGTTGGATTCTGTTTGCTAGTAGTTTGTTGAGGATTTTTGCATCTGTGTTTATCAGTGATGGTGGCCTGTAGTTTTCTTTCTTTGTGACATCTTCGTCTGGTTTTGGTATCAGGGTGCTGGAGGCCTTGTAGAATGAGTTTGGGAGTGTTCCTCCCTCTCCTATATTTTGAAAGAGTTTGAGAATGATAGGTGTTAGCTCTTCTTTAAATGTTTGATAGAATTCGCCTGTGAAGCCATCTGGTCCTGGGCTGTTGTTTGTTGGAAGATTTTTAATCACAGTCTCAATTTCAGTGCTTGTGATTTGGTCTGTTCATATTTTCTATTTCTTCCTGGTTCAGTCTTTTAAGGTTGTGCTTTTCTAAGAATGTGTCTGTTTCTTCCAGGTTGTCCATTTTATTGGCATACAGTTGCTTGTAGTAATCTCTCATGATCCTTTGTATTTCAGCAGTGTTAGTTGTTACTTCTCCTTTTTCATTTCTAATGCTGTTGACTTGAGTCTTCTCCCTTTTTTTCTTGATGTCTAGCTAATGTTTTATCAGTTTTGTTTATCTTCTCAAAGAAACAGCTTTTAGTTTTAGTGATCTTTGCTATCATTTCCTTCATTTCTTTTTCATTTATTTCTGATCTGATCTTTATGATTTCTTTCCTTCTGCTATCTTTGGGGGTTTTTTGTTCTTCTTTCTCTAATTGCTTTAGGTGTAAGGTTAGGTTGTTTATTTGAGATTTTTCTTGTTACTTGAGGTAGGATTGTATTGTGATAAACTTCCCTCTTGGAACTGCTTTTGCTGCATCCCAAAGGTTTTGGGTCATCGTGTTTTCATTGTCATTCGTTTCTAGGTATTTTTTGATTTCCTCTTTGATTTCTTCAGTGATCACTTCATTATTAAGTAGTGTATTATTTAGCATCCATGTGTTTGTATTTTTTTACAGATCTTTTCCTGTAATTGATATCTTGTCTCATAGTATTGTGGTCGGAAAAGATACCTGATACAATTTCAGTTTTCTTAAATTTACCAAGGTTTGACTTGTGACCCAAGATGTGATCTATCCTGGAGAATGTTCTATGATCACTTGAGAAGAAAGTGTATTCTGTTGTTTTTGGATGGAATGTCCTATAAATATCAATTAAGTCCATCTTGTTTAATGTATCATTTAAAGCTTGTGTTTCCTTATTTATTTTCATTTTGGATGATATGTCCACTGGTGAAAGTGGGGTGTTAAAGTCCCCTACTATGATTGTGTTACTGTCGATTTCCCCTTTTATGGCTGTTAGCATTTGCCTTACATATTGAGGTGCTCCTGTGTTGGATGCATAAATATTTACAAATGTTATATCTTCTTCTTGGACTGATCCCTTGATCATTATGTAGTGTCCTTCTTCGTCTCTTGTAATAGTCTTTATTTTCAAGTCTATTTTGTCCAGTATGAGAATTGCTACTCCAGCTTTCTTTTGATTTCCATTTGCATGGAATATCTTTTTCCATCCCCTCACTTTCAGTCTGTATTTAATCCATTTACTTTTAAGGTAATTATCGATATGTATGTTCCTATTACCATTTTCTTAATTGTTTTGGGTTTGTTATTGTAGGTCTTTTCCTTCTCTTGTGTTTCCTGTGTAGAGAAGTTCCTTTAGCATTTGTTGTAAAGCTGGTTTGGTGGTGCTCAGTTCTTTTAGCTTTTGCTTGTCTGGAAAAGTTTTAATTTCTCCATCGAATCTGAATGAGATCCTTGCTGGGTAGAGAATCTTAGTTGTAGGTTTTTCCCTTTCATCACTTTAAATATGTCCTGCCACTCCCTTTTGGCTTGCAAAGTTTCTGCAGAGGATCAGCCGTTAACCTTATGGGGATTCCCTTGTATGTTATTTGTTGTTTTTCCCTTGCTGCTTTTAATATTTTTTCTTGTATTTAGTTTTTGATAGTTTGATTAATATTTGTCTTGGTGTCATCTTATTTTTTAAGTCATTCCCATGCATATTTCACTACAGAAATCTCTTTTTTTAAAAGACTCTGATATATTTTATCTATTGGGACAGTCTTCTGATATGTGATAGACAACAAAAATCTAGGAAGGCATAGACAAAGCAAAGAAATAAAAATCACTTATAATCACTAATCTTTGATATATTTTCTGCCACTGTTCTGTGCATTTATGTATTGTTATATTTCATTGTTTTTCCTCTCTATATGAATTATTTCTTTTCATGAAATATCCCTGAAATAACTTCAATAGTACTCATCATACAGCTATATCATTGTGCAGTTAATCATTCTTCTAATATTAGGTCTTTAAGTATTTAGTATTTTAAATATAGCTAAAATAAGTATCTTTCGTTGGCATCTTTATTTCCATAAAATAGTTTTGTAGATATACCATTACTATATCATAGTTTAAAGTATGCATATTTTTAAAAGTTTTGTTACATATTGCCAGCATTCTTCGGGAAGGTTAGTTTACCAGTTTGATATATTTTTTTCCTGCCATTTTATTGAGATATAATTGACATAGAAAAGTGTGTATGTTTAAGGTGTACAACATAATGATTTGATATATGCATATATTGTGAAATGATCACCCCCCCTAAGTTTAGTTAACATCCATCACCTCACGCAGTTACATTTTTTTTTCCTTGTGAATTTTCAAAGTCTACTCTCTTAGCAACTTTCAAATATACAATATAGTATCGTTGACTATAGTCATCATGTTGTGCATTACATCACCACTACTTACTTATCTTTTAACTGGAAGTTTGCCCTTTTTTACTGCCTTCACCCAATATCCCCACCATCTCCCTTTTAAAATTTGCAAAAGTATATATCCTTATTGCAACAAGTATTTTTTTACCTTTGTAGTAAGAACATTTTTTATAGCTTTGTCAGTGTGAATATGACAACTGCTTTTGCACCATGAGCCGTATCAAGAATTAAAACTGTACTAGCCACTAAGTCTTCCATGTGTGCCCTACAGCAATTAAATTTACCTTCTACCCCTGCTAAAAGTAACCACTATCCTAACTTTTATAGTAGTCTTCTTACATTACTTTATACTTTTATTACTGAAGTGTATACATCTCTAGACTCTTAGCCTTGCCTTTTCAAGTATTGTATTTGATATGTCTTTTAAGTCTCTCTTCATCTATAGTCTTCCCCTTGCCCTTCCTTTCTCCTTCCCTCCCTCCTTCACTCCAATATATTTTATTGTAGAGTTTTCCACAGTCCAGGTTTTGCCGATTGTATTATGGTATGGTTCAACTTTCTTCTGTTCTCTGAATTTCCTTCACATGAATTCAGAGGTTTATTCAGATTCAGGTTCAACTCCTTTGGCAAGGCTATAGGGGATATATCAGGAGGCACATAATTTGTGGCTGATTCTTCTTTTTGGGATATCAGCAGCTGTTCATGCTCTGTACCGAGATGTGTTAATTCACTGGGGTTGCCAAATGGTGATATTCTGATTTCATGATTTCCTTTTCAGCTTAGTTGAACTCTTTCTGTAAAGAAACACTTTCTCTTATCTAAATTTTGGTTAACCAGCAGTTCAGTTCATATAAGAAAGCCAGGATAAATGCTTGATTCTTTTTCCTTATTTATCAGTTTTCCCAAAAATGAATTTACTCCCTACCATCACACGAGGGTGACTAATTTTTTTAAGTTTCATTATGAATGCATGTATTTATATGTAGTCAACAATTTCTAATTCATTGCAGATGGTATTTTTGAAAAAAAAAATTCCCACCTTTGGTCTGAGGGGCACTTTTCAAGTTACCTCCTGAGTTCTTTTGACATAACCATAGTAATCTTTGCTATCTGGTATGACAAGGTATACCAGACTCATCAGGAAATCTTGTATGTTTCCTGCCACAGGCTTAGAATAATCATTTCTCTAAGAAGTTCTGGTTTCTGTTAGTAGGAAGTGGTATTTCAAACCATAATCTGGGTGCTAAGGATAATTATTTGCTGGGTTGGTCTAATTTCTAAGTCTTTTCAGTGGATAGAGCTAGGAGACATATGTTTTTAAAGATAAAGTATTATACCTCATGAGTTCATACTGGTGCTTTCAATTTAAATTCAGTACTAGAGTTTTTACATAACTTCTTCTAAGTTACATGTGTATCTTCTTCCTTCCACACCAGAAATCCCGATTCTCAAAGACAGAGGGGATAATAACATTAGTATGCTACATAATTACTCATTTGCTTTATTCCACCATGGTCTTAGAATAACAGTATTAATAGTATCATCACCAGTACATTTACTGAAAAGTTAAATTTTTTTCCATTTGCTCCCATTTTAAAATGAATTGTATTATATTTATGTCATCAGAGCATGTGTAGACTTTACATAGTCTCCCTTTTGTACACATACTTTTTGCCTTTTACCCCTGACTTCTACAAGTAGCTAAATATTTTGTGCCAATAACCAATTCTTATATGGATGTCTTTCTGGTCTTTTTCTTTTGTCTGGAGTTGTTCTCTTGTAAATGTTTCAGCAAGGCTCATAAGAACTATATTCTGAGTATTTGTATGCTGATAGCAGCTTTATGTCCTTTATATTCGAGTTAGTTTTGTTGGGCATAAAATTCTTGGCTTACATTTGATTTTATTGAATGTCTTAAATATGTTGCGTTTTTTTTGGCATAAAGTTTCAAAGTCTGATGATAAACTAAATTTCCTTTCCTTCTAAGTCACTTTTTTTACTTGGATTTGTGAAAGATTTTGTTTTTTCTTTTTCTTTGAAGTCCAGTTATTTTGCCAGAATATGTCTTCATGTTTTGTGTTCTGGGTCTATATTATCAAGTATACGTGTATGCTATTTTAATTGGTAATTTCCAATTAAAAAATTTCATGAATTTTTTCTTTAATCATAGTTCTTAGTATTTGTTTCATTTCCATGTATGGCTTGCTTCTTCTGGACTCCTGTTATTCCTGTGCTGGCTCTTCTTTGCCTATCTTCATCATTTGCCACTTTCTCTTGAATCCTTTTTATGCTTTCTATTCCTGTTTTGGTTTTATATTTTGCTTTTCACTGTCTGTTTCTTTTAATTTAATATCCATTGTGTTTATTTGCTCTTGAGTTTCTTCTAATTTAGTCTTTATTTCTGATTTTTTTTTCTTTTATTTCTAATTTGTTCCCAAGTCTCATTTCATTTCTGAGTTTCTCTAATAACTCAGCTGTTAGACTGGGCAGAACCCTTCCTGGTTTCAGTGGTACTTCTTAGATTGATCTGTTGTTCTTCCCTGTAGTTCTGGAGGAAGAAAGCTAAAACAAGGAAGCAGAACAAACACTACAAATTATAAGACTCTCTTGTGAGTCTCTTGTTCTCCACTCCATCTTATATCCATTTGTTCCTTCACACATTTGCCGACAGCATCTAGATCTTGTGACTGTTGCTGGTTTTGGGGTTTGATGGAATGCTTTGTCCTCCAGTTCTGTCTTGAATGATTTTTGTGTGTTTTTGATTTTACTATCTAGTTGCTCTATTTTTTAAAATATCAGTTATATTGAAATATAATTCACATGCCATAAAATGCACTCTTGTAAAGTATGTATTTCAGTGTTTTTATTATATTCATAAAGTTGTATAACTATCTGATTCCAGAGCATTTTCATTCTGTGTGTTTTTGTGACAGGTTCTGTGTAGTTGCTACTACTGCCATGTTTCTAGGATTTGTTGCAACAAATTTGAACGTCCCTTTACCCCTTGCCTGTCCTATCCCACTTTCCAGAAGTAATCCATGTTAACAGGTACCTAATGAAACACTGTTAATTTTGTACCTGTACCATTCTTAACTCCGAACTATTTCCCAGACTATCAGTGTCAGAAAGGAAACTTGAACTTCCTTTGGTAATTTGTTGTTGGTTAAGAGGTGAGTTTTGTTGTTTTCAAAGGTGTAATCTCTTAATTTTGTATAACTACAGTGGCTGTTCCTGTATCTTCCTAATTTTTTTTCCATTAGTGCTCTAAGAAGCATGATTTTATCCATAAGACAGGATGCATATTTTATACATAAAGTAGGAGAATATTTTTTTCTTAAAATAGAGAAAGATTCAATCCAGAAAAATTTAGTTCTTCAGCCATAGCTTATTGTGAACACCAAATATTTCTCATTTTGTTCTGTACTTGTAGATTTACATCTTTGAAAATAGTGATAGTATTATACTATAATACTCTGTGCTTTTATACTTGTTCAGTCTTTTTGTTTAATAGTAGTTGTGTGGTTATAATAGAAGCCAGTCATTATGATTGCAAAGCACTTTGCAAATATTAAGATTAAAAGGTGAAGAGGAAGGGAGGTGAAGAAGCATGGGCCAGGGGTAAAGTAGTCCCTGCACATGGAGCTTGCTGGTCTGGTGACTTCAGTCTTCTTTATGAAATTATGTTTGAGTAGGACTTGAAATATGGATAGGGAAATTTTACCTTCATTTATGTTATCACATATAATTTTAACAAAAGGAAGTCAGGGTGAGAGTATATTCTTGTTTTATGAAGAACATGTGATAGAGCGTGGTTGTGTTAAGTTGCCTTGAGCCAGCCACATTTTCCTGTGGAGTTTTCCTACCATCAGTAATGTGTATCATCTTTGATTCTATTGGATATTTTGTGGCATTCTTGGGGATGTCAACATACAATGGATGTTCATTCATTTATGATTTCCTGTGATGTTTGCTTTTTTTTCCCCAGGCAAAAGGTGGAGGTTATGAAAGTGAAGATGCCTATCAAAATGCAGAACTAGTTTTTCTAGATATCCACAATATCCATGTTATGAGAGAATCTTTACGAAAACTTAAGGAGATTGTGTACCCCAACATTGAGGAGACCCACTGGTTGTCTAACTTGGAATCTACTCACTGGCTAGAGCATATTAAGGTGGGTATGTTATTATTTCTTTAAACTATCATAGGATATCAAACAAGGACTTTCTCTGCCCTTTTGTCTATATCGGCTCTTTTCTTACCATTGAAATCAAGATGAAAGTATCTTTTTAAACAGCGAAAAATTGATAACTGCTTTGATAATTAGAACTACTTTTAAGTTTTGGTGCCTGAATGAATTAATTTTCTGTATTATGCATTTGGTTCAGTTGTACTTCTTTTGTTCCCTCTCTTTCCCATCCTATCTGAATTCCGCCCATCCTTCAGATCCCAGCTAATATTTCATTTCTTCCATGAAGTCTTCCCAGATTGCATTCGTTTTCATTTTCTCTGAACTTTTCACTTTACTTTTGCTTTCCAGCTAATCAGGTGTTACCATGCACTTGATTTAATTACTTTTATGTGTCACCCAACTTATATTGCTAATTCATGGAGAGTAGGACAGGCTAAATCATATTTCGTCTTTGTCTCCTCAGGAGCCAGGGCAGCACTATATGATATGAATAAAGCACTCAATAAATAATTGTTGCATGGCTTGTGAAAACCATTCTGGTCAGGCACATGAGGTGAAATAGTTAAATGAAGGATACCATTTGAATGCTAAATGATTTGGAGACTGCCGTGTGAACCCTAGCTTGCCTAATATGTTAATATATATAATGTTGTTTTTTTTTTTTTTTTTTTTTTTTTTGCGGTACGTGGGCCTCTCACTGTTGTGGCCTCTCCCGTTGCGGAGCACAGGCTCCGGACGCACAGGCTCAGTGGCCATGGCTCACGGGCCTAGCCACTCCACAGCATGTGGGATCCTCCCGGACCAGGGCATGAACCCGTGTCCCCTGCATTGGCAGGCAGACTCTCAACCACTGCGCCACCAGGGAAGCCCAATATATATAATGTTTGAAGCACCAAATGTTATTTCAGTTAATATAGTTACAAATATTTTCAGATAGTGTCTGAATTTCAGTAAGATACCTTACCAAAATATAGGTTTCTATAATATATATGACCACATATATTCATATTATGAAATAAATGGAAATGAGATTTTTCATGTTAAGAAGGAGCAGATTGTACTCACATTAAAACCTCTAAAACTAAGACAGAATTGAAAGCTAAATTGACCTAATGACAATTATAGACTATTTTGATTACTGTTTCTCTTCTAGAAACATACAAGCTTGAATGTAGCAAAGTGTATACACACTCTTTTGTTAAAGAGAATGGTCACAGGACCATCTATTACATTGTATGATGTATAAGTAGAAAACCATAAGACTTGATTCAGAACTAACGTAAATTGCAGCATTCTGTAAGTTCCAGGTCAATTTTTAGCAGGTACAACATTCTCTCCAAAAATCTGGCTATAGGGCTTCCCTGGTGGCGCAGTGGTTGGGAGTCCGCCTGCCGATGCAGGGGACACGGGTTCGTGCCCTGGTCCGGGAAGATCGCACATGCCACGGAGTGGCTAGGCCCATGAGCCATGGCCGCTGAGCCTGCGCGTCTGGAGCCTGTGCTCTGCAACGGGAGAGGCCACCACAGTGAGAGTCCCGCATACCAAAAAAAAAAAAAAAAAATCTGGCTATAACCGAAATAAGTTTCCTTAGAAGTTTAAGAGGTACAGTTGTGTCTGGACCACTTTCTCCTCCCCCAGTCCTCACATCTGCAAGGCTTACCCACTTACTTTCTTTAAATCTCTGCTCAAATATCACTTTCTCAAAGATGCCTTTCCCAACCACTTCATATAAAATAGCAGTTCTGCCAGCACTCCCTAGACCTAGATGGTTCTTTTTCACTTACTGCCCTCTGACACACTGTGTATTTCTTTCCTTATTTGCACCTGGCTGGCCTCACCTAAGTAGAATGTAAACTTTGTTAAGCCAGCACTTTTTTCTGTTTGCTGCTCTATTTCCAACACCTGGAGCTGTGCCTGCCACATGGTAGGGGACTCCGTAAATGTTTATCTTTTGAATGAATGAATGAATCAATGAATCAATGAAGATGACCACTTTGGATAACTCTTTCTTGTCAGTCTTAACTCTCCAGCTGTTTTAATCCTTTGGGTCAGTGATGTGTAAGTTTGGATATACATTTGAATTTTAGGTAGAAGTTATTTAAAATAGTAAGTTAGGATTAGTGGAGAATGGGGACCAGGTGTTTGTTTTTGTTTTTTTTAATGCTCACAAATGACTCTGATGCATAGTTAAGATTGAGATTGCTTCAGAGTACCCCACTTCCAGAATATGCCTACAGTTATAATCAAAAGGAGGTCATCATGAGATTCTCTAAGCCTAGTATATCTTTTCTTTCATTCTTATCTATGTTTGTGTAATTATGCTGTTCTTTAAGTATGATTTGGCCATTGCAGAGAAAAATGTGGCTATATTGTTCATTTTAAAGGATACCATACTTTGTGTTTCTTTTTTGGTTACATCTAATTCTGTCTAGTTTTAACTCAAGATCAGCTTCAGGAAAGGTAAATTATTTTGCAGAGTCTCTGCATATTTAAAAAAAAAACCTGAAATTATTTTAGATACCAGTTAAATTGACATGGTAATATATTGGTCTGATCAGAATTTTCCATTCATACTGATAGAAAAAAAAGCAGCTTACTCTGAAGTTTTATACTGTGCTTGCTGTATGCTATATGATGTATATAAAAACAGTAGAATAAGTGTTATAGAAGCTGTAGAATATTTTAAAATATCCAACTTTATGGCTTTCATATTCTAATTTGGTTAAGTATCAACAGGTAAGACTAAAGTTGGTGTATTATTTTTATTTAAATGGATGATGTTGGAATATTTGAAGATTCTCAGAAATAGATCTCTTTAGAACTTAATCCTTCTTTCCTCTTACTCATATTTTTGATTTGTTTAGAACTCAAAGGCAACTTTTGTTTGGATATTTCATTGTGCAGATTAATAGGAGTCTGCATTTATGAGATTTTTTTTAGTTTTAAAAGCAAAATTTGTGTATCTTCTACCATTCACAAAAATTCTTTTTGGGAAGGGACTGATGTTTTTTTCTCCACATGGTATTGAGACAGTCATCTCTAAACAAAATTCTATTAGTAAATTATGAAGAAGGAAGCATTTAATTTTTTAAAAAATTAATTTAAAAAATCTGTTTGCAGCTTATTCTCGCAGGGGCTCTTAGGATTGCTGACAAAGTAGAGTCAGGAAAGACGTCTGTGGTAGTCCACTGCAGTGATGGCTGGGATCGCACAGCTCAGCTGACCTCCCTGGCCATGCTCATGTTGGATGGATACTACCGAAGCATCCGAGGATTTGAAGTCCTTGTAGAAAAAGAGTGGCTAAGCTTTGGACATCGATTTCAGCTTGTGAGTAAAGAACCGTGACTCATTGTATCACATATGCATGTCATGTAAGGCGTGTGAAAATCATGCCTTTACTCACTAGATATTCATCTAAATCTGATCCTTTGTTCTAATGGGTAAACTTCCCAAGAGAACTTTGAGCTTGTTTTGGAAGCACTGGGTTATCCTGATGTGGCTCTGCAGTCTGGAGCCAGGGTTAGCTGTTTGTCATGCTCCTGACCCAGTCTCTTCCATACTCTCTATCGGGAATAGGAGATACCCTTCTGTGACTTCCACCTTCAAATGATAGTTCAGAGCAGCATGGACTGTTACGGAGCTACAGGGCGCTTCTAGCTTTTCCTGTAGACTTAAAAAAACGTGAGACTGGCCTATTATTCTTAATTTAAAGTAGCCCTACAAAGTAACACTACTCACACAGGATCAGGGTCTAAAACAATTTAGACTGGGACTAAAAGAAATACCAGAGAAAAAATAATTTAATTTAGAGTTGGGAATAAAATAGCTTTTCTGTTACCCTTAATGACCATATGTATGGAAAGTGTTGCAGTTAGTTTTATGGAAATGACAAATTTTTGTGCCCTCTATATGACTTAAAATTTATTTTGTTGTTATCATTCGTATCAAGTCTAAAAGTTGGAAGGGCCTCAGAGTCCAGGGAATGTCTTCTCTGGTGTCCCCGTGAAATGGTTGTTTGGTTTCTTCATTAACACCTCCAGAAATAAGCAGCAAGTCCCTTCCTGAGGCTGTCCAGTCTCACTGAAGAAAGTCTACCTACTACAAACTTTTCCTTCATATGAATTAAAATTTACTTCTCATTTTCTTACATTCCCCTTTGGAGATAAGAAGAACAAATATGACTACTAATCCAAATAAGATAGCCCTGCAAATATTTGAAAGTAGCTGTCTTCCTGTGTCAGTCATAACCTTCAGTTCTGGCAAAATGTCCGTTTTCTTCAGTCTTTTCTCATCCTGATCCCCTCACCCTCCCCTTTGTCCTCTGGACTTTGCTCATGGCTTTCTACAAGTGTGGTACCCAAAACTGTAGTAGTTCCTAAAATAGAGGAATGGGGTTATTATGTCCCTTTTAAAGGATACTGTGCTTTTGTATTTGCTTTTTGTTACAACATACTTTAGATTCATGTAGCTTTTAATTAAATAAACATTCAAGTGGTTTTTAGCTGTGTTTCTGCTAAACTCTAAATTTGGAATCAGCAAACTTGGGAACAGTTACCTTGTAGGCCTTGGTTCTCATGTATGCCCATCCGTGGTATGTGTTAGTCGTAATCATAGAATTTAGAGAGTGCGGAGCAGGAATATTTTCCCAGGAAAGAGGAGCAGTGTGAGCAAATGGTGAGTGTGAGTGTCTCACACTGGGTGGGACTGAGTGGCTGGAGTAGAGTCGAGGGAGGGGCAGGTTTAGAAAATCTGGAGGTGAGAGTTAATATTGTTCAGAGGCCTTGAAGCCCCTGAGAGTGTGATTTTTGGCAGCATTTTCCTAGATTAGCTGAAAGACTTTCTGAAATATGTTTGCTCAGATGCTGTCTCTAATGTTAACCGTTAGTATCCAGTAGCTACCAGCAGTGTTTATGAAAAAACTTGCAAGAAATGGACATTTAAAGGTAGTCTGCTCTTTTGAACTTGAACTGTTAAATAAAATTGGTCATCTGGAGTATCTATTCAAATAGCTCATGTTTTTCAATTCTCTATAAAACGTACTTACCATGAAAAGACCATTAAAAAAAAAAAAAATGGGGCTTCCCTGGTGGCGCAGTGGTTGAGAGTCCGCCTGCCGATGCAGGGGACATGGGTTCGTGCCCCGGTCCGGGAGGATCCCACGTGCCGCAGAGCGGCTGGGCCCGTGAGCCATGGCCGCTGAGCCTGCGCGTCCGGAGCCTGTGCACCGCAACGGGAGAGGCCACAGCGGTGGGAGGCCCGCGTACCGCAAAAAAAAAAAAAAAAAGAAATGAAGAAGAATGAAGTTTTAGTCAGCCAAAGCCGTACATGTTCATATAAATATAACCAAAATCATAAATATTTCAGACTGTTTGAAGTTGCAGTGGATTCCTAAATTATTGAATCTGGTTACCTACTCCATTTTTTCCCCCTTAGTTGTTATCTGAAAGCAGAATTTGACAGTTAAAGGACATCTGATCAAGAGGGTATGCTCACATGGTTAATACAGGGTAATGATTCTCAAACTTTTTGATTTCTGGACCTTTTTCCTTTTTTAACAATTATTGATGACCCGAAAGAACTTTGTTTATATCTATCAGTATTTACCATATTAGAAATTAAATTTTAAAAATTTAAATATTATTTAAAGAAATAAATCTGTTTTCTTAGTCCATTTGGGCAGCTATATTTCTCACAGTTTTGATGGCTGGAAGTCCAAGTTCAGAGTGCCAGCATGGCCTTCTGGTGAAGGCCTTTTTCCGGGGTGCAGACTGCCAACATTTCGCTGTGTTCTTGAATGGTGGAAGAGGGCTGGGGCCTCTGTGGGGTCTCTTTTTTTTTTTTTGTGGGGTCTCTTTTGATAAGAGCATTAATCCCATTCATGAGGATTCCACCCTCATGACCTAGTTAGCTCCTAATACCATCACACTGGGCATTAGGATTTCAACATGTGAATTTTGGGGGAACACAAACATTCAAACCATAGTACTATTATATATTAACATAAATAACATTTTAAAGAAAAATAACTATATTTTCCAAAACAAATAAAGAAGTTTAATGAGAAGAGTGGCATTATTCTACATCTTTTGCAAATTTCTTTAATGTCTGGCTTAATAGAAGATAGCTAAATTTCATGTCTCCTTCTGCATTCAGTCTGTTGCAATATGTTCTGTTGGTTGAAGAAATGAGGAAAATCTGACCACACACAGATATGTAGGTTGAAAAATAGAGAATATTTTAATTTTTTTCAGGGAATTGTGGATATTTTTCTTTGATACTGTGCCAAAACTCGACAAATGGTCGTTTCTTAGCAGTTAATTGTAATGTGGAATCCAAAACTAACTCAATGAATTTTTCGTTGTTTGTTCTATTAAATTCCTTTGGTCTGTCTTGCACTTTGAATAAATAGATCTCTTACCCATGCATGACTTTGTAACATCAAGTGTTGGTAATTTGGAAAATACTGGCTTACTGATTTACACAGCCCTTCCAATATTAATGCATTTCATTATATAATATAGTCACATTTGTTAATACCGCTACTGATTTTATCAGAAAAGTATTATCAAACTCATTGTAGCAGATAAAAATTTCCCCCAAGTCTAATTTTCACTACTCAGAAACTTGAATTGTATCATTGGTAACAAATACTGTCCATTGTTTTCCTTGAAGTGACGCATTCACTTTTGTACATTTTCAAAAAAATGTCTGCAAGATATTCAGGTCTTAATAATCATAGTTCATATATTGTTCTTTCAAGTCAAAATGATGTTCCATGAAAAAGCCGTGTTTCCTACCATCCTACTTAAGTCTGCAGCAGAAGCATATTATGTGTATTTCCCATTTTGTTAATAGGATACTTAAAAATTTTGTACTCAGATGGGGAGATTTAATAAAGTTAATAACTTTTACTGCTTCATCAAGGAAACTGGCTTAAGAGAGATTGGCTTTTTTTTTTTTCCTTCTTTTACTGCACGTGTTTGGCAAGGAAGAATATAATAACTGCTAGTATAGATTGATTTCAGTGCCTTGCTTCTTGATTCCTACTAAGGTACCAAAAGTTTTTATTCTTCATCACTTTAACACCATTAGTGCAAATGTCAACACATTGAAAAAGGCAAAAAGTGTCTTAGTAATATTATAAAAATAGTTTTGAACTCACAGACCTGCCCTGCTGCCGGAAGTCTGTGGACCATACTTTTAGAATCACTGTTTTTGGGTACAGAGTAGAGGTTTATCTCAGTCACTGGGGGCAGAAGTCTTCAGAGGAGAAAAAAAAATTGAGAAAGTAGGTGAGTGCATGCTTGAGGGGAGATGTCAAGCATTTTTTAAAAGTTTTCAAAGATTTGTGCTAATGTGATTCTTTTTGAAAGACAGTCTGGAGCTCAGATGCAACAGGTCCCCTTCATGCACTGGCCAAGGTGTTAAAGGAGAAGGGTGCTTCCTGAAGCTAGTGTACAAGGAACTGTTAATATTCAGGGCAAAATCTACAGAAGAAAAATCTGGGCTCTGAGGTCTGGCTGCTCCTGTGTCCCATTATCAGCCTTTTAGGATCTGAGTTTTGTTTATTAAACTGAGTTGTAATTCCTGTTACAAGTGTCTCATGTTAGGAAATAACCTGGCAGTTTGCACATTGAAATGTTAATAGAGATTTCTGCTTGGTGGGATTATGGTAATTTCTGTTTTCCTTGCAGTGCTCTTTTAAAAAGATATTATGAATTTTTAAAAATATTGAGCAAATATTACTTTTCTTGGAAAATAAAATTACTTTCAGTAAAAGCTGAAAAATCCCACAAAGCTTATATAATATTTCATTCTTTGCTTCAGAGACTTGGCCATGGAGATAAGAACCATGCAGATGCAGACAGATCACCTGTTTTTCTTCAGTTTATTGACTGTGTCTGGCAAATGACAAGACAGGTAATTTATCTGGGATATCCATTCTTACATCTCTCTTTTAAGCTGTCCAGTCAGGGTTGGATTTGATCACTGATTATCTTACATTTCATGTAAAATGGAAATTCTTGTAAGTTTTCTAGGTACTAGAACTATTACCTATTATTACATTATGAATTAAGTTAAACGATATTATTTGGAGGTAGTATTAAACACTTGACAATTTGATTCCATTAGCATTTCAATGCGTGGCATTGATAATAACCCCTGAGAGGTTTCCTCTTTTGTTTTGGACAATTAGTGTTAAATAATGGCTTTATATTCACCCAGAAACTCATCTGTACATTGCTAAAGGAGGTAAAGAAATGAAATAGGCTAGGTAACTCAAGCGAAATGAAATCATGTTTTAAGCACTTTCGATGGAAAAATGTATTTAGATGGGAATTATGGCAAGGTATGTATGTAATAGATTCAGTTCTTTTTGTTTTTAGGTATGGAAAGAGAGATTATGTTCTTTTAGACTTAATCAACATTCTAGCAAATGATTTGAAATATTACTGTAAATAGATTTAGTCTTTTGGAAAGATACCAGAGGAGATTGAAAAACACCTGATTTATTATGGGATCACTTCACTAATGAGGCAAGGAATTGGTGTCTTAAAAATGTTTAACTCAGGAAAAATAATCTCAGAACCCAAAAGTTAGATACAGTTCATTGGTGTATCAGTTAATTATTTTTTTTCAGTTAATTATTTATCCAAGAGTTTTATTAGACCTCAAACAACTGGGAGCCTGGTTAGTTTTTCATTAGACTGCCACAGGAACATAAAGCAGTTGGCTGGCTCTGCTTGGCTTTAGGATTGTGTTCTGGTTTCAATAAAATACTCTTTATTTCATTAAGAGAAAAATGGTGATCCTCAAGTGAAATACATTAATTACATATCGAATAGTTTATTTTTCTCCCATAAGCATTTCAGTTTGGGTGGATTGTTTTGAAACCTGCTGGCTTAAATGAAGTGTCGTAATAGATATGACTACCGTTTGTTAAGGCTGGTATTTTAACACGTGATGCAAATGTGTATACAATTCAGTTTTGTTCTACAAATTAGGCCCTTGGCATACTAGGGGGAAGGGAGACACAACATGCTTATTAGTTTAATAATGTTTACTGCTTCTTGGAGTAGGTTTGAATTTTTCCTTTGGAACTGCCTTTGAGATAGTTTTTGATATATTAGCTATTACAAATCCTTATCAATCCTTTTTTTTGGGGGGGGGTGTTTGACCATAAACAATAGGACCTACTTTTGACCATTATCAATCTTTAAGTAATATTTGACAGTGTTGGTAAAAATCAAATATGCCATATCAAAGGACTACAGAAGTCATCATTGATGGTTAAGTGTACTGCTTTCTGGGGAACATACCTTGAAGGGAGCAATGTGTGTGAACTATTAGTTCTGGTATATTTGTTAGAAAAACAAAATCAGTCCCATTTACCAATTGTTCACATAGAAGAGTACATGACAAATGCATTTCTTTCTTAGTAGTTGTGTTAACTTTTTATATGCTGTATATCTAAAAGCAATTTAACTAATTTTGAGCTTAAGTTAATAAATAATGTAATACCAGTTTAATCTTGTTTCGTTGATAGAACTTAAAATACCACTATAGTTGTGAGTCTTTATTGTAAATGTCTGCTTATATTTTTCTGTATGATATTTTCTTCCTGAGCATTGAATGTGTTAGATAGTAATAATGTTTATTGGCAATCGTCAGTTTTATGACTAATTGAATGTGCAGAGATTTAAATAGCAAATTTGTTAAAATGGGACCAATAATGTAATTAGCCAGATTCTACAGCTCCTTCTGCCCTCATCCTCATCCTCTCAGTCCTGGGATCAGGAAGCAGTTGATAAAGGGCCCTTTAGAGTTTAAACATGTAAGGAGACAAAATATTCCTCCTCTGCTCAGAATTTTAAAAACAAGAGCAGCAGTTACTACTCTATTTA
Organism: Pseudorca crassidens; assembly: GCF_039906515.1. Classification (NCBI taxonomy): domain Eukaryota; kingdom Metazoa; phylum Chordata; class Mammalia; order Artiodactyla; family Delphinidae; genus Pseudorca; species Pseudorca crassidens. Next base: position 72,335,394 of record NC_090304.1, on the reverse strand, counting down.
AATAATGCTCTAAAATAATGCTATTTTAGTTTTGTTGTCAGGAAATGCTCACTGATTAAGCCATCTTCTCATAACTGAGATAATAGTTTTGCCACAAAGATGAAAGACTAATCATAGGCTTAGCTCCTTTGGCTTGCTATGTAATGAGTCAGGGTGCATTCATGGTTGACTAATAAATAAGGCTGTTAAGAGTGTGTATCAGTACAGGAGATGGGGCGACTTCCCTGGTGGTGCAGTGGTTGAGTCCGCCTGCCAGTGCAGGGGACACGGGTTCAATCCTTGGTCCGGGAAGATGCCACATGCCGTGGGCTAAGCCTGTGTGCCACAACTACTGAGCCTGTGAGCTACAACTGCTGAGCCCGCGTGCCACTACTGAAGCCTGTGCGCCTAGAGCCCATGCTCCGCGATAAGAGAAGCCACTGCAATGAGAAGCCCATGCACTGCAATGAAGAGTAGCCCCAGCTCGCTGCAACTAGAGAAAGCCCACACGCAGCAACGAAGACCCAATGCAGCCAAAAATAAGTAAAAAATTAAAAAAAAAAAACAACAGTACAGGAGATGGGATTTGTTCTGTAAATGAATGAATGAGATTTGACAAAGTTTCTTACAATTGATTGGCTTTATGTTGGCATGTGCTTTATTACCTGCTTCATTTGCTTCACAGCCACAAAAATTATTATTCAAGAATTGTTCAAGAAGATAAATTGTTTGAGAAGATAAATTTGCCACGTTACCGTGCTTATAAATTTAGGAAACTTCAAGGCAAAGTTGTTTTCATCCCTGTCCCTTTTGCATGCAGTTCATACTGTTTTCCTCCACTATGGGGTAGGGATCATTCTAAGAAAAATTTGGCACCAATATTTATTTCCCAAATCCACAATCCAAATATTCATGGAATTCCTTTTCACAGTCCTGTAAATGGTACAGTGCTACATAGAAGCTTTCAGATAATTCTTGAAACATTAGATGGATAGGATGGATTATACTAAATCCCTTACCCTCCTTCCTGGGATCTGTAATTGGTCCTTGATACATTCCCCCAAAATTGTGTTGTTTGTGTAATAGCAAGACATCCAGTCAAGCACTTGTCCTAGGTTAAAGAGACAGTGAATTTTCTTTTTTTAGAAAGAGGCTGCCAGAGTACTGGATTACAAGATATCCTGGTTTGAGTGCATGTCCCTTGAAAAGATAAGTAGGTTGGCTTTTAAATGATCTGCATGTCTGCCTTGGAATTTATTTTTGTGCATTGCTGACATTTTCTGGAGACGTCGATATTTTTTTGTATAATTCCTAGAAACAAAACTATGTTGAAAATTTAAAGAAACATCTTACTATGTTGCTTATGGTCATTTTTGGCAGAGAAAGACAAGTCAGAATTTATTAGGCTCAAGTTGAGGGTTAATTGATATAAACGGATGCAGAAACATCAAGATCAGACCATTCAAACTCTTACTGTACAAGAAAAGGAGATATTAGGAAAAATTATCTCAGAAAATAATTTTGAACAGAAGACCAAGCAGATAATGCCATAATGGCTTAGAAATATATAGTCTTGAATATTGTTCAGCCTAATTTTAAGAAGTATTACAAAGAATCTGCCAGTATACAGGGATGAATATGCTTGAGAAAATGTCTTAATAATTTTGTGTGTTTGTGGTGTTTGATTTTGCAGTTTCCTACAGCATTTGAATTCAATGACTATTTTCTCATTACCATTTTGGACCACCTATATAGCTGTTTGTTTGGAACATTCCTCTGTAACAGTGAACAGCAGAGAGGAAAAGAGGTAAAACATGAGCCCTGACCCTCCCCCCTGTATCCCTAATATGTGCTTTCTCTACTAGAGTGCATCCTCTGATGGATTTCAACTGAACAGTTGTTCTTTTGGATGATTCCTTTAGCTATATTTTATTTTATATGCTGTAATATGCTTCTTTCCATACATCTGAACCTGATCTATTTTAAAGCACCTCTGTCACAAGGCTGAATATGCTAGCCAGCTGTCAGTTGAGTTTATGGGTAGGAAGCAGTGTCTCCTAAAGAGAACTGAAGTATGTGTAGTCTTAGGAGTGCCCATGTACCTGTCACTCCCTGCAGGATGGAAATCCATCAAAACAGGTGCAGAAGAATATAATTAGCAAAAAAAAATGTATTTGAATGAATGGACAGCTCACTTCCCCAAATATATTCTGCATATGTATGAGCCATTTTAAAAGTTTTTTTTAAATTGTAAAATAATACCATAAAACATTCGAACACTGAAAAGATATTAAGCAGAAAGTTAAAATTTGTTACCCCACTAGCCCAGAGTTACCACTTTTAAGTGGTTGATATTATTTAGAAGAAACCTTGTATGCATTACATTTCAGGTTGTCTTCCTCAAAACACATCTATCCTATGTATGAAATTCTAAATTATCTTGATTAGTGTCTCCCTCTGCTTCAGTTTTCATTCTAAAAAATGTGGCTATAAAATAGTTTCTTCATGTTTTTCTATAAAGCCTAGTAGCAAAGAATGCTTGCTCTGGAGCCAGGCTGCCTGGGTTCAAATCTTGGATCTTTGACTTACTGTGTGAAGTTGGGCAAGTTAATTTAGGCTTCTGTAAAGTAGGGATAATAGTACTTATTTACTAAAGTACTTAATACTGCTTACTGTTGTGAGGATTACATAAAATAAGCCATACAAAACACTATAATAACTGCCATGTAGTAAGTGCTTCCTAGACTAGAAATTCCTTGACGACCGGTATTAAATTTTTTAATTCACCATTACATCTTCAGTATGTAGCATGCAGTAAATATTTCCGTGCATAGTAGGCAGTCAAGAATTTATTGAATGTCTCATAAACAGTTGACATTTGTATATAAAGCTATGCATTTACTTACCATATGACCTGGTAATCACACTACTGGGTATTTATCCTAGAGAAATAGAAACTTTTGTTCCCACAAAATTCTGATTTTCTTCCCACAAATGTTCATACCAGCTTTACCTACAGTGGCTGAAAACTGAAAACAACCTAAATGCCCTTCACCTGTGGTATTTCTATATGATGTAGTACTACTCAGCAATAAAAGAAACAATTATTGGTACAAAAAAAGAATTTCTTGCATGTTAGGTAATTAATAGATAACTTCCAAAGATACTTTCATTTTTTGAGAGCCTCAGATAGGATTCACTATATCTTTAAAAAAAGAAATGTTTTTAAAACTGAGTTACAATTTGCATTCCATAAAATACACTCTTTTAAAGTGTATAATTTCGTGGGTTTTAGCATCTCTAGAGTTGTATAGGCATCACCACCATTAATTTCAGAACACTGAAAAGAAACCCCATACCTATTAGTAGTTGCTTCCCATTCTTCTCTCCTCTCAGACCCTGGCAAACACTAATCTGTCTCTTAATTTGCCTCTTCTGGACATTTCATATAAATGAAATCAGTCAGGGTGTGGCCTTTGTGTTTGGCTTCTTTCACTTAGCATAATGTTTTCAAGGTTCAATTTGTAGCGTGTATCAGTACTTCATTCCTTTTTATGACTGAATCATCCATTGTATTGATATACTGCATTTTATCCATTTATCAGTTGATGGTCTTTTGGGTTGTTTCTACTTTTTGGCTACTATGACTGATGCTACTTTGAACATTTGTGTACTGGGTTGTGTGTGCATGTGTTTTCACTTCTCTTGGGTATATACCTAAGAGTGGAATTGCTGGTATGGTAACTCTGTTTAACTTTTTGCAGAACTGCACAGTTTTCCAATACCCTCTAATTTTAATCTAAGTGGGGCTGTCACCACAGTGTCTTGAGTTCTCTCCCCCTCTGAAACAATTTAAATGAACACAATATACCTCTTTACAAATTCCATCTAAAGTATAATTAGCTTATGTAATGGAGAATCTTTTTCCTTCTTATAGAATCTTCCCAAAAGGACTGTGTCATTGTGGTCTTACATAAATAGTCAGCTGGAGGACTTCACTAATCCTCTCTATGGGAGCTATTCCAATCATGTCCTTTATCCAGTAGCCAGCATGCGCCACCTAGAGCTCTGGGTGGGATACTACGTAAGGTGGAATCCACGGATGAAGCCACAGGTATGCCCTGCAATATACAATGAGAGTTTTTATCCATGCAGTTGTATGAATTACATTCGTCCCCTTTAAAGCAGCTAGAAAAATTATCTGTGCATATTTAAAGCTTTCACTTTTTCCTGTTAACAGTTTTAATTGCATAGTAGAAAAAGCACTACATAGGGATAATCAGTACACTTGGTTCTTATCATGACTCGCTTGTTTGGCCTTGGACAAGTCACTTATGTTTTGTCTTTTTTCCCCTCTTCTATAAAATGAGGGCGCTGGACTAGAGGTCTTGTTTTAATAGGCTGGAGAAAATAGCTTTAGGAAAGTTAAAAGCCTAACAAAATTCTGGTTGATTTTTAAAAAATGTTATGGAATATTTACTGCTTAGAACTGTTTAAAAGACTAAAAAGTCTGCAACTAAATGACAGGAAATCTTTGAGTATTGGCTTTTAGATTACATTGTTACTTAATTATTTGTTGTATTTGGCTAAGTACCAGTTTCAGGGTATTCTGTGGAAACACTTGGGGGGCACTAGGGAAGCCAGTGAAAAGAGCAGTGGTGTCAGAGGAGTCCCTGAAGTTAGTTTTCACTGATGTTCTGGAAAGGTGGGTGTGGTTCCCATAGCTGAAAACACACATTGCAGCATTGAGGGAAGGAGCTCTATACTGGAATGACTTGACTTTGGGTTTGTTTAGGATTGCCTAGTTAAATAATTTTAGGGTGTGCTGCTCTTGTAGGAGCCCATTCACAACAGATATAAAGAACTTCTTGCTAAACGAGCAGAGCTTCAGAAGAAAGTAGAGGAACTACAGAGAGAAATTTCCAACCGATCAACCTCATCCTCAGAGAGAGCCGGTTCTCCTGCACAGTGTGTCACTCCTGTACAGACTGTTGTGTGAGAGGGCTACTGGATGGGGCCATCGGTCATCGCCATGAACTCTGATTACAGTGGCAGCTTCATGAGGAGAAAGTTTCTGAATATAGAACCCATCTGTGAGAGAACTTAAGTCACTTTATTTATTTTAAATCTCTCTAGGATGAGTTTAGAACTGTAGCAGTGCAGGTGGTTTAAGTGAAATAACCCCACATGTAAGTACATGATTATGACACTAATCTTATAAGTCACCCAAAGAATATTAAAATGCTTCAGTCCTGGATCCACAGTGGGAACAAGTTTCTGATTTTAAAAGGAAAATGCTGTCTCAGAAATTTTGGTGTGTGGTAAAATCAAAACACAAACTACTTCAGAAATATACTTCTTGATGGAAGAGCACTCATTGCACAGAAGGAGGAGCATCAGTTTTCAAACCAAACCAATACTGACATTTCATGGCATTATACATACTGGGCTTCAGTGTCATAGTCAAGATCATTTGATGCTCCTTTGCCCATCATGGGTTTTTCCTTTTTGTAGTAAGTGATTTACTTTCACCATTCAAAACTCGTGTTCTTCATATAATAAGGCAAAGTCTTGAGGATATTATGGTGTAGTAATAGTTGAAAATTATTGCTGTCATTATTTATGTACTTAATTTAAGATGTATTAGATAGCTGTTCCAAAATGATGCCTTACAGATGTGCTTGGGAGGAGGATGGAGAGGAGAAAGTGGTAGCCATCCAGGATTTCAAAGAATTCCACATCCTTCAGATTAGTTTCCATTTGCACAATTACTAGAAACATCATGAAACATATTTAAAAAACTCATTATCTGCCCTACTTTATTATAGTTACATTTTTTTTTTGAACACAGAGAAGTTAACTGGCAAATTTTGAGGCAGTATGTAAAAGTTTAGTAGGATTGACATTTTTTCTGAAGTCTGTATAAATAGCATATGGTGAGAAGTACTGTGCTCAAATTTTACATGAAATATTTGACTATTACTTTCCTTTGCAAATTCTATAATTCCACTGAATGATTAAGTCTACCAAAGAATTTATTGCATGTAAAAATGTATTACAGTCTCAATGCCAGTAAAGGAAATCCTGCTTCACTTTTTGGCTGCTACAGTAAGAATTCAGCGCTGGTATAAACACTTGACTCCCTGGTGTCTATTTTACTCTGTATAAGAGCCATATGTTATGTACTGTAACACAAAGGAGCTTCTTGTCCCTTGGGTCTTTAATTAAAAGAAAAATTCAACTGACTTTTAAACTTTGTCCTTGTTCTAAGTTGTTTGCCTTAAGTTTCTTTTGCAGAAATGTTATTTGGAATTTTTTGAGGAAAGGGGTGTTTCATAGCAGCTGCTCTAAAGGAAATGTTCAGTTTGATCAGATAAATCAAATACTCAAAATCAGTGTTTTTTCACTTGTTAACTCACTAGTCTGAACCTTTTGCCCTGCTCTTGGTTTTGCAATGAGTAAGTATAATTTCCGTTATTAGTACATCCAGTATTAGCAAAATCGGTACCAAAATGATTTTATCATTGAAATTTGTTATAAGAAAATTTATAACAGTATTTAAGTGACCAGTCTGTCAGTATTAAAGCTAAATTTTCTATTCCAAATATTTTATAAATCCATTCTCTCTGTGCATTGTACCATTTCCCTCCCTTAAGCCTTTATCATCTTGGTCTGATGCCACATAAAAGAATGTAGATGACTGAAGAAGTTCAAGAATTTAAAACTTCTAGTCTTAATACCCTCATATTCACTTGAAATTCCATTCAAAGCAATCTAATTCCATTCAGAATCTAAATTCCATTCAGAGCAATCTAAGTGCAAATCTATCACTTCTCCTTTTAAAACTTTCCAGGGGTTTCCTTTTACCTTTTGCAGGAGTCTCCAAAGTGGAGTGCCTTTAAGATGATCCTTTAGTGAAGACATCAGCATCACGGTGGCACCAGTGCTTCCTTTTCTTTCCCTTCGACTTCTAACGAATCAGACATCCATAACTGGACACAAGTGCCTCTGCACAGCATACCAGGACACCTGAGAGAGATTCATCTCTGTATCTGAAATTGGGTGAATGAAACCTCAAAGGAGGCTAGGGAGCCAAGGGAGATGTGGTGACACTGGCTGTGGCGGCAGCAGCAACCTCTCCAGCAGAGGAGGTGGAAAGTGCAAAGGGTAAGTATAAGTCTACTCAGCTTGTGGGCTGCAGTTGGAGGGTCCCATTGCTTTTCAGCGACACCCCAGATTTCTGAGGAGAGATCTCCATGACAGACCAGTAATGAGTAAAGGAACTGAAACAGTAATCAAAAAAATCCCAACACAGAAACCTACAGTACCAGATGGCTTCAGTGGTGAATTCTACCAAACATATAAAGAAGAATGAACACAATCTTCCTCCAAACACTTCCAAAGTATTAAGGAGGAGGGAACTCTTCCAAAGTCATCTACAAGGCCAGCATTACATTGATACCAGAACCAAATGAGGATACACGAAAACTACAGACCAATATCCCTGCTGAATATAGACGCAAAAACTCTCAACCAAATATTAGCAAACCAAATTCAAGGACACACAAATAGGATTATATACCATGACCAAAGTGGGATTGATCCCTTGTATGCAAGGATGATTTAACATATGCAAATCAATAAATGTAATAATACATCACTTCAGTAAAATGAAAGAAAAATTATATGATCATTTCAATAAATGCAGAAAAAGGATCTGACAAAATACAACATCCTTTCATAATAAAAACCTTTAACAGATTGGGTAAAAAAAGAATATACCTCAATATAACAAAGGCTGTGTACCATAAACCCACAGCTGTTAATGGAGAACAGTTGAAAGTTTTTCCTCTAAGATCAGGAACAAGACAATGATGCCCACTCTCACCACTCATATTCATTATAGTATTGGAATTCCTAGCTACACCAACTAGGCAAGAGAATTTAAAAAGGCATCCAAATCAGAAAGGAAGAAGTAAAATGTCTCTATTTGTGATGATTTGGTTTTATATATAGATAATCCCAGAGTCAACCAAAACACTGTTGGGACTAATCAACAATTTCAGTAAAGTTCCAGGATACAAAATCGTCATACATAAGTCAGTTGCATTCCTTTGCACTAATGATGAAGCATCTGAAAACAAAATATTGATAAAACTATCCCACTCAAAATAGCACAAAAACAATATACTACTGAGGAAAAGTTTAACCAAGGAAGTGAAAGATCTGTACAATGAAAACTACAAGGCTGCTGAAAGAAATCAAAGATGACACAAATGGAAAGACATCCTATGTTCATGGATTGGAAGAACCCAATGGAGGACTTTACTAGATGTCCTTACTACCCAAAGCTATCTACAGATTCAGTGCAGTTCCCATCAAAGTGCCAAAGGCATTCTTTTACAGACACAGAAGAAAGAATCCAAAAATTTTTGTGGAACCACAAAAAAGCCCCGAACAGCCAAAATAATCCTGAGAAAAAAGAACTAATCTGTGGATATCATGCGTTCAGGTTTCAAACTATATTACAAAGCCACGGTAATAAAAACATTATGGTACTGGCACAAAAATAGACACATTGACCAATGGAATAGAATAGAAAGCCCAGAATTAAATCCCAGTCGTCACCTAATATTTGACGAGGGAGCCAAGAACACCCAATGGGGAAAGGATAGTCTCTTCAAAAAGTGGTGCTGGGAAACCAGAGAAGAACACATGCACAACAATGAAATTGGATGCCTAGCTAACACCATTCACAAAAATTAACTTGAATAGTGATAAGTGCTGTGAATAAAACAGGCTAATTGGATAGTAAATGAGGAGATGAGGGGGCAATTTTTGATAATGTAATCAAGTCCTGCTTTGAATATATTAACAGAAATCATAATTTAAAAAAAAAAACTTGAAATGGATCAAAGACTTAAACATAAGACCTGACACCATAAAACTTCTAGAAGGGGAGAAGCTCCTTAATATTGGTCTTAGCAATGATTTTTTGGACATAACGCCAAAAGCACAAACAAAAGCAAAAAACAAATGGGACTACATCAAACTCAGAATTCTGCACAGCGAAAGAGACAAAAAATGAAAGGATAACCTACTGAATGGGAGAAAAATTTTTGCACACCATATATTAAATAAGGGCTTAATGTCCAAAATATATGTAAACAATACATACAAATTAATAACAACAAGAAAACCCAATCCAGCTAAAAAATGGGCATAACTAAATGGACATTTTTCCAAAGAGGATATCAGAATGGCAAACAGGTACATGAAAAAATGCTCAACATGCCTAATCTTCAGGGAAATGCAAATAAAAACCATAATAAGACACCTCATACCTGTTAGAATGGCTGTCACCAAGAAGTGACATAACGGGTGCTGGTGAGGATGTGGTGAAAAGGGAACCCTTATACAGTTGACACTTAACACAAGTTAGAACTGTGCAGGTCCACTTAGATTTTTTTTCAGTGAACTCTGAGTTTGGTTGAATCTGAATGCAGAAATGCTTTTGTTCAAGTGTTCAACTGTACATCTACAAGGTTCAACTGTACATCTACAAGTACAGTGTTCAACTGTACACTGTTGTGGGAATGTAAACTGGTCCAACTACTATGGACAACAATATGGAGGCTCATCAAAAATTTCAAAATTGGTCTTCCCTGGTGGCGCAGTGGTTGGGAGTCCGCCTGCCGATGCAGGGGACGCAGGTTCGTGCCCCGGTCCGGGAGGATCCCGCATGCGGCGGAGCGGCTGGGCCCGTGGGCCATGGCCACTGGGCCTGTGCGTCCGGAGCCTGTGCTCCGCAACGGGAGAGGCCACAGCAGTGAGAGGCCCGCGTACCACAAAAAAAAAAAATTTCAAAATTGAGCTAACATACTTCCAGGTAGATACCCAAAGGAAATGAAAATAGAATTTCAAAGAGAATATATGCATTCCCAGGTTTACTGCAGCATTATTCACAATAGCCAAGATATGGAAACAACCTAAATGCCCATCAATAGATGAATGGATACAAATGATGTGTTATATATACACAATAGAATATTATTCAGCCACGAGAAAGGAAGATATCCTGCCATTTGCAACAACATGAAGGGACCTTGAGCACATTATACTGATATAAGTAAGTCAGAGAAAAAGACTGCATGATCTCATATGTGGAATCTAAAATAGTCAAACTCAAAAACCAGTAAAATGGTGGTGACCAGGAGATGGAGCTTAGAGGGATAAGATCGATGTTAAGGGTACAAACTTGCAACAAGCAGTAAATAAGCCATAGAGATAATGTATAATATAATGAATATAGACAATATTATACTATAATTATGTGATAAATATCACTACAGTGGCAATCATTGTACACCTTGAAATTTATACAGTGTTACATGTCAAATTTGTTCAATTAAAAAGAAACCCTTATAATAAAGATGTTTCTAACACAGCTACTTGCAAGCTGTGTTCAGCACAGTGTCATTTTAGGGACTGGAAGTGATACCCACCCATTTTGTAATGCATGTTAAGAGGACATAATAAAGATACTTCCTGCAAAGCTAGCTGAAGCTGTGTTCAGCAGTGTTATTTCAGTGCATGCAAATGATACCCATTCTGTAATGCATGTAATGAAGAAAAACACTTGTAATAAAAGTGTTTCTAACAAATGTAAATCTAAAAAAAAAAAAGATAATCCATTGAGGTGTGTGGAAGCCTGGGAGGGTGGTCTTAGCACTTTTTATATATTTACACAAAACTTCTGAGTTGAGAGTTCTGTGTTTTATAACTAACTTTATATTTATCTGTGAGTATTGGTTGCATAGGTGTACCTTTTTCCTTTATGATCAGGGATATAAAATTTAGAGGCCTGTGTGGTTAAGTCGAAGCTCCTGAGCCTCCTGTCACTTGTCTGCTTACCCTTCTATTCTCATCAGCATACCTCAACTTTTATGTACTAGTACTGCTCAGCTAGTCCCAATTCTCCCATATAAGGGGCAGACTCCTGCCTCCTTGCTTTTGTTCATTTTACCTTGTTGACCTGGAACTGTTCTCCCTTGGAGTTACTCCTGTTTTGTAGAGTTTAGGCATCATTTCCTCCTCCAGGATATGATCCCTGTTCATCACTCCCTTCTCTGCCATGCCTCACCTCCCTCTGTGCCACCGCCTCTGTGGTACACATGCAACCACCACACTGTACCGAAACGTGTAATTCAGGTGTCTACAGCCCGCTTGTAAGCATACCTTGCTTGCTAAGGAAGAAAACTGTACATGTAAGCAGAGGTGTACACACAATTTTAGGAGATTCACAAATACCCCCAAATCTAAGGACACTTAATTAAAAACTTTGTAGACAATGAATTCAGTAAAAGGCCTAACAAGCTTAGTGCCCAGACAGCCACTACAATTCATGCTGTTGTCTAGATAAAATCCTAGAACTCCATTTCAATCCCAGGGGAGGCAAAAAAAGGAATTGCTTTAATATCTAGTTAACATGTTCATTAGTACTCTTAAGAGTATCTTAACATTATACCATGAGATAATCCAGTTTTGTTGGGCCTAGTATCTATGTAAGCATGAAAAAGGCAAGTAAATTATGTAGTAAATACCATATATTCTTACTGTTCCTCATAATACGTTAATGTCCTATTTAAAAGTGTATTTTTTTGATAGAATGCAACAAATAAAGCCTTTATTAACAGGCTGTTAAGGAAAATTTCAGTGTCCTTAAGAAAGCTGCTTTATTGATTTCAGTGGCAAATTTATAAAAAGTTAACATGTCTTGGTCTATTCAAAATTGCGATTTACATTATTAACACAATGACAATTGCATGTGTACAGTTAATATTGCACTCACACTGTACACCAATAAAAGTAAATAGCCAAGGGGTTCTTCTAAGTTTTAAGATTAAAAACCATAATGCCTTGAAATAAATAGCATGATTACAAACAGGTATTATCTAAAAATACAAACATAAATGCTTTACAACACCTCCCGTTCTCTCTTCATTCTAAAACCTCATTTACAATTTGTTTATAGTTTTAAACATGCTTTTGTAATCTTCACAGTTAACTGATTTAAAATGAATGCTTCGGTCTTCAAAAATTTTTAATGGTGGATTAACATCGATAAAGGTGTATTTAACACTGATCAATGTTTGAAGTGTCAAAAGAAAACAATCCTCTTAAATATGTATAAATATTTAAATATAGAAAACCTCCATCAATAGTTGAAACAAAGTACATTTAATGGTTGCATTGAAAAGGAGAAGTGGGCAATTCACGCCAGGGGAAGATTTAAAAATGAGACTTTTCAAACACTGCCTATGGGACAGCCTCATACTTTGATAATTTAAACCTCATTTTACTTAGATATATAGAGCTATTAAAAAAATCACACCCACAAGTAAAACATTGGTAATTTGTTTACAAAGTGCAATATCTCAGTACAGCAAATTCATCTCAAACAAGGAAACAGAGTACGTGTGGCTTCTTGGCCTTTAAAACTTCCCCTGGTTTCCACTTAGATGGGTTAACATTTAGTTGTGATATGTAACACAAGAAGCCTATGTAATGAAGCTTGGGCCCCTTAATACCTGCTATTAATTAATTCCAACGTAAGAGTATGAGACCTGGAAAGTAAACTGTCAACATCTGATTGATGAGGTACGGATTATGTGAGTAACATTTATGACCTGGTACCAGTCAGTAATCCCAACACAAACTATTGCTCTGTAATGAATTCTGTATGGTTTGCATGTCCTTCAATAACTGAAGATTTTTCCTGCTTTTTTCTCCAGGTCTCGGTTTGGCAAAGTCCTTCTTATTTGTGGTCCCTGTGGTTGCAGAAGAACGGCCACTGCTGTTTCCTTCTTCAAGAGTCTTTTTGGTGGTTCTTAATCCCCTCTTCTGCTTCTCCAACTTCTGTTTCTCCAGCTATACCAAAAAACCAAGGCAGGGAAAAAAGGAGAAATTAATGAAAACATATTTTTCTGAAAACTGTTATTTCTAACTCTCATACTAAAACACATATAATATATTCTGGGTTTATATTTTTAAAGGCTTCAAAAATCTATTGTACTAGTCATTTAACAGTGTTTAAAATATATAGTGACATAAACACCTGTTATCAAGAGTCAACACATCAATTCTGGTGCTGTATCAGAAGTTAAGACTTGCCAAAGTGCAGCACAGGGTGAGTGAGAAGCAAGGGAGTTCGGGGGAAGGTCTCAGGGAGGCGGCAAAAAAATCTGACATGGGAAATGGAAGACAAGATTTTAATACACGAAGGAGAAAGGCATCCTAGAAACTAGTCTGCACAGACAAAGAAGCACGTTGCAGATGGATGAAGGGATGTAATGGTAATGTATTAATACTATGAAAAGGATTTTTAATTTTATTATTTCACCTTTTAGAATAATTTAATTTCAAATAGGGAGCTTTATTTTTACTTTAGCTGCTGGCACACTGGTGTTCCATTAGAATAAAGTTAAATCTAATGTACAGGAAACAAATTAGATCATTACTCCTATAGGAATCATTTGCTTGTATTTATTGTTTTATTTTTAGTATGTGAACTTTGGAAAAAAATGCTTATAAAGCTAGGTTTTGGACCCCAGTCTGCATCATACCTCTGCCATTTACCAGTGAGCCAGTATGTCCTTGGGCCAGTTACATAGTTTCATTTTAGGGTATGCCCACTTCCCAGGACCTTGGCTCCAGTTTCCTCATTTGTAAAATGAAATATATACTCACCTCATAAGCCTTCCATGAAAATTAAATAAGATGACATAGAGCACTCAGCATTGTGCCTATTACACAGCAACCAATTAATAAATGTCTGCCAACCTGTTCTGCTACCAGTCTTCTCCGTTTCAGTCAGCTGTACCACCGTCCTCTCCCTCCACATGATACCCAGCGGCAAGCAGCCCTGATAATTCTATTTCCAAGACTCACCTCAAATCTGTCTACTTCTCCCCAACTGCAGTCACCGGTGACCTCTGATCAAGATAAGCTTAAATGGCGTAGTTGGTCTCGCAGCCTCTCTCCTGTCTCTACCCCCTCCCGGCAGTCACAGTCTTCTCTTAAATACACCAGTCATTACACTTCTCTCTGGATGGAAACCCTGGAGTGTGACTTCCCATTGCACTTAGTAGATACTAAATACATGGTTGTTTTATTAATATAATTAGTAACATAAATGTAACTAAAGATCTTTTTCACATATTTACATCCGATTTATTCCTTTAGAAATTAAGAATTTCTAGGTGTTTTTAAAAAGACTTGGGTAAACTCGGAACCATTTAAACTCATCACAGAGGTAAAGCTTGTTCATATAAGAATATGAAATATATTCAGTACTTGGAAGATGTATTTTAGATTATAAAATCTACTCTGAGACTTCAAGACAGTGTCCTCTTTCTTAGCCTGCTTAACACCATTTCTTAATAACTAATGCAATGAATTAATAAGTGTCTACAGTGAAAAATACTTCCTGTAGCTTTCTTTCTATGATACACTTACAAGGGCATCAATTAACATATTTGAAGAAAAGGGGTTATTTTGTTGTGTTTTACTCTTGTTTTTTTAATTATTAGAAACGAGTTAAGGAAAACAGTTACCTGGGCTTGATATTTTCGAACTTTAGTTATTTGATTGGCCTTTGCCTCCATCCTGCCCACTAATGCCTCCAGTTCGCACTCTAGGTTGTCTTTCAGTTCAGTGGTTGGTGATTCTTGGATAAGTTTCGCAAGCTGCTGGTGGTCACTGTATAAAAAACAGGAGAGCCTGGTTAAGTTTCCTGTGTCAGCTGGTTAAGTCCACTACATCTCACTCACCATGGGACCACTGCTCTGCGCATTAAAAAACGACTCAATTTTGGGACTTCCCTGGTGGTCCAGTGGTTAAGACTTCGCCTTCCAGTGCAGGGGGTGCAGGTTCGATCCCTGGTCAGGGAGCTAAGATCCCAATGGCCTTGCGGCCAAAAAACCAAAACATAAAAAAACAGAAGCAATTCTGTACCAAATTCAATAAAGACAATGGTCCACATAAAAACAAACCTAAAAAAAAAAAAGACTCAACTTTTAAAAATAGAGCAAAATTTTCCATATTATTAGTGATAGTGTAAAAGTTTAAAAAAGGTACTGGATGCAAATGCAAGAAGAGTTCTTAATTTCAAAGCACTTATTATTTATATCTCTACCTCCCCCACAAGAGCATTACATATGTAGAAAAGGAAAGTCTAGAGAAGGATCTTGTTCTTCAAACACTCAATTCCTAACTTATCAGTTACGTATAGCCAAAGTCAATGTAGATCAAGCTCCCAAACAAGGAAATAAAACTTAAATGTAAACCTTGGTCTCCAAAACATTTAACAGTTATAGAAAAAGGAGAGATTTCACCCAGAACAGTTGTATTGGTTAAAGTCCTAGTAACTTGTTCAGTGGTTGGTGCAAGGACTGTGTTCAACAAATATTTCTTAAAATATTGAAATATGACAGAATTAATAAAGTCACCAAGAAGTTAAATGAGGTTTTAGAACTAAATATAACTAAAAAAACAAAAAAACTGAAACTCACAAGCTCATTTGCCCAAATTCATCTTGTAAAGTCTCTAAGACTTCTGCCAGCTCTTCATTAATGCTGCTAGAGGGGGAAGGCGTTGCTGACTTCTTGCTTTTCCCACTTCGTGAAGACACTTGCTTTGCCAAAGGAACACTGCTGACTACTCGGTCATTGCACAAGACTTTACTGTGTTGCTTCATTAGATGTAAGACATGCTGAACATTGGCTACCACAGCATGGCTAGGGCTGGTGGACTGAAGGAAAATGAAGAGAAGTAATTGAAGCCACATCCTCTGGAAAAATGTTTTCTCTTTCCCCCCTAAGCCTGGGTAAAAACACCCTCTCCGCCTCTGCAGAAAAGCCTGTGATACAAACCTCCTGGTGTACAGTGCATCTCCAGTCTCCCCTTACTCTCCACCCTAGTGTTATCTACTACACACCCATCTCTATTAGCTATGGACGAACATCCCAGCTGTCCCCTGCTCCCAGTCTCTTCAGTCTCTAACTCCATAGTTCTATCAGTTATCCTCCAAAAATATTATTCTGATCACGTTCTTCCATTTGACACCCTTTAATGTTAAGCTCGTTGACTCTAATGTCCAAACTCCTCAGCACAGAAATCAAGGCCCTATAACACTAAGCTGCAACTTCTACACCTTGGCCTCATGTCCCACTATCTCCTACCTGCTCTCCACTATTTGAATGAACTGTATTTGCACATGCCATTTCTTTTGTGTGCCAATTTTTATACCTTTTTTTTTTTTTTTTTTTCAGTACGCGGGCCTCTCACTGTTGTGGCCTCTCCCATTGAGGAGCACAGGCTCCAGACGCGCAGGTTCAGCGGCCATGGCTCACGGGCCCAGCCGCCCTGTGGCATGTGGGATCTTCCTGGACTGGGGTACAAACCCATGTCCCCTGCGTCGGCAGGCGGACTCTCAACCACTGCGCCACCAGGAAGCCCCTATACCATTTTTAAAAACCCAGTTCAAATACATGATTTGTAAAGACTTTCTTAAAACATCCAGGTAATTAATTGGTCCATTCTCAGATCACCTATAGCATTTATCTCGATCACAGGATTTATCACAATATATTGTAATTGTGTTTGCATGTCTTTTTCACCTATTAAGTAGTGTAAGCACTTCCAGGTGGTACAGACTATTACCGTATTCATTTCTCTGTCCTCTAGTAGGAAGCATTAAGTTCATGTTTGTCACATAAGCAACGGGAAAAACCTGGTAGCCCTCTCAAAATTTTTGTTTTTGTTTTGAACACTGAACAAGTCTCAATGTGCAACTTCAATTTATAAACAGACGGTTGGGCCAACTTGGCTCCATAAGCTAGTTTAAAATGCAGATTCCTAGGTAGCATGCCAAACTCAATCAGTGTGTGGTCAAGGCTTAGAAATGTACATTTAAAAGTCTGCCAGTTGATTCTAATCAGCCAGGTTTACAAACCACTCAGCTAAACTAAACAGATGCTCTTTTTATCCTAGTTTTTGTTGTTAGGTAGCAAACTGAATTTAGTAATATATATACAAAGATGTATATACCACATCCAAGTGGGGTTTATTCCAGGAATGCAAGGCTAGTTCAATGTTTGAAAATGAATCTATGTAATCCAGCATATCAACAAGGTAAACAAGAAAAATCACATAACCATATCATTTGATGAAGAAAAGCATTTGAAAAAATCCAACACCCATTAAGGGTATAAACTTTCAGCAAAGCAGGAACAGAGAAATTTCCTCAAGTTGACAAAGAGCACAAAGAACCTACAGCTAATATCATACTTATCGGTGAAAGACTGAATGCTTTCCCCTGAAGATCAGCAAAACGGCAAGGATATCCACTCTCATCACTCTTACTTACAACATGATACAGGAAATCCTAGCCAGTGCAGTAAGGCAAGAAAGGAAATAAAAGGCACACAAATTAAAAAGGAAGAAATAAACTACCCTTATTTACAAATGACATGATTCTTCACATAGAAAAGCTTACGTAAATCCAAAAAATAATTCCTAGGACTAATAAGTGAATTCAGCAAGGTCACAGAATATAAGGTTAATGTAAAAACTCAAATATAATAAAATGATCATGTAGAAGCTGAAATTAAAACAACACAATTTACAATTGCTCAAAAAAATTTGTATATAAATCTGATAAAACAGGAATGGGGCTAGTATGATGAAAATCCTAATGAAAGAAATCAAAGATCTAAATAAGTATGAGATGTACCATTCTCATGGGCTGAAAGACTCAACAAGGATGTCAATCCTCCCAAATTAATACAGTTCCTATCAAAATTCCAGCAAGACCTTTTCTTTGGTAGAGAAGTTTTTTCTAAAATTCACATGGAAAGGCAAAGGAACTAGAAGAGCTAAAAGAATCTTGAAGTTATTTTTCCTGTTATTTTTCCGACTCTATTTATTAAGGAAATTTTATGTCTTGAATCTAGTAATTAAAAAAATTGGAACGTGTATTTTATCTTTTAAATTTCATTTTTTCTAGTAATTCACCTTTATTTCACTTTACAAATGTACTGGTTTATGACTCTATAAATAAAAATAAAAACTGGTCCTCCACAACAGATAAGTTTGGGAAACGCTCAGATGACAGCACATTCTTAGCTGTTTGAATATTTCACAAAAAGTACAAATTACAACTTCAAAAGAAGACCTCAGGCTGAAAAGCCCTATGTTTGAACCTGTCCTGTTCAAGTATTAATGACTTCAGTGAGAATTACCAAAGATAGGCAAATTAAGTTTGGGGATAACACATACATAACGGAAAACTGAACTAGATTCCAATCTAATGTGGGATAGGGTGAATCAATTCCTGTAGTGCTCCATTTGATTAAAAATTCCGTATAAAAAAATCAACTCCACAAGTATAGGACCTAGATAGGCTGATGCTAAGACTAAGTAGAAGACCTGTTACTTCAGATGACTCTAGAATTAATGAGTGAAAGGGATGCTGTGGCTTCCCCATAACATTAATGTGATACTAGGCTGAGTTAACAGACTATCCAGAACATGACCAAGACTCTCTATCCTGTGCTAGACACACCACATTTAGAGGACTATATTCGATTCAGGAAGGGAGTGAGGAGATGGTTAAGAAACTCATAAAGGGCTTCCCTGGTGGCACAGTGGTTGAGAGTCCGCCTGCCGATGTGGGGGACACGGGTTCGTGCCCCGGTCCAGGAGGATCCCACATGCTGCGGAGCAGCTGGGCCCGTGAGCCATGGCTGCTGAGCCTGCGCGTCCAGAGCCTATGCTGTGCAACGGGAGAGGCCACAACAGTGAGAGGCCCGCGTACCGCAAAAAAAAAAAAAAAACAAAAAAACTCATAAAGCGTATCTTATGATGAATAGCTGAAGAAAAAGAATTATTTATAACCTAGAATAAGGAGATGAGAATAAAGATACAGTTATCTGGGACTTCCCTGGTGGTCCAGTGGTAAAGAATCCGCCTTCCAATGCAGGGGACGCAGGTTCGATCCCTGGTCTGGGAACAAAGATTCCACATGCTGTGGGGCAACTAAGCCTGTGTGCCACAACTACTGAGCCCGGGCGCCTCAACTAGAGAGCCCACGGGCCGCAAACTACAGAGCCCACATGCTCTGGAGCCTGCGTGTTGCAACTAGAGAAGAGAAAACCGGCACACCACAATTAGAGTGAAGCCCGCACACTGCAATGAAGAGCCTTTGCACCACAACAAGATCCTGCATGCCTCAACAAAGATCCCACATGCTGCAACTAAGATACAACACAGCCAAAAACTAGTTAATTAAAACAAAAAAAAAACCCCTTAATCTATTATCAATATAAGGTTTAAAAAAAGATACAGCTATTTTCTAAAGTTTTAAAATTTTCCTATAGTTAAGGGTTCATTTGGTCTATGTGGCTCCCTGAGAACAGAAAAAAATACCAATGAGTAGAATTTATAGTGACAGATTTCATCTCACTTAAGAACTTTCAAATAAAGCTGTCTAGAACTGTGAAGGGCTGTTTGAGGGTATAATGAGGTCTCATCAGTAGATGTATTTGGACAGAGTACATGACCATTATTCTGGATGCTTACATAACGAAAACATTGGACAGGGAACTGTACTAAGTGGGTCCCAAATCTAAATGAACATTAGATTGAGACTCGGGAACAACTGACTATACTTTCTAGGTCCCACACCCAGAAAATTCTGATTTATCAGAACTGTGGTGGGGCCTCGTAATCTGCTTTTTCAGATGCATAGTCAATGATTCTGATGCAGCTGGTCATCCTTTGAGAAACTTTCCAGCCCAAATCAAAGATTCTGTGGCAAAGTAGAAGAACCTTGGTTAGGAACAAAGGTTCAAAGATGAACCTTTTGACCTTGGTAGGTCAAAAGATGGTCTGCAATCTAAGAAGAGGTTAAATTTAGGGTAAAGGAAAGCCAACGACAAAACTTTTTAAAAGTGATTTGGCCGCACGCATCTACAAAGGGCAAGTGGAAAAGCTAGGAAATAGTTCATTCCCTAAGCTTTCACTGAGGATTTACTGTGGGGTTAAAATAAACAAATAGGGCCTCCCTGGTGGCGCAATGGTTGAGAGTCCGCCTGCCGATGCAGGGGACATGGGTTCGTGCCCCGGTCCGGGAAGATTCCACATGCCGCAGAGCGGCTGGGCCCGTGAGCCATGGCCGCTGAGCCTGCGCGTCCGGAGCCTGTGCTCCGCAACGGGAGAGGCCACAACAGTGAGAGGCCCGCGTACCGCAAAAAACAAAAACAAAAACAAATAAATACCTAAAATTAAAATTTACTCCTCAAGCTTCTCAAATTCACAATCTAGTTGGATACTCAAGGCATCTATAACCAGCAACACAAACATTAATGAAAAAGTGGTATAAACTAACACAATGTTAAGCACTTCTTAGAAATCACCCAGTACTTGCTGATATTTGATAAAATTATCATCTCCACATTTTTAAGCACTAAAGGAACTTAAGATTCAAGTCTATGTATGACTGCTTCTTGGAGAATGAATCCTATACGTAATAAGCATGTGAGGACAAAGAGGATGTGACTTCTTTTCATTTAAATATCTATCTATATCTAAATATAAATCAACAGGGCTGATCCTAAAAATCCAGTGCTACAAATATACTACTTCCTATCTGCAACCACACCTTCTGCAAACCAGAGTCTCTGCTTTTGCTCCTAAGTTCCCTTCTGCATAGACTCTACCTGCTTTAAAGTGTCCCCCCAGTCTCCTCCCTGCTCCCCCAGTCCCATAAAACTTTCCTTCATCTCATTCTCACATCACTATGATCCAACTGGTAAAAAAGCAGAAAAATATTTCCGCCGTTTATAGGTATACAGGCAGATGAGTGGATTTAATTCAAAGATCTAAGTTGTACAAAAAAAGCCAGAGTTCGACCAACTCACCTTTCCAGCTACAAATGGCATATCACCCAAGCATAATCTATAATGTGGTTGTGCGGCAAAATAGTTCCTAGAACCTTTCTGCATGGAAAAGAAAAAAGAAGAGCAATTTTACTCACATGATGATAAAAGCTGGCCATATAGGACTAACCTGAAACTTCAGCTTACTGCTGGGCTACTGCTTGTTTTATCTCTATAGGCATTATGGTCTGGAGTTCCTAATAATGCTCGTCACCACATATCCTAGCCTAGGAAAGGCTAGGAAAGAAAAAACAGTTCCTGACAAAACATCAGTTACAGTCTCAGTAGAGAAACTGTGTGTGTGTGCACGCGCACGCGTGCATGTGTATATACACAAACTTTTAAGTGCAAAAGATAATGCGATACTGAACAATAACTAACATTTGTGCGGTGCTGTGTAGTTCTAACACTTTCATATATATTATCTCAGGGTGAAAATTTAGAAGTAGGTATTACTTATCCCCATTTTCCCAATGAAGAAACTGAGAATGAAAGAGATTTACTCATCCAAGGTTGAAGTACCACATGGTTTATAAGTGTTTTCACATAAACTACGCCAAGTAATAACCAGCACTTTGACTTAATGGTTATTTTTTCATACCTTTTCTGGTGGTTTTGACTTCTTTTTTTTAATTCTTTTTGCATTGGGAACACATGAAGTTGCCTTATCTTCAAAGATAAGTCTATTTCTTTCTAGACCAATCTGCAACTAGGAAAAATATGAGAGCCTAAAGTTAATACTGTAGAAATAAAAGCTATGATTCAAATTTGAGATCTGCCATGTAAAGGCCTGTTAAAAAAACCTACAGTAGTATCGTATAGTATAGAATGAAAAACCCATCATAGCTGTGTAGCTATATCTGGAATCAATCCGTCAACATTTATCCAATATTTTAAATCAATACCACTCTCTCAATTTACTTAAAGTGCTGTCCTATAATTTGTCCTTTCACTTAGCCTGGAAACGTTTAGCTCCTTATTTGAGGTTGGTCCTTAAATTATATCTAATGAGTTAAAGGCAGTATTTCTAACTCCAAACCAATGTTTCAACATTTTCTTCTTGTCACGCACAGCATATACAACAGCGTTAGACACAAAGCAGCTGGAGAACAAAGTACAATTTCTTCCTCTTTTAAAAACTCATACACTTAACAATGTAAGAAAAAGGAACTGGAAATCTATGTCCAAAACAACTGGGAGGTATATCAGAGAATGTTATCAAGCCCTTTTCTCTAGAAGCTTAGTAACTACATTAATTTAATATGGTAGAAATTCCATAAACAATTACTAAGGATTTCAAACAAGGACTGCTGTTTTCAACTTTCCTTAAAAAATATAATTACATACATATACACAGGTATGTGTGTGTTCGTGTGTGTCTGTGTTCATGTGTATTTGTCTAGAATAGTGGTTTTCAAACCTGCCTATGTATCAAAACTGTCTGGAGTTTATGAGAAAATTCAGATTGTTAGGTGCCTCTCCAGACGTCATGATTTTAAACATTCCAGGCTGAGGAAATTTATATTTTAAAAGTATTTTAAAGTTCTTCAGGAAATTATGATGGAGCTCAAACACTCAGAACCAATGGATTAGTTAAAAGAAATCCTGAGATCATTACTAATGCTTCCCACAATGACTGCATTCTTTAGGGACAGAATTTATTCAGTGACAAAGGAACACAGGGATTCCTACTCTCAGGAGTGTCTACATTCCCACACATCTAACGATGCTTTATACGTAGTAAACTGAATGGACATAATTCCATGAACATGAAATCACTACTCTGGAAGACCTATGAAGCCAATGAGTTTGAAGAGTATACAAAACAAAAAAAATGTGAACTATTTTAAGTTCCTAAGTTCTTCCCAGTAGCTGTCATATATTTGTGTGGCAGAGTTTTAACATTTGTAAGTGCTTTCATTATATTTCCTCTTGTTGGAACTCTCCAACATTAAGAAGATGTAAAATAAAGACCAGTATCAGTGGTAAAATCCCAAGCTCCGAATGGTTACATATCTCGCCCAGGACTACACAAATTATGGTTAGACTTGGAACCATGTATCAACCCCGGCCCCTGTTCTACCACAACAGTGTTCACTATCAGAACTCAGAACTCAAAACCTTTACTGATATATTATCAGTAATAACTGATTTGTCCCAACATTTTGCCTGCTAAATACAAAATAAAACTACCACAAAATAATTTTTTAAATTCATAAAATAATGAACTTGTTAATTCTGTATTCCATGTATAGTAGAACTCACCACCACAGTGTATATAAAGCATAACTTTAAAGTTTGCATGTTATGAGTGAGGAAACAAAGGCACAGTAAAGTGGCCTACCTACCCTAAAAAGTGGAATGGGGAGAGAAATCAAGTAATTTCAAAATTTGTTGGTGGTCAAAAATAAAGCCACATGACTATATAACTCAGAAAGCACAGAGAGGTAAAAAGTACATACGAATTGATCAGAAGGTAAATATTTGAGAAAGAAAATATATCGCGTTTAATAGAAAGAGAATATGTTAAGTCAATGAATTCTGGGAAGCACTGGAAAAAATAGACAAGATAACAAAGATGAGATAATAGATGTTTACAGTCCTGCGAGCACATTTATGAAGTGAGCCCAGGACACCGTTGGCATCTGGCCACAACCTGAACTGCAGAGCCTCCTCTCCTAATTGTTTTGGAATCAGGACCTGCTTTTTGTGTTAATATTATGAGAAAAGATACATGTAAATGTTATAAAACTTAAAGACTTTGGAAGGGGAGGGGCAATAAACAAGAGGTATTTGAATTAATAAGCTCACATGGGGAGAGTCTTCAGTTATAAACAGAAGTATTTTATTTAGCCTGTAAGATGTGTTGGATATAGAAATGTTGCTATATCTTCTAGAAATGCAGTTCTAGTTGGTATATATAAACTCAGTGATTCTGTGAATTCACACTGCCTCACCTATTCTACCTGGTGGCCACTGCATGGGATAAAAATTCAAGGCTAGAAATGAGGAGAGCTCATTTTCCTTATATGGTGGCTTTTGTAAATTAGTATGGGTCACCACCTGTTGTGTAGCCCACTACCTCAGCTACTGTCCTGGTGTCTCGAGGCCACCAAAAAAGGGAAGCACTTACAAGCAGGATACTGAATGAGGCTTTCAAACATTTCCAATAGTGACTAATGTGAAAAGTTTTAGATGATTACATATTATATTATGTACACAGTCGCTGATATTTTTTAGTCTATTGATTTAAAAAAAAATAAAGCTGATAGAAAGCCCACAATTTAAAAAACCCTAAAGAATTGCTCAGCTTTTACTTTCTGTCTGTAAAAATATGTTTATAGTTTTCCATATTAAGCTAAGCCTGCAAATTTATATATTGGATCATTCCAAATTATAAATAATCAAAGCAGCGCACATCTACATCTATTTATATATAAAGAGTAGCATGAAATGTGAGGAGCCTACCTGCTCACATTTCAACTTACCTGGGCTGCCTTAGCTTGCATACGTTTCCTTTCCTGTTCTTCTTGATGGAGTTTTGCTTCTAACTCTTGCATTTTTTTCTAGTGATAAAAATATTAAAAGTGATAATAGTGAAAAGAGTTTCAGTGTCTATTTGTAAAATTTTTATCCATGACTCTCCTTTGCAATTCCACAGAATTATGGGTAAAATTCACGGGCAAAGAACACAGCCTCTGTATGAAGCCATATAGGCTACAACAGCGGTCCCCAACCTTTTTGGCACTGGGGACCGGTTTCTCATGGAAGAAAATTTTTCTACGGATGAGGTTGGGGGGGGATGGTTCAGGCAGTAATGTGAGCCACGGGGAGCAGCAGATGACGCTTTGCTCGCTCACCCACCACTCATCTGCTGTGTGGCCCGGTTCCTCATCAGTTGGGGACCCCTGGGCTACACGGAAGCTGAATCTGAAACTTTATAGTCTCAGTGGTATTAAATACTTCCCAAATGAATCAATTAAGACTAAAATTAGGACTTCCCTGGTGGCGCAGTGGTTGGGAATACACCTGCCAAGGCAGGGGACACGGGTTTGATCCCTGGTCTGGGAAGATCCCACATGCTGCAGAGGAACTAGGCCCATGTGTCACAACTGCTGAGCCTGAGCTCTAGAGCCTGCGAGCCACAACTACTGAGCCCACATGCCACAACTACTGAAGCCCGTGTGCTCTAGGGCCCACGTGCTGCAACTACTGAGTCTGTGTGCTGTAGCTACTGAAGCCCGCGTGCCTAGCGCACATTCTCTGCAACAAGAAAAGACACTGCAATGAGAAGCCCGTGCACCACAAGGAAGAGTAGCCCCCGCTCACCACAACTAGAGAAAGCCCGCGCACAGCAACAAAGACCCAATGCAGCCAAAAATAAATAAAAATTAAAAAAAAAAAAAAAAAACTAAAATTAGTTCAGAGAACAAAAACGAAGTGATACAAGCCTTAAGGATACTCAAAAACACTTCATCTTTCAACATTTTCAAAACGAACTCCTTCCTTATGTACACTAAGATGATAAAATGTGAACTTTCTCTCCAAATTTACATTTCTTCCTTTAAAAAAAATTCCCATATGTTTCTTTGCTAAAAGGTCATTTTTTTCCTATAAAATATCCAATTTTACATAAGAACCAATATTATGCATTGATGAGTATAAAAGATTCTCACTGACTTCTGCAAGGGCCTGCATTGTGGTAAGCTTGTTATACTCCTGTTCAAGAAGATCCAATTTTTCAAGTTGGTTTTGAACATGCGTTTGATCATGTTGTCGTTCTCTTTCTAGGGAAACCTGGGAAACAATATTAAATACAGCATAATAATTTGACAAAAAACTGAAAAACTAACACTGAGAGTACTATGCTACTTGTCTGGCTTTTATTTATTTTTGATTATTCAAAGTTCTTATATTTTTAGTGTACTATTTTATACTTACATATATGTTATTATACTACAAGACTATAAAACACAATCACAGTAGTCTCTGATTTTTGTGGTCTCCACTTGCCTAGTGGAGTGGCTATAAATACTTGTTGGACAAGTGAAAATAATACTTTTAGAAAGGTGTTCCTATGAATAGTTTTTCATTCATGACGTTTCTATCCTAAGTATCTGATCTACAGGTCTTAATCAAAAGTAATCTAAATTCCCTGAAAAAATTAAAAGGAATCTGAGATTCCTTCACCATATAAAGCCTTGAAACGTAACCAGGCAAAAAACCCAATAACCTAAAATGAGACTAACCAGCTTTACTTGAGAAAAGGTAGGCTATGACCATGACAATTGTAAAACTGACTTTTACAAGTCAGTCCTTTGAAAAATCAAAAAAATACTAAGTTTCTTCAGACTCACAGACTTAGAAAACAAACTTATGGTCACCAAAGGGGAAAGGTGAGGGAGACAGATTAATTGGGAGTTTGGGATTGACATGTACACACTTCTATATTTAAAATTGATCACCAACAAGGACCTACTGTATAGCATATGAAACTCTGCTAAATATTCTATAATAACCTAAATGGGAAAATAATTTGAAAAAGAATGGATACATGTATATGTATAATTGAATCACTCTGCTGTACACCTGAAACTAACACAACATTGTCAATCAACCCCATTCCAATATAAAATAAAAATTAAAAAGTACAAACTTCCAGTTACAAGTAAAATAAGTACTAGGGATGTTGTCTGGCTTTTCATACAACTACTTAGGTACTACAGAGGAATTCCAGGAAAACAATATTAAGATGAAACCAGAGGAAAATTAACAAATACAAGTGAAATCTTGTTCTTATTATATACTATTATAACATTTGGTTCTCTATACTAAGACTTGTTAATACGCTCTGAATGAAGGTTATTTACTAGACATATAGGCTACACACAAATAGTTGTAATTAGTCTGGTTCTCTAACATAGTTAATCTCTTAATTAAGGCAATAATCACAGTTTTGGTACGTAACATTTACACTTCCTCTGAATTCTACGCAAAACATCCATCATTTTTTTTTTTTTTTCAGGCTTAGGGTCAAGGATTTGAAAAGACTGCCACCTATCAGATTTAAGGACTGACAGCCACAGGATAAACCATTAAACTAGGATAAGAAGTGGAAGTATGCTAAACTGAGGTCTACTGGTAAAAAAGCAAAACATTAAGCACGTGAACTTGTAAACAGTGTATCTTCATATACAAGTCTAGCAATAGGTATCATACTAACAGAAATTTGAATATGACAAAGTAATACAAACCAATAAATTTCTCAGGAATTTGTGTGAACTACTAATTTCCTCCTACCTACCTTAGCGGATAGTTACTGCCCTTGAAATAATACATTGAGTTAAATGTTGGCACAAATCACACTTCACTTCCAATATTGGAACCACTCATAAAATGGGCTAATCAAACTTTACTGATGAAAACAGGGCTTAATTCAAAGACATACATATATATATATATATATATATATATATATTTGTCTAACAACTATATCAATATTAGTCAAGACATCTCACGGTTGTCTTACAGATGCTTTCTAACCCGAGAACAGAAATATGCCAATGAAGAGAACTGCGTATTACTGTACGTAACGTTTTGTCATTTCCAATCAGATTTAACTCACCATCCCTTCCCCAACCCCATCCATCACATAAAAGTGTCAGAGAAAACACAGAAATAATAATAATTGCATACATAGCAAGTTTGAAGAAAGGGAACTCTTCAGATGCAAAAAAGATAAATCAAAAGCAAGTAATACTGAAGCCAAATATTACATGAGGCAAGACTATAGCCTTGGTGTATAAGATACACAAGGAACGTGACATAAATTTCAGGCAACGTACCATCTGAACGATGCAGGAGCCCAAAGCCAACAAATTATCATAAATGCAGACCAGAACCAGGGAAACCCATCAAGCCCCAGCAAAGGCAAATCCACAACCATTTCATAAGGCTGCCTACACAACTTAGAAGTATGGAATTCCCAAGATAAACAACTCCAAAGAATAAGAGTTCATCATAAAAATATATATATACGTATACAGTTCTCATAAGAAAAAAAATGATTTTAAGACTGGGAATTTTTATAGTGTTCAAAGAGATAAAATGAGGGAATAAAAAGCAAAGTAATGGTACATTAAAATAACAACAAAAATAGGTGGACTGAAGAGGACCCAACTGGAAACAAAAAAATATGGTCACAAATAAACTCAATGGCATAGTAAAGAGACCTGTAATACAAATGAAAATTGCTGAAACATCCTCTTAAATATTGTTGTGCAATCAAATATTTCTTTGATATCTCCAACTATGACTGAAAGCTGACTGAGGTGGAAAGCATTTAATTTCTTTCACACTGCAGAGTACCTAGCAAAATATTAAGCATATAAACATTCAACTTTTGCATAATAAAGTTAAGATGCCCAGAAACTATGGTATTCATGATGAAATCAAATTCTACATTCATAATAGGAAAAGGAGGTATGTTTTAAAAAAATATATTCGAGACTGATATTGCAGATGTCCTCTCGTAAATGCATAGGTTACTTAAATTAAAATACCTCTGGTTTGACAGAGCAAAATATTTTTGTTAAAATAACAACTGTAAAAAAGTCTTTCAAAGTATAAAGAACCTTGAAATGTGCTACCTGAGTTGAGTCTTTAAACAAAATTCAAGAGGCAGAGAGGTACATAATATGCTTATTTATACTTCTGATAACGTACAAAGAAGTTAACATGACCTGAAAAGAAAACACAATTAAATGTGTAGTATTTTTCCAATTTAAGTAGAACTCTACCAAATACAGCAGTAACAATGAAGACCAATCAAATCTTCAGACACCATAACTGATCCCAAGTAATTTCAGTCCTGTGCTGTTGTACTGTTCCAAAGCAGAAGCTGTTAAAGCTGTGTGTAGAGGATATGGCAGTGTGTGTGAGGGTCATCCAAAAAGGAAACTCCTCTATTTAGCTTCGCTGAAAAAACAAACCACATTTTTCTCAAAGCTTCCACTAGCAGTTTTTCAAAATGAACTACTGGTACTATTATCTTTTAAGATGGACGGAGAATTGATTACTTGTAACAGCACCATTAGTCCTCACTGAGAAAAAAGGTCTTTATATCAACTTAATTTTCTCTATAACTAACTTTTCTTGAGAGTGACTCTATGAAGTAACATACCTGTTTCTCTAATACAGATGTCCTCTCCATTTCTGCATGCTTTATCATGTTACGCATGTATTCCAATTGTTTTTCTAAAAGATTACATTTATTTTCTGCAGCTAACAGCTGAGATGTCAGCTCTAAAAAGAATTCATAAGAAAAGCAGAAATCAGCTCACTCGCAGAAGTTTTAGTTTTAAGAACCTGCTTAACATGAATCTACAGTATATATAATAAACATTTTCCAGTAGCTCTAGAAGCCTTTTCAGATGACCTAAGTCATTCTCTTTCTGTATGTTAGTCTAATCTGCCTTGAATTCTGACAGTAAATATAATACAGGACATCAGCACTTGTTCCACAAAATGCTCCCAAATATAAATGTAATTTTGTAGTGCTCGAAGACACTAACCACTAGAAAACACTAATGTGGAATTTCTTTTAGAGTGATTTTACCATACTTATTTTGATAGTGTTTCATTTCTTTCATAATTAAACAAACCTTGATTGTGCTTTGATTCCTCATTCTTTGAATTCTCCCTTTCTTGTATCTGTTCATCCAGTACTTTCTTATATTCAATTGTTTCTTTAGACAAGGTTTTCACACTTTCTTCTGCCTGAATCCTTTCAAGTTCTAAACGTCGAATTTTATCTTGAAGATTCTTCAGAGCAGAAAATATAGCTGCCAAATACAAACATGGATACTATAATACATACGGAAAAAGTTCACTGAAAAAGAATAAACTCATCTAAATAAAAAATAAAATTGATGGAGGATCACTCTTTGGGAATTATCATCACATGGTAATTGTTTAAAAAACTCCATTTAAAGACATCTTTTGAGTCTCTGAAATGTGCTAGGTACTCAAGTAAAAAATGCCATGGTAAAAACATTTCAAAGATTTTATAAAATGGTAAAAATATTTAGCTAATCATACAAAATTCATAAACTGTCCCAAGGCACATTATTAACTATAAATATTTTGTTTTACTAATAGGATCACATGCAGAATCCAATTATAGAGCTAAAAATAGTCAAGCACATAAAGGACTATTTCTTTTTGATCTCAAAAAAAACCCTAAGCACTCTGCCCCTCAAAAAGCTTTTGATTATAAAATAACACATATTCACTGTAGAAAGCACAGGAAAATACAACAAAGAAAAGAACTGATAATCCTGAGATACTGACTATCAATTTTGGTCATTTCTTTCAGTCTTTTCCTATGTGTATAACATAAATTGAGATCAAAATTGATCTAAGTGTTTTCACTTAGCATTATGGAACTGCGAGCATTCCCTCATGCAATCAGATAGACTTAAAAGATTATTTCCTTGTGACCAATTAGTAATTGAAAAACTAAGTTACTGGATCAAAGAATATTCATATTTTATTTACTTATTTTTATTTTAAACATTTATTTATTTGGCCACAGACGGTCTTAGCTGTGGCACACGGGATCCTCGTTGTGGCATGCAGGATCTTTACTTGTGGCATGCGGGCTCTTGGTTGCGGCATGCGGGATCTAGTTCCCTGGCCAGGGATTGAACCCGGGCCCCCTGCACTGACAGAGCAGAGTCTTAACCATTGGACCACCAGGGAAGCCCCAGAATATTCATATTTTAAAGACCCTTGAGCAAAGTACCTTCAAAAAGTGTTTTATCAATTTGTACTTTCATCAGAAGTACATGTCTTTGCCAATATAGACCATCACTAATTACAATATCTCTACCATTCTGATTAAGAAACCCATACTACTCTGGTTAGTTTATTTTGCATTTCTATTAAAAGTTTAAATATTTTGTTATATATTGTTGGCCGTCTTTTATGAATTTCTGTGCCCATTTTTCATTAGTCTCCCCATTCCATTTTATTGTCTTTAATTCTACTTTTGATACAAAGATGTTTTGATTTTTCATAGCTATATCTAACAATCTTTCCCATCAAGTTCTTTGTTAAGAAGTTCTTCTGTAACCTCGATTAGATAAACTTTGTATTTTCCTTTATTATAGTTTCATACACTTTTACATTTAATTCTTTAAGTCAAATAAAAGTCAATACAAACATTTTTGTATTGAAGGAAGAACTTTAAATGGCAACTTTATCATATACCAAGTTCACACATATATCTATACATACAGATATAATTATTACTTACACATACCCAAGACAGTTTCAGGACTTTCTTTTACTCTGGTTTCATTAATATTATGCCAGTATTTTCATTACTAAAACTTTATAATATAAACATCAATTCTGCCAGTCTCCCACAGTATATAAATCTTTAAAACATTTCAAAATTATTCTTACCAATTAAATATTCAGAATCATTTCACCTAAACAATGATTTAAATAAAACTTCATGTAAATTATACAATAAGTAGGAAGAACTACCATCTTTTAAAAATCGAGCTTTCTCACTAAAAACAAGGCACCCATTCCCATGTATTAACCTAATTCATTAATTCAACAAGTTTTTCAGTGCCTAGGATGTGGCAGGCCCCAAATAGGGGAATGATACATTTTATAATATAGCCAGCTTATTCTTGCTGGTATGCAATGAGACTACAATCTAATTAGAAACAACACAGATATGAAACACGAATACACACACTCAGAAATCTGAAAAACCAACTGAGAAGACTAAGAGAATAGGAAAACAGCCCAGACATAAGACTAGTATTTAAAGGAACAATAATTCTTTGATATACCTGGAATAATCAGATAAAAAATGTAATAGATTTTTTTTGTGTGTGGTACACGGGCCTCTCACTGCTGTGGCCTCTCCCGCTGCGGAGCACAGGCTCCGGACGCATAGGCTCAGTGGCCATGGCTCACGGGCCCAGCCACTCCGCGGCATGTGAGATCTTCCCGGACCAGGGCACGAACCTGTGTCCCCTGCATCGGCAAGCGGACTCTCAACCACTGCGCCACCAGGGAAGCCCCACCCAACATAGGAGCACCTCAATACATAAGGCAAATACTAACAGCCATAAAAGGGGAAATCGACAGTTAACACATTCATAGTAGGGGACTTTAACACCCTACTTTCACCAATGGACAGATCCTCCAAAATGAAAATAAATAAGGAAACACAAGCTTTAAATGATACATTAAACAAGATGGACTTAATTGATATTTATAGGACATTCCATCCAAAAACAACAGAATACACATTTTTCTCAAGTGCTCATGGAACATTCTCCAGGATAGATCACATCTTGGGTCACAAATCAAGCCTTGGTAAATTTAAGAAAACTGAAATCGTATCAAGTATCTTTTCCGACCACAACACTATGAGACTAGATATCAATTACAGAAAAAGATCTGTAAAAAATACAAACACATGGAGGCTAAACAATACACTACTTAATAATGAAGTGATCACTGAAGAAATCAAAGAGGAAATTAAAAAAATACCTAGAAACAAATGACAATGGAGACACGACGACCCAAAATCTATGGGATGCAGCAAAAGCAGTTCTAAGAGGGAAGTTTATAGCAATACAATCCTACCTTAAGAAACAGGAAACATCTCGAATAAACAACCTAATGTTGCACCTAAAGCAATTAGAGAAAGAAGAATAAAAAAAACCCAAAGTTAGCAGAAGGAAATAAATCATAAAAATCAGATTAAAAATAAATGAAAAAGAAATGAAGGAAACGATAGCAGAGATCAATAAAACTAAAAGCTGGTTCTTTGAGAAGATAAACAAAATTGATAAACCATTAGCCAGACTCACCAAGAAAAAAAGGGAGAAGACTCAAATCAATAGAATTAGAAATGAAAAAGGAGAAGTAACAACTAACACTGCAGAAATACAAAAGATCATGAGAGATTACTACAAGCAACTGTATGCCAATAAAATGGACAACCTGGAAGAAATGGACAAATTCTTGGAAAGGTACAACCTGCCAAGACTGAATCAGGAAGAAATAGAAAATATAAACAGACCAATCACAAGCACTGAAATTGAAACTGTGATTAAAAATCTTCCAACAAACAAAAGCCCAGGATCAGATGGCTTCACAGGCAAATTCTATCAAACATTTAGAGAAGAGCTAACACCTATCCTTCTCAAACTCTTCCAAAATATAGCAGAGGGGGGAACACTCCCAAACTCATTCTACGAGGCCACCATCACCTTGATACCAAAACCAGGCAAGGATGTCACAAAGAAAGAAAACTACAGGCCAATATCACTGATGAACATAGATGCAAAAATCCTCAACAAAATACTAGCAAACAGAATCCAACAGCACATTAAAAGGATCATACACCATGATCAAGTGGGGTTTATTCCAGGAATGCAAGGATTCTTCAATATATGCAAATCAATCAATGTGATAAACCATATTAACATATTGAAGGAGAAAAACCACATGATCATTTCAATAGATGCAGAGAAAGCTTTCGACAAAATTCAACACCTATTTATGATAAAAACCCTGCAGAAGGGCTTCCCTGGTGGTGCAGTGGTTGAGAGTCCGCCTGCCGATGCAGGGGACACAGGTTCGTGCCCCGGTCCGGGAACATCCCACATGACGCGGAGCGGCTGGGCCCGTGAGCCATGGCCGCTGAGCCTGCGCGTCCGCAGCCTGTGCTCCGCGATGGGAGAGGCCACAACAGTGGGAGGCCCGCGTACGACAAAAAAAAAAAAAAAAAAAAAAAACCCCTGCAGAAAGTAGGCATAGAGGGAACTTTCCTCAACATAATAAAGGCCATATATGACAAACCAACAGCCAACATCATCCTCAATGGTGAAAAATTGAAATCATTTCCACTAAGATCAGGAAAAAGACAAGGTTGCCCACTCTCACCACTCTTATTCAGCATAGTTTTGGAAGTTTTAGCCACAGCAATCAGAGAAGAAAAGGGAATAAAAGGAATCCAAATCTGAAAGAAGAAGTAAAGCTGTCACTGTTTGCAGATGACATGATACTATACATAGAGAATCCTAAAGATACTACCAGAAAACTATTAGAGCTAATCAATGAATCTGGTAAAGTAGCAGGATACAAAATTAATGCACAGAAATCTCTGGCATTCCTATACACTACTGATGAAAAATCTGAAAGTGAAATCAAGAAAACACTCCCATTTACCACTGGAACAAAAAGAATAAAATATCTAGGAATAAACCTACCTAAGGAGACAAAAGACCTGTATGCAGAAAATTATAAGACACTGATGAAAGAAATTAAAGATGATACAAATAGATGGAGAGATATACCATGTTCCTGGATGGGAAGAATCAACATTGTGAAAATGACTATACTACCCAAAGCAATCTACAGATTCAATGCAATCCCTATCAAACTACCACTGGTATTTTTCACAGAACTAGAACAAAAAATTTCACAATTTTTATGGAAACACAAAAGACCCCAAATAGCCAAAGCAATCTTGAGAACCAAAAACGGAGCTGGAGGAATCAGGCTCCCTGACTTCAGACTATACTACAAAGCTACAGTAATCAAGACAGTATGGTACTGGCACAAAAACAGAAATATAGATCAATGGAATAGGATAGAAAGCCCAGAGATAAACCCACGCACATATGGTCACCTTATCTTTGATAAAGGAGGCAGGAAGGTACAGTGGAGAAAGGTGCTGGGAAAACTGGACAGGTACATGTAAAAGTATGAGATTAGATCACTCCCTAACACCATACACAAAAATAACTCAAAATGGATTAAAGACCTAAATGTAAGGCCAGAAACTACCAAACTCTTAGAGGAAAACATAGGCAGAACACTCTATCACATAAATCACAGCAAGATCCTTTTTGACCCACCTCCTAGAGAAATGGAAATAAAAACAAAAATAAACAAATGGGACCTAATGAAACTTCAAAGTTTTTGCACAGCAAAGGAAACCATAAGACCAAAAGACAACCCTCAGAATGGGAGAAAATACTTGCAAATGAAGCAACTGACAAAGGATTAATCTCCAAAATTTACAAGCAGCTCATGCAGCTCAATAACAAAAAAAGAAACAATCCAATCCAAAAATGGGCAGAAAACCTAAACAGATATTTATCCAAAGAAGATATACAGACTGCCAACAAACACATGAAAGAATGCTCAACATCATTAATCATTAGAGAAATGCAAATCAAAACCAATGAGATATCATCTCACACCAGTCAGAATGGCCATCATCAAAAAATCTAGAAACAATAAATGCTGGAGAGGGTGTGGAGAAAAGGGAACCCTCTTGCACTGTTGGTGGGAATGTAAATTGATACAGTCACTATGGAGAACAGTATGGAGGTTCCTTAAAAAACTACAAATAGAACTACCATATGACCCAGCAAATCCACTACTGGGCATATACCCTGAGAAAACCATAATTCAGAAAGAGTCATGTACCAAAATGTTCATTGCAGCTCTATTTACAATAGCCTGGAGATGGAAACAACGTAAGTGTCCATCATCAGATGAATGGATAAAGAAGATGTGGCACATATATACAATGGAATATTACTCAGCCATAAAAAGAAACGAACTTGAGCTATTTGTAATGAGGTGGATAGACCTACAGTCTGTCATAGAGAGTGAAGTAAGTCAGAAAGAGAAAGACAAATACCGTATGCTAACACATATATATGGAATTTAAGAAAAAAAAATGTCATGAAGAGCCTAGGGGTAAGACAGGAATAAAGACACAGACCTACTAGAGAATGGACTTGAGGATATGGGGAGGGGGAAGGGTAAGCTGTGACAAAGCGAGAGAGAGGCATGGACATATATACACTACCAAACGTAAGGTAGATAGCTAGTGGGAAGCAGCCGCACAGCACAGGGAGATCAGCTTGGTGCTTTGTGTCCGCCTGGAGGGGTGGGATAGGGAGGGTGGGAGACGCATATTTATACATATGTATATGTATACATGATTCACTTTGTTATAAAGCAGAATCCAGCACACCATTGTAAAGCACTTATACTCCAATAAAGATGTAAAAAAAAAATGTAATAGAAAAAGAGAAAATTAATACAAGCCATTTGAGTTGTTTTGCCTGTTTTGAACCACTGAGTATTTACTAAACTTTGTAATAGCAAACATTTCTTGCATTCCTTCATTAAACTGTACCTAACAGTAAATGATTTTGCTAGTATTTTATTTTTGCATTTACAGTTATTATTGCAATTGGCTGGAACACTCTTTTTTGATACATCACCCACTACGATATTGCAGGGATATGCTAGATTAACGAAAAGACCCAAAAAGTATATGCTTTCCTTCACTGCATTCTGAAATGGCTAATATACCATGGAGATTGTTTATTTAAACATTTCTCAAAACTTATTCCCTAAAACTACTCGGGGCTAGAACCTTACCGAGACTTTGACAGTTTTAAGCATTTTTTTCTAGTCAACCCCCTCCCCCTCATTTCTGTTTAAAAATATTTTATTAAGACACCCAAATTTATTAACAGAGAACTGAACTTAATAGTCCTACAGTCATCTATCATATTCTCCTTATTTCTAACTATGTGAATAATTGATTTACGTTCTTTCCTTAAAATCTTAGCATTTCTTTAGAATCTTTCTCAGAAGTTCCTTGGAATCTTCAGCATTTTTATTTCAAAACAAAACAAAAGCCAAACATTACTTCTTTCTCCCACTTGTCTTAGCTCTATTGGTTCTTTAACAAACTTGAATTAATGCTTCGGTTTTCTTTTTCCAGTTTCACTGACAAATACTTGACATACATCAATGTATAAGTTTAAGGTGTCCAGCATGATGGGTTGATTTATATGTATTGTTAAATTAACACAGTAGGTTTAGTTAACTTCTATATCTCATATTCATACAGTAAAAATAAAAAGAAATTTCTCCTTGTGATGAGAACTCTTAGGATCTACTGTCTTGACAACTTTCCTATATATCATACAGCAGTGTTAACTACAATTATTTTCATTCTTTTCTTGATCGATAATGAAAGTATTTAAGATTATATGAATTTCCTTCCAAGTACTGCAATCCATAAGTTTAAGTATGTAATGCTTAACTGTTTTCTTTTGCAAAAAATCTGAATGCACATTAAGCAGGATTTAGGAAAAAACAGAAATGAAAAGGAAAACCAAGAGACCCACAATCCTATCATCTCAGTATAATAATTATAAACATTTTGTTGAAATCCTTCTGGATTTTTCTATGCTTTTATAAGTTAGTGAAATTATCCCTTTGCTAGCTGATATCACACTTATTGAAATATGAGTATTTCTCCATGTCAATCTATAGATACATTTCTAGAATTCCATCCTTATACATACTTGTCTAGGAACTTTCTGTTCCACTAATTTCTAGTTCTGAACTGGCTCAAACCACACTTCCTATTTTTATAGCTCTATAATCTGTTATTAGTTGACATGGTGAGGCCATCCTTTATATGAGTGAAGCCTTCTATTAAAAGAAAAAAATGCAGCTCTCACACATCATTCTTTAAGTGATATTCACAATATTAAGAGTTTCCACTGAGGAACATTGCACAGCTCCATTTATTCAAGTCTTCAAGTATTCTCCTCACAGAGCACACAGAACAGGCCTAGGCTGATTTACCTCAGGTGACTTTTCTACCATGGCCTCCTTCCCAGGCCAGGTGGCTGAGCGATTCCAGTTCCTTTTCTCCAATTAGATTTGCAAAGGAAGCATTATTCCAGAAGCCACTTCACCTGGGCCTAAAGCTCTGTCTCCAGTTGCTACCTAGATTTAAAATCCCAACTTCTCCCCTTCTGTACCCCAATACCTAAATAAGGCTTATATCTAATACCAAGACTCCTCGGAGTGTCCCTGAGGCTTTTGCCCTTAAATTCATTTTATTTCTGGCACCTAGCTATTTCCCTTTCTTAATTTAAAGCTGGGTTTTATTTGTTATTTATTATCATATGAAACTGCTGATATTTGTCTATGACAATTATTCTGACAGTAATACTGCCATCATCCTTTTTATTTTTTATGTTCCTAACATGTCTTCGCCAGCTTTTTACTTTTAATCTGTGTCATTCTGTTTGGCTTAAAAAGCATATACTGACTCGAGTTTTTCTTTTTCTTTTTAACATAATCAATGTCATCACATCTGATAAATGTCACCCTATTTTTTTCACTGTATTTTATTATTTCTAATTTTATTTCCTTGATTTTTCTTTATTATTATATTTTACTGTATGAAGTATATAGCATACATCTTGGGAACTGTTTGTCTGGCTTATACATGTCTTTTCCTGGTAATTTCCTCTTACCTCAACATGCCTATAAATACAACTGATGTATTCCTTTAGTACTCTCTCACAAATATGGCCACAGCTGACTGACCCACAGGGATACCCAACTGAAGCCCAGACAATGGCTTTCTTCTTGGGACTTTTGGACTCTGGCCCCAAAAGCTGAAGCCAGAATTAGTTCAACTTAAAACTCAAGCTTTTAGTAGCCATGTTTCCTGATATGTGGAAAAGCTGTTCTGTGGCTAGAGAAAATGAAGCTAGCTAGAAGAAGAATTTAAAAAATAGATGGGGAGAAAGTGTTGGTCATGTTTGAGTCCCTGATTTCTAATGTTCTTTAAGTCCACCCGTATATCTGCCTTTCTGTTCTTGGTTGTTCAATCCTCCCTTGCATGTTTGTAAACCAAAAAGATTCTTTGCCAAAGCTAGTTCAGACTGGGAATGTCTATCACTTATAGCTAAGTTTTTATTAACTGCTCTTTGTTTTCTAAGTTTTTATTAAATAAATCCAGTACCATAAAGATGCAAAATGACTTTATTCTACCAAATGGCTAATATATATTTAAAAATGTATAAACACATAAGTACATATGCACACACATCCCTGAATACATTTTCTATGTCAAAAATGAGATTCTGTATGAAAGGAAGTTCATGTACATTATATCTTCACTTTAAGAGTTACATTTGGCATAGTTTTTCAGCTTTATATTTAGTTTTCATACAAACATGCCTGCTTTATTGAGTTAAAAACATTCTAGGTGATGAAATGATGGATCTTACATTTTTTGTTTTTCCTTAGAAAAGTATGTGAGTGAGCTCTTGCTTTTTTCTCCCTTCTACTGCCCTCACATCTATGAGGTCATGCACTGCTGCATTTATGTTCAAATAACCACATTACCTAGAAATTCCCTTGAGTGAAAAATATTCTATGTAGAAATGAAAAATGAGAGATTTTTAACTTCATATATTGGGAAGGTATACAGTGGGAAATACATTTCTAGAACAAGAAGCAAATTCAAACACTGAAAGATGGAAAAAAGTGACATACTAAAATACTGTACATATTTATTTTCACAAATAGACCTTCCACAGCAAACACTAGATTTAAAATTTTTATCCTCCTTACCCACAGTATCCCTGAACATACATTTCAAAATTAAATACATTTTGGTTAGTTGAGTAGGAGAGTGCAAATTGCCTCTGGAAAACTTAGCGTCAAAGATAGATACCGAGTTTTCCTTAAACTTTAATCATCTCTGAAATGTGAACTCCGTAGAGGGAAGAGACAACCTATTATTCATAATTCAAACGCCAATGCTACATATCATGTGTGGCACATAGTTGGTATGTAGATGTTTCAATAAACGTATCTAGGAAAGTCTCCATGATTATTCATCTAAAATATAAATTAGAAGACACGGCAGCAATCTCTTTCTAACTCTTAACCTAATAAAATTAAACCTCATCTTAGTAATTTATAATTCCTTCTTTCCCTAAGACAATCAGTGATTCCCCACCTTCACTGAATTTTCTGTACTACTTGGTGAGCTTTAAAAAATCCTAATGCCCAGAATATATCCCATACAAACAAAAACAAAAAACCCCAAAACCCCCAAACAAGCAAAAACCACCACAGAATATTTGGAATGAAAGGCAGGAGTCCAAGATCCTCAGGTGATTCTAATGTGCAAAGTTTGAAAACTTTCTAGTAACATCTAGAGCACGAAAAGAATGAAAGACTTTCTCCTCTTCTCAATCTAGCTTGTCATTCATTCAGAATTTGGGGTACATTAAGCCTAGCAGACCTCAGTATCATCTCATTAACAACAAAGTGGGGTCTATCTGTTATCTGGAATACTTCTATCACTAATTTATCAGCACAAGTTTGCTGCAGATTAAGGGGGGGGGGACATTGGGGGACCCAAATCACTAGTACACATCTTTAATTTCCCTAGTATTTTTCTGTCTTTGTAGTTCTCTACCCTTCTGACTATTCCCACTAATTTTAGCTCACTATTTAAACAGTGCTATTTTCCAAAACCCTTTCCCCCTCTACTTTCTTTCCAGAGAACCCCCTCCACACACATATAGCTTCATTTACTACCGTATCCCTGTTCATGCCTGAGTTCATTAGTGCAGAGTTCTTTTACACTTCACTTTTATTTTCATTTGCTTACTATTTCATCTCCACCTAACTCATAGGCATCTCAAATTTGATACAGCCAAAACTATATTATCTTTCCTTGAAATGTTCTAGCTTTCCTGTAATTTGTCCTAATCACACTACCATTCTCCACAATAGAAATTTTGGACTTCTTCTTCACTGCCCACCAAACTATCCATAAATCTCTCCTTAATCAGTCTCCTGTTCTCTATCTCAACTGGCATTGCTTCAGTTTAGACTAATTTCTGACCTAAATTTCAGTTCAACATTTATAGAGCACATATGATGGGTAAGGCACTCTGCAAGATGAAGAAGAGAACATAAAAATAATTAGGATAGTCCTTGCTTTCAAGGAGCTATTGTCTAGTTTCTGGAGAGAGATGCTACTATCTACTCTTCCCACACCTGGTGAAAAATATTTACATCAACAAAACATGACTCTGTATGTACTCAGAGTCTTTACTATGTTGGTTCTCAAAGCATGGGGCATGGCCCCATGGGGAGGTGTGGCTCATCACCAGGGTCTGTGAGATCAACACTATTTTCATTACACTACTAAGATTTTATTTACTCTTTTCACTGTGTTGACATTTGCAAAGATGATGCAAGAGCAACGTTGGGTAGAACTACTAATTTTAGCACAAATCAAAGAACTGGCACTAAACAATAATTTTGGCGTTGTATTTGCCACAGCCACACTCAGTAAGAAAAAACAAAGCCGCTTGTTTGTTGGCCTCGATGAAGCAGTAAAAATCATTAAATCTCAAGACTTGAGTACACATCTACTTAATACTGTGTGGCAAAATGGGAAGGACACATCTGTAAAGTACGTAACAAAGGACAATGGTCTTGATGCACAAATGTTTGACTTGTGAACTGAACAAAAAACAATTCCTTCAAAAGAACACCCTTTTTATTTGAAAGAACTTTTGTTAGACTACGACTATTCAGACTTAAGGTATTTAGTCATTTTCCTAATGAGCTTGTCCTGATTCTCAAATGACATGGGCCTTCAAAGAGCTGACAGTAATTGCTGCCAATGATAAAATTCAAGTGAAAGTTAAAATTCTAAAAAAAAAAAAAGTTATCTGTTTTGTGAGCTTTATAGTTTCCCAATATAAAGGTTTTCTTCTATTGAGATCAAGTGATATTAACAAACGTAATCTTTTTGATATTGTATAAAGAAATGTCAAATTTTACAAGTGTGTATAAGTCAATACAATTAACAAGTAATGCATGGGTAAAAGAGCCATTCAAAGTTCAAAACAAACCAATGCATTTCAGTGGAATAGCACTCAAAAAAAAAAAAAAAAGTTTACAGGCTTGAACCTTGACTAACTTCTGGGAATTGGCTTTGGGAATGTTCTCTATGTTACTAACCGATAAGGTCGTTTTGTATGACTAGGGCACTGAATCCTGCTGCAGAAGTCTGCCTAGATTGTGTAAACAATATGTTTTATGGTGAATATCTTGACTGGCTGAGCAGGCACAAAGTGTCTGTGTGACCAATCCCAAATAAAAGCCCTTGTCTCTGAGCCTAGTTATGCAGTTTATTGTTGGAGGAAGAAGTGTGTTTTATGTGATCACAAGAAAAAACTATGGAAGCCTGAATCTGGATTTCTCCAGATTCCACTGCAATAAACCACAGGTGTAATTACAACTGCTTCTGAATCTTAAATCCTTCTAGTTAATATGCAACCACGTAGGTGGTTCTGAGGTCCCAGATTATGAAAAACTCAGTAATGTTTCCATAATCCACACTGCAGCTAAATTTTAAGAAACTGTATTTGCCAAGCTGTGATGTAGTGTCAAAGAATAGCCACAAATTGTTGGAAAGGCTATTAAAATTTACTCATTTTCCAACTGCATATCTGTGTAAGGCCAGATTTTCTTTCCCACATACTTCAATCAGAACAATTTATCATCACAAGTGGAATGCAAAAGTAGATATGAGAGTTAAGCTGTCTTCTATTAAGCCAGAAATAAGAGATTTACACAGTGTAAAATAAAACAATGCCACTCTTTATAATATGTTTTTTAAATTTGGAAAAATATTCTTTATTGAAATACTTATGTACACATGTAATGGGTTTCCTGGCCCCCCAAAAATTGAGAACCAATGCTTTAGAAGAACAGATGGGCAGTAAATTGTTATCAATACCTAACACAATAGCTATAACTTGACTATAACACTGGTCCCAATAACACTGAGTGTTCCAACACAAATTTGTAATAGATACGCCAAGATGTTTTTTCTCTCAGCTCTTAGGGGGATCAAGAGTAGCTTGGGACAGTAAAAGACCCCAGATTAGTTGCCACCAACCCCACCAGTTTATCTCAGTGTGCTATATATGTATTACTATTTTATTGTCCATATGTACTATGGTATGTGAAAGGTTGGAAAGCACTGGCCTAGTAGAACCGCCTTGTAGCTACTTACCTTGTTTCAAACATCCAAGCCATTCTTCACATTACTATCATGTGAAATGTACTGAACAAGTGACATGACCTATAGGTTATACTGAAAATCTTTGGAATGATGTTACCATTATTTTAAAGGACTCTCTAGAAACATTAGTACATTTTTTGATGTCAGTAATAATTTCGAATTTCTTGTTCATTTCTTTTCTAACTGAAGTTCAAAATTAATATGAGAATTACAAGAAGCACAGTTTATCTCCTTCCATGGCATTAGTCAAATTATATTTTCAAAGTCATTTTCCGATAGTGAAGTGAAATGGTAATTTATCAATGAAAATGTTAAACCATAACTAAACTAAAAAAAACAAGTTTTTCCCCCTAAAGTATTAGTGAGAAAAAAACATTTACTAAGTATAAAAGAAAAAGTTTATCATGGCAAGTATCTATTCAAAATAAGCCGTCATTCATTCAGTAAATATTTGAGGGTTCACTGAACAAATCAGGGAAAAAGTGGGAAGAGAAAATGGTTTTGATACTGCATATGTTAAAGTAATCATCTTTGAGATTTTCTTCATCAGTTAATTTTGAATATACCTACCTTATATAGTTTTCCTGAGAGGATGAAATGAAATATATTTGCTATGTCTGAAATGTTACTGCATTTCATTCCTTTCATTC
Organism: Pseudorca crassidens; assembly: GCF_039906515.1. Classification (NCBI taxonomy): domain Eukaryota; kingdom Metazoa; phylum Chordata; class Mammalia; order Artiodactyla; family Delphinidae; genus Pseudorca; species Pseudorca crassidens. The sequence goes on along the minus strand of NC_090304.1, from coordinate 72,291,763 downwards.
TTTTTTTAAAGTTGTGTTTAATCAGTAGTGTGGCAATTATATTTACTAATGATTTTCTAGATAAAAGAAGTGTTATATTTTAGCCACATATGCGTTAAACAGCTGTTTGTAAATTAGTTTAGGAACCCTTTTGTTTCAATTGGGAAATGCATTGCAAATATCTTAAAAATCAATCTCAGAATAACACTGGTTTGTAAACTGTGTACTGGCTGTATAATAAAATACTAGGTAGGTAACGATATCTAAGTATAGTTACCAATGTAAATCCTAGCCTGTAATGGGACATTAAAAGTGTTTGCTGAAATAAATTTAACACGAGGCCTTTAAAAATTTCTTTTAAGTGTCTTTTAAGAATTTCAATAGGTGATACTCAATTTACTAACTAGAAATATCTTATTCATAAGATACTGTATCTCAAAGATGATGATAAAGAAAATACTGATTAATTTAACGGTTAATAAAACAATTGATAAAGTGCTACTCATCAGAATACAGCAGCTAAAGACTGGCAATTCAGAAAAATAACAAAAGTTGTGTAACTTTCAAACAACATAGGTTAAAAAAGCAAAACACAAATAACTGAAGCCCACAGTGGAGCAAAAATCAGTTAAATTTTAGTAATGATTTCTTTTAAAAAAATAAGCACACACAAAAACATGCAAGAGTTCTAGCAGGAACATAAGGTCTAAGAATTAGATACTAATCCTATCACGATTTTTCATCTAGTTTTGATCTTTACGTCGATCTAAAGACTTTTTTTAAAGTTCAGAGAAAAGCAAATTACTAAAGAATCCATGAATAAGAAAAATTAAATGGGGCAGATTTATTCACAAAGCAAAGGTTAGCAAGTGTTTAACCTAGTGTGTTAGCAATAAAGCTAAATTCTGCCTGTGAGTAATTTGTGGTTTTCAGGAAAATGAGAAAGGGCAGAAAAAAGGAGAGGAAGAAGAAAGTAAACGAGAAAAAATAATGTGGAAGACAGTAAATAAGCTTCTTTTATTCCTTCAGAACATGGTGTTATGAACTGTGTAGCAATGCCCCAAGATAATCATTATGATCCATTATACTTTTACAGCGTTTCTATCAATCCAATGATACCTACTTTCAGTATAGGATGGATAGACACAGAAACCACCACCCCTCGCCCCAGACAAAAAAGTAAAGGCTATGAGGTATGACCAAAGGACCAAGAGAGTTCAGAAGAGACATCTGAAGACAGCGAAGAGAGGTATGTGTTGAGGAAGCTGGTAGAAAAGAAGACTGCTATGAAGAAATAATATACAATCCAGGCTTTAGAGAAAAGAGTATAATTTTCACCGTGGCTGGTGTGGTAGGCAAAACAGACACTCAAAGATGCCTATGTCCTAATCCTAGAATCCCTGAAAACCTGTTATATGGTAAAAAGCATTTTGGGAGATGTAATTAAAGCTATGGACCTTACAGATAGGGAAATTATATCTGATTATTTGACTGGGCTCAATCTAACTAAAATACATGAACCCTTAAAAGCTGACAATTTTCTCTGGCTGTAATTAGAAAGAAGCAGTGGGGGAAGTCAGAGAAATTTGAAGCATGAGAGAGACATGACCCACCATTCCTGTAGGGGACCATAAGAAAAGCACGAGAATGCAGACAGATTCTAGGAGCAAAGACTGGTGCTGACTGAAGGTCGGCAAGACAATGGAACCTCAGTTCTACAACCACAGGGAACTGAATTTGGCCAAGAATCTGAATGAGTTAGCAACAGGTTCTTTCCTAGACTCTCCAGTAAGGAATGCAGTCCAGTCAACACTGTGATTTCAGGAGCCTAAAGAGAGTACCCTGCTAGTCCTACAGATAATACATTTTGGTTATTTAAGACTGCGAAGTTTGTAGTAATTTGTTAAGGCAGCAAGAAAACTAATACAGATGGCAAGTTTCAGGAACAACTATATTTCAAAGCAGCCAAAGCAAAGGATGTGTGGGTAAGGAAGAATGGAAGAGTGGCTAGGGATGAAGCTGGTAAAGCAGGTAGAGCCTAAGTTATAGAAAATCTAAGACTTCATTATTTAAGCCATGGAGAGGTGCTGAAACTTTTCTTTACAGTGGGAGAGATGAGTAACAGCAAATGGCAGCAATGTTGTTAACTGGGGATGAGAGGGAGACCAAGGCAGAGAAATTGGTTAAAAGTGTATTACAATTATCTATGCAATAGATGATGAGAGCCTGAACCAAACCAATGAGAATGAAGAGACAGAGAAAACCTGTAAGTTTTGGGGATATTTCAGAAGCAAAACACAAGTCTTGGTTCCTGAGTGATGCTGGAAATGACAGAACAGTCCTAGATGACTCAAAGTTACATAGTCTTGATGATCAGGTGGATGATGATGTCTAATAATCAAGGAACAAAAGAAAGGCATTATATTTTGAGGAGGTTAAAAACAGGAAGGGGGGGCTTCCCTGGCGGCACAGTGGTTGAGAGTCCGCCTGCCGATGCAGGGGACACGGGTTCGTGCCCCGGTCTGGGAAGATCCCACATGCCGCGGAGCAGCTGGGCCCGTGAGCCATGGCCGCTGAGCCTGCGCGTCCGGAGCCTGTGCTCCACAATGGGAGAGGCCACAGCAGTGGGAGGCCCGTGTACTGCCAAAAAAAAAAAAAAATTAAAAACAGGAAGGGGGAAGTATACTCTCCTCCTCTAATTTTACAATAAACGGAAGACACAATTAAGAGTTTTTAAGCAGTGAATAAACACACAAAAGAAACCTCCATTTTGTTAGGCTCTATTACCTCTGCTGTTGCTTTCTGGATAGGCAAATGTAGGCTTATTTGGGGAACGTCGCAGATCACTATTAAGGAAAGGCTTATCAGGTGGATATATTACATATGAAGATGAGCAATCGTGACCCATATTTCCATTAGACTTTGATGGTTCTGCTAAGATGTTCTGAAAAATAAAAATACAGAAATTACCTTTCAAAATTTTAAACCACAAATAGCATGTGTATATATACATATGTTCCACTGATGGAGGCAAAAACTAAAGTCCATTGACCAAACACAACAGAATTCAATCATTACTTGAAAATAATAAAACTTTTAAAGCATTTCATATGTCTAAATGTAGCCATATGCCAAATACTATAAAAAGGAAATAATGTTCACACAACTTGAATACAAATGCTGCAGAGATACTTAAATATGGTACTCACAATGAATATTGTGAGTATAGTTTAATTAATTAGTTTATTATAAAATAAATTAATTAGTCTAATTTATTAATATAGTTTATTTTAAAAATATGTACCGTAAGATATATATTCAGAAAAGTAAATATTATCTTTTTACAGTATCAGAAACTGCTAGAAAATGACTAAATTAATCTTTCCCCAATCAACTACACAATTCCTGAGTATCTATCAAATGTCCAAAACTCTGGGGTATATAGAAAGAAAATAAGGCATATTCCTTGTCTCAAAAATTTTACATTTAGGGGGAAAAAAGGAAGAAGCCATTAGAAAACATTAAAGCTTATCGAACACATAAATATAAAACTTTATTTCCACACATACACCATTCTGCATTTGTCATACTGTTCAATTTGGGATTACATTCCACATGATAATTTTCAGTGCAGGGGATGCTAACTGTTTTGCTTTTTGTAGGTGACTTCCTTTTGGTAGAAAGACCTAGAGTGGGAAAAGCTCAGGTGGAAGATATGACTGCTAGCTGCTCAAAACTCTCAGACATCCATTTTTCTTATTCAAATAGCCACAGTAAACTAGGTTCTCAACTCTTACCTTTGGGGAACTATATAGTACCAGAATATATACCAGAATAGTACCAGAATATATCTGACTATAAAGTACCAGAATAACCTGTGTCCAGAAAACTAAAAAGGAACAATGAATATTTACAATACAGTAAACCGCCTCCTGGAATAAAACGCCATCAAAAACCATACTGTATCTAAATCTTATTAAAAATTGAAGACTATATTTCCATGTTAAAAACCATGCAATTTTCCAGTTGATTTAAGAAAGCAAATACAAAACATACACTATGGCTGTGAAAACTAAAAGAGCTTGGAAAGGGTAGGAGGTAAGTCTCAAAAGCAGTACTTAAATCCATGCTACTCTACTGTGAAACGTGTGTTCACATGCAACAAGGACTAATAGTTGGCATTTTTTCAACTTTTGGGAAAACTGACATCAAGTTTTGGAGGTGGCTAGAAAATAGGGTGTTTTTCAATTCTTAAAATATATAATACTGCCAAAGCTCTTGCAAAACACCATGCATAATCAACCATATAGCTTAACTTTAAATATTGTTCTTCACAGAGTACCTCATGTCTCCATACAACCTACTAGAATCCTATCATTTAACAACTACCATTCAAAGAACAATGGTTAGGGAGCATTTAACATATCTATGAACATAAACCATGAGCAAATTCACTTATGATTTTCAAAAGGAATTGTATTAGTATTAGCAAACACTGCACAGATATTAACAGAAGGATTATGCATAAATAATTTACCAAACCCAAAAAAAAAAACACAAAACACCCAATCAAGAAATAAGAACAAACCATCTTTGCTAAATTCATTGCCTGCTAGCTCTCGTAAAATGAACAGTTCAATATTTGTCTTTCAACAAAATTTGTTACGTATACATCATCAAAATACTGCTTGGGTCAGTTGACAAATTAAGAAAAGTCTTAATATAAAAATGCAAGTTATAATGAGACTTTTTTTTGAACAGTAATTCTAAATATATTCCATTTTCTAAGTCAGTCACCTCATTTTGAATGTCAGGGTTTAAGCAATGAAAGCCATTGTTAACTATAAATGTTTTGGATCAATGTCTTCATTTGCTGCCAGAAATCTGAAGCAAAGAACAGGAACAATACATAAATCAACCCAAAGCAAAAGGAAGAAAGAAAACAAAATGGCTTTATAAAAATTATTTACAAGAACTATTTTGAAATAAAATTAAACCAAGAAATAAGAAACTGATAACTCAATTAAGTACACATAGTGTCTATTAAAAATTGTAGAGGATAAAATGTGGTACCTACATATGATATTATTCAGCCTTAAAAAGGAGGGAAATCCCACCATGTGCTACATAATGGATGAACCTTGAGGATATTATGCTTAGTGAAATAAGCCTGTCACAAAAAGACAAATATTTTATGATTCCACTTACACGAGGTAAAGTAGTTAAATTCATAGAAACAAAGTAGAAATATGGTGGTTACCAGGGGCTGGGGGGAGGTTGCAAAGGGGAGTTGTTTAATAGAGTTTCCGTTTTGCAAGATGAAAAAGTTCTGGAGATCTGTTTCAAAACAATGTGAATATGTTTAATACTACTGAACTGTACATTTAAAAATGGTTAAGATGATAAAGTACTAGGTAAACAACTAAAGATAATAAGAAAATAGTGAGTTGTCACACCAACCTGACCTCCAGTAGAATCAGGGCAATCATATTCTATGTGATTAACTGAAAAATTAACTAGCTTTCAAAAGAGAACCCACAAACCTACTTGCATCTATTCTCACACACATAACACAGGGAATGAGCTTTGTATAATAGACCTATCTCCACTTACCTACTCAGTCTTGGTTGTCCTTTCTAAAGGACATGGTATCCCTCCAGATGCCATCTACTTCTCCCTCCCTACTAGACCTTGCACACTGCCATTTGGAAAGAAAGGAAGGGAGGGAAGGAAAGAAAGGGAGAGAAAGAGGGAGGGAGGAAGGGAGAAAGGAGAGAAAGGAAGGAGGAAAGGAAGGGAGGGAAGAGACAGCAGGGAACAGAGAAAGCGGAGGGAGGTGAGGAAGGAAGGAAAGACAGACTTTTCTGAACTTTAGGGACTCCTCTCCAGCTCCTGTCTCATTTCTCAGCTTTTATAACAAAGTCCCTCAAAATACTTGTTTGTAATTGCTGCCACTTCTTAATCACCTTCCCTTTTAATCCCCTCCAGACTTCAATCCTCACCAATTCAGAGAAACAGCTCTTCAAGTTCACCAGTGACTTTTACAGGGCTGAACTCAGTGACCTCCCAGAAGCATGTGATACAGCAGATCACTTCATCCCAATACTTCCTTCAGTGGATGGAACACCACAATCGGATTTTCCTTCTAACACCCAGGCGTCTCCCTCAGAATCTCCTGGGCTCTCTCTCCTTCCTCTTTCTAAATGCTGGAGGTTCCCTAAAGCTTAGTCCTTCCTCCTCTTGTCTTCATCTACATGGATACCTTTGATGATCTCATCAACTCTCAGGGCTTTCAAAAAGCCTCTATCTGCTGATAACTTTCAAGTTTAAATATGTTATATATAGCTCTCCCTCTTGAAATTCTATATTCAAATCAACCTTCCTACTCGCTGTCTCCACTTGGATGTCAATATGAGGACCCCAAACTTAACATGTCTATAACCAAATTCTTGAATCTATTTCCCAAACCAACTCCTCAAAGCATACCACAATAATTGGCACCACCACCTACCCAGCTGCTCAGGCCAAAACCCTTGCATGAGTCATTTCTCATACACATCTCACATCCAATCTTTCAGTATACCTGGCTGGGTCTCTGTCTTTACCATATATACAGAAAGTCTTCAACTTCTCATCAATTCCACTAATTCCCTGCTTGACACCACTGTGATCTTTTTGTCTGGACTACCATAATAGCCTCCTAACCACTTCTGTCGAGGTCCCCCAGTCTGTTCTCCAAACAGTAGGTGTTATGATTCTTTAATAATTCAAGTAATGCCCCTAATCAGAACCTTCCAAAGGCTTTCCATCCCAGAATAAAAACCAAAATTCTTACCATGATCCCACATTAACTGACCCCAGGCTAACCCTGACCTCATCCCTTACCAGTCTCTCTCCACCCCACCCCCATATTTTCCAGCCATACTGACCAACTTTTGGATTTCTAAAATGCACAGTACACTGTTCTCATTTGCTATATTTACTCTGCCTGGAATGCTCCCTTCCTCCCACTACTCAGTTATCTACTCAAAAGTTTGTCAGTGAGGTTTTCCCTGACTACCCTATCTAAAGTAGCACCTTTTGTCACTCTATCTCCTTACCCTTTTAAGAAACACTATTTCTACCTGATATATTTATCATCTCTATGCCCTGTGGAAAAATTAAAAATATATTTAGTTTTTGTCCCTGAAAGAGGTTTAAAAACTCTCAGAATTTTTAGTGATAGGAGTGTCTTTGTTATGGTAATAGTGGGGGCCCTGGATAGCTTTAGGATGAGCGCAGATAGCCAGAAAAACCTACCAGGCGATTAGAGGGTTAGAAATTTCAGTCCCACCCCGTGCCCTCAAGAGAAGGAAGAGGGGCTAGAGATTGAGCTCACTCACCAATGGCTAATGATTTAGTCAATCCTACCCACATAATGAAACCTCCCTAAAAAACTCTTTGTTCAATGAGGTCCCAGGAGTGTCCAGATTGGTCATGGAAGTCCCTTTACATCTTACCCTGTGGGTCTCTTCCATTTGGTGGTTCTGGAGTTGTATTCTTTATAAGAAAAAGTTTAATAAAAGTTTTAATTGTAAGTGTAGCGTTTTCCTGAGTTCTGTGAGTCACTGTAGCAAATTACTGAACGTGGCGGGGGAAGAGTCAGAACTCCTTAATCTACCGTTGGCTGGGCAGAAGTACAGCTTCCTTGGGGACATCTGGGACTTGCAGGTGGCAACTGAAATGGGGGCAGTCTTGTGGGACCTAGTGTCTTAACCTGTGGTGTTTGCACTATCTCTAGGTAGTGTCAGAATTGAATTGTAGGACACCCAGTTGGCATGGAAAAATTGCATGTTGGAAGAATACAGTCACCCCATTAAGGGTTTAAGTTCCAAAAAGACAATAAATATGTTTAATAAATCTGTTGAACGAATTAATTATATAAATATGTTACAAAACAGGAAAACTGCATAATGCTTATAAAACTGAATAATCCTATTCAATAAAGTTACTATAATCTCTTAGAAGACAAAAGCTTTTGGTTTCTTTTGTACCAAATAATAGCACAAATGTCATAGGGAGGCTGTGTAGAAAGAGTTAACATCGCAGACTCAAGGTCTGCCTGCAAGGTTAGTTCTTGGCTGGTATTTCGGAACTTGAATTTTGGGAAGGTTCCAAATATTGTCACCATTAGAGTTAGGGGTCCCCAAGACCATCCTCGGGTTCAATGATTTGCTTGAAGAACTGACAAAACTCAGCACAGAGTTATACTTACAGCTATGATTTCTTACAACAAAAGGATACACAGCAAAATCAGAAAAGGGAGAAGCTACAAGAGATCAGGCACAAGCTTTGAAAATTCCTCTCCAGGTAGAGTCATACAGGATGTGCTTAATTCCTCGAGCAACTAATAGAGACAGCTGTGTCAAGTGGTGTCTACTAAGGAAGCTCTTTAGACTCAGTGGCCAAGGTTTTTATTTGAGGCTGGTTATATTCCTGACTCCCAGAAGGAAAACAGGTGTTCAACATTGTTTGCATAAACAGTTTAAGCACAATAAGCCACTCTTTCCTGATTTATGTTAAAGTTCTAGATCTGTGTAGGAAACTGTTTACCACTCAAGTTCACAGATGCCAATGAAGAGCTAACCTTGCAAACAGCCCTTTCTAAAAATAACAAGTCATCTGGAATTATGGAAGATTTCAAGAGAGAATTATTTTCTGTCTTCAATGCCATATGCATCCAATCATGGTACCTGAGAACTATGGAAGGGCAAAGGATCCTTTAAGCATACTGTTTATGCTATCTTCTCTCATATTAATACTAAAAACAATCCATAAACCTCAAACTCACCTTGCACTTTACAACCTACACTTTCATTATCTGGGTTGATCTTCACAACATTCCTGACAAGTAAGCAAGTAAGAAAGTATCTCCACTTTATAGTTCAGGAAAATATACTTGGATTTATTTTCAGAACAATGAACATGGTATCTTAGATTTGTTAGCACATTGTTTTCTCTAAGCACACTCATATTCTCCTTTAATTATCACAAGAACCCTATGAAGCAAGCATAGCAAATATTACTGTCCCCATTTTGTAGGTGAAAAAAGGGGCTAAGAAAACATAAACCATTTGCTTCAGGTTTCACAGCTACTAAGGAGCCCAAGTCCAGCTCCTAATCCAGTCCTCTTTCCAAATATTTTTCTGACTAAAATGATATGATTCTAGGAAAAACTTTCAGGATTAAAGGCAAAATGTTTAACCTGACCACTTTCTTTCCTGGTAGCTTTAGTTGTTAGGGCAAACATCCTACTTAGGAACACTTATAACTCAAATATTTATTTTTTATTTATTTATTTATATTTTAAAAAGACTATTGATTGATTGATTGAGGCATGCAAGCTCTTCGTTGTGGTGCCTGGGCTTCTCTCTACCTGTGGCGTGCGGGTTTTCTCTTTTTCTCTCTCTAGTTTGGCGCATGGGCTCCAGGGTGTGTGGGCTCCGTAGTCTGCGGCACCCAGGCTCTCTCCTTGAGGCACGTGAGCTCAGCAGTTGTGGCGCGTGGCCTCAGCTGCCCCACAGCATGTGGGATCTTAGTTCCCCGACCAGGGATCAAACCCATGTCCCCTGCATTGGAAGGCAGATTCTTTACCACTGGACTACCAAGGAAGTCCCCTCAAATATTTATTAAACGTCTCTGTGTGTGACACTGTGTTAAGTGTGAAGGATGATAAAAAATGTACTATTACTTGCCTTCTTTTCAAATGTAATGTGCAACACAGCTGGAAGAAATAAAAATCAGGTACATAAAAATTTAAATACCATTTAGCAGACCATACACAAATACATAGAAAAGATAAAGCAGTATGACCAACGCGGGGTTATTCCAGGAATCTAAAACTGTGTGAACATTAGGAACATCTTTTGATGCAATCCATCCCATTAAAGTGAAAATCCATATGAGCAACAAATGCAAAAGAGTAGTCAATAAAATTTAATATCTAGCCATTATTAAATAACTTTTTTCTTATGGTAATTAGAAAATTTACCAAAAAAATGGCAACATATTTAATGGTGCAAAATTTAAAACATCCCTTTAAAATTCAGGAACAAGGCAAAGATTATCTACAAGACAACTTCTTGTCAATGTTGTGCTGTTATTTCCTAGCCTGCACATTAAGATAATGAAAAGAAATAACAGATGTTAAAACTGTAAAGGAAGAATCCAAACTTCACTTATTATGACTGTCTCAACAGAGAATACCAAGAACCCTCAATTATTAGAACTGGAGTTTAGGAAAGTTGCTGAGTAAAATTAATATGCAATAATCAATAATAATTCTATATACTAGTTAGAAAATGCAACTTATGAAAACATATAAAAAATAAAGTAACTAGAAATAAATTTAATAAATATACAAGACCTGAAACTATAAAACTTTACTGAAAAATGTTCAAATAAATGTTACTCCAAAAAACTGGAATAACATGTTCAGATAGCTCAATATCCTAAAGATATCAGTTATTCCCAAAATGAACTAGAAATTCAAATCAATTTCAATCAAAATTCCAATACGAGATTCTAGAATTTCTACTGAAGAACAGCAGAGGACCAAGAATAGCTACCATTTCTTCTGAGGAACAAGGAAGATAGTTGGCCTCTCAGACCAAAAAAAAAAAAGGAAAGCATTAAGACAACGAGTATAGAAAAATACAACAGTGGAACAAAGAGCCCAGTAACATGTTCATACACATATGGAAATTAATATACTTACAGCTGGAACTGTAAACCACTGAGGAAAGGATGAGTTTAAACAATGCTGAAATGCGTATCATAAATAAAACATCCCTACCTCATAAGCACACAAATTAATTTCAAGCAAATAAAAGACAATAGGCCCCAACTTTAAAATCTGTAGAGAAAAATATAGAATATCATTAAGGCCTTGGCTATAAGGAAGAATTTAGCCAAAAAGCAATAATCATTAAAGAAAGAATTACATTAAAATAAAGAACTCTTGCTAATCAAAACATATCATAAAAAAACAAGCCAAAGAGCATTAGAAGACTCCTAATAGTTGACTCAGAATACGTAAAGAATGACTATAAATCAGTTTAAAAAAAAAAAAGACAAACCAATTGAAAAAGGCAAAAGATACTAAGAGGCATTTCACAGAACAAGAACAAAACACACAAAAGACTAGTAAAATTATGAAAAAAAAAGTGTATCTTCATCAATGATCAGAGAACACAAATAAGAATAAGAACAGGACACCACTTCACACTCATCTCTCAGCAAAAAAAAAAAAAAAAAAAAAATTGACACAACACCACGGGTTAAAGAGGATATAGATTAAAGGGGACTGTGGATGGGAATGTAAACTGGTACAATCACTTTGGGAAACAATTCAGCATTACCAAATAAAGCCAAAGATGCACACACTCTATGACCCAGCATTTCACTGAACTATTTCCTCTCTCCTCAATAAAAAAACAAAAAAAGTCAGTCCTAAGTTTCTAAACATACACTACAAGCCATTACTAAGTTGTAGCCCGCAGTACAAACCTGTGTTTCAAAAATCGCTGCTCCTCAAACTTTTTGGTCTCAGGACGCCCTTACACTCTTAAAAATTACTGAAGACCCCAAAAAGCTTTTGCTTATGTGGGTTATATCAATTGATATTTATCACATGAAAAATTAAAACAGAGAAAATTTAAAGATATTTACTAATTTAAAAATATTAAACCCATGATGTTATCATAAATATAATTTTTGAATGAAAAATAACTATGTCATCCAAAAAATTTAATGAAAAGAGTGGCACTGTTTTACATTTTTTGCAAATCTCTTTAACTCTTGGCTTAAAGAAGGCTGCTAGATTTTATTTGCTTCTGCATTCTCTCTGTTTTGGTTAATGTACATGAAGAATCTGGTCTCCCACAAAGTGGCTGGATAAGGAAGGACACTGTAGACCCCCAAAGGTCTTCAGACCACTCTCTGAGAAATGCCACGCTAGAGAAAATTTTGCACATGTGAAACATATAGAGATGATCACAACAGGACTGTTTACAATAGTTGGCAAACAAATGAACAAACCCTAAAAACCCCAAAGCCCATCAAGATACTACACTATACAGAAATATAGAAGAGGCTCTGTCATTTACTAGTTGTGTCACCTTGACTTAACCTCTTTGTCCCTCATTTTGCTCATTTAAAAATGGAAATACTAAGGCCAACCTCATAAGATTATTATGAGGATTAAATGAGTTAATATATAAAAAGTATTTAAAATGCCTGCTGGATAGTACTATACTAGTATTATATATTATTATAATCTCAAAATATGTGTGTGTGTGTGTGTGTGTGTGCGTGTGTAAGAGTAAAAGAGAAGCAGGAAGATGCACTAAGGGGCATGAAGGTATTCATTTTATTATACTCAAAAATAAATCCTTTATATATTTAACGTTATGAAATCTATGATACATTCATAAATCACTTTTAAGAGAAATACACAGCAGGTTTGTCAATGGGCCTGGCAAAAAAGCCAGGGAGACCAATTAGGAGATTAGCTTATTAATTAAGTCCAAAGTGACCTAAGAGTGTTGACCATGGTTACCGGGGAAAATTTAAAACAAAAACAGGAAAGATATTCTGTTTCAACACTAGGCTGCCTGTACTTTCATTATCATTATGTCTGATCATACTTATTTTCCTGAGGCTCTCCACTAGTGGGTTAATACATAGCAATCTTTCAATAAACGTTAGCTGCTAGTTGTTACTCTTCTTGCTGTTGTTGCAGAGAAAGAATGCTTACAAGAACAATTCAAAAGTATCACCTACTTCCATGTTGTTCACATTTGAGATTTACATTGCACCTGCTTCCCAAAGACTGTTATTTGTGAATCTACCTGATGAAAACCCTTGCCTCCTAAAAGCATTTCCACTTACTATACCTATGCTGGGTTTATCAATGTTAAATACAATAGAAATAATTAATGTTCACAACCCTGAAATCTCATTATGAGTAGCCTTCTGAGTTCATGTTGTAGTTTTAAAAGGTCTTCTTTCGTTGCCTTATTTTATGATCGGCTATCTGTTAAGCTGGAGTGCTTTTTAAATTCTGTTGGAAATGCCAGCCTTATTTCTGACAGGACAGTTAAAGTATCTAAGCAGGGCCATTTCTTATACACTGATAAGTTAAATTTAGTCATTTTTGTTTTGAGACATAGTGACTTCCAAATTAGACATTTTGATTTAGCAGGTAAAGTTAAGAAAGTTATACTTTGATTTGTAAAGGGTCCTAGGTATCCTTAGTGTACTCTGAGTATTTCGAATCCACTTAAAGCTGAGTTTAGCATATAAAAATATATATGCTTTCCTATTAAACACTCTATAGGATTTCTGTCCAGGGTATCTTAAAGACTAAGGGTTGACCACACCCCAGTAACCACTCTCAGCTAGGTGGCCTTGGCAGAGTTCAGCTCAAAACAACACTTATAGGAGTTTTCCTTGCTCAGTCTCCAAGTACTGTTTTGAGAGCGGTGAAAAGCCCTCCTTTCCCAATTATGTTTAATTATTTTTTCTCCTGATTAAATCTGATTAATCACAACTCCTATATCATCTCATCCATCTACTTAATGACATTTCTTAATAGTCTAATAGCTCGTCTTTTATCTTCCCTTTCACTCAGCTAATTCCTGGATAACTCCAATTGTTTCCTTCCTTCCTTCCTCTTAATCGTCCCTGACCACTCTACAAACTTGCTACCCCCACTGTGCTGAAACTCTGAAGATCACTTCTGGCCTCATTAACACAAATTTTAACAACAGTCACCAAAAGCTGAAACTGAGGAAAAGTGTGTTTTCACCAGGGTGACTCTGCTTTTACTGTCCCCCTAAGCTTTTCCCCGTTAACTTCTTTGACAACCTTACCCTGATATTCTACTCTCACTATCTCTCTTTTTTCATATTTTAACCTATTTTTACAATTCATGTAACCGAACTCTACCTCCACACTACCTCTGCTCAATTCAAATTTTTACAAGTTTTCTGAAAACACCTCTTGTCTTGGCACATATTCCAAAATGCCTGCGGTGAGTTTTTCTCCTTCCTTTTCTGTTCCTGGGACAAGCATTTCCGATTCCTTCACCACCCAGCTAGCTCCACCTTCTCTACCCAAGCACTGCTAATCACTCTCGCCTAGGTTATTCTAGCAGGGTGGCATTTATCAAACTGTACTGTGTAATAATCTAATTACGTGTAGTTTCTCTTCAGTGCTTTGCTCCTTCAGAGCAGGGGTTCTCCCCTATTCATCCGTGTAATCCTAGAGCCTAAAAGTACGCCAGACACTCAGCATTTGCTAGGTGAAGAGCTAATGGCTCCAGCTTGAGCTGCTTCACATTCACATTTACTGCCTATCTATTCCCAATGCGGCAGGTCCCGCTCCAATTCCACAAAATACCAGTGACTGGATAGGCTGGTGGCTCTTGTAGAGGCCAATACAATATTTAAGATTGGCTCCCCTTGTCGCCTCTCTAAAAGGGCATTTACTACACACTGAGGTCACCGTAATATAGAGGGAGGTGGGAAGCGCGCGCGCTCGAGGTAGGATGAGCACAGATCGAAGTTACTGGGAGGATGGGAGGGGGAGGCACTGCAAGCAAAGGAATCAGCAGAAGCACTCAAGACTGCGTACAATTCAACAGCTGCCCATTAAGCCGACTAGAGCGCCCACCTGGTCTCGGAGAGTTTCCAAGAGGGGCCGTTACACCCACGAGACCCAGGAGCCCTGTTCTCGCAGGCCAAGGTGTAGGTAGTCATCCCTGCGAGTCCAGGCCACTTTCGGCACCTGGGCGGCTAGGCCGAAAGATAAAAGAGGCGGCGGGGGGGGCGGGAGTGACGGGCCCGGCCTGTCTAAATGGAAGGGTGCAACCTTGACATAGGAGCGGTGGGCGCCGAGGTAGCAAGGGGCGATCTAGGCGCCCCCCGCCGCTCCCCAAGATGGAGTGAGACTCTGGGCCGAGAGCGCTCTGAAGAGTGAGAGAAAGCAAAGGGGCGCCAGGACCGACCCGGGGCCTATTCGAACGTCAACCGCTTCTTACCGAGAACTGAGAAGCCGAAGTCTCAGAGACCGACGCTGCCGCCATCTTCCTGCCGACCTCCGCAGCCCCGGGAGGGTCCGGGTCCGCGTGCTGTTCTTCAAGATTCGAGAGCCGCCCGCCAGGGGCGACCCTAAACCGAACCCCTGATGGAAGGGGCTGGTATGTTGGCCCCGGGTCTGGAAACCCCTGCCACACACCCCCACAGGGCCGCCCACACTCGGAGTGCACACCAAAAGCGCAACACGTCCTAACAGACGTCCTGGCTAGCCAATCAAAAAATCAGACGTCTTCCGGTGGTAGGAGAATCCGCCTCTTCCCTCGGTGACGTCACAAGGTAGCGCGCCGCGGGGACTGGGGTGGCTGGCTACCGGGCGGCTCTTGAACGGGTTCTGCACAGGGGCGGGCATTCTCGAAGGGGAAGCGTGGGCGAGGCGTTGTGTTGTCTCCAGTGGCGACTGAATGGGATGACTGTAATAAAAGCGAATGCGAAGCTCAAAACACTCCATCACTTCCCTTGCGTTAATCGCCGGAGAGAGCGTGAGTTTGAATCAGGGACGCCTCTCCACGTGAGGTACTTACCTTTCGACCAATAACAAATAGGAGAGGGAGCTTAAAGATTTGGTCCAATAGAAGTCAAGGGAAAAAAAAACAGTAGGAGCAGAGAGTAAACCTCCGCAAACAACTGCCCAATTGGATTCGGAAGTTTCCACCCAAACCTGGGACTGGCTGCTAGGAAAAGCCGCGACCGGGACCTTTGGGCGGGGTGAGTTTAAAGCGGCTTTCGCGCGCTGAGAGCGTCGGGCTTTTATTGGCCAGCGACTTCCTCCCTTTGTGGGAGCTCCCTGCGTAGCGGGGGTTAGGAGTTGGGCGGAGCGACCGAGTGACGCAGTAGCCGCCCCAGCCAATCAGAGGTGGGGAAGGGAGGCCGAGGAGGAAGCGGATCCGTCGCCGCGCAGCTAAACCGCAGCGAACTATCCGCTTCGTCTCCCTCCGCCGCTCTCGGGGCCTAAGCGGGAGCTGCTGGGAGGGCGTCACTGGGTGGACTGGGGCGGAAGTGGAGGCGGAGGGAGACGGCTGCGTCTCCAGTACCTTGGTCTCTCGCGTCAAGGCTCTGGTGGGCGCGGGGGAGGGGGAGGAGGAGGAGGAGGAGCCCGCGGCCCGGGCGGCGGCGGCGGCGGCGCCCGAGTTCCCCGTAGGGCCCCGCCTCGGAGCGGGCGGCGGTGGAGGAGGAGACTGAGGAGCAGGATGGCGGCCTCGGCCCTGTACGCCTGCACCAAGTGTACCCAGCGCTATCCCTTCGAGGAGCTCTCCCAGGGCCAGCAGCTTTGCAAGGTCCGTGGGCGCTGGGTGGTGGGCGGGTGGGGTTTCCTCGACCATAGCCCGAGGGAGCTGGGTGCCCGCTGCACTGCAGCCCCTCTCTCTTCGCCGGCGCCTTGGGGGTTTGGAGCCCTCGCCTCCTCACTCAGAGACCCCGTTATCCGAGGACCTGGGCATCAGCTGGGAAAGCCCCTGAGAGGAGGACGGAACCCTGCCCTCTTCCAAGCGACCCAGGAGGGGGCCGGGCCCCAGCAACGTTGAGGGGTCTCAGGGGTGGGGCTGCGTGAGGCAGCCACCTGTCTATGCCGCAGAGACCCCGGGATGGAGATGTTTTCATCTCGGTTTTCTGTCTAGTCTGTCCTCTCCTTCCACCGGGAGGCAGAGGACGGTGTTTGCACTTTCTTGCTAGGAACCTGAAGCCGCAAAGCTGATGGCATCCTTCTTCCCTGTCCAGGAAAGCGAAGCGTCTGGCTTGGGAACAGAATGCTCTATGATTTGGAGCTCCTCCCATCCCATTAAAGCCGGGATGCTGTCTGTGAGCAACGGTGCAAAATAATAAGTAGTTTCACATTTAACCAGTCCTTGGAATCGGCCCTGACAGCTTATTTTAATTTATCTGTTGCGTACCCCCCCCATCTAATAAAGACAAAGACACATAAGCCTTCTCTAAGGAATTATGCTGTAATTGGCTACTTATTTGATAAATCATTCAATTTTCTACGTTGGGGGACAGATTTTATTGATGTTTTAGGCATTTGACTAGGTTGGGTAATAATTTTCCACCAGAAACGTGAAATTTTGGGGACCTTGAGATAGATAGTGACTAACATATTGTCTTATTACAGGAATGTCGGATTGCGCATCCCATTGTAAAATGTACTTACTGCAGATCAGAATTTCAACAAGAGAGGTTTGTATATTGAACAGTTTTTGATTGTTAAAGACAAAGTATTGTCTGTAAGGAATACTTGAGGGTTGTAATCCCATATTTATGTTACAGTTTTTTTTAAAAATTAAATGGTTTAGTTTCTAAGCTTTAAGTTGTAAGCCCTTTTTGCATGGTAGGAGAGAGAATGCTGACCAAAAATTAATGGGTATTTTACAGCTAGACTTTATACCTGAGGAGATAAAAAATAAATTATTGCATGGAAAATGTACAGCCTTGCTAATGAAAAGTGCAAATATAAACTGTTACTGTTAAACTATTAAAAAATGGCAGAACGTTAATGCTGACATGGACCTGAGGAAAGGTCTATAGTGTTACCAGCTACCTTCCAAGGGTGAAATCCAGTAACTTTTTACCAGTGGAAGAACAGCACATATTTCTTAATGGAGTGATTCCTGTTAGAGCCTCAGTGCATGCACAAGAGCTTAAGAGAAGAACAAATAATTTTTTCACAAGTAGGTGTGAGCATCATAATAGTGGAGAGCACCCAGTGGAAGGTTAGATAGGCACTGGTGCTGTGCATAAATAGTGGCAAGTGTGAGGATTTTGGAACTAGATAGAAAACAATAGGGTTTTTTGATTTGTTTCCATTTAAAATACACAATAAAAATGTATGAAAACATTTATCTTAATTAAGGGGAGCAAAAAAGATCCTAAGAAGATCCTAAAAAGATCCTAAGAAGTTCCTAAAAAGATCCTTACGTTTGCATTTTTAAAAAATTCTTACTCTGTGTTAGAGTAAGTTTTAAGTACTACTAAAGCACATGGTACACTTCTACTAATAGTACACTTTGCTTGCTTTAGTTCAGCATCGTGCTGCATAAGTTTCATCATCGATATACAATTTCCTTTTCAGCAAAACTAACACGATTTGTAAGAAGTGTGCTCAAAATGTGAAGCAATTTGGCACCGTAAGTATATCTTATATTTTCATCTCATTTTATTGCTGCTGGTCAATTAATGTTTTCACAAAGATGGACCTTTTAAAAAATATGTATGCTATGTTCTTAAATATTTCAAGTACCAAAATATTTCAGGAAAGAAACTTTCTATAGAGAGTCTGATGAGAAGATGAAATTTTAAAACAGTCATATTATGTGCATGTTTATATATATTGAATTTCAGTGGGGAAGTTATGATTTTATTCTTTAAGGAGTCAAATATAGCAAACAAACTCCTGGTTGTAGAGAACCTACTTATAAAGTTTGCATAACTGTACTTTACCTCTTCCTCAGAACCTCTGACAATTTTTATATAGTGGCACAGTTCAGGCATTTAGTCACAAAAGTCAAGAAGTTATCCTAGTATAAGTTTTTTTCTTATATGTATATTATAGTTATTATTGGTATATTACAGTCATGAATAGTCAAATTTCTGGCCTTAAGGGATTCTAAAATCTTCAGTTGTCTTTTGAATATCAAAGAACATCAAGGTATGTTTGTTATAGTTATGTTGAATATGCTTGTGCCAGTTTTTTTTAGTTGAAAACTCACCTATTTCTTGCATCAGCTGTACCTATATATGATGAAAAGTTGTTAAATGTATTTTGAATAAATGATATAGTAATTAAGCTAACAGGATATTAAGTTAGTAGAAATTCACTCCCCCAAATACTGGATACATGAAACTTTTGTCAGTGTGTACCTTTGTTTTCATTTATTGAAACGTCTTTACATGTAGCTTTTGTATTATATAACATACTATGCAGGTCATAAGTACATTTTTCAGGATCTTATTTAACTAACGAAAAGTTTAATGAGTCTAGAAATAAATGTTAGCAAATGAATAGAAACATAATAAATGTCTTTGACTATGATAGGGCAACATACTTCACAGAAAACTTTTTGCCTATTAGTTTCCTTAATTAATTCCTAAAATATGTCCTGTTCACTGGGTATATTTTATGCAGCAAAATTTTAGTATTTTAAAATGTCTCAAAGAAAATATATATCTGTTTTTCAGCCTAAGCCTTGTCAATACTGTAACATAATTGCAGCATTTATTGGTACCAAGTGTCAGCGTTGCACAAATTCAGAAAAAAAATATGGACCACCTCAGACTTGTGAACAGTGCAAACAGCAATGTGCTTTTGATCGGAAGGAGGAAGGAAGAAGAAAGGTATGTTTTATTTATTTTATGACATCTGGAAATTAAATAAAACACAAACAAGTTGGAAGTTATTATACTTAATGTATTACTGAAGCTTGATGTATTCTTTGGGTCCCTGAAAGCAGGTGGTTAGAAGAAAGTGCAGGAACAGTGCATTTTCTCCTTGCTGGCATGATATGTAGATTCCTGTTGATCAGTTGAGATTACTATACTTTAAAAAACGTTCTGTGATAGCTATTCTGTACTATTTGGTTATCCAGTATTTGGTGTGGGAGAATTACTAACTGCTTTTAAATCTTTTCAGCTACTTACCTTTTTGCTGGTTACTTGAAGTTGCTGGTGTGAAAATATACCTGATGGCACTTTAACACATATGATTCAAAGTTAGTCATGTACCTTTTGATTTGGGGCTCATATTTTATACCATTGTTTGTTTTTCTCTACCTACAGTGACTTAAAAGGTATCTATATGTGTGTGACATTTCTCTGCTGAGCATTCACACAGGCCTCCTGATGACTGTCAGTTTCAGTTGATTTGGAGGATGACGGTCTCTTTGAGGGGCTCTGCCGTGTTTCTCCACAGCAATATATGTACCCTAGTTGTAAGACATGTTCCTCCAGCACTTCTCATTTGAACAAATAGAGGATAGGAACTTAATTTTAGTCTTAATTTTGGAAAGAAGTCTCTTTTCCTCCCCGTTGACACGCAGACACTGGCCTCCCATTGTCTGTGAGAGTTGTGTTCTATAAAGTTGCTGCAAACACTGAGTTAGTGAATAGAACTGTTGCTCCTACGGACAATACAGGATAGGTCCCTGCCTCTGGTCACAACGTGGTAATCAGTGGATCGGTACCTAATTTTGTTTTGTTTTGTGTATGTTTCTGTTTAAAGACACCTTAATATATATTGTTGATTGATTAAATTGAACTCATAGCAAACAGCACTATAACTATGCCTGAATGAATCTTATCTAACAGATATTTTCCACATAAAGTACATCATAGTCGCCTTATGCTTAGGAACACTGTACATCACTTTAGCACTACCTTTGGGGACCATTTTAACAGTGAAATCACTAATAAAAAGCACAAATGTGAAAAACATGATAGTAGGTAGACTGAAAAGGATACTTGTTTACGGTATGAGAGCTGAAGAAAGACAGCAAAGCATCACCGTGTTAACCTCATCTGGGAACATTTGCCGTCTAGCTACACACATTTTTTTGCTCTTCTGTTTATGTGGGTGTATGATCACAAAAGTGCTACAAATTGATTTAGGGGTGACATAAATTTTAGCTAATAGGTGGTGAATTTGCCAATACAAAATCTGCAAATGAGAGTCGATTCTATATGTCATTCAATCTCATTTTTTCTTTAACAGTTTTGCTTTCATGGGAAATACTTTGTCATTTTAGTAGTTACACAGTAATTTAAGAATTTATGATAGTGCTTAGATAAGGTTTCTTTGAAGTATATCATCAAGTTATGCTTATTTTCTAGTAATAAGAAAATAAGTTTTCCTCTCCAAATTTAAAAATGCCTCAAAACTAATGGAAGTCCATATATCATCCTTTCTAATTTTATGATCCTCTAAATAAGCATTTCCCCAAGTTTCGGAAAAGTCTACTTTTACTTCCATTTTGCAACAGTCTGTGTGTGTGTGTGTGAGAGAGAGAGAGAGAGAGAGAGAGAGTGCGCACATGCACACCAGCAGTTGAGCAGTTTATCTTCACCTGGTTTCACTTATAGCCAGTTACACGTATATTTAATCTAATATAAGCATTTTCTTTTAAAAGGTTGATGGGAAGTTATTATGCTGGCTCTGTACTTTATCGTACAAGAGAGTTTTGCAGAAGACAAAAGAACAAAGGAAGAGCCTGGGATCGTCACATTCAAATTCATCTTCTTCATCTCTTACTGAGAAAGACCAGCATCATTCAAAACATCATCACCACCATCATCACCATCACCATCGTCACAGCAGTAGCCATCACAAGTAAGTACTTTGAAATTGTGTTTTCCAAAGTCCTCACTGGCATTTTAGTGCCAGATTTTAGTGTTTAACTTTTTGTAAACGCTAGCTATGTGCTTGTCTAGTTTCCATTGTACATGGTAAGCTTCTTGTGTGTTACCATGACAGCTTCTAGGGCTGTTCCCCACTTTATTCAGTGTACAGAATTACACATAATGAGTGTAGTTGTTTACCATAAATATAAAGATAGGACTTTTAGAGATTTACAACATAAAGTTATGATCATATAATGAAGTCAGAATATAAGTACATCAGAGTTAATTGATGCTTCATTGATTCATGTTATCAAAAGCCTCAATATTCTTTTTTTGTTCAAAGAATTGTTAGGATTTTACTTGTAAAAATTTTATTTACCTCAGTTACTATTAACTTTTTTTAGTTAAAACAAATTTAAACCAGTGACTAGGAAATGTATTTTTGGAGAACAGATTGCAACACTGTCATTTGTGACCGTGATGGAAGCATTCTAAACCTTGAAGGTTCACAAAGTGTGAGAAGTAATCTTTTTGACATGGTACTTTGCTTTTTTTTAAAAACAGACAGGAACTCTTCAAATATTAACAACTACTTGATTTTTAAATTGCCTTAGGGAGAAAAGTTACATAGTAGTAGTATCTTAACCTTTTATGTGTGTAAAGTTTTTTTAAGGTGTAGTTTTAGTCTTCATGGACAAATCAAGAATATTAAAATGCAAAATAAACACAAAAATTAAAATGGAGAAGAAGGGGACATGATACCCACTGATTTTCAGGAGAATTTATTTTTTTTTCACAAATTTCTCTGAGCCTTTTTAAAGTTCTAGACAGTTAAAACAGTTTCATTTACAGAAAACTGATGCCTGCCCTAGTTAGGAACACATGAAGATATTTGTGGAATGTAATGTAGTTCTGTTTAATTAACAACATTTGATTCTGAATTATAGGCAAGCACATATTAGATTATGGGGGTTTATTGAGGCACTGAGATTGTTTGCTTCTCTAGCAATTTTTCCATTTGTCTCACTGTGTTGTAGTGCTTTCTGGATGTAACAGTGGTAGACTGCGTAATGACTTCTAATCTGGCTACTTTGAAGAAATCTTGTGGTCTCTGTATCAGTGTATCCCAAGGAACAAAGGAATGTAAACCTTCCTTGATTTTGCTTCTTGCTTTAGGAAAAAATATGAGGAAATAACTACCATGATGATAACTGTCAGACCTAAGACTCAGCTGAAATGTCCCTTTCCCTTGCCTTTTACAGATAAATTTGTTTTAGCATGATGTGAAAGGACACACTCAGATTATGTTTATAAAGATCAAATTTTGTGACAGGAACTTAATCTTTTGAAATTAAGGTTTCAGAAGTAAAGGGAAAGAGAATGGATTGACTTTTTATTTTCCTTTTGATTATTTAAGATATGCAAATACTATTTTGTATTTGATGAGTAGGCAACCAGTTTGTGGAGCCCTATCTTAAGTTCATTGGATAAGGATGATTATGAAGAGCTTACATATTGTGATATATAGTGATGGGGGAAGGAAGAAACTCAGGTTAACATGGATGCAAGAAATAGCCCACCTCAGAAAGCTGAGATTCTGTTTCTTTTAAGTCATTATTAATGTCATTTTTCTCATTTTGAGGTCTGGATAGTTCTGTTAATTC
This sequence comes from Pseudorca crassidens, assembly GCF_039906515.1. NCBI lineage: Eukaryota > Metazoa > Chordata > Mammalia > Artiodactyla > Delphinidae > Pseudorca > Pseudorca crassidens. The sequence continues at coordinate 72,268,659 of NC_090304.1, read as the reverse complement.
ATGTGTGATTATATACCTTGCTAATGCTTTTAATGAAATTTGTAAAAGAAACAAAATGGCAACTGAATTCCTCAGTAAGGTTGCCGTTCATTGCCACAAGTAGAGAATAACTCAGGTTGAGAGAATTACAGCTGCTGTTTCCCCAGCTTGTTATTTATAGCTGATTCTTAAGAACATGGTTAAAAAGCTTCTACAGCTAAAAGAATAGTAAATTTTATATACACACACAAACATATGTACATATTTTTATTTTGTGTATGCTAGCACTGTGCTAAGTGTCTTTACATAGGTAACTCATTTAATCCTCATTTTCCCTATAAGGTATGTTTTATATCCATTTGACAGATGAGGTAACTGAGACTCAGGGATTTTAAGAACTTGCAAAAGGTCACACAGCCCAGGTCTTTTTAACATCTCTTATATTGTATATACAGTGGACCCTTGAACAACATGTTAGAACTGCATAGATCCACTTATATACTTAGATTTTTAATTTTTTTTTTACTAAATATTTACTACAGTTCTACATGATCTGTGGTTGATTGAGTCTGTGGATGCAGAACCTCCTATATGGAGGGCTGACTGTAAAGTTAAGTGCAGATTTTCAACTGCACAGAGGATCAGCACCCCCAAACCCCCATGTTGTTCAAGGGTCAGCAGTTTACGTGGTGTGCAGTACATAGGAGATGCTCTGCACCTGTTGAATGAATAAGCTAGAGGTTAATGAAGGATTGGCCAATGTGAAAGTACAGGAAAAAAGTATGGACAATTCATAGTGAGTTATAAAGTGGTTGCTAGTATTGCGGCATAGTGGAAAAGAAGTAGTACTGTAGTAGTAATTATAAGTAAAAGTAAAATCAGTAGTTACTATGAGATTTCCCAGTATTATCAGCATGACTGCTCCAGAGTACAGCCTAATGAAAGATGAGACTTTGGAAAAGATTCTTAGGAAAACTAGGAAAGAAAGAAAAACTCAGATATTTCCTGGTTCAACTTGACACACTATTGTGAGCAACTTGAGTTATTCCAAAGGAATCTCTACGTAGGCTTATTAGGAAGGCCTTAACTTTAAGATAAAACATCTGTCTGAAATAGTAAGGGTAGCCTAAGAATGATGATTTTCAGACTTTGTCATTATAGAACCCTGTTGTGGTGGTTTTCATGCTCATATACCCTAACCCTTAATATGATATTAAATTGAATTATTGAAAGTCCTGATTAAAAAGAAAATCCAGTCCCTATCATCTTACCTTTCTTAAACAACTTAAGATGGCTAGTAGTCATTTGATTAGAATTTATCTTATTGGAATGGATTTATTCAATATATATTAGCTTAGGCTGAAAACTTAGTTGAATATGCCTTTCTCAGAACAAAAGAATATAAACATATATCATTTGATTCCATTGGGAAGAATGCTGTTAAAATGTTGATGGGTTAAATAAATGTTATTAGATATCATCTGTGTATTTTTCAGAATCAGCAATCTGAGTCCAGAACAAGAGCAGGGACTGTGGAAACAGAGGTAAATATGTTAACGTATTTTATGAAGTATTTTGACATGTATTTTTTAACATGTGATATTCCTTTAACTTTGTTACTTAGGCTTTAAAAAAACTGATGTTCAGTAAAACTTTAGGGGAAGAAGAATAACTTTTCATTTGATGCCTATGCCCTTTTTACTCTAATTATTTTTATTAATGTTTGGTTTCAGCCATAAATCCTCTGCAGCAATTCAGAATGAAACTCCAAAGAAAAAGCCCAAATTGGAATCTAAGCCATCTAATGGAGATAGGTAAAAATGAATTCCTTTAGTGCTGTGAAAATTCAACTTAATTGAACAGTTATGGCTGATTGCCAATTATTACTAGGTAAAAGAATAGAACATGTATCTTCTACATTGACTTCTTTGAGTCACCTAGAAGAGTAAACATAATCAGTTAAAATTTTTAACTTAATTTTAGCAATAAGAAAGTGGCACTGAATGATGTTCTGTTTGGGGCATAAATTTGGGTTTTGAAAAAAAATCTGAATAGAGAACATTATCTTAATTATTCTTCAGTGAAACACAAAACTAATTGTGATATTTGAAATAGACCTGCTTGGAAAATGTTTTTAGATTTAAAGTATTTTGAGAGTGACTTTGTTTTAGTTCATTAGCCAAAAGTTTGCTGATGTTACTGTACAAATTGGCTGCCTATTGCTTTACACTAGAAGTATTGACCCCCTAAAAGCTAATACTGAATTATATTTCTGCAGGTGTATGTAATGTGTGCCATTAGTAAGGTAATTTGCCAGTTGCATCCATTTCTGTCAGGTACATATTTTTTTGCATTAGCCTTAAGGATGTTTGTGGAATTGTCTAATTTATGCAATTTGAACACCTGCTAATTTTCCTTCTACTTCATTTAACTGTGTTTTACTCTTTTCTTTTTAGTAGCTCTATAAATCAGTCAGCAGATAGTGGGGGAACAGACAATTTTGTCCTTATAAGTCAACTGAAAGAAGAAGTGATGTCACTTAAACGTCTCTTACAACAGAGAGACCAGACCATTTTAGAAAAAGATAAAAAGGTAAGTACATGGTTCACTGAAGCCTGGTAAGGTTTACATCTTGACTCTTGCTTGATAATTGCAAATTTTGTTAGACTTTCTTCAATAACTTGATCATGTTTGTGGTACATGATTCTTATAAGACACAGAAGCCCAAAGTGGAACGTAGGCCATCTAATTATGATATGTAAAAGCGGTACTTCAGAATTTTAGTTCTAAGAATCAATTGAGAGCTGATTAGAATTCTAATAATTTCTGAACATTAGTTTTCAGTAAGCCTGTAATCTAAAATTAGATCTATTGTCTTAATTTGAAAAAGAGATGTAAATGGAATATTATGTCAATTCTTTTGGTATAAGAAAGTAATTGAATATAGTCTAATATACCAATTATATATTTATTTCAATCAAGATCAAATAAGTGGAGAAAATTAATGCTGTGGGAATTTCCTATGTGGTAATGATTAACAATAGGTATCTAAGATAGGAAGTAAGTGTACTTATTGGGACTTTATCAGTTAGATAAAGAGGAATATCGAATATGTTGTCTGTTTAGTGAAAAGTTCTAATACTTTCTGTGTGCACTTGAGCAGAATTTTACCTGTTTGGGCCTCAGTTTTCTCATTTTAAAAATGAGAATATTAACACCATCTCATGGGAAGATGGTTGTGATTAAATGAGAATGTAAAGTGTTTACTTACAGCTTCTGGCATGTATAAGTGCTCATAGCTGCTATTACTGGGGTTTGGTCTTCTTTGAGGGTAGAACCTACTTCTGTACTTGCTTTATGATCCTAGACTGTCTGGCTTGACCTATTTCAAACATATCATTGCAATAGGAAAACATTAAAAGCGTTCTTTTAAAATTATCAACAAGTTGTGATTATGAATATGTAGTATGTAGCTATCTCTGAGATTCCATAGTAGTTCTTGAGTCTGAGTTGGCTTTTACTCTGGCTTTCATGTAAAAATGTAACTTTTATGTTACATTTTCCCACACCTTGATGATTAATGGATTTAAATTTATTTTAATACATTTGTACCTTACCTTAAGCAAATTCGATAAATGAAATTTAGGATTGACATAGACAACAATAGGATAGTTAGGAGTATTTTATTTTTTATGGTTCTTTTTGCTTAACAACAGAATATTTTAAATTAGCTTTAATGGAAATTTGTTTTACATACAAAATATTAGAAACATTTCTGTTATACAAAGACAGGTCTATCTGTACTAACCTAGATAAAAGTTGAATAAAATGGGAAGTTTACTATAAAATAGCAATGATTCCAAAACTACGTAGTAATGAATTGTGGAATTTTGGCTTTTTTAGATGTTTTTTTTTCTTCAAGTATCACTATTCTATGTTAGTGCAGTTAGTGAAAAGTTTTCTGGTTTTGTTAGTGTTCCTTTTTTCTTAAACACTAATGGGGATGGAAATTAGCAGTACTATGAGGAAAATAATTGTAAGCCTAAAATAGCTACATACTTACAGCTTTTTAAAATAATGTAAATGTAAGACAACCACGTTATTTTCTAGAATTTATTTCACTTTATTCAGTGACTTCTAGAGCCAGCGATGTACTAGATCATGAGGATAAAAAGGTGAAATAAGACATGATTCTTATCTTCCAGAAATTCATAATCTGGAGGCAACTCACAGTGTAGTGATGAAAATATCATAGCTTATCTGATGTGAACTGACATTTCAGAAAAGGAATTCCTTTGTAATGTAGAAAGCAGGATTCAGTTATTCTTTGAACTGGACAAAAAGCGAGAGCTTTTATTCAGAAAATCAGAATATAGGGCACTGTGACTTCCTTTCTCTCTTTTTGGTGTACTTCTTTGTTTACTGGCTACCGAGTAATTACAGAAAAGAACGTGCAAAACTTTAAAGCTTACATAATGAAAACCAATTAAAAATAACCAGAAGCTTTCTTCTGCCTGGTTCTTATGTTGAAGTTATATAATACCAACTTATTTTTTAGTATGAAGTCATGAGATTTTGTATCTTTATGTATGTCATTTATATTTATGAAAAAAATTGTCATATAGCTGTCTTTCCTTCCTCAAATCACCATCTTTTTTCTTACGTTGCCTAATTTAGCCCAAATTTTAAAGTAACCCCCTTTCCTTTCTTATTCTGTGTTAGTTGTATTTCTGTTCTTTGTTCTCCATTTTTACCTCAAATCTTAAGTGGTATTGGATATGGAATTCTGCACATAAATTTTAAAACAAAAGCAACATAGCTTTTGGTTGATAAGACTGTTCCTTTATGTACTTGCCCAGTGTGAAACTTTTTTCTTTTTTCATTGAAAGACTGTTGTAACCTGAAACCAGTTTTACTGTTTATTTTGTTTAGATATAATGTGAAGTATGTTTTAACTGAAGCATGTTCCAAGGTATTAACCATTAAGCTTTTCTGTTGGCATACCAGTTGCCAAACTGTGTCCAGTGAAACCACCTTTAAAAAGAAAAAAAAAAGACAAGTTCTCAAAAGTTATACTGATGTTTCAATATTATCTTAACATTAAAATTGTATTAATGTTAAAGTAGTAAATTAGATAGAATTCATCATTTCTCAAAACAAATTCGAGATAAGTTACAAAACTCAGTAAACTGCTGTTAACCTTCTCCACTTTTATAATGAATTGTGAGTTTATTGTGAAAAATATTTTTTTTTTTTTTTTTTGCGGTACGCGGGCCTCTCACTGCCGCGGCCTCTCCCGTTGCGGAGCACAGGCTCCGGACGCGCAGGCTCAGCGGCCATGGCTCACGGGCCCAGCCGCTCTGCGGCATGTGGGATCTTCCCGGACTGGGGCATGAACCCGCGTCCCCTGCATCAGCAGGCGGACTCCCAACCACTGCTCCACCAGGGAAGCCCTATTGTGAAAAATATTTAACGATGTGTTTGTGCATATGCATATATATATATATATACATGTATATACATATATATATATATATGTATTTTTTTTTCTTTAATCTTTCAGTTAACTGAACTTAAGGCAGACTTTCAGTACCAAGAGTCAAACTTGAGAACAAAGATGAACAGTATGGAAAAAGCTCACAAAGAAACTGTGGAACAACTCCAGGTAAATGAGATTATTTTTGTAAACTGTTAGGCAAGGAGGGGTAAACTTGGTTAATAGTATTCTTTCTCTTAGACTGGTATTGGTATCCCTACTTTATGCATATCTAGAGCATTTTCAGCTTTGATTTTGACTTAAAATACCTTGTAATCCTGCTCCCATTAGAAGTTATTGCCTGAAATCACTTGATAAGGGGATTCAGTAGATTAATTCTGAAACCTTTTGCCTAAAGTTCAAATGGGGTTCTCAGAGGAGGATATCACTGAAGTATGTTCAGTTGATCCTCAGGTGAAAAGCAAAAAATTAAAAATCAGATTCATGAAACTAAGGTGAAAGTAAGGTCTTCAGTACATTATGTAGTTATTCTTCCTGTTTCCTCCCAGATAATGGGAGGAGAGGTGGGGCTACAAAACCAATTTATGGGACCTCGAGTGGAGGAAATTCATGCTGCATGCAGAGATGCAAGGCCAAAGAGTGCACTTTAACCTCCGTACTGTGATTTTTAAAGTGCCAAATAGGGTTCTGCTGTATCCACAGCAGGGAGCCTCTAAGGATGTAGGCCAACCTCCTCGGAGTACTGCAGAGGATACTCAGTAAGGTGTCCATATACAAAACAACTGAATGGTGATGCCGAGAGTCACCACAGTGACGAGGGTGGTTTCTGAGGTCTGGAATGCAGAGATGGAGAGCATCAAACAGATTTAGGTTATTCCCTTATTTAAGCCTTTTTTCACCTAGGTTTCATAAATTTAGAAATCAGACTACACTAAGTTAATCATATGTTTTATCGATTTATACATTCTGACATTTGTAGAATTAAGTCTTAAAAGCATAGAAGATGGCAGCACACAGACTTTAGGCTCTTGATGGGAGAGTGTAGCTTGGGAAGGAAGGAATTAATATTGCCCTGCTTTTGTTTTTTTTTTGTTTTTTTTTGTTTTTTTAACTGTAATATCAAGGGATATTTGCTATTTCCTATCTTTTGGTTTTGTGTTCTTCATACTTTGAAAATAGCTTAAATTGAGTAAGATTGTAAAGTGGATTTAGGAACCTGTTGAAATTCAAGGTAGAGATTGCCTAGTCGTAATGCTGATCTTACTATTACAGAGAATTCTGAAGAGAAACTTCCGTAGAACCTGACACATAGTAGGAATTCAAATGGTTTGTTGAATGAGTGACGATTTATGGAAATGCCCATCTGCCCTCTGTTCTGAGAGATTGCCCATTTTATATATTAGGCTTCTTGTACATTATTGTTTCTCATCCACCAGCAAGCAGTAGTTTTATGTTATTTTACTCATTCAGTTATTAGTGCTGAATGATTACTGGAAACAAAATCTTCTGCATGGTGATCTCTTGTTTAATGTGATTTAACCAAGACATGAATAAATCCAGAATGACATGACAGAAAACCTGTGAGCAGTACTTAACTATGATAAAACTTAGTACTTCTCACTGTTCAAAAGAGCAATTTTTTGTTTCCTTTTGTAGTTGTAATCACAAGGGAACCTCTCTTTGACATCTTAGCCTGATTGGTATCTTAAGGCTACCTCTTCCTGGTTGGTAGCTGAAGTTTCATATAATTTAATAATAACTAATAATTATATAGAAGTATACATTTTCAACATAATTTTACATAGGCTCTCTTATTTGCTCCCTACAGTAACTTTAAGTTATGTGGTATCCAGATGAAGCTCTGGTCACAGAGTCAGAAGTGACATAGAAACCTATATCTTCTGACTCAGATTTAACTATACTTTTCTCCTGTTCTGCACTGACTCCCACCTCAGCTTACTCAGGTTTTCTACTTCATCCTTATTGTGAGGCCACTTCCCTTTATCATGTGTATTATTACTGGTGACATTCTGACACAGTTACGTATCCTCTTTTAACCCCACTCCCTTTAGCAACCATGTACTAGTAAGGTTCTCCACCTAAGTGAGTAAACATAGTGAACTGTTTTTCTTTTTGTCATAAGAAACTGAATGCTGAAGCAGAAAATTTATCTTGTTATAATAACTCTCAAAACATTTGAAACTACCAAACTTGAAAAATAAGCACTGAGCATCACAAGAAAAAAATTGTCCAAAATACCGAAAACAAAAAGACAAAAACCCCACAACAAATCCCAACCAACCAAACAAAAACCAAATTGTCTAAAGTATCAAGAAAGCCAAATAAAAAGTATACCTTCATTTAGGAGGTAAGTTGATAAAAGGGGAAAGGGAATTAACATTTGAGTGCCTACCATATACCAGCCACTGTGTTAGGCTAAGTGTTTTGTATATTTGATTAGTTCTTTCAACTCCTGTTGAGGTAGATGGTGAAGTTTCTGTTTTACATATGAGAAAGTAGACTCCCAAGTTACATAGCAGATAAGTGGCAGAGCCAGGATTCAAAGCAGGATCTGTGTGATTCGTAATTGACATATTCTTTTCTTGAGGCCAGCATTTCTAAACATTTTTAACTTAACTTGCTTAAGAGTTCTTAAATAATTGATTTTTGCATGGTGCATAATAAAGAAGTAATATTAGGATAAAAAATTTTAATGCATATATGTTAAATATTTCTATAAAATATATTTTAAATATACCAAAATAAGAATAAGACAGATTTGGACTTGTCCCCATTTAACAACTGACTTACTGTTTATTTTTCTTAAAGGCTTTTTTCTTACATAATTTATCAGCAAATAAATTTACTAGTGACGTGATTAGGAGACTGAATATATACATGCAGATTGAAAATTAGCTGCTAAAGAATTAAAAGGAAAAACTTCTTTCAATACCTAAGGTTTGAGTTCTTGTATTTCATACTTAGAATATGAAAATTATAAACTCATTGATTTTTTTGTTTTTTTCTTGATGAATGAGAAAAGATAGTTTGAAAATTAACTCTTTAATGATTTGCTATGTCAGTGTAAACACTTTTGTATAACAAATCTGACAGAGATCTCTTTGAGGCAAGTTTGCAGACATTTTCCTTTTTTTATGCCCTTCATTAATTTGTATTTTAAAATTTCTGTTTCTTAAGATTCCTTTTTTTAACCAGTGAGTCTATTATAGTTATATATTGAATAATATGTAGCAAACAATGAAAAGAAAACAACTTATAACTACCATGTTTACTAGGACTGGTCAGCTGAGTAATACACCAATTGATAATGGTTGCGTGCACTTGACTTCCACTAACTGCCAGGCATTCTCACTGATTTGTCGTCTGAGTTTCTCAAACTATTTCTTTTTAAAGGGAAAATAAAAATCCTTTTAAATTCTTGATGATTTTCCAAATTTGAAATTGAATTTGAAATTGAAGCCCTTAATTACCACCTTAATTATTTAATAATCGTGGAATAAAGAAATGCTATTAATCATACAGTCGAACATTAAAAAATGATTTGACTTGCAAATGTAAGATAGCTAGGATATTTGTATTTTGGAGGTCATGGGTATTAATTAGGGAGAATTTGATGGTGAAGGGTTGCGGAGGGTTGGGACGTACAAAGCCTGGGAAAGGTTTATATTCTATGAAACTGCTTTAAGATGGTATACTGAAAAGGCAGAGTGCCATACAAAGGCTAAAATTAGAGTAGAAGATAAAGCACTGAGGTTAAAAAAGTGTAGATAATAAAAAATCTTGAGACCTGTGCAGGAAAATGGTTTTCAAACGTAAACCAGAGGATATCTTCTGAAATTTTGTCAGTTCTCAGATTCCAGACTGTTGTCAACATTCTCCCTGTTTTGGCTCAAAAACTCCAAAAGCATTTGTGCATTAACATATTTGTATATATGGAGGGTCCTTTATTATCTACATTGCCACAGTTAAGAGATTACACAGGGAGATGGATGTAGTCAAAATTTGAAAATATTCACTGAAGGCCCCCATTTGTACCTTCCTCCTCACTAAGCACTAGTGACTGTCATAGCACATTGGCTTGAGGACAGTGTGTTGTCAGTGGTGGATGGAACATTTGAATGACTTGCAAATTCAGTTCAGATTGATGGCAAAATGAAATCTTGAATCTTTGAAAAGAAATTTCAGCCTTCCGTGAAAATGAAAATAGTGATGATGTGTAACTGCTCAAATTATATCAAAGCCAATACCAAGTAACTGTATGCCAATTAAAGGAACAACAACAACAACAAAAAGACCAGAAAGGGTGGTTGTGATGGGTGCTTCAAAAAGTTTTCTTTTGAATATCATTAAGAGAGTAGTCCCTTTCGGAAAGTGATAAAGTCTGAATATTTTTGCAAAAAGGACCTCTTATGCTTGCTCTATAAATATGTAAACATCAAAATGAAAGACTTTGTAGAGTTTGTCTGAAAATAGCCCTCTCAAATTATCACTTATTTGATCTTATTAATCATATAACAGTACTTATATTCATAGTTTTTGTTTCATGTTTTTCAGATAAAACAAAAATATTTTTCCCCTATTTAAAATTTTGACCCTCTTTTAAAGGGATTCACTTTAAGTTGCCTTTTGTGTAACCAATTATATCTTTGGACAACAATTACTTTAATATTGCCATTACAAAGGGGGCTGATAAACGAATCTAGCATTTTCCTTCTACATATCCAACATTAAAGAGATGAACCTAAATATATCAACTCTTTCATTTATTCTGTTAGTGTTTCAGTAAAATATTTGAAATAGTATTCTTCAGCATAACTTAATGTTTGAAACATTTTTAATCATAAATATTTTTGTCTTCCACAGGCCAAAAACAGAGAACTACTCAAACAGGTTGCAGCATTGTCAAAGGGTAAAAAGTTTGACAAAAGTGGAAGCATATTAACATCCCCTTGAGAAGTGGTTGGTTATTCATTAGTGTTTCTGCTGAAAATGTAAAATTGGAAAAAAATTCTGTGAAGCCCTTAAATTCTGTGTAGTGGAAAAATATTTTTGCACACCAAATAAATTGGCATGTTTCCTATTCACTTTTGTAACTGATATACAGCATTTTTTAAGTTGTATAACATTCAAATAAAACTTCAACTGGTTTGAAGCAACTTTTTAATTATTTGATATCCAGGAACTTTTTTGCCAGCAATAGTATTAAACAGTTGTAAGGGAGTGCATGAGTAGTGCTCTTTATAAAATACAACATGCAATAATAGAGTAGGTATGGTTTTCAGAAGTCAGAGCAGCAGGGCTTTTTGTTTTGTTTTTTGTCTTACACTATGCTAATTTCATATAAACAGTTTTCAATTTAGAAATACAAAAACTTTTAAACAAGAAAAATTGTGAACACTGGTTTTTTGGTAATTGTGTTTTTCCTTTTCATGAACATGACTTTAGGAGAGAATCATGGTGCTTTTATTAAATGGACTTCAGAGTATATGTAAATATGTTTTTTAAAGTTACATCGTTACCATTAGTTAGTAAACTAGTATTTTCATTATTGGTATAGGAATTAATGTTTATTGTACAGTATCCAAGGTAAATGTGTTTGTTTTGTAAAAACTACTGTAGATTTTTACTTACAAGTGCCTTTTTGCCACCTAATGTTTTTATTTATAGGAATGCTGATCTTTTGTACATACAGTTTGTTTTAAAATCATGTTTAATAAATGTTTGTATATAAATGCATATGTACAGAAGCCTATTTCAAAAGGAAATCAACGTTGCTAGTAAAATGTTTGAGGTTGCATTAAGAACTGATAATGCATCTAGACTTTAGATAATTTTGTGCTTTGTTTGTGTGATATGGGAAGCTGTTGGTCATTGAATTCATTGAATTATGTCAAAATACTTCCCAAAAGATTTAATTTTAAATCACTTCTGATAGAATAATTTTATTTTTTATGTCATATGGCTTCATGTTCATATTTTGTGTTACATGTTTTATTTTTCTTTTATTAAAATTTTAAAAAATTAATAATTTTTCTGCAGTGGTCCATATATCTGCTTTCCCTATAATATGTGGTTATCTAAGTTAATATTTATGTACACCATACTTAATTTGTAAGTTAAAGCAAATCTGGAAAAAAATCTCTTTTAAATAAATCTGTGATTATCTTTAAATAAATTAGAATCTACTGCAAGATTCAGGCACTATTTATAAGAAAATTATATCAGAGTCTTTAAAATTGTCTATAAAAGGTTAAGGTAGGGTGGGATAGGTTAGGAGAAGTTATTGACTAATTGTGTTCTAATCCAGTGGTTTTCAGCCTGTAATAGAATTGATCTCCTACTTAGTAAACGCCTGTTCAGAGTTTCAGTTCAATTTTAAAGCATCAAGCATTGCTAGATATACTGTATAGAGTAGAAGGCTCCTTCTCTTAGGAATTTATGGGCAAAGTAAATTTGTTTCAAGTAAACTGTTATTAAATTTATCAGTCTTGAAGCATTGATTATGAATGTCCTATCAAAGATCCTCTTTCCGCAGAACACAGGATGATTGTAATAATTGTTTTTAACATGATTCATGTTTCAGTAGATTATTCCTAGTGATTCATTATAAACAGATTTCAAATAATTCTTTGTCCAATTTGAAAACATATACCTAGGGTAATTTTCAAGTGATAGTAAAATATTGAATCAGTCAGACTTGAAAGAATTAAACCAGTTTATTTGTATGAAATCTTCATGCAGTAATCTTCCTAAACTTAGTATTCTCAACAATGATAGGTAATGCCTCCTTAACACAGATTTTAACGTTTTCAGGATTTGCTAAATTCATAATACCGTCATTACCTTTCTTTAAAACTTATAATGTTTGTATTCTGGTTTCATAGCCATTTGTCAATCCACAGTGGTCATTATGGTTTTAAACTGTGTAATAGTTCTATACCTTGTTGGAGCTGCTACAAAAGAAAGATGCCCCTTCCCCGTTTTTTAGGTAAGAGATTAAAAATTGAAATGAGTCTAAATACTTAAGCTTTGTAAATTCCAAGGCTAAAACCTTTTAGGGGCTTCACAGTATTTAGTCCTAATTAAATGCCCTCTCTTTATTCTATGACCTGGTTTTATAACCTATTATTTTGCAGTTGTATAAACTAGTAATTGAGTCCCAGTCCTGAATCTGTAGTGTATTGACATAATGACCTGATATCCTCTCAATGTGGACCTGTAAGGAGATACTATGGTGTGCCGTATTGTGCTTTCTAGCCTGTTTTCAGCTATCGATTAGCATTTACCAGTGAGGGTCATTTTGGCTCCAGTTATTTATGTATTAATAGCCTGTGAATATTGCAGTCCTTTTTAGATTGTATTGGTCTAAATATGCATTCTGCAGTGAACCTGTTAAGCTGTTCACATGTATAGACTATTGAAATACTGTACCTGTACACATTTGACTGTTGACATTTTGTACTTTTTTTCTAAATCCAATATTTCACAATAAAAACTTGTCAAAAGCTTCGTATTGATTTCCTATTGCTGCTGTTAACAACTTACCACAAATTTAGTGGCTTAAAATAGCACGGATCAATTCTCTTACAGTTCTGGAGGCCAGAAGTCCAAAATCAGTTTCACAGGGCTAAAGTCAGGGTGTTGGCAGGTCTGGTTCCTTTTGGAGGCTCTAGGGAAGTAAGTGTTTTCTTGCCTTTTCTAGCTTCTGGAGCTGCATTCCTTGCATTCTGTGGCTCTTTGCCCCCTCCTCCATCTTCAAAGCCGAAAGTACAGCATTTTCAAGTGTCTCTGCGTCTGTCGTCATATGATCTCTCTTTGGTCATAGTGTCTCTCTCTGTTCCCCCTTATAAGGACATTGTCGGGCGCACCTGGATGATCAGGATAGTCTCCCTGTCTCAGGTCCTTAATTACATCTGTATACTCCCTTTTGTCATGTAAGGTAACATAGTATTTATATAATGTTCCAGGGTTTAGGACTTGGACATTTCGGGAGAACATTATTGAGCCTACAGTAAGTTTCACCTACATTTTTCTAAAACGATAGATTTGAAGGAGTTGACTCAGGCCAAACAAATTTAATTTTCCTATCTTTTAAGACTGCTCTCATGAAATAGTTATTTTCCTGGAAAGAAATTATATAAATTTTTATTGTGCTATTTCAAAGCAACAATAGGTGAATCAAGCTATATGTAGTTGAGGTTTTTGCAAACGTTGGAACGTGACTAGAACCATGCTAGATTGTTTGATAGGATAAGAGATGAAGACCTGACTTTAATTTCTAGCCTAGCTGGGGAGACAATATACATGAAAAAATACCTGGAACTTAGTTAAAATGCAATAGAAGCTAATAGCTTTTAGCAAGGGCATTCGCAGAATTGTGGGAAAGGTTAGGCTATATCATTGTTTTCTCAAACTTGAGCGTGCGTCAGTCAGGAGTCAGGGTGTGGGGCTTGTTAAGCATGTGTTGCTGGGCCTCAGCCCCAGTTTCTTGAGTCCATAGCTCTGGGATGGGGCCCCCAAATTTGCATTTAAAACTCCCAGGTAATGCTGATGCTTCTGGCCCAAGAAGTGTACAAATAAGAAAAAAAAAAATGAGGTTTAAGAGACAGTGAGTGGAAGACATTTGGGGAAGAATAAACTTGGAAAAGTTTTTGGAGATGTGTTTTAAAAGCAGTTGGGGTAGTCCTCAGTAGATTTTTGAAAAGGAAGTGATGTAAGACCAGATAATTTGACACTTTAAGAAGACCAACTGCTTTATTTCATAGCTGAAGAAATGGAGCCAGAAAGGGCAAATGACTTAAGTATTGACTTTTATTAATGTCCTGACATTTTCCAAAAAGAATTTAAGGTAGCTTGGTTTAAGTGATTTGTACCTAGCCAGTTTGCCACACAAATGAAGTTTTAAGGAGGGATGTGTATAGTCATATCAGACATAGCTAAGAAGTTGAGGATAGTGAGAAAAGTCAGTTGGATGCAACAAGCTTATGCCTTGACATATAAGGCACAGAATTTGTTTTTTTAATTGACGAGATGGTACATGATTCAAGCCCAGTGTTCTTTCTCTCATGTTTAATGTGATATGATTGCATTTGGAATATGTGGTGCTAGTCACCACTTTTCAAGAAATGCGTAGTCTGAAAAGTTATATGATTAGAGGGTTGGAAACTGTATCTTGAGTAAAATGATTGACTTGTTTCCTAAATAGAGAAGAAAGAGACCAACAACCCTATAGCAAACTAGGCAAGAGAAATGAGTAGACAGTTCATAGGAAAAATGCACATGGTTCTTAACCATGTGAAAAGATGCTCAACTTCACCCATAATAAGAAAAATGAAAATCAAAAGTATATGGAGTTACAATTTCTCACCTGTGGGTTTGCAATATTCCAAATCTGACAACATACTTTGTTGACAAAGTTGTGGGGAAACACTTTCCTATATTCCTATTTGTCATTGCAAAACAGTCCCTATGGAGGTAAATTTTAGTAACCAGCAAAATTACATATGCAGTTGTTCTTTGACCTAGCAATCCAATTTCTAAAATTCTATCCCGAATACACACTTAGAAAAAAAAATTTAAAAAAATAGTTTCAAGGGATTGGTTAAAAAACTATGGTATGTCCATGTAATGGATACTATGTAGCTGTAAAACTAACTCAGCTACTTCTCTAGGATACATTGTTAATTGAGAGAAGCAAACTAGAGGAAAGTGTGTTGTAGCATGTTACTATTTAAGAAGGGTAGGGCTCTATACCCGCACACATACACACAAGTATATGATTATATTTTTTTTAAAATTGAAGGTTTAACCATAATTTTTAAAAAATGGTTACCAATAAGGGGGTGGGGGGAGGAATACGTTGGAAGGGACAATGTTGGAAGCTAGAATTCTTGGAATATACCATGTTTTGTTGGTTTGACTTTGGAGTCACTTAAATATCTTTACAATGTTATAATCAAAAAAAAAAAAAAAAAACACCAAATGTACCTAAATATATAAACAGTTGGTGCCACAGCCACACAGATAACTATGCCAATTGCTATAAAATGCGATAATTTGTACCTCCCTAGTGGGATATGTCCTAAAGTAAAAAAGAACTGCAAAATCATCTTACACTGTTGACAATCATATTGGTGACAGTGTCAGCATTCTGAGATTGTTGTGTGGAATAAAACATTGTGAATAAGGCAAGTGAATAATTATGTGATTTTCTAATTCTATCATTCCATTCATTGTTTAGGACTAGGATTCTTGGCTGAAGAGAAAGGAGATATAAGTTTAGGAAAATCTGTAGAGCCCTGTTTTTAATTAGAATTATCAGCATAAACTCAAGTTACTTTAAGAAGAAATAGATATATTCAGTAGGAAAAGTATAAAATGAGCCTGCATATCTTGTCAGGTCAGATAGCAAGAAAGCTATAAAGGATGATTTAGTACACTCAAAAGACTCACGAGCCAGTTGGCAGATAGCACAATTTGAACATCAATATAGAAAATAATTATCTGTAGTGGGTGGAAACGCTGAATATGTTTAAATACATGAGTTCAAAATGATACTAAATAAAGAGACACCATACAAAAACCAAAGCACTAATTGATCACCATTGGAGGATACTAGCAAGCTGACAATATTTTGAAAACTGGTAAATAAACAGAAAAGGATTCAATATTTCCTACAGTTCCCATACACACTGTACCTCTGGATAGGCAAGTAGTAAATGAAGGATACTTTTTCTTAAAAAAAAAAGTCCCATTTAATGAGTGAAAAAGGAATGATGGAATTACAGTATCATCACTTTGCAACTTCCAATGAATTAATGGAGATAATAAGCATTGGCCATGCTATTGTTCAGCTGCTAAAAGTAAACAAAGACTCACTCTTAGCATCGCGTGCTTTCTGAGGGAGGAGCACACTATGACACATAGAGTAGTTTTGCCAAAAAGAATCATACCTAAATCTGATCAAGTATCTACCAATTTACAGGAAAGAGAACAGCATATTATGTTGAATGACACTGAAGGGATGCAGTTGGCACAATTGTTTCTTCAATAATTTGCAAGGAGAAAAAAGTGATGGAGGGGAGTTGGAGGGAAACATACAAGGTGAGAGGTACTTAGAAGATATCAACCAATCACAATATGTGGATCTGATTTGGATCTTTAATCAAAACAACTTAAAAATTGAAAAAAACATATTTTAGCATTTATGACAACTGGAAGTTTGAATATTGACTGGTTATTTAATAATAGCAAGGAATTACTATTAAACTTTTAGGTGTGATAATGGCTTTACTGCAGCTATGTTTAAGACACCTACTCAGATACAGTGAAATGACATGATGTTTGGTGTTTGACTCAGAATAATATAGGGAGGGATGTGGATGGGAATATAAACAAAACAGGATTGACTGTAGTTGTTAATTATCGGAATTGAGTTCCAGAATTGGTATATGGCAGTTCATTATACTCTTCAGTTCAACTTTAGTGTAAGTTAAGGGTTTTTTTCATAATAAAAAATACCACCACCAACCCCGCTGAATTATGACTCACCTTAAACAATATACCTTCTTTGAAAAAATTAAGGATAATACCAATAAAGAGTAGAAGTAAGGGAAAAAAACCCACCCACAATTCTACCACTTGGGATCATTCGTGTTTCTGTTTCGTCCATTTTCTTCTAACATTATCTGTGAGTAAGGGCTATAATTATAAAAATTATAAATGTAATTTTTATTCCTGTTTTCATCCTTCCCTTCTCCCCTCACCTCCATAACAAAAGCAACTCCTACATTATAAAAAACCATTTGTAGTAATTTCATAGCCTTTCTTTCATAGCCATACACGTAAGGCAGTAGAGCCTAGTATTTAAGACCACTATTTTTGGAGTCAAATCTAGTTTCAAAGCCGGCTCTGCCATTTATTAACTGGAAGTTTTGGGGGTATATTTATTAATATCCCCGAGTCTCAGTTTCCTCATCTGTGTCACAATTTATAGGGTTGTTATTGACAGTTAATAAGATAAAGTATTAATATACAAAGCACTTTACATAATCTCTGGCACATTGTAGACATACAATATGACTAAGCAATTGTTTACTTAATCAACTAAATATTTTTAAAGATAACATGAAGGCTAACGGTGCCTTTTCAGTTTTCAAGCATGTCTTTTGATGAGTCTGATGACAACACACTATTAGGGTTGATTAATGTCTTCATAGTTTTTAACCATGGAACTACTTTTCTTTTATCAAATAAAATCTTATCAGGAGTACCGATATGTAAAACAAACAAAAGCTGAGACACTTTGGTAGAAGTCAAGGCAAGGATGGGGTCCCTTTCATTGTAGGATTCAGTACAGCAGATGTTGGTGGCTGAGTCCTTGATGGTGCCACATAATCTAAATATCTTAGTTATTTTAATTATGTCTGAGTTATTGCTGATTTCGAATTAATTGGGAATCTCAATGACTGTCACCTTATTGTACAGGTGATTTCATTTCGGAGGAGTGAATTTCCTATTAAACTAGAAGCATCTATTATGTACTACGTGCCAGTCACTGTGCCAGTTGCTACAAAGATGCAAAGATAGATCTTCATTCTCAGAAGCTCACAATCTAGAAGAAACAGCCAGGTAATTAAGTTATTTCAGAAAGTATGATAAATTACAGATATTCATGAATGATAACATTAAGAAGGGAGTTACTAAGATAAAACCATTTTTTTAAAGAAAAAAAAAACTAGGAATTCCCTGGTGGTGCAGTGGTTAAGAATCTGCCTGCCAATGCAAGGAACATGGGTTTGATCCCTGCTCCGGGAAGATCCCACATGCTGCGAAGCAACGAAGTCCGTGCACCACAACTACTGAGCCTGCGCTCTAGAGCCCATGAGCCTCAACTACTGAAGCCCGTGCGCCTAGAGCCCGTGCTCTGCAACAAGAGAAGCCACCACAATGAGAAGCCCGCGCACTGCAACTCGCCGCAGCTAGAGAAAGCCCACATGCAGCAACGAAGATCCAACGCAGCCAAAAAAAAAAAAAACATACAAAGACACATGACTTCCAGAACATTACACTTGCCTGTTTAACTTTTCTTGCTGCTGCTTTTGCTGGTTCTTTCGTATACCCTTACATCGAATGGTTAGAGTTGCTCAGGGCCCAGTCATTGTATCTGTCTATATATCTACTTTTTTATAAATATATAATATATGTACTTTTTTTTCATTCTTAAGCTCATTAAATATTATCTATAATATTATCTGTAAGCTAATGACTCCCAAGCTTATGGCAGCAGTCTGAACCTCTCTCCTAATTTCCAGACAGTCTATCATCTCCATTTGAGTGTCTAAAATGACTCTCAAACCTAACATCCACAATTGTGTGCTCCTGATCTAGACCCTCAAGTCCAAACAACTCCAGAGCCAGCTCCTCACGCTGTTTTCCCATCTCAGTTAACGGCAACTCAATTCTAGTTGTTCAGGCCAAAATCTTTGATGGCAGCATTGACTCTTTTTCCCTCTCACTCCATATCTGTCCTTCCAAAATTTCTGTCAGCTTTAACTTCAAAATATATCCAGGATTTGACCACTTTTCACCATCTCCAATCTTAACTGGTCTCTCTGTTGCCTGCTGGCTATTCGCAACAGAGAAGCAGAGAGTGATTTTATTAAATGATATCATATCATGTCATCCTCTACTCCAGCGGTTCTCAACTGGGAGTTATTTATAGCGCCTCCAGGGATATTTGGCAATGTGTGTGCATGTGTGGTATAGTGCTACAAACATCAGCGCGTTGGAGGTGAGGGATGCTGCTAACCATCTTACAATGCACAGTACAGCCCTACACAACAAAACACTGTCAAGCCCAAAATGTCAATAGTGCCAAGACTGAGAGACCCTACCCCACTCCAAACCCTAAAATGGCTTTACACCTCAACCCTCACGATGGCCTCAAAAGCCTTGACTTTAACATAAATCTTTCTACCAGGGCTTCCCTGGTGACGCAGTTGTTAAGAATCCGCCTGCCAACGCAGGGAACACAGGTTCAAGCCCTGGTCTGGGAAGATCCCACATGCCGCGGAGCAACTAAGCCTGTGTGCCACCACTACTGAGCCCACGCGCCTAGAGCTCGTGCTCCGCAACAAGAGAAGCCACCGCGATGAGAAGCCCGTGCACCTCAATGAGGAGTAGCCCCCGCTCGCCGCAGCTAGAGAAAGCCCGCGTGCAGCAACGAAGACTCAACACAGCCAAAAATAAAGAAATTAAATAAATAAATGTATATTAAAACACACACACACACACACACACACACAAATCTTTCTACCATATTACAGCTTTTATGGCCCACCAGTGAAGCAGCTATCCCCTATACATTTTCAATTCTATGATTTAAACGTTAAAGAGGAATGAAATATATTTGAAAGGTTTTACTGATTTTAAATTTCTACTCATGTCCACCAGGGGGTGGGCTTTACTGCTAAATAATACTACACAAGCTTCATTGGCCGTGCAGCTGTGGTGGAATCACCCTGGTAGGAGCAAGCATTCTCACAGCTACTCTTTGTGACAAAGTTTTGTCATATATAGGATACATATTGTTACAAGTGGGATAACCCATTTGCAGAAGCAAATTGCAGAAGAACTGGTTTTGCACAATTCCAAAATACACCTTTTCAATTCACTCAACCGATTAGCTCACAAAAGATGAGTTTTAAAATGTTTGTCTTGGGACAAATTGTTTTTGAATTCAGAAGTGCTATTTTAAAAAGAGTTGCTTTAAAGATTTCTGTCTTGACGTTTTGTGCACATGTCTTTCTCTTAAGCCAGTCCTGCTGATGCACTAGGGACATTTGTTTAGGCCTTCCTCCTCCTACCTGTGAGGGAGCTCCTGCACCCAAGACACTTAGGGGTGACATAATGGGTCAGGGAATCAGCAGTCCTAAGTCAGAGGCCCTCCATCCCCAACTAAGTTATGTCTCCCAGAGAGAGTTGACATGGCCACTGCATTGTTGAGCTGGTCTATGTCAAAAGTAACACCGGAGTCCTGGGTTGTATGACACACAGCTTGTGTAGCCATCAACAGTGACCTGAGACTGGGCATACCCACGGGGCTGGAATGATATGGTTTGAGTCAAGGTATGAATGTATTGAACGACTCCTAAATGACATTTCTTTGTAGCGTTTTGCTCATTTTTGCACATTTCATGTGACATGGATTTTTGTTTGAGAGGGTTATTAGGCCTCCCTTATTCCTTAGTAATGGGACAGGTCTGCCAGGGTTTCAGGAGCTCATATGGACTGGGTCATTCAGCTTCTGTTGAAAACCCCTCTTTTTAATAGTCTTAATTGTCAATGCAGCTAGAAAAATCGTTTCTCCCTTGTCCATATAACAACCAACCAAACTGCTAGCTACTTCTAACCAGGATAGGGCTTGTGAATATTCTCAGTGGGATAAAATCACTAATTTTTTTTTTGAAGCTCTAGGCCAAATATATTACATGCATTACCATTCTGAATAATAAACCTGGCATGTGGCAAGTTATTTTCAAGTACAGTTTTAGAGATTCCCTGAAAATGAATGAGTGGACCTGACAATAATGATGGAATAGAACAGGCATGAGGAGGTAATCTGAGAAGCCTAGAGTGTAGCTGGAAGGAAAGTGGAGCATTAGGAAAAGTGGAGTTCAGGTGGAAATCAAACACCATAGGCCAGCATAATTGCTGCATCCAACTTTTGTTTATGTTAAAATGACTTTATACAAGTCTGGGTTTATGGCATAACCATCCTACAGCTGGGTGCCTTTATAGTCAAACTAAAAGCCAAAACTAACAATTGGTTTAAAAAGAATGTATTTATATATTTTATATAAGATAAAAAATAGATATATTTGAATCTGCATTCTTATTACTTTACATCATTTTCAAATTGTCAAGTTCTTTCCTACTGTAAATTTTATTAATGCAAAAAGCCGAAGGTTTAAAAATGGCTGCAGGGATTCAGATACTTCTTTTAGAAATCATTCCCAAGTACCTCTCAAAAGGAATGAAAGGCTTTTTATATAATGTTTTCCTTGCCTCACCTTGTGATTTCCTTCAACATAGCAGCACTAAGCAAACAGAAGCCACGACGTAGGCTTCTGATGTCATTGGCTGCCTGCTCCTATGGTTACCAAGATGGGCCCTGGATTCCTGATCCTCTATGTCAGTGAAGTGGCCTGGTTCCTAGACTATGAATATCTGGGTAGCTGTACAGAGTAGAAGAGGAAAAGGGAACTTGTCAGTATTTAGTCTCTCCTTTGGGTAAAGAAATTTGAGGATGTTGTGATATAAATTATTTTTGAAATATAAAGCACTATGCATTCTCCATGTTCTCTAAATAACTGTTCTCAATCCACTCGTCTCAAGGTACTACTGAAGGAAGAAAACCTTTTGGGAACATTTGAATGGAAGTGCAAAACAAACATTTGAATTAGGAATCGGGCTATGAATTCAGCTTGCACATACAGATCATTTGTATTAGGATATGAGATTAAAAGTCATGATGGAGATGCCAAGATACAATAGATAGTAGATAACCAAAGTGAGATGAGCCATCTTCAGGAACTTGGGAAAAGGAGGTAACTGAAAACCCAGGACACAATTCTTTTTTTTGTTTTTTAATTGAAGTATAGTTGATTTACAATGTTGTAAATTTCTGTAATTTCTGTAATTTCTGCTGTATAGCAAAGTGATCCAGTTATATATATATATATATATATATATACATTCTTTTTCATATTCTTTTCCATTATGGTTATTGAATATAATAACCATAGGATATTGAATATAGTTATATATATATAGTTGAATATATATTCAACTATATATATATAGTTGAATATAGTTATATATATATAGTTATATATATATAGTTATATATATACATTCTTTTTCATATTCTTTTCCATTATGGTTATTGAATATAATAACCATAGGATATTGAATATAGTTCCCTGTGTTATACAGCAGGACCTTGTTGTTTATCCATTCTATATATAATAGCCTGCATCTGCTAATCCCAAACTCCCAATCCATCCCTCCCCCACTCCCTGCTCCCTTGGCAACCACAAGTCTGTTTTCTATGCAGGACACAATTCTTAAGCTCCTCCAACACTGAGGGTCTAAATGGTTGAGAGCAGTACCTAGGAGAAGATTCGTTTGGAGAGAGCAGATCTGTAAAGCCCTTCTCTCCACCCAAGGAGGTAGGTTTGGAGTGTGAACCTCATGAAAGGGATCTTCAGTGAATTTACTTGAAGAGCTTGATGTGTTCCCTGACACTGGGGCGATAAAATGGGCTTCTCCCTGGAAAAATCTAAAATCTGGGAAAGATGGCTGGCTTAGCTAGCTTCTCTGATGGTGCCAACTAAGGACATGTTCCTGCATCCAGACTGGTTTCCATTCTCAGAGATTACTGAGTCAAGGGTATGTGAGTAGTGCTTCCAGCTGTGGGAAATGTGATCTAGTCAACTTGGAGTTGGCCCGAATTTTGTCCAAGAGGACTGCTTTGTGTGAGTAGGAGATGGGTAAAGAGGGGATCCCAGCAAAGGGTCTTCATTGAAGAGTCAGAAGACAAACCTGAGCTTTAAGGGCCCAGTGAGTCACAGGAAAGTATCTTTGCTGTGGAAAGTACAATACAAAGTTCCCCGTGGCCTGGAGGGAGATCTCAAAGGAACTCAAGGAACACCAACTCTGCCCCAGCCACCGTCCTGTCGCAAGAGAAGAAATCAGTTGTAAACATTTGCCAAATTCAAAGAGCGAAGCCAACTTAGAAAAACATCATTAAAGTAAAAACTCCCACTCTGTTTACTGTTCTTGCATCTCCCTGCTTTTTTTTTTTTTTTAACATCTTTATTGGAGTATAATTGCTTTACAATGGTATGTTAGTTTCAGCTTCACAACAAAACGAATCAGTTATATATATACATATATTCCCATATCTCTTCCCGCTTGCATCTCCCTCCCTCCCACCCTCCCTATCCCACCCCTCTAGGTGGTCACAAAGCACCGAGCTGATCTCCCTGTGCTATGCGGCTGCTTCCCACTAGCTATCTACCTTACGTTTGGTAGTGTATATATGTCCATGCCTCTTTATCGCTTTGTCACCGTTTACCCTTCCCCTCCCCATAGCCTCAAGTCCATTCTCTAGTAAGTCTGTGTCTTTATTCCTGTTTCACCCCTAGGTTTTTCATGACATTTTTTTTTTCTTAAATTCCATATATATGTGTTAGCATACAGTATTTGTCTCTCTCTTTCTGACTTACTTCACTCTGTATGACAGACTCTAGGTCTATCCACCTCATTACAAATAGCTCAATTTCGTCTCTTTTTATGGCTGAGTAATATTCCATTGTATATATGTGCCACATCTTCTTTATCCATTCATCCGATGATGGACACTTAGGTTGTTTCCATCTCTGGGCTATTGTAAATAGAGCTGCAATGAACATTTTGGTTCATGACTCTTTTTGAATTATGGTTTTCTCAGGGTATATGCCCAGTAGTGGGATTGCTGGGTCATATGGTAGTTCTATTTGTAGCTTTTTAAGGAACCTCCATACTGTTCTCCACAGTGGCTGTATCAATTTACATTCCCACCAACAGTGTAAGAGGGTTCCCTTTTCTCCACACCCTCTCCAGCATTTATTGTTTCTAGATTTTTTGATGATGGCCATTCTGACTGGTGTGAGATGATATCTCATTGTAGTTTTGATTTGCATTTCTCTCATGATTAGTGATGTTGAGCATTCTTTCATGTGTTTGTTGGCACTCTGTATATCTTCTTTGGAGAAATGTCTATTTAGGTCTTCTGCCCATTTTTGGATTGGGTTGTTTGTTTTTTTGTTATTAAGCTGCATGAGCTGCTTATAAATTTTGGAGATTAATCCTTTGTCAGTTGCTTCATTTGCAAATATTTTCTCCCATTCTGAGGGTTGTCTTTTGGTCTTCTTTATGGTTTCCTTTGCTGCGCAAAAGCTTTTAAGTTTCATTAGGTCCCATTTGTTTACTTTGTTTTTATTTCCATTTCTCTAGGAGGTGGGTCAAAAAGGACCTTGCTGTGATTTATATCATAGAGTGTTCTGCCTATGTTTTCCTCTAAGAGTTTGATAGTTTCTGGCCTTACATTTAGGTCTTTAATCCATTTTGAGCTTATTTTTGTGTATGGTGTTAGGGAGTGATCTAATCTCATACTTTTACATGTAGCTGTCCAGTTTTCCCAGCACCACTTATTGAATAGGCTGTCCTTTCTCCACTGTACATTTCTGCCTCCTTTGTCAAAGATAAGGTGACCATATGTGCGTGGGTTTATCTCTGGGCTTTCTATCCTGTTCAGTTGATCTATATTTCTGTTTTTGTGCCAGTACCATACTGTCTTGATTACTGTAGCTTTGTAGTATAGTCTGAAGTCAGGAAGCCTGATTCCTCCAGCTCCATTTTTCGTTCTCAAGATTGCTTTGGCTATTCGGGGTCTTTTGTGTTTCCATACAAATTGTGAAATTTTTTGTTCTAGTTCTGTGAAAAATGCCAGTGGTAGTTTCATAGGGATTGCATTGAATCTGTAGATTGCTTTGGGTAGTAGAGTCATTTTCACAATGTTGATTCTTCCAATCCAAGAACATGGTATATCTCTCCATCTATTTGTATCATCTTTAATTTCTTTCATCAGTGTCTTATAATTTTCTGCATACAGGTCTTTTGTCTCCTTAGGTAGGTTTATTCCTAGGTATTTTATTCTTTTTGTTGCAATGGTAAATGGGCATCTCCCTGCTTTGATGCTGGCTGGGTCAGAGATGTTGGCAGGCTGGCAGAAGAGGACAAATGCTAAATGGGATAGAAAAGGCTCAGGACCTCTCTCCCCACTGAAATGGCTGGTCCACAGCAGTCCTCAGCTGGAGAGAAGACGTCTCAACGTTATAATTTTAAAGGTTTAATTAATACGTAGGTGTGGTAGATGAATTAATTTAGCCCCATGAATCACACCTTCCAGTATTCACACCCTGGTGTAGCCCCCTCCTCCAATGATTCTGGGATGACCCTTTGTCTCCCTTTAACCAACATAATGTAAAGGAAATGATGTTGTGCCAGTTCTGGGCCTCAGCCTTTAAGAAGGTCTGGCAACTTCTAATTTTGTGCTTTCAGGGTCATTCATCCAAGAAGGCCAGATCTGCTGCTAAAGAGACCACATGGAAAGGCCACATGGAGAGGAAAAGTCCGAGACTAGATAGAAAGGAAAAGGAGCTGTCCCACTCTCTCCTGATTCTCTTCAAGCAAATCCTAATCGTCATATAATTGCACCCATAAATATTTTAATATGTATCTTTACATGAAAAAGATTCTTTCTAAAAACCTAACATTTAATTCTATTATCTCATTTGATAATGAGATAATGATCAGTGTTCAAATTTTCCTTATAGATCAAAATAGGATCTGTATAGGGTTAAAATTAAGATCTATATAAGGTCCATATGTTGCACTGATTATGTCTCTTATATCTTTCTTCATCTCAAACTTCTCCTTTTATTTCCCCTCTCACACCCCACACCTCGGGGATGAGAATCTTTTTTTTTTTTTAACTTTTTATACTGGAGTATAGTTATTTAACAATGTTGTGTTAGTTTCAGGTGTACAGCAAAGTGACTCAGTTATACATATATATGTATCTATTCTTTTTCAAAATTTTTTTTTATTGGAGTATAATTGCTTTACAATGTTGTGTTAGTTTCTGCTGTACAATGAAGTGAATCAGCTATATGTATACCTATATCCCCTCCCTCTGGGACCTCCCTCCCCCCCAATCCCACCCATCTAGGTCATCGCAGAGTGCTGATCTGAGCTTCCTGTTCTTCACAGCATATTCCCGCTAGCTATCTATTTGACACATGGTAGTGTATATATGTCAACCCTAATCTCCCAATTCTTCCCACCCTCCCCTTCCCACCCTGTGTCCACATGTCTGTTCTCTACGTCTATGTCTCTATTCCTGCCCAGCAAATAGGTTCATCTATACCATTTTTCTAGATTCCACATATATGCATTAATATACGATATTTGTTTTTCTCTTTCTGGCTTACTTCACTCTGTATGACAGACTCTAGGTCCATCCACATCTCTACAAATGACCCAATTTTGCTCCTTTTTATGGCTAAGTAATATTCCATTGTATATATGTACCACATCTTCTTTATCCATTCATCTGTCATTGGACATTTAGGTTCTTTCCATGTCCTGGCTATTGTAAATAGTGCTGCAGTGAACACTGGGGTACATGTGTCCTTCTGAATTATGGTTTTACTCAGGATATATGCCCAGTAGTGGGATTGCTGGGTCATATGGTAGTTATATTTTTAGTTTTTTAAGGAAACTCCATACTGTTCTTCACAGTGGCTGTATCAATTTACATTCCCACCAACAGTGCAAGAGGGTTCCCTTTTCTCCATACCCTCTCCAGCATTTATTGTTTGTAGATTTTTTGATGATGGCCATTCTGACTGGTGTGAGGTGATACCTCATTGTAGTTTTGATTTGCATTTCTCTAATAATTAGTGATGCTGAGCCTCTTTTCATGTGCCTCTTGGCCATCTGTATGTCTTCTTTGATGAAATGTCTATTTAGGTCTTCCCCCCATTTTTTTTTTTTAACATCTTTTTTGGAGTGTAATTGCTTTACAATGGTGTGTTAGTTTCTGCTTTATAACAAAGTGAATCAGTTACACATACACATATGTTCCCATATCTCTTCCCTCTTGCATCTCCCTCCTTTCCACCCTCTGTATTCCCCCCATTTTTTAATTGGGTTGTTTGTTTTCTTGATATTGAGCTCCATGGGCTATTTGTATATTTTGAGGATTAATCCTTTGTCTGTTGCTTCATTTGCAAATATTTTTTCCCATTCTGAGGGTTGTCTTTTTGTCTTGTTTATGGTTTC
Source organism: Pseudorca crassidens (assembly GCF_039906515.1). Classification (NCBI taxonomy): domain Eukaryota; kingdom Metazoa; phylum Chordata; class Mammalia; order Artiodactyla; family Delphinidae; genus Pseudorca; species Pseudorca crassidens. Next base: position 72,241,208 of record NC_090304.1, on the reverse strand, counting down.
CTTTGCTGTGCAAAAGCTTTTAAGTTTAATTAGGTCCCATTTGTTTATTTTTGTTTTTATTTTCATTACTCTAGGAGGTGGGTCAAAAAGATCTTGCTGTGATTTATGTCAAAGAGTGTTTTCCTCTAAGAATTTTATAGTGTCCAGTCTTACATTTAGGTCTTTAATCCGTTTTGAGTTTATTTTTGTATATGGTGTTAGGGAGTGCTCTAATTTCATTCTTTTACATGTAGTTGTCCAGTTTTCCCAGCACCACTTATTGAAGAGGCTGTCTTTTCTCCATTGTATGTTCTTGCCTTCTTTGTCATAAATTAGATGACCATATATGCATGGGTTTATCTCTGGGCTTTCTACCCTGTACCATTGATCTATATTTCTGTTTTTGTGCCAGTACCATACTGTCTTGATTACCGTAACTTTGTAGTGTAGTCTGAAGTCAGAGAGCCTGATTCCTCCAGCTCTGTTTTTCTTTCTCAAGGTTGCTTTGGCAAAGTGACTCAGTTATACATATACATGTATCTATTCTTTTTCAAACTTTTTTTTCCCAATTAGGTGGTTACATAATATTGAGCAGAGTTCCCTGTGCTATACAGTAGGTCCTTGTTGGTTGTCCATTTTAAATGTATCAGTGTGTACATGTTGATCCCAAACTCCCTAACTGTTCCTTCCCAGACCCTTCCTTCCAGGATGAGAATCTTAAAGCAGTGAATTATGAGAGGATTCAGTGAGCCAGCCACTGCTTAGGAGCCCCCAGTAACCCAACTGAGCTCCTGGGAGCTAACAAAGGACTTGCTCCCAGTGAACAGGGCCCAGCATTTAGATGGGGAAGATCAGCCAGAACAAATAACAGCACAATGAACTAGAGCTGCAGATGGGGAGAGACAAATATTTGAACAGAAAAAAAATAAAAATACACTTGAAGAACAGCCAGCATGTGGGGGGAAGGAGACTTCCTCCACCTAAAAAGATGATTTACCAACCAAACATTTGCTAAGATTGGATTAGTGGCCTAGAAGAATAATGACAAGAAATATACCCAAAATGCACAGTAGAAATGATGAGAAAAGATCACTTTTTGGTTAGATAGATTTAGGAGTTCTGACATGCTAAATAGTAATAATTTTACAGGACTTCTAGAAGAAAAAACTTACAAGAGACAAGAGTGGAACATTTATTAAGTTATAGTAGAAAACTTGCCAGAACTATGAAAGACTTGAGTCTGCATATTGGAAAGAATCAATGAGTTTCTAGTAGTATTGATTCTTTTTTTAAAGACATGTCTTGGTAAAATTTCTGAATTCTAAGGCTAAAGAGAAAATCTTACAGACTTCCAGACAGAAAAAAAACAGGTTTTCTGCAAAGGACAAAGAATCAGACTTCTCATCTGTTGTAACACTAGAAGCAACAGAGAACTAACAAACATCCCACAAACTATTTACAAAAAAAAAAAAAGCCTGCAACCTAGGAATCCTACATTAACCAAGGATCATTCTCCTGTCAAGATGAAAGAAATTTAACTGTGGTTGTGCTAGTAATCAGAGACTCTATCATCTGTGTTCTCCATATGAGGAAACTATTCTAGAAAAGACACCAAACAAAAGGACGAAAAAAAAAAATCAGTATGGAGATGTCAAGGAGAGGAAACAGTGGTGACCAATGAAGCTTGCAAGATATATTTACTTTAAATCTAAATAGATAATATTAGCCTGGGATGTTTTAATATTAGGACTCTCAAAAAGAGAAACCAATGATTTTAACTATCTCAGCAAATTCTAACAATCGGAGATAGGAAAAAGGACTAAATAATTCCATTCCCAAAGTTTCATGGTGAGCAAGGCAGGGAGTAGAGAACAGCAAGAGAAGGGGGAATGAGCATATTTTAAAAGTTTAATCTTATTAGAATCGGGAGAAAATGAAATAATAGAACTCCTGGGGTAGGGGAGAAACTGATGGCAGCTTTTCTTCAAATAAAGTAGGAAAACATGAAAGCGTGATTGTGAGCACAGGAAAGGGAAGGCAGCCATTAATGAAATGAAAGGGAGGTAGAACTTGCAAAATATCAGGAGAAAAACTGGACTGAAGGCACCTTGATCACACCAGTAAAAATAATGAAAAGGCAAAAAGGAAATATCATCAAAAACATAACTACAGGGAGAAGTGACAAGAAATGTGGAATTGTTCAAAAGAAGAGGAAGCCCCACAAAATAGGACTGTGCTGTAAGAGTGTAGCATGAAGAGAATCACATTTATTCATTTATTCATATACAAAAAATTAGGTGCGTACGTATTTTTAAAAATGAACTACTGCTCAAGAGATTTTTTATTTTTAGAAAAAATCCTTCTGCTTTATGTAAATAAAGATAATAGTGCAATCAAAATAATAATAATAAAGGTAAACTTGGGCAACGATATACAAAGTAAAAGTGGAATAACGACTCATGTGTCCTGAACTGAAAGGAAAAATGTAATTCAGGAAAGTAATTTCTCCTGACCACTAAAGTTTACTTAAGTCAAAAAATTTAAAATAGATTTATTTTTTTTTTTTTTGGCGGTACGCGGGCCTCTCACTGTTGTGGCCTCTCCCGTTGCGGAGCACAGGCTCTGGACGCGCAGGCTCAGCGTCCATGGCTCACGGGCCCAGCCGCTCCGCGGCATGTGGGATCTTCCCGGACCGGGGCACGAACCCGTGTCCCCTGCATCAGCAGGCGGACTCTCAACCACTGCGCCACCAGGGAAGCCCTAAAATAGATTTTGATCCTCCCCTGCACCCTCCTCCCCTGCCCCCTGGCTAATATATATATATAACACTTCTGGCATTCTTAGGTGTTGATTTACCTTTTCCTTAACTCAAAGACAAGACACCTCACCTGAGACTTAGCACAGTGTTGCTTACCCAGGCCACAAGGTGTGGTGGTTAAGAACCAAGCAAGGCTTTAGAGTTAGATACTGGCTCAAACTCAGACTGTCATTATCTGGCTGTGCAACACTGGGTGAGTTACTTAACCTCTCTGAGACTCAGTTTTATCATTAAAATGAAGGTCAATCGCATAGCTGTTATCAAGTTTAAATAAAGCATCTAAGATGCTGATCCCATTAAGTGCTCAGTAAATGGGCTCTTATTGTTCCTTATAAAGGCAAATGTAGGACTGAATAGGTTAAGACACTAGAACTTGCTCACTTGAAAAAGTCCTTGATAGCCACTTGCTTTTCAATTATTCGTCTCTTCCAAATAAAGGGGAGTTCTATCTCTGCCATGGCATAACTTCCAGAGCTGAGTTTCTATTCAATTAATTATTGAATCAAAGTCTGTTGTGATGTATAGAAAGAAACATGAGGTGGGGAGTCAGGAGACCTTGAGAAAATAACCTTTTCTATTTTTCATTTTAGTTTCCTCACTTCTCAAGTGTTGCAATAATACTGCTGTACTTGTCAATTCCCAGAGCCATGAGGATCAAATAAGATCATGATCATGAAAATTCCTATAAATTCCATAAACTTCCATAAATGTTGTTGTTATTAATGATCAAGTAGCAAATGCTCCCCTGGCAGCTGAACTGAGCTGAGCCCACTGGGGTACCTTACATTTGCCACTGCCTGAGTTCTGCTGTGCTCTACTTATGGAGCTGCCAAGGTTAGTAAGTTAGCTGCCCTTTCACTGAACATCCCTCTAAACCACAAGTAAGGTCCAAAGATATCTGTTTTCTTTCTTTCTTTAATAAATTTATTTTGTTTATTTACTTATTTATTTTTGGCTGTGTTTGGTCTTTGCTGCTGCGTGCAGGCTTTCTCTAGTTGCAGGGAGGAGGGGCAACTCTTCGTTGTGGTGCACGGGCTTCTCATTGCGGTGGTTTCTCTTGTTGTGGAGCATGGGCTCTAGGTGCATGGGCTCCAGTAGTTGTGGCATGTGGGCTCAGTAATTGTGGCTCGCGTGCTCTAGAGTGCAGGCTCAGTAGTTGTGGTGCACGGGCTTAGTTGCTCCTAGGCATGTGGAATCTTCCCAGACCAGGGCTTGAACCCACGTCCCCTGCATTGGCAGGCAGATTCGTAACCGCTGCGCCACCAGGGAAGCCCGATATCTGTTTTCTTTGGTTGCCAGCATTTGCTACTCTCTGACTCTTCTTCGGTCTTTCGATTTTCTCCCTCTTTTCTTTCTCCCTAGTATTTTCTGTTTTGTTATTTTTGCTTGCTTTGTTTTGTTTTAATTTTACTATGCTAGTGAGTTGCCTGACTTTCCTGGCCATCAAAGACCAAAGACAGTGCTTTTTGCACTTTTAATATCCCAACCAGCCAGCCAACAGATCCAACTCAATAAATGGAGCATCGAGAAAAGTTTATCGTGAATATGACTGGAAAATCTCAGATTTAGGAAGATCTACTATGTACCATATAATTTTGTTGAGGCCGCAAACCGCATGACACCTTGTAGTGAGGAAAGGATTTCCCCTGAAGGGAATGGATATTCTCATTGTCATGACCTGAGTTAAGCGAGGACCATGGTCTGGGGTTGGGGGAGCTTTGACTCCTCTCTGGTGCTCTGTGTCAGTTTGTTACCGAAAGTAGGGTCCAGCTGCTAGTCCCTCAAAAGCCAGTACTCGAGAGGCAAGGTTGGTGGAAAGGAAAGTTTGCTTTATTTTGGAGGCCGGCAACCAAAGGCTGATTCCCCCCTGACAATCAGTGGGCAAGAGCTTTTAAAGGGGAGTCTCAGGGGTGTCTAGGGAGAGGGAGCGGGCTACATGCAGAAACAGCACAGTCAGCTCTGACAGTTTTCTTGAAATTGGTCATGCGGTTGTTTGATCATCATCATCTTGATTGTTTTAAGTACAGTTAATCTTCGGTTCCAGGGTCGGTTTGTTCCCATTTCTTTGAGGCCAGTTCTCTGAATTGTGGCAGCCTATGTCATAGCTACAGTCTGGTCGTCATGTGGTTAACTTCTTCCACCTGGTGGGATTTCAGTATCTGCAAAACAGCTCACAGGATATAGCTCAGAATATTATCTATAGCCCTTGAGAAGGAACTAAAGGTCCTTGGCTTTGTTTAATGGCTAAACTATTATTATTTGGTCTTGTTTGATTGCTTTCCTTTGCTTCTGCATTTCCTCACTTCTTTGATTAAACTTATTCTTTGGCTAAACTTTTTCTACAGAAAAAAGGCAGGTGGAGGACATGGAGTGGGGTCTGTCCTGGGAAGGCCCCATAGAGACCTGCTCTGTTTCAAGCTGGGCCTGGTCTCTGAGGAGTGGGAGGCCTGGAGCAGAATGAGCTGCACCGGCAACAAGAACAACAAGTAAGGAGAGACCAGAGCAAACAAATAACTGCTTTCCCACGGCAGAGGCAGGAAGAGCAGCAACAATAAGTGCAGAGGCTATAGCCTCAGGCAGCAGGGGGGCCTTTGAATCTCCAGGGCTCCTGTTTGTTTTCCACTGGACCCAAAGCAGCAAGAGATAACCCAACAAGAACACATCTTCAGCAAGACTAGACTTCTTACTAATCTGATCGAGAGGCAGCTTACTTTTTACATCTTGCCAATGGTGTGATGTTTGCACTTCCAGCTGGCCATACTCTTCATTCTGGTTGCAGATTGTTCAGCAGCTTCAGATGAGAGGTTTCCATGCTGTGCGTGCCACAGAAGTAGCAGGAGTTGCAAACATAGGAAAAATTCATTTAAGACGTTTTGAATACTTCAAAAACTCGTAAAAAGTAAAAAGCACACCCATGGGCTGATACTAAATTTTAACCCATGATACTAATTTTTTTTTTTTTTTTTTTTGCGGTACGCGGGCTTCTCACTCTTGTGGCCTCTCCCGTTGCGGAGCACAGGCTCCGGATGTGCAGGCTCAGAGACCATGGCTCATGGGCCCAGCCGCTCCGCGGCATGTGGGATCTTCCCGGACCGGGGCACGAACCCGTGTCCCCTGCATCGGCAGGCGGACTCTCAACCACTGAGCCACCAGGGAAGCCCCATGATACTAAATTTTAATCCTATAAGTTAGGATTATGATTTAAAGCAATATAAACCAACCGAACTAGCTCAAGCCAAAATGGAATATTTTATTTGAAGGACTCAGGACTTTGTCCTAGACCAAGGTTTAGAAGGCAGCCAGGTCTCACAAAGGAACCTAAGCCAGGTACCAGAGGTCAACAGGGCTGTTTCTCATCTCTGTGTGTTTCTTCATTCTTTTCTCTCAAGACATGCTTCCTGTGCTCCTCAGGCCTTGTAGCCAAAAATATCGCCACTACACACCCTCTGCATCTGTGTATCTGCAGACACTGACTCAATGTGCAGTACCAATTCCAAATGCTTAGGAGAGAGGATCCAGCTGGCTAACTTGACCCAGGTATCAACTGTAGAGCCAATCAACCATGGCCAAGGGCACAGAATCATGCAGTATAAATACGGTTGCCAGGAGCCCCTTCCTGTATGTGCTGGCCCTGGGACACCTCTGCAAAGTCTACTATATGGGCCACAAATTAGGTGTTGACTTGTGATACCTAGTTTAACTAGCTTTTGTGCAAACTTTGGAATAAAATTTTTCTGACAGCTTTTGTACTTGTACTTTAAAAAATGCATTCTATAGGAGATTTGTCATCCTACCCCAGTGTAGGGGTAGGATGAATTCAGCTTGCTGTATGTGCCTCCTCACAAAGTTGTATAGACAAGTACATTATAACGAGCTACTGTATGCTGTGCTCAATTAAATCTTAGGCAACACTCAAATGCTTCCACTGGATGCATGGCATTTTCATGGAGAAACAGCTGGTTTTAAAAGATATGTGAATGGGTAACTTGTGATCCAATTATATGACAGCTTTAGCATTTGTGAGTTTTGGTGCTTTCTGTCTGACTTTTAATAAATTGAATAAGCTCAATTTACAGTGCAGTCTCTCAGTATTTTCTAGCTTAAGCAAATACAGATGAAATATCATCAATAAAAGTGAACCTTAAAGTTTGAATTCTACATGCAAAACAAAATGAATATAGCCGTTTGGAAACAGCCTCAGTCTGGTAAAGCAGTTATAAGATTCTAGAGTTAACTGCCCGAGTCCCACATGTAGCTTTACCACTTATTAGCTGAGAAACCTTGGGCATAATATTAACTTTTCTGTGCCGCAGTTTCTTCATCTGGATATAGTACAGATTTAATAAGGTTGTTGTCAGGATTAAATGGGACAATACCTAGTAAGGTGCTTAAAAATACATTGTTTGGGGCTTCCCTGGTGGCACAGTGGTTGAGAGTCCGCCTGCCGATGCAGGGGACATGGGTTCGTGCCCCGGTCCGGGAAGATCCCACATGCCGCAGAGCGGCTGGGCCCGTGAGCCATGGCCGCTGAGCCTGCGCGTCCGGAGCCTGTGCTCCGCAACGCGAGAGGCCACAACAGTGAGAGGTCCGCGTACTGCAAAAAAACCAACCAAACAAAGAAAACAAACATTGTTTGGCACGTAGTAAGCGCTCGACAAAACTCATCCATGATAATTATCAACTCCTGACTCTGGTGTGTATCACTACTAAAGCTGACCAGCCCTCTGCCTCAGCCACATTGGGACATGCTCAGAGCTGGAGTGCCATCTGCTCTTGCTCCTCCATGGGAATCACATCACCTAGATTCTGTCTTATGGAAATTTACCAATGCCTTTTGGTAAATTACATTGATACCCGCCTTCCCAATTCCAGCTCCCAATTCCAGGAGTTTCTCCTCTTCTTTGCTTATTGTCACTCCAATTGGTTTTCAAGAACAAGGGGAGGGAAGTGTGTGCTTCATTTACAACCCTGAACAGAAATCTTTCTGAGATTTTTAAAGACATTATTGGATATCTCATTATGTTCCCAATTATGTGCTGTTCAAAAAATTGTCGCACCAACTCACTCCAAACTGAATACTTACCGATGACAAGATGTGAAGTATTATTAGTGCATCAACTTAAAAAAAAGATATCTTTTAAAAAAAATTTATTGGAGTGTAGTTAATTTACAATGTTGTGTTAGTTTCAGGTGTATAGCAAAGTGAATCAGTTATACTATACATATATACACTTTTTTCTTTTTTGTTTTAGATTCTTTTCCCATATAGGTCATTACAGAGTATTGAGTAGAGTTCCCTGTGCTATATAGCAGGTTCTTCTTAGTTATCTATTTTATATATAGTAGTGTGTATATGTCAATTCCTATCTCCTACTTTATCCCTCCTTCTCTTATCTCCTGGTAAACATAAGCTTGTTTTCTACGTCCGTGACTCTACTTCTGTTTTGTAAATAAGTTCATTTGTACTCCCTTTATTTTTTTAAGATTCCACGTATAAGCAATATCATATGATATTTGTCTTTCTGTGTCTGACTTACTTCACTCAGTGTGACAATCTCTAGGTCCATCCATGTTGCTGCAAATGGCATTATTTTGTTCTTTTTATGGCTGAGTAATATTCCATTGTATATATGTACCACATCTTCTTTATCCATTCCTCTGTCGATGGACATCTAGGTTGTTTCAATGTTCTGGCTATTGTAAATAGTGCTGTAATGAACATTGGGGTGCGTGTATCTTTTCAAATTATGGTTTTCTCCAGATATATGCCCAGGAGTGGGATTGCTGGGTCATATGGTAGTTCTACTTTTAGTTTTTTAAGGAACCTCCATACTGTTCTTCATAGTGGCTATACCAATTTATATTCCCACCAACAGTGTAGGAGGGTTCCCTTTTCTCCACACCTTCTCCAGCATTTATTGTTTGTAGATAAAACATATCTTGCAGCTCCTTTTTCAAGCTTTTGGATCAGTTATATTGAGTATCAGAAGACTTCTGGGTAATCCGGTAAAAACATTATTGTTTGCAACTATTTTTCTCCATGAAATAGAAGCCTCTCAATATTCTGCAACCCAATAAAAAGAAAGAAGTACATTAGACAGTGAGTATGATATAAAATAGCAACTACTATATGATTTCTGATTTTTGTCTTAGCAAACCTTCATTATTCATTGGTGACTTTCTAAGTAAATATTGACAATTTTCAATTTATTAAACTTAGTATATTGACCACATAGGTTTATATCCTCTTCCTTCTAAGACCTAAAGAAATTTAAAAGCTATAGACCCAGGAAGAAAATGGTACTTTAGGGGGGAATGATACATTTTTGAGAGACAGAAAGTGGACAGAGAAGTGATGACTGACATAGTAGCATCTGAAAAGGGGGAAACTTACAAGTGGTGAGCTTGTCCACTCCACAGAGACCATACAAGGCTCAGAACTTGGAGGTGTCAGGTACTGTGGAAGTTGGGAACAAGGCACAGGACTGAGAATAAGAAGATTGGTTGAGAGTCTGCAACACACAGAAGAAAGCTTGAGCTTAGAACTCAGCAGTATTGGGCATCGTGTTTGGCTAGGGTGAGAGGCAGGCCAGAAAGCAGGGACTGAGTGAGAGTCCACATCCAGAAAACATGGCCAGCCCTCCAGCAACTTTCCCTGATCTGCTTCTAGGAGATCAGAAGCCTGAGGATGAATAAAACAAGATACAAATACACAAGGACAGAGAAAAGAGGGTGGGAAACCACAGCAGACGTGTTATGCCAACAAATACTGTAGAAGAGAGAATGCTGGTGGAGTCCAACTTAGCCAAGTGAAAACAGTGGAAATATAAGTACCTCCAAAAAAGATGCCAACAGTGAAGCTTGACTCTGCAAGACCCAGGAAAGACGGAAGGATCGGAGGCAGGGTGAGAATGGGCTTAATGTAGGAAGACTGATTGAAATTCAGACTATTTAAACCCTTCTCCCACAACCATAAAGCCAGTCATCTGGATATTTATTCTCCAGAAAAATGGAACCAAGACACTCTGGACTTAATGATGACAGATACAGCCTGAGGTCAGAGTGAGTCACTTTACTAGAAATGAGGATTACATTAAATTCTGCAGGGTGAATGGTAAGATCTCTTAGTCCATTTCTTTAGCTGGTCTCCCAAGTCATGGCAATTCAGTGGATTGAACTGAGGCAGAAGTCTGGGGGGATTTAGTGCTCCAAGGAAACAAACATGCAGGAACTAGGGTGCTTATTAATGTTGTATGTAACAAATTACCATGAAATTTAGTGGCAAAAACATTCGCCATTTTATTATGCTGAATCCATTATTCTATGGGTAAGGATTTCAGATGGGTCACTCTCTAATAAAAATTAAGTGGTGATGGCATGTCTCTGCTTTATAATACCTCAAGTCTCAGTTGGGAAGATTCGGACATCTAGAATGACTCAAATAATAATGGACTGAAATCAGCTAGAAACTTCTTCAACCACAGATATGGTGTCTGGTGGGGTGGTGAAAAGACTGGGTTCAGTCGGGATTATCAACCGGAAGGCCCACATGTGACGTCTCCATGTGGGTTGTGCTTCCTCACAGTATGGTGAACTGGTGCAGCAAAAAAGACCAGAGCTCCCTGGCCATTTATGACCAGCCTTGTAAGTCACATTGTATCATTTTGCTACACTTTGTTGATCAAAACAGTTAAAACTCATCTCAATTCAACTGGGGCATAGACATCATTTCTCAATAGAAAGGGTGTCAAAGAATTTGTAGCCAGATTTTAAAACCACCACAGGTAGTCATGAGTGCAGTAGTCAAATGGTCAGAAACTTATCAGGGAAATAAAGCAGAAGCACAAAGGAAAATCAGGCTCAACTATAGTTGATAGATGCTATGGTAAGAAAGATAATTTCCCGATCCACCTGCTGGTGGTTAACACTGCTGCTGCAATCCTGGCCTGATCAGCTCGGGCTCAGGAGCTGCAGGGGAAGGGAACTGAGGACTCTAAATAGGAGGGTTTGGACAGGTCAGTAAGGAGTAAACTTCTGGAGCCCTCTCAACCCAGAGGCTCAGGGTGGACTTTGGACTCTTACTCAGGGAAATTTGTACACTGATGGTACTGAGTATTTACTGTCATTTTGGGGGTGTAATAATGATATTGCTGGTATGTTAAAAATGGTAATGTCATTTTGTTTTTAATCGTCCAGTGAGAAAAGGGGGTATAGGTGAAACAAGATTGGCTATCTATTGATAATTATGGACAGTAGTACATGGGCGGTTACTATACAATTTTGTCTCCTTTTGTGTTACTTTCCCTTGTATTTCTTACAATGTACCCAGTTCAAAACTGCCCCAATTCTGAAAGGTTCAGATATATTGACCATAATCTACTACTGAAATGATACTCCCTCTGGGTTGCTCTTCCCAGGCATGGAGAATTACTCCTTTTTCTGTGCTCCTGCAGCTCTCTGAGCATATCTCCATAAAATGAGTTCACTATATTATAATGATCCAGTTACACATCTTGCTCCTTTAGGGGACTCTGAGAATCTTGGGAAGAGTCACCATCTCCAGCCACCACTAGGGAATGGCTAGGACAAAGCATGACACATAGTAAGAGTGAAGTAAATGTTTCTGAATTAATAAATAAATAAAAATACCATTGAACAAATTACTTAAAAGAGCAAAACCAAAACAACAACAAACACCTGGTCTGTAAATACTTGCCAGGTATAACTGTATCATCAATTGGAGATCAATTAAGTAGGAATCGTTTTGAATGCTTCCTTCGATTGCTCTTCTGCATACTGGAAGGAGAGAAATATATTTTGGTTAAACGTCATTGAAAGTTCTCTTGTTTTATTAACTGCCCACCTGGAGACATTTAAATACCTGATCTAATTAAAATGTTCACTTCCAATGACTGGCCAAGAGGTCTTTGTTCTTCCTGGATTGATTAAGTGTACTCTTTTGGGTTAAACAACAAAGGCAGAACTGTTTCTCCAGAAGCGGTCTGCTGATAATAACAGACATTACCTTGGTCAAAGGCTACAAACCCTGAGTTAGTCTCCCACCACCCCTGAAGTGTGTCCCACATGTATGGTCCCTGTATGGGGAGCTGGACTCTGAGCAGATGGATAATTAGGCAGAAAATTCTGTTGAGAGACATTTTGAAAAAAGTGAGGAGCACGGTGTACTACATGGGGAATCCAGAACCCAGAATGTAAATGAAGAAAAGTGGTGAGACAGAGGTTTGTTGCTAAGTGAAGTGAGTACGTACATACATTTTTAAATGGAAATCCTGACAACATAACCATATTAGGATTTCTTTGACCATTTGTTCTTTTCTCTTCCTCAAATTTTGTCGATGATGAAAAGGGATTACCGTGATCTTTGAAGGGGAAGGTTAAGTCTTTTGTAGATTAACGTGAACTTTACTTAAATCAGAAAACAGTTTTGCCTAAAGTATAACAGCAATCAAAACACAGCATTTGACTTCCACTTCCAGATACGATGATGTGACATATTGGGCTTGCTCTCCCACCAAAAACACTAGAAAATTAGACAAAAATACATTAAATAACTGCCTTCAGACTTTGGACAACTGGCAGTGCAGGACTGTGACCCTTAAGAGATGACAAAAAAGCAGTGTGGGGTCATTCTTTCAATGACCCCAGCTTGTAGAGTGAGAGCCTAAGCAGAATGCAGTGGTCCTATTGCACTGAGGACACAGAAACCAGTGGTTGAGAAGGCTGAGGAAGATGCAGTTTGTAGGTCAGGGAATTGGACAGTAGGGAACCATGCAGAGAAAGAGCACCAGAAACCTGCACAGAGGTCCACCTGAGTCTGTTGATGAATTGTAAGCTATGCAAGCAGAGGATGAAAACTCCTCAAAGCCAAACAAGGAACAATGAGGGAGGTGTAAAATAAACAATTTCCAGAGATCTTACTTGACTGGAAGATATTTGAGTTCCAACTAACCAAAGTAGTGAGACCTCAATGAATGATAAATGGGGACCCCAGAAGGTTCACACTTTAGTACTAGATCTAGACTAAGCCTAGAGTAAAGGCTACTCTAGACATTCCTAAAAATTTGAAAACAAACCTCAAAAAGATCAAGGTGATCACAAATAATTTAATTGCCTGTCAAAACAAACTTAAACACACTTTAATGGAAAACAACAAAATCTTGGCATTCAAAATATAACAATCACAATTCCCAGGATCCAATAAAAATTACTAGCTGTGTATAAAGAAGCCAGAAAATGTGACCCATAACCAGGAAAAAGTAAATCAGTAAACCTAGAAATGACAAAGAAGACGGAATTAACATATAACAGCTTTAAAATTGCTATGACAAATATGCTGAAGGATTTAAAGAGAACATGAAGTTAGTGAGGAGAGAACTATATTTCAAAAAAAGCAAATGGAACTTCTAGGAATAAAAAAATCAATATCTAACATAAACATGCTACAGGATGAACATAACAGAAGATTAGATTGTGTAGAAGAACAGATCAGTTAAGTTGAAGATGTAGGAATAGAAACTATCCAAATGGAAGCAGAGAAAGAAAAAAGACTAAAATAAATGAATGATGCCTCAGTGATCTTTACAAGAATTTCAAGTACTCTATATACATATAACTGGAATCCAACAAGAAAGGAAGGGGTAGAAAAAGTAGAAAAATTCCAAATTTGATATAAACCATAAAATTTTACACTCAAGAAATTCAACAAACCCCAACCAAAATGAACAAACAATCACATAAACAAACAAACAAAAACCCATCAAGGCATATCTTAATCAAATTGCTGAATATCATTGATAAAGAGAAGATCTTAAAACAGCCAGAGGGGGGCTTCCCTGGTGGCCCAGTGGTTAAGAATCCACCTTCCAATGCAGGGCACATGGGTTCAATCCCTGGTTGGGGAACTAAGATCCCACATGCTGCGGGGCAACTAAGCCCGTGTGCTGCAACTACTGAGCCCGCGAGCTCTAGAGCCTACGTGCCACAATGAAAAATTCTGCATGCCGCAACAAAGATCCCGCATGCTGCAACTGACCTGATGCAGCCAAATAAATAAATATTAAAAAAAACCCCAGAGGATATAAGAATATCGTATTATATAAAAGAGAACAAAGATAACAGTGATGTCAGACTTCCTGTCAGAAACAGTACAAGCCAATACATAATGGAAAAACAGATTTAAAGTACTGAAAAAAGTAAAAAAAAAAACCAAAAAACACCCTGTTAACCTAAAATTCTATATTAAGCAAAAATGTGCTTCAGAAATAAATGAGAAAACGATTTATTCAGACAAACATAAACAGCACATGGCAAGATTATGGATTTAAACTCAACTATATCAATAATTCATGGACTGTAAATGGACTAAAGGCCCTAAATAAAAGACCAAGATTGTCAAATTGGATTAAAAAAAGCAATACTCAACTCTATGATACCTGTAAGAAACCTATTTTTAAATATCAAAACCTAGGTTAAAAGTAAAAGAAGGAAAAAAATACCAAGGAGAAACTAATCAAAAGAAAGAATGGCTGTATTAATAGTAGATAAAGTAGACTCAGGGCAAGGAATATTATCAGGATAAAGAAGGGCATTATGATCTAGGCTTCCACTTTAAGAAGATGCATATTGTACACTATAGAGGAAATGAAACCCAAAGTAAGCAGAAGAAAGGGAATAATAAAGACAAAAACAAAAGTAATTAAATAGAAAGTGGGCTAACTGAGAAAATAAATAAAACCAAAAGCTGATGCTTTGAAAAATAATCAATAAAATAAATAAGCCTTTAGCCAGACTGATCAGGAAAAAAAAAGCTACAACTTACAAATATCAAGAATAAAAAGATTTATCACTGTAGATCCTGCAGCATTAAAAGGAAAATAAGGAAATATTATGAACAACTTTATGTCAAAAAATTGACAACTAAGATGAAATAAACATTTCTTGAAAAGCACAAATTATCAAAATCGACATAGGTAAAAATAGAATATCCATATAGTCCTATATCTATAGAAGATATTGCATTCAAAATGAAAAGATTTCTTACAAAAAAAAAAAAACCTACAGATTTGCTAGATGGCTTCATTGGTGAATTCTGTCAGACATTTATGGAAGAAATAACAAATCCTACACAAACTTTTTTGAAAAACAGAGGAAGAGGAAATACATCCTAACATGTTTTATGAGGCCAGCCTTACCCTGAAACAAAACCAGACTAAGACATTACAAGAAAACTGTTGACCCATGTCCCTCATGAATATTGAAGAAAAGTTACTCTACAAATTATCAGCAAATGGAATCCAGCAATACATGAAAGAAATAATACAAAATTAACAAATAAGATTTATCTGAGGAACGCAAAGTTGGTTTATATTAAAAGAATCAATATCAATCACCATGTCAACAGAATAAAGAAGAAAAACAATATAAGCATCATTAGATGCAGAAAAAGCATTGGACAAAATTCAACACATATTCATGGTAAAATATCTCAGCAAATTAGGAATAGAAGGAAACTTTCCAATCTGATAAAGAACATCTACAAAAAACAACAACAAAGAAATCACAGCTAACATCATACTTAATGGTGAAAGACTCAATGTAAAATTGGGAGCATAACAAGGAGGTCTGTTTTTATCAATTCTATTCAACACTGCATTTGTCCTTGTACATGGTCCTACTCTGTGCAATAAAGCCAGACCAAAAAAAAAAAAAAAAAAGCATACAAATTAGAATGGAAGAAGTAAAGCTGCCTTTATTCACATATGACATGATCATACATGTATAAAAGCCCTAAAGAATCTACAAGAAAGCTACTAGAATTAACAAGTGGATTTAGCAAGGTCATAAGATAAAAGGTAGCATGCAAAAAACAATTGCATTTTTATATACTAGCAATGAACCACTGGAGCGTTCAACAAAAAAGTGATTCCATTTAGAACAGAATAAAGTACATAAAATAATAAAGGATAAATTTAACAAGAGATATTAAGACTGTACACTATGAGAGTTGAAAACTATAAAACCTTGTTGAGAGAAATGAAGGAACACCTAAATAAATGGTAAGATATAGCATGTTTATGAATTGGAAGACTCCTTATTGGTAAGATATCAATTCTCCTTGTGTAGAATTTTACCTCAATCATAGCATGACATTTTTTGCAGGGGAGGGGGAGAAATTATCAAGTTGATTCTACAATTTATATGGAAATACAAAGGACTTAGAAGGTCAAAACAATTTTGAAGAAGAACAAGAGTGGAGAACTTACACTACCTGCTTTCAAGATTAACAAAAATGATGATAATCAAGATAACATGGTACTGATGTAAGGATAGACACATTGATCAACAGAACAGAAGATAGTGTGTGTGTGTGTGTGTGTGTGTGTGTGTGTGTGTGTGTACTGAATTCACTTTGCAGCAAATCTTTTTCACAAATGATGCTGGAACAACTGGGTGTCCACTTAGAAAAAAATGAACACTGTATTTTACTTCCCATCATTCTCATGTAGTATCCTGAAATGATTCATAGACCTAAATGTAAATGCCAAAACTATTAAATTGTTAAAGGAAAAATATAAGAAAATCTTTGCGAACTTGTGTTGGCATAAAGATTTCTTAGGAACACAAAAAGCATGAAATGTGAAGAAAAAAATTGAAAAATTTAACTTTACCATAATCAAAATTTTCTGATCTTCATAAGACACCATTAAGAAAATGAAAAGGTAAACATAGGATAAAGTATTTTCAAAATACATATCTGGCAAAACACTTATATTCTGAACATATAAAGAACTCTTGGATTTCAATAATAAGAAGACAAAAGAAACCCAAGTAGAAAATGGGTAAAAGAGTTGAACAGATACTCTACCAAAGAAGATATACAGATGGCCAGTAAGGACGATGCCAAACATCACTAATCATTAGGGAATGAAAATTAAAACACAGTAAGATATAATCGCATATCTACTAGAATTACTAAAAATTTAAAAGGTTGATAGTATCAAGAATTGACAAGAATGTGGAGTAACTGTAACACTTGTAAATTACTTATGGGAACATAAAATGGTGAAGCACTTTGGAAAACAATCTGGCAGATTCTTATAAAGTTAAACACACAACTACCATAGGACTAGCAATCATGCAATCATGCCTAGGAATCTACACAAGAGAAATAAAAGTGTATGCCACACCAAAAATTGTACATGAATGTTCATAAAAGCTTTATTTGTAACAGCCAAAAACTGCACGTAATTCAAATGTCCATCAACAGGTGAATAAAACAAATTATAATAGATCCATACACTGGAATACTACTTAGCAATAAAAAGAAGCAAACTACTGAAATATGTAACAACATGAATAACTCTTGAAAACATGTTGAATAAAAGAGAATACAAGAAAGTGAATTTATATGAAATTCTAGCAAAGGCAAAACTCATCAGTAGTGGTAAATGAGTGGTTGCTTGGGGATTGGTGTGGGGATAATTGACTACCAAGTGGTACAGGGAAATTTGGGGAGGGGGAGGGAAATGTATCGATGATGGTAGTAGTTACACAGGTGTATACATTTATCAAATCTCATTAAACTGAACACTTAAAATGGGCACATTTTATTACATATAATTTGTACCTCAATTAAGTTGATTTTTAAAAAAGCACTTTTCAGTGAGAAAAAGGAAGGCGACTATGAAGCATGGGTCCCTGAGATGACCACTGGTCAGCCAGCAACAGTCATCCTACTGGTTGTATGAATTCATGTTAACACTGACTCAATATCCAAGCTAGGATGTGAATACAGTTTTTCTGGTGAGACTGTGGGAGTTTTGCATGGCTAGAATTTATTATGGTCTCTGGGGGTAGAAGGTATGAATGAGAGACCCACAGGATAGAGAAAAGGGAAGGCCAGAGGGCACAAGTCTACCATGTGGTAGATAGTGTCCTTGACTAGATGCCACTTTTACTAGAGAGATCTGACTAAAGGGCAAGGCCAGACAAATATATACATGCTGTTCCTTGCTAGGTTCTTGGCCCCTGATGCTGCCTCCGCCTTGTGAGAAGTGAATTCTAAGAGATGCAGAAAAAGGGAACAGCGTGTTAAGAGAGAGCAATTGACATGGGAACAAGGGTCCATAAACTCATTACTGCTCTACTCCTAGTCCTTCAGGCTTACATAGTGTTTACCACGTACCAGACATTCTACATATATAGATAGGCAGATAGGTAGATATAGATATTATATAAACTATATTTACTCCTCATGCTATCATCCCTATCTGAGAGTTTAGAAACTAAGACAAAGAGAGGCTAAATAACTCCCCCAAAGTCACACAGCTACTAAGAGACATCCAAAAATTTTAACCCACATAGTATGGTGCAGCCCACTTTGAGTTGTTACATTATTCTACCAGTTTTACTCTGAAGTTATCAGTACAGAATTTCAGATTCACAGGTAGAATCAAGCAAAAAGAGCCTTCCTCTGCCTTCAGACAGGGAAGTGTAAAAAAGAAAAAGCCATTCTCTCTTCCCTCACTCTTTCCTTCCTTCCCTTCCCTTCCCTTTCCCTTCCTTTCCTTTCCCTTCCTTTCCTTTCCTTTCCTTTCCTTTCCTCTCCTCTCCTCTCCTCTCTCCTCTCCTCTCCTTCCCTCCCCTCCCCTCCCCTCCCCTCCCCTCCCCTCTCCTCTCCTCTCCTCTCCTCTCCTCTCCTCTCCTTTCCTTTCCTTTCCTTTCCTTCTGCTTCCTTCCCTTCCCTTCCCTTCCCTTTCTTCTTTCTTTCCCCTCCTCTTTTCTAAGGGTAAATTACTGTCATTTATTTGAGTTTTCATTTAACAAATGTATTTTGTGTGACCTCTATGTGCCTGATACTATGCCCACCACTGGCGATTCAGAAATAAATAATATGTAATACTTGCTTTCAAAGGACTGGACGTTCCTCCAAGATGAGTTGGTGAAAGACATACAGTGAAATGAGAGTTTGGAACACCTGCCACCCTAGCGTAAAGCAGGTATCGGGGCAGCAAGACTTGCATCCACATTATCAGGAGACTGTCTGCACTTGACTAACTGAAGGTCACACCTGGGTGTCCCTGGGGGGTCGTCTCAGCTTTACCATTAAGCAATCTGAAGCCATAAAATGATTAGGGTTGGCACGCTTTTAGAGGATTAATGTTCTAACAAATTGGGTGATTTTGCTCAGCATGGCTATTGAGGCTAACATATTGTGAATTTACTGAGCTCATCTGTGACCAGATTCCTCTGCAGGGTAATTGAAAGTGAATGGAAATGGCTATTTATGTATTCGCAGCCATTAGATGTTGCTTTCATCTCTGATTTCGTGGGATGATGAGTCAAAATAGACACTGAGATCGTTGCCTGTGGGCGGCACTTTGCATGTTCAATTAACTAAGGCCTGTGCATAGCACTGGTCATGAAAAGGCAGATGGTGAGGGAAGCTGCACACTGTTCGACCTCAGAGATGCCTCACCAGCCAAATGGGGGTATATGTCTGAATTTTTTTAGAGCTTGATGGCCACTAGGGGTGTTTGTGTCCCTTAGCTATATTCACATCCTATGGCAGTGTTGCATAAAGTTTTTGCATGGATGTTAAGAAAAAAATTTAAAGCCACAAAAAAAGAGTTCATGGTGAAATACACTTAGGAAGTCAAGGCATATTGCAGGGTATTTCAGAGCCCTGAGTGTACTTCTGCCAATTGTGAATCTCTAACAGAGGGAGGTAATAAATTTATCAAATGTATGCAAGGAAGCCAGCATTTGCTGAGCACCTCTGTACTATTTACCACATTAAATGCTTTACATAGGTTACCTCATTTAATCCATATAACTATTGTATGACATGTCCTTAGTTTTGGGAATGATGGTCCTGAGGCCTGGAATGTTTCAATAACTGCCTAGGACATTATGAGCGAGTGGCTTTGTTGCGATTTGAACCCAAGCGTTTGGCAGCAGAACTCACAATCTTGACCACGATGCTCTATTTTCTTCCTTTTTTATTTTTCCAAAGAGTATCTTGCTCAAGCAGAATCCTACAGAACACACTTTTAGAAGGGCATCCCCAGGATAAAGACATCAGGTATTGCTGGGACCTGCCCCAGCTCAGCCTCAAGACATTAATGATATAATGATATAATAATAAGGAAACACAGAGCCAAGGTTAGACATTTTTTACCTCACCCTAGCCTGCTCCTATTCCTCTAAGTACCAAATAAATGAATGAGTCCTGGACTTTGGAATCAGAGCTGACTCCCCATTTTCCTGAGCATTGGAGTTGCCTTGTGTTTATCTAGCTCATCCTTCACATTTCTAGACAAGCATCACAAAGACCCCGACAACATTATTTCATTAAACTCTCTGATTTTTGAGTGCATATGATGAGCCAGGCCCAGTGTCAGCTGTGGTGTTCAGAGGATTCAGGCATAGCTGCGGGAATTTAACAGAGATACAAAACTCGCTTTGTTGGTAAGGCTGACTAGAGACCATGGTTTAGAAATGGCGTCCCCAGTCGGCCACCTAAGAATTTACTCCTGGATTAGGCCAACTTACTCACCCAGGCCTGGAAGAACAGTACCACCCCCTCACTCTCCAGCCTACCCCATATGCTTGCTCCATGGCCGTGACAGAGAATATGGATGTTCTGAGGGCAGGTCAACCCAAAAGGGGAGGTAAATGGGGCTGAGTGGAGCACGTGTGGTTTCTTCCCCTGCATTTCCTGATGAAGTGAGCAGCCTGGACAGGAGTGAGGGAGGGCTGGGAGAGACATTAGAAGATCCCCTTGTATTTTTCTCTTCTGAGAAGGAAGACAGACATTCCTGCTCCTCTCTGGCTGGAAACAAGTAGTGGGGAGACAAGTGTTCTTCCATCCTGGATGTTGCTGACAGGAGATAAAACAGCTAAACACGTAGAATCTCTCAAGGAGTTCAGAGTAAGGTGGAAGAGACAGGCAGACAAACAAACAAGTAAAACATTATGAAATAAAAGTACGTATGAGTAGGGGATAAAGCAGAAGATTGGAGGAGAGATGTGGTCCTTATTTCAACCACTTAAACAAAATTCACATTGTTCCTTCCCTCTGACAGGATTACATTTTCATGTATTGGTGTTAATCATTCATTCATTCATTCATCAAACATACATTGAGTACTAACATACATTGAGCCCTGAAGATACAAGGCTGAATAAGATGAGGCCAAACACCCCTCCCCACTTCAAAAAAATTTTTACTTTGCTTGGATTAAGTAAGTCTGAATTAACTTATTACCAACCACTGGTGTACAGGTTAAGTGGAAAGTCCTCAGGGAAGTGGCACACAGGGGGTAAACTTGGGTGCGTGGTGGGTGAGATTTGTAGTGCGTGGTGGGTGAGATTTGTAGTGCGGGGTGGGACTGCCAGCAGAGCACTATATTTTGGAAGGGAGGGGGAGAAGGAAAGTACAGTAATAAATGGGTGAAGAGCCTCAGAAATGAGTTGTGGAGGGTCTCCCTTTCAGTTTTCACTTGCTCCACAATTTTGCCACATAATAATAGTATGTCTTTTATTAAGATGGGCTTGTACCCATGGAAGTTCAAATGAGGTCCCGGGAAAGTCTTAGAATTGAATTGGTAAAACACTGACTGATTGGACTATTCTGACCTCAAAGGATGTGAACTGGTAATCTGTTTGTGAAGGGAAGATGGAAAGTTGAGGGCTTGGAGATGGAGAAGCTAAATTAGCCCTAATGAAATATAATGGATGTAGAAACTAGGGTATCCTAATATGTCATCCCATAAAATCAGATGTGGAAATTAAAAGAGTGAAAACAACTATGTAAAATTTCCATTGCTTGCTTGAATTGAAAGGGAACAAAGCTATTACTTGCCAGTATGAAATGCTGTTCCAGAAGAAAGGCTTTGTGTCTTTACGGAATCCTCACTCTTTAAATGCTAACGGTTGAGAGGACAGGGGATAACTTTCTGCCCCTCTCCCCAAACCCAACTCAGCAGTTTTGATCCTGCTGACTTTGCTCTACCGTTCATAACACTTATCTCCTAATGTGTTATCACCTAACACATTATACAGCTTACTTCCTTATTATATTTCTTATTGTCTGTCTACCCCACTAGAATATAAGCTCCACAAGGGCATGGACCTTTGTTTATTCCTTAATGTATCCCAAGAGCCTAGATGAGTGCATGGCAACTGTAGGTCTTTAACTATTTGTTGTATGATGAATTCCTTGCCAAATATCTCCAAGGGACTAAACTGGAGGTAATTTTATGAAAAAAAGGAAAAGTACTTTTATGGAAAAAAAAGATCGTTTGAAAAGAAGAGTGAGTGGGTTGTAATAGATCATTCTCAGGGTCTGAACTAGAGAGGAAGACAAAGCAATGAAGTGGAAACCAATTTGGTGATTTGGTTAGACAAACTGTTTCCCAGGCGGTATTTAAATAAGAAAATTGCTGCAAGATACTTGGACTTACAAAAGAAAATATTTCCTACTAGGTGTCAGTTATTTTAAGACAAAGATGTCCAGGTGATCTTCATTTCTTCTTCTGATTACTTAGTCCACCGTTTTGTGGGAAATCATTGGTTAACTTGTTTCATGGCTTACCAGACCCAGGCGAGCCCTGCACATCTGGACTATTTAGGGCTGTAAAGATTCAATAAAATAGATGGGGGCCATCAGTGAGCTTGAAGGTCTTCATTTAGCTGCTGCAGTGGAGAAGGCATAGAAAATTGTCTGTGTTTTTCCTTCTCTAATCCTGTAATTGTTTTCTCTTCTGGAGACTAGGTTAATTATATAGTGGCTATTTTAGGTTGCTTCTGACTACATAATGTTTGTGTTCCGTGTTTTTTCATGCGGTACAAGGAAGGCTCATTCTTGGGTCCCTGAAATAAAAAGGACAACAACAGTAGCCAACATTTGTGCAATAATGGTCAGCAACTTTATTTCTTTAAATCATCATCATGACCCTAAATGGTACCATGAGTGTATTATTATTTGCAATGACCCGAGGCTCAGAGTTGTCAAGTTCTTTGTCTAAAAATACACAGCTAGGAAGGTACTCCAGGTGACACTCAGACCCATGTGTTGGAACTCAAATCCCTGGGCAGTCCCTACTGTTCCTAAGTTATCTTAGTCTTCATGCAATAATGGCCTGCTAGTTAGTCTTCTCATAACATTCTGCCTGGCAAATTATAGATTATTGACTCTTGAACTTTATGGCACAATCTTTCTTCAAATATTTTTTTAATCATTGAAATAACTTTACAACGTCAAGAAGAAGAAAAAGGAACTTAATCTTCAAATATTATTTACTAGTTTCACTTCTCTAAAAATACAAACCTTTGAGGTTAATATCAAGATAAGATCTGAACTATTACTGTTTTTTTTTTTCCCTATGCTGAAACTGGAGTAGCCAGAAATAACATGGAAACTTCTAACCTTCTCTTATGCCATAAAGACAAAGAGAATAGGATTATTGTGTGCTGGAATCCAACAGGAACCCATTTTCAAGCTTTGCTTGAGTATTTATCTATTCTAATAATGCCTTTTCAAAACATTTATTTATTTATTTTTGGCTGCGTTGGGTCTCTGTTGCTGCACGCGGGCTTTCTCTAGTTGTGGTGAGCAGGGTCTACAGTGCAGGTACAGTAGTTGTGGCACATGGGCTTAGTTTCTCCACGGCATGTGGAGCCCAGACAGACCAGAGCTCGAACCCGTGTCCCCAACCAGTGTCTCCTGCAATTGGCAGGTGGAGTCTTAACCACTGCACCACCAGGGAAGTCCCTATTCTAATAATGTTTTACCATTAGGTAGTTTTTCTTTCTTTCCTTCCTTCCTTTCTTTCTTTCTTTCTTTTTTGTTTTTTTTTTTGAAACTAAGGGAGCATAAGCCATTTACTCTTGCTTATGTTAAAACATGCATTTTGAAATGTTCTGAAATAGCATCTACTCCGATAGAAATTATTGAACATTTTTCAAATTCTGCTATATGTGTTTTTTTTGTGTGTGTGTGGTACGCGAGCCTCTCACTGTTGTGGCCTCTCCCGTTGTGGAGCACAGGCACCGGACGCGCAGGCTCAGCGGCCATGGCTCACGGGCCCAGCCGCTCCGCGGCATGTGGGATCCTCCCGGACCGGGGCACGAACACACGTCCCCTGCATCGGCAGGCGGACTCTCAACCACTGCGCCACCAGGGAAGCCCTGCTATATGTATTTATTCTAGCTTTGGTGCAGTGCTGATTGCTGCCCTCAGATCTAATCCTTGCCCTGCCCCTGCTTGAGTGGGCTGATCCCTCCAGGCTGTTTCCCAGGTTCATGTGTCACCTGGCTTCTGGCTCAGTGTGATAGATGGGAAGCCCTGCAGGAAATGGGAGGGTGAGAGAAATGGAGATGTCGGGATGTAATAGGGAAGAACAAATCTAACTCCACATTAGATCTGTTCATTTTACTTTGTGCTCTGTTGCCTGTGCTTAGTCATGCTGGCTCTGTACCCGTTTGTAAAAGAATGTTGCCTATAGCCTGAAACATTCAAGATAACCTATTCTCAAGGCTCTGCCCTTTAAGAGTCCATTTATATAGAGATAAAATTTGCGGAACAGGGAATAACATTTGTCTTGTTGGAGGTTTACAGGAACATCATGATCTGACATACGTGGACAGCTGCAAGAACAAAGGATTCCGACACCAAGAAGTTTGCAGCAACCAACTTTGCCCCTCCCTCATCTTGCCTTTAAAAGTGCTTTGCTGAAACCCTTCAAGGAGTTTGGGGTCTTTCGGGCATGAGCTAGCCATCTCCTTGCATGGACTTGCAATAAACTTTTCTCTGCTCCAAACTCATGTTTCGGTTTGTTTGGCCGCAATGTGCATCAGGCACACAAACTTGCATTCGGTAACAAGGGTATTTCTCTTTGTTCATCTCTTTCTGGTGGGTGTCTCAGGCAGGGCTATATATTTTCCGTGGCACTAGATTCTGTCTTCCAGGCTTGCCATGAAGCCAGCCTCTGCTGAGTGACCCTGGCACCCGGGTTCTGATAACTTTGCTTCCTCCCTTTGTCTTTCCAGCCTAGGGATAGTAGTGGTTCCCTGATGTTGCTAATATCTAGATTCCCTCTCACCATTTCATTTGGCTTCTCGGTTTTTTCATTATCTGTGGAACCAACTTTCAACATTATGTATCTTCTGTTGTAAATACTTTAAGTGAATTGTGTTTTTCTGGTTACACCCTGACCAAAATAGGCATTGATAACCACTTTAAGATTACTGAGACAAACAACTTTTTAATATTTATTAATATTAATAATATTTCATTAATAAATAAAATATTATTTAATATCAATAAATAATAAACAGAAAATAAAAATAATTAATAAATAATAATATTAATAAACATTGAGGGAATTTGCTTAAAGTCTGAATGAGTTCACATTCACTTTACTGGACTAACAGGAAGATGAATGGGCAGTGATTTTTACATAAATCCACTGTTATTTGTAAGGCAGAGCTATACTTTTATTTTTAATTAATAAGCTTAATTTTTTGAGAAGTTTTAGGTTCACAGTGAAATTGAGCAGAAAGTACAGTGAGTTCTCATAACCCCTATCCCCATACATGCCCATCATTTCATTTTTTATATTCTCAAATGAAGAAGATGTAATAAATGAATAGCAATCCTAGTCCTGTTGTTCTATTTGTGAGGGCTGATACTGAGAGGGCAAAACAAATGTAGCTTTCTAGAATTTCCCACCAGGTAATGTAGCAAATAATAGCTACATTGTATGTATGAGTGCTCTGAAGAGAAATACAAGCCAGGAGTCTCTTCAGCTGAAGGAATTCTGGGCATGGAGTATATGAGTGCCTTCTGGGTTTGAGGAAATGGACGAGGGGGTGAGGCTGAGGTTGGGTGCTGCTTATGGAAGAGGGGAAGGAAGTCGGAGACTCCCCTCACAATTAGGTGGGGTATGCTGGGGGGTGGGGGGCGAGGACGGAGAATGCATAGATACATCAAGACACAGCAAGGGGGAAGCCAAGCAGGTTAACGCCTGATGAGTAAAACATTTTAGCAACTCCATCAAGATATAGAGGCTTTTTGCATAAGTGAACACCTGGCATGTGCTGAAGAGAAAGATTGGGAAGTCCATGAATAGGGCAGATGGGACAGAGTCCCATGACCGAAATTCCATGGGGACAATGGGGTGCTGCGTCAGCAGCTTGGGGGACCTGGGGAGTCACATAGAATAGAGGTGGCTTGGTATTTTGAGAGACACCTTAGACATTGTCCTCTTGCTTCTGACATCTTCCTTCTTTCCTTGCTTCCATTTAACAATTATTTATAAGTGTCTACTTAAGTGTTAGGCACTGTTCTAGGCAGTGGTGATACATTAATAAATAAAACAGACAGCACTGCCCCACCCCGCCTTCAAAAGAAAACAGTCAATAAATATAACAAAAAAGTTATTTAAAAAATTCAACATTTACAATTTGCAATTCAGAAGCATGCTTCTATGTTATTATTTTTTATGGAGGTAAAATTGATAGAGAACATTATATAAGTCTCAGGTGTACAACAATATATTTTGGCATCTGTGTACACTACCACCAAAATCTAGTTACCATCCATCACCATAAGATCGATCCTTTTTACTTATTTGGCTCACCCCCATCCCCCTTCCCCTCTGGTAACGATGTATCTGTTCTTGGTATCTATGAGTTTGTTTTTGTTTTATTTTATTTGTTCATTCGTTTTAACTTTTTATTATTACATTTTTAAGATTCCACATGAGTAAAATCATATGGTATTTGTCTGTCTCTGTATGACTCATTTCAGTAAGCATAATACCCTCAGGGTCCATCCATGTTATCACAAATGTCAAGATTGCATTCTTATATAGGGTTGAGTAGTATTCCATTGCATATATATATATATATATATACTGCATCTTTTTTTCTTTTAACTGAAGTATAGTTGATTTACAATATTCTGTTAGTTTAAGGGGTACAGCAAAGTGATTCAGTGATATATATATATACATATATATGTATAAATATATATATGTATATATATATTTCACATTATTTTCCATTATAGTTATTACAAGATATTTGAATATAGTTCCCTGTGCTATAGAGTAAATGCTTGTTGCTTATCTATTTTATGTATAGAAGTTTATATCTATTAATCTCATACTCCTAATTTATCCCTCCTTTCCTTCCTTTCCCTTTTGCAACCACAAGTTTGTTTCCTATGTCTGTGAGTCTGTTTCTGTTTTGTATATAGATTCATTTATACTATTTTTTAGATTCCACATATAAGTGATACAATATAATATTTGTCTTTGTCTGACTTACTTCAGTTAGTATGCTATTCTCTAAGCCCATCCATGCTGCTGCAAATGGCAATATCTTATTTTTTTATGGCTGAGTAATATTCCATTGTATATGTACACCACATCTTTATCCATTCATCTGCTGATGGGCACTTGGGTTGTTTCTATGTCTTGGCTATTGTAAATAGTGCAGCAATGAACATTGGGGTGCACATATCTTTTCAAATTAGAGTTTTCATCTTTTCCAGATACCACATCTTCTCTATTCATTCATCCATCCAATTAAGAAAAAATATGTGCCTGGAGTGTTTGTTGAAGACAAGCAGGTGTGCAGTGAGCAAGGAGGAATGTGGCTGAATATGAGTCCAAAGGCATAATAGGGGAAGAGGGGAATCATGGAAGGCCTGGTAGGCTGTCGTAAGGCCTCTGGCTTTTATTCTGGATGAAATAGGGACTCTTTGCAGGATTTTGAGCAGAGGTGTGAAATGATTTGATATACTTAAAAAAATTTTTTTTATTTAAGTGTAGTTGATTTACAATGCTGTGTTAATTTCTGCTGTACTGCAAAGTGACTCAGATCACTTTGAGTCACAGATTTATACATATGTATATATAAATATATATTTATATATACATATATATATATTCTTTTTCATATTCTTTTCCATTATGGTTTATCACAGGATATTGAATATAGTTCCCTGTGCTATACAGTAGGACCTTGTTGTTTATCCATCCTATATATACTAGTTTGCATCTGCTAATCCCAAACTCCCAATCCTTCCACCAGCCCCCCTTGGCAACCACAAGTCTGTTCTCTATGTCTGTGAGTCTGTTTCTGTTTCATAGATATGTTCATCTGTGTCATATTTAATATTCCACATATGTGATATGATCTGATATATGTTTTAACAAGATTGCTCTGGTTGCTGTTGAGAAAGACTGTGGAAAGCAAGGCAGATACATTAAAAGTCAATTGCAATAATCTGGGTGAGAGCCAGTGATGACTGGGATGAGGATGGCAGCATGGAAGGTGGTAAGAGGAGTTTGAATCCTGGATATAATTTTGAAGGAGAGATGATGGAATTTGTGGAAAGATTGAATGTGGAGTAAGAGAAGAAGAAAGGAATAAAACTGACTCCAAATTTTGGCTTGTGCAACTAGAAAGATGGAGTTGCTGTGAGCTGAGATGGGGAGATGGCAGGTGGAGCAGGCTTTGTGGCCATGTTCAGTTCGAGATGCCTACTGAGCATCCAAGTAGAGATGAGGATCAGGCAGCTGGATGTTGGGAGTTTTTAGTTTATAGAAGTTATTAAAGCTACCAGACTGGGTGAGATCACCAGTGAAACAAGTGTAAATAAATAAAAGGGGAGGTCCAAGGGTATTTGAATGTCAGCCATACTGAATGGATTTCTGGCCTGCCCATATAAGGCAAGAAAGGAGAATCCACCAACAGGAAGAAGTTGGAAACCTCGTGATGAGCAGGATCAGAATAGGAGGCTTGGTCTCTTGTCCCTTTCTCTCCTCCCTACTTCAATACTGGAGGAGTACAGGAAGCAGGAAGATGAGAGGTGAAAAGGGGGGAAGTCAACCAATGTGCTCCTCATTCTCCTCCAAGTTTCTAGAGTCATGAGTTTAGTCTGTGCAGGGCAGAGAGACAGAGGACCTAGGATCAAATTTGAGATTAAAGTCAAGTGAGCAGCACTTGATTTTAAAGATCCAAAATGTGACGGTTTTAATAACTGAAAGTGGCTACAAAGTTATGTAACCAGAATGCGATACCTGAAGGGAGCCTGCTCCCCAGGCTGGAAAACTGTGTGGGGCTATGACCAAACCAAATTTGGGTCCACTTGCCTTCACACAGTAAAGCTAATCTACTGACACCAGCTTGTGGGGAAGGAAAGTGCAGCGTTTATTTCAGGGTGCAAAGCAGGTAGTCCAGGTAGCTAGTGCTTAAAAGGCCTGAACTCCCTGAAGGCTTTCAGGGTAAGGTTTTTAAAGACAGGGTGAGGGAGGGGTGTTGTGGGGTGTG
The DNA here is from genome assembly GCF_039906515.1 of Pseudorca crassidens. Taxonomy (NCBI): domain Eukaryota; kingdom Metazoa; phylum Chordata; class Mammalia; order Artiodactyla; family Delphinidae; genus Pseudorca; species Pseudorca crassidens. Next base: position 72,212,044 of record NC_090304.1, on the reverse strand, counting down.
TGATCAGCTCGTGGATAGTCTTCTGATTGGTTGGTGGTGAGCTAATTGGGAATCAACATCATCAACCTTCTGGGGTCCACGTACTTGTGGGCAGCATGCAGTTAACTTCTTTCACCTGGTGGGGTTTTCAGTGTCTGCAAAACAGCTTGAAGGATATGGCTCATAATATTATCTATAGCCTTCAAGGAGGAACTAAATGTCCTTGACTTTTTTTTAATGGCTAAACTATTATTATTTTGTCTTGCTTGACTGTTTTCCTTTCTTTTTGCATTTTCTCTCTTCTCTGATTAAATTTACTCTTTGGAACTCGGGGAAGGCCTAGGAGGGTAAAGTTTTTCTACAGCCAAGAGGCAGGTGGAGAACATTGGGGGGGTCTGTTATGGGAAGTTCCCATAGGGTCCTGCTCAGTTACAGGGTGAGAACACAGCTAGTGCCACTTATTAGGGAAAAAACCTTTTAATGTTCACAACCTGTGAGAGAATACTCACAAAACTGGGGCATGTCAGTGTCTGATGCTATGAGATCTACAAGAGAGACTGTGATGGGCTTTAATTCACTCATCTATAACAGAAGTAGGTTGGAAAATATGATAATCTCCAAGGTCATTTCCAAATCTCAAATTCTATCCTTTGATTTGAAGCACCTGAGGTCAGTGGTCGCACACTGACTAGTGTGAAACCAATATTTTGCTAACAGTGATTTTTTTTCTTTGAAACTACGTTTGTGATAACAGGATTTGACCGCTCAAGTAAGAATGAAACTAAAGAGTTTTTCAATCCAGTTCCTAAAATACTCTTAAGATTCTGCTTTTAAGGCCAGCATTACCAATAATAAGGAGCAATGTAATTTCTATCCATATGCATAGCAAGCGTATCAATGAAATTTCAGTTTACGCAGACACTTGCTTTACTGGGTTTAATGAGAATCTAAAAATAAGAACTAATGTCCCATGTGGAGGTAAACACTGACAGATTTGTTTGACACAAAGTGTTCCCAACATTGAGGAACATATTCTTCCAACTCATGTTTTGGCCTCTTTAAGCCCACAAACAGCTATCTTCTAGCAAAGTTAATGACGGATGTGTTCTAGAAACGATTCCTGTAATTCTACCACATTAGTGTAGAAATCAGCTAAGGTCATAGAATGCAAATCAGTGATTTTACCATATAAAATTTATTCTAATTTTCCTCTTGGGAAAAACCTTGCAATTGAAACACATTGGTTTTTGAGCATATTTGAGGCCCATTTTGCACCTGCAAATATACAAATGTTGAAAGTTGAGCAGCAACTAATGGTCATGGTATCTGAGTGACTGTATTATAAAACATATAAAACATGGCATCTGGGTGACTATGTTATAAAAGAAGAAAAGCCATCTGAAATTTACTCTTGGATTCATTGCTATTTTGAGCAAACTTTTTCCTAAAATTTAGAGGATAGATAAAATTACCAAAAATAAGATATTGGGGAAGCGGGGTGTATCATTTCAGTGGAAAAAAAGGTGCTTAATTAATATCTGATCTGATATGCTCAGTACAGTCTTGTGTCCTTGGCCGGTATGGACTGATCATTTGATTGAGATTCTTACAGAGGTGGAGGGATCCAATGAAAGAAAAGTGCATCTCAATTATTAATTTTTTCATTTGGTAGGAACTGAGGTGAAAATTTCAACTTTATTTAAATAGTAATTTCAGTCAAATTAGAAATGGTTAAAAATTATAAATTTAAGTATGCAGAATATTGAGGAGTTGTGATGGTTTGCCTGTCTTGCATAGTTTTTAAACTTTTATTGCTGCAAATATACTTTAAAAATTCTAGAAATGCTATTTTCTTTGGAAACAAAAGTGTGGGTATTATATATATTATATATGTATAGATATGTATTATATATGTATAGATTTTTATATATGTATATATGTGTGTATGTATATATGTGTGTGTGTGTATATATATATATATATATATATATGGAGAGAGAGAGAGAGAGAGAGAAATATAAAACATGCCACATATAACTATATGAGCATTTACTATGAACAAGTTCCTTACATGGTTCCTCACAGTAAGTTGTGAGATTAGTAATAGCTTTACTTACAGATGAGAAAACTGAAGCTCAACAAATCTTAGAAACTTGTTTACAGTCATGCAGCTAGTTAATGGCAGATAAAGATTGATTTTTGACCTATTTGATTTTAATCCCATGCTCCTTTCACTCTGCTGTGCCATTCCTTTTCTGCAATCCTACTATGGAGGCAAGACAAATCTACAAAAGAAATGAATGTGAGGTGATTATTTCCTTTACAAATGAATTCACTCTAGATTTTTTTTCAATGATCAGTGTTTAAAATACCATTTGCTTTTTTTTATAACTAGATTTTTTTCTTTATTTCGAGAAGCAATTCATTTATAAGGATAAATTACAAAACTAAAAGAAAAAAAAGGTTGGAAACACAGGGTACCAGATCCTAAGTATATTTTAAAAGAAACAATTATCAGAATATGTTACATTGACACATTATTCAGACAATGAATACAAAAGAACTGAATTTCCCAAAATTGTTATATTTGGATGTGTATAGGAGTATGACATTGAAGAGATACAGTCACCTTCTATTTAAGATCATTAATCCATATCTGAAAATCAGATATTCAGTGCAAAAGACCTAACCAAGGATATTTAACTGCAATATTGGAAATAACTGCAATATTTCCAGTTCTTTAAATGGGAAAAATTTATAGTGCAATATACTTTACTAAAAACCCTCAACCAATTTCCTAAAATAAAACTACTACACAGTAAAACTATCATATTATGATATAAACTGTTTAAAACATTGATTCCTAATCACCAGAAAAATTTACATGATTGATAACAAACCACTGCATTTTTTAAAAAAAATTAATTTAATTTATTTTTTTATACAGCAGGTTCATATTAGTTATCCATTTTATACATATTAGTGTATACATGTCAATCCCAATCTCCCAATTCATAACATCCCCCCACCACGTTCCCCCCTTGGTGTCCATATGTTTGTTCTCTACATCTGTGTCTCTATTTCTGCCCTGCAAACTGGTTCATCTCTACCATTTTTCTAGGTTCCGCATATATCCGTTAATATACGATATCTGTTTTTCTCTTTCCTACTTACTTCACTCTGTATGACAGTCTCTAGATCCATCCACCTCTCTATATATGACACAGTTTTGTTCCTTTTTATGGCTGAGTAATATTCCATTGTGTGTATATATATATATATATATATATATATATATATATATATATATATATACCACATCTTCTTTATCCATTCATCTGTTGATGGGCATTTAGGTGACTTCCATGACCTGGCTATTGTAAATAGTGCTGCAATGAACATCGGGGTGCATGTGTCTTTTTGAATTACGGTTTTCTGGGGTATATGCCCAGTAGTGGGATTACTGGGTCATATGGTAATTCTAGTTTTTTTTTTCTTTTTCTTTTGCGGTATGCGGGCCTCTCACTGTTGTGGCCCCTCCTGTTGCGGAGCACAGGCTCCAGATGCACAGGCTCAGCAGCCATGGCTCACAGGCCCAGCCGCTCTGCAGAACGTGGATTCCTCCCGGACCAGGGCATGAACCTGTGTCTCCTGCATCGGCAGGCCACTGCGCCACCAGGAAAGCCCTATTTTTAATTTTTTAAGGAACCTCCATACCTTCTCCATAGTGGCTGTATCAATTTACATTCCCACCAACAGTGTAAGAGGGTTCCCTTTTCTCCATACCCTCTCCAGCATTTGTTGTTTGTAGATTTTCTGATGATGCCCATTCTAACTGGTGTGAGGTGATACCTCATTGTAGTTTTGATTTGCATTTCTCTAATAATTAGTAATATTGGGCAGCTTTTCATGTCCTTCTTGGCCATCTTTATGTCTCCTTTGGAGAAATGTCTATTTAGGTCTTCTGCTCCTTTTTTTTGATTGAGTAGTGGTTTTTTTTTTTAATATTGAGCTGCATGAGCTGTTTACATATTTTGGAGATGAATCCTTTGTCTGTTGATTCATTTGTAAATATTTTCTCCCATTCCAAGGGTTGTCTTTTCGTCTTGTTTATGGTTTCCTTTGCTTTGCAAAAGCTTTTAAGTTTCATTAGGTCCCATTTGTTTATTTTTGTTTTTATTTCCATTACTCTAGGAGGTGGATCAAAAAGGATCTTTCTGTGATTTATGTCAAAGAGTGTTCTTCCTATGTTTTCCTCTAAGAGTTTTATAGTCTCCAGTCTTACATTTAGGTCTCTAATCCATTTTGAGTTTATTTTTGTGTATGGTATTAGGGAGCGTTCTTATTTCATTCTTTTACATGTAGCTGTCCACTTTTCCCAGCACCACTTATTGAAGAGACTGTCTTTTCTCCATTTATATCCTTGCCTCCTTTGTCATAGATTAGTTGACCATAGGTATGTGGGTTTATCTCTGGCCTTTCTATTCTGTTCCACTGATCTATATTTCTGTTTTTGTGCCAGCACCATATTGTCTTGACTACTGTAGCTTTGTAATATAGTCTGAAGTCAGGGAGTCTGATTCTTCCAGCTCCGTTTTTTCCCCTCAAGTTTGCTTTGGCTATTTTGGGTCTTTTGTGTCTCCATACAAATTTTAAGATTTTTTGTTCTAGTTCTGCAGAAAATGCTGTTGGTAATTTGATAGGGATTGCAGTGAATCTGTAGATTGCTTTGAGTAGTACAGTCATTTTCACAATATTGATTCTTCCAATCCAAGAACATGGTATGCCTCTCCATCTGTTTATATAATCTTTAATTTCTTTCATCAGTGTCTTATAGTTTTCTGCATACAGGTCTTTTTTCTCCCTAGGTATGTTTATTCCTAGGTATTTTATTCTTTTTGTTGCAGTGGTAAATGGGAGTGCTTCCTTAATTTCTCTTTCAGATTTTTCATCCTTAGTGTATAGGAATGCAAGAGATTTCTGTGCATTAATTTTGTATCCTGCAACTTTACTAAATTCATTCATTAGTTCTAGTAGTTTTCTGGTGGCATCCTTAGGATTCTCTAAGTATAGTATCATGTCATCTGCAAACAGTGATAGTTTTACTTCTTCCTTCCCAATTTGTATTTCTTTTATTTATTTTTCTTCTCTCATTGCTGTGGTTAGGACTTCCAAATCTATGTTGACTAACAGTGGTAAGAGTGGACATCCTTGTCTTGCTCCTGATCTTAGAGGAAATGCTTTCAGTTTTTTACCATTGAGAATGATGTTGGCTGTGGGATTGTTATAAATGGCCTTTATTATGTTGAGGTAGGTTCCCCTCTATTCCCACCTTCTTTAGAGTTTTTGTCATAAATGTGTGTTGAATTTTGTTAAAAGATTTTTCTGCATCTATTGAGTTGATCATATGTTTTTTATTCTTCAGTTTGTTAATATGGTATATCTCGTTCATTGATTTGCATATATTGAAGAATTCTTGCGTCCCTGGGATAAATCCCACTATATCATGTTGTGTGATCGTTTTAATATGTTGTTGAATTCTGTTTGCTAGTATTATGTTGAGGATTTTTGCATCTATATTCATAAGTGGTATTGGTCTGTAATTTTTTTTTTGTAGTATCTTTGTCTGGTTTTGGTATCAGGTTGATGGTGGTCTCATAGAATGAGTTTGGGAATGTTCCTTCCTCTGCAGTTTTTGGGAAGAGTTTGAGAAGGATGGGTGTTTGCTCTTCTCTATATGTTTGATAGAATTCACCTGTGTATCCATTTGGTCCTGGAGTTTTGTTTGTTGGAAGATTTTTAACCACAGTTTCAATTTCATTACTTGTGATTAGTCTGTTCATATTTTCTATTTCTTCCTGGTTCAGTCTTTGAAGGCTATACCTTTCTAAGCATTTTTCCATTTCTTCCTGGTTGTCCATTTTATTGGCACAGAGTTGCTTGTAGTAGTCTCTTAGGATGCCTTGTATTTCTGTGGTGTCTCTTGTAACTCCTCTTTTTTCATATTTAATTTTATTGACTTGAGTCTTCTCCTTCTTTTTCTTGATGAATGTGGCTAATGGTTTATCAATTTTGTTTATCTTTTCAAAGAACCAGATTTTAGTTTTATTGATCTTTGCTATTGTTTTCTTTGTTTCTATTTCATTTATTTCTGCTCTGATCTTTTTGACTTCTTTACTTCTACTAACCTTGGGTTTTGTTTGTTTTTCTTTCTCTAGTTCCTTTAGGTGTAAGGTTAGTTTGTTTATTTGAAGTTTTTCTTGTTTCTTGTGGTGGGCTTGTATTGCTATAAACTTCCCTCTTATAACTTCTTTTGCTGCATCCCATAGGTTTTGGATCGTCGTGTTTTTGTTTTAATTTGTCTCTAGGTATTTTTTCATTTCCTCTTTGATTTCTTCAGTGATGTCTTTGTTATTTAGTAATGTATTGTTTAGCCTCATGTGTTTGTATTTTTTCCCCTGTAATTGACTTCTAATCTCATAGCGTTGTGGTCAAAAAAGATGTTTGATATGATTTCAATTTTCTTCAATTTACTGAGGCTTGATTTGTGACCCAAGATGTGATCTAGCCTGTAGAATGTTCCATGTGCACTTGAGAAGAAAGTGTAATCTGCTGTTTCTGGATGGAATGTCCTATAAATATCAATTAATTCTATCTGGTCTATTGTGTCATTTAAAGCTTGAGTTTCCTTACTAATTTTCTGCTTGGATGATCTGTCCATTGGTGTAAGTGAGGTGTTAAAATCCCCCACTATTACTGTGTTACTGTTGATTTCCTCTTTTATAGCTGTTAGCAGTTGACTTATGTATTGAGGTGCTCCTATGTTGAATGCATATATATTTATAATTGTTATATCTTCTTCTTGGATTGATCCCTTGATCATTTTGTAGCATCCTTCCTTGTCTCTTATAATAGTCTTTATTTTAAAGTCTATTTTCTCTGATGTGAGAATTGCTACTCTAGCTTTCTTTTGATTTCCATTTGCATGGAATATCTTTTTCTATCTGCTTACTTTCAGTCTGTATGTGTCCCTAGATCTGAAGTGGGTGTCTTGTAGACAGCATATATATGGGTCTTGTTTTTGTATCCATTCAGCAAGCCTGTGTGTTTTGGTTGGAGCATTTAATCCATTCACGTTTAAGGTAATTATCGATATGTATGTTCCTATTACCATTTACTTAATTGTTATGGGTTTGTTTTTGCACGTGCTTTTCTTCTCTTGTGTTTCCCACTTAGAGAAGTTCCTTTAGCATTTGTTGTAGAGCTGGTTTGGTGGTGCTGAATTCTCTTAGCTTTTGCTTGTCTGCAAAGTTTTTGATTTCTCAGTTGAATCTGAATGAGATCCTTGCTGGGTAGAGTAATATTGGTTGTAGGTTCTTCCCTTTCATCACTTTAAATATATCATGCCACTCCCTTCTGGCTTGTAGAGTTTCTGCTGAGAAATCAGCTGTTAACCTTATGGGAGTTCCCTTGTATGTTATTTGTCATTTTTCCCTTGCTGCTTTCAAAAATTTTTCTTTGTCTTTAATTTTTGCCAGTTTGATTACTATGTGTCTTGGAGTGTTCCTCCTTGGGTTTATCCTGTATTGGACTCTCTGCGCTTCTTGGGGTTGATTAGCTATTTCCTTTCCCATGTTAGGGAAGTTTTCCACTATAATCTCTTCAAATATTTTCTCGGGTCCTTCTCTCTCTCTTCTCCTTCTGGGACCCCTGTATGCGAATGTTTTTGCATTTAATGTTGTCCCAGAAGTCTCTTAGGCTGTCTTCATTTCTTTTCATACTTTTTTCTTTATTCTGTTCCGTGGCTGTGAATTCTGCCATTCTGTCTTCCAGGTCACTTATCCATTCTTCTGCCTCAGTTATTCTGCTTGAATCCTTCTAGTGTATTTTTCATTTCTGTTATTGTACTGTTCATCTCTGTTTGTTTGTTCTTTAATTCTTCTAGGTGTTTTTTCTTTTATTCTTCTTGGTCTCTCTTAAAAATTTCTTGCATCTTCTCGATCTTTGCTTCCATTCTTTTTCCAAGGCCCTGGATCATCTTCACTATCATTATTCTGAATTATTTTTCTGGAAGGTTTCCTATCTCCACTTCATTTAGGTGTTTTTCTAGGGTTTTATCTTGTTACTTCATCTGGTACCTAGCACTCTGCCTTTTCATCTTGTCTATTTTTCTGTGAATGTGGTTTTTGCTCCACAGGCTGCAGGATTGTAGTTCTTATTTATTCTGCTGTCTGTCCCCTGGTGCATGAGGCTATCTACACCATTTGCTTTTACATGCAATTCACTGCAAAGGGTTTTCAGGAATGTAAGTATTACATATTATGAGACATGTCCTTTAAAATGAATGTAGTAGATATGTTCTGGGTTTTAAAAAAAACTTTGTTGCCATATTCCATGTTTTATTTCGTGACATCTTGACTAATATCATGGGTAGAATCCTTTTCAGAGAATAGAAGTGACACTGAAATAAGCCCATATATGTGAGGCATCAGGATTGTCATAAGCGGCAATGGTTTATTAAGTCCCTACAGTGTGTCAGATAGTGTTCAGGCAAGGGCAGACAAATGTACAAAACAACTTTTCTACCATCAAGTCCCTTGAAGTAGTATGGTTCCAAGGTAATAATGAGAGATTTCTATAGATATAGAGTGATAGAGTCACATATTTCTAGTGATGTATTATACACCATGTTTCCCAAGCCACACTAAGAGGTAAAAATAAGAGGATCAGAATAACAGTACAAGTATATTATTTCTTTGGCTCTGCCTCATTCACTCGACTCCTTTGAAACTGTTACTGATTACTTTTGAGTCATCCTTAGAGAGTGTTTCTCCATAGCAGACAGGTTTAAGCCCAATCATTTTACTTTTATCCATCCACAGTTTTGCTGCCTAGGGTAGGGTCTGCTGCCAATATCCCAGGGCCAAAGAGCAGATGCCACTGCCAAGGGTTCTTGCCTTGGCTCCCTCCTACCTCCTGCCCCCCACTTTTTTTCAGTACTGAAGCTATTTCATTGTGCCAAAGCCACTGATGGGGAGAGCTTTGGTGAAGAAATCTCATGCTGTTTTCTCCACTGGTCTGTGGAGAATCCCTCTCTCCCTCTTCTGTGTCACATTCCTAGTATGTGTGTAACTCATGTCCTCAGGCTTCTCCTCTGTGGGAAGAAATAAAGCTACATTAGCATAATGTCCAGAATGTGTTCGCTCCTTTGCCCTCATTTATTAAACTGCAGTAACTTACTAGTCCCCACCTGTGCCTGAATCTCTTAAGTGTGGGAATCCGAGAACATCTCTGTACACACAGAAACAAGTCTGCTCAGATGTTTCTACCTACTGAATCCTCTCTAGACTTGATTTTCTATACTCCAGTCTCTTCCCTCCATGCAAAGAATGCTTAAAAATGGAGCCTTGGGAATCATGAGCCCCAGACACATGATCTTGGATTCTGATGCAGCACCATGTCCTTGTAATAAAAATTCCATGTTTTGCTTAAGCAGGATTAAGTTAATGTCTCTTACTTTCAACAAAAATAATCTCAACTGAAACAAGTGTGGAAGGAAGGTGTGGTCTGTTTGTCTCTGAACATGGTTACTTTTTCTGTTCTGAATCCTTCCAGTTCTTCAGAATCCCCAAAATTATCCCCAAACTCTCCATTACTAGTTATATCCTACAAGGTGAGGCTCTCTCAGATTAATTAATGTTGAGGGCTTCACTCATTTTTCTGTTGTGATTTGTTGTCAGTATCCATGAACATAACAGATTGTTGGGTAATTTCATTTTCCTCTGATATTACAAAGTTTAACATTCTCAACCTCATTAATATATTTATGTTTTGCAAACAGTTAAATTGGAAAATGTTCTTTTGATAAAAAACTCTCAGTGCAGCAGTATTGAAAATTGTATAAACTTATGAAGGTATTGTAAAGTCTTGGCTATAAGCTGGGAGACCTGTAATTTGGTCTTGGGTCCATCATTTATTTGCTATATGACTTTAATTCAGGCATTTAGTATCCCTGAAATTATTTCATCATCTTTAAAACAGACAGATGACAGATGTTATGAAAAGGACATTGTTGTGAAAAGGCAAAGTGTAGTGTATTAATAATGGAAATAGTAAACAAAAGACATTGAGAGTGGTTTCTCAGTTTTTCTGTAGATGTGTAAAATTTTCCTATTTGAATGTTTTTCATAATACTTTTGGAAGTATTAAAAGAAAAATATTTCAAATAGAATTCAAGATAAAATTAGTAGAGAAATAATGATGATGTATTTGAAAGAATAAATATTTTTGGCAGTACACAATATATATTTATGAATTCATTAGAATGACATAAAAATATGTATTTCTGTCAGAATCTTTTTGTAGTCTTTTTAGTGTTTGATACAAGTGGTATCTTTTCTCTAGATGTATTATAATGAACCTACCTAAACAGTTGCTAACTCAGTCAGATTTTAAGGTGGGGAAAAGGGAGGCAGGGATAAAGTTTAATCCTGTGTTTGCTTCAGGGCTGATGAAGATATAAATGTACCCACTTCTTCAGTAGGTGCTGGACGTCATCCCCTGAGTTCGATTAAAAATTAATATTAGCCAGGCAATGGATTTGGACTTCTGATGATTGTTCACCCAAGAATATCTTCTTATTTGAAGTTCTAACTATTGCTTTCTCCTTTCACTCCCTAACAACACCCTTTTCAGCATTATTTTACACACAGCTATTGTATGTTTCTTGAGGTTCAGTTTCAGCATCCTTGGAATTACTAACACAATACAACATCACATATCCATAATGATTGTGACTAAATTATCTAATACATAAAAAATTACTAAAAATGTGTGCTCCTATACCATTAATATAATTTAACATGGGTTTGTTTCTAACCAGTCAATTAATTTAAATAGAATATACTACTAAACATATAGTACTGTAGCTGCTAGCCTTTATTTTTATTCAATAGAAACACATGGATTCTTTTAATTATCAAAAATTCTGAATTAGTGGCATATAAATTAATGATATAACTTCTCCTAGATTTTAAGTGCAATTGTATTTCTAGTTTTTTCTCTTTTGCTGTAACATATTCCCTACTTCTAGAAATAAATTGGATGAAGCTTCCTTTCACCCTCTGCAAGATAAATTGTTTCCTTGTGTGAAAGCAAAACAACTAGAAAAATAATTTTTTCCATTTTGGGCAGCTCTGTTGAGTTATAGTGTCATTGCACAGCAGGCTTTTATAGATAAGGCAGTCAGGTGTGGAGGAACAAGCGTTCTCAAGGAGAAAGAGGCATATTTGGGGAGAAAGGGGAAACCAATCCTAGCAAGCCTGTGGTTTGTGATCTATGTGAGAGAAGGGAAGACAGCAAGCTGGGACAGAACATGGTCTGGACTAAGGGAGCAGACTTGTGTGAGGTTTTAGCTGAGCCCCCGAAAGTAGACATTAAATGTGCCTGGCTGCATTTACAATCACATTTAATCTTCATACCAACTCTGAAAGGTAGGTATTATTATCTAAACTTTGTTGGTGAAGAAATTGTAGCTCAGGGAATTGACATGACTGGTAAGAGACAGGATGAGGAATTTGATTCCAGGTCTTCTGATTCTAATGGATCCATTCATGTCCTGCCTACCCCCACCTTCCATAGAGTCTTCTTTGTCATCAACAGAAAGTGCTTGATGGCTGGGCTCAAAGTCAGCCTGTGGCTGTGGGGCCAGAGTATGATGCTTCCCCCTTTGGGATCAGTCTCAGGACATCTTTACAGAACGATAGTCATTAGACTTTATAAAATTTTCACAGCATAGTCTCGCTCTCTCTCTCTCTCTCTACTTGAGTATTTGCTGAATGTCATTACCTCAAATTAAACCATAAGTTCCTGAGGGCGTGGAGCAGGTTTGTTTTGCTCACAGCTTTATAGGCAGTGCAGCCCAGTACAATGCAGGAGCATAGCAACATTTGGATAAATTTAAAATTATCTAATTATGGGTAATTTTAAAAATAAACTTTCTTTTTAGAACAGTTTCAGATGTACAGAGTTATTGTGAAGGTGGTACAGCCTTCCCAAATACCCCACATTCAGTTTCCCCTATTATTAATGTCTTACATTAGTGTGGAATATTTGTCACAATCAGTGAACCAATATTGGTACCTTATTATTAACTAAACTCCATAATGTATTCAGATATCCTGTGAATTCTTTAGTTTTTTATCTAATGTCATTTTTCATTTCCAGAATCCCATCTAGGATACAACATTACACTTAGTAGTCATGTCTCTTTTTGGCTGTGAAAATTTCTGACATCCTTGTTTTGAGGACCTGACAGTTTTGTGGAGCACTAGCCATATATTTTGTTGAATGTCCCTCAGTTGGGATTTGTCTGATTTTTTTTTCTCATGATTAGACTGGGTAATGTGTTTTGGGGAGGATGACCACAGAGGTAGAGTGTCATTCTCACTACATCATATCAAGAGTACATACTATCAATATGACTTATCACTGTTGATCACCTGGCTTGAGGTAGTGTTTGTCAGATTTCTCCACTCTAAATTTACTCTTTTTTCCTCCCCTTCCATTGTACTCTTTGGAAGAAAGTCACTGTGTGCAGCCCACACTTAAGTAGTGGGGATTATGCTCCATCTTATTTAAGGTGGAGTATCTACATAAATTATTTGGAATTTTTCTGCACAGGGAATTTGTTTCTTCTTCTCCATTTATTTATTTATTCAATCATTTACATCAGAGTGAATTTGTGGATACTTACTTCATGCTTTGGGTTAGAATCCAATGCTACATCATTTTGTTTTCTATAATTATTTCAAATTTTGCCATTGGGAACTCTTCAGTAGGCTACCCCCCATCAGTGCAGGGTTTTGTTTTGTTTTGAGCACTTTCTTATTTTCTGGCACTACAAGATGCTCCAAGCTCATTTTGTATATTTTGTGTCCAAATCCTAGAATCAGCTATTTCTCCAAGGAGTTCTAGTTCCTTTTATTGGAGAATGGTATTAGAAACCAAGATCTTGGCACTAAATATGCTCATTGCTACCAGTGTGTCATTGCTTCTAAGTCCTTTCAGATGACAAAGCAAGGAGATATATATGTGTATTCTTACCAGTATTTATACATATATCTATAAACACTTCTATATGCAACCATCTGTATCTATATTAAGCTAAACATTAGTTTATACTGATGCCTCCAACTCTAACTCGTTACTGCATGGATCATTCTAGACTCTTCCCATTGCTTATCTGTAACCTCCCATTCCAATTGTGAGAAACCTGGTTTCCACCATCTACTATCCATTTACTTACTGGTTCAATTTGAATATCCATTAGTGGTTTTAGAATTGTTAACCCATAATTCATGAGAAACAACTTTATCAACAGGAGAACATGTAGAGTCCCTTTTGCCTTTAGATTGACAGACTCCACTGATTTCCAAAGTTATTTGGGTCAGCACCCTAATTCCCTACCCCATTCATTGAGATTGTTTCATACATCTGTAATATATTTGTATTCCTTTGTCACATTCTGAATTCAATCCTGAGATCCTCTGACCTCCAAAATGATTTTTTAAATATTTGCATACATTAAGGTTTCACTTTGTGTTGCAATGTTCTGTGGGTTTTGACAAATGTGTAGTGTCATGTATCCACTATTACAGTATCATACAGAATAGTTTCATCACCCTAAAAATCTCCTGCACTTCAACCTTACCTACTCACCTCCCACCTGAACATCTGGCAACCACTGATCTGTTTACCATCTCCATATTTTTGCCTTTTCTAGAATGTCACATAACTGGAAGTACACAGTAATTATTTTTAACCACTAAATGATATTTCATTGTGTGAATGTAGCAAGGTTTGTTTACCCATTGGTCTATTGAAGGGTATTTTGCTTGCTTCCAGTTTTTGGCAGTTATGAATAGAACTGCTATAAACATTTGTGTGCAGGATTTTGTGTGAACATATATTTTCAAATCAGTTGGGTAAACACCTACGAGCACAACTGCTGGTAAGACTATTAGTTTTATAAACAACTGTCTTCCAAAGTGGATGTACCATTTTGCATTCTCAGCAGCAATGAATGAGAGTACCTATTGCTTCATGTACTTGTCTGCACTTAATATTGTCAGTATGTTGGATTTTAGCCATTTAAATAGGTGTGTAGTAGTATCTCTTTGCTGTTAAATTGATGAATTTTTCACAGGAAAGGGTACCATTCACTCATGTTTCCTGTACATGTACAATTTACAGATTATCTTCTGGATCAAACCCTTGTTTTACAACTCAGCAAATTGAGGACCAGTTACTTTGCAAAGTCCCAGTGGCATTTGGTAGAACAGAAATCACAACAAGGCCATTAGTGGGACCATTTTCAAAAAACAAAACAAAACAAAACAAAAAAAACCCCAAAAGACACCATTGCTCTTTTACAATAACATATCTAGGTTTGTTGTGTAGAATTTGGAGAAGTCACAATGGCAAGAGATGTTTTTAAGGAAATTATGAGACTTCAGAAACAGAGACAGGAACTGTGAGCATGAGCAGATCCCTGGTGCCAGGCATTATGGGAGCTCAGATGATATGGGGCCATTTTCTGAGGCCGAGGTGGAAAGTCATTGAATATCTAATCCTTTTAGCTTGTACTAAGAACAATTCTACTTCCTGACTCTGAGACTTCATCTTTTTAAAAACCTACAAGGATTAGAGCAAATCTATGGGACACTGGAAGGGGAAATATATACTGCCATCCCTTATATTTGCTGTTTGTAAAACAAAAAAGATGGAATAAGAACATATGCTGCTTACCTAGAATTTTTGTCTGGATATGAGAATCTTTTTTTTTTTTTTTTTCCGGTACGCGGGCCTCTCACTGTTGTGGCCTCTCCCGTTGCGGAGCACAGGCTCCGGACGCGCAGGCTCAGCAGCCATGGCTCACGGGCCCAGCCGCTCTGCGGCATGTGGGATCTTCCCGGACCACGGCACGAACCCGTGTCCCCTGCATCGGCAGGCGGACTCTCAACCACTGCGCCACCAGGGAAGCCCTGGATATGAGAATCTTGAATGCAAAATTCAGTGAAGTTTCATTCCAGTCCAGAAATATTGACACAACAATATTTGAAGAAATTCTTTATCTTAAATTTTATTAAGAAAATAAAAGAATTAATGCATGGTTAGTGAGTCTATATTATGAAATGAAAATTATATGAACTTTACTATACAGTTAATATGAGCAAAATAATAATAATAATATATCACAAACTAAAAATCCTGTTCTGGCAGTAATTCTGGTTCCTTCATCCCAAGGAACTGGTGAAACCCTCTGCCAGACATGACCAAGGAAAACATTTCTGTCTTAGTTCATTATCCAGGGCCCACCTTGCTATTCTGCTGTGCCTCATACTCATATCCCAGACTCTATGTGCAGATAGATTACTTTCGTCATGGGTTTTACATCTAATTGCATAGAATTTTCTGTATTTCTATTTGCAATTGCCCCAAGTTCAGATGCAGTGTTTGGAGTGCAAAGGTGTTTATTATCTCTAGGCATCTTTCTCATGTATTTGTTTAGCTACAATCAAACCTCTGCAAGATACTGGATTCAGCTTTCCATATTGCTCTGCACATGCATGTTCTGATCTGTGCTGTTGTGATGACAAAGGTATGGATTTTTGCTTTGTAGAAGGAAAGAGAGCTGCTGCTCAAGTAAGGATGACCTGAAATGTTCCCCAAAGGCAGAGAATTTGTGGATTCTTTAGAGTGACCAATTGGACATTAGTAATTTCCTGGTGTGGCAGTTGGAAAGGGGGTTCCCAGTGTCATTTCTCTCTACCCAGAACGGGCTGGGGGGTGGCTCTGTGTGCCAGCCTCCTCTTAAGGGTGACACTTCTTAGAGGCAAAGTATGCCAACTGTGTTGAATCACTTTGGGATCTGTAATTTCTGTGTACTTGTCTGACCTGAAGACGTGAGATGGATCTCAGAAGCTTGGCCACAAGACTTTCTGATTGTATTCTCTTCTCTTTCAACAGATGGAGGATTGGAGTAGTAGGAGCCTCAAGAGTCTCACCTCTAAAAACCTCACTCTGCTTCAAGATTCTCAGGTCCTTTCTCTTCAGCTTCCTTTTCTCTTTTATTTCCCTAGAGATCTTCAGACCCAGGCAATTTAGGGTCACATTGATACCGTCACACACCAGCAGTGGTGTGAGAGCTGAAGTAGGGTTGGTAGAGAGTGCCAAGAAGAAAGTTCCTGAAGGAGGAGGAAGTGCTTACTTATAAGGTGTGGTTTCAGAGGCTCTAATAACCTTTTTGACTCCTTTGCTCAAGCATTTCCCTTTCTGATTCTGCCAGAGTTCTCGGAATTTTCCTAAATCATCTAATCCCCTGGGTTTGGGTGCTAGAGTCTTTCGTAAAGTACAGGTGCTATGTAGGTGCAGGAACCATGAAAAATTTAACTCGGTTTAACTCATCAGTTAAGGCATAGTAATTTAGTAAGGGAACAGGATATTCCCGAGGGAGGAGGATGTGAGACAGGTGAGATTTGATATGGGAAGAGCAGTGATTCTCAACTTAGGTGGTTTTGGATTCCTTAGAGAGTATTTCAAGCTCTATAGACCTTCTCCCCAGAAAAAAGTATATACAGTGGAAGTGACTTTTGCAGCTGAGCATGTTCAAAAGTCCAAACTAGAGACAAAATTTTGCTTGAAAAGCCCTGAACTAATCTATGACGTATGGTGTAAATGGTTTTGAGGTATTTTGCTTTTCAGTAATTCTTATGCATATTGAAATTCGCTCACCATTGATCTAGACTAAGGTTGGAATAAAAAGACTACACATATTCTGATATCTGACCCGTCACAACATTCTGCCTCTGAAGTACCTATTAACTCTCTGGAGGAGAATAGGAGATAAGTGTCAATTCTAAAGCTTGCCTGCAGGGTATATTCCATTTTGGTTTTTACTATTGAGCCACTATAACCTTAATACATGCTAATGGGTTTGTTGTGGTTGAAGATTAAAAATAATTAGTTGCAAGACTAGGTTCTAAAGCCAGAATAGAAGTTAAATTTGGACAATACGAGGCTTCGCTGCACACACAAAGCTAACTCCTGATTTGGAGCATTTGTTGTTTCAGGTGGTTGAGGGGATGGAAAGCAGAGCAGCTGGGAAGGGAATGGGAACGGAAGGCGGTCAGAACAGGGCAGAGAACAGAGCGAGAGAGCGAGAGAGAGCGAGAGAGAGCGAGAGAGAGAGAGAGAGAGAGAGAGAGAGAGAGAGAGAGAGAGAGCGAGAGAGAGAAAGAGAGAGAGAGAGAGAGAGAGAGAGGATTGTGTTAAAGCCCCTCTGCTGACCTTCGATTTTTCCTTGGACCAGTCCCAGCTGGAGACTTTTCTCCTTTGTAAAACTCCCTCTGCTCCCTCGTCTCTTTGCTCCTCCCGCCTCTCCTTTCTCTCTCCATGTGCCCAGCATTCTCCCCTGGCCTCTTAGCACTCAGCAAGTGAGGCTCAAAGGAAGTTCCCAGTTGAATAAAGGAAAAGCATCAAGCAGCCTTATCACTACTTCCCTGATTCCTCTGGGTTTTATTGTTATTAATTTTCTTATGCAGTGTTTCTGTGAGACAGCTGTGTTTTTCAGCTGGAGAAAAGCCTGTGACCTTAAGGACAGAAAAAAAATGCCATTAAGAAAGGGAGTGGAGAATTTTAAAAGTCAGGATTTCTTTAAATAGCATCAACTGTAGCCAGTTTCCATCTTTTCTACAAAATCTTGCCTGGCTGAATAGAAAGTAGATGGCCATTCTCTCTGGTCTGACGATTTCCAATTTCTTTTTTGGCACAGAGTCATGAAAAACAAATTTTCATAGTATCTGGTGAGACCATTCATTTATTCACTCTTTAGGCAAGTCTATAAATCTGTTAGTTGGGAAGTTAATAAGTGATTTAGGAGCTCTGGCCATTGCAAAATCTATAATCTCTCTATTGATATGTAAAGACACAGCTCTACTTTTGACCCTATTTCCTCATTTGGTAGGAAATAAAAAGGAGCCCATATGATTTAATTTATTGTTTGTTTATTGTCCAGATTAAATGAGATAATGCAGTATGTGAAATGTCGATCATAACTTAGCTCCTGCAAACAGCTTGGTACATGTTAGTTTCAACTTCCTTTGCTGGACGAATATTCCCACACTCCACAAGTTTCTATTCCCATCAGAACCTAGAGCCCATTACTTAGAACCCTGATAGGTGGCAGGAAACAATAGGACATGTGTATTCATGCTAAAGCCATTTCTAATGTTACACACAGAAGGGTGGCCATGACTGGCTTTGATATGTCCATTACAATAGATTTCTACACCTTTAAGTTATGTTTCTCAAGTTAAAACTCTACTGGTTTTATGGAGATATATCCCCACCTGATCAAGATAGAAAATTTGTGAGATCCTTTGCCATATATGCAATCTGCAAACTAAAGGATTTTGTAATCAAATAGCTGGATTTTAAAATTTCTTACTCAAATGTAGTTATGCTGACATGCAAGTTCTATGGGGACAAAGTTTTTGTCTCTTCTTTTCATTGTAGAAACCCAACCACTCAGCATAGTGCCTGACACATAGAATGAACTCGAAAATATTTGCTGTATAAATGAATGAATGAATGATCTTGCCCAAGCAGCCTAATGAAAGAGCCAATCCAGCTTCTGCCTCTCTGGCATATCTGAGAATATCTAAAGATATTCTCAGGAGTGCCGAGAAAAAACGTTTTTGAGTGCCTACTATGTGTCTGGCATTGTGTTAGGTCCTTGGGATTTTATGGTTAATAGGCAGTCGTGCCCCTTGTCATAAAATGAGCATATAGCTTAGCAGAGAAGAGTTATTGTATTAAAAAGTGAATACTAGAGGGCTGGTTTTTGTGAAGAAGAAGGTACAGAGTGTTATGGGAGCACTGCAGGGGGTCACAGTATGTGAACAAAGGCAAAGTTTATAAAGCAAGTGTTAGAGAACATGAAAATATCTTGAAAACTAAAAAAAGCATTTCGAATGAAAGGTACTATTATCCAAGTCCTTGTGATTAACTAGCTGTCTCTTTCCTGGTGTTCTGTCTTTTTCTTGGGATACAGAGGGAGGAGCATAGTTGTTCCGATGTGTATATGACCCTGAGACACAGCTAAAGAACCAAGCCTGAATAGGACCCCAAGCCACTTGTTCTAAAATTCTTCTTTTGAAGAAACATCTATCTCTCTTTCAGGATGCCAGCCATCACACTGGCCTTCCAGCATTAGCATCTTTTTCAGCCATCTGCAACGTTTGCCTCCTGCACACATGGGCTTCATCACGGCACACAGACACACACCTTTGCCCAAACTTCAGTACCAGGCTTTACTATGACAGATTATGCAAAATCTGCTTGAAAACATCTTAAAGCTTCATAGTCCATGCTTCTTTTCCCAAGAGCACTGCACAACTACTTTCTTTGCAGTATGTTTATCACTTTTCAGCTCCTGTGAACACAAGGGAAAATACAGGAGAAAGACGTTATTGTTTGTAGATGTTTTTGTTTTCTGGTTGTCATTGTTTTCCTTTAGAGTCAGAGGATGGAAGAAAGCCTGAGATGTCATTTGGTTTCATTTCCTATTAGGCAATCACATAGACCCACTTTTAAATGAAACCTCTCATTTTCAAGTCATTTAGAGAGGATGAAATTCTGTAGTTTCCTTTGGTATATTATTCCAGATTAAATAAACTTGTTTTAAAAAATGCCTTTTGTGATCAGCTCGGTGCTTTGTGTCCACCTAGAGGGGTGGGATAGGGAGGGTGGGAGGGAGACTCAAGAGGGAGGAGATATGGGGATATATGTATATATATAGCTGATTCACTTTGTTATACAGCAGAAACTAACACACCATTGTAAAACAATTATACTCCAATAAAGATGTTAAAAAAAATGCCTTTTACATTTAGCTCAAGTATCTCCTATTGACTCCGAGGATAAGTGTTAAGTTTCAGTGGCGGCATAGCTTATGATGTAGTTAAGAGCTAAGGTCTTGGAATAAGGCAGATCTTGGCTTAAATATGACCTTTACTTCAGATGAATTGTGTGATTTGAGACAATTACATGACCATTTTGTATCCTGGTTTTCCCGTCTGTAAACTGAAGAAAATAATACTCAGATCAAGAAGATAATGAAAAGAGAGAAAGAAAGGAAGGAAGGAAGAAAGAAGATAATATCTGTGACCCTGACGTTGACCTAGTTTCTCTCACATGATGAATATTTGATAGATAGTGGTTATCATTTTGCTCTGTGTCAAGTATTTAATTATAATATATTTGGAAGTAGGAAGCATGACTTGTTTGGGTTTTCCTGCACAGCCCTTATACAGCACTGTAGATATAATAGATACTCAGGAATTCTACATAAATAATGAACAGAAAAGTAAGATAGTAAGTGTAGGAAACACCTTGCTCTTCTATTAATTAGGTCCATGAGAGGACAAATCATTTGCACTTCCTGAATCTTAGTTTCTTCATTTGTAAAATGGTTGCTTTATAAATGACCCTTTGCAGTTGAATATTTATGACGAGTATTTATTCTGCTTTATCAGAACTCCGGAGGAGGAAGCTGTTTAGGCAAAATTTCTGTGCCTAAAAATGATTTCTTTTTATTGCTAATCTGATTTTTAGAAACTCTCATATATCTTATTTAGCTACATTTTAAAACGTCTTTTAGGAGAAGTGTTAGAAACTTTGTCATATTTTATTGATTAGATTTCGGATGAAAGGAGATGAATGTTGAGTTTCTGTTCCCTTTGCTATTATTTCATGAACAGTGTAGAACCAATATTTAATACTGGCTACCAAAGTGAAAGTGGAGGTGGGGGAAGGAGGTAAAGGAGCAAACTCTAGAACAATCCACTTTATTTGTTGTTCCGGTGACAAATGGCTTCAGCTTTCTCCCTGGAGTGTTTCCAAATCTGTTTGCTAGACATTCACCTTGACTCTGCTCAATATCCTCAACCTCAGCTAAATGAAACTGCAGTTTATGACAGCACGGAAGCTACAGAAATGCAGCTTGTAAAGCCTGGGCCCAATTCTTTTTAGAGAGACAATGATAAACTCACACATATTCATTTAACTTTATTGATTTCTCAGAATTTTAGGTGGATTGAGGTTAGAGGTTTGTGATGGGGAGGAAGGGGAAAATTCCTCCCCATCACTTCTTAAATACTCTTTTTGGAGTTCCTTTCTACACTTGACTCTTTTCTGGAATGCTGAAGGTTCCAACCTGAATATTAACTACATCACAAAATTCTAAGAAAATGAATTCTTTTGTCAGTTTCACCAGGAACACTTACAGATTCCCAACGAGCATAGTATCCTTCAGTTAAGTGGATAAACCATAAGATGGAGAAAGGAGCATGTCAGTCTTAGCATAATCTTCTCATCTGATCCACCAAACTGCAAATCTTATGGAGTTACCAGTATATACACCAATGTTGACTGAGATACATATTAGTAATACATAAATATTAGTGATACATAAATAGAAACAGGTAAATATGACTTTATCCTTAAGTGTGTAGACTTACAGAAGCCTAGTTATGTGGTGGTATTCTACAATGGAATTATGTCATATTTATTTCTTTATTTCAATAAATGGGTGGCATTCCTTAGATTTTGGGTAGACTAACTTGTAATCTGGGAAGATTATTTGTCCAACTTCACATTAATTGATAACACCAATGAGATTAAAATTTAGGTTAGTTGATAGCATTTCACAGCTTTGTTCCATAAACACTAGATTCATATCTTCATATTCAGCAATTTGAATTTATGCCAATGATATCAACAAAAAGAAATCCAAACTTAAGGAAATTTCCATGTTGAATCAAATAATTGTAAACAAGTTATTTTTTCTTAACTTTCTAAATACTATGCCAGTGATTTCATCGGATATAGAGCAAAGAGTCTTTCCTTTGAGAACTTCCTTTCCCACAAACTGATTAAAAATATACAATCCAGGAAATCCTTTTAGTACAAACTGGGGAAAATTGATATAAATGAAAATAAGGTAAAATGAAAACAGTGGGTAGAATCTGACATATTTGTTTGATAAACTATCATAGATAGTTATGAATGGCACGATGTAATTCAGAGTCCACTAATATTTATTTAATATCATTATCATATATATTATCTTATTTAATGTTTACATTAAACTGGTAAGGTAGCTCTTACTATCCCCCAACACCCTTTTTGAAGACAAGGAAACAGATGCAGGGAGAAGTTAAATAATAAGTACCCAAACAACTATTTAGTATGTGTGGGAACCCAAATTCAATTCTTGTTCCATCTGACTCTAGACCAGTGGTTTCCTCATTTTGCTGATGACTCCCAACCTTTTCTCAGTCAACAAACCTGATGATTCTTGTCCATCAATAGCAGTTTTGCTCTATGGGTTGGGAGGGTAGGAGTTTTCCCTTGAGATCCCATCAGAATCTATGTGTGGGTAGACGTGTGTAGTTTGGAAAGATGCCGGAGATAATTCTACTTCCCTACCACACACCTCGATTGACACTCTCTGCATTGTATCATGCTCTATACCATAATGATTTGATTTTAGTCTATTGACTTTAGAATAGAACCTCTTCCAGACCTCTTGTTTAATAACCCTGTTATTAATTCACCAGGCAATAAGTTTCATGGAATACTTCTGGGCTAACATATTTCCTTCTCCCAGAAGTATATATTGGAATATATGGGGCAAAAAACTCTTAACATACAGCTATATTATGTTTTAATTAGGAAAAACCCCATCAATTCAGAGGTTATTATATGAAGCTGGAAATCTCTGCTTTATCACATCTGTATATTTCTCATCTAGTGAGAGTCTTTGACCTTGCCTATGATGCCTTAATGTAATAGGAATCATTCCATCTAAGCTCACTCTGATGCTCACGGCTCAAATGCTCCCTAACATGCTTCCAGGATTGGGGTTTAATTCCTTTCACTATCCCGCTACCCACAGGGCCCTTTCTTTCTCTAGTCTCCCTTGAGGTTCTCGATCCCAGCCATGCACTGCATCACACACAGTCCCCTCCCTTCCTCTATGGTACTCTGCTATGTTGGCCAAGTCACATCCATACTTAATATTCTGTTGTGTTTTTTTACTGGTTGCCTTGGGCTTTCTTCACACTTTCCTCCAGACATTAATTTTTTTCAATTTATTGGCAAAATAAAGTGGGGAGTTTTGTGATGTTGAATTGTGCATAGGGACAATACATTAGAGGGTTAGGGCCATGGGGCTCGTTGAATTTAGATGTCCCGAGCCCTCTGGAAATAATGTCAAGTAGGTTGAATTCTACAGCTTTATCTTCGGTCTTTATGACTCATAATGCCTGCTAAAAAGAGCATTTCTACTTTCTCTCCATGTTGGTGGTTTCAGTATCAAAACGATATTCTTTCAAAATCTGGCCAGTTTGGATTTCACAGAGAGCACAGCCATTTCAGGTTTTACCTGAGGCAAAGGAGCTGTTACTTTTCGTAGAAAAGCTGCTGTCTGTCAGGAGCCCAACCAGGAGAGGATTTTTCACAGCTGGGTTTGATTGTTCTAAAACTCTTCTTGGAGCAGCTGTGAGCTGATGACTGCTTCTAACCTCAGAAATCAAATGAAAGAAGAGAGCCTTATATTTTGCATATTCATCTCTACCTTTTTTATTGCTTACTGTCTACTCTGTCTGGGCTCTAACATCAGTGGACGATGGAGTGACTGAGCCTACAAATGATGTAATTTCAGGAACAGATGTAATTTTCAACCTTTGTCAAGATATCTGAAATCTTACAGTGAGAGAGACATTCTTTTGGGACTCTCTTCAAGAGTTCCATATAAAAGCGTAAATACCATTGAGAGGTATTGTATTTTAAGACTTATACATTTTTGCACTTAAAACACCTTAAGGCAATGTCAGTCTACACCTGAGGGATACTCATTGACAACTAGCCGAAAGCAAAATAACTGGAAAAACAGTGAATCTCACAGTTTGCCAGGAAATGGTGCTAAAACAAACCAAGGACAAAGTTTGTCAAGTTCACACATTTTTGGTCCTCCACCTGTGTCTAATAATCACCCTACTGCAAGAGGTTTTGGCACATCACATTTACAGGACACATATTTATAGGTTATTGTGAAAATTAACAATGGTAAGCATTAGTCTCTAACAGTGGACAGGCTAATGTACAATGTTAAAATGTGGAATATGTTATTTTCCTGCAACCAGTCAAAATATGATCAAAAAATTGAGAGTGTATTCATCTTTCAAGGAGATGACTGATATTTTTGCTTTTGGTAGTTATTCATTTGGATAATTGTGGCCCGTCTCCCTCCCTTGATGAGATCAGAAGGGATTCCCTGGAAGGAGGGAAGCAGAAACAACCTTTACTGAGTAGAGACTATGCTGCTCAACTGGGTCTAAGAGCACATGGGTCATATTACAGGGGGATGCCCCACTGGGTCATCAGCACAGAAGGGGCCAGAAGTAGAAATTGGGAGAAGAGTTCAGAGATTCAGAGAAGATGAGAACAGAAAGAGAAGACTGTAATTACCGAACTGCTTGAACGAGTGTTGGATGCTGATAATGGGGCCGAGAGTGAATCTTTACAGATTTGTACCACCCAGTGCTTGATCAGGCTAGATCTGTTCATAGCATCTGGGATAGAATGAATCTATTCTTCTCTACTCTATTTTACTTTAACAAGCGCGCGCGTGTGTGTGTGTGTGTGTGTGGTGTGTGTTGAGTACTTCCTGTGGGCCAGGCTCTTGCTAGGCCTTGTGAATATAAACACCACCACCACCACTTACTATTAGACACGGCAATAAGTGGTTTATGCATATTGCTCATTTAATTCTCATAAAAATCCCATTAGGTGACTGCTATCTTCTTTTACATATGGGGAGAGCAACTTCAGTGGTATTAGGAAATATGTCCAAGGTTACATAGGATACAATGGATAGAGTTAGAAATTGAGCCCAGTTTACTGTCTTTTTCTAAAATTTATGATCTTAGCTACTATGCTTTATAGCAGGCTATATGCATTAACCTGTTTCTAAATATTAATGAAAACAAGGATTTCGAGAATCTCCATAGCATGGCTGGGTAATTAAAATTAAGCCCCTTGACTTATTGGGCTGTGAGGAACCCTTAGAAGCAAAGAAAAATTATTCACTCTTCAGCTTTGCGGGTACTTCTTTCCACTTTTGCCTATCTTTACCCCATCCTTTTGTCTGCTGTGTTGTGAAGATAAGAGGGTACAGGGTACATGGTTAACAACTGCATTCGGAGCTCTCTCACAAAGATAAGCTCCTATGAGGAATTACGCAGAGCACAATGAAAGATGTTCTGAAGAAGAAGTGATGAGATCAAAAGGAAGGGCCTGTCATGTCCAAGGCCCTGTTCTGGGTGCTGTGTGGTATGAATTAATATCTCACAACACCTCTGCCCTCCAGGAGCTTAAAAACCTGTCAAGATGTTATCCTAAAGCACATGAATACCTAGAGAACCAGGCAAAAATTAAATAATAAAACCTCCAAGAGATGTCACTATGCAGTTTAATTGTTAAATAATTGTTCTTGACCGTGTGTGGTATGAAGACTCATGAAGGTTAGAAAGAAAGCTTGCATGAAATTAAAAAAAAAAAAAATTCTTCACTAATAATTGAAAGAGATGGAGGTTTTGACTCAGTGGTGAGGCTGAGGCAATGGGAATGGAATGAACAAAATCATGAGA
Organism: Pseudorca crassidens; assembly: GCF_039906515.1. NCBI lineage: Eukaryota > Metazoa > Chordata > Mammalia > Artiodactyla > Delphinidae > Pseudorca > Pseudorca crassidens. Next base: position 72,186,290 of record NC_090304.1, on the reverse strand, counting down.
AACAATATAAGAGACGGTGAGGAGTCCAGTTTGGTGCAGACTTGGATCAAAGGACTGGTGGCAGATAAGGCCGAGAAAATGGGCTCGTGTAAAGTGGGTCAGACCAGGTGTCTGGGTGCTAAGAAGAAATCTAAAATCCTCCTTCCAAAGCTCCTCCTTTTTCCAAGCTTCAGAGCTGGCCCTTCCTTCCTCTTTCTTTATCCCACAGTCCAAGACATGTATGTCCAATTGATGCTTATAAATATTAGTGTTGGCCCTGAGTTTTCAAAGCCTTGGACATTTGGGATGCGTGGAGCTGACCAAAGAACTTTGTGAGAAGTGTAGTGGGGCAGATACACTAGGTGGTGCTCTCCAACCAAGGCAGGAAGAGCCCACACTGACTAGCCAAAGTCTGACTGAGGCTCTACCGTCCCATAAATCTGAAGTGAGTCGCCGTCCTACTCAGTAAACGAATTACCATTCCTTGCTTAGTGTATCCCTCATCTCTTTAGTTTTAACTATTTAGCTCTTTCACGATATTTTGAGGTGTGGGGGGCTGGGAAATTTATTTCTTAAAGACATTATTAAAGCTATTTTGGCAAATGGAATTGAGAGCTGCATTAAGGGCTGTTGATATTCTGCCCAGGTGTCGGGTAGATGATGATCTTTTAAACTGAAACAACTTGCTTGCCCATTGAGGGTCTATTTTGTTTCTTTCCTTGTGCTTAATTTTTGCACATTATTGTTAAGCTTTATGGCAATAAAGAATCAATCATTACAGCCCTTTCTCAGAAGCGTGAAGAAAAGTCTATTTCTGTTTGAGATAAACCTTGGAAATATTTAGAATAGAAAGCTCAATATAAGTGGGGCATGAGGTGTCTTCGCTGGCATGTCGTTATGGGAACATGCACTCTACCGCCCGGTCCTTGGCCCAGTGGAAGGAGAGCTGGGATCAGGGCTTGGCATAGAGTAGGGACTTGGGAAACAGTGAATTGAGCACTCACTCTATCCATATTTTATGTTCAAGAAAGTAGGATACCTTATCTTTGTCCACTTTTCTTTTACTTCTTTCCCTGAAGACTACAGCAAAAATTTTGAGGGCTAAGTGAAAACATTAGGGCCACCCAGGGCAGCCTTGTGACATTTTGTTTTTCAGAACCAGCTAATTCTCATTCTTTTACTGTCTTCCCATTCCTCTTGTGTATGTTGTGATGCTCTCTGATACTGATGGTCCCACACTCTTCCATTCCACCTGGCTCTACTGCCCTGTCCTCTCTCTAGATTAAAATGACCCTGTTTCATGCCTATGATAACTTAATAGCTCAGTTCTTCTAGTACTGCTGTGATTTCAAAAATTTTTAAAGTTCATAATTACACTTTTACTTTTGCAACCACTTGACCCAGTTTTAGATTTGTAAAATATGCTTACTGTATTCGAGACCCCTTGCTAGTTAATCTGAAGAAATGGCCTTAGCAATGCCTGAGTAGAAGCTAAGCATGCCAATCACCCCTTTCCCTCAACTGCATGTTAACATCATGCTTGCTTTAACAAAGGAAGTGAAAAATTTCAGGCATGTGTCAGGTTGAAGAAGGAGATGGTTTGGGGGTAGGCAGGTCATTAAGTTCTGTCAAATCAGATCCTCTATGAGAAGAGTTATATATCATAACCAAATCACTTGGGACCCTTCTTCTTCAGCCTTGTGCCTTGCCAGTATGTGGTGTGGCATATCCAGATAGGAATAATCCTGCTGGAGCAACGTTCTGGAAAGGTTGTTGCTAATGTTTGCTTACACTAATCACCAGAATCTGATTATGATTGTCCATTGGGCATATCCAGTCCAGGTAATTAGTCATCATGATATTTTCTGGGGAGTTCCACATTGGGTCTTATAATTAAATGAGGATAATTAAACACATACCCAAGAATGTACTAGGTCCAACTTACTAAGCAGTTAACAAGCAAATATACATACACAACATGTACACATGAGACTACCAATCTCATACATTCAAGCAATCACAAGATTTCCCATCTTAACTCATTAGAACTGGTAGAAGGTTTGGTCAGGAATGCCTAAGGGAAATGTCTATGCCTGGTCCATGTATAGGTCTTCACCTCCCCTCCCCATTTTCATCTAATTCTAGGATGTGATTTTGTTATCTGCTATGTGCCATGCTATTCCTTATCCCCATATGTCTGTGCTGGAGTGATTATTTCTTGAATCAGAGCCTTTATACTACTACAGAATTCTGAGGCTCTCTGTCTGCAACTGCTCATAATCTACACTTTGAGTTTCTATCAGCTGTGTTTCTTGAGATCTAATGACTCCTTTTCCAAAGTACTACTGCCTGGGTCTGTGTAATGCTGGAACTTCTTGAGATTTTCCTGTTTTTCCCCAACAACGTACTGTGCTAGTCACCTGGATATGACTTAACTCTTTCCTATGCCCTCACTTTTTTTTTTTTTTCCCAGCCCTCTTATTTAGTGAAGGAAGTGTGAGTATTTGTGGAAATAACTGGCTTTTAATCGAAAAGAGAACAGCTTCCAAGCCAGCTATGACCTAAAAGTCTTGACTATTATAAAAGTGTCATTAACTTTAGGCTGCTTCCCCCATCAGTTTGGTACATAATGGAGGTCTTTAACCATTTTTTTGTCCATTCAGTTATGAAAACCTAGAAAGGATCTTTTTTTGGTACTTAGGTTCTCATCCTCATCCTTGTCTTGAGGCCAAGACAGCAAGCAGTGCAGTCTGTGGCACACTTTGCTGAATGTCTGCAGTCTTCTTCCACAGGGAAACCAATACAAAGAAAACAGGCCATGTTACTAAAAGCAACAAGCTGTGAATGGTGGGGCAGGTCATAGGAAGGAGGACAGCTTTGGGGTTCCTTCACTCCCACAGAAAAAATGCAACTCCTAAGGCTCTCCTATCCTTTTAAACCTTTCACTGCCTTAATGGCTGGTTGCTGCGTGCCCTGGTTGTAGAACCTGGTGAGCTTTCAGTAGCCAAGCTGCACCCAGTTTTCCTGTGTTCTCTCTCTCAAGACAGTGGCAGAAACCTAAGTGATCAGTACTGTATGGTTTGGAGGTTAAATTCTGGACTGAATTGGGGATCACAGAGACTGAGAAGGATTGAGGACAGGCAATAGACTTTAAGTTTTTTAAAAATTTATTTTATTGAAATATAGTTGATTTACAATATTGTGTTAATTTCTGCTGTATACCAAAATGATTCAATTATACATATTTTCATATTCTTTTCAATTATGGTTTATCACAGGATACTGAATATAGTTCCCTGTGCTGTACAGTGAGACCCTCTTCTTTATCCATTCTCCATATATAATAGTTTGTAGCTACTAATCCCAGACTCCCACTTCATTCCTCCCCCACCTCCCCTCTACCTGGGCAATCACATGTCTGTTCTCAATGGATAGACTTTAAGTTTTTGTTGAACTGTAACATGCATTTATCATTTGAGCACCATTGTTTAGAAAATGCTACGATTCAAGCTGATGTGAAAGTTGAAAATTGTGTGTGTGCGTGCGTGCGCACGTGTGTGTGTATTCACATGGCTCCTTTCCCAACTTTTAAAGCCTTACCATGACTCACTGCTTTCTTTCCGCCAACAAATAATCATCATTATGGATTGAATTAACTGGAAATGACAGATAGCAATGTTTGATTTTATGATTACTATAAATCAGTAGTACCAGAAAAATGTTGACTTAATAGATCTGGACTCTTTTGTCTGAGTTCCTTGAAGGTCAGAGGTTCTTCAACATCAGAAGGGTATGGAGCCTGAGTCCTCTAATTGCTTTTCTGTTTGGGAGCAGGACAGACAAGGGAGAATACTTTTAAAAGCCCTCTTATAAAAATGCTTCTCCTGGTTGAATGAGTGACTTAAACATTTGGATTCTTTTTATGGGGAAGTGTTTCTTTATTGGAGTGAAGGAAGTTAACATGCTTTGAGAACTGAGGCTGCTTTATGCAGCTCTCAACACAGTAGTAAGAAGGTACTCAGGATGCATTTGTTGATTAAGTGATTGTAAAGTCAACTCTAATCTGCTGCTCGACTCCTCTCTCTATTAATGAAAACAAATGTAATACTGGCACACGAACTGTAATCTGGAAATGGCTTTTAGAAATCCACTCTACTGAATAAATGGTCCATTAAAGCCCATCATTATCAATATTAAGAAGGTACATTAGACTAGATGGAGGTGGGAGCCTAAGGGGGTGGGGAAGTATATTTAACTATTTCAAGATATTGATAGAGAAAAAGTTAGCATCTAAATTTTTACCTGCTTTCTATTCTTACTGACAGCCTAAAATATCATATAAAGTCTGAAGATTATTAGCAACTATAAAGGGTTGAGGTTTTACCCCACCTGTAATTTAAAACATGAGTCTGCTACAGTTTCATAGATACTGGCAGAAGACACAAGACTCCTGGGTCAGAGAGAAAAGGCTTTATTACTCGGAGACATGGCAGTAGACAGGGTCTCAGAATTTTCTTGTGGCAATGCCTTGAGTCCTAATTCCCACAGGGTGATGCAAAGAGGTCCAGGTGACACCTGCACATGCAGTGGGTTTCATGACAGAAGCTCAACCCTCAGCTGGGGAACCCAAATCCATTACAATGATCAGTGTGTAGGCCTGCCCTTTGCTCCAGAGGGAAATGCTCTGTCTTCCATGGCTGCTTTTCATACAAGCATCCTTGAAAAGCTACTCCAAAACAAAGGAAGTCAGTGCCTCTGCTCATGAGATGTGCAGAAAAATGAGAGTCCAGTGCAGAAACTGTCTTGAAAAGCGTGGTGTCTATGCCCATTGTGGGCTCTCCATCCCTTTTCCACTGCTATCTTTAGGCCACCATCTTACTCAGAATGTAGTGATTCTCACTGCCTCCAGTTTCTGCTCTCAAACTGGGCTTGGAATTATGCTGGGTATTTTTATTTTCACTGACTCTGAACACTTGAGGTTTCCCAGGGATCTTTGCAATCAAGAAAGAGGACAAATCCGCTAGATCTCTGGCAGGAGGAAGGAACTTTTTCTGGGACCAGTGCTGACACCTGCTTGGCCTAGGCATGGGGAAGGAGGAGAAAATGAATAGGACAGGAGAAAACACAGTGAGGCGGAGAAGGGACAAATGAAGGATAAGAGAGAAAGAAGGAGGAGGACTAAAGACTCCCCCAACCCCATCCAAATAAAAGGGTTATGATTTTGAGGAACGAGAAATAAAGAGAGTAGCATTATCTGACAGAGATTGATAACCACTGTTTATGACAAGCAGGCTGGTGAGCAGAAACACAAGAGAAAGAGAAGGAGAGGAAAAAGGAGAGAGGGAGGGGGTCTGTTGTATATTTCAAATCTAACTGCATTAGTTAAGCTTTTTCCTTGAGTATTTTTATCTGCCTTTTCCAATAGAATCAGGGACAGTATTTAGCATCTATTTATGAAAAGTAAAGCTGTGAGTCATAGAATGATGACTTAGCCTTACCGACTAAGGCCCCAGAGGAAACTGTGTGGGTAGCAAAGAAATCAAGCTTTCATATATTGAACTTGCTGTGAAAGATAAAGATACTTTTTTAGAAAGTCCCTCTCTTTGGTAGAGTGAAAAATCTAAGGGAAACTTGAAGAAAACATGTTATGTAAGTTAAAGGTGAATGTTTGATGGTTATAACTTACAGAGAAACTTAAATTAATCCAGAGTTCTCTAAAGGTGGGAATGTGGACTCCACCAGCACCAACAGACAGATTTTGAAGGGTGCCTATGTCTGTAAGGTACCATTTTGACTGAGCTTCTTAATCTTCTCAACAGCCATCCATGGCTTTGCCCAGCAGAAGAAACACTGGCACAAAGGTTAAATAACTTGCCCATCAGTGGACCAAAAACATGAACCAAGTCACCTGTCTCCAAGCCCAGATTTTGACTCACAGTGTTAAACTGTAATGGAAACTAATAAAATAGAAAAACAAGGGAGAAAACATGTCATTTCTTTCTCTTTCTTTTTGTTTAAAGTTGATCCTCCTCTCTAAGATAGTGGAGAAAATATGGCAGGGAGCTGCTCCAGGCAAGGAATAGCAGCAGAGGCAAACAGAGATGTCTGAGTCAAGGGGATGTGCTGGTCCAATGGTCCAGAGACGAGCAGCCAACTCTCGGGACCTTTCATGCAGAAGGGTCTCAGTCTGTAAAAGGCAGAGAAGGAGAGCTTGCCAAAGGACCTGCCCTTAACAACAATGTTTTTGCGTTCTTACATTCTGATATTTTTAGAAAGTAGCTGAACTTCCTCATGAAATACTGTGGTCTTTCTCATCATCCTTAAAGTGGTTCAACCTGCTGGGCTGGAAATTTTTCGAGTTTGAGACCCAGCTTCCTGTGGAAGAGCTGGTCTTGCACAAGCCCTGGAATCCATGGAGAGGAGGAAATAATGGGTACAAAGCATTAATGAAAATAATGATTATTATCATCTAAAGTGTCACCTAAAGCAGCATCCTAAATCCATCTTCATTCCCTAAGGAGATGATGACTTACATTAGTCTTGTCCAGAAAAGAAATTCTAGCCGCTTTTCTTTTTTACCTCCCCACCAGTTTCCCACCTGGTTTTATCTAGCTCAGTGTCCTTCCTCTTCCCTTATTTCCCCCTGTAGAGCATAAATACAATACTACTTTTAATATTACGTAGGTATTGTTCAGTGATTATTATTCTATCCTCTGTGTTCTCTATGTATTGATCCTACCAATATTGGCTGTCATAGAGTGGAAATGTCTCAAGGGCATGGAATCTGTTATTGTGAATTGTGTCTACAAAAGTGACAAACACAATAGGTGTTGAATAACACTTTGTGTTAACTTGAAGACAAAGTTGATGATGATAATGATGACAAACTTCTTCACAGTTTACTAAAAGTAAAGGAAGTGGTAAATTTATTCCCAAAAGTCTTTGGAAAAAGAGCCTCAGATACACTCAAAATCATGGAGAGTGAGCAAAAATAGGAAGAAGAAGAAGATGACAAAGAAGAAGAAGAGGAAGAAGAAGAAGGGGAAGAGGAAGGGGAAGAGGAAGAAGGGGAAAAGAAAAGGAAGTATGCCCTAGTCTTGCCCTTTTAAATCTATGGAGAGCATTTCCACTTACACATTCCATCATGAACATGCCTTAACCCAAACTCTCTGTCTTCCCTCTCAAAGCAGCCCTCCTGCTTAGTGTCTCCCTTTCAGATTTATTCTCACAGCTTCCTTAGCTCAAAATCCCTGAGTCATTTATTATTGCTGCCTCTCTCATACACTCATATCCAATCAGTAATCAAGTCCTGTTGTTTCTGCCTTCAAAATAATTTCCATATCTTTCCCTTTCTGTTACCATGGATACCATCGAATCTCCCTTTTTGCTTCATGCCTGGACAACTACAGTAACTTCCTGAGTCTCTTGGCTCCAATCTACCCTGCATGCAGCTGCTGTGGAATAATTTTTTTTGTCATATCACACCACTGTCCAAAAACCTTCAGAGGCTCCTCACTGTTCTGCCTTAAAATCCAAATTCTTTAAAGTAACTTGCATGGGCTTCCATAATCTGACCAAATTTAAAGGATCCCTGCTCATTTACATGATGCCTTTGTGCAAAATGGAGAAGGCACCCCCTGGAGGCACAGAAAGCCTGGTGATATAGGGCTTACAGAGAGAAGCAAGCCTTTGTGTGAACACTAGATGAAGGGTGGTCACATCCTCCGGGAGCATGCCCTCTGCTGTAGGGTACACAGTGACCTTGGAGAGTAGAGCATACGCTGTTTTTCAACCCCCAACCTCTCCAAGGTCCTTGCAGGTCACAACCTCCACAACCATTGACAGAACCGCCCTGCAGTTTACCTGTTCCACCTGATTTCCCTTTGCTCCTGAGCTCAGACAACTTTGCTTTCCTTGAACATGCTGTACTTAGTTTGACCAAAGTGCCCTGACTCATGTTTTTTGCGTTTCCTGAAATACACTTCTGCCTCCTCATAGCTGGATAATTCCTGCTTGCCCTTCAAAATTCACCTTAAATGTTATTCTTTTGGGAATCGTTTTTTAATTTCACAGTCTGAAAACGTTGACCTCCTAGGTTTCCACAGCAGGATGCATACTCAGTCATAGTACAGAGGGGTCACAAGTGATGACCCACAGCTCAGATGGGCAAAAGTATACACTTTTTAATTTTGTGGTGACTGACTTTATCTTGCTCAAGAGTTCTCATTTCCGGAATGTCAGAATCTTTAAACTTGCTCAATGCAAAGTAACTCTGTCTCTTTTGGATAATCAGACACTGCAAATGTTCTAACCACCTTCTCAAGGGAGTTGGAATCTGAGTAGGGGAATGTTTGTATGGACTGATGTGTCCAGGAAGAGGTGAATGATTTCTATGTTGTCCTTCTTTGCTTCCTTCTGATCCTCTGTTAAGCTCATCTCATGTGGTATTTGGGAGGCAGCCTCCACGCACATTAAAGCGGCTACCAAGCATCTGACTGTTTGAACTCAGGGTCTGTTCTTCCAAGATGAGCAAGGCATGGTGATTGCTCCCAAAGAGCTCAGCCATCACCTCCTGCTAATCAGGTACCACATGGTGCTTCAGCTTCCCAGTGACTCCATCTCATATCCTGCTTGGCCTATCTTTGCCTCTAGCAAGGTTACAGCCAGCATGCATGGTTCACATTCCATGAGGCATCCAGGAGCTTCTGGATTCCTTCCACGTCCTATAAGCACCAAGGGAGAGTCAGGTGTGCCATACCAGGCCCACCTCTGCGAACACCTCCTCCACTCTTTGTTGCTTTGCTGCTCCAAGGCCAGCTTGGACAGCCTGGGAAAACAGAGCACTAGCATGGATGCTCTTAATTTCTCCCTCAACATGTCTGCAGTTTTTGTGGCAAACTCTACTGTCACAAAATCCTCCTGTCTCCATGCATATGTAGCCCCTGTTCCAGGGATACACTCTGGGACTCATGATCATCCTCTCTGTCCTCCGACCTCCTTTATATCTCCCTGTGACCTCTGTCCCTCAAGTCAGGCGTTCTTTCTCTTCCCTTTCTACTCCTTAGGTGGATGGTAACTTCCCTTAAGTTATAACCCTAAATTTATATTTATCTAGAGCTTATAATACAATTATACATTTAACATTTCCAATTTTGTTCCTGTTACAAAAAGGCAAGCTATTGAACTTTAGAAATACCTTTATTTTTCAGCAATCTCTGACTTATATTACTACAATTTTTCCGTGGACTTCAAGATCCTCTCTTACAAGTCAAAAAGCTGAACAGTGGCTCTTTCTCTGCATTCTAGTTACAATAAAAAATCCTCCCAGAGGTAACTATACATCTGGTTTAGTAGAGGACAGTCTCATGCAAGGAAGAGTGAAAGAGGAAACCATCAGTATATTACAGAAATATTATCTACTGCTACACAAATACCTATATTGTACTGTAATCACAAGTTCACTGGTCTGTCTTTTCTTTGCCACTAAAAGTCTACCATGGGGATATGTCTTATTCAACTTTGCATTCTAATATAAATAAAACAAAAGCAAGGCTTAGGAACATCTCCAAGCCATCCCTGGCTCACTGGGGAAGACAGGGAGGATCTCACAGGAAAATAAAGTATTACAATTTCATACCCCCAAGCAGGGAGTATCACACGTATGGTGGAGAAGATGAATGAGCAATATTCTGGAAGCTTCTGGGTTCCTAAGCAATTGGGTCCTATATTGATTGGTTGGTCAGGTGAGAATTTGCAATCTTGTCAATGGATCTTCATAGGGGAAAAAACTAGATAGACGCTGTGTTGTTTTAGGCTTCCTTGAAGAGAAAAGCATAGTACACTTATTTTTATGGATCTGGCCAAGATTAGTGCTGGCCTTTATGGGAAATGATGGGGTATTCAAGGACTGAGATACTCAAGTTCAAATAATAAGAATAGTATAACAATGTTCAATTATTGAGCTCATACTATATACCAGGCTCTTTGAGGAGCTTTACATATGGTAACTCATTTATTCCTTACCACAGCACTATGAAGTAGCTTCTGTTATTAACTTCATTTTACAGATAGGGAGATGGATGTTCAGGGAAGTTCAGTGATTTGTCTAAGGTCATGTAATTAGAAAGCAGCAGAACTAGGATGTGAACCCAGGGAGTGCAACTGAGAATTACACCTGAGACTCTTATTTGTACAATTCAAATGTAACTTTTGTGCCTAAATTCAAACTGTTGTATTACAATCAACGGAATAAGTCTATTTTATATTTCAGGCTTATAGTCTTCAACAAAGATAGAGGAGAATCTGTTGTCTGAAAGGAGGAATACTTGTTTCAAGTAGAAGATGTTCAAACAGCATCCAAAAGGAAATTCCCTAAAAGGAAAATTTCCTGGGGAAATTTGCTAACACAGAGTCACAGAAAATTTACTTTCATAAACTGAATGTTTTTCAAACTTTATTTAAAGTAAAACTTTTTTTTTCCAAATAAAGTCTTACAAGTCTATTAAGCAAGATAAATGAAAGTAAAGCTGCAAAGTTTGCATTATCTCAGTCTTAAATGCTCATCAATCTTCAGCATCCCTCCCAACCCCCCTCCTTTCACCTGCATTGCATCACTGAGGAACAGATGGGGCTCTGTAGAGCATTTGACAAATTCATCCTGCCCCTTCTATGTACCAGGAGTTTTGTTACATTCTGCTATAAAATTTTATAAGAAGTCCACTACTGTATAGCACAGGGAACTCTGCTCAATATTATGTAACAACCTCAATGGGAAAAGAATTTAAAAAAGAATAGATACATGTATATGTATAACTGAATCACTTTGCTGTACACCTGAAACTATCACAACATTGTTAATTAAATATACTCCAACATAAAATAAAAAGTTAAAAAATTTTTATAAGTCCAAGTGTGATTAAAAGAAATGACTACTTTTTAAAATACGTATAGTCAGTCTGAAACTTACTTTTTGGTGAGTTATTTGAACACACACATGTGTTAGAATAGCTATGAGGATAGCTACTTGCTTACTTGACCAGGTGTGCAAATCAATTTTGGGGGGGAAAAAGAAAGAAAAAATATTGACTTCATTTTTTATTATGGTTTCATTTTCATATATTCACCATAAACAGATACAGTGACTGAATTTTCTGAAGTAAAATTTGAATTTGGTACATTGTCTGACAATGGGAAAGAGTATTTCAAAATCTAGGCCATTTATACAGCTCATTATATGGTTGGCAGTTTAGTGTAGTAGGGTCAGAAAGGTCTGGTTTTGAATCCTGGTTTCATATATTTTGAGCAAATTACTTGACTTCCCTATGCCTCAGTTTCCTCACCTAAAATATAGGATGACCATGGTATTTACATCTCTTAAAAATGTTCTAGGTGCAAATGAAATCACAAAGGTAAAGTGGCATAGTACCCTGCACATAGTAAATGTTAGCTATTATTATTATTACCAGGTTGGCAAAAATAATATTTTTGTGTTGGTATCATTTTTCAAATATGGTCAACTCTTAATAAACAATGAATAAAGGACAATTCATTCATGTATACATATATATATTAAAATATACTTGTGGTACTGATGAGTACCAGACACTGTGGTGGATACTAGGTATACAATGTCAGTAAGGGTCATCCTCCATCCTCAAGGAGTGTACTTTCTTATGGTGGAGCCAGAGAAGGCTGATGACCACTCTCAGTAGGAGCTGTGGAAAAGGTAGTGCTACCGATTTACACAGGGTGTGATGTTAATGGATAAAATGAAGACACTTAAATGCAAGTGTGGCGTTAGAATAGGTTTTCAAGAGGGTTGGAAGTGACCTAATATTTGAAGAATGAGTTGGAGAATTGTGGACAAAGGAACAACATGTCCAAAAGGAATGGAGATGAGAAACAGTTTGACATATTACTGAATTTGTAGTAATTTAGTATGACCCAAACAGAAGGTACACAGAAAGAGGATGAGTTAGTTGGGGAGTTGAGGTAAGCAGGTACCAGATCTTGCAGGGTGTTGCATGCTAAGAAAAGGAATTTGAGCTTTATCATGAAAAAATGAAGAACTGTTAAAGGAGTGTAATCAAGGGAAACAATATGTTTTGCACTTTAAGAAGATCACTCTGGGGTGGAGAATGACTTGTAGTGGGACAAACTGAAAACAGGGTGACCAGTTAGGATAGGAAAACCATTAGGAAGCTGCTGCTATAAGCAAGTATGAAGTGGTTAGAGTACAAACTAAGAAATGACAGTAGGTATAGAGAAAGGTGTGTTTGGGGCAGATTCAAGAGATATTTAGGAGGTTGACTGTACTAGGATTGGGCAAGTGCTTGGATTGTGGCGGTGTTGATGAGAGAGGAAAAAAGTATAGGCAACACCTATTTTATTCTACTTTGGGTGAGATTTATCTAGATGGCAACTGTAAGAAAATGTACAGATTTGGTAAGGAAAGAATGACTGGGCATAATGAATTTGAAGACCTTTGGGGTTTCAAAGGATAGCTGTCCCATAAGCAGTTGGATAAACAGATCTCAAGTTTAAACAAGAGGTACAAGCCAAAAAATATGTGTGGAGTCAATGATACATACATAAGTAAGAGGTGATATTTGCAAGGAGAGTACATACAGTAGAAAAGCTAGCATAATAATAGAGCCCCAGGGGACAATAAATACAAGATTTAATTAGAGACAGTAGATTCTACAAAGGAGATTGGAAAGAAGCAATAAGAGGGAAACCAGGAGAGAACTGGGAGGAAATGGTTTCATAAAAGAAAAAGTAGTCAGGAGCATCAAACACCACAAAGGTCAAGTAAGAGAAAACTTTTGAAATGTGCATTGAAACTGGGAACTAAGGGAAGTGACTGGTATTTGGGGGGAAAGTAGAGTCAGTGGAAAAGCTGAAGTAGACATTGAATGTCAAATCATATGTCTGTAAAGGAAAGAAGAGATGGGATAGGAGCTTATGGAAAGGGGGGCTTGAGGTTAAGAAAGTAATTTTTTTTTTTTTTAGCAGCTTAAATCAGTCATTCACTATCTCCCAGATTTGTATATGAGAAGTCTGGCATGACTCAACAGGGTTCTCTGTTTGGGGTCTCCAAAGACTGAAATCAAAGTGTTGGTTAGGCTGGCTCTTATAAGGAGGATCTGGGGAAGAATCCACTTTCAAGTTCTTTCAAGTTGTTGGCAGAATTCAGTTTCTTATGGTTATAGGACTGAGGTTGCTATTTTCTGGCTGAGTCCATCCTCTAGAGGCCACCTGAATTCCTCATTATGTGGTCTCTTCCACCTTTAAAGCCACAGCAAGTTGAATCCTTTTCATGCTTCAAATCTCCTGTTTTACCTGCTAGCTTGAATTTTTAAAAATTCTTAATTGTGACAAATTACACATAATATAAAATTTACCATTGTAACCATTTTTAAGTGTACAATTCAGTAATGTTAAGAATATTCACATTGTGCAACCAATCTCCAGAACCTTTTTGTCTTGCAAAACTGAAACTATATCAATTAAACAGAAACTCTCCATTTCCCCCGTCTCCTCAGCCCCTGGAAACCACCATTCTACTTTCTGTTTCGATGAATTTGACTATTCTAGGTATCTCATATAAGTGGAATCATACAGTATTTGTGTTTTTGTGACTGGTTTATTTCTCTTAGCATAATGTCCTCAAAGTTTATCCATGTTTTGGCATGTGTCAGAATTTCATGGAGAAGGAAATTTTTAAGAGGGAGAATATGAGAAAAAAATGGATAGAGCCTGCCATAGGAAAGGAACCAACCCATGTATTAAGATTGGAGAAATCCTGCTTGAATTCCTACCATCTGAGAGCACCTATTTGTTTTTCAAGATCTTTTGTTCTTTCAATCTCCCAGGTAAAAAGCAAACATACCTGGAGATGAGTAAGCCATTAAACATCCAATGATTGATTAGTTGGCAATTGGTTGAAATTTAAGCCCTACAAGGAATGAGAAGATGATAGTGTCCAAAGATCAGACTGGTGGTCAGAAGCCATCCATCCTAAGAATCCTACAAAATTCATCTAGATTGTCTTGGAATGAAAGTTATGGCCATACTGAAGAAGATTTACAATTTCATTTAGTTTGGTTTAGGTGGGTGTTAATTCTGTTTGCTTACATTCAAGAAGACACTGTTGACAAAGGAACAGAGCCCAGAAAGGCCTCAGTGAGTGAAAAATCAGACTGAAACTAGATATTTTCATGGAGAATTATTTTTCAGAGCAAATCAGTTGTACACAGAGAATTGGGAATGACCATGTTGCAAAGGGTTCAGCCCTCAGGGGCTTCATGAAACACTTTATATCTCCAGCTATGACCCCCTCCTCTGACCTCTTGTATACTCAGCTACCTACTTGACATCTCTAATTAGATGACTAAAAGGAATCTCAAAATTAACATGTCCAATACTGCACCCTGGATTTCCCACCTCTCCCCCAAATATATGACTCTCCTACTCTTCCCCAGTTCAGAAAATGTCTTCAGTATTAGTCCAGTTGTTTAGGCAAAATTCTAAAAGATTTTCCCATTTCCTTTGTGAAATCTATCAGCAAATTCTGGCAGTTCTATCCTGAGAGCCGTTTACTTCCTCCCATCTTCATTGGACTACCCAGTTCAAGCATTAGTACTTCTCATCGGAACTACTGCAATTGGCCTAACCGTTCTCTCTGCTCCATTTCTCCCAGTCTTGAATCAGTTCTCCAAACAGCAGCCTCAAAATCCTTTAATGTCTTTTCACGGCACTTGGGGTAAAATTTAAGTTTTCTATCATGGGCTCTGGACCCTGTTAACATTTCTGACCTCATCTACTATTTTCTCTTCTCTTACCACTTCCCAGCTGCACCTGCCTCCTTTCTATTCTTCAGACTCCCAAGTTTTGCTCTCATCTTAAAGTTCTTTCTTCCACCTGGAACTCTCTTCCTTCAAATCATGTGATCACTGTCTCCTTATGATTATTCTGAACTCAGCTCAGATGTTACCTCCTTAGAAAGTCTACCTAAATCTAAAGAAATCTTTCACTCAGTCGCTCTGTGGCACACCACCCTCTTCATAGACCTTTTCGCTATCTGGAAAGATCATTTTAATCTATATGTGTATCATGAGAGTACAGCCTCCAAGGAGAAAAGATCTAGTCTGTCTAACCACTGCATTCCCAGAAGGTAGAACAACGTCTGGTACAAAGTGGGTGTTCAATAAATGTGTGTTGATTAAATAGGTGAATCCTTCGCAGTCCTTTACAAAAATCCTTTGAAAATGCTGGTGGATTAAACAGATGGCAAGCGGGGCACCCTGTTTTCAGAATGGATTTCTGCTCTTGTGAAAGATGAAGCAAGAACATATTATTCAACGAATTAACAATAACAGTTCTGGATTCTTCCGGTTACAGGGTAAGTGTGTTTGAAGGTGAAAACAATGTGGTGTTGATCTCCCTTCCTGGCTTTGCAGAGAACCAGGAAGATGAAATCAGTGATTTCAAAATGAGTCATTGGAAACAGTGGTTTTCAAAGAACACACCTTGAAGTTTAAACCAGGTGACATGGAGGGAGGAAGAAAAACATGACCATCTTTTAGACCTTGTAACTTTTCAGCGGTTCAGTGTAGGTTTATCAGTTAAAATATGTGCACTAAAGCATGGGCTCTGGCACCCTCAAGGAATGAGTGATCCTGGGTACTCATGGGTGGCTGTTTTCCCAATTGTTGATGGCTAACTTGTAATTGCTGTAACTGAGTTTTTAAAAATGGGAAACATTCTGAAACATTCTAAAATTTTCCCTTAATTAAGGGAGGCAATGGAAAAAACATGGGCTTTAGAAAAGCAGGATAGACTTGGGCTCTGTCCAAGTTCTGCAACTAAAATATTCTGTGATGTTGGCCCTTAACCCTGAGCTGCAGGTTCTTTATCTGGAAGGTGAAACTACCAATCTCTCATGGACGTGTTATGTGGATGACATGAAGCAATGACTATAAAAATGTCCTTATACAAGATAGAAACTTCAGAAATGATAAATATCTTGAAAACTATTGGTAAAACATATTCTTTAAAAATATCAGATAACCTGTATTCTTTTCTAATGCCTCATTGTTAATATTATGAACAGAATATCTGTGATGTTAAAACAGCTATAAAAGTATGTGGTGTGAAATATGAACTCAAATACAAGTCAATACTCCTGCAGCATTAAAATTGTCCTTTCCTGAAGATGTCTCTGATTTCACATTAGTTTGCCCCCCTCTCATGAAAGTCATTTGAAACAGGGCAAATTTGTGAGTTCCAGGGAAGACTAACATGGCCACTTTTCTGCAAAATGAATTAGTCCCGTAAAGGCTACTCTTCCAAAAGTGGACCTCGGATTTCCAGAAGGTCTCCTTTCTTTGACAGGCTGTAAGGCAGTTTTTTCTAAGTTCCTTCTGTAAGAATCTGAACCCAAGAGATGTCCCACTGAAAAAGGATTCTATGGTGAGGTACATTTGAGAATAAGATTCACAGAGCACAGTGATATCTTCGGGACTCTGAAATGTCCTAGAGGAAGAAAAAAGCTTTCAAATCTGTTTAAACTAATGTTTGTTAAACTATTGGACTATACTTTTTTTTTTTAACATAACACCCATTAACAGGAAATTTGCTTGCTACAGAACACATTTGAAGTAATACTGCTATAAGAAAGTGCTACGTTTATTAATAAAATAAAACTACCAAGACCTTCATGATTGTCCCTGTAGGGAAAGAAGAGACATCATTTCCACCCCAAAGTTTTATCACCTTCCATGGTAGCAGTTCCCTGGGGAACATTTTGAAAATATGGGGACACTTCTGTCTTCCAATGTGATCATACTTGAGCACTTACACAGGAAAAACATTATTATTATTTTATTTTTATTTTATAGTTTCAGGATTATATAGATTTATTTATTCATGTGGATCAGTTATACTACCTCTGAATTCTATTTTAGGGTAGCAAAGGGAGAACTACAAAATATTTGCTCTAGAAAGATGTTGCTGGTTTGGTAGCAATGGGAAGAATTCATTGAAGGGTTTCTTACTTATTTTGATTGTCATCTCCACTCAGGTGTAGAAGTGTCAGGAGGTCCTTCTTTCAGTTTTGTCCCAAGCATGGATAAAGATACTTCCCTTAGTTTCCTTCAAGCCTGACAAACAAAACAAAACAAAACTTTGATAGCAGGGAAATAAACATGGAGAGTTGGAAGGACCCAAAGTAGGGGAAATGTAAATAGTCTGGCCTATAAAATATAACTGCTGCAGGGTCTTGCAGAATTGGTCCCACCCCTTAAGTTGGCTACAGATAAAGAAATGACTGATCTGAGTCTTTAACTTTCTAGTACCTGGCTCAGCTCCATGAGTTCATTATCAGTTTTTAAATGTGTTACTCAATGAACATTTTCTTAGGAAACTACATGGTACAAAGCCCAAGCCACAAAAGAAAGTGATTTACTTTTCTCCTTGTATTTGTTGGAACTGAGTTCAGTGTCTTGTGGCAGAAAACCCAAATATGGTGGCTTAACCCAGAACATTTCATTACTTCATGTAAAAACTCTAGAGGTCAGCATCCAGGGTTGGTACGAATTTGTCAGGAACTTGGTGTCCTCCAGTTTTCTTCTCTGCTGTCTCTTAGGGGCACCAAGCATTGTCTGTTGAAGCCCCAGTTATTTGCCCACATCAGCCATCAGAAAGGAGAAAAGAAAGGAAAAAAAAAATCATGGTTTCTCCCTTTTAGGATAATTTCCAGAGTTGTGCACACCATTTCCATTTCCATCCCATTGGCCAGAACTTGGCCATATGGTTGCACCTTGCTGCAAAAGTGACTAGGAAATATAGTCTTCAGTACAGGAACCCACAGTCCAGCTAACATCAATGGATTCATAATAGTTATTTTAAAAAGGCAGAATCTCTACTCCCCTTGTGTTCCAGAAGTCTCCAGATTTGTTCTGGATTCCATATTTCCAGACTCACCTCATCCTTATGGGACTAAATCTAGGAATAATACCATACACTTTGGGTGTGCCTTTAGGAATGACATCATACACTTCAGGTGTGACCAGTCACTTTTACAGGTCGCACAGTCATGCATGTCTTATTTTAATACAATAATGATATACATATGACAGAAAATTTTCACATTAATGGGCTTAGAGGAAATGTTTTCTCAGGTGAGTACCATTAATTTTTTTCTCTGATTTCTGCATCACTGGTAGTGAAAACATCTTCAAAATACTTTTCATCCACTTGCAGTTTTTCTTATGAGGTGTGATTTAATGATTCTCCTGCTCCAACTATATTTAGCTTTCTGATACCATAGTTTGGTTTGAAACATCAAAACTAGCCCTTGTAAAAATGTACATGATTCAGTCAGCTTCAATTATTTGTAAAATGTTATGATTTGTCATTGAGCCAGAAATAGGATAATTATGATGTTATGTGGTTGAAAACTAGAGAAAGTAGTTTATATTCTTCAGTTTATGGAAGGC
Source organism: Pseudorca crassidens (assembly GCF_039906515.1). Taxonomy (NCBI): domain Eukaryota; kingdom Metazoa; phylum Chordata; class Mammalia; order Artiodactyla; family Delphinidae; genus Pseudorca; species Pseudorca crassidens. The sequence continues at coordinate 72,167,811 of NC_090304.1, read as the reverse complement.
ACATCTTACTCTCTCTCTGCAGGCGTGTATGAATCCTGATCATCGATATCACAGAGAGTGGCTACATAACTTTGTCCTGATTGACTTGCATTTTTCCCTTTGCTTTTCTTTCTTTTCTTCAAGTTTAGATTTTTAATGTAATTTTTTAATTTTATATTGGAGTATAGTTGATGTACAATGTGTGTTAGTTTCAGGTGTACAGCAAAGAGATTCAGATATACATATACATGTATCCATTCTTTCTAGTTCCCTTACTTTTCAATGTAAATTTTATGTCCTCATGTTTTACAGCCTTTAGGACTCCCTTACTCTGAATAATAATAATAATTAGAGGAGGACGAGGAGGAAGGGGAGGAGGAATAATGTAAGAATCCTTTCCATGTGCGCAGAAAATGCAGTATTTTATTGTAACCCCTCCCCATATATTCCTGAAAATCCCTAAGGAATGCTCACGTGCCCTGCAAATCTATCCTGTTTGTGACTTGTCCCCTCAGCTGATCATTCTGTTCCAGACGAGTCCTCTGTGCTCTGGGCACCTCTTGCTGGCTTGTAACCAACTTCTCAAGGCTGCCGCTGCTTTCATTGTACTGATTTGTCCCACTGTAGACATAAGCCCCTTTAATTCCCAAAAGCATTGGTGAGGCTGGGCTTGTAATGGTTAACAAAAGCGACTCTTGGGTTGGGAAATACAAAGGGAAGGGAGAGAAGGGGAGCTTGAGCTTTTATTCGGTACGCGGGCCGTGGCCTCTCCCGTTGCGGAGCACAGGCTCCGGACGCGCAGGCTCAGCGGCCATGGCTCACGGGCCCAACCGCTCTGCAGTATGTGGGATCTTCCCGCACCAGGGCAAGAACTCGTGTATCCCTGCATCGGCAGGCGGACTCTCAACCGCTGCGCCACCAGGGAAGCCCAAGAGAGCTTAATATTTTTCGCTGCTTTTTCAGTTGCTGGTCCTGGAGCCTCCTGCTCATGGCCCGTCAGAGGGGAAATCCCATCTTGAGTAACTTTCTCAACAGGGCTTCAGGAGTTCTTTCTTTCTCACAACAGTGCCTTTGCCCATGCTCTGCCCCCCTTCCCCTCCTCCCACAGCTGTGCAGACAACCAGATAAGCAAACTGTGAGGTCCAGTACTAGTTAAAGCAACTGGGAACATAGTCTATTTTCTCTTTTAAGATTATGAAATACACTTTAGATTTGTGCACTTTGCCTCTCACTAAAAAATAATGAACTTTAAATCAAGGAATGGCTTCACTGAGATGCCAAACTTCTGTTTACAATCTGGTGCCAGCAAAGTGACTGTTAAGGCTTAGCTTTGCCATTTAGTTTTGCTTCGATGCAGTGAACGGGGAACACCTACACTTCCTATGTACATCCATTTAAACTATGTACCAAGTGTCATGACTTTGATGAGGACCCTGGGTGTTTCAATGAGTATGGGGCATAGGACAGGCTGGGGCACAGGGCTGGTGGTTGTTCGAACCTCCTCTTTGCCCACCCCAAGTGGGTAAAGTTCTCCTGAGTCCTGCTCCTATGTCCTCTCCCACAGTGCCGGGGCATCTGCTGTTCACCACTGCTGGTCCCACCCCTAAAAATCCATCTCTACCACTGCTTCCATGTTGATTCACATTTGCCATTCTCTTCCTTTGTTCCCACTTTCCATCTTTCTAGCCTCTTACATTTCCTATCATTCTACTCATATATCTTAGATAATGAGATATATAGATATTGCCATCAAATGAGAGTTTCTTCTCCCATCTCATAGCTATGGGAGGAATTTAACTCCTCAGCGTTCTGTATCTCCCTCATTGGTATTGGATGTTCTCAGAAACTGCTTCTCTATCGCTGAGAGCTGTTTGCTTTGTTTTGTGCAAGTTTCTCGGGCATTTTTGCACCTGTTCCAGAAGTCTAATGGCTCCAAAGGACTTCAGTTAGCACAGCCAGGGCTTTTCTGTACATGGATTATTGTAATGCTCCTCAGGTTTCACCATATGCTGAATATTAGAATGTACAGAACTAGATCAGAGGCTGTATTTTCCAGACAGGCCCATCTCAGCCCTGGTATGTCTTTGGGTTCTTGATGCTCCAGAAAGATGTAGTTCTACTCTACCCATGATAGGTTTGGGGGAATTGTAGTTTGGTTAAAAAATGATTTGGGATTCAAAATTAGCTCTAAAGAAGAAATAAAGTTTGGATGATATAGTATGGATATAATATGAAAAAACAATAAGGACTGGAGAAAAGGATTGTATATTAGTTGGGCACTTTTTGATTGTAAGTAACAAATACTGACTAAAATTAACTTAAAGAAACATGGAATTCACTGGTTCATGCAGCTCGAGAGAATGGGGTGGAACTGGCCTTCGGGTCAGCTGGATATCAGGACTGTCTCTGCGTCTCTGCTGTCTGCTCCCCTTTGCCTGATGGTGCTCTTCTCTCCTGTGGCTGAGATTTTTTCCATGCAATGTATCTAAGGGGGCACACATGATTTATTCATTGTTCCAGGCCTTGGCTTAAAGAAAATCTTCCCAGCTTAGTGACCATAGAGGAACAGGTGGACTTTTCTCCTCCTGCTTCAATGCATAAAAATCACAGTGCAAGATTCTGATTGGCTCAGTTAAGGTCCCAAGCCAGGACCAGGTCAGGTCATTTGCCCAGCCCTGTGGCAGGTGGTGTGTGTATGTAAGTGTATGTGTATTGTGTGTGTGTACATGTGTGTATGTGGGGGGGGCTGTAATTGGCAACTCCCCCAGAATCACATTATTTTTTGAGGGAAGTATAAGCAGTTACCTCCAAAGAAGTAGTTACCTGGAAAAAGGAAAGGGGATATTTAGCAGACAAAAAAAGTGACATTCACTATGGGGATGAAGAAAGTAATTAAACTTTTCCAACTTTGGAGAAAAAGTAGATGGAAAGCAGAATACTAATACAAAAAATACAGGAGAAAAAAGGACAAATTTGTAGGGAGGATATGAAATAAAGACTATGATCGCAATAATAAAATATTTGAAGATAGATATTTGAAGTTTTTAGGAACTATAGAATAGTTAATAGTAGGATGTATGATTAAAAGTAGGATAAACTAAACTTTGGAAATAATTTGAAGACTAGAGTAATGTATACTGATAGAAAAATAAGTGGTCTCATTTACCTGGTTTAAATTTCACGTACTTGTTGGTTTAGAATGGCACTGGGTGGATTCCCTAATAGTCTCAGACTTCAAAGTGGATTTGCAATAAGAAAGAAAGAAGGAGCAGAAGTGGGAGTTTTATCTGAAAAGATACGCAGATATGCTTTCAAAACTTTAAAGAGCAGGAAAGTGCAATGGTGACCTCAGCCAGAATTCCCATCTGTGAACCAACACAGCCAACCACAGGCGGCCTGAGCACCAGAGGAAATTTCCAGAGAGGACATAAAACAGTCTCATCTGGTTGGAGGCTTGTGCCAATGTCAAGAATGACACAAACAGTACAATACAGGGAAGTGTGGCCTACGTTTGGCACTGTAAGGTCCAAAAGTTCATGGATTATTCTTTCCTTAGGAAATAAACAGTTGGAAATCAAATGAGGTAAAAGGAAAATTACTTGGTAAGAGCAAAGCATCATGTCTTTAGTGTTCCTGGATAAGTAAATCCGTATATATAATCTCTGGAGAAGTTAACACTGTTATAGATACGTACTCCACCCAACCCTTTATCGGCTATAAGATGCTGCTCAGAATCTTCGAATAGTAAAACACCCTATTTCTAGGCTGATGAATTAGTGTACTAACATGAAAAGAGAGCGAACTTCAAGTCCTAGCTTTACTACTTGGGTATGACATAGTCACTTAACTGTCTGAGCCTTGATTCACCCATTTGGAAATGGGGAAACTGGAACTAAGAACCTCAACCTCTTATTTCTTATCTAGTGCACTTTCTCCTAAAAAAAAAATTTCCCTCTCAAAGGGGAAATATTGAATGTGCAAATTGAATGAAAAGAGAAAGTGCATAGGACAGACATTTATTGAGCATAGACTACGATCCAGGCATTTGGGATGCGGAGATGACTTAGACATGGACCTACCATTAAAGGGTGTGGTAGACAGAATAAGGGCCCCCCAAAATTCCACATTCTAGTCCTCCCAATCAGTGAATATGTTATCTTACCTGGCAAAAGAGATTTTTCAGATGTGGTTAAGGATCTTGAGATAGGAAGGTTATCCAGATTATCTGGTGGATCTAATGCAATTGCAGGGGTCATTATAATGGAAAGATTGGGGCAGTAGAATCAGAGTCAGAGGGAAGGAGATGTCATGATAGAAGCAGAGGTCCCAGTGATGTGAAGACCATAAGTTGAGGTCCTGAGTCAAGGAATGTGGGCAGCCTCTAGAAGCTGAAAAAGGTAATGACGTGGATTCTCCCCTAGAGCCTCCAGAAGGAACACAATTTTGCCAACACCCATAAGACCCATTTTGGACAGTCCAGAACTGTAAGATAGTAAATTTTTGTTAAAAGCCACTAAGCTTATGATAGTTCGTAATGGCAACAGTAAGCTCATTTAAATGATTTACAGTATATGAGATGAGGGGATCCATAAACAGAGAATTTCAATCCAGAATGATAGATGCTATGATAGGGGTGTGCACAGTGTCCTATGTGAGATGCAGTGACCCTCACCTAGTTTGAGGGTGTGTGGCAGGGTTGCTCAAAGAAGGCTTTCTCATATAGATGAGCTTGGTCATAAAGATGCCATATCTCTTGCCTGTATTGTCAGTCCTATCAATCTATCAACATCATCAATATCCTAAATATGTAACTTCCTAAAAACTTTCATTGTCTATCTTGGCTTTCTCTTTCTCACCTGTGTATTGCTTCTTTCCCTCTAAAGATCAAGTTCCTTGAGAGCTGTCTGTTGAGTTGTCTCTACTCCCCACTTCTGCTTCATTCCTTCATACCCTGTATTCTAGATTCCACCATCATTCCTCTAGCTGCTCTCTTTGAGGCTATTGGTGCCCACTAACTATCAAAGCATTCCAGTTCATGTCTTTCTTGATCCTGCTGAACACTTCCTCAATCTGAAATTCTCTTTCCTTCTGTTTCCAGTGACACTCCTCTCTCTACTCTTTCTCTTTCTACAACAGAATGTGTGTGTGTACGAGGGGAATTACAAATGGGTCTGGGTTGCTAAAACACAGTTTATAGTGAGGAACAGGGGGTAAGAGGCTGTGGGGGTGGCAGTAGGGCTTCTCAGGCTGTGATAAGGTTTTATTTTGTAAGAAATGGGGAGCCATTGAAGGTTTTGGGTAAGGGATGGACATGGGCATCCCTTGGACTTTTTTCAGTACACCAGGGCTTCTTAGGCTGTTTTGCTCATCCTATGAGATAATGGTGGAGTGGAGGGAGATGCCGTTGTCAAAAAACTTGGGGAATATGGGAAAAGGAAATGAGAAATTTGAGGAAATGCAAAATGTTGTATTTTACATACTGTGTACTTTGGCACCTTAAAGTTTCTAGGAAATACTGTGGTAAAGAAATTTGTTTACCTTTGTTAACTCACTATTTCGCAAATTTACTTGGCCATAGAAAACCTCCTCTTTGTCTCCACATACGGTCTATCAGTAGGTCCTAGTGTCACTCTTTGGGGAATCCCTTCTTCCCTTCCTCCATGATTTCTTTCATTTTCTCTCTTTCCTTCTTTATAGTTGTTCATCCACATAATTTCCAACAGGAATTATGCTTGTATAATTTGTTCTTCAAAGAACTTAAGCGAGGAAGATAAGCATCTATTTACAATGTTTATTAATCTTATTTTATTAATGTGAACTCTAGCTCTAATTTATTTTTTAAAAATCCGTGTTTACTATTTTCACTTTTCTCCTTCCATGCACAGTGCAGGATCCTCTACATTGATCAGTTAACTGGAGGAACATTTACACCAGTGAGAAACCGATATTCTTAAGAACCAAACTGGACTACTTTCTCACACCATGAACAAAAATAAATTCAAAATGGATTAAAGACTTAAATTTAAGTCCTGAAACCATTAAACTTCTAGAAGAAAACATAGGCATTATTCTCTTTGACATCAGTCTTAGGAATATTCTTTTGGCTAGGTCTCCTCAAGCAAGGGAAACAAAAGCAAAAATAAACAAATATGACTACATCAAACTAAAAAGATTTTACACAGCAAAGTAAACGATCAACTAAATGAAAAAGCCACCTACTGAATGGGAGAAAATATTTGCAAGCAATATATCTGATGAAGGGTTAATATAAAAAATATGCAAAGAACTCATGCAACTCAACATCAAAAAACCAAACAACCCAATTAAAAAATGGGCAGAGGACCTGAATAGACATATTTCCAAAGAAGACATAGAGATGGCCAACAGGCACATGAAAAGATGCTCAACGTTACTAATCATCAAGGAAATGCAAATCAAAACTACAATGAGATATCACCTCACACCTGTCAGAATGGCTATTATCAAAAAGACAACAAATAACAAGTACTGGCAGGATGTGGAGAAAAGGAAACCCTCGGACACTGTTGGTGGGAATGTAAATTGGTGCAGCCACTATGGAAAACAGTATGGTGATTCCTCAAAAAACTAAAAATAGAACTACCATATGATCCAGCAATTCTGCTCCTATTTATTCAAAGGAAATAAGAACAACAATTAGAAAAGATATACACACTCCTATGTTCATTGCAGCATTGTTTACAATAACTAAGATATAGAAGCAACCCAAATACTTATCAATAGATGCATGGATAAAGAAGAGGTTTTATATATATATATATATATATATATATATATATATATATATATATATATGTATACACACACACACACACACACACAATACCTATATACAATGGAATATTAGCCATAAAAAAGAATGAAATCTTGCCATTTGATACATGGATGAACCTAGAGGGTACTAGGCTAAGTGAAATGTCAGAGAAAGACAAATACTGTATGATTTCACTTATATGTGGAATCTAAAAAACAAAACAAATGCACAAACATAACAAAACAGAAATAAGAGTTGTAGATACAGAGAACAAACAGGTGGTTGCCCTAGTGGAGGGGGATGGGAGGAGGTAAGAAATAGATAAGGGAGGTTAAGAGGGACAACCTGCTAGTTGCAAAATCAATGAGTCACGGGTATGAAATGTATGTGTGGGGAATATAGTCAATAATAGTGTAATATCTTTGTATGGTGACATATCGTAACTAGGCTTATCATAGTGATCATTTTGAAATGTACAGAATTACCAAATTACTATGTTGTGTAACAGGAGCTCACATAGTGTTATAGGTCACTGAAACTTGAAAAACAAACAAAACAACAAACTCATAGAAAACTCATAGAAAAAGAGATCAGATTTGTAGTTACCAGAGGTGGGGGGTTGGGGGGGAGGGGGAATTGGATGAAGACAGTCAAAAGGTACAAACTTCCAGTTATAAGATAAATATGTACTAGGGACATAATGTAAAACATGATAAATATAATTAACACTGCTGTATGTTATATAGAAAAGCTGTGAGGAGGGTAAATCCTAAGAAGTCTCATCACAGGAAAAACATTTTTGCCCTGCTTTTAAAAGTTTTATCAGGGCTTCCCTGGTGGCGCAGTGGTTGAGAGTCCGCCTGCCGATGCAGGGGACACGGGTTCGTGCCCCGGTCCGGGAAGGTCCCACGTGCCGCGGAGCGGCTAGGCCCGTGAGCCATGGCCACTGAGCCTGAGCGTCTGGAGCCTGTGTTCCACAACAGAAGAGGCCACAACAGTGAGAGGCGCGCATACCACAAAAAAAAAAAAAAAAAGTTTTATCTACATGAGATGATGCATGTTCACTAAACTTATGATAATCATTTCATGATATATGTAAGTCAAATCATTACACTGTATACTTTATACAGTGCTGAATGTCAATTATATCTCAATAAACTGGAAGAAAAAAAGGAAACTGATTTTCTTTATCCTAATCTAAGAAACAGGGTGGTTTTGTGGGTAGAATGTTTCCTAATTATATGTGTATACATATTATTATTAAATGCAATAAGGCTTACTTATTATTATTGCTTAATGATCCTATTTATATAGTACTTTTCCACATGCTTTTTTTTTTAATGTTCCCTGTACTAATCTCCTAAAATAAGCATAATAGCCACTTTATTCTCATTTTACAAAGGGGGCGGGGGAGAGTTTCTGTGGCTTTGAAAGTTGAAGCAACTAGTGCTAATAACCAGGGTGTGGCAGGTCTGAGAGAGGATGAATCTCCTCACTCCTGAGTCAAAGGTGTTGATTTGAATACCTATAAAACTGTTCATAAAAGGAGTTTTCAAATTCAGCTTCCTAAAGGGATATATTTTTATGTGTTATTTGTTAGTGTATTAGTCAGGGTTCTCCAGGGAAACAGAAACAATAGGATGTGTTTATGGAGAGAGAGAAAGAGAGTGATTTTTAAGAATTGGTTCACATGACTATAAAGGCTAGCAAGTCCAAAATCTGTAGGGGAAGCTAGCAGGCTGGAGACCCAGGTAAGAGTTTATGCTGCAGCTCAAGTCGTAAGGCAACCTGGAGACAGAATTCTCTCTTCCATGAGGGACCTTCATCTTTTTTCTCGTGAGGCCATCAGCTGATTGGATGAGGCCCACCTGTGTTACAGAGAGTGACAGGCTTTACTCAAAGTCTACCAATTTAAATGTTAATCTCACCTAAAAATAACCCTTCCCAGCAACATCTAGACAAATGTTTGACCAAATATCTGGATACCGTGGCCTTAGTCATGTTGACATATAAAATTAACCATTACAGCTAATAACAGATATGCATACATGATATAACTTTTTCAAACTAGGCCAAGTGATGTATTTCCTGAGGGTTGGAAATACGCTCTTCCCACGAAAGGAACCAGAAGAGGTAAAGACATAGGTGGACAGTGAATTGAACAGAGAGAGGATTCTCATTTTGAAAGCTTGGTTCAGAGTAGTCTACAACAAGGTATTTTATTTCAAAGAGGCCAAATTTTTCCCAAGAAGACTGATTACTACCCAGCCTCAAAGGCCATCAGAGCTGGAGTAGACCTTACTGTTCTCTAGTTCTGCCCATTCAGCAGACAGACAGACAGCGGGTGAGAGGACTGGACCCCAACCCCAGGGCCTGTCCAATAAAGAACTGAAAGAAGAAGTTAGGTCTTCTGAGTCATTACCCGAAGCAGCTAACTTTACAATGCCCTTTATAAAAAGCTGAATTCCTTGGACTCTTAAATGACATTCTCAGTCTGAGCACCCACCAGCCGTACAGCCCAGTGAGGCAGATCTCAGTGGAAGCTGAGCCATTACAGTGTTTTCGCTAATTAGTATTTGAATTAACAATGTCTTCAGTTGGGAGAGCACTGAGGGGCAGGGGGTGTAGGGAAGTGTTTGTGTGAGCTGTATTTTGGGCACAGGCTAAAATGAGATTTTTCCCTTAAATGTCTAATTATTCTACCAGAATCATGTTTCACTTGGCGATTTAAAATGTCACCAAATATTAGCTTAACTGAGATGTTCATAGTTGAGGAGTTAGGGAAGGAGTGATAGAAGTCCAGATACGATTTTTAGCAATGAGAAAATCCTTTAAAAAACTCACCGTAAACAAGTGCTTTTGAATCTAAGACTGACTTCTTTAACTCTATCTCATGTCACTTAACACCACTGGATTTCCTTCCTTCCTCCCTTCCTTCCTTCCTTCTTTCCTTTCTAAAATTTCTTGAACACACCTAACCCGCTCCCACTTCAGATTTTCTGTACTTGCTTCCTCCTTTGCCTAGAATCCACTTCTTCTGACTTCTTTTCATTCTCTAGGACTTGACTTAAATGCCATCTCCATTCTAACTTAGATCCCAACCTGTTATTCTTCATGCTATTCATTGTATTTCCTTCCTGGATCTTATCACGACTTGTAATTATATGTTTGTTTGTTTGTTGTCTGTCGCCGCCCACTAGTCACTAAGCCTCCAAGAAGAGATACTCCATCACTCAGAGTCCCAGTGGGGAAAAGATGACACACTCTCAAAGGACACTTTGGGCAGGACTTACTATTGGAGCCAGTTGCATTGGTCAGGGCAGAATGTAGAAAAACCACAAGGGGTAGTTCACTACCAGTGCTACCTAAATGGGGATATTGACATCCTTAGCCTGAAGGGTGAGAGAAGGGAGTGGCCACTGGGCTGGAGGGAGAGAATCACAACCACTCTCTGAGAAACACCAGGAGTGGAGTAATCCTCTTTGATTGAGGGATACAGCCAACCCAAGCTGACTCCACAGGAAGGGAGCCAGGGTTAGAGATGCCCCCTGCTTCACTCTCCTTTCTCCCCCCAAATTTTTGCTGGGAAGCGGGGGGGCAAGGACATCCACTGATGTCGTCTGGCAGAGAGGAGCGTGGAGAAAGATGGAGATCAGATTAGATGTGGAAGATGTCCAGCCCAGGGACCATGCTTGTTTCCTTAGCCTCGATCCCCAGTGCCAAGCACAGAGCCCATGTTGTGCAAATAAATGAACAATAAGGAAAATGAATTTGTTACCGAGCATCTGTTTTACCCTACTCTCCTTCTCCAGTTCTCTTTGTTTTGAAGTGGACGCTGTGGAGATTTGCCTATTCAGCTGAGTCTGAGCACATTTAAGTAGATGGGTCTTCCAGGCATCACTTTGCTTGAGGAATGAGAACTTGGTGGGGCAGAGGGCAGTGACAATACATCAGGGAGCAAGGGTAGAAAAATATCTTCCCCCCTTTAGAGAACAGCAGCTGGCTTTGAACTAGTCTGGTATTAGATAGGAAAGGAACCTGCCAGATTGGATACAGAGTCAGGATGCATACACAGGCTTTGTATGGGAAGGAGGAAAGGGGCAGCCGCCATCACTCCACTCATGCTTCCCAATCCCTTTTCTCTTTGCCAGTGGTGAGGAGATGGTGAGAACTGGAGCAAGCACCTGGGTCCCACATATGAACCCAGGTGTTCCGGTTGGCAGAACTGCTTACCTCTGGACTATTCCATGACAGAAATCAACTTTCATCTCCTTTTGGTATGGTTTTGGCTCCCTGTAACAGCAGCTCAGCTTACATCCTAACTAAAGCAGAGAGATTTCAGAGGATGAAGAGACAGGCTCCCAGAGCTGTATTTTTTGGGTGAGTCTGACAGTCTTTAAAAGAGGGATTCAAAAGAAAGAGTGAGCGAAATAAAAGCTGTACCACTGGGAGCTTTAATATGAAGTGAAAAGAATGCAAATAACCATTGCTTTGTGGTCTCAAATAGACATTGGAGGAAGCATTTCATAGTGAAGGTGGCATGTGGATTTTCCATGTGGAAATCCAAATATCATCAGAGCACCTTGGTGACCTGGTATCAGGAGCCAGGTGGGAATGTAGAAGAAGGTGGCAGATGGTGGGATATTTGGAGATGGTTTATTTTGAGCTAGGAGGCTCGGTTTGGGTGTTCATTGAGCAGGTTTTGAATTTAAAAATGACTGTAATTACTACAGTGTTGATTTTCTGACCCCCTTGTACACCAGAGAGGTAGCCCTGGGAAATACCTATTATTTTGCCTATTTATGATAGAAGAGTCTGAGGCTAAAATCAAAATTACCATGCCTTGGTTAGAGAAGGGTGACACACTCAGGGAGGAAGAAAGAAGCCTGGGTGCCCAGAGAGGACTCACTGCTCGGCAGGGTGGAACAGAGTGTGTGTCACTAGGAACTCAATTTTCTCAGTGCCTCAAACCTGACCAGCTCCTGGGGGCTTAATCAAGATAATAGAACTCATAGGAGCTGGATATGTAAATCAGAATTTGAAGTATTCGTTTACAAAGTAGCTGTTCTTTCCAGTGTCTGCATTTTATAGAACTATCATCTATGCCCTCTGTTCCTAGTATTAAAGGACGTAAGAAGCTGATGTACTTTACTACTAATTACTACTGCATTTCCAGGATTTAAAATGTTACTGATAATTAATCATACTGTACTAAGAGAAGTAATTCAGACAAAGACAAATATCATATGATTTGACTTATATGTGGAATCCAAAAAGAAAAGATATAAATGAACTTAATTACAAAACAGAAGTAGACTCACTGACATAGAAAACAAGCATGGCTACCAAAGGGGAAAGGGGGAGGGAGGGATAAATTAGGAGTTTGGGATTAACAGACACATTACTATATATAAAACAGATAAACAACATGGTCTTACTGTATAGCACAGGGAACTATAGTCAAAATCTTGTAATAACCTATAAGGGAAGAGAATCTGAAAAAGAATACACACACACATACACACACACACACACACACACACACACACACGTACATAACTGAATCACTTTGTTGTACACCTGAAACTAACACAAAATGATAAATCAACTAAACTTCAATAAAAAAATTTAAAAATAAAGTGCTACTGATAATTAGATTATAGCACGGATTAATTACTATTTTTTGGGAAACAAAACCAGAACCACATTAAATGTACTCATTTGAAGATGTTTCCAAATGTTAGAAACATAAAAATGTGGAAATGTATACATCATCTCTTAGAAATGACAAAATACTGTAAGGATCCTTAGATTTTTTGATGAACAGAGGTTCAGAGGAAAGCAGGTAGACCATTAGACCAGCGGCTCCGAAACCAAAGGACCTGGAGGAGCACTTGGAAAGAGAAGTGAGAGGCCTGCCTTCCTCAGAGATCAAGTAAAGCTTTGCAGGAGAAAGAGGTAGGACATATGATATTAAAAAAACATTGTCAATTTCTAATTATTTGGATTTGCTTTTGTCACATAAGTTAGTTTTAATTTCTAATTACCCTAAAGGAGAGTGAAGTTTAAATATTTAAACAACAAGAAATATTCATTAATTCAGTAAATATCTGAGTACCTGTCACATGCCACGTGACACCATGAGAGGTGTCACGGACACCATGATAAACTAGATAGCCTCTTCCTGCATGGAGCTGACAGCTTGGTGATGACAACTGAGATTCTGTAGTCCAGATCCTGGGGCAGCTCAGTGAACAGTCACACTACCACATCAAAGAACATCCTAGTGGCCCATTCAGTTCCTCCACTCAGAGCAATGCTGGACCAACACTGACAAATTCTTGCCCTCTGGTCCTCCTCTTTCTAGGCTCCATCTGCACCATCTTATTTGTGTCCACATTTTCCCTTCTAAAACCAATTAAAACAATAGCATTGATTAGGCACCAGGTTTTACCTTTTCCTTTTTTCCCATGAATGCAGGCATTTGCTTTCCTGTCCCTGAGCTTTTGCTTGCAGAACATACTATTTTATAAAGCATTTTCTGGAGATAACAGATTATATCCATTAAGAACTGATTTACTGGTTTAACCTTCAGAGAGAAGCCTTATTTCCAAGTTCTGGTGGGCATCTCAAAGTCACCTCAACTTCAAGGACACAATATGCCAATCATCAGCAACTACCGCATTTACTGAGCACTTACAATGTAGCCAAGGCTGTGCTAGACATGCAGGGTACAGAGATCTAATGGATATGGTTCTTGATCTCTAACAGCTTATGGCTGATGCATAAAATGGTAACTAGTCCAATGAGACAGTTTATGCCAAATCAGGCTATAGACAGGAAGTCCTAGACTGGAGGAAAGATGTGGGTTGCCAAGATGTCAGAAAAAATGGGCTACTTCTCCTCATTTAACTTCTTAATGTTATCACCATCACAAGTTAAAAGTCCATCCAATAGTAAGTATTTAGGCCAAGGCTACCTTTATAACTTCATCTCCTGATCTTTACCACTGTATGATGAATTCTTTGAGTTTGGGTTAAATTTAATCTCTACCTAAATTGGCTCTCAGTGCAGTAAAAAAACTGATTCTTGAATACACTGTACTAGGCACAACATGAGAATACAGAAATGTAAGGCATCTCTTCCTTCCTGAGGAGTTTACAGTCTGATTTAAGGCAACGTGATCAAAATCCTGAAGTTAAGATACGGAATAATATAAAATCTAGAGTTAAACACTAAACTGTGCAATGCAGTTAAGGAAATTCTACAATCTTGGTATTGGAAGGTCTTCATTTACCTGGCAAAAGCAAATTTTTTCTAGCGCCCATGGAATGAAAGACAGTTCACAGGTCCCATGGGACTCTGAACTGAGTGAGCCTGGGCAGAGAAAGGTGGGCTTAGTCCTTTTAGGTGGTGGGTTGGCAGCTGAGGAACAGGAAGTAGCTGTCTCAGGACTCAGGCCGTGCTGGGGTGGGAGAAGCTCTCTTGTGGTGGTTCAAACAATGCGGGCCTCTAGAGGGGGAGGGTGTCCCTCCCTACCAGGCCTTTTGAGTACTTCACATCCCGTACTCAGAGCTCAGGCACGCTCTCCCTCAGTCTGGTCAGGAAGGCAGGGGCTAAAACTAAAGGAAGTGAGAGTGAAAGTACCACTTATTGAGCATATCCTGTGTTCTAGGCATAGTACGTGATAAACGTCTTACTTCCAGTATCTCATCTTATTTTCAAAACGTTTGACATGATATGGGTTGTTAATCCCCTTTCACAGATGGGAAAAGTGAACCTCGGAGTTTCATGGCTTGTCCCAGGTCAAATGCCTAGGCGCTGGCACAGCTGACATTCAGACACATCTCAGACTCCTAAGCCTGTGTTCTTCCTACACCTTAGTCATAGGCGATACTGAGGGGACATGTGTCTCTCTGGCAGCAACGGCATAGGCCACGCCCCCTCGGCGAGGTAGTAGTCTTGCCTTCTGCAGTGCAGAAAAGAGAGGGAGGGAAACCGTGTTTCCGAATGCTTACCTATGGTCTGGCCAGTGGTTTTTAGCTGTAGGTTTCTGCCAACAGAGAGTGTCATCCACATGCACCATATTTATAGTTAGAAATTATTAATTTAACTCCAGGGAAGGCAGTGAGGCAGCAGAATGCAATGTCCCCTTGTATGTTGTAAGCATGCAATAAACATTGAGCGGAAAAAAAAAATCTTACCATGCCCAGATGACGAAACAGCTGATGTTCATCAAGGCATTCCAGTGGAAAACTCATGAAACTGCAAAAATTCTGTTTAATCCCCACTGTCACCTCTTGCCCCTTGCCAGTAACTCTTGAAGAATAATGACATGAAAGGTATTTCCAGATTAGAGTTCTCCTCCATTTTTACTAACACTCCCCGGTGAAGAGTATTCCTGCCCTTCTACTTCTTCCTGAAGCAGGGTGGAGACAGAGATGTGTAGTGAAATAAAACACAGTATTAGGAATTAGGAGAATTAGGGGAATTAGGAGGCCTGGATTCTAGTCCTAGCTTGCTGATAATAGTTTTATAATTTTGGGCAAGTAACTTTGGATTCTTTGGCTGCCTTTACCTTACTGGAGGTGATGCAGTACCATAATATGCCAGTGAGAGGATTGTTCTATTAGAACTAGCACCAATAGTCAAAGGTGTAGGAATTGGAACTGAGTATATGTGATCTCATCCATAGGAAAGATGCCCAGGTAAAAGGGATTTGAGCACAGTGGAATGACTTGTACAAGAACACAAAGGAGGGGAGGGTAATAGCATCGTTTCTTTCTTTCTTCCTTTTTCACACGAATGCCCAAGAATTATTTTGCTGGTCATATCTTATTCCTTGCGTGGTTTGAGACCAGTGATCTAATTATTAAAGAATAAAGCTAAAGGGATATGGGAAGAGGAGAGCATGCCGTTTTGGGAGATGACAAGGAAATCTTTTACTGTGGATGTTTAATAAAGATTTTTTTTATACAGATAAGGTAGGTACTGAACATCAATAAGATGTACCTTTGTTATTGTAACACTTCTTTGGAAAAATTTTTCTTGGTTATGTTGATTAGAGAAATGCAAAAGAATTGCAAACATTAGCACTGAATTAAAGAAATCGAGCCCATCTTTGGCCCACATATCTTTTAGCCACAGAAAATCTGCCTTTTGTAGTTTGTCTTTGTTACAGGAATAGGTGTGAAAATGCTAACTTCAGAATTTGATCGGGTTATTTATCACTGTAAGAGCTTCCTAGACCTTTCTCCTCTTTCTTTTCACATTTACAGTACAAGAATCTCTGTGTTAATAAATACTTTTATTTGCAAGTGACAGTAAACCAACTTGAATGGTCTCCAGCAGAAAATGGGAATATAACAGCTCACATAACCAAATCGTGTGAGGGACATGCCAAGCTTACTCTGAGGTATCTCGAACTAGAATTGAAATGTTTTCAGAACTTCCTTGATTTTTCTCTCTTGCCTTTATTTCTGCTTCTTGGCTGTATTCTTCTAGGTACTTAATTGCTCAGTTTCAGGCTTGCCTTCATTGAGTTTTTTTTTTTTTTTTTTTTTTTTTGCGGTACGCAGGCCTCTCACTGTTGTGGCCTCTCGACGCGCAGGCCCAGCCGCTCCGCGGCATGTGGGATCCTCCCGGACCGGGGCACGAACCCGTGTCCCCTGCATCGACAGGCGGACTCTCAACCACTGCGCCACCAGGGAAGCCCTCATTGAGTCTTTTAAGCAGAGAGAAATGATCCCCAAAGCTTCTCTCTAGAAGGAAAAAGAGGCTTCTCTCTCCCAGCAATAATTTTAAAAAATTATGGCAAAGGGTTATGATTGGTTTGATTTGGGTCCTATGCCCATCAACAGGATAAGTGGATGTTGCATGGAAATTTTCCTGTTCTATTGGAATTTCAGCTAATGTCTGAGTTTCTTATCTTTCCATATGACCCATCCCCTAGGATTTTCCTAGATCCTCCTCCCACCTACTTGTTTCCTTCAAAATGTTTTATGCACATCTCCATTATAATACATATTTAATTGCATTATAATTATTTACTTATATATGTCTCTCACTTTTCAGATTGTGAACTCTTCCAGGTTAAGGTCTAAATTTTGTTCAGCTGTGTTTTCCACAGCATCTAAAATGATGCCTGGAACTTAATAAGACCTTAACCAGTGTTTGTTGATGATAAGTGAATGGATGAATGGATAAAAGTATAGGGTGTTTGGAGTGAGTTTTTGAATTCAGTTAAAAAAAACAAGTTAGCTCACCAATCAAAAGGCAGAGACTGGTGAATAGATTTTTAAAATGATCCAACTATGTGCTGTCTACAAGAAACTCACCTTAGATCCAAAGATACAAATAGGTTGAAAGTGTAAGGATGAAAAACGTCATCCCATGCAAATAGTAACAAAAAAAGAGAGCTTGGGTGGCTATACTAATTAGACAAAATAGACTCTAAAAATTGTTATGAGATGAAAAAGTCATTATATCCTGATAAAAGGATCAGTTGGTCAGGATGATATAATTATATACATATCTGCACCAAACAAGAGCCCCCAAATATATGGAGCA
This sequence comes from Pseudorca crassidens, assembly GCF_039906515.1. NCBI lineage: Eukaryota > Metazoa > Chordata > Mammalia > Artiodactyla > Delphinidae > Pseudorca > Pseudorca crassidens. The sequence continues at coordinate 72,150,470 of NC_090304.1, read as the reverse complement.
AACATCAACAGAATTGAAGGAAGTAATAGTTCTACAATTATAGCTGGAGTCTTCAATACCTCACTTTTGATGATGGATAGACCATCTAGACAGAAGATCAATAAAGAAACAAAGGATTATAAAACTCTTAAGTGAAAATATTTGAGTAAGTCTTCATGACCTTGGATCTGGCATGACACCAAAAGCATCCACATAAAAAAAGATAAATTTGACATTATCAAAATAAAAAATTTGCATATTAAAGGACATTATCAAGAAAATAAAAAGATAAACTACAAAATGGGAGAAAATATTTTCAAATAGCATATCTGATACTGGCCTAGGATGCAGGATATATGAAGAACTCTTACAACTCAATGACAAAGAGACAAAAAAAACACAAATCCACAATTTAAATATGAGCAAAATAAATGAATAGATATTTCCCCAAGGAAGATGTACAAATTGTTAACAAATACATGAAAATATGCTCAACATCATATTCATTAGGGATATGCAAATCAAAACCACAATGTCTTACCACTCCACACCCACTTGGATGGCTATAAAAAAAATGGGAAATAACAATTGTTGGTGAGGATGTGGAGAAATTGGAATCCTCATACACTGCTGATGGGAAAGTAAAATGGTTCAATCACTGTGAAAAATAGTTTGGCAATTTCTCAAAAAGTGATACAAGAATTATGATAAGACTCAGCAATTCCATTCTTAGGTATATAACCAATAGAACTGAAAACAGGTACTCAAACAAATATTTGTATATGAGTGTGCATAGCAGCACGATTCACAACAGCCAAAAGGTGGAAATAACCCAAAAGTTCATCAATGGGTGAGTGGATAAACAAATTGTGGTTTATATATACAATGGAATATTATTCAGCCACAAAAAGAATGAAGTATTGATATCTGCTACAATGAATATGAACCTCGAAAACATTGTGCCAAGTAAAAGAACCCAGACACAAAAGGTTACATACTGTATATTTACATTTATGTGAAATATCCAGAAAAGGTAAATATCAATACATAGAAACAGAAAGCAGATTGATGATTGCCAGAGGCTGGAGCGAGGGAGAATTAGGGAATAACAGCTTAATGAGTACAAGGCTTCATTGTGGGGTGATAAAAATGTTTTGGAACTAAGTAGAGGTGGTGTTTGCACAACATTGTGAATGTACTAAATGCCACTGAATTGTTCATTTAAAAATGATACATTTTCTATTATGTGGATTTCACCTGGGGTAAAAAAAAGACAGATGAGAAATGAACATACGTTCACAAAGGTAGTTTTTTATTACAGCTAATCTACTTTGTTAATAATCCCATATGCTTTAAAGTCCCTGCAATGTAGAATCTCAGGAACACAAAAGATGTTGAAATTCTTAAATTGAAAGTTGGCACCACTCCAGGTATCTGAGAGAATCTCAGAATTGACCAAGAACATGCTGATTCTTTGACACGTACATACCAGCTCATCATATTCATCTATCATTAACAACCCCTATTTCAATAATCAAACCTGCAGCTTTTCAGTTCTATCACCTGCATTGGTCTCATCTCAGTTCCTTTTCATTTCATTATTCTTTTTCCTTCCGGATTGTTTTTTTTCTTCCTGTGGAAAGTTGTGGTCTGTAAGAATGAAGCAAAAAACAAAACAAAAAACAACCAAAAAACCCTCTGATGATGAGCCAGAATATAGTTTGGGTGGAGAAGGCTGAGTGTAAAGGAGGGGAATTGGAGTTGGAAAGCCCATGGAACAGTGTCCAACACTTGACATTGAAGAAGACCATAGCTCATGTGGTCCTGAGTGTGTACGAAGCTCTGCTAATTTATTTAGTCTAAAAGTTTCTTATTTCCATTTAATACCACAGTGAATTTTCAACATGACCAAAAAATCCAACAGAGAGATTTTGCTATGCTACCAAAAATTGAACCATTCTTAGCTTGGGAACAGTCTGTCCAAAGTTCAACCAGCTTGATAACATACTCTGTTCATCCCCTCAATCTGACCTCTTAGTGTGTTTAAACTGTAAAGGCACTTTCCTTTGTGAGGTTTTCAGTGACCACATCAACACACCCCCAGCAGCGTGCAATGTTTAGAAATGTTTTTCTCTCAAGTTTCCATTTTCTTGTTAAGTGCAGTAAACTTGCCCAGAAAATGCTTCCATCAAACCTTATCTTTGATTCTCTGAGGTTTCAGGGCAGTACATCGTGTTGCTCATGACATCACGGTCTCCATGGCAACTCCCCAATGAGGCATTTCATGGTCAAAAAAAAAAAATGCAAAGAAATTTCTGTTTAATCTTAGTAGACTTGGTTATTTATTATTGAGGAGGAGGGAATGGGAAGGATTGAATTGTATTACTTTAGCCTAATCACAGAAATTTCAATTCAAACTTTTAAGAGTCTCAACCAGTAACCTCCATTCTTCCAATTTCTTCTGTATCCTCTCCATAAAAGGTATGGTAACAGAACTCCTCTGAGGCTTACTTGAATAGGTATTCTGGGTATTAAGAAGTGAAAGAAGACTTGACTGAGAAAATGGAAGAGGCCCAGTTGACAAAGCCCCAGGATTAAGACCCCTGTCTTGGTAAACAGTTTTCTGACTAACTGTGTGATCTTCAGCTAGTCAATCAACTTCTCTGTGCAGTTTCCTCAGTTGCTGAAAGGAAGGCAGTACTTGTTTTGCCACCTCTGGAGGGTACATTGTGAGGATAAAATATCTTATTTTTGTATAGCTCAGATAATGAATTTTTGGAAACTAGCAAAAAGTTTTGGTATTTTTATAATCATTTATACAACATATTTCAACTATAATAGCTGACACACCCATAATGCTTTCTAGTAAAATATGCCTCCTGATAAAGAAGGGGTTTAGATAGTCATGTTTAAAATCCATAATACAGCCTGATATGAAAAGAAGAGATGAACAAATGAGATTCTCTCTGAAATTTACCCTGGAAGATTATAAGAATCAGTATCTCAAACTGAGAGTTTATAGGTAGAGAATTGTCATGAGGAAGGACCAGGGCCAATGGAGACTTTGAAAGTTACAGGAGTAAGAATAAGAATCAGGATACTGGCAAAGTAGATGTTATAAAGCAGCAGATACTATGAGTTCAGTAAAAAGTACCTAAAAAGAATGAAAAGTTTAAGTCAGCTGGTAGCAAGAGAAAAAAAGTTTATGTTGCAGAGGGAAGTAGAAACACTAGAGATATCACTTATTAAGCAAACATTAGTTAGGTGCCTGTTGTACAAGGCTGAGCATTGGGGATTCAATAGTAAGACAGACACAGTTCTGATTTCATGGTGTCAACAACTGAACAGATTATTATTTTGAAAAAGGTGTCCTAAGTGTCTTGATAGAGAATATATGGGATAATGTGGGCAGTTCAAGAAAGACTTTCTGGAAACTGGCAATTTAAAATTTTATCAGGTCTGACCTATTGGACAAGTAGGAGTAATTCTTGTGAGAGTGATAGTAAAAGATATTTTAAACTATTGAAAAAATATATGAAAAGTGCTGGTAATGAGACATCAGCAGTTTTCCAGCACCAAGATACATATATTTCTATAATTAATTTCATTCTTTTAAGCTTTGCTTTGAGCAAAACTTTGCTCCTCTTGACCTATAGGGTCTAACTAGAGCAAATGGCTACAAGACTAAAGACACTTCATGTGAAGCTAAGGTGTATAGAGATACAAGGCATTGTCCTGCTCTTAAGAAGCTTATGGTGTAAATGAGCAAAAGGATTATCAAGAAGAAATAAATAAGAGAACTAATAATAAAACGTGTTATGTTCTAAGTGCCAAGTCAAAAGTACATAAGTACATATAAGACAGTATCTGAATTCAAAGATGGAAAACCATACTTTTCAAATTATTAAATTCTCTTAAAAAGAGACATTTTCATTGTGTTTACCATGGGGCTCACATAAAACATCTTAGAGGTATAACAGTCTATTTTAAGCAGATAACAACTTAACTTCAATTGCATAAACAACTCTACACCTTTATTTCCCCCACTTCCTTTATGTTATTAATGTTACAATTGACATCTTTTCATATTGTGTATCCATTAATATATTTTTATACTTACAGTTACTTTAAATAATTTAGTCTTTTAACTACTTTTATACTAGAATTAAAAGTGATTTACATACTGCCATTATAGTATTATAGTATTTTGTTTTGTATATAAATATACAAATATATATATTTACCTTTACCAGTAAGTTTTTTACTTTCATATGCTTCATATTTCTGTTCAGCATCCTTTTGGATCAGTTTGAAGAACTCCCTTTAGCATTTCTTAGAAGGTATTTCTACTGGTGATGAACTCCCTCAGGTTTTATTTATCTGGGAAAGTCTTTATCTTTCCTTCATTTCTGAAGGAGAATTTTGCTGGGTGTAGTATTCTTGGTGGTAGTTTTTTTTCCCTTTCAGTACTTTGAATATATTATATAGTATCTTCTGGCCTGCAAGATTTCTGCTGAGAAATCTGTTGGTAGTTTTATGGAGGGGTTTCCCCCTCTGCATCACAAATTGTTTTTCTCCTGCTGCTTTCAAAATTCTTTGTCTTTGACTTTGGACAATTTGATTATCATGTTTCTTGGTGTAGATTTCTTTGTTTCATTTTTATGGAATCCTCTGGGCTTCCTGGCTCTGACAATCCATTCCCTTCCCCAGATTTGGGAAGTTTTTGGCCATTATTTCTTTGAATAAGCTTTCTGGCTCACTCTTTTTCTCTTCTCCTTCTAGGACATGCATATCTTGGTCTAAATGATAATGTTTCCTAAGTCCCTTAAGCTTTCTTCACTCCATTTCATTCTTTTATTCTTTCTGTTTCTCTGTCTGGATAATTTCAAATCTCTTATCTTCAAATGCACTATTTCTTTTTTCTGCTTGATCTAATCTGCTGTTGAACTCTTCTGTTGAATTTTTCATTTCAGTTATTGTATTCTCCAGGGCCAAGATTTCTGTTTGGTTCTTTTTTTTTTTTGTATTTTCTATCTCTTTGTTAAAATTCTCACTCTGTTTATGCTTTTTTTTCCTGAATTCACGAGTATCTTCTTTATCCTGAATTTATTGAGTATTTTGAATTCTATGTTAGGTAACTCATATATTTCCTTATTAGTAAGGTTAGTTTCTGGAGCATCTTGTTCCTCTGTCTGAGGCATGGTACACTGTTTCTTCGTTTTCCTTGACTCTTTGTGTTTGTATCTGCACATTAGAAAAAACAGACATCTCTTATAGTCTAGAACTAACACAAAAGAAAATAAGAAATGTATATCACAATAAAAAATTAAGCAAAATACAAGGGAAGACAGCAAAAGAGAAAAATAGAAAATAAAGAGCTATAAGATAGACAGCAAATAAAAATTAACAAAATGGTAACAGTAAGTCCTTTCCTATCAGTAATTACTTTAAGTGTAAGTGGATTAATGTCCCCATTCAAAAGTCATGGAATAGCTGAATGCATTAAAAAAAAACCCACAATATTCAATTATGTGCATTCTATAATAGACTCATTTTAGTTTTAAGTATCACAATAGGCTGAAAATAAAAGGAGAAAAAAGTATATCCCATATAAATGGTAACCAAAAGAGAAAAGGCTATGTTATATCAGACAAAATAGACTTTAAGACAAAAACTATCACAGAGACAAAGAAGGAATTATATAACTATAAAAGGGTCAATTCACCAGAAAGATATAACAGTAATAAATATATATGCACCCAACATCAGAGTACCCAAATATATAAAGCAAACATTAAAGAATTGAAGGAAGAAATAGTAATATAATAATATTAAGAGACTTAAGTACACCATTTTTTTTCAAAAATTAATAGAACATTCAGACAGAAAATCAATAAGGTAATAGTGGACTTGAAGAACACCATAGGTGAAATGAACCTCACAGACATATACAGAACATTCCACCCAACAACAGAATACAGATGACACTTGAACAACAAGGGTTTGAACTGTGTGGGCCCACTTACACATGGACTTTTTTAATAGTAAATGCTATAACACTACATATCTGCAGCTGGTTGAATCTATTGATGTGGAACTGTGGATAAGGAAGAACCATGGAGTTCAAGGGATAACTATAGACTATATGTGGATTTTCAACTGTGTGAAGGGTTGGTGCCCCTAGCCCACACATTGTTCAAGGGTCAACTGTATATTCTTCTCAAGTACACATGTAGCATTCTCCAGGATAGGTTACATATTAGGCCACAAAACAATTTTTCAAAAATTTAAGAAGACTGATAACATACTAAGTATCTTTTTTGACCAAAATGGAATAAAACTAGAAATCAAAAGCAGAAAGAAAACTGGAATATTCACAGATATGTTGAAATAAACAACACACTCCTAAACAACCAATGGGTCAAAGGAAAAAAATCAAAGAAAAATGAAAAAATATCTCAAAACAAATGAAAATGAAAGTTAAGCATATCAAAAATGATAGGACACATGGGGCTTCCCTGGTGGGGCTGTGGTTGGGAATATGCCCGCCAATGCAGGGCACACGGGTTTGATCCCTTGCTGGGAAGATCCCACATGCCGTGGAGCAACTAGGCCTGTGAGCCACAACTACTGAGCCTGCGTGTCTGGAGCTTGTGCTCTGCAACAAGAGAGGCTGCGATAGTGAGAGGCCCGCGCACTGGGATGAAGAGTGGCCCCCGCTTGCCACAACTAGAGAAAGCCCTCGCACAGAAACGAAGACCCAACACAGCCAAAAGTAAATAAATAAATTAAAAAAAAATTATAAGACACAGCAAAAGCAGTAGTAAGAGGGAAGTTTATAGTGATAAGAGCCTACATTAAAAGCAAAGAAAAATTTCACATAAACAACCTAATTTTTTACCTTAAGGGAATGAGAAAAAGAAGAATGGACTAAGGCTAAATTAGTAGAAGGAAGAAACTAATAAAAGGTTGGAGCAGAAGTAAATCAAATACAGAATAGACAAACAAGAGGAAAAAATGAATAAAATAAAGGTTTTTGAAAAAAGATTAACAAAATTGACAAAACTTTAGCTTGAATAAGTAAGAAAAAAAAGAGGGAAGACTCAAATAAATAAATGATGACAAAGGAATAAAAAGGATCATAAGAGACTACTAGGAACAATTATACAGCAAAACATTTGATAACCTGAAGAAATAGGTAAAATTGTAGCAACGTATAATTTACCAAGATTGAATCATGAAGAAATAGAACACCTGAACAGACCTATAACTAGTAAGGGTAATCAAAACCCTCCCAAAAAAGAAAAGCCTAGGCTAGATGGCATCAATGGTAAAGTCTACCAAAACTTTAAAGAAGAATTAATACCAATCCTTCTCAAACTCTTCCAAAAATTTAAAAAGGAGGCAACACTTTCAAATTCATTCTATGAGGCCAGCATCACCCTGATGCCAAAACCCTACAAAGACACTGCAAGAAAAGAAAACTACAGGCCAATATTCCTGATGAATATAGATGTAAAAATTCTTAACAAAATACTCCCAAACTGAACTCAACAGTGCATTAAAAGGATTATACACCATGACTAAGTGGGATTTATCCCTGAGATTCAAGGATGGTTCAACATATGAAAATCAATTTATGTGCTACACCACATTAACAGAATGAAGGACAAAAAATTCCCATGGTGCATCTGAATAGATGCATTTGACAAAATTCAACACCCTTTCAAAATAAAAACTTGCAGCAAACTAGGAATATAAGGAATTTACTTCCACATAATCAACGCCATATATAAGAAGCCCACAACTAACATCTTACTCAATGGTGAAAAACTGAGAGCTTTTCCTCCAATATTAGGAATAAGGCAAGGATGCCCACTCTTACTATTTCTATTCAACATAGTATAGAAGCCCTTGCCAGAGCAATCAAGGAAGAAAAAGAAATAAAAGGCATTCGAATCAGAAAGGAAGAAGTATAGTTATCTCTGTTTGCAGATGACAAAAGCTTGTATATGGAAAACCCTAAAGACTGCACAAAAATGCTGTTAGAACTAATTAATTCAGTAAAGTTGTAGTATACAAAATCAACATTAAACAAATCAGTTGTATTTCTATACACTAATAGCAAACTACCTGAAAGAAAATTAATAAAACAATTTTGTTTACGCTAGCATAAAAAATACTTAGAAAAAAACTTAACCAAGAAGATGAAAGACTGGTAAATGAAAACTATAAAACACTGATGGGTGAAATTAAAGAATACACAAATAAATGGAAAGACATCCTGTGTTTACCTTCTTAAGATTTAATATTGTTAAAAAGACTAAACTACCCAAAGAAACCTACAGCTTCAATGAAATCCCCATCACAATCCCAATAGCAGTTTTACAGAAATAGAAAAAAAACAATTCTAAAATTCATTCGGAACCTCAAAGGACCCTGAACACCCCCCAAAATTTTAAGAAATAACAGAGCACAAGGCATCATGCAATTCCTGATTTCAAAATATATTACATAGCAACAGTAATTAAAGTAATATGGTACTGACATAAAGACAGGCATATAGACAAATGGAACAAAATAGAGAGACAAGAAATAAACCCATGCATATATGGTTAATTGGTCTTCAACAAAGGTGCTAAGAATAGACAATAAAGAAAGGACAATTTCTTCAACAAGTGATGTTGAGAAATCTGTATATTCATATGCAAAATAATAAAATTGGACCTTTATCTTATGGCATACACAAAAATCAACTTAAAATGAATTAAAGGCCTAAACATAAGACCTAACACTGTAAAAGTTTTAGACAAAAATATAGGGGTTGGGGAGGATGTGATTAAATTGTACACTCTTTTTGGGAATGTAAAATTGTGCAACCACTATGGAAAGCAGTGTGGAGGTTCATCAAGAAATTAAAAATAGAATTACCATGTGACCCAGCAATCCCACTACTGAGTACTTATCCAAGAGAACTGAAATCAAGATTTTGAAGAGATATTTGCACTCCCATGTTTACTGCAGCATTATTCACAATAACCAAGATGGGGAAACAACCTAAATGTCTATGAATAGATGAATGGATAAAGAAAATGTGGTATATACATACAATGGAATATAGTTTATCCTTAAAAAAGAAGGAAATCCTGACACATGTGACTAAATGTATGAACCTGGAGAAAGTTAAGTGGAATAAACCAGTCACAGAAGTATGAGTACTGCATGGATCTATTTAAATGAGCAATCTAAAATAGTCAAACTCATAGAAACGGAGAGTAGAATGGTGGGTGCTTGGGGCTGAAGGGAGGGGAAAATGTAAGTGGCTATTCAACTGGTATAAAGTTTCAGTTATTCAAGATGAATAAATTCTAGAGATCTGTTGTAAAACGTTGTGTCTACAGTACTGAATCATACACTTAAAATTTTGTTAAGGGGATAGATTTCATGTTGAGTGCTCTCACCACAATTAAAAAACAGAAAGATATTTGGCATGTGCCAAAGTTTCATTTAAATGATTAATGGAGGGACCATCGAATGACAAAGCTAGTTCAATGAAGGTATGGGAAACTGGGATTTATTTACTCAGTGAAAATAAGAACGGTGAAATAAGATTATTAAGTTAGATAAAAGACATCTGGACCCTAACCAGTTGTTAGTCAAAGTTACCATTTCTCTAGAGACTCAGATGAGTCTCAGATGGGCCCTAGTATGACAATAAAAGATCACAGAATCATCTCTTTGCCTTAGTTTCAAGCTCTGGATACATTTTCCTGAATATTTCCTCTGCAATCACGAGTAAACTGAATATTACTCTAGATAATGCATGCATGCACACATCCTCATACTGACATAAAAGCTGATTTCATACATTTTTGTGCTAAGATTATTAACTGAACTTGTTGCTTAGCTGTCTTCTATAGTTTTTAAAGGCAGTTGAAATTAGACGTAGGCTTAATACATAGCACACATATAGAGCCATGACTCATACGCTAACGGTACAATAATTTATATTATTGTACTGATTTAGTGATAGCTATTACAGGTAATCTCAGAAACGGTCTTCCGATTGTGTAGATTCTGTTCTATTTGGCCTGGTTCATTTACATAAGTGCAGCAAGAAATGTTGTTTCATAAGCCTTTGTATTGTATTGTCAGCAAAACTAGAGGAAAGCTCACCTAATTAATTTCTTTCTGGAGGTTATGCAAGGAATCTAGAATTGTATTTTCAATAGCCTTTATCATTCCAGAGGTTTTTTTCTACTACTCTTAGCTTATCTATTCTGAAGGCTAAGAAATTGAAACTGAGAAATTAATCTCCATCAGGTTTTACCTCTAGTACCCGTAATTGTGAGTGAATTTCTCCTTCTGCAGGCTCTCTCAATTCAATGAGATTCCTGGCTTGCCAGGAAGTGATCTTTCTTACTATCAGCTGCAAGCATAGACCTCCTAAGAAGGCTCTGTAGATATTGATTCTTCATGTAAAGTATAGATTATTTTATTTTATTTTATTTATTTATTTATTTTGCGGTACGCGGGCCTCTCACTGTTGTGGCCTCTCCCGTTGCGGAGCACAGGCTCCAGACGCGCAGGCTCAGCGGCCATGGCTCATGGGCTTAGCCACTCCGCGGCATGTGGGATCTTCCCGGACCGGGGCACGAACCCGTGTCCCCTGCATCGGCAGGCAGACTCTCAACCACTGCGCCACCAGGGAAGCCCTAAAGTATAGATTTTTGAGACAGACAGGTAGAGGTTTGCTCCTTAATATTGAGCCCTTCATACATAATTAAATGGAATTTATTTTCCAACACGACATTACCAGCATAGCCCATACATAGTTAAATGGAATTTATTTTCCAACACGACATTACCAGCATAGCTTTGGTTACACAATAGATCTGTAAAATTATAACCTGGCTTAACGACTGATTCCTAAAAATCCTACATAAAGAATCACAATGCCATTAAAGGTGAAGCGTCTCAGTTCAGGTAGTTGCAATAATATCTGTTCACTGTCCTAAGTATTTTGTAAACAGGGCAATCAGTATCTTACATATTTTCTGTAGAATCATGGTAGATCACTCTAGAGATAACATCTAAGTATAGTTTGCTCATTTATATATGAATCTTAATTAGAAATTGTAAAATGTGAACTTGGTAGTGTTTTATCTCTTTTTGTCAAAGGTCATTTGTGATTTTTGTAAGTTTAACCAAACATGAAAGCAGCCTTTTGGATTCCAGTAACCAGACTTACCACCATCCTTAGATTCCCTTAATGATTCATTACACTATAATCTATATTAAGATGTCCCAGAGGATATTTTTACTTAATTCTGAGGGGTCAGTGGCAATAAAAAACATTCTGAGTGTGTCCTTTCAGTTTTCACAAGTATAGCCTGTTAAACTGAGCATTAGAAATAGAATAAGAGGGAAGAGAAAAGGAAGTCTTATATGTTCATCATAAAACAGACCATTAAAAACACTACCAACAATATTTTAAACCAACAAGAACCTACTGTATAACAGAGGGAACTCTGCTCAATATTATATAACAACCTGAATGGGAAAAGAATTTGAAAAAGTATATATGTGTGTGTGTGTGTGTGTGTGTGTGTGTGTGTGTGTGTGTGTGTGTGTGTGTAACTGAATCACTTTGCTGTACAACTGAAACTAACCCAACATTGTTCATCAACTATACTCCAATATAAAATAATAAGTTAAAAAAAATAAAACAAGTGACTACATGTAGGTTTTCCTCACTGGTTTTATTCAATGCTATGTAACTTATTTACATTCTGTTGGATCTTGGGTCAACTACCATTTACTTCCATAAAATTGTCTCCTGGATTGAAGTAGTGCTGGAAATCGTGAGTCAGGCCTCGGGTGAGGTTTGATAAGTGCTGCTCACAGTATTGATGTCAACTCATCCTGGGAAGACTATATTAATGAGTTTTTTCCTTGCAGCATTGGTAGTTAAAAGTGCCTGTTATAGCCCTTTCTTCCAAAACTCTAAGGTCATCCATCTTTGCTATTTCTTCTAGAAGGTCTAATTTCTGGCCTTAGCTAAAAGCAGAGGCCTTCATGTAAGGTGAGAGGAGAGGAAATCACCTATAAATGACAAAAATGAAAATTTGGGTTAACTTTTTGTGAATAAGGGAATGAGGAAAATTATGAGAAAACTAACGAGTAAGCTATGTCAACCAAGAAAGGTAATAGAGTCCATCCTAAAAAATAAAAAGATAAAGACTCTAAGAAATAGCACAAAATACTGAAGCCTCAAGTATAAAATGGGTCTGGAGAATTACTGACTAAGAAAATGGAATTTGAAAAAAAGAAGGAAATTAATGACATTGAATCCATTGTACTTAGAAGAGATGGGGTTATAGTTTGTGAAAACAGTTTTGGATTTGTTGGAAAAAGAATTATAAATATATCAGCCAAGGAAGACTTTATATACTTAGAAATAACCTGTGAACATTAGGTGAGATTAAAAAATATTTTGAAAGGGGACTATTCAAAAGCAGACAGGAATATTTCTGTTGACTTCTGTAGTTCTCAAACAATCCCAGAGTGGTTTATTCTCTGTGCTAGTGTTGACTTGGAAATTAGTGTGAAAAAAAGAGGAAAAAGCCATGTCAAAAAATTACTGTTAAATAAAGCCACATGGACTGTTTATTCATTTTAAGGAATCTCATTAATCCCCAAGATAGCTTTTTCAGCTCTTTTTTGAATAGTTACTCTATCCACTGTCCATTTGGCTGTTTAGCTACAAGCAGAAGTCTGAGTAAGTATCCAGTTCTTATTTTTCTAGGTGAAAATCAATGGGCTTGGAGCCAGTTTTAGTTTTCTAAAACGAGAACAAGTTTAGAAGAAACCTAAATATGAAAGACATGTTTATCCTTTCTTCCAAGGTAATACTTAGGGAGCTCTTCAGCTTTGTGGCTGGAGAAAAGAATGAACCCTATCTCCCATCTTTTCTTCTTGTAGAAATTTTACTAGGCAGGTAATCTAGCACCTGCTCACGCCCATCTCCTAAGTCTACTCATTCCCATATTTGTACCTTTGCTCTTCTTTCAGAAGCCCTCATTTCACTCTGTGCTCATCCTAAATGCCACAGAACTGCCAAGATCTAACTCCAGGCTCTGTGAAGTCAGTTCCACCTCTAGCTTTTATTTACCTTCCCTTTACAGTTCAAACACAGTGCTCAGAGGGCATTCCATGGAGCCCAGCATTTCTGAGTAAAATTATGCTTTTTGGTAATGTAGAACATCATAAACCCTCACATGGTAGTGACTATAACTTTATGTGATGGGAAAAAAATCATAGAATGAGTGTTCCCAGTCTTTTACTTCTTTTTGCCTACTCAAAGGATCATGTCTTTGGTTACTTCTTCTCTCCAACCCTTCAAATTGCTAGGTGAATTCTTTTGGGTTTTTCATGGGAAATCAAGATGAAGAGGGGAGAGAGGAAGAAATAAGGGCCTAGGTCTTGGAGGAGTGTGTGTCTGGAAGGATGAGAATAGTGGATGCAAGGGTCAAAAAATGTTGAAGAATTATAACTTCACACTATGAATCTTATTTATGGTAGTCAAGAAATTCTAGTAAAGGTCTTAAATAATTTTGAAATTATTTTCTTGCTCGACTATATTTTTTGACTACAAGAAGATTTGGGGACTAAACTTCATCATTAGGGGTTTATAACTGCTCCATTTGGTATTAATTTATGTGCTAACCAAAATTGAGAACACTCTATTGGAGTGAGTAGAGGTGATGTAGTGCAGATTTTTGAGACAGACATAGGTTTGATCCAGTTCTGCAGTTTATAGCTTGTGCAACTTTGGGCCAATTGTCTAAATAATCAGAGCCTTAAATACCTAATTTTGTTATTTTTTAAAAGGAAAATAGTAATAACAATGATGATGATGATGATGATGATGATAGTACCAAACCCAGAGATTAGTTGCAATGATTAAATAATGAGTTTAAGTACCTACCAAGGGACTTCCCTGGTGGCACAGTGGTTGGGAATCTGTCTGCCAATGCAGGTGACATGGGTTTGATCCCTGGTCTGGGAAGATCCCACATGCCATGGGGCAACTGGGCCTGTGTGCCACAACTACTGAGCCTGTGCTCTAGAGCTCACGCACCACAACCACTGAGCCCGCGTGCCACAACTACTGATCCCATGTGCTGCAACTACTGAAGCCTGCGTGCCTAGAGCCCATGCTCTGCAGCAGGAGAAGCCACCTCAATAAGAAACCCGTGCACTGCAATGAAGAGTAGCCCCTGCTCTCCACAACTAGAGAAAGCCTGCGCGCAGCAGTGAAGACCCAATGCAGCCAAAAAAATAAATAAATAAATTTATTAAAAAATATAAAGTACCTACAAAGATGCCTGACACCAAGTAAATGCTCATTAATATTAACTACCATTATTATTATTGCAATCCATATATGATTAGTTCCTTTGGAAAGAAGAATGATGGGAAAGGGATTAATTAGCTTGGCTAAGTGGTTCAAGAAAGGCTTTTCATAGGGTTACTTACCATATGAAACTTTCATCCATGTATGCTTTCAAAAATTACATGAAATATGCATATTCACTGGGAATAGTCATAGAATATAGAAACTGAAAAGAAGGAAAAAGTCATCTAAAACATCACCTCTAAAAAATAATTACTATTAATGTTTTGCTGTATTTTCTTTCAGATTTTGTATGTGTGTGCTTTTTGATTGATATCTGTTTTAAAACAAAAGTAGGATACAATTATATGTTTTGCTAACTGCTTCCTACACTTCACATGTTGTGAATATTCTTCCATGGCGATATCTATATTATATAATCATTTTGAAATTTCTGTATAGTATTCTCTTTTATTGATGTTTCATAAATTATTTCACTAATAGCAAAGGTACAGTTTTGAGTTCGTTCCTAAATGGTGAGAAGGAGGCAGTCAAATGAAACTAAAGGCAGAGAGAACAGCAACTTCCAAAGTTCTGATATGGAAATGAACTTTTTACTTATGGAAGTGGGCCAGTGTGATGTCTGGTTAAGGAGAAGATATCAGAAGATTCTAAGCAACAGAGTGGCATGATCTATTTATCTATTATTTTTCAAATAATCCAGTAGCCACATGAAGACTAGAATGAAGGTTGGGGACTGGGAAGAGTGGAAGCAGGAAGACCAGTTAGAAGGCTCTTGCATTTTTCTGGGAAGAGAATGATGGTAACTTGGACTAGGGTAGAAGCTCTGCTGATGCCATCTTGAGACTTAATGATTTATCTTTTTTTTTTTTTTTTTCAGTATGCGGGCCTCTCACTGTTGTGGCCTCTCCCGTTGCGGAGCACAGGCTCCGGACGCACAGGCTCAGTGGCCATGGCTCACGGGCCCAGCCGCTCCGCGGCATGTGGGATCTTCCAGGACTGGGACACGAACCCGTGTCCCCTGCATCGGCAGGCGGACTCTCAACCACTGTGCCACCAGGAAAGCCCTTAATGACTTATCTTTGAATTTGAGTTTTGTAAGTGAAAGTTTGATGGGACAATGGACCATGTACATGATCAAAGGAGAGGTACACAATACATGTGCCTATCATTCCTTGCTGTTCCATTTGCATACAGAATTTGCAGCACCCCATGAGCACAAAGTTCTAGTGAGCTCATAATACATGGGAGTTCAGCAAACTTGGAGCAAGTATAGAGTAAGTATGTTACATCTAAGACTGAGTAAGCAGGGTCACTGACAGGAAAGTTCTCCGTTTGAACCAGAACTTGCTTCAAAGGCAAAAAGAAGGCAATTGTGTTCTAAGAAACATGAGGTACCAAAGAACTCTATCATAACCTCTCTTAATTGTGTTACTTCCTGGTATTAGCCAACCACTTCCACTGAAAATAATGACATTGAAGAAATGAGAAAGATAAGGCAGCTCAAAATTCCTTTTGTTTTCCATCCCTCCTCACTTATCAATAAACTAAGGGTAGAGAGCATTGGTAGGATGTGCCTGTATCAAGAGGTGAAATAAAAACAGTTAAGTTAGTTTTGTGCAGGTTTCCCACTATTCTGATAAGAATGAAATGCATATGTATAAACTATGAACTAAGAATTGTTTAATTTTGATGATTTTTGCATACAAGTTAAGTGCTCTTATTTTGTACTTAAAACTGACTTTGCACAATATGTATGTGAACAATAAAATATGCTAATAATTTAAATTTTTAATTTTTCTTTACTTAGAATGACATTAATTGCTATGGGGAAAAATTAAGTAAGAAAAGAGGGACTGAGATGCGAATGTGAGCTTCACTGAGACTTTAAAATTTGAGCTAAGAGTGCAGGAGGTGAAGGAATAAATCGTGCATATCTGAGAGGATAGCATTGCAGGAAGATGGAAATCAGGCTCAGGGAAGAGCAACTCTTAGAGCCCTGTAGAGCTCTAACTGCACAAGCATTTAGAGTAACCCTGGAAGACTTAGCCACTGTAAAGACCCTGAGGGATTTGAATTGCATACCTAAAAAATACAAGGAGATATGTGAATTGGAGCAGATTGAGCTAGAGGAAGTATTGTCAAGAGGAAATGGGAGGTGAGGTGATTGGGGATTGTGGGGAGGGGGCATGGATATCTTGTAGGCCCTTGATATGACAGTAAGTAATTTGGCTTCTAGTTTGGGTGAAATTGGCTTTTACATTGCAGGGTTTGGGACAGAGTGGTGAAAGAAATGAATAAAGACATGGATTGAGGTACTGGCTCTATAATTTACCAGCCATTTGACTTTGACTATGTTACTTAATATTTCTTCTAAAGTTTACTTTCTTTCCCTTTTACTTGGGGTTAATAATTTACCTAACTCAGAGGGCTGTGAGAATCAAATATGATACTATATATGAAGTGCTTAGCACAGTGTTTGGCCTGTGCTAAATGCCCAATAAATATTATCTATTATTAATGCTGTTGTAATAATAGGAGCTCATGAGCAGCAACAATTTCCTTACTGTGCATTTAATATTTCCTAGGAATCAGGAAAAATGATTATATTAAAGTAGTTCCTACTTAGATAAGAAAGACCAATACACTTTAACCATTTAGAGTTATTTCCCATTTTAAACAATGTTACTAATTAATCCACTCAGGTTAAAAATATATTTTTCATAAATTTTGGGGATTAATCCTTTGTCAGTTGCTTCATTTGCAAATATTTTCTCCCATTCTGAGGGTTGTCTTTTCTTCTTGTTTATGGTTTCCTTTGCTGTGCAAAAGCTTTTAAGTTTCATTAGGTCCCATTTGTTTATTTTTGTTTTTATTTCCATTTCTCTAGGAGGTGGGTCAAAAAGGATCTTGCTGTGATTTATGTCATAGAGTGTTCTGCCTATGTTTTCCTCTAAGAGTTTGATAGTGTCTGGCTTTACATTCAGGTCTTTAATCCATTTTGAGCTTATTTTTGTGTATGGTGTTAGGGAGTGATCTAATCTCATACTTTTACATGTACCTGTCCAGTTTTCCCAGCATCATTTATTGAAGAGGCTGTCCTTTCTCTGCTGTAGATTCCTGCCTTCTTTATCAAAGATAAGGTGACCATATGTGTGTGGGTTTATACCATGTTCTTGGATTGGAAGAATCAACATTGTCAAAATGGCTATACTACCCAAAGCAATCTACAGATTCAATGCAATTCCTATCAAACTACCAATGGCATTTTTCACAGAACTAGAACAAAAAATTGCACAATTTGTATGGAAATGCGAAAGACAAATCTTGAGAAAGAAAAACGGAGCTGGAGGTATCAGGCTCCCAGACTTCATACTATACTACAAAGCTACAGTAATCAAGACAGTATGGTACTGGCACAAAAACAGAAAGATAGGTCAATGGAACAGGATAGAAAGTATTTTTTTAATTTGAATTTTATTTTATTTATTTTTTTATACAGCAGGTCCTTATTAGTCATCAATTTTATACACATCAGTATATACATGTCAATCTCAGTTGCCCAATTTATCACACCACCACCCTTACCACCATGCTGCTTTCCCCCCTTGGATCATAAGAGACTACTACAAGCAATATATGCCAAAAAAATGGACAACCTGGAAGAAATGGACAAATTCTTGGAAAGGTACAACATTCCAATATTGAACCAGGAAGAATTAGAAAATATAAACAGACCAATAACAAGGAATGAAATTGAAACTGTGATTAAAAATCTTCCAACAAACAGGCTTCACAGGTGAATTTAATCAAACATTTAGAGAAGAGCTAACATCCATCCTTCTCAAACTCTTCAAAAAAATTGCAGAGGAAGGAACACTCTGAAACTCATTCAATGAGGCCACCATCACCTTGATACCAAAACCAGACAAAGATATTACAAGAAAAGAAAATTACAGACCAATATCACTGATGAATATAGATGCAAAATTCCTCAACAAAATACTAGCAAACAGAATCCAACAATACATTAAAATAATTATACACCATGATCAAGTGGGATTTATCCCAGGGTTGCAAGGATTCTTCAATATATGCAAATCAGTCAGTGTGATACACCATATTATCAAATTGAAGGAGAAAAACTATATGATAATCTCATTAGATGCAGAAAAAGCTTTTGACAAAATTCAACACCGATTTATGATAAAAATTCTCCAGAAAGCGGGCATAGAGGGAACGTACCTCAGCATAATAAAGGCAATATACTACAAACCCACAGCAAACATCATTCTCAATGGTGAAAAACTGAAAGCATTTCCTCTAAGATCAGGAACAAGGAAAGGATGTCCACTCTCTCCACTATTCTTCAACATAGTTTTGGAAGCCCTAGCAATGGCAATCAGAGAAGAAAAAGAAATACAAGGAATCCAAATTGGAAAAGAAGTAAAGCTGTCACTGTTTGCAGATGACATGATACTATACAAAGAGAATCCTAAAGATGCCACCAGAAACCTACAAGAGCTAATCAATGCATTTGGTAAAGTTGCAGGATACAAAATTAATGCACTGAAATCTCTTGCATTCTTATACATTAAGGATGAAAAATCTGAAAGAGAAATTAAGAAAACACTCCCATTTACCATTGCAACAAAAAGAATAAAATACCTAGGAATAAACCTACCTAGGGAGACAAAAGACCTTCATGCAGAAAACTATAAGACACTGGTGAAAGAAATTAAAGATGATACCAACAGATGGAGAGATATACCATGTTCTTGGATTGGAAGAATCAATACTGTGAAAATGACTATTCTACCCAAAGCAATCTACAGAGTCAATGCAATCCCTATCAAATTACCAAAGGCATTTTTTACGGAACTAGAACAAAAAGTCTTAAAATTTGTATGGAGACAAAAAAGACCCCGATTAGCCAAAGCAGTCTTGAGGGAAAAAAACGGAGCTAGAGGAATCAGACTCCCTGACTTTAGACTATACTACAAAGCTACAGTAATCAAGCCAATATGGTACTGAAACAAAAACAGAAACATAGATCAATGGAACAAGATAGATAGCCCAGAGATAAACCCACGTACCTATGGTCAACTAATCTATGACAAAGGAGGCAATGATATACAATGGAGAAAAGATAGTCTCTTCAATAAGTCGTGCTGGGAAAACTGGACAGCTACATGTAAAAGAATGAAATTAAAACACTTCTTAACACCACGAACAAAAATAAACTCAAAATGGATTAGAGACCTAAATGTAAGACTGGACACTATCAAACACTTAGAGGAAAACATAGGAAGAACACTCTTTGACATAAATCACAGCAAGATCTTTTTGATACACCTCCTAGAGTAATGGAAATAAAAACAGAAATAAACAAATGGGATCTAATGAAACTTCAAAGCTTTTGCACAGTAAAGGAAACCATAAACAAGACGACAAGACAGCCCTCAGAATGGGAGAAAATATTTGCAAACAAATCAACGGACAAAGGATTAATCTCCAAAATATATAAGCAGCTCATGCAGCTCAATATTAAAAAAAACAAACAACCCAATCCAAAAATGGGCAGAAGACCTAAATAGACATTTCTTCAAAGAAGACATATAGATGGCCAAGAAGCACATGAAAAGATGCTCAACATCACCAGTTATTAGAGAAATGCAAATGAAAAGTACAATGAGGTACCACCTCACACTAGTTAGAATGGACATCATCAGAAAATCTACAAGCAACAAATGCTGGAGAGGGTGTGGTGCAAAGGGAACTCTCTTACACTGTTGGTGGGAATGTAGATTGATACAGCTACTATGGAAAACAGTATGGAGGTTCTTCAAAGAACTAAAAATAAAATTACCATATGATCTAACAATCCCACTACTGGGCATACACCCAGAGAAAACCATAATTCAAAAAGACACATGCACCCCAATGTTCATTGCAGTACTATTTACAATAGCCAGGTCATGGAAACAACCTAAATGCCCATCGACAGATGAATGGATAAAGTAGATGTGGTACATATATAAAATGGAATATTACTCAGCCATAAAAAAGAATGAAATTGAGTCATCTGCAGAGATGTGGATGAATCTAGAGATTGTCATACAGAGTGAAGTAAGTCAGAAAGAGAAAAAACAAATATCGCATATTAACGCATGTATGTGGAACCTAGAAAAATGGTACAGATGAACCAGTTTGCAGGGCAGAAATTGAGACACAGATGTAGAGAACAAAAGTATGGACACCAAGGGGGCAAAGCAGAGGAGGGTGGTCGTGGGGGTGGTGGTGTGATGAATTGGGCGATTGGGATTGACATGTATACACTGATGTGTGTAAAATGGATGACTAATAAGAACCTGCTGTATAAAAAATAAATAAAATAAAATTCAAATATTCAAAAAAAAGACACATCTGATAAAACACTGATATTCAAAATGTACAAATAACTCTTAAAACTCAACATTTAGAAAAGAAACACCCTGATTAAAACATGGGCCAAAGACTTAAACACCCACTTCACCAAAGAAGATAAACAGATGGAAAATAAGCATATGAAAAGATTCTCCATATCACATGTCATTAGGGAAATACAAATTAAAACAACAATGAGATCCACTACACACATGTAAGAGTGGCCAAAATCCAGACCACTGGTACCATCAAATTCTGGTGAGGATGTAGAGCAACATTGCTGTGGGCATGTGAAATGGTACAGACACTTTTGAAGACAGTTTGGTGATTCTTACAAACTTAAACATGCTATTACTATACAATCCAACAATCACATTTCTTGATGTTACCCAAAGGAGGTGAAAACTTACGTCCATACAAAAACCTGCACCTGATGTTTATAGCAGCTTTATTTATAATTGTCAAAAGTTGAAAGCAACTTAGATGTCCTTCAGTGGGTGAATGGATAAATAAACTGGTACATCCAGATAATGCAATATTATTCAGTGCTAAAAAAATGAGTTATTAAGCCATGAGAAGACATGGAGGAAACAAATATGAATATTACTAAGTGAAAGAAGCAAATCTGAAAAGACTATAAACACTGTAAGATTCCAACTAGATGACGTTCTAGAAAAGGCAAAACTACGGACAGAGCACAGAAAATTTTTAGGGCAGTGAAAATACTTTGTATCATATTATAATGATGCATACACGTTATTATACATTTTCCCAAATTCATAGAATGTACAACACCAAGAGTACATTGTAATGTATGGACTTTGGATGATTAGGATGTGTCAATGTAGATTCATCAGTTTGGGCAAATGTATTGGTCTGGTAGAGGGTACTGATAATGGGGGAGACCAGGCGTGTGTGGTGTCAGGGGGTATGTAAGGAAGATCTGTACCTCCCTTCAATTTTTCTGTGAAGCTAGAATTCCTCTAAAAATGTCTTAATTTTAAAAACTAAATTTGGGTCTTTTAAATATCTATATCCATTTACTTAAATTTTGAACATATGGAATACAGTTATAATAATTGCTTTAATGTCTTTCTCTGATAATTCTAATATCTGTATCATTCTAGTTTGGTTTGATTGATTGGATTTTCTCTGAATTATGGGTCATAATTTCCTGTGTCTTTGTAGGGCTGGTGATCTTTGGTTAGATGCAAGATTTGTGAATTTTCACTTGTTGGCTTCTGGCTATTTTTACATTCCAATAATTCTTGATGTGTTATCGTTAAGTTACTTGTAACGAATTTTATCCTCTTGGATCTTGCTTTTATGATTTGTTAGGTGGGTCAGTAACAGGGATCAGTCTAAAGCTAATTATTCCCCACTACCAAGGAAAGATCTTCCTGAGTACTTTGCCTAATGCTCTATGGATTATGAGTTTTTCCAGCCTTGCTGGGCATAGTTCCCAGGTAATTTCTTCTAATCCTTTTAAGTGGTTCTTTCCTTGGTTTTAGATAGATTCCTAACATACATGTACTGATAATTACACTGCTGCATACTAGAGGGGGACTCTGCAGATATCTGGAGTTCCTTTCTGTGTAGTCCTCTCCTCAGCTTTACTTTGCTCTGGTAACTTTAACTGTCTTGTCTTCCTCAGACTCTTCAGCTGCATCCCTTTAACTCAGGGAGACCACTGGGCTTTGCCTAGTTTCCCCCTCTCTGTTCATCAGCTTGGAAATGTTCTTTAGAAAGTAAGCGTGGACAGTTGTAAGTTTTCCCTCATTTGTTTACTGTATCTTAGGAGTCACTGTCCTTTGTTTCCTAATGTCAAATACTTGTGTGCCTTCTTAAAAATATATACATTTGTACTTTGTCATGGTTTTTAGTTGTTTCACATGGGAGGGTAAATCCTGTCCCTGTTACTCCATGTTGACTGGAAATGGAAATTTTCCTTTAATCTTAATACAGAAAATTTCCTTAAATTTCTAAGCTTTTTAATGCCCCTATTCCCATCCATTTCATCCAAGCCTTGTACACTTGTCTCTGTGTTTTCTTATATCCTCTCAGTGGATGATCTCTCTCAGAGAGAATTAGTAATTTGATGTGGGAGTTGCTTGAACTTACCACTCTCTTACCTCCAAGCCTTTACACGTGCATTTCCCATGCCTAAAATGACAGCTCACATATTTGTTTAGTTAACTCTTCAGTCTTCATGTATTAGTTCAAATATCACTTTCTCAACACGTTCTTCTACCCCTAGACCTAGACTTTGATCTCTTTACTCTCTACTCTTTGAGTTCTTTTCTTCTTATACAACTTGTTATTTCTTACTTAGAGTTTGTCTTTCCCACTAGACCAAGAATGCTAATAAGAAGAGGGATATTGACACTTTCATAAAAATCCACATCCAGTGCATACAACAGTTCATAGTGGGTATCCAGGGATAATCCATCATACTGATTTAAATTTTGTTTAGATTTGTCAAGCAAATTAGCTACGAAGGAAATAGTTCTCAGCACTTACTTTAAAGTAGCTAAAAAGATGTGAAGACACTAAAAGTCATGACAAAAAGCACGTGAACTTAGACATCAAAACAAATTCGGGTTTACATTTTGGAGTCACTACTACTTACTAGCTGAGTGACATGGAGTAAATTATTTGCCTCAGGTTTTTGTGTTTGTTTGTTTTTGCATCGACACAAGAACAGCTTCTTCTTAGAGTTGTTATGACACCTAACTGAGGCTGCCTATCTTAGAATCTCTAGCATAATGCTTAAAATATAGTAGATGCTTCATAAATGTTAGCTTCTCTCTTCATCCTTTTGCCACTCCACTCCCCTCTTCTACTGCTTTATTTCAGTTATCTTTCCCCCTCAGGAGAATCCTCAGTGCATTACTGATACTATCTATAGTAGCAGATGACATAGCAAAATGTGTTGCCTTCTCTAGGTCATAAGCATGAATTTAGGTAAATATAGTCACAAAATCACAAAGAATCAGAATTGGCAGAGACTTGTGAGCTCCAAATCCTCATAGGTGGAGGCACTGATGTCCAGAGGGGAAAAGTGACTTGACGAGGGTCCTAAAGAAAACTGGTGAGGTGCTTTTGGGAAGAACATAGCTAAGTAGCTCAGGGTAACTGAATTGATAGATTTGTTGGTCCTCAGATTAATTAGTATCAATTGACATTCTTAAATACAGTCTTATGCTGAGTCCTGTTAGAGAGTACTTATGGAGCTAAAATTGGCAAACAAAAATACAGATATTGGGACCAATTCTATCCTTTTCCTTATTCCTAAAACTATGACTCCTTGTGTATAAAAGTTCAGGCAAGCTTTGATTTCAGATAGAATTCTTGCTGTGTGTTTACTGTTTTAAGCAGCCCATCTGTTTAATTCTTACCATTAACTGTGCCTAATTCTATGGTGTAAACTGGTATTGCAGACAAGTGGGTAGCAGATTTACAAAAGTTGTGTCCATATGTTGTACCGTGGGGATGGGTGGGTGGTGGTTAGGAAAGGAATGATGAACTCTAGTGTCAAACAGCCCTGATAGAAATCAGGCCGTTGATATCTTATGACTGCGTTGTTCCTTTGAGTTGATCTCTGGGATCAGTGCCAGAAAAACAAATGAGAACCAGAGACCAAATTAAGTGTTGCCTGATCATTATGTCAAAGACAAAAGCAGGAAGATAAAAATCGCAAAGCCAAATAGATGCAGGGCAAAGGGGAAATAATGGCAGCTGTAACCATAGTTTGGAACTATGAAGTGGAACAAATGAGACTGAACTTGCTTACCATCTGTTCAGAAGCAAGGGGAGCCTCAGAAAGTACCCTGGGCTTGAGGTCTGCTGATGGGCTTTGACATTCTTGCTCAATTTCTTACGGATGGGGTGACTTGGGAAAGGTAACCTGTTTCTTCTCCATTTCAGTTTCCACATCTGTTAAATGGAGACGATGATATTCCCCTTTTCCCAAGACCAGCATATTTTAGTTCTCTAACAGCTTCACTTCCCCTAACATCTGCCTCCCACCCTTAGCACCCAATTTCCAGCTTCAGCGTCTTTCTATGATCTCCTGTCCTTGCTAGAACCCTACCCATGATGGACATCATCACTGTACTTTAGCAGAAAAATACAATGCAATAGCAAGAATGCAGGATACTTACTAAATTGCTCCAGATTTCCAATCCTTCCTCTGCTCATGGATGATCCTGAAAAATTATTTATCTTTTCTAGGCCTCAGTTTCCCCAAACTCACAGGTTGTTGTGAGGTAATGCTCACAAAGTACTTAATACAATGTCCTGGCACATAAGTAAATTTTAGCATCCATCATACAAATCACTAAATATGTATTATTTCTGTTGTTGTTAATATTGTAAAAGTACAGATTTTAAACCTTTCAAAACACATACAGGGGCTTCCCTGGTGGCACAGTGGTTAAGAATCTGCCTGCCGATGCAGGGGACACAGGTTCGAGCCCTGGCCCGGGAAGATCCCACATGCCGTGGAGCAACTAAGCCCGTGAGCCACAACTACTGAGCCCATGTGCCACAACTACTGAGCCCATGTGCCACAACTACTGAAGCCCACACGCCTAGAGCCTGTGCTCCACAACAAGAAAAGCCACTGCAATGAGAAGCCTGCGTACCTCAATGAAGAGTAACCCTTGCTCGCCGCAACTAAAAGAAAGCCCATGTGCAGCAACGAGGACCCAACACAGCCAAAAATAAATAAATAAATAAATTTATTTTTTAAAAAAACACATACAAATATATATGGAGCACATGTCAAAGGTTAGTTTAAATCATGAATGAGAGAAGCAGCAGGATGGTAAAAGAGACTCAGAAATAAAGAAGGAAAGCATGATGAAATAAGGTTAAGTTACATACAAAACTGTTAATGTCCTAAGAGGTCAATAAAATTGTAAACTCTGAGGTTATCTTTTTTACTGGGAATTTATTATTTTTATCTCCACTGGACAAAGGTACCTCACAACTTATCCATCTTCTATAAGTAAACACTTAACTTTACACAGGGTCTGAGCCTTAATTAATAATAAATATTAAGTCAAATTAAATGACGGCCCTAGAGAATCAGGAGACTCAACAGCAGGCTTGTTAGAAAACGCTCTAATAGATCACGAAAAATCTGGCAGTGATCTCCTTGCTTTATTTTCCAAGTTTTAGGTAATTATTTTTGCTTTGGGTTTGGTCAATGAATCATTGTCCTGTCTAAGACCTTGGCCTTCTGGGACCAGGCTTTGGTAGGCAAGCTAAAATTTCTCACCCTCTGAGCTTTTGTAACCAGATTAAATCACCATAAATATCTTTGTGTTTGAAACTTGAGGACATTGGGAAATGAGAAAGGCAAAAGAAACGGGAGCCTGGAAATGAAACGAGTTTTATTTTCGTTTTCACATAGGGTGTGACCTCTTTTTCTTGGGTGTTTAGAAATGGGGCATGTTTCACATTTGCAGCGGCCAACTGCATGAAAACATAAAACAATTAACGTTCATATCTGACCAACATTTTCCTTAAATCTCAGCTGTTATCCTTTCCTCCCTGTCCTCTTCAAATGGATTTCCTGTTTTTTCAAGTCCTTTCATTTTCCTTTATTCTTTATCTCTCTCCCTAATCTTTCCCTCTTCCTTTCCTACCCTTCCTGGGTCTTTATATTTACTTCGAGCAGTCTTTCCTCCTTTTTTTAATTTTGACTCTTTCCTCTTAGAGTGGTTGGAAGCCAAAAAGATCTGTTTTCTTTTCTCTCTTTCTCTGAGTCCTTTCTTTAGCTTGCTTTTATGATCCCCCAGCTGTTTCTTTGGTTGTCACTACCCAGGCCCTTTGATCCCAATTCCTCCTTTCGACTGTTTCACATATTCTTGAGCTTAGTTAGAGGGAGGACAAAAGAAGAAGAGAAACTCTTTAAGGCAAATCAACATATATTTTGGAGAAAAATCTTTAATTAGTCTTTAATACAGGATGCCTCTGATCACATTTTTAAATTAAATAAATAAAAATTACTGTTTAAAACTGTAGAGACAATGATATTGCCACAGATTTTAAAAGAAAGAGTTTTTTTTTTTGTTAACCTCCCTCATATACATAAACATTTTCATTTCTGTATTTTCCTTCTGTCTTTGTCTTCTGATATACATGTTTTTGCATGATTGCATTTAAAAATCTATTTAAGCTTGTGGCCTAGATATGTGGGCATATCTTGCAGGTGTATTAAGGAGTAGAAAAAATTTGGCAATTTAAAGCCTCTGGGGCTACTGTGACCTTTTGGTGTGGGAAACAAAGCCTGACCTTCAGGGAGCTGTGTCCATCCCCATGCTGGGTGCCATAGTGTTTGAATTACCTTGCTCTGAACACATGGTCAGGCAAACACAGTTCTGCCTTCCACAAGTAGACAGTCAGCAATGAACTTGTTTTCTAAGTCACTTGGAGCAGAAGGACAAGCTAGTTAATAAAGGACATTCTAACAAATGAATAAAGAATCTCCACTGTGTGAATGAAAAGTGGCCCCTATTATACAGAAGATGAGTCTGAGATCTGGAGTGAGTTCTGAATTCACATCCTCCCACTTGCTGATTGCATAACCTTGAGTAAATATTAAGTTCTCCAGGCTTTAGTTTCTTCTTCTGTAAAGTGGAGATATTAATGGAGGCATTATTCACTATATTTGAGGATATCATAAGAATATAATATCAGTGGAGATATTATATGTTATATAGTAGTTCCCCCTTATCCATGGTTTCAGTAACCCATGGTCAACTGCAGTTCAAAAATATTAAATAGAAAATTCTAGAAATAAACAATTCATACATTTCTGAATAGTATGATGAAATCTTGCACTGCCCAGTCTGTCCCACCTGGGATACGGATCATCCCTTTGCCTAGTGTATCCATGCTGTGTACTCTACCCACTTGTTAGTCTAGGAAAAAACATAGTATATATAGGATTCAGTACTATTTCAGGCATCCACTGGGGGTCTTGAAACATACCTCTCACAGATATGAGGGGACTACAGTAGACCATTTGAGACAAGATACGAGTTATCATAAATGCTGAGGAAATCTCATATAATCATTTGTTTTTCTGTTCATCAAGAATGCTTGCAAGAAGGAAATGAAATTTCAAGGTTTAGTACACATCTGTATTATTACTATTTTTCACAATCTCTTCCAAATTACAAGTGGATATCTGCTGAGAAAATGGGAGCAATTAAAGCAGTAACTATTTAAAAACAGAGTGTTATAGGAATTGGTCGATAGATCAATGAGATAGTATAAAGTTCAGAAATAAGCTTAGATTTATAAAGAAGTTTAGTATATGATGAAGATGACATTTCAGATCAGTGAGCATTTGTATGAAAATATACCCTTGCATGAAGTATGAAATGTCATGTTCTGCCTCAGCTTAATCTTTTCCTTAAAGAAGCACCTTGAATTTTGTTTTAAAAATTTATGAAATTATTCAAGATGGTGAACTAAATTTTATTCCCAAATTTTCAATGAAATCAGAGTAAAGATACTTGAAAATCAGTACGTCCTTAACAATGCTGTAAAAAGATTGCTGTAGGAAATAGAAATTTTTAAGAATTTTTGTAGGATACAAAGAAAATGGGATCAGATTAATGAAGACAACCAAAAATATCTAGATAATTTAGGGAAAGTAGCAGCAATAAAGAACCTAGAGGTGGAGGTAAAAAGCAGAACCACTGACTCAAGAAACAAAAAAGAACTTTAGAGCATTCTAATCTATTACTGTTAGAGACACTTAGGAGAATATTTCAGACTCAAAATAAGAGCAGGCTGCAATGAAAGATAAAAAAACCCAGTTCTTATAAACAATAATCATGCTTGCTAAATTTTTTTCAAAAGAAGGCTTGAAAACCAAATTATAGATCTAAAAATGAAGATGATGGAATCTCCAAAAATGTAGAGAAAAAAGAGAAAAAGAAAAAAAAATGGAATTATGAAAGAAAAATAAGAAAGCAAGGAGGTCAGATGCAGAAGCTCATTATCTCTTTATAGTATTTAAAACAGTTTAATGCTCCTGGGAATAGACTGATAGATTAGCAGTGGCAGCCTGGAGTTCAACAATTGCCCTGCATTTATATGGAAATTTATCCACGGTAAAGATGGCATTTTAAATCAATGGGTGTTGAGGGAGAGGGTTCACTGGCCTCTGGGAGCATTGTCAAGACCCTTGCTTTATGCCCAAATTATTTGATTAGATGCAGAACTGATGTAGATATGCCAGAAGCTCTGGTAACCAACGTTTCAAATTTGTAACATTTTAATGTTTATTTCCTTCCATTCTAAAAGTACATTTCATCTCCCAAGGGAAGTCAGAAATGGAGTAGAAGGCAAAGGCAGGGGTAATTCTTCTGCTCTAACAGGTGTGAGCAGGGAAAAAAGAAACAGTTTGGGGAATTTTTCCAGTCCTACCCACTGTTCTGCTCTGTTAAAAAAAGTCTGTTGCTCTTTTACAAAACTGAAAAAGAATAGGCACTAACTATCACACAAATCTTACTCTTTTCCAAGCTTTTATTTTTCCTTGAGAGGAAGATGGGTCTGGCTATGTAAATATTCCCCCAGACAACTTACATAACCTTAAAGAGAAACTCAGAGACACAGAGTGCAAAATCAGAGAAAAGGATTTAAGGCTGCCTCAACCATTTTGTGAGCTGAGAGCAAAAAGGAAACATTGATTGTAAGTCTTAGTATTTCCTGCACATTGGAAGGAGGGAGTGAAACATGACATGGTGCTCAGTCAAGGAACCAGATTCCACCAGTTTCTCAAACTTGAGTGTGAAAGTTTGCTTGACTCTCTATAGTAATTTTAAAATAATTTGTGTTTAATTTGAAAATAATCTAAATACGTGACTATGAGCTTTTTCTGAGCCATCAAATGACTACTTGAATATGGCCGCATAATTTCTGTGTTGGAGTTGGCGTTTGTGTTTACAACTTTATTGGCCTCAAGTAGAAAGGAAAAGAACAGAGAAAAAAATAAATACATTAGTGAAGGCCAATGCCATCAAGATGCAGACTGTGAACAAAAGTGTCATAGGAGTTTAAACAAAGAACTGTGTCGGGAACACCGAGTTCTCTCAGTGCACAGGAGCACAGGTTGCCAAACCTAAAAATCTGTGCTCTGGCGTCCAGTGCCACAGTCAGAGAGTAAAGAGAGATTGTATTTCAGCAAAGTAACATCATCTATCATCTTAAATTAATAGATTTAATTTGAATTATCTTGGTTCTAGAAATTTATAGTTGTGTGAACATAAGGAATTTATACCCAGGTTTACGTTTGCACAGATTTAAATAGCATGCCAATAAAAATAATTTAATGAAAAGTAAAAATTAGAGCCATGGGTACTAGTGTTTTTATTAGCCAGGAAACACACATCACATCCGATCCAAGCTAGCTGACCCTAGTGGGTCCCCCAGGCCACAAAGCTTGTTGCACGTGGTTGGACTGGAATAGAATCAAAGGCTCATGTGACTTGGCCTCTGTGTTTCTTCCTGAGACAAGCCCCTCTAGGGTATCCTCTTCAATTTCTAGCCAGTTTTTTTTTTTTTTTCATGTTTTAATTTTCCATTCATGAATAAGTCTCTTTCCTTGGTGTTTACTTAGCTGTGCATACTTGTCGGCACACAGGAGAACGAGATGTTTTGGAAGATCAGGGCTTGGGTTCCCTCTGAGAAGAAGGTCTTTAGTGGCAGCTAGTTTGTAACTCACACAAGACAATGTAACCCTGGTGGGGCATGAATCCTATCCCAGATAGTCTGAGAAGACTTCGAAATCATCCCGGCCTTCCTGTGGGCAGCACTACTGCTCTGGAGGAAATTATGACCACTCCCACCCAACTGAGAGTGGGCAAAATCCTTCTCTTTAAGACAAAGTGTTTAGGGCTCCTGGGGCTCTTTGGGG
Organism: Pseudorca crassidens; assembly: GCF_039906515.1. Classification (NCBI taxonomy): domain Eukaryota; kingdom Metazoa; phylum Chordata; class Mammalia; order Artiodactyla; family Delphinidae; genus Pseudorca; species Pseudorca crassidens. The sequence continues at coordinate 72,119,706 of NC_090304.1, read as the reverse complement.
TGGCTGTTAATTAGGTGGAAAGATGGTGCATAGTTCAAATTAAACTAGAAAAACAATATATGAGTTTATGATATAAACATAACCATTTTAACCAGATAAAGTGCTCCTGATTGCTGACTAATGTATTCTCTCCCTATAGTTGCATTATGATTGTTGTGGTCTGAATGTTTGCGACCCCCCACCCAAATTCATATGTTGAAATCCTACCCCCAAAGGTGATAGTATCCAACAAACACATGAAAGATTGCTCAACGTCACTAATCATTAGAGAAATGCAAATCAAAACTACAATGAGGTATCACCTCACACCAGTCAGAATGACAATCATCAGAAAATCTACAAACAATAAATGCTGGAGAAGGTGTGGAGAAAAGGGAACCCTCTTGCACTGTGGGTGGGAATGCAAATTGATACAGCCACTATGGAGAACAGTATGGACGTTCCTTAAAAACCTAAAACTAGAACTACCATACGACCCAGCAATCCCACTCCTGGGCATATACCCTGAGAAAACCATAATTCAAAAAGAGTCATGTACCACAATGTTCATTGCAGCTCTATTTACAATAGCCAGGACATGGAAGCAACCTAAGTGTCCAGCGACAGATGAATGGATAAAGAAGATGTGGCACATATGTACAATGGAATATTACTCAGACATAAAAAGAAATGAAATTGAGTTATTTGTAGTGAGGTGGATGGACCTAGTATCTGTCATACAGAGTGAAGTAAGTCAGAAAGAGAAAAACAAATACTTTATGCTAACACATATATATGGAATCTAAAAAAAGAGGTTCTGAAGAACCTAGGGGCAGGACAGGAATAAAGACGCAAAGGTAGAGAATGGACTTGAGGACATGGGGAGGGGCAAGGGTAAGCTGGGACAAAATGAGAGAGTGGCATGGACATATATACACTACCAAATGTAAAATAGATAGCTAGTGGGAAGCAGCTGCATAGCACAGGGAGATCAGCTTGGTGCTTTGTGACCACCTAGAGGGGTGGGATACAGAGGGTGGGAGGGAGATGCAAGAGGGAGGAGATATGGGTATATATGTATATGTATAGCTGATTCACTTTGTTATAAAGCAGAAACTAACATACTATTGTAAAGCAATTATACTCCAATAAAGATGTTAAAAAAAAAAAGATAATAGTATTAGGAAGTGGGCCTTTGGGAGTTGCTTAGGTTGTGAGGGTGGGGTGCTCATGAATGGATAAGCGCTCTTATAAAAGAGACTCCGCCAAGATCCCTTGCCCCTTATACCATGTGAGGAAACAATGAGAGGGCTCCAGCTACTAAACAGGAAGGAGGCCTTTACCAGAAGGTGAGCATGCTGGGGCCAGATCTTGGACTTTCTAGCCTCCAGAACTGTGAGAAATAAACATTTGTTGTTTATAATTCACCCGGTCTGTGATATTTTGTTATAGCAGCCCAAATGAACGAAAACAATGATCAAAAGATTACTTGATGAACATATAATCAGAACCAGGGGAGTCAGCTGGATTACCTGTCTAGTCTGATCAGAACCTGATAGACTTCCGCAGCCATCTCCGTCCCAGGGAGGCAAACTTCATAGACCTCCCTCCTGCACTGTGTTTGAGTGTACCCAGCTAGCATTTGCTTCTGTCAGTTTTTTGACGCTTTTCTTTCTGATGGATGCATTGTTTCTTTAAATATGCTAATACCCTAAATCTGCTTCTAAGCAGGGCTTGCTGGCCTAAGTCTTTGTTTTTAAGGTAACCTTATATAAGTCAGCTTTGAGCCACTGTGTGTTGATTTTATTTTTCTCTCAGAAGCTAATCTTGTTAATTTTATTTCCAAGTTCTTGGCATCTCACTGTTGCTTCAGTATAGTACTTGTTCCTTTCTTTTACTTTGTGCTTTTTTTTTTTTTTTTTTTTGTGGTACGCGGGCCTCTCACTGTCGTGGCCTCTCCCGTTGCGGAGCACAGGCTCCGGACGCGCAGGCTCAGCGGCCATGGCTCACAGGCCCAGCTGCTCCGCGGCACGTGGGATCTTCCCGGACCGGGGCACGAACCCGTGTCCCCTGCATCGGCAGGCGGACTCTCAACCACTGCACCACCAGGGAAGCCCCTTTGTGCTTATTAAATGAAAGAAAACTACCCCTGATGTATGCTATGACATCTCCAGAATTTCCATATAGGAAGGGCATGGGACCTGTGATCTCACAGGACTCGGGGGTACAGGACTCCTTTGAAACTCCTTTTGGAGGACAAGCATACTACTTTTATGAAGAAACTGTTTATTTGCCAGTAGCTTAAGCTGTGTTTACATAGTAATCATGTTTCTACTTGGGTTAGGTGTTTATTTAGAGTGATTTGGGTGATGGGGCTGAGGAGGACTGTGGGTATTTTTGCTTCCCTAAGCCACCCCTTGGTTGCCCTCGGTGCGTGGTTTGGTTCTTCAACCTGGATCATAGATTGGCTTTGCATTGTTCCTGGATATGGACTTAATGAATTGACTCTCACAGAAACCTCCAATTACTCATTTCACTTTTATATGTACAGACATCTATTTGCACCTGAGTGTTTTATGTCCTAGTTTTGCAGATCCACAAATCACTAACTTTGTCAGCAAAAGGACTGCTTTCTTTTGCAGATATCCTGTTTGCCAGAGAGTAAACACGTTTTTCTCTCTCCATCTGCACAATTCCATTTTGACTCCAGGCAATACAGGCAATGCCTGTGCAGCCATTCAGGTGTCTGTCAATTAACCCATAGTAACTGCAATCAGTCCCTGGCTGCCCAGTTTCCTCCTTGAATCCTGATACCAAGATGCCATTAGAAGGGGAATGTCATGGGCAGAAATGTAAACGACTAAAGATTGCAAGTGTGTGTTGGGGAGGGGAGGGTTGGATCCAGGTATGTTCCCTTTAATTATACTCAAAAGTCAAATATAAATTATATTACTGTTTGTTTGGGGATCCATGGCTTTTCTGCAACCCAATAACATAGTGTATGAGTTCCTATTGCTGCTCTAACAAATGACCACAAACTTAGTGACTTAAAATAACATAAATTTATTATCTAACAGTCCTGAACATCAGAAATCCAAAATGGTTCTCATCAAGTTAAAATCAAGGTGTTAGCAAGGCTGCATTTCTTCCGAAGGCTCTAGCAGAACCCGTTTCCACTTTCTAGAAGCTGCTCACATTCTTTGGCTCACAGCCCTCTTCCTCCAACTTCAAAGCCAGCAATGTTGGGCTGAATCTTTCTAACACTGTCATCTTCCTGGTTTTCTTCTGCCTCCCTCCTGGCCTTTTAAGGACGCTTGGGCCCAGCTGAATAATCCAGGATCATCTCTCTATTTTAAAATCAGCTGATTAGCAACTTCATTCGATCTGCAACATTAATTCCATCTACCACCTTAATTCCCCCTTGCCATGTAAACTAATAAATCACATGTTCCAGAAATTAGGACAGGGACAACTTTCAAGGGTGGGGGGAGCCTTGTTCTCTCTACCACACATAGAAAGTCAAAACAGTCTCTCAAAATTTCAGCTTGAGTACTCCTGCTTCCACACTCTTTACCCTAAATGTTGGATTGATGTCTTTGGATGTATGAAGACCCCATAAATATGTGATAATCTCTCATGAGCTTCCTTCCCACCACAATAAATACCACAGTAAGGTGTCTTCCTAACAAAGGAAGCTCTTTTCAGTGTTTGATGGGGGTCACTGAAACATCTCTTTGACCTTCCTTATTTTTCTCCCTCACAGGCCTCACAAACACATGGAATTTCTAGCATCAGTTACTTCTTTGGTTTAGGAACTGTCTCTTCAACTTTTTTAAATTATAAAACTTGGTAACACATCAGTCTACTGACACAATTGAGACCTTGGCATGTATAAATGTATCAGAGAAATTAGATGGCTACCTGGTAGGATGCAGGATAGGTAAACTAGGTAAATTTTGAGTTGAGGGAAGATAGGGGAAAAATTTAGGTCTTGGGACATTGGAGAGACAAAGGGGGTAGGAGGACTTACTGTATTAGAGGATGATACACATGGCTGGGAGGGCCTCAGACAGACATGTTCATTCATAAGTTCAACAAATAGTGCTTATTTCATGTAGTAACTATGCAACATATTGGAGTTTCAAATGTGAACAAAATATCCAGTAGCTTCCCTCCCAGATGTCAGTGTAGAGGCACTCAGTGGGATACCATGAAGGTGAATGCATTTACTTGTCCGTTTTTTCTATGTTTAAATCCTTGTTCCTTCACTCAGCATGTGGCTTCTCCACAGTTACAAAGAACTTTGAATCTTGGTTATAGGCTTGCCACATTTATTGTAGACGGATTTGTACAGTTCAAGTGGACACAGTATATAAGCACCTTAGCTTTAATAAGGAATGTGTTATACCAGCGTTGTGTAAGCCATGCAAATTATTGTTAATATTATTATTTTGCTGATATTTTGAACACTTGTTTTTATTGATGTATAGATAATTCTTTGTTGTAGGAGACTGTACTTTGTATCATAGGATATTTAACAGCATCCTTGGTCTCTACTCACTAGATGCCAGTGTACCCTCCCAGTTGGGACAACCAAAAATTTCTCCAGAAATTGCGAAGTGTCCCCTGGGAGGCAAAATCACTCCCATTGGAGAGCCACTGATGAACAGCATATAAACAGAAATATGCATAGACCACAAGTGACAGCTTGACTAATTTTTAAGAAGTGAATACACGCATGTAACTTTCATCCAGATCCAGGAAAAGAACATCACTAGCACCCAAGAATCTCTCCCCTTTTAACTCCTTTCAGTTCTTTCTCAATCAATACATAATTACAATTCAGATTTCCTATAGATCAGTTTTGCCTGTTTTTAGGCGTCATGTAAGCGTAATCACATAATATATAATCTTTGGGTCTGTGAGAGTTCTCCCTTGTGCCACATGTTGTAATGGTTTGTTTATTTTCATTGCTTTATATGATTCCATTGTGGTAATACCATAATGTATTTAACCCTTCTAAACTTTTGAAAAACATTTGAATTGTTTCCAATTTTTGACTGTTATGAGTAATGCTGCTATGAACATTCACATATGTACCTTTTGGTAAATTTTGGGAAATTGGCGTATTGGCCTCCAAATGAAATTCCTGGGACTTGGGTATGTGTACTTTCAGTTTTAGTAGATACCGTCAAGTTTTCCAGGGTGGTGCTGCACACTTTTATCCCCACCAGCAGTGCTTGAAAGTCCATTTGATCTGTCATTGCCAATGACTAAGTAATTTTAGCCATTTTGGTAGATATGCAGTCTCATTGCATTGTGGTTTTAGTTTGCATTTCCCAGATTAAGTATGTTTTCATACAGTTATTGTCCATTTTCATATCTTCTTTTGTGAAAGAATGTATTCAAGTCTTTTGTCCATTTTTTTTTTCCAGTTGAGTATAAAATTATACCATTTGCTCCTGTGGTAATCAGTTTCTTTAGAATGTTTACCTCTCAGCTTAAACTAATAAAGAAATAGTCTGGTTTTGTTCATTTCTCTGTTGTGGGCTTCATTGCTGTGAGTCCATTCACCAGTCATAGTTTCCCCTGGTTAAATTGATCAAATGGAAGCCACAAACTGGCCAATCTAAGGATGAGCCTGGGGGCCTGACAGTCCTGCCAAGATTGGTCTTGGCTGAAATAATCCTGCAATCCTTCCTTCTCCTCTTCTTTCTTCTCTTCCTCCTCCTTTTAGCTACAGAATCAACAGACAGATCGTCATAGATAGAATTAGCTCATTTGATACCATAGTTTAATACATGTTGAATGTTGCCATAAATGTTTTCCAGGATATTTATTTATTGGATTATTTTGTGAACTAATTTGCTGCCTGGGATGACTACTTAGTGAAGTAAGAGTTTAATTTTAGGGAGTCTCACAGACAAATGAACAAAGGCCCAGACCTATTCTTTTCCTTCATGCCAACAATAAGAACTGTATTTTCCTTCCACAGGGGTTTTTGGCTACCTTTGCTAGTATGACATCACATGCAAAATAGAGCCTAAATCACCTTTCTTATTCTCAGGCTTCCTCACAAAACCAAAGTCTACCCCTGGGATGCTCTCTTTCCACAGTCATGCACCACCTCCTCTTCTTTCCCTTATTACATAACCATCCAGAACCCTGTGTACTTCTTCCACATCAGGCTAAGATGTCATCACCTCTAGCTTTGGATGCACTCGGTGTTTGGATGGGCAGTCTCCAAGGAGCATTTCATCGGCCCATGCTGTTCTTAGTGCTGCCAAAGGTAGGGCCCCTGCCAGTGATGCGTACTTAAGCTAATAGCCTGTGGGTTTCTGGGAAACAAAAGGGCAGGTGATGGAGGACAGCCATCAGAAATTGGCAGGAAACAAGGCTCTTTTTGAGCAAAACCATTAAGAAGAACATGAATCAAATAGAAAGAATCTCAGAGGCTCTGGAAATATGATTGTGTTCTCATCTATATCTCTCAAGTAGAAAGAAATTGAAAGAGATGGCTAGCATCCAAAATTCCCAAATCTTTGACCTCTGCTGTCACAGGAACTGGAGGAAGAGATGCAGCAGGGACACAGAGCAAATGTACTTCATTACTCATACTGAAACTTAGTTCCAAGTCCTATGTTCTGAAGCAATAAAGAATAAGCAATTCTTCTTTCTACATGGCAGTACTTTATGAATTTAAAGTTGGTGATCATTACTCCCCTGAGTCTTCTAATGAATGTGCGGAGGTTGGATTGGGAATAAGGTCTGAGGTTCTTTGGCCAATCAATGAGTCAATGAAATGTATGAGGCATGTAGTAAGTTCTCAGCATTATGTAGATGCCAAAGGGGATACAGAATAAGAGCCAACATTTGTATAGTGCTTACTTTGTGCCAAGCACTGTTCTAAAGGCTTAATCCACACAACTCTTTAATGTATGTACCATTACTAACCCCATTTTACAGATGAGGAAACTGAGGCTCAGAAAGGGTAAGTAATAAAATCCAAGGCTGCATGTTAAGTCACAGAGGTAGGATTTATATCCAGGCATTCTGGCTTCCTGGCGTATGGTCTTATCCACTAAACTAATGGAACATGAGGGAATATTAAATATACAAAATGTCTATAGTCATATCCTCAGAGAGATCATGGTCTGGGCTGAAATAGATAAAGAAGATAAAGAGTAAAGGAGCCAATCCTTGGAAATTGCACAGGATTTCAACAGGTGCAGAAGGAGGTGAAGGTTTAGGAAGTGAGTATTTGGGGACATTTAGCATTCCTGCCCCACTATTGCCAGTAGGGATTATCAAGCATTGTGACAACCAAGAGCTTCTCCACAGGTTTGCAAAAGCCTACATGTTTAGAAGAGCTGAACTACATATACAATGGCTCAGAACAGTGGTCCTCATGAATATCAGCATCACCTGGAGGGTTTGTTAAAACGCAGACTGCTGAGCCCTGCCTCCAGAGTTTCTCATTCTGTAGGTCTGGGGTGAGACCCAAGAATCTGAATTTCTAACAGATTCCTAGGTGATGCTGATAATGTGGGCACCTCACTTTGAGAACCACTGATCTTGAAGCAGAAGCCAGCAGGACAAGAGAGTAAGGAGAAGGGTTTGGGGTGAGTACAATAGAAGATTAAAAAATGAAGAAATATAATGATTATCTAATAGTAACAGCCAACTTCAGTGACAATTTATTCTGAGTCAGTACTGTGCAAAGAACTTGACATATATTATTTCTCTTAATCCTTGCCACAAATTGTAGATGCCATTATTATTTCCAGTTTACAAGCCAAGAAAACTTAAATACATTAGGAAAATTTCCAGGTCATATATCTATAACTTTAAATCCATATCCAGCCATTTCTAGGGTGCAACCATTAGCCAATACTGCTGTTCCACAGTTCTGAGAGGTGTTTTGTTATGATGTGCTAGGAAGTAGATACTCTTTCAAAGTTTCTAATCAGTGATGTAGCAAGGCAAAAGTGATAATTAGGATAAATTATTTTGGTAGAATTGTGCAATGTTTAAAATCTGAGACGATGGCTATAGATCTTTACAGCAATACAGGCATGATCAAAATTTCAGGAACATAACTTTGCATCCTTTACTATCTATTTGCAAAGTGAGCGATATATATTTTAAAACACAGATTTTGTGATCAGAAGGCTTTCATCTTGGATCTGCGGCTTACAATTGATTCATTTATTCAAAAATATTACTGGAATCCACTAAAAATGGCAATAATTCTTTCTCTTGAAAGCTTTGATTGGTTATCATTTTGTTTTGAGACAAATAACCAAACCCAAGTTAAACTTTTCTCACTGACTGCTTTTTAAATCTCTTCGTCTTTGGTGTCCTACAGTTCCATTAGGATAGGTCTAGGTGTGGATTTATTTTTAAACTTCTTGGGTTTGAGTTGGTGTCTTTCTGGAAAATTCCCCATTATTAATTCTTCAAATATTGCTTCTTCCTCATTCACACTATTATTTCCTTCTGGAATTCTAATTAGAGTATGTTGGATTTTTCCATTCTCTCTGCTTATTTTATCAATCTCTTTCATTATTTCAATATGTCTACTTCAGAACATTCTGGATAATTTCTTTGGACCTATTTTTCTTTTACTAATTTTCTCCTCACTTATTTCTAATCTTCTTTTAATCCATTCATTGTTTACTTTCATTTAATTTATTGCCACTTTAATTTTCAAATTATATTTCTTCAGATCTGTTTTTCTTAAGAGTCTTTGGTTTATTGTTTATGTTTTCAGACTTCACTCCTTGAAACATATCAAACATTTAAATTTTATATCCAGAATCTGATAATTCCAATATCTGGAATTTTGTCCGTATGATTCAGCAGTGTTATTTATTCTGGCTCTTACTCATGGTTCTTTGTTTACCTGTATATTTGCAATTTTTGGCTTTTTGCTCGTATCTCTTGGATCATTATCCGAGAGAATTTTTTCAGGTCATGTTGAAATTAAAGTCCTTCAGAGAGGACTTCGTTTTGCTTCTTCTTATCACCTGGAGAAGGCAGTAAAATCCAGGACACTTTTATATCAAAATTTCTATTTGAATTTTTTTTGTACCACCCAGAAAGTTTTAACTTGGGCCAAAAACCTGTTTGAGGGCTGGCTTATAGTTCCAAATTCTTAAGAGTGACTTTTTTCTTTACACTTAGTGCCAAAGTGAAGGAAAAAAATGCTTCCTTGCTATTTACTTCTAGGAGGAAATTGTATTCCAATGAAGTCTCAACTTTATGTGAGGGCCTACCATTAGACTTTCTATTTTAGGTGTGCCCTAAGGTTTGTCTACTTTCTTCTGTGCCTTACATGGGCTTCAAAACATATGTTCAAGTTCACCAGGGTTCATCAGATTTCCTTAGAGTCAAAGCTGGATTTTGTACTTGCTTGCTTTTTACCTCTCCATATACTTTGTTTTGCCGTATTATATACTTTCTTGCCAGTTTAGTAGTGCACTTAAAATATTCTAAATACACACACACACAAGATTTCAGCCATTTTTGTCAGAAAAGTTGTTCAGAATATCTGATTATCTAGTCTGCTAAATTGTAGAAAATACAAGCCCCAAGTTAAACTGAAAATGTATTGCTAACTATATCAAAAAAAAAAAGAGAAAAAACAGTCATTTTCATTAAAAGATATCATTAGATAAAAATGGCAAATGAACTCCCTGAGGACAGAAACAATATATATATTTTTATTTGTATCTTTAGAGCTTACTACTATGTCTAAAATGTAATGATTTCCATAAATAACAAATGAATAAAATAATATAAGCATTTATAGTGCATTGGAGGCTTCAAATAGTTTGATCAGTATAACTCATTATTAAATGTATTTGGACATATGCTCAACTGGTTCCTAAATATTCAGACACCAATATATACATATACTGTATATATTATATGTACATATATACAAATGCATATGTACACATATATGTATACGTACATATATATTTCTCACATGTATTTTACTAAGTGATTCTACCATTTTAACATAATCACAGTTATTGCTAAGCCTGGCACACCTCTGATAAGCTAGCAGGCAGCCCCTATTAACAGGCAGGAACATATTTCAGCAACCTTGATTAGAGCTAACCTATTTCAGATTCTGAATTCTAAATATGTCCATCTAAATCTAGTTGGTGATCCATCTACCAGCATAAAGGTTATCCAAGGAACTTCCCCGTGGCTTTGTTCTGAGCTCAGAGGAGAGCATGCTGTTGAACACAGAATCACTGAACGCAGTAGAACTGAGGCAAGGAGGGTCCCCGCCAAAGCTATTCCATTTACAACTAGGAGCTCTTCGAAACATGACAGAAAAGGGAGGTATGGAAACAGTAAGAGTTTTACATTTCTGTCAGCTCAGGTTCTGAGGTCTATAGCTAATTCTGACTGGCTGACAATCTGTGGTGTAATTAACTAAAGAAATACATTGCTTTGAGATCAGGAACTGTTTTGTCTCTTTTAAAAGGAATTTAGAATAATTATAGATAGATATTGGAATCAAACAAAACTAGTTTCAAATCTGGCATGTCACTTACTTTTTGTCAGCAAGCAAACTACTAACCCTTTCAAGTCCCTGTTTCATCAACAGGGAAATGCAAATAATAACACATAAGGCTGTGTTAAGATTTTTAAAAAGATTTGCACAGTGGCTTATACATAAACATACAATAAAATTTAGCTGTTAATAATTAGTATTTTTTCCTTTTTCATGAAGCCTAGTGTAATGTGTTCTTTGCTCAGTAGGACAAATTAACTGAAAAAGCCAGCCATCTTTACTTGTTTAAGTGAGTATCCACATTCCTGTGCCTTTGGCCTTCACCATTGTAAAAAACAAGAATCAGGATGATTCTTTGTTCAGTGAAAACAAAGCCATATATAGATCTATTCACTTCAACTGTTAAAGAACTTGTGAAGTGGATTTTCAAAGAAGGAGGCAAGAGTTGTTTCTTGCCCCATCAAAAGGTAGAAAAAATCCCCAGCACCTGACGCCAGCTTCACCCTGGAACCAGCAGCCTGCATCCTGTCTGCTTTGCTTTGGCAAAGCTTGTGTACTTCCATTGACTCAATATGCTGACACACAGCTCTGCCGCTACTGCAGCCACTACCCACGTAATCTCTCTCAGGAAACGCTGTGTATTCTTGCCAACCTCTGCAAAGAGGTTAGAGATAAAGACTGGTTTTCTGGAGGACCTGTTTTGTGGCCTCGGTAAGGGTCCTTTCAACTGTTTCCTTTGTTTGCTTGAGGAACTCCCGCCTTGCCTCTAGCAATTCAGCTTGTTCTCAGAAAGAAATATGGAGTCCTAAAAGAAACCTTTCCTTCTGATTCAAGGAAGCTATGCAGAACTGGCACAGACCATCAAATAGCAAGCAGAGGAATATTTCTATGGCTAGGGTTAGAGAGGGATAGAGGTTTTGTGGTCAGAGCACAAAACCATTAATGGAGTTTCAGGGTTTCTTTCAAAACCCACCATCTCCTCCTCCCTCCCATTTTAAAACTTGATTTGTGACTGTAAGCTAATTACTTAGATGTCCTGAAATTCAAGGTTCTCCTCTGGAGATTGAAAGCAGATATTTTTGCTAAGGCATTTTTGTTTTCCCGCAAGATATGTTCACGCCACGTACCTTGCTTATTATATTGAATGGGTGTTTTGCTGCATGCACTTTTAGAGCTTCCCACAAAAACCTTATGTCCAAAATAGTGGGTACAGTGTGAGCTGCTTATCTAGAGGGGGATCTCTAATAGTGTTGTGCAGAGAATAGTGTGTTATCTATGATTCTGCCCAATGGGTGAAACTGTTTTCATCTTGAACTACAATTATGAAATAACTCCTTCACCAAGAATAGAATAAAATAAAATATTCTTCCCATTGTTTTACTGGACAGGAGGTGCACTGAGGTGAAGAGCACAGTGTCATCAGAGCAGACTAGAGACAAGGATACTTTATTTGTCTACGTTCTAGCTATGAGAAGTTGGATAAGTACTCAGTTTTTTCTAGTCCCATTCCCTTATTTTTATGTGCCTTATTGTACTAGCTAGGACCTGCAGTACAATGTTGAATAGAAGTTGTGAGATCAAACATCTTTTGCCTTATTCCAAAATTTAGGAAGAAAGGGTTTTTGAAGTTGTCTTTGATCATATTGTGGCAGATCCCTTCTATTTCTTGTTTCCTGAGAATGGATGATAAATTTTGTTAAATATTTTTTCTACATTTATTTATATGATCTCTTAGTTTTTCTTTTTAGTTGGTTAATAGGGAAACACATTGATTGACTTTGAGTATTAAACCAACCTTGCTTTTCTAGGATACACTTCAGTTGGTCACAACTTATTTCCTTTTATCTATTGGTGGATTTGATTTGCTACCATTTTTGCTATGGATGTTTGTATTTATGTTCATGAGGCATATTGATTTGTAGTTTTCTCATCTTATAGTTTCTATGGTTGGTATCAGTGTAAAGCTTTTATTTTCTGCAAAACTTTGTATAGAAATTGTGTTATTTCTTCCTTAAATGTTCAGCAGAATTCATTATCTCTAGTGATACCACCTGGGGCCTAGTGTTTTCTTTGTAGTAAGGTTATTAAATACAAATCCAATTTTTTTTTCAAATGCAATTTCTTTAATAGATATACTACTATTCAGATACTCTGTTTCATCCCAAATTAGCTTTGGAAATTCTTGACTTCTAAGAAGTTTTCCATTTCATCTCAGGGGCCAAATGTATTGGCATAAAATTGTTCATAATATCTCTGTTTTCCTTTTAATACATCTAGATCTGTGGTGATGCCTCCATTTCATTCCTGATTTTGATAGTTTGTCATTTCTTTTTTTCTCCTGATCAGTCACACTAGAAATTTACCAATTTTGTTGATCTTTTCAAAGAGCTAGCTTTTTCTGTCATCAATTTTCTCTTTTGTTTTTCTGTTTTCCATTTCTTTAATATTTGCTTTTATCTTTAATCTTACTTTGTGTTATTTGCTTTTCTTTTTCAAGCTTAGATTGCTGATTTAAGATCATTCTTGGTTTCTAATATAAGTATTTAAAGTTATAGATTTCACTGTAAGCACCCTACTGATTTTATGTTGTGTTTTAATCTTAACTGAATTTAAGATATTTTAAAATTTTCTTTGTCATTTTTTGTTTGACCTATAGGTTATTTAGATGTGTTATTTAATTTTCTAATATTTGAAATATTTTCAGAAAAAAATTTTTAGATTTCTAATTTAATTCCATTGAAGGATCAAATAAAATAATTTTCAATCAATAAGACTTCAATTCTTTTTTTATCAATTTAGTTGATTTATAGAAATGTGTTTTATGCCTTAGAATATAGCTTTCCTTGGTGAGTATTTAGTGTACACTCAAAAGAATGCTCATTCTGCTGTTGTTAGGTGGACTGTTCCATAAATGTTAGTTAGGTCAAATTAGTTGATAACATTTTCCAGTCTTTTTACTTTTCCTAATTTTCTGTTTGTTCTATTAATTATTGAGAGAGGAGTGTTGAAGTCTCCAACTCAAGTTGTGAATGTGTCTCTTATCAGTTCTACCAGTTCTTGCTTCATGTATTTTGAAGCTTCTTTTCACATGCATACAAATTTAGGATTGTTATGACTCAATGACAAATTGACACCTTAACACTATAAAATATTCTTCGTAATCACCCTATATTTCTTTTTCTGAACCACTTTGAGAGTAGGAAATACAGTTACACAAGCTTTCTTTCTTTTCTTTTTTAAATTTACTCTTTATTTATTTATTTATTTATGGCTGTGTTGGGTCTTCATTGCTGCACGCAGGCTTTCTCTAGTTGTGGCGAGCAGGGGCTACTCTTCATTGCAGTGCACAGGCTTCTCATTGTGGTGGCTTCTCTTGTTGTGGAGCATGGGCTGTAGGCGCACAGGCTTCAGTAGTTGTGGCACACAGGCTCAGTAGTTGTGGCTCACGGGCTCTAGAGTGCCAGCCCAGTAGTTGTGGCTCACGGGGCTTAGTTGCTCCATGGCATGTGAGATCTTCCAGACCAGGGCTCAAACCCTTGTCCCCTGCATTGGCAGGCAGATTCTTAACCACTGCACCACCAGAGAAGTCCCTACATAAGCTTTCTTAAGTTTAGTGTTTTTATGGTATTTTTTTTCATCCTTTTACTTTTAAACTGTTTTATACTTGAGATGGGTTTCTTGTAACAGTATTTAGTTGGGGCTTGCTTTTTAAGCCACTATAACAATCTCTGTTTTACAATTAATTTATTTAATATAATTATTAATTTTAATGTAGCTATCAATAGGTCTGGATTTAAATCTATTTGTTTTCTATTTGTTCTATTTTTTCTTACTTTTTTTTTGGATTAAGTAATAATTTTTTATGACTCCTTTCTAAGTGCATTTATAACTTTCCTAGCCAAATCTCTTTTTTTCATTTATTTGTCTACATATTTAATTTTGGTGGTTGCTGTATGGTTTACAAAATACATCTCCATATTACTAGAGTCTACCTTTAAATAATCTTATACCACTTCATGTATAGTCTGAGAAGCTTACAGCAGTGTGCTTCCACTTTCACTGTCCCTTTCCTTTGTGCTGTTTTTGTCATACAGTTTACATGTGTTATAAATTCAATAATTTATTATTATCACTTCTATTTAAGCAGTTCTTTTCAAGAAATTTTAAAATGGAAAGAAATGTATATTTACTCACAAATCTAACATTTCCAGTGCTCTTCATTTTTTTGTGAAGGTCAAAATTAGCATCTAATATCAGTTTCTTTTTGCTTGAAGAACTTTTTTTAATGTTTCTTGTAATGCATATCTGCTAGTAATAAATCCTTTTAGGTTCTGATTATCTGAAAAATTCTTTATTTTTGAAAGATATTTTCCCTAAGAATAGATTTCTAAGTTGGTAGTTTATTTTCCTTCAAAATTTTAAAAATGTTGCTCGTTTGTCTTCTAGCTTGCATAATGGCTCATGCTTTTTGTTCCTCTTTATGTAATGTGTCTCTTTGTCTGGGTGCTTTTAAAATTTTCTTTTTATGGCTGGTTTTCAGCAATTCGATCATGATTGCTTTGGTATAATTTTGTTTATTTTTATTTTGTTTGGGATTCATTGAGCTTCTTGGATTTATAGTTTTCATCAGATTTGGAATACATTTGAGCATGATTCCTACAAATATGTTTTTGAATCATATGCATATTATCTGCTTGATATTGTCCCATGGATCATAAATACTGTTTATTTTCTTTCTGTGCTTCTTTTTGGATTACTTTTTGCTATGATTTCAGGTTTGCTGATTGTTTCTTCTTCAGTGTCTAATCTGTGAATCCCTCTCAATGTATTTTAAATTTTGTATATTTCCAAAAATTTTATTTGGATCATTTGTTTTATCTTTCATTTATCTCTTCATTATGTTCATGTCTCCTTTATTTTCTTCAACATGTGAAGTTTACTTGTAATACCTGTTTTTATGTCCTTGTCTGCTCATCTTAACACCTCTGTCTTTTTTTGTGTCTATTTCTATTGAATAATTCTTCTCCTGATTATGTATTATATATTCCTGCCTTTCCTGCATTCCTGGAAAATTTTTATTATGAATTTTACACTGTTTGATGGAGATTTTTTTGCATTCTTTTGAATAGTGTTAGATTTTCTTCTGGCACCCAGATAAGTTATTTTAAATCAATTTGATTCTTTTGAGACTTGACTTTATGCTTTATTTATTGCCTTTTCAGAGCAGCTTTTAGCCTGGGGATAATGTAACTCCTATACTATGGTAATGTCCTTGTAAGGATTCTATTCATTGATATCTTTCCATTCTGTCTGGTGGAAACACAGACTCTTCTCAGCTTTGTATGAGGAATTTTCAACCCCCTGCTTTGTGGCAATTCTTTTCTTGTGGGTTTCTTCTCATGTCTGTGCAGATAAGTGCTCAGCTAAATGTTCAAGCTAAAGGTTCTGCAGATCTCCAGAGCTCTCTCTCTCTCTCTCTCCCCTCTCTGACACTGCAGCTTCTTCCTCTATCATAGCTGCTACTCAAATGTGGGTTTCTTTCTCCTCAGCTACTTGGGTCCTCTAGGCTCTGGGTTCTTCCTTCCTTGAACTGTAGCCTACAAATTGCCTCCAGTAGTAAGCTGGGGATTTGTAAGGCTTAGCTCATTTGTTTTACTCTTCTCAGGGACCACAGTCTTCCACTGCTTTTTGACCAATGTCTGAAAACCATTGTTTTATGTATTTTGTCTGAATGGCCTGCTGCCTATGGTTTATGAATGGTTGATTTGTGGTTCACATATTAGTCTCTGTTCAAAGTTGTTTTGTCCTGAAAGCCCCAAATGTATCTTTACTATTCACTTATTCTTTACATTATTGCTGAAAAACTATGTGAGGCCCTGGGGAAATGGATGAGTGAGACAGTTACTATCCCAGAGAGCCACCTGAGCATGTGGGAAACAAACTTTTAAAATAATAATTTGACTATATGGCTACAATGTGCACATGCCTGCTATTATAAGATGAATAAAGTGTCATGGGAAACCAGAGGGAGAAGAAATTAATCATAACTGGAACGGGTTAGGAGCAGGGAGGAATAGGTAGACTTCACTTAGGAGGTGACTCAACTGTGGTGCAGTTCAACAATCTATGTCCCATAAAAACTAAAAAGGAGCAAGACAATTTTTTGAGATACAGGTTATAACTCTGTTGGCATTCTTAGTGAACTTAACAAACTTGAACACTTAAAATTCATATGATAATAATAAAAGGGTTTAACCTCACTACATACTTGAAGATGAGAGAACAAAAGAGCTGAGAGATGAAGTACTGTGGAAAAGTTTTAAACTACATTTCAATGGTAATTAATAATTTTTGTTTGTTCACCCTTCACATGAGTATTCCATTTAATCTTTACAACAGCTCTATGAAATAGCGCCATTATTATCCGCTCTCTTTTGCAGATGAAGAAACTGAGGTACAGACAGGTTAAGTAAACTGCCATAAGCCATGTATACTACATGGTAGAACGAGGATTCAAGCTGAGGATGTCAGGCACTAGAGTTGTGTTCTTAACTAGTACACTAGCTGTTTTGCTCTTTAAATTCAACAGCTGTTCATATCTTCTCTCAAAAAAATCTGATAAAAATTCTTTAAAGTAATAAACTCAAATATGTTTTAAATATTTAGCCATGTAAGTACCTATTATATGAGTTCTATGCATAATCTTATTTGTTTATACTTTATGGAGTAGATTTCCTTTTAGAAAGATATTTGGAAACCAGACACAGATAGGATACATGATTAATCAAAGAAATTAAAATAGAATCAGAATGATACACTACTTTTCCATTTGCCAAACTGATAAATATCAGAAACAATATTGGTAACTAATGTTAGAAGGGTGGAAAGGTATGAAGCAATACTTTTCATGTATTCATAGTGAGATTGATAATTGATAATTTTTTGAGGGTAATTTGGAAATATATGACAAAACCTTAAGATTTAATTTCCTTTGATACAGTAATTTTGTAACAGAGAAGAACAAGCCTAATTCAATTTTGCTCTGTTGCCAGTGCTTAGTCATGCTGGCCTTGCATCTTTCTAAAAGAATGTTGCCTATAGCCTGAAATATACGTAATAACACTTTCTCAAGTCTCTGCATCCCAGGCTTGACATTTAAAGGCCTAATACTTTTCATTCATAAAGAGATAAAAAGTTGCTTAACAGAGAATAACATTTATTTTGTTGGAGGTTTACAGGAACATTTGACCAGACCCACGTGGACTGGACAACTGCAAGAGCAAAGGATTTTCATGTCCCCTCCAGGGTCTGCAGGGTCTGATGGGCACCAAGAAGTCTGCAACAACCAGCCACACCTCTCCCCTTTTTATAAAAGAAGTCTGAATTCTAACTCGTTTAAGATGGTTCTTTGGGATGCTAGTCTGCCATCTTCTCAATCTGGAGACTATCTGAATAAAGTTGCTATTCCTTGTCCCAACACCTTGTCTCTCCATTTACTGGCCTGTCATGTGATGAGCAGTACGAGCTGGGACTTGGTAACAATTTATGTCCTAGGAATATGCCTGGAAGAAAAGATCATAAATGCAAACAAAGAATAATAAACTACAAAGTTCATAATAGTGTTATTTAAAACAGTGAACAGTTATAAACTTTTTTTAAATATTAAAACTAAAAAAATTGGTTAAATTAACTATTATACAGTAATTCTTTTTTAATCTTATATAGTAAAAAATATATAATAATACAGTAAAGGGCACAATTTCAATTTCATACAGATACACACATGTTAGCAGCCATCAATTAATCATAAAATTGTATGTGACATGTTTTTATTTGTTTTCTCTTGTATTTTCTAAACCTATAACAATAAATGTTAATTCTTTTTACAACCAGAAGCACACAGAGACAAAATAAAAATAAGTAAAATCCAGCATCTAAATTCAGACTGAAAGAAAATTTTTGAACTTAGAAAGGTATGACATTCAAGAAAAATCAAGGGGAGAATTATACAATATTCTGCTTAATTTTATCAGTTTTCAGGATTACATGGTTAATTCTGATATATTTCCCTTCCCTCTTAGTATCATAATTATTAGATACCTGAATTTTCTCAATAACTTGCCCAGTGTCTTTATATCTCTGTGAATGTGTATATGGTTAAGCAGCTTGATTTAAACAATTCAATCACATGGAAGTCTTATCTCCACAATTCTAACTATTCAGATATTTGTATATCTGTTGATACTGAATGATGAAGCTTTCTAATTCTGATGATTCCCTTTTGCCCACTCAACCCATCCCAGTTGGGAACTTTCCACTTCAAGCATCTGGGGAAAGAGGGCTGTGGCAGAACCTCGCAGAACAAGAGTTAGTTCTCAGCTTTTGAATTCAAAATAGGATTTTGTTGAGTTGTGACTTGCCTTACTGTGTATAATAAGCTGGGTGCTTTGCAGAGAACACTATCAATATTCAAAGATCTATTAATTTTCAGTGCTTCCTTTGGGTGTGTAACTTGATATACATCAATTAACTTGAAAGGAAGAATCATCTCTATTTACTAATCTAAGAAAGTGAGGCTTAAAAAAGTTAAGCAACAAGTCATGAAGGCTCATTTTAAGCATAATCACTATGCTCTTATGAAAGTATTGACTTTTTTATACTTAAGTATTCAAAACATATGATTTTTTAATTTCATTGGTTCTTCAATTGTCCAGTCCATAGTTTTCTAAGGATAACCAAAAATTGAGCCAAAGATATATCTTTAGCTTTCATTTCTAAACAAAGTTTTATACATTTTGAAATATATCAAATCCCCAGAGGACTATTGTTTAAAAATTATGGATTGACAAATTATGGGCGTGGAGCTTTCTTTGTGAATGTTTTTGAAAATGAATTCAATTTGTTTAATGGAAATAGGGTTATTCAGATGTTCTGCTCCATTTTATGTAGTTTGGTAGATTATATTATGTAATAGTATGCCCATTTCATCTATATTGTCAAATTTATTGACTTTAAACTCTTCAGAATAGTTCTTTAATTTCCTTTTAATGTGTGAGTAATCAGTAGTGATATACTTTCATTCATTTCTGCTATTAATGAATTGTATTTTCTATTTTTTTGTTAGTCAGTCTTGCTGGAGACTTATTAATTATATTAATTTCTTTTGGCTTTGCTAATTTTCTCCATTGTTAAGCTATTTTTTATTTCATTGATTTATGCTGTTATCTTTATTATTTGCTTCCTCCCCTAGCTTTTAGTTTAATTTGCTCTTCTTTTCCTACTTTTGTCAGATGGGATCATAAAGCATTAATAAGGAAAGAAAAAGAAAAAAGAGAATGCAAAGAAAGAGATTACTAAGGGGGAAGTGCAATTGTTTCTATTCACAGAAGATATGATTGTTCACATAGAAATTCCCATGTAAAAAAAAAAGAATAAAAAAGTCTAAAAGAACAAGTAAATGTGCTAAAATATACACAAAAAACTTAGAAAATAAATTGATGAAATTTTCCAGGAAATAAATATAAAGGTAAAAAATATTGGAAACTATGTGAGAATAGAAAAATAAAAAGATCAGTTCAGGAGGTCTTTCAACTATCTGTAGTTTGAAGAAGAGAGAATAAGGAAAGTAGAAATGATATTATCAAGGAAATAATAATAATAAAAAAAAAGTCCAAGAACTGATGTGTGTAAGGTTCTACTGAATGCCCAGCACTCTTACAAGATAACTGAAAAGATATTAAAAAAGCAAATATATACATTCAATTAGATTTTTAATACTTTTCTACTTTTCCAGTTAATTTTAAAGAGTTTATATATGTGTGTGATATTTTAAAAAGCATATTTATATACACACAAAGATAGTTGATTTTTAAATATTTTTTGCTCTTCCAGTTAACTTGAAAGAGTATATATGTGTATTTATGTGTCTAATAAAAAACAGTATTTATTGCTTGATGAAAGACCAGACAAATTCAGGAGAAAGCTTGTTAATCAGAGAATAGAAAGAGGGAACATACTAATGCTCATTGAGCAGCAGGAACTTTTCATATATATATATATGTGTGTGTGTGTGTATATATATATATATATATGTATATATATTTTATTTTACCTTCTCAAAAACTCTGCAAGGCAGGTATTATTATCATCATTTTAGAAACATTAACACATATATAGTTAATAATCTCCTGGGAGCTTAAATTCAGGTCTATATGATTCCAAACCACTTTCTTGTCCTACTTCAGCAAAAGCCAAGACTTGAGAAGTACCTTTAAGACTGGTTAGAAGTAAGTACTATTTAAGTAATTGCGGATATTATTTAGCATAACTTAAGCTATTTCATATATAAGAGGAAAAAGGGAATTTCTTTCAGTCATCCGTTTATTTAACAAATATTTATTGAATTTCTACTTGATGCCAGGCACAGAGATGATAGGATTCAACTCTGCTCAAGACACAGCCCTTGCACCTAGGGTGCTTCCAGCACTAGGGGTTAGGGAGAGAGAAACCAGGTCGTGGGAGGACAGTGTGGTAAGTATTGTGATTGG
Source organism: Pseudorca crassidens (assembly GCF_039906515.1). NCBI lineage: Eukaryota > Metazoa > Chordata > Mammalia > Artiodactyla > Delphinidae > Pseudorca > Pseudorca crassidens. The sequence continues at coordinate 72,098,646 of NC_090304.1, read as the reverse complement.
GGGAGTATGTGTACAGAAGTGCACCCAGGAAAGATACCTAAATGAAGCCTTCGACAGCAACCCCCTGATACAGGAAGGATGAGTATGTGTTAGCCAGATGAGTGGAGGTGAGGGGCAGAGGTGGGGGATGGAGAAGGGGGTGGGTGATGAAAGTATTCTAGGCAGAGCTATCTAGTTGTTTGGAGGTAACTGATTTGCAGAAGTGCCAAACGGCCTGACATGTTGCCTAATACTTGTTGGAACATGGGTGGGTAGGCAGAGAAGCAGTTAGTGGATGGAAGAATAATTGGGGAACATAATCCAGTAATTACTGTAGGAGCATGAGATGAGAGTTATTGACCCAGAAATTCCCTGTAAAAGGGCTTTCTCTGTCTTTTCAATTCCCAGAGAAAGATTGTGCTGATGTCAGAGGGAAAATGTGTGCTTTTATCCCTCATATCTAAGTAGGTCAGTATTTGCTAACACTCAAGGAGTCTGCATTATTTCCTCGTCGGCCAGAACATTGTGCTAATGAGGAGTGGGTCATAGGTTTAATCCCCTTATGGGCCTCTTAGCTTTGCTCTGTTCTGTAGCCACGGACAGCACCCCTCACCCAAGGCTGCGCTTTCTCAAATGCCAGGCGCTGGCAGGAGAAGCCTGGTAAGACCTTTTGGAGAGATTAGAGAAAACTCATCACCACTCAGGGCCTCAGAGGGGGTACAGCTTCCAGTGAATATTCCACTGACAGTGCATAATCAATGTAACTGTGGTTTTCTAAGAATGTGGAAAGCATTTAGTGTTACTCCCACTAAATCTCTAACCTCAGCTCCTGTGGAAAATTTGCAGCGAAAGAGCTGCAATCAGCTAATATTCTCCTCTTCTCTTCCCTCTTCAGAGTAAACTAAGAATATTTGTTAAACGTCTAGTGAATTGGGGGTCCTATGATGCTGTAACAAGAGGACCAAAGATATAATCCCTCATGCATAGAAGTTTAAAACTAAATACCACTATATTCATTCAGCAATGACTTTACAGTACAATCTATAGATCCAGCTCTGTGCCAGCCACCTAGGAGAAAAGATGCACTAATTAACGTTTATTGAATATGTCTTGTGTACCAAGCACATAGCTAAGTACTTTACAATGATTATTTCATTTAGTTCTCAAAAATAGCAATGTCAAAACTCATGTGGGTCAAGTCCTCCCCCACCTGTTGCATTCCTCTTTCTTGGGAGAGGAGTGATAAATACGAACATGTGTGGCCTTAGAAAAAAACAACTATAGTTAGAAATTCTCTCAGAAGAAATTTCCAGGCAGAGAGGTCTGAATAATTACAACTACTATAACTAATATTTACTGTATACTTTCTAGGTGATAGGCATTTTTCTGAGCACTTCATATCATTCAAACTCTTAAATCCTCAACCCCAGGTCTATGAAGATAGGTTCTATTATTATTGATGTTTTGTATATGAAGAAATTGATGCAAAGAAGGACAAAGAAGTAAACCTGTCCAAGTTCACGTAAGAATTAAGTGACTTCTTCTTAGTGTCAGGTTATAACCCAGGCATTACCTTAGTTATATTGAGCATGTTTTATTGTGCTGATTTCCCACTTACATATATTCTTCAGTGATGTATCTATTCAAATCTTTTTTCCCTTCTTACTATTGAGTTGTAGAGGTTTTTTAAAAGAAATTTTTATTCTGGATATAATTAATTTATCAGAAAAAGAATTTCCAGATATTTTTTCCAAGTTTTTTTAGTGTCCTTCAAAGGCAAAACTTTTAAATTTTGTTGAAGGCCAATTAATCAAATTTTTCTTCTATTGTTCATGCTTCTCTTTGTGGCCTAGATAAGAAATCTGTCTATATCAAGATCACAAAGATTTCCTTTATTTTTCTTCTTGGAATTTTATAGTTTTTGGTCTTATGTTTAGGTCTGTGTTTCATTTTGAGTTATTTTTGTATAAGATGTGAGAAAAAGGTTAAAGTTCTTTTTGTCCCATATAGATATCCAGTTTTTCCAGCACCATGTGTTACAAAGACTGTCCTTTCCCCATTGAATTACCCTGGCAGCTTTGTTGACAGTCGATCTTTCATATTTTAATTTATGTGTAAATATTTCTCAAGTGTGTGGGATAACATTTTTATTTCAGTTGCCAAATAATTTTTTTCCTGGGATATAGAAACACAATGGATTTTTCATCACCGTGACCACCTTCAAATTGCTTGGCATCTCTATTGAAAAACAATTGCCAAGGCAAAAAAAAAAAAAAAAAAAATCACTTGCCAATATATATGTGAGTCTAGATCTGAATTCTCCATTCTGTTCCATTAATCAAAATGTCTATTCTTACACCAGTACCAAATTGTCTTGATTGTTAAAATTTTATAGTAAATTTTGAAATCAGGTTGGGTAAGACTTCAAACTTTGTTCTCTTTAAAAATAATTGCTTTGGTTATTCTAGACCGTTTGTTTTTCCACATAAAGTTTAGATCAGTATGCAAATTTCTGCAACAGATCCTTGCTGAAATATTTTGACTGGAATTGCCTTGAATCTATATATCATGTAGGACAGAATTGTCATTTTTAATAATCCATTATCCGATTTGTCTCCATTTATTTCGATGTATTTTCTTATTATTCTTCTAACTTCTGTAGGACCTGTGGTGATAATGCCATTTGGATTCCTGATACTGGCAATGTGTGTCCTTTTTCTTTCCTTTTCTTCTCTTTTCTTTCTTTTCCTTCCTTCCTTCTTTCTCTCTTTTCCACCCTCTCTCCTTCCTCCCTTCCTCCCTTCCTCACTTTATCCCTTCCTTCCTTCCTTCTTTCCTTCCTTCCATCTATCTAGCTAGATGGTTAACAATTTTACTGATGTTTTAACAGAACAGCTTCTGACATTGTTAATTTTCTGTAATGTCTGTTTCTATTTTATTGATTTCTACTCTTATCTTTCTTTTCTTCTATTTATTTTGCTCTTTTTTTCTAGCCTCCTAGGGTAAAAACTTGGTTCACTGATTTTATTTTATTTTTTATTAATTTGTATTGGGGTATAATTGATTTACAATGTTGTATTAGTTTCAGGTGTACAGCAAAGTGAATCTGTCATATGTATACATATATCAACTATTTTTCTTTTTTTTTAGATTCATTTCCCATACAGGCCACTACAGAATATTGAGTAGAGTTCTCTATGCTATACAGTAGGTCCTTATTAGTTATGTATTTTATATATAGCAGTGTGTACGTATCAAACCAATCTTCCAATTTATCCCTCCCCCCCTTACCCCCAGTATTCAGAAGCTTATTTTTTACATCTATAACTCTGTTTCTGTTTTGTAAATAAGTTCGTTTGTAGCCTTTTTTTTAGATTCCACATATAAGCAATATCATATGATATTTGTCTTTCTTTATCTGACTTACTTCACTCAGTATGAGAATCTCTAGGTCCATCCAAGTTGCTGCAAATGGCATTATTTTGTTCTTTTTTTATGGCTGAGAAATATTACATTGTATATATGTACCACATCTTCTTTATCCATGTACCATATATTCTTTATCCATTCCTCCACTGAAGGACATTTAGGTTGCTTCCATGTTCTGGCTATTGTAAATAGTGCTGCGAAGAACATTGAGGTGCATGTATCTTTTCAAATTAGGGATTTCTCTGAATATATGCCCAGGAGTGGGATTACTGGATCTTATGGCAGTTTTATTTTCGGTTTTTAAAGGAACCTCCATACTGTTTACCATAGTGGCTGTACCAGTTTGCAGTCCCACCAACAGTGTAGGAGGGTTCCCTTTTCTCCACACCTTCTCCAGCGTTTATTGTTTGTAGATTTTTTGATGATAGCCATTCTGACCGGTGTGAGATGATATCTCATTGTAGTTTTAATTTGAATTTCTCTAATGATTAATGATGTTGAGCATTCTTTCATGTGTTTGTTGGCAATCTGTATATCTTCTTTGGAGAAATGTCTATTTAGGTCTTCTGCCCATTTTTGGATTGGGTTGTTTGGTTTTTTGTTATTGAGCTGCGTGAGCTGCTTGTAAATTTTGGAGATTAATCCTTTGTCAGTTGCTTCATTTGCAAATATTTTCTCCCATTCTGAGGGTTGTCTTTTGGTCTTGTTTATAGTTTCCTTTGCTGTGCAAAAGCTTTGAAGTTTCATTAGGTCCTATTTGTTTATTTTTGTTTTTATTTTCATTACTCTAGGAGGTAGATCGAAAAAGATCTTGCTGTGATATATGTCAGAGAGTGTTCTGCCTATATTTTCTTCTAAAAGTTATATAGTATCTGGCCTTACATTTAGGTCTTTAATCCATTTTGAGTTTATTTTTGTTCATGGTATTAGGAAGTGTTCTGGTTTCATTCTTTTACATGTAGCTGTCCAGTTTTCCCAGCACCACTTATTCAAGAGATAGTCTTTCCTCCATTGTATATTATTGTCTCCTTTGTCATAGATTAGGTGACCATAAGTGCATGAGCTTATCTTTGGACTTTCTATCCAGTTCCATTGATCTGTATGTCTGTTTTTATGCCAGTACCATACTATTTTGATAACTGTAGCTTTGTAGTAGAGTAAGTCCCCTACATATGAACCTTCAAGTTACAAACTTTCAAAGATGCAAACATGAATTTGCATGTCCAATCACATAAGTTAGTTCACATGTCTGACATGAACTACTGTACTTTTCAAGGTACTGTACTGTAACATTAAAAATGTTTTCTTTATTTAAAAAAAATTTTAAACATCTTTATTGGAGTATAATTGCTTTACAGTGTTGTATTAATTTCTGCTGTATAACAGTGAATCAGCTATATGCATATGTATAACGCCATACACCCTTCCTCTTGCACTTCCCTCCCACCTTCCTTATCCCACCCCTCCAGGTGGTCTCAAAGGACCGAGCTGATCTCCCTGTGCCATGCAGCTTCTTCCCACCAGCTATCTAGTTTACATTTGGTAGTGTATATATGTCAGTGTTACTCTCTTACTTCGCCCCAGCTAACACTTCCCCCTCCCCATGTCCACAAGTCCACTGCCTACATCTGTGTCTTTTTTCATGTCCTGTCCCTAGGTTCAGCAGAACCATTTGTTTTTTTTGGCAGAACCAGCAGATTTTTATTTTATTTTTTTAGCATCTTTATTGGAGTAAAATTGCTTTACAATGGTGTGTTAGTTTCCTCTGTATAACAAAGTGAATCAGCTATACATATACATACGTGCCCATATCTCCTACCTTTACATCTCCCTCCCATCCTCCCTATTCCACCCCTCTAGGTAGACACAAAACACCAAGCTGATCTCCCTGTACTATGCAACTGCTTCCCACTAGCTATCTATTTTACATTTGATAGTGTATATATGTTCATGCCACTCTCTCACTTCATCCCAGCTTACCCTTCCCTCTCCTTGTGTCCTCAAGTCCATTCTCTATGTCTGTGTCTTTATTCCTGTCCTGCCCCTAGGTGCTTCAGAACAATTGTTTTTCTTTTTTTAGATTCCATATATATGTGTTAACATACAGTATTTATTTTTCTCTTTCTGACTTACTTCACTCTGTATGAAAGACACTAGGTCCATCCACCTCACTACAAATAACTCAATTTCATTTCTTTTTATGGCTGAGTAATGTTCCATTGTATATATGTGCCACATCTTCTTTATCCATTCATCTGATGATGGACACCTAGGTTGTTTCCATCTCTGGGCTATTGTAAATAGAGCTGCAATGAACATTTTGGTACATGACTCTTTTGGAATTATGGTTTTCTCAGGGTATATGCCCAGTAGTGGGATTGCTAGGTCGTATGGTAGTTCTATTTTTAGTTTTTTAAGGAACCTCCATACTGTTCTCCATAGTGGCTGTATCAATTTACATTCCCACCCATAGTGCAAGAGTGTTCCCTTTTCTCCACACCTTCTCCAGCATTTATTGTTTCTAGATATTTTGATGATGGCCGTTCTGACTGGTGTGAGCTGGTATCTCATTGTAGTTTTGATTTGCATTTCTCTAATGATTAATGATGTTAAGCATTCTTTCATGTGTGTGTTGGCAATCTGTATATCTTCCTTGGAGAAATGTCTGTTTAGGTCTTCTGCCCATTTTTGGATTGGGTTATCTGTTTTTTTTATACTGAGCTGTATGAGCTGCTTGTATCTTTTGGAGATTAATCCTTTGTCAGTTGCTTCATTTGCAAATATTTTCTCCCATTCTGAGGGTTGTCTTTTCACCTTGTTATCGGTTTCCTTTGCTGTGCAAAAGTTTTTAAGTTTCATTAGGTCCCATTTGTTTATTTTTGCTTTTATTTCCGTTTCTCTAGGAGGTGGGTCAAAAAGGATCTTGCTGTGATTTATGTCATAGAGTGTTCTGCCTATGTTTGCCTCTAAGTGTTTCATAGTGTCTGAACTTACATTTAGGTCTTTAATCCATTTTGAGTTTATTTTTGTTCATGGTGTTAGGAAGTGTTCTAGTTTCATTCTTTTACATGTAGCTGTCCAGTTTTCCCAACACCACTTATTGAAGAGGCTGTCTTTTCCTCCTTGTATACTCTTGCCTCCTTTAGCAAAGATAAGGTGATCCTATGTCTGCGGTTTATCTCTGGGCTTTCTATCCTGTTCCATTGATCTATATTCCTGTTTTTGTGTCAGTACCATACCGTCTTGATTACTGTAACTTTGTAGCATAGTGTGAAGTGGGAGCTGGATTCCTCCAGCTCCGTTTTTCTTTCTCAAGATTGTCTTGGCTATCTGGGGTTTTTGTGTTTCCATATAAATTGTGAAATTTTTTTTTTAGTTCTGTGAAAAATGCCATTGGTAGTTTTATAGGTATTGCACTGAATCAGTAGATAGTTTTGTGTAGTCTAGTCATTTTCACAATGTTGATTCTTCCAATCCAAAAGCATAGTATATCTCTCCATCTGTTTGTATCATCTCAATTTATTCATCAGTGTCTTATGATTTTCTGCATACAGGTCTTTTGTCTACTTAGGTAGGTTTATTCCTAGGTATTTTATTCTTTTTGTTGCAATGGTAAATGGGAGTGTTTCCTTAATTTTCTTTTGGATTTTTCATCATTAGTGTATAGGAATGCAAGAGATTTCTATGCATTAATTTTGTATTGTGCTACTTTACCACATTCATTTATTAGCTCTAGTAGTTTTCTGATAGCATCTTTAGGATTCTCTATGTATAGTAGCATGTCATCTGCAAACAGTGACAGCTTTACTTCTTTCTTTTCAATTTGTATTCCTTTCATTTCTTTTGATTCTCTGATTCCTGTGGCTGAAACTTCCAAAGCTATGTAGAATAATAGTGGGGAGAGTGGACAATCTTGTCTTGTTCCTGATCTTAGTGGAAATGGTTTCAGTTTTTCACTACTGAGAACGATGTTGGCTGTGGGTTTGTCATATATGGCCTTTATTATGTTGAGGTAAGTTCCCTCTATGCCTACTTTCTGCAGGGTTTTTATTATAAATGGGTGTTGAATTTTGTTGAAAGCTCTTTCTGCATTTATTGAAATTATCATACGGTTTTTATCCTTCAGTTTGTTTTTATGGTGTATCACATTGATTGATTTGCATATATTGAAAAATCCTTGCACTCCTGGGATAAATCCCACTTGATCATGGTGTATGATCCTTTTAATGTGCTGTTGGACTCTGTTTGCTAATATTTTGTTGAGGATTTTTGCATCTATGTTCATCAGAGATATTGGCCTGTAGTTTTCTTTTTTTGTGACATCTTTGTCTAATTTGGTATCAGGGTGATGGTGGCCTCATAGAATGAAATTGTGAGTCGTCCTCCCTCTGCTATATCTTTGAAGAGTTTGAGAAGCATAGGTGTTAGCTCTTCTCTAAATTTTTGGTAGAATTCGCCTGTGAAGCCCTCTGGTCCTGGGCTTTTGTGTGTAGGAAGATTTTTAATCACATTCTCAATTTCAGTGCTTGTGATTGGTCTGTTTATATTTTCTCTTTCTTCCTGGTTCAGTCTTGGAAGGTTATACTTTTCTAAGAATTTGTCCATTTCTTCCAGGTTGTCCATTTTATTGGCATACAGTTGCTTGTAGTAATCTCTCATGATCCCTTGTATTTCTGCAGTGTCAGTTGTTGCTTTTCCTTTTAAATTTCTAATACTGTTGATTTGAGTCTTCCTTTTTTTTCTTGGTGAGTCTGGCTAATGGTTTATCTATTTTGTTTATCTTCTCAAAGAACCAGCTTTTAGTGTTATTGGTCTTTGCTATTGTTTCCTTCATTTCTTTTTCATTTATTTCTGATCTGATCTTTATGATTTCTTCTCTTCTGCTAACTCTGGGGTTTTTTTGTTCTTCTTTCTCGAATTGTTTTAGGTGTAATGTTAGATATTTTATTTGATAGGTTTCTTGTTTCTTGAGGTAGGATTGTATTGCTATAAGCTTCCCGCTTAGAGCTGCTTTTGCTGCATCCCATAGGTTTTGGGCCATCGTGTTTTCATTGTCATTTGTTTCTAGGTATATTTTTATTTCTTCCTTGATTTCTTCAGTGATTTCTTGTTTATTAAGTAGTGTATTGTTTAGCCTCCATGTGTTTGTATTTTTTACAGATTTTTTTCCTGTAATTGACATCTAGTCTCATAGCGTTGTGATCAGAAAAGACAGTTGATACAATTTCAATTTTCTTAAATTTACCAAGGCTTGATTTGTGACCCAAGATATGTTCCATGAGCACTTGAGAAGAATGTGTATTCTGTTATTTTTGGATGGAATGTCCTATAAATATCAATTAAGTCCATCTTGTTTAATGTATCATTTAAAGCTTGTGTTTCATTATTTATTTTCAGTTTGGATGATCTGTCCATTGGTGAAAGTGGGGTGTTAAAGTCCCCTACTATGATTGTGTTACTGTCAATATCCTCTTTTATGTCTGGTAACATTTGCCTTATGTATTGAGGTGTTCCTATGTTGGGTGCATAAATATTTACAATTGTTATATCTTCTTCCTAGATTGATCCCTTGATCGTTATGTAGTCTCCTTCTTTGTCTCTTGTCATTGTCTTTATTTTAAAGTATGATATGAGAATTGCTACTCCAGCTTTCTTTTGATTTCCATTTGCATGGAATATTTTTTTCCATCCCTTCACTTTCAGTCTGTATATATCCCTAGGTCTGAAGTGAGTCTCTTGTAGACAACATATGTATGGGTCTTGTTTTTGTATCCATTCAGCTAGTCTATGTCTTTTGGTGGGAGCATTTAATCCATTTACATTGAAGGCAATTATTGATATATAAGTTCCTATTACCATTTTCTTAATTTGGGGGTTTGTTTTCGTAGGTCTTTTCCTTCTCTTGTGTTTCCTGCCTACAGAAGTTCCTGTAGCATTTGTTGTAAAGCTGGTTTTGTGGTGCTGAATTCTTTTAACTTTTGCTTATCTGTAAAGGTTTTAATTTCTCCATCGAATCTGAATGAGATCCTTGCTGGGTAGAGTAATCTTGGTTGCAGGTTTTTCCCTTTCATCATTTTAAGTATGTCCTGCCAGTCCCTTCTGGATTGCAGAGTTTCTGCTGAATAATCAGCTGTTAACCTTATGGGGATTCCCTTGTATGTTATTTGTTGTCTTTCCCTTGCTGCTTTTAATATTTTTTCTTTGTATTTAATTTTTGATTGTTGATTAATATGTGTCTTGGCATGTTTCTCTTTGGGTTTATCCTGTATGGTACTCTCCATGCTTCTTGGACTTGATTGACTACATCCTTTCCCACGTTAGGGGAGTTTTCAACTATAATCTCTTCAGATATTTTCTCAGACCCTTTCTCTTTCTGTTCTTCTTCTGGGACCCCTATAATTCGAATGGTCGGGCTTTTAATGTTGTCCCAGAGGTCTCTGAGACTGTCCTCAATTATTTTCATTCTTTTTTAAATTCTGCTCCCTTGCAGTTAGTTCCACCATTTTATCTTCCAGCTCAGTTATCCATTTGTCTGCCTCAGTTATTTGGTTATTGACTTCTTCTAGAGTATTTTTAATTTCAGTAATTGTGTTGTTCGTCACTGTTTTTTTGCTCTTTAGTTCTTTTCGATCCTTGTTAAATGTTTCTTGTATTTTCTTCATTCTTTTTCTGAGTTTTGGATCATATTTACTATCGTTACTCTGAATTCTTTTTCAGGCAGGTTGCCTATTTCGTCTTCATTTATTTGGTCTTGTAGGTTTTACCTTGCTTCTTCATCTGTAACATATGTTCTGTTGTTTCTTTTTTTTTTTTTTTGATAGGTGGTGTTGTATTCCTGTTGCACTGTTTGTTTGGCCTGATGTGTATAGCACTGCAGTTTGCAGGCAGTTAAATAGAGCCTTGTCCTGGCACTGAGATGAGGACCTCCGGGAGGCCTCACTCCAACTGATATTCCCTGCGGTCTGAGGTTCTCTGTTAGTCCAGCAGTTTGGACTTGGAGCTCCCACCACAGGAGCTGGGCCCGACCTCAGCCTGGGAACCAAGATTCCGCAAGCTGGCTGCTGGGGTTTCCTCCCGTCCCCTTAGGTGTTCATGGTCCCCTCCATTGCCTGGTAGGTGCCCTAGTTGTGAGGAGATGCAAATTCCGCATCCTCCTAGTATGCCCTCTTGACTCCTGTATTTGTATTTTTTTATGTATTATATGTGTGAGAAGTGTTGTAAACTATTATAGTATAGTGCTATATAGCCAACTGTGTTAGTTGGGTACCTAGGCTACTTTTTTGGACTTAGTGAACAAATTGAACACACTCTCAGAATGGAACTCATTTGTATGTAGGGAACTTACTGTATAGTCTGAAGTCAGGGAGTGTGATTCCTCCAGCTCCTTTTCCTTTCTCAAGATTGCTTTGACTATTCAGGGTCTTTTGTGTTCCCATACAAATTGTAAAAATTTTTGTTCTAATTTTGTGAAAACTGCCATTGGTAACTTGATAGGGATTGCACTGAATCTGTAGATTGCTTTGGGTAGTATAGTTATTTTCACAATATTGATTCTTCCAATCAAACATGGTATATCTCTCCATCTTTCTCATCTTTTATTTCCTTCATCAACATCTTATAGTTTTCTGAGTACAGGTTTTTTGCCTCCTTAGGAAGGTTTATTCCTAGGTATTTTATTCTTTTTGATGTGATAGTAAATAGGATTATTTCCTTAATCTCTATTTCTGACCTTTCATTATTAGTGTATAGAAATGCAAGAGATTTTTGCGTATTAATTTTGTATCCTGCATCTTTACCAAATTCATTGATAAGCTCTAGTAGTTTTCTTGTGGCATCTTTAGGATTTCCTATGTATAGTATCACATCATCTGCAAACTGTGAGAGTTTTACTTTTTCTTTTCCAATTTGGATTCCTTTTATTTCTTTTTCTTCTCTGATAGCCGTGGCTAGGACTTCCAAAACTTTGTTGAATAAAAGTGGTGAGAGTGCACATCCTTGTCTTGTTCCTGATCTTAGAGGAAATGCTTTCAGCTTTTCAACATAGTATGATATTAGCTGTAGGTTTGTCATATATGTTCTTCATTATGTTGAGGTTGTTTCTCTCTAAGCCCACTTTCTGAAGAGTTTTTATCATAAATGGGTGTTTAACTTTGTCAAAAGCTTTTTCTGCATCTTTTGAGATGATCATATGGTTTTTATTCTTCAATATGTTAGTGTGGTGTATCACATTGATTGATTTGAGTGTATTGAAGAATCCTTGCATCCCTGGGTTAAATCCTACTTGATCATGGTGTATGATCCTTTTAAGGTGTTGTTGGATTCAGTTTGCTAGTATTTTGTTGAGTATTTTTGCATCTATCTTTATCAGAGTTATTGGTCTGCAATTTTCTGAGTTCACTGATTTTAGATATTGTATTCTAATACAAGCATTTAAAGTTATTTGTTTTCTTCCACATAGTGCTTTAACTACATCCCACAAATTTTGATGTGTTTTATTTTTATTGCCATTCAATTTAAAATATTTGATAATTTCCCTTGTGATTTTGTCTTTGTCCTATGAATGATTTTGAACTGTATGGTTTAATTTCTAGTTATTTGGGGTTTCCTAGATGTCTTATTACTATTGCTTTCCCATTCAACTCTGTTGTAGCTTGTGATGGCTAATTTTGCATGTCAACTTGGCTACACCACCTTACCCAGATTTTGGTCAGACATCAGTCTAGACATTGCTATAAAGGTAGTTTTTAGATGTTATTAGCATTTAAATTAGAAAACTCTGAGTAAAGAAGATTACCCTCATAATGTGGGTAGAACCTATCTAAATATTTGAAGGTCTTGAAAGAAAAGAGGTCCCCTGAGTAAGAAGGATTCTACCTCCAGGAAGTCTTCAAACTTGACCCTGTAACTTTAACTCTTCCCTGTGCTCCAGCCTGCTGGCCTGTCCTGTATATTCTGGATTAGCCAGGCTCCAAAATCATGTGAACCAATTCCTCAAAATCTCTCTCTCTCTCGATAGTGAGCTAGCTAGCTAGCTAGCTACATATGTTTATAGATGGGTATATACCTATATATAGATATAGATATAGATACACTCACATTCTATCAGTTTTTTTTCTCCTCTGGAGAATTCTAATACATAAGTAGAAAACACACTCTTTATAATTTTAATCCTTATTAAATTTATTGAGATTTGTTTTATGGCCCCCAATAAGACCTATCTTTGTTTATGTACCATATATTCCTGAAATGCTGTTTATATAAATGCTGAAATATAATTCAGCTGTTGCTTGATGTAGTGGCCTATAAATGTTAACTTGGTGGAGGTAGTTTACAGTGATGTTCACATCTTCTTGATTGTTACAGATTATTTTGTCTAGTTGGTATAAGAATTTCTGTGACGGGGTGTTAACAATATCTTATTGTGATTGTGTAGCTGTCTAAATCTCCTCAAATTCTTTCAAGTATTGCCTCACATATTTTGAGATTCCATTATTAGGTGTTTACTTTTTATACTTTTTGTGTCATCCTCATGACTAGTCCTTTTAATCATTTTAAAATATCTCTTTATTTCTAGTAATACTCTTTGCCTTAAACTCTGTGGTATATGACATTAATGTAGCCCCTCCAAGCTTGGTATGTTTGTGGGTCATGTGATATATATTTTCCCATCCATTTACTTTCTACCTATCTGTGTCTTTATATTTTAAATGTGTCTGTTGTAAGAAGCATGTAGTGAGTCGCAGTTTTTTATGAACTCTGTCATAGTAGACTTCTTACACCATTAACATTTAATATGTTTTTATGTGGTTTAGTTTAAGACTAACATTGTAACTTTTTTTCTGTTTGTCACTTCATTTTTTGTTCCTCTGTTCCATGTTTTCTTCCTTCTCTTAGGTTATTTAATGTATTTTTTTTTTTTTACTATTTTTTATTAATTTTGTCGCTTAGACTTTTTTCAAGTGTAAATTTTTAGTGGTTGCTCTAGGGATTTACATACCTAAACTTTCACATCTGCTTACAGTTAATATTATATTACATCATATAAAATATAGAAACTTGGCAATCATATATGTCCCTTTATATCCCCTCACTGTTCTTCATGTTACAGTGGTCATATGTATTACTCCTACATGTATTGAACACCCCACAGACAATGTTATAGCTTTTGCTTTAAACAGTCATATGTATTTTAAAGGGCTAAAGAAGAAAACAGTCTTTTTTTAAAGACTATTTTTTAAAGCAGATTTAGGTTCACAGAAAATTGAGGGGAAGATATAAATCTTCCCCATATACCTCCTGCCCCCACATGTACAGCCTCCCCCATTACCAACATCCACCATCAGAGTGGTACATTTATTAAAACTGATGAACATACATTGATACAACCTATCCTAGTCACCCAAAGTCCATAGGTTACATCACAGTTCACCCTTGGTGCTGTATATTTTACGGGTGTAGACAATCCATCTTTATTGTATCATACAGAGTGTTTTCACTGCCCTCAACATCCTCTTGCCTCCATCTATTCATCCTTCCTTTCTCAACCTGGACCTTTCTACTGTCTCTATAGTTTTGCCTTTTCTAGGATGTCCTCTAGTTGGAATCATTTAGTATGTAGGCTTTTCAGATTTCCTTCTTTCACTTGGTAACATGCATGTAAGTTTCTTTCATGTCCTTTCATGGCTTGATAGCCCATTGTTTTTTAACACTGAATCATATTCCATTGTTTGTATGTACCACGATTTATTTATCTATTAACTTACTGAAGGATATCTTATTTGCTTCCAACTTTTGGCAATTATGAATAAAGCTGCTATAAACATCTAAGTGCAGGTTTTTATATAGATGTAGTTTTCAGCTCCTTTGGGTAATTATCAAGGAATGCGATTGCTGGATTGCATGGTAAAAGTGTGTTTAATTTTGTAAGAAATTACCACACTATCTTCCAAAGTGTCAGTACCATTTCACATTCCCACAGTAATATGTGAAAGTTTCTATTGCTCTACACCCTCACCAGCATTTGATGTTGTCAGCATTCTGGATTTTGGCCATTCTAATAGGTGCGTAGTGCTTATGTCATTGGTGTTTTAATTTTCATTTTCCTGATGACATATGGCGTAGAACATCTTTTCATATGCTTATTTATCATCTATCTTCTTTGGTGAGGTTTCTGTTAAAGTCTGGTCCATTTTTCAATCGAGTTGTTTCTTATTGTTGAGTTTCAAGTGTTCTTTGTATATTTTGGATAACAGATGTATCTTTTGCAAATATTTTCTCTCAGTCTGTGTCTTCCTTTCTCATTTGCTTGACATTGTCTTTCACAGAGCAGAAATTTTAAATTTTAATGAAGTCCAGCTTATCAATTTTTTCTTGGATGATGCCTTTGATGTTTTATCTAAAAAGTCATTGCTATATCTAAGGTCATCTAGGTTTTCTCTTATGCTATTTTTTTTGGCAGGTGTAAGATCTATGTCTGGATTCATTTTTTTGCATGCAGATATCCAGTTGTTCCAGCACCAGCTGTTGAAGACTGTCTTTGCTCCATTGTATTGTCTTTGCTCCTTTGTCAAAGATCAGTTTACTACATTACATGGGCCTATTTTTTGGACTCTTTGTTCTGTTCCAATGATATATTTGTCTATTCTTTCTCCAGTATCACACTGTCTTGATGACTATAGCTTTATAGTAAGTCTTGAAGTAGGGTAGTATCTGTCCTCCAACCTTGTTCTTTTCCTTCAATATTGTGTTGGCTATTCTGGGTCTTTGGCTTCTCCATATAAACTTTAGAATCAGTTTGTCAATATCCACAAAATAACTTTCTGGGATTTTGATTGTAACTGCATTGAATCTATAGATCAAGTTGGGAAGAACTAACATCTTGACAATATTGAGTCTTCCTTATCCCTACACATGGAATAGCTCTCCATTCATTTAGTTCTTGATTTCATTCATCAGATTTTTGTAGTCCCTTATATAGATCTTAAACACATTTTGTTAGATTTATACCTAAGTATTTCATATTTTGGGGTGTTTATATTAATATTAAATGATACTCTGTTATTTCAAATTTCACTTGTTCATTGTTTGAGTATTGAAAAGTGATTGACTTGTATATTAACCCTATATCCTTCAACCTTGCTATAATATCTTATTAGTTCCAGGGGTTTTTGTTTGTTTGTTCATTTTTTTTTTTTTTGTCTATTCTTTTGGGTTTTCTGCATAGATGATCATGTCATCTGTGAACAAAGACAGTCTTTCCCTGGTACCTGCTTTCTCACCATTAAATATGAGGTTAGCTATAAGTTTTTATAGAAATTCTTTATTAAGTTAAGGAAATTCCTCTGTATTCCTAGTTTACTGAGTTTTTGTCATGAATAGGTGTTGGATTTTGTCAAGTTTTCTCTATCTATTGATATGATCATGTAGTTTTTCTTTTTAGTCTGTTTATATAATGGCTTACATTATTTGAAAATCAAATGTTGAACCTGCTTTGCATACCTGAGATAAATCTCACTTGGTTATGTTGTATAATTCTTTTTATATGTTGTTGGATTCTGGTTGCTAATATTTGTTGAGAATCTTTGCATCTATGCTCATGGGAGATATTGGTTTGTAGTTTTCTTATTGCATCTTTGTCTGATTTTGGTATTAAGGTAATGGTAATGCTGGCCTCATAGGATGAGTGAGGAAGTATTTCTTCTGCTTCTGTCTTCTGAAATAAATTGTAGAGAATTGGTATAATTTCTTCCTTAAATGTCTGGTAGAATTCACTATTGAACTCATCTAAGCTGGTGCTGTTTTAGAAGGTTATTAATTATTGATTCAATTTCTCTAATAGGTATGGACTTACTCAGATTGTCTATTTCTTCTTGTGTGAGTTTTGGCAAATTGTGCATTTCAAAGAATTGGTCCGTTTCATGTATGTTATCAAATTATGGGCATAGAATTTTTCATTATATTCCTTTATTATCCTTTGAATGACAATGGGATCTGTACTGAGATCTAAATAAAATAGATGTCCCTCCTTTCATTTCTGATGTTAGTAACTAGTATACTCTCCCTTTTTCTTAGTTAGCCTGGTTAGAGATTTATATTACCTTTATATTATATAAAGGTTTTATTGATCTTTTCAAACAACCAGCTTTTGGTTTCATTGATTTTCTCTATTGATTTCCTGTTTTCAATTTCATTGATTTCTGCTCTATTTTTATTTCTTTTCATCTGCTTACTTTGGGTTTAATGAGCTCTTCTTTTTCTAGGTTCCTAAGGTGGAAACTTAGATTGTTGGTTTTAGATCTTTCTTCCTTTTTAGTATATGCATTCAATGCTATAAATTTCAGTCTAAGCACTGCTTTTAATGCATCCCACAAATTTTGATAAGTCGCATTTTCATTTTCACTTAGTTCAAAATATTTTTAAAGTACTCTTGGGATTTCTTTTTTGATCCAAGTGTCTGTCTCTTCAAATTGTGTTTTCTTTCTTTTGGTATGCCTTGTAATTTTTTCTTGATAGCTGAACATGATGTACCGGGTAAAAAGAACTGCTGTAAATAGGTCTTTCGTACTGGGGTGGTGAGGTGTGGTGAGTAAAGTGTTTTATAGTCCTATGATTAGGTCTCAGTCATTTAGTGAGCCTATGCTTCTGCCATGTGAACTTCACAAGTGTTTCTCAGTTTTCACTCCCCCATTAGGTAGAACAGGATGGCTAGAGATGGCTGGAGTTAGGTATTTCCCCGCCCCCAGGTCAGTTAGATTCTGGTAATACCTAAGCAGATAAGACGCTGGTTAACTACTTCCCCTTGAGGGTAGTCCTTGTTGAGAAAAAGAGTGCTCCAGCTTATTTCAAAATTGTTCATTTTTCTTTTCCCCTGCCAGAAGCGTGAGGGGATTTTTCTCTGTTATTTACTGAGGGAAGTTGACCGAGTACCTGGAAATGAATCTCACAATATTGTGGGGGTGCTCCCTATGACTGAGTCCTCCTGAAGTGTTTAACTCTCAGACTTCTCCACACTGAACACTGAATTTCCCCCAGCAATTCGTCAGTTACAGTTCAGGATTTCCTAATCCAGCACTGGTTCCCATAGCTGTTTCTGCTGGTGGATCTCTGCTCCTGTAAGCCTGTGACTCCCTGTATTTGCCTGTGTGTGTTTCTAGTTTAGGGACAGTGGTTTGCCCTGTGTTTTCCACTAACTATGGATCCAAGAAGAGTTGTTGATTTTTCATTCTGTTTAGCTTTTTATTTCTTATTAGGAGAGAGTGGTGACTTCCAAGCTCCTTATATATAGAACTGGAAACTAGAAGTTCAAAGCATAGCCTTTTATATATACCCAGATAATTACCATTTCTGACACTCTTCCTTCATTCCTGATGATCCAAGTTTCCCTCCAGTGACATTTTATTTTTTTCAGCTTGAAGAGCTACCTTTAGCGTTTTATTTTTTTTTAAGAGTATATCTTCTGGTGGCATATTCTCTTTGCTTTTACTCATGTGAAAATGTCTTTACTTCACCTTCATTTCTGAAGAATAGTTTTGCTGAATTTAGAATTCTAGGTTTATGGATTATCTTCCTCCACTACATTAAAGATGTTGGTCCTTTGTTTTCTTGTTCTTCATGAGAATATGCAGTCATTCATATCCTTGTTCCCCTATATATTATGTGTTATTTTTCTCTAGCTGCCTTGAAGTTTTTTCTTTTTCTTTGATTTCTGAAAGTTCAATTATGATTTCAAGTACATCAATTATGATGTATCTAGGCATGATTTTCTTTGAATTTATCCTGTTTAGATTTTACCAAGATTCTAGAATTTGTAAGTTTATGTCTTGAACCAAATTGGGGAAATGTTGTGGGCTGAACTGTGTTCTCCCAGAGGATATGCTAAAGTCCTAACCCAGGTACCTGTGAATGTGACCTTAGTTGGAAATAAGATTGATGTAATTAAGGTAAGATGAGGTCATTTGGGTAGGTTCTAATCCAATATGACCAGTTTCCTTATAAGGAGAGAGAAATCTGTATGCAAACACACAAAGGAAGAGCACCATGTGATGACAGAGACACAGATTGGAGTGATGCAGTTATAAGCCAAAGAACACCAAGATCTATGACCACCACCAGAAACTAGGAAGAGGCAGGGAAGGATTCTACCCAAAGCCTTAGAGGAGCATGGCCCCACTGACACCTTGATTTTATATTTCAAGCCTCCAGAAGTGTGAGAAAATATATTTCTGTTGTTTTAAGGCACCCAGTTTGTAGTGCTTTGTTACAGCAGCTCTAGGAAACCAACACAGGAAGTTTTCAGCAATTATTCCTTAATTTTTTTCTTTTACAAACTCTTTTTCCTCTCTTTCTGGGACTCTAATTCTATGTATGTTAGACCATATGATACTGTCCTACAGGTCTTAGAAGCTCTGTCCTTTTAAAATAATTTTTCTCTTTATTTTTCAGATTGTATAGTTTCTATTGATTTGTTTTAAAGTTCACTCTCTTTACTCTGTAATCTCTATTTTGGTATTGAGTCCATGCAGTGTCATTTTATTTCAGAGGCTGTAGTTTTTTGTTCTACAATTTCCATTTGATTATGTTTTGTATAGTTTCTATTCCTCTTCTTAGACTTTCTATCTTTGTATTTATTTCACGTATATGCACATTAAGCATAGCTATAACAGCTACTTTAAAGTCTTTGTTAATTCCAATTTCTGGGTCATCTCAGTGTTGGTGTTTATTGATTGTCTTTCCCTTAAGTTATATTTTTCTGTTTCTTTGATTGTTGGATATGTTATGAATGTTATATTATGTAGACTCTGGCTTTTATTATATTCCTCTGGAGATTGTTGATAATTTTGTTTTAGTTGACAATCAATGCAGTTAGGATCAGACTGTCAGGCCTGTCTCACCTTTGGTGAGTGATATTCAATTCTCAATTCAGTTCTCAAAGCCTTTGCTAGGTTGGTTTCAGTTTGTCCCACACATGCATGGTTCAAGGATTAAACTGATACTTGTGGAGATGGTTCAAATATCAGTTAAATTCTCAAAGCCTTTGCTATGTTGGTTTACTTCTGTCTCACATATATGTTGTGTAGGAGAGAAGCTGAGATGTGATTTCTTCAGCAGAATTAGGGGACAGCATTCTCCTGACTTTTCCTTTCTCAGATTCTCCCCATTTCACTCTGGCTTGCATAACCTGGTTTCCACAGTTCCTCTGGCCAGAAAGACATTAGGATTCTCTTTAGACTTTTAGTTGCCAATGCTGTGCTGCTTGATGACTGGTCCCCTCAGAGAAAAGAATCAGGAGAAAATAACAACAGGAAACTCACCACCATGCAGATACTTCCCCAAGTTTCGATTCCCCTTTATAATCTTTCTTCTTTTAATTTCTTCAACTTTTTATTTTAAAATAATTATGGTTTCACAGGAAGTTGAAAAGACAGTACAGAGAGTTCCCATGTACCTTTCATCCAATTCCCCCCAAAAGTTACATCTTACATAATTATAGTACAATATCAAAGCCAGGAATTTCATATAGGTACAATGTTTGTGTAGAGTTCTGTCATTTTATCAAATGTGTAGGTTCACGTAACCATGACCACAAGATACAGAACCATTCAATCAGCACAAAGATGTCCCTAATGCTACCCCTTCATAGTCACATTCAAGCCCTCCCCCCATCATCCTTAATTAGTGGCAACCATTAATCTGCTTTCCATATCTATAATTTTATCTCTTCAATAATCTTATATAAATGAATCATATAGTTTGTGAAACTTGAGTTTGATTTTATCACTTAGCATAGTAATCTTGAGATCCATCCAAGCTGTTTCATGTATCAATAATTCATTACTTTTTATTGTTGAATAGTATTCTGTGGTATGTAAGTACACAATTTGTTAAACCATTCACCTATTGAGGAACGTCTTGATTGTTTCCAGTTTTAGGCTATTACAAATAAAGCTGCTATTAACAATGATATGTGGAGTTTTGTGCAAATATAAGTTTTTATTTCTATGGGATAAATGACCTAAAGCTCAATTGCTGGCTCACGTGGTAAGAGTATATTTAGTTTTCTAAGAAATTGCCAAAGTATTTCCCAGATTGGCTATACGATTTTGCCTTTCAACCAGCAATAAATAAGAGACCAAGTTTTTCCACATCCTTGCCATCATTTTAGCTGTTTTAATAACGGTGAGTGATAGCTCATTGAGGTCTTAATTTGCATTTCCCTGATGGCTAGTGATGTTGAACATCTTTTCATGTGCTTATTTGACATCTGTATGTGCTCTTCAGTGAAGTATCTTTTCATGTCCTTTACCCATTTGCTAATTGGATCATGTTTAGTTTGGCTAATACTTTACATACTCTAGATTTGTCAGATATGTGCTTTGTAAATATTTTTTTTTCCATTCTGTAGCTTGTATTTCCATCCTTCTAACTGGATCTTTTTCAAAACAAAAGTTTCAAATTTTGATAAAGTCCAATATTTGATTTTATTTTTATGGATTGTGTTTTGGGTGTCAAGTCTAGGAAGTCTTTATCAAACCAGAGTCCTGAAGATTTTATCTTATGTAATTTTCTAAAATTTTACAGTTTTATGTTTTACATTTAAGTCTATAATCTAGTCTGAGTCAATTTTTATATAAGGTGTGAGGCTTATATTGAGGTTCATTTTTTTGCCTATGGATAAAATACCAATTGGTCTGGCACCATCCATTGAAAATATTACCTTTCCTCCACTGAGTTTTTCCCTATATTTTTATCAAAAATCATTTGGCCTCATTTGTGTGGGAGTTATTTCTGGTTTCCCTATTCTTTCCACTCATCTATGTGTCTATTCCTCCATCAATATCACACATTCTTGTTACTGTAACTATATAATACATCTTGAAATCAAGCAAAGAGATTCTTCCCACTTTATTCTTCTTTTCAGAATTATTTGAACAAATCCAGGTTATTTGACTTTTTGTAAATTTTAGAATAATCTTGTTTATATCTACAAAAAATATTGCTGGGATTTTGATAGGAATTGCACTAAACCTTCATGTCAATGTGGGGAAAATTGACACAACTATAGTGAATCTTCTAATACTTGAACACAGACTAGTTCTCCATTTATTTGGGTCCTCTTTGATTTCTTTCAGCAATATTTTGTAGTTTTCAGCATAGAAGTCCTGCGTGTTTTTGTTAGATGTTCTCCAACAACCAAATATTTATTTCAGAGTGACTGTATCTGCCACTGTATTTTTAATTTCTGTTTCTACATGTTTGTTTCTATTTCTATAGAAATATAATTGCTTTTTGTATTTTGATCTTTATCCTGTACCCTTGCTGAACTCATTAGTCCTCAAAATTTTTAGTAGATTCTTTGGGATTTTCTACTTAGACCATCAAGTCATATCATGCTTTCTTCTTTTCTCATGTTCCAAGATTCCTTGTTCTGTAATTTCCATTATGTTCAGATAACTTTCTTAAGCTATTTTTTTAGGATAGGTTTGCTGGCGAAAAATTTTGTTAGTTTTCTGCATGCTTTGCTCCAATCTGGTGGGGATGAAAAACCCACATCCCCACTTGGCCCTCTCAGACATCACTGAGTTGGGGGGTTGGGTGACTCTTTATAGCCTGACATGAGTGGAAGTCTAGGCTCTCCATCAAGCCTTTGCTGGCAGAGATGGGGTAGGGCCATAGTCTTTTCTGTGACATTTGCCTTAAGTAAAAAGGTTATCTAAAAATCTTCTGTTTCCCTTACCTTCCCTATTCCTCATCTTTTGGCCAAAGAATGTAGGCTTTCCTGGGCTTTTTTGTTTGTGTCTCCTGGCTTCCCAAATTTCCACCTTCTCCAATATCCAAACTGGGCTAAGTGGGGCAAAATAAATTCCAAAGAACTTACCACTGTGTAATTCTTTGGGTCCCAGCTTCTCTAGTTGGTCTGCCTTTTTCTGTCCACTTTTCAGAGTCTTCTTATATTTGTCTTATATGCAATGTCCAGGGATTTTTCAATGTACTCAGTAGGAATAATAGGGTAGATATGCCTACTCCATCTTCCCAGAAGCAGAAGAGTTCTTAATTACTTCTGAGAGTTCTCGGGCAGTCATTTTTTCTCTATTTTCCAGAGTGTATAGTTGTAATCAGTGCAAAGGATGGGTTATAGAGATTTAACACTGCCACAGAGGATTTGGAATTCTCCATTATTTTTTTAAAGAGTTTAAGACACAAAAAAGGGGCACGTTTTATAAATATTAACCAAAATACTTCCCATTTCTGGCATTCTTTACTCTTTTGCGTTACTCCAAATTTCTCTCTGGTTATTTCCTTCCGCCTACAGAACTTCATTTAACATTTTGCAGAGTGTAGGTCTACTGTTAATAAACTATCTCAGTATTTGTGTCATAAAGTTTTTATTTTGCCTTCGTTCTTGACAGATATTCCTGGCAGGCTTAGAATTTCAGAATGACAAATTTTTCTTTCACTAGTTTCAAAAATGTGGCTCTATTGGCTTCAGATTATATAGTTTCTGATAAGAAACCTGCTCTCATTCTTATCTTTGTTCTACTCTAAGTAATGTATGTGTGTATTTATTCCTCTAAGCGCTTTTGTGATTTTCATGGTGTCACTGGTTTTCAGCAACTGATTATAATGTGCCTTGGTGTGAATTTCTTTATGCTTATTTGATTTAGTGTTTGCTGACCTTCTTAGATATATGGATTTGTAGTTTTATTCACATTTGGACATTTATTATTATTATTTCTTCAAGTGTGTCTCCTTTTCTGGAGACACACTTGAAGAAATAATTACATGTATTACATTGTGTGATTGCTTGATACGGGCCCCCAGCTTACTGAGGATCTTTTAACTTATTTCAGGTTATTTTTCTTTGCATGTTTCATGTAGTATAACTTTTATAGATTTGTTATCAAATTTACTATTCGTTTTTTTCTTCAGTTTCTAATCTGCTGTAATCCCATCATCTGGTGTATATTGCATTTCACATACTATATTTTTCATTTCTAGAAATTCTATTTACATTTTCATATATCTACCATTTCTCTACCCATTGTGTTCATGTTTTCCTTTAAATTATTGAGCTTATTTAAGATTCGTAATAGCTCTTTTCAGGTGCTTCTTTAATAATTTGGGTAGATGCTTTAATAAGCAACTAATTAATTTTTATTTAAATGGGCATTTTATTCCTATTTTGCAATTAAGGAAATGAAAGCTCAGAGAGGCAAATTAGTTTTCCTAAGTCATGTAGCTAATAAGTAGAAAATTACAGCCCAGGATCATCTGATTCCCAACTTCATCCTCATAATTACTGTGCTATGAAATATTAACTCTCTTAACTGGTTGTTTAAATTTGAACAAGTATTCTGCTTTTGTGAACCTCAGTTTCCATGTCTATAAAACTAGAGATCATGAAGATACTTACTTCACAGTATTGCTTATGAAAAGTACTTCTCCTCTGAAGTTATTTTTGCTGCAGCTGAGAGAAGGAACTTGAATTTTATTTCAGAGGACAGCCCAACAAGAGCAGAGCTAAATATGCATTTGGATAGGTGTGTGTGGGGGGAAGGCATCTCATTGGAAGGCTCTCATAAATTAGGAAGCATGAGGACATAGGGGCATTCTTTGTAGAGGTCCTTGGATAGGAAATAAAAGCATTAGTGGGGCTTCCCTGGTGATGCAGTGGTTAAGAATCTGCCTGCTGATGCAGGGGACACGGGTTCAAGCCCTGGTCCGGGAAGATCCCACATGCCGCAGAGCAACTAAGCCCAGGCACCACAACTACTGAGCCTGCACTCTAGAGCCCATGAGCTACAACTACTGAGCCTGCATGCCACAACTTCTGAAGCCCGTGTGCCTAGAGCCCATGCTCCGCAGCAAGAGAAGCCACTGCAATGAGAAACCCGTGCACCACAATGAAGAGTAGCTCCCACTCACCGCAACTAGAGAAAGCCCATGCACAGCAATGAAGACCCAATGCAGCCAAAAATAAAAAATAAATAAAAATTAAAAAAATATATATATAGAAAAAGCATTAGCACCCTACTCCTATGGGCACTAATATGCCTGGTACTGCCTGGATATGTCAGAGAAGCGATGGTTTTAATCATTTTAAAAATATGATCTTACCATTTTGACATGGGTATAGTGTGGAAAAGAAAGATTTTTATATATTGGCCATCTTAACCTCTTCCAACAATCCAGGTGGTGATAATGACCAAGATGGTATCTACTGGAAGGAGTTTTTATTGTTTTAGATAAGGATTTCTTCCTAGATTTATATCCCTTCACAGAACCTTCTCTATGGTTGGAGAGCTCGGTTTATTTGCCCTGTGTATCCAGGGTACATTAATGAGTTCCATGATAGATATGTTTCTTTTTTCTTTTTTCTTTATTCCTTTTGTTCTTTGAGCTACTACTAAACAAAACTACCCTAGGCAGCAATCTTGAAAATTCATTCAGGGTTCTCTATTTACTTAGTATCAACTCTATATAAGTGTATCGCTATGCACTCTGTACTAGGGATACAGAACTATATAACATGAAATATCTGCACCTAAGGAATTCACAGACTAGTGGGGAAGATAAAATACAAGTTAAACATTATGTAGTAATAGGTCTAAGCCACAGGGTGTGGGAAAATCCAAAACTGGTTATCCCTTACCCATCTGGCAAAGGGATAGACAAACCAGATTCTGAAAGGATCTTAGGGAGGGTGATGCTTGACTGAATTCTGAAAGGTGAGGATGAGTTTGTCAAGGGTGGAAGTAACAGCAGGGAAGGAGATTCTCAGCAGAGGGAGAGGAAACATTTCTGAAGGTTTGCAAGAGCGGTGAGTGTAGTTCCTCTGTTATCTGTAATTTGTTTTGACTGGGGCTCAGGGGAGATAAGACAGGATAGGTAAGCAGGGTGCAGACTGTGAAGAGGCTATTATGTCTCTTGGTCACAAGGGAGTCTGAATGTGAGAACGTGGGTGAGGAGGTATTAATTCATATCCACGCTGGAAAAACAACTCAAAGTACAAGGCTGTTTGCTGACAAATCAGTTGCCTCAGATTTCTGTCTGATCCCACACGGTGGCTGATGCAGAAATACCGATGACTGACTGGGCCTAAGCTCCCAGACAGTGAGGAAATCTGCTGAGTGGAAGCCTTTGGAGTCTGACTACAGGATAAACAGCTTTGCTCAGAGCTCTACCCTCTGGGTAAACAGTGGCCTTTTTCTGAGGGGAGACAGCTCAGCTGGGGGTGGATTTTGTTGGCTCTCGAGGCAGAAATAGTGCTGCCTGGGCTTGTGCAGGCTCCTGAGTTTGCAGGCAGACCACAGGAAGCTGACAAATCCAAAGAGGCATGAATGTGGTGAAAAGAGCACTGTCAAAGGTCGAGGAAATGTTTAAAACCAAGTGGGGAGTAAGAAGAGAAATGCCCTTTGTGAATACCAACCTTAGCACAGAGGTCTAGGGCTAGATATTCCTTCCTTAGCTCTGTAACTGCAGCTATCAAGTACCAGGGTTCAAGCTAAGTGCTTTCCTTGCAGAATAATAACAACTGACATTTTGAGTGCTTGCTTTGTTGTCATGTACTGTTCTAGGTACATTCCATACCGTTACTTATTTAATTCTTATGTCTACCCTATGAAGGAGTTAAAAATACTATTTCATGTTACAGATAAGGAAACTGAGTCTCAGAGGTAAGGTTTGCCTAATATCACACACGTAGGGACTAACTAGTGGATCTGGGGTTTGAACCCAGGCAGTGGAACTTCACAAAGCCCATGGTCCTTTTCTCTATAATTCTATGAGACAAGCATCATTATCCCCAACGTATAGATGGAAAACTGAGGATCAGAGTAGTTAAGAAAATAATGGAGCTGGAATGGACCTCAGTCCTTGACTCCAGTTCTCGTGGCCTTCACCACTGCACTCCACTGGGAACATATCTAGAGCTAGTGTCTATCTCTATGAGACTCTTGCCTGGTTGGAGCAATGTCTGGACCTGAATTCTGTAAGGGAACTGAGCTGTGGGGAGGCCCAGCCAGATCCTCTGAGGAGATCATAAAGATGTCTCCCAGAGAGCAGAAGGTGTTAGCCACAAAATCAGTGTCAGCCAAAAAATCAGCAATGTCCACCAGGCAGGGGACCACCACCACAGGCCCCACCACCCCTGCTCTTACAGCCAACCTCAAAAAAGCAGAGAACTTAAGCCTTTGAAAGAGAATTAGGGGAAATATTCCAGACCCAGGCATGGACCACAGTCTCCTCCACTCTCCAAGGAGCTGGAGTAGGAAAGGACATGGAAGAGCTGTCTCCCTTCCTAGTCTAATCCCTCAAGCTATGCAGGAGTTGTGGGGAAGAGTTAGTGAGTAAATTGGTTTGAGTTGGGAATTTTTAATTGGACGACATAGACTTTTTGTTAAAAAATAAAAGAACAATTATGTACCCTGGGAAGTTTTGGAATCTGCCCAAGACGTCATTAAAGGAAAGGAAAGGAAGAAGCCAGGGAGCACAGGCAGTGATAGAAAGATATAAAACTGTCTTATGAGACTGTTCAGTTGACCAGATACATCAGTCATCTACCAACTCAGGCATTCCAGCTCAGGCTGCCCTTCCCATCAACATTTTACTCCTCATTTAACTTCTTTCAAACTTAGAAGACTCCTAATTCCAATCCCAATGCTTGCTACCATAGCAATGCTCTTTCAACTCATGGTTGGAAGCTGACAGTTGTTATTTCTCTAGGACTCATACTATGTTCCCCTCCCAAGCCAGATACTGAAGCCACCTAAGGCCAAGGTACAGTGGCTGTGCAAAGTTCAGATCAAGTTTTATTTATTTATTATTATTTAACATTTTTATTGGAGTATAATTGCTTTAAAATGGTGTGTTAGTTTCTGCTTTATAACAAAGTGAATCAGCTATACATATATCCCCATATCTCCTCCCTCTTGCGTCTCCCTCCCACCCTCTGTATCCCACCCCTCTAGATGGTCACAAAGCACTGAGCTGATCTCCCTGTGCTATGCGGCTGCTTCCCACTAGCTATCTATTTTACATTTGGTAGTGTATATATGTCCATGTCACTCTCTCACTTTGTCCCAGCTTACCCTTCTCCCTCCCTGTGTCCTCAAGTCCATTCTCTACCTTTGCGTCTTTATTCCTGTCTTGCCCCTAGGTGCTTCAGAACCTTTTTTTTTTTTTTTAGATTCCATATATATGTGTTAACATACAGTATTTGTTTTCCTCTTTCTGACTTACTTTATTCTGTATGACAGACTTTAGGTCCATCCACCTCACTACAAATAGCTCAATTTTGTTTCTTTTTATGGCTGAGTAACAAACAATTGTATATATGTGCCACATCTTTATCCATTCATCTGTCGATGGACACTTAGGTTGCTTCCATGTCCTGGCTATTGTAAATAGAGCTGCAATGAGCATTGAGGTACATGACTATTTTTGATTTATGGTTTTCTCAGGGTATATGCCCAGTAGTGGGATTGCTGGGTCATATGGTAGTTCTATTTTTAGTTTTTTAAAGAACCTCCGTACTCTTCTCCATAGTGGCTGTATCAGTTGACATTGCCACCAACAATGCAAGAGAGTTCCCTTTTCTCCACACCCTCTCCAGCATTTATTGTTTGTAGATTTTTTGATGATGACCATTCTGACTGGTGTGAGATGATACCTCATTGTAGTTTTGATTTGCATTTCTCTAACAATCAGTGATGTTGAGGATCCTTTCACGTGTTTGTTGGCAATCTATATATCTTCTTTAGAGAAATGTCTATTTAGGTCTTATGCCCATTTTTGGATTGGGTTGTTTGGTTTTTTTCATATTGAGCTGCATGAGCTGCTTGTAAAGTTTGGAGATTAATCCTTTGTCAGTTGCTTAGTTTGCAAATATTTTCTCCCATTCTGAGAGTTGTCTTTTCGTCTTGTTTATGTTTTCTTTTGCTGTGCAAAAGCTTTTAAGTTCCATTAGGAGTCATTTGTTTATTTTTGTTTTTATTTTCATTAATCTAGGAGGTGGGTCAAAAGGATCTTGCTGTGATTTATGTCATAGAGTGTTCTGCCTATGTTTTCCTCTAAGAGTTTTATATTTAGACCAAGTTTTAGTAAAGCATCAATGGTATCATGAGTCAGGCTCTAAACACCTCTAGTAAATGGATTCTATAACCCTGTTAAGCTTGCTTCCTAAGACCTTTCAAATTCATCATGGACACTGCAACAACTGACTGTGAGCCCTATGTCTGTTGGGGGAAACAGGCTGTATGTCCTTCTACAGAGAGGCTGGATGTCCCAGGGATAGAAATCAGCATCTTACAGGGCTGGGGACAGAGGTGGATAGCTGAGGCCTTGTGTTTCTTCCTAAAAGACACAGCTCTGAGATGGAGATAGAATTGGCCTGTCTGAGATCACCATGCCTCAGTGGATGGAGTGTAAATACTTGGGAAGACCATGGGATATGGAAAGGGAAGCAAGTAGCTCTAAGTTTTCAGACCGAGATGTTTATTGCAAGTTTAATTCTTCTGAGAAAGTTTGACTCCCACCAGACCTCAGGTGTCTCCTTGAGAACAGAAAACTGAGCATACTAAATCAGACCAATACTCAGGGTATGTTAGGAACTCCTAAAAGATGAGCAAAGGACAGAGTGTAGGGATGGTCAAGGTATCCTCTGTCCTGCTCCTCATACCATGAACACGCTTATGTTTCTCTTCATGGCCTAGAATTGATCTATCATCTTAGGATACTTCTAAGCCTACCTTGAATCTGTATCTCATCTCAGGGGAAGCAAATATCATATGATTATGACTAATCATTATGTTGAAATGAAATAAGATGGTCAATTCATGCATTCATACATTCACTTGTTCAACAAATATTTATGGAATACCAATATATGCCAGGCACCTGAGCTTAAATCTCCAGGTTCTCAATGTTTCCAGGCCCCTTGGGAGGGCCAGAAAAAAGATGTTTCAGAAAAACAGAGGCCTTTACTCAAACTGCAAGAAGATGGGTGTGAGAAGGATGAGGGGTGAAGTCACAAATTTTAAGACAACCAAAGGCTTCCTGGAAAAAAGAATATGAAAAAAAGACATGATTTTCACTTTGTGTTCCTACTTTTTTGGGTACTTCAATCACAGAAGCATGTCAAGTTTTGATGTCGAGACCTTGGCATGAAGCAGGTACCATCCACTCCTTTCAACCCTTGTTGGGAATTAGTACATCTGAGTGGGGCTTTCCACATGCTTAATGGAACTGAACAGGCTACTTGGATTTTATAGCAACAGTCATTTTTATTTTGTCTAGATGAAAAATTTGTGATCTTTGTGTTGTTTCAGAACAAGAAAAAAGTGGGATTTGAGAAGCAATTATAGCTTTAAGGAGGGAATTTCTTCCCCTCACGCTCTCTCAGCCTATTTAGTGAAGCGATTTGGATTGCATTTTGCTTTTAGCTCCACTCTTGTGTAGGTAAAGAAATTACTGCATGAGCTCACCCTTGGCCCCCAGCCCTGGGCTATCATGCCAGTAAATCTATGATAGCAGAGTCAGCACACCAAATGTCTATATCTTTATTCTAATCTCAACATGAACTGGACTCAGAAAAATTCCTTTTTCCATATCATTTTTATTCTTAGCCTTTCAAGCCACTGGGCTTTGCTCTGAGGCATTTCTTTTGTCAGGAAGGGGTGGGAAAGAAAAGAGAGGAAAAGGGGAAAAAGGGAGGAAATTAAAATCTGCATAAACATACTCAGACTACCTTTTTCATGTGGGGTAGGAAGCAGGCAGGATACCTGGGTGGCTGTTGGATGATATTGTATGGATGTGGGTGGACCTTTCTAAGCATGTTCCTTGGTATTATATCCATAAGGGAATGCAGCAAATATTTGCTATGGCTTTGAGCAAAACACAAACCAGGGCCTCCCCCACTGCCCCTTTTTTTTTTTTTTACAAGATTTGAAATTCTTTTTTGCATTGCTTTACGTTTTTGTGATCAAAGAATCCCATGCTTATGATATAACATGTGGAAAGTACAAATAAGTAAAAAAAGAAGCCAAAAATGGCATTTACAGCCCCACTCCTATAAGAAATTACTGCTAAGAATATGTTGCAATCAATATTCCCGGTGATAAACCGGAGCCCTTTTAATGATGCTCCCTGTGCTTTGGGACAGTTCACAGAGTCTCTGGCCTGCTATTCCACCTGCTGAAGTTGGTGGTTGGTCCTGCAAAACAGCCCTACAATGTTCATTCTTGTTCTCCCTCAAGCAAATGTGCCTGGCAGCATGCTTGCTTTGCCCAAGGCCTCCCCTCAGGACAGCCGCTT
This sequence comes from Pseudorca crassidens, assembly GCF_039906515.1. Classification (NCBI taxonomy): domain Eukaryota; kingdom Metazoa; phylum Chordata; class Mammalia; order Artiodactyla; family Delphinidae; genus Pseudorca; species Pseudorca crassidens. Next base: position 72,067,929 of record NC_090304.1, on the reverse strand, counting down.
TGGTTCTTTGCTCAGTTCAAGCATCTTAAATGAAATTGAGCGCTCAGCAGAGCCCCACAGAGCCGCACAAGAGGAATATGGATGGGGTCCTAGCCTGACCCCTCCCTCGTCCCTCCCATGCTCACTGCTCCCCATTGGCAGCTGCAATGGAAAGGCCCAATAGGAACTATGAACTCTTCCTTTATCCACAGTCCTGGCTTGGAATCAAGTTGCTGACACCAGAGACACCTTTCCTGAGGGAAGCACTTGGAAGCCCTTGGCACTGGGCTGGAGCAGACAGCATTATGTGCCCTTTTAAAACCAGGACAGTGAAAGATCACTTCTAATTGTGGAGGTGAGATTTGAGAAGGTCATTAAAAGTGAGGACTGATTAAGATGGCTGGAGAAGATAAAGGAAGAAAAACTTGGATAGGGTTGGAGACTCAGGGCAGAAATAATCTTCTGAGATCCTCCAAATGGCTAAGGCCCCTCTCTTGGGGACTTTTGTCAAAGCACTTATCATCAGGACTGTAATTTATTGTGTACTCTTTGGACCTAAGACAAGAGGATGAACTCCTCATCCTTATCTATTCAATTCCATATGGTCAGACCTAGTACAGGTATGTCACTGAGAAAGCACTTAGTAAATGCTTGTTGGGCTGAACTGAAATGTTGTCAGCGTGAATAAAGCTCAGCAGGTGCAAGAGAGAGTAAGACATGGGAGAGGTGGGAATACAGCTAGAGGGGAAGTGGGTATTTTCTCTTCCTGCAGGTCTTGTAGCTGAACTCTTTTGGGTAATCAACCAAGATTTCTGAGAACCTCTGCGTAGGCTCTGCTCAGGTGCAAGAGGTAAGATGGCACATGTGACCCTACTAACTGTCTCCTCCCTCTCAACACATCTTATTTCCTGAGCAGATGGAAGCCAGGAGAGCTCTGTCATCTATCCACCACCAAAACGACTGCCCTGCCTGCGTTCAGACCCACACATTCTGCCCACTTTCCTGTTATGCACAGAAAAGTGTCCTGCTGCTACCAGTCCCTGTCCCTCCCCTGGGCACTGCTTCTGATCTTCTTTCATTTACTCAAGGATTTTGCTTTATCCCCTCTCTCTCCAGCATTGACAGTTTACCCACTCTGCAGAATCATTCTCATCTAACTACAATTTGCTTTATTGTCTCCGACCTTAACTGTTGACCCATTTCTCTGCCCTGATTTATAGCAAAACTCTTCCAAAGAATAATATTGGATTATATTATATTATATTATATTATATTATATTATATTATATTATATTATATGTCTCTAACTCCTAGCCTCTTATATTTTCTTTAACCCACTCCAGTCCCATTTGTATCTCTGAACTCTATTGAAAACGCTCTGATTCAGACCACCAATAATTTCCATCTAGCTAAAACCAACAATCTGACCATGTCATACCTTGTCCAATTTTTTCAACCACCCTGTTCATTCTTACTCTTCTTCAAAGCACCACGCTCTTTCCCCTGCACACTGGCTGTTTCCTTTTCCTGGAATGTGCTTCCTTCAGAACTTCATCAATTTCTCTGCCTCACTTCAATCAGAAGTCACCTTGACGTCCTAGTGGAAAATAACATCCCTCACCATTCCCTGTGCCACCCTCTACTCCCTTACCTTGCTGTCTTCCTTCTTAGCACTCATCACTGCTGAAAATAGATTTTTTTGTAAACTAATTTAGGTATGATTCCTAGTAGAATGTGAATTCCAAGAGCTTAGGGACTTTGCCAGTCTTGTCCCTTCCAAATCCCCAGCACCCAGAACAGGGCTGGTACACAGTCAGCCCTGAAAGAATAGTTGTTGAACAATGAATGAATAAAGGCACAACCCTGACCCTAAGGAACTCATAGTCTAACTGAGGATAGTGATGATGATGATGATGATGATGATGATGGTACATGATATTAAGTGCCATATATATACACACATATACTATCATTATACTCTTCATAATAAATATATGAAGTTATGAAATTCTGAAGTAGGTGGTATCATGTCTACTATATAGATAAGGGGACTCTCTTATCTTTAGAACTAACCTGTATAACCTGCAAGAGGCATAGCTAGTCAGCGGGAAGAGCCATGACTCAAACAACCTCTGACTCCAGAGGTGTGGTCTTCAACCTTGAGCTCTTTGACCTTTGCAGTCTGAGATCATGTGAAAAGGTCACCCCATCTCCGCAGGTTGTCTTAATGTGGATATGGCAGTTCCACCTACTCATGAACAGCGAACACCCATTTATGCTTGCTTAGTAGAAAAGAGTGCTGACTTTACTCATTTTACTCTAAAAGCACTCTCTATGCCAGAAGCCAAAATACACAGAGTTGGTAAATATTTTGTACTTGGTTACAAGCAAGGACCCAAATCCAGTTAATTTTGGCTCAGCGTGATATGGTTGTTCACTAGTTTTAGGAAATATGTAGGTAGGTTCAATTCCAATTTGAAGACGTTCCTTGGTCATATTTCAGCCGAGTGTTTTAGGAAATTTAAACCTTTTGATCCATTTGGGCTTGTTTCTGAGTTCAGCACAGTTTGTTCCCCATCATGGTTTATAGTCCGGTTTGGTGCAAGGCCCTGGCTGTTGGGTTTCCTGTAGGCCCATAAGCTGTCCTAATGAATGTGGAAAAGCCAAAGAAAATCTCTGCCCAAGACTGTGTGTGTGTATCTTAACTTGGGTCAAGGCAGGAGTGATAGCCTTCTTCTTGGCCAGCCACATATGTAATTTTAAAGTTTCCACACACACACAAAAAAGGAAACATGTGAAATTAACTTTAACAATAGATTTTATTTAACACAGCATATCCCAAATATTATTATTTCAACATGAAATCTGTATAAAGAATTATTAAATCTAGCCTGTATTTTACATTTATATCATATCTCAAATTAAATCAGCTACATTTCAAATGCTCAATAGCCGCATGTGGCTGTAGTGTCTACCATAATGGATAGCATATCTCCAGAGTGTAAGAGTAGATTTTGATTTTGTTGTTGTTGATAAGGATGGTAATGATGAAATTATTATTAACTCTGAGTATGCCAGACATATAGCATCTTTACTTGGGAAGAGAATTTAAGGTTTGTGTAGTCTAATTATCCTTTCAATGCTTGACTGTTTTCTAGAGTATCACCTACAAGAGGTCATTCAATATCTACTTACACAATAATAGGGAACTCATCCCCTCTGAAGGAACTTATTCCATCTCTAGCCAGCTTTATTATGGCAGTATCCTTTTTACTGATCTGGAAAGTGTCCCATTAGTGTTTCTACACTTTGTGGTTCTGCACTTTGAAGCCAGAGAGAGTAAATCTAATTCCATTTGCATGACTTTTTATGTTTGAAGATAACTGGCCTGTCTTGTTGAGTCAATCTTCTTTAAATAAAGTGCTTTATTGCTCCCATCATTACCCCTGATAGTTTTAAGTAATCTCCACATTCTGTCCCGTAAACAGATTCCAGATTATCAATGTCTATCTTAAGGTTTGATGCCCAGAACTGAATATAATATCCATAGATGGGCCCACCACTCTCATATAGAGTGAGACTATGAACCCTTGGCCTTATATATTACACTTCTACTGCACCATGATCACAACTCACTGTTGACTATACTGAGCTCCTTGGCCCCAAAACACCTGAACATGGTTCCCATGCACATCTTCCTTATGTTTTTATGTGTACACTTATATCTGGACCCAAGGCAATGTCATAAGATGGGCATGGTCCATGTATCATCCAACTCTGGGGAGCTGGGGAGAACAAAAGTAAGGAAAATGACCCAGGTGATGACATGAGAAACTTAAAAAAATTATTATTTATATAATACATATGCATTACCATACAGGAAAGATTGTATTTCTTCAGATATAAATTATGTGCATTTTCAATTTTCAGTGTAGTACTCATCATTAAAAGCTGATTGCTTATAGTAGGAAAAATTATTATCGTTATTTTTTACAATCTGAAATGCTAAGATATTTTTGGATACACTATCCAGGGTATTAATGGGCTCTTTCAATTACCTACCCATCATTAGCAAATTTTGATGAGAAAACTCTTTATATCTTATACAAGTCATCAATAAAATTATTGAGTATGTTGTGTCCTAACCCCAAAACTGACAACATGAGGTCTTCACTAAGTAGTACACTTTGGGTGAATGTGAATGTGTTCAACCAATTTAAAACTACTGAATTTTCATTAAACTGGTCAATATTTCTCAATTTTGGAAATATTTTGGAAATATTTCCAGCCCTCCTGGAACTATCTTAACCTCATTTTTGCCTGGAAAATTTCTGCTCAACCTGTGTGCTTTATTTTAGTTATTCCTACTTGTTCTGGGTTAGGTACCATTCTTATGGGCTCCTGCAGTGTTGTCCCTGTCATAGTAATTGCCACACTCTTTTGTAATTTTCTGTGAATCTGCCTCTATCTCTACTAGAGATAAACAGTGTTAGGACAGGGATTGAAACTCATATCCTAAATGTCTAGCAAAGTTGATGCTCATTAAATACTTCTTGGTTAAATGAATAAATCCTCATGATCACATGCAGAGGTAGTTATTATCATCTTCATTTTAAAGATGAAGCAGTTGAAACTCAGAGAACTGAGTAAGCTTAATAAGGCACAGAGTGACTGGCAAAGCTGTGGTTCAAGGCCCAGGATTCTGAATCCGAACCTAAGGCTCTCATCATAAAACCAGTTATACATGCCTTTGATACCCTCCTGGACATGTGAAGTTCCTTAGCAAATGGCAGTGCCTTTATGGTCTTACTGGAGATAAGACTTATAGTGCAAATATCAGAAAGAGATAAAGCACAATAAACTGACTTCTGGTAACACTAGAGTATTAAATACTGATGCCAGATGATCTCCTAGAAATAGGTTCTGACTTGAAGGGAGATTGAACCTAGGGTTCTTGTCATGCATGGCTGTGCAAATCATTTTGTCAGCCTCTCAGTTTCTCAGAGTAAATGCTTGCTAATTATTTGGTTTCCAAGCAGTTAGAAGAACAGGCCCCCCCATGCTTTGTTCTTTTCCATGTGAACTACTGTAATCAGAACTTATTTTAAACAGTATTAATTGTTTTTTTGCTTATAAAAATTAGACATGTTTATTGTTAAAAATTTGAAAAAATGATTTCAAAAATTATACCGAACTACATATGCTTTTTTTTTCTTTTATAGATACTTATGTGCCTTCTCTAATTTGGGATCAATCACTATGTGTTCTTTTTTCCTTAATAATGAAGAATTTTCCTATATCAAATATTCTCTGCCACATGATTGCATAGATTCACCCTATGTACAGTCCACAAATATATCTAAGTAATCTTTATTGTAGATATTTAAGGCTATGTCCAGTTTTAAATTCTATAAATAATATGGCAATACTCATCCTTGGATGTTAGTCTTTGTATGCTTGGCTGATTAAGGAGACATTTTTTTTTCCTTCATCTAATTGGTCATGTGCTGTTCTGGGCATTAGGATAAGAACTCCCCAGAACTGGGCCCTCACCTTAAAGGGCTTATAGGATTTTGATCCTCAGCAGTAATCAGATTGAATCAAGGATTAGAATTCCTAACTCCTGAGTACCTAGATTAGGAGGCTTGGGGCCCTCCATTGCCCTCTGTTTTCCTGTGGCATCCTGGGAGCTAATTTCCAGGGTGGAGCTGGAGGCCTCCCTGTTTTCAAGCTGGACCCCTTATTTCTGCCAGAAGCCCCACTCCTGTGCTTCAATGCCAAGCTAGGGAAGAAGAGTTAGTATTGAGAATGAGGACAGCAGAGGGTTGTCTCTGCCCAAAGGCAGGAGAGAGAGAGAGAGAGAGAGAGAGAGAGAGAGAGAGAGAGAGAGAGAGAGAGAGAGAGAGTACAAGTGAGAAAATAAGCAAAATGCACATACACTCTTTCCCTTTTTTCTTTTCTTTTCTTTTCTTTCCTCTCTTTTCTTTTCCCTTCTCTTCTCTTCTCTCTCTTTTCTCTTCCCTTCTCTTCCCTTTTCTTTTCTTCTCTTCTCTTCCTTTTCTTTTCTTTTCTTTTCTCCCAGGGAAAGAAAGAAAAGCAACTGCTTAAATTAATACTGCCCTGGGGGCAGCCTGAATGGGCCTGACTTGAACAGAGTAGCTTGTCACCCTGCTGCCATTATGACCCTTGCAGGGTCCAAGAAAATGCATGGATGAACTCACTGGGTTGAACAACATGCTCAGTGTCTTGAGAACAAACAGACTTTTCTTTGGTGTTAGTTACAAACATCTTTTCTTCCCACTTGTTCAGTTCAGTTCTCCCAGAATCAAGAGCTAATCTCCTGTGAAAGTTCAGGGGAAAGGCATGTGACACAGCTCCATGCTGCCTTAGCTACACGTCCCCGGGGAAGGCCCCTGATCAGCCTTGGAGGGGCTCTGCCTCTGTCCCAGCCCCTCTACCCTGTGTCTGGGAGAAGATCCATCATGCAGAGCCTTAGTTTTCTCATCTGCAGAATGAAAATAGGAGTGGTCCACCCAATTGACTATACTAATTTAGAGTTGTTTTATTTTAGATGGATTCATTCACATATATAGCACCGAGCTGCCATACACCAAGCCAGATACTGAGGACACAATGGCACAATTTCTGCCTTTGAAGAACTTAAAGTTAGTGGGAATCCCAGACAATAAATGGGCAGTTAAAGTGCAATATTAAAGGGACTATAACAGGAGAAATGCAAGTAATAATATCACTTAGAATGGCCAATAAGCCAGGCTCAAACAGGAAGCCATTCAGGAAAGGTATCCTTATAGAATTGGTATTGACACTGAATCCTAGTAGATTTAACCAGTCAAGAGGCAGGGACAGAAAAGTTACAAAGAACTTAAAATCAAGAGAAAGCCTGATTCCTCTGGAAAACTAGGTAAGTAGGTATGAATGAATGAAGCATCCTGGGAAGAGTAAGAGGTGATGTTGGGAAGGGCAGATGTCAGAAGGGGCAGGGCTAATCTGGATTGAAATGATTTTAATTTATGCACAATTTTCTTGGATAATTTTATTTCCAGTAAAGTCTGTGTTGTAACATTGTCAAAGGTTGCAATAAAGATCTTAGGCCAAAATCCATATGCTCAACCTTTCTTATATATTTCCTCTTCTTGAATCCCAATCATAAAATCTCTACCATTGTATGACTTAATGGGTTGTTGCAATAGTATTTATTTATTTTTGCTGTACGCGGGCCTCTCACTGTTGTGGCCTCTTCCGTTGCAGAGCACAGGCTACGGACGCGCAGGCTCAGCGGCCATGGCCCAGCCGCTCCGTGGCATATGGGATCTTCCCGGACCGGGTCACGAACCCGTGTCCCCTGCATCGCAGGGGGACTCTCAACCACTGCGCCACCAGGGAAGCCCGTTGCAATAGTATTTAAGATGCTGACCAGTGGAAACCCAAAGACAGAGTATTTCAAAATAGAAGCGATTTTAGAGATTTTCTGCTTTCCAGAGGCAGTTTAACACCCAGAGATACAGTATATAATGTACTGTATGGATCTGTTGACAACTTAGTTATGTTTGGAACTACATTTCCCAGAATCCCTTTTCTTAGATGGTCTGGGTTAGAGTTGCCAAAAGTGAAGTTCCATGCTGCTCTCAGAACATAATACAAACTCCTTAGCTTTGTCTACACAGTCCTCAGACCTCTTGAAGGGCCCAGGATGTCTACGCTTAACCTCTGCCTTCATCTCTGCCTTGAACATCCTTCCCCCTTCACCTCTATTCCTTCACCTAATTCCCCTTCTTTTTAAATCTTAGATTAAATATCTTTTTCTGTGGAAATTTTTCCTTGTGGACCCCGATGGTGGTTTTAAACAAGTCTATGAACACTTCTAAGTCCCTTCCCTTTAAATCTCAGTGTTTTTTGACACTTTGACCAATAGAAAACAGTGGAAGTGACACCATGTGACTTGTGAATTTAGGTCATAAAAGACCATGCATTTCTACATTATTTACTGGAATACTTTCTCTTGGACCCCTGCTATTCCATGTAAGAAATCTGGCTATTTTGAAGCCTCCATGATGGAAAGGCCATGTGCAGGTATATTTGGGACAATATCTCCAGCTAAGCCTAACCTTCCAGAAATTCCTACCAAGGCAACTGCAAGTGAATGAAGTTATCTGGGATCCTACATCCAAACTCATCCCCTAGATGAATACCACAACGTGACCTTGTGTCATGCTTCACGTATCCTCTTATTTTAGTAAAACGTTTTCTAAGTATCTTAAGGATGTGTCTCATAGGCTTCCTAGTTAACATATTGTGTTTCTAAGACTCTTAGGGGCACTTTTTTCCCACAATTGCTTCACAGGCACCCCAAAGTTTAGAAGAGCTAATCTTTAAGAGATTTATGACAGTGACTTTTTGTTTACTGAAATGAATTTTATTAATTGTTACATAAGAAACCCACAAAGTTTTACAAGAAATTATATCAGTATGAACTGAAAGGGACAGAAACATTCCAAAAATAAAAGATTTCTGTGAGCAAGAAGCACACTGAGAAAATCACTCAGCTGAAAACATAGGCAGGAATGACTCAGGGGTGGAACTAAGAGATCAGAGAATGGACTGGAGAGTCGTGGAGAATTCCTAGGAGCATGATTCAGGCCTAATCAAAGAATACACAACACTTTCATGATTGAATTTCAGAATTGCTATGACCCAGTGACTGCTATGTGCCTTCTATTGCCCTCCTTTTGGAACAGGACAGTATATTGCGGTTTTCCTATTCCTTATCAGCACCATGGGGGTGAGGATAGAAAAATTCCCCTTTAATCTTTAGATTGAGAGGAACCATACCTAGAGAACTAGACCTGAGGAGACTTATCTGTTTCTGGATCTAATTTGGGCAATGACATGTTGGACCTCAGGCCTGAACCCAATGGCATAATAGAATGAGACTTTTAAAGGAGGAGGAAGTGAATGTAGTTTGCATATATGAGAAATTTAAACAACTTTTTGTAATAAAGATGACTGTGACAGTTTTAAAATATAGCTACAGATTCTTTAACACTCTTATTGAAAGAAGGTATCTAAAAATCCTCTCCCCTTGAAGCTGTGAAGGCTTGTGACTGCTTTGATCAATAGAGTCCTGTTATCCTCAGCAAGGCAACAGACAAGTTAGTGAAGTCATCTTGGATTGTTCAGACTAATCCATCCCCTGAGCTGAATATCACCAGGTGACCTCCATCAGCACCATGTGAAATACGAGAATCACTTAGCTGACCACTGCCCAAATTCCTGACCTACAAACTAATGAACTCTAAATAAATGGCTGTAGTTTTAAGTGGCTAAGTTTTGGGATAGTTTGTTACACAGCAGAAAATTACTCAAGGCTAGCTATAAATGCCCTGTGTCTATGCCTCTATGAAACCCTGTCCTCTTTAAACTATGCAGTATAATTATCTGTGAAAGACATATACTCTGACAAATATAAAATACTGATGAAAGAAATTGAAGATGATACAAAGAAATGAAAAGATATATTGTGCTCTTGGATTGGAAAAATTAATATTGTTAAAATGGCCATGCTACCCAAAAGAAATATATAGATTTAATGCACTCCCTATCAAAATACCCATGAAATTTTTCATAGAACTAGAATAAATTATCCCAAACTTTATATGGAACCACAAAAGACCCAGAATTACCAAAGCAGTCTTGAGAAAAAAAGAACAAAGCTGGAGGTATCACCCTCCCTGACTTCAGACTATACTACAAAGCTACAGTAATCAAAACAGCACTGCATATGCACAAAAACAGACACATAGATTAATGGAACAGAATAGAGAGCCCAGAAATAAACCCAGGTACCTATGGTCAAATAATCTACAACAAAAGAGGCAAGAATACATAATGGAGAGAAGACAGTCTCTTCCATAAGTGGTGCTGGTAAAACTGGACAGCTACATGTAAAAGAATGAGAGTAGAACATTTGCACACACCATATACAAAAATAAAGTCAAAATGTATTAAAGACCTAAAGGTAAGACCTTAAAGCATAAAACTCCTAAAAGAAAACATAGAATACTCTTTGACATAAATCATAGCAATATTTTTTTGGGTCTGTCTCCTAAGACAAAAGAAATAATGCAAAACTAAACAAGTGGGACCTAATTAAACTTAAAAGCTTTTGCACAGCAAAGGAAACCATCAACAAAGCAAAAAGACAATCTACAGAATGAGAGATAGTATTTGCAAATGATATGACAGACAAGGGATTAATATTAAAAATGTATAAACAGGGACTTCCCTGGTGGTGCAGTGTTTAAGAATCCACCTGCCAATGCAGGGGACACAGCTCGAGCCCCGGTCCGGGAAGATCCCACATGTCGCGGAGCGGCTGCGCCCGTGAGCCATGGCCGCTGAGCCTGCGCGTCCGGAGCCTGTGCTCCACAACGGGAGAGGCCACAGCAGTGAGAAGCCCACGTACCGCAAAAAAAAAAAAAAAAAAAAAAAAAAAATACTGAACCACTATGCTGTACTCCTGAAACTAATATAACATTGTAAATCAACTATACTTAGATAAAAAATTTTCTTGAAAATACTGTAGTATAATTACTTGTTGACTTGCCTGTGTCACCTTCCTGGTGAGTGTTCCCTGAGGATGAGGATGGTCCCCAGCATCAAGAACATTAGCTTGCATAGTAGGTACCCAGTATATTATTTGTTTTTTTTTCCTTTTTCTCACCCTGATATATATATACGTATATCATGATATACGTATACATATATATATATATATATATATATATAGAGAGAGAGAGAGAGAGAGAGAGAGAGAGAGAGATACAGATCTATCTATCTATCTATCTCTCCAAGGTTAGAGTATGGATGGAGATTCTTAAAGATGTTTCTTTGTTGTTCTTGTTCTGGTCTCACTAGGCTGAGTTTGGGTCTTCTGACTTCCACAGCATCCTGTAGGACTATAGGCTTGGTCTATCTGTGGATGTTTATATGAGGGACATCCACTAAAATAAGAAACAGGCCCAGAGTAGTTAGTTCCTCTAGAAATAAACATGGATTTGAAACCAAAGTGGATAATTACTGTGCTGAAACATGTTTTGAGTTTTGCCTCTCCCAGAACCTTTGAAAACTAGAACATAATGTGTAGCCAAACCTCAAACACCCCTGGGTTTGCACATCTCTAATAATCCCATCCAGATACATTTACTTTCGCATAATGGATATCTGGTTCCAAGGTTTTTCCAGCATGAAAAACAACTCCTAGAGAAAATTGCTCTTCTGTGAGCAGTGGCCTGCCTGATTCTCCCACAGCTGCATAGTCACCCCAGAAATTTCAGACCTGACTCTCGACCTCCCTGTTTCAAAAATAATCACTTTACTTAAATGTATGATGAGTTTACCTACTGAGAAAAGTTAGGATTCAAGCCAGGCTTGAATCCCATCTCTGTCACTCACCAGCCATGTGACTGTCAGCAAGTTACTAAATCTCTCTGAGCCTGTTTCCATACAAGCCAAAGGAGAGAATACTAGTGTTTGCTTATAGGGTTGTTGCAAGTGTTAGATTAGTTAATGCATGTAAACACTCGGCAGAGTTCTGACACATATAAGCTCTCAATGAATTAATGAATGCCAGTTGTTACTATTATTATTACATCCTTCCCTGCTCTACTTTTTCAATAGAAAATTATCAGACTGGAGGGACCTACATCTCAGATTGTCTGACTCTGTTCAAAGATATTGGATTGGTCACAATCACCCTGGAAACCTATTATCTTCCCTCTTTTCCTTAGAGAAAAATGCCAAACCAGCACTTGGCATAAAGTGTGAGGGAATCGATATCATAGAGGAAAAAAAATATATATCCCAGTTTATTTTCCTTTAGTTCATGACCTACCCCATTTTGCTGTGATTTCTACTTTTACCCTGTCAAAAGCAAACTTCTGTAGTTACATGACTGTATTTTCTGAACTGTAAATAAGGATCCGTGGTCTCAGAAATACAAATGTTCTTAAGGAGGCAACATGACTCAATATTTTAAATTGAGACTGCCTTAAAAAAATGTAGGACATATGGTGACCATACCCATAGCTCTCAAAGCCTGATGCCAACTGGCTCCAAAAGAAGAAAACCAAAACAATCAGAAATCTCTTCTATTTGCCAAAACAAATCTTGTGTCTCTCTCAATGTTATTCCTGTAGATATCTTTGTTTGAATTGGGCCTGTTCACCAGTTCCATTTCTGCTACCATCTCTGGGGATGAGGGAAAGAAAACACCTTCATATTCACTCACATTAGCAAGGAATTCTTTTTTGGATGGAATTTAGGAGCAATGAAACTTAGAAAATTTTTGTGTGTGTTTGTGGTTTCTTTTATTTTTCTATATAGAGAGTCTTCTGCTATGGCTTTTCCTTCTGGTCTCTCACTAATTACTAATAATAATTTAAAATAACAATATACTAAAATTATTATTATTACTAAACACATTCTATATGATAGGCATTTATCATGCATTTTCTCCTAGATATACTTAACCCTCACAATGGACTTGCAAGGTAGATATCATTGTCTCTAGTGATTAGAGAGAATAAGAAACTGGTCCAAATTCATAGAATTAGTAAGTGATAGAATATGGATTTGATCCCAGAAATATCAAATATCTTTGATCCCAGAAATATCAATTAAACATGTACTGAGCATCTACCAGGTGTTGCACTAAAATATTTAATTATTTTCTCTGATCCTCACAGCTGCTGAGATTAAGAAAATTTCCCAGGGTTATTGAATTTGTAATTAGTGGAGCCAGGAGTCAAATCCACTTTTCTTTTCTTTTCTTCTCCTCTTTTTTTCTTTTCTTTTTGTTTTGTGAGTGCAGTTTCAAAACTCTTTCTAAACCCCCTTAGGGCATCTGGGAGCAGAAGTGCAAAAAAACCCCACAATGGTATGTTTAGAAACTTGAGTCCTGGGAGGATATTGAGTGAAGAGTGCAGGTACAGAAGGTGGGTCTAATACCATCACAGAATCCTGCCCCTTAGTATGAATGAGTTTATCATTGGTAAGTAACGTGAACAAAGCTGGTGAGTACAGAGGAGAGTTTATGAAGCAGGAGTAAATTAGAAAAAAGAACATCAGAAGTCAGCTCAGTGTCACCTAAGTTTTAGCACTGTGTATGGCCAGACTTTGTCATTGTAAATAATCTTCATTTTGACCAAGAATATTTATTAGAAAAGGCTTCAAGTGGCTGTTTCAATTTTTGGAGAAAGTAAAAATACCAAGTAGAACCAAGAAGTAGAAAAAAAATTGTTGTCGAAAGGGTAAATATCAGAGGATAAAATCATTTTGATTTTGGTCAAAGAAGCAGAATACTTCTTTGTAAGTGATTCTGCTATAAATGAGAAAAAGAGGAAAACATTGAAAGCTATCATCTTAAATAATTTCCAGTTGAGATTATCAAGCTATTCTGTCTGCCCTTCTAATTTACCTCCTCCCACATTTAGCTGCCCAAATACATTTGACTTGATGTGGAGAAAGCATGAGGGAAACAGTAACATCCCCCTTGTTCATTTTGACCTCAACTTTCTTAATTTTTATTTTCAGAATGAATTCCCACTAATCCCAGTTATAGAACTATTATGTGCTCATCAGAGTAAATATAAAGTATACAGAAAAGTTAAAAGATCAAAATAAAATCTCCCACGATCCCACTATTCTGACATTGTTAACCTTTTGACATATTTCTAATTTATTTTTCTATCTTTTATTTTAAAAATGACATTATAAAAAATACACCTTTTTTACTCAAAGTATATCATAAGCACTTTACCATGTCATTAGTGTTTGAGGACGTGTATTTTAATCACAGTCTAAATGTGCATCTACATGTCGTAGTGTATTTAAGCAATCCTCTGTTGTTGGATATTTAGATTGATTTCAAATTTTCACCATTGTAAATGTAGTGTTCATCTTTGTACATAATCATTCCATGGCCCATACCTCTTTTAGTACACCCTTTGCTCAGTGTTTCTCAGCTTTATTTCTCTCACAGACATGACTGATAGTATTTGCATTTAAGACTTTTCCTAGGATTATGTGTTACATTTATCTAAGGTTATATCCAGTTTCTTGTGTTTTAATTAAATGTAATACCTATACATTTTTCTTTTCTTCAAGAAAGCACAGAAGAGTGGAGATAAGTAAAAAGTGATGTAAAGGATTGCCACTGAGTCCACTATATTTTATAAATAGACACTGTATGAATTTCAGTACTTTATTACTAGTAATAATTTATTTCAAACATATCTTACAGTTGATTGTGCCACCTAATTGGAAAAAAGCACTGTTTAGCTGACCTTAGCAAGCACCCTTGTACTCTCTGAGTGAGTTGAGCATGCATTCACATTGAAGACCGTATCTAGCTATGATTTCTGTCTTTTGAAATAAAGGCACTTGTATTTATTTACATAGTAGTAAATTACAAGCTATAGCCAGAATTAGGTCTTCATTTTGAGAAGGGAGTAGCTTAAGCTTTGGGAAGGGCTGAATAAGCATAAATGGGTGCATACCCATCCCACCCCTGTCCAGAGTATCTGATGCAATTTTCCTGAGGCCACCCCCTCCCCATGCGCCCTGACTCCGAATCACTGCTTCAGAGGGTATAACTAAGCCTTTTTGTTCTCTCAGGACAACATTGGTGGTCTGAAATTCTAGCTAATTCAGCTGCCTACCTCTTCATCTTTGAGTGAGTAAGGTAAGGTCAAGACGGATTTTTTTTTTCCTTAGGTTGGGAGATGCATGACCATTTAAGAGAACTGAAAAGTACACGGGTTGAGGCATGTGGGTGATAACTTGATATTATCTCCTCCAGAGATGGTGTTCTACTTGAAACATTTGTAGGATGTGACCTTTTCACAACTGAGAAGGGCATGCCATCTCGATGTGGTATTGGCAAACAAGCCCATCTTGATGGGTCTGAATGTTGCATCTTAGAATAATCTAATCATAGGCGAAAGATATTTACCTACCAGAAGAATTTTAATGCTGTATTAGTTGACCCTTTTGGCTGCAATGACAGCACTAAAACTTGAACTAGTTTTTTTTTTTTTTTTTAAGGGAATTACTTTTGTTCATTAAAGCAAAGAAATTGTTTAACAACCAAATTATGGGAAGAACAAGAGTGCTGTTGGGTAAGGAAACAAGAACCAGCCAGAGACGTATAATGTCAGAACATTCTCTCTTTCTCCCACCCACCCCTCTCTCTCTCCAACTCTTGCCTGGTCTTCTTTCCTCACAGGCATTTCATTCTGTGTCACTGCAAATTAGTTTTGTCCACATTGCTGAAAACATGTGGTGGGGTGGGAGTGATAGTTCCAAGTTTTTTGGTTTTTTTTTTTTAAGTCTTACAGTTTCTGCCCCTTGGGAGGACTGGCAGGCTTTCCTACCATCTCAAGTCCAAAACTATAAGGAAAGATTCTTTGGCTGGTTTGGGTCAGATGAACAAAGAGTCGTCATAAGAAAAATGTTGGAGAAATTAAGAAGGAAAGGTTCTCCTAAAAGTGTTTACCCCATTAGGCTGCATGTAAGCCTTCTATTTCAGATGATTTGCTGAAGAAGGGAGTGAAAAAGGAGTTGAAGGGAGAGGAAAAAGACAAGGAAAGAGAGTATTATATGACACATATGCAAGTTGCTTATTTTTCCTGGTGCTCATGATTCTCTTTCTTCCCCCAGTTCTCTGGCACTAAGGTTCACAAATGGAGGCCAGAGGTCATCTTCTCCAGCTTATGGGGCAGGAGCTGTGTGTGTTTTGTGGGGCGTCAATTTCCCTGGTGAGTTCTGGCTGCAAAACAGCAGGCCTGTGTGCTCTTTCTCACACCCTGGCATTCAGCTACCTTCCACTGCAGCCAACTGAAAACTACACTAGTGGGAAACACACATGGGAAACCCAGAAAAGCCACAATGTCAAAAGCAATAGGCAGTGGACAGGCAAGTCTGAGATAGGTCTCTACTGGTCTGCACCACCTTTTATACTTGAAGTTTCAACATGAGAAGTAGTCTTTGACATCCACAATTTTTCCTTCAAAAGCTCCTGTGAGGAAAGAAGACCAGGCAAGAGTTGGAGAGAGAGAGGGGTGGGAGGGAGAAAGAGAGAATATTCTGACATTATATGTCTCTGGCTGGTTCTTGTTTCCTTCCCCAACAGCGTTCTTGTTCTTCCCATAATTTGGTTGTTAAACAATTTCTTTGCTTTAATGAACAAAAGTAAAGGAGAGTTGGTGTGATATAGGTGCATGGCCCTGAGCAGCTGACTTTGGATCTATGCTTTGAATTACAGACTAATGTAATTCAATTTATTTTTGTTTACTTATTTATTTTTACTTTTACCCTTGGTGGAGATATCAAACTTAAAAGCCTAGAGATGCCAGGCAAATTACATTAAAAAGTTGTAGAAAGGATGAAATGAGAGATTATACTTACTTCTAGCAAGTTATTGATATTGGGCTTACTACTGTCCAAGCATCTCTATTTTTTCTCTTAAGAGAAACTGTAAATCCAGCCTTTTCAAAGAATGATTGAATATGTCCCCACCCAGATATATGAATGGACTGTTTTCGGGCCCTTTCACCCGGTAGGACTCAAACTTTCAGTTCTCTCTTCCTGTTTTTGGAGATCTGGCCTTTGGACCCCATTTGGCATTGTATGTTTCTGTTGTTTATTTGGTGGACAGAGAAGTTGTCTTGTTTTTGAGTAAGGCTATCATCTTTTTAACCTTTATTTCTTGTTTTATCTTACTTTTCTGTGTTTGAGCAGGGAAGGGACCCACAGTACCATTTTGACAATAAACCCTAGCTCATGCTCTTTCAATTATACATATACGCTCAGTTAGGATGACTTATTTCGTTATAATTAAATCCACCTCATCTGAAAGGACTGGATTTGTTAAATTCCCTGCTGAAATTCACGTAGCATATATCTACAACACCATGAAAGGAAAAATCAGATTAGTTTGGTATATTTTTTCTTAGTAGACTTACACTGTTTTCAAGCAATCAGCACTTTCTTTGCTCAATGCTATCCAAACATCTATTTAATAATTTATTTTAGAATTTTGACAATAATTAGTAGGAAATCTCAGTGGTCTAACTTTCCTGAGATTTTTCTTTCTCCTCCTTTTTAAAGTTAGGACAGCATGTGCCTATAAATTTTTGAAACCTTGTTTATTCTCATAGTTATTAAAACTACAGCCTTGTATCAATGGCACAAAACTGGAGGGGAAGTTAAATGTTTAGGAATAGTATCCAGACTCAGAAGATCTTGACAAGTTAAAGCAATGAACTCAATTTCAAGAAATACCTTTTAGAAAGTATCAACTCCTATACTTAAGCAAACAAAACGAAACAAAAACAATTAAAAAAACCCCAAGAATTAGGAAAAGAAATCAACGATTTTGATTGACTGCCAGCTCAGTAGGAGTCATAAGGGTGATGTGGCTAACAAAAAGAAAAACAAACAAAAACAAAAATAGAAAAACACAAATTGAGGAGTAGTACAATGTTCAGAAACATGGATGACAGTGACATTTTAAAAGACATGAAGCTCAGTAGAAGAGCACCTATGTTAGTTGATAGAATTAAGATTACCAGTGGCTGGAATTACAGAGTTTACCCATATTATAAAATATATGAACAAAATGTATTTAGGAGCCTATATCTGCGATTCCCCCAAAACTGCACATAAAAAACAAGGAGGGTAGATTATATAAGGTCCCAAAGCAGCTTTGTTTAATTTCAAAACCAAACTACTTTTTTCCCCAGTCCTTCTCCTGCAGTGTTCTCTCCCTCCCTGAAGGCACTCTAACACCCAGGTGTCCCACCACACACTAGGCAACACAGTTGCCCTCCCTTTCTCATTCACTCCCAGCATCCAGTTCATCACAGACCTAGTCATATTCCGACTTCCCCTGGTCTGGGGTAATTGTACCTCCCAGGTGTTTTCATCGTGCCTGTGCAGACCTGTATCTCTATGGCCATCACACAGCATGCCCTGCTTCCTTGTTTGCCTCCCACCCATTCCTGCCCTTGCTTGTCTATAAACATCTTGAGGCCAAAGGATCTGTTTTGTTCATCACTGTGTGCCCAATACCTGTCACATTGCTCAGTACATAATACTTTTTCAATAAATATTTGTAGACATATATGCTTAATTAAGCCTGGAGAAGAGAAGTCACACAAAAAAGCCCCCTGAAAGATACTTTCAAATATTTCCAAGCAAACCTATCAAAGAGGTGTTAGACAACAGGAGGATTCATAAGCAGGACAGTGTAGTGATAAAAAGCTCACACTGTGGAGTCAACTGCCTGTGTTCAAATCTTACCTCCTCTGCTTAACAGCTGCAGGGCCTTGGACAAGTTATTCATCCTTCCATGGCTCACAGGCAAAAGAACACCTATCTCACTGTCTTGTTGTGAGGACCAAACGAGTCCAAACAAGTAGCATATTTCAAAGAACACCTGATGTGAGTAAGGCTTCAGTACACATCAGCCGTGACACTGACCGTGATTCTTCATTTAGGTCTCACTCTGTAATAGTCACACACAGTGTGCATCCACCTGAAAGCAGGGTTTAAAGTACAAATTACATGCAAGTAATTTATTTTGAAAATATTCTCAAAGAACAAGAGTGTGGGCCAGGAAAGAGTAAAATACGAAGTAGGAAAAGCCTCCATCCTGCTAGAAACCCTGTGAGGAGCTGTGGAGAGTGTGACTTGAAGTGGAAGAGAAGGGTATTCATCCACTGACTCCTGTCCGTGCTGGTCAAGGTCTGCCTGTAGGGTGTTAAATCTCTTTCATGTCCTGTGTGCACATGCGTCAGAACAGCCGAGCAAGCCTCACAGCTAGAGGAAAGGAGGTCTTGGGAAAGACTCATGTATACAATGTATATATAATAATGCACTGTATTATATAAAGAGATACATAATGTAAAATATATACAGAGTATATATACATATATAAATATATACACATATTTTATATGTATATACACATCCTCTCTATAAATTATATATATATTCTTCCTCTGTATTATACACACACACAATGTGTGTATATGTAACTGAAGTATGTACAGTGTAACTGAAGTAAAATGCAGTCATTTATGCCTGGGTGCTGCAAGCGGCTGGAGTAAACAAGTGAGCAGAGAGGATGTGAGATGGGCACGGGAGGTCCTGTCCCTGTGGTAGTGGTAAGAAGGATTCTGCTCCTAGGATTGAGGACATGGCTCAGCTTGACCACTCAGGGTGCTCCATCCACCTGCCACAGGGAGAGGTTCAGGGATGGATATGCAACCCTGGGCTAGTTTATTGCTAAAAGAGGATGTATCTGCCCGGCCCAGAAGTCCAAGGTAGCTCAGCATCATATAATCACGCTCTTTGTAGGACTGAAAATCTGAATTCTCTCTCTCAAAGAAATGTTGATGGGAGCAAGGCAAGGAGGTGGGAAAAATAGCATGAGATAACATGGGGACCCAGGAGGATCCAGAGAATATGCAAACACCTCCTGCTGTGTATTTCACTCAAATTACCTGTGCCTTACTTCTTCTAGCCTATTGTTTTGAGTTGCTCTGAGGCAGAGTCAATATAGAAGCAGTTCTTTGAGAGTTAGAAGGATGGTAAAAAGCAAGGCATATTCCTAAGACACAGAAACTATAGAGACTGGGTACATGTTCAAAGACCATGACTCAGTAAGATAACTGGTTCTGTTTACTAACAAGCTGGCCAGCTTCTGACTGAGTTTTTAAGGGAGTTGTACTGCCGGAGAAACCCTAGGCCTACAACTTCTCAACCCTAAAAAATTGTAAAACTCCAAATCTGCGCCCAGAGCAAATGAACCATTAGATCTAACAGACACATGGCAGTTCCCCAAAGAGGAATCATATAACACTCTTTGGACAAGGCCATAGAGGACAAAAATAAGGAAGGTCCCTCTGGAGCAAAACCTGGGATCAGCCAGGATGGCTGTCCGATATCTCACTCCACTGCATGCAGGAATTCCTCACTAGTTCTGTCCACCTGTGTGAGATCTGCTGTGAACTAGTAAACTTTACATATTGTCTTAATTTCTCTCCTTTTCTAGCTGGGGATTTGAATTGTGAATATTCTATTTTCCCCTCCATATTGCATGTTCTTTTTTTTTTTTGAGAATGCTTTAGTATATCACTTAGTAATGGGTTATAAGCCCATGCAGAACCACCTCTGGCCCTGCCCTAGAAGAATGCTTGTCAGCTGGAGAACCTCAGGTTACAGCTAGGTGCAGAAACTAGGGGCAACTGAGTTGTTCCCATGGCAGAGGAAGTATGTCCTTTCTTTCCTGTTGTATATGGAGTAATTTGACATCACGTAGGGGAAAGGGCATAGATGCTAAATTGTGCACAAAGAAAGGGATTTTGCCTATACAGTACCATTCTACATTCCTTCTTTGGGGTAATTCTCCTTCCCTCACTTTATAGGAATTCTCTTCAGCCCGTGTGTTTCAAGGGGGACTGATTCTTCTTCCCCCAGTCCCTTGCTCCCTAGAGTTGGATGTTTGACTTAGAACTGATGGACCAGGATCCTCTAAGCTCAGGACTATAGTCATTGGCACACAGAGTGTGAGACAATCTGTTCAACCAGCCTTCCCAGGGCCTTGGAACCACTGGATCCAGCTAAGCCTAAACAACTCTGGGGGACTTTTCAATTAATCCATTCTTAAAAACCAAGATAGTTTGAGTTGGGAGCTGTGACTTGCAACTGAAAGATTTATGGCTAATCCTCAGCTTCTTATATAGGAAACATTTCCTAACATTCAGACTTAGCCAAGAATGGAAAAGGCTATTTTGAGTTCCCTTTCCCTGGAGGTTATCCAATAAGTGGATGGTAACCATATCTACGAAATGCATTCGATCACTACCCAAAGGGAGACAACTTAAAATCTCATCCAGTACCGTATTTGGCTCTCAGTCCGTAAGCTCTAGACACTGTCATTCTATCAAGGCCCAATGTGACTCCTCTTGGTGCTGAGAGGTGTATTCCGAAGGGTTCCTAAGAGAGAAAGAATGGATGGGGGATAATTCTTGGGTAAGCAATCAACCCTGTGTGCCTTACCACTCAGCAGAGATTTTTTTTAAAACATCTTTGTTGGAGTATAATTGCTTTACAGTGTTGTGTTAGTTTCTGCTGTATAACAAAATGAATCAGCTATATGTATACATATATCCCCATATCCCCTCCCTCTTGCATCTCCCTCCCACCCTCCCTACCCCACCCCTCTAGGTGGTCGCAAAGCACTGAGCTGATCTCCCTGTGCCATGTGGCTGCTTCCCACTAGCTATCTATTTTACATTTGGTAGTGTATATATGTCCATGCCACTCTCTCACTTTGTCCCAGCTTACCCTTCCCCCTCCCTGTGTCTTCAAGTCCACTCTCTACGTCTGTATCTTTATTCCTGTCCTGCCCCTAGGTTCTTCAGAACCATTTATTATTATTATTTTTAGATTTCATATATATGTGTTAGCATACGGTATTTATTTTTCTCTTTCTGACTTACTTCACTTTGTATGACAGATTCTAGGTCCATCCACCTCACTACAAATAACTCAACTTCGTTTCTTTTTATGGCTGAGTAATATTCCATTGTATATATGTGCCACATCTTCTTTATCTCTTCATCTGTCAATGGACAATTAGGTTGCTTCCAATGGAGGCAGAAGAGATTTTTGTCGAAAGCATCCTATACATTCTTTAAGGTTCCATTCAAATCTGATATGCCCTTATCCTATGAAATATAGAACAAAATCAACTTTAAAAAATGCTTTTCCTAGTCTATTTCATTTAAAGTTTATCTTCTTGTTTATTCCATCTCTAGGGTTAGTAGGTAGTTGCTCAAACCCCCTTTCCCATTAGATGTTAATCTACCATCACTTTATAAATGGGAAATGAGTGTTGAAATTTCTCAAGCTTGATATAAATTCATAGAGTTTGAGTTATCTAATTTTGATGAGGATTACTGCCATAGAATACAGATTTTTGTTGTGAGGCATCTGTATAAAGACATTTTAATTCTGGGAGCAACTTAGATTGCAAAAGGTTGAACATTTCCTTCTGCTACTCTTTTAAAAAATAATACTCATAGTGCCTGTGGCTTGTGAAGTTTTATGGGAAGTCATGAAGAGAAGCTGTCGTATGAAAGGATGCTTATTAAAATCCTACATACATTATGTATGAATCTGCACTTTTTTTGACCTCCTCTCTTGGAACTGTCCCAATCCAGATTACACCAGGCTGAGCTGTGAAACTCACAGAAAACTGCAAACCTCTTTAATTGGGGCATTAGGAAGTTTCAAAACAGCAGTTCACGAAAGCCTCTCAAGGATTTAAGTTTCTCAAAATATATAAGCCAAGTTCTTGTGCGAATGTCATGTTCTACCCTGAGAAATATAGCTCCAGTCAACATTGAGTACTCCAGGCTGGCGGCTGGTCAAAAACAGGGATTGTAAGCCTTAGTTTAGAGTCTTTATGGAACCAGCAAAATTAGGGAAATAATAAATGCATGGTAGAGGGTTCTTCTTTTATATTTACAAACTATAGATTCTCCACTTATCAGCCTTAGCAGACATAAATGAATAGGTGTTTAGTATAAAGGGAAGGTAGAAATAACATGGAAAGAACAGATGCTTTTTTCAGGCACATTTAAAATGCTCAGAACCAGCTGTATGGAATTCTGGAAGGAGCCTTAATCTTTTGATCTGGTGAAAGGCATCTTTGCAGCTTGAAAGGCAGAGAGACAAAAGGGGCTACACGTCTTCTCTAATAGCTGAAAGCTCCCATTTGGTGAGGAGGGAATGGTTTAAATCAAGCATGCAAAAATAAATTACTGAACCACCCACCTCTTCTCCTACTCAACTGCCTGAGCCAGGAGTTCAGGCTGCCTGCACTCCCACCCTCAGAGAACAACTCAGAAAAGATGCAGCTATGGTCAGAGTTGGGGCAGTGAGGGGGCCAACATGCCCCACACCTGGGCAATGGGAAAACTTTTCTTGGAAACCTGAATAATACATATGCGTCAAAGAAAAGTATCAAATCTCTGAAAACACCACTTAGAAAAATACATTTTGGCTTTTCTACAGATCCAAAAGCACGTTTGACCTAATTTCCAGTATCATTATCTGCTCTGTAACCCCTGTCTGTTTAAATTTTTAGGGGTAGCTTATAACCTGTTCTAGGTATTAGCATAGCAAAAGGGCTCTTCGAGACACTCATTCCATCTTTTTTTTTTTTTTTTTGCGGTACGCGGGCCTCTCACTGCTGTGGCCTCTCCCGTTGCGGAGCACAGGCTCCGGACGCACAGGCTCAGCGGCCATGGCTCATGGGCCCAGCTGCTCCGCGGCATGTGGGATCCTCCCTGCCTGGGACACGAACCCGTGTCCCCTGCATCAGCAGGTGGACTCTCAACCACTGCGCCACCAGGGAAGCCCTTTTTCTTTTTTTTATTAGGCATTACTGAAAACGCCAAGCATTGTGAAAGGTAGTCAGGACAGAAATTAATTAACCCAGTTCTGCCCTGAAGGAATTTAGTGGCAGAAACATAAATACAAAAATAATTAAGGGTTCCGGTTAAAAATTAGTGACTGATAATACCGGTTTATCTCCTCTCCTTCCTCAGATCCTACAAAACAGATAGTAAAGGAATAGAAAGAGGTATTAATCCATAGGAACAAAAAGAATAGAAGAGACAATGACAGGAGAGCAAATGTTTGAAATAAAAAGTGCAGATAGCAGAGAAGTAGCAGATTTAGAGGAATGGAAGAAATTAACAACCCAAGAGTCTGCTGAGGGGGATACAGAAGGAAGTGAGAGATTTGCCTCCACGTTGGTACCAATATGTATTGGGGATTGGGAGGTGGGAAGACGGAACATGACTACTAAACTTATTCTAAATTCATGACTACCAACCACTTGGAAATTTTCAGTACTGCTAGCCTTGGATGATGGCTAATCATATACCAAATGAATTCCACCCATTTTAGGTACAATGGAGCAGAGAGGGCAGGGAAGCAGATAAGAAAGTTCATTCATTGGTTTGTATGGCAGAAGACACCGGGCTTCATTTGTGTGTAAACTTGTAAATGGAAAGTGGACTAATTTCATCTTCCAAGTGTCCCATGGTTGCAGCAAGCCTTTGAAAAAGAGACTGTAGAGAAACATGCTCTCTTGTTAGCATAAAATAGTTAGCTAAGTACAAACGGGAAACAACCCAAATGGTGAGGGAGTTCCTATTGTTTACCTCCTTTCCAATTCTGGACTGTAGTTTCCAAAAGCAACAGGAAGGCAGTTTTGCCCCAAGAATTTTCAAACCACACAAACCATTCCAAATTCCCTTTGATATGCCCCCAGCCATCCAGCATTTCCCAAGAAATCCACCCAGCTTGTTTTACTTTTAGAAGTCATGATGTACAGCAGCTCTAAATGGAAAGGTACATGTTCAGCTCACGAGTCCATGGAAGGTTCTGACACAATAAGATAAAGGGCCCATAGTTTTGCTTTCAATTTTCCCTTGTGGCCCTCAACCATAAAATGTGAGGATGTTGAGTTATGCAACCAGGGCTGGTCAGTGGGTGGGGTTTCCATTTCTGTTTTTTGGGTAATTCAATGAGAAACAGATTAAATATTCATAGCTCTGCCCTCAATCTCTTTCTGCAGAAGCCAAAGCTGTCATGCTGTTTGTAGAGACAAAAGCAATTTTACCAAATGTCTGCAGTAAGTTTCCCAAACGTGTGGAGGTGATCTGAGCACTAGACCCAAATTGACATTAAAAAATATTTTCTTTAATTAAGATAGTTTTCTGATTAAATATCCATTACCAGTAATTTGGGAAATTCAGAAAAATACCAAGAAGGTAGAATTGATGATTGCTTGCTGATTAATTAATAGGATATATGTGAAGAGGAAAAGGGGGATTGAGTAATTCCTCAGGCTTCTGACTAGAACAACTTGGTAGATGGTGGAAGCATTGAGACAGAGAACACTCTTAAGAGGTACATGTTAGGCTGAAAGATAATAACTTACTTAGGACATTTGAACTTGTGGTGTGGGAAGAACATCTGAATGGTTAGATCCAGTAAGGCGTGGGAGAGGCTGGTTGGAGCTCAAAGAGAGATAAGAACTGACGACACAGATATGGAAGTCCTCTGCAAGTGTGTAATAAAAACCATGGGAGGAGATGAGAGAGCCCAGGGATAACAGGAAGGGTAGGAAGGGATGTAGAGATGAACAAGTGGAAAGGAATTCACAAAGAAGGCTGGAAGAGGCGTCCAGAGAAGTAAGTGAAAACTCAATGAGACACGAGAAAATGAAGCCAGTTGGTGTAGACAACATTTTCAAGAGATTTAGCTGTGAAGGGGAGGAACAAGATATCAGGGGCATGTATGTGAAATTGATTTAAGATATAGGATGAGACATGCTCTATTCAGTCCCCTTTTATAATACAGAAGACTGAAACACTATAGATAATTCTACAACATCAGGCCTTAACTTCTTGTTCACACCTACTTGGAAAAAATACAACTTTGTCTAAATCCAATACTCTACCTACTGTACACCAGCACTCAGGGAACTCAGCACTGCCAGAGAAAAACACAGGATCATAGCGATGGGTTCCACTTCAGTCTCACGATTATTAACCTCAAGTGGGTTCCTAGTGCTCCCAAGCAACCCTTCTTGATTCACTCTCCCTTTCTTTCACGTGAGTATTACAGACCTTCTCATCCTTCAACAATCCTCCAGGCCCTCCTGCTTCATCTTCACTCTTAGCTGATGACCTGGCTTCATATTTCACTGGGAGAAGCCAAGCAATTAGAAAAGAATTTCCACAAGTTCCAGACCGCAGCTCCCCATTGGCATACAATACCTTGCCTTCTCTCTGTTTACTCTAGATGAACTGTCTAGGCCCCTGTCCAACTCCCCCTCTTGAGCTTAACTTCCCATTCCATCCACCCCAGCTCTACCTCCAAGCTTCCTAGGCTTTCGTCCATAATCAAGCATCTAAAGGGGTAATGCCTATCAGCATATGGTGCCTCCCAGGCCAGTATCTCTTGGTGGCTGTAGTGTGCCAGTTGTCAACTACATCCAAAATTACCTCTGAATATGGCTCAGGCTTATTTCCCTAGCTCCATCTTGATTCACTTTCATCTGCATATTTTATGTTCCAGCAATGTCAGACTAGCTGTATTCTGCACCCAAGTTATCTGGTTTCTTTCCTGTGTGCCTTTACTTCTGCAGCGTCCTCTGCTTGAAATGATATTCTCTGTTTCCCACTCGCTGAGCACACCTTCCCAAACTTTTCCTCTTTATCTGGCTAATTCTTCACCAACTTTAACACTGATAACTCATCTGAAAGTATAGTTTTAATCATCAACAGTGAAAATCTTTTGGACAGTAAGTAAGAACAATGAATGGGAATTTAAAAATATCTATCTTACATATGAGAACAACCTAAGAGTCTATGGATGAGTGAATTGATAAAGAAAATGTGGTATATATACAATGGAATATTATTCAGCCATAAAAAAGGAAATCTTGCCATTTACAACAACACAAATGAAGCTGCAGTGCATTATGCTCAGTGAAATAAACCAGACAGAGAAAGACAAATACTGTATGGTATCACTTATATGTGGAATCTAAAAGAAAAATAGTCAAATTCATGGAAACAGAGAGTAGAATGGTATTTGCCAGGGGCTGAGGGGTGGGGGAAACTGGAATATGTTGGTCAAAGGTTACAAGGTTTCAGTTACAAGATGAATAAGTTCTGAGGATCCAATGTACAGCATGGTGACTGTCAATAATTTGTATTGTATACTTGAAATTTGCTAAGAGAGTAAATCTTAAGCATTCTCACTAGACTCACACACACTCAGAATAATTAAGTTAGGTGATGGATTGTTAATTAATTTGATTGTGGTAATTATTTCACAATGTATACATATATCAAATCATCACACTGTACACTTTAAATATGCACAATTTTATTTGTCAATTATATTTCAATAAAGCTGAAAAAAGAAGTCTTGCTGGTGAGAATAAACTAATAAGTATATTCATATATACATATCCTACAAGAGCAGAGCCTTAAATTCCTCTCTTATTGCAGTTGCCACATTTCCTGGATTTTTCATGGTAATTCTGATTTAAATAATTCTCTTCTTGTCCGTTATCACAATACAGAACTTATCAGATATATTGAAACTCAGAAAACGTGGTGTCTTATATATCTCCAGTTCTTCTGTGGGATTTCTTTAAGTACTGCCGTTCCTTAAATCTATTAATTCTTCTGGATATATTTATTACTAATCAGTTTTTTTCTTTTTTTTTTTTTTTTTTTTGTAGTATGCGGGTCTCTCACTGTTGTGGCCTCTCCCGTTGCGGAGCATAGGCTCCGGGCGCGCAGGCTCAGCGGCCATGGCTCACGGGCCCAGCCGCTCTGCGGCATATGGGATCTTCCCGGACTGGGGCACGAACCCGTGTCCCCTGCATCGGCAGGCGGACTCTCAACCACTGCGCCACCAGGGAGGCCCACTAATCAGTTTTATAGCTCCTCTGAACTTCAATTTCTTAGCCTGTAAAACAGAGATGATAATACTTACCTCAAAGTTCTGCTGTAAGAATTAAATTAGGTAATGTGTGTGTACAGCTATTGCTAAATAAATGTTAGTTCCTCCCCACATACTCAGCAGCTAAATTATTTGTCCAAAACTCATTTGCCAGTCAGTGAGCTATTTGTTAGTATTACCTCTGGCTGGCACTGTGGAAGTTATAGATACAGAAGAGTCCACTAAGATCCTTATGATCTTATTGGAACACCTTAGGATAAATAGAGGTCAAATGAATGCTAAACTGAATGGAATGATGAAGACTCTCAAATAGGATTTAGAGAGGAGAAATATGAGAGAATCAGTGAGATATGGCTAGAGTAGGAAAAGGTGGTACTAGAACTCAGTGGGAAGCCATAGAAAAATACTCTAAGAGAAGAATGAGTTTCATTTCAGGTGCCTCTTCTAAGTATTTGGCTGTAATGAGAAGGACCAGCTCAGGTCTGAGAGCGAGACTGCCCTGATTGATTACTAATGTCTGCTGTGACTATGCAGTGGGTTTTCCCAAGACCAATGCAGCAGCCTATTTACAAGACTGCCCCAGAGCATCATGGAAAGGTGAAGAAAGAAAACTGTTCTTAGCTGCCCCCTTCAGAAACTTTCCCTTTTTTTTTTTCCCTTTTGGTGCCCTCAGACTCTGGCTTATAAATCACCTCACTCTCTGACAGGCTAGTTGGGCAGGACTTGCTGCACCCTGGAAGCTTGGCAAGCTCACGGTCACAGTTCTTGCAACTTACAAAAGGTGAGAGTTCTGCCTGGTGAAGAGCTAAGGCTTGTGAGTTTGTCAGTGGCCTCTAGGGAAGCACCATTATAAAGCGTCTGACGGTTCCTGTCCTAAATATGTCACATTGTGAAAAATGATGGCAGGAATATTAATCCCAAGTAGGCTTCCCTGGGGTTCCTCACATGCAATAAACTGGGTTACCTGGATATGGATTGTGACTCTGTCATCAAACCTGGAATATTCTGCCATCTTTCAAACCTGTCCAAATGGTCTCCCGAATTGTGATATCCATTAGGAAGCCTCTGTGGGAAGGATCAGGCCACCTCACACATGACTAGAAGGAACCTCAAAGGTTTATTTAGCACCGAGCCATAGCAGTAAGGGAAGGACTAAATTAATCTTTTAAAAAGTTCTAGAAGATTTTTTATTTTGATGTCTCCTTGAAAGATACTTATGTTCCTGAGGAAGACAGAGTTGACCCTCTGGAGAACTCAGGAGAAAATTAGGTAAAAGACCTTGTTACATGACTTTGCTAAGGGCTGATATTAAGTCATACATGATATTAAGTCGTATGTGTCCTATGTGTAGGGTCTATAACACATCAGCTATAGGGAAAGGACTGGGTTCCCTTGCCCCCTCACAGATGGCAATCAGAAAACAATTTATTCAACATACTATTAGGGATTATCAAGGTGGCCTACTACATGTCACTGTTCTTAAGGCAAAACCATAAAAGATAATGACCATTGCCCAGCTCCCCTCCCCCCTGAAAAAGAGCTGAATTGCCATGGGAACAGACAGAAAAGAATGTCTGATGTGCTGCTGGGAGTTATGCTCAAGGATGTGAAAATACAGACTTACCAGGAGGATGTCAGGGTAAGTCTACATTCCAGACAGAGGAGCAGCCCATGCAGAGGCCTGGATGTGTGATGGGGCTCAGCTTGTTCGGCAAGTCTGGAGCAAAGGGTGTAGCAAAGAAGTTGTGAGGGATGGGAGGCACAGACTTCCCGTAGAAAGTGGGAAACCTAGAAGCCATTCTACTTCATCATAGTGGCAGATGGCCCTTTTTCTCCTATCCCTTTGGCCTGTCTCCACTCCTCATATCCATAGTGTCTTCAACACCACAATGACAGCTGTGCAATAACCAATGTTCTTTCTTTTAGTAACAGCAACCCCATTTCCCCTGGAGAATCATCCATTTCCCAGTCTCATACCATGCAGTTTGGGTGCAGCTGGGCCTCTCTCCTAACGGTGGGGGTAGGCTTGTGAGCCAGAACTAGCCAATCAGAGCATGACCTCTGGCTGCTGTAATCGGTTTAGGAATGGCCATGTGACTCAAGCTGGATCCTTAAGACCTAGTGCTGGGAATTTTGCTGTATTTTTGGAGAAAGGAGCATTCAATTGTCACACTGTCCTCATTCCCTTGGGGTATGTGAACTGTTAGTGATTTTTACCACCACTTGGAGAAACGACCTGAGAATGAAACCAATATTGAGGATAACAGAGCTGAGAGATAGTGAAAGATGAATCACATATATTGTCTGAGCACCTGGATCGAAGTCAACTTAGCCCCTTGTTTTTTACAGTAACATGAAACAATAAACCCTTTTTACAATTAGATATATGTTGCTTGAAAACAAAGTGGCTTCTGAAGCCCTAACCCCTGTCACTTCAGTGACTCACAGTGTCTTGGGGCATTTATTAACTGGATTTGACTCAAGGAACTAAGTCTTGGAAATCCTTTAATGTTCCAAGGAGGACAGTTACTCAAATAGTATATGTTGGACTGCCATGGATCCAAATACCCTTAGCTACTATCCAAATACTCCTCACCCCACATGGGCTTCTTAATAAATGAATGTGCTTCCATTCATATGGAAGGAGAACAGTCCAACTCTGAGGCTAGGAAGTCTAGACTTCAGTGAAGGTCCCTCTTGAGGATTCATCCAGGGCACGATAGCTCTAGGGGTCCTACTACTTCTACCATGCCTGTGGCCCCCTTGGTCTAAGCAGTTGCTGTTTAATTTCCACATTCTAATTTCTTTGCCTTGTGATAAAATATCACTGTTCCTACTGGAATACCTCACAGTAGCTATCACTCAAGTCTGCTCAAACATTGTAGGTAAAGAGATTAAGAGGATTTGAAATCAAATAGACCTTAGTTCAAGTCTGGTTTCAGCAAATATTCACTATTTGACTTTGGACAGTTACTTAGTCTCTATGAGCTTCAGTTTCTTTATCTATAAAATGGGACTAATAATTAATACCTAACTCAAGGAATTGTTTGGATTCAATAAAATTTAAACAACAATATATCAAACCTGTCATTCAAGTTCACTGTAATCTGACTTACACTTACTTTTCCAATCTTTTCTCCATTCTCCCTTCTCCACCCTCATATGTACTCAGTTACAGCTGCACAGACTCAGTGACAAAACCTGAATGCTTTGCACAACTCCATCATTGTGGCTTTGGTGCTATAGTTCCTTTCACCTGGAATATCCTACTGTCCAGCGTCAAGACCCATCTCAAATCTTACCTCTTCCATGAATCCTTCTTTTACAGGTCAGCTCCTTACTCTTTGATCTCCCAGAGAATTTCTGGTTGAACACACTTACCATCTTGTATTGGATTTTTGTTTTCCCTCATATCTTATGTCCCCAACTGTATCCCATCTAAACCTCTTTTTACCGTCCCCTACCCACTGTCTTACACATAGATGCTACTCAATGAATATTTGCTGAATGCTTCATCTTCCTCCCAATCATTTGTTATTGGATAACACTGAAGTTCTAATAAGTAAATTTAAAAAGAGGACCTACTTCCCCAGCTCTATAACTCCCACAAAAGTCTGTACAGCTTGAGTTGAGGCTTGTCTTCTGCTTTTGAATTTGCAATTGGAAACATATGGTGATCTGGAAGCCAGCCATTTTTTTTTTCTTTTTTTTTCCCTTCTCTCTAAAGAAACCTTTAAAAACCTCACTAAATATGTCAAGGAACAGCAATGAAAATGTCAAAAAATTGTAATATTGCTTATTGCAACACACACACACACACATATGCACACACCCCACTGCTGGTGTGTTTACAAAGTTCCAAGTTGAAAAAAACAAGTGCTAATTTTAGATTTGGGTTTTTTCCTTTAAGTCATAACAAGAAAAAATACAAACATCAACTGAAACCCCAGTGCACAAAACCTCTTAGTCATACCCACCAGGCACTTTTAAAAACCAATTCTCAAAAGAAAGGATTCTAATTCTTAGGTCATTGAATCATGAATCCTGCTACCCCGATGAATAGAAGGAATTGAAAGCACCACTAATGGAATCTTGTGGTCTAGTCTTGGATAGGAAAGTAAAAAATGGGAGCTATGTCTTGCATGTTGTTTTCTAACGCATTCCTCACCTCACTGAAACCCTACAGTGCTTAAGACTATGTTGATCATAACCCAAAAGAGAATGAGCCTCTTCACTTCTCATTGACAGCAATGCCAATCTTTTGACATCTTGATAATCATCACAGCAATCAGTGCTGAATCATGTATTGAAATTTTGACTTCACTTGGGAAATCACCAACCAGTACAGATGAGTCGTTCTTAACAAAGCTCCGACTTTCTAAACATTCTGGTAATAACCCAGTTTTCATTGCAGTGATGGAAGACAGAACGGGGGAAGGAGGGTGAATGTTTCTCAACTGTCTTGCTTTCTCCAGGCAGAATTCCTGACTCCTGGGCTACTGGGGTCCCCAAAGCAGTGCTGCTTTCTCCAGAACATCTCAGGGGACTGACATCTTCAGGCCCTTAGTTTTTGTTTCCTCTTTTCCTGATTCATTATAAGCATCAGTAAATGTTTTGAAGCCAAGGCAAACAGAACCTTCAAAAAGATATCTGTGTGTCATGTGATCACTGTCCTTTACATCTTTATTGGAACAAGCCTTTTTTTTTTAATTATAATCACTGGGACTTCAGTGATAAGAGATCTCCATCACTAGCCAAATCATTACTCAAGAACCAGTCCGAATTTCAGATTCTTTTTGAGGCCTCTCTTGACCATCTCAATCCTCTGGGAGCCTTCTCTCCTCTCAACCCTTGGAAAACTTGATCATCCCTCTTTTGTTATTCGAAATGAACTTCATTGTTTTTCATGTGGGTGAGACTTGTCTTCCCAAACAAACCGGCAGTGTCTTGTCTTATTTTAGTGTGATGTTTAAGGGAACCACCACTTCCTGGGCATGACATTGAACTAGTTACATAACCTTCTGTGCCTCACTTTCTTTATCTATGAGATGAGGATAATAATAGTATCTACCTTATAGAAATGTAATGAATATTAAAGGACTGAGTGGATGTGAAGTGCTTGGAACAATCCTGGGAAATAGTAAACACTAAATAATGTTATGTATGAACTGTTTCCGTACCTCTTACAGCAGTCTATACCATAACTGATTCACTCAACTAACAAATATCTATTATGTACCTACTATATTTCAAGGACTATTTTAGGTGCTAGAAAGGCAGGGATGAACAAGACTGCCAAAGTTACTCCTCATGGAATTTACTATCTTGACAGAGAGACAGGTGATATACAAGCAAATAATATAACATAACAAAATAAAATATAACATAATTAAGTAAGATTTCAGGTGATGATGCGGATTTTGAAGAGGAATAATCAGGATATCAAGATAAAGTGTGGTGGGGAAGTGGTGTGAGCTGTCAGGTAGGGGTTTATTTTAAACGATAAGCACTCAATTGTTAGATCTGGAGAAAGAGTTTCCTGATCATCCATTGGAAAGCTTGAAGCTGTGCCTGGCAAGTCAATTTCTGAAAGTCAAATTAGAAAGAAGACTGTAAAGAATAAAGCAAAATGGTAAAAATTGGCCTAATCTGTCCTGGGCAGCACATCTCTTGACTTTATCTTATATACTCTTTCTCTTCAATTCTACTTCTCAAAGCGTATTCACTAGTCAGAGCTTCCCAGAAATGTGCAAGGAAATTTAATCAGTGATTCAATATCCAGAGTGTTCCTTTCATTCCTCCATCAATAGTTACCAGTCCTAAATCCTCTTCCCTGAGGCCTCCTTTTCACTGTGTTTCAACATTAGACTACATTTATCTCCTAAAATATTCCAGAAATGTTTTCTAGTGGTGCTTGCATGTAAAGGAGGAAAAGGTCTGTTGGTCTTAGGCTATATTCCTGCTTTAATGATGGTTTTCTGAAAATCAAGTAATTTGTCTAATAATATGAAGTTTATGGTAGCAAGACTGCAGGAAGACATCTTTGGGACAGGGAAGACCTTGTGATACTTACAAAATCTCATGAGGTAGACTGCAGCCTTGTCCAGGGAAGTGTGTTTTTTGTGCTTAATTGTGATTCTAGAATTACATAAACGTGGGTACAAGTCTTGGCTCTGCCAATTCTTGCTATGTGATCATTAGAAATTAACTTTTACTCAGCTTTCTGTCTGTAAAATGGGGAGACTAACACTGCTTCCCACCTTGGGTTTTTAATGAGGCTTAAATGAGCCTGTATTAACAGGTAGTATATTGGGTACAGTATCTGGTACATTTCAAGTACACAGTCCCATCTTCCAAAAATATATTTACGCAAATACAATCTTTGTTTGACCTAAAGAAGGATTAATTTACACAGCTGCTCTTTAGAGTGTAACTATTGATAGCAAATGTGAATATGGTTTCTTTCCTGATCCTGGGAAGGAAACAGCTTCTTTAGGTTGGGCACGTTGTAATTGTGGTAGATCTGTATAAGTTGATTCATAACCATAACATGTTGTGTTTTGCTTGGTGGTTTTAAAATCTTCAAAAGAAAAGAGTCTGACCCATCAGAGGAGCTAAGTTACCAATTAAAGGACACTTTCTCTAACTGAGAGAAGTTCGAGGGAGTGGCTTAGGAGAAGGACAACGCCGAGGAATGTTCCTTGCCTCCCAGAAAGATGGGGTTTAGCCTCCTATGAGAGATGGCAGCTGGGGTTCAAGATGGCTGGGGAGAGAGATTAAGAAAAGCTTGTGTTCTGGTTAACATGGTGTGGATGGGATGGGAATAAGAAACTTTCTTTCTCTGAAGGTATCCGGGAACGGACTGAAGCCCCCAGGACTGGAACCGGGAGAAAGTTTATTACTTTTCGGATGAATGAGAGCCATTGTTGACCTTCTCTATGTGAAAGGAAACCAGAGTTTGCAGCAGTTGAGTGAGGACCTAGGTATCCCACTTGTCCTGAGATGTTTGTATTGCCTTTAACAAAGCCACCTCTCAAATCAGACTGCAGGCACCACAACACGAATGGAACCCTGGGAGCATAATCCGATTGTGTTTTGTGTGAATGGAGTTCCCTGAAGTTGTGCAAGGCAGCAGCCTGTCTTTAAGCTCTTGCTCAAATTGCATTACTTGTATTGCTCATAAGAATCAGTCACTGCGAGTACTGTTTCATTAGTTAAATGTGCTTGCCATGAAATGAGTTAGTGATTCTCAAAGTATAATGTCTGGGACACCTGCATCAGAAATCATCTGGAATTTTCTTTTTCTAAATGTGGATTCCTCTGGGTCCCACTTTGATCTTCTGACTCCATGGGGATGAAGCCCAACAATTTGTTTTTCATAAGCATACCAGCTTATTCTAAGACACATTGGAGTTTGAGGTCCAAAGAAATACACATTGTTAACATCAGAGACGTTAGAGTGAATTAAAAACAAAACAAAACAGAAAACATGAGTAAGACAGTTTGGCATATTTACTCCTTCTTTTCTGAACTTTAGAAGTATACTCATCATAGATTTTTCCCAGGTCAACCCCTACCACTAGTTTTTGCTCATTATAGGGTTTAAGAAAATATTTCTTTCAGATGCACCCTTCTGTGTCCTAGAAGCTGGTATGGATGGAAGAGAGTCATTAAATGAGGAGGCTCCATAGCAAAGGCAGGAATTTAGATTGAAAAGAGCATAGCCATGGTCTGACACAGAGCAAAGAAGAAAGATTTTTCTATTTCTTAAGTAGGAAATAAACAAAAAATCTTAAAACAAAACAAGCAACAACAGCAATAAAAAACAAGAACAAGAAAAAAGCCTGTCTTTTAAAAGCAGCTGTTGAATGTTACACTTAAGAACATCCCTGACTTCCCACTCTGTAATGTTGGCTCAAAGCAGAGAGCACAAGTTTCCTATTCTCTCTGTTTTGTGAGGAAGTATTAACTTCAGTCCTTCTTGGATTCTGGGTCTGTGGTGGACGCTGTGATTCATCTCCCAGATTCCCCTTTGAGCATGACTGACTTACTCCCCAACTGATTGGGAGTGAGGCTGGTGGAGAGCCCTGGCATCCCTGATTCCCTTATGGGGATCACCTCTGCTCAAGAGAGCTGTCTGGCTGAAAGTTGTGCCATTTTTCAGAGCATCTCACATCCAATGACTGATCCCAGTGGAAATATAAAAGTTCAGCCTACCTGCCCCAACTTGCGACAAAGGAAGGGTAATTCCATCTCCAGAACTCCTTGTAGGGTTGACTAAGGCCTTCAATGAGACTGAATAACAGCTTAACTTCTCCTTCTGTTCAGTTCTTCCTTCTCTTCCCTTCTACAGGTGTTGATCCTGATAGTACTCTCTAATAAATTTTCTGCACCCAAGGCTCATCTTCTGTGTGGTCAGAGAAAGATTAGGTTAAGGGCTAGTGGGAGAAGGGGTCTCATTTATATTATTTCTTTTTCTCATAACATGCTCTGATCCTGGAAGTACATAAACATCAGAAGTACATTGGACAATGGACGCTCTATTCTATGAGGGAAGGTTGAATGAACTTTTATTCTTAACATCAAATTAGCTGAATGATATCATTTATCATGGAAAATCTTACCCTAAAAAACTTGCCCTAGAAATTTCACCCTGCCATCCCAATCAACAAGCATATTCCCCAGAAGAAAATTAGGTATTTGTTAGACCTACTAAATTAAAGATGGCAGGGTTTCTTTGTATTGGGATATAAAATATAGTTTCCCATTGACTGATTGCAAGGTTGATTGGTTGATTAATTGATTCATTCAACAAACGTGGTTTATTCATTCATTCATTCAACAATTGTGTTTTGGTTGCCTACTATGTAACAGGCACTGATGTAGGCTTTGGGGACCAAAAGCTTTGGTCTCTTGGAGTCTACATTCTAGATGGGAGGAGTCAGACAATAAACATACACATAAATGAATAAGATGATTTGAAATAGTGATAAATGCTATGAAGATAATAAAAGAGGATAATATAATAGGTAATTACTCTGAACAAGTGTAGGCTGTAGGGAGAGGTATTTTAGACAACATTCACCAATAAAGTCTAGAATGAGGAGGCAATATTTGAGTAAAGTCCTAAGTGGGAAGATCTGGGCAGAAGCAACAGGAAGTGCAAAGGCCCTGAGGTGGGACTAAACTTAAAGAAAAAAATGCCTAAAATAGGGCAAAAATTGGGGAATAAGATGAGGTCAGTGAAGAGGGCAAAGTAAGTCATGGTGAGAATTCTGGATTTATTTGAAGGTCAATATGAGACCACTAAAGGTCTTAAGCAGAGGAATGATTATCTGATTTACATTTCAAAAATATAACCAACTTCTGTGAGGAAGATGTATTGTAAGGGAGCAAGAAGGAATCAGAGTAACCAATGAGGAGATAGTTCCAGGAGCCTGATATGAAATGATGGTGCTTGGCCCAAGGTAAAGTCTGCAGAGATAAGACAAGTGGGTGGATTCAGGATAGTTTCAGAGATAGAGAGGGCATACTAGTTGTTTGGAAATTGTGTATGAGGGAGAAAAAGTAAAAAAGGATCATGACTCTTAAGTTTTCAGCCTGAGCGATTGGGTGGGTTCTGGTACCATTTTCTGAGATGAGAAGACTGCATTTGAGTTCTCCTATCAATGATTAATGTGTTTCGCCCTGAGCAGCCACTGTCTTTTCCTGACAGAAGGACTGACAGAGACACTGCTGTATTTTTCATCCTTCTAACAGCCTCACCGGCTACCCCAGGGGTATCATATATGCCACGGAGAGCCAATCTTCACTCTTGCCAGAATCTCTCCCAAAATTTGTTATGCTTCATTGT
This sequence comes from Pseudorca crassidens, assembly GCF_039906515.1. Taxonomy (NCBI): domain Eukaryota; kingdom Metazoa; phylum Chordata; class Mammalia; order Artiodactyla; family Delphinidae; genus Pseudorca; species Pseudorca crassidens. The sequence goes on along the minus strand of NC_090304.1, from coordinate 72,030,449 downwards.
TCCAGGACACTTTATTATAAATGAGTAGCTAAAGGCAAAATGTAATTAGGGACAAGGGTAGCGGGGCATGCAAAGCTGGCACCACTTTGAGCTCAGCATCCCTGTACAGGTGCCAGATCTTTATGACATTGAGATTACAGCAGCATCTTGGCTGCTCCGCTGCCAAGATGTAACCACCTCCCACCACTCATCCTGATGGGTGGGGGCAGGTAGACCAACCAAGTGTGATAGTTTCAAGATCCCAAACTGAGTGATACGTATTTCAATCACGGACCCACCTTTCATCAGGCATCAATAAAGGAACAGATAATTACTTGGTCCAATCAGATTCAAAATGTTTTTTTTTAAGTCAGTGGAGAAAAATAGTATTTTAATTGGGATTTCATTAGACTGATTGACTAGTAGCGATTTCAGAGTCCCCTGTTTATTTAACATTAAGGCATTTTATCACATGGAATTTGCTACCTTAACTGTAGAAAGTTTTTAGAAGATTTCGTGACTGCTTTTGTTGGTGTTGTTGTTGTTCATAGAGGTAATTTTCCTCTAGACTGTAGTTATTGGGAATCTCTTTCCTATTTTCCTATTATCCTTTCACATTTTGTGCATTGGGTTCGATTAAATTCTCTCTTTTCCCATTGCTGTTCAAACCAGTGCATAAGTGTTGGGGATATACTCATTTCATTGCTTTCTTTTCTTTTTTTTTTTAATACCCTGCTACCCTTATTTTCCCTTTTTATAATTTTTCTCATTATTTTGTTTTTACATGTATATCTTTGGGAACTGCTTGAACATAGCAGAGTTTATATCATGCATACATTTATATTCATATATGCATTCATATCACTACTGTCAAGAATTCATTTTCTTTTTGGACCCCAAAGGAAGGGTCTTGGGGCAGTGGATCTTTGTAATGTAAAGACACAATTCTCAAGTTGGGCTGGGATATGCAGCAGTGTTCAAGGAAAAAATGTGAATTCTTATGAAAACAAGTCACATTTTCTGGCATGTTAATTTTCATTTCTGATTTTGAGGATATCAGTTTATATTTAAAAAGAAATAATATATTAAAATGAAAGATTTTTAAGAATTTAAAAAGTTCAATATAAACCTTATTAGGGCTTGTGAAAAAAAATAAAGAAATTCATTTCCCACACCTCAAATCTTCCTCTTACTTACATTCTTTTATTCACAATGAAGCAGAAGCTTCATGATCTCAAGAGATAGAGACCAACTCTGCCCTTTCCCAAAGGCAGAATTTCTTTGGAAATGAAAGTGGACTGAATTGCTGAGCTGACATAGTTCCCGTGGTCCTTAGAGGTGTTCAAAAGGGTTTGTCACAACCTGTCAGCAAGCACCATGGGTGTAACTGAAAAAATGGCTTTAAAGAGCAGAGAAGTTCTGATACCTGTTATCTTTCTATAAGGTAGGAGAAGTCATCTTAAATGACATCCAATCATAACTTATCATGACTCTAAAAGAAGCACAAGTCAGAAAATAAAGATAATCTCTAAAATAAAAAGGATTTTAGCAAATAAATATTTGCAGAAATTATTTATTCCCTTTATGTAGCTATCCTTTTAGAGAGAGATTTGTCTTAGTTTGGGTTTCTCCAAAAGTCATCTCTGACACAGGCATTTGGATGCTAGTAGTATATCTGAAAGGAGATGTTGGGAAACATGTAAGAGAATTGGGGAGTTAGGCAGTGAAAATAGAAAAGCCAATAAATAACATGCTAATGAGTAAATTTCCACTAGGGCAACTCTGGCTCACACCCACTGGGGTTCTCTGAAAGACTGTGTGTTAATTTGGTTCTGCAAGAAGCAGATCCCAAGATGGAATCAGATGTACCAGAAGGAGAAAATGAAGTACCACTGGCATAGAATTTTGAGGGTACTAGATCAAGAGGGCTAGTACGTAAGACTGGAAAAATAAGAATTTATTGACTTGGGAACATTTTCTTGGGACATGGGATTTAACATCTGCAAGGACCCCAGGGAATGAGACAGACTTTCTGCTAGGGTGGTTCTTAGAAGCTTAGAAAAAGTGATGACCAATATTGAGCAAAGTATAAGTGCCTGCCTTGCCCTGGTAGAGGGTAGAGGAAGAAACAAAGTGGGAATTCTGACACAGTTATACTTTGTGAGGTTAGAAAACCCATCACAGGAGGGTCCAGAGGACACAATTTTTATCAAGGCTATCAAGAATGCACAGGTGAGAGGGGTACCAGAACCACTGAGAAGTGGTGGCTGTCCTCTGCAGGCCAGGGATGATGGTAGGAGAGACAATCACAGAGCTTTAACAGACATGAGAATGATGTGGTCCCTATATAATAAAGGCCAGGTGGCAGCACTTAATTAGCAGAAGCCAGGAGACCACAATTACTATCATGGAAGTTTGACACACAAGGAGTTGTGGAGATGGTTAAAAGAGCTCAGGATCCTTAGGGGCAAAAAAGGTGGGCAGCCTACAAGGATGTTGCTAAACATATAACAAAAAAGAAAAGGAAGGAAGGGAGGGAGAGAGGGAGGGAGGAAGGAGGGAAAGAAAGAGAGGATGAATGAATGAATCAGAGAGCAGGAGACTTACTGAGGGTGTTCACCCCAATAAAAAGGCCTGATCCCAGAACCGAACCAATTTTCATTTAGAAGTTCATTAGCTGAAGAGGATGCCAGAGAGCCAGGAAGAAGAATCTAGTGATACTACGGCAAATATAAATTATAATGATTCTCTGAGTCTTCCCCCATAGTGACGGATGGCTCTTTCTTCTGGTGACTGTACGTTGTAGAAATGGAAGTGCCTAGATGTTTTGAGAACTATTGGACACAGAGCCTGATCTGGTGTCCGTAGCTGGTGACCTAAAGAGCATCATGACCCCTCTGTTAGAGAGGGGGCTTCTGAGAGCCAGGTATGAAGTCCTGGCTAATATCTGGCTCCCAGTGGACTCACTGGATTCAGGAACCCACATAGTTCTTGTTTCCCCTGTTCTGGAGTGTATAATTGAAACTGATATGCTTCACAGTTGGAATAATCCCTACAGTGGGTCTTTGGTTTGTAGGATAAGAGCTACTATCCTACAATAGTTCTTGTGGATAAGAACAAGTAGATACCTGGTCAAGATGGTAAATCAAAAGAAATAACACATCCTTGGAGGCATCGCAGAGAGATAGTGCCACCATTAAATAAAGACCTAGAGGATGCAGGGGTGGTAGTAATCATATCTCTGTTTAATACGCCAATCTGGCTCCTGCAGAAACCAGATGGATTCTGAAGAACAAATGACTTCATTGGCATAACCAATTCACTGAAGGCATAACCAACTAGAAGCCTCAACTGCAGCTGCTATGCCAGGCACGTATTATAGCTAGAGCAGATTAATAAGCCTTCAAATCCATGGTATGTAAGATTGATATGACAGATGTGTTATTTTCCATTCTAATTAGAAAAAAGGATTAGAAAGACTTTGTATTTATGTAGGACAGACAATTTTCATAAGGTCTGCTGGATCATCTGGCTGAAGAGGGAAGATTTTGCCTCAAGGTTGTATTAACTCTCCCATCCTCTGTCATGATATATTAATAAAAGAGCAGGATGACCCAAACATCCATCACACAGATTGTCACGGATAAAATATATTAATGATCTCATGCTGTTCATATAGGATGAGCAAAAAGTGACTAATTTGCTTGGAAGACACATAAGTTGCAGAGGAAGAGATATAAACCTTACAAACGTTCAGGAACACTGTCACCAGTTAAGTTTTTAGTGGTCCAGGGATAAGGAGTAAAACCTCCAAAGTAAGAAGGCAGATCAATGATTCTCCTCTCCTCTAACATAAAGAAAGCAGCACAGCACCTGTTAGACCTCTTCGGAATAAGAAAGCATCACATTCCACACCTGGGATACTGTTCTAGCCCATTTACTGAGATAGCCAGCTTTGAGTGGGGCCTGGAGCAGGAAGGGGTTCTGCAGCCAGCCCTAAAAACAGCTCAAGCAGCCCTGCCACTTTAGCCATACGATCAGAAGACCTTATGGTGTTGGAGGTGTCTATGGTGGGAAAAGACCTCATACAGAGCTTATGGCAGCCGCAGGGCAAGAATCATAACTCAGGTCCCTGGGATTCTGGAGGAAGGCCATGCCATCTGCAGCAGAGAATTATATGACTTTTGAGAAACAGCATCTGGAATATTGCCCTGGTAAAGACAGAACACTTAGCTATGAGGTGTCAATTAATCATGCCACTGGAACTGTCCATTATAAGTTGAATTTCACTGGACTCGCCCAGTCATAAAGTCAGATGGGCACAGCAGTAGTCCATTGGAAGATGGAAGGGGTACATTCAGGATTGAACCCGAGCAGGATCAGTGGACATGAATAACTACACTAGTAGGTAGCCCAGATTCCCACATCACCCCCCTTAATTGCACTAACTCACACCTATGGTCATATTGGGACAGGATGTCCCATATAATCAGCTGATGGAGGAGAAAAAGCCCAAGCTTAGTTTATGGAAGGGTCAGCTTGGTACACGGATGCAAGCCAAAAATGGATGGCAGCTCTATTATAGACATATTCTGGGGGCCTGGAAAGACAGTGGGTAGGGGATTAGCCTTCTCAATGGGTGGAGCTGTGAGCAATGTATCTGATTTTCCACTTTATGTGAAAAGAGAAATAGCCCAAAGCGAGAACAAGTACAGATTTTTAGACAGTGGTCAATGACTTTGCTGTTTGGTCAGGGGCTTGGAATAAAAAGGATTAGGAGATTGGAGACAAAGAGGTCTGGTTAGATGCAATGGGCATGGAACGTGAAGATTTTTTTCACATGCTAACATCCGCTAGAAGGCATCCATCATGGAAGACACGCTGAAAAACCAAGTAAACAAAATGAATTACCAAGTAGACTTAGCTAGTTGACATTACTTAGCTTTTGTTATCAGTAACTCCAGACTGGCACTTAGTACCCAGGAGTGTAGTGGCCAGTAGCACAAAGTTACATATGAGCCCAACAATGTGGGTACCTACCTCCCAAGACTACTAGCTCCTGCTACCTCTTGATGTCCAATCTGCCAGCAATAGTGAGAAGCACTGAACCTCTGATACAGCCCTATTGCTTGAGGAAACCACCTTAGTGTCAAGGTGACGACATGGGGCCCTTTCATTCCGAAAGGGTTAGATATATTTTCTGGGTATGGATTTGCCCTTGCATCCCACAGAGTCTCAGCTAGCACCATTAACCAGGGCATATGGAATGCCTGATCCACAGACATGGACACCCACAAAGGAGAGCATCCATCCAGGGTCTTCAGTCATAGCAAAGGAGATGCAGGTGTGGAGATCAAGGACTGCATCCTCATGATAGCCGGAAGAATATAACTCAGAACTCTCCCACTGAGGGGAGAGAAAGCTGGGGTATTTTCCACCAACCACAGTCCCTCACTGGCTCAGGAGTCCTCCTGGGGCACCAGCTTGTCCTGCCCTGTTTTTGGACCAAGGACTCATCCATAGCTATTGGAATGCTCTCAAGCAAAGAGACACACAGAAAGATATCCATATGCCTGGAAACTGCCTGTGACTTCCAGCGAAGGTTGAGGGGATATGAGTAGGGCATCACAAGCATTTTCTATATGTTCATAAAATCTTGGAGTAATTTATTATGTCCCAGGATGGCAAATTCAGTCATGTTCCAAGTTGCATGCACAGAGAAAACATCCATTTTTGGCTGCATAGTCTTTAACTGCCTCTTCGTGAGACAACAACTGCATAACATTATTTTCTAAAAAGAATAGAAAAATAATTCACCCTTTCCAGTGGCAGAGTTTGCTTAGGAGGGCTTGGGAGGTGAAGAACATGTAATTGGGAGGATCCAAGGTCATCCTGTCATAAAATGTGTCCTTTGGCATGGAAGTATATGGATGGGAGACATGCAAGCAAGAGACTATAAATCATATAAATTTATCCCACCCAATGCAAACTAAAGGTGTCCCCAACTCAGCTTCTCCTATGCTTGATCTCAGAAATGCCCACAGCCAGCCCAACACCACCCAACTGAAGGTGGCCTATGAGGGAGGGTAAGTCAAAGTGCAAACGGACAGGATTCTTAATCTTTTGGGACTATGATGTCTTACTTTCTAAAATGTTACAAAAGAAATGACCATGGATCCATTTCTAGGACCCCTCCAAGGACCTTGGAAGGGGCCTGTGCAAGTGAGGCACCCTTGCCTTTGAGCTTCCTCATCTTCCTGTAAACCCACAGCTCTCTGGAAATATATTTGATATATCCAGTCTGTTCTGTTTCCTGATTCCTAATTCAGGACCCACTTTGAGTGCTAGTCCTTTGGAAGTCTTTCCTGATACTCAAAGCCTGGGTGGGTTTCCTCCCATAGGAACTGAACTTGCCAGTTCAATTTTGTGTTATAACCTGCAACTCTCACTCTCTCAGCAACCATGATTACACCCAAAATTCACTCCCTCCCCATTTTTCCAGGGACCACAAATCTTTCAGGTCAGGGCCCATGTTCATCATGTAGCACACAGCCTGGCATATAAGAGATGATCAAAAAATATTTGATGAATTAATAAACAAATGGAACAATGGCAGGAGGGAGGAGGCATCTACTTCAGTGATTTCCTGAGAAAGAACTCACTTCTTGACAGAGCCACCTAATAGGAAAAATCCTGCTAGAATACAGACAGCCCTTCTCTATGATGGTTCCCTCTTTTCCCTTTCCAGACTTCCTTCTGTAACTATTTCTGACAGGTATCAAAGTATTCCTCTAAAACTGCCAGTGTAGGAAACTTATGACGGTCCCCAAAGAAGAATCTCTTAAATCTTAAAAATTTTAACCATATAGCCTCTTCTTGTCAACCATTATGAATTATAAGGAGAGACAAATTGTAGTACAGATAAAGAGAGGTTTGGATTCTAATTCTGGCATATTAGCATATTTTTGAAGACTATAAGTGTAATTAGGACAATAGGAGAGCACAAGAATGGTGTCTATCTCTGCAATCAGAGATTTGGATTAAAAACAAATGTGACTTCACTGTTTATTATCCAGCAGCAGGGGCTGAGAAGCTCTGGAGGAGAAAACCAAACTCAGCTCTTCTCACTAACGTCACTTTCCACTACCTGTCTGGCCATGCAAAGCTGATTGTGTTTTATTGCTGACAATGCTTTGTGGACTTTACATTCACAAATGTCTCTGGATGGGCTTTGAATTGTCCTTTTGTTCTTGATATATTTCTGTGGTTAACAACATCTATGGGAGGAAAGTCTATGATCACCTTGACTTTCAATGACAAATATTGACATTTTGTAAACAAAGCACAAAAGGGGGAAATGTTGGTGTAGGGAAAATATTTGAAGTCAGTGGACCTGAATTCGGATCTTGATTGTGTGCCCTTAGGTATGTTTCTGAGCCCTAATTTCTTCATCTACATAGTTTTTTTTTGAGGTACACGGGCCTCTCACTGCTGTGGTCTCTCCCATTGCGGAGCACAGTCTCCGGACGCGCAGGCTCAGCGGCCATTGCTCACGGGCCCAGCCACTCCACGGCATGTGGGATCTTCCTGGACCGGGGCACGAACCCGTGTCCCCTGCATCGGCAGGTGGACTCTCAACTACTGCGCCACCAGGGAAGCCCCATCTACATAGTTTTGATAATAAAAATAACTCATCATGAATTTGTGAAAATTGTCAGATAATGAAGGTGAAAGGTGATCTATAAAGTGTAAAGTACAAAAAAAAAATTAGCCTTGATTTCAGATGTCATATTTTGTGTTGTACATTACATGCCCAGAAAAGCTATGCAAAGGTTTATTTGAAAGTCCACTATTTAGAAAATGTAATCATTTTGTGAAATAAAGGGGGACGTCTGATGGGTCCTGAACTGATTAAGGCCAAGTGTACTCAGAGAGAATATCTCCAATTAATTAAAAGGAAGAAGGCCTTTGAGTGATGAAAATGACTGAGTTAATATGAAAAACTAGCCAGAGACCCTTAAAGTACAATGGGCATATAGTTTTAGAAGAAGTCTGGAAGAAAAAAAATTAGGAAAAAAAGATCTATTTAACTTTATCAGAAATCTGTGCAAAGTGGATGGATTAAATTAAAAAGTGTTACATGTTTCTTGTTGGCCATCAACATGATATTTGTTGTTGACACAATAACACAGTAAATTTAATGTGGCTCATTTGTCTGAAAAGGAAAAGCTTATCTTTTATTTGGAAAATAGAAGCAAGCTGAATCCTGATCTGTGTTATTTCACTGTCGAGTGGTATGTACTTGAGGTTTCTGGAGCAAAAGCTTTGTTATTAAATACCTGGCAGAGTCGCACTACAGGGGCTAATGATCAAAAGGTGGAATAAAGTCTTCTGTATGGTATCTCAGAATACTAACCCAGAATTACTTTTGCTCTCAAGAAATATAATTCAGTTCAAGAAACATTGATTAAGACTTATTAGGTGGAGGAGTAAGATGTGGAGATCACCTTCGTCCCCACAAATACATCAAAAATACATCAACATGTGGAACAGCACCTACAGGACACCTACTGAACACTGGCAGAAGATCCCAAACTTCCCTAAAGGCAAGAAAATCCCCACGTACATGGCCATGTGGCTGACAGGGTCTTGGTGCTCTGGCCTGGTGTCAGGCTTGACCCTCTGAGGTGGGAGAGACAAGTTCAGGGTATTGGACCACCACAGACCTCCTGGCCCCAAGTAATATCAATCAGTGAGAACTCTCCCAGAGATCTCTGTCTCAATGCTAAGACCCAGCTACACCCAACAGCCAGCAAGCTCCAGTGCTGGACGCTACATGCCAAACAACAAGCAAGACAGGAACACAACCCCACCCATTAGCAGAGAGGCTGCCTAAGACCATATTAAGTTCACAGACACCCCAAAACACACTGCGAGATGTGGCCCTGCCTACCTAAAAAACAAGATCCAACCCCACCCACCAGAACACAGCCACCAGTCCCCTCCACCAGGAAACCTACACAAGCCACTGAACTAACCTTACTCACTGGGAGCAGACACCAAAACCAATGGGAGCTATGAACCTGAAGCCTGCAAAAAGGAAACCCCAAAGAGAGTAAGTTAATCAAACTAACAAAAATTACAAACAAAGAAAAAATATCAAAAGTAGCAAGGGAAAAACAACAAAAAACACAGAAAAGAATCCTGATAAGGTTAACAGCTGATCTTTCAGAAGAAACTGCAAATCAGAAGGGACTGGCAGGAAATATTTAAAGTGATGAAAGGGAAAAACCTACAACCAGGATTACTCTAACCAGCAAGGATCTCATTCGGACATGACGGAGAAATTAAAACCTTTACAAACAAGCAAAATTTAAGAAAATTCAGCACCACCAAACCAGCTTTACAACAAATGTTAAAGGAACTTCTCTAGGCAGGAAACACAAGAGAATGAAAAGACTTACAAAAACAAACCCAAAACAATTAAGAAAATGGTAATAGGAACATACATATTGATAATTACCTTAAATGTAAATGGATTAAATGTTCCAACCAAAAGACACAGGCTCACTGAATGGACAGAAAAACAAGACCCATATATATGCTGTCTACAAGAGACCCACTTCAGACCCAGGGACACATACAGACTGAAAGCGAAGGGATGGAAAAAGATATTCCATGCAAATGGAAATCAAAAGAAAGCTGGAGGAGCAATTCTCATATCAGACAAAATTGACTTTAAAATAAAGACTATTACAAGAGACAAGGAAGGACACTACATAATGATCAAGGGATCAATCCAAGAAGATAACAATTGAAAATATTTATGCACTCAACATAGGAGAACCTCAATACATAAGGCAAATGCTAACAGCCATAAAAGGGGAAATCAACAGTAACACAGTCATAGTAGGGGACTCTAACACCCCATTTTCACCAATGGACAGATCATCCAAAATGAAAATAAATAAGGAAACACAAACTTTAAATGATACATTAAACAAGATGGACTTAATTTATATTTATAGGACACTCCATCTAAAAACAACAGAATACACATTCTTCGCAAGTGCTCATGGAACATTCTCCAGGGTAGATCATATCTTGGGTTACAAATCAAGCCTTGGAAAATTTAAGAAAATTGAAATCATATCAAGTATCTTTTCCGACCACAATGCTATGAGACTAGATATCAATTACAGGAAAAACCTGTAAAAAATACAAACACATGGAGGCTAAACAATACACTACTAAATAACCAACAGATCACTGAAGAAATCAAAGAGGAAATAAAAAAATACCTAGAAAGAAATGACAATGAAAACATGAAAACCCAAAACATATGGAATGAGGCAAAAGCAGTTCTAAGAGGGAATTTTATAGCAATACCATCCTACCTGAAGAAACAAGAAAAATCTCAAATAAACAACCTAACATTACACCTAAAGCAATTAGAGAAAGAAGAACAGAAAACCCCCAAAAGTTGGCAGAAGGAAAGAAAGCATAAAGATCAGATCAGAAATAAATGAAAAAGAAATGAAGTAAACAATAGCAAAGATCAATAAAACTAAAAGCTGGTTGTTTGAGAAGATAAACAAAATTGATAAACCATTAGCCAGACTCATCAAGAAAAAAAGGGAGAAGACTCAAATCAACAGAATTAGAAATGAAAAAGAAGTAACAACTGACACTACAGAAATACAAAGGATCATGAGAGATTACTACAAGCAACTGTATGCCAATAAAATGGACAACCTGGAAGAAATGGACAAATTCTTAGAAAAACACAACCTTCCAAGACCAAACCAGGAAGAAATAGAAAATATGAACAGACCAATCACAAGCACTGAAGTTGAAACTATGATTAAAAATCTGCCAACAAACAAAAGCCCAGGACCAGGTGGCTTCACAGGTAAATTCTATCAAACATTTAGAGAAGAGCTAACACCTATCCTTCACAAACTCTTCCAGATTATAACAGAGGGAGGAACACACCTAAACTTATTCTACAAGGCCACCATCACCCTGATACCAAAACTAGACAAAGATGTTACAAAAAAAGAAAATTACAGACCAATATCACTGATGAATATAGATGCAAAAATCCTCAACAAAATACTAGCAAGCATAGTCCAATAGCATATTTAAAGGATCATACACCATGATCAAGTGGGGTTTATCCCAGGAATGCAAGGATTCTTCAATATATGCAAATCAATCAATGTAATACAACATATTAACAAACTGAAGGGTAAAAATCATATGATAATCTCAATAGATGCAGAAAAAGCTTTCGACAAAATTCCACACCCATTTATGATAAAAACTCTCTGGAAAGTAGGCATAGAGGGAAACTACCTCAACATAATAAAGGCCATAGATGACAAACCTACAGCCACCATCATTCTCAATGGTGAAAAACTGAAACCATTTCCTCTAAAATCAGGAACAAGACAAGGATGCCCACTCTCACCACTATTATTCAACATACTTTTGGAACTTTTAGGCACAGTAATCAGAGAAGAAAAGGAGATAAAAGGAATCCAAATCAGAAAGGAAGAAGTAAAGCTGTCACTGTTTGCTGATAACATGATACTATACATAGAGAATCCTAACGATGCTACCAGGAAACTACTAAAGCTAATCAATGAATTTTGCAAAGTAGCCGGATACAAAATTAATGCACAGAAATCTCTTGCATCCCTGTACACTAATGATGAAAAATCTGAAAGAGAAATTAAATAAACACTCCCTTTTACCATTGCAACCAAAAGAATAAAATACCTAGGAGTAAACCTACCTAAGGAGACAAAAGACCTGTATGCAGAAAACTATAAGACACTGATGAAAGACATTAAAGATGATACAAACAGATGGAGAGATATACCATGTCCTTCGATTGGAAGAATCAACATTGTGAAAATGACTATAGTACCCAAAGCAATCTACAGAATCAATGCAATCCCTATCAAACTACCAATGGCAATTTTCACAGAACCAGAACAAAAAATTTCACAATATGTGTGGAAACACAAAAAACCCTGAATAGCCACAGCAATCTTGAGAAAGAAAAATGGAGCTGGAGGAATCAGGTTCTCAGACTTTAGACTATACTACAAAGCTACAGTAATCAAGACAGTATGGTACTGGCACAAAAACAGAAATATAGATCGGTGGAACAGGATAGAAAGCCCAGAGATAAACCCACACACATATGGTCACCTTATCTTGATAAAGGAGGCAAGCATATACAATGGAGAAAAGACAACCCCTTCAATAAGTGGTGCTGGAAAAACTGGACAGCTACATGTAAAAGAATGAAATTAGAACACTCCCTAACACCATACACAAAAATAAACTCACAATGGATTAAAGACCTAAATGTAAAGCCAGACACTATCAAACTCTTAGAGGAAAACATAGGTAGAGCACTCTATGACATAAATCACAGCAAGATCCTTTTTGACCCACCTCCTAGAGAAATGGAAAGGAAAACCAAAATAAATAAATGGGACCTAATGAAACTTAAAAGCTTTTGCACAGCAACGAAAACCGTAAACAAGACGAAAAGACAACTCTCAGAATGGGAGAAAATATTTGCAAATGAAGCAACTGACAAAGGATTAATCTAGGAAATATACATGCAGTTCAATATCAAAAAAAAAAACAAACAAACCTCTCCAAAAATGGGCAGAAGGCCTAAATAGACATTTCACCAAAGAAGACATACAGATTGCCAATAGTCAGATGAAAATATGCTCAACATCCCTAATTATTAGAAATGCAAATCAAAACTACAATGAGGTATCACCTCACACCAGTTAGAATGGCCATTGTCAAAAAAATCTAGAAACAATAATAGCTGGAAAGGGTGTGGTGAAAGGGAACCCACTGTTGGTGGGAATGTAAATTAATACAACCACTATGGAGAACAGTATGGATGTTCCTTAAAAAACTAAAAATAGAATTACCATATGACCCAGCAATCCCACTAGTGGGCATATACCCTGAGAAAACCATAATTCAAAAAGAGTCATGTACCATAATGTTCATTGCAGCTGTATTTACAATAGCCAGGACATGGAAGCAACCTAAGTGTCCATCAACAGATGAATGGATAAAGAAGATGTGGCACATATATACAATGGAGTATTACTCAGCCATAAAAAGAAACAAAATTATTTGTAGTGAGGTGGATGGACCTAGAGTCTGTCATGCAGAGTCTCTAGTAAGTCAGAAAGAGAAAAACAAATACCATATACTAACACATATATATGGAATCTAAAAAAAAAAAGGTTCTGATGAACTTAGTGGCAGGACAGGAATAAAGACACAGAAGTAGAGAATGGATTTGAGGACACGGGGAGGGGGCAGGGTAAGCTGGGAGGAAGTGAGAGAGTCGCATTGACATATATACACTACCAAATGTAAAATAGATAGCTAGTGGGAAGCACCTGCATAGCAGGGTGAGATCAGCTCGGTGCTTTGTGACCACCTAGAGGGGTGGGATAAGGAGGGTGGAGGGAGACACAAGAGGGAGGGGATACGGGGATATATGTATACATATAGCTGATTCACTTTGTTATACATTAGAAACTAACACAACATTGTAAAGCAATTATACTCCAATAAAGATGTTAAAAAAAAACTTATTACATGTCAAGGAGTGTTCTATGTTCTGAAAGTGTTAAGATGAATAAGGAATATGCTCCTAATTTTGCTGTGAATTTCATTCTTGCAAATTTTCTGCTATCCCTCTGGTCCACCCTTCTTTTAATCATTTTCATGGTCTGCTTTCTTACCTCATGGAAGGACGGCCAGAGCTAAAAAACAGAGAGGAAGAAGTTAGCCTTTGATTTTTAGAAGTTGAGATCCCAGGCGAATGGAAGGACTTGGGATAAACAACAGAAGAGCATGCTGGAGGGAACTCCATTCATGCTTCATCTGCCTTATTGGTTACTCTTCCCATTAATGTCCTGTGAAGGCTACAATAATATCCAGAGCATGGACTGACTGGTTAGTACCACCTTTTTCCTGAGACTCCGTTCTATCCCCACGGACTGACTCATTTGGAGACTTTTGTTCAACGTCTCAGGACACAAATATCCTTCTGAGTTGGAAGCTTGTACTCTTGACATCTAGGGGAATGGTAGTGAGATGGGAAATATGGTGAGACTGCTAACTGTCTCACACCCACTGTTAGAAACTCACATCCACACAAGACATATATTTGCCCTCAGTTTAATCAGGCATGCATGTTTGCCCAGCTAGAGAGCCAGAGTCTGTATTTTATAGATTCCCTATAGCTGGATAAATCCATGTGTTTAGGATGTGAGCAGTCATACCAGACTTTGATAGGGAATTGTAACATTGTGTATATGCTCCACCCATCTTGCCCTTTCCATGGGCTGTAAAGTGTTAACTTGGCAAGTACCTACATGGCAAGACCCAGATCCAGCCCTGTGGCTAGAATAACACCTGAGGATGGCAGAGCAGAAAGAAAGAAGAAACCTGGGTCCTTGAAGCATCTTTTCCGACTGCACTGCTCACTGTTAGACTATTTCTCGTCCATTTAAGCTACAATGATTGATGGTCTTATTTTTTATAGAAACCTAGCCTTTACCTTAAAACAGAAAGAAAAGCCCACTTCACCTGTATTTGCTTGTGTAAGAATGAATGGAACCAGCTTGAGGTGTCTCCTAGAGGTACTGACAATTTATTAGAGGAAAGACATAAGCGAACAGGAGAATCATCTCCCATGGCTGAAAAGTGCAGAGACAAGTTAGGTACTACAGATCCAGAGGGTAAAGGGCCAGGGTATGGCTGGGTTGAGTGAGACTCATTGTCTCTACCATTTGTACAATTCTGGGCAAACACTGACAAATTCATGCTGCCTGGGCTTTCTTTTTATTATTCTTCTTTTCTTTCTTTTTATTTCATTAGCACTCTTTCTTCAGGAAAAAGACAATATAATTAATTTGATATGATTGCAATCTAGGCATGCCCCATTACCACCAAGATTATACGATTATGCATGGATGTCCTCAGACAATTTGAGCCCCAGAGTTGAGCCTACTCTTGTTTCACTCTCAGAAGGTAATCGAATTGCCATGTTCCTGTGAAGGGAAAGAAAAAACCCTCAGCTTTGTAAAGTGCTGAAGGTTTTACTATACAAGACTGGATCTCAAAACTGAATATTGTTGCTGGCAGAGGATGAGAACATAGTCACAAGAAAATGGAGTATTTCTTGTGTGAAAAATGTGCCACACTCTTTGTCTCCCTTTTCACCCTCTCCCCGATCCCAGCATTGAACAATATCTTAGTGATACATTTGGCTGGTGGTTGAATCTTTGTTCCTGATGATGTTTTGAGGCTTAATCCAGCTAAATCTGGAGACAGCCTACTAGCCTCTGACAAATTTTTGTTCACTACACGTAACCTCAAAAGCTTAGCAGTCAGCAGAAGGTGGCAAAGTCTTCATTCTCCAGCAAGTTTTAAAAAATAAACTGAAATGAAACCTAGAGGGAATAACAAGTGCTCAAAATTTCACTCCCAATCCCTACTTGCCTGTGAATTTTGAGGGAAGTTACTAAACAACCTACCTCCCTTGCTGCTTTCTGCACTAACTTAAGACAAAGCAAAGCAACACACTTTTTGTATTTTGAAATAAACATAGTTTCACAGTAAGTTGTAAAGATAGTACAGAGTGATTACTTATATGCCTCACCTATTTCCCCCACTCCTTACATCTACAATATCAAAACCAGGAAATTGACATTGATACAATGTGTGTGTGGTTCGATGTCATCTTGTCACGTGTAGTTTCATGTGACCACCACTGGGATCAAGATACAGAACTGTTCTCTCACGATAAAAGCCTCCCTGGCACTACTCCTTTCCAGTTACATCCACTCATATTCCCTCACCTTTCCTAAACCCTGACAGCCACTAATTTGTTCCCCATCTCTTTAATTACATCTTTTCAAAAATGTTATATAAATGCAATCATAGGCCATTTACATTTAATATAACTATTGATATGTTAGGGTTTAAATTTGCCATTTTTTTTTCCTGTTTGTTTCCTCTATTTTTAATTTCTCTGTTTTATTTCTCCTGCCTTCCTGTGGGTTACTTGAACAGGTTTTAGAATTCTCTTTTGATTTGTCTATAGCATTTTTGGATATATCTCTTTGTACAGATTTTTTAATGATGCCTGTAAGCATTGTATTATACACACATATAACTCATCACAACCAACTGATGTCAACATTTTGCCAGTTTGAATAAAGTGCAGAAATATTACCTTCCTTTAAGTTCCTTTACATTCTCCTATTTACAATTTAATTGTCTTAAATATCTTCTTTACATGTATTGAATACCACATCAAACAATGTTATAATTTTTACTTCAAGCATCAAACACAATTTAGAAAATTCAACAGAAGGAAGTTTATTGAATTTATCCATATTTTAAATCTTTCTGTTTTTTTTTTTTTTCTGTTTCAAGAACTTTCTTTAGCCATTCCTTTAGGATAGGTCTGTGGTGAAAATTCTTTTATATTTTCCTTATCTGAGAAAGCCTTGACTTCCCATTCACTTCCAAAGAATATTTCCCTAGATATAAAATTCTGGGTTGATTTTTTTTTTCCTGCACTTGAAGAATATCATGCCACTTCCTTCCATCCCCAATGGTTTCTGATAAGAACTCCATTGTCACTGGAACTGTTTTTCCCCTGTAGGTTATGTATCATTTCTCTATGGGTGCTTTTTATTTCCCCTCTATGGGTGTTTTTAATACTCTTGTCTTCAGCGTTCAGAAGTTTGAGTATGAAGGACCTTGTGGATTTGTTTTAATTTATCCTGTTAGGAGTTTGTTCAGCTTCTTGAATGTGTAAGTTTATGTTTTTTGCCAAATTTGTGAAATTTTCAGCCATTCTTTCTTTTGTTTTAATATCCTAATTTGCTAAGTTAGTCCTTTAGGGTTTTTTTTCCCTATGAGTTGGGCCTTTTTATTTATTTTTTACTTTACTGAGATATAATTGACAAAAAACATTGTGTAACTTTAAGGTGTACAACATGTTGATTTGATATGCTTATATATCACAGTATGATTACCACCAGAGTATGATCATAATTTCTTGAATACTTTTTCATCCCTATCTCTTTCTGCCTTCTTTGTGCCTAAAAACACAAATGTTAGATCCCTCAGGTCCTTCAGGTTTTGTTCATTTTTCCCTTGCTTTATTTTCCTTCTGTTGTTCAGATTGGGTATTTTCTATTGTGTTATCTTCAAGTCCATTTGTTCTTTCCTTTGTCCTCTCCTTCCACTGTTGGGCCCATTTATTTTTTACTGTGATTATTGTATTTTGCAGTTTTAAAATTTCTGTTTACTTCTTCTATATATCTTTTTTTCCTTTGCTGATACTTTCTCTTTCTTCGTTTCTTCCAAACATGTTCGTAATTGCTCACTGAAGCATTTTTATGATGTCTTCTTTAGAAGTCTATTCAGATAATTCCAACATCTGTTTTCTTGGTGCTGGTGCACGTTGCTTACTTTTTCTTGTTTAAGTTGAGATTTTCCTGGGTTTTGGTATGAGTGACTTTCTTATTGAAACCTGGACATTTTGAGTATTTGTCATGAAATTCTGCCTCTTCTTTAAATCTGTTGCTGTAGTAGGCCTCTTCTGACACTACTCTGGCAGAAGATGGTAGGGGTGCTCATCGTTACTGCCATGTGGGAGTGAAAGCCCAAGTTCCCCACCTGGCCTCTCCTGATACTACCCCAGCAGGGAGAAGTAGGAGGGCCTTGTTACCTCTGGATGGGGTCCCCATGTGGCCTCCTATGTGGGGGAGACATCATCATTAGATGGATATGAAAGTCCTGGCTCTCCGCTCTGTCTTCTCTGACACCCCAGGGTGGGAGGCGGGGTAGGAGCCTTGTTATAACTTTGTTGTAACCAAGCAAGAGGGGCTGTAACCTAGCCAAGCTAGGTTCCCCACACGGCCTTAGGTAATGCGGGTGACGCTGCGGGTTTTTCCATAGTGTTTGGCTGTGGGAGAACAATTTTTCTCTAAAAGTTTTCTGTCTTGCTGGGATGCCCTATTCCTGGTCTTTGGCTCGAGACAGCAGGCTTTCCTTGGGACTTTTGTTATTTCTCCCATTGACATTTCCAGGCTGCCACCTTCTTCAGCTTCATGTCTGGGATATGTGAGGCACAGAGAAAGCCCAGAAAACTCACTGCCATGATCCAAGGTGCCCTGCCAGATGGCCTTCTTCACTCCACCTTTGAGTCTTTTTGCATTTGTTTTACATACAATGTCCAGTGTTTGCAACTATACTTAGCAGGAGGAATAGAGAGAAGTGTATCTACCCCCTCGCTTGTTTTCACATTTAATGTTTCCATAGCTAATAATAATGACAATGGTTGCCATGTTTTGAGTTGTATCTACGTGACCAGCACCATCTAATTCATTTAATTCTCACAGTATTCCTATGAGGAAAGCATAATAGTTACTCTTTCCATTTTATACACAAAGGAACTGAAACTCAGAAATAATCACATAAATCTTTAGAACAGTGTCTAGCACACATACTAATAAAGGTTAGGGAAAATAATAATAATTATTATTAATACTTTAGAGTTGTTAATGTGTCTGATGGACACAACTTTTAAGCAGAGATTTAAAAATCCAATACAGGACAGTCTAAGCTGATGCTCATAAACTCTAGGTTCTAATTTCTCTCAATCTGAGTGCAACCATTTAGATCAAGCAGTTTCTGCTGCATCCCAATTTATATTTTTATCCCTCTCCCTATTTCACTGCCACTATTTTCTTTCTTTCACTTTCTCTAGAGGTACAGTTCCCAAATTTCTCTCCATTTATAGCTTAATAATAAAATAACCAACTTGCATATACTTACGTATAAGGTTGAAAAAGTGATTTTATATTTATTACATTTAATATTTATTTGAAACCTCATAGCAATCTCATAGGCAGGTATTAATTATCACTCTACTTTAAAACTGCAGTTCAGAGGAATTCAGGGATTGGCTCAAGGTCACATGGTTAGGGAATGGTTGAGATAGGACTCGACCCCAGTGCTATTTCCACCATCCTATGCTGCATCTGTAGCCACAGCACACTTTCACATCTTCCATGTAGTTTTACATGCTCATAGCTTACCTCCCTTTGGACCACCTAGCAGAATGTACAGGTCTTGGAGGAGGGGAGAAGCGAGGGAAAGGGCTCAGCAAATGAAGAGGTGTCTCTATACTTATGGATCTCCTCTAAGGACTATTGGCCCATGAAGACATGTTGGAATTACTGCCATATGTTAACACAACTTTCTCCTGCTACTTGCATCTCCCATGGAGTCATGTTTTAAGATCTAGTAAAGAATGGAATGGGTGGGTGCACGGAGGAAAGATAGTTGGTTTGGAAACAAATTGGCCACATAGGGGATTCCTGCAATACATTCTAGTCAATAGAAGACAAACAAAGCCAGAGACAGTGAAGATCAAGAACAGGGGATTAGAAGGATATTTAAAAGACATATATGCTAGGTATTGGTTACCAAAATCCAGTGTGTGTGTGGGGTGTATGTATTTGAGAGAGAAAGACAGTTAAAGAAGGGAGGGGTACTTATTAATGACAGTGATGCTACCTAGTTTTCTGATTTGAAAAACTGGATGGGTCATTTTGTTCATCATTGAGGTCAAGGAAAAATAGTTTCAAGGAGGATGGAGAGTGCATGGTAGAATGCTAAATAGAGGACAAGGAAAATAAGGTTGTATCGAAGTAATTGGATTTGAAAATTAGGAGGTAATTAGTGGCTTTAGAACAATACCTGCCATAGGTGGATACAGAAGCAGGCAGAATAGTGGGATGAGATGAGCATGTTGAGAAATCATATGGAAGCTAGGAGAGACTATTCTTTCTGTGACACTGCAACATGCTCATGGGATTTGGAATCTGAAGATCCAGCTTCAAAACCTGGTACTGCTTACTTGCCGTGTAGCCTTTGAAAATCACTTTACTGAGTCTCTTTCCTAAAGATGAGCAACAGTTTGCTCTGTTCACTTTCCCATGATCTATTTCCTCACTGTGTGTCACAGGATAAATTCAGGAAATTGAGGCTTTTTTTGTCTCTTAAGTGAATCCACCCACCCCAAAATGGCACCTTCCAGTCCAGATCAACTGGGCTTGATTTGACAGTTGATCGAATCGTGGTTAAATGTTGTGAGAGCAGGTATAGAGTTTTCTATAACTCTGGTTATACACGGAAAGACTGCTTATAAATATAATCTTATTTCCAATTGGCCCCTGAGAGACAGTTAAACCTTGTCACTCAATAAGTTAATGCACATAATTAGTAGGTATGATGTATTTTTACTTTGACACCTCTTAAAAACTCAAACAAAAGCATGTGTGACTCTTTCCAAAGATATTAAATTAATGTCTCTTATCCCACATTTTCCTACATAGTAAACATTTATTGAGTACTGACAATGTACCAAACCCCATGGATATTAAGAAATCACTTCAAGTTTATCTTGTGCAGAAATATAGGATCAGCTCCCATTAACTTCAGGTCAAAACACTATGCAGAAACTATATTTTGTATTTCTTCTCTACCCCTATTTCATTTTAATTCAGGGATAGTAAAACTTGCCACCATTTATTTATTTATTTTTGCACCACAACCTTAGGCATAATTATCTCCATTTTAACAGATGAGAAACCTAGCTTTAAAAAAATGGCAAAACAAATTTAAATGCCCATTATAGAGCTAAACTTAGTAGCTGCTGAATAAATATGTGCTCATACTGTAACAGGGTCTTCACTATTTTTTTTTTTCTGTAACAGGGTCTTCACTATTTTAAGAGTAGTAGGGAACTAAGTGTGCTCTCAACTGCCAGCATGCAAATAAGCATAAACCAGCAACCATGCAATAAAAGTTTCCCGGGCATTCCTAAATCTCTGTCTTATTTCTCCCATTTGTTCACTTATTCATTTATTTATTCAGCAAACTAGTTACTATGTCTGAGAACAAACTAGTTGCTATGGTAATTCATACGTCTGTTAGTCCACATGTATCATGACTACTTATGTACAATATATTCTGACTGTACTTGCAAGACTCTAACCTCTGGTTGCCAACACATAACTGCAAACAATAGTAGGCACACTTAACAAAATTGGAGTGGCAGTAGGTCCTAGGCCTGAGATATCCTGGAATCCTCTGAATGACTTCGATAATAGAACAAAATCCATGTTACTAATTAGATCCTAGTTCATCAGGTCTCCAGAATGCCAGACTTTATCCTTAGGATCCCAAATGCTGTGGAGGGTTCTTCTCCCTCTCTTTGGCAGCTGCACATTAGGGTACCACCAAAGGTTCACCCCTCTGAAAGGCCCGGCCAACCCATATTGTGAACTAAAGTAAGAGGAAAAAAATCTGTGATACTGATCCTGTCTTTGTTTATGTTAAGATTGGATTAGGGTAGACATTAACTAGAGTTTGAATTTAAGGCACCCCCTTAAATTTGTGCCTGAAGTTAGTGCCTCACTTGCCTCATCCTTGCCCTCACCTTGCCCTTCTGCAAGGGGATTAATAATGAGTTGGTCCACACGAGCACAGGAAATGACACAGTTCCAAATATGTTCTTGAACTGATCCTCACCACATAGTTTGCATAGGAAATAAAGTCCATCTGGGGTCTTTCTTTACTCAATGTGCTCAACCTTCAGTGATCTATATTCCTCTCCTTTGGATTTCAAAACGCCTCTTAATCCCTATAGATGGAGACTGATATTGTCCAGAGGAAATAATGTAAAATGGTCTCACTGGTTTAAATATTGAGAAAATAAATCCAGACAACTAATGTGTAACATTGGCTTCTAGAGGCTGACAAGAAGCAGATCTGCTGAACAGATGCCATCCTAGAAAGGAGAACTCTTTCTAAACCTTCACCTCTGTAGCGTTCCTTTCAGAAGCAACAGTCAAACATGTTGGAATGTTCACCTAAACCTCCATTTAATTTCTTCCTATCCTCCCCGGAAGTGAGCCAATGTCTTCCGGGTCTGCGTGCGCTTCTGTCAGGTGAGCGTGGGCAGCCTTTTCATCCCAGGCTCAGTTTCCCTCTTGGTGCTAAAAAACAACAAAACAACAAACCTTGAAGGGAGGCCCTTTCTTGTGAGTTTCCATCCATTCCAGAAAACACGGCAGCTGGCTCAGAGACTGTTTACTAGACTTAATTATTGGAAGGAAGCGATCTGAATTTTATAACCAGTGATTAATTATCATATTAATGTGAGAATGTGAGTAGATAAAAGAATCCCATAGATACTCCAAAGTTCCCAATTGTGCCAGCAAATTTGCCTTTTAAAAATTCTCTCCTTTTTGCCCAACTCTTTGTTGGATCTGATGATCCAACAAAAGAAAACTGGTTGACTTGGACTTGACATTCCCAAGGTGAAGAAGCCCTTCCAACATTTCCACCTCTCAGTTCTTACTCTCAAGTCTTAACTCAAAAGCTGAATTATTTATGAAGGATTCCTCAATCAACCCCCATCTGAATTACTTCCCCCTTCCTTGGTGCTCACATAGCACTTTTCTTGGATAAGCTAAAACATTTATTTCTGCTTTGGTTTATGGTTATACTTTACCACTTTTTAACAGCTGAATTTAGGTAATTTGCTTAATCCCTCTACCTCAGTTTTCTTATTTGTAAATGGGGATAACAATTATTTTGTCAAGCTATTGTGAGAAACTTGGACTCAAATTATGAATCCCCAGTTTCCAGGTCTGCCTTGGAGGTGTTATTTAACTCCTCTACACCCGTTTTATGAATCTGTGAAATGGGAATAGAGATTGCACCTCCCACAGAAGTTCCTAGGAAAATTCAAAGTGATAAAGCATGTTAAAAAAATAACTATTATAATTTTATTGTCATTGTTGTTTTCTTGATTAGATTGTTTACTCCTTAGAAGAAAGAAGTCTCATTTTGTTCGTCTTCCTATCACTTATAGATATTCTTAGCTGGTGGTCGATAAGTGTTTGAAAGATGCTGAATATTTTCTGTACTTCTATCTCAATTAGTTTATATTATCTGTAAAGCCTTTATCATGTTCAGCTTTGTATAAGGATTTATTTATCTTCTTTTTTGTGATGTACTTTATGCAAAGCAGGCACTCAGAAAATACTACTTAAATAAATGGAATAACACCAATGAATTCAAGGGTTCGTCACAACATAGCATCATAAAATCTTTCCTGATAACTGACTGAAATGCTGCATTTAAGATAAACAAGTTAAATTTCCCCCTTTGAAATGCAATACTTTTCAAAAAATTTGCAATCACCAAATGAGCAAATCATGAGCAGAAGCCTTTTTCTGTATAACATGGACATATGTCCTTATGCTGCCCTGACAGGCCATGTGCAAGCCGCATCTTTGAGTGCCACAGTCCTGCCCTCTCCTTCTGAAGAAACAAAGCTGGCAGTTAGAAACAGGTTTCTCTTTGTTTCAGATGATGTCATTTAGGTCCAGCACGAAGGATTTGCTGTCTGTTCTCATTTTTTCTGCTCTGAGGAGCTCTCTTTGCTTCCCTTGACACTGGCACAACAGAGAAGGCTGAGGGGTGGGAGGGAGATTGAAAGGGCTGATATATCACCAGTTCTAAAAACACATGACAGCAGAAAGCTGGGCTATTACTAATGCTGATCAGCTCAAAGGCAATGCAATCAAAACCTTCAATTACACCTGGGTGATTTAATCAACTCCCTGTCAAACTTGGGCTGGAACTCCTCTGGTACTGTACAAATACAGTAATTACCATGCCAGCTTGCAATAAGATATCATTTCAGTGGATTAGAAAACACACTCTGTTGTCAATTACCCACAGTCAATTTATAGGCCCTGAAACAAGCAATATTTTTTAATTGCTGCCTTTGTGTCATTATCACAAAATTACTTTTCTTATGAGGCATTAAATCATCTCAGCAATGTTGGGAGTGGGGCAGGGAGATTGAAAAGTTTTCACTCTGTTCTTTCCTGATAAAATAGGAATAGAAGCATAAAACTTGTATCCCGCCGTGTTGGATTTTGAAATAAAAAACAATCAAAACCCCCAGAGAGTCTCAACTATGCAAACAATCATAAACAAATCCTCCAGCTACATGAACGGATCAGAGTGTAGGAAACCAGAAGTCAGATTTATTTTGACCTGTGTGTTTTCTGTACCCCTGGCCTCATTTGTCTCCCATTTGCCTATCATCCAAGCTTCATTTTGTAGAGGTATTTCTTTTAAGGATATGTTCCAGCTGATACCAGATGTGGCCACTGTCACTGGAGATCTGCAGCTTTAAAAGATTTGAAATTTTCCTACTGTATCCACCCCCTCCCAAGCCCATTTGGCCAGTCTAAAGAGTAACAGCCATTCGGGCTTGCCAGCTCCACTAAGCTCCCGCCTCTGATTCTTCTCTTCTTATGCAAAGGGAACATCAGACACGCCCCTGCTGACTCCCTCCACCTACCCCATTCCAGCCACCACAAAGCTTGCTTGAGTTAGTTCTAAAAGGAGGCACTTTTATTCTTCCAGATGATAGTCCGTAGAACAAATTTTATTACTACTATTATTGTTGTTGTTGTTATTATCATTGTTAATAGCAAACATTTCATTGCATTTACAATATCCCAGGCACTGTTCTAAATGCTTTACAAATATTATACCGATCCTATAAGGTATGTATTAGTATTATTCCCATTTCACAAATGAGGAACTAATGCACTGAATGTTTAAAGTTTTTGGCCACAGTGATGTAATGGAAAGAACATAGGATGTGTCTCAAGAAGAGCTGAGTTTGAATCTTGCCACTGCCACTTAATAGCTGTGTCATATTCAGCCAGTTATTTACCCACTCTTAGCTTTCATTTCCTTACCTTTGAAAAGGAGAAAATAGTAACAATTATATTTATTATGTCATGCATTCTTTTACATGTATTGACTCATTGAATTTTCACAATGCCTCTGAGGTAAAAGCTATAGTTATTGCTATCTTACAGATAATGAAACTCAGATATATAGAGGTAAAGTAACTTGCCCAAAGTTACAAAGCAAGGAAACATTGGTGCTCTGGAGGTACCTCTTTTAACCATTATCCTATATTGCCTCTTAAGTTAGCCATTCCTCCTATACTATTGATACTATAATACTAAACTATACTATAGTATACCACCTCCAGTCACAGTCTCTCTATTTAAGATCCAAATCTATATTGCCAATTTCCTACTGAATGTCACCACTTGGACAATGTCACAGCCATCTCAAAGTCCACATGTCCCAAGTTGAAGCCATAATATCTGGGCCCCACCTTCCAAACTGCCTATTTTTTAGTCCTTCCTATTTCCTAGGATGAATACCTCCATCTACCTGGTTGTCCAAGCCAAAAACCTGGGCATAATTCTTAGTCAACACCTCACACTTAGAAAATTGCTATTATTTCCAACTGGTATTTTTGATCTTGTCATGTCACTTTCAATTACACACAGATACCTCACCAACCACTCTCTGTTCCTGGTCTGCCAGTGACCATATCACTTATCTATATTCAGGGGTTGAAATTATTATCAACATAAACTCTTATAATGGAGAACAGTATGGAAGTTCTGTAAAAAACTAAAACTAGACCTACCAGACACTGGTGGGGACTATGGACACCTGCTTCTATTCCTATTTTATCAGTACCCCCCAGAAACCAGGTAGGATGTGGGAGGGAGTGAGGGGGGAGGAGAAGTGGAGGTGGGATGGGACCGGGGCCCCTGAGGGATGGCTGGGGGTGGGGAGGAGTTCCTACACCTGGCAAGACCCACCCACGGTTAGGGTTCTAGCAGCATGGGGGAGACCCTCCAGGGACGGAGGAACAGAAGGGAGCATCACTAGCACTTTCTCTTCTCACTTGGGCACCAGGGAGCCTGTTGAGCTCCCAGGCCTAATCCACTGCCCTCAAAGCCTGCCTCCTGCCACACAGAGCCCAAGCCCTGCCCCTACACCCACACACAGGGCCCTACCTCTACATGTGGTACTTGGCACTCAGAGACCCCTCTGAGACCCCCTCCCACCATGATGGGCCTAAACCCCACTGAAACACCCTCACCGAGGACCTTACCTCCAAATTCCGGAACTCCACACGCCAGAAGCCCCCCTCTTGACGTGCTGCCTCTCCCCTTCCTATCAGGTCCTAAGCCTAGGCCCCGCCCCCAAGGGCTTCTCTGGCTGTGTGGGTGCTGAGCTTAGGCCCCATGCCACCCTAAACCCCACCCCTACCTAAGTCCACTCCCCGCCCCCCCACCCCCCCGCCACACCTATGATCTGCTGCCCCATAGCCAAGACCTTCTCTGGACATTTTTTTTTCTTCTTTTAGGTTGGGGTTCTGTTTTACCTTGTTGTTGTTGATTTATTTATATTTTAATTTTTTCTAATAAATCTTTTATTTTTCTAATTTTATTTTATTCTTCATAATTTGTTATTCTTCTGCTCCTTATGGATTGTTCCCTTTTTTTTTTTCTTTCTTTCATTTTTCTGTTGTGGTTTCGTTTTACTTTGTTGCAGTTGTTTCAATTATATTTTTAGTTTTCCTAATATATTTTTTACCTTTCTAATTTTATATTATTTTTTATTCTTTGTTGTTGTACTGCTCCTTTTTTCGTTTTCTTTTGCCATGCAGTGTGGCTTGAGAGACCTTGGTTCCCAGGTTGAGAGTTGGGCTTCAGCTCCTGTGGTGAGAGTGTCAAGTCCAAACCACTGGACTAACAGAGAACCTCAGACCCCAGGAAATATTAATTGGAGTGAGGCCTCCCATAGGTCCTCATCTCAGCACCAAGACCCAGCTCTACGCAACTGCCTGCAAACTCCAGTACTAGACACCTCAGGCCAAACAACAAGTAAGGCAGGAATACTGCCTCACACATCAAAAAAAAAAAAAAGAAATGACAAAAAAATATGTTACAGATGAAGGAGCAAGGTAAAAACCTACAAGTCCAAATAAATGAAGATGAAATAGGCAACTTAACTGAAAAAGAATTCAGACTAATGATAGTAAAGATCATCCAAAATATTGGAAACAAAATGGAGAAAATACAAGAAACCTTTAACAAGGACCTAGAAGAACTAAAGAGCAAACAAACAATGATGAACAACACAATAAATGAAATTAAAAATACTCTAGGAGGAATCAATAGCAGAATAACTGAGGCAGAAGAATGGATAAGTGACCTGGAAGATAAAATAGTGGAAATAAATACCATGGAGCAGAATAAAGAAAAAAGAATGAAAAGACTTGAGGACAGTCTCAGAGACCACTGGGACAACATTAAATGCACCAACATTTGAATTATAGGGGTCCCAGAAGTGGAAGAGAAAGAAAAAGTGTCTGAGAAAATATTTAAAGAGATTAGAGTCGAAAACTTCCCTAACATAGGAAAGGAAATAACCACTGAAGTATAGGAAGCACAGAGACTACCATACAGGATAAATCCTAGGAGAAACACACCAATCCACATATTAATTAAACTAACAAAAATTAAATTCAAAGAAAATATATTAAAAGCAGCAAGGGAAAAGCAAAAAATAACATACAAGGGAATCCCCATAAGGTTATCAGCTGATTTCTCAGCAGAAACTCTACAGGACAGAAGGGAGTGGCAGGATATATTTAAAGTGATGAAAGGGAAAAACCTACAACCAAGATTAATCTACCCAGCAAGGATCTCATTCAGATTCAACAGAAAAATTAAAAGCTTTGCAGACAAGAAACAGCTACAAGAATTCAGCACTACAAAACCAGCTTTACAACAAATGCTAAAGGAACTTCTCTAAGTGGGAAACACAGTAGAAGAAGACCCACAAAAACAAACCCAAATCAATTAAGAAAATGGTAATAGGAACATACATATCAATAATCACCTTGAATATAAATGGATTGAATTCTCAAACCAAAAGACACAGACTGGCTGAATGGATACAAAAACAACATCCTTATATATGCTGTCTACAAGAAACCCACTTCAGACCTAGGGACACATACAGACTGAAGTGAGGGGATGGAAAAAGATATTTCATGCAAATGGAAATCATAAGAAAGCTGGAATACCAATACTAATATCAGATAAAGTAGACTTTAAAATAAAGACTGTTATAAGAGATAAGGAAGGACACTACATTATGATCAAGGGATCAATCCAAGATGAAAACATAACAATTATATATATTTATGCACCCAATATAGGAGCATGTCAATACATAAGGCAAATGCTAGCAGCCATAAAAGGAGAAATGGAGGGTAACACAATGATAGTGGGGGCCTGTAACACCCCACTTATACCAATAGACAGATCATCCAGACAGAAAATAAATAAGCAAACACTAGCTTTAAATGACACAAAATACCAGATAGATTTAATTGATATTTATCGGACATTTGATCCAAAACCAGCAGATTAGACTTTCTTCTCAAGTGAACATGGAATGTTCTGCAGAATAGATCACATCATGGGTCATAACTCAAGCCTTGGAAAATTTAAGAAAATTGAATTATATCAAGCATTTTTTCTGACAACAACACTATGAGATTAGAAATCAATTACAGGAAAAAAACTGTAAAAAGCACAAATACACGGAGGCTAAACAATGTGCTGCTAAATAACCAAGAGATCACTGAAAAAATCAAAGAAGAAATACAAAAAATTACTTAGGAAAAAATGAGAATGAAAACACAACAATCCAAAACCTATGGGATGCAGCAAAAGTAGTTGTAAGAGGGAAGTTTATAGCAATACAATCCTACCTCAAGAAACAAGTAAAATCTCAAATAAATAATCTAACCTTATACCTCAAAGAACAAAGAAAACCCAAAGTTAGTAGAAGGAAAGAAATCATAACGATCAGAGCAGAAATAAATGAAATAGAAATGAAGAAAACAATAGCAAAGATCCATAAAGCTAAAAGTGGGTTCTTTGAGAAGATAAACACAACTGATAAACCTTTAGCCAGATTCATTGACAAAAAAAGGGAGAGAACCCAAATCAATAAAATTAGAAATGAAAAAGGAGATTACAACTGACACTGTAGAAATACAAAGAATCATAAGAGACTACGACTAGCAATATATGCCAATAAAATGGACAACCTGGAAGAAACGGACAAATTCTTGGAAAGGTACAACATTCCAACATTGAAACAGGAAAAATTAGAAAATATAAACAGACCAATCACAAGTAATGAAATTGAAACTGTAATTAAAAATTTTCAAACAAACAAAAGTCCAGGACCAGATGGCTTCACAGGTGAACTCTATCAAACATTTATAGAAGAGCTAACACCTCTCCTTCTCAAACTCTTCCAAAAAATTGCAGAGGGTGGAACACTCCCGAACTCATTCTACGAGGCCACCATCACCCTGATACCAAAACCAGATAAACATATTACAAACAAAGAAAATTACGGACTAATATCACTGATGAACATAGATGCAAAAATCCTCAAAAAAATACTAGCAAACAGAATCCAACAACACATCAAAATTATCATACACCTGGGCTTCCCTGGTGGCGCAGTCGTTGGGAGTCGGCCTGCTGATGCCAGGGACGTGGGCTCATGTCCCCGTCTGTGAGGATCCCACATGCCATACAGCAGCTGGGCCCGTGAGCCATGGCCACTGAGCCTGGGCATCCGGAGCCTGTGCTCCACAGCGGGAGAGGCCACAGCAGTGAGAGGCCCGCGTACCACACACACACACACAAATCATACACAAGAGAGGAGCTTCAAGAAGGAGGAAGAGTAAGATGTGGAGATCACCTTCCTCCCCACAAATACATCAGAAATACATCTACACGTGGAACAACTCCTATGGAACACCTACTGAATGCTAGCAAAAGACCTCAGACCTCCAAAACGCAAGAAACTCCCCACGTACCTGGGTATGGCAAAAGAAAAAAGAAAAAACAGAGAAAAGAAAGGGATGGGACCTGCTTCAGTGGGAGGGAGCTGTGAAGGAGGAAATGTTTCCACACACTAGGAAGCCCCTTTGCAGAGGGAGACTGCAGGTGGCAGAGGGGGGAAGCTTCAGAGCCACGGAGGAGAGTACAGCAACAGGGGTGCAGAGGGCAAAGTGGAGAGATTCCCACATAGAGGATCAGTGCCAGCCAGCACTCACCAGCCCAAGAAGCTGGTCTGCTCACCCACCAGTGCAGGCGGGGGCTGGGAGCTGAGGCTCCGGCTTCGGTCAGATCTCAGGGAGAGGACTGGGGTTGGCTGCATGAACACAGCCTGAAGGGCACTAGTGCACCAGAGCTAGCCAGGAGGGAGTCCAGGAAAAGTCTGTGGTTGCTGAAGAGACAAGAGAATTTTTCTTGCCTTTTTGTTTCCTGGTGCACAAGGAGAGGGGATTAAGAGTGGCGCTTAAACGAGCTCCAGAGATGGGCGCGAGCTGTGGCTATCATTGTGGACCCCAGAGACGGGCATGAAAGGCTCAGGCTGCTGCTGCAACCACCAAGAAGCCTGTGTGCGAGCACAGGTCACTATCCACACTGACATCCCAGGAGCCTGTGCAGCCCTCCACTGCCAGGGTCCCGTGATCCAGGGACAATTTCCCCAGAAGAACACATGGCGCGCGTCACGCTGGTGCATCGTCATGCCAGTCTCTGCCGCTGCAGGCTCACCCCACACTCCATACCCCTCCCTCCCCCAGGCCTGAGTGAGCCAGAGCCCCCGAATCAGCTGCTCCTTTAACCCCGTCCTGTCTGAGTAAAGAACAGACGCCCTCAGACGACCTGCATTCAGAGGCGGGGCCAAATCCAAAGCTGAACCCCAGGAGCTGTGTGAACAAAGAACAGAATGGAAAATTTCTCCCAGCAGCTTCAGGAGCAGTGGATTAAATCTCCATATTCAACTTAATGTACCCTGCATCTGTGGAATACCTGAATAGACAATGAATCATCCCAAACTGAGGAGGTGGATATTGGGAGCAATGATATACATATATATTTTTTTCCTCTTTTTTCTCTTTTTCTGTGTGGATGACAGGCTCTTGGTGCACTAATCAGGTGTCAGGGCTGTGCCTCTGAGGTGGGAGAGCCAAATACAGGACATAGGTCCACCAGAGACCTCCCAGCTCCACATAATATCAAACGGTGAAAATCTCCCAGAGATCTCCATTAACACAAAGGCCCAGCTCCACTCAATGATGAGCAAGCTACAGTGCTGGACACCCTATGCCAAACAACTAGCAGGACAGAAACACAGACCCACCCATTAGCAGAGAGGCTGCCTAAAATCATAATAAGGTCACAGACACCCTGAAACACACCACCAGATGTGGACCTGCCCACCAGAAAGACAAGATGCAGCCCTATCCACCAGAACACAGGCACTGGTCCCCTCCACCAGGAAGCCTACACAACCCACTGAACCAACTATAGCCCCTGGGGCAGACACCAAAAACAATGGGAACTACGAACCTGCAGCCTGTGAAAAGAAGACCCCAAACACAGTGAGTTAAGTAAAATGAGAAGACATAGAAACACACAGCAGATGAAGGAGAAATGTAAAAACCCACCAGACATAACAAATGAAGATGAAAGAGGCAGTCTACCTGAAAAATAATTCAGAATAATGATAGTAAAGATGAACCAAAATCTTGGAAATAGAATGGAGAAAATACAAGAAATGTTTAACAAGGACCTAGAAGAACTAAAGAGCAAAAAAAAAGTGATGAACAACACAATAAATGAAATTAAAAATTCTCTTGAAGGGATCAATAACAGAATAACTGAGGTGGAAGAACAGATAAGTGACATGGAAGATAAAATAGTGGAAATAAACACTGCAGAGCGAATAAAGAGAAAAGAATGAAAAGAAATGAGGACAGTCTCAGAGACCTCTGGCAGAACATTAAACGCACCAACATTTTGAATTATAGAGGTCCCAGAAGAAGAAGAGAAAAAGAAAGGGACTGAGTAAATATTTGAAGAGATTATAGTTGAAAACTTCCCTAATATGGGAAAGGAAATAGTTAATCAAGTCCAGGAAGAACAGAGAGTCTCATATGGGTAAATCCAAGGAGAAACACGCCAAGACACATATTAATCAAGATATCAAATATTAAATACAAAGAAAAAATATTAAAAACAGCAAGGGAAAAACAACAAATAACACACAAGGGAATCCCCATAAGGTTAACAGTTGATCTTTCTGCAGAAACTCTGCAAGCCGGAATGGAGTGGCAGGACATATTTAGTGATGAAAGGGAAAAACCTTCAACCAAGATTACTGTACCCAGCAAGGATCTCATTCAAATTTGACAGAGAAATTAAAACCTTTACAGACAAGCAAAAGCTAAGAGAATTCAGCACCACCAAACAAACTTTACAACAGATACTAAAGGAACTTCACCAGGCAGAAAACACAAGAGAAGGAAAAGACCTACAAAAACAAACCCAAAACAATTAAGAAAATGGTAATAGGTACATACATTTGATAATTACCTTAAATGTAAACAGATTAAAAGCTCTAATGAAAAGACATAGACTGGCTGAATGGGTACAAAAACAAGACCCATATATATGCTGTCTACAAGAGATTCACTTCAGACCTAGGGACACATACAGAATGAAAGTGACGGAATGGAAAAAGGTATTCCATGCAAGTGGGAATCAAAAGAAAGCTGGAGTAGCAATCCTCATATCAGACAAAACAGACTTTAAAACAAAGACTATTACAAGAGACAAAGAAGGACACTACATAATGATCAAGGGATCAATCCAAGAAAAAGATATAAAAATTGTAAACATTTATGAACCCAACATAGAAGCACCTCAATACATAAGGCAAATACTAACAGCCATAAAAGGGGAAATCAACAGTAACACAATCATAGTATGGGACTTTAACACACCATTCTCATGAATGGACAGATCATCCAAAATGAAAATACATAAGGAAACACAATGATACATTAAACAAGAGAGACTTAATTGATAGTTATAGGACATTCCATCCAAAAACAACAGAATACATTTCCTTCTCAAGTGCTCAGAGAATATTCTCCAGTATAGATCATATCTTGGGTCACAAATCAAGCCTTGGTAAATTTAAGAAAATTGAAATCGTATCAAGTATGTTTTCTGACCACAAAGTTATGAGACAAGATAACAATTACAGGAAAAAAAAATCTGTAAAATACAAACACATGGATGCTAAACAATTCACTACTTAAACACCTAGAGATCACTGAAGAAATCAAAGAGGAAATCAAAGAATACCTAGAAACAAATGACAATGAAAACATGATGACCCTAAACCTATGGGATGCAGCAAAAGCAGTTCTAAGAGGGAAATTTATAGCAATAAAATCCTACCTTAAGAAACAAGAAACATCTCAAATAAACAACCTAACCTTGTACCTAAAGCAGTTAGAAAAAGAAGAACAATAAAACCCCATAGTTAGCAGAAGGAAAGAAATCATAAAGATCAGATCAGAAATAAATGAAAAAGAAATGAAGGAAATGATAGCAAAGATCAATAAAACTAAAAGCTTGTTTTTTGAGAAGATAAAAAAAAGATAAACCATTAGCCAGACTCATCAAGAAAGGAAGGGAGAAGACTCAAATCAGCACAATTAGAAATGAAGAAAAGAAGTAACAATTACCACTGCATAACTAAAAAGATCGTGAGAGATTACTACAAGCAACTATATGTCAATAAAATGCACATCCTGGAAGATATGAACAAATTCTTAGAAGTGCACAAACTTCTGAGACTGAAGCAGGATGAAATAGAAAATATGAACAGAGCAATCACAAGCACTGAAATTGAAACTGTGATTAAAAATCTTCCAACAAACAAAAGGCCAGGACCAGATGGCTTCACAGGCGAATTCTATCAAACATTTAGAGAAGAGCTAACACCTATCCTTCTCAAACTCTTCCAAAGTATTGCAGAGGGAGGAACACTCCCAAACTCTTTCTACGAGGCCACCATCACTCTGATACCAAAACCAGACAAAGATGTCAGAAAGAAAGAAAACTACAGGCCAATATCACTGATGAACATAGATATGAAAATCCTCAACAAAATACTAGCAAACACAATCCAACAGCACATTAAAAAGATTATACACCATGATCAAGTGAAGTTTATCACAGGAATGCAAGGATTCTTCAATATATGCATATCAATCAATGTGACACACAATATTAACAAATTGAAGGAGAAAACCATATGATCGTCTCAATAGATGCGGAGAAATCTTTCGACAAAATTCAACATCCATTTATGATAAAAATCCTTCAGAAAGTATGCATAGAGGGAACTTACCTCAACATAATAAAGGCCATATATGACAAACACTCAGGTAACATCGTCCTCGATGGTGAAAAACTGAAACCATTTCCACTAACATCAGGAACAAGACAAGGTTGCCCACTCTCACCACTATTATTCAACATAGTTTTGGAAGTCTTAGCCACAGCAATCAGTGAAGAAAAAGAAATAAAAGGAATCTAAATCAGAAAAGAAGAAGTAAATCTCTCACTGTTTGCAAATGACATGATACTATACATAGAGAATCCTAAAGATGCTACCAGAAAACTACTAGAGCTAATCAATGAATTCGGTAACATAGCAGGATACAAAGTTAATGCACAGAAATCTCTTGCATTCCTATACACTAATGATGAAAATTCTGAAAGTGAAATTAAGAAAACACTCCCATTTACCATTGCAACAAAAAGAATAAAATACCTAGGAATAAACCTACCTAAGAGACAAAACACCTGTGTGCAGAATATTATAAGACACTGATGAAAGAAATTAAAGATGATAAAAACATATGGAGTTATCTACAATATTCTTGGATTGGAGGAATCAACATTCTGTAAATGGCTATACTACCCAAAGCAATCTACAGATTCAATGAAATCCTTATCAAATTACCAATGGCATTTTTCACAGAACTAGAACAAAAAATTTTACAATTTGTATAGAAACACAAAAGACCCCGAATAGCCAAAGAAATCTTGAAAAAGAAAAAAATGGAGCTGGAGGAATCAGGCTCCCGGACTTCAGACTATACTACAAAGCTACAGTAATAAAGACAGTACAGTACTGGCACAAAACCAGAAATATAGATCAATGGAACAGGATAGAAAATCCAGAGATAAGTCCCCACATATATGGTCACCTTATCTTTGATAAAGAAGGCAGAATATACTATGGAGAAAAGACAGCCTCTTCAACAAGTGGTGCTGGGAAATCTGGACAGCTATGTGTAAAAGAATGAAATTAGAGTGCTTCCTAATGCCATACACAAAAATAAACTCAAAATGGATTAAAGACCTAAATTTAAGGCCAGACACTGTAAAACTCTTAGAGGAAAACGTAGGAAGAACACTCTATGACATAAATCACAGCAAGATCCTTTTTGACCCACCTCCTAGAGTAATGGAAATAAAAACAAAAATAAACAAATGGGACCTAATGAAACTTAAAAGCTTTTGCACAGCAAAGGAAACCATAAACAAGATGAAAAGACAACCCTCAGAATGGGAGAAAATATTTGCAACTAAGAAACTGACAAAGGATTAATCTCCAAAATTTACAAGCAGCCATGCAGCTCCATATCAAAAAAACAAACAACACAATCCAAAAATGGGCAGAAGACCTAAATAGACATTTCTCTAAAGAAGCTATACAGATTGCCACCAAACACATGAAAGGATGCTCAACATCACTAATCATTAGAGAAATGCAAATCAAAACTACAATGAGGTATCACTTCACACCGGTCAGAATGGCCAACATCAAAACGTCTACAAACAATAAATGCTGGAGAGGGTGTGGAGAAAAGAGAACCCTCTTACACTGTTGCTGGGAAAGTAAATTAATACAGGCACTATGGAGAACAGTATGGAGTTTCCTTAAAAAACTAAACAAAAAACTACCATATGACCCAGCAATCGCACTACTGGGCATATACCTTGAGAAAGCCATAATTCAAAAAGAGTCATGTACCACAATGTTCATTGCAGCTCTATTTACAGTAGCTAGGACACAGAAGCAACCTAAATGTCCATTGACAAATGATTGGATAAGGAGGATATGGCACATGTATACAATGGAATATTACTCAACCAGAAAAAGAAACGAAATTGAGTTATTTGTAGTGAGGTGGATGGACCTCGAGTCTCTCATACAGAGTGAAGTAAATCAGAAAGAGAAAAACAAATACCATATGCTAACACATATATATGGAATCTATAAAAATAAAAAAGGTCATGAAGGACCTAGGGGCTAGACGGTAATAAAGACACAGACCTACTAGAGTCTGGACTTGAGGACCCGGGTAGTCTGAAGGGTAAGCTGGGACAAAGTGAGAGAGTGGACTGGACATATATACACTACCAAATGTAAAACCGATAGCTAGTCGGAAGCAGCCGCATAGCACAGGGAGATCAGCTTGGTGCTTTGTGACCACCTAGACGAGTGGGATAGGGAGGGTGGGAGGGAGGGAGACGCAAGAGGGAAGAGATATGGGAACATATGTATATGTATAACTGATTCACTTTGTTATAAAGCAGAAACTAACACACCATTGTAAAGCAATTATACTCCAATAATGATGTTAAAAAACAAAAAAATAATATAAAAATATATATCATATGCCATGATCAAGTGGGATTTATCCCAGGGATGCAAGGATTCTTCAATATCTACAAAACAATCCATGTGGCACACCATAATTACAAGTTAAAGAATAAAAACTATATGATCATCTCAATAGATGCAGAAAAAGGTTTTGACAAAGTTCAAACCCATTTATGATAAAAACTCTCCAGAAAGTGGGCATAGAGGGAACCTACCTCAACATAATAAAGGCCATATACGTCAAAGCCACAGCCAACATCATTCTCAATTGTGAATAACTAAAAGCATTTCCTCTAAGATTAGGAATAAGACAAGGATGTCCACTCTTCCCACTATTATTCAACATAGTATTGGAAGTCCTAGCCACAGCAATCAGAGAAGAAAAAGAAATATAAGGAATACAAATTGGAAAAAAAAAAGTAAAACTGTCATGTTTGCCGATGACATGATACTATACATAGAAAGTCTTAAAGATGCCAACAGAAAACTACTAGAGCTAATCAATGAATTTGTTGAATTTGCAGCATACAAAATTAATGCACAGAAATCTCTTGCATTCCTATACAATAACAATGAAAGATCAGAAAGATAAATTAAGGAAACAATCCCATTTACTATTGCAAGAAAAATAATATAATACCTAGGAACAAAACTACAATGAGGCAAAAGATCTGTGTTCAGAAAACTGTAAGACACTGATGAAAGAAATCAAAGATGACATAAGCAGGTGGAGAGATACACCTTGCTCCTGGATTGAAAGAATCAACATCATGAAAATGACTATACTACCCAAAGCAATCTACAGGTTCAATGCAAACCCTATCAAATTACCAATGAGATTGTTAACAGAACTAAAACCAGAAATTTTACAATTTGTATAGAAACAGAAAAGGCCCTGAATAACCGAAGCAATCTTGAGAAAGAAAAATGGAGCTGGAGGAATCAGGCTCCCTGACTTCAGACTATACTACAAAGCTACATTAATCAAAACAATATGGTACTGGTACACAAAGAGAAATATAGATCAACTGAACAGGATAGAAAGCCCAGAGATAAACCCACACACATATGGTCACCTTATCTTTGATACAGGAGGCAAGAATATACAATGGAGAATAGACAACCTCTTCAATAAGTGGTGCTGGGAAAACTGGACAACTACATGTAGAAGAATGAAATTAGAGCACTTCCTAACACCATACACAAAAATAAACTCAAAATGGATTAAAGACCTAAATGTAAGGGCAGATACTATCAAACTCTTAGAGGAAAACATAGGAAGAACACTCTTCGACATAAATCACAGCAAGATTCTTTTTGACACACCTCCTAGAGTAATGGAAATAAAAACAAAAATAAACAAATGGGACCTAAAGAAACTTAAAACCTTTTGCACAGCAGAGGAAACCATAAACAAGATGAGAAGACAACCTTCAGAATTGGAGAAAATATTTGCAAACAAATGTACTGACAAAGGATTAATCTCGAAAATATAGAAGCATCTCATGCAGCTCAACATCAAGAAAACAAACACCCCAATCCAAAAATGGGTGGAAGACCTAAATAGACATTGCTCCAAAGACACACAGATGGTCAACAAATATGTGAAAAGATGCTCAACGTCACTAATGATTAGAGAAATGCAAATCAAAACTACAATGAGGTATCACCACACACCAGTCAGAATGGTCATCAGCAAAACATCTAGAAACAATAAATGCTGGAGAGGGTGTGGAGAAAAGGGAACCCTCTTGCACTCTTGGTGGGAATGTACATTGATACAGCCACTATGGACAACAGTACGGATGTTCCTTAAAAAACTAAAAATAGAACTACCATATGACCCAGGACTCTCACTACTGGGCATATACCCTGAGAAAACCATAATTAAAAAAGATACATGTACCACAATGTTCATTGCAACACTATTTACAGTAGCCAGGACATGGAAGAAACCTAAATGTCCATCAACAGATGAATGTGTAAAGAAGATGTGGCACATATATTCAATGGAATATTACTCAGCCATTAAAAGGAATGAAATTGATTTATTTGTAGTGAGGTGGATGGACCTAGAGTCTGTCATAGAGTGAAGTATGTCAGAAAGAGAAAAACAAATACCGTATGCTAACACACATATATATGGAAACTAAAAAAGCAGTACTGATGAACCTAGTGGCAGGGGTGGAATAAAGGTGGAGATGTAGAGAATGGACTTGAGGACACAGTGGGGGAAGGGGAAGCTGGGATGAAGTGAGAGAGTAACATTGACATATATACACTACCAAATGTAAAATGGATAGCTAGTGGGAAGCTGCTGCATAGAACAGGGAGATCAACTTGATGCTCTGTGGTGACCTAGAGGAATGGGAGAGGGAGGGTATGAGGGAGGCTCAAGAGGGAAGGGACATGGGGATATATATATACATATGGCTGATTCACTTTGTTGTACAGCAGACACTGACACAACATTGTGAAGCAATTATACTCCAATTTAGATGTGGAAAAAAAAAAAAAAAACGTGATCCAGCAATCCCACTCCTGGGCATATATCCAGAGAAAACCACAATCTGAAAAGATATATGCTCCCCAATTTCATAGCAGCACTATTTACAATAGCCAACACATGGAAGCAACCTAAATGTCCATTGACAGATGAATGGATAAAGAAGATGTGATATATGTATATCATATATATATATATATATATATAAAATATATATAATGGAATATTACTCAGTCATAATAAAGAATGAAATAATGCCATCTGCAGTAACATGAGCAGATCTAGAGATTACCAGAAGTAAGCTAAAGACAAATATGTGATATCACTTATATGTGGAATCTTAAAAAAATACGATACAAATTAACTTATAAACAAAATAGAAACAGACTCACAGACATAGAAAACAAATTCATGGTTATCTAAGTGGGGGAGGGGTAAATTAGGATTTGAGATTAACATATACACACTAGTATATATAAAATAGCTAAACAACAAGGACCTACTGTATAGCACAGGGAACTATACTCAGTATTTTGTAATAACATTACAAAAGGAATCTGAAAGAGAATATATGTGTATATATGTATATATATACACACATATATGAATCTCTTTGCTGTACACTTGAAACTAACACAGTATTGTAAATCAAATATACTCCAATTTTAAAAATGATAAACTCTTATAATCTAAAACCCTTGCAGACCAATTTACTTACTAAAAAATAAATGGTTTTACCTTTTCTTCAGGCTTCTGCATCACCTTCCTGGTTTGGTACTATGTATATCCCTCAGGATTTTATCATTCTCTTCAAGGTCTACTTCCCTTTCTTACAGTTAGGAGGCACTCAGGGAAGTAGAAAACTACCATCCACTGGATATTATCTCAGCTTATTTTCTGACTTAATCAAGCACTATCCAACCAGGGTTTTAAAGCACTGAAAAGTAGGGGATTTCAACGATTAGTATTAGAAAGAATGGGCAATAGAATTTTAAACTTGGTAAAGATCATATAGTTCTTATCATCAAATTCCCTCTTTTTTCAAAGTTTAAACAGTATCACTAAGGTCAGTATAGGGCGAAAGTGATAGGTAAAGTCCATGGGATGTCAAAGTTTGCAAAAACAGTAATGAATAAATACATAACAAAGAAGCTAAGTCCAGAGTCTGCTTTGGGGACACACTTCTCTCATTAGAGACATAGATCTCTGCCTGGCATACTCCTTCTGGGTCTTAGCCATGTAGAGTGTCATTTCCCAAGTGGTGTTCCTCAAGATACATTTTGGAAAGAAACAAAATCTCTCCTGTGGTTAGATATTGTTGTAAAATTGGCCTATAGCATCTCCTTCTGAGAAAGACATCATGAACATTGGCATGTTGAAGTCTCTTAGAAATTGTGCTGTAGAAAACAATTTTAAAAGTCAGATGTCTCAAACTCAGACCATGGATCCCCGCTTTAGTTTTGGAGTTTAATACTAGTCAAAACCTTACAAAATTGAAATTAAGCAGAATGTGATGATTTAGTCACTAGTCACATTCAAGTTCTCAATAATTATATGTGGGCTAGTGGTCAGTGTATTGGGCAACACAGATTTAGATAATTAAGCCAACTAAACTAATTAGTTAGATGATAAAAAATAGCACTGTTTTGCTACTATTTCCATATAGCAATTTTACTTATTTATAGTTCTTTCAATGCCATATCCCAAAGGATGGATTATCATGGAGGAGGATAATTTAGACACTGGCCCATGTGGGAAATATTTGGGATAGAGCCTGTGGGTGATTCTTTAATTCGACCAGATAGGTCCTCAACAAACATATGGATTTGGACATCCCAGTGTGGCTTATTTACATTAAAAATAGCATCTCACTTGCTCACACCCAGTTTCTGCAATCTGCCCTGGTTATTGGTTGTGCAAATAGCTGATTCCATCAGTCATGTTTACACCATACCAGGGAGCTGGCAAGGGCAAAACATGCTACTCCTTGCCCCAGGATGATGGAGTTAGATTTGTCACTGTGGACCCTGGCCAATTCTGTGAAATACGCCCTTGAAAGTACGCCTCCCTATAGGGAAGGAATGAGAGAGAACAAAAATAAATAGCACTAGGTGGACTCATAAACCTTGTCAAAATCTTTTGAGCATGGCATATGTGATGATTCATGGGGTTTGCAAAGCACTACCAGATTCAGACAAGAAACGCCACGCAGAGCAGCACTTCCATAGCTTCAGAACCCTGTGTCGCAATGTAATCCTAGTATGGATGGCATAGTTGGGAGACTGTATGCTCCCCTGCACCACCACCACTCACACCATCTTAAGGCAGGACAGTGCTCATCAGTGAAAGTTATTGGTTCCACCTTATTCTTTCTCCAGAAACAAAGACTTTATAAACTCCCTCTGGAAATCTGTTGAGAAATAATTTGCTAAATTTCTCTCCCTGTGGATGGAGCCCCTTTTCTCTCATGCAGTCGTCAGCGGGAAGGCAGAAGCACTGATTCATCCGCCCACTTGTTCTAACCCTTCACAGTTTCAGAGACAGTTGTAATAAAGCAATTTTCCTTGTGCTGTCTCCTTTCTGTGATTTGAATGTTAACCCCTTTATCCATACACAGCTAAAATTCACTGTCTTTCCACTCTCTGCACATTCTCACTCAATATGATACCGTCACCTTTCTGATCTGTGACCAGTCACTGCGCATAATTAACCAATGGAAAAAAACAAGTCCACTTCACATCCAGGGCTAGTCTGAGACAATTCCTGGAGAAAGGGATTAATCAGCCCCTGAATTCCGCCTAATCAGCTGCTAGAGGAAGACATCACTTTGATGGGCCCGGGGCTGCCAGAAGGAGAAATTATTCTTCATCTACGACTACATGTTTGACTATAGTGTGTGCTGGTGTCCTGGGTGCAGGCTACAGTCCTGCCTATGACCCAGTCCCCCACCCCAAATGATCCTCTACATTGTTAC
Source organism: Pseudorca crassidens (assembly GCF_039906515.1). Taxonomy (NCBI): domain Eukaryota; kingdom Metazoa; phylum Chordata; class Mammalia; order Artiodactyla; family Delphinidae; genus Pseudorca; species Pseudorca crassidens. The sequence continues at coordinate 71,988,288 of NC_090304.1, read as the reverse complement.
AGAAAAAAAGATTTTCTAGTTTGTTTTGCTTTGCATAAATATTTATTGCATGCCTATAATGCACCAGGCACTGTGATAGGAACTGAAGAGAAAATGATGAACAAAACAGAGTCCTTGCCCTTGATTGTAGTCTGGTGAAAGAGACAGAGGGTAATCAAGGAGTCACAGATACACATGTGGACATAGTAGGGGATTAGATCTATGGGAGTGGGGATCAGGAAAAGGTTTTTTAAGAAATAATGATTCAGTTGACATCTGAAGGAGGAGAAGTTAATTAAGCAAAGGGGAAAGGTTTCTGGAAGAGGAAACAACCTGTAGAAAGGTCCTGTGGTGGGTGGTGGTGTGTTGTGATAACAGAAGATCAGTGAGGCCCACATGCAGCAAGTGGGGGTGAGGGGTTTAAAATAAGGCTGAAGAGATAGGTGGGGGCCAGACATTGCCAGTCTTTAGAATCCATGCTAAAAACTTTGTTCTTTATCTCCTGAGTAATGATGAGCCCTTGAAGGGTTTTAGGCAATGGGAAGCCATTGGAATACTTTCAGCTAAAAACTGCTAATGACTTATCATAGCCTACAGAATAATTTACACCTTCTACTGTATTATTAGAATCTTCTGGGTTTGGGACTTCCCTGGTGGTGCAGTGGTTAAGAATCTGGCTGCAAATGCAGGGGACACGGGTTCAAGCCCTGGTCCAGGACGATCCCACATGCCACGGAGCAGTTAAGCCTGTGTGTCGCAACTACTGAGCCTGCGCTCTAGAGCCCACAAGCCACAACTACTGAGCCTGCGTGCCACAACTATTGAAGCCCATATGCCTAGAGCCCATGCTCTGCAACAAGCGAAGCCACCACAATGAGAAGCCCACGCACCACAAAGAAGAGTAGGCCCTGCTCGTCGCAACTAGAGAAAGCCCGCATGCAGCAACAAAGATATAATGCAACCAAAAATAAATAAATTAACTAATAATAAATAAATCCTCTGGGTTTGGTCCCCAGCCTTTTTTTCCTGCCTCATCCCCCCTGTACCTTCTTCCCTGTTCCCTTATACAAGGGACCTTGAGTCTCAGCCACTCTTCACTGAACTTGCCACACGCCTTTCAGGCCTCTGTGCCTTTGCTCACGTTGTCTCTTCAGCCAGCAGGGGGGATCCTGCATTCTCTCTGAAGGCAGGAATGATGTCCTATTCATGTGTGTTCCTAGGGCCTAAAACAGAGCCAGCCACACAATGGGATCTCAGTAAATGCTTCTGGAATGGGTGAATGAATGAATGCCTTTACTGCTTATTCATCTGCTGAAATTCTGGCCAGGTTTAAAAGACCTTAATCCAAATTTAACCTCTCTCATGAAATCTTATCTGATCTCCCAGTTAGAATGAATCGTTCTTACCTTGCTCCTACCCCCAGGACATTGCTTATACTAGTTACATCACTCTTTTTTGTTTTTTAAAAAATTATATTCTGTATCAAAGAGAAGATGCCGGGAAACACAATCTGTGTGTTCACTTCAAGAACTCTGAGAAGTCGAGGCAGACACGAATGAGGGTCTTCAGGTCACTTGAGAGAAAGCAACATGGCTTAGGGACTTTGGAACTGGCAAACAGATCCTTTGACACTAATGAGGTTGTATCTAATCTAACTAAACTCTTTAACCTTGACCTAAATAGTGTTTGGTGAGACTAAGACATGTCAGATCATATTGGATGGGTTGGGCGGATGCCACTGCCAGTAATCTGTTTGCATTAGGGACTATGAGAGAATTTAACCCAAGGGAGAAGTCAGGCTGACAAACTTCATCTAAAGCTCTAGAAGGAATTACCCTTCTTCTCCACGCATAGGATCATACTTCTTACAATAACTTGTCTCCCAGCCCAGTCTCTATGGCTCCTTTTTGAGTTCTATGGTGGGGAGAGGAGATGTCAGATGTTAGCAAAATCAGCAAGAGCAATTTCTTATAACAGTGCTCATTACCAAGAAAAACGGTCTAAGATGAGATGTTGAGGTTGAGGGTGATTTTGGAGTTGGAGCCCAGGTAACAACTTTGTGGGACTGGAGATAAACTTCTTTGATTATTACCTTGGGCCTGATAGGAACCTTGATTTCTCCCATGACCAATGTGACCTGGGGAAAACAAGTTATATATTGTCCTTGGATATTTGATGGATATTTCTTCCACTGGAGGAACCACCTTATTTCATCAAGGAAGGAAGCCTGCTCAGTTTAAATATCTACAAGGCTGAGTGCTCCCATCTGAGCAGGACCCCAACCAACCTCCACAGAGTCCCTCCACCCTTGCTCCTCAGTAATAACAGATTCCTTGAAGGAATTTTTTGCAATTTTCCTTAAACCGGTCTGTTCATCGTGGTCGGCACATGGTGTCAGCTCAGCCTCTCTGTCCTGCTCTAGTTCCCTTTTGTCCGCCATTGGCTACCTGCAAAGCAGCAAGAAAAAGACTTTCTAGACCCACTGCCCACTGTAAGGGTACCAGTATCTGCTCCTGAGCTGCTCCCCCAAGACATTCTCAACACTCCCCATCCTCAAGGTGCTGGAGTATTGCTTGATTTGATACATACAGCCGAGGAGAGTGATGGCATGAGACAGAAGATGCTTCTTCCAAAATCTGTGCCACAAGTTGTTGCCCGGGCCTCAAAACAGCTGTACTGGAAAGTTGCATGATGAAATTTCTCTTGAACAGTCAAGTCGGTTTCTCCTTCTGGCTCCTTTCCACTTGAGGCTCAGAACCACCCATAATGAACGGGGGAAAGCTCCTTTGTGGGAGGGCTGCTATGTTGAATCTACTGGCAATGAAATGACTCTTTAGTTTATTTCTTCTAGATTTTTAAAATAATAGAACTATGAATTGTTCTTCTTGGTTACATGGCATAAAAATGGAAGGAAAAGGCTTTATGAAGTTTCTTTCCCGAGAAAGGAGTTTTGTGGTCAAGTCATCATTACGGTTTAATGGTGAAGTCACACCATGTTTTTTTTTTTGTTTTTTGTGGTATGTGGGCCTCTCACTGTTGTGGCCTTTCCCGTTGCAGAGCACAGGCTCTGGACGCGCAGGCTCAGCGGCCATGGCTCACGGGCCCAGCCACTCCACGGCATGTGGGATCTTCCCGGACCGGGGCACAAACCCGTGTCCCCTGCATCGGCAGGGGGACTCTCAACCACTGCGCCACCAGGGAAGCCCACACACCATGTGTTTTTAAAGTGACCAGTGTTGCCCACCCATGTCCAGCCTTCTTCATACATTAAGAGTTTATTTACACATACACATGCACACACATGCATGCAACCTTGCCTTATACAGAGAAAGAAAATGGGCATTAGTCTATCTCCTTAATATTCTGCATCATTTTTCTTTCCCCTGATATATAAAAGAGTGGCTCTTTTTGTAGGCATCTAAAAAGAGATAAGCAGATACTGGAGTGAGTGTGTGTTGCGGAGTGCTACATTTTAGTGCCTACAGATTCATATCAGATACTTTGCACATCATTATGCTTGTGTGGCAGGGGGTGGGGATGTGGCGGGTGGTGGGAGAGAGTCTATCCATAGATGTTTTTGAATTATGCATCAGTTAGGGAATGGGTTAGGATGACTAAGAGTTAGGTAGTTGTGGCTCAGTACAGAAGGCAATCTTTCATATCCTTCAGAGTGTTTTGGAACTATATAAGTTATATTACATTGGTAAAATCCCAGAACATTGCCTGGCATAATGCAGGTACCCAATGGACATTAGTTCCCTTTCCCTTCCAATCTTCTCCCTTTTATAAATAGACTTTTATCTATATCACAGCATTTCCATTCTGTTCAATTTTTCAACTCTCCCTTACTTCAAGGTCTTTGTGATTTCTTTTCCCTATTAAAAAAAAATAGCTCTTAGGAAAAAAGATCTGATATTAATTCAAATCTTGGTATGAACATACAATACCCATGCTCCCTTTGTTGGACTGCACTTTAAGTCCTATATCAAATTGTAGAAGAGAGGACTAAATCTTCTGTGAAAGGCATTTCAGGAGTCAGAATGAAATTGGAGAAGTTATTTTGGAAAGAAAAGGGGTCTTCCCCTATGTTTGTAAATTATGCCAATTTAAGTGTTTGCCTCTCCCCCCCATGAGTAAAAGAGATGTTCTTCTGGATGTGCAATAGGTGCAGGTGTTTATGTGTGCATTCTGTGTGGGAACAAGGCCTAGACACCACTGGGTGACAACAAAATACAGCTTAAAAGCATGTGCTTTGCATCTCCTCTTAGTAGCTTGGCCATAACCCTTCTCCCTACAGAAAGAAATATCACAGAGCCCTTCCATCCATCCTGGTGCCAAGTAGAAAGAAGAATAACTCAGAATTCTTTCATTAAAATAGTCTGGAAATCCAGGATAAGATTTTTTCACATTACCTATTGTTTCAATATATCAGCCCCCTAAATAGTGAACTTCCCTCAAATTAATTTAAGGTTGGAGTCACTTTTCAGTGAACTTTCATACACCTCCAGAACATACTTGTAAAAGTTGGAAAACCATTATTATCTTAGCAGCTTTCTCCATAATTCTTTTTTTGGAAAGGAACTGCTTTTATATACAAAAGTACCTTAGGAAGTCCTGGGGGTTGAAGGGTTGAAAGAGTGGTACCCTGTGCACATACATAAGCAGGAGACAATCAAAACGAGAGGAAGAAAAGAATGGAAGAAGAAACCTTCAGGATGGCGGAGGAGTGAGACGTGGAAATCGCCTTCCTCCCCTCACATATATCAGAAATACATCTACATGTGGAACAACTCCTACAGAACACCTACTGAATGCTGGCAGAAGACCTCAGACTTCCCCAAAGGCAAAAACTCCCCGTGTACCTGGGTAGGGCTAAAGAAAAAACAGAGAAAAAAGTATAGGGACAGGACCTGCACCACTGGGAGGGAGCTGTGAAGGAGGAAAAGTTTCCACACTGGGAAGCATCTTCACTGGTAGAGATGGGGATTGGCAGTGGGGGGGAAGCATCGGAGCCATGGAGGAGAGTGCAGCAATAGGGGTGCAGAGGGCAAAGAGGAGAGATTCCCTCACAGAGGATCAGTGCCAACCAGCATTCACCAGCCTCAGAGGCTTGTCTGCTCACCCGCTGGGGCAGATGAGGGCTGGGAGCTGAGGCTCAGGCTTGGGAGGTCAGATCCCAGGGAGAGGACTGGGGCTGGCTGCGTGAAAACAGCCTGAAGGGGGCTACTGCGCCACAGCTAGCTGGGAGGGAGTCCGGAAAAAAGTCTGGAGCTGCCGAAGAGGCAAGAGACCATTGTTTTGGGGTGCATGAAGAGAGGGGATTCAGAGCACCGCCTAAACGAGCTCCAGAGACGGGCGCAAGCCGTGGCCACCAGCGTTGACACCAGAGATGGGCATGAAACGCTAAGGCTGCTGCTGCAGCCACCAAGAAGCCTGTGCACAAGCACAGGTCACTATCCACACCTCCCTTCCCAGGAACCTGTGCAGCCCGCCATTGCCAGGGTCCCGTGATCCAGGGACAACTTCCCCTGGAGAACACACGGAGCGCCTCAGGCTGCTGCAATGTCACGCCAGCCTCTGCCACTGCAGGCTCGCCCCTCATTCCGTACCCCTCCCTCCCCCCAGCCTGAGTGAGCCAGAGCCCCCTAATCAGCTGCTACTTTAACCCCGTTTTCTCTGGGCAGAAAACAGAGGCTCTCAGGCAACCTACACGCAGAGGCGGGGCAAAATCCGTAGCTGAACTCCAGGAGCTGTGCGAACAAAGAAGAGAAAGGGAAATCTCTCCCAGCAGCCTCAGGAGCAGCAGATTAAAGCTCCACAATCAACTTGATGTACTCTGCATCTGTGGAATACCTGGATAGACAACAAATCATCCCAAAATTGAGGCAGTGTGCTTTGGGAGCAACTTTATATATATATATTTCCTTTTTCTCTTTTGGTGAGTGTGTATGTGCATGCTTGTTTGTGTATGATTTTTTCTGTATAGCTTTGCTTTTACCATTTGTCCTAGGGTACTGTGTGTCCGTTTTTTTTTTTTTTAGTATAGTTTTTAGCACTTGTTATCAGTGGTGGATTTGTTTTTTGGTTTGGTTGCTCTCTTTTTTCTTTCTTCTTTGTTCTTTTTTTCACTACTTTTTAATTTTTAATAATTATTTTTAAAATTTTTATTTTAATAGCTTTATTTTATATTACTTTCATTTTTTCTTTCTTTTTTTCTCCCTTTTCTTCTGAGCTGTGTGTCTGACAGTGTCTTGGTGCTCCAGCCGGGTGTCAGGCCTGTGCCTCTGAGGTGGGAGAGCCAAGTTCAGGTCATTAGTCCACAAGAGACCTCCCAGTTCCATGTAGTATTAAACAGTGAAAGCTCGTCCAGAGATCTCCATCTCAATGCTAAGACCCAGCTCCACTCAACAACAAGCCAGCTACAGTGCTGGACACCCAATGCAAAACAACTAGCAAGAGGAACACAACACCACCCATTAGCAGAGAGGCTGCCTAAAATCATAATAAGGTCACAGACACCCCAAAACACACCACCAGATGTGGTCCTGCCCACCAGAAAGACAAGATCCAGTCTTATCCTCTAGAACACAGGCAACATCCACCAGAAAGCCTACACAACCCACTACACAACCAGAAAGCCTACACAATCCACAACCTAAGCGACTGGGGGCAGACACCAAAAACAATGGGAACTATGAACCTGCAGCCTGCAAAAAGAAGACCCCAAAACACAGTAAGTTAAGCAAAATGAGAAGACAGAGAAACACACAGCAGATGAAGGAGAAAGGAAAAAAGCCATCAGACCTAATAAACAAAGAGGAAATAGGCAGTCTACCTGAAAAAGAATTCAGAGTAATGATAGTAAGGATTATCCAAAATTTGGAAATAGAAAGGAGAAAATAGAAGAAACGTTTAACAAGGACCTAGAAGAACTAAAGAGCAAACAAACAATGATGAAGAACACAATAAATGAAATTAAAAATTCTCTAGAAGGAATCAATAGCAGAAGAGCTGAGGCAGAAGAACCGATAAGTGACCTGGAAGAGACAATAGTGGAAAAAACAACTGCTGAGCAGAATAAAGAAAAAAGACTGAAAAGAATTGAGGAAAGTCTCAGAGACTTCTGGGAGAACATTAAATGCACCAACATTTGAATAATAGGGTCCCAGAAGAAGAAGAGAAAAAGAAAGGGATTGAAGAAATATTTGAAGAGATTATAGTTGAAAACTTCCCTAATATGGGAAAGGAAATAGTTTATCAACTCCAGGAACTGCAGAGAGTCCCATACAGGATAAACCCAAGGAGAAACATGCCAAAACACATATTAATCAAACTATCAAAAATCAAATACAAAGAAAAAATATTAAAAGAAGCAAGGGAAAAACAACAAATAACACACAAGGGAATCCCCATAAGGTTAACAGCAGACCTTTCAGCAAAAACTCCACAAGCCAGAAAGGAGTGGCAGGACATATTTAAGTGATGAAAGGGAAAAATCTACAACCAAAATTACTCTACCTAGCAAGGATCTCATTCAGATTTGACTGAGAAATTAAAGCCTTTACAGACAAGAAAAGCTAAAAGAATTCAGCACCACCAAACCAGCTTTACAAAAAATGATAAAGGAACTTCTCTAAGCATGAAACACCAAAGAAGGAAAAGACCTACAATAACAAACCCAAAACAATTAAGAAAATGGTAATAGGAACATACATATTGATAATTACCTTAAATGTAAATGGATTAAATGTTCCAACCGAAAGACACAGGCCCACTGAATGGATACAAAAACAAGACCCATATATATGCTGTCTACAAGACACCCAGTTCAGACTTAGGGACACATACAGACTGAAAGTGAGTGGATGGAAAAAGATATTCCATGAAAATGGAAATCAAAAGAAACCTCAAGTAGCATTGCTCATATCAGACAAAATAGACTTTAAAATAAAAGTATTACAAGAGACAAAGAAGGACACTACATAATGATCAAGAGATCAATCCAACAAGAAGATATCACAATTGTAAGTATTTATGCACCCAACAGAGGAGCACCTCAATATGTAAGGCAAATGCTAACAGCTATAAAAGGGGAAATCGACAGTAACACAATCATAGTAGGGTACTTTAACACCATACTTTAACCAATGGACAAATCATCCAAAATGAAAATGAATAAGGAAACAGAAGCTTTAAATGACACATTAAACAAGATGGAGTTAATTGATATTTAGAGGACATTCCATCCAAAAACAACAGAATACACTTTCTCCTCAAGTGCTCAATGAACATTCTCCAGGATAGACAATATCATGGGTCACAAATCAAGCCTTGGTAAATTTAAGAAAATTGAAATCATATCAAGTATCTTTTCTGACAACAACACTATGAGACTACATATCAATTACAGGAAGAAATCTGTAAAAAATGCAAACACATGGAGGCTAAACAATACACTACTTAATAACCAAGAGATCACTGAAGAAATCAAAGAGGAAATCAAAAACAACCTAGAAAAAAATGACAATGAAAACATGATGCCCCAAAACCTATGGGATGTAGTAAAAGCAGTTCTAAGAGAGAAGTTTATAACAGTACAATCCTACCTTAAGAAACAAGAAACATCTCAAATAAACAACCTAACATTACACCAAAAGCAATTAGAGAAAGAACAAACAAAAAAACAAATTAGCAGAAGGAAAGAAATCATAAATTTCAGATCAGAAATAAATGAAAAAGAAATGAAGGAAACAATAGCAGAGATCAATAAAACTAAAAGCTGATTCTTTGAGAAGATAAACAAAATAGATAAACCACCAGCCAGACTCTTCAAGAAAAAAGGGAGAAGACTCAAATCAATAGAATTAGAAATGAAAAAGGAGAAGTAACAACTGACACTGCAGAAATACAAAGGACCATGAGAGACTACTACAAGCAACTCTATGCCAATAAAATGGAAACCTGAAAGAAATGGACATGTTCTTAGAAAAGCACAACCTTCAGAGATTGAACCAGGAAGAAATAGAAAATGTAAACAGACCAATCACAAGCACTGAAATTGAAACTGTGATTAAAAAGCTTCCAAAAAACAAAAGCCCAGGACCAGATGGTTTCACAGGTGAATTCTATCAAATATTTAGAGAAGAGCTAACACCTATCCTTCTCAAACTCTTCCAAAATATACAAGAGCGAGAAACACCCCCAAACTAATTCTATGAGGCCACAATCACACTGATGCCAAAACTGGACAAAGATGTCACAGAGAAAGAAAACTACAGGCCAATATCACTGATGAAGATGGATGCAAATTTCCTCAACAAAATACTAGCAAACAGAATTCAACAGCTCATTAAAAGGATCATACAACATGATCAAGTGGGGTTTATCCCAGAAATGCAAGGATCCTTCAGTATACGCAAATCAATCAATGTGATACACCATATTAAGAAACTGAAGGATTAACACCATATGATCAACTAAATACATGCAGAAAAAGCTTTCGACAAAATTCAACACTGATTTATGATTAAAAAACCCTCAGGAAAGTAGGCATAGAGTGAACTTACCTCAACATAATAAAGGCCATATATGACAAACCAACAGCCAACATAGTTCTCAATGGTGAAAAACTGAAACCATATCCGCTAAGATCAGGAACAAGACAAGATTGCCCAGTCTCACCACTATTATTCAACATAGTTTTGGAAGTTTTAGCCACAGCAATCACAGAAGAAAAAGAAATAAAAGGAATCCACATCGGAAAGGAAGAAGTAAAGTTGTCACTGTTTGCTGATGACATGATACTATACATAGAGAATCCTAAAGATGCTACCAGAAAAGTACTAGAGCCAATCAATGAGTGTGGTAGGGTAACAGGATACAAAATTAATGCACAGAAATCTCTTGCATTCGTATACACTAATGATGAAAAATCTGAAAGAGAAATTAAGGAAACACTCCCATTTACCATTGCAACAAAAAGAATAAAATACCTAGGAATAAACCTACCTAAGGAGACAAAAGACCTGTATGCAGAAAACTATAAGCCAGTGAGGAAAGAAATTAGAGATGATACAAACAGATGGAGAGATGTACCATGTTCTTGGATTGGAAGAATCAACATTTTGAAAATGAATATACTACCCAAAGCAATCTACAGATTCAATGCAATCCCTATCAAACTACCAATGGCATTTTTCACAGAACTAGAACACAAAATTTCACAATTTGTATGGAAAGACAAAAGACCCAGAATAGCTAAAGGAATCTTGAGAAAGAAAAACGGAGCTGGAGGAATCAGGCTGCTGGACTTCAGACTACTAGAAAGCTACAATAATTGAGATAGTATGGTACTGGCACAAAAACAGAAATATAGATCAATGGAGCAGTAGAGAGAGCCCAGAGATAAACCTGCGGACATATGGTCATCTTATCTTTGCTAAAGGAGGCAAGAGTATACAGTGAAGAAAAGACAGCCTCTTCAATAAGTGGTGCTGGGAAAACTGCACAGCTACATGTAAAAGAATGAAATTACAACACTCCTTAGCACCATACACAAAAATAAAGTCAAGGGCTTCCCTGGTGGCACAGTGGTTGAGAGTCCGCCTGCCGATGCAGGGGACACAGTTTCGTGCCCCAGCCTGGGAAGATCCCACGTGCCACGGAGTGGCTGGGTCCGTGAGCCATGGCCACTGAGCCTGCGTGTCCAGAGCCTGTGCTCCGCAACGGGAGAGGCCACAACAGGGAGAGGCCCGCGTACTGCAAATAAATAAATAAATAAATAAATAAATAAAATAAATAAGTCAAACTGGATTAGAAACCTAAACGTAAGGCCAGACACTATAAAACTCTTAGAAGAAAACATAGGCACAGCACTCTATGACATAAATCACAGCAAGATCCTTTTCGACCCACCTCCTAGAGTAATGGCAATAAAAACAAAAATAAACAAAAGGGACCTAATGAAACTTAAAAGCTTTTTCACAGCAAAGGAAACCATAAACAAGATGAAAAGAGAACCCTAAGAATGGGAGAAATATTTGCAAATGAAGCTACTGACAAAGGATTTATCTCCAAAATTTACAAACAACTCATGCAGCTCAATTTCAAAAAACAAACAACCCACACACAATCCAATAATGGGCAGAAGACCTAAATACACATTTCTCCGAAGAAGATATACAGATGGTAACAAACACATGAAAGAATGCTCAAAATCACTAATCATTAGAGAAATGCAAATCAAAACTACAATGAGCTATCACCTCACACCCGTCAGAATGGCCATCATCAAAAAATCTACAAACAATAAATGCTGGAGACAGTGTGGAGAAAAGGGAACCCTCTTGCATTGTTGGTGGGAATGAAAATTGATACAGCCACTATGGAGAACAGTATGGAGTTTCCTTTAAAAACTGAAAATAGAACTACCATATGACCCAGCAATCCCACTACTGGGCATATACCCTGAGAAAACCGTAATTCAAAAATAATCATGTACCACAATGTTCTTTGCAGCTGTATTTACAATAGCCAGGACATGGAAGCAACCTAAGTGTCCATCGACAGATGAATGGATAGAGAAGATGTGGCACATATATACAATGGAATATTACTCAGCCATAAAAAGCAGTGAAATTGAGTTATTTGTAGTGAGGTGGGTGGGCCTAGAGTCTTTCATATAGAGTGAAGTAAGTGAGAAAGGGGAAAACAAATACCATATGCTAACACATATACATGGAATCTAAAGAAAAAAAAATGGTTTTGAAGAACCTAGGGGCAGGACAGGAATGAAGATGCAGACGTAGAGAATGCACTTGAGCACATGGGGAGGGGGAATGGTATGCTGGGACGAAGTGAGAGAATGGCATAGACTAATACATACTACCAAATGTAAAATAGATAGCTAGTGGAAAGTAGCCGCAAAGCACAGGGAGATCAGCTTGGTGCTTTTTTTTTTTTAAATTAATTAATTTATTTTTGCTGTGTTGGGTCTTTGTTTCTGTGTGAGGGCTTTCTCTAGTTGTGGCAAGCGGGGGCCACTCTTCATCACGGTGCGAGGGCCTCTCACTATCACGGCCTCTCTGGAGCACAGGCTCCAGACATGCAGGCTCAGTAGTTGTGGCTCACGGGCCTAGTTGCTCCACGGCTTATGGGATCCTCCCAGACCAGGGCTCGAACCCATGTCCCCTACATTAGCAGGCAGATTCTCAACCACTGTGCCACCAGGGAAGCCCAGTTTGGTGCTTTTTGACCATCTAGAGGGGTGGGATAGGGAGGGTGGGAGGGAAACACAAGAGAGAGGAGATATGGGGACATGTATATATATATATATATATATATATATATATATAGCTGATTCACTTTGTTTTAAAGCAGAAATTAACATACCATTGTAAAGCAGTTATACTCCAATAAAGATGTTTAAAAAAAAAAGAATAAAAGAGAAAGAGAGAGAGAAGGGAGCCTGATAAATTGTCCACTAGAAATGAGTAAGATTGGGGAGGGGGAAGATACAGGACAGCCTATCAGCATGGGGGGAGGCTGGTGCCCAAGCTGGAGGGTATCTAAATTACTTCTTTAAAGACATATTTGTCTATTAAGCAAATTTAACGTGTCTATGTTGCTTTACATTTATTTTTCTGCTTTTACGAACCTCCAAAAAAGGCCCATGAGAGTGGATTTTTGTAAACATCAGGGATTGTTCCATACCCAGTTCAAAATAGGGTAAGCTTGAGATTCATGGAGTGAACTGGAATTCAGTGTAAACTGTTCATTTCAAAGGTTATCACAAGCATGTAGGTCCCCCGGGGATTTGCAGAATCTTAGGAAGTCATTGGACTTTCCACAGAACACAAATGTTGAAATTAAATCAGTCATATCTGCTTTACCTAAGTCATATCTTAAGTTATCATCTGAGTTACAAATCTTTTATGCAAATGAGGCCCACATATGATGTTTTGAGCTTCCTGTCCCATAATTTGCATTTTCAGACTGACTTTCAATGGTCTTATAAATAAATCTCAAGGAGACTCTTGGAAGGGCAATCTGATTTTATTAAATAGTTCATTTTACATATACTGGAAAGGCGTGCCTTTGAATGCATTTCTCTGAATGCAATCTATTTTCCAAAGCTCCTGAGGTTTGGGAATGTTTTTTTCTGGCTCCTTTCAACTTCTGCACACAACAAAATAATTCAGGACATGTCTTCTTTCACTCCACAAATCCTTAAATGAAGATTTGAAGAGGGTGGGGGAGGAAAGACAGTGAAAAGGGAACTGGATACTAACTTATTCCTGCTCGCTTCCAGGATGAAAAGGCTCTGCTCATCCCCAAAAATTCCTCAGGGAATTGGAAAGAGGGAGAGAAACAAGATCATATTGTTTGCACAGAGCTGTTCACAAATGTCATATCATGGGATCAGATTCACATGATGGCTGAATTTTGAAGAAAAATATCCCAAGAGATTCCATAGGATGTGAAAGCAGGCCCCAAACTTGACTTATCCTTTTCTCTCCCGGTGAGACCTGAACATCAACAATTTAAAAACAGGCCAGGGAGGATAGTTAGCACCTCTTGCAAAGCCGTCCTGAATCTAGAGCCAACCAAATTCATCTACAATTCTCTGTGGCTGTTTATATCTTCTTATTCAGGACTTTGGGATCTTAAATAAGACACAGATCTAATTTCAGGGAGGTGTGTGAGATCCAGTAGAAACTCTAGAAATATGCACAAATCCCTATTAGTCTGGTCCTCTCCCCAAGGTCAAATAGAGTGGTGTGATTTGTGTGCCTTATTTTTCATAGCTCAAAAAGGACAGATGAAAACCCAGGATAAAATAGAACTGAGTCTGGCTGGGCAGAAGCTAACTAGTAACAAATGATTTCTGCTCAGAGGTCATACCTACTGGGACTAGATGATGATGTTGATGATGGCAAAGGTGATGATGTCCACAGTTTTTGAGTATTTACTCTGTACTAGGCACTACCCAAAAGACTTAATATACATTGTTTCATTAAATTTTCACAATAATCCTATGAGGTAACTGTTATTATTTCTATTGTTAAGATGAAGAAACTGAGGCTTAACAAGTTTAAATCACTTGTTTAAAGTGTTAAGCTAGTAAATGAGCCTGGAATTTGAATTCAGCAGTGTTTCGCTTGACCATTGTGCTATACTCTTAGGGAACCATTGACCAAAACCACCCACTTTTGGTAAGCATAATAACCACTTGCATGAATTGTCTCACAACAGGAGGTCCCAATAAAGAATACGGTGCTGCCACAGAAAATTAACTGGGAGAATTCGGGAGGGACCAAAAGGAGGGAGGAGACCTCAGCCCATAATATGCCTTGCTAACCTCCGAGAAACCCTCAGGCTGGAATCCATCTTGGCTGAGAGATGTGTGTGCCACCAGGAAGGACCCTGAGCCAGACTACGGGCGCAAGCAAGATGATTGGCCAGAGACAACCCGGAAACTAACCCTACTACCATACAACCTGAGACTGTGAGCCATGTGGCAGAGCAGTTCTCCTGGGTTCTCTTACCCTCCTGCTCTCCACCCAGGTGCCCCTTTACAATATAGTCTTTTTCTTTGTCAGTAGGAGTGTCTCCTTAGACAATTCATTTCTGAGTGTTAGACAAGAGCCCATTGTTGGGCCCTCAAGCCCCCTTCTAGCAACAGTACTGCCTCTCTACTAACAACCTGAATTGTGGCTCCTAGTGGAAGGGGAAGTAAGGCTGGGGATGGAATTGAGGGTGGCCCTCAACAAAGTGATGCAGTATGTAAGGGAACAACCAGTATTTTCCCCATTTCACAAAGATCCCTCCCCACAGAGGACCAAGGATTCTCCTGTTATCTCCATCTTATGCCTCTCATCAAAATTGGCTCTCAAGTAAAAATTTAATTTGCTCATTCAAATTATGCAAACTACAATAAAAATGGTTAACTGGCTCATGATGAGATTTGGAATCTCTATAAGGAGCAAAATCTTGAGCCCGGCAAATTAATCTATAGCAGCAGATTTTCAGACTTAAGTAGAATTGAAGTGTTTTCAAATTGGAATATGGGGGGCTTCCCTGGTGGTGCAGTGGTTGAGAGTCCGCCAGCCGATGCAGGGGACACGGGTTCGTGCCCCGGTCTGGGAAGATTCCACATGCCGTGGAGTGGCTGGGCCTGTGAGCCATGGCCACTGAGCCTGTGCTCCGCAACGGGAGAGGCCACAACAGTGAGAGGCCTGCGTACCGCAAAAAAAAAAAAAAAAAAAAAAATGGAATATGGGGAACAGGAGGGATTTTTTTTTCCCATCAAATCAACTCAATCAATGAGCTTTTTATGCACCCATTGTGACCTCTAAAAAATACTGGTAGGCCCATCCTGAGGTTCCAGTGGACCTGGCAATAAAAATTACCTGACTTCTTTGCTAAAAAGGTGAAAAGTGTTTCATATACATCTGGGTACTGTCCAGACCCACGACCTTTCCAAAATAGCATTTGAAATCTATTAGAAAGCATGAAAAATGATCTTTGGGGTATTTGGGTCTTTGCCTTGCAGATTTCATCCCCAGACATCCTGAAGGGGGTGGGGAAATGGTTTAGTCATCCAGAGTTCTTATGCCCTGGGAATTCTAGTATTCTGAGGGGATTTTAAAGAAATTTTTTAGATGTTTGTTTAGATTTCTTTCAAGCTCAGAAACCAAATGAAAGGGGAAAGTTTTGAAATACCATTTCCTGTCTATTCTGGATGTCTTGACCAGGCTTAAAGACCTTTGCTCATAAAATTGCTGTATTTTTTTTCTTCCAGGTTTTATAGTGACTCGTTTAGTTTTAGGTCATAAGCCAGAGAAGAGGTAAATGCCCCATGGATTTAATATGCAAAGGATGTCTGCTCTTGGTCCCCATCTCCTCAACCTCAAGAAAAATCCTCAACCTAAAAGAAAACAAAAGGAAAAGAAAGAGCTACTATCTCTGTGAGGTGAAGGTAGAATGATTTTGAATTCCTAATGTCTTAAACAAATTTTAGGTCCAATATATTTGTGCAGAAATTAAAACTTTGAACTATCATTGGTTGCACCATTCCACTGTTTTGTAAATAGCTTTAATCCACTTTCTTATTCTTCTGGTTGCCCTAAATTTGTGTTCCTGTATTTCAAGGCCCATCATTTTCATGAGTCACCCAGTCATGGAGAATGCAAGTGTTTAAAGGCTGGGATCCAACCCAACAATGCCTGGGTTCCTTAGTGCCTTCACAGACTGCTCTGGCCAGTATGGTAATCACTGTCTTACTTCCTTATGGGATAAGCTATAAAGGTTTGGGGTAAAGAGGGACAGTAACTAACATCTACTGAGAATCTACTCTGTGCCAGACATACTGCTTCACCTCTTAAACTTCAGTCCTTACCACAACCCTATGTGGTAAATATTATTAATGTCTTTTTTCAGATGAGGAAACTAAGTCTTAGAGGTTTGATATAATTAGCCTGAGGAAGTAAAAGCTAAGGTAAGGTCAAGGTTGAATACAGGTCTCCATCTCCTAAACTTTGCTCATCCTACACCAACACACTGCTTCCCCAAGCTGCAAAGCCTCAGCCACAGTTTTAGGAAAAAGTGAATCATAGGAAAGGGCTCTGCCTGACCATGATCTTCATATTTTTCACCACCTAACTAGCTAACGATACCCAGAGCATGTGTCAACTGAGCCCTGCATTGGTGTAACGTTTCTGGGCTTATTTACAGTATGGAGTTCATTCTTGATTCATGAGCCGACTCTGTGCTGTGTCCTCCAGGCTGGAGTTCCCTCTGGCACTGCAGGGTCTCTGCTCCTTCTTTTGACACTTGGTCTCACTGGATACTGACTCCTTCCAAAAGAAATCTATTGAAAGAAACTTCTAAAACCAGTGATTGAAAATCCATCAGCTGCACAAAATTTGGAGAGAGAATTCTTCCATTACCTAACTGGAGTTCAAGTAATAGAGGCAAGATAATAATAATAAGCAAATGATAATAACCAAAAGCTACTGACCAATTTTCTTTAGCCTACTATTTGTAATAACCAAAAAAGAATCAGCAACCCTAACATTCAAATCACTGGCAGAGTGCTCTGTTACTATGCCTAATGCATGTGAAATCTTTGGCTGCTAAAGAGCAGAAGAGGGGGTGAGATGATATCATTAATTCAATTAAAAATTAATAGTTATTTAAGCTAGTGCACACACTCGGCAGGTGACAAGGGAGAGGATAAAGAACTAGTTTTAATTTAGTCCCTTCTATGATCTAGGAATTTTGCTGAGCATATTCATATATCTATATTATTCTTACATTCTCATAAAAACTGTACAAGATAGGCACTGTGGTTCTCACTTATAGAGGACATAGATATTCACAATATTTTTAAGTAACTTATTCCATTGTGAGTCCAATCACTTAAGGCTCTGTTGATATCATGTAGTTTTTAGTAAAAAAAACAACTCAGCAGGCACTAATCTCACCTGAGTGCCTGAAAGAGACAACTGGAGATAGGATTCTCATTCTGATTTCTAATTCAGGATCATGGAATGAACATATGTGTTTATTGCCTCTTTTTGCTAAGACTTAATTAGAGGATATATATATATATATTTTTTTTACATCTTTATTGAAGTATAATTGCTTTACAATGGTGTGTTAGTTTCTGCTTTGAAGATATTTTTTTAAAAAAGCAAAAGATCTTCAACAATGAAATGAATAGGCAAAGGATGAGAGATTTCAATGAATCTGTAGGATACAGAAAGTGGAAGGAAGACCGTCAACTAAGGAAACAGTGGGAGAAAGACACAGCCTTGAATGTGAGGGGGATACTGCAGCACACCAGGTAGGTAGCCAGCAAAATCAAGAGAGGCTCTGGATTCAAAAAGATGGGAGTGGAAAAGTCACACTGAAGTAGAAGGTCTATGTATAGATCAAGTGGCCTCAGCCACACCTTTCCCTCCCTTCCACATGCAATACAAATCCAGGTCTTTGTTTACAAGTGAAATTATCAGAGAGCTCTTTTCTAACAGAACAGGATGAACTTTGGGTGGGAAAAACTAGGGCGGCCAGTGTGGGTGTTTGTGACCCACAGTAAGGTCCTCCTCACTCATTCCCTAGGGCTCTCTGCCTTTATCACAGGCCCTAGAGCATCCAGCTTGGAGAAAAGCTGCCATTTGATGCATCCTGAGGGCTCACCCAGAGATCGTGGGAGGTCTGCTTATTGCTAATTCTGACATCTAGAGAGACAACCAAAAATCACTAGACATTTGAGAAAGTCAGCAAAAAAAGAGAAACACCAAGATAAACAGACACATCAGCTGCTCCCAAGAGGAATAAGACAGTTTAGGAAATAGATGAGAACTTACAGAATAAAACTAATTTAATATAGTCAGAAGTACTCAAGAATATTTGGCATGGATAAAACAAGAATAGAATCTTATATTTTAAAAAATAAGGATTTTTTTTGGAAGTTAAAAATATAATTCCAAAATCGAATATTCAGTAGATGGGGTATAAGGCCAGGTTGAAGAAAGCTCCTAGAAAATAGAATGAAAGTAGTTAGGAAGAAAATGTGAGCAAAAATTAAGAGACATTAACTATCAGTCCCAGGAGATCTAACATTTCATTAACAAGAATCCTAGAGAGAACAGAGATAAAAGAGGGCAGGAAATTATCAAAAACATAATATAAAACAAAAATTTCACAGTTTGAGTCATGGACCACAATGTTCATTGCAGCTCTATTTACAATAGCCAGGACATGGAAGCAACCTAAGTGTTCATTGACAGATGAATGGATAAAGAAGATGTGGCACATATATACAATGGAATATTATTCAGCCAGAAAAAGAAACGAAATTGAGTCATTTGTAGTGAGGTGGATGGACCTAGAGACTGTCATACAGAGTGAAGTAAGTCAGAAAGAAAAAAACAAATACTGTATGCTAACACATATACATGGAATCTAAAAAAAAAAAGGTTCTGAAGAATCTAGGGGTAGGACAGGAATAGAGACACAGATGTAGAGAATGGACTTGAGGACACGAGGAGGGGGAAGGGTAAGCTGGGACGAAGTGAGAGAGTGGCATGGACATATGTACACTACTAAATGTAGAATGGATGGCTGGTGGGGGGCAGCCGCATGGCACAGGGAGATCATCTCTCAGTGCTTTGTGACCACCTAGAGGGGTGGGATAGGAAGGATGGGAGGGAGATGCAAGAGGGAGGAGATATGCGGATATGTGTATATGTATAGCTGATTCACTTTGTTATAAAGCAGAAACTAACACACCATTGTAAAGCAATTATACTCCAATAAAGATGTTTTAAAAAAAAGTAGTGATAATTATGTGATGGTAATACAATGGTGATAGTCATATTGCAATAAATAAATATGTCAACTCAGCATGGTGTACACCTTACACTTACACAGTGTTATATGTCAGTTACATCTCAATAAAAAAATTAAAGAAGAAAAATGTTCACAGCTTTGGATTTGCAGATACAAACTACTATATATAAAATAGATAAAGAGCAAGGCCCTACTATATAGCACAGGGAACTATATTCAGTATCTTGTAATAAAACATAATGGAAAAGAATATGAAAAAGAATTATACGTGTGTGTGTGTATGTGTGTGTGTTTAACTGAATCACTTTGCTGTACACCAGAAACTAACACAACTTTGTAACTCAACTATACTTCAATAAAAAAAAATTCCCAGAATTGATGGGAGAGTATCTTTAAATATAAAGGGCTCACTCAGTGCCCAGCATAATAAACAAAGACAGATACCCCTCAACACAATATAGTGAAATTTCAGAACACTGACGGTTAAAAGAATATCCTAAAGATTTCCAGAGAGAGAGATAGGGAAAAACAGTAGCTAAATTCTCATAGATCACAGTATGAAGCGAATAGCTAAATGTCTAAAGTCTACAAAAGCAGAAACAACAATATAAACATGTTATTTAGGATAACCACCAAAGAACCCCAAAACTGAAATCATTACAAATTGGTTTTCTCTGAGGAGCAGGACTGATGGAAGTGAGTCAGGGGCCATGGGTAGGATTGTGACATTTTATTGTTAGCATGCAAGTATTACTTTGGATGGAATACACATATACACACACACATATATATGCACACACACACATACACATATATATGTATGCCACATATACTATATTAGATATAGTCAATACATACTAGAGCCAAAATATACTATAGTCTATGTATTATATAAAATACCGTATGTAGTTAACATATATATTTTTATTCTCTGTGTATGAAAGTAATACTTTCAGCCTGTATGTTTATTACCCTTTTAGCACAAATACATCAAGCAATGCCTCTTATACCATAACACTTACACAAGGTTTATTCTTGCTTATATGTACTGCAGTGCACACATAATTACCTTTGGATTTGATACAGAGCCATAAAATCATATCCCACAAGGTCTCCTAGTGGCCTGGAAAATAAACAAGCCTCCTACCAACACAACTTCCAAATAGTCAGTGGCTTAGGCTGAGCCAACAGGATATAAAAACAGTTGGTTGAGAAGTGGAAACTTCAAGTTGAAAAACATTTGGGATTTTCGGATCTCAACTGAATGTTTTTTTAAAAACTGAATTTCGTCAAACCTGTTTGTGTATATGGGGAGCCAGCCATAGGCACTAAGCAACATTTGACTCTTCCTGCTGCTAAACATGCTGGGAGAAAGAAACTTCTGGAAGCTGGTCAAATTATTTTGAGCCACAGTGAATTCCTTAAGGGAAAGAGAAATAGTTTCCTAACTGGTCCCTTTGCAGCATAAAGGATTGGTTTCATGTGGGAGATGGCCACCAAGTAACGAATTGGAGTACTTGCTTCATGGAGGAGATTAGAAAGAGTCAAGTTTGTGGGACCTAAAACATTTGGCAAACTGAAGTCTAGAGGTAATGTGGAAAGAAGAGAGAGTTCACGTGAATGTATGAGAGAGGGGCAAAAAGCAGGAGTAAGAAAGATGAAATGTGAGAAATGCTATACAATCCCAGGGAGCACTGTATTCATTAGGCTACATCAGCAGCTGTTTGGGGCTTAAGTTGCCATTGGTGGTGTTTTTCTTAGCTTGGTACCTTTTCAATTGACTATGCGGAAAGCATTCCTCAGAGTTAGGGCATGTTGCAGACTGTGCTATCTCACTCACAGCTGGTAATTTCCCTAGAGGCAGGTGAGATTCAGGGAGACAAAACCAAGGACTCACAAGAAAAATTGCATTAGTGGAGAAATGAAGAGCACAAAGGGACTGAGTAGGCAAAGCTGGCCAGTAATATAATAATTCAAAGACTGCAGGTAAAAACAGTTCCCTGGCATGGGGCAGTTTGTCATGCACTCAATCAAGGAAGGAAAACAAGAAGCCAAAAATTGTGGTGAAATTGTTTTCCTGAAAGAGGAGCTGCTATAAATATAGATGCCGTGGGATAGAAGGAATAGCAAGCATAACAGCAAGGCTGCATTCAGAATGAGATGCAGATTCCAGCTCCAAGTAGGAAGGTCCTCAATGCTGCTCTGCCAGGTATTGAGGAGAAAGCCACCAAGGTGATGGGAGCTTCAGAAGATCTAAATGCCTTGTTATTCTAAGATGATTAATTCAAGTTTATGTATTAGGCAGAATCTTAGACTCAGTGATGCCAATGTGTTTTTGATCTGAAGACTTTTCCCTAGGAGTGGGAGACAAGGATATAATTTAGAGGAGGATGTTAGGGGTAGTGACCTAGGCACAATATTGAAAATGGGTTGCTGGACAGGTCTTAGGGTACCCCCTGTAATTCCCCCCTCTTTGTGTCTCTCCTCTTGAGTGTAGGTGGGACACACTCCCACCTGTGACTTGCTTCTAGGCAATAGACACGGGAAGGGTGATGGGATGTCACTCCCATCCATTTTAGCAGACTGGGTTATGAAACTCTCCTTGCTGGCTTGGTAAAGTAAATGGCCATGTTGATAAAGTCCATGAGGTAAGGAAGGATGGTTGACCCCTGGGAGCTGTGGCAAAGTTTTAGGACCTGAGGTCAGCCCTTAGCCTACAGCCAGCAGAAGGTGGTGGCACTTGGTCATACAGCCACAAGAAAATGAATTCTGCCAGCAACCTGAATGAGTTTAGAAGTGAACTCTTCCCCAGTTGAACTCCAGATGAGAATGTAGCCCAGCTGACACCATGACTTCAGTCTTGTGAGACCCTGAGAGGAGGACTCAGCTCAGTTCAGCCCAACGTACAAACTCCTGACCCCTGGAAATTGTGAGATAATAAATATGTGTTGTTTTAAGTTGCTAAATCTGTGGTAATTTGTTACACAGCCATAGAAAATAAACACAGTGGGGGAGGAATAGGTGAAAGGAATTGAAGAATGATGTCAGATAACTACTAAACAGGAAGTAGCAAAGCATCCATGAGGCCAGGTGTTCATTTCATCACTATTAAATAACAATTAGGCTTCCCTGGTGTCCACTGCCCCATGGTCTAATACTAGGCTTTTATCACCTCTGAGTTGTTCCCTCCTTCCTTGAGGTAGAATCTATATGTTGTACTATTGGCCGAAGGATGACAAAATGTATTGCTCCTAGTTTTTCAGTATAGGAAGTCTGGCCCTGTGCAAAGTTGTGAGGTGGGAAAGTGAGCTCCTCTACTCTTTGGATAGTCTTCTGCTCTCATGAAGAACCCTTCCCCCAAAGAGCACAAAGAACCTCTTGTTACTACCCTTCACCTTCCCTACCCCATGCTCCATATATTTTTGAATTTCCTTCTTTCTATTAAATTTTGTCCGTTTCTGTGTTCTATTCCTCAGACCTTGCTTGGTATCATTGAATTCATCTGATATCAGCTTAACGAATCATCTTACTGTGATAACATTTGTGCTTTTTAACTAAAAGGTGTCTTCAAAAACGTGAACCAGTAGGGAGCTCAAGAAACTGGTGAGTGGGTATATTGTCCAGCCAAGACTTCCACAGGCCCACAAGCCACACCAATTAGGAAGAGTGGAAAACAGCTTTCCTGTCTGCTCCAGTAGACTGCCCCACATTTCCTTCCCACTGGGGGCCTCTTGTTGGTTGGGGCCTATGTTAAGTGATCATACTGTATTTATTCTAGAAGCAGTAAAAGCAGCATCTGTCGAGTGTCTGCCAGGTGTCAGACTCTACCGGCCCCCACCATGTGGAAATGGGGATGGACAGCTTGCCTTATGCGCATCAAAAATATATCACTCACATCTTCTGAGTTTTTTCAGTAGTCACCTTTACTGCATATATTTCTGAGCTGCAGAGAAACGTGCCTTCCTTATTGGAGCAATGGGAAAGAGGCCAGGACATGGAACCCAACATAGGTTTGCTGAGCTTCCATGAAGAAGTGGATTCTCCACTCCAGGGAAAGCCCCCTGCTTCCTTCTATGAGGAAGATTCAGAAAAGGTGTATATCCCCAAGGAGACTCAGAGACACTCTCCACCTAGACTGTACTGTCTTGGTCTCTAAGCCCTTTTGCAACCCATGCCCTGAAATGCCCTTCTCTTACCCTACTTGAATCCACAGTTAGCTTAGGGGTATGCACATGTACTCCATTGCCTTAACTGACTTTAGGGTGATTAGGCTGCCTATTTTGGGCCCTCATAAGAGCAGCAATCATGACATTTAAGACACTGTCCAGGAATTGTCTTAATTGTCTGTCTCCCTAACCAGACAGTAGGCTTCTTGAAGATATGGGCTGTGTCTTATTATTGTCTTTTGTCTTCAGAGCCTAGCTCAGTGTCTAGCCCTAAATAACTGAGTTATGGATGAGAGAATGAATGAATGGCCAAACAGGAAGCAAGGATCCGATCTGTTCAAACTGAAAATAAGAAAAAGAAAGAAAAAGGAGATAATGATTCCACAAGGGCAGGAATTGACAAGAATGTGAAGTTGTTAGGTGTTCTGCATTAAAATCAGGCCACAAGACATCTGTCCCATCCTGTCCTGTGTAATTATTGGGCAGCCAATGTACTTTAGGACACTTTCCAAAAGCGTGTCTGTGAAAACCACTCAGCTGAGGCAGGAAGGCGGGGTTTTATTAAGAAATGTTGTGGTTGAGAAAGTATTATGAAAGAGTGCAATAAGGGGGTTTTAGTTTCATGGCAATTTCTGATTATTTTCTATAGTCAAAGTATTTTATAAACATTTCCCTATTATATGTTTACAAGTTGATGTTGATGAGACCTAATTTTTTCCCATATAAGACTTAAGAGGGGAGACAGAAACTTCTTTTTTTAAACATCTTTATTGGAGTATAATTGCTTTACAATTGTGTGTTAGTTTCTGCTTTATAACAAAGAGAATCCGCTTTAAATATACATATATCCCCATATCGCTTCCCTCTTGCAATTCCCTCCTTCCCACCCTCCTTCCCACCCTCCTTTTCCCATCACTCTAGGTGGTCACAAAGAACCGAGCTGATCTCCCTGTGCTATGCAGTTGTTTCCCACTAGCTATCTATTTTACATTTGGTAGTGTATATACGTCCATGCCACTCCTCACTTTGTCCCAACTTACCCTTCCCCCTCCCGAGTCCTCAAGTCCATTCTCTAATAGGTCTCTGTCTTATTCCCGTACTGCCCCTGGTTCTTCATGATCATTTAAAAAAAATTTTTTTTTAGATTCCATATATATGCATTAGCATACAGTATTTCTTTTTCTCTTTCTGACTTACTTCTCTCTGTATGAGAGACTCGAGGTCCATCCACCTCACTACAAATAACTCAATTTCGTTTCTTTTTCTGGCTGAGTAATTGTCCATTGTATATATGTGCCACATCTTCTTTATCCATTCATCTGATGATGGACACTTAGATTGCTTCCATGTCCTGGCTATTGTAAATAGAGCTGCAAAGAACATTTTGGTACATGACTCTTTTTGAATTATGGTTTTCTCAGGGTATATGCCCAGTAGTGGGATTGCTAGGTCGTATGGTAGTTCTATCTTTAGTTTTTTAAGGAACCTCCATCCTGTTCTCCATAGTGGCTGTATCAATTTACATTCCCACCCACAATGCAAGAGGGTTCCCTTTTCTCCACATCCTCTGCAGCATTTATTGTTTCTAGATATTTTGATGATGGCCATTCTGACTGGTGTGAGCTGATATCTCATTGTAGTTTTGATTTGCATTTCTCTAATGATTAATGATGTTAAGCATTCTTTCATGTGTTTGTTGGCAATCTGTATTATCTTCCTTGGAGAAATGTCTATTTAGGTCTTCTGCCCATTTTTGGATTGGGTTGTTTGTTGTTTTGATATTGAGCTGCATGAGCAGCTTGTAAATTTTGGAGATTAACCCTTTGTCAGTTGCTTGGTTTGCAAATATTTTCTCCCATTCTGAGGGTTGGCTTTTCGTCTTGTTTATGGTTCCCTTTGCTGGTCAAAAGCTCTTAACTTTCATTATGTCCCATTTGTTTAATTTTGTTTTTATTTCCATTTCTCTAGGAGGTGGGTCAAAAAGGGTCTTGCTGTGATTTATGTCATAGAGTGTTCTGCCTATGTTTTACTCTAAGAGATTTATAGTGTCTGCCTTACATTCAGGTCTTTAATCCATTTTCAGTTTATTT
Source organism: Pseudorca crassidens (assembly GCF_039906515.1). Classification (NCBI taxonomy): domain Eukaryota; kingdom Metazoa; phylum Chordata; class Mammalia; order Artiodactyla; family Delphinidae; genus Pseudorca; species Pseudorca crassidens. The sequence continues at coordinate 71,962,697 of NC_090304.1, read as the reverse complement.
TTGTGTATGGTGTTAGGGAGTGTTCTAATTTCATTCCTTTACATGTAGCTGTCCAGTTTTCCTAGCATCACTTTCTGAAGAGGCTGTCTTTTCTCCATTGTGTATTCTTGTCTCCTTTAACAAAGATAAGGTGACCATATGTGCGGAGGTTTATCTCTGGGCTTTCTATCCTGTTCCATTGATCTATATTTCTGTTTTTGTGCCAGTATCATACTGTCTTGATTACCGTAGCTTTGTAGTATAGTCAGAAGTCCAGAAGCCTGATTCCTCCAGCTCAGTTTTTCTTTCTCCAGATTGCTTTGTCTATTCAGGGTCTTTTGTGTTTCCATACAAATTGTGAAATTTTTTGCTCTAGTTTTGTGAAAAATGTCAGCAGTAGTCTGATGGGGATTGCATTGAATCTGTAGATTGCTTTGAGTAGTATAGTCATTTTCACAATATTGATTCTTCCAGTCCAAAAACATAGTATATCTCTCCGTCTGTTGGTAACATCTTTAATTTCTTTCAACAGTGTCTTATTGTTTTCTGCATACAGGTCTTCTGTCTCCTTAGGTAGCTTTGTTCCTAGGTATTTTATTCTTTTTGTTGCAGTGGTAAATGGGAGTGTTTCCTTAAATTCACTTTCAGATTTTTCATCATTAGTGTATAGGAATGCAAGACATTTCTGTGCATTAATTTTGTACTGTGCTACTTTACCACATTCATAGATTAGGTCTAGTAGTTTTCTGGTAGCATCTATAGGATTCTTTATGTATAATATCATGTCATCTGCAAACAGTGACAGCTTTACTTCTTTTCCAATTTGTATTCCTTTTATTACTTTTTCTTGTCTTATTGTTGTGGCTAAAATTTCCAAAACTATGTTGAATAATAGTGGTGAGAGTGGAAAACCTTGCCTTCTTCCTGATCTTCATGGAAATGGTTTCAATTTTTCACCATTGAGGATGATGTTGGCTGTGTGTTTGTCATATATGGCCTTTATTATGTTGAGATAATTTCCCTTTATGCCTACTTTCTGGAGGGTTTTTTATCATAAATAGGTGTTGAATTTTGTCAAATGCTTTTTCTGCATCTACTGAGATGATCATATGGTTTTCCTCCTTCAGTTTTTTAATATGGTGTACCACATTGATTGATTTGCATATATTGAAGAATCCTTTCATTCCTGAGATAAACCCCACTTGATCATGGTATATGATCCTTTTAATGTGCTGTTGGATTCTGGTTGCTAGTATTTTGTTGAGGATTTTTGCATCTATGTTCATCAGTGATTTTGGCCTGTAGTTTTCTTTCTTTGTGACATCTTTGTCTGGTTTTAGTATCAGGATGATGGTGGCTTCATAGAATGAGTTTGGGAGTGTTCCTCCCTCTGCTATATTTGGAAGAGTTTGAGAAGGATAGGTGTTAGCTCTTCTCTAAATATTTGATTGAATTCGCCTGTGAAGCCATCTGGTCCTGGCTTTTTGTTTGTTGGAAGATTTTTAATCACAGTTTCAATTTAAGTGCTTGTGATTGGTCTGTTTATATTTTCTATTTCTTCCTGGTTCAGTCTCAGAAAGTTGTGCTTTTCTAAGAATGTGTCCATTTCTTCAAGGTTGTCCATTTTATTGGCATATAGTTGCTTCTAGTAATCTCTCATGATCCTTTTTATTTCTGCAGTGTCAGTTGTTATTTCTGCTTTTCATTTCTAATTCTGTTGATTTGAGTCCTCTCCCTTTTTTCTTGATGAGTCTGGCTAATGGTTTATCAGTTTTGTTTATCTTCTCAGAGAACAAGTTTTAAGGTTTATTCATCTCTGCTATTGTTTTCTTCATTTCTTTTTCATTTATTTCTGATCTGATCTTTATGATTTATTTCCTTCTGCTAACTTTGGGGTGTTTTTGTTGTTCCTTCTCTAATTGCTTTAGGTGTAAGCTTAGGTTGTTTATTTGAGATGTTTCTTTTTTCTTGAAATAGGGTTGTATTGCTATAAACTTCCTTCTTAGAACTGTTTTGCTGCATCTAATAAGTTTTGGGTCATTGTGTGTTCATTGTCATTTGTTTCTAGGTATTTTTTGATTTCCTCTTTGATTTCTCCAGTGACTCTTGGTTATTAAGTAGTGTATTATTTAGCTTCCATGTGATTGTATTTTTACAGACTTTTTCCTGTAATTGATATCTAGTCTCATAGTGTTGTTGTTGGAAAAGATACTTCATACAATTTCAGTTTTCTTAAATTTACCAAAGGTTGATTTGTGATCCAAGATATGATCTATCCTGGAGAATGTTCCCTGAGCACTGAGAAGAAAATGTATTCTGTTGTTTTTGGATGGAATGTCCTATAAATATCACTTAAGTTCATCTTGTTTAATGTATCATTTAAAGCTTATGTTTTCTTATGTATTTTCATTTTGGATGATCTGTCCATTCGTGAAAATGGTGTTTTAAAGTCCCAGACTATGATTGTGTTACTGTTGTTTTCCCCTTTTATGGCTGTTAATATTTGCCTTATATATTGAGGTGCTCCTCTGTTGGGTGCATAAATATTTACAATTGTGATATTTTCTTGTTGGATTGATCCCTTGATCATTATGCAGTGTCCTTCTCTGTCTCTTGTAATAGTCTTTGTTTTATAGTCTATTTTGTCTTATATGAGAATTGCCACTCCAGCTTTCTTTTGATTTCCATTTGCATGGTGTATCTTTTTCCATACCCTCACTTTCAGCCTCTATGTGTCCCTAGGTCTGAATTGGGTCTCTTGTAGACAGCATATACATAGTTCTTGTTTTTGTATCCATTCAGCCAGTCTGTCTTTTGGTTGGTGCATTTAATCCATTTACATTTAAGGTAATTACCGATGTGTATGTTCCTATTACCATTTTCTTAATTGTTTTGCATTTGTTATTGTAAGTTTTTTTCCTTCTCTTGTGTTTTCTGCCTAGAGAAGTTCCTTTAGCATTTGTTGTAAAGCTGGTTTGGTGGTGCTGAAATTTCTTAGCTTTTGCTTGTCTGTAAACCTTTTAATTTCTCTGTCAAATCTGAATGAGATCCTTGCTGGGTAGAGTACCTTGGTTGTGGGTTTTTCCCTTTCATCACTTTAAATATATCCCACCACTCCCTTCTGGCTTGCAGGATTTCTGCTGAAAGATCAGCTGTTAACCTTATGGGGATTCCCTTGTATGTTATTTATTGTTTTTCCCTTGCTGCTTTTAATATTTTTTCTTTGTATTTAATTTTTGACAGTTTGATTAATATGTGTGTTTGAGTGTTTCTCCTTGGATTTATACTGTATGGGACTCTGTGTTTCCTGGACTTGATTAACTATTTCCTTTCCCTTAATAGGGAAGTTTTCAACTATAATCTCTTCAAATATTTTCTAAGTCCCTTTCTTTTTCTCTTCTTCTTCTGGGACCCCTATACTTTGAATATTTGGTATTTAATATTGTTCCAGAGGTCTCTGAGACTGTCCTTAATTCTTTTCATTCTTTTTTCTTTATTCTGCTCTGCAGTTGTTTTTTCCAATATCATCTCTTCCACGTCACTTCTCTGTTCCTCTGCCTCAGCTATTCTGCTATTGATTCCTTCTAGAGAATTTTACATTTCATTTATTATGTTGTTCATCATTGTTTGTCTTCTCTTTAGTTCTTCTATGTCTTTGTTAAACATTTTTTGTGTTCTCTCCATTCTATTTCCAAGATTTTGGATCATCTTTACTATCATTATTCTGAATTCTTCTTCAGGTAGACTGCCTTTTTCCTCTTCATTTGTTAGGTCTGGTGGCTTTTTGCCTTGTTCCTTCATCTGCTCTATGTTTCTCTGTCTTCTCATGTTGCTTAACTTACTGTTTATGTGGTCTCCTTTTCTCAGGCTACAGGCTCTTAGTTCCCATTGTTTTTAGTTTCTGCCCCCAGTGGCTAAGATTTTTTCAGTGGGTTGTGTAGGCTTCCTGGTGGAGGGGACTACTGCCTGTGTTCTAGTGGATGAGGCTGGATCTTGTCTTCCTGGTGGACAGGTCCACGTCTGGTGCTGTGTTTTGGAGTGTCTGTGAACTTATTATGATTTTAGGCAGCGTCTCTGCTAATGGGTGGTGTTGTGTTCCTGTCTTGCTAGTTGTTTGGCATAGGGTGTCCAGCACTGTAGCTTGCTGGTCATTGAGTGGAGCTGGGTCTTGCGTTGAGATGGAGATCTCTGGGAGATTTTTGCCATTTGGTATTACATGGAGCTGGGAGGCCTCTGGTGGACCAATGTCCTGAACTTGATTTCCCCACCTCTGAGGCACAGCCCTGATTCCCAGCTACAGCACCAAGACCCTGTCATCCACATGGCTAGAATAAAAGGGAGAAAAAAAGAAAAGAATGAAAGAAAGAAAGAAAAAGAAAGAAAGAAAGAAAGAAAGAAAAGAAAAGAAAGTTATTAAAGTAAAAAATAAATATTAAAAATTTTAAAAAAAATAAAGTAATATAAAAAAGAATGAAAGAAAGAGAGCCCCCAAACCAAAAAACAAATCCACCAGTATAACAAGCACTAAAAACTATAGTAAAAAAACAAACAAAAAAATGGACAGACAGAACCCTAGCACAAATGGTAAAATCAAAGCTATACAGACAAAATCACACAGAGAAGGATTCACATACACATGCACCAAAAAAGAAAAAGGATAAATATATATATATTCTTGTTCCCAAAGTCCACCACCACAATTTGGGATGATTCATTGTTTACTCAGGTATTCCACAGATGCAGGGTATATCAGGTTGATTGTGGAGATTCACTCAACTGCTCCAGAGGCTGCTGGGAGAGATTTCCTTGTCTCTTCTTTGTTTGCACAGCTCCTGGGATTCAACTTTGGATTTGGCCCTGCTTTTACATGTAGGTCACCTGAGGGCATCTCTTCTTTGCTCAGACAGGATGGGGTTAAAGTAGCAGTTGATTAGGGGGTTGTGGCTCACTGACTGGGGGGATGGAGGGGTACAGAGTGTGGGGCGAGCCTGCTGCATCAGAGACCAGCATGACATTGCAACAGCCTGAGGTGTGCCATGTACTTTCCCGGGGAAGTTGTCCCTGTATCACGGGACCCTGGCAGTGGCGGGCTGCACAGGTTCCCGGGAGGAGAGGTGTGGATAGTGACCTGTGCTTGCATGCAGTCTTCTTGGTGGCTGTAGCAGCAGCCTTAGTGTCTCATGCCTGTCTATGGGGTCCACGCTCATAGCTGTGGCTCAGGCCCATCTCTGGAGCTCGTTTAAGTGGCACTCTTAATCCCCTTTCCTTGCACACCTTGAAACAAAGAGGCAAGAAAATGTCTCTTGCCTCTTTGGCAGCTCCAGACCTTTTCCTGGAGTCTCTTCCAGCTCTCTGTGGTGCACTACCTACCTTCAGGCTGTGTTCACGCAGCCAACCCTAGTCCTCTCCCTGGGATCCAACCTCCGAAGCTGGAACCTCAGCTCCCAGCCCCCACCCATCCCAACGGGTGAGCAGACAAGTCTCTTGGGCTGGTGAGTGCTGGCCGGCATGGATCCTCTCTGCGCAAATCTCTGTCTTGCCCTCCGCACCATTGTTGCTGCTCTCTCCTCCGTGGCTCCAAACCTTCCCCCCTCCACCACCTGCAGTCTCCACCCGTGAAGGGGCTTCCTAGTGTGTGGAAACCTTTCCTCCTTCCCAGCTCCCTCTCACTGGTGCAGGTGCCATCCCTATTCTTTTGTCTCTGTTTTTCCTTTTTTCCTTTGCCCTACCCAGGTATGTGGGGAGTTTCTTGCCTTTTGGGAGGTCTGAGGTCTTCTGTCAGGGTTCAGTTGGTGTTCTGTAGGGGTTGTTCCACATGTAGATGTATTCTGATGTATTTGTGGACAGGAGTGTGATCTCCATGTCTTACTCTTCTGCCATCTTGAAGCTCTTCCTTTTTTTTTTTTTTCAAAAATAAGTGAACTTGTTTACTTGTATTAGGTGTATTGACGTGTATTAGAAAGAGGTGATGTTCTGAGGTGTTCTACATTAAAATACGCCCACAAGTCATCTGTTCCATCCTGTCCCATGTAAATATTGGGCAGCAAAGTTACTTTATGACATTTTCTAAAAGGGTGTCTTAGTGAGAGTCTTAGTGAATCCACCAGCACATTTAAAAGGTCATAAACCATGATCAAGTGAGCTTTATCCCAGGAAAGCAAGGATTCCTCAATATATGCAAATTGATCAATATGATAAACCATATTAACAACTGAAGGAGAAAAAACATATGATCATTTCAATAGATGCAGAAAAAACTTTCAGCAAAGTTCAACACACATTTATGGTAAAAACCCTTCAGAAAGTAGGCATAGAGGGAACTTATCTTAACATAATAAAGGCCATCTATGACAAACCCACAGCCAACATCATCCTCAATGGTGAAAAACTGAAACCATTTCCTCTAAGATCAGAAACAAGACAAGGTTGTCCACTCTCACCACTATTATTCAATATAGTTTTGGAAGTTTTAGCCACAGCAATGAGAGAAGAAAAAGAAATAAAAGGAATACAAATTGGAAAAGAAGAAATAAAGCTGCCACTGTTTGCAGATGACATGATACTATACATAGAGAATCCTAAAGATGCTACCAGAAAGCTACTAGAGCTAGTCAATTAATTTGTAAAGTAGCAGGATACAAAATTAATGCACAGAAATCTCTTGCATTTCTATACACTAATGATGAAAAATCTGAAAGAGAAATTAAGGAAACACTGCCATTTACTATTTCAACAAAAAGAATAAAATACCTGGGAATAAACCCACAAGGAGACCAAAGACCTGTTTGCAGAAAACTGTGACACTGAGGAAAGAAATTAAATATGATACAAACAGATGGAGAGATATACCATGTTCTTGGATTGGAAGAATCAACATTGTGAAAATGACTATACTACCCAAAGCAATCTACAGATTCAAGGCAATCCCTATCAAATTACCAACGGCAATTTTTACAGAACTAGAACAAAAAATTTCACAATTTGTATGGAAACAAAAAAGACCCCGAATAGCCAAAGGAATCTTGAGAAAGAAAAACCGAGCTGGAGGAATCAGGCTCCCGGACTTCAGACTATACTACAAAGCTACAGTAATCAAAACAATATGATACTGGCACAAAAACAGAAATATAGATCAATGAATACAAAGCCCAGAGATAAACCCACACACATATGGTCACCTAATCTTTGTTAAAGGAGGCAAGAATATACAATGGAGAAAAGACAGCCTCTCCAATAAGTGGTGCTGGGAATACTGGACAACTACATGTAAAAGAATGAAATTAGAACACTCTCTATCACCATACACAAACATAAACTCAAAATGGATTGAAGACCTAAAATTAAGTCCAGACACTATAAAGCTCTTAGAGTAAGACATAGGCAGAACACTCTATGACATAAATTACAGCAAAATTCTTTTTGACCCACCTCCTAGAGAAATGGAAATAAAAACAAAATTAAACAAATGGAACCTAATGAAAATTAAGAGCTTTTGACCAGCAAAGGAAACCATAAACAAGACAAAAAGCAACTCTCAGAATGGGAGAACATATTTGCAAACCAAGCAACTGACAAAGAATTAACCTCCAAAATAAACATGCAGCTCAATATTAAGAAAACAAATAATCCAATCCAAAAATGGGCAGAAGACCTAAACAGATATTTCTCCAAAGAAAATATAAAGATGGCCAACAAACACCTGAAAGGATGCTCAACATCATTAATCATTAGAGAAATGCAAATCAAAACTACAATGAGGTATCACCTCACACCAGTCAGAATGGCAATCATCAAAAAATCTACTAAGAATAAATGCTGGAGAGGGTGTGGAGAAAAGGGAACCCTCTTGCACTGTTGGTGGGAATGTAAATTGATACAGCCACTATGGAGAGCAGTATGGAGGTTCCTTAAAAAAATAAAAATAGAAGTACCTTATGAAACAGCTATCTCACTACTGGACATATACCCTGAGAAAACCATAATTCAAAAAGATTGCTTATAGCACAATGTTCATTTCCCCTCTATTTACAAGAGCCAAGACATGGAAGCAACCTAAGTGTCCATTGATAGATGAATGGATAAAGAAGATGTGGCACATATATACAATGGAATATTACTCAGCCAGAAAAAGAAATGAAATTGAGTTATTTGTAGTGAGGTGGATGGACATAGAGTCTGTCATACAGTGAAGTAAGTCAGAAAGAGAAAAACAAATACTGTATGCTAACACATATATATGGAATCTAAAAAAAAAAAGGAAAAAAATGGTTCTGAAGAACCTAGGTGAAGGTCAGGAATAAAGACGCAGAGGTAGAGAATGGACTTGAGGACATAGAGAGTGGGAAGGGTACACGGGGATGAAGTGAGGAGTGGCATGGACATATATACACTACCAAATGTAAAATAGATAGCTAGTGGGAAGGAACCACATAGCACAGGGCGATCAACTCAGTGCTCTGTGACAGCCTAGAGAGGTGAGTCAGGGAGGACTGGAGAGAGATGGAAGAGGGAGGAGATATGGGGATATATGTATATGTATAGCTGATTCACTTTGTTATAAAGCAGAAACTAACACACCATTGTAAAGCAATTTTCCCCAAACTGTTCTTCATCACGCTCATCCTCATGATGGCAGCAACACGAGTTGCTATTTTTCTAATATTTTGTGCATGAAGATGAAAAAAGATGTGGCCTTTGCTCTCAGGAAAATTACAGTGGGCATTATGGAAAGATCACAGGCTGAATATCCAGGGAGGGACTTCTAAACTTGTCACTTAAGTGATTTGATGTTGTAGGCAAGTTATTTAGCCACTCTGAACTCTAAGTTTCTTTATGTGCAAAAAGTAATACAAATGAATCTATATACCAAACAGAAACAGACTCACAGACATAGAAAACAAACTTATGGTTACCAAAGTGTAGAGGAAGCAGGGGAGGGACAAATGAGGAGTATGGGATTAACAGATACAAACAACTACTCATAAAATAGATAAATAACAAAGATTTACTGTATAGCACAAAGAATTATACCCGGTATGTTGTGATAACCTATAATGGAATATAATCTTCAAGAAAACTGAATCACTATGCTGTATACCTGAAACTAACACAATACTGTAAATCAGCTATACTTCAAAAACAAAAAAAAACTGATAGTATGTGAACTGCAGGGTGGTGATAAGATCTGTAAAGTGCTGGTTCAAACCAGCTCTCCTAAGTAGGAGACATATTCTTATAGCACTTAGCAGCCTGCTTGGTACATAGGAGATGCTCAATAAAAAGAAAATAGTAGCTACTTATATTGAAAGCACTGACACTGTGTAGGGCATGTAGTGAGCACACTATACATGTTAACACTCCACTCCATACATACATACATGCTTCTACTGAAATATGAAGATTTATTTCAATCTTTTGCAAGGCCAATCATCTTACCTTGATACTCAGGTCATACATTTATCACTTGCTCCCCCAAAACAATATAGTTCTGACCAAGTCACTGAAAATGAGACTTATTTTTTGTGTCCGTGGAGACCACAAAGAGTTTATGTTGCCTAACTATATACCCTAGGCATGAGTCCCTCTGCCCCACAGAGCTTACTACCCAGAGGTGAAGAGCTTGGTTCCTTGTTCTCTAACAAGATCGTTCCCCCAGCTGTGTGAATATTCTCTCCCCATATCAGAGATTCTCTAGGTGCAATGTCAAAGCTACCATGTCTAGTGAAGTCAACCAAAAACTACAGGCACTGTCAGTAGAAGAAATTCCATTAATCTGGCATCAGACATTTTGGAGTCTGATGTGGAACTATTAGAAGCATCTGACAAGTTCACCCCCCTGGGATGCAATCACAACCCCAAGCTCTAGGAGACTCCTGTTCCCCTGGTTGCTGCACAGAACTCCCAGGACATATCTGCTTTCCCAATGCAGGGGCTGAGAACCAGAGCCAAGGGAGTAAGGTCCCTGTCCTATGATCCTCAATCTCGTCTCTGTTCCTATGGAGTAGACTGGCTTGTGCTTGAATCGAAGGTATGTATCTTAGTCTATACCATTATCCTCCTACTGTTCATGCCTGGTTTGACCTTTTCACCCAAACATTTGACTTACTAACCAAACTCCTACTTATGTCCTCTTGCTTGGGCTGGATAGCAAGGCATCTACTCCCAGTCACTGACTTCAACTCCAAGCTTTCCCTACTTCTCCATGTTGTCTTGGTACTTCATGATGGAGCTCAATTTCATTGCCAGGCCACACCATGGTGTTCTTACATTACCCATCCTCTTTTTGCACACTGGACTACCCACCATGGTTCATCAGCTTGCTTTTCTCCAGGCCTCCCCCTGTTCTTGAAGCCACCTGTACCCCATCACTGACCTATTTGATTTGTTTGATACCTATTTCAAGTAGTAACTGTTTTATATGTTATATCTTCCCAGTGAGATTGAAAGAAAGGACCATATCAGATGTTTTTCTTCTATGTTTTATATAAGCTGGTGCCGGACAAAGCAAATATAGGCTGTTCCTTTATTTCAATGCAAAATATTCTTTAAAATTGGTTCTTAACATGACTCTTCATAAGGTGAAACAGTGATGACATGTTTGTTGTTCTGTTCATCTCTGCACATGTTTGATCTCCTTGACAGAAACTATTAAATAACCAAGTAAAGAGAATGAGAGGAGAGGTATGGGTGTTTATTGAGCAAAGTACTACAATCAAAGCAGGAAACAAGGGATTGCCTATAGCAGGCATTTAACCAAGGGTCGTTGAATTAAAATGTTCCTGACCTGGGGGGGAAGAAAACATGCCCCTTTCCCTCCATTAATTTCATTCTACTCAGTCCAAAATCTTTCCTCTATACCTGCTGTGATTAGGCAGGATTCTTGGGAATTCTCATTCTCTACTTAAAACTTATATTCTCCCTGATGCCTGTTATACTTCTGTTAGTTAACTTTCTAGAAAAGTTATATCCAGGGATCTGGAAAAGGAATAGAAGTTGGAAGTTACAGTGGAAAAGATGCCTTACTCTTTGCACTATTCACAGTCTTCAAACCCCTGATGTGCTCTGGAGACTTCAGAAGCCCAGTTACTGACTCAAAGAGTTAGGCAACTGTGCTGAGATTCACCTACCTATCCATTCTCTTCTTTTTCTTTTCAGAAAGAAGCCTGATTTTATTTCAGGTGAAGATATGCCCAACTAAAGTCTATATTTATCTTTCCTTGCAGCTAGGGGTGGTCAATGTGATGGGAGTGAAAATTACTTGGTGAGATTGCCTGGAAAGTGCCTCAAAAGGGGGACAGGCAGTGGGCAGGAACTTTAAATTGCTATTCCTCCCTCCCTTCTACTTTTGGATTGAAGTTTCAATAGCCATCTTAAAACATGAGTAACTTGAAAGGAGAAGATGCACACTGAGGACAGTAGGACCGTTAATGGGAGAAGCATGGCTCTGGATGACTGTGGTACCCCCATGGCTCCCTGGATGGCTGCCTTACATTTTCTTAACATGAGAAATAAACATCTCATTTTTTAAAAGCCATTTATTTGAATTTCCAATATAAGCAGCTAAATCTGCTCCCAATACAGTCTTTCCACCCTTATCCATTCTAACCCTATTCATTATCTCCACTTGAGGGTCTGTGCCAAAGAGTGTTACTAAAGGGATTTAACAACCTAACCTTTCTGTAGCTCTGAATGAAAGCTGGAGACATGGAACTTGGTAAATGGAGCCCCTAATATGTGCTTAGAATTGTGTCATAGCTGTAGAAACATAAAAGGCAATCTACCTTACTTAGTTAAGGTATATCAAGCAGAATCTGTCAAGCTCCATGGGGCTGAATTAAAGGTAAGGAAAGTTCTTGTTATTCCAATTGCCATCACTGTTGGTTACAGTCTTCTGTTATGTATAAGGTGAAGGTGTAGAACAGGGAATATATCCCAGAAAGCAGAGAGGCTTCCTCTGGAGCTGGGAAAGGTAGTGGCTAAATGGTTCTACAAGTCAGAACAAGACACAGAAAGTCCTGAGCAGGTTGAAAATTACTCAGACCAGGGTTCTCCAGCTACATGTTCTTTAATGTATCACTCTTAGTTGGTGGAAACAACTTCTATAAATTTAACTTGTAGTAAGACACAAAATAAAAATAATACAAGTAAAACTCCTTGTAAGTGTCTAGTGCATAGTAGACACTGGATAAATATTGGTTGAATGAACACATAAATAAATAAATTAATGAATAAATGCCCTCTAATTTGTGGTAACATGGAACTATGTTCTTTCAAGCTTCTGTGCCTTTGCATGTGTAGTTGCTTCTACTTAGAGAGCCGCTCTCCTTTCTTTATCTGATTAAATCCCATACATTCTTCAAAATCTAACTCAAATATTACAGACAACATATGGATGACCATCTCCCCACACCACCAATGAATTTGTCACTTCCATCACCATGTTCATTCTATTACACTGTAGATATAACACTGTCTTCACTATTGTACTTGTATTTTATGATAATTGTTTGTGCATATATTTCTCCCTTAAAATCAGAGAAGAAAGAGAAAAGTATCAAACATACCCAGAGCACCTACTGTATACAAGATTCTGGGCAAGGGTGCTTCCTGTCTATTTCTTCACCTGCTCTCTGGAGCCAGCCTGGTAGCAGGTAACAGTCATTATTCCCAGATAACAGAGGAGGGGTGTCTGAGTCATCTTTTGCAAGGGATTTATTTCTCATAGCTTTTATGGGCTAAACAATAAATGTAACTCCAGTTCCTTACCATAAAGGAAAAGACCTCAGCAGCTTCTTTTAGAAAATCCCCATTTCCTGATCCACTCCATCACCTCCTAAGCTCTCATAAATAAGGAAAATCATTTTCCAGCACCTTCAGAGAAACCAAACAGGTCACTGAGACCAGAAGTTAGAAGCAGTAGCCAACAGAGCCTTCCTATTATAGATTTGATCTCTGTTATTCATAATTTTCCAATAGATCCCATGCATGGCATGATGCATTTAAGACCAGAGTTTGAAGGGCTTGCTCCTTGTTCTACTTATTTATTTCCTTGTCTCTCATCTCTCCACATTAAGAATGTAAGTTCTAGAGGGCAGGGACTTGGCCTGATTCACCTTTTTATCCTCAGCAACCAGAATAGTAACATCTTCCAATTTAAACATCAATTTGGTTAAATATTTTTTCTCTTAATTAAAAAGAAAACCAAGGGATAAAGATTTGTCAGTCATTCATGAATCAATATAAATTGCACAATAAAATAATTTGACCCCAGCAGAGATTGCCAGTGGAGACATAGATATGTTGATGGAGTGGAAGAGGAGGGAAACTTTAGAACATGTATGGACTAGAGAGGAAAGGTAGGACTTTTGAACTGTAAAGGACATAATCTGTTGCTTAGATGACAAAGGAGATAATGACTCAGCACACAGAATGGAGGGCTGGAAAGAGACAGATGGGACCAAAAATCAACCTTTCCTCCTGTGCTCTTTTGCTTAAGGTCCTGGGAGGGTTTACAAGGATGCCATCAAAATCATCCCACATGCTGCCTTCAAAAGTGTGGTCCCTCCTTTATCATTCTCAGGTGTGTGATAGCTATTTTCCAAATTGTTTTCAATTTGAGGAAAGCTTTAACCCAATGGCTGAGGAAATGAGACTGTTTCATGGAAGGAATCGTAATGAGTACATTGCATACAAGGTTGAATGGTGACATCAGCACTTAAAGGCCATAAGCTTGAGATTAAATTGCATGTGCGCACAAAAAAAAAAAAATGCCTTTATTCATTTATTCATTCATCAAGCTTTTTAGAACACCTATGCTGTTCCAGGGAACGTGCTCAGCATAAGGCACAAACCAGTAAAGCCCAGTTCCAGCTTTTAAGGAACTTATAGTCTCAAGGAGTGTGTGGGAAAAAGAAATGAGATCAAATGAATAATCACAAAAGTCTCCAACACCTTGCACTTGGACAGATTTATTCACTTCCTCCAAATATCCTATTCAACATTCCAAAGTAAGACAGGCCCTTTAGCAAGGTATAAAAGTAAAAAGTCCAGATATTATTCTTAATGGTTAAGGATACAAGAGTCAGAGAGATCTGGCTTTAAATCCCAGTTCTGCCACTTGCTGATCGTGTGATCTTAGGCAAACCACCACTTCTGCAACCTATTTTCACATTTGTAATAATATGTAGGTTCTTGTGAGGTGTAAATAAAATAATGTATATAAAGAAACAAGTATAGGAATTGACCTACAAAAGGATCCTAGAATTTTTAGTTATTTTTGTTCTGTATTCTTCAGTTCTGAGGAGCTGAGCTTATTGGGAAACCTGCAGATAGACAGCCTTTGAGAGGGCTGACATCATCTGCATCTAGCAGGTAGTTAGCAGGCAGGGGGTTAAGGGAACAATGGTGGGGAATGGTAAGGACACCTAGGCAGGACACACTGGTCTGGGTTCTGAGGAATGCAGCACTGATGGGGGTATTGGGGCTTCCAGGCACCAGGAGTGAAGATTGACAAGCAGCCCCAGGAAGCCTGGAGAACATTTATTCTGTGACAATATGGGTAACCTGGAGACCAGGGCTGAGATTCAATAACTATCAACAAATGCTAGGTCCTAGCAATATAAAGGTGAAGAGGTCTCTGTCCAGGTTCACCAGCTCCTGGTCCACTGGGGAAGAGGAACACAGATACAGATTTGTTTATGCAGTATGGTAAGCATAGTGATGTAAGGGATGCAGGGGTTATGAGCAAGTTCACTCAACCTATTTTTTTTATGCTTGTAAAATGGAATAATAATAATACCACTTACCCTAAAGCAGCGGTCCCCAAACTTTTTGGCAGCAGGGACCGGTTTCGTAGATGATTTTTCCACAGACGGGATTGGTTCAGGCGGTAATGTGAGCAATGGGAGCAGCAGTTGCTCGCTTGCCCCCACTCACCTCCTGCTGTGTGGCCCAGTTCCTAACAGGCCGCAGACCAGTAGAGCTCCACAGCCCGGGGGTTGGGGACCCCTGCCCTAGAGGATTGCTGTGAGAATTGAGAAGAAATGCATACAAATATATGTGTATATGTAGACATATAGATATATAAACAGACATATTTATTTATATATAAATATATATAATGCACTCACATACAAGCAATTGTAAATTATATGTAGTGCCATAGAAATATTAATTTATTTCATAATTAATCATTCATGTCTAGCGTAGGCTCTCTGAGGAAAACAATGGGTCTTACATTTCTCTTTATCCTTGAATAATGCTGAGAATAGTGCTAAACACATAGTGAGAAATATTTGTTAAGATAAATATAATCAAAGTTCAGACTATTGAGCATTAAAAATCCCCCTCCTTTCTGTCAGTCCCATTTTGCACAGCTCTTGCCCCTTAAGAGCTGCTCTTTGCCAAAAAGAAAAAAAAAATTGTCTGGGAAACCTGGTTTTCCATATGCACTGATGAGTGCCTTTTCCACTGGCTTCAGCAAAAGCAGTAAGTTCATCCAAAGACAGAATTTGGCCTGAGGCAATTGCAGTGGGCCAAGTTCTCTGCTCTAAAGATCAGCTGTGACCAGAGGACTACCTGGGTATTAATGACCAGCTGTGAGAAGCTGACTACAAAACCCAACCTAACGGGGCTTCCCTGGTGGCGCGGTGGTTGAGAGTCCGCCTGCCGATGCAGGGGACGCGGGTTCGTGCCCCGGTCCGGGAAGATCCCACATGCTGTGGACAGGCTGGGCCCGTGAGCCATGGCTGCTGAGCCTGCACGTCCGGAGCCTGTGCTCCGCAACGGGAGAGGCCACAACAGTGAGAGGCCCGCGTACCGAAAAAAAAAAAAAACCCAACCTAAGAAATACAGAGCACTGTACTTCTCACTCACTTAAAAAAGGACAACCAAGTGAAAAGGACAGCCATCTGAAATTGTAATATTTTTTCCCTCGAATTGGTTATATGAAGAATCAGAAAACATATATAAAGAGAAATCCATTCAATGGCTCAGGTTTCTGGAGATACATTAGAGGAATTCCACAAAAATAAGCTCTTCTTTCTATAGTGTCTGCATGTAGGCATAAATATCTTTATAATGTTTATTTTGACCACATGGTTAACAGTTGTATGAAGGAAAAGTGTTCTCACTTAAAACTAATCATTATAGTTATATTACAATCTAGTTCTAATCATCTACTCCTAGATTTTTTTAAATTGTGGACATCTGAGGTTGTTTTGTGTCTTGTTTGCCATCTGTGGCCCTGTGGCTACTTTCCTTAATTGTTTAAGTCAAGGCTCTTTTGACCTATTCAACTTATCTCAAGGAATGAGAAATTTTCTGTAAGGATATATCTGCATGGACCCCTGAGAAAAAATGACGCCTTAGTCTCAAGAAGAAGAGATACTGTTTATTCAATTGGGCCTCATGGAAACAAGAGCAGAGAAGCCATCAGTACCCTAGAAAGCTTTAGGGACTGGCTATTCTTTACATCTCTCTCCAATGGTATCTCTATTCTCTCATACTTCAACTTGCTTATCAGGGAGCCATCTGTAATTCATGGCATCACACCCAGTTTCAAACATCCTATCAACTGCCTTGTCCTTCTGAGAGGATCTGGTCAACTGGGTTTATCTTTTATCCTGTAGGACACTAGATATCTTAAAGGTTGGTAACCTCTGGGTCAGATGTTCATCCCTGAAAACACAGATATAGTGGTCAAAGTAAAGCAAGTAAACTGAGTTACATGGTCCAAATATGGCTATCCAAAGGCAGCCTTCTCAGGAAGAACTATGTATAGGCTCCTCAGAAAGTGTCCAGTGGGGTTGAACCTCACATGTCCGAAGTGGTAAGGAGCTCATTTAATCACCCTTTATTGGTTTCTGTCCTTTCTCTGTTTTACTTTCCCTACTTCCTCATTTATGCTTCCTGGGATCACCTCCCAAATAAACAATCTACAAGCAAGTCTTTGTCTCGAATCTGCTTTTGGAGGAACCCAAACTAAGAAAAAAGAATTGTAAATACAGGAGACAATCCACTTGTCATACACTAGCTCATCTTCAGATTCAACTTGAAAGCTTTACAAAAGTGCAGAATCCTGGACTCCACAGCATGAATCTGAACATTTGGATGCTAAGCCCAGAGTTCTCCATTTGTAAAAGCATTCAAGGAAATTCTAATAGTAAGCCAGCTTAGGAACTACAGTAATACACAACCACAGACTTCCAAAGTTGTTTTGTTTTTATTACTTCAATGGTTCTGTATCAGCAAACTAGCCATCATTCATAGCTATCAAGGGCTAAGGAACTCCCTTTTGATAAAAAAAAAAGAAAAGAAAAATATTAGTTGTTGTTAGCAGTGGTGGTGTTTGGTTGATAAACCTGAATGTTTTCCTTCCTTTCTTAGCAACCCACCTTTGCCTGGATATAAATGATAAGAAATTAAACTAGCATTATTTACAAAACAAGTTACAAGAAAACCTTAGACATTAATTTTACTCACTCAAGTTTCCTCTGAAACCATATTCTACTTACATATCAAGATACAATTCAAATGTCACCTTCTACCATCTCTACCCCTATGTGCCAAAATTAAATTCTCCCACTTAATTCTCCCAGAGCTCTCTACTTAGACATTCATTTACAGCACTTACATTGACATTTTTTATAGCTATTTGTTATAGTCGATAAGACTTATCTGCTTGATTATGAGCTATCTGAGTGCATTTTCTTGTTATTTTAAAAATTTATCTTAGAAACTCCAGTTTCTGACATATAGCAGATGTCCAATAAATATAAAACATGATTTTTAAAAATATAAATCCAAACTAACTAATCCTCTGCTTTAACCCTTCTATGGATCCCTGCTGCATTTGGGAAAAAATAGAAGCTTCTTAACATGACTTAAAGGCTTGAGGCTTCCTGGCTTCTGGCTTTCACTTAGGATTTAGAAAACTAGAGAGTCAATCCAACACTGACAAGAAAAAATGGATAATCTACAGTCACAACTTTTCTTGAATGCATCAAAGAACTGAAGTCACAAGGCAATCAACTACCCTGAAATCTAAGAAAAGACAGGTATCTCCAAGGAGAGATGAGGAATGGGCTCTTAATTACCAGATGCTGAATACCACACATGCTAGTAAGAAAAAGCTGGTAAGTTGGAATTTTTGACAAATTGTGAAAGGCTAAGCACAGACTATCACTAGATTATAGAACCCCTCATAGCTGTAGATACAATAGCAGGTTTTTCCCCACAGACCTCACTGAATGTTCATATGAGAGATGGGATCAAAGCAAGAGACTGGAGGAAACCTCCCTTGTGGTGAAGGTTTGGGGAAAGGGAAAACCATCTACTGCAAGAAAGAACAAAGCCCCTCCCAGACTGTTCTTCCCTGTCTCCTCCATGGAACAAAGGCCTTAAACTTCCAGTGGAAGCACAGCAAACCCTGTCACCCTCAGGGCACAGGTGAAGACCCATTGCAGCTGGGGAAAGTGCATGGAAAAAATTCTACCTCTGGGGAAATGTTAGGAAAAAATCTTAGCCCAGAACATTAGACATCCTTTTCCACTGAGGCAGGCAGGTTCACTGAGAAGCCCCCACCACTGAGACCCAGAAACTCAGTACCTGCCTAAGACAGGGGCTAAACCAGGACAACAGGAAACACCTCTACCCTGGCCCTTAAAGCAGACTAGAAAGCACTGAGCAACTTATAACAACAGCCTACTACTGGGTATGGGACAAGAGTGTGGAGAAAGACTCTCATTCCAAGGTTCACTGGGAATGTCTAAAGTTGTAAGTAGAATAGGAACATTAAGAAAAATCCTCAAAAAACCATACTGAATCCTAAATAAAAAGTAATTCTAGAGGAATATGAATGCTGTGAGGTGCCGAGGGTAAACAAAACAACAACAAAGCCCAAACCCAGCTCGACCTCTGACTAGATTGACTCACCCTGGATACTTAATATCTAACAAGAGAAGAGGCATGCTCATTTCCAGGAGTAAATAGTATTTATCTCAGTCTCTACTGTCCCATATAAAATGTCAAGGTTTTAACCAAAAATTATGATTCACACAAGGAAGCAAGAAAAAATACACTGTCAAGAGACAAAGACATCAATAGAATCAGACTCAGATATGATCTAGATGTTTGAACTATCAGATAGAAATGTAAAAATAAATATGAATATTATGATAAAAGCTGTAGTATACAAGGTGGACATGTGTGAACAGATGGGTAGTATCAACCAAGAACTGGAAATCATAAGAAAGAATCAAATGGAAATGCTAACAATGATAAACATGGTAACAGACATGAAGAATGCCTTTGATGGGCTCATTGGTCTAATGACCTTGAAGACAGGTCTTTAGAAATTATCAAACTGAACACAAAGGGAAAGGACATTCTTTAGAAACAGAGTATTCTATAACTATGGTACATGAAAATCAAAAAGAAAAAGAAAAAAGAGAGAGAGAGAGCAAGAGAGAGCAAGTGAGCTATGGTACTATATTAAAAAGTCTATATAATTAGAATCCTAGAAGAGAAAGACAGAAGTATTTGAAGATATAAGGGGAGAATTTCCCAAAATCAATGAAAGATACAAAACTACAAATCCAAGAAGTTCAGAAAACACTATGAAGGATAAATTAAAATAGAAAATAAAATGGTACACATAGACACATCATATTCAAATGTCTAAAAGCCAAAGACAAAGGGTCAACCTTGAAATCAGGCAGAAACACACACACACACACACACACACACACACACACACACACACACACACACACACACACATTACATGCAGAGGAACAAAGACGAAAATTATAGATTTCTTGTCAGAACCATTCAAGCCAGAAAACAATGGACCAGCATCTTTAAAATATGTGGGAAAAAGGACAATCTAGGCTAGTTTATACACAATGAAAATATATAAAGATTTTTTCTGATGATAATTGAGATAATTTATTCCCAGAAACTCTGCAGTATAAGGAATGTTAAAAGAAGTTCTTGAAGCAGAAGAAATGTGGTAATAGAAATTTGAATCTACTTGAAGAAATGAGGAGTATTGTAAATGGAATTAATTAAACTAAATATAAAATTATTTTTTCTCATTTTAATTACTCTAAAAGATGATGGACTATTCAAGCAAAAATAGTGGCAATGTATTGTGTATATATACTATGTTTAAACAAAATACTATAGTGTACCTGAAAGTAGCACAAAGGTGGGGAGGGAGAAATGAGAACTACACAGTTGTAACATTTGTACACTATACTTGAAGTGGTAAAGTATTATTCAAAGGTAGACTGTGGTTAATTAAAGTTCTATATTGTAACTCCTAGGGCAACCATTAAAAATGTTATTAAAAGGTATAAGCCAATAGTGGACATAAAATCATAAAAATACTCAATCCAAAAGGAGGTAGTATGAGAGGAATAATAATTTCAAAGATGAAACAAATAAAAATCAACTGACAAGATAGTCAATTTTGTTCCAACAATATCAGTAA
Organism: Pseudorca crassidens; assembly: GCF_039906515.1. Taxonomy (NCBI): domain Eukaryota; kingdom Metazoa; phylum Chordata; class Mammalia; order Artiodactyla; family Delphinidae; genus Pseudorca; species Pseudorca crassidens. Next base: position 71,942,224 of record NC_090304.1, on the reverse strand, counting down.
TTGCATAAACAGTATATATATGCCAATTAAAAGACCAAGATTGTCAAATTGAATTAAAAAGCAAACCATGTGCTGTCTGTATAAAAAGCTGTCTTTAAATAAAACAACGAAATATGTTGAAAATAAAGGTTGAAAAACATATACATATAAATGTATACATGCATAGAAACTGTTCAAAAGAAAGCTGAAGTGGCTATAACACTATAGCCAGCAAGGGTAAAGAAGAGTATTATATAGTGTTAAAAAGGATCAATTTGCCAAAAAGACATAAAAACCCTAAATGTGTATGTGCCTAAGGACAAAACTTCAAACTACATAAAGTAAAATCTTACAGACTGGGAAGAAGAAATAGACAAATCCACAAACTTAAGTTGGAGACTTCAAGATTACTTCCACAGTAATCAGTAGAACAAGTAGACAGAAAGTTGGTAAGGATGTAGAAGACCTGAATGACACTATCAAATAAGTACCTGAAAAGGTGTCAATATCATTAGCCATCAGAGAAATGGAAATTAAAAGCACAATGACATACCACTACACACCTATTAGAATGGCTAAAATTTTTAAAGATTAAAGAAAACTGATAATAACTAACATGGGTAAGGATGTGAAGCAAATACAGATTTGTTGCATTGCTGGTAGGAATGCAGAATGGCACAGACACTTCGGAATAGAGTTTGAAAATTTCTTGTAAAATTAGACATACACTTACCACAGGGCCCAGCAATTCTACTCCTAGGTGTCCACCCACACGAAATGAAAATTTATATTCACAAGTAAACCTGCACATGAATATTTATAGTGCTTTTATTCATAATAACACCAAACTAGAAACAATTCACATGTCCTTCAACTGCTGCATGGAATACTTCTCAGCAACAAAAAGCAGCAAACTACTGATACACACAACAACATGAATGAATCTCAAATGCATTACACTAAGTGAAAGAAGCCAGACTCAGAAAGCTACATACGATATACCCCATTTCATACGTTCTTATAAAGGCTAAACTCTAGGATCAGAAAACACATCAGCAGGTGCCAAAAGAGGGGAGAGAGTTGACTACAAAGGGGCAATAGAGGATTTTCTGAGGTTCACAAAACTGTTCTATATCTTGATTGTCATGTTGATTACATGACCGTGTGTACATCAACATATGTGTATCAATATATGTGTGTATTAGAACTATACACTCAAACTGGCAGATTTTGCTCTATGTATATTATACCATAATTTGTAAAAAAGAAGGGGAAAAGTTCCACGTGATCAGTTTAGGTCCCCAGCCTCATGTGCTGTGATTGTCCTTCTGTTTACTACATTCACTGGGCGTCTTTCACTTCTTCAAATGCACCAGGTTATTACTGCCTGATGACCTTCACACATACTATTCTTTTGGTCTGACAAACTACACACTCTTCATCTGGTTAAATCCTACTTATCTTTCAGTCTCAACCTAAATCCTGGGTTCAAATCCATGATCCACCACTTACAGGCTGTGTGACCTTGGACTAATTAATGAATATCTCTGTAGGTTTCCTTGTCTATAAAATTGGTGATATGAGTAGTAGTTATTTTATAAAGTTTCCTTGAGGATTATATGAGTAAATATGTATGCCTGGCACAAAGTAACATGATATGATATATAATTTTATATAATATGATTATCATTCCTCAAGATCTTCCATAACTCCCTTCTTATATTGTCCTTCATAATCACAATAAAATCTGTATGAATATATTCATCATCTGTGTGTTTGTTTAATATCCAACTCCATGGAAATTAGAATACCTTCTTCATAGACTCTATCTACCTACCTATCTGTCTGTCTATCTACCTATGTATCTATACATCCATCCACACTATCTATGTCTCTGACACAATGTAGGAACTTAATAAATATCTGTTGAATTCATGAATGGTTAGAAGAATGGTGTGAGCATATTTCTCATAACTTGATCTCTCTCTGGGATGCAAATGCCACTGTGATTCTATGTTCACAAAGTGGATGGATCATGAATATTATTGTCACATGGTGGCTCTTTTTAGTAGATGTCAGCCTCCACACCATGGAGTTACATGACACTCCTTTTCCTCCTTACCCTACTCTGCCACTTCCCCCCAGCAATGTGTCCGCCCTCTCAGTTTCCTCATGATGGAGTAGATAAGTTTGGCTCTAACATGCAGACTCAGACATCTTCAATTCACAAAGAAGAGAGTGAGAGGCTGTGAATTGGTCTCAGATGCCAGTTCCGTTCTCCACTCCACCTTGACCAGAGAGCCATGCATTTTGAAAAGTAAATACAAGCCTTAGTAAAGCCCATCCTTTGATCCCCTTCGCATCTGAATGTGAGTGTTGGGGGCAGTGGTTCACATATAATATGAGTGTGCTCTGTGAAGGAGAAGACTTCTTAAACGAAAGAGAAACTTGTCAGCCAGGGCCCTATACTTCTCTGGTCTGAGATTGTTCCCTGAGAGTGACTGACACAAGAAATGGAAGTCAGTTCTCTTACTGGGTGGAGAAGGGATCACCAGAAACCCAGATGAAGGCAGCCCAGAGGTAGGTGGCCCAAAGGAGCTCGGCAGATACATGGACTGTTGTGCATCCGGACACAGAGCTCGGGGCTCCAGAGGAAGTTGGCAAGCAGTGGGTGCAACACAAATGGACAATAGAGAAGAGGGGTGTTGGTGGTTCCTTGAGCAAAAGGCCTTGAGTGCAAGTAGTGACTCAGCTTCAATGGGAGGCAGTCCACTCCTCGTTCCCTGAAAGGCTCTTGGAGAAAAGTGGTCTTTCCCATGTCTATAAACTAGTGGGGACCAGGATGCCTTCAGGCTCCACCTATAAGCCCTCCTAAAAAGACTCAGAAATATTTAAGGACAAATATATCTGAAAAGAACTGGACTATCTATGTGAACAGGTGGGGGTAGGGGGTGCAGAGCTATTGAAATTTGGGAAACTTTATTGTAAGTTTTAATACTTTTTCTCACCCACCAGCTGGTGAAGCTGGATAGATGTCAGTTACACTCACTGATTGATTGAGCTGTGATCCTATCATCACGGCCACTGTACAATTCCATCTGGCATTTAGATTCTGTGATTGGGATTGTTTGGGAAGATGGCCAAAATGATCATATCTGGCTCCCTGAAGTCTGCTTCAGCAGCTGCATGTAAACACAGTCCATGGCTCAAAATGTATTCATTTAGACAAAACAAATTTTATTTTGGGTTTGATTTAGAAGAGATAATATCAAAGATGGGAACATTTTACATGAATGAGTGAACATAATCAGTGTGCTGAATGATCAACTTCTGATATTTAATAGAAGGCCATTCAGAGTTATGGAAATTCCATATGGAATCATATCTCATGATTATCATACAAACATATAAAACCAAATTACAGTTCATGCTGATAAATCCTGGATTAGCTAAAGACACTCATAAAATTTAGCAATGTGTGAAATTTGCCAAGGTTACAATGAGGCAGTGGACTTCTTTTGTTTCTTTTAAAAAATAACTTTTACAGACATGTCACCAAACGAGCAATTAATAAGAAAGAACACATCATTAAACTCTGCTCTTAGGTAATTTACATGCCACAGTGTTCATTGTTCATAACCCAGCCATTTCTTAGTGAATCATAACATTGTCTTAATTATCACTACCATTCTCCTGTGGTTGGTTTCCTTCTCTCTTATCCAGGAATAGGTTTATAAAACCTTTGAAGTCTGCAAAGCAGGTACCTAAATGTCAGGTGGGTTGTCACCTTAGGAGCAAATTAACTCAAGTTTTCTCTCACAATGTTCTCAGGTAATAAGATATTCTTAGGTTCCTAGATGCCAGGAACAACAATGAAAAAAAATTACTTCTTTTACCACAATTACCATAAACTCTTTAGATATTCAGCTATGTACAGCTTTTTGTTCTGGATTTTGTAGAGAAGTTATTCAAAGATTAACATTTCTGGAGCCCTCAGTAAGGCAGCGTCTCTTGTGAATATGATCTGTCCTGGAACTGTTTCCTTAGACAAATAGGCAGCAACCAGCTGATACAAGGCTGACTACATGCTGAGTTAACATTATGGTGGTGGAGGGCCAGATAGGCGTGGAGTGATCCTTCTGGCCTTGTCTAAAGAAACATGCTGGCTGTAGCTATTCACACAACTACTGTGAATGAGGTCATTTCTTTTGAAATACAGACTTTTTCTTAAAAGAATCGTTGGGGCAACCGTGGTATCAGATAATAGGCCTGCCTGAATTGTGCATTTTTCAACCAATTGTTCTCATGTCATATAAATCCATTCAAAAAGAGAAAGGAATAAATTTTGCATTAGTTAGTTCTTCCTCAAAGCTGTGAGATGGTCTTAGACAATGGATTTATACTGTTTTTATATTAAATGGATACATTGAAAAGTACCCGGGCAGAGAAGGTGAATATAATGTAGGACCGTACTTCTCAGACCTTAATACATATACAGATTGCCTGGTGATCTTGTTAAAATGCAGATTGTAGCTCAGTGAGTTTGGGGCAGGACTAGGGATACTTCATTTCTAACAAATTCCCAAGTGGTACCAATGCTGCCAGTCTAAAGACCTAGTAGTGGGCCCAGTTATCAACACTTTAACTAAATCAAACACAATCTTGACACAGATGAGAACTCTGGATAGTGGTTTAGAGCACGGATTTATAACTGGAAAGACCTGGGTTTACATTTCAACTCTTCTACTCAACCACCAAGTGACTTAAGTCACTTCAGCCCTCAGAGCCCCATCTGTATGGGGAAAATTACACCGACCCCAGAGGGCTATTGCTGCACATAGAAATGTATAAATGACATATTTTATTTCAAATGCATAGCTCAGAGATTAGCATAGAGCAAGTGCTCAATAAATGGACTTGAGATCATTACTCCTGGGGCTAAGCATGGTTATGTGCCCAAGATGTGATTTGGGGTCCTTGTCTACATCATCTACATGAGCTGACACTTCAACTCCAAACTAACAATTGTTCACTTCATTTTTTTCTCTTTCAATTAGGGGATGTGAAAGTTTAACCCTTTGCTTTTCAGAATTTGCAGTTGTTTTATCAATCACAAAATTAAATGAACTTCAGGGGTACACTATATTGATATGCAATATATATGTCCCCATAAATAATTTTTAAAATTATGAGTTGCAATAATTTCTCAGTATCATTCTGTGAATATCTTCATGCCCAAAAAAGTGATAAAATAATTTAAAGTTTATACCCAGCTGTAGTTTGGAGGCCTATGTCTCACATATGTATCTGGACACACAGGCCCTCATTTCTGCTCTGAGAAGAAGCTGATTCCTCTTCTCTGTGCACCATGGACCCTTCTGTTACTTTTCCAGGCTGGAAGCACCTTAGTAGATCAGCCACTGCTGAGCCTCTATGTCTGTTGGACCCTCATAGCTCCACCAGCCCCATCACTAACTCTCTGAGTTCTAATGGTACCACGGCTGTCCTATGGCAGGAGTGAGAGGGGGCATTTGGAGAAGAGAGAATGACTTCAGCCTTCTCACTGCATTTCATTTAAGGTGCCCCCAAGCAGCATGCCATCTTCAGATGAGTCATTAAAAATGACTCATTGGGCTTCCCTGGTGGCGCAGTGGTTGAGAGTCCGCCTGCCGATGCAGGGGACACGGGTTCGTACTCCGGTCTGGGAAGATCCCACGTGACGCGGAGCAGCTGGGCCCGGAGGCCATGGCCACTGAGCCTGCGCGTCCAGAGGCTGTGCTCCGCAACAGGAGAGGCCACAACAGTGAGAGGCCCGCGTACCACAAAAAAAAAAAAAAAAAAAAAAAAAAAAAAAAAAAACTCATTGAATTATTGAAAACCTGTTTTTGCATTTTTTACAGGTTCTTTGTTCTAGGATTCAGACAGAGACTGGGAAAACAGAACAAAACAAAACTGTGATCAACATTTACTGCATCACCCTTCCCTCTTGTGAGCTCTGTGCAGGCCACGTGCCTCCACCATGACCAGAAGTGTAGCAGCTCATGACTGCAGCTGTACCCCAGATGTGCTCAGTTGTGTCTGGTCCCAATGACAGAAAGCTTGCCTTCTTTCCCTGGAAACTCTCTGAACCATGTAAATCAGCCTCTAATAACCAGTATCACCAACTAACTAGACATTTATAGACATTTCTGAATATCCTTTCACTTTGGTCATACTTAGATTCCCTCTTCTATTCTAAACATTGAGGTTCTGAGAAGATCTCACGAGGAAAATTAGGAGAAAGGAAAGAAAAGAAAATAACATGTATTGATTACTTAATATGTGAAGGCACATTGTTGGTTTCTTTACCTATAAATTCTATGCACACAACAATCTAATGAAATAGTTTGGTTTTCTGTCCCTATTGACTAGATAAAGAAATTGAAGCTTTGAGGCAACAAGTAACTTGACAAAAGTTACCATGTTAATAAGTATCCAAGTTGACATTTCAGCCCAAGTTTGGCCTCCAAGAACATACTATTTCTACTACACCATACCACAATGAACTATAAATTGAGAACAGAAGGGCCCACAGAAAGATAATCTATTAATGTGTTGAATGCTAACGAACATTAGTCAGTTGACAGGCATTAGCTGTGACACGTTTGCCAGGAATATGACCCTCTTTTTGCAAAGAGTCTCGCTATTTATAGGGCATTGAAAATTGCTTCATTGAGTTCTGGCTGCATAATGTATTAATCATATTTTAGTACAATATTACTAGTTACTAAATTCTGATGTTATAATACCCTATTTGCATGACACCACACAACTGGTTAGAAAGTAAAATAATGAAGCCATTTAAACTATTGCTTATTCTGTGATAGCTAAAAGATTTACCATTTCTAAACTCTTAATGGAATTAACTGTTTTTTTAACTAAATAGATTGAGTGAACTGGCTGATTTAGTCATTGAAATTCCAAGAACCCAAACTCTTCTCAGTTTTTATGAAGCCTAAAAGAAAGATTAATATGTACATCAATCGTCTTCAACCCTTATGGAAAAAAAAAACAAGGATCCTTTAACATTTTATTGAAAAAAATCAAAACAATACAAGTGCATACTTATTTTTTTAAAAAATCAAGTGGTTCAGAGAAGATTATAGTGAGAACCAGCAGTCTTCCATTTCACTCTTTACAGTTAGAGTACATTTGGGTTTAAGTCTAAGAAACGTAATTAAAAGTAGCTTAAACAATTAAGAAATATATTATCTCACATATCGAAAAGTCTCTATGCAAGGAGGCTCCAGATGTGTGGCTCAGGATTGTGACCCCACTGCTCAGGAACCATCAGCATGTAGCTTTGTCCCCTCATAGTCACAAGATGGCTGCAAGCTGCATCTGTTTCAAGCAGTAGAGAAAGATTGTCTCCCCAGTTAGGGAACAGACGCCCTGCCCTTCTCTTCAGGTTGATTAGGCTCCTCCCCCGGCTACAACTGAAAGTAGTCAATGAAACTTCAGGCACTATTTGTCCATGTCAATAATTCTCTACCTAATCAGATCCAGTACCCCTTTTGAACACAAATTTTTCATAATCCCCTCTTTCCTAGCCTGGTAACATGTGATGGATATAGTAACATATCTACACACACAACCTCAGAAAATACATATATTAACAACGTTTTTCAGACAAGCTCAGTTAGGTTTAGATCCTTGGATGAAAGCTGAATAAAACACACTCCTTCCCAGACCCAGATCCACACAGTGGACATGAATATCATGTCTCAGCTTCTGCTTTGTTTTCTATCTGCCTTGTCCAGTGCTGGGAGGTTCTGAACTGCCATTAGTGTTCAATTTTGCCATCCAAGCCTTAGAGCAGGGCATATCCTACTGAAGGAAGGCTCTTCAACCCCAAATCTTCTCTTCCTTTCTGTATGACTCACTAGTACTAACTGATTCTTACCAATTTAAATTCAGACCATCGTGATCATTGGAGAAACTGCTGTTCAAGTGAGTGAGATCTCAGGGGTCTCAGATACAAGATACAAAGTTCAACGTCTTCTTTGTGTGAGTACTCCTCACAGACAGATCTTAGAGACTGAGTAGTCTGGATTTCTTAAATTCAGCCTTTCCCTGGGTCAAGTTTGCTCTACCTTACTAAAGGGGAGAGAGGGGCAGACAATGAACATCTATTAAACTCCTACTGTGTGTCAAGAACAATTTCCATGTGACACACTTTTTAGTTCTCACTAGGATACTCTGAGACAGCTGTTTCTGCCCTTGATCTACAGATGCCAAGACTGCATCTCTGTCTCTGATAGGTAGATGGGGTAGAGAGCAGCATGGAAATGCGGGGCTGCAAATTGAGCTGAGTCCTGTTTGAGTCCAAACCCATTTGAGTCCAAAGCCCAGCCTCTTTACAGACATCAGTGAAGTCATTCTCACCTTGTCTGCCATCTTGTTTCTACTGTTATTTTAAATTAAAGTGTTCTTGGGTTTCCCTAGTCCCAGAAGAATTCAGAGTAATCTAATCTCCACATCTCTAAGTCTAACCTCCACATTTATTGCTTAAATTCATTTCCCAGTGGTCACCTGATTCTACTTAAACAATTTCTGTATTAAGAAAGTCTCTGTTCTGGAGGCAGCCCAATCCATCTTCATACGCAATGGTTGTTACAAAGCTCTTTCAGAACTTGCCTCCCTGAAGTCTGGCCCACTGGAGCCAGTTCTGTTCTCCACAGCCTCCTTGGATAAGTTAAATTCTATTTCACTTGGTGGCCCTACGAGTATTTGAGCCAAAGTCCACTTGACTGTTTTTCATGCACAGCGAATGGCTCCATTGCAGATCAGTTCATCAGTACTTGAGGTATTATTTTATTCTTTGATGCCGAAATCTTTCTGCTTTCCTCCCTGACAGCAAGCCTTGTCTAACATATCCCTTTGCAAATGGTTCCTATTTTCTAGCTTCCTGTGACCTACTCCATCCTTACCCTGGCCTCTGACTAATACTTTTCTCATATTCCTAGGTTTGATTTTTCTTTCAATTAAACTCTGCTGGCTCTGGTTCAATGATTACACATTTACATTTATCAACATGAACATTTCATTGAATATGCATGAACAGAGGCTTGACAGTGGCAGAAAAATATTTACAAAAATCAGTCAATTATTTTTGAGCTTAGCAACAATGCAAAAGAGAAATTTCATGGTAATCATATTTGAGCTCAGGTATGCTATAAACCAGTGGCTCTCAAAGTGTGGTTCATGAACCAGCAGCATTAACATTACATGAAAATTTGTTAGAAATGCAAATTCTTAGGCTGGCCCTTAAGCCCACTGAATCAGTAACTCTGAGGTGGGGTCCAGCAACCTGTGTTTTAACAAGCTGTCCAGGTGATTCTGCTGCACACCACAGTTTGAGAATTGCTATAAACTAGCTGGGCTTGTGTCCTTGATAAGAACAATTAACACCTTTGGCATTCTTTACATATTTGCAAAACACTTTCACCAACATTATTCAGACTGTCTCGACTCATCACTTTTCATGGAAAATTAATGAGGGTAAACTAGATCTTGGATGGTAAATAAATTTTGTATTAGTTGCCAGCTCTTATCAATTAGTAGTGATTCCCTGGAGAATGATGGCTTCAGAGTCATAGAGACTTAAGAAAGTTATGTAACTTTTAAATTTCTGTTTCTTCATCTATAAAGCAGGAATTATATTACTATCTCCACACCCAGGCTCAGTAGGAAACTGCTCATTTGGTTGTTCTGTCATGAGCACGAGAGAAGGAAGTAGAGGCATTTGTACCATAAAGTTGCTTACCCTGGACTAGAAACTCTCCATCCTAAATTCTCTAGCTGTAATTCCAAGGAGGAAATTTAAGGGAATAAGCTCTTTATTTAAACAACAGTCATCCAGTTTAGAGTAGAGAAGAGTTTCCAAGGAAATATTTCATTATATATGGGCCCCAAGAAGATACTGACTAAACCTGAGGGAGAACCCCTCTTGGGTTCTAGAAAAAAACTAAGAAAAATAAGTAAAAATAGTCAAACAACATAAAAGTTACCACTTCTTAAAGATACAATTTTCTGATCCCTACAAGTTCTAGCAAATGAAGCAAAGAACTTTATAATGTCACCAATGTTATGATATTAAGATAACAATTCAGATTCTAAGATAAGTAACCATGGTCCAGTTTAGACAGATTGATGTAAATGTCCAGTCACTTCTCCAGGAATCCTTTCCTTCTGGCTTCCTGTATGTTTTCTGGTGTCATCTATCCCACATCTGGGACCTGAACTAGCTAAAATCTTGTCTTCTTAGTAAAAACACCCCAAACTGAAATACATTTCTCACCCACTTGGACCCTCCCACTTATTCTTTTGCTAGTCTGAGTGATGAGCTTAGCTCATTGTTGACACAAAGTGAGGTGATGACTGACAGCTTTGAACCCCAGTGGATGATTTGAGTTTAGCTGGCTCAGATGATCAGGTCTACTGTACACCTGTTGAATGACTTAATGAATGAATCCTTCTTTATAGTCTTCCTCCATGGAGCCACACACACATACACAAAGGGAAGTAGTTTTGCAGAAGTCTACATATTATACTTTTCCAATACAATGATAGATGAATCAGATAATGAAAAGATGGAAAGCAAATCAGTTCACATATAGTAGGAGATTAGGCGTTGTCTAATAATTCCTGTTAGTAATTGTTCGAAATAAGACAATGCAGAGCATCCTGGCAATTTTGAACACATTCTCAAAGGGCACTAAATTAGTTGTCCTCAATCTAAAATCACTGACTCCTAGTGAACCATAAGAAACCTTTATATTTTCATGGCTTGATTACCCCAACATAACAGCAGTATGAATTAGGTAGGTAAGAAGAGATCATTGCATTTGCATTTGACCCAAACACCTACCTTCAGTAATTTACTTAATTACTTATAGTCTCAGTTTCCCTATGCCCTTTCTCAAAGTTGACACAGAATGGTTCAAGATGGTGACATAGGAGGAGCCTGAACCCATCTTCTCCCACAGACACACCAAATCAACAGCTCCATATGGAACAATTTCCTCTGCAAAAAAAACTTTAAAACTTGTTGATCAACTTTTGCACACCAGGTGAATGAAAAAATCCCACATCAAAGCAGATAAAAGAGGCTGAGACACAGTCTCACCATAAATCCCACCGCTGGGATGGCAAGCCACAATTAGGAGGGAACTCACAATCCCTAGCTTCTCCCTGAGGAGAGGAGGGTTTGAATCCCACATCTGGCACCCTGACGTATAAGACCTGCACCTGAGAGAAGAGCCCCCAAAGCATCTATCTTTGAAAGTCAAAGTTGCTTTAATGTGCTGCTTTTTCAATCCTTAGGTGCTCTGCCGATGATGGTGTTTCCATATTGGATCTTTCACTGTAGATATTAATAAACCCTAAAATAATCTTTGCAAACTAGAGCTACAATAATGTCACTATAAAATGTTCACGAGATATGGATTTTTCTTAACAGTTGTTTTTGATAGTTTGGTTCTACTCTGACAAAGCAAGAAAATGGGTCTTAAGGCAATTTGCGAATGGGTAGAAAACCATGATAAATTCTACATCAAGAGCATCTTTTCTAGACACTTCTCCACTTAAGCCACACATGGTAATCTGCAGCCCGGCTATTACTCCCCAAGTCATTAGCAAACAGTGAGCTTCAGAACACTGGAATACCCAGTCATGTTAGCCATCCCAGCTCTAGGAATCCTGTCCAGAAGAGCAACTCTTGTAATCCCACCCAGGCAGCAATTTTCACTGCTTGGGCATTCACCAGAGTGCACAGAGGACTCACTAGGCAGAGAGCTGAAGGAGTTGGAAGTGAAGGCAGGCTCCTCTCATCTGTTGGCCCCATGCCCAGGGCATCAGGCTGAGTGATATCATTAAAAAGGGAGTAGGATAACCCCACCTGTCTCTAAATATATCATTCACTGGGCTTGTCCCTTATAATTCATTACTCAAATGAGATAATGACATAATGCACATGATATCCATGACATAATTTATATAAAATCCTTAAACACAGTGTCTGGCACATAGTAAGATGTCAATAAATTTAACTCTTAGAAATATTATTAGTTGTTCGTATGAAGTGAGGCATTAAAAGTACATTAGACACAAGGCAGTATACTGTCAGTATACTGAGCCCTGAACACACATTTATACTCAGTCCAACAATGGCTCTCTAGATTCAACCTCCAGCCCTGATAGGACCCCTAGGAATAGGACACAAGGAATAGTCATTAGTACTCATACCAATCCTCATACCAATTTGTACTCCATACCAATTATTTTGATTCAACTCTAAGCCCTGTTAGGACCCCTAGGAATAGGACACAGGGTGAGGCTCTTTGATTTGAAAGACGTAGAGGGTTGATAAGGGAGGGCAGAGTCAGTAGGGCACTGTGATGGGACCAGATGAGGATGCTAGGGTCCTGTTGGGAAAATTAAGATCTCAAGTGGAGGAGAAAGATGAAAGCTATGTGGAGTAACATAAAGAATCCTGCTCAAGAATCAGGAGACATGGTCCTCATCCAAGCTCAGTCCCCAGCTAGCTGTGTGACTTTCCCAAGTCACTCAGCCTCTCTGAGTGTTAGTATTTCTACTACAAAGTGAAGGGGTGGGGTTAGTCACCTCTTAGAACCCTCTAAAAGTACCAAAGGCAAAGCTTTTCTACCTTTCCTTAAACCAGGCTCTATATGTAGTAAGTTCAGAGTACAGAGGAAAACTTTGAAGAGTTCTACAAATGTAACAACGGTCAGAGCTATATCAGGTGACTTACAAGTGAGTCAAGATCAAAAATCTACACTTTATAAAATAAGGTACAGTGTCTGTTGTCTCAAGGTTCCAGTAAATCTTATCTACATCTTGCATTCTTTTGCAGTGTAAAACCAGTAAAGATACTTAAAATAAATATGTTTCAACTGGTAGAGAACAGACATGTCAGAATCTTTGCAAGTGTTAAGAGTTTGAAAATACATATGCTCTAACACTGGTTTGTTTCCATTCATGATATATAATTTGTTTTGAAATTCTAAATAATGTTGAAGAAAGCCATGAAATTGTTATATTTATCAAAATAAGGAGGTGAGTTACCAAAAAGATAGAAAAGAACTGGATGTTTAAGGTGAGGATGTTTTGATTTTTCTCTTGCTACTTTCTAAGGCAAGTAAAAGCTTTCTATCAACCTCCCTGCTTTAGTAAAATAATAGGCTTAATGTTTTGGGGTGTTCATACAAAAAGAGAAGTAAAGGGGAGTTTGAAAGTTCTCCCAAGCTCAGCCCAGTGATTTATGAAGATAGAAATAGAAAGTGATATGGAGTATGAGGATCCCAGCAAGATTCCTGAGTCAGTGGCAGAAGTCCGGGATGAAGAAAGGAGCAACTGATGAGAAATTTTTATATAAATGAAGAGCCTCAGAATTCAGCTGAGCTCCCCCTCCCCCACCCCACCAAAAAAGTCAACACTGGCTCCTCAGCTCCCACCAACTTATGTGCAAGAAAGCTTTGGCAGGAGGTGCAATTTAACAGCAGTGTTCATCCAATCTTCACAGACCAAGAGGACACTGCTACAGTTCCATTTTTAAGGTATGTGCTTTGAGCTGCTTTGCCAGCCAGGGAGATGGATAGGTTTGCAACCATCTATATACGTCCTTTAGCCTCAAAGCAAACACATTTGACTCTGAGCACAAATGTGCAGGCAGCTGTCCAAGGTCAGAAGTATGGTCTGTGGTCCTGGCTCAGATTAAGGTTCATGTATCTTCATGGGGCTGCATCCAACCAATATGCAGTGAGCGATTCTTCTGATTATTCTTCCTAAAATACTTCTTTGATTATTTCATTGCACTAGTCCTTCCATGGTCATAGGATAAAAGATCAATATACAAAAGTAAAATGTATTCTTGTATGCTGCATCAAACAATTGAAAAATTAAAATTAAAAAAATATTATTCACAGCAACATCAAAAAACTGTTTAATATTTGGGATTTAATCTTAAAAAAGACACTTAAGACATGAAAATTGTAAAATATGCTGAGAGAAATTAAAGAGAACCTAAGTAAGTGAAATGACATATGCATGAATTAGAAGATTAAATATTGTTAAGATATCAGGTCTCTACAAATTGATCTATAGATTTGTATTAGCCTTGGTTCTCCAGGGAAACCGAATCAATAGACTAGAATCAACACAATCAACTATATATATAGTTGCACTAGTCCTGTATATATAGTTGCACTAGTAAAAATTTAGAGTTAATTCTAAAGTTTGTATGAAAATGTGATGAACCTGAATACAGATAAACCTCATTTTATTGCACTTTTCTATATTGCACTTCACAGATATTGTGTTTTTTACAAATTGAAGGTGTGTGGCAGCCATGTGACAGCAAGTCTATTGGTGCCAATTTTTCTAACACTATTTGCTCACTTCATGTCTCTGTGTCACATTTTGGTAATTCTCTCAAATTTCAAACTTTTTCATTATTATTCTATTTGTTATGGTAATCTGTGATCAGTAATTTTTTTTTTTTTTTTTTTTTTTTTTTGCGGTACGCGGGCCTCTCACTGCTGTGGCCTCTCCCGTTGCGGAGCACAGGCTCCGGACGCACAGGCTCAGCGGCCATGGCTCATGGGCCCAGCCGCTCCGCGGCATGTGGGATCCTCCCGGACCGGGGCACGAACCCGCATCCCTTGCATCGGCAGGCGGACTCTCAACCACTGCGCCACCAGGGAAGCCCTGTGATCAGTAATTTTTTAATGTCACTATTGTAATTGTTTTGGTGCACCATGAACAATGCCCATATAAGATGGCAAACTTAATAATTGTTATGTGTGTTCTGACTACTACACCAACTGCTGTCTCTGTCCATTTTCTCAGGCCTTCCTGTTCCCTGGGAAACAACAATATTGAAATTAGGCCAATTAATAATTCTACAATGGCCTCCGAGTGTTCAAATGATAGGAAGAGTCACACGTCTCTCACTTTAAATCAAAAGCTAGAAATGATTAAGCTTAGTGAGGAAGGCACGTTGAAAGCTGATAGGACAAAAACTAAGCCTCTTGTGCCAGTTAGCTGAGCTGTAAATACAAAGAAAAAGTTCTTGGAGGAAGTTAAAAATGCTACTCTAGTGAACACACAAATGATAAGAAAACAAAACAGCCTAATTGCTCTATAGATAAATTCTTTTGGTCTGGATAGAAGATCAAACCAGCCACAACATTCCCTTAAGCCAAAGCTGAATCCAGAGCAAAGCCCAAACTCTCTTCAATTTTATGAAGGCTGAGAGAGGTAAGGAAGCTGCAAAAGAAAAGTCTGAAGCTAACAGAGGTTGGTTCATGAGGTTCAAGAAAAGAAATTGTTTCCATAACATAAAAGTGCAAGGTGAAGCAGCAAGCACTGATGTAGAAGCAGCAGCAAGTTATCGAGATCCAGCTAAGATAATCAGTGAAGGAGGCTACACCAAACAACAGATTTTCAACATAGACTAAAAGTCTTCATGTTGGAAGATGCCATCTAGGGCTTTCATAGCTAGAGAGGAGAAGTCAATGCTTGGTTTCAAAGGAAGGCTGACTCTCTTGTTAGGGGCTAATGCAACTGGTGACTAGAAGTTGAAGCCAATGTCCATTTACCATTCCAAAAGTCCTAGGGCCCTTACAAATTATGCTAAATCTACTCTGCCTATGCTCTATAAATGGAACAACAGAAGTCTGTGACAGCACATTGGTTTACAGCATGGTTTATTGAGTATTTTAAGCCCACTATTGAGAGTGACTGCACAGAAAAAAAGATTCTTTTCAAAATACTGCTGCTCACACCTGGTCACCTGAGAGCTCTCATGGAGAGGTACAAGGGGATTTAAGTTGTTTTCTTGTCTTCTAGCACAACATCCATTCTGCAGCCCATAGATCAAGGAGTCATTTCAACTTTCAAGTATTATTATTTAATAAATCCATTTTGTAAGCCTATAGCTGCCATATATAGTGATTCCTCTGGTGGACTTGGCAAAGGTCAATTGAAAAGTTTCTGGGAGGGAGTCTCCATTCTAGGTGCCATTAAGAACATTCATGATTCATGGGAAGTGGTTGAAATATCAACATTAATAGCAATTTGGAAGAAGTTGATTTCAACTTTCCTGGATGACTTTAAGAAGTTCAAGATTTCAGTGGAAAAAGTAATTGCAGTTGTGGTAGAAATAGCAAGAGAACTAAAGTTAGAAATAGAGCCTGAATGTGTGACTGAAGTGCCACAATTTCATTATACAAATTTAACGGACGAAAGTGGTTTCTTAAAATTACATCTACTCCCATTGAAGATGCTGTGAAGATTGTTGAAATGACAACAAAAGGGTTAAGAACATTAAATAAACTCAGTTGATAAAGCAACAGCAGGGTTTCAGAGGATTAACTCTGATTTGGAGGAAATTCTAATGTGGGTAAAATATTATCAAACAGCATTGCATGCTACAGAGAAGTCATTCATGAATTCTCTGACTTGCTGCAATCGATGAAGCAAACTTCATTGTTGTCTTATTTTAAGAAATTTCTGCAGCATCCCCAACCTTCAGCAACCATCAGTCAGCAGCCATAAACAATGAGGCAAGACCCTCCTCCAGCAGAAAGATTACAACTGGCTGAGGACTCAGATGGTGGTTAGCATTTTGTTAGCAATAAAGTATTTTTCATTTAATGTATATACATTTTCTTAGACTTAATGCTATTGCACACTTAATAGAGTAAAATACCTAGTAAACATTACTTTTATATGCCCTGGGAAACCAAAATATTCATGTGACTTGCTGTATTGTGATATTCACTTTATTGCAGTGGTCTGGAACTGAACTTGCAATATCTCCAAGGGATGCCTTGTAGCCAAAACAATTTTGAAAGTGAATGACAAGTTTGAGGACTCACACTATCTGAATCCGAGAGAAACTATAGTACTATAGAAATCAGGCAGGTTTGGAAGTGGTATTAGTCTAGACAAATATATCAATGGGAAAAATTAAGAGTACAGAAATAGATCCAAACGTTAATGGTCAATTTACTTTCAACAAATCTGTAAGTAATTCAATGGAGAAAGGAATGCCATCCTAACAAATAATGCTGGGAAAACTGGATACACACATGGGGGAAAAATAAGTAAGTAATCATCTATCTCTACCTTACACCACACACAAAAATTAATTCTAAATGAATTACAGATCTAAACATAAGAGCTAAATCTATAAAACTTCCAAAAGAAAAGTCTCAAACTAGAAACAACTTAAATGCTCATCAACAGGAGAATGAATAAATAAACCATGGTATAGTCTTGCAATGAAATACTAGTCAGCAATAAAAAGGGCAAACTACTTACACATACAAAGCACAGATGAACCCCAAAATATTATGCTGAATAAAAAATTGTGGATTTGAGAAAATATATACTTAATCATATAAACAATGCTCTAAATAAAACATCAAGCTTTTTTTCCACCATCCCATACCCCCTTCCAGCCAATTTTAACCTCCAAATAGGCAACTAGTTTTGTGTTTTCTAACTCCATAAATAAATTTTGTCAGTTCTGGAACTGCATATAAATGGAATTATACAATAAATACTTTTTCATATCTGTAGTCTGATAAAATTTTAAGATATTAATGTGCATGTACTGTGTGAATATACAATGTATGTGTATATATATATATATATATATATATTACATCCCACATATGTCACTTTGGTGAAACTAAAAGACCTTTTTATCAATGAAATAATCGAAATTTTTGTTTGAAAATACAAAACAGACCTGCGTAGTTACTTCAACTTTTCAATAATTAATTAGTGTACTCATGGAACATAAAAATGTTTTAGATTGTTCTGGAGGTAGCAAGCACAGTAGAAAGCACACTGGTAGGAAGTTGAGAAATATTTTCCAATATCCTGGCCCTGCTATTAACTACTAATAGTAACTCAGACAAGTCATTCAATCTCTTTGAGCCTCACTTCCTTCAGAGGTTACACTCGTTGGTCTTCCACCTTCAAAATTTCATGATAGAACTTCCACTCTATTGTGTATTACCAACTAGAAAACATGACCAACCTATTGCTGATAACAATAAATATCAAAAGATTGATATCATTTAGATCTAGTTCTTTGACCAAAGTGCAATTAAGTAAGAGATTAATGACAAAAGATTACTAGAAAAAGATCCTCTATTTGGAAATTAAGAACTGTGAGGTGAAAAAAGAGGAAAAATGTTTAA
The DNA here is from genome assembly GCF_039906515.1 of Pseudorca crassidens. Lineage (NCBI taxonomy): Eukaryota > Metazoa > Chordata > Mammalia > Artiodactyla > Delphinidae > Pseudorca > Pseudorca crassidens. The sequence continues at coordinate 71,923,970 of NC_090304.1, read as the reverse complement.
ATATTCAGAATGAAACAATAATAAAATATTTTTCAGGACTAATGAGATGTAGCTAAAATGATTTGAAGGGAGTAATTTGTAGCCTTGAAATCATTTATTATAAAGGAAAATCATTGAAAATTAATGAGCTAAGCATCAAAATTGAAAATTAGAAAAAGGAAATCAGAATAAACACAAAGAAAATAGAAGAACAAAAATAATAAAGATGAGGGCAGAAATGAAGAGAGGAGCTGCAAAGCAAAAATTTAGCCTTTCTGAAAGCAAATCATAGGCAAGACCGATCAATAAAAAAATGGTACCTGATAAAGGAGTCTACCGACAGATTTTATAGGATTAAAAATGTAAGATGATATGAACAACTCTGTGTCAAAAATTTGAAAACTTAGATAAAAAGGAAAAGTTCCCAGGAAAATATAATTTACCAAAACTTGCTTAAGAGGAGTTAAAAATATGAGCCTATAACCATTAAAAATCATTAAAAAAGAATCTTCCCACACAAATAAAGCAGGCTGGAAAAGCTTTCTCCGAACATTAAAAGAAAAAATAATTAGAAACATATGCAAACTAGTCTAGTGCCCAGAAAAGAGGAACATTCTCTAATTCAGAGCTAGCACAGTCTGGAGAGTTAAACTTGACAATGACAATATGAAAAAGATAATATGATGAGCCAATCTCCTTCATGCAATTAGTTCCAAGAAATCCTAAATGAAATACTGGCAAACTCTATTTAGCAACATATAACAATCTTTAAAAAGATGATACATCAAGACTAAGTTTGTTTTTTCCCACTTATTGATTAGGGTCAGCAAATTGTCATAATAAATTCTAAAATGTATACTGACTCACATAATAGAAGTTTACTTTTTACTCATGAAAAGTCCAAATCAGTTCATTTGCCTCCATAAGAGGATTGAGAGACCCAGGAACCTCCCATCTTTATGGCAGAGATGACTCCCATCTTTAAGGTAGAGACAGCTCTACCATCTTTAGTAATTGCCTTCCAAGAACCCACACTAAGGCACATTAAGCTGTGGAAGAGAAATACGGAGGGTTGATAGCACATGGGAGATTGTATTAGGCCAGGCCTGGAAGTGGTGCATACCACTCAGTCCATTGGCCTGGTCTCAGTCACGTGTGCCACCTGACGGCAAGGGCGGCCAGTAGCATACCTTCTCTGCATGCCCAGGGAGAAGAAACATGGGTGGAGAGAACTGCTAGCCAGTATCTGCAGCATCCCAATGACACCACATCATTTCTCACATGAGCCTGTAAAAGGAGAGAGAGTATACAGTCATTTCAAGAGATGTAGAAAGTAATCATTTAAGATGTGTCATATGTTCATGAAAAAAATGTATCAAACTAGGAAGAAAACTGTCTTAACTTGGTATAGAGTAACTGCAAAATAAAATTAACTGCAAACATCCCACTTAATGGTAAAACATTGAAATTTTTCCTCATGGGAACAAAAATATATATATATAACTGGGAGGTGATGGATGTATTAATTAACTTGATTGTGGTAATCATTTCACCCTGTATATATGTTAAATCATCACGTTGCACATTTTAAAAGAATCACATGTACAAACTAAATATATACAATTTTTATTTGTCAAGCATACTTCAGTAAAGCTGGGGGGGAAAGATGAAGGTAAGGATTCTCATTATCACTATTCATAGTAAATGCTGTATTGGAGGTCATAGTCAATACATAAATAACAAAAATAAATAAATAAATAACATGTAAAAGATCAAAAAGCAAGTAACAAAACTGGTGTTTTTTTATGAATTATATGATTGGCTACATAATAAACCTAAGCGTTTATTTTCCTCTAATTTAGAGAAAAACATCATAATGAATTAGAGAATTTAGTAGGCTTTGAGGATAAAAAACTAACATTAAAATATATCAATTGAATTTTACATACCAGCCATACAAACCAAAATATATAATTTAAAGTGCCACTTGTAATATCTTCAAAAATATATATTTATTAGATTTTCCTGGGATTCATCTAATAAATTATGTGAGAACTTTGTGGAGAAAATTATCAACTTCATTAAAAGAAGAGCTAAATAAATGTATAAGGAAGACTTACTATCACAAAGATGTCAATTCTCCTTAGTGAATCTATAGATTTAACGCAATCCCAATTAAAATCCTAATAGGATGTTCATAGACCTTGACATGATTATAAAATTTAAATGGAAAAACAGAAGGGAAAGACATTCCCAAAATTCCTTTAGAAGAATATGATGTAGGGAGGGACAGCCCTACCATATATCACTAGTTATTATTAAAATATTAAAATGAAACAAAGTGGTATTGGCCAAATGAGAGACAAACAGTTCAGTGGAGAGAGCCCAGAGCAGACCTGCATGTACAGGTCCTCCTTATACATAACAGAGGGGTAATTGCAAATCAGTGGAGAAAGGAGAGACTAGTCAATACATAAAGGAGGGGCAATGAGTTATCCTACAGAAAAGAATAAAACTGAATTCCAACCTAACCTAATCAGTTCTGAATGGATTAGGGCATAAAGGTAAAAGGCAAAATATAACATTTTAGATTGATATGTAGGAGAATATATTTATGATTTCAGTTTTAGGAAGAATTTGCTTTAATATATACCAACCATAAAAGAAGATTGATAAGTTCAACTAAAGTTAAAAAATTAATTCCATAATGAACAGAATGTCTTCTTGTTTGTGACAAGGCAATATAAAGGAAATGGAAAGAAAATCAGAAGCTAAAATAAATATCTGCAGCATATAACTAATAAAAGATTACTATTTATAAAAGACAGAAAGGAGCTCCTAAATTCCTCATATTAGAATAAAACAGATATTATAATAAGAAATGGACACGTAGATAACAGAAGGGGAAACATAAATGGCAAATAAACATATGAAAATGTTCTCAGCCTCATTAGTAAAATTGCAGTGAGGTGCCAGTTTATACTCATCAGTTTGGAAAAATATTAAGAAGCCAGAGAATACGTAGTTGGGAAGAGTGCAGAACAATAGCAACCCTAATATGCTGTTAGTAGGGGTTGAAATTGGCACAATTGGCACAATGGAACCTATATGGCATTATCTAGAAAAACTGAATATGTCATACACTGAGACATGGCAGTTTCATTATTGGGACTAAAATCTAGAAAATCTCATGCTCATATGTATCAGAAGACATGGACAAGAATGTTTAAAATAGTGTTGTTTATAATGGTAAAAATGGAAAACAACCCAAACTTTCACCAGTAAGAAAGCGGTAACCAAATTGCAACACAGTATATAATGCAGCACTGCATGGGATTGAAAATATCTGAAGTCAGTTTACATGCATCCACATAGATAAACCTCACAAATGTGAAACTGCACAGAACAAGCAGGTTGCAGAATTATACCCTCAACCTGAGTCCACTTAGAAAAAGTTAAGGGATATTATCGTATTTGGTTTTAAAATAAGCCCTGGGATAGGTAAACACAATATCCACCATAATGGTTAAGTCTGGGGAGGGAGAGGGATTGCATCAGGGAGGGCTTAATGGGGCCTTCCAATGACCTACTGGTAATAATTTCTTCCTTTCTTACACTGCAGAGGTGAGTGTGCAGATGTTCATTTTTGTCTTTTTTAAATATACTTCATTTGTATGCTATAAATATTCTTCTGTGTATGTAAATATTTAATTTAAGCATTTAAAAAATTCTCTGATTTTCTATGCTAGTTAAGTGCTAGAGACTTAAGGGAAGTCACCTAGTTATACAACAAAAAAAGGATATTCCTTTTGGTATATTTCCCTGGTAATTAGAAATTTCTTCTCATTTTCCTCCTTGTTTTGACAAAGGATAAAACAAATGTTCTTTAGGGAAAACCAGGGATCATTCTAGATACCACCTCCATATTTTGAGATGTCTTTGCCCTTTATTTAAATGATAAATCAGTAGTAACTTTGGGCCTTACTCTGAACTAAAAGAAGTAAACTGCAAAGTGAAGGATCAGGTCCCAGCCATAAGGAAACAAGACCAGCTGCAAAATGCCTCTTACTTTTGCAAGAGCTTTTATACTGTTAGGACACGATTATTATATATTGGGTTGGCCAAAAAGTTCGTTCGGGTTTTAACATAACATCTTATAGAAAAACCTGAATGAAATTTTTGGCCAACCCAATACATTTACCAGTGAGGTTTATGAGGAACATGGAAGAGAAACAACATGGACAGAATTAAAAGCCTTTCATGAGAGAATCAAGGTGGAGATTCAATTTTCCTGATTCCTAGTTCTACATTCTTTCTTTCTTTCTTTCTTTCTTTTGCGGTATGTGGGCCTCTCACCGTTGTGGCCTCTCCCATTGTGCAGCACAGGCTCTGGACGCACAGGCTCAGCGGCCATGGCTCACGGGCCCAGCTGCTCCGCAGCATGTGGGATCCTCCCAGACCGGGGCATGAACCCGTGTCCCCTGCATCGGCAGGCAGACTCTCAACCACTGCGCCACCAGGAAAGCCCCTACATTTTTTTTTTTTAAACACACATTATGGGGCTTCCCTGGTGGTGTAGTGGTTGAAAAATCTGCCTGCCGATGCAGGGGACACGGGTTCGAGCCCCGGTCTGGGAAGATTCCACGTGCCGCGAAGCAGCTGGGCCCATGAGCCACAACTACTGAGCCTGCGCGTCTGGAGCCTGTGCTCCGCAACAAGAGAGGCCGTGATAGTGAGAGGCCCGCGCACTGCGATGAAGAGTGGCCCCCGCTCGCCACAACTAGAGAAAGCCCTCGCACAGAGACGAAGACCCAACACAGCCAAAAATAAATAAATAAATTTATTTAAAAAACCCAACAAAAACAAACCACACATTACATTATATATGAAGGATAAATTCATAAATATTTAAAAAAAATTTAGGCAGTTGACAGGCCAAGAGATTTTTTAAAATTGAAATGTAGTTGATTTACAATGTTTCAGGTGTACATCCAAGTGATTCAGTTATAGCTATATATCTATTCTTTTTCAGACTCTTTTCCATTATAGTTTATTACAAGATATTGAATATAGTTCCCTGTGCTATACAGTAGGATCTTGTTGGTTATCTATTTTATATATAGTCATGTGTGTCTGTTAATCCTAAATTCTAAATTTATCCATCCTCCCCATTTCCCCTTTGGTGACCATGAGTTTGTTTTTCTGTCTGATTCTATTTTGTATCATTTTTTAGATTCCACATGTAAATGATATCATATGATATTTGTCTCTCTCTCTCTGACTTACTTCACTTAGTATGATAATCTCTAGGTCCATCCATGTTGCTGCAAATGGCATTATTTCATTCTTTTTTATGGCTGAGTAATATTCCATTGTATATATGTACCATATCTTCTTTATCCATTCATCTGTTGATGGACATTTAGCTTGCTTCTATGCCCTGGTTATTGTAAATAATGCTACTAAGAACATTGGAATGCATGTATGTTTTCAAGTTATAGTTTTCTCCAGATATATGCCTAGGAGCGAGACTGCAGGATCATATGGTAACTCTGATAAGTATTTTTAGATGAGGGATATTTGCCAAGCCCACCCAAATGTAAATATTATTATTTTTTCTCTCTTTCTCTTTCTCTCTCTTTCTCTCTCCCCTTTCTCCTCTCTCTTTTTTCACACACACAGTGGAGGCATCTCTGTCCACACATCATTTTGACATAGAGAAATGGAACTTTAACTACTAGACATAGGTGGTTGCTTGAATTTCTAGAACTATACAGATCTGCTTCACATGGCCAGTGAGGATGACCAGGCCCCTGACTGCCTCTGCCATCAGAAGGCCTCATCCACTTTGTACCACCAGCCCTTTCTGATACAGTCTCGCATCTCTTACCCTAGTCTTCTTAGCAAGCTAATGCTTTTTTCCTCTTTCCTTGGAAAAACAATTTAGTGTGAGCCCCTTTTATGGCTTCCAGATAATAAAAATGTTACCTAATAATATCACAATGTTGTTAAGAATGTTACAGGACATTGAGTGTCCCAATAGGGGCAATTAAAGGCCATGGGGGAATAAAATAGAGAGAGGCTGAGATGAGGTACCAGGGGACTTTTGGGGATGAAGGAAATGCTCTGTTTCTTGGTTATGGCGGTGGCTACATAGGCATATATATTTTCAAATGCACACTTAAACAAATATTTAAAATGGGTTCATTTGATTGTATATAAATTACTCCCAAATAAGTTGACTAAAAAGGGAGAGTGTGTCTTGAATAATTCAAGCCATTTGCCTCCACGCACCCCTCCCCCCACACCCCACCTTTCGCTTTCCAAGAGGAGACAAAATCAGTCTAGGAAGATTCACCTAATATCACTGCCACTGCCTCTCGTCACCCACCTTGGTCTACACACAGAGTGAATGGGGGGAAAGGAGAAGGAAGGAAATGAGGGGTCAGATCTGGGTGGAGTCTGTAGCCTTGTGTACATTCAGTGGTAAGGGGTAGGGGCAAGGTAGAGAGGTATCCTTCCCACAAAGCCAAGGGAAGCACTGAAGTTCTCAGAGAATCACCCACAGATCCAGGAGTATGTGGAGTAAGGGAACCTGGTATCTTGTGGCCCTGCCGTATTCTTGCTGAGATGCGGAATCTGCAAGCCTGCTTAGGATTGCCACAGGAGGTAAGCTGGGCATGATGTGGGCATTCTTGGGAGAGTCTGCCATGTATACCCCAAAGTTTTGAGTTGTAAATAAACATAGGGAACGGATGCCACTTATTTCTGGAGATTTCTGAAGGACGAAGTCTTGTTGGAGCACTTCAGTGGGGTAAGAAGGGACCCTGGATTATTGTGCCCAGGAAAAAGATGGAGGAGGCCACCAATATATCCAGTTCTCACAGTCATTGGGGAGTTAGAAAGATGACCCTGATGGTTCTCCTGATCCATGGAGGGTGTCCATGGGTCAAAACAAGGAACAGGAGTCACCGAGTGGCCAAATGAGGCAAAGCCCTACATGGAAAAGAGGCAGGAATGTAGACCACTGGTAGAGTAGATAGAAGCACAGGCCCCCTCTCTGAAGGGTCCTTGATGATGAAGGGGGTCAAGGTGAAGTGCTCTTCCATCTCACCCTCAGGAAAACTACTTACATCTCCTACATCATACCAGTGGAGTCTCCAGGAGCAGCAGAACCAGACCAAACCACTGTGGGGCCTGGGACACTTGGTCACCACCCTACGGCCAGTTATAGAAGATTCCACCTCAGTTCTCATCTCTTGCCCCCATCCTCACCAGGAGGCTGGGTCTTGAGGTGCAGCTGGTGAGGAAACATCCCAAAGTCAAGGCATAAACTGCCAGCCCCTGCCTTTGCCCCGAGAAGCCAATGCTGGAGGGAGAAGAGAAAAGTTTTGAGTTTTGAGCCTGAGCTTAAAGTTTGAAACTATACAGAGCTTTGGATAACAAAAAGGGACCCCGAAATATAGCTTGTGCCCAACATATCATCAAGGAATTGGAAGCTATGGTCAACATAGCCCTGTTAGAAATAGTGATTTAAATATAATAATAAATTCATTTCATGTATACAGCCTACTGAGATGAGATGGTTATGTAAGGAAAAGAGATAATATTTAGTAAGTCCTTAACCAAGCACCTGGTAAGTGGATGATTACCATTATTTTTCCAGGTAGCCATTAAAAATGATTTTTACTTTTTAATTTTATTTTATAAATTGTAAATCCATCCATTCTTCTACTCAATAAGCAACTATTTATTGAGCCTCCAGTATGCTCTGGGACAGTAAGAGAAATGTGGTCCCCGCTTCACAGAGTGTGCTGTGTGCCAGGGCCCAGGAAGCTCCATGAGGTCCCATGAGGGCCCGTGCTGACCAGTTTCAACAGGGTCATCTGCTCCCACTGCATCTCTCAGACCCAACCTCTCTCATCCCATCTCACCTCTGCGATTCGTTCTGCTCACATTGCTTTGCCCAATACAAGTCTCAGGCTTCCCAGTAAGACAATTCTTCCCATTTAAAATAATGCCTTGAAAACATAAACCTTCCCCTGCATATGGCAAAGGGCACGGGATCCACGTCACATTGGGTTCTGAGTGGGGACTCAATCCCTGTCCCAGCAGTACCTCTTTCTAGATAAATGACTTGACAGTGGGTTGGCACCTCCCCCAGTCTCAGTGTTCCTAGGGAGAATAGCATCTCTACCTCGTAACAGGCTGTGAGCTTTAAATGAGACAGTGTATGCAAAGCACTTAAGTAAATTATATTTATTATTATCATAGCACAGTGAATTCTAGCAAATTGCTTAACCTCACTGAACCTTGGTGCCCTCGCTTTTAAAACAAAGTTATTAATAACAGACTTGTCTACCTCATGAGGCTGGTGTCAGACCCATTGAGGTAATAGATGTGAAAGACATTTTATATATTATAAAGAGCTATTCAGTGGTAAACTATTGTTAGCATTTTCAATGATACACTGAGCTGAAAATTTCTTTTTAAGAGACTCCAAAGAAAAGTGAAAAAAGAGGGAATACAGCCATCGTGTTGCGACTGCCTTTCTATGACATTTATAAGCAATTTGGAAATCATCCAACTCCGTGAGTTAATTTGATTCCCCTTTGAATCACACAACTATGGTTGGCACATTGCATTCTGGTTTGCCTGCCTCGGCCTCAGCCTTCACTTGACATGCCCAGAGTCAACCAAGAAGATGCCAGGTTTGGAATGGATTAGGGCCTCTTCATCCAACGCTCTCTGCAGCAGGGCTTCTGCTAGCTTTTCTTGGACCTCACCCTGGAAGGCTCCACCTGCTTCCAAGGGTTTTGAATCATCCCATGGGATAAACATCAGCTATCAGGAAATAAGGCCTGAGAGTGAGCATTGTTCTACTAGATTCTGGAAGTGGTCCCATAGAGCAGACGTGGGTGCCTTTGCCCTGGAAACTGTCATGCTACTGATTGTTCAAGAGAGAAGCAATTATCCCCCATTGGAAAGACTCTTCCCTGGTAGGGTCTCCTCACCAATGGAAACATGTTTCAGGAGGTGGGAGGAGGTGCCCAGTCTGTTACATTCCTGAAAGCCTTATTTACTCAGTCACTGGTCTAAACCTGTTGATTCCCAGGACAGCAGACCAGTCCTTCAGTCTCTCAGATTCTAGCGTGAGTGGAGGTAATATTTGCCCTGTGGGTTACAAAGTGTAAATGTAAAAAAAATATATATGCGAAATGCTTAGGATAATGTCTGATGTATACTAAGAACACACAAGATGTAGGATAACCATATAATTCATCAACTTCTATAATTTATCAGGACACTTTTGAGAGTGAAAGGGGCACTGCACAGACTGGGTGTTAGGACAACAGTGTAAAGAAGACTGTCACAAGAAAACCAGGATGGCTGGTACATAAGGATATGGTATTAACTAATATTGGTTGCAGGGATGGCTATGCAGACACCAGTGGCTGGGAATTGCTTACTGTGGGTGTGCCTGTAACTGGCTGCCTGGGTCCCCAAGAGCTGCTGAGCCCTGCCTGAGGCTCAAGCGGAGGTGTTTCTGCTGATCTTCCCACCCCCATAGGGACAGTGGGAAGAACAGTTCTCAAGAGTGGGCTCTCTCCATTGTCCTTGGGGGGTCATCCTCCAGCATCTGAGCTCTATCACAGGTATCCCTAAAGACTGGGGATAAGAAAGCCCCAGTGTCACAGAGTCCCTCTTTCTCCCATTGATATTGCACAAGCACAGGCCAAAGAAAACCTTTTATTATGCCCAGCCCATTTGCCAACTGATTGAGGGGAGAGTAAAAATTAGTGCACTGTGATCCACATAAGGGATCTTTCCCTTCTTAGTACATCCTGCCAAATTGAGAGGTTGATATGGGGAGTAGGTGAGAAGCTTCTATATTCCCAAAACCACACCCATCTTGGTCATAACTTTCAATGGGCGTTAAAGCATTTGGTGTGAACACCTCCTTTTGCAATCTACTGCCATCCCTACCCATCATATTCATTTGCTTGCTCATTCATTCATTCAGCAATTTCTATAAGCCACTTTCATTCTAAGCATTGTGGATATACTAGTGAATAAGACACAAAAGTCCTTACTCTTAGTACATTCTAGAACTAGGTTGTTCAGTATAACATATAATAGCTACATGAGGCTATTTAAATTTTGAGCAATTAAAATTAAATTTTAAATAAAATTAGAAGTTCAATTTTCTAAGTCGCCATTGCCACATTTCAGGTGCTCGATAGTCACACGTGGCTCACGGATGCTGTACTGGACAGCTTAGGAAAAGAACATTTCCATCATTAGAGAAACTTCTATTGAATGACACTGTTCTAGAGGGAGGAGAAGAGCAAAAATGTAATAAAAGAGTAAATAGACAAATAGATCAGATGGTGATAAAAGTGCTTTGGACGGATATTAAGTAAAACAATGTGTCTAAATAGTGCACTGGGGTAAGGGAGATAAGGGATGGGTAGTGAGGGAACATCTTCCTGATAGTCAGAGCTGATCTCTCTGTTAAAATATTAAAATAGTTCCTACCAATTGGTAAACAAGCATGGCCTGCAGCCCATCTGCTGTTGCTCATGCCACCAAGTTGGCTATCCTGGCCCCTCTTTTGGAACACTTCCCACAATCCAGCTATTAAAAGACAAATTCGTAGCTCAGCAAGGGACAACCAGAACCTGATTCTGCTCTGTGCCCTTGACTATTCTGATTGGTCAAAATTCATGCCATAATGTTTAAAAAACATTTTGAATATCACCCTTGCTGAGATGTCATTCAAGCAGGCCTCAAAATAAATCTCCACAGGGATATGGAGAGCAAAGCATTCCAGGCAGAGGAAATAGCAAGTACAAAGTCTCCGAGGCTGGAGCATAGTTGATATAGCCCGGGAAAAGCAAGGAGATCACTGTGGCTGGGACCATGGTGAACAAGACTTCCAGAAAGTAGTAGAAGATGGAGTCAGAAAAATAAGGGAAGTTGTGGATCACGAAGGACCTTGTAGGTCATTTGTATCATTTTTTTATTGCCACAAAAGTGTTGCATAAAAAAAACCACAAAACCCAGTGGCTTAAATCAATAAGCTGCTTCTACTGCTCATGAGTCTGTGTTTCAGCTGGGCTCTGATGATCTTGGCCAGTCTGGGCTTACCTCAGCTGGACTTGCTCATTGAGAGTCAGGTGGTAGCTTGGCCCAAGGCTGGCTATTCTGGGATGGCCTCATTCTCTTGTCTGACTGTTGACATGCTGCCAGTTGGGGGAGGAGGCGACTGGACCACACATCTTTCACCATCCTGCAGGCTAGCCTGGGCTTGTATACATGGGCACAGCGGGGTTCCAAGAAGGCCTCAGGCTCAGAGGTGGCACATCATCCTGTACACGGCATTCTGCCAAAGCAAATCGCAGGGCCAGCCCAGATTCAAGGGGTGGGGAAATTGTTTCCATCTCTTACTGAGACGAGCTGTAGAGTAGCTTTGTAAAGGAGGCAGATACAGGGAGAGCTGGAGAATTGTGACCATTTATGCAATCAACTTACTACCCCATTGTAAAGGCTTTGACTTTGAGTATCAAGGGATGCCATTAAGGTTTAAAGGGGAAGAGAGATGTCACATGATTCAATTTATGTTTTAAAGTGATCCTTCTGGTAGCTGTCCTGAGAATAGATGGTAGGGGACAAGAGCAGAGGCAGGAAGACCAGGTAGAAAGGGTTGCAAGAAACCAGGAGAGAGGTAATAGTGACCTGGAAAATGATACTAGTGGTGGAATTATAAGAAATGAGAGATTCTGAATTAGATTCACAGCAAATCAGTGGATTACATGTGAATTGTAGAAAGAAAGGTGTCAAAGATGGCTTCAAGTTTGTCGCCAGAGCAGCTGGAAGAGTAGAGAAGGCTGTAGAAAAAGCAGGTTTATGAAGAAAGATTAGGAGTTTCTGTTAGACTCTTAAGATTGATGTCTCAAACATCAGAGTTTTGATGCTGGTTATACAGTTAGATACACTAGCCTGGATTTGGGATACAGGGGTTATTGGCATATAGATGGTATTTAATTTTTTTAATTGAAGTTCAGTTGATTTACAATGTTGTGTTAATTACTGCTCTGTTAATTACTGTTAATTACAACCTCTCACTCCACCTGTCCCCCAACACCTTCCCCCTTGGCAACTACCCATCTGTTCTCTATGTCCCTGATTCTGTTTCTATTTCATATATAGATTCATTTGTGTCATATTTCCACTTATAAGTAGTATCATATGGTATTATATTTGTCTTTCTCTTTATGACTTACTTCACTTGGTATGATAATCTCTGGTTGCATCCATGTTGCTGCAAATGCATTATTTCGTCCTTTTTTATGGCTGAGTAGTATTCCATTGTGTATATATACATATATATCACATCTTCTTTATCCATTCATATATATGGTACATGAGATTGGATGAGACCACCAAGAGAGTGAGTGTAGTTAGAGAAGAAAAGATGACAAAGGACTAAGGGCAGAAACCTGAGAAGGACCAACCAGTGAAGCAGAGGGAAAACCAGGTTATCTAGAAGCCATGTGTGGGAAGCATATAAAGGAGGAGGGGGCAGATCAGCTGTGTCACCACCACCTCCAGCTTCCATCTGAGTTCTTGGAAGATGGGGGGTTTTGGAGTGTTCTCTGGAATGAAAATATGTTTCCTCCATCTTACGTATGTTAATGGAAAAATATGTGGCCTTGGTCTTTGCCTGAGGCTGTCAGTGACAATGGGGAGCTTGAGCTGTTGCAGGGCAGGGACCCACTTAACTTCTGTTGCTAGAATTCTCCAAGAGGCTGTCTCTGGATCCCAGGACAGAAACATCCACCCTGTGGCTGTGCAGGCACCCACAGTTCCCCCACAGAAAGCCAAGGCAAGAGAAGCACCACTGTCTAGAGTGTTTTGGACACCAAGAAATGTTGGATGAAGAGTGAGTGAATGAATGAGGGAAAAAATGGATAAATGGAGAACAACTGCTGTCAGAAACTACAGTTAGAGAACAAGAAAATGACCGTAACAGGCAAATCCTGAGGCCCGGGAAAGAAAAAACAGGAGGGACTTGAACCAAGAGGTTTCCTGTGAGATTTGCATTGATTATAGCCCTGGCCTCTGCCCCTGCATAGCTTTTCACCCCTCTGCTCACCCTGGGAGACACAGGTCCCTACTTCCCCTTCCTCACTCTACAAACTTCCCATCACTTCCTGAGAGGTAGAGAGACATGGAGTAATACTGCCTAGATTTAAGGCCCAGTTCTACCAGGTATTAGCTGAATTAATATCTGAGTTTCATCGGATTGTTGTGAAGATTTTTTTTTTCTTTTTTAAATGAAGCTTGTAAACTGTAAAGTGCTATCCACATGGAGGGTAATTTATATTCCACAGAACTAACTGGGGAAAGGCACACTGTCAAATAGTGTCAGAGCAGAAAAGAGAGAGTTAAAAGATAGCTCCTCACTGAAAGAAATGTGGGAAGGTGGGAGCGCAGACCTATGAGAAGGTGTCAAGGCAAAACGAGGGTAGTGAATTACAAGGTGGTGGCAGGAAGTTGTCTTAGGATCACCCCCCAAGGCTTTAGTGAACTTTCTGCATTCCTGAGATACTTTGCACCAATGGATTTTATTTCCCCCCAAGGAAATCAGCAGCTTTGAGGTAAATGATGTGGATAGAGGAGGCCACAGTCTCCAGAGGGGAGACCTTGAAAAGCCTGAGGAAGTAAAATTGGGAGATGCAGACCACACAGCAAAGGGCTTATTTATTTATTTATTAAACATCTTTATCAGAGTATAATTGCTTTACAGTGGTGTGTTAGTTTCTGCTTCATAACAAAGTGAATCAGCTATACATATACTTACTTACTCTTGCGGCTTCCTCCCACCCTCCTTATCCCACACCTCTAGGCGGTACCAAACCACTGAGCTGATCTCCCCGTGCTATGCAGCTGCTTCCCACTAGCTATCTATTTTACACTTGGTAGTGTATATCTGACCATGCCACTCTCTCACTTCATGTCAGCTTACCCTTCCCATTACCCATGTTCTCAAATCCATTCTCTACGTCTGCATCTTTATTCCTGTCCTGCCCCTAGGTTCTTCAGAACCATTTTTATTTATTTATTTATTTTTAGATTACATATATATGTGTCAGCATACGGTATTTGTTTTACTCTTTATGACTTACTTCACTCTGTATGACAGTTTCTAGGTCCATCCACCTCACTACAAATAACTCAATCTCGTTTCTTTTTATGCCTGAGTAATATTCCATTGTATATATGTGCCACATCTTCTTTATCCATTCATCTGTCGATGGACACTTATGTTGCTTCCATGTCCTGGCTATTGTAAGTAGAGCTGCAATGAATATTGGGTACATGTGTCTTTTTTGTGTGTGTGGTACACGGGCCTCTCACTGTTGTGGCCTCTTCTGTTGTGGAGCACAGGCTCCGGATGTGCAGGCTCAGCAGCCATGGCACACGGGCACAGCCGCTCCACGGTACGTGGGATCCTCCCGGACCCGGGCACGAAACCGCGTCCCCTGCATCAGCAGGCAGACTCTCAACCACTGCGCCACCAGGGAAGCCCCCATGTGTCTTTTTGAATTATGGTTTTCTCAGGGTATATGCCCAGTAGTGGGATTGCTGGGTCTTAAGGTAGTCCTATTTTTAGGTTTTTAAGAAACTTCCATACTGTTCTCCATAGTGGCTGTAACAATTTACATTCCCACCCACAGTGCAAGGGTGTTCCTTATTCTCCACACTCTCTCCAGCATTTATTGTTTGTAGATATTTGATGATGGCCATTCTAACTGGTGTGAGATGATACCTCACTGTAGTTTTGATTTGCATTTCTCTAATGATTAGTGATGTTGAGCATCCTTTCATGTGTTTCTCGGCCATTTTTATATCTTCTTTGGAGAAATATCTATTTAGGTCTTCTGCCCATTTTTGGATAGGTTGTTTGTTTTTCTCATATTGAGCTGCATGAGCTGCTTATAAATTTTGGAGATTAGTCCTTTGTCAGTTGCTTCATCTTCAAATATTTTCTCCCATTCTGAGGGTTGTCTTTTCATCTTGTTTATGGTTTCCTTTGCTGTGCAAAACTTTTAAGTTTCATTAGGTCCCAATTGTTTATTTTTGTTTTTATTTCCATTTCTCTAGGAGGTGGGTCAAAAAGGATCTTGCTGTGATTTATGTCATAGAGTGTTCTGCCTATGTTTTCTTCTAAGACTTTTATAGTCTCTGACCTTACATTTAGGTCTTTAATCCATTTTGAGTTTACTTTTGTGTATGGTGTTAAGGAGTGTTCAAATTTCATTCTTTTGCATGTAGCTGTCCAGTTTTCCCAGCACCACTTATTGAAGAGACTGTCTTTTCTCCATTGTATATTCTTGCTTCCTTTAACAAAAATAAGGTGACCATATGTGTGTGGGTTTATCTCCGGGCTTTCTATCCTGTTCCATTGATCTATATTTCTGCTTTTGTGCCAGTACCATACTGTCATGATCACTGTAGCTTTGTAGTATAGTCTGAAGGCCAGGAACATAATTCCTCCAGGTCCGTTTTTCATTCTCAAGATTGCTTTGGCTATTTGGGGTCTTTCATCTTTCCATACAAATCGTGAAATTTTTTGTTCTAGTTCTGTGAAATATGCCATTGGTAATTTGATAGGGATTGCATTGAATCTGTAGATTGCTTTGGGTAGTATATTCATTTTCACAATGTTGATTCTTCCAATCCAAGAACGTGGTACATCTCTCCATCTGTTTGTATCATCTTTAATTTCTTTCCTCACTGTCTTATAGTTTTCGGCATACAGGTATTTTGTCTCCGTAGGTGGGTTTATTCCTTGGTATTTTATTCTTTTTGTTGCAGTGGTAAGTGGGAGTGTTTCCTTAATTTATCTTTCAGATTTTTCATCATTAATGTATAGGAATGCAAGAGATTTCTGTGCATTAATTTTGTAATGTGCTAGGTTACCAAATTCATTGATTAGCTCTAGTAGTTTTCTGGTAGCATCTTTAGGATTCTCTATGCATACATAGAGAATCTGAAAACAGTGACAGCTTTACTTCTCCTTTTCCGATTTGGATTCCTTTTATTTCTTTGTCTTCTTTGAGTCCTGTGGCTAAAACTTCCAAAAGTATGGGTTTTTTTTGTTTGTTTGTTTTTTTAACATCTTTATTGGGGTATAATTGCTTTACAATGGTGTGTTAGTTTCTGCTTTATAACAAAGTGAATCAGTTATACATATACATATGTTCCCATATCTCTTCCCTCTTGCGTCTCCCTCCCTCCCACCCTCCCTATCCCACCCCTCCAGGCAGTCACAAAGCACCGAGCCAATATCCCTGTGCCATGCGGCTGCTTCCCACTAGCTATCTACCTTACTACGTTTGTTAGTGTGTATATGTCCATGACTCTCTCTCGCCCCGTCACAGCTCACCCTTCCCCCTCCCCATAACCTCAAGTCCGTTCTCTAGGAGGTCTGTGTCTTTATTCCTGCCTTACCCCTAGGTTCTACATGACATTTTTTTTTTCTTAAATTCCATATATATGTGTTAGCATACGGTATTTGTCTTTTTCTTTCTGACTTACTTCACTGTGTATGACAGACTCTAGGTCTATCCACCTCATTACAAATAGCTCAATTTCGTTTCTTTTTATGGCTGAGTAATATTCCATTGTATATATGTGCCACATCTTCTTTATCCATTCATCCGATGATGGGCACTTAGGTTGTTTCCATCTCCGGGCTATTGTAAATAGAGCTGCAATGAACATTTTGGTACATGACTCTTTTGGAATTTCGGTTTTCTCAGGGTATATGCCCAGTAGTGGGATTGCTGGGTCATATGGTAGTTCTATTTGTAGTTTTTTAAGGAACCTCCATACTGTTCTCCATAGTGGCTGAACCAATTCACATTCCCACCAGCAGTGCAAGAGTGTTCCCTTTTCTCCACAGCCTCTCCAGCATTTATTGTTTCTAGATTTTTTGATGATGGCCATTCTGACTGGTGTGAGATGATATCTCATTGTAGTTTTGATTTGCATTTCTCTAATGATTAATGATGTTGAGCATTCTTTCATGTGTTTGTTGGCAGTCTGTATATCTTCTTTGGAGAAATGTCTATTTAGGTCTTCTGCCCATTTTTGGATTGGGTTGTTTGTTTTTTTGTTATTGAGCTGCATGAGCTGCTTGTAAATTTTGGAGATTAATCCTTTGTCGGTTGCTTCATTTGCAAATATTTTCTCCCATTCTGAGGGTTGTCTTTTCATCTTGTTTATGGTTTCCTTTGTTGTGCAAAACTTTTAAGTTTCATTAGGTCCCAATTGTTTATTTTTGTTTTTATTTCCATTTCTCTAGGAGGTGGGTCAAAAAGGATCTTGCTGTGATTTATGTCATAGAGTGTTCTGCCTATGTTTTCTTCTAAGACTTTTATAGTCTCTGACCTTACATTTAGGTCTTTAATCCATTTTGAGTTTACTTTTGTGTATGGTGTTAAGGAGTGTTCAAATTTCATTCTTTTGCATGTAGCTGTCCAGTTTTCCCAGCACCACTTATTGAAGAGACTGTCTTTTCTCCATTGTATATTCTTGCTTCCTTTAACAAAAATAAGGTGACCATATGTGTGTGGGTTTATCTCTGGGCTTTCTATCCTGTTCCATTGATCTATATTTCTGCTTTTGTGTCAGTACCATACTGTCATGATCACTGTAGCTTTGTAGTATAGTCTGAAGGCCAGGAACATAATTCCTCCAGGTCCGTTTTTCATTCTCAAGATTGCTTTGGCTATTTGGGGTCTTTCATCTTTCCATACAAATCGTGAAATTTTTTGTTCTAGTTCTGTGAAATATGCCATTGGTAATTTGATAGGGATTGCATTGAATCTGTAGATTGCTTTGGGTAGTATATTCATTTTCACAATGTTGATTCTTCCAATCCAAGAACGTGGTACATCTCTCCATCTGTTTGTATCATCTTTAATTTCTTTCCACACTGTCTTATAGTTTTCGGCATACAGGTATTTTGTCTCTGTAGGTGGGTTTATTCCTTGATATTTTATTCTTTTTGTTGCAGTGGTAAGTGGGAGTGTTTCCTTAATTTATCTTTCAGATTTTTCATCATTAATGTATAGGAATGCAAGAGATTTCTGTGCATTAATTTTGTAATGTGCTAGGTTACCAAATTCATTGATTAGCTCTAGTAGTTTTCTGGTAGCATCTTTAGGATTCTCTATGCATACATAGAGAATCTGAAAACAGTGACAGCTTTACTTCTCCTTTTCCGATTTGGATTCCTTTTATTTCTTTGTCTTCTTTGAGTCCTGTGGCTAAAACTTCCAAAAGTATGTTTAATGATAGTGGTGAGAGTGGGCAACATTGTCTTGGTCCTGATCTTAGTGGAAATGGTTTCAGCTTTTCACCACTGAGAACAATGTTGGCTGTGGGTTTCTCATATATGGCCTTTATTATGTTGAGGTAAGTTCCCTCTATGCCTACTTTCTGAAGGTTTTTATCACAAATATGTGTTGAATTTTCTCAAAAGTTTTTTCTACATCTATTGAGATGAACATATGGTTTTTATCCTTCAGTTTTTTAATATGGTGTATCACATTGACTGATTTGCGTATACTGAAGAATCCTTGCATTCCTGGGATAAACCCCACTTGATCATGGTGTATGATCCTTTTAATGTGCTCTTGGATTCTGTTTGCTAGTATTTTGTTGAGGATTTTTTTATCTATGTTCATCAGATATTTTGGCCTGTAGTTTTCTTTCTTTGTGACATCTTTGTCTGGTTTTGGTACCGGGGGATGGTGGGCTTGTAGAATGAGTTTGGGAGTGTTCCTCCGTCTGCTATATTTTGGAAGAGTTTTAGAAGGATAGGTGTTAGCTTTTCTCTATATGTTTGATAAAATTCGCCTATGAAGCCATCTGGTCTTGGGCTTTTGTTTTTTGGAAGATTTTTAATCACAGTTTCAATTTCAGTGCTTGTAATCGGTCTGTTTATATTTTCTATTTCTTCCTGGTTCTGTCCTGGAAGGTTGTGCTTTTTTAAGAATGTGTCCATTTCTTCCAGGTTGTCCATTTTATTGGCAGTTGCTTTAGTAATCTCTCATGATCCTTTGTATTTCTGCAGTGTCAGTTGTTACTTCTCCTTTTTCCTTTCTAATTCTATTGATTTGAGTCTTCTCCCTTTTCTTCTTGATGAGTCTAGTTAATGGTATATCAATTTTGTTTATCTTCTCAAAGAACCAGCTTTTAGTTTTATTGATCTTCACTGTTGTTTCCTTCATTTCTTTTTCACTTATTTCTGATCTGATCTTTATGCTTTCTTTCCTTCTGCTAACTTTGGGGTTTTTTGTTCTTCCTTCTGTAATTGCTTTAGGTGTAAAGTTTGGTTGTTTATTTGAGATGTTTCTTGTTTCTTAAGGTTGAATTGTATTGCTATAAAGTTCCCTCTTAGAACTGCTTTTGCTGCATCCCATAGGTTTTGGGTTGTTGTGTTTTCATTGTCATCTGTTTCTAGGTATTTTTTGATTTCCTCTTTTATTTCTTCAGTGATCTCTTGGTTATTAAGTAGTGTACTGTTTATTCTCCATGTGTTTGTGTTTTTTACAGTTTTTTCCTGTAATTGATATCTAGTCTCATAGCATTGTGGTCAGAAAAGATACTTGATACGATTTCAATTTTCTTAAATTTACCAAGACTTGATTTGTGACCCAAGATATGATCTATCCTGGAGAATGTTCCATGAGCACTTGAGAAGAAAGTGTATTCTGTTTTTTTTTAGATGGAATGTCCTATAAATATAAATTCAATCCATCTTGTTTAACGTGTCATTTAAAGCTTGTGTTTTCTTATTTATTTTCATTTTGGTTGATCTGTCCATTGGTGAAAGTGGGGTGTTAAATTTTCCTACTATGATTGTGTTACTGTTGATCTCCCCTTTCATGGCTGTTAACATTTGCCTTATGTATTGAGGTTCTCCTATGTTGTGTGCATAAATATTTTCAATTGTTATGTCTTCTTCTTGGATTGATCCCATTATCATTATGTTGTGTCCTTCTTTGTCTCTTGTAATAGTCTTTATTTTCAAGTCTATTTTATCTGATATGAAAATTGCTATGCCAGCTTTGTTTTGATTTCCATTTGCATGGAATATCTTTTTCCATCCCCTCATTTTCAGTCTGTATGTGTCCCTAGGTCTGAAGTGGTCTCTTGTAGGTAGCATATATATGGGTATTGTTTTTGTATCCATTCAGCCAGTCTATGTCTTTTGGTTGGACCATTTAATCCATTTACATTTATGTCAGTTATCAATATGTATGTTCCTTTTACCCTTTTCTTAATTGTTTGGGGTTTGTTATTGTAGGTCTTTTCCTTCTCTTGTGTTTCCTACATAGAGAAGTTCCTTTAGTATTTGTTGTAAAGCTGGTTTAATGCTGCTGAATTCTCTTAGCTTTTGCTTGTCTCTGAAAGTTTTAATTTCTCCTTTGAATCTGAATGAGATCATTGCCAGGTAGAGTAATCTTGGTTGTAGGTTCCTCCCTTTCATCACTTTAAATATGTCTTGACACTTCCTTCTGGTTTGCAGAGTTTCTCCTGAAAGATCAGCTGTTAACCTTATGGGGATTCTGTTGTATATTATTTGTTGTTTTTCCCTTGCTGCTTTTAATATTTTTTCTTTGTATTTAATTTTTGATCATTTGATTAATATGTGTCTTGGCATGTTTCTCCTTGGATTTATCCTGTATGGACTCTCTGTGCTTCCTGGACTTGATTAACTATTTCCTTTCCCATATTAGGGAAGTTTTCAACTATAATCTCTTCAAATATTTTCTCAGTCCCTTTCTTTTTCTCTTCTTCTTCTGGGACCCTGTACTTCAAATGTTGGTGCATTTAATATTGCCCCAGAGGTCTCTGAGACTGTCTTCCATTCTTTCATTCTTTTTTCTTTATTCTGCTCTGTAGTAGTTATTTCCACCATGTTATCTTCCAGGTCACTTATATGTTCTTCTTCCTCAGTTATTCTGATATCGATTGCTTTTAGAGAATTTTTAATTTCATTTATTGTTTTTTTCATCATTGTTTTTTTGCTCTTTAGTTCTTCTAGGTCCTTGTTAAACATTTTTTGTGTTCTCTCCATTCTATTTCCAAGATTTTGGATCATCTTTACTATCATTACTCTGAATTCTTTTTCAGGTAGACTGCCTGTTTCCTCTTCATTTGTTTGGTCTGGTGGGTTTTAACCTTGCTGCTTCATCTGCTGTGTGTTTCTCTGTCTTCTCATTTTACTTCACTTATTGTGTTTGGGTTCTCCTTTTTGCAGGCTGCAGGTTCATAGTTCCCATTGTTTTTGGTGTCTGTCCCCAGTGGCTATGGTTTGTTCATTGGGTTGTTTAGGCTTCCCAGGGGAGGGGACTCATGCCTGTGTTCTGGTGGATGAGGTTGGATTCTGTCTTTCTGGCATACAGGACCATGTCTGGTGGTGTGTTCTGGGGTGTCTGTGACGTTATTATGATTTTAGGCAGCCTTTCTACTAGTGGGTGGTGTTGTGTTCCTGTCTTGCTAGTTGTTTGGCATAGGGAGTCCAGCACTGTAGCTTGCTGGTTGTTGAGTGCAGCTGGGTCTTAGCATTGAGTTGGAGATCTCTGGGAGAGCTTTCGCTGTTTGATATGATGTGGAGCTGGGAGGTCTATGGTGGACCAGTGTGCTCAACTCGGCTCTCCCACCTCAGAGGCACAGCCCTGACACCCGGCCAGAGCACGAAGACTTTGTCAGCCACATGGCTGAGAAGAAAGGGAGAAGGAAAGAAAGAAAGAAAGAAAGAAAAAATAAAATAAAGTTATTAAAGTAAAAAATAATTATTAAAAATTAAAGAAATTAAAAAGTAATAAAAAAGAAAGAAAGAAGAGAGCACCCAAACCAAAAACCAAATCCACCAATGAGAACAAGTGCTAAAACCTATACAAAAAAAAAAAAAAAAGGACAGACAAAACCCTAGGACAAACGGTAAAAGCAAAGCTATACAGACAAAATCACACAAAGAAGCATACACATACACACTTATGAAAAGAGAAAAAAGAAAATTGTATATATGTATTGTTGCTCCTAAAGTCCACCGCCCCAATTTTGCAATGATTCGTCGTCTATTCAGGTATTCCACAGATGCAGGGTACATCGAGTTGATTGTGGATATTTAATCTGCTGCTGCTGAGGCTGCTGGGAGAGATTTCCCTTTCTCTTCTTTGTTCGCACAGCTCCTGGGTTCAGCTTTGGATTTGGCCACGCCTCTGCGTGTAGGTTGCCTGAGGGCGTCTGTTCTTCACTCAGATGGGAGGGCATTAAAGTTGCAGCTGATTCGGGGGCTCTGGCTCACTCAGGCCGGGGTGAGGGAGGGGTACAGATTGCAGGGCGAGCCTGCAGTGGCAGAGGCTAGCATGACTTTGCCCCAACCTGAGGCGCGCCATGTGTTCTCCCGGGGAAGTTGTCCCTGGATCACGGGACCCTGGCAATGGCGGGCTGCACAGGCTCCCCGGAAGGGAGGTGTGGAGAGTGACCTGTGATGGCACACAGGCTTCTTGGTGGTGGCAGCAGCAGCCTTAGCGTCTCATGCCCATCTCTGGTGTCTGCAGTGATAGCCGTGGCTCACGCCCATCTCTGGAGCTCGTTTAGGCGGTGCTTTGAATCCCCTCTCCTCTCGCACCGCAAAACGATGGTCTCTTGCTTCTTAGGCAGTTCCAGACTCTTTCTTGGACTCCCTCTCGGCTAGCTGTGGCGCCCCCTTCAGGCTGTGTTCACGCAGCCAACCCCAGTCCTTTTCCTGGGATCTGACCTCTGAAGCCCAAACCTCGGCTCCCAGCCCCGCCCGCCCCGGCGGGTGAGCAGACAAGCCTCTCGGGCTGGTGAGTGCTGGTCGGCACCGATCCTCTGTGCTGGAATCTCTCTGCTTTGCCCTCCGCACCCCTGTGGCTGCGCTTTCCTCCATGGGTCTGAAGCTTCTCCCCTGCCACCCCCCATCTCCACCAGTGAAGGGGCTTCCTAGTGTGTGGAAACCTTTCCTCCTTCACAGCTCCCTCCCACTGGTGCAGGTCCTGTCCCTATTCTTTTGTCTCTGTTTTTTTCTTTTTTCTTTCCCCTACCCAGGTACGTGGGGAGTTTCTTGCCTTTTGCGAGGTCTGAGGTCTTCTGCCAATGTTCAGTAGGTGTTCTGTAGGAGTTGTTCCCCACCTAGACATATTTCTGATGTATTTGTGGGGAGGAAGGCGATCTCCACATCTCAGTCCTCTGTCATCTTGAAGGTCTCCAGCAGCAAAGGGCTTTTGATGGTGACTCACTGAAGAGTGGAATTCAGGCCTGAGAGTAGGAAAATCTCTGAGGGGAGAGCAAACCTGAAGCAGCATTTAGGTCACACACATTTATACAGTGTGAGGTGAATTATGTCATGTTTATAATAGATTCTATAGCACCTCAAATGAGGCTGAAGTAATCTAGTAATGATATACTACCATCTTTTGTTTTTCCTTTATTGTGTCTCTCTTTTTCCCTTCCCCTGCCTGTGCTTGAGGGTGGCTTTACAGTCAATGATCAAGTCCAAACAGTTGTCTCCTCACCACCTAACTGGCAACCTCTCCCCTTGTACCACTAGTAGCGTTAACCCTGGGAAAGGGGCCTCCATGATACAGTGCAGTCTGCATGAACTTGTGCCTGACCCCTTCCCCAGCTCACTCCCATGCCGTACTATTCACCCTGGCAGACAAAAAGGAAAAATGCAGCCACCATGAGGATAACCCAGAACCATGTACACAGTTTCCAACATAAACTCTGCAACTCAGGGCTCCCACCCTGCAGAACATCCAATAACTTTTGCTGAGCCATCCAAGTCCAGGGAAAAAGCAACCCACTGTGAAAGAACAAAGGCAGCCTCAGCCCAGGCCTGTCAGGAGAGGCAGGCCACAGCACCTCCGGGTAAGCTTGGTCCTTGGAAGGCTGCCAGGTTGGCTGTCCTGAGCATGACAAGGCAAAGGAGGGGCCCAATGAGTCCCAGTCAATGAGAAACAGACCTGCCTTAAAAATAATGAAGAATCACAAGGCACACTTACAAAGTCTTGCCTCTGAGCTGGTATGGCACACAACCAGACCTAATGGTAGAGTCAGAGGAAAAAGTCCATGGTCAGTGTTTGGAATCCTTTGAGCCAACTAGTCATCAGCGAACAGGTTCAAAGACGTTCTGCTGGTTTTACCTGAAGGCATTCCAAGAAAGGAGTGTCCTTCTCCAATAGACTCTGCACTTGACCTTGCTGGAATGACACTGAGGAAGTCTATTTGGGAGCAGAGGGATGGACTAGATGAACCTGTGAGGTCATGTTATTTCTGGTCAAACAGGCAGTGCTGATGAGACTGGTGCCTGTGATGAGAAAGAATCTATTGGTGAGGGAATAGAAACATAGATCAGAAGAAAGGAAAAAGAGGAGGAGGGTTCTCAGTTCTCAAGTATTTGTCGAGGGCTCCTTGAGAGCTGAGCACAGTGGGGGAAGGGTACAAAATAACATAGACCATCTCACCCTCAAGGTGTTTAACAGATTATATATATATCCAAAAGTGCTTTAAAAAATAAGTTTAAGAGGATAAGAGATAATTATTTTTACCGAAGATGCCCAGAGATCATCTACTCTTGGGCCAGCTATGACTGTTTGGTGGACCTGCCTGGAAGTCTGTAATGAGAATGTTTGTGATGGCTTGTGTAGGTCCAGGATCAGCAAAAATAAGTTCCTTGATATGTTAGTGCTGTTTGTAATGGATAGAAAAGAATACTGTGTATTTGATGATCTGAGTTCCAGGAAGGGGAGGTGACAAAGTTGAACAGAAACAGCACTAGACTGTCATAACTGTTCATCCTGCCTTGGGAGAGCAGATTGTAAGAGCACAGTGCAGAAGCAGCAGGTGTCCCATGGTGCACGAGTAGTCGATTGTGGGGAGGAAGAACAAAAGAAAGAGAAAGAGGGAGGGAGAGAGGAAGGAAAGAAGGAAGGAAGGAAGGAAAGAAGGCTGGGAAAGCTGCAAGATGCCACAGAGTGGCACCATACAAACACATGTTTGGTTTTTCAGTGAAACAAAACTACTGCTTAACACTCCTTTCTCTTTCCCTTCTTCTCCTTCTCTTTCCATAAGAATGCAATGTCAAGGTGAAGGTTGCCAGGAAAGTGGCAAAACTTTCCCATAATCCCACCCTGGGTTGAACGTTGAAGGAATATTACTGATTTCTTATGAAGTAAAGTATCACAGGCCACAACTTATGATGATTTGGTGAGAAGTAAGGTGCACACTTTATTCTGCATGATAATTTAGCTAGTTCTGTGTCAGTCTCTCTTTATGAAATTGACGATTCCATGAAGACAGTGTTATCTTCACTGTATTTCCCAGCATCTAATCAAACTATATAAACAGTAGACATTCAGTGAAGGCTTACTAATTTGATAAATGAATGAAGGAATGAATCATTTAGTTTCTTTAGGGAGGAATCCAGAGATTTGGGAGTCAATGTTCCAGCCAGGGGAGAGAACAAAAGTAGTCTTGTAGTATTAAAGCCTCATTTAAGTGTGATGGGCTTGGAACTTCCCACTCAGCCATTCCAGTCAGGGAGGAAATAATAATAGTAATAGCTAATATTTATTGGGGAATTGCTATGTGCCTCATGAGGATGAATAAATCAAGACACATTAAATGTTTTAACAAACAACTCTAAAAATCTCAGTAGTTCAAACCATAATACAACGCAGATTGGCAGGGGCAGAGGAAGGAGTGCTCTACTCTATGTAATCATTCATAGACCCAGGTTCATTCCATATTGTGGTTCTGCCTGAGCTTTGGAGTCCTCCCCTGGATCCTCTGCATCCACCCAGCAGATGAGGAAAGAGAGGGTACAGAGGATCACAGAGAGGTTTTAGGGGTAAGGCTTAGACCACATAGCATATGTCACTTCCACCCACATTACATTCACCACAACTTAGTTTACAGCCTCACTTAGATGCAAGGAGGCTGGGAAATGTATTCAGTTGGTGATCCAGCAAGAAGAGGAAACAGGTTTCTTGTGTTTCTAGCAAGTGTCTGCTACAATGCACTATCTCATTTAATTCTCAAGACAACCCTATAAAGCAAATACAATTTATATTACTGTTTTGCAGAAGAGCAAACTCAGGCTCAGAGAGGAAAATACTGCCCATGTAACAAATGATAGAACTGGGAGTTGTTCCTAGGTTTGACACTAAAACATGTGTCAAACCCATGTGTCAGACCCACTAGGCTATGATTTTGCATAATTACGATTCAGTTATGTTGCCCTATTCCTCCCTCTTCCTTCCTGCAACACCGATCCTCACAATGCTGGTTTTGGCTCTCCTGGATCTAAACTCCTGGTGATAAGTTGTTATTTGGTAAATATGCATTATCTTATCTAGTCCTCATTGTACTCCCATGTGGTAGGTATTATTATTATTAGCTATGCTTTACCAGGGAGGAAACTGAGATTAGATAGGTTATATAACTTGGCCATGAACACACAGCTAATGAGAGGCACATTTGAACACTGTATCTTGCTCTTTGGCCTGGAATTTTGGAAGACTTTTCCCTGAAGGAATTTTTAAATGACAACCAAAAAATGTTGAATCCTAAAAAAATGCAACAACACAGTTTCCCATGAGATATCCCAAAGTGTTTGGCATTGAGGTCACCAAGGTCAGGTAGCTTCTTACTCTTCAGACCTGATTTCGTCCGTTAGGTAGGAAAATCAAGAGCATTCAGCAGCCTTTTGTCTTATGAATTACAGTTAGGTTGGCACATCAAGTATTGAAGAAGTTCTTCTAGCCAAAACAATCCAGGAAGTGAAGAATCAGATAAATAACAAGGCTGATGCAAGGCTAGGGAAACACTCCAGACTCAGCTAGGGGATGGTCTCTCCAGGCCAACAGCATTATTCACAGCTGGGTCACTGGGTGCTGATGTGGAAGCTGCAGTCAGAGCAGGCTTTGTCTGCTGGGCTGTCTTCCTTTCTCTCCCATCCTCACCCCTATCCTGACCAGGCCACTCTCTCCCAGAGTTTCTAGCTCTACTAGTAACTAGTTTTTCCTTTATCACACTTTCCTTGAGCAGGCAAGTACCATCAGATGTCATGCACTGGTCTCTGAGGGGAAAAAACAGGAAATGAAGCTAATTAAAACTGTTGCACTGTAAAGAAAGACTTCATGATGATAATAATAATGCCATCTGAGGACTTCGGCAGATTGGCAACTGAAAGGAAAAAACCAACAGTAGATTAGGAGTCTCTGGGGTATTTGACTTTCCAATATCTTTCTTTATGCAATAATCCTTCCTTCTGGAAACTTTGAGCTTGTTTACTCCCATAACCAGTGAGGCAACTGGGGTGAGACTGGTGAGAAGACTGACCCAAGGTGACGCTGATGGTTGGGAGGAGCCAGGCAACCAGGATTCTAGCCTTCAAGTTGGGAGAGTCTTTCTGCACCACAGAGGTGTGGAACTCCCAGTACATGAAATGGTTATATATTCTACTCTACTTCTCATAAATAAACAAACAAAACAAAATAAAAACACACTACCAAAATGCCATGGGCAAAGACTCCCTGCACTGCTCCTTGCTGGGTGCCTGAGAAGCTGGTGGTGTCTCTAAGCTGCACTATAGCCCTCTTCTCTCTCCCTCGCAAGATCTCTTGGGAACCTGTCTTATAATTTCCCACTTCTGTTTATCCGAGCTGAACTTATTTGCCACCTACTGTAGGAGTCTGTCTTTTGTCCTAATTCCCACAGCAATGAGCTCAGTGTACCCACTCCCCCCACCCTGTACTCTCCCTCACACCTGTCAGAAATCTAAGATACTTATATTTACTGGCTGTCTGTGGCCTTTTCCCATTTTAACATTTCTGTCTCTAATAAAGAAAACCATCTTTTATCTACACACTTAAAAGTTTTCAAAATCAAAATAAGGTCACAGATGATTTCACTGGGTCTTGCATAAGTAGGACACTGCCAACCTCTCTGCCCTCTTCTCCCACAATTCTGCCCTGATATCACCATGTTCCTGCCTCACTGGTCTCTGTTCAGTTCTTTAGAAAACGCCAAGTTCTCTCTTGCCCTGTGCTCTTTGACATACCATTTCCTCTCACAGAATCTCACCCACGACCCGTTCTCCCCCTACCTGCTAGTGGCAAACTTCTACATACATGTCAAGACTCAGTTTATATGTCACTTCCTCCAGGAAACCTTTCCTGACACCTGTCATCAAGTTAGGTCCCCTATTCTACTTTTCTTTTATATCCTTTATCATAAATGTGATTGTACAATTATATTTTTAATATAAATCTTTATTATTATATCTTTAATATAAATCTTTATTGGAGTATAATTGCTTTACAATGGTGTGTTAGTTTCTACTTTATAACAAAGTGAATCAGCTATACATATACATATATCCCCATATCTCTTCCCTCTTGCATCTCCCTCCCACCCTCCCTATCCCACCCCTCTAGGTGGTCACAAAACACCGACCTGATCTCCCTGTGCTACGCAACTGCTTCCCACTATCTATCTATTTTACATTTGGTAGTGTACATATGTCCATGCCGTGTACAATTATTTATTATAATTTTAACTTATTATCTGTGTCCTCCAGCAGACCATAGGTAAGTTCCGTGAGCAAATGACTAGAAAGGACTGATACTGTGCACACACACATTTTAAATATTACTCTCAGGAAACTTAGCTGACATGCCTTGTCATCTAATTACTTACATATACATGGAAGCACCTGGAAGGAGTATGAAACCTATTGTGACAGAAACCCCTACAGTGTTGGATACATAACAAATGTTTATTGAACGAATGAATAGATGGATGGATGTTGATAAATACTTGAAGGGGGGAGGTGTGCTAGTTTGATAGCAAACTTGGCAGCAGATAAAAAACATTGCCAGTGTAGAAGTATAATGCTATCTGTTGTTTTTATTTGTCACATGTGCTTTTGATTTTCCTTCTTTCTAGGAGCCTCTGTATTAACTTCCTATCCTATGGAACCAAAATATAGTGGCTTAAATAAAACAACACATGCTTACTGCAAAGTTTCTGTGCAGTAGTCCAGTGGTCCAGGAACTGTTTAGTTGGATCCTCCACTTAGGGTTTCATAAGACTACAATTAAGGTGATATTCAGGGCTGGATTCTCATCAGAGGCTCAACTGGGGAAGGACTTGCTTCCAAGGCCCCTCTGGTTGAGGCAGAATTTATTTCCTTGTGACAATCGGATTCATGACAGCTTGCTTCTTCAAAGCCAGTAACAGCATGAGAAAGAAGTTCTAGCAAGATGAGTGCTGTATTTTTATTTAATTACCTTCATGTAATCACATTTCTCCCATCACCTTTGCCACATTTCATTGGTTAGAATCAAGTTACAGGTCCCTCCCACAATCAAGGATGCAAGGGGATTACACAAAATTGTGAATTCTAGAAGGCAGGAACCGGGGCTTATACTACAGTCTGTCTGACAATCTGAACTCTGGACCTTAATGATTCACATCTCTCCTACACTCAAAATACATTCGCTCCCTCACAAGATTCCCAAGAGTTTCATCCCATTATAGCATTAGCTTCACAATTTCATTGTCTAAATCAGATCCAGGTGAGGATGAAGTGCTCAGGTATAGTCTGCTAAGTATAACTCCTGTGGCACAATTCCTCTCCATCTGTGGAACTATGAACCTAATGAGACAAGTTATCTATTTCAAAATACTCAACATACAACGATGGGACAGGCATTGGATAATAGTACAAATGTTCCAGCTCAAGGCTAAAATGAAAGATTAAAAATGTCCATAGCAGTTTTAAAATCCAGCTGATCAAGTGCTCAAAGATCCTTGATAATATTTCAGGATGTAGGGGATAATTCTCTGTGGCTCTTGGCTGTGATCTCTCAGCCGTTGATTCTACTTTCTGTGTCATTCTTTTTTCATAAAAGGTAACACATGTTTGCAGCTGAGTAGTTTATCAGCCTGTTTCTTGCCAGAAAAACTGGGTCAGTGGGGGGCTTGTTTCAGCAGCCTTCTTTCATTTTGCACTCTCTCTGTCCCATTCAGTTCCTGCTGGCAGTGTTTCTACTGAAATAATTTTCTCAATAACTTTGTGGGTCTCCCATGGGTTTCATTGGAGTTCACTCTATGAGACAAAAGCCACACCCACCTATCTTTTCAAGATAATCTTTTCTCTATCTTTAGCTCCTGCAGAGATTGCTGAGACACAACACCACTTATGTTTCTAGAAGCCCTATACTTCAAGATCTCGGAGGGGCATCCTTAATATCTTGAAAGGGCCGTTTGGGTGATTGAATAGTATGACCGTTGGATTTTTTGAAGTTTTAGCAAAAGATTGTATAATTGCACACTCAGCTTTTTCTCTACACTTTAGACAGCCATTTCTCACTTTTAACACTTTTTTACCATGTGGAGAGGCTGACAATTTTTGAAATCAAGTTCTAGCTCCTTTTTGTTTAACAGCTCTTTCCTCAATTTATCCCTTCTCTCACATTTTACTCTAAGAAGCAAGAAGAAACCAGGCAGCATCTTCAACACTTTGCTTGGAAACTCCTTAGCTAAATTACCACATTCATCAATTACAATCTGTGCTTTCCACATAACTGCAGTAGACAATTTTGCTACGTTTTCTGCCTACCGCAAAGCAAGGATCCCACTTCCTTCACTTTTCAATAACTTATTCTTCATTTTCTATTGAGTCTTTCTTGACATCACACTCAAAGCCCAGATTTATACTAACAGTTCAAAGAAATTTATGGCTTTCTCTACCTTGCTCCTCAAAATCCTTCTAGTTATCACCTACTATCTGGTTCCAAGGCTATTCCCATATTTGTGGCTATTTGTACAGCAACACCCCACTTTTCAGGTACCAAAATCCATGTTAGTTGTCTACTGCTATGTAATAAAATACCATAAAACGTAGGAGCCTAGAACAATATGCATTTATTATCTCACAGTTTCTGTGGGTCAGGAGTCCTGGCACAGCTTACCTAGGTCTTCTGCTTAGGGTACTGCAAGCCTTCAATCAAGGTGTCACCCAGGGCTGGGTTTTTATCAGAAGCTTGACTGGGGAAGTGTGATATTGTGATTTGTAATAAGAAATATATATTTGATCTTTGTCCCTGTTTCTGAAAGAGCTCCTAAAACCCTTGGAATTTCATAAATGAGAAGAGCAATACGGTGTCTTTTGCTATTCATAACAAGCCCCTTTCAACCACACATGAGTTTATGTTAATGAGGTGACTTTTGGAAAACCCCTAAGCATGGGGCTGGTTGCCAGGGGAACCAACAACTTTCAGTCCCACCCACAGACCTTCCAGGTGGGGAGAGGGGCTGGAGGTTGAATCAGTCACCAATGACCAATGATTTAGTCAATTATGCCTATGTAATAAAGCTTCCATAATAACCCACAAGGACAGTATTTGAAGAGCTTCTGGACTGTCGAACACATGGAGGTGCTAGGAGAGTGGTGCACCTGGCAAGGGCATGAAAGTGCCATGCCTCTTCCCCTTTACCTTGCCCTGTACATCTCTTCATCTGTTTGTTCATCTGTATCCTTTACCATATCCTTTATTATATAATACACTGGTAAACGTGTTTTCCTGATTTCTGTGAATCATTCTAGTAAATTGTCAAACCCAAGGAGTGGGTTGTGGGAACCCCTATTTATAGACGGTCCATCAGAAGTATAGGTGACAACCTGGGACTTGTGATTGGCATCTGCAGTTGGGGGGTGGGCGTCTTGTGTGACTGAGTCCTTAACCTATGGGATCTGATGCTATTTCCAGGTGAAGAGTGTCAGAATTGAGTTCAATTGTAGGACACCCAGCTGGTGTCACAGAGAACTGCTTGATGCATAGAAAGCCCACACATCTGGT
This sequence comes from Pseudorca crassidens, assembly GCF_039906515.1. Lineage (NCBI taxonomy): Eukaryota > Metazoa > Chordata > Mammalia > Artiodactyla > Delphinidae > Pseudorca > Pseudorca crassidens. The sequence continues at coordinate 71,892,006 of NC_090304.1, read as the reverse complement.
GTCAGAAGTGAAGTGAGGTGTGGTAGTAAAGGAGAAACACAGGAGATTTTTTTCTTTTACAGGAAGGATCTGCTTCCAAGCTTCTTCATGTTGTTGGCAGAATTTATTTCCTCGTAGCTGTAGGTTTCATGGCAGCTTGCTTCTTTAAAGTCAGACAGGGTGAAAGAGAGAAAGAGGCTCTAGAAAGATGGACACTACACTCTTATGTAATTACCTGCACAAAATCACGTCAAAATCCATCACCTTTGCCACATTCTACTGTTTAGAAACAAGTCACAGGTCCTGCCAACATTTGAGGGGAGGGGATTACACAAAGGCATGAATACCATATCACTGGCTACACAAGTCCTCCTGCCACAGCCCTCTAAGACAGGGGGTGATATATACATATATGTATATAACCCTGGAGGGGACCATGTCTCATAACTTTTCCACAGAGGTTTGTAAGTCAGCACCACTCTCCAAAACCAAACTGTAGACTAAGAATCATTCGATAAGAAGAATTACATATACATATGTTTACATTTGTATGTGTTTTTGTTATGAGGAGGCTCAGGGTGTATGTGATGGGAGACAGGATAGTCATTTCATTTGTATGAAAGGGAAGAAGTAAAAGGAGCCAGAGATCGCTGAGAGCAGGAGAGGGCCCCCGCTGGAAGGAGGGAGGAAGAAGCAGCTTCCAATAGAGAGAAGCCAAGTCAGCACTCTTGACACAGTTAGGCCACCATGCCACAGCACACTCTGATGCTGCTCAGGGTCTCCCCCAGTCCTGAGCTCTGGCACTACCCCCATCCACAAAGACACTAAAATTAATATCTCCCTAAGCTGGCTCTAAAAACACTCATTCAGCCAGCTTTGCACTCCCTAAAACTATCCCCCATCCTCCAGATCTCCTTAGAGTCTCATCCCCACTTTGACCCCAGCCCATGTAGCCTACTCAGACCTATGCCTCCAGTCCCACAAAGCACACCTCCTACACCACAGGAGGTCTCTCCTCCCTGACTATCTGCTCGGGGTGCCATAATAAAAACACATGGACTAGAGGGCTTCAGCAAATTTATTTTCTCACAGTTCTGGAGGCTAGAACTATCTAAGATTAAGGTGCTGGCAAATTTGGTTCTGGTGACATCTCTCTTCCTGGCTTGTAGATGGCCATCTTCTCACTGTGTCCTCACATGGCCCTTCCTCTGTGTGCATGGAGAGTGAGAGAGGAGTGAGATCTCTGGTGTTTCTTCCTGTAAAGATATTAATCCTATGGGATCAAGGTCCCACCTTTATGATCTCATTTAACCTTAGTTACTTCCTTAGAGGCCCCATCTTGAAATCCAGCCATACTGGCAGTTAGGGCAACAACATATGAATTAGGTGGGGGACACAAACATACATTACATAACTCAGACCGAGCAGGCTGTATTGCCACCCCATCCAGAACCACCTGCTGTGGCCTTAAGAGAATGAATCACTGAGTGAAACAGCAAAACAGGGCATCCAGCAGAAGGAGGCCCAGAATTCTCCTTCAGACCTGGGAATATCTGTATTTGTTGTTCTTAAGGCAGGAGGCCTCTAGATAATTTAGGAAATTTACCTCAAGCCAGATAGATAAAACCAAAGGCCAGATATAGCCTGAACTAGAGCTTCCTCACCAGAGTCTTAATTCATTTCTGCAAGGTTTTTATGTTTCAAAACATCACGCTTTTAGTACTAAGTCAAGATTGATGACCATTGCCAAGGGCAAACTTTGAATTACTGCTATCACCCATATTATGTCTTTTATTATATTATTGTTATTAATTTTGTTATACACAGATTAGTGTACATGTCTAAACCTCTGTGCTAGATGGTACAGTTCTTGAGGACAGGCCTTCCTTTTTAATTAATCTATCTCTCTCCCAAAGTTGCCCAACACAGTGAAATGCACAGAGAGAAAATTCACTCTCTCTTTTTTGTTGTTGTTGTACAAATAATAAATGTACCATTTGATCAAATAATCTATGCCCTAATAAGACATTTAAACTTTATTTCCCTCAGTTTCCCTATTATCTTTAAAATGGAAAAATAAATAAATGAAATGAATTTATAAATTCATGCTTTGCTGTAGACCCTATACTCTAGGAAGAAGGAGGTCTTCCTAAGTAAATGATAAGTGTAAAGGAAAGGGAAGAATGTTTTTTAACCTGTCTTAAGAGAACAAAATATTTTCAAGTGCTTTAGAGGTAGTATCTATTGTTATGCACATGGGATCATTGAAATATCAGGGGAGCCAGCCGCCACCAGGGAAGTGCTTCCTTGGATGTTCTCTTTGCAAACTCTTCTTTCCCACTACATTTAGCCCCTTCTCTGGCCAAGGGAGATTCCCCATGGAGTAGGTAACTTCAAAGAGGCAGCACGTGATGCACAGGCATCTCTAATCTCTTATGTGAAAAACCAGTATATGAATCTGATGACACTCAGAAAGTCTAAAAAACAGTAGAAGCACCTCCCACTTAATTGGCCTTTATCGAATATTCTCTTTGATCTCCAAGGAACATTGCAGTTATATCTGTTGTGATGGGAAGCATCAGGATGAAGAGCCAGCAGGTCTGGGTTAAAGTGTTCCTTTCCTTTATCATTTCTTAGCTGTCTGACTTGCAGTAATTAACCTGCTCTCTCTGACCTTCAGTTTCCATCTAGATCTGTCCTTCCATCCTGACAAGCATTGCAAAAATCAAAGGAGGAAATGAGGCAATGGGTAGGTGAGGTCTTTGCGAGTTGTAAAGAGATATACAAATGTTAGTTCTATATTTTAAAGTATCCCATCAATCATATGAGTTAATTAGCATAGGCCATTTCCCACAAGCTAGTACAAGTCACAGGAATTTGGCTGAATTGTGTTAGCACATCAAATACATAACTGATTACTGGGTCCTTGTGCAGACACTCTGTGAAGCCATCTGCTGTAATAGTTAGTAGTACGCCATTAGAAGCCACTAGACCTGGATTTGAATTACACTTACATAAGCTAGGATTTGGGGAAACACATTTTACTTTCCTAGTCTCAGTTTCTAAATCTGCAAAATTAAAGCAGAATTAAATATAAAAAATAATAGTACTGTGTAGTGGTTTGAATGCTGTATCCTCCCAAATTTATATGTTGAAGTCCTAACCCCCCAGTGTGATGGTATTTGGAGATGGTGCCCTTGGGTTAAATAAGGTCATTGAGGGTGAGGCCCTCATGATGGGATTAGTGCCCCCATAATAAGAGACACTGGTGGACTCCACCACTATGCCAGTCCTTGGACAGATTGCCCTCAAACCCAGTCCTCATGCCCCTACCCTGCTGTGTACCTCAGGGTGTCATCATCAGGGGTCTGTATTTCCCAGGTTCCAGTGTCCCCTGAACTGGCTGGATTCAGCCAAGGAGAGGCACTGGAAGGAGGCTGAAGGGAGGAGAAGGGGAGAAGTAAGGGTGTTCCTCTTTGTTTCTTTGTTCTCAGCAGCAGCTGCATCTCCTCTAAGTTCCTCTTCCCCCAGACAGCCCACTACAGTTTCAGTTTCCAATGGGCAACCTGCCCTCTGGGGTCTCCTAAGGCCACCTCCTCCTTTTGCCCTTGCAATCTTGGGGGAGCAGCAACTTCTGCTGTCATTAATCTCTGAGTTGCCTTACTGTCCCCTGCAGGCTTTTCAGTTTTTCTAACACTTGTGTAGTTAATTTCTTGGTTTAAATCTCTCTGGTTTCAATACTCAAAGTGTATTCCATCTTCCATCATTCTGTTAGTTTCCATCTTTCTCTAGCAGGTTGTCTTAGTCTGCTCAGGCTGCCATAACGAATACCATAGACTAGGTGGCTTAAACAATAGAAATTTATTTTCTCACAGTTCTGGTGATTGGGTAGTCCAAGATCAGGGTGCTAGCATGGTCCTGTTCTGTGGAGACCTTCTTCCTGGTTTGCAGATGCTTGCATTTTTGCTGTGTAGTCCTGTGGCAGAGAGAGGGAGAGAGGGAGAGAGAGGGAGAGAGGAAGAGAGGGAGTTAGAGAGAGAGAGAGAGAGAGAGAGCTCTCCAATGGGATTAATGTTAATTAATTGAGGATTAATTTCAGTTATATGAGAGGTCCTGGTTAATTAAATACTTTATACAGAATAGTTTAAGTTAATGCTGAGTTATGGTTGTTAGTGGCAGATCTTACTCATTGTAAGACATCCTGAGTGTCATCACCTGTCTAATGTACATGTCACATATGTATTCTCATTTCATTCCAAATAACTTATACTGCTTTCCACTTTTTCCTGTCTACTTAATGGCCTTTGCCCCTAACAACTGAAGGTGTCAGGATATTGGGTTCAGAACATCCTAATCTAGTTCCACCTACCTGTCCAGGGGAGTGACCTGCCATCTCGCCACTGTAAACCTTTTGCTGCAAACACAGAGAACAACTTACCAGTTCCCAAAGTACCCACTCTCTCATACTTCCCTGAGATTATTCATACTGTCCCTTGCAGGGAATGTCCTTCATTTCAGGACCAGCTCATTGTCACCTCTTCTGCGAGGCCTGGAGCCCAGCTCAATAACAGAACTAATCACTTCCTCCTCTGTGCCCCTAACATCCCCTTGGTTCCTAAGATTATTGTAGGGATTATGTGGACACATACTTGTCCACAGGGTGTACATCCTCTTTCCCTGCTAGCCATGGTTCGTGGCTCAGGAGCACAAAATCTGGAGGCTGAATCCTAGGGGAAGAGGCTCCCTGCAGTGCAGGGTGAGGGTTTAGAGCCTGAGAGACCTAAATCCCAGTCTGAGCTCTGCCACTTCCCAGCTTTGAATTTAGACAAGCAAACTCATCTTTGAGTCTCATTTTTCCCTCTGGCTAAAATGGGGACAGTAAGCACAAGCCATGTCTTACAGTCACTTTCAGTTAAATTAGATCATCCATGTCACATGCTGGCGGCAATAGGAGATTTTTACCAAAGGTTGGTCTCCCTTCTCTTTCCTTCTTTTCTATGGCTGACCTCAGGCTAGTGAGTCCCAGGAGTCATATCAGGCCCAGCACAGGGGTAAAGGGCCAGAGAGTAAATATTTTAGGCTTTACGGGCGTATTTGGTTTTTTTCCACATGTTCTTACTTATTTATTTATTTATTTAACAACTCTTTGATGATGTTAAAAATCATCGGGCAATTCAAAAACATGTCTTTGGGCCAGGTTTGACCTACTGGCCACAGTTTTCTGGTGCCATTCTAGCAAACTGCTATACTCAGCCTTAGCCTGAAGCTGCCCCTTACTGCTTCTTTTCCTGTTTACTTTCCTTCTTTTTTCTCTCCTTTTATTTTATCCACATGCCTAGGAGTTAAGGACCAAAAGTGTGCAATCATACAGGCCTGGATCCAAATCCTGGCCCCACTGCCAACTAGTGACTAGGAGCAAGTTACTTAATGCATCTGAGCCTCAGTTCCTGCACCTTTCACACAGCCCTGTGAAAACCTCCTGCCTGAGCTGGTGGGAGAGTGACCATGGCCGTGCAGGGGATTGCTGGAGCTGCTCGAAATCAACCACAGTGAGCAAACACTACAGATCCACCTCCCCACTCTTCCACAGTGTTTATTAAGCGTCTGCCAGCACACCACTGCACTAAGTGCTTCTGTTCCCTCATTCTCATTGCTTCCTTAACTCTCCCTGTTTCTAGTTTCACACTGTAAGGAATTCATGATGTACCAGGAGGAATCCTGAGAAAGGAAACATGCTCTCCCAGGAAAATCTCAACAGTAAGATCTGCATAATTCACACACCAACTTAGCCACTGTTATGTTTTCAGACTCCACTCCAGTTATGTTGAAGAGCATTTGCTTTTCACAAGGAGAAATCGAGGCTTTCCTATGAGAGCTAACAGAGGAAAGGTAGGTTGCTCTGGGATTACCAAAATGCTAAGAGCACCAGGAAGCCTCCAGCCAGATGAGAGCAGATAGAGTTTCTGAAGATCCTGGGTAAAACTGACAGGTTCTGTTAATCAACCCAAAAGGAAGAAAGATTTGGTGAGGGGGAAATAGCTAAGCTGGATGGACATTGCAGAATGGAAATTTCCTGGAAAAACTGTTTCTTCCAAATAGTGGGGCATTAAAGTTTTAATTATGTATTTGGGGGTGGGGGGAGAGGGAAGTAGAAAAAAAATTCTTTTTTTCTTGATTTATAATCTTTTGGGTTCACTATTTGATCCAGAAGATTAAGATGCAAGACTTAAATGATCTTTGGAAAATCATTTGCTTTGTTTTATTTTATTTGTTTTCATTTAATTTAACAAACTATTGGGGGAGAGACCTTCAAGATGGCAGAAGAGTAAGACATGGAGATCACCTTCCTCCCCACAAATACATCAGAAATACATCTACATATGGAACAACTCATAAAGAACACCTACTGAACGCTAGCAGAAGACCTCAGATTTCACAAAAGGCAAGAAACTCCAAATGTACCTGGGTAGGGCAAAAGAAAAAACGGAGACAAACGTATAGGGACAGGACCTGCACCACTGGGAGGGAGCTATGAAGGAGGAAAAGTTTCCACAGGCTAGGAAGCCCCTTCACTGGTGGAGACGGGGATTGACGGGGGAAAGCTTCTGCGCCGCGGAGGAGAGCACAGCAACAGGGGTGCGGAGGGCAAAGCGAAGAGATTCCCACACAGAGGATCAGTGCCGACCAGCACTCACCAGCCCGAGAGGCTTGTGTGCTCACCCGCCGGGGCGGGAGGGGGCTGGGAGGTGAGGGTCGGGTTTCGGAGGTCAGATCCCAGGGAGAGGACTGGGGTTGGCGGCGTGAACACAGCTTGAAGGGGGGTACTGCACCACAGCTAGCCGGGAGGGAGTCCGGGAAAAAGTCTGGAGCTGCCAAAGAGGCAAGAGACTTTTTTTGACTCTTTGTTTCCTAGCGCGCAAGGAGAGGGGATTCAGAGCGCCACTTAAACGAGCTCCAGAGATGGGCGCGAGCCGCGGCTATCAGCTCGGACCCCAGAGACGGGCATGCGACGCTAAGGTTGCTGCTGCCGCCACCAAGAAGCCTGTGTGCAAGCACAGGTCACTCTCCACATGGTCCCTCCCGGGAGCCTGTGCAGCCCGCCACTGCCAGGGTCCCGTGATCGAGGGACAACTTCCCCAGGAGAACGCACGGCACGCCTCAGGCTGGTGCAACGTCACATCGGCCTCTGCCACTGCAGGCTCACCCCGCATCCGTACCCCTCCCTCCCCCTGGCTTGAGTGAGCCAGAGCCCCCGAATCAGCTGCTCCTTTAACCCCGTCCTGTCTGAGTGAAGAACAGACGCCCTCAGACGACCTACACACAGAGACGGGTCCAAATCCAAAGCTGAACCCCGGGAGCTCTGAGAACAAAGAAGAGAAAGGGAAGTTTCTCTCAGCAACGTCAAGAGCAGGGGATTAAATCTCCACAATTAACTTGATGTACTCTGCATCTGTGTAATACCTGAACACACAGCGAATCATCCCAAAATTGAAGCGGTGGACTTTGGGAACAACAATATATATATTTTTTCCCTTTTTTTTCTTTTTGTGAGTGTGTATGTGTATGCTTCTTTGTGTGATTTTGTAGGTATAGATTTGCTTTTACCATTTGTCCCAGGGTTCTGTCTGTCCATTTTGTTTTTTGGTCTTATCTTTCATATAGTTTTTAGCACTTGTTCTCATTGGTGGATTTGTTTTTTGGTTTGGTTGCTCTCTTCTTTCTTTCTTTACTTTTTTTTTTTAATTACTTATTAATTTTTTATGTTTAATAATTATTTTTTATTTTAATAACTTTATTTTATTTCTTTCTTCTTTTTTCTCCCTTTTCTTCTGAGCTGTGTGGCTGACAGGGTCTTGGTGCTCTGGCCGGGTGTCAGGCCTGTGTCTCTGAGGTGGGAAAGACGAGTTCAGGACTTTGGTCCAACAGAGACATCCCGGCTCCATGTAATATCAAATGGCAAAAGCTCTCCCAGAGATCTCCATCTCAACACTAAGACCCAGCTCCACTTAACAATCAGCAAGCTACAGTGCTGGACACCCTATGCCAAATGACTAGCAAGACAGGAACACAAAACCACCCATTAGTAAAGACATTACCTAAAATCATAATAAGGTCACAGATACCCCAAAACACACCACCAGACATGGTCCTGTGTACCAGAAAGACAAGATCCAGCCTCATCCACAAGAACACAGGCACTAGTACCCTCCACCAGGAAGCCTACACAACCCACTGAACCAACCTTAGCCACTGGGGGCAGACACCAAAAACAACGGGAACTACGAACCTGCAGCCTGCAAAAAGGAGACTCCAAACACAGTAAGTTAAGCAAAATGAGAAGACAGAGAAACACAGAGCAGATGAAGGAGGAAGGTAAAAACCCACCAGACCAAACAAATGAAGAGGAAATAGGCAGTCTACCTGAAAAAGAATTCAGAGTAATGATAGTAAAGATGATCCAAAATCTTGGAAATAGAATGGAGAGAACACAAAAAATGTTTAACAAGGACATAGAAGAACTAAAGAGAAGACAAACAATGATGAACAGCATAATAAATGAAATTTAAAATTCTCTAGAAGGAATCAATAGCAGAATAGCTGAGGCAGAAGAACGGATAAATGACCTGGAAGATAAAATAGTGGAAATAACTACTGCAGAGCAGAATAAAGAAAGAGAATGAAAAGAATTGAGGACAATCTCAGAGACTTCTGGGACAACATTAAATGCACCAACATTTGAATTATAGAGGTCCCAGAAGGAGAAGAGAAAACGAAAGGGACTGAGAAAATATTTGAAGAGATTATAGTTGAAAACTTCCCTAATATGGGGAAAGAAATAGTTAATCAAGTTCAGGAAGTGCAGAAAGTCCCATGCAGGATAAATCCAAGGAGAAACATGCCAAGACACATATTAATCAAATGATCAAAAATTAAACACAAAGAAAAAACATTAAAAGCAGCAAGGGAAAAATAACAAATAACATACGAGGGAATCCCCATAAGGTTAACAGCTGATCTTGCAGCAAAAACTCCACAAGCCAGAAGGGAGTGGCAGGACATATTTAAAGTGATGAAAGGGAGAAAGCTACAGCCAAGATTACTCTACCGAGCAAGGATCTCATTCAGATTCAACAGAGAAATTAAAACCTTTACAGACAAGCAAAAGCTAAGAGAATCCAGCACCACCAAACCAGCTTTACAGCAAATGCTAAAGGAACTTTTCTATGCAGGAAACACAAGAGAAGGAAAAGACCTACAATAACAAACCCAAAACAATTAAGAAAATGGTAATAGGAACATACATATCAATAATTATGATAAATGTAAATGGATTAAATGCTCCTACCAAAAGACATAGACTGGCTGAATGGACACAAAAATAAGACCCGTATACATGCTGTCTACAAGAGACCCACTTCAGACCTAGGGACACATACAGACTGAAAATGAGGGGATGGAGAAAGATATTCCATGCAAATGGAAATCAAAAGAAAGCTGGAATATCAATTTTCATATCAGACAAAATAGACTTTAAAATAAAGACTATTACAAGAGACAAAGAAGGACACTACATAATGATCAAGGGATCAATCCAGAAGAAGACATAACAATTGAAAACATTTGTGCACCCAATATAGGAGCACCTCAATACATAAGGCAAATGCTAGCAGCCATAAAAGGGGAAATCGACAGTAACACATTCATAGTAGGGGACTTTAACACCCCACTTTCACCAATGGACAGATCATCCAAAATGAAAATAAACAAGGAAACACAAACTTTAAATGACACATTAAACAAGATGGACTTAACTGATATTTATAAGACATTCCACCCAAAAACAACAGAATACACTTTCTTCTCAAGTGCTCATGGAACATTCTCCAGGATAGATCATATCTTGGGTCAAAATCAAGCCTTGGTGCATACAGCCTGAGAAAACCATAATTCAAAAAGAGTCATGTACCAAAATGTTTATTGCAGCTCTATTTACAATAGCCCAGAGATGGAAACAACCTAGGTGTCCATCATCGGATGAATGGATAAAGAAGATGTGGCACATATGTACAATGGAATATTACTCAGTCATAAAAAGAAACAAAATTGAGCTATTTGTAATGAGGTGGATGGACCTAGAGTCTGTCCTACAGAGTGAAGTAAGTTAGAAAGAGAAAGACAAATACCGTATGCTGACACATATATATGGAATTTAAGGGAAAAAAATGTCATGAAGAACCTAAGGGTAAGACAGGAATAAAGACACAGACCTACTAGAGAATGGACTTGAGGATATGGGGAGGGGGAAGGGTAAGCTGTGACAAAGCAAGAGAGTGGCATGGACATATATACACTACCAAACGTAAAATAGATAGCTAGTGGGAAGTAGCCACATAGCACAGGGAGATCAGCTCGGTGCTTTGTGACAGCCTGGAGGGGTGGGATAGGGAAGGTGGGAGGGAGGAAGTCACAAGAGGGAAGAGATATGGAAACATATGTATATGTATAACTGATTCACTTTGTTATAAAGCAGAAATTAACACACCATTGTAAAGCAATTATACTCCAATAAAGATGTAAAAAAAAAAATCAAGCCTTGGTAAATTTAAGAAAATTGAAATCAGATCAAGTACCTTTTCCAACCACAACGTTATGGGACTAGATATCAATTACAGGAAAAAAATCTGTAAAAAATATAAACACATGGAGACTAAACAATACACTACATAATAAGCAAGAGATAACTGAAGATATCAAAGAGTATCTCAAAAAATACCTAGAAACAAATGACAATGAAAACACAATGACTTAAAACCTATGGATGCAACAAAAGCAGTTCTATGAGGGAAGATTATAGAAATACAATCCTACCTCAAGAAACAAGAAGAAAAGTTCAAATAAACAACTTAAACTTACACCTAAAGAAATTAGACAAAGAAGAACAAAAAAACCCAAAGTTAGCAGAAGGAAATAGATCATAAAGATCAGATCAGAAATAAATGAAAAAGAAATGAAGGAAACAATAGCAAGATCAATAAAACTAAAGCTGGTTCTTTGAGAAGATAAAATAAATTGATAAACCATTAGCCAGACTCATCAAAAACAAAAAGGGAGAAGACTCAAATCAACTGAATTAGAAATGAAAAAGGAGAAGTAACAACTGACACTGCAGAAATACAAAGGATCATGAGAGATTACTACAAGCAACTCTATGCCAGTAAAATAGACAACCTTGAAGAAATGGACACATTCTTAGAAAAGCGTAACCTTCCAAGACTGAACCAGGAAGAAATAGAAAATATAAACAGACCAATCACAAGCACTGATATTGAAACTGTGATTAAAATTCTTCCAACAAGCAAAAGCACAGGACCAGATGGCTGCACAGGTGAATTTTATCAAACATTTAGAGAAGAGCTAACACCTATCCTTCTCAAACTCTTCCAAAATATAGCAGAGGGAGGAGCACTCCCAAACTCATTCTACGAGGCCACCATCACCTTGATACCAAAACCAGACAAGGCTGTCACAAAGAAAGAAAACTACAGGCCAATATCACTGATGAACATAGATGCAAAAATCCTCAATAAAGCACTGGCAAACAGAATCCAAGAGGACATTAAAAGGATCATACACCATGATCAAGTGGGGTTTATCCCAGGAATGCAAGGATTCTTCAATATATGCAAATCAATCAATGTGATACACCATATTAACAAACTGAAGGAGAAAAACCATATGATCATCTCAATAGATGCAGAAAAAGCTTTTTTTTTTTACATCTTTATTGGAGTATAATTACTTTACAATGGTGTGTTAATTTCTGCTTTATAACAAAGTGAATCAGTTATACATATACATATGTTCCCATATCTCTTCCCTCCTGCGTCTCCCTCCCTCCCACCCTCCCTATCCCACCCCTCCAGGCTGTCACAAAGCACCGAGCCAATATCCCTGTGCCATGCAGCTACTTCCAACTAGCTATCTACCTTACTACATTTGTTAGTGTGTATATGTCCATGACTCTCTCTCGCCCTGTCACATCTCACCCTTCCCCCTCCCCATAACCTCAAGTCCGTTCTCTAGGAGGTCTGCGTCTTTATTCCTGCCTTACCCCTAGGTTCTTCATGACATTTTTTTTCTTAAATTCCATATATATGTGTTAGCATACGGTATTTGTCTTTTTCTTTCTGACTTACTTCACTGTGTATGACAGACTCTAGGTCTATCCACCTCATTACAAATAGCTCAATTTCGTTTCTTTTTATGGCTGAGTAATATTCCATTGTATATATGTGCCACATCTTCTTTATCCATTCATCCGATGATGGGCACTTAGGTTGTTTCCATCTCCGGGCTATTGTAAATAGAGCTGCAATGAACATTTTGGTACATGACTCTTTTGGAATTTCGGTTTTCTCAGGGTATATGCCCAGTAGTGGGATTGCTGGGTCATATGGTAGTTCTATTTGTAGCTTTTTAAGGAACCTCCATACTGTTCTTCATAATGGCTGAACCAATTCACATTCCCACCAGCAGTGCAAGAGTGTTCCCTTTTCTCCACACCCTCTCCAGCATTTATTGTTTCTAGATTTTTTGATGATGGCCATTCTGACTAGGGTGAAGATTTGAACCCAGGATAGGATTTCTTTCACTGACTGCAGCCTGAATGCCACTACTAACAGGTCCTCTTTGAGTGGACAGAATGTGCATGGGGAACTTGCTAGCTGTGATCTTTTTTTTTCTTTTTAAAACTTTATTTCAACATAACTATGCTTACAGAAATACACGCATTTGGGTTAATAGAATGCTATTAAAGTTTAATTTATCCTATACAACTTAGACCAAAAACCTTGTAGATGGTTTGTTTCAAAAAAAAAAAAAAACAGATTTGCAATCTGGTTTATTTTTTCATCTATTACAAATGTATATAAAAAATCCTCCATCGAATGCTGTTAAAGCAAAAGCAAGAACCTTGAGAAATTAACCTTTGGTCTGCCTCTGAAAAATAACATGTATTGCACTGTAAAAGTTTATAAAACCGGTGCAACAAAACATTGTTGTAATGCTTTAATGCCAGTTTACAAAGTTCAAAAGCTAATGGAAGATGAGGAGGGTGGGGAGAGCCTGTGTATACATGTGAACATATAAAAGCTATCTGACCTAGTTAATATTGCACGTCGATCCCAAATCTAGTCAAACCAAGATTCAGATAATTTCTTAAATCTGAATTGACACTAGCAGTCCAGTTCATCTGCTGAAGTCAACAAGGAAAGTCAGCACAGTAGCTGTTTTTCTGATTTGTGCAAAAAAGAAAATTAAGTTTCTTCCCCAGCTTTATAGTCCAGAACTACAGCAAAATATTTCTTCCATTGTCAACATTCATGGGGTGAGAGGTGATGAGGTTACTTAGGCTTAAATCTGAATTAGCACTCAGATGCAAGAGTCCCCAAAGTTAAAAGACCACAGACTTTAGAAGTGATTCTAAAAAAGAAAATGGATCTTCTTGGAAGACTAGAGCAAAACATCTAGCAGCTAGGTGTGATCTTAATTCTCAGACAAAGGCAGTGGAGAGTGGTTCAGCGCCCAGGGAACCCTTGAGTGAGGCCGACCTGGATGGCAGCTAGGAGGCAAGAGAGAGTGGGAGAAGCCTCGGAGTGGGCAACAGCATAGGCAGGGGGAGTGCAGACATTCACTTATTGCTGTAATTCACAAGTGTTATCCACAAAAGTCTCATGTGTTGGGGATAGTAATGAGTGGGTGGGGAAGGCATGGTCTCTGCCATCAGGAAGCTTACAGTCCAGTGTTCAGAGACCCGTGTCATTTACAGAAACTTACAAATAATTGTGGAATTACAGCTGTGAAACGCAAGTGCTTCCAAGGGGACCATGAGATCCAGATAATGAAGAACTTTAGATACTGGGCTTTATATCTTATCAATTCAACAATACCTACCTCATTTGCAAGGGTTTCCAAAGCAGGCAAATGTCATTTACCAGGACTCTTTAATGATTCAAAAAAACTCCAGGAAAACAAAACCAGTCACTGCCTCTGGAAAGAAAGGAAAGGCACTACTCTACTTACTGGGGTCACAGACTGTGTGAGTTCTTCTCATGGACACAGGCTCAGAATGGGCTCACATGGAAAGACCCAGGGACTGGTAACAGGAGAAATAGTCAAGAAAACAATGTTGGGGACAACTGTGCCCATCACGGGCAGCTGGGCATTTATCCAAGTTATCTGATCTTCTCTTACACACTTCTAGAGGCAGGTGGAAGAGCAGCAATGGCCAGAAATCACACAAATTTGCCTGACGTGGCTGTTGTGGAGAGATTGCCTGCCTCCAAAACACCTGTGCTCCAATTATTTCAGGCTGTTTCTGACTGAAGATAGAGTTCTGGAGATAAAGTGTCTCCAATCCCATGGTTTTAAATTCTATCAACAAAGAGGCCTGGGAAAATTACATTGAACAGCACAAGTGGTTTAAGAATCTAGGTCAATCTGTGAATGAAGTATTTACGAAGCAGGGGGAGCTCAAGCCTCCCAGTCCATCCATAACCCTCTGAGCCCTCTCTTCCTCCTGGCATATTTGTATATCCATGGATCTGACCCCCTCACTCCTTCCACTGGGCCCTCTGACACTCATACTGTGTCATTGGACAATGACCCTGTATCCTCAACTCCTCTAAATTTTCCCTTTGAACCATGGCTGTGTCACACAACTCAGAAAAGTACCATTCACAATATCTCCTGGGTCAGTGGTACCTCTGAAGTTGGACGACGCGGGCAGCCCTGTCTCCACCTATTGTCTTACTGAATCCTGGCTCTCATTAGTGAAGGCTGTGTTTTTTTTTCCCTCTCACTCACATCTAATCCTTGCTTCCCATTGTTACTTCAAGATCATTTTCTCCCCACCTTCAAAAATCCCCAGGTCCTTTAAGCATCCGCTTACTCCTCTTTTTTATTATTAACTAGCAACTCCTGGGTGTGCCCTTCTTCAGTGATGACTTTAGCACTGTCTTCCATTCCACTACCACTCTTGCCCTCATATTTTGCAACTTCAATAGCCATGTGGATAATCCATCCATCACTCTTGCCTTTTCATTCCTCACTTCCAATGATCTATTCCTTTATCCTACCTCATTTATCCACCCCCATAATCATGCCCTTGAGCTTGTGGTTTTCTCTGACCTCGCAATTTCAAGTGCCCTGTTTTCTGATTACCAGGGCTTGTATGTGTAGCTCACTTCCCCTAAATACTCTTACTCAAAAAATTCTATAACCTCATCAAGATGACCAATCCACTGGGGCTACAATTTGTCAACGTATTCATGCCCTTCTTCCCTCCTTACCTAGTGAAGAGCTCGTGATCTATGATTATAATCATTCCTTTGTAAACACTCTTAAATCATCAGCCCTTCCTTCCTTCCTTCTATAGCACCAACCAGGCTAAGTCCCAACCTCAATAAACCCTGCTCTCGCTTTTTCTGGGCTTGCAGTTCTCACAGCTGAATGTTTCTAGACTAAAGAAACATATACCATATGACCACAGATCTCAAATAGGCGCTCAAATAGACGCTCTATACAATTTTCCACTCTTCAAAACTGTTTCTTATTTTTGCTCTCTCCTCCAATTTCATGCACCTGTGCCCTTCCACCCTTGACCTTATCTTATATTTCACTAAGAAAATAGAAGCAGACACTAAACAAAGAACTCCCTTTTCTTCCCATATCTAAACTCCCAACCTGCCTGCACTTCAGATATTGTTTCCTGTCAGGTTAGTTTGGCTAAAGGGTCCCCGTTTATAGCAAAGGTGATAACTCTGCTTTTGCCCTGCATCTCAACTTTCTCACGCTCTGGAATCTACTCCTGTAAGTTTCCCTTCCCTTTTCTGCATTATGGGTCTTTCTCTATTGATTCAACCCAATCATCACCCAAGCATGCTTTAATATCTCTGTCTTAAAACAAAGAATGGAAAAGCTCAATCTCATATTCCTTCCAACTCCTGCCAAATGTCCACACTCCCCTGTGGAGCAAACTTCTTGGAAGAGTTGATTATAGTCACTGCCCCTATGCTTCTCCTTACACTGTCTCCTCCATTCACTGCACTAGGGCTTTTATCCCTGCCAGGCTACCAAACCTGCTCTTGTTGAGGTCAACAATGACTCCATCTCCCCAAACCCAGACATGACTTGTCTATTCTTATCTTACTTCTCCATGTCAGAAATATTTGACATAGTGGCCACTGTTTTCTCCTTGAAACACTTTCTTCTTTTGGCTTCTGTGATTCCACCCTCACAAAATAGCACTACTGGTAGCTCAAGTTAATAATCTAGGCACTATCCTTGATTCTTTCCTCTCTCCCTACCTCAAAGGCATCAGCAAATCCTATTGATTCTACCTTCAAAACATATCCTGAATCCATCCTTATCTCCCCCTCTCCATGACTATGATCTAATACAAGCCCTCTGCCTCTCTCCCTAAGCTTGGGACTCATTTCTCTGCCTCTCCTTTTGTGCCATTCCATTTTGCACATGTTAGAGCAAGATTTTGTAAACGTACATCACGTGTCTCCCTGCTTAAAGCTCTTCAGACGCTTTCCATTACATTCAGAGACTAGCATCAAGCTGCTCACCCCGCCTTCCAGAACCCTGGGTGATCTGAACCTACCTCCCTCTCTGACTTGATTTCATTCTTCCCTCCCCCTCACCCACACCCACTAAGTTTCTACACTTGACCTTCTTTCAGTTCCTTTAATAGGCCAAATTTGCTCCTGCCTCAAGGCCTTTGCACTAGATGGTTCCTCACCTGCCCTGGGCCTCCCCTACTGCACCCCCCTTATTTGCATAACTGGTTCCTCTTATTCTTCCCAGCTTAAATACCAGTTCTTTAGAGAAGCTTTCCTTAACCACTCAAACTAAAATAGTTTTTGCTTTATCCCTCTACTTCTCTAAGCAGTACTTTCTACTCCCTGATATTTTCCTTGTAATTTCATTTATTTCCACATTGTCTACTAGAATACAAGCAACAGGAGTGCAGAAGCTTATTTTGTATTGTTCATCCCTATATGCCTAGGACCTAGAACTGTGCCTGACACTTAATAGGCCTCATCATTAAATGTGTGTCAACTGAATGAGCCTAATGACCACGGGGCACTGTGATTAGGTATTAAGTGAAGAAGATATAAAAGAAGTCCCTTTAGAAGCTTAAACTCAGTCTCAAACCCTCCTCTGAAATTCTATCGTCTTCTCAACCACTAGTACAGTTTTCCTGAAAGGAGAGACCCTGCCTTTCTTTTTTCTGTTACACATAACCTCTACCATGCTACAAAGCTTACAGCTGGTGCTCAGTATATACCATGTTGATTGTCCAGCCTGAAATAATTACCAAACAATGCAAGGCAGTGCTGGTACACTTGTCCTATTTGGAACTGTGTATCTGACAAATGTATTTAGTGGTTACATAGCCAGGAACCAGAGTAGCTATCGATAAGAGGACAAAAAGCACCCAGAAAATTTGAAATAGATGTCACAAATTCAATGTTAATTACAAAGGCAAAGCTTTTTACTCAGAGCCCTCTGATCCTTCCTTTATGGAAAGTCTAAGAAGATGAGTTGATTTCCAGGTCTGTCTAAAACTATTCAACAAGTATTTATTGATTTGGTTCTATGTACTAAGTACTTGTGTTAGGCACTGGGTGAAAATCCAATGATGAAAAAAAACTATAATCTTTGCCTTCATGAAGGTTGTAATCTAGCGGGGGGAAGATAGACATAAATATTTTAAAACATGTAAACTAATATGTAATTATAAAACAGTATAAATGCCATAACAGGGTAGAAATTGTATTAATCTTTGCCTCCTTTATTACATGTTTCTCATTGTAAAAATATATGCTTTTGTGAGAAGTTATAAACAAAAAAAGTTCAAGAAAAATGTTTATAATCTTCCCAACTGCCTTTCAGGGTAGATTTTACAATCTAAGACAGAAATTATAACAAGTGACAGCTGGCATTCTAATGGATGATTTTTTTAAAACAGATACAGAAAGTAAAACAAAACAAACAGGCAAAACAAAACACCTCGGTCTCAGGTTACTTTTACGTAAATAGTTTCATCATACCTGTTAGGTTTCAAGGACAATATCATACTGGAGGCCAATACCATATTTAAGGTCTACAGTGAGGACGCTGAACCATCTCAAAGAGTAAAATATAATCTAGATTCTGTTTAAAAAAGAAATAGTAATATATATTAGAAAGATACTCACCTAAAAGTTTTAAAATTGTGCATTGTGTGTGCTCTTTAAAACATCTGTAATTACATAAATGTAGTAAAGATATTATAGTCTTTCTTTTAAATTTAGGTTTACAATCAATCTCAAATTACTTTTGTAAATGGAATGAGGTAGTGGTTGAGCTTTTCATTCCAGTTAGATATCCAGTTGCTGCAAAAATATTTGTTTTAAAAAGGCCTTCCCTTTTCCTTCATTGAATTGTCTTGGCATCCTTACTGCTCACATTTATTGGTGAGACATTTAAAAAGTGGACATGAAGTTCCCTGTGCATTGACATGGCTTTTTGACCAGCAGGCTTAACTGGAGAGTAATTGGGTCTTAAGTCAGCATTTTAATTGGTGAATGTCATAAATGTCAAATCCATAGGTCTTAATCCTGCGGTCTTCTAGTTTCTCTAGAGAAAGATCCAACATCCTATTGACTATTAGACAAGCCTGGTTTTAGGCATCCTAGGAGCTAGTTGGGGAAAGGAATATTGAGAGTTTCACCATTTAATATGAGCTCTTTTTAGTCTGCAATCTTTTCTCTTCTCTGTGCCTGATGAGTTCGATTTGGTTCAATTTCACCAATGAATAATTGTCCATCTCTCTTGGGGTTGGTGGAAGGAAAGAGTGACACCCAACTATGAGGTGGCAAGTATTGTTCTATATCTTTGACAGATATATCTATATCTTTTAGCCATTACCCCTGTTTTTAATCCACATTATTATTTCCACCTAATTCTTCAGCCTTTCTGAGGAGCCTAAGGACCACAGAGTTTGCTTATTTTTTGTGTTTCCCTTTGCAGTCATGGCTTACTCCACTCTGCAAAGTTCTTGCCATTCTACTGTGTTTTCAGATATTACGTATTTGTGTTACCCAAGTCTCCCAATTTCCTTGAAGATGAAATTTCTATTTTTATTTCTTATTGTCTTTGTTATGTTTGTGTGATGTCTGTGAAGGAAATGGAAAATGGTCTTTAGTTCACCACTTAGAGCAAAAAATCATAATTTCACATTTATAAAGGTTATTGGGTTTGTAGGGTGATGAATAGGAAGATCCAGTTGTAACTCAGGTGCGTGTGAAGACATTCAAAACAAACAATATGTTTTTGATCCATATAAGAAGTCCAATTCACTTTAAGTATGCCCTTTAAACTTAAAAGAATGTCACACTGCTGCCAGTTGGGTCAATCCTCATTCCCTGCATGAACTTTCTGAGCTCCTGTCCTTAACCGTCCTTTAAGGAATTATCTCTTACCTTTCATTCAGTGTGTATATTTTGAGCACATATCATATGCTGGTCGTGGTACTGGAAAATAGATGCAATGATGAACATAATAGACATGTTTCCAGCACTTGAATGGCTTGGTGTAGTAATGGATAGGAATAGTAATCAGGCAATCACCATATGCTGAGGTAAGTGCTATGATAAAGGCATTACCAAATCCTACGGGAACACCTGGGAGGTACACTTAACTCCAGACTTGAGTGCTTGAGTTTCAAGGAAGTCACCCAGGGAGAGTGACATTAGTCAGATTAGAAGAGCCAAGTGTGGGTAGAGAACTGGTCAGGAGAATGATTTAACCTGAGGCAACCACATGGGCAAAGATCCAGAGACAGCAACAGGATCAGTTCACAAGCACATCATGAGAGTAAATACATAAGCTCCAGTGCTTTGTCTTCTACAGATAATTTCTTTTTTTTTTAAGGATTATATCATATAGACTATATTTTCTGTTCAAAATGCAGTTAAACTAGAAATCAATAACAAATATACAATATATATTTGGAAATTATGAAACATGATTCTAACTAACTCATAAGTCAAAGAATAAGAAATAATGGAATTAGAAAATATTTAAATCTTAATGATAATGAAAAATACTGCCTATCCAAATTTGTGGGATTTAGTTAAAACAATATGTAGAGGGAAATTTATAGCATTTAAATGCTTATGTCAGGGTAGAAGGGCTGGTGATTAATTAATATATTATAATAGTTTCTACTGTTGCAAGACGAATTACACCAAAAGATAATGGTGTAGAACAATAATAAGTATCTATCCTCTCTCATAGTTTTTGTGGGTCAGGATTTCAAAAGCACGGCTACATGGTTCTGGCTTGAGGTATCTCGTGAGGTTGCAGTCACATCATCTGAAGGCTTGAATGAAACAGAAGCATCCACTTCCACGGTTGTTAGCTGGCAAGCTGGTGCTGGCTGTTGGCAGGGAGGCCTCAGTTTCTCTCCACGTGGCCTTTCACAGAGGGCTGTTTGTGTGTTCTCACTAGATGGTGGCTAGGTTCTCCCAAGTGGGTGATCCAAAAGAGAAAAAGCCAGGCAGAAGTTGTTCTTTTTGTGACCTATTCTTGGAAGCCACATACCATCATTTTTGCCACATTCTATTTGTGAGAAGTGAGTCACTAAGTCTTGTTCACAAGAGGAGGAAAATCAGGTCCCATTTTTTTTTTTTAAGGAAAGTTTGTCAAAGCATTTTAAAACAATCACAATAAGCTGAGCACATGTTCATTGTAGAGGTGAGAAAAAAACTCTAGCAAAATAAGCCCAAGGAAACAGAAAAAAGGCAATTTTAAATGACATCAGAAATTAACAAAATAGAAAACAGATACACAATAATCTGCAAAGTTCGAATTTGGTTTTTTGAAAAAGTTGATAAAATTGACAAACTTCTAGTGAGACTGAACAAGAAAAAAGAGAGGAGGTACAAATAAACATGAGAAATAAGGAAGGAACAAGTACAGATGCTACAGAGAATAACGGGGGCACTGTGAGTATATTCTTTAAAAACAAGAGGAGGGGCTTCCCTAGTGGCGCAGTGGTTGAGAGTCTGCCTGCCAATGCAGGGGACACGGGTTCATGCCCCGGTCCGGGAAGACCCCACATGCCGCGGAGCGGCTGGGCCGGTGAGCCATGGCCGCTGAGACTGCGCGTCTGGAGTCTGTGCTCTGCAACGGGGGAGGCCACAACAGTGAGAGGCCTACGTACCGCAAAAAAAATACAAAAACAAAAACAAGAGGATATTATACATAACTTTATGCCATTAATTTTTTAAAATCATAAACAAAATGGATACATTTCTAGAAAACTGTAACCTACTAAAACAGACTTAAGAAACAGAAAAACTGAACAATCCTATAACAATTTGAAAATCCTACAGATAATTTCTCAAGACGTGGTCTATGGAATCCTGCTTTAGAATCTCCAGAGGACACTGATTAAAATGCAAATTCCTGGTTGAATCTTAATCTTGAGGAAGAAGTACTGAATCTTAATCTTGAGGAAGAGGCCTGGGAATCTAACAAACTCTCCAGGTTCTTCTTTTATAAACTAAAAGGTGAGCATCTGTGGGAGTTGGGGCTGGAAATGATAAAAAAGGTCTAGACAGAAGAGGAGTTGGAGCATCATTATAGAAGCACAAAGTCATTAGAAATATCTTCTGATTAGTTATTAGACATGTGACCACTGCACATTTTTTCCTTGGATGTGCACCAAGTAACATAAAACCTTTAATTAATTTAGATTGCTTCATAACACAAAAATATCAGTATGCTTAAAAAAGAAATCAAGTGTTATTCAGAAAGAGAAAAAGTGAGGTCTGTTAAAAAAAAAAGGGAAAAGGAGAGGGAGAGGGAGAAATATTAACAAAAATCCTAGTTTCTGTCCATCTTTCCTTTTGCCCTACTGGAAATCATTGCCTCACAGCAGTTTCCCAGAAACACTTCCCACTGTGATTGAGCATCTGTCGTAAAGATTTCTAATGCTCTCATCTTGTCTTCCTCTCCTCCAGGGCATACTGGACATTTACATTTCCCGACACTCCATCCTGCCCCCACAGTTGGGCAAGGCCATGTGACTGCTCTGGCCAATGGGCGTGGAGAAGAGCACTGAATTAACAGTCTGTCTTGCTCTCTTCCCTGTTGTGTTGGTCATGAAGAAATCCTCGTGTAAAAATCATGAAACCCACAATCAAAACAGACTGGAATGCTGAGCCCACATGTGGGGGATTGCTCCCTTGAAGAGTCTCCTGAAACCTTAATGGACTATGCATGTGTGAGAAGTAAACTTTTGTTGCTTCATGAAACTGAAAGTTGAGAACAAGTGTTACTATAGCATAGCCCGGTCTATCTGAATGGTATAACATCTACCCTTTGTTATGTACCTTTGTTAACAACAGTTCTCTTCTGACTATCACCACCCACCCACACCCACGAACCCCAACTGAAATTCAGTGGTGCTAAGTGAGGGTGGGGAAATGTTCAATTTCCATTTATCCAATATTTCTTGATTATCCTCTAAACTTTCCCATCATACCAATTCCATGTCAAGCCCAACTATTTCATTTCAGTGAAATGGCTAATTAATTGTATCAGAGTCACTTGATAAGATATATGAAATAGAAAATTGTTATCTGATGATAAATATTATTAAACATGTTTGGAAAAGAGGGAGTAGAGGCAAGCACACACAACCTGAAATCCTGGGGAAACCATGGCATACTTATTCAATCAGCTGCATTGAGTTGAACTCATCCAAAGTCCTTTTGCTCTTCCTTTAGGAGGGTGATTCCCAAATTTCAGTACCTGTAAGAATCACCTGGAGAGTTCGTTAAACACTTAGATGCCCAGGCCCCAACCCAAGAGGTTGGGATTCAGTACATTTTAATAAGTGGCCTCAGGCAGTTCTAAAGCACAGGTCTACAGAAAATGCTCTACAGAATATGAAGCACTGAAGCCTAGATATTTACTCTGAATGTGTTCTTAAGTAGCAAACACAAATGGGCTCAATATTCTTATAGATTTTAACTCAATAATCTGTGAAACTCAGCTAAACAAAATGACTCAACCTCTGAGGGTTCCAGAGAGTCAGTGTTTGCGTAATCACTAAATCGTGTGGTTCCAACCCTATGTCCAAGAGAAGTTCAGAGAAGGGAGATTAAAGTTGGAGGCTGGAACTAGTCAGAGAAAAATGTACCATGAAGACTCTGGATATGAAACATCTTTAATAACATTTAAAAGCTAAGGGAATTTTCATCAAGAGGGGTCAGAGAATTGAGCGGCCAGAGAATCCATTTGGATGAGCCAAGGATTTTGGCCAGGACATGAAAAGTGATCAAAGGAGAAATACAAGATGACAACTACTAAAGAAATGTGTCTATTTGTTTCCCTAATCTCCTCTCCCTTACACAAAAGCTATTATCCCTCTGCCATGTGGGCCTTGGATGGGAAGCAGGCTGCAAATCAGGCTAGTGACTTCACGGAAGATGCAGAGTGAAAGGATCTCAGTACTGCACAAGTCATGGATCATATCCAGCATCAGTGGAGAGAAGAAGGATGGTTCGAAGGGAGATGGGTAGGAAAAGAATACCAAGAGTCAACACCTACAGCAGATTCGCAAGCATTCTGGGAGAAAGTGTGCTCCAAGACCTCACTTGCATGCCCATTTGCTTAAAATAGAAAGAATCAGTGGTTGCAGATGAAATTAGTACCAAAGTGGTCTCTGGTGATAAAAGCCTCCTAGAAATTCTCATTGTATAAAGCACTGTTCCCACTTAATATTTGATATTGATAAACTTCTTAATATTATTTGTCATGAGAATACTTGTTTAGTGTGCCAGCTATGCCCAGGAAAGCTTAGTGCTGGTTAGCTTCTTTTAAGACAGGAACATTTCCACTGGTGAAGAGTACCTTCTATAATGCTCAATTTTTTTAACTTACATACTTTAATAATATACATATATGCATATATACATATAATAAATGAAGAAACCATTTTTCTTAAAAACGTTACAGTGATTACAAACTTAAATTCCTTTGAAGTGTTTCAACAACAGATGAAAATTTAATATGACTGATATTTTCTCTTTTTTATTGAATGAATGATTCTTTAAATTCTATAGTGCTTTACAGTTTTCAAAAGTTTCACACCCATGATTTTGTATAATCCTGTGATAACCCTCTTTTACCCCTACCTCTAAATTGCCCTCCCCCTTCCCTCTTCCCACTGGTATCCACTAGTTTGTTCTCTATATATGTGAGTCTGCTTCTTTTTTGTTTTATTCACTAGTTTGTTGTATTTTTTATATTTCACATATTAGTGATATCATACAGTACTTGTTTTTCTCTGTCTGACTTATTTCACTTAGCACAATGTCCTCCAAGTCCAGCCATGTTGCTGCAAATGGCAAAGTTTCATTCTTTTTTATGGCTGAGTAGTATTCCATTGTGTGTGTGTATGTGTACATATATATATAGATAGATAGATATAGTGTGTGTGTGTGTGTGTGTGTGTATCTCACATCTTCTTTATCCATCTATCTGTCAATGGACACTTAGGATGCTTTCATACCTGGGCAATTATAAATAATCCTGTTATGAACATTAGGGTACATGTCTCTTTTCAAATTAGTGCTTTGTTTGTTTCAGATATATACCCAGGAGTGGAATTGCTGGGTCGTATGGTAGTTCTATTTTTAGTTTTTTGAGAAACCTCCATACAGTTTTCCATTGTGGCTGCACCAATTTGTATTCCCATCAACAGTGTACCACAACATCCTAGCTAACATTTGTTATTTGTATTCTTTTTGAAGACAGCCATTCTGACCTGTGTGATGTGATATATCATTATGGTTTTGATTTGCATTTCCCTGATGATTAGTGTTGTAGAGTGTAGTTTCATGTGCCCATTGGCCATCTGCATTTCGTTTTTGGAAAAACATCTATTCAGTTCTGCCCATGTTTTTTTTTTGTGTGTGTGTGGTATGTGGGCCTCTCACTGTTGTGGCCTCTCCCATTGCAGAGTACAGGCTCCGGACGCACAGGCTCAGTGGCCATGGCTCATGGGCCCAGCTGCTCCACAGCATGTAGGATCTTCCCAGACCGGGACATGAACCTGTGTCCCCTGCATCAGCAGGCAGACTCTCAACCACTGCGCCACCAGGGAAGCCCTGTCCATGTTTTAATCAGGTTGTTTTTTTGATGTTGAGTTGTATAAGCTGTTTATATATGTTGGATATTACCCCCTTATTTGTCATATCATTTGCAAATATCATCTCCCATTCAGTAGGTTGTCTTTTTGTTTTGTCAATGGTTTCCTTTGCTGTGCAAAAGCTTTTAAGTTTAATTAGGTACCATTTGTTTATAATGATAAAGATTTTATAAAATTCAACATCTATTTATAATAAAAATTATCCAGGGGCTTCCCTGGTGGCTCAGTGGTTGAGAGCCCACCTGCCGATGCAGGGGACATGGGTTCGTGCCCCGGTCCGGGAGGATCCCACATGCCATGGAGCGGCTGGGCCCGTGAGCCATGACCGCTGAGCTTGTGCATCTGGAGCCTGTGCTCCGCAATGGGAGAAGCCACAAGGGTGAGAGGCCCGTGTACCGCAAAAAAAAAAAAAAAAAAAAAAAATTATCCAGAAAGTGGGTATAGAAGGAACATACTGCAACATAATAAAGACCATATATGACAAACCCGTACCTAACATCATACTCAATGGTGAAAAGCTGAAAACATTTCCTCTAAGATCAGGAACAAGCAAGCATGCCCACTCTTGCCAGTTTTATTTAACATAGTTTTGGAAGTCCTAGCCACAGCAATCAGAGAAGAAAGAAATAAAAGGAATCCAAATTGGAAAGGAAGAAGTAAAACGATCACTGTTTGCAGATGACATGATACTATACATAGAAAATCCTAAAGATGCCACCAGAAAGTTACTAGAGTTCATCAATGAATTCAGTAAAGTTGCAGGATACAAAATTAATGTACAGAAATCTGTTGCATTTCTATATATTGATACTAAGAACAAATGATCAGAAAGAGAAATTAAGGAAACAATCCCATTCACCATTGCAACAAAAAGAATAAAACACCTAAATATAAACTTACCTAAGAAGGTAAAAGACCTGTACTCAGAAAACTGTAAGACACTGATGAAGGAAATTAAAGATGAACAAACAGATGGAAAGATATACCATGTTCTTGGATTGGAAGAATCAATATTGTTAAAATGACCATACTACCCAAGGCAATCTACAGATCCAATGTAATCCCCATCAAAAGACCAATGGCATTTTTCACAGAACTATAAAAAATAATTTTAAAATTTGTATGGAAACACTAAAGCCCCTGAATAACCAAAATAATCTCAAGAAAGAACAGAGCAGGAGGAATTAGGCTCCCTGACTTCAGACTATACTACAAAGCTACAGTAATCAAAACAGATTGTGCTGGCACAAAACCAGACACAGATCAATGGAACAGGATAGAAAGCTCAGAAATAAACCCACACACTTATGATCAATTAATCTATGACAAAGGAGGCAAGAATATACAATAGAGAAAAGAAAGTCTCTTCAATAAGTGGTGCTGGGAAAACTGGACAGCTACTTGTAAAAGAATGAAATTAGAACATTATCTAACAACCATATATAAAAATAAACTCAAAATAGGTAAAAGGCTTAAATGTAAGACTGGATGCTGTAAAACTCCTAGAGGAAAACATAGGCAGAACACTCTTTGACATAAATTGCAGCAATATATTTTTGGATCTGTCTCCTAAAGCAAAAGGAACAAAAGCAAAAATAATGTGACTGAAATTTTTAGCATTTCAAATCTCATAAGCAGCAAAATAAACTATATAAAAATACAATTATCACAGAATGTATAGCACTAATATTTAACCCCATTCTAAAAAATCAACACTGAGGATTTCACTAATTTCATTATTTTTATACTTAATTCTTTTACCTTCCTAGATTATAGCTCTATTTATTTGGATGCTTTCCTATCATTTCAGTAAGTACTTTGACACCTTCCCAGGCTGGCAGGAATCATTCTGGATATAAAGAAAAAGAAAACAAGCTTATAGGATCTGGCTTATCTCTTAAGATTCAGGGTTTTTGGTTTCTCCCTTGGGAATTCAAGCCCAAGTCAGTA
Organism: Pseudorca crassidens; assembly: GCF_039906515.1. Taxonomy (NCBI): domain Eukaryota; kingdom Metazoa; phylum Chordata; class Mammalia; order Artiodactyla; family Delphinidae; genus Pseudorca; species Pseudorca crassidens. The sequence continues at coordinate 71,864,798 of NC_090304.1, read as the reverse complement.
CTCATCAGGCTGAGCTTCTTTTTTCTTTTTTCCTAGTTAAATTTAACTTGTTACATCAATGAGAATTTTTAGGTCCATACTTTGCCATAGGTTCTATTGTTTTTAACTTGCGTCTCATCATGAAATAGTACATTATCGAAGTCTTGTTTGGCTAGTGTTACAAAATCCATTGTTCTATCCTTGCAATATATAGCTCAGATTTGTTACCAATATAAAAACATTTATATCCTTAATTAATATTTTATTATAATTTAATAGGATCCATTAAGAATCTTTATCTCCTATAACATGAGAGGTAAAGTCAGCATATTTATCTTTTCTCCTGAGGACATGTGGTTAATTTATCTTCCTGGAACACAATGTTGAATCTGCTTTCTAGTTGGTTGTGGTGTGTGGCCACAGGCTCTGTCCAACCCTTTTTCTACTTGACTGTTAGGTGTAACCACAAATGCTTATCAGTCTCACCTGTTCTTCATACAGATCCTACCTTTACTCACTGTATCCAATAGTAACTCATTCCTGTTTACTCAAATAGAAACTTTAGGAAGAGCCACATACTTAAAAGAAGACAGAATATCTATTATTCTAGTCTATGTGTCTCTACTTGCAAGTTGCCCCCTTTGTCATTTCAATAGCAACCCTGACAACTTTAAAATATTTAAACAAAAAATATTAAAATATTTTAATTTAGTTTTGTAAATAAAAAAATATTCCAGACCCTCCCTGATTTTTTCCTGCCCCAAGAAAGGGAATCAACCACCACTGTACTACATAGAGTAGGCTAGGCTGTGATAATAAATAGAAAAAATGGAATGGCTGAAACACAATAGAGGTTTATTTCTGCTCATATGTTGGTATAAGGTAATTGTTTCTGGTTGGGGTTACTCTCTTCCATGTGATGATGTGAACCCAGGGTCCTGCCACCTTGGGAAACTACCATCTTCAAGGCCTCAGCCTCATTGTCTTTTTTTTCCAACTGGCAGAAGGAGAGAGAATGTGGAGGAGACATGCCTGCTTCATGCTTATGAGATGTGCATCATGTCTGGCCACATCCTTTAGCATGGATGAGTTATATGGCTACCTCTAGCTCAAGGGAGGCTGGGAAATATACAAGCATACATCATTTTATTATGCTTCACTTTATTGCACTTTGAAAATATTGCATTTTTTACGAATTGAAGATTTGTGGCAACCCTGCATCAAAAAAGTCTACTGGCACCATTTTTCCAACAGCATTTGCCCACTTTGTGTCTCTGTGTCATATTTTGGTAATTCTTTCAATATTTCAAACTTCTTTATTACTTATATTTGTTATGGTGATCTGTGATCAATGATTTTTTTTTTTTTTTTTTTTTTTTTGCGGTACGCGGGCCTCTCACCGCTGCAGCCTCTCCCGCTGTGGAGCACAGGCTCCGGACACGCAGGCTCAGCGGCCATGGCTCATGGGCCCAGCCGCTCCACAGCATGTGAGATCCTCCCAGACCGGGGCACGAATCTGTGTCCCCTGCATCGGCAGGCAGGATCTCAACAACTGCGCCACCAGGGAAGCCTTGTGATCAATGATTTTTGATGTTACTATTGTAATTGTTTTGAGGTGCCACAAACCACACTCTTTCAAGATGGTGAACTTAATTAGTAAACATGGGTGTTCTGACTGCTCCACCAACTGCCTAGTCCCCTGTCTTTCTCCCTCTCCTCAGGCCTCCCTGCTCCCTGAGAAATAATAATATTTAAATTAGGCCAATTAATAACCTTACAATGGTCTCTAAGTGTTCAAATGAAAGGAAGAGTCATGAATCTCTCACTTTAAATCAAAAGCTAGGAATGATTAAGCTTAGTGAAAAAGGCATGTCAAAAGCTGAGATAGGCTGCAAGATAGGCCTCTTACACCAGTCAGCCAAGTTCTGAATGCAAAGGAGTTGTTCTTGAAGGAAATCTAAAATGCTACTCCAGTGAACACATAAATGATAAGAAAGCAAAACAGACCTGTGCTGATATGGAAGAAGCTTTCGTGGTCTAGATAGATCACATCAACCACAACATTCCCTTAAGCCAAAGCCAAATCCAGAGAAAGGTCCTAACTCTCTTCAATTCTATGAAGGCTGAGAGATGTGAGGAAGCTGCAGAAGAAAAGTTTGAAGTTAGAACAGGTTGCTTCTTGAGGTCCAAGAAAAGAAGTTGTCTCCATAACATAAAAAGGCAAGGTGAAGCAGCAAGCACTGATATAGAAGATGCATCAAGTTATCCAGAAGATCTAAGATAATCAATGATGGTGGCTACACTAAATAACAGATTTTCAGTGTAGACAAAACAGCCTCATATTGAAAAAAGATGCCATCTAGGACTTACATAGCTACAGAGGAGAAGTCAATGATTGGCTTCAAAGCTCTCTTGTTAGGGGCTAATGCAGCTGGTGACTTGACATTGAAGCCAATGCTCATTTACAATTCTGAAAGTCCTAGGGCCTCTAAGAACTATGCTAAATCTACTCTGCCTGTACTCTAGAAATGGAACAACAAAGCCTGGATAACAGCACATCAATTCACAACATGGTTTACTGAATATTTTAAGCCCACTGTTGAAGCCTACTGATCAGAAAAAAAAATGATCCCTTTCAAAATATTACTGCTCACTGACAATGTACCTTGTCACCCAAGAGCTCTGATGAAGGTATGCGAAAAGACTCATGTTGTTTTCATGCCTGATAACACAACATCCATTCTGCAGCTCATGGATCAAGAAGTAATCTTGACTTTCAAGTCTTATTACTTTAGAGATATATTTTCTAAGGCTATAGCTGCCATAGATAGTGACTCCTTTGATGGATCTGGACAAAATCTATTGAAAAACCTTCTGGAAAGGATTCACCATTCTAAATACCATTAAGAATATTCGTGCTTCATGGGAGGAAGTCAAAATATCAACATTAACAGAAGTTCAAAGAAGTTGATTCCAACTTTCCTGGATGACTGTGAGGGGTCCAAGATTTCAGTGGAGGAAGTAACTGAAGATGTGGTGGAAATAAGAAGAGAACTAGAATTAGAAGTGGGGTCTGAAGATGTAACTGACTACTGTAATTTCATAATTAAACTTGAAATCTACTGGTGAAGATGCTGTGAAGTTTGTTGAAATGACAACAAAGGATTGAGAATATTACATAGAGTTGATAAAGCAGCAGCAGGGTTTGAGAGGATTGACTCCAATTTTGAAAGAAGTTCTACTTGGGTAAAATGTTAACAAGCAGCATTGTATGTTACAGAGAAATTGTTTGTGAAAGGAAGAGCCAATGGATGTGACAAACTTCATTGTGTCTGATTTTAAGACATTGCCACAGACACCCCAACCTTCAGCAACTACCACCCTGATCAGTCAGCAGCCGTCAACAGTAAGGCAAGACCCTCCACCAGCAAAACTATTATAACTCACTGAAGGTTCAGATGATGGTCAGCAATTTTTTAGAAAGTGTTTTTAAATTAAGGTGTATACATTTTTTTGACATGATGCTATTGCACACTTAATAGACTACAGTATGGTATAAACATAACTTTTTATGCACTAGAAAACAAAAAAATGTGTTTTACTTGCTTTATTGTGGTGGTCTGGAACTGCACCCACACTGTCTCTGAGGTATGTCTGTACTCTGGTCATGGCCCTGGCTGCAATCCTGTTAACAAGAGAGGAACCAACAGATTGCAGTAAGTAGCTAGTAGTCTTTGCCATAACTACTCTCCAAATTGTCCTGGTCCCTGTTATTAGGACCCTGTATTTGGGACTAAAATCTGAGTACTAACAACTAAACATAAGAATTAATGGTAAAATTGGGAGTGGGGGTGTTGTTGAGTTATACTTGACAATAAAAAAAAACAGGAAAATTTTTATTTTTAATACTAGGAATTCACCCTGACTTTTCCTAATAAATAACCTAACATGTCACTTTCTCTCTATTTTCTACAGTAAATTTTTCATCAACCACCAAGACAAACCACTAAGACATGCTACAATCCTGACATTGAGAAAGGGGAATAAGGTGTCCAGTAAATGACAATACACACTGCACAGATCAGGGCCCTCTATAACCTATAAGAAAAGCTCATAACTGGGGTCTAGAGACCTTATGATGTCACTTGGTAATTGAATGCCATTTTTACTATGCTTAAAGTTCCTCATCTATAAACTGAGAATATAAATGTAGACCTTCCTCTTTAGGACGTTGTAAACAAGAGGAGGAGTAAACGGTCCTAATCCTGGAAACAAAATCAAAAAATAATGTAGATGGTAATGCCCAAAATGAATCCTTTTTGTTTCACATCCCATGAACTTCTCGCACACACTCAACATTCAACCCCTTAAATTGGTTAATGTCCAACACAGAAAGCCCTCAAAGATACTGAGCCAATGACTGAAACTCACAAGGTGTTCTGAAGAGAGGGATGGCAATGTCTGCCTTTGTTCTGCACACCCAGACCGGACCACCTGAAAGGACTGTCTGGCATCTCATTTCTGTTTTCACTGTTTTCTGGATCCAGAATCTGTGACAATGCTTTCAAGTCAGCCCCAAAATAGCATTAACTGACTTTCCTCCTAGAGAATTTCTCAACCATTTACAACACCGGGCTCAGATCGTCCAATGCCTTCCCATTTCATTTAGAGTGAAAGCCAACATCGTTACAAAGTCCTTCATGGCCTATCATGCTCTGGGCCCTGGGGTCCCTCTGACCTCACTTCCTACCACCCACCTCCTTGATCACTGGACTGCAGCCACCCTGGCCTCCTTGCTGTTTCTCAAATGCTCCAGTACACTCCCAGCTTAGGGTCTTGGCACTGCTATTCCCTCTACCTGGAATGCTTTTCTCCAGATATCCATAGGCTTTCAGTCCTTGTACAGGTGTTATCTTCTTAACAAGGCCTATCCTGAGCATCCTATACAAAACTGTGACAAGCCTCCCTACCCCTCTGCACTCTCAATCCTCTTTACCTTGCTGGAGCAGACACTGTTGATATCTTGTCCATGACCCCTCAGCCCACCTTGGGCTTTGGTGGGCAGTCTCCACAAGCTGACAGATTTCCCCCTTAAGCACCTCATGTTTCTCTTCACTTTCTGCAGCTTCCTCTGCCACTGAAGCTTGGAGCACCTCTGAAGCACCCACCAGGAGCACCTCTGAAGGCTGGATGATTTAATGCCCTCAGGGGTAACCCTCAACTAAGGAGGGACCAAGTTGGAGGGTAAATAACCCAGATTTCCCAGCCCTTGGCATAACAATTCTGAGATGTTTTTCATATGACATGTATGTGGGTTTCCAGCCCAGGAGCTCCCTGCTCGATACAACCGTCAACTACTCACTAACAGACAGTTCACTGGCTTTTCTCCCTTCCCTGTCTCTATTTCTCTTCTCTCTCACTTGTGCTCTCCGAAATTAGCTAATTGCACCAAAACCCTTGTCTTGGGGTCTTCTTTTGGGTGAATCCACACTGAGACACTGCTCTCCACTTTTCTTTTTTCATAGTTAATCAACCTCTAACATATTGCATCATTTACTTCTTTACACGTCCTTTGTTTATTGTCTATTTCTCCCCACTGGAATGTAAGCCTCGGGAAGACAAGGGCCTTTGTTCATTTTGCTCATTGATATATATGTCAAGTACCTAGAGCAGCACCTGGTATAAAAGAGGTGCTCAAAAAATGTTTGTTGAAAACAATTAATGCAGAAGCAAGGCTTACTTAAACCCATTCTTGAAGGAGTGCCTGTATCAGTTTGGATGTTTTAGCAGCAGCATCTTCAAGTAATAGTAATAGAAATAGAAGTGATAGAAAACCCAATTCAAAATACCTAAGGAGTACAACTAGTTTTTTCACCTGACTAGAAGCCCCAGGTTAGCATGGACTCAGGAAGGAGGAAAGTGGAAGAGGATGTGGGGTGAGCAACCGGCAATGTCCACCGAGGTCTCATGGGCCACCATGAGCCCCCCACCTTTCCCACAGGAACTTAGGGAAAAGAAAATAAAGTTGTCCTCTGGGCAAATAACTTAGTTCTGTAACTTATGATAAAAGAAACAGAGTAGCCCTCTGGCCAAGTAGAAATCTGTTATTTGCTGTAGATAAAAAATATGAGCATGCTGAAGATAAAATATGTCATCAGAATAGTTTAGTAGTGGAGGGGTTAAGGGGAGCTGGGAGTCCAGCTGGGCCTGGACAGTTTCTCTGAATCTATTCCTGCAGAAACCCAGGCTTCCCCATGGACATAAGTGCTCTCAGAACTGCCCACCTCATTATCTTCTCATTCCTTCTCACCAAATGATTTCATGATTTCCAATTCAGCCTGGGATACCTCAAGACTCCTAGGAGCCGCTGGCATTCTGATCACTGGAGAGTTAAACAAATGAGCCGTGTGGCTTATTCAGCCGTCTCTTGTGAGTTCCGTAATTCTTGTCTTTCAGCAAAAGTCTAATCATCTCTGAGTATATTAATTGCTCCAATTTGGGGTCCTACAAAGAGAGATAGTATTGCATCGTAATTAAACTTACCAGCTTTGGAGTCAGAAAGAAGTATGTCTGAATCCAGCTCTGCCAGGTATTAGCCATGGATCGTGAAGCAAGTTGCTTAACCTACTCAGTCTCATGTTAAGTTGGAGATAATCATATCCATGTGGCAGGCTTGCTGTGGAGTTTAAATAAAATAGTGTATGGAAGTGCTTGGCTTGGGCACTGGCATAGGGTAGGAAGTACTGAATGAATAGTAGCTCTCCTGATCAAGGCTGAGAACCAGAACCTTGGTCCATTATAAATTCACTATCCTGCTAGATCATGGCAGTCAGCCAGCCAATCAACCTTCCCCTGGCAATTTCCCTACCCCATCATGAGGCATCTTTTTAATTAACTTCAGCCTTCTGAAGAAATAGAGTCCCTTTAAGGATGATTGGACCAACAGAGTGATTATTCCTCCAATGCCATATTTGTCTTGATGACTAAACACATATCACAGCAGCAGTTTCTGTGCCTGCTTCCTCCAATCATCACGGGCACACATGCGCACACACATACACATCTGTAAACACAGTACCCTGTTGTCCACATAGATAATCCACGCAGTCTCCCTGTGGACAAAGACCTATTTGACACCAGCATAAGGGATGGATCCTTGACAGCAAACAAAGGGAACTGACTTCATTTTAGGTGCTGACTCTAGCACTCTTTTGCTGATACAGAATAAACGGGTAGTTGCCCAGAAACCTATGGAGGTTCTCTCTGGCATTTGAAGAAAGAGCAAATTGTAATTCCACAGCATCCTATCATATGATACTGAACAGTGACAGTTGCTCTGGGATTTTTAGACAAAGTGATAGACTGTGTGCAGTTCCCCAAAAGCAGACTCCCACTGTCCCCAGTTGTCACTGCTGACAGGTAACAGAAGGAGGGAAGGAGGCAGGAAGGAATAGCAGGGCCATAGAATATTCTCCCCTCTACCTGTTTGAGTTCAGGCTGAAGTACCTACAATGCTTATCAGCCTGGCACATCCACTATTTCTGCAATGTTATAACAAATAAATTATGTCCCAACATCACCATTGGTAGTTTTCTGACTAAAAATTAAATATAGGAATACATTTAAGAAGCAGTAATTCTGTTCTTCCCTCTTCTCTCACCTCTCAGATAATTTCCACCCTCCTCTTCTCCTTTCAGTCTTTCTTCTATTGTGTCCAATCAGTCGCTCAAGCTACTAAATTGATAGGAGGATTTATCAAAATTATACTTTCCTACCTGCATTTGAAAATAGACTTCAGAAAACCCTAGAATTTTTGGAAAAATCACCCATTCTGACTGGATCCCCTGGTCTCAGGAGCTGAAAAAGGACCTTCCAGCTCTCGGCAGGGTCCAGTGGAGCATAGCTACAAGGACAACTGAAGAGAAACAAGAGACCAGGGCCCAGGGAAGCAGAAGACAAAAGTCTGAGCCAAAAGACTGAGGGTAAGACCAGAAATTTTGTTGAGAGAAGGCAAGGTTATAGCCAAAAATAGAGTCAGGTGCCAAATTTGAAGACTGAGGTGAGACTGAATATGAGAGAATAAGAAAGAACATGGGGAATTCCCTGCCAGTCCAGTGGTTAGGATTCTGGGCTTTCACCGCTGGGGGCCCAGGTTTGATCCCTTTTTCGGGAAATAAGATCCTGCGAGCTGTGCAGTATGGCCAAAAAGAACAAAAGAAAGAACTTGGTGAGCTGGCTCTTGTAGACAGCATAGAGTCAGGGGTGGGAAATGGACAGATGCAGACCTTCTATGGGTTGCATTTGTCAGGAGAGGCCAGGCCAGTTTCAAGGAGCCTGGTAAGACAGGACCAAATCCTCTCTGCCCATCTGCATGTTCAATCCAGGTAGATTCATCTTTGTATTTTAACAGCACTTGTCTATATGCTCCTCTCCTGGGCAGTCCAAGTCTAACAGTTGGCCCAGTATGAAGTTTCCCACAGGCTGGGATTAATGAAAGGTGTGTGTTCCCTGAAGCTGGAGAGAGATGGGGTGAAGGCCACTTGGAAATCCCAGAGACAAACAGCATCTTGAGCCCAATACTCCTGAGAATGAAGTCTGGGCAGGTCTCCAAGCCAAGGGGCCAGAAGCAAACATTAGAAACCTGTGAGCAGAGGCCTGCGGGAGGAGCAAATAGCAGAGTGTGGTCCTGGGAACTTATTTGAATTACCTAGGCAGGTAGGGGGTGGTGTCTCCAGGGGCTGTAACACATCTGGGGGCTCAAAGTGCAGAAAGGTCTGCTTCAACAAAAGGGCCAAAGCCTAAGTCATTTTCCACCCCGTCCACAGCCTGTTTGAGAGAGAAGGAACCAGATTTAGAGAGCTTATGTAATCTACAGGTCACTGGGGTTTAAGGAGAAGACACATGACTCTTATCCAGAACCTACAGTGTGAGTACTACTACTGATGGGGCAACATCTGTCCCTGAAACTAATAAAACCTTTTTGTTTCTGTTTGATTCTATTTGAAAAAATAATAACCACGAAAATATCAAAATTAAGCCTGAAGTTTTAGGAGGAAATGTCATTCAGGTAGGAAAACTCACTGTGAATTGTCTCCTCAGAGGAACATGGAGAGGGAATTTGTCTGTTTCTCTTTCGGCAGCTCCAAGGGTGCTGTTTGTTCTTTGCGGTCGCTGGGAGGGGCCCATCGGGCTGATTGTCATTAACAGAGAGCAGCAATATTGAGCACTGGGGACACTGGGCCTGTACACAGCCCATAAATGAGGTCTCTAAACAGACCATTCTTTCAACAACAAGTGTTTACTAAGAAGTGATCACGCCCTGCAAGGGGTCTGAATACTGAAGCATAATTCTCTGTCTTCAAGATAATAACACAGTCAGGTAAAACAATAAGTAGCCTTTAGTGCTACTGTAAAGTAGTGACTGTAAATTCAAGAGTTCAAAGAAGGCAAAGATAGTATGGATTAGTAGTTTCTTTCTCTCTTCCTTCCATTCTTCCTTCCACGATATCCATGGAGAGCCCGTACCAGGCACTGGGATATTCAGCAAACAAGGCAGATAGGGTTCTGCCTTTTGGGATCTTACAATCTAGTTGAGAAAGCTTCATTGCTGTGAAGAATAGGTAGAGTTTCAAATGCCTAAAGGGAGGGAGGAGGGCATTATGGCAGGGTCAGCTATAGGAAAACAGGTATGACTGGGTATTGGCGGCGGGGAGAAAGGTAAGGAAATAGCTGTACAGTCAAAGGGATACTTGGCAACATCATTCTGAGACATAGGAGCTCTTTTATAAGGCAGGTGAGCCAAAGGAGCAATTTAAGTTTGTCCATCCACTTACTTTCTTTTAGTTTTCATTTCTACCTTCCTCAAGAGAATGGTTTATTTCTCGCTGATTTGAATTTCCAGCTTGGTTTTGACCTTCCTTACGCTATCTGATTTGTTACTTGCTTACAGGAAACGGTTGTAGTTCAGGATGCAGCCGATCATAGTGGAAACAGCCCAGTCTGGGAACTGGTTGACCTGGATAGATGTCAGTGAATGTGGCAATACGGAAATGCAGGGAGGTAGAGTCACCACTTAGACTCAAGTACTGCAGGAGAGCTGTAGCTCCAGTCCAAGCCCCAGTGCTATAAGTCAAACCTGGAGGCACAGTCATCAGGTAACAATTGTCAGTGACAGTTCAGCCCCAGCAAAATACATTAATTAATCCGCTCTATGTGTTACCAGGTGCATTCCTAGGTGGGTAAGAGGGAATCACTGTAGCATGGTCCCAGTCTCCGTCTTTGCATACCATAAAGACCTGCAAAGAGACAACTGGAATAATATTAATAATATTCTAGAATCGGTCCTGTGTGGAAGTAGAGAAAGAGAAAGGTGACCACTTTAATCAACTTAGAGAAGGCTTGGAAGGAGGAAGAGGATTAAGTAGCCTGGGCCAGGATTGGTATCTGGGTTGGACTGGAATTCCAGCCATTCTTTGGGCACACCATGCACCTAAGCAGCACTGAAGCTGGGCCACCTACTAGGCATAGCTATTATGCTGGGTGGCTTACATGTGTCACCCAAATGTCAGCTGGGTTCACTTAGCCACTTCAGACCTAGATGAAATCAGTTAGAATGATGATTCCACATCTTATGGAAGTTCAAAGCCTTTTAAAAAAATATTTCCACCAATTCCTGATGAATTTGTTAATGTGCTCTCTCTTACACACGAGGGCAACCCAGAAAAAAATTTTCATCTCCTTCCTTTATTTGGAAGACAAAAGCAAAACAAAATAAACAAACCCCTTCAACACTGAAAACATTTGTGAATATAATAATTATGATTCTAATATCCCAACTAAAGAGCTAACAAAAACAATTCTAAGTTAATTGTTAGTCATCTCCCTTTTAAAACTGTTCTTCAGCCTTCCCAACTTGGGAATTTTCACTGGCCATTTGTCCTTGTGCTTATGGTAGTTTCCCATGATCAGCTACCTCCTCTCAATAATCTCTCCCTCTGTCTCTCTCTCTTTTCCCCATCTATCTTTTCCCCCCAAGAAAAATTCAGTGTTGAAAACCTTGGCCACTTATAAAGACAGATTAAAAGAAAAAGAGGGTCGTAGGGTCAGGGTGAGGGTAGCTGACGACATTTCATTGCATTCTAGCCTTTGGCATGTTTACCAGTGTTAGGAGAAGGGTTTCAATAAAGAGGCTGTTGTTGGACAGTAATCTAAGATATAGCCATACTTTCACTACTTCCTTCCTCCAAATCAAAATTTTATTGTCCTGGACCCCATTCCCCATTCTCTTTTTCCTGATAATGGATGAATAGGCCAACAGGTCAATCAGACACTGAATCATGGAGTGTAAATCTGGGGGGAAGAATGGGGAGCAAAGACCAACCTACCCTCATCAAATACACCTGCTATTTGCCAGGTTCTTTATTAAGTTACCCTTAAGGGAACTTACATGCTGTCATCTGAGCCCTTGGTTTTATAGTTGAGAGAACTGAGATTCTCCAAAGTGAGAGGGTTGTTCAACATTTTGTTGCACAGTTTGTTGGTGGCAAAGGCAATACCAGACACATTTCAAACTTGACTTAGCCTAGTGTTCTAGGCTAATGAACTTCATCCTCAAGAAAGTTCCTAAGAAGGACACTCAGGGTATGACTTTCAGACAATATAGTAGGGTAGCATGGACAATTTATGGAAGGGAGGGGAATAATTTGGTGTGGTGGTGGTGGTGGAGAGCTGAAAGGCAGATCAGATCTAGCCCAAACTTGTAAGAAAACTCCAGAAGCTTACTGTGGCCAAGATTCACTGGCCTGTGCAGGAGTATGGGGGTGTTGGCTTTTGACAACATTTCTCCCCTGTCTAGTGTTAAGGCTGGTACATTCTGCTTTTGGCTCAAGGGAACATAGCTCATCTTCCCAGAGTTAAGAGTCAGTGAAATTATGTCTCTCCAAAATCCTGTGTAATAGATTTGGATGGGCTACTCACGTCTTCAGCGTTTACTGTAGTAGCCTTCCTACAACAAAATATCCTTAAGGCCAGTGGTCTCACTTAAACCTGGAGCATCAGTGAGGCTTTGTGGGGTCTCAAGAAGCCAGGTCTTTCTCCAAGAGTTTCAACTCTCTAAGAGAGCACATGGCCCACCAGGTAGAGTTGACTCAGTAAGATAACTATTGTTTTTGACCATCCAGCAATAGCCAAAGACCCACCATCCCTTTGGCTAAAGACATTGGCTCAATGACAGGCACATGACCCATGCTGGAATAAACCCAAAGCTCTTTCTTCAAGTACAGGTAATACTCTACTATATGCAATATTTGGCTTAAGCTAAGTTGAGTTGATTCCTGTCACTTTCACTAAGAGTCCTAAAAAATATAGTAATTTCCTAGATTAAAACACAGAAAGTGGGACTTCCCTGGTGTGGCAGTGGTTAAGAATCCACCTGCAAATGCAGGGGACATGGGTTCGAGCCCTGGTCTGGGAAGGTCTCACATGCCGCAGAGCAACTATGCCCGTGTGCCACAACTATTGAGCCTGCACTCTAGAGCCCGTGAACCACAACTACTGAGACTGCATGCCACAACTACTGAAGCCTGTGCACCTAGAGCCTGTGCTCTGCAACAAGAGAAGACACAGCAGTGAGAAGCCTGCACGTCGCAACGAAGAGTATCCCCCACTCGCCGCAACTAGAGAAAGCCCACACACAGCAACAAAGACCAAACGCAGCCAAAATTAGTAAATAATTTGTTTTAAATAAATAAAACACAGAACGTGAAGGTTCACAGAAAGGTCAGCTGAACTTTATTTCCATTTGACCTGAGTCATAAATTCTTCTGCTGTCTCCATCTATGCTAGTTTTAGCAGTGGTAAAGACAAAACTGTTGAAAGTTGCAGTTCACCCCTTGGTAATTGGGGAGAACTTGGTAATAGCCTTGTCTCTTACAAAACAGAAGTACAGAATTTACTAGCCTTCAAAGCAAATGAAGAACCAGATCCAAATTAAAAAAAAAATTTTAACGTCTTTATTGGAGTATAATTGCTTTACAATGGTGTGTTAGTTTCTGCTTTATAACAAAGTGAATCAGTTATACATATACATATATCCCCATATCTCTTCTCTCTTGCATCTCCCTCCCTCCCACCCTCCCTATCCCACCCCTCTAGGTGGTCACAAAGCACCGAGCTGATCCCCCTGTGCTATGCGGCTGCTTCCCACTAGCTATCGGTTTTACATATATATAGAATCTAATAAATAAATAATAAAGGTCACCTTTACTCAGCTCTGATATTCTTGTTTATAATTTTTAGTAGGATTTAATATCAAAAATTATATATTATAAACTCTTTAAGGGCAAGGATTATGTCTTGCTCTTTTCCATAATCCTCATGATGCTTTGTATAATAACATTCATCATTCATTGAACACCTACTAAGAACTGTACTAAACGACTTTCATGCATTAAAATATAACTTTAACCAAATCTTAGAAGATGAACATTATTATCCCCATTTCTCAAAGAAGAACATGGATTCTAGAAGGTTCTCAAAGTCATGCAACTAGTAAATATCAGGATCAGAATCCGAAATCAGTTCTTTCAAATTCTAAGATTGTAAATTATATATACTGTACAGTACTTAACACAAAATAAGTAAGCCACAAATTCTTGTTAAATTAAATTGAAAATCAGAGCAGTTTTGTGAATAGGTAGAAAATTGCAATCATAAAGCCAGTAGCTTCCAAAACAACATAACTTGAGTTCTAATTATTTCAGATGTGTTAACCTTGTTTCTCCAATCGAAGGGAAAATTCTAGGACACCGAATCCCTGATTTATATAATCTGGTATTTCCAAAAGTGTATTGCATACACAATAGGTATGCAGGAAATTTTTATTCAATTGAAAGGCTTTGAATGCAGTTGGAGCCCCCAATGTTTAATGATACAATCACTTAATAAAAGCTATCCAGAGGGTCACATGCTGGAGCACCACTGTTAAACTCAGCAAAGAAGAATACAAAGTTCTGCTTAGACCACTTTACCACTAATGAGGAAGGTGCTGATCTTTAGCAAGTCTCACAATTAATGGCGATTTCAACAGATCCTTGGGCATATAACAAACCTTCTCTGTCACATGCCTGCCAAGGCCTGTTTTCTAACCTGGAAGCTATTGTTTCACTCCCTATTTGCCATTAGACATTGCTGACTTCACCAGCTATTGAGAACTTGGGCTCAGGTCTCAACAGGTAGGAAGCCTTTGAACTTGCCATCTGTGTAGCACTGTAGACTCCAGAATTTTCAGGCACTTTGGCTTTCTGGCTGCAGGAGTTTAATTACTGATTCAAGTGGTAGAGGAGGGGGATGCCTGCAAAAGCAGAAGGTGGGAAGAGGAAGGTGAGCTGCTGTTGGAATGTTGAGAAGGTCCAACTCCTTGGAAGGAGTCAAACTTACCATCTTGCCATTAACCAATACAATACATCTCTAACTTCCCAGTGCCCTCTTAATGTCAATCTGTGTATTGATTGGATAGCTGGGTGGCAAGAGGTAGGCACAGTGGGGTAAAGGAAGGGGGAAAGTAATTTTAAGATGAATTGATAAGTCTTGAAAAAGACCTTCAGGCAAGTCAAAGGAGAAACAGAAGGAGGAGAAGGAGAAAGTGGAGGTGGAGGAGAAGGAGAGAAAAGGGAGAAGAAAATAAAGCAGGAATTCCTCTTTGAATCTGAATTCTGTGATAATGATCTCATGGTGTATTGTCAGTGCCAAAAATATAATCCCAGAGGTAGTGGTTATGTGATCAAGCTTCAGAGGAGATTACAGCAACCTGGAGACCTAGATCCTGCTTAACCACTAAGTAGCCAACTTGGGTGGTCACTTCACCTCTTTGGGCCTTGGTCTTTGTCTACCACGTGAAAGAACAGGACCAAGCCAGCTCCCTGCAAACCTTGTTTTTAAGGTTGTAGAATTGTATTTTGTGCAGAAGCACAAACAAATTAAGCAAATAAAAACGGAATGGCTTTTACAAAACTAAGGATGGAGGGCTGACATGACATTGCCCCGAGTTTACCATCCTCATAAAACCCTCTTGAAGGATACCAAAGAGGAGTTTGAAAACTTATACTTTAATGATTTATTATGACCCTTTCAGCATTAACATTCTATGACCAGTGATCCACATCTAGGTTCTCACAAGTCTTTGAGGAGTTATTGTCTGAGGGTGGTGTTTGGAAAAACCTGTACTCGCAGCCCTGGGCCAGTATAAAAACTACACTGGCAGAGAAGTAGGTGGGAAATGGGCCAGAAGAACAGATTTGTCTCCGATACTGGAATAGGCATTTCCAGTCCTGCCCTGCAGACCCATTACACACTGAGCATAGTTGGTTTCTCACTGAGGCTGCCTAATGGCGTCATTCAGGGTCTGGCCTATGAGTATCTTAAAAAAGAATGAATACATTGCAGTGAATTGATCTCAAGGACATGAGCATTTGCTAAATGGGCTCACTCTTTGTGAACAGTTAGAAGCATCACATGTGAAGTGACTTGGCTGAGTATGTAAATGGGTACATGTGTGTAAGACAGAATTTGTATTTCATCTCATAAACACTCTCTTCAGTCACCTCTCCTTCACCTTGCAATTCTCTTCAAGTATCTGGTAAATTCTAGCAAATTCTCCAAATATCTAACAAATTCTCCAAAATGCATCCTTGCAGAGCACCTTAGATCTCATGTCTCCCGTGAAGCCTTTTCTAGCTGTTCTGTGCTCTCTCCTGTAAACCTAGCAGTTGCCAGTCATCATATGCCTAATCTCTCCATCAGCGTAATCTTGTACTATTGTTTAATCTTCCATCAGAGTCAGCCTCATCTCCCCAACAAAATTAAACCTTTGTGGAATCAGGGAAGGTTAGCGTTTCTCTGTATCCCACAGTGCTGTGCACAGAGTAAATACTGCAGTCTGATGGATAGAGCACAGTCTCTGAATCCGGCAGACCTGGCCTTGCTATATTCTAGCTGCATGATTTGACTTAGTTTAAAGTATCCTTACCGGCCTCATCTAATACCTACTTTAAAGGAGTTATGTGGAAGTCAAAGATAATGCACAAAAAGTGACTGAGACAGTGCCTGGCAGGTAGCTCCTTTTATTGTCACCCTGGAGTCAATGCATTTATAGTGACAAGTAAGTAATGATGTGAGGACCTGTAGGGAAAAAGTTGAGCAGGGTGTGAGTTTTGTGATTGGCTTCCCTGAAATGAATCTTTATTTCTCCCTTGTTGAAAGCGGGCTTCCAGGTATGTCACCAAAGGTAGGAAGGATATAATGTGATGAGTCAGAAGAACCTGAAAAGGTATAGCTTAGACAGGGCTGGAAAAGGGAGCCAGTCTGAAGGCTCATCTAGAAGAAACAGGGCATAGTTGAGATATATCCTGAGGAGGAAGGATAGACTTGAACTTGTGCATACAAGTTGGTAGAAGTTCTTGAATTTCAGGAGTTTGTTGCAGATTGGAAGGGGACAGGGGAACCATGATGGCTATGAGAGCTAATGACATAGCTAGTTTATCTAATGGTAAGTCAGAAAGTGTGTGAAGAGTCATCTAAGGGAATTCTCTAGCAGTCCAGTGGTTAGGACTCTGAGCTTTCACTTCCGAGGGCCTGGATTCAATTCCTGGTCAGGGAACTAAGAATTGCAAGCTGCATGGTGTCCCCAGAAAAAAAAAAAAAAAAAAAGTCATCTAATCTAACCTCCCTTCCTTGTTTCCTGGAATTTCCTGGGCCCTAGTACCTCTTTCCATACTAATGAGTGTAGTTATAGCATTTGAAGCTAAGCAGATGCTGCTTCTAGAAGTTTCATACAGGCTGAAGTCATACTGTCATGAATCCAGGATTGACAGAATTCAGGGTCCTGCCAATCTCTTTGGCCACTGGTCTAGAAAACTACCAAAGTTCTAAATGATTTGACATAACAGGTCTTAGCCCTAAATTGAATTTTCAGTAATGATGGCAGTAGTTGTGCTTGTCACTATCATGAGCCCTAATGACTCAGAAGGCTGGAGATCAGCTGTACTGCTGATTTCTAGACATTCAAGAGGTCTATCTCTTGAGGCAACCATAGAGAAACTTTGCTTCCCTGTAGCCACCTGAAGTTGGTAGTTGCAATAATTTGGACCATGACGGTAATCCACAGATTAATTTAGAAGGGTAGAATCACTGGTTCCCAAAGAACTCAAGATCTACGGATCCCTAGAAATTAGGAAATCCACTATAAGTGTGTGGCTGAGGGGAATGAGCCATCAGTTAGAGCATAAACTGCAAGTTGTAATAAAAGAGGTCTGGGCCTGTGAGTCAACTGTCCACAGCGTTATCTGGATGAAAATGGGAAAACCAGCCTACAAACATGTAAAGAGATGCTAAGCTTCATTCATGACTAAAGAAATGCAAATTAAAACAATGAGTTATCATTTTTTTCACCTGATTGGAAAAACTCTTAAGTTTGATAATACCCTTTGATGGCAAGGATGTGGGCCAAAAGTCATTTTCATACACTTTCCATGAAGTGTAATTGACACAACCTTCTGGAAGATAATTTAGTATTATCTATCATAAGTAAACAGGCATTCATCATTTAGGTAGTAACTTTCCTGCTAGGAAAGACCCCATCGTATGGTTGTATTTACAAGAATCTGTCTATATATGTACGAGGACAGTCTTGGTTGTAGTTTACAAGAGAATAACAATAGAATCAACCCAAGCATCTAACAATAGGACACTGGTTAAATAAATTATAGTGCATCCATAATACTGGATAGCTGAGTCAGAGAGATAGAGCTAAAAATCTTGGGAGACCAAAGCAGCTAGAGTACACAGCACAGAGTGCAGGAGAGAAGAGAGTTCTGCAGAGGGAGAACTCTGGAAACCAGCAGAAGTTTCCCCTCAAATATTCAGCAGAGTACTGATCAGCACAAGTGGGTGAAGAAACTACCCAAGGCCAGGGATAGAACCATTCAAAAGGGTTAAAGGAAACAGTACACTGTACTCACACAGGGCTAGGAATAGTGCCCATTCCTACTAACTAGACTGGAAAGTCTTATAACTCACAGGACATTGGGTAGAGTATTCAAGAAGGGTCTTGCAGTAGTGGGGAGTATTTAGCCCTAGACTAAACACAGCTCTGGTCCCATCTAACAATCTTAAAAACAAGGTCCAAATGGATCAAAGGTCTCCAAGTATTTCAAGTGTGTCTGGAACGAAGTTCAAAAATATTTATAGAAATACAAAATATGCAGCACCCATCAAGGTAAAATTTACAATGTCTGGCATTAATCAAGGATTACCAGGCATGCAAAGAAGAAGGAAAACACAATCCATAATAAGGAGAAAAATCAATCAATTGCAACAGACCCAGAACTGAAACAGATGTGAGAATTAGCAGACAAGAGCTTTAAAATGGCTATTATAATTGCCTTCCATATGTTCAAAATGTTAAAGATATTGAAAATATTTTTAAAATAAGTCTAATTTCTAGAGGCATCAACAAGATGTAGAGCAACTGGCTCTCTCATACACTGCTAGTGGAAATGTAGAACGAAACCCTATTTTGGAAAGTGGTTTGGCAATTTCCTAAAAAGTTAAACATATACTTACCATATATTCCAGCTATTCGACTCCTAGATACTTACCCAAGACATATCTCCACATAGAGTTTTGTACACAAATATTCATAACAACTTTATTTGTAATAGTCAAAACCTAGAAACAACCCAAACGTCCATCCACGAGTGAATGGGTAAACAAACTGTGTCATACCCATACAATGGTATACCATTAGCAGCAGAAGGAATGAACTATTGATATTTATTGATGAATTTCAAAAGATTGATTCCAGGTGAAAGAATCCAAAGAAGAAAGAATACAGAATGTATGATTCCATTTATATCGAAATCTTGACAGAAAATATCTATCAAATGGTTGTCTGTAAATGAGGAAAAGAAGCAAAGAGGGAAGAGAGGGAAAGATTGCAAAGGGGCATGAAGAACTTTTGAGGAGGGATGAATATGTTCATTAATTTGATCTCAGTGATAGTTTCATGAGTGTATACATATTTTTAAACTTATCAAATTGTACACTTTAAATATGTACAGTTTATTCTATGTCCAGTATACCTCAGTAAAGCTGTTAAAAATAAAAGAAAGAGGTGAGACTATATGTGCTCATATAGAAAGACCTCCAAAATACATTATTAATTGAAAAAATGCAAAGCAATGTGTATGATGGCTTCTCTTTGGATCACTAGACCCATATCTAAAACATATAATGATATATGCATAAAATTGTTCTGGACAGATCAACAATTGTTGACAGTGGTTATGTTAAGGAGATGGCCTAGGGATAAAAGGAAATCTTTTTTTTAATCATTTTTGAATTATATAAATTGTCTTACAATATGTACACATTTTATTTAAACTAAATGTTAGCTGGGGGTTTATGAGTAGTAGAATTGAGAAACATTTTTGCTTTCTTATTTTTCTATATTTAAATATTTAAATGTCTATTCTGGAAAAAACATAAAGGAACAGATTCTTTGGAAAACAGTTCAGCAATTTCTTAAAAAGTTAAATAAAGTTGACCCTTGAACAATGTGGGGATTAGGGGCACCAACCACTGTGCAGTAGAAAATCCATGTACAACTTTGTAATGGGCCCTTCCTAGCTCGGTTCCGCATCCGCAGATTCAACCCACTGCAGATCTTATAGTATAATAGCACACATTTATTGAAAAACATCCGCATATAAGTGAACCTGGGCAGTACAGACCCATGTTGTTCAAGGGTTAACTGTATATACTTCAAATAAAATCCATCGATTCCACTCCTATGAAGGTACCCAAGAGACAAACCCAAAACACATGTCCACACAAAAGTATGAATGTGAATGTTCATAGCAGCTTTATTCATTACAGTGAAAAACATCCATCAACTGGATAAACAAAATACGGCATATCCATATGGAATGGAATACTATGCCACGGTGAAAAGAACAAACTACTAATACGTGGTACAACAGGGATTAACCTCAAAAACATGATGTTAAGCTAAAGCAACCTGAAGCAAAAGACTACATATTGTGTGATTCCATGTACGTAAAATTCTAGAAGAAGTAAATTTATAGAGACAGAATGCAAATCAGTGGTTGCCTAAGACAGCAGATGAGAACAGAGAACGACTATAAATAGGCACAATAGGAACTTTGGAGGATGATGGATGTGTTCTCAGACTGGTGATGATTGCACGACTCTATAAATTTACAAGAGTAGTTGAATTATAAAAGTACCATGGATGGATTTTATGGTGTGTAAATTATACCTTGTGAAAGAGTTAAAACAAAAACCAACAACTGTAAAATCAGGAATAAAATCAGTTGCTGCAGAAGATGCTTGCTTTTCCCATCCAAGCAAATGAAACTGTCTAAATGCTAAAATGCAGTAAGACCTCTATGCTCTTAGGGTCAAAGTCAGTGGTTCCAAGAGAACTACTGTAGATAGGGCTGCTCCAGCTGCAAGATGAGTATAATAGTTAGATATTGTCTTCTTTGGGTTGATTTTCATTTCAAATGTACAGAAGGGTCTGGCATATGACCAGTATGAACACAGATAACCCAGAGTGGTAGCATGTAGTAGTGAAGAAGGTAGGCTCTGAAATCAGACAGATCTGGCTGCAATCCCAGCTTTGTCACTCCCTACTTAATAAGGTTCTTGTGAGGCTGAAGTGAGATGATGTATGTGATATGCATGACACATAGTAAGATCACAAAGTAAGATCTTCAATCTGTATGTCCTCAAAGCAGTGGGGATTTTGCTGACTCATCAACACTCTTTTGCTGGGTCCTCTCTTACCAGATCATTGGCAAGTTGATCGAAGCTAAGGAGCCAAAGTAACAAACAAAGACGTCCCCTCTGTTTTAAAGCAGGTCATTTTCTCCAAGGTCACCTCTCTGCTTTATGTGCTGTAGATTAGGGATTCTAAGTCTTCTGGATTCTGAGACTTTGTGGATCAACAAAGAGTTAAAGATAATTTGGAAAACTAAAAATATTGTCAACTTTTAAGTTTTTAATTAAAATCTTAGGGACTTCCCTGGTGGTGCAGTGGTTAAGAATCTGCCTGCCAATGCAGGAGACATGGGTTTGAGCCCTGGTCTGGGAAGATCCCACATGCCATGGAGCAACAAAACCTGTGTGCCACAACTATTAAGCCTGCACTCTAGAGCCCACAAGCCACAACTACAGAAGCCCGCGCACCTAGAGCCCATGCTCCGCACCAAGAGAAGCCACTGCAATAAGCCCGTGCCCCACAACGAAGAGTAACCCCTGTTCGCCGCAACTAGAGAAAAGCCCGGGCGCAGCAATGAAGACCCAATGCAGCCAAAAACTAAAAAAAACAAAAAACTTAAATTAAAAAATAAAATTTTAATTTGGGATAATTGTAGATTCGCATACAGGTGTAAGAAATAATACAGAGAGATGCCATGTACCCTCTATCCAGTTTCCTCCGATGATAACATTTTGAAAACTGTAGTACTTTTTACATTAACTCTGTGATCCATATTAAGTTAAGTTTTTATAAGGTGTGAGGTTTAGATAAAGGTTCATTTTTTTCCCCTATGGATATTCAATTGCTCTAGCACCATTTGTGAAAAGTTTATTCTTCCATTGAATTGCTTTTGCAGTTTTGTCAAAAACCAGTTAATATTTGTGTGAGTATTATTCTGAGTTCCCTATTCTGTTCCATTGATCTATGTGTCTATCCCTCCATCAATAACATACTGTTTTAATTATTGTAGATATGTATTGCCTTAATTATCAAGTAGAGTGATTCCTCCCACTATATCCTTTTTTAAGATTATTTTAGCTATTCCAGGGTATGTGCCTTTCCATGCAAATTTTAGAATAAATTTGTCTATTTTACAAAATTTTGCTGTGATTTTTATAAGAATTATGTTAAGCCTATAGATCAACTTGGGGAGAATTGACATCTTTACCATACTGAGTCTTCCAATCCATGAATACTCTATGTTTTTCAATTTATTTAGATATTTTTTGATTTCTTTAATAAGCATTTTGTCATTTTCAGCTTTGTTAAGTTTTCACCTAAAATATTTCATTTTCTTTGAAGTCATTATAAATTGTATTATGCTTTTAATATCAGTCTCCCCATGTTCATTGTTAATATATAGAAATGTAATGAATTTTTGCTTGTTGATCTTGTATCCTATGACCTTACTGAACTCACTTATCATTTCCAGAGTCCCTTGGGTTTTTTCTTTTTTTTACATAGTGATTTGTCATTTTCTCATGTCATCTGTCAATAAGGATAGTTTTATTTCTTCTTTTCCAATCTGAGTTCCTTTATTTCTTTTCCTTGCTTTATTGCTCTGGCTAGAACTACCAGTATTCTGTTGAATAAGAGGAATGAGAAGTATCCTTGCTTTTTTCCTGGTCTTAGTTAGAAAGAATTCAGTTTTTCACCATTATGTATGATGCTAGCTCTAGGGTTTGTTCGTTTGTTTGTTGTTTTGGTAGATGCTTTTTATCAAGTTGAGGTAGTTCTCTCCATTCCTAAATTGTTGAGAGTTTTTATCATGAATGTGTATTGAATTTGTCAAATGATTTTTCTGTACCAATCGATATGACCATATGATTCTTCTTTTTCTTTAGCTTATTGCTATGGTGGATTATATTGATTGATTTTTGAATGCTAAATCAGTCTTGCATACCTGGAACAAATTCCACTTAGTCAATGTGTATAATTCTTTTTATGCATTGTTGGATTCAGTTTGCTAATAATTTTTTGAGGAATTCTGCATCTAAGTTCAGTAGAGACATTGGTGTGCAGTTTATTTTTGGGGCTGTTTTTGTCTGATACTAGTATCAAGGTAATACTGTTCTTGTACAATGAGGTGAAATATTCCTTTTTCTTATTTTCTGGAAGAGATTGTTAAAATTTATGTTAATTCTTCTTTAAATGTTTGGTAAAATTCTCCAGTGATGCTATCTGGGCCTGAGAATTTCTTCTTCAGGACATTTTTAATTAAAAATTCAATTTCAGGGCTTCCCTGGTGGTGCAGTGGTTGAGACACGGGTTCGTGCTCCAGTCCGGGAGGATCCCACATGCCGCGGAGTGGCTGGGCCTGTGAGCCATGGCCGCTGAACCTGCGCGTCCGGAGCCTGCGCGTCCGGAGCCTGCACGTCCGGAGTCTGTGCTCCACAACGGGAGAGGCCACAACAGTGAGAGGCCCACATACCACAAAAAAAAAAAAAAAAAAAAAAATTCAATTTCAAAAGATACATGCACCCCAATGTTCATTGCAGCTCTATTTACAATAGCCAGGACACGGAAACAACAGAAATGTCCATCAACAGAGGAATGGATAAAGAAGATGTGGTATATATACACAATGGAATATTACTCAGCCATAAAAAAGAACAAATTAATGCCATTTGCAGTAACATGGATGGACCTAGAGATTGTCATACTGAGTGAAGTAAGTCAGATATAGAAAGGCAAATATCATATGATATGGCTTATATGTGGAATCTTAAGAAAGAGTATAAATGAACTTATTTACAACAGAAGTAGAGTCACGGATGTAAAAAACAAACTTATGGTTACCAGGGGATAAGGTGGGGGAGGGATAAATTGTGAGATTGGGATTGACATATACACACTACTATATATAAAATAGATAACCAATAAGAACCTGCTGTATAACACAGGGAACTCTACTCAATACTCTGTAATGGTCTATATGCGAAAAGAATCTAAAAAAAGAAAACAAAGTGGATCTATGTATACGTATAACTGATTCACTTTGCTGTACACCTAAAACTAAAACAACATTGTAAATCAATTATACTCCAAAATAATTAAAAATAAAAAATCAATTTCTTTAATGGTTATAAAATTAATCAGGTTATCTATTTCATCTTGGTTGAGTTTTAATAGTTTGTGGTCATTGGGGAATTGTATCATTTCTTCTAAATTGTTAAACTTATGAGTCCAATTTTGTTCATAGTATTCCATTCTTATTCCTTCAGTGGCTACAGGACCTATAATGATAGCCCCTTTTTTGTTTTTGGTAATAGTGATTTGTATTATCTCTCTTTTTAGAAGATTACGTATTTGTTAATGTTATTAATGCTTTTGAAAAACAAAGTTTTGGTTTCATTGTTTTCCTACTGTTTTCTTGTTTACAATTTTGTTAATTGCTCTTTTTAAAAAAATATTTCTTTCCCTCTGTTTGCTTTGGATTTTTTTTTATATACAGCAGGTTCTTATTAATTAACCATTTTATATACATTGGTGTATATATGTCAATTCCAATCACCCAATTCATCACACTACCACCCCCCCACCACATTTCTCCCCTTGGTGTCCATATGTTTGTTCTCTGCATCTGTGTCTCAATTTCTGCCCTGCAAACCGGTTCATCTATACCATTTTTCTAGGTTCCACATATATGCGTTAATATTTCATATTTGTTTTTCTCCTTCTGACTTACTTCACTCTGTATGACAGTCTCTAGAACCATCCACATCTCTACAAATGACCCAATTTCATTCATTTTTATAGCTGTGTAATATTCCATTGTATATATGTACCACATCTTCTTTATCCATTCATCTGTCGATGGGCATTTAGGTTGCTTCCATGTCCTGGCTATTGTAAATAGCGCTGCAATGAACACTGGGGTGCATGTGTCTTTTTGAATTATGGTTTTATCTTGGTATATGCTCCGAAGTGGGATTGCTGGGTCATATGGTAATTCTATTTTTAGTTTTTTAAGGAACCTCCTTACTGTTCTCTATAGTGGCTGTATCAATTTACATTCCCACCAACAGTGCAAGAGCGTTCCCTTTTCTCCACACCCTCTCCAGCATTTGTTGTTTGTAGATTTTCTGATGATGCCCATTTTAAATGGTGAGAGGTGATACCTTTTTGTAGTTTTGATTTGCATTTCTCTAATAATTAGTGATGCTGAGCAGCTTTTCATGTGCTTCTTGGCCATCTGTATGTCTTCTTTGGGGAAAGGTCTATTTAGGTCTTCTGCCCATTTTTGGAATGGGTTGTTTGTTTTTTTAATATTGAGCTGCATGAGCTGCCTGTAGATTTTGGAGATTAACCCTTTGTCGGTTGATTCATTTGCAAATATTTTCTCCCATTCTGAGGGTTGTCTTTTCATCTTGTTTGTAGTTTCTTTTGCTGTGCAAACACTTTTAAGTTTCACTAGGTCCCATTTGTTTATTTTTGTTTTTATTTCCATTACTCTAGGAGGTGGATCAAAAAATATCTTGCTGTGATTGACGTCAATGAGTGTTCTTCCTATGTTTTCCTCTAAGAGTTTTATAGTGTCTGGTCTTACATTTAGGTCTCTAGTCCATTTTGAGTTTATTTTTGTGTATGGTGTTAGGAAGTGTTCTAATTTCATCCTTTTACATGAAGATGTCCAGTTTTCCCAGTACCACTTATTGAAGAGACTGTATTTTCTCCATTGTATATCCTTGCCTCCTTTGTCATAAATTAGTTGACCATAGGTGCATGGGTTTATCTCTGGGCTTTCTATGCTGTTGCATTGATCTATATTTTGTTTTTGTGCCAGTACCATATTGTCTTGATTACTGTAGCTGTGTAGTATAGTCTGAAGTCCGGGAGCCTGATTCCTCCAGCTCCATTGTTTTCCCTCGAGACTGCTTTGGCTATTCGGGGTCTTTTGTGTCTCCATACAAGTTTTAAGAATTTTTGTTCTAATTCTGTAAAAAATGTCATTGGTAATTTGATAGGGATTGCATTGAATCTGTAGATTGCTTTGAGTAGTATAGTCATTTTCACAATACTGATTCTTCCAATCCAAGAACATAGTGTAACTCTTCATCTGTTTGAATCATCTTTAATTTCTTTCCTCAGTGTCTTATAGTTTTCTGCATACAGGTCTTTTGTCTCCCTAGGAAGATTTACTGCTGGTATTTTATTCGTTTTGTTGTAATGGTAAATGGGAGTGTTTCCTTAACTTCTCTTTCAGATTTTTCATCGTTAGTGTATAGGAATGCAAGAGATTTCTGTGCATTAATTTTGTATCCTGCTACTTTACCAAATTCATTCATTAGCTCTAGTAGCTTTCTGGTGGCATCTTTAGGATTATTTATGTATAGTATCATGTCATCTGCAAACAGTGACAGTTTTACTTCTTCTTTTCCAATTTGTATTCCTCTTATTTTTTTTTCTTCTCTGACTGTCATGGCTATGACTTCCAAAACTATGTTTAATAAGAGGGATGAGAGTGGACATCCTTGTCTTGTTCCTGATCTTAGAGGAAATGCTTTCAGTTCATCACCATTAAGAATGATGCTTGCTGTGGGTTTGTTACATATGGCCTTTATTATGCTGAGGTAGGTTCCCTCTATGCCCACTTTCTGGAGAGTTTTTACCATAAATGGGTGTTGAATTTTGTCAAAAGCTTTTTCTGTATCTATTGAGATGATCATATGGTTTTTAGTCTTCAATTTGTTAATATGGTGTACCACATTGATTGATTTGTGTACATTGAAGAATCCTTGAATCCCTGGGATAAATCCCACTTGATCATGGTGTGTGATCCTTTTAATGTGTTGTTAGATTCTGTTTGCTAGTATTTTGGTGAGGGTTTTTGCATCTATATTCATCAGTGATATTGGTCTGCAATTTTCTTTTTTTGTAGTATCTTTGTCTGGTTTTGGCATTGGGATGATTGTGGCCTCATAGAATGAGTTTGGGAGTGTTTGGAAGTGTTCCTTTCTCTGCAATTTTTTGGAAGAGTTTGAGAAGGATGGTTGTTACCTCTTCTCTAAATGTGTGATAGAATTCACCTGTGAAGCCATCTGGTCCTGGACTTTTGTTTGTTGGAAGGTTTTTAGTCACAGTTTCAATTTCATTACTTGTGATTGGTCTGTTCATATTTTCTATTTCTTTTTGGTTCAGTCTTGGAAGGATGTCCCTTTCTAAGGGTTTGTCCATTTCTTCCAGGTTGTCCATTTTATTGGCATATAGTTGCTTGTAGTAATCTCTCACAATCCTTTGTATTTCTGCAGTGTCAGTTGTTCTCCTTTTTCATTTCTAATTCTGTTGATTTGAGTCTTCTCCATTTTTTTTCTTGATGAGTCTGGCTAATGGTTTATCAATTTTGTTTATCTTCTCAAAGAACCAGCTTTTAGTTTTATTGATCTTTGCTATTGTTTCCTTCATTTCCTTTTCATTTATTTCTGATCTGATCTTTATGATTTCTTTCCTTCTGCTAAT
This sequence comes from Pseudorca crassidens, assembly GCF_039906515.1. Taxonomy (NCBI): domain Eukaryota; kingdom Metazoa; phylum Chordata; class Mammalia; order Artiodactyla; family Delphinidae; genus Pseudorca; species Pseudorca crassidens. The sequence goes on along the minus strand of NC_090304.1, from coordinate 71,837,521 downwards.
TTGGGGTTTTTTTGTTCTTTCTCTAATTGCTTTAAGAGTAAGGTTAAGTTATTCATTTGAGATGTTTCTTGTTTCTTGAGGCAGGATTGTATTGCTATAGACTTCCCCCTTAGAACTGCTTTTGCTGCATCCCATAGGTTTTGGATCATTGTCTTTTCATTGTCATTTGTCTCTAGGTATTTTTTGATTCCCTCTTTGATTTCTTCAGTGATCTCTTGGTTTTTTTGTAAAGTATTGTTTAGCCCCCATGCGTTTGTGTTTTTTAGGTATTTTTCCCTGTAATTGATTTCTAATCTCATAGCATTGTGGTCAGAAAAGGTGCTTGATATGATTTCAATTTTCTTAAATTTACTGAGGCTTGATTTGTGACCCAAAATGTGATCTATCCTGGAGAATGTTCCGTGTGCACTTGAGAAGAAAGTAATCTGCTGTTTTTGGATGGAATATCCTATAAATATCAATTAAATCTATCTGGTCTATTGTGTCATTTAAAGCTTGTGTTTCCTTATTAATTTTCTGCCTGGATGATCTTTCTATTGGTGTAAGTGAGGTGTTAAAGTCCCCCACTATTATTGTGTTACTGTCGATTTCCTCTTTTATAGCTGTTAGCAGTTACCTTATGTATTAAGGTACTCCTGTGTTGGGTGCATATAATTTATAATTGTTCTATCTTCTTCTTGCCTTGATCCCTTGATTATTATGTAGTGTCCTTCCTTGTCTCTTGTAACATTCTTTATTTTAAAGTGTATTTTATCTGATATGAGTATTACTACTCCAGTTTTCTTTTGATTTCCTTTTGCATGGAATATCTTTTTCCATCCCCTCACTTTCAGTCTGTAGGTGTCCCTAGGTCTGAAGTGGGCTCTTGTAGACAGCACATATATGGATCTTGTTTTTGTATTCATTCAGCAAGTCTGTGTCTTTTGATTGGAGCATTTAATCCATTCACGTTTAAGGTATTTATCGATATGTATGTTCCTTTTACCATTTTCTTAATTGTTATGGGTTTATTTTTGTAGGTCCTTTTCTTCTCTTGTGTTTCCCACTTAGAGAAGTTCCTTTAGCATTTGTTGTAGAGCTGGTTTGGTGGTGCTGAATTCTCTTAGCTTTGCTTGTTTGTAAAGTTTTTGATTTCTCCATTGAATGTGAATGAGATCCTTGCCAAGTAGAGTAATCTTGGCTGTAGGTCCTTCCCTTTCATCACTTTAAATATGTCATGCCACTCCCTTCTGGCTTGGAGAGTTTCTGCTGAGAAATCAGCTGTTAACATTATGGGAGTTCCCTTCTATGTTATTTGTTGTTTTTCCCTTGTTGCTTTCAATAATTTTTCTTTGTCTTTAATTTTTGCCAATTTCATTACTATGTGTCTCAGCTTATTTCTCTTTGGGGTTATCCTGTATGGGACTCTCTTCCTGGACATGGGTGGTTATTTCCTTTCCCATGTTAGGGAAGTTTTTGACTATAATCTGTTCAAATATTTTCTCAGGTCCTTTCTCTCTCTTCTCCTTTTGTACCCCTATAATGCGAATGCTATTGCATTTAATGTTGTCCCAGAGATCTCTAAACCTGTCTTCATTTCTTTTCATTTTTTTTTTCTTTATTCTGTTCCATGGCAGTGAATTCCACCATTCTGTCTTCCAGGTCACTTATCCGTTCTTCTGCCTCAGTTATTCTGCTATTGATTCCTTCTAGGGTATTTTTCATTTCAGTTATTGTATTGTTCATCTCTGTTTGTTCTTTAATTCTTCTAGGTCTTTGTTAAACATTTCTTACATCTTCTTGATTTTTGCCTCCATTCTTTTTCTGAGGTCCTGAATTATCTTCACTATCATTATTCTGAATTCTTTTTCTGAAAGGTTGCCTATCTCCCCTTCATTTATTTGTTTTTCTGTGGTTTTATCTTGTTCCTTCATCTGATACATAGCCCTCTGCCTTTTCTTCTTGTCTATCTTTCTGTGAATGTGGTTTTTGTTCCACAGGCTGGAAGATTGTAGTTCTTCTTGCTTCTGCTGTCTGCCCTCTGGTGGATGAGGCTATCTAAGAGGCTTGTGCAAGTTTCCTGATGGCAGAGACTCAATTTGGATTTATTTTGCTTTTTGTTTTCTCATTTCTTAAAGCAGGAACTTAGATTATTGATTTGAGATATTTTGTCTTTTTTAATGTAATCATTTGGATGCTACAAATGTCCCTCTTAGCACTGCTTTAGCTGCATCCATAAATTTTGATATTTTTCATTTTCATTCAGTTTGTATAATTCTTAATTTTCTTTGAGATTTTCTTTTTGACTCATGGATTGTGTAAAAGTGTGTTGTTTTATTCCAAGTGTGTGAAGATTTTCCTGTTATCTTTCTGTTATTGATTTCTAGTTTTAGTCTATTATGGTGGTAGAAGAAATTCTATATGGTTTCAATTATATGAAATTGTTAGATTTATTTTATGATTCAGAACATGTTCTATCTTGCTGAATGTTCCACAGTCACTGGGAAATAATGTGTATTCTACTGTAATTGGATGTAGCATTCTATAAATATCAACTAGATCATATTGGTTAATGGTGTTGTTCAGTTCTTCTATATCTTTGCTAATTTTCTCACTAGTAGTTCTATCACTTGCTGAGAGTAGAGCGTTGAATTTTCCAACTGTAATTGTAGATTTATCTATTTCTCTCTTCAGCCCTATCAATTTTTTTTTCATGTATTTTGAACCTCTGTTTTTTGGCACATACACATCTTGGATTACTATATCTTCTTGGTGAATTGAACCCCTTATCATTATGTAATGTCCCTCTTTGTTCCTAGCAAATTTCTTTGCTCTGAAGTCTACTTTATCTGATATTATTATAGCCACTGCTCATTTTTCAATTAATGTTAGCATGATACATTTTTTTCCATTCTTTTACTTTCATCCCACCTATGTTACTGTATTATATTTGAAGTTAATATCTTATAACTAGCATATAGTTAGGTGATTTTTAAATTTCCTCTGCTAATATCTATCTTTTAATTGGTATATTTGAATGAGTTATATTTAAAATAACTAATTATTGATGTTTTAGAGCTTAAATCTACCCTTTTATTATTTATTTTCTCAGTTTCTCCCGCTCGCTTTCTCATTCTTTTCTTTCTCTTTCCTCGCTTTCCTTTGGGTTCCTTGAGCTTTCATTAGGATTCTGTAAGTTTTATTTATACTGATTTTGAGTATATTCCTTTGTATAGTTTTTCTTAATGGTTATTTTAGGTATTACTATGTACACATATAACTTATCACAGTTTATTTGTATCTAGGTTCTACTACTTCCAGTAAAATATTGTAACTTTACTTCCATTTAGTTCTCTGCCCTCCCCACATTTTCAACCATTTCCTCAACTTATATTGAGCACCACAACAGATGTATAGCTTTTGTCTGAACCATCAAATATGATTTAAGAAATTCATGAGGAGAAGCCTGATCTATTATATTTACCCTTATCTTCCCCATTCTGTTGGTCTTTTTTCCTTTCTGAAGTCCAGGCCTTCTTCTGTTATAATATCCTTTCTGCTAGAAGAACTTCCTTCAGCCACTCTTTAACTGTAAATCTACTAGTGACAAATTCTCTTAGTCTTCCTTCGTCTGAGATGTCTTTATTTCCCCTTCATGCCTGAAGGACAGTTTCATTAGATAGAGCTTTCAGTTGACAGTTCTTTCTTTTCAGTACTTGAAAAATGTGCTACTTTTTTTCTGAATGAGAAATCCACTATCATTCAGATTGTTATTCCTGTACAGATGATGTGTGATTCTTTGATTGTTTTAAGCATTTGTTTTTAAATTTCAAGACTTTTATGATGTGTCTTGACTTGGATTTCTTTGAGTTTATCTTAACTGGAGGGGTTTTTTTCAGTTTCTTTAATCTGTAGCTTTATGCCTTTTTCCAAATTTGAGAAGTTTTAGCCATTATTTCTCTGAATACTTTTTCAGCCCCACATTCTTGCTCTCTCATTCTGGGATTCTGATGATATCACAAATTCCAAGGCTCTGTTAATTCTTTTTTTTCAGTCTATTTTATATCTGTTGTTCAGATTGAGTAAATTCTATTGATTTGTCCTCAATTCACAGATTCTGTCTCTCCACACTATTGTTGAACACATTCAGTAAGTTTTTTTATTTTGGTTATTGTATTTTTCAGTTCTATATAATTTACACTTGATATTTTCCACAAGTTTTTCTATTTTTCATTTTTCCAAGAGAATTTGTTGGAGCACTTTTAGAGTGGCTGCTTTAAAATCTTTGTGGGATAGTTTCAGCATCTGATCAATCTCAGTTTTGACATTGATTGTCTTTTCTCTTTCAGGTTGTGATTTTCCTGGTTTTTGGTATGACAAATTATTGTTATTTATATTCTGGACATTTTAGATATTATACTAAGGGATTCTTGATCCTATTTAAATATTTCACTTTAGTAGGCAGTCACCCTGTTTGGACTTAGCATATAGGTTGTGTCCTACTTTTGTGGGCTATAGTTCCAATGGCAATTTAGTTTTCTGAGTTCTTGCAATGCTATCCTGGACTGCTTTGTTCTTTTGATCCAGTTTGAGCTTCCACTGGATCCCTGCTGATGCTACCTGTGGGGCCAGAAAGTGTTTCCCTAGACTGTCTGATGGCATTAGGTGGGAGCTAGGAGATAACAGACCCATGGGATAAGAGTGATTTCTGTGGCTTGTTCTTCAGCCACACAGGTGCTCTGCTGGTGGCACCAGGAGAGGAAGAGCTTACCTGGATCTTCTGGCACTGGTGGGTCAGGAGCCATTGGGAGCCACCAGATCTGAATAGCTCTCTACTCGTAGTGTGGGCAAAGAGAGTCCAGGCCTGCTGGTACATGCAGAGCTGTACCTGTTGTGGGTTGCAGGAAAGAGCCCCTGCCCCCAACTCTGCCACCACTGGATGTGCATCTCCCTGCTAAGTCCCTGCTGGGCTTCACCTTTCCTGGTTGTTTGGCTAGAGAGAGCAGGTATTGACTATTTCAGGTTTAGGCTTCTCAGGTGCCCCATTCAAGCTATATGAAAGAGAAAAGGAAATCCAGAGAACTCACTGCAAGTCCCGAGGTCCCCAGCCAGTCTTCAAGTCCCGAGGTCCCCAGCCAGTCTGCCTTCTTTCCACGTTCATGGTTTTATGTTGAACTCTTTCCACTGTATTTAGTTGTATTTCCAGGAGAGGAGAAGAGAAAATTGAACCCAACATTTTACTTTTGAAAACTGAGTGAAGTTTTTAAAGAGAAAAGCAAACTCCTCTTACTTTACATTGTTAGTATTTCACAAAAGAAGGTACAATTTAATACCTAAAAAAGTTGAAAGGGCATAATCTCAGAATAAAGTATATCTTTTAAGTTGAATAAATTTAACTTCATGAAGAGCTCACCATATTGTTTTTATTTTCTCATTTCTCCTTGGACCTGTGAAAATTGCATTCCCTACTCACACCCATCAGCAGCAAGGTGTTTGGGGATCAATGTCACTGTTGTCCCTCTTGAGTTGGAAGCAGCAGTGCAGTGGGGAAGAATGAGCATAGGTTTGGAATACAAAGTTGTGGGTTCAAATCCTGCATCTCCTACCTGCCAGGTGGGTGACCTCAGGTAAGTCATCAGTGGGATAGTGGGAAAGGCTAAGCTTTGATGTCCACAGATCTAGAAATTCCATCTCTGTTACTTAGTAGCTGAGTAACCTTAAACAAATTATCAAACTTCTCAATGGCTGTTATCTCATCAGTAACATGGGAATAGTGTGAGAGCCAAGGAGGAGTAATGGGAGAATGCTTGTAAGACACTCAGCATGGTGTTTCATATTGGATAAAGTAAACACTCAACAGTTGGTAGCTCTCTCTCCAGGGGTAAATATACTCATATGGATACCAATCCTTATGTCTTAGAAGGGTTTGAGGATTTAATGAGATGATATATAAAAGCAACTTGTAGTGCCTGGTTCATAATAAGCACTTAAATAACTTTGAGTTCTCTTTCCCCACACTTTACCTCAGTTTCCAAATCTGTAAACTAGGTCCAGTAAGTCTTACTGCACAGAGTTGATGCACGAATTGGATGTAACAATTACACTCAAGTGCTTTGTAATCTGGGGCACTCTGTACACATGTCAGTTACAACTACAGTAATGGGTCCTGCCCATGTTTGTATATTTGCACAGGCTTCTCAGAGGACCTGATGGACTATTATCATGATAAACAGTCACCTCATAGAACAAATTAACCCAGGCCTAGGGCTAAGGCTGAAGGCAAAAAGAAATAGGTCTGGGAACCAGAAAACAAAATTAAAAAATATTGAAACGCAACCCATAGTATTTGGCCTGCATCCTCTCTGCCGTAGATCCCCATGCATTGTCTCATTGTGAGAAATGTTTGTGGGAAGCCACAGATCTTTACAGATGGATAGAATCAAAAAGGAAAACAGCATGCACAAAATCAAAACTCATCAGCCCCCTGCTGTCACTCCTCTGTATCTTCTCTGAAGCAGACACTCCTAGCCCAGCAATGTTGGGGTTTGGCCCAGGCTCTCTGGGAGCTACACTAATTCTTTGGGATATGTCAGGACACACGTCCTTGTTAAAAGGACCTGGAATGTGACCTCTCCAAGGCCTGAGCATGCTGGCTCTTGTCCTCCTCCCCAAAATAGCTTTTAGAAGGCATGAATGCAAGAAAAGGAGTAATAGAAGAAGAGTCAGCAGGGACGATGAGCAGAGAAACAGAAGCAAAGAGCAACAGAGTCAAAGCTGCATATCCAGAAGATGCTCAGTCGTGTTAGGATAGCTTGGTGGGCAGAGGCTGGAAGGAAGAAAGACCACTTAAATATTACCACAGCAATTCAGGGAGACACTTCCGGTTTTAAGGTACAGAACAGAGCTGTCACTTACTACTCACCCTGGCCTCCAGCCTTAGCTGGTTAGATGTATGGTCACCATGTCTTTGAAAGTATTACTTGTTGATTCTCATAAGTAACTAATTCAGTTTGATCGAGCTCTGACCATGTACCTGGTTTTTATGACAGACACAGTTGAAGGAAAGGAGTTGTGGAGAAATACAAGTCCTCATCTTTGCACACTTCCATGCCCTACAGGAAGTGGCCTGAGCTGCAAAAAGGCAGCCAACCTTATCATAATCTTTTCTCAGTGCAGACACATAAGTATAGAGGGGCTTCCGGACAGGGTGAGAAGACTTCCTACTGGTGGCTGAGGGTGGTGTGTCGCTTCATGTAGGAGAGGACAGAGGAGGGTGTCTTAGGAGAGAGGATGGTACAATCCAAGGCCATGAAACAGGAATGCTCCCGGTGTGCTCTGGAGGTGGTGGGTAAACCACTTTGTGTGGAGTGGAGGCTTTGTGTTGAAGATAATCATGAGAGACAGGAAGGAAAGGGTGGGAGAGGATCTTAAATGTCAAGCAAAGGAGGTGGGATTGTACGTCATTGGCAGAAAAGAGCACTGAGGGTTTGGGGTAAGGGGCGGGGGTGGGGTAATATATTCAGAGCACAGTTTTAGGAAGATTCCTCTACAGTGTGGATTAAAAGGATAGAGGCTGAAGAAAGGGGACTTCAGAAGCAATTATTCAGTTATTTCAAGACAAGAGTCTGAACCATAATGGTGCCAGAAAGTGTAGGTTGGGATACAAGAAATATAGTAAAAAGAAATGCTAGGACTTTGCAAGTGGACTTGAAGATATGAACAGAGGAGGAGATAAGAGGTCTTGGAGCTGGATGACCAAAAGTAGGACAGAGGCGACTGGACAGAAGTGGTCAGTGCAACTGGGTGGGCTAGGAGAAAGAGTGGCTTCGGAACTAAAATACCAGATCTACCTCTTTCTACCTGTAGGGTAGTGGGCAGGTATTTATTCTTCCTGAATCTCTATTTGCTCCTACATCAAACAGATGTCAAAGCATCACACACATCAAAGGGATGTTATGAGGAGTAAGTGAGAGAATAAATATAAGCTATCTGGCAGAGTGGTTGGTCCATTGTACTTGCTCATAACTAAGAGTCCCCTTGGTCCTATTTCCCCTCCTCCAGCCCCAGGAATATGTGCACTGTATTCTCATCTGTAACTTCTCCCAGGCCCTCTGAGTGTTCTAAGCAGTGGAAGAGGGCTCAGCGGTCCCGGCAACTTGAACTCTGCAGAGTGAATCAGAGAACAGGAGTAAATAGCAGTCATTCACATTTCAGGTCAGAGTTTAAGTGAAGTGATGTTTTGTTCATTGGCCTCTTGTTCTAAAAAGGCCATTGGCTGAAAAATTCAGCCACGTATTTGAACAGTGGAGCTTAGACTGACTGGGGGCCAGAAACTTCAGATTAATGATCCCTGGACTCTCCAATATCAGAAACTAACAGAAAGAAAATCGGTTACTAGAAAGTTTTAAAAAAAAAAAAAAGAATGTTGTAAATCTTCCAGACCTCACAGATCTCGAAGGAAGATGGGCAAATCTGGACTTGAAATCTGAGGCATACATAGGAGCTGTCAGGCAGGTGTAGACAAGATAAATTTCAAACAGCAAAAGAAGAAAAATCTAAGACTGAGAGGGCCTGTAGGCCTGCAGGCCTGGGAGTGGGGGGTGGGAGGGATGTGTGCAGGTGAGGGTCACCTGACCCTCTTTCCTGGGAGGAGGGGCTGACCTAGGTTGGTGGGAGACTGGCTGAGTATAAGTCTACAGCAGCCTTGTCATCATCACTTTCAGGTTCTAACAGAGGAATGAGCACTATGATTGCCTGGGTGCTCCTTACGTGGAAGACCCTGGGTGGAGGAGGAGGCAGGACCAGCCTGGTTGCAGAGGACAGCATTCCGCTTCCTCCTGGTCCCAGAACTGATGGGGAATCACTGCCACGAACACCTTCTCCCACCCTGAGCTCATGGAGAGAAACGTTGCTGGCGGAGAAGGGAGGGCACTGCTAATACCCTGATAGGACAGGGGATCTCAGCCTGAGGACTAGAACAGCTTTTCTACCTACATTCCCCACTGAGAGTAGATTGGAGGCCTCAGCCCTGCAGTAAGTACTGTAAAGCCACTGGACAGCAAGTTCCCCATGGGCATGCGTTGCGGCTCTCTGATGCCTGAAAAATGAGCAGAGATGAGCTGGGCACACCGGGCCCCCCCGATCAACTGGCCAGCCCACATCTCCAGCGTCAGAGCCATAACAAGTAATGCACTTGGGCACCATGTGCCAGGCACTTTTCTAAGTGGTCTACAGGAATATTAGGGAATTTCATTGCCACAAAACCCCTGTGAGGTAGGTACCACCTCCCACTTTACAGATGAAAAAGCTGAGACACGGAAAGGTGACAAGCCTGCCCAAGGACACAGACTAGAAAGTAGAGAGGTTTGGCCTCAAATCCATGCAGAGTCTGGGTTCTTTACTGCCCCAGTAGGTGGCCTCCCAGAGGAGGAAGCCCTCGCTGAGCCCCAGCCTCTGGTTGGGAGCCCCTGCCTCTGTGCTTCATAGTGCTTGTCATGCTGAGCTGTGATTGCTTGACTGTCCCCCACTAGACTATATGCTCCATGAGGCAGAGACCGTGTCTCTCTTGTTCAATCCTCTGTCCCCAGTGCTTAGAACAGAGTTGTGGCCACGAAAATGCACCATGTACATTTCAGCTCTCCTACTGCAGGAGTATATTTGGCAGATGTCTCGCCATCCCCCACTGGACATGTCCACCACTGTGTATATGTGCTTCCCATGGGCTGCCCCGTGACCAACGACAGTGTACAGCAGGGCTCTTAAGGCAGCTCATTCCTGAGAGACGCAGGACTTCCTGTTGACCTTGCCAAAATTTTCTTAGAACTGCTCTGCAGCCTAAGACCTGTCTTCCTCCTAATAAAAGAGTCCTCATATTACCAAGGTTAATTGACCTTGGTCAGCTGGAGGAGAAAGGGCTGATTATACAACTGGGAAAAGGAGGAATACATGTGCAACCCATGTAATCCACTGTGACCTAAGGGATAAAAATGGACAGAGATTATGGAAAAAGAAGATTGGGATGGAAAGAGCCATGTATGTTTCTTCTTCATTGCAATGTCAGCATCATTGGCCAGATGGGATGACTCTTACACTAGGGTCAATTATTCCTTAAGGTCACAGTTAATTTATTCTTGGAAGATAGATAGTGTACCTTACATAAAGTGCCTGGCATACATGTGGTCTGTAAACACTGGTTGAATAAATGAATGAATGTTTCAAGAAGGATTATATATTTTCCTATTTTAAAGGCTACCCAACACATTCAAAACAAGTTTCAGAGAAAACTATAATGTTTATCAACATCCATCCATCTGAGATTTGTTGTTTTGCGATATCCTAGCTTTCAGGGGCAGAGCGGACCTCTGGCTTTCTACTTTCTGGTTCCAGTTGCTTTCTGAGGTCCAGGAGCCCTCCTGTTCTTGAGTTCTCTGTGTTGTTCCTGAATCCTTCTAATTAGGACAGTAAGACTTTGGCAGGTGGGAATGGAGAACAGGGATGGTCCAAGAAAGGTAGATGAGTCAACAAGGGCCTAGAGGTACAAGGGGAAAGATCATTCTCAGAAAACTGCATAAATCCTATGGAACACAAAGCAATCGGAGTTTCATGAGAAATGAGTACGTAAATGCCCAACTCTATAGCAAGTCTTGGTTGCCAGCTTAAGTTTAAATTCTTCTTGTGTAGGCATTGAGAAGCCATACATATTTCTGAGCAGTGAGGAACCGGAGTCAGATAGGCATTCTAGAAGGCTTTCTCTGGAGTCGAGTGGGTGATAGAGCAGAAGCCAGCAAAAATCCAGGGGAGAGAATATTTAGACTTGGACAGGGCAATGGAAATGGAAAGTAGGAGACAGTTCAAGAGATATTTATCAATACGGTTCAGCAGCCTACGGCCCGGAGGTGGTAATATCACTGACTAAGTTACGGAAAAACTGAGATAGCCTATGTTAAAGCATGTGGTTAAATCTCAACATGATCGGTACATGCCAGGGGCATTGTCCCTGTTATTCTGATGCTCATCTTCTTCCAGGACCTTTCTCTAAAGGGAAAAGTGGTTTCTACTCCTAAAGGGTTTTTTTTCCCCTCCTGTTGTATCTATTTACTTTTCTTTACATGGAGCAGAAAAGTTTGTGAGGACTGTAGCTCTTTCACCCATCCAAGTTATCCACGATTGCCAATCATTTGATTAAAAGAAAAAAGTTAGTAGGCTTTTGCCACACACTACATATAATTGACTTTGTGCACTTTTTTGTGCACTTCCTACTCTTGTTCAAGTTATTTTTGCATTAAATGGGTTACAATTGCTCTTTTTCGTATGACATTTATTATAAACTTACCTTCTCTCCCTACTAGACTGTAAGGCCTTAATGCAAGGTATTGTTTCTTTCCTTCCCTATATACCCTCTGTGCCTGGCGTACTGCTGGTTCATGGGAAAGGCTAAACAAATACCCAATTAATTGATAACTTAGCTCTGCCAAAAATCCCTGGCAGAGGTAGATTTACTCTTACCCTCTCCTGACTTTTGGAAAGATTCATCTCAACATTAGTACTCTAAAAATGTCAATTTGCATTGGGCAAATAATCTCTTAGGTACAGCAGGTTAGGAAGAAAACAATGGGCAGTAAAAAGGTTGACCCTATTTAAATGTGGAAATGGCATGTGAACAGAGAATCAAAGACAAGGGGAAAGAAAGAAAGAAGAGAAAGGATGAGTTGGAAGCAGAAGGAATTAATTCTCTGGAGGAGTGAGAGCTGGAATAAAATCATGGAATCATAGAATCATGGACTGTTCCAGCTAGAAAGAGCTGTAGAGACCATCTCATCTGACTCCTCGTGTCATAGTTTGGAAAGGTGTGCAAGTGGACCCAAGAAATTCTGGGTTTGGGAACCATGAAGTATAAAGGAAATAGCTCAGATATCATAGGACTAAAGAAATATCTGTTTAAAACTGATTTGCGGGATTTTGTACCTATGGCTTTGTTTCTCACGTCTTCACAACCTGGCCTAGAATCATTTTCCAATAATTTCCTTCTTGACAAACTCTTCCTCACCCTTCCAGCCCTATCTCATATGCCAGCTCTTCGTGCAGACTTCTCCCTCTCCCCAGGGTCTGGTCACTCCTCTTCTGGGCTCCCTGAACATTTGTACACAAGTCCATTATATTCTTTATCATACATTATTATAGTTATAGTTTCCATGAGAGCACCCCGTGAGAGCCTCAGAGGCAGAATTTGCGTGATGTCTTTTTTCATCTCTACCCATGTCTGGCACAGTGCCTGCTGGCTTCTCCATAAGCGTTGAATGAATGAATGGATGAATGAATGAATGAGCCATTTGAAATTTTCTCTCTCCTCATGAATTGTGAGATATGGGAATAATATCAGCTCATCTCATGGTAGAGCACAGGTGAGTAGCCCAATTCATGTTAATGAAAAGGCTGAATTTTCTAAAAATAAATGAATCTGTAATATGCCTATCTGTGGACTATTTATGCTACAATTCCTTTTTCTCTATTGACAATATCTACTGTGTCTCTTAATAGTGATTACCCTATTTAAAATTGCTACCTTCCCGCATGCTAAACTCCCTACCCCCCTTTTTACTTCTCCTTTTTCCCTATAGCATTATCAGCTTCAAACTCACTAACCACTAATTTATTGAGTTTCATGTTTGTTGTTTATCCCCCTCACTAGAATGTAAGCTGCGTGAGGCCTGATATTTTTGTCTGTTTTGTTCACTGCATCATCCAGGGCGCCTAGAACAGGGCACTTGTTTAGCATTCAGTGTTTGTTGAATGAATGAAGGATTGGATGAACGAATAAAGATGGAACTCTTTGGCACGATCCACATATCCCCTGTGTTATCTCTGCCATTTCTTCTAGCTCTTTTCCCATGGCTCTCAACTGGGGCCAATTTTTCCCTCCAGAAAATGTCTTGAGATATTTTTTGTTGTCACAACTCAGGGGGAAAGGAGGGTGCTACTGATATCTAGTAGGTGGAGGTCAGGGATACTGCTAAACACCTTGCAATGCACAAGACACCTCCCTGCCCAACAAAAAGTTATTCAGCCCCAAATATCAATAGGGCCCTACTTTATTCAATGCCCCATCCTATCCACCCCAGCACCATTGAATTACTTGTAGTTCCCAAACGCTCTCATTTTTTAAACTTGCGTTACCTGGCACATGACTTGAAATGCCCTTCCTATTTTGTCTCTCTGATGAATGACTACTTATACTTCAAGCTGAAGCTGAAGCTCAAGTATCACCTTTTTCTAGATGCTTCCCTGACCCCTCAGGACAGAGTGAAGTTCTTCTTCTGGGTTTTCTGGGCACCTTGTTCATTCCTCTATTGTATCATTTAACCATATTCCTGCATTTGTAATTTCCTTTTAACCTGTCTTTCTATTCTGTGAGCCACTGAAAAGCAGAAACTGATTGCTTTCAGAATCCCCATTGCTTAGCACAGGTCCCGGAAAATAGAAGGTGTTTAGTAAAACCTTGTTAAATGAATGAATGAATCCTTTGGGTGATAGAGACATTATAGAACCTTCACCCTGATGTCTCTATTTCAAATTATTCTCTCCCATCTCTAAACTACTATAAGCTCTTATCATCTGTGTCACAGAAGGTATGTATAAGTACTCAATGTTCATATTATTTTGTCTCCCAGAAAACTACCTACTGAGCTGTTGGAACATTTGAGATTATAGCTTCTTCTTGGTTCTCTCCTTCACAATAGTAGAATGTAGTTGGCCCTAAGAAACCCAATAAGGTACTTGATTTGTACTAACTCCAACCAGAAAGCATAAATAGAAGCAGTAAAAGTTCATCTAGCTTAGCCCGGTCATGTGGAGAAACCTGCCTATCAAGCTGCCTAACTCTGGACCTACCACTTGGGACCTGGCCGCCATTTCAAGTGCCTATGGCTGTATCCATTAAGGCCATGAAAGGATGGACTCCCAGGCATGGGGAATCCCTTAGTCAGTTTATTAGATCAGGTACGAAATGTGTTTTTCTCACATCAGCAGCATCAGTTTAAATATAGGCTCCCTATTTTGTTAAAATTCAATAAGAATGGTTCAACTTGAGCTTCTGAACATAGCATAACCCCCAAGTTTGCATGAAATAAAAGAAACAATGAGCACTATATTGATACTTACAAAATATCCATTATTATAACGAACTGAAATATTCCTTATTTGCCTCTGAACTGGGCAAGTGAATTTTGCCAGCAACCAGATGCAAGCAGTTAATAAACATTGACTGAAGCACATACTCAATGCAAAATGCTGTACTAGGAGCTGGGGAGAATGCCACTCAATTGAATCAGGCTGTATTTCAAAGTCTAGCTGCTTTTCAAGATATTACATTTCCAGCAGCAACCTGTTTATTTCCTAAGCAACCCACATGCCTCTGTGACAACATAAACAGCTGGCTCTATTATCACTCATAATACAATCATACCACTTGGCCCTTGCTTACTCACTTCTCATAATATTCTAGGATAACCTCTGGGGTTTAGATTTTTGTACATTATGTGGGCTGGTCTATTGTGTGTTTAAATGTTCTAACTCATGGTAAATGGTCCAACTTGCTAAAATTTCTGGTAAGAATTGCATGATAATAATAATGATTGTTACATTTACTAAAAACTTATTCTGTGCCAGGCACCATGTAAGGACTTTGAAGAAGTGATCTCATGTAATCCTCAATTAGGTTTGAGGAGTCTGATTCTACTGCCTAATAGTTATGCTACCTTGGGCAATTTATTAAAGTTGTGTGAGCCTCAATTTCCTCAACTGTAAAATGAGGATAAAAATACTACTTCACAGGGTTGTTGTGAAGATAAGTGAAATAATAATTGAATGCTACCAGCACAGATTTGGAACACTACAATTTTTTTTTTATTCATTAACTATTATGCAGACAGAAAGCAGGGGTTTTCGGTTGTGCTCCCTGGGAAATAGATCATGATGCCAAATTGCAAGCAGGAGATTCAACAACACCCTTGAAGGGAGAGAGTGCTGCAAAAATAAGTAGAGGGTGAAGTTAAATTGCAATTCAGTTGCAACAAAAGCCTCAGCTCTACCCTCAGAGCGTTTTAGAGCAGAAGTGACCTTTCAGAGTTGCTGTGGATTGAGCCAAGTGGACAGTCCTTTGTACCTCCGCATCAACTGGCCATTGTATGCAGGCTGCCCAGAGGAAGAGCACATAACTTTTGGATGAAGCATCTCCATTCCACCAACTGTAATTCCTCACTCAGCTGGGAACAATCAAGAGGCAACACTCCTGACAGCTGGGGGAATGAGTGCCGTCCTGAAGGAGGAATCTGAGCGGCACACTATAGCATCCACTACAGTCAAGTTTGGCAGAAACTGGAAGTAGAAGGAATATTACATTTTATGCTTTAAAATCATAATAAATGTTTATTAATCGTGTTTGTAAAGTTCTTATGGGGAGGATTGGACTCTCTTTCTTCAATATGTTAAAGTCACATGTTGATTTTATTTACTGCTTGTTTTACATGCTTTTATAAATAACCTTGTCTACATGAGATGCCTTCAGGCTAAAGGAAGTTGAACTCTCAGTTTGATTCAACTGTTGTATTTGTCCTATTTTCTCCTGTTCTTTTGCTTAGTGGCCTAGAAATTGCTCCTTGGAAAGCATTCATCCCTTTCTTTTTCAAACTGCCAAGCTGTCCTGCTAGGTGTCCTCTCTAATTTTGGAAATATATGTGTTCAAGAATTTCAGGAGGCTGGATTTTGAGCAGGAAATGTGTTCTGAGGAGACACCACACAGCCCCCAGTGGATCACATTTCTCAGTGGAGTAGTGACATTTAGGGGATTTTTCCATTTGGCTCGTCAATGTGGCTGATGAATTACCAACCCATTAGGAGAGCAAGTTTTAAAATGAGTGCTTCTTTTTTTAAGTAGGATTTGCAGTGTGATTTGAGAAATCAAGTTGAAGAGATCTTTGGCTCTTCTTAAAACAGTAACTGCTTTCTGCTGGCTCTAAAATCTTGAATACAGTATGCGAAATACCTCAAGGTAAATGCAATTAGGTTGGTGACAGAAAGTGAGAAGTTAGTGACCACATGTGTAGAAGACTTAGGAAAACATGTTTAGAAATTGTAGTATTTAAAATGGGTCTTAAAAAAGAGAGAGGATTTTATCAGGTAGAGATGGAAGACGAGGGCTATTTATCTTTTCACATGTATTCTCTCTGTCTCTCACACACACACATGCACACGCACAAACACACACATATTCTCATATCCTTTCATACATCCAGCACGAATAATTATTCAAATCCTGATCTATACCATATGACCAAAGAGAGCTACACTTTAAAAAAAGAAGAAGAGGAAGAAGAAAAAGGAGGAGGAAGAGGATAAATTGGTAAATTGCGTGGGTTAAGAAAATGGAAGGAGGAAGGGAGAATCACTGCCTTTGTTCTTCTCCTTCATAGCTTTGCCTGCAGCGCTATATGGCATCTCAGACAGAGCAAGTACCTTAGGGACAAGAAGAGTTAGAATAATAATACTGAACATTTTTTGAGTGCCTTTAGTGTGCCAGGTACGTTGAGTGTGTTCATGAATTATCTTACTCCTCATAATGACCCTATATGGTAACCACTGATGGTTTTCTCAATTTATAGATAAGGAAACTGTGTTGCAGAAAGCTTAAGCTAAGATTACACAGCTAGTAAGAGGCAGAACTGGGACTCTTCCCTAGGCTATTACTCTCTAGAACCCAGACGCTTATAACCACTTGCTATATTACATTGGAAAAAAAAAAAAGAGCCAAAGATGGGTTGCAGCAAAGTTTTTAGAAAAGAAAGAAAAAGGCTCTTTTGTTCCTGCTTCAGCCCCTTGTCTGCATAAGGATTTGCCAATTAGGAGGGAGCCTTTGACCCACCCCATTCTCTTAGCCACGAGCAAATGCCTGGGATCCCTGGGCAAGACTCTGGGTAGCACAGATCTTATATCAGGAAAGAAAAATTCTAGGAACATGGCAAATTGTAACCTGTGGATCCTTAGGTTTCAGTAGGGAAATTCAAGCTGTTCAGTCTCTGGAGAGCTTAGCCCAAGATAAACTGGACAAAATATCAATGAGCCAGGAATTTATATACTTCACTTGAGATTTAAATAATTTAAATAATTCACCATGATTTTGATGGCTCCTTAATGATTTCCTTTGATGAAAGAAAAACAATAGCACTTCTTCCCAGCCAAATAAGTCCATAAGTCCTTTCCCCTTTATAACTCAAGTCACTGAGGTGGTAGGCAGCTTCTACTGATTAAATGGTCCCCAGTGATCCCTACCCTCTGGGATTCAGGTCCTTGTATAATCCCCTCCCCTTGGACTGATTGACTTGCTTCTAATGAATAGAATAAGGCAGAAGTAATGGGACGTCATGCCTAAAATTAGTTTATACAAATACTGTCTTG
This sequence comes from Pseudorca crassidens, assembly GCF_039906515.1. Lineage (NCBI taxonomy): Eukaryota > Metazoa > Chordata > Mammalia > Artiodactyla > Delphinidae > Pseudorca > Pseudorca crassidens. The sequence continues at coordinate 71,820,094 of NC_090304.1, read as the reverse complement.
GGTGCTTCCCACTCCCTCTCTCACTTTATCTTAGGTTGCTCACTCTGGGGGAAGCCAGCTGCCATATCGTGAGGCAGCCATTTGGAGAAGCCTATGAGAGTAGGCTTGGAAGTAGACTTTCTGAGGCCTTCCAACAACCGGAAGAATAAGCTTGGAAGCAGATGCCCCCCTGCCCAGTTGAGCTCATAGCCTTAGACAACAGCTTGACTGCAACCCCGTGAGACACCTTGGGTCAGAGATACTCAGCTAAGCCACAACTGGATGCCTGACCCATGAAAACTATAAGACAATAAATGTATGTTGGGCTTCCCTGGTGGCGCAGTGGTTGAGAGTCCGCCTGCCGATGCAGGGGACATGGGTTCGTGCCCCGGTCCGGGAAGATCCCACATGCCGCAGAGCGGCTGGGCCCGTGATCCGTGGCCGCTGAGCCTGTGCGTCTGGAGCCTGTGCTCCGCAACGGTAGAGGCCACAACAGTGAGAGGCCCGCATACTGCAAAAACTAAATAAGTAAATAAAAATAAATGTTTGTTGTTTTAAGGTGCCAAATTGGGGGATAATTTGTTATGTAGCAATTGATAACTAATATAGTACTCAGGTTGGTAGAAATCTGGATTAAGAATAAAACCTGATCATTACATTGGATTACCATTCAAGAAAGCTGCCTTGGTAACTACTTCTTAAAATTCTTGACAAGCGGTTGTGAGTCATCTGTCACATTCCAGGAGATACCTCGTCCCCAAAACTCTCCCCCATCCTGTAACCAGATATTACTTCATTTGATCTTCAAACTAATAGACCTATCCCTTTGTATTCATTTAAATAACTAAGGCCCAACCAAATGAAACAAATTACCTAAGATCATAGCTAATTAGCAGCAATCTATCACTAGTCATAAATATTTTTTGAAAATCTACCAGTGTTTTTTGACTTGAGGTCTTGTGATCCTTCTCACTGTTCCATGTTCCTTCTGGAGATGATGCGAACACATCTGATCTATCTATAGAAATTTAATTGTCTTCCATCTCAGTGACTGATGCCATCATCTGCTTAAACATGCACCCAGAAGTTGGGGAGTCATCCTCGACACCTATCCATTCCTCACAGCTCCATCTCTAAAACATCTCCAAAGCCTGCTGATATTGCTTCAAAAATACCTCTCAGTCAAATCTATCCACTTCTCTCTGTCTCCATCATCTGCTGTTTATATTCATCAAAAGAAGATGACCAAAAAAAAAAAAAAAAACCAAGATGACCTATGCTTTGGTAACAAATTAACTCCAAAATTTCCGTGTCTTAACACATCAAAAATGTATTTCTCACTACAACTCGACACAAATCAAGCATCCCTCCTGCATCTTGGAGCTCTGCCAACTGGAACTCAGGCTCTGCAAGGTCACCACAGCAAGGGAAGAGAGAGACAAAGGCAGCTCACCCCCTGCTTCTGCCCAGAAGTGACACAGATGCCATTAACTACAACTAGTTACATGAACTGATTTAACTACAGGGTACACTGAGAAATAAGTAGGAGCAATCGGATATTTGGTCAGTGCCAAGTCTCTCTATCCCATCACCCCAGACAGAATTACCACCATCTCTAGATTTGACCCCTGCAATAACCTCTTTACTGGTATCTCATCTTCCACTCTTACCTATCACCCTATCACTTAGCTCTTCTTTCTAGAACAATGTTTTTGACTGAAGATCTGAAAGATCTGAAGGGTCATCACTGGCTTCCTGTTGTTGCTATTAGAATATGAACACAGTCTCTTGGCATAGCATACACAGTCCATTCGGTGTGGCCCCTGTCTGTCTCTTTGGACTGGACTTAATTCACACACACCCTCACACCCCTGTGACTTTCCCCATGAGAACCATGCTGACCCTCTAGTTCCTCCAAATGGCTTTGCTCCCTCCTGTGCCAGGTCAGTCGATAAAGGTAGGTCTGGATTTGAAGACCAAAAAAAACGATGGTTTTTTTTTTAGTTGGTTCAGCAAACAGGCAATGTGAAGGATATATACAAGATAAAGATAGAAGAGAATAGGCATTCCTATCCATTGCCTTCTAGTTCCTCGTAGGAGGCATAGAAATTGGGTTGTCAATTTAGCCACTCACAGTGAAGAATATGCTAGATCAGAGGAGCTCAAAGTTGAGGCTTATGCATATCCTACCATCCAGCTGGGGGAGGACCACATTAGCACATACAGTCCTAATACCGTGTAAGACCTTTTTGGCTGCACACGAATCATATACATTCCATTCTATTCTTTTTCTATATTGTCAGGCATTCCATACCTTTCACCATGGGATCTTTGCATACCTTCTTGTTTCTTTCCAGAATATTCTTCCTTCATCTCTTCAGTCAGAGTCTACTGCTCATTTTTGACACCGCCATCCCCTAAGATATGTTCTTATGGCATCAGTGACTTCCCCTTCATAGCATAGTCACATTTGCAGTTTCACAATTATTTGTGTGGTGTTTAATTAATCGACAGTCTTCCCCACTAAACTGCAAACATCCCAAAGGCAGGAGTCAATTATAGTTTTGTTCCTATTGGATGCCTAGCCCCTGTATAATGGCCATACATGGCAGCTCTCAGGATTTCTTGAATAAATACGTCTGGAGGAGAGAGCTTCCCCTACATTTTCTCCTTCTCTGACTTCATTATACATAAAAATCTATTTCAAACTCAAATGCCACCATGACACTTCTTTGCTGAAAACCATCAATGATTCCCCATCACACCACTCAAAGGGGAAGTCTAAGCCTGATATGACCTATAAATAAGGACTCTGAGTTTACCTATTTGCACCTGTTGTTCTATCATTATTAAAAGTGACTTGGGGCTTCCCTGGTGGCGCAGTGGTTGAGAGTCCGCCTGCCGATGCAGGGGACGCGGGTTCCTGCCCCAGTCCGGGAGGATCCCACATGCCGCGGAGCGGCTGGGCCCCTGATCCATGGCCGCTGAGCTTGCGTGTCCGGAGCCTGTGCTCCGCAACGGGAGAGGCCACAACACTGAGAGGCCCGCGTATCGCAAAAAAAAAAAAAAAAAGAAAAATGACCTCTTCTCATTCTCAAAAGTGTCCTAGTTTGTTTGATACATTTAATGGTCGGTCACCCGCTATAAATGACTTCCAATATCTGGTCTCTTTTGACTTCCCAAATCTCGCTTCACAATTAACACAGCAGCAACATCAAACTTCTCATAATTCTCTATCAACCCACCACGTGGCTTCTTACTTCTAGGCATTTCCTGACACAGTTCCTTCTGGCCAGCATTCAGTCCCCTTCTCTCTGACTCATCCTGTATGATTCAGCTGCTTTCCTAACAGCTACAGAAAGCCTTCTCAGACCCAACGACCTCACCCCATCCCTATGGCCAAGTTAGGATTCTCTTTCCTTCGATCTTCCTGGTCCTCTGATCCTCTCTGCATTATCCCATCCTTGCATTGTCACATTGAATTATAAATGCTGGGCTATGTCTGTCACCAATCTCCACCCGCGCGTGCACTCGCACATACACACGCCCTCGAGGGCAGGGACTGTGTGTGATTCATCTCTGTGTACCCACTGCCTGCCACATAGTCGACTCACAATAATTACTGGCTGAACAAAGAAATGTTTTTGAAGATTTTATTTATTCAACAAATGCAATTTAGTAAAAAGACCATTTATTTTCCTAACTTTATTAACTCAAATCATTTATAACTTCTCATCTGATTTTCTACTCAGCATGAACAAACCCATGATACCCTCCCTGAGTTAATATCATTATAGCCAAAGCCAAGAAGCTTCATGTTTAAATTAGCCTGTTTCTTTCCTTATGTTTGACTTTTTAAAATAATGGAAGTAGCTCTCATACTTCCAGGATTGTAAACTTGATCTAGTGCAGCTACCTCTGTTTTACACCCTTGGCTCTAATCCTTCCTCTCCCCCTCACCCTTCTCCCCCTACCCCACCCTTTCTGCTTACCCCCAACCCTGAAATCTCCTGAGTTTTATCCGAAAAGCACATCGGGTACAATGTGATTCAAATAATTTTTTTTAATGCTTCAAACCTTTTTACTAAATCTAATTCAGATGCTGACTGCCTTGCCAAGCTTGCCAAAATAGGTTGAAAAACTCTCAGAGGAATTATTTTTAAAATCCTTAAGTTTGAATATCATTGTCCTAAGATGAGACATACAACATATGATAAATAGCATTTCTGCTGAATGTGCGAAATAAAGTCTCGTTGCTCAGAAGGAGAAGTTTCCAGGAAAGAGCTCTAGTCTTTGAATCAAACCCTGCTTTGCATCTTGCCCTGTCACTTCCTGGATCTGCTCACATGCGCTGTATATTTGTCTATTCAAGCTCATATTTCTTAGGCTATAAACTGGGATAAGAATGCAAGACTCAAAGGGCTGTGGGGAGGACCCAGTGTGAAGCTATGTATCAGTATTTCTCTAAGTAATGTCCTTGTAAAGTGAGAGGTTTTCATGGTACCCCCAGGGTTGATGTAAATTGTTTTTATTATAGTGTTACTTAAACAGGAACAAAAATAACACTTGGATATAAAGTCCTTAGGCTTGTAAAATTGGAAACTAAAATAAATGTATAAATTAAAACAAGCCAAAGAAATTGAATGCAGACAAATTTACAAATTAAATACAGGTCGAACTGCAAACTAAAACCACTAAAATGATTGACTATAATTTAAGGTGATTGTTGACGTTGCGTACCATCTATACCTTCATTCTTAATGTAAATATTATCATCTGTACCCTGCTCCCTTTCGTTTGTAGGCTCTCTAAGCTCTCAGGTGTTCAACTGTAAAATAGAGATAATTGGACCCCATAATAAAGGACTTAGTGATGATACCATGTAACAAAACACCAGAAGTCTGATAAAAAGAGGAAATGGAAGACAACATGCTTTACCGCAAGGAGTTGTTCCAGGCTTTGGGTCAGGACTCCAGGGGAAGTGGGTGGACCGGGCGCTCAGATTAGCTAAGGTTTATAGTAGGATTTTCCCTCCAAAAGATACTTTATGACAGTTAAGGGCTTGGACTGCAGAGGCTGGGCTTGAATGTCATCATTTTCACTACTATCTGCACGATTCACTTAGCCCTTCTCAGCCTCAGTCTCTTCATCAATAAAATGAGGGAAAATAAATTCTACCTTATAGGATTGTTACGAGGTCTGAATCAGATCATGTATGGGAGACACTTAATACATTGTATATTATCATGGTTAACCGAGAAAGACTCCGGAGGCCCTGGACAGACATGGAAAAAAAGTGAACCACCATCTGCAACCAGACTGTCATCATAAGCTACATGCCCTAGAGAAACTTCCTCCTGGCAGAAGCTGCTGGGGGAGGGGAAGCACACAGTACCACGGGCACTATATGAGCTCTTGGGAAAATCTGGATCTATGACTTTCAAAACCTTGATGAGGATGATAGAAATAGAAGAAAACAATATTTTTAAATACCCTGCCTGTTGTCGCTGTTTGTAATATGTGGACATTAAAGTTCTCTGGGGACAGTTTTTTCTCTGATTTGGAAAAGCCGCCCAGAGATATTTTTTGTTTGTTTTTTTCTAAAGAAGCAAAGTGACTTTCTGCTGAGCTCTTTAGAGATGCTGAGGATGCAATTAGTTAAAACACAGATGAGGGACAGGAAAAGTTATATCTTGGAGAAATGATATTACTTTAATTTGGGGAAGAAATGGTTTCGAACTGAGAGGAGAAGCTGTTTTGGCTCCGTGCCCTATCTAGCAGGGAAGGCTTGGAGGGGTGCTGGGTGAGGAATGAAGTACAGAAGCTGATGTTCTTGTGCCGGTGTGACTTCAGGAGATTCTGAGCTCAAGCAGAGCCATCTGGGACCAGGTGATGAGGTGTGCCTTGGAATTAGGGAAGAGGCCATTCTCCCTGCCTCTCATGGGACCCAGTGCCACTCTGGCCCCCTGAAAACAGACAGCTTTGGGGGAGTCCCTAGAGATCTTAGTCTGGCAAAGCCATCATCATACTTATCATGGTCCTTTGCCTTGGCCACAGGGAGGTTTCCCACCTGGTGGAGAACAGCAGAGGAGAGCCAGAGCTTTGAGAAAGAAAGGTCTATGCCTTCCAGCAACTGCAAGGACAGACAGATCAGGCAGAGAGTCCATAAGAGTGTCTGTGAGTGACTGGGGAACCCTTAGAGAGGAGTGGAGTGCTGGTGTCATGTGAGGGAGAGGTCAAGCCACTATAATTTAGGCATTAGAATCAACTTGACAAACAACCTATTTGCAGTATCAGTAGAAACTAAACCATCCACAAACCAACTTAACAAGAAAGATACAGGGCCAACACTGAAGAAAATTATGAAACCTTACTGAAGTATGTAGAACAAAAAAGAGATACCATGTTCTCAATATAAATACATATTTATCTTTATCATATCAATCCTTCCAAAATTAATGCAGTTCCAATCAGGATCCTATTTTTTGGCAACTGCATAAAATAAGTTTAAATTTCTACTGGTAAAATAAATGTCTGAGACAAGCAAAAAAGTGTATATATATACACCATGAGAGTAGACTTGCTTTACCAGATACCGGATATTTTATAAAGCCATTATAATAAAACTATTATGTTATTGGCTCAGACTAGTAAAATAGAATAAAGCGTTCAGAAAGTAAACCCAAGTATAAATGGAAACTTAATATTGATATATGACAAAGGAGACATGTTAACTCAATGGGAAAATGAGTGTTTAATTAATGCTGCTGACATAGTTGGCTATCTATCTAGAAGAAAATAGAGATTCTTAGCTCTTACCTTCCATACACACAAAAAAAATTCCAAGTGGATTTAAGATTCAGTTGAAAAATCATATATTAGAAGAAAATTTAGGAGGATACTTACATAATATTGAAGTGGAAAGACTTTCCTAAGTGAAATAGGAGATTCAGAGCCATAAAAGAAAACACCAACATATTTGACTGCATTTTTTTTATTGTTAAAAGATTAGATAAACAAAGTCAATGACTATCACTAAAAAGTCTACAAATAACAAATGTTGGTGAAGATGTGGAGAAAAGGGAACCCTGGTACACTGTTGGTGGGAATGTAAATTAGTGCAGCCACTATGGAAAGCAGTATGGAGGTTCCTCAAAAAACTAAAAATAGAACTATCATATGATCCAGCAATTCCACTCCTGGGCATATATTCAGAAAAAATAAAAACACTAATTTGAAAAGATGGGACTTCCCTGGAGGGCCAGTGGTTAAGACTCCACTCTTCTACTGCAGGGGCATGGGTTTGATCCCTGGTCAGGCAACTGAGATCTCGCATGCCACAAGGTGCAGCCAAAGAAACAAACAAAAAAAGATACATTCACCCCAATTGCACCCCAATCTTCATAGCAGCACTGTTTACAATAGTCAAGATATGGAAGCAACCTGAATGTCCATCAACAGATGACTGGAAAAAGAAGATGTGGTATATATACACAATGGAATATTATTCATCCAGAAAAAAAAGAATGAAATTTTGCCATTTGCAGCAACATCAATGGATCTAGAGACTAAGTCCACCTTAGTGACATAAGTCGGATAGAGCAAGACAAATACTGTATAATATCACTTACATGTAAAATCTAAAACATAATACAAACAAATGTATACAGCAAAACAGATACAGACTCACAGACATAGAGAACAAACTAGACGTTACCAGTGGAGAGAGGGAAAGAGGAAGAGACAAGATAGAGATGTGGGATTAAGAGATACAAACTACTATGTATAAAATAGATAAGCAACAAGGGTATATTACACAGCACAGGGAATTATAGCCATTATCTTATAATAACATTTAATGGAGTGAAATCTGTAAAAATATTGACTCACTATCCTGTATGACTGATTCTAATATCATAAATCAACTATAGTTCAATTTTAAAAAGTCAAAATACCAATGATGGCCTGGGGGAAAATTTTTACAACTTATATGGTAAACATAGGATTAATCTTCCTAATGTACAAAAAGTTCTTATAATGTGTAAAAAAAAAAAAGAGAGAGAGAGAGAAAGAAGGAAAGAAAAATAGAGAAAAAGAAAGAAAGAAAGAAAGAAAGGGAGAAAGATCAACAGTACAAAAAGAGACAAAGAGTAGAGAATTCACAGTAGAAGAAATCAAAAAGTCCACATAAAGATGATCAAACTCAACTGTAATCAAGAAAACATAAAATAAGTTTAAAGAAGAGATATTTTCTGCCTATCAGATTGGCAGAAATGAAAAAGGAGAGAAAATCCAGAGTTGGCAAAAATTGGGGGAAATTCTCACTGTTATATTTATATGCTGGGAAGGCTTAAATTGCTACAACCTTTTGGGAACATAAACTAGAAATGTCTGTTAAATTAAGAAATACACAAACCCAATAATCCACTTCTGAAAATCCACCCTATAGGAGTAAAATTACCAGCACATAAATATTTCTGGCACAGATGTTTATTGCCAGTGTTGTTTATTATTAAATGTCCATTGATAGGAATATATAGTTCATTAAATTATGCTATGTTAATGTGAAATGCTATGCAGCTATTAAAAATTAAATAACCAATATCTATTAATATAGAGAGAAGTCCATGTTTCCTTAGTAAGAAAAGTAAGCCACAGAGTAATAAATGTAGCAAGGTCCATTTTTTTGAGTCACCAATCATCTCCCTCTTCAGTATATGTGCACGCATGTTTGTATCAACAAAAATGTGTGGAGACAGTATAAAGATCAATGGTTGCCAGGGCTGCAGGAAGATTGGGAGGGGGAGGAATAAATAGGTTGAACACAGAGTATTTTTAGGGCCGTGGAAAATACTGTGGATACTATAATGATAATACGTATCTTTAGCCATTTGTCCAAACCCATAGGGTGTACAACACCAAGAGTGAACCCTAATGTAAACTATGGACTTTGGGTGATTATTATGTGTCAATGTGGGTTCAATTGTAACAAATGTACCACTCCAGTTGGGGATGTGGATAGTGGAGTTGGCTCTGCATGTTTGAGGGCAGGGGATACATGGGAAATCTCTGTACCTTCCTCTTAAATTTCTCTATGAACCCAGAACTGTTCTAAAAAAAAATAATAAAGTATATATATTTTTTAAGTGTGGAAGTTGTAACCTAAGGGGGTGGGAAATGAAGGAAACAAAGGGGGAGAAATCATTAACGTCCATTATGTGTTTTTGAATTGTTTTATTGGGGGAATGGTCATGCAGTACTTCTTTATTTAAACACATTTATAAAGAAGACAATGTTTTCAAAGAGAAGGTGACCTCTTAAGACGGACGGGGCCTGAGCTGTGAGTCAGGTACCATTGTTCCTGTAGAGGAGTTGGAAAGAGAGTGATTGGAGGGGAGAGAAGGGGAAAAATTAGGGGTCCGCTTCTTTCTCACTCATGTACTTCTATTTCTCCCTCTGGGAAGGCCTTCTGGGGACACTGAGCTCTCTCTGCTGGTGGGCTGGCCCCACTAACTGCTGCCTCTCATTATCCAATTCCTTTCTTGTAATTTCTAGGTTTTGCACACCGCCTACTTAGGTGGTCTAATTTAGGTCATATGCACTCACTTGGGGATGTGCCTATTGCTCGTAGATGACATTTGCACATTTCTTTCGATCCCTTAATAATTTTCATTCGAATAGTAGTTCAGGAAAATGAAAAAGTGACCGTGTTTGCATCCACAACTTTCAGCCAAAGTCTACCACCCAGGAGCTAGCAGTGTCTGGGGAACTTGGCCTGGCTGGACTCCCGCAAAAAACGCTGCCATTTCTCCTCAAACAGAGCCAAACCTTCCCAGGCCTGGGTAAATTTACATAGAATAAAGGCTAAATGAGTAAAATACTATGGGGCAGGGATGCTTTAAGGTATTTACATTTGTTCATCTCCAACAGTAAAACAAAGCCCTACGGGTATGGACCCAGAGACAGCATCTTCCCATTGGAATACAGAAGAAGCCTCTTGATTTTATTACTATTCCCAGATGTTCTAGAAACCTAGCTGGGACCTTAGAGACAATGCAGAACTATTCTTGCTTTTAAAGATCTAGTTAAGTGAATTTGGCTGCCGTTAGTGTTTAGAACTCTGAGTCTTTAGAAAGGCAGGTATGAGAGTCAGGGAACATGACTGGGAAGAGATCTTGCTTTTCCCCTCTTAGAAGACAAGAAACGAAGCACCTCCTCTTTATCCTCTGCTGCCTTCCATGCATTGCCTTCATCTTTGGAGAGACCCTCTCCACGAAGAGGGAAAGAGACAACTCAGAGTGAACTCATTGCCCTCCCAACTCCTAGACATGACATTTCTGTTTGGCCCTGGCTTGTCCATTTGGAAACGAATCACTGTGGCCGGAAGCAAGGGGTGCCGAAGAAGTGGGTAGGGCAGAGTCAGCTGCATGGAATGAACTTCCCCGAAAAGAAGATACGTCACTCCAAGAGGTAGGGTGTTGCCAGGTAGATGGCCCACCAGAGGCTGCAAAGAGGGGAGGGGCACAATCGAGTTGCATTTTAGAAAAACCGGTGCATAAAATGAATAAGAGGAATGTAGAACTGGAGATGGGGCCAACTGGAAAGCTGACGATGTTTTCCGGGTGAGAAGTGTACCTGAGGTTGTGGCCTTGACGAGAAGGGAAAGGAGAGACAGACTTGGACATGGGCCTGGGCATGGGCCTGAGGAGGAAGCTGGAGGCAAAGACAACGTTAAGAGTTTATGATCAACTGAAATTGATAAGTTTGCAAATAAAGATGTTGCATTAGCTCATTTGGGGGCATGTCATGTTTGCAGTCAGGCTGCCTTCTCAGCTAAACGGTAAACTCTGTGAGCAAAGACCTCATCTGCCTTGTTCACCGTAAGATCCACAATGACCACACAGTGCCTGGCACACAGTAGGCATTCACTTGCTAAACGAACAAAAGAAAAGTGAGAAACCTAAGGACTGAGAAACACCTAGTACAGAATACTACAGAGTAGCCAAGGGAGACAAGGACTAAAATGTTTCCACCGAGCTGGCAAACTGGAGGGGTTTGGGCCCATAAATGGACCAAGATGAAAATGAAAATCAGGTTGAATAAGTCAAGAGGTGGGAGGTAAAGACATAAAGACATTGTCCGCTGTATGTTTCTCTCCTTGGCAAGCAGCAATAGCTGATGTACGTATATTGCTTATCCATCTCATTTGTTACTTGTCTCCCCACCTAGAATGTACGCTTTTGAGGGCAGTGCTTATGTCTGTCCTCTGTCCTCGGTGCTTGGAGTGCACTGGCACGTGGTGGATGCTCCGTAAGGATCTGTTGGATGACAGGACCGATGGATATGGTGGCAGCGGCGGGACAGGACCAAGATGATCAGTCACAGTCCCCCTACCCCTTCCCCCCACCAGAGCTTCTCACCTAAGGCTTTGCATCTCAGTTGCTTGCAAAGTGATTGTGTTAACACTTATCCCCAGGCCTCTCTCCCCATAACCCTCTGAATGGATGTCCCTGGTTGGAGGGGGAGGGGAATGAGGCCCAGGAACGTATTTTGTTTAAAGCTCCCCCACTCACTGTGATAAACACCCCTGCCTCAGAACTACTAGCCTTTACTGTAGTTTGATGTATAACTTAATTTGGAAAGAAAAAGAAAAACATGATTCAAGTCCTCAGTCATTTTTTCTTCCCTCAAGATCTGAATCAAATTAATTTTTTTCAAATATGCTTATAGTTGACTATTGAAAATGTAATAAAAAATTCCAAGGGAAGCAGCTCAAAAGAATTTTCTAACAAGGAAACCCTGGGAGAAGGCATGGATTGGGGCCCTGGCAGAAAAGAAAATGCACAGCCAGCGGCAGGTTTTCCCTGCCGCCCTGTAAACCAGGCATCAGTCCCGCTCACACCTGCCTTCCCACTCAGCACAAAGCAAACAATTGAGAGATGCCCCACCCCCCATGAAGCCACAGGAACCCAGACAATGCAGGCCCGGAAAGGCAAGAAAAACACACAGATGCAACCGAAAATTAGACCAGATTATCTTAGCAGCTAACAGGGAATTCTCAGAAACATTAGGCTACTGTCATTCTAAGAACATGCAGAACTATGTGTTCAAAGAAGAAGTAACGTGAGATTGCTCAGGGAAACAAATGAAAACATTTTTTCTAGAGGAAATCGTGGAATCTGGTCACTAAAAATAGAATATTCTGGCATGGAATGGAGGGAGGGATAAATTGGGAGTTTGGGATTAACAGATACACGTTACTGTATATAAAATAGATAAACAACAAGGACCTACTGTATAGCACAGGGAACTATATTCAATATCTTGTAATAACCTATAATGGAAAAGAATCTGAAAAAGAATATGTAATGTATATATATTTACACGTGTGTATATATAACTGAATCACTTTGCTGTACATCTGAAACTAACCCAACATTGTAAATCAACTATATTTCAATTAAAACACAAAATAGAACATTCTGGAATGAAAAGAAGGGACTCCATGTGCTCAGGAATTCTCTGTGTGCAGCCAGCCTACAGAGGGGCCTCACTAGCTCTCCAGCCTCCTCTCCCATTGCACGCTCCCTCGCATCACAGACATCCTACACTCTCAATGCACTGACCTTCTCACCTTCCCCGGAAGAGCAGAACAAGCTGTTTCATATCTCTGTGCTTGAGAAACCTTCCCCCTTCTCCATCCATCAAAAGCTTACTCATCCTTCCAGGCCCACCTCCAACAAAGGCAGCCTCCTTTGGGGAGCCTTCCCTGATTCCTTAGGCAGAGAGAGTTAGTTCCTTAGAGAGAGATAGTTCCTTGCTTTTCTCTGTGCCTCTGCTCCTTTATTCAATACAATTTTCATGCAATTTCAAAATCAATATCACGTTATGTTGTAATGATTTGTTTATACATGTCCGTCCTCTATTAGGATGTGGCTTTTCAAGGGTAGGAATTATGCGTTAAGACAAAAAATTTCATGGGTACTGCCTATGTGCTAGACGGAAATGCTCATGTTCTTTCTATCCTGTAAAACAACCCTGCAAAGTAAGCACAAGATCCTCATTTTACAGATGAGAAAACTGGTGCTCTCTGAGTGTTCAGATAAATTCCCCAAAGTCACATAGCTGATTAGCAGCAAGGTATAAGACTCCAAACTCAAGACTCTTTCCATTAGACCATATTGACTCTCTTTTGCCTCTTTGTATTTTCTGGCACAAATTTGGCACTCAATAAATGTCCAACAAATGGATGAATGTTAAGCCTTCTAATTATAGGTACCTCGAAAGCAAGACCATACCTTCTACTTCAAATTCATCCCAGGGCTAGCTCAACATTTGTACCCTCTAACCTCTCTAATAAATATTTGAATGAAATGGCTCAAAATATGAATAAACAGATTCCATACTACAAAACTTATATAATTATGTGTACTTGCTAGAAACAAGTGGACATGTTAGCTGCTTGCTACTACAGAAAGAGCAACTCTGCATCAATACATCAAAAGGAAATCACTCTCCCCACCCAACACTAAACTGCATAGTCATAAACAACCTTACCCAACAGGCAAGCCATTCAGCATCTTATGCTGACATTTTTCGGGTATCAGATCCTGGCTGGCTTGTTAGGATATGGCTCTACTTCAAATCAGGTATGCCATAGGCTTTACTGGACTCGGGTAGAGAGAAAAGAGTAGCACGTAGCTACCTTAACGATTTTTCACACTTAAGTCATGTCTCTTAGTTGTCTAGTGTAGAAATGCGGGGCCTTTCCCAGTGGCGTGTGGGAGAGCGTGATAAGTGTCCTTTTGGGAGGAAAGTATTGACACTACCTGTGAACCTCTCTGATGGCTCTAGATGCTGAAGTTTGCTTGCTGTCAAGTTAGCAAACATTTGTCCACCTTCGCCTTCTATCTCTCTGGAAAAGAATATAAGTCCAACCTTAAAATTTCAAAACAAAATGACAGCTTCTCTCCCATACACCTGTGTAGACTTTAGATATGAGACTTTTGTGCCAGGCAGCTAGGCCACCTGCCCCCCTAGTCACCATGGTCATTTTTAAGATAATTCAATCATTTTAATTGCCTGTGAGTCTGCCCAATAAGTCACGCATCTGAGAGCTCAGAGAAACTGTTTAATAGTCACATGTAGGGTTCATTCTGAATCTTCAGGTCCTATTGCTGTGTTAAGTTAGAAGATCAGAAAGCAAAATTCTTGGGTCATATTGTCACCAAGACTTCATTCATTCATTCAGCAGATATTTGTTGCCTACCAAGTGTTAGCACCTCAGACGTCAGAACCAGACTGTCTGAGTTCACCCTCTGAGTTCTTAACTCACTAGCTCTGTGACCTTGGGCAATTTATTTAACCTTATAGCTCCACCTCTGTTCCTTGCCTGTTAAAGGTGGGTAATAGCAGCCCCCACTCCAAAGGCTGATTTTGAGGCTCAAATGAGTTATTACATATAAGTGCTTACAAGAGTTCCTGGCATTCCACAATTTTAGTTGGTATTATTATTGTTGTTATTCTTACTATTATTACCATTAGTCAGGCACTCTGCGAGATGCTAGGGACACAGGAATAAACAAAGCCCATAAAGTTCCTGACCTCAAGGAGCTTATGTCTAGCAGGGAAGACAGACACTCAAGGGAGTAAACAAACTATCGTAGTTGATCTAGGTACAGGGTGTTCTGAAACCCTAGAACAAGGGGGCCTGGCCTGGCCTGCTGGGGAGAGGAAGGATTCCCTAAGGGAAACAGGAAGGATGAGTGGGGTTAACTGGATGGTGCGTGGACTTCCGGGAGGACCAGTCCAGGCGAGAGGAACAGCATATGCTAAGGTGTATGCTAAGTGAAAGGTCAGCATGGCCCCAGGACTGAGAGGTTGCTGGCAGTAAGTGTTCTGTGCGCAGACTTCTCTTGAGGTGGTTGGCAGAAAACCTGTTTCTGAATAGCATCTTTTTAAGCTGTAGCTTTAGAAAATAGTTTAGTTCTACTAATAATTCTGTACATTACTTTTTTTTTCATTTCAACCAGGCAGTGAGAGCTAGGTAAGCGACATGTGCTCCCTTCTGGTCTCACCAGAAAGTGGGGTTTTAGTTTACTGAGTAACTGTAAGAATTAGGTCACCTCAGGTGCCTTGTAACATCTACCCCCTTACTCATTTTATAAGGTCTCTGTTCTATTTTTATCTATTATTTCCTTATTTTATTTTGAAACGCTTAAGGGCCCTTGAAACTTTCGGGAAATTGGCAGGGTATACATCCCAAATACGTAACATCAAATATATTGACTATGAACAGCTTCATTGGTTAGAGCCTGGCTCAGGAGAGAGAATGTGGGTGGAAGTGCGCTGGGCCTCCACCCACCAGGAGGAAGCTTGTTCACAGCCTTTTACTGGAATTGCTTCTCATGTGAAATGGCTAATGCCCCGCCTAGGAGCGGAGGAGGGGGTCATTGTAGAAGAGGGGGTGTCCAGCCTAACCCATTTACATTAACTCTCCTGGGTGGAACGTTGCCAGATTGCAATGTAAACAATGTATTAGCACTTCTGAGCTTCTAGAAGAAAGAATGTGTATGCCCGCCTCCCAGATCTGTTTGGTTTGTCAGTTTTCTGGGGTTGCTTTTTCAAATAGCTGATGCATTTGTCTGTAAGACAAAGGAATGAAAACACCAGTGAGTTTTGTTGCGGGGCCTGGGAGCCCAGCCTCAGGGTTTACAGAGCAGTCTGACAGTAACCTGCCTGAAAGCAGCGGGGAGAGCAGCGAACTTCCGTAGCCACACTTCTTGCTTTTTTTTTTTTTCTTTTTCTTTTGCGGTACGCGGGCCTCTCACTATTGTGGCCTCTCCCATTGTGGAGCACAGGCTCCGGACGCGCAAGCTCAGCGGCCATGGCTCACGGGCCCAGCCGCTCCGCGGCATGTGGAATCCTCCCGGACCTGGGCACGAACCCGCGTCCCCTGCACCGGCAGGCGGACTCTCAACCACTGCGCCACCAGGGAAGCCCACTTCTTGCTTTTGTATCAGCTCTCCCCACCTGCCCTTCTCCCTGCCACCAGGTCCCCACAAGCATTCATTCAACAAGTATTTACCAAGCACCTCTTGTGACACACACCAAGGATGTCACTAATGACTACGGACGGACGGAAGGAAATCAAACCTACTGGCCCTGCTCCATCTCTCTCCTGCCTTCTTTCCACGTCCCCAGAATGAACCCTTAAGAACAGACAAGCTCCTCCAGCCCTTCCTGCTCGAGCCAAGGCAGGCGACAGCAGATTTTTCCAGATTGAAGAGGACTGTGCTAAACTCCCCACAGTGAAAAACGCCCCCCAATACACTACAGCACGAAGGAGGTAGGGAGAAGTGGACAAGAAGCATGCGGGTATCTCTAACTTTTCTCCCCTTGTGCTCCTCGTAGGGCAGAGAATAGAGACCTCAGGCTGAAGCGGGAAAGTGTAAGTTGAAACGTCTGATTTGAAAATAATGAGATTAATTCTAATAATGAGAACTAACGTCCGAACGGTGATTAAAATTCACAGGAAGAGCTTTTTTTCTTCTTTTTTTTTTTTTTTTTTTTTTTGCGGTACGCGGGCCTCTCACTCTTGTGGCCTCTCCCGTTGCAGAGCACAGGCTCCGGACACGCAGGCTCAGAGGCCATGGCTCACGGGCCCAGCCGCTCCGCGGCATGTGGGATCTTTCCGGACCGGGGCACGAACCCGTGTCCCTTGCATCGGCAGGCAGACTCTCAACCACTGCACCACCAGGGAAGCCCAGGAAGAGCTTTTATACGCCCCATCTTAGCGAATCCTCAAAGCATCCCCAGGAGGGGTGTTAGGATCGCCTTTTCCAAGACAGGAATGGGGTTCAGGAAGACTTGGTCCTACTGCCGGAAAGTAACGGACTGGAGGCTTTAACCTAGACCTTTGTTTCTCCCTGTCAAATCCAGGGCTCAGTCCGCGAAACCATCACTGCTACAGTTGAGGTGAAGCTGACACGTGCAGACTTGCAAGTAATATCAACATCTTAGATCAGTCTGCTTTTTCCATACACCAAGGACACTCCCATTTTTATTTCAGGGAGGGAAACATCCTGTGAAGGGGAATTTTGATCCATATCATGAGAGAAGGAAACGGAGGTTGGGCAAAGTTAGGCAAGTTGCTTCGGGTCACATCGCTAGAAGTAGTGGACCTGGAATTCAACCCCCGGCGGGTCTGACACCAAAGTGCTGAAGAAGGAACAGCCCTGCAGGGGAGCAAAATAGGATGTAGCCTGGGACTGCTGTGCGACCAAGGACAAAAGCATCTAGCTTAAACAGAAGCCCCAGGTAGGAATATCAGTTATGCCTTCTTCTAGCTGTGTGACCAGGTAATCCCGTTCATCATCTGCAAAATGAAGAAGATAAGGTTGTAATGTGGATTAAATAAAACACAGTGTGCGCACATGGTATGCACACTCTAAAACTCTACATGGGCCCTGGAGGTTTCCAGAGGTCAGTGAGCTACTGCCCCCAGGCAGAGAAAAAATACGGCAAAAGTACAGAAACCCGCGGACAACTGCCCTTTGTAATAGGAGAGTATTCACTGAAATGGACTGGATACTTCAGTCCTGGGTCTCCTCAAACCAATGGGGGCTTTCAGGGGTCAAGAGTAGCTGCTGGGCCCCAGGCAGCCAGCAATTCCTGAACGGAGTGCAGAGTGCTGGGGGTGAGGGAGAGGCCTCCTTCCCTGGGAACACCAGCTGGCCACCCTGGCTGCATTCCCCAACAGCTGCTTACACTTTCCACGTGCTGACATTCTACCCAGTCCCTTATATAACTCACTTGTACAAATTCTCTAATTCCCATATCCACTTAGTTTCCCTATAAATCCACCTGAAGATCCTGATCCCTTTAAAATGATCCAATGCATGAGGAATCCACTCATCCCTTCAACAGAATTATCTCTTGAGCACCTACTACGTGCCAGAGCAATCTAGAAGGAGTGGCACGTGATACACTTTAAAACCCACCGAAGATTTACATTTTCTAAAGTGATCGAGCACAAAGTACGGCTCTGTGTCAACTCTTCTTGGTCAAATCTTTGCAAAAACATAAATGACTCTTCCCTTGGGTTTGCATATGTTACATCTGGATTGACTTTATTTTGCCCGGCCTTTCTTTGGTCATCAACATTCTCAACTTTCCTAAAGTCTAAATTAAGCCCTTTTCAAAGACAGCATTGTTTACCTACTTCATTTTAGGGGTTAGAGAACTCTCAGTTTACTCTGTTTTCTTTCCCCCCCACCAGAATTTGGTAATAGGTAGTACCTTTTTAGTATTAACATACAATTAAATCACACTGGTTCAAAACAATTTAACAAAGTGCATTCTGTCCTGTAGGTTAACTTTGTTCTTGCATTCTTCCACTTCTTTGGATAAATTCAAAAAAACATATTCAAAATTCAATTAGGGGCTTTCGTCGAGAAAAGACCTTGCAAAGTTCAAACGGTATAGAATGCAGCTTCAGGAGTGGTGTGTTATTTTTTTTAACAGCAGTGAGGTTTGTTCCGTTGAGAATACATCTTATACCATGTTTACTGTGCCTTCTAAGTAAACCAAAAAGGAGGGGGAAGAAAAGAATAAACAAAATATTCTCTTACAGAACTAGGTAAGCTAGAACATTCCAAAACGGCCAAGGATCAGTCAGCGTTTCCCCAGGGGCCAGTATCTGGATGCGGGCTCCAGCACCCAAGCGTGAACAAGTGGGCCTCCTCAGATCATTCTTATGGTCACCCTTCCAGGCACCTGAACAAATACACTATCACCCTTATCTTCACAGTTCAGATGTTTGAATCATCTCTCTTAAGAGATGTTCTAGACCAAGACCTTCAAAGTCCAACTCTCCCAGTAAGATCCTCACCGGCTGTTCTCACCTCCCGTTCCCTTCCCACAGTTACTCACATTTTGGTCCAGCTACACTATTCAGTATTTCTTGACCATGGCCCAAGCTTTGCTGATTCTGATCCTTGTTCTAGCTCTTCTCCCTGGAGCATCCTTCTTCCACATTTCTGGTCATTGAGCCTGTAATATCCAATCCATCCTTCAGTGGCCATCTCAGTGCTCTGTTCTTCACAAAATCATTTGGAATTGCCCCAATCTGATGTGATTTCTACATCTTTCTCACCCCACACCACCCATAATATTTGGCCTTCTTATGTGACGTCTCTCATTCTGCCTATGAGAGCTATTGTAATCTCCTTAGAGCAGAACCCCTGTCTTATCCAAATGTTTAACCCCTTAACTATGGCCCAGGATACTGGCCCAGGATAGAGGCTCAGTCCTATGAAGTCAGATGTCCTGCTACATCACATCTTTCCTACTGGAACATATACAAATACTTCCTCCATTCTTTGTTACTGTGGGAAGAATAAAGGCTTCAGCAGAGGTAGAAGAGCTAATTAGATAGCCTTGGATTAGTCAGCTTGGAGAATTGAGGTTGCATGGAGTCTGTTGTAGCCTCAGGGTAAACTGTTGGCCATTTAGATGTGCCTACATCTTTACAGAGCAGGGAGTTGCTGAGGCATATGTTTCTGCTGGCGCTCAGTGGACACAGTACTTTAAAGATGGTCACATCCAGGTCTCTTGGCCACACCAGGAATTTGAAGTCAATGCAGTTTCCAGGTGTCCTGATCAGGAACAGAACTGTCGGAAGCGATTTTATGCCGTGCTTTGCTGAGAAATGCTACCAACAGTAATGTCCAAGAATAGACACAAGGTAAGACACTGAAACCAGAATAATCTTGAACCCCAAGCCAAGAAAACTGCCTAGACTGATCAGAAGAGAGGGAAAAGATAACTCTGCCTCATTCTGCCTGGATACAACATTTTTTTCCTACAATATCTTCAAATTCCCAAATACCCTTGTGTACAGAGGATGATGATCTAAACAGGGATATAGAAAACCTAGTTTCTAGCTTGGGGCCTTACATTAAATAGCTAGGCAACCTTGAGTAAATCACTTAAGCTTCCAGGGCCCCAGGTTCCTAGTTCCAAGTTCTGATAACATGAAATACAATTTGGAAATGCTACAATTTATCTCAGTTAAATTACCAATTCACATGGAGCCTGCCATCATCTCCTCTTGGCCGCTCATTCCTCAAGTATTTCCTCCCTTTGGGTTTGTTATTTAATCCCAGAGTTGCCCTCTTTTTTTTCCCAGCAAGCTAGAACCCTCTGGGGCTGTGATTGCCAACCCCATATATCCTGTGTCCTGTTACAAATCCACTGAGACCCCTCATTCTTTCTGGGACTCTTCAGATTGACATTCAATGCAATGAAGCTGTTTCTGTGTTTCAAAGGTGCAAGAAGAGAAGGGATTTCATGCCCAGGAATCTCATGTAAGTGGAAAAGTCCCACCACCCTTTCCTCTTAATAACAAAATACAGGGAAGCTCAGTCCTGGGAGGATGCCAACTCTTCACAGGCATTTGACAAAAGCTTACGAATCCACCTGATTAAATAAGTCTCACTTATATGTAAAATGTTATCATGAAATGAAATCAGTTTTCACAACCTAAGGACATGGATGTTACTATATTTTCCAAAGGTCCACTTTGATAAATTGCATTACGGGGATGTATTTAACTTTTAAATGAAACAAATGTTAATTAGATGTCAACAAATAACTAAAAGAAAAAAAGAAGCACAGGGGTTCACAAGAGTGAGATTTTTTTAAAGAAGCAATTGCTTTATTACGGCTTTCAAGCACTTGTTAAAAAAAAAAAAGGACAAGCACTAACATTTTTTTAATGTCTAGTTACCTGCTCAATCTTGTAATAACTGCTTTTGCTGTTACACTATTTAATAGCCATAAGAACTATATTTTCAACCCCATTTTGAAGTTGGGGAAACTAAAACTAAAACGAACGTTCAAACTCGTGCCTATCTGACTTTAGAATCTCTGTTCTTTTTTCCACACCATATGATAAATACAGAATGTAGCCTCGAGAGGTTTTAGATTTCAACCAAGCTTCCTCCTTCCTTAATGCTCACCCCTGCTCCAGGCATAACTATTTTTATATCATCATGGAGTGAGATCTGTCCTATGCCTAGTATCCTACATGAAGGACTTTCCATTTGTTGATAACTCACTTCAAGGACTAAAAGCCTTTATGATAAACAGGAATTTTCATAAAACCTAAATCCCTTTTGGTGGTAATTCAACTATTTCGTTACTCCCAGGTGTGATTCATTTATACCTTCATTCCTATCTGCCCCAAACATACTTTCCAACCTTAAATTTTACTGCTCCTTTTCATGAATGTTTTAATTAAGAGTCTTTGGTCTTAAAGTAATAAAAGAAACTCAAACTAGCTTCAGTGGAAAAGGGAAATGGCTCTAAACACTCAAAAGCAGGAATCAGTCAAGCTTACAGAAGGTCCTGGAACCAAGAGTGAGAGCTAACTAAACTCTCCATTCCTTATCTGGTTTTTTTTCTACACATATACTTCATTCTTCTGTGTTTCTGCAGATTCCCCAAGTCCCCGTAGCAGAAATCAGGGCTGCCTACACCTCCCGTGTTTACATAGTCCAGGTTCAGTCACCCCCAATAATCAAAATATCTCTTTGACCAAGTTCTGTCTTCCCAGAGATGAGGCTCTAAATGGCCCAGCATGGTTTTAATCAACCGTGTCCAGGTAGGGGGACCTGTCCAGATATAGCATCTGCACAACAATGAGTGCTGGGCCCAACAGGTGGTCCAGGAAACTACCAGGAGTCACTCTGCTTTGAGGTGAAGGAGGGATGCAGTTCAAAGAGTCATTCTGAGCTGGGCAGACACCATAAAACATGCCCTCTCTAGTGTCCTCTGTGCTGTGGACACTCACTTGACCTGCAGTTCCACTGCCTCTCCCCCTCCCCTGTGTCCCCACGCTCCACCATCCCACCTGTCACATCAGAATCCAACCCTTGCAGGCCAGCTCCAATTACTGCAGCCTGGCAACTTCATCATTTTTCCTACGCCTGTTTCCTCTTCCCTACCAGGCTGAGGTTTCCTTGAGAACTGAATGCAAGTCTGATTCACATTTGAGTGCTCATAAAATTCAGTGAAAATATTTAATGGATGATAGATGAAGAAGTCAATAATTTCTCAGGGAAGAAGATGTTTTCTCCTCTGTTAGGAACTTAAAGATAGTTTTTATTTTACTTTTCAGCTTAATTACTTTCTCTTTCCCGAGATAAACATATTCTTTCTCCTTTAACTGTCTCGCTTGAGCTCAATTTAAAAATATTGTGGTTACTTTCTGTGAAATTGAAGAGGCCCTATATCGTCCAAGTAGTTAGTGACTGGAGAATAAAAAGGATACATTCAAACTGGGTAATTGGAGGAGACTTTAATAAAAGGAGTATTCATGAAATTGTGGATGGAGTTTAAGGAAACACTAAGGGATAGTGCAGTATCCCCGGGGCTTGCCTTAGTGGGGAACCTGTACTACCCCATGACCTGGAGGCACGGGGAGGAAGCTGTTTGCAGAATCCAGAGGAGGCATCTGTGTAGTGAGAAGCCCGAGGTGGTAGGGGTCTAGTGAGAGCTGCTTAACAGGGGCCCTCAGAGGGTGAGGCCAGCTCTCGGTGACCCAGCAGAGAGGAAGCTAGAAGAAAACATACCTGACCTTACTCTCCTCCTTCCCTCTGGTCACCCACCAAAACACATCAGTGATCAAGACAGAGGACAAAGAACACACACAGGTCAGCTCCAAAGGCCAAATGGAGCAGGTAGCAGATTAGATCTGGAGGAGAAAATGGGTCCTCTCCAGAAGCCATGGTCAGGGAGCTGATCCAGCCCCACTCACCTAGGCCATGGAGGAAAGATCAGCACATTTCATTCGGGGTTTGGACTCACGTCAACTTTTAGGAACTTGTCCTTATTCAACCAGCCTGGCTATGACTTTTCCAAATTTCAATTTTGTGTCAAAACTACAAGTGATCTAGGGCAGCAGAAATGCCTGTGACTCCACACTTCTACGTGTATCACACATGCAACTTCCAAGTCACATAGGAGCCTGGGGGTAAATTGAGGGTCAGGAGACCTGGGTTCAGGTCCTGGCTCTGCAACTTAGCTCGAGGTAGGTGAATCTGGACAGGTCGCTCCATCTGCCTGGAGCTCAATAATCTTCCATCTATAAGACTGTCATTCCCATAGAGAACAGACTTGTGGTTGCCAAGGGGGAGGTGGGTGGGGGAGGGAGGGACTGGGAGTTTGGGGTTAGCAGATGCAAACTATTGTATACAGGATGAATAAACAACAAGGTCTTATTTTACAGCACAGGGAACTGTAGTCGATATCCTGTGATAAACCATAATGGAAAAGAATATTAAAAAAAGAATGTCTATATGTGTATAACTGAGTCACTTTGCTATACAGCAGAAATTAACACAGTGTTGTAAATCAACTATACTTCAATAAAATATATTAAAAATAGGGCTTCCCTGGTGGCACAGTGGTTGAGAGTCTGCCTGCCGATGCAGGGGACGCGGGTTCGTGCCCCGGTCCAGGAAGATCCCACATGCCGCGGAGCAGCTAGGCCCATGAGCCATGGCCGCTGAGCCTGCGCGTCCGGAGCCTGTGCTCCGCAACGGGAGAGGCCACAACAGTGAGAGGCCCACGTACCGCAAAAAAATAAATAAATAAATAAATATATATATATATATATATATAAAAAATAAAAGACTGTCATGCTGCTTCCAACTCCATCAGCCTGTGTTTCTAATTTCTAGTCTCTTTTGCTTCAAAAGAAGACCAGACTTCACCGTGTGGGTAGTGGTGGTGTAAAGCATCACAACATCCTTCCACGTTCTTTGTTAGTATCTCAGGACACTAGAATGTGAGTGTTTTTAAGGTCAGGGATGATGGTTTTTCCCATCACTTCTCCATTCATTCAAATACAGTGGTTTGCATACTGCCAAGATTCCACTTCTTTATTTGATTTTTTTATCCTTTACTTTGATTCTTCCAAAAAAAATTTTCTGAATAAACCACAAAAGGGAAAACAACGAACAAGGCCAACAGAATAAAAAGTAATTGATTCACAACTATGCGTGCATTGTTTTAAGTGTTTTAGCGCTTTTAATCCTCACAGTAAACCTTTGAGATGGGTTTGGTTTTATCCCCATTTCACCCACAAGGAAACTGAGACTCAGAGATTGTTACTTGCCCAAAGCTAGTGTATGAACCACAGCTTATACCCTGCTCTTGCTGAGTTTAAAGCCCACACTCTTTCTCCTTTGTGACTCTGCACATGGGGCTTGATTTAGATGTTTGTGGAAGAAATGCTTCATCTTTAACCTTTGTCATGCCTGTCAGGACATCCCAGTAACTTCATGGAACCTGCATCAGTTCCAAGCCCACTGCCTGCTCCAACCGCCAGGGGAACCCCCTCGCACCTACCCTGGTCCTCCTACCCTGCCCACCGTATGTGCATGGTCTGCACAACAGAAAGACTATGTGGATGGCTGGGCATGGATACAACTCTTCACATCTCAAAAGGGTTTTACTGGCTTTTTATGGGCATTTCCTCCCTAAACCTCAGTGCAGTAATTCACCCTTCTGATCCTCGGGGTATAGATTAGCACATGGAAGGAAGCCTAGAAAGGTTGTGACTTGCCCTTTTGTCAGAAGGTGAGCTTGTGACCAAGCCTCCTGTCAGCTTCTCCTCCCGCCCCTCCTTCCTTGTCTCTACAGGTTGAAATATGCCCAACACTGTGGTGGAAATGTAGCTTGGGTGTGAAGGCTAAACTAAGAAAAAAGGTGAAGCGGCCAAGCACAGATGATACCACTGAAAAGTGTCGGGTGATTCTTAAAAAGGAAATAGCTAAGAGGGGAGACCAAAGAGAGCCTTTCATGAAATTTGCTGGAAGAAATAATCTGGAATCAACAGACATGGCAGGAGCAGCTCAGTTGCCATGGCCAATCATCACTCAGACTTCAGAGTGTAGAGTGAGGTCAACAGCAACTCTGGACTCTGACAGTACAAGGGCTGGGATGGTTCAAAGCACAAGACTCTTACCTCAAACATTTCTAGATTAAAACCTAGCCATTAAGTGTCCCTTGGCATGACATATTTTTATGTAACCCAAGTATCTTCCACTTTGATGATATCCATCTTTGATGGTATCCGGTGATACCCCACACCACTAGCCCTCCTTATTCCTGAGAATCTCTGCTGGGATGCCTCACATGCCCCTAACCGGTCTGTCAGCCTCAGTGTCCACAATGCTATCTTGCCATGCTACTGTCCACAAAGTCCCCAAGAGAACCTTGCTTTTACCTCTGCCCTGCTTGAGAACATCAGGGTACATGCCAAGGGGTTGTGGCTGGAGGCGCCCAAAGCCTCTAGTCCACTAGGTGCCAGACTGAGCTTTCTCACCAACATTATGCTGTATTTTGTCACCCAAGTCCCAGAGGAAGTCTGCTTGGATCAGAGCCTCATCAAGTCTCTCTTGAAGAGCATCTGTTGGCTTTTATGTCCACCAGCAAACCATAGTACCAAGACCCCGTCTGCAGGAACTTACTGAATAATGCAAGGAGATTCTGGAGACTTTCCAAGAAGAAGGCATTTCTTGATCTCCACATATTTATTTAACAAAGATTTATTTAACAACAACTGTATTCCAGCCCTTAGCTTATGTTACCCTGAAGAATTCAAAAGCTAGACCCACATATTTCAATTTTTTCTCCACCTCAACACATTTAATGGCTGTCCCCAAACACTCCTAGATGTAGTACTGGTTCACGATGGATGCAGTGATTCTCAACTGGAGAAACATTCCCCCAGGAGAAAGGGGAAGGTGTATACTAATTTAAAGATGCCTAACAGGCAGTTCTCATAGGACAGACAACGCTTTTCCAGCCTCGCAGCCTCTCCCACCCTCATAATACTGAAAATCACAACATTTCCCCAAATCAAAAGACCATTTTCAATGAGGGGCATTAGCTCCCCATTTATAAATGGAAAATAATGCAAAACCAATGAGGACTGTGGCATGGGTGACAAAACATGATTTCTCCTTGCCATTGCTCTCATCATGAAAATTGCTTAAGGAAACTCAACCTCTTTCAGAGGAAGCAGGGGATTCCAGAAGCATATGGGATCACCCAAGTTCAGCCCTCTACAGTGTATGCAGCACACCCAGGTCCTTCCAGAGAGGAATGGTGGAAAGAGCAAAAGAGGCACACATGGTATACAAATTGCCTCTCCTGCCCATACAACATCATTTTAGATGATTCTCAGTGTTTCCAGGATGCTGATGGTGGTCATTAACTCCCTGTACTCTGAGATGATCCAATAGAGATTTTCAGTAGTTGGTGTGGTCCACCTGAAACAGAATCTTCTCATTCCACAACATAAAGTTCACGTAGAGCAATTGGAAGTGAGGGTGATGACACACCACCATTATCAAATGAAAGCACAGACTCCTTCTCTGACCTCTTTTCGTGTCTGACCTCCTACATCATGACATCATAAAACAACTCTTGCCTGAACCAGAGGCTTATCATTCAAAGCTGAACCATTACAGCTCTCAGATCTTTTAGGAATAGTATAATTCAAATTTCCCTTCAGTTCTTAAATACATTTCAGGTTGCCTTTGCTACTGTGCTGATAGTGTGCTAGTGGGAAGTCGATTGCAGAGAAGAGTGGGGTGGAAGCAATTTTATCAGCCCTCCCGCCCCACAAAAAAAGAAAAAAAAACACATCAGGGGAAAGAGAGCAGGCTTTAGAATTAAGCAGATGTGCATTCAACCCTAGGTCACTCTCTAGCTCATGATCTTCAACAGTTCGTTTAGCTTCTCTATGACTGTTACCAACATCTCTTTTACTGGCATACAGTGAGGACTTAATACATTTTAGTAGTTTGAGGAGATGGAGAAGGAGTAGTAATAATAGAGAATCAATAGTAGTAGCTTATAACGGTAGTGGTAGTTATTATTATTAACCTTACAAGAGAGACAATGTCTAGGCAGAGATGAGATTTCAATGCAAAGGAAAGGCTATATTCACTCATATTTTCCATGCTACATCCTGGACTAGGAGGGAAATTATCCACCCAAGATTATACAGCCAGAGTTGCATAATGGAGACTTGCGTTGAGGACTGTCTGACTCCACAGAAAATATAGGAGCTGCCAAGTAACGTAGATGAAGAGAAGTAAAGGCATAGAAAGACACTGTAGCACTTAGACCAGCTCAGGTGTCAGACTAACTCTGCCATGAACTAGTTGTATAACTTTGTGGAAATAACTTAATGTCTCCAAGCATCAGTTTTTTTTATCCCTAAAATCTGCTTACTGACTATTATGGACTGAATGTATGTGTTTCCCCCAAATTCATACGATGAAGTCCAAATCTCCAGTGTGATTATATTTGGAGTAAGGAAGTAACAAGTTTAAATGAGGCCACAGTGTGGGGCGCTGATCCAATTGGATGTCTATGTGAGAAGAGACACTGAGCTGAGCTAGCACGCATTCTCTCCTCCACGCTCTCTCCCTCTCTCTCTCTCCCCCCTCTCTCCCCCACCATCTCTCTGTCTCTCTATGTCTCTTTCTCTCTGTGTGTGTCTCTCTCTTTTTCTCTCTCTCTCCCTCCTCCCTCTCTCTCTCTCCAACCATGTGAGAAAGATAGCCACCACCTACAAGACAAGAGAAGAGACTCAGAATGAAACCTACCTTGCTGGCACGTTGATCTTGGACTTCCAGCCTCCAGAACTGTTAGAAATAAACTTCTGTTATTTGAGCCACTCAGTCTGTGGTGTTTCATTATGGCAGCCCTAGCAAACTAGCACACTAACACATTACTCAAACTACTTCGAAGATAATTAAACAAGATCTCATAAAGAGCTTTTCACCATACTTGATACATAGAAAGGTGCCCAACAAATGGTACATATTATCATGATCATTTCATGAGAAATAGAGTAAAGCCCCCAACCTGGTGCCCGCTAAAATGATGGCACTATTGGGCATAAAAAGCCAACATGGAGTGGTGAATGAGTGACAAGCACTGTAGTAGCCAAGGGAATTGTAGAAAGCTCAGAGGAGGCAGGGGTGTGGGAGGGGGGTAAACCCGATTACCCACTGGAGAGGAGAATCAGCAAGTCCTGGCTAGAAGGCCCAGGTTGTTTAACCTAGGCCAGCTGACCACACTGTGGTCAGAGGGAGAGCCCTAATTGCGGTCCAGGCAAGAAGCCAGAGGTCAAAGCTGGAGGCCTTTGTAGGAGCTTAAGTGGGAAAACAGGACAAGGAGACAGATGGCAGAAAGATGAGGAAGGAGGCAGGGAGCAGCATCTGAGGCAGACTGGGGGAGCTGTAAACTATTCAACCCAGAGGCTGTGGCCCCTGTGGGCATGTGAGAGCTCCATTTCCACATGTACCCCCTGTGCAGTGGGGGAAAGGGCTGACAGCTTAAAGGCAGTGAGCAGGACAGGGCAGGGAAGGATCAGGTCAGCAATAGTGCTGATGGGGGCAGTGATGTCCACATGTCAGAGACACACAATTCCCAGCCCACATTAACAGGAATAATGTGGGCACCAGAAAGAAAGGGCATTAGAGATGAGCACCAGTTGTTTAGATGGAAAAACAGGACATTCAAGGATAGATAACATGAGGCATTCCAGAGTCCATCAGGGAAGCAGATGATGGGAAAGGAGGGATTTGCAAGAAGCTGAGATTTAGTTTTTTACTTGCTTTTATGAATTGCTGCCTCCAGGCTTCTGTGACCAGCAAAGGAATGTTCGTTTTCTTAGCCACTTAATACATCTTTATTGAATAACTTCTCTGTGCTGGACACAATATAAGCACTGAGGATAGCACCAAAAAAAAAAAAAAAAAAAAAAACCAGACACGAAATAGCTTATTTTTAAAGAGGAAATGCAGATAATAAATAAGCAAACAGAAAGATAAAACTCATTTCAGATGGGGAAAAGCACTATAAAGACAATTAAGCAAGGGAATTTCAGAGAAAGTGATGAAATTGTGGCAGAATGGCTTCTTTGGAAAAGGCAGTCAGGAAAGGTTGTCTGAGAAGAAGATATTTGAATTGAACTTAAATGATCACAAGAACATAGCTCTAGCAGATGGCCGTAGCTCCCTTCCCTCCACTTCCTCAAAGTCAACATCAGAAAATGAAGCAGAAAGCAGCACCTCTGTGACATTTCTTCCCTTCTTAGATTTTCTCCCAGCCTGAATATCCACTTGGAAACTGTCTGTTTGCCTTTTTATTCATTCAACATGTATTGAGCATCTATGCATGCCAGTTACCGTGCTAGGCACAGGGAATGTAATGTAATATAGACACTGACATCTGACCACAGACCAAGGGTAAGTCAGTGAATGAATCCAAATTTTAGACAAGAATAAGATTCAACACTTTCTGTTGCCTCCATTTGGATCAAAATTAAACTAGGGAGACATGTGTACATGTGTGAGTCTGTTTATCCAGATAAACACGTGCCTGGCAGCATATAAGCTCACAGACAAAAAGCAAAGTCTGCACATATACTTGGCCAAAGCACACATAAGGTAAATCTTCTTTTTGCACGGTGAAAGTTACTTCCACACATTCAGCCAAAACAAGGCTTCTTACACTCTGAAAAGCAAAGACTGGGTCTGAGATAGTCATCCTGCGGCAAGGATCATACGAGCTAAAAATACAGAAGAGAAAAACAATGATCTCAGCAAGGTAATTGCCAATAGGTGAACAAATGAAGCAGACAGAATGTGAACAGGAATTTGGCCATCCTGCAGGGGAGGGATGAGCATGTGTGGCTAGTGCCAGTGTGGAACCAGCAATAGTCACAGTCCAGCAAAACAGATAAAAACTGGTTATCCAACCATTCCTGACACTTCACACTCCTGGCCGCCCTAAGACATTATTGAGGCTTAGGGGAGGGAGGGATCAGAGGGGAGAAAGATGGCAAGCCGACAGGAAGGAGAATGAATAGGAGGTCTTTTTTCCAAACCTTCCAATATCCCAGTTGATCGCACTTAGCTAACACTTTTTTTTTCATGTGTGGATTTTATGCACCAGTGGCCAGCAACATCCAAGGAAGTAGGAAACTTTGTTTTTGTTTGGGCTTGGCCAGTATCTCTGGGAAGCCAGCTTGTTTTATTTTAAGAAAGCAGCTGTATTTTAGCTGGGGCGCATGTTTGGAGCAGAGGTTTTCAAGTACCATCTCCCAGAACAGTTTAGTCCAGCCTGAAAGCAGAAGGGAGCTGGATGAAAGACTGGGAGGCGTAGTCCCCGGTTCTGATTCTACGGAAGTAATTTAGTGGTTTGTCCCTTCGGGCATTTTTCATTCTTCACCTCCGCAACGAGGGTGCTAATACCTGAAACCTCCACATCTTGCTGGGATTCCGAACTGATCAAGTTACCATGAAAAACACACAGGTACGGGCCTGCAGGCTTCCAGAGGATTCCTCCCTCAGAAAGCTCTCTGCTTGAGCCAGGAAAGAACACTACCACATTTTTCTTGGCTTTTTATAGGGTGTTGATCCAAGGATCTGTTTTTACATTCGAATGCAGCAGTCGACTGGAACATAATAGATTGCAGACCTTTGTGAGGAATCTCTGTGAGGCTGCAGCAGGCAACTGTGAGCTGTTGCAAAGAACTGCACTGTCAGCAGGTTAGCCACTGGGCCCTCATCCATGTTTTCCTTATTTTTAAAGGAGTCATTGACCTTCCACAGGCCTGTATCAAAATGGGGTGAACAAAAATTCTGCCAGACACGGCAGGATTGGAAGAGGCTTCTTTCAGGGGCTCGAAAGCGCTTCATTTGGTCTATTTACTGTCATGGAAATTCTGAGTGTGACTTAGAGGCCTGCCTGGCTTGGAGCCAGATGGAAAGGTTTGGGAAAAAAGCAGAGACTCAATTGGGGAGTGAGCGGGAGTGAGCGGGGTGGGAAAGCAGCTGCCCTGGCACAGCCCCCAGAGGGATGCAAAGACCCCTGGTGCCTATTGTGCAAGGGCAGATTCAGAAGTCTCCATGTGGACAAGGGGGCAGCCAAAGTCACTGCTCCAGGTGGCCAGGCTCGATGTGCACACTGGGAGCTTGTTCAAAGTTGGTCTCGCCAAGGGAGGTCTCACCCAACATGTCATTCATTCATTCATTCTGCAAACACTTCTTAAGAGTCTGCTGGGTTTGCACTACTGGGTATATACCCTGAGAAAACCATAGTTCAAAAAGAGACATGTACCACAATGTTCATTGCAGCTCTATTTACAAGAGTCAGGACATGGAAGCAACCTAAGTGTCCATCGACAGATGAATGGATAAAGAAGATGTGGCACATATATACAATGGAATATTACACAGCCATAAAAAGAAACGAAATTGAGCTATTTCTAGTGCAGTGGGTGGACCTAGAGTCTGTCATACAGAGTGAAGTTAAGTCAGAAAGAGAAAAACAAATACCGTATGCTAACACACATATATGGAATCTGAAAAAATGGTTCTGAAGAACCTAGGGACAGGACAGGAATAAAGATGCAGATGTAGAGAATGGAGTTGAGGACACGGGGAGGGGGAAGGGTAAGCTGGGACAAAGTGAGAGAGTGGCATGGACATATATACACTACCAAATGTAAAATAGATAGCTAGTGGGAAGCAGCTGCATAGCACAGGGAGATCAGCTCGGTGCTTTGTGACCACCTAGAGGGGTGGGATAGGGAGTGTGGGAGGAAGGCTCAAGAGGGAGGGGATATGGGGATATATGTATACATATAGCTGATTCACTTTGTTATACAGCAGAAACTGACACACCATTGTAAAGCAATTATACTCCAATAATGATGTAAAAAAAGAAAAAACTCAGATGGGGCAATCACAAATATTCACCATCCATTAGAAAAAAACAAAACAAAACATGTCTCAGCATATATTCCAAGAAATCAAATTATTCAGTCTAGTTTACTAGTTATGATATAAAAAATAAGAAATGAGAGTTAAAACTACTCAAGAAAAATCTACTCACTTGTAAATAATAATAATGTCTCTTTCTCTTATAAAATAGCAAATATTGTTTCTTTCAGAAAAATAATAAAATGGGTAAAATGTTGGCATATCTAAAAAAAAAAGTTCTGCTGGGTTTGAAACACTGTGCTTGGCACTGAGACTATAGAAGTGACCAACACAGTCTCTGCCTACTATTCTGTAAGGGGACCGTCTAGCAAAAACGATTCTGCTGCTATAGGAAGCCAGACCAGAGCTGCCATGGGAGGGTCAGATCTCCCACCTCAGCCCTTCCGTGTGTGCTGTCCCCAGGGCATCTCAATTCATTTCAACCATCACCATCGAAATTCCAGCTAACCCTGTGCCAGGAAGTGCTTCGATCTCCGCATCACGGACCCACAGAGTCCAAGTGCGCGTGTACTCTCCCAGGTTCAGAAACACACTCCCCCTCAAGTGCAAAGGATGTAGAAGCTGCGGAGTCTGTCTCCCAGGGGGATTTGCATGTTAAGGAGGATTATCACTTCAGCTAAAGGCAAGGCTCCCCAGCACAGGCTTTTAGGCCTGAGCAGGAAGGGTCGGGTGTGTCGGGGAGTAGAAGAGAGACTTCCTAGAAACGCAGATGTCATGCTGGGTAGGCAGGCTGCCCACCCTGGGCTTTAGGCTGTTCTGGAACTGAAAGGGGGTTGGAAACCATCTGGTGGGGGAGAAAACAGCAAGCCTGTGGCGAGCAAGCCACCAGGGCCTTCTCTCTTGCTCCCCGTCTCCTGGGCTGCCCTTCCTAAGCTCCCTGCAAGCATGGACTTGTTTTCTGCTAAACTGCTGGGTTTAGTGAATGTGTGTGTGTGTGTGTGTGTGTGTGTGTGTGTGTGTGTGTGTGTGTGTTGTGTATGCGTGTGTTTACAGTCTAAAAAGAAGGAGCCCATGGGGAAACGTGTGAGATAAAGAGGTTAGATAAAAGACCCAAAGCAAAGGAGAGACAGCGTTGGCGCTGGCTGGCCTCCAGAACCGCTATTATTTTCTATGGTTGATAATCACAGAACTGTGCTGGAAGATGAAGAATGCCTTCCGAGTTGGGGGAGGGGAGGGGCCTGACTCCTTGGAAAGGCTTATTAACACCAGGCTAATGGCATAGTCCTTAATCATCAGGGTGAACTTGAGCCACTGGGGTTGAGCCTCCAACGGTATAAATGATATCTTTATTTCGGGAAACTCTGAAACTTAGATCTTCCTTCTGAATAGGATTCCCATCACCACCGCTCTCCATGATTCAAATGAAACTTCTGGAGTGAAGCGACTATACTGTCATGTTTTCCACTTTACAAGTTTATTCTACAGATTTCTAGATCTTGTTAACTTTGATGTATCTGCTCTGGTGGAGATGAAATAATTCAAAACATTGGTTGAATTCAGTTATGTGTTTTTATGTACACCAGTACAAATATGTCTTTTTTTTCCTCCCAACTGCAATACCTTTCTTATTACTGGGATAGAGTTAATAGAAACAATGTTCATAAAAAGGAAATCTATTACTTTTAGAAATATACCAATTCAGACATCATCTGGGATGAAAAGGTTTGCGAAGTAAATGAGGATAATAAACAAAATCCCAGTCCAATTTTGTTTAGACTACTTGAAGAAACACATACTTTAAGAACTGTAGCAGTACTCATTTACGTGTAAACATTTTTATGCTACTTACAAATTATTCTTATCTTAAAAGCTGATCCTTGAAGAACCTAGTTGATATCACTTTTTAAACCTCATTTTCACAACCTTACCTCCCTATTTGAAATTCATTAAAATACTTTTCTTTGCATCTATTTCCCTCAAAGTTAATTTGAGTTAATGATGTTGGTATATGTTAATTTATAATCCAGTACTTATAAATGGATGGGTGGATAGATGGATGGATGAATCTAGAAGAAAATCAACCTGAATTATATTCCTATTTCCCTCAGATATAGGTCTCTGGGTCTCAGGAGTCTCTCTGGGACCTAGAAAGTCTGTCCATTCCTCTAAAGAGTCCTTCACATCCAAGACACTCTTCCACCCATGACAGAATATCGTAAGTCACCAACTCCAGGCCTGCTCCCCAGTCCTCTGGTCCTCTGAGCAGCCTCCTTTCCATGCCACCACTTGTGCTGACCTTGGCTTTTTGGCCAATTACCCATTTGGATTTGGCGCTGCTTTGGATTCGCCTCCCCAGGATTTGGCAACCAGGATTTGCAATGAACAAATTGGCCTGCAAACTGATTCATGATTTAAACTCAGCTTTGAGTCATAACTAACCCTTCTTGGCTTTGACAGCCTGATCTTTTCCTATACATTTTGGCAAGTGGCACTCCTGCCTCACTCCCCCAGCGCAGCCCTTCTCTCTCCCACCTTCCATCCCAGGCCCAGACTGCTAGAAGGGGGGCAAGATTAGACAGTCTCCTCACAGACTCCCTCAGGAATGCCTCGTCTCTGATGTAGGTAAACTCCTACTAGCTGCGAAATATCTGGTCTCAAATCTAGATAGCTTTGGATTCAACACAGCTTTACTTCCAAAAGATGTAATTACTGCTACTTAAGGAGACATGGTACTCTGCCACTTGGTTGTGAAAACTCCCACTTCAGGGTAAAGTGATTGATGACTTCTGCACTAAAATCTTCCTGTGTTCCGCATCTCTTATTTTCCCTTTGAGATAGCAGCATTTCTTTTTATTCAGCCAAGAAAGTTGAATTTATATTTTTTCCTTGACTTTTCAATAGACCCAAACATTCTTCATTAATCTAATTCTGTCTTTAATCTAATACTTTCCCAAATTTTCCAAAGATTTCTCTTAAAATATTTTTTTAATATTTTATTTATAAAATAGAGAATACATAAAAAACAAGCACCCAGCTGCTACCATTTTTAATATAAAATAGAAGTATAACATAAATCGTGTTTTTGTGTATAAAATATGAAGTAAAGCCTCTGCTCTTGCCACGGCTCCAGGTGACCTCTCAGATAAGCCTTGATAAAGGTTTAGCACCTTTCCTTCCAGACTTTTTCTAGCTTTCCACAAACAGGCATAAACCTTTTCAAGCCAAATATCAAGTTTCCATTCATTCCTCTTTGTTTCTCACCACGTATGAACTTATCAAGAAATTCGGGTGACTCTTCCTTCAAGACCATCCAAAATCTACCTCATGCACTTCTTTTCCCCTGCGTCCCAAGCTCAACCAAGCCGTCATCTTGTCTCACTGGTCAACTGTGAAAACCTCTCAGAAGTCTCTCCACTCTCACCCCTTCCCTTTAAATGCATAGGTAAACTGAGCAACTCTGGTTAAATTGAGCAGAAAGAGGATTATTGGAAACGTCTTGGGAAATTCACAGACTTGATGAAAGGGCAAGAGGACTAGCCTCAGCAGAGATGCCGAGCAACGGCCACGGTGAAATCATGGTTCAGGACGAGCTTAGTCAGGAAGTTATGCTGCCCCTGCTGGACGTGGACACCTTTCAAGCATGGCGCCCCTGGGGGTACTAGGCTCTCCCACTGGCCCCCTGGTCTGGCCACCTCTGCCACTGCTGTAATAAATCTGCCCTGTCCCAGATCTTTGTCTCACTGGAACTGGATTAGGAGTTGCTGGTGGAGCACCCATGCCCATCCCTTAGCTCTCAGAGCTGGGTGAGGGAATGCCTGGTCTGTTCAGCTTCTGGAGGGTGTGGGGTTGGGGAAAGTCTCCCACCTGGACCCCCCTGGGGGTCTGCCACAGGGCATCTGTCCCGAGCTGGAAAGCCATTGCCACAGAGTCCATCGGGATCCACGAGGAAGTCAGGCTCACGCCCTTACTGTCCTTGATGTCACCGGAAACTCGATGCTCTTCCCAGGGGCCTCTTCATGTGCACGGAGGTTCAGATAAGTGCATTTGGACCCTGCTGCTACTCAATGACTTAATTAAGAGCATTTTAAAACTCTAATTTAATTAGCTAATTTAAATTCTGTTCAGTTTATCATGTGCGTACGATACACCGCACAGGTCCAGGATCTAATGACCGTCTTCAGCAAAATCACTAACATTTGCCTAGCGGTCCACAGTTCACAATATGCTCTCATAAGCTTTAAACCATCTGGTTCTCAAGAGGCTCCTGTGAGTAGGTAGGATAGACATTATTATCTCATTTTAACAGGTGAGAAAACTCAGTCTCAGAGGTCAAAAGCACTTTTCAAGTGCACCAGATATAAAGGAGAGGAGAAGCCTAGATTACAACCTACTTCTCCTAAAAGGGAATCCTCCTATAATGTTGGAAATGTAAATTGGTGCAGCCACTATGGAGAACAGTATGGAGGTTCCTTAAAAAACTAAAAATAGAGTTGCATATGATCCAGGAATCTCACTCCTGGGCATATATCTGGACAAAACTCTAATTCAAAAAGATACATGCACCCTAATGTTCATAGCAGCACTATTTACAATAGCCAAGACCTGGAAACAACCTAATATCTATCAACAGATGAATGGATAAAGAAGATTATATATATATATATATATATATATATATATATATATATACACATATAATGGGATATTACTCAGCCAAAAAAAATGAAAAGAAACAAAGAATGCCATTTGCAGCTACATGAAAGGGTCTAGAGATTATCATACTAAGCAAAGTCAGAAAGAGAAAGACAATACCATATGATATCACTTATATATGGAATCTGAAATATGACACAAATGAACTTATCTACGAAACAGAAACAGACTCACAGGCACAGAGAACAGATTTGTGGTTGCCAAGGGGGAGGGGGTTGAGGGAGGGATGGATTGGGACTTTGGGGTTAGCAGATGCAAACTAGTACATGTAGAATGGATAAACAACAAGGTCCTATTATATAGCACAGGGAACTATATTTAATATCCTGTGATAAACCATAATGGAAAAGAACATGAAAAAGAATATATATATATATAACTGAATCACTTTGCTGTACAGCAATAAATAACACGTTGTAAATCATCTATACTTCAATAAAAACAAACAAACAAAAAAAAACCCTACCTCTCCTTAACTCTAAATGTCCCTCAGAACCATCAAATTCACCAGGCATTCTGAGTAATCAAGGTTTAATCAGAGGGTGTGGGCAAGTGAATAAACGAAGATAGTGGAATCCCGATTCAGAGGCAGGTAAAATAGAGCTGGGTTTCCAGGGACTTGGGACTATCCAGCTCCTAGGGACATGCCCAGGCAAGTTCTGTGGCCCAGAGCAAACCAGGCACTGGGCCACCCCCTACTAATAGCCCACCATATGCACCACCATTTCATGGTGTCTGTGAGTAAATTAAAGTGGCCTTCAGGGACAGCCTCAAAGAGCACAGTAGGGACTTCCCTGGTAGCCCAGTGGTTAAGAATCTGCCTTGCAATGCAGGGGATGTGGGTTCGGTCCCTGGTCAGGGAACTAAGATCCCGCGTGCCACGGGACAACTAAGCCTGCACGCCGCAACTACTGAGCCCGCACGCGCTAGAGCCTGTGAGCCACAACTAGAGAGAAGCCCGTGCTCTGCAACCAAGAGTCCCAGCGCTGCAAGGAAAGATCCCACATGCCTCAACTAAGACCCAATGCAGCCAAATTAATTAATTAATTAATTTTTTAAAAAGAGGACAGCAAATATCAAAGAGACTGAGAAAAGGAGGTGGGAAAAGGGGCACTGGTAATTTTTATTTTTTTTAAATTAATTATTTTTTTTTTTGCGGTACGCGGGCCTCTCACTGTTGTGGTCTCTCCCGTTGCGGAGCACAGGCTCCGGACGCGCAGGCTCAGCGGCCATGGCTCACGGGCCCAACCGCTCCGCGGCATGTGGGAGAAAGTGAGAGAAAAAAATGATTGTCAGTTAAAGAGCTGATATTTGTGGTGTTTTGGCAGGAATGTGATATAGTTAATCACTAGATGTAGGTTCCTGGGACATACAGTTTTTCACCATGAGGCCTCCAGCAAGATGGGTCATGGCTCAGAGCTTGGTTTGTTTCTATAAAACAGGAGATGATAATAGCATATGCCACCTACTTTCCACTCCTGGGGTGTCTGAGGACAAGTTAACATTTGCACTGTGCTTTGAAACTCTGGGATGAAAGGTGTGAACAGATACAAAGAGGCATTGTACTTGGTGATTTGCATTTGGTCAGGAGCCACTTTGGCTTCTTCTGAGGCCAGGCCTGGCAGACACAGTGAAAGAATGGGGGGCAATGGCAGGGGAGGGTATAGAGGCACTGAATGTCATGCCCCCAGAGCAAGGGCCTGTGGGCTGTCACCCTAGGGAAAACCCAGCAGTGGAGATTGACTCTGATTAGACTGAAGGGCATAGGAGCTGTGGCTTGTCTTGTTTCTGATTTGTAAAAGAAGCTCTCAAAGCAGCAAGACTGGACCTACAACAGCTTTTCCCTGGAGTCTGGGTGGGGAAGATGATAGTCTAGCTCTGCCTTTGCCCCTCCTAACTCCTCTTGCTAATTCCCACTGCCACTCGCA
The DNA here is from genome assembly GCF_039906515.1 of Pseudorca crassidens. Classification (NCBI taxonomy): domain Eukaryota; kingdom Metazoa; phylum Chordata; class Mammalia; order Artiodactyla; family Delphinidae; genus Pseudorca; species Pseudorca crassidens. The sequence goes on along the minus strand of NC_090304.1, from coordinate 71,781,651 downwards.
GAGACAACCTCAAGGCAGATCCTGGGAGATACTTATATGAGGGTCCTGCCAGCCAGTTTGTTAAGACATCAGCCCTTAAATAATTACCAGTGGGGCTTCCCTGGTGGCGCAGTGGTTGAGAGTCCGCCTGCCGATGCAGGGGACACAGGTTGGAGCCCTGGTCCGGGAAGATCCCACATGCTAAGGAGCAACTAAGCCCGTGCACCATGACTATTGAGCCTGCGCTCTAAAGCCTGTGAGCCACAACTACGGAGACTGCGTGCCACAACTACTGAAGCCCGCACACCTAGAGCCCGTGCTCCACAACAAAAGAAGTCACCGCAATGAGAAGCCTGTGAACTGCAACCAACAGTAGCCCCTGCTCACCACAACTAGAGAAAGCCTGCACGCAGCAACGAAGACCCAACACAGCCAAAAATAAATTAATTAATAATAAAAAAAAGAAGCCAGAAGATTAATTAAATAAGCCCCTTTGCTACATGCTTGGCATAAATGATCACTTGCCTAGAGAAATAGTGCTGGCTAGCTCAGCATATTATTTAGAGTAGACAGTCAGTCACAGTGACCACAGGCCCACTGCCCCCTCCTGAGGGACCCATCACCTTTGGTTGAGAAGAGCAGCCCTGGTTGTAACTTAAATGAGGTGATCAGCTTCTGTACCACATGACTGCACCCCCATTCAAACCACACCTGATTGAACCAGGAATCCAAGTATAACTATTCCAGAGGCTGGTCTGTGATTTATAAAGGGAGCTGATAAGAATGTTATATTCAAACTATTGGAATTGGGCAGTGGTGGGGAGTGGGACAGAATAGTGGGCTTCCATTAGGTGGTCAAACAAAGAGAAGTGGGCAGGTTTAAAGAGAAAAGACACCTGGGGAGTAGGGAATCATGTCAATGGCAGAGAACCAGAGTCCAGAACTTCTACTATTGTAAGAGTAAGTGTTTAAACAAGTCTTTGGAACTACTGTGGATTCTGAATGATCTTGAGGTTCTAGTGTCTGTAAGTCTTGGCCATATGATGATCACATTATTTTTTTAATTTTATTTTTTTTAAATTGAAATATAGTTGATTTACAATGTTTTTCTAGTTTCTGGTGTATAGCAAAGTGATTTGGTTATATATATATATATATATATATATATATATATATATATATATATATATATAGTTATATATATATATTTTTCCAGATTATTTTCCATTATAGGTTATTACAAGATATTGAATTTATAGCTCCCTGTGCTATATGGTAGGTCCTTGTTGTTTATCTATTTTATATATAGCAGTGTGTATCTGTTAATCCCAAACTCTTAATTTGCCCCTCCCTCTCTCTTTCCCCTTTGGTAACCATAAATTTGTTTTCTATGTCTGTGAGTCTGTTTCTGTTTTGTAAATAAGTTCATTTGTATCATTTTTTTGATTCCACATATAAATGATGTCATATGATATTTGTCTCTCTCTGTCTGACTTACTTCACTTAGTATGATAATCTCTAGGTCCATTCATGTTGCTGCAAGTGGCATTATTTCATTCTTTTTTATGGCTGAGTAATATTCCATTGTGTATATATACCACATTTTCTTTATCCGTTCATCTGTTAATGGACACTTAGACATGCTTCCATGTCTTGGCTATTGTAAATAGTGCTGCTATGAAAATAGGGGTGTGTGTATCTTTTAGAATCAGAGTTTTCTCCTGGATATATGCCCAGGAGTGGGATTGCTGGATCATATGGTAACTCTATTTTTAGTTTTTTAAGGAACCTCCATACTGTTCTCCATCGTGGCTACATCAATTTACATTCCCACCAACAGTGTAGGAGGGTTCCCTTTTCTCCACACCCTCTTCAGCATTTATTATTTGTAGGCTTTTTATGATGGCCATTCAGACAAATGTGAGGTGATACCTCATTGTAGTTTCGATTTGCATTTCTCTGATAATTAGTGACGTTGAGCTTATGGTCACATTCTTTATACATTCTTATCTCCTTTATTGCTTTTCTTTATAATATGCTCCCATTCTTAGCCCAAGATCAGAAATACTCAACTAAAGATTTCATTTAAGTTCTGTGACTCACATGCTTCAGTCAATATCAAGTTGAACAAGCCACTTGCTCTTCCTGCTTCTAAGCTTTCATCAGCAAAACAGAGATAATTATTTCTTAGTCCATGCCTACAGAGTTGATTGGACTTCCTAAATATCTAGTTGATTTGAAGTGAGGTTTTTCTAGCCATCATAACATCCAATCACTAAGCAATCACCAGGTGTCCACCTGATTTGATTATTTAGAAATTTGAAGTAATGAATAACCTTTTTGAGCCCTGTCACCTGGTCCTGTTAAGAAGAGGATAATGTCTTTTCATTGATGTATCTCTAATGTCATAAGAGTGGGAGTAGATATTGTGAAGCATAAGCAAACTGTTCCCTGGACATCTGGCATTTCTTTGAAATTGTGTGTTTTATCTCTAAAATTCAAATAAATTTCATCTTCTACTCCCTCCTGCCCCCACAAAAAAAAGGAAGAAGAGGAGGATAATATCGGCTCTGCCACTCAGGGGATCCAACCCATCTCTAGGTGGCAAACCAGTAAATATACTCATGCTGATGGCCCCATAATCCCCGGCTTTTTGAAAGTCTGGGATATAAGTTGTAGGGTAGGATATGGAAGACATCAATTATGCTGCCTGAATGGTACAAATAAATCTCATCTAAGAGAGGGAAATTCAAATAGACACTGCGTACTTAGGAGAAAAAATACAACACACATAAAACATTCTCAAGAAATAAGATAGTTGACATTTTGATCAATCAATCTTAGCTATTAAATACCACCATCTCTGCCAAGTTAATTACTTGCAAAGGAAGAGCCAGTCCTGGCCAAGAGCAGTGCCGTCAGCATCCGGCTCTGCAATCACATTAGGGAAGGGAAAAACCCCAAAACTCAGGGAGACAAGGCAAAGCCCAAAGAAATGAAAAAATGCTAGGTGTGCAGGATTTGCCCTTAACCGTCTCAGCACCCTTGCTGCCTGAGGGAAAGCTTCAGGCAGAGGAGGGGCCCGCTGGTTGTCAGATGCGCTGTCACCTGCTCTCTCCAGACCCAACACAGGTCAGCTCGTCCCTCAGATGGCTGGTGGGAAAGTGGCAGCTCCTCCAGAACTTCCCTTGGCCATGCTTCACCCTGGTGGGCATCCCTCCTAGGCTCTGGTCCCATGCTCGTTTCAGGGGTAGCTGCCCAGAGACCAGAGAACTCTGCTAAGACTCTGAAGCTGCCACTCACAGGAAAGGGGGAGTGAGGTTCATTCCATGTAGATGGTGGCAGGTAGGGCAAAAGGAATAAATACTGGCTTCACGTGGGGCTCAGTGGCCAAGGCGTTTCACTTAGGGAGGATTTGGGGGAGGAAAGCCCCAGTGAATCTTTTCTTCCAAAGTATATGAAGGAATGGGAAAAGTCTTATATCCCATCCTGAGCCACAAAGACAGTTCAAGTATTGAATATTTTCCTAGAGGCAGAGCAGATCAGGTTTTGAAAAGCCTGGATTTTAAATCATTTGAGGGAGAGTCCCTCTTTAAAAAATATAATACAGAACTAAGCACAGGATCTTAAAAGAAAAGCCCTGGCAGGGGCTGAAACATGGGAGATTATATGTATATTCACCTGTGTCTTTTGGAATGTTCTTAACAACTCTTTGAGATTCTCCAGTAGTACCATGAAGCCTTGTGAGCACTACGGGGTGGACTCAAAGCAGGGGGACGAATTTCACTGAAAATCCCTTCCAATTCTGTTATTCCTGCCAGGCTGGCTTTAGGATTCTTGGTTCTGAACTCAGTTCAGCTATTAATTCTCAGGGTCACTATTATGGGTCTTTGTCTTTCCAAAATTCGTATGTTGAAGTCCCAACCCTCAGTGTCTCAGAAAGTGACTTTATTTGAAGATAGAGTCTTTACAGAGGCAATCAAGTTAAGATGAGCTCATTAGGGTGGGCCCTGATGCAATTGACTGGTATCCTTATAAAAGGCGGAGGATATTGGAGGCAGACACACACATAAAAAGAACGCCATGTGAACATGAAAGCAGACATGGGGTGATGCTATTACAAGCTAAGAATGCCAAAGATGGCCAGCAAACCCCCAGAAGCTAGGGGAGAGGCAGGGAACTGATCCTTCCTCACAGGCCTCAGAAGGAACCAACCCTGCCAACACTTCGATCTTGGACTTCTAGCCTCCAGAGCTGTGAGACAATAAATGTCTTTTGCTTAAGCCTCTGAATTTGTGGTACTCTGTTATAGCACCCCTTTCAATGTAGTGTAGTCAATGGGTACATCTCTCCTCTCCATCATTTGCCATAAAACGAAGACTAAAATCATGCTCTTCATCATCTAAGCTGCAAGGTAGCAACCCGAACAGAAATATGAAATATGAACTCTTCTCTGTACTATTTGTAAGGAGTAACGCATAACTACAGTTTCTCTAAACATGTCTGCCAAAAGGTCCTCTTTTATTTGCCCGATTGCTTTACTAATGATTTTATTCAAGTCATCAGTCATCATATGAGAGAACATTTTGATAAATTTTTCTTGAATGCCCTCAGTGATTCTTGCAGTCTTGGCCTTCATCCCAGGAAGGGACAGCCTTTCTTCATGAAATTTCAGCAAGCATTTATTGAGCACTTATTATTGTTCAGCTGCTGGGCCAGGGCCTGGGAAACAAAACTTTGTAGGACAGAGACAGGCTTTCAAGAAATTGTAGTGTGGTGAGAAAACAAACCTAGCAAGAGCCATGATACAGCCTGGTCATTGCCACAATGTGATGTTTATAAAGTGCTACGGAAGCTCAGAGTAAGAAGAATCCCTGCAGGACTGTTTTAGAGGAAGCAATATTTCACTTGGGCTTTGAAGGATGAATAAGAGTTTTCCAGGCAGAGAAAGCGGGATTCAGAAGGAAAAACATGGACAGTTTGAAGTATGCTTAGTGAATTAGTGTGGCTGCAGTGCAGTGGTTAGATTAGAGAGAAGAATGTTAAAGCAAGGGCAGAACAGGAGCTCATGGCAGGAGTGAGTAGAAGAGGGGCAGGAACTGGGGGCAGTAATTCTCATGTCAGAATCTCTCTTCTGCATCTTTCTTGAGATCTGATGTTAATGCATATCTCTAGGAAGCCTGACTCGGGTTTGGTCCTTGAGAAGACTCTGCTGATTTCCTCAATTTGGACTAATCTAAAATAAAAAGCCACACAGGCATGGAGCAGGGAGAAAGGTGGGAAAGGAGTGGAAGAAGGAGGGGCCTGGACTCTGCTAAGTGCTGAATGTTCACTTTGTAACTTGCAGTTTCCCTTCTGCTCGGGCTCTCTGGTAACCAGAGACCTGGCCCTGGCTCCAAGGCCCCTTAAGGGTTTTCCCGCTTTGGTAGCTTAACCTGGTCAAATTAACCTGTCGTTGACTCTGCAAACACTTCAGGCAGTGTGCTAGGCACCAGGCACACAACCAAAGACCCTATGAGCAAGTGCCACCTTTTCACCCCAAAGCCAGTTGTTTAAGGGTCGTGGCCCAGTAGGCAAAGCATACACAATGGGGAGCCAGATGCCCTGGCTTTGAGGCCTGGCTGTGCAAACGTTTAAGCTGTGTGACCTTGAGCACGTCACTTGGCGTCTCTAATCTCTGGTTGCTTCATATTTAAAATTCCATCTGTGTTTTTTTTTTCTCTCTTAAGAGGGTGGAATGAAATGATGGATGTGGAAACAGTTTCTCATCAGAGAAACCCTAGACAACCCTTCTTTGTTACTGTCGCCAGACCAGTTAGGTGAGAAGGAACCCAAGTGTATTCATCATAACTCTCTCTGCGGCAAGTAACAGGAAGCCAAGCCAAGCTGGCCAAAGCGACAAAGGAGTTTATTGACTCGTTCACCTGGGAAGCTCCTGGAGAAGCTCAGAGTCAAAGGAAGAGCCGTGAGATCTCAGCCCCTGGAGCCAGAGACCTGGGTGCTCCGTGACTGCCCTGGTGGCTGCCTGCTTCGGTTGCTCTCCGCCCAAGACTTGCTTTCTCTTTGAGGGGGGCACCATGGGCGCTTGCAGAGCAGGCCCGGGAGAGCAGGGGAGGAGGGCAGGATGCTACAGAGAGAGACGGGGGAGCGCTGGAGGCAGACACCACCCTGCTGCCCACAGGCTTCTGCAGCGTGACAGCCCCTCACTCAGACAACCTTGTTGCAGGACCTCTTCTGTGACAGACACGTGCTCGGCCCTGGGACAGAGGTCCGCTGCACTCCCTGTAGGGTCCCCAGCTCTTCAGTGGACTCACTCACGTCCCAGGGACGAGAGACAGGGACGTGGCCGCTCCACCATGCGAGTGCTTGTGGCTTTAAAGCAGCAAACGAGACAGACGCAGGCAAGGTCCTGCTCATTTTTCACAGGGGCGGATGGAAAAGCAAACAAGAGTTTCAAACTTGAAAGAACCCAGCGCAATGGAAATAAAATGTGGGATATCCATACCATGAAACAGAACTTGGCACCAAAAAGGAAGGAAGTAGCTGGTTCATGGTACAACGTGGATAAACCTCAAAAATGTTACACGGAGTAAAAAAAAATTTAAACAAATAAGTAAATTGGTCTACGTTTAAAGAACAAATGAACAAACATTACAGTAAGTGAAAGAAGCCAGTCACAAAGACCATGTGTTGTAGGAGTCCCTGTAAATGCATGCTCCCGAATAGGCACAGCGACAGAAAGTAGTTTCGTGGTTTCCAGAGGCTGGAGGGTGAAGTAGTCAGGGGAGGGGTGGGGCACCACCCCATGGCTGACGGGTACAAGGTTTCTTTTGAGGATGCTGGAAATGTTCTAAAATTAGACTATTGTGATGGTTGCACGACTCTGTAAACGTACTAAAATCCATTGCATTGTGTTGTTTAAACAGATGCTTCTTACAGTATGTAAAGTATATCTAGGTAAAGCTGCTTTAGGAAAAGCAAACAGGAGTGCTATGTAGAAAATGTAAATAAGGTGACGAAGTGGAGCGTGACTTCATGGTGACTCTAGATGGAGAAGTCACAAAGACCTCTCTCTGAAGAGGCGACACGAAAACTGCGGTCTGAGTGACAGGAAGGAGCCAGCCCTGCAGAGAGCTGGAGGAATCTGACTGCGGGCAGAAAGGACAGCTAGCCAAAGGCCTCGAAGCAGAAACAAGCTTAGTGCTGTCAGGGTGGGTGGGTGGGTGAGGAAGGTAGGGGTCAGATCATTCGACTCTTGTGTACACTGGAGAGAGGGGTGGATTTTATTCCAAGAAAAGTCACTGGAGGGCTTAAGAAGGGGAGCAGCATAATCTCAATTTTGTTTTTGAAAAATCATTCTGGCTGCTGTGGGGAGAATGGGTTGTCAGGGGCTAGTACTCAATATTTTGTGATTGATTAAGGGCAAAGTATTAAAAAAGAAAAATAAAGAAATAGGATTGAATCTCTGCCTCAAAGGAGCTACAGTGGAGTGGAAGAAATGATACGTATAGACACCCATCAATCTCAGAAGGAGCAACATGTAGAAAGTGCTTCTTTCTGAGAAGTAGATGTAGAAAGGGGTGTGGGGATACAGAGGCAGACACACTGTGATCTGCTTGGGGAAGAAGCTTATCAGTAAGGAAAATATTTAATTGGAAAGTGACAGATGAGTAGGAAAAGAAACAAGGGTGGTCTTCTAGCAGCCAAAATGTGATCTTCAAGGCACGGTGGTGAGAAAACACAGGTGCGTATTAAGAGAAAGTGTGACATCCGGTTAATCTATAGAGTAGAAAACAAAATAAGAAGTGACAGGAGATAATACTAATAACAGTTGACACTTATTAAGAGCTGACTATGGTCTAGGCACCGTTTTAACGTAAAGCATAGATTAAAATATTTAACTCTCTAAAATATTTAATTCTCTCATATGAGGTAGCAACCATTTGCATTTTGCCCTGTATCAGTCAAGGTCCCCAAAAGAAAGGCACGCTAAATTTAGGACAATTCAAGGGGTGTCTATTTTAAAATGACTACTTACAATGTCGCGGGCAGAAATTAGGGGAACTACACAGCAGAAGGAGGGAGCCATGGGTAGCCATAATTGAACACTCAATAAAGCAAGGCCTAAGAAACGAGGAAAGAGAAAGGTTGCCAGAATCTGGAGGATAGGAAGTCATATGGAGGTCACTTCAAGATAAGCGATGACCTTTAGCCAAGTGATATAGCCACCGCGAAGGGTCCTTAAAAGGAGAGAACTAGGGGGCTAAATATCCTGACTGCACCCTCCTCCTTCCCTCGCATCTCCTTCCAGAACTCCCAACTGGCTGAACACAACCAGAAATCAAAGTGCACAGAGGCCCTGATGATGTGGTCCAAATTGATTGACCTCCAAGGGTAGGAAGCCTATGATAAGAATGGAAAGGTAGGTAGTTAGGTATCTTGCCATAGAAGATCTGGAATTTCAGGTGAGAAGTATGGTATTCATTCAATGTGTAAAGAACAAGCATTGTAGAACTTCCATGGACTGGAGAAGAAAATGACCAGAAACAGGAAAACCAATAAAAAGACTCCTAATTGTCTGAATAAGAGGTAATGACCTGGAGGTTACGGGAGGAATGGAAAGCAGGGACCAATTCTAAAGTTCTTTTTTCAAGAGTAATATTAAAGATCAACTCCATTGGACATGTTAGGTAATGGGATATGATGGGGAATTGGGACGAGGCAAGGAAAGTGACAACGATGATATGAGAGTTTTCAACCTGGATACTGAGAAGAGAGTTCTTACAATTAAGGGAAAATATAATGCAATGAAGGCCTGGGTTTGGGGGTGTTATGGTCAAGGATCTTTCATTTGAGACCCACTTATGCTGACTTAAGTAGAAAAGGGAGAATTTCTTATAAAAATGTAGGATTATTGCTCAAAAATTAAGGGCAGGAGACGGAGTCAAGATGGCGTACTAGGAGGATGGAGAATTTGTGTCTCCTCACAACTAGGGCACCTACCAGGCACCAGTGGGGGACCACAGACACCCAAGGGAGAGGAACCCAAGGGGGAGAAGTGGAGGCAGGACGGGACTGGTGCCCCTGAGAGGTGGCTGAGGGAAGGAAGGAGTTCCTACATGCAGCAGGACCCACCCACGGTTAGGGGTCCAGCAGCAACAGGGGAGACTCTGGGGGAGATGGTAGGGGAGGGACACAAAGGAATGGAAGAGAATGTGGCCAGTGCTTTCCCTGTCCTCTTAGGCACCAGGGAGCCTGTTGGGCTCCTAGGCCTAATCCTCTGCCCTCGGAGCCTCCCTCCTGCCCTGCAAAGCCCAAATGCCGCCCCTACAACCCCACCCAGGGCCCTATCCCCAAACTCCGGAACTCCACACTCCAGACGCCCTCCTTTCAATGCGCTGCCTCTCCCTCTCTGCACAAGTCCTAAACAGAGGCCCCGCCCCACACTTGAACGTTGCCCCACCTAGGCCCCGTCCCCAAGGCGTTTTCTGGCTGTAGAGGTCCTGAGCCTAGGCCCTACCCCATGCTCAAATGTCACCCCACTGCCCACCCAGGTCCTGCTCCACACTAAATCCTGCCCCTGCCTAAGTTCCAAACCCCCTCCTGCCTAAACTCTGCCCCCATAGCCAGAGCATCTTTTTTTTTTTTCAACATCTTTATTGGAGTATAATTGCTTTATAATGGCATGTTAGTTTCTGCCTTATAACAAAGTGAATCAGTTATACATATACATATGTTCCCATATCTCTTCCATCTTGCATCTCCCTCCCTCCCACCCTCCCTATCCCACCCCTCTAGGTGGTCACAAAGCACCAGCTGATCTCCCTGTGCTATGCGGCTGCTTCCCACTAGCTATCTATTTTACGTTTGGTAGTGTATATATGTCCATGCCACTCTCTCACTTTGTCACAGCTTACCCTTCCCCCTCCCTGTAACCTCAAGTCCATTTTATTGTTGTTGTTCCCTCTTTTACATTAGCGTTCTGTTTTACCTTGATGATTCATTGTTGTTGATTTTTTTATATTTTTATTTTTCCTAATAAATCTTTTATTTTTCTAATTTTATTTTATACTTTGTGATTTCTCCTTTTGGGTTTTTCCCCACCCCATCTATTTCTTTTTTTTTTTTTCTATTACTGTTGTGATTTCATTTTACGTTGTGACAGTTGTTTCAATTATAGTTTTATTTTTCCTAATATATTTTTTATCTTTCTAATTTTATTTTGTCTTTTATTCTTTAATATTGTACTGCTCCATTTTTTCTTTCATTCTTCCTTTTTTTTTTTTTTTAACTGTGCCACGAAGCTTGTAAGATCTTGGTTCCCAGTCCAGAGGTCGGGCCTGAGCTCCTATGGTGGGAGCTCCAAATCCAAACTGCTGGACTAACACAGAAGCTCAGACCCCAGGGAATATCAATTGGAGTGAGGCCTCCCTGAGGTCCTCATCTCAGCACCAAGACACAGCTCTATCCAACTGCCTGCAAACTTCAGTGCTAGACATCTCAGGCCAAACAACCAGTAAGACAGGAATACAGCACCACCCATCTAAAAGAAATATATCAAACTACATAAAAATATGTTACAGATGAAGGAGCAAGGTAAAAACTTACAAGACCAAGTAAATGAAGAGGAACTAGGCAACCTACCTGAAAAAGAATTCAGAGTAATGATAGTAAACATGATCCAAAATCTCAGGCAAAAGATGGAGAAAATACAAGAAACATTTAACAAGGATCTAGAAGAACAAAAGAGCAAACAAACAGTCATGAACAACACAATTACTGAAATGAAAAATACTCTAGAAGGAATCAATAACAGAATAACTAAGGCAGAAGAACAGATAAGTGAGCTGGAAGATAAAATGGAAGAAATAACTTCCAGGGAGCAGAATAAAGAAAAAAGAATGAAAAGAATTGAGGACAGCCTCAGAGACCTCTGGTACAACATTAAATGCACCAACATTTGAATTATACGGGTCCCAGAAGAAGAAGAGAAACAGAAAGTGTCTGACAAAATATTTGAAGAGATTATAGTCAAAAACTTCCCTAATATGGGAAAGGAAATAGTCAATCTAGTCCAGGAAGAACAGAGAGTCCCATGCAGGATAAACCCAAAGAGAAACACCCCAAGACACATATTAATCAAACTATCAAAAATTAAACACAAAGAAAAAATATTAAAAGCAGCAAAGGAACAACAACAAATAACATACAAGGGAATCCACATAAGGTTAACAGCTGATTTTTCAGCAGAAACTCTGCAGGCCAGAAGGGAGTGGTAGGACATATTTAAAGTGATGAAAGGGAAAAACCTACAACCAAGATTACTCGACCCAGCAAGGATCTCATTCAGATTCGATGGAGAAAGTAAAACCTTTACAGATAAGCAAAGTTAAGAGAATTCAGCACCACCAAACTAGCTTTAAAACAAATACTAAAGGAACTTCTCTAGGCAGGAAACACAAGAGAAGGAAAAGACCAACAATAACAAACTCAAAACAATTAAGAAAATGGAAATAATAACATACATATCCATAACTACCTTAAATGTAACTGGATTAAATGCTATAACCAAAAGACACAGACTGGCTGAATGGATACAAAAACAACACCCATACATGTGCTGTCTACAAGAGACCCACTTCAGACCTAGAGACACATTCAAACGGAAAGTGAGGAGATGGAAAAAGATATTCCATGCAAATGGAAATCAAAGGAAAGCTAGAGTAGCAATTCTCATATCAGACAAAATAGACTTTAAAATAAAGTCTATTACAAGAGACAAAGAAGGACACTACATAATGATCAAGGGATCAATCCAAGAAGAAGATATAACAATTGTAAATATTTATGCACCAAACACAGGAGCACCTCAATACATAAGGCAAATGCTAACAGCCATAAAATGGGAAATCGACAGTAACACAATCCTAGCAGGGGACTTTAACATCCCACTTTCACCAATGGACAGATCATCCAAAATGAAAATAAATAAGGAAACACAAGTTTTAAATGACACATTAAACAAGATGGACTTAAGTGATATTTATAGGACATTCAATCCAAAAAAAACAGAATACACTTTCTTCACAAGTGCTCATGGAACATTCTCCAAGATAGATCATATCTTGGGTCACAACTCAAGCTTTGGTAAATTTAAGAAAATTGAAATCATACCAAGTATCTTTTCTGACCACAACGCTATGAGACTAGATATCAATTACAGGAAAAAAAAAAAAACTGTAAAAAATACAAACACATGGAGGCTAAACAATATGCTACAAAATAACCAAGAGATCACTGAAGAAACCAACAAGGAAATAAAAAAATACCTAGAAACAAATGACAATTAAAACACAACCACCTAAAACCTATGGGATGCAGCAAAAGCAGTTCTAAGAGGAAAGATTATAGAAATATAATCCTACCTCAAGAAACAAGAAACATCTCAAATAAACAACCTAACCTTACACCTAAAGAAATTCGAGAAAGAAGAACAAAAAAACCTAAAGTTAGCAGAAGGAAAGAAAGCATAAAGATCAGATCAGAAATAAATGAAAAAGAAATGAAGGAAACAATAGCAAAGATCAATAAAACTAAATGCTGCTTCTTTGAGAAGATAAACAAAATCAATAAACCATCAGCCAGACTCATCAAGAAATAAAGGGAGAAGACTCAAATCAGCAGAATTAGAAATGAAAAAGAAGTAACAACTGACACAGCAGAAATACAAAGGATCATGAGGGATTACTACAAAGAACTAGATGCTAATAAAATGGACAACCTGGAGGAAATGGACAAATTCTTAGAAAAGCACAACCTTCTGAGACTCAACCAGGAAGAAATAGAAAATATAAACAGACCAATCACAAGCACTGAAATTGAGACTGTGATTAAAAATCTTCCAACAAACAAAAGCCCAGGACCAGATGGCTTCACAGGTGAATTCTATCAAACATTTAGAGACGAGCTAACACCTATCCTTCTCAAACTGTTCCAAAATATAGCAGAGGGAGGAACACTCCCAAACTCATTCTACAAGGCCACCATCACTCTGATGCCAAAAGCAGACAAACATGTTGCAAAAAAAGAAAACTACTGACCAATATCACAGATGAACATAGATGCAAAAATACTCAACAAAATACTAGCAAACAGAATCCAACAGCACATTAAAAGCATCATACACCATGATCAAGCGGAGTTTATCCCAGGAATGCAAGGATTCTTCAATATATGCAAATCCATCAATGTGACACACCATATTAACAAACTGAAGAATAAAAACCATATGATCATCTCAATAGATGCAGAAAAAACTTTTGACAAAACTCAACACCCATTTATGATAAAATACTCTTCAGAAAGTGAGCATAGAGGGAACCTACCTCAACATAATAAAGGCCATATATGACAAACCCACAGTCAACATTGTTCTCAATGGTGAAAAACTGAAAGCATTTCCTCTAAGATCAGGAACAAGACAACGACGTTCACTCTCACCACTATTATTCAACATAGTTTTGGAAGTCCTAGCCACGGCAATCAGAGAAGAAAAAGAAATAAAAGGAATACAAATTGGAAAATAAGAAGTAAAACTGTCACTGTTTGCAGATGACATACTATACATAGAGAATCCTACAAATGCCACCAGAAAACTACTAGAGCTAATCAATGAATTTGGTAAAGTAGCGAGATACAAAATTAATGCACAGAAATCTCTTGCATTCCTATACACTAATGATGAAAAATCTGAAAGAGAAATTAAGGAAACACTCTCATTTACCATTGCAACAAAAAGAATAAAATACCTAGGAATAAACCTTCCTAAGGAGACAAAAGACCTGTATGCAGAAAACTATATGACACTGGTGAAAGAAATTAAAGATGATACAAACAGATGGAGAAATATACAATGTTCTTGGATTGGAAGAATCAATATTGTGAAAATGACTATACTACCCAAAGCAATCTACAGATTCAAGGCAATCCTTATCAAACTACCACTGGCATTTTTCACAGAACTAGAACAAAAAATTTCACAATTTGTATGGAAAGACAAAAGACCCCGAATAGCCAAAGCAATCTTGAGAAAGAAAAACGGACCTGGAGGAATCAGGCTCCCGGACTTCAGACTATACTACAAACCTACAGTAATCAAGACAGTATGGTACTGGCACAAAAACAGGAATATAGATCAACTGAACAAGATAGAAAGCCCAGAGATAAACCCACACACATATGGTCACCTTATCTTTGATAAAGGAGGCAAGAATATACGATGGAGAAAGACAGCCTCTTCAATAAGTGGTGCTGGGAAAACTGGACAGCTACATGTAAAAGAATGAAATTAGAACACTTCCTAAAACCATACACAAAAATAAACTCAAAATAGATTAGAGACCTAAATGTAAGACTAGACACTGTAAAACTCTTAGAGGAAAACATAGACAGAACACTCTATGACATAAATCACCGCAAGATCTTTTTTGACCCACCTCCTAGAGAAATGGAAATTAAAACAAAAATAAACAAATGGGACCTAATGAAACTTAAAAGGTTTTGCACAGCACAGGAAACCATAAACAAGATGAAAAGACAACCCGCAGCACAGGATAAAATATTTGCAAATGAAGCAACTGACAAAGGATTAATCTCCAAAATATACAAGCAGCTCATGCAGCTCAATATTAAAAAAACAAACAACCCCATCAAAAAATGGGAAGAAGACCTAAATAGACATTTCTCCAAAGAAGAAATACAGACTGCCAACAAACACACGAAAGGATGCTCAACATCACTAATCATTAGGGAAATGAAAATCCAAACTACAAAGAGGTGTCATCTCACACTGGTCAGAATGGCCATCATCAAAAAATCTACAAATAAGTGCTGGAGAGCGTGTGGAGAAAAGGGAACCCTCTTGCACTGTTGGTGGGAATGTAAATTGATACAGCCACTATGGAGAACAGTATGGAGGTTCCTTAAAAAACTAAAAATAGACCTACCATATGACCCAGCAATCCCACTACTGGGTATAGACCCTGAGAAAACCATAATTCAAAAAGAGTTATGTACCACAGTGTTCATCGCAGCACTATTTACAATAGCCAGGACATGGAATCAACCTAAGTGTCCATTGACAGATGAATGGATAAAGAAGATATGGCACATATATACAATAGAATATTACTCAGCCATAAAAGGGAACAAAATTGAGTTATTTGTAGTGAGGTGAATGGACCTAGTGTCTGTCATACAGAGTGAAGTAAGTCAGAAGGAGAAAAATAAATATCTTTTGCTAACATGTATATATGGAATCTCAAAAAAAAAAAAGGTTTTGATGAACCTTGGGGCAGGACAGGAATAAGGACACAGACATATAGAATGGACTTGAGGACACGGGGAGGGGGAAGAGTAAGCTGGGACAAAGTGAGAGAGTGGCATTGACATATATGAACTACCAAATGTAAAATAGATAGCTAGTGGGAAGCACTGCATGGAACAGGGAGATCAGCTTGGTGCTCTGTGACCACCTAGAGGGGTGGGATAAGGAGGTTGGGAGCGAGACGCACCAGGGAGGGGATATGGGGATGTACGTATGCATATAGGTCATTCACTTTGTTGTACAGCAGGATCTAACACAACACTGTGAAGCAATTGTACTCCAGTAAAGTTGTTTAGAAAAAAATAAAGGCAGAAATTATAGCTGAACCTCAGAAGGGACTGGAATCAGGAATGGGTAATACATCAGACACCATGTTGCTCCTTGGTGGTGCTGGGTCATCCCAAGTCTGCACAATACACATCCCTGCCTCACTTTGTTCCATTTGTGTCTCTTTTCACAAATCAGATTTCTCTGCATCTCCAGGCCCATGATTGAAAATGGCAGCTTCAGTTCTGAGTTTATATCACTTCCCAGTTCAGCCAGAGCAGTCTGGTGCCTGCCATCATTCCATATCCTTGAAATACTGGCTCCAACTAGCTATGGCCAAGGGTGCAGGATCATGTAGTTCAAGCCCACCCTGGACTTGAGGAAGTTCTCAGAGGAGGTCCATGTGCTGGGCGGAAATGCCTGAGAGGTGAGGGAAAGATGAGCTCACTGCTGATCATTTCCAGGGGAAGATGCATGCAGAATGTCTTCATTGGTATAGCTAACAAGCTATAATTATCTCAATCCAAAATGAGAGAGCGAGTTGGAGGATAATCAGGGCTAGTGAAATAGAGCTGACAATTGAAGGCAAATTTTTAAAGAGGAGATAGAGAGAAAAGGGCCAAAAAAATGAACCCTGGAGAATGTTTTAGTTTCCAGAACAAAATGAAGGATATCAGTGACGGATACTAGTAAAGTATACAGAAGAGAGTCTGCAGGAGGGTAGAAAAAAAGACAGAGAATGGAGAATCTTGGCCTCAGGAAGGAAAGCAGAGCTGCTGACCCACAAGGCCACCTGCTCTGGAAACTGTGAGCTTCTGGAGGGCAGGGGCTGAATCTGTCTCTCTAGGAGGGGGCACAATACCTAGTGAGGAGCTAAATAAATATCTGTTGATTTGAACAAAGATGGCAAAGAAAGAGAATAGCTATAAGATTTAGCAAGAATGAGGTCTTCAGTGACTTGTAAGAAAGCAATTACGTTAGAACATAAAGGCAAAATCAGGATGAAAGGAAGGGGTGGGGACAGCCTAATCATTTAGAAATGTTGATGCTAGAAGAGTGAAATGACTTGAAAAGGAAGCAGAGTTAAAGGAATGATTGATTACTATTATTATTATTTCTTTTGTGTTTTATCTTTCGTGATAGAAGAGATTTGTACATATTTGGGAAAAAAGATAGTCAAGATAGGTGCATTGAACATATATTCAAGACATGAGCAATTAATGGAACAGTCTTAAAGAAGGTGGGAGAAGGTGAGAGAGACTTCAGAAATCAGACAGGACTCTTCTCAGAGATCAAAGAGAAGAAAAGGGGCCTAAAGATACAAGGAAAATTTGAGATAGAGAAGCGCAACGTTGGGGAAGTTTCCCCATGTACCTTCAATTTCCCGTTGAAGCAGGAATCCTCTTGTTGGTTTGCCTGGGGCAGGGTTGGAGGCTGGAGATGTTGGAGATTTAGAACTGTAACCAAGCAAACAGTATTACCCAGCAATAAGAGGCCAGTTAAAGCTAGTGTGACGCCATTTGTTAAGGCCTCAGTTCATACAATGCCAAGGTATTCAGTGAAATTCAGCGGTTTGGGAGCTGAAGCAAAGTCCAGTGGTGATTCCTGGGAATAGAGGCCAACAGATTCCAAGGTGGTAGCAAAGTGCCTGTTGAAAGAGCTTAGCCGGGAGTCAGAGTGGTGGATAAACCTGATGGATGGAGAGCCTGAGGCACTGGTGATCCGAGTGAGGGAGAAGCACAGACAGGGAAAAAATGGGAAGCTGTCTCAGAGGAGAAAGTGTTTGCTCTCAAACTCGAGAGTACTAAGCCATGGTAAAGGTCAGGACACCAACACGCCAAGGAATGGCTCCAGCTCTTAAAAAACAGCTGAAAACACAAAGGAATTAAGAAACATCTCGTAAGCTCCTGTTTACCGCCATGGAGAGACCCACACTTCCCGAAGGGCTGTCGCCACAGAGGCTTCTAATCTCCATGGCTGTTGGTTCCCCCAAATCCCAATGTTAGGAAAGTAGGCATTAAAGTTCACCCTAGCATGTGATGAAAAGTGAAAGGGAAATAATAAACAAATCATATATACAGTGTGATTACAACTATGGGGAAATACTTTATAGAAAGAAAGGAGAAAGGAATGGGAAATTGGGAAAAGTAATCAAAAATGAATGCTTTTGATCCTGGGGGAAAGGCAACTATGGATGATTTGTTAGTTTCCGTTCTTTTCTTTTTCTTTCTTTTTTTCCCATCATTTTCATTTCTGTGGGAGAAACATTGTTGTTCCAAGGAAAGCTCGAAAAGTTTTGGAGTCAGGAGCACAATTACAGTCACTCACAGTTATGGACCACCCACCAAGCATGAGGCATTGTGCTTGGTTCTTTACATATATTACTTTGAATCCTTACAACAATCCTTGTAGTTACCATTACCCCGTTTCAGATGTGAAAAGTGAAATTTGAAAATGATAAGGAACATTGCCAAGTCCAAGACCCATCTGTATTCTGTCTGCTTTAACTTGCAGCAACTTCAATTCTACTCTGACTCTTTCTTATTATATGTCTGACTTTAGGCAAAATATTTAACCTCTTTGAGGCTCAGTTGCTTCAACTGTAATCATTAAACACACACACACACACACACACACACACACACACCACATACACACACATACAGGAAAATGAATTTACCACCAGCTCAAAATCTGTATCAGAGCTACCAAAATAAAGGGGATTAAATCAGCTCATGGGAGTGGACTGCAAGGAAATGGGCTTTCCAGGGCACTAGAAAATGAGAGGCCTTGTTCTATGGACCTAGTTATGCTGCTTGGCTGAAGAACCAAGAGAGTCCAATGTTTGTAAACATTCTCTTTACTAGAAATACAAAGGTTGTTAGTTTAGGTTTTTCTAGGATGATGTTGTAAGCCCCAATATAAAAGGGCAGCAGTGGAGCAAGAATTGAACTCTTTTTCCAACTCCGGCGGGCCCTTACTTACGCAGAGAGTGTCACTGGCAGTTGAGCCGCCCATGGGAACTTCAGGGCAGAGGGAGAGCTCATCTAGGTGAGCTGTACCTGCTCTGGTGTTCAGCCCAGTTCTGTACCCAGGGTGAATAAGTCAGGCCTGACCGGGGAGGTGTGTGCAACAGCGGGGCTAGGGAGATGTCCTCCCACTAATCTGCAACTCACCTGAAATATTACAAATACCTATTTCAAAGAGTTGTTCAGATTAAAAAGAGTATCTTTAAAGTACTTGATACAAAAGCCCTGCAGAAAATATGACCTCATTAAATGGTAGCTTTTATTGCTGTTTTCCAAAAGTTTTATATTGAGCTTATATTAGCTTCTACGGGTAAGAAAATGAATATTTAAATGTGCTTACGTTTCAGCTGCAGTTATTGGTTACAGATTAGAACTGCGATTAGTTGTTACATTGAGGGAAAGGCACCTTTTACATTATACATTTTTGTTTGGCTACATGTGGAGCACATAGGAATTGTTCTGGTTTTTGGTGGTTTTTTTCCAAAATAAGTTTTTTCTTGAAAACCTCATTATCAAGAGCCTCTTTCTGAGGCTAAGGTACCTCTTGGGCGTTCCTTTCCATGAGCTATTCCAGAGAAATCTGGTTAAAATAAAATGTGGGCAACAGAATTAGAAGCCCAAACATCAATCACAATAGCAGGTAAAAGTGTTGCCAAGACACAACAGCTGAGAGGTGGAGGCAATTCGAATGTCCATCAACGGATGAATGGATAAACGAAATGGGGTATATGTATATAATGGAATATTATTCACCCTTAAAAAGGAAGGAAATTCTGTCACATGCTACAATGTGGATGAACTTTGAGGACCTTATGCTAAGTGAAATGAGCCAGTCACAAAAAGACAAACACCATATGAATCCACTTACATGAGGTATCTAAAGTAGTCAAGTTCATAGAAACAGAGAATAGACTGGTGGTTACCAGGGGTGGTGGCAGAGGCAGGTGAGGGAAGGGGACGGTTGTTTAATGGGTATAAAGTTCCAGTTTTGCAACATGTGTTAGTTAGGGTTCTCCAAAGAGAGAGAGAGATTTATTAGGAAGAACTGGCTCATGCAATTATGCAAGTTGAAAAGTCCCATGATCTGCCTTCAGCAAGCTGGAGATCCAGGAATGCCCGAGCTGTAATACCAATCCAAGGGTAGTAGAAGAAAACCGATGTCCCAGCTTAGTATGCAGGCAAGAAGAAGGCAAATCTCCTTTCTCCGCTCTTTGTTCTATCCAGGCCCTGAACAGATGATACCCACCCACATTGGAGAGGGCAATTTACTGAGTCCACCAATTCAGATGAATCTCATGAGAAATGCCCTCACAGACACGCCCAGGAATAGCGTTTAATCTCTGCACTCCATGGCCCAGTGACATTGATACATAAAATTAATCATCACACGAGATGAAAAGTTCAGGAGATCTGTTTCACAACGATGTGAATATACTTAACACTAGTGAACTCTAAATTTAAAAATGGTTAAGATAGTAAAAACAAAAAGTTAATGGATACAATTACCAATAGAATCAAGTCAAAAGATCTTTAAAAAAAGAAATTCCCTTGAATGTGTATAAAAGTAAATTTGAACAATTCAAAAAAAAAACAAAACAAAAAAAGTAATACCAAAGGAATGAAACCACCAAAGGGCAGAAGATGTTACTGAAGGCAAAAGGAGGGGTGTGGGGTAAGGCCTGTCCAAGCAGGCAAGTCCTGCCAACATCACCCAGGTGACAGTAGAAGGAGGATGTGTGGGATCAGGCTGCCTGCCAACCCCGTATGAGAATTCAGGCCTTTTCCAGATCAGTCAGCAGAGCAAATGCCTTCTTTTCCTGCCCTGACTCCCTGAGTTCCAGCTGCCTGTTTGGTAACTGCAGGGGGCCCACCTGCATCTCCTCAAGCAAACACATCCACTAGCCCCACTAGAACGTCAGCGCACAAAAATCCCCATTTGCCTAAACCAGATGAGTCTTGGTCCTGCTTTGTGCATCACTAATATACCACCTGCTGCCTCAGACACTTGAGTCCAGGACAGCTCTCCCCACACTCTGAGAATCCAAGCCATGAGCCTTGACCAGGAAAATAATTAACTATGCCAGTGGAAAATTTTCATAGAAAGATTAAAGTAAGAAATTCCATTAGCCAGAATCCTTCTGACTGCAAATAACAGAAAAGTCTGACTCAAGCTAGTTAAAAGATAAGGAAATGTATGATTACATAATAAGAAGTCAAAGTTAAGTCAATAAATAGGATAGGCTCCAGGTGTAGTTAATCAGAAACTCAACATTGTCGTCAAAGACCTAGATTGCTTCAATTTCTACTCCGCCATCTAGGTATTAGTTTCCTACTCAGGCTGGTGGCAAGATGTCTCTACAGTTCTAGCTGTCGTATTCAGAGAGAATATGCCTAGAGGAATAAGAGCAGCTGCCTCTTCCTCTATTCTCTTTCTTAGAGCTGGAAAGCTTTCCCTGTAAGTCCTTAGCATACTTCCCCTCTCATCCCATTGGCCAGAAAATGGGGCCACATGTCCATTGCTAAATTATTCACTACAGGAAGAATATTTTTACTACACGTGTCTGAGTTTAATTATTTCAAGAGATCATGGTGTCCACTACACAATGTAAATAAGGCCATCAAATAAACACAGCTATTATATCAAATGCTTGCCCCAGAACCTTTCAGAGCACGGCTACGATGTTCCCTCTGACCCACTGTCACCCCGACTCTCCATCTCAACTCATTTCCAATACTCCAAGTTCTCAGCATTGAAGTCACTCATCTGGGAGAGATAGGGGGAAAAGATGTCGTGGTTGGCAAATATAATTGGGAAATGTAGACTCCGTATCTCAGAGATTCATGGTTATCAGTTCATCAGTTAAAAGTTCTGTAGTCTTGCAGATTGCTTAATCTATAATTTCCCAAATTTATCTATGCATTTTTACCAGGTGATTTAAAATTACCATTCTGTGGAATCAATGCTTCTCAAACTTGAAGAAATTTGAGTTAAGACATGGTCTTTCTTAGAAACAGGAAATATTTGATCCTTGATCCCTAAAGTCTCATCTTAAACAGCAGCTCTTGCTGGAAGCCCAGCACCCACCCAGCTGAGGGAGGACTAAAGCACTGATCTCACTGTCTTGCAATTGCCTGTTCTTGGACTTCTGTCCCTCACTATCTGAGCTCTTTGAGGTCAGGAATGGTGTCTTGTTCATGGCTATATATGCAACACCCAGCATGGTGGCCAGCATAGCAATGGGACTGGATGTTTCTTGGAAAAATCCAATGGCCCACCTATGGTTTTACCCAAAGGTAAGGATATAAACTAGGATGAGGCCAATATAAACAAATACTGATCTCAGCCTTTCTAATCCACTCTTCTCTGTGTAATCACTCCAAGATTGCTGAGGAGCTAACTTTTTCCAGAAACTCCAGTCAGCACAAAGGAAGCCTTTGTTCATGGACTGCACCTCTGCACCCAGAGTCCTCTGGAGGGAGTCTCAGCCCTTCCAGGCCTGTCACCCCTGTCGGAGGACGCAGGAGGAGACTGTGCTCTGCCTCCCAATTGGGCCTTTGGGGCTGCCTCATGACCCTCACACCACTTCCATAAATAGAAGATGATAATCCTCTGGGAAGATGTCATCAAGTCTGTAAAAGTGCCTAGAACATGTTGGAAGAGTGGTCTTTCCTAAGTACAAAGTAAGATTATAGTTAGCAAAAAAAAAAAGAAGTAGGCCTCCAGCTGGCATGGTCCAAATGCAACAGATGTGCGGGCCTCAGGGTAGGGCTGAGTAAGGGGAAATAGAAAGGTGAGTTGCTTCCCTTCTCTAGGGGTACAGATAATGCTGACCCTGTGGGAGCTAGATGGTGAGCTGTTGACATGAACATCCTTGTGAACATATTAATCCAAGATTATCGCCCACTTCTCTTCCTCCTTCCAAACAGAAATGAGTTTGGGTTCAGGCATCCACCTTCTTTCAAACAGCCGTGATTTTCAGGGGGAGCTAATGGCAATCCCAGCTCCAGATGGTGACTCTGGTTTGTCTATAAGCCAACTGTGGTGGACCTATTCCATCAGGCAAGGCTTTATTTAGGAATGGGCATGTGACCCAATTCTGACCAATTAAGTGTAAGGGTGAAATCTGCTAGGAAGCTTCTGGGAAAGTTTCCTTGTTCTAAAAAAAAGAAAGGAAAAAAACCAAACAAACAGGAAATTCGTTCTTCCTCTGGTTATTACTGGCACAAGGGTGATGGCTGGGACTGCAGCAGCCATTTTATCACCAGTCTGAGGATAAAGCCAACACCAAGGTGGCAGAATGGAGAGAAGGAAACATCTTAGGTCTTTGATGAGCAGCCTGGGGTCATACTATAACTGCAGCCCATGCCAGCCTTCTTACTGTGTGAGCAAACATTTTATCATTGTTTCACTTTGGTTTTATATGTACTATGGCCAAAAGCTTCCTGACTAAGTTAAATATACAGGGCCCCAAGGCCAGGTCTTGTGCATTCTATGTCCAATCGATTTGGCTTTTCTCCCCAGAGTTGGGTAGTGGACACCACCAACCAGTGTGAACTGAGACTATGGCTCTAGAAGAAGCTGGTTGGGATTTTTATGTCACGGGTGAAACCCTCAGACCTATGTAGGCCTGGTTCCCAAGGTCCACCCAGTGCAAAGTGCAAAGTGGTCTCTCCTCCTGCCCAAGAGGAGAGTGGGATAAAAAGCTCATTTACCCCTGCTCCCTGTGAGAAAAGATGAAGTTTCTGCCCAAATATGTGAAAACAGCTCTATCCTTCTCAGCTGAGTTGGGGGAGGAATGTGGTCAGAAGACCTTAAGCCAACGAGCTAGACCAGAGCAGAGTCTGGTCTGAGGTAGAGATTGGGCAAGTATGATGGACTTAGTTTAGATGATATTATTTTGGTTTGTTCCCAGGGCAGATAATATATCGTGCAAAATGTATAAACTAGGTAAGGTTGAAGGTGGATGGACATGGCTCTCCACTGACTCTCTTATTTCTTACAGACTCTTGACTGAAATTCGAGGTCTTGGCAATTAACCAAGAATGAGATGCCTGCCTGATCAGAGCTGTGCAGAACTGCGAGTACAATGCCAGTATATCCCCAGTCATGGAAGCTCACAGAAATTACATGCATTCTTGATAATTCAATAGTTCTGTCACTCAGGAAGCTGTACCCTCTGTCCTCATATCCAAGTTCTGGGCTTTAGCATTCTCACATGCTAGCCCTGGGCAATGTTTCCTTCTCCTGTGCCTGCCTTGCAAGGAAGTTTTCCATGAGTATCTACTCAGGGGTTTGTGTGGGCCTCACTCCAGCACTCCCCAGCCATGTGAACAGGCAGGCACCTCATCTTACTAAGTTCTAATGTCTCCATTTCAGTTTCCTCACTAAAAGGCAAATTCCCAATGGCAGCGTTTTTCTTTTGCTCTGTTTTATTCACTGATCTATCCTAGGTTCCTAAAAACATGCCCAACACATAGTAGTCACTTAATAAATAGTGATGAATGAAATCATCTCTAAGGTGGGGAAAAAAGTAGTATCTACCTCATAGGATTATTCAAATGCTAAAGGAGATAGTGTGTAAAACTTTGGCACAGTGCCTGGCACATAGTAATTGCTAAATAAATGGCAGGTATTATTACTGTTGTTATTATTATTATAACTAGTAGTAGTAGTAGTAGTCTAGCCTTTGTCTTTGCCCTACTGAACAGATAGATGACTTGTTCAACCTGAGCTGATAACTGGTAATTCAAGATCTGTTAAAAAAAAAAAAAAATTATTGAGTGACTACAATGTGTCCACATGGAGGCACAGATAGGAGTAGGGCTTAAGAATTCATTCTCGCAGGTCAGAGCTGCTATTCCTCCTCTTCCACATCTCCTTATCTAAGCCAGTGCTCTGCTCTTTACCCACAAATTTCCCTCTCACCCGTCTGATTCCTCTCTGGCTCTTACCCACAACATCCTAGTTGTCACCAAGTTTCCAATCTCCCTGAGTAATGTCTCTTACACCTGCTTCTCCTCTCCACTCTCCCTAAGTTCAGATGCTTTTCACCTCCCACCTGGGTTGGAGCAGCTGCTGATCTTCTGCCCTCATTCTCCCACTGGCCCATTCCCATCTCTATACTCCTGTCAGATTCCTCTTCCCCTCAGTCTCCTCCTACCAAACCTCATGCTCTCCCAATTACCTGCAAAATCATGTCCAAATCATTAGCGATGCTATTAGCAAGGATTTCAACTTGGCTCTAAACTATTCTTCTAGCCTCTTCCACCACTACATCCTCTTCCTTACCATACCCTGTGGCCACTATTCCTGACCTACCCAGGCAGAGTCACGCCTCTGTCCATTCATTCAAAGAGATCTTATTGTCTGACACATGCTTTTCCCTCACTTCCAGCTATGCTTGTGGTTCTCAACTGGGGGCAATTTTGCCACCAAGGGGACATCTGGCAACATCCGGAGACAGTTTTGGTTGTCACAACTGGGATAGAGCATGCTACTGTGCTCTACCAGGCCTCCATACTGTGTGGAGGCCAGGGATGCTGCTAAAATGCAAAGGACGGTCCCCTCACAACAAAAAATTACCTGGCCCCTAAAGTCAATAGTGTCGAGGTTTAGAAATCCCAAACGCAAATCACGCTTCAAGACCTACCTGAACGCCATGTAGCTTCTCTGTGAGGGTCTAAAACAGGAGCCTAGACTTCCCCCCCTCTAACTTCATTCTATCTTCGGTGGGCCCATGAGTCTTCTCCTGACTTTCCAGAACCATGGGCCCATTCACTGGCTTTCAGAATTTCCCTTCTAACCTAGAGGAAATATCCCAAATTGACATCGGATCACAGCCAGGTAAGACAGTCTCTGATTGCCATGGGTCAAAATTCATTGTAACTCTACTTTCACTCCCCAAACCCTTGATTTCCGTTTACTTGGTCCTACTTCACGCTAGTGGTTAACAACTTTGTCTCCACACAAGGGAGGGACTGTCTGTCCCTCGCGCCATGTACTAAGCACAATATCCTACCAAAGCGGGGGGTTTGATGGGTGTTTAGTGAATGTTGTGTCGTTGAACACATCTTGACTGTATGGTCTGATCCTAGCTTTTGCAAAAATGGTTCTGGCTTAGTAGCCTTTGTTTATATCTTTTCTTTGTCTAAATCAACCTGTCAGTTATACCCTCCAGGATATACCATGCGGAAGAATGAATCATTTCTTGGGCACTATTTTTTATTTTAAATAAGAGAATGTAGGACAGTCCGGGCAATCTCACTCCTATTTCAGGTAAGTCCTATTTCAGAGTTAACACATCCATTTCCTTGGCTCCCGACCTTTGCAGGACCAGATGGACAGGATACCTTTGTGAGAAACCCCCAAATTTCAAAGAGCGGAGTGTTCTATAAGAGCCACTTACGGTTTTTTTTTTTGCTTTAATTTTTTATTTTGTATACAATTTTTAAAAGTTACTTTCTATTTACAGTTATTAAAAAATATTGGCTATATTCCCTGTGTTGTCCTTCAGCTTATCTTACACTCAATATTTTGTGCCTCCCTCTCCCCTATCCCTATATTGCTCCCCTCCCCCACTGGTAACCACTAGTTTGTTCTTTTTTTTTTTTTTAACATCTTTCTTGGAGTATAATTGCTTTAGAATGGTGTGTTAGTTTCTGCTTTATAACAAAGTGAATCAGTTATACACATGTGCCCATGTCTATTCCCTCTTGCAGCTGCCTCTCTCCCACCCTCCCTATCCCGCCCCTCTAGGTGGTCACAAAGCACCGAGCTGATCTCCCTGTGCTATGCGGCTGCTTCCCACTAGCTATTTTTACGTTTGGTAGTGTATATATGTCCATGCCACTCTCTCACTTCGTCCCAGCTTACCCTTCCCCCTCCCCATAGCCTCAAGTCCATTCTCTAGTAGGTCTGCATCTTTATTCCCGCCTTGCCCCTAGGTTCTTCTGGCCATTTTTTTTTTTTTTAGATTCCATATATATGTGTTAGCATATGGTATTTAGTTTGTTCTTTATATCTGTGAGACTGTTTCATTTTTGTTATATTTACTAGTTTGTTGTATTTTTTAGATTCCACATATAAGTGATATAATACAGTATTTGTCTTTCTCTGTCCGACATATTTCACTTAGCATAATGCTCTCTGAGTCCATCTATGTTGCTGCAAATGGCCAAATTTCATTCTTTTCTATGGCTGAGTAGTATTTCAGTGTGTGTGTGTGTGTGTGTGTGTGTATACCACATCTTTATCCAGTCATCTGTTGATAGACACTTAGGTAGCTTCCATATCTTGGTAATTGTTAATAATGTCGCTATGAATATTGGGGTGCATCTATCTTTTTGAATTAGTGCTTTTGTTTTTTTCGGATATATACCCAAGAGTGGAATTACTGGGTCATATGATAGTTCTATTTTTAGTTTTTGAGAAACCTCCATACAGTGGCTGGACCAATTTACATTCCCACCAACAGTGTACAAACAAAGAGCCACTTACCTTTACACTGATGCAAAGTCATAACCTCTAATTTGCTTTGAACTCCAGCTGACAAATATGGAGTTGAAATCTGACACCCAAATAATTTCCCCTAGGCAACACTGACCAGGACCACCCTCAGCAAGGCCACTTTGGACTCTGGGGACCAGATCTCTGAGCATGCCCTCAGCCTCCACCCCCTGCTGAGGACTTGTACAATCTGCTTCTGTCTTTGGAGGTGTCAGGTTGGTGTGGCGGCTCGGTGTCCTCCCTCCCTCTGTTCCTCTTGCCGCTATGAATCAGTAAGCAGAAGGCTCTCAGGAAGCCATTAAGAGACAATTTACTTGACTACAAAACGGACATTTCAGAGTAAGTGATGTTGACTGACAGTGTCCCCAGGCTAGTCACCAATTCCCACCTGGCATGGGTCCACCCAGCAACTAGTTCTGCCCCAGTCTGCTTCCCCCAGGCTGGCTGACTCTCTCAGCCTTGGCTTTTGGGGCTTCAGGTCCTTTCTGACTGGGTTAGAAATGCAAATCTCCTTTCCAAACCCCAAACTACAGACCCCATAACAGTTCCTTGTTCTTCTGGTTTCCATGACATCTACCCATACACAGGTCTCAATTCCTAATGCCTGGCTGGCCAGCTGAGCTTAATAAATGATTTTTTAAAGTCCTCTTTGCCTTCCGTCTAGTTCAAGGGTGCTTAACCCAGGATTTAGCTTAAGAAAACAGCGGTGTGCACATATAAAGCTATTCAGAGAGAGAGAGAGTCTCTTGCTTTAATTAGATTCTCAAAATCACTCCCCTTCTAGATTCTGTCAACTGCTATGCTTTTTACCATTCAATGTGTCTCCAATCCTTGCTTCTAATCAACCTGTCTTCTCTCAAAATCTTTTTTTTTTTTTTTTTTTTTTTTGCGGTACGTGGGCCTCTCACTGTTGTGGCCTCTCCCGTTGCGGAGCACAGGCTCCGGACGCGCAGGCTCAGCGGCCATGGCTCACAGGCCCAGCCGCTCCGCGGCATGTGGGATCTTCCCGGACCGGGGCACGAACCCGTGTGCCCTGCATCGGCAGGCGGACTCTCAACCACTGCACCACCAGGGAAGCCCAAAATCTTCTTTTTTTATATCAGAATTTTGCGTCCACCATATGCTCCCCACCACTGCCCTGCCCCCTGTCCATTTATTGTCTGACTGTCGGACAATACCCACAGTCAATTACCCACTTCCAGTGCATTATAAAATCACCATCCCCCTCATTTACATATCACTTCCATAAAGTACCATTGTCTTCAGTAGGAAGGGACACAATTACACGGCACATAATTAGGACAAGAGACTAGCCATTACTATCTTACATCTCTAGAAAAGTAATCTCTTCACTTTACGTCAGTTTCCTACTGCAGACCTTCAATCCAGATAATTCAGGATAGCTAAGGGATCTTTTTCTTTCTTTCCAGGTTGATTTTTCAATACCCAGAGAGTTGGCATAGCAAGAGCCCTGGATTTAGGACTGGAAGATTAGTATTGGAATCCAAGCTCCGCCACTCACCTGACAGTGAGGTTTGCATGACCTATGTTACCTGCAAGTACCCAGCTCTGTGCTCACGCAGTGATTAGCCTCATAGGTCTCTGTGACCAGACTTAAATAAGAAAAAATACTGGATTTGGAGATTTCCCCTTGCCATGTAGTAGCTGACTAATCCTGGGCAAATAATTGCTTTAATCTCTCAGGGATTTGATTCCTTCATCTATAAAATGAAGGTAATGTCCCCAACCCGGCTTACCTTATATAGGACAGTTTAATCTGAAATTGCTTTGTAAATTGAAGCACATCTTAAAGTGTTTTGATGGTGCATCTCCTTGTCAGAGAAGTCTGAACCTGGGAATTTTAACCAGATTCTTTCATCTCCCCCCACTACCTTCCCTCCCCTCCCCCCGCCACCGGCAACTTTCCCGGGGTTAGTATATTCCCCAGGAGAAGATCAAAGAAGGAGCTCTTTGCTAGCTCCTGTCTCTGGGAAAGTAGGACAGATCTAATAGCCTGGAGGGAGCTGGGTCTAAATTAAACCCTGAGGCACTCCCAGGACTGGAGATGCCAAATTATCAACCTTCCATTGCTTGGCCTAAGTGACAACTGAGCTCCTTAAGTCTCCTAGAGAAATTCAGGAAGAATAAGGATTATTCATACTATCATTTTAATCCAGCATTTGTGGAAAACTGATGTGCTTCAAAATAAAGTTTTTATTCAATGATGTGTTTAACCTTGGTCCATCCAGGTAAGCGTTTTGCATTAGTACAGGTGGTGTTGGTCTGTCATAACCCCATTAGACCCTGGAGTCTCTAAGGTACAGTGTTTCACCCAAAAAGCTGACGGCAAGCACAATTAGTGTCAGCCCTGTCCCCAGGAGACAAGCAAGTAGGTTAAGTAACCAGGCATAATAACTGTCTTCAGGAATGTTTTCTTCTGAGGAGGAAAACCAAAAACCCATAACTCTCCAGGATCCTTGCCAGGCCCTAGACTCTGACCCGGCTCTGCAAATGTCCAATTCCCCTAAAGTTCCGGAATTCTCTATCGGCATGTTCTCTGAGGAAAACAGCCCAACTTCCACACTCCCTTTATTTGGTCCAAAGAGACAAAGCCTTAGATGTCTCTGGAAAGTTCAGGAAGGCGTGGGAGGCGGAAGGGATCACGTTTTGTTTTCTGATAACCGTGAATTGTCCTTGTTTCATCTGGCTTTCAACTTGCATCAAAACAAGTTGTTTACCAAGATTAATGTCGGATATAATGAAGGCCCCAGATAGTTCTACCTGTGGGTACGGAGCCTCAATAACGCCGTGCTCAAATTACACTCTGCTTCTTCCGTGTGGCCGCTTCCATGTGTTATTGTGGGCTACTTTCTGCTGATTTAAAGTAAGATGACACAGAGACAGATTAGTGAAAACCACAGACATTATAAATTGCAATTTGGCCTCAAAAGATGAATGAAGAAGCAATTCTTTGATCTGTGATTCAGAGCTGAGCTGCAGTATTTACAGAAAAACAAGTCTTTGGGGAAAGACAGAGAGAGAGAGAGAGAGAGAGAGAGAGAGTGACAGAGAGAAAGAGAGACAGAAATTGAGGCATAGAAAATAGCCTTTGGGTACTGAAAAAAATATTTTCTCAAATTACAATGACCGAAATGAACATGAGAGCTCAGGCAGAAGAGTGCAGGGGTTTTCTTGCAGTTTTGTTAAGCCTGTAACGGTTGATATTGAGGGGATTTACACGATGGGACATCTGGTCTGATGAAACACTACAGCACCTAATGCAATTCATACCTGGCTATCCTGTAATGCAGGGATACAGAGAGGCAAATGGCTCCACAGGTGTGGATGTCCTCCTGCAGTTTTCCTTTCCTTGTCCTGCTCCCCTGTAGATCTTTCATGGACACTGTGTGACCAGAGCAGTTGCCCTCTGGGCCAACCATCTCTCTGTTCTTCCCCCAGTGCAGGGTATACAGCCATCCTGGGGACTCTGAGACTGAAAACCATGACCTTGGAAGCTCCTTGACCTCACACAGATCTAAGATGTCCTCGATCAACCAACCTGGTCTTTGCAGCACCCTCCAGTGCCCACCTGTCTCCCCACCCCCGTCTCAGCCCTTGATGGATTTAGAATTAGTAGCCTCATGGAATGGGAAAGGCTACCAGAGATCAGAGAATCAATCCTTCCAACTTACAGATGGGTAAACAGAGGCTCTAGAGGGAACGTTACTTCCCTAAGGCCACACAGCTGACAATTGTGCTCCCCCTTAGGGAACAAAACAACTTCGTAAGAGACTGGGCATATGACAGAATACCCCAGTGGGAAAAATGCCTAAAAGATATTTAATTCTCTCCCATCCAACTTCCCCCTTCTGCTACCTATGGAGTAGGGAACGCCCAGAGGTCCTTTTATCATTTCCCTCCCTTGGGTGGAGGGATGCAGAAAAACATGGAATCAGCTAGTGAAATGTCCAATGATATATTATAGATAATTACTACTGTGGATATTTACTGAGCATTTACTAGGCTCAGGTACTGCTCATCGGTATCAACTTACTGAACTCTCACAACCCCTCTAAGAGGTAGGTACATTTATCATCTCCATTTGACATAAAAGGAAATGGAGATCTAGAGTTATCCCAAGGCCACACACATAATAAATGGCAGAGGCAAGCTATCCCCTCCCCCCAACCCAGGCAGCTGAGTAAGTGTAGAGTCCCGGTTCTCTAACCTCTACCAGCAGATTTCAAACCTTGGTGCGTTTTCGCACCACCTGGGATGCTTGTGGGCAAGGAAACAGCTGGGCCTCACCCCTGGATTCCTTGCAGACCTTCTGGGTCCAATCCCCCCACCTCCCAGTTTTCTACCATCTTCTCTCACCCTGAAAGCAGGTCCTCGCCTTTCGTGCAGCTTATCTCACAGCTGATCACGCTCTTCTCCACAAACCACGCCCTCTTGACTCTCCTTTTCTCTTGTGACCTCCCTTTCAAGGCTGCTCTAGATGCTTCCGTCACCGTCTCCTCCTCCTTCCCCTGAATTCCCACACCTGGGCCTCCCAGGCTCTGCATCCCTCTCTCCTATCCCTTCCCTCCACCACCCCCAGCAAATCTCACCTTGATCTTAGACCTGATGTGCGTTGCCTGCCCTCCCCATGGTTTTGCTAAGATACACAGTGTTATTCTGTAAACACCAGTGGACACTGACACTTGTCCTAGCAGTACACTTACTCGCTTTATTTCTCTGGGGTGGGGGGAGGGGCGGGATTTGGGATGAGGGAAATTTGTGCCAAAGTCTATCTCCTTTCGATTGCCTCCTATACGCTTAGCAAATATTCACGGAGCAATTTCTCTCTGCTGAGCACCATGCTGGGTGCTGCCAACAGGAAGCTGAACAAGACAGAACCCCTGAGCTGACCGTCTAGCTCTGAAAAATAGGGATAATACCACCTCCCCTTCTATGCAGGGCTATCCATCTTTCAGTCATTTACTCACTTACTCAACAGAGGGGTGTTAAGCACCTTCCATTCTGCTGGGCAATTTTTTAGGAACTGAGAACAGGGGCTCTGCTATTCAGGACCTTACAGGGGACACACTAGGCAGAGAACTATATTACCCCATAATGTAACTGTGAGAGCCAGAGGAAGACTTACCACTGCCTAAATGCATCAGGAAACGTCTCCATGGAGCTCCTTGGAGCTAGATCTTGAAGGACTAAATGGCTAGGTGAAGAACAGAGAAGGGTGCTCACTTCGGCAGCACATATATAAAGTTGGAACGATACAGAGATTAGCATCGCCCCTGCACAAGGATGACACGCAAATTCATGAAGCGTTCCATATTTTGTTGTTGCTGACAACAACATGGGCAAAGGTAGAGAGATGTGAAAAGGAGACTGTTCAAAGAAGTCGTATTGATGTCTCTGACTCTACGTGGGCATGTGAAGGGTGGGCATGTGAAGGGGAGGGCTGGCTGGAGCCAGCAGTGGGAAGGCCCTCCCTTCCTGCTGGGCTTGAGAGCACTGCCGCTTGGCCTTCATTCACTAACCTAGGATGCTACTGCCCTTCTCACATACTCCAGGGGGTCTGGGGAAACTCCTCACCTGTTACCCTGCAAATCACTTGTCCATTCCTTTGACCACATCCAAGGCTGTCCCTCAAGGATTCTTCTGTTTAGACAGTGACCTTGACATCACTTTGCCCCAGGACCTCTGTATGAGTCATCAGCCCACCACACAGCCTGCTAACCATTGTGGTAGAAAGAAATCTCAGGGCCCAAATGTTATACAAGTATTTAATTATGGGCCCACAGTTTAATTACTTAGTCTGGCTTTATATGACATAATTTATAAATATAATTTACAGTTCCCTTGTTTCTTTCTCCAGCCATTTAGCTCATTAATAGTGCTGACGGTAAGAGCTCTTTTGTCTTTTCTTGCCGGGCTCCGAGCCAGTGGTGAAACGAGATAAGGCTGAGAGGGCAGGGGTGGTGGGAGAAGTCCATCCCAGCAAGAAGCATTTTATCACCGGTACTGTTAAGAATTTCCAGTGTGTGATGACAATAAAAAGAAGATAGACTTGTAGTTGGTTTTAATATTGTTTTTAAATCTTGTAAAGCCAACACCCAGCCCACTCCGCTTCCCCCCCACTGCCTGCACCCAGGACAGACCACATCCCCATGCCTCTGCTCCAGGCACAACCTTTAGTTCACATTAAAGCCTGCTGTCTGCAACAACCTGCTGGGGGTTTCCCTGAAGCTTTCTCAAGGAGCATTTGTTTATTCAACCAGCATTTATTCCATACCTACTATGTGCAAGACCCTGTCGGCAAAGAAGTGAAAATCTGGGGTAAAATACAATACAGCAATTAATAGTTGCTGCACACTCAGTACGCACCAGGCACTGTGCCAAGCTTTCGCAAACATGGCATTTAGGTTTCAGAACGACCCTAGAAACAAGGCTCAGGTTATTCAGAACAGCGGCTCTGGACCCTGGTTGCACGTTGGAGTCAGCTGGGGAACTCTGATGCTGGAAACCACCCTTTAGAGTTTCTGGTTTCATTGATTTGAGGTATGGCTTGGGCATCGAAATATTAAACAAAACAAACAAAACCTCCTCAGGCAATTATGATGTTCAGCCACATTTAAGCACCACTGATTTAAGTAGTTTTCCTAAGATTCTATAAATAAAGCAGGGAAGGCAGGCAGGCTGGTCAGCTGACCTCCTGAGCCCTACTATGTGCCAGACACAGCACTAGGTCCTTTCACTGCTAAGAATGTAACAGATGGCAAGTGCCGTAAAAAAGATAAAACACTATTGCAGGTCAAAGGACAATGAATGCAGGGAATCCTTCATGAAAGAGGTCACTTATAAGTTATTCTTTTCAAGAATTTGCAGACTACACAGAAGTGGTAGAAAGGGTTGGGCGGGACTTCCAGGCAGAAAGAAACATGTGAGCAGAGGTGTGTAGGTTGGGAAACATGGCGAATGGACAAGGAACAGGGAACAGACCCTGTGTGCGTTGGGACAGTTGAGGGAAATTTGTCAGGAAAGGAAAATCAGGGACAGGTTGTGAAGGACAAGGCTTCCCAAAATATTTCAGGTTGAGGCACATGTGGAATAAGGATCATATTTTTAGTATACACCAGAGTAGATGGGCAAGGCTGTCACCATCTGTCTTAGTCTGTTCAGGATGCAATAACAAAATACCATAGACTGGTGGCTTAAAAACAACAGAAATTTATTCCTCCCAGTTCTGGAGGCTGGGAAGTCTGAGAACATGGCTCTGGTAGATTTGGTGTCTGGTGAGAGCCTACTTCCTCATAAACAGCCATCTTCTTACCATAACCTCACATGGCCCAAGGAGCCAGGGATGTCTCCAGTAGCTCTTTTATAAAAGGCACTAATCCCACTCATGAGGGCTCCACCCTGATGAGCTAATCACTTCTTAAAGGCCCAACCTCCAAACACCATCACGTTGGGAATTGGGTTTCAACAATTCAGTCTATAGCATCATCTCAGCAGATCTGACACATCCACTGGGAGGCTTTGGCATAAGGCCTTGAATATGATCCAAGAACTCTGAACTTCATTCTATGGATAATGGGAAGCCAATGAAGATTATCATATTGAAATGGGGAGATTGTGATAGAACGGAAGTTGTGTGTTTTTAATACAAATCCAGGCATTGTCACAATGACTTCCTCAAGACAAAACCTAAATGGAATTTTCCACCAAGCACTACTAATAGAATACTTTCCTAATATATCACGATTAGCTACCTGGGTGGTGTCTTTCCTGCTAGACTTTGTTCTTCAACAAAAGGGATCGTGCCATACTCTTCTTTTTTTTTTGGTAATTCCAACGTCCGGCACAGGGCTTGGCACATAGAAGGTGTACACTTAGAAACAGCCTTTGAACCACTCATTAAATTCCATTCAGAAGGCAGCCACCTATTCCGGGGTCAAGAGGCAAAAAGTTGATGTAAATGCATGTATATTAGAAAGAGAATGGGCATAAGAGTCAGAGGAACATGAGAACAGCCATCAAGTCTGCATAACCTGTCTGTTAAAATATTTGCCTTACATATTGAAGTGCTCCTATGTTGGGTGCATATATATTTACGATTGTTATATCTTCTTCTTGGATTGATCCCTTGATCATTACGTAGTGTCCTTCTTTGTCTCGTGTATCAGTGTTTATTTTAAAGTCAATTTTGTCTGATATAAAATTGCTCCTCCAGCTTTCTTTTGATTTCCATTTGCATGGAATAGCTTTTTTCCATCCCCTCACTTTCAGTCAATACGTGTCTCTAGATCTGAAAGATAATATATATATCTGAATCACTGTGCTGTACACTGTGCTAATACAACACTGTAAATCAACTATACTTCAAATAAATAAATAAATAATAAAAATTGGTAAAAAAGAAGTCTGCACAACATGGAGGCCCTGGGCAGACACACTTGGTTTCCAGGGATATTCCCTTCCCTAGTCTCTGCTTCTCTTCTTGTAACAGGAACAATAAAACCCACCTAGCAGCACTGTTGTGAAATAACACATGGCCAAGTCCTGGCACACAGCTGGCCCTCAGAAATGTCCACTGGCCCCAATGCCCTTGACCGTATTTAATTTTCAAATGCTTCAAATCAAATAAGGAGTATCACGTTAATGGTTTTCATTTGTCTCCATTCTATTGTCTTTGTAAATATTTGCTCTACTGGATGTGTGTGTGGCAAGGGAGCCAGAATAGCTAAGTCTGAAAGTTCTGCTATTGCTTTTAGTTAGCCTTCTACACAATCACCAGGTAAGAATCATCATACCTATTGTTTATTGAGAATCTGCTATGTTTTAGGTCCAATGCAAAACATTTCATATATGCTATCTGATTTCACCCTCACAATAAGCCTAAATAGAGGTCACCAAATCTGGTCCTGGACTGTTTTAGTAGAGCCCTTAATCTAAGAACAGTTCAGACAGTTTTAAAGGTTTGGAAAAAACAAACAAAACACGGGTATGCCACAAAGACTATATGTGCTGCAAAACCTGAGATATTTACTAACTCATCCTTTACAGAAAAAGCTTGCCAATTCCTGGCCTATAAGATAGGGACTGTCACTGCGGCCACTTCACAGATGAGAAAACTGAGTTTTAGAAAGGTGAAGTAATTGCCCAAGCCAGAGGGTATCAGATGACAAGTCTCGGTTCCGGGACGAATTTTAGAGCCATGGTCTTAAAACCAGTTTTATTGCTTTAAATTATATTTAAAAGGTCCTTTCCCTTTGACTTAAACATAAACTCAATCCATCCATAGCTAGTTCTAAAGGGTTTGTGACACGCCTTCTCTGTTGCCTACAACCCTGTAAGTGCTCCATCTCGCCTCCCGTGATGCTTATAAAAAGGTGAGGGTTGAAGGAGGGCGCAGACTCATATCAGGTTCCTCGCCCACTCCCCACAGAGTTTTCAAAGCAGCAGAGGGTCAAGGGCTGTGAGGAGAGTGACGACCCACAGGAGAGCCTGCTGAGAAGGAAACACAGCGCTTTGTCTTCGGGGAGTCTGGATTCCAGCTGTGGGGGAAGGGAGAGAACGCGTGTTTTCCTTCCAAAGGAAAACATGGCCGGAGGTTTCCACGTAAGCACACATCTGAGCAGCCTTGTTGTCACTCTGTCTGGGCTTTGAGGAGGAAGACACCTAAACACCACACTGCTTCAGCTCCAGCACCTCACCAGCTGAGAAGAGCAGCTGCTCCCGTTTCATCTGTTTCATATTCAGCAGGGGGATTAGTTTAAGGTTCTGACCCCGGGAGAATGATGCCTACAGTAAGCGCTCTGTTATCCTGTCCAGCTGGGAGTGAGGTGCCCTGCTTTGTCAAAGACGCTAGTTCCTGGAGAGCTAGTTGCCACATATACCATCAGCGGGCGATCGGTATTCAAAGACGCAGAATGCAAAAAATATGCTTTGTACTAAAACTATCCAGAACATAATTCCATCTTTCTTAGATATTTCAGCAGGCACGGTGCCTCAGGGACATTGTCAGAGAAGGAAGAAGATGCAGGAAATGAAATTCACGTTCATTGAGTTCTAAGCTGCTAGCAAGCACTGAGCTGGAAGCCTTAAATCAATACACCATTTAATGCTGCCAATCGTCCGGTGTGAGGTTATCTCCACTCTACAAAAGAAAAAACTGAGGCTCGAGATGGGTTCATTCATTCATATGGTATTTACTGAGCACATCCTCTTGACCTCAGCACTGGGAATACCTATCCCTGCCCTCCTAGAGCTTCTATTCTTGGAAGGGAACAACTACAAGTAATTGAATAATTATGATAAGGATGAGAGCTACCAAGGGCAAGTGAGGCTGCTATGAGAACATCTAACAAACGGAGCTGAGCATCCAAGAAGACTTCCCTAAGGAAGCAAAATTGAAGCTGAGACCTGAGGTGTTCCTTAGGAGAGGGGCAAGCTAACGTTCCCAGCACTCGGAGACCCCATGGTGGAAAGAAGCATAGCCCTCCAAAAAAGCGACAATGCGCCAGGCAGCTGGGGCAGAGAGTAAGGGGTAATAGGGACTGACACGAGCTGAAGCTGGTGAGGTTAGTACAGCCTAGACCACCAGGGCCAGCCTTGCAGTCCAAGCAAGGATGTCAGACTTTATTCTAGGAAGTCACAGAGGGACCCAAGCCAAGCAGACATGGCAGGCCTGCAGAAGGACAAACTCTCAGAAGTAAGTAGCAAGCCGGAGTTCAAGTGCAGGTTCAACTCTAAGGTCCATGCTTTTTCCACTGTCACCAGCACATCGTTAAAATTTTTTTCTAAAGCATGCAGGTTTGATCAAGTGATACGATCTTCCAGCTGACATAAAGGGCATCCAGTGTAGAAAGCAAGCCCTGGATTAGGAGTCAGAAGTCTTGGGTTCTAGTTCTGCCTCTGATCATTCCTGGTCATGTGGGACCAGGCCAACTCTTTTAACATCACAGGCCTCAGTTTCCTCTAAGAGGGAGAGTGTTTAGACTAGGTGCTCAATGAGTTATCACAAGGAAAACACTTAAAACCATGCAGAATCCATAGTAAATGCTCAGTAAATCTTAGCTGTTGGTTTTATCAGCCTCTTTTAAATTTTTTTTTGTGGTACGCGGGCCTCTCACTGTTGTGGCCTCTCCCGTTGTGGAGCACATGCTCCGGACGCGCAGGCTCAGCGGCCATGGCTCACGGGCCCAGCCACTCCACAGCATGTGGGATCCTCCTGGACCGGGGCATGAACCCGTGTCCCCTGCATCGGCAGGCGGACTCTCAACCACTGTGCCACCAGGGAAGCCCCTTATCAGCCTCTTTGAATTCTATTATTTTCTGACTCTTAGTATAAATTTTGTGACTATGAATGCACTTTCTCAGAACACTCCCTGCCCCGGCACAATCATCAATCTTGGTTATTTCTAGAGTAAGGTAGTAAAATTGTTCTTTTGACATAATCCTAGAATTCTCCGATAACACTTTAGGAACTCCTGTCTTCCTGGGTTTTATAGCACACTTAAATGTTCCCATAATTGATTCTCCCCTCTTACAGGATTTACCCACATAACCCACAGGCAGAAATTTAATTACGGATCTGAAGGGACTTACTGTTATAATACTGGCAGAACTTCCCTAGGTTAAGTGATAATTAAGGTATAAATTCCACTGGGATCAAGCAACTTTTAAACGGGTCTTCTCCCTCTCTCAGCCCATATTACAACAAAAATGCAGGACAATACTAAACAGGAAATTATTTTGTGCACCATATGCAAAGTTGGACCTGCTTTTCTTTGGTTCCTTGATTTAGAGATAATACATTTTCCCATGCATGTTGTGTCCCTACAGCCTATTTCTGGAAATTGGAAGGAGCCAGGAGGGCTATTCTTGATTATTATAGCAAATATTCAGTCCTAGGCCACTTCCCTTAAGACCACCCCTATCCCATCACTCAGCAAGTTCTTGGGTCCTTGCCTTTCTTTGCCCAGCTGGTGTGTGCTTTCTCTGAGAATGCAAACTCATTTTAATATTAGCTTAAGCGAGGCATAATTAGGAATGCAAATCTGCTGCAAGAAAACAATACAATTCTTTCAAAAGCCAAGATCTGATGACTTTTGGATTATCTGTTGTTGGGCTTTTTTTTTTTTTTTAACATCCTCATTGCTCTCCATTCTAGCAATCGAAAGCTGTCTGTATGTTTAAGTATGCAGCTGTAATTGGCCTGCATACTTAAAAAATAACCCCCCATCCCTGCATTGTCAACTTTTTGTCG
Source organism: Pseudorca crassidens (assembly GCF_039906515.1). Lineage (NCBI taxonomy): Eukaryota > Metazoa > Chordata > Mammalia > Artiodactyla > Delphinidae > Pseudorca > Pseudorca crassidens. The sequence goes on along the minus strand of NC_090304.1, from coordinate 71,742,214 downwards.
TTGGAAGCCTTCATCATCTACACGAAAGTTACCATGTCAAGTGCTCTTTTATATAACCATGTGTGTACCTGTGCGGGGGCGTGTAAATGTGTATGCTAGCAAAACCTAAAATCTAAAATGAGTTTATAACGTATCACAGTCAGAGAGTCAACATAACTGGATATTCTTTCAGGCAGAGGACCTTTGGCTCACTCCTTATTATATAACACCCTCATGGTAGTAAGGTGACCGAAATCCTGCGGGATTTAGCTCCTAATGATCTTTCCAGCCTCATCTCTCATCACTCCCTCACCGTGTTCTCTATGCTCCAGCCATGCTAGCGGAATCTGCGCCTTGAAATTCATGCCCCTTGCCTAATCCAGACTTTCACACATGTTTTCACTCTACCTGGAATCTTCCTCTGCCCCCGTCACTGAACTATTTAGTCCTTAGCCTCCACATCTCAAGTTAATTGACACTTCCTGTGAAACGGGGCTGTGGACCTGGATCCACATACAGTTGCATAGATTTTCAACTACAGCGAACTTTTTTTTAACTCTTTCTTCAGGCAAATCTGTATACCAGACACCTGGGGATAGAGGGAAAAGAGGAAGAGTGCTTCAGCGAATTATCCGAAGCTTCTGACATCCCCATCTATAGCCCTTCAAAACAAGCTGATCCCTAAGACGCTGAACTGCTAATATCCTTATATTATAAACCATATCGTTTGCTGGCTCTCTATGCCATTTTATATAGGACTCTAATAATTTTTAATTCTAAAGTCCTTATGGACAAGATCTATCCTACTTTGAAACGACCTACAAAGCCTAGCACCAGGGTGAATATATAAGAAATACCAACAAATACCACTGATTAACCGCCTGTTGACCTGCCCTTGGAGTGTCTTCCATAAGAGTCATTTAGCAGCATGGTGAAATGCCCAGGGCATTGTTTGTTTACCATGTTCAGCATTTTCCCAAGTCCTAACACAATGCCTGATACACCATAGGCACTCAGTAAATATTTATGGCGTAAGTGGATGAGTGAATGATGATACAAAGGCAGTAGTGAACAGAAGCCCTGCCCTAAGGGAACCTCTAGACAATGAAAGAGACTTATACTCACATTCTTCTCTCTCCTCCCCAACTTTTCACTGAAAATTAAGTACATTTTCTCCCTCACTTCTTCTTAGAGATCTCTTGAGATGGAGTCTTTGCTTTTTTCTCAGGTAGCTTTTGAAAGGAAAAAGAATAATCTTAGCAGAAACACAGGAATAAACAGGAACCTTCTAAACAGCTTTGGAAAACACCAAGAATGATGATTGCGATAACTGGTCTACTCTGGAAGGCTTCACATTGCTAAGATCAGTGACAATCCTTTCCATTTATGGCCTTCTTTTCATCACACACAGTCAATGACAATCATTACAAAATATAAAAACAAAGTCTGCAATTCAATAAAAGCCAACAAGTCTTCATTCTGTTGGGTGTTTGAGATAAAACATTAAAAGATGATTAAGACTGGAGTGGAGTGAGAGGGAACGTAAACGACTATCATACAACATGGTAATTGCTATGCTGGAGGGATGGACAGAGTGTTCAGGGAATAATGAAGATGGAGCAGTTAATTCTGTCTCAGAGCATAGAGGAAAACCTCATAGAGAAATTGATCATTGAACTAATCCTTCATGATGGCAGAATCTTGCAGGTAGAAGTGAGATGAGCAGTCCAAGTATAAAGAACAGCATGAAAGCATTTAAGGCAGCTCAGATAGGTTCTCAACAGTTTTAACACCAAAGAGTTTCATTCATCCCTAATGAAAATAGTTGTAGCTTTAGCATCCATTGATTGAGAAAGCACATCACAGCAAAATCTACTATGTGTTTAGTAGAGCTCTTGAACAAATGGGTATTTTATCAACCGCTATAGCAGCTATGTAGTCAAAAACTAGTAGCACATTGCCAAGGTATGAAAGCAACCTAAGTGTCCATCAACAGATGAATGGATAAAAAAGATGTGGTATATATATATAATGGACTACTACTCAATCATAGAAAAGAATGAAATTTTGCCACCTGCAGCAACATGGATGGACTTGGAGGGTACTTTGCTAAGTGAAATAAGTCAGACAGAGAAAGACAAATACTGTATGATATCACTTATACGTGGAATTTAAAAAATACAACAAACCAGTGAATGAAACAACAAAAGAAGCAGACTCACAGATTCAGGGAACCAACTGTGGCTACCAGTGTGGAGAGGGAAGGAGGGAGGGACACTATAGGAGTAGGGGATTTAAAAGAGGGATTATTATGGGATTACATGAAATCATGTGTGTGAAACTTTTAAAAACTGTAAAGCACTACTGAATTTAAAGAATCTTTCGTTCAATTAAAAAAAAGTTTAAAAAAGATAATCCCCATCTATAAATTTTGATGCAGTAATCCTAAATAAAATGTTTGAGAATAGGTTAAAAAAAAAAAGTAGCAAATGATGTCAGACTTAAAGCTCACATCTACCTTCCCTTCCTCTAAAAGTGCCATTGAAACTAACATGGAGGGCTTCCCTGGTGGCACAGTGGTTAAGAACCCACCTGCCAATGCAAGGGACACAGGTTCGAGCCCTGGACCAGGAAGATCCCACATGCCACGGAGCAACTAAGCCCGTGCACCACAACTACTGAGCCTGAGCTCTAGAGTCCGCGAGCCACAACTGCTGAGCCCGCATGCCACAACTACTGAAGCCCGTGCACCTAGAGCCCATGCTCCACAAAAGAAGCCACCACAATGAGAAGCCCGCGCACTGCAACAAAGAGTAGCCCCCCCTCGCTGCAACTAGAGAAAGCCCACGCACAGCAACAAAGACCCAATGCAGCCAAAAATAAATAATAAATTAATTAATTTTTTAAAAAAGAAAGAAACTAACATGGAGGATTGTTATCTAAGAAAAATATGTGATCTTCCTACAAAATCTTCCTGGTGATGGTATCAGAACTTGAGAGAGAAGAAGACTAGGGCTTTAGATAGTTCCCTCTCCCCGCACAGAGGAGGATGAGTGGGAGGAGGAGTGGGGCAAGCGGAGAATGAAAGGCAACTCTGCCCCGGAGGGACATACTGTCTTCCCAAGTTCCCCATCACCAAAGTGAGGCCATCCTCCTTTGCAAAGGTAAGGGTCTCCCAGCTGCCTTCTGGAGGAAATCCTATTTACAAAGAGCCACAGGGCTTCCCTGGTAGCGCAGTGGTTGAGAGTCCGCCTGCCGATGCAGGGGACACGGGTTCGTGCCCCGGTCCGGGAGGATCCCACATGCCGTGGAGTGGCTGGGCCGCTGAGCCAGGGCCTCAGCCTGCGCGTTCGGAGCCTGTGCTCCGCAAAGGGAGAGGCCACAGCGGTGAGAGGCCTGCGTACCGCAAAAAAAAAAAAAAAAAAGAGCCTCAGGCAGCCCTTTAATCCAGTCATCTCTACAGCTACAGGAAACACATATCCAACAGCCTAACTCTCACTCAGAGATAACCTGGGAATTATCAACAGACATAGGAAGAAAATCCACTGACCCCAGAGGAAACAGAAAATCCAGGGAACAGAAAAGAGATTTTTAACAACAAAAAAAAATTCATTAGAATCCTTAGAGTCAAGACTTTGCAATAGTTGAACAAGAACAGGGTGTTATATAAAAGGGAACGATCAGCCAAAAACAAAATAGTTCTTAGAAATTAAAAATGACAAGAAATTCAGTAAGTGGGCCTAGTCATGCACTAAATACAGCAGATAATCAAATTGGCTACTCGGAAAATAAATAAGGAAAGTTCCCACGATTTATATGAGTAACATAAGAAAATATGCATACTATGAGAGAAGAGATAGGAGACAAGGGGAAGAGAGAGTATGAGTAGGCAGTGATGCAGTGTTCTTGACCTTTCCTACCAAAGAGTCAATAATTCTCTTCAGCTGATATTAACAAGAAATAGAAGCTTGAGTATATTATCTAAGGTCATATGGTTAGTAGAACTAAAAGCACAGCCTACTAGCAGTGATTGCCTCTAGGACATGAAACTGAGCTGAGGAAGCTGCTTCTGGGATAAAAGAGTTTCTTTTGTGGACTCCTGTTTTCTTCGAAAAAAAAATTAGTACATAGATACGCAGTTATTCTAATATTTTTTATAAACTTATACTGAAAAATTATAACCTATTGGCACCACATAATTAAAAAATTATAACCTATTGGGGGCCCTTTGTTATGTAACAAAAAGAAACCCAGAAGGAAGAGCATATTCTATTTATTTATTCCTTCAATCATGCAACAAACTTGAATTGAATGTCTGCTGTATGTCGGGGCTGTCCCAGTAAAAATAAAGCAGTTCAGATAAAGCAGTTAATAAACAGCAAATATTCTTGCCCTCACAGAGCTTGAGTTCTTCCCTTAGCACAATAATGCCCAGGTTATTACTTTGCAATTAATAGGCTCAATGTTAACTGGTCAATTCCATTTATATAAAGTTTTAAAGTAGCTTAAACTCATTTATGATGAAAAACATCAGAAAAACATCAGAAAAACGGTTGCCTCTTGTGGGGAATTATCTGGAAACTAGGGCATAAGGGAACTTCCTGGTATGATGGTAGTGCTGTATATATTGATAGGATTGCAGGCTACACAGATGTATGCATTTTCCAAAACTCATGTATTGTACATTTCAGGTTTGTGCATTTCACCTTATGTGAATTTAATCAAAGATAAAAAAATTTGAACTAAAAATAAAATAGGCTCAATGTTACTTTAACAGAGGAATGTTTCTTAGGTGAAAATAGATCACATTATCTTCAGAAGAAGAAAAAAATTAAATATTTCACAATGATGAGGTACGTTTACTCTTACATAAATTCAGGTAGAACCTTCTGTGCCCCCAACTCCACCCTAAGAAGAGATCTTCCCAAGGATGGGTGGGGTGGACCATCAGATGTGAAGAATTTGAAGAGGGAAGCTTCTGGAAAAAGGAAAGATAAGCAGATCAAGTCAGGGAATGAGGCAGCTACCATGAGGGACTAGAAGGTGCCTGGGAACAAGTTAGCCAGAAAAGCCCCAACTCCCAGCAATCAGGCTCTGTGCTATTTGGGGATGCTTCATTGAATCCTTGAGTAAAAGAAATGCTTGCCCCTCCCTCGGAGTTCGCTGAGGCTTGGTTCTGGGGAGGATTGACCTAGGGTACTCAAGGGCAGGCATGCTCCCTGACAAGAGGGCACTTTGTAGGTTCACAGAAATAAAGACCAAGACCCCAAACTTGAGAACACAGCAGTGGCATGAAATTCTCTGCTCTTTCCCTCAGCGGGTCTCCTAGGAACAACCCCCGACCCCGACCCCCTCAAACATGACCACAAAAGAAGGGTACCTCCTACATGAGCTAATATTTATGCCTGCTACCAGCGAGGGCGAAGGGAGTAGAGGGAGTGATTATGAAAGAAACTAGATTAGATCTAGACAAAGTAAGAAATTCCATTTTCTCTGCAAATCCAGGGAGAAGCGTGAGTTAAGTTTTGTGAACCCACAGCATATGTTTCAGTCACATTACTTATTCAAGATACAGATTTCTTGATGTACATATGGTTCTTCTGATCTTTTGAAATAATTTCATAAGACCCCGGAGAGCACAAGTTGGAAACATCAGGGCTAGCATGAAGGGTGTTTATTGGGAGGAAGTGAGAAATGAAGCCAAGGAGGCAGATTTTGAAAACTACCCTTGTGCCATACCAAAAATTCAGAGGAGAGCCAAGAAATGTACAAAGGTATAAAATGTCCAAAGAAGAAAGGAGCGAAGGAAGAGAAGGTTTTTAAGCAAGGGAGTGATAGAATCAGATCTGGGTTTTGGAAAGATGATGCTGGCAGTATCTGAACAGTGAATTTAAAGAGAAAGAGATTCGCAGACAGGGAGCCGAGTTAGGAGGCTACAGTCATTATTCAGGCAAGAGATGCCCTAAACTAACACGGTGACACTGGGAAAAAGTTAAATCTTATGCATTACTTTTATTTCCCCTATCCTACCCTTTACTTGACCACCTCTGTGGTCACCATTTCTGCACAAACTTCAGCTAGCTCTGGGCAGGTGCAAACGGAGGGTGCATCCCCCCAGCCACAGGCTATGTCCGCCATGCTTCTCAACCAGAATCTCCTCTGATGTTGCTGCGTGGAATGCCCCAAGAACCCACTCTTCAGCCTTTCACAAACAATCCAGAAATATGAAGGTATTAACGCTCAGGGGGGCCTGCTTAAATGATGCTGCGTGGGCGTCTCCCGTGTGGACTGTTCTGAGATGCATGTCATAAGGCTCCACAAGACATTTTGCAGGACCAAGACCCCATGGCAGTGACCAGCTCAGGACCACAACCTTGACTGTCCTCCTGTTCCTTCCAGATGCTCTCCCCTCTTCCTTTCGTGGCTCGCTGGGTCCACCGTCAAACACACCACCATAAACAGGTCTTACATTTAGTTTTGTTCTTGGTGGAACCCAGGCTACAGCAGGTAGTCACAGAACCTGATAACTCGCACCATGGTGGGTTCCAGAAAAGGAAAAGATTTTACAATGGCTGAGGTTTCCACTGTGGATGAAGGAACTGGCATGTGTTGGGGCTACTTGATGTGACTGTGTCCATCCCTGACACACACACACTCACACAGACAATTCCCTTTGCACTTTATGTGGCTAGAATCCAGCTCCTGGTTTGTGAGTAGCTGGCTCCCTGTAGCTCTGACTACCTTAGGACTGTTCGCTTTCTTCTTTCATGTATATGTTTTTTCATTTCTATGTTGTCTTCTCTCCTCCTCTCCCTCCTCCCTTTGTTCCCTTTTTCCCCTCATGTCTTTCTTTTTCACTCACATCACACAGTCCCTTTTCATGTCCTGAGGTAAAATTCTTTTCTAAAAGTTTTTATTGAAAGATAGTCGATTCACAATGTTGTGATAGTTTCAGATGTACAGCGAAGTGATTCAGTTATACATATATATAAATATATACATTCTTTTTTAAATAATTTTTTTATAATTCTCTTCCATTATAGGTTATTACAGGATATTGAGTATAGCTCCCTGTGCCATACAGTAGGTCCTTATTGATTATCTGTTTTATGTAGTAGGAGTGTATATATTTTAATCCTGAACTAACTGAGCTAAATTTACATAGAGAACCAATAAGTAAATTTGTATTCAAGATAGGAAGGCAAGAATAAAGTTAACCCATCACTTCACAGGGTGATTTGCTAGCTGGGTGGTCTGGTGATTTGGGGTACCCTACCTGGGTTCTCGTGAAAGGCAACCATGACCGGGTTTGTTCCTCCACCCACTGGGTGTGGAGGATGCCTCTCTGTACAGGTGGGGCAAGGAGGCAGCCTCTTCCGTCAGAGGCCCAGTGCAGGGTTGTACCAGGGTTGGGGGCAGGGCTGCCTCAGTGGTTGAGTTTGTCTGTTACCGAGCCAGGTTGCAATGAGACTCTCTTTCACATTATAAAGTCACAGTGACAAAAATGTGAGTATGGAAACATGACCATTCAACAAATCTTTACTGAGCAATACTTCCTTACTCTACCTAATTAGACTCATTGGAATAAAATCCCAGACATTTTTCGTGATGCAGAGAACCTGTTTTTTTTTTTTTTACAACCCATACCCCAGAACCTGGAGTAAGACAAATGAAAGTGAAGCCCTGTCCTCTACGTATAAGTCTCCAGACGCTTACAAGCGACAATAAAACGTCACCACCACGCCACCCCAGCCCTGCAGCCGTACACCCACCCCTTACTCCCTCTGATCCAGGTTACAGAAATCCAGTTCCTTTCTTATAATCTACAGAATGCATAGCAAAAGAGGTTGCTATGTTAAGACCCAGACTGGAAAAAATTTTTTCCTGTCTTTGTAGCAAGCTATCATTTTTAATTTCCTTCTAAGTCAGACACCACCTCTGAGATTTGCCTCTTTTCATTGATGTCAGCAGGAACTGACCTCTTGTCAAGCTGTCCTGGATCCCTACCGTCAGTTCGCCTTTGACCAGAAATATCTATATAAGCAGAGAGAGAATGAGAGCATTTATCTCTTTAAAAAAATTCCATGTTCTGTGTTTAAGGTCAGTTTCCCAAAGATTCACTTGAGGAGTTGGGGTGGAGGTGTTGGGACAACTTGCCAAAGAACCTGGGTCAAAAGCAACCAGATGAGATGCCATTTTTTTCACATGCAAACAGTGACAAAGAGATTTGTTTATGCCTTGTCATGACTGGACAACCCAAATACCATCAAGCCTGTATCAGCAGTTGGGTCTGGGTTTTGTCATTGTCAGTCCCTGTGGTATTCAGAAGAGATGCTGGCTCAGGAGGGCCAGCAGAGTTTAATTTCCAAATGCATCTGAAATCCTTTAAGCCTTTTGTTGGAGCCATTGCAAAATCATAGTGACAATAAGCCTTTTTTTTTTTTTTTTTTTCCCTTCAGTGGTTGCATCACAGTCACCAAGACAAGCACAACTGACTCTTTCTCCAGAGAGACATTGGCATCTGTGGTCCAAAGGTTAAGTATGCTGGGGCCTGGCTGGGTGAATTGCCTTTCATTTGAGACTCCAAGTGAGTGCAGGCTGAGCTCAGCGGCCCGCTGGGGAGTGAGAAGCAATTGCTAGCTGCTTTTTCTTCAGGGAAGGAGAGCAGCATATGGTGTTCTGTGTGTGACACAAACGGTTAATTTCTACAGCTTTTCTGTAGTTTCAGCAACTCTGGGATTAGAAGGGACAGGTTCTTTACAATTCCCTCCAATTTCTCTGTTACTTTCCAAGTCTCTGCTTTTGTCCTGCTGATTCTCTTTCAGCGGCTTTGTTTTGCTGGGAGGTAAACACTTGGCTTGGGATTGAGGGGGATTTAGCTGCTTTGATTTTTTTTTTGCTGCTTATACTCGAGTCGCTGGAACAGTTATTTCAAATCTTGAGATAATCTTAAGTGTTTCTATCCTACAGGTGTACGCAAACACCACACACACACACACACACACACACACACACACTCACACCCTTCCATATAATGTTTATTAATGATTGTGAAACTATATTGGTCCATATGGACTAAGGATCAGCTGGAACAAAGACAAAATATTTGACAGATTTGGAGGTGGGGGGAAGGAAGAGGGAGGGAGAAAGGGATGGAGGGAAGGAAGGAAAAAGAGAAACTATTAATAATAATAGCTGCCATTTATCGGGAACTTTCTATGCACTGGGCACACTAAGTATTTTACATGCATTCGTTCATTGAATTGTCTCCAAACCTTTCAGACACAGGGGTTATTACTATCCCCATTTTACAGATGAGAACATTGAGGCCTAGATTACTCAAGACATGATCACAGATCCAAGCCAGATTTTTCTGACCAAAAAGCTATTCCTAATCATGATGTCATAATGCCTATCAATAGCACACGACTGCCCCATTTTCTCAGAATTCTGTTTTAAAGAAGATAATTGTATCATTGCTTTTTCATGGTAACAAGTCCTGAGGGTTACAATGATAATGATAATAACTATAATTGTTGGTACTTTTAGGTATCAGACCCAACCATTGAAACTTACATAGAGTATCTCACTTAATGCTCACACAAACTTACATGTATGTAAATAATAATATATATTATTCCCACTTGACCAATGAGAGAAGCAAAGGTAAGACTTTTTAAGTAAGCATCTTGTCTCAGGTCACACAACAAGCAAATGGCAAACGGGAATTCCAACCTAAATCATCTGATTCCGAAGTCCTAAAACTTCTCAGAGTCTGTCCATTTTTTTCTTGCTCTTTTCTTAGGAAAAGAGCCCCAGAAGAGCACAGTTGTTTAACGATTTTCTAGTTTATTCGTGAGTGCCAGCAATCTCATTTCTAATGCATATAGAGATTCATGCATTGAACGTACCGTATAAGTAAATTTGGAGAGATAAATGCTTCATAAAATGAGAAACAAGCATTTATTGAACTTCTACTATATGTCAGGCACAATGCTGGGCTCTAGGAATACTAACATTCAAAGGAACCCTCAGTACACAGATAAGGAGGCTCTTAGACAAACACTCTCAATAAAATGTAGTGAGAACTGTGAGGGGCTATAGAGTGCATGCCCAGATGAGGGGCATTTAATGCAGTGCAGGCTCTGGGAGACTCTGGTGCCACACACTCATTGTTTGCAGATGCCCAAGTCTGCAAGGCTAACACAAGTTTAGAGGGTAACCGTGTTCTTAGCAGTTCATGAAACTGATAAACAAAGTAAAAGGTTCGCCATCGCCTGCTAAAAAATGGAACGACTCAGCCAGACCATCTCACAGCGTCCCCCCCCGCTCCAACCTCCGCCCGGGCCCCCAGCCCTGCCCACCCACCCCATCAGGACTCTCTTCCAAGGATGCTGAGTAGCCAGCAACCCTGTGACACCTCCCTTCTAGCCTTAGGTGACTTGACTAGGTGGACAGCCTGACTAAAGATGGCCAGTAAGAGTCTCTCCCTCAAAACCTTGTACCACAATCAAATGCACCACTAGTAGTTCATTTCTTAATGTATTTTCTGCTCTCTGCTCTTTAGATCGTTCCTTATTCTCTGTGCCCTGCTCTCAAAAAGACCGTAATTTTTCTTTTTGAAATGACTGCTAATAATATAAAGTCATAGTACCTCTAGGTTTGTATTAAAAAAAAAACAAATTTTCTTGACCAAAAAAAAAAAAAAACCTTGTACCACAAGACCTGGAAATGATTGTCTTTGCTCATCTCCAAATTTGAAAGATGAGTGGCTATATTCGCCTGGGCCATGAGAAAAACAAGTAAAATAGAGAAAATCAGTAAGGGAAAGAGAAGAGCGAAGCAGACAAATGATGAGAAGTAGAGACGAGACTTCACAGCCCCTGGGAGACGGAAAGAGAGCTGTTGAAACTTCCTAATTTCCTACAAGTTTCAGTGGGGCTCACTGGTACTTCCCTTGAATGCTGGCAATGCCTCTGTTTTATTTTAATAAATCCTTTTATGTGTTTTAGCTGGAGTGAGTTTCTGTTTCTTCCTACCAAAAGATCCATGACAAGAATACCTTCAAATCCTTCTCTGAGTCATAAACTTATCATTTTAATCCACCATTTCGCCTCAGCAATCAGACCCAGCCAGAGCTACTTATTATCCGTCAAACGCATTTAGCCTTTTGCTGCCTCCGTATGTTGCTTGATAGGTTCTCTCTGCTTGGAATGCCCATCACCTACAAGTTTAAGTGTCCATATCCCAGCCAGCCTTTGAACCCCAGCTGGAAACTTCCTCCATATGGCTTCTTGGAACCTTTCTGGTTACAAGTAATTTCTCACTCCTCTGTGGAGCCTTTTATGTAGGTTTCCTGGCTCTGACGCTTTCTTACTTACAATAGAGCTGTCAGTACACCCAGCTATTTTTCCTAGTAGAGTGTAAGCTCCTGGGGGCAGAGATTTTGTCTTGTTCTTTTCAAACGTCATCAGTGTTTATTTAGCACACAGTAGACATTCAAATGTTATTTATAGAATTAGAGAATAAATGAATGATTTCAAATTACCAGAATGCATAATTAACTGAAAAATGTCAATACTCAAATTTTAGAGGGAAAAAAAAGCCAAGTAGAGAACTTAGATCATATCAACTATATAGTTGAAGTATAAATTACAATACTTCAGAGATTAGTACAAATTCAATCAGGTCTTGAACTTAATCTCTAAGGTTTTTTCCACTACCAAAAAATAGCCATGCCTATGTGATTCCGTACTTCATCCATCTGCAATACTCCACAGGGAGACCTGAGGTTAATATCTGAGCCTTGAGATGCTGTATATTTTTGGTGACTAAAAGACAATCCTGTTAAAAAAACATTGGAACTAAACAAAGAGTTAAATTTTACTTGACTAAAAAAAAGAGAAAAAAAAAGGACAATCCTGTTATCCATTCACTATATAACACTGTATGTAATTATTTCTTATAACTATTTGCTTATTATCTCACATCCACTGGAATATGAGCTGCATGAGGGAATGATTTTTATTTCACTCATCAATGTATCCCATATGCCTATAAGAGTGCTTGGCAAAGATGTGGCACACAATTAATAATTGTTGAATGGAGACTTCCCTGGCAGTCCAGTGGTTAAGACACTGTGCTTCCACTGCAGGGGGCGTGGATTCGATCCCCGGTCAGGGAACTAAGATCCTACATGCAGCGCAGTACGGCCCATAATAATAATAATCTCAAAAAATTAAAAAAAATTGCTTAATGGATGATTGAATGATGAATGAATAGGACATATAAAAGCAGGTAAGATGTAGCCTCTGCCCTCAATCAGCATCCAGTTACCTTTAGTGTAGAAGACATTTTGAGTACCCTGCCCATATCCCCCTTACCAACCAGTGCCCCCATTCCCCAGATGTGCCTGCAAACAGCTGGCAGCTGCCCCCTTCCCCTGAGAACTGCACTTAGTATACAGGAACATCTCTTCCAGAAAGACCTGGGAGGTTGCACACTAACTCCAGAGGTAGCCTGTAGCCAATGGCTGACTGATAAAAGGATCTAAAAATTATCCTCCCTTGCTTTGGTGTGGGAAAGTTCTGTGGTGTTTTCACCATCTAGAGTTCCCCATGAGATCAAGCTAAAGCTAGCCTTCAGCTAAATATACATCTTTATCTGGCTCTTCCTCACCCTGCTTTTCTCACTTCTTCCCTTACAGGCTCACTGGAGAGCACTCCCTCAATAAATCATCGCCATAAAAATCCTTGTCTCAGGCTCTGTGTAAATTCTTGGGGATTATTTATTATCTATTATGTGCCAGGCACTATTTTTAAAATGATATATCTTTTTTTTTTTTTTTCAATACGCAGGCCTCTTACTGTTGTGGCCTCTCCCGCTGCGGAGCACAGGCTCCGGACGTACAGGCTCAGCGGCCATGGCTCATGGGCCCAGCCGCTCCGCGGCATGTGGGATCTTCCCGGACCGGGGCACGAACCCGTGTCCCCTGCATTGACAGGTGGACTCTCAACCACTGTGCCACCAGGGAAGCCCCTTAATATATCTATTTTGAAATCTAATTTAACTTAATCTTACCGTCACAACCAATTTTCAAGACAGTTATCATCCCTAAATTACTGATATAAGCTAAACATTTGCTTAATATATTCTATGTGGTCCAAGTGGAATTTGAACCCTGATCTACCTAACTCCAGAATCTCTGTGCCTCATACTATACAACATAAGTGCAGGAAGTTATTCATATGTTTTGGGAACATTTTTGATGACAAAAAGAGAACTACATGAGATTTTTGTGGCTGACCCCCAGTTAACCAGAATATGCAATTAATCACAACTTCCTGATCCTTAAAATTCAAAGTAATCAAATAGTCTCTCCTTTCCCAGACTTGCTATCCCTTCACATTCCGATGAGAGTCTGACTTAGGAGTTGATATGTTAGGGAGTCTTTCAGTACTTTTCACTGCATCAGATCTTTAAGTAAATTCTTGGCCCCATGGGAAAGTAGATATCTGTTGACCTATTCTGTTGATTGATGGAGACTTTCAGACATTGAGTGATGTCCACCAAGTCCTCATAACACATCTTCATCAGAACCAAGCATTTCAAATTCCTTACCCATGCCTCAGATTTTCAGATTGTTATCTTGCAAAAATCCACAGCTTTCACCATTCCTGAGAGAGAAGAGTCCCTGATAAAAACCTGTTTTGACTCTAGTCTGATTCTACTAGTCAAGAATGGGGGGAAAATATGTATATGTGAAGAATAATCATCTTTCCAGGGCAGAGTTTACAGCCTCATAGACCAGATTAAATGGAATTGGGGAAAGATAATATGTAGAATTAAATTCTTCAAAGTATTTAAAATTAAGAGAAATAGATAATTCAAACATTTCTTTTCTACTGGAGATACTTGGACTGCTTTGCTTCCAGAGCCCATCTCTTTCAAAGGCGTATTATATTTTTATAAAGGAGATTTTGAACTCCTAAACACTTAAAAAATTTTTTTTGCTGGTTTGAAAAAGGAGGGATAAATAATAGGTAGAAGTATTACAAGACAAATGTGGGCTAGAATGATAAAACACAAACATAATACTCATAGAATGGGAAATTATATAGACACTGTGGCTCATGGATGTTTCTGATGCTTTCAGTGGAACTATTAAAAAGGGATATAAGTTAGATTATGGAGTTCTGTATTCTTCTATCATGGGTATTTTTTGTTTCTATGAAAGCAGTGCTCTAGATCTTCAGACCCTATCTAGATTTGATTTGCACTGGCAACAAAAGACTTTGTATCAAAGAAGAAAATCCAAAAAAGAGATTTCATATAGGTCTTCTAGTATAAAAAAAGGAGAATTGCAATGTAATCCCCAGTATAAAAAAAAACAAAATTTGTAACTTCATTCTACTAATGAGTATGCATTTTTACGTGTTTTTGAACATCTCCTTTCTCTACAGCTGAATCTCCCCAAACAAAGATTGGCAAACATCCATTTTCATTGTAAAAATGAACACTTGGCTACCAACATCTCAAGGAATGATTATAGTGTGAAACACAAAAATAGTGTCATCAAGTGGAGAGACCAGTGCACTGGGCCTGGGAACCTGGATTCCAGCCCTATACAAACTAATTTTGTGATACTGGGTATTTACTCGTTCTTTCTTGGTTTCGTTTTCCTCAGTTGCATATTGAGAAGATTGAACTAGACAATCCCTAGGGTTTCTTCCAGCTCTATCTTTATGTGAATTCGCATTTATGAAATTAGTTTAAGTCCTTTGGAGAAAGATCTCAAAACCTCTATAATCATTTTCCCAAATTAAGTGAATTATATTTCTCAGAGCATTTCTTTCTAGGTTACGGTAAAATGATGAAACACAGCTCTCTCCCCAGAAACATATGTCATGTTGAGACCAGCTCCTTTGAAATATATTGGTATTATTGAAATCATGTTGAGGTCAGATACGCGAACAAGGAAAATGTGATGGACATAGGTGAGAGGAAATTATACAAGAGCAAAGATCTGGGTAGTGACTCCAGACTAAAAAGTTTGGACAGACAACGTAAACCTAGATAAGTCAGAAGTCAAGTCCAAACAGATCAGCCAATGCAATAAGAGTGGAGCAAATATGGTAGGTCAGAGCAGACAATGTTCAGAGTCTGGGATCAAAGAATGGGTAGTAATAGCATTGAAGAACAGAAGACATCAAGGAGAGATCAGACTTTAAGGCATAGCTTATTTCCCTCTATGCTATTTATATTTATAAGTAGCTGTGTCTATGGGTGCTCACTGTAGTCAGGATAATGTGAGAAGTTGTACTGATAGAGTAAGATACTGGTTCAAGTAGGAGATTGACAAAGATTTGGGAAGATTGCTTTCCATCAGAAAGCATCAGAAGATTCAGATGATTTAAGGATACTAGAGAGGAGATGAGATAAGGAAGGAGAAAGCAATATGTCTCTCTTAGACACTTGTTTTGTCCTGGCTCTGTATGGAAGGAAAACAAGCTACTCCCTACTTCCCTTTTGCTCTCATACCAAGATGAACCAGTAGAGCTAGCACCAGGGAACATGATCTGGGTAATGAAGGTAGGGCCGTAATCCCCACCCTCACAGAGGACTCCTCACAATAACCGGCATAACCTTCACCTCTTTCAGAGCAACCCCTTGGGTTATACACAAGAGAAAAATGTAGAAGGTCACTCTGTATAAGGACTCTCTTATCCATCTCTATCTGGCTGTGTGTGAAAATGCTCTGACTCATTCTTCATTCAAACAGAAAAATTTAAGAGAGCAGTTGTTATAGAAATACATGGCAACGTAGAAGGTTCTGTAGACACAATAAAGGTTCCTTTCCTAAGAGAGAAATCTTCTTCTGTACCAACTGACTAGTTGGGGAGGGATATTCTGATTTATATTTTCAATAAATCTTCTAGCAGCTCTATGGAGAGTATACTTTCAGGGCCGTAAGAATGGAAGCAGAAAAACCAGTTAGGAGGCTTTTTAGGAATCCAGTGAGAGATGATAGTGACTTAGAATTCCAGCATTCACCTGTATCTGTTTTCCTCACCTTCCATGCACGTGGAAGAATTATACTTCCTTTCCCCTTGCAGTTGGGTGGTGCTCCATGACTAGTTCTGGCCAATGGATTGGTGTAGAAATGGTATGTATTGCTTCCAGACTGGAGCATTTGATTTCTGGATGAGACCTTCTTGTGTTCTTTTATCCCCTCAAACTGTGGCTAGTAAATTTCCAGATTGTGCAGACACTTCAGTGAGGGGCCTGGAGTGTGGAGGAAGTGGAGCAGAGCTCCTCACTGATGTGCAGTGGACATGTAACTGAGTGAGAAGTAGATATTTGTTGTTTAAACCACAGAGATTCGGGGATTATTTGCTACCACAGCATAACTTAGCATATCCTAAATGATATTGACACTAACGGTAGAAATGGTGAAAATTAAGTAGATTTAGGATGCAGTTCAGAGGTTTGATTGACAGGACTTTCTGACAGATTAGAGATAAATGGCAAAACGAAGAAAAACCAAGGATGACCACGACAATACAATAAGCCCATAGCTGGCGTTGCTAATCAGTTATAGCTCTTGTTCATACCGAGCTCAATTCCGTTTCACAAGCCTTATTAACACAAGCTCTAGAAATGTACTAGAGTAAGAAGGAGAGATGAATGATACGACTGGCCTTACCTGGGAGAGTATGGTCTCTTGCATCTTCTAATTCTTATAGTCTTTGACTCTATTAGGGACTTAGAGTCAGTTGGTTAGAATTTTTTATCATTGGGTTGGGATGAAGTGAACACAACCAAATTCATTTCAACCTCCCCCAACAATAAAACTGAGGACATTTCTATACCATTACTAACTTCAGAGAAAGTCAGGAAATAACTGAAGCATTAAAAGACATCTACCTCACGGGCTTCCCTGGTGGCGCAGTGGTTGAGAGTCCGCCTGCCGATGCAGGGGACACGGGTTTGTGACCCGGTCTGGGAAGATCCCACATGCCGCGGAGCTGCTGCGCCCGTGAGCCATGTCCGCTGAGCCTGCGCGTCCGGAGCCTGTGCTCCACAACGGGAGAGGCCACAACAGTGAGAGGCCCGTGTACCGCAAAAAAACAAAACAAAACAAAACAAAAACATCTGCCTCAATAAATATTTTATGAAAACCAAAAATCAGAAAAGAAGAACTGACTTCTTGAGTAACAACTATTGGTAGATTTAGGTGTTCAAAAAACTTACCCTAAAATACTTCACCCTAAAGCTATATTTGATTGAACTAGATTTAAAAGGGAATTGACACAACAAACTGGTGAATATAACAAAAAAGAAGCAGACTCACAGATATAGAAAACAAACTAGTGGTTACCAGTGCGGGGGAGAGGCAATATAGGGTTGAGGGAGTGGGAGGTACAAACTATTGGGTGTAAGATAGGTTCAAGGATGTATTGTACAATGTAAGGAATATAGCTAATTTTTTGTAATAACTGTAAGTGGAAAGTAACCTTGTCAAGTTGTATAAAATTTTAAAATTAAAACTAAAAGATAAAAAGGAATTTCAAAAGTCCTTTGTTGAAAACCTTGCCTTCATAAGGACTGTGGCTCTGACACTGATTATGTGACTCTGGACAAGTCACTCTAACCTCTCTGAGGTTTAACTTAGTCATTTATAAATCAGGAGTAATCATGAAGGTTGTTTTGAGAATTAAATTAAGTAACGTGTATAAAACTCATTGTCAACTACACAGTAGTAGTCTAATAGGTGGAATTATTATTATTTTTAAAGACTGAACTACAGTCTTTCCCAGAAAAGTCTGGTTCTCTTTCCCTTATTTTTGAGCCCACATAAAACCTGATGAAGCTACGAAGGAGACATGAGAAGTTTAAATCACTATAAATTCGAATCATGACACTGTGGCATTGTCAATATATCACTGCCCTCTGACCCTGCATATCAACTCATGTGGGAGAAATTAAATCACTATTCACTGTTAGTTATTAGAACTAATGAAATCAGTAGAGCATGCTCTCACTAATTCAAGCATTTGTTAAGCAGTTTCTTTTTTTTTTTTTAATTTATTTGTTTATTTGGCTACGTTGGGTTTTTGTTGCTGTGCACAGGCTTTCTCTAGTTGCCGTGAGCGGGGGCTACTCTTCATTGTGGTGCACGGGCTTCTCATTGTGGTGGCTTCTCTTGTTGCAGAGCATGGGCTCTAGGCTCATGGGCTTCAGTAGTTGTGGCGCACAAGCTTAGCGGCTCCACGGCATGTGGGGTCTTCCTGGTCCAGGGCTCGAACCTGTCTCCCCTGCATTAGCAGTCAGATTCTTAACCACTGCGCCACCAGGGAAGCCCTGTTAAGCAGTTTCTGGTAATAATCACATAGACTAATCTTAGCTTCATTCTCCCCACCCCCAACAAACCCTACTTCTAAGAGGCTGATAGAAGGAACATATCCGAACCTAGCTCCCAAATCACTCCAACACCAATTTCTCAATTCCCTAGATTTTAACAATGGAATTAAAGCATGACAGCTGAACACCAGAGATACAAGGTATTGATAAAAGAAAGGGAGCCCACCAAAAAGAATCTTTGAGTGACCATTAAGTTTAATGCATGCACATAACAATAGCAATTTGGTCATAAGATTTGAAGACACCCTGTATCTCTATTACGGTGCTGCCATGAAAAATAAAGCAAACTAGTCTTGACAATAATTTAGAAATGTGATTAAATCCAATCATGGGTAGGTACAATTTTAAAGAGTTTCTCTAATTAGATTCTGAACAAATTCAACCACATCTTGACTTTTTTCCCTTTGGGATATCCAATAACTTAGATAAGACGTGTAATGTCTATTCCCTAAGTCATTAGTTTTAGTTAACAGCTAATTGAGTCCTAGTTTTTGATATCAAAATTCCTCTTTGCATCTATCTCCAGGTCTACACAGCACAAAGCAATTAAAAACTCGAACAATTATACAGTAAATCTAGGGAAGTTAACTAATAAGATACATTCAGACTCTGGTTCTGTTTAGAGTGTTTCATTCAAAATTACCTGAAGGCCTGTTTGTAGTATGAATCCACATGCTAGTTTCTGATTCTCCACTATGACAGTAGTTTTAAGAAATATTTATTGAACACTTATAATGGGCCAGATAGTTGTGTTAGGCACTAGGAGTGCAAAAATGATTTACACTTTCCTGCCCTCGAGGTGCTTAGAGTCTAATAAGAAAGACACACGAACCACACTGACACAATGTGATAAATGCTTAGGGAGATGCACAGGTGATGCTGAACTTTCAGCACACCTTGGCTTCCTCAAAGAGATGATACCTCAGCTGAATTATAAAGATACACAAGAGTTATTCACACAGATGGATTAAAGCAGGCACCTCGGACACAGGAAACAGCCTGATCAAAAGAAATGTAGGCGAAAACAACTATACCTCAACTAAACTAAAAAAAAAAAAGGAGGAGCCACAGATTTGGAGACAATGATTTGCAGTTCAGCTTGGGATGTGTTGTAGGAGAATGAAGTAAACCTAGCAGGCATCTTGATAGAAAACAAACAAAGCTGAGAGGAGAGTTAGGGCTGGGAATGGAGATTTGGAAGTCATCAAATGGCGCAGGAGAGGAAGACAGGGAAACACACCAAGGGAAAAGATCGTAAGGTGAGCTTGGGATCTTGAGGAGCACCCAGGCTTAAGGGGTGGAAAAAGGGGAAGAATTCATGACAGGAAAACAGAGAAATGGTCAGAATGCTAGAAGAACCAGGAAAGAAACCCAGAATGTTGAAAGTTTCAAGGAGATGGCCAACAATGGCAAATAAACACCAAAATGCAACTAATACCAGCCTAAAGTAATATGCATTCTATTTAGCCATAGGAAGAACATTTACAATCTCTTAAGCCATTTCAATGGTGTCGGAGGAGTAGGAAGGGGAGCACGAGTTTAGATTGCGCTTCTTGACTAAGAAGAGGAATGAGCTGAAGGAAAGTTAAAGAAATAAGAAGGCATTCTAAACTAAAAGGAAAGGAGTACTAGAAAGTAAGAGATTGACTAAGTAGAGAAGACAGAAGATAGTGGAAGTGTTGAGGATGCTGTGGAAATGTGAAGGAGTGGGGAGAACGGCTTTAGATAGGCCGATGTTCTTAATATTTTTTACTGTGGCCCACTGTAAGAAATACATCTCACACAGTACACCCTCAAAGATATACTCACAATCATAGATGTAAAGCAAAGTTTATGAGACAATATTTGCCCTTACAACATATTGTGTACCCTGAAATTTTCTTTTCATTCTACTTTATTCCATTAAAAAGTGCTAGTCATACCCTGATAGTTGATTTCATGCCCTCCTGACACATCAGGGCCCACAGTTTTCAAGAACACTGGAATGAATGACTCTTCAATCTCAAACTTCAATCTCTAAATCTCTAAACCTTCCAAAGTTAGAAAAAAAATAAAGTAGGATAGAGATGAGGATAAATATATAGTTATACAGAGTAAGTTGAGGTATTTCAGTCCTCACGGCCTCACTTTTCTTTCCTTTTTTTTAGTTGAAGTATAGTTGATTTACAATGTTGTGTTACTTTCAGGTGTGCAGCAAAGTGATTCAGTTATACATACATATATATCTTTTTTTTTTCAGATTCTTTTCCCTTATAGGTTATTACAAAATATTGAGTATAGTTCCCTGTGCTATACAGTAGGTCCTTGATGTCTATTTTGTATATAGCAGTCCATATCTGTTAATCCCAAATTCCAAATTTATCCCTCCCCCCCTTTCCCCTTAGGTAACCATAAGTTTGTTTACTGTGTCTATAGGTCTATTTCTATTTTGTATATAAGTTCATTTGTACATTTTTTAAGATTCCACATATAAGTGATATCATATGGTATTTTTCTTTCTGTCTGGCTTACTTCATTTAGTATGATCACCTCTAGGTCCATCCATGTTGCTGCAAAGGGCTTATTTCATTCTTTTTCACGGCTGAGTAATATTCCATTGTATATATGTACCACATCTTCTTTATCCATTCATCTGTGGATGGACACTTATGTAACTTCCACATCTTGGCTATTGTAAACAGTGTTTCAATGAACACTGGGGTGCACGTATCTTTTCAAATTATGGATTTCTCCAGATATATGCCCAGGAGTGGGATTGAAGAATCATATGGTAGCCCTATTTTTAGTTTTTTAGGGAACCTCCATACTGTTCTTCTTAGTGGCTGTACCAGTATACATTCCTACCCACAGTGTAGGAGCATTCCTCATTGTAGTTTTGATTTGCATTTCTTTAATAATTAGTGATGTTGAGCATCTTTTCCTGTTTCTTTTAGCCATCTATATGTCTCTTTTGGAGAAATGCCTGTTTAGATCTTCTGCCCATTTTTTGATTTTTTTTTTTTAATATATATTGAGTTGTGTGAGTTTTTTGTATATTTTGGAAATTAATCCCTTGTTGGTCACATCATTTGCAAATATTTTCTCCCATCCTGTAGGTGTCTTTTCATTTTGTTTATGGTTTCCTTCGCTTGCAAAAGCTTTTAAGTTTAACTAGGTCCCATTTGTTTATTTATGTTTTTATTTCCATTACTCTAGGAGACACAGTCAAAATGGTATTGCTAGAATTTATGTCAAAGAGATGGCCTCACTTTTCTTAAAGTAAAAGTTGAGGTCATTAGTTGAGTCCAGGGAGAATGGAGCAGGGTGGAGGGCATAATGACAATGATGAAGGTATAGAAAAGTCACTGAGGAAAATGAAACAGGATGCTGAGCAGAGAGAAGGAAAAGGCTGCCCAGTGGTGCTGAGGACCCATTTAAGCCAGAAAGCAAGCATTTGTTGTAGCCCCAGTCTTGATGGTTCTACTGATCAGGTTCTCGGTTCCATCAGGTTTGTCAGTTGTATTTGCTACTCTTTCACCAGAGAATCTGGTAAATTCTCAACAAATTGTTACTGAGTGAATGTTACTCTACCTAGGTGAGCTAGTTCACTACCTGAGTTGAAAATGTCATACTGGCCATTTCAATTCCTGTCTCTTGTGCAGAAAAGATACAATGCACCCTCCTTAGATCCTCCTACCTCCCGCCACCCCCACTAAGGCTTCCCTTGGGAGCTTCTGCACTCGGAGAAGTGTTGAACTGTCCAGTTGACAGCACTGAGCATGGCACTTGGCACCTTGTAGGTGCAAGTTGTTTATTGATTGGCATCTAGCTTGTGATACGTTGTGAGAGCGCTCTGTATAACCAACTTTGTGTTTATGCTGTTTGTCCAACAGGACAATTCTATGCAATGAAACTGTGAAACAGTTCTCTGTGTTTGAAGCAATCTAGCTCCATTCATTCATTCAACAAATATTTATTGAACCCCAACTACATGCCAAGCACTAGGGCAAGCACAGGGATTGAGTGTGAACAAGAATGACAGGGTCCCTGTGCTTAGGGAGATAATATCCTCTCTGGGGGAGAAAGAGAGATGACTTTGTTTTATTTGGTTTGGTTTTTGAGTGATGGGGGAGGGGGGTGTGGACCGTACACGTGCAGGAAGAGAGAACAGCACGTGCAAGCTTAAGGCTGTTATGACGTGGTTCATGGTGCTGGAATGTTCCAGGAACTGAGATGAAGCCAATATGACCACAGCCCAGTGATGGAGGGGACAGGCACAGACTGGGGGTCTTGCAGGCATGTTAAAAATATCCATCTCCTAAGAACAAAGGAAAGTCATTTTGGATAGGGGAATGATGAACAGGTTGCCATTCCTGGATGTACCTAGGCGTCTGAATACTTAACCAATTGTTTATCCTAGTGAGGTATCTCTCAGCTGGCAGATCAGTCGCAGATCTGGTTTCTGTTTTGCTTTGTTTTGCTCTTGTAAGTATTGCTGAGCAGGGTCTGCAGTTTTGAGCCACTTCCCTTCCACCCTCACAATTTCATTTTAATTGTCTAGGAGAATCTTCTTCTTCTCCCCCTTCCAACTTTCAGGCCAAATGGTGATAGGAGTCTTTGGAAGAAATTTACATTATTAAGAGCCTGGGGTTTGCAGAGAAGATAGGACTGAGCACTCAGGAAGTTTTAGAGGCGAGCTTAAATTTCAGTATCACAACAGAAGGCAGTAGGGAAATTTCTCTTTGTCAGAGTGGAGGGGTTTGCCTCCACTCCAGTCCACAATGTTGACTTCATTCCAAAGGGGGAATCTGGGAACTTCTAACTCCATTTTGCGGTGTCAGTTCTCTTCTGGATTGCCTGTTGCCCTGGGAGCTTCGGAATTCACAGGAACAACTCCCTTCCTTTCCCTCAGCTCCAGTGGTGACTGCGGTTCTAGGCTGGGGTGCAGAGCTGACTCGGGGAAGTACACCAGGCCGGGTGTGGCAAGGGAAACTAAGTTCCCAGGGCATGGACAAGGTTTATGTCTGGTGTCTGCAAATCCCCAGGCAGAATAATTCATTCAAATGACAACAGAGTCCTGCTCAAGGTGGGTGCCCAAGATTCAAGCACAGCTGTACCTCAGGGAGGCCTGGCAGTCTTGCCCCTGTGGCCACGGACATGGGGCTGATGCACTGTGTGTATTTTATTCAAAATAACTGCTCCTTGACAAGGAGACCATGACTCCAGTCTTAAGCAACCACCTTCGTTAACTGTGAAGGATGGAAGCTATTGTCGCCTTAGGAGAAAAAGCAGGAGCTGTTAGTTTTGTAATTATCTCCACTCCATTTGCTGACCTTTGACTTCTGCCTCTTATGCATTCTGAAACTCACCCTCCCACCCTGCTAAATCAACCCCAGTTCTGGGAAGTTTCGCATTTTCCCCTCAGCTCTTTGGACCCATCAAAGAAAATTTTCTTTAATTTAAAAAAATGTTCTATGATTGCAATGAAATGCAATTAACTCAACAAACAGAACTGGCTTTGAGGCCGAGCTCTGTGTTTTACTATTTCAGCAATCTAACCCCATCGAACCTTAGTTTCTCAGCTATACAATAGTGGAGATAATAAAAGTCATGTTGATGGGTTGTTGGGGAGATTAAATTCAATGAGATGATGCAGTGATTGGCACGTAGCATGTGCTCAATAAAGCATACACTATGTCCTCCACTAATCCAGGCAGCAGTGAATCATCTGGGGATTGATCTTATAGAGAGATCTTGGACACGAAGAAAATCTGAAGTTTGTCCACTGCAGCTCAGTTCTGTGTCTTCTTTGGTGGTGCAGAATTTAGACAGGATTTCCAGCAGCTCTAACTGCCTAGGTGAGGCGGTGTGGGTGGGGATGAACCACCTGCTAGATGCAGCTCTGCGTTATACAGATGTGCTTCAGGACTGCATGCCCTTCCAAGCAAATGGATTCATGTAATGGAAGTACAAGTATTCTTTATGTAGAGTCCAAATGCAGAGACAGGCTAGTTCCAAGCCAATAAACTCAGGGTTCCAAAGTCTTAATTTCCTAGAATTTGGTGAAATCCTCCCATAAACTGCTGGTGGGTGAGTTTGGAAACAACAGGCTAATCAATCCCATGCTTCATCCCTGTCTGTAGCTAATTCCACAGCGTGGAACCTTCTCACTGGGCCTTGGGGATGCTCGCTTTCACAGCCCTCCATTGAGGTGACTCATAGCTTGTTTACTGAACCTTGGATGGGCTTCTGGGCTCTGTGCAAAGTGTTCTGGAAACAACCCCTGTCCTTAAGTTCCCTTCCAGTCTTCTGTTTGTGAGTAAAATTGTACTTCTCCTTGCCCCCAAACGTACCTGGTTCTTTGCTACCTCCAGACCCTGGCTTGTGCTGTTTCACTTCCGGAATACCATCTCTGTTCCTTCCTCTCCTCCCTAACCCTGTTATCTCTGCTTGTCAACATTCTTCCTATTTGATTTAAGCTCAGTTCAAATACCACTCCCCCTTCTTCCTCTGAATTCTCAGCTTAAAGTCCTCATCTTATTCAAAGAATTACTTGGAGTATCATTTCTCCATGTATACATTTCTCTCCCCTAATTCAGTGTAATATACTAGGGAGAGAAATCATCATTACTAGTCTTGGTGTCTCCCATGACATTTACAGAACTTAACAGTGGACACTAAGGGTTGAGTGATTGATTGAGTCAATTCATTCATTCCACAAATATTTACTGACTGCCCACTATGGACCAGGCACTGTTCTAGATGTAGAGGATACAGAGGTGATTAGATAAGCAAAGTCCCTGTTCTTGAGAGTTCACATTCTGTATGAATAAATTCCAAAATTGTTTAAAAAGTAAAGGCAAGAGATATTAAAACAACAACAACAACAAAAAACAACTAAAAAACCTTGATGTTCTCACAAGACAAGAAACTATTGCAAATATCTACTCTCTTTGTTATTCCTATCCTGATTTTCCCATCGACTAATATTTGATTTAAATTATCACCTTCTATTGTTTAGTATTTGCTGGGAACTCTGCTAAGTGCTTCACAGAAAATATTTCATTTCATCGTCACAACAATGCTAAGAAACAAGAACTAGTAATCCATTTGAGGAAACCATAGCCCCTGAAGGCTAAATAGCCTACCCAGGCACAAGAGCGTAAGGGAATGAAAATGCTGAGATTAGAACCCCACTCTACCTGACTCCACACAGACTATCTCTCAACCACTGTGTTGTATCAACCTTCAAACCTTAGCAACAAGAGTCTCAATGCCATAAACCACATGACCTACAGCTTGCATTTGTTGGTCTTCTGCTAGGCAAAGTTCCCCTGAAACCAGCCTTCGTTGCCAAAGCGTTGCATGCCCCTTCTGATATACGTTATCAACTGGAAACATTTTCTCCATAAATTTCAACAAGCTCAATTGTTACATTTAGAAAAACATGAGTCCAGTGGTTCCTTTCTCCAAAGATCATGTGTTGGGACAGCAGCCATTGTTAACCTGGGGTTCACCGTGTCACGTGCAACAACAGCTTAACCCCTTGGCAGGATTGCCACACCCGTCCACCCAACATGGCAAACTACTCACAACGTGTCCGTTCTCCACACATTGTCAATGATTAATTTATAAATCACATTCTAAAGCTCTCATGATTTCAACATAAGATGCCCCTATTGGGATTTGATACGATTCTATCCAATATCTATCCAATTCTATCTATCCAATTCTATCCAATATCCAATACGATTCTTCCCTGTGGGAAGCAGATCCAAACAGAATCAGTTGACCTTACAGGCAGATTCACGTAGTCCTTAAAATAAGGCGTTGCGGAGCCAGCCCCAGTGGAGAACGACAGTCTTTCAAATTTATTATCTCCACTGACTATGTCTGGAACACACTCCTCATTCGATAAATGTCTGTTGAATAAATGAATGGGTAAATGATTTTTTGAATCAGTCTGAAAATAATTTAAGGTAACATGTATAGTGTGGCCAAAAGAACATTGAGCTTGCCGGTTTAAAAAAACTAAAAAAGAGGTTTTAATTCCTGGCTCTGCTACTTAAGACCTGTATTGTGTGCGGCATCATGCAAGTAAATGAACTGCTTTACAGTTGCTATAAATTGAGGATATTATTTGGCCCCACTGTTGAGAAGAAAAAATGGAATAACATGGCAGAGCACCCAACAGTCTTGGTACATGGTAGGTCCTCACTGTTGTTTCTCTCCTTCAAAAAAGAAAATCCACTTGGCTGGGTTGCACTTTTCTGTAAAACATAAATGGAAAGAGTTAGATTAGATCTGGGGTGCACTCTTCTCTTGAAACTCCTTGTTGTTTGGAGAAGGGAGTACGGAGTAGGGGTTCTATAATTTTAAAAAGTCATTGACGGTCCACAGACAAGTGCTGAGTTACTCTACTTGCTGGGAAGTCGGCAGTGGCACATTATCTCACAATGGCCAGGTTGTTGTGCTGCTTGAAATAGCTGCAGGATTTAGCTGTAAGTTAGTTGAACTTCATAATGGAGGGAGTTTCAAGTAACCAGAAGTTCCAATTATCCCACATCAGTGAATGTTACTCTCATCTTCCAGAGGTTTTCAGTCCAGTGATCTGATCTATCTCCAGATATCAGAGTCCAAATAAGGGAGAACGAAGTAAGCAAGATCTCAAGAAAACGCTCAAGAGTGCTTGAAACACGATAATGTAATGTCAGCTCATCTGACTTGTTCACGCATTTCCATAGGCTCTGCCATCAAGTAGCTTCAAGAACTGTAGGTAAAGCTCAGGGCGCCAGTTCCGGGTACAGAGCAGACTCTCAAGAAATGTTACTGCCTCTCCTCACTTTTCTCCTATAAGAGATCCTCATATCACAGACACGGTACTTGGGCAAAAGCTAAAAGTTGATCAGAGAAAGAGGAATAAGAGAGTGCAGGGCAGTGGCTTTAGCAGCTGCCAAGCTAGTGGCTTTGAGCATGTTTTTCGCCTGTGTAACTGAGTGACAACCACTTGCAAGTTAATTGTCTCTTTCTACCCTCTTATTGGTTCTTTGAGATAGGTATTGTTATCCTCCTGGTGACAGATAAGGACAACGGCTATCAGAAAGGTTAGAAAGTTCCCCAAGATCACACAGCTTGTGTGTACTAAAGCCTGATTAGAACCCAAGGTCCCTTTGACAGCAGATTATGGTTCTCATCTCCATACCTCCAGATCTTCAGCTCTAAAATGGCATATTAATCTTTTCGCATCTCTAAATCTCTAGCAATTTATTATTTAATTCATTCAAAAATATTTGAGGTTCTACTATGCTAGGTAGAGTTGGGTGATATTGGGAAGAATAAAACGTGAAATTTAAGATCTATGTGGACACACATAATAATAACACAAGATAGAAG
Source organism: Pseudorca crassidens (assembly GCF_039906515.1). NCBI lineage: Eukaryota > Metazoa > Chordata > Mammalia > Artiodactyla > Delphinidae > Pseudorca > Pseudorca crassidens. The sequence goes on along the minus strand of NC_090304.1, from coordinate 71,714,440 downwards.
TAGAGACAGTCCCCAAGCGGTTTTAGAAAAAGGGCCCAGGGACTTTAGAAGAGAAAGGAATTTGTCTTGCTGAGCAGGCCAAATGAGACTTCCTGGTGGAGAAAGAACCTGCTCTAGACCTCAAATGTCTACTCAGTGTCCAGAGCAAGAGACTCTTCTACTTCCCAGGGACTGAAACTCCTGAGCTTTTTCTGCTTCTCCATTAAAGTTGAGAGAACCCCTCTGTGAATTGAGAGCTTGATGGTATTTTGGACAATTTAAAAGCAAGAGAACTCCGAGTGTCCATAATAAAGTACACTTCAAAATGCTTGCTTTAAAAGGCCATGACATTTAAGTTTCAGTTCACCTAAATTCTTCAATTCATCATCTTTGCCATTTGTTCCACAAATCATGGACACATGGACATCCAAATAATACAGGAACCTTACCATAAAGCTTCTCCTCTTGGTTTGGGAGGGTAAGGGTTTGGATTTCAAACGCTTGACACTAAACAGAGCTCTGCTTGGGTAGAAGTCATGCTATGGCAACAGCAAACACAAGGACACTCAGTATTTGCCAGGTGTGGTTCTAAGTGCTTTACATATATTATTCTCATTTAATATACACAGTTACCCTATGAGGCAGATACTATTAATATTCCCATTCGCAGATGAAACTCCAAGAGGTTAATTAATTTGCCAAATGTCATCCAGCTAGTAAGTGTCAGAGCCCAGGAATAAACTGAAAAAGCCCAGTTCTGGAGAATATGCTCATCACCACGATTCCACATGGCTTCCTTCTATGCTTACCCAGGTTGATTTACCTGGTTTAAAAGTAATAAAGGAAGAACAACTAGCACTATTCTAATATTTGGGGAAAGCCAAAAGTGTTTTGTTGTTTGTTCATCTTTTTGTTTCACTGTAAACTTTTGGTTCAATGCATAGTCATAGTGGTCTCAATTTTGTAGGCTTAGATTTGAAAAATGATTGTTAAAATGTTTGTATTGCTATTTTCCTAACTATAAATGTAAATCAAGGTCATTGTAGAAAAATGTTTAAATACAGAAGAGACGAAAAAGAAAACAAGTCACTTATGAAGTAACCCCTGTTTACATTTTGGGGTATTTTGTGGTCAATTATTTTTTCCTACGTAGAGCTTTAGCTTTGCCTTCTAGAAGTGCCTATTGAGGATCATGGTATACCCAGTTTAGTTTCTTGACCTTTGTCCATTTTGTACCTTGTTACTAAAAATTCTTCTGAAGCCTGAGGCTTCAGAAGAGGGCAGAAAAATATTCCACCAATTGGATATCCTATGGCTTATTTCATCAAACCTCTATTTCAAGCATTCAGACTGTTTCCATTTTCCTGATTAAAATAAATGCTTCAATAAGCATCTTTGTACATTTTTATAACTGATATTACTTTCTTAGGCTTTGTTAAGATTATATCAGATTTGCTTAACTAATTCCACAAATACTAAATATCTACAATGTGCCAACTGCAGAGCCTGAGGACACTATGGTGTTACTGCGTCAAAGGGGAGGAATATGGTTAAGAATCTTGACATGTGGCTCAGGGTTTCATTTGAAAGGTTGTTTGAGTCATTTATGCTACGTGAGCTGTTGAAGAGTTTGCATTTCACTGAATCCTATATGGATTAAGAAACATATTTTCCAGTTGAAAGATGACAATTATGTTTCATTGTTGCCTTTGTATTTCTTTGATTTTGAGTGAGGTTATACTTTTTGGTATATTTATTATTCATAAATGTTTAATTTTTAAATTCTTGTTCACGCCTAGTCTAATTGAAGAAATTTCTCATTTCATATTTCTTTATAGCTTGAGAAAATGCAAAAATACTGCCTGAAAGCCTTAATGTTGCCTTTTAGTACCCATAAAAGTCAAGGTCAGGCTTTTGATGCCTTCAGCTCTCAGAAATCTGGGTTACTGGAGAATATCAAAACTGGGCACACTGTATGAACTGAGGGCTTAGAATTACCTGGGCAGAGATAGTAAACAAATTTGGGCAGAGGTATAAAATCTGTCTCCTGGCTGAAGGAAGTTAACTGTATTAATAGTTGGAGTTCTTCTTTCTACAAAATAGTTTTTAAATCCTAGTTTTGTCTCTAAGGTTAATTGTTACTTAATATAATAGCATAAATTAGCATAGTCATGTCACTTAATGGAACATGTGCATTTCACTGAATCTTAGATGCATACAGTATTTCAAAGTACTTTAAAAAGATTTTCACAATCTATTGTCAGAAATGATGTCCATTTACCTTTGCCATATTCCATCAGTTAGAAGTAACTAGGTCCAGCTCACACTTAAGTGGTCACACAAGGGCATGAAAATCAGAAGGTGGAGATTGTTGAGGACTGTCTCCGAGGCTGCCACTCACACTCTCTATGCTTTACAGTTTTATTTTTTTCATAACACTTATCATCAGCTAAAATTATTTGCTTATGTTTTTATTGTCTATCTCCCTTCTCTAAACCGTAGCTCCATAAGGGCAGGGGCTTTGCCTTGTTTGCCACATTACTCCCAGAACCTCAACTGTAATTGGCACATAGTAGGTTTTAAATAAACATTGTTTAGTTACTTAATTAACTTATTTATTAATCTGATAGACTACAATGGACTGGGAAAGCAGTATTTTAGTGGTCAAGGGCAAAGTCTGTTAAGTCAAACAGACCTGACTTAAATTCCTGTCTTTGCCACTCACTAGCTGTGTAACCTTGGGCACATTGCCTCAATGTCCACATCTGGAAAATGGGGATAACATTATGTACCTTGCTGAGTTATTGGAATTCACTTTAATCATATATAGAGATATGCAATATCATATATATTCACTTTATATCATATTGTATATATGTATTTTATTGTATTTATTTTATTTTGTATATATACACATATATATTTTAATACTACATAGATTTTATACCATATATAGTATATATTTTATATTTTTATATTTATTTTATATGTAGTATGTATGTGTGTGTATATATATATATATATAAAGACTGAGAGAGAGAGAGAGAACTTGGTACACAGTAAGCGTCCAGTACATGGTCATTATCACTACAATTATAACAATTCAAAAGATGATTCTCCTGACCTGTGGGTAAACGCAGCCCAGCAACTGATGCTTTGCACTGGGCTCCTCTGCTGTGAACAGCTGCCTGAAGAGGAGGGTGTGTGTCACTTCCTCACACCCACCCAGGGTCTTGTTTGGCCAAACGTAGCCATAGAGAAGGAGAAGTTGAGGGCGGGCATCCCAAAGGAGAGGTCCACATTGTGTGGAGCTCATTTCTAGTTACTCCCCAGCTCCTGGTCTCCGCCCTCAGGTCGAGCTGCTGACCTTCACGGTGAGCTTGTGCCAACCCCTCCACACCCTTTCACTCTGGTACCCTAGTAACGGAGGGGGAGGCCCTGCCCTGAAGTTTCCCAGTGCCACCTGGGGTTTGGGAGCTAGCTGCGCCTGACCCCAAAGGAGGGCAGGGCTCTATAGGAAACCAACCCTCGGCACATGTCTTGACCATCTGAACTAAAGTGCCAGGGTCACAGTCTGATGAAACAAGAGAAGTCAATCAGATTGGGGTTAAAATTTTCCACTTACAGCAAATGATTCAGTTTCACACTAATCAACAACAATACATACACACATTTATAGTAATAATGTGTCCATTATGTCTTTGTCCAACTACTCCACACACATTCATGTAGTACCATGTACCAAGTGGATTCACAGATGGGAGAAAGGATATTATAAAATCATGACAGAGTGCTGCAGGAGCTTGGAGGGAACACCTAATTCAGACAGTTATAAGGGAAAAAAAAACATTGAAATGGGTTTGGAGGAATAAGAGATTCCTTCCTTCAACTCATACTTATCTTACTTACTCTTACTCTGTGCTCTTACTCTATGCTCTATGCTCAGGTAAGTGCAAGGTAATGGAGAAAAACAGTGAATGAGATACAGTTCCTGCCCTCAAATTGCTCATGGTGCTGTGGGGAATCAATCGGTAGGTGAGAAGTCTCCTGGGAGTAGATGGGTGCAGGACTTTAGGAAAGGGAAGTCCATGGCTTGTTTGGGAGACAGTATGGTAGGTTGGCTAGAATACATGAAACGCAGGGTGAGGGGAACTTGGCGGGAGTTGGTGGGAGGCAGCCTGAAGGGAGAGGTTTGGTTTCGATGTGAAGAGCCTCATGCCAAGCTAAGGAGTTTCCGCAGTATTCTGTAGGCAACATCAAGCTGGAGAAGGTGTGTGCAGAGGAATGATGTTACTGGATCCATGTCTACAAACACCCCTCAGGCACTTGTGTTATGTATAGGTCGGGGAGAACTATTTTCCAATTTTCCAAGCAAGAAATGACTGGGCCCTGACCTAAGACATGGGCAAGTGCAGAGAGAGAGAGATGGGGAGGGATTCAAGAACTAGATCAGAGGAAGAAAAACTATCACATATTGGGAAATAACTGCCTATTCTCAAAGGATGTTAGAGTCCTTTTGAATCACCTACTCCATCTCTGTTTCACAGATCAGAAAACATTCTTCCAGGAAGGTCAATAATTTGCCCAAGCATACAGATGCCAGGTTCATCCAGTCTGAAGTGACATCAGTAATTTTGGTTAATGCCATATGTATTAGTTTCTTAGGACTGCTGTACCTCAAAGCAGGTGCCTTAAAACGACAAATTTATCACCTCACTTTTCTGGAGGCTAAAGTCTGACTGAAATCAAGGTGTCAGCAGGGCTGGCCGTGCTCCCTCTGAAACGTGTAGGAGAATGTGGTTTCCTGGCAATCTTTAGTGTTTCTTGGCTTGTGGATGAAGCCCTCCAATCCTCTGTCTTCGAACTGCATCCTCCCTGTACATGTCTATCTTCACACCATCATTATCTTGGAAGGACACCAGTTATATCTGATAAGGGACCAGCTCTACTCCAGTATGACTTCACTTAATTTAACTAATTACATCTGTAATGAACCTATGCCCAAATAAGGTTGCATTCTGAGGTACTGGGGGTTAGGACTTCAACATATTTTGGAAGGGGGACACAAATCAACCTATAGCACCATATCAAGTTGTCCTGACACAAAATGGCACTCTCTTGGAATAAATTAGCTTCACCTTGCCTAAATACAGGAAAGGATCTACTAGGGCCTATATACAGAGGTCCAATCAATCAAAAACAGGCAGGTCTGGACTCTTGGTTAAAGTGCAGGTGCAATTTTACCCATTTCTAACTTCTCTGCTTGGATTTGAAATGATTGTAATAACGGAGGTAGGTCAGGAGATCTCAGATTTCTGTCTTATTGTATCCCTACTCAGTATCTCCATTCTGCTGTCCTAATATGGGCTGATCTTTCACAAGTCCCTGAGCTTTGCCCACAAGCTATCAGTTTATCTCTCTGTAAAGTGGGATGAAGGTATCTTCTCAATACCTTCTCTCTGGTGCAATAAGCCTTGAGTGAACAGAGAATCTAAGACATTATATCTTAGACAAGCAAATGCATATTTCAAGAGAAAGGCCCTGTTGAAATAATAGAATGTTACCGTTTCTGTAATCTTCTTGACTGCTGACTAAAGAGGAACCAAGGAGTCTAAAATAGCTAATTCGGTCTCGCCCAGGAAGTACACCCCCCCACCCCGACTTCCTCCTGTCTTCTCCTCCGGGCACCACAGCTGCTCTGACCTCTAACCTGCCCCGGGGCTTTCACATCCTCTAAGACTCCCAGTCTGTCCCAGTCGCAGAACGCTTTTCTAAACTCTGGGCACAAGAAGCATGTGCCCTTCAGGGATGTTTAGATGAAGAAGGGGATGAACAGGATGGGTTCAGATACTTGACAGTTCCATCTTTCTTGTCAAGAGTGCCAGGGCTTTAGAGAAGTATTAGAAAGCCCACCGCATTCATCTCAAGGCTTCCAGAAAAGTGAAACTTAGATCACAATAAAGCCACCTTCATTTGGAGTTTGGGGTCATTCAAACAGAGCCTGAGCTGAAATTTAATTTCGTCCTAGCAGTAAGGATTTGCTGAGCAAATTAATGCTAGAGTGTAAACAAGGCTTCCCAAGTACGCCTAAGAGCCTGTAAGGGACGACCCGCTTTCAAGGCTTGGAAGCAATCTTTTTCATGGTAATTACAAACCCTTCGGTATTTGTGAATGCGGGTCCCTCTGGGATTTCTATTTGCCAACAAGTTGTTTATTTCCAGTGTAAAGGGGGCGGTGGGTCTATGAATTATTGAGTAGCTACAACGCGCCTGCCTGTGCTCAGTGAGAGATTGTTCCTCTATATCTTCACAGCCATCCTTGAAGCTAAGCATTGCCCCAGTCTGCACCTGTGGAACGGAGATTTGACCTCAAGGGGCAGAGCCGGTAAGTAGTGGAACTGGGATTCAACCTTGGGTGAATCTGATCTCCAGAACCCATATGCTTTCCTCCAGCAGAACCACCCTTTGAACATGTTAGGTCTGCTTTTCTCTAAAATAAATTCCCAGAGTCAGTCTTCTCAATATTTCAAAATGGCTTGCCCCTAATTAGCCCTAATTAGCTAGCTTTTCTCAACTCTGTCTTCATTTCAGTAATGAGGAAAAAAAGAGGCAGTCGTCCAAGAACCAAGCTGTCGAAGGAGAGAGAGGTTACGGCAGGTCTGGGCTTATAAAATCCTAGTCCGCGGTGCTTCCTGAGACCTATGGCACTGAAGGAGACAAGGTGGAAAAGCACTCCCTCTTTGTTACATACATTTTGCTTTTGGAAAGATGTTTCCACCACTTGCAGGAGAGATGCCTCTGGCCTTAGTGCCAAGTTAGTGCAATTGTCCTCCCGCAGTGCAGGCTGGGTAGGTGAGGAGCCGGCCTGGGAAGTGTAAGAAAGAGACTGGGATGCTGCGTGAGTAGATTTAACCTTTTGCGCCCTTTTCCGAGTCTGCTGTCACTGTATACTAAGGTCAGAAAAACTAATAAAATGCCAGAAGATAACTGCATGTTCTCAGCAGTACCACAAAGCTCTACCCTCACCAGCGTGAGCCGACTTCTGCAAGTCACCTCATAACCTTCCCACTTATTTTTAAAGCATACACAAAACACATTTTAGTGCAATTAGAGAACTGGAGCTTTTGACCCAGAAATGAAACAGCTGTTGACTTCCAGTCTGCCTGTCTCCTCAGAGAGGAGACTTGAAAAATCAGAAGCAAGTTCAAACTCTATAAGGTACAGTATTGAACTTCATATGTAGCTCATGGGCCCAGAGCTGCCCAGCAGCACATAATGCATGAAACGAAACAGGTTTCAAACAATTATAAGGCATGACATATAAATCAAGCCTTTAAAATATTTATTAATACTGCATTTTTAATTGCCAAAAAGTACTCGCCGGAGAGCATAGCTATGACTCTTATTACTCATAGGACTGGCTGTTTGGACGCGAATAATCTTAACTGCTTGCACGCCCATTGGTACCCTTTCAGCTGAGGAGCCATTGAGTCTCAGCTTCAAGTGCAGAGGAAGTGCAAAGAGCCTCTGCACTTCAGAGCTGAGCTTGCTTTGCTAGGAGACCGTTGAGCAGAATCCCAGCACGCTCTGATTCATTCTGCCTGCTGATTGGCGGTTCTCCTGGCCGCTGACGTCATCCTGTTGCTGGGTGGAAAACTTCTGCCGCACCATCCTCGACACTGACTTCATTCAGATTGTCCTGAAGGGGACGGTGTACCCAGCAGTGAAATTAGATTACAGCTCAAATGGAGTTAGAAGGTCTTCTTTTTGTGTGATCGTTTCAGTTACCTTACGCCTCTTAAATGAGAGCGTGCTTCCCCCTCCCCCATAATCTAGCAACCCGTTTTGTGTGGCAGTGTCTCCTCCAGGCCACCCAACCCCCAGCACCCTCTAGAGCACCATTTTCCTTTGAGTGTAGATGGAAGGCGTTTTAAATATCTACCAGTTGAGGCTGGCTTTCTGACTAGTTTACGTTTCCCTTTATCAACAGATTTGAAGTATGTCCTTCCTTGCCATAATGATTGTGAAGTAGTGCTTTGGACTTTCTATAATAAACCCTTTCTAGCTTTCATTTATTCTCCCAGTATTCTGTGAGGCACAGAAAACCAGGAGTGAGGGCTCACTTGTCTATTGCCTTTTACAGATTGCAAAGCCCTTTTTATGTGCATCATCTATTTGTCCCTCACAGCAATCCCACGAGTGAGGTACTATTACCTCCCCGATTTTGTAGATAAGGAAACAAGCCTCCAAATATGAAATTCTTTGCCAGCCACATAGCTCATAAATGACAAGGTGGGGACTCAAACTCAGGCTTTCTGACCTTCATTTCTGAGTTCTTCCCACCCGGACATAGCATCTTCTGGTCCTGGGAAATTAAGTGGTTTGCAAGAGCCAGTGCAGAGTAAAGAGCTAAACCAGTGCCAGGACCCACCAATCCCCCCTCTCCATACAGGGCCTTTTCTTCCAAACCTCTTGCTAGATCTCAAGAGGTTTTCTTTAGAGAGGTTCTTAGATATACATTTATTTTAGAAATTTCTAGGCTTTCACAAGCTTTTACTTATTAAGTGCAGCTTTGAGGGGGAAAAAAATAGAAGCCTAATAATTTAGATGCACATTTGCATACATTACATAATGCTTCTATAAGGGGTAAGAGTCTCTAGTTGCAGGCTTATTTTAACTTTTAATAGAATGACTTTGACAGAGCAGAAATAGCAGGCTTAGTACCCAGCTCAGGTGCTTAGATGTCAGAGACATTTTTGCCCTGGCAGGTGGGGCTCTTCCTCATCTCTGAGGAGACACTGGATTTCTCTTGTCGATCTCCAGCTGGGATGATTAACTGCTCTTTGCTTGGCTTTCATCTTGCCTGGCACAGATGTCTCTTTCATCGCAGTCATTGCTCCAAACCCTTTCTCTCTTGAACTTTTCATACCCATTTGAAATAGTTCAGCTTCCCTAAGTTCCTTTTACATAAGCAGAGCAAAAAAACATGGAATCCCTGGTTTGCTCAGGTGAAAACAATTCTCCCTCCCCCATCCTTATTTTTCAGTGAGACAGAATCCTTCAACAAAGGACATATTCATCAGAGACAAAAATGTTGGAGGAGGGAACGTGGGAGTGAGGGGCACAGATGACTCAGACACTAAAGTGTAAGTTTTTATTTCCTCTCTCAATCTCTGTGGCTGCAGCCCCCAAACACATAGCACTAGGACTTATGTTTCACAATTGACATAGCTGATTTCATGGACTTTACATGCTTCTATCATTTTCCCAAGAGTTACCTTTTTCCCTCTGGGGACATTGTGGGACCATGTGTCCCCCTCCATCCTCCTGTCTCTCGCTTGCTGTGTGTGACTGATGCACACACGTCACTCTCGATTTCAGCAAAATGCTCTCTCTGAAACTGGCTTCATTTCACACTGCTCAGATGTTCATGTTTTCACTGCCTGTGAAAGTACAAACTTATTGATTTTTATCTTTCTGGGTTATTTTAAGGTTACAAATAATTTTTCATATTGAAAAATAGAATTGGTCTCATGGACACTCCAGAGTGAACCTAGACAGTTCTGACATCCAGATCTCCCCTCTCTGTTCTGTGAACACAGTGCACCTTCACTCCTGCTATCCTTTTGCCTGAAATGTATGTCTTTAAAAATGCAATAGTTAAGACAGTAAATGTTTGGGAAAAAAATCCTTGGCCACATAGCTAGTTGATGGCAGTCAAAGCTAAAATGAGATTCCAACCTCAATTATTCAACAAATATTTTCTGCTGAAGTAATGCATTAATGTAGGCTTAGAATTTTGTATAATATCCATCCAATTCCAGAGCTTTGGACATGAAAGTCCTCTCCTGGGATCCCAGGAGTTAGAGTCACCCCCCTTCTCCCATTCCACCCATCCCCCTGCTCAGCCTGTCACTCTCCATTGGGAGGGTCATTTTGTCTAGAAAGTGATAGAGAGAATCAGGTTCATAAGTGTACATCATGTCCTAAGCCAGACAGTCTCAAAGGGCACTTCTAGCACAGCATTCTAAGTCTCTGGGCCCTTTGCAGAATTGTGTGTGCTGGCTTAAGAGTCTGGGTGCTGGAATCAGGCCTCATTCAAACCTCAGGTCTGCAACACTTTAGGAGCCTGGGAGGAGGCACAGAAACCAATATAAATGTGTAGGCAATTTAATCTCCCCCATTTATGTCATTTTTTTAATAAGTCAAGAATAGTCATATACATACCTCTTATAAATGAGGATTAAATAAGATAATGCCTGTGAAATCCATATTACAGAACTGGGATGTGGGGTGTAGAAAAGTCCCAATAAATGTTACCAAGAATTTTTTTAATTTTTTATACCATTTTTAAAGGTTACACTCCATTTACAGTTATTAAAAAATATTGTCTATATTCCCCTGTAGTACAATACATCCTTGTAGCCTATCTTACACCCAGTAGTTTCTATTCAATACCTCCCTCTCCTGACCAGTAACCACTGGTTTGTCTCTGTATCTGTGAGTTTGCTTCTTTTTTGTTATATTCACTAGTTTGTTGTATTTTTTAGTTTCCATGTGTAAGTGATATCATACAGTATTTGTCTTTCTCTGATTTATTTCACTTAGCATTATGCCCTCTAAGTCTATCCATGTTGCTGCAAATGGCAAAATTTCATTCTTTTTCATGGGTGAGTAATATTCGTGGTGTGTGTGTGTGTGTGTGTGTGTGTGTGTGTGTGTGTGTGTATACCACATCTTCTTTATCCATTCATCTGTTGATAGACACTAGGTTGCTTTCATATCTTGGCAATTGTAAATACTGCTGCTAGGAACATTGGGGTGCATGTAACTTTTCAAATTAGTGTTTTTGTTGTTTGTAGGGGATATATACCCAGGAGGTGAAATGCTAGGTCATATGGTAGTTCTATTTGTAGTTTTTTGAGAAACCTCCATACTGTTACCCACAGTGGCTTTACCAATTTACATTCCCACCAACAGGTTACCAAGTACTTTTGTCAAACTGACAGAATTTCAGATACAATAAGAAAAAATCAAGGTAGCAAGGTATTAATAAAAGAAAATTTCAAAAATGAGTTATCTGTAGTATCCCATGGTTAAAAAAACACAAGTGCAGGAATTCCCTGGTGGTCCAATGGTTAGGACTTGGCACTCTCATTGCCAGGCCCTGGGTTCAACCCTTGGTTGGGGAACTAAGATCCCGCAAGCCGTGCAATGAGGCCAAAAAATAAATAAAAGAAAATAGGAAACATGCAGGGATAATATGAAAAGCTATAAATTTGTCTAGATGATTAACATCAAAAAGAAGGATTTTTTTATTTTTATCTTTTTTTGGCCTCACAGCATGTGGGATCCTAGTTCCCCAGCCAGGGATGGAACCCGTGCCCCCTGCCTTGGAAGCGCAGAGACTTATCCACTGAACCGCCAGGGAAGTCCCTGATTGTTGTTATTAATAACCTTTGCCAAATTAAACCATGGCTGTTATTATATTTGGTATACCTATTAACCAAAGTTCTGTTGGCAAAATCCAGCCAATATGTTGGGCACCATACAGTATTTTTTTCCTAGAAAGAGTCTTCCTATCTTGTAGCTAGAGATAAGTGTACTCTTTATAAGAATCCATAGGACTTGTGAATACCCACATCACAGTATGTGTGACATCGCATTTTAATTTTGTTACCTATCTGACTCTCAGTATGGGGCTGACATACCCTGCCCATGAAATTGCAGGATTAGTTATGTGCAGAAGGGGTTACACATCTCTTTTCTCCAGATTTCACTGCATCACTTGCAGAATCTCTAGGATAAACTGAAGACACTAAAAACTTTTATGAAATATCAGGAAATGTTCCAGAAAGCAAAGGGTATGATACTGTGGCACCGACTCTGGGGAATGAATGTGAGGCCTTATTACTGACCCGTGTAGAGCTAAACTGGCCACAGACCTGGGAAAGGTCTGGAGGGCTAAACTCTATATTTCAATCCTTGAAGTGTATCAAATAGCCTGGCTGTTTCTGCAAATTCATAAAAAATCATGCAGGCTAAGTCACTGAATAAAGTGTGTATTGAGTGCCCACCATATGCAATACACTGTGCTTGCTGTTGGGAATATGGTGATAAGCGAAACAGCAGCCCTGTAATGATGGTCAGAGAGGTAACAAATTAAAATACAATGTTACAAATACTGTGACACAGGTATTCACAGGTGCTGTAGGTTCCCATAAATAGTGCACTTTAGCTACAAGATAGAGAGATTCTTCCCAGGAAAAAATACTATAAGGTGCCCAAGATGTATGGATTAATCAGTCAATAATCACCCAGAAGGGAAACTCTGTTACTACCGTGCTAAGAGGCTTAAGGTCCCTCTGATACCTGTCAACAATTTTCAATGTAGGGTCTTAAGTTTTCTTAAAAAGAGGACATATTCATCAGATGGGCATGGGGCATAAAGTTGGAAGAGAGAGCTAGAAAATTGATGACCAAAGCAAGATTCAAAAAGATATCGCAGGTTGGGAGGATGGCCTGAAACCAAGAAAAAATGTGAAATTTTGTATAAAAATATACATAAGAACAGAAAGAGGGAAAACTGGCTCAGAAGCAGCCTATGTGGGAAGACTTAGGGAATGATTAACTGGAAGTTCTTCTTGGTCTGACTGTAAGCTTCTTTAACAAAGCAAAACATCATTACTAAACTATGGTATCCTTGAGGGCAGGAATCACATCTTAAATATTGAATACCCCTCCCTTGCCTTGCATAGGACCTGATACAGAGTGTGAGCTCCGTAAAACTTTCTTAAATGGAGTCAAAACTAAAGAGCCCAAAGTAGTAGACTCCACGAACGAATGGACTTTGGTCAGAATCATCAGGAAAGACTATCAGCTCTCCCCCTATGTACCACCTTCCTGATACCACTCTGGGCTTTCTCCTCCTAGTTTCTTCTTGCAATAAAAATCAGAATCCTCTGCATGATTGACGAGTTGACCCCATCTCCCACCTGACCTCCAGCCCCACCTCACAGAACCTTCCTCTATCCTCACACGCTGCTCCGGCACTTTTCATTCCTCCAAGGCCCCAGTGGCCCTTCCAGCCTGGTCTCTGATGGGAGATTCCACCCCACGCCCTCATACATATACACATGTGTTCCACTTGCTTCTCCTGGTTCACCCTGGCTTTTCACTGTAACCTATGCAGGGAAACCTCCCCTGAGCCCCCAGCCCTGGGCATGTCCAAGTTCCTGATATGTCCCCTTTCTAGCACTTATCACCATCATCATCCAATGCTGACCATGGAATTCTTGTTTCAGATCTTCCTCCCATGCAAAAGTGTGAACTCCATGATGGTACAGACCTCAGCTGTCTTGTGTCTTCACCACTAAATCTCAGGCACCAAGAGCAGTATTTCTCAAGCTTTAATGTGCCTATGAATGAATGAATGACCTGGCGGATCTTGTTAAGCTGCAGATTCTGATCCAGTAGGTCTGGGGTGGGGACCGAGAACCTGCTTTTCTTCCAAGTGATGCTGATGCTACGGGTCCTCTGAATCACTTTGAGTAGCCGAGTCTTACAGCACAGCTTGTCCCTGTGTCCTCACTGCCTTTAATCCATCCCCTTCTTTCCATCCTTACAGCTATTGCCTTAATGGAATCCTTTTGCATCTCTTATCCAGATGACCTTATCTCCCAGCTGTTCTTCCTGCCTCAGTTTCCTAGAGGTCCAACGCCTGGGTCTTACACCTTCAAAGTGTCTTTCTAATATGTAAACCCGTCATGCTGTCCCTCTTCTTTAAAAACTTTAGAGATTCCCTGTCACCTTGTAGGAAAAAAGTCTAAGCTCCTCAGTATGGCATTCAAGGCTCTACCCTGCCTACCTTTCTGATCCTACCTCTTTTGTACCCCAATCTCATATCCCACACTCCTGACCTATCAAGGCCTTTGCGGTTCCATGGACTCACTAGGCGGTTTCATTCCTCCCTACCTTTGCTCAGGCTGCTGACTCTCCCAGAAATACCCTCCCCCAGCTCCATCTGCCTGTCAGAAGTCCACACTCGTACTCTGAATTACCTCCCCTTGGTAGGAAGCATTTCCAAGGATTCCCCTCTCCAAGGTGAACTGGCAGCTCCCTCATTTTCTTACCAAGTCCAAGCTTGTACTGCTCACCACATGACAGGTCAATAAATTGAGGGACAATTTGTTGGGGCAAGGAGTAGGGACTTTATTTGGAAAGGCAGCAGGCCGAGAAGATGGTGGACTAGTGTCCCAAAGAACCATCTTCCCTGAGTTAAATTCAGGCTTCCTTAATACTAAAAGGAGAGGGGGTAAAGTCCTGGTTCCAGGATGTGTTAATTTCTTCTTTCCTGTAGCCATTTACAGGTGGGCCTGGTCAGGAGGTTTCCTGTGGGCTAAACAAAGGTATTTTAGCCTAACGCTCATTATATGGGAGGCAGGGTTCTCAGAGATGAGCTATTATGTATACCTTAAGCTACAGGCAACATCCCTTTAGTGATTAACTTGTAGCAAAAGCAACAGAATACGAAGGTTAAAGTAATCTGTTCTTCCCTATTACAATTTGGGTTTCACTGTAGCTGTCTATGCTGGACTATCTTATTTACAGAGCAGCCTCCTCCTTCTGGGCAGTGAGTCCTCTGAGCACAAACCTGTCTCATTCATCCGTGTTACCCTTATACCTGGCACATGGGACACTTAAGTCATGTTTAACACATGTGAATGGATGTTATCATGCTTTGCTCCAGATGCCGTATTTTAAAGGTGATGTTTGACACAGTGGAGGCCTCCTAAGGAGGGAACACCAGTACTGGTCCAGAATCCCCGTGACACGAGAAACAGTTCAAAGAACAGTCTAAACGTAAATCCTGAAGAAAAGATGTGCCTGCACATTGTAGGTGCTCAATATTTATTGAACGGATGAACAAATGAGTCATAATAGCTCTCTTCATATGGAGCTGTCAGGTAGAAGAGAGCACACACGCATCCTGAGTTACCTGTAGCTCCCGAAGCTCCAACATTCTATCTAAGGCAGAGATTTCGGTCCATTAAAATAATGAATTTCCTAACAAGACCAAGATGTACCAAACCGCACTTCCTCTAGGAGCCACCTAAATGATTTCTTTCTTTTACAAAGACAAAAACAAAGTAACACAACACATTCTCTGGACCAGTTAGAGTTATTTTTGTGGCAAATGACAGAAAAAAGTTACGTTGTGGGTGATTTATTGTCTCTAATGATGTATGTCCTCAGGACCCTCTCTCTCCTGCCCTCTTTCCCTTTATCTCCCCACTCCCCACGTTCTCCTCTGTTGGCTTCAGTGTAGAGACTCCACACAAAGCTCCAGCTCACTTCTCCCCAAAGCAAAGAAAGGACATGCTCCTCTGACAGGACCAGCTGGAACTGTGGCTGAACAAAGCCCAGTGGCCCCGGAAGACGGTTCTCTGGTACACACAGGATCACCTACCAGGGTAGGACCCAGTGTACCTGGGGGAGGAGAATAAGATGGGACTGAGGGTGAAGGAGGGGGCAATTTCCTAGACTAACACTGGCTGAGAGTTACCCGAAGTAAAAATAAAAGCTGGAGGACAAAAACAGCACTTAGCCACCGTGGCCTGAACACTTGTCCCTATTCCAGAACTTATAACTGCATTCAGTATTACATTTTCCCATAATATACTTTCAGCTGACAAACACTGGTTATTAAAAATTCCTGAGCAATTCAACCCACATTTTACTAACCTAAAAAGATTTCACTATTCCTATAACATAGACTAGAAGACTTTTTCTGAGTTGACTTTCTTTATTCATTTCTTCAAAAAAAAACGTTGTTACTGTATTGAGGATACAATGAGGAGGAAAACTGTCCTCATGAAGCCTATAATCTCGCAGAGAAGGCAGCCAAGTAAAATGACAATCACAAAGCAGGTGACAAGTACTTTAAGAAAATAACTCGTCTCCATATTGTGGTATTGAGATAGAAAAAGATAAAGCGAAAGTTTCATCACACTCCTTTATGACCAAACATCGTTTTCTTTGTTAGCACGACTAGCTGCCTCTCTGAGTTAGGATGTCAGCTGGCAGAAATGTTATTTTGGCTGAAGTAATCTCAACGTTTCCCCGGCATAGCAGCAGAAGAAAAGGGATCTTCTTGCTTGGAGCGCTCAGTTTCAAAGCTGGAAGAACTCATGGATGTAACATTGCAGTCGTTGGAAATCAGCACCTTCAGAGCACAAAAAGCAACTGATCACTTCACATGAAATCGGCAGCTCCTATCAGTGGCTGGGTCTATAAAGAATAAAAAAAGGAGGAAGCGAGGAGATTAGCAATGTCTTGATTCCCACACCATTTAATCCCTTGTGCCACCCATACTTCCCACTCAGTCATCAGTTTCACTTATTTTTCTCAGATTGATGTTTTGAACTTCTATCATGATCCCACAAACTATATGACCTCTCAGATGTCACCTTGGCTGTGGACATCCTTTTCTCTGTCCATAGTGACATGGCATACTACTCGTCTTTCAGAATCTGCAGTAGGTGAAAAGGTTTGGGTGATACCCTTTTCTCAGGCAGAGAATAACAACATTTTCTTTTACTTGCCGCTCCAGCCTTGATCATATATTTCAGGTTATTTAGGTTTTGAGTGATGGCAGTGGTTGCTGAATTACAAAGCTCATCAGAATTCTGAACTCTGCTTCTCACCTTGCTTTTAAAAAATTTTCCTGTCGCTTATAAAAATCTTAGTTGCTGTTGTTAAGTAGCAACTGTGTTAACACTGAGTTAAAGAGACATCTAAAATAACTGCTCTGGATTCTTTTGCTGTCCCTTCTGCAGGAGGCACAGATGTGGTGCACTCAGGTGATCGAAGAGGCAATGGGTTCCATTGTAATTGCTGTGGGCCCAGCTGGGCTGACATTTTAATTTCTGTCTCTTTTGTGGCTCCCATTATCCTGGGGGCCAAGGTAAGAACGTGTCTGGAATCACAATTTGTGGAAGGTTAGTGAAATTCTGGAACAGGGCCAGGACCATTCAGTGCTTGGGATGGATTTCTTGGAGTCTCTCCAAATGTATGGGTTGTCCATTAGTGCCACGTGGCCAGACCTGAGTTTAGAATAGAGAGTTAAGACAAAATTACGCTTACTGCAGCCTGGTTGTACAATGGAAAAGAACAGAACGGAGATGAGTGGTCTGGAGAGAGTTGCTTCAGTGCTTTAGAAAGCTAGCTCCACAGAGGAATGCTCCCTGGGTGTATAAAGGGTTTAGGGTGCTTAGAAAGCAGTTCTTAAATAAATATAAAAGATGAATTACAGGGAAAGTAATGGCTAAGACTGAAAAGGCTCTGGTTTGGGGAAAATGTTCTGTCTCCCAAAAAGAAGGTAGTTCTATGTAATGAATAAAAGCATGGCATTCTGGTTCAGCCTGGGTGGGTGTCCCAGCTTCACCAGTTATCAGCTGTAAGACTTTGAGAAAGTTAACTTCTCAGAAAAGCAGCAGTCTTGTGAAGTTACAGTTAAATGAGGTAAGACATATAAAGTGTTTCAGCATAATGCCTGACACATAGAAAGTGTTATTTCAAGCCTTATAAGGAGACAATCTAAAATGTTATAATCCAGTGGCTTGTAAGGTTTTGGGGTCTCAAACTACCTTGGGAATTTGATGAAAACTATGGATCCTTGTTCCTCAGGGGAAAAAATGCACATATATAAAATTTGTATGCACGGTTTTAGGGAACTCAGATATACAAGGAAGTACAACCCTACACTTCAGGTTAAGATTTTTTGTTCTAGGGCTACACTCATTCCCAAAAGAGAGACTAAAGACGTCAGTTTTATTTGTTTTTTATATTTTTTGATGATTTATAATTGTGTAGTCTCAACTTTTTAGAATTGGAGGGAATTTTATCTAGTCTGAAGCCCCCTTGACCCCTGCTTTTTAGGAATAATAATATTAAGGTCCTAGGAAAACTTGGTGTTTCAGATAAACAGTAAATTCTTTATCAATTTCACATTTCTATAATTAAAAAGCTTAATTTTCTCTTTATCAGCTACCCTTCATGTTCAAGATGCTCCTTAAAATTTAATATATTTCTACTCCATTCTTAGTCCTGTTCTCTGAAATACATTTACAGCCCTCAGAAGCTCACGTTCATTCAAAGCCCATGGTATTTACAATGATCTTTTTTTCCCCTTGTGTATATTAATTAGCATATTAAAATCGACTCTGCTATACCTGTTTGATATTGTGCTATTTGGTGGAGAAGAGCCTTGCTGAAATGCGGTACTAAAGTAACAATTCCATCGGGCGGGAATTCAAATTAACAGACTTATCGGGCACCTACAATGGGACAGGCTCCGTTCTGTGCACCTGGTTTACATGAATGAAAAGAAATCAGACAGAGATGTGTGCCCTCAGGGAGCCTACAGTCTACAATGCACATGATCTTTGCTTTTGGAAGGATTTGGCTGGGGTTGAGATTCTGTTCGTGGGCAGGACCAGAGCTAACCTGAAAGGTTATTATCTACATGAATGTCACCCACGCCTCCATCACTGTTCCTCAAGGATACTTACCTTCATTTGTTTCAACAATAGCTGACTCAGCACGAGCAGCACAAAACACAGAATGGCCAAAGCGTGCCTGGGCAAAATCCCACCATACCTTCCCCCTGGCCAGAGCATGAACTACATCAAGCAGCAAATAGGCCATGCTTAGGTAAGTCATCTCTAGGCTTTCCACTGCAAAAATAGTTTAAGCTCTTCTCCTTTGCTTCCTGGAAACTTTGGGTGACTTTTGAGGGGAATGTGAACAAGAGAGCAAAGGTACTGGGGTTGGCAGTTTGCTCTAGTGAGAAGGGAGCAGAAAGTAGGGCTGATGATATGGGAAAGAGTCAGATGAAATAAAAGGGATGGGAGATTGGAACATGAAAAGTTGGAAGTAGGTCAGATAAGTGACATGCCAAAGGCAAGAGACATTAAAAGGCTCTGAAAAATCATGTGATCTTGTTGAATCTGCTTCTGGAGAAGCAGAGGTGACACAAAGCTGGTGTAGCTAACATGTCACTGGGATCCGTGGGCTCTGAGGAAGTCACCTAATCTCACTCTGAAATAGGGTAGAATGATGTCAATGAAGCCCCGAAGATAAAGAGCAGATAGAACCAAGCTGAGGGGGCGCGGAGCTGGCAGGTGGAGCTAGAGCCGCTCTTCACCCCCAGGTCGTTGTCCTGTCTTGGGGCTCAGATGGCTGGTCTTCACTCTGAAGATACTTTGGGCAGCTCCAGGGCTACAGAAATTAGGCCACCGACACACCCAAGCATCTGCCTTCCCTTTGCTTTTTCCACCTAGAAAAATCTTACCGCTCCTTGTTACCCTCCACATCTAGAACCTTATCCTCGTCTGGCTAAATCTACTCCTTAGTTCTTTGAAAAAGGGGAGAAAATCTTATTGATGTTCTCAGGAGGATCCAACTCAGACTTTGCTTCAGGCCCTTTTTACCTGAGATGTCACTGCACAAGCAACTAAGAACTATAGTGAAAAAGCAAAAATTATGTTCATGACATCTGAGGAAGGCGAAATCAACCTAAATGAGTTACATCATTTGTTCAAGAGAACAAAATCATTGTCTTATGACGTGGTAATGCGGTGACTTCTTTCTCGTGCACTCAGAATCTTCAAGCCGCATTATTTTTGTCAGATGAATCGCTTATCTCTTCTTCCAGTGAATGCTATGATAGACAACAGTATAAATATCCTGTGTCCTGGGCCCTTGGTTTTGTAAACAATCATGAAATAAATAAGGCATTTTCCCTGATGACCAGGGCAGACTCATAAATAGGTTTCTATAAACAGAGGGCAATTGTAAAAGGCAAAGAGGAAAGAATCCATGGCTTGGTCCATGCTTTATATATCCTGCCCATTACACCTCCCAGAAGACCCTCTCAGCCCAGACCTATATTTAAAAAAAAAAAAAAAGACCTATTTATAGTATGGTTAAGTTCTTCTAGAGTCATACAGAATACATGAGGTATATTATCTTTTGTGATTTTGTCCATCTCCCTAAAGATAGTTACCTCCTGTAGAGTAAAACTGAGAATCATCAGCTATTAGCTAGTAGGCAAAGCTCTTGATGGCAAGAGCCAACGCACTCTATCTTAGGACTCCAGCTCTTAAATGGGTTAATATGTCCCGTTCATTAACTGGCAAACTGCAGTTCTTCAGTTAAAAGCTTAAGGAATGGGACTTCCCTGGTGGTGCAGTGATTAAGAATCCTCCTGCCAGTGCAGGTGACATGGATTCGATCCCTGGACCGGGAAGATCCCACATGCCATGGAGCAACTAAGCACGTGCGCCACAACTACTGAGCCCACGCGCTGCAACTACTGAAGCCTGTGCACCTAGAGCCTGTGCTCCACAAGAGAAGCCACTGCAATTAGGAAGAGACCCACACACCGGAACGAAGAATAGCCCCTGCTCGACACAACTGGAGAAAGCCCGTGTGCAGCAATGAAGACCCAACAAAGCCAAAAATAAATAAATAATTAATTAAAAAAAAAAAAACCAAGGAATGATTATGACTCACTATCTCTAGCTTAGCAAAAAAGAATTTGTTGGGAATTCCCTGGCAGTCCAGTGGTTAGGACTCCACTGCGCTTCCAAAAGCAGGGGGCTCCAGTTCAATCCCTGGTCGAGGAACTACGAAGAACTAAGATCCTGCAAGCTGTGAGGCACGGCCAAAAAAAAAAAAGAATTTGTTGAGAGCAGGACACATAAAGGCATATATCCATGCGTGTGGACGCATACACTCACCTAATACGCGTGAGAGCCCAAGTCCCAGAGAAGATGGTCCTTCTTCATCTTCATCTAGAGAGAGGTTACAATGGGGGTTACATTGTGGTCATTTAATTTCTCCAGACACTTAGGTTCTTCATTTTCCCACAGGCTCTCTGACACAGAATTCTCTATCTTGTAATGTGATTGAACAGACTAACTAAAAGAAGACCAAAATGTACTTTGTGAACACAAGTGCAATAAAGATGCTTTGATGATCAACCTTGCATGTTATCAAGTAATTGAGGCCCTTTTAAATCAAAACAAACAGTGGTAAATGGCATCAGGGAACCCAAAATATTAAAATTCAAGTAAATTTCAATTGCTACTGAACAAATATATTATTGTTGTATGAAAAATTTAAAAAATAATAATAACTAACATTTATTGAGTGCTCATAATAGGAGGAACACTGTTCTATGCACTTTACAGAATTTTTTTCATTTAATCCTCAAAAAACCCTACAAAGTAAGTACTAAAAAATGAAATTTGAAGAGTTTTTGAACAGCAACTTGATTATACAATACCGAGATAGAAAAAATTTCACCTGTACAGAGTTCTTAGGTAATACATTTCAGGTCACAGCTGAAGTTCCACTTGTGTAATATATTTCCATTTGTTTCCATTCCTCAGCATTCCAATTCCCCATAGACATGTGACTCTCTAGATGTTCATGTCTTCTTGAAGAAACAGAAAATGAAAAGCGACAGGCCTTGAGTATACAGAAATAACTGTAGAGTTATTGCATCAACAGCAAGTCCAACACGACCACAACCCTTCTAGTATGGCCCAGGGAGAAGCACCACTTCCTTTAATTTCCCATCCACAAAGTTTCCAAAGTTGTGGCAAAAACAATCCTCACTGGTCAGGTGAAGTACCTCCTTTATTTTCCAAGGTCTTAGCAAATCCTAAGAACTATTTTACCTACAAGATAGAGAATGGGTTCAAGGGTGGCTGAGCTCAGAATAAGCCCAATATAAATGAGAGAGAGAGAGAGAAGGAGAAGGGGAAAGGGAAGAAGAAGAAGGAGAAGGAGAAGAAGGAGAAGAAGGAGGAGAAGGAGGAGAAGAAGAAGAAGAAAGAAGAAGAAGAAGAGGGAGGAGGAGGAGGAGAAGGAGAAGGAGAAGAAGAAGAAGAAGAAGGAGGAGGAGGAGGGAGGAGGAGGAGGAGGAGGGAGGAGGAGAAGGAGTAGGAGACAGAGAAGGAGGAGAAGAAGGAGAAGAATGAGAAGGAGAAGGAGAAGAAGGAGAAGGAGGAGAAGGAGAAGAAGGAAAAGAAGTAGAAGAAGGAGAATAAGAAGAAGAAGGAGAAGGAGGAGAAGGAGAAGAAGGAGAAGAAGGAGAAGAAGAAGAAGAAGGAGAGGGAGGAGGAGGAAGGGGGAAGGGAGGGCGGAAGAAGGAGAAAGAGGGAAAGAGGGAAGGGGAGAGGGAAGGAAGGGAGGAAGGAGGGGAGAGAGAGACTTAGAAAGGGAAGGAAAAGCAGCGGCTCCTGCAGAGACAAGGCATGTGAGGCACAGGAATGGAAACCAAGAATATTCCAGATCTATTCTGGTTAGCTGAGTTGAGCTCCTCCAAGGCTAGTGATTGGCCCTATGGAAACAGATCACTTGTTGAGGCACATTCCTCACCTGGCAAGTTGAGTCAAATTAAAGCATTTATACCTGTTCATATTTATATGCCTGGTCCCCTTTGTATTTCATAAAGACCACCACAGTGATCTTTAACCTGCCAACTGACACAAAGCTGCCCTTATTCACTTTATCTTTTTCTTGACTAACTACTTAGTTCTTGGAAACATTCAAGGACATTTAACTTTGACTTCTGTTTTTACTTTTTAAAAAAATCTTTTTGGTTCAAAAACTCTAGAAAATCATTAAACTGGGCCAGCAGGCATGAGATCTGAATGAAGGATAAAGAGTGGAAAGGGAGAAAGCCTTTTGTCTCTCAAAGTTTTCTTCACAGGCAGTTGCTCACATAGACACATTAGAATCACTTTGACATTAAACTTGGAGAGAAGCAGTTCGGCTAATAGATTACTGATCTCCATTCTCCAACTGGGAACACAAAATGTTCTAAAAAGTTTTGAGAGCAGCCTTTCTTAATGAAACGTATGCTTAATGAAACGTAAAAATTTTCTATGTGCAAAAATCAAAATGTGGTTTTCTGGCTCAGCGCATTCCAGTTCTTTCTTTTGAATGTCTGACTTTTCACATCCATTTACTAATGAGAACTAAGAGTAATACTTCATATTTGTAAGTGCTTGACATGTAAGGGAAGGAAGATGGTTTTAGTCTCTTTTGATGGAAAGAAACAGGTGCACTCAAGTTACTTCACAAAATTAGTGGTGGAAGGAGATTCAGATAGGGGAACGGGCGGTTACAGGGATACATGGCAGGGACCAGAACTGGAAACACCCAGGATCGAAGGCACTTCTAAATACAAGTGTCTTAGTGTCTTCGCCTTCTTCCTGTGCATTGTCTCTATGCTTCTTTTCCAACCAGCTTCCTCAGCCTTTACTCTCTATCTGTTCTGCCCCTTCATAGTTTTAGCGTCCATATGGTTCATGGCATCCTCTCACAATCTGACTTTGCTGCCAGCTGGCCTGGTGCCTTAGTTTCCAATTGCTGAATTTCCCAGAACGGCAACTGATCGGCCCAAATCATCATTTTAAGTTAGTCCATCCAGATGGCTGGCCAGGTCACAGAATGTCTGTCTTCCAGCAAGCATCTACCCCTTGGTCCACTCATCTGAGACAAGGGGCAAACACACAGTATAGAGCACCACTGTGTAGAATGAGGCCACAAGCAGAAAGGTTTCCTTAGAGGAGAATCTGGATGGGACAGGTTGAGATAAATATCTCTAGTTCGCTGGCAGATTATGTGGAAACCAGTTCATTCACCTTCTTTCTTAGAGGAGCTAATCTCAACCAATCACAATGGACCCGGATCATCCTTGATACAGCATGTAAGAGGAGCATTGACAACTTCTTTCCTCTCCCCTCTCCCTCAACTTTATCTCCATTACATCCATCACTTTACCTTCATGACTAACCAAGTGCCTAGGAATCATCAGACTTATATATCAAAACATTTGGCATTTCAACTTAAAGTGTCAACAAAAGAATTTTTCACATCCCAGGATCATTTAGTTTTATTTTAGAGTAACATGCCAGTGGGCAATAAAATATTAGAATAGGGAATAATGAGTATTTCTTTTCCTACTCCCATAACATTGATCTCAGTAGGAATCCGACTACTGGAGGTGCCCACACTGTATTTGGTGGATGTTGGGAGATCTAAGTCAGTGGACCTCACAGTTTGGTAACCTATCACAGAGAATTAGTTCAAAGAATATTTACAATATTCTGAATGTACAATGCCAAGGCAAGACTGAATAATACTATAAACACTGGCATCGAGCAAATCTGGGTTCAAATCTCAAATGTCTTGTAATAACTGTGACTTTGACCAAACTTTTAATCCCTATAAATCATTTGAAAAATGGAGATAATAATAACCATTTCATAGGCATCTTATAAATATTAGGTAAGATAATGTATATAGGATATTGCAAAATGACTGGTACATAGTTAGCTTTCAGTAAGTGATAGTGGTTGCTTTTATCACTATATCTATTATGATTATAGTATCATTACCATGGATGTTGTGGGGATTAGAGAAAATAGGTTAGAGATATGAGGATTACCTTCAAATACTTTAGAGTCTTAAGAGAGATAAAATAGATGTACCTCTTAGAAATGGTGCCTACATTTAACTTGCACATGCACGGATGGAACTCATCATGGTGGTGGCCTGAGTGAGAACGGTCAAGTGTGAAATAATGATGTTAAATGATATTCTTTAATCTGGAAAAAGAAGTTAAATAGGGATAGTGCCTCTTAGAAAAAGAAAGGAGGATGGCTTCCAGCATAAAAGTTTGTCTACTGTACTGTAAGAAGTCAGGATTCATAGGAGTTTTATAACTGGAACAGGAACTATATTAAAAGGAGAATTGAAACAACAAGATGAGAGTTGCAGATGGAAAGGACCTACTGGCTGGAATATGGGGGAGTCACTGTCAGAAACAGTGGACACCCCGCCACTTGGGTTTCCATTTTACTTCCTCAGGGAGGCCTGGACCAGGTTAGATTCCCCTGCTCTATGTTCCCTTCCTGTGTTTTCCCTACTATAATACTCATTACATATTGGCATTACTTGTTTGAAGTCCATCTTCTCTGCTAGATTATCTGTTCTGTAAGACCCTGACTCTCATGTTTATCACTTTATCTCCATGGCTAGCCAAGAGCCTGGCACGTGGTAAGTACTCCACAGACATACGTTGAGGAAATTAATGTGTGACTGCAGGAATGAATTGAGTAATGAACATGGAATTAAAAGGTGATCTCATTATATACTCTTCTGTATTGTTCTGTAGTATTTGTAAGGGTTAATCCTATCCTCCTGTTGACATTGTAAATTGCATGGAGACACAGCAAGAATTCTGTATCATGTGTCTCCATCACTACCACTAAGGCATCCAGTTACAGGCATAAATGCTCAAAGGAGCTTTCTGAGTTCTTTGCTAATAATTCTCTTACCCTCTATTCTCCATTTTCTATTTATCTTCTACACCAATGCAGAGATTATACCCCAGTCTCACTATTAGATTATAAACTTATCTTTTGTTATTTTTTGTCGCCAGGACTTACTACTTGCTGAGGGTCCAATAAATAAATGAGCAAATAAAAAACTATCTGTACAGCATGTATTTCACAGCATACTCTTCCAAAGTTGCAGCCTTCCAGAATCTTACAAGATGCTATTGTGATTCCAAGCTTGCAGCTCATGTGGGAATGCCAACATTTTATCTTTGAAATTGCTGTGTTTGTTACATTTATATAATTGTTGAAAGTTGCTTCTTGAGAACAAGGCAAATTTTACCTTTGCATGAAAATCATTTTACAGTTTTAAGACAACTTGGGAACTTTATTTGGTAAAAATATGTGTACTCACTTTCCAGTTAACAAACTCTAATACATCCAACCATTTCATCTAACAAGGTTTTTCAAGCACCTCCTCTTAGGTTCCAAGTACTTGAAATACTCAGATGAATAAGACTCATCCCTGAAGATGCTCCAAGTCTGTATGTAATTGTCACTTTCAGAAGGTCTGAAAGTGGAAGTATAGACTGTTTCCTTCTAAAGGTCCCTTCAATCCCACCTTGGTTCTACATGTTGATTTCCTGCAAATCCTTCACAATAGAATACTATGTCATCTAAGATACCCGAGTCTAAAAATTATAACTCTTCTGTGCTCTTAATTGGATCGTACTCCCAAACTCCTTCACTCTCATGTGGATTTTTGTTTATTCACCCACTTTCTTTTCTAACACCCAGACAGCCAGCATATTTCACAATGATCTTTCCTTAAAATATATAAAATTATTTCTCTATCTCAGTTTCCTTACATCTGAAAGAAGGATACTGAGAACTGGGGAGAGTGAATTTAGATTATCAAGGAGACGAGCAGACTCACAGAAGAAATAAGGGAACAAAGGAATACCAAGGCAACTTTGGGGATTTTTGAGACTAGAGCTCCTTTTACTTTCTCCCTGCTTACTTGCAGAAATTCTCCTACTTCTCCTATCTTACTAATCCTGCTTGCACTAGATTCTCATGGAAATCCTAAGACAAAACAAATTCACAGAATTTTAGAGCTTGGAAAGGTCTTTGCAATTCTCAGACACGGATTAACCACAAATTTAATAAAATTTAAAATTTAGTGTCCATCACTAGCACTGGCCCCTTCCAAGGCCCTTGGAGAGGCCAGAGCAATGTGTTCACGTGGTCATATTCTTAATTAAATTTCAAAGGCAAGCTATTTTAACCATTATTGGTAAAGACCACAGTCTCTTTTCACTCAAGTTACCTCTTTCAAACTCTCCTTCATGCTGGAAGAATTGGGAAGCCATGTGTATTTTTGTTATTCTGGCTAAGGGAAAGTTAAGATGCAGACACCTTTAGCTTGGGTTTGGTGGGTTAGAGAGAGAGAGCAAGATCACAGTCATTTCAGTGTGTGGTTGCTGTTTTGAGTTGTCCCAACGTAAGAAGGGGTTCTAGGAATATTTCTATCGCCCACCGGGCCAATTCACATGCATCAGATCACAAAGATGTAGGTTGGAGGACGTTTCATGATGCCTAACTATCCTAGGGCACTAGACTAGAGAAAAAAATTGAATTACCTTTCTATTTTCTCCATAGAAGATAACATTTCAAAAATTGTTGTCATATGAAGAGGAAATCAAAATATACTGCCCAAAATATGTAGGGAAAAAAGTAATACAGGGTTGTGTCAGGTAGTTAATTAATAGAGATTTGTTATTTATTTGGATTTTGTGATGTTTATAGTATTTTCAACTTTTTAAAGTTTATTGATTCTATTGATGATTTTAAATAAGTATTTGCTTTCATAAATAATTTTGCATCCATAGTTTTATATTCTTTTATTAAGTAAGGTCCCCACATTATATAAGCTTCAATTTTCCTACAATCTGGATTTGGCCCTGACCCTACTTAATCACCCTTCCACATTTAATAGATAAGAGAACTGAGACCCAAAATCACATCGTTTACAGCACTACTGAACTAAACCCTGGATCCTCTGACTTTCTGTCCATTGCTATTTCTACTACCCTACATTACCTTTTGAGAAGTACCTTGAAAATCAAAGATCTTCACAGAAAAAAAAGAAACAAATAAAAAAGATCTCCTGACCACTGTATATAATAATAGTAAATATTTATATAGCATTTCTTATATGCGAGGCATTGTTTTACAGTGCTTTACATATAGCTCATTTAATCTTCAAAACAACTCTATGACTAAGCTAATATCAATATCCTCTTTTCAGATGACAAAAATCAAGACATAGAACAGTTAAGTAACTAGACCAAGGTCACACAGTATGTAGAGAACATAACATCCTTTGTATTGTGGCAGCTAGCAGCAAACATTTTCTGAGGGCTTGCAATGTTCTAGTCACTTTGCTGAACACTACAGTGCATTAATCTCATTCAATCTTCACAATCACTCTTTGAGGAGGTAGCATTATTACTCGGTCTTACAGATGAGGAAACTGAAGCCTAAAGACGGTAAGTAACTTGCCCAAGGCCATATATCTAGTAAGGGGCAAAGTCAGTGCTCAAATCCATACCTGACTAGGAAGAAACACTCTCATGGTCCTTCTACTGTTGCCACATTCCCCTTGGTCCCTTTCTCCTAAAGCTACAATTAGAATGGGGATGTGGGCAGACTTAGAATAAGGAGTGGGGTGAAGAGTGTAAAGGACATAATAGTCCCTTCTTAGACAACTGTCCTTCCCATTTTGTACACACACATGCACACACACACACACACACACACACACACACACACACACGTGTCAGGGTACCTAGCTATCCATCATGATATTCCTTTTTAAATATATTTTTTTATTGAAGTATAGTTGATTTACATATCATGATAATCTTTACATCTGACCCCTTTCCTCAACGTTTGCTATAGCCAAGAGATGACGTTTCTTTTCAATTCATATTCTATAATAAAGTTAAGAGGGACAGTCAGCAGATCAGTAATTTAGGTATTTAGGTGCTGGAGAAAGTTTATAGAGGTGGCGAATCCTTACAAGGATCAAGAAGATAATGTAAATAAAGTGGCAAAATAGAACCCCAAAGAGTGACAGAGATGTTGGTAAACTAGAAAGTGCATGTCCAAACCCAAAGAGCAGGTACTGGGTTCCAGTAGATGGTTGCCATGTGGCAGTATGAGTCCAGTGTGATCAGATCTGACAAATTTTCAGGAGACGCCAGAAATCTAGAGTTGGGGGTGGGGGGCAAAATATCCTAAATTATAAATATTTAAAGTAATTCAATGTTTAAAAAGCACTGTGCTGGCTAACATCTTGCAGGCCAAACAAATAGCAACAAACCCACGTCTGAGGGCCTCGCTCGCCTTTGCAGTCTGCTTTACATGGGGTTAAATGCAGGAAACTCTGAAATAGGAAGTTAGAGGAGAAAGCCGACAAAAATTTGGATGTTGGTGGAATATTTGTTCTTTGAAAAATGAGCTTTAGTAAGAATAATTTTCTCAGTGGAGGTGGGCGATGGAGGGGGTGGGACGGGAATGGGCACTCAAGCAGTGGCCTTTTTGGATCAGATCCTCATAATTTCTCCTTTGGAGTAGTATTGGTCTTGGACCGCAGGAATCTAATTAACAGCTCAAAGGGAGCAATCAATTTATAATTGTGTGAAGTACAAATTCCTTTGTGCACAAAACAAATTACAATATTTGCAAATTTGTAAATAATGCAGTACTTTCCCTGAAATCCAAAGGCTTTGGGTGCTCCCAGGGGAAAGAAAAAGAAGTCTGAGGAGGCAAAACGTTAGAAAATGACCTATTGTCTCAAGAAATGGAATTTAAAAAATATCTTTAGTAATTGATTTTTTTCAATCGAATCCTTATTTAGGAACTATAAAGGGGCCTGTTCTTAGGTCAGTAGAATGAGAATATCTAGAGAAATAAACAGTTTCAAGTCCAAAAGTCACAGCACGTTACTAACAGGGTATCTTCTTTTGAAAGCACCGAGCATAAAAATGTGCCTCAGCCCTCCCTCCCTACACCCTTGGTTTGTGGTAGGAAGTTTCATTTTATAAAAGAGATAGCAAGTCCCAGTTATGATCATTATGTACAATGTCAGAGAAGGAATTGGTGACAGATAAGGACACGAATCCAATCTCTCTGCTTTGCCAAATAGTTGTTTTGAGCCATTCAATTCACAAATATGTACTGGGATCCTTTTATAAGTTCCTGTAGCTGTTATTAGAGATTCAAAAGAGATGTTCTAGAAGAACTTATGGTGTACTGAGGAAAGTCAGAGTGAAAACTCCTTATTTTCTCCAAGATTTTTTAAGCACTTCTCTTCAAGTTGGTTGAGCTAGGAGTTGGGAGTGGATAAGTGAATGGAGTCCATCCCTGCCCTTCAGGGGTTCACCAGTCTAATGAGAACATAGAATTTGAACCAATCATTTCAGTATTGAGCTTGATGCTAAGGAAGAGCTACAGGAAAGCACTTTGGATGCTTTGGCAAGTGCTTATTTCTACCGGGAGATCTTTCAAAGAGAAAGAGATGGAGGGCATTCGAAGTAGAGTTAAGTGGACTATTGACTGGCCTTCTATAGGAGGATGACAGATCAGATTTGTGCTTTCAAATGATTCTCTCCCCTGTGCTCTTATTCACTGTGAGTTGGTTGCAAATTGGTTAAACCTTTCCACAAAATCTTTTAGCAAATTGCATCAAAAGCCTTAAAACATATTCATATCCTTTAGGTTAGAAATTCCATATCTAGGAATAAAAGATGCTGCCAGAAACTTATATATGAGGAAGCTTATCAGAGCATTATTATTTATAATCATGAGAAGCTGGAAACAACCTACATGTTCCATAGTGGAGTAATGGTTAAATAATTTACGGTACATCCAAGCCATGTGATTTTATGCACAACTAGGAAAAAAAAGTCACATTGAAAAAAAATAGTTCAAAACAAGCAAAAACTATTTTTAAATGATGTGAAATGTTTCGTGAAGTGTCATTCTCATTTTGTAATTAAAAAATTAAGGAGTAGTGCTCCACATTGGTTGTTAATTTTCACCCAGATCTTACTTTCCTAAAGTTCTTTCTTGTTTTAGATCAACCAGACAACAAAAGGGGCGGAGTTTTTCCTTGCTCTGTACAAAGTTCAAAGAATGGGCTTTTGTTTCCTTCCCTCTTAACTAACAATGTGATCCAGGATTTGCAAGTCACTTATTCTCTAAGTTACAGTCTCCTTCTGGTATCCAGGCTAGCTGGGAAAGAAAGGGAGGTCAGGTGAGGAATGGAAGAGAAAGGAAGTGTCCGGAAGTTGAACATTACCGTGAGAGGGGAGAAGAAGGATGATGGGACTGAGGGTGTGAGAACCAGAAGAAAGAGTGGTCATTGTGTATTGAGAATGAGTTACTGGATTGGAGATTTCAGGGGTGGGACACAGACACATATACCGTGGTTCAATAGAAGAAATGTTACAGTGCAGTACATGGTTGACTGCCAAATAAATGACAGTATAGACAATGTTACAACAGTTTGGAGGATTTGGTGGAGAGGGCCATCATTTGGTCACATACATGTATATGACCATGGATCAATGAAGAGATTCCTCTAAAACCTCCTTTTAGCAATTTTTGTTAGACGGTATAACTGTATAGGGCTGGCCTCTCTTGGCCTCCCTCTTGAGAGATTTAGTTATGGAAGAACTTAAAGGACTGCACTGTGAAAGAATTTTAGCTATTAAATAGAAGGAAAGGATATAAAAAGTATATGATAGAAAATAATTTGAAGTTAAAATACTGTTTGAGAAAACTCAGTCTCTGCACAAAAATTCACTTCATCCTTCAATTTCTCCTTTCCTTTAAAATGTATTCACATAAAATCTGCTTTACAAGCCAGGAACATAATTCAAGATATTTACCATTAAATGGGGACACCTATGTGTTTCAGTTCTTAGGACAACTGAGACTTCCTTTCTCCCTGGATTTCTTGGTTCTCTGCGTTGAAGTGTACGTAGTAATTTCTCCCTTTGCTGAATCTTCTTGCTTTTACAGTTTCTTCTAACTGCATGTTATACACCTTCCCCATGCCATTGCTATTCTAGGCTCTATAAATCTGCACAGCACCAAGAGAACTTTAGCTATCACTAGTTAAATGGATCAACACATTTACCCAACCACATAACTTAGACCCTTTGGGGGTTTTCCAGTCTATTTTAATCTATTTAAACCTGACACTGGCAGATTTCCATTTCCTTTGTTCCTTGTGTAGACTTGGTTTATGCCTGTTGGTCTCTAAAAGGGACAGAGAGGAGGCAGCTGTCGAAAAATGAGGAGATTGGCAGTTTTAACCACACAATTTGGTCTAATAGCTTTGATATGCTAAACTTGCTAGCTCCTCCAAGTGTACCTTTCTGATTTTGCATCACAACACTACACTGAATCCCTAAGGAAACCAGGGTAGTTTTTTAAAAAGAAAGGGAAGAAAAGAAAGAAATGCAAACCAGTGAAACCGTTCTTTTAAACCATCTCCACAGATTCATTCTGCCAACTGCAGGCCTTCACAAATCCTCGTACACCAGAGACCTTTAAAAAAAAGAGAAGCAGAGAATACCGATCGTGTTCTCAACAGCGAAAACAGGTGATGTCATAACGCACAGTCCTATGTGGTCCCGGCCAAGGCCGGGTGGGGAGCTGGGGCGTCAGTGCGCACGGAGCTCCGCGCCAGTGGGCAGAGCAAGTTATCTCCGGGGTCCGGAGGACACCGGTGAGGACCGGGCACCAATCAGGTTCTCGCTCGGAGCCTGCCTTTGTTCTCACTGGGGAGCAGGTTTCGGGGCGTCTCGCGTCGTCGGGAACCAGCATTCGACTAGCATGCGCGCTGCTAGCTCCTCGGGAGACCTCGCTCCCCCACTCGCCTGTCCCCCACACCCTGCCAGCCTGAGCTTTCCCCAATTACATCTGCCTTCTCTCCCCAGAGCGTGAACGCCAAAATCCTAAATCCATTTTTAGCTTCGGAAGAGGCAGGTCCAGCCCAACAGTTTTAAATGGCAATTTGTTCTCTGAACCTTCGCTCCCAGGCAGAGCTCCATGCTCTGCGTTTATCTAACGAGCTACCTCAGAAGGACTTTTGGGTGGAAGACAACCCTGTCTCTTTGGCCTTTTCGTGTTGGACAAATAAAGGAATTTTCGTTGCTGAGAGACTGCGAGAAGGGGCTTTAGATGGAGGAGGAAACCACTCACCCACAGGTTTTGTGTCTTTTCTTCCCTCTAACTCGATTATTGGTGCAAATATACTTAAACATCTATCCCCTACCCGCTGCCGAAGCCTCAGGTAACTGGTCTTTTGCAAAACAGGGCTCACGATAAATGATGCATAAAGTTCTTTGAGATCCTTGGATGCAAAGTGCTACGTGATTGCAGTCTTCTTTACAGCTAAGATTTTGGTTAAGAGAAAGCCTAACCACTGCCCTGACGGTAAGGACGTTTTAGCTCCCCCCACCCCCATCCTCTTTCTCAAGAAATCAGGAAATATTTAGCTCAGTCTTAGACCCACTAGTGAGCTCTAGCTCCCAGTTATTTATCTCATTCCCTCACCATTTCTGCAGAGACCTAGAGCAGGGGCTGTGCCTTGTCTTAGGGGAGGGGCTGGACTTCACGGGGTTATTTGCATATGACACACCCTCTTCCTCCTATTGGTGGAGCAGCACACTGTATTCCCACCCACCCCACTACCTAACTAACCCGCCATCTCCCTTCAGTTCGGAGCCTCGGAGACAAACTTAACTTGCCCAGAGATTCAAGGCGTCTTCGGCCTCTCTGATTGGCCGGTGCAGCTCCCAGCCGGGCTCTAGTTGCTCATTGGCTGTGGGCTAGCGCCCGGGGGGCGTGGCTGGAGCGGTCCGATTGGCGGGAGGGGGCGGTGCCCGAGCGTGGAGGTGGTGAAGGTGGTGGGGAGGCGGGGGCGGGGCCGCACTGAGGCGCTGCTGCTGCGGCGGCGGCGGCGGCGGCGGCGGCGGCGGCGGCGGCGGCGGCGGCGGCGGCGGCGGTAGCGGCAGCAGCGCGGCGGTGGCGGCTGCTCGTCCTAGCCTGGCGGGGGCGGGGGTCTGGAGGATGGGGGCGGGTGGAACAACGGGCCGGTGAGGAGCAGCCGCCACCGTCTCCGCCGTCGCTTCGGTAGCCGCCGCGGTGGTCGCTTCGGGCAGCCGTTCGCTCTCGGGGCGTCGCCTCCCATCCCGACATCCCGCCCGGAGGACGCTGAGGCTGAAGCGCGGCCGGCGGCTGGGGGACGGTCCGGCCCCTCAGCTGCGCGGGCGGCCGCAGTGACAGCCCGGCCCCAGCCCGCCGCCCGCCTTCGCCCTCGCCCTCGCCCTCGGTGCCCGCAGCCACGATGAACCGGGGCAGCAGCAGCCCGTCGGCCGCCGCCAACTACCTGCTCTGTACCAACTGCCGGAAAGTACTGCGGAAGGTACGGGCTCGGCCTGGGGTCCGGCCCGAAAAGGGCGCTTCCTGCCGGCCGCGGCTCGGGCTGCTCGGCCCCGGGGCGCACTCTTGGAGCAAGGCTCAAAGGGATCCCGGGGCACCTTCCCTACGCCGAGACCCAAAAAGGGGGCATGGGTTGAGAGTGGAGGGTTTAGCCTGCTGCTGCTTTTGATGTCTGCCGGGACAGACGCTAGTCCCCAGGGGTTGGGGATTTGGGGCCGCGGGGGGGGCGGGGGGACCTGTGGTCTGTTCCTCCGTTCACCTCCTTACCTTGCCACCCCCGGCCTGCTCCCAGGGCGGAGGGAGGGACGGACCTGTTCGATCCTTCTCCCAGTGCTCTTGATGGAGGTCGGTGTGAAATCAGAACTGCTTGGTCTGGTCCAGAGGAGCCTGGCTCCCTCTTTGCTGTGCCTAACTCTTGCGGGTGTTGTTTTTGTTTATTCGGTTGCTTCTGCCTTCCTTGCACGCTTTCCCCGAACACTCCCTTTTTACATTCTTTGGATGGTCGTCTTGTGGCTGCAGTTCGATCCTGAAAGGAACTGGTAAAGCAGCTTGAACTTTATGCCCATGGGAAATGCTATTCGACGTTACAGTTTCTCAAGCTGGGGTTGGGGGAGGTGGAGACTGAGGTGGACATGAGTTATCCCTTTTTAGCACTTACTCATCCTCAGCCCCCCGGTGTTGCTCCAGAAAAATCAGACGCACAATCAGCTTATTGCTTCCCAGAGTGACTGATAGAAAGTTTACTCCAGTATTGTTTAGCTTACTTGGCTTAGTCGCTCCGTTAAGGGGGGTGGGGTGAGGGGGCTGTGAAAAGATGTCGTTTTAGACCGAGAAAAGCTTTTAATCAGACTTTAACAGCCGCCACTGGGTAATATTATAATCAGTTTATTCTTCTCGAGACTCTATTTTTACATTTCATTAAGTGGAAACAGTAGTTGAGGTGCTTCTGTTTGTCCAGTACAAATGAATTAAAATTGCTGAGCTGTGCAAATGCGTCGGGACTGAAAGACTAAGATGAATACTGCACCGTTTTTAGTCAATTTCTCTAAATACAGTTCAATTGGGATTGTTCTTTATATATTAAAAAAAGAAAGAAAGAAAGAAAGAAAGCATGTAAGTAAGCAAGCTCAAATATTTGCGCTCTTTGTCCAAAAACTGTTTTTCTTCCTCTGTGGGTCAGGCCAAGTGCCAATCAAAGTTGTTTTTCAAGCCTCTTTTCCCTGCAGTAGGGCTGCTGCTTCCCCCCCCCCGCCCCCCCCATTTTATTTGAGAGCACGAAGAAAGCAAAGGGGTTGCATATTTGAAGTTAATCAAACAGTGAAATATGCCTTAAATTGTGTTTATCGGATATGTTTTTCTTGAAACAGATTTTTATTAAATGTGCATGTTGAGTATGTGCAGTTATTTTTTTCCATAAACTCTGGGATCAAATTACAGTTGATACTTGCTCAGCTCATTGTAGGGCAGCTCGTGAGAAATGTAATGGATCAGAAGCGCAGAGCAGCTTAGTTGAATGTTAACTCTTTCACTTCTGGGCCAGATGGCATCTGAACTTAGCTTTTTAAAAAATGATGATGATGATGATTTTCCAACTTTAAAAGTGATGTTATGTCTTTAACATGAAAAAAAAAGTGTTGTTGAGACATGTTTGATTAAACTAAAGCCTGGTTTAAAAAAAACAGCTAATTTTTTTTTTTAACTGAATAAGGGGAAAATGAACTGTATTGACTTGGACTTTTTTTAATGGCTCTGGCAATTTGGTGGACTAATTAAATTTTTGGAGGTAGTATTAAGTTTCAAAATCTATTTTTCTTTCGAGAGAACCATGGCTGTGGATCCATGACCCTTTGCTAGCTTTCAAGACATCTTTATATCTTTCTCTTAGCTTTTAAGAAACTATTTCTATTTACCTAGAAGGAACATCCTCATTTCTAGCTATTATTAAAAGACAGAGGTAGTATATGGAAAATGGATAGTCACCATTTTCATATCTTATAATTGCTATGCACACCTCTGCTAATTCCCAGTTTTCAGTAACTCCAAGGTATTTAATATTGATTCATGCAGTAGCATGAAATAACTTTAGATGGAAATGGGATTGTTTGAGCCAGTTATGGCATGACTTGGCAGACATTTGTAGCTTTTTAAGAGTGCCTTAAGTGCTCTTAAAAGATATCAAGTGTTTAGCATTTTAAGTTCTTCATCATTCTAAAAATAGCATGTAAGAGTTTTCTAATAAAGAAATGGTTTTCTTTTTGATAGAAAGTATATAACTCTAAGCAAAATTCATCTATAACGCTCAAAATGGGATTCTCTGGATTTATCTTGTGTTTTCCACTTAATAAAGTGTTCAGTAATAACCATGTGAGTCACAGCATTTTGAATTTTAGTTCAGTGTAGTTCATGATGGAAGAATGAAAATCATGCACATCCAGTGTGAATTACTCTTTGCTGTTATAATCCTAATTAATGATGGAGGAAGAGTTACCTTTATTTATGTGGCATGACACCTTTTTCTCTAAGTGGCTTAATTTGTTGCAATGTATTGAATTGGGGGGGAACTTCAAAAAGAACTGGATTCACCTTCAAAGAAAATAATTTGGTTCAACCCAACATCTGAAAATTTAATTGTATATTGTATGAGAATTACATTTATTCTTAGAAGTACCTTCATAATTTTGATTCAGTGTCTACCAAAAAAAAGAGACTTTTTTACGTATTAAATATACCTAATTTGGTAACCTTAGGTCAGTAAAAAGAATGGAGAGGTAAACCACATAGGGAAAGAAATGAACAAACAAAACTCTCCTCAAATCTATAACTCCTACTTATTCTAACTTGCTCTGTTATCAAAAATAATTCAATAAAGGTTTTAATAAAAGAGGAAATGTTTCTATTTACTTTGGAAAAGTTAATGAGTTGTGAAGTGTAATACATTTTACTTGAAGAAATTCCACTGACAACTAGATAAATTTCAAAGTGGAGTGCCAAACTGCATTAAGAAAGGTAGGTAACTCTCAGTCCACTCATCTTCCAATAAATAAAAGGGTGCATATTACAATGTATTTTGAGTATTGAGCAGTTAGTGCTACTGAAGTGAATAAAACTCTGCACTTTAAGTTAGAGGATTTACCACTTTATAATTCTTAATATGTTTAGGTAGTTCCAGTGATTTATCTTTGTTGGATATTGCACTTTTTCCCCTTTGCTTATATGATCACTTATTTTGACAACTTTTTGATGAGTGAAGAGACTGGGAAAATAAAATGGGAAGTATTAGTTTAAGTCATATGAACCTCATTTTTATAGTCAAAATTGTCAGTTAATAGCAGTTTTATATGGTTCAACCAAAAGAATCGTATTGCTTTGACTGTGGATGAGTAGCTGTATTTTTCTTTGGTTAATCAGGTTTCTTATGTACATATTTTTGATTGTCAAAAGTAGTTTTTTATTTAGTTTTATCTGAAAATGAACTAGACAGAGACCAAGCAGTGAATTTATGACAGCAAGCCATTATGCAGTGGTTTTCAAACTGCTTTTTACGGAGCCCTAAGATGCTTCAGTGTTCAAAAATACTTGAGTTGGATTAAATTTTAAGTACTTTTTAAAATCATAATTTAAAAATACAACCACCCAAAAATCTTTTGTTATGAGACTATTCTTGTGCCGGCCTTGAATTAAAATTTATTCTGCTCCCTTTGTACGTATACTTGAACATTTTTGTTAATAAGACATTGATCAGAAAGATTGTCATTGATTATGAAGGCACTGGCCTTTAAAAAAACTTCCTTCCTGTGCATATCTACTCATGTTCAATTTTCACTTGTGAGAAAAACTTATCAGTAATTGTTCATTTATAACTAAAACACTTATAAAAACGCTTTTGTGTATTTATGTGTTTCATAGTTCAGATTCAATATAAGGTTTCATTTGTAAAGGGATTCTACTGCTTCTATAACCTCCCCACCACCAAATAAATAAACTGCTAAAATATAACTGCAAATGTAGTGATACTGGGAGTCACAAGATATGCTCATCATTAGGTCTTTGATACGTGTTTGAATTTTGGGCAAGTTAGTTAACTTCTTGCAGCCTAGTTTTCTCTGTAAAATGTACATCATTTCTACTTGCCTTTCAGGTTGCTGCATAGCTGGAGAGAGGTAATCTGTGTTAAAGTACTTTGTAAGCCATAAAGTACAACTACAAATATAAGAAAGACAAGTCTATGTATTTTCCCTATTCCTAGAATAGGTCTTTTGTGTGTTGTGGCAATATATCTCAATACATACGGAGTAATTTGGTTAGTCTTCACTTTTCTGTCTTGTCTAATGATTGCCTGTAAGTGAGAGGTAAAGATATTATGCTTTTAATTAGCGTGATCAACATACCGATTTTTATTTGCATATTCTACCCCTCCTGCTCCTTAAATAGTAATCCAACGCATTGATTTTGATGTTTCAAATAATTAAATAAAGTAAAATTGCCTTTTGGACACCTCAGCAGATGAGGGATATTGGTATTAAGTTTGAAAAGACTAAGAGTTAAGGATGATCGTGCTTAATAGAAGTTGGGGCAAATCTAGGGTAAAGCAAAGAATGTTTAATTATTTTAATTTAGGAGAAGAGCCTGGAAGTAAAAACATGTCTCAATCTTTTTCTCCCAATTTCTTCATCCTCTTTTTCCCCTTTGAAGGGACTGGGTTATAACTTATGTTTGGGTAGACCTTCACAATTTTTACAGTGCTTTCACATTATCAGTTGATTCTCATAAACTGAGAAAACTTAAAAGGCATGGACTCTGTCATACAACTCGTATGAAGTCCATTTAATTTTTAATAACACCTCTGTAATAAGCTATAAACTACATTCGAATTGTCCCCTGTAGTATTGAGGCCATCAGGGAATATCCATCCCCCCCATCCCCCAGCTTCAGCATCTGTGGAATGCCTATAGGTACCTAAAACTCTCCAGGTAACATTAGTTAGAAATGTGACTTTTAGCCACTCTTTGACACATTATTGCAGATCAACTGGAGGGGAAAGAGAAGAGTTAGCTGGCTATTTTTATTATCTCTTTAACAGTAGTTTGGTTAATTCTTTAACGAGGTAAAGCACAGTTCTCAAATATGATCTTCAGACCCTGGGAGTATCCAAGATCATTTCAGCAGGCCTGGGAGGTCAAAACTATTTTCATGATCATACAAGACTTTATTTCTTCTTTCACTGTGCAAAAGCAGTGGAGGTAAAACTGTGCTGGCCCCTTAGTGTAACTCAGGGTAGTGGCACCAAACGATAATCACTGTTAAATTTTGTTAAATCCTGACCCTTGAGTGATGAGAAGTATACTATGTGCTTCTACTGCACAGCAATCTGGTTGTCTCTAGGGAAAGAATCTGTGCAGTTGTTTTAGTTGCAAGCTAAACTAGCCACTTTTAAAATGAACCCCATTTTTACTTAAAAGAACACCTGTTAGGCAAACTTTGGTTTGTCATACTTGGGTATTTGATAACGATTTTCTTAAGATTGAGTAATGTGACCCTGAAAATTTAAGGAAAAACACTGACAATATTTATTGCCAGTGATAAAATTCAAGCTTTCAAGGAATAATTCAAATTTTGGAAAATGTATATCTGTCACCATTAGCCTGAAAGCTTCCCAGTTCTTAAAGGTTCTCCTTTTGAAAGCAAGGGTGATTAATGGGTGTGATTTTTTTATAGTATATTATATTACAAAATGTGTCAACGTTTGGAAGATCTGCATGACTCAATGAGCCAGTATCTTTTAAGTGACCAATGCATGAAGACATTGCTACTCAGGACCTTGCTTGCCTTCTCAGCTCAGAACCAACCAATTAGAGCACAATGGACATAATCTTTGCCATCTGACCATTCTTTTTACCACTGCCAATGAATATTGTCAGTTGTTTTCCTTGAATTTTCAGGATCACTTGACTCATTTTTGAGAAACTTTATCAAAATCATGCATGGGTAAAAAATCCATTCAAAATACAACATAGAGAAATGAATTTTAATATAATATAGAAAGTGAAGTTTACTGATTGGGCTTCAGATTCCACATTGTGACTCACCTTTCAGAAGCTCTACTTGTCAAGTTTTGGTGTAGTATCAAAGCAGGTATTCACAATTATCTCTTGCATTGTCCAACTAAATATCTGTGTGAGGCCAGATTTTCCTTCCATACCTTCAATCAAAACCTATCACGACAGATTGAATACAGAAGCAGATATGAAATCCAGCTGTCTTACATTGAACAGACATTGAAGAGATTTACAAAAATGTAAATCTCTTCCATTTCTTCTGTTTTGAAAATAAAATTATTTTTATAAAAACCATGTGCCATGATAACATGTAGTGGATTTGTTATTATTTTAAATGAATTAATAGACATTCAAAAATTTCTGTTTTAACTTCTACACTAAATCCAATAGTAAATATTGACAGTTATAACGCACACATAAAGAGAAGCTCTTTGGGGACCTCAAGAGGAGGTCCTCTTTGGAGTTCCAAGACCAAAACTTTTGAGAACTGCTGAGCCAGAGATCCTGACAGCAGTGTATGTTGCATATACATGTAATTCTTCAGAGTGTCTATGGGGGAAATAAAATATCACTGGCAGAAAATGTAGATAAACCCAAACCAGTCATCTCTGCTCTATGTGGGGATCACTTGCAGATGCTGCCAGCACCTTTCAGTGACATCTCAGAAGCTTCTCTAGTACCACAGTACAGATGGTCCTTGATTGAGGAAGGTTTGACTTACAATGTTTTGACTTTATGGTGGTACAAAGGTGATAGGCTTTCAGTAGAAACTGTATCTTTGAATTTTGAATTTTGATCTTTTCCTGGACCAGTGATATGCTTTATGATGCTCTCTTGTGATGCTGGGCAGCAGTAGCAAGTGGAGCTCCCGGTCTGCCATGTGATCATGAAGGTAAACAGCCAATTCACTTACAACCATTCCAGACACATACAATCATTCTGTTTTTCACCTTCAGTACAGTATACAATAAGTTCCATGATGTATTCAACACTTTATTTTAAAATAGGCTTTGTGTTAGTTGATTTTGCCCAACTGTAGGCTAATGTAATTGTCCTGAGCACATTTAAGGTAGGCTAGGTGTATTAAATGCATTTTTGACCTAGGATATTTTTGATTTATGATGGATTTATTGGGATGTAACCCAATAAGTGGAGTAAGAGCTGTAGTAAGACTTAGACTAGCTAGAGATATCTTTCTGTAAGTTTTGTGAGCATCCCTTTACCTGGTAGAAACCGGGGATGGACAAAAACAAAGCTCTTTGGCTCTAAAGGAATGCTCTCCTTAGTACTTACTATGCAACAACTAAAGAATGGTCAGATCCAAAGATTATGTCCATTGTGCTCTAATTGGTTGGTTCTTGGCTGAAAAGGAAAGAAAGGCCCTGAGTAGCAAGGTTAGCCTTTTTTTCTTGAAAGCTGAGAAGTGTGGGAGAAGCAACAGAAGAAGGGACAAGAATCAGAAGAAAGAGGAGTATCAATGTAGACTACTGATAACTAGATTGTTTCAATAAAGAACAAGAAAACCACTACTGTAGACAAGAGATAGGACAGCTCTGAATGTGGAAATCCCTAAATATTGCAGCCCTTTAAGGTATAGGGCATTTTCCACTTTATGTGTGTGTGTGTGTGTGTGTGTGGTTGGGAGAGGGGGGGTTACCCTGTACACAAAGCTATGGCAGCCAACAACTACCTGTAATTCAGTGTGGTGTTGAAGGCATGGGCGTAAGGATCTATCTGATTACATCTGGTGAGACCTATGAATGACTACCAGTAGCTGACCTGTCCATTAGACATCACTGTGGTAGGAGTGGGGATAGAGGGAGGAGGTGGAATTCACAATACACAGTACATACGTTGCCAAGCCAAAACATTTAGTCATGTATTGTGTTAACAGTTACGTTAAATGTATGAGTAGATGTATAAACTATTTGAAAATATCTATCCTATACCATCTAAACCTACAGTTAACATGTAGAATTTCTATTGTTCAAACTTTTTCTTAACAACTGTGACATCTCTAAAAAGTCTTTCCTAATCTTCAAACGTTTTTTTCTTCTGTCTTCTGGACTGCTATGCTAGTCAAGCATACTGCATTTATTGCACTTTGCATGTTGAATTATAATTAAAATTTATATATATCTTTCCCCTACTAGGTTGCCTCTTATTTGGGATCAGGTTAATGGAAAGTTTATTTTTAGCAAATATTGGCAGTACATTTATATTGAATACAGTATAATCTAGCTAAGAAAATGACAACTCTTTTCTCACTTTCCAAGATTTGTCTGTTCTTTATAGCCATATTTTGTCCTCTTTATTGATAAGATTTATCTGAACACTTTGAGAAGTTTAATAACAAAAATTATTTTTTCATCTTTGTGACCATGAGAATGTTTCGATTAAATATCATACCACTTTTTCGAGGGAGTTCTGATAGGCAGCAAGAATGTTAGTTCACTAAGAGGATCAGGACACTGGCCTTAGCAGTTGGTCTCTCTCAGAAATGTAAAATGGCCATTGCTTTGATAGGTACACATGCTTCATCTCCTGGAATCTGCTAGACTTCTCTAAGGGAAGGCTACTTTAAAGGAGTAACCTTTAAACCCCAATTTCTCTGCAGGTCTCCTCCTGAGGTTTGTTTCACCAGAGAATTCTGGCTAAACCTTTCCCTCTTCTACCTCCCCCAAGTCTTTTACTTTGATCTCCTTGGCCACCAAGGAGATCACCCTTGGTAACTGTTAACCAGAGAATTCTTCATAGGCCTGGACTACCTCTTAGCTAGCCTTTAATTTTTAGATACTCCCAGAAGTTATTTATTGGTCTATGGGCCAGAATACTGACTGCCGCGCTAAGGGACACATGAATATTATGGGTTATTCAGTGGTGGGTTGCATTTTGCTGCTCCAAGCTAATAAGGAATGACAGCCATTTTACCTATGTTTCACAAAGAATGTATTGAACATAGCATATGCGTAAGTATGATCAAGTGTAAAACTGGCTGACTAGGGCCATGTTATTTTTTGTACCAGAGATTCTTTAAAGTATAGATTTGAGTAAGACTTACTTTCTCTACTAATTAATAGCTACTTGTACTGCAGGTATATGTTCTCATTTCTAGATATATATTTTATTTTTGCATCTTCCTATATTGCAAAGATGGAACTAGGCAGTTGAAGAAATGAAATCTCTCTTTCTTTTTTTTTTAGATATATGCAGAATTAGAAAGGTCAAATTTACCACACAGGTAACTAAAACTGGATTTTGTGGAAGATTATGGTAATTATCTGAAACTGTAACTCTTAGTTTTGAAATGCATTTTATAATGTCAATAACAATAGTAGCTTCTATTGAATACCACCTATGTGCCATGGACTGTGCTAAGTATTCAGGCTCTACATGTGTATTATTATATTTAATCATCACAACAAACCTATAAAGAATTATTATTCACACTTTATGGATGAAGAAACTAGAGCTCAGAGAGCCTTAGTTACTTGCTTAAAATCATAGTACCAATAAGTGACAGACTCAGGATTTAAAACCAGTCTAACTCCAAAGCCTGGCTCTTTATACAGCTATAAACACT
The DNA here is from genome assembly GCF_039906515.1 of Pseudorca crassidens. NCBI lineage: Eukaryota > Metazoa > Chordata > Mammalia > Artiodactyla > Delphinidae > Pseudorca > Pseudorca crassidens. Next base: position 71,670,879 of record NC_090304.1, on the reverse strand, counting down.
GCATTCCCTTGTACTCCACATGTTTTCTTTATGTACAAGATTCAGAAAACATAAAATTAATGAAACAATAGGACCTGATTACTTGAGATTAATAGGAGTGATTTCAAGTTCAGATATTTTCTACTACTTTAATTTTACATGAAAAATGTAATTTTTTCTCTTTATAAGATTAAATCAATGAGAATCAAATTGAAGTTCTCATTGGACAGTTTTGACCTGTCTAGTTCATTGTTTTATCTATGTAAATCTATTGTTAATTTTGTGACCATTCTTATCCCAGGATATATTTTTCCTAATTTCCCAGCAAACTTTGACCGACTCCTTTTGCCAGCCAGCCATACATTAGTTCAATAACATTGATTCATTCAATAGTGCTATAATGTCTGTGACCAACGACACTGTCTAGAAACATTTTACGTATTGTGTCTCATAAAGAGGACCTCTAGAAAACATTCTCACTTTTTGGTAAATTTTTTTTTGCAGTAACAAAGAGTTAATTTATGAAGATAAGAAGTAGCATGAATGATTATTTCCACTATTCATTTTATTTAATTAATTAATTTTTATTTTTGGCTGCGTTGGGTCTTCGTCACTGTGTGCGGGCGTTCTCTAGTTGCGGTGAGTGGGGGCTACTCTTCGTTGAGGTGTGCGGCTTCTCAGCAGCAGCTTCTCTTGTTGCAGAGCATGAGCTCTAGGCATGTGGGCTTCAGTAGTTGTGGCACATGGGCTCAGTAGTTGTGGCTCACGGGCTCTAGAGCGCAGGCTCAGTAGTTGTGGCGCACGGGCTTAGTTGCTCCGCGGCATGTGGGATCTTTCTGGACCAGGGATCGAACCCGTGTCCCCTGCATTGGCAGTCAGATTCTTAACCACTGTGCCGCCAGGGAAGTCCCTCCACTATTCATTTTGGCTTCCTGTGTTAAGGCAACAATGATAATGAAAGAAAACGAGGAAACCCTGGGACTTCATCCTTCCACTGGCCTTCCCCTGCCAACACTCCTACAGTACTGTGTCTACAGAAGAGTTTTTTGTCTTACAAAGGGAGAGAGATTTGTGGGAAGACGTGGTTTTGCTATTTGTTAATTGGAACTCTTGAGAGTTTTCTATAGAAACACAGTTAAGATATCTAGTTAGGTTCTGCAGTACTATTAATGTAACTAGTATTCTTAATAGCCATTTACTGATTGGGCTGGAAACCTAACTACTAGGTATAAGATTGTTTCCAGGGGAAGATACATTGTGAAATCGTAAGTAACTGCTTCACTGGAGCTGTCTTTCCTAACTTGTATGCTTAACACTAAGAAGGGTAATGATTTTGACAAAAAATATTTTTTAATATGTTCACTCTGAGAATATGTTTGGTTATTGGTTGTTGTGTCTAATAGGAAGACTGCAGTATCATCCAATATTCAAGCAGGAGTTGATGGAAGGGATAAAAATTGGATGATAATCAGGATGTTGAGATAACCAAGGGCCAGTATCAAGCTGACCTATCTTTATTCACTTTGTGCTCAGTAAGACTCTAGTCCAGAATGGTGCATTTTAAGCTGTTTCTACTACCCATTGTTGTCTTTAAGGTAATATAAATGAAAAAAATAATCAATTTTAACTCCCCAGCAAGTTTCCTTTTTATTTGAAATTAGGAATTTAACATGTGTATCTTAATTCTTTTGATATAAATTAATAAAGAAAACAAATTAGCCCAGCAAGTTTACTCCACTCAAAAAGAATTAAAACAAAACAAAAATCATCTAAGCTAAAGGTACCTTAGCACTAAACCCCAAGTGATGCTCAAATTCTTTTATCAAAGCTTTTTTGTATAATATATTACTTGAAATTAATGAATTCTCAGATGGAGTGTGGAATCCTATTTGTGTTATAGTTTTATTTTTTTAAGTATGACATATAGTTAATAATCTTGTGAAATATCAATTGTTTTATATTGTACAACTATTAAAATGACTACAAGGTCTAGGTTCTAATATTCTTTACACAAAGTATGTTGATTATTGAGCACCCAAGATTAACATGAACTTATAAGTATTCTTTTGACTATGCTAGAGACCTATTTAACATTTAGTGCCCTTAAAAATGAGGGGAAATATATATTTTGGTAAATAGGATTGTAGAAACAATTTTCCTTTTTTGGTAAAAATATATGGATTGCCATTTTACACTCATTCTGTGTCTCAATGCTATCACCCTTTAATGGCTTTCATATTCTTAAGCAGGCAAGAAATGTAAAGGCTGTAAACATTTATAAACCACTCACAAACTTTGTGAATATCTTTCATTCATTTATTCATTCAACAGACATGAAGTGCCCCTGCCTGTTAGACGCAGAAAGAACCCCAAGTGAGGACATCAGGGTTCTTGCCTAAGCAACGTGATGAGTTGCAACACACACCTGGATCTCACAAAGAGATCTTCAAGATTATGCCCCTCCCCTGGCAGATAGTATAGATCATGTTTGGCAACTGTTTCTATAAAGGGGTAGATAGTAGGTATTTTAGGCTTGCTGGCCCAAAGTAAGGGCTAAGGAGCTGTCTCTGTGACAGCTACTCACTTCTGCCTCTGTATTGTGAACTCAGCCATAGACAATTCATTAAAGAATGGATTCGGCTTTATTCCAATACAGTTTTATTTAGGGGTCCTGAAATTGTAATTTTGTATAATTTTCACATGTCATAAACATTCTTTTGATTTTTTTTCAGTCATTTAAAAATATAAAACCCATTCCTAGCTCCCAAGCAGCAGAAAAAGAGGTGGCAGGCCAGATTTAGCCAGCAGTCAGAAGTTTGCTGACTTCTTGGTGTAGAAGCAGTGCAAAGCATTTTGCATCAGAGACCTCGGTTAGGTGACCTTTCTGATAGGCCTATTAAAAAGTTTTTTCTATGTAATTCTATCTACTTTCATTGGTGTACAAAATTAATCAAAAGCCAACTATGTAATAAACATTACCATTTGTAAAAACAACTAACTGGAATGACCTGCCTATTTAGTACCTGGATAGAGAGCATGTAATTTGGATGGATCCAAAGTAAAACTTTAAAAATCTGTAGATACTGAATATACTTGAAAGCACATTTGTCAGGTCATTTAGCACCTATAAACAGAGTGTTTTTTACCTCTTTTGAAATTGTCACACCTTGTTTGAGTTCAGTGGAAGTGCCATTAGTATTACAGAGGCTAACATTTTAATTAAAGTTACATTTCGAGAGTTTTCCAAAATCTAATATGAGTTGTTTGGATTGATATGTCACAGTGCACAACTTATCACTTAAGAATCTGTTTTTGTGCTGGCCAGAGTCCCCGTGTTAGTATCACAGAGCTCTGTTACTCATGCTATCTTTGAGGTCTCACATGAAGAGAATATACAGTAGCTCCATAGACATTCCTATGACTACAGATTGGCAGTGCAACAAGCATTGTAGTTTTTTGTTTGTTTGTTTGGTTTTGGTTTTTTTGCGGTACGCGGGCTTCTCACTGCTGTGGCCTCTTACTGCTGTGGCCTCTCCCGTTGCGGAGCACAGGCTCCGGACGCGCAGCCTCAGCGGCCATGGCTCACGGGCCCAGCCGCTCCGCGGCATGTGGGATCTTCCCGGTTCGGGGGCACGAACCCGTGTCCCCTGCATCGGCAGGCGGACTCTCAACCACTGCGCCACCAGGGAAGCCCTGTAATTTTTATAGTAAATAATTTTAAAGAGTTGAACTCTGTCTTATTCCATTAAAGTCCTAATTCCTTATCTACCTTCCTCAACCAACATTCACATAGCGGCACTCAAGAACATTAAATGAAATGAACAGATGCTCCAGAGCTGACAAGAGTAGTACCTGAATGCAGAGATACGTGAATGTTGGTATTGGAGGGTGTGTGTGAGGGGAGGATAATTCCATGGAAACAAACCCCTTTCTGGTGAGTAGAAGTGATGGCTATCAATAATTTAAACCTGGAAAATCATTAGCTATTCAAAATACTTTTTATGGAAATGAGCTTTAAAATTTTCACACTGAGCATTTAATCAGTGACTATAACATGGCACCATTTATCCAGGTCCCACATTTGTAAAAGCATCAGTATATGATATTTTCCATGCTTGAGATCTAATGATACCCAGAGCAATGACACAGCTAGTGCAACGTGCAAGATTCAAACCTAGTCAGTCACTCAGAATTTTCATTGAAATGAAGATCGGTAGCTATGCATTTTAATAATGTGTCCTCCAAACTACATCTGGTAGGGAGTTCTACTGACCAACTCTTGTTACGATTGCATATGGTTATGATGATATATGGGAGAATTAAATGTACATAACCCATGTATTGATACGGATGATCATTCTTGTTCTTCTATCTTATGAAGTAATCACAAATCTGATGCACTTGGTTTAAAAAAACAAATTTCCATAATGTCTAAGCAGCAGATATTAATGGAACACATTTTACTTTTAACTGATGTTAAACTTCTCAAGGTAAGTACATGACATCAATGTGTTTTTCTCTTGCTTCCTTTACTAATGATCTGGATCAAAGCTATTGCAGAGAACATATTTGTCACAATGGCAAATGGAAAGATTTGATAATTAATGAATACCTGGATGATAAGTTCATTTAACTTCAGATATTTTTAAGGAACAATTTCTTACTGAGTAAGAAGCTAACTCAGGTTCCTGCCATCAATGTGCTACAGGGTGTTGAATCTTTTAGAGTGCCAGTAAAATTTGAACATGTGTGGCAGTGTGCATTTAGTAATTTTAGCATTTAACAAACCACTGTGTTTCATGAAAGGTACTCTGATGTCATGAAAGTGAAGTAATTTGTCCTCTAGAACTCCTAACTCGTCCATCACTTTTTTTAGTGACAGGTATGCATTTCATGACCATAAAAAAGGAGAGGAGTGCGCTGTTACTATAAAAGGCCATTTCCTTTTATTCTGTCTTTATAGTCATTTTAATGCATTTTAGTGTTTATGGGTAATTAACTATCTGACAGAGCTGTAGAGCACTTGAAAACTAAAACATAATGTGCTGTCAGTTTTGGATCAATCAATCCAAGATCAAGGATTTCTAAAAATGAAGATGTAAGTCAGTGGAAAAGCTAGATGGGACTCATAGAAACTCGATACATATACATTTTCTGGAGCATATGTAATTGTCATAATTGATTTACAGTTATTTCTAAGAAAATTTTACATTCAAGTACTAAGTTCCTCTGCACAATTTAATAGTAGATACTTGTTTTTCAAGGATTCACAGGCGACACAAGCCATTTATTGCTGGTCAGGGGGTTATTTTCCTGAATGTCATTGTAACCTCACAGCAGTTATCCAACCACTAGATAGCAGTTTTTTAGAAATTAACATAGTCTTGATTGAATTAATAGCCTTTCCAAATTGCTATGATTTACTGTTTTCCCCGAGGGACTGAAGCTATTGTTTTCTTTAAAATGGTTCATTTTGGGAAAGATTGAAGTAATTTTTAACAAGGAATAACAATAATCTAAGGAGTTTGTTTAAGGTCTAGGACAATGGTTCTTGAAGTGTCGTCCTGGAGCTTGCAGCATCAGCATCACCTGGGACTTCCTTAGAAGTGCAAATTCCTATACCCCATCCCAGACCTGCTGAATAGGAAACTCTGGAGGTGGGACCCATCAATCTGTATTTGAATAAGCCCCCCCAGGTGATACAGATGCACTCTATGGATTGAACATTACTAGTCTAGGCTTCTTATCTAAATACTTCTACAAATCAAAATTTACACATCCATTTTATGTTCAGTATGCGTTATCAATTATTTGAGAAATATGGTAAAGGAGGAAATTGTTTCCAGTTAAATTGATTCTAAAGCTCTACTCTTTAGAGATAATAATGGCAAGTACCAGCTCTAGAATCAGGAAGATTTCTTTTGCCTGTTTTAAAAATACAGATTTGAGACTTTCAGGTACAATTTGCTCTTACCTTGAGAAAAATGTTATTACGTTGTTGCTAGATTCTGAACTTCAGCTTAAGGAAAAAAGAGATGGGTTTTGGAAACTTGTTTATGACTGAAATCAAGTGAAAATATCTCCTGGAATTGCTTGTCTACATAAAAATAGGTGTTTTAGCACTAACACTGGTAGACTCTGATGGGTTTTATCATCTTAGGTGACTTTTATTGCAAGGAAGATTGATGTTTTAAGTTTTCATGGAAAATAAATTATCTTAGACAGTTTTTTCTTAAATAGAAGGAGAAATGAATATGTGTCTTAAAGACAGATTTAGAATTGCCACATTGTCTTTTTAAAATTATTTTGAGTCTCTTAGATAAGATTAAATATGTATATAAATTATGAGTGTTCTTTTTTACCTGTAAACTGGTAGCTTACTCTTCAATTACGAATGGGATGTCAGGAAGCCTGAAAATTAAAACAAACTTAAGGAATGTATATTACACATGGGCCCTAGATAAAAGGATAAAAGATTGCTCTTTGAAAAGGAAAGATAGTTCCAGTTAGTTGCAGTTCATCTAGGATAGTGAATATAAGTACTTTTATTTTGTTGCATCTAATTTTGAGGTAATGGGAGTTTTCTTCATATTGTCTCTACCTTAGTACTAAAATTTAACCTGTGTTGCTCTTACTCAGGAAAAATAATGGACTGTATTAAATTGCCCCCTCCGAACCCACTCCCAAATTTCCCTTATGTGTTGGCTGCCCAAGAAGCATTTTTAGTGATTTAATTCTAAACCATGGAGATCGATGCCTTTTTATTGACCACTTTTTTATCCTCCTTCTGTGAGGAAAGGACTAATGTAGTACCTTAAATAGAACTGTCTCCATGGCAATGGGCAGTCAGCTTTTGACTTTGAGACTTATAAAAAAGGAAATTTTAAAAGGCATTTTCATGGTCTAAAATAGCAGTACAGCAAAACTAAGGTATGAGACTATTTCCTGTCAGTTATTGCATGACTGATTAAGCTAGCATAACATCTTTCTTTACATAGCACTTTTTGTCTGAGTATTTCAAAATGCTATACAACAATTCCTTCCCTTAATTAATGAGTGATAATTGTTATCTTCAGATTAATAGAAAATTTGAGGAGCTCAGATATAAGATTAGAATTGGGTCCCTGAGAGAAAAGGGTTGCCTAGGTCTGGCTGTATTTTTTTTTTTTTTTTGCGGTACGCGGGCCTCTCACTGTTGTGGCCTCTCCCGTTGCGGAGCACAGGCTCCGGACGCGCAGGCTCAGCGGCCTTGGCTCACGGGCACAACCGCTCCGCGGCATGTGGGATCTTCCCGGACCGGGGCACGAACCCGTGTCCCCTGCATCGGCAGGCGGACTCTCAACCACTGCGCCACCAGGGAAGCCCTGGGCCATTCTTGATTATAGTTAAACAGAATTATCTCTGAAACACTGGAAACAATGACAAGATTAAAAATAAAAGCTTAACAATTTCTGCCATCTTTTTCTAACTGGTTCCTACAATTGGGGATCTGTGCATTACTTCTCCTGTTAAAAGACTTCCCTGGCAACCGCCTCCCTTGTTGCCTCTTGCATCCACACCCACTTAAGAGGTAAAGCCCTGTAGTTCTCATTGTTGGGCCACCTAGCCTTCCGTAAATGTCAGGAGTGTGCTGTATATTAGAGGTTAAAGAGTAAGACCACATTATCCTTTGTAATCTTCTTTTGTCCTTTTCTTTTCTGTATTCATTTCCTCCTTGACTAAGCCTTATCTTAGTATGGGGTTAATTTCCAGTTGAATCATCTCTCAACTTAAAAGTATCATCAGTAAATACTTAATACTCTGATGTTACCGTTAACAAGGGAATTGATTAAACAAATTATGTGACATAAATGCAGTGGAGCACTAGACAACTCTCAGGATGTAGATCTATGTGATGTCCATAATAGGTTATTGGATGGAAAAAAAAACCTTTATTAAGGATATTAGGTTTTCCCTTTTTTTAAAAAAGATAATACAGAAGGAGAGACTCCAAAATAAATAGTATTTGTTTCTGGGTGGTGAGGTTACTGGAAATTATTTTTACCATCTGTTTCTCTTCATTGCCTTTTGTTTGTTTTAACAATAAATATGTCTTTTATAAAAATGTTAAGACTCTCAGCATTTTGAAATAATAGAGTAGAACAAATTAAGTGAGGGATAGTGCTGAGAGCAAATCCAAGTGAGATGGTAAATTGAAGATGCCTTGAGATGAAAACAAAAGTTCATGCATTTAATAGATATCCATCGAAGCTACAGATAAACTGCCAAAGGAATAATAATGTGTGTGTAGGTGGCTAATGAGAGCGCAGATATGTAGTCACAGATGTATACAATCTGAAAATGAATGAAGGTATCGTAGCTGTTTCTATACCATATTCCTTTATGTTATCATAGCAATCATTCCAGGATTTCCCTTTAGGAACCTTATGCACTTACTAATATTTAATCAGAAAACTAGTTTTTTCTCTTTAACTTAGAATTCAAAAGGTAGCTGCAATTGTATTCTTTTGCTTTTATACTGTATGGTAGGTGAGACATTGTATTTTCAGAAGTGTATCAAATCTGTAATTTGAACATTATATATTAATCTAGAGGTGTTTTCAATTAAGACCTAAAGGTAGGAAAATATGCTTAATTTGTGAAATAGTTTAATTTACAGTTACTTAATTGGTATTTATGTTCAAGGGTTTTTGAAGAATACAAAGGTATACAGAATATGACCTAGATTTTAGAGAGCTTACTGTGTGGTTGGAAAGGAAGACCTTTTCTAAATTACTATGAAGGGAGGTAAAAAGGAAAACATATACCCTTTTGGCTTTTTATAGATAATCATAGATTATTATTTATCTTTAACAATTATGAAGTCATGAATAAAACTTCAATCACCCAAATATGCTAGTGTATCGACAGAAAGGTTAATCAAGTATTAAATATCAAATACTTGTTCTTATTTTTAAGGCAGAGTGATGTGATCTTGATGACTTTCTGCATTTTTAAGGATTTTTTTAAATCTAAATTTTAATTCTTGAAAATGAGCATCACATTATAGAGTATCTATAACCAATTATTTTGTAAATGAGTGTTTCTCACTTAAGTAGCTTTATTTTCTAATTTTGTTTTCCATTTTTAACTGTCTGGGTCATTTGTTGAGCAAAATATTGAATTAAGCGACTACTGTGAGTCAGTAGTTTTCTAAATCCAGTCTACTCTATAAATCTTTTCTTTGACTTGTTAGATAATGATTAAGCACTTTGACTAGTTACACTGAACTTTATGAACTTGATGTTGCATAATTCTAATAATAGCAAACACATGTAGTAGATAATATGGCACTGTTTTAAGAGCTTGACAGGTATTAGCTCATATAATGTTTTTACTATCTGTTTCAATAGCCTTTTATTCACCCCATTAGTGAGGAAGGGATTCCTAGCTTTGGGTCATGGGGATCACCAAAGAAACAACGCTCAACACTGGACAGGTGAGATCAACAGTTTATTAGTTACATATACCACAGCCCAGGGAAAGAAAACACCGCATGCCACTCAGGCCATAGGGAGGTTGCACTCAGGAGTGAGCAATCAGGGGCCCTGGGAGGGAGGTTTTGTAGTATCAAGAAAGTGAGGTACCTATTGGTTCCTGTGGGAATCTGTGATTGTCTTGCTTGAGTAATTCCATGGCTGGTGGGGAACTGAAACCTGCCACTCAGAGATCAGCAGGAATTGCACCTGGTCCCTTTGATAAGAAGGGTTATTTCGCCAAGGGACCTTATCTGCATAAGCAGAGTGGGGAGAGGAACTTGCGTTTGAGCCATTTGAGGTCTTCCTGATTTCATCAGATACCTAGGCAAATTAACTTTGTCAAATTAACTTTTTTTTTTTTAAATAAAAACAATTTCACATCTATTTATTAAATAGTCTTGAGTCATCTGGTCCATAGGGATAATAAACTTTTTTAGTATTCTTTCTGTCTTAATGAGAGCTGTGCTTCACTGATGTAGTGTCATAATGCAACATGCTGTTAATTCTGCTGTAACACTTATGCAGATTTGTTCCAATTGATGTATTAGGGAATAATTTGAGCATGATGGTGAATTTTGCATTTGCTTATGGGCAATTTCATCCAAGAGAAATACTAGATGAATTCAGAAAACCACACCTAGTTGACCTGAACTGCCTAGGAATACCCTAAACACACATGTTGCTCAAACATTCACCCTCCACCTCAGTTCACCAGTGTGTTTTGAGCTCTGTCCATCCACATCTGGTGTCACAACTTTCCATCCAATTTCAGATCATCTTCCTTCCACTGCTTCATAACTCACAAGCTGTAGACCCTCCAGCACGCACTTCCATAAACAATCTTCAGATCTTTTTCAAGGTAATGGGCCATATTTACTGTAATGCTTATATATTTTTTAGCAATTTAATGTGTGTGAAACTTTGATACTATTTTTTATTAGGTTCTTTTTTTAAAGTGTAAAACTGATGCACTTTTTTTAGTATTGTGCCCTTAACTTCACTTTCCCCATAAGCCTGTGGTTTTATTGCATGATTTTGCACAGTGCAGTGAATTTTTAGGGGTACATATATTGTGTTATAGCAGAATGACTGTAATTGTAAAGGTTATCTTTTTTTTTTTTCCCTAAATTACCCTTGGCTTTTAGTTAATTCATTGTAATAGTGTGATTAGTTTAGTAAATTTACTAATTATAAATGTGATAAATCAGGCATAGAAACTCAGTAGATTTTTTAAAATAATTAGATCATTAGAGATCACAGATATCTTTAAAATATGTCACCTGTGAGGGCCCCAGAGGGAACTGTCATGTACTCATCACCTAAATTCATGGTTAAAAGCATAATTTATTATTGTAACATTATTAAAATTTATGTTTGGGGGAAATTATGGGGAAAAGGAAATTACAAAGTTGTAAAAAATCATGATCTCTAGTACATTTATATTTATGCATCTACATATGTATGCTTAGAAAAACATTGGAAGGATAGAAATCACCATGTTAACAGTGGTAGTTTTTGTATGAAGAAATTATGAAGAATTTTTGTTTGTTCTCTGTGTTTTTCTTTATTTTCCATCATGAGTAAAAGTTAAGCTTTATAATGAGAAAGAAAGAAAAACTACAGAGGGGGGAAGAGCACACAAGTTGTGGGGTGCAGTATAGTACTAACAATCATGTAATTTAATTTTTAATGAAGCTCTTAGGAAAACATAATCCAGAATGGAGGGAAATTAGTAAATCTTGCCAGAAATTCTGTCTAAAATTTGAATATAGGGCTACTTTTCATTTTGTGCCCACTATATTCTTGACACAGTACTAAATTTTTTTCTTCATACCTTATCTCATTTAATCCTTATAACGTATCTTATGAAGTTGAGATACCATCCCCACTTGAAGAGAATAAATTGAGGCTTGAAGAGATTAAATATTTACCTGCTGCCTTGGATGCTGCACTATTATCAATATAATGCATTACTTTTTCTCTGAGGAAATGTGTGTTTTTGAAACACTTTTGTTTATTTTTTATTTGTAATAAGAAAAACTATCATATTGTTCTCTAAATTAGAAAAAAGCACTTATTTGGGGGAAAAATGTTGTTAACTTTTGTAGAGAAGGACCCCATTGCCTTAAAATCTTGTAGAACATTGCCACTCAAGGCTTATGAATCTGTATTTCATGTTTTGCCGCTAAAGGAATAAATGTTACTTCAAGGCTTATCCGTGAAATTAAACTGGGCCCTCTGTTCCATATAGCATTCTTATTTGATATTTTCATGTTTTTCTCTGAGAAATCAAATAATAACATTAACAAAATACAAAAGAAATCATTGGCTATCGGAAATGCAGATGTCCCTTGGTACCTTGCAATTATTTAAAAAGTATTTGCCAACTAAATTCTGATGATTCAATAATCACACGTCTATTCAAACTGTTATTTAAAATAATTGTATTCACATGGGTAAGAGAGTCAACTTCGTTAAGTTCACTTCTGCTCTTGAGTATAACATAAAATCACCATTTGATTCGTCTTTAAATCCTCTAAAAACTATCATTCGACTAGTTTTATTGATTTGGAAATGTACTTTCTCATATGAACTTAATCGTGAGGTCTTATAACCACTTATATAATTGTGCTGAGAAAACTCAGAGTTGTTCCCACTGTAATACACTCCTCTTAGAGAAAAGATAGTTTGGAGCACAACTAGGGAAAAAAATTCTTTGCTTTAGAAAGTAAAATTAAGCTTTGAAGGGCAAACAATAAAAACTCATGGGGAAGATCTGCAGCTTCAGCTTTTCCATTTGTATGCTTCTTTTTGGACCCACTGCCATACTTGGAGGAAGCAAAAGCATCTTCTTCTCCATGTGGAGAAGCAGCAAGACACCCATTAGACAGCCAGCACCAGCTGCCAGCAATTGAGTGAGGCATCTTGACCTATCAGGCAGTCTGTACGTGCTGATAATTATATACATGTTTGGCATAGCAATGATCATGTGGCTCTTCTTATAGAGGAGAAAAATCTTGTATCTTTTGGAGACTGCATTCTAGGGAAGAAACAGCTGTATCTGAAGACCTCTAAGATTATATAAACTCCCTAAAAATATGTTAGGGAAAATTAGAACTCACAAATATAGACAGGCCTAGTAATCCTTAATGCTGAAGATAAAAATCTGTAATACATTTTTAAATAGAAATATCTGAGAACAACAAGTCCGTACATCATTTTGTGATGACTTTGAAAAATAATTTATGGTATTTATAAGAGATTATAAAGATTATTAATCTTATAAAGATTACTTACAACGCTTTCATCATTCACATAAAACAGCTTATCATAATCCCTTGACTTATTTTGGGGGAAAAAGAAACGAGAGAAAGAAGAAAACCTTTAAGCAACATGGATCCTGACAAGAAATAGATTTTTTTATTTTTAACTTTTTTGGAGTATAGTATGTTTTCTTAACTGGATTATTGAAAAGAATCTTAGATATACTTAAAGTCATTCTGTTTTAAATATGTATACATTATATATATATTTATCTATAATATAGGTTATCTTCTAATCTTGGCTTTATAACATTTTATTGAAAACTCTTTTTTAGTTTATTAATAGACTATAAGTAAAATGGTTATTTTTAAAATAACATTTATTTTAAACTAGTTAAAACAATGAGAAAGTAATTCTAAAACAAATTGGTTATTTTGCTTCTGAAAACTTTCTACCAGCATTTAGGGCCCCTCACAACATTGTGTATTACCAGAGAATGTTAATGCAAAAAGGCCCTTAGAGATCATCTTTCTCATTTTTTATTTTTCAAATGAGAAAAGTGATGCTTCAGAAACTGATCAAAGTCTCTCAGTGCTTGAGAAGGGAAAAGAACTCAGGTTTTTCATACCCTTTTCATTATATTACCTTGCCTATACGATTCAGTTACATATCATTCTGTTTATTATTGTTTGAGGTATATATGTCTAATTTCACCAGCTAGGTTGTAAGCTCCTTTTAGGTAGCTTTTATATTGATACTTTGTATATTCTTAAGAGAGCTATTACATAAGCTGTTTAACAATGAAGAATTCAGTGCATAACTGAATGGTTATGGATGGTTGTTTGATTTGAATATGTGTTTTTAACTTAGAATGCTTAGTGCAGTGTTCTGGTTCCCATTAGATGTCCTTTTAATGCTTAAAAATTAGTAATGTTTAAATCACATGAATGATCGTTATTTATTTTGAGTTAACCAGAAGACAATTCAGTATGCTAACACTGAAGACTTAAGTACAGGCCATCCTTAGTTAAAATAAGTTGTCTGTTAAAATAGAATAAGAAAGAACAGAACATTGCATGGATAACATCTGTATGTAAGCTAACCTGGAAAGTGGGAGGAACTATCAAGAGAATGACAAATTAAAGAAAGTCTTCTTGATTATTAGAAAATAATTATTTTCACAGATCTCAATTGTAACATAATTGCAGCATGTTCCTTCAATCAAAAACTACATTATGAGAAATTTTTTGCCAAAACAAATTCAAAAGCTTTGGATGTTGTGAAATAGCAGTCCCCAACCTTTTTGGCACCAGGGACAGATTTCATGGAAGACAGTTTTTCTGCGGGGGAGGGGGGATGGTTCAGGCGGTAATGTGAGCGATGGGGAGCGGCAGATGAAGCTTTGCGTGCTCCATGGCCACTCACCTTCTGCTGTGCAGCTGGTGGTGGAGGACCCCTGTTGTAAAATAATTCTATTCATTTATAATAGGGGTGTGTGTGTGTGTGTGTGTGTGTGTGTGTGTGTGTGTGTGGTGTTTTTTAGGACTACCATGAGTCCAGAATGCCAAGAAATGATTTTTAAAGTGGTTTTTGTCCAAAAATTGTTACTTAGTATCATTAAATGCGTAATAGGCTCAGTAATACATAGGAAAATTGTGATCAATCAACATTTATTGAGCACCTGATTTGAATTAATTATTCAAGTTAATTAAGATGGAACACTTCTTTTATAATCAAATTGGTGATAGAGAAGATAAAGACATGTGTAAAGGTATGACCCAGAAAGGAGACAGTTCACTGGATTTGAATGATTCAATATAGTGTATGTGGGAACTCAGTTGGGCCTCATGAGATGAGTGAGCAACATTGTAATAAATATGAAGAGGGGACATGGCATTCCACATGGAGGTTCAGGGATGAAGGAACAGAAATATGCAAAGGAATATTTCGGAGTCAGCAAATCAGTGTAGCCAAAGTGAAGTGTTCAATTCGGGAACACTTGGAAAACAAACACTGGAAAGCTAGGTAAGGGCCAGAATGTTGAAAACCTTACCTTCTTTGTTTCTACTGTACTTCCTCCAATCCCCATCCCCCACCCCCACCCCAGCTGGGGATAAAGTAATAGCCTAAAATCGGTAGTGGTGATGGAAACAGAAAACATAATAGAGTCACTGAAAGAAAGTTTGTGAGCAGGCGGTATTAGAACCTGGTATGAAGTTATTAAGTGTTATGGTGTTATGCATGATAGGAAATTTGGGTCTTTAAGTGCAGATTAAAATGATAAAGCACTTGACTCTTGCCAGCAATTTCATCTCCCTGAACCCCATATCCTTTCATATACCTGCCTTATAAACGTATATCTCTGGATTATTAGAATCAACCTCAATCCAAGCTGCCTCATTCTCCTGATTTCTTTTATACCAGTTGGTGTCACCATTATTCATCCATCCATTCATCCAATTCCGAATTCTGCGAGGCATCCTAGACATCTCACTATCCTCATAGCCAATCAGTCACTCAATTCCATTTATTCTACCTCCTAAAAAGCTCTCAACATAATTCCTTTTCTTAATCCATACTGCTTAGTTAAGCCAAGTCATCTCTTTCCTAGAACTTAGAGTAGCCTTATAATGGGCTTTATTTCCTCCAACTTCCCCACCCCAGTCCATTTTCCAACTGATGTCAGAAATGCTTTCTCAAAAGACAATATCCTTTTAATATTGTCTGTCATTTATATGAATTCAAAACTCTTGGCATTCATGATATGGCTCTTGCTTATGTCTCAAGTCTTATTCCCTGAGAAATATTCAGGGATCATATAGAAACAGCATATGGTTCTCCAAATGTATCATGACTTTGTATTTTCTTTTCTTTTTTTTTTTTAACATCTTTATTGGAGTATAATTGTCTTTGTATTTTCTATTCCTTTTCTCCGGGATGTTGTACCCTCATGGACCTAGCCATCCTTTTCTAGGTAGTCTAACAAATCTTTATTTCTTCGTAAAGAATTATCCCATCTGGAGGGCAATTTTGAACCATCCTCTTGCAGAGTTAGGCTTTCCTATCTTGGTCATCTCCATTAAAGCTCCTAACAGGTATTGTAACTGTGCATCCAAATTTATTCACCTTGTGTTTCCTTGAGGTCAGCACCTATACTTTATTTATCTTTATACTTCCAGTTCTTAGCCCAAGACCTTCCAGATAACAATCTTTAAAAAATCAAAAAAAAATATTGAATGAATTAATAGTTCTTCTTTATAAAAGTTACAACGCTTAATCTTAGTAAGGTTTAAATATACATAACACATTTTTTCCTCTTTAACTTGTAAAGTACCAAAACTTTATTGTAATAATTGCCATTTATTAAATGCCTGTTGCATGTCAGGGACTTTGCTAGGCACCGTTAAAAAACTATCATGAAAAATGTCACTCTACACAAAAGCAGAAAGAACAGTGTAATGAGCCTCCAAAACCTATCACCAAATTCAATATTGGCAAGATTTTGCTACTCTTACTTTATCAATACTGTGGTGGTGTTATTGTTGCTGAAGTAATTTGAATTAAATCTCAAAACTCATTTCCTTTTACCCCTACATATGTTAGTATGCATTTCTAAAATATACAGACACATTCTTGTATAGCTACAATGCCAGTATCACACTTAACAAAATTAGCAATAATTGCTTGATGTCATTTAATACCTCATCTTATTCAAGTTCCTGCCAATTGTTTAATGTCTTTTTCGAGGTAACTCTTTCTGAATTAGGTTCACCATTACATTTGGTTGTTAGGTCTTTTAAGTCTCTCTTAGGAGTAGTTCCTCCTTTTATTTTTGTTTTTCATGGCTTTAACTTGTTGTTTTCAGCTGTCCTCTAGAATATTTTGTAACCTAGATAGTTTTCTATGCTTCCTCATGTCATTTCACTTGCTCCTCTGACCTTCTATTTCCTATGAATTTGAAGTTGGGCCTGAAGGCTTGATTAAGTTCAGGTTCAAATTATTTTTGTATATAGACGTTTTCCTCATCCTATTTTATGGCTGTATTGATAGGTTAGATTCCTGCAAGTGGGATTGCTGGGTCAAAGGGTAGATGAATATGTAGTTTTTCTAGACATTGTCAAATTCCTATCGGTGGGGAGGGGTTTGTTTGATTTTGCATTCCCACAGTTTTTGGGACTGCCTGTTCCCCTATAGTTTTGTCAATAAATATGTTGCCTAACTTGGATTTTTGTCAATCTGGTGTGTGAAATATAATATTTGCTTTTCTTTTTATGAGTTACTTCTGTGAATTGCTCATTCTTTGTTCACTTTTTGATCTTGTTGTTGGTTTTTCCCTCATGATTTACAGGAGCTCCTTATATAATTGATATATTAGCCATTGTCTGTGTTAAATTGCAAATATTTGTCTTCTGATTTTGTTTATTGTATTTTTGTACCATACAAAAGGTTTTTTTTTTAAGTGTGTGTGTGTGTGTGTGTGTGTGTGTGTAGTTGAATTAGCAATTTTGTATTGTTTCTGGATTTTGAGTCATCATTAGGGAAGTTCCACTGGTTTGTCTATGTGCTAACACAACTCCTTTAATTATAAAAGTGCTATGTTTTACTATATGGCAGAGCTTGCATCCCTTCTACATTGCTCTTCTGTTATAGGGTTTTCTTGATCGTTCACGCTTAACTGTTTTACAATTAAGTTTATTTTACAAATAAGGAAATGAACACTTCCACAGAAGTTCTATGACCATGTAGTAATGAGAAAAGTAAAAAATAATAATTGTTCTTAATGGTTTCTTAACACTTTGTCTTCGCGTGAAGGTTACTTTTAGCAATCCTTTTGCAACTGTAACCGTTTATAAGGATACATAATTAAAAGGAGGAGAGACGAGAGTGTATTGGAAACATTTATTTCAATCAGTGGTTCCCAAAGTGTGGCAGTGGACCTCTAGCTTTTAGCACAAATCAAAGCAGTGGCATTACACTGAAATAATAATCATTATTTAACTCAACAGCCTGTATTCACACACACACAAAAAGTCAGTTTCACTGAAGAATATCCTTGATGAAACAGTAAAACTTATGCATTTTATTAAATCCTGACCATTGAATACTTATCATTTTAATAATCCCTGTTTCAAAATGGAGAATAAAAACAAAGCTCTTCTCCATGCCAAAGTATGGTGGCTGTCTTGAGGAAAAGCAGCTGTGGGACAGAGTTGTGAGCCAAACTAGTCATTTTTTTGAACACCATTTATTTTTATTTATTTATTTATTTTTTTGCGGTACGCGGGCCTCTCACTGCTGTGGCCCCTCCCGTTGCGGAGCACAGGCTCCGGACGCACAGCCTCAGCGTCGCGTCCATGGCTCACAGGCCCAGCCGCTCCGCGGCATGTGGGATCTTCCCGGACCGGGGCATGAACCCGTGTCCCCTGCATCGGCAGGCGGACTCTCAACCACTGCGCCACCAGGGAAGCCCTGAACACCATTTTTATATGAAAAAATGACCGACTCATAGCTATGGTTATTCAGACTTGGGTATTTAGTAGATACTTTTATAAAAATGAACAAAGTGAATCCATCACTCCCGGGAAAACACTGATAGGATTTATTGCCAATGATAAAATTTGAACTTTGAGGAGAAAAGAATTTTGGAAAACAGGTATCCCGACCATGAGCTTGACCGCTTCTCAAAACTTAAAGATTTTTCTGATATGAACAGTGCTGACATTAACACATTTTATTTTAAATAATATATTTGATGTGTCAACTTTGGACAACCTGTCAAATGCAGTGATCCACTATTTTCTAAATGACCAATGGTTAATAATACAAAATCTTGCATGGATAAATGATCCCTTGAAAGTATAAGATAAACCAATGGATTTTTTTTAAATTTTTTAATTTAATTTTATTTATACAGCAGGTTCTTATTAGTTATCTGTTTTATACATATTAGTGTATATATGTTAATCCCAATCTCCCAATTTATCCCACCACCACCACCACCCCCCTGCCACTTTCCCCCCTTGGTGTCCATACGTTCTCTACATCTGTGTCTCTATTTCTGCCCTGCAAACCGGTTCATCTGTACCATTTTTCTAGGTTCCACATATATGTGTTAATATATGATATTTGTTTTTCTCTTTATGACTTACTTGACTCTGTATGACAGCCTCTAGATCCATCCATGTCTCTACAAATGACCCAATTGCATTCCTTCTTATGGCTGAGTAATATTCCATTGTGTATATGTACCACATCTTCTTTATCCATTCATCTGTTGATGGGCATTTATTTAGGTTGCTTTCATGACCTGGCTATTGTAAAAAGTGCTGCAATGAACATTGGGGTGCATGTGTCTTTTTGAATTATGGTTTTCTCTGGATATATGCCCAGTAGTGGGATTGCTGGGTCATATGGTAATTCTATTTTAAGTTGTTTTTTTTTGTTTTGTTTTGTTTTTGGGGGGGTACATGGGCCTCTCACTGTTGTGGCCTCTCCCGTTGTGGAGCACAGGCTCTGGACGCACAGGCTCACGGCCATGGCTCACAGGCCTAGCCGCTCCGCGGCATGTGGGATCTTCCCAGAATGGGGCACGAACCCGTGTCCCCTGCATTGGCAGGTGGACTCTCAACCACTGCACCACCAGGGAAGCCCTATTTTTAGTTTTTTTTTTTTAGCGGTACGCGGGCCTCTCACTGTTGTGGCCTCTCCCGTTATGGAGCACAGGCTCCGGACGCGCAGGCTCAGCCACTCCGCGGCATGTGGGATCTTCCCGGACCGGGGCACGAACCCGTGTCCCCTACATCGGCAGGCGGACTCTCAACCACTGCGCCACCAGGGAAGCCCTATTTTTAGTTTTTTGAGGAACCTCCATACTGTTCTCCATAGTGGCTGTATCAATTTACATTCCCACCAACAGTGCAAGAGGGTTCCCTTTTCTCCACACCCTCTCCAGCATTTGTTGTTTGTAGATTTTCTGATGATGCCCATTCTAACTGGTGTGAGGTGATACCTCATTGTAGTTTTGATTTGCATTTCTCTAATAATTAGTGATGCTGAGCAGCTTTTCACGTGCTTCTTGGGCATCTGTATTTCTTCTTTGGAGAAATGTCTATTTAGGTCCTCTGCCCATTTTTGGATGGGGTTGTTTGTTTATTTTAATATTGAGCTGCATGAGCTGTTTATGTATTTTGGAGATTAATCCTTTGTCCGTTCATTCATTTGCAAATATTTTCTCCCATTCTGAGGGTTGTCATTTCGTCTTGATTGTAGTTTCCTTTGCTTTGCAAAAGCTTTTAAGTGTCATTAAGTCCCATTTGTTCATTTTTGTTTTTATTTCCATTACTCTAGGAGGTGGGTCAAAAAAGATCTTGCTGTGATTTATATCAAAGCGTGTTCTGCCTATGCTTTCCTCTAAGAGTTTTATAGTGTCCAGTATTTCACTAAGGTCTCTAATCCATTTTGAGTTTATTTTTGTGTAAGGTGTTAGGGGGTATTCTAATTTCATTCTTTTACATTTATCTGTCCAGTTTTCCCAGCAGCACTTATTGAAAAGACTGTCTTTTCTCTGTTGTATATCCTTGCCTCCTTTGTCATAGATTAGTTGAGCATAGGTGTGTGCGTTTATCTCTGGGCTTTCTATCTTGTTCCATTGATCTATATTTCTGTTTTTGTGCCAGTACCATATTGTCTTGATTACTGTAGCTTTGTAGTATAGTCTGAAGTCAGCAAGTCTGATTCGTCCACCTCCGTTTTCTTCCCTCAAGGCTTTGGCTATTCAGGGTCTTTTGTGTCTCCATACAAATTTTAAGATTTTTGTTCTAGTTCTGCAAAAAAATGCCATTGGTAATTTGATAGAGATTGCATTGAATCTGAAGATTGCTTTGGGTAGTATAGTCATTTTCACAATATTGATTCTTCCAATCCAAGAACATGGTATATCTCTCCATCTGTTTGTGTCATCTTTGATTTCTTTCATCAGTGTCTTATAGTTTTCTGAGTACAGGTCTTTTACCTCTTTAGGTAGGTTTATTCCTAGGTATTTTATTCTTTTTGTTGCAATGGTAAATGGGATTGTTTCCTTAATTTCTCTTTCTGATCTTTTGTTGTTGGTGTATAGGAATGCCAGAGATTTCTGTGCATTAATTTTATAACGTGCTACTTTACCAAATTTATTGATTAGCTCTAGTAGCTTTCTGATGGCATCTTTAGGATTCTCTATGTATAGTATGTCATCTGCAAACAGTGACAGTTTTACTTCTTCTTTTCCAATTTGTATTTCTTTTTCTTCTGTGATTGCCGAGGCTATGACTTCCAAAACTATGTTGAATAATAGTGGTGAGAGTGGACATCCTTGCCTTATTCCTGATCTTAGAGGAAATGCTTTCAGTTTTTCACCATTGAGAACAATGTTGGCTGTGGGTTTGTCATATATGGCCTTTATTATGTTGAGGTAGGTTCCCTCTATGCCCACTTTCGGGAAAGTTTTTATCATAAATTGGTGTTGAGTTTTGTCAAAAGCTTTTTCTGCATCTGTTGAGGTGATCATATGGTTTTTATTCTTCAGTTTGTTAATGTGGTGTATCACATTGATTAATTTGCATATATTGAAGAATCCTTGCCTCCCTGGTATAAATCCCACTTGATCATGGTGTATGATCCTTTTAATGTGTTTTTGGATCCTATTTGCTAGTATTTTGTTGAGGATTTTTGCATCTATATTCATCAGTGATAATGATCTGTAATTTTCTTTTTTTGAAGTATCTTTGTCTGGTTTTGGTATCAGAGTGATGGTGGCCTCATAGAATGAGTTTGGGAGTGTTCCTTCCTCCTTAATTTTTTGGAAGAGTTTGAGAAGGATGGGTGTTAGCTCTTCTCTAAATGTTTGATAGAATTCACCTGTGAAGCCATCTGGTCCTGAACTTTTGTTTGTTGGAAGATTTTTTTAATCACAGTTTCAATTTCATTACTTGTGATTGGTCTGTTCATATTTTCTATTTCTTCCTGGTTCAGTCTTGGAAGGTTATACCTTTCAGAAAGTTTGTCCATTTCTTCCAGGTTGTCCATTTTATTGGCATAGAGTTGCTTGTAGTAGTCTCTTATGATGCTTTGTATTTCTGCGGTGTCCGTTGTAACTTCTCCTTTTTCATTTTGAATATTATTGATTTGAGTCCTCTCTCTCTTTTTCTTGATGTGTCTGGCTAAAGTTTTATCAATCTGTTTATCTTTTCAAAGAAGCAGCTTTTAGTTTTATTGATCTTTGCTATTGGATCATCATGTTTTCGTTGTCATTTGTCTCTAGGTACTTTCTGATTTCCTCTTTGATTTCTTCAGTGATCTCTTAGTTATTTAGTAACGTATTGTTTAGCCTCCACGTGTTTGTGGTTTTTACGTTTTTTCCCCTGTAATTTATTTCTAATCTCATAGCATTGTGGTCGAAAAAGATGCTTGGTATGATTTCAATTTTCTTAAAGTTACCGAGGCTTGATTTGTGACCCAAGATGTGATCTATCCTGGAGAATGTTCCATGCACACTTTAGAAGAAAGTGTAATCTGCTGTTTGGGGATGGAATGTCCTATAAATATCAATTAAATCTATCTGGTCTATTGTGTCATTTAAAGCTTGTGTTTCCTTATTAATTTTCTGTCTGGATGATCTGTCCATTGGTGTAAGTGAGGTGTTAAAATCTTCCACTATTACTGTGTTACTGTTGATTTCCTCTTTTATAGCTGTTAGCAGTTGCCTTATGTATTGAGGTACTCCTATGTTGGGTGCATATCTATTTATAATTGTTATATATTGTTATATATTCTTGGATTGATCCCTTGATCATTGTGTAGTGTCCTTCTTTGTCTCTTGTAACATTCTATATTTTGAAGTCTATTTTATCTGATATGAGTATTGCTACTCCAGCTTTCTTTTGATTTCCATATTCATGGAATATCTTTTTCCATCCCCTCACTTTCAGTCTATATGTGTCCCTAGGTCTGAAGTGGGTCTCTTGTAGACAGCATATATATGGGTCTTGCTTTTGCATCCATTCAGTGAGCTTGTGTCTTTTGGTTGGAGTATTTAATCCATTCACGTTTAAGGTAATTATCAATATGTATGTTCCTATTACCATTTTCTTAATTGTTATGGGTGTGTTTTTGTAGGTCCTTTTGTTCTCTTGTGTTTCCCACTTAGAGAAGTTCCTTTAGCATTTGCTGTAGAGCTTGTTTGGTGGTGCTGAATTCTTTTAGCTTTTGCTTGTCTGTAAAGCTTTTGATTTCTCCATTGAATCTGAATGAGATCCTTGCCGAGTAGGGTAATCTTGGTTGTAGGTTCTTGCCTTTCATCATTTTAAATATATTGTGCCACTCCCTTCTGGCTTGTAGAGTTTCTGCTGAGAAATCAGCTGTTAACCTTATGGGAGTTCCCTTGTATGTTATTTTTCATTTTTTCCCTTGTTGCTTTCAGTAACTTTTCTTTGTCTTTAATTTTTGTCAATTTGATTACTATGTGTCTCGGCATGTTTCTTCTTGGGTTTATCCTGCCTGGAACTCTGTGCTTCCTGGACTTGGGTGGCGATTTCCTTTCCCATGTTAGGGAAGTTTTCGACTATAATCTCTTCAGATATTTTCTCGGGTCCTTTCTCTCTCTCTTCTCCTTCTGGGACCCCTATAATGCAAATGCTGTTGTGTTTAATATTGTCCCAGAGGTCTCTTAGGCTGTCTTCATTTATTTCCATCTTTCTTCTTTATTCTGTTCCATGGCAGTGAATTCCACCATTCTGTCTTCCAGGTCACTTATCCGTTCTTCTGCCTCAGTTATTCTGCTATTGATTCCTTTTAGTGTATTTTTCATTTCAGTTATTGTGTTGTTCATCTCCATTTGTTTGTTCTTTAATTCTTCTAGGTGTTTGTTCTTTAATTCTTCTAGGTCTTTTTTAATCATTTCTTGCATCTTCTTAATTTTTGCCTCCATTCTTTTTCCGAGGTCCTAGATCATCTTCATTATCATTATTCTGAATTCTTTTCCTGGAAGGTTGCCTATCTCCACTTCTTTTAGTTGTTTTTCTCGGGTTTTATCTTGTTCCTTCATCTGATACAAAGCCCTCTTCTTTTTCATTTTATCTATCTTTCTGTGAATGTGGTTTTTCTTCCACAGGCTGCAGAATTGTAGTTCTTGCTTCTGCTGTCTGCCCTCTGGTGGATGAGGCTATCTAAGAGGCTTGTACAAGCTTCCTGATGGGAGGGACTGGTGGTGGGTAGAGCTGGGTGTTGCTCTGGTGGGCAGAGCTCAGTAAAACTTTAATCCGCTTGTCTGCTGATGGGTGGGGCTGGGTTTCCTCCCTGTTGGTTGTTTGGCCTGAGGTGACTCAGCTCTGGAGCCTACCTGGCTCTTTGGTGGGGCTAATGGCGGACTCTGGGAGGGCTCACGCCAAGGAGCACTTTCCAGATCTTCTGCTGCCAGTGACCTTATCCCCACAGTGAGCCACAGCCACCCCCCTGTCTCTACAGGAGACCCTCCAACACTAGCATGTAGGTCTGGTTCAGTCTCCTATGGGGTCACTGCTCCTTCCCTCAGGTCCCAATGTGCACACTACTTTGTGTGTGCCCTCCAAGAGTGGAGTCTCTGTTTCCTCCAGTCCTGTCAAAGTCCTACAGTCAAATCCCGCTAGCCTTCAAAGTCTGATTCTCTAGGAATTCCTCCCTCCGTTGCCAGACCCCCAGGTTGGGAAGCCTCATGTGGAGCTCAGAATCTTCACTCCAGTGGGTGGACTTCTGTGGTATAAGTGTTCACCAGTTTGTGAGTCACCTACCCAGCAATTATGGGATTTGATTTTATTGTGATTGCACCCCTCCTACCATCTCATTGGTGCTTCTCCTTTGTTTTTGGATGTGGGGTATCTTTTTTTTTTGAGTTCCAGTGCCTTCCTCTTGATGATTGTTCAGCAGTTAGTTGTGATTACGGTGCTCTCGCAAGAGGGAGTGAGCACACGTCCTTCTACTCCGCCATCTTGAACCAATCTCAAACCAATGGATTTTTATGTAACAGAGTAAGAAGTTTATTGATGTGGTTTCAGATTCTACATTCCAACAAACTTAAAAGCTACTACTTATCAAGTCTTAATGTAGTATCTGTGAGGCTGGATTTTCTTCATGTTGTACAACAAACAGATTGAATACAGAAGTGGATATAAGAATCCCGTTTTCTTTAATTAAGCCAGATATTTACACAAATGTATAATGATGTTACTCTTCTTAGTAAATTTGTTTTGTTTTGTTTTGGAAACTGTAGTTTCAAAAACATTCATTTGTGTTAAAATGTAATGGGTTTATTCTATTTTTATTTTTAAATGAATTAATATTTAAATTTTTTCTTTGATTTAATTTCTAATGTAATAATTATTGATAGATATCACTCACATTAACAAAAGCTTTTGGGGTCAATATTTTTTAGCAATATAAAGAGGTTCTGATATCAAAAAGTTTGTGAGCCATCTACTTACATGAGCATAACAACTGGTTTTAATTCTGATTATAACAGGTTTTAAGTTTACCTGTATACACTAAAGCACAGTTTTGTAGTCCTCTGTTAGTAGATTTAGGGATTGACAAAATAGAGATGAAGAGATGAAGTTCATGAGACAAATCCTATTTTCTATTCTAGGCAAAAATTAAAACACAATTGTTCCTTTCAAACTTCTATTCTTTTCAGTTGTATTGAAACTGAAGTTTAATATAATTCGATGTAAAACTGAACATACTTTAATTTGCTCAGTTGTGTTCCTGGCAGGCTGTGTGAAAGGTACTTTCTCAATTTAAATGAGAGCATGAGTTCTTGTTATTTTTGACAACTCAGTGTATAAAGAAGTACTGGTTTTTCAAATGGCTAAATGCTTGTTTTGAAAATCTCTAGAACTCAATTGTATTTAATGTTTTTTTCCCTGATTCCTCTAAGCTGAGCAAGAGACCTGTATTTTGTTAATCATTGGGTTTTGAAAAACCTGGAAACTGTCCCGTCATTCTGTTTCATTAGAAAAACTTAGAGGCCTTTTGATTTTGTTACAACATGGGTGTTAGATACTAAATACAGATGTTTGACTTAAAACTCTACTTTTCCTTCATATACCAGGTAACTACATTCACAGCATATTTTTTGTTTCTCCAAAAGACTAGTAGCTATCAGCCATATACTGAGTAATATTAGAATATTCTGTAGCCATAATTGTCTCTAATAGGAGTCTTAATTTCAAAAACTCCCAACTTTTATTTCTTTTAATCTAATTGGAACATAATTTTAATAGGTAAAGCTTTCTAAAATTAAAAGCAAGTTTTACTATTACACATTACAGACATTAAAAATTGTTTGAGGGAATTCCCTGGTGGTGCAGTGGTTAGGACTCTGCACTTCCACTGCCAGGGGCCTGGGTTCGATCCCTGGTCTTGGTGAACTAAGATCCCACAAGCCTGCGGTGCAGCCAAAACTAACTAAATGAATAAAAATCGTTTGTATGGAAGTAAAGCACTTCTTAATACTTTTGTGGGACCTGGGAGTGATCTTATAATTAGTGGTAGTAAAGTATATTGTCTATATGTTAATAAGGAAGCATTGAGTTAGGTAGCTATTATGAAGTTGCATTATCTCAGGTACAAGGCATAGTTCTCTTCTCATTTTCTTGGCCTTAGCCCAAAATTTTACAGCATGTTCAATGAGTATATTTTGTCATTCTGCATCTCTAAAGAAAGTGCTTAACACCTAAAAGCTTTTATAGGAGTCTTTGTTGCTCAAGATCAGTGTCATGACATGCAATATTATTACTGGTTTTTAAGAAAGTAGTACAAATTATAGGAAGTGTGCAGGTCTTGCTTGTTTTAACAACATAAAAAGATAAACAAATGGAGAAAAGTGAATATTTGTCACATAGGGGGCCCAGACAGTACAAGGAAGGTAATGGATTGATGTCCAGGACTGTGGTTATTAGTTTAATTTATTGGTATTTCTCAATAAGAGTGCAGAGAACTGCCTCGAGTCCACAGGATGCTCTTCCCTGCTGAAGGAAGAGAAAAGGGGTGGAAGAGCCTGTACCAGACTCCTGTCTCCTCAGTTTAACTCAACAAATGTATGAGCGTTTACTATTTTCATGTTGCTGTACTGTAATGCTATAGATACCATGTTAGAAATGGATCCTGCTCTCTAAGGAGCTTACTTATGGTCCGAAGGGAGTGATAAGATAATGATATATGTTAATAGCTATAAGAGAGAAACAAAGTATGATTGTGAATCTTAAGAAGAATAGATTTAAATTACTAGAAGAGCTTGAGAGTTGGTGGGAGTGGAGGAAGACCAAAAGAGTTGGTATTTGAGCTGGGTCTTAGAGGAAGAATGGGTAGAATTTCAATAGAGATAAAAAGGGAGGGCAGAGCCTCAGGAAATGCTGGTTCAGATCTATCTAAATTCCACAGGACACAGAGAAGATCTGCCATGTTAGAAATACCAATTTTTAATTTACAAGTAAACCTAACTTAATTGATTTACGCTACTCTGTGGTATTACATGGAAAGTGGAAAATGAGGTGTATTCTTTGCTACTTGCCTCTGGATGGCACTGGACTGGAGCATGATTTTAGGTTTACTTTCAGTTTAAACGATTAGCTAATGGTGTAGTTTAAAGGCTGTCCTAGGCCCATATTTGTTCTTCTTTGTAGGTTTGTGTCACTGTGTGGTTGTAGAGGGTACTTGTGGTCCTTTGTTTTTAGAAGTTTGCTATTTCATAGACAGGATGTAAATATGAAAACTTGCCTGCACTTTGAACAGGGTCACCCATGTGTTCTAATGAGTAAAATTTAAGGGATTTTGTTACTAGCCAAGGGGAAGCTCATTTAGAAACTCAAAGTTTAGAAACTTTGCTCTATGGATATTCATTTTTAATTCTTTTAGTGCTAGGATGAGGTCCGTTTATCTTTGCGTACTTAATTGCATCTACTACAACAACTACTGCTGATTTCTACTAGTAATAGTAATACTCATGGCTACTGTTTCCAGAGTACTCAGTAGGTGAGTTTGTTTATCTTTAGGCCCACAAGTTAGTAAACCAAAATTTATCTAACTGTTCCTACCGAATGGCACACCAAGGTTTTTTGGTTTTTTAGTGAGAGTTGCTTAATTCATTTCCTGCAACTCATTTTTTGAAAAGAGATTCTGTTATTCAAATGGCCACTATGTAGAACTTTCAAAAATGGACCTGAAGTTTACCTGACACCATACACCATACTAAAGTTGAAATACTCCAAGATGAACAAGGTACTGTCCCAACCCAATAGCACCTGACAGCTTAGTAGGGGAATGAGGAGGTAGGGAAATTGATAAATGCAGTACTTTTAGTGGAAATGTTTTGAGATTTCAAGTTAAAAATCTTACTCAGTATATGTTGTTGAAGAAGGCTGAAATTCATGTTATTAGTGACAAGATCTTTGCAGTGTTCCTCAAGTGACTATACCCAGTGGTGGAGCTGTTGCAGGAAGGGCTTGGTAGCCTTGGTTTTAATAGCGTGGTTAGAAGGGGAACTGAAATCTCAGGATCTTGGAGACAGGATTCCCCACTTACGAAGGGGAATTTCTAGTGCTCTTAAGAGCGTCTGCAAATTTCTGCCACACCCTACATGTGGGGCTGGGCTCCTGGTACTCTTGGGGTCCCTATACCACTCTAGCTCCAAGGAATGGAAGAGATGTTGTGTGATTTGCAAGATTCTTGCCCTTGATGCTATTGCTGTTTTCTGCTTACCAGTCTTTTCTCACTAAATGACCTTAGATCTCAGTTAGTTATTATAATACATATCTTTATTGTATTGAAGATCAATACATATTTTAACCTAGAGTAGGAGAAGTCACAATTTTATTAAATAGTCTTTTAGGCCATTTTGGGATGGTGGGAAGTAATGTATATTCCAGGTAATGACAGACATTTAAATTTGAGTTTACTATAAAATTAAAAATCTATTACAATTAATCTAATTTAAAACCCATCCTTTTCTCATTTAGGGATAGACAGTTTTTAGAATATCTCTGTGTTCTTTTCCATTTGCCCTTTCCTTCTGAAATATGTAATGTCATCAATTTCTATAAACCCAGTCATTATTCCTGAGATTGTCTGCTAAGGAATAAAAAGACGACATCAGCATTATTTCTTAGCATAGAGCCATCTACCCATCTCTGCCCTTTCTGCAGTGGTTTCTGCCAAAATGGAACATCTAAAAAGAATAGAAGGAGAGTCAACAACTGTAATTTACTGTTTGTATTGATAATTGCAGTTAGCTTTCTTATGGTCACAATTAAAATTTTTATTTGGGGTATGTGTTTTATACTTAAGATATTTTGTCATTACAGTATGTTAAAAAATGTTGAAGTTATTAAACTATCTTCTAAGGATACCTTTAAAAATCTTCAAAAATTGAGGGATTAGTATGTTAAGTGGAGTCAAATTTCTGTTTTGCCAGAATTTTTTATATGTTGAACACATTTTTTTAACCTCTTAATGTCTGTATGTAAAGTTAATTATACACATTACTCTCAATATTATTGTCTCCCATAGATATAAATTCATAAGCAGCTTTTACATTTTAATGGATAGAATTTGTATGTTTTTTGCTTTTCCATTTTTAATGAAATAAACTAAAGAAGATAAATGTAAAAATTAACTTGAATAATTTATTTTAAAGATATTTAGTAGCTTAAAATGCAGCAATTATTTCTCCTTAGCAGTTGGCCTTTTAGGGGCAAGTAATTTGCTGATTACCTCTAAAGTCTCATAATTTTAAGAATTCCTAACGTCCACATAATTTTCTAGTGGGATTAATTTATATAAAGTGATCTAGTAAATTGCCTAGCAGTTAAGTGTCAAAATAAGCAATTTCTAAATATAATTCATCTTTATCCTTTTAGTGTTTTGTTTTCCAGCACATAATTACTTAATAGGCATAATTTTACCTGATGAATTTCAAGCATAGCTTCTTTCAGCTATAATAACACATCTGAAGAAAGAAACTTTCCTTATGTAGCATTCTTGAGATCACAACCCTTGTAAAATAATCTATTAGGACACATGGAACTGATACATAAAAAGTATCAGTTCTTATTTTATAACTAGTTTTTCTCTTGATTAAAATCGTAGGATTTTATGGGAAAAAAATTTAAGCAAATACTGTGACTGCTGTCTAAGATATTTGAAGACAAATCACAATTAAATTTACTATTGTTTAAAATTTCTTAAATATTTTATACCCCCTTTTATTTTTAACATGAGTCAACATTTTAGAGAATTTCCTTTCTTCTTTTTAAGTTAGTGACTTGAAAGTTGTCATCAAATTAAGACTCTGGGGGCTTCCCTGGTGGCGCAGTGGTTGAGAGTCTGCCTGCTGATGCAGGGGACACGGGGTTCGTGCCCCGGTCCTGGAGGAAAAAAAAATTAAGACTCTGAAGAATGGCATCTGCCAACTTTTCTGCCATCGTCGTTAATTTGTTGGTTTTATTGGTTTTGCAGTCTTACTATCCAAATAATTTTTATATTTCTATGAAGTTACCTTAATACTTGTCTATTCTGCTTATGTTCATTCCTGAATTTTTAACCATTTTGTATCTTTGCATTATCCGAGTAGCTGAAATCAAGACTAATCAATGCTATGGAGCAGTGCTGTACCATAGAACTTTTGGCAATGATAGAAAAATCCAGCTTGGTACCCACTAGTTACATGTAGCTATTATACACTTTAAATGTGGCTAGTGCAATCAAGACACTTAGTTTTTAACTTCTATTTAATGTTAACCAACTTAAATTTAAAGAGCCACATGTGACTAGTGGATACTGTAATGGAAAGTACAGTTTTTTAAAAATCCAGGACTTGTTTTTTGGTTTTACTTTTTCACAGAAATGAAACAAGGTTTATGATTTCAAGGTCATTGTGTAAGATTCACTAGTATGATCAAAGTCACATATTCCCCAGGATAAGATATTAGCTTTATACTTAAGAGAGGAAAACATGGCAATATTATTCCTCAAAATTAGTGTAGCTATGGGTTATTTTCACTTCTAATATAGAACAACCCTGGAATTCTTCTATTAAGAGTAGCATCTGTTGAGAAAGTATATTACAGCTGTTACAGTTTGGGGTGTTTTATTATGCTTTAGGGAAAATTGACAGAAGAAAAATTTAAAATGAAGTATTATTTTGTCTTGTACTTTGCGAGTTTTTTTTACATTTTTATGTGTTATCTCCTCAAAAGCAAGGGCCTGGAATTGACATGATTCTCAGCTGTGAGGGGAAAATATTTCTCAGCATAAGAGACACTCTTATGGTTGAGATGGAGCTGGGGAAAGGGTAACTGAAAGATTTTGTTGGGAAAAGGCAATTATAGGATTTAGCGGCTGTTTGAATGCAGATTCCTAGGATGGAGAGTCAAAGATAACCCTCAGAGCCAGGGTTACTGGTGTCGTGTGGTGATTTATAACTTATAGAGGAAAGTGAGGAACAATCTGTTTAGGGTAGGAGATTAGTCTGAAACATGTTGATTTTAAGGTTCCAAAATGCCCCAGCAGTTCAAAATGCCCCAAAGCCAGATGGAAGGGCAGAGCAGAGCTAGCTCTGAGCTCAATAGCAAAGATGCAGCAGTCAGTCGCAGGGCTTGCTTGTTTTTCACATCACATGCCCTTCTCTCTCCTTAATCTGCTCCACCCTCCTCCCCGCAATATAGTGAAGCTCAACAGTTCAGTAGAGTTTTGTTTGTATCAAGAAGATGGAAGCTATGGACGAGAACGCTCACTTGAGAGAATGAATGTCAATGAAGGAAGTGCAAGGGATGTCTAGGAAGAGTGTAGAAGTGTTCAAAGAAGTCAGTGTATTGGATGGTTCAGTGCTAGGAAAGCTGAGCAAGGGGAGAGTTGCCTAGCAAGAAGCAGATGTGAATTGTCCATGGAGGTGAGAAGGCCAGTGATTGCAGGGGTAAGCATCTCAGCTGGGATCTGAAGAGTGTGGGCAACTGTTGTTCAGTGGGTGTAAAGTTTCAGTTATGCCAGATGACAAAGTCCTGGACATCTGTTTTCAGTACTGTACTGTGCACTTGTTAGGAGGGTAGAGTTCATGTTATGTGTTTTTTTACCGTAATTTTTTAAAAGGGGAAAAAAAAAGTCCTTGATATCTTTTTGCAGGCTGTAATATGTGCAGACATTGAGACAAAGATTCTCAGAACTGGCTGATTTTGGGTTTTTTTTCTTTTCCTGAATTGTTTCTGTCTGGATTCACTTTCAATTCGGTTGAGCGGATTTCTGCAATTACATTAAGATGCTTAGTTATGGGATTCAGTAGGTGTGACCATCAGACCAAAAACTCTGCAGAGCAGTCATTTAACATTTCAAAAAGGCATTAAAATGCCTGAAGATGTGATTAAAAGAAAATCAGATGTAGTCTCAAGCAGCGTTTCTGTGATGGTGGAACCTTCTGTGACGGAGATGCCTGCACAGGCCTGTACAGTAGGAGCCAGAGCCACGTGTGGCTGCTGGGCACTTGAAATGTGACCAGCATGATTAAGCAACTGGATTTTGAACTTTATTTAATTTTAATTAATTTAAATGTAGTCACATGTGGCTGATGGCTGCCACATAAGGCAACACAGGTCTGGAGACTTCAGAAAAGTGAATCAGGACATAAATAAAGTAGGAACCCAGTCCTTGGGCATTTTAAATTTGAAATAAAAGCTGAGGAAAGGTATTGCAGGGGACCAGAACTCCAGCTTATGGTTGTAAAGGGAATCTTTTGGATATGGTGCTATCCTATTTCTTTTGTGTTTTATCTTATCAACTTTAAAAAGATACAGAAATAGAAAGTAGGTGGGGAATAAACTTTCAGGAAAATGAGTTTTAAGTAGAATTTACAAGCTGCCTTGATTGTTAAAAAAATTTTTTTTCACCTTCATATAAATATGCAACACGGTCAACTGAGACAATAGTAGAGTCTTCACCAGAAAATATGCTTCTTTTACAGAAGCTGGAAGTAGACTCATCCTTTCAATAGTGACGCCATTTAAAAAATATAACCGAAGAAGGATACATGCTGGTATAACTTTAAAATGTTAGTTTTCCCTTCTCTTCAGTGTATAAATAGCTCTCTTAGGTGAGGCCACGTCATCTATCCCCTGGGCTATTGCACTAGCTTCCCAACTAGGGTTTTGTTTTGTTTTTTGTTTTAGGGTGTTTTTTTGTAGTTTTTTTTTGTTTTGTTTTGTTCTGTTTGTTTGTTTGTTTTGTTTTTGTTTTTTGTCTCTGGCCCAGGGACCACATCACTCCCAGAATTGTATTATTAAAAACACAGATCTGATCACAACTCTGCTTCAGGAATTTTACCTCAAATATGTATACAATTAAAAGTTTCAAACACATTTTTGAAGGCTGTTTTTCACTTTTGAAGTTAGTGGGTTAAGTGAACATTTTCTCAGCTGATGAAAATAGAATTGGTAAAACATTTCCATTAGCATATGGGTAGTATGCAACAAGAACTTTAAAGATTTATAACCTAAACCCTAGTAAATCCACATCTGGGAATTTTTCTAAAGAAACCGTCTTAAATACCACAAAATGTGCCCCCAAATCTCTTTATACAAAGATATTCATCATAGCATTATTTATAATAGTGAAAACTGTATATAACTTTAATGGAAAATGACAAAGTAAATGATAATTAATAAAATGATGTCTTCCCATATCACTTTGTATATGCATCTGCTATGGACTATATCATATGATGTAGTTAATGCATTTTTGCCAATCTACTCCTTTTTTGTGTCCCCACTGTGCCTAGCACATTGTGAATGCTCAGTGAATATTTGCTGAATAAATGAACAAATGAATGTTGACACAAATGAAATCGTGTCAGTTGCTTCTTATCAATTGGTTAAAATTAATAGATGTTATATTCTTTTAAGTGCAGTAGTGTGCAGTTCCATTTGTGATGAAACTGTATTTCAGATTTAATTCTCTGCTATTCCAGAAAATATTTTTGTAGGCAAAATAACTATTTCAGACATTTAAAGGTAAATTCAGTTGATAAATATATCAAGTAATGATTTTTATAAATAAATCATATTAGTAATAAATCATTCTCTTTCTCCAAAGTCCCTTTGTACACTTTTAGTTTATTTTTCTCTCCCTGTATTTTCTCTGAATTTTATGTATTTTTATGCACATAAATAAAAGCCTCCACTTATCTCCCTGTTGATATTTTTCCCCTCAAACCTGTGATTTGTCCTCACAATCAGTTCCTCTGGCTGCTTTGTTTATTTGGAATGATCATTTGTCAAGGAAATTGCTTTTCACATACTAGCGCATTAGGCTATACTATATAGAGAGTATTTGAAATTTTATTTTCTATAATTTACTAAGGCTAGCAAAGGGAAGAAATCTGTTATTTTCTTTTAAATTATTTTTCCAGGTAAATCTAGATGATAGTTGATGCAGACAAGAAATACCAATATTAGAAATTCTAAATTATTCCTTTTTACATGGAATCCTCTAATGTACTTCACCAGTAGATAGAGATCTATTTGTCATCACTTCACAAATATAACCTAGATGCCTACTTCTTTCTGAAACATTGGCAGTTTGAGAAGATTATTATTTAATATATTTATTTCAGTAGAACCCTGAAATTGTTGAAGACTGTGTGCCAAGCTCCCAATGGCAGGGACCATATCTGTTTTGCTCGCCCTATGTCTTCAGTCTATCACAGTATCTGATTAGGTTCTCAAAGAATTGTTCAATGTCTGACTGCTTCCTAATGAAGTAAGGGATTTAAATAACTGTTTTGTGTTTGGTAGGCTCTTGGATTGTAAGGAACAAAAAAAAATTCAGGTTACCTTGTGGAGAAAAAAAGAGAGCGGGGGAATGGAGAGAAAGAAGAGATGATTAGGCTCTTCTCTTGCGAATCTGTAGGAACTCTAGTGGTTTTCCCATAGAGGCTGGTATCTGTTGATGCCACTCTGCTGCTGCTTCATTGTTTTCTCTTTGCCTCTGCTTCTGAGAGCTATTTTGTATCTCTTCTCTGTCGGATTACATTACTTTCCTATAACTCTAGTACTCTAGAATCTTACTGGTCCAGCCAACTACCCTCAGCTCTGTCTGGGTAGAACTTTTTTCATCAAGGCACTCGTGGGCTGCAGATCAGCTTCTGTGTTGATTGGTCTAGTTGGCTGTGGCCAGGACACAAGGTCATGTGAAATAGTTATTGCCATCCTCAGATAGGAACCACCTAGAGCTGCTTCCTCATTTTAGCAGTTTCCTGAGGAGGGCTTGGTGGCAAGCTTAATATTAACACTCCTTTCCAGCAGACATCTGTTCCCATGTTCTTCAGTTTCCCAGTCTTTATAATATTTATAAACCATGGCATAGTCCCTATTTTTATGTAATGACTTTGGAGGGCTTCTATTTCAGAATCTTAGGCTATCGCTTTTATTATAGAAAATTAAGTGGCCATTCCTCCTATCTCTTCTCCTGGTTAAAAAGGATTTCAAAGCCTGAGAGTTCTTCATCATGCGTACCGAGAAGGAAGTTAGTCCCTGATTGAATGGGGACACCAAAACAATTTAACAAAAAAATTAAAAACTTAAAAAAATAAACACTCAGACATACCACTGGCAATCTAGCAGTTGTTAATACTAAATAGAATAGCAGTGGAGCAATAAGCATTGCTATAGTCTACATTTCTTAGATTAAATTAACCTCTGCTTCTCCAAGGTTTACATTTTTCTTACTTAAAGCTTCAAAACTTTATATTAAATATGCTTATCCCTATTTTATTCAGAAAGAAGAACACAAGTCAGATCATTGCTTTGGGTAGTTGTGTGTAATCCTCTTAGAATTTAACCTTTCCTTTAGCTTTCAAATTGAGGTCTAACAGTGTACTAGTATACTATTAGATATGATTTTATTAGGAAGGTTGATGGTTTTCAGTCACGTCAAATATGGGCTAAAAAATCTATGGTGCTGTAGAGTGTTACTGAGGGAAATGACATTTGGGAAGCCTCCTGTGTGCCCAGCACTGTGGTAGGAGCTTGTCTGTCCCATTATCTTGTTCATGCAATGGCCATATGGGGTTTTTGTTGTTGTTTGTGTTTTGCGGGGTGGGTGGGGGGAACCAAGACCTAACACTTACTCTGATTTTACATAATTCTATTTATTTATTCCATTTATTTTAGTACCTCAGCAGTCAATCTGCACCGATTTAACTTTACATAGAAAGTCATCATTAATACATAAAATTTTTCTTTTAAAAACAGGATAAAAGAATCAGAGTATCTCAACCCTTGACAAGAGGACCAAGTGCCTTTATTCCAGAGAAGGAAGTAAGTTGATGTCTTAATATACATAAAGTGTGATTTAAAAAGTAGCTTAATTATGTCAAAGAATATCTCCATTTTTTTAACATGGAAGTAAACCTGTGTTTTGCTCTTATTTCTTATTTATATGTCAGAAAACCACACAGGTATTTTCGTTTCAACTTCACTTAAAAGACTGTGCGTGTGATAATCTGCCTTTTTATTTTGGAGTTAGGTAGTACTGCAAAGTTAGAATAATATAAATTTTACCATATTTGATTTCAAATATAACTTTTCTAAATAAAGCTGCTAACAATAATAAAACAATATTATTTTGAAGGTTTAAGGTTTTAAAACGGCTAGTGTTTCATGGTGATTATAGGTTACATAAATGTTAAGAAAAGACATTTTGAAATGAAAAAGTGAGTTTTCCAACTAAACCTGTTGAAGAAAACATGATATTATATCACTAGTAGTTAATCTTTTCATTTGGTTCTAAGTCTCTGGTGGGACAGAATGTCACAGGATCTCCACTCCAAGCTGCACCTTTGATGAGGGTGGGAAGTTAAGATGGTAAATGTTGAAAGAAAGGATGTAAAATGACACAAAGGAGATTATAATCAATACAAGGTTTCTGTACCTATTTAATGGGTATATATCTCTATGAAAGATCACAGCAATGTTTAGGACCTGTAGATTCCTAGATGCCTCTAAGTTATACTTGGGCTAAGAAAAGTTTAAGGACCACTAAATGAGTTTTTCTCTGTTTCAAGGAGTTATTAATTCATATTAACTATGGTTACATATACTGATTTACTATTGGCTGCAAAGATATCATTTATCTTAAAGCACCAGCATTATTCTTTATTGTTCAGAAATTAGTCAACACATATTTATAGAGTACCTATTATGTTTCAGGCAACGCTTAAAAGAAGGGATGAGTAGAATTTGATTAATAACACAGGCCAGGCCATTGCCACAGTCAGCAATTCCATCATGTTCATTTGCCTTTTTAGTGACCTTACCATCTACATGAAACTCCAAAGTTAACAGTAATGTTTCAGGAGCTCAGTGACTGTGGCTGATCTAGGTGGTGACCATTCATTAGAGAAACTGCTGTGCTTGTCCTATTTCCCTCATAGAGCACAGGGTTGCTCTTAGTGGAGTGATTGCCTCATATATATATAAAGACTTCCTGAAACACAGCCATTTACACAGTATGTATTTGAAGACAATCTGGTTTGCAGAAGCAGCTGCTGTTTTCAGGCTCTGTTGCATCATATGAATCTATTAATGTATTTTAGGCATCAGTTAAACAGAAGAATCTGCTGCTGGAAAACAAAACAAAAACAGCAAATAGTCTGTCCCTAATTATATGTAGTTTATCTTGATCCTATCATATTTTTAACTATCATCTTGGTTCCCTGTAGTTGACAAAATGGGAGGAAATGGGCAAATGGAAATATATTTGGTTTTATAATGAGCCAAAGTGGAATTGCCTCTTTTTTACACCATTGTAATTAACATTTCCTCACAATTTATACTTTTCAAACATTACATTTCCTTTGGGATTAAATTTTCCTCAGTCAGTAGTGTCTTTGTATAATTTGTACTTATTTTCAGACTGTGAAGCCAGCCCTGAAAAGTAAACAGAATTTCTTAAGAGCAGTGTGGATCTTTGGAAAGACCATGAGTCTGGACTTTAGGAGATTAGATTTTAGACCGGGCTGTGCTATTAAATAGCTTGTATGAGTTGAATTTAATCTTGAGTCTGTTTCCTTATCTAAAATAAGGGACACATTCTTCTTAGGTCTAGAACTCTAATTCTAAAATACCAATAAATAATGAACCAATCTGAGAAATACACATCTGATGTGTATTAATTCCCACAGAGCATGGTCCTTCTAAGAGGTGCTAATAAGCTCTTAACACCTTCGGAGCCAATTCTTGGTATGACACCCGAGCTGTCATTGTTTATAAAGCTATATGTAAATAATCTATTTTTGAGAAAGCTCTTTTGATTCTCTCCAATGCAGCATGTTCATTGTAATAATTTACTTTGTTTTTAGTAATTAATATGATAGGCTCAAAATAGGAATTCTAGTGTCCTTATTAATTTTTCAATTAACACTTTCCTATAAATTATCATATTTTTCTTTGTCCCTAAAAAGACTGCAGAAAGCTTTTTTATGTTGAATAATGAAAAAAGCAAAGGATCAGTCTGAAAATACTTGTCTTAAGATATAGTGATTAAGTATCTTCATAGGCTATTGAGATAAAATTGTAAATATATGTAATCAGATGCCAGTGCTTTTGCCTCCCCAATTTTGCCTTATGTGCCTGGCAAAGCAGATGGGAGCTTCTTTTCTCCA
This sequence comes from Pseudorca crassidens, assembly GCF_039906515.1. NCBI lineage: Eukaryota > Metazoa > Chordata > Mammalia > Artiodactyla > Delphinidae > Pseudorca > Pseudorca crassidens. The sequence goes on along the minus strand of NC_090304.1, from coordinate 71,632,407 downwards.
GTTTCATAGCTGTGTGTATAATGTTTGATAATTTGACATTTGTTGTTTAATAAATTGTGGTCCCAGAGCCAGAAATGCATGGGCTTTCTTTTTCATTTCTGTTTCTAATATGAGCAACTACATAATTTCAGTGTCTGTTAATATAAAAAGAACATTCATTTGCTTCAATCGTGGCATAATGTATGTAAACCAAGGGTGTGTTTACAAAAATCATGATATTGTTTTGTTTCTTGATGGGAAGGTTGTCCAAGCAAACACAGTGGATGAACGTACTAACTTTCTTGTGGAAGAATACTCTACATCCGGTCGCCTGGACAACATCACCCAGGTCATGAGTCTGCACACGCAGTACCTGGAGTCCTTCCTGAGGAGCCAGTTCTACATGCTGCGCATGGACGGCCCCCTTCCTCTACCGCACCGGCACTACATCGCCATCATGGTGCGCTGTGTTCACGTGACATCATCCTCACTTGGTCCCTCTCCCTCCTAGTATTATATGTGTGTGCACAGCTAAGTATAATTAGGTAGAAATAAGAACTGAAAAAGCCTGTGGACTTTTGGATCCCAAGTCCATTGGATACATTTTGAATGCTTTAAGCCACTCAATGTACTGAATGTTTCTCATTTAATTATTAGTAAAGTCATTTTCCATGTTTAATCTCTTATAATTAAAGATGCTTGTAGGGTCCAAAGTAATATCTCTAGTAGCCCACAAGTTTTGTTTTTGCTCCTGATAGCTTTGTTTTATTATTAATATAAAACAGGTTGTTTGTGCCATTTTAGTCATTCTTTACAAGATGAACATCACTAATTTGGCCAAATAAGAGGAAAGTATCAGCCAGCACCAAAGGAGGCTCTGGATAAGAGAAGAATTCTTAAGTGAACTCTTACACTTCTAAGTTTAGTAGTTGGTACAAACTAGTTAGCTAGTTAATGTCTGGGGGGGGAGAATTATAAATTGGGGTGATAGGCAGCAGGAGTAATAAGGGTAGAAGCAGTGCTACAGTTGGACTATTGCTGGAGGAAAGAAGAAGACAAGATGCAAGTGCTATATATTTGGAGGAGTTAGTGGAACGGCTGGGCTGGCAGAGTGAGCAGAGCCGGCCAAGAGTTAGTTTTTATCCAGTTTAATTTGTTTATGCTCTCACTGAAGTTTTAAACAACAAAAAAGGGCTGCATCCTGTGTTTTATTAAATGATGAACTTGACAAAGATTACTCAGCTTAAGGCTTTGATGACAGTAAGGCCGAAAGCCAACTTAGAATGGTCACCAATGAAGAGAGAAATAAGATGTAGAAAATAGAATAAAACAATACTGTTGAACTGAGAAGCAGCCTTGAGGAAATGAGAGGTGAAAAGTCTGTTTTGCATGGATTTACCAACTTATCAAGGCTGACGCTGGCTTACATATGAAAGAAAGGGTCAGTGAGCTTCAGTTTCACCTCAATAGGAGGATGGGCACAGATAAGGCTGATTTACAGTTATCTCAAAGGGAGTACGAGAAATACTCAAATTAGCATACATTCTGAATTGGTACAGTACAAGTTAATGAGATTTTATTGCTTTTTAGGTAGAATACAGTTGATATCATTTACCATAATGAAATGAACATGTATTTCCTTAACATAAATAGAAAATGGGTTCTAGGTTGACCCGTACCACTTCTGGATGGGAAGTAATTGGCTTCTTGTGACATTAGCTTATATAAAGTATCAGCTTTATGTATTGACTCAAGAATCTATGACAGCATTGTGATGAAAGTTTTAGGAAGAGGATTTTGTTAGAAAAGAATTATTAGCTATAAAAATTAACTCTATCTCAGCGATTGGCTTAGTAATAGTAGAATAAGACCATACCATGACTATTTTATCCACTAACTTTTTTCTTTGTGTTTCAGGCTGCAGCTAGACATCAGTGTTCTTACTTAATAAACATGCATGTGGATGAATTTTTAAAGACAGGAGGTATTGCTGAGTGGTTGAATGGTTTGGAATATGTACCACAAAGACTGAAAAATCTTAATGAAATAAACAAGCTGTTAGCACACCGACCCTGGCTGATCACAAAAGAGCACATTCAGGTACTGAGTGTTTCTTTTGGGAAAAAAAAAATAGTTTACTAACGGTTCTCACTAAGAGTTAATTCTTTAGTTAAGTATTTTACTTAAGACTTAATTTTAAATACTTGCATATTAGGAACTTGAAAAATAAAAAATAGTGTAATAATATGTGTAAAAAAGATAAATTTAGAAAGTCAGTGGGTTTAATTTAAATGTAAATGAATATTTCTCTTCAAGTAATCAGTAATTAGTTTATACTAGTGCTTTAGCGAGTAGCTATAAGAAAAGTTGATTCCTATTTTCAAGCCGTAGATAGAACAAAGAACATGCACTAGCAGGATAAGATACCTGGGTTCTAGTCTCCTAACTTTTTTACCCACAAGTTTGTGACCTTTAGTAAGTTTACTTCTGTGGGCCTTGGTAGTTCACCCTGCTATAAAATGAGGGACTTAGATTGAATGAGTTCTAAACTCTTTTCTAGTTCTAACATTTCATAATTTTAAGATTTTGAAAAAGTGGTTTTGCAAATAAAAATGATTTGCTAACTGGTGTGTGTATGCTTACATGCCTCTAGAAACTAGAACTTAGATAAGAGAGAGAACTGTGATTGACTGGAGCACTTGCCCTTCAAAAGGAGTGTCTGTGAAAGGCCTCCAGGGTGAGGTTGTTGTATAATGTGCTTAGCACTGTGTTTGGCACTTGGTCACTATTCAATAAGTAGGAGTCATCATCTAAATCACTATCAGTAGAAGCCTTAGGTATTTAAAATCCCTGCTTCTAATGCATAGAAATGTCCTTGGTTTTGTTTTGTTTTGTTTTTTCCTCATCTTGTTAGTTATTTACCCAGTTAAACCAAACTTAGCTTTTGTCAATATGCATACTCTCAGACTTTTATTATCTATTAGGGATTGTTTATAAAAATATGAACAAAGTTATAGCAATTTGAACGTGTAAGGGAATGGAGATATAGTCCTGGGCTACAATATAGCCCATGCTTAATAATTAATAGAAGACAGTGGAGCCCCATGAACATTGCACTTTTCAAAAAGTTTGAAAAGCAGAGAAAAATGTATGTATACTCGGATTATATAATACTACTTATAAAAATAAAAGAAGATATGTAAAAGTTATATTAGAGTGGTAGAATATGATTGATTTTCCCTTTTTTTCCCCTGAGCTTTTGGTAATATATTAAATTTGTATGTAGTTAAATAATGGAGAGTAAGGCAAAAGCAGTTTTTTGGTTTTGGGTTTTAGCTGTGAAGTGAAACAAATGAAGGTTTTACATTTGTGGTGGGGTGGGGGGGGGGGGTGAAGGCACAGCAGGACATATCCCCACACATCCACACGCACTGAGAAAGAGACAGACAGACAGATAGACAGAGATGGATGGGAGAGGATCCCTGACGGATTAACAGCTGGAATTGGTATTGGAGGGATTGCTGCTTTTAATGGCTTCACTTACGATTCCATCATTCATCTGGAGGATCCAGTAAAATAACGTATAAAAAAGTGCTTTGATATTCTTTATGTCCTTTCAAATGTGAGCTAGTATTCTACAGTTTCTCTCATCTGCTATAGGTTCTTCCTCCGTCAGAGAAGATATCTAAAAGATAACTAAAAGTTAACTTACTGAATAAATTTTTATGTGATTTTTAAGGTAGAGTCTCTACCTTAAAACCATAAAATGAATGATTTTGCTAGAGAATCTTTAAAGTCCCTTCCCTACTTAAAGTAGCTTCAGTGTTCTTGGATTCTCTAAAATACCTTATTAAAACAGCATAATATGTAAAAGTGCTTTGGAAGCAGAAGTTCCATTGTATATATAAGGAATTTCAGAGAAGCCACGACATACTTCTGCTGTTAGGTTTGATAGGTTTAATGTAACATTGTTTGAGCAAAGCTGTATCTTTAATATATGAAACATGTTTAAAGGGAATTTTAAGTATTATAAATGGACATGTGAAATTTTATAGATTTTTCCATACTTTCTAAAATTGCTTTGTAGCATTGTATGATTTTCACTTTTACTCTGATTTGCTTTTTCATTTCAGAAACTTGTCAAAACCGGAGAAAATAATTGGTCTCTGCCCGAACTGGTACATGCTGTGGTCCTACTGGCACATTATCATGCTTTGGCAAGCTTTGTTTTTGGTAGTGGCATCAATCCAGAAAGAGATCCAGAAATCTCCAATGGATTCAGGCTAATATCAGTCAACAATTTCTGTGTGTGTGATCTCGCTAATGACAACAACATAGAGAATGCATCTCTAACAGGCAGCAACTTTGGGGTTAGTTTTCTTAACTGTTTTCTTTACGACTTTGCCTTTTAACTTGCTACGTCAAAAATATCTAGAGGGCTTCCCTGGTGGCGCAGTGGTTGGGAGTCCGCCTGCCGATGCAGGGAACACGGGTTCGTGTCCCGGCCCGGGAGGATCCCACGTGCCGCGGAGCAGCTGGACCCGTGCGCCATGGCCGCTGAGCCTGCGTGTCCGGAGCCTGTGCTCCGCAACGGGAGAGGCCACAACAGTGAGAGGCCCTAGTACCGCAAAAAAAAAAAAAAAAAATCTAGAGAATTTATCTGATTAAACAGGATATTATGTACTTGAAATATTTCATATAATTTTTATTACTGTAAAAATTTAACCTGTACCTGAAGTTCTGAATTGTCTTAAGGAAGCTTTTAAAGCAAATAGATTACAAATCGTAAGCCTGCCTCAATTTTCAAAATAAGTGTTAATGTAATTTAATATATACCAAATTCTAGAATTCTAGATTAAATAAATCCATTCATATAAACTTTTTGTATTTATAGCTGAAGCAGAAACACTACACTTCTGAAAATGTTTGATTTTGTCATATGATTTTCTTTGGAGTTACTGGAAAACCCACTTAGGAACTTAATAACTCTGCTAGTGCCACTATGCATAAGGTGACATTGGGAGATGGAGACATTGACTGGAACAACTTTTAATATTAATAACACCCAGTATTATCTTCTCTGGCTCCAGATCGTCGATTCTCTAAGTGAGCTAGAGGCCTTAATGGAAAGAATGAAAAGGCTTCAAGAAGAAAGGGAAGATGAAGAGGCATCTCAGGAAGAAATGACCACTCGCTTTGAGAAGGAGAAGAAAGAAAGTCTTTTTGTGGTCTCTGGAGATACTTTTCATTCATTTCCTCATTCAGGTGCTTTTTTATTTCACTGTCTTTGCCTTTTAGTTGTTCTTAGAACCCTGACAGACCACCTTCAGTATTTTCCATATGGATATGTCCAAACGGTTTTACTACCACGTTCCTTTAATTTAGTTCTCCTCTACCTGACCCTGATGCCATTGCTTCCCCTCTTATGTTGGTGTATCTTTGAATATATTTCAGATTCAGTTGAGAGGTACTTCAGTTTTGTAGTTCATATTCTATCCTGAATAAAATGTTTTTTCAGAGCAGACCAGTTGCTTATAAGGTTAGATAGGAATATTTAATCCATCCTACTTTTGTAATTTTTTTTAATGATAAGTAAAATTCTGTTTCGACAGATGTAATTTGTAAGAACTATCTCTGCCTTTTTTGTGGGTGGGGAGTTATGTGGGAGGATTGTTCTCAACACTGCCACTTTTTTCCAGATTAGTTCTAAAATTATACTGCACTTGCATTTGCATTTCTTTGGAGAAACCTTTGGAATTTTATAAAAATATATTATTTAGGTCATTTTCTTAGATTAAATTTGGAGGAATTCATTCTGTATTAAAAGCTAGGCTTCTTTGCTCTAGTCTTAAGAGCACACTTTTTTCCTAATACTCTGAGAGACTTTGAAATAGGAGAGAAACTTTCCAATTATGACTAAAAAAGATATTGAACACCACATAGTAAATGTTATTAAAATAGCATAGACTCAGTAGACTTTGAAAGCTTAAACCCTTCAAAGTCATCAATCTACATAACATTTATTTTTACAGTTCCCTTGGTTTAAAAGAGGGCTTCCAAATGACTAGTCATAAAGCTAGTCAGTCTCATAAATCCTGAGGGTAATTGATTTGGCTATGTTTGTTAAATATAACGTTGACCAATAGCTCTCAGAAGTTTTACCAGGAAGAACAAGAACCCCTTTTATCATTTCCCCAATGATTTTTATTATGAAAGATTTTATCTACCAAACTGAGTATATTTAGTAATAATTTCTCAGAGCTTCTAACCAGCAGGAAATGCCGAATATAAAGAAGCTTATTGTTTTGGTTATTGATTTACTGTTCATACTACAAACATTTATTGTACCCTATGTAATCTCAGCAGGGTGGTAGGTACTAAGCTTTCCAGGCTAAATAAGGCATGATTCCTGCCCTCTGGGGGGGCTCTCATTGCTAGTGGGAGAGAAAGAAATAATTACAATACATGACAGAATGTGAAGGGTATATGGACCCAGTCGTGGTGGGGGAGGAGTGTGGACAGAAGGGGTCCTAGAGGAGGACTTCCTCCAGCTGCCTGGCTCGAAGCTAAATCTTAGACACTTGAGTGCAAGGGAGTCTGACAGTGGCTGGGGGATGGGGAGTTGGTGGTGAACAGCATACCTGCCTGAGCCAAGGCATGGTGGTAAGGAAACAGGATGCTGGGTGCAGAAGCAAGTGGTTCTGCATTAGGACGTAACTCACGAGGTAGGTAATGTGAGGAGGAAGCTGATTAGGTAGGTAGAGGCCTTATCATGATGACCTTTCTAACCTTAAAGAGCAAGTAACCTGCCCTATTTTGGACATGTTGAGTTGTGATGTCTCTAAAGCTTCCAGTCTGGAGACATCTAGTACAGTGCTTCTCAAACTTTAATGTACACTTGAGTCACTGAGGAATCTTGTTGAAATGCAGATTTCTATTTGGTCCATCTGGGCCAGGACCTGAGAAGCCTCATTTCTATCACGTCTCCAAGTGATGCCCGTGCTGCTGGTCAGCAAACCACACTTGGAGCAGCAAGTGTTGAGCAGGAGAGAGTTTTAAGCTCAAGATAAAGTTTTGGAAGTTATCAGCATATATTTGGGAGTTAAAATCAAAAGCGTTGTTTATAAAAATCATCCAGGGAAAACAAATGGGACAAAGGAAAGTAATGAGCCTTCTAGGTAAACCAATATTTTAAAATGTAATTGTATTAAGGTTAGTAATATCTGTTCACTTTTAGACATTAATTTTTGTGTGTATGTATGAAAAATTTTAATATACACCTCTTTATAACTGAAAGAGTGAGTAGACAAAAATCCAGAGAGTATTTAAACTTATTTAGCACACTTTAGCTAACTGACATATATAAAACACTATATCCCAATCTGCAACATATAGCATTTTTTCAAGTGCACATAGAAAATTTCCCAATGTCAACCATATACTGTTAATAAAACAAATCTCAACAAATTTTGAGATTAAAATTTCATGGAGCATAACTTTTGACTGTAATGGAAGTAAGCTAGAAATCAGTAACAAAAATAACTGGAAACTTCTCAAGTGTTTAAAAATTAAGCAGTATACTTCTAAATAGCACAGAGTGAAAGAAAAAGTTACAATGGTTAGAAAATACTTGGAGCTGAATAGCGGTGAAACATGGCATAGACATTAATTTTTTAAAGCTTCTCTAAGACCATTAGAGCTTAAAGGACATATAAATGTTTTATTTCTTTTAGGTTTCTTTTTTTAGTATTGAAAATATATTTTACCTTCTTGGACCCTTGAGCAAGGACTTCTAGCTTCTATAGTGAATTTTGACTAGCAAGTCTTAGACCCTAGCCAAAAATTATGTTCTGGTTTTAACAGAAAAGGCTGCATCATTTATAAATTATTCAAGGAAATAAATTGTTTCATTATTAACTCTTCACCATTCCCAGTACTAAATTTGCTGGTCACACAAAGATAACAGAAAAATGACTCAGTATGTGGCTAATTGAGTTATTTTTATAGACTTACTACGTTTTAAAATGGAAATAGAAATTTATTTTTCCCTATAACAAGTTTCTTGGTTTGATCAGTGTGATAAAAGCATTTTAGATTCCATGCAGAGATTCTAAGAATAGTTTTTCAAACCTCTTGGAGAAAATAAATGTTTAAATTGTTCTACAAGGGGAGAATTCTGTAGCTTGATAACAGAGTTAACTAGCTTTTATTGTTGTTGTTTTTTTTTTTTTCCAAATTAGAATGGTTCTCCATTACTGTAACACAGTATTTTCTGTAGTATATTAGTAGCCACCTCTTAGGAGCAGAAGAATGCAAGTAATATGTAAAATAATATTTTGAGTCCAGAGTTTGAAATATTTGTTTAGATAGAATTAAGATTAGAGTTTTATATTTGTCGATCAGACACATTTTTTTTAATTTAACTTCTTAAGGTAAATTTAGGAAAAAAATATTTGTAGTATGAGAGAACTTTGTATATTTCCTTCTATGGACAAAATTGTCTAGAACACAGATCTTGACTGACTCCTAATTTGAAAATGAATAGATGGATATTATTTGTAGGATAAATTCTATCATATTTGGTTTTACTCTTTATTGTTTATTTTAAAATGTTTAAAGTTCCTGTGACAATTTAGAAATATATATGAGCAAAACAAAAGCTAAGAGCAAAGTCAAAGGAGCCAGCTGTGTAATAGTCAACTCCAGGATCGATGTCCGCCAAATTAGACCACCTGGCTGTACAGTGTAGGGGGAAGATCACTTCAAGAGAGGAACTATTTTATAGAACTTATTTATCAGTTCTATAAAATAAGTTTATTTTATAGAACTGATAAATAAAATAAGTTTATAGAACTTATTTATCAGAGACTTACTCACTGGTCTTGGTTTAACCCGCAAGACTCCTAGTTTTCATAGCAGCCTCAGTGATTGCTACTACATTTTACATTTTTGGCTTCATTTATATTTATTATGTGATGAACTGAATTCAGGAAAGCATAACGTCATCCATACATGTTAGGAGAGAATGCATTGAAAACACCATTTTTTAAGTGTTTCTATTTATCTGAACAGAGGCTGGAGCACAAGGAGACAGGGCAGTGGTTGTGGGGTTGGGTGGGAAGAAGCCTGAGCTTTCTCTTCGGAGAACTGCAAGTCACCTAAAAGCTTCAGATCAGTTTAAGTAGTTTAATGTGTACAAGTTTCCCACATCATCTTAAACTAACCCACACTGTATTCGTTACTGACACTCAGTACTGATAATGGTATTAGTAACTTACAGTTAGTTTTATTTCTTAAGTATATATTTCTTAAGTATATATTTATTTTCATATTATTTCTTAAGTATATATTTCTTTTCATATTAATGAAACAATGAAAAAATAGATATTAAGTACATAGCATAGTATCTGGTATATTGTAAGTACTCAACAAATGCTAGTTTCTTCTCTTTATGTGTAATAAGTTACGTAAGATTTTAATAAGCTGCTTCCTAGGTTGGGTAGCCTGGGCACTTGAGCTTTCCTGCCTATATTAAGCACCCTAATTAGTCCATGCCAAGGGAACTAAGGAAGGGTCAAAACTCATGAGAAAAGAATAATTGCTAGGATTTTCATGAATAGCAAAGATTAAAGATAATTCAGGTACTACTAGTCTATTAGGTCTTTCAGATGAATTACTGTAATTGCACTTGTATTTTAAGCTTCTCAAGACTGTCCACTTGAGGATTGTAATTTTTATTATGTCACAAAATTGTTTCATTAACTACTTATTTAATATTTATTTATTTATTAAATGTTAAATTTACTTAATATTAATTAAAACACTTATTAGGAAAATACTGTTCTTTATGTGGAAGAAACTAGTGTTTTATTTTGAAAAATATGTGTTCATTTTCTAGAGTAGAAGGTAGTAAATAAAGGTTGTTCATTCCCTTTTAGTGGTTGAAATCAGAAAAAGAGTAATTATAAAGACAGACTAACCTAGGAAAAAAAAATAAGTTAAAAAAGAATTATCTTTAAATCAAATTAACATGCATTGGGCATTTACAATTTTTCAGTGGTAAATTTTTAATATTATCAAGTATACAGAAGTCAACTGTCTTAAAATATTATTATAGTCTTCTGTCTTTCTGAATGCCATTTTGATAATATTCTAATCACAGTCTCAGAAGCACATTGTTTACTTCATATGTTGTATACCTTGTTGTTTTCATGTACACAGAAAAGCGCATGTATCTTAGGTGTAAAACTTAATGAACTTTACACACAAACTGATCCTTCCTGTTTAACTAGCACCCAAATCAACTCAGGGAATAAGAGTGGTCCCCAAAAGTCTACTTTCCTCCCTATTGTGAACCCTTACAAGTTCTCCCTGGATGCCTCTTTGTAAGCTAAAAATGAACTCTATTGAACTAATTTTCACTGTGAATACATCCAGATGAAACACCATCTGATTTTAATAAAATTCATCTTAACATTAAACTCAATTTTAAGTGGTCTTTCACCTCATCCCTTCTCTTTCCCCACATCCTACTTCATCCCCTGGAAAGATCAAAAATTTTTTTAAGCTTTATATTCAAAGGCCTGTGCTATCTTCCTTTTCTAAATAAGTAAAACACATGTATTGATCCTTGACTACTACTATTTAGATATTTAGTCAATTTTTTGCCTGGGTAACTACAGCTGAATGTTACAATTGCCAATATTTGGTAATGAAATTGTATTCAAAACGTCAGGTAAAGGTATTTTATGTGAATTTAAGCCATGTAGTCAATATTGTCACTTTGGAAAGCCATGGAAAAGCTAAATGAAAAAGTGGAGGAAAATGAAGCTGATTCATTTGTTCTAACTCCGTATGGTTTCCTTAACACTAGGTTGTTCATTATTGTCCTTAGATTTTGAGGATGACATGATTATAACATCTGATGTCTCCCGATATATCGAAGACCCTGGTTTTGGGTATGAAGACTTTGCCAGACGAGGAGAGGAGCATTTGCCAACATTCCGAGCTCAGGTAGGAGATGCCTTTAATTCAGAGAAACTGGAGAAGAGATACTCTCATTTTAATTGTGAAATGTTGAAATGTAAATAAATTGACTTCTAAATAAATTAATAGAGCATTTCGATAGAATCTGTAACTATCTTTATTTAACCTAGTTTTTGGCCTTGTCTAATTTGATGTCCCAGGTGATGGATTATTATTTCAACATTAACCCCCTTAGAAGGCAAAAGGAAACTGCTTTATTCAGTTACTTGCATTATTACATGATAGTTGTTTAATGTCCTTTTTTGGAGAGGGCAGGGAGGAAATTGAGTGATATGTTCACATTTATAATAAAAAGGCATTTTGTAATAAAATCATATACATCAGTAGTTACGGGCTTAAGGACCAGCCCCTCCCCAGCCCTAGAAAAGAGCCATAGTAGTGATGTGTTTCATAAAAAGAGAATGAGTGTGAATAAAGACAGACTCCTCCATGCTTGCTTCATATGATCTGCTAACCATCCGTGTCACTGAGTAGGTTTAGTCACATAGGAATATTCCAAGGTCTTCTGGGGTCCTTCCAAATGATGGCATAGTTTGCATAGTACTTGACGACAGGAGGTAACCAGAGTTCATCACCAGTGTGCCGAACCCTGGACCCACCGAGGAAACAGCACAGCACTCCCATCTACAAACTGATGTGAAGCATTCTTGGTAAAGCTGCAAACTTGGAATTAGTGAAAGAATTACGGACTTTGAAATATCTCCACTTACTTGCTTCAGTAGTTACACTTAAAAACATAGACTTTAAATGGAGAGTGACCATTTTGTAATTGGAGATACATTTTATGTTTTTAGGACTATACCTGGGAAAATCATGGGTTCTCCCTGGTGAACAGACTTTATTCTGACATTGGACATCTTCTTGATGAGAAGTTCCGCATGGTCTACAATCTCACGTATAACACTATGGCCACCCATGAGGATGTTGACACAACCATGCTGCGCAGAGCTTTATTTAACTATGTTCACTGTATGTTCGGAATCAGGTATGGTCATCATGGAGACAGTTTTATATGTTTCTAAGTGAAAATTCTGGCATGCATCTTACTTCTATCCCATTGAGAAGTATATGCTTCTGGGGAGAAAATATTACATGTGGACTTCTGATTTTTAAAAATTAATTCTGTCTTATAGAAAAGCATTTTTCTTTGTTTAGCTGTTACAAATCTTAACATGCATATATAACTATAGTAGTTAGAATCTACTAAGAAGGGAAAAGAATATCAGTAATCATTGGGGATAGGAGAGAATCACTCAATTTGAGAAACCTTACTGGACGAACTGGACATTTAAAAATGTCTATATTATGTCCCTTTAGATGGGACATAGTGCTGGGACAAGAAGTGCTGGTTGGTTGGTTGGTTGGTTAGTTTTTGGAGGAATGGTAATTAAGGTATAAATAAAACTAGGGTAGAGTCCTCCCTCATAAAGCTCACATAAGAACACTGAAACGGGGCTTCCCTGGTGGCACAGGGGTTGAGAGTCCGCCTGCCGATGCATGGGACACGGGTTCGTGCCCCGGTCCGGGAGGATCCCACATGCCGCGGGGCGGCTGGGCCCGTGAGCCATGGCCGCTGAGGCTGTGCGTCCGGAGCCTGTGCTCCGTGACGGGAGAGGCCACAGCAGTGAGAGGCCCACATATCGCAAAAAAAAAAAAAAAAAAAAAAAACACTGAAACGAAACTGTAAGTCAATATAAATTAGTGGTCTCTAAATTTAGAAAATTAGAATTGAGAGGACAGGGAGTCAATGAGTGAACGAGACTGAATGGTCTAATCAGGAAAGCTCTTTTGGAGAACATCCTTTTTGAGCTGGGTTTTGAAGACTTTTATGGAGAGGGATTTGCAGAAGGAGAAAATCCCCTTCAGTCAACTGAATGAATACATTCAGTTGACTGAAGAAAATCCTCATTCAGTCAACTGAATGGATACATTCAGTCGACTCTATACTATATCCTTTCTGATATAGTATCAGAAAGCCTTTATGGAATGGAATTAAAATTCAATTTGTTAAGCAACGTGGTTTCTATAACTTTTTAAAAGATCCCAAATTTCCTGAAAAATCAACTAATAATGAAATAGTCCACCTAAAGGACACTATTACAGTGGTAAATAATAAATCTGCTATTTGCCCATTTACCATTCTAGAAAGAATCATCACACTTTAAAACAGATATTATACCAACCTAATTAAGAAAAATAAACACTAATAGATTTTAATTCAGTTGCAATAAATATTTATTATGTTCAAGACAATAAATAACAAATATTATGGTGATTATTTTTCTCTGTTGGATGCTACTAAATAAAGTTTATATAAAATCCTGGAGGCTTTTTTTTTTTTTTTAAACTAAGCGTTATGTTTGGGTTAGAAAGTAACAGAAAATATAGAAGAGAAATCCCACAAGCTCCCACTACTACATTTACCCTTGTATCTGCCTCTGTGCCTGTTTGCTCTTTCTTCTCTCATATTGTGGATGAACTGTCTATACTCCTATGCTCTTGGGCATAGAATCCCATCTCCTCTCATCTTCAGAAGATCCCTGTTCTAGCAATTCTCCCTTCTCCCTCCTGCATAATCAACTTTACTCTCTTAATCAGATCTTTCCCATCAGTATATAAACATGCTATTATTTCTCTCATCATCTCAAAAAAACAAAAATCCTTTCTTCATCCTTCTATTCCCTCTGGCTATTGCCTCATGTTTCTGCTCCCATGCACAGCAAATCTCTTTGAAAAAGCTTTGTGTGTCTACTGTCACCATTTTCTCATCTCCCATTCTCTTGTGAACCGACTGCAGTATCAGGCTTTTACTCCTGTTATGTCAACAGAGCTGCTCTTACTGAGGTTGTCCGTGACCTCTGCATAGCTCCTTGCCATGGTCAGTTCTCAGTAGCATCTTCTTTGACTAGTCAGTAGCATTGGACGCAATTGATTATCCTCTCTTCCTTGAAATGGGAAGCCCTAGACTCCTGCCTTAGGGCTCAAATGTCAGCATCTCAGAGAAGCCTTCCTGCCCGCTCTATCTAAAATCACAATTCCCCTCCCGGCCTCCAGTTGCATTTTATCTCCATAGCAGTTATCACTATCTGATACATTGTATGGTTTTCTTTTTCATTTCTTTCTTTTTTCTCCAGTAGAATTTAAATTCCACGGGTCCAGTGATTTTTGTCTATTTTGTTCATTTGTGTATCACCAGTGCCTAGGGGGGAGTAACATGGCACATAATAGACACTCAGTAACTATTTGTTAGGTGAATTAACGAATGAGCGTTTGGTATTTAATTACTAGATAATTATTGTGTCTTGGTATAATTTTAGAAATCAGAAATTTTGATTCTGTCATTCTAAAGCTTGTTGTCATATTGCTTATAGGTATGATGACTATGATTATGGAGAAGTTAATCAATTACTTGAACGAAGCCTGAAGGTTTACATTAAGACAGTGACCTGCTATCCTGAGAGGACTACCAAGCGCATGTATGATAGTTACTGGCGTCAGTTCAAACACTCAGAAAAGGTGTGTTTCATGACTAAACCTTTTATCGTAGACAAATATTCAATATAAGAAGTCATGATTATGAAAAAATTATACATGAAAATATTAATAAATTAGCTCCATCAAAGAAATGGAAGTGGCATTATCTGGCCATCTGTTTTTCTTTCCGTGATTTTAAATTAGGGTTTATTAACTAAATTTTGGTTCTGTGTTTTGTCCAGTGTGCTGTATAAAGTAAAAGTTTAGCATTGGCCTTTGAAAGATTGGATCTGAATATTGATATTTTAAAAGGACATTTGGGAAACTGTCCACCATCCTACTAGTAAAAATCAAACCTTCAGAGATGTTGTGCGAGCTATAATTGTATATTATTGTATGCCCAGAAGGCATACCCATTTAGAGATTCCTTCACTCTAGCCATTACAGTTAACCTCTTAGAACAAGGGTGTCTCACTCCAATTTGGTAATTTGGTATTTTGACAATATAATGGATTTGGATCTTTGAGCCAAATATGTTATTATATGAGGATATTTCTTTGGATTGAAATATATAGGAATCCTTATTTAAGACCTAATAAATGTTAAGGATCTTTACCAATATACTAGTACAGTATAAGTATGGCTATAAATCCTAGGTCTTTGACCTTAAAGGCCACGAATCTTCCATTTATATCACAGTTTCTAAGCTTGAGAGTAAGAAAACCTTTTCAGGGTCCTAATATTCACTCAATAACCATATGACTTAGATAAAGAATGTTATGACCTCAATCCCTAGCAGACCTTCTTGAAGTCTTAGAGCCGATCACACATCATATAAATACCCATTTGCCTCCAGCATCTCTCCGAGATGGATCGCTATGCTCTGCTTATATGTTTGCATTAGATTTTCTCCCTTTACTAGGTGGTATCTAGAAATTCTCCTTACTCATCAAGAGAATAGATCCAACAATACATCTAACCTATAGAAAGATACCAAAATAATCTAAATATATCACAACATATTTCTTTGTAAACATTTTGAAAATATGTGGGTACATAATTTAACCTATCGGATGAGCTGTATCCCCCCCCAAAAAAGTTAGGTGCTTGTTCACAGCTGTATCTGAAAGACTCTAGGCAAGCTGTGCATATCTAAGTACCAGACACTAATTCCAAACTGCTTTAAACGTCACATTTTCACTTTAATATCTCCCAAGTACAGGCATACCTCAAAGATATTATGGGTTTGGTTCCAGACCACTGCACTAAAGTGAATATCACAATAAAGGGAGTCACATGAATTTTTGATTTCCCAGTGCATATAAAAGTTATGTTTACACTATATTGTAGTCTATTAAGTGTATAATAGCATTATGTCTTAAAAAACAGTGTACATACCTTAATTAAAAAAATACTTTATCACTAAAAAGTGCTAACCATCATTTGAACCTTCAGTGAGTCATAATCTTTTTGCTGGTGGAGGGTTTGAAATGTTGTGAGGATTCCCAAATGTGACACAGAGACACAAAGTGAGCAAACGCTGTTGGAAAAATGATGCCGATAGACTTGCTTGACGCAGGGTTGCCACAAACCTTCAGTTTGTAAAAAACACAGTACCTGTAAGGTGCCATAAAGCAAAGCACGATAAAACGAGGTATGCCTGCAAATCGTAAGCAATGTTTTTAAAAGCTTTCCAAGGAATAAGCATAGGCTATAAGAAATGTGGGGCTGAGTTTTAGCCATATAAACTTTTACAACTGGAAGAAAGTATAATTTGTAGGAAAATTGTGATTTGTAAAAATCAGTTTTATTTTATAACCCAAAAGAGTGACTGGCTTTACATAACATCGATCCTAACAAAATTATTGGACTCTTTAAGACTTTCGGGGTCATTTTTACTGCTCACTTTTTTTTATAAACACAGTTTTCTTATGAGTATTACATCACGTACCCGCATAAATATGCCCAGACATGTGTGTTTGTACATGTGTCTGTAATACCCATGAAAAACATTTGTGAATGTCTGATATATGAAAAAAAAATTAAGGTTTTTTCAGTTGTTTATGATGGTCACTAAATTGGTAACACTTTCATTTTCTAGGTTCACGTAAATTTACTTCTAATGGAAGCACGGATGCAAGCTGAGCTTCTCTATGCTCTTCGTGCCATAACTCGGCATTTGACCTGAAGCATCATCCAGGGAAAATGTCATATATGTGTAAAGACCTTTTCACATAGGCTATACATCAGAAGCTGTTTGTGATGTAGCATCAAACATTATTCAATTCTCTAGTGTCAAAGTTTTAGCCGTTTTTTTGGGGGCGGCTGTAATGTGCAATGATGTATTTTCTTTTTCTTGATGCTTAACATGACTAACAATTGCAAAAATAATACTGAGGAGCACTACTTGGCATTGTTTATAGTTGGGTTTTTGGATACTGATCATAAGTCATGAACCTGGTTTGTTAATGCTTAACTTCAGTGCTTTGGGGTTTGTGTGTATGTGTATTTTTGTTCTTTCCTTTTTTTTTTTTTTAAATATGGAAAAGCGCTTACAATCTGCTCAAGCAATTGTTTTTCAGATATCGGAATTCAGCAATGAATGACCTCCTCTGGCCATTCTAGAATTTTAATGTTGTGTCCTAAATCTGGTGGAGGAGAAGCATGCGCTGTTGAACTAAGCTGCTCACAGGACACTCATCTGTGTCCCCAGGAGATTATTTGTCAGGCACTGTTTATTTTTTTTATTTGTTTGTTTGTTTTTTTTTACTGCTATTGGCGATAACATGAAATGTGATACAGCCATTGTCCATAATTTAATGTGAAATTGATCATGATGAATTCTATAGCATGCTACTGAAATGCCAAATTCAGCTAGTTTCTTTCTCTTCTGAAACAGAAGTTTCCGTTTTCCATATCAGATGTATATATTAAAAGTGGAATTATGCACAATCCTTTCTATCACTGACAGTAATCCTCAGTCATCAGAAATAATCAGTGCTTGCAGGGCTACTTACAGTTCACTTAGTTGGCACATATAAACATGTACCCACATAAGACTGACCAAAAATTTTCTTTGCACATTTTTCTTTTCTCATAGTGTTTTCTATATTGCAGTAAGCGGAGGAAGGTTATAATATACCTATATTTTTTCCTGTTAGGCTTTTAGAACTTATTTTCCATGGTTTTTCTTATGATAGGTTAAACAGTTTATTATTCAAAGGTAAAAATTGTGTTTCTATGCATTAATGTGATTGAACGACAACAACAAAAGAGTGCAATATGTTAAAAAAAAAAAAATACTCAACAGACTTTCCCCCTACTATGTCACTGCAGAAGTGTCCTTTTAACACAGAGCCATAAAGAAATTTGGTTCAGATTTCTTTATCGCCCAAGGCTTTTGCCTTCCTGGGGTTGAACAATGTTCCTTTCATAATGCCAAAGCATCCCCTTCCCCAGAAAAATCTCTTTGGACAACTGGTTAAAAAAAGATCTCAAGTCTTAAGGGAAGAAAAAGCATCCCAAAAGTCACATTTTTGCATTGGTTTATGTTGCTTGATTAGATTATCTTCACAGAGCACAACATTATGTGTTTATAGCTTTAATTTATATTATGTTAATGAACCAGTGAAGTGCCTAAAGAGATGCTTACAGCTATCCAGTAGGACACAACTGCACTGCTTAAACACTTTTTGGTTAACTAAGGGTGACTTGAATTTTACACAAACATGCTAATTGTTTTAAAACAGATCCATTTTTTCATAGTGAATAAGATAGTTAAAATTTTCCGTTAGAGTTCCCACAAAGATTTCATTTTAGACTTACTTGTTATCTAGGACTTACTTTTTTTCTCTCATGAAAGAATTGTGGACTGGTGTTCTGTTCAGTCATTTTCCCCTTCCATTTATCATCCTTTTCTGGTACGATCCATTAGGTTGCTTTCTTTTAGGCTTTGTTCTAGATAAGAAAATAGAAAGATGACTGTAAACCTATGAATATGAGATAGTTCTGCATTTTTAGATTCCAGGATTTTGTTTGAAATCTTCCACGTGAGGAAAAAAATTGCTAATTTTTTTTAAGACAGGGTGGTTTATTTAAAGAGATTATTCAAAGAACTCATGTCAGATCTAGTCTGTTTTGTTTATTGTGTATACCATATGTTGATTTTATGCCATATCACATTATATAGATATCTGTTAAATACGAAGAAAGTCTTTAGGGGAATGGCAAAATACGAATGACAACATGCATGTCCATTTGACTTCCCCAATTTTAGAACTTTCAAGTTGAGGATATCCTTTACTCTTGACTTTTTTTTTTTTTTTTTTTAACTAGAATTCTTTCAGTTAATATCCCTATGTTTTTGTGCAGGTGACCTGTATTACAGGATAAAAAATGATTTTTATATATTGAAAAGGAGGAGAAATTCTCACAGAACACCATATGAGCTTTAGACCAAAAGGGGAAACAAGGTTTAAGTAACTAAAATGGCCACTTAGTTTTTGTTTTTTGTGTTCCCCCCAACCCCCGGAAATGTAGGTAGTTGGAGTTGGGTTATGGAAATCTTAGTGCCTTTACTAGATCTCTTTCCTAGCAAGGTTTCGTATTAGCTCAGCATTGATCTGTCTCATCACTAATCAGGAAAATCAGTTGACTTGGAACTATAAACAAAGACAAAACAATATATTTATGAACCTCACTGAATCAGCCTAGAAAAGTTGACTCTGAAGGTGCCAAAGCACCTGCCGAGATGCAGCGCGCACAGCCTTCCGGGTTGTGAAATCCATTGTACAGCGAGTTTGCTGTGAACTTCAGCTAATGCAAACTTGAAATTCTGATGCGGTTTTCCAGGGTGGTATTTTTTCAGAGTATTGAATTTACTATGTAGTAATTTATAGTATAGCTTTTTATATTAAAATGTGATATTTTTAAAAGAGATATCTGGTTCAATTGGTGTATTGATGTGACTATACGATCTGCTAACCCACACCTTGGGCTCGCATTGTGCCAAACTGAGATGTGCAGGTGTGCGTGAGAAAAGCACACGTGAATGGGAAGCCTCTAACTCCGTTGCTTATTATTTTCAAAATAGTCTAATGATCCACTGCTGTATATGCTTGGTGGATAGCCGTTTACTTTTGAATTTCAAATTTTCCCACTTCCAGTTATAACTCTCAATTTCTCAGATCACCTTAGGAAAATCCAGCTACTCTCCTCTCTGAAAGTAAATCTTGAACCCGACCCCTTGACTGCGGGAGTGGCCAGGCAGGTGCCTCCTTGGGAGCCTTTTGATGAGGCTTCCTCAGATGGACTTGTGATAATTAGAGGAAAACAGGCTTTTGAGACGGGACAACTTATTATTTCTTCACCTTTTTGAGCTAAGGATACTATCTCAGTCTCAGGAAGAATCTTTGTCCCATTTGGGGTACTTTTTAAATAAAGAATGGCTAGTGTGGAATCTGGGGCATGGCCTTGGCCTCTAATTATGACTTTAAACTCAAATAATATTGACAGAGCAACACAGGACTGTCTTAGAACAGAAAACTCGATGTCAGCTTTATATTAGAATCATATTTGAACCAGAGCCCCTATTTTAATTGTATTATAAAGTCCCTTAAATTGGGATTGACCTATATACACTAACTAATATGTATACAATAGATAACTAATGAGAACCTGCTGTATAGCACAGGGAACTCTACTTCATTTCGCTGTACAGTAGAAACTAACACAACATTGTGAAACAAATATACCCCAATACAAAATAATTAATTAATTAAGTCCCTTAAAGATTTTAAATGCTTCTAACAGCTAGTTAACATTATTCCTGAGCAACTTTTTTTCCCACCTTATAGAGTTTTTAAATCCAAAATCTTAGATTTTTATGCCACAGCAAAATGAAATTATCACGAACAATTAAAGATCTGTACTTAAAAATAGTTCACCACTTTCATGCAGAGCGCATGCATATATGATGGTAAGATTCTTTTAAACACTAAGGACAATTCGTGAGGGAAAAAAAAATTTCAGTGCATATTATAAAAATGATTTGCACTGTGCTAGTAAAATGAGGTTTTTGTTTTGTTTTATGTTGTGTTTTAAAGACAATTCTAAATCATTCCTCTGGAAAGCAAGACCTTAAACTCTTCTCTTTATCTAAGGGGACTTTTCTTCTTTTATGCAAATAGACGGTCTTGCATGAAGCGAAAATTATGCAACAATAATGTTATATAAATAGTAGAGGAAATTTGCTAATAGTATAATTCAACAATAAACTGAAAGGTATATGGCTCCTCTATTCAGATCGAGTTTTATGTTACCTAATTTTATAGTCAGAACCTATTCTAGGTGGCCATAATCATAAACTGTGTTTCCCGATTATATCCCTCTGGAGACTGAGAATCAAATAATCTTTCCTTAAAACAGTACTGTAACACGAATGTATTCATCTCAGTCAACAGAACTTCAGTGCCCCCTGTATGTGGGGCTTACTTCCATGCTAATTTGGCTTTGTTAATAGTATCCGCTCAGGTGAGACCTAGAACAAAAATATCTGGGGTGAAATGGATCATAGAGGTAGAGGTACCTGTCAAGGCAGAAACCTGTGAGGAAGGAAGAATCTTTCAAAGAACACATGGACCATAATTCTAAGAGCGTGGCTGCCGTCAGCATCACACACCTAATCTAAAGGAGCACTTCCTATTGTGGGAGCTTCTGCCTACATTCAGCCCGTCCTTTCCTGCCTGCTTTCTCTTCCTCCAAGTGCCTCGACCTCTACCACGCTCGCTCTCTTCCCCTCCCCTCAGCCCATCTTGGTCTGAGCGCCTTTTCACAATCCAAACGAAACATCACCAGCCACCTGCTGATCGTCACCAGCACTTACTTTTCCCAGTTACTTCTTCTCCATCCGTGAGGAATACGACTTGTCCCAACTCCCTCGAAATCCCTCTACCATCTAGCTATATTTTGGCTAACCTTTGCCCTGGACACCCTCCCAGATCTAACGCAGCACCACGTGTAATCTCGTCCATCCCATACTGTTCTACCCTTTCCCAGCTGCCAAAATATCTTGCTCTCCTCTACCTCATCCCCAAAGAGCCTATAAACTCAGAGTATCCAACCTTTTCATGGATTCACTCTCCGTTGTTCAGTAATACTACTTCCATATTTTAAATAAATCATAGAAGATTTTTGCCTTCTATCAAAGTAGGAATCTTTATATTTATACATGATACAGAAATTGAACTATTTCTACCATGCAGAATTTAGCATTTAGCAGGATTTTAAAGTGATTGAATTGCCATCTTAACCTGGATCTATATTTGGTTAGTCCAAGTTATTTGAATGTAAAGTGAAAATTCTCCAACAATCCAGATTGATCTGTAACCTATCAATGGAACAGGAAGTTTCTGGCATACAAATGGGTGGTGTTTCAGACATTTGTTTTATTGGTGTCATTTGGGCCTTGAAACACATTTCCAATAGAAGGACATATGATAAAGCATGTTTAGGTGGTCCCACTGGATCACAGAAGACCATTTGATTTATAATATAGATAAAATACCATAAAATTGGCTACATAATGGTTTGATTAAGCTTCCCTAGGTTAGACTAAGCTTCTAACCCCTATTCCTACCCTATTCTCATGCGGGAAAATGAGCTACGGGATGAAAAGGGAATGCACTGCCTTCGTAGTCCTTACAACCATGGCTGCACTTCCGGTATATCTAGACAGTATCATTAAGGAACAGGAAACGCACAGAAGGGGAAGAAGCATCAGTTCTTCCTCTCTGGCCAGTGCCTGCTCAGTGTGGTCCATAGATGAACACTGTCAGGCTTCTGACGTGGGGCGTGTTTATCTATAGACCTAAAGACAAACCCCCCTTGTTTGAAAGTACAGATTATTATGATCTACAGTGGTATTTGGATGGCCTTCCACGCCCGTTCATGAACAACCCAACCTGATAACAGAGTCTAGTCGATTCCTTTAAGGGCCCAGAAATGAATAGATGCCTAGTTAAGAAATGAGACTTGAATGATGGAGACTGAAAGGATGGTTTTTATTAAATCATACGTCATGAAGTGTTCATTCTAGCTTTAATTACGACTGCACCACCATGAAGTCCAGAGTTGAAAAAAGAAGGAATATGGGGGCGGTGGGCGGGGGGATGCCTATCTGATTCTTTTCAATGCTTGTGGAAATCTTTGAAATAAGAAAATGCATACTATAAAATAGCCATTAGAACAAACACCCCATTTTACAGCTCATAGGACAGCATCAAATGTTAGTAAGTCTAAATATGATCAATGTAATTTTTGGTATATAAATTTGCTAAAACAGTCTATTTTCTTGCACCCCTCAGTTTAACCTCTTAAAAGTGAATGTATAATTTTAACAGAAAGAATATCAAAAGGAGAGACACTCTCTAGTCTTCAATGTTAAAATATTGTTTATGAATGCTGATTAGCTTAAGTATTCATTATGACACTTACTGAATGGAACTGATCATACGTCTCTTTCTTGAGTTAGTCCTTACAGATTGTCAGCTGACTCCCAAATCTGGTAAGGAAGGATCAAAAGGTAGGATAAAGGAAATGTATCAGTTGGGTAGCCAAGAAATTTCCTTCGTAATGTTGAGACTGTTTTCTCCTTTCTGAATTTCACTGGTTCGCTAAAATAAAGGGTAAGCATTAAATGGTACCCTTGTTCATCAAGGAAAGAAAGTCATCCCAACTCTATATCTACTGCAGATAATTTCCTTTACATCCATATATCTTCCCTGGAAAGAAAATGCAATTTTTCCCTTCCTCTTTCTCCTCACGTTTACTCTTTTCAATCCGATAAGATAGACACAGAAAGCAAACCACAAGCCAGTTTGGCATCTTCTCCATGCTAATAGAATACTCACAGCCACATGCAGAGTTGGAGCAAGGTTACAAAGAACCTTGTCAGGTCAACTTGGAACATGGCCTTGCTACTGGGATTAGCTCCTTCAAACCTGAAAATAACTTTCCTGGTCATGGAAGAACTGGATGTATCCTTTAGCTTAAGAAATAGGATTTGAACTTGAAATCTCTTTTTTTTTTTAACCTGATTTTGCAGAGCAGCTACATCATGAATGTATATATTAAGACTTTGTAGCTGAATTGCACATGAAATCAGATTGCCAACTTCTTATCTTTCAATTTTAGACATCATTTTATCCTTAAGTTGTGAGTGATATATGTAGCATGCTGTGAAACGTCTGTTATAGTTCTTTAATTCATCAGTATTAATACAGAATTATCTTTTGCGTTCCTTGGTACTTTTTATTCCATGTAATCAGAAGCTGTGATGTTTTGCCTTTGTAGTCCTGTGCTTTGTTACTGTAATTTTTTTTTTACGAAGCACGTGACTTTGGACTAACGTGAGGCGGATGACGTGATCTTTAAGACTGCTATATATCTATCAGTCTCTTACTATATAAGGTTTTCAATTAGAATAAGCTTTTATCAAATAGATCATTGATGCAATTTAGGACTCACACAATTTTCAGTGTCAAATGGCGGTCATACATTTATAGTTTCAATTCTGAAAATAGCAAACTTGCTAAACAGCCACTTTAAACTTGTTCTGGCAAATCAGACCCTGCTGTAGATATAGTCTAAGTTAGTTAACCATATAAGGCTTTTCAACTATTATGCCCTCCACATAAGTCAGCAGTTAAGAAGATTATAGAACCCATGAAAGCTTTTTGTGTGTATAACTAGGTTTTATTTTTCTTATGTTGCTGATTCTACAGTTCTGACTAAAGCTGACCTGAATGGATCAGTTTTTGTGTAATATTCTAGTGCTTTAATGCCTCTTTTTTTTTCCTTTTTTTTTTTTTTTGGAGGGATGGGTAATATTATTTGAACAGATGCAGAAGGAACTGTTGGTGAGTCAAGGCAAACACATTTGAAATAAAGGAACTGTGTATTAACATGTTAACAATTCATAACTGCACTTTTTATGACATTTTGAAAATCTATTTATAGGTACAGAACAATGGGTTTTGTTAAACTGTATCACATTTATACTTGCAGAAATTTATTTCATTGTTATTAGTAGGAATTTTATTGGTTCAATAAAATTGGCAAAACTGAACACTGTTTGCTTTTATATATATATTTAAATTAATATTGGAGTAGCATTCTTGCCTAGGTTTGTTTCTGCTTAAATTACTGGACATGCATTCTGAAAGACATCAGCATTGTAAGAGTCATTTTTTCCCCCTTATTTCTTCCTGACCCAGTTTTCTTGTGATATTTCTTACAGTCACTTGATACTGCATTAATAGAATACTGCAATAGTGTAAGTTGTGCAAAACGTACAGTTATTGTTACCTTTGAAAATGTCCATTGTGATCTCAGCAATAGGCAAATTAGTTTCACTATTATCTCTTATTAACCAAAAATAGTAAGGTAGAATGTGGAAAGGGGCATTGAACCTGGGGTCAGAGCTTGAATTCAAAGCTCGTTTTTCACATTCTACTAGCTTTGTGACCTTAAGGAATTTGATCTCTAGGAACGTCGATTTCTGTCCCACAATCTGAGGGGGATAATGCCTTCTTGAGATGGTTGTTTGAGATTAGGTGAAGTGTAATAATATATTTGAAATATGCAGTACAGTGATGACTCTGAGTGAATAAATGAGAAAGCCCAGAGAATACTCTTGTTGCTAACTGAAATAAAGAGTTAGGAAGGAGAATTTGGGGGGAGGGGGGTTTATACATGTGTAATGTGAGGTGACAGTAAGACTCCCAAGTAGAAATGTAAAATAGTCTTTGGGAAAGTTATAGAGGATGTGCAAAGCCTTTTGTGCAAGGTATTCCAAGGAGAGCCCTTTTTACTTCTCTTAGCTCGCTGATTACATAAAAATTCATAGCAAAGGCAAGAACTCTCCCTTTGTGCCATGTGTCCAGCTGTACTGAGAGATCAGCAAAAACCAGCTTCTTGCTAATTAGAGTCTGCCTTTTTCAATAATATGCAACCTCTGGGAGAGATAAAGGACAGGACACATCAGACCAAACTCAGCCAACAGCTAAGTTTCCACTTCTCCCCCAGTTCAAACTCCAGCTTTTTGACCCTAGCTCCCTAGGAATTGATTAATAACTTTGAGCCATTTTTAAAAGTAAAATGAAACTCCTTGTTTATGTGTGTATTTGATCTTTTCACATATATGATCTCATTTAATCCTCATAATAACTTTGTAAAGAAAGGATGACATTTTACAGAAGAGGAACTGAGTCTTGAGAGCTTTGCCCAAGAGTTGGCACTTAGAATCAGCACAGTGGGAATTTGAACTCTGTCTTTCTGATGCCACTTTTATACTAAACTTCACTACCTTAATTCAGCCTAAGTTTCTTAGGTTAATGATATAAATGACTATGCTCTCAACAGGACATTTTAACTGAAAAATAAAAGGATAGTCCGTGCTCCAAACAAGAGGTTAGATAACTTACCTCTCTGGCTAACTTGCAACTTTTTTTAAATTTTAAAAAACAGATTTTTTTTTCCTCCAGTCCTGAATGGGCCTTACGATTTAAAAGACGCTCCCCGAGGGAGAGGTTCACAGACCAATATATAAAAGCAGGACTTGTCAATTTAAAGGCCAGAAGTCTCTCCAAAGAGAACAATAAGCCTGATCCTAAAGAAGACTCAGGAAAGCTTACAACCGTGTTACTTTTTTATTTTTAGGACCATTCTGTATGGTGGAAGTTACCAATGCAAAGTCATAGTTTCTAATGTATTTAATTTTCTTCTCCCATAATCTCACGTACTTGAGATGTTTCAAAACACAGGTGGGCCCAAATCTTTCCATAGAACTCTTTTTTAAATATATAAACTTACTTACTTTATTTATTTTGGCTGCGCTGGGTCTTCGTTGCTATACACAGGCTTTCTGTAGCTGCAGCGAGCGGGTCTACTCTTTGTTGCAGAGCACGGGCTCTAGGCACGCAGACTTCAGTAGTTGTGGCACGCGGGCTTCAGTAGTTGTGGCTCGTGGGCTCTAGAGCCCAGGCTCAGTAGTTGTGGCGCACGGGCTTCATGCTCTGTGGCATGTGGGATCTTCCCAGACCAGGGATCGAACCTGTGTCCCCTGCGTTGGCAGGCGGATTCTTAACCACTGAGCCACCAGGGAAGTCCCTCTTTTTTTTTTTTTTTTTTTTTAATTCATCCATAGAACTCTTTAAAAGGAGTTTGAGACAAGAATTCTTAATACTCGCTCTTACACTGGCCTGCTTCTAAAATAAACATAAACAAACCCTTCATCTTCACATCAAGAGGAAACTCAGGAAGAGTCTCCTGGTTACAGTACTTTCACCGCCCACTGACTGTCTCCTTTATTTGTTGAGGCAGCGGCGCCAGCCACTCCACACACACCAGCTGCTTCACACATCAACCACTTTACCGTGGCCCATCGCTAACTCCCTCCTGCCCTGTGCTGTGGCCACCAGCTCCGCTCAGGCTGGGGCCAGGTTTTCCCAGAGACAGTGGGAAAGCACCTCTTAGGTCTGGCTTCCTGCCCCGGGGCTGCTCTGAGTGCTTGTGGCAGGGTGCCAGATGGACCTGCCTCGACACTGATCGTGCACAACCACAAGTGAAGGGAGTTAACAGTTAACCCCTGAGCAGTGACTAACTAGAGACAAGGGATGAGTGTTTCCTTCTTTCCATCTCCCAGGTTGCAGTTCAGAGACTCAGAGGGCCTGGTGGAATCGAATACCAGTCTACTCTTTCCTCCTTTTCCTATTTCACTCCCCCGGTCCTCCACTCCGGCCACTTGATCTCAAAGAAACCTTGTTCTCGGGCCTTGCTTCCTGGAAGTCCACACCAACATAAGGCAGGGCAGTGCAGTGCTGGGGTTTATCAAGCAGGTCCTAGAATAAATTCAAATCTCAACTCCACCATCGGGAACTATCTGGACTTGAACAAACTACCTGATCTTGTGGTTCCTCCGTTTCCTCATCTGTAAATACAGATAACGGTAATGACAAAGAAGACATAGCCCTTGTCGTTAAGAAGGGGGAAGTGTGGGTAAGAAGAGGGTAAAACAGGCAACATCAGACAGCATAGGAAAGAAGATAATAGCTTGTAATGTGGGGTCGTAAAAAGAGCCATCATTTATCAAGTTATCATGTGTCCTATCTAAACGTTAGAAACTTTAAATACATTATTTTATTATAGCCCCCCTGCAAGCAGGTATTATCCCCATTTTAGAGAGTTAAAAAGAACCTTCCTTCCGAGGTCATGAGCATTAAGCTAAAATACCTTTGTTTAGCTCACAGGAAACATCCTGACCAGGTCCACCTGTGAATGACTGCAGGGAGGAAGAAATTAACACATCTCCTCCGGAGGCTGATGGGAGCCAGGACGTGTTTGACTTTACTCCCTCCCCTTTTAGTATAAGAGGAGTCTGAATTCTAACTCAGGCAAGATGGTTCTTTAGGCCACGAGTCCACCATCTTCTCGGTCTGCTGGCTTTCCGAATAAAGTCGTTATTCCTTGCCTCAACAACTCGTCTCTCGATTATTGGCCTGTCGTGCGGCGAGCAGCACGAGCTTAGACTCAGTAACCAGATGCCAAATAAAGAGGAGAGTCGTGCATTTTTGTCTGCTGTTAACAGTGATGGCTTTTAAAACAGTGAATATTGAAACAGGCACTTCTAGAATTGCTACGATTTGGACTTGCAGAGATTGAGGAACTACATGTTTGGGCAAGGAGGTCGGAGGGAGCAAAAGCCTGCTGCAACATGCAGTGCACGTGTGCGGGACCTACATTAGAAGATGAATTTGGAAATTGTAATTTGGTCAGATGTGCAGGGTCTGAAAGGTCAGGCTAAAGGACTTGTATTTATTCATTTGGAAAAGGAGACGAAAGCCATTTTCAATGGGTCTTTAGCACAGGATGGATGTGTCCCACTTTAAAACAATAGCATCTCCTTGGCAACCAGAGCCCAACTAGAATTTCAGGGCAGCATGGAAACAGGATCTGCAAGGTAACTGTGATGCCTTCTTTGGGACGTTTTCTGAATATCTTGAATAATTTCCTGAATACTTTTGCACATCCCCCTGGATGATGTACTCCAGGCCATGACTGGTAAAGCTTAACATACTCGAAGCAGACAGTTGCCATACAAGGCCTTACCTTCCCACCTACGTGCACAGAGGCTCCTTCGATGCCCAGGACCAGTGTGAGACCCTTCAGAACTTGGTGCCTTCTAGCCATGCGATACCTAAACGGATAACGATTAAGTGATGGATGTGGTAGATTATTTGTATAAATGGTACCATTTGATGTCCTCCCTGGACCCACACGCTTTGGAATGTGACTTTACAGCTTATCTTATTAAGAGGTAGGGTCTGTTTCTCCACCTCCTTGAATGCGGGCCCTTCCTGTGACCAAGTTGGCCAACAGCGTGGCAGAAGTGGCATTGTACAAGTCGCAGAGCTAGGCTCTAAGGCCTTGCACGCTTCCACACTCTCTCAGAATTTGGGCATGCCTGGGCTAGCCTGCTGGAGGACTAGCCACTTGGAACAAGCTGGATTGCCCCAGGGGTTCTGGCCAAGGTGTGGGAAAGCCCAAGCAAGATCATTCGAGTCATTTAGCCTGACTGCTAGCCTGACAACTGACTGCTGACTCAGGGAGGTGCCTCACCCAGCCCAGTTCAGATCAGCAGAATCACCCCGCCAACCCACAGACTCATGAACAGCATTGTAATTGTACACCATTGAGGTTTTAGGGTTGTATGTTACACAGCATGGCTGTGGCAGTAGATAACTGATATCACATCAGTGCTGGAGGTGGTTAGCACTTCATCCACAGAGAAACTGGATTGGAAAAATTATTCTTATGTCACAGTCTCTGAAGGATAGCCTTGAGAATAGTTGTAGGGATTTTCATTTATAATCTCTAAACTAGAGTCAGCGTCGTTGGTAAAAACAATCAGCCCTTTGCTCATCCCTGTCCTCAGAATGTCCATCTTCATGGGGTGAAATGTATCACATTCCTGTTAAGCTTGTTCTTAGGTCTTCATCCTCAATATTTTGGATCCAAAGTATGACTGTACTCATAACGGGGCTGGTGAGGTTAGGGCCAAAAAACCCAAACTTTAGAGTATAAGAGTCCCTGAGGAACTTGTTAAAAATCCAGGTTCATGGAACCATCCCCATTAATTCCGATTTAATGAATATGGGCAGAGACCATATTCATTTGGAATTTGGAATTTTTGAATTTTATTTAATTTATTTTTCTATACAGCATGTTCTTATTAGTTATCTATTTTATACATATGAATCTCCATTTTTAAAAAGTATCTCTGGTAACTGGGGGCGGCATGGTCAGACTTTGAGGGGAAAATGGTTCAGGTTACAAGACGAGCTTTCCAGTTCTGAATGTAATAAAACTATAATATGGGGTCATGCAACCGGGTAATAATTGAAGTCTGTGAAAAGATAAAAAGCAAACCAATCCACAGAAAGACAAGTGGACACAGAAAGTCATCATGAATAAGGTACAAGGAAAAGAAATATTTTTCTCCTGGCCTTTCACTAAAGTTTCCTGCGCTACTTCTATTTCTACCTCAAGTGAAGTTTAGGCTAGATTAATAGTTCTCGACCATGTTGCACCTAGAATCACATGAGGACTTTAAAAATACTGATATCTGAGAACCCCACACCCACCCCGAGATTCTGGTGGACTTAGTCTGAGGAGCCAGCAAGACATTTGGTTTTGAAAAGCTCTCCTGGTGATTCCAGCGTCCAGCACATTTTGAGAACCAGTGGACAAAATAAATAACACCTCCCACCAAGTAGATCTCTTCCTAACAGTGGAGAGAATCACAGCCCAATTTATGACCTCCGGGCAGAATGGAGAGAAGACAGCTGGATTAGGCAGAGAAGAAAAGGAATTCTCATCTGCTTCTAAAACCATACTTCATGGCAGAGTCTTAGAAGTGCTGGGACAGTGAACACGGAAACATACACCCAGTTCACGTGACCCCAGGAAAAGAAGGCAAGTGTCGACGCTTGCTTGTGGGCAGAACAAGTTTTGCATACTGAAGTCATTCTAGATGTCTCTGTCTCTGCAGTGTGTACACTTAAAAGTGTGGTATACAGGTTACATCGGGTCTTTGATAATTAACTCTCTCCCTCTAAATTTGTGGTAAGAATGCTTGTCTGGTATTTCAGATAGTTCTTGAATGCACAGATCCTGTGTGACGTACAATAGTCCCATGAAAATAAGACTTAGGGGAATTCTTTAAAAACTAAATGGACTCTGGAAGATTACAAGTCTAAGCAATGGTTCTCAAACCTTCTCCCTGTGCATCGAAATCTACAGGGAAGCTTCTTAAAAACAGAGATTCCTGGAAACCACCCGAACTTACTAAATCAGAATGGGAGGTCAGGGGTCAATACAATTTCCCTTTTTACAAGTTCCCCACACAAATTTTTATGCACTCAGTACCACAAGAGTCTCCTTTTGAGAACCATGTATCTTTGGGGACAGGCCCCCTTAGGGGGTTTTTACACAGAGTTACACAGCCTTAAATCCACTTGGACTGTCTCCACCCTCTCTCCATGTTCAGTATATGACTGGGAAACCAAAGAAGGTTGCCATGTTATCAAAGCAGCAAATCAAAAGGCATCCAGAAGAAGCTGCATCAAAGATGGGTTCCTGGGCTTCCCTGGTGGCGCAGTGGTTGAATATCTGCCTGCTGATGCAGGGGACACGGGTTCGAGCCCTGATCTGGAAAGATCCCACATGCCGCGGAGCAACTGGGCCCGTGAGCCACAACTACGGAGCCTGCACGTCTGGAGCCTGTGCTCCGCAACAGGAGAGGCCGTGATAGTGAGAGGCCCGCGCACCGCGATGAAGAGTGGCCCCTGCTTGCCACAACTAGAGAAAGCCCTCGCACAGAAACGAAGATCCAACACAGCAAAAATAAATTAATTAATTAATAAACTCCTACCCTCAACATCTTCTTTAAAAAAACAAAAAACGCATACGCCCTTAAAAAAAAAAAAAGATGGGTTTCCCACGGTGAAAATGAGCTCCCATTATAAACTTTGGTTACAAATGTCTACTGAAATGGAACTTCTCAGTCAAAAGGCAAAAACACTCTTAATGCTCTTCATACACATTTCTGAATTGCTTCCCAGAAAGGTTGTGCCAGTTTACACCTTGACAATGTGCATGAGATGCCCATCCCTATGGTCACAAGCACTTCAGACGAACTGTAGCTCCTACCTAAGTTTGCCCAGCGCTGGCCTTGATGGGATAAGATAGAAATACACTGTGCCTGGACCAAGGAGTCAGTGAGGGGCAAGGCTCAGACAGCCATGGGACTTCTGAGCCAGAGAGAAGGACTCTGACCCCCTGATTGATTCTCTGTGGTTTTCAAGAGAAGTGTGGCTCTCAGCCCGGAGAGGCTGTGGGGGCCCCAGCTGCTTGGCAGAAGGTTGGGGGATGCTGCCTATGGAAGCAGCTCCTCTGGGCTGAGGCCAGGGCTGACTCCACGGAGAGGGCCCCCAGGTGGGGTAAGGGAGTGACTGAGAGGGTGGGAGGTCAACAGAGGCAGCGAGGTTGAAGGCTTCAGAAGACCCTGTCCTCTAACTTCAGGTGACACAGCCAAGTTATTCCTGTGTCCTCTCTCTCAGCTTCCTGGTGCTGCCATGGGACTCCAGGCTGCTTGGGGCTGTGCCTACCAGACTTCTCCTAAAGCAACATACCCATGTCTCTGAGGGGTAGATTCTAGCCAACTCCTTCCATAGAGCACTTTCTATGTAAAACAGTATTCTGTACCTAGAACCTTTTTTACTCAGTTCTGGTGGGCCCCAAAGGATTTAGGAGTTGGCGACGTGCTCCCATATTCCAAAGTGAAATAATGGCTCATGAACTCAGGAGTAGCAAGAGAGGTCCTCCCACACCTGTTTGTGACCCTTAACCTCAACCCCACTCCTGGCTAAAGGAGCTGAGGTTGAAAAGGCAGGAGGAGATTTCTTTACAAAGAACTATGTTTGAGCTCCTCACAGAGACTATTCTGAGGCATTTATACACGTCTGGTGCGGTTTAAAGAACCCCATGGACAGTGCTCGCCTCCAATCTAGAAGAAAGCACACAGGCTAGATTACGACTCAAGTTGCCCAGGGTGGCATTTGGCAGGGGACGGTGCGTGAGCACTCTTAGACCAGAGGAGACCTTGGAAGATAAGCTGGCTGGAGCCATCTTGAAGGGACACCGTCTAAGAGGGGGCCTGCCAGAGGAAGGTGGGATCACAAGAGGACACCCAGAGAGTGCATGTCCTGAGTCAGCCCCCGTGTTGTCAAGCCTGTCTCAAATTGTGTGTGTGGAGGAGGGAGGGATGACGTGATCGGATCTGCATTTCAAGAACATTCTGGCTGGAGCATGGAGAATGGAGGGGACCAGAAGAGCGGTAAGAAGGCGTGTTAGTAAGCCAATCAGGTGAAAGGAGCAGGTAGCATGGACCAGGACGGGGACTGCAGAGATGGTGAGAAGTAGCTGGATCTAGGAGATGCGAAAGAGGTCAAAGTGATTGAATTGGGGGGAGGGTAAACAAGGAGGCACCCACGACTCCTTGTTTCCTGGTTTGCCCATGTAGCTGCCTGATGGAGCCATGGACTCAGAGAACCCTGGAAAAGGACCACGTTCCAGGGAAGAAACCATGCGTTTTGCCTTGGTCATGGGAATTCGGGTGACTTGAAGACACACAGACAAAAATGTTAAGAAAGCAAATGGAAGCTTTGGGCAGGGGTGAGATGGCTTAGGAAAAAGAGTGAGACGTGAAGGCAGCCTAAGAGCCCACCTTGAGAAACTCAACAGTCAAGGCCAGGACGAGGAGAAGGCACCAGTGCCGGAAAAAGAGGAAGAGAAGGAGCTGCCAGAGACCTGACCAAAACGCCATGTGCTGCACCTGTTCTCAACGCTGGCTGCACAACAGGGAATAAAATAGATGAGTTCCCTGCCCGCACGGAGTTTACAGTCAGGGGCAGGGAGGCAGGGAACAGTAAGCAAGAAAATCTTAACATTATAGAACTAGAAATCAGAATAAATGTTGTAAAGGGAAAGACAGGGAACAAGAGTGAATTGTGGGGCAGGGAAGGGTTCTCGGAGGAGGTGACATTTATGCAGATTAGCTCACCCACACAGGATGCTAATTTGGGGCAGCTGTCCCGGGGCAAATGTCACCGGGATCCCTGGCGATTTCTTAAACCCTTGGCATTGGAGGCGCCAGTGCACAATGAAGAGAGAAGTGTTTGGAGAAGGGGAACTCCCTGGTGCCTGTTATCTGCTTCCCCACTGGAGAATGTTCTTCCCTCCCCAGCTCCTTCCCTGCAGCTGCCAGGGGCCCAGTGACTAAGTGTCTTCAACTAGTGAGTGTCTCCCCAAAGAACGGGAGAGGACCTGCAGAACTGACCCAGGACACAAACGCCCGGCCGTGAATGGGTGGGAGAGAAGCTGTCACAGCCCCTGGTCCAGTCGGAAGGTGTTTGGGCTCTTGTTCAAGGCCTGAGACCTGAAGACCTGGCTGGCACTGGCCACTAAGGGAGCCAAGTCCTTGTTCAAAGCCAAGTGCCCCAGAGGGTGTCAGGTACCACTCAGCCCTGCCCAGCAGTCTGCAAAGAAATGCTAACTGGGGTTGCCATGGTGATTGCTGTGCTACCGGCACGCGGGTGGGGTTGAGGGGTGGGTGTCAGCTGGCGGTGCCTCTGGGGCCTGAGCGTTGGGAATACAGCCCAAGAGCTCCACCACCCGCCTGAAAGACACCCCGGCCTAAGGGTGCATTTACACACCCAAAGCCCCTGTCAGACTGCTCTATTGGGTTTCTTTTAATTGATTTCTTTCAAAGTAAACAGTATAGTATTATTTATATACAATCCCATTAACTAAGCAAATGGGAAGCCCCGTTTTAAGGCAGCCTCCTTAAGCGCTGTGAGAAAGCGCGAAGCCACAGTGAAGAGCTTAGGCTCTGGGGTCAGACAGACGCAGGTTCAAAATCCAGCTCCACCACCTGCCGGCTCTGCCCCCTACCGGTTCAGTGACAGGCAAATTCCAAAACTTCCTTCCGCCTTCCTTTGGTTTTATAGGATGAGATGACAGAACCTTCTTTGCAGGGGTGTTGTGAGGATTCAACGAGATGATATCTGTAAGGGACTCGATAATAATAGTAATGATAACAATGCTAACATTTATCGAACACTTCAAGTACGTTGAACGTGGTCAAAGTGACTCACCCGAATGAATTCATGACCTAGCTCATGGAACTGGAGATTCTTAGGTTGATATCCTGAAGATCCTGTCCCAATCTTAGCCTGACCCCACCTTTCTGGACTCCTTTTATGATTTTACTCCCTCCCCAAGCCAGACACAAGTCCTTGGCTACAGCGGCGCCGGCCTCTCTTCTCCTTTTCCAGCCGCTGCCTTCTCTCACGCCTCTGACCATGCTCCCCCCTCCCTGGGTTTACTCGGCGCCACCTTGGTCTACCAAACTCCTACTCATCTTGCAGGGTGCAGTGCAAATGTCACCTGCTCTTTGAAGCCTCCCCCGCCGCATCCAGGCAGTCAGCTGCACCCTCGTCCGTGCCCCCACGCACTTCCTGCACACCTTCTGAATGATAATAATAAACACAGGTGCCAAGCACCATGCTGAAGTCCTTTATTTTAGCTCATTCGATCCTCACAGGCACCCTATAACATAGGATTGGTAATGAACCCCGTTTTAGGATGCAAAACTTAAGGCCCAGAGAAGCTAAGTAACTTGCCCAGTGCCATGTAGCCCATAAGCAGCAGAGCCAGGGCACAGGCCTTGCGACTCCAGAGTCGGTGCTGGTAACCGCTGCACCAGACCGCTTCTCCCTGCCGCTGGGGGCCCAAGCCCACCTCCTCCAGCAGGTGGGGAGAGCCAGAGATGGCGCTGCATTCATTTCAGCAACGCTGCCATCCAGCATAGCAGCTGGCGCCCAGGCACATGCGAACTCCCCCTCCACGCAACCCCACACACACTAAACTAGACTATTTAAGGAGAAACCACTAATCCAGTAAACTCACCCATGTGTCCTGGTCTCTTTTTCTTTCTGCCCTTGATTAGGAAACTCAGCTCTGAGTCCTGTCCAAGGGGCCCAGTAGAGTCTCTTTGAAGTTGATGAATAATAAAGAGCTTCTTCAAGTTTATTGAATTAAAAACAAACAAACAAAAAACAGCTGTTTTTTTCCCCTGGGGAGAAGTCTGGAGCCTAATGATAAAATAGAGACATATTATTTGTCATGACACCTTTTCCCGTTGAAAGGAAGGGAATCCATTTCTAAAGAAAAGAGTAATAACAGAATTCAAAAGGTAACCGGGCTTCCAGAAGGGTCCCTCTCTGTCCGGGCAGCTCCCAGAGGCAGCTGTGAGGCCAGAGGAAGTCTTAAACAGAGAGTTTGAGAGGGCACCGATGGCCACGAAGTCATAGCAGTAGCCCAAGGCCCCAGCCCAGCTCAGCACCTCTCAGCCAGCGCTAGCTGGGGAGGCCAGGAATCGCAATAAGGGGAGAATATTTGAAAAATCTTTGGAGTTAGAAAGACTGAAAAGTTGCCCAGCCGGTGCTGGTCCCTTTGTTTGTTTGTTTGTTTCCCAAGTCTAGTTTCTAATTTGGGTGTTTCCAGGATTCTAGCCCTTTCCTCGTTGGAAGCAGATCATGTCTGGGGCCAACCGGTCCTTTGCTCCAAGTCACCCATGTTCCTCGGGACATTTTCCCCCTTAGAAACAAAAGGTGGGGCTTTGTCAAGATTCAGCGGCATTCCTCTCAAAGCCCCAAGGCTGCCTCAGTTCAGCGTGCACAAGAGGAGGCCTTTGAAGGTGCGAGGGCTCATTTCCTAATAAAGCAGGCCAAGAAAGAACCAACATCTTTCAAATTCAGGTCCTAATCAGCTCTGTAAAAAATGGATTTTTAAGCCGAAGGCTTAAATTTGGACAAAAGCCTCAGATTCGAAAAATGCTTGAAAGTAGAATTGGGAGGGGCCGGGGGTGTGGTAAGGAAGCATGGGAGTGGGGAAACACGGGTACAGGGTTTTGCCTTCAGTCTGCAGTTACTAAGTTCACGAGTTTGTACCTTCCTGGTCCCATTGCTAAGTATACCCTGAGCACATATTTGTACCAAAACTCAACACGGAAATCAGTTATATGTCACAGGGTTGCTGTCCTTGAGTGAGTCACCATCCCACCAAGGACAGGAGACCCAAAATAAGCAAACATCTGCATATAAAGGTCTTGGCACATGGTAAGGGTCTCTCAAAGTCACTTCCTGGCCTCCCTTCGGGCTGCTGGAGAGGACAATGATGTGACCACTGGTGGTGTCTCTGGGTGGAAAGGAGCACACTCTCATGTCGGAAAGAGAAAGTTCACTGTGGATCTAAGTGCCCAGCAGGACTGGTGAGGTGGGAAATGGCCAGGGGGTCCATGATGAGTGAGAATTGGCTGGTGGGGGGCAGGGGTGGGTGGGCAGGAGGAGGGTGGGAGTGGAGGGCAGAACTCTTGATCAGGGGCGCCGATGCCAGGCACAGTGGTTGGGCCTCGCCTGAGTTTCACATGGAAGCCAGACTCTGACAGCCATGTATGTGTTATGTGTGTATGTGCGTATGTCTGTTTGCTTGCTTGCTTTTTGCTTTAATATTTTATTTAAAATACTTAATACGGGCTTCCCTGGTGGCGCAGTGGTTGAGAGTCCGCCTGCCGATGCAGGGGGACACGGGTTCGTGCCCCGGTCCGGAAGGATCCCACATGCCGCAGAGCGGCTGGGCCCGTGAGCCATGGCCGCTGAGCCTGCATGTCCGGAACCTGTGCTCCACAACGGGAGAGGCCCGTGTACCGCAAAAAAAAAAAAATAATAATAATAAAATACTTAATACTATTATAATATTCTGAATTCGAATGTCTAGAGTGGGGGAATATTTGCTCTTCGATTTTCAATTTAGTTCCAGGCCCCGTTCCTATTACTCATCACTCAATTCATACATTTATGTCCCCTGCCCACACTCCACAGAAGCTTATGGCCTCAGCCCTATAGCTAACAGGGAAATTGGACATCTTCAGAATGACGTAAATGGTTGTTCAGAACTGTCACTTGCATGTAGAGTTACCAGATAAAATACAGGTGCTCAGTTAAATCTGAGTTTTAGATAAACAGAAACTTTTGGGGGGGGGGGGCATGCCATGCGGCATGTGGGATCTTAGTTCCCCAACCAGGGATTGAATCTGCACCCCCTGCGTTGGAAGCGTGGCATCTTAGCCACTGGATGGCCAGGGAAGTCCCCTAGATAAACGGAAACATTTTAATATGTCCATACAATAAAAATTATTCATTTTTTCTAAATTTCCAATTTAACTGAACATCTCGTTTTTGGTTTTTGCTATATCTGACGACCCTACTCCTATAGCATATGTCAAATTAATGGGAAGAAAGAGAGGATAAGACCAAATGCAGAAGTTGTACAGCCCCAGAAAGAGACAGATAACAGCTCCTATAATAGGGCAGATGGCTGCATTGGAGATGAACGATGTTCTGAAAAAAGAAGGAGCAGAACATGCAGCCTGGTTAGAGACATGGGGCCAAAGCAGAGAATAACCCAGGAGTCACAGAAATGCAATTCACGCTATAGCTCCACCACACATGGGTAATCAGACGAGATGCTCCCAGCCTCGGTTTCCCCATTACCACCTCCTAGCCTGTAGAGAGGAGTAAAAAGATCATGGAATTGCTGCACAAACAGGAGTTGTTATCACAAAGGCCCCAGCCCTGTTCTTCCCCACACACACCACTACTCCAGCCAGGCCTCTTCCATGCTATCTCTGCCCAACTATTTTGAGCACAGGGTAAATGTCCCCTTGTTCCATCTCCCCGTTGCCCACTCTTCCACATGGGTACTTGTAGGACTCAAGAGTTTCCTGTCCTTGGCAAACTGGATGACCTTTCCTCTGCTTTTTTTTTTTTTTTTTTTTTTTGCGGTACGCGGGCCTCTCACTGTTGAGGCCTCTCCCGTTGCGGAGCACAGGCTCCGGACGCGCAGACTCCGCGGCCATGGCTCACGGGCCCAGCCGCTCCGCGGCATGTGGGATCTTCCCGAACCGGGGCACGAACCCATGTCCCCTGCATCGGCAGGCAGATTCTCAACCACTGCGCCACCAGGGAAGCCCTCCTCTGCTTTTTAATGAGCTGTTGGTAAATGTTTATTAGGGCAGAGGGGGACACGGTCCCACAAGCCAGAAGCTCTGACGATCCAGGTCTCCATCAGCCCATGACCAAACAGCCTCTGGGTCGGAGCGAATGTACTTGGACCTACACCGGGTTCCTCTACCAGGCAGAAACCTGCTTTGCAGACGACACAGGGCAATGGCCCTGAAACTGACCCTCCCCTCCCCACTTTCTGTGACTTGGGACAGATCATGTGGCTTTTCCATCCAAACGTAAGGTTTCACTTTGTTACTGGATGTCCTTTTATTTTCGTTGTTTTTTTTCCTTTCTTCATACCCATGTTACAACTAGTGCTAACACTGCAAGTGTCTAAACAATTTCTTTCTGAGTTATACTTGATGGAGACATAAGAATCTCTCTCTTGCTTGGATTCCTTCAAGTCACTTGCCCCACCCTCAGAAAGCTTTGCCTTCCTTACATACACGCCCGGAGAGGGGCTCAGGACGGGAGCTGCACTTTTCCTTGGCCTCTGTTGCCACCTGCAGGATCATTTGGGGGAGAGTTCAAGGATGCTGGGTGGCGGCACAAAGAGAAGGCAAAGGTAGCGTGGAGTCTTTGGGCTTCACCGGTTGTCAAGAGATTTCATAAGGCACGACCTCATCGCCTCTCTGGCGCTCCAGATCCAATATTTAATTAGCTGCATGGCTTTGCGCAGTCACTTCTGCGAGTCTGTTTCCTCATCTCTGAAACAGTATTTGATATCCATAAAATCGCTTTGATAGTGATTATTGGGGGGTCACTCATTCATTTATGTGTTTATGAAGCAAATACCACATCGGATACAAAGACATGAAAAATAAAAACGATTTCCTGGAGGAAATCACAGTCTTACCGTGGCATCAGTCAAACACATAGGAAACTGTCCGTTGTTGTGAGAGAGGTATGACCAAAGTGTCGTGGGAAGTAAGTAGTGACTAACTCTGTCTGGTGCAAGCAGGGAAGGTTTCACAGTGGAAGTACCGCACGAGCTGGATTTGGAAAAACAAACTGGAGTTGACCAGAATTCGGAAGAATGCACAGGAGTCATCCACCATATAAAGGAGAGGGGAAAGGACATTCCAGAGAGAGGGAGCAATGAACCAAAATGCTTTGACTCAGCTTGCTCTAGAAAGTTCCCAAGGAGTGAATGAACTTTCGCATCCTGCAGCAGCCTTGGTAGGAGAGAAGTGTGAGGAGAGAGAATTTTTCTAACTTCAAAGCCAGGAGGCAGCCGCTCACGCTGCCTGTGGCAAGGCCCAGTCCTGGCAGGAGTCTAGGATGCAAAAGAGGAAGAGGAACAGACCATTCAAGGCAGGATTGGGAGGTTCGCTCATGACCCGGGCACTCACCACGTGGCCTTGGCTAAGTGACCCATCCTCTCCATGCTTCCGTTTCCTTATTTGCAAATGGAGATAATAATACCCACCTCAAGAGTGTCCTTGCAAGATGCAAGCAAAATCAGTAACCCAGTGCCTGACACAGACATATGCAGATACATTAGCCAGTGGAATTACTATCAGAGGTGAGCCTTCAGGAAGTTATTTTACCTCCCGAAGCCCACGTTCCTCACCCATAAAATGAGAATAACAATGTTTGGCCTGCACGCATCAGGAATTTATTGTGATGATACCATCAAGAAATATAAGCTGTAAAGTTCATATAAACCTGAGTTACAAACAAGAGAGAAGAGGATGAGATCATCGAACCTACTTTTTTTTTTTTTTTTTTTTTGCGGTACGCGGGCCTCCCACCGCTGTGGCCTCTCCCGTTGCAGAGCACAGGCTTTGGACGCGCAGGCTCAGCGGCCATGGCTCACGGGCCCAGCCGCTCCGCGGCATGTGGGATCTTCCCGGACCGGGGCACGAACCCGTGTCCCGTGCATCGGCAGGCGGACCCTCAACCACTGTGCCACCAGGGAAGCCCCAGAACCTACATTTTTAAGGTACACTGAGTGCCTGCTACTTGTAAGGCATTTTCACTTTCGTGACCTCATTTAACTTTTCCTGAAGACAACCTTCTGAGGTGAGTACCACGTTTATTTTCAGTTTACGTGTGATGCAAGTAAGAGTCAGAGAGGTTGGTTTGTCCACTTACCAGGTGCTCTCTGAGCAGGCCCTGTGCCTGAGCAATGAGCCAGAGCGGATCATGGGAGCTGTGATGTGCACGATGGTGCCTCGGGCTCAGGGCTTGGACTCCTGTGTCTCACTCATCCTCTCGCTGATCTCTCCAGCCTTAGGGTTTTCAGCACCACCTATATTTATCCCGACAACCCCCCCATTTCCATCTCCAGCCCAGCCCTCCCAAGACACGAGTGTCTGCCTAGCCAACCTCTCCACTGGCTTTTCTAATAGATACCTCACCCTGAATATGTCCGAAACACAGCTCTACTCCACCTTTCCTCCACGGTCTTCCAGTCTCTTTCAGCAGCAGCTCTATCCTTCCAACTGCTTGGAGTCACCTTCGATTTCCTTCACACCTCACAGGAGGGCAGGAATCTTTTTTCTACTACTTTGAAAACTACATCCAGAATCTGAGCACCTCTTTCCACCCCTGCCCCGAGAGAACCTCCCCGGATCATCACCATGGCCCTCATTTTGTTGTTACCTCCTATTCACAGCCAAGTGTGATCCTTGTGAAGAGTAAGTATCCACCTGTTGGGCAAAACCCACGAATGGGTCCCCGTATCATTCACATTAGAGCCTATAAAATGTCTGCAAAGCCCTATACAATCGGCCCCCTTCCAACAGACATGCTCTAGTTATTATATGTATTGCTTATTGTCTGACTACAAGCTCGGCCAGGGGTCCTATACTGGCACATAGAAATACGCCTTGAACGGATAAAATGACTGTACAAGTGTTTGATTACTTATAGGAAATGCTATGAACAAGACGTGCTTCTCTAAAAGGAAATTCCCAGGGAGCGAGCCAGAATCCAGCTGGCTTACAGCTCCAAGCCCAGAGCTCATCCCCTAAGGAAGACAGTGTGCAACCCAGTGCCTGGCACAGAGCAGGGGCTCCCACAAGCTAGCTGAACTGGAAAATGAAGGGATTTCAGAAAGCAGGGAACGCCTTCCCTCACCCTCTTGCAGAGGCTGCTCAGCCGTCCTGCTCTCTCTTTCTCTGTCTCCCTGCATGCGCCCAGGCACACACACCAACGCCCTGCCTCCCTGGGCCTGCTTTCCTTCAGATGGGGGCCTTGTGGCTCCTTAAAATGTGAACAGCTCTCAGGAGGGGGAATAAAAGGAGAGTCACCAGGACGGAGTCAGCTCACACTGGCTGTGCTAGAGAGGACATGCGCAGGGACCCTCTCCCCTAAGCCTTACTGCGAGTGAGGGGGAAGCCAGCACTGCTGGATCTTCTGTAGGACCCCGATGAGGAAAGGGAACGTCATGGCTGTAAACAGGGAAGACGTAAGTCCCACCTCAGCGGTTGGGTGGAGAGAGGAGACGTGCCCAGGAGCCCTCGAGAACTTAGAATAAGGTTGCCCTCTGCCGGTAAACCTGTGAAATCAGCCCACAGAGGAAGAGTGCAGAGATAAATGTGCAAAAAACAGCCCGACTAAACAGTAACCTGAGTGCGTGTATTAACACACCTCAGATGGGGCGCATCACAAAAGAGAGGAGGAAGGGGACACGGATCTAGGTAAGGGCGAGCCTTATGGGGCTCACGGAAGTATCTGGTCACGTTGAGTTGGGTTAACAGACTGTCCGAGCCTAATGTCCCCATACCTTTTATTCATCTAACTCTCCAGCTCTGAGTTCACCGTTTTCCAGCAACTTCGCCGGCTCCGGCCTCCCACTGGGCTTGCCAGCTGCGAGGAGACGCACCCGCAGGCGAACTCACAGGTGTGGACCCCAGCCTCCCTTTCTCGGTGTACGTGAATAAATGACCCTCCACGTGGCTAGCACAGCCCAGCCCTTCCCAGGCGGGTCGCCAGTGCTGTGCGGGCGCCGCGCACAGGTAGGATCCAGAGGGGGCGAGCGGGGCTCGGATCCCGGAGCCGAGGGCTGGCCTCCGACGCCCCAGCTGCCTTCCCGAGCTGGGATCGGGTTCCACCCGGGTCTCCAGAGGGTCCAAGGGAGGCCCAGAGGGTAACGCAGAATTGGGTAGATGAGAGCGCAACTTTCTGGGAAGAGTCTAAGGCTTCCTTCCCTCTGACGCTCAATAAGGCTTCCTTCCCTCTGACGCTCAAAGGCTACCAGTCCTTGGAAGGGGAGGAAGGACACGATCCGGCCAGCGGGAAGGAGCCTGGCTCTCCCATCTGGACTCGGCCTACTTCTTTGACCTCATCCTCCCCGCAGTGCCGAGTGTCACCAGAGATGCAGGGAGCGGGTGGGTGTCGGGAGCGGCGGGGGCAGGACCCCAGACCCGCAGGCGGGCACGGCCGACAGCGATCACAGGGAAGAAAGATTCTCTCAAATCCCCGTTCCCTCCTCTTTCGAGCCCTGGCCTCGGGAAGGGAGCCCCGGAGGCAGCGGACAAGCCCCCAGGGAACTGGGTGGCGACCCAGCCGCCCTCCTCCAAGCGGAGACGCCCTCCCCACCACCGCCGTCGTGGGGCTGGGAAGTTGTCAAAGGAGGCGCCGGGTGTCCTTGTAGAAGGGAACGAGGTGTGTGTGTGTGTGTGTGTGTGTGTGTGTGTGTGTGTGTGTGTGTGCCGGGTGTCCCGGGTGTCCTTGTAGAAGGGAACGAGGTGTGTGTGTGTGTGTGTGTGTGTGTGTGTGTGTGTGTCTATTTTCCATCTCCCGGTACTACAGTGGGGTGAGGGTGGCTTAAGTTTACCCCGGTTTCGGGCCTGTGAGCCGTAACATCTTTTTCAGGCGCCGAAGAAAACAGGCTGAGTGGGGCTGGGAAAGGAGCGCAGTTGCCGAGAGGAAGGGGCCTGGAGGTCACCATGCCGCCTCCCCGGGGACCTCGGAACTTGGTGCGGCCACACCGCCGGCGGGACAAGACTCGATCCCTCCCAGGAAAGGGAACAGCTTTCTCTCCGGCCCACCCCAAGGGAAAATAAACGGCCTCTGGCGCTTTGCTGCATTCCTGATTTTTAACAAAACTATTGTTGGAGGTTGGCCCCCGTGCTTGCTCCTCGGCGGGAGCAAACCTGCCCACTCCCGGGCCCGCGGCGGAGCCAGCGCCGCCCAGCCGGCAGGCCGGGAACAATGCCTCTTTGTAGCGGGCCCTCGAGGCAGCTGCGGCCCGCCACGCCCAGGGCCCTCCCCTTAGAGAATTCCGAAAGCAGTCGCAAGCCCTGCTCTTCCTCGAGGTCTCGACCTGGGAAGAAAGCAAAGCATCCTTCCTAATCCTTCCGAGGGGGTGAGAGAGAAGGGAACTAACTTTTCCTGCGCCCCGTGTGTGCCAGCCCTTGAATCCTCCCTGGCAGTCTTGTCCAGAGGAATTATAACCCGCCTTTAGTTTCTGTGCCTTGTGCCAGGTCCCACAATGGTAAATGGCAGAGGGCGTCTCAAACTCAGCGCTAAGAGAAATTATATATACATATTTTTTTTTCTTTTCACCACCCAGGGTTGAGGATTAAAGCCATTTTGACA
Organism: Pseudorca crassidens; assembly: GCF_039906515.1. Lineage (NCBI taxonomy): Eukaryota > Metazoa > Chordata > Mammalia > Artiodactyla > Delphinidae > Pseudorca > Pseudorca crassidens. The sequence continues at coordinate 71,588,113 of NC_090304.1, read as the reverse complement.
TTGTCCCTGGCATTTGCTTGACTCCAGTTCTTCCATATGCCCCGAGAAATAACATCTTTCCACCCCCTTTCACGCACCTCCTTGGTTGCCTGATAGCAGTGGTCACAGTGTGGCTGTTTGAGGGGGTTCCTGCCTCCTCGTTCGGTTCTGAGAGGGCAGTGCCGTCTGTTTTTTGGGTGTGCTTCCAGAATGGTCCTCTTCTCTCTGGCTCTGGCTTGTCAACCCTCACTCAATGCTCGCACCCATCTCTCAGTGCACTGCCAGGACCTGGGAGCACCTAGTCCCTCCCAGCCACCTTGCAGAAGGGCAGAGCCTCAGGGCTCCCATCCTTTGAGGGGCTATTGGCAGCATCCACACAGGATAGAGCCAGTCCCAGGCCAAGGATGATTGCCAAAGCCACGGGGCAGTGGGTGCTGGCTGTGGGGTCACTACGGGACTACAGACCCAAAGTAGAGACTGAATAGCTTCTTGGGTGAATACTGACATGGGGGTGCTGGTTATTTGAGGGGAGGCAAAAATGCGGTGCTGGCACTCACAGCTCCATACATTACAAACGTCTTCCCCGACCCCACCCCACCCCTTTCCCTGCATTCTTCCTCTATTTGCACTGGCTGTGAACCACTTCTTGCCAAATGACTCAGTACAGATGGGAAGTTTAATTTATTTGAGGGAGGCCTGTATGCTATCTGGATACCAACAGTCACCAAAAAAAAAAAAAAAAAATTGAACTACCTAAATAAAGATAAAATGCCCAGTACTGGTAACTGATCGATGCAAAATTTGCAGCCCCTGATGGACCCTGAATGTTTGGATCAATCAAAAGCAAGACCAGGGCAATATATGTGGGGTTCATGGACCTCAGTAATTTTGAGGCAAGACGGTCAAGTGAAAAGTGTGTAGGCTTCAACCTGGCTTAGTATACCAGTTCTGACACAAGCTGTGTGATCTTGGACCAGTTACTCAAGCTCTCAGAGCTTCAGATTCATCTTCTACAAAAATAGAAATAATAATTCTTTATTTTGGCATGGTTATTGTGAAGAGTAAAGGAAATAACATATTTGAAAGTTCCTGTAGTACAGAGAGTGTTCATTTTATTGTTGAAAATTCTATCAGTAGGGGCTTCCCTGGTGGCACGGTGGTTAAGAATCTGCATGCCAAAGCAGGGGACACGGGTTCGAGCCCTGTTTCAGGAAGATCCCACATGCTGTGGAGCAACTAAGCCTGTGCGCCACCACTACTGAGCCCATGTGTCATAACTACCGAAGCCCACGCACCTAGAACCTGTGCTCCGCAACAAGAGAAGCCACCACAATGAGAAGCCCGCGCACCGCAACGAAGAGTAGCCCCTGCTCGCTGCAACTAGAGAAAGCCTGCGCATAGCAACAAAGGCCCAACGCAGTCAAAAATAAATAAATAAAAATAAAAAAATTTAAAATAAATTAAAAAAGAAAATACTAGAATTGAAGCCAAAACTGATTTCTGTGATCACGTGTTTAAAACCTCTGGAAAGACAAGCCATCAGAGGTCTTTGGGTGCCTCAGGCAGGATCTGCAGGTATGAGAAGGGAGAAGGAGAAGGTAGAATGAGGTCTGGGGGTTCAGGGACTTACGTCCCTCTTGGTTTCCCAGTTTGGGTGCAGAGGGAGGAAGCATGGTGTTCTGGCAGCATGAGTATGTTTTGGCAACATTTCAAAAATTGTCCCCCTTTTCTGATCAACCTGCCCAACTCCAGTCTCTTCCCTTCTCTCCTCCCTTCACTCCTTTCTCCTTCCCTTCCTGTTTCTTCCCACACCCATGAGATTGCAATTAGTCCTTTTGAATCTCAATTTCCTCCTCTGAAAAGCTTGTAATAAGAGTAGTTCAAAGACCTAAATGTAAGGTCAGACACTATAAAACTCTTAGAAGAAAACATAGGTAGAACACTCTGACCTAAATCGCAGCGATATCTTTTTTGATCCACTGCCTAGAGTAATGAAAATAAAAACAAAAATAAACAAATGGGACCTAATTAAATTTAAAAGCTTCTGCACAGCAAAAGAAACCATAAATAAAATGAAAAGACAAACCAGAGAATGGGAGAAAATATTTGCAAATGAAGCAACTGACAAGGGATTAATCTCCAAAATATAATAAGTTCATGCAGCTCTATATCAAAAAAAAAATGAACAACCCAATCAAAAAACAGGCAGATGATCTAAGTAGCCATTTCTTCAAAGAAGACATACAGGGAGTTCCTTGATGGTCCAGTGGTTAGGACTCAGAGCTTTCACTGCCAAGGCCTGGGTGGGGAACTAAGATCCCACAAGCCAAACAGCATGGCCAAAACAAAAAGAAAGAAAGAAGAAGACATACAGATGGCCAAAAAGCACATGAAAAGATGCTAAACATCACTAATTATCAGAGAAATGCAAATCAAAACTACAGTGAGGTACCACCTCATACCAGTCAGAATGGCCATCATCACAAAATCTACAAACAATAATTGCTGGAGAGGGTGTGGAGAAAAGGGAGCCCTCCTACACTGTTGGTGGGAATGTAAGCTGGTACAACCACTATGGAGAACAGTATGGAACTTCCTTAAAAAACTAAAAATAGAACTACCATATGATCCAACAGTCCCACTCCTGGGCATATATCCAGAGAAAACCATAATCCGAAAGTATACATGCACCCCAGTGTTCATTGCAGCACTGTTTACAATAGACAAGACATGGAAGCAACCTAAATGTCTATCAACAGAGGAATGGATAAAGAAGATGTGGAACATATACACAATGGAATATCACTCAGCCATAAAAAAGAATGAAATAATGCCATTTGCAGCAACATGGAGGGACCTAGAGATTATCATACTAAGTGAAGTCAGACAAGAGAAAGACAAGTATCTTATGATATCACTTATATGTGGAATCTAAAAAAATGGTACAAATGAACTTATTTACAAAACAGAAATAGAGTCACAGATATAGAAAACAAACTTATGGTTACCGGGGGGAAATGGGGAGAAGGATGAATTGGGAGATTGGGATTGACATATACACACTACTATACATAAAATAGATAACTAGGGACTTCCCTGGAGGTCCAGTGGTTGGGACTTCACCTTCCAATGCAGGGGGTGCAGGTTCGATCCCTGGTGGAGGAGCTAAGATCCCACATGCCTCGCGGCCAACAAACCAAAACATAAAACAGAAGCAGTATTGTAACAAATTCAGTAAAGACTTTTAAAAAAATTAGATAACTAATAAGGATCTACTGTACAGCACAGGGAACTCTGCTCAGTACTCTGTAATGACCTATATGGGAAAATAATATTAAAAAGAGTGGTTATATGTATATGTATAACTGATTCACTTTGCTGTACAGCAGAAACTAACACAATATTGTAAATCAACTATACTCCAATAAAAATTTTTTAAAAAAAGAGTAGTTCAGGGCTTCCCTGGTGGCGCAGTGGTTGAGTGTCCGCCTGCCGATGCAGGGGACACGGGTTCATGCCCCGGTCCGGGAAGATCCCACATGCCGCGGAGAGGCTGGGCCCGTGAGCCATGGCCGCTGAGCCTGCGCGTCTGGAACCTGGGCTCCGCAATGGAAGAGGGCACAACAGTGAGAGGCCCGCATACGGCAAAAAAAAAAAAAAAAAAGAGTAGTTCATAGGGTTGTAAAAAGGATTAAGTGAGATAACATATATTCAATAAATCAATCCTATTTCCCTTAAGTTGTCTCATCTTTTCCTCTTCCCTCTTGACTTCTAATTCTCCCTGCTCTCCTTCTTCCCGTTTCCCACAGAGACTGAATGTTGAGGGCTGGGAAACATGCGGTTCCTTTATTCCATCCCACCCTCTTGGGCGGCTGCCCTTTGAAGATGACTGTCTTTATGATTAGCAATTTCTCATCACCGGCCTCTATGAGCGAACAGCTCCTGAATTATTTACTTTTAGGAACTCTTCATTGGGTGTGTGTCACAACTTGGAATCCTAGAGTAAATAAATTCAATACTGTAAGTTGATTCAATGTGGGGTCATGCCTAAGCTCAACAACATTAAAAATGTACCAGCTTGCCCTGAGGGCTCCTAGGACAGGTTACATAGAGGAAATTGGAGTGTTCATCTTAGCACTTTGTTTAGGCTTAGAGATCTGGCTTCTCCTTTTGAGGGGGGCACTGAATATTCTAGAGCCCTGCAGGAAAGACTCTCCTGGCCCAGAGCTAGGGCTGGCTGCCCTTACCCATCGCGATCCCTCCCCTCTGTGATGCTGCCTCCCTTTTACACTTCCATCTGGATTGACCACTAATGCATTTGTTTATTCTGCAACCATCTACTGTGATGCCTGCTATGGTGGATAGGGTGGTAGTAAAGGTCCAGACCCCTTGCTCCTAATCGTGACAACTCTGAAGGGCTATGCCAGCTTCAGAGGGCTTCATGGACCTGCTGAGTTCTTTGTTCTGACTGCATCACAGCCCACCTTCTCTTTTGCCATGTCCTGTGTCTTTGCTTTCCCTCACAGGTGTAGTCCCTGAGCACTCCTCAGTTAACTTCCTTCACGCTAATCTCATCTCAGAGTCTGATCCCTGGGAGCCCAACCTGCACCATGGAGCTGCATGGAAAGCACATGGAAAGTGGACTGGGACACACCTGTGTTTAAATCCTGCCTCTGTCACTTAGTGACGGTGTGACTTTAGGCAAGTTATTTAACCGCTCAAAATTTCATTTTTCATCTGAAGGAAAAAGATTATTGTGAGGATTAAATGAGTTTATATATAGTGTGTAAGAACGTGGACCACTGGAGCAACTCAACGAATGTTAGTCCTTCCTTAAATAGTATTTCTCAAACATGACATCCCAGATACCACTAGAACTATATTTCTAGTTTATAAATTATTATTATATTCTAGTTTATAAATTTTAGTAGAATTTCTGTTTTTATATTCTTGAAATTAATCCTGTATCTTTGAAAGGGGTGACTCTTTCATTATTAAAGTTCTAGAACACTGTCTTAGGTCAAGCATAATGGTGAAGAAATCAGAAGGACTGTGGATTTGGTGACCTTAAATGAGCCAGCTAACCATATCGCCTAGCTAATCGTTGCAAAAGTTCCTCACCTGTAGAACGGGTTATTAATAGTACATACTTAGGGCAGATGGTATCTTTCTTAAATGCCTACAACAGTGTTTCCCATCCCCACTGCTCTTCTGAAATGATCTTGCCATCAAAAGATGGAATCTAGTTCTCATCCTCTTGCATCTGGGCTGGCCTCAGTGACTTGCTTGAACATTAGAATGTAACAGAAGCAATTTCTGGGATTTCCAAGGCTAGATCATATGAGTCTAAGTCATTTTGTCTGGGTCTCTTATAATGTGCCCTGTTGGAACCCAGCCACCATACTGTGAGAAGCCCAAGCCCTGGGAGAGGTCGTGGTGTAGGCGTCGGCCGACAGCCAGCATCACTGCCAGCCAAGTGGAGGAGCCATCTTTGATGTCCAGAACCACTGGGCCTTCAAACGCACGTGGTCCCAGTCAACATCTGACTGCAGCCCCGTGAGACCCCAAAAAGTATGGCCCCACTGAGCCCAGCCAACCCACAAACCATGACAGATAATAATAAATTGTTGTTTTAAGCCATTAAATTATGGGGCTCTTCGTCATGCAGCAACAGGAACCAAAATACTACCTCCTAGGTTTGTTGTGAGAAGTAAATGAGGTAATGCATGCAAATTGATTAGCAAAGTGCTTGGTTAAGGATTACGACACTTATAGAAAAAGGCAAGCTGATTTATATGGGAGCTAAGACATGGGTACAAATAAACTCAATCCTAAGCAGGCATCATCTGATTCAATATTTAGTGAGCACCTGTCACATGCCAGGCTCTCTCTATAATCAGAAAACCTCAGAGTAGAAAGGAATCTTCTAGTTCAACCTCCCACCGAGTGAGGACATTCCTTCTTGAATGTTTGCTTAACCCAACAATTATTTACTAACCCCTGCTCTGTGCCGGGAAGGGTGGTAGATGGTAATGCCGGGAAATCAAACACAAAGATGCCTAAGACTCAGTCCAGGGCCAGAGGCGAACACGTGGACAGTTTCTGCACAGCGTACCATCTGCGGAGAAGAGGGACACATTCCCCAGCATTGAATGGGGTGAATCATTTCATTGTCGGCCAGCTCTGGTGATTTCACCTCCCTGTGCACTGGCTCCTGCTGCTGTATTTTCTGTGTATCAACCTGTAGTTTGAATGGCAGTTCTCAGGCTCTTTGTCTTCTTGCTCCATATCCTGAAGTTGACTATTTACACATCCACTTACCCACCTCTGCTCATGCTACACATCCACTTACCCACCTCTGCTCATGCTGATCCTCATCAGGGGCACGTGAACACCAGCATGGGCTCTTTGAGGGCAGTACCTGGGGGTCCTGTTCATTGTTGGGGCCCCAGCTCCTAGATCAACCAGGAAGAAAGGACGAGGAGAAGGGGGAGGAGGGGGAGGAGGAGGAGGGGGAGGAGGGGGAGAAGGGGGAGGAGGAGGAGGAGGGGGAGGAGGGGGAGGAGGAGGGGAAGGGGAGGGGGAGGAGGGGAGGAGGCAGGGAGGGGGAGGGGGAGGAAGGGGAGGAGTAGGGGAGAAAACAAAAGACAACAAAAACAAACAAAATTGCATCCTGTTATGTGTGGGTTCAGAAAAATGACAAAAATTCCTTTAATTCAAGTTCATTTCAAACAAGGACAGCAGGGAAAATTACCAGCATAAGCTGCATTCTCAAGCTTCAAGCGAGTCTAAGTTTTTAATAGGCTGGGGTTTTAATAGACAGGTGAAACCAGTTTCTGAAAAAGTTCACTTTGAGTTCATTCCAGCCAGGTAGTTAATAGCTGCTACAGTTTATTTGCTGTCACTGTTTCCCACACACAGCCCTGTTTTATGGCTTCTTAAAATTACCTTTAAAAAGTGTTTCACAAACCATGAGCTTTACACAAATCTACGGGTTAGAATTTTTATTTTAAATGATAAGTATAAGTTCTGTGGCACATCTGAGAATGCTATTGTCTTCTCTTGAGAAACAGGAAGAGAACACTGTATAACCCACCAGGGCAGAGCACACAGCCACCTGAGCTGGGCCTGTTCTTCCCAGCCTAACTCACCTGCTGAGAGCCCCACCTACACCTCACAGGCATGGGGAGCAGGAACCCTGGGCATGAATAGACCAACATTTGCTTCATTTCTTTATAGTTTCCCCTTCATATAAGTCAGACCCCTTCTCCTGCTCATTCTCTTCCTCCTTATTTGAAAATGTTATCACTTGTTTGTATTAGTGTTTCTCTGCATGGTTGTAATTATAGTTTACATGAAACATAGCACAGGGCTCTTTTATTTAGCAATTTGTTTATTATTTGTTGTTGCTACAGTGTATTCATGTCATGGGGGGGAGGGGAGGACACCCCCAAACTCTGGTCTTGACTCTACCCTTCACTGATGCCAGAAGTTCAAGCTGAGGGCCTTTGTGATTTTTTTTTCTCTAATAAATGTGCATTTGTTTAATTAAGAAAAGTAAAAGAGAGAAAAACCCTAACGATAACAAACTCTCGATGTCCTAAGAGTATTGAAAAATCAGTGTTTCCTCTATACGGAAATATCTGAGAAGCTGAGGGTGCCCCTAGTTAGAACTCCAGTCCCAAGTTCTTCTAGGATAAGAGTTGGTGCCCAATAAATTGCTGCTGGTCTGGGGGAGCCCCGATTGTTAGCTGAGGCAGATGCAGCAGCTGGGTCTTTACACCCTTATGACCGTACCCTCAGTCACAAGAGTTACATATCCTCAACACTCCTCTTACCGGCAAGTTCTTCTACTACCTTCTTGCTTACAAACCTGCAAAATGCTTTCGTTCAAATATACTGGATCTATCTACTCCATCCTGTGATATCCAGGCCAGATTTCAAATCTGTTGGGAGGAGGTGCCGGGCCACTGCCACAAGGCTTCCCTTTATTTTTCATGTTCTCCTTGGGCGTATTATTCTCAATGAATTTGGCCATAGATCCCCCTGTTTTTCCCTGAGCAACCAATCCAAGTAACATTCCAGTGGTATCTGCATCTCCATCATTGTTTCCTCTACATTCTGTTATTCTGGGTCCTTACCCCACTTGGCAGACTCCCCCAATCTTCTCTGCTTTTCTCCTTTGCTACAAACAATCCAGTTTCAAGTTCCTCATCTGATTGGGTTTATCTTAAAATATGGCTTTGGCATTTTAGAATTCATCTTCAAACTCCATGATTCCTCCATCTCACTTCCTAAGGTTCTATGATTCTCACTGTGTGTCAGTTAATACCAAGTCTGTTTGAGACTCTCAGAAAGCCTGTACCCAGCCTTATTTCCAGGAGGTTGACCCATCCAGAATGAGTGAGGTCAGGTTTGAAACAGAAAAGCTCATCTCCTGTTTCCTTTGGAGTCAGAATCAAAGCTCCATGGTCAAGGTCTATCCTACAAGGAAGATAGGTCTGGGTCAGAGGCCACCCTGCTTTCATTCCAGTGGGAAGTAGATCCCAAGCCATAACTTCCGGTTAGAGTTTATCTGAAATTCCCTATGTCTGGGAAAAGAGCCTTTGAAGTCATGAAGCTTCTTACTTCCAGAATAGGATTTTGCTTGCTTTTTTTTTTTCATGGAGAAGAGAGTCTAAATTATATTTATATTTACTGTCCTTTGAAAATGACTGATGAGAGAGTCCTCAGAGGCTCTTTCTAGTATCTCACTACTTCTTTTGGTTTGGGGCAGGAAGTAATGGACATGAAAAGCCAAAACTGGGGAATCATGACAGGTCCTGCTGGGTTGTAAAGAAGTGTCTGAGGAGTCAAAAGCCCTCCTGGATTGAGGTGTGTCTGGTCAGTATGACAGGTCTTCCTGGAGAGAGATCGATCTGGGAAGTCATGATGAGCTCTCCTAGGAAGAGCTGCATCTGGGGAATGTTGATATGTTCTCCTAGTTTGCATTGTTTCTGAGGAGTCAAGAGCCCTCTTAGACTGCAATGTGTCTGGAGGGTCATGATGGACACCCATTGAGTGAGATGGGTCTGAGATATTTTGCTGAGCCCTCCTAGAATGAGAAGGATTTGGGAAATCATTGCATCCCTGCTAGAGAGAGATGGATCCACGGAGTCAGGACAAGAAAGCCTATGAAAAATCAGACCTTCATTCTTGCTTCCATTTGGCATTGGTCCAAAAGGCCTCCATCTGTTTTCCCATCAAGCGAGTCTCCATCATCTTCCTCTTTCTCCTTTCCCAGTTTAGTGGTAAAGATAGCTCACATCATGATCAACTCACATCACGGTGCACAACCTTCATCTTCCTCCCACTGACCCTGCCAGGCTTCAGCTGCTTTTTGCAACACTTGCTACTGAAAGATTGCAAAGATCTCTTAGGTAAAAGTGACACTTCAAATGCATGACTGCTGAGAGTGGTAGAGCCCTCTCAGGGTAGTAGCGTGTCGGGCTCCTGAGCTTTAACGGGCAAGGAGGAGAAACCACACCAGAGGGTGTTAAGTCCCAGAGCAAGATGATCTTCTAAAGAGACCTGAGGGAAATGCAGCAGGTTGGGGCTCCACTTGGAGACTCAGGGCTTCAGGAAACACTTCATGTAGTCCCTAAGAGGATCACCTCTATTTTTTTAAGCAATGCATATAATGGGGTCAAGTTTAGCTGTGATCCAGAAACAGAAACAGACTCAGAGATATAGAGAACAGACTTGGGGTTGCCAAGGGGGAGGGTATTGGGGGAGGGATGGAATGGCAGTTTAGGATTAGCAGATGTAAACTATTATATATAGAATGGATAAACAACAAGGTCTGACTGTATAGCACAGGGAACTTTATTTAATATCCTGGGACAAACCATAATGGAAAAGAATATTTTAAAAAAGAATGCATATATATGTATAACTGAATCACTTTGCTGTACAGCAGAAATTAACACAACATTGTACATCAACTCTACTCCAATTAAAAAAAAAATGTTTAGCCATCATCACAGTGTTTACCTACACCCAGCTATGCCTGACTAGATATTAGGTCATTGTCCAATTGATTGACTGGGATACTCATTCAAGAGAAAGAATATTTGTTTGATGAGGGTTAGGAATAAAATCATTTTCATGGATAAGATCTGTTTACATTTTTCAGTAATGTACCTCTAAAGAGGTCCTAGAGTTTCTTCACCGTTCAGTGCGTTTTCATTAAAACACTACCTCCCTCAGTAGGAGTGGATAGGGGTGGACATAGTTGCTCATTATTGAAAGCTGATTTCTTCTTTACTCTTTTCACTGACTCAGTCTAAGCCAACCCCTTAAAGTTGTTTTTACTTTGCCTTGCAAAGAAAGCAATAGTGTGCCCTTACATAATGTTAGTGTTTGGAGAACTGCCTAGAGAATATCTAGTTTCTCTAAGTGAGTGATTCTGCGGTTCAGTCCTAATGTAAGTGTCCTGGTGAGAGATGTGTGTTGATGGTCAGATCACCTTCCTTATCTTCTTTGTTCACCCCAACAGCTTGGAAGTTGGAGCCCTGCATGGAGCAGCATGAAACACCTCTCCCAGGAAGAGCATGGCTCTGGGGCTTTGGCATGCGAGCGCTTGCTACAGTACCAGAAATCTGAAGCTGGACTTCACACCTGGCCTCCACGGCCTGCCGTGGAGTTAGGAAGGAAGACACGATTGCTCACAACACTGCTGGTGTAACAGAGGCTGTTTTGGAAGCACCTTCTATGTGCCCATCAGTGGGCCAAGCGCATTTCATCTATTTTCTCACTTATAACACAATATTAGCTGGTAATAAATGAATAATTCTCCAGGGTCACATTGTTCTGGGAACACGTAAGTAAACAAGCTGGGAGGCAAGGGCACTTGATGAACTGACAGATCAGAGGGTCAACCTGACCATGAGTTCCTTAAGGATGGATTCCTCATGTGACTCAATTTTATTCCTGCAGACCAAGGCACTGGAAGACTCAGAGGACAGTTTCTGGGCAGGTTAAACAGGCTGAAGGCAGCAAGAGGGGCTTAGGAGGCAGCACGGGCTAGAAGTTGAGCCAAAATCCTTCGTCCTTCTCCAAGGAAGATTGGATTTTCTCCGAGATTTCTCTGAATTTTCCATCTGGACCATTTTGCTGCAAACTGGCAAGGCTATGAGATTCCCCAAGACTACTTGGGCACATCCTCTCTTTGATGGAACACAGCTCTAATATTTTCAGGGTCCCCTCAATTCTTTTTTTTTTTTTTTGCGGTACGCGGGCCTCTCACTGTTGTGGCCTCTTCCGTTGCAGAGCACAGGCTCCGGACGCGCAGGCTCAGCGGCCATGGCTCACGGGCCCAGCCACTCCGCGGCATGTGGGATCTTCCCAGACCAGGGCACAAAACCGTGTCCCCTGCATCGGCAGGCGGACTCTCAACCACTGTGCCACCAGGGAAGCCCCCACTCAGTTCTTATGATCAGCACTACTCAATCTTGGTTTGCCTGCAGATGACTCTGCAGTCTTTTGAAATCAAAGAACTCAAATGTAGGGGCTGGAATTGCTCAGGGAAGGCCAGAGTTAAGCACCTGTCCACATGGGGGATGAAATGGGCAGACACCCTGTTCTACAACCTCACCTCTAGTCAGAGTGGCTGAAGGCATTTGTAAATCTGCGTCCCCTCTTAAAGATAAGTGTTTTGGTAATAATTTTGCATTACAAAATCATTTCCCTTCTCAAAATGGGAACTTATGTTATTTTGAAATCCTTTACCCATTTAAAAAAATTTGGCAGTAAAAATACATGTCAGTGAAAGATGTCATTTGGGAAAGATTGCATTCCTAATTTGCCTTTCTATGAACTCATTCCTTACAAAAAGATAAACTGTGACTTTATTTATTTTTTAAAATTTATTTTATTTTTTTATTTTTGGCTGCGTTGGGTCTTCGTTGCTGAGCGCGGGCTTTCTCTAGCTGCCGCGAGCGGGGGCTACTCTTCATTGCAGTGCGCGGGCTTCTCATTGCGGTGGCTTCTCTTGTTCAGGAGCACGGGCTCTAGGTGCGTGGGCTTCAGTAGTTGTGGCTTGCAGGCTTAGTAGTTGTGGCTCGCGGGCTCCAGAGCGCAGGTTTTGTACTTGTGGTGTATGGGCTTAGTTGCTTTGCGGCATGTAGGATCTTCCCAGACCAGGGCTCGAACCCGTGTCCCCTGCATTGACAGGCAGATTCTTAACCACTGCACCACCGGGGAAGCCCAAACTGTGACTTTACATAACAACGAAACTTTGACAACAATGTTCTTCTTAGGCATTTTTGTAATATGTACATATTAAGGATGTTTGCTGTCTGTCTGCCATATTACATTTATCAGTCTTCCCCTCTCCCTGACCAACTTGTACTGTAAGGCATACAAATACACAATTGTATTTTTGGTCTACCCTCCATGCCTAACACACAGCCTAGAGGACATGAAGTGTTCAACAGATGAATATTAACCAGAAACTCTAAAGGCAGATCACCCTAAATTTTGCAACCTATCTGATAACCCTATCTTATTTCATTAGGCTTATTTTCAGATTCTGAGGGAAAATATTTGTTTTGAAAACCCCATCACAAACATCCAGTCTCATCTCCAGATAGCACAGAAAATTCTAGAACAAAGACCCATTGTCTCCTGATTCCTGGCAGAGCCCTGCCTGATTTGGGATTGAGAGAGAATGTCTGCAGAGGGCACATGAGATATTTACTAAAATATTGAGCAGAGAGACATCCCCTTGGAGGAGAAAGCTGGTTGTAACTATGGGCTCTGAAGCTGGATTGTGGCATGTCAAGACCCAAGTTCACTCCTGGCTGTGTGACCTTGGACAAGGTGTTAACCTCCCTAATCCTCAGTGCCTTCCTTTGTAAAATTCCTTTGTAAAAAACAGACGTGCACTTCAGCAGAATGTCTAGAGTGTAAGTGTTCAAAGAATTTTAGCTATTATTGTTATGTTATGATTTCAGTACCAGCACGTCATGTACACAGCAAATCTAGTTTCTGGAAACTGTGCAGTGATGTCATTCCTCAGGTTTATCCAGTTTCCTACCAATTGAGTCTATGCCTTTGCTTCTACGTTCTATAAAACAATGAGATAAGCATGTAAATAATCATCCGTTTGTGTTTATAAGGCATGATCACATCCATGTTCTTATTTGATCCCCACAATATCTCTGTGGAAGTAAATGAGAAAGACCTTTTGATCTCCATTTTACAGGTGAGGTTAAATGGGGCTTCCCTGGTGGCGCAGTGGTTGAGAGTCCGCCTGCCGATGCAGGCGACGCGGGTTTGTGTCCCGGTCTGGGAGGATCCCACATGCCGCGGAGCGGCTGGGCCCGTGGGCCATGGCGGCTGAGCCTGCGCGTCCGGAGCCTGTGCTCCGCATCGGGAGAGGCCACAACAGTGAGAGGCCCGCGTGCCGCAAAAAAAAAAAAAAAAAAAAAAAAAGACTTTCCCAAACTAATAATAAATATAGAATAGAATGGAACTTAAAGCAATATCTTTCTCACTGTGTCTCTGGGCTGAGTAGAAAGAGCCTTGGCAAAAACAGCATCCCCCTAGTTAGAGTTCCTGACTGCCATGTTCGCTGCTCTATGCCACTGGCCACGTTTCGCCGCCATCACTGGGAGCATCGGGATGGGGGGGATTTCTCCTCTGCTTCCTGGGATTCTGGATCCACACTTTGCTGCCTTAGCTTTGAAGCCTAAGCATCTGGTATCAGCCTCTCATCCTGCCCAATGTTGTACCGACAGGTGCTACTAGAAGGCAGCTTGCTGGGGCAAATCACACTGTTCCTACACATACAAGCCCTCCCAACTGACATCTTTATCTACGTTAAATATCATCAACATTCTCACCCAAGGCAGCTTTGAAAGGAAAGGAAGTCACAAGAAGGCATCAGGCTGCCTGGAGGAGATGGATAAACATTGGGGGTGAAGGGATGTTTCTATTCTGTGAAAGTCCAAGGTAGCTCCAGCTTCCAAGCAGCCAGACCTGACCCCTGGGCACTGAGGCAATGGATTTGAGCACTTTGCATCCTTTTGGATGAGAATCAGCTCTGGTGGGAGAATTCCTTTCTGCTCTAGTCCACAAAGTAGGGAAGGACTCTCTCAAAGTACCTGGCACAGGACAACTGTAATGACCTAAAATCATAAAACCAACCGTAGCTGTACAACAGAAGTGTATATGAAGTTTTTAATAAACACCTATGCCTAGACCAATTCAATCAGAATCTTGCACCTGAGATCCAGGTAGCAGTATTTTTGTAGTTGTACTGATATACATTGTATTGTATACGTTATCTTATTGGTATATAATAAACAATTTGTCAGCATAAGTATACATCACCACTATCAAGATAATGAACACAGACATCACCACCTAAAGTTTCCTCATGCCCTTTGTAATCCTCCCCCATCCCACCACCAGGCAGACATTTATCTGCTTTCTGTTGCTATAGATTAGTTTCCATTTTCAAGAATTTTACACAAATGTAATCAAATGGTATTTTCTTTTTCTTCGGTCTGGCTTCATTAACTCAGAATTATTCTGAGATCTACCCATGTGGTTGTGTGTCAATTCCCTTTCACTGCTGAGTAGTATTCCATTCCTTTGTGTGGATATACCTCAATTTCTTTATCTATTCACCTGTCACTGAACATTTGAGTTGTTTCCAGTTTGGGACTATTATAAACAAAACTGCTCTGAACACCCATGTACAAGTCTTCGTATGGATGTATGTTTTCTTTTCTCTTGCGTAAATATTTAGGAGTGGAGTGACTGAACCATACAGTGGGTATATGTTTAACATTTTAAGATGTTGCCAAACAGTTTTGCAAGCGCTTGGACCAGTTTACATTTCCATCAACAGTTAATGAGAGTTCCAGTTGCCCTACATCCTCACCATTCTTGTGGGTGTGGGTGTATAATACATTTCACAGTGATTTTAATTTGAATTTCTATAATGACTAATGATGTTGAGAGCATATTTCATGTGCTTTTTTCCTTTTTTGACATACGTAGATCTTTTTTTTATGAATTTATTTATTTATTTTTGGCTGTGTTGGGTCTTTGTTGCTGTGCGTGGGCTTTCTCTAGTTGCGGCGAGCGGGGGCTACTCTTCGTTGGCGGCGCACAGGCTTCTCATTGTGGTGGCTTCTCTTGTTGCAGAGCACGGGCTCTAGGATCGTGGGCTCAGTAGTTGTGGCGCACAGGCTGAGCTGCTCCGTGGCATGTGGGATCTTCCTGGACCAGGGCTCTAACCCGTGTCCCTTGCATTGGCAGGTGGATTCTTAAGCACTGCACCACCAGGGAAATCCCAACATATGTATATCTTTTTTGGTCAAGTTTCTATTCAAATCTTTAGGGATGGGACCTAAGCATCTGTTAAAAGTAAATAAAAGATCCCTGGTGATTCTAATGTTCAGTTGGGATTAAGCACTACTGTCTTTCTGAAAAATTGAGTACAAATCTCTCATTTTAATTATGTGGAAACTGAAATCTGGGAAGAGATTGGATTACTTGTAAAGTAAGGGAAATTACAAGACAGAGAAATCACCCTTAACACAATTATGGCCATTAGGGAGCAAGTTCTTCATTGCAGACTTAACTGCATCATTTCCATAAGTCGGATGAAGCATCTATCCATGTCAAGACTTGCTGGTCTTTGTTCCAAGCTGATCATTCATCATTTCTCTTAGTCATCTGAGTGTTTGTTCTATAATAAACATTTGAAGGAATTGACAATTGACTTCTTTTAACCAAATATTTGACAGTATTATAACTGTGGTGAAATGAAAGGGAAAATAGTCTTAGGGCTTCCACATATAGTGTTAACTACACAACTCTAGAGGACTCCATTCACATAGACACAATGTGCAGTGTACAACCTGTACAACCTTATATGGTAATCCTGAACAACCTTAAATCTAAGATCTAGGTTCTGAATCTCACCTTCTAACTGTGTTATCCTAGGAAAGTCAGTTGAATCTCTGACTCTTGGTTTAAAATCTATACAATTTGGATAATTAGCGCTCACAGGATAAATATAAATGAAATGAGTTGATGTTAGGGATTAGCAAACCCAGGTGGCTATAAGAGCTAAAGCAAGTAACTTAAATGAGCAAAGTGGTTCAGAGAGGTGATCAAGAAAAAATGGCGTTCATGACGAACTGTCTAATCAGCTCTAGATGATTATGGCCTTAGAAAAATGCTGGCCCAGAGTTACCAGAGCTTTTATTTTTTAAGAGAAGTCAGAAATCAAAATAGGTGTGGTTCAGATGTCCACTGATAAATGTGAAAGGACTTTATAATCACAGCGCACCTTATATATTGAAAGGGCATCACTCTGTCTTAAATCAAGCTGTGAGTCAGTCCATGTGGGTCTCTTGTAGGTGTCTGTCCTACACCCCCTCCTTCATCTTTCTTATGACAAGTACCACCAACATCACACGGTTCACGACCCAGACTGGGTCAATCATCTTATCATGTTTTCCTGGCCACAGTGATTGGCCCAAGAAAGAATGTACCCAACTGGGCAAAAAAAGAAAAAGAAAAAAAAATAACTCCCTGGGGATTCTCCTAGCCAGAGCTAACAGAGAAGCTTCCTTCCTTCTCTAGATATGCGGCCATAAGGATGACTATCCAGAGCTGCCTGTGACCGTGCTCCATGCTGTACAAAGAGAGACCATCTACTCTAGGGGAGAATAAGGACAACATAGTGTGATAGAATTCCGTCATCATGTGAGTCCCTGATATCAAAAGACCCTCTCCCAGCTTCTGTTACATGACCTAGTAAATTTGGGACTGGGCTAGCTTCAAAGAGGTTTCTGTTGCATGCAACGAAAGGATCCTGACAAATGCATTTTGCCATCTTGAAGTACAATGGCAGCAAATGAGTTTTCACTGATTTTCAATACATCCTCATGATATCTGATTCATGGAGAGAGGATACAGTGCTAAGAAGTGAGTCTTGAGGAAGGAGATGGAAAGGTGGCCATGGCGTTTCAGGGGAAGCTAACCAGGGCTGTGTAGAATTCTCTGTGTTGGTTTGGACCCTGCACCCTGAGGTATTTTCTCGTATTTGAAAGCTCAGATGTGGGCTCTAATGAGCTTCCAGAAGTGATGGGCTTTTAGAAAGGGATTTACACTAGGACACATGAGAGATTGAGTGGGACATTTTGATATGATATTTTATTAATTTACACTGAAAAATAGAACTGATCTGTAGACTGGAACACTTCCATCAGCGTCTTAATACATTATGGTCTTAAGTTACACAGGAAATCAAAACATAATTCAAAGCCACTTTGTAAAAACTTTGCTGAAATAAAGCATTGTTGAGGGGGGTTGAAGTCTATGTGTTTGGTGTACATTCGCCTCGGAGGCAAACCATCACCTGAAGCCAGGTCACAATCAAAAGTTTCTTGGTGGGAATGGGATAGAATAAGAGGTGTTAGGTAGGTTGAAGTTTAATGGCATTGAGCCAAAAATAATGATGCATTCATTTTGCAGGGCAGGTGATTTGGAAATATCCAAAGTTCAAATTGCCAAGCCTTGCTCTCTCCTGGAGAGTACTCATCTGGGCATAGCCAGTGTCTGTCTAGGCAAATTTTCTTTCCCTGCCATACGATGACTGAGCACCTCCTTTTGTGCTGGAAACACTTTTTCTATACATGTCGTAATGCCCTCAGTTGGATTCTGGAGTTGTGGTGTGTGTGGCCAGCTCTGGAGAGCAGACTGTGTTCTTCACCACTCTGCTTTCAGTGGTGTTACATTGGCAGCTGGAAATCAGGCATGGTGAGGGTGTTTATACCAGAGAAATTGGCAAACATTACAAATCAGGGTCTTTTCTTTCCCTCAGCAAGCTGGTTGTTCACCATTAACTAGCACACTACAGGTGATGAGCCTTCTTTCAGGTGTACATTTCTACTTTGATCTATTATGGGCTGATCTTCTATTTGACAAGTAGAGAGCAATTTGTTGGCATTATTTCTAAGATTTTAGAGGACACCTCACTTTGTCCCTAGCCGTCACATTACAGGGCTCGCCTAGGCCAGGCTCCAGCCCCGTGGGAAGCTGGTCTAAGGCACTTCCTGACCCTCTCAGCACAGTGCTTCCCACCACGCCTCTCACCTGGCAAAACAATTACTGCCTATGGGAGTTGATCCAGCCAGCGGGAAGGATTTCATAGGATCATTTATTCTAAGTTGCTAGTATTAACACAATGGGCTGCTCTTTGTATTTTCATAGGAAAGAGACAGCCTAAGGGAAGGGAGCCAAGGGGGGAGATTTCTGGAAATACTGCAGGCTGCTGGGGGTGGAAGCAGGGCGGTTATTTGGGAACATGAGTGTTACGACATTTTTTTTTTTTTTTTTGCGGTACGCGGGCCTCTCACCGCTGTGGCCTCTCCCGTTGTGGAGCACAGGCTCCGGACGCGCAGGCTCAGCGGCCATGGCGCACGGGTCCAGCCGCTTCGCGGCACGTGGGACCCTCCCGGACCGGGACACGAACCCATGTTCCCTGCATCGGCAGGCGGACTCTCAACCACTGCGCCACCAGGGAAGCCCACAACATTTCTTAAATGCTCTCAGGTTGGCTGCCACCTAAGGGTAACCCCGCTCAATTTTGCAAGTCGGGGAAGAACTGATGACAATCATAATAATGATGAAAGTGATAATGATGACGATGTTGATGATGTTCTGCTGTCGTCGCAATAATGTCCCAGGAGATTTCTCCGACTTTTGGGGAACCCTCAAATAGGAGAGAGAAACTGATCAAACTTAATCTCTGTGACTCATTAATGTGAAAGTACTTGTTGAAAAGCAAAGATTTATTACCTGCAAGTTGGCAAGATCCTAAAGATGGTCCTGCAGTGGCATCCAGAAAAGGCGCCGTGACTCACGGGAAGTAAACTCAGATCTCCTGGGTCCCAGGAGCGCCCTCCCCTTTGACCAGCCTGCTGATTCCTCACTCCTGGAACTTTCACTTCCCTGGAAGTTTCCTTCTAAATGCCATGAAGAGGATACACCTGGATATGCCTCATTGACAAATAGCTTGGGAAATCAGAGACTTGAGACAACCTCCAGAATCATAATCCCAGGAGCTGCTGTCTGGTGTTCTTGAGGACAGTGACTCAGTTGGCAGGCCCGGGCTGTCCTCCCATTGGCAGGCTGCCAGGGGAGGTCTGGGTGTTTCTGCCGGTTCTCAGAGACTCCCCTGGGACTTTTTCACTCTCTGGCACCCATTTCTTGTTCAGCTCTTATTATTTATTACTCATATGGTGTCTTCTTTTTAATGCCTAATATTTCAGGGACTCGGCTTACTCATGTGGGAGGAAAGCAAACAGGCATGACGTGAGTGCAGAGCAGTCTACTGAAGACGGATTTCACTGACTTTAAGAACATGGGACTTGGGCTTCCCTGGTGGTGCAGTGGTTAAGAATCTGCCTGCCAATGCAGGGGACACGGGTTCAAGCCCCGGTCCAGGAAGATCCCACATGCCACAGAGCAACTAAGCCCCTGTGCCACAACTAGTTAGCCTGTGCTCTAGAGCCTGAGAGCCACAACTACTGAGCCACGTGCCACAACTACTGAAGCCCGTGCATGCTCTGCCACAAGAGAAGCCACCGCGCTGAGAAGCCCATGCACCGCAACGAAGGGTAGTCCCCACTCACGGAAACTAGAGAAAGCCCGCGTGCAGCAACGAAGACCCAGTGCAGCCAAAAATAAATAAAATAAGTAAATTTTAAAAAAAAAGAACGTATGACTTAAGGATAGACAAGAGGCAGAATTCTGAGGACCTGAAGTTCAGAGCCTTATCAGGGCATCGTGTACAACGCTTACCGTCAAAAACCCAATTTTTGGCTAAGCCATGTACACTTTCTAGATAACTGCTTTAATTTTCATTTGTGTCTACTCACCTTCTTTAAAAAAGAACTAGGCACTGATTTTTCAGAAAAAAGAACCAAACCTGGAGCCTTCTATAATAATCAATCTTTATATTTCTGTGATCCTTTATAGCTTACAAAGCATATTAACTCATTTGATTCTTCTGGTTTTTTTTGGCCTCGCCTCGCGGCTTGCAAGGCTCTTAGTTCCTGGACCAGGGATTAAATCCCGGCCCTCGGCAGTGAAAGCGCTGAGTCCTAACCCCTGGACCACCAGGGAATTCCCCTCATTTGGTTCTTACATAAACCTTTTGAGGTTGATACTTTTATTATCCACATTTTACAGATAAGGAATTAAATTTCACAGAAGTTTGGAGACTTTCCCAAAAGTGTCGTAGGAGAACTAAAAGTTGAACCCGGGTCTACAGAATCCAGAGTGCAGGCTTACAAACAAACAACAAACAAAACCAACCCCAAGCCCTATACCGTAACTCTTTGTGGAAGCACTGAAGTGCAGAATTCAGGGCAAATTTGATCTGGAGCTCCTTGTTTTTCTTCCAAAGATGCCTGAAATCCTGGAAGCTCTTGTTAGGACAGGGCCTCTCCTATAACACGGAGTCTTCAGGATGGTTCTAGATAGTGATGTTCCAAATCAGGGTAGCACTGATCCATACAGTACTGGATGGAACTTCTCTCTGCACCCATAAAGTAAAAAGTAAATAAATAAACCTAAAAAACTTTTTTTTTTAACTGAATATTGTTCCATCTTAGCAAGTGTGCCCTTTCCTATCCAAAAGAGAAATACTCCCTAAGGAACTCTAGACTCCTGCTGTCAAAGTCTAGACGACTGTGGGTACACCTGTCGATACTCCAGTGTATGCAATGTTTGGGAATATCAGACGAATCCCTGCAGATGAAAGTACTTCTGAAAACTCTAGGGTTCTATGTAGGTGAGTCTGCCACCTTCACATGAAAAGAAAACCAATAAACTTGTTTAGATGGGCAAGGAGTGTCCAAACTTATACTTGTATTCAGGAAGGACTTATAGACATACATGAGAATCTTAATGAGAGCTGGTAAGAAACATCTCTAGGTATCACCTTATCCCAACAACCACCAAATTATTTTACTCTCAAAGCCCTTTTCATTAAGCATGAATTACATTTTTCTATACTTTTTTTTTATTTCTCAAAGCTATTATTTATTCTGTACAAGGTTCCACTATACATCACACATTCTTCTCCTCTTGCTTACAGAGTAAACAAGTGTACACCAGCCCTTTGGATCAGGTTCACAGGTCTTCCCTGGAGAAGGGTGTCAGGCCAGTTAGACTCATATAAGTTTAGCTCTGGGTTGTTGCATGAGCCAAAGCCCTTTTGTTACCCTCATGAACCTCTCCCACTGCTCAGGAGCCTTCAGGTTGTGTAAGTGCCCATGAGGCAGGACCCCTCCTGGCTAGGGCTGCCCGAGGAACTGTCCATCGGAAGGCGCTCTGGTTGGAAAAGTGATCTCTCTGGGGATGTAACTAGATCAAGATCAAATGAAGGAAGACCGGTCCTGAAGGGTCAAATCTTAGAAACTCGGAAGGTACCTAATACGTGCATCAGTTACAGCAGGAGGCGGAGGGATGAAAAGATACCTGGCAAAGTGGTCAAGAAGAGGGGTGGAACTTGCCAGTGAAAAGGGTGGTTCAGGAGCTAAGTCCACAAGCTCTGGGCATCTGCCAGCATGACCCTTCTAATTTTAATGTTTGAACCAGAGTGATCCATTAAGTGGGCCAAGTTAGGACACAGAGAATAAGTAGACCTCTTATAATTTCTTAATTATTTATCAAAATTATCTTTTGGTTCATTTAATTAGTATGGATTCTTCTTTATAAAAATAATCTCAGTTTTGAAAGGTATGCCATCTTCAGAGAGAGCATGCAGTTTTATATCATACTCAAGCCTCCAAAGTACGAACGTGTTGTCAGCATCTGCTTTGGATGGGATGAGATCACCCAAGGATGGCACTGAGGCTGATAGGCAGGGCCTCTTGGAGGCTGTACCTGGCGAGAGCGAGTTGGTGGAGGAAGGAGGGTGGTCATTCTAGTGCAAGGTCTAAGGATTAACTATGAGGGCCCAGAAATTCTATCCAATCAATACTCCAGGATCTACTACTCCAGGATTAGTCTTCGGGCACTAATTCATAATGTCGTAACTCATAAGAGGCTGAAGAATTAGTATTGACTATTTACAGGGAGGGTCATCATCCTTTTCAGCCGCGAATGTGTACATGCTCTCTGTCTAGTTAACTCTCTTCCAAGTAATAGGGTTCTTGGGAAGCTGAGTCTGTTATAAAACTATGGACTTAGCAAGGAAGGGTCTGGAGGGGAAATGCTTCTCTACTCCAGAGACAGACCAGAAATGCTCATGCCTCCCTTCCTGAATAGGTGCTAAAAAACATGCAGAGTTCCTGTTTTCAGAATCTCCTTTCTCTAGACTCTAGGTCCAGCCGTCACCTGTCTCTTCAGGTATCTTGACACCACTGAGGCTCTGGATTCCTTCATTTGCATTCATAACCTCAACTCCCAGACCGTACTTTAACCCTTCCAGCTCTGATCTAGAAACATCCTGAGGTCTAAGGCAACTTCATCATTTCATCCAAGGTGTATGGATATTATGACCAATAGCTGTATCGACAACAGTTAACATTTACTGGGCACTCGCCATGTGACAGGCATGGGGATAAATGTTTTATCTTCATTAACTCATTGAATTTTCATAACAACTCTCTGAGGTAGGTACTAATAATTAGCCCCATTGCATAGACGAGGAAGCTAAAGCTTTGGGTGGTAACTTGCCCAATATCACATGGTTGTTGAGCAGGGAAGCCAGGATTCAAGCCTAAGTCATTTGGACTCCAGAGCCTGCGCTCTTAACCATTAGGCAACACGGCCTCCAGGAGTGACCTTGATCCCCTCCTGAGAGCATCTCTCTGTGAATTCCTAGTCACTGCATACAATCGATGAAGACAAGTGGCCATGAGTGCTTTCTTTGTTGAAATTTAAGCTTAAAAGCAATAGGTTTGGAGTGTAATTATTAGAAATCAAGCCATAATCTGGGAGCAAATAACAACAGAAAGAGACAATGAGAATTCTGTCTTGAGAACCCATTTATAAAGGTCAAGGAGTCCACACTATATGGTTCATAGTGTAACATTTTGAAAAGCTCATACTGTGATGAGTTTAGGTGAAATGCTGAACAAGACACAGAATCACACATAAGACCCTGCCCACACTGGGAAGGCAGCCAAGAATTCCTGCCACCTCCACCCCAAGGTTGGGTGCCCTAATAAAGGCCACAGAGAGGACCACCTCCCTCCAGAGACTGCTTGTCATTTCTCACACTGGCGGGGCGGGGGGGGGGGGGGGTGTTTCCTAATGAATAAACAAATCAGAGTGTTTCTATAACTTGCTATGTGATTCAGAGTCAGTGAAGCAATAAGCCCCGGGTGCTTCAAATATTTCATGTTCCAGATAGTTTTTCAGAGAAACAACATGGAAAAGAAGTTCTAGGGCTTGTTTCACTGATCTAACCTTCTCTGTTTTCTCACATGATTCAAAATTTAAAAAAAAATCCAGATGGGAGTGGAAACAGCTTGAGTTAATGTTGATCAAGAAGAAAATGGGAAAAAAATTAAAATCACAGATAACCCCCCACACCTCATTACAGCCATCAGGATTCTCCCCCTTTAGATATCTTCCAGAATGGTTGATGCATGGTCAACAATTACTTTATTGAGCATTGTAAGATGCACAGCATTGTACATAGCTTTAAAATGTCAAATTGACTTTTGTCACACCCTCTGTAAAGGCTTCCCCAGTGTCCACGGTTTCGTGGTCTTTCCTGCTGTGCTTCAGGTTCATGCTGTTAGTACCATTGCAGGCTTCCCATGATGTGGTACATGGATCAGCTGCACCATGTCCTCACCACTAGATGTGTGAACTCCTCAAACATGGGGTCCATGTATCGTCGACCTCTGCAACTTTGCTGTCCCAATACACGTTTGATGGATGAATGACTGAACGAATGACCAGGGTTTCACTCTAGTTCCTTCTCCTGACACCGTCGTCTGCATTTAGGGGCAAGTGCTGATGCTGAGAAGCAAACGCTCAAAAGGCACAATGGAAAAGAAAAGTGTCCAAAGACATGTCTGATCCAGACTAGAAAATCAGCTCCATAGTGATGAAGAGTTGGCTGACGTCCCCAAAGGCCTGAGAATATAAAGGAGCCACAGAAAAATCTTCAAGCCAGAGATGGGGCTCATCAACCCAAACTCCCACCCCAAAGCCCAAAGTAGATCACTGGGAACAGGCCAGCAGTCCAGCCACCTGCTGGAGCCAGTGAACCAGAGGCACAGCCAATACCAGTGGTCCAGAGCAAAGGGTCTCAGCCACCTAAACTTAGGGATATTTTTTCCTTTCCAGATTTCAAAAAAGGCCACACCATAATAAATAAATAAGACGCTAAACAACTGGAACTGAAAAGGAAGACATTTTCAAATGGTTCTCAAGCAGCAGTTCAAATACCTTGCTCCTTCCATGGTGCCAAGGGACTCAAGCTACCATGGATGCCCTCTTTGGGTCTTTCAGTATGCAGATAAGAACTCTGAGGGGATATCGAGTCCATGGGAGGCAGTAAGCATGACGTTATGCATGGATGGCTAGCTGTTTCATCATATAGGCCAAACCCATTTGATCCATCAGAGCCTAGTCTGTTTGACGGATGATGGAGAAAACTCTGCCCTGGCCCAGGCAGGCAGCTGGACCACAGATCTGACATCCCAGGTGTGATGGGACATATGCAGAAGACCTTGGCTCCTGATATGCCATCAGCTAGCATCAGGCCTCAGCTTCCTCATCAAATGAGGCTTTGCTCAGACCATCTCGCTGGTCCCTTCTGAAATTCCCTTTCTTTCATCCAGCAGTGTTCCTGACCCATCAGTACCAAGGCAAACCCTTGCTCCTCGTGTACTTTCATGCTGCTAAAACGAAGGAAAGTCCGACTACAGACTTTTATGCTAACAGAAGTGTTGGTAAAATACTGCTTCAGAGTCTTAGGCAATCTGGTGCATAGCTCCCTACGACACGTTCGCAGTCTGGTGTCATACTACCTTACCTTGCATCACAAACTGATCAGGATGGCAGCTTGCTCTTCCACTCTGGGTCCAATTCAATTATTTTTCTACAAAATGTAACTCTCACTGCACTCACATTTCTTGTCCACCGACTTGATGCAAATGGTTGACCCACCCTTCTCTCCTTGTTGCCTTTCTGGACCCCAAGTTTCTGCATCAAACTTTCAGATGCATGGTGGCCTGCAATCCCCAAATCAGTAGTTTACCCTTGGTCCTTTTCTATTATACCCCACGGCAATTCTTTAGAAAACTCAGAAAAATCCAGGTGATTCCATCTCAGCTGTGGAAGGCAGAGCAAAGTCTGGGAGCTTCAGTTTCTTCCCGTCAATCATTTTCAGTGCAAGATTTAAAATGACAAGTGCTTAATCAAAAAATTGGGGATTAGCTCTCACATAGAACTTGAATTAATGGGAGAGATACGTTTTCTAGCCTCAAACACACTAAAAAATAATTTCCTGAGATAATGATTCTGAATCAAGGTTATCCATATGTAAACTTATATATATGTATATGGATTTTTTTTTTCCGAGATGGCCAGAAGAGTTTTTAGTCGGGGGCTCTTTTTTATACCTTTATACCAAAGCAATCATTTAAGGACAGAAGTCAGAGTGTTTTACTACTTTCTACTTTTGGTATTGGGTACTCGTTTGAAGTGTAAGAAAGAATGATCTAGTATGTTGCAGAATATGAATTTTCATATTAGCTTAACATGTAGGTCTTTGAGCTCTGTCTTCTCAGTCAGAGATTTAATATATGTCAAGTTAATCCAAGCTTGGCTAAGGATATCCTCGGACCTACAGCACCTACTCAGAGCAGGGGTCTGACCTATGCACTCCCTTTTTCTTTACCTGGGAGGGCTGTACTAAAGCATTCAAGGGGCAAACAACCTCAGTCCTTGCATTCAGAATTTGTTATGCCACGTTTGCCATAAAATGCTTATCATTACCTAAAAGAAAAAGTGCAGTGAAATTCAACTTTGAAGGAAAAAAACAAAACAACCTTACAGGTCCTTGGGAGCCATGGAAAGCTAAGAGATATAGCAGATTCTATGTCCTAAGAAAGTTATTTCAACAGGGAAGCATGTCTTTACCTCACCAGGTCAGCTGAGTTGGGGAGAAAAAGAAGCAAAATGATAACAAATTGGCCAGGAATATTTATATCAGTTTTGCCTTAAGTCTCAGAGATTAATAGGAGGAACAAGACTCCTTTCTACTTTTCTTGGAAAGCCTTTGGTTTAAAGTTGTCCTCCTTTCCTGTAATTTTTAATTATCACAGATGAACACCTGAGTCTCTCACATGGTCACCTGTATCAGAGTGAATAACTGAAGGTGATGGCTTAGAAGTTCACCCACATCACAGCAGGTGACCTACACATAATCTCACCTTGAACACTTCTCTTGGGTGAAGTCAGAATTGTATCATCTTCCTTTGCAAAAACAGGCAGACACCCCCCACCAAAGGCCAAAATATTACAATAATTGACAGTGAACAGAAACCCATTATATAGGCAAAATATTCCAGCTTTCTCTATTAAAAAAACAAATCAAATTCACTGTGACTGGGCACTCAGTTTTGTTTTTTTTTTCTATAATTCCCCAGGATTGTCAAAAGTAATCTTGTAGCCAATCTGCTTGCCGACAGTAAAAATGACCTGAAATAGGCCACCCATGGTGCCAAAAGCAGTGTCAAAGAACAGAGAGATGATGCCACCAAGGCCCATTGCAATGTCCCTGCACACAATTGGAACTGCGCCTATGGTGTACACAGGAAAAGTGGCCACGTCCACAAGGACTCGGACAGGGATGCCCACGATACGGCAAACAACCTTCAGCAGGCAACAAAGGATCCGGAGAATGGCCCTGGTGATCCTGACCATGACTTTGAGTACCTTCCAGGGAATGCTGGCCAGCTCCTCCCCAATGGTCAAGAAGTAGGAGACGGTGGCTGACCCCAGGCGGTAAAGACAACTTTCTAGACCACAAGTCACCTGTTTGGTGACATACCACAGGAAATACACAAGGTACTTCAGGATTCTGACTGCAAGGAAATAAATTAATTGGCAAAGCTTGATGAATGGGGTGGCAGCGAAGCCCAAGAGTTTTCTCAAAAGGCTACTCCTTTCCCCAGATGCCTCTGGAGGCAGCAGAGTGGAGCTGGTACTCCTCGTGCTGGAGAGGGTCCCAGAGTCCCCTTCAGAGTCTACCCTTCGCTCCTCATCCTGGACTTGGTTGACCATTTCCAGGATTTTTTTCATCTTCTCTGTGTCTTGTTCACTTTCCCCACAGTTGTTCTGGAACAGCTGAGGCGTGAATGGAAGCAGTTTCTCAAGTTCTTTCACCATCACATCTTCTATGACCTCCCGGTCCCCAGTGTGCTTGACAAAGCCCATGGCCCAGCCTCCTCCAGGGACAGCACAACAGGCTGCCAGCCAAACAAACTCTGGGATGGTCACTTTGTCTTTGACCTTGAGGTCTGAAGGCACGGCACCTGCGATGATGTAGAGCTCTTCCCCATCGCCACACTGTGGGCTCAGGGCCCGGTCCATTAGGCTGTTGAGATTCACGTACCACCGTTTCTGGAAGGATGGGGTCATTGGAGCTGCATTTGTGAGAGTGAACGTGGCCGTGTCGGGGTCACTGCTGAGGGAGAACGGGTACAGCTGTCCTGTCTGGTATTCAGAACCCAGGTAATCTGCATGCAAGGCTTGCTTGCTTCCCAGATTGTTCACAGAGCTGATGGCATCAGCCTCGTCCATTACCTCCTCAAGGCTGCTGTTGGGGTCATCAATCTGAAAGAAGAAAGAGAGGTTGAGATGCGTTCCCTGTTCACAGCAGACAGGGTGTCCTTGGATCATTCTGCCAAGACGCGAGCAAAGTTCCTATCACACCAACACTTGCAAGGCTTAGGTTTGGAAGGGTACACACACTTCATTTGAATATCCCACAATCCTGGTGTCTGAAAACATCTTTCAAATGGGCTGTTTCCTATTTCACTCTCTGTGTACACTCCACTCCTGCCCTGCAGTAATACCCCATCACACACTCACAAATACACCATCAGGACATTGGTTTTCAGTCTGCTGTGGTTTTATAAATTTCATAGCCCTTTTTGGGAATATTTTTCCATGAGATTCAAATCGATTTTAAAAATGAAAACAAGGGGAAAAGTAAATCTCAGCAGGCCCATAAAAATCATAACTGTAATTCAGATAGTCAACCACCAATGTTAGCTGCAATTTAAAGAACATATTCTTAAATGAAATTTACATACTTTGAGATATACGAAAAGCATTCAACTCTAATCAGAGCATTTAAATCAAATGCGGTGGTGGTGGGGGGGCTTCCCTGGTGGCGCAGTGGTTAAGAATCTGCCTGCCAATGCAGGGGACACAGGTTCAAGCCTTGGTCCGGAAAGATCCCACATGCTGCGGAGCAGCTAAGCCCGTGCGCCATAACTACTGAGCCTGCGCACTAGAGCCCGTGAGCCACAACTACTGAGCCTGCACACCTAAAGCCTGTGCTCTGGAACAAGAGAAGCCACTGCAATGAGAAGCCCATGTACCGCAATAAAGAGTAGCCCCTGCCCGCCCCGACTAGCGAAAGCCCGCACGCAGCAACAAAGACCCAATGCAGCCAAAAATAAATAAATTTTAAAAATAAATAAATAAATCAAACAGGGGAAAATGTATAGATTATTGTCAGTTATTAGATACTTCCCAGGCCAAGCTAAAATTAGACCAAGTTCTCTTTGAATTTCATCTCCTCATAATATTTGCTATCATTAATGCATTTTCTGTCCAGGCCAATCTAGCTATGTGTTATATATCAATAATGATCAATATATACATCCCTCTTGGTTCTGGTTTGTTTTTCTTTTCTTTTTAAATTCAGCAGTATAATACATACTTTCACTTTGCCAATCTGAAAAGATGAAAGGAAGGAGCTCAGGATTAACCTAGAACT
This sequence comes from Pseudorca crassidens, assembly GCF_039906515.1. Classification (NCBI taxonomy): domain Eukaryota; kingdom Metazoa; phylum Chordata; class Mammalia; order Artiodactyla; family Delphinidae; genus Pseudorca; species Pseudorca crassidens. The sequence goes on along the minus strand of NC_090304.1, from coordinate 71,559,078 downwards.
CTATTTTCTGCTCCCAAACTAGACTGTAAATTCCTTGACACCAGGGACCCTGTATATAGGACGCAGTCAAGGACTGACACCTACTAGAATCTCAAGGCACTCTTGTTCATCCGAGATGGTCATCACAGCAGTATTTATAATAGCAGGAAGTTGAATCAACCTACATTTTCAGAAACTGGGAACAGTTAAATAAATGGTGTTATATCCATTAAAGAAATATCTCAAAGCCATTAAAAAGCACTTGTAATAATGGGGAAATATGTGCTATACTGTTGAAAGGAAAAGGCAGATTATAAAATTAAATGATAACAATTTTTTTAATTCTAAAAATAGGCATGAAAAAACTTTGGAAGGAAACACATGAAAACGTCCACAATGGTTGTTTGACTCCTGAGGGTGAAAGTGATACTTTTTCTTCCCCCTATTTTCTTGTTTCTCTCCCTGTACCTCTCCTACCCACATCAACCCACAAATTATTTATATGTTATTTTCAAAAGGAAAAAGAACAAAAAAGAAACTAATTAAAATAAGTAAATTCTTACTAATTGATTCCCTAGGTTTAGACTCGCTAAACCTGTCTCTAAACCTAAGGGAGTCCAGGTCATGTGATCGTTGCACCTCCTGTCAGGAGGGCAACCAACTCTGCATTTCTCCAGCTCTGCAATGGCAAAGGTAGGCATGCTCATGCATGTCTGTGTAGGGTTAGCAGGGCAACAGATGAGCAAGTTGGTATAAAAGCAGGAATATTCACTGAAGTCTAATGATGAAGTAAGCCAGAGCCTCACCCTTCAAGGTTGTTCTGTCCCTTCCCCCAGTCTTAGAAGTAGAAACGCTCCTGGACGGTCTCCACTCCTACCACATCCTCACAGGACAGAAATAAGAAGCACATTCATTTTGCAGAGCGGCTGCCGCTGCTCTTCTATAGCTGAAAGATACACCCCATGGAAAGATCAACTTCATTCCTGAATCATGAGATCGAGATATGGCAGAGCCAAGATTATGGAGTCTTGGGTGGAAGGTCAGGAATTTTAGGATGCATGCTTCTCCATGGTTACTAGGGAACTGTGTCTGCATTTAGCCTGGGGTAGCTGCTTTATCCCATCTAGCGGAAGTCTGGAGCTGGTTTTTTCATTGGTAGCTGTGTGACAGAGCACAGGTCAACACAGTGGTTCGCCTTCTGCCCGAGAGCCACCCAGGGATGAAATAATGCCTACAAGGACAGAAGCCAGGCTGGAACACGAGAAAAGAGAGATTCTTGGATGAGCAAGGGGAAGGAACAAAAGAGAGTCAGGCAGGAAGAGAAAAGGGGAGGGGAAAAAAGACAGGGGGAAGACAAAAAGAAAGAGAGAGAGACTCGTGTGTGTGTGTGTGTGTGTGTGTGTGTGTGTGTGTGTGTGTAAGAGACAACACAATATCCTGCTCTTAGGCAGAAACCAGGACTGTGGGTTGATTTACTCCCAAACTTCAGAGCACAGTCTCCCAGCTGCCAAGGTCAGAGGAGACTGAGCTGGTTGCTTCTGCATCTTCTCGTGCCACTTGAGTTCAAGGGGCTGCCGTGGTTAAGCCTTTTCTGCCCACAGTTCGCAGGTACACGGGAAATGGGCCAGTATGAACTGAAGTGGTTAGGAAGGCCAGGGCCCAATTCCACAATGGGCCCTGTGCACCTCCCTGCCCTGGGCCTCCCTAGGCAAAGCAGAAACTAAACAATATGCTCTGGATGTGCCGGCAGAAGAGAGCACATCTTCCCTCCCCTTCCCCTTGCTTTCTTCAGAACCCCGTATCCATGGTCACTGTATTCTTATGAAGCCCAAATTTGGCCCTATGGTTTGATGACAAGGTAGACTATAGTGTTTGAAATCAAGACAGAATGCCTGAATTCTGTACCTACATAGTGATATAACAGGAGGTCAAGAACTAATTTTTTTTTAACTGCCAAGTAAATGCTTTCAATATAACATTCTACAGAAGGTATTTTTTAGCTGATTCTACAAACGGGGAAACTAAAACACGGAAAGATGAAGTAACTTTTCAAAAGATATCCAATAATTAGCAGGACAGGATCTGAACGGAGGTCAGTCTTTTTATTCCTAAGGTACATGTTCTTTATTACTAAGCCATATTTTCACCCATCTTAAAGAACACTGCTGTACCAGTTTTCTCCACCAGAGAGTAAAAAATAACCACTGAAGTCTCCTTTTCTCTCTGTGTCACAGAATAAATGAAGTTCCTTAAGGTTGCAGGGAGATAAGCTGATGTGTGAGCCCCTGGAATTGCAGTCCCCAGAATGGAGAGAGAGTGGAAAGGAGAAGGTAAAAGGGTACATGTACAGGCTGGCCCTCATGCTTCCTTTCTGCCTTTGCCCAGAGCACATGGAAGCTGAGCCTCTAGCTTCACAGTCTAAGAAATGTGGCAGCACAGGCAGCAGGCAACTGGCCAGAGTAGTTTCCAGAGTACTACTACCCTTAGAGACTGGTCAGCTGGCTGGTTCCCCCAGAAGCACTGTTCCTGTTAGCACCTCACTTGGCTACTTGCTGTTTTCTCTACGTCAGCAGCTGTAACAGAGAACAGTAAACACAGCAAAAGTTCACGGAGGAAGACTGTGTCAGGCATTCTAGGCTTGTCTTGTCTGGCCATAGTTCAATACACTAATGTATATAATGTATATAAATTAGTATGGATGCTACCAGTCAAAATTAAAACATAAAATAAATAATAGAGAAACTTCCCAAGGCTTGCCTAATACAGTCTTAAATCTCTGACAAAAATACCAAAGAAGGTTTTATGAGACCACATATTGATCTTCAATGAACCCTCTATTCTCTCCTTTGAGGATCCAATTACATCAAAGCCTCTCCTTCTATCCTTTTTTGTGATTTATGTTCTTTTTCATACTTTATACCTTACTAACTTTGTATATTGCATTCCAGGTGAGTCCCTAGATCTATCTTCCAATTCACTAAATCTCTCTTTAGCTATGTTTAGTTTACTGCCTACTTTGTTGAGGTGTTTTTGTTTTTCATTTCAATGAATCTTATTTTCTTTTCTAGCATTTCTATTTGGTTCTATTTCATAGTCTCCTTTTTTATTTATTTTTCCTCTCTTGAGGAATTCTTTTTTATCTTTCAATAGTTTAGACATTCTTAAAGTCCCTTTAAGATCTGTTTATTTTATTTGGTTTTTCAGTTTATTTTGTTGCTTCTATTGGTTGACTTCAAGGTGGTATGTATACTTAAGTGCTTAGCAGTTTTTGCTCATAAGCTTGTCTTCATAAGAGGTCCATGATGTTTTGTTGAAAAAAAAAAAGGCAAAAATGAAAACAAAAACAAATCTAATAGGATTGCTTTCACAGTTGCCTCTGCCAGAGCCCTAAAGAGTTCAATGATTCTGGACTAGTTTCTGAGTTATTTTCTCAGTTCAGGGTTTCCACATGGAGAAAACAGTGCACATTTGGACCCATACAAAAGAAAGATGATGGCTTTAAGCTTATTTCTGGAGGGTGACTATTTCCACTAATGACATGATGTGGGCAGCTACTCCCTATAACAACTTGCAGGTAGTTTTCATGCCTGGTTCACCAGTGCAGCAACAGTTTGCCAGCCCCCAGCTTTACCTGGTGAGCCTAGTTCCAGACCCATGTCATGAAGAGGTTATGTAATCTTGATTCCTGTCCCCAGGCAGGTTAGCGCCCTAGTCCCTACCATCCCTGTGGCTTCCCACATATAGCTTTGGCTATTGATTTCTTATATATTTCTGGCACCTGAAAATTCTTCTTACTTTTTTGCTGAAATATGAATTTAATTTAAATACATACATATAATATTTTTTAATACAACATTTCTATGTGTTTGTAATGGAAGGAGAGGCATTCCACATCTGCCCAGAAACTTGGTTTTTCCCCATCTAAGGTTTATAAAGTTTCTCCTAAAGTATGCCTTGTTTCCTTGTATAACTTATTATGGATTTATCATACCCAAATTTACTTACTTCGCTTAAATCTCCTTTTTTCTATTTAGACCACCTACTGGATACCTGTTTGGTGTAAGTAGAACAGTATCTTCCAACACGTTTACTGATGTGTCAAGAACTTTACAGGCTGAAATCTCTCACTAAGAATAGGATATAGGGACTCCCAGATCTTTGCCAAATCACATCAGCCAGCGTACAAACAATCTGATTCTGTCTGGTTTTTCTTTGTTTATTTTTACCAATTCCTTTGCATTATCTATCACCTATAATTCTCTTGTCTGTTCATGTAGGCATTTCTGTCTTACTGAAATTTATTTCCATTGATTTTGTATTTGCAACTTACAGTCATTAAAAAAATGGATATTCCATTATGAAATCACTTTACCATATAATTTATAAAACATATTAAATCCCAGGCCCTTATAATAGTCTGCTAACTGATCTCCACTGAGAGAAATGCCCATGATGATTTCCACTTCCACCAGTTTTTTAACTTACGACAAAACTTTCTTTTGATCTCAAGATGACTAATGTTCTAATGTCATTTGTTAAAGAGTCATCTGAAAATCTAAATAAAATTGGTATAACAGCTCCCCCTCATCATCATGCTTCCTAACTCTACAAAACAACCATTATGTCTTGGTAGGCTCTCACTTTCTGAAGGAATGGCAAAGTGTGTCTGTAACTAAAATACCTGATTCGTGTATGGAACACTGTACTAAAAATAATAAGAATATTTGATTTAAAAGTCTAATATATTCTTTGAGACACTGTCACATAAAGGGCAGGTGTTTTTTTTCCATGCTCTCTGCAGACATAGTTTAAGGATCTGGTTATAGTAATTACAGTAAGTTACCGACAACACTGCTCCCTAAAGACAAAAATACAACTATGATGTAAGATGTAATTTCAGATTACAATTTCTGGGTTGCACTTGCCCTTTTGCAAGCACCACTAATCTTTCTCTTTGGTTTCCCAGTGGAATCGCTGGATGAAGGGACAGGCACAAAGCTCTCTGTGTAATCCACCTCCCTGTGGACCTAGTCCTCCGGGGCTGCCGATATAATCTGATACAGTTCCTGGGTTTAATGGAAAATTTTTTTCCTAATCACAGCATGCTAGGTAGGTTTTAGAAGAATGTGTGCTCCCCAGCCACCAGCATCCTGCCCCATAAATAATCTTATAAAAAAATTCTTCTTCAAATTTAGTACCAAAAAACAAAACAAAACAAAACAAAACTGTTTCTCTCTCTCAACGAGTTGGTCTGTTTCCTTTAACCAGACAGCCAAAGCTATTTAAACCCATGGGATTTCTTTTTTGCTTTGGAATTAAATGAAAGGAGACTTTCAATTTTCCTGCTAATATGCATGTAAGAAAAGTGGACTAATAGAAAATTAAGGAGAGCTGGAGGGAAAGTAGGCACCCATTCAACAATAGGTATTAAGCATATTTATGTGTGCTCACTACTGTAGGAGAAAGCAGTAGGACTGGTAATAATAACACCACCAACACTTATCAGGTACTATATGCCAGGCCCTATTCTAAGAATTTCACTTGTACTAAATCAGTAAGTGGCTGCACTAAGTATTCACTCATCTAAACTCATGAAAACTAGGTACTTTTATTATCACATTTGGACAGGTGGAGAAACTGAGGCACGTGAAGATGAAGTAGCTTACTCAAGGTCACACAGTTAGTGAGTGGTGATGTCATGGCATGAACTCAGGAAGTCCATCCCCACAGCTGCTGCTCTTAATCACTGCTTCACATGCCTCAAAATAGGCCTCCACATCAAGAAACTCATGCTCAACTTAAGGAAACAAGATACGGATACATACAAAGTTAAGTAGGAAACCGAGAAAAAACAACAGTGCAATGCAGATAAAGTTAAGTGCCAAATAAACGCGATGAAGAAAAAGAGCAAAATCGGATCCAGAGGAAGGAAGGGCACAATAAATGAGGTCAGAGAAGATATCTTACTTTTTGGAGAAAACAAAAGCTGAGGCAGGGTTAGAAGGATGTGCAAGATTTTGATAAACTTAGAAAAATAGAAAGGTTAGTAAGGCTTCACGAGACGTCTACACAAAGGCTTGAGGGCAGAGATGAGCAGCCTGTGAAAATGCGACTCTGAGTAAGGAAAAGTGAAAGGTTTAATTGGAAGGGATAGCCGGGGGCCAGACTATAAATGATCTGACATAACAGATAACTAATCATAGGATAATTATAACTGCGACTCATAGAGCGCTCTCTATGTAGCAGGCACCATGGTAAGTGTTTTACAGAACATACCTTTTTAAATCCTAACAGGAGCCCTATGACCTCCTTTGTAGAAGATGTAACTGAGGCTCAGTCGTTGAGTAGCGTGAGGATGTCACACTTTCGGTGAGGGAGGGTGAGGTCGCAAACCCACATGGTGTGACCTCAGCGACCTTAACGCACTACTGCTCCATTCTGCTTTCTGTGTGCTTTCAACGCTATGCTTTCAAGTCTAAACTTGACCTGTACACAGGGGACATTCCCTGATGGCTTCTGAGGCTGGAGCGTCATTAGGGATGTATAATTCCAGGGAGATATACACCTGCCGGCACCGGCCAGGAAAGCCTGGACCACAAGGCAGCTGAGGGAATGGATAGGGAAGGACATGTGCGAGATTCTGGAAGGAAGGAGCGTCGGGATGTGAAGGCTGATGCAGGAGAGTCCGTGGAAGGTAAAAGATGATGTCCAAGGCTGGATCCAAGGTCACCCGGAAATGAGGGGCAGTGGAGGGAAACTGGACAGGCTGATCTTTAGAGGAGACTACATTGACAGGCAGAAATATTTGATAGCAGCTGGAGATACAGAACTGGAGCTTGGGCACAAAGGTGAGATTGGCCACAGAGGAGTTACAAAGGCTCAACCTGATGCACACGCTTTCTGGGGTCCAGGCACTGTGGTGTGACTCACATAAGATTTGCACTGTAGGGGACTTCCCTGGTGGTCCAGTGGGTAAGACATGCTCCCAATGCAGGGGGCCTGGGTTCGATCCCTGGTTGGGGAACTAGATCCCACATGACACAACTAAGAGTCCACGTGCCACAACTAAGAAGTCTGCATGCTGCAACTAAAAGATCCCACGTGGGACTTCCCTGGTGGCACAGTAGTTAAGAATCCGCCTGCCCATGCAGGGGACACGGATTCGAACCCAGGTCTGGGAAGATCCCACATGTCGCGGAGCAACCAAGCCCAAGAGCCACAACTACTGAGCCCATGTGCCACAACTACTGAAGCCCACATGCCTAGAGCCCGAGCATCGCAATGAAGAGTAGCCCCTGCTCACCGCAACTAGAGAAAGCCTGCATGTAGCAACGAAGACCCAATGCGGCCAAAAAAAAAAAAAAAAAATCCCGTGTGCCTCAACAAAGATCCCCAACAAAGATCCCGCATGCCACAACTAAGACCTGGCACAGCCAAAATAAATAAATAGATAAAAATAAATAAATCTTAAAAAAAAAAAAAAAAGACTTGCACTGCAGTGCATGTAACCCCATGGTGCCTTGTGGACAATGAGAAGTGAACCAATGGATGTTTCTATTGATATTTTAATAGTTATGCATTTATGTTTAACGTGTTCTGGGAAAGATATAACCAGCATTTCCTACACATGACTTCATGGATATGATTATTTAGGATAAGACTAAATTTATTTTCCAATTAGTTGATTTAAAGTCAATGCAAAGACCAAATTTCAAGTAAATGCTAGTATAGGATGACTCTTGTGAAGCAGGTCTGCAAATGACTATCATTTAGAAAACACTGCACTGCTGCATCCCATTGGCTCTTCATACAACCCTACCACGTAAGTATTATCATCATCTCCATTTTACACACGGGAAAATTAAAACTCAGGTAAGTGACAGCTACAAGCTCACCCAATTCATAAGTGGCAGAGCCAAGCCTATGCCCAGCATCATCGCAGAATCAAAAGCTCCTAGCCCTGCCCATGCCTCTAGGTGAAGAAGGGAGGCCAAAAGCCACAGGGAAGCCAGGCTAGAGGATGGGGGGGAGGGGAGGGAGGGGATGAAGGGGCAACTGGGAAACTGATGGAGCCTAGGAGAATTAATCTTCTAGTGTCATATGAAAGTCAAGGGAGGACAAAGCTTCTCCTAGAGGAGGATCAGTGTGTGGCACCTGCTCGGAGAGGAAAGGGAAGGATGGAGACAAAGCCTGGGGGCCCTGATGATTAAAGTGTCATTAGTGAGGCTTCAAAGGGCGATTTCCATAGGGGCTCAGGAAAGAAGACAGGTGGTGGAAGTGACTGGATATGGGCAAGAGGAGGCTGCAGACAGACCTCCGTTTGAGAAGTTTTTACGTGAAGGCAGGAGAGGAACACAGCCTTAGCTGGAGAAGCAGGGCTTACAGGTTTAAGCGAAGATTGTCCTCCAGCCCCCCACCTGCATCCAAGGAAGAGGGGGCATCGGGAGGGTGGGGCTACCTAGGTCTCCGTACAAGGGAGCATCTTGGGGCTTGAGAGCATCTCACAGGGACGATGACAAGGTGACGGGCTGGAGGGGCAGGGGGCCAGTGAACAGAAGCCCCTGTCCCTGAGGGTTCCTGGGCTGCGAAATCCACACACACCTCAGGGACCAATGTCACCTGGTCCAGATTTGCAATGGGGGAATTTGTCACTGGTTGGGGCGGGGGGAAAGGAAGCTGCTGTGGACAGGGGCAGTGCTCTGCAGGACACAAACATGAAGCTTCAGCACTCGTCGGTGTCCGATGGGACGGGGCCAAGGGTTGCAGGTGACAGCTAATGGCCCTGCTGACGTGAGGGGACCAAGCAAGTGCAGTGAGAAGCAAGTCTGGCTCGGGGAGAAGACTGGGTGCGTTGTGTCAGCAGCTGGCAGGTGCAGGGGTCGAGGGGGGCCCTGCTGCTGATGAGTGGCTGCCAGGAGTGCGAACAGTGCTGAGGAGTGTGGAACATGAGGGAACCATCCTGTTGGGCAGGCTGATCTCCAAACACAAAGTGGGGAAGGGTCTGCCCTTTATACCAGTGAGCTAATTGCGACACATTGAAAGAATTATCTCCCTTGAGCTCCACAATAACCTACACATGCACATATGATTTCCTCCAATTTGCAGACAAGAAAAGAGGGGCTCCAGAGAAAATGGACTGTCCTCTAGTTCTGCTCCAGGATTTCTCCCTGGGAAAGTTGGTCCTCAAGAAGGATGATCAAAATGGTGGTGAGGGACTTCCCTGGTGGCACAGTGGTTGAGGGTCTGCCTGCTGATGCAGGGGACATGGGTTCGTGTCCCGGTCCGGGAAGATCCCACATGCCTTGGAGAGGCTGGGCCCGTGAGCCATGGCCGCTGAGCCTGCCCGTCCAGAGCCTGTGCTCCACAACGGGAGAGGCCACAACAGTGAGAGGCCTGCGTACCGCAAAAAAAAAAAAAAAAAAAATGGTGGTGAAACTTTGCACTGATTCGCCCTGGGAAGGGTGGAGTTTCCTTCCTCAGCAGAATCTTAGGCTGAAGCTAGATAAGCACATGCTGGGAATGATTCAGACAAGACCCTGTGATGGGGGAGACCTAGTGAGCTCCCATCTAACTCTGTGGGGACAGAGAGGCTATTTCCTTTGGGGTCTGTTTTATTTTTCAGCCAGAGTTAAATCATTAGACGAGTGGAACAGCGGGTGCTCCAATTTTGTTTCTGCTGTGTGAAACGTGATACACACACACACACAGACATTAAGGAGTTGCTGTCACCCTGTTGCCCATCACCAGGTGGGTCAGAGGGCCCCCCCTTACAAGGAACTAAAACTGCAGCTGAAATCGGAACATCAGATAATCTTATCAGAGCTGGAGCTGGACGCTGCAGACAGGCCCTCTGCACACTCCCACAAGTAAGAATGAACTAGATCTGAGGACCCACCACGAAAAATACCCAGCTTGGGAAAGAGCTGCCTTTCAGAAAAGAAACAAGAGGCCAGAGGGGCCACAAGAGCCGCGGAAGGACGTTTGGGGAGGAATAAACCACCAGGCCTGTCAGCTCTCAGGAAAGAAGTAAGCAGAGTTCCGACCCACCCATTTCAGAAAAAAAAAAAAAAAAAAAAAAATCCTCCCTGCTTGGCATCTAAAATATTCTTTATCCTCTTGGGAACAGAAACAGCTTTAGAAGAATTAGAAGGATGCTTTTTCCTTTTTTTTTTTTTTTAATAAGGAATGAGAAATGCGGGGCTTTCCATTTCCTGAACAGCCTTCCTCCCCCTGAATCACCCTTCCTCTGGGCTCCCCAAGCTGCCCACACACCTCCCTGCCTTTGGGGAGGAGGAAGCGTCTCCAGCTGTCCTTGTGCTGCGCACATCGTAGGCGCGTGGCGCATGTCTGTGTGGGGTGAACCGTGCAGAAGGGAGACAAACGGCCTAAGAGTTCTCTCCTCCTAAGTCGGAAGGTGGTGTAACAGAGGAGGGAATGAAAGGATGCTGCACTTCCATTTCAGACCTTCCTCTGTCTTCAGAATTTGAAAAAATAAAAATGAAAGGGGGGAGGTTCAAAAAAAATGCCCCAATCCTAAACTGGCACTGGGTACAGGCAAGGGAGGCCTGAGAAGAGGCCAGGGGGCGGCCTCGAGAGCAAACAAATTCCCGCGGAGCACCTCCAGTTGCTCCTCCCGGGAGCCTGAGAAAGTGCGCGGGCGCCTTTAAGACCTCTCCAGACCTCCGGTACCTTCTCAAGTTACAACACCCCTGGTCATCTTCCTCTTCACTCACTGAAGCCAGTTTTCCATTCTGTGCTCTTGTTTTCTTTTCCAGAGCAATTATTCTTAGCATTTGACAATGTGTTACAGAATTCAAACAAGTCAGTTAAACTGAGACATCTCCACTTCTAATTTTTTCCACCTTCTGTGTTCAGAGATCAGAGGTTCTTAGAATCACCTGGAAGCTTTAAAAAGCTTAAGGTGGGGGGGGGTAGTGCTTGGAGATCAGCACGATGTGGTTTTTTTTGTTTTTGTTTTTGTTTTTGCGGTACGCAAGCCTCTCACTGTTGTGGCCTCTCCCGTTGCAGAGCACAGGCTCCGGACGCGCAGGCTCAGCGGCCATGGCTCACGGGCCCAGCCGCTCCGCGGCATGTGGGATCTTCCCGGCATGTGGGATCTTCCTGGACCGGGGCAGGAACCCGTGTCCCCTGCATCGGCAGGCGGACTCTCAACCACTGCGCCACCAGGGAAGCCCCACGATGTTTTTTTAAAAGTTTTCCAGGTGATTCTAAATGGAGAACCCCTGGTCTGGATCCCTATCAGATTCTCCTTTGTGTCTGGTGGAATTAAGCCCCTGCCTGGACAGCTATTACAACAAATTAGTGATATTTCCTTAAATCTAGAGTTCTCCAAATTCAATCTGTATTAGAAGCAACTTGGTCCCTGGTCGGAGAACTAAGATCCCTCATGCTGCGCAGCGCGGCCAAAAAATAAAAAATAAATCATTTAAAAACGTAGATTTGTGTACTTCACACCAGAGGTGTATTCTGTAGGCCTGGGGTGGGGCTCAAAAGTGCATTTAAAAAAATTTTTTTATTTTTATTTATTTTATTTTTGGCTGTGTTGGGTCTTTGTTGGTGCGCAAGGGCTTTTCTCTGATTGCGGCGAGCGGGGGCTACTCTTCGTTGCGGTGCACGGGCTTCTCACTGCGGTGGCTTCTCTTGTTTCGGAGCACGGGCTCTAGGTACGCAGGCTTCAGTAGTTGTGGCACACAGGCTCAGTAGTTGTGGCTTGCGGGCTCTAGACTGCAGGCTCAGTAGTTGTGGTGCACGGGCTTAGTTGCTACGCGGCATGTGGGATCTTCCCGGACCAGGGCTCGAACCCGTGTCCCCTGCATTGGCACGTGGATTCTTAACCACTGTGCCACCAGGGAAGCCCCAAAAGTGCATTTTTAACCACCACCCCAAGTGATGCTGATGCAGGGGGTCCATGGACAGCAGTGAAACACAATTGCTTACTACATCCTTTCTGGTAGTGGCCCAGCTGGGCTTAATTTATTCACAGGCTATTAATACTTTCCAAGAGGTATTATCCACAAAGCACAAGAGCTGGGATGATAATGCCAAGAAAGAGAATAAAGTACTACAGGGCCATTTGGATCCTCCACCCATCAGAGCAGCTAATATTCTGATCCCCAAGATGGATAACCATGAATTTCCTGCCTTATTCCTATGTGAAGTGAGAAGTCTCTTTTTGCTTATTTATACTTTTCGGGTCATACCTCACTGCTCTTTCTAACATCTTCAGTAGCATCCTATACTTCCGGGTTAAATGACAAACTAGCATAGTCATGACTCCCCCCAACCCCAATTTCTCCAACCTCCTCTCTCAAGTCTTCCCTTACATTCAACCAGAAAAGGACAATCCCTGTCCCCCAGCCGAGTCAGTTACATGGTTGTGATGTAAATGCTGCCCTGCTTCCCTCTGTACTGCTGCCCCTGTCAACGCTGGTGGAAGGGGGCCTTCACCATTCCACTCCGCTACTTATATGCTAGCTGGGTGCCCGGGCCCAGCTCCAACCTCACCGCTCCTGTGTTGGGTGGTCTCCTTTGGCCCCCCAGATCCACTCTCCACTCTCCTGTGCTCTGCTCTGTGTCCCAGGAGGCTGATTTCTCGGGACCACATCATCTGAGCTCTCTGGCCCTCTGGCTTCTGACTGGGGCAGCCCGTGGGAGCGGGGAAGAGAGAGGATGTATTCCCTTGCTCCCTTCCCACCTGGTTGCTGTGGTCCTGGCTCTGGCTGAGTTCCTCTGCAGTCACAGCTCTCCCCAGCTCCCCGCTGACCCCACAGGCCTGGGATGGTGACAGCTTCCCGCGATGGCTAGGCCCTGGGTACTTCACCATATCTTGTCGCCTCCCTTAATTCTCGGCAAATAGTTTCTTCATTCAATTCTGTCAGTTAAACTACTTTGAGAGTTCCACCTGTTTCCTTCCCAGACCCTGGCTGATATAGCCTCAGTAAGAGCCTTCCCAAAACCCCAGCTCACCCAGTCCTAGGAGATCACACCCACCCCGGGGCCTTTCGTAGCATGAATTACACACATGGTTGGTATGCAGAATGGGTTCTGTTGAGTAGTGAGGGTCCCTTGAGTAGTCTAATCTGGCTGCCCACTCTGGGCTCTCCCAGCCAACCACCAGGTATGCCTACCCTGTCAGCCAATGCACCACATTCAACCCCTACTTCTAAATTAACCAAGTACTTCTGACACTATCTCTAAAAGAGTGGTATTTCTTAGCACATGACCCTCTCCTACCCACCTCCTTGCCAGGCATAACCAAGGGACAGCCAGCCTGGTAGGGACAGCAGCCTACCAGATGGCTCTCTTGGGTTCTCGATACAAGAAGCTCAAAGCCTGACAACAGTCAGGGTGTGAAGGTTGCTAGATGGACGTTAGGACTGGCAGCCAGCCTGACCCATGGGAAAGCAGAAGAACTCGTTAAGAGAGAAAAGACAGAGGAGGGTGGGAGAAAGATCCTGAAGACTCTGTGAGGCTGTTTGATTTCTAGAAGCTTCCCTGTTCTGGATCCTTTGAGGCCTGTTCCTGTGCCTGTGAATTTACCAGTGATCTCGTACAACGGTCCTGCCCTTCACCCGGATAAGCCTGGGTAAGCTTATGATTCATGGATCAAAAAGCCTGACGGGCTTCCCTGGTGGCGCAGTGGTTGAGAGTCCGCCTGCCGATGCAGGGGACGCGGGTTCGTGCCCCGGTCCGGGAAGATCCCACATGCCGCGGAGCGGCTGGGCCCGTGAGCCATGGCCGCTGAGCCTGCGCGTCCGGTGCCTGTGCTCCACAACGGGAGAGGCCACAACAGTGAGGGGCCCACGTACCGCAAAAAAAAAAAAAAAAAAAAAAAAAAGCCTGAAACCTCAGGAGTCTTACTCTTATGAGAACCCAAGTGAATCGGGGCAGGGACTTTGCAGGCCAGGAACCGAACCATCTAGACACCTGGATTAAATCTCGGGCACAAAGGAAGAGACACGTGTGCCTTGGTTGCAGAAGATCTGGAACAGATCAGAGGGGCACCCGGGGACTGAGAGAAGGCACTTCTACTAAATTCTTCAACAGAGAGTATCAATGGGAAAAGGAACACAGATGATAGTGCAGGAACAGCTGAACTCAGAAAAAGTGGAGACCTGTCACAGGCAAGGCAGCAATGAAGCAGGAGTACGGGGGAAGTAAGGGCATTTCAGCAATAACACTGGGTCAGACCTAAGGGCACGGTAACCCTCATCCTGGTTGTCTCCAAGGCAGGCGCTGGCTGGGAAGCAAAGGTTACTTATTCATTCCACATGCTTAACATACACGTATTGAGAGTGTAGACACAGCGCAATCATACTGAACCGCCCTAACTCATCCACAGGGTAGGAATGATTTATGAGCTCCAGGCCACAGATGAGGACTGAATCCATGAGATTCAGTAACATTTCCAAGGTCAACCAGCTGGTAACTGACAGAGCTGGGACTCAGCCCAGTTTTGTCTCACTATAAAACCAATCTTCTTAACAACTCCATATGCCCAATCCTCGCCCCTTCAGGCCTAAGAGTCTGGTGGGAGAGAGTTCAGTAAACCACTTCTTATGCCTGGTCTGCCTTCCCGACTACGTTAACAAGACACCTGAGGGCAGGGCACATCGTGGGTTCCTATTTCTGGGCTTAGACCCAAGAACTCAATAAATGGTTGTGATGCTGACGACAATAACAACACTGATAAAAGGATCAACAAGCAGCCGAGGTCTGGGGACTCAGCCTTTGCAACGCTAACATTCTCCCCCCAGCTGCCCCGGAATGAATAAAGGGATGAACAGATAATAAACAGGGTGAGCTTGTTTCTGCCCCTGAAGATCCCTCTAATTGCATGCCTACCTCTTAAACCCCAATTCATTGACAGAGAAGAGAACAAATTGATGATGAACTCTTGTTGCTGATTGGCTGTGACCACATTTATGATGTAAATAAGTGAAAGGAAACTCCTAGGCTCTGACTGGCCTGGGGCAGGAAGCCCCAGGAGCAGAAGGGCATCCGATATGGAAGCAGAAAAGCAAGGGCAGTGACAAGCCTGGTCAAAGAGCTCCCTGGGTGCAGAACGGCAGCCTATGAGGTACCACTCACTATCAACTCAGTTATGCATCACCCTCATCTGAAAACTGGGGAAGGCGCATAGCTAATCTCCACACAAGATAGTAACTAACTATAAGACATGGCCCTTCTCCAAAGCCAACAGGCAAAACGTACCCTTCATCTTAAAGATCATTAGAGAAGGGGACTTGATAGCCCTTGGACCCTTTTGCACAGCATCATAGCTCTCATGTCAGGAAATGATTTATTTGCATCCAACCTCAACCCTCCTCAAGCTGTTGCAGCTTAAGACCTCTTGTCTTTAGCACAAAAGAGACAGCATCTGCTTCTCAATGTTGTGTCACATATATCCTCAGAGGCTAGTAAATCTGCCCCCAGGCAAAATCATTTCCATTTCTTTGACCTCTTCTCTTGGGTTTCGTGAGCTTTTCAAGTTCCTCTACAGGTGAGACTACTTGGCAGCAGGGTTTAGTGACCGAACAGAATACCAGATTAGAAATGAGGAGCTCTGTCAGCTCTGTCACTTACTGGCCTTGTGACCTCGGGCAGACCAGTGACTCCCCGGGCCCCTGTCTCTTCTATAAGAGGAGAAGGATAACACCTCCTGTGCTCAGGAATGAGGAGAGGGGGAAGAAAGCAGGATTATTTCAGGCCATCAGTCAGTTATACATGATACAGACTTGAGAGAAAAAGGTGATGAAATAGACTTTGCATTTCAAGTCCCCAGGCCTTCTATTTCTAGCGAAAATGCTTAATGAGACAAATTGTTTATGTTTCTGTGCAGACTTGCTCATCAAAAAGTGTGCTGTTTGAGAGGCTCATTAGATGTGGCTTCACAGAGTCCAAAAGGGTGCTAAGCCTTGACTAGAATAAAGGATGTGAGAGTGCACGTCTCTCTATATGTAATGGAAATTTCTGGAATGTTACACACACACATACACCCAAACACACAAACTGTGAAGATTGGCTATCTGTGAAAAGCGGATCTTTTTCTTTATATACTTCCAAAATGCTCAGAAGAATCTTTTTACCATAAGCACATATTGCTTTTATAATCCTAAAAAAACCCCTAAATATGATAAAGAACCAGCACCCCATTAAAAAGGTTCAAGGAAACTGTCTGTAGGTCTAGATCTAAGGCTGCCATGCCATGATAGGAATAAGACTGCAAAGCTTTCAAATTTCACCGCTGGTGTTCAACCCATATCTGCTGGATGCTCACAACTCAACAACATTTATTAAGCACTTACTCAGTGCTGGCATCATGCTAGACCAGGAGTTGGCAAACTACAGCCTGTGCACCAAATCCGACTCACCCCCTGTTTCATAAATAAAGTTTTCTTGGAACATAGCCACACCTACTTATTTATGCATTGTCTGCAGCTGCTTTTGTGCTAGAACAGCTGGGTTGAATAGTTGCAGAAGAGACCATACGGCCCAAAAGTCTAAACTATTTACTATTTGGCCCTTTACAGAAAAGGTTGCTGGCCAGTGTGTTAAGCAATGAGGATGCGATGGTGAGTATGACAGGCCTGAGCCCTGCACTCATGGAACTTACAGTCTAATCGGGGGCACTCTATCAGTCACGCAACAAATGTATTATCGTACCACACTAGCAAAGAAACGTGTGTTTGGTGCCACTAGAGAGTATTATGGGCAGTTGACCTAGGTGGGAATATCACGGAAGACAAAAAAGCCCAGCGGGTACAAGGGTCCTATGATGGGAGAGAACATAGAAATAAAAAACAACAAAAACAAAATAGAAAGAAGCCAAAGTGGCAGGAGGTTAAGGCCTGGCAAAGTGTGATGCCAGATAAGGCCAGGAGGGGAATGGGAGACCAACCACGCAGGACTCTGGAGACCCTGATAAGGACTTGTCTTTATCTGAAGAGAAATGGGGAGCCCTGAAGCGTTTCCAGTGAGGCCACTGGAGATACAATGAGATGAACGTTTTGAATTTCTCTGGCTTCCAGGTGGAGACCTAGGTGGGATGGGTTAGCCAGTCAGGAAGCTGTTTTGCAGAGGCCTGGATGAAGATGGTCGCAGCTTGGATCTCAGGGTGTAGATGGTAGGGATTAGAGGGGTGAAGTCTGTCCACTGAGGTGCAGAAGCAAGACCATCAACCATCCCGAACGGTCCACTTGGCTGTGAAGGAGGTGTCCAATGTTATCATGGGTTCCATGGTTCCAGATACAACACAAATATCCAAGAATGACAAAAGACCTTTTTCTGGTTCATAAACCCAGCTTTCCTTTCCCTGTGTTTCCGTGTGTCCTGAGACTATGATGGATGCCCAGTCTTTCAGATACATAAACAGTGGCCATTTCCTTACATGGTCCCTGTTCAATCATGCATCCTGGGCAATTCAACCACCGCTGAAATGAAGGTGCAAGTCAACTGGAACATGTAATCTAATTTATGTTTTCAAATCCTATTTCATCCAACTATTTACTCTGCAAAAGGTGAAGTACTCATATTTTCAGTTTTGATTAAAAATATTAAATGCCCTCATTTGACCTCCTTTGAATGAGCCACACGTCTGTCAGGCACTGGGTAAATAAAAGCATGACTGGTATACTAAATGGTGCTTCTATTTTGGGTTCACCCATGAGTTGGTTTCTTTTTTATTTCTCCTTCCTTTCAGTGGCCAAATAGATATGTCAGCAGGCAAGGAATTATTGCTTCCATAGATGTCAAGTTCTACTAACCAAAAGGGTACGTGACCACTCAGGAGACATGATACACAACATGAAGGAAAAACATTTTTGAACTAACAGGAATTCTAGGAGCGAGATCAGATCACTGGCAGTGAAAGCTACTGGCAAACGGGAGGACTTATTTTCTCATATTTCCGCTTGTACAGCTGACAGTTTAAAAGGAAGAGGAATTAAAGCCCAACAAATAAAATCTTTATTCCTCAAGGAATGCTCCATTCAATCACCATGAGTTATAACTGAGATTTCCAGGATGGTGTGTTAGAAGCCAAGCCAGACATCATCCAAAGAACTGGATCAGTTCAGTAAAATAAAAATAAAATAACAGGGCTTCCCTGGTGGCGCAGTGGTTGAGAGTCCGCCTGCCGATGCAGGGGACACGGGTTCGTGCCCGGCTCCGGGAGGATCCCACATGCCACGGAGCGGCTAGGCCCGTGAGCCATGGCCGCTGAGCCTGCGTGTCCGGAGCCTGTGCTCTGCAACGGCAGAGGCCACAACAGTGAGAGGCCCGTGTACCGCAATAAAAAAATAATAATAATAAAATAAAATAAAATAACAAATCAGTCAATTTGGAATCCGGAGAGAAAATACTGACATTGTCAGTGGAAAGCAGCATGGTAGAGCAGAAAGAGAGCTAAGAGCTCTGGAGTGGGACAGCCATAAGCTCCAATCCAGACTTTGCCATCTAGCAGCTTTGTGACCTTGGATAAGTTATTTAACGACGCTGAACCTCAGTTTCCTAAACTATAAACCATGGGTCATAGGACCTAGAGTTGTTCTGTGAATGAGTTAATTTGTGAAGATCCTTTCACACAGTAAGGGATCAGTAAATGATAGTTCCTTTCCTGGATTGTCCAAATTTAAGTCTGGGCTGAAAGAATGGTGCACAGCTCCATCACCACTAGACTGTTCCAGGACAAAACATCACTAAAATGTTCTGCCGATACAGCGCAAGTACCCTAACTCGCTTCTGAGAA
This sequence comes from Pseudorca crassidens, assembly GCF_039906515.1. Classification (NCBI taxonomy): domain Eukaryota; kingdom Metazoa; phylum Chordata; class Mammalia; order Artiodactyla; family Delphinidae; genus Pseudorca; species Pseudorca crassidens. The sequence goes on along the minus strand of NC_090304.1, from coordinate 71,540,330 downwards.
TGACCACGAATCAGATGGAAACACTAAATTCAAAGATGAAGAAAAAGCCAGAAAAGGAGAAAAATGGAGTGAAGGGTAGCATGTATGACTGTTGTTTTTACTATCTGCACTCCAGTAAGGAAGAAATTGTGAGCAATTGATTTTGGAACCATCCTTGTGAGCCCGGCGCTTCCTGGCCCTCCTCGGGCTTAGCAGAGTAGGCTGGAATGCAATTGCTCACTGTTCGTCTTATGACAACACACCTCTTGGTTGCTCAGGTCTAGGAGGGTGGAGGTGCCTCTGGCACCTGTTTTGTTTTTGTTTTTCCAATCACCTAAATCCATCTACCCATCCACCTGTCCATTCCATCGTCCATTCATTCAATCTCTCACCATGTACCTTCTGAGCACCTATCATGTGACTGTGGGACATATACCGAGCATTTGAGAAGATACACAGTTGGATGTTTTAGGTTGTTGGCGAGATTTGTGGAATTGCAGGAGTTGCCTATCTAATCCAACATTCCATTCATGTGTGCGTGTTTAACATCTATTAGAGTAAGACCTTAATAGTGTACACATTACTATTTATTAAGACCTCACCATATTACAGGTTCTATGCTGCGTGCTTATATGTGTTATCTCGTTTATGTGTCACGACCACTCTGTGAAGTCAACACTGTTATTATCTTTAATGAACAGATCAGAAAAATAGGACTGGAAGAATTTGATCACACAGATTGTAAGTGGCAGAGCAGGGATCTGAAGTCATGGTTTTTTTCTTTGTTTGTTTTTGTTTTTGTTTTTTTTGCGGTACGCGGGCCTCTCACTGTTGTGGCTTCTCCCGTTGCGGAGCACAGGCTCCGGACGCGCAGGCTCAGCGGCCATGGCTCATGGACCCAGGCGCTACGTGGCATGTGGGATCTTCCCGGAGCCGGGCACGAACCCGTGTTCCCTGCATCGGCAGGTGGACTCTCAACCATTGCGCTACCAGGGAAGCCCCTAAAGTCACGTTTCTTAACGAGGAAGGAAGAATCAGAATTGTCCTGTTTGCTGTGTCCCTTACCCAGAGATGTGTATGATATCTTCTTTATATCTGTTCTCTGACACAATTAAAAGAGGGCTGATGTTAGAACAAATGAAACAGTGTGTCAAACAGTTTCAGGAAGTGCAAGCAAGAAGCCACTGATGGAAATTAAAAATTAAGGACTTAATCGAGGTTCTAGCTGTGACAACTGTTCACATACATTTACTAAGATTTGAAATATGACTTCATTGGGCCCTTTAGGAAAATACTTTTGCCGTTAGCAGGACTATCTGCTTCTCTCCGGAGCCACTGACACCTAAGCAACATTCACGTGGCCAGATATGTGCTCTGACTTGTCCTACGACTGTTGGGAAAGAGAAATGGAGTAGAAATTAAGATTTCCATATAAAAGATGAGAATTGAAGTCCTATGACCATTAATGCAGTGGATCCATGGGAAGTCAAAGATCTCCATGGTTCATCAAAAGAGCTCCGGACTAGGAGCAACTAGTCATGAGTTCAAATCCAAGCTGTGTGGCCTTGGGCACAACAATTAACCTCTCTGAGCCAGTTTCCTCATTTCTACAATGAAGAGAATAAGATCTACCTCACAGTATTTTTGTAAGATTAAAGAAGTATAAGCAGAATATAAAACCAGTTCCTTCCAATATTCACGTTTACAAAATGACAGGGTCTTGAGGACTTCCCTGGCGGTCCAGTGGTTAAGACTCTGCACTCCCCCGGCAGGGGGCACGGGTTTGATCCCTGGTCGGGATACTAAGATCCCACATGCCACATGGCATGGCCCCCCCAAAAAAAAACTTTTTAAAAAATGACAGGGTCTTATACGTTCGCTTCTAGCGTGAACTGACAACATCCTTTGCAAAGGCATCACTAGTACCTTATCCAAAAATTCTTCCATTAAACAGAAATGAGCTGAGCAACTAAAAGGTTTGAGGCTCCCTGTACTAAACCAGAACCCAGTTCTCAATTTTGACTGCAAACCCTCCGGACCATCTCTGTCCTGCTAATAGGGACACACTGTCTCATCTCTTTCTTGCCTTCTCCCCATTCTCAATTTAAAGGTGACCACATTCCACATAAAACCCACAACAGCCCTCTGTCTCCTCTGTTTTCTTTTTTAAAAATTTTTTTTGATGTGGACCATTTTTAAAGTCTTTATTGAATTTGTTACAACAGTGCTTCTGTTTTATGTTTTGGTTTTTTGGTCAGGAGGCATGTGGGATCTCGGCTCCCCGACCAGGGATTGAACCTGCACCCCCCTGCACTGGAAGGCAAAGTCTTAACCACTGGACCTCCAGGGAAGTCCCTCCGCTTCCTTTTAAAGTTCTCATTATGTCCTTCAGAAGGCCCCTCAGATGCGGGATCCTGTCATCTGATGCTAAAGAGATCGAAATCATCTGGGGTAGTTCCAAAGGCTGGAGCTAGAACAGGTGGGGTGGATTTAGAGGAAGGTTCCAGCTCTGCATATGGAATATGTTTGGAACAGTGGCTGCTGGTTAGCTGGGAGGCAAGCTTTTAAAGCAGGCAGCTCTCCACCAAGGAAGCCCAAGCAGAATATCTCACCCACTGCTGCCTGACTGAACCTCCGAACATCAAATGATTTTATTCAACACTTACTGAGTGCTTTCTATGTCCTAGGCACTAGAAATGCAAGCCCTCAGTCTCTCCGCTGGAGAGACGGACCCACAAGCAGGTAGGTATAAAACAGTGTGGTAAGTAAAAAACTAGAGAAATTACAGGGAGCACTGTGGGTGGACCTAACTCAGGAATTGGACTTCACTCAGGTGGGCTCTTCCTTCTGGAGGAGGTGACACCTCGGCAGTCTTAAAGGATGGAGTAGGGAGGCAGTGAGGGGCAAGATGGGGGCAGTGTAGAAATGGCATTTGGGGCAAAAGGAATCAGCATGAGCAAAGGAACAAATGTGACCAACAGAATGGTTTATGAGAGGCACTCCAGGCAGCTAGATAATGCTAGAACAGTACATGAGGGTGGGGAGGGGTAGGAGACAGGCTGGAACTACAGACAGGAGCCAGGGCATGGGGCCCCTGTAAACTGCATTCTGCAGGGTGGAAGTCTGGGTCCCTGTGTTTTTAAGCACAAGAGTGCTTACAACACCCTAAAGGTTTTACGCACGAGTGACTTCAGTTTCTATCATCTTCGATTCAGGAGGTTTTCGGTTGTTGTTGTTTTTCTCTCCCCAAAGGGAAACTGCAGGACAGCCTTGCAAGCTGCCTTAATTGAGCTTCAGGAGCTTCAGGGTCAGAACAGCCCTACCTGACTAACTACGGAAGGCAAGCACCCAGCTCCTTTGGTCCCCTGCCTCTTCCTCTATCTGCTGGGCCTCTTGGTAACACTAACTTCCTAAAGAGGTGATGTGGGCACAAGGTGACTCAGCATTACAGAGTGCTTGGAAGCAGCCAGAAGTCCACGTTGAGCCCTGAGCATCTTTCTGCAGTGGGCACACTGGCTGGGAGGCAGGCCTCGGGGCGGGGGGGGGGGGGGGGGGGCAGGTTTGCTGCAGTGTGCTCCAGAGCCTGCCAGCATGGCAATCTGGCGGCTTCTCCCCCCTCTCTCCTTCCTTGCCTCCTTCCTAATAGCCCCTGGCTCCTGGCTGACTTGACTGGACACTGCGGTGGGAAGGGACGGGCAGCACAAAACTGTCTTGCAGAGAAAAGCATCCTTCCAGTTGTGCTCAGCCACTGGGCCCTTCCCACCTCCCCAGTCGGGAACTCTGGTCTCCTGTGCTTTTCTGAACCACTGTACCTCTCACCTCTGGAGCTGCCATTTGGAATTATTCCCTCCCACCCCACCAGCTCCTTCCTCCTTCCGCATCCTATTTTACCTCTCCAGTCCTATCCCTCATTACCAGGGCCCACGGTCTCCACTGCCTATGTGAAGGTTCTGTCCGTTTCCTCTCTGCTGAATGAGTCATGCTCCTTTGGGCTCCTTCAATAACTGCATAAATGGCTCTGCTCCACACCCCGGCCCCAAACCTTCCTTGATCACTCCTTCATACCCGACCCCTCCCTTCCATCACTCCTCTTTATTCTGAGCACTTGAGTCATCTACTCACTGAGTCATCTACTCACTTGTACTGGGTTAGCTGCTCCAACCACTCCCCACACACTAATCCCTGACTCAGCCATGGGTTTCTCACACAGCATGTCCCCTCTGCTGGGAATGTCTTTGTCCTTGTCTCCCTTCTGAACTCCGCCTCATCCTTCCAGGTAAAGCACAAACGTCACCCTGACCCAAAGGCTTACCCCGTCACCTCCAAGACGGATTAAATCTAATAAGACGTCTTCTACACTTTTAAACTGAGAATGTTTTGCTTATGTCATAATAACAGCTAGGACTGATATACCAGGCACGAGAACCTTATATGGAGTAATTCATTCAATCCTCAAAATCACCCTGTTATTACCTCTAAGTCAACCAGCCCAAGTTTACAGCAAGTCAGTGGAAGAACTGAGGCTTAAACCCATGCAGCGTGGCTCTAATCAGAGGTGTTGCCACCTCGTCACCCAGCAGACCAGGAAGCCTTTGAGTCCCAGAGCTACACTCTGTTCCCCTGGCACCCCAAGTGCCTGGCACACAGTGGGTGATTAGTAAATGTGGTAGTTCTGGATTTAACTGAAATTTGTTCAGCATGCATCCCACGTCTTCCTCACATGTACGTTCTGTCTCCCCAAGCCATCCATGAGACCCTCGGTGAGAAAGGACCAGGTCATCTATTTTCCTCACAGGTCTGCAATCACATGCATACTGGGGAACTGGGGGAAACACAGAGAGCTCTAGGGGTGCAGATGGGGGCAAACTAACTTAGGTTACTATATGCCTTAAGTGTGTATACTTTACAAAGGCTTTTTCACATGCCTGATCTCAAAGGTTCTGACATCAACAGGCTGTGGAGAAGGTAAAGAGACGGAGGTGCAGATGGCCTGAGAGCTGGTCAAGGTCTTAGAGCCAGAAATAACTGAATGATACTATAGAAATTACAACCCAGGGCTCTGAATAAAACAGCTGAACGCCAGTCCCCTGCTCACAATGCCTAGGCAGCTGTGGCCATCAAGAATGGGCAGGCTGATGTAAGTCAACTATATTTCAATTAAAAAAAGTAAAACAAGAAAAGATCAAGGTCAACCAGTTCTTAAAAAAAAAAGAATGGGTGGGCTGAGTGTTCAGCTCCTCCCCCAGATCGGGTGTCCTTGGTTGCTGGGACAGGGGAGCCTGGCAGGGTGTTCTCCACAGGAGGCTGGCTGCGCAGACCTAGGGCAGGGTGTGTGAAGGCAGCTTCAGCAGGACCTCTGGGAGCCTCTTGGAGTGTCTGCTCACTCTCACCAGACAAAACAGAAAACCCTGAGAGATGACACAATTTCCAAGTGGTCTGATAATATAGATATGAAGAGCCAGGAGAAACAGGTTTGTTCTTCCCATTAGTAGGAGGTAGTCAATGTCCCTACTATTTGTAACTATCCCATCGCATTTCTAAAAATCCATACCTTTATTTCATTGTCCTAACCCAACATTAACTTCAGATCGAATTTACTCAATGTCCTGTGCAGAAGGGAAGGCTTTTCAGGCTCAGGTGGCCTCTGCAGAAGAAAAGCTTTTTCCTAGTAGGAAGGGCAGTGAACTTCTAGCCAAAAGACCTGCCCCATCTTTATGCAAGTCTCATCGCCCTGCTGAGCCTTGATCTCCTCTTCTGTAAAATGGGCATGAAAATGCCCACTCACCCACCCATCCCACAGAATTGTGGCAACGACCTGTGCGCTCCCAGCCTAGGCATCCCGAAGATTTGAGTGGTCTCTTGGGTCTCCGTCTCACTGTCCTCATTATTCAGGAAGTGAATGAGACACTGCAGATGTCTCCTCTGAAGTGCAGAGAGAACCACCTCCCACTGGGGGCCTCGGACCCCTGAGGCTTAAGCCAAGGCTCACAGATCGCCCAGCTCTGGCCGTGGCTTTGACAGGGGACGAGGCAGTCTGTAACTCCGGGGGCGCGGTGGGGCGGGTGGAAACCCGGGTTTCCCGACGCTGGCACCGAAGGCTGGGGCTGCCCTTCCCCGCCCTACCGCTCACGGTGTCTGCAAAGTGCCCTGGGAGGCCAGCCCAACGGCCGGGCTTGGGAAGCGCCTCGCTTACCTGCGGCTCCACTAGCCAGCGCTGCTCGGCTCCCAGGGGCGCGGGGCGCGCGGCGCGGAACGCCGAGTACACAGGGATACGGTCCCAGGTGCTGTACAGGGTGGCGAAGCGCTCGGCGCCCTCGGAGCGCTGACAGATCTTCACGTGGGCAGCGGCCGCCAGCCCCGCGGGCGGGGTCCCGGCATAGAAGAATCGGTCGCATTCGCCGAAGCCGGCTTCCTGCTCGCTCACGAGCCGGCCCTCCAACAGCCCCGCCAGAGCGAGGAGGCCGCCCAGCGCCAAACAGCGCGCGGGGCCCATGGCGCGTCTGCGGGCCGGGCGGGGAGAGCGCGAGGCCGCCGAGCGGGGCCGCGGGGAAGTCGGAAGCCGGGGGCGGCGCGGCTGAGCTAGCGCTCTGCGGGCCGAGCTGGGCGGCCCCGGCGGCAGGGGCGGGTCCGCGTCCCGAGGCCGCGCCTCCCTCTCACCCTCCTCCCTGAAGATGGCTGCGCAGGCCCGGCGCCGGGCGCGGGGATGCACCCGGACTTGCACCGCCTGGTTTCTGCAGTCTGCGCTCGCAGGCTCGGGGACGCGCGCTCCCAAGACTGAAGGGTATGAACCGGGTCCGCTTAATCGGAGGAAACGGGAAGTAACCGTCCCTGGGGCTGGGAGCCTAGAAGCCTCCTGAGCCAGCGCGCCCCAGGGATCCTCAAGGATGCAAAGAGGCGGCAGGAGATGCCCACAGAACTGTGGCTCTTTGGCTCTGATGGGCAGGGACCCCCAGTGACATCCGACGGAAATCAGTCTCCCCCTTCCCAACGAAATGCTCATCCGCCAACACACGGACACAACTTTGATGAAGTTTCAGCAGATCAGAAGCCAGGAGACCCAAGTTAAAAATCCTCTTCTAGGAAATTCCTAACCTAGGGAAATAGGACAGCTCTTGTGGTTTACTTGGTGCTGCGAGGCTTAGAATCAAAACCAAGAAAGAAACGAGACCGGCCAACATCACTGGTTGGTTGGTCGGTTGATTCATATTTCTTTCTTGAGTGCCTATGTGCCAACCTGGGTTCAGCGACTGGGTACAGTGGTAAACAAGAATAGGGTCCCTGCGGTCCTGCAGACGAAAACTGTTAGACCTGCGCGGTCTCCTAGGAGTTTCGACTCGCCCAGGAAACAACAAGAGTCGAAGTCGATGCAAAACGCAAGAGGTTTATTGAAGGCCGGTGCACCGGGGTTCCTTGGTCCTCATGCAGGAGGTCGAAGAAGAAACCCTTTTGGGCGCGAATATGTCAGTTTTATAGGTTCCCACTTCCCCGTATGTAAATTATAGATTTGGTTGTGTTCTCCTGCTGATTGGTCCCGGCTTAGGCTCGGACCAGAGAGGGAACTTGTCCCCAGCTGCCTGATTGGTCTTTGACAGACACCCTTTTTTACATTTTGTTATCTCCCTCCTTCTCCCCAGCTGCCTGATTGGTCTTTGACAGACACCTTCTTTACATTTTGTTATCTCCCTCCTTCTCGGAAGGGGGCCGGACATCCTGGAAATTCACCCATTGTCTAAGAAGCCCCTATTGTCTGGAGAGTTCTTAATCATTAGCTGGAACAATGTCCCTCGAGTCCCACATTCCCCCCTTTTTCTTGTGACTATTGATTCCAATCATGGAATCTCAACCTTCTGTTTGTAAACTTTGGTACTGTTGTCTTAACATTAGAACTTGTACAGTACTGATACGTTCTCTAATAAATGCTATCAAGCGATTTAGAACACATGGTCCAAAATTTAAAATCAACAATAAAACAATAAGAGGTCCCAACAGAGTAGAGATTAAGGTGGTAAACCAGGGGGACTTATCAAACCATGATTGAAACCATCCTTTTTCGTTTTCTCTCTCCTTTTGCCTTTTATCTAAGCGTTCCCTTAGTTTATCCATGGTTTTGGTAATGGTTCCTGAATGATCAATATAAAAGCAACATTCTTCTTTTAGAGCGGCGCATAATCCCCCTTCTTTAAGAAACAGCAAATCTAGGCCTCTTCTATTCTGCAACACCATTTCTGAAAGTGAGGTGAGTGATTCCTTTAGTTGAGTTATGGAACTTTCTAATGCTCGAAGGTCGATGTCTACAGCCTGTCTTAAACTTGCATAATACTGGGGTTGTTGTATGAGGGCTGTGGTTCCTGTTCCTATCCCGGCAGATATTCCCAGTCCTAGAAGGACAGCCAATGTGAGGGTTACAGGCTCTCTCTTCCTTCTCGTTTTTCCCTCGTATTCATCTAAGAAGGACGAATCTGAATGATAGATAAGTCTAGGAACTAATTGCACTAGCACACAAAAATCAGCTGAATTGTTGAGAACCTCTAGAGAGACACAAGGGGTTAGCCCCGTGTTACATGCCCACCATCCATCTTGGGGAGGTACAAGATATCCCGAGCCTGAAGGGAGGCTGAAATCATGACAAAGGTGTCGATGGGACTGGGGAGGTGCTCCTATACAAGTACCATTTCCAGAAACCGAAGACAGAGTTAATTTACTGTTCCCTTTCTGTTTCCATCGACAATGGTCCGGGGAGCTGACATTAGTATAATTAGAACTATATCCTATAGCATCATAATAAGGGGGAGGGGCAGCATAACAGAGCCAACATGATTTTGTAGCCTCCGGGTTTGTAGCATTAAGGACCGTAAAGGCTGCCTGCACCAAAGAAAGCATCCTATCCTGAGGAGTCCCAGGCTTAACTGTGGGTTCTTTGGATCCAGAGGTTTCATTAGTCTCATTCTTTGTTGACGTAGTTGAAGGGGCCGGGGGAAGCAAAGGGGGGCCAAGTACGGGATTTGGGCCTATTGATATAGGAGCAGGAGTCTCAATCTTTAGCTTAAGGGTCATTAATATTCCCAAATCATATCCATTCTTGTAAAATCTAATGCCCCATGAGTGGCCATTTACCCATTTTTTATCTCTTTTTCCAGGATTACTAAAGGAAATTTTGAGGGGGTGGCACCATCCTGAACATTCGGGGGCGACGGGTCGGGGACCCCTATAAGAAGTATGAGTGTAGTTGGCTGTTACTGTAATAAAATCCCAAGTTGAGGTGGGTCTCCAATAAGTATCTCCTGTGGTTTCACATCCCCAGTTTTGGCAATATAAATTTTCAGTTCCCCCACATTTATAATTCAGGGATCGGGGGCGATGGAACCCAGGGCATACATAGAAGGAGAGGGTTCTGAGCCAACTTCTTCGGACCTGGTTTTTACAACCCTCTCCGGAGTAATCAGCTTTAGTTAGAAGTTGGGACGGAGCATTATGCTGATCATAATAACTCTCTAGATCCCAATAGGGAGCTCCTATGGCCAGTTTACAGACATCAGGAAAAAGGTCTGGCCACCAGGTCCAGGGAGGGGCAGTATGGCTAATGGACCAGGTTATATCTCCAGTTTGAGAAATTACCTGCCAAGTTAGACGTTGGGGCAGGTGAGGGCTAAAATCACTTACAGTCAGTAAAGGCAGTAAAACCAAAATTATAAGTCTTAGGTTCGTAGAAGCTTGAGTTTGAGCGGGTTGTCGGTTCTTTGGGCCTGCCATCCTGATGATGCCGCCGCTGGTGCAGCTTTCACGTGTGAAGCATGGATCCAGGCAGCGATGCCGTCCACTTTTATGGCCGTTGGGGTGGTTAGGAGGACGGTGTATGGTCCTTTCCATCGAGGTTCCAACGTCTGGGTTCGATGCCGACGGACGTATACGGAGTCTCCGACTTGGAAAGGATGAGTTTCTCCCAGTGTTCCCGGTTGGTAGGCCTCGGCGAGTTGGGACCATATCTCCTTTTGGACCAGTTGGAGTCCCAATAGCCTAGCATACAAGTCAGTGTTATTTTGACAGTCTGGTTTTATTTCTTCTCCTAAGGTGAGAAGGGGAGGTGGGGCCCCGTATAGCACCTCAAAAGGAGTAAGATGGTACCGGGAAGGTGTATTCCTAACCCGGAACAGGGCTAAAGGAAGGAGCACCGTCCAATCTGTACCGCCAGTCTCCAAGGACAATTTGGTTAGGGTCTCTTTTAGAGTTCTATTCATTCTTTCTACCTGACCTGAACTCTGGGGTCTATATGCACAATGTAATTTCCAATCAGTCCCCAAATATCTGGCCACATCCTGACTTACCTGGGCGACGAAGGCTGGACCATTATCAGACCCTATTACCTTTGGTGCTCCAAATCGAGGAAAAATTTCTTCTAAAATCTTCTTGGCTACTACAGCAGCTGTTTCTTTCTTTGTTGGGAAAGCCTCTATCCATCCTGAAAAAGTGTCTACAAAAACTAAAAGGTATTTATTACCGTACCTTCCAGGACGCACTTCGGTAAAGTCCACCTCCCAGTAAGTTCCTGGGCGGTCCCCCCTGAGTCTCTTTCCAGTTTCAAGTTTCCCTTTGTGAGCATTTACCTGTTGACATGGGACGCATTCCTGCACAATTTGTTCAGCTAATTTTGTCATTCCAGGGGTTTCGTACCCAGCTTTTTGTAACAAGGCTACCATCTTTTTAGTCCCCAAATGTGTCCATCTGTGCATCTGTTGTAACATGGATTCTGCTTGCTGAGGGGACAAAGTTCCTTTTGTTGTGGCCGGGATGATTTCTTCGTCGCGGCCTGGTTTTTCAGGAACTTTATCTGACAGTCCTAGAATGACTTCTCCCGATGCTATTTCTCGGGCCACTTGGTCAGCCATATTATTTCCCCTAATTATTGGGGTATTTCCTTTTTGATGTCCAGGGCAGTGGATGATACTGACTTTAGTAGGAAGCATAAGTGCAGTCAACAAAGCCATGATTTCGTCTTTGTTTTTAATTTCTTTGCCACCTGAAGTTAGTAGCCCTCTCTGTTGGTAAATGGCACCGTGGATATGAGCGGTAGCAAACGCATATCTACTGTCTGTGTAGATGTTTACTTTTTTATTCTCTGCCATCTCTAATGCCCTCGTCAGGGCAATTAATTCAGCTCGTTGGGCTGAGGTCCCTTGTGGTAGCGCCGCTGCCCATATGACTTGTTTTCCGTCTACCACGGCTGCCCCAGTTCGACGCTTACCTTCCTCCAGGAAACTGCTCCCATCCGTGAACCAGGTGAAATCAGCATCAGGGAGGGGCAGGTCCATCAGATCTGGCCTACTGCCGTGTGCTGCGGCCAGTACTTCCTGACAATCATGTATGATGGTGGAGCCTTCCAAGTCAGGATCAGGTAGCAAGGTGGCTGGATTGAGTCCTGTGGCTGGAGCAAACTTGATGCGATCTGAGTTTAGCAACAGGGTTTGGTAATGGGTCATCCTGGCATTAGTTAGCCACCTATCCGGTGGTTGACGGACTACATTTTCCAGGGCATGAGGAGCTGTTATCGTTAGATTTTGTCCTAAAGTTAGTTTGTCAGCATCTTTGACTAGAACAGCCACTGCAGCGATTATCTTTAAACAGGTGGGCCATCCTGATGCCACAGGGTCCAATTTTTTTGACAAATAAGCAACTGGGCGATTCCAGGGACCCAATTTCTGAGTCAATACTCCTTTTGCAATGCCCTTATTTTCGGCCACATATAAATGAAAAGGTTTGGTTACATCTGGCAGTCCTAGGGCTGGAGCTGAAAGTAAAGCTCGTTTGATTTGGTCAAAAGCCCGTTGTTCCTTATCGCCCCAAACGAAAGGAGTGCTGTTTTTGGTTAGGGGGTACAATGGGGCTGCCAGCTCAGCAAACCCTGGAATCCATAGCCTACAGAATCCGGCCGTCCCCAAAAATTCTCTAACCTGCCTGGCGTTTTTGGGAGCCGGAATTTGGGCCACCGTATCCTTTCTGCTCTCCGTGAGCCATCTTTGTCCCCCTTTTAATAGATACCCCAGGTAACTGACCTGTTGTTGGCATATTTGTGCTTTCTTAGCTGAGGCTCTATATCCCAGGGTTCCAAGTTCCGTTAACAGTTTTTCAGTACCCTTGATACAATCTTCTTGGGTCTCAGCAGCTAATAAAATATCATCAACGTATTGGAGTAATGTTACCTGGGGATTTGATTCTCTATATAATGCCAAATCCTGATGGAGAGCTTCATCAAAGATGGTCGGGGAGTTCTTAAATCCCTGAGGTAGCCGTGTCCATGTCAGCTGACCAGACATTCCCGATGTTGGATCTTTCCATTCGAAGGCAAAGTAGGGTTGGCTCAGGGGAGAGAGTCTTAAACAAAAAAAAGCATCTTTAAGGTCCAAAACAGTATACCACGTATGTTGAGGTGGAAGAGTGCTCAGGAGGTTGTAAGGGTTTGGAACTGTGGGGTGGAGGTCTGCCACCCGTTTGTTTACCTCTCGTAGATCCTGCACCGGCCGATAATCATTTGTTCCTGGTTTCTTTACCGGCAGGAGAGGGGTGTTCCATGCTGATTGACATCTTATTAAGATGCCCAAGTCTAGTAGCCTCTGTATATGGGGACGGATACCGTCTTTGGCTTCTCTACTCATGGGGTATTGACGGACTGTTATTGGGGTGGCAGTTGCCTTGAGTTCCACTAGCACCGGGGGCCGATTTTTGGCCATCCCCATTCCGGCAGTTTCTGCCCAGGCTTGAGGGAACCGAGTTACCCAATCTGTAACATTAACTCGTGAGGATGAAGGCTGCTCGTATAATTTATATTCATCTTCTAATTTCATAGTCAATATTTGAAGTAACCTTCCTTTATTATCAGTTATGGTGGGACCTTCTGGCTGAAAGTGGATTTGAGCCCCTACTTTGGAGAGTAAATCTCTTCCCAGCAAAGGATAGGGGCATTCCGGAATAATCAAAAATGAATGGGTTACTCGTCCAATCCCAAGATCTACTGTCCTTCGTGTGGTCCATGAATATTGTTTATTCCCAGTGGCTCCTTGTACCCATGACCTTTTAGCTGAGATAGGACCTTTTGAGTGGAGAAGGACGGAGTGCTGGGCTCCGGTATCTACCAAAAATTGAACAGGTTCCCCCTCCACTTTAAGAGTTACCCGGGGCTCGGGGAGAGGGTTCGAGCCCTGACTTTCCTAGTCTTCTTCTTCCAAGGTTAAGATTTTGTTTCTGGTTGGCCTTCCTCCATTCTTTTTCTTAGGGCATTCTCTCGCCCAATGTCCTTTTTCTTTACAGTAGGCACATTGGTCCTTGTCTAATGGTCGCCTTCTGTCTGCCGTTCGCCCTTCCTGCCCATTTCTATCCCCTGTATTTCTTCCTCCAACCACAGTGGCCAGTATCTTACTTAAATTCCTCTCTTGTCTCTTATCTCGTCTTCTTTCACGGGCTGCCTGCTCTTTCTGCTTTCTTTCTTCCTTCTCTTCCTCTGTTTCTCTTTTGTTATATACTTTATCTGCCTCTTTTACTAACTCCTGAAGCGAAAATCCCTGCAAGCCATCTAGCGTCTGTAATTTCTTCCTAATATCAGGGGCCGCTTGATCAATGAAAGCCATTGCTACAGTAGCCCTATGTTCCTCCGAAGTTGGATCATAAGGGGTAAAGCGTCTAAAGGCTTCCATTAAACGTTCCAGGAACACAGTTGGCGATTCCTGGGGCCCCTGAGTTACTTCCCTTACCTTAGCCAAATTAGTGGGCCGTCTGGCCGCTCCATGGAGACCCGCCACCAGAGCCTGGCGATACATTTTCAGGCGCTTCCTACCTTCCGGGGCATTGAAATCCCAGTTTGGCCTGACGAGTGGGAAACCAGCATCAATCTCGTTAGGCAGATGGGTAGGTTGCCCATTGGCGCCTAATACATTTTTTCTGGCTTCTAAAAGAACCCGTTGCCTCTCCTCAGTCGTTAGGAGAGTCTGAAGCAGCTGCTGACAATCATCCCATGTGGGCTGGTGGGAGAAAACAAGAGATTCTATTAAAGCGGTAAGGGCCTGTGGATTTTCGGAAAAAGTTGGGTTATGCATTTTCCAATTATAAAGATCTGCAGAGGAAAAGGGCCAATATTGGAGAGGTCTATTCCCTTGGCCGTCGGGGGGGCCATACTCTCTAAGAGGTAGGGCAGTGGAGTCCGGGGAGATAGCCCTCCGGCTCCTAGTGCCCGCTGAGGGACCCCTTTCTTCTTCCATCATGGATGGTTCCCTTTGTGCCGAGGGCAGTGGAGCTGGGGGTCCTCTAAGTGGTAGGGGATTTGGGGCCGGAGGATAAGGGGGTGGGGAATCCAAAAGAAGCAAATCGGACTGCGGGTCAGGATAAATCGCCTTCGGTGGATCCGGGGCGTCAGGTAGCTTTTCCGTGTTGGGGTTTTTCTTTAAGGCTAATATCTCCGACGCTGCTGATGTGTGCACGGACGTACCTGTTGAGGAAACAAAGGGCCGGACCCACGGAGGTGGGGAGAGAATTAAATCTTCCCAGACCAAGACATATGGTACTTGGTCTGGGTGTCCGTGGGGATCTATATTAAATATTTTAGACTTCAGCAGCTTAATCTTGTCTAATAAAAAGGATCCTTCGGGGGGCCATCCTATCTGAAATGTTGGCCATTCAGAGGCACACAAAGTCTGCCACTTTCCTTTCTTCACCTCTACCGAAAAATTGTGGGCTCTGGCCCGAACTTCGGTCCAATGGCTTAGGGTAAGGGAAAGAGGAGTCGTCACAGTTTGTCCCATTGTCGTCCGTCAGAGAAGAAGAATAGACCACAATACAGAAACAGTTAAAACTCCATGAAACACATATACGCATGGGCCACCGCGAGCTCGCTTCAAAACCGAAACTTCTTCAGATGGCAGTTATCACCAAGGGAACTGCCGAAACCGAGTGAAGGGGAGACAGAGTTTGCCTCTCCTTCCAGATGAGCCACCAGGGCGTCCCCTAGGGCTCATGGACGCCGGCTATTAGCACGTCTGCCTAGCCAGAGGTCCGATACAGATTCCATAATAAGCCGATTCTTACGGCTTTCCTCCGATAATGGCCCACAAAGAACAAGGGACAAACAGACAATCAAGCTCGAGCTTACCTGGTACCTCCAACTCCCGATGTTCTTGTGGTCCGGGGCGAGTGGAATCCCGGACGAGCCCCCAAATGTTAGACCTGCGCGGTCTCCTAGGAGTTTCGACTCGCCCAGGAAACAACAAGAGTCGGAAGTCGATGCAAAACGCAAGAGGTTTATTGAAGGCCGGTGCACCGGGGTTCCTTGGTCCTCATGCAGGAGGTCGAAGAAGAAACCCTTTTGGGCGCGAATATGTCAGTTTTATAGGTTCCCACTTCCCCGTATGTAAATTATAGATTTGGTTGTGTTCTCCTGCTGATTGGTCCCGGCTTAGGCTCGGACCAGAGAGGGAACTTGTCCCCAGCTGCCTGATTGGTCTTTGACAGACACCCTTTTTTACATTTTGTTATCTCCCTCCTTCTCCCCAGCTGCCTGATTGGTCTTTGACAGACACCTTCTTTACATTTTGTTATCTCCCTCCTTCTCGGAAGGGGGCCGGACATCCTGGAAATTCACCCATTGTCTAAGAAGCCCCTATTGTCTGGAGAGTTCTTAATCATTAGCTGGAACAATGTCCCTCGAGTCCCACAAAACTAGTGGGGAAGCTTGTCGTTAATCAAAGAAACAAGCTATTAAAGGAATAATGACACACACTGAACGTGGAGCTCTGAGAACCTGCCCCTCCGGGGATTCAGGGCGTGTTTGCCTGAAGAGTGTTGTCTGGTCTGAGACCAAGATGTTGACATGAACTAGGCAAAGAGGAAAGCAGCATGGGCTAAGAGGTCTCCCAGCAGAAGGGAACATGATATGTTGGAGGAATTTAAGGAAGTTGGGTGCGGGTAGAGAACAGAGACCTGGGAGAAGGTTATGAGAAATAGGGCTAAAGGAGGCAGGAGACACAGCATTCAGGGGATCATAGGCTAGAGGCCGTCAAACATTTTTCAGCAGGACACGGACCCATATTGAGAAAACAAGCTTCATGTAATAATCCTTATGCTTAAAACTGACATTGCAATCTAGTATTTCTGCTGTGTTCTATTTTGTTCCCCTTTAAAAAACATGCTGCTGGTAACCCACAAAGTTGTTTCTATGACCCACTAATGGCTCATGTCCTGCAGTTTGGAAAGAAATATTATATAAATCATGTTGAGGATTTTAATCTTTCAATGGCGTAGACACAATCACATTTGCTTTCTGGGCAGAAATGGGCAAACTGGAGTGGCCCAGAATGAATGAAGCAAAACATTTATAAAGATCCAGATGAGAGATGGTAGCTTGAACTGGGGTGGTGGTTGAGACAGAAGCAGAGAGCCTACTAGGGTGCCTTCACTCACATCTTATTATTTAATCTTATCTCCTCAGTGTGCCACGTGGGGTACTGGACCAGAGCGTTCAGATGCTTGTCCAAGATGGCATAATCAGTGAGTCCTGAGCCAGAATTGAACCAGGCCCGTCTGCTTCCTAAGCCTGGCCTTTCCTCTAAGTCACAGCAAATCCATGAGGTGAGCCTATAAAATAGGAGAGAAACTGTCAGAAGAGCACATTTTGGAGCTTAAGAACCAGTTCCTTGGAGGCTTCAATACCTGAAAAGTTTGCCTATGTTTGGCCCCTGAAATGAAACCTAAATTTATTTCTTAAAAAAAAAAAGACACATGCAGTGTGATGTCACAGTAACAACTAACTTGGAGTCACATGTTCCTTCTGCATCCAAACTATCATTTTCAATTTCCAAAATTTATTCTGAGTTTGGCCACTTCTGTGCATTCTCAACACTATGGCCTAAGTCAGTAACCATCGATTCTCACCTGTATTACTTAGATGTTCTACCTACTTCTCCTGCCCCCAAGGGATCCACAGAACAATTAAGGTGATTAGTTAAATATGCAAATTATATCGTGTCAAGTGCTGTTTTAAACTTCCAATGCCTTCTCATTTCAAGTTGAAAAATCTCAAATATTTAACCTGAGCTACAAGATCCTGCCTCTCCCTTCTCTAGCCCCAGATACAAATGAACTTCCTCTCTATACACACAAAAGCACCAAGCTCTATGTTAGGGCTGTTACACTTGTTGTTTTATCCAAGTGGACATCAGCTCTGGACCTTCCTTCTTGTCATTTGGGACTCAGAAAGGTCTCCTGCTTTATGAAGTATCCCCTGACCACCGGAACCACACCGCCCATTCTGCACTATCACCCCACCCCCTTTAATCTTTCCACAGAACATATGCCCACTTGAAATTGTCTTGTTCATTTATTTGTGGATTTGTTTATTGGGATGTATCAATGACTTAACCATGTGAAATGTACGTAGAGCATTGAGAAGGCAGTGGAGACTTGGAGAGAAGATTTTCACATGCTGGCACTTTTTGCCCTGTGTTTGCTCATCTCTCCTAGCAACCTGGATCAGCCAAGTGCCAGGTGATTTCCTCCAAGTCTCCCTTCAGGTAGGGCTGCAAACCAAATCCCCCAACACAGCCAGCCAGCTGGAACCCAACAATCAACCCCAAACTCACTCACCAACATCACACAAGGCAACAACCTCAGAAAAATAAGTTTTGCTTGAAATGTGTTGATATAATTATTAAGAAAAGTGCAAGAAAAGCGACCAACTCTCAGTTGACTGAATGAACAACACAAAATAAAGTCAGATTTTAATATTCCAGTTACCTTTAATATATTTGGTAAAGTCAGATTTTATCATTCTGGTTACCATACTGGCAGAGAACACATTTTAAATACATCGAAGACTCAGAAAGATTATCAATTATTATCTGAGTCTCTACTGACCTAACTGGTCACAAGGGCCTAGTTTGGCAAGAAAAGCGGGAAGGGAAGGGGGAGGAGGAAAAGGAGGGAGACTGGAGGCTAATCAAAGCCCAGGATTCTTTAGAAGTTGAGCAGCATCCAGAGCTGGCCCACGGGATGGGAGTCTGAGGTAGATTGGGCTCTGGCGACCTCAGCAGGACCTAGTTTCCAGAGACACTAGAGTGTCCAGTGCATGAATCCTCAGTTCGTGACACAGGAGTTAGCAGTGTCCAAAGATTCCAGGGTCTGGAAGGAAGAACAAACTTTGGCGAATTTGGTAAGCACCACGGACCCAGCAGGTCCAGCGGCAGCACAGGAGGGACTCATGCAAGACTAGTGACGTTCAAATAGCCAATGCTCTGAAATGTCAATGCGACCAGTCTCAAAGGATCCCCACGCAAGAGCAGTGGGGTAGAAAGGCATCCCCTGGGCTTAGGGGACAGGGCCACAACCACACCCAGAAGCCTTGGCGGGATGCTGGAGCCCTGGGCTCAGCGGATCAGCGTTGTCCGGCGACGGTGC
Organism: Pseudorca crassidens; assembly: GCF_039906515.1. NCBI lineage: Eukaryota > Metazoa > Chordata > Mammalia > Artiodactyla > Delphinidae > Pseudorca > Pseudorca crassidens. The sequence goes on along the minus strand of NC_090304.1, from coordinate 71,521,922 downwards.
ATCCACAGGCAGGGGCTGAGCCTCTGGGTCCTGAGCAATGTCCAAGGAAAGCCTCCTCTTAGCCCTGGGGGGAGCAGTTGGCTCCTGAGTCCCCTGTTTCCAAGGACGACGATGAGGGCCACATCTTCCAGCTGGGTGGCGATCCGGGGCAGACGGACCTCGGGTCGGCGGCTGAGTCGGGCCGGGCTCCCCGGAGGTGCAGGTGGCCTCAGCCTCGAACTGGGCGGCCGAGCAAGAACCCCGGGCCGGCGAGGAGCGCCGGGACACAGCACTCACAGGCACTCGGTGGCGGGTCTCACCGTCCGCGGCTACAGGCCTATGGGGGCGCCGAGCGCGGCGTGGCTGGTGGTGCCTCAGGCCCAGAGCGGCTCCCCAGGGCGCGGGGACCTCCCTCCAGGCGTCCAGGCCCTGGCTGCTGGGCTCCGTGGGCTGCGTGTGGTCCACCACGGTCTGGTCCTGCCCGCGTTTCCACAGCTCGTAGCGCTCCGGTTGCAGGATGCGCACGAAGACGTCCATGGAGAAGGCGACACGGCCTTCCCCGCAGCTGCACTGCGACGCCACTTTGCCATAATCAATCCAGCGCGGGGAGGCGAAATTGATGGCTTCGGCGCAGTTGAAGCCGTGGTTGAAGCCAGAGTGGTAGCCATAGGGAAACGTCACCATGAACTCTCCAGCCTCCTGAGTGACCCGACCGAAGGGGATGCCGTTGTCCTTGAGGACCGTGGGCGAGATGAGAGCCACCTTGTGCCGCAGGAAGGCCTCACAGTCCCGCGAGCTGCCCGGGAAAAGCTCCCTGGCCAGGAGTTCCAGGCGCCGGCCGTGCTCCGGGGGCACCGCATACCAAGTCTTGGGCTCCCCAAAGTGCAGGTAGTTGATGCTGTAAAGGTCCATGTCCTCCGTGTGCCAGGCAAAGGCGGTCTTCCACATGCCAAAGTAAAGGTAGGGGGTGTTGACGCCTTCGATGACCACTCCGCACTCCTGTTCCAGCAGGTCCTGAATGGTTCCCAGGTGTCCAAGGTTCCACTGCTGCGTGTTTTCATCGAATAAGGAGCCACTGACGTCAGCCCCATATACTGGTGAGCCATAGGGGCGTGTTTTCCAGTATTTTCGCTCCAGGTCCTTAAAATCCAAGTGTGGTGGAGTCCCATATTTTTCAGTCTTTGCTAAGTGGCGGTACTCACCCACGGTCATGGCCTTCTTATTTTTGTGGTATTGAGTAAACACTCCTGTTTGCCCAGAAATCACCTGCTGGAGGGGAGCGGCTATTAAGATGTCATCGATATCATCATAGGTCTCTCTGGCTTTCCAGTCCTTGGGTGGAATTACCTTGGCCAGGCCTGCTCGGTGTGCACCTTGGGATTCCATATAAGCAATGTATGTATCGAAATCATTAAACTCTTCTTTGGTTGGATGAAATACCATTATGCTACAACTTGGGTTCTGGGCCCAGTTGGACTTAGACTTCATAGCTTTCATTAATAAGCAAGAAACTCCCAAGTTTTTACTTATGTTCTGGATAGGTGAGGATGCTGGAAAACACTACTTTTTCAAAAATGGGTTGGAGTATATCAGCAGGAACCCCCAGTAGACTTTAATGCAATGAGTTGATAATATTTCTTAGGCTTGCTGATTCTGCAGGGGACTCCACGCTGGGCAGAAGCCTTGCTCAGGACTGATGCTGGCTGAGCCTGCAAGTCTGTGATGTCCTTGGTCGACACTTGGCTCTGGCCTCTTGAGGTCTAGTGAATCACCCAGCCCTGGGTGGGTATCCCAAATGTCGTGTCTTCAGGTCAGTATGGAAAACAAAACCTAAGAAAAAATACAATAGAGACAGGTTTCAAACTAATGTTTGGAAATAGTTACTAGGGCAAAACACCACCATGGAATATAATTGCATATTCAAAGAAAGGCTAAAATTTCATAAGAGTGACAATACAATAAATGTTGTTGTGAACAGTGGAAATTCTTGTACTCTGGTAAGGAGAATGGGAATCATTACATTCACTTTGAAAAACTATTTAGACAGAATCCACTAAAACTGAACTTACCCATGTGCTTTGATTCATGCCTAGGATATGTGTGTGTCTGTGCAATGAAAGTCAAGTCCAAGAATGTTCAGAACAACATTATTTCAGTAGCCAAACACTGGAAACAATTCAAATGCCAGTCAACATTAGAATGGTCAAGTACACTATAGTGTATTCATACAATGGAATACAATACAGCAATGAAGATAAACAAGAACTACATGAAAATATAAGAATAATTCTATAAACAGAATACTGAGCAAAATTATCCAGACCCAAAAGAATACCTATTCTTTGCTTCCATTTATATAAAGAGAAAAAGGAGGCAATGTAATCTATGTTAGAAGTCAGAGTAGTGGTTACTTTTGTGAGAGAGACAGGTTGTGAGTGGGGGGGTGTGAGGAAGTCTCTAGAATAATGTGAATATTCTATCCTGAAGGCAGGTGCTGGTTACACAGCCATCAGAATGGCTCACTGTCATAAATCATCAAGTTATGATGATTTTTACAAATTTCTGTGAAATAATTTTTTTAATTTATTTAAATTATTTAAATAAATTTTGAAATATAGTTTAGGGTTAAAAGCATTAAAGGAGACAGATATCTTTCATCATACCAAAAGGAAAAGGAAGGGTGATTGAAAATATATGAACTAAACATTCAATTGAAGAAGCTACAAAATAGAAGAAGAGAAAGAAGAGGTAGGAGTAAAACAATAACAAAGAATAAAGACAAAGTTAATGAAAGAAAACACATACAACACCAAACACTGATGACCAAAATTATTCTTGGAAGAAATTAATGATAGCAGTAAACCATGGGTATAACTGAGCCTAAGAAAGAAGGGGAAAATAATCCACTAGGAATGAAATAGTGCACAAAAGAATTTTTAAGATCTCAGAAGAGAATCTTAGGAGAAACTTGACAGCAAGATTTTCAAAAGATAAGAGAAAAGAATAATTTTCTGGAGAGGAAACATATCCAAAATGGATCCAAGAAACACCAGAAATCTTGAATAATACCCCAGTATAAGAAGCTGGTTCAAAGTATGACCCCTGAAAGTCCAGGAGACACATCATTTTATGTGTGAATCTAGAAAAGTTGCAAGAAACAGTTAACTCTTATTGTGCAAATTGTCTCAGAGTATGGAAAAAGTTGGGAAGCTACTCAGATGAGGCTATTCTGATCTCTGATAGCAAAACGAAAAAAGGACAATAAAAAATAAAGCTACAGGCCTTCTTTGTTTATAAGCATAGATGAAAACCAAAAATGGAACGTTTTCCAATGAAATACAGCAATATAATAAAAGAATAATACGTCATGACCAAATAGAATGGAAGCATGATTCAACATTGGAAAATTTACTGATATAATCAGAATATTAACAAAGTAAATGAAAAATGCCATCATCTTATAGGTATCAAAAAAGCATTTGATGAAATGCAAAATCCATTCATGATTTTACAATTCTTACTTGCAAAGCATCAAGAGAAACTTGTTTTGTAAGATAAAGAATTTCAAGGTAAAAAATAGCAAGGATCATTCTTAACAGTGAAACAAAAGTAACATTCGCATTAAAGTTAGGAAAAAGAGATGCATCAACATGGAAAGCTGCTCAACATCACTAATTATTAGAGAAATGCAAATCAAAACTACAATGAGGTATCACCTCACACCAGTTAGAATGGGCATCATCAGAAAATCTACATACAACAAATGCTGGAGAGGGTGTGGAGAAAAGGGAACGCTCTTGCACTGTTGGTTGGAATGTAAGTTGATAGAGCCACTATGGAGAACAGTATGGAGGTTCCTTAAAAAACTAAAAATAGAATTACTATATGACCCAGCAATCCCATGACTGAGCATATACCCAGAGAAAACCATAATTCTAAAAGAACCATGCACCCCAATATTTATGGCAACACTGTTTACAATAAGCAGGTCATGGAAGCAACCTAAATGCCCATTGACAGATGAATGGATAAAAAAGTAGTGGTACCCATATACAATGGAATATTACTCATCCATAAAAAGGAACGAAATTGAGTCATTTGTTGAGACGTGGATGGATCTAGAGACTGTCATACAGAATGAAGTTAGTTGAAAGAGAAAAACAAATATCGTATATTAACGCATGCATGTGGAACCTAGAAAAATGGTACAGATGAACCGGTTTGCAGGGCATAAGTTCAGACACAGATGTAGAGAACAAATGTATGGACACCAAGTGAGGAAAACTGCGGTGGGGTGGGGATGGTGGTGTGCTAAATTGGGCAATTGGGATTGACATGTATACAGTGATGTGTATAAAATTGATGACTAATAAGAACACGCAGTATAAACAAACAAAAAAACAGCTAATACTAAACTTTCTTTAGGTTATTTGTATGGAAATACGTTAAAATAAATGTTTCAGACATTACACGAAATTTCTAAAATACTTATATGTTCTGGTATAATGTTATAAGTCATAATACTCGTTATTACTTTAAAATGTATATCTCAGAAATAACTAAATTTCCTTGTCAATTTCATTATTATGAACTTTCATCAAATCTTTAACTGTGGTCATTTTTAAGTCTTTTGTCATTTACAGAGAGTGCTGCGTGTACTCTGATGCTTTTGCAAAAATGTTCCTATGAAAGGGTTTCATCTTCAAGGAATTCATGGAAAACACTCTGACAAGTACAGGTTTTTGGTAACTGACTATACTGTGTAACTGAACGAATAAGCATTTTCAGAACTCTAATGGCAAACTGATGAATTCATAAAAGTGTCTTACAAAACATCAAGAAGAAAAAATAGTTACTTACATGGGAATGAGTGAACTGATGAGGATGATTATAATATTTGTGACTTTCTGTTTGAATTAAAAAAAAAATCCCACAAGAACTCTGAGGCAAAAAATATACAAGTCAATTTTCACTGCAAAGTAAAGGAGCTGTTACAGCGGAAGATTACTGGATTGAATGTCACTATTATGACATAGTATGAGTGTGGTTCGTGTTTGGTTATTGCAATCATTGTTGATTTCTTGTGATCATCCATTTACAATGCTTTGTGTCAGTTTATTTATCACTTGTAAAAATAAAATACAGTGTGTGTGTGTGTGTGTGTGTGAAAAAAAAACATATTGAAAACAATGTCAAAAATAAATTTCACTATGTATACTCCATGTTCAACTTGAACTGTATGGAGCATATGTAATAGTTATAATTTTAGGACAGAAAATATATGTGTACAAATAAACAAAGAAAAAAAAACAAAGCAAACTATCTTATTAACCCAATTTCAAGTGCTTCCGTAATACTGTTTCCTAATCCTCTTAAGCTCCCCTCATTTCCACCATTCAAATATTCTCTTTCACTTTGCCCTGTCCTCAAACTTCAGGCACACCTATTCCACCCCACTTAGAATCCTTCAAATATCCTAAAAGACCCTAAGTGATCTGGCCCACCATCACCTCTTGACCTCACCCCTTTCTACCCTGCTCCTTGCTCTCTCCTTCCAAACACATGCCTGCCTGTGTCTCAAAAAAGGCCGGTATACTCTTGTCTGATGATCTTAGCACCCAGGCAACTCTCAAGCCTCAGCCCAAATATCACCTTTTCAGTGAAGTCTCTCTCCTCTGATCCCCTTGCTTTGGATACAAGTAGAGAAAATTTTCCTTCGAAGAAAACAGGTACTCTCTCAGAAAACAGTTTCAAGTGAAACTTCAACTGATGGCCAGTACCCATGTAACTCTTCCAGATTCTACTCAAATCAGCCCCACCCTAACTCCATCATTCCTGATGCCATCACAATTGAATGGAATCAGCTCTTCCAACTGTCTAGTAAAAGGCCTCATTTTTAAAGTTATCAGTGCACAAAACACAGGTATTTTGCCTGAAATTTTTCCTTTAAGATTTCTTACAAGAAAATATATGGCATCTAAAGGTTATACAAATTTCAGGGTCCTTTTAGGTACAGAGGGACTTCCCTGGGAAAGCTGCCAGAATGGGCGGAGCTAGCACAGTGGTCAGGGCATTAAACACCACTAGTATCTGGTCAGCACAAGAACCAGGGAGAGGAGAAGAAAACCACGCTAAAGAAATCAGTGAGGAAGAGCTCAACTGCCTTTAGAGAACAAAGGCATTTAACATTCCTCACCCTGTAGTCTCCCCAATAAGACTAAGATCAGCTGGCCTGCCATTGTTCCAAGTATAAGAAACTCCCCACATCTCCTGTGGTCTGCAAGAGGTGCCAGAGATCCCTATATGTTATCTGGGGTCCATTCAAGACAAGAAGAAGCTGGGGCCCAATCCTCTACCACCTCTCTCCCCAAAGAGGTCACCACTATTTGGCTTAAACATAAAACCTTTATCCTTTGGGTCTGGGATCAGGGACAAAATAATAGCCAAGGAAGGGCTTGCTCTCTGTGATCCCTGCTGGTAGCTTTTGTAAGAGTGCATCAAATGCAAGAGGGAAGAGAGATATGGGAACATATGCATATGTATAACTGATTCACTTTGTTATAAAGCAGAAAGTGGCACACCATTGTAAAGCAATTATACTCCAATAAAGATTAAAAAAAAAAAAGAGTACATAAAACGAATGTTTCCTGCAGACCCGAATACTGATGGCAGGGGCCCTTTGAGTGAGCAGCAGTAGCTCTTTATACCTCTGCCCTGGAGCCTCATGCACCATGGAATATGCAGAAGGTAGGTAATGGAGGATCAATACTCTCTTCTCCTTTTCTAACTTTAATGTCAACGATAGAAGAAACAATCTCGAGTTCTCTATAGAATGTATTGGTAATAAATGGTGGGGAGGGGAAGTGGTTGACAATCTAGCTCACCCCTGAGGGAGTATGACAAATGCAGTTAACTTAGCCTCTAAAGATTGGGTGGAAGTCAAATAATATCTCTCTTCCTATTCGAGAAACACCTGATGAGCACTCAAGGGTATTGGGGATAGATTGTTATGAAGGAGAAGCATTGTTCATAAATGACCCTAGATGTTCATCCTAAGATGCCTGAACAGTAGGCTAGCCTAGACTCCTTCCATGACTGGACAGCTATAGCATCCAAAATGGCCCAAAGTCCCCAGGTGCCTCCAAACGAACAGGGCTGCTGGCTTTCCAAGACAGCTCCTGTAAATGGCTGGCATGATATCTAGGCAGCTTAATTCCGCAAGCAGTCTGAAGGTCCCTTTCCTAATAAAGTGGCTGTCATCAAAGCCCTATATGAAGGAAGAGCAATGGGGAAGGGGCTTCCACTAGAACAAAACCCTCCTCCACATGGGATGCCTCTTCACGTAGATGCTGAAGAAATGCAGAGGCTTATGTGTGCCTTGCTCTGGATGTGTTTCCTGAACTCATATTGTATGACTTTGTGGAATTTTCCTCCATGCAGAAGGGGACTCAAAAGATGGGAAGAAAGCAAATAGTAAGGTTTCATCAGGGTTAGGGTTTTCCAGCCATGTGTATCTCAAGGAGAGAGGACCAAGTGTCTTGATGGATTGGATGGAGGGATAAGAGAGTGATTAAAATGATGGGCCAGTAAATTTATCTTGGGTAAAAAAGGAAATGAGAACATAAGGGCAATGATGGAGAATGAAACAGTGTTTGATTCATGGGCTGAATGTCTCCATTAGGTCAAATACTTCTATTAGAACACTGGGAAATGTAAGCTAGAAAGAGAATGGGATGCTTGAAACATAGGTGGTACTCTCATTATTCCCATTTTATGGAGGAAGAAACTGAGGTGTAGAAAAATTTATATTTAAGTTAATAGCTTGTGTTCTCAATCTCTAGAGTTATTTTTGTACTTGACTTATCTTCCATATAAAACTACTTTGAGGGCTTCCCTGGTGGCACAGTGGTTGAGAGTCTGCCTGCCAATGCAGGGGACACGAGTTCGTGCCCCGGTCCGGGAAGATCCCACATGCCGCGGGGCGGCTGGGCCCGTGAGCCATGGGCGCTGAGCCTGCGCGTCCAGAGCCTGTGCTCCGCAACGGGAGAGGCCACAGTGGTGAGAGGCCCGCATACCGCAAAAAAAAAAAACAAAAAAAAAACTACTTTGAGAGCACTGTCTAGGAGTTTTTCGTCATCATATTTTCCAAGGGATCTTGGTACTTTATATAGTGCACACTCCAAAAATGTTTTTTAAAAAAATAAATAACTAAAATCATTTGGCGCCCACTGCAATCTCTCTCCTCTTGGTTACACCCCATCTTTCTTCCTACTCTCCTGTCTCAGGAGAAGAGAAGATACTCCCCCTCTCCAGAGCTAATCTTGTCATTTAAACTCCTTAAATTGACACCTCCCATGCATTCCAAAACTATGGTCAATTAAATGATCACTATCAACTCTGTAAAGAGTTGAATCATCAGTCATCAGTCTGTTTCCTGATTTAAGCTGCATCCATTCTCTTACCTTCATTTCAATACCCAACATGTCAAAACAGAAACAAAAATAATCTACGTTTACAAAAGCATTTCCTCATCTCTCTGGTCTTCTGATTCTGAACCCACTTCTCCACTGAAATTCATCTCTGTAAATCATCACATCGTCTCCCAAGTGCTGCTCCATGGGTTACACTTTATCTCTCTACATCATTGATTCATGGCGCGCCTCCTTCCTCCTAAAATGTCTCTGGCCTCCAGGGTACTGATAGTCTTCTCCGGTTCTTTTCTTTCTCCTTCGTTACACTTCTTTTTCTACTATACAAATACAGTCTTATTTCAAAGCTAATTTCTCATTTCTCTTTGAACTCTTTTTATTTTTCCCCTTAAATTTCCTTTTTATGTTCACGGCATTCTTTAGTATCACACTCTCCCTCTCTTTAAAGGTATTATTTATTGCCATAGCTTTCTCGAATAGCACTGACTTTCTCCTGCGCTTCTGATTTGCTTTTCCTTCTTGACTGGCCACTGAGCCCCTGAAAATCAACTTGTTTAGTAGAAATTGATCATCTTTCTCCTGAAATTCACTTCCTCCTTTAGAAATCTTTTTTTCTAAGGATGGGAATACAGTATCCCAGTTACCGTTCGTTCTTACATCTCCCTCTCCCTAGTCATATAATCGGTGAGGTCAGGGGATCCCAGGACAGTCTACTGTGAGTCCCCAGCGACATCTGTATACCCCAGGGAGGCTCCCTGTGCTCTCCTTCCTTATATAAGGAGCCAAGGATCCAGCTTGCCTTCCTCTCCTACTTATAGCTGTCACCACTCAAGCCAGACCCTGAGGATCTACAAGTAGCAGTCACCTGTATCATGTGATAATCTGCCCATCTCACCCTAATTTTTAATCTTAAAAATTCTTCTACAATGATTTTATTTAAAACTATATAGGGCTTCCCTGGTGGCGCAGTGGTTGAGAGTCCGCCTGCCAATGCAGGGGACACGGGTTCGTGTCCCGGTCCGGGAAGATCCCACATGCCGCGGAGCGGCTGGGCCCGTGAGCCATGGCCGCTAGGCCTGCGCGTCTGGAGCCTGTGCTCCGCAACAGGAGAGGCCACAACAGTGAGAGGCCCGCATACCGCAAAAAAAAAAAAAAAGAAAAGAAAAGAAAAAAAAAAACTATATAAATATATAATGAAATTTTTCATTCTATATGAACACTTCCTCAAAGAAATGAAAAGAGAAGAGTGAAATAATTTAGAAGGAAAGTTAATGTCAAAAATTTAAATACCGTGCTAAGGGTCTTTCCCCTAATACACCATAAAATGCTGATTATGAATATCACAGAGGCCCTTATTTCCCACTGAATTATTAATAGACAACTAAAACAAGGTTAGAGTTGCATATTTGTTTCTGTCTTTGTTTTTGTTAGCTTTGCCACGTGGCATGTGGGATCTTAGTTCCCTGACCAGGGATCAAACCCGTCCCCCTGCAGTGGAAGCAGAGAGTCCTAACCACTGGACTGCCAGGGAAGTCCCCTGTATTTGTTTTATAAACTAAATTATTTCCTTCTTACATTTCTAAGGATCCTAGGAGGAATGAGGCCGGGCTTCCATCTATACAAAATAAATAATCTAGATACACATCAGTCTTCAGATATTGAGCAACCAACTGAAACACTCTGATTTTGTAAGTGTAACTCTGTGCACAAATCAAAACTTCTCAGAATTTGCCGATTACAATTATGGTGATCCTTCAGTGCTCCAGACAAATGTCTTCTCTATGGGTCTCAGATGGTTGCTTTTACTGTGAAACCGCCTCCATGAATTCTTTCAATTGGAGCCACAGGTACTAGCTGAGAATAAGTACCCTTTCGTTTCAGTTACTCTTCCATTTTACCCTTATTCATGGTATCCCCAGTAACACAGAAATTTTTCATCTAAGGAAAGTTGACAATTCTGACAATTGAAGAAAAGTATTGTGTGTGTGTGTTTTAAACTGGGGAAGGTAAGAAATGAAGTCAGTTTAATAAATCCTCTCACGGTGGCCATTGTCCTGTTTGCTTATTGTACAGATTGCTCAGCAATTTCAGGACAGCAGGAAAGCCTTCTTGTCTTTTATGTTCCGTGCATATTTCAAAGCTATTATTTCAAATGAGGATTGTTGACATAATGCCTCAGACGTTAGCCATTGTTTCTGCTGACAGCCAATATCTAAATGCTGTGTTTACTAAATTTTTTCTCAAGTTAGAAAGTCTACTCACTGTTTATTGAAAATAATTATAACCATAATATTTGATGGCTAAATAAATTCTATTTGATGAAGATAAGTGACTCAAAGTTTCCCCTATTACTGGAGAGTCATTTTGTTTTTTACTTTTCCACAAGTATTACTAATCCCTTATAAATATCCTATACTTCAGTAAGGAGATCAGTTTATTTGGTAAAACATTAGTGAAATAATTAAATTCCTTGGATTAGATATCTAGAAATGGAATTACTGCATTGCAAGACTTAAACATTAAAAATACTTATAATGTATCACCAAAACTTTCCAGAAACATATCAGTTTACATCATCACCATTAACTTTACTCTGAAAAACAATCTTTAATAATTTGTTAAGAAAATTATTGTGAAAAATTTTGGTGAAAAACTGTAGCTCAAGTTTTAATTTATACTTCTTAAATTACAACTAAGATTGACTTTTTCTTCTTCAGTGAATCTAGCCGTTTGTATTGGTTCATATCCTTTGCCCATTTTTCTCTAATATGGTTCTAGTGTTATTTCTCATTTACTTACAAGAATATTTTATATATTATGTGAATATTTCACATATTTTACACAGTATATGCACATTTTACGAATTGCTTATGTGAATACTTTACATGTTAAACCCTTTGTTTAATCTGTTCATAGTTTTTTCCAGTTTGCTCTTTCTTTAATTTATATTTAATTTTAAATGGTTTTGGCATATATTTCATTTTAATATATTAAAATGTTGAGTGGGTCTTTTCCTTTGTAATGCCTTTCATGGCCTTTATGTTTAGAAACTTAGAAAGTTATTTGCCCCTGCAGAGACAGATAAGTATTATCTTATGGGGTTTTTCCTTTTTATATGTTAATTGTACTTTTAATTTGGATTTTAGTTATACCTTTAATTCTAACTGGGGTTTGGGGGTTTGTTCTATTAATTTTTTATTGTTTTGCGAGTATGATATGAAGAATAAGGGAGATGTAAGTATGATTCCTAGTCCTAGTTTGTTGTGTTCCTCTCTATTAGTTTATAGGAGCATTTCTTTTTCTCAGTGCTCTTAAGTTCGTTCCGTCTCAAAATTCTGGTTGTTTAGTTTTATGAAAACTTTTTAGTTCCTTCTGTGACAACTTCCTCTAGTTTTTCCCCCTGTACATTATCTCCTGTATTTGGATATCAGACCTCGTGGACTGGACCTCCAATTTTTGTGTCTTTTCTTCTTCCAATTTTCTCTCTCTTTATCACTATGCTTTATCTTCTGAAAATTTTTCTCATCCTTATCTTGTAAACCAACTTCTACTGACTTTTTCATTTCTTCTATCAAACTTTTAATATTTAACAGCTCATTTCTGTCCCCTTAGCTTTTTCAAGTGTATTTAGCTTCCTTACCTGCCCCCCACCATTGTCCTATTTTTATTTCACAGGTGCACTTATTTCTTCTCTCAGAAAATACTAAAACCCGGACTCATATTGAGAAAACAAGCTTCATGTAACAATCCTTATGCTTAAAATTAACATTGCAATCTAGTATTTCTGTTGTGTTCTATTGTGTTCCCGTTTAAAAAATATGCTGCTGGTAACCCACAATGTCGTTTCTATGACCCAGTAATGACTCATGTCCTGGAGTTTGGAAAGAAATATTATAAAAATCATGGTGAGGCTTTTGATCTTTCAATGGCGGAGACACAATCACATTTGTTTTCTGTGCAGAAATGGACAGACTGCAGTGGCCCAGAATAAATGAAGACAAACATTTATAAAGATCCAGATGAGAGATGGTACCTTTACTGCGGTGGTGGTAGAGACAGAAGCAGAGAGCCTACTAGGGTGCATTCACTCACATCTTATTATTTAGTCATATTTCCTCAGCGTGCCACGTGGGGAACTGGACCAGAGCATTCAGATTCTTGTCCAAGATGGCATAATCAGTGAGTCCTGAGCCAGAATTGAGCCAGGCCCGTCTGCTCCCTAAGCCTGGCCTTTCCTCTAAGTCACAGCAAATCCATGAGGTGAGCCTATAAAATAGGAGAGAAACTGTCAGAAGAGCACATTTTGGAGCTTAAGAACCAATTCCTTGGAGGCTTCAATACCTGAAAAGTTTGCCTATGTTTGGCCCCTGAAATGAAACCTAAATTTATTTCTTAATTAAAAAAAGGCACATACAGTGTGATGTCACAGTAACAACCTGACTTGGAGTCCCCTTTGATCTGGAGTTGATGACCCTGGTCACGTGGTACTTGTCCCTCAGCCAGGTCATCCTTACCCTTGTACACCTCTGCCATGTTCTCCATGCGAGGCTGTGAGGATTAGGGTCTTCATGGGATTGTTTAATATTTATATTACTATCTAGGATTATACATGTTCCCCAAAGTCGATTCATGTTGTCAACTCTAAACACAATTAAACAACTAGAAATCAATCCCTCTCTTTCTCATGTTCTTTATACATGCTCTATTATGCTACTTGTCATGTAAGGGTATTAATCATTCCTCTGTCTGTCTTCTCTAGTAGATCATGTACTTTGGGGGACAGGGTTGTACCTCCTTAGTCTCTGGGTCCCATTGGCTACCACAGATTCTGGAGTAATAGATGTCAAATTTGATAATTATGTTGTTTCAAAAAATGCAGAATATATAAATAAATTTTCAGTTTTTATGACTAAAGCATTTATATGATTTTAATTCACTGTTTTTCAAACTTTCTTGATCCCTGCCCCCCCCACTTTGATAAGCATAACTATCTCTGCCACTACTCCCCCACCGCCTTCGGCAAATTCTACTTTTTCCCAAGACCCCTGTCAGTGACCAACACGCACATAACACAGAACATTTGCACATCCCACAGCCAGGCTGATTTTGCCTACTTTAGTTCCTTTTAGTTTATAGTACAAACAAGAAAGCTTCTTTTTGTTAGCTTGTTTTCCAAAGAGAAGTTATATGATGACATTGAGTTTACTTTTGCAAATTACAGATGTCCGCACCCCAAGATCCTAGAACACAGTACGTCATGGGAGTACCTTGATCTAATTAAAGTTTTACTGACAGCTCATTCTAGGGGAAGCCTGTCTTTCCCAGCATCTTTATGAGCAATAATTGGCTGTCTCCATTTGATCACCTCTGGTCCCTTTTCTTTGCCACTGACTCTCTTCTCCTGGGGACGAGGTTTCAACCCAGATCCTCTTAGGCCTCTGTACTCACACCCATGCCAATCCAACATGTGTCAATAGCTGTCAGCAAAGACCTGAAGGGGAAGAATAATGGCTGATGTGGAATAAAATGACATTCTACTTGGATTTCAGTGGTTTTGTTGATTCTCTTCCAAGCTGTTTGAAGACATGAGTCAAACTGGACCCTTCTCCAGCCCTGCAGTCCTCACCACCTCATCTCTCATACCCAGTTTTGAATCCCTTCATCCCCACCAATCCATTCTGCAGCTGGAGTGACTTCCTAAAATAAATCTGATGACATCATCCTACTCTAACAGCCCGTCAATCGGTCTCCATTTGCCTTAGGATGAAACCCTGCTCCCTACCTGACCCCCAAAACCACTGACATCTGATCCCTTCCTCTTGGGCCTCACCACTGGCCTGTGCCACCTTGCCATCAATGCTCTGAGCCGTACTATTCAACTTCCTGCCGTTTCTACCACAGAGAGTACACTCTCTTGTCCCTGAGACTTTGCATCATAAAATACTACCCTTGGCCTGGAATTCTCACCTTGTATTCCCATCCCTTCATCTCTTTCATTTACTTTTTTTTTTTTAAACACAATCCAGCTAAACATTAGGTCCTCAACCCATCCATCTTCCTAACAAGCATGTCCTCACTCACCCCTTGCCCTCCTCCTGACCTACGTGATGTTAAGGGCCCTTTCTGATTGTGCCTTTTTTTTTTTTTTTTGCAGCATTTGGGACCTTAGTTCCCTGACCAGGGATCGAACCCAGGCCCCTTCAGTGGAAGCACGGAGTTCTAATCACTGGACCACCAGAGAACTCCCTGATTGATCCCAGTATTTCCCCTGCCTATTGATCCCAGTATTTCCCCTGTATCTAATTGCTACCTTGCCCCTCAGACATAAACATAGTGCCTGCTATACAGTAAGTATTCAATACACTGAGTAAATAAATGAATAAAAGTAAGGGAGAAAGCCCATAAAATTTCATTTGGAGTCTCATGGCTCTAGTTCATTCATTCATTTTCAAAAGGTTTTTAAAACCTCTACCATGAGCACTGGCTAGATGTCCACTATTCAGGGAGGAATGAGGTTTGACTTTGTCCCTGCTCTCATGCCAGCACCTCGCAGGGCTCCATGGGTAACCAGAAAAGAAAGCAGAAGTTAACTGATGCTCTGCCTTAGACAGGGAAGGGCAACGCTGAGGAATTTTCACGTCCCCAGTGAGTTCTCTAACGTGCAGTTTATGCTGTGTCACCTCTAGTCCAGTGCAAGACAGATACAGAACTTTGTACCACAGAACTGAAGTAGGTAGGGAAGACAGACAGACAGACAAGGAGTTCCGATACAGTGTGAGAAGTGCTCTTTAAGAGAGCTATGTGCTATGAGGGCAGAGAAGGGTCGCTGAAGCTAATCTGGGGAGAAGTAGCTCTGGAAAGACAGTAGCAATGGTGTAAAATCATACTTAATGATGAGATATGTTGAAACTGTGGCTTGTAAACTAGAATAATGATTAAATTTCTAGCTCCCTGAAGCTACTTCTTTGTCACTCCTCTCTGTTGATTGTCAAACACTTGTATGAAATTGACAGGTAGTGAGGAAATTAACCACATTTGCATTATGAGGAGAGGCAAGGAGGCTGAGGAGTAGGTGCTATTTGGGTGAGGATGCCTGATTCATTTTCCTCATCATGACTAAACCTAAGAAAGGACACCAGGCTCAACCCTCAAGTGAGAAGCAGAAACCCTCAGAGTCAAAAGTGGTGGCTGACACCCAAGCCAACAGGAGGCTGAATCACGCTCTCCTGAAACTGTGGGCAGAAAGGTCTTCTTTCTGGCAAAGCTAAACCTTGGATGATGTCTAGAAGTAACACTAGACAACCTCAGTCCTCAGAGAAGCAGCCATGTGTCCACATGCACACTCTCACCCCATGACCTTGCACTAAAATGGACATATGGTCCATAGAACTCCTGAGCACTTCCGGATTGCTCAGCTTTTGGATATTGATCCAGATGTTAGGGGACAACTGCAGACAGGAATAACTTTGAGTCTCCTCATGCAGAGAAATATTTAAAATAACTTTTCTGAAACTTTTTTTTTTCCGCTTTCCTTATCTGCAGGGAGAACAGTGTAGTGGTTATGTCCTGGGCCCTGGAGTTAGACTGTCTGGGTGCAAATGCAGTGTGCTCCTGGGCATATTGTGGAACCTCTCTATGCCTCAGTTTTTTTCATCTACAAAATGAGGATAATGATAGAACCTACCTCCTAGAGTTGTTTTAATTATGAAAACATGCATTAATATACCATGTGTCATTGATTCTAGGACACGCATTTTTCACATTTTAACATGTCTGAAATTGAGGTGCAATTTACAGTCAATAGCATAGCAGAGTTTACTTGCCTCAGTGGTAGGAAAAATAATGGTGTAGCTTATAATCAGTGGCATCTTAGATGTGATGAAATTCAGGATACAAGGAGCTTAGAAAAATACATAGCACATAAACAGTACTAAATGAATATTTAATAGATGATACAGATATAAAATATATATAGGTCTTCTAACTTCATCAGAGCCACGCTATATAGCTCATTTTTAAACCAATGTCCAAGATATCAATGGCAAATGATAACATGACTGACCCATTTCCCAGGCAAGAGAGAAGCTGCACTTCATACTTAGCCTGGAGTTTGGGGAAGCATCTGGTACACATCCCTTTATCTTAGCCAGGAACTCAGAAAGGTGATATAACTGAGACCCACTGAGATGTGGATACCTTGGACAGGTAAAAGCTTTATGCCTCTTTAGGTCAACATTCTTTTCCTAATCATTTATTAGAGTGACTGATACTCTGAGACACAGCAGAGAAGTAGGAGCTCTGACAATGAGGCTCAGAAATCCAGCTCTCACCCCAAACCTGCATACAGCAGGGAACAAATCCAAAGCCCTAAGTTAACCAACTTCTCCTCTTAAGAGGATAGTGATCCTTGGACTACCATTCCCCAAGTGACTAATGAAAGTCTTGTTTTCCAATTGTAGACCCCGCTTTCCATAAGAGAAGATGCAATAAACACATTTTTTAAATACCAGCAAATTTCCAGTGATGCTCTAGTGCACCTTGGAGACTAGTTCTATAAGCAACTCCTAAGCCTCCCCGACCAACTTTAATTCAGCTCAACTCTGGGCCCCAAAAGGAGTTTATTCAGATGGCAGACACGCAGACATGAGTGAATATTATATATTTAGGCAGGGGATCAAAAGGAGCTTCCCTGGCCTTTTGTTTCTTGCTGATTGCGTGTCCCCTTTAAAATGTATTCGACTGTCAACGGGACAAAGCAGAACATTCTGTTTTAAACTTCCATATTTTAAATTTTCTTCATTTTGGATAATCTGTGTATCTTTCATCTGTATTGTTTTCTTTAACTGGAAAAAACATATTTTGCCTTTGTAGTATGAAAGTTTTTTTAATTGCCAGGAACAAAGGAAAATGAAGTTCTATCAATATGTTTATATTAGAAAGAATAATTAGAAAAGTAGAATAAAAAATATATGCATGGTGTGATCACAGTGTGTGAACATATGCAAAGGATAATAAAAGACTGAGAAAAGCTCAATAACTGGCTTTTCACCATAGGTAAATAAAATTGTTTTGTTTTATTTTTGTGTATTTAAAATTTTATACAGAAAAACTTACAAGTGGGAAAATGAAATTCGTTTTCAAAGCAAATAGTATTAAATTCAGTTGAAGTTTGGAAACTACTGTAGGTTCCGTAAATATACATTTTTAAAAAACTCACAGGAGTATTTCATTTTCACTAGTTGTTCATAGATCACCAAGGCCCTGAGTCATTTTATAATACAAACAGGAAATGGAGGTTCTGATGAAGAAAGATGACCAAAATCCACCTTCTCCAGATATGGATAAACTGCTTGGCTTGGCTCTCTTGCCTAACCCCTGTTAATATTATTTAGTATTTTCATGGTCCTTTCAGGATGATATAACAAAATATCATAGTGGCTTACAAACAAGCATTTATTTCTCACTGTTCTGGAGGCCGGGAAGTCAAAGATCGAGGGGCCAGCAGAGTCAGTGTCTGGTGAGAACCAACTTCCTGGTTCATAGATGGACGTCTTTTTGCTATATACACACATGGCAGAAGGGGCAAACAAGCTCTCTGTGGTCTCTTTCTAGAGGCACTAATCCCTTTCATGAGGGCTCTCCTCTCATGACCTAATCACCTCCCCAAAGCTCCACTTCCAAATACCATCACTTAAGTTTCAACGCATGAACTTTGGAGGGAGACAAACACTCAGTCTATGGCAGTAATGTTGAAGACAACAGTCTGTTCAGTGGGTGAAGGAGGACCATTTGACTTAAGTAGATGGTCTCTTTTTTTCCAAATATTGATGTGGATACAGGAGACACTTATTTATTCATTCAGCAGACACTGAGTGCCTTCCTCCCCAATGTGGGCTAGGCTCAGGGCTAACTGCAGGAGACAAAGAGTGTATAAAACATGGTCTCTGCTGTCCTGGAACTCACAATCTCAGCTTTCTACCAGGTCATCTTGATTTTCAACATGGAAATTTAAACACTTATTTCAGAAATCTATTTGCCTAAGTATCTATTCCATTATAACTATTTATGAATTTAAAATAATTGCTGTTTATTTTTAACACTGCAAAAAATATTAAGGCAAACATTCAGTCCTATCTCTGTCTATATGTGTCTGTCTTAGTCTGAATATAACAGCATCTGGCAATTGCAAAAGGACTCCAGAAGTGCAGATAAATGGGAAAAGCAGAGGTCTGGCTATCAGGAGACTTTCATTTAAATCTAAGCTCTGCCATTTATAAGCTTTTTGAGCTCTCTGAGCCTTAAGTCCCTCATTTGTAAAATTGGAATTATAATACCTACGTGATATTTTGGACATGAGAATGAAATGAACTAAACAATGTGAAACACTTAAACTATAGCAAAACTGAGTAAACGCTAGTTTGTTCCTTCCATATAGTTTCACTGTAGGTAGGTGGCCAGTCTTTCACTTAGGGGGAAAAAAATGCAATTATAAAAATCTGGATTTTACAAGACAGGTATTTTTAGGGCTCTTGTTTTCTTTTCAGAAAGATTAAACTCAGATTATAAACAGGTTAGCTGCAGGATTCACCTTGACAATTCAATTCCAAATCAAGAGAGCACAGAACCTTTGCAGCACAACCCTCCAGAGGCCGAAAAACCCTTGATCCACTGGCCCTGACCAAGTCTCAGGTAGCCTTCCGGGGCACTAGCGCTGGGATCACTGTGGGCAGGAAGTGCTCATTAGGACAATGCCTGCTAGTGTGTGGGCCCGTGTAGCAGGCGAGACAATGAGACGCGCTCTCCACCTCGCTGTGCAACAGTAATTTTGCCAAGGTTCACGCAACTAAAAAAAAATCGGAAAAAAAAAAAAAAAAACCACGTTCAGCAGATATTGAAAAACACAACACAGGGTGAGGACGGGGAGTGTGGGATTAGCAGCTGCTAACTATTTTGTATAGAATGGATCACAACAAGAGCCTACTGTAGAGCACAGGGAAGTATGTGCAATATCCTGGGATACAACATAATGGACAAAATATGAAAAAGAATCTATATATATATAACTGAATCTCCTTTCTGTACAGAAGAAATTAAAGCAACATTGTAGAGATAAATCTACTATACTATAATAAAATAAAGATAAAACACAAAATTATCTTGCAATAAGAAGATGAGGGAAGGGCAAGAAAAGTCCCAGTGGTCCATGCTAAGATCCAGGAGGTACATGGTAGGTGACCACCCTCCTCTGATCTGTCTTAAAAGGCTTTATTGAGAAAAATGGAAAGCAGCAAAAAGAACCATGAGATTGGCCATGTTCACTGAACTATCTACTGTCTCCCTAGACTTATTACCTGGTTCCCCTGTCTCCTAATTTTGTCCACCAGTGGTGACTAGATGACCTGTCATTTTAACCACATTACTCTTTGTCTCCACATGCGGATGCCTCTTCTTGATGCTTTATGCTCCCTGCCCGTTTACCCCAAGAGCTCTGTCTACAATTCCAATGGCATTTAGACTGTGGTCGCAATTCCTGTTCTCTCACAGGCCTGTCCGATCACCGTGCCGAACACAGTGTAAGGCCCCAGTCCCTTGCGGCAAATTCTGCTCTAAAAGTCACTGAGTATTTGAGGCCTTTGTCTCTGCATTATTAATCTGCTCCACATGGACCGAGGGCCCAACAATGGGGGCATCTGTTACAGATATAATTTTAGCAACAAACACAAGTCACATCATCTTGTATAAAGACAATACTGAGGGAGAAACATTCGGTCACTAGCAGAGACGTGGCAGCGTTAAACAAGGGGCTCTGTCAAATGCTGGGGCTGTCTGTCATTCAGGGAGGGCAGAAAAGAGGGGAGGGAGAAGATTGGAGAGTGTAACCCATACTTTCTTTCGTTCCATTCTGCTGTCCTAGGAAAATACAACTGCCCTGCACAACTCCTACCATATCTGGCCTCAGGTCAGGCAGAGAGGTCCCCTGTCCCCCTAGGAGGACATACAGAGGTCTTAGATGTGAGTGTGAGAAACAGCCATGCTTAGGCCTAAGGAAGACGTGCCTTCAGCAGAGGGGCTACCAAACTAACAAGTCAATGGATTAAAAACCCTTGATCACGTGGCTTAGGGCATTCCGGGTGTCTCCCCTTTTCTAGCAGCTCCAAAGGACCAGCGAGATCATTTGGATTAGACTCTATGATTTGTGGAGTCTTTGCAATCCAAATGGGCTGTTTAGAACAGGGGGCAAGTCTGAGCTCCGGAAATGTTTTGTTTGGCTATCAGGACTTGGAAGTTTTTTTTTAACTAGCTGTCAACATTTACATGATTTTTTTCATAAAATCCCAAGTTGTTAGCTTCTCTGGAAAATTCAGAAAATGACACCCCCATGACCCTCATTCCCACAAAACAATAGTAGACTGGCCCCCAGGAGAGTCCTTGGCTTTACGATGGGGCATGAGCAGCCCTCCTCACAGCAACAGTCACTGAGATAACTGGCCTGAGCCGGGTGGCAATGGGAATTTTCTACCAGGGGTCAAGGGTCTCACAGGAAAGGTCTGCAGGCTCTGGGTGTTCTGAGCAGTTGGCAGGAGTGGATGAAGGAAGGAGATGAACCCATTTCAAGGAAATACGAACTCTCACCACCGAAAAGCCAAGCCCCAGGTACACGGGCCTGACAGATAGACTGCCAGCCAGCAGAGCTGGACACTGTGAACAGCAACCAGAGAAACAGAAACATTGGCCAAGAAGCCTGCACAGAGCCTTGTCACGTGTCCATAGTTGGAATGAAGACAGGGAACGGCGGGGGCGGGAGAGAAGAATGTGTTCTCTCCGTGTCCCTCCATCCTTCCACTGGGCATTTCGAGAAAAAAACAAACAAACCCTCTCACTGGCACTTGCTGAAGAAACTAAACTCCCATCGACCCCTGCAGCCTAACTGCCCATGGACCAAAAGATAGATGGGTGGGTGTCAAGCATGACTGCACAGCAGTTCTAACATTTGTACTGCAGCCAATGGAGCTGGAATTTTGGGGTGGTGAGAGGATGGGGGGAGGATCTAGACATCAGTGTGTTTCCAGCACACCGGAGCAGTGCCTCTCCACCTTGAACATGCCCCTGACTCACCTGGGATCTAGTTTAACATGCAGACTCTGAGTCGTAGGTCTGCGGCCGAAGTCTGAGCTCCTGAACTTCACCGAAGTCAAAGGCGATGTCCGTGCTGTGAATCCTGGCCACGCTTTGATTGATAAGAAGCTA
The DNA here is from genome assembly GCF_039906515.1 of Pseudorca crassidens. Classification (NCBI taxonomy): domain Eukaryota; kingdom Metazoa; phylum Chordata; class Mammalia; order Artiodactyla; family Delphinidae; genus Pseudorca; species Pseudorca crassidens. The sequence continues at coordinate 71,500,266 of NC_090304.1, read as the reverse complement.
CAGCCTTTGCCAAGAGGCACAGGAAAAGATGTTCAACATCGCTAATTATTAGAGAAATGCAAATCAAAACTACAGTGAGATATCACATCACACCAGTCAGAAAGGCTATCATCAAAAAATCCACACTTAATAAATGCTAGAGAGGGTGTGGAGAAAAGGGAACTCTCCTACACCGTTGGTGGGAAAGTAAATTGATATAGCCACTGTGGAGAACAGTATGGACGTTCCTTAAAAAACTATAACTAGGGGGCTTCCCTGGTGGCGCAGTGGTTGAGAGTCCACCTGCCAACTCAGGGGACACAGGTTCGTGCCCCAGACCGGGAGGATCCCACATGCCACAGAGCGGATGGCCCCGTGAGCCATGGCCACTGAGCCTGCGCGTCCAGAGCCTGTGCTCTGCAACGGGAGAGGCCACAAGAGTGAGAGGCCCGCGTACCACAAGAAAAAAAAAACTATAAATACAGCAACCATATGATCCCACAATCACAGTACTGGGCATATATCCGGAGAAAAACATGGTCTGAAAGGATACATGCACCCTAATATTCACTGCAACACTGTTTACAATAGCCAAGACGTGGAAGCAACCTAAATGTCCAACGACAGGGGAATGGATAAAGAAGATGTGGGACATATATACAATGGAATATTACTCAGCCATTAAAAAGAATGAAATAATGTCATTTGCAGCAACATGGATGGACCTAGAGATTGTCATAATGACTGAAGTAAGTCAGACAAAGACAAGTATTGTATGATATCGCTTATATGTGGAATCTAAAAAAAATGATACATATGAACATATTTACAAAACAGAAACAGACTTAGAGAACAAACTTACAGTTACTGGGGGGAATGTGGGAAGGGATAGTTAGGGAGTTTGGGATTAACACATACACATTGCTATATTTAAAATGGATAACCAACAAGGACCTACTGCATAGCACAGGGAACTCTGTTCAATATTATCTAGCAACCCAAATGGGAAAAGAATTTGAAAACGAATAGATACATGTATATGCATAACTGAAACACTTTGCTGTGCACCTGGAACTAACACAACATTGTTGATCACCTATACTCCAATATAAAATAAAAAGTTAATAAAAAGAAAGAAGAAGCTATAGTCTTTTCCTTTGTCATTCTCCTTTCAAGTACTTTAGCAGGGACAACCTCACGTCTGTCACCTCTAAGTCTGAAACTAATAATAGTAATGAATAATATTATTAAAGTAATACAAAATAAGTAATAATAATAACTTCAATAATGGCTGGACTTTGTTGTGTGCTTCTCATCAAACACTGTGTTGAAATCACACTTTTTAAAAAAAATATCTTCAACTAGATGTGAAATAATAGCTTGTTTTTCCTCAAGCTAGTTACTACTCTAAGTCTCTTACTTATATTAAGTCAGTTGAGCTTCACAACCATACTATTGTTGTGAGTTCTGTTATTATCATGTCCAGAAGCAGCCTGCCGAGGTCCCACGGTTTTATGAGCGCAGCCCTTGTGTTTGGACACAGGGTGTGTGCTGGGCCCCGCTGGCTCTCCCAGGAGCAGGGGCCTCGGAGTGCTGAGTCACTTGCCAGTCACCCTAGCAAAAGGCAGAGCTGGGCTTCCAATCTCCATCTGCCCGACTCTACAGACTGAGCTTCTGGAAAGAAAAGTGCACGATGTATACAAATTGGAAGTCAGGTTCTTGGCACATTGTAGACCCTCATAATATGGTAGCCACGTTTCCTGTCTCTAGCCTACTTGTTTTTACCTTTCTCCTAGAGTAGCCAGTGTGCACTGCAGACAAGCAGTTACGGGGGTGTCTTTATCCATTTGGGCTGCTATCACAAGATACCATACAGTGGGGGGATTGAGCACCATTTTCTTTTCACAGTTCTGGAGGCAGGAAGTCCAAGACTAGGGTGCCAGCATGGTCAGGTTCTTGGTGGGGGTTCTCTTCCTGGTTTACAGACAGCCACCTTCTTGCTGCATCCTCACATGCTGAAGAGGATAATCTTCTCTCTTTTTAGAAGGGCATTAATCTCATTCATGAGGGCTCCACCCTCATGATCTAATTACTTCCCAATGGCCCCACCTGCAAATCCCTAACTGGAGATTAAGGTGTCAACATATGAATTTAAGGAGGACACATTCGGTCCACAGCAAGGGGGGAAATGGTGGGAAAATGGAATGGAACACAGGAAATGGCATTGAAATGACCAGGCTCCCTAAAGGAGCCAAGGAATATCAATGTCATGAGTGGAGGAAGGGAGGGATTTGACAGTAAGCCACACTCACTTCCTAGAGTGAAGCAGCCAGTGGGAGCATTCAAAGTCAGTCCCATCCCCCTGCACACCTGGTAAGAAAGGAATGCCCGGGGTAGCCATCATTCTCCCAAAAGGTGACCTGTGCCCATTTGTCAGGTACGATTGAGAAAAGTGAACAAGAGAGCTGCCATGAGCCCGACAACAGACTGAAACAGCTCTGAGAGCCCCAAGAGGCTTTGGCCCTAAACTTGAGGCTGACTGTTCCCAGTAAAAGATACCTTTCTTCAGAGGCTCTAAAACCAGCAGTTTGGGGGAGAGCCTGGCTATGGTTATGGTAGCTGGGAAGAAGCTGTGGCGTGGTGAAACTGCCTAACTGCCTGTCTGTCTCCAAGCAGATCATAAACGTCATACTATGTTTCCTTAGCATGTAGGACTAGCCTGGCACGGTGAGGGTGCTTAATATTTGTGGAGTCAATGAATGAAGGTCTCATATTGGAATAAGACAAACAGAGTTTATTCTCTGGCTCTGTAAGTTATTTCAATCCCTAGCTGAGAAAGGGATATCTTATTTTAAAAGACAAATAACATGAAAGCAATTATGCTGTAAGAGGAATTATTTATTTATTTTAGGTGTTTCTTATGATACTAGCTCTTTTTTTCATTTCTATTGGTGGTTTCAAGTCATTCACTCAATAGACAATATTCATTGAGTCCTCACTAAACAGAGAAAGCCAAGAAAGATAATTATCTACTGTTTTAATCTGGTTCAATCCATGAGCTAAACCATAGGGTAATAAAGTACTCAGGGTCCTAGAGGGTCGTGTGTAAGTACAGTCAAGGTGATATACCACGAGAGAGCTGAGGTTAGGTCACCTAGTTACTAAGGAGTTTCTAAGGAAAAAGAAACTTATGCAATAGACCCTTGACATTCCCAGGGAATGGATCCTAAGCTCTTTCTTTGCAAATTCTTAATCCTAGCTCTTTCCTAAAAATTATCCGTCTCTGGCGCCAGGATTTCCCATGCATAGCCTCAAATTCTAAATCTATAGGCCGTTCAACTCTCACACCTGATCTCTCCCCTGGTAGCTGGTTTTCCAGAGGATTTCTCCTGAAGTCTCCTGAGGAGATTCCTTCACTGCCCTCCACATTATGTGAATATGGGCCTCAGCACAATTCCAAAATACTGACTGCATTGATTTGCTGTTGCTCATACATAGCTGAGATGGCTGTTGTCAACTTAGTGAATGTCAGTGATCTCCTGGCTCTGTTAAAGTCCCACCTAATGCAACACAAGTCAGAAACGTGACATGTCAGCTGGTACAGCAGGAAACGAGAACATACAGACATTCTGCTCTCGGGATTTGCATCTGGTAGGAACGATAGAGCCATTTCCAGGGATGGCTGTGAATTATCCGTGCTTTCAAAGACTCTGTGATCCCCAAATTTCTCCATGCCCAGGGCACCTAAAACACCAATGGTCCCAATCACTCAGTGGGAGGAGTCTGCATTCACTGAGTCATGACATTTTATGCCTTCCCCCCCCCCCACCTCAGCTCCTGCCGCCTCTCTCCTGCTCTCCAGCCACTTTGCTAATCTGTGAGCACCTTAAGGGTGCCCCACCGCAGGTATTTGCATGTGTTGTCCCTCTGCCTAGAATGATGCTCTCACTCCCTTGTCCACAGGGCTCATTCGAAGACCACACTCCCAAGAGGCCACCCTCTCCAACATAGCAGTCCTGTCACTCTCTAACCCCTTACTCTGCTTTATTTTTTCTCCTAGCCCTTATGACTGTTATGTCTCTCTTTATACTTGTTATGTCTCTCTTTATAATGAGAATATAAGCTCCAGGAGAACTGAAACTTTGCCTTTTTCACTGTTGTGTCCCCAATTCCACAAACAGTGCCTGGTACACGGTAAGTGCTTAGCAAACATGTGCTGAATGAATGAATTAAATAATAAGAGAGTGAGTGAATGAGCACTGAAATATATAGACACCATGTGAAGCTTTTGAGAAGAGACTCTCTGAGGGATGGGACAAAGAAAAGATGCTTCTGAGGTCTACAGGCCTGGACGTAGCTCTTTTTTAGGTAGAGGGGCCTGAACATTTAGGGCACGAGGATACTGGATGCCAGGATCCTAGAAAAATCCAGAAACCCGGCCACACAAATGTTGCATTTTCATTGAGTGGCACCTCCAACATGTTACCCATGCCCAACAGGGCTCAGTTCTGCCCTTCCTCTGTCCTCCCTGAAACTGCTTATCCCCCTAACACCCACCACTTGCTGAGGAACCGTGAGAAGGGTCTCACTATTCCCCTGTAATCACTGCAGGTCAATGACAAGGAGCTTGGGAGGCATTTCAGTTTGAGCGGCTGGTGAGCAGAGCGGGATGGGCAAGGGCTGCTCCTCACCAGGATCTGTTCAACTCAGATCAGTGTCCATTCCACTTATCTCGGTAGCCAATTCCTACCAACTGTTTGTGCTTTCCTATTTAAAGTGATGAAAGGTAACACAAACATTGGGGCAAAAAGCGACTTCAAGACCCATATATGGTCACAATCTAACGACATAAATATCATGGTGAAGTTATTTCCAAATATCTGGAAAGGAATCCTTACACACACGGAAACTGAATTGGTGTAATGGTTAATGTCTACGAATAATTCACTGTGGCCAGGTAGTCAGACAGATCCATAACTGACCTTTTATACAAATCTTACAGGAGTCCCAAGACCCGAACTCCAACCTCTATGGGATACGTTTAAGTACAGGTTTTAATGTCCATCTTACAACTTTGGGCTCCTAAGTAATAGTGATAATAGGTAATATTTATTTAGCACAAATTATGTTTGCCCTGATCTGAACTTGTTATGTGCAAACTCTAACAGAGGTGCAATGTGGCTAAGAGCTCATTTTGCCTAAACTGGCAAGTGGAGAGCCATCAAAACCTGATTTGTTGAAAGACTACTAAACAAGCCGGTGTAGGAGTCTGAATAAAGGCTGGGTCCTCTGGCTCTTGACTCTTTGTGAAATCTTTACCTAGCCTTTGTAACACTGCAACAAGGACAAATACGACAAGGAGTGGAATTTGTAAATGGGTATGTGTGACCTTTTGTGCAAACATGCGGTAGATCATGAGCAAAAAAAAAAAAACAAACCATCAGTTTCTACCAGTAAAAAGCATTGGCAGGGCTTCCCTGGTGGCGCAGTGGTTGAGAGTCCGCCTGCCGATGCAGGGGACACAGGTTCGTGCCCCGGTCTGGGAAGATCCCACATGCCGCGGAATGGCTGGGCCCATGAGCCATGGCCGCTGAGCCTGCGCGTCCGGAGCCTGTGCTCCGCAACGGGAGAGGCCAAAGCAGTGAGAGGCCCGCGAACCGCAAAAAAAAAAAAAAAAAAAAAAAATAGCAGTTTCTTCCAAAAGTAAGTATAGTCTCACCATACAATCCAGCAGTCGCACTCTTTGGTATTTCCTCAGATGAGCTGAAAACTTACATCCACACCAAAACCTGCACACAAAGGTTTATAGTAGTTGTATTTGTAATTGCAGAAAAAATTGGAAGCAACCAAGATGTCCTTCAGCACGTGAGTGGATAAATAAAGGGTCATACATCATACAATGGAATATTATTCACCAATACAAGGAAATGAGCTATAAAACCACTAAACGTGGAGGAAACTTAAAGGCATATTACTACGAGAAAGAAGTCATCTGGAAAAGACAAAACTATGGAAGCGGTAAAATGATCAGTGGTTGTCGGGTGGGAGAGGGGATGATTAGGCAGAGCACAGAGGATTTTTAGGCAATGAAACTATTCTGTATGGTATTATAAGTGTAGATACATGTCATTATACATTGGTCAAATCCATAGACCGTACACCACCAAGAGTGAATAAATTAAACTAAGGACTCTGGGTGATAATGAGGTGTCAGTGCAGGTTCTTCGATTGTAACAAATGTTCCTTTCTGGTGTGGATGCTGGTGGAGGAGCCTGGGAACGAGTATGTTGGAATCCTCTGTATTTTCCATTTAGTTTTTTTGCAAAGTACTCTGCAAAATTAAAGTCTATTAATGAAAAGAAAAGTAACGTGTAAGTCTGGGGGTGTGGTGAGGTAAACAACAGTAGAACTGAGCATCAGAGAAAGAATACGAGCGGATGTCCTAGGCATTGGGCTGGCCCTAGAGGCCAGGAGAGTGTACGGATGCACATCAAATTAACTGAGCACCTCTTACATGCCTGTCATATTTACATCCCCAGTATCTTCACAAAATTCTCGCACTGTAATTCTGGCTCAGAGAATATCAATGAATTTTTTTGCTGAAGGTCCCACGACTAGAAAGTAGCAAAGCGCAGGTTTGAATGCCATTTCTGCTGACTCTAAGTCCAGTTCTCCCCTCTAAGTAACTGCTGGAAAGCTCAAAGCAGTGACTACCGAAAAGTTTGCTTTACAAAAGACATCACGCTTCAGGTTCAACTTTGCACATACGCATACAGAGGGGGTCCATGGATGGACTGACTTTGTGGATGAAGGGACAACACAAAACCACATCAACAGCATCACATTTATTTACTTCACCATTAAAAGAAAAATAAGAGGCTGCAGGGAAGGTGATAGGGAAGGAGAACTGAATAGAGAATTGTTATTACTATCCAGAGTAATAGCCTTTCTGGAATTTCCCATACCAAGGACAAAGCTTCCCCTGGGGGTCACCCTCTCTGCCATGATGAGGAAGGAAAGCTTCTGCAGCTCTGGAGAGGGGCCAGGGAAGGGGGCCTCACAGTCTGTGACAATGCCGACCTCCCCAAGTCTCCTTTCTTCTCTACAGTGCATGCCAGGGACACGGCCCATCTTCCTCACCTCTTCATGGCCACACTCATCTTATTGTTCCATCTCCAAGCCTGGCTGGAAAGGAAGATAAAGCCTCCCCACCTTCCTATTTCCGTGCTGCTCCAAGAAAACAAAGTCTGCATTCCATATTGCTTCAGGAAAACAGAAGACACACACACACACACACACACACACACACACACACACACACAATTTCAGTACCTTACAAAGCTCTGGTGTTAATGTTACTATTCTAACATCCAACACCCTTTGCAGGTGGTAATTATAGGTCCCTTTTAGAGTCCCCACCCAACCACCCATTTTTAATATCCTAAGGGTGCTCACCTGAAATCTCCCTTATTCTGATGAAGATCTTTCCAAAGGCCATGGAGAGCCCTATTCCCAGGCCACTTTGCCATAATCGATCCAGCGCTGGGTGGCAAAATTGATGGCTTCCGCGCAGTTGAAGCCAGAGTGGTAGCCATAGGGAAACGTCACCATGAACTCTGCAGCCTCCTGAGTGACCCGACCGAAGGGGATGCCGTTGTCCTTGAGGACCGTGGGCGAGATGACGGCCACCTTGTGCCGTAGGAAGGCCTCACAGCCCCGCAAGCTGCCTGGGAAAAGCTCCCTGGCCAGGCGTTCCAGGCGCCGGCCGTGCTCCAGCGGCACCGCGTACCAAGTCTTGGGCTCCCCGAAGTGCAGGTAGCTGATGCTGTAAAGGTCCATGTCCTCCGTGTGCCAGGCGAAGGCGGTCTTCCACATGCCAAAGTAAAGGTAGGGGGTGTTGATGCCTTCGATGACCACTCCGCACTCCTGTTCCAGCAGGTCCTGAATGGTTCCCAGGTGTCCAAGGTTCCATTGCTTGGGGTTTTTATCGAATAAGGAGCCACTGACGTCCGCACCATATACTGGTGAATCATAGGGGCGTGGTTTCCAATATTTTCGCTCCAGATCCTCAAAATCAGAGTAAAATGGAGTCTGGTGTCTTTCACTGTTTGTTAAGCGGCGATACTCGCTCATCGTCATGGCTTTCTTCTTTTTGTGGGGCTGAGTAAACACACCTGCCTGCCCAGTGGTCACCTGCTGGAGGGGAGCGGCTATTAAGATGTCATCGATATCACTGTACATCTGTCTGGCTTTCCATCCTTTCGGTGGAATTACCTTGGTTAGGCCAGCTCGGTGTGCACCTTGCCACTCCACGTAAACAATATATTTGCTGAAATCTTCAAATTCTACCAAATGAGGTGGTACCTTCTCTAGGCTTGTCAAACCACCAGAAGGACTCCACTCTTGTCAGCATTGTGGAGCCAAAGGAAATCCAGTATTTCCCAGAGGAGACGGCTCTCTGAGCCAAGTCCTGCCTCAGCCTGCAGCTCTGTGAGTTTCCTCTGTTGGGGGTATAAGTGCCTGAGACCTCTCCAGATTCCCAGGCTTGAGCGCATGGGTGGCTTCTCACCTCACTGTAGCAGAAAGTCTCTTCATGGAAGTTTCCAAGCCAAACCTAAAGAAAGTAAAAAATATTGAAAATAAGTGGATGACAAAACAAACTGATTTAACATCAAGTAAAAGAAAATTGTATAGCAATCTTAATCTCAAAGTTTAAATTTAAGGGCAAAAAGTACACTCTTTTGGTAGGCACGTAAACTGGTACAGCTATGGTGCATACTATGGAAAACCGTATGGAGGTTCCTCAAAAATTGTAAATAGAACCACCATATGATGTTGCAGTCTCACTTCTGGGTATATAGCTAAAGGAAATAAAAACAGAATATCAAGGAGATCTCTGCCCTCCCACATTCACATTGGATAAGATATGGAAACAACCACCATGTCAGGCGATGGTTGAATGGATACAGAAGATGTGGTACATAGATACAATGGAATACTACTCAGCCATAAAAAGAATGAAATTTTGTCATTCACAACAATATGGTTGGTCTTGGAGGGTATTATGTCCAGTAAAATAAGACAGAGAAAGACAAATATGGCATGGTATCACTTTTATGTGGAATGTTAAAAAAAGAAAAAAGAGTAAAACTTACAGAACCAGAGTAGAAAAGTGGTTGCGGGGGAGGGCAGGGAAGGGAGGGTAAAAGGGTACACGTGAATAAAGTCTCAGGAGCTAATGTTAGCCATGGTGATTATAGTTGATAACAATGTGATGTATAGTTGAAATTTTCCAGAAGAGTAGGATTTAAATGTTCTTACCAAAGAAAGTAAATATATGAAGGAAATGTGTTAATTAACTAGATGGGGGGAATCCTTTCACAATGTATATCAAATCACCACAAAGTTGACTGAATATTTTACAATTTTAAAAGTCAATTATACAGCAATCAAGCTGAAATTTAAAAATAAAGAATTAGGACAAATCATAAGACAGAAAAAGAGGAATATCTAACTGAACAGTAAGGACATTAAGCAAGCTTGAAAAGAAAGGACTTAAGCACTCAACTCAAGAAATTGGATGGCTTAACCCAAAAGATAAATTAGGGAAAGGAAAACAATGATATAAGCTGAAACAATTACAAAAGAAAACATAACACCCAATAGAAATGATGACTGAAACCAAAATGCAATTTGTAGACCATTAAAAGTGTAAAAACATAAGCATAAGAGAAAAGAGAGAAAAGCACAAGCATATCACGTTATAATAAAACAGGGGACACAGATAAAAATCTACCACTATAGAAAGAGTGCCTATGTAAACAAAAGCAGGAAAAAAGTACACAACACAAATAGACACATCCTTAACAAGCATTATCCTTAATGTGTAAATACTTGAAACATTCTAATTAAAATCGAATCACTAATTTGCATTGATAGACAAATTATTAGAAATATAGGGTTCACTCAAAATGGGAGAAAATATTTGCAAATGAAGCAACTGACAAAGGATTGATCTCCAAAATTTACAAGCAGCTCATGCAGCCCAACATTATAAAAACAAACAACCCACTCCAAAAATGGGGAGAAGACCTAAATAGACATTTCTCCAAAGAAGATATACAGATTGCCAGCAGAAACATGAAAGAATATTCAACATCGTTTATCATTAGAGAAATGCCGATCAAAGCTACACTGAGATATCATCCCACACCGGTCAGAATGGCCATCATCAAAAAATCTACAAACAGTAAATGCTGGAGAGGGTGTAGAGAAAAGGGAACCCTCTTGTACTCTTGGTGAGAATGTAAATTGATACAGCCACTATGGAGAACAGTATGGACGTTCCTTAAAAAACTACAAATAGAACTACCATACGACCCAGCAATCCCACTACTAGGCATATACCCTGAGAAAACCATAATTCAAAAAGAGTCATGTACCAAAATGTTCATTGCATCTATATTTACAATAGCCAGGACATGGAAGCAACCTAAGTGTCCATCAACAGGATGAATGGATAAAGAAGATTTGGCACATATATACAATGGAATATTATTCAGCCATTGAAAGGAATGAAACTGAGTTATTTGTAGTGAAGTGGACGGACCTAGAGCCTGTCATATAGAGTGAAGTAAGTCAGAAAGAGAAAAACAAACACCGTATGCTAACACATATATATGGAATCTAAAAAAAAAAAATTGTCATGAAGCACCTAGGGGCAAGATGGGAATAAAGATGCAGACCTACTACAGAATGGACTTGAGGATACGGGAGGGGGAAGGGTAACCTGGGACAAAGTGAGAGAGTGGCACGGACATATATACGCTCCCAAATGTAAAATAGATAGCTAGTGGGCACCAGCCACATAGCACAGGGAGATCAGCTCGGTGCTTTTTCACTACCTAGAGGGGCAGCATAGGGAGGGTGGGAGGGAGGCAGTTGCAAGAGGGAATAGATAGGGGCACATATGTATAACTGATTCACTTTGTTATAAAGCAGAAACTAACACACAATTCTAAAGCAATTATATTCCAAGAAAGATGTTAAAAGAAAAAAAAGAAATATAGGGTTCAACCAAGTTTCTAGACACTCATTAGCAAACAAAATCTATAGATCCCATACATCAGTTAACAATCAATTATAAAGTGAAAGAGTAAAATGGTTTTAATCCCTGTACTAACAGAAATACATGGCCCCAATGAAGAAATCTAAAAATGATATGCATGCAATGCTTGTACTTTAAATGCATAAATAAATGTGAATTTTACCAGGGAAAAAAAGTTGCTTTCTCGTATGAAGTGTCATCCTTTTCATCTTTATGCTTTAAAAAAAAAAAAAAAGGCCAAAAAAGTGCTTGCCTTCTGCCAGTCTAAAATCTTAATTCCAAATGATGATACACAGGACCCAGAAAATGGTTTCCTTGAAGGATTCAGCCTCTGAATGAAACAGGCTGTGTCAAAGGCTGGCTATATATGTCCTACACCAATCTCAATTCAATCAGTACCACCCCAAATCTAATACCCTCATATGCAATCAAAATCTCTAATTTGATCCCACATATTTTACAAGTCCCTTCCAATGGACACACTCCTTACCCACTTCTAGAAACCCTCTCATTCCCATTAGATCGCAGTTCACTAAATGAGGTGCTTTTTCCTGAAAATCTTTGTGATTTTTACCAAGAAAATATTAAGAAAACAATTAACTTCACAAGTTGGAAAACAGTTTAAAAATAAAAACTCAAAAAAGGATATCCAAATGTATAGTTCGCTCTCTCTATATATGCATAAATAGTTTCATTTTTTAAAACTTCTGGTAGGAAAATAACTTTTGCTCATAAGCACAAATTACAGAAATAAAGTGACCTATCTTCTACCAACAAAATCCTGATTCCAGTTGGAGATATTCAAGGACCCAGAGAGAGAGACAGTGTTCTCTGGGCAGCTGGCCTCCAAATGCAGACCCATGTCCTGATGGCTCTGGCTTTCTACCTGGGCAAAGGTATAATTTGATCAGCACCAGTCAACGGTAATTGCTCTCGTTGGTCAGCCCACTTTGTCTGCGCACTTTTGATTTTTTAAACCAATCTTACAGCGAACTAAGAGGTTGAAAATAAAAGGAGTGGGAAAGTCAAACCAAGCAAATATTAAACAAAAGAAACCTGGTCTAGCAGCAATTAATATCGAATGTATTTATAAGGTAAAAGAAGGGCACCTTATAGTTATGAAACAGAAAAACTCGTGGGAAAGATTACAATGATGCACTTTACGCACCTAGACACATAGCACTGAGACATAGAACACAAAGACTGAGAATTATAAGGTAAAACTGACATATTTGCAATGATGGTGTGAGGTTTTTTGTTTTTTTTTTTAAACACCGTTCTTCCAGAAACTGATACATGAGGACAGAAGAAAATGTTATAAAAGTTTAAACAATTAAGTTAAAAACTTTGATTATATTTCCTACAGCAACCACATAGCAAAATGCTTTTCAACACATATAAAACATTTACAAAAATTTACCGCTGTTAAGACCACATAATAAATCTCAATGAAAATTCCTTAGAATCAATGTATTGAGTACCATCTTGATCAATCTATTATTTCAATCATGAAATAAAATTGAAAGTCAATAATGAAAAAAGGGAACACCACCATATTTATTTAAAAATGAATATCCACATAACATCTAAAACAATATCCATATAATAGCTAAAAATCTATTGATTTTTATGTTGTCTGCAAGTAGTTAGTAAAAACTAAACCAAAATACCTCAGAATTATTTGAAAGAAAAAAGAGATAAAAATGATAAAACAATTCAAAAAACAAAAGGGAAAACAACCATATACAAAAATATAAATGATTAAAAAAATAGAAGTTTGTAATTTAAAAAATAAAATAAAGAAAGAACCGGTTAATAAATTATATAGTACTCCCTGCTACAGGAAGAGAGTGCTCCCTGGGTGTGAGAAGCTGGTGCAGAGTGGCAAGTGGTGATGGGACTCGGGGAGGGGTAGTCATTTTATAGAGGTGGATCCTGCCAAACACCATTTTAACCAGGTCAACATCAAGAGTCATAAAGTGGGAATTCCCTAGCAGTCCAGTGGTTAGCACTCTGCGCTTTCACTGCCAAGGGCCCAGGTTTGATCCCTGGCCAGGGAACTAAGATCCCACAAACTGCGAGGCGTGGCCAAAAAAAAAAAGCCATAAATTACTTTGATAGTATATGTCCTTGATATGATGTGATTAAAATGTGACAAAATTCCCTCCGTAATCTTCCTCCAAAAAAAACAGAGAAACCCAAGATAATCATAAGAAAAGCATCAAATTCCAATAGAGGGGCATCCTACAATATACCTGACCAGTATTCCCCCAGATTGTCAGGTTTCTATACAAACTTTTGGTCAAAAACAAGGAAAGTCTGAGAATCTGTTACAGCCAAGAGAAACCTAAGGAGACATGAAAACTATATGTACTTTGATATTTTACATGAGATCTTGGAACAGAAAAAGGGCGTTGGGTAAAAGGTGAGGAAATCTGAACCAATGATAGCCTTTAGTAGACAATAACATATTGACATTGGTTCATTAATTGTCATCAATATACCATGGGAATTAACATGTTACTAATAGGGGGACATGGGAGTGGGGTCGGGTCAATACTCCCTGATCCACGTGCTCAATGCTCTGTAAATCTAAAACTGCCCAAAAGTTTAGGTATTACTAAATATAATATTGTAAATAATAAATAAACAGGAGAAGGCATTAATAAACAATATTAGAATGAAAAAAATTTGAAACATAATCTGAGTTTTGGAAACAGTCTACGATACAGCACATTATAAACCAAATGAGTCTATGAACCACTATGTGACATAATCTTTTAGAGCACTTTTTAAAATATTTTAAATTATGAAATATAAAGTGTTCACAGAAATCTATAAAGCATATATGTACACTTCAACAAATAACTATAGAGTGAGCAGAAGTGGAACCACTACCCAGGTCAAGAAATGCAACATTGCCAGGCACCTGGCTGCCTGACTTGTGCTCTTTTGCCCAGATTACAGCCCCTTCTGCCTCCTGGACTGACCTTATCCTAACTATTCACATAGTAATTTTGGTAAACATTATAAAATTAAAACTCTGTCCATTTTTGAAAACTTTATATAACCTTGAAGAAACACAATTGTATTTATGTCCGTTAGCATATTTTTGGTGTCGTTTTTCATCACTTACGCCCTTGCATGCAGCTGGACTTTTCTGTTTCAGTGCTGTAAAGTATTCAACCATATAAACTTTCTACTGTTGATGGGGCTTTGGGTTGCTTCCACTTTGGGCCTCTCACAAACAGCGTTGCTCTGAAAATTTTCTGACGTGTATACTGGCCATAGAATACGTAAACTTAAACTTGCCAAAATTTTTCAACACATTTTACCAGTTTACGCACTAGCTGCACGCAAGGGTGCTCATCACCCTTCACTTCTGCAAACCTTTGGTGATTTTCTGCCTTTTCAGTTTTAGCAGATCAGGTGAGGGCACAGGGGTACCTCATACTGATTTGCATTTACTTGGTTACTAATAGGGGTGAACCAATTTTTCTGATGATTATTGGCTGATTGGAGGTGCTCCTTCAGGAAGTGCCTCATCAAGTATTTTGTCCATTTTTCTGCTGGGTTGTCTGTCTTGGTAGTAGTTATATGTTCTGCTTATTAGTTCTTTACTGGGTATGAGTAACACGATATCTGTTCTCACTCTTTGATTTGTCTTTTCACTCTCTTTTTCATTTTTTTTTTTTTGATCAACAGAAGTTTCTCTGTACCTCTAACAGAATATTATTAAAAATAGCTAATATTGGGCTTCCCTGGTGGCGCAGTGGTTGAGAGTCCGCCTGCCGATGCAGGGGACACGGGTTCGTGCCCCGGTCTGGGAAGATTCCACATGCCCCGGAGCGGCTAGGCCCGTGAGCCATGGCCGCTGAGCCTGCGCGTCCGGAGATTGTGCTCCGCAACGGGAGAGGCCACAACAGTGATAGGCCCGCGTACCGCAAAAAAAAAAAACTAATATTCAGTGATCCATGTGGTGATGTCCCGCTCTCCTGGCCCGGGCCTAAGTTACGCCAGACAAGGGACGGACATTCTTGGCAAACGGGACCACTCTTCTTGTTCTGTCCGCGGGCCCATCGTCTCTCTTGTCACGCCCTCCCGGCCTGTCGAGGGGTGTGTGGAAGGCAGGGGTGGTGGTCTCCGGCCCTGACCCTCGGTCTCCCGCACCCTGCCTCACGGCGTGGGCGGGGACGTGGTCCTGGGACGCAGAAGACACTCTCGCTTCGCCTCCTTGGCGTGTGCCCAGCGAGCGGTCCTCTCCGCGTTGGTGGGGGGCCGTCCTGCCGCTGCGCTGCGCGCCCCTGCCGGCGCGTGAGCGTGCCTTGCTTGGTCCTCTGTGGTTCCCCTGGAGCGCTCCAGGTCGTCCCTGAGGTGCCCGAGGCCAAGCGGTGGTGTCGTTCCCTTTTCCCAGCGTGCTCCTCGGGTCCCCGCCGCGGTGGTGTGTCCCGTGAGTGGCTCTCTTGGGGGAATCGAGACGGTAAAGGGAGGCGTGCCTCTGTTTCTCTCCCTCGGTGGGGGACAGGTGCCGCCTCGTCGCCGTCGTCCTCCCACGGTATGCTGTTGGGGGCACTGACTGTGGCCAGGTGAACGCCACGTGTGCCGCCACCACTTGTGGGGGGGCGAGGAAAGCACGCGGGCGTGGGTGCGATCGTGTTGGGCCCGGGCCTGTGAGAAGGGGGTCTGTCGCGCTTCTCGGGCGCGCTCCCTCCTTCCGGAGCCCGATGGACATGCCTGGGGGCGGCAGAGGTTATGCCCCCGGCTGTGGCCGCGAACGCTCCTGTGGGCCGTGTGCTTACCCATACCGCAGACCCCCCCCCCGCCCACCCCGCGCCCAGTCGTGGACTTGGCGGCTCGTGGAGCGCCTCCCTGGGCCTAAACGAGAGAGACGATGGAAAGGGGATAACGCACCATAGGTGACAAAGCCTTCTCTAGCGATCCGAGAGGGAGCCTTGGGGTACCGGACCCCCAGCCGCTGCCCCTCCCAAGCGTGCAGTGGTCACGGTGACGACTGCCAGAGCACGTGGGCAGAGCCCCTCGCCTTCTTGGGAGGGCTTGCGCCGGCCCAGCGGTGTGGCCGAGCGCCGTTCTCTGCGTACCGCGGGCCGCGCCTCCCCCCTCTGACTCGGGGGAGGGTCGCGCTAGGCCAGCGTCCGGCGCGGGGCCGCGGGTGCGCGTGCGCGTGTGCGTGCGCGTGCGGTGACCCCGGTGGCGAGCCCAAGGGGGCGGGGACGCCCGGATGTCCCGGTTCCCCAGTCCCGCAGCCCCGAGAAGCCCGTCGCGCCTGCCCTCACCGCGAGTCGCAGCCGTTGGCGGTGGGTGGGCACAGTGCGCGTCGCCTCGCTCGGGAGCGTTTTCCTGTGGCGCGAGCCCCGGGGTTCGGACTTAGATGAAGGCGGATCTGGCGAGGGCGGAGGGGTTGAGTTTGGGTGGACGGGTCCCTCCGTGCCACGCAGGGGGACCGTCGCACGCGGGCCCTGACGGCGGGGCCGGGTCGTGGGAGTCCCCAGGGTGGCTGGGGCCGGCCGGCGTCTCAGGCGTCGTGGGACCGCCCTCGTGTGTGTGGCGGTGGGACCCCGCGCTTGTTTTCCTGTTGGCCCGGTCGTGTCTCGGCCCTTCCTCTTGGGCAGCGCCCCGCGCCCCTGCCCCGCGGCCCTCGCCGTGTGTGCGTGCCGCCACCTCCCCGTCGCCAACGGCCCTCACCCGCCCCGACCCCTCCGCGCCCCCTTCCCCGTCTGGGACCGAGTCGGCCTCGTCCACGTGAGGGTGTCGCCCCCCTGGCCGCCTCCGCCGGCGGCGTCCCCGGGTGGAGTGCTCACGGTTCCCGAGGCGGGGGAGTCGGGCCCGGCGGAGGTGTGTGTGGGACCGGCGTGGCGGCCGGTGTGCGCGCGGGAGAGTGTTGTCGCGGGCCGGCCGCGGCTCGTGGGTGTTTGGCGGTGGTGGTCCCGAGCCTCGCGACGGGGGCCCCTGGCGGGGGGTCCGAGGAGGCCAGTCTGCGTCCTGGGTGCTGCGGGACCGCCCCTGCGCTGGAGGCCTCTGGCGGTGAGACCCCGTGTGGAGCCTGGCGGCCGAATCTTGTCCTGGCCCTTAGGATGGCCCCCGGGCCCCCTCGCGTCGGCGCAAAAAAAAAAAAAAAAAAAGCTAATATATGATGACTATCTAATGCCAGACACTGTTCAATGCACTCTGCATAGAAGAATTTATTTATGCCTTATCTTCATAGTGACCCTATAAGGGAAATCCTATGAACCCTATTTCTCAGATGAGGAAACCGCATCAAGGAGATATTAAGAAACTTGCTCAAGGTGACAGATCTAGTAAGTAGGGAAGTATTCAAGCAAGAATCTCCAAGATGATTCCTTCAAAGAAGAACAAAGAGGGGTGACTTCTCCTCCACCGAACTGTGATATTTGAGCCGCAGTGGACAAATATATCTACGTACAGAATAGAGAGGCCAGACACAGACACATGGATCGATATGTGGGAGTCTGCCTATGATGGAGGTAGTGTACCAAACCAATGGGCAAGGATGGGCTATTCAGTATGTGGTAGTGGCATTTGCACTATTGGGGGGGGGTAGAATTGGAGCTTGACCGCATACCACTTACATAAATAAATTTGAGGTGCATTACAGACGGATACAGCACAGAATTTTAAGAGAAAATACTGAAGAATGTCTTTATGAACTCAGGGTGGAACAATGTCTTAGAGAACCAAAAGCACCATGATGGGAATGTCGGATATATTTAAATGATTCCAGACTAATGACTCTACTGGTTAATTTCACATGTAGACTGGGCTAAGAGATGCCCAGATAGCTGGTAAAGCATTACTTCTGTGTGTTGTGCATGGCTGTTCCGGGAAGAGATTAGCACTTGCATCAGTAGACGGAGTAAAGATCACCTTCACCACTGCAGCTGGGATTACCCAAACCACTGAGAACCCAAATGCAACAAAAGAGCAGAGGAACGGTGTATTTACTCTCTGCTTGAGCAGACGCATCCGTCTTCTCTTGCTTTGGGACATCTGACATGGGCTCTCCTGGTTCCCAGGCTTTCGAACCCAGACCCAGCCATATTCCCCGCTCTCCATCTTGCAGACGGCCCATCTGACAGATCGTGGGATTCCTCAGCCTCCATAACCAAATGAATGAGTTCCCCTACTAAGAGCTATACATATATCTCCTATGGGTTCTATTACTCTGAAGAACCCTGAGTAATACAATGACGTCAAAAATTAAAAGAAATTACAGTCTAGGAGAAGTTTGTCATCATACATGAAACAGACAATGAATTAGTATTCTGAATATCACATAACAAGAACAAAAAATAGTCAAACCAAAAAAAGTAGGCAGAGCTTTAGAATAAGTAACTCAGAAAAGAGGAAATCCAAATGGCCAGTAAATACAAGAAGATGTGCAGGATCCCTAGCAATCAGAGAAGCCATTCTCTGCCCATTTTGATTAGGTCTGACAATATAAAAAAGTGGGTCAAGATATGGAGAAACCAGAGCTCTCCCACACTGCCAATAGAGGTGGAAATTGGAGGGCAAGCTGGCTTTGCCTGAAAAGTTAAAAGTGAACCTAAATATAACCCAGAAATCCTATATACAAAGCTGTTCTCTAAAGCATTGTTTGAAATAACAAAGACTTCGAAATGACCCTATTGTCCATCATCAGCAGAGTGAATAAAATAAAATAAATTATACAGATCTAGTTGACTTTGTTGAACTGACTAGGAACTATAGATAGGAAAGTCTTTAGATCTTGTAACTGTAAAATGTGATGGTGGGGGTAAGTTGTTAAAACCACACGACATACTACTTTCGGTTTCGTAGCCTTTTGTCTACAAACTTGATGAATATACACTGTATTCGTGATTGTTATTTTTCAGAAGTGGAGAGAGGCCTAGGAGAGATCGTGGCAGTGAGAACAGAGGTGGCTCTTATCCTTGCCTCTATGTAATTGTCGTTGTCAATGTCCCTTGCTTTTCCAAGATTAAGTATAGCAAAAACTTACTGGACATGGAAGAACAGCTGGATTTGGGCATCTTTTCCTGAGAAGAGTGGTCCGGATTGTGAGTATCCAAACTGAGTGTGCAGGTTGACTTGAAATAAAATAGAATTTTCAGTAGAATTGCTTGATGAACCCCCTTCATTACCACCCCCAGCTCCTGATCCTTTCAAGAAGACTATTTTTTTTTTCTTAACGGAAGTATACTTGATTTGCCATATTGTGTTAGTCGCCGGTGTACACAAAAGTGATTGTTATATACATATTTTTTCAGATTATTTTTCATAATAGGTTATTACAAGATAATGAATACAGTTCCCTGTGCTATATAGCAAATCCTTGTGTTATTTTTGTTTTTTTTTTTTGTTTTGCTTTGCAAATCCTTGTTGCTTATGTGTTTTCTGTACAGTAGTGTGTATCTATTAATCCCATACCCCTAATTTATCCCTCCCCTGCTCCCTTTCCCCTTAGCTAACCACAAGTTTGTTTTCTATGTCTGTGAGTCTGTTTCTGTTCTGTATATAGAGTCATTTGTATTGTTTTTGAAATTACACATGTAAGTGATATATTTGTCTTTTTCTGTCTTACTTCACTTTGTATGATATTCTCTATGTCCATCTATGCTGCTGCAAGTGGCAATATTTCATCTTTTTCTGGCTAATATTCCATGGGATGTATGTATCACTTCTTCTTAAACCAGTCATCTGTTGAAGGGCACTTGGTTTGTTTCCATGTCTTGGCTATTGTAAATAGGGCTGCTGTGAACACTGGGGTGCATGTATCTTTTCGAATTAGAGTTTTCGTCTTTTCCTGATATACGCCTAGGAATGGGATTGTTGGATCATATGGTAGCTCTATTTTTAGTTTTTTTAAGGAACATCCATACAGTTTTCCATAGTGGCTAAACCAATTTGCATTCCCACTGAAAGTGTAAGAGGGTTCCCCTTCATCCACACCCTCTCCAGCATTTATTATTTGTAGACATTTTGATGATGGCCATTGTGACAGGTGTGAGGTGATACCCCTGTGTGGTTTTGATTTGCATTTCTCTAATAATTAGTGATGTTGAACATCTTTTCATGGGCCTGTTGGCCATTTGTAAATCTTCTTTTGAGAACTGCTTACTTAGGTCAAGAACACTAATTTAGGAACCAGTGTACTGGTAAAACTAAACTGTATTTTTAACATTGCTTCTTTTTATTGGGCAAAGGAAATTTTGTTTCAACTATAAAAGTGAAGTGAAAACATAAGGAGTGTAGTGGAAGAAATATTTTCTGAAATTTATTTTTGTTTCTTTTCCTTCAAAACCCCCAATTTTGTTATCCTAGGCTATTTGGAGCGTGTATCTGCCGGGAAGAGATTGTGATATCCCTGAAAAGTAACAAGGAAAATTTCAGGTTCTAAAATTTAAAATAACAATATGAGCCAGGCTACTGTCTTCATAGAGGCTTCTCAGAGTTCCCATATTTCTCTGCACTGCCATATCCACAACTGACCTAAATTAAAGGACCAAAAGCCCTCAAGATCTCAGTTACTTATCACATGAAAAGTTACTCCTTGCTCATATGACATCTACTATGGTCCAGTTGCTCTCCAGGGCTGCTGCCTTCTCAGTAATTCCAGTCTGCTTCCATCATGTGGTTCCACCATCTCAATACAGGGCTTAATCATCTTTTCAGCCAAGCATGTCACTGCCATCCTCCACTGAGGATCCTGAGTTCAGTCTCTCAGCTTCAGTTTTCCACAGAATATACTACCACAGAGTTGCCTAGCTGCATGGTGATAGGGAGGACACATGGGCTTTTGCTACTGCTCAATCAGAACTTCAAAGAAGGCTTACTTTTTCCGTGCTCCTGCCTGTAGTTTTACATGGTGCTTCAAATTCCACAATCTTACTGAAATTCTATAGATGACAGCTGGAAGGAAGAGAGATGTGGTTTGAGTCTCTGAAATGTTTCCTTCTGCATCCAAACTATCATTTTCAATTTCCAAAATTTATTCTGAGTTTGGCCACTTCTGTGCATTCTCAACACTATGGCCTAAGTCAGTAACCATCGATTCTCACCTGTATTACTTAGATGTTCTATCTACTTCTCCTGCCCCCAAGGGGTCCACAGAACAATTAAGGTGATTAGTTAAATATGCAAATTATATCATGTCAAGTGCTATTTTAAACTTCCAATGCCTTCTCATTTCAAGTTGAAAAATCTCAAATATTTAACATGAGCTACAAGATCCTGCCTCTCCCTTCTCTAGCCCCAGATACAAATGAACTTCCTCTCTATACACACAAAAGCACCAAGCTCTATGTTAGGGCTGTTACACTTGTTGTTTTATCCAAGTGGACATCAGCTCTGGACCTTCCTTCTTGTCATTTGGGACTCAGAAAGGTCTCCTGCTTTATGAAGTATCCCCTGACCACCGGAACCACACCGCCCATTCTGCACTATCACCCCACCCCCTTTAATCTTTCCACAGAACATATGCCCACTTGAAATTGTCTTGTTCATTTATTTGTGGATTTGTTTATTGGGATGTATCAATGACTTAACCATGTGAAATGTACGTAGAGCATTGAGAAGGCAGTGGAGACTTGGAGAGAAGATTTTCACATGCTGGCACTTTTTGCCCTGTGTTTGCTCATCTCTCCTAGCAACCTGGATCAGCCAAGTGCCAGGTGATTTCCTCCAAGTCTCCCTTCAGGTAGGGCTGCAAACCAAATCCCCCAACACAGCCAGCCAGCTGGAACCCAACAATCAACCCCAAACTCACTCACCAACATCACACAAGGCAACAACCTCAGAAAAATAAGTTTTGCTTGAAATGTGTTGATATAATTATTAAGAAAAGTGCAAGAAAAGCGACCAACTCTCAGTTGACTGAATGAACAACACAAAATAAAGTCAGATTTTAATATTCCAGTTACCTTTAATATATTTAGTAAAGTCAGATTTTATCATTCTGGTTACCATACTGGCAGAGAACACATTTTAAATACATCGAAGACTCAGAAAGATTATCAATTATTATCTGAGTCTCTACTGACCTAACTGGTCACAAGGGCCTAGTTTGGCAAGAAAAGCGGGAAGGGAAGGGGGAAGAGGAAAAGGAGGGAGACTAGAGGCTAATCAAAGCCCAGGATTCTTTAGAAGTTGAGCAGCATCCAGAGCTGGCCCACGGGATGGGAGTCTGAGGTAGATTGGGCTCTGGCGACCTCAGCAGGACCTAGTTTCCAGAGACACTAGAGTGTCCAGTGCATGAATCCTCAGTTTGTGACACAGGAGTTAGCAGTGTCCAAAGATTCCAGGGTCTGGAAGGAAGAACAAACTTTGGCGAATTTGGTAAGCACCACGGACCCAGCAGGTCCAGCGGCAGCACAGGAGGGACTCATGCAAGACTAGTGACATTCAAATAGCCAATGCTCTGAAATGTCAATGCGACCAGTCTCAAAGGATCCCCACGCAAGAGCAGTGGGGTAGAAAGGCATCCCCTGGGCTTAGGGGGCAAGGCCACAACCACACCCAGAAGCCTTGGCGGGATGCTGGAGCCCTGGGCTCAGCGGATCAGCGTTGTCCGGCGACGGTGCATCCACAGGCAGGGGCTGAGCCTCTGGGTCCTGAGCAATGTCCAAGGAAAGCCTCCTCTTAGCCCTGGGGGGAGCAGTTGGCTCCTGAGTCCCCTGTTTCCAAGGACGACGACGAGGGCCACATCTTCCAGCTGGGTGGCGATCCGGGGCAGACGGACCTCGGGTCGGCGGCTGAGTCGGGCCGGGCTCCCCGGAGGTGCAGGTGGCCTCAGCCTCGAACTGGGCGGCCGAGCAAGAACCCCGGGCCGGCGAGGAGCGCCGGGACACAGCACTCACAGGCACTCGGTGGCGGGTCTCACCGTCCGCGGCTACAGGCCTATGGGGGCGCCGAGCGCGGCGTGGCTGGTGGTGCCTCAGGCCCAGAGCGGCTCCCCAGGGCGCGGGGACCTCCCTCCAGGCGTCCAGGCCCTGGCTGCTGAGCTCCGTGGGCTGCGTGTGGTCCACCACGGTCTGGTCCTGCCCGCGTTTCCACAGCTCGTAGCGCTCCGGTTGCAGGATGCGCACGAAGACGTCCATGGAGAAGGCGACACGGCCTTCCCCGCAGCTGCACTGCGACGCCACTTTGCCATAATCAATCCAGCGCGGGGAGGCGAAATTGATGGCTTCGGCGCAGTTGAAGCCGTGGTTGAAGCCAGAGTGGTAGCCATAGGGAAACGTCACCATGAACTCTCCAGCCTCCTGAGTGACCCGACCGAAGGGGATGCCGTTGTCCTTGAGGACCGTGGGCGAGATGAGAGCCACCTTGTGCCGCAGGAAGGCCTCACAGTCCCGCGAGCTGCCCGGGAAAAGCTCCCTGGCCAGGAGTTCCAGGCGCCGGCCGTGCTCCGGGGGCACCGCGTACCAAGTCTTGGGCTCCCCAAAGTGCAGGTAGTTGATGCTGTAAAGGTCCATGTCCTCCGTGTGCCAGGCAAAGGCAGTCTTCCACATGCCAAAGTAAAGGTAGGGGGTGTTGACGCCTTCGATGACCACTCCGCACTCCTGTTCCAGCAGGTCCTGAATGGTTCCCAGGTGTCCAAGGTTCCACTGCTTCGTGTTTTCATCGAATAAGGAGCCACTGACGTCAGCCCCATATACTGGTGAGCCATAGGGGCGTGTTTTCCAGTATTTTCGCTCCAGGTCTTTAAAATCCAAGTGTGGTGGAGTCCCATATTTTTCAGTCTTTGCTAAGTGGCGGTACTCACCCACGGTCATGGCCTTCTTATTTTTGTGGTATTGAGTAAACACTCCTGTTTGCCCAGAAATCACCTGCTGGAGGGGAGCGGCTATTAAGATGTCATCGATATCATCATAGGTCTCTCTGGCTTTCCAGTCCTTGGGTGGAATAACCTTGGCCAGGCCTGCTCGGTGTGCACCTTGGGATTCCATATAAGCAATGTATGTATCGAAATCATTAAACTCTTCTTTGGTTGGATGAAATACCATTATGCTACAACTTGGGTTCTGGGCCCAGTTGGACTTAGACTTCATAGCTTTCATTAATAAGCAAGAAACTCCCAAGTTTTTACTTATGTTCTGGATAGGTGAGGATGCTGGAAAACACAACTATTTCAAAAATGGGTTGGAGTATATCAGCAGGAACCCCCAGTAGACTTTAATGCAATGAGTTGATAATATTTCTTAGGCTTGCTGATTCTGCAGGGGACTCCACGCTGGGCAGAAGCCTTGCTCAGGACTGATGCTGGCTGAGCCTGCAAGTCTGTGATGTCCTTGGTCGACACTTGGCTCTGGCCTCTTGAGGTCTAGTGAATCACCCAGCCCTGGGTGGGTATCCCAAATGTCGTGTCTTCAGGTCAGTATTGAAAACAAAACCTAAGAAAAAATACAATAGAGACAGGTTTCAAACTAATGTTTGGAAATAGTTACTAGGGCAAAACACCACCATGGAATATAATTGCATATTCAAAGAAAGGCTAAAATTTCATAAGAGTGACAATACCATAAATGTTGTTGTGAACAGTGGAAATTCTTGTACTCTGGTAAGGAGAATGGGAATCATTACATTCACTTTGAAAAACTATTTAGACAGAATCCACTAAAACTGAACTTACCCACGTGCTTTGATTCATGCCTAGGATATGTGTGTGTCTGTGCAATGAAAGTCAAGTCCAAGAATGTTCAAAACAACATTATTTCAGTAGCCAAACACTGGAAACAATTCAAATGCCAGTCAACATTAGAATGGTTAAGTACACTATAGTGTATTCATACAATGGAATACAATACAGCAATGAAGATAAACAAGAACTACATGAAAATATAAGAATAATTCTATAAACAGAATACTGAGCAAAATTATCCAGACCCAAAAGAATACCTATTCTTTGCTTCCATTTATATAAAGAGAAAAAGGAGGCAACGTAATCTATGTTAGAAGTCAGAGTAGTGGTTACTTTTGTGAGAGAGACAGGTTGTGAGTGGGGGGTGTGAGGAAGTCTCTAGAATAATGTGAATATTCTATCCTGAAGGCAGGTGCTGGTTACACAGCCATCAGAATGGCTCACTGTCATAAATCATCAAGTTATGATGATTTTTACAAATTTCTGTGAAATAATTTTTTTAATTTATTTAAATTATTTAAATAAATTTTGAAATATAGTTTAGGGTTAAAAGCATTAAAGGAGACAGATATCTTTCATCATACCAAAAGGAAAAAGAAGGGTGATTGAAAATATATGAACTAAACATTCAATTGAAGAAGCTACAAAATAGAAGAAGAGAAAGAAGAGGTAGGAGTAAAACAATAACAAAGAATAAAGACAAAGTTAATGAAAGAAAACACATACAACACCAAACACTGATGACCAAAATTATTCTTGGAAGAAATTAATGATAGCAGTAAACCATGGGTATAACTGAGCCTAAGAAAGAAGGGGAAAATAATCCACTAGGAATGAAATAGTGCACAAAAGAATTTTTTAAATCTCAAAAGAGAATCTTAGGAGAAACTTGACAGCAAGATTTTCAAAAGATAAGAGAAAAGAATAATTTTCTGGAGAGGAAACATATCCAAAATGGATCCAAGAAACACCAGAAAGCTTGAATAATACCCCAGTATAAGAAGCTGGTTCAAAGTATGACCCCTGAAAGTCCAGGAGACACATCATTTTATATGTGAATCTAGAAAAGTTTCAAGAAACCGTTAACTCTTATTGTGCAAATTGTCTCAGAGTATGGAAAAAGTTGGAAAGCTACTCAGATGAAGATATTCTCATCTCTGATAGCAAAATGAAAAATAGGACAATAAAATATAAAGCTACAGGCCTTCTTTGTTTATAAGCATAGATGAAAACCAAAAATGGAACGTTTTCCAATGAAATACAGCAATATAATAAAAGAATAATACGTCATGACCAAATAGAATGGAAGGATTATTCAACATTGGAAAATTTAATGACATAATTCAGAATATTAACAAAGTAAATGAAAAATGCCATCATCTTATAGGTACCAAAAAAGCATTTGATGAAATGCAAAATCCATTCATGATTTTACAATTCTTACTTGCAAAGCATCAAGAGAAACTTGTTTTGTAATATAAAGAATTTCAAGGTAAAAATTACCAAGGATCATTCTTAACAGTGAAACAGAAGTAACATTCTCATTAAAGGTAGAAAAAAGAGATGCATCAACATGAAAAGCTGCTCAACATCACTAATTATTAGAGAAACGCAAATCAAAACTACAATGAGGTATCACCTCACACCAGTTAGAATGGACATCATCAGAAAATCTAGAAACAACAAATGCTGGAGAGGGTGTGGAGAAAAGGGTACCCTCTTGCACTTTTGGTGGGAGTGTAATTTGATAGAGCCACTATGGAGAACAGTATGGAGGTTCCTTAAAAAACTAAAAATAGAATTACTATATGATCCAGCAATCCCACGAGTGAGCATATGCCCAGAGAAAACCATAATTCTAAAAGACCCATGCACCCCAATATTTATGGCAACACTGTTTACAATAAGCAGGTCATGGAAGCAACCTAAATGCCCATTGACAGATGAATGGATAAGGAAGTAGTGGTACACATTTACAATGGAATATTACTCAGCCATAAAAAGGAACGAAATTGAGTCATTTGTTGAGACGTGGATGGATCTAGAGACTGTCATACAGAATGAAGTTAGTTGAAAGAGAAAAACAAATATCGTATATTAACGCATGTATGTGGAACCTAGAAAAATGGTAAAGATGAACAGGTTTGCAGGGCAGAAGTTGAGAAACAGATGTAGAGGACAAACGTATGGACACCAAGTGGGGAAAACTGTGGTGGGGTGAGGATGGTGGCGTGCTTGTGCTGAATTGGGTGATTGGAATTGACATATATACACTGATGTGTATAAAATTGATGACTAATAGGAACCTGCAGTATAAACAAACAAACAACAACAAATTAAAAAACTAATAATAAACTTTTTTGGGTTATTTGTATGGAAATACGTTAATATAAGTGTTTCAGACATTACATGAAATTTCTAAAAATCTTATATGTTCTGGTATAATGTTATAAGTCATAATTCTAGTTATTACTTTAAAATGTATACCTCAGAAATAACTAAATTTCCTTGTCAATTGCATTATTATGAACTTTCATCAAATCTTTAACCATGGTCATTTTTAACTCTTTTATCATTTAGAGAGAGTACTGCGTGTACTCTGATGCTTTTGCAAAAATGTTCCTATAAAAGGGTTTCATGTTCAAGGAATTCATGGAAAACACTCTGACAAGTACAGGTTTCTGGTAACTAACTATACTGTGTAACTGAACGAATAAGCATTTTCAGAACTCTAATGGCAAACTGATGAATTCATAAAAGTGTCTTACAAAACATCAAGAAGAAAAAAAAATAATTACATGGGAATGAGTGAACTTAGGAAGATGATTATAATTTTTATGACTTTCTGCTTGAATTAAAAAAAACAATCCCACAAGAACTCAGAGGCAAAAAATATACAAGTCAATTTTCACTGCAAAGTAAAGGAGCTGTTACAGTGGAGGATTACTGGACTGAATGTCGCTATTATGACATAGTATGAGTGTGTTTCGTGTTTGGTAATTGCAATCATTGTTGCTTTTCTTGTGGTCATCCATTTACAATGCTTGGTGTCAGTTTATTTATCTCTTGTAAAAATAAAATACAGTGCGTGTGTGTGAAAAAAAAAAAAACATATTGAAAACAATGCCAAAAATAAATTTCACTATGTATACGCCAAGTTCATCTTGAACTGTATGGAGCATATGTAATAGTTATAATTTTAGAACAGAAAATATATGTGTACAAATAAACAAAGGAAAAAAAAAAACGAAGCAAACTATCTCATTAACCGAATTACAAGTGTTCCCTTACTACTGTTTCCTAATCCTCTTAAGCTCCCCTCATTTCCACTGTTCAAATATTCTCTTTCAGTTTCCCCTGTCCTCAAACTTCAGGCACACCTGTTCCACCCCACTTAGAATCCTTCGAATGTCCTAAAAGTCCCTAAGTGATCTGGCCCACTATCACCTCTTGACCTCACCCCTTTCTACCCTGCTCCTTGCTCTCTCCTTCCAAACACATTCCTGGCTGTGTCTCAAAAAAGGCTGGTATACTCTTGTCTGATGGTCTTTGCACCCAGGCAACTCTCAAGCCTCAGTGCAAACATTGCCTTGTCAGTGAAGTCTCCTCTGATCGTCTTGCTTTGGATAAAAGTAGAGACAATTTTCCTTCCAGGATAACAGGTACTCTCTCAAGAAAATATTTCCAAATGAAACTTGAACTGTTGGTCAGTACCCATGTAACTCTTCCAGATTCTACTCAAATCAGCCCCACCCTAACTCCATCATTCCCTATTCCAGCACAATTGAATGCAATCATCTCTCCCAACTGTCTAGTAAAAGACCTCATTTTT
The DNA here is from genome assembly GCF_039906515.1 of Pseudorca crassidens. Classification (NCBI taxonomy): domain Eukaryota; kingdom Metazoa; phylum Chordata; class Mammalia; order Artiodactyla; family Delphinidae; genus Pseudorca; species Pseudorca crassidens. The sequence goes on along the minus strand of NC_090304.1, from coordinate 71,471,694 downwards.
AATGTTATCAGCCCACAAAGCACAGGTATTTTGCCTGAAATTTTTCCTTTAAGATTTCTTACAAGAAAATATATGGGATCTAAAGGTAATACAAATTTCAGGGTCCTTTTAGGAACAAAGGGGTTTCCCTGGGAAAGCTGCCAGAATGGGAGAAGCTGCCACAGTGGTCAGGGCATTAAACACCACTAGTATCTGGTCAGCACAAGAACCAGGGAGAGAAGAAAACCATGCTAAAGAAATCTGTGAGGAAGAGCTCAACTGTCTTTAGAGAACAAAGGCATTTAACCTTTCTCACCCTGTAGTCTCCCCAATAAGACTAAGATCAGCTGGCCTGCCATTGTTCCAAGTAATAGAAACTCCCCACATCTCCTATGGTCTGCAAGAGGTGCCCGAGGTCCCTATATGCTATCTGGGGTCCATTCAAGACAAGAGGAAGCTGGGGCTGGGGCCTGATCCTCTACCACCCCTCTCCCCAAAGAGGTCACCACTATTTGGCTTTAACATAAAACCCTTATCCTTTGGGTCTGGGATCAGGGACAAAATAATAGCCAAGGAAGGGCTTGCTCTCTGTGACCCCTGCTGGTAGCTTTTGTAAGAGTGCATCAAATTAATGTTTGCTGCAGACCCGAATACTGATGGCAGGGGCCCTTTGAGTGAGCCGTAGTAGCTCCTTGTACCTCTGCCCTGGAGCCTCATGCACCATGGAATATGCAGAAGGTAGGTAATGGAGGATCAATGCACTCTTCTCCTTTTCCAACTTTAATGTCAAAGGATAAAAGTAACAATCTCGAGGTCTCTATAGAATATATTGGTAATAAATGGTGGGGAGGGGAAGTGGTTGACAATCTAGCTCACCCCTCAGGGACTGTGACAAATGCAGTTAACTTAGCCTCTAAAGATTGGGTGGAAATCAAATGATGTCTCTCTTCCTATTTTAGAAACACCTGATGAGCACTCAAGCTTCTTGGGGATAGATTGTTATGAAGGAGAAGCATTGTTCAAAAATGACCCTAGATGTTCATCCTAAGATGCCTGAATAATAGGCTAGCCTAGACTCCTTCCATGACTGGAGGGCTATAGCATCCAAAAGGATCCAAAGTGTCCAGGTGCCTCCTAACGTATGGGGCTGCTGGCTTTCCCAGACAGCTCCTGTAAATGGCTGGCATGATATCTAGGCAGCTTAATTCCGCAAGCAGTTTGAAGGTCCCTTTCCTAATAAAGTGGCTGTCATCAAGGCCCTATATGAAGGAAGAGCAATGGGGAAGGGGCTTCCACTAGAACAAAACCCTCCTCTTCATGTAGATGCTGAAGAAATGCAGATCCTATGTGTGCCTTGCTCTGGATGTGTTTCCTGAACTCATATTGTATGACTTTGTGGAATTTTCCGCCATGGACAAGGGGACTCGAAAGATGGGAAGAAAGCAAATAGTAAGGTTTCATCAGGGTTAGGGTTTTCCAGCCATGTGTATCTCAAGGAGAGAGGACCAAGTGTCTTGATGGATTGGATGGAGGGATAAGAGAGTGATTAAAATGATGGGCCAGTAAATTTATCTTGGGTAAAAAAGGAAATGAGAACATAAGGGCAATGATGGAGAATGAAACAGTGTTTGATTCATGGGCTGAATGTCTCCATTAGGTCAAATACTTCTATTAGAACACTAGGAAATATAAGCTAGAAAGAGAATGGGATGCTTAAAACATAGGTGGTACTCTCATTATTCCCATTTTATGGAGGAAGAAACTGAGGTGTAAAAAAATTTATATTTAACTTAACAGGTTGTGTTCTCAATCTCTAGAGTTATTTATGCCCTTGTCTTATCTTCCATATAAAACTACTTTGAGGGCATTGTCTAGGTCTTTTTCATCATCATATTTTCCAAGGGATCTTGGTACTTTATATAGTGCACACTCCAAAAATGTTTATTAAAAAAATAAGTAACGAAAGTCATTTGGCGCACACTGCAGTCTCTCTCCTCTTGGTTACACCCCATTTTTCTTCCTATTCTCCTATCTCAGGAGAAGAGAAGATACTCCCCCTCTCCAGAGCTAATCTTGCCATTTAAACTCCTTAAATTGACACCTCCCATGCATTCCAAAACTATGGTCAATTAAATGATCACTATCACCTCCGTAAAGAGTTAAATCATCAGTCATCAGTCTGTTTCCTGATTTAAGCTGCATCCATTCTCTTACCTTCATTTCAATACCCAACATGTCAAAACAGAAACAAAAATAATCTACATTTACAAAAACATTTCCTCATCTCTCTCGGCTTCTGATTCTGACCCCACTTCTCCACTGAAATTCATCTCTGTAAATCATCACACTGTCTCCCAAGTTCTGCTCCATGGGTTACACTTTATCTCTCTACATCATTGATTCATGGCGCAATTCCTTCCTCCTAAAATGTCTCTGACCTCCAGGGTACTGATAGTCTTCTCTGGTTCTTTTCTTTCTCCTTGGTTCCACTTCTTTTTCTACTATACAAATACAGTCTTATTTCAAAGCTCAATTCTCATTTCTCTTTGAACTCTTTTTTTTTCTCCCTTTAAATTTCCTTTTTATGTTCACGGCATTCTTTAGTATCACACTCTCTCTTTATAGATATTATTTAGTGCCATAGCTTTCTCGAATAGCACTGACTTTCTCCTGCGCTTCTGATTTGCTTTTCCTTCTTGACTGGCCACTGAGCCCCTGAAAATCAACTTGTTTAGTAGAAATTGATCATCTTTCTCCTGAAATTCACTTCCTCCTTTAGAAATCTTTTTTTCTAAGGATGGGAATACAGTATCCCAGTTACCATTGGTTATTACATCTCCCTCTCCCTAGTCATATAATCGGTGAGGTCAGGGGATCCCAGGACAGTCTACTGTGAGGCCCCAGGGACATCTGTATACCCCAGGGAGGTTTCCTGTGCTCTCCTTCCTTATATAAGGAGCCAAGGATCCAGCTTGCCTTCCTCTCCTACTTATAGCTGTCACCATTCAAGCTAGACCCTGAGGATCTACAAGTAGCAGTCACCTGTATCATGTGATAATCTGCCCATCTCACCCTAATTTTTAATCTTAAAAATTCTTCTACAATGATTTTATTTAAAACTATATAAATATATAATGAAATTTTTCATTCTATATGAACACTTCCTCAAAGAAATGAAAAGAGAAGAGTGAAATAATTTGGAAGGAAAATTAATGTCAAAAATTTAAATAGCGTGCTATGGGTCTTTCCCCTAATACACCATAAAATGCTGATTATGAAGTTCACACAAGCCTTCATTTCTTATTGAATTATTAATAGAAAACTAAAACAAGCCTTGAGTTGAGTATTTGTTTTTGTTGGCTTTGCCACGTGGCATGTGGGATCTTAGTTCCCTGACCAGGGACCAAACCCATCCCCCTGCAGTGGAAGCAGAGAGTCCTAACCACTGGACTGCCAGGGAAGTCCCCTGTATTTGTTTTATAAACTAAATTATTTCCTTTTTACATTTCTAAGGATCCTAGGAGGAATGAGCCCGGCCTACTATCTATATAAAATAAATAATCTAGATACACATTAGTCTTCAGATATTGAGCATCCAACTGAAACACTGATTTTGTAAGTGTAACTCTGCGCAAATAAAAACTTCTCAGAATTTGCCGATTACAATTATGGTGATCCTTCAGTGCTCCAGACAAATGTCTTCTCTATGGGTCTCAGATGGTTGCTTTTACTGTGAAACCGCCTCCATGATTCTTTCAATTGGAGCCACAGGTACTAGTTGAGAATAAGTACCCTTTCGTTTCAGTTACTCTTCCATTTTACCCTTATTCATGGTATCCCCAGTAACACAGAAATTCTTCATCTAAGGAAACCGGACAATTGAAGAAAAGTATTTTGAGCAGAATGATTAGACTTGATGGATTTCTGGAAAGTTGGAGTCTTTCAAAAATAATTCCTCCAAGCTTTCCTGGTGTGTGTGTGTGTGTGTGTGTGTGTGTGTGTGTGTGTGTGTGTGTGTGTGTGTGTGTTTTAAACTGGGGAAGGTAAGAAATGAAGTCAGTTTAATAAATCCTCTCACTGTGACCATTGTCCTGTTTGCTTATTGTACTGATTGCTCAACAATTTCAGGACAGCAGGAAAGCCTTCTTATCTTTTATGTTCCGTGCATATTTCAAAGCTATTATTTCAAATGAGGATTGTTGACAGACTGCCTCAGACGTTAGCCATTGTTTCTGCTGACAGCCAATATCTAAATGCTGTGTTTAATAAATTTCTTCTCAAGTTAGAAAGTCTACTTACCATTTATTGAAAGTAATTATAACCATAATATTTGATGGCTAAATAAATTCTATTTGATGGAGATAAGTGACTCAACGTTCCCCCTATTATTGGACAGTTATTTTGTTTTTTACTTTTCCACAAGTATTCCTAATCCCTTATAAATATCCTATATTTTTCAGTACCTAGATCAGTATATTTGGTATAACAGTAGTTAAATAATGAAATTCCTTGGATTAGATTTCTAGAAATTGTATTACTGCATTGCAAGTTCTAAACATTTAAAATCCTTAACATGTATTGCCAAAACTTTCCAGAAACATATCACTTTACATCCTCACCGTTAACTTTACTCTGAAAAACAATCTTTAATAATTTGTAAACTAAATTATTGTGAAAAATTTTGTTGAAAAATGTAGCTCTAGTTTTAATTTATATTTCTTAGATTACAACTAAGATTGACTTTTTTTCTTCAATGAATGCTAACCATTTGTATTGGTTCATATCCTTTGCCCATTTTTCTCTAATATAGTTCAAGTGTTTTTTCTCATCTACTTACATGAACATTTTATATATTATGTGACTATTTTGCATATTTTACACAGTACATGAACATTTTACAAATTGCTCATGTGAATATTTTACATATTACACCCTTTGTTTAATCTGTTCATATTTTTTTCCCAGTTTGCCATTTCTTTAATTTATATTTAATTTAAATGATTTTAGCATATATTTCAGTTTAATATATTAAAATGTTGAGTGGGTCTTTTCCTTTGTAATGTCTTTCATGGCCTTTATGTTTAGAAAGTTAGAAAGTTATTTGCTCATCCAGAGACAGATAAATATTATCTTATGGGGTTTTTCCTTTTTATATGTTAATTGTATTTTTAATTTGGATTTTAATTATATCTTTAATTCTAACTGGGGTTTTGGAGTTTGTTTTATTAACTTTTTTTATAGTTTTGCAAGTATGGTATGAGGAATAAGGGAGATGTAAGTATGATTCCTAGTCCTAGTTTGTTGTGTTCCTCTCTATTAGTTTATAGGAGCTTTTCTTTGTCCTAGTGCTCTTAAATTTTTCTGTCTGGTTCTTTAGTTTATGAAAACTTTTTAGTTACTTCTTTGACAACTTCCTCTAGTTTTTCCCTCTGTACATTAACTCCTGTATTTTGATATCAGACCTCATGGACTGGACCTCCAATTTTGTCTTTTCTTCTTCTAATTTTCTATCTGTTTATCACTATGCTTTATCTTCTGAAATTTTCTCTCATCCTTATCTTATAAACCTACTTCTATTGCCTTTTTCATTTCTCCTACCAAACTTTTAATTTTTAACAGCTCATTTCTGTCCCCTTAGCTTTTTCAAGTGTATATATCTTCCTTCCCTGCCTTCACCATTGTCCTATTTTTGTTTCACAGATGTACTTATTTTATCTCTCAGAAAATACTAAAATGTCAATGGCTTTTGGAGGTATTTTTCCCTCCTGTATAGTGTGTTTCTTTGAAACTTCTTTTTATTTTTTTTCTTTTGTTTTGTTTTGTTTTGGTTTGGTTTGGTTTGGTTTCTATCTTTCATGTTTAAGGCTTTCCTCAAATGTCTGGTGATCCTTACTCGTAGGCGCACATATAAGAGTACAGCATAAAGAACTGTTTAGAAGCTCAGGGTGTGTGGATGAGTTTGGAGATTATGCTTCCCTGTATGGTGATCTGGCTGGGCTGTTTCCTGGCTGAACCTCTGATGCTGGTATCTCTATGACTGGTGATATTCAACAGTGAAGAATCTTCTAATCTTCCTCCTGAGGGGCCAGGCCTGGCTTCCCCACCACATGGAAAATGGGTCCTGAATTTTCCAATATCCAGCTTGGGAAGTTCACTAAATCAATTGGTTTTCCCTATAACAACCACATTCTCAACAATTCCTGGAAATTCCCAGTCCAGAGACCATCCTTTTCACCTGCTCTAGAAAATGAAGCTTAGTCTTCTGTTCAGGGTGAGAGAGCAGTTTACCCTGCTGCTCAGAGGGAGGGGATCTGAGGTTCTCACTTCTTCTAAGACAGACTTTCCACAAGCCATCCTTAGCCTCATTTTAACTGCCACTTCCAGAGGTACCCGGTGCCATGAAATCCTAAGCCTTCTGAGTTCTTAGAGACAATTAAGGAATTGTGTTGCTTCTTGGCTTTCGTCACTGCCAATTTAGCATTCAAATTTCCTGGGTTTGACAAATCAGTTTCTACTTGTCCATCTGTTTTCAAGTTTTGCTACTATATTATCTCCTTTACCATTTTCTTGGTATATTACTTCTTAAAACAAAAATCCTGTTATCGTCATTCCAGTGTAGTTTTGGAGGGAACAAAATAAATGATTGTGTTTAAGCCACCATCTTTATCTCTTCTTGTTTCCCCAAATGTCTCTCACAATAGTTCCTTAAACAAGCTCCCAGCTTCAGTCAAATCCATCTAGCCATTGTCCCTGACTCCATGTGCCTCCTCCCTCACTTTTGTTCTCTTACCCTTAACTAAATTACAATCCCTGCTTTCAAGAAGACTCTCCTACTTGAGGGATTCTTCTCTACAAACCCTAGGTCTCAGAAAACGACTGTCCTCTACACTCCACCAACACTATTTTTCTGGCCTGTTTATTTGGTGCTTAAAACAAACTGTTGATGTGGGAACTCTCCAGACTGTTTTACTTGACAGCTTGCTTTCACCTCTAATGGGCACTTGTCTAAAGTCATAAATCCCTTCAATGAGATGTGCTCGCTTCTTTCTCTAAGATACCTGCATGATTCTGCTCCACAAGCTTCAACATTCCTTTCTTGAGAAGCTTCGTGGAAAAGAGAAGATTAAAAGGTGCCTTTTCCTGGACCTTTTTTATCTCGAATACCAGTATTTATGTGGACTCCCTAGTTAGGAATACCCAGGAGTGTGGATATAGAGGAGATGTGTCAGGCCTGCACAGCATGGATTAAATCCTGATACAGTTGAACAGCATAAATTAAATCCTGATAAAGATGAGGACTTGGCCTTTAAATCAGCAACTTAAATGTCACATAATGACTTCATTGTGACATATAATAAATTGAGCCTGGGAATATTAACCTCAGAGATTTCTCTATTTTTCTTTCCTCTTACATGGATACTGTGACAGCCACAGTGGTATCTGGCAGAAGGGCAGAAGTCTTCTTGAACCCCTATCTCCAAGACACAGCCACTCGAATTTTAAGGCAACTTCTAACATATGCTTCTTTGGACTCTAAATAAATTTTAAATATATTTCTTGAGTAGTAGATAATCCTGGTTCTTGAAATGTTCCCAGAGATTCCATAAACTACTTAATACTTAAAAACAAACTAAAAACAAAACAGAACACAGCTCTTTTGCTTTGGAGTAAATTCTGTAGAATGCAAATAAAGAACCCTGACAAATATAATTCCTCTCCCTCATTCCCACTCCTCAAAGGCAACCACTCCTACATATTTTAGCTATTTTCTATGTTTTGTTTTTCCGGTATTTCTAGACTTTTCAGTTTTAGATATTGTGGACACAGACTATAAAAGACATGGATCTATTTATGACCACCTAGAGGGGTGGGATAGGGAGGGTGGGAGGGAGGGAGACGCAAGAGGGAAGAGATATGGGAACATATGTGTATATATATAACTGATTCACTTTGTTATAAAGCAGAAACTAACACACCATTGTAAAGCAATTATACTCCAATAAAGATGTTAAAAAAAAAAAAAAAAGACGTCGATCTAGTTCTCTTATGCTCCATCCCAGCACACATAGACTTCCTCTACCCCAGCCTCTCATATCAAATTTTTTGGTTAAGTCAAGTCTGAATTTTTACCATGTAATATTAGATACAGCTGAGTCATGTAGTGTACCGTGATTGCACTGCCTTTCATAAACAAAATTTTATTTACCCTATAGTTAATAATTGTCTTATTTCATTTGCTCGGTTTTATACATATTAATTCATTCCCAAATTCATTTCCAGCAGTGCAAATCTCTTCTAAATACATAAAACACAACACGTACTAAATCCGATTTCTCTTTTCAGAAATATTCTTCCTGGAGCCCTCCATATGTTTAACTGAATCTGGACTGGGTAGTCTTTAGGTTGTTGCACAGCCTGCATCCTGGGGTTTCTATCCACTGTAATCCTGGGGATTCTTTTTCCCTATTATGTTAGATCCCTTAATCCACCCCCCCGCCCATCTCAGTCTTTTTTCTTGGTTTACTTCCTTGTGTTGGTGGAGCACATCCACCAGAAGCATCCTTGGAAGATTCATTAGAGATTGTGAAGTAGCTTACAGAATCTCCAGGAGGACCAGAGAATAGGGTTTGGTGACTGTGCTTCCAGGAACAACACCCAAATTATCCGACCATCCATATTAAAGTATTCTTATACCTCCTCTGGTCAAAGGCACCAAAGACCCTGAGCAAGGGACATTACCAACTAGAATCTATGCCACTGCTGCCTCTGAAAGTTCAGTGTCTCACCACCCTCCTCTAGGAACAGATTCTGTGCAAATTTGACTTCCACACGTTTCTTCAGATTGAGCTCTTCCAAGGAAACGTCTGGAAGAGCCAATGTCATATGCCTATGTCTTTGCTGCAATAGATGCTGGATAACTGAGCTATGACTTCAACCTTGGCAAGGCAGGGGTCATAATGCGGGAATTTCCTCAAATATAAAAAGGACATTCTAAAGTTATTGGCCACAAATATAACAACAGTCTACCCGAGTTCACATGTCTGAAAATGTCTGTGTTCTACCTTTATGCTTTTCTTTCAGAATTCTGAAGATATCGTTGCATTAAATTCTACTTTCTAGACATCCAAAATCTGTTTTCTGATTTTTTTGTGTGCAACCTATTTCCACTTCTTGAACACTTTTATGACTATTTGTTTGTTCCTTATTTTCTGAGATTTCATTAAAATATGATTGGTAAGTCTTTTTTGTCAACTATTGTGGTAGATTTGATGTAGATTCGTATTCTTTGTTGCTGAGAACTTTTCTATTCTATTTTAAAAATATATTTCTTCCCACTATATTTTCAGTTTTCTCTCTCTGGAAATATAACTAGTTGGATATTAAACCTCTTGGACTGATCTTTTAATTTTCTTATGTTATTTTTCTCTTATTTTCCTTCTTTGTTCTTTTATTTTCCAAACATTCTAGCAATTATTTTTGACTTTCAGAAATTCTTTTTGTTCTCTGAATATTCCTTTTATTATAGATTTCTCACATTTTTCATGGCTGTAGATTTTCTCTTCTCTCTCTTGAAATATTTATAGGGATTTGTAAAAGTTTTATTTGCTCTCTACATATGTCTGTTTTCTCTGAATTCACTCTTCTAGGATGGTTTTGTTTCTGTTTTGCATGTTAAATTTTTTCCTTATACATCTAGTTATTCTTGGCTTATGTTCAACAGGCACTAAAGAGTTGGGTTTGCTATGTATGACTGGTAAGCTTTACTAAGAATGTTCTAAGTCATTTCCTTTGGGAATGGGGACAACTGACAGTGTCTGAAGGTAAGAGTATAATCAGAAGACTGTAAATTTATGCATCCATCTCATTTGAAACTGGGGCCCAGGAATTTATGGTGTCTTAATATTTTTGCTTTTGAGAAACATTAAAAATAAAGAAAATAGAATGTATAACAAAACCCTGCATTCCAACCAGCCAGAATGGACATCTTAATCTTTTGTCATATTTGCTTCAAGTGGTTTTTTTAAACAGCTTTATTGAGATGTAATTTACATAACAAAAATTTCACCCATTTTAAGTGTACAATTGAATGATTTTTGGTATATTTACAGAGCTGTGCAACCATCACCACAATCTAGTTTTAGAAAATTTCCACCACTCCAAAAATAAATCTCATGTCCACTTTCTTGCAGTCACAGCCCATATCCACCCTCAGCTCCAGGCAACCACTAATCTACTTTCTGTCTTTATAGATTTGCCTATTCTGGACATTTCATATAAATAGAATCATAATATGTGGTCTTTTGTGTCTGGCTTGTTTCACTCAGCATGTTTTTGAGGTTCATGTTGTAGCATGTATCAGTATTTTGTTACTTTTTATGGTTGAATAATATGCCATCATCATGAATATACCACATTTTTATTTATCCATTAATCAGCTCATAACATTTGGGTTGTTTTAATCTTTTGGCTCTTACGAATAATGCTGTTATGAACATTCATGTACAGTCTATGAGTGGACATATGCTTTTATTTTTCTTTTATAGATACCTAGAAGTGGAATGCTGGGTCATAATATGGTGACTGTATATTTAACATTTTGAGAAACTGCTGTACTGTTTTTCCAAAGTGCCTGTAACATTTTAAATTTCCATCAGCCATGTGTGAGGGTTTCAATTCCTCAACATCCTCACCAACACTTGTTACTGTTTGTCTATTTTTTTATATATAGCAATTCTAGTCAGTGTGAAGTCCTATCTCATTGCTTTGATTTGCATTTCCTTAATGACAAATGATGCTGAACATTTATTACGATACTTATTAGCCATTCATATATCTTTTCTGAAGAAATGTCTATTCAAATCCTTTGCTCATTTTTGTATTTGTCTTATAATTGAGTTGTAAGAGGTCTTTGTATGTCCTAATTATAAGTCCTTTTTTGAATATATGATTTGCAAATATTTTCTCCCAGTCTGTGGGTTATCTTTTCACTTTCTTAATTATGTCTTTTGAAGTGTGTAAGTTTTGAATTTTGATGAATCTAATTTATCAGTTTTCTTTATTGCTTGTGCTTTTGGTATTTTAACTAAGAAATTATTGCCTAGCTCAAAATCATGGAGATATATTCCTATGTTTTCTTTTAAGAGTTTTATAGTTTTAGCTTACATTTAGGTCTATGATCAATTTTGACTTAGTTTTTGTGTATGGTGTGAGGTAAGGAGTCGGTTTCACACTTCCATTTGTGGATATCCATTATTCTAGCAACATTTTTTGAAAAGACTATTCTTTCACTGTTGAAATATCTTCAAATTTTGTTGATTCTCTTCCATTTAAGTATACAGCTATTCATTAAACTATATAGCTATCCTTATACCAATGTCTTGATTATTGTAGCTTTGCAGTTAAGTTTTGAAATGGGGAAGTGTGACTCCTCCAAAATTTTTATTCTTTTTCAAGACTGTTTTGGCTATTTTGGGTCCTTAGTATTTACGTATCAATTTCAGGATCAACTTTTAATTTCTGGGGGAAAAAAAGCCAGCAGGAATTATAATAAGGACCACACTGAATCCATAGATCAATTGGGGGAGTATTTCTACCTTAACAATTTTGTCTTCTGATGCATGAATATGGAATGTCTTTCCATTTATTTAGCTCTTCTTTAACAATGTTTTGTAGTTTCCAGTGTAGAAGTCTTGCACTTCTTTTGTTAAATTTATTCTTAAGCATTTTATTCATTTTGACAATATTGTTAATGGAATATTTTCTTAGTTTAATTTTCAGATTATTCATTGCTGGTGTATAGAAATCAACTGATTTTTGTATACTCATCTTGTATATCCCGCAATTTGTTGAACTTATTTGTTCTAGTAGTTGTTCCTTAAGATTTTCTCTATATAAAATCATGCCATCTATCAATAAATCATGCTTTATTTTTTCCTTTCCAATTTGGACCTTTTATTTCTTTTTCTTGCCTAACTGCCCTGACTACAATCTCCAATGTAATGTTGAACAGACATTCTGAGGGGTCTTCTTCCTGCTTCAAGTACTTTTAAATAGAAGAAATAAATATTTCAGATGAAGTGGAAGTCCCTTTTAGATCTAAACCCCAAATCCTAATCTCCTTCTCCTCCCCAATGCCAGAAACAACAACTACCATGAATTTGGTGTATTTTCTACCTGTGGATGTGTGTGTGTGTGTGTGTGTGTGTGTGTGTGTGTGTGTAATGTGTATCCACATATATAGTGTTATTTTGTGTGTCTGCTATTTCTATTTTCTATAAATTATTTTATACCAAATATATAATATTTTTCTAATTTTTAAATTAAACATTAATAGCTTCAAGATGTATTCATATATATACATACATAGTCTGTCATAAGAATATATTTTTTATGCACTTCTGGGTATTTAGACTACTCCCAGTGTTTTTTATTGTAAAAAATGCTGCATTAAAAACCTTTTACATGTGTCTTAGTAATTATATGTGAGAATTTATTTAGGTTAGATATTTTGGTTTTTAGAGAAACTGTAGAGAAGTTGTAGAGAAACTACACTTTGTATTTTATTAGGCAATGTCATGTTGCTTATCTATTGACTTTCCTAATTAACACAGTCACTAGCAGAGTAAGAGAGTTTCTTTCTCCATATCCCCAGATGCACTTGACAGTGTCAAATTTTTAGTTCTTGGTGATTTGATTGGCCAAACAATTGATCTCCTTTATATTGTTATTAATATTAATGTGTGACTTGTTTCCTGGTGGAATGCTTTTTCATTGATTTACTGGCCTTTTGTGTGTTTTGATAATTATGTTATATCCTTTACCTATTTTTCAAGTTAGAGTGTTTTTCTTTCTCTACTGATTTGTAAAAGTTCTTTAAATGTTTGGGATACTAATTCTATGTCTATTGTATTGTTTCAAATATCTTACCCTAGCCACCACCTCCATTTAAATCTGTTTATGGTATCTTTTTCAGATTATTTTGAAAAATTAAGTATAACTAAATTTTTTAATATTTTCCATTATGTTTTGTTCCCTTATGTCTTGTTTAAGTAACCCACTTATCTTTGAAGTCACAAAGATTTTATTCTCTTTTAATTTCTTTGTTTTTCATATTAGTTTCACTCATTTAGAACATTGTTGTTAGGAGGTAGGGATCTATATTGTTGTTGCTTTTTTTTGTAGAAGTCCAGTTGTCTACCACCATTTTCCCACTGAGTTGGAATCCTTCACTCTCATATGTCAAGTTCCAAAATAAGTATGGTTCTCTTTCTAACCTTTCCATTCAAGTCCTTTGATTTCTTTGTCCATTTCTGTGCCAAAACTATATTGTCTAAATTACTATAGCTTTATACTTAGTATTGATAGTTGGTAAGGCTAGTCTCAATGTCCTTATTCATCTTTTTCAGAATTAATTTGACTAGATTAGTAAAGTTAAATCTCAGTATACATTTTAGAATAAAATTTTCAAGTTCTATAAAAACCCTGTTGATTTGAGTTGAAATTGCATTAAGTTAAATAAAAATTTGGTGTAGACATAGCATTCCCACCCATTAATTGGTATATTCCTCCATTTATTCAGATCTTGTGTGTATTTCAATAAAGTTTCAGAATTTTATCCATAAAGATATATATCTGTTTCCTCAGATAAATTCTAAGGAAGTTTATAGTTTTTAGTGTAATTTTTTAGTAATTTATGGACAGTTTTCTCTATTAATTTTTAAATTGATCTTATATCTCTTTTCAAACCTTATTCCTCTTATTTCCTAGTAGTTCTATTAGCTTGACCATTGATTCTAGATTTTTTCATGTAGATAATATTTTCTGAAAATATATACAAAAAATATACCTCTTCTTTTCCAGTAGTCATAGCTTTTTTTACTCTTTTTTCTTTCTTTTTTTTTTTGAGCTGCTTAGGAATGGAAGTCGTATAATTAGATATGATCTCCAGTAAAATGTTGAATATTGACTGAGTTAGTAGAAATTCTACACTCTTTTCAGATTTTCATAAGTGGTTCTCAATTTTAACATTACGTTGCATCCTATCATTTATCACCTAATCTGAGATAATTTTGAGAATGACAGAGACCCAGAGAAGAAAGGCATAAAATAGGACCCCACTAATTGATCAAGTAGCTGAAAAGCCATATAGAATATTTGAGTGAGGCAATTTAAAAACTGACCTAAAGTTCATATATTGAACTTTGTACTCCCAAACTGCAGAATATAATTTTTTTCAAGTACTATGGAAATTTTGCAAAACTGACCATAAAACTCTGGCCATAAAACTGTTTTAACAAATGTCAAAGGGTTGAAAGAAGGCAGAACATGTTCTCTGACCACAAAATAATAAAGTTAGAAATTAATATTAAAAAGATAACTAGATAGCTCCCAATTCTGTAAAATTAAAAATATATTTCTAAATAAACCTTGTAATCATAAAGAAATAAAAATAAAATTAGAAAATGCTTTAAACCAAATGAGAGTGAATATGCTACATTTCAAGCCTGATGGGATGCTGGTATACTGTATTAAAAGGGAGATTTATAGGTTTAAATAAATATCTAAGAAAAGAAAGAAGACTGGAAAATTAAATGAGTTAAGCATCCATCACAGAAAGTCGAAGTACAGAAAAGAAAGTAGAACAAAGAAAACAATAAAAATAAGACCAGAAATTGATGAAATAGAAAACTAATATAAAATAAAGAGAATAAACAAAACCAATAGCTGGGTTGTTTTGAGAAGTCTAATAAAATCAACAAACCCCTGGTGAAAATGGTAAAGACCAGAAATAGAAGGCAGAAATAACCAATATTAGGAAAAACAAAGAGGTCATCACTATAGATTCTGCAGACATATAAAAGAAAATAAAGATACTGAAAAGCACTTTAAGCCAACATATTTTAAAATTCAGATGAAATAAATAAATTCTTAGAAAAATGTAAATAACAAAATTGACACAAGAAGAAATAGAATGCTGAGTATATCTATAACCATGAAGTAAACTGAAGCAGTAATCAAAACTTTTTTCACAAAGAAAACTCTACACCCCAAATGGATACACCAGCAAATTTTACCAAATATTCAAGGAAGAAGTAATTCCAATCTTAGACAAATTTTCCTGGAGAACAGAAAAAGAAAGAATATTTCCCAAAATATTTTATGATACAAATTGTATGTACAAGGACATGACGAGAAAGGAAAATAATAGGCGTCTCACTTATGAACATAGATGCAGAAGTCCTAAATAGAATCTGGGTAAACTGATTCCTGCAATATATTCATCATAATCAAGATGGGTTTGTTCCAGGAATGAAAGGTTAGTTTATAGTTAAATAAATTAATATAATAACACACAGTAACAGATCAAAAGACAATCTCATTAGACGCAGAAAAGTGTTTGATAGAATCTGCCATCCATTTAGCAAACCAAAAATTCTAGGGAAATTCCTAATTGAATAAAGTACATCTACCCCAAACCTTCAGTAAACATCATACTTAGTAATTAAAAGTTTTCCCTTTCAGAGCAGGAAAAAGACAAGGATGCCTGTGATCACCTCTTTTATTTAACATTGTCCTGGATGTCTTATCCAATGTAAGAAGGCAAGGAAAAAAAAGGGAGGAGGGGAGAAAAGATCAGAAAGGAAGAAACAAAACTGTTGTCATTCTTAGAAGTGATTGTATATGTAAAACTTTGAAAAGTTCTACGAATAAACTATCTTACTTAATAAGACGGTTTAGAACAGTCTCTGAATTTAAAATAGCAATATATAAAAAACAATTATCTTTATACATATCAGCAATGAACAACTAGACAACTAAAATTTAAGAAACATGCCATTTATAATAGCATTAAAAATTAAGCAGTATCTAAGGCTAAAGCTAACAAAAATTTGCAAGACTTCTATGAAGACAATATAAATCTACTTAGGGGAATTAAAGAAAATCTAAATAAATGGAAAAGATATAACCTGTTAATAGATTTTAAGACTCAATATTGTATAAATGTCGACTTTTAAATTGATCTACAGATTCAACATGATCACAATCAAAATCCCAAAAGTATTTTCATAGAACATGACACTTTAAATTTTATATTGAAGTGCAAAGGGCAGAGAACAGCAAGGTATTCATAAAAGAGGGACAAGGTGAGAAGGCTTGCTTTACCAGATTTCAAGACCCCTCTATTACACCATTCACAAAAATGAATTCCTGGTAGAATTGTGAAAGGCCTAACTATAAAACCTTCAGAAGATAGTATCTGAGAATATCAATGTAACCTTAAAGTAGGGAAGAATTACTTAATAAAGAAATACCATGTACTAAGGAAAAGATTAATAAACTGAACTACCCTCATGTTAATTTTTGTATATCAAAATATACCAAAAAGAGAAGCCAAGAAGTGAAAAATTTATGCACAGCACAAATAAGTAACAGAGAACTGATGCCCAAAGTAATAAGAACTCATAGAAATCAATAAGAAAAAAAATTTCAATAGAAAGACTGAACAGATACTTCACAAAGGAAATCCAAATGGACAATAAAAATATGAAAGGAGATTAGTACTCAAGGAGATACAAATTAAGACCTCAATAAGATATCACTATACACCCACCAGATGAGCTGAAATTGAAAAGTTGGACAATATCAAGGGTGGTGAGATTATAGGACAAGAAGAATTCTTATCGTGATGATGGGATATATATATGAAATGTGTACACATGCACTTCTGCACATTTCCAAGAATGTTCATGGTGGCATTATGTGTAATAAACACATACTGGAAGCATAATTATTAGAATAAATAGGTTATACTATGTATTTTTATGCAATGAAATTCTATATATTATACCACAGTTAAACATAATACACATTAAGGGAAAAAGCAAAGCACAAAAGAACACATATGATTCATTTATATAAAGTTCAAAATTGACAAGATTAAATATTATCATTTAAAAATGAATACATAGGCATTTATTGTAATTTATTTGGGGGCTTTATACTTGATTAAATTTTGTACGTTCATTGTTTATTGAAAAGAACGTGCATTCTCTTGTTTTGGTTGAAGGATTTTATATCCGTATATAAATGCAATATATAAATATATACATGCATAAATAAATGCAATAAGCATACATATCTATACACAATCTGGTTTCTGCGTATCAATGCTGTGAATTTGTCTGCTTGATCTATCAAACTGAGAGAAGTTTATGATAAAAAAATTCCCACCATGATTGTGGATTTGCAGTTTTTCCTTTTAATTTTTTATTTTTGCTTCATATTTTTTCCAGACTATGTAGTTAGTTGGATAAATGTTCATGATTGTAACAATTTCCTAGTGGATTTCTGTGATGCAATAAGATGCCCATATTAATGTCCTTGTTAATGCTATACTATTTAAAGAATATTTTTGACCATTAATATTGCTACATAAGTTTCTTTGTTGTTTAGAATTTGCCTGGCCTGTTTTTGTCTATCCCTTTATTTTCTATATTTTTAGTTGTTTAGTTTTAACTGTTTTTTAATACGTTTGCTTTTAATTGTCTTAGTAATAACTGACTGGCCAGCTAGTGAGGTAGCCATGTGCTCCGATTAAGTAAGAAGTGCTTAACTTATAATACTGTCCAGTAACCTAGCCTGGACCATCAGCAAATTTCATCTTGAAGTTATCACCAGGAATGCACCTCTCTGGGCTCCAGAGCACCTTCATTTAAAAACAGGATTTTGTTGGTAGAAAGCAAGCTACTTTATTTTTCTATTCTTTTCACTTTTCAAAACAGATTAAAGCACCAACTTTTTATATTAGAAAACTGGTCATTTTCAGGTTAAAAATTTTAAACAGATGTCATTTTATATCACTTTATTTTTTAAGTGTGATTTCTGACTTGTGACCATTGGTTTTTTTTTCCTTCATTTTCAAGCAAAAGTTTCACACTTTGTGGGCTGGTAACTTTGCAAATGAGAGGGTTTACTAAAACAGGGGAAGTGATTCAATTGGAAAAGGAGGGAGGTTTGATTGAATTAGAGCTGAGCTTGGATTAGGGGTGGGCTGATTGAATTAGAATTTTGATAACACATATAGAGCCTGATAATCACATGATTTTTCATTTTCCTGAAAAGAAATCATCTTTCTGCATCTTCGCGTATCTTCATTTCGAATCTGGATTTCAGACTAGCAGAATGAAAATGACTTTTTTTCTCCTTTAAAATATAAAAGAGATTAAGGCAATAACTCTTTTTTTTTTTTTTTTTTTTTTTTTTTTTTGCGGTACGCAGGCCTCTCACTGTTGTGGCCTCTCCCCTTGCGGAGCACAGGCTCCGGACGCGCAGGCTCAGCGGCCATGGCTCACGGGCGCAGCCGCTCCGCGGCATGTGGGATCTTCCCGGACCAGGGCACGAACCCGTGTCCCCTGCATCGGCAGGCGGACTCTCAACCACTGCGCCACCAGGGAAGCCCAAGGCAATAACTTTTTACATCCAAATGTGATTTTTTTTTTCCTGTTAAAACTCATTCACTCACTCACTCACTCATTCATTCATTCATTTATCCACTCATTTGGAACACATTTATGGGCACCTATTGGTACCAAGCACTGTTTTAGATGCTTGGTCTACCTCACCAGGCAAAACAGATTCCTGTCCTTTTAGAATTTATATTCTGCATGGGATAGATAAAGAAATAAACATAACTAAATTATATAGGATCATGGATGATGATAAGTGCTACGTAAAAAAGTTGAGCAGGATAAGGGATATAAGGTGTGCAAGATTTGGAGGACAAAGTGGGAACATGGTTGCAACTTTAATTAGGGCTGTCATGGTTAGCTGAGCTCACTTGACCAAAGACTTGAAGACAGGTAAGAGTGTTCTCGACCAAGGAGATAGCTAGTGTAAGGGCCCTAAGGCAGGTGTTATGCTCAAACAACACCAGGAAGGCTTGTAGCCTAGACAGGTATGAGCAAGACAGAAGGTCAACTAAGTAGGGGGGAGTCTTATGATGGGTCATGTGAGCACCTTTAATTTTTATTGTGAGGGAAATGGGAGCCAATGCCTCCTCGCTGTCTGATTGGATCCCCCTTTTCCCTATCCCATCCAGCTGTATTATTAACTTTCAAAAATTGTTGCCAATCGGATGCTGTAATGTGATGATCTATTGTTAGTTTACTTTCATTTTCCTAATAGAGAGGTTGTGTGTCATTCATGTTGATTATCTACTTGGAATTGCTTCTTCTGAATGGCCTGTTTATACTCTTTGTCCATTTTTTTTATTGGGTTGTTGTATTTTTTATATTATGCATATTAGTAGTAGTAGTACTATTAGTAGTAATATTTTATATGCTATAGGCATTACAGGATTTACCTGTTAATCTAGCATTTATTTTTTGACTTCATTTTGGGCATTTTCTGCCATAAAATTAAATTTTTATATAGATGAATTTTTAAAATTATTTCTTTTACAGCTCTTAGGTGTTCTGCCTTGATCAAAAGGTCTTCACAGACCCCAAGTAGTACAAATAGTCTCTTAATTTTTCTTTCTAGGTTTTTATGATTTCTTTCTTCCCTTTTGGGTGTTTAATTCAACTGGCTGCAGTGTTTGTTTAAACTTTGAAGCTGGAATTCCTACGTTATATCCTGACATAAGAATAGTCAGTTTTGTAATCACAGTTATGATATGAAAAGTCCTTTTCACATTGAATTAATATGACCGTTGCCATATTAAAATGAAGAAGCATTTTTTAAGGTTAAAGCATACTACAACATATCCAAAAGCTGATAAGAATCATCTGAAAGGTATGGATTCATAGATTATGAGAGACAGAAAATATAGCAGGATGCCAATTACTAAGAAGGCTGGAGGGATTTGGACCCAGAACACAGGGAGAAGGTTAGGGTCACCTCATCTCTACCAGCACATGAAAGCTGAATATAAGGAAATAGTCAAAGGCAGCTCGGTAGACCTGCTTGCGGGGAGATGAGGAATCCTCCAAGAAAAAGAGCTTCTATTTTCTCAGAGAAGTCAGATCACCCATTCCTGAGAAAGGAAATGAGGGAAAGGATGGTGAAAGAGGTGTGTAGATTTGAAGAAAGAGGGGAATGTGGGAAATCATAATATTGCAGAGTGGGAAAATAAACAATTAGGAGAGTATGAGAAGATTTTCAGGCAGCATTAAGGGCCCAACTAGATTTTTGTGGTAATGGGTTTATGAGGATTCTTGGGAGGTTATATATGCTTTTTGTCAGCTGAGAGGGTGAATTAAGTTTTTTACTTACTTTTATTTTCTTTTTCTAATACTTTCAAGTCATTTAAGTAAAGAACTTTATAGAGTTTTGGTTTTTTACTAGTACTTTAAAATCATTTAAGTACACTTTTAAATTTCTTTTTCTTATTAATACTTTCAGACCATTTAAGCCAAAGCTTTTTGGCCTGATTATACTATACGTTGGTGTTAATGCAATCACAGGGATGATTTAATCATGGTTGGTGACCAAAAGATAAGGTGGTTAAATGGGAGGTAAATGAATCCAGGTGATTGACTCAGGGCTGATAAGGGCAGTTGGAACATAAATACCAGGGGTATTTTCTATATTTGTGTCACCTCCTTGCCATTGTTATGTCATTCCTCTACTTCACAGTGCATCAATCACTCATTCATTCATTCAGCAAATACTTACTCAGCACCTATTATGTGCCAGGCACTGTTCTATATGCAGAGGATACACCAGTGAACAAGAGAGACAAGGTTCCTGCTTTCCTGGAACTTATGTTCTAATACAGGAAGATAGACAATAATAATAAAAATAATATTAATAATAATAATAACTAACATTTGTTTAGCAAATACTGTTTGCTGAGACAGTTTTAAGCACAAGTATTAATTCGCTTAATCCTTATAATAACACTATGTGGTAGTGTCTAGAAATTATCTCCATTTAATACATGAGGAAACTGAGGGCACAGAAAGGGAAAATAACTTGCCTGAGGATACAGTTAGGAAAGGGCAGATCTGGAATTTAGAACCAAAACAGTCAGGCTACAGATCCCCTTCTCTTAATGACTTTGCTATGCTGCCTGTCAGACAAGAAACAAGGCAATAAACAATGAACAGAATAAATTCAGTAGTGTTTAGTACTTTGAAAAAATAAAACAGGGTGATGTGATGGTATTTGTGTGTTGGAGGGACAGGGGTGCAAATGTAGATGTCAGGGAAAAACTGAGGAGGTGATTATTTGAGCTGAGACTTGAAGAATGATAATACAGCTATGTTGGGGCACAGACAGCAGAGATAAGCTAGTGCAAAGGAATCTTGCTTGTGAAACATAAATGCAGGGCTGGCTGTGGCTAGAGCTTATTGTGTAGGAAAGTGATTGATTAGAAGTGAAGCCAGAGAGATCGGTAGGAACCACACCCTAAGAAACATCGGGTCACATTAAGAAATTTGACTTTTATTCTAAGTGCAGTGGATTTTTATGCAGGAGTGTAACACTACCTGATTCACAATTTTAAAAGATCACTCTCATTGTTACAGGCAAAACTGACTGTGGGAGAAAAGTGGAAGCTGGAAGATCATTAGGGGGCAATTGCAATCCAGGCGGAAAATGATGGTGGCCTGGACTTGGGTAGTGGAATGAAATTTAGGGTGTATGTTGAAAGTAGAATTGGCAAGACTTGCAAATAAACTGGATGAGAAAAATGAAGGAAAAGGAACTTAAGTAGGAGCCCTGGGATTTTGGTTTGTGTAACTAGTATGACGGTAGTGTCCTTTACTGAGATGTGTAAGACTAGGGGAGTAATAGCTTCGCTAAGAAAAATCAAGATTTGTATCTTGAACTTTATGGGGGAAGGGACTTTTTCTATTGTTTTG
The DNA here is from genome assembly GCF_039906515.1 of Pseudorca crassidens. Classification (NCBI taxonomy): domain Eukaryota; kingdom Metazoa; phylum Chordata; class Mammalia; order Artiodactyla; family Delphinidae; genus Pseudorca; species Pseudorca crassidens. The sequence continues at coordinate 71,449,849 of NC_090304.1, read as the reverse complement.
TTTCATGTAAAGTTCAAAGAAAGAGTTCTAGGGGTAAAAAGCTTTTCTATGTTCAATTTTATGAGGTTTTTACATTTGAAACCAAGTTGGGGGAGTTGAATTTTCATTTGTTCAACAAATATTTATTGAGCATCTACTGTGGCCAAGGACTATGTGATCAGATACCAAGATGAACTAAGCAAACAAGATCCCTGCTCCCAGAGTGGTTTTTTACGGGGAAAGAGTAAGGACGATTGGTGATTTCTCATTTTCCTGTTCGCTGCCTTATTAAAACTTCACCTAACACCTGAGTAGCCATCTTACATTAATAACTGCATCTAGTGCTCCTGGCAGTTGGGCCCACCGTTTTAAAAGTTCCATGTCGGTTAATACATAAGGAAGCTCTAATAGTGGCACCTTCCCTCCCACTAGAACTCAGGCTTTTTAAAAAATAAAAATTTTAACAAACAATACGAATACAACCTTTGCTTTGAAGACTAATATTTTTGCAGGAATGGTACCTTTATAAAGATCGTGGTTGCCCCCGTACATATTTGTTCTTTCTTCATATCCAATTAAATGAAAACACTAGTCTTTCCGTAGCCCAACTCTCTAGGGTTGTTGGGTCTAGCTCAGGAGAAAGGAGCTGGAGCCGTTGGATTTAAACAGTTTGGTGTAATCCTTTTCTACGCTCTCTCTCGCTAGCCGGGGACGTGGTGTCTGCTACCCGGGGCTTTCCGTCCACGCAGTACCGGAATGAAGGAGTCTGGGAGGGGGTCGGGAAAGTAAAAGACGGAAGAGACATTAAGTAATTGGCTCTTGAAGGTATAAAACGATGCTTAGGGTCTACTCTTAAGCACTGATTTCAAATGCCCGCCCCCTGGGCAGTTTCAGCCCCGCCCCTTGCTGTCGTCACGCCGACTTCCACCTTGGCCTCCGCTGATTGGTCCCCGCCTCCGCCTCTGAAAGGCGGCTAAAGAGCTTGGGGTGTGCTTCCGGGTCTTCGGCTTTTAGCCCTGGGCGCAGAGGTTTCTGGGAGCCAAGATTTAAAATGGCGTCTGTATGATCTCCTGAGGCAACCGCATCGGAGCTCGGCCAGAGTGAGCGGCAGCAGGAAAGCAGAATGTGAGTGGGGCGGGAAAGGGCGATTGGGGACGGAGGCGGAGAAGCGAGCGCGGGCAGAGGAGGCCCTGGAGCGGCGGGCGGGTGGTGGAGCTCAGCGCTTGTCAGGACCGTCCCCAGTCCCGGGCTGGCAGCGGAGAGCGCAGCGTGAAGATGACTGTGCAGACAGCGTTAAGCAGGGTCCGGGCGCCCCCACCCCTCGCCGAATGGGGCAGGGGTGAAGGGTCAGCGGGTTACCGGTGACAGCCCGAAGGTGAACCCCCCAGAGGCGCTGGTAATGATAACCCGGGGGGATGTGGGGGGCGGCGGCGCCCCCAGAGGCCGGCAACCCTGTTTCTCCCTCTCTGGGTACATCGCTCTCCCGTTTTTTTGAAAATCGAGAGAAGTGTACCATTTCCCCCAGTTTCCCCGACACTTGCTTTTCCGACGCTTGAGGATGTTTAGTAGCCACATCTGCTATGCAGTATCCTTCAGTTGCTCAAAAGCAAAAGTAGCATAACCTTTGGGGGTGGGTTCCTGTGTTTAGAGCATTTCTTAAATTGTAATTTGCAAAAGATCTGATTTGTGTTACGTTGGCTGCTGGAGAAAATTGGATCAACAAAAGGTTGTTGGAGAACTTTGCCTCTAACTGTCATCAAAGTCTAGCTTTTTTTCCAGGACACTCGGTAGCTTTGTCAGTGATTTTTTAATATATCTTTTTTGTTTTTGTAGTTACTATCCTATTTTCTGCTGTGTGAGATTTAGATAAAATGGGAACCTTAAGGAGTCTGGTGGACTAAGGTTGAGCTGAGATTTTTTGAAACTCGGACATGGCAGTACTGTATTTTACGAGGGTGTTGACATGTGAAGTCTCATCATTTCTTAATAATCCTATTAGGAGTATCCCCATTCCACAGATGACAGAAACTTAAGCTTGGTGGTTTGCCGGAGGTCACAGAGCCAGAAGGAGAACAGGAACACAAACGCATATCTTCATGACAGACTAAATATCTGTCATGTTCCTTGTACACCCTGAGCCTCATTATTTGTTTTGTTCAGAGCTTTTGAGGTTATTTTATAAGTTTTGGGGAATAAGTTAGGGAAATTGTTTCACAAGGAGGGATATTGATTAATACTTTATAAAATGAGAGTTCATCATATTGGAAATAACTTGACATTGTTTTTCTTCAAAGCATAGAAGATGACAACAGCAGCTAGGCCAACTTTTGAACCTGCAAGAGGGGGGAGAGGAAAAGGAGAAGGTGATTTGAGCCAACTCTCAAAGCAATATTCAAGCAGAGACCTACCCTCTCATACAAAGATAAAATATAGGTAATGAAGCCTTTTCTGTTTTTCTTGTTTCACAAAGCAAGACCAAATCTGTTGAATGACATGGTCATGAGATAGTACCATGTGTGGGTTATTATTACTTACCTATTTTCATAGGAGTAGAATGCAATAGTGTTTCTGACACTAAAATTATGCTCTATGATTGTAAAATGCTACTAGATATTCCTTAAGCAGAAATGCCAATTAACAAGGAATTTCCATATGTAGATGGAACAGTAACTAATACATTACTTCAGAGGCACCAGGCTCTGTCAGTACTAATCAGTATGAGATTAAAAGTGTTACTCTAACAAGCTGTGAACTAACATACTAACCAAAAGTAAAGACATTTTGATCAGCCTGCAGCCTTATTATAAGAAAGTATGTGATTATTTTGAGTTTCTTGAAATATTGGATACATCACAGGATGCCTATTAGTAACCTTCAGATTAGGATGATCTTGTCCATTTCCCCCAATGGGACTTTATGCTTCAGGGACTCAGGACAAAGTTGCTTTTTGTGAATTGTCTTCCATTACTACAGCCATGTGTTTTTTAGAAGTATTTCTGCCCTGTTTTGTTTCTACTTTAGACAGACCACTCAGGATGCCCCTGAAGAAGTTCGGAACCGTGACTTCAGGAGAGAGTTGGAAGAGAGAGAGAGAGCTGCTGCAAGAGAAAAAAACAGAGACCGGCCAACCCGAGGTGCCAACACTACCCCAGACGTTTCTCTCATAACGTTATGTTGACAGTAGCTTTTCTTTCACGTGGTAATTGGAATGGATTACTATTTTTGTTTGTTTGCTTTTAAATTTGGGTGTGAGCTGTAGCAGTTTCTTGAAAGATTTGATTGGATTAGAGATGATAATGAAATTGATTCCAATTCCATCTTTTTATGTTTCTGTGTTAGAAAGAACTAGGTGATCTGGGGATATTTAGTAACCATTGTTTCAGTTCAGATCAACGAGTTTTTAACTGCTTACACAGCCAGACTTTTTGAGGCCCCATGGTTTCTGTCTATGAAATTCTTCCATTTTTATTTCTAGCGTATGTAAACTATTTCCTAAATTTCCTGAGAGAGGCTACAGTTCCCATATTAAAATCAATACTTTTATTAATTCATTCAATAGATATCTGCCAAGGGCTTATTTGCCAGGCACTGTGGTTATAATCCCTACTGTCATGCTTAAGACCTGAGCTCTTCTTGCCCACAGGTCCCTAAAATGTTATAAGAAATGCAGGATTTGATTCAGTAAGCTAGATAATGTTTGTTTTCCCCCAGAACATACAACCTCCTCTTCAGTGTCAAAGAAGCCTCGGTTGGACCAGATTCCCGCTGCCAACCTCGACGCAGACGACCCTCTAACAGATGTATGTTTTACTTCCTCCTCTCATCTCCATGTAGTCATTTACTTACCATTTTTCTGAAATACCTTTTTATCTATTCTTTTGGCTTTAAGAAGCGATTTGTATTTATTTTTACTTACTATTATTCAATTATAGCTCTGACTTCAATGCTAAACTCTATAGTTTATTTTAAAACGAAAAGCATTATCTTGTGGTTAATCAAATTTCAGGTTTGATCTCTGGAGAGCCAGAGAAGGAAGAGATCTATTAAAAGATACGCTTCCCTAAAAAATAATTCCCTGTATTAAACCATGGAAATTGGACTAGTTATTCCCCTTCAGAGGGCACTCTTCAGACTAGGCTCTTTATTGATGGCATCCCCTGCAGTGAGTGTAGGGGCCTTTCCATACTTGCTACCAATGATGCCCCTTCCAGATGTTCAATGCACTTAATGGCTCCCTCTGTGCTTAGGGAGGAATGTGATCTAAGTGGAAGGTTTTTAAGGATTGGCACTTTAACATTAAAATTTAGTGGGACTGCACAGTCTGTAATTAATTTGCAGTTTTCTACATACAGAGGAAAAATCTGAGTGACTTTTCAAGGGTAGCATCTAATAAGCATATATATTAGTAATTCTAGAGTTGACAGACTAAATTAAAAATTAACTCAGTAATTCAATATAAGGAACTCAATTTTAAGTGAGATATAATGATTATTCATTTGAAACTATTTTTTTCTGAGAATTTAGCAGCCTTTTCTGTACCTTTGACTGTCTTTAATTCCTAGTTGTTTTGAGCTATATAAAATTATTTTGACTCCCAGGGTCAAAGTATGTAGTGTGTATCATACTTTGTTACTTTGTAACACTTAGTGTAAAGTGTTCCTTTTCTGGTTTTAGAAATATTTTCATATGTAAATTTCTATTTGACTATGTAAATTTGAAAGGTCCTTCATTATACTCTTTGCTGTTATAATGTCTAAAATACATCAGAGGTTGACATTTTAGTAAGTAATTGTAAGCTTTTTTGTGGGGTTTTATTTTATTTTTGGTTGTTGCTAATTTTAACCGTATTTAGGTACATTTATCTTTCCCTCTAGGAAAATTAATCCTGCTCCAAAGATTTGATGAGTGCCACTTTTATGGAAAAAAATGAATAATCTATTTTGTCTCCCATCTCCTGGACCATCACCATTCTTTTTTAGGAGGAAGATGAAGATGAAGATTTTGAAGAGGAGAGTGATGATGATGATACTGCAGCTCTTCTTGCGGAGCTGGAAAAAATTAAAAAAGAAAGAGCTGAAGAGCAGGCCAGGAAGGTAAAACCAGCATGTTAAATATTCACATCTTCTCACATAAACTAAAGTAGAAGTGTTCTTTAAATCAAGTAATATCACCTTATATTAGAAATCATCCTTACCATGTCTCGATATTATAGGACCTGTAGGTCTATAAATCTGGTGATTCCTATCTCCTGGTTATGTTAGAAATTCTTTCCAAATAGTTCAGACATACTCATCAAAATGCTCTTCGTTCAGTTATTTGTTCAATAGACATATAGTCAGTGTGTGTTAAGTGTCAGAAGAATCAAAGATGATTAAGATGTAGTCATAGCCTACAAAGAACCTACAGGTATAGTGAGGCCGTCTTTATCTCTCTCCTTGTCTTCTGACCCAGCCTTCTTTCCAGGCACTTGCTGAGGCCATCTGTCAATAAATTTTATATAACCTAGCTTCTCTGAGTCCCCACAGTCTCTACATTTACACAGTGGAAGGAAAGAATGTCTAACTCAAAGACAGTTAGACGAATTAAATAGGATCCATAGTACGTACCTTTAAACTTTGAGTGAATTACCCATAGTAGTAACAGTAAGAGACAACACTCGGGAGGCAAGAGCAGGTCAGAGCACTAGAGATTTGTAGACCAGTGCTAAAGGAGTTTGAGCTCTCTTCCAAAGGACCTGTGGAGCTAGTCGATTTCAGCTGGAGATGGTAAGGTTGGGTATGCATTTTAGAAAGATTACTCTGGCTGAGGTGTGGAGGATAGAGGAAAGAACTGAGTAGGGGGCTGTTCCAATAATCCTCACATGCGGTTTTGAGAATCTTGCATGATAGGAGTTGGATTTGAGAGAAGTAAACAGATCCTGATAGAGCTATCAAGGAGATAAAATTGACCAGAGAAAGTGACTGATTAGCTGTGGCAGTTTCTGGGTTGATGTTGGTGCTATACACTAATCAGGGAATGCCGAAGGATGGGCATGTTTCAGTGGAGAGGAAAATAATGAGTTCTGTTTGGCACATACTGAACTTGATATATTGTGAGACACTCAAGTAGATATATCTGCCTCCACTTTTTTTTTTCTCCCCTGGCCACACTGCACAGCATGCGGGATCTTAGTTCCCCGATCAGGGATCGAGCCCATGTCCCCTGTAGTGGCAGTGCAGATTCGTAACCACTGGACCGCTAGGGAAGTCCCTGCCTCCACTTTCAACCAGAAAAGAGCAGCTTTTTTAATGGGCTTCTGTGTAAGATTTCATTTGAACCAAGAATTGCTCTATTTAAAAAAAGGAAAGAGACTTGGGGAAAAGACTGATGTAGGTTAATGCTTAGAACCTAGGGAGGTAGAGTTCAAATGGATCAGAAGGGTCAGGGAAGAATTCAGAAGAGAGGAAGATTTTGGGAGAGGCTTTGAAGACTGCTAGAATTCAGATTTGAAGAAGAAAAATATTTAAAAATACAATTCCTGTCAGAATGTGGCATACGATAGCGTAACTCCTGTAGAATTATAAGACCATTCCTACACTGGCACACCACAAGAGGGCAGTTGTCTGTTCCAAATTCTTTTAGCCTCCAAATAGCTGTGGATACGCAAAGAGACATTTAAATGCATTTGGTTGACGTTTAAGGAGCATAAACATTTTAGACAGAAGATCTTGGCAATTTTGCAAGGTTCATCTGATTTCTTTGTACAAAATGTGTTGGTGTTTTTTTTTGGAGTTGAATGACAGTTTTATTCCATTTGTCCCCCATTTCCCTGTCTGGCTTTCTAGTGGCTGGTTTTTGAGATGTTCCAAAATGTTTTCAAACCAGTCAGCCTGTGTCAAGGGCTGGGAAACTTTCTGTAAAGAGCCAGATAGTTAATATTTTAGGCTTGCAGGCCATACAGCCTCCGTCACAACTATTCAACTCAGCTAATTGTGATACAAGCAGCCATAGGCAGTGCATAAATAAATGGCTGTGACTGTGTTCCAGTAAAATTTTACTTACAAAACAAGATGGTTCAGATTTGACCAAACCACAGGCTGTCCATCCTTTATACCTATAGTCGTGAAACAGTGTACCTGGTACTTGAGTATGGAAAGAGTTGGCACCTTTTTTCCCCAGTGCCATGTATGGCAATCAACCAGTAACTCTAAAGGAAATAATACTCTGAACATAAAATGATCAGGACCTTATTACATCACATATGTTGTTATATTATAAATTTGGATACATTGTATGCTTGAGCTCCTGTGTGTCTAGCATCTCAGAGATATGTCTTTTTACTTTTAGCATCAATATAATTTGTTAAAAATAAGTATATAATTTTTAGAAAGCTATCTGTTCTTAATCTATGATGGATGCTCCTCACTTTTGCTTGCTTAAAGTCTGAAAATGACTTAAAGGAATTTTCCTGTTAATTTCCCTGAAAATTGCATCTTCTCACCTCCCAATTATTTGGCCTCATAAAAATGAAATCAGTTGTTCACACTTGATTATTAAAATGAAGTATCTTTAACCTGTATAGAAAATCAGGTTATTTTTCCAAGTGGTCTAACACAGGTTCATTATAAATAGACTTCCAGAAAGTCCTTTTTCCCTTGGTATATTAAGTCATCAATTTTGTCACCCCCAAAACACAGCAAAGTGGGATCTGTCTTTGGTTTAAGATAGCATGGAATCAGGTAGATCTAGAAGTTATGGCTAAGGATTTTAGACATTTTATATTTCTAATTCTAAGAAGGATGAGGGTGATTTGAGTTTAAAGAGGTTAGTGCTAAAATAAAAGTGAAGAAAGACAAGCATGTAACTGATAACAGATGAGACAGATAAAAATAGAAAGTCATTAACAATAAATCATAAGAATAAAATGGGTAAACCTCAGGTAAATTAGTAGAAATGCATGTTTACTGAATATAATTTTTTACACGAGGGTTTATCTTATTTTATGACATAATTCTTGGTTAATAATAACTTGTCACCAGTCCTAGAGATGCGAGTTTACATTGTTAGTAATTCAAAATAAAATTATTTTTAATCACAGTTATATATAACCCTTCCTTAAAAATTGAGATAATTCCTTTGCTAAATGTCTTTTTGATGTTTAATATCTTCTTAAATTATTAGAATATTTATAGATGTACTCTCTTAAACAGTTATGTAATTTTGTATGTACTTCAAGAAAGAAAATAGATTTAAATATGCAAGTCAAGAATGTCAAAGTCAGAAAGAGACTAATGAATGTATGATGGCAAGCATGAAATGGTTATAATGAAAATGCCCAATTATTTTGATAAGTGAGACTTTTCTGGAATGTCTTAAAAACAAAGAAAAAGCAATACTACCTTGATGCTTATCCCAATCTCCCTCTTAAAATCTTAACAGTCTTTAAAATATGAGTTATATTATAGGATTGATGCCAGAAGTAATATAAGTAAATATGAATCTTCCCTTCTTGTTGGCAGGAACAAGAACAAAAGGCTGAAGAAGAAAGGATTCGTATGGAAAACATTCTGAGTGGAAACCCTCTGCTTAATCTCACTGGCCCATCCCAACCTCAGGCCAACTTCAAAGTTAAAAGAAGGTACTGTACAATAATGGGTTGGAGAGGTATGTATACACACACACACACACACACACACAGTATGAGTTTTATAGCAAACTATATTATGTAAAGCTTATAATACCCACTTTCCACTGAGATTTTTCTCCATCACATTTTGGAATAATGGAAGGGGAATGAAAGAAAATAAACTTATTTTCAGTATATATTTACAGTAACCAGCTGTGTACCAGAGATTGTTCTAAGTACTAGAGACAGAGCAGTGCACTGAGCCCTTGACCCTACAAAGCTTACATTGTAGTTATATGTGTCAAGGGTCCCCAAAACCATCCTTCACATTCAGAGACTAGAAGGTCTAAGGGGGCTCAGCATGTAGCTGTTCTCATGACTAACTTAGTGAAGATACACAGCCAGATCATAAAGGGAAAAGGCACTGAAGGAAGTGTGTGTGCTTCCTTATGCTGTGTCCCTCCTATGAGGGGTCACACAGAGCACATTCTTTACCCTAGTAATGAAAATGCAGCAACATTTGTGCAGTGTTGCTGCCCAGGAAGACCCATTAGAAACTCCCAGGGTTTTTATTGGCTGCTCATATAGGCAACCTCTGCCTAGTACATACCAAAATTGAGAGTCCCAGAAAGAAAGCAGGTGTTCATAAACCACATATTTGTACAGACAGTCTAGACACAGTGACAGTGAGAAGATTCCTGCAATCCAAGTTTCCAAATGCCAGCCAGGGACCAACCTTGCAAGCGGCCTTCCTAAGGACAACAGTCTCTCTCTCTCTCTCTCTCTCTCTCTCTCTCTCTCTCTCTCTCTCTCTCTCTCTCTCTCTCTCTCTCTCTCCCCGCGTGTGTGTGTGCGCGTGCGCGATCGAGAAACCCTGCTGTAGGCCTTAACATTTAAACCATATCTATTATTTCTCACCACCTCCACTGCTGCCATCTCCATCCGGAGTGATGCAGTCCCCCTAACTGGTCTGCTTGCATGCTCACCACCCTCTCCATCCCTACCCCCAGGTTTTTTTCCTTAACATAGCAGCATCATGGTCCTTTTAAAATAAAAGATCTCTTGCACTGCATGGTATCTGCATTCAGCGGTTTGTTCCTGCTGAGTGTTCAAAGGACAGTGCAATATAAATTCAGTATTTGGCATCGTTGGTTTTCTTGGCTTTGTGCATGTTAGACCTGGTATTTCTACTGAAACAGTATAAAAAAAAAAGATCTCAATCCTGTTCTAAACCATCCAGTGGCTTCCTGACTCATTCATAGTAAAAAACAAAAACAAGTCTTTACAATGGCAATTGCATAGGCAAGGGAGGATTTGCAAGAAAGGTGACATTTTATTAGAGACTAGACTCCAAGGTATTTGACCCGAGCTATTGAAAGGATAGAGATGGGGAAGAATGTGAACTGAGGTGGGGAGGCGGAGGGACCGATTTAAGACATGGTAACTTTGGGATGATATATATGTCTGTGTGGTAATGTTGAGTAGGTAGCTTGATACACGGTTCTGGAGTTAGCCCAGGCTAGAGATCATGAATTTGGGAGCTGTCAACTTACAGAAGTTTCCTGAAGCCATGAAGACTAGATGAGGTTACTTAGTGAATGAGTATAGCCAGAGAGGAGGCCAGAGGACTGAGCTTGGGGTAATATTTCGAGGTCGGGTAGATGATTAGCTGTCCCTACCTGGAATAGTACCTGGTACATACTAGGGGCTCAGTAAATATTGATTATATGAATTATGAATGAACAAAAACTAGGCTGAGAAGGAGCAGCCAGTGGGGAAGAAATGAACCGAAAGAGGCTGGTAGGTGTCTTGGAGCCACACAGACAGTTTCAAGAGGAGGGGAGTATTTATCTAGGTCAGATATTGCTGACAGGCCAAGTGAAGTGGGTACTGCAAAGTGGCGGTTGGAGTTAGGGCCCTGGGAGAGCAGTGCTGGTGTTGAGAGGGAGGGTCAAAGCCTGTGGGGAGTGAGTTGAGGAGAGAGTGGGTAGAGAAAAAACTACATTGATTTATATTTGTATTAAGCTATATAGTTCTGCCTTGTTTGGAAGCAGATAAAATCGTTTGGAGACTGAAACATGTTGTCTTAATGTGCAGATCACATTTGACCTAGCTCTGCTCAGCTTTTCACATTTCTCTGCGCTGCACCAGTGATGACTTAAAACACTGTTTTCAAAGATGCCCACGTTCTTTGCTTATTTTCGATGTGCAGTTTCTTCTAGAGTGCATACGTCCACAGGCAAACACACACATTATATAGGCTTTCATTTTATATATGTTTGTGAGAGTTTATGTATTACATATATGAGTTTGTGTTTTATATGCTAGATGATACTTTGAAATCATAATCTTTATTTTCTATAAAACATTTATTTTGTAGCCCATCCGTGGGTGGTTTTTTGTTTTTTTTTTTTAAACTTACACATTATGAAATCCAACCAGGAGAAACGAACTAGAGATTCCTGCCCTAAGCTCTTCAGCTGCTCTTGCTTTGTGTTTAATGTAGATGAGAGCCAATATATGAGCCTTAATTGTTTTACCCCAATAGTTTCTTCTTTTGCCCTAAATTGTAAATACTACAGTGAATGATTACTAAATGTTAACTGATAAAAGAGTATGTATAAAATCTTTAAAACCACGTAATCTAACTATAGTAAATCATCCAGCTATCATCTAGAGCTGTCCATACTAATCAGGGTAGAACCAGGTACTGCCTCTTTGTTTTAGACCTGAAAACATTAAATATTTATGTAATTTCTGCTTTTTAACTCAAAGTTTCTTATACTGGAGAAATAATAAGAATGTTGTGTATGTTCTAAATAAGGATTACCCTTCCTATTATAAAAAAGCAAGCTAACAGCCTATTAAGAATTACTTTATTCTTTTGGGTGTAATTGCTACATTGAATGATGTACAGGTTGAGCATCTTTTTGTGTGATGAATAAGCTTTACAGTTCACAGGGTGTTCTTGTCTGTTGATACAGGCATTGTAAGATTGTTCTATTTTCTTTTTTTCTTTCAGGTGGGATGATGATGTTGTTTTCAAGAACTGTGCAAAAGGTGTAGATGATCAGAAGAAAGACAAAAGATTTGTAAATGATACGCTGCGATCTGAATTTCACAAAAAGTTCATGGAGAAATATATTAAATAGTACAGTTTTATGTGCTTAATTAAAGGCTGTAAAATGTAAACGATATGACTTTATTTTGGTTTTTTTGTTTTTCTCTTCCCCCCCCATCTAAATTGTGTATAGGCTTCCCTAATTTTAAGTTCCAAAATATCTTTTCCTTTATTGATTGCTAACTTGATAAGGACTGGGAATTGGTTTAACCAGTTGCCATCTCAGTATTTCCAGTCATATGTTTTTCTTTTGAATATGGGAAAAGGAATCTGCTTGTAATAAATATTTTTAATAATCTGTGTCAAATCTGTGTCCCCACCTTTTTTGTTGAACTGTGTGCAGCTTATAAAACATTGCATATTTTCTTTCGTGTGTTGTATTTCTTTGTGTTAACTTTTTCTCCTCATGTCTCTAACATTGACTTAAAGTCAGTTAATTCATATCTCCTCTGTATCTTTTAGAAGTGTGATGAAAAATTAAAGAGATTCCATTTTGGACCACCATGTTGGTATGGAAGAGTGTCATCAAACAGGAAGCACCCTGAGTGTGTGTCAGGGAGCATGGGGTACGTCTCACTTCTGCAGGCGCCCCTTTCTTTTTTCTCAGCCCAAAACAAGAGCTCCTTAAGCATGCCTAGGAAGCATGTGACGTTCACCTGTGTTTTGGTTACTCAACCGCCATGTTTCTCTTGAATGAGATAGGTAGAGCTTGCACACTGACACTCATTAGATGCAAAACCTTGGAGAGTTTAACATCAAACAATACATGAAATAAAACCTTTGGAAATAGAATTGTTATCTTGGAGGATATGGATACGGGAAGTGGGCGGGTCTCTACACAGCTGGAAAATGAAGTTTCCCTAAACCTGGGCTGGGATTTTAAGGATGTCACATTGATAGAAAATGTGAGACCAGAAATTAAGCCTTCTACAGATAGAGACGCATTTATAGGATTCCTTAGCTGTGAATGATGTTGAGTTTGGTAAGGTTAAAGATAAAACTTTTAAAGCAAAAATAATGTGTTAGTTATCACTGGCTATTTATTTAAACCGCCTTCTGTAGGATCCCCAGTGGAAGCTTGGACACAGGTTGTATGTAACCTGAGTAGGAGTAGAGCTGGAATCAGCCCAGGTCTTGACCATGTTCATACCCTGCTTTTTTTTTTCTTCCAACTGAGCAATTTACATGTAAATTTGAATACCTTGACTAGTATTTTTTTAAAGCCTTTAATAGTACTGAAGCACTTTTATCTCCAACTTAACAATTTATAAAGTGCCTTTACATTCGTTTTCAATTTTCTTCATAGCAACACACATAGGAAGGAAATACTGGGTTATTCAAAGCTAAGGAAATAAAATTCAGGCCGAGTGATTGGATCAACGTTAACACTTGATGGGAAACGTATGAGTGCCTTAAAACTACATGAAGATGTGCTTATAGACGTGAGAAGCATTATTTAGATTTCCAAAACTAGTTCTTGGGATTGTGGGTAAAGTCTTGAGGAAAAGAAGTAGCAGCATATGAACTTTTTAGCATCTGAAAGGCTTATAATTCATACGCGGGGGTACAATTTAGGTGCACCCTTACCCCGAGATCCACTTCAGATATCCTATTTGAGCCTGACAGATTCAGGAAGGATCAAAGTAAAGCTAATTTCAATAATTTATCCATTTTCCTAATATTTTCCAACGTGAAACATTATGTAACTGGTCATAGATGAAGGACACATAAATGCTACAGTTTCAGCTCTCAGATCTATAAAGCCAGTAACAACCTTCCTAGCGAAAATGCCTAACATCCTCCTTGCAAAACATCTTGTCTAGGTGTGACTGAGGAAACTCTAATCCCTTTAAGAGCCCACGCTGAGTGCCAAGATCCAGGGCTTTGAAGCCAGATGGACCTGGATGTGAAGCCCAGCTCAGTCACCTCGGGTTTCACTAAAGCTAACTAGCTAACTAACGTTGCACCAAACATACTTGTACTGCATCCGTTTAATCAACACCACTCCCTGTAAGGCAGGCATTATTATTTTCCCTGTTTTATAAACAAGGAAATTGAGGTTTGTAAGAGAAATTTTAAAACAAGTCATAAATCTTTAAGAGGATAGGGCTGAGGTTCAAACCTTGAAGTTCTATTTGCAGCCCATCCTCGTAACTGCTATGCTTGACCTCCTCTTCATGTGAAAGAGCCCTTCTGACATTTCTCACCTATGAAACAATAGTAACAAGAGTGATGAGTAAGGGGGTTTGATGGGAATTCATTTAAGGGGTGAGTACTTGGCAGGCATATAGGAGGGATTTCATCCACGTTCTCTACTTGCCTCTGCTAGCATATAGCAGGGGCTGCTGAAAAGTTTGAAAGCCTGTTGTTTTGTTCTGTCATAAAGGTCTGGTTCTGAATTAAGAGTTTCCCTAGCGCCTCAGAGCTTGAGTTGGGGGATAGGTATGACCTCGAAAGGGGCTGCTTTTGCTTGGTTGCTAGGATTAGAAACCCACTAATAGAAACTCAAGTGAAATAGAGGTTTACCTTTTTTTTTAATAATTGAAATATATTTGATTTACAATGTTGTGTTAGTTTCAGTTACAGCAAAGTGAGTCATATATATATATATATATATATATATATATATATATATATTCTGTTTTAGATTCTTTTTCATTATAAGTCATTACAAGATATTGAGTATAGTTCCCTGGGCTATACAATAGGTCCTTGTTGGTTATCTATTTTGCACACACACACACACACACACACACACACACACACACGTATATATGTGTGTATATGTTAATCCCAAACTCCTAATTTATCCCTCCTCCCACTTTCCCCTCTGGTAACCATAAGTTTGTTTTCTATGTCTGTGAGTCTCTTTCTGTTTTGTAAATAAATTCATTTGTATCATATTTTAGATTCCGCATATAAGTGATATCATATGACACTTGTCTTTCTCTGTCTGACTTACTTCACTTAGTATGATAATTTCTAGGTCCATCCATGTTCCTGCAAATGGCATTATTTCATCCTTTTTCTGGCTGAGTAATATTCTATTGTGTATATATTAGTATGTATACATCTTTATCCATTCATCTGTCAATGGAGGGGTTTATCTTAACAGTAGTTAAAAGGCACTTCCTCTGTCCAGCTCTTACTCTGCTTCTCTCTTCATCTGACCCACTTCCTCCACAAGACTAGATTTCTGCACCCAAAAAGCCTAGAGGTCACTCATTTATGATCCTGGCTTCCCTGGAAAGGAATCTTCGTGGTCTTGTAGGTCCACTGGCCGACAGACCCTCTGTGTTGTGAGACAAAGCTTGTCCAGTGAGCAGTGGCCAGGAACCAGGTTACCTAGTACAAATGTGGGCCAGAGCAGGGAGACATTCACAGAACAATCTTTGGTATTGACGTGGCTTGAGATATTCAGCTACTCACATGGTAGACAAAACCTAGACACCGAGATTTCACAGCTGTAACTCGAGTCTCAGGGGTAGTGCCTGCATCTCCTGCCAGGATCTAGCAGCACGATGGGCACATAACAAGGGCTGCCTTCTGCCCCCAGTGCAGGCCTGGCCATAGGCAACCACCCAGGCCCAGATGGAAAAGAGGGGACCTAGTGACCAGAGGCCTGGGTGTCCTGGCAGGAGTAGGCCCTGCTGGGTCAGTTTCCTGCTGGTTTCTGGAAACTGTCATGTCCACCAGGGAGCAGGGTGGGACATGTCCTGTCTTTGAGACACCTTCTTAGAAGTAGGACTAATTAGATTGAACCACTGGTCGGGGGAGAGGGTGGATCAAGTGAGAGGAAGAGGAGTTTAGTGGGAGCTGCTGAGGGCTGGGATATTGGCCCCAGGGCCCTCTTCTCTGGGCCATGGTCCAGGGAACACGGAAGAAACAGGATCAGCCTGGGACTCATCTTTCAGTAAATGCGAGGGACCATTTTGTTTGTGTTGGTGGTGTTGGGATGCAACCCTCACACCTTTCTCTGAATCACACTTCCACAGACATCCTAGCTCTTGGAATCTTTTTATATGGAAGCTCTTTTAGGTGTTTTTCATTTTCAGTTTTTAAAATGTCCTGTTCTCGCCTGGCCTAGTTCTCAGACACTTCAGGACAGGAAAGAGGAGGAAGAAGAAAGCAGTCGTGTTCACACTCCTGAGAGAGGCATCTGCCAGGTTCCCTCTCCAGGGTGATCTTTTCATCTAATCATATTTTCAAACAGCCTCCCTCTGGAGAAAGAAGCAGAGAGATGTCTCCTAATGGCCCCACACTGATTGGAAGTTGCTTCCTGGGACCTGCCGTCTCCGTCGTGCTAGAGTCTGAGGAAGGAGGAAAAAGGAGTGGGGACTTCAATAACCTTCTGACTATGTCAGAGGGAAGGGTTCTAATGTCGTCCTGAAATTTCCTCAATACTCACACCTCCTTGAAAGTCTAATAACTCTTGTACTCAGAGGCCTATTTCCAGAGCGTGGGTTAACTAAGCACTGGGCATTGAGTCACTCTTTGGAAGCACTGACTTCAAAGAAGCCACAGGGAAGAAAACTCTGTGTATGAGGAGAAAACTGGGATAACAGAAGTGGCAAAGCTCACAGAGCATCAGAGCACGGCCCCTGGGGCAGCAGGCCCTACAGACCAGGCTCCCCCACCTCCTGCCAGGCCACGCCCTCTCTCCATCCACCAAAGAGCTGCTCCCTGGACACTTCCCTGTTTAAAGCCTTCAACAATTAGGCAATATGATGGAAAACAATCCCATTCAAGATAGCTACAGAAAATGTAAAACACATAGTCATAAACTGAACAGGAAATGTACAGGATCTCTTTGAAGAAAACGCTAATATTCCACTGTGAGGCATTAAAAAAAAGATGGTAAATGTAGACAAATACCTATTGCTAGGTGGGACAACTCGATAATGTAAAGATACAAGCTCCCCACCCCAAAAAAATTATTATGAAATTTCAGGAGGTTGAGATTTTTTTTATTGATGTTTCGACCAAATCACTTTAAATTTTTCTGTTAAAGTAAATTTGTAAGAATATCCAGGAAAAAAAATCTGGTAAGGAAGAATAATGAGAGGGCTATTCCCCACCAATAAACAATGTATTGGAAATATACAAAAATTAGTGTGGTACTGGCAACAGAGTAGAGAGATGGGAAAAAACGAAACATAGTAAAAACTCCAGATGCAAGTGCAGGTACATAAAATAATTTTGCAGATACGAAATTTTTTAAAAAGAAACAAGAAAATCAATAGGGCCATTTACAGCAATATGAATGGACATAAAGATTATCATACTAGGTGAAGTAAGTCAGACAAAGACAAATATATGATATCACTCATATGTGGGATCTAAAAAATGATACAAATGAACTTATTTACAAAAACAGAAATAGACTCACAGACATAGAAAAACTTATGGTTACCAAAGGGGAAAGCGTAGGGGAAGGATAGATTAGGAGTTTGGGATTAACATAAACACACTACTATATATAAAACAGATAAAAAAGACCTACTGTATAGCACAGGGAACTATATTAAATATCTTGTAATAACACATAATGGAAAAGAATCTGAAAAATAAGATACATATACACATATAACTGAATCACTTTGTATACCTGAAACTAACACAACATTGTAAATCGACTATACTTCAAAAAAAAAAAAAATCAATGAGAAAAGAATGAACTATTCATTAGATGGTGTCAGGAAAGTTTACTAACCATTAGGTAGAAAAAAAATTGCTAGTGTCAAGCACAAGACCACAGGAAGGCTAATAGATTCAGTCAATAAAGAAAGAAGCTCTTTTTAGATTCCGATAGTTTAGGACTTTCACAGTTAGCAGAAGGAAGTAACCAAGGGTGCCAGTTCCCTGGGGCCGTTGTGCAGGGCAACCCGGAAACAAAAGGGACCAGGTGACAGCAATGCTAAGACAGGACACCCTAGTGAGAAGCCTGTATCAGGCAACTATGTTTCATAGCTTCCAGCTGTGCCCAAAGGGAGGTGACACCGAAAGCCTCAAACCTCATCAGAACTTGGCCCTGGGAAGCTGCCCTTAAGAGACAGAGAATGGAGTGAGAAATAACCCTGTAGCTGCTCAGGCTCCCAAGGCGCTCTGCCAGGATACAGATCGGCTGCGTTCAAGACCTGCCCAGGTGGCCTATGGAGACACATGTGCTGTCCTGGGTGCCAGCACAGAGCTGTTCCCCTACAGCTACTTCACAAGTCCTCCAGGATAAATTTCATGTGGTTTAAAGATTTAAAGGAAAAAATAAATAAATGCACTGGAGAAAAATATAGGTAAAATATATGTTTAATGTTGAGCTGAGATGGCCTTACTAAGAATGATATTGAAAGCAGAAAACATTTTTAAAGAGCTAAATTAGGACTTCCCTGGTGGTGCAGTGGTTAGGAATCCGCCTGCCAATGCAGGGGACACGGGTTCGAGCCCTGGTCCAGGAAGATCCCACATGTTGCGGAGCAACTAAGCCCATGCGCCACAACTACTGAGCCTGTGCTCTAGAGCCCATGCGCCACAACTACTGAAGCCCGCATGCCTAGAGCCCGTGCTCCGCAACAAGAGGAGCTACTGCAATGAGAAGCCCACGCACCACAATGAAGAGTAGTCCCCGCTCGCCACTACTAGAGAAAGCCTGCATGCAGTAACAAAGACCCAACACAGCCAAAAATAAATTAATTAAATAAATAAATTTTTTTAAAAGCTAGATTAATTACATAAAAAGATTTTGTAGATTAAAGAACTTTAAATGCCAGTATTATGATTAAATTTTCTTACTTAACTTTTTTACTCAGAGTTTCATAGTGCCTTTATTTTCTTCTCTAGTGTCTTCATTTATTTATCTTCATTTTAAAAATTATTTCATTATATGAGTATGAATAATGCTTATATGCTTATATGAATGCTTATATGAATAAGCAGTCGAGTTCTCTCTTTTCTAGAACCTTCCAGTTGGAGTAGTAGTCCCAGCATGAGTGTAATTATAGGACAGCTTTTAATGCTCTCCCACATAGAATCCCCTATTTTCAGTGTCCCATGTCTTCTTCCTTCTTAGTTTGTGCCCTTTTTTTCATGGAGTACATCCTGAAATAAATTTCTAGGAAAGGGTGAATGTGGGGTAACATATCTGAGTCCCTTATGTCTACATCTAGCTTTATTCTACCAACCCCACCTTCTCCTCCTGCCACACACACACACACACACACACACACACACACACTTAATTGACAGTTTTCCTGAGTATGGTTTAAAATAAACTTCTCTTAGAATTTAAATGCTTTACTCCATTTTCTTCTAAATTTCATTGTTGCTCTTGAAAACTCTGATGCCAATCATTTTTATGTTCCTTTGTCTATGTCCTAGTTTTGTTTTTAATGTCTATAATCTCTTGGAATGTTCTCTTTTTCTTTCCTGTTCCAGAGTTTCACAGTGATACAGCCAGTTGTGAGTCTATTACCATTAATTATGCTTGATTCTCAGTGAGTCCTTTGGTGATTCATGGCCTTCAGTTCCGGTAAAATTTTCATCCCTCTGAAAATATCTCTTGTCTATTTCCTCTGTTCTCTCTGTTTGGAACTCCAACTGCTTGGTAGACTAACCCTTTATCCTTTATTTTTTCTCATATTTTGGTCTCTGTCTTTTTGTTCTACTTTCTAGGGCATTTTCTACTACTTCTATTTCAATTATTTCACTGATTTTTTTTTTGCTTGATTTTGGAAATCATATTTAAAATTTTCAAGATCTCTTTTTATTCTCTGAATTTCCCTCCTGTATCTTCATGGTTCTCAACCTTGGCCGCACATTAGAACTACCTGGGACTTTTGAACAACCCTGATGAGGCCATGTCCTATCCAATTATATCAAAATCTTAGGGGATAAGACCCAGACATCCATATTTTTCAAAGCTCTCCAGTTGATACCAATTTTGTCTTAGTTTGAGAACCACTGTATTATCTTGTTTCTGTCTTGACCTATAATATCTTTTTCATCAATATCATATTAATATTAAATATTACATAGTCAATTATCTATTTATCTATCTTATCTGCTTAAATATAATCCCTGTCCTATAGGTATAATTCTCAGGTACATACCTCAGCAGGCATAATTCTCAGGCCACAGTCTAAGGCATGTAAATATATATATATAGCCATAATTCAATTTAATTTCTATTTCCAGCCTCTATTGTGCAGGTTGAAGAAACTCAATCTGAGTGGACTCAATTTGTTTCAGTTCTGGGTTTAGACATGCAATATCTTTTGAATCTCCCTTGGATTACTTGTAAGGGAGAGGAAAGAAATGTGCTTGGTCACTATTTTTAAACCAAGGCACCTCTTGAATACATTGGATGTCAAAATGAAGTGGGGTCATCAACTTTTGTTTTTCCTCTCAGCTTCCTTTATGCTAAGAAATAGATGTCATTGGTTCAGATACCACACGTATATTAACACATATATCTTATCTTTTAAAAAAGTTCATTTGTGCCTTTGTCTCATCCCTTCAGTAGATTGTATCTTTCCCTCTAGAAAGGAGGAACTTCGTGTTATGCATTTAAAGTTCCCAGTACTGTATGTTACATGTAACAGTCTTTTTTTTTTACATTGAATACTGTGTCTTTGTGAGACAGGCTGGGACCTGGGACCCTTTGCTGCAGTGCTGCAATGCTTACACCTGGACAAACATCTCCTTGAGCAACAAAACACAAAGAAACTATGAGGGACTAAACATAACTGCACACATGCACAGCTGGGGCAAATTCTGGACAACAAGACACAGAGAGACCAAAAAGCCCAGCTGCCACTTCTGAAGGGCCGAGAGCAAAAGCAGGGTACTGTGCATGCCCCCTGCACACAACACCACAAAAGGGGTGGGCAAACCACCTATGCTACCCCTCTGGCCCGACCACTGGGCACACCCCTACCCTCACCCCATGTGCGGAAACAGCTCAACCCCCCTCAGGGAGTGAGCTAACAAGGGAAACTGTTATTTGTTCTCGCTCCCGGCCTGCAGCAGGGGCCCCACTAAAGCCTTGCCAGAGTTTCTTGTCTGGCCTCTGATCGATTTCTATTGATTAAGGAGGCAAAGAACCCTGGTTAGTATCATTTGTTGTAGGTATCAGTGCAGGTGTTCATAGGCTAGTCTGTGCTCAAAGTAGTTGTGATAAAATGCTTTTAAAGTCAAGCACACACACCCACATGCACAGACACACTTTCGCTCTCAAACACACGCACACACACACAATCTTTTTTCCTCAACCTATTCCAGATTGCCTCAGTTCATGAAGCTTTTACCATCCCAACTGCTTCTCCATGGTCCGGGAGGCAGCGTGCTGTTATAGCTGTGCTAACCACTCCCTGAGAAAGGACAGCGAGAAGGACTCCCCAGATCCCGGGGCGGATGATGGGGCTGTCCTTGGCAGGGCTGGAAACCAAACTCAGATCTCTGCCTTTTCCTCCTGTGATTCAGGCAGCTCTGGTATTTATACCATATTTTCAGAACAGTGAGGATAATGTGCCCTATCATGTTAGGAGACCATTATACTGATACATTAGGTTCTGAATATATTTTTAACCCACACCTAGGCATTCTTCAAGCTGATTTATGAGTTAAACCCCAGTGTAGCTTGGCCAGAGATAGATAGACTAACTACATCTTGTGTGGGAATTCCACGTTCACAGAGAAGCCCAAAAGTCTTGTAGATCAAATTTTATTGCTGTTGCATTATCTCACTCAGACTATAATGAAGGGATCTAAGTGATGTGCTCCCAAAAGTTGAACTCTTGAATTTAATGATCCTGTAACTACGTGGATTGATTTCTCATATCCGCAAATCTATTTTAAAATAATGTTATAGTTCATTTGAAAGAGTTGTAAACTTATTTCCTGGAAAGTTTGGCTAGCCTGGATGGTAGGATTCCTCCTCTGTCCCAAGATTAACTCTCTGGCCACCCTTGGGGGAGGGAAAGTCAGGGTTTGTCTTACTGTCACTCTGGGAAAGTAGCCATCTGTGTGTGGGTCCCCCTCCTGCTTGGTGGTTCACTGTGAACACAAGGTCAACATCCATCAGGTGACAGGCTTGCTCCCTCCATAATTCCCTGCTTACCTTCCCCTCATTTCCCAAACAGAATACACGTGTCCCTAATGAGAATTTTTTTAATTTAATGTATTTTTATTGATGCATTATTTACTTCTTTCTCTTTTATAATTATTGTGTAAAAGTCTCACCAAATGTCAGTTGATACATACTGTTCACCACTCATCATATTTATATTACTTTTGCCTCACTTTGCCTTTTTTTTTTTCTTTTATACTTAAAAAAAATTATTTTATTTATTTTCGGCTGCGTTGGGTCTTTGCTGTTGCACACAGGCTTTCTCTAGTTGTGGTGAGCGGGTGCTACTCTTCGTTGTGGCGCATGGGCTTCTCACTGCGGTGGCTTCTCTTGTTGCAGAGCACGGGCTCTAGGTGTGCGGGCTTCAGCAGTTGTGGCTCTTGGGCTCTAGAACACAGGCTCAGTAGTTGTGGCACAGGGGCTCTAGAGCACAGGCTTCAGTAGCTGTGGCACGTGGACTCAGTAGTTGTGGCTCGCGGGCTCTAGAGCACAGGCTCAGTAGTTGTGGCGCACGGGTTTCATTGCTCCATGGCATGTGGGATCTTCCCGGACCAGGGCTCAAACCCGTGTCCCCTGCATTGGCAGGAGGATTCTTAACCACTGCGCCACCAGGGGAGTCCCTGCCTTTGTTTTTTTTTTTTAATTTTGATACATACATGTAATTTCATGTAAAATAAACATAATTATACTTCATATATTATGGGTGATTTTTTAAAAAAATAAGATGAAAAGACCCAGTATTTTTCTTGTACTTTGTTTCTTGCTTTCCTTCTCCACCTCCTCCCACATTAGCACCGACCAGGTAACCCACAGTAACAACCTAATGTGTGTCATCCATGTTTTTCTCCATGCTTATATAACCCCCCCACACACACACACACCACACACACACATTTGTTTCACATATATAGGATTGTATGACATAATTCCCTGCCTTTGTTATTCTTACTCAACAAAATTTGATAGAAATATTTCCAAGATAAGTAGAATTTTAATTATAATTCTAATATAATTCTATAATTATAATTCCATAACGCTATAGAATTCTAATTATATAATTCCAAGATAAGTATAATTCTAATTCATCCTTCTTAATAGCTATGTGCAAGACTCTGTGGTGTTCTAGAGTCATCTCATATTGAATACTCACCTCTCACAAGAGCTAGTTATTAAATACTCAAGAATTTTGTAAGCTAGGTATAAATGCTAAGTAGCTTGACATACTCTGTGGTGGGAGAATTTACACCATGGAAACTGGCAAATGCTGCAAATCCGAGGTTTTGTTTTTTCAGAGAGCTAGCACGCCACTGGTGAAAGTTTACAATAATTTTACACAGGTAATCACCTTTTGAATGGCTGTTCATTTTACTTATCTTTCCTATTTCTTTTCTGTTTTTCCCCCCACTATGAACAATGCTATAATAAACTCGGAGGAGTTGAGCAGGGCTTTACTGAAGAGGTTTGGGCAGTTGCCCCGAAGTCATTCTGAGTCCAGACAGGACAGGATAACAGAGGAGTATAGGCATCAGCCCCGACCTGGCTGCCTCCATTTTTAAGAATGCCCTACTCGGACACTTCCTATGGGGTGTCCTGTGGGGGTGACCTCTCCTCCTTCCTTCCATTTCATAGTCACCTCTATTTAAGCCCCTCCTGCCTGTTGTCCTTAGCTGCCTCCCCTACTCTTAACATTCTGAGGAAGACCCACACAGAATAACAAAGGCACAGTCCCCTGGGTTTTGAAAGTCCTGCAGCTTGTGGATTGCGGTGGTGTGGAGCTGGGTGGAGATGGGACAGAGTTGTTCCACGGGGTTATGCTTTTTTCAGGAAGCCACAGTACAGCTTTACGTGGCTGATCCCCACAGCTCCATCTCTGGCCCACGTCTATTTCCCAAGCTCCTGTTCTTTGTTTCCAAGCGTCTGCTGAGTGGATCCACTCATAGCCCACCAGCGACTCACACTCAACAAACATCTCCAGCCTAGAGCCCCTCCTCTCTCCCTCTCTGCCTTTTACCAACACCACGGCTTGGAGCAGTGCTGCCATTTCTTCATTTGTGTGTACGGAGAATGTTCATCTCTGTTTAAATGATATGCATGCAGGGACTTCCCAGGCAGTTCAGTGGTTAAGACACCAAGCTTCCACTGCAGGGGGTACAGGTTCGATCCCTGGTTGGGGAACTAAGATCCCACATGCTGTGCAGCACGGCCAAAAGAAATAATAAATTTTTAAAAATGATATTCATGTAAAAAGCCTAGATGTTCAGCAAATGTTAGTTCCTTCTCCCTCCTTCCCTTCCTTCCTTTCCTCTCTCTTTTCTGGAGGAAGAGAAGTCTCAATTTAGGGGTGAAAAGTTCATAAAGTTGCCAAAGAGAATGTGCTTGCACTTAAAGTCAGACAGAGAAGCCAAGCTTGACTGTTTCAAGAGGAAACTGACACTCAGAGTTGATACATTTTACTGCTCTTTTATTGACCAAGACTCAAGGAGGAGGTGAGATGAGGTGGGTGTGAGGAAGGAGTGGACTGGGCTCATCCTGCCTGTCCTGTCACCAGCTCCAAAGGGGCTCCAATCCAGAGTCCGTTGGAGTTGATTATGCACCTTAGGACATTGGCCAGGCTGGGGCAGATGGCGTTGTTTGAAGCCATCTAAATCAGAAAAAAAAAAAACGTTTCTCTTGAGTTTCAGTTTTCCTCCATTTGAAAACCACCAAAGGCTGCAGGCCCATCTATCAGCCCCTGAAGCACCACATCCATCCTCCCATTATCTCCTGAGCAGGGTCGTTGGAAAAAAGCTCATAAAACATGTGAGGATTGAACATAATTATTTAATAGGCTGTCAGAAGGCTGAGAACACCAGAGCCCAACAGCATACCAGGAAAAGTGGAAGATCGCTCATGGGAGAAGTTTGTGGTTTTGAAGCAGAAAAGAAAAAGACAATAAAAAAATATGCTGGAAATACAGCTAGAATATGTTTTTCCTATAATAGTGAGTCAGTGCTTTTAGAAGTGTGTCTAAAAAAGTGCTTTAAAATTGAGCACCTACTGTGTGCAAGATGCTGTTCTAAATATGGAGATTCAAAGGTGTTTAAGACGCAGTGCTGGTCTGCTGACTCAGCTGTCCTTCCGTCTGGGGTCAGACAGAGGTGCGCTCGAATCACATCTCCACCACTGACTTGACTTTGGTTGAGGCATTTTCATCTCCCCGAGCTTCTGCTTGCTGATCAGCAAAATGGGGGTAATGATCCCATTTTGTAAGAATAAGACATAACATGTGTAAAGCTCTTTGCATACTGCCTGGTACTTGGTAAATGATCAACAGACCTCAGTTGTCTCCTGCTCCACCCCAGCTTCTCCCATCTCTGTCAGCAACAAGCCATCTGTCTATTTATTTCACTGCTGTGTTCCCAGTGCCAGAGGAGTACACCCTGGCACTCAGGGAGGGTAGGGATGGTGGGTAGTCAAAGCACAAAGCTGCACTTCAGCAGAAATAACTGAAAATGTTCTGAAGAGGACAAGAAAAAACAAGAAGAATGGGGAACTGAACCTGTCAAAAGATTCCCGCATTTAGTCCAGAGAAGACTCAGGGCTTGGTTAGGAGGGCTGGAAGCTTGTATTCATACATGTAGAAGGCTGTTGTGTGGATGGGAAGAGAGCCTTGATGGGTGTGGACCTAGACACAGATTTCAGCGCGGTGGCAGAGCCACCAAGGTGCAGAGAGGCACCCTCCGGCGGGGGTGAGGGGTGAGCTGGAGGCTGGAGGGTGGCAGGTAGAGTTATGAGGAGAGGGGGCTCAGGTGCTGCAGGCTGGGAAGGGGGAGAGACGATCTTTACCCCTTTCAAGGCTGAAAGCTCTGATTCTGAGAATTCTGCTCTGTTAGAAACAGTTACTCAATATGTTATAATAACCTATAATGGAAAAGAATCTAAAAAAGCATATAGAGCTTCCCTGGTGGCGCAGTGGTTGAGAGTCCGCCTGCCGATGCGGGGCACACGGGTTCGTGCCCCAGTCCGGGAAGATCCCACACGCCGCGGAGCGGCTGGGCCCGTGAGCCATGGCCGCTGAGCCTGCGCGTCCAGAGCCTGTGCTCCGCAACGGAAGAGGCCACAACAGTGAGAGGCCCGTGTACCGCAAAACAAACAAACAAACAAATAAATAAATAAATAAGTAAGCATATATATGTACATATATATATGAAAAGAATATATTGATATATATACATATAACTGAATCACTTTGCTGTATACCTGAAACTAGCACAACATTGTAAATCAACTATATTTCAATAAAAATTAAAAAAAAAAGAAACAGCTGTCTAAAGAGGTCAATGGTTATCAGTTGTGGCCATTCCAAACCCCACTTGGAATTTTCCACTTCCTAAATAATGGTGCAAAACTTTGTTGTTCAAGATGATATTAACCACCATTTAACTCAGCCCCTAGGCTGGTCTGCTTGTAGTTTCTCAAATGTTCCAGCAGTCTCCTTGCTTCTAGCCCTCACTCACACCGTTCCTCCTCCCTCGATTGCCAACTCTGTCCTCTCAAACTGTCTTTCCAAGTCGTGCCCATTCCTCGTGGTCCAGCTGAAATCTATTAGAAAGCTTCCCAGATCCCCGCAGGGGCAATCTGCACATCCCCTTCTCTCTATCCACAGTATTTTCCTTTTAGGTGTAGTAGAGATCTCTGGGGGATAACCCTCTCCCACCCTAGACTGGGAGCTTCTGGCCTCTCACAGAAGCTTAATGTTATTTATTCTCATTTCCTGGCCCCTCAAAAATTAACGGGTGCTGAGTATTTGACTTTTAATTGCCTGAATAGGGCAAGTAACCACACATTATTATCTCCCCTTTACAAACAAGCAAAGAAAAGCAAAAGAAAACAAGAAAGCAAAACCAAAAATCTGACTTGCATGAGTTTCTTTTTGTCTACCATGACCTCTTCATATTCTGGGTCCATGAAAAAGAGCTATTGTCGACTGAAAAGAAAATGCACAACATAAAGGTGAGAATTATGTTTTATTCAGTGGCCTTACTGAGGACTATAGGCCGGGATGGCAGCCTCTCAGATGGCTCTGAGGGACTGTTCCAAAGAGGCAAGGGAGGAGCCATGATATAGAGGAGTTTTGCAAAAACAAACAAACAAAAAAACCCCCAGGTAGTCAAACATGAAAAGATTCCTGCTAATCACACACCCACAAAAAGATAGACATCCCAAGTTAATGAATTTAGCATTTTTCTATGTATGGGAAAATGCAAGAGTCTGAGCTTTTTGAAATCATTCCTTTGATATGCACCTTAATGATCTAGGGCCAGTATCCTGTTTTTCTCCCAATATCATTTGTTTACTGAAATGGCAGGTGACATTCTTTGTCCACACTATGCAACTATTTACCACTTATACTGACTGTGGGACGGTGCTTACTTCCTAGTCTTAGGTTCCCAAATATCACCTTTACTCATTTGTTCACTATAAGCCCGGCAAATCTCCAGTAGTGAGGAGCACAGTATTATGAATTATATTTGGGTTCAAGTTCTGCCCCTAGCGCACACTAACAGGATAACCTTCGGTAAGAGAATAGACCTTGGGGACTGTGCCCTGGTTTCCTCATCTGTAACAAGGGGTGATTGACAACTTGCTCTCAGGAAGATGTGGGAATCCAACAGAATGCCAAGTACCTTATAAGTGTTAGCAGCTAATACCATTAGTACTTGGTGCAGTAATCTCTTCCATGTTGAAGCAGGGCCCTGTGGGGCTCCTGGACCCAAAAGACTTTCTGTGTCCCCCATTTATTTGATTATAGGAAATCGGCTTCATTCAGCCTCCATGACCTTCCCTGAGTTTCCACGGGCAGATTCAAGCAGTTGTTAATTAGGGAAGGGAGGGGATGCGAGACAAGGGAGGAACAAAGGGTCAGGAGAAACAAGCTCCTGGTTCCCCATCAAGGGACACACACAACAATATCTTTGAGCTGTTTTGCAGATACTGAATCCTCCACCAGGTAGAAGAATTTAACTGTGTGCTGCCCACAAGCACGTAGACCCCAGACCGGTTGGAACCAGTAGGTTGATGATGTTGATCCCACTTACCTCACCACCAACCAATCAGAAGAATGTCCACGAAATGATCATGGCCTCTTTGAACCAGTACTATAAGACTTCTCACTGCCCTCTCCAAGGGGGGACACACAGTTTTGAGGGCATTAGCCAGCTGTGGTCCCCTTTGCCTGGCAAAGCAATAAAGCTATTTTTTTCCTACTTCACCCAAAACTCTGTCTCTGAGATTTAATTCACTGTCAGGGAACAGAGACTGAATTCGGCTTCAGTGTCAAGCACGTCATGCCAAGCATGTGCTTGGAAAAGGGCAGGAGTCCACCCAGCCCACTGCCCTTGACATCTCAACAGGAACTCAGAAAGGAACATTGGGGTTACTCCCCCTGCAACGCCCGCCTTTGTATTTCTACAAAGCACGTTTCAGCTCCTGGGCTTTCTTGTTCTGAAAAAGAGAAAAGCATGTGTCCTGCAAAGCAAAACCACCGTTTAAACTCTCTCTTTCATCTACTTTAGTCCTTATAGGAAAGAAGGCACTGTCAGTTTCCCATTGCGAAAGCACAAAGGGAGATTAATAACAATAATAGTTCATGTGGAGATAACGCTCTGTGAAAAATACCCCTCTGTTCTAATTCTCTCAGTTCAGAGAGATGGGGCCTGAGACGCAGTAAAATGGTTATGATTATGAGTCATACACTTGGAGAGATACAGAAATAACTCGATTGTCCCAGAATCCCATCACTTTCCTTACCTGAGTTCTCCATTA
Organism: Pseudorca crassidens; assembly: GCF_039906515.1. Taxonomy (NCBI): domain Eukaryota; kingdom Metazoa; phylum Chordata; class Mammalia; order Artiodactyla; family Delphinidae; genus Pseudorca; species Pseudorca crassidens. The sequence goes on along the minus strand of NC_090304.1, from coordinate 71,421,220 downwards.
AGCTCAATTTGCTTTTCTCAAGCCAAATTTTTAGTGATGACTTAAGCCAGTCCTGAAATTTGAGCCCACAGTACAACCATATCTTTCGGTAAAGTGATCAATGCCTGATCTTATTCAAATTAATGGCTTAGATGTTGTCTCTGCTTCTCCCTGGCTGGGTGATCCCAGGTGAGGCACTAGATGATGCTGGGCCATGATATAGAACAATGGCGTGTTAATGAGACCTTGGTTGTCTAGTCCCTGCCTATGAGGAACAGGGGTTGGCTAAGCTTTTGTCCCTTCCTTCTATCTTTCCTTCCCATTTCCTCTAAGTGCAAATTTAGTGCTTGTTTAGAGATTATCTTCGTTACCAGACAATTGTCTTGATTCAGCCCCTTAATTTTCAAAGGAGAAATTTAACCTTGCCCTCTCCAAGTAGTTTTACCTCAGGTCTTACCAAAGGCTACAAGCATGAATTCTTTTGCATTCCAGTCATGAAAAGAACCTGGTTGATGAGAAATCATGTTTATGGAGGGATGGAGGAATACCTAGTTCCTTCCTTTGTCTGTGTGTTATGAGTTTCATCTCTGGGTCAGCTAGATCATGCACTAGCTATGCTCTCAGACTAATGAGTCTATCCCCCAACACCAGAACCACTTTCACTGAACAAATGCTCGGGGTGGGGGGGGGGGTGTTCCCACTGCAGAGCCTCAGGAGAAGCCACCCCAGGCAATATCCAACTGCAGCTTTCATAGGGCAGGAGTCCCTCTACCCTTTATTTTTTTCCTTTTGGGTCATATGCATTTTTGTAAGAACTATCCAACCTTTCCAGAGAAAAGAGGAAATTATAAATACATTTCAGAAATCATAGGATGCCTTGAATCATTTCCAAATGGTTTCTTATATATCCATTTAAATTTAAGTCGATTATAGTCAAAACAAGAGGAGGGTGGTATGGACTGGATGTTTGTGTTCTTCCAAAAGTCATATGTTGACATCTTAATGCCAAATGTGATGGTATTAGGGGTAGGGCCTTTGGGAGGTAATTAGGTCATGAGGATGGAGCCTTCATGGATGGGATTAGTGCCCTTATAAGAAGAGACATGAGAGAGCTGATCTCTGGGCCATGTGAGGACACAGCAAGAAGGTAGCTGTTGCAAATCAGGAAGAGGGTTCATACTGAATCTGCCAGCACCTTGCTCTTGGACTTCCCAGCTTCCAGAACTGTGAGAAATAAATGTATGTTGTTTAAGCCACCTACTTTATGGTATTTTGTTATAGCAGCCCAAGCAGACTAAGAGAGTAAATTTTTTTTCCCCACTTCTTTTATGTTGCTCATTGTGTCAGTTTGGATCCTCTCAGAAGTAAATGCCAAGATGGAATCAGACATGCAAGAGATTTATTGGGGGGAGCACCTGTGAAGGATAAAGGGGCAAGGCAACAGGAGTAAGAGGGTTGGGCCATCAGTCCCTGGCATAGGTCTGATGGAGGGAAAGAAGGGTGAAATGGAGCAGGACCCTATGGTCCTTGCCCCTCCCCACCATGCCCTCTGCCTGCCTTTTGTCTGTGGAAGAAGTTTAGCCAAAGAATAAGTTTAATCAGAGAAGTAAGAGAATGTAGAAGCAAAGGAAAACAGTCAAATGAGACCAAATAATAATAGTTTAGTCAGTAAGCAAAGTCAAGACCTTTAGTTCCTTCTCAAGGGCTACAGATATTATTCTGAGCCATATCCTGTGAGCTGTCTTGCAGAGACTGAAACCCCAGGTGGGAAGAAGTTAACTGCATGAAGACCAGACTGTAGCCACGACATAAGCTGCCACAATTCCAAGATTGGCCTCAAGAAAATGAGAACAAACTGACCCTGGAACTGAAGATTAATTGTACTGATAACAATCAAGATGACTGTCAGAGCTGACTGTGCTGTTTCTACATGTAGCCCCCTCCCTCAGCCTATAAAAGCTCCTGCCCCCTGGTTGTCAGTGGGGTGGGGGGAGTCAGCCTTTGTACAGGCATCCTCCCCCCCACCCCTCCACCCCCCCACTCCCCCACCCCCAGTTGCCAGCATCCAAAATAAAGCAAATTTTCCACAACTCTTGCCTCTCTAATGGCTTTTGAGCAGCAAGCAGCTGGACCCCCACTTTCAGTAACAGGAGCACTGGGGAAGAGGAGAAAGTTTCCGCCAGGCCAATGGGGAACCCCACAGCAAATATTCTCCACTGGAGGGGTCTACACGGAACAGGGATGGCCAGGCTCTAGTACTCCTGCTGTACTTAGTCATTAGCTGGGAACATCCTGGGGAGAGCATGGCCTCAACATGAATGCTTGGGAAGATCTAAATATGTAGCAGGGGGAGGCTGTTCACCAACAACCCTCCTCCAAGCAGGTTCTCTTGAAGGGAGATCTGAGCTGCATGGCTGAGTGGCTGCCTCACCCACAGTGCCCAGCTAACTTCACACCAAGAACTCAGTATGGTAACTCAGAAGTTTCTTGAAGCTGTGTACATGTTTCACACCTTCCAGCTTCTCCTCCTCATCGAAACATAGCTGTTTTGCATACTGTTCTCCTAAGAGATCATGTCCCATTTTCTTAGGAATTTGATGCCCTCTCCAGGAAATGACTGTCCTAGAAGAGTGGTTAGGAGTACAGGTTCTAGAGCCAGACTGCCTGGCTCCATAGCCTGAATCTACCACCTACTAGCTGTGGTAACTGGGACAAGGTACTAAAATTTATACCTCAGTTTCCCCATTTACTGAAGTATGACAATTATAATACCTGTCTCATGGGGTTGTAAAAAGTGCTACATGTGAAGCACTTAGAACAGAGCTTTGGAAATAATACGTTCTCAAACAATATTAATTAACAATTGCAAATGTGATTTGCATATGAATGTGAATAACATATGAATGTGTTCCCCCAAAATTCATATGTTGAAATCTAACCCCCAAGGTAATGGTATTAGGAGGTGGGGCTTTGGGAGGCATTTAGGTCATGAGGGTGGAGCCCTCAGGAATAGGATTAGTGCCCTTACAAAAGAGGTCCTAAAGAGCTCCCTTCTGTCATGTGAAGACACAACAAGAAGTCTGCAACCCTGACGAGGGCCCTCACCTGACCAGGCTGGCACCTGATCTTGGGCTTTTTAGCCTCTAGAACTGTGAGAAATAAATTTTTTTTATTTATGAGCCACCCAGTCTGTGGCGTTTTGTTATAGCAGTCTGAATGGACTAAGACAGTTCATTCATTCATTAAAAACAAGTTCTCAGTCAAAATTAATATATTAACATTAATATGGTGTATCTCTCATTACCAATTTTGCCTTTCAATTTGTCCTACTTGAAAAATTCTGGTATGCATTTCAAACAGACTGGCAGAGGGCTTTCAGGAACCCTTCATATCATTCCATGTAGGCTGCTATCTATCTGTCTGGCATTGGAATCAGACATAAAGTTGTTAGCTTAAAGCCTAACACATAATAAACACTGGAAATGGGAGCTATTTCTACCATGAGCACTGTTAAAGGTAGTCTCTGCCTTAATTTTTCTTCTCATTTCTTTCATTTATCCAGCAGTTATTGTGTATTTGTGGGTGTCAGGCACTGTGGTAAATTCTAGAGAATCGAAGATTAGCCAGACATAGTTCTTGCCCTCCACAAGACCAAACTATAAGTGGAGAGAAGGTACAGGCACAAAAAGTAACTAGATTAAAGGGTAGAAAACCATGAGAATTTTAGTAAAGGGTTGGATAAAGAGCAGAGAAGAGAGAGAAATTACTTCCAGCTGGGCACCAGGGAAAGCATTCTGGAAAACTAGATCCTTTACCTGGTTTGTAAATGCCAAGATCTAGACCCCTGAGTATGTGCTGAAAGCAGCTCTTGTCAGGGCCTGGGGGATACCGTGTGTGTTTTCAGAGAGCTGCCCCTCAAATCATATTATAAATATAAATGGCAGAACTACACAGCAAATCAGAAATAATAGCAATGATAGCTTCAAGCCTGTCATTTGTTCCTTTTAAGCATTCTATAATGAATGCTCATCTCTGAATGCTTTTCTGGGATTCGTGGAAGACTCATCAGGGCCCTTTCCTTTCTTTTGTTGCAGGTCATTAATGGAAAAACTGCATGAGGTGCCAGCAACCCCTTGAGCACGGGGACTCCATCCCTCAGGGGAATTGCCACTTGTCTCCTGTTCAGCATGAATTTGCTTCAGACTGTGTTGTCCTTTTGATTGGTTCCCATTCTACCTTCACCACCTCCACCACACACACGTCTCCGACTAGGCTTCTCCTCAAATAAATGCAATCCAAGGCCTCACATCACTTGTGTTTCTTTCTGTTCCTCCAAGCCTCCTCTGGGAGATGGCCATGGTTGAGATTTCCATTAAGATGGGCTGGTCCTTGGCCACATTTCAATTGCCCCTATTTGGGGTCCATTTTGTGGAACTCCGGGTTGGTTCCCCACTCCACCTTTAATAACCATGGGGAACATGGGACTGGCCAGGTGATCTCACTTAGGCCCCCGATTTGATGGTGGCCATCCTGATTCTAAAGTAGGAGAGGGAATTCCCTGGAGGTCCAGTGGTTAGGACTCCTCTCTTCCATTCAGAGGCCACGGGTTCGATCCCTGGTCGGGGAACTAAGATCCCACGTGCCGCACGGCATGGCCAAAACAAAAAGCAAAACAAACAAACACAAAATAAAGTAGGAGAAATGCAGCGAAGCACGTGGTGCCACATGAGGCAAGAGAAGTTTCTGGATTTCTTGCCTCAAGAAAGGAGGTCCCTTTCTCTGAGTTGGGGAAGCCTTAGGGAGAAATTGGTTGGGGAAAGGGGAGGGCAGGGGAAACGAGTTCAGTTTTAGAAAGTCTGAGATCCCTTTTAAATCATCCAAGAGGAGATGTAGAGTAGCCAGGTAGGGATCTGAGTATGGAGTTCTGAAACACTGTTAAGCTTAGAGATATAATATATATAAAGAGAGAGAGAGAAATGTGGGAACCTTTAAGATATAGGTTATAGCCTATAACCTATAAGATATAGGTTATTTATAAACTTATAGGTATAAATCCATGGGACTGAATAATATCACCAAGGAAGTAAATGTTTATAAGAAAAAGAGCTCTAGAACCTTCCAAAGTTTAGAAGTCAGGGAGGAGATGAGGACCCAGCAAAGGAGGCTTAAGAAGGAGCAGCCCAATGAGGCAGAAAAATCTAGAATTTGGAGTCCTGGAAGCCACTGAAGGAAGCATTTCGAAGGGGAGGAATGATCAATCAGGCCAGCTGGCTGATAGGTCAAGTGAGAGGGGGACTGAGAACTGACCGTCAGATTTAGCAACATGGAAGTTATTGGTGACCTTTGACAAGAGCAGTTTCAGGCAAGTTTGTTCTGGCTTCCGGGCCCGTGTTCCCACTGTGCCAGCCCCTTGCCTACCCTGGCCTCTGCTTTCTCCTCCTGGCCTCACTCTCAGCTTCTCCACGAAACAAATGTCCATGAAATCCTTTGCCCCTGCCCTGGTTTTCTGTCTCCAGACGTGGCAGAGATTCTTAACCTTCTGGGGTCAGGAACTCTGTGAGGAACCTATATAAATACACGCTCTTCTTCCGCATATATGTGTAATTACGTATTATCATTTCAGGGCTTCACAGACTCCCTAATTGCTGATCCCAGAGTAAGAAGGCCTTACTGTAGGCTCCCCTAATGAACTTCCTTCAGCTCTGGCCACACAGAGGTCCTGAAACCCCGGTTTGTCCATCCCAGACCCAAACCCAACTTTAGATCTTTATTCAAATCAAAGACAATGAGAGCTAAGAACAAATAATGTCTTTATTACAAGCTCTCAGGGAGGCAAATTTAGGGCAAACACAAGCAGACATGGCAACCAATTCAAGTGGGTATTAAATGGAATGATTTCACCTACGTTCATACCATCTTAGCTCCACTTTAGATCTGATCTCTTCTGGCAGTTTCCATAGGTGGTTAGACTAGAAGCAGCCACGTCCTCTACATCAAGGATCATAAACTCAGCATCTATGGGGACCGGACACATAATGTCATTGGCTGAAATGCATGGAAAACTCCCAAGTGATAGGGTCTGTATGAACAGGGAAAGTGGAGACTACATGCTAGGTTTAAAAAGAGCAGCTGATACCCTGCTCTGGCAAATGTTAACTTATGAGAATTTCAGCTCATATTACTGAAATTTTTCAAGATAATTGAAAATGTCTTGATTTTTCAAGATAATCTGCAAACTTGATTCTTATGCAGTCTAAATAAAATATGTAAACAGCTGGAATATATGGTCTACAGGATACCAGCTTATGACTCCACAGTTGGGCCAGGTCAGAGGGAGGATTAAGTACGTTTATAGATGAATTTTGATGTATTGTTCATTGCGGCAGATTGTATTTTCTAAAAACTACCAAAGCAGTATTTCCAGTCCCACATGTTTTCCAGAATTTTCCCATTTGTACTAAGTGAACCTGGGCTGGCCTTTGTAGCTGGCTCAACAGCAGCCATGATGCTGAGTGACTTCCAAGACCAAAGCATCCAAAGTGGTATGGCATCCACCTGGTTCTCTCTCTCTCCCAGGATGCTCAGCCTTGGAACCCAGCCTTCAGGCTGTGAGGAAGCCCAGAGTAGCCCAGCAGAGGTCACATGGAGAGGCTCATTTCCAGACGTGAACCAGCATCAACCACCCAACACACAGGAGGACAAACCCTCAAATGACTTAAGCCCTGAGCCTTTGAGTCAACCAGCTGAGGCCATCACGGAGCAAGGATAAGCTGCTCCTGTTGTGCCGTGTCCAAATTCCTGACCCTCAGACTCTGTGAGCATGACAAATAGTTGCTTTATGACATTAAGTTGGAATGTCTTTTCAGGCAGCCATAGTAACTGAGTTTTCATTTATTTGCTTTAGCAAATCCACCTGCAGAATACACGTTTTAGAAACATCTGCTCTCTCTGGAGTCTATTTTTTTTTAATTGAAGTATAGTTGCTTTACAATGTGTTAATTTCTGTTGTACAGCAAAGTGATTCAGTTGTACATATATATACATATAATCTTTTTTATATTCTTTTCCATTATGGTTTATCACAGGATACTGAATATAGTTCCCTGTGCTATACAGTAGGACCTTGTTGTTTATCCATCCTATATATACTAGTTTGCATCTGTTAATCCCAAACTCAAAATCCTTTTCTCCCCCAGGTCCCCACCCAGTCTGTTCTCTATGTCTGTGAGTCTGTTTCTGTTTCGTAGATAGGCTCATTTGTGTCATATTTTAGATTCCACATATAAGTGATATCACATGGTATTTGTCTTTCTCTTTCTGACTTACTTCACTTAGTATGATCATCACTAGAGAGTCTTTTTTAATCATGACTTCCTTTGTCTGACGCCCCCACTGACGCTCCTATGACCCTGAATTCTCAGCTTTTCCAAGACGGCAGCATCATTTTGATGGATGCTCTGGTTGATCCTCCCATGAGCACAGTTGGTCTTTGGCCAATTTCAGCTCTTCTCCACTTTCCCAGGAACCTCACTTGTCATCACTGAAGCAGACTCTCAGCTGTCTCTGGAAATACGTCTGTCCTGGGTGGTCAGGCTACGCTTGCATTCTTTAACCTTTTAACTCTCTAAAAAAAGCAGGGCTTCCCTGGCGGTGCAGTGGTTGAGAGTCCACCTGCCGATGAAGGGGACACGGGTTCGTGCCCCGGTCCGGGAAGATCCCACATGCCACGGAGAGGCTGGGCCCGTGAGCCATGGCCGCTGAGCCTGTGCATCCGGAGCCTGTGCTCCGCAACGGGAGAGGCCACAAGAGTGAGAGGCCCGCGTACCGCAAAATAAATAAATAATAAAAAAAGCAGTTTTCATTAAGTAGGCTAAAGTCTCAAACTCTATATACTGCTTTTTTGTGGGAGAGCCTTCCTCCACCTTGTCCATCAGGGTCACGGCTCAAGCAATACATCTTCTGAGAGAATTGACCTAACCACATCTTTTCCCCTGAGACAAAATTCGAGGCCCTGTGCCTATAACAAACATCCGGTGTTGTGCAGATTGGTGTGGCAGAGTCAGGATGGTGAAGGGCTGGTACCTTGCGGCCAGAGAGATCTGGGTGTGAGTCTTGCTTTGCCATTCAACTTGAAGCTTTATGACTGCGGACAAGTTGGGTTCCTACATCTATAAAACAGGGAAAATAGTGCCCATCTTTTAGTGCTGTTGAGAAGTAAAGATATGGAAAGTTCCTCCCCCTATGTCTTACACATAGATGGAGCCTGACAGAGAAAGTTATCACTGGTACCACCATCACCACCATCATCACCTCTCCCCGTACCAGCACCACGACCATGAACAACACCACCTCCATCACTTGCACCATCACCATCACCAATACCACCCCCATCCCCACCTCTATATCACCGCCAGATGTGCCGTATTTGTTCATTTATTTGGTTTATCTACTATAGGAAGCACAACTCAAAGGCAGGGAAGGTAACTTTGTGCCTTTGTATCCACAGGGCCCCCTCATCATGCTCTGAAGGTAGTAGACACAAGTGTTTCACGGAACAAGTCAATGAATAAACACACATGATGATATTTGAAAATCACCTTTATTGCTAGACAGTCCTATCCCCAGCATATGGGACCTAACACAATCTGAGTTCCTACAAAGTGAAAGGGGCTGAGCAGTCACTTTCATTCTGAGATCACGTGTCATCTATAGCCCCACCTCCTACCCCAGCAACCTCTCTGTTAACTCCTCTTCTCACCATCTCACTTTTCTAGACCCACCTCCAGCTAAGCAAAGTTACCATCCTCTGCTCAGTGTTGCCCTTTCCTTGTGGTCCTGAGTTCATCTGTATTCTTGACACCTCAAGAGTGATCTGTGCTAACTTTAGATTGCATTCATATAAGCTAGTGATTCCCAAAGTGTGGCTTTCTGGACCAGAAGCATCAGAATCACCTGGGGACTTGATGGCAATGAAGAGTCTTGAGCCCCACCTAAGACCTAGTGAGTCAGAAATTCTAGGAGTGGGTCCAGCAGCCTGTGTTTGCACAAGCCCTTCAGATGGTTCTGATGCTCGTTCAAGTTTGAGAACTACCGATACAGACCACACGTAAGCAGGCATTAGAGAGTTACACTGAAATGGAGAAATGACGAATGGAAAGTTTTCAACCTTAACCATGGCAGTGAGGTCGAGGCTATTTGGTGTTCCTAAAATAAAGCGTTGATAGGTAATGAGGAATTGGCAGGGGGTGTGGGCAGCGCGGGCAGCAGGGTGGAAAGGAAGGGCCTGGAAGGACAGGGATGGAGATGAGAGTAAAGCTTCCGAGGAGCCCTCAGGTTGGAAGTGGTCATTATTCTGGCTCATGTCAGCGAGGTTTGGAAAGGTCTTCTGAACGCACAACACCTGTGATTTTCAGATGAAACGTTACGTGGAGTGGTACCCAACAGGAGAGGCACAGCTGTTCCCGCCGAGGGGCTGGGCGCCTAGGACCTCTGGCTCCGTCCCTGTGTTAGCTCCTGAGCTACTTGGAGGAACCACACACTCGGCTTCTTTGCAGCTGTGATTCTATAAAGCTGTGAACAGAGCCCTTGGTCATGCCTTAGCCCCGAGCCAGGGGAAGCCACTAAAGCTTGTCAGTAACACGTGGGAGAGTGTTAACAGGAGCAGGCAAATGCTGCCCAGCCCGGCCTGTGTGCCTGCAGGGGGCGCCATCGCACAGGGCACAGGTGGCCTGGTCCACTCAGAAGCCAGGCCAGGATCAGATACCAGGCCGACCCCACCTGACTGCAAGGCCCAGGCCAGCCAGGGGGAGCGGGAGGACAGAGACCGTGGGTCAGTCACCACCAGAAGGCAGGAGCTGACAAGGACACAAGACTCCGGGACAACCATGGGCACTGGGCCATCTCGGACGATTTCTCAGGACAGCCTTCCATAGGGAGGGCATTTGGGGGAACATCTTGGAGTTTATGGATAGGTACACACACACACACACACACACACTGTATAGAAAACTAGCCATGGTTCTTCATCCTCAGAGAGTTCAGTCACTCTCAACAAGGCATTTTGTTACAGTTATAAGATGCACCCCAGTTACACACCATGATGTTATTTACCCCTGCACCTTTGCTCTTTCCGGAAAGCTTTTCCCTCCCTGAAGATTCCTATCAGGTGTCACCTCCTCCTGGAAGTCCTCCTGATTGCCCCTTCCTGCCCTCATTCCTGCTGTGTGTATTTCTGTGCTGTGTTAAACTGCTTGTAGACTTGTTGCCCTAGACTTCAAACCCTTGAGGACAGGATCTGTGCATTCAGCTAATGCCAGCCCCGTGCTACTGCATAACAGATGCTCAAGAAATCCCTGTGGAACGAGTGACTCCACAAGTCAGTGGAGGGGCATCTCACCTGGGCGAGCCCAGCTGACAGTGGAGGTCAGCATGGTTGCTGGGCTCAGGGTGGCAGGACAGCTGGACATCACACCTGCTGGGGGTGAGGGGCAGCCTTCACACCCACAGGAAGCCTCTGGTTCCCCCCACTCCTGCTCCGAGAGAGCAGCTGGTGAGACAGGAAAGGCACAGATCCCAGAGTGCAGGAAGGTGCAGCATCCAGTTGGTGGTAAACCTTACTGCTAACACAAGCAGAAACGGAATTGAAGTCGGTCTCACTGGCCCCGAGACTCAGAATAGCAAATCCCTTTGGCTACAAATTTGCCACTGCCTCTGGAGTTTTCTGCCCAGTTGCTTTTTCTTGTGGCTAATTTGAAGTTCCTTCTCACTGCCAGAGCTCTTTAGAAGGAAGGGAGGTGAAAATCAGATGCCGTCAATTAGTCTGACCAGGTGGGCTCTTTGCCTTTTTTTCTCGATATCCTGTGAGAGACAGTTTCCTTCCATAGGATGGATGCTTGTTTGATCTGAGACGAAACACTTTCTCTTTTGTCTAGATATATATTAAGCGGGCTTTGCTCTGCATTTAAAAATGAATAAATGTCTACAATTGGGTTTTATTTTTAAAGCTGACATTTTTAACATTAACTAAAATGTTCTCAATAAAGTCCAAGTCATTATAAAGTTTGGAGACAAGTCTCCTCACCCAGGAAGGGCCAGGGCAGTCAAGGACTATTATGGACTGTTTATATCCTGCAAAATTGAATTGAATTGAATTTCTCTGTCTTCCCAAGTGCACACACCAAGGAAAGGCCATGTGAGGACACGGTGAGAAGCCTTGTACAAGCTAGGAGGGGGGGTCCTCACCAGGAACTAAATCAGCCAGCACCTTGATCTTGGTTTTCCCAGCCTCCAGCACTCTGAGGAAATACATTTTTGTTTAAGCCACCAGACTACTGTAACTTGTTATGGCAGCCTGAGCTGACTGAGGAAAGGACAAAGGTGGGAGAGAAACAAACAGGGTTGGAGCCATGTCCCAGCTCTGAAGCTGCCTTCCCCCAGGGCCTGTGTGGGACCAGGTCCTCTTAGCAGCTATATGGGCTGGTTGCTATGGCAACAATGCTGTAGCTGGGGTGATGCCTGGGTGCAGACTCCCCCATCCCTACCACAGGACCGCCTGCTAACCAGGATGGTCATGTGCTAGGCAGACTGCATTCAGGCCTACACCCACTCTCAGGTGTCCCCACTGCCCACCCCTCACCATCAATCCACTCCAGACCCTCACAGGACAACAACCCAGAGCCGGGCTCTCTCAGGCCTTTCGAGTCAAGCAGCAAAGAGCTTGTGTGTTTGGGAGAAGTAGGAGACTGAAAGGGTTGCACAGAAAATCCGCAACTTTCAACTCCTGCTTTTCCTCCCCACAATGGAGATGGCCAGTGGGTGTAGGGAGGCCGATGACCTTGAATGTGGGTTTGGCATGTTGCTGGATGCCAACAGCTGTTCCAAGGAAAAGACAGCGTCCCTCTCTGTCACCACAAGGCCCAGCCCGGCTCCTCAACTCTGCCACCCGGCCAGATCCCCACATCAAGGTAGGGTTGAAGGTGGGCCAAGAAAGGTTGTTACCATATTTACTTTAAAGAGAAAAGGATTATGTAAGCCCAGTTTAAAAAAAGAAGAAGTTTCTCATCCAGAGTAGACATTGGGTTCATGCAAAAATTGTCAGAGAGAAGCCCTTGTCCCAGATGCTCCTTGCAAAACAAGTAGCAGCCCCTCATTTTTACCCCATCTCCCGGGGCTGGCCTGACTCATCCTAAGCTCCCCAGGAAGTCAAGTGTCCTGGGGTCGGGGAAGCAGATGGTGACCTAGACTTGAGGTGCAGGGAAGGAATTTCTTGTTTTCTTGTCCCAAGGGTCTTCCTCTTCCCCTCTGAGACTTGAGCCAGAGGAAATAAGGCCAAATAGCTGCAAGAAAGATGATTTTCAGTAGAGAAAAGGGAATTTCAGACAAAAATGTCTTCCTTCTAGAGCTCAGGTCCCCTGGTTTGGAGAAACTTTCGTTTTCATTTTAGGAAGCCCTGTGGTCTATTTGAAGGACCACTAGACCAGAACTCAGGAAAGTGGGGTATAGTTCTGGCACTATGCCCACCAGCTGCGTGACCTTAATTTAGACAAAGTCATTTCAACCCCAAGGACTCAGTCTCCCCATCTGTGAAATGGAGAAACATGCCCTGTTCTGCCTGTTTCACACAGCAGCCAGGATATGATGAAACGAGAGAAAAAAAAATGTGCACAGACATTCTTTGTGGATGTGAGTTATGAAAAAAACAGTCTTTTCAAGCCCTTCGAATCCCTCACAGAAAACATGTTGTGAAAAACAGACAACAGTAAGTGTGGTAGCAGGAAGCGAAGGCCACTCCCCAACCAGGCAGCGTTCAGATGGCCCAGAATGCAATCTGGCCTCGCCGTTCAGCTCATGCTGGGTCCCGGTTCCGGAGTCACAATGCTGGCTTGCAGCTCCACAGGGAACATGCATCAGTGTCTTCACAGGAACTAATCTATTAGGACAGGTCAAGCTGACAGCTCTGCATTCTATGAACAGAACTGGTCAAGCTGAATTTGGGGTAGAATTGCATTGACAGGTCGAGTGTCGGCCAAGAAGCCTCATGTGACAAACTTGGGGTATAGAAAAGCCAGGAACCTGGTAGCTGAAGCCACAGAATTAAAGGTGGTCATTCTAAGCATACAACGTGGAAGAGACCAGTGGCCACTATTGGCCTAATAACAATAGCTATTGTTATTTTTTGGTATTTGCTATACAAAGTTCTTTACAAATATTACCTCTTTTAATTCTCTGAAACTCATAAAATAGCTACTGCCGTTTTACCTATGAGAAAACCAGAGCTCAGAGAGGTTAGGTAACTTGTCTAGAGTCAAGTGAGAGAGCTGGAATTCGAATCAAGGTATATGTGATACCTAAGACTGAGCTCTTAACCACGTGCCAGTCACCCCACCCTGTGGTGGGCTTCATATTCAGCTGCAAGGCTGGTTGACACACGGGCTTCCGGGCCCCATTCCCAGAGCGTCTGACTCAGGAAGTCCAGGGAGAGCCTGGGAATGTATATTTCTCACAGGTCGCAAGGTGCTGCTGCCGGTCCCTGGGAGCAGCCATGGAGAACCGTGCGTTTGCCAGCTGCCTCTTATACAGCTGGGAGCCCTGCAGCGTGGTTGGGGCCAGGCGGCCGAAGGAAACCCACCCGGTGTGTGCACGGGCTGCTGCCAGGTCCTCCCTGTCTTCAACACCCTTCCCAGAGGGAGTTTCCGCATTCAGGAGCCTCACCTAAGCCAGACACAGCAAACACAGGGCCTCTCATCTTTCTAGACAATTGTTTGCCAGCCTTCTCTCAGTTTCTTACTCACTTGATTTCATGATGCCAGCATGTGGAAGGATCTCTCACAGAATCTCAGAATTGGAAGGGACCTCAGGGTCCTCCAGCTGAATCCTCTCTGGGGTGTCAAAAGATCCTGCATGAAGGACGTCAGTGATCCCTGAGGCAGCGTGCCCGGCTGTGGTAGAGGACAGGTCTAGGAGCCTGGCTGAAGCATTCTTCTTCAGAGGCTCCTTCCTGTCCTGTCAACTCGCGGGCTGCCCTTCGGCTGTTCACATGAAGCTCGTCTACCCCTCCACATGCAAATGCTCGAATTCCTGCCTCAGCCTCCTATAATGGGTTAAATGTTGACCTCCCCGCTCCAAAACATACATCTGAGCTCTAACCCCTGCATAAAGGTCATAGGTACAGGATGATAGTCAAAACCAAGTCTGTATAAAAAATGGCAGAGTGCTCCACAGACAAGCTTTTCCTATTTTGCAGTTTTCTGACATACAAGCTGATGTCAAGTACTGTAACATAATTTTTCCATGAAAAGGACAAGAAACACCTTCAATCTTTATATGGTCTTCAGAAACACACACACACACACACACACACACACACACACACACACACACACACTCACGGAGGACTTCACCACTGATCCTGCATCTGCCTCGTCACTCCCGTCCCGCCATCACCAGAGAAGCCCTGTGTCACTGTGGACAGGCCATCCAACCCCCAGCTCACACCTCTGTCTCATCACTGTTCATCTTCACCTGACCTTAGCCCTTCCTATGGCCACATGTAGACCTTGTCATTACCTGGAACTCTTCTACAAAAGAAACATGACAGCTCCTAGCTGCTAAATACCACACAATGAGTTCTCATCCCAACCTCCGTTCTTCCTGAACTTGCCCTTTATTGCATGCATCTTATCTGTTCTTGGACCTTATCAAAATCTCCCTGTCCTCTATTCCTCCATTCTCCTCACTTCCCATCTATCAGCCTGTCTTCACATCCGCCGCTCTGTAGTGTTGATCCCATGGACCATCACTAAATTTCTTGTTACACCTCCAACTACTTTATCCCATTGACATTATTTTTTCACTCACCTGGCAAAACCACAACTGTGGATGATTTTAGCTCATCTGACTTCTCCCTTCTTATTCTCAAACTTCAAAACATGGCAAGAAACGGTCATACTCATCTGCAGACTGAAGTCGTTGCAAATGAACTCAAAGTCTCTAAATTCAGAAGGGCCTCAAGGCTATCTGGCAAGCCTTTTGCAGGTCCCTAGCCAGCATCCCAGTCCGAAGCCACAGCTATCACACACAAAACTTTGGTGCAAATGACAAGGTCATCCCTTAATTCTGGGCTAGGCAGAACTTAGGGCTCGGTGCAGGGCTGGGAGCGCGTGGAGGAATATCTTTGCGAAATTCAGAACTACACACCTGCACTTGCTCTGCCTTACTTGTTCCCTCCAACAGCTGCTCTAGAACTTTCCTCTGGCCATGATTTCCACTGGGTAACTTTGCCTTAACTTGGTAAAGTAAGGATAATCAAGGGGGATCTCCACAATTTTTCTGGTCCTCATCCTTCTCAAAAGATGTGTTTCTCCTGGTTGTTAAGACAATTCCTTCCCCTTGTGTTTGATTCCATCCGCTCCTTTCTTCTCCCTTAATCACCCTTCTCTCCCTTTCAATTTCTATCCCCTTCTTTTCACCAGGATTTAAATATGTTCAAGCCTCTCTCATTAAAAAAAGCAAACCCTCTGCCAGTCATATTCAACCTAGCCACTGCTCTCTTGCTCTTTTTTCCTTCAGCCAATACAATATAATTAGTAGTATAAATCTCTTCAGACAAGAATAGTACAGTGTTCACCTGTGTACTGTATTTACCCAGATTCAAGATTCTGCCATGTTTCCAGCCAGGTTTCTTGAAAGAGTGATTGATATTTACATCCCACTCCATCTATAACCCCCAAGGTCTGGGTGTCTCTCCCTCACCACGCCAGTGAAATTGCTCTCTTAAGTATTTCCATTGACCTGATGGTCAAATCTAGCAAACACTTTTCAGTTTGTGTCTTCCTGTTGAGCGCTCTGCCCTTTGTTTTTTTTCTCCTTCCTTGCTTGCATGTCCTGTTTTCTCCTGGTTTCACTGCTACTACTCAGTTTCCTCTGTGGCTCCTCTCATCTCTTAAACATCCCATTGGATATTGTACCTTAAATATCCCACTGGAGTCTATCTTTTTTATGTTATTTTATGGGGGGGGGTCCTGATTTTATTTTTTTTCAACAAAGATGACCTTTTTTTTTTTTTTAGTATAGTTGATTTACAATGTTGTGTTAGTTTCAGGTGTACAGCAAAGTGATTCAGTTATATATATATTCTTTTTCAGATTCTTTTCCCTTATAGGTTATTATAAGATATTGAGTATAGTTCTCTGTGCTATACAGTACGTCCTTGTTGGTTATCTATTTTGTATATAGTAGTGGTTATATGTTAATCCCAAACTCCTAATTTATTCCTTCCCCCCATCTTTTTTGTTTCTACACATGGATGAATTTTTTGTTTGTTTGTTTTGTTTTAGATTTCGATAGCTGTAGCTTTATTTGGGCATGCAACTAATATTTTGGAAAATTTAAATTAAAAATGTCATAGAATTTTGGAGTTGTAAGTTACTTTAGAGATAGCAAAATGCAACCATTCTCTTTTACTCTTACATAAAGAAATTGGAGTCCATACAGATGGAGAGCTTGTCCAGGGTCCTACGTGTAATAATGGTGCCATTGGATCCTATCTTTAGCTTCCTTTTTCTCACTCTTCACTTGAGCCTTTCCTGACACACACCCCCAAATTTTAAAACACCTCTTTCCCATGTTTCTAGAGCCCCTATCCCACTGAATTGCACTTGCCTGACTAATTATTGGCGTTCTCTAATAAACTATGAATTCCTTAAGGTCAGGGACCTTATTTTTATTGATGTATTACCCAGAACCCAGCTTAGTTTCAAGTTCAAAGTAGGGACTAATAAATACGTGTTGAATGAATGTTCTCCAGCCCTTGAATGGCAATGCTAGGAGAACAGACCCATTACCGCACCCAAATCACTTCTCCAGGTCTTGTTTATGGGCGCCCCCAGCTTGGCTATGAGGAGGGGCAAACAGAAATAACCCTTTATTGTCCCTGCTAATTGGGGCATGAATAGCGAAAATTCCATAGAGTTCCCAAAGCCTCATTTAAGCCCAGAATTGCAAAGCCTCCGAAAATAGTAAAAGCCATTCATGCCAGAAGTCCGGATTTGTGATCCAGACACTTCCCCTGTCCCCATTGGCTGAGCCACAGAAGCCAAGGAGCCACACTAAGACCTGCAGGCAGGCAGGAAGACGAAGCAGTAAAGGCAGAGATTTTCCCACAAATCCCCAGGAACTGAATGGTATTGTTATTCCGTGATATGAATTTTGAGACCAGGAGAACTCCCTCTGAGCCCAGTGGACCTGGTCTCGGGTCACCTGGTCTCTGTAGGGTCAGGCGGTATGGACCCCCGTTCCACTGACCTGTTAAATTGCTATTTTTTTCTGTGGACCTCTGCTGTCTCCAGCTGATGTTAGGGATCCCCGATGGTCCTGGGGGACGTAAAACTGGAGACCAAATGGGAAGTTACTGATTCACAACACATAATGAAAATAACTCCACTTACTTAGTGCCTACTGTGTGCCAGGCACTGAACCAGGCTCTCTGCATGTATTCAGTCCTCCAAGTACCCAGCAATGTAGCTGTCCCTAATAGCAATGGCATAGATAGCAGCCGGAAGAATCCTCCTCTCTCAATACAGCTGGCGTGCCACATTTTGAAAGCACTCTCTTTGGCTTTTACAAAATGCCATCATCTAGGCACAGGGCCTTTTGTTTCTGTTCCATAAAGAGAAAAACGGAGCTCTAGATAGCATCTCATCTGGGGCCACACAGATTATGGGGTCAGATATGGACCTCCCTGCGCTGTCTGCCTCCCAAATTTGGGCTCCCTTTGCATCGCAGCTGCTCAGAGGGTGTTTGTCTCCCATGGCCACATGGCTGGGCAGGCCCATGTCCTGTCCGATATGGAGGAAACAGCCCTGAGATGATCTCATTTCTGCTACTGACGAGCTCTGTAGGACACACCATCTCTGAGCTTTGGTTTCTTCATCTGTAAACTGGGGCTGGTAATACCTGCCCTGCCCGGCTACTTGTGGCGTTTTGAGAGAATCAGATGAGGTGAGGTCAGGCAAGGCGTTCTGAAACGCATAACATGGAGATGGGTGCCCAGGAGTGTAATTATTAAGGACACAGTGTTCTGAGGAAAACCTAATTCCTTTTGCTTGTAAAGATTTTTAAGGTGACCTTTAAAGGAGCCAGCTGGGTTCTTAGTTCACAGTAGTTTAGAACATTTTAATTCAGAGGTTTTGAAAGTGCAGATGAATCCAGACAGAAATATTTGCAGGCACAGTTCCCAGAAGCAGCTAGAGAGGAGAAACCAGAGCTCCCTGCAGTGTGGGGCTGGGGGTCAGGACACTGGCTCAGATCTCCTCGGCCACCAGCTTCTCATCCCCAGATTCAGGAGACCCTTGCCGCTCCTGGAGCCCTTTCCCACACTGACTTTCTGCTTCCTCCTGCGGGGGCAGAGGCTTTTCTCTGGCCCCTGGATCTTGGACTGGGCTTGGGGAGGAAGAAGGAGGGTCGGTGTGAGGAGTGCCTGCCTACGGGGAAGACAGGATGGGGCGTGGGAGAGGGAAACGAGGGGACTCTCACTGCTGACGAGCGTATATTTTATATCATACATTATACACAAGGGCCCTATGAGGGAGATATGCTGATTTCCATTTGAGAACCGAGGAGACAGAGGGCCAGGTATAATTTGAGAATGATTCCTCTGCTCTGAAGCGGGGGAACTGGATGTAGAACACAAGACACAGTCACAGCAGCTGCTTTCTCCCGAGGCTCCCTGTGCATGTTCATTTCAAGGATATGCAAACCCAGCACTGCGCATGGCAAGTGATACCTCTTCTCCCTGTGACTTTCTGAACATGAAGGCGCACCCTCCGTGCCCCAAGCCCTGGGCTAACCTCTTCAGTCTTCTTTTTTTTTAAATTAATCTTATTGAAGTATGGTTGGTTTACAATGTTGTGTTAATTTCTGCCGTACAGCAAAGTGATTCAGTTATACATATATATAAATATATTCTTTTTTATATTCTTTTCCATTATGGTTTATCCCAGGATATTGAACATAGTTCCCTGTGCTTCTTCCGTCTTACCTTCTGTCTTACCTGTTTTGAACATTTGGCATAGCCACACAATCCCTAAACACACCGAACATGCCTCCTCACCTTTGTGCACAAGGTCCTCTCTGCCTGGAACTCCCAACCAGCCTCCCTCCTGGGGTTCACCACTCCACCCCATACCCACACCACAAGGGCCTGGCAACTCTCTACTGTTCAAAGTTAAACTGAAGCATATTAAAAATGTGAAGGGTTTCTTTGAATATTTATTGATTTGAATTGAGCAGTGCCAAACCAGAAGTGGTTAGGAATGCTCCAACGACAGGAGCCAGGGAGACGCTTCTACAGAGAGAAGGCAGAAGCAAAGCAAGGACATTACTGATTGGCAGTAGCTTAAAGCCCAGCTGTCTGTGATTAGTTGTCCTTGGGTTTTGATTTTGTAACCTTGAAGCCTCTACAAGCTTGGGTTTTGGTTTGCTATGTAGGCGACCATGACATTAGAGCCATCTCTCTCTGGGTTAATTATTTAACACGACTCATCTTTTAAGATACAGCTCTGGGTTTCTACCTCCATGATGCCTTTCCTTATCCCGACCACCCACCCAAAGGTAGAATTAATTGATTCTTCCTCCTTTAAACTCCCACTGTGACCTGTACAGATTTTCACCATAGTATGAATAATACTTTATTGTTCTTGTTCTTACAGGTCTATCCCTTCCATCAGACTATAAGCCCTTTAGAACAGGCACCACGTATTATTCATTTTGGAGTTTTCGCAACTTTTCACAGGGCCTGGGACTTAGTAAGCAACATCTTAATTTAAAAATATGTTTTAGTGCACAAATACTATACTAATACATTGTCACTGTAAAAAGTCTAAGTAATAAAGATAATGAGACCCCAATTCAATCTCACTACTTTTCCCAGAGTAATCAATTTATTAATTCCTCCTTCCAGGCCTTTCTTTATGCCCTTACATACCTACAAACGTGGAGAAATATACAATTTTGAGGAGGTAACTAAAAATAGGATTATACTAGCAATTATTTTACAACATACTTTTTTTCATTTAAAAATATCTTCCAGACATCTTAACAAGTCGGTATGTATAAGTCTACCCATTCTATTTTAACTGTCAGTGTTCTACGGTATGAATGTACCATAGTTGATTTCGCTAGTTTTCTATTAATGGACATTTATGTGTTTTCCAATATTATCTATTATGAACAATGCTTCAATGAATATCCCCAGACATATACTTCTCAGAATACATGGCTGAGTGTTTCTGTATGTCAGTGACCCTCAACCAAACTATATTTGGCTCACCTGAAGAGCTTTTAAAAAATGAACATAGGGCTTCCCTGGTGGCGCAGTGGTTGAGAGCCCACCTGCCGATGCAGGGGACACGGGTTTGTGCCCCGGTCCGGGAAGATCCCACATGCCGCGGAGCGGCTGGGCCCGTGAGCCATGGCTGCTGAGCCTGCGCGTCCAGAGCCTGTGCTCCACAATGGGAGAGGCCACAACAGTGAGAGGCCCGCATACCACAAAAAATAAATAAATAAATAAATAAAAATAAAAAATGAACATAGATGCAAAAATCGTCAACAAAATATTAGCAGATCAAATCAAACAATGTGTAAAAAGCTGGTTAAACATTCTAAAATCAACTAATGTAATCCACCACATCAACAAGCTAAGGAAGAAAAGAAGTATGATTATATCAATACATGCAGAAAAAGCATTTGACAAAATCCAACACCCATTTTATGATGAAATGTCTCAGAAAACTAGGTATAAAGGGGAGCCTCCTCAACTTGATAAGGAAGAGCTGTCATATTGTAAATCAACAATACCTCAACTTTAAAAATTCAATAAAAAATGATATCTACCAAAAATCTACAGTTAACATCATACCTGATGGTGAGAAACTAGATGCTCTCTTCCTATGACCAGGAACAAGGCAAGGATGTGCCCTCTCGATACTCTTTTCAACATTGTACTAGAAATCCTAGCTAATGTAATAAAGCAAAAAAAAAAAAAAAAAGAAAAAAAAAGAAAGAAATAACAGATATACAAACTGGGAAGGAAGAAATAAAACCATCTGTGTTTGCAGATGACATGATTGTCTCTATAGAAAATCCCAAAGAATCAACCAAAAAACTCCCAAAACTAATAAATGACTATAGCAAGTTTGCAGGATACAAAGTTAATTGCTTTCTTATATACCAGCCAATGAACAACTGGGATTTAAAATAAAAAACACAGTACCATTTACATTAGCACCCCCCAAAATAGAAATACTTAGAGATAAATCTAACAAAATTTCTATAAGATCTATATGAGGAAAACTACAAAACACTGATGATAGAAGTCAAAGAAGAACTAAATAAATTGTGAGATATTCCATGTTTATCAATAGAAAGACTCAAATATGTAGAAATGTCAGTTCTTCCCGGCTTGATCAAAAATGCAATTGAAACCAAAATCCCAACAAGCTATTTGTGGATATCAACGAACAATTCTAAAGTTACTACTAAAAAGACTGAGAATAACTAACGGAGTACTGAAGAGCAGAATTGGAGGACTGACACCACCTGATCTGAAGACTTACTATAGAGCTACAGTAATCAAGACAGTGTGATGCTGGTGAAAGAATAGACAGATCAATGGAACAGAATAGAGAGTCCAATAGAGGCACACACAAATATAGTCAACTGATCGTTGACAAAAGAGCAAAGGCAATTCAATGGGGAAAGGATAGTCTTTTGAACAAATAGTGCTGGACCAACAGGACATCCACAGGCAAAACAGTGAATCTAGACATGGACTTTACATCTTTCACAAAAATTCACTCAAAATGGACCATAGACTTTACATGTGTAAAACACAAATCTATAAAACTTCTAAAAGATAACAGGAAAAAATCTAAATGATTTTGCATTGGCAATAGCTTTTTAGATACAACACCAAAAGCACAATCCATGAAAGAAAAAACTGATAAGTTGGACTTCATTAAATTTGTAAAAACTGCTCTGCGAAAGACACTATTAAGGGAATGAAAAAACGGGCACAGACTGGGAGAAAATCTCAGCAAAACACATATCTGATAAAGGACTGTTAACAAAGTACACAAAGAACTTTTAAAACTCAACAACAAGAAAACAACCTAATTTTAAAATGGCCCAAAATTCTAAACAGACAGCTTGCCAGCGAAGACATACAGATGGCACATAAACATACGAAAAACTGCTCAACATTATGTTGTTAGGGAATGGCAAATTTAAACAATAAGATACTACTACAGACCTATTAGAGTGGCTTAAACCCAAAGCAATGGCAACAGCAGATGCTTGCAAGAATGTGGTATAACAGAAACTCTCATTCATTGCTGATGGGAATGCAAAATGGTACAGCCGTGTTAGAAGACAATCTGGCAGTCTCTTACAAAGTTAAACATAAGCTTGCCGTATGACCCAGCAATCATCACGCTCCCAGATACTTACCCAAATGAGTTGAAAACTTATGTCACAAGACCTGCACATGAATATTTATAGCAGCTTTAAACTCGGAAGCAACCAAGATGCCCCTCAATGGGTGAATAGGTAAACTAAGTGTGGCAAATCCATACAGTGGAATACAACTCAGCCATAAAAAGGAATGCGTTATCAAGCCATGAAAATCCATGGAGGAAATTTAAGTGCTAAGTGACAGAAACCAGTCTGAAAAGGCTACATACGGTATGATTCCAATTTTATGACATTGTCACCAATACCACCACCATCATCATCGTCATCATCACGTGTGCAGTCTCATACCAAGTTCAGAGAGCACCTTCATACCAGTGACCTGATCTGACCCTCACTCACAAGGATCCCACAGAGCGGGTGGGACAGAGGTCTTGATCACAGCTTACAGATGGGGAGGCTGTGCGTGGCAGATTGCCGTGCCTGAAGTCACACAGCTGAAAACAACATCACATCTTTCCGTCCTAGATCTTATACCCCGGCCTCTCCAGTCCAGCCTCCTGGGCCTTGATGGACATCAGACCATGGCAGTGGGGGGCATGAGGTACGTAATCACGGGACGTGATGTGTCATCGTGGAAAGGAGCGCAGAAGAGGGGTTCTAACAAGTGGATTCAGTGGCTCTTGTTCTCCGTGGACCAGCTCCGTCCTCCCTTGATCCCTCCCCACATCTCTCCCCGTTGCAGGCATTGACACTCGCAGCACACAGAGACTTGGCAGCAGGATGGTTATTATTTATTCATTGGGAGCACATCAGCCAGTTCCTCCTCCATCTGTCTGGAAGAGGCAGGTCAAGAGCTGCCAGCTTATGCCCTATCAATCCTGGAGGCTGGATTCACTGGTCAGAGAGATGCCCACTTGCAGGCAGCAGAAAGAGGATTTTCTTTAGGTACCAGAGTGCCCCTGAGATATCCATAAATGAATGCAAGGGAGACTTGCTGAGGAAATGTATAGAGGGGAGGGAAATGGGAAAGAGGTGAGAATCTCTTTAGCCTCTGGTCACCATGGCAACGATGGCATCTTAAAAGAAGCATAACTGATCATGGTAAATCAGAGGGGTTTTTGTTTGTTTATTTTGTTTTTGGGGGGTTTTGTTTGTTTTGTTTTTTAACCTCTTTCCTAACACTGGAATAAGTGAATGGAAAGGTGAGTCTGCCCCTCAGCTCAACATCTAGGTATAGAGTCTTGGGGACAAACGTGGATCTGAGCCTGGAAGCCCCTAATTTTGTCACCCTGACTCAGAACATCCTTTTGAAAATCATTGAGCCTGTTGGTAAGAACCAAAAGAGCCCATGCAGGGAGTGACTATGGGGGAAGGGGCGGTGGGACCAACATTTCCAGAAGAACCGATGGGGCTCATCCATCAGCAAGGAGTGTGAGTGG
This sequence comes from Pseudorca crassidens, assembly GCF_039906515.1. Lineage (NCBI taxonomy): Eukaryota > Metazoa > Chordata > Mammalia > Artiodactyla > Delphinidae > Pseudorca > Pseudorca crassidens. Next base: position 71,397,335 of record NC_090304.1, on the reverse strand, counting down.
TCTCCACAGTAATGAGCAAGGATGCAGCAGCTGTGAGAGACCTGTAGGAGTCTGCATGATGGCCCCTTAAGCATGTCCATGTCTTAATCCCTGGAATTTATGAATATGTTACCTCGGCAAAAGGCACTTTGCAGGTGAAAGTTAAGAATCTTAAAATAGGAGAGATTATCATCGATTATCCTGGCAGCCCAGTATAATCACAGGACCTTTTTAAGAGGAAGGTAGGAGGATCTGAGTCAGAGAAGATGATGTGACAGTGGAAGTGGAGGAGAACACAGAAATATGACAACGGAAGCAGGGACCACGAGCCAAGGAATGCAGGTAACCTTTAGAAGCTGGAAAAGGCAAGAAAACAGATTCTTCCCTAGAGTCTCCAGAATGAGTGCAGCCCGGTCCAAACCTTGACTTTAGACTTCCAACCTCCAGAACTGTAAGAGGATAAATGTGTGATGATTTAAGCCACTAAGCTTGCAGTTGTTTGCTACAGCGGCATTAGGAAACTAAATATGATCATTCACTGATGGGCCCCTGTTTTCTGGTCCTTTTGCTTTTGGGATAATGGTTGGTGCCATTATTGATTCAGGCCATCTTCATTCACCATCTGGATTATGGTAACAACCTCCAACTGGTCCTCCTGCCTCCACTCTTGCTGCCCTCAATTCCATCCTCTGCATGCTTTCCAAAAAGGTAATCTTACTCTGTCATCTCCTGGATAAAGCCTTTCCATGGCTTCCCATTGCCCTTAGGATAAAAGCCAAAATCCTTCACTTCTTGAGACTAGAAGCTCTTCAAAGGCAGTGCTATTAGTGGGCTCAGGTAGGACTCGCCAGCATGGGAACAGGGCACAGTTCCTGGTGGACACCTAATGTGTATTAATGGGATGTCTTATGAGAACCTCTGTGACTCATCTTTCGTGACTTCCACTTTCAGACTGCTCCAGCCACACTAGACATCTCTTGATTCCTTAAGAGAGATCTGTTTCTCCTCCAGGTCTTTGTACTCCCTCTCCCCCATTTCCTGGGTCTCCCATCCCTACTCCCTTGCATCGCAACATCCCACTCATCCTTGGGGATTTAGTTTAAACATCCCATATTCTCAGAGACCTGCTTTGCTCTCTAGGTTAAGTCCTCATAGTACAGCTTCTTACAGTGTCTTGAGCTTCCTCTACCGTGACACTAATTATACTTTAACTACTTGTTTAATTGGCATGGACTTTATGCTTAATGACAGATCTTCTCACCCTCGGCACTGTTGTCATTTTTGGCCAAACCATTCTTTGTCATGGGGGCTCCCCTATGTATTATTGGATGCTGACGGCACCCCTGTAGCAACCCTGCCACCCACCCAAATCATGAGAATCAAAAATGCCTTCAGAGACCTACTAGAGAATGGACTTGAGGACACGGGGAGGGGGAAGGGGAAGCTGGGACGAAGTGAGAGAGTGGCATGGACATATATACACTCCCAAACGTAAAATAGATAGCTAGTGGGAAGCAGCCGCATAGCACAGGGAGATCAGCTCGGTGCTTTGTGACCACTTAGAGGGTTGGGATAGAGAGGGTGGGAGGGAGACGCGAGAGGGAGGGGATATGGGTATATATGTATACGTATAGCTGATTCACTTTGTTATAAAGCAGAAACTGACACACCATTGTAAAGCAATTATACTCTAATAAAGATGTTTAAAAAATAAAATAAAATAAAAAAGTGTTTTAAACAAACAAACCAAAAATGCCTGCAGACATTGTCAAATATCCCCTGGGGGGGCAAAATTGCCCCATGTTAAGAACCTCTTCTCCATGAAAGCAGGGTCTATGACTGTCTTGTTTACTTTGGCATTTCTGATGTCTAGCAAAGTACCTGGGCCATGGCAGGCATAATAACTAATTGAGTTATTACAACTTATGGGTTCCCAGGCCTTGGTAGCCACTAAACACTGTTCTCCATGTCTTCTAGGCTGGCACACATATGCACAGCCCCTTTCCCTCCAGGTTTTTTTGTCCTTGGAAGTCTTGAAAAAGGCTTTCGCTGGGGCGCTAGGTAAACCTCTGAGCCCAGATGAGATTTCTAGACATTCTGCAGATTTTATTTTATTTATTTATTAAACTTGCCTTTTTTTTTTTTTGATGTGGACCATTTTTAAAGTCTTTATTGAATTTGTTACAATATGGCTTCTGTTTTATGGTTCTTTGTTTTTTTGGCCGCAAGGCATGTAAGATCTTAGCTCCCCGACCGGGGTTCGAACCCACACCCCCTGCATTGGAAAGTGAAGTCTTAATCACTGGACTGCCAGGGAAGTCCCCATTCTGCGTATTTTAAATATCTCTCTCCTCCCAGCCTCATGCTCTAGTGCACAGATGGCTGTTAAGGTGAACTCTGTGCCCTTTACGTTAGAGATCCAACACATTAAAAAGCTGTTTAGAATAATGGAAAGGAGCAATGGTCTGGGACTCAGTTCTACCATAAAAAAGCTCTGGACCCTGGGCAATTCACTCCACCTCTCTGGGCCTCGTTACCTTAGCTGTAAAATAAGGAGCTTGGACTGAGAGATCAGTGGCTTCTTCTAAACATCTAGAATGCTGTGCCTTAGAAAAATGACATCGTGAAAACTACAAGGGAAGAACAGGACACTTAAGAAAAAAAATCTTAGAAAAAGAAAGAGCCCATCAAGTCCAACATCCTCCCCATGATGCTCTGTTGCCCATATCTCAGGATACATATTTCTCTGACCTTGTGTTATACTGTTTACAGAGTGTTAGCCCTGCAGCTTGTCTGCCAGCCCCTGGGGGCAGGTTCATGGCGTTGTGCTTCTCTGTGTCATGAGCAATAGACAGGCAGAGTTCTCTGCTCTGAAATAGTAACTCATTTAATCCCCATACCAGTTCACAAGGCACGATCTATTATTTATCTTCTTTTTACAGATGTGGAAACTGAGGCACAAAGAGTTCAAGGAACCTAACCAGATTTGCATAGTTACTAAGTAGACCAGTCAGGACTCCAGCCCAGACAGACAAGTTCCAGCATCCACCTGTACGCCTTGTTGGGCTGCACCTCGCAGGCCTGAAAGTCATGTAGCTGCCCAGCCTCAAGACCGAAGAAAGAGCCCAGAGACAGCAACAGAGACATCAGTGGTTTATTGGACAGGGGATCTTATACGTCCAAAGCAACAGGGTCCTGGAGGGACACACCACCATGGACGGTAAACTGCAGGCAGGACATGACAGCAATCTTCGCGTCTTGGGGGAGAAGGAGGCTACCATTTATAGGGGGGATTGATAGTAGGTAGGCTCATCAGTTACCAGGGAAACCAGTGGCTGGGGCAGGGAGAAAGCACGAGGCAGTTACTGATTAAACCCTATAATTGAGAGGATTGGATAGTCATGTGAATGAAACAGGGACTGGTCAAGCAGGGGATGTACAGAGAGCAAGAGAACGGCCATTTTCAATGGCCTGACTGTACATGCCTTGAGCAGGTATTCAGTCACTATTAATTGACCCAATGAATGAATCTCTCAAGCGAGGCCTATAGTCCTCCGGACAGGCCCCAAACTCTGCACAGAGCCAGGAAAACACACTGCAGGAAAAGCACCCTCGTAAAGGGCTAGCCACCCCCAAAATGTATTTTTTTTTTTTTTTTTTTTTTTGCAGTACGCGTGCCTCTCACTGTTGTGGCCTCTCCCGTTGCAGAGCATAGGCTCTGGACGCGCAGGCTCAGCGGCCATGGCTCACGGGCCCAGCCGCTCCGCGGCATGGGGGATCTTCCCAGACCGGGGCATGAACCCGTGTCCCCTGCATCGGCAGGCGGACTCTCAACCACTGCGCCACCAGGGAAGCCCCAAACTGTATGTTTTTAAATAGTGAAAAACAAGACACCATAATCCACAGGGTGCCACACCCGCACCTGGTACCGACACTTACCAAGATTATATAACAGCCCAGCACACACACACACACACACACACACACACACACACACACACCCCTAGGCCTCAGTGAAACTGGCTGATTTAACCCCCAAACCCATCTCTCCCAAGGATTCATTCATGCTCAGATTCAGGAGAAACTACCAGGTTTTCATCTCTGAGAAAACAAATAATAACAAAGCCTGCCTGGCCGGCTACATATTTGCACGTCCAGGGACTTTCTCTCCAGATGGCACACGTGCAAATGACAAGCATCTGTTATTCACTAAGTGCAGAGATAGCAGCCCTAGAGGCAAGACCGTGGTTTGCGTCCCAGCTCTTCCATTTGGAATTTATATCTGAACCTCAGTGTATGCAGCTGTCACACCTCCTAAAGCCTTGGGAGGACCAACTATAGGTGAAAGTCGTGAAATGGGCCTTGTTCAGGATGGTTCTGAAAAGGGCACCATTCCCCTTGTCTGCTCCATCTTGGCCCTGGAATGGCGACTCCAGCTGTTGGTGGGTGTCTCCAGCTGTTGGTCCATCCTGCCAGAAACTTTTCCCAAATCATGCCTGAAAGGGCTCTTTTAATTCAGGGTATCCTAAGAACTGCAAAAGGACGAATGGAGCAGAAACAAACACAGGTTATGGAGTCAGCATGGCCGGGTCTATTAAGTCTGGGTTGGCCCCAATCACATGGGGGCTCAGAGCACGGCTTGGGAGTCAGGGAAGTCTGGGCCAAGTACTCACGCTATTGCGTCTTCTTAGGCAAGTGACTAGCTACCTAGGTCATAGTTTCCTGTTCTCTAAAATGGGAATAATAAGAGTAAGCACTGCATAAGGTAGCTGTGACGATTAAGTGTGACGGTGTTTGTGTAGTTCTTGGCAGGGTCACAATTACCCATCTTTATTGGACTGTGCACAGCACACCAGCAGCACACCAACATAATGCCTTAGGAACAAGGCTTCCCTACGATTGGTGAGGCAAGTGGCCAGGGTGTGCGTGTCCGGGTCTGCATTCTCCTCCATCGTCCTGTTTCTGGATCACCTTCATCATCCAGATTCCATTCGGGTACATATCAGGACACAGCAGGGATGACTTCCTTGAGTCATGGTGGATCTGCTGCTGTAGACAGTTTTAGTCTAGGAACACTCAAAGACTCGCTGTCTTAGCTATGCCGATGCCTTCAGCTGCCCAGACTTCAACTGCTCTGGTTGTTTTTGGTTCCTCTTTGCAACTGCACAGAGTCATGCATTAAAAGGGAATGCTGGAGATGCTTTTAACCATCCTAGTGCCTTGCCCAATGCCTGGATCAAAATAGATGCTCCATAAATATTTATGGAATGAATGAATAACGCTTCTGAAAACTGCCTCCTACAAAATGCTTACGAATATGCTCATCCAAACTGAGTAGCTACAGTGGGAGAAGTTTCCCGTGCCCCATTTTCCAGTAGCTTTTTTCTTTCCTGGGCATCAAATGTTCTTAATGCAGCACCTGGAGATAAAAAAAAAACTTGTTCCCTTTCAAGAAAATGTAGCTTTGTCCCCACTTTTCAGTTGAACGGTTTCATCTTCACTGCATGGGGATTTAAAATGTAGTTTGAAAACTGGGAAGACCCATAAAAGCATAATTGCTACTGTTTCATGGGAGGTAACAAGGTACTGGAGGTTTAAAGCAAGAGGAGCCTGAGTGGCTCTCTAGTCCTAATTTTCCATAGATATAGCTATTTTTAAATGGGTTCAGAATAGCAAAATTGCATTTGAAAGAAACAAAGGAAGAGAAACATAAGATCAAGAATTCTTTCCAGTGACTCACTAAACAGTGGTTTGATTCCTAGGAGTCTCTTATTCCTGTAGGCAGCAGACCTCAGTTACATCAGCGAAGCAGTGAGGCAGAAAGCTCACACTTCAGGCTACTTTTTTGTTGTGGCTGAAGGTCGTCAGTGTTTAGAATAAAAAAAAAAGGCACACCTGACCCATCTCTCTGACTCTATCCGTCCACGATACGATGGCCATAGGGGTCCTTCTAAAACACAGATCCAATCTTGTTTCCGGGAACACCACTCTCTTCTGGTTTTCCTTCTATTATTTTGGTTTTTCCTTTTCTGTCTCCATCGAAGGCTGACCTTTCTGATTCAGTCCCTCCCATGAAGTTCCTCAGGGCTTCAGCCTAAGCCCTCTCAGTACTTTTTTCATGTGATCTCCCCCCAAAACCTCAAACATATAGGTTTAATGCCCACCTACAAATAACAAATATATTTACTTCTCCAGCATAGGTATTTCCTCTGACTTCTAGATGCATTCATTCAATTGCTTCCTTGACGTCTTTACTTAACCATTTCAGTGGCATTTCAGACTCAGTTCAAAATGAACACATGATCCTTTATTTTTTTTTGCATTGTCACTTGTGTTGGCCAATGGTCCTGCAATCTAGCTGCACAAGCTAGATTCAACTGTCATCTCCAACACAGTCCTCTTCCTCTAGTTCCAAGTCTATCACCAAGTTTTCTCTCATTGAAGGACAAATAGCATATGATGTCACTTGCCTGTGGAGTGTAAAAAATATGGTACAAGTGAACCTCTTTACAAAACAGCAGTAGAGTCACAGATACAGAAAACAAACTTATGGTTACCAAGAGGGGAAGGGGGGAGCTGGAAGGGATAAATTGGGAGATTGGGATTGACATGTACCCTACTATATATAAAATAGATAACTAAAAAGAACCTACTGTGTAGCACAGGGAACTCTACTCAATACTCTGTAATCACCTATATGGGAATAGAATCCATGTATAAGAACCTACTGTATAGAACAGGGAACTATATTCTATATCTTGCAATAATCTATTATGGAAAAGAATCTGGAAAATAATATATATATGTATATATGTATATGTATATGTGTGTGTGTTTATATATATATAACTGAATCACTTTGCTGTATACCTGAAACTTTGTAAATCAACTATACTTAAAAAAAAAAAAAAGAATAGGGCAGAACTTCGAGGAAAGAAAGCATCCTAGGCACGTCCAAGAAATCAACTGGAACTGAGTTGGAGATCAACATCAGAATGTTTGTGGTAGTCATAGTTGCTTTGGTTCTTAGTTTGTTGATCAGCTGTACAGGACACAAGCACATTGCTGCTTTAATTTTCCCTGATCTCTGCCTTCACCTGTGCCCTGTGGAATCTCTTCCCCATCTATTACCAGCATGCTAGGCAGGTCCCAAGGTGTGCCTGTGAAGCTGAGGAATTAAAATCCAGTCCAGTCTAGTCCTGTTGAAAACTCCATCTTACTAGATTCAATATTTTCCTCATTCACGATTTAGAGAAAATTCAGAGGACCATGTTAAATATATGCTTTCGGGCTGTAATTAGCAAAATCCAGACTCGGAACAAATGAAATAAAACAAATGACTCAGTTTCTTCAAAAAATAAATTGTGGGAGTGGGGGTGGTTTTTGGGTGGAGGGGAAATGTGATGGGAGAGAAACATGTAAATTAAAAGAGACAAAAATATATCAGCCAAACACAGTGAGTGGACCTTGCCTGGATGTTGATTTGAACCAACTGTAAAAAGTTAACGTCTATTACATTTCGAGACAAGTGAAAGTTTGATATCTCATTTGATATCAAGAAACCATGACATTTCTTTAGGTGATATTAGTATCGTGGTTTTATTTTTTTATTAATTTTATTAAAGTATAGTTGATTTACAATGTTGTGTTTATTTCTGCCGTATAGCAAGAAATACATATATACCTATGTATCAATTATACATATATATTCTTTTTCATATTCTTTTCCATTATTGTTTAACACAGGATATTGAATATAGTTTCCTGTGTTATACAGTAGGACCTTGTCATTTATCTGTCCTATATATAATAGTTTGCATCTACTAATCCCAAACTCCCAATCATTCCCTCCCACAACCCCTCCCCCTTGGCAACCACAGGTTCTCTATATCTGTGAATCTGTTTCTGTTTCATAGATATGTTCATTTATGTTGTATTTTTACATCCCACATATAAGTGATATCACATGGTATTTGTCTTTCTCTTTCTGACTTACTTCACTTAGTATGATCATCTCTAGGTCCATCCATGTTGCTGCAAATGGCATTATTTCATTCTTTCTTATGGCCAAGTAATATTCCATTGTATATATGTACCACATCTTCTTTATCCATTCATCTGTTGATGGACATTCAGGTTGTTTCCATGTCTTGGCTATTGTAAATAGTGCTGCTATGAACATAGTGGTCCATGTATGTTTTCCAATTATAGTTTTGTCTGGGTATTGCCCAGGAGTAGGATTGCTGGATCATATGACAACTCTCTTTTTAGTTTTTTGAGGAACCTCCATACTGTTTTCCATGGTTTTATTTTATTGTTTTTAATATCCTTATTTTTAGGGGTATATCCTGAAATATTTATGGACTAAATTACATAATGTCTGGGATTTGCTTCAAAATGATATGAGAAAGAGGAAATTGATGAGGATATAGAGGAATAAGATGGGCCGTGGGTGGAGAAATGTGGAGTTGGACCTCTCCCAAGAGTGCAACAGCAGAAGATGTCAGGCATCCCCAAAGCTCAGGAGGCCTCCGCCTCCTCCCTCAGAGGGAGCCATGGGCCAGTGCACACTTCCACATGGAGGGAGCCACCCTTCCCTGGGGGCATTCCCCGGGGACTCATGCTCTCCCTGCAGGGCCTCCAGCCTCCATCCCTCTGATCCCCACCTGTCCTCGTCTCCCAACCTACCATCCAGAGTGGAGGCCACAGTGGACTCACCTGTAAGTGCATCTCACGATCCTTAGGATGAAGCCCACACCCCACGCATGTGACCCACGAGCCCCCTTCCCACTTTTCCAATCTCATGTCTGTACACTGCCCCCCTGGCCACGCCTCCCCAGAACTCGGCCTGTTTCAGTCCCTCCGAGCTTCCACACAGGCTCACAGGCTATTCCCTCTACCCGTTCCCACTCCCCACGCATCCCACCTTTGTACCTGGTGTCTGTCCTTCACATCTTGGTTTAGATGTTGTCTATTCTAGGAGTCGTCCCTCTGAGATAGACATGATGCTAGAAGACCCAGTTTCCCCTTCAGGGAAGCTCTTGCTGCCCTATTGTGAGGAATGCATGAGTGGACAGCACCGCTGACAGCCGCACAGCTGCCTCATCCAGCTGCTGAGGAAGGTGGGGGAGGGACAGGCCCAGCAGTGTCAGCCCCACTAGGAACCCTGTGACTGGCAATCTTCTTTCCAGAGCCCCACACCCGGTGGACTGAGGCTTGTTGTGACTGCATTGCAGCTCAGTTTCTTCCTTGGCCCCGTCCTGCTTCCTTTGCCTTCCTTTCCCAGGAGTTGACCCCGTGGAACGTCTCACACCCTACTAAACTCCATCTCAGCATCTTCTTCCCAAGAACCCAACCTGCAATTTTGTTCTATCCCACACCTCGGGCAGAAAGAACTCTTCTAGTTCATCAGCCAACACCCACTCTCATCCCATTCCTTCAGGTCATCCCCTGGCATCATAACCGTCTATTAAGACTCTGTAGCCCCCACTGGATCAGAAGCTACATCTGGCAGGCTCACCCTGGTGCACCCCGGACCTAGCGCAATTCTCAGTACATAACTGATACTGAGTCAACTAACAGAGATCCCAGAGAGCAGGGAATTCGTACTCAGTATGAGAATCCCACCGTTTATGGTATGCATAAATGAATGAATGAGTTCCCCTATTTTTGAGATTTTCCAACATTTGGCCTAGGAAGCCATTGTTAATGAAATGAAAGCATCAACATTTCAGAGCCATAAGAAACTAGAGAGAAGAAGCACCATTCTTAAAAATAGGTGGATCATTAAGAGAACCATGCTAAGATGAGGTATGCAATGGATGTAGCCATCCTTTGCATCTGTTTATAAAGAACTTTGTCGCCTGGACGAGACATTTGAGGACACCATCCTCCAGATATGTTCAAAGGAAAGTTTTAAGAATACTCATAAAAGCTGAATATTGAATGGGAACTGGCATGCCCTGGGGTGTGGAGGGCCTGAGGAGTAGTATAGATGATATAGTAAGCCTTCCAGTGTTTACTTCCTTTAACAGCCATGGGACCCTTTAGGGCCATTTTAGGCCCATTTTCCATAAGGAATCTACAGCCAGAAAGAGGCTGTCTGGATTCTCATCCTGAGTACCTGCAGGATCATCAAAGCACAGAGAGAAAACAAAACCTTCTCTCTCTTTCCTACGTCCTGAAAGTGGATCTGCCAAATCTCTATAAAGCAAAATGAGTAATAAGAATACCTGACATTTGCTGACTGCTGCATATGTGCCAGGCCTGTGCTGGCAACTTGATGTGGCTTGTCTAAGTAAACAGGTTGCAGGTTGCCAGCAGCAACCCTGGGAGACAAATGGTATCCCCAAACAGGTGCAGAAGCTGAAACTCAGAGATTAAGTTGCCCAAAGTTGGTAGGAACATCAAAATCAAGGTTTGAATCCAGGTCTCTTTGATCCCATAGCTCGTCTTCTGAGCCACAAATGACATCACCTCACAAAGACCGTGCCTGTCATAGGGACTGACTGCAGCTGCTCTCAGGGCAAAAGGAAGACACTGGGAGCAGTGAGACAGCTGCTTCACTGGGCTCATGCTCTGCTGTGTCAGCAAAGACCCAGTTTATAAAGGTCCAGAGCCTGCCTTGTACTTCTTTCTGAAATATGCTGAGTGCATTAAAAGTTCTGGGACCAATTCCAACGTGGGGGGTGGGTGGAGGGATGGCAGTGAGAGGTGGTTCCCACACACCACCAAGCAATTCTCCAAACACCCGTTGGGTGTCCTACAGTTTAACTCAATTCTGACACTTTCAGATTCCAGTCTGAAAGCTCAGTCCTACGAGACTGTCCCCCACTTAAGACACCAATGGCAAGCCCAGGGCAACTGGCTACAGATTGGAGTTTCCAAAGACTTCCTCCTAGGGTTTGTTTAATCTGCTAGAGTGGCTCCAGACACCAGTCACAAGTCCAGATTGTTACCTGTGCCTCTGATCAACAGCCTATAAATTGGAAGTTGCCACGACCCCCTCTTTGGGTTCGATTAATTTGCTAAAGCAGCTCATAGAGCTCAAGAAACCTGTTTACTTACTAGATTACCAACTCATCTTAAAGAGTATTAAAGGATACAAATCAACAGCCGGATGCAGAGATACATGGGGAGAGGTCCTGAACAAAGGAGCTTCTGTTCTCATGGAGTTTGGCGTCCGGCATTGTGGCACTTGGGAGCGTTCTGTTTCCATAAGCTGGAAGCTTCTGGACCTCCTCCTTTTGGGTTTTTATGGATGCTTCATTACATAGGCATGATTGATTAAATCAATGACCATTGGTGATCGATTTAACCTCTAGCCCCTCTCCCCTCCCTGGAGTATGAGGAGTGAGACTGAAAGTTCAAACACTGTCTTCAGGGTTGGTTCCCATGGCAACCAGCCCTCATCCTTACCTGCTTTCCAAAAGTCACCTCATTAACCTAAACCCAGTTATGGTGGAAAATGGCTTGTTATAAATCAGGGTTCCCCAACCCCCGGGCCACGGACCGGCACTGGTCAGTGGCCTGTTAGGAACCCGGCCACACAGCAGGAGGTGAGCAGTGAGCGAGCGAAGCGTCATCTGCCGCTCCCCATCGCTCCCATTACCACCTGAACCATCCCCCCCGCACCCCCGCCACCGGTCCATAGAAAAATTGTCTTCCACGAAACCGATCCCTTGTGCCAAAAAGGTTGGGGACTGCTCTTATAAATAACAAGACACCCATTTTGCCTTTGTGGCTCTGATTTCAGGAACTGAGGACAAGAGACCATAAATGTAAGGGTTTATTACTAGACTCAATTCCATTCCATTGATCCATACGTCTAAATTTATGTCAGTACCACGCTGTCTTGATAATGTAGCTTTGAGGTAAGTTTTGAAATTGAGAAGTGTGAGTCCTCCAACTTTGTTCTTTTTCCAGATTGTTTGATATATTCTAGATCTCTTACATTTCTATATGGATTTTATGATTGACCTGTTGATTTCTGCAAAAAAGGCAGCTGGGATTTTGATAAGGATTATGTCGCATCTGTAAATAATTTGGGGGACTTGTGCCATCTTAACAATATTAATTAAGTCTTCTGCTCCATGAACATGTATGTTTTTCCATAGGTTACTTTAATTTCTTTAAAGAGTGTTTTATAGTTTTCAGTGTACAGATTTTATAATAATCTTGTTATATTTATTACTAAATATTTTAATCTTTTTGATACTATTGTAAATGGAATTGTATTATTAATTTCATTTTCAGGTTAGTCATTGCTAGGTTATAGAAATACAGTTGATTTTTGTATATTTATCTTGTATCCTGCACCTTGGTAAGCTTATTTATTAGTTCTAATTTTTTTTTCTTGTTCCTGCAGTTGCTTTGAATTCTTCAGGATGTTCAGTATACATGATCATGTCATCTGTGAATAGAAATAGCTTTACTTTTTCCTTTCCAATCTGGATGCCTTTTACTTCTTTTTCTTGTCTGATTGCCCTGGCTGGAACTTTCAATACAATATTGAATAGAAGTGATGAGAGCAGACATCCTTTTTTTGTTGCTGAACTTAGGGGAAAAACATTTAGTCTTTCACCATTAAGTGTGATGTTAGCTGTGGGTTTTTGGTAATTACCCTTATCAGGTTGAGGAAGTTTCCCTTCTATTCCTATTTTATTGCATGTTTTTATCATGAAAAGATGTTGTATTCATCAAATGCTTTTTCTGCATCTATTAAGATGATCATGCTGTTTTTGTCTTTTATTCTATTAATATGTTTTATTACATTAATTGCTTTTGGAAGTTGAACAAACCTTGCATCCTGAGATAGCTAGATTAATTATGGTATATAATCCTTTTTACATGTTGTTGGGTTTAGTTTTCACTATTTTGTTGAGGATTTTAGCTCATATTCAAAAAGATATTAAGCTGTAGTTGTTGTTGCTGTTGTTTTTTTTGTAATATCTTTTCTGGTTTTGGTATCAGGGTAATATTGACCTCATGGAATGGGTTGGAAAGTGTTCCCGCCTGTTCTATTTTGGGGGGCGGTGGGAAGAGTTTGTGAAGGATTGGTAATAATTGATTTTTAAGTTTTTGATAAAATTCATCAGAGGAGCCAGGTTTTCAGTAGATTCACAGAGCTATGCAACGATCTCTGCAGTCTAATTTTAGAGAATTTCTATCACCCCAAAGAGAAACCTTGTGCCCATGAGCAGTAAATCTTCCTTTCTCCCAGCCTCAGGCAACCAGTGCCCTACTTTTTGTCTTTATAGATTTGCCTATTTTGGGTATCTTATATAAATGAAATCATGTAATATGTGGTATTTTAGGACCGATTTCCTTCACTTAGCAGATTGCTTAAGGTTCACCATTGTTGTATTAATACTTCCTTCCTTTTAATTGCTGAATAGCATTCTATTGCATAGATATACCAAATTTTGTTCTTCATCAAATGAGAGACATGTGGGCTGTTTCCACTTTGGGCTATTATGAATAACACTGCTATAAACATTTGTGTACACGTTTTTGTGTGCATCAGCAATGTTTTTAAAAATACGCTTTAAAAATTTTATCCAGCATTTTAGTTGTTTTCATCAACCGAACTGCCAGAAACAGAAATCGAACTGTGCCTTTCCCACTCAACATGTGCCTCCCTTTTAGGGCGAGGGATATGGCCAAAGGATTTGGTGGCCCAGCATAAAGAGAATCTCCAGCAGTTCCATAACTGAGGGCTTTATGCGGGGGAATATAGGACCCCAAATGAAGGAACAGAGAAACCCACCCACCTATAAATACCACCCATTCATTAATACTTTTTGAGCATCTACTATGTATGGGCCAGGTCCTGTATGGGAGGCTGAAGGTACAAGAGAGTATAAGACAGACCTGGTCCCCTGACTCAGAGAGCTTACATTTTAACAGAAAACAATCGAACAGGCAAGCTGCAATACAATATAATAAGTGCAATGAAAAAGGAAGAACAGCGGAATAGGGGAGTGAATAGGAGGTCTCACAGCCTAGTGGGAGAGACAGTAGGAGAGAGTAGGAAAGTCTTCCCAGAGGCAACAGGAGCTACTTCAATTGTGTGTCTCTGGGGTAGGAGGTTGACATGCGAATGAAATTTCCTTGCACTGTTCATACTCCGTTATCCAGAGACCCTGATGCAGAAATACACTTCAGCAACCCAGGCCCTCCTCCTGGTAGGACAATGAGCTTGGCACAGTGCTTGGCAGACGCATAGCTGGTTCTGTGTGTGTGTGTGTGTGTGTGTGTGTGTGTGTGTATTTGTTTGGGACACACACACACCCACATACACACACACAATGAATGAATCCATGCCAAATTGAGTTGTACCCCCCAGGTGACTGTGATCTAGGCGTCTTCCTAGACTTACAAACTGCTGCATGAGAGCTCTCTTCTTGTAGGGCAGAACAGAACTGGGGAATGTAAAGCTTGTTCTTCAATTCTCTGTTGGACAGCTGCAGGGCTGTCCAACAGAACTCTCTGTGATGATAGAAATGTTCTAGATCTGTGCTCTGTAATATGGTAGCTCACTAGCCTCACGTGGTTACTGAGCACCTGAAACCTGGCCAGTGTGACTGAAGCACTGAATTTTTATTTCCATTTAATTTTAATCGATTTAAATTTAAATAGTCACATGTGGCTAGTGGCTCCTCTATTAGGACAGCATACCAGAACCATCATGACATTTACGGATGCAGTTTTCAAAGAGCTTTCACCTCCCTTGTCCCTTACTGTCTCTTTTGATCCTCACAACAGTATTATGAGAAACAGACACCAGACATCTTTCATCTCATTTTACAGATAAGGAAACTGAAGTTAAGAGTTGCCCCAGCTAATGACTGAGTTTGACCTAGAGACCAGAGCTCTTGAATAATCGGAGAGAGTGAAGTTCTTCCCTCTAGACATCAGAAGATGACCACGAAACCCAAATAATGTCTCACCTCATTGTTATGACTGTTTATAGCATTGGGCATCTGCCGGGAGCCAGCACTGGACTAGCAGAACTTCCAAGTCCAGATCCTAGAGCGAGAATGGTGGCCATTCCCACGGTGGACCACTAGAGGGGGCTACTATCAGAGGAGCAAGCTCTGACACCAGGTCGTCTCCCTTATTATAGGCTTTTCAAAGGTGGAACAGATGGTCATCTTTTTGGTGATATTTCCATGTCATATGCAGGAACTGGCTCCCAAATAGCTTTCCCTGAGGTCCAAATGCGCTGATTAGATTTGAGGGTTTTTTGGGCCTAAAGTTATTTAGAAGCAACTTTCCAAAGAATCATTAAGACTTACCAATCATTTCTTGAAAGTCGACTTGAATAGGAGAAAGAATAGAAAAGTAATGGGAAGAGGAGCAGGGTGGGAAAGGGGTAAGATTTGTGGAAGGAATAGGTCACTGAAAAGGTAGGAGCAGAGGAAACAAAAGACAAACCTCAATTACTAGCCCAATTCCTCTCTCACTGGGACAAAAAAACACATAAGGACTTAAAAGGATTCCCATTATCCCCCCTTGTGGCAGGATGGGGAGGTAGGGAGGGTTGCATGTCCTTCTGGGACTAGGTCCCAGTCTCTGATTTTTAATATTTCCATCTTATCCCAAGAAGAAAATTCTCCCCTGGGTCTTAAGCAACAGCTCTTCCTTATTTCCCTCTTCAAACCTGTGAACAAGTTAGACAAGGTGGCAACACTACATTCTATCAGAAACTGAGCTTCAGTGAGCCCAGTGACCTGCCTGAGATCACTCAGCTGGTAAATGGCAGAACTAATGTAGAACCGGGTCTGTGTGACTCGGCCTGACCAGTATGGTTGCATAGGTTGGGCACTAGCCAATTGCAGGAGGTGACTTGAACTTAGGCATCTCCTTAGATGTGAATGTGCATAACCATACTTCTCCAGCAAATGGTAATCAAGTGTCTTGAGGGAGAGTGCCTTTTTCTACTTTGCTAAAGGTGCCGTTTGAGCTCTCAGCAGCCCTGGCCTGGCTGCAGTCACTCCTCTGTGAGGAGGTAGAGTCATGATAGGTGGTTCCAGAAGCCCAGAAGATCAGCCTTGAGGATTGCTCCGGCTCAGTTGGCCCCTATATGTACCTTTGCTCAGCCTAATTCCAAAGTCTATGACAACATGCTGAATCCCAGCCAGACCTTTGGGTATGGATAGAGGCTGGAGGTCAGAGGAAGATGCCCTTCAGTGAAGAAGAATTTGCTAATAATAATAATAGCAAGAAAGAAGAAGAAAGGAAGGAAGGAAGGAAGGAAGGAAGGAAGGAAGGAAAGAAGGAAGGAAGGAAGGAAGGAAGGGAGAAAGAAAGAAAAAGAATAAGCTCATTCCTTCTTGACCAGGAAAGGAACAGAAGCACCAGCGAGAAGATAACAAGCATGGATTGTGGAGGCAGCCAGACTGTGGGCCAAAACTGGCCTCTATCACTTACTAGCTGGCTGACAGGCAGCAAATTCCTTAGCTTCTCTGAGCCTTGGTTTCCTCATCTGTTAATAGTGGGTAGGGAGGGGGAGTCACACTTTTTCAAAGGTTGTTGCAAGGATTAAATGAAATAATGTATGCAGAGGTTTTGGCACGGTGCCAGGTACAGTACGGGCTCCGCCAAGTTCAGCCACCATCATTGTTATTGTATGTCTGGTCAGCAGTCAGCGGTGTGGAGCCAAAGGCTGGACTGGGAATGTGGAAGTCACGGACCAAGAGCTGAGAAACCCTCTGCCGTCCTGGCTGCAGCCCAAGGAGACTGGGCAGCTGGGGAAATCCCACCCCGAATTCTTAACAGGAAAGTTGTTGACAGAGATGATCTATCTTGGGTATGCCAAGCCCTCACTGTTCTTTACCCGGACCATTTTTCAGGGTTGTATCTGCAGCAAGCAACCTTGAGGAATGGGATAATGTCTCCCTCTGGACAGAGAGGAAGCTTGCTTACCACACTCTATAAGAGCAGCGGCTGCCTCAAGCTCAGTGATCTCCAGCTTTGATGCAAACCCACTGCATGGACAGCATCCACCTGGGCCCCTCTGCATGACCCTGTGTGACGTGAGGGTGTGGAAAACGGATACCTACATGGTGCTCACACTGCTTCCCGTGCCACGAATAACAAAGTCCTTTGTCTCTGACTCAAGAGTGTCATGTCTTCTGCCAGTCTCCATGGAACAGAAACAGGCTAGCTTATTACCTGGGAAGTGGGGCAAAATCCCAGACCCAAACAGGAGGCTTTGGCAGTCTTCTGTACGGAAGGAGGGACTACAGAGAGTTGTCACTTAGAAATTCTTTTATTTTTAATTTTTTTATGGAAGTATAGTTGATTTACAATATTGATTAGTTTCAGGCGTACAGCAAAGTAATTCAGGGAATATATATATATATATACTTTTTTCAGATGATCTTTCATTATAGGTTATTACAAGATATTGAATATAGTTCCCTGTGCTATACAGTAAATCCTTAATATTTATCAATTTTGTATATAGTGGTGTGTATCTGTTAATCTCAAACTCTTAATTTATCCCTCCCCCCCCCGCTTTCCCCTTTGGTAACCATAAATTTGTTTTCTATGTCTGTGACCGTGTTTCTGCTTTGTAAATAAATTCATTTGTATTATTTTTTAGATTCCACATATAAGTGATATCATATGATATTTTACTTCACTCAATATGATAATCTCTAGGTCCATCTATGTTGCTACAAATTGTATTATTTCATTCTTTTTTATAGCTGAATAATATTCCATTGTGCGTGCGTGTGTGTGTGTGTGTGTGTGTGTGTGTGTGTGTATGTAAACCACACCTTCTTGACCCATTCATCTGTTGATGGAACATATGGTAGCTCTATTTTTAGTTTTTTAAGGAACCTCCATAGTGTTCTCCGTAGTGGCTGAACCAATTTGCATTCCCACCAACAGTGTAAGAGGGTTCCCTTTTCTCCACACCCTCTCCAGCACTTATAGAAATTCTCGAAGTTGCATCTGACTATCAAACACACTAGGGGCAGGAGAACGCATTGAAATGTATGGACACTCCTGCCCTTCCCCCACAAACATCCCCTTTGGCGTCAGCACAGCCTTGACTGAGGCCTCATGAGTCAGGCAGGCAGCTGAGTTGCATCAGGAGGCCTGCCACCCTGGCCTGCTTCTGGCTGTGTCCTAGATGGCACTGCTGGCCTTGGGGAGAGACTGGGGTGAGCCTGCAACACTTTATTGACTCTGAAGTGTACAGGTTGTCCTGCCTCCTAGGAAAGGTCTGAGGCCAAGTGGCTCGACTTTTAAGAGATTTCAAAATTCTCTTATGTCACCGATCTTCGGCATTATTAAAGAAGAAACTGGGAATTTGAAATCACAAACATCAAGGGTCTCCGGTTTTTATTTTATTAACCATTCTGTGTGTGTGTACTTTGCTGTTAGCCACCTGGAATCCTTGTGGGAAAGATGAAAGGTACAAACAAGCCAGCAAACAGACGTCAGAAAGGCAGAAAGCCCACACTCAGATCTCCTGCGGGAGATGCTGGCCAAGTTCAAAGGAGGTGAGAAAAAGGAGGGATGGAGATTTTCAGAACACAAAATTGACATGCTCTTTGAAAGCTGTGTATAAACAGAAGTTTTGTAAAACTCCCGCTTGAAACGCACAGCGAGGCAGAAGGGATCATTCCTCATCTCGGGACTCTCCGGAGGCCCATGGCTACTGTCAAGAAGGTAGAAATCTGAGGCATATCTATAGTCTTTAATGTTGATCCTTGTTTTTCAAAA
This sequence comes from Pseudorca crassidens, assembly GCF_039906515.1. Classification (NCBI taxonomy): domain Eukaryota; kingdom Metazoa; phylum Chordata; class Mammalia; order Artiodactyla; family Delphinidae; genus Pseudorca; species Pseudorca crassidens. The sequence goes on along the minus strand of NC_090304.1, from coordinate 71,378,612 downwards.
AGGAAAGGAAATGAAAGGAACAAAGGGCAGATTTAGCTGACAAGGAAGCCTGCAGAGGTGATACTATAGAAAGAGGGGCAGACTCTCTCATATTTGGAACCATCAGAGGTCTGACAATGGGGGTCTCCAGTGAAGACACACTGGGGTCCGGTTTTGAGATGTTTGGAAGGAGGCCATGCTGTGAATTCTCTATCCTCATTGTGGGCGTGAGAAGCCAGCTGCCTGGGCTGAGCCAGGAGCCCTCCTGTGCTTACCTTACTTGGGACCAGAAGGACCCAAGTTGCCAGTTTGGGCAACAGGAGAGATGTTTTGGCACCTAACCGAATCACCAGAAGGACAGGAGCGCTCTGGGGCTGGGACGACAGGAACCAAGGGCAGGAACCCAGACCAGAGGCTCCCAGTCACTCCTCTCTGCTATGTTCTCTCTCAACCGTGCTTCCAAAATGTAGGGTGCCTGTCCACCAGATGCCAGCTCTACCACCAGGGAGGGACTGCAGCCTGGCTCAAACTGAAAAGGTCAGCATACAGGGGGATGCAGAGTGCAAGGGAGGACTGTGTACCTCCCTGTGTACAACCAGAGAGCTCTCTTCTTTCTCCTTGAAAGCAAAAGCAGGTTTGCCTAAGAATGGAGGTCACAGGTGGTAAGATGCTGACAATCATAGGTGGCTCCTGCTTCCTCGTCCATAGCTCCTTTGTTAACCCAAAGCACAGGAGCCTAAATCCAGGGCCTCCCCCCATCACGGGAAACAGCTGTGTGGGCCCTGACTCAGTGCATCAGTTACAACCCTGGCTTTGGGACCAGCTCTCTGCACTTTGCAGCATCCATGAAGCAGCACGGTGTCTGCAAACTCCTCCCTCCCTGCTGCCACGTCATCTCATTGGTTGGCTTATCCCTTGTGCCTGGCTGGACAGATTGACCCCCACCTCCATCCCAACAAGGCTAGTAAAACAAGTTGCTCCCTGGCCCTCTGAAGAAAACAATGCATGTCCCTGGACCATAAGAACTCATCGTCTACAAGTCAATCCCAAGGAGCCCTTGGCACCAGCCTCTACACTAAGAACAATAGCTGACATCCATCGTGTGCTTTCTCCAGGCCAAGGTGTACACTGGGTACTGTCCAGACATGTCTTATACTCCTGATGGGAATCTCTATGAGAAATAGACTGTATCCTCATGTTATAGATGACGACACTGAGGCACTGAGAGGTTAAGTGACTGGCCCAGGCTCACACAGCTAGTAAATGGTGGAGCTGGTCTCCAGTTGACCAGTCTGACTCCAGAGAGGGGCCTTCCTAACCACTCCATGGCTGGTGGTGCCCCTGAGAGGAGAGACCATTGGTTCATCTATTCATGACATCATGTTGCTGGTTGGGGAAGGGATTCATGGAAGGGAGGTGGGAGGCCCTTGGGGGTGATGCCCTCTCTATGCAACATTAATTAATGTCTTTAAGCCTAATAACAGCAGCAACAATAATACCTGTCCCATAGGGTTATTGTGAATATTAGTTAATGCACAGAAAGTACTTAGCACAGAGCCTGGCACTTGGTAAGAGGCAACTGTCAGCTCTGCCTGCTTGGTAGTTGCACTGACGACCACAGGAAATGCTTGTCATCTGGCATCTATGATGCAGACACAACACAAATTCAATTGGTCTGCAGATCTGTTGATTCAGTTTCCTATTCAGCTCATAAATCACCTGCCCTTCTTAGTGGTGACAACATTCCTGGGCAGAAAAATGTCTTTGAATTAGTCTGCCTCCGTGCTTTCTTTCCCACGCCTGAAGCTGCAGCAGGGAGAGGGCAAGAGATCTTGGGGTCATTAGACTTGCACACAGAATCCAGCTCCATCCCTTCTTGGTGTGTGATTTCAGGCAGACCTCTTAACATCTTCAAGCCTCAATTTCCTGATATATAAAATGGGCTGGATAATACCTACCTCATAGGTAGAGGGGAGAGTAAGATGAGAAAAGGTATGTATAACTTAGGATACTGGCTCTGACATGTACCTCGTGTGACAGACTTAATTTTCCAAAATGGTCACGGCAATAGTAATATCTCTAGTCCCTTGTGCTCTTCTAGAACCTTGCCATTTCAAACACTTGAAGAGATAAAGTCTATCCTGCTTGCCCCCCACCTTCCCTTGAACCCTGGCAGGTCCTTGTAAATGCCTTGAATAGACGTGGCAGAGAGATGCTGCGTGACATCTGAGGCCAGGTCATAAAAGGCAATATGTCTTCTGCTGGGCGTGCTGCCTCCCTCCCTCCCTCTCTCTCTCTCTCTATACATATATATATATGTCTTTGACACCCTGAGCTACCACATAAGACGTCCAACCACCCTGAAGCTTCCACACTGGAGAGACCCTGGGAGAGACCACAGAGGGAAATGCCCCTGGACTCCCCACTCTTGTAGCTTCCATGATTTTGAGCCACTTCAGCTGAGCAAAGCAGAGATGAAATACCACCCCCCCCACCCCAAGCCCTGCCCAAAGTGAAGTTATGAGCAAAATAAATGGTTGTTTTATGCTGCTAAGTTTGGGAGCAATTGTGATATGGCCATAGAAACAGAAACACCCAATGTCATTATTGTCCCTTCCTCATAGTGTGGACTCAATACCCTTGGTTATCTTTCTATAAAACAGCATCTATTGGATCACAGTCCTGATTAAATATACTTTTGCCCGCTTCCAACATCTATGGCCACAGGACAAGGGCCAGAATCTTTGGCACGGCAGCTCACGGACCTAGAGGACCGCCCAGACTCATCCCCACCAGCCCCTGCAGACCAGAGCCGTGGTTTCCTGGGGACGCCCTGCCTCTGTGCCCACTGACCCCCTGCCCTCTGCCCTCAGCACTGTCTCCTTTTCTCACTCATCCACGTTCAACTCACACGTTGCCTATTTCCCCACTTCTTTAGACCAACAGAACAACCTGTACAACCCGTGAGTTTGACATTTACTATACACGGTACTGTGGTCCCCTCTGGTCTTTTCACCCAGACTATGAGCTTGGGGGCGTGGGGCACGGAAGGCAGGTACAGCATCTTTTTTATCTTTGCATCTCTCATCTAACACAATAAAGGTTTGTTGAACTAATATGTTTTTAAGTGTGTTTCTCAGTGTGAATCATGCGTTATTTGGGATGCTTTATACATCCTCCACATACTGAGAATGCTGAAGAATCAGCTGCTACAGGTGGTCCCTACCAGACTGTGATGGGAGGTGTCTCTCCAACCCTGTTTCTCAAATGCAAAGGGGCCCTGCATCTGCCAGCAGCTCTGTTATCCCTGGGAGAGGCCCTTGTCTGTTTTCATCTGCCATCTTGCTGCTGTGGTCATTCTCATCTCAGCACTGCTATAGTGTCATAGGTTTTGAGGCTGTCAAAGGAAGAGTCCTCAAGCATTGTTTGCTGTGATCCCACAGTCCTGGGCCCTACCTGCCTGGCTCTGACACTGGGAGAAATCTCAACCTCTGAGCCTGGAATTATGCCTTTATGATATCTCTTGGCTCCTTAGACGTATGAGTTAGATGTGAAGCTCTTCTCAGGTGATGGCCTGACAGATTCACATCACACCCATCACTTCTTGGTTTACTGATCCCCAGGCAGGAAAGGGGGCAGGGCTCCGAAAAGACCCGATGCCCACACAGCATCCGCACAGAGGGATCCCTCTGCCCGAAAAGCACTAAAAGGGCTGCAGGGGAGCCCAGCTCTAATCTGGCTCTGCTGGTACTTCACCGTGACCTTGGGAAGGTGCCCCAGTTCTCTGTTCTCATTCTCTCAGCTGTGTAAGCAGGAATCACATAGCCATCGCTAGGCAGCGCTAATAGCAGGTAACTAAATAGCAGTAAAAGACACACTTAGGTTCTTTAGAAGAAATGCATTTTGCACAGGGTGAGGATGTTACGAAGTGGAGATTTCACATTTATCAGCCATTCATTGGATGCCTGGTGTTACTCTACAGAAAGCAAATGTGGTTGGTGGTGTTTTTTTGTTGCCAGAAGCCCTAACGAAATGCACTCCTCTCCAGATCACTGTGTCGGTCTTGACTGAGAGGCACAGACGACTTGAGCAGAGGCTGGCTCTGCCTTTTCCGTTGATTACGTCTGTTTATTACTGATGTATGACGTCAGTTGCACATTCCTGGACAGCTGTGACACGTGCCTAAGCCTGAGTCTGTGAATTCTGTAGGAAAGGGGAGCAGTGACGTGACAGCGGGAAAGAGATTTTTTTATTTTTCAAGATATAAACTATTGACATCTAATTTAAAAATTATTATTATTACTATTATTATTATTATTTTGGCTGTACCACACAGCTTGTGGGATTTTAGTTCCCTGACCAGGGATCGAACCCGGAACTTTGGCAATGAAAGTGCAAAGTCCCAACCACTGGACTGCCAGGGAATTCCGCCCAAGTTTTTTTAAATAAATAAAGATACTGCTTATGGTTATTGCCTCCAACTACCTCCCTTCCAGGTGAAATGGGATTGAGAAAGTAAATAGACCAGCGAGAAAGGAGGGCAGGGAACATCACGGGCTCCTTTGCGGATCCCCTCTCCGTGGCTCTTCTGGAAAGGCGGGGATAGGACAGCTGATGGGCCCTGCTGGTGGCTGTGGAGCTCTTAGAGATGGAAGAAGGGGGAAAAGAAAGAATCTGAAGAAGACTGGATATATGCATATGTATAACTGAATTACTTAGCTGTACACCTGAAACAAACACAACACTGTGAATCAACTATACTCTAGCATAAAATAAAAATTAAATGAAAAAAACTTAACACCGCCCCCCCAAAAAAAGAAGGGGGAAAAGATTCAGCCTGGGTTCTCTCACTGGGTCCCGACTGTGAGACTGCCACATGCAAACGTTGGTGGAACCTCTGTTCTTCCCATATACACCCCTCACCCCGGCTGGGGACGGCAGTACGTGGCTGAGCCCAATGCTTGATTCCCAATTGCCGAGGGTGGTGGGGTCTTAACAGATCCGTCCAGGGACCTGGTGTACCTGCCCCAACAAAGATAAGCAAGGAGCAATTTGTTTCCTGTACCCACGACCTCAATTAGACTTAAACGCAGAGGCTGCAGGTTATAATGGGAAAATCTTGACTTTTATGCACCCAAACCTAGGCTCACATGCCACAGGGCCACTCACCTGGGTAAGGGTGGACCTTGGGTCATTTGCTGAACCTCTCCGAATCTCCCTGTACTTGCTGTCCTGAAGACCCCACGCAGTGACTGATGTAAAATGCTTGGCTTGCAGTAGTTGGTCAGTTCACCTGAGTCTCCCCTCCTCTTCCCTCGGGGCTGGAATCACCAGAGCGATCTGTACCTCCTGGCTTCCCGCCCCCAGGATCTGACATGTGCTGGGCGCATAATTAATTTTCAGTAATAACGTGATAAGTGAATTGTGAACTGAGCTTCTGTTTACAGGCTATTCCTAAAGCTAAATATTTGTAAAAATCTGATAGACACTCTGCAAAATGAAAATGCCGGGGACAAGACAGGGATCAACATAATCAACATCACTGGACAAAGTCAGACTGGCCTCGTGTTGAGCTGGATAATGTCAGGAAAATGTGTCCTTCTCCGGGCCGAAGGCTAGGACGTTAGATGGAAAATGAGCCTGTCAGAGCTGGCAGGTTTTCTGGATAGAAACAGGGCAGGCGAGGCTAGGCTGGGCCTGAACCATCAGCTGGGGCCATGGCACTGTCAAGTCCTTGGGGTCCCAATGTCATCGTGCTTGGACAGGCCAATGGAAATGTTATGACGCCCTGGAGGAACTTGGGGACAGCGTTTGGCCAAGCTTGACACAAATTGTAAGTTTTGGCCTCTTTCTTAGCAGTTAGTTCTCCTTTAACTGCTGGGAAAATGCTGTAGGGAAGCTGGTGGGGGCAGCAACGAGCATGGACTTCAATCAACTCCCCTCTTCCATACAAAGAAACACTATGCAGCCACCAAAGACAAGAAGATAGACCTATATATGCGGGTAGAGAAATCTGCCTGTGATCTATTATTGAGTGAAAAAGAATTTTGTGTGAAATAGCATGGTCTTATTTTAAAATTAATATTCATTCTCACATCTGTATACCTACCTATTTGGTTGTATACAACTGTTCACGGTGGTGACTTACAGGGCTTTAGAGCTTCTATTTTGTACACTTCCATATCATGGGATTGTTCTTTTTATAACAAACATGGATTACTTGCATCATTTTTTTTTTTTTTTTTTGCGGTACGCGGGCCTCTCACTGCTGTGGCCTCTCCCATTGCGGAGCACAGGCTCCGGACGCGCAGGCTCAGCGGCCATGGCTCACGGGCCCAGCCGCTCCGCGGCACGTGGGATCCTCCCGGACCGGGGCACATACCCGTGTCCCCTGCATCAGCAGGCGGACTCTCAACCACTGTGTCACCAGGGAAGCCCTACTTGCATCATTTTTACGTTGGATTTTACTCTGGTTTCTTCTGCCGGTTTCCCTGAAAACAGTCGCTGAACACATGCAAGCCGCTTGGGAGAATTCACATTCGGTTCAAATCTTTGTGAGCATCTACTCTGGCTACAGGACAGGGTTCCTACCCCAGATGGACGAGCTGACGACAGACACTCCCGTATGCGTTCACTGTAATAGGAGGTGGACTGAGGCTGGGAGATGCCACGATGCTCAGAGCCGTCCTGTGTGGAGGGCCTACCATGGGCAGGCACTTTCCAACTCTTCCCCAATGAAATCCTCAGGGTTGACTCATTCGGTCAACACGTGCTCGAGCCCCTATAGAGTGTCATGAAATGTACTAGGGCCCGGTTCATTTTAGTGGAGAAACAGACACGGTACCACCCCCATGTCCTCTTACAGGTGAGACGTTCTGAGAAGTTCAGCAACTTTCTCGAGGTGCTTCAGCTACTAATGGAGGAAGGACGATGCACGTTGACACTTGGGGTCTAGATCGCCTCCCTGATGGAAGAGACATTGGAACTCCACTTTAAAGGACCAGTAGGACTTGGACAGACAGAGAGCGGGGCTCTGAGCCAAGGGCCGGAATGGAAACGCACAGAGCAGATTCGGGGCATGGAAGTGATGGCGGGGTGACTTGAGGGCCAGAAAGGGAGGGAGGGAAGTGGTGGGAAACCAGCCTGGGGCCTGGGCCGAGGCCGAGGATTATGGAGCATGAAGGCTTTATCAGCAGTTTGGACGTTCTTCTGAAGGCCACTGGGAGCTAATAATTCTGTTGTGGTTCCCCTTGAGGGGGTGATGTGATCAGACTTTAACAGCTTGAGGGGACCAGTGTGGCCTGGAGTCTCTGGAGCTAGTCTGCCAGGTCTGGATCCCAGCCCTGCCATCCACAAGCTCTAGAATTTGGGGCAAGAGACTTAAGTTCTCTGCCTCTTAGTTTCTCCTCCAGTAAAATGGGGATCTAATAACAGCGCCGGCCTCACATGACCGTAAGAATTCAATGTCCTAAGATAGGAGTGGCTCACAGGAGCGTGGGGTTGCATAATGACAATAAATAAACGCCGGTCATTCCTCGTTTCTCTGGTGTCCGTGTCAGGGATGCAGTGGCTGCAGTGGGAGGCAGGAGGATCCTGAAATTGTCCACGTGAGAGATGAGGTCTGGAGCTAAGGCCGTGAGGATGGAGAGAATGAAAGGAGAGAAACAACATGGGAAGGTGGAGTGCATAGCCAGGAACAGGGGGCGGGAGGGAGCAGCCCCGATGCCCAGCAGAGGTGACGGAGAGGATGGCACGGTGAGCAGAGCACAGAGGTGGAAGGGAAGGTGCCAGGTCTGGACCAGGCCTGGGGAGACCCACACAGAGATGTCCGTCAGGGACAATCCAGGACTCATCTGACCGGAAATAAAAGGCACTTCCGTTTTACCCTCAGCATCTCTGGACCGCAGTTCTGTGGGCTCAGGTTGTGCCTAAGGAAAAACAAGAGTGGGACCCCAGCCCGAAAGTGGGCCCTGCGACCACATCTACCTTGGGTCCCTTCTCTCTGGTGCCGCCCCCCAAGTGTACCTGCGTCAGTACACAGTCAAGCCGCTCTACATTAAGTCCTCATCTTGCAAAGAGACCAGAGGCTTGGATCAAGCCTGTCCGTCTACACAGGCCTTCTGCTGGAAATACATTTCTGAAAAGAGCCATTTGTCTATCGATTCTCTCTATAAAGTGTTTTTTTTTTTCAACTAGCCACTTGCCTACCAATTCTCTCTATAACTATTAAAACCAAAAACAAGCAAACAAACCATTAAAAATAAAAGCCACGAAAGTCAAAGGCCACGATGCAGTACAGGAGAGAAGGATGGGGACTTAAAGCAAGCCGGCCTGGGCCGGACGTGCAGCCCGACACGCACTGCACTTCTCGTGAGCCTACTTCCTCATCTGAAACTCAGGGATGAAGATGCCTTCACCTACCTTGGAGGTTGTGAAGGTGAAGCAATATTCCAAAGCCAACTCAATAAATGTTAGGTCCTTCCTCCCTCAAACAGTCAGAGGGCTGAAACCAGTCAGGATGTAAAGTTCCGTAGTATGTTTCCAACACTAGGACTAAGGTTCACATTATTTTACTCCAAATTACCCAGCTACATAGCCTGTGAGCCCTGTATTCTCTGTTTTCACATCAGGAACTTGGGAAGAGTCACCCTTTGATAGAAATCCACACCACATGGGAAGGGTCTCCTTCTGGGCTGCATAAGGGGAGAGTTTTGAGGGAGACAGACTCGCTAAGACAGAACATCTACCTGCCAAGAACAGGGCAGGTAAAGGAGGCACATCGCAGACATGGCTGTGCCTGATAAAAGGGCCACAGAAACAGGAAAACGGCAACATTCTTTAAAGACCTAAAGCTCCTTTTATTTCATCACCGAGCTTTGTATATTTTAAGAAAGGAATTTCAGAACTCCTGATTTATTTCTCACCTGGGGCGTAACTCCTGATTACAATGAGCCCAGGCAATGTAAAAGGCATTGCTCCCATTCCCCGCAGTGCAGAGGCCCCAGCCCGGGATCCAGGACAGAGGCCTGGGCACCTCCCACAAGTGGCAAGCACGGAGTCAGGGCAGGGAGATGGCAGAGGTGGATGCCAGCTCAGAAGGGTCCTCATCTGAGCCCTGAGGCATGCGGGGCCTCCAGCTGTCTTTCCGTAGTAGTCCCGGGAGGTGGAGGCTGGGGAGCTGCCCAGTTTGCCCTTTACTCTCATGAGTCACATCTGCACACGTGCAGGGATCTGGGGGTCCCTGCAGAGAATTCCTTTGGGTAGAAGGCAGGACAGGTCAGAACCCAAGCTCCCAGCCCCTACCCACCTTTCACTGCAAGTGCACGGGCTCCTGGTCAGGTAGATCTGGGTTCAAATCCTGCCATCGTTCGCACGTTACTTGCCCAAGGTTGTTTCAGCCTCAGTTTCCTTGTCTTTAAAATGGGGATGCCCAGGTTGTTGTGAGGACTGAAGACGGTAATGCGTGCAAACCACACCGGCCGTCCCTGGGGGACAAGAGGTGCATCCCTCGCTCTCCCTACACTCACATTTAGGAAGCTCTACCCATGCTCGGGCCAGGGGCGGGCGCGAGAGGCTTCTGCTCAGAGAGACACAACTAGAAAACAAACAGAGGGCACCTCGCCCTCCCCAGCAGTGTTCCCAGGTCACTGTCCCCTTCGGGCGGAGGGGGGGGGGACCCTTCACTCGGGGACTCTCATGGAATTTGTCCCTTTCTCCTGCTTCAGCCACTGTGGCTCCCACCTGAATTTCACCACTTTACCATGTGACTTCTTTCTACCAAAGCCCCCCACGTTTCCTGTGACCCCAAGACACTAAGAAGGCAGCGACATCTGCCACGTCCATCATGGGGCACGGAGACGCTTCCAACTCCAGCTCAGACTCAGGGCCCAGGCTGCTGGGGTAAATTCCTGAGTGACGGTGGTCACTGGCAGGCCCTGAACCCAGGATCGCCCAAAGAGGACACTCAGATGTGATCAAAGTGGCCACCGTCTCCCGCGCCCACGTCCCCGGCGTTTCCTCCTTCTGTATTTGTCTGGAGGGGTGGGTGGCAGGGTGGACGGCAAGTTCCAGGGGTTTGGATGACTCATTTCCTCCTGGGATCAAAAGCATGAGGCCCACAGGGGCTGGGGGGAGGGAGGGGGGCACGCGGGATGCCTCTTGCCTCTGCAAGCCAAACAGCAAGTGAGGCTGCTTCCAGCAGTAACATGAAATGAAATTCAACCAACATTTACTGAGCACCTGGTATATAAGTTCCTTGGGACAGAAAAGAGCAAGCGTGAGGGAGAGAGCCATTTTATCCATTTATTATATACAATATTAAGGCACAAGTTTAAGCAGCAAAGAATATGAAAATCTTTGGCTGACCAACAGTATCAACATTTGCTGTGAGGGACATGCCGTCTTCTTGGATTTCCCCACTCTGGACACAGACCCATCTGGCCGTGCAGCTCTGCACCCTCCACCTCTGCTTCAATACAGACTAGCACATCGAAGATGCCAGAATCTTACAGCAGAGTCTGCTGGAGGGAACACGCACACGCCACCAAGCAGGGCGGTGACACACACAGCTGGCGGGAAGTGTGGCGGCGCCCCGGCCGTTGGCGCTTTGCTGAGGTGGGTGCATGGCCTGCCCAGCCTCACAGAATGTCCCAGATTCTGCATGAGCCTCACGCGGAGAAGGAGGCTCCCCTTCCCCTCCGCAAAAGGGGAAAACACCTTAATTCAAAGAAAATCACTATGGATCAATTTGCTTACATTCCGGTTTGTAATAAATACTTACAGGTGTCTCTATGTGAACGGAATCTTAGGCAAACCACATGTAAACACACCACTGGGCACCAAAGCTTCAGGAGCTGATACAAGAAAATACTGTATATGTACTTCATTATATTGAAAAAACAATATTTTAATTCCGTGAGGAAGCGAAGTTTCATGACAAAGAAACACCTCAGTCTTGGCCTAACATGACAATAACATGCACTTAAGTCTAACAGGGTTTTACAGAATTCCTACTGGAGGCGGCGACTCGTGAATGTGTACTTACACCCGCGTGTACGCAGAGACGTGAACACATACAAGGCGTGGCAAGGGAGCAGGCTTTTTACAACGAAGCCTCTGGAAGGTACATGTACTAACGATGACTGTCCTCCTTTGAAGTGGTCACTCTGAGAGCCTCTGAGGGTCCAAAGACTCATCCCCCAGAAACATCTTACGGACTTCTTTCAAAGGAAAAAGCTAAAAGGATGTGACTTACCTTAATCACCCATCTTTATTTATCCAACTGAGTGAATGACTTGGGATTATTTCCAAACTTAAACCTGCCTTCAAAGGATGATGCTTTCTCAACTCTAAGGATAACCAGAGGAACATGCCAGGCCCCCAGATCCATTCTAACAGAGGCGTCTGCAAAATGTTTCTACTTAGCACGGCAGTAATCAGCACAGCGTCTCGCAAAGGGTCACCTCTTAAGCAACGTGGGGTGAGATGAAACACTTGCATCTTCTGGATGTTAAGAAAAGAAACTCGACATACAACCTTACAGTCACGCCTCCTATGTACGCACTGACATATACATGTCTTTATACCATTAAATTACCAGATGAGAGAAGGGGATACTACTTAAAAAACAGAAAAAGACTGCTCATTATTGACAGTTCCAGAAGAAATCCATTTACTGAAATGCTGACTTCTCCATGCTCCCAGCTGATCAGCTTCTGGTAATTTCTTAATTACTCTGCGCATCTCCCATGGGGCCACACACCAGAGGCAAACCCATTAAACAATCCTCATGTCGAATGAAGACGTTTTAAACCCACTGATTAATTAGCAAGAAAAAAGAAGAGAAAACCAACATTTATAAAGCGTATACCATGGCTGTGTCAGACTTGGAGAGGAGAAGCAGGCAACTGTGGGCTGGACCTTCTCTGTTTAAGAACACTTGCCCAGCTCCCTTGTACCACCGTCCTCCAAGGCTTAGGAGGAGGTGAGATCACTGGGGGCAGAGAGAAGCATGCCCCGCCGGCACCAGTGCAGACACGCAGCAGGACTTTGTTCTGGAAAACATACCTCTTTGCTCAGCTCCCAGCAGCCCAAGCGTGAGTTCCCTGCCTCAAAACCTTGCAACTCCTCCACCTTGCAAGTCTCCACAGCCCCCCGGGCGCTGCCCCACCTGACGTCTGTGTTCACATCAGTCCCTGGGACTCAGGCTGCTGTAGGGAGAATTTCTCTTGCCATCAGCTACGGACAAGGACGCAGGAGCCACCTGCAATTGCTAGCGCTCAGCATCCTAGGGACACAGGAGGCTGCGGGCAAACCCAGGAGAGAACAGCAGTGATGGCTGGCTTCTCTGCAGGGGGCATTCCAACAGCCTCCCCGCTGAGCCACAGAACCAACGAACTCTCTCTTCCAAGTTCACAATCCATTGGGAGCAACTGTCTCGATCCAACCCAAGTCCTGTGTAGTCAAATGCACACATAGGTTCCAAAGAGCAAGTTCTGCAAAACGGAAGAAGGGAGACATGCCTCCACTCTCTGCCCTCCAACCCAAGCCCTGGGAGGGACGTGGCAGCCCTGTCCTGCATGCCTGCTCCAAGCAGACTGGGCACGACACTGTGGCTGGCTTCCCAACTCTGGGAAGCAGAAGAAAAGCTAAGAAGAAAAAGCTAAGGAAAGGCTCTGCACACGCTCTGAAATTAGTGCCCCAAAGCAGCAACATCTCTGCTGCATACAGTATGCCGGGCAGCACGCAGAAACCGCCAGGTGACACACTGAAGGAAGAAGCGGAGTTACTCCAGCACGTCACCACACAAGGCCAAGGCCTTTACCCTTCACCCTGAGACAGGGCTCGCGAGTTCATTATCAGACACCACTGAAAAGTTCTGGAGAAGGCCTGGCCTCTGGACCACTCGTAAGTAAGTGCTTTTTAAACAGACTTTGTGGTCCTGCTTACAACGGAACACAAAGACTCCTACCTATACCTGTGTTTATGGGCAGTTCTAGCAGTTCTGGGCTTTAGTCCTATTTCTTAGCTCCCGGGGTGGCAAGGGGGCAGGAAGCTCTGTGTGTGTGTGTGTGTGTGTGTGTGTGTGTGCGTGTGTGTGTGTGTGTGTGTGTGTGTGTGTCTAGGAGTGCACACATCACATAGAGGGGACAGAGCGGGTCAAGCCGTGGACTTATCATCCCCAAGTCAGAGGCAGTCCAGCCTGTGGCGAAGGCACAGCTCCTCTCCCAAAGCCTCGGCTCAGATCCCAGCCTCTCCTGGGGGAGGGACTTGACCTCCTGAGCCCCAGTTTCCTCCTCTGTGAAACAAGGATGATAAACTCGCCCCTGCTCCCATGTGGTCTGAGGACTCATTAAAAGGGACTTACCCCAGTGCTTGCATACAGTTGGCACTAAAAAAACGGAGCTAGGATTATTTTCTGAAAATCCAGTGAGATCATATATTGTCAACGGCCAGAACACACAGTGGGAGTTCAGTAGCTGCACTTCTCCTAAATGCAAGCAAGTCTTCGAGCTATGAAGATGAAAAGTGTCAGGGCCCACAGAAGAAGACATTTCAAAACTATAGGTCCCTCTTCTTACGGAGGAGTCTTAGCAGGTTAGAAGAAAGAAAGATTAAGGACTACAGCACAACTGAAAAATGGTGATGTCTGTGTTTGCATTCTGACAATTAACACGCCTGGCAACTCGGGGGACCAAGGAAAGCGAATGAGCCTTGTGCCTGAGCTGCCAACGAGATGTGCTGGGGCATAAAGATGAGGCTTTGCGGGAAACTGGGCTGTGGCTGTCACTCTCACCCGTTTCTAGGGGACACAGCCCATGTTTGGGGTAGCCCAGACACGGATGATGGGGGCTCGCAGAGGTGACGTGCCCTCTTATTTCTAGACGTTTTCTTTCCATCCCCACGTTAATCAGGGGTCAAAATGTCCTTAAGAGAGTTAGTTGCCATCAACTGAGCCTCATCACCTATAAAAAGTGATGGGGAACTGAGACTGAGACGGAGATCCCTCTGCCCCATCCCTGCCCCGACGTGTCCATACTCACCTGGCCCCCACACCAGCCATGGGGCCTCACCGCTCCCTCCTCACACCCAGGGCTGCTCTGGTTTCCCAGCGATGCTTAACGTAGGACCGCAGAAGGCAACAGGCGTGATGCACGGCGCCTACCGCAGAGCAGGGCTTGAGCAGCACCCGTTCTGCTTACTCTCCTGACCACTAGGCAGCTCAGAGGCCCCCCGGGCAAAGCCATCGGTTTCCTTCCCCAACTCTCCGTCTCCAGCTCACACCTCTGTCATCCTTCCACCACCTCAATTTGGGGAGGCTTCACCCAGGTTACACTCCAAAGACCAACTCTAAAACGAGCCACCCAAGCAAAATTTCCTAAGTGATGCTGTCTTCAGGGCTTCATCTGGGTGGGACTTGAAAAAGCCTCAGACCTGGGGCTTTTTTTCTTTTTTCTTTCCTTAAGTAAGCATGAGGAAAGGGAGCTGGGAAAACACAGATCCGGCTACCCTGCAGGGAGAAAACTATCGGGGCCCTGCGTGAGCATCTGACGGCCTGACTAGCTTCTCTCTTCTGATCCAGCCCCTTCTAGATTTGTAAAGAAAGCCGATATCTGAGTATCTGAGGAGTCAGATGGGAAACCTTACAGCACAGGGATGAGGCCCACGACCTCACTCACTCCTGGCTCTTTGACCTGGTGTTTCCGTCTTACTTTGGACAAGTTGCTCCCAACTGAAATCCTGAAAAACCTGACTACACTGTATAGATACTGGCCTGTTAGGTTACAAAGCAAGTTCCTGGCAGGGCAGAACTGATGTGCTGACACACACGTGCTGACGGTCACAGAGTCTGCGCGCTCATCAACAATGCCCAGAGGGATGCGAGGGGCGGGCAGAGCGGTGGCCACAAACAGTAGAAAGCGGGAGTGCCCGGGGAGATTCTAGATGCCACCAAGTCAAGTGTCACTCGCTTCCCGGAGTGCAGTCCTGAAAGTCCTACCTCAACAGAGCAATGAGGTGGAGATACCAAGCTCCACCCAAGAGCTGATGTGAGAGAGAAAAAAGTCGGGGCCGTGAGCTTAATGCAGGACGTCACAGGGCTCATGGATCTTCCGCCTAGTCGGAGCTTCCCTAGTTCATGGCCAGAATGAGATCAACCACTGCAGCCCAACTCCTCAAAGGTGGAGGAAGCAGCCAAGGGACCCGCCATACGGCTTTGTCCCACCGGTCATGATGAATGATGAACATTCAGTTACTGCTCTGATAAACCCCAGAACAAAGGAATTCTGTCATGGCTTGTTGCAAAAGGGGAAAAAAAAAAGGAAGGAAAAAAGGGTAAAATTAAAGAGTATGAAGCAGAGACAGAGATGAACTCAGAGAAGTGAGGGAGGATACACACCAGGACCAGAAAGCTCCCGTCCTGTTTAGAAAATACTGCTCAATCCAGAAAAGCTAAGATGTCCAAACCAAGCAGGTAATGAGGTGAAGATGGCCTTTTAAATTCCCCATCACCCTGGACATGTCTCCTCCCTGCCACACCCACACGCAATCACAGGACACCCCATGGAGGGCACAGGTGAGATTATTACGTTATATCAAGACGGACTCTCCGAGATTCCTAGGAGGTTCTTCTGAAACAAAACAAGCTAAGAGGCAAGGAGAATGGGCGTATTTCAAGGAAGATCCATGCCCAGGTTTATCTGTTTATAACCAGAGAATGGGTGTACACAGACCCTCCCCAAGAGATACATTTTCTGTACAACGGAAAAATTCCATTTCCTATTTCTTCTTTGTTTCCAAACCTACATGCACCTCCTCTCTTCCACCATATGCAGTAAAAATCCATGACATCCTCTTCATTTTCAGTCATGTAGGCCTCCTGCTTTTGTTTTGTTTTTAACATTTATAAAAAGTGTTCTCATGAATCTGAAATCCTGATCAGTTCAAATCATTCCTGATTTCCCATCCACAACCTTCTTGATCTTTCTTTCTCTTTGCCACGTTCCTTGCTCATCAAAGTTCTGTTGCAAAATTCAACAGGGATGCCGGTGTTAGATGAGAACTTCCATCATCTCCCCATCAGGGAACTCGGGCTTGTGGAGCAAGCTGCTGACGCGACCTTTGTGGTCAGGTGACTTCCCGTGGCCGGGAGAATTCTCTGCCAAACAGAAGGGACACATTAGCAGCCTGTTCCCCAAGAGGAGCACAGCCTTCCCAGCCCTCTCTAAAACGGAACCATTTAAGTACCACCCCTCACCATCGGTGCATGCAGGTAAGGCCGTAGTGCCCAGCCCATGGTGGACCAAAGCTAAAGGACTGGCCCTGGGATTCGGACACAAAGAACAGAACTAGGACGTGATGGGAGAGGTCTGAGCGGGTGAAAGTGGCATCGGGACTTGGTGCGGAGCCCTCACCCC
The DNA here is from genome assembly GCF_039906515.1 of Pseudorca crassidens. Classification (NCBI taxonomy): domain Eukaryota; kingdom Metazoa; phylum Chordata; class Mammalia; order Artiodactyla; family Delphinidae; genus Pseudorca; species Pseudorca crassidens. Next base: position 71,362,218 of record NC_090304.1, on the reverse strand, counting down.
CGCTCTCCTCCTCTCCTCCAAACTATCACGTGCACGCCACGAGCCAGGTCCTTGTCACGTGTTCCCTGCCTTCCTTGCAGAAGAGCACCCCAAGGATTAAATCTCCGAAAATAACATTGTGTTTACTTGTCTGTTTTGGAGGATAAACACAGGGAACCCCTCTGGAGGAAACAATTCATTTATGCCCAGTAGCTCCCACCTCCTCCTCACCCCATGACTACGAACAGTCCAAAGCCACTTCTGGACTCATTGCCAAGCTCCTCCTAAGCTGTCTTCTCTTAAATATTTGACGGCACCTACTTAGAACTGGCCTGAGTATTGGGCCAGTTCGCCTACTTTAAATCTACCTTCTCCTTCAATCGGGAGGTGCTCTCGACCCCGAATCCTTGACGAGTAAACACCTTGAAGGCAATGTCTTTGTACCTGTTGGTCTTGATGGACCTGGTGGTGCCTGGTACCAGCTCTCAAATATACTGGGGGGCGGAGGGGGGGGCCGGGAACTAATTCCCTAACGTCCCCTGGAGCGTCTGTCTGCACACCTTCTGGGGAAGGGCTAGTTACAAAGCATACACTAAAAGGACAGATGCAACTTGTGGACTCCTTTAAATGGTAATAAGTGAGGAGTCTCTACACACATTTTAATTCCAGCATAATAAAGGGCATGCAGAGCCTAAATGCATTAGGGTAACCATAATCAGAAGATAACCCGTAAAGTCAGAGTTGACTGGGAGCCCTGCCCCCTCCCCAGCTCAACGAAAGCCTCCCCCTCTCAGGCCAGGGAGCGCTGAGGATCCCCGGAGCGTGAGAGGAGGCGGGGACCTCATACCCAGCTTCTCTGCCGTGCCCTTGGCCGCTGGGTGCTTCAGGACCGGGCTGTTGGAAGGGGTTCCGCTCAGCCGGCCGCGCGTGGGCAGGGAGGCCACACCGGGCCAGAAGAGCTCGGCGCTCTTGTCCGTCTGTGTGCTGCTGTCCTTGCTGCCTGTCTTCGCGTGGGCGCTGCTGGCCGAGGTGACAAGGGCCGCAGGAAATAGCGCTGTGGCAGGCGGGGTGGGCAGCACGGGGGCGGATGCGTGTTCATGGGGCTCCTTCCCCAGCAGCAACCCTGAGGGCAGAAGAACAGCTTTTTCAATGCCATTCTTTAAAAACAAAACCAAAACACCTAGTCTGGGGCGGGGGGAGGAGTTGTCAAGTAAATTGGTTCTAATATAACATGACAAATGATAGGACACTATTATTCTCAGGGTGCTATGGGAGAATGGAGAAGAGGCACCTTATAGGCAGAGTGCCGAGGGGTGAGGGCATTCCTGCAAAGTGTTCTAGAGCGATGCTTGCTTTGCCTAATATGGCCCAGGAGGGCTAGTCCTGGGCAGTGGCTGTGCGCTTCAGAAAACCTGAAGGCTTCCCTGCTCCTAGACACGGTCCCATCGGCCTGATGCTGTGCCTAAGAGCCCCCGACACCCCTCCACTCTTGGTAACAGATGGTCTCCTACAGGCCCCGGGTCAAAACAAACACGCTTCCTGGTCAGGGCAACACAGAGCTGTGTACAGTATTCCCCAAAGAGATCCTTGCAATGGAGAGCCATGTCCTCCAAGAAGCAGAAAGCCAGCTGGGCTCCTGGGAAGGACCACTCAGCCCTCTTCTCCCTCCCTGCCTGCCCCAAGAGCAGAGAGGCTGGGGCAGGAAGAGGGCGGGCTGGCTGGGGAAAAGGGAGGCATGATGCGCTGTGGTGTCCCTTTTCCTCAATGTCTTCCTACAAAGCTGGACAGAACAGTCACTGTTATGATGGTGAAATACGGCCCACGTTCAGAACAGTGCCAGCACTCCGGAACACTAGCCTGTAGAAAATGCGGTAAGCACAATCGAGTGTCTGTTCACTTATTTAATGAGCCAGCAATTCATAACGTCTCTTTGCCAGGGCTATTTCAAGATGCCCATTCATAACAGAATGCAACTCAATCCAGTCTGTCTACAGCAACGCTTCTCAAAATGTAATGTGCAGGGCTTCCCTGGTGGCGCAGTGGTTGAGAGTCCACCTGCCAATGCAGGGGACATGGGTTCGTGCCCCGGTCCGGGAAGATCCCACATGCCGCGGAGCGGCTGGGCCTGTGAGCCATGGCCGCTGATCCTGTGCGTCTGGAGCCTGTGCTCCGCAACGGGAGAGGCCACAACAGTGAGAGGCCCGCGTACCGCAAAAAAAAGAAAAAAAAAAAGTAATGTGCCTATCAATTACTTGGATATATTGTTAAGATGAAGATTCAAGTCAGTGGGTGGGGCCTGAGAGTCTGCTTCTCTAAGAAGCTCCCAGGAGAGGGTGGTCCAAGGCTGTGGTCCAAGGACCAAGGGTCCAAGGGTCCAAGGACCACACCTTGAGTAGCGAGGGGCTTTGGCTAGGTGCTTCACACACATCATCTCATTTCATAGGAGGTAGGGCCTGTTGTTATCCTTTGTCTTACAGAAAAGGAAATGGAAGCTTGGAGTAATAAGTATCTCACAGTGAGAAGTATCAATAGCAGAAATGGGATTGGAACCCAGCTGTGCCTGCCTTTAAGTCCACTCTGTGTTCTTGCCACCTCATCGCCCTGTCTGGTGAAAAGCCACCGTCTGGCAAGGATGTTCTGTGGAACCAAGTCACTGGCCTGTCTTCTCCCCTGGGAGCCCCTGAGCCATCAGGAAGGTATGTGTCATCACCTCTACCTCCTTCCAGAGCCCCTCGGGCAAGAGACTGTGGAAACACTTTGGGGGCTGTGCACTGTACCTTTGCGAATTGACTGTGTGCCTCTGCCTGGAACCTCAGAGGGCCCTGCTCTGTTTTTGTGACACGTGGACACCAATCACAATAACGAGGAGGAACACCAGTGCAGAGAACACAGCAACTCTTCCCGCAGCCGGGTCCTCTGGCTCCCAGGCCTGGTTGAGACACATCAGATGCTAAGGGTACAGGCACAGACCCCAGGGAAATGCCTGCCTGGGTGGATGTCACAGACTGGCCTCTGCCAGGGAGGTTTCTATGCGAGCTGAGCACATTCAGACTCCCCTACCAGGCCTGCCTGAGCGCCGCTTCCAAGGCTCTCTAACTGGGGTGGGGAGCTAAGCGTCCTTGGGAGGGTCTTTGAAGATCCCAGCTGCTGTCCACACACGTCCTCTTTGAAGTGCATTTCCTTGGAGGGCAGGGGCTGCAGAAGTAACCCGTGGGGGAACTTCAAACAGAGATTGTGGCTGGGTGCCTTTGATCACCCCAAGTCTGTCACGTTCGTTCTGGAAGCTCTTATCCCCTTTGGCACGAAGCAGCCAGGCTCCTCTGGGGTTCTGTTTTGAGAAAAACAGGCTCTCGGCTCCTTAGATAAACAAAACACACTCTGAGCCGGGGAAATGCATCAAAGAAGGGCCAGGCCCCTGGGGGTGTGGAGTGCCGGGGACAAGAGCGGAGGATGCGCTGCCTGCGAGCCGGGCGGCTCTGCCGCTTCTCTCCAGACCCAGCCAGCCTCCATCACCCCAGGAAACGTGTTCATGGCTGAGACCACACGTTTGCAGAACTCTCCTCAACGTTCTGCCTGTGTAACAACAATCCAGCAAAACCACTGCCGCCAGAACTTTGCACTCGAGAGCACTGCTTCCCGAGCGCTTTCTCTCCATTATCTCATTTTGCCCTTGCCATGACCCCATGGGGTACAGCAGGGCAGACACCTCCAGGCACCGCCCTGCTCTGCGAGACACAGAAGCAGAGGTGGAGCAGTCTTACCACTGGTCTGGGGCAGAGCCAACTTCAGAGGCCTGAGGTCTCTGGGTTTTTCCCATTAGAACATTTTACATGAAGGGTCACCTCAGCTTTCAACAATAATGATGATAATTACGATGTGAATCAACCCGTGGTGAACAGCGACTCTGGTGGGGTGGTCTTTGCTTCCACCACCAAAGTGTGACTGATTATCCTTCCCCGCTTTACATAGAGGAAACTGAGGCTCGAGAATACTCAGTATTTCTGCTTTCACGAAAGCGTGTCTGAACTCCTTTGGCCAGAGGAGATGCCTCTCAATGTTTGTGTGATGCTTCTCTTCAGTCTCACCTCAGGAGGGGCGGGACTTGCCTGAGGGGGCGGGGCTCGCCTGGGGAGGGACGGGGCTCACCTATGCTCCCCTTCCAGGTCTTCTCCTCCTTCCTCTCCTCGGCTAACTGGCTGCTGGTGAGCGAGGTCTGGCGGGAGTGAGTCCCAGTGGCTGCAGCGATGGACGGGACAGAGCGAGCGGGCCGCAGGCTGGAGGAGTCCGTCTTCCCGGCGTCTTTACGGGATCGCTGCTGGAGGACCTTAATCATGGCATCCTTCTCTATGATTTTGGCATGGAGATTTTTAATACTGTGTAACAAAACAAAACAGTCATGATCAAAAGCCATTTGGCTAGAATAACATGAACATTTCTCTCAGGATGCCCAGGGACTTTAATTATAATTCAAGGACAGAGAGTTAAGCGCAGTGGAAGTCTTCAGTTACAATCTCCATATTGTAGAAGACGGATCTTTTGTAGTAGCTGAAAAGGGTGCACCTTCTCTGGCCCCTCAGGAGACTCTGGGATGTCCTGGGACCCCAAGGACACACAGTTTGAGTGACCACGGCCTCCCAGCAGGGACCTCCTGGACTGAACTGTGTCTAGGACCCTGGCAGTAGGAGGCATGGAGAAGCAGTAGGAAAGCACACAGACTCAAGGCTCACACAGGGTGGGCTGCTCAGGAGGGTCCATTTCCCTATTTTCTGAGGAAAAAGAAAAATAGACGGACAGGTTTTCTGTGAGAAGCTGCTGTTTTCCTCCCTGAAGGTCAAAGATGAGAATCAGAAAACACGTGAGTTCTTTTCACAACCCAAATAGTAACTTGCTGAGCTTACCAACGACTCAGCCACTCAGTCCTATTTTCACATCTGCAAAATGAGAAGCTCAGCTTCCCAGGGCTCCGCGGGGAGGGCTGGGGGTGGGCGGCAGGCTAGCTCTATTATGTCACCAAGCCCGTTGGACGTCTTGTTTAGTCCATGAGAAGAATGCATTAGCTACATAAGTTCTTTATTTCTGGCTGGAATATATAAATCCTGGCTCAAAATCTCTGAGACTTTGGAATATGATGTTTCCCCTGTCCAGCTGGTAATGTCTAGAATGTTGTAGAGACAGACACCCAGAAAACACATGGGCATCTAAATTCTTGTTATTAGCCTGCATCTGACATGAAATTAGCCCCCAGAGACTTCAGGCTCCAGGCCCGTTGTCGAGTAGACTCTTTCCCTTCTCTCTGGGGCAGGGTGGGAGGGAGAACTCAAGCTTGAAGCTGTTCAGAACAGGAAAGGGCTGAAGTGTGAGTGCAAACATCAGGCTGGCGGCCCCACTGGGGTCTTGAGGGAAGTGCCCAGAGTGGAGCCTGGTGGCCGCGCACAGCTGTCCCTTACGTGTACTCCATGTCCTGACATCTCCTGGTGGCCTGCATCACTTCCCCCTCCTCCTGCCAGATGTGGGCCTCCAGCGAGCTCTCGCCATAGCTGCCGTTCCTCGAGTGGTTGATGATCGTCGTGTCCCTGGCAACACAGGATACACACAGAGAATGACGCTCGTGGGGAGGGCTCCAAGGGTGCCACACTAAAAATATCTCTCCACAGACTCCTTCAGCCCTTGCCCTCTCCTAAACCCTGGCCAATTCTCTCCCTAAATTGCTAGAACTAAGATAGTATCTAAGGAAAACAAAAGAAAACCCCCAGATCCAAATCCCCTGCCCCTTCTACTGATGACATTGAATTCTAAGCTACGTGGCGTGCTCTGAATACGGACACCACTGCACATCTACAGGTTTAACCTACTGACATGTGGATACTGATACTACCACAACGGTTAGTATTTCTATGCTTGTAATCTTCCATACTCACTTCTCCTTTCTCACCTTCTCAATCAGAGTTAAAGTTTTATTTCTATTTCTCACCCATATAGCAGCTATTTCAAGTATGTTACAGTCAATGGGGACTCAGTAAATCCTTGAAACGGAGACTGGCCCTCCCGGACAGCGAGGCTCCGGCTGAAGCCCCCTTCACGTTTGCATTCGAGCTCTCACCGCTTTGATGAGCCCCTGCCTAGGATTCAGCTCCGTTCAGAGTGACAACCGTGCTGGGGCAGCAGGGCACAAAGATGAGGAAGACACACACCCTGTCCTTGGAAAGTCTAGTCGAGGGGGTAGAGTGAGGGGAGGGACAGACAGAGGGAGACTGCAAAGCAGTGTAGCCGGGAACAGATGCCTGACTGAAAACCACTGGTCAAAGGTAACTGTTCCTCCTGCCACTGGTTTTGTCAATTTAATTACTCCTAATTAACGACGACTGGTAAAAACAAGATAATTGCGCCATCTAAGTGATCCAAGTATGTCTTAGACTGAAAGGCCCAAAATGTCTCTGATCAGTGAATCTTAAACTAGTAAGAAATAATCCAGCCAAATATTTCACATCCCTTTAACTTCATATTCCAGTGTTACAATCCTATTCATATTTAAAATCTTACAGCTCTTTTCTAGAACACCCAAAAAAGCAAAAAAGGGGGCCTTTCTTTTGTCTCTTTTAACAACAGCTATCCATGAACGAGTGTTTCCTTCATGCCTGGGCCTGCGTGAAGCATGCTACCCGTGGTATCTCATTTAGTTCTCTCAGGAACTTGTGCAGGAGGCATTACTATCCTCATTTCAAGATGAACGAATGGGTGACCTTGCGAGAACACCCAGTTAGTGAAGGTGGAAAGGGATTCAAATCCAGATATCTCCGACTCCAAAGTCCATGCCCGTAACCATCACTCTACGCTCCCAGGTCTCCTGTCTCTTCATGAAGAAGGCCTCAGCAAAGGTACATGAATGATAAAATAAACCAGTGAAGAGGGCACATGTGAGAATGTGGCTAAGTGCAAACTGACTGAAAACAAATCAGAAAGCCAAATAACATAGAAAACCAGCAAAATGCTTTAAACATACTGACAAAATTATAAATTCACTGCAGGGTACACAAAAATCATCAATATAGGAATTAGTGGCCAGAAATATTTTCAACCGATTATTTTTTGGAGAATTTAGGTAGAGCTGGAGACAAATTTAAAAATTCATGTTCATAGTGTCAAGGACGGCAGGTACAACTAGACGAAAATGACTTCAAAGGTAAATACACACAGCTCTCAGCAAAATATTACATTACTTTGAAATGCTCAAAAAGTTTCAAAAGCTTCTCCACCTACACAAAATAGGCCCAGCCTCTCAATCTTCTGATCAGTGGTGCCAAAATGCACCAAGACGGCAAAATCAGTTGGTATACAAATATCACTGCCTGTAAACATGAAGTATGCAGCAGTAGCTGAAAAGTCACAAACCTAATGGCCGGAAATAGCCATTTTTACCAATTTTTATGTAGCCATTTAGATCTAGGCAATAAGAGCTTAGAATTTTGACCTTTCTCAAAAATTCTTCAGTTTCCTTTCCTCCCTTTTTGTCCACAGAAGAGCAATGCTAAACTATAGAGGTCTTCTTTGAAAAGAACATTAAGATTGGAGCTAAAAACATGACCTCCTCTGAACTGATTTTTCCCAAGACTGTGGGAAGCAGTGGTCGGTAGAGGGGAGGGTAGTTCCCCATGGAACTGTTAGATGCTCAACAGATACATGTGGAAGCAAAGAATGGGGGAAGGCAGGGATGGTGGAAAGGGTCCCCAGACATCCATCCATCTATCCATCCAGGACTTCAAACAGAGCAGAGCAGGAGAGCAACAGGGCTGGGTAAATCCCAAAGGATTATTCTCTGAGGGCAAGAGGTGTTTCCCCTGCTTGAAGGATGACGGCCAAGGCTGGGCCTAGCACAGCGTGAGCGGGGCTGACCATCTGTGCACTCTGGCTGGTTCTACTCACGACATCCCCCCACCCCCATCCTGTGCCCAACCAGGAGTCTCATGCCTCAGACCAGTTCCTTCCCCTACTTCTTTTACATTCAAGTCCCGTTTGTCCTAGGACCCCAAGCATGCATTGATCTGATAAATCAAAAGAGCTGAGACAACAATGACCCATAAAGGCCCTGGGTCACGCTTCCAAGGTAACGCACTTACATTGTTACTGGGGCTTTAGTGTCCTCCCAAGGGAATATGGTCTGGTTTCCTGCTCATAACCAGACAAGAATTATAATTTCCATTTCAGAAACTGGGTAAGTTCTGGATGAAGTGACACTCAGAAAGGCTGGTGCAGTCACACACCTATAGTCCGCAGCAGAGGGACAATTCAATGCTCAATATATTGAATAACTTATGGGTGAAAAGCAGGGCTGGTAGAACGCACAGCCACGCAAGTCAGGCGAGGTCCAGCGGTCAAGGGAAACTACCTGCTCATTCAGACAAAGGTAGAGCTTAACGGGATTATTTTGTGAACTATCGAGCATTCCGAGCTAATTTTTAAAGAAGAACTAAGGCTGTGTGCCTGCAACAAAGGAGATAAAGCAACAGAGGTAATAACTGACAGCAGCAGAAAACGACTGCAAACCAAGTGAAATCAGGCTTTAAGTCAGACCAATTTCAACACTTACTACCAGTGTGATCTGGAATAAACCACTGCATCTTTCTAAGCCTCATTTCTTCACCTACAAAATGAGGATAATAATAGTTCCCACTCTCAGGGCTGTTATGAGGATTGCATATTCTTGTCTGGTCCATGAAACATACCCACTGTTTCAAAGAGCATGAAGTATACTTTCCCAGCATCATTCTTAAAGATCACGTAGTACTCCGCTGTGTGGATGGAGTTGAAATTATTGAATGAATCCCTCTTGCTGGGCTCTACTCTATTTTAAATGTATTGATGTTTTCAACCACACTGGGATAAAAACTTATATAACTTCAGGCACTTATATAATATAATGGTTTCCTTAAGATAAATGTCGAGAACTAGAATTTTGGAACCAAGGGAGAGGTACATATTGCCAAAATCATCCTCAGAAACATTATACCACTTTGCTCTCCAACTAGCACTACAGCCACTTTATAATTATTTTTAACTGTTCTCACTCCCTGGGATGCATCCCTGAACCCCTCTGGACACTCTGTGTTTTACACTCTGTGTTTTTCCAGCTGTGCTTTTCTGAGCAGCACAGTTCCACGGGACTCACCTCTCGGCCGCTGCAGTGGCTGCAGCGTTCATGGCGAAGTGCCGGATGGCGCTCTCCTCTACGTACTTCTGCTCCCACTTGGTCATGTCAGCCTCCAGCGCCAGGATCCGCTCTTCCTTCTCCCTTACAAGTTCCATCAGGGCCGGGGCATTGTATTCCGGCAGGCTGGCTGGCTGGCCGTTTCCGTGTTTCTGGAGATGCGAAAGAAGTAACTTTTTTTTTTTTTTTTTTTTTTTTTGCGGTACGCGGGCCTCTCACCGCTGTGGCCTCTCCCGTTGCGGAGCACAGGCTCCGGACGCGCAGGCTCAGCGGCCATGGCTCACGGACCTAGCCGCTCCGCGGCATGTGGGATCCTCCCGGACCGGGGCACGAACCCGCGTGCCCTGCATCGGCAAGCGGACTCTCAACCACTGCGCCACCAGGGAAGCCCAGGAAGTAACATCTTCATGCTGAATCGGGACTATAAAGTAGACCCTGGGTGGGCAGAGTAACCCACGTGGAGCACGCACGGTTCACCCAGATCCTGCAGCACATTCACCCTTGTTCCCTTCTCCAGCACTGATGACCCGAATGCGGGTGGATTCTGACACCATCAACCTCTATCCCCACTTCCTCTATCTCATTTAATTCTCCTGGAGCTCTATAAAACAGAGAGTATTATCCCAATTTTACAGATGGAAAAACCAAGCTGCTGAGAGATTGAATGAACTATTCCTTGTCTCTAAGCTGATCAGTAGCAGGGTCAGGGTTCAAACCCGAGTCTGTCTGCCTATATCCAGCTTTGCATGACAGGAAGTGGTTTGTCCAATGTCTTCCGGTTAAGTTATACCAAGAGCCAGAACAGGAACAAAGTTTGGCTTCCTGGTCTAGGGCACTTTCTCCAGAGTTCAAGGAAGTGATTCAGCTGTTTGCTTCCCCTGAGGCTGGGAGATAGAATGTGAAGGTACAGGAAGTGGGCGTGAGATGCCCTAATGCTTGCCCAGCCTCCCATCTGGGAAACAGAAATTAAGACCTGCCCCAGATGGAAGCCCAACAATCAAAGAGGATAATAAACATGAAAGCACTTAATACACTTTAAAGGGCTAACCAAAGTACAGTGTTACCAGAAAAACCTCTAAGGCAAGTCAAGCTCATTTTCCAGCCCCTTCTCTCCATCTGTGTCCATAAGAGAGAAGTGTTATTCGGATAACACAACACAAAGCGGCTGTGTTATCTGAAGAGCTCATAAGCTGAGGATATTCACTTTTCAGATTTTCTCCCTTCTAACTCAGGGATACTACTTCCTCTAAACGGATGACTTAGAGGACGAGGAGGTTTGACTTTCTGGCCAGTGGTGGAGATGGGTCATCTCGGGAACCCGGGGTTAGGAGACCAGTCGGGCCTAAGCTACTCAAGGGGAGAACCATTTCATCCCAGCTCTTCTCTGTCCTGGGACATGCATTCCCCTCCTATTTCCCAGTGATCACAAACTTGAAATGCAGGGTTGTTTGCAAGGTGAGAGGCACCTTTCACCCTGAACCGCATAAATTACCCAGAGCAACAGCTGGGCATTTGAACTGTACTGCTGGAACCTAATCCCACCAGACAGAAGAGAACAAACGGGCCTACGGGCTTTTTGTAAACCATATGCTTCTATTTGATTCTTGAAAGCTACAAATACAAGTTATTCTAGGATCCAGTGGTAGCTGGCCAGTGGCCGGCATTTAAGCCGGAATAGACTGGAAAGCGTGTACCTGTCCTCTTCAGCCTGCATAGGAAGTCACCGACCCCATCAAGCCAGGCACCCGGCCTCAGGGCAGGAGGACAAACAAACCAGTCCACTGAGATGAGAAACTACCCTGCTTTGGGAAACTTTCCAAGAAAAAGATCCCACAGCCTCACTTAGCTGCCATCTATGGTTTCTATCCAAATCCCTTGTGTTGCCACCTCGGCTGGTGACCCGCTCAGGTCCTTAAGAGCTGTTTAAATAAATGCAAGAGCTTAGACACTCAAGAGTTCAGAGATAGCACAGTCTAACGGGTACATACATTGCCCAGAAAAACAGATTAAGGGTCAGGGAGGCCAGCTTTTGCTGCCCGTTCAGCTAGTCACCAAATATTTACTAAGTACGCACCCTGTGCAGGGGATATACCACAGTGACCAATACAGATAAAAAATCTTTGCCTTCAGCGTGTTCACCTGGGAGAAAGGCCTAAATTTGCTACATGACCTTGGGCTGGTCTCTTAGCTGCCCTGGGCCTTGTTTTGCCCTTCAAGAACATTCCCCACTTCTTTCTTCTACCTCCTAAGACTACTGTGGAAGTAAGACGTGAAAATTACTTTCAGCTCTTTTCCAAAAAGAAAAGATTGTGAGTTCTTAAAAATGTTAATTTCCCTTCCTCTTTTACCATTATTTCTATTTCACTTCCCCCCAACTTCTAGGAATGCTTAAGTACCACACTTTGCCTCCCAAAGTAGGGGGAGATTACTTCTAATAACAGAACCTATTCATTGAGAGCTGCTCTTTCCTGCTGGTCCTAGTGTCCTGACCCATCTTCCCTCTCCGACCTTCTCAGTCCAGCCACACTTGTCACTTTTTTTTCAATGGGATTGGAAAAGTTGGAGTAACTTGGGCACCAAAGATGCCCTAAGCCATCAAATGACCCTGAAGGTAATGAAGAGAAGAACAACAATGATAGTTATTCTTCCTTCACCAAGTGCTAAGTGTCAGGCACTGTGTAAGTACTTTGTGCAGATTTTCTTATTTTTAGTTACAAGTATATGGTAAATATAAGTTATGTGCCCCATTTTAGAGACAAGGAAGTGAAGGCTCAGAAGGATCCCTTTTGTAGTAGGAGGAGAAGGCAGCCTAACCCCCGAGTCTGTGCTCTGACTCAGTTCACGATTCCATGCCACTCTGCTCACCTCCAGCCTACCCACCCTTCTGGAAGGTTCCAGAAGAAATAACTTGCAGGAGTAACTGGAGCTCACTTGGGGGCTGTGTGTGGAGAGGGCCGGGTGGAGAGGCTCAGCTGTGTCCTGGCGTGGGCCTACGGCAGAGCCCTTGTGTGCGGTGTTGATTCAAAAGTGCTCTAAGCTGTTCTCTCAATGGTCCCTTCAGAATGATTCTCTATGGGAAGAGGCAGGCAGTGTGGTCTCACTGCTTTGTGGAGGGGAGAGATGACAAGGGGCTTTATTTATTTTGTGTGACCTCAGTATGCCTTCTAATGGGGTCAGGTAAATGCCTCGGTGACCCCGGAGTGAAGGAGCAGTGTGCAAGGTGGGTTGCCCACATCCGGGGTGGACACATGTGTGAGCTCCTCAGACTAAATAGAGGAAGCAGATCAGAGAGGCAGAGTTTCTCGGGTGACCCCACGCGCCAGGGTGGATGCTGGTCACCCCTGCTGGGGGCCAGCGGAACTGCGATCACCACACTTGTCCACAGACTCCAGGCAGGAGTTGAACCAAACTATAGTATTGGCCACGTGGAACTATTAAGGTATTTTGGTGGACTTCTTTGTAACAACACTTTTGTCTTTTCTGGTTATAGAATAATGCATGCTCATTGGTAAAATGAGAAAACGAAGTATTAAAGGAAAAAATAAAAAATAATACTCATCTTTTTAATGAGTAGGCAAACGCAGGGAAAAGTAGGGAGATCCCCAAGTGCCTTTCATAACAGAAGAGACAGATTAACACTCTCATTAAAAAAACAATTGTAATATTATTTTAAAGAGATGCTGGGCAGCAAAGTTCTGTTTAAAGATTGTCTCCCCACTCTCTGGTCTCATGTCAGCCGTACACATCTAGGGATCTGCTGTCAGCTCCCGAAGACAAGTCCAAAATGCAAGCCACGTAATTCCCCAGGACAGCCCTGATTCTGAAACTTCTGTCCCCCACAGGCAGCCGAAATCTGACAGCATCCTTTACAAACAGTGGGAAAGCTGTGTTTGCTGCTCTGAGGAAAAAAATGGGCCTGAGTGTGTGTGGGTCTGAGTGTGCATACGGGAATGGTCCTCTGTGGCAATAGAGAAATTTTTCAAATAATGTTTCATTCACATTTCTTCTTGAAACACAACAAGGATAATGGAGCTGAGTCTGGTTTCTTTCATCCCCCCTTTTTTTTCTTAAAGAAAAAGACACCTTGCAAAACTAAATGTTGATGATAATGTACAGGAAGACATTCTTATACATTTTGGATAAATTGGTATATTTACTTTGTAGAGTGATCTGGCAATATCTAGTGATGTTTTGCATATCCATTTGTTATCCAGAAATCCATTTTTAAGTACATCCTCTTGGGAAGCTCTTACATTTTTTTGCAAGGAGACATGTAAAAAGGCAGCTCATTAGAGTACTGCCTGCAACAGCAATACCACTGGCACAAATCCCAAAAGCAATCAATGGGAGAGATATAGTTTAGAATACGTATAGTAGCTGAAATGAATGAAGAGTCTGTTTTCATAGCACTCAAAATAGAAGATCCAGGGATAAGTAATTTAACTATAGGGTGTGGGTGGCACATTAACTGGAAAAGAACATTCTTTTTTGCTCTAAATACTGAGATGTGCCCATTCTGTCAGCCAAAGACTCATAAATACCCACCAGGTGCCAGCACAGTACCAGACACCAGAGAGCCTGCCCTCCACTTGGAGAACTTCAGATCTCAATAACGGAGCAACAGAAAATGGCTGAAGGGTGGCCCTGAAATGCCAGAGAATGCGGCACAGGTTAGAAGGATCAGAAGTCCAGAGACAGACTCACTTTTCCCTGTGAGCTATCAACTAAGCCAAGTTGGTAGGGGCCTGGGTGGGCTCCTTGGTTTTCTGGGCAATCTCGCTAACACCTCCATCTCCAGCCAAGTACATACGCCCAGAGGGAACTGTGTGCGCTGCCATGAGAAAGGGCTGAGCTGGCCAGAGCATATGCTTTCAAGTGTTTTCAAGTGTTTCAACCATAACCACTATGCCCTATCCACCAGATAATTCCATGGAGTCCTGTGTCGCATTTCCCTGGTTCCAAACTTAGAGCACACTCTTCACCAGCTGCACAGAGGGCTTTGCCCACCACGCTGGCTGATGACACACCAGAAGCCCTTGACCCGCTTGTAACGGAGCCCGGCCCAGCTATAGGACTTCTCCTCTTGCCAAGGCCCACGAGGACCCTGGGCTGGGGTGTTTTACTCTGAGTTTATTTGCAGCTGAATTACATGAACAGCTGTTACCAGGAGAAACAGGGAGAGGCAGAAGGACACGGAACTTATGGCCAATATTATTTTCTAGGGATAGTCCTGACTCCTTCCTGTCCTTTACCTCTGAAAACTCACTGATGATCAGGTCCTCCCAGTTTCACCCCCGTTCTAGGTCCCCCGTGGATTCCCACTGCCACTACACTCTAGATGACACTAACAGCTTTCGGGCTGGCTCCCCTGACTTCAACATCTGTTCCTCCAGCCCCTCCTCTGACACCACCAGAGGGCTCCTCTCCTGATCCTACAGGAAAAAAAAAATCCAGTCTCTCAACCTGACCAAAAGCCCTCCACAAACTGGACGTTGCCTCCAGCTGGTACGCTCCCCCAGCTGGCTGCCCCCAGCTGTCCTGGACCCACCACATGCCTCTCATCTCTCTCCTCCACGCATACTCCTCCTCTACCTCTGATGCTTCCCCAAGAATGGCCAACAAACTCATCCTTCGAAGTCCAACTCAAATGTCCTCCGCTATGAAGCCGTCTGCACTCGCATTCCCCCATACCCAGCCCCCAGGGGTCACCACTTTCTCCCTGTCAAGACGTTTGTCTCTCCAGTGAGTGGACTTACTGGTTCCTCCACTGGCCTCTGTGCTGGACCACGGAGGACAGCAAGCTCTCGTTTACCCCTGAATCCTCAGGGCAGAGCGCAGAGCCTGGCGGGCAGCAGGTGCTCAGCTCCGTGGCCTTCACAGAACGCATGCGCCAGACTCCGAGGGCCCCGCCCCTCACCTGCTGGGTCCTCAGGGCGTCCAGCTCCCTCTCCAGCCAGGTGCGCAGTCTCCGCTCCATCTGCTCCCGCTTCTCGCAGGCGGACTGCAGCTGGGTCAGGGCCTGCTGCAGCTTCTCAACCTTCTCCACGTATGCCTGCTTCTCTCGGAGCTGAGTGGAGGAGGAGAGGAAAAGGGAACACGGAATTTGGACAGTGATCCTCAAAGCTGGGGTGGAGATTGGGGGTGTGTGTGTCAGAGTACCTCGAGATGCTATTTAAACTACAAGTGCATGTACCTTCTCCACTCCTATCCCTCAGGTGTGCTGGGACAGAAAAGATTTAGACGAAGGCCACCAGTTACACCTAAATCAGCTGGGATGCTAGGAACTGAAGACCGTAACAGGCCACCTGCTTTCAGTCATTTATACAGCTCTGATCTCCATCCATGGTTATTGCTGAGTCATTATAGCATCAGCAGGCATTGGAAATGAGGTTAATAAAGATTTTTTAAATGTTATAAGGAAATGCTTATTCTATAATGTTAACTGAAAAATCCAGAATCAAAAATTATATACATTATCACAACTATGCCTGCCTATCTATCTATCTATCATCTATGTATGAAAAAAGACTGAAAGGAAATAAAAGCATCAACTGTGTTTGTCTGTATGGCAGAATAATAATTTCTCATCTTCTTTACTCTCTTCTGTATTTTTCAAATTTTCTATAACTACCAATTACTATTAGAAAAACTGTGACTGTATATATTTATGCATGTGTACCCATTTGTGTATGTGTGAATGAGTATGACAATATCTGATTATAGATACTTGTGGAGTAATTTCCTCCTAAAGACGTCAGAGCCCTTTATGGATGACAGCCCTGGAGAGACGGGAAAGGCCTAATGAACACGCAAACCACACAATCACTGAGGAGAGGCAAATTAAGGTAAAAATTGATTTATGTAAATGTCACATCAGGTATGGATTTAGACTCACTGATCAACCACTTCAAATTCTTACCCTCAGACTTTGTTTTCTTCCAGTTAGGAGTTGGACCCATGTTCATAGATAGATCCCAGGCACATTTCTAACTTTCTGGGGATTGGCTGGTGCCAAAAATCAGACTGAGGCTTTTCCTTGATCTGGTCCCGGGTGAGGAGACACCAGATGCTATTTCCTGTCACTCTGCACCTGGGCATGCAGATGCCTTGTGGGTGATTCAGATCCTGAGTTCAACCCATGATTGCACTGGCAAGTTGGAACATGCTAGCGATTTAAGTGTTCGCTGCAAAGGGTGGTTTCTGACTTAGCAGGCAGCCCTGCCAGGAGCAATGTCTGTGCCCTAGCCAAACCCTCTGCGATAAAAAACGAGGTGCTTCTGACCTTTTGCCGGGGGGCGCGGACAGTAACTTACAGGCTTTTCTACACCTACTCTTGGGATTAGTTTTCATCTGACTCTTTCATTCACTGTGCCTTTGATTGTTTGAGGACCTACTAACTGCAGGTTCCTGTGCTAGAAAAGCCTCATCTGATAAACTATTTTGTGAGTACCATTCATACACCACTTACCATGTCGTAGACTGTATACCATTCTCTGAGTGTGTAGCCCCTAGAATATAAGTGCCGCGAGATTTGTCTGCTTGGGGCAGAGCGCACAATACGTCCCCAAGGCCTGGAACAGTACCTGGCATCCAGTTGGTACTCAATAAGTATTTGTTAAATGAACGAGTTAATATTATCACTAACCAACGGCAAGATTCTTGGAGGCATCGATCTCTCTCATTCACCCTTGGATCAGCCTTAAGTCTAGCAAGGAGTATATAATGATGATGATGACTAGTAGTACCAGTAATTAATCGGCCAACATTTTGGAGGCACTACCATGCCAAGCTTTGTGCTTTATATGAAGTATCTCGTTGAATCCGCCCAATAACAATAGAAGGTAAACTCTTGTATTACCTCCGTTTAACAACTGAGAAAACTGAGGACTGAATAGGTTAGTGACTCACTCAAGGTCACACAGCTGATACATCACCCGTCTAACTCACGTGGTCTGCCTCTAGAGTCCAAGCCCTTAAGCATCATGGGAAGTTATGGTAGGCACTCAGTGTGAACCATCTAAACTGAGTTAAGATCCTTCAAAAGAAACTTTAATAAGAACAAGGAGGGACGCTGGAAGCCAGACACATGAGACATTTTGGAGAAGTTACATACAGTCAACCAAACACAGATCCTATATAAATATAATGACAAGAAAAGACCCATAATGCTGATTATAAAGAACCTGTCTTCAAGGAGTTCACAACTTTTGCTTTAACAGAAATATTAAAATTAAAATATTTCAAAATTATCACTTTCCTTTGCTCCATACATGGAGATGGAGCCTTGATAAGTGCCCTCAGAGTAAGTTCTGGCCTCCCTTCCTCAAAGCAGACCTCCTGTCCTTCAGGGGTCAAGGTCACTTTCTGTAGCAGATAGTTTCCTATTTAATGAGTTGCTTGCTGGTGACAAGGAAGAGACTCTGGGACTGTTGCCTGGGATCCTCATGCTAGTATTAAAACTGTACACAGGACTTGTGGGGTTTCACGGGACAGGTTGAATGGACAAGACCCTACTGACTTAACAATCTTCCCCTTTAGCTGCATTAGCCTTGAAGTTGAAGTTTGCTGAGACACCCAAGCCACCTGGCGCCAGGAGATGTTTCCTGAAGGGACAGCTTTTTATTGTCGACAACAACAGCAACAGCAGTTGGATTAATAATAGTGCTGTTTCCTGCGAGCCAAGCACCAACTCGGTCCTGGTGGAGACTATCTCGGTCATGCCGCTCTGTGACTTGGAGTTTCTACTCTCCACCGTGGGTCTGCTCGGCCCAGCCTCACCACACACAGCGGATACAACAGGCTCCCCTGTGCTGCTGTGTCTACAGCCCGGATGCCCTAGCCGGCACCTCAGGAGTGGTCATTCTACTTCCCCAGTCAGGCTTAAAGGAAAAGTCTACTTCTTAAAACTTCATCTAAAGGCTGGATTTCATCAGAAACCACTAAACCCATCACGCTCGAGCGGCATCAACGTTTCCTGGATTGGGGGGTCATCACCTGGCCAAGCTAACTTCTGAAAATTGGAGACAGGTTTGCTGAACACCACCCCAATCCCACCGCATCAGAAGACTTGGCCTTTTTTATGCAATTGAGAGCCCAGAGACACAGCACTTGAACTGTTAACTGAGTCTCTTTTCTCCACAGGCACCAGTGGTTCCCAGTCCTTCCATTTATGTTCAGTCTTGGACACCTGCCAGCCAGTGGGCAGCAGCCTGGGTTTAAGGCTGAGACTGAACTCTTTGCTGATGGTTATTCACGTCTGCCTCTCATCCTCTGCCTGGCTCTGGGGTGGATAAATTCTGTTTTTATTCATTTTTATTTGGGAGGTCACCTACATCGCTCCCCTGACTCAGCTCCCTTGGAGTTGGCTCTGGTTAAAGTTGCTGGGTTAGGAAACGGAAACGGAGGCCCTCGGGGCTCTGTGCACTGCACCCCACCCCCTGCCCCCCGCAGGCTCACCTCCTCTTCCAGCTTGATGACCCTGGCCTGGGCGTTGCTCAGAGCCTGGTCCAGGATCTCGATGTGTCTCCGGTGGTCCTCACTCGCGGTCCTCACTGCCGCTAACTCCATTTCTAACTTCTCCTTTTCCTTCAAGAATTCTTTGTCTAGAAGGGAGATGGGAACAAAACGACCTCTATCAGAAGGCACTCACCCTCTGGGCTCATTGCCAGTCTACATCTGGCAAGGATTAAAAGTAAAAAAAGCATACAAAAAGTAGAGGGTTGAATTACTGCCTTTGCTCCCTATTCATAGTGGTGGTGTTTGTGAAGAAAGGATTTTCTCAAAAACCACTGTCGGGCTTCCCTGGTGGCACAGTGGTGGGGAGTCTGCCTGCCAATGCAGGGGACGTGGGTTCGCGCCCTGGTCTGGGAAGATCCCACCTGCCGCGGGGCAACTGGGCCCGTGAGCCACAATTACTGAGCCTGCGTGTCTGGACCCTGTGCTCCGCAGCAAGAGAGGCCGCGATAGTGAGAGGCCCACGCACTGCGATGAAGAGTGGCCCCCGCTTGCCACAACTAGAGAAAGCCCTCGCACAGAAACGAAGACCCAACACAGCCAAAAATAAATAAATTAATTAATTAAAAAAAAAGTTAAAAAAAAAACCCCACTGTCAACTATAGGTATAGTCCAGGTCACAGTTCCAGAGATGAACGGCACAAAAAGAACCAGTGACCCTGTGTTCTCAGGGACTCACTTCTGTACAACATTTACTTTAAGGCTTCAAATTAACCTTGGACCTATGATTTTCTTTCAGGCTCACAAGCTCTCCAGCTTCTACCTTCCAAACCAGTGATGGAAAGGCAGGCAATACTAATGATGATACTAACGCTCTCATTCATAGAGAAATAAACCAAGGTGCAGAAGGTTAAGCTTTCGGTCTGAGGCCAGGCGGTAGAGGGGAGCTTCAACCCGGGCCTCCTATCTCTGTCTGGGTCCTCGTGCATATGACCTGGCCTCACCTCTTCTCTTAGTTCTGCTCAAGAGAAGAAAGACAAAGTGCTCTGGATGTGGGGAAACAGCTGTCCTCTCATTCAGTGACACTGTAGCTGACGGTGATCACTGTCACTCTGCACGTGGAGAGGAAAGGCTGCCTCACAGTGGCTTCCACACAGCTCTCCTATAGACTTATCCACCAATTTACTTAAGCAGGCAGGGCCCACGCTCTCATGAGATCAGCATCATTTACTGAAAACATTTCTCCTGTTACAGAAACAACGCAGGCATGCCTCAGAGATGTTGCGGGTTCCGTTCCAGACCACCGTAGTAAAGCAAGTCACATGATTTTTTTTGGTTTCCCAGTGTATATAAAAGTTATGTTTACACTATACCGTAGTCTATTAAATGTGCGATAATAGCATTATGTCTAAAAAACAACGTATGTACCTTAATTAAAAAATACTTTATTGCTAAAAAATGCCAAAACAATGAAAACAGTAACATCAAAGATCACTGATCACATACCACCATGACAAGTATAATAATAATGAAAAAGTCTGAGATACTGTGAGAATTACCAAAACATAACATAGACACATGGAGTAGCTGCTATTGGAAAAATGGCGCCAAGAGACTTGCTCCATGCACGGTAGCCACAGACCTTTAATTTGTAAAAAATGCAATAAAACAAAGCATAATAAAATAAGGTATGCCTGTATATTTTATTTTTAAGGTAATTTAGAATATTTAGATATGTTGATTATAATATGGAAAAACTCGAATGGACTTACTGTGTAAGATTAAGGGATTGGTCAAATAAACTACAGTAAACCCTACAATAGAATAGGATGCACCCATTAAAGCTAAGTAAGAGAATATTAGTGATGAGGGAAAAAAATCGTCATTGTTGAAAAACGGTGGTTACAAAACCCTATGCACAATCTTCCAAATTTGTAGAAAACAGGGTGTATAATTATAAGGGTAAGGGCAACAACAACAGTTAGAAATTGATTTCTCTGTGCCCACACCACTCAGATGCCTCATACTGGTTACCTAGTCCTCTTGGCAAACCAAACTGAAACACCAAGAACCAAAGTCTGCGAGCTATATGAGCACGTGATAGTGGTTTCACTCATTCATGATTTCCTTGTATAGCCATTCATTCATTTAGCGAAGAGTTATCAAACATGGAGGACCAGCCTTATGGGCATTGAAGCAATAGAAAGAACACTGCCCGTAAGGAGCGGGGGAAAAATGTGGTTTTGAATACAGGGCAAAGACACTTTAAGGCTGCCAATACTCAACAAACAACTCGCAATTTTAAAGCCGGAAGGGATCATAGGAAACACCCCTATCCAGTTCTGCCCCCTTTGTTTTACGGGTGAGGAAAGGAAAGCCCAGGAGCAAAGGCACTCATCCAAGGTGCCCCGCCAGCTGGGGCAGAGCCAGGGCCGGATTCCGGGTCTCCTGATGGCCACTACAACGTCCTTCCCGCTGGACGGCACTGCCCTTGCTTTGTGACTTATGTTGACGGGAACAGGGTGCAGCGGAAAAGCTTCGGAATGAACAGAATGAAGGAGCAGACTTGTACAGCGAGCATTGGCTGTGATGCCTAGAAATAATGGCGCCTCTCGGAAACACAACGAGGCCACCGGGATTCTGACCCAGAAGAGAGCATTACTTGTGGGCTCTTAGACCCCACTGCAATGACCAACTGCCCTCCCCGCTTCTCCCTTTCAGTGGCATGAAATGCTGCCTCCGAAACTTCCTTCCCAGTGCATGGAGAACGGGCACGCAAGAGGCCTAAACAAATGGGCCAGGAGCAGCCCACTGGCTCTGGGGCCCACCATCCACTGCCACCAGGGCGGACCAGAGCATTTCACGCTTTCTGTGCAAAATTACTGACATTTGAGCACTAGCTCCCTGGGTTTGGACAACATCTGAACAGGCATGGTGCCCACTGCCCTCGTCCAAGCTCTGGAGGGCACCCGGGACTTAGTTACTCAGTGGGCAGGGCTGGGAATGAACCACCGACTTCAGAGCTTCTACCTGCTTGTCAACCTAAGCTTAACAGTTCTTGTCTTTGTTGAGGGCAGTCAAGGACACATTAATTTTGGCCAGAGGCAAAGTCTAGAGGCCAAAACCAGAGCTGCTTGCAGTTTTCAAACTGATGGTCATAATTATTGCTGTGTCACAATGACAAACATTTGGATTTCTGAATTAACGAATACCCCTCCCCTCCAACACACGTGCGGGCACACACACACACACACACACACACACACACACACGCATCCAACAGTTGCTATTCCCTTGATAGGCAGTATCATATTGTGGATAGAGAATGGACTTTAGCATCAGAAAGAACTGGGTTTAAATCCTAGGTTCACCACTTTCCAGCTCTGAGGCTTTGGGTACGGTATAACCTCTTTGAGTCTCAGCTCCCTCATCTATCAAACGGGAAAGATAACATTTAGACCACGGTGTTGTTGTGATGACTCTGTTGACGGAGATGATGCATATAAAGTATAAAAGGGCCTAAACATCTAAGACTTTACCTCTTTAGGTCATTATTGATGCCCTGAGCCTAGAACATTGTCTGACTCAATAAATATTGTTGAATGAATGAGGGAATGAATGAATGAATCTCTACTGTGTGCCAAGTTCATTGCTGATGGTATAAGAAATGGCAGCTCTTGTTAGCGTTTAGCATTTGGCATCCTTGGGGTCTCCTGACAGCCTTTGTTATGCAGCAGTCCACTCTACCTCTGAAGCCACCACTCATCAGATGACTGGTACTGACCCTGGACGTCTCTGGTTCCCTTCTCTGCCCAGGCTCCCTGAACCTCACAGGGCGCACATCAGGACAAAGATGTGGGTATCAGACAAAGACTCCATCCATTAGCTCTGGAATGCTTTTCAGGTCTCTGGAATTCATGGGTCCAAACATCTTTGTCCTAAGTTTGGTGACTTTAGACCTCAGGCTGAAGCAGTATCAGTTAGTGTCACTCACACTGGCTCAGAACTTCTTGTCCGTGGACAGGAAGCAGTGTTCTCGATGGCAAAGTTTTAAAAACCGATGTTCATGACAATTGTGATAATAACAAAACGTGCTCATGTCTGTTGAATGGGTACTGTGTTCCAGGAACGGTGCCTTATATTATTCCCTTTAATTCCTCCATTTATATTATTTCCTTTACGTTTACTCTATGAGGTAGGCGCTATTATTATTTCCGTCTTCCATTGGAGGAACATGACATTAAGAAAGGATAAGTAACGTGTCCACAGAAGTGATGCCCGTCAGTGGGAGAGCGAGAACCGGCATCGGCCTCTCTCTAATGCATGTTCACAGGCATGGCGCTATACTGCCTCTGCTGTGCAAGCGTGCGGGGATGAAGACCCACAGAATAACAGAAGCAGGGGGCGTGGGAGAGCGCCATTGTAACGCAGCTCATTGTGGCACAAATTTAAGTATGTCACAGATCATATCATGTATCTCAAAATACAGCAATTAATCCTCATGTGTATCCCTTTGCAAATATTAATTAATTAAGCATCTGCTACATGGAGGCATCACAGAGTACTAGATAAAAGCATGGATCTAGGGCTTCCCTGGTGGTGCAGTGGTTGAGAGTCCGCCTGCCGATGCAGGGGACACGGGTTCGTGCCCCGGCCCGGGAGGATCCCACATGCCACGGAGCGGCTGGGCCCGTGAGCCATGGCCGCTGAGCCTGCACGTCCGGAGCCTGTGCTCCGCAACGGGAGAGGCCACAACAGAGAGAGGCCCGCGTACCGCAAAAAAAAAAAAAAAAAGCATGGATCTAGAATCAAGCTTCCCAGGTTCATATCCAGCTCTACCACTTATGGTTTTGTGACATGAAGTAAACGGACGTCTTTGTGCTTCAGTTTTCTTGCCTTTAATGCGAGGATCACAATAGTACCCACTTCAAAGTGCATAGAGTAAGTACCCAGTAAATGTCAACTATGATAATGCCAAGGGTATTGTTGCCGTCGAAAAATTGTGATAAATCCTTGGGCTACATGGTGCATAGGACGGAGCATGCTGCTCTCAGCCAGGTGGGAAGAGTGTCAGGGACACAGGCAAAGGCAACGTGACCAGCTGCTCCAACTGATGCTTGCGCAGGGACTGTGACAACGCAGGAAGGACCCCTACCTCAGGCCAGGGTGTGAGGAGGAGGTGGTGTCCAGGCAGTGAGCCTATGTGGTGGGGGTCACTGTGCCCCTTAACTCCCTGGAGACATGGGAACTGGGTGTGTCAGAACCACCGGAAAAAGTTATCTCTTGGGAGATGCCAAGGGTGAGTCCCATGAGCGAAACCACCTCACAGGGAAGTCCTTTCAGTCTGTTTATTAGCTAAGCCCCCTTGGGATGGATCTCAAGAAAGATCAGCCTCACACTGAACTTTTGGCTGTGCTCCAATGTATATACTGAGAATTCCTAGAACAGGCAAGTTGACACAAGGGAACTCTTGCCCAGCGTGGTCTGTTTACTCAGTGGATATGAATTACCCTCGACTGTGTGGAGCAGGGCATTGTTTAGCCTGATGGCTCCGGTCCCATTTACACAGAGGATGTCTGCTCGCACACAGTTTATTCTGGAAACCACAGCGATGGCATGGGCTTTGTAGCCAGGCCAACCTGGTGTGATCCTGGCACCTTCACATACTGGTTCACCTTGGACACGTGACTTCCCCTCTCCAGACTCCATCTCCTCAGATGGAACTAACAAGACCTATTTTGCAGGACTCTTATGAGGATGAAAACGATGACCTGTAAAATACCTACTACGGGGCTTGGCACATAACAGATACTTAATAAACAGCAACAGCTAAGACACATGACACCCAGGCACTGTGCCTTCAGTTTCACAACAGAACCTCATTTCCTGAATCCTTATATCAACTCCACTTGACAACTGAAAAATCGGAAGCAAGATGAGCTATGATACTTGCAACAGGTCAAATGGTAGTCGCTTTTGTGCCTCTACCCCTAGGTTAGTCTCTTTGCTTGAAAAAGAGCAGAAGTGGATGGAAGTGAGAACTGGGCCCAGAATTTAAAGATGCTCCCCTTCCATCTTACCCTGCTTTGCCAGCTCTGCGTAAGCTCTGATGTGGACAGTCTGGTGAAAGAGTTTCTGCAATTACTATCTGGGCACTAAGCTTGACTGCTAGCTGAACCATTGGGTGGTGGACCCCAGTAACCTCTGTTGAGAAACAGGTGGAGCATGGGCGTGGGGTCTGGCAGTGGAGGTGTCAGGGCACCGTGCGCTGCGCTGCTAGTTTTTAATGCAGTGCTCCAACTTATGGCTGGAGCTCGTGGCGGGGTGCAAAGCTGTAACCTGGCCCTTCTCAAGGAGGAATTAATTTTCTAGGCCTTTCCTGATATAATGGGTTTTTGATGAGTTTTTCCCTAAGCCCAATATAGCTGGAGGGACAGAGGAGTCTGGTTGCCACCAGTTTGACCAAGGGGTGACTAATTCACTAGAATGCTTGGAAGGCATTTCAAGCATTTGGAGAAAGAGAGGTCTTTCTCCAAATAGCATGATATCACCTATATGTGGAATGCAAAAAAATGATACAAATGAACTTATTTACAAAACAGAAATAGACTCACAGACATAGAAAACAGACTTATGGTTACCAAAGGGGGTAATAAGGAGGAGATAAATTAGGAGTTTGGGATTAACAGATACACACGACTATATACAGATAACCAACAAGGACCTACTGTACAGCACAGGGATCTGTACTCAATATCTTGTAATAACCTATAATAAAAAGGAATCTGAAAAGCACAAAAACTGAACCACCTTGCTGTACACCTGAAACTAACACAAAATTGTAAGTTAACTATACTTCAATTAAAAAAAAAAAGAGGCAAGTGTGTCCTCACCCGGAGTAGACAGCTTTCACAGTGGCTGCCCAGACAGCACTCCACTTGGAAGCA
This sequence comes from Pseudorca crassidens, assembly GCF_039906515.1. Taxonomy (NCBI): domain Eukaryota; kingdom Metazoa; phylum Chordata; class Mammalia; order Artiodactyla; family Delphinidae; genus Pseudorca; species Pseudorca crassidens. Next base: position 71,336,637 of record NC_090304.1, on the reverse strand, counting down.
TGTCTACTATACTCCTCCCTTCACAGGGCTAAGTTCTGAGCAGCCCATCTGCATCACAAAACCCTGCTCACCCTCCCCTACCCACCACTCCCTTTTGACAGGATCAAACCTGAAGGGCTCTGTGACCCAAGCAGAGTCACTTCCAGTCTCTGGTCTGGGACCGTGTGAGGGGGAGCCTCTGGGCGAGAGGGGGATGCTGACACAGAGAGGCAGCCCAGCTCTGAGGCTAGTGAGCACGTCCCACGTGTGCATTAGAGAAACAGAGCAAGCACACGGTGGAGAGTGAAGACTCAAGCAGATGGACATGGAGAGGTGGATGAGCGTCCACGGTGAGAAGGAGAGTGGGAAACAGAGCCACACGGACCAACACTGAGCCCCCCCAAACCATCTGCCCCTTGATTCTCACAAACAGGCCAGCCCAGGCCCCCGGCCCCTGGCCCCTGCGAGGCCTGCATACACGTCCTGCCTGGGGCCTCCTTCACACACAAAGATACTTCTTTAAAAAAAAAAAAAAAAAATTCCTCTTATCTGGGCCTAAGCTAGCCCAGTTGGATTTTTCTTTTTGTAACCAAAAGATCACTAAGACACTCTCTGTTGTTTCTTTACACCTCTATTCCCGTCTCCACCAAGAAAGGACTTGATAGTAATGCCTTAGGACAAGGCTGACCAACACTAATGGCACTGACTCTGGTAACTAGTCACTTCACCATGCTGATAAAATGGACTCCCTCTTCTGAAAAGATGTCTGAATAATTACTTGCCATATTATCTCTTCCTAGAATGTTTCCTCCTGTTTCTTCTTCCTCAGGATTCTTTGGCCCTGAGTTCCATATCCCGGCACCATATCTTATAATTCTGAGCAGCTGCTGGAGCCTATTCCAAGGGTCAGCTATGATTTATGGGGTAACTGAAGTCAGATCCTCTTCGAAGTCCTTTTTTTTTTTTTTTTTTTTGCGGTACGCGGGTCTCTTACTGTTGTGGCCTCTCCCGTTGCAGAGCACGGGCTCCGGACGCGCAGGCTCAGCGGCCATGGCTCACGGGCCCAGCCGCTCCGCGGCATGTGGGATCTTCCCAGACCAGGGCACGAACCCGTGTCCCCTGCATCGGCAGGCGGACTCTCAACCACTACGCCACCAGGGAAGCCCAGAAGTACTTTCTTCTGAGGTTGTGGGAGTGGAAAGACAATAGGAAGGTATTCCAACTACTTCACTATCCGCAAAGATATTTAGGTTCATTCTGCCTCAAAGACATGCTACCCTTGGAAGCTCATTCTTATATCCGCCCTCACCCCTTCACCCCGGTTTGAGTGTCAAACTGACAAACCCGGAAAGAGATCCCCAAAATATAATCCAAACAGAGCACTGTTCACATCGTGTAAGAGTGATCTGTTCACATGAGGTTTATTTGATACGAAACAACACAAGAGATGACCTACCTTTAAAAGCCACACTCATTCATTCGGAAATGAAAAAGCGATAGAATACAAAGCTGACCCCATAACGCCCCTGGTTTGGCTTTTTGTTATCTTTTAAAAATTTGCTGATAAAGTTTCTCAGGTAAGGAAGCTCGTTATTTCAGGAAAGGGTGTTGGGCGCTCTGCCTTCCCTGTATGCATGTGCAAGTTGCCATGGTTCCAGGCAACGGGAGACAAGGGTTGTGAGTGGGCGACTAAATAGGTCTGTTAACAAACACAGGGACACTCCAGCCAGGGCTTGTTTTTAAATGGCTGAGAGTGAACTATTTTAAAACGAATTGTGTAATAAAGAAAATTAAGAAGGGGAGTTCAACCAGACTCTGTTCTGCAGAGCCCTGGGAGAGAGAAGGATGGGGAGAGAGGAGAAAAGGGATGCCGTGGGCCAAGTAGGAAGGAGGAGGCTTCTGACAAACACACCCCTGTCTCGACCAGAAATCTGTTCGGGTTTCGTGCGTTTTACGTACTGGGCTTCCAGATACGCTTCCTTTTAAACAAGAGCTCTGAGTTTGAAAGCCAGTGGTTCAGACACTACAAGAGAAACACAGATTTGTGGAAATGGCTATTGCTAAAATGTAGGGAAGACATTTTTTTTGAGAAATGAATCAGTACGAGAAAGTGAGGCAAAGACTGAAGTGTGAAGGATTTATTCAATCTTTGTTGCCCCAAGTTAAAAGGAAAAGAGAAACTTTCCCTTTTACAAAGTATTATGGCAGCAAAATTACTCTAACATGCAAATTAGTTTCCCAGGCCCACCCTAAAGGCTACACACTGCACGAAGCTTTTCTGATTCCTTCAGTAAAACAGATCTCTCCTGTACGGGAGAACCCGCACACGTACACTCTGCTGGGGGGAAGTAGTTCTTTCACGAGTCTTTATACCATATTCTGCTTGTACTCCAGGTACAGTGGCTGATGTCTGTCTGACTTAGCCTTCCTACTGGGCTTACTTCATAATGTGTCTAAACCCCTCTATCTTTGTAGGACTTTAGGAATCTAAGATAGCGTGTTTCGTCTGCGAAGAAAGAAATATGACAAGTTTAGGCAACAGTCACCGAATAAGAGGATCCTATCAATACAAGCTCAAATTCTAACTGGATATTTAAAATAAAATTCAAAAATGATCCTTTTCAGATGCTTATCACTGGAAAGTAACAAAGCCGAACCACAAAATCTTCTAGTAATCTAACGGAGGAAAACAACACATTTTGGTCTTAACATACTTAATTTATCTCTTGCTCTTTAATATCCAGGAAGTGAGTTTAATACCCCAAAGTGCTACTTTTTGTAGCACCAAATGTAAAATATCTCAGGTATGATTTGGTAAAATACTTATTTGAATACCAGTAAAAGCTCTCTTAATATAACTTTTTCTAATCTACTCATTCTTCATACTGCATTTTTTTTTTTTTTTTTTTTTTGCGGTACGCGTGCCTCTCACTGTTGTGGCCTCTCCCGTTGCGGAGCACAGGCTCCGGACACGCAGGCTCAGCAGCCACGGCTCACGGGCCCAGCCGCTTCACGGCATGTGGGATCTTCCCAGTTCGGGGCATGAACTCGTGTCCCCTGCATCGGCAGGCGGACTCTCAACCACTGCACCACCAGGGAAGCCCCATATTGCATTTTTATTTTAGAAACTATACTTATACACCCAGGTATAAATCATAGGTATTTTTTTACCTGCCTAGATTTATACATGTGTAGCCTGCAAACTCACTTGACTGAATATACACCCATTCATCCAGCTCAGCTTCCACATGTACTGTTCAACCTTCTACTTTATTTTTTTTTAACTTGAAGTAAAAATGTACTGCTACTTCTGTGTCACTGCAGACAACGTAATAACAAATTAAGCAATGAGTTAAAAATGCCACATAAATACAGGATGCACAGGGCATTTGATTTTGACTATACACCTACGCGTGAATCGATTAACAACTAAACCTGATAACTTGCACTTTCTATAACCTCCACAGAAGTCCTTTTTTGCTTTCTCTTTTCTTAATACAAAAAGGTAAATAACATACACGTCTATTTCCAGGTATGACAAAGTAAGACCCTACCAGACAATCTGGCTGCCCCTGAAGAAAACAGCCATGAAGCCTGGATATAATGCAGAGAGCAATGACCTGACAGGAGTGAAAAGTGAGGCAGGCCGACAGATGGCGTGAGAGGCCACTCACTGCAGAGGACAGAGCTGCACCTGTGCTGGGGCTGGACTGTGGCCATTGTCACATTTCATGGCACTGTACACTTAAAATGTGTACACTTTATTGTGTGTACATATAGGTATATATTATATACCTATATTTGGTTTAATTAAGGCATTATTATAATATGTATAATAAAATGATGCTTTCTAAATGCTCCCTTTGAAGGGCAGATATGGCTTAACGCCAAAACCCGGCTGAAAGATAGAAGTTGATGCTGAGGGAATTGTTATATCTGGGACAGAAGGGACTCAATCTACGACTGACCAGGGAGAAAGAAATGCATCACCTGCAATTATATGTTCTCCCTTCCTTAACTTCTGCGACCCCTCCCATTGTCATTTTTGTAACTTGCTTTGAGCAGATCCTTTTATTCTTCTTCTTTCTACCAAACCACAGTCTTTGTCGGCAAGAAGAAAATTAGTAGCAGATGCAAGCTTATTTTTAATGGTCCAAGACCAAATTTTCTGAACTTAAAGCAAACACTTCGTCCTGTCAAAGTTCTTGGATTCCATTAAGATACAAACTGTATGCTCTCCTTCCAATTCATGAACCAAAAATAATTTCAAAAACTAATTGTAAGAAACTATACCACAGGGTTACTCATTGTGTTCTGCTAATTTTTTATTCTTATCATCCAGAGAACAAAGAGTTTAATTTCATAGACATTTTGAGAAAACTTTTAAACTCTATGCTGGTCTCGACAGTTTTTTTTGTTTTTGTATCTGTAGTGGATTACCCAGCAAGGCCTTTTATTATAACTGGCTCTGGTTCAAAGACAGATGTAGAAGTCAGAAGCACAGAATGTTCATTCCAGTAGTTAGCACTCATTTGAGATGGCTTGAATACATTATTATTAAGTCACATTACTGGGCTAAATAATTTGCAGTAAGACTTCTAGTACAAGAATTATTTACGTTCGCTTACTAAGGCTGAATTCCTCTCTGGGTAAAAATGTGAAATCTTTCATCACCCCCAGAGCCAACAGAGATGACCTTTGGAGAAGGGGAAGGAGAAAACAAGAAAAAGGAGGTGTTCTTGTCATGGTCTTGCATTAAGCACCCAGGGGGCCTTGGACAAATCATTTGATCATCCTTGGTCACAGTTTCTTCTTTAACGAAGCATGGAGGCCATGCTAAACGAGCTCTAAAATCACGGGGAGTCCAACCCTGCCACCTCTTCCCACCTCCCTGGTACACAGGAAGTGGCTCTCCAGAGTCAGGATGCCCTGGGTTCAAAACCTGTCTTCTCCACTTACCTGCCTGTATGACCAAGTTACTTAACCTTCCTGTGCCCCAGTTTCCTGATCTATTAAATACCTGTGACACCTCCCTCACAGGGCTGCTTGGAGGATGAACAGAGACGGTGTACCTACAGAGGTTAGCACAGTGCTTGGCCCACAGTAAGTGCTCAGTCCGTGGTGGCAGCTGTTACTGCCGTTAGATGACCTGAACCAGGACCTGAAGGCCAGATTACAAGGGAGCACCCCTGCAACTCCACCTGAAGATAAACTTTGAACCATCAGATCAACAGCCTCCGGAAACTCTGTCGCTCACAACGGCCATCAGATGGCCTTCTAAGGAGCTCTGGTTCAGAGGACATGTGTATTACTGGTAACCAGACTTGTGACCTTTCAGGTCCTTTCCAACCCTGATATATAAGATCTGCAGACATCATCTCACAGCAGGATGCTTATGGGAGGATTTACGGCCCTGCTGGGAGAGGCACCCCTGAGACCTCACTACCCAGGCAGTTACTAGCCGTGGCTAACCACAGGGCTGTCCTGCCCAGCCCTGTCTCCATCGTGAGCTAATTGTGGATCCCCACTGGGCTAACTAAGGTTTGTGACGGCATTTGTATGTGTCTCAGTTTATCTAATGTGAAATAATCACGCTCACCCGATTAGGAATTAAGTAAAAGATGACCGTGAAACTCTCCCAGGAAAGAAAATAACAGTTATATCCTGATTTATAAATTAGGACAATTTACAAAATAAGACCTAATACTTCTGAAGTTCTTTATTTTCCATCCTCCTTTTGCTGGGGCTTCTTCTTTCCCTTTCTCTTCCATGACCAGTGCCTGGAGCAGAGGTTCACAGGCTATGCCCTGCAGGCCAAAGCCAGCCCACAGTCAGGCCACTTGTCCACGGCTCGTCTATGGCGGCTTTGGGGCTACAGGGACAGAGTTGAGTAGTTACGGCCCCCAAGCAGAGAATTATTTACATTCCGGCCCTTCACGGAAAGAGTTTGCTGACCTATGGCCTAGAACACTGCGCATTCATCGTAGGTAGCCAATAACCGTTTCTGAATACGTGATAATGGTCATCATTTCATTCAACATCCAATAAATGTTTATTAAATGCTTCTAAGCACCAGGTACTGTGCCAGCTTCTGAAACACAGTGACCTGGGGCTACAATGGTGAAGATGAGGTCAGGGTCCATGCCCTCGTGGTGTGGACAGTTTAGTACGGGAAGAGAGCAAATGATCATCCAAACACTTCCTTATTTACAGTATGATGAGTGTTTACAAAGGGAACAGGGTACTGGCAGAGTATATAAAAGGAAGACCGGATCCTATCTCAGGCAGCCTTCTCTAACTTTGAGCCGAGACCTGAATGTGGATCTCTTGCCTCTGAACTGCCAGCGAAAGTGAGGGGTCCCTCAGGCCACATGAAATGCAAATGGGTTTCGGTCTGGTTTTCAGTCTGTGCTTCCTCCATCCATCCGTCCAGCTATGAGTGCAAGGAACACAGAGCGTAATGAAGTTCGAGACACTTGATTTTTCAATCCCCAAACAGGAATGCTAAGCAAATAAATAATTTTAAAACCAACAAGGTGAAAAATCATAAGTCAGGTTCACCTGTTAGACACTGGATATCGACACATGACCAAGAGACCATTCTGCTCTCGGCTCTGGTTTTTTAAGCACGGAAAATCGGTCTAAATTGAGGAACATTACTCTTCACACTTGGGAAGAAGATTTGATGGAACGTAAACAGATGCCCTGCAGCCTGGGTGTGCAGCTGGTTGTCATGGAGGTTTGAAGTTTCTTGGTGCTGCCTGTCAAGGTTGATCAAGCGACTTAAGCACTCCTATGCTCTGCCTTCCAAACCCAGCAAGGCTCGGCGGGCCACCCAGGCATTCTTTGGGAACACGGCCCATTGACCCCACCCTGAAAACTGGCAGGTCCTTTCAGAGAAGGTGGAGGGAGAATGCAAAGGAGCAGGAAGGAGTGCTGCAGAATAAATGCGTGGTATAAAGTCTTCTTTGCATTTCCTATCATCGGTTAGCCCGAAGAGCTCTGCTGGCTCAATGGGGAGATTTATTCCTCTATTTCTTTAGAGGAAATGTAGGTACAGGGAGATTAAGCACCTAACGTCAGGTCACTGAACATGTCAGTGAGAGTCCAGGAACCAGAAGATGCGGTAACTGATCCAAGATTAGTTGCTTTAGCCCATGCCTACAAAACCTTTGCTTTCTAGAATCGCACAGTCCTACTAAATATAGACGTCATCTAAAAGATCATCTCCTTCAAAGGAGAATCATTAATTTAGGGCAAGAAAATTTTCCTGGTTTAAGAGATGCACCTTGGCAGGCTCCGTGGACGATTCCTTCCCCTTTGCCCGGGAGCTGATCTGTGGTGTCTGGCATGATCTATGGATCAGTTAGTGTGAAAATATGGTCGGCTGCTACAAAAACTTTCCTATACCATCACCAGCTCTCATCTCCAACATAACCACAGCAGAGTAAAGAGAAGGCGTCAGGGAACCAGAAGTCAACTATATTGTAGTATATAGCAGTCATTTTCATGAAAAAATACTACTGTTCCTCATAGTAGAAGATTTCCCTTACCTGGATATCTCCCTATTTGAAAAACCAAGGAAGGAAGGGAAGGGGGAAGGTGGAAGGCAAAAAAAAAAAAAAAAAAAAAAAGTCAAGCATTTTTAAGTTGCTTCTTCTTCTGAAGGTAGTTCATTAATAATTTCGCCTAATATCTTGAAATAATTGAGCAAAACCAGAGGTAGCTCCCAACATGACTGGGAGACATTGAGCTAAAAAGAACGTTTAGATACTATGCACCATATGAGAATTTCAAGCCTGTTGTTACAGGGATTTCCCACTTTTACTCAGCCCCTCAATAAACATTTATTGAGTGCCAGGTACATGAAGATCCAAAGGGTTTTAATGAGGGTTGGGGATGGATGTTGGTAAAGAATGCCTATAATTCTCTCACCTAGTGGAGGAGATCCATGCAAAGGAATGGTGCCCACAGAGAATGTAGGCAGGGTAGGTGCTTGTAGTAGGGGCTTCGCACTGAGTCAGGAGCTGCAAGCACCAGCAGGCCCACAGAGGAGGAAGAAGCCCAGTGCATCCACGTGTGACAACATCTAACCTCGCCTTCCTACTGAAGCCTGATAGAAACCCACAACATGATGTAATGAAACCCAATGAGGATTCAGAATAAGCTCCTTATGCTCTATGTAGGTCAACAGAATTAATGTTTATGTCATTGTAGTTTCTGCTTTGTGTTTCACACAAGCCCTTAGAGGAAATACAAAAACCAGAGGGATTTTCTTTTAGGAAATTATTTTTGTCTCTTTTATGTTCTATAAGAGACAGAAAATCAAAGTACCTAAGATAAAATTCAAGGGTAAGATGACGATTATAAGATACACTGAAAATGGCAAGTTACTATTATTTTTAATAGAGTGGTCCCACACTTTTTTTTGGTTCATTTTTAAACCCATGGGGATTATAAGGGAAAATCCTATGAATTAGTCTTGACTGATTTACACCCATTACTTATTAATTTAAACAAATGAATGCCCAAAACACCTTTTTTTCTTAGACAGGGACATTTAACAAAAGCCAGAATCTGACTTACATAGACTTCAGTTTAACCGAATATGCTGAATCCATGGGGCCTAAAGAATCCTAATGGGGTGGTGGTGGGGAGATAAGTTGATGGCCATCCTGTAACATGACTGCGTTTCATCCTGGAATAATACAAGTGTGCCAGAGCTAATCAGCTCCCCCTCCACGCAAGAATATAAGAAGATCATCTGTGCCAGTCTCGTTTCCCCACAACTAATATTTTATTTTTGGCTTTCTGACCAACTAGTGATGGAAACTCTGCAGTTACCAGTTTTCAGAAAGAAACAGTTAAAACGTTTCACTTATTGAGAAGACAGAGCTAAGAATGATGACAGACATTCCCGGGGCACTGCGTTTAGCGGACAGTGGCCTGTGTCTGGTGTGTGTGTGTGTGTGTGTGTACAAAAGCACGCATGCACACATGTGACAAATAAGTGAATGGGAAAACTAGGAATCTCAGTAAGTTAAAAAAGCTAAAGGACCAAGAAGTCCCAGTTTCACTCAGCCAGATCAGAAAGGAAATTGGCTAGATGCCCTGTTTTTAAGGAGCAATTTGGCTGCAAACATATTTGGAAAAACAAATAAGTAAGACCAGAAAACACACGCACAAATTTTTGAATTCCTCCAAAGAGAAAAACACAACGCCATGAGGTGATAGGGAAAAACACTCCTCAGAGCCATCAAATTCCTAGGCACTCCATTCAGCAAGATTTTTAATACAGGCAAATCTCACGTCCGAGAGGAGCACAATTATCGCCCTGTTGAATGTTCATTTCAACTTGTAGAGCTAAGTGGTAATGACCAAGGCAGTCCTTCCAGGCCTTCATCAGGCTCCAACTAAAGAGCAGAATTTTGTTTCTTTAAAGAAAACCTACTCTGGGCAGCAGGGAAATTTAGAAATCATGCCAGGAAGGATGTTCCCCTTCCGTCAGCTGAGAGTTTACAGAAGTCCTCCCGACCGCTCATGCTGCAAGAGTGCCTTGGGCGCTCTTGGACCTGGACTCCAAGCTTCAACCTGAACACTGAGCAAAAAGGTCAAACATGTTATTATTCCCTTTCCTTCTAACTTTTCCACTGGCCAAGGTGGTTGTCAGGGGCTTCCCACCGTAGCCTTAGCTCCTGGTAGGCGTGAGCCAGAGAAGTCACTACTATTTGCTATGCAGTCAGACCTGCCTTTCTCTTAGCCAAGCATTGGAATCTCAAAAGACTCATTTGAAAAGGATGGCTCCTCTCTCGAGTGCCCAAAGTTTATAATTATGATTACTAGGCACTGAAAAGTACTCTTACAATAGAGCTTCTAAAAAGCTATACAGATAACTGAACACATTAATAATTGCGAAGAGAGATAGTAATTTGTGCCTGCCATTCTGTGCCCACGTGCTAAAAGGAAAGCCTGACAGAGAGCACCACCCATCACCAGCCTCCAGGGTACGTCTGCACCTTTGTTATTACACCTGCTCACTTAGCTATGGGCATGAGATGACTCAACATGCTCAAACCTTCACTGGGGGCTTCCATGGTGGCGCAGTGGTTGAGAGTCCGCCTGCCGATGCAGGGGACACGGGTTCGTGCCCCAGTCCGAGAAGATCCCACATGCCGTGGAGCGGCTGGGCCCGTGAGCCATGGCCGCTGAGCCTGCGCGTACGGAGCCTGTGCTCCGCAACGGGAGAGACCACAGCAGTGAGAGGCCCGCGTACCGCAAAAAAAAAAAACAAAACAAAACAAAAAAAAAACCTTCACTGGTTACTTAATCCCAACTCCTCCTCCTCCTGCTGCTTTTTATTGGTAAAGGATGACCACACATCTAGTGGCTCTAGTTCACACTCTTTTCTCTCTCTCTCTCACTGTCCTTATTCAATTGGTCACCAAATCCTACTAATTTGTCACCTGTTTATCTGTCTCCTACCCTCCACTACTACTTCTGTCTTGGTTCAGGACCTTTACCTCTCTTGCCCAGATATTAAAATATCTGTTAACTAGTCTCCTTGCCTACAGGTTAGTTCTTCATGAATTTCTCTCCTCCTGTGCCTCCCTAATTGGCTTCTAAAATATAAGGCTTACAAACAATGAAATCATAAACATACTTGAAGAAAACATAGGTGAATATGTTTATAATTTTGGATTGGAAAAAGCATTTCTAAGTATGACATAAAACCTAGAAGGCATAAATACAGTCACTTGAAAAATCTTCTGTAAGATAAAGAACACTATATTCAAAGATAAAAAAACAACTGGGGAAAATACCTGCACTATATTTGGCAGGGGACATGCTAATTTCCTTCATATACAAAGAGTTCTTCCAACTCACTAAGAAAAAAACCTATTGTAAATTTGAAATAACATCTCAAGTCCATCTCTTGGCTACACCAGGAGACAAGAAGCTAATGCAAATAATTGTAAAGCTGTGAGGAAGGCACAACATGTCCTGAAAAGACCAGGTACTGAAAAATTGGTTAGATATCACTGCTAGCAAACCTGCTTCAAATGTCCTGCCAAGATGCAATTACATTACATGTCAACACTAAGGCACATTTCAGCAGTTGAAAAATGCCCCTGGACTCTCTTGTTTACGCCTCTGGAACACAGCAGCGTATGTTTGCACAGAACAAATCATTCCCTGTAAAGCTGGAAGGGCCTCTTTGCCTACGTTATTGATGTGTTAGCTTTGAGCCAGAAGGTTAAAATCTTTGAGAACATTTCCGAACTCACACGACACCAAAACCTATTAGTCCGTTAGCACAGCCTAGGCTGAGAGGTTACAGCAAATGCCCATCAGATGAAACTCGCTGACATTTCCATTTTGACCCAAACTAAGTGACAAAATAATATCCCCTGACAAGAAGGCAGAGTATCAGCAAAGTGACGTCACTGACATAACTGCCACAAAGATACTCACTCTACCTAAGCACACGATCACCCAAAATTAAGGTGTCAAAATCAAGTGCAAATAGTACAGATGACTCATTTTTCAAATGAAAGCTCAGATGAAATGGTAAATCTACTGCACCCACGAGAAGAAATAACTTTTGTTAGGAAAGTGGATAATTCAAGACGTTGATAGATATAGCTCTGTATGTGAGGCTGGAGCACGGGCCAATTCACCTAACTGCAAGACTGCAAAGGAATCTGATGCAAAAGCCCAAGGCTGTATTAGTGTCCATTTGCCAAAACAGAATTTAAAAAATGAAGCTGAGACTCAAAATGGAATGCAATCATGAGTAAATCTGGGAAAAACAAAGGAGCTTAACCCCAACAAATAGTACTGGAAATTAGAAAGTTTAACCAATTGTTTCCCAGCCTTGAAAAGGTAGAGCTGCGTTGAGCGACCCAAGCATCAGAATACCACCATTATACAATGGATGGCCAGAGTCTGAACGCAGGACTTTTTGTTGTTCAAACTGTTTTTAGTGTGTGAGCACTTAACTCACAATGTTGTTGAGAATCATGACAGAGAAATGAATTCAGTTTTCTAAACAGTTTCCCGAAAAAGCCAGTTGGATTTTTACATTTCTGACTTGGACAATGAATGAATGTGCAGAAATTCGAAACTTAATCGATGGTTTCTCAAAACCCATTTGCTTCTATCGTTTGTCTCTGGTGAAACTAATAGAACATTCTCCCAATAAATCTTGAGGCACAGGAAGCCATTTTATTCCTGGCTGAAATGGGCCCAATGGTTCGCAAGCGAGTGTCACCTACTGAGACGCGTGCTGGGAACATTTAGGTGGCTTCATGATGCCAGGGGCAGCCAGTCCAGAACTGCTCAACCTAGGCACACACAGAATGTGACAAAAGAGCAAATCCCACCACAGGCTTCCTTCCCTTTCCATGGGGAAAGAGAACTTTGCCTTAGACCAAGTGGCGAGTGCCAGTAAATACTCTATAATACCCATGGAGGGTATTAGGGAGAAACAGAAACTGTAGGTAAGGAGGTCAGAATAAACATTACTGAAATTAACACATCAACCTAGGCTTTGTCTCTGGCAGAACTAGGAGGGTCTCATCTTCGGCCTACAGCTTATATGTTAAATCAACAAACAAAAAGCAAGTGGCACAAAACTTACTTAAAACTAACAGGGTTCTTTCCTCAGGCCCCCAGTTTTTAAAACTACACAGTTGGGATAGGTAAGCATGGAGACTCACTCTGGGAAGCGTAAAGCCCCTCGGCCGCTCTGTCTTCGTGTCCGTCATACTCCCTGCTGGACAGCTGCCTGTTGGCAGTCTCCAGTCGATCTGTGCACAGAGAGGAAACGATTACAAAGAAATGCACTTGCATTTAAGTGATCCTCCGACAGGCAAATGACCTGGGTGCTGAGAGCTGGGTAGGGAGAGATGCCCAGGGAGGAGCCCCAAATTGAACAACTCTTGGGCAGGGGGGAACAAGACGCTCCAGAACATCAAAAAGAAAAGTCCTCAGATGCCACGCTGTGCCTTTATGCAATTTAATGCCAAGGTGTGCACCGGTGGCAGGCAGCGAAGAACAGGTTCCTGCAAGGCCAGCAGAGTCCTCGAAAAGGGGTTGAGTTCCCTTGGCCTCAAACCCAGCCCTCGTCTAAACTTGACCATCAGCCCTCTGTAGCTGGGAAGCAAAAAATTAAAAATAACAATTAAATAAATACCAGGAAGCAAGTCAAGATGACCTGATGGATGAAGATTCTACTCAGTGAGTTCTAGGTTTGCTCATGCCATTTGGTCAATCTTCGTCTACTCAATTAAATAATTCAGCCTAACAAGTCTTTATTGAGCTTACATAATACCCAAGACTAAAGGGTTTGCAGTAATTAAAAAAAAAAAAAAGGTAGGTTCCAGCTACAGACTGCCAGTACACGGAGTCTTTTGACACGAGGGAACTGAAAAATGGCTTGGCTGACTGAAAGTGAAGTATAATTTCATGGGTCAGATCATTCTGCATGTTGGAGGTTGCCAAGGTCCTGTAACAGGGGGCCCCTAGCTTTCAGGAAGTTGATATATATCTACTCTTTTCACAACCGTGGGCTTTTTTTTTGTCCAAGAGGGACATGTGTCTAACTCTGCCTTCTACACTATACACCAAGCAAGTATTAACTGTTGGCTTTCAAAGAATGCAACTAAATGCCTCAGCTTGATGTGACAAGGGGTGTGCAGGGAACATTGGTCTTTTCAGACATTCCCATTCACAACACGAGTCATGTTAAGTACTTTTAAAGCAAGAAGGAGCTGCACACATACTCCCTCCCTGTCAGGGACTCGTGTATAGAGGTTGTCACTTCTCAGGCTCAGTGCTGCAACCTACAACCTACAACGTGAAAAGAACACTTCTGCTCTCTGGTGCCCCTTTCCCAGAGGCTTGGGATTTACAAGGTTACGTAACATAACTTGGGCCTGAAGTCTGGCTGTCAGCAACACGGGGCGTTTAGGGTAGAGAAAACATGAGTGAACTTGACATGCCTCGGAGGTCTCTGTTGAAATCATGGAGCCTTCGAATCTCGCCTTCGAGTTTGTTTCTCATCGCCTTGTCCAGCGACTCTCGCTTGGTGGTAGACTTGACCAGGCTCTCATAGGCTTCCGAGATTCTCTGAAGTTCTTTTTCAAACTGAAAGAAAGAAGCAGCACGAAAGTGAGACTTCTGACATTCCCACCCGTGCCTTAGCTATGCTGATTCTTGGATGCTCCAGTTGTGAAGGCTGTATCTTCAATGCAGCCTTTCTGTGTCTTAAGTTTGTCTACCAAATCCTGCAACCGACTTCACCACCCCCCCATCTGTCTCCCAGCACCATGTTAGGATCCTGTGAATTACAGACTCACAAGTCTGGTGGGACCATCTGATGTCACCTGGTAATAGTCTCTTGGTACAAATATCAGGAAGGGGTGAATTTAAACATAACTTAGGACTTCCCTGGTGGCGCAGTGGTTAAGAATCCACCTGCCAATGCAGGAGACACGGGTTTGAGCTCTGGTCCGGGAAGATCCCAATTGGTGCAGAGCAACTAAGCCCACGAGCCACAACTACTGAGCCACGTGCCACAACTACTGAAGCCCACGCGCCTAGAGCCTGTGCTCCACAACAAGAGAAGCCACTACAATGAGAAGTCCACGTGCTGCAATGAAGAGTAGTCCCCGCTTGATGCAACTAGAGGAAGCCCGTGCGCAGCAACAAAGACCCAACACAGCCAAAAAATAAAATAAAATATAATGTTTAAAAAATAATAAACATAAAATAAACATAAACTGCTTATATTAAGTATGGCAATTTACAACTATCATTATTTTTCCTAGTTAATGTGAGGAAAATATTAAAGTACAGGAAAACTAAAGGATCACAAGTAGAACCCTAATTTCCTGACTCCAAGTACAGTGCTCTCCTGAGACCCTCCTACCCATCCCCAAAGGAACATAAAATCCACACGAAGAGAGGTTTCATCGCTTAGCCTGTTATCCCTTTGTCTATGAAATTATCTATATAAAGGACTAATGGATTTGTATCTAACTGTAAACCATAGAAAACCTCTTTATATGTGGGAGTTGGAAGACATGGGATAAAAACCAATATATATATATATTTTTTTTTGTATTTCATGAAATCAAGAGCTGTAACTGGGAGAGCCTTTAATCTACGACATATATAAATCTATAACAAGTAGCTATAACTGATATAAAAGGAGTCTAACATAACAGCACATTTTATAGTAGAAATTAATAAATCCCATTTTATTGTTGTGTAACATAAATGCAGGAGAAAGGGTAAAGAGTACCCGCAAACCTGGCTACCAAAAGTTGGAATCAGAGGCAAAGTGGCAGGGTTGAGAACACTAGCGCCTCTCCCTGGGCACCAAGAGAACTGCACTGTGTTTTGGTCCCTCCATGGAGAGCTATGTCACCATAAGGCAGACACCCCGACTGCCGGAACTCCAATTGCCCAGATCAAAAAGTCCCTGCTGAGACTCCTATAAGTAATACATCCCCTGACAGATACCTATTGCACACTTACTATGTGTCTGGGTGCCAAGGAAACGGATATAAGACAATTCCTGGTCTTTAGGGTCTCACAGCCTGGAGCTGGCCTGTATGCAGATACATACGCTTCTACAGTGCAATGTGACAAGGGGTGTGGTGATTTAATGCTATGGTAGCCTAGAGACAAAGTTATTAATTTGGCAGGGGTGAGAAGGGGTTTCTTTAAAAAAGATTTCAGAGAAAATGCCATTTAAAATGAGTCCTGAGGGATGAACAGGAATTTGCCAAGCAGAAAAGAAAAGGCCAAAGGGCTTTGGCATTCTCTGCAGAAAACAGGGAATGACCCAAGACAGAGAGCCACGAAGGAAAGTGCATGTCTCTGACATGACAGGTCATCTGGGGATGACAGCAAGGGGCAAGTGGCCATAAGGAAGGACTTTATGGGCATAGGTAATTGTTGCGGGGGGAGAGCCTGGGGAGGGGACAGAAGCATAAATCGCACCTGAGGTTTTATGGAGATCATATTAAAGCATGGGGTTGCAGGGTGGGTGTAGGGAGGGAAGGCAGGAGAAAGGAGTCCAGGCAAGAAGCGAACATAAACAGTTTAATGACAGGACAAGGGCATGAACCCAGATAACTAAAAGGACAAATTCCAAAGACACTGAAGAGTAGAATCAATAGGTCTCCGTGACTGGTCTGGACGGTAAGGGAGAAAGGAATCACAGACATTCATAGCTTAGAAGACAGAGTAACAAGACTTAACCAAGATAAATGATAAGAGAACAGGTTTACCTAAACCAAAAGTCTGGTTTTGGAGATACCATGTCTGAATTGCCTGCAGAACAGTTAGCAGGAAAGAGACGGGTCTGAAAGTCAGGTGGGCAGTTGTTTCACTGTGCGTAGATGACAGACGAAGTCACAGAGTGAGACCACTTAGGGAGATCAACAGAAGATCAGAGGGCCAAGGGTGGGAGCGCTGACACTGCAGGAGAAGGCGAGGCAGGAGAACCCAGGAGAGAAAGACTGATGCCAGGGGTGCCATTGCAGCCAGGAACCCAGAAACTTAAAGAAGGAGACCGGATGTAGTCAATGCCCTGGAGGTTACAGACGAAACCAAGACACATCTGAGGGCTTCCACCACACATCTGGTGGCGCAGTGGTTGAGAGTCCGCCTGCCAATGCAGGGGACACGGGTTCGTGCTCCGGTCCAGGAAGATCCCACATGCCGCGGAGCAGCTGGGCCCGTGAGCCATGGCCGCTGAGCCTGCGTGTCCGGAGCCTGTGCTCCGCAACGGGAGAGGCCACAAGAGTGAGAGGCCCGCGTACCGCAAAAAAAAAGACACATCTGAGAAGAGGTGGGTGAAGAGGCTGGAGGGCATCAGGCCTTCTGCTCAGTGGCCTCCAACCAGGGAGGGGCCCAACGCCAAGGCTCCCTTCGGCACCAGGAGATGTTCCCAAAGGCCTCCTCATAGCAGAGTTGGTTGTTCCACAGTCCCGTCATTTCTACAAAGCCTTTCTATCTCTTGCAAAGATATCATGAATGATTGGTCATGTGGCAGCAGAAAGAACAGCATGTCCTGAATCCTGTTCACAGTCCTACCGCAAATTATGCTCCTTCCTTTTAATGTTGTTTTCAAAAGAGATGGCTCCAAAACATACCACCATTTCTACGCTAATTCCATCTGTAAAAGGTGGCCTTGGTTTTTGGACAGTAGGACCATCCCCATCTAGACCGAAGGCATCACCTAGTCTCCAAGGGAGCTGAGGGCACCAAAAACCCTGAGGTGTCGATCCTGAGACAGTGCTCGTGCTGCAAGCCCAGGGCAACTAGGATGCCTTCCGCAACTAGGCCACCCATAGGAACTTCCCTCCATCTGATTTCACGTACTTTCATCTGTTGTATTCACCTGACTGGAATCCTCATGCATTTTGTGTCTCTCATTTGACTGTCAGTTACTTGAGGGCAGAAACAGTCCCTACAGCCCCAGACCTGTGCCTTCTTATGACAAAAGTACTGACTGTTTACTCAATCTTTATATTTATAACTCCTAAAGACAGACTTGGACATTGATCAAACTACACCTGGCTGTGGATTCTTTCCTTTCATGAAAAGAACTTCCGTCCGCACGCTATAAAGGGAAACTGCAGCGTCCCCAAGACAGCATAGTTTACCGTCTCAGCTACTCAGGCAGACAGGAACTGGGATAGGGTTATGTGCTTGTAGCTACCAAGAGAGAAAGGGCAAGGGTCATACTTCTGGACAACGTATTTCCTGTAAGAAGCGATACCTGTCGTGGTGGAGACAGATGAGTCTCCTTCAGTGTGACCGGAGAGGACAGAACTACGACTAAACGCGGCAACTTAATGATTCAACATATGGAAGAATTTCCTAACTACCTTTCCCAAAAGTCTACCCAGTAGTGAGCTTCTCTTTTCTAGCAACATTCAAGTAAAAAATGAACAACTTCTTTTCGGAGACATGAAGCAAGGGTTTCTAAGGGGTGGGAAACTGGACTAGAATCATTTTCGTAATTTTTAGTCTAAAGCTCTACAGTTTCTGACTGCACACTCCTTCAGAACTCCTCTTTCCACACCCTCTTCTTCACATCGGCAGCTCCACAACATCTTAAGTTCCCCTTGATGTGTGTTAGAGGTGAAGGGAGGTGGAAAGGCTGCCTTTGATATACAGACATCTGGGCCAGTTCAGAGTCTGAGGATGACAGTGTGAAGAGGATACTGGGTTTGCCTCCACAGCTCCCAGCCTCCCATCCAGCCTAGACATCAGGAAGCTCTTAGGCCAGGCTTGCAGGATCCCCTGAAATCACATGGAGAAGCACTCCCTGGCCCAGAAACAGAACTACGAGCAGAGGGGAAAGCCTCACACAGCTTTCACTGGCATTGCTGCCACGAAGCAAACGCACAGAAAAGTGTCCAGAGAAAATCTCAGCCCTTCCCAGCTCTAGAAACTGGCTTGTTCCCTGATACCTTCGCAGGCACAGCTCAGGGACCTACAGAATCGAAGACAGGCCTGCCATCCAAGCCTCAGACTGCCCAATCACAGCCACCTCTGTTTCGCTGACAAAAGAAGAGGGTCTTTGCTAAAGCAAGCCTGGGGGAACGGTAAACATGGCGCCTTGTCCCTTCAAACGTCCATCTCCACCCTGATGGCTTCTGAGGCCAACCAGCTCATAGTCTGGTCCAGCTGGAAATTCCATCCATGAACTATGTTTCAGGGAAACTGGGAGGAAAAAGAAGCAAAATGAGTGCCCAAAAGGAAATAATGAAAAACCACTGCTATTTCTGGGGGTCCCCAGCCACCATTCCAACACTAACAGGGATAATCACCGCCTTGTGCCTCTCTGGAAACGGGTCTTCATTTCCAGGCGGTACTCTGGCAGCCTCTGAGTTTAGTCGTCGTTTCCCGTTGTGCTCCTGGCTCAGTGCACACAGGCTAAGCACCGCAATTAAAAATTCATCTATTTTTGGTTCTGCCCTGATGATGAATCTCTGCGAGTGCTCCCGAAGCTGTGAGGAAGGACTCTAGGTTGGACGTTCCTGCCAGCACAGGGCAGCCACATCCTACGGTGCAGCACTGTGGTTCCACCCAAGCTGGGGTGGCTAGGATGACCTCGGGAACACAAGCCTTCAACTGTCGAGTCACGATTTCATGCAGCTCTCTTTCTCTTGGCCCTAGCTGCTGAGAAGAGCTGCGGAACTTAGTGATAAAGATGGCAAGTAGCCATCAAAACCTGAGATTTCAAATTGGCAATTCCAGTTCGACATACGACAGGTTAATGAAATATAATATTTATAGAACCATTCATAACTTTCAAGGGACTGAAGGAGTCTGGGAATCCAGAAGGGACACAGCTTTTGATTTTTCTCCTTAAGTCATCAAAATGCTTTTGGTCACAAAGTTTAAGAGTCATCCCCTGTGCAGGGAAAATGAATCACTGGGAGGCTGATTTTGGTTTTCAAAATAGAAATGGGCATCAACATCAGGAAATAGATGTATAGGGGACTTCCGTGGCGGTCCAGCGGTTAAGATGCCATGCATCCAATGCTGGGGGCGCAGGTTCGAACCCTGGTCGGGGAAATAAGATCCCACATGACGCGCGGCCAAAAAAAAAAAAAAAAAAAAAAAAGATGTATGTTACAGGCCAATAAAAAAGTGTATCTTAATAAAAAGTCAACAAAGAATAACATGACCTCACAATTTATGCATCCTCCCTGCAACTGTTCAAAACTGTCCATGGAAAAGACAGAGAACCGCACTCTGCCCTCAGGTGAGTCTGCTCGGCTCCTGAAAGCGTCTGCCATAGGGCTTCATCAGGGAGAAGAAAAACATTACTGATTTCCCAGAAAATGCTGAGTTGGCCCTTCCCAATTTTCAGACTGTACCAGGAAAGAAGCTGCCCCAGGAAGCATCAGAGGCAAGCCTGGGCCTAAGCAGTGACTTCCAGCCAAGGCCAGGAGGCAGCACGTGTTTCCCAACTTCTAAGGGTATGACCGAGGCTGGGAGTGAGGCCGCCATTCTTAGGCAGCCCGCTGGTTCCCGGCTCTCATTTGTTCCCCTCCAATAAAGGCAGCCAGAGTTCTCCGGGCCAAGCCTGGTCTTGACTCCAGGGAGTTCCAGACCCTCTCGGTGGAAGCTCTGCACAAATGAGCTGGGGCAGGTCCTGTCTGTGAATGTTTGCATCATTCCACCCACTGCTCCCAGCCGACTGCTGCCAGCCCTCAGGGAATCACAGGGGCTGACTGTTCTGACTCCCGGACCAGCAGAAAGGCCAGGCTT
Source organism: Pseudorca crassidens (assembly GCF_039906515.1). Lineage (NCBI taxonomy): Eukaryota > Metazoa > Chordata > Mammalia > Artiodactyla > Delphinidae > Pseudorca > Pseudorca crassidens. The sequence continues at coordinate 71,316,354 of NC_090304.1, read as the reverse complement.
AACTGAGAGATCAACACTGCACAGTGAACACCATGGGCCAGCCAGGAGCATGTCCTGTTACACAGAACCAAGTGGCAATGCTTCTGTAGCCAGGTGAGTTTACATTCTCACTCTTTCTCTTTACAAAAGCGACTGCCCAGGACAGAGCACGCACCCAGACTTATGAGAAGCCTTCTACCACACATGCCTCCTTGCTTCCAGAAAGGAAACTCGAGTGCCCTGGGGCTCTGCTGCCCGAAAAGATCCTATGACTGGGTGGGATAGGGAGGGTGGGAGGGAAACGCAAGAGGGAGGGGATATATGTATACGTATAGCTGATTCACTTTGTTATATAGCAGAAACTAACACAACATTGTAAAGCAATTATACCCCAATGAAGATGTTAAAAATAAATAATAAATAAAATTTAAAAAAAACAAAAAACAAAAAAAATTGCTTAAAAAAAAAAAAAGATCCTATGACTTTTGCCCCTCACCTCTTCCTTTCTACCTGCAGCATTTCAGGTGCTGGCATGTGGGTCATCATGAAATCACTGCCTGTGATTTCACTCTCGCTGGATGTCTTCCTGCTGACTTTGGCTTTCAGTGTAAAGCCCTAAGAATGAAGGCTGCTGTACATCCTAATATTCCCATGACAATGACACAGGTTGGAATTACGCAGCATCTCCCCACCTGTTAAGTCATAGCATAAGGAGAGCACGCAGTAACCTGTACTCTGCCCTCAGCGCTGAGACATCGCTGCTTTTTGCAGAAACCAGCTAATGAAACCAACATGGCAATCACAAGGTTCCTGTCTGAGATCCCAGATTGAAAGGAAAAACTTGTCTCTCTCAACTCACTACTTTGTGTTACTCTCGGTGTCCCCTTTTCCACACTGTCCATCTGGGGAAATGCTACTCAGCCTCTGAGTCTCAGGTCCAGGGGCACCTCTGCTGCCCCTCCTGCAGCCTCTTGACATCCTACTGCAGGTTTAACTTAGGCAACTCTACCCCTTTTGGACTATAAGCTCCTCCAAGGCAGGCACTGTGGCATATTTATTTTTGTCTCCCTAAAGCCTTGCTCGGTGCCTGGCATAAAAAGGGGTCTAGTTAAACTTTGGCCAGTGAGTCAGGGAGTCAACCCCCCATGGGCAGGTAAGGAATTGTGTTCCCCTTCCAGAGAACTTTCTCCCTCCCCTCCCCTAGGGAAGTCCGGTACCTTGTGGAGCTTGTCGGTGTTGTCGTAGTAACCCTGAAGTTCCTGGTGCAGCACCCGGTTCTCCTCCGTTAGGATCTCCACCATCTGCTGGGCTCGCTCCACGATCGCAAATGCATCCGGACCAAGCTGCTGGCTGGGGGAGGCGGCTGGCGTGGGCTGCGAGGCTGCCAGGGTCATCGGAGGTGGAGGTGGCAGGGACACCGAGTGCAACAGCCCGCTGACGGAGGAGTTCTGGGAGGACATCGGGCTGTGCTGCTGCACCGTTGACGGGAAAGGAAGCTGGCAGGGGCGGCTGCAAGGGAACAGAAGACCAGCAGTCAGACCCCAGGGCCGTGGTGGGGAGAGGAGGGAAGCCCAACCACACGGGCACTATGGCTGGTTTCTACTGCCAGGGGTCATCACTGACGCACGGTCCAAGCTAGGTTGACTGAAGCAGCTTCAACCCTCCATCCCACAGATATTTAATGTGCTCTCCCCATCGGAATCAGCACTGCTCTGGTCACTGAGGAAAGAGTGGAACAGACAGACAAGGTCTCTGTTCTCATGAAGCTTACGTTCTCGGGGAGAGAGACCGGCATACCATCACATGATAAACACACAAAGCCAGGTACTGAAAAGTAATGAGCCCTCTCCAAAGAATCAGGGGGACAGGGACAGGGAATGACTGAGTGGCTAGGTCATACCGAAAGGTCAGCGGTGGATGCTTGAGTCGAAGTCTGTTGACAGACAGGAGGAAAGAGTGGTTGGGGGCAGGGGGTAGAGAAGTGGGAAAAGTGTTCCAGGTAGAGGAATCGCCTGCGAGTGGGGCTCAAGGCAGGACTTAGAGGAGAAGATCAGCTGGAAGAAAGCAAGTCGATACAGAGCACAGCCAGCAAAAGCAGCACAGGCTAAGGCCAGCGGGATGGGCGAGGGTCCTTGTGAGCCAAGGCCAGCCCTTCCCTTAGAGTGCGAAGGGGGGCTGGTGGGGGAGCTGCTTCCACTCTGAGTGGCATGTAGATGGGATGTACGTTGGCAAGGATGGACCAAAGGTGCCCAGTGAGGAGGCCTGGGTGTGGTCAAGGTGAGACCTAACGAAGCCTCAGAGGGTAGCAGCAGAAAAGAAATAGTACATGGATCTGGGGTATGTTTTATTTATATTACGTATGGGGAGAGGGAAAGTGAGAAAAAATTTTAAATTACTCCTAGATTCTGGGGTCCACACAAATGGACAGGGGTACCATTTAATGAAATGGGAAAGTCTTAGGGAAGGAACAAACTTTGTGTGTTCTGATTTGCTGAGATAAGGAGGTCTGAGGATCAAAAGTCTGATTTTAACCAGGTTAAAAAGAACACACAGGGCTTCCCTGGTGGTGCAGTGGTTGGGAGTCCGCCTGCCGATGCAGGGGACACGGGTTCGTACCCCGGTCCGGGAAGATCCCACGCGCCGCGGAGCGGCTGAACCCGTGAGCCATGGCCGCTGTGCCTGCGCGTCCGGAGCCTGTGCTCTGCAACGGGAGAGGCCACGGCAGGGAGAGGCCCGCGTACCGCAAAAAAAAAAAAAAAAAAAGAACACACAGAGGTGCCCCTTGATGGTTCAAATTCTGGGTACTAGCTCCTTTACTAGAATTTCCACCTTCTGTTGCCCCTCCCTACCGATCCCCTCCTCACGATTCTGTTAACCTGTTTCATAAGAATCATTATATTTTCTTTCAGCCTAAGCTAAGGGCTCCTAACAACAACTTCTATAGGTATAAACAGCAAAGACTGTCTTGGCCTCTACTTTTCCAACCACGGCTGTCGCTCTTCTGCAGACTTGGGAAAAATGGTTTTCTTGCTGTCCCCTTCAACCTTTAGGTCTCAGTCTGGGAACTGGGGTGCTAAGAATTACCAGCAAGCCCCAAATCATCCACTTTCTATATCAAGGGGTTGAGATCCTTCTACTCCGTAACAGTTTCCTGTGCCACTTCCCATTACTTGTGGCCATCCGTGGCCAAAACTCTCAGAGCTACTACGCTTTTTCTCGGGAGCTCATCTGGCCTTATATTTCCTTTTGAGTATATTTGCTGGAATGTTTTTGGACCCTGTCAGCCTCCATAGCTCTCATTTTGTAAGTATCTCTTAGGGCATTTTAAGCATCCTCTGAATGCTGACTCCTGGCAGCTAAATGTCAAACTCTAGCAGAACAGTTGACAATGGTCACCTTAGCCCTCCCTACATGGACGCAGTTACTCCTAAAAGTAACGCAGTTACTCCTAAAGACGACCTCAAAAGGAACCCAGCAGATCCCACCAGAGTGACTAACCACAAGCTCTGCTCTGGTAAGCAATGTCAGAGCACTCCACCGGGGCTTAGGAGATAGTTCCCAACTAGATTTCCTTATGCCTTCGATCTAGGCGCCCCATCCATTCCATGTTAAAATAGCTGGGATCTAAGTTCCCCAAGTCAAGGTAGGGAACCATGGAGCTCAATGTGGTTCTTTCTTCCTTAAGTGTCTCAGATTTCAGGAAGGAGTGCTGTCGATGGGGAAGTGTAAACCCTCCCTCCTCCCTCCCTCTCCACACCTATCATTGAATACTTAACTATCTGGCCGTTATGAAATAAAACATTTCTGCACTCTGATGAATTTGTGCCCCTTCCACACTGAAGTGTATGTGAATATGTGTCACCCTGTGTGTATGAGGAGGTCTGTGTGTACAAAGTCCAACTCCATAGCGAGAGTGAGATGCCCCTGGTTGCTCTTCACAACGCCCAACTTTCACCCCAGATCACAGGACCTCCTATCAGTCGTGGACCCAGAAAACCATAGATTCTTAGTGAGTACATCATTCCCACAGGCTGGCTAAATACTACGGTGCAATTTTCATGGATAGAGGTTACCTTGGCAAGAGACAAAATGCCACGAATTACACTGCCTCAATTCAAAGGCAGACACCCGTCCCTACCTCCTCGGTTCTCCCTTCTCACTTCATCCAACGCAAATGACAAGCATGGCGCATCTCCTTGGAGCTGAAGTGGGCACAGGTGAGGCATCCGGGCCTGCCTTTGACCCAGGCAGCTTCAGGCTGGGGCTTCTACCTTTTAACATTTATTGGGCTCTGGGATTTGGAACTCACAATCAGTGATGGGCTTATCTTCTCGGTCATCCTTTTCCTTTATATAACAAAAAGGGAGGTTTTTCATAATGCCAGCCTAAGCCATCCGCGACAGTGACGAGTTACCTGAGTGGCAATGCAGGAAAAGGGTGTCTGCCAAGCTTGGAGACAGAAAGAATGGGTTTTTCAAAATGGGAAGTCTTCTGTTAAATAGAGAACACCGGCCTCACAAAATAACTCGGTGACACATTCAAGAAGCACCGTATTACAATGGACGACGTGCAGCCAGGAGAGCAAACCTCTGTGCCGTGGCTTCGCTACTCAGCCAGCTGGGGCCGGTAGGCTCAAAGGTCTGTACAAGGCAAATCTGGCTGAGGGTAATGAAGAGGAAAGAATGGTGGGGGAGGGCCGGAAAATGTCCCGATCATACCAGTGCTATGAAACAAGCTATCCCCAGCTTCCAAAGATAACGCCACCAGCAGGATCAGCCTCCAGCAGGATAAACCCTTCCTCGTAAGGGACACAAAGAAAAGGGAAAAAGAGGAGAAGGGAACCAACATTTATTGAGAAACTACTTGTGAGTAGAATTCTATGCCACAATCTTCAATTTGTGAGCCTGCTCCTCCTGTTAGAAAGTGAAGGCAGAGAGCTAGGTTACTTGACATCACGTGTCTCCCGGAACCATCCACCACCTGGCTTATTGTTAAAGGACTTACGGAGTTAATATGTATAAAGCCAGGCACAAATTAAGCAGTGGACGAATGTTAGCTATTATCACCATTATTGTAATTATCATCATCTATATCCCAGAGCCTAGCCCTGAGTGTGGCTTTCATGAGCAGTCCGATCATCTTTTTCTGTTATGGCTGACATTTACTGGGCACTTTTTACGTACCAGTCACTGTGGTACGCACCACTACATGCGTCATCTCATTTTGACCTTTACGATTGCCTTATAAAACAGGCATCATTGTCAAGTCTCTGTATTTAGATGAGAACACAAGGCACAGGATGGTAAGTAACCTGCAAAATGGAACAGAGATCATAGAAACATAAAGGAGATCAAAGCCCAGGCTTTTCAGTTTCTGAGTCCTTGTAGTTCACTCTTTCCCTGAACAGACCATGTGAAAGCAGGGAGGGAAGGCAGCCACCCCTTGGCCTCTGCTCCCGCGGTCCTGTGGCTCAGTCTGAGCCACCACCACATCCATGACTCATATCCTAACAACAGCATCACAGCTTTTTGTAGGCTTGAGCCACCTCGGGAGAAGCATGAAGGCTAGAAACCTGCCCCTGAGTTGTCCTCTTGGACTGTTACTTCCCTTCAACATTATTATCTTTCATAGGTTAATGTCCCTTCTACAGAGAGCATTCAACTCACATTTATTGAGGGTCTATGCCATCTGCCAGTTAGCACATTTGCATCACACAAACCAAGGCAGGACCACCAACAGGTCCTGCTCCTTTCTCAAGGAACCAAGTGAGCCTTGGGACACCACAGAAAGTGACCTCTTCCCACATGCCACTGGACTGACCAGTTATTTAAATATGTCTGAGCAGGGCTGAAAAAGCCTCTTTGCCCCAAGCCCACAGTGATGTATTAGAAACAAGAATCAAGGAGCATTTAAAGAGCCACATCTAAGAGACAAAATAGGGGGTCATACTGGGAAGTCGTGCAGGCTGGTCTTCCATCGTCAGTGACTTGGACCACACCAGGCATAGCCTGACCCCAGAATCTGCACCCGCTTCTTACTTCCAAACTTACAACCTTGCCTGAATCACACACCTGACAACCTACCTTCTCTTGAATTTTTAAATACAATATTATTTAATTTTTTATGCATGTGTGTATTATTCTCCCTAATTATTAGCATGCATGTTTTTTTGAGGGTAGAAAAGCATGACTTATACTAAGTCGGTACCCAGTACATTTTTGTCCATTGATTTGGCCCCTGAACCCAAGAGCAAGTTAGGAGACCATATATGCTCGATGCACTTTCAAAGACTGACTCAACCTTCAACATTGCTTTATTAAGGAAGAGACCTCTGGTATTTAGATTTGTTCTGGATCACATAGGTAGAATCTCCAATCATGACACTGCCAATACAATAACATAGCTCCAAGTCACTGCCGTTCTCATGTATTGAGTGGTCACAAAATGCAGCTCAAAACTGGAGTGACAATGTTATTTGGACTGGGGAAACGAGGTCATTGGAGACAGCTAATCAACATCCATTTGCTTCTCTCTGCATACAGTAAGGCTTCATAAATAAGCTTGTTTAAATGTATGTGTTTACATTATACCTGTACTAAATGTGCCATGAACAGCACTTTACATCCACTGTCATTTCATTCTCACAAGCTTGGGCATTCCCTGCTCTCACACCATATATTATTATTCTGTTTTTAAAGTATGCAAACTAAGGCTCAGAGGATCGCAAACCAGAGATCTCAGTCTTTATAAAGCAAAACAATGGGCTATGAACTGGGGGTTGGAACCCGCATACTCCCACCACACCAGGGCTTTTGCCCCATGTTGGTACAGGAGAGCACTGTTCCTTAATATGGGGTCTCTTTTCCCTGCTTCTGCTTCCTTCCAGCCAAGTAACCACGGGCAAGTTTTTAACTTCTTCGTCACCTTTAAATGGTGATGATAACAGTATCTACCTCAAGAGTTGTTGTGAGAATTAAATGAGATAATGCATGTAAAGCACTGCACATAGTGTCTATCATTAGGAAACTATTGATACTTAATAACTGCTAGCCTCTGCTATTATCACACACTGCTAACGGGTGTTAGGAGAAAGGCAAGGGACAAATGCACCCTTGGGTGTCGCTTCCTCTTCAAACACTATGTGTTGAGAATCCCAGTCCCTAACACTAAAGCTTCAACAAGGAATAAAAGCAAATGCTAGCACCCTAGAATCTTCCATTTCTGAACTGTTTGCTTGCAGTGCAATGCAGAACAAGGGTATAAAGGTGATGCCTGTACACGTCGGGATACTCTCTCTTGAACACAGATTCTCACTTTCTTCTAGACCTGTGCTGTCCAAAATAGTAGCCACAAACCACTCGTGGTTACTGAACACCTGAAATGTGACTCAACTGAACTGAGATGTGCAGGAAGTGTAAAAGGCATATCAAAGTTTGCCGACAGTACAAAAAATGTAAAACATCTCATTAATAGTTTTTTATGCTGATTACCTGTTGAAATCATAATATTTTGCATATAATGGGTTAACTAAAACATGTATCTAAAAATGTTTTTAAATGGATTAACTAACTGTATGGAGGTTCCTTAAAAAACTACAACTAGAGTTACCATATGATCCAGCAATTCTACTCCTGGGCATATATTTGGAAAAGACACATGCACCCCAATGTTCATAGCAGCACTATTTACAATAGCCAAAATATGGAAGCAACCTAAGTGTCCGTTGACAGATGAATGGATAAAGAAGATGTGGTATATAAGCACAATGGAATATTACTCAGCCATAAAAAAGAAAGAAATAATGCCATTTGCAGCAATATGGATGGACCTAGAGATTATCATACTAAGTGAAGTAAGTCAGACAAATATCATATGACATCACTTGTATCTGGAATCTTATAAAATGATACAAATGAACTTATTGACAAAAAACAGAAATAGACTCAGACATAGAAAACAAACGGTTACCAAAGGGGAAGGCAGGGAGGGATAAATTAGGAGTTTGGAATTAGCAGATACAAACTACTATATATAAAATAGGTAAACAACAAGGTCCTACTGTATAGTACAGGGAACTATATTCAATATCCTGTGATAAACCATAATAGAAAAAAATATTTTTAAACAATGTATATATGTATGTATAACTGAATCACTTTGCTGTACAGCAGAAACTAACACAACACTGTAAATCAACTATACTTCAATTTTTAAAAATGGGTTAACTAAAACATGTTTTTTAATTAATTTCACCTGTTTCTTTTAACTTTTTTTTTTTTTTTTTTTAATTTATTTTTGCAGTACGCGAGCCTTTCACTGTTGTGGCCTCTCCCGTCGCGGAGCACAGGATCCGGATGCGCAGGCTCCGGATGCGCAGGCTCAGCGGCCATGGCTCACGGGCCCAGCCGCTCCGCGGCATGTGGGATCTTCCCGGACCGGGGCACGAACCCGTGTCCCCTGGATCGGCAGGCGGGCTTTCAACCACTGCACCACCAAGGAAGCCCTCTTTTAACTTTTTAAAAATGTGGCTGTAGGAAAAATTTTAATTAGATATGTGACCCAGATTACACTTCTTTTAAGGATGTCAATATCTTTATTTTTTTTTAATTTAGCCATTTTATTTTTTTTTTAATTTTTATTGGTGTGTACTTGATTTACAGTGTTGTGTTCGTTTCTGCTGTACAGCAAAGTGAATCAGTTATACACTGATTCTTTTAGATTCTTTTCCCATATAGGTCATTACAGAGTATTGAGAAGAGTTCCCTGTGCTACACAGTAGGTCCTTATTGGTTATCTATCTTATATATAGTAGTGTATATGTGTCAATCCCAATCTCCCAATTTATCCCACCCCTTCTTCCCCTCCTCACATTATATTTCTATTGTTGAGCACTGCTCTAGTCCACATTGCATGAACACCAAAAGGCCTCATTTTGGAGATAATTCCAGAAATCAGTGAGCAACAAAACAATTCATGCAAACAGACTAGCAGTCCCCACTCTACTGTCCCCAGATCCCCAAGCATCAACGGTGATCAGCAAGCTATACTCAATGTATTAAACTATATATTTATCTACAATTAGGCCATCATGCTAACATTTAATAAATATGGCTTGTGTGACTGACAAAAATTGTCCAAAACACAACAGGAAAAGAAACATCAATGGATAAACAGATGAAGGATAATGATCAAGTAATTCAGAAGAGAAAATGCAAACAGCTTAATACATTTCCTAAAGCAAACTTATTAGTAGAGAAGTAAAATCAAAACAACTGTTTTCCATTTATCAACATTAACAATTCAGTTCAAAGAATGTTTACTGAGCCTCTAAGCAAAGATTCTTTAAAATTCTCAAGATATGATACATATTAGCATTTCACCTGAGTAAAAAATAATATACAGAAAAATGACTAGAAGGAACTATGACAAAAGGTCAGAATGACTATCTCTAGGTGATGAAATTAGGGATGTTTTTTCACTCTTCATATTTTTCTGTTCTTTATACAATTTCTACAATGAACACGGATGGCTATTCAAAAAAAATTTCACTAAGTAATATATGTTAGAGAAAAATTAGAAAATAGAGAAAAATTAGAAAATAAAGATAAGCCAAAAAATCAGCAGTTATTCTAATAATCAGAGAAAGTAAACAAAATAAAATAAAAGAATTTTACAATGAGATGAAAATAACAAAGGGCTTCTTGGCTGTGAAGAGGTTCAAATTTTAAGACTTCTCACTCAATAAAAATACCTCTTATTTACCTAGAGATTTCCAGCTTAGAGTATTTTCTTATAATTTTCTAACCCTCAAAGCAACAGTGAATGGGGTATTTAACAATGGTTACGGCTGGATAATGGGACTGCAGGTAATTTCTATTTTCCTTCCTTTTTTTTTTTAGGGAGTGGAGGAAGTGGGAGTTATCTATATTTCTAGATTTTCTACAATGAACATGTTTCATTTATGTAAGGAAGAAAATCAGTTAGTTTTAGGAAAAATCAGCTGTAACAAGTTGCACATAAGGAAACTGAGTCTCTGAGAACTTATTCAATTTGCTACAAAGTGGGAGAGCCAGGACTCAAAACCCCTCAAATCTTCTTTTCCCAAACCCACAGCCTTCCCACCTGGATCCCTTTGGCGGTGCAGACACGAGACTCATAAATGTTCAAATTGAGACTAGGGTCTTGGGTAAGCTAATATCAAAATGATTGCTATGCAGGATGCGTATGGATAATCCCCTTGTTTGGAGAAGCCACTCATTTAATGCATTGCTGCCGGAATTGTGTTAGATTTCCTGAGAAAGTAACCTGAACTTGACCCTAGCCTTTTGAAATTCCCACACTGCAGAGTTGCTTCTCACAATAAACAGGGCATTTTATTTGGCTCATCCAGCCATAATTCAGCTTAAAAATTGTACAAACTCCTGAGTTTTAATGCTGGTATTCAAAACACATGTTTAGCTGGTGGAATTTATTTTTTTTAATTTATTATTATTACTATTATTTTTTGCGATACGCGGGCCTCTCACCGTTGTGGCCTCTCCGGTTGCGGAGCACAGGCTCCGGACGTGCAGGCTCAGCGGTCATGGCTCACAGGCCCAGCCGCTCCGCGGCGCGTGAGATCCTCCCGGACCAGGGCACGAACCCACGTCCCCTGCATTGGCAGGCGGACTCTCAACCACTGCGCCACAAGGGAAGCCCTAGCTGGTGGAATTTAAATAACACTCCCTGGCCTCACTTTTGTTAAGAGCAACGCATAGTTGTTAATCCAATAGCCTTGGGTCTAGCTCACATTTTGATGCCACATAGCAATTCATTTTCATAGGTGTCTAAACTGCAAATCAGCACTTTGCAAACACACTTACTCCAAAAATCCTCCTTCCTCCTCCAGCCGTTTCCAACTCAGAGTAAGACCGGACCATCAAACACTCTTTCCTGTACTACAGCACATTCCAGACCTCACGCCCACCCAGAGGTAAGACCTGCTCTTTAGCCTGTATCTTTATGCTTGTTCACGTTGTAAACTGCATTCTGGCTGCACTGTTGGATCGATGTGTGTTCTTGGGGAGAGGCTTCTCTCTCTCTAATTCACCACATGTGCCCCAGGGCTGTGTCCTCTTTGCTCCCTCCCTCCTCCCTGCACTGTCTTTTGACATGTTCCCAGAGAGCATCAGGAACTTTGACTCTATGCTAAATAAAACCACACCAGGAGGTTTATCTGGGGGAAAATGTACAGGGCATTTTTTAAAGGAAAACATGAGCGATTTGGGAGACCAGTCACACTATAGGGTCCCTCCATTAGTGCAGGAAACCGCGAGCCCCTTGCACTGATGGGAAGGATGGTGGTGGTGATGCCGGCTTCCGAAGAGAAGGAGCAAATGTGCTCTGTGGAAGGGGATCCACGGCACCGCTGGCTCTGATGTCATCTTGTAAGAAGATGCTTGTATCAGCCCAGGACAGAAGGGCTGGGTCAAACGCCACCACTCCTTGCTTTTATAGTATCTATCTACACACCAAGAATAAAATGAATACATTCATAGATGAATAAACTATCAATAAACAGTTACCACTCTTCCCTCTGCCTCTGGGAAGCTAGTAAATCAAACCCCATATTCTGAAAGGCAAGATTCAGCTAAGATAAAGGGCAGAAAAGGTAATGGACAGGCAGAAAGAGAGTGCCTTTCATTGACAGAAGTCATTTTTAGTCTTTTTCTCATACTGCCTGAAACATAAAAAATCATAAAAATCACTAAAAGAGTACGTAGCATCTTCCATAACTGAAGCCTTCTGCTAAACACAGGCTAAAGCAAACAACTCCATATACCGCTGGTATACTGCTTCACAGTCCCCGACCTCCAAATGAAAGCAAACCGAAGACAGCCGAAGCTCGCAACCTACAGCTGTCAGCAAGGTTCAGTGTGCTCCTAAGTCTTCCGAGGTACCTGGGGAGAAAGGGGATCCTGGTCCCAGGGGGGCGGAACACAGGCTGGACATCAGGTGTGACATATAAATCTGATTAGAAATTCACCGGCTAAGTGACACCAAATAAAACTGGAAATCCTTGGCCGTGGTCGAGTGTTTACACTCATGGGAGAGGCACCGTGTGGCAGAGAGGTCCAGGGCTGCACCCCGGCTCCCGCACTTCCAATCTGGTGCCCGTGACTAAGTTACTGTAACCTCTCTCTCTCAGCCTACGTTTTTATCATATCATAAATCCCCATATCATAAAATGGGGATATTCACAGTATCCATCCCTGAGAACTGTTTTGAAGATGTAGGAGGAGGACCCACACCGTGCCTGAGGCCTATGCTACCACTGCCTCTGTTCCATTGTTACCTGAGAAGGGTGGAGATGGAGTTCCAGAAACTGGAAAAGCAGAGCAAGTATTAGAGAAAACAGGTTTTAGTTTATTCTGAAGCCATGAAAATATACAGATCATATGAACACAAAAATACCAAGGGCCAATTTTCAAAATCAAATCAATCTAACTAGTCAAATACACGGCCCCCGCCAAATTAACCAAGCTAATAATTGCAAATGAAAATTAAAAATTAACACAATTTGCCTATTACATTAGCAAAGGTTTTGTAATTATAATGACTAATGTTGGTCATAGGGCAGTGAAACAGGCACTACAATATTTTCATAAAGTTATCTGGTATCAGAAGTCATTAAATATTTAACTAAAATTTACCCAATAATTTCATTTCTAAATAATGATGCCTAAAGAAGTAAACCAAAATATGGAAAATTCGATGTGCAGGATGATGGTCTCTATACTATTTATAGAGAAAAAGATGTAAATGATATAATTTATGAAATATTATGCAGCAACAGAAAGGATGGTTATGAAAACAAACATTGTAGAAAAAAACTTGTAATACAATACTATCTAAAAAGAGCTAAGATACTAAACGGAATATAATCTATGATGACAACATGTGAAAAAATTAATTTGTACAGGAAAAATGTTAACAGTGGTTGTATTAAGAAAGTAAGATTAAATAATCTTTTAGCATCTTTAGTTTCCACTTTCGGAAATATGGACAGATTTCTTTGGAAAACAAACATACATTTGACAACTGTGCTCCAAACTGCTTTGATGAAAGTCAGATCATCCACTGGTATTCATTCGTGCATTCACTTCCATTAACGGTACAGACTGCGTAAGCCAAGTCACAACTCTTAGAAGTGCTCTGTTTCTACAAAATGTGTCAGCGTTAATATCAAAATTCTTCCTTTTCTTTATTTTTTTTAAAGCCTAATTCTCCAGAGAACAACCTGTCCAATTCTCACCTTGTCCTTATTTATATCCATTTCCACTTTCAGGTTGAAGGAAACGGAAGAAAGGGCAGGAACAAAACCAGAGTCTCTATCCATGGCCACTCATGGTCCCTGGAGGTCCCCACCAGCCACCACAGTGGGGCCAGGTCGCCCTAGTCCCTCCATCTCCCCAGCCTCACTAGCACGCTCATGAAAAAGGCCAAGGTGTGCAAGTCAAGTACACCTTGACTGGTGGTCTCTCCATGGGGTTTCCCACAAAAGGAGTCCATAAGCCACCATATCTTCCATCATTCACAGATCAGAGCAGGTGAGAGAATTTGTAAGCTATGGTGACTCAGTAATGAAGGCAAAAGAACTCCAAGTTCTTCCTCATCTTATCTTAAGCTCTATGCTCTTTGGACCTTTCCACCTCTAGGCAAAACGAACTGAAGTCTCGACAGGCTGATGGGTTGGATCAGAACACTGAACATTCACAACATACTGAGGCCGTTTTTGCAGCACGCGGCCCGGACGTGGACCCAGTAATCTCAGTCAGACTCAGAAGAGTCTGAGATTACTGAGTCTCTCTGACTCAGAAGAGTCTGTGATGTATTGACCCAACAGCCTGCAGCTTCCCAAACCATCACTATTAATGACAAACTGATAACCCGTTAAGCATAAGGGAATGTGTCAGTGAAATTAAAAGGAGCCCTGCTCTTCTCGTGGGTCAAAGGTAACTTGAACATCACACACTGCTGAACTTCAGATCCAACCCTTGGAGCTCAGGCCACACTGAAGGTGTCTGAAGCAGGGCTGGTGTGGACGCAACTTTGTTTACCCTGTCGGCCAAAGGTTGCACTGCTGGAGTCATGCTGGCTAGGCATGGCCAGGCTCACAAAGGAGCCTTGTAGCTCTGCGGCCCAGCCTCCATGGCCTGTCTGTTACGTCTTCTGGGACATTTTGATGTGTCATGTGGACCCAGCTGTCAAGCCTGGCAATCAGGTCAAATCCTTTATACATTTCTTCTTCTTTTTGATGTCATAACTTTGAGACAAATGACACCGCCCACCAATAACCGGCTAGCCCTCCAGGAAGGGCTTCCCTCCTCCCCTTACTGTGTCTCCCACTCACAGCACATCTACTGCCAAATGACAAAAAGCAAAATGACCCACTTTATGCGTTGCCATTTAACAAAGAATAAAGCCGGGCAGAAGGAAGGAGACTGGGTCTGGGGATATTTTCACTTTCTATCAGGCTCTAGAGGCTGACTTAAACAAATGCGAACTATCACAAACCGGACTCTGATATGATTCTGGGATAAACATCATGGATTATTTAGCTCTGACAAATCAATGTTCTAAAAACCAGAGATCTGAAGATTTATTTTTCTTCTTCAAACCTGATAGTTTTTAAGTTTAAATTTCTCCCTGGCTTAAGGAACCATAAAAGGGTAAGAATAAGAGCCCTCCCGGGCCCCATCTTGATTCCCCAGTGGGGTCAGACTGTGCCCACTGAGTTCTGCTGCCTGTCGGGGGCCTAAAGGTTGGTATAGTGCTTCCCAGCTGCCATCCCCCACCGAAGGCAGGGAAATGTGTCAGCAGCTGGGAAGTAAGTGGCAGGCCCATCAGCCAGCTCTCTCTCTCTGCCAAGGCCCAGTCACTCCCTTTTTGCAAGATGTACGGCCAAAGTATGCCCTGCACACTGCCATGGGGGTGGCACGGGGAAATCTCAGCTCATTTGATTTAGAAACAGATGAATAAAGCCTTTGGTGAGAATGAAGACATATCCAGGATAGGCAGTGGCCACTTGTCTTCTCTTCCCATGCTCCATGCTCTCCCTGAGCAGAGCAAGCTCAGAAACATCTAAATGCTGGCGATTCCCAAATGTCTATCTCCAGACCCAGTTTCTCTCCTGAGAGCTTGTTTTCCAATTGCCTTATTTCCAGCTGCCCTATTATTCCTCAACGTCCACAGCTAATCAATCATTAAATGATATCAATTCTATTTCTCTTAGCATATAAGGCTCCCCTATACCTATGTCCTCAAACCGAGGTCACCCTCACCAAGTCTTATCTGGACAATGGACCCAGTCCCTGAGGCCCTCCTGGCCTCCAGTATCCCCTTCCTCTAATTCATCCCTCGCTGCCATTGAAGTCAGCCTAGTAAACATCAACACAGTATCTACTGAAAAACACTGGTTCTCCTAATTGTTTACGGATAAATTCTGAACTCTTTAGTATGACAGTCAAAGACCTTCACCAACCGGTCTCAACTTCCCTGTCCAAACACACCTTCTGCTACTTCTTACCCCACCAGTGCTCTGCATTATTGCAGCTCACGCCCGGCAAAACCTCCAAAGCTTTTTGTCTGAAGAAACGGCATCTCCCCTGCATAGTACCTACCGCTACTTCACCTCTACCCCACAGCTCTTATTTATTCTTCAAGACCCAACTCAAATGTCACCTCCTCTGTGAAGCTCTCCCTAAGTCCTACAGCTGTGAGTCACACTACCCTCTCTGGTGCCCTAATGCTCTCTGCATATTTCTATCCTAAAACAGCCCACTGCACCACGAGGATCTGTTAAGATGCTGGTTTCCCCCAAGACGATGCTGGAAGGACCTTGATGGTAGGAACCATATCTTTATCTCTGGACCAGGTACAGGGTTGCACAGAATACACACTCGGTAAGTGTTGTTGAATCCATCAACAGATGGAGGAGGAATTAAGGCAATGGAGGAATAAGATTTTGACAGTCAGGATACTTGAGCCTTGCTCCAGCTGCCTCAGAGTCGAGTACTGTGGGAATTTAGTTTCTCATCTGTTGAATTACGGGGGTGAGGCTATATGATTTCTATGGTCCCTTTAACTCCTCTGTTCTAGAATTCAGACTACATTTTCCTTTAAAATCTACAATGAAGAAAGACTCTATAAAACCCCATGGTAATAATATGTTCCAGGAGTTTGGACACGCTCCACAAAGCCAGCCAGGAAAATTGCTGCTCTGCCAGGCCACTGGGCTGAGCTCCCAAGGATGGCCAGCAATGGAGGCTCCTCCCCTAAACTCATAAATCCCCCGCTGCCTTCCGTCACATTTGGAGAAAATACCCAATTGCCCTCTTTTCTGTTTCACTCTGCATATTTCGGGCAAAATGCTGCTTATTAAATATTATGCACAAGAAAACAAACAACGACAAAAAGCTAACACGCCTTGAAAATAATGAGTGCTAAAAACAGGAATTAAACCACTAGGCTTACTATGGAAAACAGTATGGCGGTTTCTCAGAAAACTAAAAATAGAACTACCATATGAACCAGCAATTCCACTCCTGGGTATATATCCGAAAAAAACAAAAACACTAATTTGAAAAGATACACGCACCCCAATGTTCACAGCAGCATTATTTACAATTGCCAAGATATGGAAGCAACACAAGTATCCATCAGCTGATCAATGGATAAAGATGTGGCATATATATACAATGGAATATTACTCAGCCATAAAAGAAGAATGAAATAGGCGCTGCCCTGGTGGCACAGTGGTTGGGAATCCACCTGACACTGCAGGGGACACGGGTTCGAGCCCTGGTCCGGGAAGATCCCACATGCCACGGAGCAACTAAGCCCGTATGCCACAACTACTGAGCCTGTGCTCTAGAGCCCGTGAGCCACAACTACTGAGCCCTCGTGCCACAACTACTGAAGCCCACCCACCTAGAGCCCGTGCTCCACAACAAGAGAGAAGCCACCGCAATGAGAAGCCCGTGCACCACAACAAAGAGTAGCCCCCGCTTGCCGCAACTAGAGAAAGCCCACGTGCAGCAACGAAGACCCAATACAGTCAAAAATAAATATAAGTAAATAAATAAATAAATTTATTTTTTAAAAAAAAGAATGAAATAATGCCATTTGCAGCAACACGGATGGACCTAGAGATTATCATAATAAGTTAAGTCAGACAGAGAAAGACAAATACTGTCTGTTATCACTTACATGTGGAATCTAAAAAATACAACAAACTGGTGAATACAACAAAAAGGAAGCAGACTCACAGGTATAAAGAACAAACTAGTGGTTACCAGTGAGGAGAGGGAAGGGGGGAGGGACAATGTAGGGGCAGGGGATTAAGAGGTACACACTATTAGGTATAAAATAAGCTTCAAGGATATATTGTACAACATGGGGAATACAGCCAATATTTTATAATAACTATAAATGAAGTATAACCTTTAAAACCTGTGAATCACTATACTGTACACCTATAACATATAATATACATCAACTATACTTCAATAAAAAAGAATTCTTTTTAATTAAAAAAAAAAAAAACTTCTAGGCTTGATAATCACCTCGTTACCCCATACTCTGGGGGTGGCTGGTACCTCAGGACGGCCACTTCTGTCCTCGCAGGCTGGGGAGCAGGGTAAGGCTTGACCATCTCGTGGAGCATTCCCGGGTGCTGGTCACTGTAGAAAAGTCCATGCTCCTGGGTCTTGCCCACCGGGGACATCATTGGCTTGGTCTTGAAGGGGTACTCGGGTGGAGGACCTCGGGGGTCCAGCACTTTAGCTGCAGGCTGGGCTGGGGAGGGCCCCCCGCCCGCCTTGAACCCCTTTCCGGTCCCTGGGCCAGGGAGGTGTTGCTTTGCACCGTTCCTCTCCAACGACAGCTGCATGATCCTCTCACTGAGAGAGCGGACGTGGCCCTGCTTGAGCTCCTTCAGCGCCTCGTCCTTGTGCGCCTGTCCGCTGTTGGCGCGGTTCACCGTGGGCCTGCCCTCAGTCCGCGCCTTCTGACTGGCGCCCCCGGCCATGTAGTAGCCGTGACCCACAGCCCCCTGCTGCTGCGGCGGCGGCGGCGGCGGCTGCTGCCCCCGGAAGAACTGGGACTGCGCTTTGGCCTCCTCATACGTGGGCAGTTCCTCGTTGTTCTGCTGAGGCTGCGTGGACCGCACCTGTTTCTCCATCACCGTGTTGTCCACCTGGTGTTCCTGACCCTGCGGTTCCTGGCGTGCCGACTGGTAGACCATTTGTGGGTCTTCTTGAGTGAGGTTTTCCGTGGAAGAAAAGTTGTTTGTGGGGTGGGCTGGTCCTGCACTCCCTGTGGCCTGGTGCTGAATGGCCAGCAAGTTCATGTTCTCAGTCGGGGTACCATAGCGCAGTTGCTCCTGGATCAGCCGCTGTAACACTGTTCCAGCTGCCGCATCCTCGGAACCTCTCATTTCCACCTCTGAGATCCTCAGGAAGTTCGGCGGGTGTAAGTTACAAAGAGGATCCTCAACTAGAAGGTAAACACGGGAAAAAGATGTCAGGCTGTTCCACGCAGATATAGGTCTGGACGTACATGGTGAATAACGGACTTTCTAACGACAGAGGCATTTAAAGATTTCCAGTACACCGTCACTCCCATTTACCCTACAGTTTCTCATGGAAGCATCTCTCCAAATCAAAGTGTCTCTACTACTCTCCCTTCCCTTGCCTACCGTTTTCTCCTAGACCTTGCTCGGGCCTTCAAGCCCTCCCTTTCCTTTAAGCTCTCCACCGACTCCTTCTCTTCATCATATAAACAGGTCAAGTCTTTCCCAACTTAAAAAAAGAAAAAGCAAAAAAAACAAGCAAAACTCAGAACCAAACAAAAAGAAACCATCTTTTCATGGCTCTACATAAACCTCTAAGTGCCACCCTGCAGCTCTCCTCCCCTTCTAATCGTCCTCAGAAAGCAATCGATACTTGCCATCTCCACTTTCCGAACGTGCCGTCCACTGCCCTCCCTACCGCTCTGATTAGTAATCATTCCCAGGGAGAACTTTCCAGCCTAACCTTTCTGAAGCATTTAGCATGTTGATTATCCACTTCTTGAAATGCTCTCCTCACTCAGCATCCAGGCCACCCCCTCTCATGGTTCGGGATCCTGCTGTTTCTCCGTACACTCCATCTCCGGCTCCCTTTTCTCCACCTGCCCCTTAAATTCTTTCCCACAGCTCTGCCCTGAGCACTCACCCACCCTCACTTTGACAGATTCTCATCTCATCCACCGCTCGTCTGAACCTACTGACCCACGGCCCACCCATTTACAACCACCAGCCGATGGCCCACAGGTCCTCCAAACTCGACGTGTCTTCCTCAGCCCATCCAAACAACCCCTGGATCCCTGCCTCGTCTACTCTTTGCCAAGCCAGAAACCTGAGAGTTTTCCAAAATTCCTTTCTCTCCCTTACCCCCAACATCTGGTCAGCGCCTGCCTGTCAATTCTGCCTCCGAAATGAAACATCTCTCCCAACTCTCCCCTTTATTCCCCTGCCAGTCTCCAAGTTCATTATCAATAACCACAGTACAACCACAAAAAACATTCTTAAGGAGCATATGATGTGCCAGGTATTGTACTAAATTCCCTCCTTTATTTAGTTTAGTCCACATAGAATCGCATGAGGCAGGTATTAATTCCCCCATCTTACAGATAAGGAGAGAGGTTTAGAGGAGGTAAATCACCAAGGTCACAGAGGTAGGAAGAGACAGATCCAGGATCCGACTCATTCCACGACGAAATCTGTGTTCATTCCGCAGGACAAGCCCGTGGAGCCTCACACCCAAACCATTCCAAGAGCCCCCTCATCTATTTCTCTGACACTAGGCTCTTTTCCACTTCCAAACCCACCCCCTCAGACTCCAACTTATCTTCCCCACTGCCCTAAGATTGTTCAAACCGGAAAACTTAATCATATCACTCCTCTGCACAAAATTCCTCGCCAATTAATTATAGGATGAAACTGACAGTCCATCACAGGGTGTAGCAGGCATTGCTTTGTCCATCCTGCAACATTTCATGCCATCACTGGCCTCCTCACCGGCAACCCCTTGGAGTTCAAGTTCCAGCAATACCCTAAGAAGTTCCCAGACATGCTAGCTCTCTCAGGCCTCCAGGACTTTGCTCCCATCCATCCCCCTGCCTAGAAAGATGCATCTCACCACACCCTTCTTGGGAAATTCCTAGACATGCTTTGAGTGATGGCTCCAAAGCTACCTTCTAAGTAGAACCCTTCCTGCTGTAGCCCAGCAGGCTTGAGCCCTCCTTCTCCAATGTCCGGGCTCCATTATTATACCTCCCTTAGAGCAATCATCACAATAGATGGCACTGGCAAGACTTTGAGCAAATCACTTGCTCTCTTAGAGCTCAACATCCTCCCCTGTCAATAGAGGGAGCTGAGCTAGCCCCTTAGAGATAAGCAGCCTTAGAGACAGCAGCCTTCACTCTTAACAATTCTACGCAGTGATGGTTCTTTGTTTTTACATATGCACAGGACACATCATTTTCCCCCAAACCGTCTTTCTTCCCCAAGGTTGCCTTTTTTTTTTTTTCTATGAATGGCATCCTCATCAGAGACAACCAGATAGAAATTTCAGATTCAATTTTGATCCTTTTGTCTCCTTTGCTCCCTACATTTAATCAAGTGCCAAGCACTTTTCAGTCCACAGCGAAATGAGGAAAAATGAAGGTGGTGTGATAAGTGAAATGAGAAAAAATGAAGGTGGTGTGATATGCTTATAAGATATAGAAATACACATATACATGTGTATATACCTAGACATAAGTCATTGGGTTTATTGTCTTCTTTGGGCAAGGGATTCTGTCAAGGATTACATCCCTCTTACACTTTTCAGTATTAAAATATGAGAAAAGGAGACCATAGATGACATTTTGAGTGTCTCTGTAACAGCAAAGACTGCAGCCCCAGCTTCCATGCCCTCAGCTACTCCCCGGGTTCCAGTCCCCTAACCAGTTGTCTAAATGTCCTGAGCAGCCTAATATCTCTTGCCTCTGGCCTCTTCTCCTTTTGATCAACACTGTATTTATCTGTATTTGTCTACTAGAATTCAAGCACCAGAGAACAGAGAGTTTTATCTGTTACGTTCACATGCTGTATACCCAGTGCCTAGAATACTACCCCAATATACAGAAGGCATTCAGGAAAGAATTGTGGGGGGCAGGGATAAATTAGAAGTTTGGGATTAACATATACACACTACTATACATGAAAGCGATAAACAACAAGGACCTACTGTATAGCACAGGGAAGTATATTCAGTATCTTGTAATAACCTATTATGAAAAAGAATCTGAAAAAGAATAGATATATAGACAGATAGATAGATATACATATAACTGAATCACTTTGCTGTACACCTGAAACTAACATAGCATTGTAAACTAACCATACTTCAATTTTAAAAAGTGGTTAAAAAAAAATAATAATTGCCAAGTAAAGAACTTTACAGACTGGTTCCTGAAGCTCAACTCTGATCAACCCCAAAATCACACCTCTGTGACCTCAGGCAAATTACTTGGCTTCTCTGAACCTTTCTGCTCTGTATAATGGTCAGGCTTCATACCTGCCTCACAGGACGGCATGTGGAGTAAATTCAAACTTATTCCTCACCTTCAGAGAAGGTGTACAGTAACTGAGATTTAAACCAGAAGTTCAACAACAAAAATTTTTAAACAACAAAAACAGATCATTGAAAGTCCACACAAGATGAATTGCCAAATAACTGTAATAAGTGATAAACAACCCTAGGAGAGCGATTAACAGTGTGGGTTGAGTTCAGCCATCACTCACTCTACAAATACCAACTGCCAACCTGTTATAGTCAGGCATTCTGATAGGTGCTGGGGTTAGGAGAGTGAAGTGGACAGTCCTTACCTTCAGGGCTTAATGAAACAAGCAAATTCAAATAGAAATCAACATTTTAAAATAAAATGAATAAAAATTCAAATAAAAATATATATCCAAAGGAAAAAGATTTTTTTGGATGAATAATAAAAGGAATGGTGTCTCATTAAGCATGAAAACTACTGAATTTCCTTTTCATAAGCACATTTGGCAAGAACCCTGAGATCTTCTTTAAAGTGGTTTTGAAGATTCCTTTTCATGGTTTAACCAATCTCATAAACCCTCAAAAATAGGCAGAAAGTTTTTACAAAGGAAGCAGTTCCTTCCTGACTATAGTTTTGAATTTCTCTGAATTTCTGAATCATTTGCAAAAAGAGGTGAAAATGAAAGCAGAGAAGAAAAAAAGGAATGAAAGACTCTGGGAAAGAATACAAAAGAATATTTAGGAATTAGAAGAAAATGAAGGCATAAGTGGTATAATTCTGAAGTTCCTACATACTTAGGAACTCTGTTGAGAGGGTCACATATTATAGTAAAACAGTCTATTAAAACCTTGTTAATGTTTACCAAACATTAAAAATAAGGCACCTACCAATACAGAGACAACCAATAATTCAATATGCTGATATTTAAAAGAAGGATAGAGAAAAAATTATGCAAAAGAGCGAAAAATGAGAAACATAAGATTGTTCTGCTTTTCCAACACAAGTGCCAATAAAAGAACTTACCAACTTTTTCCCTGATGCTACTGTTTGCCTCCACCGTCAAAGATGCTTCATGCCTCCCAGAATAGAGCTGAAAGTCTGGGAAAAAGTAGTTGGGGTCTTCCAGAATCTGGATGGGACTACTGGGGCTGTAACAGGCAGGAGGGGGACCTGGGGGCAGAAAGCAAAGTGCATATTAGTGCCAATGAAGTCCTCCTCTCCCTCTTCGCCGTGTGAGTCACACTAGCTGTTCTCCCACACACATTTCCACTGGCAGTGGCAGCTCTGTCTTTTCGATTCATAAAATTCCAAAGTTACTATTCAGAATCATCACAAGTCTAGCCACCCACCAAAATGACCCGTGAGGTCACAATAACAATTTTCAAGACACGCTGAGTGAAGGCAGGGACCCTTTCTCACAACCTACTTCCAAGGGCAGCAGCAGAAACACTGGCAGAAATCAAGTCCCCTGAGGAACTGGACAAGTCACCAAGTTTGGAAAGGTCAAGGTGGGGGACAGAAAGGAGGGAGGCAGGGAGGCCAGAAAAGGAAAACTAAAAGGGGAAGGGCAGCTGTCTCTTGGAATGTATGAAAGATGCAGAGAGGGGTGGTCATTTTGCCAGACCACGTGTTAGCAAGGGCCTGTCCCAACCCAGGACAGAGCGCTCAGCCCCACTCTGAGGGTTCTGGAGCCTCGGGTGGCAGTGTGAGCCCGGGTCATGGGTTCTGGCCCTCTGCCCGGCACTGACCTTTTTCAGCTCCTCTGTATCTGCTTCACACTCAAAGAGGAGTGTGCTTCCTGTTTCAATTAAACGTGACACTGTGTTCAATTCTACAGTCACTGAACATGAGATACCATGACAGCAACACTGATCTGGCATCTACAACATCATGGGAATACTCAGCAGCATGGGTCTGGGCGGTCTTTCCTCTCTGCACTCGTTTCTTTGCATGGGCACCAAGTTGAAGGCTCTTTCTGGCAAAAGTAACTTAGTTTACTCTGGGGAAAGACTCAGGCTATTTTTTTTTTTAATTAAAATCCTTGCCCCCAAGGATTCCTTAATATACGCAAATCAATCAATGTGATACACCGTATTAACAAATTGAAGAGTAAAAACCATATGATCATCTCAATAGATGCAGAAACAGCTTTTGACAAAATTAAGCACCCATTTATGATAAAAACTCTACAGAAAGTGGGCATAGAGGGAACCTACCTCAACATAATAAAGGTCATATACGACAAACCCACATTAAACATCACTCTCAATGGTGAAAAACTGAAGCATTTCTTCTAAGATCAGGAATAAGACAAGGATGTCCACTCTCGCCACTATTGTTCAACGTAGCTTTGGAAGTCCTAGCCATGGCAATCAGAGAAGAAAAAGAAATGAAGAGAATACAAATTGGAAAAGAAGAAGGAAAACTGTCACTGTTTGCAGATGACATGATACTATATAGAGAGAATACTAAAGATGCCACCAGAAAACTACTAGAGCTAATCAGTGAATTTGGTCAAGTTGCAGGACACAAAATTAATGCACAGAAATCTCTGGCATTCCTATACACTAACGATGAAAGATCAGAAAGAGAAATTAAGGAAACAATCCCATTCACCATTGCAACAAAAAGAATAAAATACCTAGTAATAAACCTACCTAAGGAGGTAAAAGACCTGTATGCAGAAAACTGTAAGACACTGATGAAAGAAATCAAAGATGACACAAACAGATGGAGAGATATATCATGTTCTTGGATTGGAAGAATCAATATTGTGAAAATGACTCTACTACCCAAAGCAATCTACAGATTCAATGCAATCACTTTCAAATTACCAGTGGCATTTTTTACATAACTAGAACAAAAAATCTTAAAATTTGTATGGAGACACAAAAGACCCCGAATAGCTAAAGCAGTCTTGAGGGAAGAAAACGGAGCTGGAGGAATCAGACTCGCTGACTTCAGAGTACACTACAAAGCTACAGTAATCAAGGCAATATGGTACTGGCACAAAAACAGAAATATAGATCAAAGGAACAAGACAGAAAGCCCAGAGATAAACCCATGCACCTATGGTCAACTAATCTATGACAGAGGAAGCAAGGATATACAATGGAGAAAAGACAGTCTCTTCAATAAGTGGTGCTGGGAAAACTGGACAGCTACATGTAAAAGAATGAAAGTAGAACACTCCTTAACACCATACACAAAAATAAGCTCAAAATGGATTAGAGACCTAAATGTAAGGCCAGACACTATAAACCTCTTAGAGGAAAACAGGAAGAACACTCTTTGACGTAAATCACAGCAAAATCTTTTTTGATCCACCTCCGAGAGTAATGGAAACAAAAACACAAATAAACAAATGGGATCTAATGAAACTTCAAAGCTTTTGCAAAGCAAAGGAAACTACAAACAAAACAAAAAGCAACCCTCAGAATTGGAGAAAATATTTGCAAATGAATTAACCGACAAAGGATTATCTGCAAAATATATAAACAGCTCATGAAGCTCAATATTAAAAAAACAAACAACCCAATCCAAAAATGGGCAGAAGACCTAATCAGACATTTCACCAAAGAAGATATACAGATGGCTAAGAAGCACATCTTATTAGAGAAATGCAAATCAAAACTACAATGAGGTATCACCTCACACCAGTTAGAATGGGCATCATCAGAAAATCTACAAACAACAAATGCTGGAGAGGGTGTGGAGAAAATGGAACCCTCTTGCACTGCTGGTGGGAATGTAATTCAGCCACTATGGAGAACAGTATGGAGGTTCCTTAAAAAACTAAAAATAGAATTACCATATGACCCAGAAATCCCACTACTGGGCATATACCCAGAGAAAACCATAATTCAAAACCACACATGCACACCAGTGTTCATTGCAGCACTATTTACAATAGCCAGGTCATGGAAGCAACCTAAATGCCCATCGACAGACGAATGGATAAAGAAGATGTGGTACATATATACAATGGAATATTACTCAGCCATAAAAAGGAAAAAATTGGGTCACTGGTAGAGACATGGATGGATCTAGAGACTGTCATACAGAGTGAAGTAAGTCAGAAAGAGAAAAACAAATATCGTATACTAATGCATATATGCGGAATCTAGAAAAATGGTACAGATGAACCGGTTTGCTGGGCAGAAATAGAGACACAGATGTAGAGAACAAACGTATGGACACCAAGGTGGGAAAGCAGCAGCGGGTGGGGCTGGTGGTGTGATGAATTGGGAGATTGGGATTGACATGTATACACTGATATGTATAAAATAGATAAGTAATAAGAACCTGCTGTATAAAAAAATAAATAAAACAAAATTCAAAAGTTCAAAAAAAATAAAAGGCCTTTTCTATTAAAAACTATATATATATAGACATATATATAGACATATATATGGTAGCTAAACATGAATATCAATTAGATTAGTTACAAATACAAGGAAAAACAATTTAGAGAGTTAACGGCTAAGGACATCTTAGTGCCTTTTCCGTTAACGTGTGACTATAATGGATCATTGTATAGTTTGCCCTGGTCTTCTCCTCATCACGTGTAGAATTAATCCATATCAAAACTTTCTTGTACCCAAACCTGAAGGTTTGTCCACAGCTGTCCAAAGTTTACCTCGACAGCTTCTCTTCCATCCTGGATATCCTTTCCCTAGCATTCTGGACAATGAACCCTCCCCTCTGATTCTCCACTGTTGGTGGAGATAAGATAGATGGTACAAAGCATGCCAAGAGACTTCACAGGGTGGCGGCCCCTCATTGGGTCATCAGAATCCAAATTTTGCCAATTCATTAATTTACCATGAGAAACACAACCGCCAGAGGGAACAGTCTCTTATGCCCTCCAGGCCAGCCAGCACATTTACTGTTTTGACATTTCCACAGGAAGCCAAATTACAACTTGGAAGTTGCATGGTGAGCAAGGAATCCCAGTAAGGGAGGCAGATGCATGATCAAATGATGGATGCGAATAGGTAGAGTTGTCTGATGCCTCCATATCCCTCAAAGGAATTTTCCCACCCAGACACCCAAGCAGCACCCATTTCACGGTGGCAATTCACCCGAGTTGTAGACAAAGCTTTTAGGAAAAATATTATCTGAGATGCTTGTGTTACTGACTGTGGAACCCGAAAAGGAGTGGGCAATACCAAGCCTCAGAATTAAATCTGATTACTTTGGTCTATAGTTCCAACAGAAATTGTTTCAACATTTAGTCAGCATGTGCCTGGTATGTTCTACGTGCCAGGCACCATGCTAGAGTGATAAACAAGACAAGAACTCTGCCGTCAGGAGTCTCATAATTCATTAGGAAGCAGACATGTTGGCCGGCAGTTACGAGGCAGGGTAGCGTTGGCTGTAACAAAGGCTTGTTCTAGATACAGTGGGAGCTCAGGACAAAGGGCCTAACCCTGCCTAAAGGTCAAGAAAACCTGCACAGAGGCCAAGGAGCTTAAGCTGATCCTGCTTCAGTATCTGATTTTCACAAGGAAAGAAAATGCATTTTTATGATTATGTATTACCAATAATACAATCACATAGAGGACTGCTGTTAGTCTTATGGTACATTTCTGTTTAATTTTATACATTAAGATTTGTACATACAAATTTGGAATCACACAGTGTCATGCTGCTGTCACTTAGCAGGATAACACGAGTTGTTCTCCTGTGATGTAATAAAAATACATTAAAAAAAAAAATCCTTGCCCCAGAGGTAATTCCATTAGAAGAAAAATCATGTTTTACAGCCATCACTTCAAACAGGTCATTTGCAATTTCTTGCTAGGATTGTTATCTACCCATTTCCCATAAGGCCCAAGCTAGTAGTAAGCAACTAATTATTCTAAGAGGCTGTAAGATAGAAATTTACTCAACTTCTTCCTGAGTTTCTCTACCTCAACCCACAAAATAATATTTGCGCGTGTGCTCACATGTATCGTAAGCATGTTCAGACTAGAGAGAAAAAGAGAAAAAAGATTTTGACAACCAGAATATTTATCTTACAATGTTAAAATAAATAATGTAGTTGTGACTTAGATCTTAAGGATGAATAAAAACCGAGTGTGAATGACATACTATGTAAAGATCAGCCTAAAATGACAGTTCCAATGCCTGTGACAGTATCTGTCAGCGTTCTCTTTTTGGCCGACCGACAAAGGACTACCCTGGAAAGAAACTCAGCCCTTTCTGGGCCTCATCTTCTACATCTATAAATCTAAAAGTCAAGGCTAAAATTAGGAATTATCGATGGCCTGGATCCAAAGGCAAATCCTGGCCTGGCTTCTACTTCAGGCAGGTGGAAAATACTGGTGGAAAGTTGGAGAGACACACAGAGCAACCTTGGCCACCTATTAGGATCACCTGGGGAACGCTGCCAATGCCAGTACCCCAGTCTCACCCAGACCTAGTCAATCAGAATCACTGGGACAGGGCCCAGGCATGTGTATTTTATAAGGCTCTTCATATGATTCCGATGTGCAACCACCGCCGAGAAGCCCTAAGCAAGATGGAGAACAGTGCACATAGGCAAAGAAACAAAAAACACAAACACACCTCTGCACCCTCCGCCTCTCTCCCACCAAATCAGAGCCAGGGAGGAGTTGAGGACCCAGACACTTGAGTAAAGAAAGTGTGACAGATACACATTACTATATATAAAATAGATAAACAACAAGGACCTACTGTGTAGCACAGGGAACTATATTCAATATCTTACAATAACTTATAATGGAAAAGAATCTGAAAAAGAATATATATATATTTATATATATTTATATATACATATATTTATAAATATATATACACATATATATATATAAACTGAATCACTTTACTGTACACCTGAAACTACACAACACTGTAAATCAACTATACTTCAATTCAATTAAAAAAAAAAAGTGTGGTGTTCTCTTACGATCTGGATCAGGAATGGCATATGCCAACAGATTACAACTCTTTGGGCCAAACTGTGGCCTACCTAAGAATATACATGTGTATATGTATGGGTGTATAAAGGTGGGCGTAGGGAATGTGTGTATGCATAGATACATGCTTTCAACATGGAGCCCAGGTAAGAACCCTGCAGTCAGCCATTCCTATCATCACAACACCGGTATAAACTGCTTTTCCACACCTTATCCAACGGCCTGCCGAGTGAGAGTAGGCCCCAGGGCTCCAGGCCACAGGGCGCTATAGAGAGCAGAGCTGGAAGGAGGGGCCTAAGCTCAGAGGGCACCAAAGATGCGCCGCCTCTCACCATTTCTTCGGCAGGCCTCAGTATTAAGAAGGAACTAACGCTCTTCGTATGCGCACGCACACACACACACACACACCCCTATGCAGACTGAAGGACAGGATGCCCAACTCCATATGAACAGTCATCTAAGACTCAGTGGCCCACGCACTGACCGAGAGTTCCGTTCCCACTCTGCCCCCTCTCCTTGGAATTGCAGAGAAGATGATCAGGACAGACCCTACAGACAGCCAGGCCCAGGAATCATCACTCCACTGGGCCAAGAGACAACCCAGTGAGCTATCCCAGCACTGCCACACCTGAAAGGAATCATTTCACTTCCAGCTCCCTCACCTGTAAGACAAGGTAAAATGATAATAACGTGTATCACAGGGTGGCACGACATTCCTGGGCTACACAGCAAAAATGCAAGAGAGACACCATCCGCCGTCCCACGTGCGCATAATCTTTCCCTTCCTGTTCTAGTGCAGGATCTTCGTTAGGAACTCCGGTAGCACGATTTGAGTCTGTTTTCTTATGTAAAAACATAGGGTATATAATCTAACCAACAGGGTCAAGGATCTCTGAAATCAGAAACTGGACATCAATACCTGTCATAAGCAGAAATTCGGTTTTCCTTGTTAGCAGGTCTCCAGCCCCGGGAGCAAGAATTGTGAGAAACCACAGGAGACGCCCGGACACCACCCCTACCCGTTGAGTGCTGCGAGGCCTGGCTGGGGCCCAGGGCCTAAGTGACAGTGCAGGTTTTAGGGGAGTCCACAGCTGACCAAGGATTCAACTTCTATGTAATCTGTACATGGAGTTGCCTCTCAGGGTTTCCATGTAAGTTTCTCTTGACTTAGTAACTTGCAGTCACCTACTTTCAACCCAAACCTTCATCTAAGGACCATGGCTCACACAGCTTTAGTCTGCGTGGGGAAACTGGCAGAAGCAATAGAAAACCTGCCCAGGGTCTCCCTCTGGGCAGGGGGCGGGCAGCACCTCGGGCTCCTGCCTGAAGTAAAGCTAGACATTTGTTTGTGCTGTACTCGGCAGAGGGTGAAATTCTACAATTTCAGTTTGAGGGTTCAACGTTTCTGCCTTATATTGATGATGACCCATTTCAACAAGAACAGTTCCTTTCTCTTTGCAAAAACTGCATGTCATTTCTCAACAAGAATCCTTTGCTTCTCTCTCTAAGAGCATGACTACTTTTGGCTGGCTTCTGAAGCACTGAAAACTTCCTTCCCATTATGGTTTCACTCTCTCACTTTCTTTGTAACTGTCCAGAGGCCTTTAGGTAATGTGACCCTGAACACGACTTTTTTCCCTCCCTCCACAGTAGGGATAACAAAGGCCTCGTTGTTGAAGGAAAAATGAATTAAGGTAAAAATGAAGTGAGTTTCCTGGGGGAGGCGAGAGGTACAACAAGAATCCTGGTCACCTGCTCAGCTGTTTCACCTCCACTGTAACTGATTCGTTCCCTAAGATCAGATCCGGAATCCATAAACAGACCAACGTAAGAGGCTCAGGAGTCTCCTTCCGGTGTAAACATCAGAGGACATTCAAACCGTCACCCCACTATCGTCCTGCACTCACACAGCTGGGAATCACCTGTCCTTAATTAAACTCCACTGCCAGCATGCCACTCCCTTGCACATAAACATATCGGCTACAAGCTTCAAGTTCAAATTCTGTTCGGTTTTCAAGGCTGTCTACACTCGGCCCCCTCCTTTAGCTATCAACAGTCCTGCTGGTCCCCTCAGCATCGCAGCATCCTGTGAACATGCCACCCTCATTCTCCAAGGCCCTGCTGGGAATGCCATCCTCTAGCTGCACACTCCCCTCCCCAAGTCCTCTAAAGTTTATCCCAATACATTTACGTCTTCAGGTTACCTCCCCTACAGTGGCCTGCCTTCCCCCAATGGCCACGGTAATTATGATCGAAAGCGCACAACTGAGCACTTAAACATCAACTGCCTAGTAGTTTGCAGTAGTCACTTAATACAGGCTGGTGCATCCAACAATCCCACTTCTGGGCACATACCCAGACAAAACTCTAATTTGAAAAGATACATGCATCCCTATGTTCACAGCAGCACTATTCACAATAGCCAAGACATGGAAACAACCTAAATGGCCATCGACAGAGGGATGGATAAAGAAGATGTGGTACATATATACAATGGAATACTCCTCAACCATTAAGTAGATGCACATATCTAAAAACCAAAAACAAACTCACGGATATACAGAACAGACTAGTGGTTGTCAAGGGGAAGGGGCGATGTGGGAGGGAAGGACTGGGAGTTTGGGATTAGCAGATGCAAACTATTACATATAGGACGAATAAACAAGGTCCTACTGTATAGCACAGGGAACTATATTCAATATCCTATGATAAATCATAATGGAAAAGAATATGAAAAAGAATATACATATGTATAACTGAGTCACTTTGCTATATAGCAAAAATTAAACACAACATAAATCAACTATACTTCAATAAATAAATAAATAAATAAATATATACATATATGCTGGTGCCAGTGCCCTGGTGAAGCTTGAAGACAAGGCACCATATGGGTACTTGCTACTTTCTGTATAAGGTATATGAGCCCTTACTACTTGCTGACGGATGGAGAACTTGGCATATCCTCTGGGATGATGTCACTACCAAGTTTAATGAGAGGGTCCCTTCAAAGCCAGTCTCTGAGAGTTCCTGACGATTCCCTGGCCCTCTCAGTTCTCTAAGATGAGGAAGCACTCGCTCTCCCCTTTGCAGCTGGCAGTGATGCTCTGGGGCCTTCGCTCACTGCAAAAAAACTCCCAGGTGTCACTGCACCCAAGTGCAAGACTTTCTGCCAGCTCCATGTAAGCCAAAACCACCTAATGCCTTTAAAAACAATTCCACTGAGCTTCCCTGGTGGCGCAGTGGTTGAGAGTCCGCCTGCCGGTGCAGGGGACACGGGTTCGTGCCCCGGTCCGAGAAGATCCCACATGCCGCGGAGCGGCTGGGCCCGTGAGCCTGCGCATCCGGAGCCTGTGCTCCGCAACGGGAGAGGCCACAACAGTGAAAGGTCCGCGCACCGCAAAAAAAAAAAAAAAAAATTCCACTGTCGAGATTAGAATAACCTCCTCTAACCTTATAACAGAGATTTTAACCACAAGCAACAAATCAATTCTGTGGCTTCTACCTTCCTTTTCAAAGAGCTAAGGAATTGACTGAGTGCGCCAGCGGCCTCAAAGTTAAATGTCAGCAACCGAGCCACGCCTTCGGATTCTGGCAGAACTGGAGGTTTCTCCGGGGAGGAGAATACTCTGCTCAGGGAGACAGATGTCCTAGAAACAATGTTTTTAAAGGGATCGTGGAGACTCCACGACCAGTACCTGAAAAATACGGGGTAGTCTGTTCACAAGCCCTCACGTGAAGCCAAGCTCCCTCCCTAGGGTAGCCAAGTCACACTGTTGACCCTGAGGACTGAAGGAAGCAGCCAGGTCCTGGCATCCCCCTCTATGAACGCCTGCACGCAGCACACACGCTGAAAAAAGCAAACAGGGATCTCCAACGCTAAACTGAAGGCAAACAGCTGAATACACCTTCTCACTCCCTTTCTCCCAAGTAACCATTATTTGAAACCCAAGATAGGGGGGAGTGGGGAGGAGGTGGGAGCGGGGAAGATTTCTAAAATTCCCAGCCTCTACAGATATGGTCTTCCTGGGCATGGAACTTCAGTTTGAATCCCTGGAATAATCCATCCATTGTAGAAAACAAGAAAAATAAATACACCTATTTAATTTAGACGCTCTCAAAGTGGAATTTGTGATGAATACCTTTAAAGTTGTGTTAAGTTTAACTTTGTAATGCTTCTTTAAAAATATCTCTGCGATAGTATCAGTGTGGACCAAACTACAGAAAGTATGCTTAACCTTTAAAGTAACAATTGAGTTCAACAGGGCCCTGTGATGTGAGCTATAAATAACAAAGAAATGAGTAAGACCACCCTTAGCCTTAGGATATTTTGATTCCATTCTGGAGACCACAGGCACACAACTATCCAAACTTCATCTCAGAGTAAGTGCTCTATTAAAGGGACACAAAGCTTTGGAGGCTCAGAAGTAATTCGTTACTACGCGATGATTGACAGAGGTGATTCGGAGCTAAAATAACAGGAGAAAGAGACTCCTGAGCTGAAGTGGAAAAAAGGAGGAGGATGTTAATCTGCTTCAGGGTGAGGAGAGGGTGCTAGTGAGGAAAGATGAGCCCCAAAAGGTAAAGGTGAAGCATAGGGACTGAGTCACCAAAGTGTTTGGTCTCTTTAAGCAATGGAGAATTCATTGGTGCTTGGGTATAGGTAAGGAGGAGGATGAAGCTGTATCTGCAGACCCAGAATCCAGTATTTAGGTTTAAAAGCCTATAGAGTTATCATATGATCCACCAATCCCACTCCTGGGCATATATCCAGAGAAAACTCTCATTCGAAAAGATACAAGCACCCCAATGCTCATAGCAGCACTACTTACAATAACCAAGACATGGAAGCAACGTAAGTGTCCATCAACAGATGAATGGATAAAGAAGATGTGGTACATATATACAATGGAATACTACTCAGCCATAAAAAGGAACGAAATAATGCCATTTGCAGCAACATGGGTGGACCTAGAGATTATCATACTAAATGAAGTCGGAAAGAGAAAGGCAAATACCACACAACATCTAAACTATGATACAAATGAACAGAAATAGAAAGGGGGTGGGGGACGGATAAATTAAGAGTCTGGGATTATCAGATACACACTACTATATATAAAATAGATAAACAATGAGGTCCTACTGTATAGTACAGGGAACTATATTCAATATCCTATAATAAACCATAATAGAAAAGAATATGAAAAAATATATATACATACAGGTATGTATAGCTGAATCACTTTGCTGTACACCAGAAACTAACACAACATTGTAAATCAATTGTGCTTTAATAAAAATAAATAAATAAAAGCACTAGCACATTATTTTCATAACACTACAGAAATGGAAAATAATTTAGAATTAGGTGGTTCAACTTTCAACTACTACCTATCATATCCGTGATAGTCAATCACCTCCAATTAAATACTAATAGTGTTGGAGAACCCTGAACTCACTGTGTGAGCCTTGGAAGCTGGGTCTACCACCCATTACAGAAGCCAAAAGGTCCCCTCCCTGTTCTAGCAGTTAGGAGGACCGAGGCCCAGTCAACTGATATTCCAACCAAAGACTTTGAATCTTGAGGAAATGACACAAAAACAAAGGATGCTGATAAAGTATCTATGGTAACAGTACCCCCAGGAGTCCAGGAGCAACAGTGGTATCCATGGTAGCCGCCATCATCACAAGACAAGTAGCCTAGCCCTGCCTGGGTTGCCGGTATATCTTCACCTAGGTTCCTGCTCATTTTCTGAGCCTTCCCATTAATATGTGAGCTGCCCAATATACTTCCAATAAATTCTTCTTTTGCTTAAGTTAGCCAAAGTTACTTTGCACTGCTTACAGTCAAGGACTTCTGATAGACATATATCATAGGTCTATATGTGGAATCTAAAAAAAGTATACACATGAACTTATTTACAAAACAGAAATAGACTCACAGACATAGAAAACAAACTTACAGTTACCAAAGGGGGTGGGGGAGGGATAAATTAGGAGCTTGAGATTAAAATATATATACTACTATATATAAAATAGATAAACAACAAGGACCTACTGTATAGCACAGGGAACTATACTCAATATCTTGTAATAATCTATAATGGGAGAGAATGTAAAGAAATAATATATACATTTATGTATAACTGAATCACTTTGCTGTACACCTGAAACTAACACAACATTGTAAATCAACTATACTTCAATAAAATACTTTTTAAAAAGAACTTCTTATAGATACAGAGACGTACCTTACAAGAAAATTTAATTGTTCTGACCCCTATTCTAAGAACACAACACTGTATGGTAAGTACTACATGACTTAGCACAACCTGCCTTGAATTATAGCAACTCGTGTCTATTGCCCCAAATACCCTTTGCACAAAACCTAGAGACATACTTGCAGTTTCCCCGAAGTTTCCTCCATCTGGAGGGCCTTTCTCCCTTTACGGAAAAAGGAAACTCTTACTTCGGCACACTCTAAATGCTAAAATATATACCCTGACTATCCAAATGTCTCTGGAAGCCCTCCTCTAGTGCCACTTCCTCCAGGAAGTCATCTACCCCTCCTCCCCCAATTTTGTATATGCCACTCACCTGCATTCCCATCACATTTCATGCATATTTATGCCGCAATATATTACATTGCCTGTGTATTTCATTTTTTTAGTTTTTTTTCTCTCCCCATTAACTTATAAGTTGATTAACAGCAAGGATCTTGCCTTATTCACCTCTTGTATCTCCAGTTTCCAGCAGGAATAAGATCAAAGTAAGTGCTCAGTACCTATTTATTGAATCAATGACCCATCTGCATATGTTCACAGTCCCTAGCAGTTTCTAGCACATAATAGGCACTCAATAAATACACATTAATGGAATTAAGATACATTTTAAAATAACCAATTACAAACATATTCTTAATTCTACAGAGCTTAACTCAAAGGCGAGTTGTCTCTTTCAATCTACTCAGGAGACCAAGGCTTGGTAAATGCTAGTGGGGAAAAAAAAAAAGGGAGAAAGCCATCTAGTGCTAAAACAGGTTAATTACAAGCATGCTGTGATCCAAATCCTGCAGGGGCTTTGTACATGTTAGAGGTAACAACATCACAGGGATTTTGTAGCTTAAACACAAATTCACATTTAGAGAAAGGGGCTCTTTGGTCCCACTCAACACCCACAGCAGATCCCAGAGCCCTGGGACTGTGTGCTAAATACAGCCCTTGGTTTCTGCTTCCTCACATGTCTGAGAGCTGGTGCAGTCGGGAGACCTCTAAGTGTGTCCACTCATGCACCGTTAAAAAGATAAATAAATAAAAGGAGTCATTGCAGTCCCACCACCCAGAGTCACAGGGAGTATACAATGAGAGCGTCCATGGTAAAAGGACCCCACCTACCAAGAGGAAATCATTTTTTAAATGCGGGTTTTACTATCACATCCAAAGGCTACATAAATATCTTGACTCAAGTACACATAATTATCACAATTCATATTTCATGTTGATGTATTTGGTGTTTAACTTAGCTAAAACTAAAAGTACCTGGACTTCAGAGATTCCTTTCCTCAGGTAAGTTTTTTCTTTTAAACCACTTTATTAAGGTATGATTAACACATAAAAAGCTGTACACATTTAATGTATACAGCTCGATGAGTTTGGGGATAAGCATACACCGTAAAACTATCACCACCATCAAGGTCACAGACATATCCATCACGACCCAAAGTTTTCTCCCACCCCCTCTATTATTTGTATGTGTATGTGTGTGGGGGGGGGGGGTTAAGATCTTAATCTATCCTCTTAGCAAATTTTCAGTATACAATACAGTACTGTTAGCTCTAGGCACTATGCTGTATAATAGATCGCTAGACCTTATTTACTTGGATCAGTTTTAATAAATAAGCCCTATATTAATTTAATAACTGAAATTTAAATCATCTTTAAACATACCCTATTTGTTTATACTTATCTCAGGACCACAAAGGGATTCTTTTGGGTGCCCTGCCTCACATTTTGTTCCCAGTGAGGAAAACAAATTATTACTAGCAGGTAAGCTCCATTGCTCAAACGTGTTTCTATCACTGTTTGCAGACAGTAAGTACTTAATGTTTTGGGAACAAAGGAAAACAAACAGGATGAAGAGCCTTAAAATAAACCCCAAGACTTAAAGTGACAACATGAATGCACAGCTGTGCTCCTCAAAGCTCCCTCTCACCCCCACTGCAGAGAGAGCAACAGTTCAGACACGAGGATCTTAGGACCCTCCAGCCTTCCGGATCCTAAGAGCGTGCTGTTGCAGCTTAGTGACCCCGAGAGGTCTGCCAGGCGGCAGCGTTTCACAGGGACTGGGACTCTGGAGAGGCAACTACATTTCTTCTTATCACTCCCGCCCACCCCATAAGTCAGTATTGGCTCATGGATGAACTACATAATTTAAAGCAACGAATATTCCCCAAGAAATTAAACATCCCTTTAGTAAGAAGAGTATAATCAATAATA
The DNA here is from genome assembly GCF_039906515.1 of Pseudorca crassidens. Taxonomy (NCBI): domain Eukaryota; kingdom Metazoa; phylum Chordata; class Mammalia; order Artiodactyla; family Delphinidae; genus Pseudorca; species Pseudorca crassidens. Next base: position 71,279,303 of record NC_090304.1, on the reverse strand, counting down.
GCAATTTACTGAGGGCCTATTAAGTGCAGGGATGATATAAAAATTATTGTATTTAATTATCACCCTATTCCCATTGTACAGACAGGGATACCAGACTCACGGTGGTAAAGTCACGTCCAGAGTCACAAAACTAGCCAGCAGCACAGCTCCTAAGCCCTTCCAACAGCAAAGCTCTTTTTACTATGCTATTCTGCCATCCAAAGATCCCCCAATCGTGCACACTTAATTTTTTTAATTGAAGTATAGTTGATGGACAATATTATATAAGTTATAGGTATACAATATAGTGATTCACAATTTGTAAAGGTTATACTTCATTTATAGTTATTATAAAATATTGACTATATTCCAGGTGTTGTACAATATAACCTTGTACCTTATTTTATACCTAATAGTTTGTACCTCTTAATCCCCTCCCCCCTCCCCCTCCCCACTGGTAACCACTAGTTTGTTCTCTATGTCTGTTGAGTCTGTTTCTTTTTTGTTATATTCACCAGTTTGTTGTATTTTTTAGATTCCACATGTAAGCAATATCATACAGTGTTTGTCATTGTCTGACTTATTTCACTTAGCGTAATACCCTCCAAGTCCATCCATGTTGCTGCAAATGGCAAAATTGCATTCTTTTTTACGGCTGAGTAGTATTCCATTGTGTGTGTCTGTAGATACATATTTACCACATCTTCTTTATCCACTCGTCTGTTGATGGACACTGAGGTTGCTTCCATATCTTGGCAATTGTAAATAATGCTGTTACAAACACTGGGGTTCATGTACCTTTTTGAATTAGTAATTTTGTTTTTTTCAGATATATACCCAGGAGCGGGATTGCAGTACACACTTAATTCTAAGTCCTCTCTTCCTGCCTAATTTCTTATATTAATGTTAGAGGAGTTTTGATGAAATGTCCTTGCTTGTGGATAATGGGGAAAGGCTCTGGGAAAGTTTCCTTCCCTCCATACATGCCTGCATAAATGCCAGTATATAGGAGACAGATTTGTGTTATTTCTTATAAAAGCTTAGAGTAATAAGAACACACCACCTGCCAATCACCAGAACACCAAGGCAGTTGATGAAACCAACCTTTCCATCCCTTCCATTTGGCCACATATTATTTTCATGATGGCGTCTCCACTTTAACAGTGAATCCTAAACCCGTGGTGTGTCAGAGTTACTCATGGATCATATTAAAATGTCACCTCCAAGCCCCCATGTCAGACCTGTAACATCGGGATCACCACAAGTACGGACCAGAAAGGAAGTTTTTGGCTATGCCTCCCAGCTGATTTGAATGCAGAGTCAGGTTTGGGAAGCTTGTACTTCTCTGCCATATAAGATCTTATATAACACATGAACTGAAAAGTTGTGGTCAACTGAAACTTTATAAATCGATCACATTTTAAGCCAAAACCTGTTAGATCTGAAGAATCCAAACAATGATGAACAATTAAAGGAGACAACTTTTCCTAAAACCAACCAGCCAACCAATCTGCATTGACTCCTTTAAAGTGAAAAATCCTTTGCATAAATGTGTTACTTTTTAATAAATTCAGACTTGAAGTCAATAGTTTTAGTGCCCTGTATTTCATAATAGTTAACCCAAATGACTGGTAAGGGAATATGACTATTTCAGCTACATCTGAAATATTGTTATAAAGATACAATAGAAAAGTGATCATACAAAAAAATACATCTAATTCAGCATGATGAGAAAAAGCATGGGAAACTGCCTACCATATTATATGATAAATACTTCTAAATCTGAAACTGAGAAATCACAGGGCCAACTATGCCAGCAAGTCATGTAAAACAAGCAGCTATCTAATTATAGGGAAGGAAGGCAAAGAAAGTAACATTACTGAGCACGACATGATACACAAACATTATCTCAGATAATTCTCACATCTCTGAGAATTAGGTTTCATTATCTCCTTTTTTCCTAAACAAAAAGCAGGAATGTCATGCTCTGGGTCACACAAAAATAAACAAATGGGACTTAATTAAACTTAAAAGCTTTTGCTCGGCAAAGCAAACCATAAACAAAACTAAAAGATACCCCACAGAATGGGAGAAAATATTTGCAAAGGAAGCAACCAACAAGGGATTAATCTCCAAAATATACAAACAGCTCATGCAGCTCAATATCAAAACAACAAAAACCCAATCAAAAAAATGGGCAGAAGATATAGACACTTCTACAAAGAAGACATAAGGATGACCAAAAAGCACATGAAAAGATGCTCGTCATCACTAATTATTAGAGAAATGCAAATCAAAACTACAATGAGGTATCACCTCACACTGGTCAGAATGGCCATCATCAAAAAATCTACAAACAGTAAATGCTGGAGAGGGTGTGGAGAAAAGGGAGCCCTCCTACACTGTTGATGGGAATGTAAATTGGTACAGCCAATATAGAGAACAGTATGGAGGTTCCCTAATAAACTAAAAATAGAGCTACCATATGATCCAGCAATCCCACTACTGGGCATATATCTGGAGAAAACCATAATTTGAAAAGATACATGCACCCCAGTGTTCATTGCAGCACCATTTACAATCGCCAAGACATGGAAGCAACCTAAATATCCATCAACAGATGAATGGATAAAGAAATGTGGTACATATATACAATGGAGTACTACTCAGCCATAAAAAAGAATGAAATGATGCCCTTTGCAGCAACATGGATGGACCTAGAAGTAAGTCATACTAAATGAAGTAAGTCACACAGAGAAAGACAAATATCATCTGATAACACTTACATGTAGAATCTAAAAAAAGTGATATGAATGAACTTATTTATAAAACAGAAACAGACTCACAGACATGGAAAACAAACTTATGGATACCAAAGAGGAAAGGTGGAGGGGAGGGATAAATTAGGAGATTGGGAGTAGCATATACACACTACTATATATAAAATAGATAAACAACAAGGACTTACTGTATAGCACAGGGAACTATTTCAATACCTTGTAATAACCTATATGGGAAAAGAATCTGAAAAAGAATATATGTATTATATATACACATATATATAATACATATACATATAACTGAATCACTTTGCTATACACTGAAACTAACACATTATAAATCAACTATACTCCAATAAAAATTAAGTAAATTTAAAAACAAACCTTTTCTTGGATATTCCTCTATATTCTATTATGTTAAAGTCTACTGGTCCATCTTTCACTTTGAAGGGACTTTTCTTTACCAGTGCAGGATTTCCTAACATCATACATTGGTCATTGGGAAAATAATGGTTCACCGAACTATGCAAAATCTTCCATACATGGAAATATTTCAAGTAAGCAATATCAACAAAATTGACAAAATCACATTTGTTATGACAACACAGATCGCAACCATCAAAGTCTTTTATGTATTAGGAAGTTGTCGAGCTCATGGTGGCAAATCCAAGTTTTCCAAGATTCTAATTTTCACTTGAAAGCTTGAGTCTTATCATTGGTAACAAATACTGTGCATTGATTTTCTTGACGTAACAGTCACCCTTTATTCACTTTTGAGAAAACAGCTATTAAATATCTAACTCAGAATAACCATAGTTTGTCGATTGTTCTTTGAACTAAAACTGAGAAAAGCTGCTATTAAGGTCACGATTCAAGTGCTTGTCACACAAGGGCTCCTCCTAAGTTTGCTGCAGCAGCACTTTATGTGTACTTCCCACTTCGTCACACAAGACACTACACAGATGTACTTGAGGTCGGAGATTTGACAGAACGGATCATCTGTACTGCTTCAACAAGACCATTCTTAAGTGAAACGGGCTTTTTATATTGTGTGCTGGTGAGAAGCAGCCTGACTTCTAGTACAGTCGGGGGCCACTGCCTTGATTCATGTGGACCCACCTGCAGTTTTACCCACTTTTGCTTTTGGACCATCAGTACAAACGTCAATACGGTGAAAAAGGCGCATGTCTTGGTATTACTAAGAAGATAAGTTTTAGGTCTCAGAAACCCCCAGCGTTCCACAAGCCACACTTTGAGAAACACTGTTTTTTGTTCTATAGCCTTTTCCAGCAAAAAATGTGAAACTTAAGGAGAATTCTAAGATGAAAAATGTTGCAAACCAGTCATACTTGAAAATGATTTACCTCCCTGCCCAGGCAAAGGAAGATGCCCACAGCCCCGAAAAGCTGGTGAGACATACAGAGAAGATGTACAGAGGTCCTTTGATGCAAAGTGCTGCTTGAACTCTGTCAGAAGAAAGATCCTGTTGATTACAGAAAATACATCTGAAGAGAGAGAGCAGCCCCTCTAGAAAACACCTGCATAGGAATGCATCTTCTTGCCCTTGAGGAATTCTTAAAAAAGGGAATAAAAATCAACAATGACATTTGATGGGCAAAAAGCCTCTGTGAGATTGCTATTAGGAGGTGGGGAGAAAAGAAACTGTAATAACTTGCCTGGTAGGAAGTCAGGCAATCTTTGGACAAAGGGAAGGATGTTAAGACATGATGACCGAAGAGAAAAGAGAATGATGCTGTCAAGCCAAAAGACTTGAGTATTAGAAAGATTTAAAGAATAAAAACGACAGAGGAGAAAATACCCACTGAATGGAAAGGAAGGATGTGCCGTGCTTTTTGTTCTGTCTTGACAAATCTGTTTCTTAAACAATGTAAGAATCCAGGCTCTACCATTTATTAGCTATGTGAGCTGGAGCAAATGAGTTAACTTCTTGGTGCCCATTACCTTACCAAGAAATGGGGATAATAGGACCTACTACATAGGACTGTTAACAAAGCTTAACTGAGACAATGGCAAGGGCTATGAGCAGTGTTCCAGCACACAGTAAGTGCTCAATACATTTTAGCTTCTTTTGATGAGAATGGGGAAACGGAACAAGAATCAAGGCTGTTGGATGGACCTAGAGATTATCATACTAAGTGAAGTAAATCAGAAAGAGAAAGACAAATACCATTTGATATCACTTATGTGTGGAATTAAAATATGACACAAATGACCTTATTTACGAAACAGAAACAGACTCACGGACATAGAGAACAGACTTGTGGTTGCCAAGGGGGAGATGGGGGAAGGCTGGAGTGGGAGTTCAGGATTAGCAGATGCAAACTATTATACATAGAATGGACAAACAACAAGGTCCTACTGTATAGCACAGGGAACTATAGTCACTATCCTGTAATAAACCATAATGGGAAAGAATATAAAAAAAATTTTAATTAAAAAATAAAATAAAAGCAAAACAACAAAAGAAAGAATCATCGCCGTAAACTTCACTTTCAAGAGAGGATCCAACCAGTGAGCTTTTTAGGAACAGCAGCAAGATGCTCGAGCAAACCAGAGGTGAAGGCTTTTAGAGTGGTTTAGGTCAGACTATTCAGCTGACCGACAAACAAGACTAAAAGTACACTTTCAATTTTCCAAGAATTTGGAATAAGGGACATCTTACAACACACAATTCCTCAGAAAATCAGCATAATGTTGTGGTCCTACTATCAAAAACCACAATAAAAGGATACACGGTGTCATCCAAAAGCTCTCCAAAACTCCTAACCTGTCTGGCCACCCTGGCACACAGGAGCCTAGGTGGACCTGGAGAAGGTGTCAGGAACCAGAATCTAACCTGAACACCGTCAGCTGCTCCGGAGGCTCCACCCTCACACAGAAGGACAATAGGGTAGTTATTTGGAGTCGGGGTGGGGTGGGGGGGGAGGCAGATTTGTCCTTTGTACTGAGAATTACAAATAATTCAAAAAACCCTCCTCTCCTTGTCACCTGTGTTCCATGACTTTTCTTTCAATCCACCGGTGGTATAACAGGATGGAGGTCAAGGTGTGAACTCCAAATCTCTTCTCTGCATCTCCTGCAGTGAGTCCATCCCTTTCACTGTCAATGGAGGAAAAAACTGACCCTTTACTACCTATGATCCTGAAAGCCTAGTCCTTCAGGATCATAACACAGGTGGCAACTAAAAGCCTATTTTCATCCCCAAGCAGTAAGTCTTATAACTGGCCAGTAAAATGAAAAATCAAAGAATAAAAATGGCTGACCTCGCTTCAAGATGTATAATGTATCAGTTGACTACAAAGACCCACTAGAACATTTCCTCTAATGCCCAGTGCAACAAGTAACTGACTAATTCCTCCAAGTCAAGGGTTTCAAAACTGATTTACAATAATTTCTCTGAAAAAAAGGCCTGAATCAATATGACCAGAACATAATGTAACATTTCTGGAGATCTGAATCTCAGGTCTGAATCAACACAAAGGTCATCAACGTGAGCGGATTTCACTGCTATGTTGATGAGGCTTAAGTTTAGTTCGGTGGAGGTTTCTAGGTGATAACCAGAATTAAGAGCCTGAGGGTTGTTTTCTTCTTAACTTCTTAAATGGATGAGCAAACAACAGATCACAGATTCCTAAATCCTTTTTCTATATGATGAAATAAGGCAGATTTTGCAAACAATGATGTATAACTAGCACTAATTTTCCACTGGTCTTCCCAGATAGAACAACTCACTCAAATCAAAGAGAAAATTGAAACGTGAATGTAGACAAAACGCGTGCTGTCGCCATAGAACGTCTCATATGACTCCCTGACTCATGCCCCACCTGGTGGTTTTCCAAGGGCTCCCCTCCCTCATCTGGGAGAACCTACTGACTCTGATCTGGTCCTTGTCGGTCACGATTCCAGCCACCTGAGCTTCTGGCCAGTCCTCCAGGGCTCCATGTCCCTTTTCAACAAATGGCATTCTTCAGGTCTAAGACCTGCACTGTTCCTACCCACTTCTAGTTCTCAGACTGGCTGTCACTTTCTCCAGGGAGACCAAAAATGACAAACCCAGGATCATGATTTTTAAATTATGACTTAAATATGATTATGATTTTTTAAAGGGGGAGGGCAGGAAAAAAGAAAGAGAAAAGAAATTTTTGAAAAGCAAAACTAAAAGACCAGGACAATACTGATTTAGCCACCCTATCAGACTCAGAAAGCAGCTGATTTATGTGAAGGTTCTGAGCTATCTTTGGATCAATCCTCTAAGAGCAGTTCTTAGTGAAAAAGAGCTGAAGCAAAAGGCCATGGAGGTCTTTAAGGCTGCAAGTTAAGTCAAGGGCATTAGAAGGCTACAGCCAGCCAATGAAAAGAAGTCTGCCAATTCGAACACTTTTTTAAACAAGATGACTTTTTCAGAACTCGATCCAGAGCATATTCTATCACTGAACTGCTCTGCAGTGCTGATGACTCTGGTCTGTTCTGTGGGTGCTGACCAACTTCCACCTAGCAAGTGTCCAGGGCTCTCACAGTCCAAATCTTTAAGAAATGGGAAACATCATCAGCATAGGGCTTTCCAGTGTATCACCGAGTACCTCTTGCACACAGAACATGTATGTGAATTTTTACACTAATTCTATCGTCATTTTGCACCCTCAGTTACTACCTATTTTAGTTACTATCCTATTTCAACAATGAGTAGGAAAGCATCCTCTTGGAAGGTAACTGTGGTGCTTATATCTAAAAAATGAGACTCACTGTCCACAAATATTTGTATTATCTATATACCTTTCTCCCCCCACCCTCAATTCAAACAACACATCACGTTAATTGATGTTTATAATGATGATTCTGAACGATCAAGAAGAAGTTACACAAGGCAAGAGCTGAGGGAGTGGAGGGGCGGAGTTGGGGTGGGAATCAATCTTGCAGGAAAACTGCCACATTTACCTTTACACAGAAAATTCACATCTTCAGAACAATACATTCTCTAGGTGGTCCAAATGCTGAGGATTTACTGTGTGCTCAACTGTTAATACTTTATCTTAATATTGGCGACATGATTCTTATGATGACTTTAGCAGTTTCATACACGTCTGCAAATTCCTTGACACTCCTGTAGAAAGGTGAGCTCCCCTTCCCTTGGATTTTGGCAAGCTTTTAAGTGCACTGCCCAATGAAGAACGACAGAAGTGACTCTAGGTGACTTCCAAGATCAGACCATAAAAGGCAGGGCAGTTTCTATCTTGTTTGCTGGGATACTCACATCTGGAGCTCTGAGCCACCCCGCAAGAATTCTGACTAGCCTGATGCTGTGAGGAAAGGCCACTTGAAGGGGCTCCAGTCTGCAGACCTAGCCTTCAAGTGCATCCCAGCCCTGATGCCAGACAGGTGAATGAAGGAGCCTCCAGATAACCCGATCCCAAACCATCCAGTCACCCCCCAGCCTCCTCCCAGCACACTGGAGCAGAAACAAACCACCTCATCCCCGTCTGAAGTCCAGATCCACAGAATCTGGACGCAGAATAAATGAGTGTTTGAAGCCAGTAGGATGAGGCAATTCGTTGCACAGCAATGGAACATGGGTGATAACTAACACACGACTCTTTTAATGTGTCAGATATTGTTCCTGGCACTTTACGTATTTTAACTCACATAATACACATAAATTCTTACAATGATCTTTGGAGGTAGGTGTTACTATTATCCCTATTTAACATATGAGGAAACTACTGAACAGAGAGGTTAAGTAATTTGCCCAAGATGACAAAGCCAGTGAGAGGCACCGGTGGGAAGTGACTCCAGGTTTCCAGCTCTGGAGTCTTAACCATTCAGCTCCACAGATGAACACATCACAACTGGCCCATTAGGCCCACCTCCCATCATCTCTACTGAGTGTCCTCCACTAAGTCACACTCACACATCTAGTAATTCCCTGGTTGCATCTGTGTCCTCCATATACCCTCCCAAGTTCCCTGGCAGGGAACTCTTCCATGCTTCTAGAAGTCACGATATCTGTCATTTCAACACGTTTCCTCTTACGCAGTCCACAGTGAAGACAGAATACTTGAAAGGCAGTTATTAATCGTTTCTTGGCCTTCGTTTCTCAGAGTGGAATAAACCAGTTCACTTGCCTTCTGTTTTCTGACATTACATTCCTTTTAGAATATAAATTCCATAGGTGCAAAGGACATACACCCCACACCGAGTTCAGTTCCACGCACGTGAGAGACCTCAAATGTCAAATGGAGGAACTATATCCTTTTACTGTATCCTCACCAAATTCTCCACCTCAGTATTGACTTGCACAGTCCAGAGTTAGTAAATCAACAGATTTTTATTGAGCAGTGAGAGCTTCTGTATCCAAAATTTTGCCTAATTTATATTCTGTCCCCAAATAAGAAATGTCATGCTCCCCAAATGTTCAACATGTACCATCCTAAGAGAAGTTGAAACTAATTCAGAGTAGTTTCAATTAGAATATTTGTGATTTCTGCCTAACTACTAAATTTAATCCTACAAAAGCTGTTCACTTTATGAGCAAACTTAATTACACAGAGCCCATTTTATGGTCCTAGACTACAGTGTGATCTTGGACAGTTAACAAATGCCATTAAAATATAAATATTTGTATTTCTTTCCATTATTTTCCACTCCATATTCCTGGAATTTATTTTGGAGAAAGTTGAAGGTAAGTAACTTCAGAATTTGGGGAAATTTTAGCTCTAAACTCGGGACCAAGATAATCCCTATTTCGGAGTAGACCTTTTCAGATATACCCTTTCCTTTTTTTGGATGACTACTTTACAGGAGCAAATCTAAAAGTTAGCTAAAGTGAATTTATTCACCACTTTTCATGCTGCCGCGCATTTTGGACCTACCAGGCCAGTCACCACCATGGGGAAGGGTGAGTGTGACAGGATTCTGTCCTTTTACAAACCTCCAGCTTCTAACCTCACACCCCCATTATCTTCAAGGTTTGCGTAAATGGTTTTGTGCTGGTTACAGTACTTTCCCAGGTGTCTTCATTGAAGCCTATTGGGATTTCAGAAGACATTTTCTTTTTCTCTTCCAGATAAAGGAACATTAGTCCCTGTCTCCTTTCAGAAACTAGAGTGGGGTTACGTGTGTTCTGCAGTGAGTTTACGACTATGCACTAAGGAATGTCCACTGCCTCCACGAGTTTCCATAAATCTGAGAAAGCACATTCCCTAGTCTCTGTGCCTATCCTTCCTCCTCCTCGCCCCATTCCTCAGAAAAGATCCCAGACTCTCCCTCTTGTCTGCCCTCACATCGTTTTTTTTTTTTTTTTGACAATTATTGGCTCATCCTTTAATGTATGAGGAGATTTTATAAATGGATAAGCAAAAGTTTAACATAAATAGAAAGTTTTCAGGAAAACAGATACAGGTAGTTTATAAACATGTAAAACGAAGCTAAATATCACTCATAATAAACAAAAATTTAAAATATAACAGTCTTTTGTCTATCAGATGGTAAAATTTTAACAAAATTGAATTGGGGAGAATTTATGGGAAAAAAATAGAATCTCTGGATGGCAACTTGGCAATATCTATTAAAATTCAAAATGTACTTATACTGTGGTTATCATTCTAGGAATTTATAGTAGATATATATTAGTACATTTGCAAAGAAGTATGTAAAAGACAAAGTACTGCCTGTAATATCCAATACTGAAAACAAACCTCACATCCCTAAAATGAGGACTGATTATAAATTACAGAGTTCATATGAGTGAACAAATTGCTCTCACATCCTTCAACCTTTTCCCACATCACCAGGATGAGCAACCTAGTTGCAGTGATTTTAGGGACCCGTCCCTCAGGAAACAGGGCCTTACTAGAGAATTTTACATTCTCTCCTTTCCCCAGACTTGCCAGATAGAAAGACTCACTCACTAGAAACTTGGTGGTCAGAGCCCTTCAGAGCACAGCTCGTGGAAGGAAGGGAAAGGCCTGCCTCACGCCTGCTCTCAGGGGTTCCGTTCCTGGGCCACGCCATCCGGAGCAGCCCTTACAGCTGAGAAGCAGCAGCTGGAAGGAAGATGCCTCCTTCCTCCGGGGCACAGGGCCACAGGGTGTGTGTGCGCCCCACCTCACACTGAGGAGGCAGAGTGAGCCTGAAAGACATGACATCTGTCATCCTTTTCCTGACCTGCCTGTCCTGAGAGGGGTGGAGGGAGGGAGGGAGGGAGGACAGAGTTCATCAGAAGAGGTGGGAGACAGCAAAGTGGGAACACCTGTCACATGGCTCCCACAGAGTCCAGGTAATGAGGAGTCCGGCTGGTTGGGTTGTGGAGACACGTGAAGGGCGGGGACATATGCGAGAACCATCCTGGGGGTCAACTGCGAGGACCTGGTGACTGACTGGATGCCGGGGAGTAAGGAAAGGAACTTGACAGTTTACAGAACACGTTCAAAGGAGGCAAGAGTGAGGATGACGCAGCGCGGAATGGCATCCGAGCAAGTCCAAACTGGGGCCACAAACCAGACGAGTGAGCCCCCAGCCTCCCACGAACAAAGGCTGGTTCAACAGGGCAGCCGACCCAAGGCGGAGGAGTCCAGGCCGCCTCTGGATCCTCCCCAGGAGAAGGGGGTCTCAGGGCTAAATCCAGCCTAACATTTCCATTTGTTTCTCTCAAGGACCAGATTCCTGGAAGAATCCCATGAACTGAACCAAAGCCTCGAATATCCCCTAGAAACAGTAGACCACACCCCCCCTTGATAACAGCCTGCTAACTTGATAAACTCCATGCCCAGATGCCTTGCTGACCCACCTTCCAAAGGAAATGAGCCTCCGAATTGCCAAGTGGCAAAGTGAGGTTCAAGCTGACAGGGCAGTATCCCCGCGGTATTTTCTCCCCATCAGTCACACCAGACTTCCAAGGGAAGAGTGGTACATTTCACTCAAAAACGTGCCCCGGGGACTTCCCTGCTGGCGCAGTGGTTGAGAGTCCGCCTGCCGATGCAGGGCACACGGGTTCGTGCCCCGGTCCGGGAGGATCCCACATGCCGCGGAGCGGCTGGTCCCGTGAGCCATGGCCCCTGAGCCTGCGCGTCCGGAGCCTGTGCTCCGCAACGGGAGAGGCCACAGCAGTGAGAGGCCCGCGTACCGCAAAAAAACAAATGTGCCCCGGTCCCACGATATGAAGCCCAATGATGCTGCCTTCAGACAAACAGGGCTAGCATCCCTCTAGAATAGCACTGGCCAGTAGAACTTGCTGTAATGATGGACATGGCTCTCAGGCACTTGAATCGTGGCCCATATGACTGAGGACCTGAATGTTTAGTTTCATTTAATTTTCATTAATTTAGATGGCCACATGTGGCTAGCGGTTAACATGGAAGGTATAGATCTAGAACTTTAAAAAAAAGAAAGAAAGAAAGAAAAATCTGGGGGCCAGATTAAGCTGCGAGGAAAAAATCATGGAATTTTAATTCTCCACTGAGAGGAAGCGGACTCTCTTAACAGTGCAGCACCTGCTCAAGCTTTTTTCCAGCCCCGAGCTCTTCTCCGGTCATTACAACTACACATCAATGAGCCTCCAAAACATCGCAGCTTGGAAAGCCCTCGGAGACCCTAGCCCAAACGCCGGTCCACTGCAGGTAACTTCTCCACAGTGTCCCTGAACATTTCTAAGCAATCTTTACCGAGTACCCCCAGCAGCAGTGGAACTCAGCATCGGGAGAGGCAATCCACCTCCAAATCCAAGGACACTCTTCCAAAGGGAAATCAAGGACGCTCAAAATAATAAGAAAACAAATTTTGCACCATGCTTTACCTCTTATACGGCCCTTTAAAAGGCATTATCTCAGGTAAGCCTCACCATAACCTTAGGATATAAGCATTAGTAAACACATTTATTTTACAGAAGTTAAGTGAATTAGCCAAGGTGATATGGCTGGTATATGGTCACCATTTACCATAACCTGGCATGTCTTCCAAGCACTGAGAGATCAAAAGACAGCCGAGAGAAGGAAAAGTCGGGGTGGGGAAGGGGGAAGGCATGGAAGAGGGATTAGAGGAAAGGATACAGTCATGTACATCAACTAGGAACCTCAGAAATCAAATCTATTTCGATCTCAACCATTAAACATGAACAGAATCAGTTCCAAAGAGTAAGGTACCTCAGTCTAGGTCTAATTTATAGGGGCCAATGCTCTAAAATCGTGCTTCTCAAAGTGTGGTCCCCGAACCAGCAGTGACAATATCACCTGGAAACTTGTTAGAAATGCAAATTCTCAGGCCCAATCCAAGACCTGCTGAAACAGAAAGTCTGGGGCTGGGGCCCGGCAGTCTGGTTTTAAAGAAGCCTTCTTGACGATTCTGATGTCCACCCACGTTTAAGAACCACTGCTCTACAACTGTACATCTAAGGCGCAGTCCGTTTCCTCTGGGAAATAAACAGCTTGGTCATCAAAGGAAAGGAAAGGGAGCTGCCAGTAGTGAAGTTTGGGACACAGTGACATCAGCCCTGGCTTACTGTACCTCGGGTAATAAGGACCCCAAACTCTGAACTAGCTCAGGACAGCACACACCTCCTACCACCTCCTGTGGTCAGGGCGGAGAGAAAACTGTTCTTTACTCAGAAACTCTTGGTTTAGAGGTAGGGAAAAGGTATATTCTATAAGGAGCACTAGGTCGTGAATAGAGTATCCTAGCTTCTAACCTCAATCAATAAATAATATTTGTAAACAACAAGGTCCTACTGTATAGCACAGGCAACTATATTCAATATCCTGTAATAAACCATAGTGGAAAAGAATATGAAAAAGAATATATATATGTATAACTGAATCACTTTGCTGTACAGCAGAAACTAACATTACATTGTAAATTAACTATAAGGACATAAAATAAAATTTTAAATAAATAAACAGTATTTGGTATACAGCTCAGTTTTCCCAAGTGTGAAAAGGCAAGCTTCTATGAGTAAGAACTGGGATTCCAGTTTCTCAAAGAAACAGATACATGAGAAAACACATAACATTATAAAACCATTTGTCTTTCTGCTATGTTACTACTACTACTACTAATAATAATAATGATAATAATAGGCATTTACTGAATGCTTTGAATGTGCCAGCACTGAGCTAAGTGCTGTATGTGCATCAATTCATTTCACCTGCATGCAACTCCACCAGGTAAGAACCATTACTGTCTCCACTGTCTCCATGAAGTTGCACGGGTCTGAGATCACACAGAAAGGAGGTGGCATGGCCAGGAAGCAAACTAGGGCCAGGAAGCAAACTAAGTCCATCTGACCCTAAACAATCCAAAATATTACTGCCTTCTTCATTTTGACACATATTCTAACTTTAAATCAATTCAAGCTTACTCATACTCAGTTTTAAGTACTGCATTTTCTTTTTTTTTTTTTTTTTAACCTATTATGCCATGTGCTGTTCAAGAAAGTCCTCAACCACTCAGTTTGCCCTAAGTCCTTCAGCCTGTGCTCAAGAACCAGGGTAACCCACACTGAAGAATTCATGTCAGTAAAATATCTAAAAACTAGATCAAAGGCAAGAACCCATTTTCTTCCCACCGTGCTTGGGCAACATGCCCAGGGAAGCCCTCCCTGACCACCTAATCAAAGTGAGACCTCCCTGCTGCTTCTCTTCTCTGTGCCCCCAAATACATCACGCTCTTCTCTTCTATCATAATATTAACACCTGGGAATGTCCACATACCACCTCACCAATAGCGAGCTCTGGAGAGTGGGAACTATGCCTGATTCACCCGTGTGCTTCCAGAGCACTAAATGCATAATCAACACCTAAGAGATGGTTTAGAAGATGGATAGCAAGACATACACATTCTTAAGAGGGTAAAAGTGAACTACAATTTGAATATAAAATGTAAAACCATGAAATTTTTTTTAAAAAATAGAAAATCTTTGGAATATTAACCTAGGCAAAATGTTCTTAGATGTGACACCAAAAGCACAATCCAGAAGAGGAAAAACTCAATAAATTGGATGTTAGCAAAATTAAACATTTTTTTCCTGCAACTGAAAAGACAGACTACATACTGAAAAAAAATATATACGCAAGCCACACATCTGACAAAGGACTCATATCTGGAATATATAAGGAATTCTCAAAGCTCAATGGCAAATAATAATAATAATCCAGTTAGAACACGGCAAGACAGGAGCAGACACTGCACCACAGAGGACATACAGGTGGCAAACAAGCACATGAAAAGATGTCCAACGTCATTAGCCATTAGGGAATGCAAATTAAAACCATGATGAGATTAAAAAATTTACTGGGACAGCTAAAATAATAAACAAAAGCTGGTGAGGATGCAGAGAAACTGCATCTCTCACACATTACTGGTGGCAATGTAAAATGGTAGACACTCTGGAAAAGTTTGACAATTTCTTAAAAAACTAAACATACACCTACCATACAAAACCCAGCAATCCTAATCCTAGGCATTCGTTCCAAAGAAACAAAAACTCTGTCCTCACCAAAACCTGTACATGAACGTTCATAGCATCTTTAACTGTAAGAGCCAAAAACTGAAAACAACCAGGTGTCTTTCGGTGGGCAAATGCTTAAGCAAACTGTGGTCTATCCACACCAGGGAATACTACTCCGCAATAAAAAGGAACAAACTAGTGATAAAGCAATAGTCTGGGTGGATCTCAAGGGTATTATGCTGAGTGAAAAAGCTAATCTCATAAAGATCACATACTGCATAATTTTATGTATGTAATATTCTCAAAATTATACAGGAGAACAGAGTGGTTACTACAGTTTAGAGATGGAATAGGGGGAAGGGGAGGGTGACCATAAAGGGGTGGCACAAAGCAGGGCTTTGAGGTGATAGAATAACTCTGCATCTTGATTGTGGTGGTAGCTACAGGGAGCTACACATGTGAAAAAAAACTGCACGGGAGGATAACACACACAAACCCGAATGTTGGCACGTAAAACTGGTGAAATCTGAATATGGTCTGGATCGCACCAAGGTCCATTTCCTGGTTCTACTGTTGTACTCTGGTTATGTGAGATGTTACCAATGGGGGAAACTGGGTGAAGAGTACAAGGGACCTCTCTACTATTTTTGCAACTTCCCATAAAGTTATAATCATTTCAAAACTAAAAGTTAAACAAACAAACAAGTGAGCTACAGGCATTTTACTTAAAAACAAAACAAACAAGAAAAGAGGTGTACATATAGCTGCAGTACTGGCCAGTGAAGTCCCAAATACAGATTGAAACACACACAGTAGGATCATGTGACTTTATTATTCTTTTTAAGTTAAGCCCAATTCTCCAGAGGCTTAACAGGGATACATTTCCTAACACGTTAGGGCTACTCCCCCCGCCCCCCCAATAAAGGGAGAAAAAATGCCTGATGTGTGAGACACTTTGGGAGTCCAGGAGTCTGGTCCTAAGAGCCTGGAATGAATATACCCTACGATTTCACAAGGATGGAGGCCAAGGGCCTCACAAGTTAGAGAAGAACTCAGAGTGGTGGCAACACGCAAGCCCAGGCGTGCCTCCGTTCCAGAAAATGTAGTGTACGGATCCACCCACAATGGCCAAGATTTAAATGTTGCCTTCCCTCACAAAACAAACCAACAAAATAAAACAATTTTTTTAAATCGCTAAGCAAACAAATAAAAACCTCAACAACCTCAGACTATTTCCAACGAACCTTATAATTATGTCCTCTTACTTGACCTCCAAGTTACCCCTTGCTTTTCAAGTATTCTATTGCCTAGTGAATTCTGGGACATAAGAACCTACCAAAACTAATGAAAGAATAGGAGGAGAAAAATTATTCAAAACACTAGAGAATTTCCTGATCTAAGCTTTCATATGCATTTAAAATGCAGATAGCTACTTGCAAGGAGTGAGGATGTTACTCTGGGAGAATTTTGCTTATCAGGACTACTAATGGGTCTTACAAAGTCACTTCCTTTTTAATGTATTGGCCTGGAAAATCAGATTTTTACGATTTTCACTAGCAATTCCTTGTTTTCTAAGTTGTTCATTATTTTTTTCTTTAAAAAGCTTTACGTTATACAGTGCTTTATCATTTTCAAAGCATTTTCACAAATTGCTATGAAGCACTGGTACCTAGGGGCTGTACTTTTCAACAGAACTCTCACCAGCCAGACTGCCATCTAATTTCAATTAGGTCGGTCATCTTTCCCCCAGGCCCTGGGTCTACAATTCTCCACAGGGGTAGACTTAAAAAAAAAAAAAAAAGCAGAGCTCTATCCACAGAAGCCTCCAGACGAACTGGCCAAGGGCAGAAGACACTCTCAAGTCTAATCAGCAGAGTGCCTTCCCAGAAAATCACTCACATTTCTGCACTCCTGTGCTTTTCTTAACAGCACTTTAAAATCTCATTTAAACCGAAAGTCCTCCATTAGCTCGCATGAACAGATGTATTTTTAAGTGCTTTGATCTCCACATGCCCTTCAGTACATTAGTATTCTTCACCCCCCACCATCACACAGAACCAAAAGACCAAGACTTGGGTGCATTTTAAAAAGAAGGGAGGGCTTCCCTGGTGGCGCAGTGGTTGACAGTCCGCCTGCCGATGCAGGGGACACGGGTTCGTGCCCCGGTCTGGGAAGATCCCACATGCCGCGGAGCGGCTGGACCCGTGAGCCATGGCCGCTGCTGGACCCGTGAGCCATGGCCGCTGAGCCTGCGCGTCCGGAGCCTGTGCTCCGCAACGGGAGAGGCCACAACAGTGAGTGGCCCGCGTACCGCAAAAAAAAAAAAGAAGGGAGAGGGGACTTCCCTGGTGGTCCAGTGGTTGACTCTGTGCTCCCAATGCAGGGATCCTGCAACAAAGACCCGGTGCAGCTAGATAAGTAAACATTTTTATAAAAACTAAAAATACTAATAAAAAGAAGGGAGTGGGAGTGGAGTGAAGAGCACCTTCTCTCCTCCTATCCACTTGCAGAGTTCACAAGGGTTTCCTCATTTATCTTGAAAAATGTATCTCACAAAAGCAAAGTATACCCATCCAGAAACTAAACATCCCCCATGCCCCACCAGGGAGAGTAGAGGCAGGCAGCTCTAAAGCCTTCTACTCTATGCCCTACTCCTTTTAATTCTGGTCAAATCAGTGGTTTCCAACCCTTTGCTCCTCTGTAGAACAGTTCAAAGTGTATTAAGGATTGTGCCCACATTGCTTCCATAAAAAGCATTATAGTAGATGTACTATGATGATCAGAGCAGCGTCCTGGGAGATAAATGTCACACTGGTCTAGATGCTTCAAGAACTTGCAAGCTGGAGAGACACCAATGCTTAACTTGGGTCGGACGTCCACGGAGAGCTGCCGGGTCCAGGAGTGGTGGACACCCCAGAGTGGTGGACAGCCCGGAGTGGTGGGCAGCCCGGAGTGGTGGGCGGCCAGGGGAAATCTTAGCTTGGCAGCGACACACTGGCCAGTTTTGGAAGCAGAGAGAGAGAAATGACTATTCAACATTTCAAGCCCAGACTTTTCACTTCCTGAAAAGGAAGGAAATTTTTTGGAATAGTAGCTGTTAATAATCCCTCTATTCTGGTTGTATTGCTTATAGCAAGTAACGTTATTGTTTGGGGTAGTCCAAAGCATCTTCCGGCATCATAAATGGCTCTAGTGACCCACTATCTCCAACACCACCAAGGACTTTAAAAAGCAGTACAAAAACTCGATTCTCCTAACATGCCTCGGAAGAAGAAAACGGGCAACCGTGTCCGCACTGAATCAGGACAGGGCAAAGGAACTGAGGGGGACCGAGGGCGGAAAATGTTCGGTCCCAACCTCAAAGGCTCCGAGGCCCATCGTCAGGGCCACGTCTACTGAAGCCTCAGTTCAGGTGATCCACACACTAGCCGGGCATTTTCCAAAGCATGTGCCACTCGGGGACAGGAAACCGACGCCAAAGCCAAAGAAGCAAAGACCCTTCGAACAAAAATGGAAAGGGAAAGTCTTTACAGCCACCAATCAAGATACTAGAGAGTAGGGCGTGGCGAGGCGCGGGAGCTGCGGGCAGGCAGCCGGATTCTCAGCCTGGGCTCCTAAGAGGGAAACTTGGAAAGGTCGCCGCGGCGGAGGCCCTAGAGGTGGGTGCGAGCCAGCGCTCGTCGGTTTCGCCGCCCGGTCCTCCAGCCCGGCTGCCCACGGGGCACGTCCGGCCCCTGCCACAGCGCGGGCCCCGCTCTGCCCAGCTGTCATCGACCGAAGTGCCACGAAAGTCCCATTCCAAGAAGAGCCATCTCCACTTGGAAAGTTTAATGTTTTTCCCCCTGAAACCAGATTCTTTTGAAGCAACACGAACAGCAAGGGAGAGCTGGATCTAACTCCCCAGTTTCTGTCAAAGAAACTTGTCCCGGGAGAACAAAGAAGAAGCAATCAGAGAACGCGATCCGAGGACGGGGGTCCGCGGCGCGATCGCTTCTCCGCCCCCACCCGCCAGAGACTAGACTTTGGGGCTACAGGAGGGGTCCGGCGCGTCGGGCGGGCCACCGTGCGCGCCTTTGTCTCGCGCGCAGGGAAGCGGCCACCGGCCACCCCTTCCGCCGCCTCCCTCGGCCGCCGGAGAGCCGCGCGCCGGCGCGTCGCGGAGAGGGCGGCCATATGGCAGCGCCCCTCCGGAAAGGCCAGCCCCAAGGCGAGGGCGCGCCTGCAGCCCCGGCCACGGGCCACGACGGCCAAACGACTCCCAGTCTTCGAGGGGGCGCGGGGAGGCGCGGCGCTGCGACCCGGCCGGCCGGCTCCGGGGCCTGCAGAGTGGCGCGGGAACAGAGTTCTGATTTTTCTTTTTCTTTTTTTAAAGCAATATGGATAAGGGAGATCAAGATTCCGGTGGCAAGCACTCCCGGCCCCCGGCACCGAAAAGGCTGCCCAAGTCGTTCCGGAGCCGGGCCGATCTCCGCCCCGAACTCCCGGAGAGGAGCCGCCGGCCCGGAGCGGCAGGGGGCGGGGAGCATCGATGGGCCGGGTCCTCTGCGCGGGAGAGTCGGAGGCGCCCGCCCTGCGCCCGGAGCGGGGACTGGTTACCTTTCACTGCAGACTCACAAGTTCCCCGCCGCAACTTTGCCCTCCACATGAGGCGATCATGGCTAGTTCAGTGCCGCGGATGGGGAAGGCGGCCGCCAGGCAGCGCGCCGGGCATGGCGTGTGGCAGCCTGGGGAAGCGGCGCCCGACAAGCAGCCCCATTCACAAGGAAGAGGAGACACGCCGAGGCTTCCCCTCCAGCCCCAAACCGGACCACCGCCGCTGGGTCCTAGAGCGTCCCGTGCGCTGCCGCCGCCGCCCGCGCTCCCCGCGCCCCGCGCTCACCGCGCGGGGAGGGTAGTCCGGGATCGTCACTGTAACCCTACACTTCACCCCCGCCCAGCGCCCGGCCGCTGGGCCCTA
This sequence comes from Pseudorca crassidens, assembly GCF_039906515.1. Classification (NCBI taxonomy): domain Eukaryota; kingdom Metazoa; phylum Chordata; class Mammalia; order Artiodactyla; family Delphinidae; genus Pseudorca; species Pseudorca crassidens. Next base: position 71,259,133 of record NC_090304.1, on the reverse strand, counting down.
GAGCCCGTCTCCAGGCTTCCGCCGCCCCTCCCGGGGCCCGGGAGATCGCCAGCTGAAATTGCCCCGAGCTCTAGCTGACGTGTCTCCCCGACAGTTAGGAGGGCGACGGCCTCCCTTGTTTTGGTCCCTGCCGAGGTTTAATTCATGTCAGACTCCACTTCTCCTTCCTTTGACTTTCTCTTCCTTCCCACCAGGCCAACTCCGGCCGAAATCGGTTTCCCGATCTGCCCTCAAAGTCCAGATCAGTTCTGTGTAGGATTGTTTTCTTCTTAAGCGGAATTTCCAGATGAAAAGTGGCCAGACTTTTCTCTTTGCATTCCCCTAGCCCCAGTGCTTCTATCATGCACTGGGATTGGGCGACAAGCTGCTGCTCTGGGCTCCGTTGACTAGCAGAAGGGTCAAAACAGATTCTACAACCTCAGATATTACAACCAGTGGTCACAAACCTCTAGGCTGTTACCTACCCGAGCGGAGGCGATTAAAGTAATTCTGGGAGAATGTTGCTGATTCTGTCCCACCTCTTAAACCAGGCTACACTGAGTAACACTCCTCACCCACCCCAGTATACTCAATTGCAGACCTCGGGAGCCTTGATCTGGGGACCCCAAACCTACCCACACCATGTAACATCTCTCCCTAGCTTCCAGGAGCTGTCTCTGCTGCTTACAGGAGCACAGGCCAGGTAATAGTATCGCAGTTGCTGAGGAAGATGTTAATAGGAGAGCCAGGGCATACCACACCTCTTACCTTGTGCGCCTCTCCTCTCTGCCTTCTGTCTAGACCAGAATTCTTTCAGGAATTCCCGCCTGGACTGTGGCAATTAGCTAACTAGTCAGCCAGCAGTTTTACCCCTCCACTCAATCCTGGTGGGTTGTGTGTCCCTCTGATTCCAGTCTTTCCTTGTGATACATCCCTGATGGTTCAGTAACCTCTGCTCTCAAGATAAAACCCAAATGCAATAATTTAACAATTATTTACCAAAAACCTACCACATTTAAAGTCCGATACCCTAGTACTCGATAACACATAAAAGAAACGAAACAGCAGCTCACCAGCCCTTCAAGGATTTATTTATTTAAGATAACAAAATACGCAACCACAGAGCAGGAAAGCACTGGAGATGCTTGGAAAAAGTGGAGAGCAGCGGTCCCCTAACCTTTTGGCACCAGGGACCGGTTTCCTGGAAGACAATTTTTCCAAGGACTGGGCTGGGCGAGAGTTCAGGCGGTAATGCGAGCAATGGGGAGCGATGGGAAGCGGCAGATGAAACTTCACTTGCTCGCCGCCACTCACCTCCTGCTGTGCGGCCCCGTTCCTAACAGGCCAGCGGGCCCCTGGTGGAGAGGACTGAGTGCATGCAGGAGAAAGGAGAGCCTTGAAGAGTGGTGGAGCTCAGAGCCACTGGCATTGTATGAATTTAGCATAGGCTGGGGGAGAGGTGATGGATAGAAAAAGGAGGGAAAGTAGGAAGGAAACTAACATTTATTAATGGCCCCCTATTAGAGACCATACTATATCCTGAGAGGCAGCAGAATTTAACAGTTACAAGCATCCGCTGGAACAAAACAGAAATGAGTGGTTGAGTCACAGCTCAACCACTCTACCTGTGGGCACTTAGGCAAGTCATCTACCTTCTCTAAACCTCAGTTTCTTCATTTGCAAGATGAGGGAAATTGCACCAACCCTCACAGGGTGGTTGTACGGACTGAATAAAGCAACGAATATAAAATACTTAGCATGATGCATATAAGTGCTCAGCACATTTGCTATTATTTCCAGCAACCCTCCATTAGCCCTGGACATAGGGAGCCCATCTGGGAAATAGCTACAGGAAGCAATGACAGCTGAGGTTGGGAGACAGAAAGGAAGAAAGAGATACCAGGCAGATACCAAATCTTTGAGGATGCCCAATACGGGGAAGACACGAAATCTCTGAAGCAAGATTTTCCTCTTTTCGTTGACTAGACAGCTATCCTGGGAGAAAGAACAAAGTAATCAAGTTAACTCAGATTTTGTGCCTGGGTCATAGGAAGAATGGATCATTCTTGGAACATTTATAAACCAGTTGGCCCAACGGATGAACCAATGATGGAGGAAGCAGAGTTGAGAGGGGGAACTGGTTTGAGAGAGATGTTGACAGGCTTCCTGTCCTCTGGGCAAGAGAAAAAAGGGACAAGAGCCTGGGTGAGAGGTCAAGGACAGAAATGCAGAGAAAAACAGAGATGCAGCTTTGAAGATCAGTTTACTTGGAGAATGCCCACGACAGAAAATTCAGGAAAGAAGGAGGCAGAAGAGGCAGACGCTGGGGAAGTAGAAGAGCTAGGAAGGTTTCCAGGCATGGAAGCTAGAGGAAGCTTTAAGAAGATGGTCCCCCTATCAAATGCCACAGACTCCTAGACTTCTGAGGAAGTGACAGGCACAGCTTGTGGGCTCAAGAATCTGCTGATTCAATCGGGTGGACCCAGCCTAGACTTTTCAAATTGATACCAAATGAGAGTTTACTAGGCCAATTTTCCCCCTCCGCTCACCTTAATTTCCTCAACCATTAATAATCACTATATCAAATGCAGAAAATGAACAATCTTCTACATCAAATATATCTGACGCGTGTTCAGGAACTGAGGCCTGAGAAAAAGACTTCAGATTTCACCAGCAAGAGGCCGTCGGTAACATTTTATAGTATATTTGGCTGCAGATCCTGACTAAGGCTGGGGCCAAAAGGAAGCAAGGTATGTTTACAATAAAAACTGAATGCAGCTTTACTCGCAGTAAGGGAGTGAATCAGTCGGCATCTGTGATTTTGGACCTACGTACTCACTCTACAGGTCAGCATCCTTTCTATAAAGCGACCCAAGTTGTCTTTTACTCACCCCTAGGACAGTTAAGAAGGTGACAGAGCAATTTTGGACACCTCAGGGAACAGTCTTTAAGTCCAGACAGGGCAGGTACTGGGATGTTCCAGACAAGCACAGAGGCTGGAAGAATAGTGAGGGAACAGAGGACTCCAGGAAGAGAAGGATGAGCGTGGTCTTAGAGTTAAGTCCTGAGCTCTAGTCCGGGTCCACCTGTTTCTAGCTATGGAGAGTAACAAAACGTAAGCTTCAGCTACCTCCTCTGTAAAATGGGAATCATTACATTGAGCTCATTGGCTTATAGTGAGGATTAGAAAATATATGTCAAGTGCTGGGCACATAATAGGAATTCAGTAAAAGAAACCCCTCCCTTCTCCAGTGATTTGAAATACCAAGGCATTTACTTCTCTATTACAATGGGAACCCTCTCCCCCCCCACACACTCTTCTTCTCTGCACCCACCAAACACAGCCTTAAAAGTCTTTATCATCTGCTACTTGGACTAGGATGGGCCCTAAGAATGGGCCTGAGCTTGCCAGGGGGGAAACAGCAAATGGCAAAAAAGGAGTGGACAGGCATGTCCACAAAAGGGACAGCTACTGCCCGGCATCACCTAGGACAGGTCACACTACAATTAGTGGTTCTCAATGAACACCTGTTGCACGAACAAACCAATGGCTCAATGCAGCCAGGCTGCCTTAATCAAACGCTTGTTTTGTTTCTAGAACATCGAAACCCAAGTTCTGTAGTGCTTCCCAAAGTGTGATTTATAAGCCAAAGCATGTAAAATTTTAAATTCCTGATGTCTCACCTCCAAATTCTAGAGATTCAGGGTCTCTAAGGATGGAGTCGTCATAGAATCCACTGTAAGCAATGCCAAGCCCACCAAAATTTTTTTTTTTTTTTTTTTTTTTGTTGGTACGCGGGCCTCTCACTGCTGTGGCCTCTCCCGTTGCGGATCACAGGCTCCGGACGCGCAGGCTCAACGGCCATGGCTCACGGGCCCAGCCGCTCCGCGGCATGTGGGATCTTCCCGGACCGGGGCACGAACCCGCGTCCCCTGCATCGGCAGGCGGACTCTCAACCACTGCGCCACCAGGGAAGCCCCACACCAAAATTTGAGGGTCAAGGACTAAGGCCTCCCACTGGTTCACTGGGGTCAAGGTGCTCTTCCATTTCTCTTTCAGCAGCATTTACTGTATCCGAGCTCAATATGATAAAGGTAAAGGACAATGGGTGACATATTAGAACGTTAAAAGCAAAGCATTATGGGAGCATGCAGGAGTGACTGGCTTTGTACAGGGAGGGAAAGGGGCAGGTTCCAAGAAATCCAAGTGCTGAGGGAAGGACGTCCTTACTAGCAAAGGCAGGGGAACGGAGAGGGCACATTGCTGTGCTTCTCAACTCTTTTTCTTTGAACTTCTTCTTTTCCAAAACATAAAACGGTCACACCAACCCCAGGTTTGCTAAATCTATATTATTGCCAGGTAAGAGGATTTCTTCCAAGCTTTTCTTTCAGTTCTCTGTTTTACAAAGACAATAGTTGTAGTTTTTTTTTCCTGCTTATTTCCAAATATAAAATCCCATTCTCAAATAAGCTCCTCCTCTGGAGATTCTGACATATGCCCTGCCCCCATCTTGTAAACTGTTAACAGGAGCAAAATGCAGGGGGTCCTGGAAGTGCCCGAAGCAGAGGATGCCAGGAGAGCACTGCTGTGAGGAAGGTGGGGTCAGGGGTGAGCCTTTTCCAGGCCAGACTGACTGAGAACGGACAGTGAAAAACAAAGAGGAAGACGTGCAAGGCAAGTGGAAGACGCACAGGTGAGACCGCTCTGCAGTTCCGGAAATACCGGGTGCCTTAGAGATGGGTAAACTGCTCCCAGGAGGAGTTAAATGTCATATAACAGAATGGGTCATTTGAAAACCCTGCTCCATTTGAGGCTTACCCCAGGACTCTGTTGATTATGGAAAAATTGCCCAATAAATATGTATTAAGTACCTACTAAGGGCCAGGCTCCGTGCTACCATCCTCCACAGGCGTTTGGCTCATGTAGTGAGTTATGGACCTGAGGCCTGTTTGTCTGGATGTTTTCAGCTTCACACCCATGGTGACACACTGGCCTCTTCTTGCCTCATAGCTTTCTCCTCTGAGCGTATTACATAATATGCATTAAACGCATAATCTGATCTATATAAAACACAGGAAGCAGAAGGTGGATACCATCATGTCCAGGCAAAATGCACCTACACCAAAAAGCTAAAAAGGAAGAGTAGAGACATTGTCCCCAAATAAACCTGGGGTCAGATCCTGACTGAGACACTCAGTAGCTATGAATATAAAGCACCTGGCATGTCACAGGTATTTAATAAATGATGATCATTCTGTTATTTGCTACTCTTAACTACGGAAACCTCGGGAATACTGAAAGCTCGTACTTTTTGGCTAATTGGCTATTTCAGGGTTTCTCAGCTTTGGCACTCTTGCCATTTGGTGCTGAGATTTCTTTGTGGTAAGGACTGTCCTCCACATTGTTGGATGTTTAGCCGCATCCCTGGCCTCTACCCACTCGATGCCAGTGGCAACCACCCTACCTCCCACTCCAAGTTGTGCCAACCAATAATGTCTTCAAATATTGCCAAATGTCTCCTATAGGCAAAACTCCCCCCCCCCACCGGTTGAGAACTACTGAATTAGATGAGTAGTTAATGGTGCCCAGTTTACAGGCTCCCAAGCTTCTAACCATACTGATCATTCCATTGAGCTGTTGGGTGAATCCAATCGCGTACTAATAGGAGGCGGCGTCAGTTTTGTTCGTTCTACAGTATATATCACACTACGGTAATTTCTTCCCATTTCTCTCTTCATGAACAAAAAACCAATTAGGTTTTATTCTGTTTCCAATGATGGTACAGATATGTGGTTTTTTTTTTTTTTCCTAAAAACTGGAATCATACTGAGTTTCTAAAACAAGAGCGACATACAATCGCTATCAAAAACAAGGACTGTCACAATTAACTGGAGATAACTTTGATCAGAATGTTCAGACTTAATTAAGATCGCTTGTAGTCGCCTTTCTGAAAAGGATGCAGGTATGTTTTATTCTGAAAACGTGTCCTCTCTGTTCATAGCTAGAAAGAACAGTGAGAAGAATGGCCCCTCCATAGCCTACACAGCAGTTCTAGCTCTTCTCTTTCTAGAATATGCACTAAAGACCAGCATCCTTCCAGCACATCTTATACTTTAAATGCCAAAGACAGAGAAGTGGGGAAGCTCTCACCATTCCCAAGGGCTCCGGCCACTCTGGATGGTTCAATTCAGGAGAAAAATTTGTTTTACAGCATAATCTCAGACTGGGGTGGAGGGTAGGTTAAGAGTTAAAATTCACATCTTACATGGTAGGTGATCCACCCAGAAATCAGGAATTATTTACTGTGTGTCAGCAACAGAGCCAGTATCATGCTAAGCAGAACAGAGTCTTCAGAAAAGTCCAAGGTCGGGAGGGGAATAATTAGAAATAACTAGAAAAAATAAAGTCCTAAACAGAAGGACTAACTGAAAGGATTAACCGAAAGCACAACAGAGTTTGAAAGAAGGCAGAGCCATGTGAAAGCTGCAGTGGTTCATTCATTCATTCAAAAAATATCAACTACATTGAATAAGCCACACCCTCCACTAGGTGTGCAAATACCCTGCTATGGGCTCTGCTTATTAAAATGTGTATAAATAAACCTATCATTTCAAACTGGTCTATGTGCGATGAAGAAAAGGAACAGGGTGCAATAACAAAGACTCACGAGGGAGAGGGTGGCTACTTAGGGGGAGTGGAAACGGAAGGCTTCTCCAAGGAGACGAAGAACAGGGGCAAGAGCCATCCAGCGGAGCAAACAGCCTGTGCGGAGATCTTGAAGCAGGAAGGAGCTTAAAGGAGGCATAGGGAGGAGGGCCTGCATGGATCCAGTCTGGAGCACCCCGGGATGAGTTCCTTAGGAATGTTACGAGCCTCCTTTACCCAGCATCTGGGAATGGTCCCTTTCCAGTCATCCTTTAGGATGTAATACCTTATGAGTGTCAAACAATATGAGTTTCAAATTAAGTGGAAGAGAGAAAAGGAACGTCAGAAAATGACCAATTTGGGATGAAGAATAATAAAAGGATTAAATGGAAACAACCTGAAAGTGAACTCCACGTTGGTCACCACGTGAAAGATGCAATCTCTCTACAGCCTTCATCTGAGTTTTTTTTTTTTTTTTTTTTCGGTATGTGGGCCTCTCACTGTTGTGGCCTCTCCCGTTGCGGAGCACAGGCTCCGGACGCGCAGGCTCAAAAGCCATGGCTCACGGGCCCAGACGCTCCGCAGCATGTGGGATCTTCCCGGACCGGGGCACGAACCCGTGTCCCCTGCATCGGCAGGTGGACTCTCAACCACTGCGCCACCAGGGAAGCCCCATCTGAGTCTTGTTGAAAACAGGGAAGACCTAGGATGCTCAGTGCCAGTAAGGCAGTGGTTCTTAAACGTGAGCTGCATCAAAGTCACCAGAAGAGCTTGCTACAACAGACTGCTGGGTCCCACCCTTGAGTTTCTGATTCAGCAGCTCAGGGTGGGGCCCCAGAATCGCACTTTTAATCTAACAAGTTCCCAGATGATGCTGATGCTGCTGGTCCACGGACCACACTTCGAGAACCCCTGGTTTAGGATATTTGGGGACCTACATTTCTGTGCACTCAGAATCCCAACCTAAATGAGGGAACAAGCAAGAAGCATTGTAGCAGGAGAATGATCAAAACCCAGTTTTCTGTCTCGAGTGAGCAAGTACGGAACAGTGTGTCTCCTCTGTACCAGGTGATTTCATATGTTACCTCATTTCATCGCTACATAACACGCTGCATGGTAGGCTTCATTATCCTTGTTTTACGCATGAGGAAAAGGGGCTGGGCCCCAGGTTATAGGAATCTCCCGAGATCACATGGCTCAAAAGTGACAGGGCCAGGATTCAAACCTGTTCTTCCAAGCAGAGTTCTTGATCTTGACGCTACACTACGTTGCCTTGCATACACACAGCTCCCTCTCCAGGCTCCCCTGGACGGGAGAGATGCTCCCCGGGCTCCAGACCCACTGCACCGCTGCAGAGCGCTCTGAGGCCGGCCCTGTGCAGCCAGTGATGGGTGCAGACACTTTTCACAGACTCCTGGGGGCTGCTAGGGACCTGAACTTGTTACTAAGTTCTTCCCTTTCTTTAGGGAAGGCAATAAACTCTACTAAGCCTCCACAAACGCACTGCCCTAAGCGTGTTACATACATCATCTCTTTCAAAACAACCAGGGGTGGTTTTCAGTCTGTGGGGGGCAGTTAAGTATTCTAAAACAAAAGCTGAGGAGTGAGACAGGCCTGGGCTCAACTTCCCTTCTGTCATTTATTAGTTATATGACTTGACTAAAGCTCAGTTTTTCTTCTTTTGAGAAGTAGTGGTTACAACAGTATTTGCCTCAAAGGGTTGTGAGAAATTCATGAGTCACTTGCAGGTAAAGCTCTCAGCTCTTAACATGCAGCACATACTCCATAATTATCAGCTACGATTACTAACCTGTTATCCATTTTCTTTCAAAATATGGCCATTTTAGAGAAGCTTTAATTATTGCTGTGCTAGACGGTCCTAGACACACAGCTTCTTCCGTTGACGTTTCTCGAGTTTGGGAATATTCAATTGGTAGATCCAGGAAATATGAACGGTAGGCATCTTGATCTAAGCCCCTCCCACACCCTAGCTAGGAAAAATATCTCAAGAGATCCTTACAAACAAAACAGGAAAAAATGGGCTAGCTTAGGTTTTTTAGGTGAATTTAAAATAATTAAATAACTAACCCGATGGGTATTGAGTAATGGAATGATATTAACTTGGGTGGGGGGTTGAGGTCAAGGGATCTGATGATCCCACTATGGTCAATATTGGTCAAGTTATATGTGAGGTCAGGCTCGGTTCTCGGTGCCAGGTTGAAACAAAACTTTCCTCTTCGAAAGCACTCAGCAGAGGTTGAGCAGCATGGGAATCGATGGAGAAACCAGAGCATATTAAAAAAGAGACCTACAGCCACTGTGGAAAACAGTATGGACGTTTCTTAAAAAACTAAAAATAGAGTTACCATATGATCTGGCAATCCCACTCCTGGGCATATACCCAGAAAAGACGAAAGCTCTAATTTGAAAAGATACATGCAACTCCATGTTCATACCAGTACTGTTTACAATAGCCAAGACACGGAAGCAACCTAAGGGCCCATCGACAGATAAATGGATAAAGAAGATGTGGTATATATATACAGTGGAATGCTAGTCAGCCATAAAAAAAGAATGAAATAATGCCACTTGCAGCAACATGGATGGACCTAGAGATTATCATACTAAGTGAAGTAAGTCAGACAAATATTATATGATATCACTTATATGTGGAATCTAAAAAAATAGTACACATGAACTTATTTACAAAAAGAAATAGACTCACAGACATAGAAAATAAACTTATGGTTACCAAAGGGGTAAGGGGGAGGGATAAAGTGGGAGTATGGGATTAACAGGTGCACACTACTACGTATAAAATAGATAAACAACAGGATTTACTGAATAGCACAGGGAACTATATTCAATATCTTGTAATAAACTATAACGGCAAAGAAGAGAAAAAAGAATATATATACACATATATGTAAAACTGAATCACTTTGCTCTACACCTGAAACTAACACAATATTGTAAATCAACTATACTTCAATTAAAAAATAATAATAAAACAAGAGACCTAGTAGGGAGAAAAGATTAAGATACAATTTGATAGCCATCTTAAAATATTTTGAGAGCTTACAGAAAGAAAAGAGGTACAGACTGACTCTGTGTTTACTATAAACACTCTAGAGCATTGTTTTTCAAATGGTAGTAGGCAACCTATTAGTGGAAATCAACTGAACAGGTTAATCAGCATTTTAAGTAAATAAAATAGAACAAGGTGGAAAATATCAGATGCAGCCAGTCTAATAAGGAGTAATTGCTAGTCCATGAAACTTCTGTCTTAGTTATACTTATATTCAAATTTGTATGAGTCTACAAAGTGTATCTTTATGTAGGGTCACAGTGAAAAAAAAAAATGTTTGAAAGCTCTAAAAGGTAAAACATGGACAACTGGGTGCAAGAAACAGGAAATCAGGTTTCAGCTCCCTCAAAGAAAGTGTTCTAATAATGATCACTGCATAACAATAAACTAGGTTTTCTCATGAGGCAGGGCCCCCTCCCCCATATATACATCACCCCCTCTGGTGATGGTCTAGCCCAGGCTGAGGAACCATGCATTAAGGAAAGAGGGCACTGGGTGTTCCCTCCAATGAGGACACGAAGATGCTCTAAACGAGTAGATCAGACCTGAGCTTCTGTTACAAGAGAGAATGGGGAAAACCAAAACCTCAGTATCCAGACTCCATAAGTCATGGAGCCCATCCAGGAGCAGGCAAATGCTCCCGTGTTTATATATTATGCAAAATAAGCATGCATCGAATCCCTGAAGCTGTTCAGGATTTCTGCTGTAGGAAGGGCTAATTTCCAACAACCATTTTCTAATTGATAAAATAGCGCACCCGTCAGCCATCAGTTCTCAATAAGGTAAGCACCTAAGTGGAGTCCAGTGGAGACTAAATACCCAGTGACAGGACCTGAGCCATGTTTTACCACACCTTCTAACAGAGCAAGCTAAAATCTGACATGAAAAGCAGAGCACCCCCAGAGGCTGCTCCCACACCACACCCAGAGCTGCCAGACACCACCAGCTGGATGTGAATATCAGATAAGCAACGAAAGTTTTTAGTATATTATGTCCCCAATATTGCAAGGGACATATATATACTACTAAAAAACTCATTTGCTGTTTATCTGAAATTTAACTGGGTATCCTCTATTTTTGGATACCCAGTTTAGATTTTGCGAATTCTGACAATTACCTGCCTTCGTGAGTGATATCGCTATACTTGCTTTAGAGGATTCCTCAGTCTCTCATTTGGCAAACAGTGTGCAATGTCAAGCTGACAGTAGTAGAAAGCAATAATGATGATAATAATGGAAAAAGGAGTGAAATTCAAATGGACACAGTGTAACAGCTTTGTCCCACTGAACCCTACCATGCCAAATTTAAAGGCCTTTTAAGAGTGGGACAAACAGACCCTGTAAGTCATCAGGATGTGCACGGCATTTTGAGGAAAGAGTTCATGAGGGGAGCTTCCCTGGTGGCGCAGTGGTTGAGAGTCTACCTGCCGATGCAGGGGACACGGGTTCGTGCCCCAGTCCGGGAAGATCCCACATGCCACGGAGCGGCTAGGCCCGTGAGCCATGGCCGCTGAGGCTGTGTCCGGAGCCTGTGCTCCGCAATGGGAGGGGCCACGGCAGTAAGAGGCCCACGTAACACAAAAAAAAAAAAAAAAAAAAAAAGAGTTAATGAGGTTACAGTCCCACTTTGTGGAGTTTCCATGCTCAACCTGGGCATGTACAAGGGAGAAGATTCCGCTTCATTCACCTTCACTCCAGTATTCAGAACTCAGTTTCGGGGACCCCAGAGGAGGAGCTGACTTTGGCTGCCACCAGCTGTCCTAACACAGACATAACCTGTTCATGCCCTGTACCCTTCCTCTTGCAGCACATGCTGTGAAAGGTGGATGACCTCCAGTAAGCCTGCCTGGCTTCCCCTTGACCTCCATGACTGAGTCAGGTTCCTCTTCTCAGGGGTCCCACGGTCCCTTAAATACTTCCTATATAGCACTCACCACAATAAAAAATAACTGTAACCACTCATGGAGTGCCAACTATGTGCTAATCACTTTGTGTGTGTGTGTGTGTGTGTGTGTGTGTATGTGCGTATCATCTCATTTAATCCCTCCCAACTACCCTATGAAGTAGGTATGTGCATTCCCATATCACAGATGGGTAAAGCCTAGAAAGCTTAGATAACCTACACAAGGTCACACAGTCAATAAGGGCCCACTGGTCTGGAGGAGCCAGAGTACCACATTGTAAACTTTTCTATTAATTGGTCTTTCTCTCCCAGGGAAGGATTATTTCTCATTCACCCTCGTGTCCCCAAGCCCAGCCTACAGTGTGTGGCAAGTGGTAGGCAGCATTGTAAATGGGTCAGCCCATTATTTTACAGTCAGATAGGCCTGGATGCAAATCATGGTTCTGCCAAGAATCAGCCACTGAGAATCAGGAGTTTGGGTTCTAGTAACTTGCTCTGGAATTGAGGACAGAGGTTAGGAATCCCAGCAAGAGAGAACAAAGCTAGGCTCAAGCCCCAGCTCCACCACTTCCCAGGTGTGACTTGGCAAGTTATTGAACTTGTCTAAGCTCCAACTCTCCAACCGTCAAATGAGGGAAACAATAGTACCTGCTTCGCAGCATTGCTTTGATATTCCTGACGTAAAGTTCTTAGCAAGACACCTACACATGAAAAGCCCTCCACAAATATGAGCTCTTTTTATTTTAATACATTCTAAAATGCCATTTGAACTGGAGTAAGTAATTTTGGGTTAACTATTGGCATAAGTAGTGCAAGTTTCAGACACAGTTTTTATTCAGGAAATCAGAACTTGGGCAAAATAGTGTAAATAATTTGGGGGAATCTATTTAAAAGAACTATTCAATGCAGCTCAATATTAAAAAAAAAACAACCCAATCCAAAAATGGGCAGAAGACCTAAACAGACATCTCTCCAAAGAAGACATACAGATGGCCAAGAGGCACATGAAAAGCTGCTCAACATCACTAAGTATTAAAGAAATGCAAATCAAAACTACAGTGAGTATCACCTCACACCAGTTAGAATGAGCAGCATCAGAAAATCTACAAACAACAAATGCTGGAGAGGGTGTGGAGAAAAGGGAACCCTCTTGCACTGCTGGTGGGAATGTAAAGTGATACAACCACTATGGAGAACAGTACGGAGGTTCCTTAAAAAACTAAAATTAGAACTACCATATGACCCAGCAATCCCACTACTGGGCATATACCCAGAGAAAACCATATTTCAAAAAGACACATGCACCCCAGTGTTCATTGCAGCACTATTTAATATAGCCAGGTCATGGAAGCAACCTAAACGCCCATCGACAGACGAACAGATAAAGAAGATGTGGTACATATATACAATGGAATATTAGCCATAAAAAGCAACGAAATTGGGTCATTTGTAGAGACGTGGATGGACCTAGAGACTGTCATACAGCGTGAATTAAGTCAGAAAGAGAAAAACAAATATTGTATATTAACGCATATATGTGGAATCTAGAAAAATGGTACAGATGAACCAGTTTGCAAGGCAGAAACAGAGACAAAGATGTAGAGAACAAATGTATGGACACCAAGGGGGGAAAGTGGCGGGGGCGGTGGTGGTGGTGGTGAGATGAATTGGGAGATTGGAATTGACATGTATACACTAATATGTATAAAATAGATAACTAATAAGAACCTGCCGTATAAAAAAATAAAATTTAAAAAAAGAACTTGTTACAAGGGCAATTAAATAATAATTTGTGTAATTATATTTTAATGACTGCCCTCTCTCCAGAGAGCAAGGCCTGTGACTGCCTTGCTTACTTCTATATCCCTAATGCTATGTCAGTCAGATAACTGAGCAGAGACTTTGTTATCTAGAAAAAAAATATGTCTACTTGTTTGCATTCTATTCAACTAATATCCCAACTTCGTATCATATCTAAAGTATCCAATTAACACCTAATAAAAATATTTTGTTGTTATTTTTTTAAAAAAGGACTATTCAAGGAAGAATTTAGGCTTTCTAGTAGTTACGCAACACTGAAAGAGTTCCCAGAAAAGGGAAAAAATATCCAAGAGAAGGCTGGGAGTGGGGAATCCAGGCTACCATGTCCAGTTGTATAAGCCGTTCACTGCACAAGAGTGCCGGGCTGACAGATTGAACGAAGCAGAGGTGTGGGGCTAAAATCCAGCTTGCCCTCTACTCGCTAAACTGGGAACATGGACTCTGCTCTTCATCCACTTGGAGGGGATGCTTTTTTCTAATTTGCTCAGAGGCACTGTTTGGGCTGGTGGCAGCTCTAGCTTTATACTTTCGTAATTGATTCTCTTTCCCCTTTTCTTTCAGTGTCACTAGATGAACAGAATAGGGGAGAAGAAACAATGGAGCTCAGGGAAGGAAGACATACTTGAAAGTGATGAGGGATGTGAAGGAAGGCGGGGAGAAAAGGAAAGCAGTAAAATCAGGGTAACATTTACTAAACACTGGTCATCTGTCAGGCACTGTTCTAGGCGCTTTAGATGTGCTCACTCACTGGATGCTCGTTACACTCCTACACGACAAGGGGGAACCACTAGAGGGGGAGGCACCAGGTGGGCATGTGAGGTTAACCCACACAAGGGTCAGACAGGCACGGAAACAGCCTGCCACACTCCTCAGTCTACAGCAAATGTTCAGAATCTGGAATCCCTCTTTTGAGTCTGTGGTGGAAATGGCTTTTAGAGCCAAAAGGGAAATATTTTTCTAAAGGAGATAGTCTGAATTCTCTGGCTGGCCAACCACAGGGGCTACGTAACGGACTTTTATTTCTGGTCAACAGCCAGTAAATGGCAAGCCTTTTGGGAGACAGAAGCAAAGGACCTCTGGCAGGTTACAAGTCCCAGCAGGAGACCTTCAACCATGAACTTTCCGTAGGGCTCATTTCAGACCAGGTTCTGCAGCCACAAGTTCCTTCTCTATTTTCTTAAGAACCTGAAGTTTCCATAAAATATTTACAGTGACCTGAAAGCAGCCCCAGTGTCCACTCTTCCTGGTAGTCTTTAAAAAAAGCCCCTTGAGGGTGTGGAGAAAAGGCAACCCTCCTACACTGTTGGTAGGAATGTAAATTGGTGCAAACAGTATGGAGGTTCCTTAAAAAAACAAAAATAATGTTACCATATGATCCAGCAATCCCACACCTGGGCATATATCCAGAGAAAACTATAATTAGAAAAAATACACGCACCCCAATGTTTACTGCAGCACTGTTTACAATAGCCCGGACATGGAAGCAACACAAGTGTCTATCAACTGATCAATGGATAAAGATGTGGTATATATATATACAATGGAATATTACTCATTAAAAAAAAGAATGAAATAATGCCATTTGTAACCACATGGATGGACCTAGAGCTTATCATACTAAGTAAGTCAGACAGAGAAAGACAAATATCATATGAGGTCATTCACATGTGGAATCTAAAAACAAAAATGATACGAATGAACTTATTTAGAAAACAGAAATAGACTCACAGACTTGTAAAACAAACTTGTGGTTACCAAAGGGGAAAGGAGGGGAGGGATAAATTAGGAGTTTGGGATTAACATATACACACTACTATATATAAAATAGGTAATCAACAAGGACCTACTGTACAGCACAGGGAACTCAATATCTTGTAATAACCTATAAAGGAAAAGAATCTGAAAAATTATATATATATATATATATAAGTATAACTGAATCACTTTGCTGTACAAAAATTTATATTTCAATAATTTTTTTAAATAAATAAAAATTTCCTAGCCAGGAAAAAAAAAAAAATCCCTCTGAGAAGAGGCTGAAAATAAATCTTTCTATCAGGTGGTCAGTAATCTTGCCAACTCTGGATTTGGGGCTACAAAGGTCACGGAGAGAGGAGAATTAAGCAGAGACAAATATATAGATACAGATTTGACATTAAAACAACCACATGTGTGCCATGATGATGAATTTCTGTATCTAGCTATCCTATAAGGAGTGTGTTTCAGCAGGCGGCAGACAGCCCGAGACAGCAAAACCACCCCTGAACATCTGTTTCCCCCATTTTGCCAAAGAGCATTCTTTTTTAATCCTTTTTTATAATTTGACCTGTTCCATTTTTCTGGCAGAGGGCCCTAGCAAGGCAAGCACTGCCTTTTCTGTCTGTATTCCAACTTAACATGGGAACAGGAAAGAGGCAGCAAGAGGGGAAAGGGGGAGGGGACGGACTGAGGGGAACTGAGGCGGAGGTGGGGGCGGGGGAGGCAGGGAGTCAGAAGCGGGGAGAAAGGAGAAAAGGGGAAGGGGTAACCCAGGAGAGACAGTGAGAGCTGACAAGTCCCAGCAAGCCATTTTAATGCAACCACCATGGGCACAACTGACTTGAGAGAAACCAAAACCAACAGGACATATTCCAGAAAGATCATTCAGTAAGAATGTGACCCAGAAACCATAATCAGCATTCTTGAACAGATCAAGCTGGTTATTTTACACTCTTTAGACTCAGGAAGTCCTTAACAATTGATGAAATATCATGGTTTCTAGGTGGTTTGTGTTTAACATTCAGGAATGACTGGACACAGTCCTATATTTTTCTAGTAAAACATCTCTTTGGCAAGGAAAATGCCCTTTCCATTTTCCTGTGTGTGTGTGTGTGTGTGTGTGTGTATTTTATCCCACTATTCCATACCACCTTCCTTGCTCTTTTAGCCAAGGTAGATAACCATTTATCTCCCAGAATTGATTGTCATTTTCCCCTTCCTACTCCATTCTCCCTCCCAAGGAGAACACCCTGAAATAAAATCTTACCTCCTGGGCAATGAGTAGTGTCACTTCACAAACATTAGGGGAGTCGGGATGAGTTTTACACCCAGACCCAAGTCCACCTGCCCTCAGTTATGCTTTCAGATTCCCCTCCAGGCTGCCACTGTCCCGCCCCAAACTGTGCTGCTTCCAAGGTCTAGTTTCCTTTAGAAATGGCGTCAGTACCATCAGGAAACCATAAGAGGTTTCCTGTCCCAGGGACTTGGCCCTGTAACACAGAGTGGGAACAGCAGGAACTAAATGAAGGAAGCTAGGAAGAGTTTTCTGGTTGTTGCTTCAGATCCCGTTATGGAAAATTCCTTTGGAGCATATTAATCATTATTTGGTGGTCTAAAGAAAAAAATATATATATATGGTTTTCAGCACCTACTATTCATTCATTTATTCAACAGAGAACGTACCCAACAGCCATATACTGTACTGGCAGGCCCTGGGCTAGTTCCTTTTACATCATTTATAGCATTCAGCCCACCACCAAATCCGCCTGGGAGGAGGGCAACTTGTATATTCTCCTCTCCAAGAAACTGAGATTGGCTCTGGAGCCAGAGATGACATTTTGAATGGAAGTTTTGCCTTTAACTAGCTGTGTGACATTGGGCAGATAATTTAACCCCTCTGAACCTCTGTCTCCTCCTCCATGAGGTGAAAATAATTCCTTCTGCTTCACTGAGTTGTTCTGAGGATGAAATGAGTTGATAAACTTAACAGGATCAATTGTGGAAGAGCCTTGAGTGCCCAGGTTTAGGGAACTGTAACAGTGGCGAGCCTTTCTGTGATTGTTTTGTTGGAGCGGGGAGGCCAGACCACACCCCTGTGGTAGGGTGAGGTTTCCTGTGAAGGGAATTGAATTTTCCACTGTCAATCATCCTTAGGAAAAGTTAAACTGGGGTGAAAACTCCCTCCCTCTCAGAAGCTATGCTCGGAGCTGGGGGGAGGAATAAGGAGGACAGATAGGCTTCTAAGGGTGGAGAGATCTGGGGGTGGATCCAGGGATGGGGTGAATGGCCCTGGCCGTTTAGAGACCAGCTCAGAGCTGGGAAGGTAGCCAATCTGATCCCAGACCCTCGGTGAGTCTGGGCTTGTGCAATGGTTAGAAGGCCCTGGGCCTACTCTGCGGCCAGCACAGGGCAGGACACTGGGAAATCAGTCAGGCTCCCAGCAGGCGAACAAACACCAAGCCTGCAGGTCCTGGTGTAAGCAGGGGCAGCAGCAGCCATGACTGTGTCATGTGGTCACCGGTTTCTGAAGAAAGAGCACGTGGAACAGTAACACAGGTGTCCACTGGCCTCAGTGAGGTGTATCTGGATTCCAGCTCCCTTGGCAAAAGGCTAGAGCAGCCAGAACTGAAGCTGTGGATGCAAACAAGCACCCCCGAGAATTCTTGGGCCTAAAATTAGAGGGTAGCCTTAGAGAAAGACTTGATTTGTTAGTAATATGGGCAGGCAAATCCTTGGAAATCATTATATTTGGGGCTATCCATGTGGGTGACATGATTTAAACCCCAAGCCGGGAAGCTGGGTAGACTGTTTACACCTGTAAAGTGCCCACCATAGAGTAGGTGAATAATAATAAAGGCCCAGGATCTTTCTCCTTATTCATCCCCATATGATGGGAGGGAAGAAAACTTTGGATGCTGGAAGAGATTTGTTCACTACTCTTAGGTCTTGCTGCATCTTCCTAACACGGGGTGGGGAAGAGGAGATGAATGGCCATGTTATTTCATTTATACGTCAAAAGTCAGGCCTTTCAGAAGGTTTGACCATGCCTGAAGGGATAGGAGCATTCGGCTAGGGACATGAAACACAGTAAACATTTAATGATGGTTACGACATTCAAGGGTTCCTTCTAAAACCCATTTGCCCTCACCACCACGGTCTGAGGCTGATACTATTATTACCCCCATCATATCAGCTAGGGTCCTAAGAGGAAGTGGATGGTATGCTCCAAAAAAGTGACTGAAGAGAGTCTGATGAAGGGACTGCAGATCAAAGTGTGATGGGCGGGTTAAGGGAAAACGGGACGGAGAAGCAGCCCGGGGCAAGCCACGTGGGAGCCACCCCTCAGTCAGAAGGGGAGGTTCCAGAACCCAGCACGATCTGATGCTGTAAGAGAGGAAGCAGTGGCCTAAACTAATCCAGCCACATTATCCCACAGCCTGACAGGAAGGGACTAAGTACCCTGACATCTCTTGGTCTCCACCCTCCCATATGCTGCCAGTACCTCTCACTGGCCAAACTGGAAGCCAGAGGCTACATTCCAAAAGGTAAGTTTTCCAGGGCACAGACCAGGGTAGTGAAGGATGGTGAGTGGGTCTGGAAGAACATCAGAAAAGAGCCACCACATGATTTTACAGGTTAGGAAGCAGATATAGATGAAGTAACTTGCCCAAGGTCATAGAGCGAATAAGAGGTGGGACAAAATTCAAACCATACACAGAGTATGATTCCGAGTCCATGCACTTAACCACTAAGACATGCTTCCTAGAACTGATTGAAAAGATTACTCGTTAACCAGCACCTCTTTCTCCCTGTATCCTACTCAATCATCTTTCCAGTAATAGACTCCACCTTACTCCCACCCAGATTTCCCAGCCTTCTTGGAGTTAGGTATGGCCATCTGACTAAAGTTCAGTCCAAAGGAATGTAAGTGAAATAATGCGTGCAGCTTTTAGGTTATGCCCTCCACTTTCCTTCTCTCTTTCCTATAGACTGGAATGTGGATGTGATGGTGGGATCTGAAGCAGCCACCTTAGCTCACTGCATGGAAGCTCCATTTGAGTCTATCAGAGGACAACGAAGCCACCATATCAGCACTGGATTGCTTATGCTCCAAGTGAAAGAGAATTTAACTTGTTTCTTATTTCAGTCACTGTCATTTTAGCCTTGGTTGTAGCAGCCAAACCAGTATCCTAAACAATACAAAGACCAGGATGTAGCTCAGTCATTGTGGTTAGAACAATAAGAGGCATGTGAAAGCTGGTGATCACCAATGCAAGTGCACTCCTCTTCTTCCTGGCACATTACTAGACTACGTTTCCCAGTCTCCTTCCATGTGGATGAGGTTATGGGACTAGCTTCCGCCTTTGGAATATGAGGGAAGGTCAGTGTGTTACCTCCAGGCTGAGACAACCATCGGTGAGCATACCTTGGTCTTGCTCACCTTATTGACTTGTCTGCCAAATGGATTCAAAGGATCCAGTGAAGGAACCTGATGCTGTAGGGTAGGATGGAGCCAAGGCAGGGAAGGAGCCTGGGGCTCTTCATGACCACATGGAGCAGAGCTCTCGACAGCTCAACACTAGACTACAACACAAGCAACAAACACCGCCTTTGCGGTGTTAAGCCACTGACATTTGGGCTTGTTTGTTGTAGCAGTTAGGCTATCTATCCTAAATTTATACTTACCAGCTGCTGCGCTCTGAAAGATGTAAGTACTTTTATCCAACAATGCAATCTCATCTCCTATTTTAGGAGGGCTAGGGGGTGGGCTGGCAAACATTTAAGTCATTATTTTAAAGAAGCTACACAACTGTTATCATTTATTCTAATAAAGCCCCTACATCCTGCTTGAATGAGGAAGGCAAGAATAGCACAAGAAAACCCTTTCTCATGGTACACTGGCCCTGGGGGCATTGGCCCTGCTCTCTCCCAAGAATGCTATTCTCATGAGCACTCCTTTTGGAACTCAGGAAAGTTCACAGGGTCTGAGCAAAAGAGAGCATCAACTGAGCTCAACGAGGTGTGCCAGAGGGTCAAGCAACTCCCATAAGGGCAGCAAATTAGGACAAGTTATGGAAACAAGGACACATCCCTGTGCTTTTGGATGGTGAGGGAGTGAACTTTCCCCCTATTCTTTCTAATGTTCAAATTTTCTAAAGTCAGCATGTGTTACTTTTATGCTAAAAAGTGGTTTTAGGATTTCAGTTTTTAAGAAAGAAAATAAACTGGTTAAGCCTAAGGAATGAACAAAGGAGAGAGATATAGGTCAAAGGTCAAAGGATTCAAGTGCCCCAAGGCACTGTTATGACAAGCAGGCCAATTTTAGGAGTATATAAACATGAAAAGACAAAGCATCTCAGCGGTGACCCTCACTCACATATTCAACGAGCATTTACTGAAGACTTACCATGTGCCAGGCACTGGGCTCGCTGCTAGATTTGCAAAGAAAAGTGTGGTGACCACAACCTAGTATGGTAGCTAACAACCATGGCTACACACTGGAATCACTGAGATCCAATTTTTAAAGTACACACTGATGAAACACTGATGCTTTGGTCCACACTCCAGGGATTTTGATGTAATTGGTTAGGACTCGGTCTTGGGACTTTTAATAGCTCCCCTGATTCTAACGTCTAGGGTTAAGAACCACTAGGGGCACATGACACATGGACTTAGTGTTCAAAGAGGGGTAGGAGCCAGCCGGGGAGGAGGAGAGAAGGGGGAGGAAAGGCAGGCAGGCAACAGGAAGAGAGCTGCAGTTAGAGGACTGTCCCATAGTTCAATGTAATTAGAAGGTTATGGTGGCTGGGGGTGACGCAAATCATGGAGGTCCTCCCATGGCTAGCCAAATGTCTATCCTCCAGGTAGTGGGAAGTTGATACAGGTTATTAGACGGGCAGACATGATCACATCTGCATTCATCCCAACTCTCCATGCATTCTTTCTCACCCCCTCAGATGGCCATCACTTCTACCTATGGGTGGGACTATAGAAAGACTATGGACAGGTGTAGAAAGTGGTACCATCACAGGAGAGAGGGCATATTTCTGGACTCTCCATGAGAGGACACCTTCAATACAGCATTCATCTAGAGATAGGCTCCTTTTTCCATTCTTTTCAAAAACCCCTTTTTGGTTACTTAATTCCGTTACATGATCTTGCCACAACACTGAGAATAAATCCCCCAAAGAGCAAGTCGTAGTTCATTTGGAGACTTACGTGAAAATTTGGAGGCAAAACCAACTACCTAACATGCCACAAGAAAGTAGTGGGATCGTCACCGAAGACCCCAGATGGAACACCATTCCACACGCTGCTCCAAGAATAAATCACTAAATAATTCAATCGACCTGATCACCATTCCTAAGAATCTGTGTTTGGAGACTAGGTAAGTTGCAGAGAAATTTCTAGAAATGAAAATGGTTTTAGTTAATGGGTTGGGACAATTGATGAGAGAGCTATTCCATCATGCACAGGAAATAAGTGTCTTTCAAATGAATACTACTAATAAAGTAACAGCAAGAAGCACTTCCTGAATACCTGCACATACTACACATCGGGCTAGGACTCTACACACACCATTGACCCCAGCCATGCAAGGTCTCCAATTAGGTTGAGATAACTGAGGCCCAGAGCAGTTTAGTCACCTGCTAAACTGTCACAGGTCACAGGTAAGTGCAGTGATAGAATTCAAACTAAGTGTTTATGACCTCCCTCCACCTCTTCTCCAGTTCCCTTAGATCCTGGCCAGGGGGTGAATCTGTGCTCTTCTGTGCTCCAGAAAAAATGGCTGCTGGACAAACTCATCAACTGCTGTAGGAGGCATCTTTCCTGCTGTGTGACTTAGAAAAGCACCCAAAAGTATCACAACTCTTTCCAAGGGAGAAAGGCCAGCTCCCTCTTTGACCTGAATAGCATGGAAACAATGCAGTCTCATCCAATGAGCTGCTCTGTCAGGAAGAGAAAAACCCTTTGGAGCTACCACACACCCAAACAGCATGGCACCCGAATTTAAATAATAAATACCCGTAGCTATGGGCCTCCTTTGGCTTACCGTCTCAGGAGGCTGGAACTGGATGATGCCTAGAGGCCACCTGGCACAACCCCAGCTTTTCAAAGATGAGAAAACAGACTGGTTAACGTATCTGCTAAGGAAGGTGAAGCACCCAGAACCCTGGTCTCAAACTCTGACTTGTGTTTTATATTCTCAATCATCCTGCCATCCCAGAGCCCAGGAGGGACCAGGATTCCTATAACACTCTCATCTCCTCTTGAGAAACTGGGCTTTTCCCACAGAAGGGCTGAAGAGAAAAAAGGTTACTTCCTGAGTTTTCTACTGCTAATCTGAAGGGCTCTCCCTACTGATCAGCACCTCAGCTGGGCCGTCCAGTCTGCTGGGGGTGGGGGGTGGGGTGGGGGGAAGAGATGAAAACCAAAAAGGGTCCATCACCTGGGCCTTTCTGGTACATAAACCATTCTGTGAATGCAATGGTACCAATTCTGGTGTCATTAATACACAATTCAACACATGTGGAGCAGATCACCAAGAATCTGCCCTCTTAATAAACTGCTCCATGCAAAGCTACGGTTTGTCATTTTCATTTCATGAAAAGACTCACCATGGTGTACCTTTAAAAGCTAGTTTTGCTCATGCATTTAATTTATGATTCCATTTCCAGAGATGTGATTGCCTCACAACTTTTCAGAAACACATCTTCTGAATAAAACAAGGTCCTCTTCCCTGCCTCACAACGCCATCCTTGATCCAGACCTATTTTGGGTACCTGGCTCCTAGAAAAGGATGAAAGTCCTTGCTGCGGTGGAATTTTACTTCAGGTGGTGTGGGACTTGCTGAGGACATACAGCCCAGGAGGAGAGGCTGACCAGACACACGGTACCCAAGGCTGAGAGCCTTAGTGTGGATACAGGGTTTTAAACAGCTGTCATTTCATGGCAGGCAGGCACGCTGGTGATAAAAGAACAGCAAGGACAGACTTGACAGCCCAGATTTTTAGCAGCTTAACTAAACCCTAGAATGAGAAAAACAAAAAACAAAAACCCATCAAAAGCCACCAAGTGAGACTGGGCGGCAGGAACACTTAGAGGGATCCCGACAATGCAAATTTCCTTCTCTTCACAGGAGGAAGTCTGTCTCTGACAAGACCGTCGCGTTCACCCACCACAAATCTACACTTAGAACGACAGGCACAGGAAGATGAAATGCCCTGTTCCCAGACACCTGAAGAAGAAACAAATCAGGGAGGAACGCAGCTCCCAAGTCTTGAAATTTAATTACCAGAACGTTTATGGCCCTGGACTTCATTAAATTCAGGTTAGGAACTAGCCACACGATGTCCTTCTTGGGGCAGGTACTGGCTAGACTGAGCCAGCCCGCACCGCATCGTTCCAGGCAGGATGAGTCAGGCTGCTTGCAGAGGCCCCCAGATCGGGAAGTTTGTTGGGCCGCGCTCCAGGGAGCAGCACCACGGACCTGGAGACACACACACACACACACACACACACACACACACACACACACACACACACACACGGCACAGCTGACACTTTCCCTGCCACCTCCAAAGCATACGCGCCAGGAAAAGGCCAGTTCTCACCGCGAAGGGAACGTACAGCTGGGGAAGTGTGTTCCCTGACCGTTTCCCTCCACCCCTCTGGCTGATTGGACCCGGGCGCCCCCCAGATTCCCGGTTCTCGGGCTGGATTTCGAGAAGAAAAACCAAAAGGGGCAGACTTACCTAACTCCTCGGGGCTGTAGGGCGCGGATGAGGCTTCTTCCACAAACTCACTGTCTGGAGGAAGAAGAAAAGCAGAAAACAAAAATAGAATCGCAACCATTCAGGGCTAATGGATTAAGCATCAGCTACCGTCGTAGGTCTCTTAGAAAAGCGCGGGTTTCTCTCCCGCAGCGACCGGAATCCGTGAACCGGGGGCCACGCGGGGTCCCAGATGCCCCATCCACTAGGGGTAAGAAATTGTCAAAGAAACTTGGCAGGGGGGGCAGTTCCACCCAGGGACCAAGCGTCTTCCGGGCGCGGACAGGTGCGCGCCAACTTTCCGTGGGTGCGACCCCACGGATCGCCCGGCCGGGCGCGCAGGGCCGCGACCTCATCCTCTGCCCTCAGCCCGCGGGGAGCATCGCGGCGTCCGCTGGGTCTAGCGTCGACGCCTCGGCGCCCAGGAGCCCCAAAGTTTCCTGGTGGGTCCAGCAGACCCGAGAGCGCGCAGCAACGGCGGCGAGCTCCCCGCGCCCACCCCCGCCGCCCGTTGCTAGGCGACCGCGGCCGTTAAGCTCGGCAGCGGCGAGCGCGCTGCCTCCCAATTCCCGGCTGGAGGGTGGCTTCCCCACCCCCACCCTCTTCGACCTTTCATTACAAATTAGAGCATAACCAGTTTTAAAACGATCCCTGC
Source organism: Pseudorca crassidens (assembly GCF_039906515.1). Taxonomy (NCBI): domain Eukaryota; kingdom Metazoa; phylum Chordata; class Mammalia; order Artiodactyla; family Delphinidae; genus Pseudorca; species Pseudorca crassidens. The sequence continues at coordinate 71,234,510 of NC_090304.1, read as the reverse complement.
TTTTTTGTACTATGTCTGTACTACTCCGATGCTTGGGAAATCGTTTTTCTGTGCTTTTCATGGGGAGAGGCAGAATTTTCAGAGCTTGAATATTTCTTGCAGCAAGGAAGGAGGAGCTTTCAATACTCCCAACCATCTCCTTGTTTCTGAACCTGAATTCTAACTCCACTCCAAACAATATTTCCTCCTCTTAAGAGACTACGTGGTTCGAGCAAGGAAGGCAATATGTCTCCATTTCACAGGTAGGGAAACTGGGGCTCAGAGGTTAAGTAACTTATGGATGACTGCACAGAACTGTGATGGGTGTCTCTCTGTGTGTGTGTGTGTGTGTGTGTGTGTGTGGTGTGTCTGGGGAGAGCAGAGCGGTGCTCCTTCTATTGTCGAGAGGTTTCAAATACAGAATATAGGAACAGAAGTTAGGGTCTGAAAGTCCGAGTTGTAGGTCCTAAAGAAATTCACGTCAGATTGCGGGAATCTCCCTATTTGGGTCAGTGGCCCGAATAACCTATGCAGATGCATTATGTGTTTTCCACCAGAACTGACTGACTGCTTGCCTGGGAGGGCCCTGGGCTATGGGGATGTGCTCTAGAGAGCTGCTGGGAGAAAGCCAGAGGAAGGAAAGAGCAAACATGGAAAATGGTTGTCTCTTCTCCATCCCTGTCCTTGGACACTGATAGTTGGAGAGTCAACAGTCTGGGCAATGTCCTGGGCAATGGCCTTGTATAGTCTCAGACTGATCAGATCACCAGCTGCAGCAGACTGAGGGCTCCCGGATCAGTGCCAAGGTCTTCTCATTCTGTAAACTCTTAGTCGTCTCTGGGTTTTCCACTGTCAGTTTACAAATTACCCAAATTACCATGGAGGACAGAAAGAAGCCACTTTGGCCGGAGTGCTCACAGAGGAATGGCTGGGGACCAGGTTGAGACTGTCCTTCTTCCTCACCAAGGTATCCATTCTTCTTCTTCTTCTTTTTGTTTTTTGTTTTTTGTTTTGGCTGCACTGTGTGCAGCCTGCAGGGATTGAACCAGGGCCACAGCAGTGAAAGCCCAGAATCCTAACCACTAGGCCATCAGGGAACTCCCCAAAGTAACCATTCTTGAGCTGCCTAGCCTATCTCTCTATCTTCTTCTTCCCCCCCCCCCCACCCGTGACAATCTGAGCTCTCAAATCCGAGAAGTGAATGTGCTTGGGTGAATGTTTGCACGCATCAATCCATCCCCTCCCACCTCCTAGAAACCTCTATTTGCCCTCAGGAATTCACGGTTCACCACAATCCCCAATATCTTCAGCCTCTTCTCTGAATGTTTCTTTCAATTCCTTACTCTAATGGAAACCTGACTCTCCTTGAAAATAAGAGACCACATGGCCCACCACCCCTACTCCCTGCAGCCATTGTGTTATTCTACCTCATTCCTTGAAGATATTGGCATCTGGATCCCTGTCACTTCCCCCAACACCATCCCCATGATAATTCTTATTTCCAATTCTACCTAATGGATTCTTCTCATACGCTGGTCTCTCAACTCTTCAACTTCCTCTCCCTTCCTGGATCTCCAACTATCCCAGCTCCCTGCTCTCAGAGTGACACCAACTGTAGTCTCAACGCCAAGCATCCCACTCTCCAACCACCACCTCCTATCTTTGCAGCTTATTCTTTCTGTTATCCTAACCCAATGTCTCCTTGACCCCCAACAGCTCCTATAATTTACTTATCCCATGATCTTTTCTCTGTTCCTCACTCTCCTCTTGACCTTCCTTCCTCTTTTAACCACCCTAGTCTCTATGTTTATTATTATCATTTCTCTCTTACATACACCTTCAAATCCATCTCTCCCTCTCTACCCCTCTCTCTCTTTCTCCTTCTCCCCGCCCCCCATATTAAGTCCTTGGGAAAACCATAACCCTGATAGAATCTAATTCTTCATCTTCTGTCTGCCAGCACCCAGTGAAACATCATTGGAGAAACATACCATCATGCTGACTGGTCTTATTTTCAATTTGTAACCACTAACCTCAAGTGGATACTAGCGCAGCCCAGGACTGGCCTTGACATTGCCAAATTCCAACGGTCATTCTTGGTCCGAATAGGAGCTTTTGACCCCTGAATCCATAAGTGGGTGAGCTCAGATGGACTGTCTGCAGGACCAGTCTCCTCAATTTCCCCATCATATCGGGAGGCAACTAGTCTTTGTATTCCAAGAGAGACAGTCTACAGAGGGCTTTGGGGTCAGCCAGACCTTGGTTCTAATACCAGCTCCACTATTAACTAATAGTTTAATATCTGCTAACCTTAGTTTTCTGTAAAAATGGAGATAATAATTATATCTAACCCATAAGGTTGTAGTGAGAATGCAATAAACTACAGCATTTAGAGAGACTATCACATTGTGAAAATCAAGTAAATGTTAGTTATTATTAGAGGCATGCTCCTTTACAGCTGAGAAAAAATGGGCTCTTTTCTCTCCTTTAGCAATTTGAGTTACCGAAAGGAATCACTAACCACAGATTATGCTTCAAATTAAAGGCTGTGTACATTGCCCCATCTTTTAGTTTGCTTTCTAAGAGGTGCCTTAAAAGTTGGTTATGTGGAGTTGGGACCAGGCATTCCCACCTAGGAAGAGCATTACTCATATTCTACCAGGTCATTAGGTTTTGGAGCCTGCCACACTGTTCTAACTCACCATGGATTCCCCTTCAACTTGTTCCTATAAATGGATGGCTCGTAAGCCAAGATCTTTTCTTACAGCACTTTAGTTATTTAAATTTCCTAATCAACTGAAGGTTCATGAGAAAATATTTTTCTTGTTTCAATATCTGTTGTTGACAATTTTTCTAAGCTATATGATTCCAATTTTCTCTCTTAGGAAGCAGAGCAGAGCAAACAATAATGTTTCTTGTTAAGCAAACAATATTTATGGGGAATAGACCGTGCTTCCAGGATGGTGCTAGGCAATGCAGATACAAAAGTGCTCGGAACAGGTTCCTGCCCTCATGTTGTTCACCTTCTAATAGGTTCAGAGGACCTGACTAAACCTCAGGCAATGTCCAAAGTGCTTACCCACACTTGACTTTCATAGGCCTCTTATAAAGAAATGATTCTGCTGGAGGGTCACCGAATTATAAAGGACAGTGCACAATCTTATAGGTTGAAATAGTGCTGTCAAATTATTAGGGGAGAAATCACAGGGATGTTACTAGATCTCTCAAAGCCTCAGTTTCCTGATAATAATACTTATCTCATTGTATTGTCAGGAGAAGCCAAACAGGAAAAGTGTGAGACAGACCAAGCATGGTGCCTTTCTCTCCCACATAGAAGGCTTAGGCATGCGGAGTCCCCTCTTTTTTTTTTTTTAATAAATTCATTTATTTTATTTATTTATTTTTGGCTGCATTGGGTCTTCGTTGCTGCGCGCGGGACTTCTCTAGTTGCGGCGAGTGGGGGCTACTCTTCGTTGCAGTGCACAGGCTTCTCATTGCGGTGGCTTCTCTATTTGCGGAGCGTGGGCTCTAGGCACGTGGGCTTCAGTAGTTGCAGCACGTGGGCTCAGTAGTTGTGGCTTGTGGGCTCTAGAGCACAGGCTCAGTAGTTGTGGCGCACAGGCTTAGTTGCTCCGCGGCATGTGGGATCTTCCTAGACCAGGGCTCGGACCCGTGTCCCCTGCATGGGTAGGTGGATTCTTAACCACTGCGCCACCAGGGAAGTCCCTGGAGTCCCCTTTTTTGACCGTCCTTGGAGGAGAATGGGCTTCCTGCTGCCGTGACCACTGAAGACAGGGAAGGAGTCTGATCCTACTTCTAGGGCAGCATTTATTAGAATGTGGGACAGGTGGGGAGAAAGCAGCAAGAAGGAAGCGTTTCTGGGGCTCAGGTTTTCCATAGAAACAGAGTACACAGGGGGCTGATGTCTGATATCCACTCTAGCTGTTACCCACTACATCGTGAGTTGAACAGACTTTGGGGAGCTAGACAGGGAACCCAGCCCCTAGCTTTAATATTTCTTTATATATATAAAGTTAATAATATATTATTCATCAATATTAATAATCTTATATAATATTATATATAATTCTAAATGTTTTAAATTAATTTTTATTATATAAGCAAATAATATATATTCAAGGTGGAGGAAAAAACATTTAATACCCGTGGGTATAAACTGAAAAATGGAAGTCCTCTCTCCTGTCCTATCACAGTCTCCATCCCCAAACTGAAGCGCTTATCCACACCTTCCTGTGTTCCCTGATAAAGATTATTTTTTAGGCATATTCAAACATGTTTATGAACTGTTGAAACAAGTTGGATATCATATTATGGCTTCTAAATGAAAGACAATATATTTCTAAATGAGATTTTGGTCCAACCCCAGTCATAAACTAAGGTGTGACTGTTTTCTGGTTAGTAGGGCAAGAAAGTTTATAAAAAATCATAGGAAAAAAGTTTTATCAACTATTACAAAACAGTAAAATCCTGAACAAAATTTAGGCATTTAAAGAGTTATACTTCAGCTATCTGGAAAACTCACTTAATCATAACCCTCATTCCTCTGTAAATGAAGTATGCTCACATAGCCACGTTGAACATAACTCTAGGATCAAAGGAATTCTTCGATCCATTTCTAGAGCTAAAAGCACACTCCAAATGCTTTTCAAGTGGCTAGCAGAGGGGTTTCTAGCAAAACAGCCATCGCTAATATCCTGCTTAGTGTGCAGGACGGCAGCTATGGACCAGGACCATGCCCCACAGGAGTCTGGGCGTGCCATCAGCCCCTGGCTGGCCTCTGCTGCAACGGTGGCAGTGCCTACCTCGACTGCAGGTTCTGCTTGGAGGAAAGGCCACGGAGAGGGCAGGCTTATGTGGGCTGCTTTGACCCTGGAGGCCTCCAGGGGCTACAGCCCCTTGGTCAGTGGAGAAAAGGAGGAGATGGGGTCTCAAACAGATGTGGCTTCTTCCCCCAAGAGATGGGTGAAGGCTAGATGCCACATGGGGAGAAGTTTTTTTTTCAGCCAAGGGATGTCATCAATTCCTTTACAAGAAGAAGCTGCACGGATGCCATAATAACAAGTTAGAATGGTAGCCAGAGGCCACTCGGATCTGTGCACAGCCTTCCCAACACCTACCCCGGGAGGTCACCAATCTCAAGCATGAAAGACAGGAGGAAGCGAGCTAAGCCTTACCTCTGCCTCCCTCTCTACCCTGGCATCGCCCTTTGCTCACCTGCTCTGCAGGTAGTCTTCCATCTCCTGGAGGCCCTCTGCTAGTTACCAGCAGAACAGAGTGGAGAAGCAATGCTTGCCCCCGCTCCCCTCCTCACCCTGGGGAGCATGGGCAGGACAGATTTAGGAGGGAAGAGTGGGTCTGTGTCTGCTCTAAGAAAGGCATGACTCTCTCCTGTTATCCTGTCCCTTATCTGCATCCTCTCAGGACGAGCCAACAGAGGACAGCAGGAAAATATATGCACCCACCCATACAGTTTCATCAAAGAGAATTTTGCATTTACTGGTCTCAGCATTAGCTCCAGGGCTGAATTGGCCCAAAGGACATCTCATCTTCTCCTAGGGTTTAATATTCTTTTATTTTAGTACAACCCCACTTTTTATATAATCCTTGATGAAAGGGAGAAAGAAAATATAGTTGCTTTGTTTCCCTTAAATGAAAATCAAGTCTCAGATAACTGCTCTAAGCGTTTGATAACATCCAGAAAAAAGAAATGGGCTCTATAGGAAGAATAGTTCACTATATCTCACCTGAAAAACAAATCATTACTTTTAGCAGAAACAATACAAGCCCAGAGATGATATGATATTAAGTCTGACAGGAAGCCAAGGATTCATTTTGGTAAAAATGCTAAATATAGTCTCTGAAAAATTCAAATACCATGAAGTAGATGCTACTAATAAAAGCAAGACATTTTATGAAATATATAAACAACTTGGATCTCTCCAGACCCCTGCAACCAGGATTCCTTTTACCAACTATGGAATAGAGATGAAGATTTAAAAGATGCCCCACTCAACATCATATCAAAGGAAATAAACTCTGGCTGAGCCAAGAAGCAACTAGAAGGTGTATGTGGCCATGAATCAGAATAAACCATTCCAAAAATACACAAAGAAAAAGGTCCCTGCAGAGGAAAATCATACATTTCCAGCTCACACTCAGTTGGATCTACTGAGTGAAATCAGACAAAATACGCTGTGTTAAGATTAAGGGTAAAAACATTTGCTGCCATTGAAATCTATGACTACATCATTACAAGGGACATCCATAGGACGGATCTGAGTTTCTGCTGAGATGCAGAGACCATCCTGATCTCCCATTTTCCACCCCAGTATCCTGGACAGAGGCCTGAGAGGGAATCGCTTCTTTCAGACGCTGCAAATAGAGTCTACCTGGTGCACAAGAGTCTCTCTTTTTCCACATTAAAATGGTTTTTCCAAGAAGCTATGGCCTTAGCAGTCAGCCTACCGTCGGTGCCGGCAGGAGAATCAGAGGCCTGAGTTCTGGCCTTAGTTTTGCCACTAATCTTTGACAAGTCTCCAAACCTGCCTAGCCTGTATCTCCTCTGTAAAAAGAAATGACCTTTATGAAACGTGTTAAAACGAATGCTAATAGGAGACCGTGGATACCAGATTCTGTTGTATTAATCTTTTTACCACCCTGTATGCAAGAGAAATAGACACAAAGCTCAACTTTACCCCAATATAAAATTTAAAGAGAAAAAGAAATAGACACAAAGGATCAAGCTTCATGGAAAGGTGGAGATGCCCTTTGAAGCTGATGGAGAAGTGAAATGGACAGAGCAGAGCTCTGGGGAATGAAGGCCTGAGTGTGAATGTGAGCTCTGCTGGTGTTTGCTATATGAGTCTTATGGTGCCTTAGTTATCATGCCTTCCCAAGCTTCAGTTTCCTCATCTGAAAAATGGGGATAATAATACCTACTTGAAGAGATTTCAATGAGGATTTGAATAAAATGAAATAATGCCCACAGCAGTGCTTGGCACCCAGACCACACTCAGAAAAATTTCCTTCCTTCCTTCCTGACATGTTAAAACTCTCCCTGACCTTGAGAGGGACCAGGAGGGAAATCCGCTCCTTCCTGTTTTTATAACCAGGATGGGAACAGCAGCACTGAATTTCTAGACACACCTGGCCCCTACTGCCAGGTTAATGTTTCCCACACTTCCTTACTCTTCCCTAATGAGGAGCTTAAGCAGACTGGGTGCCCTGGGAAGAGTGAATGGCAGCAGGATACCCAAACAGCTGAGCGAGCACATCTATAACATAAAGAAGTGTTTTATAGATTCACTGAGAAGGGCTATGTAGGCCTCCCCTCCTGCACAAATCCCCACACGTGTGATGTGGCAGCTGGCAAATCAAAGGAGCGGCCAAAGGAGCTTACACTGCGCCAATCAGAACCAGGGCTCTGGCCCCCTTTTGCTTTGTGTGTCAGGCACTGCATATGAATTCATTTGGAAAATGTGTTCCAAGCCTTTAAAATAAGTTTGCATAACCACCGGCCCACGTCCTTGAGGGTATTTTAAGAGTGTAGGAAGCGGGAGTGGCAGAGGGACTTTCCTGCAGAAATTCTGTATCACCCTCAGACATCCTGGGTTCTCCCCAGCCAGCTTCCTGGAGGCTGACCCACCCTCATGGCAGCCCGAGATGCTCTGAGGATACCGCAAAGGCAGATGTTGCGTGGATCTGGCCCTGTCTCAAGGCCCATGACTCACCAGGATGACTGAGCCTCCCTAGTAGATAATGCAGTTCTCGGAGGACTCCAGAAAGCCAAGAAAAACACCTCAAGGCCTGGACACTTCCAGGACTTTCCCTGGTACCTCACTAGAAATGTAAACCCCATTAGCCCACGGTGGGCCTCAGAGATGGAGCAGATGGGACCGGCCAGTGTTGGGAAACAGGGGATGTGGGGTAGGGAATGGAGGAAAGATGCTCTGAAGCAGGTGGGTCAAGGCCTTGGCAATGCGTTAGCTGAGGCGGCCGTCAGAGGGTCTTGGATGATAATCCACACTTTGTGACAGAACTGCTGATGTTTTGGCCCAGCTCAGAGCTAGTGCTCTTTCCTACCGTGACAATTAAGTAAGCAATAAAAAATCTGTAACTGGGCCACCAGAGCCTTTAACTGAGAAGGCAGAGTAGCGAGGGTTGGAGGCTGAGTTGTGGAGCAATAGCTTGGCGCAGCTTGGCGTTAGGCAGGCCTCGGTTCAAATCCCCACTCTGCCAGTGACCTTGAGAAAGTTTCTCAGTCTCTTCAGGCTCGGGTGTTTTCATTCATAAAAGGAGAATAAGGTTGTTGTGAGAATGAATGGCGACAGTCTATATCTATACAAAAAAGGCCCTTTGGGATTGACGTATACCCACTACTCTATTTACAAGAGATAACCAACAAGGTCCTAACGTATAGCACAGGGAGCTCTGCTTAATATTCTGTAATAACCTAAATGGGAAAAGAATTTCAGAAAGAAGGGATATATGTTCATGTATAACTGAATCACTTTGCTGTACCCCTGAAACTAACACAACACTGTAAATCAACTATAGTCCAATATAAAATAAAAAAATTTTTAAAAAAGACTATCTTTCAAAAATAAAGGTGAGAAATGTTACCATACATACTTAGGTAGAATTCAGAGTTTTACCATTATTTTTTTAAAAACAAAAAATAAAAATTAAATAGACATTTTAACAAAAAATATATTTTAAAAACTAGGGGGAAAAGGGCATAGCATCATGTCTGGTGTAACGTATCTACCTAATAAATGATTGCAAATATGCTTTTGTAATTCGTCCAATTCTGACTTAGGTCCGGCACAGCAGAGCTCTCACTTTGTTTCTAGTGCGAGTTTTCTCATCTCATTTCAACATTTCACCATGTTTCCATTTTGCCACCCTGCCTAGTCCTCTTAGGACCTACATCCTTTCCCTGAACCGCAGCCTAGGCCTCTGAGAACCACCCTAATCCAGCTGCTCACAAGGACTTTCACATTTTAGCCACATTGATTCACTGTGACAGCGCTTCACCCACATATGGCAATACAACCATACTCTGTCTTGGACACCTCCATCATCACATACTGATTGTCTGAAGTGGGGCCAGATATCATGGTATCTGTTGCCCATCCGCCCCAGAAGCTCATCACTTACCCAAGAGTAGTGCTTCCCTATTAGGTAGATCCAGACACAGGTCTGGTTCCCCTTCCTATGAGCCAGCCATACCTCCAAAGATTGTAGATACATGATGTGGTGAACTCAAGGAGGTGTGTGATAATGCTTGGAGCTGGTCACAGTAGAATTTCTAGCCCCACCCCTTTGTCACAGTGATCCCTAGGGCTTCTTTCTGCTCTAAAATTGTGTGATGGATGACTCTATTGCCTAAGTTACAAAAGCACCAGCGGACAAACCACACCTACTTAATTCTCTCCTCTCTCATCCAGCTTTGGTTAACAAGCTCTGGGGGGAGAGGGGTAACTGAATGAAATGCTCTAGGTATGCTGAAGGTAAGGTGAAGTGATGTAGTGGTGCCAGAAGAAGTTATGCAACCAGTTGGGTTGCCACAGTCAAAAAAGATTCTCAAGGAAAGCAGAAATATGTAGAGGATATGTTCCTAGCCATCATTGCTTCATCCATCCATTCATTCATCAAGCCAGCCAGCCGGCCGGCCACCAAATATGCATCAAGTATTTGCCAGACTACTTGTGAAAGGGATGCAAAGGTGAATAAAACAAGATGTCTGCCCCAAGAAGCTCACACATTGTCTAGGATAATGACAATACAGTGTGGCAACTCTGTGACACAGGAATCTGCAAGTTCCGTGGCAGCACTGAGGATGGACCACTCATTCAGATCAGGGTGGGGGTGGGTAGGTGGCAGCAGCAGGAAGAGATCCCAGAATAGATGACTTAAGCTGGAACTTCAAAGATGAGCAGGAGCTGGCCAAGTAGAAGGCACATAGTAATGACAGCCTCCACAGAGGCGCACATGTGTGTGAGAGCATGATGCATTCAAGGATCCAGGGGGAGGTCGATATAGTGATGAGAAAGGGGTTTGCTTTTAGTGAGGGGCAGCAGGAGATGAGTCTAGAGAGGCAGGCAGGGGTCAGATCAGGAAAGGAAGGCTGCATGTTGAGCTGAGGAAGTTCAACTTTATTCCATGGGCTGGGCTGTGAGGAGACACTGGCTTAAGGACCTCTAAAAGTGACTAGGGTGGCAATGCGACAGGGCACAGGAGTGAACAGCTATTGGTTTTTGTCTGGGCCGCATCCAAGTGTCCTCTCTTAGAGTATCAAGCTTCCCTTCGGGGAATCTCCCATTGTGTGCAGTTGTCTTGGTTGGAAGATGTACCCTGATGCAGTGCAGAAGTTCGGTAAATGTTTATTGCTGTATAAGTTACCCCATTTTAGAGATGGGACACAGTAGAGAGTGTAGTCTGGTGATCTCCGTGTCTATCTTACTCTTTTTTTTGTATTCCCAGTGCTTGACACATAGTAGGTGCTCAATAGTTATTGAGTGAATGAATAAACAACAACAAATGGGAGGCATACCCTCTCTAAAAGCATCATGTGAATGCGTTAACTTTAGTGGCCTTTGCTCTCCCATCCATACAATGACTCCTACTGCCCAAGTGGATCTCCATTAGATCTGGGGGATGGGGGATGGGGCAGACTGTTAGACCTGAAAGAGGACCACTGCTCTGTGTCAGGGTTGTGACTCTTACACTTGGATGCCCCACGCCAGGACAGTAAACAACATCCCCATCAATTAATGCTGAGTTGCATTAATCAGATGCTAGGACACAGAACCAGAAGGAAGGTGAACTGACCTAGACTGTTTATACCGTTGCATTATCTTCAACTTTAATCTTTGCAGGGCTGTGGAGAGGAGAGAAGAGGGGAGGAGGGGGGAGATGGGCAAGAAAATAGTGCCTGACACATGTTAGGGGTTCAAAGATATGTGACTAACTTCCCACCTAGCTAGGGTAAGGTCTCAGTCAATGACAGCTTACATTACTCAGTGCTGCTTATCACGACCCTACAAGTAGGCATTCTTACTCTCATGTTAGAGCTGAGGAAACGATCGATTTTCTTAAGGCCACATAGCTTATAAGAAGTAAATTCCACATCTGAACCCAGGTCTGTCTGACACCAAAGTCCATGCCCTCTCCCCTCCACCCGACTGCTTCTGTGAAAAGGCAAACAGCACTGGGCACGTACAGAGCACAGCTGGGTTGACACAATGGGTGCAGGAGTTGAAGAGGACCGCGTGTATCAGGGACAGCAAAAGCAGCCATACCCCCTCTGGTGTTGGCAAAATGATGAATTCCAGCATGAGACAGCCAGGTTCCTTCCTCCAAAGCCCATGTTTCACTGAGGTCCATGCTTGCAGCAAGTCTCTTGTATGTGCAGCTCTCTGATCAAAGGGAATCTCCTGAAATAAATAATGAGCATGAAAAAATGGAGATAAATGACTACTGATGCTCTCCTGGAAAGGGGACACTTTCTTGAAGGAAAGTGGTTAGTTTCTAGTTTATTATGTTTCTTTAGCATGCAAAGACTGTTGTCAATATTCGGGCATTCCAAGACATGGAAACAACCGAAATGTCCATTGATGGGTGAACGGATAAAGAAGATGTGGTACACGTATATACAATGGAAGACTACTCAGCCATAAAAAAAGAATGAAATAATGCCATTTATAGCAACATGGATGCAATTAGAGATTATCATACTAAGTGAAGTAAGTCAGAAAGAGAAAGACAAATACCATATGATATCACATATATGTGGAATCTAAAAAATGACACAAATGAACGTATCTACAAAGCAGAAACAGACTCACAGACATAGAGAACAGAGCTGTGGTTGCCCGGGGTGTGGGGATGGACTGGGAATTTGGGGTTAGTCGATGCAAACTATTACATATAGAATATAAAATAGATAAACAACAAGGTCCTACAGTATAGCACAGGGAACTATATTCAATCTCCTGGGATAAACCATAATAGAAAAGAGTATTTTAAAATGTATATATATGTGTAACTGAGTCACTTTGCTGTATAGCAGAAATTAACACAACATTGTAAATCAACTATACTTCAATAAAAAATGAAAGATTCAGGCATGGTCTGAGTGTGAGATCTTCCGACAAGGCTGGCTATTCAGGTCTACACACCATGACCCCCCTCTTCATTCAGTTAACAAATGTTTATGGAGCAACTATTGCAGGCCAGGCTTTGAGCAAGGAACTTACTGTGTATAGTTCTGCATGCTTTATAGAATCCTAGAATTTCAGGGTAGGTTATCAATTTCATAAAAAAATAAATAGCTATATATTTCTATATAGGCCTAAAAAACAGACTGGAAAAATTGAACTAAAATTTTGAGGTAGTTCCCATTGTATTGGAAATATGAATTATTTTTATTTTCTTTACAACTTTCTGCATTTTCCATAATAAATATGCATTACTTTTATAATCTGAAAAAAGTATATAATACATTTTAAGGAAAATCCCAGGGCTGAGAAGGACCATGAAGACCAATTTTCCACTTCCTCTTGAAAACCATGATAGAAAGTCCATGTCAGCAGGGTTCTCGTTTTTCCATAAAAAGGACGCCTCACTGGCTGCCTCCAAGAAGTCCAGCCTGGGAATCTCTACCTGTAAACTGTATCTGGGAAGATTACAACTCATGGCCAAACTTCTGCCTACATTACAAAGAGACTTCATAACCCTTCATAATGCATAACAGGTCCTCCAAAGGATGTGGCTGAATAACTGAACATGATTGATTGACCTAATCTGTGAATGCAGCCAGAGGGACATCCAGCAGGGGAGAAATGCTATCAGCCTAATTATGATGGGCATCCAGTTATCAATGGTTGTAATCAGAGCAGCTGGCTTGATTTCGTCTCAAGAATGCTGTTCGCTCTGCATGTTCCTGCACTGCCCGTCCAACTGTAGACAAGGCAGTGTACTGCACTTTATTGGGTCCCGGCTCACTAGGGATTTGTGTTCAAGGCAAGCACCCAAAACTTTTAGAGGGGAATTCTGGACCAGAATGGGTATAAGCACAATGCCATAGGGAAAACACTGGACTTAACAATAAATCCAGATTTCAGCCCTGACTCTTGCACTAACTGGGTGACTTAGGGCAAACACATTTATGCTCTCAGGGCTTAATTTCCTCAACTTCAAATGAAGGAATTAGGACTAGATGATGTCAAAGATCTGTACAGTCTTCCAGGACTTACAGTCTATAATAATATGTTTCTACATACAAAGATGACCTATCCAACCACATTACTAGGCCAAGAAAGCTGTGTTATTTGTCCATTAGCAAATTGAGACATCAGCCTCAGCATGGGAGAGGTGGCTGATTGAGGCTAGAGGTAGTCTGCAATTGGAATAAGACATGTTCTCTGTGCAGAACTAAAAACATGTCTGGAATAGAAATCCAAACCTGGGCCATGATCTTACTGCTATCATCATTTAATCAAATGAACTAAATAGTCAACATCTTATATCTTTACCAATTATGAAATAATAACAATAATACTACATCCTTAAAAAGCAACATTTATTTACCATACACTGGTCACTCAAACCATTTTATTAATCCTTGCAGTACCCTTGAGAAGTGAGTTGGAGATTCTAGTAACTTTGTTTGACAAAAATAGAGCTTTACTGCTACAGTAATCAAGACAATATGGTACTGGCACAAAAACAGAAATATAGATCAATGGAACAGGATAGAAAGCCCAGAGATAAACCCATGTACCTATGGTCACCTGATCTATGACAAAGGAGGCAAGGATATACAATGGAGGAAAAGACAGTCTCTTCAATAAGTGGTGCTGGAAAAACTGGACAGCTACATGTAAAAGAATGAAATTAGAACACTCCCTAACACTATACACAGAAATAAACTCAAAATGGATTAGAGACCTAAATGTAAGACTGAACACTATAAAACTCTTAGAGGAAAACATAGGAAGAACACTCTTTGACATAAATCACAGCAAGATCTTTTTTGATCCACCTCCTAGAGTAATGGAAATAAAAACAAAAATAAACAAATGGGACCTAATGAAACTTCAAAGCTTTTGCAAACAAAGGAAACCATAAACAAGATGAAAAGCCAACCCTCAGAATGGGAGAAATTATTTGCAAATGAATCAATGGACAAAAGATTAATCTCCAAAATATATAAACAGTTCATGCAGCTCAATATTAAAAAAACAAACAACCCAATCCAAAAATGGACAGAAGACCTAAATAGACATTTCTCCAAAGAAGACATTCAGATGGCCAAGAGACACATGAAAAGCTGCTCCACATCACTAATTATTAGAGAAATGCAAATCAAAACTACAATGAGCTATCACCTCACCCCAGTCAGAATGGCCATCATCAGAAAATCTATAAACAACAAATGCTGGAGAGGGTGTGGAGAAAAGGGAACCCTCTTGCACTGTTGGTGGGAATGTAATTCAGCCACTACGGAGAACAGTATGGAGGTTCCTTAAAAAACTAAAAATAGAACTACCATATGACCCAGAAATCCCACTACTGGGCATATACCCAGAGAAAACCATAGTTCAAAACCACACATGCACCCCAGTGTTCATTGCAGCACTATTTACAATAGCCAGGTCATGGAAGCAACCTAAATGCCCATTGACAGACGAATGGATAAAGAAGATGTGGTACATATATACAATGGAGTATTACTCAGCCATAAGAAGCAACGAAATTGGGTCTTTTGTAGAGACGTGGATGGACCTAGAGACTGTCATACAAGAGTGAAGTAAGAAAGAGAAAAACAAATCGTATATTAACGCATATATGTGGAATCTAGAAAACTGGTACAGATGAACCAGTTTGCAAGGCAGAAATAGAGACACAGATGTAGAGAACAAGTGTATGAACACCAAGAGGGGAAAGGGGGTGGGGTGGGATGAACTGGGAGATTGAGGTTGACATAAATATGCTAATGTGTATAAAATAGATAACTAATAAAAATCTGCTGTATAAAAAATAAGTAAATTAAATTAATTTTTTTAAAAAATAGAGCTTTACTTAATCATTGGAGAAGAGAGTGGTTTTCAAAGTAGATTCTCCATCCCACTTGGCCCAGTGGTCTTGACACTCACTGGCCCCCAGGAAACAGATTCACAACGTGATATCTTCTAGATGTGTGAGGTTAGGCCCTCACACCCATACATTTTATTTTATTAAGCTGAACTACATAGGTTCATGTTGAGTGTTTTATTGACTTCTACTCAAAAACCCTGCTGGTTTCTCTGATGCTTGAATTTCACACCTCGGCTTGGGAAAGTCAAGCACAAAATGTGAAATGAATTGCATCAAACACAAGTATTTCAAGGAAGACTGATCAATCACATCTGTTACTGAAACTCTAACACCATCACATCAGTCACAAGAAGCCCCAGAGTGGCTCATGAAACTCTGGAGGCTAGAAAATATTTTCCAGACTTCTGGCCATATAAAACAACTTATTCAGAGTTTTCTATAAAATTTTAACCTCTATCCAAGTCAAAATTCTATCAAAGACTAAGTCCATGAAAAAGAAAATAAAAGGCAAAAAGAAAATTATGCAGCCATAGGAATAAGAAGTGAGGAAATAGTTTTGTCTAAAATAGCACATGGCAGCTCAAACAATAATATATACAATAAGGTGGGGTTGATGGAATGAGTGGGAAAGTCTACTGAAAACTTAATAGTTGTAACTCTGACTTTGAGAAGCATTTTTTCAAAGAGATATTTATAGTCCATGTTTATTGATGTATTATTCACGATAGCCAAGATATGGAAACAACCTAAGTGTCTTGTCACTGGATGAATAGATAAAGATGTGGAATATATATATACAATGGAATATTATTCAGCCATGAGAAAGAAAGATATCCTGCCATTTACAACAACATGGATGAACCTGGAGGGCATTATGCTAAGTGAAATAAGCCAGACAGGAAAAGACAAATACTGCATGGTATCATGTACATGTGAAATCTAAAAAGAAAAGAAAAGTGGAGCTAATAGAAATAGAGAGTAGAAAAGTGGTTGCCAAGGGAAAGGTTAGTATAAGGGTAGAAACATTCAACTCTAAGATGAACAAGGTCTGAAGATCTAATGTATAACACAGTGACCAGAGTTGATATCACTGTGCTGTATAATAGAAACTTTTTAAAAGAGTGTAATTTAAATGTTCTCACAAAAAGAAAAAAAAGATAAATATGTGAGATGATGGATGTATTAACTAGATGGGAGAATCATTTCACAATGTATATGTATATCAAATCATCATGATGTACACTTTAAATATCTGACAATGTTATTTGTCAATTACACCTCAATAAAACTGAAAAAAAAAATAAATAGCAAAAAAAAAAAGTGGAGTGGGGAGAGAGAGAAAGAGAAGAACTAAGCCACCTGCAGAGTGGGACACTGGGATCTATGGAATACTGGCATAATATGAACACATAATTGATATTTAACAAGTACTGGTTGATTGAATGAATGAATAAATGATAATGGCCAGTGTGGGTAAGGACCCTAGTCAGCTATTACATCCCATTAAGCTCCCAAAGGAGACCTGTCTACCCTAAGAGAGAGTATGAGGCCAGATGGACCTTTGGACTTAAGGAGTTTAGCCTTTGGTCTCCCTGACCACCAGAACTCTTTTGGGATCCACCTCTAGAGCTGCCTAAGCCAGAAACTGTTTATCTTTTTTTTTTCTTTTTTCTGGGCGTGCCACGCAGTTTGTGGGATCTTAGTTCCCCAACCAGGGATTGAATTCGGGCCCTAGCAGTGAAATCACTGAGTTCCAGCCACTGGACTGCCAGGGAATTCCCTGGTCATCCTTGATTAACTGATTACATCTCACATCAAATCAATCACCAAGCTTTGTCCAGTTTAACTTTCAAATGTCTCAAGGATGCAACTCCCCTCTGCTTTCATTGTCTCATCTTTAGCTCAGCCACCATCCCTTCACACTGAGACACGGCAATGACTTCAGTGGGTCCTGGTCTTTCTTACTTCCAACCCTTTCTCCACACTTTGTTGTAATATTTTTAAAACACAAATTTGATCATGTCACTCCTTGATCAAAATACTCCAATGGTTCATTATTCCCAGGAGAAAGTCTGGACCACTTAACATGGCATAGAAGGCCCAACTATTGCAAAGTATTTGCAGTCCCTGAATTAGCTCCCCTCTTGGTCTTTTGGATATTCAGCCATTCCCGGAGCTGGAGCAGGAGTGTTCTTCCTGCCTCACCTTGCAAAATACAACTTATCCTTCACATCTCAGATCTGGTTACGTGTCCCCCTAGACTGTCCTGTTCTTGCTTCATTACAGCATGTATCACCCTGCACTGTAATTATCTGTTAATATGCCTGTAGAGTATAGTTCGTAGTATACGTATGTAAGAGCAGAGATTCTATTTATTCGTATCCCTAGCATTGGTATAGGGGCTTCTCAAGGTAAGCAAGCACCCAATATGTGTTTGTCGAATGAATGAATATAGTACTGAATGGTGTTGTTTGGCACAAGCATCCCTCAGTTTAACATGTCACTTTGGAAAGTATTCTCTTTGCAACCTCACCCCCCTCCTCTGCTCCTTTGGCAATTTCTCCACCTAAAACCTGTACCCTATCTGCCTCTGTTTCCTGGCCTTATTCTGACCTTCTCATCCGGTCTAACTGGCTGAGATTATCCCATTTATGCTCCCACTTCAGTGTGCATACTGGCTCCTCTGCCCAGCATGCCCCTGAAGCCCCTGCCCATCATATACCTGCCTCCCTCCCCAAGACTGGGATGCAACTACACTTCTGATTATCCACAGGAGATACCTGCCCACCTAATGCAGCCAAGTCATACCTAGACCTCTAAACAATAACCTCCATGGTCATTTCTGGAGTGGGAGTGGGGGGGCTTAATCTGGAAATACAATTCAGAAAAACCCTATCCATACTTTGATTCTGCCTTAACTGCCATAATACAGCTCCATTAGTAGAGAAGAGATGAATTAACTAGAAGTGCCATGCTTAGGGAATCGGATGGCATATTCCATCATCCAGGCACTCAAGCAGCCATGGGTTCTAAAGAATAGGAACACCCTCATAGCAAGCAGGTCCACTTGCTGATATCTTATAGTATAAATCAAGATATGCATGAAAGTATGTATAGATATAAATATATTAAATGAATTCATTCATTCATTTGATAAATATTTACTTGGTGTCTCCTATGTACAAGTCACTGTGCTAAGTGCTTGGGATAGAAAAGGATAAATACAGCCCTTCCTTCAAAGAGTTTTCAACCTTGTAGGGGAGACAAATATATGGACATATTATTACAGAACAATGTACTAAATGCAAGCTTAGAGGCATGCACAAAGTAAACCAAAGATCTGTAAATAATAGAATCTGGAAATTAGATTGGATCTTAGGACCTTTAGTCTAACCCTTGCCTTATGCATGACTCTCCAGTATATGTCTATGCAGTCTGTACTTCAATATCTAGTGAGAAGGACCTCACTTTCTCCCCAGGCAGCCCACTGTATTTGTGAACTCTTCAGTCAAGCAATTCATTTTAAAATTTTCGACAAAATATTGATATTCACCAACAGCCCTCAGTGCTGCTGAGCCATTCTAGAGGCTCCTGCCCCTTGTTCTGTTCTTCAAAGGCTGCTTGAAGGTGAGATACTCTTCCAGGAATATCAAGATTTTACCCCAGTTTTAATACTCTCCAAGCAGATCTGGACCTTATTCTTCAGTGAGTCAGGAATCAGAAGGAACGTTCCATCTTGGTTATGAGTAGGGGGTATAAATCTATCTGGTCACAGAAACAAACCAAATGACTAAATTGAAGCACAAGAAGGAAGAGGTCACAAGATGGGATCCTCCTTCTCAACTAGGAATTTCTAGCTAAGATCTCTATTATCTAGGATCTAGGTGTCTTAGTCAAGATGGGGTGCTATGACAAAGTACCACAGACTGTGTGGCTTATAAACAACAGAAATGTATTTCTCACAGTTCTTGAGGCTGGAAGTCTGGGATTAAGGTACCAGCATGGTCAGGTTCTGGAGGGACTCTCTTCCATTTCAGACTACTGACTTATTGTATCCTCACATGGCAGAAGGAGAGCTAGAGAGCTCTCTGTGGGGGTCCCTCTTAAAAGGGCGCTAATCCCATGCATGAGAGCTCCACCCTTATGATCTAAGTTCTTGCCAAAGGCTCCACTTCCTAAGACAATCACATTGGGGGTTAGGACTTCAACATACGGATTTTAAGGGAACACAAACTTTCAGTCCTTTGCACTAAGTCTAGCCTGGTATCAGCTACCAGAAAAAAGCAATCATCGGAAACCTTGTGGACCACAGTATGATAGAGAGCACTCTCCTCTTGGGCTGCCCCAAGGTTTAGCTCTGATGAGTTTCAACTTCTAAACTTAGAAGGATATTTTCCTTTCAGCTCCAAATAAACCACATATATTAGAGTATACATCTGGGCTCTTAATATTTCAAATGATAAAATTCAACGGCACTTAAAATACAAGACTTTTAAGCTTGTATGGAAGAAAAGAGAGAGTAGAACACTGTAAATATCCACTGTGAAAGATTACATCTCTTTATGTGGATAAAAAGACATGAAATGCTAGAGGCACAGAGTCTTCCTCTGTCTGAAATGGCTGTTTAGAGAGTTGACATGATTCCCCGGGGCTTTGTAGTTGTTTCCACATATTCTTATCAACTTTGTAGAATTGGAAAGTTTGAGTAACTTAAAAACCAGTCTTTCAGATTGGCTTATCCAACTGGGCAGAGTATTTGTGAAGTTCCCGTGGAATTTATTGATGTTAATATTTTAAGTACTCCAATAAATAATCTATGCTACTACTCTCTAAGGAGCTGTGGCAACAAGCATATTTTTAGGAAACTTAATGAAGTTATAAGATGATGAGATCCTTTGCAGAACTCTCAGTGACTCAGGCTTTTCATCTCTAAAGTCAGTCCATTGAGACCAAGTTCAGAAGTTCCCTCCACCATGAAACTTTCCCAAGCAGAGTTATTTCCTTCTCCCTTTGCACTTCTCAGAACTTTTTATAGTCCATTAAGACCACACTTTTCCACTGGATGATAATCTCTTTACAAGACGATTGTCGTCCTCTTTAGAAGGTAGTCTTCTTAGGACAAAATCATATCTTATCCACCCTTTCGTGCCCACTGTTAGCACAATGGCTGGCCAGACTTGGGCTCAGGCAATGCTTGCTAAATGAATGAAACTGACACACCTACAGCTGAGAAACTCAAATGAGTCTGTGCCTGCAAACTCTTCACATAACTCATGTTAAATCAACAAGCATAACACATGATTTGCCACCATATGCTGCCATCCAGGCAGCATAATGCCCAAGGACACCCTGATGAGCAAAGAAAAAGAATAAATATTTTGAGAAAACTGGGTTCTTGCCTGGCTTGTGATTGCTACTCAAATTGTAACCCCAGATGAATCACTTCATCTTGTTGGAGCTCAGTTTTTCCAGTGTATGAAATAGGGCTCATAAAGTCCATTATTCCATCTTTATCAGAGTTTCATGAGAATTGTATGTCAGCTGCAGAATCGTCAAAACAATATGCAAATGCACAGCAAATTTGCTTATAGATATCACTTGATATGCAGCATTGAATTCCAACTTGGAGTTGCCCAACTTGGGAGGTGACAGAGCATCCAGGAGGCAGTGTTAAATGTAATGGGTAAGAGCAAGGACTTTGGGAACAGATCTAGATTTAAATCACAAGTCCACCATTTCCTAGCAAGAACTGTAAGCAAGGGATATAATGTCATTGAACCTAATTTTTCCCATCTGTCATAGGGGATCATACTTTGTGAAGTTGCTGTCAGGGTTAAATAAGAAATATCTATAATATACCTCGTATAGATCCTGGCCAGTAATAAAACTCAATAAATGGCAATAGTAGTTGTTTTCATTAAAATCATTATTAACTCTTTAAGTAGATACACTTCTGGAAGTGACTTAGTCCCATCCACAAACTTCATTCCATGGGGAACCAGGATAAACTGTGACAAAGCATTAGGAAGCAGTCATTTGTCCCCAAAGGAAGGCTGCTGGAAAAGGACAGCCTTCCCGGAGAAGGACATTTGTAAAAAGTGGGCAAGAATACAAATGCGAAACATTTGCTGTGTGCTGGTCCTGGAAAGGAAGGGGGAAAATGAGGCAGGAAAGACTAACAGAGGCCAAGAGGCACAGCAAAGTTCTGTAAGGACTTGCTGATGCAGAGTCGTGAACAATGCTGCCTGAGTATGGGATGTTGGAAAACCACAGGAGAGGATTAGGTGGTTCTGTTTGAGAAAAGGAATCAGGCTGCAGTCTACGGGGCAAAGAGAGAGAGAGCCAGAGCAAGATGAACTGCCACAGCTCTGATTATGAACCAAGAATAATATACTGATGTGGGCCCCACAGCAAAGAACTGTCGTTCATACACAGATCTTTACAGCCAGACCTGTGCAGGGGGAGATAGCTGAGTCACCATCTAACCCAGCTGTCCATGAGAAAGATAATGTGAGTCACATGTATCATTTTAAAGTTTCTAATAGCCACATTTTTAAAAAAGTAATACAGGTGAAATTAATTTTAATAATATATTTTCTTTAACCCACTATATCCAAAATAGTATTTCAACATGTATTCAGTACAAAAAATTACTAATGAGAATGTCAGATTTCTTTTATTCCTACCCAGCCTTCAAAACCCAGTCAATTACAGCACAGTCAATTTGTACCAGCCACACCTCAAGTGCCCAAAAGCCACATGTGGCCCAGAGCTAATCACAAGGGAACATGAATTCCATTCTCCTAGACCTCCTAGGCTGCTGTTAAGACTTTTAAAAAACCCAGATTCATAGAGCAAGAAAAGACCTTTGGAGATGTACAGCATGCAAGGGCCATCTATTCATTCCTGACAGTTTTTCTTTAACATCTTTGCTTGAATTTAAACAGTTTCACACCCCATTGAAAACCTCCTCCAATTCAGCACTCACCGATGACCAACTTAGTGCTTGGCCTGGGCAGGTTAATCGTGGTGGATGTTCCGTCCACTTTCCCATTCTAAGGGGAACTGCCTTACCCACACCTTCTCCCTGCAATCCCAAGGCAGTTTTATGTACCCACTTGTTCTCCCCAGGCCCTCTCTGGCCTGGGTGACCAGGGATGAATAGGCGTATGACTCATGAACTGTTAGCTCCATCTCTGTAGTCACCTGGTGTGGAAAAACTTGTCCAACCAGAGACAGACCACTGTGGACTAGTTGGGCCAATCAGCTCCTCTATCAGTATTATACAAGCAGAATCAGGCAGTCGATAGGGAGAAGTATCAGAAGAAGACACACACACAAGAAGCAGAAAGCATTACAATAATGTGGGGTTTCCAGTCAATTCTCAGGTTTCTTCAGGCTCCTCTTTGATCTGTTTTCCAGATCAGGCTTCCAAAGGCATTTCATTTTCACAAAGCAGTTCTCCAGATGAAAGAATTTTGAAAGCCTCCTATGGGAGGGTCTCCAAGTAACCTTGATTCTCTGTTGGAACCTTCCAGTATCAAACACAATCTGGGCTACTGAGGCACAGCTGTTTTGCTATTTCTGGTTTTCTATGAGATTTCTGTATCTTTTATGGTCATGATTAGTTTATATGAATCCCTTATGTATGGAGGAAGACTGAATGAATCTATACCTTTCAACAAAAAGGCCTACTACAGAGATGGATGCTTTCACACACATTCAAGCAAAGCTCTTTCCATCACCTCCCTCTGGACTTGTTTGCACTCCATCTCATGCCGACATTTAGCCTGATAGAGATGTGATGGATTACTTTGGGTTGCATTCCCAAATAATTATATTCTGAAAAGACCTCATTGCGGTGGCCTTCTGGGGACCCTTTAAAACCTCACATCACGGTTCTCAACCGTGACTGCACATCATAACTACCTGGGGTACTTTCAAAATACCCTGATGCCCACGGCCTCTCCCAGACCTGTGAAATCAGAATCTCTGGGGGCAGGTCCCTGGGCATCCGTATTTCTTAAAAGCTTCGCAAGTAATTCTAATGTGTAGTCACAATTGAGAAACACTAATATACATGATATGCCCTTGTACAGGCTTGGATTTCTGACAGAGAAAATCATGTACTGTTTTTAATTATGAAAGAAATACGTATTTGTTTTTTAAAGAATACATAAAAAGTGGAGAATTGTCCAAAGTGGAAAAAAGTAAGTCTCACTCATCAATAGAATCCCCAACAGTCTCACTCCCTGGAAGTAACTATTTTAGATTCATGCGTGCCCTTCCAAAAATTGTCTATGCCTATGCAAATATATATGTACATATATGCACATGTATTTATACATACAAATATATGTATATATAGAGAGAGACACACACATGAATAGTATACAAACACACACACACATACTTTTTTTTTGCTGTGACCAGCTTTTTTTTCACACTAATATATTTTGGTTATTAGCCTAGAAATTTTTGATTTGAAAAATAATGGCAGGGTTTGAGAGGATATTTACTTTCTCAGATAACACAACAAATTATAAAGCTAAAGTAATTCAAAGAGGGTAATCTTATTCCTGGAATAAACTGTTTTGACTAGAATAAAAAGTTTAAAAAATAATCAATGAAATTGATTTGGTATATGAAAAAAATTGACATTTCAAGTCAGTGGGGAAAAGATGGATTACTCAATAAACTGTATTGGGATAATTGGCTACTTTTTAAAAAGTGGACTCTTTCCAAGTGGTGGTCAATTATCCCAGTGCTACTAGATTGAAATACCACATTGCTATCTTTATTGGATCTATTTCTGGACTCTTCATGCTTTTCCATGATCTCTCTAGTGTTGCACCAGTATTTTAATTATTGTAAATGTCATGACAGGCTTTAATATCTAGTATGGCTAGAATCCCTTCCTGACATTACTTTTCCCCCCAGAAATTGCCTGGCTAGGGACACATCACCCACTCCACATCCACCAAGCAGCCCAGGAGGCTCTTGCAGTAATAAAGCAAGAGCCCAAATAATCCCAGAGGAACAAGGAAGCCCATATTAGTATTGCAAGAGCGCTGAAAACAAATTGTCATTGCAACTACAGCTCACAAAAGTTGGCCAGAACCTGTACTTTAAGTCTAAATAGGGGAGGAGCTTCAAGATGGCAGAAGAGCAAGAAGTGGAGATCACCTTGCTCCCCACAAACACATGTGAAATACATCTACACGTGGAACAACTCCTACAGAACCCCTACTGAACGCTGGCAGAAGACCTCAGACCTCCCAAAAGGCAAGAAACTCCCCACGTACCTGGGTAGGGCAAAAGAAAAAAGAAAAAACAGAGACAAAAGAATAGGGACGGGACCTGCACCTGTGGGAGGGAGCTGTGAAGGAGGAAAGGTTTCCACACACTAGGAAGGCCCTTCACGGGCAGAGATGGCGGGTGGCGGAGGGGGGAAGCTTCGGAGCCATGGAGGAGAGCACAGTAACAGGGGTGCGGAGGGCAAAGCGGAGAGATTCCCGCACAGAGGATCGGTGCCAACCAGCACTCATCAGCCCGATAGGCTTGTCTGCTCACCCACCGGGACGGGCGGGGGCTGGGAGCTGAGGCTCGGGCTTCGGAGGTCGGATCCCAGGGAGAGGACTGGGGTTGGCGGCGTGAACACAACCTTAAGGGGTTAGTGCACCACGGCTAGCCGGGAGGGAGTCCGGGAAAAAGTCTGGAGCTGCCGAAGAGGCAAGAGAATTTTTCTTCCCTCTTTGTTTCGTGGTGCGCGAGGAGAGGGGATTAAGAGCGCCGCTTAAAGGAGCTCCAGAGATGGGCATGAGACGCTAAAGCTGCTGCTACAGCCACCAAGAAGCCTGTGTGCAAGCACAGGTCACTATCCACACCTCCCCTCCCGGGAGCCTGTGCAGCCCGCCATTGCCAGAGTCCTGTGATCCAGGGACAACTTACCCGGGAGAATGCACGGCACGCCTCAGGCTGGTGCAAGGTCACGCCGGCCTCTGCCGCCGCAGGCTCGCCCCGCATCCGTACCCCTCCCTCCTCCTGGCCTGAGTGAGCCAGAGCCTCCGAATCAGCTGTTCCTTTAACCACGTCCTGTCTGAGGAAAAAACAGATGCCCTCAGGTGACCTACACACAGAGGCAGGGCCAAATCCAAAGCTGAGCCCCCGGAGCTGTGAGAACAAAGAAGAGAAAGGGAAATCTCTCCCAGCAGCCTCAGGAGCAGCGGATTAAATCTCCACAATCAACCTGATGTACCTGCATGTGTGGAAGACCTGAATACACAACAAATCATCCCAAAATTGAGGCAGTGGACTTTGGGAGCAAAGATATATATTTTTCTTTTCCCTTTTTCTCTTTTTATCAGTGTGTATGTGTATGCTTCTGTGTGTGATTTTGTCTGTATAGCTTTGCTTTTACCATTTGTCCTATGGTTCTGTCTGTCCATTTTTTTTTCTGTTTTTTTGTTTGTTTGTTTTAGTATAGATTTTAGCACTTGTTATCATTGGTGGATTTGTTTTCTGGTTTGGTTGCTCTCCTTTCTTTCTTTTTTTATTACTTTTTAAATTCTTTTTTATTTTTAATAATTATTTTTTATTTTAATAAATTTATTTTATTTATTTTTCTTTCTTTCTTTTTTTCTCCCTTTTATTCTGAGCCATGTGGATGACAGGGTCTTGGTGCTCCGGCCAAGAGTCAGACCTGTGCCTCTGAGGTGGGAGAGCCGAGTTCAGGACATTGGTCCACCAGAGACCTCCCAGCTCCACATAATATCAAATGGTGAAAATCTACCAGAGATTTCCATCTCAACGCCAAGACCCAGCTCCACTCAATGACCAGCAAGTTACAGTGCTGGACACCCAATGCCAAACAACTAGCAAGACAGGAACACAACCCTACCCATTAGCAGAGAGGTTGCCTAAAATTGTAATAAGGTCACAGAGACCCCAAAAAACACCACCAGATGCAGACCTGCCCACCAGAAAGATAAGATCCAGCCTCATCCACCAGAACACAGGCACCAGTACCCTCCACCAGGAAGCCTACACAGCCCAATGAACTAATCTTAGCTACTGGGGGCAGACACAAAAAACAATGGGAATTACAAACCTGCAGCCTGCAAAAAGGAGACCCCACACAGTAAGTTAAACAAACTGAAGACAGAGAAACACACAGCAGATGAAGGAACAAGGTAAAAACCCACCCTACCAAACAAATGAAGGGGAAAAAGGCAGTCTACCTAAAAAAGAATTCAGAATAATGATAATAAATATGATCCAAAACCTTGGAAATAGAATGGAGAAAATAAAAGAAACGTTTAACAAGGACCTAGAAGAACTAAAGAGCAAACAAAACAATGATGAACAACAACACAATACATGAAATTAAAAATTCTCTAGAAGGAATCAATAAAAGAATAGCTGAGGCAGAAGAACGGATAAGTAACCTAGAAGATAAAATAGTGGAAATAACTACTGCAGAGCAGAATAAAGAAAAAAGAATGAAAAGAAGTGAGGAAAGTCTCAGAGACCTCCGGGAGAACATTAAACGCACCAACATTTGAATTATGGGGATCCCAGAAGAAGAAGAGAAAAAGAAAGGGACTGAGAAAATATTTGAAGAGATTATAGTTGAAAACTTCCCTAATATGGGAAAGGAAATAGTTAATTAAGTCCAGGAAGTGCAGAGAGTCCCATACAGGATATATCAAAGGAGAAACATGCCAATACACATATTAATCAAACTATCAAAAATTAAGTACAAAGAAAAAATATTAAAAGCAGCAAGGGAAAAACAACAAATAACATACAAGGGAATCCCATAAGGCTAACAGCCGATCTTTCAGCAGAAACTCTGCAAGCCAGAAGGGAGTGGCAGGACATACTGAAAGTGATGAAAGGGAAAAAAAGCCTACAACCAAGATTACTCTACCCAGCAAGGATCTCATTCAGATTCGACTGAGAAATTAAAACCTTTACAGACGAGCAAAAGGTAAGAGAATTCAGCACCACCAAACCAGCTTTACAACAAATGCTAAAGCAACTTCTCTAGGCAGCAAACACAACAGAAGGAAAAGACCTAAAATAACAAACCCAAAACAATTAAGAAAATGGTAATAAGAACATACATATCGATAATCACCTTAAATGTAAAAGGATTAAATGCTCCCACCAAAAGACACAGATTGGCTGAATGGCTACAAAAACAAGACCCATATATATGCTGTCTACAAGAGACCCACTTCAGACCTAGGGACACACACAGACTGAAAGTGAGGGGATGGAAAAATATATTCCATGCAAATGGAAATCAAAAGAAAACTGGAGTAGCAATTCTCATATCAGACAAAATAGACTTTAAAACAAAGACTACTACAAGGGACAAAGAAGGACACTACATAATAATCAAGGGATCAATCCAACAAGAAGATATAACAATTGTAAATATTTATGCACCCAACATAGGAGCACCTTGATATATAAGGCAAATACTAACAGCCATAAAAGGGGAAATCGGCAGTAGCACAATAGTAGGGGACTTTAACACCCACTTTCACGAATGGACAGATCAACCAAAATGAAAATAAGTAAGGAAACACAAGCTTTAAATGATACATTAAACAAGATGGACTTAATTGATATTTATAGAACATTCCATCCAAAAAAAACAGAATACACTTTCTTCTCAAGGACTCATGGAACATTCTCCAGGATAGATCATATCTTGGGTCACAAATAAAGCCTTGGTAAATTTAAGAAAATTGAAATCATATCAAGTATCTTTTCCGAGCACAACGCTATGAGACTAGATATCAATTACAGGAAAAAAATCTGTAAAACATACAAACACATGGAGGCTAAACAATACACTATTTAATAACCAAGAGATCACTGAAGAAATCAAAGAGGAAATCAAAAAATACCTAAAAAAAAAAGACAATGAAAACATGATGACCCAAAACCTATGGTATTCAGCAAAAGCAGTTCTAAAAGAGAAGTTTATAACAATACAATCCTACCTTAAGAAACAAAAAACCCTTCAAATAAACAACCTAACCTTACACCTAAAGCAATTAGAGAAAGAAGGATAAAATCCCCAAAGTTAGCAGAAGGAAAGAAATCATAAAGATCAGAGCAGAAATAAATGAAGGAAATAATAGCAAAGATCAATAAGACTAAATGCTGGTTCTTTGAGAAGGTAAACAAAATTGATAAACCATTAGCCAGACTCATCAAGAAAAAAAGGGAAAAGACTCAAATAAATAGAATTAGAAATGAAAAAGGAGAAGTAACAACTGACACTGCAGAAATACAAAGGATCATGAGAGATTACTACAAGCAACTCTATGCCAATAAAATGGACAACCTGGAAGAAATGGACAAATTCTTAGAAATGCACAACATGCCAAGACTGAACCAGGAAGAAATAGAAACTATAAACAGACCAATCATAAGCACTGAAATTGAGACTGTGATTAAAAATCTTCCAACAAACAAAAGCCCAGGACCAGATGGCTTCACAGGCGAATTCTTTCAAACATTTATAGAATAGCTAAAACCTATCCTTCTCAAACTGTTCCAAGATATAGCAGAGGAAGGGACACTCCCAAACTCATTCTATGAGGCCATCATGACCCTGATATCAAAACCAGATGAAGATGTCACAAAGAAAGAAAACTATAGGCCAATATCACTGATGAACATAGATGCAAACTCTACAAAATACTAGCAAACAGAATCTAACAGCACATTAAAAGGATCAGACACCATGATCAAGTAGGGTTTATCCCAGGAATGCAAGGATTGTTCCTTATATGCAAATCAACCAATGTGATACACCATATTAACAAATTGAAGGAGAAAAACCATATGATCATCTCAATAGATGCAGAGAAAGCTTTCGACAAAATTCAACACCCACTATGTTAAAAACCCTCCAGAAAGTAGGCATAGAAGGAACTTACCTCAACATAACAAAGGCCATATATGACAAACCCACAGCCAACATCGTCCTCAATGGTGAAAAACTGAAAGCATTTCCACTAAGATCAGGACCAAGTCAAGGATGTCCACTCTCACCACTATTATTCAACATTGTTTTGGAAGTTTTAGCCAAAGCAATCAGAGAAGAAAAAGAAATAAAAGGTAACCAAATCAGAAAAGAAGAAGTAAAGCTCTCACTGTTTGCAGATGACATGATACTATACACAGAGAATCCTAAAGATGCTACTCAAAACTCAAAATGGATTAAAGACCTAAATGTAAGGCCAGACACTATAAAAGTCTTAGAGGAAAACATAGGCAGAACACTCTATGACATAAATCACAGCAAGATCCTTTTTGACCCACCTCCTAGAGAAATGGAAATAAAAACAAAAATAAACAAATGGGACCTAATGAAACTTAAAAACTTTTGCAAATCAAAGGAAACTAAAAACAAGACAAAAAGACAACCCTCAGAATGAGAGGAAATATTTGCCAATGAATTAACCAACAAAAGATTAATCTCCAAAATATATAAACAACTCATGCAGCTCAATATTAAAAAAACAAAAAACCCAATCCAAAAACGGGCAGAAGACCTAAACAGACATTTCTCCAAAGAAGATATACAGATTGCCAACAAACACATGAAAGAATGCTCAACATCATTAATCATTAGAGAAATGCAAATCAAAACTACAATAAGATATTATCTCACACCAGTCAGAATGGCCATCATCAAAAAATCTACAAACAGTAAATGCTGGAGAGGGTGTGGAGAAAAGGAAACCCTCTTGCACTGTTGGTGGGAATGTAAATTGATACATTCACTATGGAGACCAGTATGGAGGTTCCTTAAAAAACTAAAAATAGAACTACCATATGACCCAGCAATCCCACTACTGGGAACATACCCTTAGAAAACCATAATTCAAAAACAGTCATGTACCAAAATGTCCATTGCAGCTGTATTTACAATAGCCAGGACATGGAAACAACCTAAGTGTCCATCGACAGATAAATGGATAAAGAAGATGGGGTACATATATACAATGGAATATTACTCAGCCATAAAAAGAAATGAAATTGAGTTATTTGTTGTGAGGTGGATGGACCTAGAGTCTGTCATACAGAGTGAAGTAAGTCAGAAAGAGAAAAACAAATACCATATGCTAACACATATATATGGAATCTAAAAAAAAATGGTCATGAAAATCCTAGGGCCAGGATGGGAATAAAGATGCAGACCTACTAGAGAATGGACTTGAGGACACAGGGAGGGGGAAGGTGAACAAAGTGAGAGAGTGGAATGGACATATATACACTACCAAAAGTAAAACCGATAGCTAGTGGGAAGCAGCCACATAGCACAGGGAGATCAGCTCGGTGCTTTGTGACCATCTAGAGGGGTGGGATACAGAGGGTGGGAGGGAGGGAGATGCAAGAGGGGAGAGATATGGGGATATATGTATAGCTGATTCACTTTGTTATAAAGCAGAAACTAACACACCATTGTAAAGCAATTATACTCCAATAAAGATTAAAAAAAAAAAGTCTAAGTAGGGTGACTGCTACCAAAATGAAATATTTAAGTGTGATCAAGAGTCTCCTAACATGTTATCCAAAATGTCCAAAATATAATTGGAAATCATTCATCATACCAAGAACCAAGAAAAACACAACTTGAATGAGAAAAGACAATCAACCATTGCCAACATTGAGGTGAATCAGCTGTTGGAAATTTCTGACAAGGATTTTTAAAGCAGCTGTTATAAAAATGCTTCAATAAATAATTACAAATTCTCTTGAAACAAATGAAAAAATATAAAATCCAAGCAAAGAAATAGAAGTTATTTTAAAAAAAATGCAAAATATAGAGTTTAAAAATAACAGAAATAAGAAACGAGATAGGAAGGAAATAATAAAGATAACATCAGAAATACATTAAACTGAAAACAGAAACACAATAGAGAAAATCAGTAAAACAAATAGCTGGTTGTTATGAGAAAAAAAAAATCACTAAGATCAGTAAACCTCTAGCTAGACTGATAAAGATAAAAAGAAAAAAAGACACAAATTACCAACATCAGGAATGAAAGAGGAGATATTGCTACAGATCCTGTAGCCATTAAAAAGATAATAAGGAAATATATGGACAATTTTACACTTTTAAGTTCAACAACATCAAAGGAATGGACTAATACCTTGAAAACCATAAACAATGAAAACTCAGTCAAGCTGAAATAAGTAATGTGAATAGTTCTACAATTATTATAAAAATTGAATTTATACTTAAAGAGCTCCTGCAAAAGAAATCTCTATATCCAAACTATTTCACTGGAGAATTTTATCAAGCATTTAAAGAATTAACACCAATTTTACATAATCATATCCAAAAAATACAGAGAAGGAATCACTTTGCAACTCTTTTTATGAGGCCAGTATTACCTTGATACCAAATCTAGACAAAGACAGTACAGAAAAGGAAAACTACAAATCAATAACTCTCAGGAACTGAGATGCAAAACTTCTCCAAAAAATATCATTAAGTTGAATCCAGCAGCTCTTTATAGAAAAGAACTATATACATGACCAAGTGGGATTTATTTCAGATATGCAAAGCTTGCTCAAATTTAAAAATCATTCAAATGTAATCCCCGCTATCAACAGGCTAAAGAAGAAAAAACATATGATCATATCAATTGATGCAGAAAAACATTTAAAAACATTCAACACTCATTCATGATGCAAACTTTCAACAAACTAGGAATAGAGGAAAATTTTCCCAACTTGATCAAGAGTACCTGAAAAAAAATCTACAGTTAACATTATTCTTTTTTTTTAATTTTATTTATTTATTTTATACAGCAGGTTCTTATTACTTATCTATTTTATACATATTAGTGTATATATGTCAATTCCAATCTCCCAGTTCATCCCACCACCACCACCCCCCTTAACATTATCCTTAATGTTGACAGAAAGACTGAAGGCTTTTCCTCTAAGATTGGGAACAAGGTAAAGATGTCTGTCTCACTACTCTTACTCAACATAGAACTGAAAGTTCTAGCCAGCGCAATAAAGCAAGACAAAGAAATAAAAGTCATACAGATTGGAAAGGGGAAATTAAAACAATCTCTATTTGCAGATGATCTCTGTAGAAAATCCCAAGGAATCTACAAAAAACAAAACAAAAAAACCCAGAACTAGTAAGCAAGTTCAGCATGATTATAGGATTCAATATCAACACAGAACATTTAATTGTGTTTTGGGAAGATATTGATCAAAAGATACAAACATTCAATTATAAGATGAATACATTCTGGAGACATAATGTACAGCATTGTGACAATAGTTTAATAATGTACACTTGAAATTTGCTAAGAGAGTAAGATCTTGAATAATCTCCTCAGATGTTCTCACAATACACACACACACACACACAAATGGTAACTATGTGAGCTGACTGACATGTTAATTAGCTTGATTATCATAATCATTTCACAATGTGTGTGTATATCAAAATAGCACATAGTTTACCTTAAATATATATTCTTATTTGTCAATCATACCTCAATAAAGCTGGGGGAAAAAGAGAAGAAAAATAGTCATTGTATTTCTATATACTAAATGTATACATGAAAAAGGTAATTTAACAATGCAATACCATTTTCAATTGTTCCAAAGAAAATGAAATACTTAGTTATAAACCTAACAAAACATGTACAGAATCTGCATGCTGAAAATTACAAAGTACTGATGAAAGAAACCGTAGGAGACCTAAATAGCACAGAAATTTTCCACATTCAAGAACTGGAAGACTCAGCTTAGTAAAAATGTCTTCTCTCCAAATTAAACTACATCTTTAACAAGATTCCTATCAAAATCCCAGCATGGTTTTTGTAGACATAGGCAAGCATTTTGTAAAACTTATATGGAATGTGAAAGACCTGAAGATAACCAAAGCAATTTAGAAGAGACCACTAATGTGGGAGAAATCGCTCTGCCTGGTGTGTGGTTTACTATATAGCTTTTGATTTAGTCACCTAGATGGTGTGGTATTGTCAGATAGGCACATGGATCAATGGGATACAATGGAAAACCCACATACGGAATCATACAAATACATCCATTTGATTTTTTAAAATAATTTTTGATGATAGATCACCATATAATTTATATATATATATATATATATATATATATATATATTTTTTTTTTTTTTTTGGCTGTGCCGGGTATTAGTTGCAGCATGTGGGATCTTTAGTTGCGGCCTGCAGAGTCTTTAGTTGCGGCCTGTGGAATCTTTAGTTGTGGTGTGAGAACTCTTAGTTGTGGCATGTGAGATCTAGTTCCCTGATCAGGAATTGAACCCAGGCCCCCTGCTTTGGGAGTGCGGAGTCTTAGCTACTGGACCACCAGGGAAGTCCCCACTCACTTGATTTTTGACAAAGGTTCAAAACCAACAGAATGAAGGAGAGATAGCCTTTTAAATAAATGGTGCTAGAGCAACTGAACATACTTAAGCAAAAAAATTAACTTTGACCTAAACTTCGACTTACACAAATCTATCTCAAAATGGATTACAGATCTAAATGTAAAACTATAGGTTTTTAGGAAAAAATGGGAGAAAATCTTTGAGAACTAGGACTAGGCAAAAAGTTTTTATTCTTTGCTCTAAAAGAACAACCTATAAAAGGAAATATTGACAAATTGGACTTCATCAAAATTTAAAATTTTGCCCTTTGAAAGACCTTATTTAGAGGATGATGTACAAATTTACAATGCAGGAGAAAATGTTTGTAAACATCTGAAAAATAGATGCTTATCTAGAATATATAAAGAACTCACAGAACTCAACAATAAAAAAAACAAAGCATCCAGTTAGAAAATGGGCAGAAGTCATTAATTTGACATTTCACTGAAGAAGATATATAGAAGGCAAAGAAGCACATAAAAAAAAAATGTTCAACACCATTAGACATTATGGAAATGCAAATTAAAATCACAATATGTTATCACTACCCAACTATCAGAATGGCTAAAATAAAAAATAGTAATAACACCAAATGCTGACAAGGATGCAGAGAAACTCCATTACTTACACACTGCTGGTGGTAATGAAAAAGTTATGGCCACTCTGGAAAAGAGTTTTCTGTTCACCCTAAAACTAGAAATGGACTTACCATGAGACCCAGATATTGTACTCTCAGGCATTTATCCCAGAGAAATGACAACTCATGTTCATGCAGAAACTTGCATACAAATGCTTATGGCAGCTTTATTTGTAGTAGTCCCAAACTGGAAAGTACCCAGATATCCTCCAATGGGTAAATGGGCAAAAGATTAAACAAACTTTGCTACAACCATGCTGTGGATTACTACTCAACAGTAAAAAAAGAACCAACTATTGATACATGCAACAACTTGGATAGATCTTAAGAAAATTATGCCGAGTGGAAAAAGTCAATCTCATGCACGTAAATACTCATGATTCCATTTATATAATGCTCCTGAAATAAAATTATACAGATGGACAACAGATTAATGGTTTCAAAGGGTTAAGGATGAGGGGGATGGATGCAAAGGGATAGTGCAAGAGAGCCATGTGGTGATGATACAGTTTTGTATCTTGATTGTGGTGATAGTTACCTGAAATAAACATGACAAAATTACATACAATTATACACATATACACAAATGAGTACACATATAACTGATAAAATCTGAATACGGTTTATGGATTGTACCAATGTCAATTACCTAGTTTTGATATTGTACTACAGTTACACAAAATGTTGACACTGGGGACGCTGGGTGAAGTGGGCACACACTTGTGAATCAATAAATATTTTATTAGAAAAGCTTTTTAGAAGTATGCAAATCAGCTTTTCTTTAACAGTCTGAATGTTTGCATTATTCTTTGTTCAAAAAATCCACATGACTAGACCAATCATAAATTTAATGAGACAAGTCTGCCTAACGTCAATTCATAGATTAAAGTTTTAGTAACTCGTATTCACAAAATATAAATAAAGCAGGAGAACTTAACACTCACACTTCGCTCCCAAGAATCACGTTATCCTTCAACCTGATTGTCCTACCACAGTGATGCCATCTGCAAAATGGTAAACTTGACGTTTCTGGAGCACCCTGGGCACAGGATTCCTGCAAAAGTCACCCAACTTCAATTTCTTCTTAAACAGCATTTAAAAAATAATAATAGTTAAAATGTATTGATCACTGAACTACTCAACTACCTGCTACACAGTAGAAGGTAAGAAGAGGACTCACAAGAAATAAGAAAATATGGTTTTAATTCATATTGCTTAAGATACAGGAGAAATAATGCACAGTCATGCTTTTAAAGCCTTTGGAAATATATTTGGGGGACAATAAGAGAAGAAAATTGGCAGTAGAATAAACATTCAGAATATAGATATTTGGTCTGACTTAAGTACTTATTGAATCTTGGTCACCTGTAGTGTGACTGACTGACTGAATCTCTGGGCCTGTGAAGAGCCTGTGACTCTGGGACTTGTGACAACAGTAAACTAGTATGACTCCAATACTATCACTACTACTAAGGTTGACTGCTACTTATTCAGCCCCAGGTATTAGGCATCGTCTCAGTTAATCTTCACAAGAACTTTGTGAGATGGCATTATTATCCAAATTTTAAAGATGAAGAAACTGAGAAGACAGCCATAGCAAAGGATGAAATAATGCCATTTGCAGCAACATGGATGGACCTAGAGATTATCATACTAGTGAAGTAAGTCAGACAGAGAAAGACAAATATCATGTGATATCACTTATATGTGGAATCTAAAATGTGACACAAATAAACTTATTTACAAAACAGAAATAGAGGCACAGACATAGAAAACAAACTTATGTTTACCAAAGGAGAAAGGGGGTGGGGGAGGGATAAATTAGGAGTTTGGGATTAACAGATACACACTACTACATAAAATAAACAACAAGGACCTACTGTATAGCACAGGGAACTATACTCAATATCTTGTAATAACCTATAATGGAAAAGAATCTGAAAAAGAATAGATATACATATGTATAACTGAATCACTTTGCTGTACGCCTGAAATTAACACAACATTGTTAATCACCTACTATACTTGAATTTAAAAAGATAAAGAAGGGCTTCCCTGGTGGCACAGTGGTTGAGAATCTGCCTGCCAATGCAGGGAACACGGGTTCGAGCCCTGGTCTGGGAAGATCCCACATGCCGCGGAGAAACTGGGCCCCGTGAGCCACAACTACTGAGCCTGCGCATCTGGAGCCTGTGCTCCGCAACAGGAGAAGCCGCGATAGTGAAAGGTCCACGCACCGCGATGAAGAGTGGCCCCCGCTTGCCACAACTAGAGAAAGCCCTCGCACAGAAACGAAGACCCAACACAGCCATAAATTAAAAAAAAAAAAAAAAAAAAAAAAAAAAAATTAAAAAGATAAAGAAAACCGAGAAGAGAGATGTCTAGATACTTTCCAGGGTCAACCAAATAGAAAATGTCAGGATTCAGATTGGAACCCAGGTCATCTGATTTCAAAACTCATGCTTTGGGACTTCCCTAGTGGAGCAGTGGTTAAGAATCTGCCTGCCAATGCAGGGGACACGAGTTACAGCCCTGGTCTGGGAAGATACCACATGCCCTGGAGCAACTAAGCCCGTGTACAACAACTACTGAGCCTGTGACCTAGAGCCCGCGTGCTTCAGCTACTGAGCCCACGCGCTGCAACTACTGAAGCCCGTGCGCTGCAATTACTGAAGCCTGTGCACCTAGAGTCTGTGTTTCGCAACAAGAGAAGCCACCACAATGTTCTCGTTGCGCGCACTGCAATGAAGAGTAACCCCCATTCGCCACAACTAGAGAAAGCCCGCACGCAGCAATGAAGACCCAAGCAGCCAAAAAATAAATAAAATTAAACAATAATAATAATAAAGTTGCTTAAAAAAAATGACTCATGCTTTGACCACTAATCCCTGTGTCTCCACTAAAGCCTGTTTTTTTTTTTTTTTTGCGGTACGCGGGCCTCTCACTGTTGTGGCCCCTCCCGTCGCGGAGCAGAGGCTCCTGATGCGCAGGTCCAGCGGCCACAGCTCACAGTCCCAGCCGCTCCCCGGCACATGGGATCCTCCCGGACCAGGGCACGAACCCATGTCCCCTGCATTGGCAGGCAGACTCTCAACCACTGCGCCACCAGGGAAGCCCTAGAGCCTGTTTTTAAATTCTCCTCTTGGCTGCTCTTTTCTAGGGGTCTCAGTTGCTTTCCTCCAGGGCTCTGGACTCTGGGCATTTCCTTGACTTCATGTTTTTTCTGTCTGCCTGCTTCTCCCAGCAAATTCCATGTGGAGGATGGAGCAGAGCCCAAAGAGCAGGTAAGGGAGATATCCCAGCAGAGTTTTATGTGAGTTGAGTTAGATGGGGAAGTGATGGGGCAGATGATGAGGGGTGGGGGGAGGTGAGAGAAAGAGAGAGAGAGATTTCTTTCACTGATTTAGTTATAAGGGTAAAACTAGTTAGAAAAGTCATTGAGTCTCTTTCTCAGGCCTTTTTATTTATTTATTTTTCTAAATTTATTTATTTACTTTTGGCTGCATTGGGTCTTCGTTGCTGCCAGCGGGCTTTCTCTAGTTGCGACAAGCAGGGGCTACTCTTTGTTGCTGTGCACAGGCTTCTCATTGCGGTGGCTTCTCTTGTTGCAGAGCACAGACTCTAGGCAAGTGGGCGTCAGTAGTTGTGGCACGCGGACTCAGTAGTTGTGGCTCATGGGCTCTAGAGCGCAGTCTCAGTAGTTGTGGCGCATGGGCTTACTTGCTCCACAGAATGTGGCATCTTCCCAGACCAGAGCATGAACCCATGTCCCCTGCATTGGCAGGTGGATTCTTAACCACTGTGCCACCAGGGAAGTCCCAGGCCTTTTTAAATGAAATGCTTTCTTCCTCAGTGGTCTGAGGCCTGAGAATATGCGTGGACAAAGAATTCTCTGGATAGATCCCTCTACCCCTCCACATCCTTGGAGGCTTAATCTGGGTTGCCTTCTGGATAAACAAGAATACCACCTTGTTCCAGTTATTTTTGCTGTGTAACAAACCACCTCTAAACCTAGAGAATATGACTTGTCACATCTCTGAGAATGCTGTGGGGTGACTGGACTGAGTGACATGTTCTCCCTCAGGGTCTTCTATACAGCTGCAGTCAGATAGTGGCTGAGTCTGGAGTCGTCTGTAGGCTTTTTTCCTGTAGTCTAAATCTGAATGGCTGGAAAATCTGCGGCTGGTTGGGCTTCTCTCCATGGAGCCTCTCCATCTAGTTAGGTTGGGTGTTCTCACAGGATGATGGCCTCAAGCGTAACTGGCCGTCATGCACTGGAACTGGTTTGTACAAATTTGTAAGAACTGATTCTGTGTATTTCTTTCCAACCCTGCATTCAGTGTTGTCACTTTGGTAGCTTGAAATCAGCCATGGTGGGAGGGAGTATTTATAGAATAAAAACTGGTAAACACTGCAAATCAGGGGGATCCCCCCACCCCAGAGAGCCAGGTTACCACCACATGACTTTATATGGTGGTTGGCTTCCCCCAGAGTGAGTGGGCCAGGAAAACCAGGCGGAAGCTGCAAAGCTCCTGAGAACCTAGCCATGGAGGTCCCCGAAGGTCACTTTCTTCTTATCCTATTGATCATCAAGTCTCTAAGGCTATCCCTGATTCAAGAAGAGGAGAATTATCCATGTCCCATGGAAGAGTATAATAGAGGACCTATTGGCACAGAGTAGGTGTTCAATTAAGTGTTTGATGAATGAATGAATGAATGAATGAATGAGTAAAGTCACTTAAACTCTAATGTGTGTGTCCTTAAATCACTCTAAAAGTGGAAAGCCTTCTGGAAAGTTTTACTTCAACATCAGAGAGGCCAATGATTTTTAAGTCCCCAAAGAGCCTAAATCTAAAATTGCTTGATATAAATCTACTTACACTCTGTCTGCAGGTATTCACAGACCTGTTTTCTCAAGCTCTTCCCACTTATGTACTCAACTGGGACTGTCCACATGACAATGGCAGAACGCTTTTTTTATCGATGTTTTCATACTATGTAAGTTTGCTTTACCTCTCTAAGTAAATCGCAAATTCCTTGAGAGAGTTCTCACCTATTTCTTTGCCAGTCCTCCCCACCTTGCCAAAACTCGATACATACATACACACACGGATACTTACAAGATATATGATAGAGATTATAAGTTGTAAAAGAGAAGGAAAGAAGGAAAGGAACTAAAAACTCATAATGGCTGTGTTTCATAAATGTTCTCATTTAATTCATATTCACCCAGAGAAATAGGCATTATTATTTCTATTTCATAGTTGAGGAAAATGAGTCTTAAGAAAATTTACCAATTTGGTCAAAGCCACACTAGGAAGTAGGGAGATAGGATTCCATTGCAGACCTGCATGGTTCCAGGGCCTGAGTGTTATGTGTTCTTCAAGCCATCTTCCCACTGCAATATACATCTCCCATCTCCCCCCATTCTCTCTGCCTCCCTCCTTGAAGTATCCACACGAGTCCTAGAAATGCTAATGCTTCTAAACCCCAGATAGGGTAATAAGTGTTTCAAGTTCTGCTCTTATGAGAAACGTCCTTAAAAAGCTTGGGAAGGGACTTCCCTGGTGGCGCAATGGTTAAGAATCCGCCTGCCAATGCAGGGGACACGGGTTTGAGCCCTGGCCCGGGAAGATCCCACATGCCACGGAGCAACTAAGCCCGTGCGTGACAACTGCTGAGCCTGTGCTCTAGAGCCTGCGAGCCACAACTACTGAAACCCTCTTTTCTAGAGCCTGTTTCTGCAACAAGAGAAGCCACCACAATGAGATACCCGTACACCGCAACGAAGAGTAGCCCCCAGTCGCTGCAACTAGAGAAAGCCGGCGCACAGCAACGAAGACCCAACGCAGCCAAAAATAAATAAATAAAATTTAAAAAATATTCTTGGGAAGATAAGAAGCTTGAAGTGTCTTATACTAGGAAGGGACTGAGCCTGGTAGCAGGGAGGTCAGCTAAGCGGCTATTGCAATAACTCAGGCAAAGAGTGCTGGTGGGACGGACCAAGGTAGGGTGGTGGGATGGGTAGGCGAGAAAAATTTTCAGGCCTATTAAGAAGACAGATCAACAGACTAGTGATGGATCAGATCGTGCAGGTGCCAATCAGTCATTGTAGAATCATCACTCTGGCTGCCCCAGGAAGATGAGGCTGGAGAGAGGAAGCTGGGATAAGAGGTTTCTGTATTCCTGGAAAAGGTGATAAGGGCTTAAAGTAACCATGGAAGTGGGAGAGTGGATGGATCTGAGAGATCACTGGAGGCAGAATCTGTGGGATGTGTTGCCACACTAGATGTGGGAACGTGAGGGCGAAGGAGGGGTCAAGGTTGAAGTCCAGAAATCTGTCGTGGACAACCAGGTGCTTTTCACGTAGCTGGGGGACATGGGAGTCGGGGGAGGTTCCGCAGAGTTCAGGTAATGATAAATTCTGGATGTGCCAAGTTTGAGGTGAATGAGTAAGCAGGCACTCGCAGCCAGTATGCAGTTGCATTTAAAACAAAACAAGCATCTCTTATCTCAATGAAATTCTTTGTTCCCTTCAGAGGTTATAGATGAAAGCACTGAATCCTGTGTGGGATAGGGTTCTGTGTCAGGTTATAGAGGGACCCTGCAATTCTCAGTGTTTTCACTTTACTATGGTTCAACTCTCTCAAAAGCCATTTATCACCCTGTAGGCGCCTCCATCATCACCAAGATGTCTTTACGGAGACTTCCAGAGCTCGTAAGAGCTGTATGATTCAATTAGTGGCAGTGATTCATATAGCTCATAGAAAGTGCGGCGGGGAGATTTCAGGGGCCCCTAGGACCACGGGTCGACCATACACACGCACGCACACACACCAAAACTTAGAACTCGCATGGACAGGCTCTAAGATGTGTTTGCACGCTTCTGCCCCACAGGAGAGCACAGCCATGGTTTACACAAGGTCCCTGCGTGTCAGGACAAGGAAGCTGGGCCTTTGTCCCTGCTATACTCTGAGGAAGAAGGGAAGAATTCAAGCCAGTGAATGAGCAAATGAAGGCTCTGCAGAGAGCTGCTGCTTTCCTATACATCAGCGTTTATCATGAGACCCTCTAAGGGTTCTACCCAAAACACAAAGCCCGTTGTAGGAAGGCAAAACAGGTAGGACAGCCCCAGCCTAAGGAGACCACTCGTAGTTGCTTCACCAAAGGGTTCATTGTCCCACTGTTAGAACAGACACCTGAAACCAAGCCCGGGTTAGATTTCCATGCCACTGCAGCCCGAGCTGAGTGGTCACTCAGCCCAGGGCCTGCCAGCCCACCAGGTGGGTAC
Organism: Pseudorca crassidens; assembly: GCF_039906515.1. Taxonomy (NCBI): domain Eukaryota; kingdom Metazoa; phylum Chordata; class Mammalia; order Artiodactyla; family Delphinidae; genus Pseudorca; species Pseudorca crassidens. The sequence continues at coordinate 71,193,020 of NC_090304.1, read as the reverse complement.
CAGCTGCCTGGGAACCAGCTGTTCTCACCCAGAACGTCCCTTGACCCAACTCCAACTTTACCCTGAGGTGCCCTAAAAAGTGCCCCCCACCAACAATCAAGCTTTCCCGAATGGAAACCCACTAAAGAGAAGCTTTCTTACCTGAGAGAAGGTCCTGGTGCCCAGCTGTGGAAAAAACACTGAGTTCCCGCAGACGTGACAGGGACTCACAGGGCAGATCTGTTGCTTTTAAAAGAAGACAGTTGACTTCATCTCTGGTGCCGTGGAGTTTAGAAGAGCAACAAGTGCTTCCTGGCTGAGTCAGCTCGACCTCGCCAGTGATGACTCCATCCAAATCATGCAGCCGCTGCCCAGACACGCTCAGCCTTCAGAAGGTGAAGCTTTGGAATCTGATTTGCCCTGTTGTTTTCAAAGAGCTTCAGAAAGTCCGGAAGCACTAACCGCCTTCACCAGCACCAGGGGTGGGGAAACCACACACTTATTTCCCTAAGTCATATCATTATCTCCCAAGAATCCAACAGGTATTTAAGCGTCTGAGGGGTAAACATTCTTGGGGAAGGAGGGGAGAGAGAAAAAGCAAAGATCTTTCAGGCAGGACGAGGAGCAGTAAGAAGCTGGAAAGGATCACTGTGCTGAGAGATTTGCAGACCTGGTGATTTGTAAGCCTACAAAGATGACAAATAGGTGATGGTCTGGAGTTTGCAGAGGGGAAAGTATTCAGTTCCGCAAAGGGAATGAGTCACTGTATGAAAGGAAAGTTGACAGTCTCTTTAATGAAGGCGACCTATTTTTATTTTCTTTTTATTGCCTGTGGTATCACTCAACTCATTTGGGGTCATTTGTAACATTAATATATTAGCTCATAACGTGCCCACATTTCACCAAATTTGGGGAAAGAGACATTTAAGTCAGGAATTTTCTCTTTTGTATGCTAAAGGTGAGGCTGGAGCAATTGGATTTGTAACATGGGATGCAAGGTCATGTGGAGCTACCCAGGAAGCCAGGCACCTCTGCTTGACGTCATGCCCTTGGGCTAAACTTTGGGCAGACCTTCTGGCTGTGGTGCCAGGACAAGGCATGGTAATGGCTGTGACCTCTTGGAAGTAGGGCAGAGGGTTGAGCTTAGCAGCTGACTGCCCTTTCTATCACATCTCTACTTCAGGAGAGTGTACAGCGACTTGGGGTCCCTAGACATGTGTCCAATTTCTTGCCGAACTATTTTGAGGCTTTGGGGATCTTCCTGTGTCAAGCTTCACTCCAGAGAGGATAAAACAAGAAAAAAATTATCTTTCTGTTGAGATGGAGATATTCAGTTCCAACATTAGAAAGGGGTTTTTGAATTCAGAGATTTAAGAAATGTCAACATGGCTTGTAGAAGGATTTGCAAGTCTTCTAGTCAGGGTGTAAGTAGTGAGAAACATAGAAGAGGAGCAGAGTTTCATCAATGTTGAGATCAAAAAAGGGCAGGGGGCATTTTTATTCGGTTGATCATAGACTCCTCAGAGCCTTGCACAGAGAGTAGCACACAGCAGGTGCTCAGTAGATAGAGAATAAATGGTGTCCGACAGCCCCTTCTGTTCCAGATTTCTAGAACAGATCTGTTCAGGACTTTTTGTTAAATTGAAGCATAATTGACATACAACATCGCTGTAGTTTTGTTATGTGTTCATCATAGTGATTTGATATTTATATACATTGAGAATTCTTAAAGTCACCATCTGGTAAGCAAGGCAATTGCAGAGAGCATGAGCCCCTGGGTCTTATGGAATACAAGAGGCACTTGGTCCTTTGCTTTGCCTCAGCCCCCAGGTTCATCGCCACAGTTAGAATAGAGCAAAGAAAGTCAGTTTCTGGACCCACGAGTCCCTTTTGCCTACCCTGTTCCCCTGTACATCAGCTAGACTCTGGTGTCTTTCTCCAGGGCCAGGACTTCATCTCATGGGCAACCTGCCAATTCTCTTCAGTTATCTTTGTTCTCAGCATTCCATTATAGAATGTTCAAACTTAGAAATGTGTTGAAAGAATTTTATAGTGAACACCCATATACATACCACATAGTTTCTTCAACTGACGCCTTATTGTATTTGCTTTATCATATATTAATTCTCTGTCCATTCCTCTATCCATCCAGCCGCTCATTTAATTATTTTTGCTATTACATTCCCAAGTAAGTTGCAGACATTAATACATTCCCCAAAGTACTTCAATGTTACTAACCAGAGTCCAAAATTTGTTTACAATTCCTTTATTTCTTTTCAGATGAAAATCGTGTACAGTGCAATGCAAAAATTGTCAATATATCATTTGATGAGTTCCTATAAATGCACACACCTGTGCAACCCAGACCCTATCAAGGGACAGAACATTGACCATCACCCTAGAAAGGTTCCCATGTCCTTTCCCAGAAAACTCCTGCCTTAACACTCCTAGAGAGATCCAATATTCTCATGTTTTCACCATTGATAAATTTTGCCTATTCTAGTACTTCATATAAATACAATTGTACAATTTGTATACTTTTGTGGAATTTCTGTTCACTCAGCATGTTTTGGGGATTCATCCATCCATGTTGTTGGTTTCTTTTCATTGATGAATAGTATTTTACTGTATGAATATGCCACGGTTTATCCAGGCTCCTATTAATGGACAGCTGGTCCTCCAGTTTGGGGCTATTATGAATAAAGCTAATATGAACACTTTTGGACACACTTTTTGTGGACATGTGTTTTTGTATCCCTTTAGTAAATACCTAGGAGTAGAATTGCTGGGTCTTAGAAAGTGGATGTATTTAATTTATATGAAACTGGAAGATCTTTTTCAATGTTTTTGACCATTTTCCCTTCCTACCAACCATGTACATTTACATTTTTCTGACAATATTTGGTGCTCTCAGTCTAATTTTAGCCATGCTGGTAAGTGTGGAATGGTACCTCATAGTGGTTCAATTTGCATGTCCTTGACAACTAAAGATGTTGAACGTTTTTTCACGTGCTTACTGGCCATTAATTTACCATCTTTTGTGAGGTGTCTGTTCAAATCTTTTGACCATTTTTAAATTGAGTTGTTTGTCATTTTATTATTGAGTTTTAGGAGTACTTAGTATATTCAGAACACAAATTCTTTGTCAGACATGTTTTGCAGATATCTTCTCCAGCCCTGTGGTTTGCCTATACATTTTATTAATGACATTTCTTCTGATGAACAGAGACTTAATTTTGATTAAGTGTAATTTTTTGTTTGTTTGTTTGGCTTTTGCCTTCCCCCAAGTCATGAAGATAATCTCCTATGTTTTCTTCTAGAAGTTTTGTAGCTCTGGCTTGTATGTTTAGGTCTATGGTCCTTCACAAATTGATTTTTGTGGATAGTAAGATTTAGGGCAAGATTAATTTGCTTCCATATGAATATGTAATTATTTCAGCATCATTTGTTCCTTTCCCAGTAGGGTTGCTTTAACACCTTTGTCAAAAAATAAAATAAATGTCTAAGTATGGGTCTATCTCTGGGCTCTTTATTCTGTTCTATCCATCTGTTTGTTGATCCTTGTGCCAGCACTGCACTGTCTTGATTACTGTAGTTTTAGGGTAGGTCTTGAAGTCAAGTGGTGTTAAGTCTACACCGTTGACTTCTTTTTTCAAAACTTCTTTGAATATTCTAAATTCCTTACATTTCTACAGAAATTTTAGAATCAGCTTGTCAATTTTCACTAAAAAGCATATTAGGATTATGATTAGGATTGTAATGAATCCATAGGTCAATTTGGTAATTGCTGTCTTAATACTGAATCATTCAATCCGTTAACTTAGTGTATCTCTCCATTTATTTACACCTTCAATTTCTCTCAGCATTGTTTTCTTGATTTTCTCTTTGTCGTTGATTTTCAGCAGTTTGATTATGATATGCCTGAATGTTTTTATCTTTGTTTTGTTTGGTTTGGTTTTGATATTAATCTTTCTTGGCATTTATTGAGGTTTTAGAGTCCATAACTATTTGTCTTTTTCCAAATTTATAAACTTTTCACCCATTATTTATTCAAATACTTTTCTGTGTTGTTCTTTCTCTCCTCTCCTTCTGGGACTCCAATTATATGCATATAAGACATTCTGACATTGTTTCAAAGATCTATGAGTCTCTGTACATTTATTATATCTCTGTTCAGTTTGAATCATTTCTGATGATCTATCTTCTAGTTCATTGACTTTTTCTTCTTTCATTTCCCTTGTGCTTTTAAGCACACATTGCATTTTTATTTCAGATATTTATTTTTCAGTTCTTTTGTTTTCATTTGATTCTTTTAAAATAATTTCTATTTATCTGCTAAGATTTTCTATATTTTCTTTCACTATGGATATATTTTCCTTTACATACTTGAACATAGTTACAATAACATCTTTAAAATTCTTGTCTGCTAATTCCATCATCTAAGTCATCTTAGAGTTGGACTCTGTTGATTGTGTTTTCTTTTTAAAATCTGTTTTGTTGTATGTTGAATAATTTTGGAGTGTATCTTGGTCATTATGAATGATATATTGTAAAAAGTCTGATTCTATTATGCTGTTCTAGTGAGTATTGACTTTTCTTTATTCAGGCCTTTAGAGTGGCTGAACTCAAGCTACAAAACCCTATCTCCCCAGTAGCAGCTGGAATTTCAGTTCAGCTCTTTTAGCTGTAGCTGGGACTCTTAAAGTCTGCCTCTTACATATGTGGTTTGGGGTCAGCCATAGATCTGGGCAGAGTTCATTCATAGAATGTAAGTCTTCCCTTCTGCCCTGCATATCACAGACAGGGCCCCATTCTTAGGCTAAAAGTTGTAAATCAGGAAACTTAACCCCATGCCATTCTCTTCTTCCAGTGGTTCAGTCTCCTCTGGTTTTTGCCTGTTTTTTTTCCCTCCAGTACCTTCAATTAGGTGTTCTTATATTTTGCCCAGAGATTATATTTGTTATCTACAAGATGTATGGTCCAAGAGGAGCTACTTGGCCATACCAGAAGGTTTCAATTACCTTTTGAGTCATCTAGTTTACTTTCAACAAGATAATTCATAGCTCTTTCCCAGGATACTATTTATGTTTTATTTCAAGCACCACCTCAGATTGATCGGTTATGTTGAAGTGGATACTGAGCTTCAGCAGAAAAGGGTGAGATAATCAATAAGCAATGTCTGCCTTGGACAAAGGAGAGAAAATGTAAGCTGGATATTTGTAATTTCTGTTATGGTTACTTACAAAACAATATAATACTCAGCTGTTTGTACCTACTAGAACATCTTCTTGAAGTCCGTATTTGCTTGTTTGATGGTTAATCTTCCCCATTAGATGTAGACTTCATGAGAGCAGGGATTGTGCTTGTAAAATTCACTCTTATACGTCAGTGTCTATCATGTGGAATACAGCAGGCTCTCAATAAATATTTGCTGAGTGAGTGAGGATAGTGTCTGATCAGGACCCATTCCAACTTGGTACAAGTTATCATCAGTGATCTATCTCTGAAAAAATTAAACAATTTTAGGAATACCTAATCCAGTTTCATTTTTGTTTTGGTCTTATTTTTAAAATTATATAACCAATGTGGAGAAGGAAATAGAGAACACAGATTAGCAAAAATAAAATAAATCGGGCTTCCCTAGTGGCGCAGTGGTTGAGAGTCCGCCTGCCGATACAGGGGACACGAGTTCGTGCCCTGGTCCAGGAGGATCCCACATGCCGTGGAGCGGCTAAGCCCGTGAGCCATGGCCGCTGAGCCTGCGCGTCCAGAGCCTGTGTTCCGCAATGGGAGAGGTCACAACAGTGAGAGGCCCGCGTACCGCAAAAATAAATAAATAAATAAATAATAAAAAAAAAATCAAATAACCCCATTTTTCTCCTCACAGACATAACCATTTTTGTAACTTTTTTTCACATAGCTTTTTATTATCCTTCAATTTTGTTTCTCAGCCTTGGGTGCATATTCTAATTATCCGTGCATATTTGAAAAGTCATGATGTTCATGCCACATCCCAGACCAATTAAATCACATTCTCAAGGATTGGGACCCAGGCATTAGTATTGTTTTTAATTTCCAAGATGATGCCAGTATGCAATCATGAGGACCCGAAGATGTCCCAGCTAAGACTATGAGAAGTTTTTCAGATGTTATTTTCTGTATCCTACATGATACAGTCCATGCTCTCCAGGAGACTTCAAAGAAAGCAAGACTTGAAGTAATTAAATATGAAACAATTAGAAATCAAAAGGACACCAAAGATACATAATCAAGTGCTAAACTGCATAGAAGCTGTGAGTTAACTGTGCCAGAGTAGACATTCCTGAGTGAGATCAGAAGTGGACTCACCTGTACTTCTCACTCCTGGGCAGGGAGCCCTGCCAGTTACATTGAGGGAGTCTCCTCCCTCTATAAAGGTTTGGTGAAATGGGCACAGTGACATGTTGGAATGATAGATGATGCTGATTCTACTCCTCTCTTCTTTGAAAATTTCTGCTTTACAGAATCCTAAGTCCCCAGGTTCCTGGCTTCCACCCTCTCTTTGTGGGAAAGCGTTTTAATTTAATTTTATTTTTTTACTTTCATCTGTCTTTGTATTTTTTTTAACTTTTTTAAAATTAATTTTTATTGGAGTATAGTTGCTTTACGATGTTGTGTTAGCTTCTACTGCACAGTGTGGGAATGAGTTTCAATTCTTTAACTGACTTCAGAATTTGAGAAGACCAACCCTCAACCAGAGAATCTGCTGTGGAAAATGCCATGGCTGACTAGGTACCCTGCCCCTCTGGAGTGGAACCCAGATAAGTCGGGCATAAACATCTATCCCCACCTTATTTCTCCAGCTTGCCCTAGGGGAGCTGGTCAGCAACCAAGCGTAGAGCCTTGTTCTCGACCCAGGTGGCATAAGAGAATCTGCTGTAAAATACCTATTCTTAAGCCCTGCCCCAGAGCAATTACATAGAACCTCTGGGTGATGGTACCCAGGCATTGGTACTTTTGTCAAGGCTCCCCAGGAAATTAGGATGTGAGAAATATTGGCCAGGCAACTTCGTGGTGCATTCTCATGGGTTGTGGGTGGATCTGAAATCTCCCTTCCTGCTACTCCTAGAGGCAGCCAGGCCTTATGTTAAATAAGCTAGGGTTTGAATCCCTGCTTTGCCATGTATTGGTTGTGTGATGTTGGCTAACTTACTGAACAGCTCTGACATTCCATTAGTCAATGGTAAAAGAGGCAAAGTAATAGTTCCTACCAATGAGATTCCACAAGACACCACACATACAGCATTTGATACACACTGTACCTAATAAACGTCTGCTTCCTTCCTTTCCTGTACCTACCAGCCCCACCCTGCCTTAGCATCGCAATAAGAGCTACAGGCAGCTCTGGCTTGGTTTTCTGCTATTTCTCCTTGATCTGACCGCGGCCACTGCATCAGTCTGGATTTGCAGCCCTTGTCCCTGGATCTGGCATTCTGATCCAGGCTCCTGAACTTGATCCGGCTCTTCTTTCCTGCCTTGCAGGTTCCAGGCCCAGTTTCCAACACCTGTTTCTGTTGCTCAGCCCTAAGCCCCAAAGTGATGGTTTCTAAAAGTAACTGGCCCCACGTTGCTCCAGCTGACTTTTAGCACTGGGAGGGGGTGGGGCTAATTTTAGACTTGTCCTGGACTAATGCCTGAGAAGAAGCAAGGCCAGGCCAATCTAACTTACCCCCTCCACCGCCCAACACTCAGTATCTGGGTTGGAGTTGACAGAGAAAGTCTGAGATGTTGCCACAGGGTTTGTGTGTCTGCATCCTACCAGGCACCTTTTATGGAAATATAATACATGAAACCATTTACCTCAAAATCCATTTGGATTTGAGCCTCAGGGGTTGTGCTGAGTGGGAGTAACCACAATGTAAACCAGAGTGTTTGATATGCTAATGCTTGTTCTGAGCTGGGACGGATTGTTTTCTGCCTCCCCGGGGGGGACAAGACCAGGCAGGTGTGAACAGGGCCCTGGGCCTGAGAGCCTGCAGGAAAGAGGCTTAAAAAGAGAAAAGATAGAAACGGTTACTCATTTATTTGTGTTTTAGAGACACTGAGAAGGAAATAGGATGAAGCAGCACGGTGACAGAAAGCCCTGATTGAGAGAAGCAGGGATGACTTGGCAGCTCCTAGAACAGGCCTGGCCCAGAGAAGGCTTTTAATGACCATTTGCTGCTTGAGTGTGGAGTGAAAGGCTTCTGAGGTGGAGAAAAAGAGAGGCTTCGGGGATGCCCAGTGAGTGTCTCGTGCTTTGGAAGGAAGGGCAACCAGTTCCGAGCAAATTGGGTATCAAAGGACTGTCCAGGGGACCCACAGCATCAGAAGGGATTTGTGGCCTCTGGGTCAAGAGGAAATGAGAGAGGAAATTAACTCTTACAGGGTCTGGCCCATAGACTAACAACAAAGAAGTGTTGAGGTCCCCCAGGGTTAAGAGACAAAGAAGACAGAGAAGATTAGTGAAAAGAGTAGGGCCTTACCAGTGAGTCAAACTACTGATAGCTTCCCCACTCCATCACTTAATGCTGTGTGATGTTATGCAAATTACTTAACTACTCTGAGCCACAGTTTCTCCATATATTTATTAAACATTCACCAACAGATACTTATTGAACATTCACCAACAATTTACTGAGCATCTATTACATGAGCCAGACAGTTGGATACTGTGGCGAACAGACCCGTTTCTTGTCCAGATGCATCTAACAATCTGGTAGGGAAGGCAGACAAGAGAACAGGACAAGACAAAGGCAGATGGTGCTAAGTGCCGTGAAGAAAGTAAACAGGGTAAAGGATGGAGGGTCATTGGGAGAGGGATAAGGAAAGCATCCTTGAGGAGGGGTCTTGGAACTGAGCTCCGAATGGTGGGAGGAGCCGACCCTGCAGAAGAACGCTCTAGGCGGAGGGAAGAGCCGGTGCAAAGACCCCAAACAGCAGTGAGCTGGACAGGTCTACAGAACAGTAAGGATGTTCTAGACCTGTGGATGGGGAACAGTGAGCCCAGAGGAGGTGGACTGAGGTCAGGTGAGAGAGAGGCAGGAAGGCACGGGGCCTTGAGAAGAAGTCTGAATTTTGTAAGAGGAGAATAACTCCCATTTCCGGGAGCAAGAGGACAGGTAGGGCTGGAGCTGCTCCAGTGGAGGACACAGTGCAGGGCAGACTCTGAGGGCAGAGGCGGTGAAGAAGTGTTTGTTAAAGAGGTGCTGGTGGGACTTGAGATCCTTAGAATGCCTCCTGGATGTCAGCTGGAGCTGAATAGGTAGGAACCCCTGCCAGAGAAAAAAAACATTTGAAATCTGGTCTACGGCAGAACCTTTTTCTCTTGTTTTTGGCCTCGCAGTATGCCTTGTGAGATCTTAGTTCCCCGGGCCCTAGGCAGTGAAAGCACTGATTCCTAACCACTGGACCACCAGGGAACCCCCAGAATCTTTTTGATTAATATAATTCAAAATCTACTTCTGGGAAGAAATGAGTGCTCCTGATAAAATGCTTAACTAATCTATTTTCTGATCAAATTTAACTAGATTAAACTTTGTTCTGGGAATCTAATCACCTAACCTCCTACTTGCCAATGGTCTTAATGTTTAGCCAAATGTTTAACCAAATAATCTTTCTTTTCTTTTTGTAACATAAAATGTAATTATTTTATGTTACAATAATGATGTAACTATTCTTCTCGCCTAAAAAAAAAAAAAAAAAAAAAACCCTACCAAAAGTGAATCTTTGAATTCGTCGACTGGAGGCCTTTTCACCTGCCACAAGATTGTAATAAAACATTGACCTGTGCTTTCAATGAAATTTTCTGTAAAGTTGTCTGTAACACCCTGGTGTGGCAGCCGGTAGACGTGTGAAGACTTCTTCAAGTTTTCTGTGAGCCCGTGGCCCCTTCGCCCCCTGAGCTCCTTCTTGTAGCTCCTGTGCTGTCTCTGGCTGTACATGGTCTTAGCTGTGGGACTTCTGCTAAAATCCAGGTCCTATGAGCCCTTGTGATTTGGTGAGGAGTGAGAGAAAGGCTATTATGCATTGAATTGTGTCCCCCCCATTATGAGGTACTGGGGTCCTAACCCCAGTACCTCATAACACCATCTTATCTGGAGGCAAGTTCTTTACAGAGATCATCAAGTTAAAATGAAGTCATTAAGGTGGGTCTTAATCTAATATGACTAGCTTCCTTATAAAAAGGGGAAATTTGGAGGCAGACCTATACCCAAGAAGAACCATGTGAAGATGAAGTAGAGATCAGGGGGATGCTTCTAAAAGCTAGGGTACACCAAAGATTTCCAGCAAATCACCAGAAGCTAGGGGAAAAGCATGGAACAGCTCACGGCCCCCTGAAGGAACCAACCCTGCCGACACCTTGGGTTTCGAACTTCCAGCCTCCAGAGCTGTGAGACAACACACTTCTCTTTAAGCCACCCAGTATGTGGTACTTTGTTGTGGCAGCACTAGCAAACTAATAGGAGGACTTTAAAGGGAACATTTATAAAACATGATTCTCAAAGCCTCCTTCAGCATCCCCAGCATGGAGTAGCACAGAATCTTCGACCTACCTTGTCCTAGCCTCTCTCTTTCTTTCCGGCTCTTTCTCCATCTCCCTTATACCCCATCTCCTCCCAACTCCACCCTTTCTCCCTCTTCCTTCTCTCGTCTCCTCAGAAAAAAACAAAATTTCTTTTCTTATATCATGCATAAGGGTCTCGTGCCCACCTGAAATAACTTATCAAATTTTAAAGTAAATTTTGTATACAATTATAATAAATGCCCACAATCCTTAAGGTAAAGCTTGATGAAGCCCAGCTTTCCTGCTGAGGTTTCCCTCCTTCCCCCTATCCCCCAACGGTGGATCCTAGACACTCAGTACACTGGCCCATGTCCTTCAGTGCTGCCACTTCCCAATCCTCGAGGTTCTCCATTCATCCAGAGAGGCCCTTTTCATTTCAATCACCCAAGGAAAACATGCTGAGGATATTTTTTTAAATGTGGGGAATTAACAAAGATCAAGGTATCTTTCCATTGCTTTTTTTCAGCTCCTGACTTCATGTTGACATGAGAGCAGAAAGTGACTCTGGATTTCTGTCCTCTCTTCTTATTCCTGAGAGTGGCTCCCACCGCCCAGACTTCTAGGAGGGAATGATGACCCTTCTCTGTAAAGGCTCTTTTCCTCAGCACTGGTTCTGTGAGGTAATTAGAGCAGAAAAATGGGTGCCGCATGGGTTGAGTTAAATTTGATACAGAGCTAGACCTTGAGAGTTAGCATACAAGGAGAAATTTGCATAGAATTCAAAGTAGCATAGACAGTCTCTTATAAACTTTCATTTTGGAGACTGAAATGCCATTTTTCAGTAAGTCCAACACAACCATTGCATCCTATACAGATGCCATCCTGCCATTCCTTCAGATGAAGGAGCTGCCTTTTAGACAGACAAGCATTGTACTGTGTCATTCTATCTAGCATCACATGTAGAATGGCAAGTATCTCAAACTGAAGCTGACCGAGGGAGCCTGAGATTCATGGCTCCCATCTCACATTCCTTCTGGAGCACGTTTATTACATAGACTGGTTTATTAAACAGAATTGCCCACAGTATTTAAATGGCTGTTCTCTCTCTTGAACCCCAAGTCCTTAGGGTTTGATTTGCTTCATGACCCTTCACCATATAGTAATTCAGATAAATTTTTATCATCTTAAAAACCCATTCAGAATTTGTCTTTAGGTGAAAATCACCTTTAAGTGGAATTTTGTTTAAAAAGGAGGAATAACTGACTTTACTTTCAGTGGTGTCAGCTGCATCAGACCGATTTGCAGGAGACCAAACCTCCCACTGACAAACAAACAAACAAACAACAGAAGGGCTATACTTTAAAAACAGCTAAAGGAATTAAAGTGTTACCGTGGAAACCAGGACTTGAGGGGACAAGGTCTCTGAGTGGAGAGGAAACTCTGGTTGAGGTGAGCCTGATATTCTACCCTCTCCTCAAGGGATTTGCCAGCTCATAATTAGTTTAGGTTGAGAGACTGAGAAGCCAAGAAGAAAGCAATGCGGTGGTTAAGCAGAGCTTTGAGCACAAATTGAAGTTCTGGACCACCAAGGGAGCCAGGATAGAAGGACCAAGAGAGAAAGGAGCACAGTGAAGTGATTTTGACAATTGGAGATGCTTTTCTCCTCAAAGCATTTGTCTATTCATAAGTTGCATGGTGTCATGCTGATTAGCCGAGCAGAAAGCGTCAGATAAGAGGCTGAGAACTTAGGCAGGCTTCGGCCATCTCAGCATGGTAAGGAGAGGGAACCTGGGAATCCTAGGCTTCCGTTTGTCGTCTTGAGAGCTGTGCCCCAGAAATAAAGGCAAATATGAAAGAGACTCAGTTACAAAAATTGAAATGCAGCTTGAAATCAGTCCAATCCCCCTTTGGACTGCCTTGGAGAAGTCATTTGGGCTGTAAATTTACAGTAGGTGACTGTTGCCCACTGACCTGTGGTTACAAAAATAAGCAGAGGCTCTAAGGCAGCCCTAGAAGGCAGCCCTCTGCAGGAATTCTGATAGAATGGTTGTGCTCGTCCCCAAGTTCAGCAGCACCTGTCCCTGTTTAGGTACCACTCGGAGTGTGATATGAAAAGAGGCTTTAAGATGTATCTTTGTCCTCAAGGCATTTGCCATCTATGGGGTGGAGGAGTGGGGGTGGGGAGGGGAGGAGACCAACCAAAGAGTGTGACAAGTGCTATGAAAGAATGAATTAAAAAGATGTCCTGGGAGCTTAGGGGATGGGGCGCCTAATCTACTCTTGAAGTATGTGTGTTGGGGGCAGGAGGGGAGAAGCTTCCCAAAGAAAGTGACACCTCAGCTGAGTCCAAAGGACCAGTAAGATTTTCCCAGATGAAGAAGGTGAAGGGTATTAAAAGCAGGGGGGATAACATGTGCAAAGATAAAGAGAGCATGACTTGTCCAGCAAACAGCAAGTAATTCCGTCTGATGAACTTACCCAGTACCATGAGGGGAGAATCAAGAAGGAAAGCTGGAGAGAGAGGCAGGAACCAGATCATGAACCGGAAGTTAAGGAGAACCTCAAGCCATGCTCAGCAATTTTAACAGTCTACTTGAAATGGTACACTTACCTAGGGCAGCGCAGCACAGGACCACATCATTTTGTTCCTTCTAGAAGCAGTGGTTATCTCATATGATGAACTCTAATTGCCAAGTGCACATGTCTTTGATGAATAAACTGATCAATAAAGAGGCGAATACTGCAGTACAGGTGGCATGTTATCATGGCTTGAATTGGTGAGTGGCCTTGAAAAGGGAACAGATATGAAAGATATTTGAGAGCTGTACCTGGCTGATTGGCCTTCGTGAGTGAGCGCGAGGGAGGAGTTAAGGATGACGCTTAGGTTTCTAGCTTGGGCAATTAGACTCATTTTCTTATGAAAAATAATTTTAGTCGGTGCCTTATTTATCTGCCTTCTAGAGTGAAAGCATCTTAGATGAAGAACTCCAAAACCACAAAAATATATTGAATACTACTGGCTACGTGTCAGGCACCTCTATTATCCCATTCATTCTTCACAACCCAAAGAGGTTAGTACTATTATATTTTACCATTTGAAAGATAAGAAAACCTGTTCTAGATCCCCCAAATTGTAAATGGATGACTTAGAATTTGAGTCCAAGTGTATCTTACCCTAGAACCTGAACTCTTAATATTAAGCTCTTTTAGGCGATCGTACTTGGATTTGAACATTAAGCTGCTTTGAGTTGGTTCTTGAATCCACCCAATTTGGTGTGACTCATAGAGCTGACCCCACAAGTGACAGAATCAGTGTTTGTAGGTCCTCTTACGCTGGGAGCCTTGGATGCTGTGTAGACGGAAACTGTGCCAGTGGTTAAGTGGGCTGAGACCTGAGAATGGAAATCCAGGGGCCTGGGGCTGCTTCCTAGCTCCCTCCCCTCGGTGGGTCCCATCTGGGGAGGCTCAGAAACAGGAGCTCTGCCAGCCATTTAGCACTTCTGCTGAGGATCCACACTTGCCATGAAAACCAATTAGTGTCAGCTGGGTCCAGGTGCTGTTCCCAGGACTGTGACCACGAACAGCACTGAGCAGCATGTGCAGGGAACTCATTACACTGGCGCCTCCATCCCATCCCTCTTCCTCCAGAAAGAGGACCTGGAAACGCTCTATTGCATCCCTCTCTGAAAGGACCGCAGCCCCCTTCTCTCTCTAGCCCTCCAATGGCAGACAGGCACATTTTAATCAGTACGGCGGCCCTATGACTCCCAGATTGCCTTCAGACTCCTCCTGGATTCACTGACTGGGTCTCCGGACCCAAACCAGGCAGTGACCCTAATGATCCTGATAATAATCATTCCCATAATCACAGCTTAGAATCTGCAAAACACTTTCACTTGGATGAGCTCCTGTCATCTTCAGAGCTCCTGTCATCTTCACCGCAGGGCAGGGTGGGTATTATCATTGCCCTTGCAGCGGAGGAAACCAAGACAGAGCGGTGAAATGACACTGGTCAGTGACCACTTTAGGGCGAGTGCTACGCTAACGGGATCGCCTTAGAACCCAGGGTCAGTGAAGGTAGGGCACCCTAGCCTCGGGTACCAGCCAGGAGTGGGGGTGTGGTGGATTTTCTAGGGCTGCTGCTGTGAGTGATTCCTTGGAAAGGAGAACTTCTGAGCTATTCCCCTTTGGTGCCCAGGGCTCATTTGTGGAGCTGCCTGGGCCCAGCCCAAATCTGTCTGCACAAGGCGACCCCAGTCTCTTCTGCAGGGCCAAGAATCTTCACCCACCGCTGTTGGGACAGGTCTAGACCACTCCTAGTTTGCCCCAGAGAGGAATGTCAGCCATCCCCTATGCCAGGATGACAGGCTGCCCTTCAAAACAGCCTTGAGAGAGGGGCCTGGAAGTGGTGCCTGTCGTCTTTCTCACCCCTGGGAGCTTTTCACATCAAGTTTGAACGGAATCTAATACAGGATGGGCAAACTGAAGCACGTTCTCCTGTAGAGGTGATGATTGCTCCCCTCCTCATGCATGGTTATTTGGATGAGGCTTACAAGTCCATTTGAAAGATGTACGTTTCTGTCTGCAAGCAAAGCGACATACCAGCTCCCCGCCCTGGGCCCCCAACGCTCTTTGTGAGGTCTGTGTCTGTCAAAGACGCTTCTCATCACCTTGGATTAAGTCCCCTGCCCCTGAGCCAGTCTTTTCATATTCCCAACATTCCAGGAAATGGAAGGAAGGCAGGAAGGAAGGGAAGGAATAAAGGGGTCAGGGGCCGTGGTCAATTCCATTACTTTGGTCTATAGGGGCAGCAATACAACTTTAGGTTCAAGAAACCTGGTGTTGAATCCTGGTTCTGCCACTTAGTTCTGTGTTCGTGAACAGGTTTTTCCACATTTTGGAGTTTGGATTCCTTAGCTATAAAATGGGGATATTAACACCGGCTCAGCCTGACTCAGAAAGATGTTGTGAGGACTGCGTACCATAAAGCAAGGCAAAGTGCTTGAGTGTCAGCCTGGGACAGCCTCATTGCTAGGACTTGCCCTACCGGCGGTTCTGATGGGGAGCTCTACGTTACCAAGCCCAGTTTGGGCATGGAGACTGGGGAAAGCAAAAAAGAAGCAGTGGGTTGGTGGGCTTCAATTCAGGAAGACAGGCAGGCCTGGGGCATCAGGATAGAGGAAAGCCATGCCCACAATTTCAGCTTTTCTCTGGGCCTTAAATTTTGCACAAATGGCTATCTGCCACGATTATGATCTTACTGAACCTCAAGTGATTCTGGAAGGGGAAACCTCTAAGTGACAGCTCCACGGGGGTTAAGGGACAGGGCTGGGACTAAACTCTATGCCTCCTGAGGCTTATGCCTGTGCCCTTTCTCCATATCAGCCACCCTGATAGGGAGGGACATTTTGACTTGGGGTTAGAGCAAGGAAAGTTGAGATTATTTTGGAGAATGGGCCACTTCAGGGAGATTAGGCCTGGGCTAAGAGGAACTGTAGCGAGACTTGTCTAAGAACCATGGCACAGGATGAGGGCCCTGGGAATCTGAACAGGAAGTAAGGGAGAAAGTACAGAAATGTACTCATTCATTCCTGGTTCACCCATTCATTCATTCTGATAGGGTCTTCCAGACAAGTGAGAACTGGAATGGTCAGACCCAGACTGGCAACTTGGGGACGGGAGAAGCTCACAGAGTGTGTGTGTGTGGGGGGCATGAAGGGAGGGATGGGGATGCTCTTAGATCTGCCAACAGGGGTTGACAGAGCATCAGCGTGAGTCTGAAACAATAAGCAAAGCCAGGCAGATGTGTAACCAGTTCACCAACGTAAAGGGACTGGGTCAGAGAAAGATCTAGTTCCCAGGGCTCAGGACTGAAACACAAAGCTCCAGAGCAGAGGGAGAAAGTTTTAAAGGCTGGAGCTGGGCAGGGGGAAGATAGCCTGGGGCAGCTCCCTGAGTACAGGGGTTGAAGGGTGAGAGAGCGTTGGAGAGGTGCGAAGTCAGATGGAAAGGATGCCAAGGTACGGCTTTAGATTGATTCCTGGGACACTGGGTACCATAGGAAGGTTTCCACAAGGGGAGGGGCATGATTGGGGTTGCATTCTAGAAAGACCACTCTGGCTGCAGCAGGAGTCACTGGAGGAGGACCAGTAATTAGAAGGCTGCTGAGGGTCTTAGTTGATTCAGTGACAATGGTGAGAGGGAAATGAGAGGTGTGAAGAGGCAGAATCCACCCGATTTAGGAATACTTTGAGTATAGGATGACGGGTGAAACAGAGGGCAATGTCCAGAATGACTTCCAGATTTACTGACCTGAAGACAAGAGAACTTGATTCAGAACCCCCAGTTGGCCATTATTTTCAAACTTTCACAACACAGATCCCCTTGTTGGCCTCGCTTTCTACTTCTCAGAACAGGAAAGTTGATCTGGAGTAGGGATTTTCTAATTATAGTCCCCAGGGCCAACCTGCTGGGTGTGGCTGGATTCAGAAGATCTGGCTCACGTGCTGTGACATTAGGCAGGACACAGTATTTCTGAACCTGGGTCTGCATTTGTATAAGTGGAGATAATTATCCATTTATTCAAGAAATAGACACACTCGGCAAGAGATGAAAAGACTGAAACTTGGTTTGTGCCTCAGGGAACTCACAGCCCAGGAAGAGAAGCAGACATATAAACAAATTATTATAATACAAAGGAGCTTAGTGAGTGCCATGATGATGTAACATGTAGACGGAGGGAGGTGGCCCAAAGACGGCAGGGACAAGCGAGTGCAGGAGCGGCATCTAGAGATAGGACGAGGGTAGCCAGGTAGATGCCGGGAGAGCAAGCTCTGCCTTGAAAGAATCAGACTAAGCCTTGCATCCCCTCCCCCAACCCTTTGTTGCCCTTCCTTGACCCTTACCTCTCCTTTCTGCCATCTAAATAGCAAACCTCTTCCTTACCTGCAGGTGAGGCTCTGAGGGATTTCTCAGAAAGCAAGACTTGGATCAAGTCCATATTATTAACACCCAGCATCATGAGGTGGACACACCAATGGTGGAAGTCCAGGCATCCGAGACTCCACTTCCTTCCATAAGGTGATACTGACGTGGAGACTAGGTCGTGCAGGTTCTGGAGAACTGATGCTGCATTTCGTTCATAGTTGTATTCCCAATGCCTCACACCATGCCTGGGACATGGTAGGTGACCAATACTTGTGTGTTGAATAAATAAAGCTCCACAGAATCTTTCAACTTCACAGGGTCAGTGCCTCGTTTATTTCCCAGCCTCCAAGCAGAGCTGCCTCTCAACCACCACACCTCGACCGTTCAGGCTCTTTAACAGATTTAACGGCACCCGCCTAAGAAATAGACAGGGATGGAGCACATCTCACTTTTTATTTCAGATTATTTTTTTATTGAAGTATAGTTAATTTACAATGTTTTGTCAGTTTCAAGTGTACAGCAAAGTGATTACATACATTTTAAGTTATACATATATATTTATATAGATGTATTCTTTTTCAGATTCTTTTCCATTATAGGTTATAACAAGATATTATGTATAGTTCTCTGTGCTCTACAGTAGGTCCTTGTTGCTTATCTATTTTATATACAGTAGTGTGCATATGTTAATTCCAAATTCCTAATTTATCTCCCCCCACCCCTAGCCCCTCTAGTAACCATAAGTTTGTTTTCTATGTCTGTGAGTCTATTTCTCTTTTGTAAATAAGTTCATTTGTATCATTTCTTTTAGATTCCACATATAAGTGACATCATATGCTATTTGTCTTTCTGTCTGACTTACGTCACTTAATATAATCTCTTGGCCCATCCATGTTGCTGCAAATGGCATTATTTCATTCATTTTCATGGCTGAGTAATATTCCATTTTATCACATCTCATATTTCTAAATTTTATTTTATTTGATGAATGCACATTGGGCACCTCCTCTGTGCCAGTCTCTGGACACAGAGATGAATGTGACCTCAAGAATGTCACTGCCTAGTTGGGGGACAGATATTGCATTCATAATTGCCATACAGTAAAGGCCCAAGGAGGAAGGGACTGGCGATCTAGGTGGGAGATGCTTGAGCTACATCTTGAAAAATGATAGGTGTTCAACAGGTGGCTAGGCTGGTGGGGCCAGGGGAGAGAATATGGTAGCTAGGATAATGGTAGCTAGGATAATTTAACGGTAGGATAATGGTAGCTAGGATAATTTAAGACGAGAGCTACCCATTGGTATAATGTTTACAGCAGTGCTACTCAAAGGGCTAAGGAACTCTCCCAGCACTGCTTCCTTCAACAAGGAAGTCTTATGATAAACAAACTGTTGGGCTGCATCCTGTAGGCCTGCAAGGCTGTACTTGCCCAGCTTCAAGACTGAAGAAAGAGCCTGGAATCAGTAACAGAGACATCAGTGGTTTAACGGATGGGGGAGCATATATGACTTAGGCAAGGTCCTGGAGTGACACCCCACCTTGTGTGGTAGATGGTGGGCAGGGCATGGCATGGCAGAAGTCTTCACTCCTGGGGTGGGGGAGATTGCCAGTTATAAGGGGAGTTGACATCAGGTTGGCTCATCGGTTACCAGGGAAACCAGCAGAGGGGCATGCCTCTCACTGCCCCTTTGATAAGAACAGTCACTAACTGGGGCCTGGGGTGATTATGCAGGAAGGTCAGCGTTGTGAGTAGGGTGTAGGTGAAACAGGCACTGGTCAGGCAGGGGGTGTACAGGGAGTGAGAGAACAGCCATCCTGAGTGGCCTGACCATACACCAACTATCCTCTGAACTAAACTGTGTGTTTAGTGACCACTGATTTACATTCTGGCACAGACTTCTCTATGGAATCATTAACGAATTATTTGTAGTTAGGGGTTTTGCCCCCAGAAAAATCTTATGAGGTTGGCAGGGTAAGTCTCCATATATTCACTTTACAGGATGGAAGTTAAAACTCAGAGAGGTTAAGGTTCAAGTCACATTACAGGTCAGCAGTGAGGCCGGGATTCGGAGCTGGGAGGCCCCTCCTAGCCCTCCTCTTTTCTAGGCTGCGTGGGAAGGCACCACTGACTGGTAAGAAGGCTTCATGTCCAGCGCATCCCTAGAAACAAATGTCAGAAAGAGAATCTGGTATAGGTGGTCACATGTGTGACCTCAAATGGCCTTTCTCATGTTCCTCTGTCTCATATTCTTGCCGTATCATAAATAGAGGCAGGATGACTCTTCCTTTCCATCCATCCACCCTGGAGCCACCCCCACGTGCCATCCCAGGAGAGCCTCCTCCAACTCAGCCCTCTGTTTGAACACTTGACATTTCACTACCTGGAAGGGCTGGGCATCTGCCCCGGGGGAGAGATTATCTCATAGATACAGCAAGTATCTCCTCAAAATAGGCTTCACTTTCAACAGATGCCATTCTGGGCATGTTGTTCTTACCCTGGCCAGGTGGGTCATGGTACTGTGCTAGGATAGGTAAGCTATCCTGTCTATTCCCTTAGAACACAGCTCCCTAGGCAGGGCCTCCCCCAGCCCCAGCCCCACCCCCCACAGGTGAAGAAGCCAAGAGCAATTGGAGACAGCTATGGAAGAAGTTACATAGGCAAGGAGAGAAGGGACCTTCCAGCTCTCAGGAAGTATAAGTCTGCAGTTACGATCTGGCCATTCCTCCAAGCAGCAAGCTAGTGGGGAAAGCTCTAGGGTCCAGCTCTGTGGTTTCCACAGCCATCTGACTGTGGGACATTCCATGAAACTGGAGTGAGCTGCAGAGGGTCAAGGGCTCTAAAGCCCAGCTTCCCGGAACACAGCCATGCATCCTGTCCTGGAGGGGCTCCTGCCTGGAAAGGACCTCAAACACAGCTTCTCCCAGCTGCAGACCCTCAGCTGGGAAGAAGTCTGGGTCTCCAGACTTTTAGAAGCTGAGTCTGGAACATCAGGAGGATAAAGAAGTAAACTATTAGACATTTATTTCTCCAAAGAAGACAGACAGATGGCCAAAAAGCACATGAAAAGATGCTCAACATCACTAATTATTAGAGGAATGCAAATCAAAACTACAATGAGGTATCACCTCACACTGGTCAGAATGGCCATCATCAAAATATCTAAAAACAATAAATGCTGGAATAGGTGTGGATAAAAGGGAATCCTCCTACACTGTTTGTGGGAATGTAAATTGGTTCAACCATTATGCAGAACAGTATGGAGGTTACTTCAAAAGCTAAATATAGAACTACTGTATGATCCAGCAATCCCACTCCTGGGTATATATATGGAGAAAATCATAATTCAAAAAGATACATGCAACCCAAAGTTCATCACAGCATTATTTACAATAACCAAGACAGGGAAGCAACTTAAATTTTATCTATTGAAAGAAGAATGGATAAAGAAGATGTGGGTCAAGACGGCAGAGCAGAAGGACGTGTACTCACTTCCTCTTGCAAGAGCACCAGAATCACAACTAACTCCTGAACAGTCATTGATAGGAAGACACTGGAACTCACAAAAAAGATACCCCACATCCAAAGACAAAGGAAAAGTCACATTGAGATGATAGAAGGGGC
The DNA here is from genome assembly GCF_039906515.1 of Pseudorca crassidens. Lineage (NCBI taxonomy): Eukaryota > Metazoa > Chordata > Mammalia > Artiodactyla > Delphinidae > Pseudorca > Pseudorca crassidens. The sequence continues at coordinate 71,171,967 of NC_090304.1, read as the reverse complement.
ATAATCAAAATAAAATCAAATCCCATAACCGCTGTGACTCACAAACTGGAGAACACTTATACCACAGAAGTCCACCTACTGGAGTGAAGGTACTGAGCCCCATGTCAGGCTTCCCAACCTGGGGGTCCAGCAATGGAAGGAGGAATTCCCAGAGAATCAGACTTTGAAGACTAGCAGGATTTGATTGCAGGACTACGACAAGACTGGGGGAAACAGAGACTCTCAGAACACACACTAAGTAGTGTGCGCATTAGGACCCAGGGGACACTGACCCCTTAGGAGACTGAACCAGACCGACCTGCTAGGGTTGGAGAGTCTCCTGCAGAGGCGGGGGTTGGCTTTGGCTCACTGTGGGGACAAGGACACTGGCAGCAGAAATTCTGGGAAGTATTCCTTGGCATGAGCCCTCCCAGAATCCACAATTAGCCCCACCAAGTAGCTGGGTATGCTCCAGTGCTGGGTTGCCTCAGGCCAAACAACCAACAGGGAGGGAACCCAGCCCCACCCATCAGCAGACAAGCAGATTAAAGTTTTACTGAGCTCTGCTCACCAGAGCAACACCCAGCTCTACTCTCCACCAGTCCGTCTCAACAGGAAGCTTGCACAAGCCTCTTAGATAGCCTCATCCACCAGAGGGCAGACAGCAGAAGCAAGAAGAACTACAGTTCTGCAGCCTGTGGAAAGAAAACCACATTCACAGAAAGATAGATAAAATGAAAAAGCAGAGGACTATGTACCAGATGACAGAACAATTAGAAACCCCATAAAAGCAACTAAATGAAGTGGAGATAGAAAAATAATGAAAAATATCTTCCAGAAAAATAATTTAGAATAATCATAGTGAAGATGACTCAGGACCTCATAAAAAGATTGGAGGCAAAGATCAGAAAGATGCAAGAAATGTTTAACAAAGACCTAGAAGAATTAAAGAACAAACACCTAGAAGAATTAAAGAACAAACAAACAGAGATGAACAATACAATAACTGAAATGAAAACTACACTAGAAGGAATCAATAGCAGAATAACTGAGGCAGAAGAATGGATAAGTGACCTGGAAGACAGAATGGTGTAATTCACTGCTGCAGAACAGAATAAAGAAAAAAGAATGAAAAGAAATGAAGACAGCTTAAGAGACATCTGGGACAACATTAAAAGCAACAACATTTGCATTATAGGGGTCCCAGAAGGAGAAGAGAGAGAGAAAGGATGTGAGAAAATATTGTGAAAACTTCCCTAACGTGGGAAAGGAAATAACCACCCAAGTCCAGGAAGCGCAGAGAGTCCCAAGCAGGATAAACTCAGGGAGAAACATGCTGAGACACATAGTAATCAAACTGAAAAAATTAAAGACAAAGAAAAATTATTAAAAGCAACAAGAGAAAAATGACAACATACAAGGGAACTCCCATAAGGTTAACAGCTGATTTCTCAGCAGAAACTCTACAAGCCAGAAGGTAGTGTCATGATATATTTAAAGTGATGAAAGGGAAGAACCTACAACCAAGATCACTCTACCTGGCAAGGATCTAATTCAGATTCGACAGAGAAATCAAAAGTTTTACAGACAAGCAAAAGCTAAGAGAATTCAGCACCACCAAACCAGCTTTACAACAAATGCTAAAGCAACTTCTCTAAGTGGGAAATACAAGAGAAGAAAAGGACCTACAAACACAAAACAATTAAGAAAATGGTCATAGGAACATACATATTGATAATTACCTTAAATGTGAATGGATTAAATGCTCCAGCCAAAAGACACAGGCTTGCTGAATGGATACAAAAACAAGACCCATATATATGCTGTCTACAAGAGACCCACTTCAGACTGAGGGACACATATAGACTGAAAGTGAGGGGATGGAAAAAGACATTCTATGCAAATGGAAATCCAAAGAAAGCTGGGGTAACAATTCTCATATCAGACAAAATAGACTTTAAAATAAAAAATGTTACAAGAGACAAGGAAGGACACTACATAATGATCAAGGGATCAATCCAAGAAGAAGTATAACAATTATAAATATTTATGCACCCAACATAGGAGCACTTCAATACACAAGGCAAATGCTAACAGCTAAAAAAGAGGAAACTGACTGTAACACAATAATAGTGGGGGACTTTAACACCTCACTTATACCAATGAAGAGATCATCCAGGCAGAAAATTATTAAGGAGACACAACCTTTAAAAGACACAATAGAACAGATATATGTAATTGATATTTATAGGACATTCCATCCAAAAACAACACATTACCCTCTCTTCCCAAGTACACACAGAACATTCCCCAGGATAGATCACATCTTGGGTAACAAATCAAGTCTCGGTAAACTTAAGAAAATTGAAATCATATCAAGCATCTTGTCCTACCACAACGCTATGAGATTAGAAATCAATTACAGGGGAAGAAACCTAAACACAAACACATAGAGGCTAAACAATACATTACTAAATAACCAAGAGATCACTGAAGAAATCAAAGAGGAAATCAAAAAATACCTAGAGACAAATGACTACAAAAACAAGACAATCCAAAACCTATGGGATACAGCAAAAGCAGTTCTAAGAAGGAAGTTTATAGCAATACCTACCTCAAGAAACAAGAAAAATCTCAAATAAACAATCTAACCTTACACCTAAAGGAACTAGAGAAAGAAGAAAAAACAAAACACAAAGTTAGTAGAAGGAAAGAAATCATGAAGATCAGAGCAGAAATAAATGAAATAGAAACAAAGAAAACAATAACAAAGATCAATAAAACTAAAAGCTGGTTCTTTGAAAAGTTAAACAAAATTGATAAACCTTTAGTCAGACTCATCAAGAAAAAGAGGGAGGGGACCCAAATCAATAAAGTTAGAAATGGAAAAAGAGAAGTTACAATGGACACCACAGAAATACAAAGCATCCTAAGAGACTACTACAAGCAACTCTATGCCAATAAAATGGACAACCTGGAAGAAATGGACAAATTCTTAGAAAGGTATAACTTTCCAAGACTGAACCAGGAAGATATAGAAAATATCAGACCAATCACAGGTAGTGAAATTGAAACTGTGATTAAAAATCTTCCAAAAAACAAAAGACCAGAGCCAGATGGCTTCACGGGTGAATTCTATCAAACATTTAGAGAAGAGCTAACACCCATCCTTCTCAAATTTTTCCAAAAAAATTGCAGAGGAAGGAACGCTGCCAAACTCCGTTTACAAGGCCACCATCACCCTGATACCAAAACCAGATAAAGATACTACAAAAGAGAAAATTACAGACCAATATCACTGATGAATATAGATGCAAAAATCCTCAACAAAACACTAGCAAAGAGAATCCAGCAACAGATTAAAAGGATCATACACCATGATCAAGTGGAACTTATCTCAGAGATGCAAGGATTCTTCAATATATGCAAATCAATCAATGTGATACACCATATTAACAAAATGAAGAATAAAAACCATACGATCATCTCAGTAGATGCAGAAAAAGCTTTTGACAAAATTCATCACCTATTTAAGATAAGAACTCTCCAGAAAGTGGGCATAAAAAAGGCCATATACGACAAACCCTCAGGAAACATCATTCTCAATGGTGAAAACCTGAAAGCATTTCCTCTAAGATAAGGAAAAAAACAAGGATTTCCACTATCACCACTATTATCCAAGTCCTAGCCATGGCAATCAGAGAAGAAAAAGAAATAAAAGGAATCCAAATTGGAAAAGAAAAACTGTCACTGTTTGCAGATGACATGATACTATACATAGATAATCCTAGAGATGCCACCAGAAAACTACTAGGGCTAATCAATGAATTTGGTAATGTTGCAGGATACAAAATTAATGCACAGAAATCTCTTGCATTCCTATACACTAACAGCAAAAGATCAGAAAGAGAAATTAAGGAAACAATCCCATTCACCATTGCAACAAAATGAATAAAATACCTAGGAATAAACTTACCTAAGGAGGTAAAAGACCTGTATGCAGAGAACTATAAGACACTGATGAAAGAAATCAAAGATGACACAAACAGATGGGGAGATATACCATGTTATTGGATTGGAAGAATCAATATTGTGAAAATGACTATACTACCTAAAACAATCTACAGATTAAATGCCATCCCTATCAAATTACCAATGGCATTTTTTACAGGACTAGAACAAAAAATCTTAAAATTTGTATGGAGACACAAAATACCCCGAATAGCCAAAGCAATCTTGAGGGAAAAAACCGGAGCTGGAGGAATCAGACTCCCTGACTTCAGACTATATTACAAAGCTACAGTAATCAAGACAATATGGTACTGGCACAAAAAACAGAAGAATAGATCAATGGAACAAGATAGAAAGCCCAGAGATAAACCCACACACCTATGGTCAAGTAATCTATGACAAATGAGGCAAGGATATACAATGGAGAAAAGACAATCTCTTCAATAAGTGGTGCTGGGAAAATTGGACAGCTACATGTAAAAGAATGAAATTAGGACACTCTCTAACACCATACACAAACATAAACTCAAAATGGATTAGAGACATAAATGTAAGACCGGACACTATAAAACTCTTAGAGGAAAACACAGGAAGAACACTCTTTGACACAAATCACAGCAATATCTTTTTTGATCCACCTCCTGGAGTAATGGAAATAAAAATAAAAATAAACAAATGGGACCTGATGAAACTTCAAAGCTTTTGCAAAGCAAAGAAAACCATAAACAAGACGAAAAGACAACCCTCAAAATGGGAGAAAATATTTGCAAATGACTCAACAAACAAAGGATTAATCTCTAAAATATATAAACAGCTCATGCAGCTCAATATTAAAAAAAACACACAACCCAATCCAATAATGGGCAGAAGACCTAAATAGACATTTCTCCAAAGAAGACATACAGATGGCCAAGAAGCACATGAAAAGCTGCTCAACATCACTAATTATTAGAGAAATGCAAATCAAAACTACAATGAGGGTCTTCCCTGGTGGCGCAGTCATTAAGAATCTGCCTGCCAATGCAGGGGACACGGGTTCGAGCCCTGGTCTGGGAAGATCCCACATGCTGCAGAGCAACTAAGCCCGTGAGTCACAACTACTGAGCCTGTGCCTCTGGAGCCTGTGCTCCACAACAGGAGAGGCTGTGACAGTGAGAGGCCCGCGCACTGCAATGAAGAGTGGCCCCTGCTCGCTGCAACTGGAGAAAGCCCTCGCCCAGAAACGAAGACCCAACATAGCCAAAAATAAATAAATAAATTTATTTAAAAATAAATAAATAAAAATTAAAAAAAATAAAATACATTTCCCTGGATTCAGGAAATAATACATCTACATTCAAAAAAAAAAAAAACTACAATGAGGTATCACCTCACACCAGTCAGAATGGACATCATCAGAAAATCTACAAACAACAAATGCTGGAGAGGGTGTGGAGAAAATGGAACCCTCTTGCACTGTTGGTGGGAATATAAATTGATACAGCCACTATGGAGAAGGTATGGAGGTTCCTTAAAATACTAAAAATAGAATTACCATATGACCCAGAAATCCCACTACGAGACATATTCCCAGAGAAAACCATAATCCAAAAAGACACATGCACTCCAATGTTCATTGCAGCACTATTTACAATAGCCAGGTCATGGAAGCAACCTAAATGCCCATCGACAGACAAATGGATATAGAAGATGTGGTACATATATACAATGGAATATTATCTCAGCTATATAAAGGAATGAAATTGGGTCACTTGTAGAGACGTGGATGGACCTAGAGACTGTCATACAGAGTGAAGTAAATCAGAAGGAGAAAAACAAATTTCATATGTTAATGCATATATGTGGAATCTAGAAAACTGGTACAGATGAACCAGTTCGCAAGGCAGAAATAGAGACACAGATGTAGAGAACAAACATATGGACGCCAAGGGGGGATAGTGGGGGGAGGGGTGGTGTGATGAATTGGTAGATTGGGATTGACATGTATACACTAATATGTATAAAATAGATAACTAATAAGAATCTGATGTATAAAAAATATATAAATAAAATTAAATTTAAAAAAAAGAAGAAGAAAATCCTTCCTTTTACAACAACATGAATGAAACTTGAGGACATTATGCTAAGTGAAACAAGTCAGAGAGAGAAAGACAAATACTGTATAATCTCATTTTCATGTGGAATCTAAAACTGAGGTCATAGAAAAAGAGAGCATGTCGGTGTTTGCCAGGCGTAGGGGGCAGGGATAGGTTAAAAAAAAGAAAGAAAAAAGATGTGGTTCATATGTACAATGGAATATTACTCAACAATAAAAAAGAACAAAATAATGCCATTTGCAGCAACATGGATGGACCTAGAGATTATCATACTAAGTGAAGTAAGTCAGACAGAGAAAGACAAATATCATATGATATTGCTTATATGTGGAATCTAATTTAAAAAATGACGCAAATGAACTTATTTCCAAAACAGAAACAGGCTCACAGATCTTGAAATCAAATTTATGTTTACCCAAGGGGAAACGTGGGAGAAAGTGATAAATTAAGATATTGGTATTAACATATACACACTACTATATATAAAATAGATAACTAACAAGGACCTACCTTATAGCACAGGGAACTATACTCAATATTCTGTAATAAATTTATGGGAAAAGAATCTGAAAAAGAATGGATATATATCTATTCTTTGTTGTATATATACATATATATACATAAACCTGATTCACTTTGCTGTATACCTGCAACTAACACAACACTGTAAATGAACTATACTCCAATAAAAATTTTTTTAAATAATAGCATTTAATTTAAAAAATTTTAAAACAGTAATAGCATTTAAAAATAATAGCATTTAAAATATTAGAGTGAGTCTTACTGTATGCTATATACCTTCACCTTGGCCTGGAGTCCCATATTCTGAAATAGTATAATAGAGAAGGAAGAAGAATACTGGATGGCACTTAGGAAATCTGAACACCAACTCTGCTCTGACCAACCAGGGCAAATCCCTTAACCACTCTGAGCCTCTGCTTTCTGCTGTATAAAATGGGGATGCTGTTAACAATTACAGCTGCCTCAGGAATGGGAGATGATCCCAACCAATGCCAACGACTATGGGAAGGCATCAGACTCCAGCTGGCCATCCCCCTGACCACAGTGCCCACCATATTATTTACCTCTCTGTTCTGTTTACTTAGATCCATTAGTCCCATGTACTGTGATTCTTCCTTTCCCTCTTTTCTTTAGAACAACCTTATAAGATCCTCCCATACTGATAAATTTTGTTACTGAATCAAACTTGGGTCTGCTCGCTCATGCACAGTAAAGCCAATCTACTGACACCAGATTGTGGTGAAGGAGAGTGCAGTGTTTATTGCAGGGTACCAAGCAAGGAGTCCAAGGCAGCTAGTGCTCAAAACACTGGGACTCCCCGTTGGGCTTTAGGGAAGCATTTTTAAAGGGAAAGTGAGGGAGGGGAGTCCCAGGGTAGTGATCAACTTGTGCACAGTTCTCTGATTGGTTGATGGTGAGGTAACAGGGTGATGTCACAGGGGTTAACATGATCAATCCTTAGGTGCCAGTAGGTCTGGGGACTACATGCTCATGGTCATCAAGTAGTTAATTTCTTCCATTTGGTGGTAGTTTTAGCATCTGTAAAACAACTCAGGAAATGTGCATCTGATACTATTATCTAGGTACTTCAGAGAGGAGCTAAAGTAGAGGACCTGGGGGGAGGGATCTGTCCCAGGAAGGCACCAAAGGGTTCTGCTCGGTTACAATTTCTCTCTTCACCCAGCTGTGACCATCTTGAAGTCAGGGTCCTCACCTTGTTTGTAATCACAGGGCCTAGCACAGTGTCTACCTGATCCTATAAGTGTCTGCGGGGTGAATGAAATTTTCTTCCGACAGAACACCCATGTGTTGATTTTATGTTTAACAAAGTATTGACTTTATATTTAACATGCATTTATCTTAGGCTCACTGTACCAGGCATTATGCTGAGCATTAAACATGCATTAGCTCATTTAGTAAGCATTATTGTTATACCTATTTTATGTATGTTTGTTAATTCCAAAAGCTGGATCTCTCATTGGTCTATTTCTCTTGTCAATTTTTCTCTTGGCTTTGATCCTTTCTGTTCTTGATTCCTGGTATGTCTGATGATTTGGAATTGAATGCTAGTAATAGTGCGTGGAAAATGGTAGAAATAGTTCAAGGCTCTGGAGATGTTATCTTTCTCCAGAGAGGGTTTACTTCAGCTTCTGTAGGCAGTCAGGATAGAAGCAGATCAGGTTCATAGATTCTGAGATTAAGCTGATGCTAAGCTGTGCCTCAGTCTGTGATGACTGGTGTTTCCAATTCATCTTTGTTCCTAGGGTGTTACCTTTCAGTGTGTTTATTAGGGTCTCTCCACCCTGGGGACAGATAATGCTAATTTTTAACTTCAAAACCGGAGTGACTACTGAAACCCTGCTCAGCTTCTCAGCTCCTTAGCTGTCATTTCCTGCTCTTGGCCTCTTGACTGCTGCTGGAAACCAGCAAATACCTTAGGGAAAAAACTGGTTCCAAATGTTGGGCAAATTTCCCTTTTTCCTTCTCTTTGGGATTTTGACCATTTGAGTCCTAACTTCCTTGTTCCCGCCAATACCTTTTAAAAATTATATTTTATTTATATACAATATAATTTTAAAAATATATATTTATGTAAGGGTATATGTATATATACACATATGCTCTTAAATAGATATATTTAATATAAATTAAATATATATAGTTCTTCTTTTATAATTTTTCTCAGCAAGAGAGCTATTCTGATATAAACTAGTCCACCAGAGTTGGAAAAAGAAATACTTATCCTTATTTTATGCACGAGGAAACGGAAGCATAGGAATGTTCAATAACTTGCCAGATTACTATGTTTGAGTGAAACATTTACTCATTTATTTTAAAAAATATATTTACTGGGCTCCCCTGGTGGCGCAGTGGTTGAGAGTCAGCCTGCCGATGCAGGGGACAGGGGTTCATGCCCTGGTCCGGGAAGATCCCACATGCCGCGGAGCAGCTGGGCCCGTGAGCCATGGCCTCTGAGCCTGTGTGTCCGGAGCCTGTGCACAATGGGAGGGGCCACAACAGTGAGAGGCACACGTACGGCAAAAAAAAAAAAAAAAAAAAAAAAAAAATATATATATATATATATATATATATATGTATATATTTACTAAGTACCCACCATGTATTAGACACTGCCTTGGGCACTGAGGACACAAAATTACTAAGCCACGTCCTGTGTTCCAAGATCTCAGTGTCCAATGGACATCACTTATAATTCAATGTAGCTGGTGCAATTACTGATGAAGGTACACGTGCTCCTGGAGCTCAGGCAAGGGTTTATCATGCTGACCTGCACTTCCTTCGCTACAGATATTTCCTGCCTAGAATACAGTGAACTTCTCATGATCAGAGTCTGTGACTCTTTCACTTCTCAACCCCAATGCCCCACACAGTGCCTGGGACAAGGCCGGTGCTCCATTAACATCCCTTGAATTGAATTAAATTAATTCTCAAACAGGGAAGAAGAAAAGAAGATAGTATAAAGACCATAAGATAATGGAGATTATCTTAGCCTGGCAGTCAGGAATCTCTGGTCTACCAACTAGGTGAGTAACTCTGTGTAAACATGGAAGTCACTTCCCCTGTCTGGGCCTGTTTCCTCATCTGCAGATTGGAGAGGTTGGACGGTATAGCATCATAAGGTCTCTTCTAGCAATAGGTCCCTGTAGCTGAGTGTGACCCAGAGAGGATGAATGACCACAGCCCACCCCATTGGGTCCCCATGTGCCCTGTTGGGCCTCAGTAGTGGGCCAGACGGTCTGTCAGACAAAACCAGGTGACAGTTCCTAAGTCAGTCTCCCCAGCTTTCTCCCATGGAAAAATGTCGAGTGAAAAGTTTTTCCCGAGTTCACCTGGCAAATGTCGGAAGTCTTCTTGTCTACGAGAAGCCAGTCGGAGACAGGAGTAGTGCAGGAGAGCATTTTCTAGGTCCTCTTCCCCTGGCCCTGGCTCCAGTCAGCCTACTGTCCAAGCACAGAGTTTACTTTTCTGTTTGAGAAAATATGCTGTCTTTATGGCAGGCACAGTGCTCGCCCTGGCTTAAGTATAGGAAGGAAGCCAATTCCCCTGCCTCGTATGGCTGAGGGAGGCCTCTCTTTCCAGACACCCATCTCTCCATCTCCCTGGGATCTGGACATTCTCTGGATGCATGAAGGCATCCAGAGAAACAAGTGGACACAGATTCACCCTCAGCTGATTAGTGGGAGAGATCTGTACCCCCGGAGAGGGCACCTGCCCCCAAAAGGCTCTGTCGAAGCACAGAAGTACTGGATCAAAAGCAGCAAGGGATTGTGTAGAGATCCATCCAGGTCGCCTCCTTTTGTGGGTAAAAGACTGGACCCAGAGAGGCTGGTGGCTCTCCCAGGGCCACACCGTTGATTTGCAGGGTGGGGCAGAGAATTTAATATCACAGTGAGACAGCTCAGCTGGCCCCCTGGGCTTGGAGCATGGCTCAACTTCGTGATTGAATCACACAACCAACTTCTGGGCCTTTTTCTCATCACAGGTCCTGCGGGCAGCAGAGCTCACCAGCCACTCAGCATTCCCAGGCCGGGTTCTCACCAAAACGCCGCAGTCAGCCAGGGGCAGCATTTGGGCTCAATTATGTATTTCCAAACATCAACTCCAGAAGTGGGAGGAGGGAGACAGGCAGCCAGGGTTGTTTTTGTGGATGATGCAGTTACTGACCTAAATTTCATATTGGGGGAAGAATGTTTTAAAAAAGAGGAAGAACTGCCGCAGGTGACGCTGACACGCTGGAGAAAGTGCTGAGATGAAATGCCTGACTGGGGTCTTTGAAAATGTTGTCTGTTTTAATTGGACATGTCTCTTCAGAACTAGCTGGTGGCAGGCCCATCACGGGTGGCTTTTAATCAGTGCATCTGCACATGAAGAAAGAGCACTGGGGCGGGGGCCAAGAGGGGGAGATGCGATTCCAATTTGAAATATGATCATTTAGGAGAAGGACTTTATTTAAAATGAAATTGCCAGGCTCCTTCTGCTTTATGCCTTTGTGAGTAGATTTTTCTAAGGAGAGAGAAACTCTTCTTCTCTTGAAACAACAGCCCAGAGTGACCTTCTGGCCCACTTTCTTCTCTTTTTCTCAGAATATATGTGTGTGGGAGTGTCCTTCCTTTCCAAGGTTCGCAGCAGCAGAGTTCACTGTTCCTGGCCCAAGGGGTAGTGTAGAGATGTGACAGAGAGGTGCCTGACGCTCAGGGTGAACAGGAAGGGCCAGGCCTTGTCACTGCAGGGGCTAGGCAGGAGTGGAACAGCCATTGGCCTGGGACTCAGACCCTGGGACTCACAGCCAGGCCTGTGCCTTCCCCCTTTAACCTCAGGATAGAGAATCTCTAGCCAGATGGGGGACCAGGGCTGCCCCTACATTCATTCATTCACTCGACAAATGTTGGTTGGACAGAGCTACTCATGGGTAAGCACTGGAAGTCTCACCTTATCACGTTAAGGGCTCCATTTCTGGCCTTAGTCAGAGGTCTAGGTCCTAAGTTCATCTTGGGACCACCCTGGAGCCGATGCAAACATTTGGGAAGGTCTCAGGTCCAACAGTGGTACCTGGAGCTCATGAACACACAGCCATGGAGCACCCTGTGGACCATTCACATCCTGAGGGCAGCCTCAGAGCCATTTGAGATTGAGAGACAGTGGTAGGGAGAGGTAAGAAGGGAGAAGGGAGAGATGTGGGATGGAGAGAGCACATGCTGTTAGCTACAGAGTCCAACCAACTCTCCGAGAGACTCTTTCAGGCCTGTTCCTGCAGCTTAATCTGAAAGCGGTGGGGAAGGGGGGAATGGCTACCTATCTCTGGATTTCTCATTTCTGATTTAAGTATACTCAAGCCTGATTCATTCAATAGTTACTTAATAAGCACCCATGGTGTGTCCGGGACTGCACCAGACTTGGTGGGACCTGTCCTTAAGGGGCTTATAGTGTAGTCAGTAGAACAGTTAGTCCTTGTGCCAACACATTTTTATCGAGTGCTGCCTTCGATCCAGGCCTGTGCTGGGTGATGGGCATATATCAACACATAAACAGGCTTTCTGCCTTGAATTGAAGGTCTCTACATTCTTTTTTGGGTTTTTTTTACATTGAAGTATATTTGATTTACAATGTTGTGTTAGTTTCAGATGTACAGTAAGGTGATTCAGATATATATATATATATATATATATTTATATATATATATATATACTCTTTTTCAGATTCTTTTCCCTTATAGATTATTACAAAATATTGAGTGTAGTTCCCTGTGCTATACAGTAGGTCCTTGTTGGTTACCTATTTTATCTATAGTAGTGTATATATGTTAATCCCAAACTCCTAAATCATCCCTCCCCCCTGAAGGTCTCTACATTCTGTTGTGGGAGGGGGACGCTGACAGTAAACATGTAAATGAATAAATAGCACGTAACAAGAAACAAGAGAATTTCAGGTAGATAAGTGCTAAGAAGAAAAAGTATGTGTTAGAGAGCGACTGGGGTGGGCTCTGCATTAGACAAGAAGGTGGAGGAGGGCCTCTCCAGGCAGGTGACAATAAAGCTGAGAGATGGGAAGGTGCAGCCAGGAGGGTACCGGTGGAATTAGGCACAAGGAAGAGCCAGGACAAAGGCCAAAAAGCAACCCATTCAGCATGTTAGAGGGGCAGCGAGAAGGTGAATGTGGCTGGAGCAAAGTGAATAAGGGGAAGCATGCAGAGATGACAGCACAGTGGGAGACAGTGGTCGGCTTATGGAGAGCCTGGATTTTATTCCATGTGTGATCCCATCAAGAAGTCTGTGGTCTATGTCTCTCCCCCTTGAATCTGGCTGCCTGACCAATAGAATTCAGGAGATGTGATGCTTAAGAGACTAGGAGCTTCTACTTCCCGTCCCTTAGAAACTTACCCTTGGAACCCAAGCTGCAAGGAAATCCTAACAGCTCCTTGGAGAGGCCCACGCATAGAGGAACAAGAGCTCCAACTGAGCTCTCAGAACAACAGGCAGTATCAACATGTGAGCCGTGGGAGTGGGCCATTCAAGAAGCAGACCCTGCTCAGTCTCCCAAGGCAATAGAAATAAAAGCAAAAATAAATAAATGGGACCTAACCAAACTTACAAGCTTTTGCGCAGCAAAGGAAACCATAAACAAAATGAAAAGACAACCTACAGTCTGGGAGAAAATATTTGCCAATGATGCGACTGAAAAGGGCTTAATCTCCAAAATATAAAAACAGCTCATCTAACTCAATAACAAGGAAATGAACAGCCCAATTGAGAAATGGGCAGACCTAAATACATTTCACCAAAGATGACATACAGGTGGCCAACAGGCACGTGAGAATATGCTCATCATTGCTAATTATTAGAGAATAGTAAATCAAAACTGCAATGAGGTATCACCTCACACCAGTCAGAATGGCCATCAACAAAAATCTACAAATAATAAATGTTGGAGAGGGTATGGAGAAAAACGGAACCCTCCTACACTGTTGGTGGAGAACAATATGGAGGTTCCTTAAAAAGCTAAAAGTAGAGTTGCCACATGACCCAGCAATCCCACTCCTGGGCATATACCCTGAGAAAACTATAATTCAAAAACAAACATGCACCCTTCTGTTTATAGCAGCACAATTTACAATAGCCAAGACATGGAAGCAACCTAAATGTCCATCAGCAGATGAATGGATAAAGAAGATGTGGCACATATATACAATGGACTACTACTCAACCATGAAAAAGAATGAAATAATGATATTTGCAGCAACATGGATGGACTTAGAGATTGTCATACTAAGTGAAGTAAGTCAGACAGAGAAAAACAAATATCATATGATATCACTTATATGTGGAATCTAAAATATGACACAAATGAGCCTACCTATAAAACAGAAACAGACTCACAGACATAGAGAAGAGACTTGTGGTTGCCAAGTGGGGAGGGGCAGTGGGGGAAGGATAGATTGGGAGTTTGGGTTTAGCAGATGCAAACTATTATATGTAGAATGGATAAACAACAAGGTCTTACTGTATAGCACAGGGAACTATATTGAATATCCTGGAATAAACCATAATGGAAAAGAATATGAAAAAGAATGTATATATATATATATATATATATATATATATATATATATATATGTATGTATAACTGAATCACTTTGCTGTACAGCAGAAATGAACACAACACTGTAAATCTACGATACTTGGATAAAATAAATTAAAAAAAAGAAGAAGTGGACCCTCCACCCCAGTCAGGCGCCCAGCTGACCCCACATGGAGAAGAGAAACATTGTTCCTATGAGCCATGTGCTAATTGACCACTCATGAGCAAAATTAATGATTGCTGCTGTCCAATCCACTAAGTTTTGGGGTGGTTTGTTATGTAACAGTAGATAACCCAAACAGATGGGAAACCAATAGAGCAGGAGTTTTTCAGCAAAGTTTTTCTGTAAAAGGTTAGATGGTAAATATTGGGGGCCTAGCAGTTCAAAGGGTCTCTGTGGCAACTACTCAGCTCTGCTGTTGCAGTGCAAAAGCAGTCATTGACAATACATAAATAAATGAGCACGGCTGTGTTTCAATAAAACTTTATTTACAAAAACACGTGCAGCACCACTCAGCCAACAAGTTGTAAATTGTCAGCTTTGACAATAGAGGGTTTTAAGCAGCAGAGTGATATGTTCTCATTTATACCTAGAAAGCTGCTTCCGACTGCCACATGCAGGATGGACTGTAAAGGAACAAAAGCAGAAGTGAGGCTATCACCAGGTGAGAGAGGATGAAGGCTTCGCTAGTAGTAATGGGGGATCTCTGTTGGAGGTGGCACTGAGAACTACCAAGATAGCTAATAGCCAATTGATCATTGCTTTGAGAGAAGTATGCAAAAAGAAGCTATGGGAACTCAGAACATGAGCGCCCACTCTGAGGATGAGGGTGGGCTTCCCGGAAGAGGCAACTGCTGATTAGAAACTAGTCAGGGGAAGAATTATCTTCCACACGAACAGATCAGAATAGCCGTTCATGATGGCTAAGCTTCAGGGAGTTGGGAGCTTCAGAAATAAGAGATAATAGGAGGTAAAGACTCTAGAGAGTGGGCAGGGGCTAGATCTTGAGAGATCAGGGGGCCATCCCCTGCAAGATCAAAGCTGAACCAGCCTGCTGAGACACACCTGTGCTTTTCTAGGGCTTCTTCCTAACCATTCCTTCCAATGGTTCCCAAGGCCACACTTCCCAAGGCTCACACTTCCCACTGTGAGTTTTGAAGCTCTCCCCTATGATGGGAGCTCAGATTTGTCATCAGGAGCTTCGGCTGTACATGGAGGCCAGGTTCTGTTTGTGGCACCTGGCATGTAACGGCCAGATCGCCGGTCCCTCTGATCTTCAGTTTCCTCATTAGTAAAATGACGATGACGATGACCTTATAGAGCAGTTATGAAGACCAAATGGGAAAAGAGTATGGAAATGCTTTGCAAATGCCACAGAAATGCCAGGGTTTGTTAGAATGACAATGTTGATTATTAAAACTCAGCAATCTGCCTGTCTTACAGGTTTCTTTTGTTGTTTTTTTCTTCCCACCACCCTCGCAACTCTTCCTCCTAATGGTTTTTCTGAGTTTGGGGGAGACCTCTTTGTTTCTTGCTCCGAAGTTCTATGGGGGTATGGCCACCACTTTCCTGCTGAGAAGAAAGCCCTGTCAGCTTTGTTCACTTCCCCAAGATGCCCGGGAACCAGCTTGGATGTTTCTCAAGCAGCCTTGGAGGCACATGCTGCAAGCTCCTTGGCCCAAGAAGCAGTCCCCACTGTGCCTTCTCGGTGCCCCTTGGAGCCTTGCTTCTCCTGCAGCCAGCCTATCAATATGTCCTCCTGCTCTGGGCTCAGAGAAAGTGCTTTTCCCCGAGATGAGTAAACATGGCCTTTGACTTGGTCTGCAGAGCTCTCCAGGCCTCCTCCTCTTGTTCCTTTTTACTGGCAGCATTTCAGAGAACATTTCAGAAGGCCAGCATGAGTGCAGTATTTCAGTCTCGTGGCTCAGTGAGCCATGGGGCTTGACCATCCACCTGAGGCAATCTAGCCCTCAGTGTCACTCCACAACCTGCAGATGTTCCAGCTCAGCTCAGGGCTACAGTCCTGAGTTCAGTGCAGGCTCCAGTCTTCAAGTCTGTGTCACTGCACAGTGTCTGGGATAGCAATTCATGTGGACTGTAATGTGAATGACTCCTCCTGGGGTTGACAGTGCACAACCTATGCAGCTGTCCGTGATGGCCCTACTTACTCATTCTTAACAATGGGCTCTATGGTAACCAGCAGAGCTCAGAATCTCACTGCTCTTTTGAACTGACCAGGCCTTCAGAGTTTGGCAATTGAATGCTTCCAGTGGAGGAGAAGGCATGGGCTTTGGAGTCAGCCTGACCTGGGTGCTAATCCCAGAACTTGTGCTTAGAAGCTAAGAAACATAGACAACCTCTTCGAACTTCAGTTTGCTCATGTGCAAATAATAATACTTAATGGAATCATTGTGAGAATGAGCATTTTACAAACAAAGCACATTTTATAAATGAAAGGACACAGAGATGGAGCATTGGCTTGAACCCAGCTGTTGACACCAAGTGGCATATGATAGGCACCCAACAAATGCTTGATTAATTGAGGAATCACACTAACAACAAGCTTTCGTGTGGTGATTCAGTGGGAATTTTATTTTATTTCTGTAATTTGTAATGTTTTCCAAATTTCTGACCATGAGTATGAATTAGGTTTTTAATTAAAAAATCCAATAAACATTAACAAATAAGTACAAGCAAAAGGGCAAGAGAACTTAACAATGATCAGAGATGAATTTGACCATAAGAATTATATGCAAATTAGGAAACTGCAAGTACTGTGGGGTTCTCCTTTATTGAACTTCGGAGCAAGTTCTTATGATTTTCCACTGGCTATTTCCTATCTCCCCAGAGGAGCTTACTCTTTAGTGGAAAGAAAGCCCTATAAATCAAAATGTGTGATAAGGATAAAATAACTAGGAATAAATCTAACTAAGGAGGTAAAAGACCTATACTCAGAAAACTGTAAGACACTAATGAAAGAAACTGAAGATGACACAAACAGAAAGATATACCATGTTCATGGATTGGAAAAATTAATATTATTAAAATGACCATACTGCCCAAAGTAATCTACAGATTCAATGAAATCCCTATCAAAATACCAATGGCATTTTTCACAGAGCTAGAACAAATAATTCTAAAATTTGTGTGGAAATACAAAGACCCTGAATAATCAAAACAACCTTGAGAAAGAACAGAGCTGGAAGTATCATGCTCCCTGACTTCAGACTATGCTACAAAACTATAGTCATCCAAACTGTATGGTACTGACACAAAAACAGACACATGGGTCATGGAACAGAATAAAGAGCCCAGAAATAAACCCATGCACTTATGGTCAATTAACAAGAGTATGCAAAGGAGAAAAGACAATCTCTTCAATAAGTAGTGCTGGGAAAACTAGACAGCTACATGTAAAAGAATGAAATTAGAGGATTCTTTTTTTTTCTTGGCTGCACTGCATGGCTTGTGGGATCTTAGTTCCCCAACCAGGGATTGAACCCAGGCATTTGGCAGTGAAAGGGTGGAGTCCTAACAACTGGACTGCCAGGGGATTCCTGAAATTAGAATATTCTTTAACACTGTATACAAAAATAAACTCAAGATGGATTAAAGACCTAAATGTAAGACCAGAAACCATAACACTCCTAGAAGAAAACATAGACAAGAACACTCTTTGACATGAATCACAGCAATATTCTTTTGGATCTGTCTCCTAGGGCAAAGGAAACAAAAGCAAAAATAAACAAATGGGACCTAATTCAACTTAAAAGCTTTTGCACAGCCAAGGAAACCATTGCCAAAATGAAAGAACAACCTGAGTGGTAGAAAATATTTGCAAATTATATGACCGATAAGGGGTTCATATTCAATATATATAAATAGCTCTTACAACTCAATGTCAAAAAAAACAACCTGATTTTAAAAGTGGGCTGAAGGCCTGAATAGACATTTTTCCAAAGAAGACAGGTGCCAACATGCACATGACAAGATGCTCAACATCACTAACCATCAGAGAAATGCAAATCAAAACCGCAGTGAGATATTACCTCACACTTGTCAGAATGGCTATTATCAAAAAGACCACAAATAAAAAATGTTGATAAGTATGTGGAGATAAAGGAACCCTCGTACACTGTTGGTGGGCATGTAAATTGGTGCAGCCACTATGGAAAACAGTATGGAGCTTTCTCAAAAGCTAAAAATAGAACTACCATATGACCCAGCAATTCCACTCCTGGGTATGTATCAAAAAAAACCAAAAACATTAATTTGAAAAGATACATGCATCCCAATGTTCATAGTAGCATTATTTACAATTCCCATGATATGGAAGCAACCTAAGTGTTCATAAACAGACAAATGGATAAAGAAGATGTGGTATATATACACAATGGAATATTACTCAGCCACAGAAAGGAATTTGCAACAACATGGATGGACTTGGAGGGTACTATGCTAAGTGAAATAAGTCAGACAGAGAAAGACAAACACTGTATGTTATTACTTAAATGTGGAATCTAAAAATAAAACAAACAAAAATATAACAAAACAGAAACTGAGGATTTCCCTGGTAGCACAGTGGTTGAGAGTCCGCCTGCCGATGCAGGGGACGCGGGATAGTGCCCCGGTCCAGGAAGATCCCACATGCCATGGAGCGGCTGGGCCTGTGAGCCATGGCCTCTGAGCCTGTGCGTCCGGAACCTGTGCTCCGCAACGGAAGAGGCCACAACAGTGAGAGGCCTGCATACCACAAACAAACAAACAAACAAACAAACAAAAAACAGAAACTGACTCACAGATATAGAGAACAACTGTGGTTACCAGTGGGAAGAGGGAAGGGGGAGGGTCAAGGTAAGGGTAAAGGACGAAGAGATACAAACTATTGTGTATAAAATAAATAAACTACAAGGATATATTGTACAACACAGGGAATATAACCAATATTTTATAATAACTTTAGATGGAGTATAATCTATAAAAATTTAGAATCTTTATGTAGTAAACCTGAAACTAATGAAATATTATAAATCAACTATATTCAAAAATTTTTAAAAAGAATAGAAACAAAGTATATGACAAGGGCAGTGACTGTGAAAGGTAAGGGGACAGAGGAGAGGTCCTGACCTGGCCTGAGAAGCTGAGAGTTGTTGAGTCAGAAAAGGCCCCAAGAGCAATCAACACTTGAGCTAAGCCTTGATGAGTGACCAGGAATTATCCAGACGGGGAAGGAGGAGGAAAATGCTCTGGGAATGCAGTGGCAGGACACTTGGCTTTCTGATCCTGGGCAAGTCACTAACCTTGCTTGATCTCAGCCTTTCTGTGAAATGAGATGGTCGGACCAGCTCTCTGGATCTGAATCCTGGCTACACATGAGAATTGTCTGGGACACTTAAAACAGTGCCAAAGCCCAAGCCCCACCTCGAATCAATTAAAGCAAAGTCAATAGGGGTAGAAATCAAGTGACAATATTTTGAAAGGACCCCATGTAATTATGAAGTGCAGCCAGGACTGTGGGCCACCAGAGCAGAAGGTCACTAAATTGTTTTCTGAGTTTTTCTCTTTCAGGTTGAGATAAGCCTGATACAGCTTTCCCTTTCATTTTTTTTCACTAATAAAAATTTAACATTATAAGATATTGTAAAAGGGAATATACATGCATTTCAAAGAGGTAAATCAATCTTGGAATGGCATCAAAGCATGAAGACAAGTCAAAATAGAGACTTTCTAACAGCACATTTATATGCTCCCCAGAGACATTTGAAAAAAGAAATTATGCATCTACCTTACCCTAAAGTGTTGAAATAAATAATGCAGCTTTTCCTAAGTTCAAAAAAAAATTTTAATGGTATAAAACAAAAAAAACATCAAATTGCTTTTTTTTTTTTTTTAACCATTCACAATTAAAGTGGAAAGAGAGTGGTGGGAGAGAAAAACCAACAAGAAGGGTGTTGTTTTCACACTAGTAGTTCATTGGTACAGTCAGTTATATGACAGAGGATGTAAGCCTGCTCATTTAGGAACATAAATGGATGGGACTTTCACTCCAGACCACTTATTTCAAGTTTACATTGGTCTCTTACTTGACTTGGAAGGTCATTTATCAAACCCAGAGCAATAAGCCGTGGTGCCCATCACCGTGACCAGGCCCACCTCAAATGGGCCAATGGGAGAAACAGCTGTGTTTAGTTTGCTAGGACTGCCATGCAAATACCACAAACTGAGTGACTTAACAGAAATTTACTCTCTTATAGCTCTGGAGGTTAGAAGTCCCAAATCAAAGGCCTGTGTTCTCTCTGAAGGCTCTAAAAGACAATCTGTTCCATGCCTTTCTCTTGGCTTCTGTCGTTGCTGGCAATCCCTGGCTTTTGCACACATCACCCTGATCTTTGTCATCACTTAGAGATCTCCCCATGTGTCATCATGTTGTTTTCCCTCTGTGTGTCAGTTTGTGTCTCTCTTTCTCATATAAGGACACAAGTTATTGGATTAAGGTTCACCCAACAACCTTGATTACATCTACAAAGACCTTATTTCCAAATAAAGTCACACTTACACGTACTGAGAGTTAGGACTTCAACACATATTTTTGTGGGGGAGGGGGACCCAATTCAACCCATAAAAGTGGCCTACCTGAGCAATTTGGGGAAGGCCTGGGGAAGTTCAGAAAATCGTCAGTGTGAGCAGATGCTGACCTGAAACACCTGGTCCTTTGCATAAACTAATCTAGCAAAATAATGGAACTGACTAGACACAATTTCAGTTTTCACAACAGAAATGGAGATTAAAACATAAAAATACAAAAACAACAATAAAAATCTGACCCAGGTTGGTATGTAAAGATCAAAACTTACAAGGTAGATAAATGATGGGAGGATTATGGGAGGAGCATTTTGATTTATGAAAACGTTTTACTACTTAGTCACAGACCAACACTTAGACATCACTTTGTACTCTACAAATTACCTTCATATATACTGATGATCTCAGATAATCTCAACAACCCTGTGACTTAGATACTATTAACCCATTTTACTGAGAGATGGAGGAAGCTCCCCTGGAAGTGGGAGACCCAGGTCCCCCTGTACCCCCTAAACCCCTACCCAGGGTCCTGTTAAGAGTAAGCACCCCTCCTTTCACATAATTGAATTCATGGAATGTTGATTTGCAGCTTGTTGGGAACATGTCTACCGTGTAAAATAAAACTTATCTCTGCTGTGGTTACACTAAAGCTCTGTAAAAAAGAATCAGATTCTTTTTTTTTCTTTTACATCTTTATTGAAGTATAATTGCTTTACAATGGTGTGTTATACTTCAGTTATATTGAAGTATAATTGCTTTACAATGGTGCTTTATAACAAAGTGAACCAGTTATACATATACATATGTTCCCATATCTCTTCCCTCTTACGTCTCCCTCCCTCCCACCCTCCCTATCCCACCCCTCCAGGCGGTCACAAAGCACTGAGCTGATATCCCTGTGCTATGCAGCTGCTTCCCACTAGCTATCTACCTTACGTTTGGTAGTGTATATATGTCCATGCCACTCTCTCGCTTTGTCACAGCTCACCCTTCCCCCTCCCCATATCCTCAAGTCTATTCTCTAGATTCTTTAAAGGGGAGAAAAAAGAACCTAAAAAATTTCACTCAGAGCTTGGTGAATTTAGCCCATTCTCCATCAACAGTCTTGGTGAGAGATAGGCCATATCTGTCCTCACCACCACCCACCTCCCTTGGGTGCCCAGGCAATTACCGACTCCTGGTAAAGCAGCAGACAGGTGATTTTCTACTGACATTTGACGGTAAAATTGGCATTGGCCTGGTTTGTTTGCTCTGGTTAATTTAGAAACAGGTCTCATTTGAAAAAAGGATTTCATTAAGAATGAGGTTTCCATTTGGGAAACCAGTAGCACAAATAAGCACCTGTCACAGTTACACTGCTCTTAGTTTATTTCCCATATTAACTTGCGCCTTACTCCCCGCCATGAGGGTATCCACCACCCACGTGATAGACACAGAGAATCACATCACTCTCTAAGTACTGGCCTTCAATAAGATCCCATTGCAACATTAGGCAAATACTGTTTGAACACCCAATATCTCCTAGTGTTGCCTAGGTAGGACATACATAATAAGTAGTAATAAATAAAACGGAGCAAAATCTCTGCTCTCTGATGGAAGGGAAAAGAAATGATAAGCCTACTAAGTAAAGAGTGGTATACGGTACGTCAGTAGGCGACGGTGTCAGGAGAGAATGATAAGTCAATGTAAGGACTTGGGCTTCCACTCTGAGAAATATAAAGGTTTTTGAACAAAGGAGGCCTTAGAGATATTTTTAACAAAGTGACATCATCTGATTTATGTGTTTTATTTTAATAAATTTATTATTTTTTTTTAATTTTTATTTTTGGCTAAGTTGGGTCTTTGTTGCTGTGCATGGGCTTTCTCTGGTTGCGGCGAGCAGGGGCTACTCTCCGTTGCGGTGCATGGGCTTCTCATTGCAGTAGCTTCTCTTGTTGTGGAGCATGGGCTCTAGGCACTCAGGCTTCAGTAGTTGTGGCACGCGGGCTCAGTGGTTGTGGCACACGAGCTCTAGAGTGCAGGCTCAGTAGTCATGGCACATGGGCTTAGTTGCTCCGCGGCATGTGGGATCTTCCCAGACCAGGGCTCGAACCCGTGTCCCCTGCATTGGCAGGCGGATTCTGAACCACTGCGCCACGAGTGAAGCCCTGATTTATGTTTTAATAGCATCCTCTGGCTGCTGTTTTGAGAACAGACAGTGGAGGTTGGGAGTGGGTGGCAAGAGTAAAAGAAAGGAAATGGTTAGGAAGCTCCCGTATAATCCACGAGAGAAGCACGATGATCTGGGCCAGGTGGTAGCAATAGTGATGGTGAGAAGTCGCCAAGTTCTGGGTCTATGTTGAAGTTCGAGCTGACAGAAATCTCCTGGTAGATTGTACGTGAGGTGTAAGAAAGGAAGGAATTAATAATGACTCAAGGTTTTTGTCCGAAGCAACTAGAAGGATATTGTCATCAACTACGCTGTGAAAGAATGAAAATAGAACAGGTTTGAAGGAGAAGATAAACATTCAGAGACATTTCACGTTTGAGTTGTCTGCCAGGTATCCACACGGAGATGTCTGGCAGGCATTGAAATATGGTTGTCTGGAGTTCAAGGGAAGTTGTCAGCACGTAGGGGAGATGTAAAACCAGGAGACTAGAAAGGACGATCAAGGAGGGTGTAGGTACAAAGGAGCATAAACCCAAGGGGCCCCTGGATGCTCTGACATTCAGAGGCTGGAGAGATGAGGAGGAACCAGCAAAGGAAACTGTGAAGGAGTAACCAGTGAGGAGGGAAGAGAACCAGGTGAGCTTGGTGTCCCAGAAGCCAGGCAAAGAAAGCAGGTCCAGGAAGAAATGTGATCGACTCTGCCCAGTGCTCTAGAAGTCTGTGGGTTGACTCGGATTTAGCAACATGGAGGCCATGGAAGTGCAGATCCTTAACATTAAGTGCTATTCCTAAAGATCTGTGTCCAGAAACTTTGTGAGGATAGCCTCAAGAATCCTCAAACTGGCAAATTCTTCTTTAACATAATTTTCCCCACTGTTTTATTTACTCAAAACCTTTTCTAAAGAAGAATCCCATTCTTAAATTTCTTCAGTCTTTGTCCCTTTTCACCAACTTCAGAAATCACTAGTTCTAGTTGTATGTTCTCTGTTCCATTCTGTTGGTTTTGAACCTAGGTTTGATTCCTGACTTCACTTGCTGGTTATTTATATACTTTCTTTTTTTTTTTTTTGGCTGTGTTGGGTCTTCATTGCTGTGCGAGGGCTTTCTCTAGTTGTGGCGAGTGGGGTCTACCCTCCGTTGCGGAGCACAGGCTCTAGGTGCGCGGGCTTCAAGTAGTTGTGGTGTGTGGGCCCAGTAGTTGTGGCGTGTGGGCTCAGTAGTTGTGGCGTGTGGGCTTAGTTGCTCCGCGGCATGTGGGATCTTCCCAGACTAGGGATCGAACCCATGTCCCCTGCAATGGTAGGCGGATTCTTAACCACTCCTCCACCAGAGAAGTCCCACTGGCTGTTTAAATGTGGGAAAAGTATTTGTCTCAATTTCCTTACCTGTAAAATGGGAATTTTCATAAGAACTCATGGGAGTTTCATTAAGGGTTACATGAAAGTATGTTTGTATAGGGCTGAATAGGTAATATTGTAGGTAGGGGTCAACAAGTTTTCATCCCTCCATGAGATTACTGCCTACGTGACCACAAGCAGGGAGGACATGTCACTTTGAAAGGCAAATGCTGGGTGGTTGACTAGATTCTCTCACTAGTTACGAACCACCTTCTAGAAACCTGCCTCCCAGCATGTATAACACAAACTACAGCCTTGACAAAATTAGCAAATTCTTATATGTCATGGATGTTTCAATTGCTTGATAGCATTCAAACTCATGGAATTTAAATCTGAAATTAACTAATAAGGGTCAACTACACTAGGTTCAGTGGGTGCATGAAGCAACAAGTAGGGAGAGGTGGTTAGTAATTAATTCTCCTTGAGTGGGTCTTCCTAGAAGTCTCTTACATTTAGTCTTTTTTTTTTGGTTGCACCGGGTCTTAGTTGTGGTAGGTAGGCTCCTTAGTTGCGGCTCACTGGCTCCATTAGTTGCGGCACGTGTGTTCCTTAGTTGCTGCCAGCAGGCTCCTTATTTGTGGCATGTGAACTCTTAGTTGTGGCATGCATGTAGGATCTAGTTCCCTCACCGGGGATCGAACCCGTGTCCCCTGCATTGGAAGGTGGATTCTTAACCACTGCGCCACTGGGGAAGTCCCTTGCATTTAGTCTTGATGACTTAAAAGAAAGGTATGCCACACCAAGGGAATAGCATGTGCATGTGTACAGTCTTTAAAGAGCATGGTTTTTGCAGGTAAGTTGTTCAACAAGAACAGAGCAAAGGGTAAAAGATCGGGGTGGGGGTGGGGCAATGGGTAATAAGCAAAGAGTTGAGGCTGGAGAAGAAGCCAGTGCCACATCAGTGAGATCCCTGGGTTATGCTAAGTGTGTGAACTTTCCCTAATGGAGATGACTAGAGCTATTGAATTGCTTTTTATAGGAAGTGGCATGGCCAGATTTGTATTTTAGGTCTATCAACTTGGATGGCAGAGTGTAAGACAGTCTAGAGAGGAGAGGAGAGTGGGACCAAAGCCAGCTGACATCATTTCCAGTTCCCTCTGTATGACATATTCCATTCCTCTTCAATCTGCATAGACATCATGCAAACTTTCATCTCTTACCTGAAAAACTATCCCAGTTTCAAATGTCGTCACTCTATTCTCTTCCAACTATGTTGTTCTTGTTCTTCCAGGACACCCCTGAGACCACTGATATTATCCTGAAGGACTTCCTTGACCTCATTCATTAGTATTCCAAGGATTTCCCCCAAAGTCCTGAATAATGGTGGTAGTTTCTCCAAGGTCAGTGACGCCATCTGGAGTAATGGATGCCTTCTCCCTAGCAACCCCACATCTCCTAAACATGATGTGCCTGTCACTAGGGACCTGTGGGTGAGGACCAAGGTCCCCCAAAGGACTCTCCTTGGGGTTCTAAGAGTATAGTCATCTTGAGATAATTCCTCCCAGAATGAGGTTTTATGGGATACAAAGAACAGCAGATTGAAGTCAAGTGTGTGTCTGCTCAGAAGCCCTGCCCATCTATATGTGCATGCTGGTAACTTCTCTTAGTCCAGAGAGAGACAAAGCTACTTCTCCCCACCTACTCCTGCTGCTTTTCCCTCAGCATGCCACTGCTGAAAGCAAGGATGCACTGTCCTTGGCCTCATAAATAGCTTTAGATCCTCTGGACCTTCTACTGAAGGTCTATTCCCTTCATTCTTGCCCCCACCCACTTCCCACAAAACCTCAGGTATATTATGACTCTTTCATAATTAGAAAAATGCATGGCCATCTCCAGAGACACCTGAAGCCAGCCTACAGTCCCTTCTCTGAGACTCTCTCTGAAGCTGGCAACATTGCCAACAGCCGCTTTGCAGACATGGTCAATCTTGCTGAGATTTGGGGCTTCCCAAGGTTCTTATCACCCAAGAACGTCAATATTTTGTTCTGAATATCTCATGGAAGTACTACGTTGATGACACATTGTCCTGTTCCCAGAACCTTCTAAATTATATGGAAGAATAGAATTGCCAGGTTGACTTCTAGACGTCCTCTGTCCTCTCTGCCTCTGGGCAGGAGAGTAATGGAACAAAGTATTTTGCCAAGAACAATAGCACACAATACCTGGCAAGTCACAAAATGTGTATTTTCATGGCTAGGAGAATGGCTTGGGAACGCACATAGCAACCTAAGCAATTACAGAGACAGACACACGCTCTCCTCTGAGGATCTGGGTCTGAGCCACAGGAGGAATGGAACACAGTTTGTGCATTTCCAGGTAAGCTTAATTTAAAAAAAAAAAAGGAAGAAAGGAGTCTTTTTCTTTGACTTTTCTTTGACTTTCTCAGAGTGCTGTATCTGAAAAGAAGAAACAGACTATAAGTAAAGACCAAATTCTGGCTAATGTTAAGATTAAATGACTCATCTTGATATTTGCTAGAGGGTCTTACTAATGTACCCAAGAAAAAGGAAATGTAATCAACAACAAACATAGCAAAGTCAACATAATTAAAAGCCAGCAGATTTGTAAATTTTTAAATATACAAGTAATTGAGCGAAGGTTTTGAAGCCAATGGGAGTTGGGAGGAGGGGCTGAACATAATCAAGCTTTCTAGCCGGGGTTCAGACATTCCTGTTCTTTAAATACCTTAAACCTTCTCCTGATACAGCACACGGAACTCATCTGCACTCAAGTATAAATGATCAGCTACAGCTTAAAATGTGTCTGTTTGTAAACAAGGATCAAAACTTGTAGCTAAAAGTAGACATCCTGAATAATGGTGAGAAGGTATTTGGGGCACAGCTGGTTCAAAGTTGTGTGAATCAGAAAGCATGAGAGGTTGGCCGTGGCTTTGTCCTCCTGGGAGCTGGGAGAGGTGAGGCTTGTTTGGAGTTCCCAACTGCGTATATTTCCTGAACACCATTTCTTACCTCCCCGTTCCCTCATCCTTCTGTTGAATCCTACTGTTCTCTCCTCAAACCCAGCTTGGACATCCCCACCTGCCCTCAACATCACCCTCTCCTTTGTGTGACCTCTGAACCTAGAACACATCTCTGCTGCTGTACTCTGCACGCTGTTTCATAATTTATCCGTTGACATGCCTGTCCCCTCCACTAGCCCATGAGATCCTCAACAGAGCATTATACCCACGGGACTGCCACAGAGATGTTCGGAACATACTCATGACTTTGAATTGAATTGAAAATTGGTTGGAGCCCTCAGATCTTTCACGATGGGGTCTGTTCAGGCTTATTTTCTCTGGCAGCTATTTTGAAAGCAGATTTTTTTTTACTGTTGAAAACTCACGAAGTTATACCTTTTAGATAAAGGTCAAATGACACTGGCTTTACGGGTAAATGTCAGAGCAGTAATCTCACACATCCTGAAGCTGACATATTTTATTCCAACCCATTCCAAAACAACTCGTAATTGCTTGGGGGAAACTGTTCTTCCTTATTTTTTTCCGAACTAGCAGTTAGGGGTTGCATTCAGACATGAGGAAAGTGGATCTTATCACCAACCATTGTCCCAGCCCTGCCACCTCCGCCAGATAGCAATTCTTACTTATGAGAACACCCACCCTCTCTGTCCTCACCTGCAACTTAGCCCACCTGGACCTAACCGAGCTCCCTTTCTAGGTCTTACTTTATGTCTCACTCACTCATCTGTATGTTTGTCTTAATGCCTCTTTGGTCCTCTCACATCACCTTGCAAAATGATTAGCACATAGTAGATGCTCAATAAATATGCGTTGATTGTTTTGAAAATCAAACCATTCACTTTGAAATTGAAATGATCTTTTCTATCATTGCTAGTGAGAGTGAAGAATTTTCCATTCACTACCAACAGTCAAAATCTTTTTTCCTTTAAACATAAGCATGACAACATTGCCACTAACATTTATTGAATGTTTACTCTGTGCCAGGTACTATTTTTTTATTGAAATACAGTTCCTGTTCAATGTGATATAAGTTACAGGTGTACAATATAGTGATTTACAATTTTTAAAGATTATACTCCATTTATAGTTATTATAAGATATTGGCTATATTCCCCATGTTGTACAATACATCATTGTAGCTTATATTATACCTGTATTGGCTGTGAATGCATTGTCTTACTTTTCATAATAACCGGGGCCTAGAGGTTTTATCAGTTTTTATCGCCGTTCGTGATACAGAAAGGGTGACATTTATTCAACATCATGCAGCTAAGAAATGGAAGAAGCAGAATGTGAACCAAGCTCAGATTCCAAAGCCCATGTATTTTCTACTACACCACCCTTTAATATACATGAATTGAATGCCCCCCAATTCCTTTCTTTCCAATTTGTCACTCTCAGAGGTG
Source organism: Pseudorca crassidens (assembly GCF_039906515.1). Classification (NCBI taxonomy): domain Eukaryota; kingdom Metazoa; phylum Chordata; class Mammalia; order Artiodactyla; family Delphinidae; genus Pseudorca; species Pseudorca crassidens. The sequence continues at coordinate 71,143,248 of NC_090304.1, read as the reverse complement.
CCCTGACTCTTCTTACGTACAAATTGCCCCCTCCAACCTAGAATTTTGAGTAGAAAAGGTAAGGATAATTTTTTTTCTAATTCTAAATAATTATATTATCATTGCTAACACCAGCAGCCTTGGTATTCAGAAACTGTGCTAAGACCAATGGGTTATCATCAATATAGTATTTTGAACATTTTACGTAACATGACATTTTCCCATTTGTGTTATATAACAAGTTATTTTTTTTCCCCCTGCCTGGGGAGAAGTTCAATGTCTTCTTGAAAGAGCTGGATCAAACAGGTAAGAATCAAATGGGAACATTTTGCCTCCTTTCCCAATACTGTGGGAATCCCTAATGATGGGATATTTGGAGAGCTTTTCTGAGACAAAGCTGAAGTCTGGCTGTGTTGCCTTTGTGTTCCAGCTGCTGCGTGGAAGGGCCTGGTTTTGTCTTTGTTTGTAAGAAGGAAAGCAAACACAAGAAACCTACCCTGGGAGATAGCACCGTAGAGAGAGGAAAATCTTTGAGGGTGTTGCTCCCTCACCACCGCCATATCCAATCATGGAGCCCTTCTGCTTCCCTGCATCCCCGTTGCCATCATTCTCACCACACCCTTACCCTGGACTATGGCAGTAGCTCTTCATTTGTCTCCTCATTTCCGCTCTTGCCATCCTCTACCTTCAGCCAGTTTCTTACACAGCAGGCAGAGCAATATTTTAAAAACACAAATCTGTATGTGTAACTCTTCTGGTTAAACACCATCAAAGTTTCACATTGCTTTTCTTTTAATTAATTTTTTAATTGGAGTATAGTTGATTTACAATGTTGTTTTAGTTTCTGCTGTACAGCAAAGTAAATCAGCCACACATATACATATATCCACTCTCTTCTAGACTCCATTCCTATATAGGTCATTACAGAGCACCGAATAGAGCTTCCTGTACTATACAGTAGGTTCTTTTTTTTTTATTTTTTTTTTTTATACAGCAGGTTCTTATTAGTTACCTATTTTATACATATTGGTGTATATATGTCAGTCCTAATCTCCCAGTTCATCCCACCAACACCAACACCGCTTTCCCCCATTGGTGAAATTTTCTCATTTTTTAAAAATGGGGATAATAATAGCTATCTTGAGGGTCCAATATGAGATTAACTATGATAATATAGGTCAAGTATCAAGCATGTCCCTGGGAGCCAGAAGACACTGAATGAACAGTAGTTATCATAAATTTGTCTGTCCTTGTAGGACATTCTTGGATTTTTTCCTAAGAAATAGCAATTCAGTTCCCATTATGCATGCATAAAACCTCTTTTTACAACATGATCTTAAATGTAGCTTATTGTAGAAACAGCCCATCTGCACATGTTATTCCATATTTTGGAAATAATCACTCTTGCCAACCATAAGGATTACATTCTTGGAAAATGTTATTGTTGGTAAAGATTGTTGCTAGTGAAATCAAGATATAACAAAAACTATGGGTTTAAGGGATAAACAATAAAATAACATTACATGTATTTTATTTTATTTTTTTTAACATCTTTATGGGAGTATAATTGCTTTACATTGTTGTGTTAGTTTCTGCTGTATAACAAAGTGAATCAGCTATACGTATACATATACCCCCATATTACCTCCCGCTTGCGTCTCCCTCCCACCCTCCCTATCCCACCCCTCCAGGCAGTCACAAAGCACCGAGCTGATCTCCCTGTGCTATATGGCTGCTTCCCACTAGCTATCTATTTTACATTTGGCAGTGTATATATGTCCATGCCACTCTCACTTCTTCTTCCCAGCTTACCCTTCCCCATCCCCGTGACCTCAAGTCCATTCTCCAAGTCTGTGTCTTTATTCCTGTCCTGCCCCTAGGTTCTTCATGACCATCTTTTTTTTTTTTTTTTAGATTCCGTATGTATGTGTTAGCATACGGTACTTGTTTTTCTCTTTCTGACTTACTTCACTTTGTATGACAGACTCTAGGTCCATCCACCTCACTACAAATAACTCAATTTTGTTTCCTTTTATGGCTAATATTCTACTGTATATATGTGCCACATTTTCTTTATCCATTCATCTGCCGATGGACACTTAGGTTGCTTCCATGTCCTAGCTATTGTAAAGTGTGCTGCAGTAAATATTGTGGTACATGACTCTTTTAGAATTATGGTTTTCTTAGGGCATATGCCCAGTAGTGGGATTGCTGGGTCATATGGTAATTCTATTTTCAGTTTTTTAAGGAACCACCATACTGTTATCCATAGTTGCTGTATCAATTTCTGTTCCCATCAACACTGCAAGAGGGTTCCCTTTTCTCCATACCCTCTCCAGAATTTATTGTTGGTAGATATTTTGATGATGGCCATTCTGGCAAGTGTGAGGTGATACCTCATTATAGTTTTGATTTGCATTTCTCTAACTATTAGTGATGTTGAGTATCCTTTCATGTGTATGTTGGCAATCTGTATATCTTCTTTGGAGAAATGTCTATTTAGGTCTTCTGCCCATTTTAGGATTGGGTTGATCGTTTTTTTGATATTGAGCTGCATGAGCCGCTTGTATATTTTGGAGATGAATCCTTTGATAGTTGCTTCATTTGCAAATATTTTCCCCCATTCTGAGGGTTGTCATTGGGGCTTGTTTATGGTTTCCTTTGCTGTGCAAAAGCTTTGAAGTTTAATTAGGTCCCATTTGTTTATTTTTGTTTTTATTTCCTTTTCTCTAGGAGGTGGGTCAAAAAGGATCTTGCTGTAATTTATGTCATAGAGTGTTCTGCCTATGTTTTTCTCAAGAGTTTGATAGTGTTTGACATTACATTTAGGTCTTTAATCCATTCTGAGTTTATTTTTGTGTATGGTGTTAGGAAGTGTTCTAATTTCATTCTTTTATGTGTAGCTGTCCAGTTTTCCTGGCACCACTTATTGAAGAGACTGTCTTTTCTCCACTGTATATTCTTGCCTCCTTTATCAAAGATAAGGTGACCATAGGTGCATGGGTTTATCTCTGGGCTTTCTATCCTGTTTCATTGATCTATATTTCTGTTTTTGTGCCAGTACCATACTGTCTTGATTACTGTAGCTTTGTAGTATAGTCTGAAGTCAGGGAGCCTGATTCCTCCAGCTCTGTTTTTCTTTCTCAATATGCTTTGGCTATTCGGGATCTTTTGTGCTTCCATACAAATTGTGAATTTTTAAATTCTAGTTCTGTGAAAAATATCAGTGGTAGTTTGATAGGGATTGCATTGAATCTGTAGACTGCTTTGGGTAGTAGAGTCATTTTCACAATGTTGATTCTTCCAATCCAAGAACATGGTATATCTCTCCATCTATTTGTTTCATCTTTAATTTCTTTCATCAGTGTCTTATAATTTTCTGCATAAAGGTCTTTTGTCTCCTTAGGTAGGTTTATTCCTAGATATTATATTCTTTTAGTTGCAATGGTAAATGGGAGTGTTTTCTTACTTCAACTTTCAGGTTTTCATCATTAGTGTATAGGAATGCTAGAGATTTCTGTGCATTAATTTTGTATCCTGCTACTCTACCAAATTCATTGATTAGCTCTAGTAGTTTTCTGGTGGCATCTTTAGGATTCTCTATGTATAATATCATGTCATCTGCAGAGAGTGACCGCTTTACTTCTTCTTTTCTGATTTGGATTCCTTTTATTTCTTTTTCTTCTCTGATTGCTGTGTCTAAAACTTCCACAACTATGTTGAATAATAGTGGTGAGAGTGGGCAACCTTGTCTTTTTCCTGATCTTAGTGGAAATGGTTTCAGTTTTTCACCATTGAGGACGATGTTGGCTGTGGGTTTGTCATATATGGCCTTTATTATGTTGAGGAAAGTTCCCTCTATGCCTACTTTCTGGAGGGTTTTTAACATAGTGGGTGTTGAATTTTGTCAAAAGCTTTCTCTGCATCTATTGAGATGATCATATGGTTTTTCTCCTTCAATTTGTTAATATGTTGTATCACATTGGTTGATTTGCATATATTGAAGAATCCTTGCATTCCTGGGATAAACCCCACTTGATCATGGTGTATGATCCCTTTAATGTGCTGTTTAATTCTGTTTGCTAGTATTTTGTTGAGCATATTTGCATCTATGTTCATCAGTGATATTGACCTGCAGTTTTCTTTCTTTGTGACATCTTTGTCTGGTTTTGGTGTCAGGGTGATGGTGGCCTCGTAGAATGAGTTTGGAAGTGTTCCTCCCTCTGCTCTATTTTGGAAGAATTTGAGAAGGATAGGTGTTATCTCTTCTCCAAATGTTTGATAGAATTCGCCTGTGAAGCCATCTGGTCCTGGGCCTTTGTTTGTTGTAAGATTTTTAATCACAGTTTCAATTTCAGTGCTTGTGATTGGTCTATTCATATTTTCTATTTCTTCCTGGTTCAGTCTTGGAAAGTTGTGCATTTCTAAGAATTTGTACATTTCTTCCAGGTTGTCCATTTTATTGGCATATAGTTGCTTGTAGTAATCGCTCATGATCCTTTGTATTTCTGCAGTGTCGGTTGTTACTTCTCCTTTTCCATTTTTAATTCTATTGATTTGAGTTCTCCCTTTTTTTCTTGATGAGTCTGGCTAATGGTTTATCAATTTTGTTTATCTTCTCAAAGAACCAGCTTTTAGTTTTATTGATCTTTGCTATTGTTTCCTTCATTTCTTTTTCATTTATTTCTGATCTATCTTTATGATTTCCTTCCTCTGCTAACTTTGGGGTTTTTTTGTTCTTCTTTCTCTAATTGCTTTAGATGTAAGGTTAGGTTGTTGATTTGAGGTATTTCTTGTTTTTTGAGGTAGGATTGTATTGCTATAAACTGCCCTCTCAGAACTACTTTTGCTGCATCCCATAGGTTTTGGGCCATCGTGTTTTCATTGTCATTTTTTTCTAGGTATTTTTTGATTTCCCCTTTGATTTCGTCAGTGATCTCTTGGTTATTAAGTAGTGTATTGTTTAGCCTCCATGTGTTTGTATTTTTTACAGTTTTTTTTTCCTGTAATTGATGTCTAGTCTCATAGTGTTGTGGTCAGAAAAGATACTTGATACAATTTCAATTTTCTTAAATTTACCAAGGCTTGATTTGTTATCCAAGATATGATCTACCCTGGAGAATGTTCCATGAGCACTTGAGAAGAAAGTGCATTCTCTTGTTATTGGATGGACTGTCCTATAAATATAAATTAAGTCCATCTTGTTTAATGTGTCATTTAAAGCTTGTGTTTCCTTACTTATTTTCATTTTGGTTGATCTGTCCATTGGTGAAAGTGAGGTGTTAAAGTCCCCCACTATTATTGTGTTACTGTTGATTTCCCCTTTTATGGCTTTTAGCATTTGCCTTGTGTATTGAAGTGCTCCTATGTTGGGTGCATATATATTTATAATTGTTATATCTTCTTCTTGGATTGATCCCTTGATCATTATATATTGTCCTTCTTTGTCTCTTGTAATAGTCTTTATTTTAAAATCTAGTTTATCTTATATCAGAATTGCTACTCCAGCTTTCTTTTGATTTCCATTTGCATGGAATATCTTTCTCCATCCCCTCACTTTCAGTCTGTATGTGTCCCTAGGTCTGAAATGGGTCTCTTGTAGACAGCATATATATGGGTCTTGTTCTTGTATCCATTCAGCCACTCTATGTCTTTGGTTGGAGCATTTAATCCATTTACATTTAAGGTAATTATCAATATGTATGTTCCTATTACCATTTTCTTAATTGTTTTGGGTTTGTTATTGTAGGTCTTTTCCTTCTCTTGTGTTTCCTGCCTAGAGAAGTTCCATTAGCATTTGTTTTAAAGCTGGTTTGGTTGTGCCGAATTCTCTTAGCTTTTGCTTGTTGTAAAGGTTTTAATTTCTCTGTCAAGTCTGTATGAGATCCTTGCTGGGTAGAGTAATCTTGGTTGTAGGCTTTTTTTCCCTTTCATCACTTTAAAGATGTCCTGCCGCTCCCTTCTGGCTTGCAGAGTTTCTGCTGAAAGATCATCTATTAATCTTATGGGGATTCCCTTGCATGTTATTTCTTGCTTTTTCCTTGCTGCTTTTAATATTTTTTCTTTATATTTAATTTTTAATAGTTTGATTAATATGTGTCTTGGCGTGTTTCTCCTTGGATTTATCTTCTTTGGGACTCTCTGCCCTTCTTGGACTTGACTATTTCCTTTCCCATATTAGGGAATTTTTCAACTATAATCTCTTCAAATATTTTCTCAGTCCCTTTCTTTTCTCTTCTTCTTCTAGGACCCCTATAATTTGAATGTTGTTGCGTTTAATGTTGTTCCAGAGGTCTCTGACACTGTCCTCAATTCTTTCATTCTTTCTTCTTTATTCTGCTCTGCATTAGTTATTTCCACTATTTTATGTTCCAGGTTACTTATCCATTCTTCTGCCTCAGTTATTCTGCTATTGATTCCTTCTCAAGAATTTTAATTTCATTTATTGTGTTGTTCATCATCATTGCTTGTTTGCTCTTTAGTTCTTCTAGGTCCTTGTTAAACATTTCTTGTATTTTCTCTGTTCTATTTCCAACATTTTGGATCATCTTTACTCTCATTACTCTGAATTCTTTTTCAGGTAGACTGCCTATTTCCTCTTCATTTGTTAGGTCTGGTGGGTTTTTATCTTGCTCCTTCATCTGCTGTGTGTTTCTCTGTCTTCTCATTTTGCTTAACTTACTGTGTTTGGGTTCTCCTTTTCTCAGGCTGCAGGTTTGTAATTCCCATTGTTTTTGGTGTCTGCCCCCAGTGGGTAAGTTTGGGTCAGTGGGTTGTGTAGGCTTCCTGGTGGAGGGTACTGGTGCCTGCGTTTGGTGGATGAGGCTGGATCTTGTCTTTCTGGTGGGCAGGACTGCATCCTGTGATGTGTTTTGGGGTGTCTGTGACCTTATTATGACTTTAGGCAGCCTCTCTGCTAATGGGGGGGTTTGTGCTCCTGTCTTGCTAGTTGTTTGGCATGGGGTGTTCAGCATCGAAGCTTGCTGGTAGTTGAGTGGAGCTGGGTCTTAGCGTTGAGATAGAGATCTCGGAGAGCTCTCACTGATTGATATTATGTGGAGCCGGGAGCTCTCTGGTGGTCCAATGTCCTGAACTCAGCTCTCCCACCTCTGAGGCTCAGGCCTGACACCCAGCCATAGCAGTAAGACCCTGTCAGCCACACGGCTCAGAAGAAAAGGGAGAAAAAGAAAGAAAGAAAGGAAAGAAAGAAATAAAGAAAGAATGAAAGAAAGAAAGGAAGAAAGGAAGGAAGAAAGAAAGAAAGAAAGAAAGAAATATAATCAATAAAGTGGTTAAAGTAAAAAATTTAAAAATATGTTATTAAAATAAAAAATGTATTTAAAAAAAAAGAAGAGAGCAACCAAACAAATAAACAAATCCACCAATGATGACAAGCACTAAAAGCTAAACCAAGATAAACATATAAATCAGATACTAGTCAGTCGCATACAGCAAACCCCAAGTCTATAGTTGCTCCCAAAGTCCACTGCCTCAATTTTGGGATGATTTGTTGTCTATTCAGGTATTCCACAAATGCAGGGTACATCAGGTTGATTGTGGAGATTTTATCCACTGCTCCTGAGGCTGCACGGAGAAATTTCCCTTTCTCTTCTTTGTTCACACAGCTCCTGGGGTTCAGCTTTGCATTTGGCCCTGCCTCTGCATGTAAGTTGCCCTCTGGCATCAGTTCTCTGCCCAGACAGGAGGGGGTTAAAGGAGCAGCTGATTAGGGGGCTCTAGCTCACTCAGTTCGGGGGGACTGAAGGGTACAGAACGCGAGGCAAGCCTGCAGCGGCAGAGGCCAGCATGATGTTGCAACAGCCTGAGGCATGCTGTGTGTTCTCCCGGGGAAGTTGTCCCCAGATCATGGGACCCTGGCAGTGGCAGGCTGCACAGGCTCCCAGGAGGGGAGGTTTGGATAGTGACCTGTGCTTGCACACAGGCTTCTTGGTGGCTGCAGCAGCAGAGTTAGCATTTCATGCCCATCTCTGGTGTCTGCGCTGATAGCCGCAGCTCGCGCCTGTCTCTGAAGCTCGTTTAGGTGGCGCTCTTAATCTCCGCTCCTTGTGCACCCCAAAACAATGGTTTCTTGCCTCTTAGGCAGTTCCAGGCTTTTTCCCAGACTCCCTCCCACCTAGCTGTGGCACACTAGCCCCCTTCAGGCTGTGTTCATGCAGCCAATCCCAGTCATCTCCCTGGGATCTGACCTCCGAAGCCCCAGCTTCAGTTCCCAGCCCCCACCCGTCCCGGTGGGTGAGCAGACAAGCCTCTCAGGCTGATGAGTGTTGGTCAGCACCAATCCTCTGGGATGGAATCTCTCTGTTTTGCCCTCTGCACCCCTGTTGCTGCGATCTCCTCCGTGGCTCCGAAGTTTCCCCCTGCCCACCCCCCCGTCTCTGCCAGTGAAGGGGCTTCCTAGTGTGTGGAAACTTTTCCTCCTTCACAGCTCCCTCCCAAAGGGGCAGGTCCCAACCTTATTCTTTTGTCTCTGTTTTTTCTTTTTTCTTTTGCCCTACCCAGGAACGTGGGGAGTTTCTTGCCTTTTGGGAAGTCTGAGGTCTTCTGTCAGCGTTCAGTAGGTGTTCTGTAGGAATTGTTCCACATGTAGATGTATTTCTGATGTATTTGTGGGGAGGAAGGTGATCTCCATGTCTTACTACTCCACCATCTTGAAGGTCCTCTCTCTATAACATCTACAGTAGGTTCTTATTAGTTATCTTTTATATATGCTTCCCATTGCTTTTAGAATCATTGCTTTTGAAACATTTAACTAGAACTTTTTTAGGCACTTGTGGTCTATCCCTGCCCACCTCCCCAGCCTCCTCTTGCCCCACTCTTCCCAGTTGCTTGCTTGCAACCATATTAACATAATTTATTCTTCCATGAAGATGCCAGACTCTTTTCTCTGTCTGGAATTTTGTCCCCACTGCCAGTCTTCTCTCAACAATTTTTGGCTCTCAGCTTAAATGTGATTACCTCTGAAGAAACTTTCCCACCTCTGCACACTAGGCTAGGGAGCCCTCTAATAAACTCTCATAGAACGTTGTACATCTCCTTCATGATCACATTTTAACTAAAGATTCCTGGGGCTGTTTATTTGATGGCTCAGGACTACACCTGCTCTGTTCATGGCTACATCCCCTGGGCACAGTACAGTGCCTGACATCTGGAAGACCTGTGGCACCTCTTTGTGGAAGGAGTACATGAGCCAGGACTCACTGTGAGGAAAGACTTGGCTTCCAGTCTTGGTTCTACCACTCACTGAGCTGTGTGATCTTAGGAAGATCATTTAACTTCTCTGGGCCTCAATGTCCTCATCCGTAAAACAGGGATGATGATATCTGATTTGCTTCCAGGGCTATAGAAAGAACCAAATGACAAATGCAGCTTAAAGTACTTTAGAAGCTGTAAAATATTATGTGGATGTCATATATTATTACTCTTTTACAATTGGGTTGGTTACTGGAGGATTCAACAGCTTCAACACCCAAATCTCAAGCCTCTTAGGCTTCATGGTTTCCAGAAAAGTTCTGAATGGGCAGGGGCCTGCTGGTGCCCATAAATTCTGGACGCTGGTCAGTGGGGCAGTGAGCTGGATTAAGAGGTGGGCAGTAAGCCGGGGTTCTTCCTGCCAAAGCAGAATTTCTGCCTAATTTCGCCAGAGAACCCTATCTCTATGAAGAAGTGAGGAAAGTCCCATCAGTAAGCCTCGTGCCCATGTTTTGGGTCAGGGCCAGCACAATTTCCTGTGGGCTTTTGTCCTGGGGATCAGGCATTCCTAAAAATCTCCTTATCCCACTCTCTCCTCACTGCTGCCAGTGGTGGAGCTATTCTTTATGACAAGCCACCAATTCCATGACAATCAGAGCTGAGTAATGATCTTCATAAGATTTTGTTGAAGTAAAAGGCTAAAGGATGAAAAAGTAAGAACTAGGAATAGAGTGAGCTTGAACCAAGATGGCAGAGTAGAAGGATGTGCTCTCACTCCCTCTTGCAAGAACACCAGAATCACAACAAACTGCTGAACAATCATCGACAGGAAGACACTGGAACTCAACAAAAAGTATACCCCACATACAAAGACAAAGGGGAAGCCACAGTGAAACGATAGGAGGGGTGCAATCACAATAAAATCAAATCCCGTAACTGCTGGGTGGGTGACTGACAAACTGGAGAACACTCATACCACAGAAGTCCACCCACTGGAGTGAAGATTCTGAGCCCCACTTCAGGCTTCTGAAACTGGGGGTCCGGCAATGGAAGGAGGAATTCCCAGAGAATCAGACTCTGAAGGCTAGCAGGATTTGATTGCAGAACTCTGACAGGACTGGGGGAAACAGAGTCTCCACTCTAGGAGGGCACACACAAAGTAGTGTGTGCATTGGGACACAGGGGAAGGAGCAGTGACCCCAGGGGAGACTGAACCAGGCCTACCTGCTGGTGTTGGGCGATTTCCTGCAGAGGTGGTGGATGGCTGTGGTTCGCTGCGGGGACAGGGACACTGGCCTCAGAAGTTCTGGGAGGTAATCCTTGGCGTGAGCCCTGCCAGAATCTGCCATGGGACCCACCAAATAGCCTGTAAGCTCCAGTGTTGGATTGCCTCAGGCCAAACAACCAACAGAGAGGGAACACAGCCCCATTCATCAGCAGTCAAGAGGATTAAAGTTTTACTGAGCTCTGCCCACCAGAGAAAGAAGCAGCTGTACCCACCACCAGTCCCTCCCATCAGGAAACTTGCACAAGCCTCTTAGATAGCCTCATCCATCAGAGGGCAGACAGCAGATGCAAGAAGAAATACAATCCTGTAGCCTGTGGAACAAAAACCACAATCACAGAAAGTTAGACAAGATGAAAAGGCAGAGGGCTATGACCAGATGAAGGAACAAGATAAAACCCCAGAAAAACAACTAAATGAAGTGGAGATAGGCAACCTTCCAGAAAAAGAATTCAGAATAATGATAGTGAAGATGATCCAGGACCTCAGAAAAAGAATGGAGGCAAAGAAAGAGAAGATGCAAGAAATGTTTAACGAAGACCTAGAAGAATTAAAGAACAAACAAACAGAGATGAACTATACAATAACTGAAATGAAAACTACACTAGAAGGAATCAATAGCAGAATAACTGAGGCAGAAGAACGGATAAATGACCTGGAAGACAGAAGGGTGGAATTCACTGCTGCAGAACAGAATAAAGAAAAAAAGAATGAAGAGAAATGAAGACAGCCTAAGAGACCTCTGGGACAACATTAAACACAGCAACATTCGCATTATAGGGGTCCAAGAAGTAGAAGACAGAGAGAAAGGACCTCAGAAAGTATTTGAAGAGATTATAGTAGAAAATTTCCCTAACATGGGAAAGGAAATAGCCACCCAAGTCCAGGAAGTGCAGAGAGTCCCAGGCAGGATAAACCCAAGGAGAAACACACCGAGACACATAATAATCAAATTGGCCAAAAATAAAGACAAAGAAAAATTATTGAAAGCAGCAAGCGAAAAATGACAAATAATATACAAGGGAACTCCCATAAGGTTAACAGCTGATTTCTCAGCAGAAACTCTACAAGCCAGAAGGGAGTGGCATGATATACTTAAAGTGATGAAAGGGAAGACCTACAACCAAATTACTCTACCCGGCAAGGATCTCATTCAGATTAGATTGAGAAGTCAAAAGCTTTACAGACAAGCAAAAGCTAAGAGAATTCAGCACCACCAAACCAGCTCTAAAACAAATGCTAAAGGACCTTATCTAAGTGGGAAACACAAGAGAAGAAAAGGACCAACAAAAACAACCCCAAAACAAATAAGAAAATGATGATAAAAACAAACATATCGATAATTACCTTAAACTTCAATGGATTAAATGTTTCAACCAAAAGAAACAGACTTGCTGAATGGATAAAAAAACAATACCCATATTTATGCTGTCTACAAAAAACCACTTCAGACCTAGGGACACATACAGACTGAAAGTGAGGGGATGGAAAAAGATATTCCATGCAAATGGAAATCAAAAGAAAGCTGGAATAGCAATACTCATATCAGATAAAATAGACTTTAAAATAAAGAATGTTAAAAGAGACAAGGAGGAACACTACATAATGATCAAGGGATCAATCCAAGAAGAAGATATAACAATTATAAATATATATGCACCCAACATAGGAGCACCTCAATACATAAGGCAATCACTAACAGCTATAAAAGAGGAAATCGACAGTAACACAATAATAGTGGGGGAGATTAACACCTCACTTGCACCAATGGACAGATCATCCAAAATGAAAATAAATAAGGAAACAGAAGCTTTAAATGACACAATAGACCAGATAGCTTTAATTGATATTTATAGCACATTCCATCCAAAAACAGCAGATTGCACTTTCTTCTCAAGTGTACATGGAACATCCTCCAGGATAGATCACATCTTGGGTCACAAATCAAGCCTCAGTAAATTTAAGAAAACTGAAATCGTATCAAGCATCTTTTCTGAGCAGAATGCTATGAGATTAGAAATCAATTACAGGGAACAAAAAGTAAAAAAGCACAAACACACGGAGGCTAAACAATATGTTACTAAATAACCAAGAGATCACTGAAGAAATCAAAGAGGAAATCAAAAAATACCTAGAGACAAATGACAATGAAAACATGACGATCCAAAACCTATGGGTTGCAGCAAAAGCAATTCTAAGAGGGAAGTTTATAGCTATACAAGCCTACCTCAAGAAACAAGAAAAATCTCAAATAAACAATCTAACCTTAAACCTAAAGGAACTAGAGAAAGAAGAACAAACAAAACCCGAAGTTAACAAAGGAAAGAAATCATAAAGATCAGAGCAGAAATAAATGAAATAGAAAGAAAGAAAACAGTAGCAAAGATCAATAAAACTAAAATCTGGTTCTTTGAGAAGATAAACAAAATTGATAAACCATTAGCCAGACTCATCAAGAAAAAGAGGGAGAGGACTCAAATCAATAAAATTAAAAATGAGAAATGAGGGCTTCCCTGGTGGCGCAGTGGTTGAGAGTCCGCCTGCCGATGCAGGGGACACGGGTTCGTGCCCCGGTCTGGGAAGATCCCACATGCTGCAGAGCGGCTGGGCCCATGAGCCATGGCCTCTGAGCCTGTGCGTCTGGACTCTGTGCTCTGCATCGGGAGAGGCCACAACAGTGAGAGGCCCGCGTACCGCAAAAAAAAAAAAAAAAAAAAATGAGAAAGGAGAAGTTACAACAGACACCACAGAAATACAAAGCATCCTAAGAGACTACTATAAGCAACTCTATGTCAATAAAATGGACAACCTGGAAGAAATGGACAAATTCTTAGAAATGTATAAACTTCCAAGACTGAAAGAGGAAGAAATAGAAAATATGAACAGAGCAATCACAAGTAATGAAATTAAAACTGTGATTAAAACTTTTCCAACTAACAAAAGTCCAGGACCAGGTGGTTTCACAGGTGAATTCTATCAAACACTTAGGGAAGAGCTAACACCCATCCTTCTCAAACCCTTCCAAAAAATTAAGGAGGAAGGAACACTCCCAAACTCATTCTACAAGGCCATCATCACCCTGATACCAAAACCAGACACAGATACTACAAAAAAAGAAAATTACAGGGCTTGTCTGGTGGCGCAGTGGTTGAGAGTCTGCCTGCTGATGCAGGGGACACGGGTTTGTGCCCCAGTCTGGGAGGATCGCACATGCCGCGGGGGAGCTGTGTCCGTGAGCCACGGCCACTGAGCCTGCGCGTCCGGAGCCTGTTCTCCGCAGCAGGAGAGACCACAACAGTGAGAGGCCCACGTACAGAAAAAAAAAAAAAAAGAAAGAAAAAAAAAGAAAATTACAGACCAATATCACTGATGAATAAAGATGCAAAAATCCTCGACAAAATACTAGCAAACAGAATCCAAAAACACATTAAAAGTATCATACACCATGATCAAGTGGGATTTATCCCAGGGATGCAAGGATTCTTCAATATACGCAAATCAATCAATGTGATACAACATATTAACAAATTGAAGGAGAAAAACCATATGATCATCTCAATAGATGCAGAAAAAGCTTTTGACTAAACATGAATTTATGATAAAAACTCTCCAGAAAGTGGGCATAGAGGGAACCTACCTCAACATAATAAAGGCCATATACGACAAACCCACGGCAAACATCATTCTCAATGGTGAAAAACTGAAAGCATTTCCTCTAAGATCAGGAACAAGACAAGGATGTCCACTCTTGCCACTATTATTCAACATGGTTGTGGAAGTCTTAGCCACGGCAATCAGAGAAGAAAAAGAAATAAAAGGAATACAAATTGGAAAAGAAGAAGTAAAACTGTCACTGTTTGCAGATGACATGATACAATATATAAAGAATCCTAAAGATGCCACCAGAAAACTACTAGAGCTAATCAATGAATTTGGTAAAGTTGCAGGATACAAAAGTAATGCACAGGGCTTCCCTGGTGGCGCAGTGGTTGGGAGTCCACCTGCCGATGCAGGGGACGCGGGTTTGTGCCCTGGTCCGGGAGGATCACACGTGCCGCAGGGCGGCTGGTCCCGTGGGCCGTGGCCGCTGGGCCTGCACGTCCGGAGCCTGTGCTCCACGGCGGGGGAGGCCACGGCAGAGAGAGGGCCGCATACCACAAAAAAAAAAAAAGTAAAAAACAAAAAGTAATGCACAGAAATCTCTTGCATTCCTATATACTAATGATGAAAAATCTGAAAGACAAATTATGGAAACACTCCCATTTACCACAGCAACAAAAAGAATAAAATACTTAGGAATAAACTTACCTAGGGAGACAAACTATCTGTATGCATAAAACTGTAAGATACTGATGAAAGAAATTAAAGATGATATCAACAGATGGAGAAATATACCATGTTCTTGGATTCGAAGAATCAGTATTGTGAAAATGACTCTACTACCCAAAGCAATCTACAGATTCACTGCAATCCCTATCAAACTACCAATGGCATTTTTTAGAAAAACTAGAACAAAAAATCTTAAAATTTGTATGGAGACACAAAAGACCCTGAATAGCCAAAGCAGTCTTGAGGGAAAAAAGCAGAGCTGGAGGAAACAAAGCTACACTAATCAAGACAATATGGTACTGTCACAAAAACAGAAATATAGATCAATGGAACAAGATAGAAGCCCAGAGATAAAACCACGCACCTATGGTCAGCTAATCTATGACAAAGGGGGCAAGAGTATACAATGGAGAAAAGATAGTCTCTTCAATAAGTGGTGCTGGGAAAACTGGACAGCTACATGTAAAAGAATGAAGTTAGAACACTCCCTAACACCGTACACAAACATAAACTCAAAATGGATTAGAGACCTAAATGTAAGGCCTGACGCTATAAACCTCTTAGAGGAAAACATAGGAGGAACACTCTTTGACATAAATCACAGCAAGATCTTTTCTGATCCACCTCCTAGAGTAATGGAAATAAAAACAAAAATACACACATCAGACCTAAGGAAACTTCAAAGCTTTTGCACAGCAAAGGAAACCATAAACAAGACGAAAAAACCACCCTCAGAATGGGAGAAAATATTTGCAAACAAATCAGTGGAAAAAGGATTAATCTCCCAAATATACAAACAGCTCATGCAGCTCAATATTTAAAAAATAAACAACCCAATCCAATAATGGGCAGAAGACCCAAATAGACATTTCTCCAAAGAAGACACACAGATGGTCAAGAAGCACATGAAAAGCTGCTCAACATCACTAATTATTAGAGAAATGCAAATCAAAACTACCATGAGGTATCACCTCATACCAGTCAGAATGGGCATCATCAGAAAATCTACAAACAACAAATGCTGGAGAGGGCGTGGAGGAAAGGGAACCCTCTTGCACTGTTGGTGGGAATGTAAGTTGATAGAGCCACTATGGAGAACAGTATGGAGGTTCCTTAAAAAACTATAAATAGAATTATCATATGATCCAGCAATCCCACTACTGGGCATATACCCAGAGAAAACCATAATTCTAAAAGACACATGCACCCCAATGTTCATTGCAGCACTATTTACATTAGCCAGGTCGTGGAAGCATCCTAAATGCCCATTGACAGATGAATGGATAAAGATGTGGTACATATATACAATGGAATATTACTCAGCCATAAAAAGGAACGAAATTGGGTCCTTTGTAGAGACGTGGATGGATCTAGAGACTGTCATACAGAGTGAAGTAAGTCAGAAAGAGAAAAACAAATATCGTATATTAATGCATATATGTGGAACCTAGAAAAATCGTATCAATGAACCGGTTTTCAGGGCAGAAATAGAGACACAGATGTAGAGAACAAATGTATGGGCACCAAGCGGGGAAAGCAGCGGGGGTTGGTGGTGGTGGTGTGATGAATTGGGTGATTGGTATTGACGTGTATACACTAATGTGTATAAAATTGGTGACTAATAAGAACCTGCTGTATAAAAAAATAAAATAAAATTCAAAACTTAAAAAAAAAAAGAACTAGGATTATAGCTAATCTGACCTCTTAGGGTCCATCGAGACAATTACAGATCAGATGTGCAAGACAGTGCTAGGTTTTTTTTAAGGAGAAAGGAGGGAAGAAGGAGACTCAAATAAGAAATAACACAGCCATTCATTTGCCTTCTTAGTTTTCTCTTTCTGTGTAACAAATCTTCACAAACCTAACAGCTTAAAACTTAAAACAGTTGCCCTAGAGCAGAAGTCCAGGCATGGTGTAACTAGATCCTCTGCTCAGGGTCTCACAAGTCTTGGGTCTCAGCCAGGCCTGTGGTCTTGTCTGGGGTTTGGGGTCCTCTTCCAAGCTCATGTGGTTGTTGGTAGGGTCAGGGAGGAAGATGTTTTCGTCTACCCTTCTAGGCTTTTTTGGCTGGTCTAAGAATTAAATTGACATGAGAACTAACAAAAGAAAATCACACAAGAGTTTAATAACATGTGTACATGAGACAGCCCCAGGAAAACTGAGTCACTAACCAAAATGGCTGAAACCCTCACCTTAAATACTATTTTCAGCTAAAGACCAAAGAGGATGTTGAGAGTAGTGGTTGGGACTTCAAGAGGAGGAAGGCAATTCACACGAAGATAGAAAAGCAAATGTTTGGTAAATAAATGTTTGCTGGGCCATGCAGAGAAAATGGGACACAGAGTGGACTCTGATTCCCAGGCCCTGCCTAGGGTTTCCCCACCACCCTAGACCGTATTCTTTGCAGATATCTCTGGTGATGCTCTATTCTGGGAACAGGTCTGCTATCTAAATTCTTTAGGCAGCTAAGGAGGAAGGTCAAAGTTTCTTCCTGAGTCTTTTAGGCCTTGATTGTTTTCAGCTCAAAATAATCCACATGCCAAAGAGACATTTTGTGGTGGCAAATTTTGTTCCCATACAATAGAAATCAGTTTTTTGTAGCTATAGAACTCATTCATTTGTTTCTTTAAAGGTAGAGGAAACAAATGAGTCTCTGATTTTTATACCCTCTTTCAAGGGTTCACCTGACTAGGTCAGACCCACCGAGAATAAACTCTTATTTGATTAACTTAAAATCAACTGATTAGGGACTGCAAATTTCCCTCCTCTTGCTATAGTTTATGGCTTAGAAGCAAGTTACAGTTCCCTCCCACAACTCAGGGTGAGGAGAACACACAGAAGCATGGATACCAGGGATAGAAATCAACAGAAGTCATATTAAAACTCTCCCAACCACACCTTCCATTTGCTGAGCTTCTATGGGGTGTGTGTGTGTGTGTGTGTGTGTGTGTGTGTGTGTGTGTGTGTGTAAGCAGAAATCACCTTGCTCCAACTTACTTCAACAAACTCAGGGAAATTGGTTTTAAGGAAATAAGGATGTCTTGTAGACAGAAGGTAATAATGCAGCTTGTCCAGTGGAAGAACAGAGATTAGACTGTAGAATCCTGTAGGGAAAGTTGTGTCTCTGTGTGCATTTGCTTCATCATTGTCACTCTCTGTGGACTGATTATCTGATCTCCATTTGTGCTCTACAGTTCCAACCCCATGCTGTCTTGGGTAGAATCAGTCTCTCTGTCTCTCTCCCCTGCCCTCTAGTTCTAAATTCTCAGAGAAGGCATCTTGGACCAGGTGCTCACCTCTAGAGCAGTCATCTCTGGCCACAGTGGGTGGGGACACACACTACGATCATAGCTGCCACCCATGGTGACCATGTACGGGGGGGGAGATGGGAGTTGGTCAGAGAAAGAGGCTGATGTTCCCAAAAGACGCCCACTGCATGGTGTAAGGAATTGTCAGTGACCAGTTTGTACATATTCCACATCATCTTGTACATGACTTAGCAACAAGGCCCTTCATGTAGCAGTTGAGAGAGCAGAACGGGCTATGTTTAATGGTTAATGAGTTTAAAATGATGCTCCCGTGACCACAGCACTTAGAAGAAAGGTCATCCCACTGAAAGAACGCAGCGGAGGCAGAGAACGCAGGTCCAGGCGCAGAGGGTCCAATTTAGAGACAGAGTCACAGCTGCATCTAACAGAACCTTTCCTAGAAATGGTTGAGAAAGCACATGCTTTGAGTAAGTGCAGAAAGCAAAAAAGATGTGAGTGACAAAAGCCGTGAAGGAGGAAGAGAATGTTCCAGCACAGATTGTATGGCTCAAGTTCTGATGAGAAAAAAGTGAGACACAGAGAGGATAATCCAGACAGGACCAGCAGTTTAAACCCAGCCGTGCTGCTTAAGAGCTTTTATCAACTCTTACTTATGAGGAATCAGTATCAGAATCCCTTGTGTGTCTTATAGTTGGCTTGCATAAACGTACACAGTGATGTGTAAACTGAGTGTGGTTCTTACCCTTGGTCGTGGGTGCATTACCATCAAATCCTCAGTGATCTTACTATCGTTGCAGTTAAAGGATCATTAACAATATTGTCATATTTGTGTAAATGTGCATTTGATGATCACAACTGATGATCACAGTCAAGATTCCCAGGCTCAGAGTGGGCTAGACTAAGTAAATACTCCCCAGTCCCGTGCTGTTAAAGACCTTAGTTTCAGTGAGGTTTATTTATATCCAGGTGTTCTACATGTTACAAAAACATTCTCAAAAGGGGGGATTTGACCTGGCTAGTGTTACAGTTCTATTAGGCTGTGGGCTTCTTGGTGACAGAGGCCAAGGCCGAATCATCTCTGTGTTGTTGTGCCAACCCATATCTCATCCTCAAGAAATGTTGGTTTTTTTAAAAAAAAAATTATTGAAGTATAGTTGATTTACTATGTTGTATTAATTTCTCCTGTAGAGCAAAGTGACTCAGTTATACTTATACATATATATATATTCTTTTTCATATTCTTTTCCACTATAGTTTATCACAGGGTATTGAATATACTTCTGTGAGTTATACAGCAGGACCTTGTTGTTTATCCATCCTATATATAATAGTTTGCATCTGCTAATCCCAAACTCCCAATCCTTCCCTCTCCCACCCACTCTCCCCCTTGGCAAGCAATGTTTATTGAATGAAAAAAAGATTATATATGATATCATATAATCATTGTAATTATAACCTGCTGTTTGTCCCGGTAGATGTGACTTTTTAGAACTGCACTGTCCAATATGATCACCATGGCCCACACATAGCTTTTAAATTTTAATTTAAATTAAGTAAAATTTTAAAATTCAGTTTCTTCATTGTGATAGCCACATTTCAAGTGCTTAATAAGCACACGTGGCGAGTGGTATCAAATAGAACTTCCCCATCAGCACAAAGGTTTATCGGCCAGCAGTGCTCTTCAAGGTGGAGACTTCATCAGTATCCCTCTCACAGATGGTGTTCAACCACCGTCTCTTGAACTAATGAGAGTTAGACTCTCCTGGTAAATCTCACCCTAGTCTTCGTTTCTGCACGGAAGACCTCACTGAGTTCTGTTCTGTGCTCTCCCTGAGACTGAGGCGAATTCCTGTCTTGTCAGATTCTGACTCTTACACTGTACACAAAAATCAACTCAAAATGGATTAAAGACTTAAGTGCAAGACCTACAACTGTAAAGCTTCTAAAAGAAAACATTGGGGAAAATCTTCGTGCCATTGATATTGGCAACGATTTCATGGGTATGACACCAAAAGCACGGGTAACAAAAACAAAAAGAAACAACTGGGACTACATCAAACTAAAGCTTCTGCACAGCAAAGGAACAATTGACAGTGAAAAGGCAACCTATGGAACGGGAGAAAATATTTGCAAATCGTATACCTGGTTTGCAACTATATAATCTGATAAGGGGTTAATCTCCAAAATATACAAGGAACTCTTACCACTCAATAGCAAAAAACCCCTAATAACCCAATTTGAAAACAGGCTAAGGACTTGAATAGACATTTCTCCAAAGAAGGCATACAAATGCCCAAAAGGTTCATGAAAAAATGCTCAAAGTCACCAATCCTCTGGGAAATGCAAATCAAAACCAAAATGAGGCTTTACTGCACATGTGTCAGGATGCTATTATTGGGAAAACAAAAGATAACAAGGATGTGAAGAATTGGAACAATGCACACTATTTATGGGAACGCAAAATGGTGCACTGCTGTGAAAAACATTATGGAAGTCCCTCCAAAAAATTAAAAATAGAGCTACCATATGATCCAGTAATCCTACTTGTGGGTATTATCCAAAATAATTGAGATCAAGGTCTTGAAGAGATATTAGCCTCCTATGTTCTTTTTTTTTTTCTAATTTTAATTTATTTTATTAGAATATAGTTGAACATTTTGAAAACTCAAAATAAAAAATACTCCTTTTCATCCTTGTTCCAAACCACCCATTTTCGCCCTTTATGTTTTGTTCAGAAACTGGAAGCAACATAAAGAAAGTACTGTTTCCTTAATTAGGTAGTGCATTGAGGAAAAGTATAGTGTAGTCTCCTATGTTCATTGCAGCCCTGTTTACAACAGCCAAGATGTGAAATCAACCTAAATGTCCATCAACAAGTGAATAAATATGATATATACATACAACAGAATAGTATTAAGTCTTTTAAAAAAAGAAAATTCTACAATATGCAACAACATAGAGGAACCTTGAGGGCACTATGCTAATTGAAATAAGCCTGTCGCAGAAAGACAAATACTGCATGATTCTACTTACATGCGGTATCTAAAACAGTCACATTTATAGAATCAAAGAGTGGAATGGTGGTCACCCGGTTGGGGACAGAGGGAAATGGAGAGTTAATAATCAATGGGCTTCAAGTTTCAGTTAAGCAAGATGAATAAGCTCTAGAGATCTGCTGTACAACTTTATACCCATAGTCAAAAATTACGTATCATACACTTAACTATTTGTTGATGGCACATCTCATATTAAGTGCTCTTATCACAAATAAATAAAATAAAATAAAAAGTTTGTGCTTCCTATAAAAATGCCGCACCTTGTGGAGTGATGTTGCCTCTAGGCAGTAAAGCCCTTGGCAGCAGGGATGGCTCTGATGACTCTGCACCTCCTGTCATCTGGCTCAGTGGTTGACAGAGAGGAGATGTGGAGTCAAGTTTCTCAAACAAAACCAATTAGGGAGTGTAAATTGCTGGCTTAGAGCAATGCCTCTGTTACATGTCAAGTTGATGGCAGGGCAGGGGCGAGTGCTCCCAGGCTGCATCTCTGCAGGAGGGCAGGACTCCTGTGTGACCCATGGGAGAGGGGAAGCAGGGGGACACGATTCACATAAAACACCAGCATGAAGGTCCTCATTTACCTAATGTCTAGTTCCTCAAGGCATCCCAGGTTCTTTAGAAAGTTTTCATGCTTTTTGGCTTCTGCCCACTCAACTCCTTACATCTCTGATACTTCTTTTTTTTTTTTTTTTTGGTATAGTTTTTAAAATACAAAACTTGCAGAGAAATAGCAAACATCTCATACCTTTGTATCAAGAAGCGTCCTGACAGGAAATATATGGCAAAGGAGTGAGCAAGGTATAGGAAAGCCACAAGAGATAGTGCTGTACCCCAAGGATTCGGGAAACCTTAGCATCTTAAAGACACAAGGTGGGGACCTGTTACCAGAACCTGACAGAGAGGGCTTCCTAATAGGAGCTTGTATTTCTGCAGAGAGGGAAGGAGTGGAGGAATAAATACCATGACTCCCTCCCTTCCCTCCCTCCCATCTCTGCCCCTGTCCCAGCTGATGAACCCAGTGGGAGCCAGAAGGCCGAGAATCTGAGCAGAGGGACCAGCCTCCTGGGGCATCGCAGGGTGGAGAATGGCGAAGTGTGGATCTGGAGAGCAATAGGGAATAACCCCCATAACCCTCCACCTGGAATTAACTACTGGGAACATTTTGCTACCTTTGCTCCTCATTTAAAAAATAAATAAATAGAACTTCACAAGGTAGAGTTAGAAGTCTTATTTGTTCACCTCACTGTTCCATTCTCCCCCTTCATCAGAGATAACCAATTGCATGAATTTGGTGTATGCCATTTGTGCATATGGTTTTTTTTAACTTTTATTACATATATATAAATAAGTACTGGATAGCATTATTTTGACATTTTAAGATTTTTATATAAATGTTTTCATGTCGTGCATATAATTCTGTGAATTGCTTTTTTCATTCAATGGTGTATGTGTTTTGGAGAGATTTGCACATTAGTATATATCAATATATTTCATTCATCTTAACTGTTGAATAGTATTCTACTCTATTTATCTATTCTCCTACTGATGGATACTTACCTTGTTTCCAATATTCACTATTCAAACAGTGCTGCATCCAGGCTCAGAGGGTCTGAACATTCTCAACTTTGCCAGAAATTGTCAAATTACTCTCCAGAATGGTTGTGCTAATTTATATTCTCACCAGCAACACATGAGGGTTCCTCTTCCCCCACATCCTCACCAACTTTCTGTGTTTCAGATTTTAATTTTTGCCTACATAACGGGGATGAAATGGTATCCCGTTGCTGTTTAATTGCCATTTTCCTAATCACTAGTGAAGGTGAGCAACTTTTTCAGACATTTATTGACCACCTGGCTTTCCTCTTCTGTGAATTGCCTGCCTCTATCCTTTGCCTACATTCTACTGAATTGTTTCTCTTTTCCTTTGTGATTTGTAAGCCTGTATGTCTGTTCTGGATGTTAAATCTTTGTGTAAAATGTGAATTGCAACCCAAGACACTTCTAATTACCTCAGGATGAGGTTTTATAAAAATCTGAATCAAGGGCTTAACAGATACGAACATCTTCAAGGAAAGGAAAAGGCAAGGTGGT
Organism: Pseudorca crassidens; assembly: GCF_039906515.1. NCBI lineage: Eukaryota > Metazoa > Chordata > Mammalia > Artiodactyla > Delphinidae > Pseudorca > Pseudorca crassidens. The sequence continues at coordinate 71,120,029 of NC_090304.1, read as the reverse complement.
ATTTGCTCACATTGCTTCAGGAATTTTTTCCCAACATACTGGAGAATAACAGGAAAGTCTCTAAAATTCCAAGGGAATCCCTGCATTAAATTGGGGCTTGATTATCTCTTCTCCACAGAGGTGCCTTGTTCCCTGGCTCCAGCTGCATGGCATCCTGAGGGGAAATTGTTGCTCTGTTTTCAGCATCGGCTGTTTGGCCTTGATGATGCACTCCATGATGAATTGATGCTGCCAAGGAGGCATATATGTGCTGCATTTCAAGCCACAAAAGTATGTGAGCTAAATCTCCCAATTCATCTCTCAGGAACAACTGCCCGAGGACAGGGCTCTCTCTGAAGGCTCTGGTGACAGATTTAACTCAACACTGGCACCTTGTTTTAGAAAATGCTTCTTCAGCCAGCAAAATAATTCTCATCAGGACACATCAAGAGACACCTCTGTTTGGGGAGAGGTGGGGGAGAGGTGAGGGAGATTAGGTCCACCCATCATTTGTTCACCTGTGCAAATGTGTTTCTACTGTGTGGGCCCATCACTGAACACACGGCACACATGTCAGTGAATTAGACACAGGACCTGCCCTTGAAGAATTCACAGAGTAACAGAGAGAAGGATGTGTGAACCTGTGGTTAACATACAGTGGTAGGTGCCATAGAGAGGAATGTGCAAAGGGTTATGGGACCACAGATGGAGGGACTAATCCTCCAGCTCCTTCCAGACTCAGCTCGAGAATCTTCCTACCCTATTTCTGTACACCACTCCTCTCTCTTCACTTCCCACATTACGTTGGCATTGTCTGCTCTTGGGTTCCTCTCCCCAACAAGGCTTTAAGCCAGGGTGTCTCAACTTCAGTACTATTGACATTTCGGGCCAGATGAATGTTTGACTAAGGGAGGGGCTGTCCTGGAACTTTGCAGAATGTTCAACAGCATCCCTGACCCCCTACCCACTACATGCCAGTGTCACACACATGTATATACACACACAGCACACACTCACATACATTATAATAACCAAAAACGTCTCTAGACATTGCCAATGTCCCCAGCTGAGAACTTCCTATAAACTCTAGCAAGGCAGTAACTACATTTTTTTCCTCGCTGATTCCTGGTGCCTTGGACAAGCCTGGCACTGTGAACCAAACAGAACTTTGCTTGGAGGGATAAGGAAAAGCCTTGTGTTAAAGAAGTATCAGATTTGGATTTTGAAGGATAGAGAGGAATAATCTATGTCAGCACTCTCCTGCAGAACTTTCTGTGATCATGGAAATATTCTATATACTTTCTAATACAGTAGGCACTACCATATGCAGCCTTTGAGCACCTGAAACGTGTGAACAAGAAACTGAATTTTTAGGGTCTTCCCTGTGGTCCACTGGTTAAGAGTCTGCCTTTCAATGCAAGGGACGTGGGTTCGATCCCTGGGCGGGGAATTAAGATCTCACATGCCGCAGGGCAACTAAGCCTGTGCATTGCAACTGCTGAGCCTGTGTGCTCAGGAGCCCATGAGCCACAACTAGAGAAAAGCCCGCACCACATCTAGGGAAGCCCCACACTACAATGAAAGAGCCCATGCACTGCGACAAAAAGATCCCACATGCCACAACTAAGACTTGACACAGACAAATAAATAAACATAAAATTATTTTTTTAAAAAACTGAACTTTTAATTTCATTCAGTTTTAATTTCTTTAAATTTCCAAGGCTACATGTGGCTAGAAGCTGCCATATTGGATAGCACAGCTCTAAGCATTGAGTAGCCCGCCTCACTGTAGGCACTACTCACCAAATGTGAGTTTGGGTTTGGATAATTTCCCAGATATTCAGAAACATATTTACACTACCAGTTTCTCTAACCATTATCCAAGCCTAAAGCAATATGTTATGGAATAAAATGAATATTATCATGCTTTATTCTACAGAGGTGATAAAGGAGCCTCACCCCACCAATCACAAAGCAACCAGGGACAACATTCTTGAGGGGCTTGAAGATGGATGCTGGTGGAATTCTCAGAATCACCCCATTTATTTAAAAGCAGTCCATCCATCTATCTATCCTTTCACACTTTTATCCAAGAAGCACATATTGAGAAACTGCCATGAGTTCTCACTGACATCACAAAAAAATATGCAGAACAGTCAGAGAGACAAATGTGTAAACAACTAACTAGAACACATTACAAGGAGAGCAGTGATGGAGTCCTGTGCGTGAGACCTTAAGTGCCTGACATGGATAGAGAAAGCTCGACAGCGAAGCTGATGCTAAGCTGAGCCTTAGAGTTAGGGAGACAACTAGGTGAGTCACTTTTCTAAATGTATCTGAACTATAAAAAAAAAAAATCACCTAGAGGCTTTTTTTTAAAATAAATTCTCTGGCTTCTTCTCTGGAAATTCCTGGCATAAAGCTTAGAGTTTCACACATTTAGCAAGCACCCCTGGAAAATCTAGGAAAGAGGTGTTAGGGGGATGGAACCAATAATTTCCATGTGTAGATAGGAACAATGACAGGTCTTAGTGATGGTCCTGATACCTGATATGTACCAATATATCATACCTGCCATATAATAAATAGTGGGAGTTTAAAAATAGGCATTTTTTTCTCAGATATCAAAAGCAATTGGAAACGTGGGAGATTAAGAAAAGTAAAAGAATTAAAGAGAAAAGAAAAGCCTATACATAGGCCCACCATCCAGACCTGATCATTGTCTGATATTTTTGATAAATATTTTGCTGATCTTTTTCTTTGTATACACATACACACACACAAAACTGGAATAATACTGTACCTATTCTGCTTTTAAATAAACTTTTCTATTTTAGAATAACTTTAGATTTAAAGTTGAGAAGGTGGAGATAGCCTCATCCACCAGAGGGCAGACAGCAGAAGCAAGAAGAACTACAATCCTACGGCCCATGGCACAAAAAACACATTCACAGAAAGACAGACAAGATGAAAAGGCAGAGGGCTATGTACCAGATGAAGGAACAAGATAAAACCCCAGAAAAACAGCTAAATGAAGTGGAGATAGGCAACCTTCCAGAAAAAGAATTCAGAATAATGATAGTGAAGATGATCCAGGACCTCAGAAAAAGAATGGAGGCAAAGATCGAGAAGATGCAAGAAATGTTTAACAAATACCTAGAAGAATTAAAAAACAAACAAACAGAGATGAACAATACAATAACTGAAATGAAAACTACACTAGAAGGAATCAATAGCAGAATAACTGAGGCAGAAGAACAGATAAGTGACCTGGAAGACAGAATGGTGGAAGTCACTGCTGTGGAACAGAATAAAGAAAAAAGAATGAAAACAAATGAAGACAGCCTAAGAGACCTCTGGGACAACATTAAATGCAACAACATTCGCATTATAGGGGTCCCAGAAGGAGAAGACAGAGAGAAAGGACCTGAGAAAATATTTGAAGAGATAATAGTCGAACACTTCCCTAACATGGGAAAGGAAATAGCCACCCAAGTCCAGGAAGTGCAGAGAGTCACATACAGGATAAACTCAAGGAGAAACACACCGAGACACATAATAATCAAATTGGCAAATATTAAAGACAGAAAAATTATTGAAAGCAACAAGGGAAAAATGACAAATAACATACAAGGGAACTCCCATAAGGTTAACAGCTGATTTCTCAGCAGAAACTCTACAAGCCAGAAGGGAGTGGCATGATATACTTAAAGTGATGAAAGGGAAGACCTACAACCAAGATTACTCTACCCAGCAAGGATCTCATTCAGATTCGATGGAGAAATCAAAAGCTTTACAGACAAGCAAAAACTAGGGAATTCAGCACCACCAAACCAGCTCTAAAACAAATGCTAAAGGAACTTCTCTAAGTAGGAAACACAAGAGAAGAAAAGGACCTACAAACACAACCCAAAACAATTAAGAAAATGGTCATAGGAACATACATATCAATAATTACCCTAAACGTGAATGGATTGAATGCTCCAACCAAAAGACACAGGCTTGCTGAATGGATACAAAAATAAGACCAATATATATGCTGTCCACAAAAGACCCACTTCAGACCTAGGGACACATACAGACTGAAAGTGAGGGGATGGAAAAAGATATTCCATGCAAATGGAAATCAAAAGAAAGCTGAAGTAGCAATACTCATATCAGATAATATAGATTTTAAAATAAAGAATGTTACAAGAGACAAGGAAGGACACTACATAATGATCAAGGGATAAGTCCAAGAAGAAGATATAACAATTATGAATATATATGCACCCAACATAGGAGCACCTCAATACATAAAGCAACTGTTAACAGCTATAAAAGAGGAAATTGACAGTAACACAATAATAGTGCAGGACTTTAACACCTCAATTACACCAATGGACAGATCATCCAAAATGAAAATAAATAAGGAAACAGAAGCTTAAAATGACACAATAGACCAGATAGATTTAATTGATATATATAGGACATTCCATCTAAAAACAGCAGACTACACTTTCTTCTCATGTGTGCACGGAACATCCTCCAGGATAGATCACAGCTTGGGTCACAAATCAAGCCTCAGTAAATTTAAGAAAATTGAAATCGTATCAAGCATCTTTTCTGACCACAATGCTATGAGATTAGAAATCAATTACAGGGAGTAAAACATAAAAAACACAAACATATGGAGGCTAAACAATACGTTACTAAATAACCAAGAGATCACTGAAGAAATGAAAGAGGAAATCAAAAACTACCTAGAGACAAATGACAATGAAAACACGATGATCCACAACCTATGGGATGCAGCAAAAGCAGTTCTAATAGGGAAGTTTGTAGCTATACAAGCTTACCTCAAGAAACAATAAAAATCTCAAATAAACAATATAATCTTAAACCTAATGGAACTAGAGAAAGAAGAACAAACAAAACCCAAAGTTAGCAGAAGGAAAGAAATCATAAAGATCAAAGCAGAAATAAATGAAATAGAAACAAAGAAAACAATAGCAAAGATCAATACAACTGAAAGCTCGTTCTTTGAGAAGATAAACAAAATTGATAAACCATTAGCCAGACTCATCAAGAAAAAGAGGGAGAAGACTCAAATCAGTAAAATTAAAAATGAAAAAGAAGTTCCAACAGACACCGCAGAAATACAAAGCATCCTAAGAGACTAGTACAAGCAACTCTATGTCAATAAAATGGAAAACCTGCAAGAAATGGACAAATTCTTAGAAAGGTATAACCTTGCCAGGCTGAACTAGGAAGAAATAGAAAATATGAACAGACCAATCACAAGTAATGAAATTGAAACTGTGATTAAAAATCTTCCAACAAACAAAAGTCCAGGACCAGATGGCTTCTAAGGTGAATTCTATCGAATATTTAGAGAAGAGGTAACGTGCATCCTTCTCAAACTCTTCCAAAAATTAAGGAGGAAGGAACACTCCCAAACTCATTCTATGAGGCCATCATCACCCTGATACCAAAACCAGCAAGGACTCTATAAAAAAAGAAAGTTACAAACCAATATCACTGATGAATATAGACGCAAAATTCCTCAAGAAAATACTAACAAACAGAATCCAACAACACATTAATAGGTTCATACACCATGATCAAGTGGGATTTATCCCATGGTTGCAAGGATTCTTCAATATATGCAAATCAATGTGATACACCATATTAATAAATAGAAGGAGAATATCCATATGATCATGTCAATAGATGCAGAAAAAGCTTTTGACAAAATTCAACATCCATTTATGATAAAAACTCTCCAGAAAGTGGGCATACAGGGAACCTACCTCAACGTAATAAAGGCCATATACGACAAACCCACAGCAAACCTCATTCTCAGTGGTGAAAAACTGAAAGCATTTCCTCTAAGATCAGGAACAAGACAAGGATGTCCACTCTCACCTCTAATATTCAATATAGTTTTGGAAATTCTAGCCACAGCAATCAGAGAAGAAAAAGGAATAAAAGGAAATTAAATTGGAAAAGAAGTAAAACTGTCACTGTTTGCAGATGACATGATACTATACACATAGAATCCTAAAGATGCCACCAGATTACTATTAGAGCTAATCAATGAATTTGGTAAAGTTGCAAGATACAAGATTAATGCACAGAAATCTCTTGCATTCCTATACACTACTGATGAAAAATCTGACAGAAAAATTATGGAAACACTCCCATTTACCACTGCAACAAAAAGAATAAAATACTTAGGAATAAACCTACCTAAGGAGACAAAAGACCTGTATGCAGAAAACTATAAGACACTGATGAAAGAAATTAAAGATGATACCAACAGATGGAGAGATATACCATGTTCTTTGATTGGAAGAATCAATACTGTGAAAATGACTATACTACCCAAAACAATCTACAGATTCACTGCAATCCCTATCAAATTACCAATGGCATTTTTTTACAGAACTAGAACAAAAAATCTTAAAATTTGTATGGAGACACAAAAGACCCCAAATAGCCAAAGCGGTCTTGCGGGAAAAAAACGGAGCTGGTGGTATCAGACTCCCTGACTTCAGACTATACTACAAAGCTACAGTAATCAAGACAATATGGTACTCGCACAAAAACAGAAACATAGATTAATGGAAGAGGATAGAAAGCCCAGAGATAAACCCATGCACCTATGGTCAACTAATCTATGACAAAGGAGGCAAGGATATACAATGAGAAAAGACAGTCTCTTCAATAAGTGGTGCTGGGAAAACTGGACAGCTACATGTAAAACAGTGAAATTAGAACACTCCCTAACACCATACAAAAAAATAAACTCAAAATGGATTAGAGACCTAAATGTAAGACCAGACACTATAAAACTCTTAGAGGAAAACATAGGAAAAACATTCTTTGACATAAATCACAGCAAGATCTTTTTTGATCCACCTCCTAGAGTAATGGAAACAAAAACAAAAATACACAAATCAGACCTAAGGAAACTTCAAAGCTTTTGCACAGCAAAGGAAACCATAAACAATACGAAAAGACAACCCTCAGAATGAGAGAAAATATTTGCAGACGAATCAACAGACAAAGGATTAATCTCCAAAATATACAAACAGCTCATGCAGCTCAATATTAAGAAAACAAACAACCCAATCCAAAAATAGGCAGAAGACCTAAATAGACATTTCTCCAAGGAAGACATACAGACGGCTAAGAAGCAAATTGAAAGCTGCTCAACATCGCTAATTATTAGAGAAATGCAAATCAAAACTACAATGAGGTATCACCTCACACCAGTTAGAATGGGCATCAGAAACTCTACAACAACAAATGCTGGAGAGGGTGTGGAGAAAAGGGAACCCTCTTGCACTGTTGGTGGGAATGTAAATGGATACATCCACTATGGATAACAGTATGGTGGTTCCTTAAAAAACTAAAAATAGAATTATCATATGATCCAGCAATCCCACTACTGGGCATATACCCATAGAAAACCATAATTCTTTTTTTCTTTTTTTTTTTTTTTTTTGCGGTACGCAGCCCTCTCACTGTTGTGGCCTCTCCCGTTGTGGAGCACAGGCTCCGGATGCGCAGGCTCAGAGGCCATGGCTCACGGACCCAGACGCTCCGCGGCATGTGGGATCTTCCCGGACCGGGGCACGAACCCGTGTCCCCTGCATCAGCAGGCGGACTCTCAACCACTGCAACACCAGGGAAGCCCCCAACATTATTTTTGAGAACCATTCATGTAGGTCTACATAGAACTAGCTAGCTCCTTTCTTTTAACTTCTATATAGTATTCTATAGCATGACTGTAGGATATTTAATTCATTCTCTTCCTTTACACACATACAGGAGACTCTCGAAAGTACATACCTCAAAGTAGAATTGCTGGTTTGTAGGGTATAGGCCTTCCAGTATGGTTGTACAACTTCACACTCCAGAAACGATGTTTAAGTTTGTTTCCTTGCATTCTCAACAACAATTAGTATCAGAAGACTTTTTAATTTTTTCCAATGTTAGGAAAGTGAAATTAAATCTCATTAGTATTTTATTTTGAATTTTCCTGATTACTAGTGAACTTGAACATCATCTCAAGTATTCATTAGTCATGTGGTTTCTTTTACCGTGAATTGCTTGTTCATCTTTTTGCCCACTTTTCTATTGGGTGTTGTTGTTTTTTTTTTAATTAACTTAATAGCATTTTTTTTCACATTTTTGGAGTAATAATCCTTTTCTTATTGTACATGTTACAAATATATTGTTTCAGTCTGTTGTTTGTCTTTTAACATTACTACTATCTCATTTGTCATTTGGAAGCTTACATTTTGACATGGTGAAAGTTAACAATTTTTTAAATTTATGCTTTTTAATGTATTGTTTAAAATATATAAAATACATTTCTCTACCCTAATACCTTAAAAATATTCCCTCTGTTTTCTTCTAATTGTTACAATTTTTGTTTTTAATGGTTAGGTCTTTAATCTACATGAAATTTCTTTTTTTCATGTAAGATGAAAATCTAACTTTCTTTGTGTAGGAAGCACAGCTACCTGGTCCCTTTGATTAAGTCATTCATCCTTTCCTTTCAGATCTGTAATGCCAGCTCCATTAAATAAGTTTCCATACATGTACTTGCTTTGGAATTTCTAATCTGCACAACTGATCTTTTATCTATGACTCAACCAAAGCCACACTGTTTTACTTATTTAGCTTTAAAATAAATTCTGATAATGGGTGGAATAAGCATTCCTTTCTTGTTATTCTTTTTCAGAATTACATTGGATATTTTGGGGCTTTTATTCTATCACATTAATTTTGAGATAACTTTACAAGTTTTATGAAAAACCATGTTAGGATTTTTATTGGAATTGCATTAAAAATTTAGATTTATTTGAAGGAGCGTTACCATCCTTACCATATTGAATCTTCCTATTCATGAGTACTGTATATCTGTTTACTTTTTTAAAGGTTTTTATATGTTTTTCAATACCATTTTTGAAATTTTCTCAGCAAAAAATTTTACAAAGTTTTTGTTTTATTTACTCGTAGGCATCAAATTACTTTTATTGCTAAATTAGATTTTTTTCAATTTCTTTGTATAATGCTAGTCTGTGGAAATGCTATGTTTTTGTTTTTGTTTTTTTGTGGTACGGGGCCTCTCACTGTTGTGGCCTCTCCCGTCGCCGAGCACAGGCTCCAGACGCTCAGGCCCAGCAGCCATGGCTCACGGGCCGAGCCGCTCCGCAGCACGTGGGATCCTCCCGGACCGGGGCATGAACCTGCATCCCCTGCATCGACAGGTGGACTCTCAACCACTGCGCCACCAGGGGAGCCCTGCTATTTGTTTTTGAAGGTAGTTTTATATGATCTATCCTGTTGAGTGATTTTATTAGTTCTGAAGAATTTCTTAGGTTTTCTAAATAGACAATCACACCATGAATGAATAATGATAATTTATATTAGATGTAATTATAACACAGTATTGATGATGTGGTAGTGGATATCTTTGTCTTGTTTTTGACTTTAATGGAAAGCTTCTAAGCACTTGTTTTATGTAATATGATAAAATTGATTATGATATGATGTACGTTTTTGTCAGATGCCTTTTTTTCAAGTCAAGGATGTTCAAGTTTTCTTCTATCTACACTTTGTTAAGAATTGTCTTTTTAAGTCACAAATTAGTTCTAAATTTTCTTGAAAGCTTAGTCTGCACCTTTTCAGTGATCATGTGGATTTTTTTTTTTTTTTGTCTCTTTTACCCTGCTAACATGGTGAATTACACTGACAGATTTTCTTAAGTTAAAACTTCTGTACATCTCTGGGATAAATCATGCTAGGTTATATTTTTTAAATGTATTCTTCTATTCAGCTAAACTGGATCTGTTAATATTTTACTTGGATTTTTTACATCTATGTTTATAAGTGAGTTTGGCATGTGGTTTTCTTTTTTATAGTGTCTTTGGTTTGGGAAGCAAATTATATTGTCTCATAAAATAAACAGAATGGCTTTGTCTACTTGTCTACTCTCTGGAACAGTTTGTATAAGATAGGAATTATCTGTTCCTTGACTATAGTAAAACTCAGCTGTAAATCTTTCTGGCTCTGTTTCCTTTTTAGGGAGGACATTTTTGACTACCGATGCAATCTCTTGTTATTTTGTCACTACCATATTAGCAGTAGGTAACACTTACACAGTACGAGGCCCTTGTTCTAATCTAAGCATTTCAACAACAAATATTTATTTAATCAACACAACAGTCTTATGATCTAGGTGTAGTTATTATTCCCATTTTACATATGAGGAAACTCAGGCAAAGAAAAGTTAGGTAGCTTGCTGAAGTTCACACAGTTAACAGCAGAGCCAAAATCAAACACAGGCAGTCTGGCTGTAGGAGCTATGCTCTTAACCACTATAATATAGTAAATTTTTCTATTCATTTTGGGATAAATGGTCTTAATTTACATAGTTCTAGAAAATTATACCTTTCTTTCAAATGTTCAAAATTATTGGCATAATGGTGTTATTAACATGATATTTAAAGATCTCTACTGTGCATTTTTTACCCCTAACATTGTTTTATTTCTGCCTTCTCTTTTTCTTCATGAGTCTTGCTAAAACTATTTTCTACCGGTCTCTCCCCACAAAGAGCCAGATTTTAATTGTAGGATGTATAGATTTGCTTTAAAAATAATACAGCAAGGAATATATATATATATATATATATATATATATATAAAATCTGAAAAAGAATATATATATATATATATATAATCTGAAAAAGAATGTATATATTCTTTTCCCATATAGGTTATTGCAAAATATTGAGTATAGTTCCCTCTGCTATACACTAGGTCCTTGTTGTTTATCTATTTAATATATAGTACTGTGTATATGTTACTCCCAAATTCCTAATTTACCCCTCCCCTCCAACCTTTTCCCTTTGGTAACTGTAAGTTGTTTTCTATGTCTGTGAGTCTGTTTCTGTTTTGTAAATAAAATTTTTTTGTATCATTCCTTTAGTGTCCACATATAAGGGATATCATGATATTTGTCTTTCTCTGTCTGATTTACTTCGCTTAGTATGATAATCTCTAGGCCCAACCATGTTGCTGCAAATGGCATTATTTCATTCTTTTTTATGGCTGAATAATATTGCATTGTGTATATATACCACATCTTCTTTATCCATTCATCGGCTGATAGACACTTAGGTTGTTTCTATGTCTTGGCTATTGTGAATAGTGCTGAACATAGGGGTGCCTTTATCTTTTTTGATTTATAGTTTTGTCTGGATGTGTGTGTAGAAGTGAGATTGCTGAATCACATGACAACTCTGCTTTTAGTTTTTTAAGGAACTCCATACTGTTTTCCATAGTGGCTGCCCCAACTTACATTCCCATCAACATTATAGGAGGGTTCCTCTTTTTTTTCCACACCTTTTTTTTCCAGCATTTGCTATTTGTAGACTTTTTAACCATGGTCATTCTGACCCGTGTGAGGTGGTACCTCATTGCGGTTTTGATTTGCATTTCTCTAATAATTAACGATGATAAACATCTTTTCATGTGTCTATTGGCCATCTATATGTCTTCTTTGGAGAAGTGTCTATTTAGGTCTTCACCCATTTTTCAATTTTGTTTGTTGTTGTTGTTATTGAGTTGTATGAGCTTAAACAACGAATATTAGTTTAGATTTACAACATATTTTACTAATTTCTTTACTCATCTTTGCTTTGTTCAGTGGGTTTGTTTTCTGTTATACTGAAGTACATTCTTTAGTAGCTCTTTCAGCAAGGGTCTGTGGGCAGTAAACCCTCATTATATTTGAATTTTTAAATTTATCACTCATTCTTCAAAGTTCATTTAGCTGCACATAGATTATTCTTCATTATTCTTTTCTCTCAAGACTTTAAAGATATTATTCAATTTTTTTCTCACTTATTCTACAGGCAGTGTTATTGCTTCTTTGCAGGTGGTCTGCAAGTCTACACTTCTTTCTGGAAATCTTTTAAGATTTTCCCTTATACTTGATGTTCTATAATTTCATCAAACTGTATTAAGTATGAAACTTTCTTATTTATTCTCCTTGTGATTTTTTTTTCACTCTAAGAATGTATGTTCCAATTTTGGAACATTTGAAGGCATTATCTCTTGAAAATTGCCTCCATCTTCTACCTGTTCTTTGTATTTCCTATTTCTGGAACTTCTACCAAATGTGTGGTGAGGTGTCTCATTTTACACTCCACGTGTAGCTCTTTGTACTGCATTCTAAATCTACTGATTTCCTAAAGTCTGCTTTCTGATTTATTAATCCTCTCTTTGTCTGGTTAACAAATCGATTGAGGTATTTATTTCAATGATTCTATTTTTAATTTTCAGGATTTATATTTGGTTCTCTTTTAACTCATCAATTCTCTTCCAGATTTGGGGAAAATAGCTTAGATACAGTACTCACTTTACACTAAAATATAATATAGATGGATGCACAGGACTATAGAAAAGAAAATAAAAACCAAGAAAAGGTCATATTTGTCAAATATCTAGACAGGGATAGATTTTCTAGGTTTCAAATCACACTCTGCTTTAGTAACATTAAAAGAAAACAGTGATAATTTGAATATATAAACTTAAAATTTCTGAAGCTGAAAAGACAACATAAACAAAATTTAAAAGCACATGGTAAATTAGAGACATAGGTACCAAAGTATGACAAATTATTAATATCTTTAAAATACAAAAGCCTTTGGGTTTCCCTGGTGGCGCAGTGGTTGAGAGTCCACCTGCCAATGCAGGGGACACGGGTTCATGCCCCAGTCCGGGAGGATCCCACATGCCGCGCAACGGCTGGGCCCATGAGCCATGGCCGCTGAGCCTGTGCGTAGAGCCTGTGCTCCGCAACGGGAGAGGCCACGACAGTGAGAGGCCCGCGTACCACAAAAAAAAAAAAAAAAAAAAAGCCTTACAGAAGTCAAGAAAAACACAAACAAAAAATACAAATGGCAAGAAGGACATGCTCTCACTCCCTCTTGTGAGAACACCAGAATCACAACTAACTGCTGAACAGTCATCGACAGGAAGACACTGGAACTTACCAAAAAAGATACCCCACATACAAAGACAAAGGAGAAGCCACAATGTGATGGTAGGAGGGGCACAATCCCAATAAAATCAAATCCCATAACTGCGGGGTGGGTGACCCACAAACTGAAAACACTTATACAACAGAATTCCACCCACTGCAGTGAAGATTCTGAGCCCCATGTCCGGCTTCCCAACCTGGGGGTCCAGCAGTGGGAGGAGGAATTCCTAGAGAATCAGACTTTGAAATCTAGTGGGATTTGATTGCAAGACTTCGACAGGACTAGGGGAAACAGACTCCACTCTTGGAGGGCACACACAAAGTAGGGTGCGCATTGGGACACAGGGGAAGGAGCAGTGACCCCAGGGGAGGCTGAACCAGACCTACCTGCTGGTGTTGGAGGGTCCCCTGCAGAGGCGGGGGATGGCTCTGTCTCATCATGAGGACAGGGACACTGGTGGAGGAAGTTCTGGGAAGTACTCCTTTGTCTCAGCACTCCCAGAGTCCACCATTAGCCTTACCAAGGAGCTCAGAAAGGCTCCAGTGTTGGGTCACCTCAGGCCAAACAACCAACTGGGAGGGAACAAGCCCCATTCATCAGCAGTCAAGTGGATTAAAGTTTTACTGCCCTCTGTCCACCAGAGAAACAGCCAGCTCCACCCACCGCCAGTCCCTTCCATCAGAAAACTTGCAGAAGTCTCTTAGACAGCCTCATCTACCAGAGGGCAGACAGCAGAAGCAAGAAGAACTACAATCCTGAAGTTTCCAATCCTGTGGAACAAAAACCACATTTACAGAAAGATAGACAAGATGAAAAGGCAGAGGGCTATGTACCAGATGAAGGAACAAGATAAAACCCCAGAAAAACAGCTAAATGAAGTGGAGATAGGCAACCTTCCAGAAAAAGAATTCAGAATAATGATAGTGAAGATGATCCAGGACCTCAGAAAAAGAATGGAGGCAAAGATCGAGAAGATGCAAGAAATGTTTAACAAATACCTAGAAGAATTAAAAAACAAACAAACAGGGATGAACAATACAATAACTAAAATGAAAACTACACTAGAAGGAATCAATAGCAGAATAACTGTGCAGAAGAATGGATAAGTGACCTGGAAGACAGAATGATGGAATTCAGTGCCATAGAACAGAATAAAGAAAAAAGAATGAAAGGAAATGAAGACAGCCTAAGAGACCTCTGGGACAACATGAAAGGCCACAACATTCGCATTGTAGGGGTCCCAGAAGGAGATGAGAGAGAGAAAGACCCAAGAAAATATCTGAAGAGATTATAGTCAAAAATGTCCCTAACATGGGAAAGGAAATAGCCACCCAAGTCCAGGAAGTGCAGAGTCACATACAGGATAAACCCAAGGAGAAACATGCTGAGACACATAGTAATCAAATTGGAAAAAATAAAAGACAAAGAAAAATTATTGAAAGCAGCAAGGGAAAAATGACAAATAATATATAAGGGAACGCCCATAAGGTTAACAGCTGATTTCTCAGCAGAAACTCTACAAGCCAGAAGGGAGTGGCATGATATACTTAAAGTGATGAAAAGGAAGACCTACAACCAAGATTACTCTACCCAGCAAGGATCTCATTCAGATTCGATGGAGAAATCAAAAGCTTTACAGACAAGCAAAAGCTAGGGAATTCAGCACCACCAAACCAGCTCTAAAACAAATGCTAAAGGAACTTCTCTAAGTAGGAAACACAAGAGAAAAAAAGGACCTACAAAAACAAACCCAAAACAATTAAGAAAATGGTCATAGGAACATACATATCAATAATTACCCTAAACGTGAATGGATTGAATGCTCCAACCAAAAGACACAGGCTTGCTGAATGGATACAAAAATAAGACCCATATATATGCTATCTACAAAAGACCCACTTCAGACCTAGGGACACATACAGACTGAAAGTGAGGGGATGGAAAAAGATATTCCATGCAAATGGAAATCAAAAGAAAGCTGAAGTAGCAATACTCATATCAGATAATATAGATTTTAAAATAAAGAATGTTACAAGAGACAAGGAAGGACACTACATAAGGATCAAGGGATAAGTCCAAGAAGAAGATATAACAATTATGAATATATATGCACCCAACATAGGAGCACCTCAATACATAAGGCAACTGTTAACAGCTATAAAAGAGGAAATTGACAGTAACACAATAATAGTGCGGGACTTTAACACCTCAATTACACCAATGGACAGATCATCCAAAATGAAAATAAATAAGGAAACAGAAGCTTAAAATGACACAATAGACCAGATAGATTTAATTGATATTTATAGGACATTCCATCCCAAAACAGCAGACTACACTTTCTTCTCAAGTGTGCACGGAACATCCTCCAGGATAGATCACATCCTGGGTCACAAATCAAGTCTCAGTAAATTTAAGAAAACTGAAATCATATCAAGCATCTTTTCTGACCACAATGCTAGGAGATTAGAAATCAATTACAGGGAACAAAACGTAAAAATCATAAACACATGGAGGCTAAACAATACCTTACTAAATAACCAAGAGATCACTGAAGAAATCAAAGAGGAAATCAAAAAAT
Organism: Pseudorca crassidens; assembly: GCF_039906515.1. Lineage (NCBI taxonomy): Eukaryota > Metazoa > Chordata > Mammalia > Artiodactyla > Delphinidae > Pseudorca > Pseudorca crassidens. The sequence goes on along the minus strand of NC_090304.1, from coordinate 71,104,423 downwards.
ACCTAGAGACAAATGACAATGAAAACACGACAATCCAAAACCTATGGGATGCAGCAAAAGCAGTTCTAAGAGGGAAGTTTATAGCTATACGAGCCTACCTCAAGAAACAAGAAAAATCTCAAATAAACAATATAACCTTAAATCTAAAGGAACTAGAGAAAGAAGAACAAACAAAACCCAAATTTAGCAGAAGGAAAGAAAACATAAAGATCAGAGCAGACATAAATAAAATAGAAAGAAAGAAAACAATAGCAAAGATCAATAAAACTGAAAGCTCGTTCTTTGAGAAGATAAACAAAACTGATAAATCATTAGCTAGACTCATCAAGAAAAAGAGGGAGAGGACTCATCATCAAGAAAAAGAGGGAGAGGACTCAAATCAATAAAATTAGAAGTGGAAAAGGAGAAGTTACGACACCGCAGAAATACAAAGCATCCTAAGAGACTACTACAAGCAACTCCATGCCAATAAAATGGAAAACTTGGAAGAAATGGACAAATTCTTAGAAAGGTATAAACTTCCAAGACTGAACCAGGAAGAAATAGATAATATGAACAGACCAATCACAAGTAATGAAATTGAAACTGTGATTGAAAATCTTCCAACAAACAAAAGTCCAGGACCAGATGGCTTCAAAGGTGAATTCTACTGAACATTAAGAGAAGCACTAACACCTACCCTTCTCAAACTCTTCCAAAAATTTAAGGAGGAAGGAACACTCCCAAACTCATTCTATGAGGCCACCATCACCCTGATACCAAAAAAAGACAAATATACTACAAAAAAAGAAAGTTACAGACAAATATCACTGATAAATATAGATGTAAAAATCCTCAACAAAATACTAGCAAACAGAATCCAACAACACATTAAAAGGTTCATACACCATGATCAAGTGGGATTTATCCCAGGGATGTAAGGATTCTTCAGTATACGCAAATCAATCAATGTGATACACCATATTAACAAATTAAAGAAGAAACACCATATGATCATCTGAATAGATGCAGAAAAAGCTTTTGACAAAATTCAACACCCATTTATGATAGAAACTCTCCAGAAAGTGGGCATACAGGGAACCTACCTTAACATAATAAAGGCCATATACAACAAACCCACAGCAAACATCATTCACAATGGTGAAAAACTGAAAGCATTTCCTCAAAGATCAGGAACAAGACAAGGATGTCCACTCTCACCACTATTATTAAAGATAGTTTTGGAAGTCCTAGCCATGGCAATCAGAGAAGAAAAAGAAATAAAAGGAATACAAATTGTAAAAGAAGTAAAACTGTCACTGTTTGCAGATGACATGATACAATACATAAAGAATCCTAAAGATGCCACCAGAAAAGTACTAGAGCTATCAATGAATTTGGTAAAGTTGCAGGATACAAAATTAATGCACAGAAATCTCTTGCATTCCTATATACTAATGATGAAAAATCTGAAAGAGAAATTAACGAAACACTCCAATTTACCATTGCAACAAAAAGAATAAAATAACTAGGAATAAACCTACCTAGGGAGACAAAAGACCCGTATGCAGAAAACTGTAAGACACTGATGAAAGAAATTAAAGATGATACCAACAGATTGAGAGATATACCATGTTCTTGGATTGGAGGAATCAATATTGTGAAAATGACTATACTACCCAAAGCAATCTACAGATTGAATGCAATCCCTACCAATTACCAACCTTTTGCACAGCAAAGGAAACCATAAACAAGACAAAAAGACAATCCTCAGAATGGGAGAAAATATTTGCAAATGAATCAACAAAGGATTAATCTCCAAAATATATAAACAGTTCATGCAGATCAATATTAAAAAAACAAACAACCCAATCCAAAAATGGCAGAAGACCTAAATAAACATTTCTCCCAAGAAGACATACAGATGGCCAAGAAGCACATGAAAAGCTGCTCAACATTACTAATGGTTAGAGAAATGCAAATCAAAACTACAAGAAGGTATCACCTCACACCAGTTAGAACGGGCATCATCAGAAACTCTACAAACAACAAATGCTGGAGACAGTGTGGAGAAAAGGGAACCCTCTTGCACTGTTGCTGGGAGTGTAAATTGATACAGCCACTATGGAGAACAGGACGGAGTTTCCTTAAAAAACTAAAAAATAGAATTACCATATGACCCACAATCCCACTACTGGGCATATACCTAGAGAAAACCATAGTTCAAAAAGACACATGACCCCAATGTTCACTACAGCACCATTTATAATAGTCAGGTCATGGAAACAACCTAAATGCCCTTCGACAGATGAATGGATAAAGAAGATGTGGTATATATATATAATGGAATATTACTCAGCCATAAAAAGAAACGAAATTGGGTCGTTTGTAGAGACGTGGATGGATCTAGAGACACTCATACAGAGTGAAGTAAGTCAGAAAGAGACAAACAAATATCGTATATTAACGCATATATGTGGAACCTAGAAAAATGGTACAGATGAATCGGTTTGCAGGACAGAAATTGAGACACTGATGTGGAGAACAAACGTATGGACACAAAGGGGCAAAAGCCGTGGGGGTGGGGGTGGGGGTGATGAATTGGGAGATTGGGATTGACATGTATACACTGATGTGCATAAAATGGATGACTAATAAGAACCTGCTCTATAAAAAAATAAAATTCAAAAAATATATATATATATATAAATGGCTAATACACATTTTCAAATTGTTTTCCTTTGCCAGTAATCAAATATATATAAATAAAAACAAACTATCTGACATCTACCATATTAACAACATATTTTGCTTCTAATGAGAATATACAAAACTTGTTAGCTGTGAGAGCCTAAGATATGACATTTTGGGGAAAAAATTTGCAATATATACCAAGCACCTAAAAAGTATTCTTTTTGATTTATTAATTTCACTTTTAAGAATCTAACCCAAGGAACCAACCCAAAATACTGTGAAGAAAAATTATGCCATCTTTTTATAGTAAGGGAAAATTCGAAACAACCTAGAGCTACAATAAAGAGCGAAATATGCAGTGGAATGGAGGAAGGATGGGCTGGGAGTTTGGGGTTAGCAGATGCAAACTATTATGTGTAGAATGGATAAACAACAAGGTCTTAGTGTACAGCACAGGGAACTATATTCAATATCCTGAAAAAGAATATGTATTTATATATATATATATATATATCACTTTGCTGTACAGCAGAAATTAACACAACATTGTAACTCAGCTATATTTCAAGAAAATAAATTTTTAAAAAGAGGGGAAATTGTTACATCCGTACAATAAAATATTATTCAATCATTAAAATTTACGCTTACCAAATTTTTAACAAAATACAAAAAACATGTTATAATCATATGTGAAAAATTAAGTATATAAAACTATATGTAGGGTATAGCTAAAGGACTAGATGAAAAGTATATATCAGAATGTTGACAGTATGTACTTCTGGGTAGTAGGTGTATTGGTGACTTTTTTTCCACCTCATTATATGTTTTTGTACATTCCAAATATTCCATAATGAAAGTCTATTATTTTTATAAATTTAAAATTAATTAAGGATTTTTTAAAACTTTCTCAGTAAATTGGAAGGAACTGGATTCCGTCTTAAATTCTTCAGTCATCCTCACTCTCTCCCCCTTCAAAACAAATCCTTTCCTCATCTTTCCTATCAGGACTGTTGGATTATCTTGGCCAGGGGGTAATGGGTCAAGTTGAAAGTGAAAAGTACAAATTTACCTGAGCAACAAAACTCAGGCATTTGACAGCACTTCTCAGAAGCAGGCATTTCATGTCTGAGATGTTGAAGTGCGTTAGGAAGAGTTAAGAGTAAACTGTCCTATGGGAAGTGGCTAACTTGAAATCCAATACTTTAAACATATGATATCTCAAGATAAATAGTTTTCTTTTAAATTTCAGGTTGTGGTCAATGGGGATTCCTAAGACTACGAATCAGCTCATTTTTATTAAAAACTTAAAAATGACTTAGTGGTTAAGGAAGTTGTGTCAGTTTGAGTCCCTCAAGAAACAGACACCAAGGCAGAATTAGACTTTTCAGAGATTTATTGAGAGAAAAGTCTGTGAAGGATGAAAGTGAGAGGGGGTAGTTAAGTAGGAAGAGCATACAGACCAAGATGCCAGTCTGATGACATCCATGAAAGGAGAGGGGGAAGGGAAGTGGGTTGGTAGGAAGAGCCCCAGACTACAGGGCAGTTCTGAGAAAGCCTTGGTCAAGTCAAAGAGGACTGCCCAATTGTGGAGTCCCATGTTGGGCAGAAATGGCCCAAATCTAGCACCTCTGCTGAGCCCAGTCAGTGGCAAGGAGCAGCCTGGGGTGAGCCTGCTCTCAACATCACCACTGCAGTGGACCCTGAGCGTAGCATCTGGAGGCTGTCAGCCAGTTGCAGGAGGTGTGATTAGTGCCCTTCATGGCTGCCATGGAAATGTATTCAAAGTATGCTCTCTTCCAGAGCCTGCTTTCCAACCCCCAAATAAAAGCAAAACCAAAAAACTCACTCCCTAAAACAGCAACTGGTAGACTGCTTATATCTACAGAAAACATTAAGCTTTCCTTTAAGCAAGATTGTGGAATTCAGAACCTAGCATAGTACCTGGCAATTACAGGGACCTGTATTTGCTGACTAAATTATGTCACTTCATGTCTCATGAAGTATAATAACATGGCGCTCTTGTTTAAACCCAGATACCCTAGACTGGACATTTCTACACATTTCTACAATGTGAACATTGTTAGGTGTCTTTACAGGTAGATACATTAAGGCTCAGAGACGTTAAGTCACTTGCCCAAGGTCATACAGCTGGTAAGTGGTGGTTCTGGGATTCAAACCCAGGATTACTGCCCTAGACCAGTAGTCCTCAACCCTGGCTAACCGTCAGCATCACCTGATGATCAGACTTCACCTCAGACCAATAAAATCATTATTTCTGGAAGTGGGCCCAGGTGCCAATGTTTTTTTACAAAGCTTTTAAATATAGGAAGTTCTAATGTTTCCATGGTTGAGCACTACTGGTCTACTCCAACCCCTTCTCATATTGCAAATTGGGTAACAGTCTCATAGAGAAGTTATCACATCCCAATCACATCCCAAAGCTAAAAGAGTTGGAACCAGAGCTCAAATGAAGAGTTTCCTAATCTATGCTGCCCTCTGGCAGCTCACTTGGGGTTGGCTATTCTTCCACAATCTGTTGTACCGCATGGACCAGGCAAAGGCAGGGGGCTCGGCCTATACGACAGTCCTTGTGTGCCCCCTGGTGGGTTAAAATGGTAAAGAGCCGCTACCTTGGACAGTGCTTAATAGGTAAAAGGATGAAGAACTCTACAGGCCTGTGGCTCGTCTCATCAACGTGCTGCATGTAGGTTTATACAAGCCGGCTGTTAGCTGGTGGCGCTTTACATCAACCTTGTACTTGGAAGGAAGAAAACCACATCGTCAACACAAAAACACAACTACTCTGGATTTATACAGTGCCTTGCCTCTAAGACTTGCTATTCAAGTCCAACTTTAAAGCATATAAGGCACTCCCTCATCTAAGAACTCTGGGAGAAGTTTTTTTTTAATCTTTTATTAAGGCAGTAGAGTCTTGTGGTTCACCTCTGAGGCTTTGGAGTCAAACACACCTGAGGACAAGTTCTAGCTCCACAATTATTAATTTTATAAACTTTGGTTAGCCACACGGCTCAGTTTCACCACCTGTAAAATGGTCATTATAATGCCTAATTCATATAGTTGTTGTGAAGAGTTAATGTGTACGTAAAGTGCTTAGCACTGTGCCTGCAATGTATTAACCCCCCCTCCACCCTTATACCCCACAAAAGGTTATTGTTACTATTACTGGAGTGGACCCATGGTGGGTGCATTTTTGCCTGGCCCGGACAAAACTCTCAAACAGGAAAAGACTGTGCTCTCTTAAATGATCTCTGCATTGGTGTCTGCTTCCCCTCATCCCTCAGAGAGAAATTTCTGCTCTCTGCTTCCCACTTCACCGCAGCCTTTCACACACTCTCTCCCCTGGGAGAAGAATCTGGAACTCTGAACTTTCCTGCATCGAAATATTCTCATTCCTGGGGCAGTCCTGTGAAAGGGATAGAAGATGAGGAGAAACCAGCAACGGAAACTGAGAATGAGTGATGGATGCAACAGGAGAGAAACCAGGAGAGTGTTATCCTAGAGGCCATGTGGAGTGTCTCAAGATGGAGGAAATGACCAACTGGGTCAAATGCTGTGACAGGTCAGGGAAGGTGAGGACTGAGAATTGACCATCGGATTTAATAAAACGGAGGTCACTGGCCACCTTGACAAAAGCAATTTTGCTCTCGTGGTTGTGGTGAAATTCTGAGTGGAGTATGGAACTGGGTTCATTTTTCTGTAAAGAGGAGCAAAGAAATGGGGTGGGAGCTGGAGGGCAAATGTTTCTGTTTTAATATGGAAGAAATAAGAGTAGATTTACAATGCTGATGGGAATAATCCAGTGCGAGAGGGAAATTGATGATGCAGAAGGGAGAGGGAAGGATTGCTAAAGCAGTGTTCTTGATAGAGCAGAGGGAACGGGATTTAGTACACCAGTGGAGGGCCTTCCACAGGAGCGCAGACACAGTTTATTTATGATAATGAGGCGAGGGGCAGGGTCTATGCACAGAGATGCCCTTAGGTGGGTAGATGGGATGGTAGTCTGTGCAAGTTCTCTCCTCATGGCGTCTGTCTTTTCTGTGCAGTAGGAAGCAAGGTCATCAATGAGAGCAGTTGCTACTAAGTGAAATAAAATTCCCTAAGAGAAATAAAATTCCCTAAGAGAACAAGTGAAATCTGAAAAAGAATATATATATATATACACACACACACACACACACACATATATATATATATCACTGAATCATTTTGCTGTACACTTGAAACTAACACAACATTGTAAATTAACTACACTTCAATTTTCAAAAAGAGAGAATAAGTGAAATATTCATTTTTAGAAATATAACTCAAAGAGTGATGGTGAAGTGGTCTACTGGGTAAGAGTCTTTGCTGAAAACCCTTAAATAATGAAATTCACATGAAATGCCAACTGAAATCTGAATAACAGTAAACACACATGTGATGCTCTGAATGTTCTTTATTTTCTAACAACTATTTAAACCACTCAACAAAACGCTCTGTAACATAATTTAAGAAAACTTCTGCAAATTTTAGTGTAGAAAGTAGACCCCGTTTGCCTACCATCAAAACATCATGCAAACATTTATTTTCTTAGAAGCTATTTAGCTTTGTAGTATTACTTTCAGATGATAGTACATTTTAATTCCGTACACCACAATAAGCATTCACTTCAAGCAAGTAACCTTTAAAATAAAACAACATACATTTCTTTTGAACCATTTCAGATTCAGTTATTTGGGGTTTTTTTCTTTTCCGTAAGTTAAAACTAAACTGAATCTCCTTCCCCCAGTCACAGCCTCGAGCTCACGGCAGATTTGTACAAAGTACACCAACGACTCCTCAGAAACCTCCGCTAGGGATGCCCGTGGTTCATGTCATCACAGGTAGAAGAGAGAATTGGCTAATTCCAAACTTGGTTCTTTATGAGTGCTTTGTGCCACCAGAAAGGTCAGCTTGTGTGCATACTGACACGGGGCTGGAACACTGATTAGGCCCTAAGGAGGAAAAAGTATTGGTAATGATTAAGAGAATAACTTCCTCTTCAAAGTGGTATTTTTTTCCTGAGTTTTTTCATCCACTAGTTTTATACAAGATAGAATGTAAGTCAATTGGAAGCAAACTCAATCAACAAAGGGCACCCTTTCTCCTGGGAACTTAAATTCACTTAGCAAGATGGGAGAGCAGAGAGGGCCAGTCTGGCTTCCCGGTGCTGGGACCTGCAAGCCACATGCTTAGGGCTGATCTAAGTTTCCTACAATTTGATGGTCCAAGGGGCTCAGAGCAAATCTTGACTTTGGACTTGGTGAGCAGCTCTGGGCCTAACGTATAGGAATACAGAACAGAGCCAAGCCTGTTACTTTCCCACCAGACACAACATCTGAGTTGTCTTCAATTGCCTCATCTGTAACTTGGAAATAACAATACCCTGATTTCCTCCCAGGCTGGCATAAGAAAATGTATATAATAAAGTCTTCTAGAAAAATTATCAACGCTAATGCATTATAGAGTTACTGCTATTTTACGCCTATGATAGACTGGGTTTCATCCACTGTGGACTTAAGAAGTCATTCATTCATTCATTCATCCTTCCTTTGTGGAAAATCAGGCATTGTGCCAGGGGTTGGGACACCAAGGTGAATCGGGTGACAACTCCCTGGTAGGCACCTCGAGTACCACTCTGTACCTAAATAAACAGCTGTCACTTACTGGCCAGTTGTAGTAGAGGTGGCACAGTTTGAATGTGAGTCTCTGCATGTGGTCGGGCTTCAGGCCGTTGTCATCATAAATGACATTATAGTAGGTGGGATTAAGGGTTCCCCGACAGGCAACCCGGCTGATCAAGTAAAAGTCATACCTGAGGGGAAAAGAAGGACTGTGAGAAAGAAAGCTCGCAGAACAGGACCAAAACTGACCACACACAGTCAAAGCTTTGTTAAAAACGGATTTTCTAACAGACTTGCCATTCAGGCCGTGTTGCTCCTGAATCCACGATGGTGCCAAGAGGTGGGTTCTGCAGAGTTCGGCCTGTTTCCATCAAGAATCGTGGCATGCACTTCTTCCTGACCACGATCACTGACAGTTTGGGGCTTGGAACAAGAGAGGCAAAATAATAAATAAATAAATAAATAAATATGGAGAGAACTAAACCAAGCCATGCAACTTTCTATTTATTTATATATATTTTTTGGTAATCTTAAAATGAAATAAATTGATCAGCGAAACGTTGCAAAACAAAGAAAAATTACCCCCAATCTCCCCTCCCCCAGAGACACAAACAATTTTTTAAATCAAGGATTGTCTTCATTTGTTGCAAAAGCGTGGTATGCTCAGTCATTTGACCAATTTATATCACTGAGGCGGGACAGGGGAGAATGGTTCACAGGACAATGAACTACAATCAGCACTTCTAAAGAAAGATTTTTCAGAATTATCCGTGGAGACAATATTTTCTTCCCATTAGCAATCATCTCTATTTTCACCTTCAGTCTTCTCAATTTCTGAATAGCAAAGGAAGAACCAGAAGTTCCTCTTATTCTTCAAATCAACGCTTCTGAATCCTGCAAAACACGCACCTGGGAGGATCGATGGACGGTCCACATACACATATGGGCCAAATGCTAAATGACCAAGTGTTAAGTCAGTATTTGGTAAAATCCAAATCCAAATCCAAATATTCCCATCATGGAAGAAACCTCTAGGATGCAAGGGTCACTGAAATTTCACTTTAAGTGTTTTAATTTTTTTTTTTTTTTTTTTGCGGTACGCGGGCCTCTCACTGTTGTGGCCTCTCCCGTTGCGGAGCACAGGCTCTGGACGCGCAGGCTCAGCGGCCATGGCTCAGGGGCCCAGCCGCTCTGCGGCATGTGGGATCTTCCCGGACCGGGGCACGAACACGTGTCCCCTGCGTCGGCAGGCGGACCCTCAACCACTGCGCCACCAAGGAAGCCCTAAGTGTTTTAATTATTTTAAAAATATATTATTAATGTTTTCAATCTTGAAACTTTTTAAAAGTTGATGTTATAGTGCAGGAGAACTAACTCCTTAGCACCGTCAGCTGCTAAATTTACTCCTGTGATCCCCAAATTGCATGGAGGTGATTCTTAATAAAATCTAACTAACCCAAGGTCAGCGGGGAATGAGAAATTTTGGCTTTGATATTTTGGATACAGCTAAAGGTGGTTCTGCCTCCAAACTATGATTCTCTCCCTCCTTTCTGATGATTACTAATGAGGTCAAGGCTCAGCTCCTTTGGGGCTCGTGGCTGCGACACTTTGGTTGACGGTGGTGACGACGGTGTAACCCTACAGACCAAGCTCTATGCACAGCAGAATAAGAGGCTTTCTGAGGATTTTAAGAAGCCAATTTAAGATCGTCATCCTCCTCCATTTTCTAGTTCTAACATTTTTCTTGCTCTTAACACTTGACACAGTCATGGAGGAAAATATACCAAGACACTGAATCTAGAAGTGTGACAGCAGAGCAAGGTACTTGGTGTTTAGCATGGTCTGATTTTCATATGTAGCCCAGCTTTCACAGCACACACACCACTCTCAGCACCTTCTGCAGACCTGAGCTGCACATCAGTGCCTGCAGGTCAGAGGCTTTTGCCCTGTGTCTTGATTTAGGCCTCAAAGTTGAAACCACAGCTTGTTTTTTCCCCTAGCATGTTAATAGGTGTGAAGCATCTTCACCTGCCAGCAGCCCTGCAGGCTTCCTGCTGAATCTCAGTGTCAGGCACCCTGGAGGATTCCTGCCTTCTTCTGGTGCCCCGACCCAGGGCCCCCAAAAGCTCATACCACCCAGACTATTTACGTAATACCATCCCAACTACCCTCCAACCTAGGGTTGGTTGTACTTGCATAATGCAGAAATGTAGTGAAACTTAACTGCATGGAAAAAAAAAGAGATGCTGGCATATAGTAATTTTAATAGTTGCGATGAATATGCTAGAACTGGAAGTGGGGGAAGGATACTAATTTGATACCTGGTATTTGAACTTGCTTCTGTCACACTGCTCAGTAGCTGTGGAACTTCATATTCAATGAGTGTTCTTAGCTGACCATCCCCTACACCGTCACGGTACACAATTATCCGTCCTGGCAAACCCTGGTTATGCTTGTACCATCTGTTCAGTGCCCCTGCAGGATTTGGTGTTAGTAAGAAAAGAATGACTTGCTTGATGCCAACAAAGAATAACATTCCCATATATTTTAACATTTAAATAGCTTGCTAGTTCAGACCATGATAAGACAGGGTAATACCTAATTTGGGTTGTATTTGCAATAATATAAAAATGGATACCTTTCCAGAACATTCCTGCAACTCTGCTATTTAAGGAATCATTATGGTTTCTATGGCATAATGTATTCTCAAACTTAGCATATCTCTTTAGTAAAATTTTAATATTTAAGCAATAAATTAAAATTTAATTCATGCAATAGACATACAAATTTCCCAAACCCATATTAATACTAATTTAGTTTCTTGAAATCTATAAATCCTCTCAATAAGGACAGACTGGATAATTTTAGGTAAATTTCTTCTCTAATGAGCATAAATATGAAAACATAAGGAAACGACTTGGCAGTTCCTCTAAAAGCATCTCTTCACGTGGATTCACCCATCACTCTCGCTGACAATATGAACTCTGAAAATTTTCCACTCGCTCTAAGAAATTGCCTGAAGAGCAGAGGCCAGACAGTGACTCCTGCCCAACAGAGGCTTTTCATAACTGCTACTAAGGTTTTGAAGTGAGGGGAAAGTAATATGATAAAATATTTCTTTTCATGCATATACGGCACCATTGTTTTAGGAGAGTTTATTGCCCAGGAAATTCATTTGTTTGATAGAAGATGACCGTATATGTAAGCCCACTACCAAAATATGTCACCAAATTCACCTTTTTTGGAAACAAATATTTATGACCCCCCAAAGTTGATAGCTGGGACGATGCAAATCGGGGAGTGATTTGCACAGGTCACAATGCTAGGGAATGACCAAGCCAGATTCAGACCAGGGTTGGAAAGGGCATGGGAACCCCAGACCCCCTCTTTCTACTGCATCCCATTGTAAGGAAGGCACCCTCCCCATCTGCTGCCTTTCCCATCTTCTCCTGCCACGCCACACTTGATGTGTCAGCATCCCCATCCCAGTCCCAAAAGCTTCTCTCCTATTTCTAGACCTAATGCTGGTCTGTCATAATCCTTGCTCCTCCAGGGTAGGTTTATTCTGACCTTCAAACTGCTTGCAAGAGCCACCAGCAGCTACAGACTTTTTTTCCTCCTGGCTTTTAGTTTATCACACACAGACACAAATGTAAATTCGACAGAGCCTGTCTGTTAGCTTGAGTCAGGCCACAACTTCAGGGTCTCCTACTGGGTGGCAGTGAACTCAGGCAGGCTTGAGAAGTCTGTTTCCACCTGTCTGGTCTGCTAGAGGCTTATGAATTTGGGGTCTGAAAGAACAGTGCTTGGAGCCCACCCCCATTGTTACACTTTTAGTACCAGTCATGAAAACTTTTAAGCAATCTGCAACATCAGCCGTTGTTCTCTGAAGCATACAGCGGGAGAACCATCTAAAGTAAGCAAAGAACAGAAGTAAAGTTCAGTTTCAAAATTTCTATTCTAAGCATGCATTAGTATTAAGAAATAGACATAAGTAAATTAATGTTCATAATTTTATATACACTGTATGATTACAATTATATTAAAATGCTCTCCCTCACTGCCCCCCCCCTCAATAAAATTTATTGATACGAGAAACTAAAGCACAGTGCTAGCATCAGACGTCTCTGGGTTCAAATCCTGGCTGGTATACTCACCAGCTATGTGACTTTTTTATGTGAACCTAAGCCTCAGTTTTCTCATTTGTGCCAAGGAAATTTATAAGATAGTAAGGTAGTTAGTACCTCATAGGGTTGTTGTAAAAATTAAACTAGATAATATATGTACTTAGCACAGCACTTGGTACATAATAAGCATTGATAAATAGAGACCACTACATTATTATTATAAGGGAATTTATTAGTTTAGCAGATCTACTTTAAAAATATTCAAAGATTTCTCAAGCATAAACTTCATTTCTATAGGTAAGCTTTTGGGAATTGAAATCTTAACATGATTAACTTATTTAGATTTCAGAAGCAAGTTCTCTTGCTCAAATTATTCATTAAAAGCACTTGGAAAATGAAGATCATGACTTAGTGGTATATATGTGTCCACATTATTCCAGTTCTCTAAATCTGTGCAATAATAATGATGCAATTAGAAATGCTGCTAACAGTCGGAAGTCCCTTATGTGCTTGATTAAGGAAGTGACATACAGAACAGGGATCTCATACAACCTGGGCTGAAGTCAGGGGCACGCAGTTACATTGCTGCTTTTCCTGTCTCCCACAATCCCCAATATATACCTGATCACAATTTAGAGGAGTACATCACATAGCTTAATTCTAGGAAGAAAACATGGTTCAAAACAGCCTCAAAACACATTGTTTAGTTACGAATACTGAAACACTTCAAAGAACTAAAATTTAACATGTACTATGAGTCAATGCTTAATGTGTTATCCCTCATCCTTGCCTATGTTTTTTTTTGTTGGTTTTTTTTTGCGGTACGCGGGCCTCTCACTGCTATGGCCTCTCCCGTTGCAGAGCACAGGCTCCAGACGCGCAGGCTCAGCGGCCATGGCTCACGGGCCCAGCCACTCCGCGGCATGTGGGATCTTCGCGGACCGGGGCACGAACCCGTGTCCCCTGCATCGGCAGGCGGACTCTCAACCACTGCGCCACCAGGGAAGCCCCTTGCCTATGTTTTTAATAGCTGTGTAAACAACCACCACATCAAGTTTCTGCGAGCATTAAAAACAACAATAACAGCAAGCATGTCTTGAGCATTTACCATAATAGGTAAGTGACAGATCAGGATATAAATCCAGGCAATCTGATTCTCAACTGCTTGACATCGTGTATGTAAACTTCCTAGTATGGAGCCCAATACAGTGCAGGTGTTCAGAAAACAAATGCACAAGAATTTCTACACGGCCATCATTTGGGGAATATGATTTGCATACGAGCAATAGCTTGTCCTAATGTATGTATAAAAATAGTTTTTTAATGAACTACACTTTACCCCAATATTATCCATTACATTTATAGATGTAAGTATAATTTATGACCATAAGTGTCCATATTTTAAAAATGAGTGAAGAATACAAACTATTCCTTTCTGTAAAGTCTTTAGTTAAACCACAAGTAATAGTCTAAATAACTGAAGAATATGTTAGGGTAATTTTAAAAGTACCTGGTGATTCTGGGGTTAATACTGGCCACAAATCCAACCACCACCATTCCCTGGTTGAATGCATCTTTACAGACATCAATACCAACCACCATCAGGGACTTTAACTGTAAAATTAAAATTTTTCATGATTTAATGGAATGAGGTGTTTTCCCAAGCAATGATGTATTATGAAGTTTTTAAAAGACTGTCCCTAGTTATTGAATTATTGAAGTTAAGCTATGTGCCAGGGAGATCAAGGTCGAGATGAGGCAGATTATTAAACCAGAAACCAGAGAAACTTAAAGATGAAGGGAATAATAAGAACCTGCTTCAAAGAAAAACAAAAAGCAAAAAGATGGAGGGAACAATATAGTACATACTTTGCTTAAGAGACTCATTGTAATAGAAAATGGCCACCATCCTTTATGGGGGTGGGCAAGGGCCATCAGTGGCTCAAGAGATCCTGGTAAAGTGGCCCGTCCATTTCTTCCGTCTCGAGGCTGAAGGAATCTGAAGGGAAATTCCATTCCCCATTCTTCAGCTCTCTAAGGAATCCTCACTTGTCTATGTCCTCCAGGAGGGGCAGCTGGGGGTAACCTTGTACATCCTGGTTAAGGGAATAGGCAACATTCCCTCATTCCTCACCCTCCTCACTTCCTCCCATGGTGGCCATAGCTCAGGAAAGAGGAGATTTTCTCAGTTCCCAACACGACTTGGAGGTTTGTATCACAGGCTCTGCCGGTTCCCCAAGCTCTAGTGGGGGCGTCCCATCCAGGGTTCAAGGCTACTCTGCAAAGTATCACCCTGCTGAAAGCAGGTAAAGGCAGAGGCCATGGAACACAGATTTTAAACCACGGCTGGGAGGCTCCAAATCAAGTGCCTCCAAGTCGATGCCAAACTAGATTCTCTTTCACGAAAGATTCTGTTATTAGCTTAACCGAAGCTCCATGAGAACAGGGGCCACGCCTCACCTTCTGGATACCCTCCCAGTGGCTGGTGTAACGGAGCCCAGAGCAGACAAACATACAACCCACCAACCCACCAAACAAAGCAAATATTTCTAGGATCACGTGAAAAGATCTCCTCCTACTTTGATTTAATTTTTAAAATTCATTAATAGATAGATTGATGACTAAAAGAAAAAGAGTGACGGTTCCTCACAGGGATCTCCACAGCCCACAGCTCGCCTCCGAGTTTACAGGTCATCTGCAAGGCAATCTTGGTGGCGATGCTCATCAACATTCCCTGTTTATTCAACGTCTGAGCAAGCACACACTGGCTGGGGACGGGGCAGTCGGAGCTCAAATATTTTTTAATGGAATCATAATAGCTATTCTGATTAGAAGGCAGAATACACATTACCTGAAAGTCAAAAAAAAAAAAAAAAAACAGAAGAAAGTTCATTTACTTATGTTTAGAGGAAGCTTTAAAAAAACACGAATATATGGATGCAAACATCTTTTGCCCTTAAGTTCCCAAGAAGCAAATATTAACATACCCACAGTTCTTCTCTTTTTTATTATTTTTTTTATTTGGCCACACCACACAGCTTGCAGTATCTTAGTTCCCTGACCAGGGATTGAGCATGGGCCACGGCAGTGAAAGCACCAAGTCTTAACCACTGGACCACCAGGGAATTGCCCCTACAGTTCTTCTCTTAAATGGCCTTTAAAGAGCAATGAATCTAAGCGATTTGAAATGCCTTCTCATCAGCCATCCACTCTGCAAAGCCTCCCTCCAATCCTACCACTTCCCTTGGCTCTTCCTTCCTCCTTGCTTCTCTGCCAATCTGATTCTGCCAGTCTCCTCAAATTCCCTTCCATCCTAGCTCTTCCTCCAGCTGCCTCCCTTACTGCAGTGATCTTTCCCTGTAGCTCTCCAGCTATCATCCCCACTGCCTCCTCCCCAACTTCATCCACAGATAAGCAAAGTGGAGAATTAGCTTAAATTGTGGTCTTTTTCCCATTAGGCGCTGGACAGGCAAAATAAAAGGAAGAAGCAACAACACATTTTTTGTTAACCTGGACTTGAGTGTAAGGTATGAGGGGAGGGAAAATAAGGAAAAAGAAGGTTCAGGTGCTCTGGTATTTTTAAATTCCACCCTTCTCTCTCACTGCCTCTACTTCCCATCAAGTACTTCCCTCACAGAAGGACCTCTCCTGGCCTAACTCCATCTCCTTCCTATGTTTTATTCTCTACTTTCAAAACACCCAAATTACAGAAAAGATAGGCACTGTCATAATTAACAGAAAACAACGTGATTTTTTTCACCTATAGGACTGTTCATTATCATAATGTCAAGGGCTAAAATTATTTACACTTAATTATATAAAGTTGGGAAAAATATTTTTAAATTATCAGCAAAATTCTCTTAGGGGGGTTTCCTGCCTTCCATCCCATGAGTCTGGGACTAAGCAAGGTAGGTGGAAGAACAAGGAATAGCCCAATGGGGACCAGGACCAAAAGAAGGTGGGAGTCAAGTGAGACTGGTAACACACCACGGATAAAGAAGCAAGTATGTGGAGAATAATAAGGGCCATGTTTCTCACTATTAGAGAGATGAGGTACAAATATGGAAAGGGGGAACACTTTCCTGTGGCACTGGGTTGCAACTGGAGGCGTGAACACGTTTTTAATCTTTAAAATTTTAATAAAATATTTTAACATATACATAACTACATATAGTAATAAAATGGATGCAAGTGTGTATGTATATATATGCACACACATACATATACATATTTCTTAGCTTTGCCCATTGAGAAAGCCTAGGGGCAGTGACACCCCAGTAGCAAATAAACACACCCAGCGCCCAGATCTTGGTTTCTAAATACTGTTCTCTACCAAAAGGAATCAGGGCTCATTGGGAAAACATATGATTCTAGAGTTAGACAGCAAAACTTAGATTAACCTGGAATGTCTTATTGTGCCAGACAGTAAGGAATTGTTCCAAGAAAGTTGGGAAGGTGTCAAAAAGACACACAAGTCAGCTTGAATGGGGCTCCCACTGGCAAAACCAAGGACAATTTGGATATCGAAATAAATAACAGTAATGATAGACTATAAGCTGGTAAATAAAAGAGGAATCCATGAATCCATACTGATGTAAATAAGTGAACAAACAAATGGGAAGAAGAGAAAGCTCTTCCTTATAATGCCAACTAATAATTATAGAAGGAAGTACAAAATTAGAAAGCCACCATTTGACAACCATCAGAGTAGTAATGGATTCAGACAAGAATTATCAATGGATTCTAAAACTAGTAGGAAAAGTCTGATGAAGAACAGGATATTTTCATAGTCTCAAAGTATCTCCCTACCAAAAAAATAAAGAAAAAAACCTGATTAATTACAAAGAGAAAAAGTGTAACTTTACAATGGAGAAAATTGACACAAACCATCTCAATCAATGGAGTCCCCCCTGGTAAGATGCAGTAAGAACACAGAATCATTGCTGTGACACTCCTGCCAAAAGTGCATAACCTGAATTTAATCATAAGGAAACATTAGACCAACCCAAATTGAGGGACATTATATAAAATAACTGGTTTATGCTCTTCAAAACTGGAAGGTCATCAAAGTCAAGGGAAAACTAGGGAACTGTTACAGACTGAAGGAGAGATGAAAGAGACAGGGAAACTAAGGGCAACATATTAGATCCTTTTAACAGAGAAGACATTTGGGGGACAAATGGAGAACTAAGAGTGGAGTCTGTGGATTAGCTAGTTGTACTGCTCCCTGATTTTGATGGTTGTTCTATGGTTCCATAGGAGAGTGGCCTTGTTTGTACGAAATGTGTGCAAATGTATTTTTTAAAAGGTAATGGGCATCACTCCTGTAACTTACACTCAGATGGTTCAGGAAAAAAATAGGATAGATAGGAAGGGAGGGAGGGAGGGAGGGAGGAGGAAAATGATAGAAAATCATAAATAAAATGTCAAAAATTGGGGAATCTGGGTGAATGGTATATTACAGTTCTTTGTACTATTCCTGCAACTTTTCTGTTAGTTTGATTTTACTTTTTAAAGTGAAAAATAAATGCTCTTAGGATGATAACTTCCTGTATTATAACATCCTTACGGGCCATTTTTTGTGGAAACAAAGAGATAGCTAAGTTGCTTTGCATGCACTATGAATAGGAAAGTTGGGAGTTGGGATGAATGAGCTAGGGGGGTCAGACAGGAGATGGGACAGAAAAGCACTGCAGTACTGTGGGAGACTGAGAGAACATTTCCAAGAAATAGGAATGATTGAGAGATTTTTTAAGAAAGGGATGTCAATTTTAACTTGTCTGGAATGTTGACATGTGATATAACCATGCCTTGGCCCCAAACCCTCAGCAAAGTCAGATACATCACACACACACAGACACACACAGGACACACACATACACCAACACACACACACATACCACACGCACACACACACACACAATACTTTGGGAAATGAAGCAATTGTGGGTGTCCCTCAGGGTGATGCAATGCAGAAGGAAAAGGCACCCATGAAAGCGGGCAAGAATTCAGAGGAGGCAGGGACATGGGGCCATAGGTGACATGGAGACACTTAAACCTTCCAAGAATCTCCTGAAACAATGGGGAGAACACAGGGTGCCCCAACACTTATGGGATAAGATGGGAGTCAATTTATCTTAAATCTTGAGTGAAAGATGATCCTCCCAGTAAGTTGGAAAATATGTAGACACCCAAGAGGTTGATACAGGAGTAACAAAAAGTATTTAAAAATTAATATTAGAAACATGAAAGGAAAACAAAATATTGATTAAAATATCAAGATAAATACTTTCTTGGGTGCTTGGGGAAATGCACAGCAATTTGCAAACATATCATGGGAGAACATGTTCAAATTCCTTCTTTCAAGGCTATTAGATATGAAGAAAAAATTAAAATTATACCTCAAGAATTATACTATACTTACCAACTGAACCTCAGGATCAACATATTTCTGTATAGCGTGAAGAAATGCAGCTGGATTTTCTTGTACTTTTATGCTACAGAAAAAAAATTAATTTTGAAAATGCAGAGCTCCCTTCTTAGTAGCACATAATCATATAGAACTAAAAATAATATTAGTTGATTTTTATAACAGACTATAATTTGAGAAAAAAATCATTAAAGTGAAAGCTTTTGAGTCTAAAATTGCTTCTCCCACACATGATACACCAGCAACATTTCATTACCATTTTTATTAACTTAAAAAATAGTTTGGTGAAAAATGAAATTTTCTCCATTGTATAGAGTCCCTACAGATGCTATTTGAACAATTCTGTTGTTCAAAATGGAGTTGAAAGTGAACTTCTGAAACACAAGTCTCAATATCAAATGACTGAAACAGAGTTCAAGTTAAACTGGGATTAACAATTCTCTAATTCTGAATCTCCCTGGGAACTTTAAAATAAAAATCATTAGGTTAATGAGATCAAGATGTTCAGTTAATCTGTATGATTTATACTAAAACCTTCCTTTTTTCCTTAATGGCACACTGTGTGGAGCCTGGAATATTTAGCTATAATCAATCAATCAGTGGACAAGTATCAATACTTATCAATTATCAGTTCTGTGGTTACATTATATTAGGGGCCAGATGCTACAGAAAAAAATTGCCACGGAGAAGAATTTTTAGATCTGTTTTCTTGACATAGGTTCAGCCTCTCATATGTAAATATAATGGGACTTTCCCAATACCCAGTGGCCTTTTGAAAGTTGACCAGCAGGTGGCAGGACCACTGTCTGCCGCTTGCGGGTTCTAACAGGAGTGGCCAGCAACGTTGTTTCAGATGGAAGAAAACTACACATATAAATCTAGTAAGTAAATGGATACTTCATAGGGGAAAAAAAGGATGGACTAAAATATGAGCTTTCAAATAAAACAGGCCAAGGACCGAACACGGGCATGGGCTTGTTGGAATTTGGGTGAGAAAGAGCCTATGATGCCAGCCCAGGTTCCGGGACTGTGGCTTCTTTCATGAATCTTTTCCTGCCTTATTACCTCATGGGTTAAGAGAAATTAGAGCAGGTGAAACTCAAACCAGGCGATTTGTTAACAGATTTGATAAGAGAAGGATTCTATAGTACAGTGTAAAATGAGACTTTGGGAACAGCTATGGTTTTCAACAATGCTTATGCTGCTGATGTAATTAATTAGTAACCATGTGTTTAAAGAATAACTTCCCACCCTGCCAATTTAGGACATTTGCACCTCCACTACAACAAAGAAAAAGAAGTATCTGTTGCTCTTTTTTATGCATAGCGAGCTCAATGAAGTAAGGTATGACCAACTTTACGGTTTTTCTAAAGCAGAACAATATTCGACTTTGAGCGTGGCTGTATATGAATGGATCCCTTATTAAATTGAAAGCATCATATTCCTCTCATCCCATGCAAATAGCATAGCATTTAGTATGTAGTAGCAGATACTCAATAAATGTTCAAAGGCTAAATGAATGACCTGGTTCTACCAGAAACTATCTAGATGACTAATCTTATGCTACAGGAACAGAATAAGAAAAGCTTATTTCAGATCTATTCTTACATTAAATTTTAAAACATAAAATCTATCAAATAAGTCAGGAAATGCAACATTTATTTGTTAATATCCTGTTTGCTGTTCAGTTTTATAAGTAAGTGATATGGAAGAATTAAGAAAAGAAACTGAGGAGGCACTATATGGATTTATTAAGGATTTATACCTCAACTAGTACTGGAAAGACGCTGAGATAATGAGAGTACTGCCTAGGAAGAACTATGAAAATAAAGTTTTATAAAGACCAACATAAAATACATTTCAACTGGATAAAAATTTAATCATTGCCAAATCTATCTACTTATAACTGCTTGGCATTCTACGTTAGGAAACTTTACTGACATTAAAAAAAAAAAACACTTTTGTAGCTGTATCAGCCATCATCTCCTATCTTTTAAACAAACCAAATTAATATGTGAAAAAAGTTGGGATGATTTTCTGCATCTTCTCACATTTTGGGGTGGTTCACATTAAATCCTATGGGCCTTCCAACTCTTCTCAAGCAGTTCAAAAAGCTCTCCGTCACACGTTCAGCTCTGTTGCTACACATAACCAACCATTTATTCAAAGACTGCGCACTTAAAATCTTGCAAGTTCGCATATCCTTGGACCAGTCAGCCGCAGACACAGGTTGACACTGAGAAAAATAATGATTGTGAAAGGGTTGAACAAATTTACTCAGAGAACAATTAAATAAAAAAGACAGTGTGGAAATAGTTCATATTTGTCATAACAGAACTATTTAGTACAGTCTGCTATTCTCAGACTTAAAACACAGATACAAGCACTGCACATCTGAACACAACACATGTGCTTCCTGGGAGTAGACGTAGCTCAGCATCATCCCAGGTTAGCCGTTCCTTGCCTGCAGATCCTTGGCAAGTCCCTTTACTTCACGGGGCTCTGCTGTGGGCAAGGAAAGGTGCCTGGTTCAAATCTCTAGGTTCCCTTCCAGCTCTAAAAGTCTACGACCTTTACTATGAATGTAAAAGCCAGGCTACTGGCTGTCCAGTTTGGTCTCTTTGCTTTAGGTACCTAGATATCTCAAATAGAAAATGCTGATGACTGACACAATGCAGGTCATCATACCGAAACTAACAAACCCTACAATTAAAGACTATACATTATGCCAAGAGTAGATACGTCTAGGAGCAAAGATGAGGCCAGGACGCAAGCTCCTTTCTCATTCTTTGGAAGGTTCCCCAGGTGACCAGGAAAAACAAGCTCCCTGCCTTGAAGAGGGGAGACTTCAGACTGGTCCCCAGCCTTCTGTTTATATCCATGGACTGGAATCAAATGGAAATGTTCTTGGTGTGGTAAACCAGGAAGAGTCACTGTTAGAATTTAAAAAAACACTGCAATCTAATCTCTTGCTACTTAAAGTGTTGCCTTGTAGCAGCATGGCTATCTCCTGAGAGCTCGTTAGAAATGCAGAGTCCTGGGCCCAATCCCAGACCCACTGAATCAGAATCTGCATGTTAACAAGTTCCCCAGTGATTCATCTGCACATTACCGTTTAAGAAGCATTCCAATTCCCTTGTTTTACAGGTTCCAAAGACATGGCTGAAAAGGGTGATGGAGCCAGCTGGTGGCACTGAAGGTTTAGAATACTGCTCTTGTCTTTGCAACCAGGGCCCTTTCCAGCAAGCACTCTGACTTCCAGGCCCCAGCCAATCTCACGGTGGCCAGGCAGGGACTCAACTTCAGGAAGCAACCTTAGCCTGAGAATGAAGGGGAAGGGCTAGGCCTCCATAAAGGCTTCTGTCTGGAGCTAGGATTCGTTCCTTCCCTTTACAACCAGTGTGAAGAGAGCCACAGCTCTCTCACCTACACTCCTACCTGTTATGGGCTGGCAGGGGGCCCAGGACAAATGGCCACGGGCCACTCTGAAGCCTGTGAACCTTTAGTGTACTCAGTTCCTCGAACCCAATTTCCAGAAAGCAGGATCAGCTGAGAAGTCGAGGACACAGCCACCTCTAGCCCACCCACCATCGCCTCTAGGGGGCGGGTTCTCCACCTTAGTGCCCCCTTCTCCTATGGAGACCTGTTTCCAGGCCAAAAAATGCAAACAAATCTCTGACAAATATGACTCGACCTAGAGATGATGAGACAGACCATTTTAAATATTTCCCATCTCACTTTACGTGTGGAACCGAAACTGAGCTTCTCTTTACTGACTCCTGAACAAGATCTTAATGGGGGTCTACATTTTAGGACTTGACCAAGTTTTGTTTTGTTCTGCTTTTAAAGTAGTTTTTCTTCAGCTTCTCCAATAAGGGTTTCGGTTGCTTGGATAGATTATCAAAAAGAAATGATGAGAAAAATCTCCATTCTGCCGACAAAAAACCATGCGCTTGCTCAGTCGTTAGTTTTGACATGTTGGCTTACTTATTATATCAAACAAAGGCAAGAAGAGTGCCTTTAAAAATGAAATGTAATTGGCTTTAAAAATGGGCAAAACAGAGGGGAAAAGTAGAAAGAGAATGTGCAATTTTTGCATAAAATAGGTTCATTTTTAAATGGAAGCCCCAAAGAAGCAATGATTTGTCTCTGCAGGTTTCAGAGTGCCTCTCCGCCTAAATGCCGTGGCTGGGATGGGCTCTGTGCAAACTTCTTCACCTTTATGCCAACTGAGCAGCATTTTACTCTGGGGGAAAAAAAACCCTGAGGTACCAGGAAATATGGTCTATTGGAATTAATCTTCAGCAGTTAAAAGAATTTTCTCAGGTACCACAGATTTTTTTTTTTAAGTGATGTAAGAGTACTACAACACGCAGTAATAGGTTGGCATGTTTTGATTGCAATGGCTTGAAATACCATTTTCTAACTCATCTTTAAATGTGACACCACATCACAGTGACTGACCTAAATTGTGTCCGCTGGGTGCCGCGAAGCCTTTCAAAAGTACACTCGGATTAAAAAGGAAAACAGAGGGACCTGGAGGTTTAGAACAAAGGAAAGGCAGGGACATGGCCATGGAAAAACCAAATGAATATTCTAAGCCCACTAGTCATTCTGGCATATGATCAAACTGACACACATTCAAGAAAATACTTTTAAATGAAAATAAAATCACTGCACTTACTGTGTGGTCTTGTATTATTATATTTTCTGAAGGCACAACCCGGCCAGTCAGAGACATCTGGCATCCAAAATGCAGGCCCCAGGTCTCCAGCTCAAAACGAGCATCCTTGTTTCTGTTGATAGAGTTGAGTTTTAAATCATTAAAGGGCTTACTTTCTAAAGAATTTTAATCATTAGAGATAAAATTACAACTTAATTATTCAGACTGATTTTTTTAGGGCTCCTGACTTCTATTTCTACTCACCATTGTTTTCCCTGCTCAAGAGAATTATAGGAAGACTGCACCCATGGGGGACACGCAGGGATGGAAAGGCTCCCAGTGTGGCTCACTGGTTAGCAAAATGGGACTTCGAGCCAGACAGACCAAACTTCAACTCCAAGCGCTGACATTTAATAACATGTGACCTTGAGCAAACTCTGAAATCTTTTAAAGCTGTGGTTTCCTTATTGGCAAAAGGCAGGACTAATTGACTACTTCACAGGGCTGATGTAAAAATTAAACATGACAATACATGGACAGTGCTACCACACTGCCTGGTACATGTTAAGTGCTCGATAAAGGTGAGATATCATTGCTGATAACAAACTTATCACTAAAGAGATACTGTGAAGCGTCTGGATGTGGAGATGTCCCTGTACCTCTGGATATCATCTGCGAGCCTGGCCAGGCGCTGCTGCCTTCCCAAAGGACTGAGGCGCGTTTCTTCAGCCACAGCCTTCATCAGCCGGAAATCAGATGTTGCCTCGCCCGGCAGCCCTATTCAACGTGAATGAAAACAAAGTGAAAAATGGACAGTCCTTGATGTAACCCCAGCCCATCTCAGGCACAGGGTAATGAAAGTTTCACTTAAACTGAATCAGATTCACCGTCTGGATAGCACCATCTGACAGCAGTGCAAGCCACGTGTCATTTAAAATTTTCTGTAGTAGCCACATTAAAAAAAAGCCAAAAAGAAACAGATGCAATTATTCAAATAGTATATATTATTTAACTCAATATATCCAAAATATTATCATTTCAACATGCAGCCAATATGAAAAATGTGTCAATGAGGTAGTTTCCCTTTTCTTTTCATACTACGTCTTAGGCATCCAGTCTATATTTGACACTTACAGCACTTCCCCAGCCAGTCCCTCAGTCGCACTAGTCATGTGTCAAGTGCTCAGTGACCACGTGTGGCTAGAGGCCACCATGGGGACTGTGCAGACCTGGGATGTCCTAGTACCACTAAGAATGGGCATCCCTCCCTGCAGGGATGATGTCCTTGTCAACTTTTCTAATCACGAAAGAAATTCATACACATGATAACTGATCTGAGCAATACAAAGTGTAAAAAGTAGAAAGTCCACCCTTAGTCTCACCCTGGTAATCAGACGAGCATGATTAAAAGCACCTGAGACAGTTATTCAGCTTCTACTAGAGAGCGAAGATTACCTTGAAGCTTATGCAAAAAGAAAATAAGGAGCATTTTGGCACCACTCAAAGAATATACCTGAAGAAAATTAAATCACGTGGCTTCTTAGCCTAGTGAAGTTCAAAAAATGCGGAAGAACAGCTTGGTTTTAGGAAAACATCTGGGGACCATTTTAACATCAAATTAACAAACAGAATACACGAGATAAAGGAAATAGATAGCTTTCACCGTGCTGAGCAATTACCAAAGAGCACTCTACCCTTCCACTTCCTCTGTGATGAAATAAATAACTTAAGGTTCATCCTCCATGGGTTAAATTAGTGCTCCAGCACTCAGCTAACTTAAGGAGGCTCTACCCACCGCAAAGTATCAGGAATCTGTGACTGAGAGCCTGACAGCGTATAAAACGTAAACATCACCTGTTAGAAAGCAGAGCTCGGGGATCAGGTGGGCCATCCGGACCTCAGCGTCATCATTTCTCTTGCTTTTCAACAGACTAACGAGCACTGGCTGGTTTAGGTCAGATAAGGTAATATCATATTGCTGTAGGATGCAAGATTAATGAGGGAAAAGTTAATATGGAAACACTGTAAAACGAGCATCCTTGCTTATGAGCAGCAAGGTAATCCCCAAATGAATAGATAAGCAAATCCATTCAATAGAGGAAAAAAAGTTCCTACTAATCCGTATGGTTACGTACTCATTTCTACTTCCTTCCTAGGACCTATCTCTTATATCTCAGGGTCAGTTTCATGATTTTATTATCTTTTCTAATGCAATACTGTTGTTTTTTTTTTCATTCATTTCCTTGCTCTCTTCTGAGTTTCATCCAGAGACAGAATAGCCTTCAGCTAGCTCCATCCATAATGCCATGACCCCACTGCAGCATTTCCACCGTTGGAGACTGAGGCAGACTGCCCCATGTATAACTAACTGGTTCTAAGCGCCTGTGCTCATTTTGAAAATACCTATACACAAGTTGGAGGCAAGGGTTATATTGAGTCAATCTCAGATTTCCCAAAAGGGCACAACTGTCCTTCATTCCTAGGATAGTATGACGTTATAGGGAAACAGCTTTGAACTCCAACAAATGTAAATCTGATCCCCAGCTCTTCTATCAGTGCGTACATGGACTGTGACACTGGGGAAGTTACTTACCTTTCCTCATCTATGACATGAGGAGAACGGTAGCTCAGAGGTGTCCCATGTAAACCACTAGCGTGGTGTCTGGTTTATAATGAGTCCTCAGCAATCATTAGTTCCTACCCCACCCCCTTTCCCTTTGTAAACTTGAATTTCAACATTCTCACCTTGCCACGAGTTCATTTACCTTCCAACGGCAAAGTTTCCAATGAACACTCATTGCCAGTATAATTTACTCAATACTGATGACAGAACAACTGGAATTATAATTTACCAACTGCCTGGCGACTATATGACACTGACATCAATAATTATAATTAAGGAAGCTAGCAGTGAGTGCTTCTCTATTCAATTAGGACTTTAAGTCTTTAAAAACAATTCAGGAAATGTGATCATTGCAACAATGCTATGGCTGAAAAGCCTGGAGAAGGCTTCACAGAGAGTTTTTATATGTGACTTCATTAATTCACATCTCGTGCTTGCTATATTCCAGGAACAGCAGGGGATACAAAGATAAAAGAGGCACAGTTCCTACGTTTACACATAACTACATTATCTACAAAGCAAAGTAGACCAGTAGCACAAATAATATATGCTAAGCACTTATATTTTCCCTCATTTAGTCTTTTTTTAATGGATGTGTACTATGTTTTTTTTTTAACTGAAGTGTAGTTGATTTACAATGTTGTGTTAGTTTCTGGTGTACAGCAAAGTGATAGTTATACAAACACACACACACACACACACACGTACGTATTCTCTTTCAGATTCTTTTCCATTATAGGTTGCTACAAGATATTGAGTATAGTTCCCTGTGCTATACAATAGGTCCTTGTTGTTTATCTATTTTATATATAGTAGTGTGTATCTGTTAATCCCAAACTCCTCATTTATCCCCCACCCTTTCCCCTTCGGTGACTGTAAGTTTGTTTTCTATGTTTGTGAGTCTATTTCTGTTTGGTAAATTAATTCATTTCCTCCTTTAATCTTAACCACGATGAGTCAAATACTATCATCATCCCCTTCACTGATGAGGAAACAGCATCAGAAATTAAGTAACTTTCCCAAGGTCCCATAACTGTACATTAGCACAGCCAGGATTCATCCCTTAAGACCTGGGAACCTCTGCTTGTTACACCACTCAGGACTGGGTCCCTCGCAAGGAGTAGGGAACAGGGTGGTAGTGAAAACAATTTCTGGCTGGTAAATCAGGGAAGGCTTCGTGAAGGAAGTAGAATCCAAGAGAGAACCTTGAAGAAAACGTGGGAGTATTACAAGTTCCAGGAACAGCTCAAGCAAAAGTGGGACATGTTCCAGGAAGAGGATATTCCATTTACCTGGAACATGGCCAGGAATTCTACCCACTAAGCTGTGTCATCAGCTGAACTTTACTCTCTCCCGTGCCCCAATTTTCTTAGCGTTTGAAAATATTTTTCATGATAAGATAAAATAGAGAAATATAAAGGTCAATATCAAGATGTCTTCCACTTTGAAAGTTGACTGCATAATAATTAGCATTCCTTTCCTAGGACAGAGAGGAGGACATTCTAGAAATTGGCACCATTTTCTTTTTCTCCCTAATATATATGCAGTGAACCACAACTCATTACACAGGAAAGTGAGTGGGATTTTATCATGATTCCCTTTTCAAAATGTCACGTGTCCTAATATACATCAAAGAAAAATGAATCTAACTGTGCAGAAAAAAAAATGTTTAACCAACTTTGTGTCTGATAAACGAACACTTATGGAGCACATTTTCTGCACAAGATGCTTTGCCAAATGTCAAATGCCATCTGTGTTCTGTAAGGAAGACGTGTTCTGGAAGCAGTGTGGAATGTTCTACAAGTGCTCAGGGAAGAGAACAGCTAGCTCTTCTGTGAGTGTGAGAGGGAGCAAAGTCAGAGAGGACTTCACTAACGAGATGACATTTGACCTTGAAGAGGAAAGGTACAGTGAGGCTTTATGCCAATGTCTCTTGAACATGAGCGAAGGCTGAGTGACAGCAAGTAGACTGGGGTGATGGCAGCATGGGGTGCGTGGTGGGAGTGCCGTGAGAGATGAGGTCAAACTGTGTGATGCTACAGTTGAAGAAAGGAAGTGCTCATCACCTGCAGGAACTGGACTAAAAGCTCTGCGTGGACGATTCAGCGCTTACACAACTGAACGAGGAGGTGACGGTAAAGATGAGGAAGGACCAAAATGTCTTCCTGAGAGGCAGAATTCCCAAGGAGAGAGGGAAGTGGGAAAGACAATGAATTCAGTTTGAATTATGTTAGTGTGAGATGCCTGCAGGATATTCATGCAAATACAGTCTGAAACGGAGATGAGGATATAATTTAGGAATGAGGGCAAGGCAAAAATACCATATTTGAACAATCTCAAAATATGAAGCAAAGATCCTCTGCAAGGGGACCGTGGTGAATAATAGCATTTAATGTCTGGGGGAAACGAAGAAGGAAGATGTCAAAAGAGGCTGAGACAGAACCACCTGAAACCTAGCAGAGAACCACCAGGGATGTGTGGAGGGGCCAAGGAAGAAGAGTTCAGCTCAGTGGGAGTGGTTACTAGTGTCCAAAGCCACCAAAAGCCCCTCCGAATAAGAACAGTAGCTGAATTTGACCTTGGAGGGCTATTTCCATAGCAGCAGAACCGGGTACCAGACTACTGAGGTTTCAGGAAGGAAGAACTGAAGAGGTGCTTGGAGCTAGTTTAGACAACCTTCTAAAGAAATGAGCTAAGGAGGAAAAAGAGATCGCTTTTCCTGAAGGTATAGAAAGGTCAAGGCAGGGTTTTTGCTTTCTGTTTTTGTTTTTAAAACAGTGAGATTTTGGAGACTGAAATACGACTGCACATTAAAGAGAAGGCACCTCTGAAAGGAACTGAAGTTGGATGGTGGGGATGAGGAAATTGTCATCCCTGTGAATCAAGCTCCCAGAGTCAGCAGGAGATTCCATCAGTAAATGTTTGAGTACCTACTAAATGCCACCCTGGGCATCCAGAAATCAAGAGCTCAGCGTTGAGGAGGGGAGTCAGACCCTCCGTGTCCTTTCTGAGATAGTCGTCTGCAGCTAAGTGCAGGGAGGGGACCCAGGGGAGAGCATCCTAGGGCTCCCTTAAGAGCTGACTGCTGAGCTGAGTACTGAAGGGTGTTCAGTGACCGGCTGGCCATGAGTGGGCATCAAGGAAGAGGAAGCAACATGTGTGAAAATGCATAGGGGGGTAACTGACTCGAGGAACCACGAATGGTGGGCACAGCAGAACCCAAGAAGGAAACAGGGGATGGTAAGTGATGAGACTCAAGAGACAGGGAGGGGCCAGATCATAAAGGACCTGGGGAATTCTGCTCAGGAGCTTAGATCTGACTTCTAAAGCAACAGAGAGCCATGGGAATATTTTAAGCGGGGAAGTGGCATTATCAGATATGTTTTAAAGGAGGTAACTCAGACTACAGGAAGGACCACAGGAGACAGGATGACGGTCTGAGCCGATACAGGAACGGTGGAGATGGAGGGGAAGGGACAGGTCAGAAAATTATGTCAGAGGCAGACTCAGCCCGACAGACTGGGGAACTTGTTGGATTGGAAAGGAACAGGGACCCTCTTCTGAGCTAAGCAGAAGGGAGATGAGGATGAAGGAAGACAAGTCCCACCTGCTTGTAGTAATCCACATAGGTGATCTCGGTGCCATCCCGCTTCTGGAAGGTGTGCGTGGGCTTCACTGACCAGTCAATGTCATCGATGCGATAGGTTTTGTTATTGTATCTGGTAAAGGCAAGAAATCTTTAAGTTCTTTTCCCAAATCCTACAAGGTAAGTGGCTCTTTCACTATATATATATATATATATTTTTTTTTTTTTTGCGTTACGCGGGCCTCTCCCGTTGTGGAGCACAGGCTCCGGACGCGCAGGCCCAGCGGCCATGGCTCACGGGCCCAGCCGCTCCGTGGCACGTGGGATCTTCCTGGACCGGGACACGAACCCGCGTCCCCTGCATCGGCAGGCGGACTCTCAACCACTGCGCCACCAGGGAAGCCCTTCACTATACTTTTAATTCAAAGTATTATTCTCAAGAATTTCAGAAATTATGAAAGATAATAACTCAAGAATAGCCACTTTAAAAAAGAAAAAAGGATCAGCTCTTATCTGAGAAGAGCATTAATTAACTCTTCGTTCACAGGAGGACCTCTACCAGTGGGAGAGTCATTAGACCACCACGTGCTTTTCTCACTGAGATACACTGCCACTTCAGGTAAATCATTCTTAAATGTTCAAAGGCTGAAGCATGGCTCAAAACTTTCCCATCAGCTTCTGGTGCCACTAAGATTTTCTGAACTCCCAACTAGCGCTTCTGATAAAAAGCACCCCAAGCAGGCTGATGGACCACCCAATTCTGGAAGCCTGCTTCCTCTCCCATCTAGGGCTGGCCTGGGCAAAACTGCAAAGCAGGTCGGCTGAGATCTTTCTAAGCTCTTTCTCCCCTTCATCAGGTACCGTGTGGCCTGGAACATTCTCTCATGCCACCGCAGCCT
Organism: Pseudorca crassidens; assembly: GCF_039906515.1. Taxonomy (NCBI): domain Eukaryota; kingdom Metazoa; phylum Chordata; class Mammalia; order Artiodactyla; family Delphinidae; genus Pseudorca; species Pseudorca crassidens. Next base: position 71,073,759 of record NC_090304.1, on the reverse strand, counting down.
TGGGACAGAAACCTCCTTGTCAGGTTTCTTCTGGGCTCTGGGTACCTTGCAGGGTGACTCTGAAATAGTGTGATAACTTAATCCATGAAGATCATGACAGGAGAATAAGGGGGCAGCGTGGAATTCAATCCGCACCACCTCTCTACTCTGTAACCCAGAAAGACAACTTCAAGTGGAAATTCCAAGCCAGACTAGGAGAAGACTAGTGCATCCTCTAAAAGAAGTGTCCCTGGACCAGCAGCTGCATAGGCGGGGCTTTTTGGTCCTCACGAAGTCACCTAACTGCCCGTGTCCCATTCAGTTGAAATGTGCATTGATGACAGATGTATACACAGACAAACCTAGAGACTTGAAAGGTCTCAGCCTTGACGGCCTCATAATCTTACAGCAGAGATGAGACACGGACCTGATGTTCTGTCCTGTTGTTACTGAATCAGACTTGGGTCTGCTCACCCACGCACAGTAAAGCCAGTCTGCTGACACACTGGGTTGTGGTGAAGGAAATGTGCATCAGATACTGTCATTTGGGTACTTCAGAGAGGAGCTAAGAAAGAGGATATGGGGCAGAAGTCTGCCTGGGAAGGCCCCATAGGGTCCTGCTTGTTTACACTGTGATGTAATAAAATGAAATAAAATGGCTCTAAAGAGGTGACTTACAAACACTGGACTTTGGGAATTGCCTGGCGGTCCAGTGGTTAGGACTCCGAGCCTCCACTGCCGAGGGCGCGGGTTCAAATCCCCTGTCAGGGAACTAAGATCCTACAAGTCGCATGGTGTGGCCAAAAAAAAAAAGAAAGAAAGAAAGAAAAAAGAGCACTGGGTTTGGGGAGCAGCACAGGGGCGGGAACTGAATAATTCCAACTGAATGGACAGGTGGAAGCTTCAGAAAAGCAGTAACGTTTGAGCTGGACTTTGTGGGAGCAGAAATGTAAAAGGCAGAAATGGGGGTGGGGGAACCAGGCAGAGGGGCTGGAGCAGCAAAATGCAGACCACTGGCGGTTAGGGGAGAGGGTACAGCAGGAGGTAAGGAAGGACCAGGTCAGACTGTGGACCACCAAGCATGCCCCTCGAGGAAGCCTGCACTCTAGACAACTGAGAACGGTCAGGTCTGTAACAGGTGAGTAGACTGATCAGGTCTGGGCTCAGGCCAGTGCCCTGTTCCCACACGGGATACATAATGCATTCTCTAGAGAAGAGTCTATTTAAACGCAGGCTTTTACCTTGTAATGACAATGAGCCCAATCAGCTGTTTCTCACACGTCTGGGTAAAGCAGGACATGCCAGTTTTGTGGCAGAGATCCGTCATGAATTCTAGAACAGTCTCATTCCTGAGTATCTTATAACTCACGTCAGCACAAAACAGGAGCCTGCTTTCGAAATGTGACACAGAAACGGCAAACCCAGGCCAAAGGGACAATCTTCAAAATAAATAAATAAATTGTAATTAATAAATTTTTTTTAAATGTTTTAAATGTTATATCAGGAAAACAATAAACATTTTAAAATGGCGACTTTACATTCCAATTCTCTAGATTTCATGAAACAATTTTTCTTTAATCTGATTTCTTTCAGTGGCTGACTTAACACTTCAGTTATTTCCAGCTGGAGTGTCTTTAAACATATATTTAGGATAAAATACATTCCTGTAGAGCTGCATTGTTTTGACCTTGATACTACTGACATTTGGACTGGAAAATTCTTTGTCAGGGGCTCTCGTGTGCATTGCAGGATGTTTAGCAATACCCCTGGCCTCCACCCACTAGATGCCAGTATCAGCCCCCAAACTGTGACCACCAAAAATATCTCCAGACATTGCCAAATGTCCCCCTGGGGAGCAAAATCGCCTCTGGTTGAGAGTACAGCTGTAGGATTAAAATGTTTATGGGGGGATCCATCCCAGCATGAAAACATCTAGGTTCAGAAAAGCACACTGGCTCAATGGTGAAGACAATGACTACACTTAATAATGAGATTAAGAAATAATCTAAGTGATATCACGTACAGACATACAAGGAAAACTGGAGCAGTGGCTACACCCCCTTTCCACATTTATGAATATCATAGTCTGAAGTCTTAAATAAGAAAACGTTATGGAAATGGCATGAAAGAAGAGACAAATATTTTTTAAAAATCATTTCAGTTTATATCTTGTGGACTTCATTTGCTGTGATACTCATGCCAGTTTTCAGGACAAGCATATGCACTAGGACCAGCTCTAGCTCAGCACAACACTGGGCCCACGAGGATTTCTAACCCAGGTGGAGAGATAAGTGACGGGGGTGAATGAATAGGATGCTTTAGACAGACCACTCTGACACACTGAATCAACATACAGAAACCCTGCCCTTTTCCTCTACCCGGCAGAAGCCAAACTCCCTGCCTCCACTTTCTATCCTTTCTGTACAGATCTCCCTCAACTTATGATGGGTTTTCATCTTGATAAACCCACCATAAGCTGAAAATATCCTCAGTAGAAAATGCATTTAATACACCTAACCTACCAAACATCATAGCCTAGCCAACTTAAACGTGCTCAGAACACTTACATTAGCTGACAGTTGGGCAAAATTATCAAACACAAAGCCTATTTTATAAGAAAGTGTTGAATATCTCATGTCATTTATTGGATACTGTACTGAACGTGAAAAAGAGAATGATTGTGCGGGTCCATCACGGTTGTAAGTGTGTCGGTCGTTTACCCTCGTGATCGGGTGGCTGCCTGGGAGCCGTGGCTGCCGTCGCCCAACCTCATCAGCGAGTATCATCTCCACATCCGCTAGCCCGGGGAAAGGTCAAAGTTCACAATTTGAGGTATGGTTTCTACCGAATGTGCATGGCTCGCACATCATCATAAAGCCGAAATATTGTAAATCGAAATATTGTAAGGCAGGGACCATCCGAACTTCTCCATTTGTTTCGTGTCTGTCTTTGGGTTACTGGCTGCCTCTGTCTTTGGCACAGCTACTTATTTTGGAGAGCTGAGTAACAACCAGTTCAAGACACAGCCGATCACATTCCCTGCAGCATCTACCTCCCAGTTGAGGGTAAAAACTCTGCGAGTGTTCCTAACAGTTCACTAGGGCAGCTTAGCCGGCTTGTGTGTCTGACATCTGCTTACCCAATAATTTCCAATCAACCACCCTGGCTGTGTTAACATTCTATCAGCAAGAAAACAGAGCCCCAGCTATGTGGTATAACATAATAGAGCTTATTCTGCTCTCATTACAACTTGTCATACACAGAAAACTCAGTTTCTGAATTCCTTCTAGAATTTATGATAATGACCTAGCACACTAATATAAGAAAACAGGCTGCTAGCTTTTGACATTCACCATTCTATAAAGAACTTGAAAATTTTAAAAATCCATTATTTTTCATACCACAGAATCTCTCATAGGAGGCATAATGGTATAATATTGCATCATAAATTATGCTGTTCACATTATAACAATTTCAGAGTAACAGAAAACATAAATAAACCTACTTGTGCTGGGGAATTTCCACTGGCTCCGAAGGCTTATAGAAGTTCCGTCCAATCTGGTACATGGACAACTTTTTTAAGATCCTGCAAGTATATATTTTTAAAATCTGTTAAACAACCGTTGATAACAGTATACTTCCAAGTTTGTACGCATGCTGAAAGAAAAATAGTAGAAAAGTCCAGAACTCTTATTGTTATAACACTGGAAGGTTTAGCTGCTAAATAATCATATGAGTGTATATACAAGAACTATCACTTCATGTTTGGGAATGACACAATTGAAATGAGTTCTATCTCTCTGGGTTTAACTGCAATAAGGAGGTGGTCACTTTCCAGTTATGACTGTGACTGTAACATTCTGGTTGGTGTGGATGAGGTGAGAAAAGCCATGTCCACAGGCTCTTCTGGCCTCTTGCTTATTTTGAGATGAGGAGGCTGTTTCCCTTCTTTTTCTTTCTTATTTTTTGTATAGTTAATTTACAATGTTGTGTTAGTTTCAGGTGTACAACAAAGTGATTCAGTTATATACATTCTTTTTCAGATTCTTTTCTATTGTAGGTTATTACAAGATATTGAATATAGTTCCCTGTGCCATACAGTAGGTCCTTGTTGTTTATTTTACATATCGTAGTGTGTATATGTTAATCCCAAACTCCTAATTTATCTCTCCCCCCCCCGCATCCCCTTTGGTAACCATAAATTTGTTTCCTATGTCTGTGGGTCTATTTCTGTCTTGTAAATAAGTTCACTTGTATCATTTTTTTAGATTCCACATATAAGCAACATCGTATGATATTTGTCTCTCTCTGCCTGGCTTACTTCACTGAGTATGATCGTCTCTAGGTCCATCCATATTGCTGCAGATGGCATTATTTCATTCTTTTTTATGGCTGAGTAGTACTCCATTTTATATATGTACCACATCTTTATCCATTCATCTCTCGATGGACATTTAGGTTGCTTCCGTGTCTTGGCTATTATACATAGTGCTTCTATGAACATTGGGGTGCATGTCTCTTTTCGAATTAGAGTTTTCTCCACATATCAGGAGTAGAACTGCTGGGTCACATGGTAATTCTATTTTTAGTGTTTTAAGGAACCTCCATACCGTTCTCCATAGCGGCTGCACCAATTTACATTCCCAGGGAGGCTGTTGCTAATGAGGCTACTCAGGCTTCCCAGCGCTACCAAATGACAAGGTTGCCTCTTCAGCAACTAATCCTGGTCACCTTTGTAACGTGACACATCACTGATCTGAGGCTGCCCCATGCATGGGGGAAACAGGAGAGTTTCACGTCCGAAAACAGGGGTTCCAACTGCATGATTTTTGGCTGTCCAATGTCATCTGAGCCTCAGTCCCCTCATCTGTAAAACGGGGATTTTTTTTTTTTTTTTTTTTTTGGCGGTACACGGGCCTCTCACTGTTGTGGCCTCTCCCGTTGCAGAGCACAGGCTCCGGATGCGCAGACTCAGTGGCCATGGCTCACGGGCCTAGCCACTCCGCGGCATGTGGGACCTTCCCGGACCGGGGCACGAACCCGTGTCCCCTGCATTGGCAGGCGGACTCTCAACCACTGTGCCACCAGGGAAGTCCTAAAACGGGGATTTTAATCACACGTGCCTCAGGGCTCTCGAGTAAGGATCAAGGAAGCTCTAACACCACACAAAGAGCTTTGTCACTGCAAAGCACCTTGCAAACGTCAGCTGACTTAAAATAGTCCCCTCTCAGGGGGGCACATGCAAGACTGGCTGCTGAAGGGCATTTTACAGTGCTGAGCTGAGGCCCAGATATGATCTAAAGATGCTCAGCAAGATGTCTGACTAGAATTAGAAAGCAACGTTATCTGTGTGATGAAAGTTCCTTTACGTGCCCTACTCAGCAAAGCCCCAAACGCCCCGTCCTCATCCTGTCCAGAGGCCACTGTTGAGTGAAGGGCTCAAATCTTAGGTTCTTAACACATCCTGCTAGTGATCCACACCCGTAGCGGGGAAAACGGTGGTTCTCAAGCTTTCGTGCTCCCACGTGTCATCCGGGAAGCTTGCTAAAAATGTGGGTTTTCAGGCCCCACTCATGAAATTCTATTCACTAGGTCCAGTGAGGCGCTAGGGAATCTGCATTTTGTCGAGTCCCACCCAACATCCAAGATGACATGGAAGCAAGTGATCCTCAGGTCAGTTTGAAGAACACTGAGAAGCTTGGTGACAACCTCCCTTCTGCCCCCAGGGACACATGGGGAAGGAAAGGGGGCTGAGAGACAAGTGACAGCAGAAAGCAGATGCTGATGGCCTTTCACACCTAAAATCCATCAGCCAGGAGAAAAACCAATCCTTCCGTTTACTAACCCAGACACACGCATCTTTTAAGTCTGGCGGTGGAGGCTGGGAGCGGGCACAGAAAAAGAAGAAAAGGGAAGAGGCACCTGCCCTGCAGCCACTGAGACATCACAACCCTCGAGTCCTTTGTCTCCACACAGATGATACTGGATAGTAACAGAGGTGCCAGTCTGAGGCCGTGATGGACTGTGGTGTGTATTATTGCACAAGTACATGAAAGGATATGGAAGATTTCCCTAAAGATGACACTGCTGCTGGCACACTGCCTACAAAATGGTTAATACTTTTAATACCCAGGCTCTACCACGACAGGCATCATGAGCCTAAATTAGATTCACATTTAAGGCACTTTACTTCTTGAAGATGATACTGAAGACCTGCATGCACACGGGAGAACTTGCCGGCAGCTCCCTCGTCAGAGTGATAGTCATCTTTACAGTCTCGCCTCTTCGAGTTTCACTTGACAATTCCGTGACCTGAAAAAAGAAGTACTTAAAATGCACTCTACGGATTATCCTCAAGGGCACAGAATGTGGATATGCTAAAGCCGTCCCAACTTAATAGGCATTAACAAAAACAAAACTGCAGGTGTCAGTAATGTAATAATCTAATGATTACGTTACGTGTGGAAGGTTTTTTTCGCTGTATTTTGCTAATACCAGAAAAGCAACACATCTCTTTCCTCTCGAACTTCTTAATAGAGAATCAAAACCGGCCTCGGGGTTCAAACATTCAATCCAAAGAGAATCCAGAGCAGCGGTTCTTGACCTTTTTGGGAAGTGGGGGTGGGAAGACAGGTCACAACCTACTTTGAGAGTCTGATCAAAGTTACAGACATTCTCCAAAGAAAATGTCACATATGTACATACAGAAGCAATGTATACAATGTACCCATTTTCAGATGTTCACGGATGCCCAGAAGCCTACTAATGAACTTTCCTGCCCATCCTGGGTTCATGGATTTCAGAGGGAAGCCTCTCAAAAGTTCCTTCAAAAAAACAGAGGAACAGAGAAGAAGAAAGCAAAGGACAGGGAACAGACGAGAGGGAAACATAAATGTGGAAAGAGAGAGGAGAAAATGGTGAAAGTTTAAACAGATATGAAATCTGATTTTATTAACTTTTGTGAGGTCTAGAGAAATCCCTAGGGTTCTTATAATCTGGAACAACGTTCTAACAATTAGAATGAACGCATGAATAGGTCTTTATACCAGATGCCTAACTAAATTTAAAGCTCTTCAGATCAGGGAGGGCTCAGGATAGATTTCTGGAATAAAAAACGACAAATCAGCCAGTAAAAATCTATGATCAAGGGTTTTTCAGAAAGGTAAGGAATTACAAGAGGTCAGTTTATTAGCAGGCATTTATGTTATTTTACCCCTACTTTCCATGGTGAAAGTGTCGTTTTAATGGCTTTTAGGTTGAACCAAGAATGTAGGGCAGGGATAGTTCACTTCAGGGAAACAAAGAGAAATGTGTCCTTTCACAGGGGATGAAATATTTCACTGAGGCGTTTCTTGCTTCAGATAAAACTGTAGAGAAGTCAGAGGTGGCGAGTTGCAGGAAGAGCTTATCAACGTCCAGAAGTCTAAGGCGCAGGAGATGGGCGAGCGGCCCTCAGACTGCTGCCAGGATCTCAGAACAAGGCGTAAGCCAACGAAGTATGCAGGGATGAGTGGCTGGCAGCAGACGGTCCCCACTCAGAGCGTTATTCAGGAACCCCATTCCTAACAGCCAGCAAAGAGCAAAATCGGCAGCACCCCCTGCACTTCCCCCACCAAACACCACTCCTCCTCGCTTCCCACCTGTTCTGCATCCCACACCCTCACTCTCAGAGTGCGCTTTCACTTCCTCCTCTCCATCCACTTATCTAACGGGTTGGCAAGTCTTCGCCCTTCTACACCAGCAGTTTCTCTACTCCATTTCAGCTGTTCCAATACCAATATTTACCACCGAGCCCAAGAGCACGTGACGTGGAGTTGCACAGACCCTGGTTCTCTGCCTCTTGCAGCCTGTATGATGGGGAGCAAGTTACTGCAACTCTTTAAGACCTTTTCCCATCTCTAACGTGGGAGTGAGACCAGGATAACGAAGATTAAATGGGATAATTCATGGATATTATCCCTATCCGTAGCAGTGCTTTGTACCTTGCTCGAGTTCTTTCGACAGCCTGCCCAGATTATTCCAGCGGCACTTTATTAATCGTCCCACTTTGTTCTGTCAGCCATTCAATAGGATGTGATCAGAGTCACTGAAATGTAACACAGCTCTATGGAAACTCTCTCTCAAAGGCTTCAGTGGTCCACGGAGGACAGTTCTTGTTCCTCAGCAGGACATTCAACGTTCTCCCTACCTTTGGAGCCACAACTTGCAAGCCTTCCCAGCTAAGCCTGAACAACCAGAAGTTTCTAAACTATGCCCTTCACTTCCCATCTTTGTGCCTTTGCTCCTCCGGTCCTCCCCATCTCCCCCTTCATTAATTCAAATCCTGCCCAGGAGATAAATTAATGACCATTCCCACTGAAGTGTCCTGCTGGGAATAACCTTTCCTTTCATCACCTCTTTCTGAAGACCTTGGGTAAGACACTTAACCTCTCTAAGGCTCTAGGGGTGATGAGAGGATTAAATGAGTTCATGCATACAGCAGCCTGGCAGAGTTAAGTGCTCATCAAATGTAATCCAGTGGTAGGTGGGACATAAAACACAGATCTGCTCATCTCAAGAGAGCTGTGCTGGGGCTAATCCAGAGAACAACCAAGCAGAGCACCTAACGCCTCGTAAATGCTCGATAAATGCTAGCATAACAAAACCACTAATTATTATTATGCCGCTTATGTCATTCTATCTTGCACTGAATTTATTTGTAAATAACTTCAGTACTAAATTGAAATGTTTCTGACAACAAGAACCTTGTTTTATTTATCCTGGTTTCCTCCAAGGTGCCAGCACCCTGCCTGGCACACAGTAGGCTCTTTATAAGTGCAGAAGGAATGCATGAGAGTGGCAAATAGATGTGACAGGTGACAGCAACCTGGGTCGTGGCCACAGATGCACAGATGGGGTCTGAAAGACAGTGGAAGGCCAGGAGGCAGCAGAACAGGACTTCTAGAACTGCACTATTTGGGGGTGCAATGAGTGAATCAGTGGAGGGGCTCTTTCCATGAAAATAAGCATCCTATAAAGTGTGTAGGGGATGGATGGGAGCACAGGATTAAGCCTGAGTCAGTGTTAAGACCAGAAGAAAAAGATGAGACTAGCAACCTTTGTTAGGACAGTTTCTTTTTACTATCTCATTTTTACTGTCATTAGGTGGCAGGTCATATGTTGATAGAAATTAAGACAACACTCTTCTGTCTAAATCTAGTATCCCCTGTGTCTGGAAGACAGAAGCAACAGGTCTGATCTGTCACACCGCGTTTTCACCATCTATTTACTCCCTGCATCCTCATTAGACTCCATGCCCAACAATAAGAAGATGTGTGGCGTATACTACATGCTCACTTTGAATAAGAAATGAGTAATATTAACTTATTCCTAGCATCTGTAGAGTAAAATTCCTCCATTTTCCTTAGGTAAAATTGAAGAAAGCTGGACCATTCAAGGGGGCTATGTGATTTTAATATATCCAAATTTCCAAACTCTTACTACAAATGCATTTAGAAGAACAAGATCTTTAATGATAGTAATGCCCTTGAAATATATCATTTAAGTATGAGAGGCCATATTAGCATGCTATCAACATCTAGTCATAGGACAAAATATTGAGGGATCACTAAGGACTCATGACGAATAAAAATGTTTCTAAATTTACAGATCCAGATTTTCCAAGTCCTTAAATTTAATCATATGGTAGAATTTTTAAACTCCATATTCAGATGAAATAAACACTCAAGCAGCTCCTATAAGTCTCACAGTCTCATAAAAGGAAAAAGGTTCCAAGAGTGCTCAGAAACATACTTCTTGAGGAAATTAACAAAGATACACATGGAATCTAGAAATTTACATTTATGCTCTTGGTGTTCAAAATGCTGAACTTAAAAAAAAAAAAAAAAAAAGATTAAGCTTTCCAAGGGATAGAAGCGTTAAGTTTTAATCCAGTACTCTGTTTTAATTTTTCATACAGAAACCAGTTCTTTCTCACAATTTTCATACTGCTTTAGAACAAAGCATATGATAAAAACCTCAATAACAATACCTTGATTTTAGGGCTAAAAATGTGGAAGGCATAAAAAATAAAATAAAATAAAGGGCTATGAATCTTGCAATTGCCATATCCAATGGTCATAACCATTAAAAATATCCTTAAGATTGACATAAATAACTCCTATTTCATATGATGGAACAAGTCATGAAAGAAATGACACTTTTAGAATCAGGATTGATGTAAAGTTCTTTGGACACGTGGACACAATGTGCAGGAGCAAAAAAATGTAGAGTAAATTTAAAGCTCTTAGGCCATAGGGTAAATGGTGTTTTTTAAACTTTTTTTTTTTGGTCACACCCTGCAGCATGTGGGATTCTCCAATCAGGGATCAAACCCATGCCCCCTGCGTTGGGGGCTCGGAGTCTTAACCACTGGACCACCAGGGAAGTCCCTGTTACTTAAACTCTTGCCTATTTGGGAAAAGTTGAAAAGGATTCCTATTTCAAGGACACTTTGCCTTTAAAAAAGTAGTTGAAAAAGCAGTGTTTGTATTACAGCTCTTCTTTTTTAAATGCCAGACCATCAGCTTCTTAATTAAGAAATCAATCCTGATGAGGTCTTAATTAAGAAGTCTTTCGCTCTCAGGCATGGGAATAGGAAAGAGAAAAGGAGTGAGTGACATACTCATTCCAACTGTCATGAAAATCAGCTAACCTCTAAAATCTACATGAAGGAGTATAAATATATGCACACATGTGTGTATTAAAAAATTAAAAATACCATACCTTTTCTTCTAGCTTTTGGGAGAGAAAAAGGATGACACCATCAAATGCTTTTGCTTTGTTGGAAAGTTCCGTGTGACTATAAAGCAGAGCAATTCTCAGCCTTCTAGATTCTATATCTGGACTGTATGTCACATGATACTGGTATAGCTGCCAGTCCTGGGGCAAGTCTAAATTAAAAAGATTTGTGACCAGTTTCACAGGTATTCCACTGGAACCTGAAGAAAACAAAGAAAAAACATGTTTTAACCAAAAAAACAAAAAAAAAACCCATCGTGTTCATATTAATCACAGCATTCAAAAAATTTATTTGCATATGCATAATCGTTGCTAGAAAGCAAGGATTCTTGTTCAGTGACACAAGGTAAGCTCTAGTAACCAGCTGCCTGATAACCTTTGGAGCCCTGCAAGCAAAAGGATCCTGTGTAAGGCAGGCCTCATAAGAACCTGAGAGCAGACACTGACATTCTTGTTTTGGGGAGAAAAGAAACATCTGAATTCAACTACCCTAGGACTCCTTCCAAAGCTTGCCTTCCAGCTGATTCTCAAATCGATCAAGTAAGCATTTTGTAACCAAGCAGGACCCCATGGGGCCTCCCCCATATCCTCTGCTTTAGCTCCTTGCTGAAGTATGTAGGTAATAGTATCTAGTGTACATTTCCTGAATTGTTTTACAGATGCTAAAACCCCTACCAAATGGAAGAAATTAACTACTTGATGACCATTAGCTCCCTCCAGAGCTACTGGCAGCAAAGGATTGATAATATTAACCCGTTACCTCACCATCAACCAACCAGAGAATTGTGCAGGAGCTGATCACAGACCCTGGGGCGCCCCTCTTTCACTTTGCCTTTAAACATGCTTTGCTGAAACCCTTCGGGAAGTTTGGGCTTTTTGAGCACTAGCCGTCCTAGACTCCTCGTACAGCGCCTCACAATAAACGCTGCACTTCCCTTCACCACAGCCCAATGTCAGTAGATTGGCTTTACTGAGCATGGGGGAAGGGACCCAAGTTTAGTTCAGTAACAGTTTCAGATGCTACTCTGGAATTATGGTGCTCTCAGATTATAAAGAAACTCTCCAGTTTTTATCATGAATACAACCCCCATCCGCTTGGAAATCCAGATAATCAAAAGTTCACCATACTTCGGAAAATTCTGAAATCACTTCATTCAGTGATTAGATGGCTCTGTAGGTCCCAGCGAAGGTCCCCCAGAGATAAGGGGGCGACTGGGGATGGAAGAAGAAATTTTACATCTTCCCTGTGTGAGAACAGACAGGGCTCTGGGCTTCTGTTTTTTTGCAGGCACAGGGAGGCCACGTGGGCTTCCAGGAATTCCATCCCCTACAGAATTTTTATTCACCTCTTCAAAATCTACAGGACAAATTCAGAGATGGCCAAGATGTCGCTGGTCAGTGCCCAGGATGGCATAAACTCCATCCAGGACAGACTCTAGGAAGGCACAAAGGAAGTACTTCTCACCTCTCCTTGGAGGGAATCATCCAGTGTTCGTCTTATAGGAAAGAATTATCAAATAGTCACTATTTGCCTTTCTGGTGGAGGAGGTGGAAACATGAGCCCTGAGGTGGTGAGGAAGAAAAAGTATCATGTATACCTTACGTAGTATTCCCTCAGTTTTGACCTGTGTATCTACTGAGAAATAATGCACAACCTAAAAGGTAAGAGTTACGTTTTATTCAGCGGACAAAACTGAGGGCTTAAGCCCAGGACACAGCAGCTCAGTTCTGAGGGACTGCTCCCAAGAGGTAAGGGAAGAGCCAGGATATATAGGAGTTTTTGCAACAAAAACCGGAACATCATAAGATTACTTTTAATTAAGGAAAACCATATGTCTCGAGTTAATGAATTTAGCGCTTTTCTATGTTTGGGAAGATGCAAAAGTCAGGGCTCACTGAAATCATTCCTTTGATCTGCACCTCAGCTATCTGGGGCCAGTATCCTGTTCTTTCCCACCCTGAGTCTCCTTAGGGGGCGTCATTGGAGGGTGGCTGCAGTGACTGAAGACTTGGCAGCCGGCGCCCCGTTTGTCTCCATCCTGAGTTCCCTCAGGGCTCACCGTGGGAGCGGCTGCAGCGGCTTCATGGCTGCAACATCTTTTGTGTACTGATAAGGTAGGCAATATTTTTTTCATTGACGTGCAAATATCCAGTAGGAACAAGGAATCTTTGTGCTATTTTAATTAAAGAAAAGGGTTTTTTTTTTGTTGTTCTCCCAGAGGACATGGCAACATATTTTAGCTGCTTATATTAATGGACAAAGAGAAGTCATCTAGAATATCAGAGCTGGCAATACCCTTTAAGACCACTTACAACAGTGTGTTCCAACTGTAATCATGACCCATTAATTAGTGCTGCAGTTATGAGAGTAAGTGAGGTGAACCGTCATGTTTCATAGAAAGACTGGAATACAATAGAATGGATCGGAGTGTGCTGCCCATAGGAAGGGCAAGCATTGTTTCATGAAACTTTGTTTCAGTTGTGTTTGTGTAGTGTGTGTATGCTGGAGAACAATTTATGTACTTATTTTTGCTGCATGGTTTGAAAGAGTTTGAAAAAGACTGATCTGCATCAGTGAGTCTTAACTTTTAGAGGGAGTTACAAAGCCTTTTGAGAATCCTATGAAAACAATAGGCCTACTTTTCCTGAAAATACACATGCAATCCTAGGTTAAATTTCAGGGGTGAGCCCCGAATCTGCCTAAAGAATTCCCCAAAGAGGCTACATTTTTCTTTTTAGACCTCAAGTCCAGAAAGGTTATTCCCCATATAGGAAAAAGGTTGGGAAAGAGACAAAGCATCTTTGCTGACCCCTACCTCAGGTGTAAGGAGAAAAGGTTTTCAACAAGTGAAATGTAGTTCTGGAGAAAATGTTACTCTTCCTATTAATGAAAGAGAGAATTAAGGCTAAAACAACTAGTGCCTAGACAATGCTTGAATATAGCAGATGTTCAATACATATCTTTTAAGTCAATATATGAACTTGTTTATTTTATTAAATTTAAATTAAAATTTCTTAAGCAAAATTTGGTAACATTAAAAAAAAGTAAGAAATTCTCTGGCAGTCCAGTGGTTAGGACTCTCTGCTTCCACTGCAGGGGGTCTGGGTTCAATCCCTGGTCGGGGAACTAAGATCCCACAAGCAGCATGGCATGGCCAAAAAAATAAATAAATAAAAATTTAAAAATAAGTAACATGAAGACTGGGTACCTCTTTTGCAGTCTCTCACATGGGCCAATTTCTCTCTGGTACAGACACTCAAATCCATCATCTCTCGTCTGATTTTCCCAACTCTTTCCTTGAAGGTACATCCAGCATCACCAGAAGATAGACCACCTTCACCTAAAATATGAAGGGAACACCAAAATGTTATATATTATTAATATTATATACATCAATAACATTTCATGCTAGTGATATCGTTTACAACTATCATATCAAAAATGCATCTAGGGCTTCCCTGGTGGTGCAGTGGTTGAGAGTCCGCCTGCCGATGCAGGGCACACGGGTTCGTGCCCCGGTCCGGGAAGATCCCACATGCCGCGGAGCGGCTGGGCCCGTGAGCTGTGGCCGCTGCGCCTGCGCATCCGGAGCCTGTGCTCCGCAACGGGAGAGGCCACAACAGTGAGAGGCCCGCGTACCGCCAAAAAAAAAAAAAAAAAAAGCATCTAGAGGGAATTCCCTGGCAGTCCAGTGGTTAGGACTCCGAGCTCTCACTGTCAAGGGCACCAGGTTCAATGCCTGGTCAGGGAACTAAGATCCCGCATGCCCCTTGGCACAGCCAGGAAAAAAGATGCATCTAGAACCAAAGCTCAGATTTTTGTAGCTTTAATAAAACTGGCCCGCATTGCTGAAAACAGTCATGACCATACAGAAGTCTGCAGCCTGAAAATTGAAAACTGTGAAGGAAGCATGGCGTGTTTTGTTAGAAATAACAGACTCTGAGTTAGTCCTACCTCATAACATTTGGGGCTTACCTGATTCTCCTCTTGGCTAAGGAGAAAGCTCTATCTCCCTATATCCCACTCCACACCCATTTATGGAAGGCTGGTCTCCCTCCTGTAGCTCTTGTGTAACGCCCAAAGAATTACAGACTAAGATTGGCCACATCAACTTCTGTACAGATTGGGGCTGAACCTTTCCCCCTTCTCAATCACAAGAAGAGAAATGCCCATACACTGCCGTCAGTGTTTATGCTAGATCATTCCCCTGAGAATGAAAGTCAGCACGTCACCTTGGGACGTGTCACTTACTCTTAGGTTCTAGAAAATGGGAAATTAAAATCTGTTTCCTGATGACTATTTTCTTCTTTAAATGAGTACAAAAAGATGCTAATTTTTCGGATACAACTTTGGCACTTTGAAATGTGAAAATATAAATTTTATATTACAGAATTATTACTACAAAGTAATGTGGCTAATAGTATGACAAACCTCTAGGACACTGACTTGATCACTGTCCTTTGATACAGTCACTGTATGCAACTACCCCAAATGGCGCTACCCAATTGCCCAAAACTGCTGTCCATACCCTTCTCAGTGGAGTTGGAGTCTCCCAGGAAAATCACAAAATTTATTTAATTTTTTAAAAATTCGATTATTCTCACTAGATTATCCATATCATTTACTGCTCTTGGTTTCAAAAGATGTTTGATGGTTTCTAAAAATTCAATCTACCATAGAACGGTAGTTCCCAGAGTCTGGGGGTGGGAGGGGCACATGAGGAGTTCTTGTTTAATGGGTACAGAGTTTCAATTTTGTAAGATGAAAAACTGTTCTAGAGACAGATGGTGGTGATGGTTGCACAGCAACGTGAATGTCCTCAATGCCACTGGACTGTACACTTAAACACTGTTAAAATGGTCAACTTTACCTATTTTACCACAATTTTTAAAAATAAAAAAAAATCAGTCTACCCTCAAAGGATAAAGAGTTTCCATCACTTGCTAGTCACAAGAAGGCACAGCAGATGCGAAGGAAATTCCCAAAGAAAAGTTGGAATAACACTTGAATGGTGGCAGTAGGGCTGGAATTATAGGACGTTTCTACTGTTTAAGCCACCCAGTCTGTGGTACTTTGTCATGGCAGCCCTAGCAAATTAGTGCATCGGGCATGCCAAATTATACTGTGTGGTAGGGGCTACTTGGACTAGCACGTTGACAAGTATCTTGAGGCCAAACCTGGATTTGCAGGTAAGAGAGCCACCACCAAATGGTGAGGTCTACCGTGGGCGGGGAAGGAAGAAGAGAGAAGGGGCAACAGGCATGTGAGGTTACTACCATCCCTGCAAGGCAATGGTATTGGCATTTATGTGTCACAAAGAATTTAAAAATACGTTTTCAAAATTATTCAGTAAACAGACAGAATCAGAAAAACTGGTTTCCTAATATCTGGGGGTTCCCAACTGCTAAGCACCATCAGGAAATTCAGTGGCAGATTCTGTTTTTGGAAGTCCCAAAGAAACACAACAAACACAGGGGGATCCTTCAAAAAAGGAAGATAAGATGCTCAAGAAGTGAGTCTGTTGCTGAAAGGCTTAGTAGAGTCACTCCTATTCCATTCAGATGGGACGGAACTGGATGGAACAGACAGAGCTGCACTTACATTTCTGTGAAATCCTGCTGGTTCCCACGTGGTCACTGCTAGAAGATGCTTCACTGTCACTAAGAGCAACAGACAGAGGCTAAAATGGGGAAAAAATATTTGGTCAGATTTAAGATGTTAAGTCATAAACCAAAACTTTATCACAGGATGAGAATGGTATCACGTCCTATGTCATTGGATTACCGTGAGCTAGGAAAAGAAAATGTTGGCAGGTAAGACGCTTGAGAGAGGAGAAAAGATTGCCCATTTCAGAAAAAAGATAAGGACAAGCTACGGTATTCCCCATTCATCAATCTTTGATTTCAGTGCCAACTGTGAGCCAGATACAGCCCTTAGCCCCTGGAGGTGGAAAGAGGCAGAGGTGTGATCCTTGCACCCGAGGAGCTCATCAGAGCTCCTCTGGAAGGTGGTACAGGTGATCGCAGACCTCATGCTCCTGTAGCCTTCAGACATGGGGCCTCTGATGTGAACATATTTGTAGCAAGAAAATAAACTGAGCCCAGAGGATCTGGGCCACCAGCTCAGATGATGACCCTCCTGAATAAACTGCTCCAAAAGTTCACAAAACAGGTGAAGGGAACCATTAATATTTTCTCTTCAGCGTAATAACTTCTCTGTTCAAGAAGGTATAAATCAGCCTGCTAAAAAAAAATGGATGATACCAAGAGAAGACCTCTCTATGAGAGTAAAGGCATAGACTACTCACTTGAACACTTCTGGTCTAAGATATTGCTCCAAATACTGAGTTTTTGCTAAGTACTGCTCCAAATACTAAATGTAACGTCACTCAAAAATTGCTGGTTTGCCACTCAATTCAACCTAGTTGTCTAAGTCTAATAAGGAGCCCTATGCACAGTGGTTGCTCAAGAAACAGTGGTTGATTCTAAACTTCATTTGTGTCTGAGATTATTTCTTTTTATATATAAATTAGCGAGACAGATCATATTAGATCATATACCACATAATGGTACCTTTGAAGGGACAGCCATTTTCACGAGGAGACTTACAAACGAATGAAGTAATTAAAACTTAATGATATACTTGCCTCCCATTTTCAACCCTTTTCACTGACCGAAATATCTATATTAATATCTTACTCAGATAAGCTCCCCAACAGGGAAAAAAAAAAATGTGAGAAACCCTGGAAGGACTCAAAGTTGAAAGAGAAGATAAGCCACTACTTCATAGCAGAGAGGAAGAGATATCTGCCGAGGAAGGCGGTGTCCACGAAAGAAACAGAGGTAGGAGTGAGCGAGACAATGCCAGCTGCTAAGCTTTCTACCCACCAACGGCGAGGCCTGGATGCGCCCCACCTCCGCGGCGCTGGGGCTGAGGGCCATGCCTCGCGCCCTCGCTCGGGCCCGGCCGCTCATGTTCCAGATGCGCCCAGAGTGACTTCAAAGGCAGCCAAGTCTCAACGAGGGTATTTTGTCACCGGTACCCAGATGACAAGGCTGCGACGGAAGCGGTGGAAGTAGTGGCTCTCTGGGTTCTGGGCTGGAATGGCAGCCGAGGCGCACGAGTGGGTGGAGCCAAGCGCACAGCCCACCAGGATCCCGTGGTAGGGGCGGGGGGGAGCACGTGGGCGGGAGGCGGTGTGAGGGCTGCGGCCAGACTTCTCTTTTCATCCACAGCCCCCGCCATAGTTGGAATTATCCAGCTTTCTAGTTTTTGCCCATCATATGTGTATATAAGGTTGCATCACACTGTTACCTTTTGTCTGTATTATCTGCTCACTTCTACTCCTGGCTTCTACATGTCTTTGAATATGTCATGTAAATGTTGTTTCTGGGAAATGTCTGACTCACCTGCTGGGGGATGGGGAGCATTTATTTTAAAATGTGCATGAATGCCAAAGAAAACACAAAAGGGTAACCACCTCTTCATATATGTGATAGCTGTGGCGTTTTTGTTGTTGTTGTTTTTCTGTGAATTGTCTGTTTATATCCGTTGCTGTTTTAAATTGGATTTCTCATGATTTTCTTGTGATTTGGAAGAATTTTTTTTCTTAACATAGCAAATATCTACTCCCTATTTATGAATTATTAATTTTAACTTTGAAGTTCTTTATCTAATCAAAAGTCTCAACTTTGATGGAGTCAAATCTGCTAATTTTTAATTTTATGGTTTGTGCTTTTTGGGGTTTTCTTGAAAGAAAATTTTCCCTGCCCTAAATTTACAAGGATGTTATATGACATTTTCTTTTATTAACTTTGTAAGTTTACTATTCACGTTAGCTATCTTGTATCCTTCAAGTTTATATATATATATATATATATATATATATTTATATGATATGTAGAATGTGAGGTAGGGATCTAACTTTATCTCCCTATAGTGAGCCGTTTTCCCCGAATGTCATCTATTAAAATTTATGTAATGGTTTGTGCAGCCACGACCAGCAAATCACAAATTCTCATATATACCTAGATCTAATTTTGTGCTTTCTAGTTCTATTCTACGTATCTGTATCTGCTCTGCACCAGTACTTTACCACTTGTAATTGCTATTTCTTTATATTACTCCTAAAATCTGGTGGGGCAAGTCTTTATTCTTTGATTTTTTCAATTCATTTATTTTTTGCCAACTGTATTCTTCCATATAAATTTTTAAAATAAGTTTGTCAAGTTTCTTTAAAACTCCTTAATTTCTAATTGGCCTTGTATGGAATATATAAATTAGTTTGGGAAGAACTGCCCCTCTTACAGTGTTATAGTTCATTTATTCAAGTTTCTCTTTATGTCCTTTAATAGAGTTTAATTTTTTCATAAAAGTCTTGTGTATTGTTTAATTGATAGAAATTTATAGTTTTATTAGTATTTTGAAGTATATCTTGTTTTCATCACATTTTCTAATTGGTTATTATTAATATAGATACATGATATTGATTTTTGTAAGTTGATACTGTTTATCAAATTTGCTGAACTCCTTAGTTCATATAGCTTGTCCTTTGATTTCATTGAGTTTGCATGTAGATGATTATATCATCTACAAATAATAGTAACTTTATCTCATCCCTTTTATTCTTATTTCTTTTTCTTGTCTTATCATGTTGATCAAGTTTTCCTGTACAATGTTGAAAGTGACTGTGATAGCTGAAATTCTTGAGTCACTTAAGTGACTCACCCAAGGTACTACAGTTTGTGTGGCAGAGCTGGGATTCCAACTCTGGTCTATCTACCTTAAAGCCCACATCATATCCCCTCATCTCGTACTCATCTCCCTCCAAAAAGGTGATCTGCCTGACTTTAGATACAGCCTGTACTATAGAAAAAAGCCCCAGTCCTGTGTAAAATGCCATTCTCTTCTTTCTATTTATTTCCCATCAGAATACTCTTTTATTCAGTTGTCTTGGGAAATCATTATCCCTGAGGGCTGGCAAGTGCAAGAGGTATGATGGCCTTGGACAGAGATGGCCAGTCTTGGACTTGGCTCAGTGAAGCCACTCTAATGAATAACACATTTCTTTGAAAACGAATGAGTCTGACAGTTCTGAATGATCATAAACTGCATGCTAAAAAGTAGGGCAGGTGGAAAACAGAATCTGGACAAGGAATCTACTTTTGAAAATCTGTGCTTTGTTTCTGAATATAAAAATAATCTTTACCTCATGTTTTCCAAATTGACCACCTCCTGGTAAATTTGACTTGTACTGATGTGAGAACACTAAGAGTGATGAGAAATGCTGAGAACACATGTAGGCAACTTCAAACAGTCAAATCCTTTCAATTTTCCAAATACTAACTCATTATGAAATCAGAAATATCAGTTATTTCTAATCGTTAACTGCATTTTCAACTCCCTGTTATAATTACTATATGTGACATAAAAATCATTCACACTGTGCCCTGCACATATGATTTTTAAAGGCACTTATGTATTCCCTGTAATAGGGAATGTATGGCATGGTTACAAGCATACATGGGCTTTAGGGTCAGATAGACTAGAATTTACATCCCAACTCCATCACCTACTAGCTTTCTGACTCAAGAAAATGTACTTAATTTCATTTAGCCTCAGTTTCTTCAACTGTAAAATGGGGATAAAGTTATGCCAGGATTTCTCAACGTTGGCACTATTCACATTTTGGGCCTGATAATTTGCTATTTGAGGGGGTCTGTCCTATACATTATAGGATGTTTAGCAGTAATCTTGGCCTCTACTCACTAGACACCAGTATCTCTTCTCCTTGTGAGAACCAAAAATGTCTGTAGATACTGCCAAATGTCTCCTGGAGGGCAAATTGCCCCAGATTAAGAACCACTTTGATATGGCTACCTCTCAGGCTTGTTTCAAGGGTTAAATGAAATAATAATAATGACACTTAGTGTAGTGTTTGGCATGTAATAAAAATTGGATAATTAGTTATTATCAATACCAGAGGGTACATTCTTGTCTCACGGCAGAAAGAGTTCAGAGATGAGACAGGGAGGTCAAGAAAGCAAAGTGAGGATTTATTTAGGTGATAGTATGCTCTCAAGGGGAGAGCAGGCAAACTCAGGTGAGTAGCTGACCTGAGTTTCTTTGGCAAGCTGGTTATGTGGGGTGTAGAAAAGATGAGGTGAAATATTCATTGGGGAGGGAAGGTTTTGGGAGTCATATTCCCTGATTTTTATCTCGGCTCCACCTTCCTGAGAGGGGAAGGGATTTTTGTCCTTATTTAGTCTTGATCGGAAGCATCATGGTGGAGGTGCTCAATGGGTACTTCTTATCTGCAAGGCTGATTTCATTGTAATGAGAGCATAATGAGCAAAAGGTTACATTTGGAAGCCAGAGATTTTCCCACCTTTTCTCACCTTCCTTTGTCTGCCTCCCGGACATTTATCACCCCAAAATGTGTGGTTCCCTGTCAGTCTGGAGATTCCTGCTCTTCTTTGCCTCCCCAAGGACCCCCGTTGTTTACAAGATGTGTGGGTTCCTGCCATTTGGCCCATATCCGCTTTCTCTGCTCATATCTAGCTAACTGCCTGCTTTGACATTTTTCTCATAAGAATGTGTGATGGACACATTTTACAAAAATTCACTTACTACAATTTTTGCCATGTTTCGTATTTGTGTCAGATCCCTTCACGTACACATACTGGCCATGATGTTCTAGGCACAGACAACTCTTGTCTTGTGCCACCCTTCACATTCTCCTCTGCCCACCTTTTAACTCCAGCTGTTTCTGTGGTGATCATCTGCACACAGCGTAACCTCAGCTGCACCATACCTCTCTCGCTTCTGTCCTGAGGCATCTCTGCTGCTGCAGGATACATGCCCAGAGGAACCCACTTAGCCATTCCGACACATGAGCAAACCTAGAAGTGCGAAGGAGTTGACATATCATGGGGCAATGCTTAGCCAATGTGGCGTGGAAGATGGTGGATAAATACTCCCTCCTCCATCCATTGGGCAAACTGTTTTGTGGTGCATTCTACGGCTTCACAGAGGGTCTGAGTGGGATCAAGTATCAGATGTCACAGTGGTGATCACCTCGGTAATGCATTCTTTTTTTTTTTTTTTTTTTTGTGGTACGCGGGCCTCTCACTGTTGTGGCCTCTCCCGATGCGGAGCACAGGCTCTGGACGCACAGGCTCAGCGGCCATGGCTCACGGGCCCAACCGCTCCGCAGCATGTGGGATCTTCCCGGACCGGGGCACGAACCCGTGTCCCCTGCATCGGCAGGCGAACTCTCAACCACTGCGCCACCAGGGAAGCCCCAGTAATGCATTCTTGAGTTGACATCATCCTTCTCTCTTTCACTCTTCCCACTCCCTCTCTACTATTTCTTGCAATCACTTCCCAAAATAAATTACCAGCATGCAAGCCCCTATCTCAGGTTCTGTTTGGAGGGAAGCTAGACTAGTCTAGTTCAGTGAGAGAATATAGTATTCACTCACTTAAAACATATTTCATGCCCACTGTGGACCTAAGCATGGGTATTTGAATTTTATCAATGATGAAAAATGAATTAAAATATTTACCTAAACTCATCATCCAAGTCAGCTGTAAAATCAGTTATTCAGTCCTGTGGTTGTATCTTAATTTTTTTAATGATTTTTATTAGGAAAACACTAAATAATGACAACTTATAAGTGCAGACATGTTCAGATCAGCTAATTTATTTGTTCAGTGGTTTATCTGTGGCTCCTGCTAGTACAAAACTAATTTCCCAGGCACAGGTGTAGATGGTTGAACCTGTGAAATTAGTGCATCAGTGTGTTGTCTTCTTTGGACCTTATTTCAGCAATACTTACTGGATTAATTTTGAACAGTCTCATTTTTTAACTCTTTATTTTGAAATATATCACATTTACAGAAATTTGCAAGACCAGCATAAAGAACCTTTCACCAAGATTCACAGGTTAATATTCTGACATATATGCTTTATTATTTCCTCTTCGTGTACACACACACACACACACACACACACTTATATATATATACTCATGACCCATTTACAAAAAAGTTGTATACATAATACCCTTTGACCCCCTAATATTTTAGTGTGCATTTGTTAAGAGTAATAATATCTTCCGAAAGATGGCAGGGTAGGAGGACGCAGAGTTTGCATCTCCTCACAACTAGGGCACCTACTAGGCAGTGGTGGGAGACCTTGGACACCTAAGTGGACAGGAGGGATCCCCACACGACCAGATAGTACGTGGGGAGGAAGAAAAGTGTAGGCAGGGTGGGACCAGCACCCTTGAGGGGGGCTGGAGGAGGGCAGAGGTTCCCACGCTTGGAGGGAATCCCACATGAGGGAATCAGCAGGGACGGAGAGGGACTTTCAGGGGATCTGAGGGACATGCAGCCAGCATCTCAGCCACTCGCTTTGGCCCTGGCAAGCCAGCTGCTGTCTTGGGCCTGAAACCCCACCCCCAGGGCCCCCTCCAGCCACACGGCTCCCAGGCCTGAACCCTGCCCCAGCCGGGGTCTCTTCCAGCCACATGGATCCCAGTGGAACTGAGTACCGCCCCTCACAAGGCCTCCATGGGTGGCAGGGTTCCTAACAGCCTGAGTGCCACCCCGACAAAGCCTCTTCCAGCCAAGCAGGTCCCAGGCCTGAGCCCCACCCCCACCCGCATCAAAGCCTCTTCCAGCTGTGTGGTCCCAGTCCTGAGACCCACCTCTGCCAAAGCCTGAGTTCCACCCCCCTCCAAGGCCTTCCCTGGCTGTGCCGGCCCCTGTGGGTGCACCTGTGGAAGCCTGCACCCCAGCTGGCCTACTCAGACATGTGTGCTCTGGGCCAGCTTAAGGGACAGACACTGTCAAGAGGAACACAGGCAGAGGTGGGGCTGACAAGCGGGTCCAGAGACCTACCTAGAGGTCTTGGAGGACTACTGGGGAGGCGGAGGTAAGCTATAGCTCACCATGGGGTCAAGGACACAGACAGAAGAGCACCAGGGAATTTTTTATTTTTTTAATAAAAAAAATTTTTTTCTTTTATTTTTAAATTTTATTTATTTATTTTTATTTTAAAATTTTCTTTATTTTATTTTCCTTATTTATTTTTTGGTTTTGTTTTGTTGTTGCTGTTTCATTTTTTTTTAACATCTTTATTGGAGTATAATTGCTTTACAGTGGTGTGTTAGTTTCTGCTTTACAACAAAATGAATCAGTTATATATATACACATATGTTCCCATATCTCTTCCCTCTTTGTCTCCGCCCTATCCCACCCCACTGTTTTGTTTTTATTGTTATTTTTTCTAATATATTATTTATTTTTCTAATTTTATTTTACTTTTTATTCTTCATTATTGTTCTGATCTTTTCTGTTTATCGCTTTTTTTAAATTAATGGCACTATTTCTAATTTTTTATCTATGTATGTATGTATGTATTTATTTTTTTTTTGGCTGCATTGGGTCTTCGTTGCTGCACATGGGCTTTCTTTAGTTGCGTCGAGCAGGGGCTACTCTTCATTGTGGTGCGTGGGCTTCTCATTGCAGTGGCTTCTTGGTGCAGAGCACAGGCTCTAGGTGAGCAGGCTTCAGTAGTTGTGGCTCACGGGCTCTAGAGCACAGACTCAGTAGTTGTGGCACATGGACTTAGTTGCTCTGTGGCATGTGGGATCTTGCTGGACCAGGGCTTGAACCCGTGTCCCTGCATTAGCAGGTGGATTCTTAACCACTGCACCACCAGGGAAGCCCCTGTTGCTTTTTTTGTTTTTGTTTTTTTCTGCCATGCCGCATGGCTTTGCAGAGTCTTGGTTCCCAGGCCAGGGGTCGAGATTGAGCACCTGTGGTGGGCGCAGCAAGTCCCAAACCTCTGGACTAACAGAGAACTTCAGGTCCCAGGGAATATTAATTGGGTGAGGTCTCCTGGAGGTCTTCATCTCAGCACCAAGACCCGGCTCCACGGAACTGCCTACAAACTCCAGTGCTGGACGCCTCAGGCCAAACAACCAGCAAGACAGGAACACAGCCCGACCCATCAAAAAAAAAAAAATGAGATGACCAAAATTATGCTACAAACAAAGGAGCAAGGTAAAAACTTACAAGACCAAATAAATGAAGAGGAAATAGGCAACCTACCTGACAAAGAATTCAGAGTAACGATAGAAAAGATGATCCAAAATTTCAGAAACAGAATGGAGGCACGGATTAAGAAAATACAAGAAATGTTTAACAAGGACCTAGAAGCACTAAAGAAACAGGGATGAACAGCACAATAACTGCAATGAAAAATACAATAGAAGGAATCAATAGCAAATAACTGAGACAGAAGAACGAATAAATGAGCTGGAAGATAGAATGGTGGAAATAACTGCCGAGGAGCAGAATAAAGAAGAAAGAATGAAAAGAAGTGAGGACAGTCTCAGAGACCTCCAAGACAACATTAAATACACTGACATTCAAATTATGGAGATCCCAGAAGAAGAAGAGACAGAGGAACAGTCTGAGAAAATATTTGAAGAGATTATAGTTGAAAACTTCCCTAACATGGGAAAGGAAATAGTCACCCAAGTCCAGGAAGCACAGAGAGTCTGATACAGGATAAGCCCAAGGAGAAACACGCCAAGACACATACTAATCAAACTAACAAAAATTAAACTCAAAGAAAAAAATATTAAAAGCAGCAAAGGAAAAGCAAAAAATAACATACAAGGGAATCCCTATAAGGTTATCAGCTGATTTTTTAGCAGAAACTCTGCAGGCCACAAGGGAGTGGCAGGATATATTTAAAGTAATGAAAGGGAAATACCTGCAATCAAGATTACTCAACCCAGAAAGGATCTCTTTCACATTTGACAGAGAAATCAAAAGCTTTACAGACAAGCAAAAGCTAAGAGAATTCAGCACCACCAAACCAGCTTTACCACAAATGCTGAAGAAACTTCTCTAGGTGGGAAACACAAGAGAAGAAAAAGACCTACAAAAACAAACCCAAAATAATAAAGAAAATGGTAATAGAAACATACATATCAATAATTACCTTAAATGTAAATGGATTAAATGCTCCAATCAAAAGACACAGACTGGCTGAATGGATACAAAAACAAGACCCATATATATGCTGTCCACTTCAGACCTAGAGACACATACAGACTGAAAGTGAGGGGATGGAAAAAGATATTCCATGAAAATGGAAATCAAAAGGAAGCTGGAGGAACAATACTTACATCAGACAAAATAGACTTTAAAATAAAGACTGTTATAGGGCTTCCCTGGTGGTGCAGTGGTTGGGAGTCCACCTGCCGATGCAGGGGACACGGGTTCGTGCCCTGGTCCGGGAAGATCCCACATGCCGCGGGGTGGCTGGGCCCCTGAGCCATGGCCGCTGATCCTGCACATCCGGATCCTGTGCTCCGCAACAGGAGAGGCCACAACAGTGAGAGACCCGTGTACCGCAAAAAAAAAAAAAAAAAATTGTTATAAGAGACAAGGAAGGACACTACATAATGATCAAGGGATTGATACAAGAAGAAGACATAACAATAATAAATATTTATGTATCCAACATAGGAGCACCTCAATATATAAGGCAAATGCTACCAGCCATAAAAGGGGAAATTGACAGGAACACAATAATAGTGTGGGACTTTAACACACAACTTATACCAATGGACAGATAATCCAGACAGAGAATAAATAAGGAAACACAAGCCTGAAATGACACAATAGACCACAGAGTCTTAACTGATATTTACAGGACAGTCCATCGAAAAGCAGCAGAATACACTTTCTTCTCAAGTGCATACAGAACATTCTCCAGGATAGATCACATCTTGGGTCACAAATCAAGCCTTGGTAAATTTAAGAAAATCGAAATCATATCAAACATCTTTTCTGACCACAACACTGTAAGATTAGAAATAAATTACAGGAAAAGAACTGTAAAAAACACAAACACATTGAGGCTAAATACTATTCTAATAAATAACCAAGAGATCACTGAGGAAATCAAAGAAGAAATAAAAAAATACATAGAAACTAATGCCAATTAAAACACAACAACTGAAAACCTATGGGATGCAGCAAAAGCAGTCCTAAGAGGGAAGTTTATAGCAGTTCAATTCTACCTCCAGAAATAAGAAAAATCTCAAACAGCCAAACCTTACACCTAAAGCAACTAGAGAAAGAAGAACAAACAAAACCCAAAGTTAGTAGAGGGAAAGAAATCATAAAAATCAGAGCAGAAATAAATGAAATAGAAATGAAGAAAACAATAGCAAAAATCAATGAAACTAAAAGCTGGTTCTTTGAGAAGATAAACAAAATTGATAAGCCTTTAGCCAGACTCATCAAGAAAAAAAGGGAGAGGATTCAAATCAATAATATTAGAAATGAAAAAGAAATTACAGTGTATACCACAGAAATACAAAGGATCATAAGAGACTACTACAAGCAATTATATGCCAATAAAGTGGATAACCTGGAAGATATGGAAAACTTCTTAGAAAGGTACAACCTTCCAAGACTGAACCAGGAAGAAATAGAAAATATAAACAGACCAATCACAAGTAATGGAATTGAAACTGTGATTAAAAATCTTCCAACAAACAAAAGTCCAGGACCAGATGGCTTTGCAGGTGAATTCTGTCAAACATTTAGAGAACAGCTAACACCTATCCTTCTCAAACTCTTCCAAAAAATTGCAGAGGAAGGAACACTCCCAAGCTCATTCTACTAGGCCACCATCACCCTGATACCAAAACCAGACAAAGATAGCACACAAAAAAGAAAATTACAGACCAATATCACTGAAGAACACAGATGCAAAAATCCTCAACAAAATACTAGCAAAGAGAATCCAACAGCACATTAAAAGGATCATACACCATGATCAAGTAGGATTTATCCCAGAGATGCAAAAATTCTTCAATATATGCAAATCTATCAATGTGATACACCATATTAACAAATTAAAGAATAGAAACCATACAATCATCTCAATAGATTCAGAAAAAGCTTTTGACAAAATTCAACACCCATTTATGAAAAAAAACTCTCCAGAAAGTGGGCATAGAGGGAACCTACCTCAACATAATTAAGGCCATATACGACAAACCCACAGCAAACATCATTCTCAGTGATGAAAAACTGAAAGCATTTCCTCTAAGATCAGAAACAAGACAAGGATGCCCACTCTCACCACTATTAGTCAACATAGTTTTGGAAGTCCTAGCCACGGCAATCAGAGAACAAAAAGAAATAAAAGGAATACAAATTGGAAAAGAAGAAGGAAAACTGTCATTGTTTGCAGACGACATGATACTATACATAGAGAATCCTAAAGATGCCACCAGAAATACTTGCAAATGAAGAGAAAATATTTGCAAATGAAGCAACTGACAAGGGATTAATCTCCAAAATATACAAACAGCTCATGCAGCTCAATATCAAAAAAACAAACAACCCAATCCAAAAATGGGCAGAAGACCTAAATAGACATTTCTCCAAAGAAGATATACAGATTGCCAACAAATACATGAAAGGATGCTCAACATCACTAATCCTTAGAGAAATGCAAATCAAAACTACAATGAGGTATCACCTCACACTGGTCAGAATGGCCATCATCAAAATATCTACAAACAATAAATTCTGGAGAGGGTGTGGAGAAAAGGGAACCCTCTTGCACTGTTGGTGGGAATGTAAATTAATACAGTCAGTATGGAGAACAGTATGGAGGTTCTTTAAAAATCTAAAAGTAGAACTACCATATGATCCAGCAATCCCACTACTGGGCACATACTCAGAGAAAACCATAATTCAAAAAGACACGTGCACCCCCAATGTTCATTGTAGCACTGTTTACATAGCCAGGACACGGAAGCAACATAAATGTCCATCGACAGATGAATAGATAAGGAAAAGGTGGTACATATATACAATGGAATATTACTCAGACATAAAAGGGAATGAAACTGGGTCATAGAGACATGGATGGGCCTGTCATACAGAGTGAAGTTAAGTCAGAAAGAAAAAAACAAATATCGTATATTAACACATATATGTGGAATCTAGAAAAATGGTACAGATGAACCTATTTGCAGGGTAGGAATAGAGACGCAGACGTAGAGAACAGACAGGTGGGGAGAAGAGGGGGAGTGGGATTAATTGGGAGATTGGGATTGACATATATACACATCCATGTGTAAAACAGATAACTAGCGGGAACCTGCTGTATAGTACAGGGAGCTCAGCTCGGTGCTCTGTGGTGACCTAGATGGGTGGGATGAGGGGATGGGAGGGAGATCCAAGAAGGAAGGGATATATGTATACATATAGCTGATTCACTTCGTAGTACAGAAGAAACTAGCGCAACATTTTAAAGCAACCATACCCCTATTTTTTTTAAAAAAAAGTAAGTGTAAAAGTAACATCAGATTTTGTAACAGTAACTTGAATGCAAGAAAACAATAGATATTGTTTTGAAAGAAAAGAACTTCATTTTTGTACTTTCACAACCAAGCTATTATTGAAATGTGATAGAAAAATAAATGTCTTTTGGAGCAAAAGAAAAAGAATATCTTCCATTTCTCATATAAGCTCAATCCAGTTACAAAATTTAACGTGGATAAAACACTGTTGTCTAACCTACAGTCAATAGTTACTTTTGACAACTGTCCCCAAATGTCCTTTAAAACATTTTTTCATGTCCAAAATACAGTTAGGACAGGATAATACATTGCATTTTGTTGTTATGCCTCAGTCTTCTTTTATCTGTGACGTGAACAGTCTCTCTTTTTCTCTCTCTCAACAAATTGTAAGAAATACGTTATTAAAATATCGAGAGAAAGAAAAATTCCCATTATCCATGTTAACTGCTTAGCCATTGTGAAGGAAATCATCCCAAAACATTTTATCTACCTCCTGCTCTAAAGGTCAATTAACTCCTTCTGGAGACATGAACTTACAAGCACTAAATGTTCCATGCTGCAGAGGTGTTTCTGTTTATCTGTGTGTGGTCCCATTGTGCTCCAGGAAGGATTTACGATTATTTACACACATGTACAAGATAAAACAAAGAAAAATGTTTACAGTGGAGAGCTTCTCTATTTCCTAATTTCTCCCCTAGTTCTCTAGCCATTACCTTTACACTTTCCTCACCCAAGCACTCATTCCATGGGAAAATCCATCCATCTTCAGCAAGAAAACTCACCCCAATGACTGCAGGCTGCCATCCTGACGTTCCTTGGTCATAAGCACCTTCACTTGGTGGGCTCCTTTTTCAGTTAAAAATATTAAAAATTATATCTTATAAGTTAGATGATATAAAGATGAATATATTAATATTATATATTAGAACATTTTCTTGGAACAAAAAAATTGTTTCCTTTTCTAATTTAAAAGAAATCAAACATTTTCTTGTGCCCCCGCCCCGCAAAGTACTGTGGGCCTTAGACACTGTGCCTACTGCATCTAATACATGAGGCAGCCCTGCTGTCACGTCCATATGCATTTGCCAAGTTGAGTGATTTGATGTGGAGGCCTACGCAGGCACTACATCAGGAGGGTTATGGATGGCCCCTGGCTCCCAATCCCCACCAGAAATGTGCAGAAGGTGGATGAAGGTGGATCCCATACCCAAGATCAACAGCCAAGGGTAGACGCAGGTCTTCCGGGTCAGATTTCCTTTGCAGTAGTCCCCTCTGTGTGAGTGCAGGTGTGTCCGCTTATTTTATTTAATTATGGAAACTTTTTGGTTTTGTTGATTTTCTCTATTGATTTCCTGCTTTCAATTTCATTGATTTCTGCTCTGATTTCTTTTCTTCTGCTTATTTTGGATATAATTTGCTATTCTTTTTCTAGTTTCCTTAGGTGGAAATTTAAATGATTGATTTTACATCTTTCTCCTTTTCTAATATATGCATTCAATGCTATAGATTTCCCTCCAGCACTGCTTTCACTGCATCCTGCAATCCTGATAAGTTGTATTTTCATCTTCCTGTTATTGGATGAAGTAGTCCATAGATGTCGATTATATACAGTTGATTGATAGTGTTATTGAGTTCAACTATGTCCTTATGATTTTCAACCTGCTATCTGTCCATTTTTGAGAGATGGATGTTGAAGTCTCTAACTATGAAAGTGGATTCCTTTATTTCTCCCTGCAGTTCTATCAGTTTTTGCCTTATGTAATTTAATGGTCTGTTATTAGGTGCATACACATTAAGGCTTGCTGTGTCTTCTTGGAGAACTGACCCTTTTATCGTTACATAATGCCCTGCTTTCTCCCTGATAACTTTCCTTGCTTTAAAGTCTGCTCTGTCTTAAATTAGTACAGTTACTCTTGCTTTCTTTTAATTAATGTTAGCATGGTATAATTTTCTCCACCCAATTAACTTTTAATCTATATGTGTCTTTATATTTAAAATGGGTTTCTTGTAGACAGTATATATATATATATATATATATATATATATATATATATATACATATATATATATATATATATAGTTGGATCTCATTTTTTGATCTTCTCTGACCATCTTGTTTTTAGTTGATGCTTTAGCCCATTGATGTTCAAAGTGATTATTAACATAGTTGGATTAATATCTACCATATTCATTACTGTTTTCTTTTCATTGTACTTATTCTTTGTTCCTACTTTTGTCTTCCATTCTTTCTTTGCTTTTGTGGTTTTAATATATTTTTATTGAAATATATTTGATATGTAGCATTGTGCATATTTAAGGTGTACAACATGTTAATTTGATACATTTGTATATTGTAATATGATTGTCATTGTAATGATAATTAGCACTTCTATCACATTACAAAATTATTGTTTCTTTTTACTAGTTGGAATACTTAAGTTCTAGTCTTTTAGCAAGTTTGATGATTATAATGCAATATTATTGTCTATATTCACTATACTGTACATTATATCTCTCTGGCTATTTACTACTTGTTATAAGTTTGTACCCTTAAACACCATCTATCTTATTCTTCAATTCCCTTACCACGATAACCACCATTTTCATCTTTGTTTTTATGGGTCTGGCCTTTTATAGATTCTATGTATGTGATGTCGTATGGTACTTGTCTTTCTCTGTCTGACTTTATCTTGCTTAGCATAATGTGCTCAAGGCCCATCCATGTTTTTGCAAATGGCAGGATGTCCTCCTTTCTCAAGGCTGAATAATATTCCATTGTATACATATACCACATCTTCTTTATCTATCCATCCATTGATGGGCAGTTAGGTTGTTTCCATTCTTAGCTACTGTAAATAATTTTGCAAGAAACATGGGAATGCATGTATCTCCTTGATATCCTGTTTTCATCTCCTTTGAGTATATACTCAGAAATTGGATTGCTTGATTATATGGCAGATCTATTTTTAATTTTTTGAGTAACCTCCATATTGTTTTTCATAGTGGTTGAACCAATTTACATTTCCACCAACAGCATACAAGCATTCCCTTTTCTCCACATCTTCACCAACTATTATCTCTTGTCTTCTTGATGATAGTCATTCTAACAAGTGTGAAGTGATATCTCACTGTGGTTTTGATTTGCATTTCCCTCATGATTTGTGGTGTTGAGCCTCTTCTCATGTACTCATTGGCTATTTGCATGTCTTCTTTGGAAAAATGTCTATTTAGTTCTTCTGCCCATTTTTCAATCAGATTGTTTGCTTTTTTGTTATTGAGTTGTATGGTTTCTTTATATATTTTGGATGTTAACCCCTTATCCAAATATGATTTGCAAAAATCTTCTCCCATGGGTGCGTTTTCATTTTGTTAATTGTTTCTTTTGCTGTGCAGAGATCTTAAGCTTGATGTAGTCACATATGTTTTTGTACCAGTACCACACAGTTTTTATTACTATGGCTTCACACATAGTATTGCTTGAAATCAGGAAGTGTGATACCTCTGGCTTTGTTCTTTTCCTCTGGAGTGCTCTTGCTATTTGAGGTTTTTTGTGGTTCCATACAAATTTTAGGGTTACTTTTTCTATTTCTGTGATAAATGCCATTGGTATTTTGATAGGATTGTGTTGAATCTATAGATGGCTTTGGGCAGTATAAATATTTTAACAATATTAATTCTTCTGATCCATGAACAGAGGATGTTTTTCCATTTGTGGCTTCTTCAATTTCTTTCAGCAAAGTCTTGTAGATTTTGTTGTATATGTCTTTCCCTTCCTTGGTTAAACTTATTCCTAAGTATTTTATTGTTTTTGATTGTAATTATAAATAGGATAATTTGATTTCTTTTTCAGATGTTTCATCATTTGTGTATGGAAATGCAACTGATTTCTGTATGTTGATTTTGTATTCTTCAACTTTACCAAAATTGTTGATTTCAGTTCCAACCATTTTTTTGTTGTCTTTGGAATTTTCTATGTAAAAATCATATCATCTACAAATAGTGATAATTTTATTTCTTATTTTCTGATTTAGCTGTATTTTATTTCTGTCTTACCTAATAGCTCTAGCTAGGACTTCCAGTACTATATTGAATAAGAGTGGTGAGAATGGGCATCCTTGTCTTGCTCCTGATCTTAGAGGAAAGGCTTTCAATTTTTTTCATTGAGTGTAATGTTAGCTGTGGATTTGTCATACATGGCCTTTATTATATTGAGGTATGTTCCTTCTATACCCAATTTGTTAAGGTTTTTTGTCATGAAAGGATGTTGTAAATATTTTATCAAATGTTTTTTCTGCATCTATTGAGATGCTCATGTGATTTTTATCTTTCCTTTTATTAATGTGATGTGTTACATTTATCGATTTGCATATGTTGAACCATCCCAGGGATAAATTCCTCTTGGTCATGGTGTATAATCCTTTTAATGTGTCTTGAATTTAGTTTGCTAATATTGTTTTGAAAAATTTTGCATTTATATTGGTCAGGGATTTTGGTCTACAGATTTCTTTTCTTGTGGTTTCCTTATCTGGCTTTGGAATCAGGGTAATGCTGGCCTCATAGAATGAGTTTGGAAATGTTCCCTTCTTCTCAATTTTATAGAAGAGTTTGAGAAGGATTGGTATTAATTCTTCTTTAAATATTTGGTAGAATTTTCCAGGGAAGCCCTCTGGCCCTGGTTTTCTCTGTTGGGAGATTTTCATTATTGATTGAATCTTGTTACTAGTTATAGAATATGTTCAGATTTTCTTTTTCTTCCTGATTCAGTCTTGGTAAGTTGTGTATTTCTAGAAATTTATCCATTTCTTCTAGGTTATCTAATTTGTTGACTTATAATTGTTCTTAGTAGTCTCTTTTGATCCTATGTATTTCTGTAGTATCAGTTGTAATGTCTCCTTTTTCATTTCTAATTTTATTTGAGTTTTCTCTCTTTTTTTAGTCAGTCTAGCTAAAGGTTGGTCAATTTTGTTTATCTTTTTGAAAAACCAGCTCTTACTTTTGTTGGTCCTTTCTACTGCTTTTCTGACCTTTACTTCATTTATCTTCACTCTGATCTTTATTATTTCCTTCCTTCTGCTAAATTTGAGCTTAATTTGTGCTTTTTTTCTAGTTCCTTCAGGTGTAAAGTTAGGTTGTTTATTTGAGGTATTTCTAATGTCTTAATATATGCATTTATTGCTATTAACTTTCCTCTCAGAACTGCATTTGCTGCATCCCATAAGTTTTGCTATGTTGTATTTCTATTTTCATTTCTTTTGAGATAATTTTTATTTCCCTTTTGATTTCTTCTTTGACCCATTGGTTATTCAAGTGTGTTGTTTAGTTTCCACATATTTGTAGATTTTCCAGCCTTCCTTTAGTTGATGATGTCTGGTTTCATACCATTGTTGTCAAAAAAGATAGTTGGTATGATTTCAATCTTAAATTTGCCCAGATTTGCTTTGTGTCCTATCATATGATCTATCCTGTAGAATGTTCCATGTGCTCTTGAGAAGAACGTGTATTCAGAATACACACTATATTATAAATAGAACAACAATATAAAGTTGTTCTCTATATATCTAATTCCATTTGCTCCAAAGTATGTTTCAATTCCAACATTTCCTTGTTGATTTTCTGTCTGGATGATCTATCTATTGCTGACAGTGGGGTATTGAAATGTCCTACTCTTATTGTATTGTTGTCTATTTATCCCTTTAGATCTGTTAGTATTAATATATTTTGGTGCTTTGATATTGGGTACATATATAATATTTACGATTGTTATATCTTCTTGAAGTTTGACCCCTTATCATATTATAATGATCTTCTTTGTCTCTTGTTGTCATTTTAGGCTTAAAGTCTACTTTGTCTGACATAAATATGGCTACCCCTGCTTTCTTTTGGTTTCCACTTACATGGAATATCTTCCATCTCTTCACTTTGGGCCTATATGTGTTTTTAGAGCTGAAATGAGTCTCCTGTAAGCAGCATATAGTTGGGTCTTGTTTTTTTTTGGGGGGGGGGGTTGTTTTGTTTTGTTTTTAATCCATCCAGCCACTCTGTGCCTTTTGATTGGTGAATTCAACCCATTCACCTTTAGAGTGATTATTGATATATAAGGCCTTACTACTGCCATCTTATCATTTGCCTTCTGGTTATTTTGTATCTCTATTGTTCCTTTCTTCCCTCTGTTTCTGTCTACCTGTGTAAATTGGTGCTTTTCTATGGTTATGTGCTCAGACTTCCCTCTTTTTATGTTTTGTGACTTTATTCTAGATTTTAGCTTTGTGGTCACCATGAGGATTACAAAAAAAACCTCAAAGATAAAGTAGTCCATTTTATGCTGACAGTAACTTATCTTCATTCTCCTATAAAATTCCACCCTTTTATTCCTCTCCCTTTATATTTTTGATGCCACAATTTACCTCCTTTTATACTGTGATTTAATTAACAAATTATGGTAACTATAGTTATTTTTAATGCTCTTCTCCTTTAACCTTTTACTATAATAAAGTGATGAAAACACCATTCTAATATAGTTACAATTTTCTAATTTTGACTTTTTATTTTTCACCTTTACCAGAGTATTGTGTACTTTCCTTTTATGTCACTAATTATCATCTTTTCATTTCAGCCAGAAGGACACATTTCAGCATTTCTTGTGAGGCAGGTCTAGTGGTGGTGAGCTCCCTCAGCTTTTGTTTGTCTGGGAAAACCTTTCTTTCTTCTTCATATATGAAGGACAACTTTGCCAGATAAAGTATTCTTAGTTGGCAACTTTTCTCTTTCAACACTATGAATATGTCATTCCACTCTCTCCTGGCCTCAGGAGAGTTTCTTCTGAGAAATCCACTGATAGTCTAATAGGGGATCCTTTGTAGGTTGCTTTCTTTTCTTCCAAGGCTGCCTTTAAGATTCATTCTCTGTCACTAATTTTTGACAGTTTCATTATAACGTGTCTTGGAAAAGGTCTTTTTACATTGCGATAATAGGGTGTTCTATGAACTTCATGGACTTGTATTTCCATTTCCTTCCCCAGGTTTGGAAAATTCTCATCTCTAAATAAACTTTCTGCACCCCTCTTCCTCTCTTCTCCTTCTGGTATACTAACTATTCTTATATTTGTCTTTCCAATTAAATTTTATAACTTGTAGATCTTCTTCACCTTTTAAAAGTCTTAGCCTCTTCTGACTGAATTATTTCTAAATTCCTATCCTCCAAGGCACTTATTCTTTCTTCCATCTGATCTGCCCTGTTGCCTATGCTCTCTAATGCATCCTTTATCTCATGCATTGAATTCTTCAGCCCCAAGATCCCTGTTTGGTTCTTTTTTATAATTTCAATAACCTAGATAAAGAACTCCTGTTCAATGATTTTATTCCTGGGTTCATTGAATTGCCTGAGTTTTCTTGTACCTGGTTGAATTTCTTCATAAATTATGAATTTATTCATAATTTCTTTATCATTTAGAAAGCAATGTTCTGTGCCTTTGAATTTGGTTGCTGGAGAATTATCATTTTCTTTTTGTGAAATCGTATTTCCTTTATTTTTCATAGTGTTTGATAATATGCACTTCTGCTTTCACACTTGAAGTAGCGGGCTCCGTCCTTAGTTAAGTATTTATTTACTTTGGTTTTTACAGTTCAATAGGCTGACAATTAGAAACCTTTCTTTTGTATTCCAGAAGGTGGCGAAGTTGCTGAAGTTTTTGATTTCTCCTACTGGAGCTGTTTCTCAGGGCTGCAGTCAAGGGCACACACAAGGAGCTGGCAGCAGACTGGGGAGAGGTGTGGGCTTAGCATCTGGGGCTTTGGGGGTGTCCATAGCCCTCACAGGGGGAATCCTTGAGTGGAGGACTCCCAGAGGTCCATAGTTGACAACCAGCTGAAGGTCCCAAGCATACAACAGGAAATGTGTTCCTTCAATGCCCTTTGATATTCTTGTCTGCCTCCTTCCTCTTTCCTCTCCCTCCCCCAAGTCACAGAGGTCCCTCCTCAGAAATCTGGGTGCTGCTGGAGAGAAATGGGTCCCTCCAGCTGCAACCAGGGTAGCAGAGCAGTCTGTCACTCACCACTTTTGCTTTCCATCTCCTCTGCTGGAGAGGTAGCCGCTGCAACTGCTCAGTTGTCCAGTGTGTTGCAGTGTCACCCTCAGGAAGGGGGCTGCCTTGGCCATGTCCTCCCTCTCCTCTGCCTCCAAACTCATCCCTTTCCCACTCTGATAGCATGCTAGTTTCTCCCATCAGGCAGGCTGGACCTCCACAAATTCTCTGTCTCCTGTAGTGTCTGCCCAGCTTTGCACTCTCCAGGCTCCCATTTTCCTAATCATGGTAAGTGGGGTGGGGCAGGCTTACCGACTCTCTTGGATTCGCAGCCCCCTCTGAGGTCCTATCTACCCACTTTTGGATGTGCAGGTGGTGTCCTGCTTTACCGTGCAGACACACTTTTGTTCAGTTATAGATGCCCCATTAGTTGTAAATCAAAAGGGAGAGAAGGGAAATAGTCAAACCATGTGATGCTGATGTCACTCCCCTCCCTATGCTTTAATAGGGTTTTAACAACCAAACAGGTATCTCTGTTAAAAATAAGTATGAACTAGACAAGGTTATATCATTCGCAGTATTGAAAAATAAGTCCCAGGCACCAATTGAGACCCTAGATTGGCCTAGCCGCCCCGGGAGGGGTGATAAAAACCACGACTAATTGGAACCAGCTATTTGTCTTCCATACTCTGACCATGACAGACCCATCTTTCCTTTAGAAGCATTGACCACCGGAGAAATACTCGTTACCTTGTGGCTAGAAATGAGAATTTAAAAGAAGCACATGACTACTGTAGAGGTGGTATCCCTTCTTCCCTTGAGTTAGCTCTCCCAGGCCAGCTAAGAACAGGTACATGAGGAAAGGAGCTAAGAGTTATGACATAATCATATTCAGATCTGCCCACAAACAACAGCCCAGGGGAGTAGGCCCTGCTCACCTGAGTCACTATGCCCATATAATACAGCCATAGCATCTGGTTTTGACATGAGTTCTTCAAAGACTTTTGTAATTAGTTTCCCTGGCATGGGCTCTTTTTTCCAACCATACCCTAGACTTTGTCAGGGTAGTTAGGGCTACTTTATCTATTGCCCTTTTCTCTGGTTTCCTGGTATCTAGGCTGCTGTATGGCAGTGGGTTCCAGAGTCAAGAAAGCACAAGCCCAGTGGTGGCCCAGAGGCAGTAAGTGTCTTACTGGGCCAGTTCTGCATTATTCCAGGAGTCATGCCAGAAGGATATAGAACATACTGTTTCAGCATATCCAACATTCCTGAATTAAATCCCTTTCTAATTAAAAATAATAAATAAAGAAATACACACACACACACACACACACACACACGCAAAAGATAAATCCCTTCCTAATTAAAATACGTATAGTGGTACCTTATTTTTTCAAACCCAACTCAAATGTCTCTTACTTCTTGAAAGCTTCCTGCATATCCAAGAAAACATTTTTCATTCTTTGACTTCTTTGGCATTTTGTACCTTTCTTTCAGCACTGACCACAATAGTTATTGGTAAGCTTGTCTTTTCAAAGTTATTATTTATTTATATATTTTTGGCTGTGTTGGGTCTTCATTGCTGCATGCGGGCTTGCTCTAGTTGCCGCGAGCAGGGGCTACTCTTGGTTGCGGTGCACGGGCTTCTCATTGCGGTGGCTTCTCTTGTTGCGGAGCACGGACTCTAGGCTCGCAGGCTTCAGTAGTTGTGGCACACGGGCTCAGCAGTGGCTTGCAGGCTCTAGGGAGCAGGCTCAGTAGTTGTGGCGCATGGGCTTAGTTGCTCTGCGGCATGTGGGATCTTCCCAGATCAGGGCTCGAACCCATGTCCCCTGCATTGGCAGGTGGACTCAACCACTGTGCCACCAGGGAAGTTCCTCAAAGTTATTAAATCATGAGTTCCTTCAGCACAGGAACTAGCCTGGCCTCTAATCCCACCCTGAACTTAACACAATTCCTTGAACCCAGTAAATGATCAATAAATATTTGTTGAAATACTTGAATTGGAGTGTGGCTTTTAAAATTTTGAAGGTTTGTTACAGAAGAAAACAGAAATATAAAATAAAGAAAACACAGTCTGCAAAAATGGCAATAGGTGACAAAGGGCATAACAAGCAGAAACGGAAAAACAACTTGCCCTCATGGAACACAAATAACTATCCTTCTGTTCTCAACAAAAACAACAAAGAGATATTATCAAGACTATAGGTTCTGGTTCAAAATGACCACGTAGGTGGATCCTGAGCTCACCTCCTCGTATGGACACACCAAATCTACAGCTATATATGGAACAATTAACTCTGAAAAAACAACCACCAAAACCCAAACTAGCTGCTGAGTGACTTCTACACATCAGGCAAACTAGGAAATTCCCACACTAAAGGAGTCAGGAGAGGCTGAGACACACCCTTGACGTTACCCCACCCCTGGCACGGCTACCTACAATTGGGAGGGAACTCTCACAAACTCAAGTCTCTCCCTGAGGAGTAAAGGCTTTGAACCCCACATCTAGTACCCCAATTTTTAAGAGCTAGACCTGAAAGACAAGCCCCTAAAACAGCTAGCTTTGAATACCATGAGACCTACAAGGCAATGGTGAACTGAGAAACAGCCTACAGGACTTGCCTATGCAGATTCACCCACCCCAGGGCCCAGCACAGAGGCAGCTGACTGAAAAGTGCCCAGGCTTTCTGTGAAAGACACTTATTTGCTTAACTTACACCGTTAGCCTGAGGGACAGTCATCTAATTTAACATACGTCTAGGGGCCTACTGAAACAGTCTCCAAAGACAGAGATTGGTGGGTGCCATGTTTGCGCTCTCCCTCTGCCCTGCTCCAGCTCACGGTACGTCCCAGAAAGGAGCCTGTACCCTTGTCTGTTGCCTGGGTTTCTGCGGCTGTGGCTTTTTGATGGCCTGGCTCTGGTGGCCAGTGGGGCTTCCGTTTGTGGGTCCCATGAGACTGGTACAACAGAGGGACAGTTCTTAGCCAGTTACCACCAGCAGGGCATAGCACAGACAGCTTACTGACACACAGCCTCAGTCTTTCTGTGCAAGAGGCCTATTTGCTCATCCTGGAGCTTTGGCCTAAGGGGCAGGATTCTGGTTTGGCACACACCTGGAGGATACCGAAGGGTTCTTCATGCTCTCCCTCTGTCTCACTCCAGCCTGCTGGTATCTCCCAGAGAGGAGCTTGTCGCCTGGAGTCCCACTTTTGTGGCTGCTGCCCAGGGGACACTTCTAGATTGCCTGGTCCTGGTGGCCAGTGGGGCTTATGCTCATGGGCCCCATAGGACTATAATCAATGGAGACAGTTCTTAGCCAGCTACCACCCCCAGGACTCAGCAGAGAGGCAACGGACTAAGGAGCCCATGGAAGAGCCCTGTTAGCTCATCTTCCCAGCTGTGGCCTGAGGACCAGTCTTCTAACTAAACACACATCTAAGGGCTGACTGTGATTCTATCCAGAGACCTCAGAGGGCAGGCCCGATCCTCTGCTGTGCTCCAGAGTGCCAGAATCTCTCAGAGGGGAGCTTGTACATGTGTCTGGTGCCCAGTTTGGGGGGAGGGGCTGCTGCCCAAGGGATGCCCCTTGATTGCCTTCATCTGGTGAGCAGTGGAGCTTGCGTTCATGAATTCAATGGGATGGTAGCAAAGAAAGAAACAGTTCCTAACCGGCCATCACCCCACGGCTCAGTACAGAAGGAGAAGACAGAAATGCCCAACTCCTGTTGCAAATAAATTCATTAAGAAGGAGCCCTCTTGGGACTTTCCTGGCGGTCAAGGTGTTAAGACTCCATGCTTCCACTGCAGGGGGCATGGGTTCGATCCCTGGTCGGGGAACTAAAATCCCAGCTGCCGCAGTGCAGCCAGAAGGTGAAAAAAAAAAAAAAGAAGAAGAAGGAGGAGGCCTGTTGAGGAGTGGCCAAGATGCAAGATGGTGGAGGAAGAAGACCTTCAGCTCACCTCCTCCCACAGGCACGCCAAAATGACAACTATTTACAGAGAAACTGTTGATGAGAAAAAACCAGAAGACTAGCCGAAAAGATCTTCTACAACTAAAAATACAAAGAAGGAACCCCAACAAGACAGGTAGGCAGGGTAGAGTCATGATATAGTCAAGAACCACACCCACGGGTGGGTGACCCACAAATGGAAGGATAATTACAACTGCAGAGTTTCTCCCGAAGCAGCGACGGGTCCAGGCCCCACATCAGGCTCCCCAGTCTGGGGGTCCTGAACTAGTAAGAGGAGCCCCAATAATGTTTGGCTTTAAGGCCAGCAGGGCTTATTTTAGGAGATCCGTAGGGCTGTGGGAAATAGAGAATCTACTCTTACAGAGCACACACCAAATCTCACAGCTCCTGGACCCAGTGCAGAAGCAGTAATTTGAAACGAACCTGGATCAGACCCACCTGCTGATCTTGGAAGGCCTCTCAGAGAGGCAAGAGGCAACTGGAGCTCACGCTGGGGACATAGACACTGGCAGCAGCCATTTTGGGGAGCGTGTTCTACCACGTGGACACTGGTGCCCGCAGGTGCCATTTTAGAATCCTCTCCCTAGCTTATTAGCACTGGGATCTACCCCGCAACCCTCACCAGCCTGTTGGCACCAGTACTAGGATCCCTCCAGCCAAGCAGCTCGCCAGGCAGGGACACAGCCCCACCCATCAGCAGCAGGCTTGCTGCCTTGAGAGGCCCTGGGCCCACAGCTGCCCCAGACCCAGCCCTTTAAGACAAACTGGCTCGCTTAGTGGAACAAAAGGGACTTCAGGGTCAGGTAGAGCTGTTTTAGAGTTCATAAAGAACAATCTGAACTTCAGTTACTTAAACTTTAGAGCTTCAATTTCCAAAACTGAATGATGGAAAATTACAATCTACCTTGTGAGGATTAGAGATAATATACACAAAACTCCAAGCAGACTATTTAACATACAATAGAAACACAAAATGTTTATCATTCACTTCAAAGCAAAAATGGCAAAATGATTCTTAATGATTGATTGTGGCTTCCTGGTACACTGTCATGAGAACAGTATGAGTTTGTGCTTTGACTCAAGGCCCATGGCCCAGGGTCGGTGAGAAATCTCTGTCTCGGGCTCAGTTAGAGAAGCTGAGTCACATTTAATTGTCATCTTCAAATTAAAACTCCTACTTGAGGGAAGGAATGGTAAATGGAGAGAGTAAAGTCTAGTTCCATTAACTCTCCTGAATCTGTGAATCAATCACTGAGTTAAGTCCAAACAATTGACAACCGTTCAGCCAAAAAAAAAGGTATTTTACAAAAATCTGGAACAGTGTTCACCACAGGCAAAGACAGAAGGCAACTAGCTATGGAGAGGAGATGACAATCTTAAAAGAAATAGGAGGTTACTGCAAAAAAAAAAAAAAAAAATCAGTGTCAAAAGACTAAAGATGAATATTTACTGGTGGTTTTGTGACTGGTTCCCACTGTACTACCTGGGACATGCTTAAAGTAGTCGGAAAAATATTTGCAGAAATACTACATTTTGGATCAACAGGGCAGCAAGTATCAAAGTGGACAGCTGACGCCAGATGCCTAATTAGCATACCTTTGCTTTTCCTTCAGAATAAGTACATTTATGGCAAATGTTCTCTACTCTTTTGCCTGGCATTCATAAGGCAGAAGCATAAACAGCAGTTCAACTACGTCATTACAATTACACCGTCAGTTAATATTACAAAAGGCAGTTAAGTCACATTTCCGTGTTAAATGCAATTATTTTAAAAATACACCTTTATTTTATTTCTTGGCTGGGCCATGTGGCATATGGGATCTCAGTTCCCCAACCAGAGATCGAACCCATGCCCCCTGCAATGGAAGCGTGGAGTCTTAACCACTGGACCACCAGGGAAGTCCCTGCAATTATGTTTTATTACAAATATTACAATAAAGGATAGATCTCTCAAAAAATCATGTAATAGGTCATTAATACCATTCTAAATAAATAAACAAAAAT
Organism: Pseudorca crassidens; assembly: GCF_039906515.1. Classification (NCBI taxonomy): domain Eukaryota; kingdom Metazoa; phylum Chordata; class Mammalia; order Artiodactyla; family Delphinidae; genus Pseudorca; species Pseudorca crassidens. Next base: position 71,030,588 of record NC_090304.1, on the reverse strand, counting down.
TTTAAAAACTGTTTTACTCCTAGTATGGTAAATGTTGCTTGATAAAACCTACATAAACAAACTTATGCTTAGGGTACTACCATATGATCCAGCATTCCCACTACTGGACATATATCCAGAGAAAACCATAATTAGAAAATGTACCTGCACCCCAATGTTCACTGCAGCACTATTTACAATAGCCGAGACATGGAAGCAACCTAAATGTCCATCAGCAGAGGAATGGATAAAAAAAAAAGAGATGTGGTACTGGGAATTCCCTGGCAGTCCAGTGGTTAGGGTTCTGCACTTCCACTGCAGGGGGCACGGGTCAATCCCTGGTCAGGGAACTAAATCCCACAAGTTGCACGCTGCAACAACAACAACAAAAAAGATGTGGTACATATATACAATGAAATATTACTCAGCCATAAAAAAAATGAAATAATGCCATTAGCAGCAACATGGATGGACCTAGAGATTATCATACTGAGTGAAGTAAGTCAGAGAAAGACAAATATCATATGATATCACTCATATGTGGAATCTAATTTTTAAGAATGATACAAATGAACTTACTTACAAAACAGAAACATACACACAGATATTGAAAACAAACTTATGTGATAATCTATATGAGAAAACAATCTGAAAAAGAATTAATATATGTATATGTATAACTGGATCACTTTGCTGTACACCTGAAACTAACACATTTTATTTTATTTATTTATTTTTTAAACATCTTTATTGGAGTATAATTGCTTTACAATGGTGTTAGTTTCTGCTTTATAACAAAGTGAATCAGCTATACATATACATATGTCCCCATATCTCTTCCCTCTTGCATCTCCCTCCCTCCCACCCTCCCTATCCCACCCCTCTAGGCGGTCACAAAACACCGAGCTGATCTCCCTGTGCTATTCGGCTGCTTCCCACTAGCTATCTATTTTACGTTTGGTAGTGTATATATGTCCATGCCAGTCTCTCACTTTGTCCCAGCTTACCCTTCCCCCTCTCCGTATCCTCAAGTTCATTCTCTAGTAGGTCTGTAACACAACATTTTAAATCAACTATAATCCAATAAAAATTTTTTAAAAATTATCCTTAGGGTCCTCACTAATTCTAAGACTATGTACATATAATATTGATTCAAAATGTTTTGAGAATGGATGAGTCATCTCCTGGGGCAGGACTAAGGGAGACAGTGTGACAAAGAATGCTCAAGGCAGGAGAGGGGTCGGGGCAAACACCAGGTCCTGGGTGTGGCTCTCAAGGTCTCAGGACCCGAGAGCAGTGTTTCAGATACAGAAAGCTCAGTGTTGGGTCATCCCCATCCGCCAGGAGGTTCACTTTTTCCCCTCACAATCTGTGTCAGACCCTCCTGCTAGAGTACGCGATCTTGCCCCAGTTCGCACTCCCATAGTGGGTCCGATTTCTGGGGAAGTCAACCAGGGTCACCGAGATTCTCGGTTAAGAGTCCGCACGGGCCGTGACTGATTCTTCCCAGACCCCCTGGATCCAGATCACGGCGCCCTAACCCTTCCTCTTGCTGCTCTCGGGGACGGGGAGGGGGTGGACGGACCCGGGAGAGCGGGATCAAGAGAGAAACGGCATTTGTGGAGGAAGAGCTAAGGGACAGCCTGGCCGGAGCTGAGGACCCCGGGGAAAGCCTCTTCTGCCCCGACCCTTCCGCCACCTGGACCCGGGCCCGGCCCTCCCCCGTGTCCCGCCCCCTCCTCTCGCCCACCCCTAAAGTCGCGGCCTCTCTCTGTCCCGCTGTCCCTTTCCCCTCTTCTCTACCCCCCTCACCCTCTCCTCCCCTCCCGGCCGCGTAGACCTCGGCCCCGGCACCAGTGCGGGGGTGGGGAGATGGGGGCTCTCAGCGCGTCCCCACCGCCATGCTCCCACTCTCTGCAGTGTTTCAACACTGCGTCCCAGCCGGTGGCCGGGAGCCCTGGTATTTCACCAGGAGCCTGAACACCTGCGCGGCTACTACAACCAGAGCGAACCCTGTGAGCGACCCGTGCCTGGTTCCAGGTCATGACCCGCATCCCAACAGATGGACCGCGGTCGCCCCGAGCTTCGCTGGGAGGCTGCGGCACCCGCCCGCCCAGCCCCTTCCACCCGGAAGGAGCCCGCGGCTTCTTTCACCCGGTTTCATTTTCAGTTTAGGCCAGCAGTCCCCAACTTTTTTGCACCAGGAACCGGTTTTGTGTAAGACAAATTTTCGTTCGGGAGCAGGGGAGCGCGGATGGTTCCGGTGGTAATGCGAGCGATGGGGAGCAGCAGATGAAGCTTCGCTAGCGCGCTGCTCACCTCCTGCTGAGCGGCCCTGTTGCTAACAAGCCGGGGACCGGGACCGGTCAGCAGCCCAGGGGTTGCGGACCCCTGGTTTAGGCTATAATCACTGCCCAGAGGTCCGGGAGAGGCTGGCTTTGGGGCGGGGCTAAGTGGGCAGGGCTTAACGTGGGCGGGGTTGTGTGGGCGTGGTTGGTCGGGGGCGGGGCCAGGGTCTCAGACACATGAGTGGTTTGGTGGACGCGATCCGTCCCGTGTTGCGCGCCTCCTCCGCTGGGTACAGTGAATAAGACGCCTCTGATGGCGCCGGTTACCTCGCCCTGAACGACGGCGCGGTCTGAGCTCGCGGAGGGCAGGGCGGCTCACATCACCCGCGCGAGCGGGAGGCAGCCGGTGAGGCGGAGCGGCACAGGAACTACCTGGAGCGGGAGTGCGTGGAGTGGTACCCCAGACACCTGGAGAATCTGACAGGACGGGGACGCTGAAGCGGATCTCCCCGACCTCCCCTTGGGCTGGGGCTAGTTTCCCACAAGGGGGAAAAGTGGAATCAGCGTCAGAATACCGCCCCTCCTGCTGCTCTGTAGAAGGAGAAGTCCACCTAGATTTTCATCTTCTGTACTACAGAGCGACTGGCCCAGAGGGCTCGCCTTTCTTTCTTTATTCCTTTTTTTTTCTATTTTTGTTTTTATTTTTAATTATCATACATTAAAATTGACTCTTTTTGATGTACAATTTCATAAATTTTAACACATGCATAGATTCGTACAACCATCACCATAATCCAATATATAAATAGAACAGTTTAGTCACCCCCAAAACACTCTCTCAGGCTTCCCTTTTGTGTTCACATCCTCCGCCCCACCTCCAACTCCTGGCAACCACTAATCTGTTCTCCACCACTACGGTTCTGTCTTTTTGAGACTGCTACATAAACCAAATAATACAATATAATTTTTAACGTTGGTTTCCTTAAAGGACTGTTAAGGAACACAGTCCCTCGCAATGGAGGGGGAGACGATCCCTGAAACGACTGATCAGCTGTTCCCTTTGACCCCGGCAGCTGTCTTGTGAACCACGACCTTCTCTCTCAAGCTCTTGTTCTTTGCCTGAGGACATCCTTGGAGGCCTGATTCCGGTATATCTAAGTCATTCACCCTCTACCCCGGTCAGGAACAGCAGTCTGTGTTCTCCTTCTTAGAGACTTGGAGCCTCCTACCACAGGCTCTCACCCTGATTTTAGAACTTTCCAAGGAGTAGAAGATTATCCCAGATTCGCCAGTCCAGGCTGATGTCTGGGGTTTCTGCTTCCTCCTTCTAAACCAATTGTCCTGTCCATTCTCAGGATGGGCAAGAGTGCTGCTTCAGTGGCCTGTGAAGGTAACCCAAAGTGGGAATTTTCTGAGCCTTCCTCCTCAGAATCCCCAAAGATGCACGTAGCCCACCACCTCATCTCTGCCCCTGAGGTCACCCTGAGGTGCTGGGCCCTGGGCTTCTACCCTGCAGATATCGCTCTGAGCTGGCAGTGTGACAGGAAGGTCCAGATCCAGGACATGGAACTTGCGGAGACAAGGGCTTTCCAGAAGTGGGTGGCCATGGGCATGCCTTTAGGAGAGGAGCTGAGATACGTCTGCTTAGTGCAACAAGCCCACCACCCTGAGATGGTATAAGGAGGGGGCTAAGAGGTGGAGCTTCTCAGAGAAAGCAGAAGCCCTTCTGGACACCTTCAGCAAGGTCAGGGCTCAAGCCTGAGGTCTGGGCCCCTCATCTCACCATCCCCACCATGGGCATCTTTTTTGGCCTGGTTCTGTTTGTGGTCCCTGCTGTGGTGACTAGAACTGTGATGTGAAGGAGGAAGCAGGTCAGGTAGGGAAGGGAGGGAGGGGATCCGAGTTTTCTTATCCCATTGGAGGGTTTTAAGCCTTAGGTAGAAGTTGGCCCTGCCTCATTAATGGGAAATATGATCCACACACAGGTACTTGCCCAGTCTGGAGCTAATTGCTAACCCTTATTTTTTTGTAGAGCACTTGTGAGAATGAAAGACAAAATTTTCACCTTGATAATTCTGGTGTGCGGACCTGATCCCTGACACTCAAAGATCGGAGGGGAAGGTCCCCGCTGAGGACAGACGTCCAGGAGGGCATTTGGTCCAATTCTTCTACATCCCCTTTCTTCATGTTTCCCCATCCTGCCCTGAGTCTTCAGTCACAGTTCTAGGAACTTCTCTGTAGTCCAGGACTGGGGGGTTTGTCTAGGATCTCATGGTCCAGTCTTCTCCCTGGCCTCCCACGTGATGTTTACTTCCCACAGCCAAAAAACAGGAGGGAGCTCTGCTCAGGCTGCACTAAGTTTGGGTGGGGATGGGGGTTGATCCCTGAGAACCGTGGGAGGGTGTAGGCAGGAGCCCATGGCCGGGACCTCACCCAGCCCATAATTTCTCCCTTAGTCACATCTCTGGGCTTTGACCACATCCTGTTTTTGCTCTACCCCAGTCAGTGAAAATGATCAGTGCTCTGATGTGTCTTTCACAGATCCTAAAGGTGAGAGCCTGGGGGCCTGGAGTGAGGGAGGGGTTGGAGCAGAGGGGACATAACAGGGTTATGGAGATTCTTTGAGTGGGACATTCTGAGCACGCGTGGACTGTTGAGAATGTCAACAGTTAGTGACTGGCCTGAATTTGTTCGCGGTTGTTTTCTTCTGCGGTGTGAGACAGCTGCCTCTGTGTGAGACCAGTGATGCAAAATTTGTTCACTCTCTTGCCATGTGACATCAAGGTCCCCTGACCTCTTTTCTCGCAGCTGGTATCTGAATGTGTGTGTTCCTATTAGCATCACGTGAGGAGGTTGGGAGACTGGCCCACCCCTGCCCACCAGGACCCCCTCTCCACATGACCTGTGTTCTCTTCCCTAGTCAGCTTTCCTGTTCCATCAGAGGCAGCGCTGGGCCATCTCCATCCCTGACTTGACCCCACGTTGTACTAATAATGTTTTACTTCCTTATGGAAAATAAAAAACCGGATATGAATTTCTCGTTTCTAATTTGTGTCTTGTGGGGTTGATGGGTTAATAAAGGAGAAGAGGGGCTTCCCTGGTGGCGCAGTGGTTGAGAGTCCGCCTGCCGATGCAGGGGACACGGGTTGGTGCCCCGGTCCGGGAAGATCCCACATGCCGCAGAGCGGCTGGACCCGTGAGCTATGGCCGCTGAGCCTGCACGTCCGGAGCCTGTGCTCCACAATGGGAGAGGCCACAACAGTGAGAGGCCCGCGTACCGCAAAAAAAATAAATAAAGGAGAAGATTCCTAAAGTTTGAGGCGGGAAGTAAACGGAAGCACTGAGAACCTTCCAGCATGCACGTGTTTGCTGTTGGGGGCCGGGGTGGGATGGGGAAGACTGAAGAGCGAGCGTGGACGGGGCGTGCATCAGTGCCCAGTGCACCAGTGCTCAGTGCATCCTGGGCTTGGGTGTGGTCACTCCTCGGCTGGGTCATCTTCTCTTCTCCTTTGTCCTTGTCCCTTTGGTAGAGCCTTGTCCCACCAGCACCTGTGATCACAGGGACTTAGACATCACCTTGTTCCCGTCCTGTTTCTAGGACCATGGGCAGTGAGGGCTTCATGTAGCTGGGTCAGCCTAGGTTCAGGCCTGGGTCCGGCCCTCAGCTCCCATCTTCTGTGTGTTTATGTTTTGCCTCTGTGGTGTTCTTTTGGATTATGCCTGTTCTTTTTCGTGTTTAGAGTTCTGGTCTCATTCTCCTCGGCGTGTCCCCTCTTTCTGACAGTAGCAGGAGTCATTTTGCCTGTCATCGTCCCCACAAGTCTCAGGGAAGCCCCTGCACGCAGGAGTCTCTGTGGTATTGAGATGAATTTTCAGACTCATCCAGCTCTTGCCCTTTTTCTAGGGGTGTTTCTTGGATTATTCTTCCCATACTTTACCAATATTTTTTTAAAGAACCAGATCCTGGAATGAGCAGAGAAGAGGGATCTGGTAGTTTCCCATCTTAATTAAATTCCTGTTGGGTTTCTAGCTTCTCTGCAACCTGCCCCCTCTCTCTGCCCTTAGCTCTCATAATCGGAGTGCTGGCTCCAATGCAAACTCATGGATTTATAGAGTCTAATTCAACTCACAGTTGCTTAGAAAATGGAAGCTACAAGCCTAGGCTCATCGTTTCTGAAGAGAGAAACTGAATTGTGTGCTGTAGTATGCAGGAGGGTTGGTGTGAGAGGGGGAGCTTGGTGGAGGGAAGGGAAGGCAGTGCTCGTGAGGAAAGTACAGGTGGCACTGATGTCAGTGTGAGTGGCTGCTGTGCTGCCGCTGCCACGCAACAGCATTTGGCCTGAGGTTCCATTAATAAAGATACTGTCTCTAGAATAGGGAGGTGCTCTGTACTGATCATTCACTCAACTGATATCCGTTGTGTGTCAGATATATGACACAGTATTTTTACATCTAGGAAACCTCGGTGAACTAAAAACAAGCAAATATTGCTGGCCCTGTGGAGCATATGTTCTGTTGGTAAGAGGGAGACTATACTATAAGCATAGTAAATGAGGGAAGTGTTTATGTTAGAGGTTGGTTAGAGCTTTGAGGAAAGTGATTCAGAGTATACACGTGAGGGGGAGGGCAGATGGCTATTTTACTGGTGTGGTCAATGCGGGCCTCATTGAGGTGACCTTTGAGAAAAGATTTGCAGGACATGAGAATCGTCTAAGAGGATATCTGGGGGAAGTTCTTTCCAGACAAGAAAAGCCACCAGTGCAAATGCACTAGGCAGGAGTCTGCCTGTGTGTTCAAGGAAGAGTGAGGAGGCCGGTGTGGCCAGAGCAGAGAGGAATTGACATGAGGTCTGATCATGTCAGACCTGCCTAGATCATGTAAGGCCTCAAGGATACTGGAAAGATTTTGAAACAAAAACATTTTGGTTTGTTTTGTTTCTTTTTTGAAACAAAAAAGAAGAGCAGTTATGTTTTCTAGTCTCCTTCCCCAGCCCTACTCAGAAGACTTAGAATCTTCTCTAGCTTTTGCCAACCTTATCCACCTAGGGACTGGACCCCATTTCTGCACGCCTAGCCCATTGCTGTGATCCTGCTTTAAACCTCATGGACTGACCACCTGAAACAGCAAGGCTGCTGCTACCCATCTGGCCCCAAGTCATGTCCACCTGGAGACACTTGTACTCAATCCACAAGATCACAACTGCTATTAAGTTGATACTGGCCCTCACCATGAGGTCTCCAGGCTCTTGTCAATACCATGGTAAGAGCTGCTGGCAACCACCCAAAGGCATTGCCTCTAGTGAGTCTGTTGACCTGGTCTAAGCCCTCTGCAGTTCTAGCTCCTGCTTCTTTCCAAATGTCCAGACACTGAAGTCCCAGCAAGCTTCCTGGTAAGCCAGCGCTACATATGTGCCCCCACATTTTACAGATGAGAAAATGCAGATTCAGAGTAGTTGAGAAGATTACCCATAAAAGCAGCGGAAGATTGGCAAAACTTATGTAAATTGGGACAGAGGGGCACACATCACAGTTACTGCAAAAGTTGGACTTAATGAAAGAGTACTATAACAAAAGATTTGAAATTAAATGGACATGTATTAGAATCCTGGCTCAGGTACTAGCTGCAGTATTGTACATGCCTGACCTGTTTCTCAGTTTTCTTACCTCTAAAATGGGGGTAATACCTGCATTAGTTATCTAATACCTCCAAACAAACCCTAAAACAACAAACATTTATTACCTCATAGATCCTGTGGGTCAGGAATCTGGGCCTGCCTCACCTTGGGTCAGGAATCACAGGCCTCTGAATCTGGGCCTGCCTCACCTGTGGGTCAGGAGTCACAGGCCTCTGACTCAGGGTCTCTCAGGAGGTTGCGGTTACGATATCAGCCAGGACCGGAATCTCATCTGAAGTCTCACGCATCTGGGAGGCCAGACTCAGTTCCTCTTGAGCTGTTGGACTGAGGGTTTCAGTTCCTCACTGGGTTGGCCAGAGGGCCTCCCTCTGTTTCCTGCCCCAAGGTAGCTCACAGCAGGTCAGAGCAAGCAAGCTAGAAAGCAGGAAAGGGCCCCGGAATGTTAAACCAGGCTTTTTATCTCCTAATCTCTGAAGTGTCAGTCTTTCACTTCTGCCATATTCTTCTCTTCTTTAGAAATGAGTCACTAAATCCAGACCAAACCCAAAAGGAGATAATTACACAAGGGTGTGGACACCAGGAGGAGGAGCCAATGGGCGTCATCTTAGGGGTGAATCTTAGATTCATCTTAGGGACTGACTACCACAATGCCTTTAATGTAAAGACTTAAAAAATAGGAAAAAAATATGTACAGCATCCCGCAAACAGTAAGAGCTTAATAAATAACACATATTGGTGAACTACAATTTCTAGCAAAGAATCCTTGTTTAAAACCACAAATGTATACCTCCCAAAGAAGGAGGCTTTGGGCTTCCCTGGTGGCGCAGTGGTCGAGAGTCTGCCTGCCGATGCAGGGGACACGGGTTGGTGCCCCGGTCCGGGAAAATCCCACATGCAGCGGAGCGGCTGGGCCCGTGAGCCATGGCCGCTGAGCCTGCATGTCCGGAGCCTGTGCTCCGCAATGGGAGAGGCCACAGCAGGGAGAGGCCCGCGTACCACAAAAAAAAAAGGGAGGCTTGATAAGTCCTTAGATGAGACTCATTTTTATCAGAAGCTGTTTCTGTTTGATCAGTAAGATGGTTGTGCTTCATTGTATTTCAGAATAAGTTTCAGGAAGTGAAACAGAGATTTCTAAAATGTTTATCTGACATTATAAGAAGGAGAAAATCATAGGGTCAGGGTAGGTGTGCCTAGTTGCTAGGAGAGCAAAATCCCTTTAGAGATTAGTCATTTTGAAGGTGATGCTTAATAATGGCATTTAGTTTTAACTGTAGTGTTAGTGAAAATAATCAGGTAGATAAATGTTGAGACTAGAGGCTGTCGCACTTGTATTCTTCATAAAGAACATTACGAAGACTTAACCTGTGATGGAGGAAGTTCGTTCCTGACATGTGCTCCTCCGACCCCTCTGAGGCTACTACTGAGAGTTTGCTTTCTGTCCCCTTAAATTCTGTGATTCTGCACATGATCTAATACGTCTTTCTGTGACGTCTTTCTTATGACAGCACTTATGTGTTAGAATTGTTTGTCAAAATGTGTTTCTCCCAGTAGAACATACACTTTTTGAGTGCAGAGTCCTTGCCTTAGTTTTATTTACATCCCCAGGTCCTAGCATAGTGCCTGCAGAGAAGACACCCAAGAAACGTATGTAAAATGTTGCTGAATAGTCCATTTCCCCCTCTTTGCAAAATAATTCAGATTAAGATTTTAGCACTCGACCTGATAGGGCATCATTTTTTAGTATATTTAGGGAAGCTTCAGTAATTTTCAGAAACATTCATTTGACAATCTCAAAAAATCCAATTCTTTACAACTTACTTGAAATAGTTTTATAGTAGGGTTCCCCATGACACTAATAAGGTATCAGATGTTCTGAATCCCCTCCAGATTTCCCAACGACCCTTCTTCAAAGGAGTCAATTGATTACGGCTATCTTAAAAAATAATAAATTTCTCTAAAAGTAGATATTGAGGACAGTTCAAGTATGCTGACTGGAAATATAAAGAAAAAAAAAAACCCAAAAAACAAAAAAAAAACTGCAATGAAAGTGATTTTTCCAAGATGAAAAAGAAGCAATCAGAAGAATCTGTTGTAACCAATCACGGGCCAGTTTTATATTTCTGCTGAAATGTCACTTAATTCTTTGTTAAGTTCCTGACTCCTTGTCATTTCACTCCCCACTTGCCAACAGATGCTGCATTTCAAGTTGGAACAAAGGTTTCTTTTGAGGAAACTGGCATCGAATGGTAGATTTTACTCTCTTCTCTCATTCTCCGGGCACATGTTCCTCCTTTATCGTACTTCTTTGTCATTTCACCCTCATCTTCCCTCTCCTCTTTTTCCATCGAATCTTCTCACTGTCTCTTCAAGCACTTCTTACTCATTTACCCCAATGTCTTTCCTTTTTCCTCTTCACTCCCCACATATATTCACCACCCATTCTGCTTTATAATGCATTTTCTTTAACTCTTTCATTATTGAGTCCTCTTTTCTTGTCACACCTGCTTCTACCCTCAGCTGGCTATCATCATTTTTCAAACTCTATACTTAAATGAGCACATCAGTGTGCATCTATTGGAGAAGGGAAAGTAGAGAAAATAGTGTTTTTCCAAGTTCATATTTTCCCCTTTTAATAATTTGAGCATAAGCTGTTAAGAAGAAAGATGCCTCTGCCCACCATCACATTCCTAGTCTTTATTCTACCTCTTTAATTTTTTTTTATTTTTTGGCCGTGCCGTGCAGCTTGTGAGATCTTAGTTCCCCGACCAGGGATCGAACCTGGGCTCTCAGCAGTGAGAGCAAGGAGTCCTTACCACTGGACCGCCAGGGAATTCCCATTATTCTACCTCTCTTAAAAATGGCATTATTTAATTTAGCTCACAGGAGCTAGAGACAGTACAGAGGGCATCAGAGAACTCAGTTTAGTCAACTGGAATGAGAGAAAAGGGTACACTACCTACACCTGTGGAGATGAGTCACTAGGTTAAAGGGAAGAAGCCAGGCAAGAAAGAGCAGAGGACGAGTTGAACGAGACCTTGTGTAATTCAGAAAAGGCAAAGCCATCACACTTCAGTCACCCTTCTAGAACCAAAGAACTTACAGAAACCCCTTGACCAAGAAACATCCCATGTATCATTGTTGAATACATTAGTGACTGGGAAATATACATTATAAACAAGGAGTCATTTTCCATCTTTAATCATTTTGTCAAAATAATCTGAACATGGGTACATAAATACTTGATTTGTTGTAAGAATGTGCAGCATAAAAGTCCCTGAGACATATCCAAGAATGACTTGAACTGTATTCGTTGCAATTATTCACCATACTAATTACCAAGGGCTGGGCTCCCTTCCCTGATATTTAAGGCATGTTATTAAAAAAAGATATATATCATATATACACACATATATAAAATACAATAATTACATATTATATATAAATAGATATATATTTTACTAATGCTACATCAGAGTCTCCCTCTCTGGTGCCTGGATTTTCCACCAGTTTACTGATGCTGTGTAGTAAGTCATTTCCAGACTGTAAGGAAGGCACTTAGGGAGGTAAATTAGTTCTTTAAGCCCTATGGTGCCAGTTAGTAGAATGAGGGCAATGGAACTAGAAGGTCCCAAGAGAAGATGTTGTCCAACCCCCTCCTTTTGCAGTTCAAGTGACAGAGGCTCAAAGGAGTTGTGACTTGCACAAGCACGGCTGGTTCTGCCACTATTACTGTAACCTTAGGTAAGTCCTTAACCAGGTCCCTCTTCTGTAAAATGGACTGGTGATCATCACAGCTAACATCTTCCAGGTGCTTCCTGTGTGCCCGACGTTGTACTGAGTACTTTAAGTGTCTTTTCTAATTCTCCCAACACCTCCATAAATTATATATGATTACCTTCAATTAGAGATGAGAATTTCAATACGCAGAAAGCTTAAATAATTTACCCGAGATGAGACAACTAGGAAACGTTGCAAAGCTGGTCTAGTAACTGCCTCCAAAATTCTCTAATTCCAATTCGTAAAAGAAAACCCCAGCAGGTAGGTTCTCAAATTCCTATCTCTAAAAGTCTAGAGCAGAGTTAACAAACTATAGCCCACAGGCCAAATCCCGGCACCGCCTCTGTTTACAGACTGTCAGTGGCTGCTTTTTGTACTACCAACAGCAGAGGTGAGTAGTGGCAGCAGAGACTGTATGGCCGGCAAAGCCTGAAATATCTACTCTCTGGCCCTTTACAGAAAAAGTGTGCTGATCCCTGCTCTAGAGCTTTGAAAATTTGGAGCATCCTGTAACTGTATAGCACTTTACAATGTACAAAGCACCCTGGCAAACACAGTTAAGCCTTGTTTTGCAGGGGCATTCATGCATTATAAAGGAGGACGCTAATTTAAGTAACTCGCCTAATCAGGGCCACAGGGGCAGAAAGTGGCAAAACCACACACCCAGGTTTTGACTCCAAATTGCGAGCTCTTTCCATGAAGCTACCCTGTCTCCTCTAAATTACTGCTGAGGAAGGGTTTGGAAACTGGAAAGGACCTGTGAATACCGAAAGCAAGTCAGACTGTCTTCTTGATGCAAATATTTCAGGCGTACTCGTGTAATTAAAGTCATCGAGCACTAAAACTATTAAATTAAATTTGCAATACATTTGAAAGAAAAGTTTATGAAAGCCATTTTGAAATACATGTGATGCATCCTTATGTATTTTTATATTAGCGTATGTGAAATTGTAACCTGCTCAATTTAGAATGACTCAAAAAATGAAATCATATAAAATGAGCAATTGCCGCATTTCTCTGGCTGTTTGATGAAATTAGCCTAAAAATATATTGTTTGTTCCTTACCCCAAATTTGCACATAAAACTGCAATTATACCTTCCTCATGCTAAGTATTCAATAAATAACATGGTTAGTTTTAAATAGAGTTAATACCAAGGAGAGCATTAGTAAAATAATACTTATTTAACAATATAAATTAACCAGAACAAAAACAATTTTTAAAAAAAAAATTCACAGAAAGCATAGTGCTTCTTCCTAGTCTGCAAATTCTAGCTCAATCTAAATGGCAGTAATGACTCTTGAAATAGTACGGCTGAGCTTTAGGGATTCATTTGAAATACATGAATAAAAAGGAAGGCCACTTCCTTTTTATTTCAGATATATTCTGTAACATACCCTGAGATTTAATTCTACAACCCCTATAAATGGATAAGGAGGCACCCTGAAACCACTGCAAGAAGGGAAATAAACCTCTCTCTCTGTCACCAATTGAGTCACCACTATGTGTTAGGCACCTTATTACTTTATTTCCTGAACAGCTCATAAGGAGCTGTGAAGTCATTTCTTGCCCCATTTTACAGTTAAGAAAGCTGAGACTCAGGGTTATTACTAATTTGCCCAAGGTCACATGGCTGGAATTCAGAGTTAAGGCAGATTACCTTCAAACTATCCCCCACTGTCCCATGTAGATTCCCAATAACACCAAGACCACTGACCAATAATTCATAAATACTTATTTTAAGAATAGAATCTTTCCTTCTTTATTGGGGGTTCTATTTTGATATAATTTGATAATTATTGATAATTTGATAATTCTGCCCATACTATAATATTTTAATGAGGACATTTTATCCAGGGATTTCAATTTCTCCTTTTAAGGAAAAGGGAGAATTGAAGCACCTAGATGTTAGTAAGCTTTTCGAACAAATGCATAGAGATAAAAGTTACTTTATGATTCAGCTAATTGTACTAATCAAATGCAAAATTACTGTTTACAGCAGAATTCTGTATAAACCTAATTAATCTTGGACCTTACCCACAACAGTCACTGAGGGTGCTTATTATAATAAATCAAGGAGAAAAAAACCCCATTATTTCAGGCTTTAAATCAACTGGCTTTCTAATAATTGATTTATGGTATTATTAAGAATGTCACTTTACTCCTAATTTATCCCTCCCCCCCAAATTAGGAGTTTGGGATTAACAGATACACAATACTATGTATAAAACAGATAAACAACAAGGATCCACTGTATAGCACAGGGAACTATATTCAATATCTTGTAATAACCTATAGTGGAAAAGAATCCGAAAAAGAAGATATATTATCTATAATATATATGCTATATAGAATATATATTATATATATATACTACATATATAATATATATATTAACTGAATCACTTTGCTGTACACCTGAAACTAACACAACACTGTAAGTCAACTATACGTCAATCAAACAAAAAAAAGGAAAAAAAAACAAAAAATCTCACTGCATTAATGCCCAGTCAACATATTTGGGCTTCCCCGGTGGCGCAGTGGTTGAGAGTCCGCCTGTCGATGCAGGGGACACGGGTTCGTGCCCCGGTCCGGGAAGATCCCACATGCTGTGGAGCGGCTGGGCCCGTGAGCCATGGCCGCTGAGCCTGCGCGTCCGGAGCCTGTACTCCGCAACGGGAGAGGCCACAGCAGTGAAAGGCCCGCGTACCACAAAAAAAAAAAAAAAAAATGGGGTTTCCCTGGTAGCGCAGTGGTTAAGAATCCCCCTGCCAATTCAGGGGACACGCGCGGAGCAACTAAGCCCGTGCACCATAACTACTGAGCCTGCAATCTAGAGCCCGCGAGCCACAACTACTGAACCCGTGTGCCACAACTACTGAAGCCCACGCGCCTAGAGCCCGTGCTCCGCAACAAGAGAAGCCACCACATTGAGAAGCCCACGCACCTCAACAAAGAGTAGCCTGGGGCTTCCCTGGTGGCGCAGTAGTTGAGAATCCGCCTATCAATGCAGGGGACATGGGTTCGAGCCCTGGTCCAGGAAGATCCCACACGCCGCAGCACAACTAAGCCCGTGCACCACAGCTACTGAGCCTGTGCTCTAGAGCCCACGTGCCACAACTACTGAGCCCGTGTGCTGCAACTACTGAAGCCTGGGCGCCTAAAGCCCGTGCTCCACAATGAGAAGTCACCGCAATGAGAAGCCCGCGCACTGCAATGAAGACGCAACACAGCCAAAAATAAAATAAAATAAATTAAAACAAACAAACAAACAAAAAAAGAGTAGCCCCCGCTTGCCGCAACTAGAGAAAGACTGCGCACAGCAACAAGGACCCAATGCAGCCAAAAATAAATAAAATTTTTTAAAAAAGAACGTTACTTTAAACAAATAAGTTCTGCCAATTGATTTATCAAAGTCCACTATTTACTTTTTGACAGTGGTAGATTATAAGAGCCTTAAAGAGAGGAACCTAGCCTTACACATTTTTGTTTTTCCCGTGGTGCAGGTACATGGTGACACCTAATATCCTGTTCATTCAACAACTTTTAAAGTCACTGCATATATTTTCAAAGTTGGTCCCACAGCACAGTCTCAAGGGCACTAGAAATGTGAGGATGTACCCACTGTACTACTGGGCAGACCAGGAGGGGAACCTGGTGGCCCCAAGGAGAATTGCAGATTTCTGTAACAAAAGATAAAGTTTTTACTGCAGGCACTGATTAAGTTCTATTCCCTAGCAACTAAACATTTAACTTAAAACAGACAGAATCAAAAACCGCTATTAACAGACAGGAAACTTTCTTCCTTTTGCATGATTCCATAATACAGTGCAATCCCTTTCATTGTTCTGCAGACAGGTAATGCCAGGACCCCATGGAGGACTGACTTTCCAGTTTTAAATTTCAGCTCCAGTAAAGACACAAAATAAATAATTTTGTGGAAAGTGACACTGTGGCTTCCTTCTCTTCTGTTTGTAAACACAGGCTGGTTTTCTGGGAGGAAGGGAGAAGAAGGTTGCTTCTGCTTTATTCTCACATCTGTAATTTTAATATGCTTTTTAAAAGATCCAGGTTATAGAAAAACATAGACACAGAAAAAATCAGTTAGCAGATGATTATTCACATTATAAAGGGATTCTCCATAGGGTTCCATTAAATATTGCGCTCTTCTAAAACAGTGAATTTGATTTAAAAGCGGCTTTTCAAGAATACATTTGTGTAAAGTGAGGTACACCAAATATTCATCCTAACTCTTCTCCAAGGACAATCCAGCATCTTGTTTCCATTCATAAAGCAAGGGAACAAACAACAGCACTTATTAAGGAAGTCAGTGGATTCTTGGACCACCCTCCTCACCTTTCTTAGGAGATGACGCTTTGAGAAATCCAGGCACAAAGAGAAAGACCCACCTGTGGCCACAGTCCTTTCTCTATCCTGCAACAAGGCTCTTTCTGAAACCAGGGGTTTGCCGCATTCGGCCCAGTCACGTGAGTGGAGGAGCATTGTGTGAGATTTGGACTCAGCACAGGCCACAAATATGGCCTGTGGCACATGAGGAAATTCAGAGCCACTGACAATTGTTTCTTGTAGGTAAGCTGTTTCTTCACCTCTGCACTGGTTACAAGGGGAGGAAGGCCCCCATCTTCACCCCAGAGCTCAGATGCCCTTGGACAGCAGAGGAAGCCCAACTGCTAGTTGTCCAAAAACCATGAGCACCCAGGACCCTTCCCACCCAGTCTTTGTGCTGAATAATATTACTTGGTAAGTCAACTTTAATCTATGGGAATAGATTAAAAATGGGTGTTTGGAAAATACAGTCCCATGATCCGGCAGTTAAGGAGATGCACAGCGGAGGATCCGGAGGATCCAAAAGCCGACGACTTGGCCTCCCTGGGTTACAGCCAGGGGAGGGTGGCTTCACCGCTGAAACCAGCCAGCCAAGTTAGGGACGCTCTTGGGCTGGTCCCCAGCCATCTGCACAGCCTGGCAGGCCCGGCACCAAGGCTCGTCCCAGAAGGAGGTGACGTGCACGGCATAGCTCCGACGCCAGCTGAAGTATCCGCGGTAGGCAGCTGGGTTTCGATCGAGGAATTGCAGGTGGGCCGCCAGGGAGGAGGCATCAGGGAAGTCGTCCACGTGGATGAAGGCACGGCGGGGCATGAAGCGCTCGTAATTGGCACGGTCTGGGCCCAGCACCACCGGCACCGCCCCAGCCAGGAAGGCGTTACGCCACAGCTTCTCCGTGATGTAATCCAGGTGCTGCGAGTTCTCGAAGGCCAGGTAAAACTTGTAGCGGGCCACTGTGTGCAGGAGCCCGACATCGGGCAGCGGCTGCCCGGGCCCACCCTTGCCGAAGACGTCTACGGTCACGTACTGGCTCAGCTGGCGGTAGTAGCGGACCCGCGCCTGGCGCTCGTCCCAGTTGCTCACCACCCAGGCCACCAGCCCTTGTTTCCGGGCCAGCGGCGGGACCAGACCCGGCGGCTGCTCGCTGGGATGGGTCCTGGGGTAGAGGTAGCCGTAAGGCACGAAGATGTCCGAGTCGGCCCGGTAGGAGAGCGTCCAGTTGAAGAGGTTACCTGCCAGGCTCTGCAGCCCCGGGGAGTGGGTGGGCGACTCGAAGTTCATCCACACCCAGCGCTGGCCGGGGGGCCTGGGGCCCGAGGCAGCCAGGGCTAAGGCCTCCGCGGCTTCCTCCTCGTCGTCCATCAGCACCTGCTGCTCCTCCGCCGGGCGCACGTAGACGCCCCAGGGCGGGGGCCAGTCCTGGGGTCCCCTCACCAGGTCTCTGTGGTGGAAAAGCACCGCCTGGGCCTCCCCGTAGGCCGCGCGATCAGTGAGCAGGAGGCAGCCGCTGATGTTGAAGCGCAACCGGCAATCGGGGTGCGGCCTTTTGGCTCTGTGCCGGCCCCCGAAGGGCTCCCACCACAGCAGCACGCTCACCCGCCGCGGCGGGACGGAGGAGGCCCAGGGCAGGGGCGGCAGCTGCTTCCAGCAAACATAGACGACCACGGCGCTGCACACCAGGCTGGCGGCCATCAGCGCCAGATGGGCCTCGGACAGCCTCAGGCCTCCACGCGGAGTGCGCCGCCCGCCCCACCGCGCGCTCATGGCGAGCGCCGGCAGAGCCGCCACCGCCTGCCGCGCGGCCGCAAGCCCGGAGCGGCGGCGACCGCTCTCATGCTGCCACTGAGGGTCCAGCCTTCGTTGCTGCTCGCCGCCCGACCTGGAGCGGGAAAGGGCGGTCCCAGTATCTAAAGGCCCGCAGGTCTTCCTCTCTTCCTCAACACTCATCGCCCGGCGATGGTCCAGGGCGAGGGAAGCAGACGCGGCGGCCCAGCCCGGCGCAGCCCCGTCCCTCCCCTCAACTGCGCGCCCGACCAGACCAGCCCGGCCAAGCCCTGGACGCCTCCTGCGGCACCTCCGACCACTCCCCGGCCCCTCCAGGGTTCCCGGACTCCCCGGCAGCGCCCCGCCCGCGACTCCGGATGCCGTCGCCGTGATCCCGGACCTCTCCGCGTACCCCACGCCTTGGCCTGGCGCTGGTGCTCTCGCCCGCCGGGGATTCCCTTCCAGCTGCGCCCGAGCCCTCAATCGCGGCCGCCCAGATCCTTGCCTTCCAGAGTGAGGGCCCGGTCCATCCCTGGGCGCCGGCAGGTGGCGCGAGACCCTCCAGAAGCCGCGGCGGCGCGAGCGCAGGCGGGCACGGGAGGAAGGCGGCCCAGGGGTGCCGAGCCTCCGGGCGGGATCGAAGATCCGCTTCCTTCCTTTCGCCCCATCAATGGCCAGCGACGCCTGCCGGAGGGAGGGAGCCCGCGAGGCCAAGGAAACGTGCTGAAAGAGGCGCAGCCTACGCGAAGCCGACCTTGACCTCGTGACCTGCCGCCCACGCAGGCAGGTAGTGCAGTCAGCTCCCGCGGCGCGGCCCACAAAGGTGGTGCATTTTGTGAAACCAAGTTTTCAAGGAAACCCTACTGTCAGGAGAACATTCGCTTTGCCTACAGCCCCAAAAGAGGAAAGAGAAGAATCGAAAATTTTCTGAGCAATGAAAACACGTTCTTTTTCTTCGCTCCCCCACTGAATGAACGCTTCTGCCTGCTGGCTCATAGCTTTCTTTGTACCAGAGCTATGAATTTCCTGCCTATTCAGTGGGATGAATGAATGAACAACACCGTTAATTTTACTAAGCACTTAAGAAACAGCGTAATATCTGCACTCATGAAGATCCAGAAAAACACTCTGAACTATAAAACGATGACTAAGATAAATATTATAGCATCCAAGTTTAGGGTATAAAGGGTAAGTATCACAGTGGCCTCTTCAGGTTTTATCAATGAAGCAACTGAGGCATCTACTTCTACCTTGACTTAAGGAGTTTTTTTTCCCTGATGGCTTGAATTTGAATTTCTGGATTTTGGCCTTCATTTATGTAATTTAACTTTTATTCAGCAAAGTTCTAAATAGGGCATGGGTGGGCTGCTGACCTAAGGAGAGGAGGCAGTTTTGAGAGAATTTCTAGATCACAGCAGTGCATTGGTGGTGCCCCAGCCCAGTGCCATGTAAGTTACAAGATGTTAGGGAATAAGTAGACTTGCTGGGAATGGGGCCATCCTTTCAGGTGTTTTTGATGTTATGCCATTTGGATTTATTGTGCAGAACTTTTTCATTGAAAACCAAGTACAGATTGTAAAAGCTTCTATAAAAATGGTTTCATTTAGGTAGTTTCAAGTGGCATTACCTGCCCACCCACAGTGACAATTTGGGAGCTGAATGGACAGCGCTAGGTGCTCTGGCTGTACCCATCAACCTAGTGATACTTTCTCCTACACACCAAAAACTTTTACAATGTTTTTATAGAATCATTTTTCAAGCTAGTTAAGCAAATTGTCTTTGAAATTAGAAATTTCAGTGATTCTCCACTCTTATTTTTAATTAGAAAGAAAAAGCTATAAATGCATGAATAAATTTTTTCAACCAAAGGAAGGAAAGGACATATTGGCTTTTCTTTTTATGCAATTCAAAAATCTATACCTTTATGCCCATTCCTCCCCAACTTCAGTTAAATAAGACATCATAGATAGAGCCTAACATTGTGTTTGGCATTTGGTAAATGTTAGCCTACTTGCTTGTATCCTCCCCCCACTCCCACTTTTCCCTTAGATCCTTCAGATATTCCAATTAGAGCAACTTTTTACTGGCAGAACGGCTCAGATCTCATGAATATCAATTTCCATTGTGTCCACTTATCTTGGTAGGGTGCAGGACCACAAACTGTCCCTACTTCAGTCATATCTTGGTGTATGCGAGGGGATACCAAGCAGAAGGTTGTGGCTGGATCAGTGAAAAAGTCATGACTTACCTACAAACTATATGCATTTATTCACCGGGCAATGGTTTGTTCTTGCTTAAAAGGGATGGAGGGGAGGAGGCAAGAGGAGGAAAGGCTTTAAGGGAAAGTAATAAAGCCAGGTGTTCTCGTTTATTCATTTAGCCAACTGGGAAACTGGGATGAAAAACACTATTTCTACCTTTCAGAATCTATGGAGAGGAAGGGATCTTGGAAGGTTTTGAGAAGGTGGTTCCTGGAATAATTAGGAATGATTAAAATGGGGGAGGAAGAGGGCTGAGACATTAGTCTAAACAGAAGAAGCAGCATATGCAAAGGCCAGGCAGTGAGAACCAGGATAGTAGGTTAGGAATTACAAGAGTTTAGTTTGGCTAAGGAGATAGGGTTTTATCCTGAAGCCTGTGGAGAGTCCTTGAAAGGCTGTAACAAAGCAAGGGAGCAATATAATGAGATTAGTATTCTTTTTAAAATTTATTTATTTTATTTATTTTAGTTTTGGCTGCGTTGGGTCTTCGTTGCTGTGCGTGGGCTTTCTCTAGTTGTGGTGAGCGGGGGCTACCCTTCGTTGCAGTGCGCGGGTTTCTCATTGCGGTGGCTTCTTGCGGAGCACGGGCTGTAGTTGCACAGGCTTCAGTAGTTGTGGCTTGCGGCTTCTAGAGCGCAGGCTCAGTAGTTGTGGCACACGGGCTTAACTGCTCTGCGGCATGTGGGATCTTCCCAGCCCAGGGCTCAAACCTGTGTCCCCTGCATTGGCAGGCAGATTCTTAACCACTGTGCCACCAGGGAAGCCCTGAGATTAGTATTTTTAAAAACTCATTTGTGGGAGGAGGTGAGTATACAGAAGAGGACGTGAGATGGGCTTCTGGTGTGGTGGCCATGTTTATTGATGTGGGCACTGGTTAATGGGTGTGCTTGGTTGAGGAAATTCATCAAGCTGTATGCTTACATATGTAATTTTATGTATGTATATAATATGTCAGTAAAATGTTGCTAAGAAACAAATCATTCCGTCATCACTAAAGAATGAGTTGGATATTAGGGACCAGGATAAGAGTAGAAGTATCCAGTCCAGTTAGAAAGCTCTTGCTGTAATTCAGATGTGAAACAAAAAAAGCCTGAACTAAGACAGTAGCTGTGAGGATGAGATTAAATTAAAATTAAAGGAGAATAGATGCAGAGGTACTTAGGAAGCCAGTCTCTTTCTCCAGGAAGCCTTCCTGGACACCCATATGAACACATCCAGGGTAGGTTGCATGCCCCTCCTGTGTGTGCCCATATACACATCTTTCAGAACATCATTGGGCAGCAATCATGGCTGTTTCAGTCAAACTCCATCTCTTGCACAGAACCAGGCATCTAGTAGTATTCATCATCTCAATGAATACTTGAATGAATGAATGAATGCTCTTAATGTATTATTGAAATGATCTTTTGGTATCACTGTTCCCCAACTAGAAAGTGGGCCAGTATCAGGAGAAGCTGACAATATGAATGACTTGCTGTGACCTTAAGAAGCTCCTTAAGCTTTCCGTGTAAAATGCTACACATGTACTAATCAGGACCCCGGGGACAAGCTTCGGAAACTCCATCAGATTAGGCTGGGTCTCGGGGCTTCCCTGGTGGTGCAGTGGTTGAGAGTCTGCCTGCCGATGCAGGGGACGCGGGTTCGTGCCCCATTCCGGGAAGATCCCACATGCCGCGGAGCGGCTGGGCCCATGAGCCATGGCTGCTGAGCCTGCGCGTCCGGAGCCTGTGCTCCGCAACGGGAGAGGCCACAACAGTGAGAGGCCCGGATACCGCAAAAAAAAAAAAAATTAGGGTGGGTCTCATTGGCCCAACCTGGACAGGGTGCTCATTCTCGAAGCAATCACTGTGGTCAGGGGATGTGGACTCTCTTTACACCCTCTTCTGGATCTAAGGGGTAGAATCAGTCCCATATAAACCTCGTGGACTAACAGTGGGGTGAAGGTAGTTGCCCAAAGGAAAAAGTGAAGTGCTGTTCCTTGAAGAAGAGGGAAGGGATGGTGGACAGAGGCCAAAACAACGTGTCTACCAGCCTTGTGCAAGGAATTATTATTATTCTAAATGAATTCTAAATCAATTTAGAACTTTAAACATTCTATGATTCTTTTTAATTTGGTAACAATAAACAAATATTTCTTTTGTGTATTTAAAGGCCTCCCAGTTTCCACAAAATATTACACAGGAAAAACTGGATCTCAGTCTCAAGCATGATGACAAAGTCAGGTATCAAGAAGGGCTTTTGGCCCCTGAATTTGCTAAAGATGTGTAGAGGGGAGCTCCAAAATTCAAGGCTCATTTTTTTTTCTTTTTTTAAAAAATACGGAACACTTCATGAATTTGCATGTCTTCCTTGTTCAGGGACCATGCTAATCTTCTCTGTATCGTTCCAATTTTAGTATATGTGCTGCCAAAGCGAGCATTCAAGGCTCATTTAATCAAGATAGATGAGGGCTCCATGCACAATGGGGCCAAGAATGGCCTATTCAGTTCCAAATTCTCTGGGGGCAAGAACCAGGCCAACTGTGGTTCCTCGAAATCTAACTCGTGCTTTGTTCTTCCCCAGGGAAAGAATTCATTTTAAGCCTGTCCTACTGCTCCTCACCAGAGACAGTTGCTGTTTTCCAGGGACGCCTCAGAACATGTTCTGACTGCCTTGAGTCTGCCCGGAAGCACCAAGCTCGGTCAGCTGCAGGTGCATGAGAAACAGGCTACCCTCAAATGGGTGGCTGTCTTTCGCTGAGATTTCTGTGGCTGAACATTGACCTGCCAAGTATACTTCAAATGTTTTTCTTGAAGAGATAAAAGGGCAAAGTTCCTCCCAGTATCACGTACTTACCGGGAAATGGGGAGCAGCCAGTGAGCGGGTGCAGCTGGAAAAGCTAACCCGTATGCAAAAAAAGATGGGCTTATTTCTTTCGTCAGATACAAGTGCCAATTTTTTTTTTATGTGCCAATTTTTTTATGCTAAAATTTCCCCATCTTTGGCCAGAGGATTCGTGGTGGCTCCTAAGTCCTTTGGATATGACCTATTAATTTTGGAAACTTCCCTGTTTTCCGTACGAGATGTTCCAAATTCATCCTGGAGATTTCCTGCCTCAGATCTGGAATCAGACATTCCTCCAAGGAGCCATGACTTCTTTTTTAATCTAAGTGATTTTTTTTTTCTTTGGGGGTGCGTGGGCCTCTCACCGTTGCGTCCTCTCCCCTTGCGGAGCACAGGCTCCGGACGCGCAGGCTCAGCGGCCATGGCTCACGGGCCCAGCCACTCCGCGGCATGTGGGATCCTCCCGGACCGGGGCACGAACCCGTGTCCCCTGCAACGCCAAGCGGACTCTCAACCACTGCGCCACCAGGGAAGCCCAATCTAAGTGTTCTTAAAAATCAACTTTATTGAGGTAATAGGGGTTAGGATTTCCATATAAGAATTTTGGGGAGACATAATTCAACCTATATTCAACATGGGGAATTTTTTTAAATGTTATGAACAATATGAATTGTTTAACTTACCAGGTTTTCCTTTCAATATTGGCTACCAGAATCAAACTTGATAAACTTTAAATTAGAATTTAAATGAAAGAATATAGTGAAGTAAAGATCAGGATCAGGGGGAAAAGACACAGCTTAATGATCTAGGCACACTTACAATAGAAAGACCACAAATCTCATTGTTAAAGAATCTGAAGCCGTAAATCTTTTTACGTGCAGGCTCAGCGGCCATGGCTCACGGGCCCAGCCACTCCGCGGCATGTGGGATCTTCCCGGACCGGGACACGAACCCGTGTCCCCTGCATCGGCAGGCGGACTCTCAACCACTGCGCCACCAGGGAAGCCCCATAAATCTTTTTTGAAACTCCCCAGAGTATAAAGAAATAAAGGGTTGCTGGGGAAGGAAGAAAGTAAGGCAGACGGGCAGTTAGAAAGAAAAGAACGAAGGAAGGAAGGAAAGATGAGAAGGAAGAGAGGAAAATGAGAGGGAGTAAGAGAGGGGTGGAGAAGAGAGAGAGGAACAGAGACAGAGAGAAAGAGACAGATTAGGAGCTAATCCAAATCTACATTGTTGGAACACAACTAAATCTTAGGCCCAATGACGTTGCACCCTACCCCCATGTCCCTGGATAATTAGTTTGGGTATATTTTTCTTTTTCATTTTCTCTTTACATATTGTAATATTATTTCTTAAGAAATAGGTAATACTATTAAATAAGAATATAGAAAGCCCAATTAGAGTTTCAACACAATCCCAGCTGCAGGGGAAATCCTAATCTCTTTGCTTTTTAGCATTCCAAGAAGCAGTCCTTTCTTTCCCGAGATAATTTTCCTATGCTCTGTTTTGTTTTGAAGATATACATAAAGAACACAAAACTTGGGCTTCCCTGGTGGCGCAGTGGTTGAGAGTCCGCCTGCCGATGCAGGGGACACGGGTTTGCGCCCCGGTCCGGGAAGATCCCACGTGCCGCGGAGCGGCTGGGCGCGTGAGTCATGGCTGTTGAGCCTGCGCGTCCGGAGCCTGTGCTCCGCAACGGGAGAGGCCACAACAGTGAGAGGCCCGTGTAGAACACAAAACTTAAGCACACAGCTCAGTGCTTTTTACATGCAACACACACAAACTCTTACTTGTGTAACAACTACCCAGATAAAGATATAAAACACAACAGGATCCTTCATGCTTGTTTCTAGTCAATAGTTCCCAAAGGAAACCACTATTTTTCATAGTTAAATTTATCATTTTCATTGTTTCTGACTTTCATATCATACTTAGAAAATCATACTTCTCCACCCCAATATTTTCTTTAAAATCTGCCCATATTGTCTTCTGTTACTTTTATTGTTTTATTTTATTTATTTTTAAATTGAAGTATAGTTGATTTACAATGTTTCAGTTGTACAGCAAAGTGATTCAGTTATACAGATATGTGTATATATATGTATATATATATACACACACATATATGTATTCTTTTTCAGGTTCTTCGGAAGCTACTATTTTGACTTCTGTCTCTATAGGTTAGTTTTACCTGTTTTTCAAAATCTGTACATGGATTCCTCCAGTATGTTCTCTTTTGTGCCTGGCTTCTTTTTGTCATCATAATGACTGTGAGAGTCACTGGTCTCATATGGCTTATTCTTTTTTGTTTTCTTGTATCTTTCCACTGTATAAATATATTACAATTTATCTAGTCTCCTGTTGATAGACATTTGGGTTGTTTCCATTTTTAGGCTATTGTGAATAAAGCCGTCATCAACATTTTTTCACTGTCCTTTTAAGTGGCATCATCTATTGTACAGGCACCATAAAAAAATATGGGTTTGTATTTAAGAGATATCATTACCATTTACCATCAAAAGGGTATCTAAAAAGGAAGAAAACAAAGCTAAAAGTAACTGAGACATGGCAAGAAATAAAATATATAAAATTACCTTGGTGCGGTCAGGGAAGATTATTTCATAGCATTTACTGTGTTTGTCTCATATATACAGCACATATTTACTATATAAAAATTTTTTTAATATAGAAAATATAAAGAAGAAGATAAAGAAAATATTGCTCCTCCCCCAACTCCATCCCCAGATAACCACTGTTTGTATTTGGGTATTTAACGAATATACAGTATAATATAGTTTATATACATATGTAGTTTATATATATTGTGTATTGGGCAGAAGTAGAGTGGAAATGAGGAAGGAAATCCTTGAGCACGTGTTTGTAAAGTAACCCTGAAAGCCCAAGTGCAAACAGGGCATCGTTTCTAATGGGTGAATAAAAGTCAATACTCCCCAGCCACTGCTCCTTTTGTGTGGCATCCTAATATACGTGCAGAAAGGTTGATTGTAAGAATCTGGGGGAGGTTAAGTGTTTAGATTCGTAAGCATTGTAAATGTTTTACCCCATTTTCAGGTAGTTTGGGGTGTTATATTTCTTGACTAATTGAAGATGTAATCTCTCCAATTTTAGCCACTGGCTCACAACACTGATTTTTAAGTAGCCAATGATGAGAGAGTTTCATTAACATGGTGATGGCTGGAACTGGCTTACATGTAGGATCTCTTAATGTGTATTAACTAAATGGAAGTTTTTGTATTAAATCTGGAAAAGTTTGGATTTTGACTCAAGAGATTATTGACTGTTTCACAGTGTAAATATTTTTAAGTAGGGAACAGATATACCCAGTCAACAAATCTTTGTTGAGCTGACTTGATTTATTTCATTAAATCTGAGAAATAAACTTGAGAACCACAAATTGGAGGAAGTTTTCAGATGAGCTTAAGAGAGGAAGGAGAATGAAACGTGTATAACCAGAATACTAGGAAAAAGAACTTTTTAAGTGGGTGAGGGGGTGTAAGTAAATCACAACAGTTATGTATAAAATGAAAAATCTGAAAAATCCAAAGGTCCAAAACATAGAGTAATAAATGCAAAAATAAATAGTTCAAACATATAAACATTTTTAATATAATTATTCAGTTATATTTTAATGAGTGGGAAATTATATGTTGTGTTACATATACCATACAATGTGATTCAAATATTTCCTATGCATGTAAAGTAAAACATGCATAGGAAAAAAGAATAAAAATATATCAGCATGTTATCAGTGGTTATTTCTGGGAATTGAATTACAGATGGGTTTTTTCTTTATTTATTATTTATTATATTTATTTTTCTTTATTTTCCAATTTTTCTATACAGTACCTATGTTACTTTTGACAATTGGGGGGAAAGGAAGGTTAGGGGTTTTTTCTCCTTTTTAACCTCTTTTTACCCCAGTAGTAGTATAGTATTTGTAAAATGGCCCCCTCCCTTTAAAATCTCTTCATAAATTTCCTGGCTCCTTACTATTTAGTGGACAAATTCTAGAGAAAGGATGAGCTCTACCAAGGCTAGCATTAAAATGGTTGTCTCTGAGTCAGAGACTTTTCATCTCTGCCATTCGTTTACTAACCTTTACTATACCTGTAATTTTTTTTTAATGGATGACCATAATTATATTACAGTGAAAGGTTAACATCTATAATGTTTTCCTTGAAGTAGACTCAATAAACATGCCTTTGTTTTATCATATTTGACATACTTAATAAAATAAGCTGAAATAGAAGCCCAGTGTATCCTACCTGTGACAACTGAAAATAAATATATTTTCCTCCATTGTTTTCAGGTGCTTAGCAAACTTTACCAATAGTCTTTCATTGCTTTGGATTAATTTATAGATACGAACTAATACCAATAATAGGAATTACAGGCTAATATAAATGTTTTTAAACACATCTAAACCGTGAAACAAGCGTGGGTTTCTTCTGTTTTTTCAGACCTCAGGAGAAAGAGGTTTCTTCTCAATGGAAAAATTGTTCATCTTATCCTAGAGTAAAGAAATGAGTGAACAAACAAGTAAGTTTTTACTTTGGGGAAATGCTTTTTAATTCCAACCCCGTTTTCATCTAAAATTGATTTAATTTTCTTAACAGTGCTTCATTTGGTAGAGCAGAATATAAAAGCCATACCCATGTGATTCAAGTAACTGGAGAAACCTCGGTCTTCTAGACCCTCATTACTCAGAGTATAGTGTCTGAACGTGCAGAATCAGCATCACCAGGGAGCTGGTTAGAAATGCAAAATCTCAAATCCCAGTCCAGATCGACTGTATCAGAAACTGCTTTTTGATAAGATACCTATGTGATTTGTAGTCACATTAAAGCCTGAGAAGTGCTGGGCTGGACAACTTTATTATTATTATTTTGCTGTTGTTACATGCCACAGAATAAGAAGAAAATGATCAAAGTAAATGACTCAATCTTGTTAGTATGATGAAAGCAGGAGAGGCTTCCTAGTCTCTAACCAAAAACTGTTTTAGAATTTAGAACTACAATTAGATGATCATGATTCTAAATTTAAATTTTAAATGATGTGTATTAAATGTTGGAGGAGTTACAACTACAATGATCGTGTTGTTGATGAGAAAAAGGAAAAAAAGCACAAGTGAATAGGAAAAAGATGACAGTGAGGATTGCCCAAATTATCTACCTAAAGTACACTTTATAGGAGAGGTTTCTGGAAATATTGTATTCCAAGGAAAACCTCTCTTTGAAAGCATCAGTGTGTATATAAGATATGCACAACTTTTCATGACTCACACACTAAAGTCAATGGGTTCCCTTGCTTTTCCTTCTATTGTTTACATTGTTTCATTTAGCATTTCAAAGAGGGAAAACCATATACTTTTGTGGAGGGGGAGACGTGTGGGGTAGCAGCAAGAAGGTTCCGAACATACAGGGGGCATTCAACATGTATGTATTTCCTGTTTCATCATTCGCGCGGTCATTCTTGTGACTGATAGTGATTGAGCACCTACCGTGCCAGGTACCGTGCTAAGTGCCAGACAAACAGTGGTGAGTGAAAGAGACATGGGTCCTGCCTTCATTGGGTTTCTGACAGTGTTTGAATTAATATCGACCAACTTTTGAGAGTTATCTGTGGGTTTTGTTCATCTGTGCTATTGCTGTCTTGCATCTAACTTTCCTAATTGATAATGAGAAATATCTAATTCTCAGTTATCAGCTAATTCTTATGGATTCATCAGTTGTGATTTGTATAGCAGATAGTAGCAGTTTAAATGCCAAAATGCAGCTGGTAACTTACAGAGATGAAGCTAAAACATACAACAATGTCAGTTACATACGATAACATGACCACTGTAAGGGCTTGATGCAGGCTGGAAATAGAGGGCTGAGGGCCGCTAGGAAGGTATGTGGATGAGTATCAATGAGCGGGAGCTGCGAATAAGTTTCTCCTAAACCGTATGGGTGAAAGTAATGTAATTATGGTCAAAATCAAACATGTATTTTTTATTATATGCCCCCAATTGATAAATCGGGTAATCTGTTGCACTTCTGTGTCTTCAAATGAAGGTAATTTGTTCTTCAAACCAGTCTTACAGCATTTAGAAAATCATCTCTAAAATAAATTGCTTTGTGAGTTTTCTTGGAATGATGGATTTGCCCACTAGAGCTGGGACCTGACAAATTGGGTGGAAAGCTGAAATAAAGAGCCCCCACTGGGCAAGTGTCCCAGACTTGGGTGGAACAACCATTACTTCAGGTCACATCTCTGTGGATTTTGCATGTAGTTGACTCCCAGGTTCCTAACCCTGAATTCCCATGGCCCTGGCATTTGTGCCTTTTTAACCACTACTATTCCACCCTTGTTTTCTGATGAGCACATTCTCTGCCATGATGGCCCAAAGGTTGAAGCATAGTCTTGGAGTCAGATGGAAACAGGTCTGTAGTTCTGGCCTCACTACCCCCTAGACATAGTATCTTGGGTAATGTAATGTCTCCAAGCCTCAGTTTTCTCACGTGAAAAATGAAGATTGAAACTCTCATCTCATGTGACCCTGTGGATTACATAACTATAAAAGACTGCCATGCCTGGCACATGATAAATGGTGGCTACTACTTTATTATTATTAAACCCAGGTCTCTATTACTGGTTCCTTTTCGCTACACGAATCCCCTTAAGTAACAAGTTTTTTGTTTGTTTATTTTTTCACCTTGTGTCCCAGTCTTTCGTGGCTGTATTTTCCTCCTACTGAATCCATATTCTGGAGGCTTCCTCCCTGGGGACCCCCCTCTTTTGTGGCACTTGGGCTGAGCCCTCACGCCATTCCAGATTCACCAGACAGCCCAGTTCCTGTGTACCGTTGGCTCACAGAGTTGGTGGTGCCTCATGACTTCTACTCACTAGCTGAGTGACTTGGGTAAATTATTCAAACCTTTTTGTGCCTCAGTTTCCTCATCTGTGAAATGAACTGTACTTGTTTCATGTGATTGTTGTAAAGATTTAATATATAATTATATATGAAGAATCTAGAATATGAAGTGCTATATAGCATTTGCCAGTATGACTCCTATCTTGGTTAAGAGGACCCAAGCTTGGCACTTACCCACTTCTTTCCTCTCAGCCCAGGGTTCCCTCCCAATTGTAGAGCTGTTTTCAGGACTTATAGACCCAGTTGTATGTCCGTACACTACCTGGACACTGCTTGTGCTTCCATGTCAGAACCCCTGCCTTCTCCACATCCTGCCACAAATATCGCTGGCAGACATCGGCTGGGACAGTGAGGAATGAGTAATAGCTTTTCTCCAAACATAATGTCTGTGAGGAACAGTCTACTGGGGCCAGCCTTGGTGGCCTCCTACCTAAAATAGGGTAAAACTAATGGAACCTAGCAAAGCAGTTGCCTTATTCTTCCTGAATTCCCTCGTCTCCCTTTCCTCATTTCCACTAGTAAACGCAGATCATCTGTCTAGAAGAAAGGACAGTGCAAGATTCCTTCCCACTGAGCCTGTGTGCTGGAAGGTCTTCTGTGGATAAAAAGGAAAGGAAAGAGTCAGGAGTATAACTCAAGAGTGTGAACTTCTATTGTATCCGTGGGGTAAATTGGTTACTTAAACTATTACTATTTAAGTTCCCCAATGAGGCAATGTAGCTAAACTACAAGTAACCTGAGAGAAGCAAATCAAAAGAAGATTGGCTTTTGACTGAGAGCTGTAAATAAAGCATATACCACTGGTTTATAAACCGCTCGGTATCCTCCATGCTTGGGGTGGAAGTCAAGGGTATCCAGGTCTTACTTCGTAGCCCGCCGTGCCTCGAATAGTACTTGGCTTGTGGCAGTAAACTGTTTCTGCTCGGCAGTCCTGGCTTCAAGCCTCCCACAGGGAGATTCCTTTCAATGCTCCAAATCCCTTCCAGGGCCACTGTCAATATTTTCAAAAGCAAGGTAATGATTATTAGCTCCTTCTCTTTTCAGCACAAAATGTTCGTAAAGTATTTACTTGGTGACTATTTTCTTTAGCCATTTGGGTGGAGGTTTATTTGGTTTGATTGATTAAACCACCCAAGGTCTTTAGCCTTTGTTTAATCTGTAATTCTAGCTCATTCATTGAATTATTCCCTATGCAATTTAACCTCTACAGTGTTATTAATTTAACCTGCCCCTAAAGAAATAGATGAAAAGTCAATTAAGAAATACAAATAGCAAGATGCAGAGAAATCAGGAATAAATAATCATTAATATATGGACTTCATCAGCAATCTTATCTGATTCTGCTTTAACTCCTGGAAGCACAAATATTTCCAAAGATAACATAACCCAAAGTTACCAGAGTAATTCATCCAATAGATCCAATAATCTTCTAAACTAGAGGTTGTTTAATCTCCCCCTTGAAAGAAACAGTAAACTCACTGGAAAACAGCATAACAAAATATTTGTAACGTGATGTCTATGCACTGTACGAGGCAAATTATAGTCCTAAGTCCTGATACCATCAATAAGTATTGGTTTAGTAATGATTTGCACTGGGCTTTTCTCCATATCCTAAAATCACATGTTTAGATTCTGGGAATCAGTTAACAAGCATTTAGTGAAAATCTACTGTGTAGAAAACTGTGACCCAAGTCAAACAAAGAAGTGAATTCAGGTAAATGCCATAAGTTGTTTTTCCCATTTCTGAAGCTGCAAATGTCAATGCCCAATATTCTCCACAGATCCAAGTCTGCCCACTGGCATACACACTGACATGATCCCTCCCTAAAGGAGTCTGTACCATGCAATGGGTAGGGGCACAGCCTTTGAGTTCAGAGGAGATCTGGGTTTCAGTCTCTGCTCTACCACCTACCAATTCTATGACTTTGGGCAAGTTATTTAATCCACGATGTCTCAGTTCCCTCATGGGGATGACAATAATATCTACCTTGAAGGATTATTATAGCATTTGGATGAAATGAAATGCTTTGTACTCAATAAATAGTAGCTTCTTTTTTTTATACAGGGATGATGATTTTCCTGTACAAGCATGGACTCAGATTCTATTTCCAGAGGCACAGTCACTGAGCTGACTCACCAGGCTGAATGTCAGTCCTTTCCCCTCCTTCCTGGCTCCTGAACGGAGCGGCTGGAGCTATCTGTCAAGATTCGTTTCCTCCCTCTTCTTCAAAGACCTTCAAGGAAGACTCCAAGACTCCTTCTGCCAAGACCTTACAAAGTTCAAGCTTTTCCTTATATCTAACCCAAATCTTCCTTTACTGATCAAGCCAGTTTCCTTTCCTGCCCCGTCTAGAGAGAGAAAAGGGTAACAAACTCTCAGATGTAGGAGTCCACAAACACTTATTCAATACCCCCCGTGACACCCTGTGAGAAACCAAGAAAATAGATTTAGCTTTGTTCCGCATTGTGGGAAGGTCTGGTAAATGGAAAATGGTTAAAAATCCAGAGGTAGAACTCTGTAGAAAACCCACATCAAATTAAATAGAATTGTACTAGTCTAATCCAGTTGGCTCTTTCAGATGCAATCACATTTATGGCTTAATAGAGAAAATAGCTGAAATGTAAATGTATATGCCTAGAAAGGCATGGGGAAAAAACACTCAAAGCAAAATGTTGTTATACGTAAGTGTTTACTGTACTTGGGGATAGAGGGTGCTGGGAAAAGTAGCATGACTTTGATTGGATAGGATATTTGGATGAAGACATTACGGAAAGTGATATATTCAACTGGAGGAAAAGAGGACCAAAAAGAAGTGTGAATATCCTTTGAAGCAGAGGCTTCTTTAAAGGGAAATTCAACTCTCTCAGCTCTGGGCAAATGCTTTCCAGGAGGAGGAAGGAAGACAAAGGGGGGGTGTGCAGAACGGGGCCAGAGAGACCTCAATGTTGGCGGCCTAACCTGAAAAGGAAAAGGGCAGTAGGCATAAGAGAGACGCTAAGAGAAAGGAATCAAATCCTTTCTTGAAGCTCGGAATCTTAGAGATTCTTCTCTCTCCTCTTCTCATGCCCCCAAACCTCTTCTACTCAAACACCTTTTTAGGTGTGTCTTTATCCTGAATTTTAAAGTTACAAAACCAAGTCTTTACGCTGAAAATTTTAGCCAATGGGATCTGACCTGGTCTATCAGAAGGTCGCCCTTTAAAAACGTTTTTGTTTCCCCAGCTCTCAGGACTGTGAATAAGGAACATGGGAGCTTGAAAAGCCAGTTTAGAAACATATTGTCTATGCTTCCTTTGTATAAACATGGTCAGAGGAAGAAAATTTTAAGTAATTAAAATTTATGTTTGGTGACTTCTAAGCTCAGTAATTATCTTTTTTTGGGGAATTATCTTGACATGTCTTTGGTGTCTAGTAAGTTCCTTGTATATTGTAGGTACAAAAACATTTTTGTTGAATGAATTAATGAATAGCAAAAATATCGACACTTGCTGGGAAATATTTCACATTTCTTAAATTTGTACTAAACATAATAAACAAACCAGACTCAACGTTAAGTGTGCATGCATTCAGGCACATATAGACACAAATGAATGCATCTGAGAGTACACTCTTGAAATTCATTGGGAAAGGAAATGTATAAGAGAACACTAGTGAGCTTCATTAATCAAATTTTTCATGACTACTATAAACTCTGCAGGTTTTAGCCTGAAAAATACAAAAGCCCTTGTAATTTGAAAACATTAAAGTAGTACATTACTGTATTTCCACATGGTCCTCTATAGAAAATTTTCAAAATGTAGAAATAGCTTTAAAATAGATGGCAAAATGAATGCAATAGTCCCATAATGCATGTCTCATAAACCTAACTCTTCTTTTTAAAAAAGTTGTAAGGAGGGGGAAATCTTCAGGGAACCACTAAGAATATATGAATTGTGAGGTTAGCTAAATTCTTACTTATCCAGAAGGCTCCACGGGTGGTCCAGATTCCATTTACGCCTGGCAGCAGATCTGATCAGAAAATTGCATTTTTTCCTTTCATCATTTCAGGATGATGAGACCCTGTAGATCCAGGCCCCTGTGCTTGGGGCAGGAATGTGTAAAGCCTCTGAAACCTCTTCTACCTCAAGTTTGAACTTAAACCTGGAGAAGATCGTGACAACTTTGTTGTTACTGAAGAGAATACTATTTGCTACCAGTACAGTTTCAAATCTTTTTTCCTCTAAGAAAACATAATCTTATATTTTAAAGTATATCCCAATGGCTAAGAGCAAAGACATCAGCTTCTGATGAGCCTACATTCAAGTATCAGTTATTCCACTGTGTGACAACAGGCAAGTCGTTGTACCTCCCCCAAGCCTCAGCTTCCAGAGCTGCAAAATGGGAATAATAATGACAGGGACAGAGTACAGGGACAAAGTAGGTGATTAAATAGTTAATCCCACGAAGGGATCATAAGTAAAAAAAAATGTATGGGAGACCCCTCTAAGTTAAATGATCACGCAAGAAAGCAGGCTTGCTTAACAACAAATCCAAGTGGGCTTGCTTAGCTCCAAAACCATGCAACAGAAGCATTAGACGTGTCCCCAAACAATAAAACAGTGGTGGAATGAGACCCACATCCTGTCCAGTGAGGTCAGTAAGTTAATGATTCCTAGGACATGCTTCTCTGTGCACACTAAAGACAAAAATACAAGGAAAAGGTGACATTAAACTGAAACCTGAGATGATTTACCATATTTTAGTCTATGTAACTGCCTTTTCACTTATTTCCATGGCTGCACGATAGTCCCTGTTTGACCATGTAGGGACAAGAAAACTCCTGCCCAATGTGGAGGAGGAACTGACGATGGAAGCTTGATGTCTACCCTCCCCACTTTTCCTTTGATTATAAAACTGCAGCCCACTAAGTTCTTGGCGTGCCACCCCTCTTGCCCACCCACTTGTAAATCTCACAAGTGTCCTATACTAATAAACTCTTTCCTTGCCTGTCACTCTGTCTCTCACTGAATTCTTTCTGCACGGAGACAGAAGCTCTACCAAGCTCTATGCTCTACTAAGTCCCAAAACACATTCTGCAGTTTCAATAAGAGCACGGGGTCGTTGCAAAGATTGAAAGAGGTAATTTGTAAAAACTTTCATGTCCAGGAGACACACTGTGAATGATGGCCAATATAATAAGTAAATAAATAAAATTATTAATGATTACCTCCATCATCATCATCATCATCATCATTAGAGAGACTCCCTTCACCCACCTACCCCTCCCCTTCTCACTGAACCCATATAGCTCTACGTCAGGAGCCTGGAAGGACTCAAAAACCCATAGAAGGGAAGGCTTAGAGGCCTGGCAGTCCATTTTTCTTGTTGTCACTGATGCCATTCCCCAGACCCAAGTATGGGGCGCACAGTAACAATCACCTGGGACATGTTGGCCATTGCAAGGTCTTCACAGCTCTTATTAACTGTTGTCATACACGACCACAAGAACAGGTGGGATAGCTCAATCACCTGAGGGTCCCTCACTGAACGGCTTTTTCCTGAGTCCCTTCTTGCTACCCAAATAACAATATTCTAAAATAAATGTAATGTTCACTGTTAAACATCCTTAAAACCTAACTTCTGGATCTTTTGACATTTGGTTGATATTGTTCAACCCAGAGAGAAGAAACTTTCGACCTTTTACCAATTTCATTCAACCAAAGGAGAAGAAAAAGGACAGAAATAACTTAAGTCCACTGCTCTGGGGTACTTCCATTATTGTCATCATTAGCTCCATCGGAAGTAAAACATGCTATCTTTTAAGTTGCTTAACTTCAGAACAAATGCCCCTCAATAGACGGTACGATTGAAACCAGGAGATTGAATTTGACCTTCAAGATCACTGCATTTGACCTTCAAGAAAAAGGTCATTTGCAATCTGGAAAAGAACAATTTCCCTGCACTCATGGAAGCAAAAGCCTATTTGGGATGGGTGAAGGAGCAAACAATAAGTAAAGAAGTGAAGACAATGAATGGGTCAAGCATACTTCCTCCTAACATCTGGGAATAGCTACTATATAAGTCATACAAGCCCCTCAGAGTTTTATGCAGAATTATGGGTGTATGTGACAAGGTGTGTTTTCCAGCAAGAGAGGCCATAGCTTTCTTCTGATATTTAAAAGACTGTGCCACTGAAAACCTCCTTCTAGAAGGTCCAGTGGCTGACCCGAGCTGCCAGCCCTCTGGGCTAGGCTGGAAGAGTGTGGCACTCTCCTTGGGTGCTAGTTTCCTATTCTGGCCAAGGACGTGGGGATTCCAGCCATTAAAAGAAAGAGAAGAAGAAAATGAAAAGAAAAAATAGAGTAGGTTTTTGTTTTTCATCAATAGAGCCCTTTAAGATTTAACCTTACAGAATCAATCCTCAGCTCTGAAAGATTTTTCTAGGCTAAAATAGCACCTCCGTGCGACCTCTGGTGGATGTTATTAAAAATGCAGCCCCCCATGCCCCCCAAGCATTCTCCATTTTATATGAAGAATATTTGAAAACACTGCTTAGAAAAATGAATTTTTATAAGCCGAATGATTTTTCCTAATCATTTAGACAGTCTCATAATCAAATGTATCCATTAAGGATAATACAACATCCAACTAGTGTATAAATCAGCTTTTATGTAATCTCTGAAAACAATGAAGGTGACCCAAAATATAATAGTATTAACTTAAATATTTTTTTTAATCACCAGGGAAGTAGTATATGTAGATTGTGGTTCAGAGAAGTAATTTAGTAGGTCATTTTGCATCCATCCATAAAGTTCAAACTCTAAGACTTTAAACTTTCCTTCAAGACACTATATGATCATATGTATATGTATAACTGATTCACTTTGTTATAAAGCAGAAACTAACACACCATTGTAAAGCAATTATACTCTAATAAAGATGTAAAAAAAAAAAGGCACTAGATGAACAGAATGAGCCGTTTTGTTGGTCTCTCTTTCCGTGAGAATGGGTGACACAAGAAGCCCTAAAAGGTGTTTCTATGCTGGTTTTAAAACATAAAGTGGGAAAACATTTTTAAAAAAAGAAAAAAAAGACTTATTATAAAGCTATAGTAACAAAGACAATGTGGCACTGGTATTGAGATCAATAAATAGATCAAGAAGACCAAATGAAGAGTGAAGAAATACGAAAAAAAAAAAAGTGGGAAAATACACCATGGAGTCTGAAAAGATGTACCTCTGGGCCTGCAGCATCTTCTCTAAGGAATCCTTAGTGAATTGGGGTCCCACCAGACTGTTGTACAACAGTCCTCCTCAGAAAATGTCAACTTCTCTGAGTATAGGAGTTGTGCCTTACAGTTCTTTTATATCTTCAAGCAACTGCTGGTACCCAAGAGGGTTGCAGTAAAAACCTGATGGTTTGAAAAGCATGAAATATGCACCTAGCAATCAGAGAAGGAACTATGAAAATGAGGGGCTCCAGCAGTTTCAAAATAACATCTATGAGGGATTCTTGAGAGCACATCTTTTTTCAAATGAACCATCAGTGCAAGCTATCAGCGCCCAGGCCATGTAACTCATACACCATGTGTATGTGGGATAAAATCCTTGGCTGCTTTGACCAATTTAAATGACTTCGATTCTTCTGGGTCAGTGACTTGCAAAGTGGGGTCCCTGGACCAGCATCTTCAACGTCTCCCGGGAACCTGGTAGAAATGCAAATTCTTGGACCCCACCCCAGACTTCTTTTTTCTCTTTTTAAAAATTTATTTATTTATGTTTGGCTGCATTGGGTCTTTGCTGCTGCGCGCAGGTGAGAGAGGGCTACTCTTCATTGTGGTGCGCAGGCTTCCCATGGCAGTGGCTTCTCTTGTTGCGGAGCACGGGCTCTAGGCGTGTGGGCTTCAGTAGTTGTGGCACGCAGGCTCAGTAGTTGTGGCGCACAGGCTTAGTTGCTCCGTGGTATGTGGGATCTTCCCGGACCAGGGATCGAACCCGTGTCCCCTGCATTGGCAGGTGGACTCTCAACCACTGCACCACCAGGGAAGTCCCTCATCATCTTTTAAAGAATAAACCTGAATTGTAGTAGTGAGCCACTAATGGACATAGGACTTTTTCCTGTCCTCTAAACCTGCCCCCACAAGACAACACTGCTATAGTTGAGGATGGATTATTTGTTCTGAGTACTTTAGCTACATTGCTTCTGCTCACCCCGGGGAGCGCTGCATCATTTGAGCCCTTCCATCTCTCTAATCTGTCCTGTCAGCTTCTCTCTCTTGCTCTCTGAGCTCCAGCCACATGGCCCTTCTGTCCATCCCCACATGGAAGCCTTTGAACATTCTATTTTCTCTGCCTGAACTGCCTTTCTCCTAATTTTTTTTCCCCGGGTAACTTCTACCTGAATTTCAGGTCTATGCTGAAATGTCAGTTCTTTAAGGAAACCTTCCTTGGCTCCACAATCTTGAAACGCCCCTGGTTACTTTTTCTCATAGTACTCTCCTCTTTTCTTTCATTTGATTTATTGCAATGTGTGTGCAGCCTCATTTCCTTTATACACAATTATTTGTGTAACTATTAGTTTACCATATGTCTCCCTTACCAGGCCATAAATACCATAAGAGCAGGGATGTTGTCTGTTCAGTTCATTCGAGTCCTAGAACAGAGTTTGACATAATAATGGATGCTCAAAAAATGTGTGTTCAAGTGGAACTAAGCATTGTTCAATTAGTGAAAGATTCTTCTATAGGCATGTCTGCGCACGCAGACTTGTGAACAACAGGGAACCAGTATTTCTAGTCCTAGTGCCCAGAAGCCCAATCCAAGGAGCCATGGAAAACCTAACTAAGCAACACAAAGATATGGCAGGTGTCATCTTTTCCTGACTAACCGATAGGGAACACAAGTAAATAAATTTGACTTGTGTGCAGACTGACCCAAATAAGGCAAAAGACCTGCTGCGTATGGCTGTGGGGCTGGTTCATTCCTGGTCATGAGACCCAAACACACCCTCAGACATGAACAAGGCAGAGTTAGATACTTTCTGCATCTTGTTTCCCCTAAATTAGGAGTCATATGAATAAGAGATGAGTGAGGGTCAGAATTACTCTAGCTTAACTTTGGTTTACACTTTTTTGGTTAAATCATGATCTTCAGGCAGAAAAAGCGTTTAAGAAATGTGGTTAAGAAAGAGCTGTAATAGTTCGGAAGAGAGGAAGAGATCACTTGCTCTAAGTTCAAGTCTCTTGACAAATTTCAGCCCTTCTGTTATGAGAATTTACAGAGGAAATCACCAAAGGTTTTGAGGAACTACGAAAAATGAGACAGTAGTAAAGAGCCAGTATAGGCAGATATTCCCTGCTCCAAGAAAGACAGACAGAAAGAAAGAAGGCAAACAAGCTGGCTAATAACAATTGCTACAATTTATCGAATGCTACCATGCCCTAGGCATCTTACATATATTATCTCTCTTCCTGACCATCAACCTATGGGCAGGTATAATTATTCCTATTTTATAAATGAAAAAGTAACTTCCAGAAATCATAAAAATTAAAAGCATGCCTACCTAACTCTCTCAAGTCAAGTTACTAAACTAGACAGATTAGGGAGACGCTGTAGCCACAGCGTAGTACGTGCATTTCAGCAAGGCATTTGATAAAGTGCATTTCTCTTTGGCAGAGAGTGCCCATGCCAAAGATGCTGACTGACAGATCAGGGGCTTCTAGAGACTCTACTTGGAACTGTTGGGATCACCATTTAATTTGTTAATTTGAATATAGGAACTTTCAGCAAACTCACCAAATGTGAGAATGGCACAAACCTGGTGAATGGTTTATGTGCTGAATGGCAAACTCAG
Organism: Pseudorca crassidens; assembly: GCF_039906515.1. Classification (NCBI taxonomy): domain Eukaryota; kingdom Metazoa; phylum Chordata; class Mammalia; order Artiodactyla; family Delphinidae; genus Pseudorca; species Pseudorca crassidens. The sequence continues at coordinate 70,990,947 of NC_090304.1, read as the reverse complement.
GACTCAAAGGGCCTTCTACATCTAGAATGAAGTGCTAAAATTCATAGGACGGTATTGTTGGGGATACATATAACAACCTGTATTTAGGACCAAACAAAGGAATTGCATAAGCATAGGACGGAAAAGGCCTGGGTCAAATGTTTTCAGTTGGACAGGGGGGGAAAGAGAAACTAAGGATGTCATAGACTGCGTTTGTTACGTGTGTTAATAATATAATGTGTCTGTCTCAACAGCTCATGTAATTTTAGATCCACCTAATAGAAGTATAATTTTCAGATCAAGGGAGGTTATAGTCCCACCACATACACTAACCTGATTGTACTGGATTCAGTGATTTAATAAAATGGAGAATACTGGGATAGTTCAGCCAGTGTGGTGAAAGCACTACAAATTATTTTAAAGGTAACACTGAGAAAAGAAAAAAAGAAAGGTAACACGGAGTCTATGAAAGATTTGGTGGGTGCTCAAATAGCCACCACTATATAATTCAAAAATGTTTCAGTGGGAAAGCACCACATTTTATCTGTATATTTGGGAGCAGATGTGTGATTAGGGAGTAGAAGCTGTACAGAGACTGGGGACCTTTCCAAAAACTAGAGATTGAAGACCTTTCAAAAAAAAAAATTGAAAATTGAATGGATACTTTGTGCAGGTGTAAATATTCTGTCTCTATTTCAGCTGAGGCCAGGAACTCAGGAAGGCTGAGGCAGGAACTCTTTATATGCCCCCCACCCTGACTTTGTGAGCTCCTGAAAGTCTGGACACCAGCCTTAATTCATTACTCATTTCCCAGCAACCAGCCCAATGCCTGACATGCAAAAAGGACTCCACAGCTGTCAAATTGGTGAGTGAATGGTTAAGTCCACCTTTTACTCCTACAGTCACAGGGAATACAGAACCTTTCAATTATAGCACCTTTAACAGGAAAATTCCCAGGTAGATAGAATTTTAAGTCGGCGTAAGGAATTATTTAAGTATACTGAATACTTATATACAGTGAATTTAGCTGCTCTAGACAAGGTCTCTGCGTGCTGTTGACAAGAACAGGAACGAGGTATCATAATCAGGCACATTGTGGCTGATGCTGAGGGAAGAGGTCCTTTTACCAGGTGGCAACAGTTCTGTGGCTCCTCGAGGGGTCTCCGTGTCCCAGGAGGAGGGTGCGTGGTCGCTCGAGGAGCGGAAGCTGAGCGGCTTCAGAACAACCCTCGCTCCTCTGTTGTCCTGGCACAGAGGGAGCCACGGTGCTCTAGAGAGGCAATCAGGGAGGTGCTGCAAAAGGGCTGGGAACGCTTGCCTTCCTCTTTGGCCTATTATTTTCATCTTCATCATTCCTTACCACCTACTGAAGACATGTGGGGCACAAAGGGCTGTGAAATATCTGTAAATTTATGGAAGAGCACTTGGACCTAGCGTGGACTCAACCATGTTGGCTGTGACTGTGAACCAGAACTGCTTTTACTTATTTGAATGTTGTTTGTGTGTTTGGCAGGGCAGGGAGGAGACAACAGCAGTGTGTTAAAACGTGGCCCATAATTGTGAGATTCTAAAAGGATCAGGTAATCATAATTTATGAACTGATAATCCAAGAGATGGGGGTTTAAATGTCTGAAGGATTTCTCCAGCACTGAGTGACGGTAGGCAAGTCACTTCCTTTCCTCTAGTGTAGACCTCAGTTTCCTGGTCTGTAAAATGAAGGAATTGACAAAAATGATCTGCATATTTCCGTGTGTGTATATAATTTATGTATTTAAAATATAAACTTCATAGTTTTATTATGTGTAAAATTTAAATATTACATTTTACACATTTTTATAATTTAAACATATTTTTAAATATATTTAAAACTTAAATATATATTATATTTTACACATTTTTATAATTAAGATATATTTTATAATTTAATATTTTTAATATCATATGTATGTATATATACACACACACAATTTTTTTCAATACCTTCCAGGCCAATGCCACTACCAATTAAGTTGGAGGATACCTGGACTCAGGTAGCCTTTTATGAAGGAGGGCTTGGGGAAATGGACCAGATGCCTTCGGCCACAAAACCATCACCCCTGCCTTTGCCAAAACAGCAGCTCCGCCCCCTCCCTCCAAAACCTTTGCGGCTTCAGCTAGTCTTAGTGCGGTTTGCCCCAGTTCACCTTTCACCGCTTCTCCTCGCCCACGTACCTCCCGCGGGGTCCGAGGCTGAAAGAGAACTCACACTGCTTCCGGGACTCCTGGGGGCCGCGGCCTCCGGTCTCCCCGCGCACCCCGCATCCCAGGCCTGCGGGCGGCAGAGGCTGCTCGCCGTCGCGGCCCGCCTCGGGCATCGCCACCGCGGTCACCGCCTCCTCCCCCCTCATGCCGCGGGGGTCTTCTTCGCGGCGCGCGGCCGGCTGGCCTTCTCTGCTCCGCCGCAGGCTGCTGGAGAACGCGAGGCGTCTCCGGTTGCCATGGTGACTGTGGATCCTCCCCGCCCCCAGTGGGCTTGTGCAGGTGACCCGCGCGCCCAGGAAGGCGCTGGAGTTGGGGAGCTGCAATTACTTACTGACCAAAGCAAAGGACTTTCTTTCCATTTATCTCTCGTTTGTTTGTGACACCAGTTTCGCAAGAGGGGGTTTACTATTCCTTGGTAGGGAAACTGAGATTAAGAAAAGCAGAGGATATTGTCCGAGGTTACACAACTAGAAGTGCCACAGCCGGAATCCGAATTCCGAAAAGTTTGGCCCCAAAGGCTAAAGAATAAATCACCACCTGGAACAAGTAGGGGCGGGAGGAGGGACTGGACAGTGAGTTCAAGGAAAGGTCTCTGGTTTCACGCAGTGCTTTGCTTGTCGTGTCCCGCTCCCTCCTACACTCACATGATCGAATAAATCAATGTTGAGGATTCCCAACTTTTGGATTGTAAGTTGTTGCTGTTGTTATTATTAATAAACAACTCCTGTAGTGTCTAAGCACTTTTGTATTCACAATCTATTTGAATCCATATAAAAACTAATTTTACACATGAGAAAATCAAACTCAGGAAAGTTTAATTTGAATAGCAAATGGGAAAATCTAGGGCTTTATTTGGAGCAAGAGGTTGCTTTTGTTTTGTTTTTGCAGTCTCTTTTTTTGTATAACACTTTGGCCTTATACCATGAATGCAATATCTTATCTGTCTAAGGATATTAATGATACACTTCATTTCCAATGTTACTTTCTTCTTGTATAATTGTTGCTTCCCCCAAGTTACCAGTTCTGGTTTGTTTTGTTCTCTTAGTAGCTTTCCTCTACCTTCAGGTGATCTTTGACTGTCTTGCCCTATCTCGTAGTGGACATATGACTCTGTGCACACAGGTGGGCTTATCAACTGGGGGTTTCACTGATGGGTGATCTGTCTCGGCTGTTCAGTTGGGGAAGCCCTCATGTTGGTATTTTAAGGTCTTATCTCGTGAACTGCTCTGATTCTCCATGGAGTGACTCCTCCGGTCTCCCTGCTGGAGGGAATCAGTCTGGTACCAGCACCCTGGGAAGTGAGGGGGAGAGGAGAACTGAAGGCTTAATATGTAGAATGTAAGTATTCATGAAATTCCTGTTTCAGTATGGTGGTTCTGCCTTCAACTGTGCTTTGTACCTTCCATCCAGAGAGCCTGTTTGACTTCCTTCAGTGAATTACCTCCAATCTTCTGCTGGAGTGGAGGGGGGGGGGTCATCCATCTAGCTGCTAAGAATGGGGGATCTGGAGGTATAACTGCTTTATTTTTATTGTGATAAAATGTACATAAAATTTACTCTTTTAACCATTTTTAAGTATACAATTCAGTGACATTAAGTACATTCATAGTGTTGTACAGCCATCACCACTATCCATTTCCAGAATTTTTTCATTATTCCAAACAGAAATTGTACCCATTAAACAATAATTCTCAATTTCCCCCTCTCTCTGCCCTCTGGTAACCTCTGTTCTATCTTCTGTCTCTGTGAATTTGACTACTTTAGGTACTTCATATAAGTGGAATCATACAATCTTTTCCTTTTGTGTCTGGGTTATTTCATTTAGCATAATGTTTTTAAAGTTCATCCATGTTGTAGCATGAATCAGAATTGCATTCCTTTTTTAAGATTGAATAATATTCCATTGTATGTACATACAGCATTGTGTATATCTGTTCATCTGTTGATGGACGTTTGGGTTGTTTCCACCTTTAGGCAGTTGCAAGTAATGCTGCAATGAACACTGGTGTACAAGTATCAGTCTTGAGTTCCTGCTTTCAGTTCTTTTGAGTATATACCTAGAAATGGAATTACTGGATCATATGGTAGTTCTGTGTTTAATTTTGTGGGGAACCATTAAACTTTTTCAAGTGGCTGTACCACTTTACATTCCCACCAGCAATGCACAAAGGTTCCAATTTCTCTATATCCTTGTCAACACTTGTTACTTTTCTTTTTAAAAATATAACAGCTAGCTATCCTAATGAATGTGAAGTGGTATCTCTTCGTGATTTTGCTTTGCATTTTCCTACTGACTAGTGATTTGAGTATCTTTTCATGTGTTTACGGGTTGTTTGTATATCTTCTTTGGAGAAATGTTTATTCAAGTATTTTATCCATTTTTGAATTGGGTTTTTTGTTGAGTTTTAAGAGTTCTTTGTATATTCTGGATATTAATCCCTTATCAGATATATGATTTATAAATATTTGCTCCCATTTAATGAGTTGCCTTTTCACTTTGTTGATAGTGTCCTTTGATTTTAAAAAAGTTTTAATTTTGATGTAGTCCCATTTATCTATATTTTTCCTTTAATGAGGTGTTTTTTGTGACATATCCAAGAAATCATTGCCAAATCTAATATCATGAAGATTTTTTCCATTTGTTTTCTTCTAAAAGTTTTATAGTTTTAACTCTTACATTTAAGTATTTGATCATTTTAATTTTTGTATTAACATTATAGTGTGATGTAGGAGTCCAACTTCATTCTTTTGCACGTGGATACCCAGTTTTCCCAGAACCATTTATTGAAAAAGGCTATTTTTTCCTCCATTGAATTTTCTTGACACTATTGTCAAAAGTATTCAGTGCTCCATAAATGTGAGGGTTTATTTCTGGATTCAAAATTCTGTTCCATTGATATATATGTTTATCCTTATGCCAGTACCACAAGCTTTCTAGTAAGTTTTGAAATAAAAAAGTGTGAGTTCTCCAACTTTTTTTTTTTTTTTTTCGAGATTGTTTGGCGCTTCTGGCTTCTTTGCATTTCCATATGAATTTAGGATCAGCTTGTCAATTTTTGTGAAGAAGCTAGCTGGAATTTTGATAGAATTGCATTGAATCTATAGATCAATGTGGGGGGTAGTGCCATCTTAACAATAATAAGTGTTTTGATCCATGAAAATGGGATGTCATTCTGTTTATTTTGTGCTTCTTTAGTTTCTTTCAACAATCTTTTATAGTTCGCAGAGCAAAAGTTTTGTACTTCTTTTGTTAAGTTTATTCCAAAGTACGTTTTTTCTTGTCAATGCTATTATAAATGAAATTGTTTTCTTAATTTAATTTTCAGTTTGCTCATTGATACTATATAAAACTAAAGTTGATTTTTGTATATTGATCTGGTATCCTGGAGCATTGCTGAACTCATTTATTAGTTCTTATAGTTTTTCCCAGTGGATTCCTTATGATTTCTCATATACAAGATCATATCACCTGCATATAGAGATACTTTTAGTTCTTTTCCAATCTGGATGTCTTTTCTTTTCTTTTCTTGCCTAATTGCCCTGACTAGAATCTGCAGTAAAATGTTTAATAGAAGTGGTGAGAGCAGACATCCTTGTCTTCTTATTATTTTTTTTTGAAAATGTGACCTGTTTTATTTACTAGGGGAGCATTTGAAACTTTGAAAGAGAACATCCATTTTTTTAAAATTAATTTTTATTGGAGTATTGTTGCTTTACAATGTTGTGTTAGCCTCCACTGCACAACAAAATAAATCAGCCATACACATAGAGATATCCCCTCCCTTTTGGACTTCCCTCCCATTTAGGTTACCACAGAGAATTAGGTAGAGTCCCCTGTGCTATACAGTACGTTCCCATCAGTTGTCTATTTTGTACATAGTATCAATACACAGTATATGTGTCAATCCCAGTCTCCCAATTCCTCCCACTCCACCGCTTTCCCCCTTGGTATCCATACATTTGTCCTCTATGTCTGTATCTCTATTTCTGCTTCGCAAATAAGATCATCTACACCATTTTTCTAGATTCCACGTATATGTGTTATTATACAATATTTGCTTTTCTCTTTCTGACTTACTTCACTCTGTATGACACTCTCTAGGTCCATCCACCTCTCTACAAATGACCCAATTTCATTCCTTTTCATGGCTGAGTAATATCCCATTGTATATATGTACCACAGCTCCTTTATCCATTCCTCTGTTGATGGATCCTTGTCTTATTCTTAACCTTAGAGTGAAAGCACTCAGTCTTTCACCACTAAGTATGATGTTAAGTTTTGGGGTTTTTTTAGATGTCCTTTATCAGGCTGAGGAATTCCTTTCTATTCCTAGTCTGTTGAGAGTTTTTATCATGAAGTTTAGCTGTAACTCTTTGCTTTGTTATTTTAGTGGTTGCATTAGTGTTTATGGTATACAACTTTAACTTTTCATGGGCTACCTTCAAGAGATATTATACCGCTTTAGGCATATTTTAAGAGCATTCCAAGGACTTCCCTGGTGGCACAGTGGTTAAGAATCTGCCTGCCAATGCAGGGGACACGGGTACGATCCCTGGTCCCAGAAGATCCCATGTGCCGTGGAGCAACTAAGCCCATGTGCCAAAACTACTGAGCCTGCACACCACAACTACTGAAGCCTGCATGCCTAGAGCCCGTGCTCCACAACAAGAGAAGCCACTGCAGTGAGAAGCCTATGCACTGCAATGAAGAGCAGTCCCCGCTCACCGCAACTAGAGAAAGCCCTCATGCAGCAACAAAGACTCAATGCAGCCAAAAAAAGAAATTCCATTTCTCTCCTTCCAGCCATTATATAACTGTTGACATATATTTTACTTTTAGATATGTTATAAACTCTGTAAAAATTGTTAATATTTTTCTTTAAACAGTCAATTATCTTTTAAAGATAATTTTCCAAATCTGTATCATAATATTTACTTGTAAAATTAATGAGACCATTTAACGTACTTTGACAATCACAAACATTTGCAATTATCTTTTCTATATGACTAATAGTTTTTTTAAACCATCTTAACCATTTTAAAGTGTTGAGTATATTTACATTGCTGTGTAATGGATCTCTAGAACTTTTCATCTTGCAAAACAGAAACTCTATACCCATGGAACACCAGCTCCCTATTTCTCCCTTCCCCCAGACCCTGGCAACAACCATTCTACTTTCTGTTTCTATGAATTTGAATATTTATTTATTTTTATTATTATTTTTTAATAAATTTATTTATTTTTGGCTGTGTTGGGTCTTCACTGCTGCACACGAGCTTTCTGTAGTTGTGGCGAGCGGGGGCTACTCTTCGTTGCAGTGCACGGGCTTCCCGTTGCAGTGGCTTCTCTTGTTGTGGAGCATGGGCTCTAGGCGCGTGGGCTTCAGTAGTTGTGGCACACGGGCTCAGTAGTTGTGGCTCACAGGCTCTAGAGTGCAGGCTCAGTAGTTGTGGTGCACGGGCTTAGTTGCTCCGTGGTATGTGGGATCTTCCCCGGACCAGGGCTTGAACCTGTGTCCCCTGCATTGGCAGGCGGATTCTTAAACCACTGCGCCACCAGGGAAGTCCCTATGAATTTAAATATTTTAGATGTCTCATATGAGTGGACTCATACATAATTTGTCTTTTTGTGATTGGCTTATTTTATTTAGCATAATGTTCTCAAGGTTAATTCCTGTTGTAGCATGTGGTAGGATTTCCTTCTTTTTTAAGGCTTAATAATATTCAATTTTCTGTATATACTACATTTTCTCTATTCATTCATCTGTCAGTGGGCTTTTGGGTTGCTTCCATCTCTTAGCTGGAATGAATAAACATGTTATGGATCCAAGGAAGATACACAGGTAAAAAAAGAATTCATGCTTTTTTTTTGGTTGTTCAAAACTTTTATTTTTTTTTAGAATATTTATATTTATGCTTTTGTCACTATCCACAATGTGGCTTTTAAAAAAGGCCTGAGCCACTTTGCGGTTCTCACCCCAATATAATCATCATCCCCTCATTCTTAGAATTCCTTTTCCCTGTCACTTTGTCTTTGTGTGGCTTGTATAAAATGAGGACCCTGGAAAAGAACACCTCCTGTGAACTTGAGAGTCTAGATGAGCAGTGCCCAGCTCAGTAGGACCAGGGAGGTAAAACTAGCTGGAGAGCAGATAGATACGTTATGATTTGAACCAAGGTATACTTGTGCGCATGTCTGAAGGGTCGTGCTGACTCACCAGCAGCATAAGGAATATGCAGGTTGACCAGGGTGAGGTAGGATGGTCCACAGGATTGTGTGGATTGTGGGAGGGGGCAGTATATAAAATTCGTGGATTAAACACCTAGCTACTTCCTGAAAATGGCCTAGGTTCTAGAAAACAAAGATCTAGGTGTCTTGATTTTTTTTTAATTTACGGAGATTCAAGACACTAATATGTTCATTCTTACGGTTTACAATGAAAGCAAATGGCTATGGTGATGCAGAGAAGACAGCTGAACTGCACCAGTATATTAAGAGTTTTAAATGAAATTCTGAGTTACCTGACCTTATAAAAATACACATTAATATACTAAATACTGCACAAAGATCTAGGATGGGGGAATATTTAAAAATACATTTCTCTTGGATCAGCACCAAAAATATCATTAGTTTTCTGTACAGCTTGTGACAAGTTTTTCAGTATAGGTAAGTTAAAATGATTTGATAAAAATCACAAACACCACGGAAATCATTAAAGATATATCCAATCAACTTCCAAATACATTTTGACATCAAGGTCAGGCAATTCACTTGGAAGGATATTATCGTGATATTACCACTGAATTACTGTCCTAAGACTTTTGATGTCAACTTTGTATGATGGGGACATTTCACATCTCACACAAAGGAGGCACTGGGACTTAGAAACTTAAGAAAATTATTAGAACCATTAAGACTGAGGTGAAGAATTTGTGCAGCCTTCCACAATTTCAAAGAGGTAGTGATACATGCTTGTCCTCCTGGCGATGTCAAATGCAGTTTCCTCCAGGTTGTTCTTCAGACCTGCTTTGATGTAGCGGTTCATCAGGAGGAGTTCAAGGGTATCTTTGCTGTCTCTGTTCCCAGCAGCTAGATGTAAGGGGGTCAAGAGGCCTTTTGTCTGGGCGTTGATATCTGCATCATGCTGCAGTAAGAAAGAAGCCACTCTGGTGTTATTCCACTTACAGGCACTGTGCAGGGGTGTCCAGCCATCCACAGTCACCGCGTGAACATCTGCCCTGTGTGCAATCAACTCCCGGACCACGTCTAAGTGTCCGCTGTAGGCTGCTCGATGGAGCGGGGTGTACCCATCTTCATCTTGAGTGTTCACGTGGGTGGCCTTTTCTGAAAGCAGTCTTCGCACTGTGGTCAGCTGAGAAGAAAATAGATCTTTTACAATCCCAACTCGAAATGAAACAATAAGCAAAGAAAATTAAACCATCTAGTGTTCGATTTAATTAAGTTAAATAAAAACTTCTTTGTTAGCAGATGACTGTAAAATAAAAAATATGATTTTTTTGGGGGGGGTGGGGAACTGATTTAACAATGAACAAGTCAGTGTTAACTATAAACTGTTGATTCTAAGAGCATGATTCTCTGAATACCAAACCATACATTTATTCCTGGTCCAATGAAGGCTTATTGTATAAAAGCTATAGTCCTAGATGAATAATACAGGCTAGAATTGTATTAATATTTTATATTTCATCTGCGAAGAAAACATAGTAATGGAACAGACTGATCTTTCTGTAGTAGGATTACCACACGAATATACATACTGTATAAAACTTTAAAAAATACCTACTGTATAGCACAGGGAACTCTACTCAATATTCTGTGATAACCTAAATGAGAAAAGAATCTAAAAAAGAATATATGTGTAACTGAATCACTCTGCTGTACATCTGAAACCAACACAACGTTGTAAATCAACTACACTCCAATTAAAAAAAAAACTTCTTTTAACAGTAGAATACAATGGTAACAAGGAAGTCGAGATTAAGGAGCGCAATTCCTTCTAACTAAAACAACCTCAGATACATGTTTTCAGGAAGTGATTTTCAGTTTGGTCTGAGGACCTCTGGTGGGATGCAGTCTGCTCTTGGCTTAAAAAGTTATCCAAAAATATAAGACCATTTATTAGCTTATTAACACAGACATGGGGGAACTTAGTAAAACAAGATACAAACGGCTAAGTGGGAAGAACAGACTTTGGCTGTTAAGCAGGGTCATCCTACTTGGACGATTCTGGGCAAATTAATGTTCCTGAATCTCAACTTCTTAATCTGTAAAAGGGAAGAATATGACGTATCTTATAGGGATATATGAGGATTAAATCAATAATGTAGTAAGGCACATGGTATAGTTGGTATTTAATGTTAATTCCCATCCTCTCTTTACTAAATACTTGTCTTTAGGATGACCCTAATGACTTAATATAAATGATTTAAAGATACAGATGATTGCTTGCTCTCTTTATAATTATTCTTAAAGCTCCCCAAAATACCCATGTGACACTTTGTAGCTTACTATGTGTTTTCACATACATTGCCTCTGTATAAAACCCCGTATGAAAGAGGCAGGTATTATGGTGGCCATTTTTACAGATAAGAAAATAGAGGTTCAGAAACAGTAGGCTTTGCCCAAAGTTACAGACTAAAGCAAGATTCAGTACAGGTCTTCTGGCTTCCAATCTAATACGTTTCCTACTAAATTAAGGTTTCCTCTTTAACTGTTCTTTTTATTTTTACCCGATTTTTTTCAGCAGCCCAAAGAAGCAATTTGCTTGGATCTTTTTCCATTTTTTTTTCTTGCAATTGATACCACTCTTCAGTTTTTTCATCTTGCTCTTCATCTTCATCAGAATTCCCTACCCAGAGACTTTGGGTGCCAGTGGGAATAAGGTGTCCATGTGTTTCTAATAATTCAAGTTGGTTAAAGTGTTCAGAAAAGTCCAAGGAGTTCTCTGGGTCTGGTTTTCCATCATCATTTACTTTCTCTTTTTCCATTTTTACTACTATTCTAAATACAAAGCATTTCAAATGCCAGAGTATAAATAATCTTTCCAGAGATGAATTATGTCTGCTTTATTTTATTCATCAAGATCTGAAACACAAACACAAAAATTAGGAGCAAAATGGTTATTGAGGCTTTATCAATAGCATAGATAAGTCTTGCAAATATACACAAATAAACCCTGTCTAAACTTTTTTGGTGTTTATTAATACCCTTCACATTCATTAAATATTGGAACTGATAGATTTCAGTTATCTTTATTTTTAATATTGTTCTTCTACTAAGTCAGTGGTTATAACACTATTTTGAATCTATTGGTTCACATACTACATTGTATTATGCTAACAGTGATTAATGCTTGAAGCTTTTAAATTATAACTAATAAAGATAACCACATTCACGATTTTTATAGACTAGACACACAGAAGTTATAAAGCAGGAGCAAAAATTTTTAGTTCCTAAAAAATCTACTTCCAAGAATCAGAGATTCTTAGAGATGGAATAGCCCCCAAAGGACATGTGTCCCAATCTCTCATCAATGCAGATATCTTTATCATGACATCTGTAATAATCAACCTACTTCTACTTTAATAATTTCAGGCTTAGGAAAATCCACTGCTTTAAAAAGTAGTCCTATTCATTGACAGATAACTATAGTTCTTAGTTGGGTTCTTGTTTTGAAACCGAACTTTGGCTGTCATTTACTCCTTCATTCAACAAAGATGAATAGAATGCCTGGTATGTGCCAGTCTCTGGGTACTGGGATTCAATAATGAACAAGATCCACGTCTTAACCTCAAGAAGCTTCCTGTCTCGTCAGGGAGATTGGCAAAGACAGTGTTTAAGTGCTATAATAAGACCATATCTAGATATGATGAATATACAGGAAGGTCATAATTAACCCAGTCCTCAGGGAGTAGAGAAGGCTTCCTGAAGGAAATGATATTTATTCTGCTAGGCTGCCATAACAATTTATAAACCAATATCAGCTTAAAGAGTTATGCAGCAGATTAAACTTTAACCAATTAAACAAAATGAGAATAATAGATATTTAAAAAATATTTCTCAGCTTCCCAACTATATTTGTCGAAATCTTATCAGTCTTTCATGACTCTTCTCAGATGTTGCCTCCTTCATTAAGTCTTTCTTGAGCCTCCAAATTACATCTCTCTCTAGTTTCTACTTTTTTTTTGTGCTACATACTGTTTTATTTCACCACTAATTTTGTTCTTGTTTTAGTCTCTTAAAAGACTGTAAGCTTAAGGATAGGGACTATATTTAACTTACATTTATGTCCCACTTATATAAAGCAAACATTAAGAAATATTTGTAGAATTAAACAGAATTAAAGCCCTATCACTTGATTTTGCTTGGAATGGATTCCGAGAAATTTGAGAGTTAGTCGTGTACCCCTATGATACTGATTTCTTTCTACCTAATTTTCACGAGCTTTAATTGATACAATCCTAATGCATCAGTAGATTTTATTACTACTGCCAAGTGCATTAAAGTCAAGTTTAAATTTATCACGCATGACCAGTACCTTCTCTGGACCTGTTACTTTGTTGCACAATGAAAGGACTGTACTAAAGGATTTCCAAAGACTGTCCAACTTTACAGAGTCAATCGAGAGACCCTATCAGAAAGGCTGTATGTTCTAATATTTTCACTTTCCTCAAACTATTCTCTGAACCTTGCAATACAAAAGTGATCACAAATCTACTCATTAAACACTTTATTAAATACCTTATTGTATAGTTCACTTGTCATTTGTATCAACCACAGTAACATTATAGCACAGATCTTATACCCCCCTTTCCTTTTCATAAAAACTTTTTATAATTTAAATTTACTGTTCCAGGTACAATAAATTACATATAAAAATTTCTTAATGGATTTAATTTAAAAAGTCAACCCCAGGTGCATCTCCCTGATTCAGGGCTTAAAAAGCCGATCAAGATACCTACTTGATGATACTCCACCAAGAAGAACTAGGGTATGTTTTTTAAAGATCACATTCCATAAGAGATCTAAACTATGTTAACTCTTAACAATTCAGTGACAGGTGGGGCCGTAAACCCCATTTTACAAGTGAAGGCGCTGAGGTTCTGATAGATTAATACAACTTTCAATAGAACTAAAAGACCAAATTTTCTAATTCAAAAGTTTCACATTGTTTTTTAATGTACTCTATTTTACTGCTGTCAGCACAAAGCAATGCAGATGTGCTGAACCCGAGATCCAGGCAGACAATAAGGGGACGCAGGGAAAGTCTTGTAAACTGGAGTCCGAATGCTCAATCTCTGGGGAGTGGAGGTGAGAGAGAAGACCACCAGTCCCGGCCCTCCAGCACAGGCTGGTCACTTCACAGGCCCAGGAGTCGCGTCTGCGGCCTTCCGAACTTCTACGAGCGAAGAAGCCGCTCCAGCCCTACTTAGGACCCACGACACGGCCCGATTTGCAGGGCTCGTCAGGGGTCGACAGGAGACCCGCCCCTTTGGGCCCAGGAGTTCTTAGGTGGCGCCAGGCGACCAGGAAGCGTGGCCCCGGACGAGAAAGACCTACCCACCTTAGAGAGGGGAAAATCGCCGCCGGAAAGCTCGCTTCCGGGGTTCGTCCCCCGGGCTACTCAGGATTGGCTCCTGTATGAGGGCGGGTCCTCGCTGCAACTTTTCCTGCTACCTTACGGCAGTCGGCAGCCAATGAGAGGAGTTGAAGCGCCTACGTCATTTATGAGGTATCGCGAGAGAAGGAGGTGCTTTTTCTCTCCCGCTTAATTCAGGTTTATGGCCAAGCTGCTTCTCAGGCGGTGCTGTTGCTTTTCTTCTCAAGAATCTCCCTCCTTCTTACCGGGTAAAAGACAGCCTCGGGTTCCAGGGTGGGGCTTTGGAGAGTCCAGATGTGGGGTAGTTTAGGAGTCGCGTTCTGTATCTGCAGGATCGCGAGCGGAAGCCCAGAGAGGATTGACTCTGGGCCGGGTAGGCTCGGGAGGAGCCTGGGAGGTTTCCGCGTTCTGGTTTCTGAGGGTTCGGTGGTGCGGGGCTGCTGAGGCTTAGAATCCCCACCGAACCAGGAATCCGGACTTGGGAGGGGTCGTTCCGCGGTGGCAGCCGCTCCTCCCAAAAGATCCTGGCCATTTTCCTTAAACCACGTGTTTCTGCTTATTTACACTAGCTTTAAACGTGGACCCCCTATCTTTTCAAAACAAGCTCATTCCTTAAAAAAAAAATTTGTGTTTAAGCAGGAAATACGGGGTCGCCTCATGCTCCAGAGTAGCCCATGCATGCAACTTAAACATTTCTGCACATCCAGAGTTCGTGTGCTAAACCAGAACTATTGGGTGTGACCCTTTTTGCCCATTCATTTAACAAGCATTAGCTTCCCATGGGGCATAGAAAGGGAAACAGGAGAGGAGCGTAATCATAATGGTGTAAGTAGAGTGTCACTGGAGATATGTTTTTCTGTTTTGTTTTGTAAGCTCTGAAAATAAAAGTATAGTCGGTGCTTAATTGAAAATGAGACACTTCCAAAATTGCCAGTCTGCTTTTTAAAAATGTGTTTTAAATAATATAATTTTGTTTTAGAATTTGGAATCGAGTGAGTTTTCTGACGTGTTTGAGCACAGGACCCAGGGGTACTTCGAGAGAGAAGTGGTCCTGGAGGAGCTGGACTGATCATAGAAATGAGTCCTGCAGATGCTCTGTAAGCACCTGTCTTCCGAAGTCGTCCTTGTTGCTTTGGGTTTCTAAAGTCTATCAACTATGATCACCATAAAAGAAAACTTATTTAATAAATTATGAGTAAATAAAGACCTTGCCTCTGAATACAAGTGTTAGTCATCAAAATGAATATTTGGAATGGTTAACATTTCATGCTATATGTTTATTAACTAAAGATAATATGCAGCTATAGATTGGGGTTTTGCAGTAGGTTGGCATATTGCTATATAAGTTTATGTTCTTATGTTTTGTCTTAAACTATTTAAGCTATAAATATGCTTGAACTAAGTCTTACTAGCTAATGCAAGTCTTTTTTTTTTCTTAATTTAGTTTTGGCTGCGTTGGGTCTTCATTGTTGTGGCGGGCTTTCTCTACCTGCGGCGAGCGGGGTTGCGGTGTGCAGGCTTCTCATTGCGGTGGCTTCTCTTGTTGCAGAGCTCGGGGCTCTAGGCGCACGGGCTTAGTTGCTCCGCAGCATGTGGGACCTTCCCGGACCAGGGATCAAACCCGTGTCCCCTGCATTGGCAGGGGGATTCTTAATCACTGAGCCACCAGGGAGGTCCTACTGCAAGTCTTTTAAAGCAGATTTTTAAAGAAGTAAATTGCTTTAGTACTGAATAAATTGCAAATGAATCTGACTAAAATGAAAATAAATAAAAGGACTAGAAAAAGTTATGTGGAAAAAGCTTCAAACTTGGAATATTTCACCCTTGTTTTAATTTCTTTTTATCTATCTGTCTGTCTATCTGTCTATCTATCTATCTAATCTATCTAGGCTGCACTGGGTCTTCGTGGCAGCGCGCCGGGTCTTCCTTGCAGTGCACGGGCTTCTCTAGTTGCGGGCTCTAGAGCGCGTGGGTTTAGTAGTTCCGGTATGCGGGCTTAGTTGCGGCATGTGAGGTCTTAGTTCCCCAACCAGGGATTGAAGCCGGACCCCCTGCATTGGAAGCGTAGAGTCTTAACGACTGGACTACCAGAGAAGTCCCCTTAATTTCTTAATTAGCATTGTGTAACCTTGGACAAGTTAGCAAGCCTCTAAACTTTGTCTCCATTTCTTCATTTGTATAATTGGATTACAAATGACTCTCAGGGCTTCCCTGGTGGTGGCGCAGTGGTTAGGAATCCGCCTGCCAATGCAAGGGACACGGGTTCGAGCCCTGGTTGGGGAAGATCCCACATGCCACCGAGCAACTAAGCCCGTGCGCCACAACTACTGAGCCTGTGCTCTAGAGCCCGTGAGCCACAACTCCTGAGTGCACGTGCCACAACTACTGAAGCCCACGCGCCTACACCCCGTGCTCCGCAACAAGAGAGGCCAACGCAATGAGAAGCCCGTGCACCGCAACAAAGAGTAGTCCCTGCTCTCCGCAACTAGAGAAAGCTGGCGCACAGCAACGAAGACCCAACGTAGCCAAAAAAAAAAAAAAAGACTCTCAGATTAATTCTCATATTTAAGTGAGAGACCTCAAGGGAAAATACCTTACAAATTGCTATGGAAGTCTGGGTAGTAATGTGATCCGAAAGTATTCTGACTTACCTGTATGTATATAGCAATCAGAACTGTTCATATCATTTTGAAGTTTATGAAGAGAAATCTTTTCTGGAAAATTCTCTTATGTATAAAGATTTGAATTTTGGAGATATATATATAAATTTTTTTGAAGTTCTTATGGTTTAGTGAAAACAGCCTGAGTGTTAATAACGGGTTTTAGTTCCATTTCTACCATTTTGTTTCATGATAAATCAGTTAATTTCTCTGTATATAGCTTTCTAGTTTTTCAGAGATAACAATACTTAACCTGTTTACGTGTGGGAGTTGAGATGAGATCAGGGATACCAAAATATTTTAAAGACAATTAAAAGTTATATTAAGTTTAAGAGAGAATTAATAACTATCATATTACTGCTTCACATGAAAGTACTTTTGAATACTACCAAATTTAAATGGCATTGTAAATTAGTTTTGTTACTTGGCTAAAGTCATTAGTGAAAAACTAACTTTGTATGGAGAGCAAACCTCTTCAGGGGCCTGGATGTAAGTTACTAGTTTATTAGGATAAAAATCTACTTATAAAGTAAGGAGAAGGGCTTTTAAAATTAACCAGTTAATTCTAATTTTCCTGGGAAAATGCAAAGTAGATAAATAGCAAGTTTAGATACTGAGATCAAATCCTCTTGGATTTTTGCTGTAGAACAGAGCAGGAAAACAACCAAGCTTTCAAATTCAGGTTACATATCAGTTTATGAAACTGGTTGTAATGAGGTTATACATTTCTGAAGCAGTTACAGAACCTTTTAAAAATGTGTGTACATTTGTTCTGCTTTGTATTAGTGGTAAGAAAACTGTGACATTAATGGTCTGTTGAATGCTTCAAATTTTTGGGCCTCGTTTAGGGCTAGAAAAATGATTTTACGTCATAACTGCTATTATTTTATAGATTTAGGTTTCAGTTTGCTTGAACATCCTTTTAATGAATTATATTGACATGTTTCTTCTTTTTAAATACAGCGATGATGAAAATACATTTAAAATCTTAGTTGCAACAGATATTCATCTGGGATTTATGGAAAAAGATGCCGTCAGAGGAAATGATACGTTTGTAACACTTGATGAAATTTTAAGACTTGCCCAGGAACATGATGTGAGTTTAGTTTGCATTTTTGCGATTTCTACCAAGTTCCCTTACTCAACTTGCTCTTTTTTTTTTTTTTTTTTTTTTTTTTGCGGTATGCGGGCCTCTCACTGCTGTGGCCTCTCCCGTTGCGGAGCACAGGCTCAGCGGCCATGGCTCACGGGCCCAGCCGCTCCGCGGCATGTGGGATCCTCCCGTACCGGGGCACGAACGCGTGTGCCCTGCATCGGCAGGCAGACTCTCAACCGCTGCGCCACCACGGAAGCCCCACTCAACTTGCTCTTTTTCCTTTTAAAGATAGAGGTTTGTTTTATAGGCCCATGTCCTCACACTGCCTGCTTAAATATCTGTATACTGAAAGCCCAAAGCAGAATTTGTGTGCTTTATTCCCTGAATTCAAGTAGGAGCTACTTTTGTAAATAGTCTGTAAAAATTTACAAATATTTACCGTGTTTACTGAGTGCAGTATCCTGTGGCAGTTTCTATTTGAAATGTAAAGATGACTGTCATAGTTTCTGCTTTCAAAGAACATGCAGCAAGCAAGTCAGTATGTGAGATACGATAAATGTCAAAGATGCTCAGATGCAAGAGCCGTAAGAGTATAAACAGCATTTCCTGGGAGTTTGGAGGTAGAAGAGATCACATTTAGATGAGGATAGCAAGATGAGGTGAATGAAGTGGCATTTAATTTGGGCTTAGAAGGATGGTAGGCTTTTAATGAGTGAAGAGCAAAGAGAGTGTACACCTCCCGTGAAGCAGTAGGAAGGGCACAGAGGCGAGATGATTGGTCCATTAGGGGTACAGCAGCTGTTTGGCTCACTGGTAGGTCGCGAGTTAGAAAGCGCGCTGAAAGACTAGAAATGTGGTTTGAGCTGCATCAAGAGCTTCAAATACCAGATTGAGGAGTTTGTACCCCGTTTAACAGAAAGTCTTCTGCCAACAGAGTACAGCATGAAGGCAAGATAAGTTGGAGGCTTTTTAAAAGTGGTGCCATGGGATGGAAAAGAGGAAATGAATGCAGGAGATAAAGAGAGGATTTGGATACTTTGATTGGTTAGTCAGTCGTAGGGGGTGGGGATGAGGGAGAAGGGGATGACGGTGACTCTGGAGTGTATTATGTTTGGGTGGATGGTGGTACCAATAATAGAAGTAGGTTTTAAATAAGGAAGATTTCTTCCTTATTTTCATACTTCCTTATAACATCCTTCCTAATGTGGGAAGGTGATGAATTCTGATTGAGACCATTTGAGTTGGAGATTCCAATAGGACATTCAAGGAAACATTCCAGCAGACAGTTGAAATGTCCATCTCGAGCCCAAAAGACAGCTGGGGAATAAACATAAATTCTGGGGACTTGCAAACTTCAACCTTGACTTTTCCTCAGAGTTCTCTTCAGTTTTTCTGCAAGTCCTTTGGTTCTTATTCCCAAATGGATACAAGTGGAACCTCTCTACTATTTTCTACCTTCATGTCTGTAAACTTAGTCCAAAACTTGTCATATTTTGCTGGACTGCAGTAGCTCCCCTTAGGTTTTTTTACTTCCATTCTTTCCTCCTACAGTATTCAGCATAGCAGCCAAAGTGAACTTCCAAAAACCATGTCAGATCATGTCACTCTGCTGCTTATAATCTAAGTGGCCTTCCACTGAATCTAGAATAAAAATTAAACTACAAGGTTCAGTGTGATCTGGCCCCTGCCAGGAGACTTCATCTCCTTCCACTCTGCCTGGTTGGTTTGTGCTTCATCCATACAGAGATGTTTGTTCTACTCTGGTACCTCTGCATGTGTGGTTCTCTTCCTGCTCAGAGCACCTTGATCTTGCCAGGGTTGACTTCTCAGTTCTCAATTCAAGTTTTACCTTTTTTGGGGAGGTCTTACCTGATGTCTCAACACTCTTATCACATTACTCATTTATTTTTTTTTATAGCACCATCTGAAATAATTTATTGAATTATTTACGTGTGTATTATCTTCTCCACTAGAAGGTGAACTCCATGAGAATGAAAAATCTTTTTTGTTTGCTCATGTGTATCCTAGTACCTAGAAAGGATCTGGCAAGCAGTAGGTACTCTTTTTTTTTTTTTTTTTTGCGGTACGCGGGCCTCTCACTGTTGCGGAGCACAGGCTCCGGACGCGCAGGCTCAGCGGCCATGGTTCACGGGCCCAGCCGCTCCGCGGCATGTGGGATCATCACGGACCGGGGCACGAACCCGCGTCCCCTGTATTGGCAGGCGGACTCTCCACCACTGAGCCACCAGGGCAGCCCAGTAAGCACTCTTATAAATGTGTCTCCTTTTACCCTGAGGGCAGAGAAATTTGGAGTCAAAGAATGTCTGTTTCCTGCCAGAGAATCCTCTGTCCTTTCTTTTCCAACTCTTAGGTGCTGAAGTATTTCTTTCCCTGAGCACGAGCTTTTTTTTTTTTTTCTTTACCTTGTCCTTTCCTTCCCTTGCATTTCCTCCTGTTTCCCCTCCCTGCGTCCTTTAATCTTAACTGCCCCCTCCCACCTACAGCCCCATACTGGTACTTCCAAATGCATGTTTACTTCCCCCCATCATTTGTGTTTATTATTTCTTCTTATTGAAATCTAAGTTCTTCCCGATTTTTAAGTCCTCTATTTTGTGGGTCTGTGCCATCTAACCAGCCTTATTTCTACTCTCTAGTTCTTTGGAATCTTTTTTTTTTTTAACTTTTATGTTGAAACAATATCAATCTTACATAAACATTACAAGAATAGTACAAATAATTCCATACCCTTCACCGAGATTTTCCTACACTTTACTACATTTGATTTATCCTCTCTCTTCATAAACACACACACACACTTTTTCTGAACCATTTGAGAGTAAATTACATATGTAACCACAGTGCACTTATCAAAACCAGGGAGTTATGTTGATTCAGTACGATCATGTAATTCTAAGATGCCAGTTGTCTCGACAAAGTCTGTCATAGCAGTTTGGGGGCAGGTCAGTGGTGTCCAGTTGCCAATCCAGGATTACATTTTGCATTTAGTTGTCACGTCTCTTTAGTCTCTTGTAATCTGGGATGTTTCCTCTGTCTGCCTTGTCTTTCATGAACCTGACATTTTTGAAGAGTCCAGGGTAGTTACTTTTGCAGAATATTCCTCAGTTGGAGATGTCTGACGTTTCCTCATGAGTAGATTCACTTTGGGCAGAAATACCAGAGAAGCAAGTTGTGTTCTCAGTGATCCCTGGAGTCACAAACCAGTTTTTAAAAATATTAAAAAAATTTTTTTGTTGTTTGTGGTAAAATACACATACCATAAAACTTACCATCCTAACCATTTTTAAGGGTACAGTTGAGTAGTGTTAAGCACATTTGCATGGTTGAGTGACCAACCTCCAGAACTCTTTTCGTCTGGTAAAAGTGAAACTATATCATTGAAACAACTATTTCTCTTTCCCCTCCCCTGTAAAAATGTTTGTTTGCTTTGTTGTTTTTTCTATGCCTTGGATTATGATCATTTTCTCCCTTTACTCAAATCATGTTTAGTTTTGAAGACCTGGCTTAAATCCCACATTTTTATTGAAGTCTCTCTGACTGTTGTCAGGGCAGAAATCTTTTCCTTATTTCCTTCTAAGTTCCCTGGCTGGTCTAATAATTAAGTTGACGTAAGACAGATTAACAGGGTAAAAATAAATTTCATATGTATGGGAGCCCCACAAAAGTATGAGACTCCTCAGCAGTGAAGTAATTGAGGCTTATCTGCTATCCTGAGCTAAGGAGAAGGGGAAAGGAGTCTGGGGCTTTAAAGGGGAGGAAGGCAATGCACAGGAAGATGAGACGAGCACATGTTTGGTAAACAGGTGTTTGCCATGCCATGCGATGTCTTTCTGATATCAGAAATTGTCTCTGGTAATAGCTCTCTTCCTGGTACATGCCCCCATCCAGATTCTTTTAGGCAGTTTAGAGAGAGGTAAAAAAGCTTTTCCTGACTCTGCTGGGTCTTAATTGCCTTCAGCTCAAAACAGTCCACATTGCCACAGTGGGTCCATTTTGTGGTGACATATCCTGCTGCCCTCACTACTGTAGCCCATGGCGATCTGTATTGCTGGGTTCTTTTGTATAATTAAGAACTTAATCAACTTTCTTTAAGTAGATTGTACACTTTTGAAAGTGTGTTGGACTTTCTTTCTGTGTGATTTCCCTTCTCTCTGGTTGTTCCTGAATGTTCTTCCTCGAAATCTCATTTATCCTTCATGGTGCAACTCAGATGCCACCATGTTAGCCCATTCTTCCCAGACGTTGTCCTCAGGTGAATTTCCTCCTCTCAGTTGGAATGAATTGTAATGTCATCTCTACTCCTGCTTTGTTTATATATCTGTTCTAGTGCGTGTCAGAGTCTGACTTACGTTTAGATGCTTAGCAGTTTGTCTCTCCCGTTAGATTTTGAACATACTTAGGATAGGGATCGTATTTTATTTATCACACTCAGTATAGGGTATGGCACGCTGTCTGTATTTAATGAGGGCAAGGACATGATATATTTTGTAGATTGCTATTTCCTTAGCTGCCAGTGCCTGTAGGGACTCTAAATAATTGTTGAATGAATCGAGTGAATAATTTGGATTGAATCTGCTATCCCTTCCATAGGTTTTATTAAAGTGCTAAGTTTATGTTTGATTTGGATAACTTTAAAAAAAGAAGTATGATCACTTTGGGTAGTGTGAATTAGAAACTTGGTGTAGTAATTTGAAGATGGCCTTTTTGAAGGTGGTCTAGGAACCTAAGCTGAAGTCATATTAATAACCAGATTGAAAGGCCCTTTAACTAAACAAAATATGAAGCTTTAAATCTCCACACATAATTGTATCTTTTACAAGATTTTTTTCCTATCTCTTTGCGCTATAGTTTTAAAAATTTTATCTATAAAGCATACTAATTTTCATACTATTTTCTGTTGATTAGGTGGATTTCATTTTGTTAGGGGGTGATCTTTTTCATGAAAATAAACCCTCAAGAAAAACAATACATAACTGCCTCGAGTTATTAAGAAAATATTGCATGGGGGATCGTCCTGTACAGTTTGAAATTATCAGCGATCAGTCAGTCAACTTCGGTTTTAGTAAGTAAGTATATTTAAATGCTTAAATGAATGTTTCCTTATGATATTTAATATTACATGTATGTATAATATAATATTTTCTGTATAAGACACATGAACATGGTAATAATTGGCCATTTTACCTTCACTATAAGCTATTTCCTTGGTAAATGTAGTTCTTTGAATTTTCTGTACATTGTTGTATTAAATTCTATTTCCCTAATTAATAGTGAGATGAGTAACTTTCAAATTTTTTTTGTACATTTGGTTTCTCTTCTGTTCATATCCTTTGTCCATTTTAAAAATTGGGATATTTTTGTCTTTTCCTGTTGAATTTGCAGGAGTTATTTCCAGATATTAAGCCTTTGCTAGGCATGTATTTTTTCTCAATCAGTGGATTGAGACTTTGTTTACAGGGCCTTTTGATGACAGAAATATTTAATTTTGATGTTCATAGTCAAACACGTTATTTTTTTTCTTTAATATTTGTGCTTTGGGGACTTATTTACAATATCCACCTAGAACCCCATGTCATAAAGGTACTCTGTTTCTTCTTAAACATTGTACAGGATACCACATTGCATTTAGTTGAAATGGTCTCAAAATCTCCTTTCGCCTATGCCAGACTTTTCCAGGCAGACACTGACACTTTTGAAGTGTACTGGTCAGATATTTTGTAGAATGTCTCTCAACTTGGGTTCTTCTCATGATTAGACTAGGGTTATTGGTTTGGGGGAAAGAATACTCTTTATAGGTGAAGTGCCCTTCTCAGTATGTAAGGAGTACATGCTATCAACATGGCCTGCACTGGTGAGGTTAACCTTGGTCACTTGGTTAAGATGGTGTCTTGCAGGTTTCTCCACTGTCAAGTTACTATTTTTCCCTTTCCATATACTGTTTGTTAGAAGAGAGTAGCTAAGTCCAGCCCACACTGAAGAGAGGGTGTTATGTTTCACTTCCTGGAGAGAGCAAAGAGTATCAAAGAATTTATGGGCGTGTTAAAACCACTACAGTAGTTAGTAAATATTTTAGGGGAGGCTATGCAACTATTCTGTTTCTCTTTAAAGTTTGTCCAATCATTTTAGCATTCGTCAGTGGCTCTTGCCTACAGCAGTTTTCACTGTGGTGTCCTAATGGTGATTTTCTAAACATTTCCCACATACTTTCCGCATTTATTAATTGGAATAGTTCTGTAAAGATTTGTCCCTTGTCCCCCATTTGTTTATTTATTCAGTCGTCTACATCAACAGGAATTTATTCAATTGTTTATATAAGTATGAACTCATTTTTTTTCCTTTGGATTGTAATTTAATACTATTATAATCTATTTTGTTGCTCAAATAAATTGTTCCAGCTTTAGCCTTCAGGCACTCTTTCAGACCACCTCTTGGGTCCTTTCAACATGGCGTCATCTTTTCTCCCCCCTTTTTGGCTCTGTAAGATGCTCCAGGCTAATTTTGTATTTTCTTTTCCCTAGCTTTTTAGACTCATCCATTTCTTCAAGGAGTCTTGGTTCCTTTTGGAAGCTAGAATCTGGATGCTAGGCATGCACATGGCTATTGTCTTGTCACTGCTTCTAGGCTCTCTCAGTGCACAGAGCTTAAATACACACACACACACACACACACGTATACATGGAAATATGGGAAAAAAAAATATATATATATAAAGTAACCCCTGAAAACAGACATAGCTATATTTATTTCTTACCTATTTGTATATATATATTTTAAAAATGAGTTTATATTGGGAGGTAAATTTTTGGGGATTTTTTTATGTAAGAAAATGGCTATTTTTAACTTCGGATTGATAATTTGGCTGAGTATAGAATTGGATTTTAAAAGATTCTTGTAATTTTTAACATATGTCCTTGTTTTTAAGAATTCTGATCAGTCTTTACCCGTCTTCTATTCAAATCTAAAACTTTATTATTTTTAAACTGCTTCACCCACCCCATAGATGTGTTTACCTATTTCTTTGCTTACTATTGCTGTTTCTTATGTTTCATTCCTTTTGTCTAGATTCAGTTTCCTTTCCGAAGTACAGTTTTTAGTAGTTTTTCACTGCCTGTCAGTAAACTTTTATTTTTTGGTGCTTTTGAGGAGTCTTGCTATCATTTTAGTTGCTGGAAAAGCAGTATAACATAGTGCTTAAAAGCATGGATTCTGATATAAGACTGTCTGAGGTCAAATCCTGGATCTGCCCTACCTTAGTTTCATTATTATAAGATGGGAAAAGAATAGTGCTAATCTTACAGAAATGTTGTTAGGAGTAGTTGAGTTAATAAGAAAATTGCTTAGAATAGTAGCTGGCATAAAGAAAACACTCAGGTAACAATTAAGTTTTTCTCATTGCCCTTAGCATTTTGCAGTCTTACTGTGACATATTTAGTTGTGGATTTAGTTCTATTTATCCTGTTTGGGCTACATGCGTTTCAAACTAAGAATTTTTTTTGCAGCAATTTTGGAAAATTCTTATCCAGTATGTTTTCTGTTTCCTATTCTTTTTCTTCCTGAAAATTATTTATATTTTACCCACTTTTTAATATTCCCTATAACTTTATCTCTTTGTACTATATTTTGGATAATTTTCCCTCTGGTTTACTAGTTCATGTAAAAAATAGACCAAAAAAAAAAAAAAAAGATAGGGAAACTCTGAGAAAAGAAGACTACTAAGTAGTGACTAGCTCAATTCAATCCCTATCAAAATTCCAATGGCATTTTTCACAAAAATAGAACAACCAACAGGTACATGAGAAGGTGCTCAACATCACTAATCATCAGGGAAATGCATATCAAAACCACAATGAGATATCAACTCACACCTGTTAGGATGTCTGTCATCAAAAAGATAAGGGAGAACAAGTGTTGGAGAGGGTGTGGAGAAAAGGGAACCCTTGTGCACTGTTGGCGGGAATGTAAATTTGTGCAGCCACTATGGAGAACACTGTGGAGGTTCCCCCTCAAATTAAAGATAGAATTATTACGTGATCCAGCAATCCTACCTCTGGGTGTATATCCAAAGGAAGTGAAAATGGGATCTCAAAGAGATAATCTGCACTCCCACATTCATTGCAGCATTATTCACAGTGGCCAAGATATGGCAACAACAGAAGTGTCCATCAGTGGAAGAAGGGATAAAGTTGTGATATGTGTGTGTGTGTGTGTGTGTGTGTGTGTGTGTGTGTGCAGATATCTGCACACACACACAGCCGTGTATATATATATATATTCAGCCAGGAGAAAGGACATCCTTTCATTTGAGACAACATGGATGGACCTTGAGGGCTTTATGCTAAGTAAAATAAGTCAGACAAAGAGACAAATACTGTGTGATATCACTTATACAGTATATGGAATCTGAAAAAGCTGAACTCATATAAATGGAGACTAGAATGGTGGTTACCAGGAGCAGGGAGTTGGGGGAAAGGGGAGATGTTGATCAAAAAAATATATAATTTTCAGTTTAAAAATGAATAAGTTCTCAGGATCTAATGTACAGCATAGTGGTTATAGTTAGTAATATTGTATTTTATACTTGAAAGTTTCTAAGAGAGTAGATCTTAAATATTCTCATTACGAAAAAGAAATGGCAGTTATGTGACATGATGCAGCTGTTAAGCTAGGTGTGTGTGAAGCTTAAAGTGGTGAGTAAGCTATAGTGGTTATCATTTTGCAAAATATGAGTGTATCAAATCAACACATTGTATACCTTAAAGTTATACAATGTTACATGTCAATTATATCACAATAAAGCTGGAAAAAAGAAAGTATATTATAATGCTACAATAATTTAAAAAGTGGTGTGACTCATGAATTGATAGGCAGATAAGTGGAAGAGTATAGAAATTCCAGAAATAGCCACAATACATGTGGGAATTTAGTATTTGATAAAGGTGGTATCTCATATCTCCACAAAAAATATAGCTTATTCAATAAAAGAACTAGAAGAAACTGTTAGACATTTTAAAAAAAGATCTGGATGTGAAAAAGACTTTTCTAAGTGTTAACACAAACCCAGAATCCATAAAAAAAAAGATGGATATGTTTGTCCTTGTAAAAGTAAATTTCTGCATGGCAAGAGCCTCCCAAAGCGAAGTCAAAAGTCTGGGTTCAACCAGGAAGAATATTTGCAACTCATGGCAAATTACGGTCTAATTTTCCCAATAGTTAATAGTTAAGTAGTTCTTTCAAGTCAATTAAAAAAATAATCCATGACTTAATAAAAAATAGGTAAAGAATATGGACATAGTTCATAGAAAAGGAAATAAAGTAGCATTTTAACATATTAAAAGAATATGAAAGATGCAAAATGAAGTATACTGGTGTATTTTTCTCCTATAAGATTGATATAGATCAGTAATTCTCAGTCCTGGGTGCACATTATCATTACCTAAGAATCTTTAAAAATACTGATGCCCAGTCTCCAGGTCATTTAATGTCTCTGAGAGTGTCTTGGACATTGGTGGATCTTCAAAGATTCCTAGAAAATTCTAACATGCAGCTAGGGTTTAGAACCACTGGCATAGGTTGAAAAAGCTTGATAATGTATTGGGTTGGCCAAAAAGTGCCTTCGGTTTTTAAGTAAAAATAAAAGACACATTTTTCATTTTCACCAAGAACTTTATTGAACAATGTGTTCACCCTTTTGTTCCACTACCTTCTGCCGTTTTTCAGGCAACTTCATAATTCCATCTTCCCAAAACTTTTATCTTTTTGAGCAAAGAACTGTTCCAGGTGCCTTTTGCAGTCTCCAGGGAATTGAAATTTTTTCCATTAAGAGAATTTTGTAAAGATCTAAATAAATGGAAATCCAAATGTGCAATGTTTAGTGAATACGGCAGATGAATCAGAACTTCCAGCCAAGCTGTAACAGTTTTTGCCTGGTCATCAAAGCAACATGCAGTCTTGTGTTATCCTGATGGAAGAGTATGCGTTTTCTCTTGACTAATTCTGGATGCTTTTCGTCCAGTGCTGCTTTCAGTTGGTCCAGTTGGGAGTAGGACTTGTTGGAATTAATCGTTTGGTTTTCCAGAAGGAGCTCATAATAGAGGACTCCCTTCCAATCCCACCATACACACAACATCACCTTTGGATGAAGACCGGCCTTTGGTGTGGTTGGTGGTGGTTCATTTTGCTTGCCCCACAATTTCTTCCCTTCCACATTATTGTACATATCCACTTGTCATTGCCCATCACAATTTGTTTTTAAAATGGAACTTTTCATTACATTTAAGTAGAGAATCACATGCGGAAATACGGTCAAGAAGGTTTTTTTCGCTTAACTTATGTGGAACCCAAACATCAAAGCGACGAACGTAACCAAGCTGGTGCAAATGATTTTCAGTGCTTGTTTCGGATATTTTGAGCATGTCGGCTCTCTCCCACGTGGTATAACGTTGATTGTTCCCAGTTAATGTCTCTATTTAATCGCTCTCAACTTCAACTGGTCTGCCTGACCAGGGAGCATCGTCCAGTGAGAAATCTCCAGCACGAAACATCTCAAACCACTTTTGACACGTTCGATCAGTCACAGCACCTTCTCCACACACTGCACAAATCTTTTTTTTGCATTTCGGTTGCGTTTTTACCTTTCTTGAAATAATAAAGCATAACATGCCAAAAATGTTGCTTTTTTCCTTCCATCTTCAGTATTAAAATGACTACACAAACCTTCACCAATTTTCATAAGTCTTTTTTAAATGCCCGCTGATATGACAGCTGTCACATACAATCTAACAAAATTGTTTCAACTGGAGTTAAAGACAACTATGCGCTACTAGAGCCATCTTAGGGAAAAAACTGAATGAACCTTTTGGCCCACCCAGTATCTTGGTGGAGTAGGGGGAATTAGTCTCATGGATTGCCATTGTACTATGAGTAAATCATACAACCTCTGTGGAGCGAAATTGGCAGTAGTTATCAAATTTACAGATGCACGCGTTCCTTTTGACCTGACAGTTTCCTTCTAGATATTTTCCTATACTCTCGTAAGGGCAACTTTGTACAAGATTACTCGCTGTAACAATATTTGTAAAACAAAAGGCTGGAAATAGTCTAAATGTCCATTGATAGGTAACTACTTAAACACATTATAATAATCCATGCAGTGTCCAGCTAAAAAAATCACAAGGAAGCTCTTTATGTACTGATATGGAATGATTTATAAAGTATGTAAAGTGATAAAGGCAGGGGGCAGAAGTCTATATTGTGCTACCATTTGTTTAAGAAGGAAGATGTATTTATTTGCTTTACAGGTATAAGATATTTTTGCACAGATACACTAGAAATTCCTAATGTTATTTGCCTCTGAGAAGAGAACCTTGGTGACTAGGGGCAACAGTGGGTGGGAAACTTTAAGTCATCCGAGCAGTAAGTGATAGAGCTGGAGTTTTTAATCTAGGTCTTTTGGATTCCAGAGTAGGTGTATTTCCCCTCTCGCTTCTACAAATAAAAACCTTTTATAAAGGCTCTCAAAATTTTGAAAGCCTATTTCCTATTAATCAGATATTCAAATCTCTCATACAATTCATAAGCATCATATATTTGTATGGTTTTCTTTTAAAGTGTAGTACTTTGAGAACTTTTGAAACTTGAATTGAAATGAACTGCTGCCTAGGATTTTATCTTTTTAAATCTCCAAACTAGTGGTCATTTGCCAGCTTAGATCATCCAGTTTGCCTATAACTGTATTAATTTTTTGGAGGAGGATAACGGGGAAACAGCTTTTGTCTCTTACAGAAACTTTTCTTTCTTTCTTTTCTTTTAAGGTTTCCATGGGTGAACTACGAAGATAGCAATCTCAACATTTCAATTCCTGTGTTTAGTATTCACGGCAATCATGATGATCCTACGGGGGTAATTATTGGGTTCTTAGTTTGTTGAAATTTTAGAAACGATCAGTTTAGTTTGTCTCTGGAAAGCATTCTTTCACTTCTTCCCAGCAATTTGTAGTCAAATTGAGTCAGAAGTTCAAATTGACTTTTTGTCATTAATAGAAGCTTTTTACTGCTTTTTTGATAATTTTTAAAAATCTGGAATAATAAATGGCATGTGACATACACATTTATTTCGTAAGTGCCAAGGTTAACAATAAGTAACCAGGAGGAGGAATAAACACCTAACATTTGTATAATGCTTTACAGTTTACCAAGGGCTTTTGTATCTCTTATCACATAAATCTCACCTGTAGGAAATGAGGGTTTCATGAACAGTTTTTTTTTTTTTTTTTTTTTTTTTTTTTTGCGGTACGCGGGCCTCTCACTGTTGTGGCCTCTCCCGTGGCGGAGCACAGGCTCCGGACGCGCAGGCTCAGCGGCCGTGGCTCACGCGCCCAGCCGCTCCGCGGCACGTGGGATCTTCCCGGACCGCGGCATGAACCCGTGTCCCCTGCATCGGCAGGCGGACTCTCAACCACTGCGCCACCAGGGAAGCCCTCATGAACAGTTTTAAATCTAAATTAGAACATCTTATTTTCTGTTTGATATGAAAGTACAGACTGTCCCTAGTTTATGAGGGTTCGACCTTAGATTTTTCAACTCTACAGTGGTGCGAAATGGATATACATTCAGTAGAAGTTGCACTTTGAAGTTTGAATTTTGAATATCTTTTTTGGGCTAACGATACGTGGGAAGATACTTTCGTGTGATGCTGGGCAAAGGCAGCGAGGCACAGCTCCCGATCAGCCACAAGGTCACGAGGGTAAACAGCTGCTACACTTACAGCCATTCTGTACTCATACAGCCATTCTGTTTTTCACTTACAGTACATTATTCAGTATATTACACAAGATACTCCATACTTTATTGTAAAAGTATTTATACCTTTGCCCAACTGTAGGCTAATGTACGTGTTCTGCGCATGTTTAAAGTAAGCTAGGCTAAGCTATCATTTCCGGTAGGTTAGGTGCTTTAACTGCATTTTTGACTTAACGGTATTTTCAGTTCACGATGGATTTATTGGGACCTAAACCCATTGTAAGTCGAGGAAGATCTTTAATAATAGGGCTCCTAAAATAATCTCAAAATACCTTTTTGTTTTATCTGGTCATTAATGTATTGTAAATCACTACTTAGCTAGTCTTTTTTTTCTCACCTCTTAAGAGGTCTGCTTAATATGACAAGGCACTGATTTCATGGCTGTTTTTTATTTTTTAGTGGACAAGACATCATAAGTTTTGATGAAATGTTAACTTTGCATTTAGCATGTGATTCCAGTCGCAGTGGGTCACTTGTAATAGAAAAAAGATAGCGAATACTTTTACTATTGTAATTTTGTTTTGAGAAGACATTATCCTAATCTAGGTTTTTGTAACTACTATATAAAATATACTTTTAATAAGTAATAATTATGCAGATTACTTATTTTTAGATATACATTTATATTATTTGAAAATACTGTCCATAGGCAGACTCACTCTGCGCCCTGGATATTTTAAGTTGTGCTGGATTTGTAAATCACTTTGGACGTTCAATGTCTGTGGAGAAGATAGACATTAGTCCGGTTTTGCTTCAAAAAGGAAGCACAAAAATTGCTCTATATGGCTTAGGTAAGATGGTTTTATTTTACTATTTATGTCAATAAATGTTTAAGCAGCTAGGAAACCAAATTCTGGAGTTAACTTTGCTGCTGTTTGGGGAAAAGTGAGGCAAATCTAATTATTCCTTATGAGTGACTTAAAAAAATGATAGAAGGTTTTGGTAGAAATTTTTTAGTATTTTATAAGCACCAATAGTCCTTGATACTTATTTTTAATAGCAGTTTTGATGAAAAAATATTTTTCCTTTAGTATCTATTTATTGTTTATTTTTTCTTTCTTTTAGACTCAGATAAAAATCCTGAACATTAGCATTTATCGAGTAATTAGAAAAACTGCATTTTGATATCTTGGAAGTCTTTGAAAGTTCTAAAGTTTCACTGCCCAATACAGTAATCATGTAGATACTGGGCACTTGAAATGTGGCTAGTCTGAATTGAGATATGCTATAAGTATAAAATACACATCAGAGTTCAAAGACTTAGAAAAAAATGTAAAATACCTTTGGTATTTTGGGTTAAATAAAATACCTTAAAATTAATTTCACCTGTTTCTTTTACTTGTTTTAATATGGCTACTAAAAAATTTAAAATTACATATTTAGCCTGTTTTAGTAGCTCACATGATATTTTTATTAGACAGTGCTAATCTAGAGCTATCATTTACAATGCTCAGAAAATTTCCTTTACCAGCTTCACTATCTTCAACTTATTTAGTGTCCAGTAGGTAAAAGCTTGTTTTTGCTAGGCTTTATTCCATATGAATGGAAAACTATTTTTAGAGTACATTCAAAGGCTATTTTTTGTGTTTTCCTTGGATTAAGTTCAGTTTGATTTGTTTTATGGATGCAATAGTTTTATTGATTTTGTTGTGTATAGAGTATTATAAAAATTATACTTCATGTTAAACCAACCTTAAAGTACCGCAAGAGAAATTGAGAAAAAAATTCACACTGCAGCTTCTACATAGTTTTTATTATTTTTTGAGTGACTAGTATAATAGAAGCCTTAGAAAAATCTTATTTACTTCTTTTCTCTTTGTGTATGTTTTTTAAAGAATAATTATGATGGATGGTTTATTTAAATACTTTCTCTAGGAAGCTTCTCTAGGAAGCTGATAGTCTTTGCCCAATTTTCATAATTTCGCCAACAAGTAGAAAAGCATCGTGGTTATCTATATTTTAGAGATATGGAAAATGTGATCAAAGAATTATGTCTGATTTTGCAAGTGATAGAGCAGGAAGTGGAATATGCTTTTTTTAAAAACTACTAACAGATATTTTAATCACTGTAACAGATATTTTAATCACTGCAGAAAATGGTTGATCCTCCTACTTTCAGACTAAGGACAGATCCCATTATGCCTCAGTCACTGCCAGAAGCAAACTGCTTCAGTCATCCATTTTCTCCCAAACTCTCATCTCATCCTGTTCTGTTTTCCTTAACTGGACTCTGTCTCTACGCTCCACCCACTCCTCTCACCCCAGCTCTGTATACTCTAGAGCTCTTTTTAGTTAGCAAGTTCCCTCATTTCATCAGTCTCTGAATGCTGCCTGTACTCTCTAACCCTCAGTGAAACTGAATGGCCCCTGAGGTTACTGTGTCCCACGTAGTTCTCTCGTAGCCTCTTATGGGCTTTAGGGCAGAAGGGGTGGAGGGCAAGTCACTGTTCTCCTTGCTTCCTACTGATACCTCCTTTCCTGCCTGCAAACACCCTTGAAGCTAATTGCCAACTGGCTAAACAGGCTTCTCCATTCCCTCAATTTTCTTACTTGCCTACCTTCCAATTTTGTCAGTGTTCTCAGTGCTTCGACACCCAAGTAGATCAACCTTCTAATGCCCTGGATTTTTTTATGTCTTGGCTTTTTTGTTCCAGTTATATGTTCTGCATGCCACCATCTATTTCATTGGCCACACTAGGAATTCTTTTTAGAAGCTAGACCTCTTCTAGCTCTTATACTTATGTGGTGTTGACCTTTCTTCCCAGCCCTTCCCTGATCACTCCATAAAGTAGCAACCTTGTCCTCCCAGTGATAATCCCCATCTTAGCATCCTGACTTTTGTCCCTTTTATAATATTTAAAATTGCAATTTTCATGTTTAATTGTTTTTGTTGGTCTCCTTCACTAGACTAAGGTGATCCTTTAGGGAATAGGAAGAGTTATTTAAAAGTCATTAAATTATTAAAAAGCACAGTATTTTTATTTAAAAGCATAATATACATAAGACGATTATTTTTAAATACATTTTTAATCTCATCCCCTGTAATATCTCTTCCTGTGTATTTTACAACGTATATGTTAAATCAAAAGTACATATATACTTAGAATAAATAAAGGGAGAGTGGAAAACAATATTATTAAAAATTTTAATAAGAATTTGAGCATAGAAAACTCAAATTTTTATTCCACATTTTCCAGATCTTGAAAGTATATATGCTTGACCTGGAAAACATTCTTCAAATGCAACTAACTGCTTAGCAGCTGTCAGGCATGAAGCTGGAACATGTTCATTTGTAACTAATGACATCACATTTCAAATATCTCTCTAATAGGAAAGTGAAATACTCAGAGAAGCACATAATTTAGAAGCAAAACATATTTGTTTTTTAAAACCGAGTAAGAAACCACTTTTAAAATAATGTAATATCCATTTCAGGATCCATTCCAGATGAAAGGCTCTATCGAATGTTCGTCAACAAAAAAGTGACAATGTTGAGACCAAAAGAAGATGGGAACTCTTGGTTTAACTTATTTGTGATTCATCAGAACAGGTAAAAGTAGTCTCTGAAAATTTTTGAGTCAAGTATTGAGGTTCCCCAAATCTCTGTTTCCAAGCTTACCTATTTCAGTAAAATGCTCCTGATGCTTTGAAAGTTGTCAGTGCAGGATCAGGCAAGACTTCGATATGCATTGTGTGACTGCATCTTGAAATTGTTTTCAGTATATATTCATACTTACAAAGAATATTTCTAGCATATGGATAAGAAGAACCATAAAATGAATAATCCTAAATTCAGAAAGAAGTGGAACGTTACCAGTACCCTACCCCATGCCCTTCCCTGATCACACGTTTTTCCTCAAACTCCAGAGGAAGCACTATCTTCAATTTTTATTTCATCTGTCCATAGCTTTTCTTTATTGTTTAATCACATACACATTCATTATGAGTATTTTTTATTTAGTTTTGGTATAACTGGAACACCATACTTTATATTTTGCAGTTGGCTTATTTTCTTCAAC
The DNA here is from genome assembly GCF_039906515.1 of Pseudorca crassidens. Taxonomy (NCBI): domain Eukaryota; kingdom Metazoa; phylum Chordata; class Mammalia; order Artiodactyla; family Delphinidae; genus Pseudorca; species Pseudorca crassidens. The sequence goes on along the minus strand of NC_090304.1, from coordinate 70,956,516 downwards.
ATTATGTTACTAAGATTCATCCATTTTGATGCTTAAAGGGGTAATTCATTTTCACTGATGTATACAGTTCAGCTTTCTCTCCTCTTAGTGAGTGTTTTGTGTTATTTCCAGATTTTTGCTTTTTTAAACCTTTTTGTTAGGAACATTCTTATAGATTTTTCCTGGTACATATATACAAGTGTTTTTCCAGAATATTAAATATAGCTAGATCAACTTTCTTTTGTTAGTAGTTTTAAGAAATTTAATCTGTTGGCAGCGTGTAGGTTTGATTGAAAGGAATAGAGATTTGAAGAAGCAAGATTTATTATGTGATCATTATAGTAAAAAATAGTGTGAGATGGTAACAGTGATGGTAGTGAGAATGATATGTAAGGGACAAAGCTGAGAAGTTATTAAGGAAGAATCTAAAGGGGTTTGGGGCCTGACTATATAATTTATTATTTATTGAACAGATATTTATTGACAGCAGAATACTGTGGTACTTACCCATCACTGGTACTCGGTGAAAGAAAGGCTTTAGGGGGCAGTCTTATGTTGCCTTATGTATATTCTTGAATAGACAGTGTAGTTAAAGGAGGAGCAGTCCAGAGTTCTGATATGTGTGGTCTCCATATAACAAACTGGGAGTTTGTTCCTTCTCTTGCTGAGGGCTTTCCAGTTCTGCTACACTTTGTACTTTCCCAAGGTAGGGATAAGTCAGAAGGAACAATTATCAGCGATTCCAAGCCAGAATGAAAGTTTGGAATGGCAGAATCGGTAAGGGGAATGGGTAGTATAATGTTGGTATGGCTGGTTACTGGTGATGTTAATAATCTTGATCATTCAATTAAGGTGGTGTAGACCAGGTTTCTCCCCTGTAGAGGTCCCATTTTCTACTTTGTAATTAATAAATATTTGGGGAAAAATACATTGAGACTATGTGAACATCCTGTTTCAACTTAAACTTTTGCCCACAAATTTTAGCATCCATTGGTGGATCTTGTTTCCAGCAATTAATACTGTGGTGTTGTTTCTGATTTTTTTTTCCCCTCATTCTTTTTATAATTATTAATTGAAATTCTTCTGTTAGGAAGATTTGTCCCTTCTCATTTATGTACTTATTCATTCATTCATTTATTTATGTTACTGTGGACTCAGGGATGTTTATTTAATTCTTTGAGTTATAATCCAATCCTTTAATTTTTTGATGTTGTTTTTGTTGCTCAGGTTGTTTCAACTCTGACCATTGGGAGCTTTTTTACATTGGCTTCTATGTCCTTTCAACATGCCCTCTTCCTTTTTGTTTTTTGAGCATGTCCTTAACCTTCTAGTACCACAAGATGCTCCTGGCTCATCTTGTATTTTTCTCCTCAAGTCCTGGAATCAACCACTTCTCCAAGGAGTCCTAATTGCTTTTATTGGAGAGTGGTATTTTGAAACCCAGATATGGCCACTAAATGTGCTTATTGCTACTGTGGGTCTCTTAGCCCTCATGACTAGAGTTAAAGAAATACATGTATATTCACTAATCCATGCATACATGTCTGTATGTATACATGTGTTAAAAAAAACACAAACAAGCACGAGTTCATACTGATTCGAATCCAGCCCTACAGGATTCATTTTTGTCTTTTCTTATTTGTGACTTCTTTCTCTAACAGTTAGAAACCTTGATTGTATTATCTATGGTATGTTTACTTATTTTTTTCAGTACTGGTTGACATAACAAAGTAATTTCAAAATTGCTGACCCATAGCTCTGTGAGAAACAAATTTGCCAGCTAGGGTACAGTGTTTGTATGTTATTTTAGTCCTTAGCCCTACTATATCTAGTCAAAAACACCACTTTCTAGTTACTTTTGTCAGTTCCTTTTCCCTTACCCCTTCATTGTGGTTATAATAGTTTTTTTGTAATTCTGTTAGGTTCATTTGTCATCCTCTGCATTCTTAGGTACTTCTTTTGTTACTGTTTTCAGGGTATTATAAAAAACAGGTTTTCTCATATTAAGTGAGAATTCTTGAGCCTTTTACATTTTACTTTATTTTCCATTTGTTTCTATATGTGGACCATTCTCTTGCAGCAAAAGAAGGTAAACCCTGAGCAATTTTGTCATGCAAAATATTTCCACAAAGATGTTTTGATCAGCTTCTAGGTCACAAATCAGAGTCAGCCCACCAGCATAATCTTCCCTTTACCAGTGCTCCATTAAAGCATAGTTACATCATGTCGTATTTGAGTTATTCTGCATTTCTTCAGTAATTGTGATAGGATCATAACGTTTTTTACATAAATATTCCTAGATACATGAGCTTCTCTGATTTCACTTCCTGCTCTTCCTTGCATTCATTCTGCTTAGCCACGCTGGTCTCCTTGCTGTTCTTGAACTCACTGAATACATTCCCACGTCAGCACCTCTGCCATCAGTTCATCCCTCTGCCTAGGACTTTCTTCCCATGCACACCTGATCCCTTTTCTAAGTTCTCTGCTCATTTGTCTCCTGTCAGAGATGCCTTCCCTGACCACCCTTTGTATAGTAGCCTCCCTTTTCCATGTAATTTTTCCCTTTATTTTTCTTTATAGCACCTGTCACTACCTGACAAATTATATGTGTGTGTGTGTGTGTGTGTGTGTGTGTGCGTGTGTGTGTGTATGCATAAACATATTGTATTATTGCTAATTTCCCCCACAATGAGCAAGGACTTTGTTCATTGCTGTCTTCAGTATCTAGAAGAGACCTGGGAAACCTGACACATAGTAGACACACAGTAAATATTTGTTCAATGAATGAATGTCAGTTTGCCTTAAGTGAATGCTGGTTGAAGTATTTGAACACTTTTACTTAAATTCTCAGTGATATAAATCAGTATTAGGGAAAACTTTTTTTTTTTTTGTCTTTTCTTTGGGTTTTCACATATCTTTTAATAATAGCAGCTAATCTAGGTATAAAATGAGAGTTTGAAAATCACATATTCATATAATATTTTATTTAATATTGAAAACTCTTATCTCTTTGTAAGACTAACATTCTCATTTTTATAGTCAGTAAAAGAAACATGTTATTAAAAAAATGATGGAACATATTTAGAGTTTTGACTTTATTTTACAAAGCTTAGACTAAACTCACTTCCCATTTTCTGTACTCTGGTATACACTCAGACCAATTTATAGGTTTTTACCATTTTTAGAGCTCATGCTTTTCTGACTTTCCCATGGGGGAGTTATTCCTCTGTAAAGCCTTTCGTGATCTGCCTCTGTATGTAGAATCGACTGCTTTCTTCTTTGAGGCTTCTACTTGTCTGTGTCCTGCAAGTTCGTAAACCCTTTGAGGGCAGGAATTAGATACTGTCTTTGCATCCCCAATCCCTTGAAAGTTTCTGGCATATAGAAGGGATGTAATAAATCTTTAGTTAATGGAGAAAGAAAGATCTATACAGACTTATTATGAAGTTTTTCTGTATCTCTGGACATTTATAATATTTATTTTTAAAAATCTTGGCATAGGAGTAAACACGGAAGAACTAACTACATTCCAGAACAGTTTTTGGATGACTTCATTGATCTTGTTATCTGGGGCCATGAACATGAGTGTAAAATAGCTCCAACCAAAAATGAACAACAGCTCTTTTACGTATCACAACCTGGAAGCTCAGTGGTCACTTCTCTTTCCCCAGGAGAAGCTGTAAAGAAGTGAGTAATCATTATAGTTTTTAAATCAATTTAAGAAAAATTTGCTATGATAGTCTAACCATCTCATAGGCTCAAGGTACTGATGATGCTGTTATTTATATGATAGATTTATTCATAAAGATTGATCATTCAGTACAGTCTTACTGTTTGCCCAGATTTTAAGCTGTTTTCAACAGGAGAAGATCCCAATGGTATTAATGATTTTGCTGCTCATTAGGCCAATTCAAGGCTAATGTTTTTATTAATTAAATTTTAAGTTAGAGTGCTGTAGGAAAAATGATGTATGAATGGATTTTATTTTGGGGAAGAAGAATGTTTACTTTTTTTCCTGTGATACAACATTAAGATTAAATTACTAAAAATACTTTTGAAGGGTGTGATTTTATAAATAATTTGTAGAAATTTAGAAATATGATAGTTTTGATGTGCACATTTTCCTGAGGAAGTTTGCAATGTGACTATGCTTTCATTCTCCTCCTCATTTCAGACACGTTGGTTTGCTGCGTATTAAAGGAAGGAAGATGAACATGCAGAAAATTCCTCTCCGCACAGTGCGGCAGTTTTTCATGGAGGATGTCGTTCTGGCTGATCATCCAGACATTTTTAACCCCGATAATCCTAAAGTAACCCAAGCCATACAAAGCTTCTGCTTGGAGAAGGTAATTCTTATAGATAAAGGTCAGTGAGATCTGCTTTAGTTGAGAGGTTATTTACCTTGAATTAAATACTTCAGTAGAGTAGAGGGAAGTCATTATATTTGTTACGTTCTCGTGAAGCCTGTAAGGAACCACTGTTGTTTTATAAATGAGTTCAGTTGTATCAAATTTTTTTCTTTTTTCTTTTTTTTTAATAGGGACTTCCCTGGCAGTCCAGTGGTTAAGACTTTGCCTTCCAGGACAGGGGGAGTGGGTTCGATCCCTGGTCAGGGAGCTGAGATCCCACATACCTGGTGGCCAAAAAACCAAAAACATAGAACAGAAGCGATATTGTAGCAAATTCAATAAAGACTAAGGATGGTCCACATCAAAAAAAACAAACAAAAAAAACTAACATCTTCCAGAGGGAGGAATGTTATAAATAAAAGAAACTTTGTTTAATTAAGCCCCTCTCCCAGATCCTTTCCTCCTTCTCAAAAACATATACGTAATCTTTTCTGTCTTTTTATCCTAATTTGATAATTTGTTCATTTTATTAATGAAAGCAGGCAGTGGCTTTGATTGGAGAATGGCAGCATGTTATGGTAGATGAGGAGAGCCTTAGCCTCTCTAATAATCTCCATTACGCTAATAATCTCTATCACACATCCCTTCACCCTGAAATCTCCCTCCACATAAAATCTTAAAATGTGTGCTATCACCTTGTCACTTCACTGTAAGTCCCATACCTCCCACCATGCAGATTGCCATCCCTAAACCACTGCGGAAATTCTAGAGCCACTATGAAGTTGGGTGAATGCATTTAATAATCTGGAACTTGACAGCTTAATAACATTAATTACTGACACTTATTCAGTTCTTACGCTGTGTAGGCTCTTCTGCTTTGCGTTTTATTCTTATAAAAATCATGATAATGATAATTATCACTGATATTCATTGGCGGCGTATATATTCTGGACACCGTTGACAACATTTTGCATTTAATCCACTGAATGATGCTATAGGTAGGTAGAATCTACCATACACATTTTATAGAAAGAGGAGCTGAACCTTAGGTAAAGTAACTCGCCCAGTGTCACAGCTTACTAGCAACATGTAACTCATATAACTGGAAAGTTTAAGAGTTTGCTGGTTTCAGAATGACTAGATCCAGAAACTCAAATTAAGACTGTAGTTTTCTCTGTTTCTGTGTCTAGTTCTGTGCCACCTAGTCTAATGGTTTCTGTCTTAAGTTTCGCTATAAGGAAGGCATTTTCACGTGGTGGCCCACAGACTTACATTGTCCTTACAGCTGAAAGAGTCCTTTTTTCCCAGTAGTTCCAAATAAACCCCTAGCATTGAGTTTCTCTGGACTGAGGTCATGTACTTGTCCCTGAACCCAATCTCTGAGGCCAGGGAGAAGGAAAATGAATGGATTTGTCTTGGCCTAGTCAGGGAGCCCAGGGTCTCTCAATCTTGGCACAATTGACATTTTACTGGGTAACACTTTGTTGTGGGAGCTTGTTCTGTGCATGGTAGGATTTTTACAAGTCCTCTCTGACCTCAACCACTAGATGCCAGCCGGTAGTACCTCTTCCCCCCAGACATGACAATATCTTTATTTTGAGATTGAAGAAATGCTTGAAAATGCAGAACGGGAACGTCTGGGAAATTCTCGACAGCCAGAGAAGCCTCTTATACGACTGCGAGTAAGTCCTCTTTAGATAAATTCAACTTTATCGATTTTCAGAGGAGAGTATTGTACAGTTTACATGTATATTTTGGGAAAAGTACCAAAGAGAGTACGTATACTAAAAAGAGCAGTCATCGTTGGTGGAAAAAATAATAAAGCAGCCAGGATTTGATTTAATCATAGTTTCGTTTTGATAGGTTTGGTTTTTTTTTCTCTCTATTTTTCTCTTTTTCTAAGTAGTCTATTGTATTTGATACGTTGGCTATGCTCTCTGACTTCATCGTTTACTGTTCCCTTCTCTCCCTCCCTTCCAGACACTTGGCCTTCTTGTAATTCCTCAGATGCATCAGACATGCTCTCACCTCCTCCAGATCTGCTCAGATGTCACCTCAGTGGGCCCCAGCCTAATTAAGATTGCAACCCCCATACCCTCTCTCCAACACTCCTGATTTCACTTCCCTTCTCTACTTTTTCTTTTCTTTTCTTCCCACAGCACATCCTCCTAACCTCCTACACCCAATTTATTTATTTTGGTTATTGTTTGTCCTTCGTTACAAAACTATCAGCTCTGTAGAAGCATGGAACTTTGTGAATCTTCTTAACTAATATATCCAAAGATCCCAGAACAGTTCCTGACACATAACAAGTGCTTGATAAATATGTGGAAAGAATTGATAAGTATTTGACAGTATTAGAAAAGTCTTAAGAAATTGAAGTGTTTCCTGTGCCTATAAGCCTGCTTATCTTTTCTATCATGATACATACAAACAAACAAATAACAACAGACTTTTTCTTTTGCCCCTCTGCCTTTCCCTTCTCCTAGCTCCTGCCCTGTCTGATTTTCTTTCAAAAAAATACATTGTCTATATTGCTCATGTAATACTCTCTTCCTCAATCCACTATAATCAAGGCTCTGACCCCACCATCTAAGGTGGAAAAGATGACCTTCAATTGTCAAATCCAGTAGATTTTTGTCATCTTACTGAATCACTCTTCGGCATTCTCTACTACGAATGACGTTTGTCCCTTCCTATCTTTCAGTTAGCCCTCTGTTCAGTCTAGGCATATGGTCACCTATAGAATGACAACTCCCAAATTTTTTTTTTTTTTTGCGGTACGCGGGCCTCTCACTGTTGTGACCTCTCCCGTTGCGGAGCACAGGCTCTGGACGCGCAGGCTCAGCGGCCATGGCTCACGGGCCTAGCTGCTCCGCGGCATGTGGGATCTTCCCGGACCGGGGCACGAACCCGTGTCCCCTGCATCGGCAGGCGGACTCTCAACCACTGCGCCACCAGGGAAGCCCCCAAAAGAAGCCTTTCTTGACTTCCCTTCAGAGTCGTTGCTTCTTCCTTTGTGTCCTCAGTCTACTTTGTACATACTTCTTTTTTTTTTTTTTTGAGTTTGCCAAGAAAGAGAATGGCTTTATTACATCTCACTATCAGAAGATGTAATAAAATGTTATATATACATATATATGTAATAATGTTTTATTAAATATTTTTTTAAAGTTTTTTTTTTTGGCTGCACTGCACGGTGTACATACTCTTACAGCACCATCACATTCTGCTTGCAATTACTTCTTTACATAGTTTATCTTCCCAGTCAGCTTGTGAATTTCTTCACAACCAAGCTGCTGTTTTACTTATGGTGGTACCCCTGGCCCTTACCCCTGGCCCTTAAAAGAGTGCCTATACATTGTGGACACTCAGTAAAGTTTGCTTAGTGAACGAGCTTTGCGACTTTTAGGAGCAGAAAATTACAAATAAAACTAGGCTGGAGTACAGTTGGTAAAAATGTCTGAAGAGTTTTGGGGAGGCCCAATATCTTGAGCATTTGGCATTTTCTGTTTTAGAACATGGCAGCAGCTGTAGAGATGGTCTGGGTAACAGAAACATAGTTGCTTCGGGGGAACCACATAGTTCTCTTTATCAGGGCAGAAGGTCCCATGTTCCTCATCTGTGTCTGCCTGATACCATTAGAACCAACCAGACTTGAATTGAAAATTGGCATTCCTTTTTCTAAACACACTAAATTATTAATTCATTAAGGAAACAAAAGAACAAATATTTTCACGTAAGTAGTATTCCAGAAGTACATTGTGTTGGCTAGAGGACGCTTACTGATTCACTAATGCAGTGAACAAATGTATGTTGAGTACCTTCTTTCTGCATGCTGGTGGGCGGGGAGGAGGGCCACAGTGATGGTAAAATAGACGAGGGTTACAGGAGGTGGAGGTGTGAGGAGAGACAATAAACAAATAGTGAATACATGAACAAACTCTTAGCTAGTGCTAAGTATGATGAAGAGGGTAAGTGGGGTGGAGGTTAGGAGTAATCTGGAAAGGCTGGTGATGTGGTACAATGCTGATTCCCAGAGCATACTTTGAGAACAGCTAGTTTAGGAGAACAATTATATCTCTTAGAAAGAGATGTAGTATTTTTCTTTGTAAAGAGCTTGGTACCACCGTAGACTTCTTTAGAAAGAGCCTGCCTTGAGAGCAATTATTAGTTCTTTTATAAATAGAAACAGTCGGCCCTCTGTACCTGCACTTCTGCATCCACGGATATGGAGGGCTGGTTGAACTCCGCCATTGTATATAAGGGACTTGAGCATCCACAGATTTTGGTGTTCTTAGGGATCCTGGAACCAATCCCCCGTGAATACTGAGGGATGACTGTACTGTGTTTTGAAGGAAGGTGATCATTTCTCAAAGCTCACAGACTGGCTTCTTTTCTTCCATGGATTTTCCCAGCATTTATTTTTGTCTAGTGTAAAAGCTTGTCCCTACATGATAGACCAATTAACAAATGCATCTAGGGCCAGCATTTTGTTTTGGTAGAGAATCTCCTTCTGTTTTAAAAGTTTAAAAAAATTTGTTTAGAAATTTCACATCCTTTTCAGATGATATTCCTGGTACCTAGACTGCTAGTTTTATCATGGGGAGATGTAATTTTCTGACATTGTGGGAGTTCTTACTGTATCTTGATTCCATCAAACAATGTTCTGCATAAGTGTAAACCTTTGAAGTTTTATTTTCTCAGTAGAATAAATGGTATAACAGCATCATGATCTTTAAAATCAATTGTGGAACATTAACATATTAACTTAAAAGTATTACACATAAACATGAATACTGAAATTGGTGATCTGTTTTTTCCTAGCCTTCATAGCTTATTCTGTATTTCCAGGTGGACTATAGTGGAGGCTTTGAACCGTTCAGTGTTCTTCGCTTTAGCCAGAAATTTGTGGACCGGGTAGCTAATCCAAAAGATGTTATCCATTTTTTCAGGCGTAGAGAACAAAAGGAAGACACGGGTAAGCTAGTTATCTTTACAAATTAAAAAATGCTCTTATAGGCTTCACATAAATCAATCTCTAGTAAAAGTATAAAACAATAATGGAAAATGTTTTATTATGATTCTTTCTAATATCTCAGACAAATAAACTGATAATTGGAATAATTAAATCTCTTCTAAAAATTAGATAGAAATCATTTGTAAACTTGTGGATATCAATAAAGAAATGAAGCCTTTCGTAGTTTTTTAAAAACGTGCTGCTGATTAACAACATACTTTAGAGATAAAGTGTTTAAATATCTACTATTTACTATGCATTATTAATGTTCAGAGAACATACTCTCAAATTTTGCAGGGCTAAATATTTCAGCTTTACAGTGTACAGTGATTTAAGAAGACTCTAGTCTTTTGAAATAAGAGGTGTCCCAGAATGTTAAAAAGATATGTACTTAAGGGCTTAAGTTTGATGTTTCTATTGATCATATAATTAATTTCCAATTAAAGTTCATAGAAACAAATTGCCGTTATTTTAGCATTTATCAAAAACAGGTCATCTGACTGAAACAGTGCTTCTTCTTAAGAAGTATTGGTCCTTTTAAATACAGAGGCTCATCTCCTTAGAGCTATCGAGTCAGAATTTTCATAGAAAAATATGGCCCTTGTTTACATGTACGCTACCTTGATTTTCATTAACCCCGATTTAATGAGCTTCTGTTTTTCATAGTGAAATTGTGATCACAATGGTGTGTGCTGTTAATTCAGCCTGAAACAGTCCTCTGGCTATTTAAATGGAGCTCATAGAATACTGTTTTGGGGGGGGAAATCCATATCAGAGAATGATATTTTTATGCTATGAATTTTAGCTAGTCACTTACTGATGGTGATTTACTTTAATTGTCCACTCTTATCAATTCCTTGAATTTTTGGGGTGTAGCATTTGTGAGAATGTGGAGTATAGAACCTAGTACTTTATGTTACTTGAGTTTCATCCATTGTCAGTTTTGTTCTCATGATCCCTTTTTTGTTTAAACATTAATTGCTGAATGGAAACAGTGACCCTTTTGTATATCTTATCGAAAGCATGAAATTGTTGTTTTGGCCAGCTCTGCTACTTTAACTACATGTGTGACATCATGCAAATTACTTAATCTCTGATGTTTTGTTTTCTTGTCTACAAAATCAGGATAATAACTGTGCCTGCCTCACAGGATTGTTGTGAGGATTAGGTGATATACTGTGTGTAAATGGTCTTAACATTGTGTCTGGCGTAGTAAAATATAGTAATCATATTTATGAAGCAATATTAATTCTCCTGTCTTGAAATTCAAAAAAGATTTCTATTCACTTGTCCTCACCACTTTGTAAGAGGCACACTGAACTTTGTGCCTCTTTACCCCCTAAGCCATTGCATAAACTTTTCCCTCTGCCTAAAATACTTTTTCTTTTTCCTTTTTTGCTTAGTAAGTCTTATTCATTCTGCAAGTCTTTTTTTTTTTTTAATTTATTTGTTTTTATTTTTGGCTGTACCAGGTCTTAGTCATGGCACGTGGGGTCTTTGTTGCAGCATGCAGGATCTTCTGTTGCAGCATGCGGACTTCTTAGTTGCAGTGCAAGTCTTGAGTCAAATGATAACTGCGTTTGCTATCTGCATGTTATTTTCAGCCTTCTTTGAGAAGAATTAATTTATTTCTTCTCCGTGTGTCATATTTTCTGTTCTTACCTCTGTTGTAGCACTTACCATCTTGTATTGTAATCATTTGCTATTATGGGCAGCATCCTGTCATTTTATCATTGTGTTTTCCACACCAGGTCACACACGTGCTAGACAGTTAATATTCATTTCCCTGACAAAGGTTATGAGCAGAGCACCTATTGGACCCTATGCTTTTTGACTTCTTGCCCAGTATTCTTTTTATACCGTACCTGCTGTTTTTTGAGACAACCATCCTGCCTAGGAATGAAGCAAATGTGCTTTAAACCTACTTCCCATTTGTCTCACAGAATATTAAAAAGGTTTGTGTTTAATGGCCAAGATTTAATTAATAATTTTTGCTGTTTCATCAAGGACATTCTTATGTGAAACTGGCTTTTTGTTTTGTCTCGTTTTGAACTGTGAGTACAAAGTGATGACTCTCGGTAGAACTCAGAGACACTGCCTTGACTCATCCCAAGGAACCGGCAGTTTTACCCACGACTGCTTTTGTATCATCGGTGCAAATGTCAATACGGTGGAAGAGATAAATAACGTCTTAGTATTATTATGAAAGTACGTTTGACCTTAAGCCCCCTGAACCAGTATGGGGGACTCCCAGAGATCTGTGGACCACTCTGTGAGAATAGCTCCAAGAGACATACTACTTGGAGATTTGGAAAAGAAATACAGACTTTGGGGAAATGACTCTAGATATTAGCAAAAATGACATGTTTTTGCCTCAAAATTTACTGGGTTGAGCAAACTGACAGTTGATAAAGTTTGGCCATACCTCCTTCACTGACAGCAACCTTCAGTGAGTTTGGGCACTTTAACATTAAAAGAGAAACTGCTACTTTTTTTTTTTCATGGACTTCTTTTTTCTAGGAGAAGAGATCAACTTTGGGAAGTTCATCACAAAACCTTCAGAAGTAACAACTCTAAGGGTAGAAGACCTTGTGAAACAGTATTTTCAAACTGCAGAGAAGGTAATTTCTTAGTTACAGTTCTCAGTTTAGATAATGGCTATCTTATAATAACAGATTTTAATTTAAGATATGTGTAATTGATAGTTTAAACAAAATGAATCCTCAGAATGTCTCCATGAAGTAAGCAGGGTGACAATTACATTCATTTATAGTTATTACGTATCAAGAAAAATAAGTGCTTAATTAATGTCAGTCATTAATATTGTTATTATTGTGTCTATTATTGTCACTGTTGTTATCCTCTTTCTTTTTATCGCTACTACCTAAGTCTGAATCCAGGATTTAATTTTCTTGCATCTGGATGTAATTTCAGAGTTACTTTATTAATAAGCCACTGGATGGTGAAGCTATTCTTATTTTTGTGGGTATATGCCACTTTGAGATCCTCTGGTTGTATTAGCTTCCTACAGCTACTGGAATAAATGTCCACAAACTTAGTGGTTTAAAACAACACAGGTTTATTACCTTACAGTTTTGTAGGTCAGAAACCAGACACTGGTCTCACTGGACAAAAACTGAGGTGTTGTCAAGGCTGTGTTCCTTTCTGGAAGCTGTAGGGAAGATTCCATTTCCTCATCTCCTCCAGCTTCTGGAGGTACCCGTGTTTCTTAGCTCCGGGCCCCCTTCTTCCATCTTCAAAGCAAGCAACGCTGGATCTGTCTGGCCGTCATTTCCCCGGATACTTCTCTGTGACTCCCTTCTTCGGCCTCCCTCTTCTATTTTCAAGGATGCTTGTGATTGCACTGGGCCCACCTGGATAGTCCCTGATAATCTCCCAGTTTTGTAGCAGCTGGTTAGCAACCTTAATTCCATCTGTAACCTTAATTCTCCTTTGCCATGTAACATATTCACAGGTCCCAGAGATTAGGATGTGGACACCTTTAGGGGCCATTTTTCTGCCTACCACACTGGTTAACCTGCTCTCTTAGTCATCAGCTGCTATTTCTGGACTCTGTGTCCCAGCCTCTCAGGCCTCTGCATTTTCACAAGTCCTGTACTCTACCCCTGTTTCTTGTTTTTACTTTGCTTTTTCTGGCCCTTAATATTTATCAGTAGGCTTAATTACCGTCCATTGATTTATTTTGCTTTGCTGTGTTTTCCCTCCAATAACTAGATGACTTTTTTGTCTTTTTCTCTGGTAAAATTATTCTGTAATTTTCCTTTCTTATACAGAATTGTTTTGTAAGGAAGATGCTGCATCCAGTGATTTATATGTCTCTTACAGAACGTGCAGCTCTCACTTCTAACAGAAAGGGGAATGGGTGAAGCAGTACAAGAATTTGTGGACAAGGAAGAAAAAGATGCCATAGAGGAATTAGTGAAATATCAGTTGGAAAAAACACAGCGATTTCTTAAAGAACGTCATACTGATGCCCTAGAAGATAAAATCGATGAAGAGGTGAGTAACTAATTTGGGGTGGAAAATCTATTATTTAGATAGTCTCTCCTTAAGAGTAGCTCTAAGTTTCTTGCTGGTAAATCACTAACTTCACTGATTTGTTTAGTTTCCTCATCTATAAAATTGAGATCATAAAGTGAGGATTAAATTAGAAAATGTCTAATAAGTGTCTAGAACACAGTCTCAAATATGATTGATACCCAGTGAATGTTAGTTTTGTTGCCCATAGCTAGTATCTTCTCTTGAAGATCATGAAAGTGCTTTAAAATGAACCCCATAGGGTGAAAATGTCTGCTTATCTCAATTTTTTATTAAGTTTTGATTGAGATTTTGAATTTCATCTAGGAAATGCAGTCCCTCTGAGCATAAAAGCAGAGGAAAACTCTTTAGATTTGACTACATAAAATTTTTAAATGTTTGCATGTCAAATTGTCAAAAAACAAAATGAGAAGGTATCGACATGGAGAAAATATTCGTATGTGGGCAGAACAAAAGGTTAATATTCTTACTGCGTTAAAGGGCTCTTATGAATCTTAAGAAGAATATTAAACATTTCAATAGAATAATGAACAGAGGACCTGAATAGGTGGTTCACAAAAGAAATATAAATGGCTAATAGGCATATGAAACTGGTATTTAACCTAGGATAATCAAAGAAGCTCAAATTAAATGTATTTTTTATCTATCAAAGTGGCAACAATTTGAGAAAGATACTTAGTACTCTGCTGGTAGGAGTATCAGAGTTTGAACAGCTGCAATGAAAAGCATTTTTGCCTTCTTAAGCATGTCAAGAAGCTTAAGATTTGTCCTTTAACTCAGCCCTGGGAGATTTTCCTAAGACAATAATGAGATAGAGATTTAGAATGTGGAGTAATTTATGTCAGTGTTATCTGCAGTGGGGAAAAGTTGGAGATGTTTTGGTAAAATAAATGTTGGCACATACACAGTATGGAATACTATGCAGCTATTAAAAATTACAGTTTTGAAGAACATGCAAAAGTATTTTCAGTGTTGAGTGGGAAAAGAATTCCAAAGTGGTAAAACTATACACAATGTGATCCCAGTTATTTTTATTTTATATGTGAGTGGGTGCGTGTATGCAAAGAATGGAAGAAGATATTCCAAACATTATCAGTGGTTATGCTCAGGTCGTGGGATTATAGGGGATCATTTCCTGTATTTTCCAAATTCCCTCTGAGCAGAAGAACATAATGTTATGTTTAAAACTCATTCCCTTTTACTTTTATTTTTGTGCTTTTAGTCATTTAACATGATTCTTTTAAAGCCTTATGGTGTCAACTAATGTACAACCAGTAATATTAAATGCCAGGTACTTTGACAGGGAAGGCAGCTAATCCACACTCTAAAACTACTTACCCTGTGGCTCTGCATATGTTAGGTTCATAAATTTTTAGCATGGGTGGATTTGTCAGCAAGTGCCGTAAATATAACATGACCATACCCCCTAAATGTAAAATGCAACACTGCAAAACTCCTGGGAGATAACATAGGAGAAAACCTAGATGACCTTGTATATGGTGGTGACTTTTTAGATTCAACATCAAAAGCACGATTCATGAAACAAGTAATTGATAAACTAGACTACATTGAAATTAAAAACTTTTGCTCTGCAAAGGATAACGTGAAGAGAATGAGAAGACACGCCACAGACTGGGAGAAGATAGTTGCAAAAGACAAATTTGATGAGGGATTATTATCTAAAATATACAAAAACTCTTAAAATTCAACAATAAGAAAATTTAATAATCCAATTAAAAAATGGGCAAAAGACCTCACCAGACCAAGGAAGGTAGTCAGTGGGCAAGTAAGCATATGAAAAGATGTTCGACATCTTATGTCATTAGGGAAATGCAAATTAAAGCAAGGAGATATGCCACTACACACCTGTCAGAACGGCCAAATTCCAGAACACCGACAACACCACATGCTGGTGAGGACGTGCTGCGGCAGGAACTCTTAGATTGCGAGTGGGAATGCAAAATGGTGCAGTCACTTTGAAAGGCAGTTTGTCAGTTTCTTATAAAAGTAAACATACTCTTCCCATACTCTCCAGCAGTCGTGCTCCTAGGTATCTACCCGAAGGAGTTGAAAACTTATGTCTAAACAAAAACCTGCACATGATATTTATAGCAGCTTTATTCATAATTGCCCAAACTTGGAAGCAACAAAGATGTACTTCAGTAGGTAAGTGAATAAACTGTGAAACATCTAGACAAGGGAATATTATTCTGTGCTAAAAAGAAATGACCTATCAAGCCATTAAAAGACATGGAGGAACCTTAAGTGACTATTACCAACTGAAAGAAGCCAATCTGAAAAAGTAACTTAATGTATGATTCCTGCTATGTAACATTCTAGAAAAAGTAAAACTATGGACATAGTACAAAAATCACTGGTTGTCAGTGGTTGGGCAGGGATGGGATAAGGGGATGAAAAGGTGGATTCACAGAGGATTTTTAGAACAGTAAAACTACTCTGTATCAAACTGTAATGGTGGGTTATACATGTATACATGTCATTATACATTTGTCCAAACTCATAGCATGTACACCACCAAGAGTGAACCTTAAGGAGTTTAGGTGATATGGAGTATGGAGTGTCAGTATCGGTTCATCAGTTATAACAACTGTACAGTTCTGGTGGGGGATGTTGATATTAATAGGGGAGGCTGTGCATGTATGGGACAGGGCTATATGGGAAATCTCTGTGCCTTCCTTTTAATTCTGCTGTGAACCCAAGCTGCTCTAAAAAAGTAAATAAATAAAACAAACAAACCCTCCTTCCCACCCTCCACTCCCCAAAATGATCATCCACACCAGGAGTGACATCATGACTTTTGAGAGAGAGAGAGAGTGTGTGGGGGTGTGTGGGGGTGTGTGTGTGTAGCATGGTGGCTAAGAGTATGGACTATAGACCAGATGACCTTACTCGCTATGGAACCGTCAGTGAAGTATTTAACCTCTCTGTGCCTCAGTTTCCTCATCTATGAAATGGGGATAATAGAACCTCATTCAAGGTTGTTGTGAGGATTAAAAGAATACACGTAAGCCCTCAGTACACTGACACATAATGCCTGCTCGGTATTTTTACTCTGATGCTCATTTCTCTTCTGTGAATGACTCAGTGCTTTTGATATATCACATGCCACCTCGAGCACTGTTACATGCTGTGCCGTCTTTTAAAAAAAATATTATTCCTGTATTCTTCCCCTTCTACTGAATCTTAACAAACATGCTGCTATTTCTTTCAACAAAACTCTGGAGCCTAGATCCTGTTTCCCTTTCGCTGTTATTCTATTTCTTTTTTCCTCTTTTATAGCAGAATTGCTTCACCGAGTTTTCTGTATTTGCTGCCCAGATTCTTCGCCTTCATTTTTCTCTTAAATCCATCTATTCAGGGGTTTCGACCCCCTCTTTCCAGTGAATTTACTCTTGTCAAAGCACCAGTGACCTCCAGTGCTAAATCCATTGTCCGTTCTCCATCTTAAATCTCACTTGACCTCTTCTTAAAACCTTTTTTCCATTGGCTTTTAGGGCTCCACACTCTTCTGGTTTTCTTCCCAGCTCATTGTCTGTGTATTCTCAGTCTCTGTTGATTCCTCTCACCTCTCCAGCCTCTTAAGTTGGAGTCTCCAGAACTCAGTCCTTGGACCCCTTCTTCGTCTACATATTCCTTTTGTATTCTCACCCAGCTTCCTGGCTTTAAATACTGTCATCTGGTGATGACTTTTCAAAAGTCTAGCCCAAACCTCTCCTCCCAACTCAAGACTTATGTAGCCAACAACCTGCTAGACCTTCCACTCGGATGTTTAATAGACCTCTCCAACTTCCAACATTCCCAGTCTGAATTGCTGAACCTTAGCCCCTGCTCTGCCTGTAGGGTTCTAGTGGAAGCGCTATTCTTTCATTTGCTCAAGCGGTAAACCTTGAAGTTATCCTTGACTCCTCTTTTTCTGTCACCTATATCCTGTCTGGAAATCCTTTAACTCTACCTTCAGAATATATACAGAATGTGACTATTTCTCACCACCTTCATCTCTATCAGTGGTCCAAGGCCTGGCCATTTCTCACCTAGATTACTCCTGTTGCCTCCAAACTGGTCTCCTTGTTTCTGCCTGTGCTTTTCCTCCACACTCTGTTCTGTCCTCAGCTCAGCTGAGCTGTTGGTGATCCTAACATAGTTTAGATGAAGTCACTCCTGCCTAAAAACAAAAGTCCTTACAGTTGCTCCCAAGGCCTTACTCAATGTGGTTTCTGTTACTTCTTCATCCTCATGTCTGCTCCAGCCCAGCGACCTCCTTGCTGTTTCTTAAACATACCATGCTTCTGCCCCGGTGCCTTTGCATATATTCTTTCCTTTGACTGGAATGATTTTCCCCCGTTATTTTCAAGGTTCATTCCCTACCTTTTAAAATCTTTGCTACCTTCTTGCTTTGCTACTTTCTCCGTGAGGCCTTTGATGATCATCCTGTAGCCTCTGTCCGCACTCTCTGTCCCTCTTCCTGCATTACTTTTCTCTGAGCACTTAACACCTTTTGCAAAGATTTCACAGGTTCACATATTTGAAAGGACTCATAAGACTCCACTGAACATACTCACTTAAAGTTTTTATTTAAAGGCAACTGATAACGGTACAGCAAGAGAAGGAGTATAGGCAGGCATTAGGGATCTGAGAGATACCAGGCATCTGTTTCTCATGTCCTTATATGCACACAGCAAACCCGGGACAGAACACCAAGATCTGTGCAGAAGTTTCCAGGGAGTCTTTTACGCCTCTCTGGTTGCATAATCAAACCACGCCGTCTAACTGCTCATGCAGGTTGAAATCCATCAGTAAATAATTTGGCCCTGGGAATGCCAGAGGCTCCTCAGAGGTAAGGGTGGAGCTTTCTCAGTCTAGCTGTAAATTAACTTGATCCTATACACTTTCTAAAATACAACATAACTTTTTATTTTGTTTCTTATTTTGTAACACACACACACACGCACGCACACACTGATTGTAAGCTCCATGGAGGGCAGGATTCTTGACCATTTTGTTCATTATTGTATTCTCAGTTCCTGCAATAGCACCTGGCACATAGCTTGGCTCAGGAAATATGGGCCGAGTAAATTATTAAATAAATGGAGTTTATTTCTAGCTATATAACTATATTATAAGTGCTTTGTGAGCAGGAACCAGTAAAAAAGGAAGCTTTGTATCCTTCATGGCACCAGGACCAGGGTTGGCAGACAGCAAACATTTGGTGGTTGGCTGTTAGCAAAATGGATCTTCAGGGGCCCACCCACTTCAGATACCATTTCAGAGAGCCTCCTGGATGACTTGCAGCCAGGTGCCCAAGAATGATTTGAGCAGTGTAATAATTCAAGCCTATTAAAAGAGAGGTTTTTGTTTTTAGCTCTTTTACTGAACTATAACACCCATAGGACATTAGAATTTTCTCCTTTGCAGTCCGACAGGCTGTTTTTCAATGACTTGGAGCATTTGGTCAGCAGGTAATATCATTTTGCTTAGGGCCAGTTTTCCTTAGAGTACATTTCTGAATTTTTAATGTAAGTCACTGGGGGAATATGACTTCTTTAATCTTTTGTGAAACAAAACTATACTTGAATTTCCGAATTTTACGTTGTAATGGAAAACATCAGTTAATCAGTTTTATATTTACATAACAGACATGTTTGTAACATTTTTGTGATTTATTCTGTTATAATCCAGGTACGTCGTTTCAGAGAAAGCAGACAGAAGAACGAAGAAGACGATGAAGTCCGAGAGGTAATTTTTCTGAAAATTCCTTTATTATATGTCAGCTTGTTAAATCAGAATAACTAGTAGGTTTATTTAGAGCAGTCAGTCCACAGGATCTCTTTTGGGTGGGTAGGACTGAGCAGGCGTTGGCTGAGGACCGCTGCCTTTGACTTATTCCAATTCGGCCTACGAGTATTCGGCTTGCTGATATTCTCTTTTTTTTCCCTTTTGCTCTTGTCGAAAACCTACTTAATTGTGCATGTGTGTATGTGGTGGGTGCAGGCATGGAGGGGAGGCGCAGGAATAGTAGCCCGAAGAGCTCTTTTTAATGAAAATAATTCCCAACTGCTATTATAAAATAATATAAAATTTAAACATAGAATTGCCACATGATGTAGTGATTCCACTTCTGAGTATTTACCAAAAAAAATTGAAAGCAGGGACTCGAACATGTATTTGTACACCAATGTTCATAACATTATTTACAATAGCCCACAGGTAGTAACGATCCAAAGTCTATCAAAAGGTGAATGGGTAAACCAGATGTGATACATACATCCATTGGAATATTCTTTAGCCTTAAAAGGAATGAAATTGAAGTATAGAATGGAACATACTATATCATGGATAAACCTTCAAAACATTATACTAAGTGAAGTAAGTCAGACATAAAAGAACAAATACTGTGTGATTCCACTTACATGAGATACCTAGAGTAGTCAAATTCATACAGACAGAAAGTAGAAGAGTGATTATCGGGGTTTGGGGGAGGTGGTTAGGGAATGAAGGGTTATTTAATGGGTATGGAGTTTCAGTTTGGGATTATGAAAAAGTTGTGATGGATGATGGCAGTGGTTGTACAACAATGTGAATGTACTTAATGCCACTGAAATACACACTTAAAAATGGTTAAAATGTCTTACCCCTAGGTTCTTCATGACATTTTTTTTTTCTTAAATTCCATATATATGTGTTACCATACGGTATTTGTCTTTTTCTTTCTGACTTACTTCACTCTGTATGACAACCTAGGAGTAAGACAGGAATAAAGACATAGACCTACTGGAGAACGGACTTGAGAATATGGGGAGGGGGAAGGGTGAGTTGTGACAGGGCGAGAGAGAGTCATGGACATATACACACTAACAAACGTAAGGTAGATAGCTAGTGGGAAGCAGCCGCATGGCACAGGGATATCGGCTCGGTGCTTTGTGACCGCCTGGAGGGGTGGGATAGGGAGGGTGGGAGGGAGGGAGATGCAAGAGGGAAGAGATATGGGAACATATGTATATGTATAACTGATTCACTTTGTTATGGGGCAGAAACTAACACACCATTGTAAAGCAATTATACACCAATAAAGATGTTAAAAAAAATGGTTAAAATGGTTAATTTTTATGTTACGTATATATTACTACAAAAAAGTACAATAATACTAGGGTAGTATATTTTTAAATCTCGCAAAAAGTATATGGAAACATTGTCTTGCCATTGGCCCTATGCCTCCACTCATGAGGTAAATTCATAGAAGTAATGTAGTTCAAAGATACCAGTAAAGTCCACAGTCTGTTGTACAGAAAGATGAAGTATTATCTGAGTATAATGTTTGAGATGCTAAAATGAAGATGTAGTATTTAGACAAAGGCACAGTATGAAATTTGGCAATGATGATAATTCATTCAAAGAAGTAATAGTCATAAAAAGGCATGTGTGTTTTAAATTTTGCTAGATTCTGCCAAGTCACTCCAAATATGTTGCACCAGTTCCTCTTCCGACCAATAGTATTAGGGAGTGCTTTTTTCCCTGCATCCTTCCGGCCATGACATATTACTACATCTTTTGATCTTTATGATCTAAGTGGTGAGAAATTATTTCTTACTGTTGCTTTTAACTCATACTACTTGTATTACTAGTGAGTCTGAGCAGTTTTTATGTTTAATAAGTTATATTTATATGAAACACCTGATCATGTTCTTTGCATAGAATATTTTTTTCTTTTGCCTAGGGCATTGGTCTTTCTCTAATTGGTTTATAAGAGCACTCGTTTTGTTATATAAAAGAAGTATCCACTTGTTCCTGAGAGTTTTTTGTTTGTTTGTTTAAATCCAGAATGGGTAATGAATTAAGAGCTTTGTTGGCATCTGTGAAGATAAGCATGCAGGGTTCTTCCTCCTGTGTTCTGTTAATATGGTGAATTATATTATTTTCTATCCTATTATTGACCCAACCTTAGTATCACTTTGTGAAGCCCCTGATAATAGGTGTACTGGTCTTTCCATGCACCCCGGGATTCCTTTTGTTTGCTTTGATATTCATGAGTAAGATACTGTAATTTTCCTTTTGTACATGCAGTCCTTTGTCAGTTTTCAGTACCATGTTATGCTGGCTTTATAAAAACCAGCGGAAAGCTTTCTTTCTTTATGCTCTGTTCCTATTGAAATAGCCATGGAATCATCTGTTCTTTGAAGGTTTGGTAGAATTTACCTGTGAAACTTTCTGGTTGTGATCCTTTTCAGGAGTGTAGTTCTTTTAAGAATTTTCTCAAAATGTTGTTAATTAGTCTGTTGAGACTATCTTTTTTTGATTCAGTTTAGGTCATTTATTTTCCAAATTACTTAGAATTGAGCAAAGTGTTTTATCACAATTCTTTTAATTCTCCTTACATCTTTTTCCCCTCCATTCTCCTTTCTTTGCTTTAATTTAACAATTCATTTTAAAATTGTTTCATGTGTTCTGGTATACAGTATTTTTATTATCATTTTCTAGGTATTCTACAATTTTTGTTTTGTTTTGCAGTTTGGAGTCCAGGCTTTTGTCTTATTAATTTCTAATTTTATTGCATTGTGATTAGAAAGTATGATAATATTCCTTTTACTATTTAGGATTGATGTTTTTCTTAGCATCCCATTATATATTGGTTAAAACATTTCATGGGGTCTTGAAAAGAAGTATATTGTTTATTTTCAGAGTACAGAGTTCAACATGTATCAGCTAGATCTACCTTATTATCTAATTTAGATCTCCTTTTTTCTTTTAAATATATTTTTTTTATTTTATTTTATAAATTTATTTATTTATTTTTGGCTGCATTGGGTCTTCGTTGCTGTGCGCGGGCTTCCTCTAGTTGCAGCGAGCGGGGGCTACTCTTCCTTGTGGTGCACGGGCTTCTCATCGTGGTGGCTTCTCTTGTTGCGGAGCACAGGCTCTAGGAGCACGGGCTTCAGTGGTTGTGGCACGTGGGCTCAGTAGTTGTGGCTCATGGGCTCTAGAGTGCAGGCTCGGTAGTTGTGGCACACGAGCTTAGTTGCTCCGCGGCATGTGGGATCTTCCCAGACCAGGGCTCGAACCCTTGTCCCCTGCATTGGCAGGCAGATTCTTAACTGCTGTGCCACCAGGGAAGTCCCTGTATATGTAGTTTTTAATGTAGAGCTAGTAGTTGTGTTCTATAAAGTCACTGTAAACACTGAGTGAACACTGAACTGTTGCTCCTAGGGGAAATATAGGAATAGGTTCCTGCCAGCCACTGGTTACAACATTTTTGTTAACTGATTAATACATAACCCTTTCCATGTGTGTTTCTGTTTTAAGACCTTACTCAATATATATCATTGATTCATTAGCATTGAACTTGTGGCCCATTCAGTGCATGCCTTAATGAAGCATATATGACACATGTGTTTCCTCCATAAGGCACATCACAGCTTCTTGCACTTAAGAACCCTAGACAGCACTTCAGCACTACACTGGGGGCCGTTTTAAAAGTAAAATCCCCAGCTGAAAGCACAAAATTGTGAACACAGCACTAAACGTAGTGTGAAAAGGATACTCGTTTAAAGAAGGCTGAGTGTCGCCTTGTTCGACCTCATCTGGGAAGGTGTGTGTCAGGCGATTCAGAATTTGCACCTCTCTGCACGTGTCCATGAATGACCACAAATGCATCAGGAGTTAGAAATAAATTTTGGCAAGTAGGTGAATTTGCATATACGGAGTCTGAAAATTATGACTGACTGTACTTCATCTGGGACAAGAAAGATGAATTGAAATCTTTTTCAACTATTTTTTCTTTGTATCTTTTTGGTTGTATTCCCTAAAGTTTTGTTCTTTTGGAGTTGTAATGCCATGTTGAGCCGTTCCCATAGTGACTTAGCTGTTGTTTCACTTCAGCAAGTTCATCAGCGTGAAGCTGGGTTACCTCCACCTCTCCCCACCCGCTGCACTCCTGCTTCTGCCCTGCCTGCTCTGTGCTTATCTCCTCATCTAGCCCTGTCTCTCCATATTTCATGGCACCACACAGAGCTTAGAAAAGCTCTAGATGCCTGTTCTTAGACCCAGAACTAGTCATTCCAAGCAAGAGAGACTGTTGTCATGGCCTCTTGGCACGGGTAGATCAATTTTGGAGCTCTCTACACTGTCTGAAACTCTTCTCAACTTTCTCCCTTAGCTAGGCCAAATATTCACTATACCCATTAACTCTTTCTCCTAGGTTTTGTGTTTTGTGGGTGGAGCAATTTTCTAATTTTATTCAAAAAGCTATTTTTAAAATTTTTGTTCTCCTTGTTACATTTTGATAGGTTTAAAGGAAGACATCAGGGCAGCATTGCTCTTATTCTTTTTTTAATCAGAAAATCTATATTCATTTCAGAGTTAGGATATTTCATTAAGTCTCAAACTTGTCTTTTCTAGACAGTTTCTTATCAAATTAAAATTTATTAAGTTAAAATCTTGGCCCTCACGTTTTTATTATTTTCCAGGTGTTCAATTGTTTTGTTCTACCTAATTCTTTTTACTATATATTTGTAAGAGATTATTGCTTATGTTTTTCTGATTACAAAAGTAATATTTTAGAAAACGTACATTGTAGCAAATTTGAAATATTCAATAATAATGAAGAAAACAAAAAGCACCCTAAAATTTCATCACCCAGAGATAGCAGCTATTTTTGGTGAGTTTTTTTCTTTTCTTTTTTTTTAGTGTCATGAAAAAAGGAATCACTATCTTTTATTTAAATCCATACATCTAAAACAAATATCATATAATATCGCTTATATGTGGAATCTAGAAAAATGGTACAGGTGAACTTATTTGCAAAGCAGAAATAGAGACATAGATGTAGAGAACAAACATATGGATACCAAGGGAGGAAGGGAGGGTGAGATGAATTGGGAGATTAGGATTGACATATATACACTACTATATATAAAATAGATAACTAATGAAAATCTACTGTATAACACAGGGAGCTCTACTCAATGCTCTTTGGTGACCTAAATGGGAAGGAAATCTAAAACAGAGGGGATATACGTATATGTATAACTGATTCACTTTGCTGTACAGCAGAAACTAACACAACATTGTAAAGCAACTATACTCCAACAAAAATTAATTAAAAAATATAAATCCATACACCTATTCTCAGTCTTCATCTGGGTTGAACTCTCAGCATCTTTTAAAATAAAACTATTTTTCAAAAAAAAATTAAGAGGGCTTCCCTGGTGGCGCAGTGGTTGAGAGTCCGCCTGCCGATGCAGGGGACGTGGGTTCGTGCCCCGGTCTGGGAAGATCCCACATGCCGTGGAGCGGCTGGGCCCGTGAGCCATGGCCGCTGAGCCTGCGCGTCCGGAGCCTGTGCCCCACAACGAGAGAGGCCACAGCAGTAAGAGGCCCGCGTACCGCAAAAAAAAAAAAAAATTAAGAAAACAAGTCCATTTACAAGAACATCAAAAAGAGTAAAATACTTAGGAATAAATCCAATAAAATAAACATAAGACTTGCACAATAAAAAAAATCATAAAATGTTGCTGAAAGTAATTTTTAAAGTCCTAAAAAAAGTACTAAATAAATGAAATGATATCCCATGTTCATGAATTGGAAGACTTAGTACTGTTTAGATGACAGTAATCCCCAAACCCCATCTGCCTTTTTTATTTTTTGGCAGAAATTGACAAACTGATCCTAAAGCAATGGTAATTAAAACAGTGTGGTACTGGGATAAGGCTAGACAAGTAGATCCATGAAACAGAATCAAGAATCCAGAAATAAACTCTGACATTTATGGTTAATTGGTTTTCCAGAAGGGTGCCAAGATAATTCAATGGGGGAAAGGACAGTCTTTTCAACAAATGGTGTAGGGACAACTGGATATCCATATGCAAAAGAGGCTGGATCCCTATATCACACAGTATAAAAAAATTAGCTCAAAATGGATCAAAGAAGGGGAAAAAAAGGATCAAAGACCTAAATATATGCATTAAAACCATAAAACTCTTAGAAGAAAATATAGGAGTGGATCTTTGTGACTCTGGATTAGGCAATGACTTCTTAGATATGACACCAAAATCTCAAGCAACAAAAGAAAAAATAAACTTGATTCATCAAAACTTAAAAACTTTTGTGCATCAAAGGACACCATCAAAAAGGGAACAGACAACCCAAGAAACGGAGAAAATATCTGCAAATCATATATCTGATAAGAGTTCGATATTCAGAACAAATAGGGAACACTTATAACCCAACAATAAAAAGACAAATAGCCCACTTCAAAAATGGGCAAACTATTTGAATAGACATTTCTCCTAAAAGATACACAAATGAAAAGATGCTCAACATGATTAGCCACGAAGGAAATGCAAACCAAACCCACACTAATACACCACTTCGTATCCATTTGATCTTTTGTTGGGTCTTCATTGCCGCATGTGGATTTTCTCTAGTTGCATCAAGCAGGGACTACTCTTCACTGTTGTGCGCAGGCTTCTCATTGTGGTGGCTTCTCTTGTTATGGAGAACAGGCTCTAGGTGCGTGGGCTTCAATAGTTGTGGTGAGTGGGCTTCAGTAGTTGTGGTGAGTGGGCTTAGTTGCTCCGCAGCATGTGGGATCTTCCAGGGCTTGAACCCGTGTCCCCTGCATTGGCAGGCAGAATCTTAACCACTGCGCCACCAGGGAAGTCCACATCCATGTGATCTTGATGCTTGGAACATTCTTTTGGGGTGGCACGGGGTTCATGACACAAGATTATTTTTCTTTCTCTATAGATTCCGTTACTTTAATTGGTTCTTCACTAGAGAAACAAGAATCTCATAATTGGTTCTCATTACTTGCTTGTAAAGCTCCTTCTGCCGTGCCTCTAGATTCCGCCATTCTTCCTCGGAGAAATAAACGGCCACATCTTTGTAAGTCAGAGGTAACGGAGCTGGCTCGGCCATGGGCCCTTGCGGTCCCACCAGGCCCCGGACGGGGTTACGGCCAAGCCAGGTGTCCCGGCTGCCCGCGGCAGCCTCCAGCTCCCCACCGACCTCCAGTTTTTTTTCTTGTTATTTATCAAGAGCCCATTGTACAAAGTAGCTCAAATGATGACAGTCTCTTACAAATGGCGGTGTTGCGTTAGGGGTGATTGCCAACATTCCTCCCAGTTCTGAAACTTTTGATTCTGTGAAATTTTATGGTTCCTGATACACATTTTCAAAAGGTCTCATTTTACAGGTATCAGTAGTATTGTAAATTGATCTAACAAATCGTAGGCACTGAATTTGATTGATGGGGGAGGGAGCTTCTCCTGTTTTACATGTTTTAGCATGATTAGTGAAAAATAATAGTTTAGACAGTTTGGCAATATGAAATGTCCATCTGAGTGGCTGGATTAATGACTTTTAGGCTGCTGCATTGTCTACTGATGTGTATTTTCCTCTTGTCATCCCTCTTAGGCCATGAGTAGGGCCAGAGCCCTCAGATCTCAGTCAGAGGAAGCTGCTTCCGCCTTTAGTGCTGATGACCTTATGAGTATAGATTTGGCAGAACAGATGGCTGATGACTCTGATGACAGCATCACAGCAGCAGCCAACAAAGGAAGAGGCCGAGGAAGAGGCCGGAGAGGAGGAAGAGGGCAGAATCCAGTGTCAAGAGGAGGATCTCAGAGAGGAAGAGGTTAGCACTGAGTCTTTCTTACACATTCACACTTGGCAGTTGTGTGGGAAATTCAGAATTGTGTTCATATTGGCAGAATTGAGTTACACAGTCCTTTAAAAATTTATTTTTACAATGCATAAAAATGGTCTTTAATGTAGTTCCAACATGTACATTTCACATATATAAATTCTGAATGGCCACATGCACATATAGTTTGAATAGTTCTTAACACGTTCTTTTTTTAAAGAATTTCATAGTGCTTCTCACACATTGGGAACATTTAATAGACATGTTTACTCTCACATGTACAAAGTAATAGTGAGGCAAACACTTAAGGAAAATGTCTAGCTAATGCCCACTAACAGCAGGAAGAAAACTCCAGATTATAAAAATTATTATTTTTGAAAACTGCCCCTACACAATTTGATTTTTTAAAGCAATCATTAAATTAATTGCCATCATTGTGTCTAATGTGATACTGTTGTCATTGAATAGGCCAAATAATAGGAGATAGTCATCCAGTGACTTCCTGACGCATTATAGAAATCCATCCCTAGGAATAGTTTTAAATTATTTTTCTATTAAATATTTATCTGTCGGAATTTTAAGCTGTTAAAGTGGGTAGTACTTTAGTTAAAAATCTCCCAGGAGAGAAATCCCCATCTTCTAGTGATAATTGTTTTCATTATCCTTACATTTATAAATTTTTTCCTTACATTGTAATTGGAACAATATGAACAAAGTGCGGCCTAAGAATAGTCTCTGAAAATTGATTGATCAGACTCCAGATGCTTCTTCTTATATATATGTTTGACATTTTACACATAAACTATGTTTTGACATAACTTTATTTAGTGGTGTTTTTTTAAAAAAAACAAAAAAATCCTTAGCCACTGATGGACTGGTTTACTGACCGCTCATTATTCTAACAGCAGGCGCTGCTCTGGAGACTTCTACTCCAGGCAGAAGTTCAAAGGCCACTACGTCAACATCTAGAAATATGTCTATTATAGATGGTGAGTATAGACTGCAAAAGATCACCTAGCAGGTACTTATAAATTCCAACACAGGAAGACTCAGGAAAGCCCATGAGTAAACCTTACTGGTTTGTGTTGAATCACAGGATAAATTATGCTGCTTTAAAAGACCTTTGCCATTCATGGAGGCTATTGAAGAGGGTGGGCTCTAAAAATTAATTTTTATATCCCACTTTAGACAAATTTGGTTATTTCCCTTTTATAGAGGGGTCACTAAGACATGGAAAAGGCAGTTGGTCAGTGTATCAACAATGATTAAGAGAGAAGGAACTGCTCCTTAATGTACTGTAAACTTTCTTTCCTCATGCTGCTTTTGTCCATCTCTACTGTTAGTATAGAGTCATGTGAGCTGCATTTAAGGGAAGTTATAGTTAGGATTCTTTGAATTGATTTTGTGTATGTTGCTGTGGTCTAAAAATTAGCCTCAAACTAAGGGAACCTATTTTTATAAAGTATTTTAGTAATAATTTAATATAGAAATTTATAAACTATTTTTAATATTACAGTTTATGAGATCAGAGGAAGTTGTAAGTCAGATCTGTGTTGTAAGTTGTAAGTCAGATTTAAAATATATGTTAAAATAGGTGGTGATATATTTTTCTCCCTACCATTCAGAGTATATCCATATGTATTTTATTTATATTATCTTATTATTTGAGATTAATTTTTGACAGATTGGAGAGTTGGACTAAATCTCACAAGATGAAATTTATCAAGGGTAAATATAAACTGTATTTATGTCCAAAAGGACAGCTGCTCAGAGAAGTATATGATATTAGTCGGGAACCAAGTAAGAAAGACTTAAGTCACTAAGGTTGTGCAGGTTGATCTAACTGTCCAAATCTAACGGTGCCTTAAGCATTATTAATAGAAGTAATGCTTCTTTACAGCAAGGAAGTTCTCCCTCGTACTAATTGGATGTATCATGCCAAGAATACTGTGCTCATCTTTTGAAACCGTATTTCAAGAAAGATGTCAACTTTATATGATCATTCAGAAAAGAAACCATATAATATAAAAAATTTGATAGAAGGAACTTAGGATATCTAACCTGGGAAAAAATTCAAGTCTTTACAGAAATTAAGTTCTGTTATATCAAAGATCGAATAGATTTGATTTATATAGTTCTAAAGACAGTAGTTTTAAATCTATTTTAAGTTATGGATTCTGAAAGCTATGTCTCCTATCTTTAAATAAGTACTCATATGCAATTGTATTCCATTTCAGAGGGCTCAGGGACCCCCATGAAGCCTATCCGTGGGCTCCAGGTTAAGAACTACCAACCCAATGAGGATAGATGGAAAAGCTAATCACACACAGATTTAAGTTTATTATGTGATAAAGTGGACCTGGAAGGCTTAAGAACAATTTCACCTACTCCCTCTCTTATAGAAGAGGGAATTGAGCTAAGTAATTTGCCCTAGGTTGATAAAACCACTAATAGTACTAATAATAGCTAATACTTATGCGACGATTACTGCAGGCCTCTCAACAGCTCAGTGGGATAGGCACTTATTATTTCTCTGTTTTACAGAAAAGGGAACTGAGGCTTTGAAAAGATAGGCAACTTACCCAAAGTCTCACAACTAGTAAATTCTAGAGCTTGAATTGATCCCACATTCTCTGGCCTTCAGAGTGAGTAGGTAACCACTCTACTGTTAGTTTCCAGAGCAAGAGAAGATTAGAGGTTGAGCTACTGGCTCTCAGTAGAGAAGTCTTTGCATTATACGGAATAATCTATCAACCAACATAAAGATGGTGTAAGCTGCCTCAGAAGGAAGTGAGTTGTGACTCCATCAGAGGAAGTTTTCAATATTTTCTGGATGACAGATGACATTGGAGAATGGATAAAAACATCAGCTCTATTAAATGATTCTTAAAGAACCTTCTTATCAAAAGTTCTGCTGCTATGTTTTTATTCAAGGATTATTCAGTACTTGAGTAGGGCCAGCTGAGATCCTTATCTTTTGACTTTAGAAGTATATTGTCTCTGTTGCCTTTAGAAAATGGCATTTAGAAAGATGCTGTGACATTCTTGGAAGGTGTAAGATAAAAGCAGAGAAGGGAAAAGGAAGTGAAAAAAGGCAGCACGGTAAACGATCTGGGAAGAGTTTAACGTGTAAAAAGCGTTGTGACTTTGGACAACTCACTCACTCTCCTAGTTTGCTTACGTGTGCATTGGGAATAATCTTGCCATACTGGATTACTCTGGGGATTAAAAGCAAAAAGCCTTGGAATTCCCTGGTGGTCCAGTGGTTAGGACTCCACCAAGGGCCCGGGTTCAATCCCTGGTTGGGGAACTAAGATCCTGCAGGCCGCGCAGTACAGCAAAAAAAAAAAAGGAAAGCCAAAAGCCTGGCACATAGTAGGCTTTTGTGAAATGTTTGTATGTGTATATATATATATATATATATATATATATATATATATATATATATGAGGTATTATAAAAAAAGAGAAAACAGAGGGCGTTAGAAAAGGATCGTGAGTAAAATATGAACACTTCCATGTTAAACTACCAAAAGTTGGTCAGTGTGCAACACAGAGGCATAGACTTTGTAAATTACTTCCCTTTACCTTAGCCCAAACTGCCTTTTCTCATCATGGCTTTGTTGTTTTATGTGAAACTTTCCTTGACACCAGTGGGCAGAATTAATCACTCAGATTGAGTCTTCAGGTTTCCATTGTTGTCATTAAGAAATTAGCTATTGGGCTTGCCTGGTGGCGCAGTGGTTGAGAGTCCACCTGCCGATGCAGGGGACACGGGTTCGTGTCCCGGTCTGGGAAGATCCCACATGCCGCGGAGCGGCTGGGCCCGTGAGCCATGGCCGCTGAGCCTGCGCGTCCGGAACCTGTGCTCCACAACGGGAGAGGCCACAACAGTGAGAGGCCCGCGTACCGCAAAAAAAAAAAAAAAAAATAGAAATCAGCTCTTAGTTTAGCTTGTTGCTTTATTTGAAGTAATCTGTTTCTCCTCCGGCTGGCCGTCTCTGGTGTTCTGTACTTAAACTATGATGAATCTAGATATGGGATTCTTTTTATCCTGCTTAGGATTTATGGGGTTTCATGAAACTGTGAATTGATGCCTTTTATCATTTCTAGAAATCCTTTGCTCTTATCCCTTCAGATATTACCTCTGTGCTATTCTTTTTCTTTCCTTCTAAGACTTCAATTAAATAAATGTATGACCTATTCACTGTGTCCTCCCACTGGAGGAGGAGTACTAACTTCCCAGAGTAGTTATAAGTGTTAAATGAGCTATGCATAACCATTACTGAGCACAGCACTTAGAAAGAATCCAATAAATGACTGCTGCTGTTAGTATTAGTGACAGTGTTTACAATTAACTCATGATAATGGATGTTTCTATAAATCAGTCTAAATTTGTCTTTTATGCAGTTGATTTGGTCCAATGGTTTTGCAGTTTAACTCCAACATTGGCCTTTTTTTGAAAAACGGAACTGACTTTTTAATATGGTCTCTGACAAAATAACCATGGAGTACTAACTATAGTTACCATAAGTTTGGGATGACAGCAACTTTCCCTAACACCATACACAAAAATAAGCTCAAAATGGATTAAAGACCTAAATGTAAGGCCAGAAACTATCAAACTCTTAGAGGAGAACACAGGCAGAACACTCTATGACATAAATCACAACAAGATCCTTTTTGACCCACCTCCTAGAGAAATGGAAATAAAAACAAAAATAAACAAATGGGACCTAATGAAACTTAAAAGCTTTTGCACAGCAAAGGAAACCATAAACAAGACGAAAAGACAACCCTCAGAATGGGAGAAAATATTTGCAAATGAAGCAACTGACAAAGGATTAATCTCCAAATTTTACAAGGAGCTCATGCAGCTCAATATCAAAACAACAAACAACCCAATCCAAAAATGGGCAGAAGACTTAAATAGACATTTCTCCAAAGATGATATACAGATTGCCAACAAACACATGAAAGAATGCTAAACATCATTAATCATTAGAGAAAAGCAAATCAAAACTACAATGAGAGATCATCTCACACCGGTCAGAATGGCCATCATCACAAAATCTAGAAACAAATGCTGGCGAGAGTGTGGAGAAAAGGGAACACTCTTGCACTGCTGGTGGGAATGTAAATTGATACAGCCACTGTGGAGAACAGTATGGAGGTTCCTTAAAAAACTACAAATAGAACTACCATATGACCCAGCAATCCCACTACTGGGCATATACCCTGAGAAAACCATAATTCAAAAAGAGTCATGTACCAAAATGTTCATTGCAGCTCTATTTACAATAGCCCGGAGATGGAAACAACCCAAGTGTCCATCATCGGATGAATGGGTAAAGAAGGTGTGGCACATATATACAATGGAATATTACTCAGCCATAAAAAGAAACGAAATTGAGCTATTTGTAATGAGGTGGATAGACCTAGAGTCTGTCCTACAGAGTGAAGTAAGTCAGAAAGAGAAAGACAAATACCGTATGCTAACACATATATATGGAATTTAAGAAAAAAAGAAATGTCATGAAGAACCTAGGGGTAAGACAGGAATAAAGACACAGACCTACTAGAGAATGGACTTGAGGATATGGGAAGGGGGAAGGGTAATCTGTGACAAAGCGAGAGAGAGGCATGGACATATATACACTACCAAACGTAAGGTAGATAGCTAGTGGGAAGCAGCCGCATAGCACAGAGAGATCAGCTTTGTGACCGCCTGGAGGGGTGGGGGGATAGGGAGGGTGGGAGGGAGGGAGACGCAAGAGGGAAGAGATACGGGAACATATGTACATGTATAACTGATTCACTTTGTTATAAAGCAGAAACTAACACACCATTGTAAAGCAATTATACTCCAATAAAGATGTAAATAAATAAATAAAAGCAATGAAAAATTTTTTTTAAAAAATGAAGCTTGGTTACAAAAAAAAAAGCAACTTTAAACTATAGCTTCTACGTTCGTATTATAAGTGGAGGAATGAAGAGATAAATAAATGTTCAATCCTATTATAACAAGCTCCATGGAGTGTAGAGATTTGTATAATAGTACTGGAGTTTTATTGGGAAAGGTAGATGTTACACTTATAGCCAGCAGCGGTTGTGAATGAGCGTTATCAGCCCAGACTTTTCCACTGAAGTTTGTCTGCAGAGGATAGTGACTAAGTTAATAAAAGAAGCCTCTGTCTTTGCATTTAATTTATACCATGGTTACCACTGCTGCTACTCCATCCACTATTACTAGCGAAATCATTTGAAGACCTACTACATCTAGGCGCTTGCCAAAACAAATTACATTAACCACCTCTTTTTATCCTGTCAACAATTTTCAGCATCAAGTATTATTAACACTGTTTTATAGGTGGGGAAACCGAGACTTGAAGAAGCCAAGGAACTTGGCCACAGTCACCCAGCTAGTGAGTCCACATGGCTCTAACTCTAAAACCAGAGCTTTTAACCCCCAATACAGTATGTATTGCCTTCCTAACAGAACCGAGTGCTTAATTTTCTGATAATGTTAATTTATCACACAAATATTTATTGGGGATAAAAAGAAAGGAAGGCTCTTGTTTCTTCCAGGAGCCGAGAGTTTGAGGGGTCAATTAGTGAATAACGATTGAGCAGAAATAGTTTTTGAAAGAGTCACGATTGCTGGCGTTTGCATTCAGTTGCCCTCTCCAGCCTTTTGAGTAGAGTAGGATGTGAGGCTAGTGATTGAGTAGGGTGGGTAAGAACTCTGCTTCTGCCTTTCCTTTCTCTCAGGTAGACATCCTAAGATTGGGGATAGAACCTGGAATAGGAAAAATGAGTAAATCATAAATTTGGGCTAGGTGGAAAGATTCCTGAGTTTTCTGACTAGGAGAATTTTGGACTTTGTAGGGTTCTTTGAGCATTTGACTTCTTCAAGTCCTCTGTCTTTTTATCTCCTCTTGCTCTGTTGTTTAGTTTGGGGGAAACCTTTTTTTTGTATTAGGAAACTGGTAAGGCGTAGGAGAAAATTAAACCTCTAATTGGCTCTTTAAATTTTATTCTAGGTTTTTAATAATCTGCACTTAATTCCAGTGGGGGTGTGTGTGTGTGAGGGGGGTGGTTACCCACACCACCAAGCAGTCCTCAGACACCTGCTGGGTGTCCTGCAAGTCAACTCAATTCTGACACTACCTGCCTAGAGACAGCATCAGATCCCACAGGGGAAGGACTCAGTTCTAGAAGACTGCCCCCCTCTACTTCAGATGCCAGTCACAAGTCCAGGTTGTTATCTGTACTTCTGACTAATAGGCTATCAATCAGAGGTCCCCATGACTCCCTCCTTGGATTCAGTTAACTTGCGAGAGTGGCTCACAGAACTCAGGAAACTAGTTTACTCACTAGATTACTGGTTTATTACAAAAGATATGAAAGGATATGAATCAATAGCCAGATGAAGAGATGTATAGGGCGAAGCCCAGAACAGAGGAGCTTCTGTCCTCATCGAGTTTGGGGTCCAAGCATGGTGGCACGTGGAAGCATCTTGATTCACCACCTGGAAGCTCTCTGAACCCCCTTCCTTTTGGGTTTCTATGGAGGCCCCGCTACGTAGGAATGATTGATTAAATCATTGGCTGTCGGTGATTGATTCAACCTCTAGCTCCTCTTCCCTCCCCAGAAATCGGGGATGGGACTGAAAGTTCGAACCCTCTATTCCTGGTTGGTTCCCTTGGTAACCAGCCTCTCTCCTCAGTTGTGGTCCCAAAGTTACCTCATTAACATAACAAAAAGAACCTTGATGGCTCTCGTTGCTTTAGGAAATTAGGGTTTTAGGGGCTCTCTGCCAGAAATGTGGATGAAGACCAAATGTATATTTCTTACTGTGAAATCAAAATATTATAGTTTTGGTCTCAGGAAAAATAAAAATGAACTAAATTTCATGTTTCTAACCAAGTTTACAAAGCTGAAAATGTAAGGATTCATAGGAAGGTTATCATGGAATGAAAGATAGGCTGTTTTCTAGCATTACCTCTGGACTATTTCTTAGGTACTGAATATTTCTAACAAAGTAGAGGAGAATAAGGAAGCGCTTACTGGAACCATGTGGCTCCCACAGGGAAAGAGATTGCCAGCTATAAGAGAAGGCAGACCTGAGGAGGGCTACTTTCACTGTATTTGGAGTTCAGTCCATTAGGTGATCAGATTTTATCCTTCAGGTATTTTTCTATAAAATATTTTTAGTGTAGGTGTATTTATGAACACTGCTTACTACTTTGAGTAAACCGGGAAATCATATGAGACTGGTAGTTAGACATATAATTCCATCTCCCGATTTTAAAGCATATTAAGTGGTTTTATAATCAGTCATCATGGATTTTTTGCAGATAGGACTTAGGAAACCTTCAGCTAAAGAAATGTGCAAATTTTTCAAAGCTTTTTTAAGAATAACATAATGGATGTTTCCTCTTTTTCATTATAGCCTTTAAAGCTGCAAGACAGCAGCCCTCCCAAAATGTTGCTACTAAGAATTATTCAGAGGTAAGAAAAAAAGTTTTCTAATTGTGTACCAATTGATGTTTCCTACATTATGATTGTCAGTTCTTTGGTCTGCAAAGTAAATAAAAGAAGAAAAAATGTGGAACATTAAAACTGCAGAGAACTTTACTGATTTTCTAGACTGAGGGCTTCTAGGGTTTCTGCGTGGGAGGAGGGTTTCTCTTTTTCTTTCTTTAATAATGGATCGCATGATTGGACACCCATAAATGTATGTACCCAGTAATATTTTTAAGGATAATAACGTTGAACCAAAAGAGTCCATGCATGGAAAACTATGATTGGAGATGGGCGTTCAGTGCGTAGAGAGGTCTTATTTATTGCTGGCTTCCTTTTGTTACTTATACTCTCATAATACTCTGGCTTGTGTCTTAATGGCTGAAGCCAGACTCAAGACAAGCTACAAGGTCTGAGTCTACGGACCTCTGTGTTCAGCTCTAGATTTAACATGAAACTTCTGCTCTTCCTTTGGATTCCAAGAAGAGTCCAGAATGGACTTGATTCTCCTGTTACCTCTCTTTCAAAACACATGTGTCTTACTTCCCAGGCACCATCCCTGGCCTCTACCTACTAGATGCCTGGGTTGTCCCCCCTAGTTATGATAATCAGAACGTCTCCTGACATGTCCAGATGTTTCTGGGATGGGAGGGGGAGTTAAAAATCACACCTAGTTGAGAATCGTTTCTCTATATCATACTGCCCCACCAGCATTTTCTTAAATTTCACTCCTTCTTGATCTCTTGAGTATGTGACACAATTGACCACCTCCTCTTCCAGAAAACTTCTTCTCTGTTTTTTTGTTTTTTCCTCTCATTATTATACAATTATATATGGGTATACTGGTGCTAACTTCTATCCTGAGCTCCATTTCATTATTCCTGTTCAACTATTGCCTGCTATCGCTTCAGGATCATATCTGAAAACAAAATTATCATCATGTCCACAAGGTAGCTTCCCTTCTAGATTTTTCTTTTATAATGCAAGAACATGAGTTCAGAAAGAGCAAGTCATGGTAACTTTTTCTTTCATGTTTTTGATTGAGGTGACATAGTGGTAGATCAGGGGAATGCTGAAGGCATTTGATCCCTTCAAGGCACTTAAGACAATCTCCTGATAGTTTCATGGACAAAATGCAGAGATATTGGCGGGATTCATAGCCATTTAGACAACTTCATTTAATGGTCTTTGATTAACAGTTCAATGTCTGCCTTGGGTAGGGGTGGGTCTCAAGTGCTGCTTTTTTCACTATTTTGTCTTTGGCTTTATCAGTTGGATGAAGACATGGCAAATGTGTGTATTAAGTGTCAAGATAACACAAAATGTAGAGGAGTAGGTAGTAATTTGGATGATAGTATCAAGAATGACAAATATCTTTCATGGGGCTTAAAAGCAGCAAGTGGTATTTAACAGGGATAAATGTAACAGAAAAACAGGTCCGGTACTTCCCACACAGTCTTATACCTCATTTAAAATTGGAGATGAAGCACCGATGGCCTAGAACCCAAGAAAATCACAGGGCACTGTCCGCACATGACCCAGTGTGAGTCATTCACCAATCTGAGTGCATGTTCCTTTAGGTACCCAGGCTGCCGTGGTAGCAGGAGAGAAGTGAGCTCACACATGCTGTATAAAAAAAAACCATTTGTAAATGAAGAGTGACATTAGTGGGGAGGTTAGGCAGAGCTTTAGTTTTCATGGTTATTGCTTACATGGTATCTGCCTCCTTTTTTGTAAAAATATATCTTTTTTTGACATTAGTTAATGCATTTTTATTCAGATTTTCCATTCCCACAAAGACTGTTTGCTGTTTTGTTTCTCCCCCTTAGGTGATTGTGGTAGGTGAGTCAGATACGGAAGAAGACATTTTTCCTACGACTTCCAAAGCTGATCAAAGGTTGGTGCAGTGAATTCCTGCAAAAAGGAACATCTGAAAAAATTAAAAATTATCCAGAATTCAACATATACATTTCTCTATGCTACGGAAGTCTGATTTTTAAAAAAATTTTATTTATGTATGTATGTATGTATGGCTGTGTCGGGTCTTCATTCCTGCACACAGGCTTTGTCTAGTTGCTGCGAACGGAGGCTACTCTTCATTGCTGTGTGCGGGCTTCTCATTGCAGTGGCTTTTCTTATTACGGAGCACGGACTCTAGGCGTGCAGGCTTCTGTAGTTGTGGCTCGCAGGCTCAGTAGTTGCGGCACACGGGCTTAGTTGCTCTGTGGCATGTGGGATCGTCCCAGACCAGGGTTCAAACCCATGTCCCCTGCATTGGCAGGCAGATCTTAACCATTGCGCCACCAGGGAAGCCCTGGAAGTCTAACAGATTTATTTTCAGCTAGTCACGTATGTACAAAAGTGAAAAATAGACCAAGGGGTAGTCGTGGAGTCAGTGCAGCATTATTACAAGTATTTTCACTGAAAATTTGAATAACTTGTCATTCATTTCCTTTTGCCTTTATTACCCAGTGATTTTCTTGCTGGAGTGCTATGTCCTCTCCAATTAACAGAAAATAGCTTTGTATTTTGTTAATATTCTGTTTCGGCTTTCAGCACTTCCTGTGTGTCAGGTACCATTCTGAGCCTTTGCCTATGAATTAGCTTATTTGCTGGTCACAGTCACTCCAGGAGGTAAATGTACTTATAACTCTATTTTCCCCCTTTTACCTTTGAAGAAAGTGAGGCGTGGTAGTCTACGTAACTTACCTAAGGGCACACAGCCAGTCACGGAGCCAAGCATTCTGCTCCAGGACTCATCTCTGCTGTTGCTGCTGCTTCTTCTTTTCTTTTTTTTTTAACTTTTATTGAAGTATAGTTGATTTACAATGTTGTGTTAATCTCTGCTGTACAGCAAAGTGAATCAGTTGTACATATACATATTCTTTTTCATATTCTTTTCCATTATGGTTTGTCACAGGATACTGAATATGGTTCCCTATGCTATGAAGTAGGACCTTGTTGTTGATCCATCCTGTGTATCAATATAATAATTTGCATCTGCTAACCCCAAACTCCCACTCCATCCCTCCCCCTCCTGCCTCCCCCTTGGCAGCTGCAAATCTGTCCTCTATGTCTGTGAGTCTGTTTCTGTTTTGTAGATAAGTTCATTTGTGTCGTATTTTAGATTCCACATGTAAGTGATATCATGTGATATTTGTCTTTCTCTTTCTGACTTACTTCGCTTAGTATGATCATGTCTAGGCCCATCCTCTGCTGTTGCTTCTTCACGTAATAGATTAAGCTCTCAGACCTCTGTGCACGTAATAAGAATCATTTAATTGACGAGAGGAGATTTAGAAACGAGCATTTTGGCGAGAAATCTGAAATCAGCCTTGGCAGGTTTGTGTTCCTGATGACAGCAACTGGGTGACGCAATTTATGCTGTCTTTGAAGAATTGTTTAGTAATGGCATGGTGTGTATAGGTATTTCACTCATGATTTAAAGTATTTAAGCTCTACCACTTACTGAGTGTGGACCTTGTGCAAGTTCTTTTGACTTCTGTGCCTCAGTGTCCTCATTTGTAAGATGAAGATAATAATATTTACCTCAAAGTGTTGTTATGAGGCTTTAAAGTGAGTTAATATTTGTGAAGTGCTAAGTAACAGCACTTAACACATAGTAACACCTCTAGAAGGGCTTATTGAAGAAATAACAGGCTAGGGAAATAGAACAAGAATAATGGAAAGAATGGTAAGCAGTAAAAGCACTAATATTCTGGTAGTTGACTTTAAAAAGGAAAGAACTTCCAGCTGTAAAACTCCTTTCTGCTGGATGGGCAGTGGAAATCCACCCACTTTCCCCTGGAAAAACTGCACCAAACTCTACATGGTTGTACTGGGGACAAAAGGACCCTTCCAGATTTGATAGAGCTGGTGGCAACCTTCCCCTCCCCGCCGACCTTAAAGCAGTGAGCAAGAGAAGACCTGGCCCCATCAGGCCAGGTAGAGGAGGAGAGATGGAGGGGATTCTATTAAACCTTGCAGCGGGGGGAGCCAACATTTTGGGGGCACCTTTTATGTAGGCCAGTTTAACATGTTCTCTTATGCTTGTGATGCTGCTACAACTGACATAATTGGCTGAATATCTCTAGGTAAGAATTCTGACTTGTGCCTCCAAATTATATCTGTACAAAAATGGAGAAGACTTACAGCTCCTGGCACTCAGTGTAATACCCCCTGTCTGCCTTATTTTTGAGCCATCCACAGGAAACTAATCCAATTAAACATTTTTTGACATCCAGGACAAGAGTCCATTTATTTGACCCAGTAGTCAAAACTGTATAACTATTCTTCCCTTCCTGCCACTGCTCTCTGAGGACAGGGGACCTCGCATAGACTGGATCTGTAGGTGTGTGAGGTCCTCTGGTGCAGAATTGGGGGCTCCTGCTGTGATCAAATGAGCCAGCATCTGGTGTAGAATGCCTGGCTTGTTTCTGGACACCACTGGTTATTTGTCAGGGGAGACATCAGCAAGCAGAGTCAGGCCTCAGTGGCTGCTTCTTCCTATAACCCCCCTCTTTCCCCAGCTCTCACAGCAACAATGCCTCACCTGCTGTGGCTAGCCTTGGCACTGTGGCTTCATGCTTTTGATCTGCTTCTTCCTGTCACAGATGATGGAAACAAGTCAACAATGATCAGTTCCTGCTTAGGTCAAGTACAGAGAGTTGGGGACTTCCCAGGTAGATTGGTTGATAAATTCCTTGATCCTCTACCTCCAAAGCTATGTTGCTCTTCAAGTTTGCTCGGCAAATCCTCCTGTCCTTTACTTTTGTGCCTAAGAGCCTGTGGATTTTTCTGTTTCCTTCTGATGCATAGACCTCTTGACTCTCAACAATTTGTCCAGACAAGCCCTTTAGATATATTTTGTTTGCTATAGTAACATCCCAAAGCATGGTAATAAATTGTTGGCTGAGAGTTCACAGACACTGCTTTTATTTAAGACAGGAGCCGGCAGACTTTTTTCTTAAAGGGCCAGGGAGTAAATATTTTAGGCTTCGCGGGCCAAGAGGCAAAACTGGGGATATTATGTAGGTGCTTATATAACCATTTAAATATACCCATTTCAAAATGTGAAGACCATTCTTAGCTCACAGGCTGTAAGGAACAGGTAGGCTGGATTTGGTGTGCTAGCCAAGTTTGCTGGCCCCTGTCCTAAGATGACTTAAAATTTTTGTTAGTAAAAATACATAGGAATATGAGTTCCATCACTACACATTAAGCTTCATAAAAGTAGATTCCTGATTATCTTGCTTACTGTTGTTTCCCAGGGCCTATCAGAGTACCTGGGGTCAAGCACTAAGTAAATATTTGTTATTCGGACTGGACACAAATAATATTAACAGTGAGGCAACCCTAGAAAGCGGTGAGCCTTTCCTAAGATCCTTTTATCCTGTTATAGAAACGTAACTGAGATTTGATTTAAAATATTTCAGTATTGCCATAATTTTCAGGAGTAGAGGGTGGTAGTAGGTACATGTTAATGTATGCTAAGAACTATGATGTCAGCAAACATCTGTGGCGTGCTTCATGTGTGTCAGGCACTGAGCAAAGTGTTTAAGTATATAAACACATTTAATCTTTAAAAAATTCTTATCGGGCTTCCCTGGTGGCGCAGTGGTTGAGAATCTGCCTGCTAACGCAGGGGACACGGGTTTGAGCCCTGGTCTGGGGGGATCCCACATGCCTTGGAGCAACTAGGCCCGTGAGCCACAACTACTGAGCCTGCGCGTCTGGAGCTTGTGCTCCGCAACAAGAGAGGCCGCGATAGTGAGAGGCCTGCGCACCGCGATGAAGAGTGGCCCCCGCTTGCCACAACTAGAGAAAGCCCTAGCATAGAAACGAAGACCCAACACAGCAAAAATAAAAATAAATTAATTAATAAACTCCTACCCCCAACATCTAAACAAAAGATTAAAAAAAAAATTCTCATCATCCTCGTTTTACAGGTGAGGAAATTGCGGCACAGGGAGGCTAAGCTGCTTGAAGCCATGTAGCTCCTAAATGGCAGAACTGGAATTCAGACCCTGACATCAGAGTCCTTTTCATTGCCACTAAGCTTCTACTGCCTCTAATGTAGCTCGAAGGGAATGTGTTAGTTATTTTTATTCATGGCTGCTACTAAAATGAAAAACTTAGCTCGAAAGCCTTCTGTGATGAATTCTTTGGTTCATTTTCTCTGTTTTTCTCACATTTTGCCTCAGGTGGTTGAGCACTTCATCATCGAGCAAACACACGTCCCGGAGCAAAATCACTAAAGGGGTTGATTTTGAATCAGATGAGGTAATAACGTAATACGTTAAGTCTTAAATAATTCTTAAATGTTTATAAAATCTGAATAGGGACTGCTAAGCTAGTTGCCGAAAATTATTTCTAAAAATAGTTTCATTGATCACCTTCCTTTGAACCATAGTTAATATTGAGTCAATGAGTGGCCTCTGTTGAGTGCTCATCGATGGAAATACCTCAGATGTGAAAGGCCTGCAGATCCTTAACATATAATATTACTCAGCTCTTTTTTAACTTGCCCAGTTAACAGTAGGATCAGAATAGTTTTTTCAGCTTCTGTTGTTTATGTTTGGAGAAATGGTGATGATATCGTGAAAGCCTTTAATGTTACTCTACAACAGAATGTTTATTAACTGTTCACTGTATGCTCTACACATCTCCTGTATATTTAAGGTGGTACATGGTGGTGTTTTTCAGTTGTGGTAGAAACACATAACATAAAACTTACCATCTTAACCAGTTTTAAGTGTACAGTTAGTTCACTAATATTAAGTATATTCACACTGTTGTGCAACAGTCTCCAGAACCTTTTCATGTTCCCAAACCAAAAATCTATACCCATTGAACCACATCTCCTCATTTTCCCCTCTCCTCAGCCCCTGGCAAGGGGCTCTTCTACTTTGTGCATTATGGTTTTGACTACTCTGATACTTCATATAAGTGGAATTATACAGCATTTGTCTTTCTGTGCCTGGCTTATTTCACTGAGCATAGTGTCCTCCAGGTTCATCCCTGTTGTACCACATGACTCACACCTTTGGTTTTGAGCTTCACCTGCTGCCGTCATGTTCTCTGTGTCCCAGCTGTGGTTTTGAAACAGCTTGAAGAGAAGACGCCCCAGAACTCAGGCTGCAAAGAAAAATGGCACCATGAGCTCAGTCTGCCTATTAAATACTAGCATGTTGTCTCCAGGAGAGAAGTGGGCAGTTGTTGACCCGTTTGTTAATTCCAAAGCATCTAGATACACATGTGGTTATATGTTAGTTACAGAAATTCATATAGTTCATGTTAGCTACAAAGGAGAACTATTAGAAAATTCTCTACTATAGTTTGGATTTATCTCTGGTTTATTAATGAGTTCTGCCTTTTATGGTAGCAGAAAATGAATCAATAAGTGAGAGCAAATTTGTGTTTCTCAAGGCATCCATATCTCACTAGAGATAGCTAATTTAGCGAACACTGGAACATGTTAATATCACCAGCAGAGCCTAACACCAAATAATTATCCCTTTTTATTAATGTCTTAAAGGAAACATAAACCAAAACTTAACAAATTTGCTTTCTCTTTTGAATAGTTATAGAATGTATATCATTGATTTTATGTTAACCTCATCAAATTAT
This sequence comes from Pseudorca crassidens, assembly GCF_039906515.1. NCBI lineage: Eukaryota > Metazoa > Chordata > Mammalia > Artiodactyla > Delphinidae > Pseudorca > Pseudorca crassidens. The sequence continues at coordinate 70,913,298 of NC_090304.1, read as the reverse complement.
GTATTTGGGGCTTATCGAAGGTTTAGTTTTCATTCTCTCTAATTAAATTCTTAGTTAACATCTGATATTCCTGCCTGTTCTTACTATGCATATAATCTACGTCCCAGCAGCATGGGAAGTCTTTGAAACTAAATAGTTCCTCTACTTATTTTTCCAAAAAAAATATTTGAAAGATTGCTTTCCTAGGTTGTTTCTTGTACCAGTCTGAGAGTAGCTGTCTATTTCTAGCATTAAATGGGTAATGGAAATAAAAATTACAGCTATTTCTGAATTAGGTCATGTGGCTTCATTATTTTTTTGGCTCTGAATTTCCAGAGCATCAGATATACCAGTTATAAAATGTAAATGAAAAAAAAAAAAACCTATTTAAAAACCTAATAGAAATTACTTGAAGAGGTTTTTTTTGTTTGTTTTTTTGTCTTGCCCATGCCTTATTTGCTTTTGTTAAGGTGAATAATTGAGAGAAATACATATGATATATATTGTGGGCTTATATATATACACACATATAGAACAGGATAAATTTTTATTTTTAATGCTTGCTAAGAATTTAGTTGGACTTTCATTGTTTTAACAATGAAATAGCTACTAAGGAAGGGAGGAAGAGAAAAAAATTGACAAACTATTCATATTTATAAAGGAAATAGGAAAATGAAAGTCTACCCCATGTGAAAGGAGAAAATGGCTCTTACTGGTATTGTTTTGCCCATAAGAACTTCTGTCTTGTTTCAGTGAAGTGTGGAACAGTCACTAATTGTACATTTGGATTCATTCCAGGATGATGATGATGATCCTTTTATGAACCCTAGTTCTGTAAGAAGAAACAGAAGATAATATATTTAATGGCAGTTTGAAGTTTTCAAGATTCAGGAAAAATCGAAACGTTGCAAACTACGAGTTTACCAGTTGAAGATTTTTTGAGTATTGCTGTTAACTGAAGAATTTGAATGATTCTTACTTAACAGAGAAACTAATGTATAAAAATTTACGTTTTTGAATATCATTTCCTGAACATGACTTCATTATTTGAGAAACTTCCCAGCTCAAGGGCATATAGAATAGCATTGGTTTTCCTTATTTTTTAATCTGGTTGTTAACATTACCTGTTCTATAAATGCTCCATACAACTTAGAATGTTGTTTTTCTGACATACATCAGTATATGTCTTACCGAGTGAGAGCTTTGCTTAAATACAGTCTTGAGTAAGGACTAAAATAAATCTACCATTGTATGTTTCTGCTTTATAATCAAAGACTGTGCCAGTATTTTAAGGTTATTATATTTAGCCAAAGTTGAGGAAAAGAGCTTATAGAATCTAGTCCTTTTTATAATTTTCGTAATTTCTAGACATCCTGGATTTCCTGCAGGTAAAACAATTTATATGAAACGGTGCCTAAGCTCACTGTTACTCAGTATATGTTCTTTTTCTAATGCTTGTGATAGTATCAGCCAGAAACTTTGAATGATTACATATACCCTATACTTTGAATAATTAGATATAAGTTTGTATCAAAAAATAAAGTCTGTCAGAATTATTGTTTTTTATTCCAGTTGTAGCAGAGATTCCAGAGGATTATGTTCCCATTGAATGGTGGTAATTTTCTCCATTATTTTCTATTATTAATGGTTCCCTTTCTCTCTCTCTCTCTCTCTCTCTCTCTCTCTCTCTCTCTCTCTCTCGCTCTCGCTCTCGCTCTCTCTCTCTCTCACTCTCTCTCTCTCTCTCTCTCTCTCTCTCTCACCTGTTTCTAGGAGGAAAGGGTTAAAATAATTTAACCATATCTTCTTAGAAGCTACTGAAGAGTTTTGTTTTGTTTTTTTTTTTAGATAGAGTGGTCACTTGAACCTTATGGTTATATTAGATAAACATATTGAAATATAACTTCTGTGGAATATCGATGCCAAGGTTTCTCATTAATATATATAATTTTTTTCTCATTAATATTTTATCTTAACATTGAGCATGGGCAATTCCAAAATCTTAGAGAAGCAGCTCCTGTTACATTTTCTTACGTGTATTCGGGGGACCTAAGAATTTGACCTCTTCGGATTTAAGTTCAATAATCCCATTCTCCTTTCTAAGTCTCTGTTTAAAGACTCCCTGAGAGTATTCCTTCTTTTCATCTAACAGTGCAGCTATATATTCAAGACTCCTTAAGGAAGTTATAGATCTTGGTGGTACAACAGCCTGACATTTCTTTATATGTAGAAACAAATGCTAGACTGAGTGATATTCCTGATTATTGGCATATTCATACCTAGAATGTGTCAAACTATGAAAGACAGCATTTGCTTAGTGACTGCCTCTATATCATAGCCCTTTTAATGGGTCTAAGTCAAGAATTGCGATGTAGCCTTAGTTTCTTTAAAAATGTTTTCTGTGCCTCACTTGAGCATAAGGATTATTTTAGCAGGTTGCTTTAACTCAGCAGAAGGCCTTGTCCTGTGAAAGATTCTCAGACACATCTGCTCCCATCTTTAATATTCCCAGCATTTGAATGAAGCAAAGATGAAATCATGAGTAAGAGTTGCTCTCCATGGTGGGATGGAAGCTGGTTTGGGTGGCTGTCTGGGAAGACTCAGCCAGTGGCTCTTCTCACCTGCCAATGAAATGTCACCTGCTGGGGTGAGGGTCATAATGAGGGAGATGGTCACTAATGCGTCCTGACAGGTTCCTGAGAAAAAAAGAGTAAGGCTTTCTCCCTTCCTACAAACTGCTCTACGGTATGAAAGAGGTACTAAATGTGATTCTGTTAGCTCCTAGGAGAGGTGATTCCATGGCAGTGAGAGAGGGTGAAACTCTCAGCCAATTCAGGTCATTTTGTGAATAGCGTGTGTCACCTCCTGGAAATACAGTAAATAGGAAAGAAAAACCTTTTTGATGAATATTGCTGCATAGTTAAATATGCCACATATCCTTGATATTCTGTATTGATGCAGTGAAGTCTAGGGTTTTTTGGACAGTTCTCAGACATGTTGGGATAGGTGTGTAGCAGTGATTTCCAGATGACTGCAGAGCCCCTACAGTTCCTCGAGGCTGAGACAGGGCCTCAGTGAAAACATTCTGAGGGAAAAAATCCTTCCATCGTTTACCAAAGAATATCCCTCTTTCTGACATTTTGTTGTGTATCAAAAATACAATAGTGCATTTACAATTCTAGGAAATAAAACTGGTACTTAGAAAATTCAAGCATTTAGGCATACGACTTTCAATTTGGGTACAAATTGGACATTTTTTCCCTCAACTTTTAAAATTATGACCTGCAATAACAGAAAAGTCATGTGCTTTAACAAATAATGATACAGTGAGCCTCATGGCATTCTCTATACAGGTCAGGAAATAGAACTTGACCAATGCCTCAGAAGCCCACCAGTGTTCTCTCCTGGAAACGCGTCTTGACTCCTGCAATTCAGAAGTTCTTACTTTTGCCACAAGGTGGTGCTTCCAAATCTAAACTTAAGTCAGTGTAGTTTTGCAGTAAATTTGGAACCTGTGCATACTAAACTATGCAGTAAAACCAAAGTTAGCTTTCTAATTTTATGTGTAAATTGCTTGACATATTTCACCTGGCTCAGCCTGGTGAAATTGCCAGGAAATTGCCCGTAAAATTGATAAATTTTACATGTAAAGGGTCAAGAAGAAAACGTTTTATGTTTTAATAAACAAAGAGGAAAAACTTTATTAGAAAAATGGAATAAAGTCCCCCATTGTAAAAGTTTTCTGTTGAAATGTACTATATTTAAAAATAACGGGACTTCCCTGGTGGCACAGTGGTTAAGAATACGCCTGCCCATGAAGGGGACATGGGTTCGATCCCTGGTCCGCGAAGATCCCACATACTGCGGAGCAACTAAGCCTGTGTGCCACAACTACTGAGCCCACGTGCCACAACTGAAGCCTGCAGTGCCTAGAGCCTGTGCTCCGCAACAAGAGAAGCCACTGCAGTGAGAAGCCCTCGCACCACAGCGAAGAGTAGCCCCCGCTCCACACAACTAGAGAAAGCCCACGCACAGCAACGAAGACCCAACATGGCCAAAAATAAATAAATTAATTAAATTTAATAAAAATAACCATCCCCCAATGTAATCTGATGTCCTCTTTTGTATCTCATACATTTAATTCACAGTATTTTGTGGCTTTTTAAAGCTAACTACCATTAAGGTTATTATAAAAGATTTTATAGAATGAAGAGTTGTTTTTTTGAGTCCAAAGAGCTTCCATATTTTGAATGAAAAATGTCCACATTTCATCATTTGCTTATCTCATTTTCTTTTAATAGTCTGAACTTAATGTTTAATAGCTAGGTCTGAAAATACTAGTGATTTAGCGTAGCCTCTTAAGAAGTCAGTTCACGTAGCTTGCTATTGCCATGACTGATAACTAGATCTGATTTTAACTGTTTAAATTGTAAAGGAAATGCATATTTATTCTTCAAAATTCACACATTGAAATTTTATCAAAACGTGTGTATTTCCCTGTAATCCTCTCCCCAGACACAACCTCTCAACAATGATGTATATATTTCTCCAGTTACTTTCGGCATGACTACTAACAAAAATTGTTGAATTAGAACCCCAAATTGTATAGTCAAATATTTTAGTCTTTGTATCAAGGTATATGTTCACCTTGATACTTTTCTTGACATCCTGATTTTTCCATATCTTCTTTATCAAACTTTTAATTAAACCATCATTGCCTGTTTTAAGAGGTAATTGTACTGCTTTCTGATGTGTAATTTAAATGTTATCACTCAATAATAATTTGGGTCAAATAAAAGAATATTTAATCTGTGTGCCTTGATGTCATAAGTGGTAAAGTGAGATTCAAAGGGCTCTTGGCTGGTGATTGCACATAATAGTTGATTAAATGAAAGAAGCACAATGGATATTAGGCTGGTTGGCCCAGGCCACACTCTTGTGCCTGTCAGAGCCACTAGGCAGTGCTGATGATTCATGTACAGCTACCTAACACTAGTGCTTGAGTACCCTTGATCACAGTGCCTGTTTAATTTCAAGAGTTTCATGTTCGTTTTGTTTAATAATCAGTATTTTCTCCACTGTAAGCTTATAAAACTAACTTCAGCCTACCTATGATTGCATTTGAACTGTTTGCGGGGTGTATCTGGACTTTGCGCAAATGCTGCTAGAGGCAAAAAGCCATTGCCTAATGGAATAAGAGGTGCAATTGCACATCTGTTGGTTTTTTGTGGGGTTTGTTTTGTCTATTGGTCTTAATAGTCCGGAAATAGGACTTGTGAAATGACATGTATCCATTCATCATAGACATATCTGAAAACGCCCAGTGGTTGATCATCCCAGTCTTGATTTCTGAGCTTTTTAGTAGTGCCTTAAAACCAGGTCATGTTTTTTAAACTTTTAATTTTGAAATAATAACAAATTTATGGAAAATGTGTAAGAATAATAGAGTACTTTTTACCTTTTACGCAGATTCACCAATTTTTACCATTTCGTCACTCTATGTGTGTATGTACCACACATATATATTCATATACAAGCATGAACATGCACACTTACATATACTTTTTTTCAATCTTTTGAGAGTAGGTTGCAAGGGGTAATGCTCCTTTACCCCTTATTATTTTCTTCAGTGTATATTCATGTGTCCTCAAATCTTACTCCCTTCCCTGTTGCCCCATCCCTTTCTCCTCTTTCTGCTCTATCCATTGTAGGTAAACAGTTTCATTCTTGTTTATCCTTTCTGCATTTCTTTTTGCTAAAAGTGGATATGTGTATTTTTAATTTCCCCATTTTTCTTATATAAAAATTTGTATGCTATATATATTCTCACTCTGAACAATATATCCTAGAAATTATTCCTTACAATTTTATAAAGGTCTTTTCTGTTTTTCATAGCTACACAGTCCTCCATTGAATTTAAATACCATGGTTTATTCTATCATTCTCCTACATATGGGTATTTAAGTAGTTCCAATATTTACAATATATAAATAACGCTGCAATATTAACCTTATTAGTATTTTCATATTTTTGGAAGTTTATCTTCAGAGTAAATTCCTAGAAGGTGGGATTGCTTAGTAAAAGGGTGAATGCATATGTAGTTTTGCTAAATACTGCCAAATTCCCTCCAGAGAGTTTGCATCGTTTTGTATTTCTGCCAACAATGTGTAAGACTGCCTATTTCTCCATATCCTCACCATCAGAATTTATTGTCAAGCTTTTGATTTTTTGCCAATCTAGTGGATGATAATCTCCATGTAGTTTTAGTTTTCATTTCTGTTATGAATGAAGTTGAACTTGTAAATGTATATGTAAGGGCCATTTTTGGTGCATTGCTTGTTCGTGTATTTTGTCCATTTTTCTAGGATTTTCAGTTCCTTCCCCCCAAATTAATTCTTTAAAAACTTTTATATTAAGGATATTGGCCCCTTGTCTATAATGTATTGCAAAATTTGTTTTCTTGCTTTCCTTTTGTGCTCTTATAGTTTCATTTCTTTCACATTTACATCTCTGATCCATTTAGAGTTTACTCTTGTGTAAAGTTGTGAGAAATGGATTTAATTTTATCTTTTACAAATGACTATCCAGTTGTCTGTGCATCATTTATTAAAGCGGCCTCTTTGCCCCAGCAATGTGCTAGATTTTCATATGTAGTGTGGTCTATTTCTGGACTTTCTGTTCCATTCCATTGGTCTGTCTCTTCATGCACTGATAGCACAAAGTTTAAATATGAAGGCTGTGTAGTATGGTATAATGTCTGATAGGGCTAATCACCCCTCATAGCTTTTCATTTTCAATGTTTTCTTAGCTATTCTTTTATGTTTGTTTTTCCAAATGAATATAAGTATCAATTTTGTAGCTTCAGCAACAAAAAAATTTTTTGGTTCTTTTTTGGAGAAATTGCATTAAGTTTATAAATTAGGAAGAACTGACATCTTGTATGGATGTCAAGTCTATTTTATATATTTCAGAAATGTTCTAAATGTTCTTCATAGAGGTTTTGAACACTTCTAAAATTTAATCTTAAGTATTTTGTCCTTTGCGCTGCTATTGTGATTATAGTTCTTCTCTTCCATTATATCTTTTTTTAAAATTTTATTTATTTTATTTATTTTTGGCTGCATTGAGTCCTCATTGCTGTGCGTGGGCTTTCTCTAATTGCAGTGAGCGGGGGCTACTCTTCGTTGCGGTGGCTTCTCTTGTTGCGGAGCATGGGCTCTAGGCACGCGCATTTCAGTAGTTGTGGCATGCAGGCTCAGTAGTTGTGGCTTGTGGACTCTAGAATGTGGGTTCAGTAGTTGTGGTGCACGGGCTTAGTTGCTCCAGAGCATGTGGAATCTTCCCCGAACAGGGCTTGAAACTGTGTCCCCTGCATTGGCAGGAGGATTCTTAACCACTGTGCCACCAGGAAAGCCCTTCCATTATATCTTATAACTGGTTATTTTTATATATGAAAGCTATTCATTTTTGCATGATAATTTTATATCCTGCTAACTTGCTGAATTCTATCGTTAAAATTTGTTTTATCTTTGATGCGCTAGGATTTTCCAGGTGTAATTTTATGTGACTCACCAATAAAGATATTTTTGCTTCTTGTTTCAATTCTTATGCCTTTAATTTTTTCTCTTATCTAAGTGCATTGGCCTCCACCTCCATGTTAATATATCAAAAAAACTGGCAAACTGCAGACAGGGAATGTAAAGTTTTTTCTATACACTTTGGTGGAATGTTACCGAAGTTAAAAAAACTGTAACTAAAAATAGCTCGGAAAATTCTTCTCCAGGCAAATTTTATAAATTTACCAAATAATAACTTCATTCAAGTGGAATTATACGATGTGTACCTTATTGTGTATGACTTCTTTCTCACAGTGTGGTGTCTGAGATCATTCATGTTACAGCATGACTCTGTACTTTTTCATTGCTTATAGCGGATTCCACTCTCACCAGTCCATATCCTTGCAAAATATTTGGCATTTTCAGCCTTTTTAATTTTAGTCATACTGATGGATATGTAATAGTATATTCTTGTGGTTTTATTTTCATTTCTCTGATGACTAATGATGTTAAGGAACATTTCGTATTTTTTGTGCAAATTTTGATGTCATCTTTTGGGATATAAGTATTCAGATATTTTGCCCATTTTTGAATGGGTTGTCTGCCTTTTTCTTACCGATTTCTGGGAGATATATTTTATACAATTCCTTTGTTGAGTATATGTATTGCAAAATCTTCCCCAGTGGCTTACCTTTTTGTTCTGTAAATGATGTGTTGTTGAACAGAAGTTTTTAATTTCAACAAAGGTCAATTTGTCAATGATTAATGTTTCTGTGTCCTGTTTGAGAAAACCATTCTCTATCCTAAGATCATAAAGAGATTCTTCTGTGTTATGTCCCAGAAACTTATCTGATTTGCCTTTCACATTTAACTCTACAGTCCAGCTGGGAGTTGATTTTTATGTGTGGTCTGAGATAGGAATCATGTTTCATTCTATTCCACATGGAGATTCACTGGCCTCAGCACCATTTGTTGAAATGACAGTCCTTTACCCCTGCTCCGCAGAGCTATCTTAGTCATTAATTAACAGACCATATATATACAGATCAATTTCTGAAATCTTTATTCTGTTCCATTGCTCTATTTGGAATTAACTGCTATAGTTTTATAATGAGTTTTTTTATTTTTTTTATTTTTTATTTTTTTTGCGGTACGCAGGCCTCTCACTGTTGTGGCCTCTCCCGTTGCGGAGCACAGGTTCCAGACGCGCAGGCTCAGCGGCCATGGCTCACAGGCCCAGCTGCTCCGCGGCATGTGGGATCTTCCCGGACCGGGGCACGAACCCGTGTCCCCTGCATCGGCAGGCGGACTCTCAACCGCTGCGCCACCAGGGAAGCCCATGAGTTTTATAATAAGAACAAGTCTTCCATCTTTGTTTTTTTTCCCCAAGGTTTTCTTGGTAATTCTTGGCTCTAAAAATTTTCAAGTAAATTTTGTAATTATATATACTGCTTGTGAGCTAATATAAGGTCTTAACAAAAATACCTGTGTGGTTTCAGTTTGGTTAAAATTTTTTTTTATTGAAGTATAGTTGATTTACAGTGTTGTGTTAATTTCTGCTGTACAGCAAAGTGATTCAGCTATGTATGTGTATGTGTGTGTGTGTATATATATATATATACACACTTTTTTTAATATAAATTTATTTATTTATTTATTTTTGGCTGTGTTGGGTCTTTGTTGCTGTGCGTGGGCTTTCTCTAGTTGCAGCAAGTGAGGGCTACTCTTCATTGCGGTGTGTGGGCTTCTCATTATGGTGGCTTCTCTCGTTGAGGAGCACGGGCTCTAGGCACGGAGGTTTCAGTAGTTGTGGCATGTGGGCTCAGTAGTTGTGGCTCGCGGGCTCTAGAGTGCAAGCTCAGTAGTTGTGGCACACAGGCTTAGTTGCTCCAAGGCATGAGGGATCTTCCTGGACCAGGGCTCAAACCCGTGTCCCCTGCATTGGCAGGCGGATTCTTAACCACTGTGCCACCAGGGAAGTCTCTACATTCTTTTTTAATATTTTTTTCCATTATGGTTTATCTCAAGATATTGAGTATAGTTCCCTGTGCTATATAGTTGGTTATAATTCTTAACTGTTGTTAATTGCAGTTGATTTAATTTAAACCTTGATCTTATTCCCAGGCTTGACTAGATATTTCCTTTGATAGTCAAAGAAACCGATTTTGGTTGCCAAAGCTAAAGTTTGCTGACTGAGATTAGGAAAATACCCTGTTCTTGCTGGTATCTTCCTGTTTCCTACCTGAAATGTTATCAACCTCATTTACCTGGCCTAATGTTCCTTTGCCCAATGGTGGCATAGCCCAGTCAAGAGAGGGTAATAATGTTTCTTATGCCCCCACCTCACCCACCTTCTTTTCCTCCAACTTGTTTAAAGCATGTGCTGTTTTTCCCTCCTCTCCTGAAACGCTTCCTACATTTACAAAACAGTCAATCCGGGCTTTCTTCCAGTTCTGATCTTCACTACCCAAACCCCTCTGCCACTCCACCCACTAGTTTCCTTCCATCTTCATTTCCACCTCCTAATACGCATCTCCTTATATTCTGCAGGGGTCCCTTCTCCTCATCAGATGCAGCAGGTGCTACGAAGGGAAAGAGGAAAGGAAGAAAATGAGGCAGAGAACTGTTTATTGAGTTGCTCTTCCATGCCAGGCCCAGGTGTATATACACATTGTCATTATTTAATTCTCATAACACTACATAGTAGGCATTATTACCCTTTTTTAAATAGCTTAAGATCACACAGCTAATAAATGTAGGGCTGAGATTTAAATCTAATTCTATCTGAATCCAAATCTCGTTCTTTCCACATGATCACACTGCCTCCCATGAACTGAGGCATGTACTGACTTGCAGCTTAAAACAGTCTCAAATCCTAATGCATCTTTGAACAGAGACTATACAGAAAAGAAGGGCAAAGTCCAAAGTAGAATTTGAGCTAGATCTCAAGTTGGTGACTGGCCCAGATGGGGCGAACACCCAGAGGAGAGCTTTCCCTTGGAGAGAGACATTTCAGGTGGTTACAGGGATTCATATTAAACAATGAGCAGTAAATATGGGTGACTCACTGACCAAGTTCTTATGAATATTGAAAAGTAAATGGTTTCCAGTTGGTCCAGATAAAATCTGTAATAGATGATAGACAGAGAGACAGAGAACGGGTGACCTCTGGGATTCTCGGTATTGATTCAGTTAGGTCTAATGTGTCCATCAACTAAAAACTTGTTTAACAGTAATTTCCCACAGGAAGTTTTTCTATTTTGGGGTTTTTTCTCCAAATCATATTTATTATTTTTTCTCTGATTATTTAAAAGAAACTATAGGAAAACTAAAAAGTACTAAACAACACAATGAAAAAAATATATATATATAATTAATATAGTATATGTATTTGTGAATATAGCTGCTTTGTTTCTTTAAGATAAATTCTTAGATGTGAACTTTTTGGACGTAAAGTGTGGGTCATATTTTAAACACTTGGTAAAAACCTACAAATTCCCTTGTTGAATGGCCAGAGGACATGAATTTTAAAATGACAGACTGGAAATGCAAATAGCTAATAAGCCCAGGACTTTATTAGTAATTAAATTAACTTAAGGGACATATCATTTTTAACTATTGAAATAGAAGCTTTTCATTCATGTGATTTTTTTTTTTTTTTGACTTCAGGACAGGTTTAATTGCTCCAGTTAAGGATAGAGAGATAGCACCTAGAGTAGTGCTCCCAGCCTTGAGGTTTCAGTAGAACACTGACTTTCATTAAGGAAAATAGACCAAATATTGCTAATACAGAGCCACTGTGTTTTTCAGGCAAGTCAATTAGGAAAGCTCCTCCTTGAAAACGATTGAATAGTTCTCAGAAAAAAGAGAAGCCGTTGTTCCTCTGAACCACCCATGGACATTCCAGAGAAGAGGCAGATAGAGAGTTAGGTTCTAGAAGAGACGGCAGCAAGGAGCTAGGCCCTTACGCAGGTGGCGGTGGCCAGCAGAGAGGGTGCAATGAGCCCTAGGCCTCCCTGGTCCTAGGAGAACGCTCTGGACCAGAGGTCTGCGAGAAGAGGCTGGGTAATGCCAGCAGTCTTCACAGACAGACAGGCCTCCTCTGGACTGTAGCGCAGCTAAGGCTCCTCTTCCTCATACCAGCACTGTTCACTGAAGTCAAGGGAAAAGGCTGCAATCTCTCTAGTGGCTGAAACCACAGTCTGAGCCATGGGTTGTGTTACAGGTGTTGGTGAGGCCAAAACTCCCACGAATTGAATCTGGGGCCATGTGGCATGCTCAAAACACTCGGGTGGGTCCCATCCCTCTGGGTCCTCCAGATCTGGATGGCATCCTTGTGGGAGAATTTAGGCTCAGACTGGCCCACTGGCCATGAACTCCACCAGCTGCTGAGAGAAGAAATGCCCTCCACGTTCTTGGTACGACTTCAGGCAATCTTCGTTTCTCCACAGAAATTCTCTCATTCGTACAGTGAGGAACTTGTTGCTCTGAATCTGCTGATGAACAGCCTCCAGAATCAGTGGGTGAACAACTGCAGGCTTGATCGGGGCCAGAGTGAGGTGGAGAGCATGACGGCTCCGCAAGATCGAGGTCATCTGTCTCCTGCCATCAGAGAGCCTGATAAGAGACCCATCAGGGCTGCACTCCCCACCCTTCCTACTCTGGAGCCCTCATTCATTCGATATTGAGTGCCAGCGGTGCATCGGACACTGAGCAAAGGCAAAAAACAAAAAACAAAAACAAACAAAAAGCAAAAAAACCCCAAATAAAAACAACCCACCATAGACATGACCTCATGGGACATTTAGTCTAAAATACGTATACCATTTATTGAATTCTGTTTGCCAGGACTGTGCTAAGCACTTTATAAACATTACATCTAATCACCACAAAACTCTGTGGTAGTTATTGTTACCGACTGAATGAGGAAACAGATGTTCAGAGACTGACTCACATGTCACATGGCTACACAGGCTGAGGATTGAATCTCAACCTTGACTGACTCCAAAGAGCTCACCATCAGCTTCTGGATGAAGAGGATTCTTTCAGAATGCATTTCAAAAAATCAGTTCAGGGCTTCCCTGGTGGCGCAGTGGTTGAGAGTCCGCCTGCCGATGCAGGGGACACGAGTTCGTGCCCCGGTCTGGGAAGATCCCACATACCACGGAGCGGCTGGGTCCATGAGCCAAGGCCGCTGAGCCTGCACGTCCGGAGCCTGTGCTCCGCAGCGGGAGAGGCCACAACAGTGAGAGGCCCGTGTACCGCAAAAAAAAAAAAAAAAAATCAATTCAATGACTGGGTGTTGGTTAGGGTGCAGGGAAGTGGTGTTCTCATGTTGCTCGTGGCAATATAAATGGATATATCTTTCCTGCAAAGCAATCTGGCAAGATTATCATAAGCCTTAAAGAGTTTTCATCTTTACCTGAAATTCCATTTTTTGCATTCTACCCCAAGGAGAGAATCAGAAATGTGATCAAAGATTTATGTACAGACATACCTCAGAAACATTGCAGATTCAGCTCCAGACCACTGCAATAAAACTAATATAATAAAGTGAGTCACATGAATTTTTTTGTTTTCCCAGTGCACGTAAAAGTTATGTTTACACTATACTGTGATCTATTAAGTGTGCAATAGCATTATGTCTAAAAAAGAGTACATTCCTTCATTTTAAAATACTTTATTGTTAAAATATGCTAACCATCATCGGCACCTTCAGCAAGTCATTAATCTTTTTTCTGGTGGAGGGTCTTGCCTCGATGTTGAAGGCTGCTGACTGATCAGGTGGTGGTTGCAGAAGGGTGGGGTGACTGTGGTAATTTCTTAAAATAAGACGACAGTGAATTTTGCCCCATCGATTGACTCTTCCTTTCAGGAACAATTTCTTTTTAGCATGCAGTACTGTTTGATAGCATTTAGCCCACATAGAAGTTCTTTCAAAATTAGAGTCAACCTTTTCAAACCCTGATGCTGCTTTATCAGTTAAGCTGATTTAATATTCTAAATCCTTTGTTGTCATTTCAACAATCTTTCCAGCATCCTCACTGGAAGCAGATTCCATCTCAAAACACTTTCTTTGCTCACCCATAGGAAGCAGCTCCTCATCCGTTAAAGTTGTATCATGAGATTGCAGCAGTTCAGTCACATCTTCAGGCTCCACTTCTAGTTGTCTTGCTATTTCCAACACATCTGTGGTTACATCTGCCACCGAAGTCCTGAATCCCTCAAAGTCATCCATGAAGGTTGGAAACAACTTCTTCCAAACTCCTGTTAATGTTGATATTTTGGCTTCTTCCCATGCATCATGAATGTTCTCAATGGCATCTAGGATGGTGTATCCTTTCCAGAAGGTTTTCAACTGACTTTGCCCAGATCCATCAGAGGAATCACTATCTATGCCAGCTGTAGTTTTACAAAATGTGTTTCTTAAGTAATAAGACTTGAAAGTCGAAATTACTCCTTGATCCATGGGCTGCAGAACGGATGTTGTGTTAGCAGCATGAAAACAACACTTATCTCTTTGTACATCTTCGTCAGAGCTCTTGAGTGGCCAGTGTGCATTGTCAATAAGCAGTAATCTTTTTTTCTAAGCAGTAGGTCTCAACAGTAGGCTTAAAACATTCAGTAAACCATGTTGTAAACAAATGTGCTGTCATCCAGGCCTTGTTCTCCCATTTCTAGAGCACAGGCAGAGTAGATTTAGCATAATTCTTAAGGGCTCTAGGATTTTTGGAATGGTAGATGAGCACTGGCTTCGCCTTCAAGTCACCAGCTGCATTAGCGCCTAACAGAGAGTCAGCCTGTCCTTTGAAGCTTTAAAGCCAGGCATTGACTTCTCCTCTCTAGCTATGAAAGCCCTAGATGGCATCTTCTTCCAATATTAGGCTGTTTCATCTCCATTGAAAATCTGCTATTTAGTGGAGCCGCCTTCAGTAATTATCTCAGCTAGATCTTATGGATAACTTGCTGCTGCTTCTACATCAGCACTTGCTGCTTCACCTTGCACTTTTATATTATGGAGATGACTTCTTTCCTTAAACCTCATGAACCAACCTCTGCTATCAAACTTTTCTTCTACAGCTTCCTCACATCTCTCAGCCTTCAGAGAATGGAAAAGAGTTAGACCTTGCTCTGGATTAGGCTTTGGCTTAAGAGAATGTGGGAGCTGGTTTGATCTTCTATCCAGACCACTAAAACATTCTCCATATCAGCAATAGGCTGTTTCTCTTATCATCTGTGTGTTCACTGGAGTAGCACATTTAATTTCCTTCAAGAACTTTTCCTTTGCAGTCGCCACCTAGCTAACAGTTTGGTGCAGGAGGCCTAGCTTTCAGCCTATCTTGGCTTTCAACATGCCTCCCTCACTAAGCTTAATTATTTCTAGCTTTTAATTTAAAGAAAGACGTGTGACTCTTCCCGCACTTGAACACTTAGAGGCCACTTTAGGGTTATTAATTGGCCTAATTTCAATATTGTTGTATCTCAGGAAATAGGGAGGCCTGAGGAGAGGCAGAAAGATGGGGAATGGCTGGTTGGTGGAGCAGTCAGAACATGCATATTTATCAATAAAGTTTGCCATCTTATGTGGGCATGGTTTGAAGCACCCCAAAACAATGACAATAGTAACATCAAAGATCACTGATCACAGATCACCATAACACGTGTAATAACAATGAAAAAGTTTGAAATGTTGTGAGAGTTACCAAAATGTAACACAGAGACAGAAAGTGAGCAAATGTTATTGGAAAAACCGCGCCGATAGACTTGCTTGACACAGCATTGCTACAAACCTTCAGTTTGTAAAAAACACAGTATCTGCAAAGTGCGATAAATGAAATGCAATAAAATGAGGTATGCTTGTATAACAGCTTGAATATTTGATAATAAAAAATGAATATATATATAATATACTCTAACAATACATATTATTATAATTTATAATAATATATGTAAATATATAGAGAGTATATATATACAATTATATATTATTTAATGTATCAAATTAAATGACATAATGATATAATGTCTGGAATTTGCTCCAAAATAATCTGGACCAGGGGAGGAGAAATAGATTGAAGCTGGGTGATGGATACATTTAAGTTTATTATATCATATTTCTGTATAAAAAGGCTTAAGATATTTATAATGAAAGATGATTCCATCAAGCATTATTTATTACAGTGAAAAATATGCCATGAGACAAAATATACAGCCGTTAAAAGGGATGTTTTTGAGAAAAATTTAGTAACATGGAAAATGCTCTCAGAATGATGTAATCAGGGCACAAAACTGATAAAGTTTCATTTCAACTATGTAAAAAATGTAAAGGAAACGCACCAAAATGTTAATAGCAGGATTATGGTGATATTTATTTTCTTATTTATGTTCTTTTGTATTATTTTACGAATACTATTTATACTCAGAAAAAAAAAAGTAATGTACTGAAGAAAAAAGTCATTCTTTACCTCTAACAGGTCCCTTACTATTGTCACTGTCGGAGATGGGTCACTGGTCTGATTAGCCATCTGAGCCCATGTGACCTGTGTGGTAGTTTTTGGTTATATGTAAAGGAGCTTGTTGGAGAGGAAATAAAACAGCTGGCTTTGTCATTTATACCCTATGTTTCTGCAGGACACAGCCAGTTGTGTTTATGAGAGATATTTCCATTGTCAAGGAGTGACGCTCAAATTAAGAGCTCTGCTTAGTTCTATAAGTGTTTTGGAATTTTTTGTCATTAGAAACATTCCATTGATATTTTCATATATACATTCATTAAGTATTTAGTAAGAGCCTGCTCTGTGCCAGGCACCATGCTAGGTTTGGTTTAAAATATGAAAAGAGCAGAGTGCCCGCACTGAAGGAAGTTCAGTCTAATAGGAGAAACTGGTGGAGACAGTTATATCGTATAGAAAAGGCTGAGGTAGAGGTAAGCTCAGGACGAACCGACAAACCCAGAAGTCACTTGCTGCTAAGATCTTTCACTTAGCAATTAAACTTTTGGTATAGTATAAATGGTATGGTCTTTTTCATCACACAATTTAGATTAGATATTATTACTCTGCCCTTAATTTCAGGCTTTTATGATATTCCTAATGTGACTTTTTTAAATTGTCTGACTGGTTGGCCAGGATCTGACCTTTACATTCCAATCTTACATGTTTACTCCACTGCAAATAGTATTTTTTTCCTCAGAGAAGTATGATCATCATATTTCAAACACCACAACCTTCCTTGGTTCCCTTGCCTGCAAGCTGAATTTTTGACTGTAATTTGTCTTTATTATAGCATGAACTTTATAAAATAGAAGTCAGGGTAAAATTAATATGAGAAAATGTGGCGTTTTTTATTCTGGCACTCAAAACCAATGGCTTCAATTTGTAATTCAAAAAAAAAAAAAAAACTCTTACGGAAGCATTTTTCAAAAGAGTGTAAGATCAGCGAAAGCTATTGCTTATATCCTGCGAAAATGAGCTGCAGATCTGGTGATGCTTTCTAGAAATAGCATTAACAAAATTTTTATTTGGTATTGCTATAAAAAAAACCCACTAATCATCATTCCTCCCTCTATAAAATGCAATATTAATCAAATGGCTTAAATATCATGCTTAATTATCCTCTTTCACTTTCTGAGGATCTGATTTGAAACAAAGCACACAGCAGAAACTAAAGAGGAGGAAAAAATCGCTCAAGAGCAATTAAGAGCATAGAATTAGAGCTGGTGCTAAGAAACATGACTCAACCCGTAGGATTACAGAAAATCTCCTTGTAACATTAGTTCCATGGCTGTACCCATAGAACTATATTTTCTTCTCTTTGCCTCCTCAGAGATTGACTGAAGAAATCATTTTAAGTGGTTAACCAGCAATGGAACCAGAAAATACAGTTATTTTCTCAGAAGGCAGATTTTACGTTGAGTTTAGAGGATGCAGTTTGTATAATTTTAAATGATTAAAATGTAGATATGTCCCTGGACCCTACTAGATAGAAAAAGGAGTATTCAGAAAAATTAAGATTTGCATCCTGGGTTGTCTAATTCCATGTTCAAAGCCTCTGTCACAGTCCTGGCCATTTCCCCTGTCTGGGTACTGGGCTAGGCTCTAGGAGGTAAGAAGATAAGAACAAGATCAATCTTAGCCTGGAAGAGCTGACAGTTTATTTGGAAAGACAGATAAATTGCAAACTGACTACCACAAGGGAAAGGTAACCTCAGAGAACAGCTCACATGGTATGGGAGCAGTTTTATTTATTTATTTTTTCAATCAGATTTTTGCTAGTTTATTTTTTTTTGGTCACTGAAATCATTAAAACAATTTTTTAAACATCTTTATTGGAGTATAATTGCTTTACAATGGTGTGTTAGTTTCTGCTCTATAACAAAGTGAATCAGCTATACACATACATATATCCCCATATCTCCTCCCTCTTGTGTCTCCCTCCCACCCTCCCTATCCCACCCCTCTAGGTGGTCACAAAGCACCGAGCTGATCTCCCTGTGCTATGCTGCTGCTTCCCACCAGCTATCTATTTTGCATTTGGTAGTGTATATATGTCCATGCCACTCTCTCACTTCGTCCCAGCTTACCCTTCCCCCTCCCCTTAAATGAGAGATTTGGGGGCACTGACTCTGCTTGTTCTGGGATTGTGGCCACCAAGGGTGTCTGAGAATATTCACAGGAGAGACAGCAATTGAGCTGGGTCTTGAAGAAGGAAGAGGAGCCTTTCTGGCCTGGGGGGTGGGAGAGAGGATGAGTCTAGACAGAGAAATAACAGCATCTTCAAATAGATAGCACCATAAAATTGCTGGGCTGTGACAAGACCCCAAGATTCTAACCCTAGCAAACAGGTGAACAAGAAAAGGGGCTAATATAAGAAAATGAGGGAAGAATGGGATATGGTGAGTTTAGTTTGTAGCTGGTTGAATTTTAAGTATTCCAGGTGGAAATGTCCAACCGACAGTTGAATATATAACGTTGATCTGGAGCATTCAAAGAGGTAGTAAGTAGGGGTACAATTTGGAGTGATTGGTGAGTGATGATGGTTCAACCAGTAGAGACAGCTGAGATCACCCAGGGGAACATTTAATTCAAGAGGAGGAGATAGTGAAGGATGGCACCCTAGATCACCAACACTAACGAGCAGTCCTGTGGGGGTTACAACAAATGCTACTATTTATCTACATCATGGGTTAAATGGGCTGTTATGAGTTGGTCCAATACCCATGCCACCATTTATAAAGATTCCTATGTAAAAGTGCAGAGTGAGTTCAAGCAACTTACAAATAAATTGGACCACAACCTGTAAGTTGCTTGTGTGTACTTCCTTGTACTTATCCTAAATATACCATTTTACCCCATGGCTCCAGTGTCCTGGAACTTGGAAAGGAATTCCAGCCAACCATTTCCTGGAAACTAATGACCTGCCCACATACTTTATGTCTGTATTCCATTTGACACTATCTTCAGCCATAGCTTATATTTTAGCCCTACTTGGTTCATTTGTAGCTCAAGAAAGATGACATCCAACTTTTGCCATTAAAACAATCTCCGTGTGACTGTCATGTACTGGCCGTGGTGCTACGGGCCCTTTTTTCCCTCTGCCACTGTGATTGTCACCAGAGAAGGACTGTGGGAGTGGCGACTTTTTAAATCAAGTAGGGCTTTTCAGGAAACAATATTGGTGTTCAGTGAGCAATTGCTTGTGGTGCCAGGAATCTTGGTGTGGTGAGACTCTCAGAAACACCTTTCTAAGACCTCTGTGTGATACTGTTATTCTATAATTCTTTGTCTAGTTTTTATTAAAAATACTCGTGAAATGATCTGCTTTTTTAATTTTTTGTTTCAAGTCCATTTGAAAGAGTTAAACACTAAACTCTGCTCTCTGGTTTCTTTAACATGTATGACTATTATTAGGGACAGAAATATAATTACTATTGGCACTGAAGGGGTTCAGAATGAGCATCCCTGAGATATGCCACTTTGGCTTATGGACTAGTTTGAGCTGAAGTCAATTCAGGCCCCAAAGATTCAGGAAGAGCTGTTGCTGTTACTGTTGTTTTACCTCCCCCTGAACTGCCTAAAAGAATTTAGATGGAGGGTCTGGTCCAGGAAGAGAATTATCACCAGAGATAACTACAGAGAGTGTGGGCTACACGTGGAAACCTGGGGGAATCCAGCAGGACCTATCTGTTCAAAATCCTCTCTGTTCCACTCTCTCTGCACGGCGTGGTAAACATTTGTTCACCAGACATTGGCTCTTCCCATTTTCCTGTGAATTGTCTTCCTTCCCTTTGAAGCCACAGACCCCTACTGCCTTCTTCTTAGCTCAGAATACGGCATCTCAGCCTCAACTGCCTGACTTTCAGGGAGCCTCTCACTGTCTGTTGGGATCCCATACGTATGTAATTAAATTTGTTTTTCTTTTGTTAATCTGCCTTTTGTTAATTTAGTTACTAGGCCAGCCGAAAGAACCTAAATGGGTAGAAGAAAATTTTTTCTCCCCAACAGCACATACTGACTATACACAGTGTCTTTGGTTCTGTTCAGAAGGCACAAAAGAAGGAGCTGCTTCGTTCTGGAACCTCTGTGTCTTCCCAAATCTCTTTAGTTACTGCAGTAGTAATGCTACAGAACTGAGGAAGCCTCTGAGGGAGGACTTCTCTTAATAAATTAGTCTTAATGTGAGGGGGTGAGGGGTGAGAGATGTTCTTTCATGAAGCACTAGGCTGTTCCAGGAGTTCAGGGTAAGTCGCGGATGGTGGTGCTTGGCTGGAAACTCAGGAGGCCCAGGCCTGGCTGAGCAGAGAGCCAAATGCCTGGAGAAGAAGAAGAAGATTCTAGAATTTATACCTACCTTTGTATACTGTGAGTACCCCTGACCCCTTCAGGGCATACCAGTCCAACTTCCACCTCCAATCTGAGGGCCTTCTCTGGCCTCTGGAGCCCCCTTCAGCTGCCTACTTGGCAAGCAGGAAGTGAAGGAGAATTGCCACATCCCTGGGAGCAGCGTTCAACCAGTGATTGACAGGAGGTGGTATGTAGATAGCCCAGCTCCCTCACCTGGCTTGGACAGCTGACGTGTATGCTTTATACTGGCTTTCCCAGCAGGATTAAGCTCAGTGGCCCACCGTGGTAGCTGGTCTGACAGTACGTTCTTTGTCAGCCACCTTCCCTTCCTTGTCTCACTTTTCCTCTTTCCCCACTCATGTTTGCTTTCACTTCCCCAATAATCCCTTGCACTGGAAACTTTGGCTCAGGATTTACTTCTGTGGAAAGGTGAGAACTAAAATATGTCACCTTGTCTTTCAGAGAGAAAGTTTCAAGCCCCTGGCACAAATGCCCTCACACCTACAAGGTGGGCATGGTGAGCAGGAAATCAACGTGAAGGCATGAGGTGCTCCGGATTAGTGTGATGTCCAGAGCCCCAAGCAGGGTACTTAGACGACAGAGCTTGGAAGGACGCTGCTTACCCTGGGTTTCTTTCTCTGCGCTTGATGCTGAGTAGCCCTCTTCTGCCCATACATTCTTTCTCAACACTGGGATTAGTTCAACTAACAAGGGTTCCGTTTTCTAAATCACCATCACATTCCAGACTTGCTTCCCTGAGATGCTGCCAAGTCACCCTGATGGAGCATCCTGTCCACCCAATGTCTTGAGTTACATGTTCACGGGCAGTATCTTGGTTTCTTTCCTGTAGCTAAATATCTATTATTTCATGCGCCTGGCACCCTTGTCCCTTCTCCTAGGATCAGTCACACAATCCTCTATTCCAACCACATGATTCTGTGAGACCCACCAGGTCCAGCAGTAGAATCGAAGGACATCTGCTCATCACCTTCTCCTCCCAGACACAGCTGTTTAACAAAGGAATGTAAGGTGATGAACTGGAGACAAGAGTGGACGTCTTTGAACTTCTGATAATGGAGAAAGGTAGGCTAAAAGCTCTGGGAGGGGCTGAGGTCCAAGGAGGATCTTGGGTGTTTTTTAGTGTTTGACTTCGAACACACCGAGAACTTGGCAATCATCCCTGCTTCCTCCCTCCAATCTCTGTCACCCTGCTCCTCCCGTTGTCGACACCTGGATCCAAGTCTCCCCTCTGTTCCTGGATCACTTGAACAGCCTTCAAACCTCCTGCCTCAAGCCCCAGAACCTCTATTCTCCCGTTGCTAGACTGTTCTTTCTAAAATGCAGAGCTGATCTTCTCAGTCTCTACTTATAGCCCTTCTGTGAATTCCTGTTGCTCTCTGGAAATCATTCAAATCTTGATGAGGATTTCAAAACGGATGAGACACTTCTTGTTTGTGTCCCTGTCTACCTCCCCAGCCCTCTCTCTCCACTCAACTCTTTGAACAAAAAAACATGTGTTGCCTGCCATTTCCACAAACAAAGACTGTTGCCCGCCATCAAGCCATCTGCCACTGCAGTGCACCCTGAGGAGAATTCAGGATGGAGAAAAACAGGACACTGGCCCTAGATAGTTAAGATGTATGTCAAAGGAATGATTTCAATGAGCCCAGACTCTTGCATCTTCCCATACATAGAAAAACACTAAATTCATTAACTTGAGATGTGTGGTTTTTTTTATTAGCAGTCATCTTTTGGTGTTTGTTTGTTTTTATTTTAACAAAAACTTCTCTATATTGTGGATCCTCCCTTACCTCTCTGGAACAGTTCCTCAGAGCGATCTGAGAGGCTATCTCCTGGGCTACAATCTTCAGTGTGGTCCCTGAATAAAACATAACTGGCAACTTCTAGGGTGTACGTTTTTCTTCAGTTGACAGCTCTTTGCGTAACACGCTCTAGCTCTTTCCACTCCTGTAGTTGTCGAATGAGCTGTACTCACATTCATCTCGGTAACTTTGCATGTGCCATGATTCCCTCCTTATGGAATTCGCCATCTTCTTCCCTCTGCCTCCTCCTCTGGGACCTAATATCTCTTGCTGGTCCCTTAGGACTGAGCTGAAGTGTCACTTTCTCTGGGAAGACTTCCCTGATTCCCTCTCACCTAGATAAGTGCACCTGGTACTTTAGTATGGTGACACTTATCAAACCATTTTCTAATTGCTTATTGACCTGTGTCCCTGGAGCTCAACGGGGTATAGAAGCTGATGTCTAACTTTCCTGGAAAATTTCCAAAGTGAAAGGTGGCTAGGCTTCCCCTCAAGGCCCAGTGAGAAAAGAGGACTTTGGTGGGAGGGGTCTGTTCTCCAGGGTTTAGGTGGGACAAAGGTGCAGGATTTCTCCTGAACCAAGTACCTCAGAAGGTACCTGGGCTTGAGTCATTTGATGGAGTCCCAGTCTAAGGGCACTGCTCAGCAGGGTGTGATGACAAGAAAGAGTCTACATGGGGTTTGCCAATAGGACGGGTGAGGGGGCAGTTATAAGCAGTCGACCAGTTACTGTATATAGCACCTGAGAGTAAAGTGGTGGGAGATCCCTACCCAGGTCTCTGAAAACCTCACTTACAGGAAAAAGGAAAACTTTCCACCAGGGCCAGAAAAGTTAAATAAACTTGCTCAGGATTTCACAGCGAGGATGTGATAAAACTGGAATTTGACTCTGATTCCATGGGATCTGGTGAGACGGATGGCAGGCCAGGGGTGACTGGGAGAGACATCACAGTGGGGAGTGAAAGAACAGGTCAGCAAGATATCAAGATTTCCTGGAGGAGCAGGTGGGGAACAGAAAACAACATGGGTATCATCCCTTACAGATACAGCTTGAAAAACTCCCAGGGCAGAAAACTCAGGTACCCAGGAAGTGGGCACAGAGCTACTGATCTCCTTTGATTCCTGGATCACGTCAGGAGAACTGCTTTGAAGTGTTTCCTTGAAACACTAAGCCCCCACCCCACCCCCCGCAACACACACACATATTGAGTCTTAGTGAAGGGAAGGAAACAAAACCTGGCCAGCCTCCCAGGACATCTGAAGTCTGATCACTGAAGGCGCTTGGAGAAAGCCTACATCGATTGCCTTGTTCACCTTGTGCCAGAACTGCCAGGCCCCAGTGACCCACCTCAACCTGAAACCTGCCAAGCCTGACGCTCAGACTGGACCAGAGTCTCCCCGCGCGGAACAAGGGGTTGCCTGGAGCGGGGCGGCCCCAGTCCCTGCCGCGCGCCCCTCGAAACCCCAACCGCCCCGGGGCGCCTTCCGCCGGCTCCCTTTCCGATGGCGAGGCTTAAGCAGAAAGCAGGCGGATGAGTGTTTTTAGGGAAACAGCCTTGACGCCTGGCTGGAGTTTTATTTCTAGAGCGAGAGCGGGCTGGGGCCGGGGGTGGGGAAGCCCGCCGAGCCGGAGCGCGTCACGGTCGCCCGGAGAGACGCCGCGCCGCCCGATAGGCAGAGGCACTCGCACGCCCGCAGCCGGGTGGCGCAGCGGAGACACAAAAGTGCGGCCGGCGGCCCGGAGCGCGCCGATCGCGGGCGAGAGGCCGGCGGGGAGTGGGCGCCGGCCGGGCGCTGCGAGGCCGGGAGTCCCTGCGCACACAGCCCCGCGCGCTCCTCTCCCCGCGCCCGAGCGCACGTGCGCGGCCTGGCGGGACGTCCCGCCCGCCCCGTCCCGTCCCGGGCGCGGAGGCTTCTGCAAAGATGATCCCTTGGTGCGTGCTGCTCTTCCTCCTCGCAGTGGCGCGAGCCGCGGACGAGCAGAGCCCGCAGGCGGCCCTGGTGGGGCCCAACGCCTCGCACTTCTTCTCCTGGAACAACTATACCTTCTCCGACTGGCAGAACTTCGTGGGCCGGAGGCGCTACGGAGCCGAGTCCCAGAACCCCACGGTGAAAGCCCTGCTCATCACGGCTTACTCCTTCATCATCATCTTCTCTCTCTTTGGCAACGTCCTGGTCTGTCATGTCATCTTCAAGAACCAGCGGATGCACTCGGCCACCAGCCTTTTCATCGTCAACCTGGCCGTCGCCGACATAATGATCACGCTCCTCAACACCCCCTTCACTTTGGTGAGACCGCGAGGGCTGGGTTGGCGCTCCGCTCTCTCCTCTCTCTGTCCTCCTCTCTCTTGCTGTCTCGATGTCTCTCTTATTTCCGTTTCTGTCTCTCTCTGCGTCCCTCTCCCTCTCTCCACCCGATTTCTCTCCTCATTTCCCTGCCGGTCCCCCTCTTCTGCCTGTCTTCCTGTCTTCATCTTTCTTAGTCTCCTCTCTCTTGCCCTCTCATCTCTCATTTCTCATCTCTCAACACTCTCCTCTGTTGGTCTGTCTCTTAGTGTGTCTGTCTCTGTCATTCTTTGTTTGTCTTTCTGCCTGTCTGTCTCTCGGGGGTCTGTCTCTCTTCTCTCTCTCGGTGTCTTCATCTTTTTTTTCCTCTCTGCGACTCTGTCTTTCTCTGTCTCTGTCTCTCATCATCTTCTAAGCCAGCGCTTCTGCAGCTCATGGCATTGGGGTCAATGAATCGAGTGTCTGCAGCCAGCTGTGAACAAATGACCATTTCCTGTTCAGTGTCACTGAGCATGAATCTGCTTGACGATGGTGCAGTAAATCGAAGCCCCTTGAAATTCCAGCATAGATTGTTAGGTCAATTACCCCCCACCACCCCGCCTCCCAGCCGGAGTACAGCCCATTAAATGCCCCAGCATGGGATGCTGCTTTGCACCAAGCTGAAATATCAAACCGTTGCTAGTTGTTAATGGAACCATGAGTGAATTTTCCTAAACCACTTATTTAAATTGCATTTGCTTTCTGTGGTTTGACGGCAAAGTCTGTGTGTGAAGACTGTGTTGTGGAAGAGATGAGGGTTAGGTGGGCTTGGGCCCCAGAGCTGGGGGCATTCGCACAGGGGTGGTGGGTGAGCCCCCCTTCTCGCTCCCATGACCTCCACCGAGCCCTGACTGCTGGGCCTTAGGGGTGTCACTTCTCTCCCTCCGTGACTTGGGACTGTGATACTCATGGATGCTTGAGACTGGGAGGGCTATGACCAAGTAATCATCGTGACAGTTACACCTTGTATTTCTGCAGCATGAGTTACATTTTTCCAATTTCTGGAATAGTCTTTTTGATACTTGAGTTATTACCAAACCATATCTGTTCATATCTCTTTCTCTCTCTCTCTTTCTCTTTCTTACACACACACACCACACACTTGACCAGAAATAACAGACAAGCAAAAAGAAGAGGGTGAACTCCCACAAGCCTATCCACCTGTGAATGTCCTTCCAACCCTTATGTTTAAAAACTACATTTTCTCTCGTCCTCACTATGAGAACTTCACTCACATTTTGCAGATAAGGAAACTAGGGCACAGAGAGGTTCATTGCCTTGTCCAAGGTCATTTGGCTAGTAATTGGCAGAACCAGGATGAGAATTACTTCCCCTGTCTCAAGTGCAGCCAGAGGTCTGTCCACTAAGCCACTCACCTGGGACCTAGCAGGCAGGGCACCCTCGGACCACTAATCCAAACCATGGACTTCTCCTGCTCTCCTTCCTGCCTACATTTAACAGATTCCTGGTCACTCAGGATGTTCTGACTAGCCAAGGACGAAGGGACTTCCAGATACCCCCGCCCCCCCACACACATACACACACGCTCTCCCCCTGCTGCCTTAAAGCACAGGACAATGCATCTCTGGCTCCTCCTGGATCCCCCTTGGCTTCTGACTTGACAATCTGCAGTGCTGGGGTTGGACTGGGCCACCCGGGATGGGAACTGGGAAGCCCCAGGGTATGGCCCTATGCTGCTGCCCAGAACAGGATGCATGGCTGGATCTGCGGCAGACACAGGGCAGGTGGGGAGGGAGGCCAGGCTGCGGCTGAGAGCTGACAGCCCCTACCCGGAGGATGTCCTGCAAGAGAGGGGATGTCAGCGTCCTGAGAACCCAGCCCCCGCTCCCGGTTGATCCAAAGCAGCTTGGCCTTCAACCTGACCCGTGCAACCACCCCAATCCAAATTCCTGTCAGAGCTTCCAAGGCTCTTGCAACCAGGGGCGGGTCTTCTAAGCCCTCAGCCAGGCTCCTTGAAGGGGTAAGATGTCCTGCCCTTGGGCTGGTTGGTGACGATATCCTTCCTCCCTGGTCTCCCTTTCTGTCCACTTTACACTCTACGTCGGCATGAAGTCCAGGTCTGGTCATCGAGAGAAAAGCAAACAGTTATTCACAACTCCCACGGCAGAGCCGTACACAGAATGTGGTGGAGCCTGGAGAAGGTGATCATTTACTTTGACCTGCCAGAGTCCCACGACAGGGTCAAAGGAGACTTTTCAGGGCACGTGGCATTTCGAAGAGGCCAGGATAAGTAGACATTTCCCAGGCCTAGATGAACGTTCATTGCAACAAAGGCAAGGGTGTCCAGGTTCACGGTGTGTTGAGGGAACGCTGAGCGATTCACTGTAGCTGGAGCAGCGGAGGCAAGAAGGCCAGCGGAGGAGGCAGCAGGGCAGGGGGAAGCAGAGGTGGCCGGAAGGGAAGGCTGGGGCAGGGCTGCGAGCGGGCCTGGGCGCTCGTAAGGCATCTGGCTGTCTCTTGAAGGCCATGATGATTCTAAGCAGGCGTCTGATTTTTGATTAAGAAAATGCTGTCAGCAGCGTGAAGGCTGAATTACAGGGGGACAGACTAGAGGACAAGGAAAGCCGTCTGGAGGCTATCATGGTCCAGGTGAGAGATGATGGGGGATTCCACTCGGGCCACGGCCTTGGGACTGAGGAAGAGGGGGGATGGATTTGGAAACCCTTCGAGGTAGCACTGGTCGGCTTTGGTGATTCATTGATTGTGGGAGGCGAGAAGTAGGAGTAGCTAAGGATTTCCTGTTCTGTCATGTTTCTGGGCCGCTCCGCCCTGCCTATTCCAGAGAGAGTAGTGTCCACGGTCTGCTGTCCCAGGGTCATGATCAGACCAGACTTGTCCCTCGTGACTCTCATCCACACATTCCAGCCAAACAGTTCCAACCCTTGTTCCCCAAACAGGTCCTGGGATTTCTGACCTAGTGCCAAGCCCTTTGTTCTTATCTCCCCATGGGCAAATCCTATCTGTTCTTTAACGTTCATCTCAAATGTCTAGTATGTTATAATAATGCAGTTAATAGTGTTAAGTACTTGCTATGTACTAGGCACTGTCGTACCTGCTTTACCTGTGTTATCTGCCTTACATGTGTTTGAGTGTCATAACAATCATGTGAACAAGGGTTAGCCCCATTTTACAGATGAGGAAAATGAGGCTCATTGGGCCTAAGTGCCTTGCCCAAGGTGGCAGCTATCACTAGCAAATACTCTGCTGTAAATCACTACGCAATATTCTTCCTCTCGAGCTGACCTGCTCTATTTCTTTCGGTGTCTTCTCTCGTTCTCTCTGCCTCAGCGCACTCCCACCCCACCTGGTGGCCCTTTGTCTGGGCCTTCTGTAGGGCACTGACTACTTTCTGTCTTGCATCTGAGATACCCGAATCCTCCTCTGCCCACATTGGAAGCTTCTTGATCAGAATCAAGGCCTGATCTCTCTTGGGCGTGGGGCATTACTCACGGGAGCTCAGGAGCTGAGTGAGTGAGCAAATAGCCATGGAGGATGTGGGGCGAGGCCTAAGTCTGCTCCCTGGACCCCACATGCCCTGGGAGCTTTTCTTCTCTCCCTGCCCAGACCCTGGTCCCTGCTCCCAGCTCTGCAGGCCCCTGGGACTCCTTTCCAGATGACGTGTTGCAGGACTGCTTAGCTAGGGTTCCAGAGCACAGCCCACGTGCTGTGTTGTGACTCTTCAGATGTGTCTCCTCCATGAGTCTGAACTCATATGAGCCTAAAATGAATTTTACTATTACCATAAAAATGCTATTTCTAATCATATCTTTCTAGCAATCTGCCAGACGTGTTACACACTTTGTAGCCTTTTTAAAGTTATTTCATTTTTAAATTTACTTATTTTTTATTAAGTAGTTTTTGTTTTGTTTTGTTTTTTTGTCTTTTGGCTGCGTTGAGTCTTCGTTGCTGCGTGCAGGCTTTCTCTAGTTGGCGGTGAGCCCGGGCTACCCTTTGTTGCTGTGCGCAGGCTTCTCAATGCAGTGGCTTCTCTTTGTTGCACAGCACCGGCTCTAGAGTGCAGGCTCAGTAGTTGTGGCGCACAGGCTTAGTTGCTCCGCGACATGTGGGATCTTCCTGGACCAGGGCTCGAACCCGTGTCCCCTGCATTGGCAGGCGGATTCTTGACCACTGCGCCACCAGGGAAGTCCCTGTAGCCATTTTTTTTTTAAGTTGATTCCTACAATAAGATACAAGGTAGAGATTTTTAAGCCTTTTTTTTTTTTGTAAATGAGTAAACTGAGGTTCAGAGAGGTTACCTACCTTGCCAAAGGTCACACAGCCAGAAAAGATTAGAGGTGGGAAATCTAACTCCAGAGCCCATGTCCTTCCCACACTGTCCTGGCACTGAACAGGGCCCAGCCATAACAGCAGGGTCAGGGTTTGTTGAACTGAATGATAGAGAATGAGTCATGCTGGAGATAAGCACGCGTGACCCACAGTCCAGCAGCACAGAGGAAGAAGGAGGAGGGGGAGAAGGCTCCTGTGGGATGCTCCTCAGAGACCACAGGGAGCGAGGGTCAGTGGCAAGGCCTGTCTGTCTCCTGACTTTTCTGGGCTCGTCTCCAGGTCCGCTTTGTGAACAGCACGTGGGTGTTCGGGAAAGGCATGTGCCATGTCAGCCGCTTCGCCCAGTACTGTTCCCTGCACGTCTCAGCCCTGACGCTGACAGCCATCGCCGTGGACCGCCACCAGGTGAGGGCACCCACCCCCCGATGCCCTGTCCTTCCCTCCGGCTTTGCTCTCCAGGGGGCTGAAGGCAGTGTTTTAGCCCACGTTTCAGTGAGCGTATTTGTCTTCTTATTGACCGCTATGAGCATTAAATTAGGCATATAGCCCCTAAAGTGGGGCTAAAATAGGCATATAGCTCCCTTTGTGCTACGGGCTGCAAAACATTATTCCACGTTTGTTGCTCCAGTGAAGACTCGCTGCTGGCATTTTGTGTGTCAGAAATGAACGAGTTTGTTTTGGGGGGATTGAAAAGCAGATCTGGAAAATCACAGATGAAAAGAGAGTGGCAAATGCAGGTCCGAGGCAAGGCTCCTGGCCGGGATATGAGATGGATATTTCTGGACCCAGGTTGTTGAAGAGGTAAACAAGCTGAAGGGGGATGGGCAGGTGGCAGGCGCAGGTGTCGGGTGGGGTAGGGAGTCCCAGCTCACTGTCCTGCTCCATCGGATTCACATGGGTCGATATGGTGAGGGGAGCTGGAAAGGACCTGAGGGCGCCCATGGCCTCTGACTGAGGCTTATACTCCCTTTATCAACCTGAACCACGATGGCGTGTGAGGGGCAAGGATGGCAAAGTCCAGAATGGAGATGTGCTGGGCAGCTTCTAAAGCCTAGTCCATTCCTCCCATAAAACCTTAAAAAATTGGGAGAAGACTTTGGGAGGACACAGCAGAATGTCCAGTGTGTCCTGGGATGGCATCCTGAGACAATGGTAGCTCTTTATGACCTCTCTTTCTGACCCGACTCACCTATCCCCAAACGGCTTTTTCAAGAAATAATGACTCTAATCTTGCAAGCTAAAAGTGTTCATCAACAGATGAATAGATAAAGAAGATGTGGTATATATGTATAATGGAATACTACTCAGCCATAAAAAAGAATGAAATTTTGCCATGGATGGATTTGGAAGGCATTATACTAAGTGAAATAAATCAGCCGGAGAAAGACAAATACTGTGTGCTACCACTTATATGTGGAATCTAAAAAAATACAGCAGACTAGTGAATATCACAAAAAAGAAGGAGACCCGCAGATACAGGGAACAAACCAGTGGTTACTAGTGGGGAGGGAATGGGGGAGGGGCAATATAGGGGTAGGAGATTAAGAGGTACAAACTATAGCTTATTATAAAATAAGCTACAAGGATATGTTGTCCAACATGGGGAATATAGCCAATATTTTATAACTATAAATGGAGTATAACCTTTAAAATTGTGAATCACTATATTGTACACCTGAAATTTATACATTATACGTCAACTATACTTCAATTTAAAAAAAGAGGAATAATGATTCTAATCTTAAAATCAGGATGCTGTTAAATTCCCAAGTCTTTATTTAAACCTTGTAGGAGAATTGATTGGCATACAGTAGCAATCAATTCCAAGATGCTTTTCAGCCCAAAGCCTCTAACAATGGTTTAATTTGGGGCTTGGGAAAGCTGAAATTGCCCCACTGCAATTTTAGAAATGGCTTTCAGAGACAATGTGGTGAACCCCCAAATAAAGGGCAATGCAGCTTCCCATGATAAGTGGTGAGAGTCTCCTCCCGACCTGTGTCGCCTTCAGACCCCTCGGAGCCCTTTGTAACTTAAAGGATCTGGAATCATGGGCAGATGAGATGAGATCCTGAGGTGCCACGGCTGCTCCTGTGCCAGCCTCGCTGTGGGTGTCATGGGAACAGACCTCCCTCTTCACTGCTCCCCCATCCTCTCACTGCACCCGGCTTCTGCCACGCATGACCTGCAAGAGGCATTTTTTAAAAATTAATTAATTTATTTATTTTTGGCTGCATTGGGTCTTCCTTGCTGCGTGCGGGCTTTCTCTAGTTGCGGCGAGCGGGGGCTTCTTTTCGTTACGGTACACGGGCTCTAGTTGCGCGGGCTTCAGTAGTTGCAGCACGCGGCCTCAGTAGTTGTGGCTCGCAGGCTCTAGAGTGCAGGCTCAGTAGTTGTGGCGCACGGGCTTCGTTGCTCCGCGGCACGTGGGATCTTCCAAGACCAGGGCTCAAACCCGCATCCCCTGCATTGGCAGGTAGATTCTTAACCACTGCGCCACCAGGGAAGTCCTGCAAGGGGCATTTGAACTGCCTGGAGTCTCTGAGTCCAGATGACACCCTCTCTGTACCCCCGTGGGCTGGACAGTGTGGTGGTGCAGCTCAGGGGCTCGAAAATGAGTTAAGGGGTACTTGACTCTAAGTAGGACCTACCTGCCTCATTGTGACAAGTGAGCTGCATCGTCTGTATTTCTTAGTTGCTTCAAACTGTCTTCAGCCAGTGATGCCCAGTTTGCTTGTCTTCCAGGTCATCATGCATCCGTTAAAACCCCGGATCTCAATCACAAAAGGTGTCATCTACATCGCAGTCATCTGGACCATGGCGACCTTCTTTTCACTTCCACACGCTATCTGCCAGAAATTATTTACCTTCAAGTACAGGTGAGATAAACTAGTGGGGAGCAGCCTGGGGATCCGGAGAACCTTGACGGAGGGAAATCTGAGCCCCCTCTGAATCTCAGAGTTACCAGTACCTGCTGCGCTGAGCTGTTCTCTGTCTCCTTCCCATCCTGTTGCTTCTAGGCCCGTGCGTATCCTCTGCACTTTTTCTGCTTTTTCTCATCTTTTCCTCGCAACACTTTTAGCTTCCTCTTTAGTCTCTGTCCCTTTGTCTGTAAGGTCAAGGCGATAGCAATCAGCTTCTGCCACTGAGGACAGGTACTAACCCAGACTGAGATTCAGAATCACCCAGGCCCTGTTTAAAATGGTGATGTTTAAATTCTCTCCCACAGCCTACAAACATGTATATCTCTAAGTGTCTCAGGCAGGATGCTCTACCCCCCTCCCCACTACCTCCCTTCTATCATATGCTTTGTCCTGTGCTCTCACAGAATGGAAAGCACTCAGTGTCTTGAAACTTAAACACTCATGCGTGCTGCCAGTCAGTTAAAGGTGATCTCCCCTGTTAGACTGTGAGGTTGGGGGGAGCTGGCGCCATTTCTGATTTTGCCATCTTGGTGTCCCTAGCGTCTATATTACTGTCTCACATCATGAGCTCTCTGTACGTAGTTACTGAATGAATGAATGAGCTTAGAGTGATCTTCATCAGTTCATTGTTGTTTCAGCTGAAGTTCCATAGAAACAGATCCTGAGATAAAGGAAGGTACATGTGCCTGGGAATTTTAAGAAAGTGCTCCCGGGGTAATGGGTAAGGCAGTGGAGAAGCTGGACAGCAAATGGGGAGAGACCAAGGGAGGGTGTGGTTTGCAGGGGGAGCTCTGGAGCAGACTGCTAACACAGAGTTTGCCTGCTTTGAGCCAAGGGGGCTGGGCTTTTGTATTCCAGGCCTTCCTGGGGGAAATGGAGACACGTGGCCACTTCTGGCTCGTAATGGATCTGTGGAAAGTATCGGGTAGTCCTAGGCCCCTAGAAGATCACGGCTGACAGCTGTGTCTTGTCAGGTGGGCCGGAGCTGGGGGGCCTGGTGCTCCAGACCAGTAAAGGGGATCTAGGGGGTGCACTGCCGGCAGGTCTTACCACGTGCTGCCTCACCTGAGACATACGTTTACGTACACTCCTGTGACATAGCGGGATCCAGAGAACAAGCTCTGAAGGCCAATTTCAACTAATTTATAAAGTCTCTGTCCCCGAATTCTAGGCTATCGAATGAATCACATACCCACCCCTTCCCAGCATTCAGACTCCCCAACTGCCTTCATATATGGAAGGCTATTTCTTTTTTCTGCTAACAAAAGCGAAGAGAGTTTTCTTTCTTTCACTAGTGATGGCCAGCTGCACCTATAACAACATCAACAAGCTACATGGTATGATGGAAAAAAAAGTAGCAATTTTGAGTTGCTGCTCAGAGATGTTACAGTATGAAAACCCTGCTCGCACCCAGAGTCTGGACATTTAGATAAAGACCAGAGCTTAGGATTCCTGCCACAAGTCCCCACCTTGCTTTTCCCGGGGCATCTTTTTTTTTTTTTTAATTATTTTTATTTATTTATTTATTTGGCTGCGTTGGGTCTTCGTTGTGGTGCGCGGGCTTCTCATTGAGGTGGCTTCTCTTGTTGCGGAGCACGGGCTCTAGGCACGCAGGCTTCAGTAGTTGTGGCACGCGGGCTCAGTAGTTGTGACTCACGGACTCTAGAGCGCAGGCTCAGCAGTTGTGGCGCTCGGGCTTAGTTGCTCCGCGGCATGTGGGATCTTCCCAGACCAGGGCTCGAACCTGTGTCCCCTGCATTGGCAGGCGGATTCTCAACCACTGCGCCACCAGGGAAGCCCATCGGGGCATCTTTTAAAATGACCACTTGTGAAAAATTAGTGACCTCTGCCCCAACCACCTTATAAGTAACAGGTGTTTGCTACCCTGGTCTCTCTCTCCTGCTCACCTGTGACCTGGGAGGGAGGACTGCCCTTCTCCTGGCTCATAGTGCCCCCATTCTGGGATGTAAGAAATAGTCTTGTGACTTCCTTTGTGTGAGTGTATTGAAACTGCGCCTTCAATCAAAACAGCCCCTGGGTTTTCGCTTCCCCAAAGTGGAAGGAAGCTGCTGAGGGAGCTCCCTGCCACCTCATTCAGCAAATGATAATCTTCATATTCTTAACCCACCAGCTCTGGGTTTTCCAACATACACAGATGTCCCTAAAAAATTTCAAGAGGACTGGGTACATTCCATAGAAAATAAGTACCTTTTGTCTGAGTGGCTGAAGGTGTATGAGTTCAGGCATTGCCACTCACATTCTCAAGATGCATTTCTTTGCCCCATTCCTTGGATCCGCTCTGGAATGGGAGTAGGTAGTACAATGGGAAATTCCAAGATTTCCTGAATCCATCATGCTCCCAGGATGAGTTAATTCTAAGACTAGGAACACCAGTGTTGCATTCATTCATTGAACAAATATTTATTGGGTGTCTATTCTGGGCTAGGAATAATACAAAGTAAAGAGGACACAGAGTGATCTAGGTGTATTTCTCTTTTTTAAAAATTGAAGTACAGTTGATTTACAATGTTGTGTTAGTTTCAGGTGTACAGCGAAGTGATTCAGTTATATATATATATATATATATATATATATATGAGTGTGTGTGTGTGTGTATATATATATAAATTCTTTTTCAGATTCCTGTTGATTATCTATTTTATATATTGTAGGGTGTATATATTAATCCCAAACTCCCAGCTTATCCCTCCCCCCCGACCTTTCCCCTTTGGTAACCATAAGTTCGTTTTCTATGTCTGCGGGTCTATTTCTATTTTGTATATAAGTTCGTTTGTATCATTTTTTTTTAGATTCTACGTGGAAAGCAATATCATATGATATTTGTCTTTCTCTGTCTGGCTTTCTTCATTTAGTATGATCATCTCTAGGTCCATCCGTGCTGCAAATGGCATTATTTCTTTTTTTTTTTTTTTTTTTTTTTTGCGGTACGTGGGCCTCTCACTGCTGTGGCCTCTCCCGTTGCGGAGCACAGGCTCCGGACACGCAGGCTCAGCGGCCATGGCTCACGGGCCCAGCCGCTCCGTGGCATGTGGGATCTTCCCGGACCGGGGCACGAACCCGTGTCCTCTGCTTCAGCAGGCGGACTCTCAACCACTGCGCCACCAGGGAAGCCCATTATTTCATTTTTTATGGCTAAGTAATATTCCATTGTATATATGTACCATGTCTTCTTTATCCATTCATTTGTCGATGGACATTTAGGTGTATTTCTTACCTATGTAGAACGCCCAGCCTAGTGGGAGAGCTGAAAATGTAATCAGATAATTAGGCTGCTCATCACATGTGCTGTAACAGACGGATGTACCAGGAGCCCAGTGGAGGGAGAGGCCAGTGGTTCCTGGGATGGGGCTTTTCCACGCTGATTTCACACCCTCCTTCTCTATCCCTCTCCCTCTCCCTCTCTCTCTGTCTCTCTCTCCCCTGCCCCCAGTGAGGACACTGTCCGCTCCCTGTGCCTGCCAGACTTCCCTGAGCCAGCTGATCTCTTCTGGAAGTACCTGGACTTGGCCACATTCATCCTGCTTTACATTCTCCCCCTCCTCCTCATCTCCGTGGCCTACGCCCGTGTGGCCAAGAAGCTGTGGTTGTGCAACACCATTGGGGATGTGACCACGGAGCAATACCTGGCCCTGCGACGCAAGAAGAAGAAAACCATCAAGATGCTGATGCTGGTGGTGGTCCTGTTTGCCCTCTGCTGGTTCCCCCTCAACTGCTACGTCCTCCTCCTGTCCAGCAAGGTCATCCACACCAGTAATGCCCTCTACTTTGCCTTCCACTGGATCGCCATGAGCAGCACCTGTTACAACCCCTTCATCTACTGCTGGCTCAACGAGAACTTCAGGGTCGCGCTGAAGGCATTACTGCGCGTGTGCCAGAGGTCGCCCAAGCCTCGGGAGGAGCGGCCACCCTCCCCAGTCCCCTCCTTCAGGGTGGCCTGGACAGAGAAAAGCAGCGGCCGCAGCGCTCCACTAGCCAACAGCCTCCTGCCGTCCTCCCAGCTGCAGTCTGGGAAGACAGACCTGTTGTCCGTGGAGCCTGTCGTGGCAGTGACCTAGAGGAGGAGAGCAGGAAGGGGCGGGGGGCAGGGCTCTGTCTCCAGATGAGGCTGGGAAAGGGCCTGAGGGAGGACAAAGCCTGGAAAACAGCCTGTCCTCACACCCCTTCACATGCTGGAAGCAGTTCCTGAAGAAGCCCAAGGACGTTTGAGTGCCTAGGCAACGCTGCCCAGGCTCCTCGACCCGATAGATGGGAAAACGAAAAGACAGCACCCAGCTTGACACGTGTTTGTGAACTCCTGTCTGAGACATGCTGGTACCCTGAGCCAGGGGACCCAGGACGGCTTCAGCCCCCATGGGGGCTGAGTCGGTCAACTGCCTACACCTGTCAGGCAGCTGCCTTACAGCCCTCCCACCACTGAGCACCCACGAAGGACCCTGGAGTCAGACGTGCGGAGTGGCTGACCCAGATGCACAGCTGTGCTTGAGAGAGGCCCGTCAGCCAGTGAAAGGTCAGTGAACCAGAGCCGGCGTGGAGGTGTGTATGCCTCGCTTTCTGAAGTCGCTGGAGCTGGCTGAGTCCCGGTTCTGTGGCGGCCCAACACGTGACAAGAAAATACCGCGACTGGGTTCCTTAATATAAAGAGGAATTACTGAGTTTCCTTAAAACAAAGAAACACTATTATGGAAACTTTGGAACATTCAGAGAAGCACGAAGAAGAAAATAAAAATCACCCCCTTCTCCCTCCAACTTCTGATAAGTTCTGTCAAAATACTGTGGCTTTCTTTGCAGCTTCTTTTCGTGTGTGTGTGTGTGTGTGTGTGTGTGTGTGTGTGTGTGTCTATGATTTTCATTTCATGCTGAATTACACTTCTCCATTTAGAAGTAAGCAAGAAACTGGGCATAGCCGAGAACTCCTGAACCCCTCTCCCGGGAATAGTGTCCACCAGAAGATTTCGAAGATGAGGTGTGAGAAGAGCCCAAGGGGAACACCGTCCCAGAGCGGACAGACTGCCTTCATCCCGCAGCCAGTGGTGGCAAGGGCCCGGCTGAAGGACCTCTCCTCGGAGGGTGGCCATTGTGATGAACCGGGAATAAAACTCATCCAGGAGGCATAATTCCTCCTCTCCTGCAAGCACACAGAACAAGAGGTGGTGAAATACTGCCCTGCTTTTGCAGGAGATGAGGGAGCAGGCTTTCCAACATGCTGGAAATACCCGTGCTTAGACACCTCATCCTCCCAAGCTGTCTGGTCAGGCCACTTCTCCTCCATGTCATCTGAATAATAAGGCTTCTTCACGCCAGTTCTCATAAGACGACTCACTGTCAACATCACTCTCTCACGTGTCACTTATCAAACCCTATGGCATCGTGATGGTCCTTACTGACTCAACTTGCCAGAGAAATCTCATTCCAGAGACAATGAGTGTTTTCATCACCTTCCATCTGGCCCTGAGTGACTCACTGTGTCATCCAGCAGAGAGACGCATCAGGCAGGAGAGAGCTTCCTTCACCAGCCCTAAACAACTGCCGCTCTCACACTGGTTTGAGGTTTCTTTCTAGCACCAGAGAGATCCTGAAAGCAAAGCATGGTCATGGAGCTAAGAGGGAAACTGAGGCTCAGGGAGAAGGGGTTTGTCTAAGGTTCACTTAGATCTCTTAGCTGTTAATTGAACCTGAACTTGGTCATATCATCTGCTTCTCTGGAAGGAACCATGGGGGTTCATTATCCTATTCTCTCTATTTACGAGGATGTTTGAAAATTTTCAAGACGTAAAGTTTAAAAAATAATCTTCTGAACAGTGGATAGAAAAGTGACTTTCATGGGACACAGAGAGCCTTTTAAGCCCATAGGGATCCCCAGGTGGATTTTTTTTCAGACCAAGTGGCTCCCAGGCCTGTGTGTATTGTCTCTTAATGCTGCCATGGAAATTCTTACCAGAAAGAGAACAGGCGACAGGGTTACAGAAAATTTGTCCTGCTCTGAAATCACGGGGAAGGCTTCACTTTGTTCCTTCCTCTCTGAGGGCATCTAGAAATTCTGCCAAGTTCCAGAGAAGGCTCTTCTCTGGTGGAAGACCCTCCCCACTGATGGCTCATTAAGTCTGGGTCTCCTGTCAGCTCCCTGTCTCCCCCCACCCCACGTTCCCTGTGTGCCTCAGAGCAGAAGTGATTCGTGTTTGTGAATGTGACGTGTGTAAAACTGGAATCTTTCCACTGTGCTGTCATGAGGACTTGACTGTAAATTGCTCCCGTCTCAATAAAACACATAGTGGGTGTGTGGCCTGTGCTTCCCGGATTTGTGATGAGGCCACAGCTGCTGACCTTTCAAATGGGGATCCACGAGGATTAGATGAAGAGAGCGTGGAGAGCCTCGGCCCTCACCTCTACATTTCACAGCTGCGCAAAAGCCCAAACACTGAGCGGGTTGAAAACCTCTGGTTAGTGCCTTCTTCCACAGAGCTGGCTGCCGAGGCCCCTCTTTTGTGAAATCTGTGAAATGAATCTGTGCTGAGTGATTTAAGCCGGGACTCCAGCTGTTCCTTGGTGATTCAGGAGGAGGCGAAGCTGCCGCTCCCACGGGCAGGGGTACCACGTGCCTGTTCACAGGGTTTCTGCCCCCCTGGACCTGGGCTCCCCTTGTCCGACCAGCTAAGCTGGGTAGGAGCCTCTGTAAGCGGCTCCTTGCAGGAAACCGCCCTCAACAGGAAGCCCCTTTTCTTGTCACGTTAGCAAAGCTATATTGTAACTGACTCTTAGACCAGGCATCCGCATGCTCCGCTCATCTCTGGCCCAAGCACGCCTTTCACATCTTTTGATCACACAGTACCTTGCCTAACGTGTGGGTTCTTTTTGTAGATCAGAGAAGTAGAAACGAAGAACAAGTACTTAACAGATGACCAGATCTCTTCCCTAGCTTCCCCTTCAGTAATCTCGTGAACAAGATAACATCTAGAGGAAGGTCAGGAGGAGCTGATGAGCCCGCACGCAGCGGGGAATGTCCACGACTCTGACCCCCTATCTCAATGATTAACTGAGATTACTTCCCTGTTCCCCTTTAAATCTTTCATGGCCAAGCAGAGTCTTTGGAGGTGGTTTCTGGGGACACCGAGTGTACCATCTCCCCAGATTGCCGGCATTCTGATTAAAAGCATCTTTCCTTTCTACCAACAGTTGTCTCTCTCCCTCTCTCTCTCTCTCTCATATTGACTTTTTTTTTTTCTTTTTTGGCGGTATGCGGGCCTCTCGCTGTTGTGGCCTCTCCCGTTGCGGAGCACAGGCTCCGGACGCGCAGGCTCAGTGGCCATGGCTCACGGGCCCAGCCGCTCCGCGGCATGTGGGATCTTCCCGGACCGGGGCACGAACCCGTGTCCCCTGCATCGGCAGGCGGACTCTCAACCACTGCGCCACCAGGGAAGCCCTCATATTGACTTTTGAGTGGTGAGCAGACAGACCTGATTCGGTAACACCTCCACTGCATACATAATTACCCCGATGCCCTCCAGAGCCCAGGAAATCAATGTTAAATAATTACACAGTAGGGAATTTACTGTGCCTTGGGGAACATTTGGAAGAAAATGAAAGGAGATGGAGAAAAGAGGGGAACTAGGATTTGCTGACGTCTCCTACGTGAGACACTGTGCTAAATGTCTCTGAGTCCGTGAGCTCATTCTCCCTCAGTATTTCTCCAAGGTAAGCGTTATTATTTCTACACTGCAGATGAGGAAACTGAGGCTCAGGTAAAGATCCCAGAGCCTA
Organism: Pseudorca crassidens; assembly: GCF_039906515.1. Classification (NCBI taxonomy): domain Eukaryota; kingdom Metazoa; phylum Chordata; class Mammalia; order Artiodactyla; family Delphinidae; genus Pseudorca; species Pseudorca crassidens. The sequence continues at coordinate 70,873,768 of NC_090304.1, read as the reverse complement.
ATCTTGAGATTAGGTTCTGAGAAGCCTTGTAGGAAAGAACCTTAATTTGTTTTTAATCTGATGTTCTATGAATTTCCTCGATTATGGGGCACTTTTGGAGGTAAAACCCGTTAACTGTCCCCAGACCAGTGCTTGAGTTACGTGCTTAGGGAAATGCGTGACTACATGGGTTCCAGGGCCCCTCGCAGCTGCATGGTCAGTGAATCCATGCTTCTAGAACAAGTAGAATCTCATGCTGCCTTGTGGGCTCACCTCTGGCTAGAAGCGTCTTCCCAACAAGCTGGTAGCGATGCCTGAGTGGCCAGTGCCCTGCTTGACCAACTATGTCAGGTTGCCAAGGTTAACAGCTGTCTCACAGCTGGCCAGGGCCTCAGGGTCCCCAGACAGCACAGGCAGAACTTGGCTTAACCCTCTGCTCCAAGCTGGTTGGGATGTGCCTCCAGGGCCCCTAGGGAAGCTATGCCAGGGTGCCTGGGGCCAGGAAAGCCTGGCGGTCTTGCAGCATCCACTGGGGAAACATGCTTGTCCTAGAGTGTTGCCCAAAGACGGTAGAAGATGCTCCCAGTGCTGTGGGATCAGGTCGTCAGCATCTTGCTTTGGCATCTCTGTGTACACTCCCCACACCCTCACCCCGGTGCCTCGCCCCTGCCATTCTCTCTCCTTTCAAGGCGTAGTTAGGGAAAGAACAAATACAATACGTGCAATGCTGGAGGCATTTGGGGAAAAGAATAACCAGTGATATTTAATGCGAGAAAGCCCTGGGGTTCAGGTTTTAGAGCCTCTCTTGCTGAGAAAAAGCTATTTGCTGCTTCATGGTGACAAAGTGCTTGATGTTAACAGCTCCTCCTGGCCTCCTGTTTTTAACCTAGCAGGGACCCTGTCCCAGTCCTCAGACTGGTCATGAATTTAAGTTGCTCAGCGTCAATATGAGGAAGGCAAAAGAATCATGAACACAGGGTTCAGGATGTTGATTACGTCATGTGGAGAAGGGGTAGGGGTTGGCACGTAGGGCGATGGGAACTGTTACCACGTCCAAGCTCTCTCTGCTCGCCGCACAACAGACCGATGAATCGGGAGACAAGGTGCTGAGGCAAGGAATACGGCTTTATTTGGAAAGATGGCGGGACTAAAGTCTCAAAATAACCATCTTATCGGGATTTGGATGCCAACTTCTTTTATAGCACAGAGAGGGGGAGGAGATGAGGAAGTAAAGTAAAAAGGCCATACTTTTTGCAAATATCCCCTGGAATGGCCAGCCTCCGGGAGGGGATGTGTTAATTTCTTCTTTCTTGCAGCCATCCACAGGTGGAACAGGGTGGGGATGTTTTCCTGAACAAAGGCACTTTGGTTTGACCTTCAGGCAGAGGGGCAGCGTTCCCTGAGGCAGGCCATTATGTACAGACAGTATCCTTTTAGTGAACAAAAGCAATGGGAAGCAAAGGTTAAAGCAAAAGAAACAGATCCAACATGTAGTCGGATGTGGCTTTTCCCGGTTACAGAACCACTTGGCTGTAAATAATTGTCAAGGTTCTAGCTTTCGTTTTGGGCAGTGGGTTCTTACTACCTGATTAAAAATCATGAATCACATCACTAACCAAATAGCTAAAAGCAGATGGACCAACATTAAGCGTGTGCCACACGCCAAGGATTGTAATTCATCCAATCCTGTGCCTCTGCAGTCTATACACAAACAAGCAGTAAGCCAACAGGAATGGAACCTAGAGGTCCAAGGCTTCACTTTTCTTCCCTGCATCCTTCCAATCTAGTTACATCTGTATTTGTATTATTAGAATATGCAAATGGAGTTCACAGCTGAGACAAGTAGGATATGACAATTATATTTCTTTTTTAAAAACAATCTTTTTTTTTTGGATTTAAAACTTGCCTCTATTTCTTTGCTTTTGCTTTCTATATCACAATCACTACTTCTGTCCCAATTTTTCAAAATAGTTAAAACCCCTTCGTGAGGTGACCACACACATCCTGGTCTGCCAGTACCCCTCTCCCATGCCTCCTGGGCCATCTGAGCTGCTTCTCCTTGGCTAGCTGATCTCTATGTTTACATATCTCTATGGCAGCAGAGGACCTGCTTTCCCAGGACTCCTCTTCTCCTCTCCCTAGTGGTTAGATGTTCCAATTTCCTAGATCCATTTCTTCCTCTTTCTTCGTTTACTCCTTTGGAAGAGCACACCTTCCGGCCATTGCCCAAGAAAAGAAAAATTTCTTTTGAGACCTTTGTACGTCCCGAGATGTTTTTAATTCACATGTAATTAGAACTGCATCTGACTGAATATAGGGTAATAGATTGAAAATCACTTTCTCTCAGAATTTTGAAGGCATTTTTATTAGTTTTCTGTTGCTGCCATGACAAATTATGTCCGCCTTAGTGGGTTAAACAGCACAAGCGTATTATCTTACACTTCCGTGGGTAAGTCAGAAGTCTGACACAGGTCTCATGGGGCTGAAATTAAGGCATCAATCAGCATGGCTGCATTCCTTTCTGTAGGCTCCGGGTCTGATCCGTTTCCTTACCTTTTCCAGCCTCCAGAGGCCACCCATATTCCTGGGCTCGTGGCCCCTTTCCTCCAGCTTCAAAGGCAGCAACATGGCATCTCTCTGACCTTCTTTAGCTTCGTTTCTCCATCTCTTCTGTGCCTCCCCTCCACTTTCAGGACCCTTGTGATGACACTGGGTCCACCTGAGTAATACAGGTTACTGTCCCATCTTAAAGTCAGCTGATTAGCAGCCCCAATTCCATCTGCAACCTTCATTCTCCTTTGCCTGAATATGTTCACAGGTTCTGGGATTAGGAGACAGACGTCCTTGGGAGGCCATTATTCTGCCAACCAGCATTGCTCACCTACCTTCTTACACTTCTGCTGAGAAATTGGATGCTTTTCTGATTCCCAGTTCTATGCATGCAACCCAAGTTTACCTACCTTAGGTAGAGGCCAAACAGGTGAGTCAAAAGACTCTAATAAGAATCACTACTTCTGGGACTTCCCTGGTGGCGCACTGATTAAGAATCCATCGGCCAGTGCAGGGGACACGGGTTCGAGCCCTGGTCCGGGAAGATCCCACATGCCGCGGAGCCACTAAGCCCGTGCGCCACAACTGCTGAGCCCACATGCCCCAACTACTGAAGCCCACGCACCTAGAGCCCGTGCTCCACAAGAGAAGCCACTGCAATGAGAAGCCCGAGCACTGCAATGAAGAGTAGCCCCTGTTTGCTGCAACTAGAGAAAGCCCGCGTGCAGCAATGAAAACCCAAAGCAGGCAAAAATTTTTTAAATGTTTAAAAAAGAATAAGTCTCTTTAAAAAAACAAAAGAACCACTACTGCTGCATCTGTCAAATATTTAATATTGGCACCAACCTGTGTGATTCCCCCAGGGAGGTGATATTGCTTTGAGCTGATATTTTCACTGCAAGGAGGAGCTTCAGGTGCTTCCACTGACACCGCTGTAACTGTCCTCGTGTGTTGATTCTGCCAGTTGCTAAGTATTCTGACTGTTTCTTAGGAACTCAGGATTTAGCCACAGAATAAACTCATGGACCCGGTATGAGTGGGACACAAGCCACAATTCCATTTATCACTGACCTCCACGAGTCCCCACTCTCATCTATGAACCACAGTGTCTTTTTTCATCTCTAAGAATTGATATGACCAAAAAGTCAGTGTCCGGTTATCTCCAAATGTGTACATTGGCCATTGCATAAGCCCCTTTGGAGAAGGGCCAGATAATTGATTAATGAGCTGAACCTGCTGATTGTTATAGTAACCATACTTTCTGTGCCACTAAGAGTGAGTGCTACTGCGTGGCTTCTGCCACCCCAGAATCCAATCCCATGAACCTCACTGGAATCAGGAAGCATCCTCATATTCACTTCTGATGCATGGAAGAAATCCACTCTAGCACTTTTACATATGCCTGCATTTCCCTGGCTGTTGTGTTTCTCTATGTCAAGGATAGGTCTGGGCCCTCTCAGAGGACATATTTAGGGGTGAATGCATGGGTCACACCTGCCAAATCCACTTCAATATTACCATCTCTCACAGTCTCTGCTTTACCCTTTCTAACTTATGTTTTATAATATCTCAAATTCTTTTGGCATAGAACACGATGGAGCCCAGAGACAATAGAAACCTAACAAACAATGAAAACCATTCTCAAGACTCCAAATAGCTAAAATTAGCTTGAAAAATAAGAACAGTTTTGGAGCTCTCACACTTCCTGATTTTAAAACTTATTATAAAGTTACAGAAATCAAAAAAACTGTGATACTGGCATAAAGATAGTCATATAGATCAGTGGAATAGAATAAACCCTCACATATATGGTCAAGCGATTTTCAACCAGGGTGCCAAGACCGAAGAAGGAAAGGAGTCTTTTCAACAAATGGTGTTAAGAAAACTGGATATCCATATGCAAAAGAAAGAAGTTGGACCCTTTCCTCATACAATATGCAAAAATCAATGCAAAATGGATCAATTACCGAAAGAGCTAAAGCTATAAAACTCTTAGAAGAAAAGATAGGGAAAAAATCTTCACAGCATTGGATTTGGCATTGATTTCTTGGATTTGGCACCAAAAGCACAGATGAAAAAAGTTAAAATAGATAAATTAGACTATATCAAAATTAAAAATTTCTGTGTATCAAAGGAAACAACAGAGTAAAAAGGCAACCTTTAGAATGGAAAAATACTTGCAAATCATATATTTGATAAGGCATTAATATCTAGAATATACAAAGAACTTCTACAACTCAACCACAACAATAACAACAAAATCCAATTTAAAAATGGGCAAAGGACTTAAATAGACATAACTCCAAAGAAGATGTACAAATGGCCAAAAAGCATATGAAAAGATTTTCAACATCATTTATCATGAGGGAAATGCAAATCAAAATCACAAAGAGATACCACTGCACACCCATTAGGATGGCTACTATCAAACAAAACAAAACGAAAAACAGTGTTGGTGAGAATGTGGGGATATTGTAACCGTTGGACATGGTTGGTGGGAATGTAAAATGGAACAGCTGTTGTGGAAAACAGTATGGCAATTCCTCAAAAAATTAAAAATAGAATGCCATATGATCCAGCAATTCCACTTCTCGTTATATACCCAAAAGAATTGAAAGTAGGCTTTCAAAGAGATATTTGTACATCCATGTTCATAGCAGCATTTTTCACAAAAGCCAAAAGGTAGAAGCAACCCAAGTGTCCATCAATTGATGACTAGTAAACAAAATGTGGTATATACACACAAAGAAATATTATTCAGCCTTAAAAAGGAAGGAAAGGGCTTCCCTGGTGGCGCAGTGGTTGGGAGTCCGCCTGCCGATGCAGAGGGTGTGGGTTCGTGCCCTGGTCCAGGAGGATCCCACGTCCCATGGAGCGGCTGGACCTGTGAGCCATGGCCGCTGAGCCTGCGCGTCCGGAGCCTGTGCTTCGCAGCGGGAGAGGCCACGGCGGTGAGAGGCCCACATACCACAAAAAAAAAAAAAAAAAAAAAGAAGGAAATTCTGCCACATGCTACAACATGGATGAAACTTGAGGACATTATGCTCTGTGAAATAAGTCAGTAACAAAAAGACAAATCATGTATGATTTCACTTCTATGAGCTATACAGAGTAGTCAAATTCATAGAGACAGAAAGGGCAAAGGAGGTAACCAGAGGCTGGGAAGAGGAGAGAATGTGGAGTTGTTTAACAGGTACAGAGTTTCAGTTTTGCAAGATGGAAAAAAGTTCTGGAGGTTGGTTGTACAACAATATAAATGTATTTAACACGACTTAACTGTATACTTAAAAGTAGTTAAGGCGGTAAATACTATGTTATATGTATTTTAACCACAATTAAAAAAAAAATGTAAGTTGCACATGAAAAACAAAAAGCCATTCTCAGTAGCCCAAGCTTAATCCACTGACTCTAGAATCTCTGGTGTGTGTTCCCATGTTGATAAAGTCAGCCTAATCTACATTTTTATTTCTCCCTACCTCTTCTAGCACTCTGGATTTCAATTATTTAAATCATGCAATTTGTTTGCCATGAAATATTTCCTCTGGGTTTGATGATGTCAGTGGCCCCTTATGGCCCCCTGGGATCTACAGGCAAATGGGAGGTAGTAGGTTTGGGTCTTGAAGAAGCTTGACATTTCATTTCAAGGAATCCTCTGATGAGATTAGTATCGGTCTGTAAGCAGGGGGGACCAGCCTCATAAGATGGAGAGGAGGAACTGCTTCTTCATGCACGAGAGGCTCAGTGAAGTTTGGTGTTATTGGAGTCATCTTAATCCCCCACAAACATTCCTATTCCAATTTCAGGTGCTGCCTTTCCCCAGTAAGCGCCTTAACTTTCACATTAGAGAGCAGATGAGGCTGTGAATTCAATCTATATTGAATTCAACTTACGTTCAACCTATGTCTGATTAACCACTGAATTAGCTACACGAGCTCTGCAGTTTTGAGATATAGGAAATTCTTTTAGGGCAAGCATGGACTATTCCTCATTCTCTGATGTAAAATCTTCATCCTGTCATTTTCTTTTTAAAACTATTATAGCTGAGTTAGAAGCAGCCATACCATCTCACAACTTGTCTATTTCTTATGTCCATTATAATGGTCAATCACTGTGGCCACCAAAGCTTTGCCTTCCATAGGCAATTCATTCCAAGTGACTATGGTGGATTGTTAGACCTCCGCGGTCTCCTAGGAGTTTCGACTCGCCCAGGAAACAACAAGAGTCGGAAGTCGATGCAAAACGCAAGAGGTTTATTGAAGGCCGGTGCACCGGGGTTCCTTGGTCCTCATGCAGGAGGTCGAAGAAGAAACCCTTTTGGGCGCGAATATGTCAGTTTTATAGGTTCCCACTTCCCCGTATGTAAATTAAAGATTTGGTTGTGTTCTCCTGCTGATTGGTCCCGGCTTAGGCTCGGACCAGAGAGGGAACTTGTCCCCAGCTGCCTGATTGGTCTTTGACAGACACCCTTTTTTACATTTTGTTATCTCCCTCCTTCTCGGAAGGGGGCCGGACATCCTGGAAATTCACCCATTGTCTAAGAAGCCCCTATTGTCTGGAGGGTTCTTAATCATTAGCTGGAACAATGTCCCTCGAGTCCCACATTCCCCCCTTTTTCTTGTGACTATTGATTCCAATCATGGAATCTCAACCTTCTGTTCGTAAACTTTGGTACTGTTGTCTTAACATTAGAACTTGTACAGTACTGATACGTTCTCTAATAAATGCTATCAAGCGATTTAGAACACATGGTCCAAAAGTTAAAATCAACAATAAAACAATAAGAGGTCCCAACAGAGTAGAGATTAAGGTGGTAAACCAGGGGGACTTATCAAACCATGATTGAAACCATCCTTTTTCGTTTTCTCTCTCCTTTTGCCTTTTATCTAAGCGTTCCCTTAGTTTATCCATGGTTTTGGTAATGGTTCCTGAATGATCAATATAAAAGCAACATTCTTCTTTTAGAGCGGCGCATAATCCCCCTTCTTTAAGAAACAGCAAATCTAGGCCTCTTCTATTCTGCAACACCATTTCTGAAAGTGAGGTGAGTGATTCCTTTAGTTGAGTTATGGAACTTTCTAATGCTCGAAGGTCGATGTCTACAGCCTGTCTTAAACTTGCATAATACTGGGGTTGTTGTATGAGGGCTGTGGTTCCTGTTCCTATCCCGGCAGATATTCCTAGTCCTAGAAGGACAGCCAATGTGAGGGTTACAGGCTCTCTCTTCCTTCTCGTTTTTCCCTCGTATTCATCTAAGAAGGACGAATCTGAATGATAGATAAGTCTAGGAACTAATTGCACTAGCACACAAAAATCAGCTGAATTGTTGAGAACCTCTAGAGAGACACAAGGGGTTAGCCCCGTGTTACATGCCCACCATCCATCTTGGGGAGGTACAAGATATCCCGAGCCTGAAGGGAGGCTGAAATCATGACAAAGGTGTCGATGGGACTGGGGAGGTGTTCCTATACAAGTACCATTTCCAGAAACCGAGGACAGAGTTAATTTACTGTTCCCTTTCTGTTTCCATCGACAATGGTCCGGGGAGCTGACATTAGTATAATTAGAACTATATCCTACAGCATCATAATAAGGGGGAGGGGCAGCATAACAGAGCCAACATGATTTTGTAGCCTCCGGGTTTGTAGCATTAAGGACCGTAAAGGCTGCCTGCACCAAAGAAAGCATCCTATCCTGAGGAGTCCCAGGCTTAACTGTGGGTTCTTTGGATCCAGAGGTTTCATTAGTCTCATTCTTTGTTGACGTAGTTGAAGGGGCCGGGGGAAGCAAAGGGGGGCCAAGTACGGGATTTGGGCCTATTGATATAGGAGCAGGAGTCTCAATCTTTAGCTTAAGGGTCATTAATATTCCCAAATCATATCCATTCTTGTAAAATCTAATGCCCCATGAGTGGCCATTTACCCATTTTTTATCTCTTTTTCCAGGATTACTAAAGGAAATTTTGAGGGGGTGGCACCATCCTGAACATTCGGGGGCGACGGGTCGGGGACCCCTATAAGAAGTATGAGTGTAGTTGGCTGTTACTGTAATAAAATCCCAAGTTGAGGTGGGTCTCCAATAAGTATCTCCTGTGGTTTCACATCCCCAGTTTTGGCAATATAAATTTTCAGTTCCCCCACATTTATAATTCAGGGATCGGGGGCGATGGAACCCAGGGCATACATAGAAGGAGAGGGTTCTGAGCCAACTTCTTCGGACCTGGTTTTTACAACCCTCTCCGGAGTAATCAGCTTTAGTTAGAAGTTGGGACGGAGCATTATGCTGATCATAATAACTCTCTAGATCCCAATAGGGAGCTCCTATGGCCAGTTTACAGACATCAGGAAAAAGGTCTGGCCACCAGGTCCAGGGAGGGGCAGTATGGCTAATGGACCAGGTTATATCTCCAGTTTGAGAAATTACCTGCCAAGTTAGACGTTGGGGCAGGTGAGGGCTAAAATCACTTACAGTCAGTAAAGGCAGTAAAACCAAAATTATAAGTCTTAGGTTCGTAGAAGCTTGAGTTTGAGCGGGTTGTCGGTTCTTTGGGCCTGCCATCCTGATGATGCCGCCGCTGGTGCAGCTTTCACGTGTGAAGCATGGATCCAGGCAGCGATGCCGTCCACTTTTATGGCCGTTGGGGTGGTTAGGAGGACGGTGTATGGTCCTTTCCATCGAGGTTCCAACGTCTGGGTTCGATGCCGACGGACGTATACGGAGTCTCCGACTTGGAAAGGATGAGTTTCTCTCAGTGTTCCCGGTTGGTAGGCCTCGGCGAGTTGGGACCATATCTCCTTTTGGACCAGTTGGAGTCCCAATAGCCTAGCATACAAGTCAGTGTTATTTTGACAGTCTGGTTTTATTTCTTCTCCTAAGGTGAGAAGGGGAGGTGGGGCCCCGTATAGCACCTCAAAAGGAGTAAGATGGTACCGGGAAGGTGTATTCCTAACCCGGAACAGGGCTAAAGGAAGGAGCACCGTCCAATCTGTACCGCCAGTCTCCAAGGACAATTTGGTTAGGGTCTCTTTTAGAGTTCTATTCATTCTTTCTACCTGACCTGAACTCTGGGGTCTATATGCACAATGTAATTTCCAATCAGTCCCCAAATATCTGGCCACATCCTGACTTACCTGGGCGACGAAGGCTGGACCATTATCAGACCCTATTACCTTTGGTGCTCCAAATCGAGGAAAAATTTCTTCTAAAATCTTCTTGGCTACTACAGCAGCTGTTTCTTTCTTTGTTGGGAAAGCCTCTATCCATCCTGAAAAAGTGTCTACAAAAACTAAAAGGTATTTATTACCGTACCTTCCAGGACGCACTTCGGTAAAGTCCACCTCCCAGTAAGTTCCTGGGCGGTCCCCCCTGAGTCTCTTTCCAGTTTCAAGTTTCCCTTTGTGAGCATTTACCTGTTGACATGGGACGCATTCCTGCACAATTTGTTCAGCTAATTTTGTCATTCCAGGGGTTTCGTACCCAGCTTTTTGTAACAAGGCTACCATCTTTTTAGTCCCCAAATGTGTCCATCTGTGCATCTGTTGTAACATGGATTCTGCTTGCTGAGGGGACAAAGTTCCTTTTGTTGTGGCCGGGATGATTTCTTCGTCGCGGCCTGATTTTTCAGGAACTTTATCTGACAGTCCTAGAATGACTTCTCCCGATGCTATTTCTCGGGCCACTTGGTCAGCCATATTATTTCCCCTAATTATTGGGGTATTTCCTTTTTGATGTCCAGGGCAGTGGATGATACTGACTTTAGTAGGAAGCATAAGTGCAGTCAACAAAGCCATGATTTCGTCTTTGTTTTTAATTTCTTTGCCACCTGAAGTTAGTAGCCCTCTCTGTTGGTAAATGGCACCGTGGATATGAGCGGTAGCAAACGCATATTTACTGTCTGTGTAGATGTTTACTTTTTTATTCTCTGCCATCTCTAATGCCCTCGTCAGGGCAATTAATTCAGCTCGTTGGGCTGAGGTCCCTTGTGGTAGCGCCGCTGCCCATATGACTTGTTTTCCGTCTACCACGGCTGCCCCAGTTCGACGCTTACCTTCCTCCAGGAAACTGCTCCCATCCGTGAACCAGGTGAAATCAGCATCAGGGAGGGGCAGGTCCATCAGATCTGGCCTACTGCCGTGTGCTGCGGCCAGTACTTCCTGACAATCATGTATGATGGTGGAGCCTTCCAAGTCAGGATCAGGTAGCAAGGTGGCTGGATTGAGTCCTGTGGCTGGAGCAAACTTGATGCGATCTGAGTTTAGCAACAGGGTTTGGTAATGGGTCATCCTGGCATTAGTTAGCCACCTATCCGGTGGTTGACGGACTACATTTTCCAGGGCATGAGGAGCTGTTATCGTTAGATTTTGTCCTAAAGTTAGTTTGTCAGCATCTTTGACTAGAACAGCCACTGCAGCGATTATCTTTAAACAGGTGGGCCATCCTGATGCCACAGGGTCCAATTTTTTTGACAAATAAGCAACTGGGCGATTCCAGGGACCCAATTTCTGAGTCAATACTCCTTTTGCAATGCCCTTATTTTCGGCCACATATAAATGAAAAGGTTTGGTTACATCTGGCAGTCCTAGGGCTGGAGCTGAAAGTAAAGCTCGTTTGATTTGGTCAAAAGCCCGTTGTTCCTTATCGCCCCAAACGAAAGGAGTGCTGTTTTTGGTTAGGGGGTACAATGGGGCTGCCAGCTCAGCAAACCCTGGAATCCATAGCCTACAGAATCCGGCCGTCCCCAAAAATTCTCTAACCTGCCTGGCGTTTTTGGGAGCCAGAATTTGGGCCACCGTATCCTTTCTGCTCTCCGTGAGCCATCTTTGCCCCCCTTTTAATAGATACCCCAGGTAACTGACCTGTTGTTGGCATATTTGTGCTTTCTTGGCTGAGGCTCTATATCCCAGGGTTCCAAGTTCCGTTAACAGTTTTTCAGTACCCTTGATACAATCTTCTTGGGTCTCAGCAGCTAATAAAATATCATCAACGTATTGGAGTAATGTTACCTGGGGATTTGATTCTCTATATAATGCCAAATCCTGATGGAGGGCTTCATCAAAGATGGTCGGGGAGTTCTTAAATCCCTGAGGTAGCCGTGTCCATGTCAGCTGACCAGACGTTCCCGATGTTGGATCTTTCCATTCGAAGGCAAAGTAGGGTTGGCTCAGGGGAGAGAGTCTTAAACAAAAAAAAGCATCTTTAAGGTCCAAAACAGTATACCACGTATGTTGAGGTGGAAGAGTGCTCAGGAGGTTGTAAGGGTTTGGAACTGTGGGGTGGAGGTCTGCCACCCGTTTGTTTACCTCTCGTAGATCCTGCACCGGCCGATAATCATTTGTTCCTGGTTTCTTTACCGGCAGGAGAGGGGTGTTCCATGCTGATTGACATCTTATTAAGATGCCCAAGTCTAGTAGCCTCTGTATATGGGGACGGATACCGTCTTTGGCTTCTCTACTCATGGGGTATTGACGTACTGTTATTGGGGTGGCAGTTGCCTTGAGTTCCACTAGCACCGGGGGCCGATTTTTGGCCATCCCCATTCCGGCAGTTTCTGCCCAGGCTTGAGGGAACCGAGTTACCCAATCTGTAACATTAACTCGTGAGGATGAAGGCTGCTCGTATAATTTATATTCATCTTCTAATTTCATAGTCAATATTTGAAGTAACCTTCCTTTATTATCAGTTATGGTGGGACCTTCTGGCTGAAAGTGGATTTGAGCCCCTACTTTGGAGAGTAAATCTCTTCCCAGCAAAGGATAGGGGCATTCCGGAATAATCAAAAATGAATGGGTTACTCGTCCAATCCCAAGATCTACTGTCCTTCGTGTGGTCCATGAATATTGTTTATTCCCAGTGGCTCCTTGTACCCATGACCTTTTAGCTGAGATAGGACCTTTTGAGTGGAGAAGGACGGAGTGCTGGGCTCCGGTATCTACCAAAAATTGAACAGGTTCCCCCTCCACTTTAAGAGTTACCCGGGGCTCAGGGAGAGGGTTCGAGCCCTGACTTTCCTAGTCTTCTTCTTCCAAGGTTAAGATTTTGTTTCTGGTTGGCCTTCCTCCATTCTTTTTCTTAGGGCATTCTCTCGCCCAATGTCCTTTTTCTTTACAGTAGGCACATTGGTCCTTGTCTAATGGTCGCCTTCTGTCTGCCGTTCGCCCTTCCTGCCCATTTCTATCCCCTATATTTCTTCCTCCAACCACAGTGGCCAGTATCTTACTTAAATTCCTCTCTTGTCTCTTATCTCGTCTTCTTTCATGGGCTGCCTGCTCTTTCTGCTTTCTTTCTTCCTTCTCTTCCTCTGTTTCTCTTTTGTTATATACTTTATCTGCCTCTTTTACTAACTCCTGAAGCGAAAATCCCTGCAAGCCATCTAGCCTCTGTAATTTCTTCCTAATATCAGGGGCCGCTTGATCAATGAAAGCCATTGCTACAGTAGCCCTATGTTCCTCCGAAGTTGGATCATAAGGGGTAAAGCGTCTAAAGGCTTCCATTAAACGTTCCAGGAACACAGTTGGCGATTCCTGGGGCCCCTGAGTTACTTCCCTTACCTTAGCCAAATTAGTGGGCCGTCTGGCCGCTCCATGGAGACCCGCCACCAGAGCCTGGCGATACATTTTCAGGCGCTCCCTACCTTCCGGGGCATTGAAATCCCAGTTTGGCCTGACGAGTGGGAAACCAACATCAATCTCATTAGGCAGCTGGGTAGGTTGCCCATTGGCGCCTAATACATTTTTTCTGGCTTCTAAAAGAACCCGTTGCCTCTCCTCAGTCGTTAGGAGAGTCTGAAGCAGCTGCTGACAATCATCCCATGTGGGCTGGTGGGAGAAAACAAGAGATTCTATTAAAGCGGTAAGGGCCTGTGGATTTTCGGAAAAAGTTGGGTTATGCATTTTCCAATTATAAAGATCTGCAGAGGAAAAGGGCCAATATTGGAGAGGTCTATTCCCTTGGCCGTCGGGGGGGCCATACTCTCTAAGAGGTAGGGCAGTGGAGTCCGGGGAGATAGCCCTCCGGCCCCTAGTGCCCGCTGAGGGACCCCTTTCTTCTTCCATCATGGATGGTTCCCTTTGTGCCGAGAGCAGTGGAGCTGGGGGTCCTCTAGGTGGTAGGGGATTTGGGGCCGGAGGATAAGGGGGTGGGGAATCCAAAAGAAGCAAATCGGACTGCGGGTCAGGATAAATCGCCTTCGGTGGATCCGGGGCGTCAGGTAGCTTTTCCGTGTTGGGGTTTTTCTTTAAGGCTAATATCTCCGACGCTGCTGATGTGTGCGCGGACGTACCTGTTGAGGAAACAAAGGGCCGGACCCACGGAGGTGGGGAGAGAATTAAATCTTCCCAGACCAAGACATATGGTACTTGGTCTGGGTGTCCGTGGGGATCTATATTAAATATTTTAGACTTCAGCAGCTTAATCTTGTCTAATAAAAAGGATCCTTCGGGGGGCCATCCTATCTGAAATGTTGGCCATTCAGAGGCACACAAAGTCTGCCACTTTCCTTTCTTCACCTCTACCGAAAAATTATGGGCTCTGGCCCGAACTTCGGTCCAATGGCTTAGGGTAAGGGAAAGAGGAGTCGTCACAGTTTGTCCCATTGTCGTCCGTCAGAGAAGAAGAATAGACCACAATACAGAAACAGTTAAAACTCCATGAAACACATATACGCATGGGCCACCGCGAGCTCGCTTCAAAACCGAAACTTCTTCAGATGGCAGTTATCACCAAGGGAACTGCCGAAACCGAGTGAAGGGGAGACAGAGTTTGCCTCTCCTTCCAGATGAGCCACCAGGGCGTCCCCTAGGGCTCATGGACGCCGGCTATTAGCACGTCTGCCTAGCCAGAGGTCCGATACAGATTCCATAATAAGCCGATTCTTACGGCTTTCCTCCGATAATGGCCCACAAAGAACAAGGGACAAACAGACAATCAAGCTCGAGCTTACCTGGTACCTCCAACTCCCGATGTTCTTGTGGTCCGGGGCGAGTGGAATCCCGGACGAGCCCCCAAATGTTAGACCTGCGCGGTCTCCTAGGAGTTTCGACTCGCCCAGGAAACAACAAGAGTCGGAAGTCGATGCAAAACGCAAGAGGTTTATTGAAGGCCGGTGCACCGGGGTTCCTTGGTCCTCATGCAGGAGGTCGAAGAAGAAACCCTTTTGGGCGCGAATATGTCAGTTTTATAGGTTCCCACTTCCCCGTATGTAAATTATAGATTTGGTTGTGTTCTCCTGCTGATTGGTCCCGGCTTAGGCTCGGACCAGAGAGGGAACTTGTCCCCAGCTGCCTGATTGGTCTTTGACAGACACCCTTTTTTACATTTTGTTATCTCCCTCCTTCTCCCCAGCTGCCTGATTGGTCTTTGACAGACACCTTTTTTACATTTTGTTATCTCCCTCCTTCTCGGAAGGGGGCCGGACATCCTGGAAATTCACCCATTGTCTAAGAAGCCCCTATTGTCTGGAGAGTTCTTAATCATTAGCTGGAACAATGTCCCTCGAGTCCCACACTATATCCTTGATTTAGCTGAGGGATTCAAGAAGAGAAGGTATGGTTTGAGCTCTGTCTCACATTCACTTTGGCATCCATCTGATAGCCATAGAATTGGTTCCTCAGTGAAACTAAAACCAGAAGAGTCCAGCTTTAACAACTTCTCATGTAACATAAGAATCAGAGATTCTAGGAATCAGAGGCTTCTGGCCTTGACAGAGCACAGGTACTCAACCCAGACATAGTCGCTTCAAAGAACGCTCTGTCTAGCGCTAAACCTCAAAAATGCTATATGCGTGTTTAGATCTTACACACTCAAAGTAATTTTACCAGCCAGAGGCTTGGTTTTCTTTCTGAGGGGAGCTGAAATCTCTTCACTCCCTTATTATACAAAGTTTTGCTGATGTGCTTTTTCTCACCTAAATTTTTGTTTTATTAAATTTCCTTACCTCTCCCAGGCCCTAAGGGTATTTGTTAGGTCATCACTTTAGAACTTCTTGTTCCTTCTTGCAGATCCAGGCTATAGAAAACAATTTTTTTAAAACTGAAGTCTCATCCTGCAACCATGTTAAATCAGTAATTCATTCTAGTAGATATTTATATATATGTGTGTGCATGTGTGTGTGTGTATGTGAATATATATATATATTAGATGCTTTAGAATTGTCTATGTACATGATCATGTCACCTGCAAAAAAAGACAGTTTGACTTCTTTCTAATCTATATAACTTTTATATTTTTTCCTTGTCTTATTGTACTAACTAGATTTTCCTGTACAATAGTGAATAGAAGTGGTGAGCATGGATTTCAGATGTTGTATTTTCCAGTTTTCAAATGTTCACTTCTGGATTTTGGCCATCCAAATAGGTGTGTAGTGGTAACTCTCATTGTTGTTTGGATTTGCATTTCCCTGATGACAAATGATTTGGAGCACCTTTTCATATGCTTATTTTCCATCTGCATATCTTCTTCCGTCAGGTGTCTGTTGAGGTCTTTGGCCCAGTTTTTAATCGGGTTGTTTGTTTTCTTATTGTTGAGTTTTAAGAGTTTTAGCAGTCCTTTATCAGATGTCCTTTTCAAATATTTTCTCCCAGTCTGTGGCTTGTCTTCTTATTCTCTTGACATTATCTTTTGCAGAGCAGAAGTTGTTTTAAATAATTTAGTCCCATTTTAATAATTTTTATCTTCAGGAGCAATTGCCTGAACTTTTTATACCACCAGTACAGATATCCCATCCTTCTCCTATTTGATTTTTTTTTCTAATTTCTATTTGTTTGCTGAGATTATCAATATGTTCATTCATTTTGAGTATATTTTCGTATAAAATAATTGAGTAATTATAATAGTGGTGGCTTTAAAGTTCCTTGTCTGCTAATTGGAACATCTAGGTCATCTCAGAACTGGTTTCTATCGCCTGATGTTTCTCTAGCATATGGGTTATATTTTTCTGTTTCTTTGCATTCCTATTGATTTTAGATTGATTGCACACTGGATACCCTGATGCTATGTTGAAAAGACTCTGATTTTATGTTTCTCTGAAGGATATTATTTTTCTTATTTTGGTCTAGCAGGCAGTTAACTTGATATACCCTGTGGTGGGCAGCAGCTGAAATCTTTTCTCAATCCCCCCAACTCCCACCCACTGCTTATCAGCTGAGTTCTCTGGGGCCTCCCTAACACGTGTATAGTTTAGTGGTCTGCCAAGAATTTTGGCTCAGTTTATTTTAAGATTTTGTGGCTCATGCCTTCTGCAGCTTCTTCTCCACAGTTTCTCCCCCTAGCTTTCCAGGCACTCCACAAGCTCTGAGCTTTGTCTTGTGCTATCTCAAGGAGTAAGGCTCTGGCTTTCTGCCACCCCGAGCTTCCTGCATATTGGGGAATTTCTGTAGACAAAAAGCCTCAAGTTTCCAAATCACACCATTTGTAATTGTTGTATTTTAAGAGTGGACCCTTGTCCAGTTTGTACATGCTTTTTGTCCCTTTCCAATGCTTTCATATAGATGTTTCAAAATATTTTCCCAGATTTTTAGTTGTTGCTAAGAGAGATTAATCTAAGCAAGCTATTACTGCCATAGCCAGTCTGAATGAGTCTCTAATGTTGTTTCTCAGCCTAGGCTTTCCATACCCCAAGAGCAGTATGAATGTGGCCCCGTATCCAGGTATAGAGCTGGGTTCGATTTCTAATTTCTTGTAACTCTATTTTCCACCCATGGTCCATAAGTGGGAAGCTTCTATAGCACTTCCCCTGGCCAATCAGTATTCTAGTTCCACTTCTACCATTCAACCTGATAGCAGCCACTTACAGGCTTGCAGCTTTAGGCAGAAAGTTCCAGCCCTGAGCCACCCTCTCCCCTGCTCCATGAATGCGGCCTTCATATTCACAAAGGCAATACAACCTCAGCATTTAAAATGTCTATTCAATCTTTTTCTTTTACTTTTATTTATTTTTTGGTTGCATCGGGTCTTAGTTGCGGCATGCGGGATCTTTCCTTATGGCGCACAGGCTCTTTGTTGTGGCGCGCAGACTTCTCTCTAGTCGTGGCATGTGGGCTTTCTCTCTGTAGTTGCAGAGCGTGGTGCGCAGGCTCCAGGGTGCATGGGCTCTGTAGTTTGAGGCACACGGGCTCAGTAGTTGTGGTGCGCGGGCTTCTCTCTAGTTGTGACACGGGCTTAGTTGCCCGGGGCATATGGGATCTTAGTTCCCGACCAGGGATCGAACCAGCGTCCCCTGCATCGAAAGGTGGATTCTTTACCACTGGACCACCAAGGAAGTCCCTGTAAAATGTATATTCAATCTTGATGTCCCTGTGGGCAGTTCTAAATCAACTCCTACTTACCAGTTTATCTGTTCATTTACCCCTTATTTATGGAATTTAGATTTTTTTCATTTCTCAGTTTTAAGCAACATTCCTATGTGTTGGTAGTAGGCATGGAGCATCTTGCATAAGCCCGGTCACACATTTTCAACAAAAGCCCAATAATTCACTTCGCATAAGGATGTCTTAACGTATTTTTTAAAAATTCAGCTTCTATTATGCATTAACTACTTGAGGGATAGTGTGCAATTTAGTCAACTTCAAGTTAAAAGCTGACTTGAGTCACCAGAAACAGAAAATGCTATGCATGTTTCCAATGAGAATTCTGAGGGAAATTGCAATTTTATAGACAAATGAAAACATTCAGAAATTCTTCAAGTATTTATTGATACAGGCACTATAAGTGCTAGAAATACAGTAGTGCATTCTCACTGCAAACACTGTACTGTGAAGTGTTACTAGCCCTCTTTTATAAATGAGGAAACAGAGACTCAGAAAGGTGAGGCTGAAGTGATTTGTCCAGGTTCACACAGTTGGTAAGAAGTTTTTACTGGCTGTTAGACCCAAGTGTTTCTAGCTGGTGTGGTCATGCTTTTGATCACTATTCTGTGCAGCTGTGGGTCTTGCCAAGAATTACCTAGTAGCATCTTGAAGACCTGGAGTAGATAGCCCAAGGAGGTAGCTGACTTGGGCCTTAAATACCTATCTATGAGACTCTTGGGGCTACTAAATGAATTTGGAGCTACCCGAGGAAGCCCCACATCAAGTAGATTCGTGGCAGTCAGTGAGTTAAATCTGTGTGGTTTCAACAACTCACTAAGGACCCCAGAAGTCCATGATGTGTAGTAACTTACAAGTATGAGGCATCAATTTTTTTCATCCTTCAAAGTTTTTCAATATTATGTTTATAGTTTTAAAAATTATTGAGCATGGAAAATATAAAAATAGGAACAAAAGTCTCTGGACCAACTACCTTTATACATTGTCTCACACCTTAGAAGCAGGTACATTTACCCATCTCAGTAACAGACCTGTACGTGAGGTTAAACAGAATACCATATCCCCTTATCCCTTGCAGCTAAGAGTGACCAGGTTATGACCGTTATGGCCAAAAATATAAGCTAGTCTTCTGGTGCTATCCCTTCTCCCTTACTTTTTATTCCTGCCTAGAATGAGGAATTAATGCCCAGAGCTGCAACATCCAATTTGTGACCATGAAGAAAAGGCCGAGAGAACTGCAGTGATGTTGGCCCTGACAGTGGGTATTTCTGAGCCAATGCCAGCAGCTGTTTACACCTGCACTTCTTGTTGTGGGTGATGGGGCTGGAGGGGAGAAACAACTCTATTTCTTCAAACTACAGCAGTCAGATTTTCTATTAATTGAAGCCTAGAGCATTCTTAAATGGTTCACCTTTTTAACTTTGAATAATGTATTTTAAATTCCCCTTTCTTGAATTAGCAATTCTCTCCAATATCTATTGATTCCCTGCTATAAAGCATGAGTAATTGGGACTTCCTTGGTGGTCCAGTGGTTAAGAGTCCGTCTTCCAATGCAGGGGATGCGGGCTTGGTCCCTGGTTGGGGAACTAAGATCCCACATGCCACAGAGCAACTGAGCCTGCACACCACAGCTACTAAGCCCACGTGCTCTAGAGCCCACATGCCACAACTAGAGTCTGTGTGCTGCAACTACTGAGCCCACACACCACAACTAGAGAGAAGCCCGTGCACCACAATGAAGATCTCGCAGGCCGCAGCTAAGACCCGACAGCCAAATAAATAAAGAAATATTTTAAAAAAATGAGTAACTAGTTCACTTGCAATCTACCACTTCTTTACTTCTCTTGGACTCTGTCCCAGACCCTTACCGATTCCTACTTTTGTTGGTTAAATAATCATTTTAAATCTATCTAGGGGTATTATATTAGTTTGCTAGGGCTGCCACAGAAAATAAATCCAATAAACTACCACAGACTGGGTGGATTAAACATTAGAAGTTTACTTTCTGACAGTCGTGGAGGCTGCAAGTCCAAGGTCAAGTTGCCATCAGGGTTGGTTTCTAGTGAGGCCCATCTTCCTGGCTTGCAAATGGCACCTTCCCACTGTGTCGTCACATGGCCCTTCCTCTGTACAGACTTGGTGGGGTTGGGGAGTGGAGAGTCAGAGAGACCTCTGGTATCTTGTCCTCTCCTTATAGGGACACCAGGCCTATTTCCTTGGGGCTCTGCCCTCGTGACCTCACTTAACCTTAATTATGTCCTTAAATGCCCTGTTTCCAAATATAGTCACACTGGGGCTTAGGGCTTCAACATATGAATTTAGGGGGACACAATTCAGTCCCTAACAAATATCATTATAAGTAATTTGCTGAAATTTTCCTTCCTTGTTCTATTACCTTTATACCATTTATCTTGGTGACTCACCATGAAAAATGACTGAAGTAGCTTCCTACACTTACATCTAAGAGAAAGTAATTGTGATGGTCCAGAGATTAGACGTTCAGGTTACTTTAAAGAGGGACAGGTTAGGAAGGACTCAAGTCTTTTTTTCTTAAAATTTTTATTGGAGTATAGCTGATTTACACTGTTGTGTTCCTTTCTGCTGTACAGCAAAGTGAATCAGTTATATATATACATATATCCACTCTTTTTAAGATTCTTTTCCCATATAGGTTATTACAGAGCATTGAGTAGAGTTCCCTGTGCTATACAGGCCCTTATTAGTTATTTATTTTATATATAGTAGTGTGTATATGTCAGTCCCAATCTCTCAATTTATCCCTCCCCGCTTTAGGACTCAACTCTTTTTTTTTTCTTTTTTTTGGCTGTACCATGCAGCTTATGGGATGTCAGTTCCCCACCCAGGGATTGAACCTGTGCCCCCTGCAGTGGGAGCACGGAGTCCTAACCACTGGACCTCCAGGGAATTCCCAGGACTCAAGTCTTTAATGTGAACAGGACAAATCCATACAGAAAAAAAAAAAAGATAAAAGGAGATTTTACGGCACTTTCAGTGAGTGTCCAATTCATTAAGTAGAAGTTAAAACTTCAGTGAAAAATGAAAACTCAATTAACTTAGATTGTGAAGTTGTATCTAGGAAACATATGACTTGACTAAACTGTAATTTGGAGGGCAGTTAGGTGCCAGTATAAACATTTTCACAAAGGTCATTCCGAGGGTTTTGTCAAAGTCTCGGGAATAGCCCTTGAAACTGTCGACTGCTGTCTTGTGTCAGTGAGACCTGAACAGCTTGTGTTTTCTTCTTTTGAAGGAAAATAATCAAAGTTCAGTATATGTTGTTTGGTGAATATTTGTCATTGGAACCATAGGTTGCTAGAAATAGGCATATCTGTGGATGTGCAAGATGCAAGGTTGCCCTCAAACTTCAGCCTGAGAAAAAAAAAAGTATAGCAGTTAGAAAAGAAAGTACAAAGAGAGGAAAACAATGCTTGGAGAGCATGCTAGATTTTTTTCTTGTCCCCCCACCCCCCGAATTCTATTCAAGGAAAAATAGTTTTGAGCCTCAGTCCCTTGGCAATGAATAATTTTTATTTTGCTCCCCACTCCCAATTTTATTTTCATGAGCTGGAGCATGATCTTGAAAATAATGAATGAATCATTGCTGCCAAGGAGTCCAAGGAAGGGCGAAGCTGTTTCTGATGGCGACATAAGTATTTTGAAATAGCACTGTAATGTCACTTTCTTCTAAGTCTTTTTGAATAAACTAGAGTCCATGAGTTGAAATTACAGCAAGAAGCAATTAGGTCTTGATGGAAGAGAGAAGTTCTTGGGGCAGTCCCAGGGTGAGGCTTTAAGGCATGGAACTGTTTCCTCAAGAAGGCTGAGTCATCTCTCTCCTCAGGGGTACTTGTCTGGGAAGTAGGGCTCAGTGAAGAGTCCTCTGCTGGGTATTTGTCTCATCCTGTGATTCTGAAGCCAGGAGGGGCAGGAGGGTGTGCTGGTTAATGTCGTGGCTCTGCTAGGGTTTGACAAACCAGGGCTTGACTCCATATCAGCCATGTGTGCTCTTGGGCAACTAAATTAACTTCTCTGAACCTCAATTGTATGACCTGTAAAATGGGCCACTTGAAAGGATGAAACAACACATGTAAAGTGCTTGCCCTGTTGTAGTTGTTCAATAAATGGCAGCTGTCATTATTATCTGTAAGGTGCCCTACAGAGCTCAGGAAGGAAGAGTGAAATGAATTGACAGTGGTGGAGCAAAGACTGTGGCTGGTACCATATGCTACCAGGACCTCCCACTCATGTTCTCACTTAATTTTACAACTACACTGCCCGTATTTATTCTTTCCATTCTTCATTCCAATGTGTTCCCATCGTTGAGGCTTTTGTTTTGGTTTGTGATTGGTTTATTTAGGGGGCATCACACTAAATGAGTTTGAAGGCCATTGCCTTGGAGCACCCTGTGGGCACCAAGGGGCTTAGATTCTTCCGAGCCTGCCTTGGGCATGGATGG
Source organism: Pseudorca crassidens (assembly GCF_039906515.1). Classification (NCBI taxonomy): domain Eukaryota; kingdom Metazoa; phylum Chordata; class Mammalia; order Artiodactyla; family Delphinidae; genus Pseudorca; species Pseudorca crassidens. The sequence continues at coordinate 70,851,466 of NC_090304.1, read as the reverse complement.
ACACTGCCCTCCTCAGCATGACTTTGCCTCTTAAAACTAAGCTACTCCTACACTGAGGAGCCACCATCTCCTTTCTGATAACTTGCTTCCACATTACAAAAAAGAACAGCTCTTTCTCCTCCATTGTTATGACCATCTCCCAAGAACCCCCTCCTGAGCAGTCAAACCCACTTGGTGCACCACAGGAGAAAAGAACGAGCTCTTTTTGTCACACTCCTGGGCATGTTTATGTGTGCTCTCGTGAGCTGGGCACATTAGAATTTCATTTTTAGTAAATACTCCTCTAGCTGTAGGGTTCCTTTTACAAAAGCAAATGTCTCAGTGAGCTCCTATTTGCCACCAGAGCCTGGACTAGGGTGAGCCAAGTGAGGTGCTGAGGTCACAAAGTTTAAGGAGGCCCTTGCACAGCCCTGAGAGTGAGTACCTTCTTAAGTTTTGCAACATTTGCACCTTGTTTGCCTCATCCTGGTTAACCCAGTGATCTCTGAACTGGCCTGCACGTGCTGGTCTTGTCCCTTTCAATTAATTCTTCATGCCATGGGTTAAGGTGACTCAGCTGAGCCTGTCATCTCCAGATTGAAACTCCTTAAAGACCCCCATTGCCTGCAAAAGCCTACCTACCCATGTACCCATGTAGCCTCACCTCTCCTCTCTTTCCACCTCAACTCCTGCTGGGCTGAACTACTAACTTGAAGTTCCTATGTGTTCTGGACCTTTGCACAGCCAGATCCTCCTGCCTGGGAGTCCATCCACCCTTTATTTACCAAGAAATTCTTTTTTAACTCCACTCTGTCTTTCAAGTATCAGCTGAGGACCACACCGCCACATCCTGACTGCCTAGTCTAGGTTAAGAGTCCCTCTTCTGTGAAAGCACAGAGCCCTGGTCTTCCTCCAGCCCTTTTCTTTTGTGGTACGCGGGCCTCTCACTGTTGTGGCCTCTCCCGTTGTGGAGCACAGGCTCCGACGCGCAGGCTTAGCGGCCATGGCTCACGGTCCCAGCTGCTCTGTGGCATGTGGGATTTTCCCGGACTGGGGCACGAACCCGCGTCCCCTGCATCGGCAGGTGGACTCTCAACCACTGCGCCACCAGGGAAGCCCCAGCCCTTTTTTTGTAAATCAGAATTGTTTCTGTGCTTGTCTCTCCCATTAACTTGGTTGCTGCCTATGGAAGGAAGTTAGACTTCTCTTGAGTGCCTAGCACAGGGTAATTGGGAATAAATGTGGGTCAGATGTCTATGTAGCACAGGTAATATTTTACAAATACTGCTGTGTTTCACCACCCCCAACAAACCTTAAGACATCAGAATTAGGCCATGAGACATACTGCCTCAGAGAAAAGGGTTGTAAATACCACCCAGAAGAAGACCACCAAGCAAGGAAGAAGGAAAATATGATGTGAAAGGGAGCTCCTTCCACACAGGAAAAGGAAGGAGAAAGCCCCTGGGGTGCTGGGAAGATGAAAGGGAGAGAGAGTGAGAAAAGAGGAAGAAGAGGAAGAGGGAGAAGAAGAAGAGGGAGAAGAAGAAGAAGGAGAAGGAGAAAAAGAAGGAGAAGGAGAAGAAGGTGAAAAAGGAGAAGGAGGAGGGGAAGGTGTCCTCCCAACTCATGCTGCTCTCCCCAGACCTTGGAGGGGTTGAAAGTAGAAACATCTGAACAGGGCTTGGATGCCCTGCCTTCTCAGACATGGATTGAGGACACTTCGTGTTTCACAGAGAGGCATGTGCCTTGTCAAACACAGCAAGGGAGCAGTAGAGCAGCAAGGATGGCGTGAGGGTGGCTCTGTGTGAATAGGATATACATACTTAGTTTTTTCTTATCATGCCACAGGTATTTCAGTGGTGGCACTTGCTCCTTAGGGTATCTGATCTCATTGTAAACAGTGCCATTCCATTCTGGGGGAAGAAACAAGAGGGAACAGTGCCTGAGAGATAATTCGAACCCGTGAACTCATCAGCTGTTCAGCTCTCATGTCCTACCAGTCATTTCTTATTAGGATACAGAGCCGAGAGACACACACAAATTAAACTCCTGGGTAGCAGGGAGCCTCTGTTCTTCAGCAGAAAAAAAAAAAAAAAAAGAGCTGCTATGGTAGAGAGGAGCTTGTGTGGAGCAATTACCCTGGTCTGTGCAAGAAAGAGTGAAGCAGAAGAAAGGCATCAGGTGGAAACCAAGGACAGAGAGATGGGAGCACGGAACAGAAGGGTCACACCCCCACTTATTTATCCACGAGCTCATTAAATCCGGACTGAGCACCTATATTTGCCAAGCACTGTGGAAACACAAGTAAAACTGATAAGGCTGAATCTTTTTCTTTCTAGTTGAGGAGATTTTAAAGTACATAAATATATCACTATACAGTGTATTTTGAGATAGCACAGAAGAGGGAGGAGTTATTCTCTCCAGAGAGGGAAAGGCATCCAAGAAGGGGTAAATCTGAGCTGGTATTCCATTTCCACTCCTACATGCCTAACACCCACTGGGTGTACTGTAATTCAGGTCCTACACTACCTACCCAGGGTTAGCACAGACCACACAGGTTCAGGGCAAACTCCTCCACAAGGCTATTCTCACTTGAGAGGTCAGCCACACGTTCCAGAGGCCCCCAGGCCACCTGTACTTCTGACTGCCTGGCTACAAATTCAGGGGTTCCCATAACTCCCTCAGGTGGGATAAGTCACTAGAAAGACTCACAGAACTTAGGAAGGCACTCTACTTAAGATTACAGTTTTATTATTATAGATACACATAGAGTGAGGTATGGGAGGGATGCAGGGCTTCTGTGCCCTCTCCCTGTGGAGTCCACCCTACTGGCATATGGATGTGTTCACGAATTATGAAGATCCACTGAGCTTCAGTGTTCAGAATTTTTATTGAAGTTTCATTTCATTATATAGGCAGGATCGATGACATCATTGGCCACACAATCTCCAGCCCCCTCCCATCCCTGGAGGTCAGTCTGGCCTAAAGTTCTAAGCCTCTAATCATGTAGCTGGACTCTGGTGATCAGCCCATCCATCCTGAAGCTATCTAGGGGGTCCACTGGGGAATCACCTCTTTAGCATAACAAAGGCATTCCTATCATTCAGGAAATCCCAGGACTTTAGGTGCCAGGAATTCCTAGACAAAGACAGACAAATTCTTCATCAGGGCACAGTTGGGTTTAGAAGGTTGACCAGAAGTTCAGTAGATGGATATCCCAAGTGAGTCACCAATTTTTTATGTGACTGAGGAGACACTGCCAACCCTGGCCTCCAAACCATCCCTCCTCACTCTGCATGATGCAGGAACAGTCATTTCTACAATTATGACCACTACTTGGGAGTAAGTCATTGACAGCTCAGTCTGTCAACCTGGAGAGAAGGTGAATGATCAAAGACCAATTCAAAATCAATTATCAGGTTAGTTCTGGTAGAGAGAAAGATCCCAGGAGAATCAAGTTTAGGGGGTTTGGGTTTAAACCTTGCCCTGGTAACTTAGCCATGAAATCTTGGGCAAGTCACTTAAGCTCTCTGGGCTTCAATCTCTCTTATCTCTAAAGTGAAGGTTTAGGACCACATGCCCTCTAAGGCCTGTGGCTGACACTACATGTAGGCTAACCCAACACCCTTTTGAAAAGACCAAGAGAATCTCAGAAGTGCTGGCCTAAACCGCTGAACCTAAGTCAGCCACCTACTTCCCTGAGAGCAAAACGTTGTCATGTGAGCAAAACAAACCCCTATTTATCTGAGCACGGTTAGTTGGATTTTCTGTTCTATGCATTTGAACCCCTTGCTAACTGACACCAGGTTCCTATAGGTCTGGAATTCTAAATACTTTTTGAAGGCTGATAAGGCATAAAGCACTGTGAAGTGCACAGATAATCATTACATATAGTCCTGCCTTCCAGGAAGGCACAGCTTCAGGGGAAGAAGGGCTGGGGCCGTTCCATGGGCACTTTGCATCCTCTTTGAGGTCAGACTGGTTTGAATTCAGGCTTTAACACTTCTGGGCTCTGCAACCTTGACTGAGCTCCCAGGCTTGTAACCTCATTCACAAAATGGGGATGCTAATGCCTTTGTTAATGTGTACTACTGTCTGGAGGCTGAGAGTTTATCTTTACAGAAGCCTATTTCCCAGCACAGTAGGTCTTTACTGCTCTAAAACAAAACAAAACAAAACATTAGAATATGCGTACTCTCCACTGGTGTTCTGTATGAGTGATTTGGCAAATCTGGTGAGTCACATTTTCCCCAGGGCCAAACAGCTCTTAACTACTTTGTTTATGTAGTTACCTTCCTTTGTTACATTCTGTATTTCCTCTTAATCTGCAGTGTTTTATGGCCCTCCTGATAGGAAATTGTTTCCTTTGTTGAATAGGTGGAATTTTAAATACAGGAAGCCACTGCTTTTCACAAATTCACTAAGCACTCCTTCACTACAACCTGTTTTCACTAACCGAAAGAAATCCAAGATGTGAATGAAGAATGTCACCTGCCATATTAGTAAACAGAGGATGTTGCAGCCATCAAGCCAGCAACCACTGCAGCAGCCCCCAACTGTGCACCCCCTCCAGATGGAGAAAAGCACGATACTGGCCTGAGATAGTTAAGGTGCATGTCAAAGAAGTGATTTCAATGAGCCCAGACTCTTGCATCTTCCCATACATAGAAAAGTGATAAATTCATTAACCTGAGATATCTGATGTTCTTCATTTAACAGTAATCTTTTGATGTTCTAGTTCTAGCCTGGGTTTTGTTGCAAAAACTCCTGAATATCCTGGCTTCTCCCTTATCTCTTCAGAGCAGTCCCTCAGAGCAATCTGAGAGGCTGTCTTCCGGGCTCAAGTCCTCAGAAAATCCACCAAATAAAACATAATTCTCAACTTTTGCATCATGCATCTTTTTCAGTCAACAGAGGATTTTCGTTTCTGCAAAAAAAAAAAAACAAAAAAAGGCAAAAATTGAAAATAGCATTCAACATTTGTTTTCAGGGAGCCTTAATAAGGGCAGCACACATGCCAGGAGCAAAAGCAACACTGCCAAACTCCTTTCCCAGGAACCACATTCAGCATCGCAGCATCAAGCCGCCATAGCTTTGAACTGTGTCTGTGAACATCCATGCTTTGTCTCCATTTATTTTGTGCATGTGGTAGCAAGATGTATCCCCAGGTAATTGATTCTTTGCTTTACACTATTGCGGCTTTCAAAATGTTTCATAGGAACGCTGTACTTTCAGATAGCAGAGAAAACCTGTGCTACGGTGAGTGCCAGAAAGTTGGGAATGGTTGGAGAAGCAGAGAAGTTATTTGAATATCAAGGAGTTTCTAGAAAGCTGTGGAAAGAAGCTAAGAAATTCCTCAAGCAGCCACATATTGTTACCGTGCCCAAGCTCGCTCTGCTCGCTGCACGACAGGCCAATAAATCAGGAGACAAGGTGTTGAGGCTAGGAATACGACTTTATTTGGAAAGCCAGCAGACCGAGAAGATGGCGGACTAATATCTCAAAAACAACCATCTTATCAGGGTTTGGATGCCAGTTTCTCTTATAGAACAGAGAGGGGGAGGAGGAAGTAAAGTAAAAAGCCCATAAGTTTTACAAATATCTCCTGGAATGGCCAACCTCGGGAAAGGGATGTGTTAATTTCTTCTTTCTTGCAGGCATCCACAGGTGGACAGGGCCAGGATGTTTCCCTGAACAAAGGCACTTTGGTTTAACATTCAGGCAGAGGGGCAGGGCTCCCTGAGGCAGGCCATTGTGTATAGACAGTGTCCTTTTAGTGAACAAAAGCAACAGGAAGCAAAGGTTAAAGCAAAAGAAACAGATCCAACATGGAGTCTGATTTAGCTCTTCCCTGTAACAATATCAGAAATCTGCCTGCTGGCCTCTTGGGTTTGCTATGGGATGGGAGGAAGTTGTATTTGATTGGAGAGAAGTAGTCTTGATAGAAAGTTGCAGAAGATTCTTTCATGACAAGGGCCGGATATGTACCATTTTTGTGAAATTTCCCTTCTCTCAGATGGACTTAAGACTTTGCATAGCCTGTTCCCAAAGAAACTTTGACCTTCCCCCTAACTGCCTAAAAGAATTTAGAGAAATAGAAAATCGGAGATTCTATAAACCCAACACAATGTTCACTTCTCCAGTCTTGGTTTTTACAGATAAAAAATGGAAAGTGCAGGAACTGGCCAAAGTGTATGGGTCACTCAGCCTGCAGCCCAGAAATTGTTTATAAATAATAGTAATACAGTGAAACAAGTGAAGAGCAAGTAGACCCCAAGCGGTGAGGGGCAACTTGAGTTCATGGCCCAGCAGTGGGGGGTTGGGGAATGGGATGGTACAGAGCCAGAGCTGGCTAAAGAGGAGTTTATGAGATAACATGGAGAAAGCACTTAGGACACTGTTGACACCTACAAGTGCTCAATAAACATTTTCTCTTCTTCTTATTTTTCCTTTCCTTTCCCCTCTTCCTCCCCATCTTGCCTGGGCTGAAGAGGCAAAACAAGGGGGATTGGCTTCCCTGGCAGCAGCCCCATGTTGGAAGCAGGGGGGATGGGAGTAGAAGTGATGATGTTGAATTTGACCTGAGCCCTGTGACCCTGGAAAGCAGGGAAGGTTAAGAAATCTCCTCACCCTTTGTGCTCTGGGAAATGGTTTGCTGCAAAGACTTACCCTTCCCTATATGACGTAGATAAGGCTCAGGGGAACCCCCCTTGTTATTCTATGACAAGGCCAGACATAGACATTCCAAATTCCCATTGTTGGCCTCAAAAATGATTAGATGAACTGTTTGGCCTCACTGATCAATAGGGACAAAATGCTGTTAACCAAACTTTGGTTAAAATTCTCTTATTTCTGAAACGTTATATGTTAAATGTATCTTATGATCATTCACAACACATATTAGCATAGTAAAAATTTGTAGTAAAGAAAAAAAAATTTTTTTTTAATTCTCTCATTTCCTCAGGCTCCTGACCTTTGGCCCACCCTCAGCTTGAGCCAGCATATAGCCCCTCATTATGGTTTCTTTTGGAAAAGAGGCTGGCCTCAGGGTAAAACATTCTCTGAACTACTGCGTGGGACCCTTTCATCCCCCTTCACCCCATGGGTTCTTCCTAGCCTTGTATACTCTGCTCTACAGAAGAAAACTCCTTTCCCCCACACTCTTGAGATGCTTGTGATCTTTTGCACAGTGTTCTCCTTATATAGTCCCTCTCCCCACCTTGCAATAATCCCTTTTAATAAAATCTTACTTTTTTTTTTTTTTGACAGAATGTTGTGATAGACAGCTTCCAAGACGGTCCCAATGATCTCCACTCCTGGAATTCGCTCTTCACTCTTGTATAATCCCCACCCCTTGAATGTGAGTTGGACCTAGTACTTTGCTTCTAATGAATAGAATACATGGCAAAAGCGACTGGATGTCCCTTCTGAGATTAGGTTGCAAAGACTCTGACTTCTGTCTGAAATCAAATTTTCTGGCTGATTTCCATCACAGCCTCTGGAACCATGAAAAACAAATTTTTATAGTAGTTTATAAGCTACTCAGTCTGTGGTATGTTATTATAGCAGCTCAAATGGACTAGACGTGAGTGATACTGTTCCTGGTGAATTTAAGGTTCTTGCTTCGTCTTGAAAGAATTCAGAGGCGAAGTGATGGGCAAGAAGTGCCTATTTATTAGAGAGAATTATTTAGAGAGAAACACGCTCCACAGACAGAGTGTGGGCCATCTCAGAAGGTGGGAGAGCCTCGAAATATAGCGTGGTTAGTTTTTATGGGCTGGGTAATTTCATAGGCTAATGAGTGGGAGGATTATTCCAATTATTTGGGGGAAGGGGCAGAGATTTCCAGGAATTGGGCCCCTGCCCACTTTTTGACCTTTTATGGTTGGCCTGAGAACTGTCATGGCACTGGTGGGTGTGTCATTTCAATGCTAAGGTATTGCAATGAGCATATAATGAGGCTCAAGGTCCACTGGAAGTCAGTCTTCCACCATCTTGGACCCAGTTGGTTCTAACCAGTCTTTGTCATGTCCTATGGCTATACCATTCTTTTAAAGGTTGTGCCCTGCCCCATTCCCTCCTGTTTCAATACCTTTGTAGGGGAACAAAATTTGCTACCCCAAAGTGTCTCTTTGGCATGTAGATTAATTCAAGCTGAGAAGAGTCAAGGCCCAAAAGACTCAGGAAGAACCTTTGACCTTCCCCCTAACTGCCTAAAAGAATTTAGATAGAGGGCCTTTTCCCAGAATAGAGCCATCCCCAGAGATATCTGCAAAGAATATTGGTCAGGTGTGATGGGGAGAAACTTGGCAGCAGCTAGAGATCAGAGTCCACTCTGTGTCCCATTGCCTCTGTATGGCCCAGCAAACGTTTGTTTATCAAACATTTGCTTTTTCATCTGCATGTGAATTGCCTTCCTCCATTTTGAAGTCCCACACAACTACCCCCAACATCCTCTTTGGTCTTTAGCTGAAAATGGTATTTAAGCTGAGGGTTTCAGCCATTTTGGCAAGTTACTCAGTTTTCATGGGGCTCTCCTCTATATACATGTTATTAAACTTTTGTTTGATTTTCTCCTGTTAATCTGTCTCATGTCAACTTAATTCTTAGACCAGCCAGAAGAACCTAGAAGAGTAGAGGAAAACTTCTTCCTCTCAACACCTGATTGCATCCTTGTGAGTGACCCTAAACCAGAGGACCAGCTGAACCACACTTGGATTCCTGACCCACAGAAACTGTGTGGTAATAAATGTATTAAGCCACTAAATATTGGGAGTAATTTGTTTCTCAGCAATAGATAACTAATGCAAAGTTGATGATGGGAGCCCACCACAGAGGTCTAGGATCTGAGGACAAAATATCAGCCTCCTATGGGTGGCCCCTGAGTAGCTGCAAGAAGACAGACCAAGGATGGTGGTTAAGTGCTGAGAGACTGACTACACAGACAGACAATGGCCAGACCATACCTTACAATAGAACTCTGCAGCTACAAGCCCTGGAAGCTCAATCACAGCCTCTGCACAACTGTCCCAGAATGGTGAGGACTTGGCCAATGAGGGCCAACTTTCTTACTTTTTGCTCTTACTTTCAACTCAGGACCAAGCATAAAAAGTCAAATATGTTCCCCAAGTCAATTACATAAGATGTTCCCCTTCTGAGACTCCTGCTTCCCCATGCCAACAAACTCCAGTCAAAACATCCAATCCTGAAGCTATCCCTACAATTTTTATTTTTAATTATTATAGAGCTTTCACACTCCCTGCTTGCCTTTGAAAGGCAAATGGCAAGTGATTGTGGCTGACTCCCTTGTTATAGCAAGCTTGGAGTACTAGCTCTGTTTGCTCTCATTTGGGTGGTCTTTGTTTATATCCACAGCACTCTCTTCTTGTACTCACACGTGTTCTGCTGCCTCCTACTGGACACCTGTTCTAGACATCCCTGCAGACTACGGTAGGAGCAGTAACCAAGCTGGCTCATGACCAACCATCTTCTTCCTCCTCCACTCTATATGTTAGCATTCACTATGGGTTATAATGTGATTAATTGCTTATTGCCTGGAGACTTTAATTTATCCAGGTTAGATGGGGAGGGTGTTGATAGAATGAATTAAAACTTCCCTTTCTTCCTCACTCCAGAGCTCAAAAGAGAAACACAGGTTCAGAATGAAGTTACGGAGCCCTCATGGCCAGACAGCGAGAGAAAGCTCTGGATTGTAACCAGGATGGGGAGGGATGGTCTCTATCCATAGCCTGGGTTATTGTTTTCTAAGAAACAAGCCAAAAGAAGAAATTTGAACTTCTCTAATTTCCCATACTGGGAATAGAAAAGTCTAAAGAAAGAAATGACTCTGGGTGGTGGTAAAATACGTTTCATTTCAGATAGTTTTGGGGGGAAAAACATCTGCAGCTCAGAGTGTAAAACTCACCCTACCCCCACTGTTCTTCAATCTTACCAGCATTTGACTGCCCCAAAGCTCCCTTGCCCCACTCCCTTCTTTCCTAGCAGAGCCAGAAGATAAGAAGACCAGAGTTTATCCCACAGTTCTGTTAAGCCAGATAAAGCCACTGACAGTCATCAAATGCCTGTAACTATGGAATTCTAATGTCCAACAAGGGTACTAGGGATTGATTATTCTGAAGGGAGGGTCAGGCAGGTATTTGAGCTGTGAAAGAGAGAGGATTATGAGAAGAAAAGAGAAGAAAAAGTTAGAAAATTGTATAGATTTTGAAGCTCCAGACAATAAGGTATTTTTTTAGAATGTCTCTCTCTCTTTTTTGGTTTTGGTTTTTTTTAAAAATTGAAGTATAATTGATTTACAACGTTTCAGATGTACAGCAAAGTGATTCAGTTATACATATACATATATATATATATATTCTTTTTCAGATTCTTTTGCATTATGGGTTATTAACAGATTTTCAATATCCTTCCCTGTGCTATGCTAGATCCTTGCTGTTTTTCTATTTTATGTATAGTAGTCTGTATCTGTTAATCCCCAAATTCCCAATTTATCCCTCCCTGCCCTTTCCCCTTTGGTAACCATAAGTTTGTTTTCTATGTCTGTGAGTCTGTTTCTGTTCTGTAAATAAGTTCATTTGTGTCATATTTTAGATTCCACATATAAGTGATATAATATTTGTCTTTCTCTGGGTAGATAGTGTTAGAATTGAGTAGAATTGTAGGACATCCAGCTGGTGTTGAAGAATTGCTTGGTAGTATGGAAAAAACTCCACACACACATTGAAATTAGGTCCAGAACCAGTAAGGTCATATTATACTGCTTCACTATGGTATAAGAACCTTAAAATAATATACTTCAATTTCTCCCCTTTCAGCCTTTATACTATTGGGTTGGCCAAAATGTTCCTTTGGTTTTTAAGTAAAAATATAAGACACATTTTTCATTTTTACCAAGAACTTTATTGAACAATGTATACACCGTTTTGTTCCACTACCTTCTGCCATTTTCCAGGCAACTTCATAATTCCATCTTCCCAAAACTTTTTATCTTTTTGAGCAAAGAACTGCTCCAGCTACCTTTTACAGTCTTCCTTTTTTTTTTTGCGGTACGCGGGCCTCTCACTTTTGTGTCCTCTTCCGTTGCGGAGCACAGGCTCCAGACGAGCAGGCTCAGTGGCCATGGCTCACGGGCCCAGCCGCTCCGCAGCATGTGGGATCTTCCCGGACCAGGGCACGAACCCATGTCCCCTGCATCGGCAGGCGGACTCTTAACCACTGCGCCACCAGGGAAGCCCCCCATTAAGAGAATTTTATAAAGACTGAAATAAATGGAAATCTGAAGGTGCAATGTCTGGTGAATACAGCAGATGAATCAGAACTTCCCAGCCAAGCTGTAACAGTTTTTGCCTAGTCATCAAAGAAACACGCAGTCTTGCATTATCCTGATTGAAGATTATGTGTTTTATGTTGGCTAATTCTGGACATTTTTTGTCGAGTGCCACTTTCAGTTGTTCTAATTGGGAGCAGTACTTGTTGGAATTAATCATTTGGTTTTCCAGTAGGAGCTCATAATAGAGGACTCCCTTCCAATCCCACCACACACACATCACCTTCTTTGGATGAAGACCGGCCTTTGATGTGGTTGGTGGTGGTTCATTTCACTTGCCCCAGGATCTCTTCCGTTCCACATTATTGTACAGTATCTACTTGTCATCGCCCACCACAATTTGTTTTAAAAATGGAACGTTTTCATTATGTTTAAGTAGAGAATCTCCTGTGGAAATAGAGTCAAGAAGGTTTTTTTCACTTAACTTATGTGGAACCCAAACATCAAAGCAATGAATATAATCAAGCTGGTGCAAATGGTTTTCAGTGCTTGATTTGGATATTTTGAATATGTTGGCTATCTCCCGCATATTATGGCATTGGTTGTTCTCAATTAATGCCTCGATTTGATCACTATCAACTTCAACTGGTCTACCCAACAGTGGAGCATCGTCCAGTGAGAAACCTCCAGTATGAAACTTTGCAAACCACTTTTGAAATGTTCAGTCAGTCACAGCACCTTCTCCATACACTGTACAAATCTTATTTTGCGTTTCAGTTGCATTTTTACCTGTTCTTGAAATAATAAAGCATAATATGCCGGAAATGTTGTTTTTTTCCTTCCATCTTCAATATTAAAATGGCTACACAAAAATTCACCAATTTTGATGTTTTTTTTTTTAGTGCATGCTTATATGACAGCTATCATGATACAATCTAACAAAATTGTTCTGAAGGACGTTAAAGACAACTCAGTGCTACTAGAGCCATCTTATGGAAAAAAGAGCCATCTTACGGAACTTTTTGGGCAACCCAATATTATTGTCATACATTTGACTTTTGCATATATTACAAACCCCAAATTATATTTATTATTTTGTTTAAACAGCTGATACTCTTTTAAAGAGATTTAAATAATTTTTAAAGCTCTCGTATACCTACTCATGTAGTTAATCTTTCCACTGTTCCACATTCCTTTGTATAGACCTACATTTCGATTTATTATTTTCCTTCTGCCTGTTTAATATTTTGTATTGTGTGGGTCTGCTAGTGATGAATTCTTTCATACTTTGTATATCTAAAAACTCTGTATTTTGTCTTCATTTTTAAAAAGATATTACATTAGTTTTCTAGGGCTGTCATAACAAAATAACCAGACTGGTGTCTTAAACAACAGAGATTTACTTTCCCTCACTTCTAGAAGGCAGAGGTCCAAGATCAAGGTGTTAGGTTTCTCCTGAGGCCTAGGTTTCTCTCTCTCTGCCTTCTCATTGTGTTCTCACTTAGTTGTCTCTCAGACTGAGTCTGTGTCCTAATCTCTTCTTCTAATAAGGACATCAGTTATATTGGATTAGGGCCCATCCATATGACCTCATTTTGTTTTAATTACATCTTAAAAGCCCTGTCTCTAAATACAATGACATTCTGAGCTACTGGGGGGTTAGAACTTCAACATATGAATTTGTAAGGGTAGGGAGCACAAGTCAACCCAAGACAGATATTTTTTATAGGTATAGAATTGTAGGTTGACAGTTTTCTTTCAGTGCTTTAAAGCCGTTGCTCCACTATCACCTCACTTGCATTGTTTCCTATGAGAAATATGCTGTCATCCTTAATTTTGTTCCTCTGAATATATTGAATCTCTTTTCCTCTGGCTGTTAAGATTTTCTCTTTATCTAAGATTTTGAACAATTTTATTATGATTTGTTTTGGTGCTATCTTCATGTTTCTTGTGCTGGGGATTCACAGAGCTTCTTGGATCTAAGGGTTTATCATTTTTGGTCTGAAGCAGAAGTGATCTTCTCTTAGGACTCTTCATAGAAATAGAATTGTGGCTCAGTTATTTGAAAATTTTAAATTCTGATGCTTTTTACCAGTTTACCATCCATAAAGTGTCAACCAATTTACATCCCCACCAGCATACAGTATCACATTCTTTTTAACTATTGTCAGTCTAATTGGTTAAAAAAGTTCTCATTGTTTTAATTTGCATTTCTTTGATTACCCATGGAATCAAACCTTTGTTCATGTTTATTGATCATATTTTTTCATTTTTCTTCATTCATTCAGTCATGAGCTTCTACTATGCACCAGGAAATGTTTTATGTGCTGGGGATACTGCAATAAAAAAGAGATAGGTGGCTCTTCCTTCATGAAGCTGGTCTTCTAATGGGAGTAGGGGGAGATGGAGTGTGCGCGCACATACACACACACATATACAATTTCATATATTGATACAAGCTATAAAAAAATAAGATAAGGTGATGTGATGAAGAATGACTTGGGATGGGGACTTTCCTATATTGGGTAATTACAGAAGATTTCTCTGAAGATGTGATTTTTGAACTATAACCCAAATTATGAGAAAGAGCTAGGTATGCAAAGATATGGGACAAAAACATAACAGAAATAGGAAACAGCAAGTGTAAATGTTCTGAGGCAAGGATGAGTCTAGTTCATTTGAGGACTAGAAGAAATCCCATGTGGCTAGACAGTGGTTAGCAGGAGAGAAAGTTTTAGGAGCTTAGCTCAGAGAGCTAGACAACAGAAGATCTGTAGAAGCTATAAGGCCATAGTAAGGAGTTTATATTTTATTTTAAATGTGAATTATCTATACAAATCCTTTACCCATATTTTAATTGGAGTGGTCACATTTTTAAACTGATTTTTAAAAATTCTTGTTGTATTAGGAATATTAACATCTATGTTTATGTGTTGTAGATATTTCCCTCTGTTTTTCATTTGCCTTTTAACTTTGTGTACAGTGTTTTTAAAAATCCCTTTCCCTTTCTTTTTTACTTTGCTTTTAAAAAATATTAGTAAATCTATGAATTTTTACTTTATAGCCACTGGTTTCAGAAAGTTCTTCTCACCAAAATTATTACGATATTCACTCTAATTTCCATCTTACTCATTACTTTCACACATCAATTTTTCAGTTATTTTTAAAAATTATTAAATCATGTGCAAGACAAATATTGGTCCCTCCAGAGGTCCACCTCTAGACTTCCTTGGAGGGACCAAGGCTGAGAAATGGGTTAGAACTGGGTGATGTTATACCTCTTACTTAATAACAAAACCATAGCAACATATATTACTTAATGTCTTGCTGTAGCTATTTTGATGCTCTTGGGGTGTGGGGGGGAACACACTGACTTATGTCCACAGAGGATAAACTCCGAACTTAGCCATTGGTGAGAAATGGGCCCCTTCTGTCTGCTTCCCTTTGTCCCCATCTATTATCTAGCTTCCTGGAGCTCTCTGCTAAGGCACCAGGATCCACTCCAGGGAAAATTGCTCCTTCCTTCCAAACTTCACCCTAGAATCCAAGTAATCAGAGACTGGTAAGTTCTAGGTTCTTCTTCTGCAAAGCAGGAGTCAGAGGACTGGAGCCCAGCAGTTTCAGTGGCTATTCAGTGATGGGGAACCACAGCCCCTGTCTCTATAGACAGATGCAGAGCTCAGAAAAGGCTGGGATGAATTTAAATATTTGGCTTTTTCATTGCTAGTGCCAAATCTTAGCCTCTCTACTCATGAAATGTCCTGGCCCTGAAAAAAATCCTGTCTCAGTTTTTGAATCTCACCCTTGAGTGGATTTTGATCCTCTGGAAACTTTCCACAGATGGTGTGGGTAAGGATACACAAGCTGCCTGAGCTGTGAATTTGGAGAGAAGGAAGTGCAGAGCAGCTGCTCAGGCTTCACACTTTGGCTGGAATGCTGCCACTAGCCCAGGGGTTTGAGCTTCCAAACTACCAGCCCGTGGCAAAGCCCCTAATGTTAATTGATTCAATGGTTTATATTTGAAGCATTTTAATTTATTTAACTATTTATTTATTTTAACATCTTTATTGGAGTATAATTGCTTTACAATGGTGTGTTAATTTCTGCTTTATAACAAAGTGAATCAGTTATACGTATACATATATCCCCATATCTCTTCCTTCCTGTGTCTCCCTCCCTCCCACCCTCCCTATCCCACCCCTCTAAGTGGTCACAAAGCAGTGAGCTGATCTCCCTGTGCTATGCGGCTACTTCCCACTAGCTATCTATTTTACATTTGGTAGTGTATATATGTCCATGCCACTCTCTCACTTTGTCCCAGC
The DNA here is from genome assembly GCF_039906515.1 of Pseudorca crassidens. NCBI lineage: Eukaryota > Metazoa > Chordata > Mammalia > Artiodactyla > Delphinidae > Pseudorca > Pseudorca crassidens. Next base: position 70,835,878 of record NC_090304.1, on the reverse strand, counting down.
TTCCCCTTCCCCCTCCCCATATCCTCAAGTCCATTCTCTAGTAGGTCTGCATCTTTATTCCTATCTTGCCCTTAGGTTCTTCATGACCTTTTTTTTTTTCTTAGATTCCATATATATGTGTTAGCATACGGTATTTGTTTTTCTCGTTCTGACTTACTTCAATCGCTATGACAGATTCTAGGTCCATCCACCTAACAACAAATAACTCAATTTCATTTCTTTTTATGGCTGAGTAATATTCCGTTGTATATATGTGCCACATCTTCTTTATCCATTCATCTGTTGATGGACACTTAGGTTGCTTCCATGTCCCGGCTATTGTAAATAGAGCTGCAATGAACATTGTGATACATGACTCTTTTTGAATTATGGTTTTCTCAGGGTATATGCCCAGGAGTGGTATTGCTGTGTCATATGGTAGTTCTATTTTTAGTTTTTTAAGGAAGCTCCATACTGTTCTCCATAGTGTCTGTATCGATTTACATTCCCACCAACAGTGCAAGAGGGTTCCCTTTTCTCCACACCCTCTCCAGCATTTATTGTTTGTAGATTTTTTGATGATGGCCATTCTGACCAGTGTGAGATGATATCTCATTGTAGTTTTGATTTGCATTTCTCTAATGATTAATGATGTTCAGCATTCTTTCATGTGCTTGTTGGCAATCTGTATATCTTCTTTGGAGAAATGTCTATTTAGGTCTTCTGCCCATTTTTGGATTGGGTTGTTTGTTGTTTTGATATTGAGCTGCATGACTCCTTGTAAAATTTGGAGATTAATCCTTTGTCAGTTACTTCATTTGCAAATATTTTCTCCCATTCTGAGGGTTGTCTTTTGGTCTTGTTTATGGTTTCCTTTGCTGTGCAAAAGCTTTCAAGTTTCATTAGGTCCCATTTGTTTATTTTTGTTTTTATTTCCATTTCTCTAGGAGGTGGGTAAAAAGGATCTTGCTGTGATTTATTTCATAGAGTGTTCTGCCTATGTTTTCCTCTAAGAGTTTGATAGTGTCTGGGCTTACATTTAGGTCTTTAATCCATTTAGAGTTTATTTTTGTGTATGGTGTTAGGGAGTGTTCTAATTTCATTCTTTACATGTAGCTGTAGAGTTTTCCCAGCACCACTTATTGGAGAGACTGTCTTTTCTCCACTGTGTATTCTTGCCTCCTTTATCAAAGATAAGTTGACCATATGTGCATGTGTTTATCTCTGGGCTTTTTATCCTGTTTCATTGATCTATATTTCTGTTTTTGTGCCAGTACCATACTGTCTTGATTACTGTAGCTTTGTAGTATAGTCTGAAGTCAGGGAGCCTGATTCCTCCAGCTCCGTTTTTCTTTCTCAAGATTGCTTTGGCTATTTGGGGTCTTTTGTGTTTCCATACAAACTGTGAAATTTTTTGTTCTAGTTCTGTGAAAAATGGCAGTGGTAGTTTGATAGGGATTGCATTGAATCTGTAGATTGCTTTGGGTAGTATACTCATGTTCACAATGTTAATTCTTCCAATCCAAGAACATGGTATATCTCTCCATCTATTTGTATCACCTTTTTAAAAAATTTTATTTATTTAATTTATTTATTTTTTGCTGTATTGGGTCTTCATGGCTGTGCGGGGGCTTTCTCTAGTTTCAGCTAGCAGGGGCTACTCTTCCATGTGGTGTGCGGGCTTCTCATTGTAGTGGCTTCTCTTGTTGCAGAGTAAGGGCTCTAGGCACATGGGCTTCAGTAGTTGTGGCATGTGAGCTCAGTAATTGTGGCTCGCAGGCTCTAGAGCACAGACTCAGTAGTTATGGTGCTGGGGCTTAGGTGTTCCGTGGCATGTGGGATCTTCCCAGACCAGGGCTCGAACCCATGTCCCCTGCATTGGCAGGCGGACTCCTAACCACCAGGGAAGCCCTGTATCACCTTTAACTTCTTTTATCAGTGTCTTATAATTTTCTGCATACAGGTCTTTTGTCTCCTTAGGTAGGTTTATTCGTAGATATTTTATTCTTTTTGTTGCAATGGTAAATGAGAGTGTTTTCTTAATTTCACTTTCAGATTTTTCATCATTAGTGTATAGGAATGCAAGAGATTTCTGTGCATTAATTTTGTATCCTGCTACTTTACCAAACTCATTGATTAGTTCTAGTAGTTTTCTGGTAGCATCTTTAGGATTCTCTGGGTATAGTATCATGTTATCTGCAAACAATGACAGTTTTCCTTCTTCTTTTCCGATTTGGATTCCTTTTATTTCTTTTTCCTCTCTGATTGCTGTGGCTAAAACTTCCAAAACTATGTTGAATAATAGTGGTGAGAGTGGGCAACCTTGACTTGTTCCTGATCTTAGTGGAAATGGTTTCAGTTTTTCACCATTGAGGATGATGTTGGCTGTGGGTTTGTCATATATGGACTTTATTATGTTGAGGTAAGTACGCTCTTTGCCTACTTTCTGGAGGGTTTTCATCCTGAATTTTGTCAAAAGCTTTCTCTGCATTTATTGAGATGATCATATGGTTTTTCTCCTTCAATTTGTTAATATGGTGTATCACATTGATTGATTTGCGTATATTGAAGAATCCTTGCATTTCTGAGAATAACCCCACTTGATCATGGTGTATGATCCTTTTAATGTGCTGTTGGATTCTGTTTGCCAGTATTTTGTTGAGGATTTTTGCATCTATGTTCATCAGTGATATTGGCCTGTAGTTTTCTTTCTTTGTGACATCTTTATCTGGTTTTGGTATCAGGGTGATGGTGGCCTTGTAGAATGAGTTTGGGAGTGTTCCTCCCTCTGCTATATTTTGGAAGAGTTTGAGAAGGATAGATATTAGCTCTTCTCTAAATGTTTGATAGAATTCGCCTGTGAAGCCATTTGGTCCTGGGCTTTTGTTTGTTGCAAGATTTTTAATCACACATTCAATTTCAGTGCTTGTGATTGGTCTGTTCACATTTTCTATTTCTTCCTGGTTCAGTCTCAGAAAGGTATGCATTTCTAAGAAATTGTCCATTTCTTCCAGGTTGTCCATTTTATTGGCATAGAATTGCTTGTAGTAATCTCTCATGATCCTTTGTATTTCTGCAGTGTCAGTTGTTACTTCTCCTTTTTCATTTCTAATTCTATTGATTTGAGTCTTCCTTTTTTTCTTGATGAGTCTGGTGAATGGTTTATCAACTTTGTTTATCTCCTCAAAGAACCAGCTTTTAGTTTTATTGATCTTTGCTATTGTTTCCTACATTGCCTTTTCATTTATTTCTGATCTGATCTTTACGATTTCTTTCCTTCTGCTAACTTTGGGGTTTTTCTGTTCTTTCTCTAATTGCTTTATGTGTAAGGTTAGGTTGTCTATTTGAGATGTTTCTTGTTTCTTGAGGTAGGATTGTATCGCTATAATCTTCCCTCTTAGAACTGCTTTTGCTGCATCCCATAGGTTTTGGGTCATTGTGTTTTCATTGTCATTTTTTTCTCGGTGTTTTTTGATTTCCTCTTTGATTTCTTCAATGATCTCTTGGTTATTAAGTAGTGTATTGTTTAGCCTCCATGTATTTGTATTTTTTACAGATCTTTTCCTGTAATTGATATCTAGTCTCATAGCGTTGTGGTTGGAAAAGATACTTGATATGATTTCAATTTTCTCAAATTTACCAAGGCTTGATTTTTGACCCAAGTTATGATCTATCCTGGAGAATGTTCCATGAGCACTTGAGAAGAAAGTGTATTCTGTTGTTTTTGGATGGAATGTCCTATAGATATCAATTAAGTCCATCTTGTTTAATGTATCATTTAAAGCTTGTGTTTCCTTATTTATTTTCATTTTGGATGATCTGTCCATTGGTGAAAGTGGGGTGTTAAAGTCCCCTATTCTGTCTAGAAGTGATCAATAGCAGAATAACTGAGGCAGAAGAACGGATAAGTGACCTGGAAGAAAAAATAGTGGGAATAACTACTGCAGAGCAGAATAAAGAAAAAAAAAATGAGAAGAATTGAGGACAGTCTCAGAGACCTCTGGAACAACATTAAATGCACCAACGTTTGAATTATAGGGGTCCCAGAAGAAGAAGAGAAAAAGAAAGGGACTGAGAAAATGTTTGAAGAGATTATAGTTGAAAACTTCCCTAATATGGGAAAGGAAATAGTTAATCAAGTCCAGGAAGCACAGAGAGTCCCATACAGGATAAATCCAAGGAGAGACATGCCAAGACACATATTAATCAAACTATCAAAAATTAAATACAAGGAAAAAATATTAAAAGCAGCAAGGGAAAAACAACAAATAACATACAAGGGAATCCCCATAAGGTTAACAGCTGATCTTTCAGCAGAAACTCTGCAAGCTAGAAGGGCGTGGCAAGACATATTTAAAGTGATGAAAAGGAAAAACCTACAACCAAGATTACTCTACGCAGCAAGAATCTCATTCAGATTTGACAGAGAAATTAAAACCTTTACAGACAAGCAAAAGCTAAGAGAGTTCAGCACCACCAAACCAGCTTTACAACAAATGCTAAAGGAACTTCTCTAGGCAGGAAACAAGAGAAGGAAAAGACCTACAATAACAAACCCAAAACAATTAAGAAAATGGTAATAGGAACATACATATTGATAATTATCTTAAATGTAAATGGATTAAATGCTCCAAAAGACATAGACCGGCTGAATAGTTACAAAAACAAGACCCGTATATATGCTGTCTACAAGAGACCCACTTCAGACCTAGGGACACATACAGACTGAAAGTGAGGGGATGGAAGAAGATATTGCATGCAAATGGAAATCAAGAGAAACCTGGAGTAGCAGTTCTCATATCAAACAAAATAGACTTCAAAACAAAGACTATTACAAGAGACAAAGAAGGACACTACATAATGATCAAGGGATCGATCCAAGAAGAAGATATAACAATTGTAAATATTTATGCACCCAGCCTAGGAGCACCTCAATACATAAGGCAAATACTAACAGCCATAACAGGGGAAATTTGAAGCATTTTAATTCTGAAATTGCCTTCTCACATTTTCTCTCTTCTCCTCCTATTTTAGTGGAAAAAGTAGCCCACTTCCTTCCCAAGGTTAATCCTTGTGTTTATACCCTAGTTTACCCACCGCCCTTGAACTTATCTCCCCAGTTCTTCTGTCCTCTTTTAAGTTTACCTCCACTAGCACTTTTTATTTATCTTACAAACATGCTCCCCAACCCTCTCTGAGTCTCTTGTATGTTTCCTTCCTAACAATTGTCTCATTTGTAGTTATTTTAATTTGTATTGTTTACTCATATTTCTACTGTATCCCTCATTACTATATAAGTTCCCTAAGGACTGGAATTATGTTTGCCCTGTTCATTATTGTATCTATGGAAATAAATGAAGAGCAACCAGATAAGAACAAGCAAAACCTGTTTATTAAGAGCTTGCAAGGGAGTCAGCCACCATCACTTGAATTTTGGCAGAGCCTAAAAGGTAGGCAGAACACTGGAAAAAATAGAAGGCTTCAGGTATGCCCTGATTGGAGGCTGTTAGCATGGGGATGTTGTAGGCATGCTAACTAGAAATGAGGCATTGATGCGATTGGTTAGAGAAGACTCTCTGGCTTTCTCCAGTTGGTCTTAAGTTGGAAATAGGGGCCAAAACCAGAGATGCTATCAGTGCTTAATCAAGTCTGGCCATTTAGAGCTGATTGTTAGAAGGGTTATTATTTGGCTTCCTAGACTGGTTGTTGTAGAAAATAGTTTGACTTCTTGGACTGAGTATCACAGGTAGTAGGTTGGCTTCCCTCACTGGTTGTTACAGGTTATGGGGCATAATCTTAGTTTTATATACAGTCTAGTCATTGTTCATTTGTATATTCAGTCCTTCAGTCCTCAGGACCAGCAGTGTCTAGCACAGAGTAATAACCCAATAGTCATTTATGAATTAATTAATATATGATGGCAACTCAGAATATGACATTGCCCCTCTGAGATACAGTTCTTTTCATTGCTCTCCTACCCCTGGCTTCTGCTTCCTGTCCCTTCACTAGCTTCTATTTGTAAGCAGCTCTTTGCAGGAAACTGCCCTCAGTAGGAAACCCCTTCTCTTGTCACTTTAGCAAAGCTACGTTGTAACTAACTTTTACATCAGGCACCCCCATGCTCTACTCATCTCTGGCCCAAGCACACCTTTCAAATATTTTGACCACACAATACTTTGCCTAAACTCTTGGTTCTTTCCGTAGATCAAAGAAATAGAAATTAATAAGTGATTAACAGATGACCAGATCTATTCCTTAGCTTCCCCTTTAGTAATCTCGTGAACAAAGTGTGTGAACAAGATAGCATCTAAAGAAAGATCACAAGAAGTTGACAAGCTTGCGTACAGTGGGAGATGATGATGAATCTGATTCCCTATCTCAATGATTAACTGAGATTACGTCCCTTTTCCCTTTAAAAATTTTCATGGCTGAGCAGAATCTTCAGAGTTGGTTTTGAGGGTGTGGGTCTGCCTTCTCCCCCAGATTGCCAGCTTTCTGATGAAAAGCAACTTTCCTTTCTACGAGCACTTGCCTCTCTCTCGGGTATTGATTTTCAAGTGGTGAGCAGCTGGACCTGAGTTTGGTAACAATTTCACCTGTCATCTTCCAACTTGCAGGTATGCCAGAGACACTCCTCAAGTGTTCTGTTTTCCTCTCTACATTTTTCTTAGAACTCACCTACTTCCACGACTCAAAGTAACACTTCCAGGAAAGTGATTCCAAAATGCTCGACTCCAGCCCTGACCTCTCTCGTGCACCCCAAGCCAATTATTTGATGGACATCTCCGTACTGACATCCCACCAGCATCTCCAAGCCTATCAGCAGTCCCTCCTCCCTGGGAAGGCCTCTCTCTTCCTCCAGATTTTTCTATGTGGTTCGTTTGTGGCAAAAGCAATACTGAAAGTGATTTCTGATTTTTGGGGAAGGTAAATCTGAGGATGGACTTGAGAAGAACAGAAGGAAGGACGGAAAATGAAAAATGGGTGATTGGTTTTGTTGGCAGGAACACAGCCTCCTTGGGATGCAAGAAGAGACTGGGTACTCAAGCTGTCTCAAGGGCTGGAGCTGGGAAATATGATCCAATTTGAAACACACCAGCCTGGGACACCAGAAAAGTCTCCAAATCTTGGTCCCCCAATAGCAAAAGCAATGGGACATTGGCGAGTACCCAAGGAAGCAGTAATTTTTGTGGAGTGGGTCAGTGGAGATTGGATGGGGAAAGGACTGGGCAGGGACATGGTGGCAGAGGAATGCGAAGGGTGGTCACCCTTTTCAGGCAGCAGAGGAGTGGTCTGGGAACAAGATCTTAGGGCATGAATGTCAGGCTGCAGGGACTTCTGCACTCGGGGAAGGGGTCTTACTGAGGAGGTTTACTCAGAAAGGAATCTTAAAGCAAGGGATGCATACAAAAGAGGGCCATTTTGTTTTATTTTTCACCTGCTACCTAGGACTCCCCAGAATTCTCTGAGGAAGGACTTGAATAGAGTTTGATGTTCCCATAGTGGAAGAGTGACCGGGTTGCATCCAGTAGAAGGAATGCCCTCTGCCATCTCCCCTCCCACCCAAGACCTAGCACAGCCTAGGCTAGGGAAAGACCTCTTATAAACGGGAGTGTCACAGTCAAATTACCCAAGATGGTCGGTCCCTTTGAGATAGTTCTCTCCCACATTTCATCTTACACCTGTTTTGTGGCACTGTATACACAAGTATGGCCCAAATTTCTCTAGGTGCTATCTTCCTCATAGTTCCTGAACTTATACCTTTCTGGTCCACTGTCTCTCCTGTAGCCTGACATAATACCTCCTAGAGCATAACTCACAATTAGGTTCCTATCACCTGCATTGCTTATTTCATTCCCCACGTGCAAATTCATCCTCCACATTGTCCTCAGCCTCCTTGTCTTCAGTCTGGCCCCAATTTCAATCTACTTTATTACACAACAATGCGATCTTTAAAAAATCTGCAGCTGCTGGTTATCGAAGGTGGAATGACTCACTGGGATCTCGCTAAAATGATTCTTTCTTTTTTTTAAAAAAATACATCTTTATTGGAGTATAATTGCTTTACAATGTTGTGTTAGTTTCTGCTGTACAACAAAGTGAATCAGCTATGCATACATATATCCCCATATCCCCTGATTGTTTATTTCTAAGTGTTCCCTTACTAAGAGAGTGCGAAGGAAACCATCACCGAACAAGAGATTTCAACAAATATTTAGAAGATGAAAAGCACAGGAAAACACACCAAGGGAACCAGGGGTTGCCAGAGGAGGAAGAAGCAGCTGCAGCAGAAGGAGCTGACCTGTGGGGCAGAACCTCGGAGAGGCTCTGAGTTGGCGGGTGTGGGAGCAGAGAGAGAAATACTACATGCTCCCTCCTGTGACCTCTGCCCAAATCTAGAGCTCAGGCAACCTAACTTTAACCCCTGAGTTTGGGGGATCCTGGAAGACGTTCTCTAAGTTAAAATCTGGGTAGTGCTGCAGTTGTACATATGATGAAGTATCTGACGCTGGCACCCCAGAAAGAACCATCCTTATTCCAGTACTCGAGGGGGTCTGCGCTCCAACCTAGCTCCAGCCAACTCAGTCTTGAGACTGCAAATGGACAATGGCCAGATGTATATAAAAATAGAATTCTAATCCATCATCCGCAGTAATCAGCCCAGAAAGCCAGCCGACTATCTATAAGTCAGAGTGATAGGAAGTTACACAACTATCTTTACAAACAGCCCAGGAAGCCAAACAGTAATCCCTCTAACAATCAGCTCCACATAGCCAGGACTTGATGAATAGCTAACAGCTTCTTTGATTTTTCTCTCTCCTTTCAACTGAGGGGCAATCAGAGAAAGCCAAATATGCACCTGTAACCAATCACCGGAGGACCTGCTTTGTTAGCCGACCTCCAGCTTCCCCATGCCAACAGCCTCTAATCAGGGCACCCCTGAAACCTTCTCTCTTTTCCACTCTAAAACTTCCTCCTTTGAGTCTCTGCCAAAATGCAAGTAACGGTGGCTGACTCCTTTGCTATAGCAAGCTCTGAATAAAGAGGCTTTGCTCGTTCTCACTTGGTGGGTTTTCATCATTTCCACACTCGGAAGCAAAGTTTTCCAGTTAACGAACCCTCCCCACGTACCCAGAACTCCCCATCAGCTTTGTTAGTCGGGGGAAAGGAGACCCACATATACAACCATGGAGGACACCTATACTGCTTGGAAAGAAAAATCAACCCAGTGACTCATTCTTAAATATGGACACACAGCCAAGGTCACCACACACAGAGAAAACCAGCAGCACATAGGAGATCAAGATAAACAGATTGACCTTGGAGAAAACAGGACATTCAGAGACTAGAAACAAGCTTTAAAAAAAATTCTAATTAGGGCTTCCCTGGTGGTGCAGTGGGTAAGAATCCGCCTGCCAATGCAGGGAACACGGGTTCGATCCCTGGTCCAGGAAGATCCCACATGCCACGGAGCAACTAAGCCTGTGCACCACAACTACTGAGCCTGCGCTCTAGAGCCCGTGAGCCACAACTACTGAGCCCGTGTGCCACAACTACTGAAGCCCCTGCCCCTCAAGCTCGCACGCAGCAACAAAGACCCAACACGGCCAAAAATAAATAAATAAAATAAATTTATAAAAAAAATTCTAGCTAGATCTTCAGTGAGATATGAGAAGATATTACGGCCATAAAACCAAAAAACAGCAGGCTGTGAAGAACACGGGAGTTAAAAAAAAGTTTCCAGGAAATTAAAAATGGATTTCCAAAATTACAAAGATTGGAAGATTAAGTTGAAAAACTAACAGAACAGAGAGCAAAAAAATAGTCTGAATGTGTGGCAGAAAGATAAGACACCTTTTGTAACTTTCTCATAGCTAGATCCGGCGGTAGCTAGATGTGGGAGCCTCTGGGCAGGGGCCCTGGGGCCTAGGGGCCAGCTGCGGCTCTGTGGCTCAGTGTGTGTTAGAGATCATTTGACCTATGTGTTTTAACCAAGTGCAAGGATACTCTGATTAAAGCAAACAATCTAGCTGCAAATCTGACGGTTCTACTCCACTTCTTGAAATTCAACACTCCTCACAACCACATATGGGGAGAGAGATCAGTCTCCTTCCTGACCATGACCTGTCAGGAACCAGCCTCCCTCCCTCCATTCCCCACGTCTGCCCCAGCCCCACTCAACAACCTGCCAGGATGTTCAGTGTAAGCCTTACGAGCTGGGACTCTGGGGTCACACTTACCTGGTTTCAAACCCACATGCTTCTGTCCTAATTTGAAAAATGGGGGTGCAAGAGTACCTCTCAGGGCTTTTGTGAGGATCAAATGAACTAACGCATGTAAGGAGCTTAGCAGAGCCTCGGGCACAGAGTAATCAATAAATAGTAACAGGGCTTCCCTGGTGGCGCAGTGGTTGAGAGTCCGCCTGCCGATGCAGGGGACATGGGTTCGTGCCCTGGTCCGGGAAGATCCCACATGCCGCGGGAGAGGCTGGGCCCGTGAGCCATGGCCGCTGAGCCTGCACGGCTGAAGCCTGTGCTCCGCAACGGGGAGGCCACAACAGTGAGACGCCCGCGTACCGCAAATAAATAAATAAATAGTAAGAGTTATTAGGGCTCCCAGAACTAGTCTTCCTTTGTGTGTCTCAACTTTAACCCTACTTTGACTAATTTTTATATTTATACCTAAAAACACTAAAAAACAAAACCTCATTAAACTCTCAGCTTTATTACCAAAGATACACTCTCAGACACTTCCTTCAGTCCTCAACTCTCAAGAGATGTTACCTATACATATTTTTGAAGCCACAATTGATTGATTGATTGAAGAAAAATGAAAGGTCCTGCTTCGTACAGTTCATGCCTTGGGGACCCGGCTGGGTTTTGTCTCGCATTTCCTCCCTGCTCTCAGTGAAGTGACCCTTCTTCACCCAGGGTCAAGCCTCACCCTTTTTGTGAGGCCTTCCTACCCCACCCCGGCCCAGGCGTTCCTGCAGACTGAAGTGCTTTGTCACCACTGCTGCTGTCTGCTTCCTTCTCCTTCTCTGAGCACCTCACTTACTGGACTCTATTCATACGTTTTAGATCTCGTGTGTCCTGCGTGTAACAGGCTTGGGCTTTACGCAGTGAATGAGCACGTTCAAGGTAAGTGTGGGAGGGACGGGGGTGACCTTGGTTGCCTTTTCTAACTCAACTGCAGACATATTAGAAGCCTCTCTTTGACAAAGAAAAGGTTGTGGGAAGGCACCATCTATGCTGGGAAGCTGCTGGGCTTCAGGCCCCAGAAGGTTCTGAGTGGGTGCGTCGGCTGTCGGTCCACTTACAGGCGGGATGTGAAGGCTGTCTTGATGTCCCTTCTCGGGTTCAGTTCTGCCTCTTCTCCCTCAGTCTTTAGGACACGGCACTGCCCGAGAAGCACAGTCTGTATCCCAAAAAACAACGGCACTGCCTTTTTCCTTTTCTTTTCGTAAGTTAAAATCATCTGGTCCAAACTTTCTCATTCCTCCAGCAGAGGGAAACCACGACAGTCTTAAATGAAGGTCAAAGGACTTGCCAAAAGTCATACAGAAAGTGGTATAAAGACATTAGAACTTAAGTTTCCAGCATTTCAGACCAGCATGTTGCGGTTACGGAGTTAAAAAGAAGAGGGGAAGCCGAAAGCACCTGAGACAGCTGCTTCAATCTTGGTGCCCAAAACAAAGCCGATGGTCTGGGTGGCACCACGGCTGTCCCGGCTTTGGGTCTTTTTTATGGTGTGTTGCTTATTGAAGAAAAGGGAGTGTTGAAAGCACTCCCACCAGAGAGCTGTTGTGAGGATGTAACGAGAGGGCCTGGCATGTGTTAAGACGTTTATCATCATTAGGAAAGTAACAACCAACTAGGAGATTTCAGTGCAGAGGGCAAACCCGCTCTGCTTCTTGCAGCCCAACCCCTGACCATAGAGCTAGGACAGAGTGGGTCAGGCAGAAGGAAAGCTCGACTGCTGTGTTGTTGGAGACACCATCGTGGGAGCGGAGGCCAGGGCAGTCACCATCAGCTCTACTGGGTAGGGGGTGGGTGTGCACTGGATGAGAAGGGCCTTCAGTCCCACCTCAGAGTCCCCCATCCTTAAGACAGGAGGGGATGGTCACCTGTGGCTTCCCAGCCCCCAGCTGCCTTCCAGGCCAGGAAGGTGCAGCAGAGCAGAACCGAACCTGGGAGGCTCAGGCACAAGCCCCCAGCCCGTGCTGCTCGTTTCAGGAAGGTCCTAAGGAAGGAGGCTGCCGTGGCCGGGCCTGGCCCACAGCTGGGGGAGCACAGGAGTGTGTGCAAGGAGGAGCAGCTCTCGGGAAAGAAGCAGCAGGAACAGAGAGAAAGCCAGGAGCGTGTCAGAGAGCCCCCAGGACGAGGCAGGGCTGGCGAAGAGGCGGGCCACAGCCACATTGGGGTTGCCCCCGGCAGGCTTGAACCACTTCTGCAGACACCGCCCGCTGGTCCTATGCTCCGGGCTTGCCTTGAAGGAGTTGCTCCAGATCTTCTCACATAGGTCAGCCGGGGTGGGGAAGTAATGCAGGAAAGGGTGGCAGAGGGCCCTGGCAGGGCAGCGGGGCTTCCCTGAGGGGAGATCCAGGCACGGACAACTTACCCACTCCTGTCCTCACATCCCCATCATTTGCCCCGGGGGAGCAGAGGGCTTGCGCCTGCCCTCCCGGGCCCTGCTTAGCATCACTCACCCCGACTCCAGGTCCAGCCTCCGTGCCAGTTGGATTTGCAGGTGTAGGATGTGCGGCAGTCAGCCCACCACTGTTCACAGTCCTCCCGGCACAGGGGCGCGTCCAGAATCCGCTCCGCCTGCCCACGCGGGTCCAGCTGAGTGCGGGCATAGCAAGAGACGAGAATTATACGAGCACCCATTTGAGGACTATCAATAGCTGCAATGGAACTTGGGTCAGGTACCGTCGGAACATATTCTCTTATGACGTCACTAAATATTATTTTACAAATGAGAATACTGAGGCTGGGTTAAATAGTTTGTACACAGCCCTGTTCCTACAAACAGAAGATGTGACTCAAACTGTCCCTCCATCCTGCTGCTCTCCTGTGACCACTCTCCACGCATGCCATTCTCTAGGGCCAGAGGTGACTTCCTCTCCATCTGTGTCCCCCACAGCGGCCTCTGACTCTGCTCTTGTCCGTAGGGGGGACAGCACCTCCTGTTCCTGCTAGCACCCTGTGGCTCAGGCTCTTATGAACAGGGCATTGATGGACATGTCTCCTGCCCATCCACCCCCGCCCACTTCTTCCCACCCGCCGGATCCAAGGTCCCAGGTTGGGGGAGCACTCGTAGAAGCAGATGGCCTGCAGGAAGTGCTTCTGACAGTCCGGCATCATCAATCCGCAGTGAACCAAGCTGAAGTTGTAGAGCAGGGACACATCCAGGTGGGCTTCCCAGCTCGTGTTGGCCGTGCAGCAGGCGCTGTCCTTCCAGGGGATGCACTGAAGGTGGATGAAGAGGCAAAAGGCATGGAGAGTAGGTGCAGAGGGTTGAGGAGTATCTGGGCCAGAAAGGTAAAAACGTCCCCTAGAAGAGGACCCGGCAAGTGGGATGCCTTTAGGCCAGCGATCGCTGGATAGAAGGAATGCCGATAAATTGTCAATATTCATACCCAAAGGGCACCTGCACACCGGTCTCCGCGCAACAGACGGTGAGCCCCCTAGGAATGGGGCTTTCAAGGTCTCAGATCCTGGGGGGGCGGTAGCAGGGTTGTCCCCAAGACCCAGGGGAATGTGGGGTTGCACTGGGGCAGGGCACCTGCAGCTGAGAAGGGCTCATAGGTACATGCCAGCCATGCCCCTCCTCCCTCATCCCTGTCAATTGCCTTTAGGGACTTGGGGAGGAGTCCCTTAAGTCTTATTTTTTTCCTGGGCCTGCTGGTGGGAGGGCAGAGGAGGGGAACTTGCTTGTTGGAATCTAGGCTGAATACCTATGAGTCTCCAGGATCATCACCTGCCCCTGCTCCCTGAGTGGCCGTGCAGCTCAGGGATGAAAATAGTAAATCATTTGGCAATTAGCCCCCCCACTCCAGTGGCCTTTGCCAAAACCCAACCTAGGGAACCAAACGAGTCAAGATGGATAGGGATTCAGAAGCCGTCTTGGCCTTTGTGTCCCTTCCCTGATCTAAGAAGCCTCCACCCACCCTGCACCCCGTGCCGGTTCCGGCTTCCATACCTCCTCGTAGAGCTTGGCCTCCGGGCTGGGCGCTGGCTTGTGGGGCTTGGCGTTCATGCAGACGTTGAGCAGCTCGCGCCCAGCCCACGTGGGTGGGACTGCCCACAGCCCCAGCAGGAGCTGCCACCAACACCCCATGGCCTGCCGCAGAGAGGAGCTCCGCCTGTGATGGAGAGGACACCTCGCTCCACGCCCTCCGCCATCCCTGGGAGCAGGCATGGGCTTCAAGCCTCCCTCAGGCGACCATGATACTTTGGCTGCTTCTAGAACCTTTATCTGAGGCAGCATCATAAACTATCCAGTGAGGTCTGACACTCACCCCAACCACCTACAGATGCAGAAACTGAGGCCAGGGAGGGGAAGAGATCAGCCCCAAGGTGGAGGAGGGTCACGGGTGGGACGGTTCCAGCTTGCCCTGGGGGAACTTTCCCTGGCCCTTCTCCACTCAGAGGCAGACTTTCTAACTCAGTGACATATGGGCTGCGAATTCAGAGCTTTGGTCTTGAGTAACTGAACAAAGTCTCCGTAACCAGATTCTACATGGGGCCGAAGGCACAGTGGGACTGGGTAGTGTGACAAATGCAATCCTTACCCCATAGAGTGCCAACCCTAACGCTAACTCCGGCCCCTCTGAAAGGTCCACACAAGGCCCACAGCTCCTCAAGCATCTGGCCTCCTCCCCAGTTCCCTGTGGCCAGAGTCCTTTCCCCTGGAGCAGTGGTCCGCCTCCACCAGCCTCAACCCATCTCAAACCCAGCCTGAGCCCAAGGCTGAGGCAGCCGGGCGCCCGGTGGCCTTGCTGGCATCTCACAGCCAGGGAGCATGCCCAGGCGTGAGCCACCTTGAGTCTTCCACATCCAAAGCTGGTCCCCGTTACCGGAATGAGAAGGCTGGTTTTTCCCTTGACGTTTGTCGTGCCCTGTTTCCCACTCTGCCCTGGGTAGTTCTTGTAATGGGAGAGAGTAGAAAGAGAAAAAAAAACAAGTACCCCATGATCCCCCACAGCCGTCACCCACCCAGGAGCCCAGGCCCGACGCCACTCAGGAACCGGCTGTGGACCCATCGGGATGAACCTGAAAACCTGTGGCTCAGCTCAAGTTGAGAGCCTCAAGCATCGGAGGGGGAGACGCTAGTTCCACCTTCTGAGCCCATCTTTGAGCTTAAATCTAAAGCTGCTCTCTCCCTGCAGCTCCAGTTTCCAGCACGGCCGCGGCCACGGAGTATTTCAAAGAATCAGGTGTGTCAGGTAAACAGAGGAAAATGCCGCCTCTTCTAGCATTTGCTTCATACTCACTTTCAAAGCCGGAGCGGCGCTCTCCCACCTCCAGAGATTGTGAGGCTGAGGAGACGCCTATGATCCTGCCTATTTATTACCCCTCCGGTTCCTGCTGGGCCCAGGTGCAGGAGCAGAGTCCCAGGTGGCTCCGGTTAACAGCATCCGTCTTACCCACGTGTTGGGGCCTTCTGTGGGCAGTCAGGAGGGTTTCGCTCTCCCAGAGAAACAGACCCCATAGAGGGTAAGGTCCTGTGCTCTTTAGTCAGCTACTGAGTTCTGCTCTCAGCTCTGCTGCTCACTAGCTGGCCGACCTTGAGAAAATGCCTTAAACTCTCTGTCCGTTTCTCTACCTGTAGAAAGGGCTGTTATGATGGGACTGTTGGGGAAAAGAAAAGAAAGAGAAAGTTCCTGAAAAGGACTTGGCATCAGGCCTGGCAAAGATAAATCTAAATGATTTTTATTCTTATCTTTTATCCTACGAAGGCTTTCTCTCTCAGCCCCATTCCAAAGCTCTACCTGCCCCTTCGTCAGCTCAGTTACCTGCCATGGACCACCTGGGTTGTAACGGTGGTGATATCTTCTCTCAGCCCACAGGAGCTGGGCTTCCTGCTGGAGTGGAGACTGGGCAGCCCAGTGATGCAGAGATGAAATGGGGCCTTAGGGACCCAAGGATTTAAATGTATGTCCCAAGCCAAAGCAAACAAAACCAAAAAAGTCCCTCCAAACCCAGGAAATGGCCTCCGTTAGCATGCAGAGGCCGCTGTCCTGTGAGAGACTCTGCAAGTGTCCTCAGCAGTGACGAACTTCACAGGAGCACCCCCCTCAGCTAAGGAGAGGCTGGAAACTTGGCCAGGACACTTAGGAGAGTCTCAAAGATGATGAAAATGTTGGAAAAGGAGCCCATTTTTTTTTTGCTTGTTTCTTGTAACAATTTCCCTCTCCAAAGAGAAGTAGCCAAAGTCACTGGCGTTTTCTTGATACACAGAAAATTGAAGCAGGAAAATACACAGGAAATTGAAGCACAATAAAAGCATTTTGTAATTGAAGAAAGCACGCTGTTCAGCTACGTAAGTGATGTGCAGACATGAATTAATCATCGTGCTGGAAAATTACATTCGCCGCACCTGGGTCATCCCAGCCACTGAGTTCTGAGCACCATGAAGGACCCAGGCACCGGGCTGGAGCCTTCAGTATATGGTCTGGCTTACTCCTCACAATGACCCCCCGAGTGAACGCCCTCCCCCATTTTACTTGTGGGGAAACTGAGGCTCAGCTGGGGAGTGGCAGAGCTGGGATCTGAACTCAAGTAGCCATGACTCCATACCTGGTGCATGAGGATCAGGTGAGGGGAAGACCTCTAGGACTGAAAGGGTAGATGCTGTCTGGGTCTCAAGTCAAGTCTTTTTAAAAAAAACAAAAAAAGTCAAATTCCATAATCAGATTGTATGTTGGGAGACATGTGTGGGCTTTATCTGAGAAGAGAAATGATTACAGCCCAGCCTCCCATATTCCTGCCTTAAACAGAGTCAGAAGCCTCCTTTTTTAGGGTCTGGTACCAAGCAAGCCGGGTCTCTCCCCGCAGCGTCCAGGGGAAGAGCAGGTGTGAGTGTCTTGTTCAAGGCATCACAAATATCCAGGAGGCCCTAAGTCTTGACGAGGTAAGAGAGTTTGGGTTTAACATTAATCGTCAGATGGCTGTGGACATGGTGGGGACAGGAATCCAGCAATGAGGTGCAGCCCTAATTACTGAAATGGAAAGCAGGTCCTCTGGTAAACATCCTTCACACAGAGGGATGGAGGACGAGGGGGAGTGTGCCGGCGGTTGCTGGGACAAGGCTGTAGGAAACGAGCTGAAATGATAGCCAGCGCAGGTGCCAGGGGAGGGAGGACGGGAGGGATCGCAGAGCTGCTTCTCGGGCCAGGCTGACACCTGTGCTCCCAGAAAGGCAGTTTGCGGCCC
Organism: Pseudorca crassidens; assembly: GCF_039906515.1. Taxonomy (NCBI): domain Eukaryota; kingdom Metazoa; phylum Chordata; class Mammalia; order Artiodactyla; family Delphinidae; genus Pseudorca; species Pseudorca crassidens. Next base: position 70,818,458 of record NC_090304.1, on the reverse strand, counting down.
TTGAGGAAAACTCATTTTTGCCTTATTGTGATCGAGTCTTCCAGAGAGATCTGCTTTCTGACAGATGGCTGATAAACCAAAGCTGGCCGCGGATGAAGCCGTTTGAACCTGCTGGTCACAAGCGATTTTGTTCTTAAACAAAATAGGACACTTACGTTGCCAACAGCAGAGCTAGAGTGGCGTCTGGAGGGTTCTGAGGGAGGCGGGGGAGGGCAGAGCAGCGAAGGAGCACCCCAACCTCTGATTTGGGACCACAGCACAAGGCCGGCAGCAGTAATGCTCTGCTCCCTACACCCCAGGTCGCCCATAGTGCTGAAGCCCACAGACTTCCAGAACAGACTCAGAAAGCAAAGAGCTAGTGCTAGGAATTTTCCTGAACCGGAGGTCAGAGGCCAGCGGAGGGGACATTGGTAATTGGAGTTCTTAGTAGATGTTATGACTCCTTCCTCTCGCCCCAAAGACCCCAAAACCATCCTTGTCTCAACTTGTAATTGGTCTGTAGCTAAGGTAGGTAAAACGGGGCTGCTGTTATCTCAACCTCTTCCTTCCCTCTATGTCCATCATCCCATTACCAAAGTGATTGATTTAACTTTCTAAACACCTGTTGAATTCCAATGCTTTAATCCCAGTTTCTCTCCCTCGGATCTGGGCCTTGCCCATCTCTTGCCTCCATTACTGCCAACAACCCCCTAACGGAGTCCGTTGCCCCTTTCTGAAGCTTTATCCAAGCAGCAGCCAGAATGATCTAATATCTGAGGATTTTATTATAAAAAATTTTCAACATAAAGAGAGTTGAGAGAATTTTTCAACAAACTCCCATATAGCCACCACTTAGATTTTGCCATTACCATTTTACTCTATTTTCTTTCTTTTTTTAATGAATTTTTAATATCAGTGTGTATTAGGGTTCTCCAGAAAACAGAATCAATAGAATGTATGTGTGTGTATATGTATATATTATATATATATGTGTATATATATATATATATACACAGAGAGAGAGAGAGAGAGAGAGAGATTTTGAGGAATTGCCTTGTGCAGTTACTGAGGCCAAGAAGTCCCATGATCTGCTATCTACAAGCTGCAGACCCAGGAAAGCAGGTGGTATAATTTAGCCTGAAAACCAGGGGAATCAATGGAGTACATCTCAGTCTGAGGTCAGGAAGAGATGTCCCAGTTCAATCAGTAAGGCAGAAAAAAGGAGCACATTCCTCCTTCCTCCACTTTTTGTTCTATTTAGGCCCTCAATAGACTGGATAATGCCCACTCCCATTGGGGAGGGCAATCTATTTTACTGAGTTCACAAATTCTAATGCTAATCTCATCCAGAAACACACTTGCAGACACACCCAGAATTAACATTTAATCTGGGCAGCCTGTGGCCCATCTGAGTTGATACATAAAATTAACTATCACACAGTGTCATCATCAAATGGATTGACTTTTTTTTTTTTTTTTTTTTGCGGTACGCGGGCCTCTCACTGTTGTGGCCTCTCCCGTCGCGGAGCACAGGCTCCAGACGCGCAGGCTCAGCGGCCATGGCTCACGGGCCCAGCCGCTCCACAGCATGTGGGATCCTCCCAGACTGGGACACGAACCCGTGTCCCCTGCATCGGCAGGCAGATTCTCAACCACTGCACCACCAGGGAAGCCCTGGAGTGACTTTCTGAGTCACCTACAACATTTTTTTAAAGAGAATATTATCTTTTATCTAATTTATTTGGGATACAGTAGTTTCTGAATCTGTGTGTGATGCAGTCATTGGAACTTTATCTCAAGACACAAATGTCATTTACACAAAACCAGACAGTTGGTTTTTAAAACATTGTTCTGTAGGTATATATCATGGGTTAAATTGTGTCCCCCCAAAAGATGTAGAAGTACACCAAAATGGCAGACCAAGGGATTGAGATTTTAATCATAAAAGACTCAGATCTATGACTTGGAACTCAGAAATATTTCCAGTTCGGTGTCAATTCTCCAAACTGAGGCAGGACTGTTACCAAAAGCTCAGCCTCTCTGTACACCAGTGCCAAATCAAATCCCGGAGACAGAGTTTTGGGTGAAGTAGAAAAGGACAGCTTTATTGCTTTGCCAGGCAAAGGGGAACACGTTGGGCTTCTGCCTCGAGAAACTATGTGTCCCGTATTTTACTCTATTTTCTTTGTCACACATCTAGCCAACCATCCAGCCCTCTAGTCATCCACCCATCTTATTTTTCATGCATTTCGAAGTGCACGGCAGACATCTGTGTACTTCCTCCTAAAAAATTCAAGCATGCATATCGTTAACCAGAGTTCAACATTTGTCTGCAGCTTTTTTTTTTCTTTCTTTCAGAATTAGCTTTTCAAAAGGTAAAGATGGTTATCATACTCGCATGTGTAAGACACTTCAAGACTTAAAATAAGCCCCAAATCCTTAACATGGCACACGGACCCTGGTTAATCTGGTCCCTATTTACTTTTCCATCCCAGTCTGTTGTCTTTTCTCTCACCTGCACTGTGGGCATTCATTTCTCCTGCTGGTCTGTAATTGTCCTGCTCTCTTACTTGTCTTCTCGGCCTGGCTTTTACCCCTGCTCACCCCTCGGCTCCCAGAACGGATGGCTTCCCTTCAGGGAAGTTTGTGTGGTCCCCCAGGGCTAGGCGAGATGTTCCCTTGGGGTCTTACACAGCACTTAACCGCTTGTCATTGTGAACACCTGCCTGCGGGCTGGCGCCTGCCTCTTAGCTGCGAGCAGCTTGGGGCAGGCTCAGCAGTGCTCACAGGAGCGAACAGTGCCTGGCCCGGAGTGCCCAGTCAAACATGCATGCTGAGTACATGAGGAGCACTTGAGTAGGAGAAACACTGCATTTCTTTTTCTTTTTTTCTTTTTTTTTTTTGCGGTACGCGGGCCTCTCACTGTTGTGGCCTCTCCCGTTGCGGAGCACAGGCTCCGGACGCGCAGGCTCAGCGGCCATGGCTCACGGGCCCAGCCGCTACGCGGCATGTGGGATCTTCCCGGACCAGGGCACGAACCCGTGTCCCCTGCATCGGCAGGTGGACTCTCAACCACTGCGCCACCAGGGAAGCCCTGAACTTCTTTTGAGTATTGCATTTATTACAAGGGAGTATAAACTTCTGCCGATTTGCTTGCCTCCCCATTTTGTCCTGAGTTCCCTGAGGGTGAGGACTTTACCTTGTCCTTCTGTCACTAGCCCCTAGCACAGTTTATGGTGCACAGGAGAGCCTCTGAGTTAATGAGTGAGAGCTCTGTGCCAGGCCTGATAGTCCACAGGGGCCTGCACCTGTCTGTAGCATCCAGTTCTTCTGGGCCCATGGACAGTGCTTTCCTCGTAGTTTACTTTTCAACACCCATCCTTGGAATGTCCCATCCTGCCAGCCTAGTATGTTTAAAATTGAAAGTATGTTTGAACAGGCACAAACCTCTCAGTAGCTCCTCGCAGAGGATTGAAACACACCTGCATATGTTTCTTTTAGGCTGGGACCATTTTGCGTGGTTATAATACACACGGTCCAGTGTGTTATAATACATGTGGTCCACGCCTGTCCAGGCATGGCTGCTTATTAGCGTCACTGCATCCCCTTCCATCTCCCCCATCCCACCATCTACGGGATGTGAGCTGAAGCTGGTATCAGCCTTTGAATTGTACCCATCATCCTAGCCTCCCCGGTGACAGAAAGAGACAGGGTCCCAAACTCCAGCTAAAGGGAACTATCTTTAATACTTTCAACATTCTGTGATCACTGTTGCTCCAGGCCTGCACACATGCTTTCCCCGTTCAGCTGGGACCTCCCCCTCATCCTCCACACTCTTAATACCTTCCCTTAGCTGATGCCTTCTCCATTTAGAGAGGTCCACATTCAGAGAGGCCCATGTCTGGATTAGGTGTCCTTCCTGGTGCTCTCACAGTCCTTGGGTCACCTCTATCAGGACGCCGCACTCTGGTGGAATTGCCTGCTGGCTTCTGTGTTTGTTTCCAGTTAGACTAAAGTCCCTGAGCCAGTAGAGACTGTTGCTGTAAGTGCAGTGTCACAGCCGTAACTGCAGTGCCTGGTACACAGTAGACACTCAGTAGGAATTTGTAAAATGAACAAGTGATTTTCTTTGGTAAGAAAGCTTCTCTCATATGATTCATTTTTACAAAGAAGCATACCAGGAAAAATTCTGGGAAACCTCAGTGTGACTGTGATGGTCACAGTTATAAGTGTTACGTGTATGTGATGTGCAGGCTTGTGGATTTTCACCCTTTAAAAAAAAGTTGTTTTTCCACCCTCATTCACCTCTCACTTCTGACTAGATAACTTGTCATCTTTCTGACTCCCTGCAGCTCTATTAACCATGTGGCTCGGCAAATTGTTTTTCTCTTAGGCACAATCTCTCTTAGTACACAATTTCATGTGTAAAGAATGGAATTGGATCAGTTTATATTTCATAGATTAAAGAAAATATACATCTTTCTAGATTGTTTTAACCTTTATGTCTTTGTCTTACATTAAAGATGTCTGAGAAAATACATAGAAGGGTTGGAAGGTCCATATGTGTTTTGTGGTTTATAGAAAGAAAGCAGTGGGAAGCAAATAGTTTTAAGGTGACAAATATTTGACTCTTTATGCCCTTGTGCCTATAAATGAAATGCTAGAGAGGGGGAAAATCAGTTTTCCAAAAGACTATGGGTATATTGCCTTCTGGTAATGCAACGATTAAGCAGTTACCATTGCTAGAAAAATATATTTTGTGATTCTTCAATGACCTCTATTATAAGTCAATATGATATAACATGTGAAGCTGTTGAATGTTTTATGTTTACTTAAGACTAAGTTCTCTGGGTAATGTTAATGGTTGTAAATATTACAAAACTAGATTTTAGCTTACTAAATGTCTCCTCATACTTGAGTTGATGATTCTGTTTTGATCAAAGCCTGTGGAATGTCTGGTTGCCATGGATACTGGGGCTTAAGAGGAGCCATTGAGTCATCTCACTGTATTGTCCTTAAAGATAAAACACTGCACCCACCTGCAGAAATGTAGAAATTCTCTTAGCTTCTCCAAATTCCCTGGCACGGTGGTTTCTTTGGATCTGGAAGAAGTTTCCTGGGGCTGTTTCTACTGTAGGATGAATGGTCCCTTTGGGTAGAGTGAAAAGACACAGGCTATGGACTGTGGTTATTCTGAGAGGCTATGGACTGTGGTTATTCCCATTCCAAGAAGAAGGGGAAGTCAATTGAGGTTTCTCAAGCATCACTCTGTTCCAGGTCCTGTAACCAAACTCTTGATAGACCTCATCTCATTGCCTTGTCTGCTAGTCAAGGACAACGATTTAGTCTAGTTCAATACTGTATACTATGTAGTTTATATTGATTAATACAAATGATTGCTGAAAGAATGAGCAAATAACCATGCGTAAGTATTATAAACCCCTTTTACAGATGATCTCAGAGAGGTTAATTGAGTTGCTCAAGGTCTTATCTCCTTATCATCTAACGTAAGATGTATATCACAGGATGTCAAAGGAGAAGAGTGAACACCACTCAAGGATCTGCAGCCTTTTCTGGCGAATGGATTAGCATATTTTTGGTTGTACATAGGATAGTTGTATCATGTGAAAGTATGACTTTGTCTTTCTTGGAGATTAAGTATGATTTAAGTTGTGTATAGGTGCCAAGTTGACAAGAGTGGACTGTGGTGGTCAGTTTTCTATGTCAGCTTGTCCAAGTTATTGGTCTCTTGGATTCAATCAAACACTAATCTAGGTGTTGTTATAAAGGTAGTTTGTAGAACTTATTAAAGTCCACAATCAGTGGTGAGCCATTAACACGTATTTGAGTCTTGGTCTATCTAACTTCTAAGTTTGTGCTCCCCTGTTTTACATTAAGCAGGTAAAAAATCTACTGACTTATTCCTTGACACTTAAATCTTATAATAAAATCTGCAAAGTATTGAGTGCCTGCCATGTGGCAGGACTGAGCTAAGTATGTCACTCAGGTTATCACACAGCAATCCTAAATACTATCAATAACCCCAACTATGGTCATAAAGAAAGCGAGGTATAGAAAACCTCTGTATTATGCTTAACTCCTTCCTACACCATTCCCTAAAGGGTGTTCCCTGAAGCTCTAATCTCTAACACATGAGATTCTTTTCACGACCAAAGAGTTTGGGAAATATTCAAGCTATCACCACTTCCTGAGGACTCAGTGTACATGCGTAATGTCTTACAGACTCTGAGGAGTCCTGTAGTAAAGACATTTCTTGAACTCCATTTAACCCGGCATTTCCAAACATATTTGACCACAGCAGCCCTGTGTGTATTGTAGCCATTAACAGCATGGCACGAGTGTTCTGTCAATCACACTTAGAGGAATGCTGGCCTGCCACATAGCACTAGACATCAGTTTCACAGCAGCAACAGTGGAAAATGTGCTCAGACCATATCAAGCTCCTGCGTCATACCTATTATTTAGATAATGCTTCACATTTATTTAAATTACATTTTTGCTAAAAGTCTTATGTGGGCTGAATTTCTGTTCAGAGAACCTTCATTTTGCCCATGGACTATGTGTCAAATTCCAATGTAGGGCAATTCTTGCATCTTTTGGCAGAATTGGAGAGAGAACCTACAAATTCTTTTTTTTTTTTCATTTTTTTCTTGGTGCCATTTTGATTTTCTCCTCATTTCTTTTTTGTATATTCTTTACTTATTTTCTTAGTGGTTACCCTGGGGATTACAATTAACATCCTAAATTTCTGAAAGATCAGAAAGAGAAATTAAGGAAACAATCCCATTTACAATTGCATCAAAAAGAATAAAATACCTAGGAATAAACCTACCTAAGGAGACAAAAGGCCTCTACTCTGAAAACTATAAGACACTGATGAAAGAAATTGGAGAGGACAAAAAGAGATGGAAGGATATACCATGTTCTTGGATTGGAAGAATCAATATTGTCAGAATGACTATACTACCCAAGGCAATCTACAGATTCAATGCAATCCTTATCAAATTACCAATGGCATTTTTCACAGAACTAGAACAAAAAACTTTAAAGTTTATATGGAAACACAAAATACCCCAAATAGCCAAAGGAATCCTGAGAAAGAAAAACAGAGCTGGAGGAATCATATACTCTGATTTCAGAATATACTACAAAGCTACAGTCATCAAAACAGTATGGTACTGGCACAAAAACAGACATATAGATCAAGGAACAGGATAGAAAGCTTAGAAATAAACTCACACACCTATGGTCAATTAATCTATGACAAAGGAGGCAAGAATATACAGTGGAGAAAAGACAGTCTCCTCAATAAGTGGTGCTGGGAAAACTGGACAGCTACATGTAAAAGAATGAAATTAGAACATTCTCTAACACCATACCCCAAAATAAACTCAAAATGGATCAAAGATCTAAATTTAAGGCCAGATACTATAAAACTCTTAGAGGAAAACATAGGCAGAACACTCTTTGACATAAATTGCAGCAATATCTTTTTTGATCCACTTCCTAGAGTAATGAAAATAAAAACAGAAATAAACAAATGGGACCTAATTAAACTTAGAAGCTTCTGAACTGCAAAGGAAACCATAAACAAAATGAAAAGACAACCCACAGAATGGGAGAAAATATTTGCAAATGAAGTGACCAACAAGGGATTAATTTCCAAAATATACAAACAGCTCATGCAACTCTATATCAAAATAACAAACAACCCAATCAAAACATGGGCAGAAGACCTAAATAGCCATTTCTCCAATGAAGACATACAGATGGCCAAAAAACACATGAAAAGATGCTCAATATCACTAATTATCAGAGAAATGCAAATCAAAACTACAATGAGGTGTCACCTCACACCAGTCAGAATGTCCATGATCAAAAAGTCTACAAACAATAAATGCTGGACAGGGTGTGGAGAAAAGGGAACCCTCTTGCACTGTTGGTGGGAATGTAAATTGGTACAACCACTATGGAGAACAGTATGGAGGTTCCTTAAAAAACTAAAAATAGAACTACCATATGATCCAGCAATCCCACTCCTGGGCATATATCCAGAGAAAACCATAATCCAAAAAGATACATGCAGCACTATTTCCAAAAGCCAAGACATGGAAGCAACCTAAATGTCCATTGACAGAGGAATGGATAAAGAATATGTGGTACATATATACAATGGAATATTCCTCCTTCACTTCTTATGCAGATCTTTAAAGTATGATGTCATTCAGAGTGAAACCATTTTAAAACATATTTAGCACACATACACTTTAGAAACAAACCTACATGTTCTCATTCTCTGCCTTTTTGTTTGTTTGTTTTTCAAACCTGTGCAGCTTTGAAAGGCTTTCTTTTTGTTCCTTCTCACCTTCAGCTTAAGACCAGTTCTCCAATCCTGCTCTTGGCCACAGCCAGCAGTCATCTGTTTATCAGTCTTCTCATTTTCTCAGCCTATACTTCCCCAGTACACACTCATTATCTCCTCGAGAGCAGCTGACCCCAGCTTCTCTCTCAGCATCTGCTGCGCCCTCGCTCTCCATAATCCCTTTTCTGCCCAGAGTCTCCAGCAACTCCCAGTTATTAGAGGATTCTACCTTCGTCTCTTCTGCTGCTTCCGTGCTGGTGGAGGACTAATCACAGCCTTCTTAAAAGAGGGGCCATTAACGACTGAGGTTAGTACTGAACAGGCTTTCAAAAGTTTCCACTAGAGGGCTTCGCTGGGCTTCCCTCGTGGCGCAGTGGTTGAGAGTCCGCCTGCTGAGAGAGAGGACACGGGTTCGTGTTCCGATCCGCGAGGATCCCACATGCCGCGGAGCGGCTGGGCCCGTGAGCCATGGCCGCTGGGCCTGCGCGTCCGGAGCCTGTGCTCCGCAACGGGAGAGGCCACAACAGTGAGAGGTCTGCGTACCGCTAAAAAAAAAAGTTTCCACTAGCAACAACTATAAGCTGTTTAAAATCATATCATTTAAGTCAGCAAAGAAAACTGTACACATTTAAAATTTTCTCTATAAGATGTTTAAAATCATATTCAAGTCAGCAAACTGTATACATTTAAAATTTTCTCTATAAGATGTTTAAAATCATATCATTCAAGTCAGCAAAGAAAACTGTACACATTTAAAATGTTCTCTAAGGTCAAATACTTCACTAATATAAGGAGGAGCTGCCTGCAGATCTCAGCTCCTCCTTATATTAGTGCTATGACCGTTGCACAATGTCTTGGCTTTCTTATTGGGAAATGAGCATATTAATAGTACCTATCTCATCACACTCTTATGGTATATAAATAATTTACTTAAAATGTTTACTTAAAATGTTTAGAACATTACCTGACATATAAAAAGCACCAAGCAATGTTATCTGTTATTATCATTCTTTTTTACATGGTGCTCTGGATAGCAGATGAGTAAGGCTCAGACAAATTATAAGAAAATCAGACGATTGCCAGGGTGTTTAGGAGAGAGGAACAGCAAGGAAGCATCTAGAAGGTAAACCCTTTAGCTCTCACCACGAAGCAGGGGGATTATATCCATATCCTCTGGTCTTTCCCTGCCTTCTCTCTAGGAATATGGTAGGTAGGCCGTCATGGTTGTAGAATAAGTGAATAAATGAATAGATGAGAAGTGAACGAATAAGGGAATCATCAGGAATGGAACGAAACAAACTTTCCACAGTCTTTGATGCCCAGTTTCTCATACTTGACCCAAACACGTAGGTCTACTGTGTTCTAGTCTTTCTCAAGTTAAGAATACTGTTGGTCTCGGTCCAGCACCCACCATCTTCCTCCCACACACACCAGAAGGAGGATTCTCAGTTTGTGGCTGTGCTTTCTTGGCTTTGTGATTCTGCCTAATGTCCTCTGTGCTCCACAGGTCTGCCCCTTTGCTTCTCTTCTCCAGGAAGGACAGCAGGAATCCACCTGTCCGTCACAGAGAAAGCTGATGCTATCAGCAGGTCTTGGCATTGTCCTGGCAAGAAACAAAGATGATGCCATGTGTCTCTGCTTTCCAGAAAGACTGGAGGACAGTCACAGAAAGACCGGGTTATTCAGAAGGAACAGGACTGAATTTTCTTGCAAGAACTCTTAGACCTGGGTTTTATGATGGAGAGAATTTCCATGTGAGGCTATAGAGTGTTAGCATACCTGCTAGGTATTTCTGTTCTATATCGACTAAAGGAAGTCCTGCTTTTCTGATATGGTACTGACATACAGTACAGTGGGATGAGACAGTAAGCAGGTAGAATTTCAGAAATCTTTCAGGAGTGACCTGGTACAGAGGCTTCCCTTCAGTCTTCCTAATGCACTGGAAGTGGAAGGAAGCCATGCGTGCTATTTGGTCAGACCAAACTGTAGGTACCCACAATTCAGTTTAACACAGAACACAGTGAATTTGGATTACAGCAATTGCAACAATCTATTGTTATACTCAAGTACATTTTCTTATTTCTTGCAGCCACTAAGGAGGAAGGGACAACCTAGCACAAGGGGTGAAAGAGGAGGAGTTGTCAACAACCATATGTCAAGGCGTCGTGTCAACTATCAAGCGCTTCGCTGCCATGTTAGTTTAATAGCACTTACTGTTATTTACAAAATTTGCAGATGGTGCAAGCCTAGGATGTAGAGTTAACCGCATGGCTGGCAAACCCCATCAAAAACTACCTTGACCCATTGAACCCAACAAAATTAAAAGTGAGAGGGGTCAATGTCAGGTCCTACCCTTATATCCAAACCATCAACTGCACAGACGAGTCTGTAGATAATAGCAATTCAGAGAGCTGGCTTGGGGTCAGACACACCTGATCTGAATCCCACTTCTACTACTCATAATATTGGGCAAATGGGTAGACTTCTATGAGCCTCAATTTCCTTACCTATAGCATTTGGTTGATTATATTAACCTTGAAGGATTATTGAATAGTTCTATAAATGAAAGCTTATTAAATGCCTAGAACTTTAGTAAGTACTCAGTGAGTTGTTTCCCCTCCCTCTCTCCACTCCTCACTGGCTCCTATAACCCTCCAGAGCCTCCCAAACTCCAAGGAGGTCACACTCCTGTTTTGTAATCTCTGCATCAGGAACAAGGGGAAGGGAAACAGGGGTCTGCCCCCCCTCCAATTCAGGATGTATTTTGTTTCACTTCCTCCTAATATTTACCTGACAGGATTTTGACTATTGGCCATTGTTCAGTTTGTTGATGATTTCCATCCTTTCTCTTTACCTCTCTCTCCACAATATTCTTCCTGATGTGTCCTTGGTACTTGCAGGGTCTCTCCCTGTGGGGAAAGTGGAAGATGAAGCGCCTAATACCTCTTGGGATTAACGCTAACACCACTTCAGTGATTCTTTGCAATTCTGTTGTCAGGCTTGTTTTAACGCCACTTCCAATAGCTTCCTCTCCCATGGCAAAAAGGAACACAAAATGGTGATAATGGTGTGTATTGGCAAGAAGAAGGGAAGGGAAGGAAAATATAATTGTATCACAAATCAGGCACTTAGGCAATTTTGTAATTTCTATAAATACATTTACAGAAAATGTAGGCAATTGAAATCCACAGTCATAGCTTAAGTAATAGTGTCTATCTCTAGAAAGCTTTTACTCAGACTGCATAAAAAAGTTCATCACAGGTACTTTATCCCAAAGAATGTGTGAATGAGGGACCCCAGGGCCTAGGAGCCAGTATTTGGTATTGGAAATTGGAGGCTTGGGTTCCAGCTGTGGCTTTCCCATCGAAGCCCTGTGTGACCTTGGGTAAAGTACCCTCTCTGGCCTCAGGTATCTCATCTTGCAAATTCGAGATAATATGACCTACCTGGCAGGGCATGAGCAATTAAATGAGAGAATGTGTATGAGATGCCTGACACAGGGCCTGGCATGTTGAACAGCTCTCTTTTTGGATCCTAACACCTTCATTAATACATTGAGGAGAGAGGGGCCTCCTTGACACCTCACTGCTGCTGAGAAGAGGACATGTTTTGAAACAGACCTGATAAATGTAAAGTGTTCTTGGGGTTCAACACAGGATGGTCAGCTTGCACACAGCTCATGCTCGGCAAACGTTTGATGCCAGTAATGATGACAGAATCTTGGGGAACTCTTGGCTTGGTACCCCTGAGAAGAGAGAGTTTTGCGAAGAGTTCCTTTCTAGCTCTTTGGATGTGTCTGCTTCGTTCACGTTTACATTCAGGTGATCTCAAAATCTAAGAACGAAGTTGTGGGCTTGGCCACAGTTTACTGTGCCATCCTTCATGTTAAAACAGTCCTTCTGGGGCTTCCCTGGTGGCACAGTGGTTGAGAGTCCGCCTGCCGATGCAGGGGACGTGGTCCGGGAAGATCCCACATGCCGCAGAGCGGCTAGGCCCATGAGCCATGAGCCATGAGCCCATGAGCCATGGCCGCTGAGCCTGTGCGTCCGGAGCCTGTGCTCCGCAACGGGAGAGGCCACAACAGTGAGAGGCCCACATACCACAAAAAAACCCCAAAGAAACAAAAAACAATCCTTCTGGTCTCTGATTTGGTGGAAAAAATAGGTAGATCCATGGGTCTACAGGAGCTCAGGCCTGGGGTTTCAGCAGGGGGAACGTGGGTCTAAAAGGCATAGAAATTTCTGAGGCCTGGGAACCCCATGGCGTCAGGGAGAAGGCTTGTCACTTGTACCTGATCTTGCACCTGACGCAAAGTTGGTACTTAATAAATATTTGTGTCATGAGAGAACGGAAGAGATTAAGTCCTGTGCTGATAGGGGTGGGAGACCCTCTCAGAAATCAGTGGAGCTGAATTCTGCTATAAATTTTATAATTTTATAAGTACTACCTTTAACTACATGTAGGGCATGGCCAACCAACTCTGACAATTTGTAAGTTTCATTAATAATGGCTATAATGTATTAAACACTACTTATGAGTCCAGCACTATGTTAAGCACTTTACAAACATTATTAAATTTAATACTACAACACTGTGTCAAACCAAACCCCACCGGTTACCTACCGTTTAGCCATACCTACCTCTTACTTGGTAACTAAACCCTGACTTTTTTGCTGAGCCACAATGTACCCAGCACTAGGATATGAATTCTGGTTGGTTTAAGCCAATAAAAACAACACTACTCTCCAACTTCCCAGCTCCCTTGCTGTAAGAGCTGCCATATGTTCTGGTTCTGGCTAACAGGATCTAAAGGGAAGACCAATACAAGAACTACTGGTAAGACTTCTATTAGAAGGAAAGATGTAGCTGCCTTGAATATAAATGTGATATCTGGAGCCACAGCAGCCATTTTGCAAGCATGAGGCAATAAGGATATAGGAAAGGCCAAAAGAATTAAGGAGATATTATTGAGATATTGAATCAACACAATTAGTCACCACTTCCAGAGCTCTTGTTAAGTGAGAAAAACTATATTTTTTTCTGTTTAAGCCACTTGAGTCAGGTTTCTTTACTTGCAACAAACTGATGCAAACCATGTGCTATAGAATACTATCATTTTCATCTTTGGATGAGAAGATAGATTAAAGTAGCTAGCTCAAGGTCACACAGCTGGTAAATTGTGCTAAATTCAAATCTAGTTCTATCCAAATGTAAAGCCCGTCTGCTTGCAACCTAAATGTCCATTGACAGAGGAATCGATAAAGATGATATGGTACATATATACAATGGAATATTACTCACACATAAAAAGGAATGAAATAGTGCCATTTGCAGAGGGGTGGATGGACCTAGAGATTGTGAAGTAAGTCAGAAAGAGAAAAACAAATATTGTATAATATCACTTATATGTGGAATCTAGAAAAATGGTACAGATGAACTTATTTGCAAAGCAGAAATAGAGTCACAGATGTAGAGAACAAACTTACAGTTACCAAGGAGGGAAGGAGGGGTGGGATGAATTGGGAGATTGGGAATGACATAGACACACTACTATGTATAAAATAGATAACCAATGAGAACCAACTGTATAGCACAGGGAACTCAATGCTCTGTGGTGACCTAAATGGAAAGGAAATCTAAAAAAGTGTGGATATATGTATACGTATAACTGATTCACTTTGCTGCACAGCAGAAACTAACACAACATTCATTGTAAAGCAACTATACGTCAATAAAAATTAATTTTAAAAAGTAATAAAGCCTGTCTTCTCAACCACTATGCTGTGTTTAAGTTATCATATTGTCAATATAAAGTCATTTTTCAGTCCCTGGGAACTCTAGAGTAACACAAAAGCAGAGAAGAAAAGAGGAAAAAGCAGGATTTCCAGAGTCTTTGCTATATATCTGGGGCCCAGACCTTTCTGAGCTGGGATGCTGATCTCCAGTAAGAGGCTGGAATAACCCTGCCGACTTACTTGCTACCACATCTGGGAGCTTTCCCAGCTGCTGAAGAAGACACGTGGTGCCCACACGGGATGAGGTCAGAGGGGAGCAGCTAGGATTGAGGCAAAATCTCAGTGTCCAGGCTCTGCTGAGGGAGCAGGAAACAACTCTGGGGAGCTAGTTCGGGGACTGGATTGAGACCCAGCCTTAATGCTGACCCAGTGGGCACTGGATGTCCAGCCAGACCCTCTGCACAGAGTCAGGGGTCACGGCAACTCAGGGCAGATGAGACAGGAGCCAGAGACTGCCACTAGTTCACAGAATACCTATAATATTAACAGGAAGCAGGGAGAATCTGCCTGAAAACCATACCCCAGCATGCCCAGGTCGTGATGAGGCTGTGGGCCTGCCTCAGGGAAGCAGCTAGACCTGCGGTCCCAGCCTTTTCTACTGAGAAGTGACGGCAAGGACGCTTTCACTCAACCCTAACCAGTAGAGCTGAGTTCTGCTATCAAGTTTGTGATTTAGTAAGTACTATATCTAACTACATGTAGGGCATGGCCAACCAACTTTGGCAATTTATAAGTGTCATGAATAATAATGGCTATCATTTATTAAACACTACTTACAAGTTTGGCATTGTGTTAAGCACTTTACAAATTATTACATTTAATACTTACTACAGCACAGTGTCGAACGAAACCCCACCGGTTACCTACCCTTTAGCCATACCTACCCCTTACTTGGTAACTAAACCCTGACTTCTTTTTTGGTCTAGGCACCTGAGAACAAAGATGAGCACGTGTCTGTACAATGTGCCAGGCTCTCAATCAGGTCCTTCATGCATATTATTTCATCTAATTCTCACTACAACCCAACGAGGTAGCTGTTAATATTCTCAAATTGTCAATTTTTAAAAACTGAAGCTCAGAGAGATTAAGAAACTTTTCCAGGCGTCACAGCTAGAAAATGAAGCCGGAATTCCACTGGATGTCAATCGGTGTCCAAGGCCACACCCCGCTACACCGACTCCCAGGGAGCTCAGAGTGGAAGGAAATATATGGCACGGAGAAAGCCATTAGTGGTTCCTCATGTTTAATAGTGGCATGAAATCTGCAGGGGAGGGGATTGATGGCAATCCTAGCATTAACAGCCCGCGGCATCCATTAGGGTCAGCATCTGAGATGGCAGTGTCTGGAAGGGGAGCTCTCAAAGCCAGGGCCAGGGGAGGTGGCTCCTTCTTCTGAAATCACTGTGGTTCTGATTCAGACGGTCGAGTACAGACACATTTTCCCCTCTGGGTTTCTTCAGTACCCAGGAGCTGTGACCCAGGACCTGTGTCCAGCGACAGACTGGAGACGGAGGCAGAAAGGTGCTTGAGCGCGTCGCTCTAAGGATGAGAGCAGAGGTTGCCGGAAGCAGATCAGATGTGCAAACAAGGTCCGGTGTGCTCCTCCAGTGATTACTCTGCTGCATTGATCTGATTCTTCACGGTTCTGGGTTCATGAAACAGAATCTCTATTCCATGCCACTGAGTCCCTAAGTGGGCGTGGTTCCTGAACCACATGGCGGAAGCCTCTCGAGAGAGAGAGAGAGTCCCCCCGGCAGACCCCAGGACACCCACCCTTTCCTGCGCATGCCTGCTGCCATCACAGAAAGTCCTCTTGCGCCGCAAGGCTTGGGTTGCGTTACCCTCCCTTTTCCCTTACCAGACCCCTGCCTTGCATCCCTCCCGCCGTTCGCTTTGGAGCCGAACTCCCTTCACTACCCAGAACTCCAGGCCAGCTCTCCCTTCCCAACCCAGTGCTGGCCTGTCCCAGTGCCCCAGTTCTCCCTCAGCACCACCCCATCCTGAAACTGATCCCATTCCAATCTTCCACCCTCTCTGTGAGCGTTCCTGATCCCACAGAGTCCTGGAGTATGGAGGGGCCTGGCAATAGGTAGTTTGGGAGAAAAAGATGCCAGACAGGGGAAGGGATCAGGCCAAATGGAACTCTGGATAAACATCTGCAAGGATCATTGTTACACATGGTGGCTAGCTTCCAACATGCTATTAGATTTGGGCTACAAGAAGGGTTAAATTACTTGAAAATCTGTTTTTCATATATAGACAAGTATATACTTTCCTTCTTTTTATTTATTTATATGTTTGTTTATTTATTTATGGCTGCATTGGGTCTTTGTTGCTGTGCGCAGGCTTTCTCTAGTTGTGGAGAGCGGGGTCTGCTCTTTGTTATGGCACATGGGCTCTAGGTGCGCGGGCTTCAGTAGTTGTGGCACGGGGGCTCAGCAGTTGTATGCTGTAGGTGCGCGGGCTTCAGTAGTTGTGGCTCGCGGGCTCTAGAGTGCAGGCTCAGTAGTTGTGGCGCACAGGCTTACTTGCTCTGCAGCATGTGGGATCTTCCTGGACCAGGGATCGAACCTGTGTCCCCTGCATTGGCAGGCAGATTCTTAACCACCGCGCTAACCAGGGAAGTCCCCTAGACAAGTATATACTTTCTTAAACAGTTTTTCACGGTGCTTTTTTAAAAAATAATTCTGTTTAAAAATTAAAAGTCAGCTAACTTATAGCAATAAATGAAGCAGAAAGAGAAGCTCAGTATATTTATAGAAGCTTGTTTCATATCATACCACTATAAAAATATTCAGATGTACAATTACAGAACAAAAATCTACTCAGTGTATGTAAAGGCAGATGGTTCCCAGCCGCAGCATTTCTTTGCACTGAATTTTGGGTCATAAAGCCCTTGACATCAGGTCTTCCATGCAGGTTTTAGGCTGAGTGTAAGCCAGCCTGATCCTGCTGGTTAAAAACAGCAATATTAGGTTTTTTTTTTTTTAATGTTATTAACAGAACCCTTATACTTGGAGAAGTTCAAATAGTACAAATTGAGGTAAGTGAAAACCTAGTCTCTTAAACCCTGCTGCCCTATCCCACCCCTCTAAGAGGCAAGCACTTTTAACCATTTCTAAGTTTACTCCTTGTTTTGGTTATTACCATCATTATAGATGAGTCAACCAGTATTGACCTCCTGTCAATGACGGTGAATTTCATCCATTTGCACTCTCCTCCACATTATCCCATGAGCTCCACAAGGGCAGGAAACGTGCCTGTTAGCACTATAGACATGCTCAGCGCTGTATCTCAGGACCCAGAGCGATGCTGGCAGGTGGAGGGCATTTAATAAGTAATTTTAGAATGAACTAAACAATATATTCAAATATGTACTTCTGGTTCAGTAAACTTGACAGTGTCATCACTGGGTAAGTGGACACACTAGGGCTGATGCAACATCTTTCATCTCTTCTTTTGTCATTTACACTACTGTATCATTTTTACAAGGTTATACCATTTGAATTTTGTTCTGTACCTATAATTATATCTCTCATGTTTTATCTACAGATCAATTTTAAAAAAATAAAATGTCATCACCAATATTATACATATTTTTCACTTATTACAGAACCAAATTCTTATGAAATCGTATGTCACTAACCCTGTGCAATTCCAGGGAGCATGTTCCAACACACGGACCAAATGAATTCTCCTTTGATTTTACACCATTGCTCAAAATCATGCCATTTAGTTTGCTTCATCTTTGCAATGGGATTTTCTCTCACTTCTTTGTTTTTCCTCAAATTTCTAATTCTTTCTTTTTTTCTTGTCAAGGGGAAAAAGTGACTTCCTTATTGAAGTATGAGATTCTTCCACATCTTTAATACTATGTGTTGACTGAAATTTATTCTTTGAGATTGTCATCTTGGAGTCCTTTGACCTCAAATTCTAATTTGGGACAATTGTTTTATAAACTCCCTGTGCAGCTGTCATCTGTCTTTACATTGTATCCTTGAAATAATTCCATATTTTGGTAGATCCTCCCATGCATTTTTTCTTAAATTCTTCTTTTTTTGCTTCATTTTTCAGTTTCTAAGTAGATTCTCAAGTCTTTTTTTTTTTTTTTCAAGAAGACTTGCAGTTCTGAAATGAACTTAGTCCCCATGGTGACTGACTGGGGCAGGAACTGGCTTCAAATGTGGATCTGCTGGAGGGCAGGTGCACTCACAGACCGACCTTGGGTTCAGTCTGTCTCACAGTAAACATTCTGGAACATGCTGGAGTCGTCATCAGCTACTTGCTCCTGGTGGGCTGGCAAGAAAGAAGAGAGTTCAATACAAAATAACACCAAATAGGGCTTCTCAAATGGAATGCTCACCTGAACAGGTGGTGCGGTAGCAACCACGTACCTTCAGCGAGATGTGAAGGCAGAGAGTTTGTCCTCTGACTCTGCTGCTGGCCTGTGTTCTGTGCGACTGTAAGTTGTACCTTCTGTCTACGTGGAAGGACCCAAATGCTCTGCTTATGTCCTCTGCCTCTCTCCATCCATCCCTTGGGACAGCTATGCCACTGGGTGTAGGGTCATGGGTTCTATTTTCTCAGCACCTTGGAGGTATTGCTAGAATGTATTCTAGCTTCCAATATCGATAATACAGTGTCTGTCGTCGATCTAAGATTTGGCCCTTTGTAGTTGACCTACTTTATGTGTGCTTTATTCTCCTTTATGGCAGCTTTTAGGAGTATCTATCCTTAGTAAGATTTTACACTGAGGTATATGTATCTTTTTGTATTCATGCTATTCAGCTTATGGTGGACACATTTCCTTCTGAAGATTTGAGTGGTTTTTTTTTTTGCCTCTGAGAAATTTATTTTTTTACTTCCTTAATTATGTCCTCTTTTCATTAACTTGTTCAGTTTTCCTGGGATGAATGTTGAACACCTGGTTTGGTGCTTCATGTCTTTCATGTTTTGTATCCTTTTTCTTTTGTTCCATGATCTTAACAGTTTCCTTAATCTTATCATCCAGCGGTTCTACTGAAGTTTTATTGCAGAAATCACATTACTTTCTGAATGTCCTATTTTTTAGCAGCCTGTTCACACTCCACTGATGCATATCTTCTCAAATATCTGAGCTGCCAACAGAACTCTCTCCAGGGAGGGCTGCAGCAGAGGGGGAAGTTCTGCTCCTAAATGGAGACTCAGAGTAGGTCCAAACTCTGAAATAGCAGATATTAAGAGTAGAAGAGAGATACGGGGCAGTAATCAAGGCAATTAATCTACTGAACAGGTGAGTCTGTTAGTCAGATACCTTTCTCTGTTTCTACCACTGGCCCCTCAGCACACAGAGCAATTGGCAATAGCAATATTTGCCCCCAGCAAGAGATCTGAGACCTGCTCTTAGAGGAACAGTCTGCTGGGAGAGACCAGGGCTCTCGGTGAGGGAGTGTGCTGCCCACCTCAGAGTAAGTCTTTATTTTACCATGAGGATGGAGGCAAGGGTGAACCTGCCTGTCTGCTCCCTACAAACACAGCTGTACGGTCATCTCTCAGCACACTCTGCATAAGCACACAGAACTCACTGCCAGCCCTTTTCATTTGGGAACCCAGGTATCAAAGAAATGGTAGAGGAAACCTGTGCCGGCACCTCTATTAATTGACTTAATTTTTCTTTCATAAATACAAAAGGAAACCCAGGATGACAAGCATTTTGAGGAAGATCAGCAAGTTAAAAGAGAAAGACCAAGGTGAGAAAACAAAACAAGGAACTAGTTCAAAACAGATTTTAACAAAGAAAAGAAAATCTGACCTTGGAGGAAACAGACTATTTAGGAAAAGAAGGAAAATTTTAAACGAGTTTTATTAGTATCCTCAGATATCTGAGAAGATATTGCAACAGTGGAGCATGAATAGGCTGCTAAAAACATAGAACATTCAGAAAATAATTGATTAAAAATTTAAAATGTAGAACAGGTTCACTCATATGAATTAGTGTTGTTTGGTGGCCCCCAGTGAACCAAGTTCCCAGCATTCATACATTGTGTAGTTCTCCCCCTTTGCATCTGACCTAGCCCTGTGATGTGCTCCAAGCAATAGAATGCAGTGAAAGTGATGCTGTGCCAGGTATAAGGCTAAGCCTTAAGAAGGGTCAGCAGCTCTACTTCGGTGCTCAGGCTGTGAGGGAAGCCAGCTATCATTCCGGAAGTCTGAACACCCTGTGAAAAACCCCACCTAGCCATGTGGAAAGGCCACCTGGATGAGAATTGAGGCCCCTGGCCAGCAGCCAGCAGCTGAGCTCCCAGTCAACAGACAGCCGCTGCCAGCTGTGTGAGTGAGGCCATCTTGGAATTTCATCCTCCAGCCTCCAGTGATCCACACCAGCTGATACCGTGTAGAACAGAGATAAGCTCACCTCACCAAGCTCTGCCCACATTTCAGAATCATGAGCAGATGAGTAGAAGAGTGGTATTTGAAGCCACTGGATTTTGGAGTAGTTCATTATGTAGCAATAAATACCCAAAATAAGTATGTCCCTTGACTGTGATGTATATGAACTGGTTCATCTCCATACTTGCCTGTATCTCTGAAACTGCTATGTTTTGTTTTGTTTTGTTTTGAGATTCTTCTAGAAACAATTTGAATTAAAAGATACTTAGACCTAGAGGAGTGGGATAGGGATGGTGGGAGGGAGATGCAAGAGAGAGGAGATATGGGGATATATGTATATGTATAGCTGATTCACTTTGTTATAAAGCAGAAACTAATACACCACTGGAAAGCAATTATACTCCAATAAAGATGTTTAAAAAAAAAAAGATACTTAGAGCCTCAGAAAGATTAAGGCTCTTAATGGCTGTGATCAGTCTTATATTTTTATTTTTATTTATTTATTTTTTTATTTTTTTTGCGGTACGCGGGCCTCTCACCGTTGTGGCCTCTCCCGTTGCGGAGCACAGGCTCCAGACGCGCAGGCTCAGCGGCCATGGCTCACGGGCCCAGCCACTCCGTGGCATGTGGGATCTTCCCAGACCGGGGTACAAACCCATGTCCCCTGCATCGGCAGGCAGACTCTCAACCACTGCACCAACGGGGAAGCCCCAGTCTTATATTTTTAGATATAGCTTGCTAATTATAGGTCATGGTTCGGCATCCTGATGTTCCCTTTTAAAATGTTGTGTCTAAAATATGTATTATCTAGGAAGTGGAATTACATGTGCCAGTTCTGCTAATATACATGTCCTTTGGGTCCCAGGGAAATTGTAAAGAATCTTTAAAAGAAGGAAAGAAATGAAAATAAAGCAAAACAAAAGAGTTTCAAAAGCAGGAAGGAGCTTAACCTGCCTTCATTTACAAGATCTTTCAGTGACACTCAGTTCTATATGTGTGACTCAACTTTTGTTGAATTTGACTAACATCTATCCTTCAGTTCCTACAGTCCTTTCTGTTCACCTGTCAACTTGAAGTATTATGTCTCATCATATCACTCTTTTTAATTACATTGCATGGTGTGGCCTAATGAGAAGAAATACACATGATAGGGACTGCCCTGGTGGGCCAGTGGTTAAGACTTCGCCTTCCAATGCAGGGGGTGTGGGTTTGATCCCTGATTGCGAAGCTAAGATCCCACATGCCTTGCAGCCAAAAAAGCAAAGCATAAGACAGAAGCAATATTGTAACAAATTCAATATAGACTTTAAAAAAATTTAAAAAAAAAAGTACACATGAGAGAGCTTGATTTGTAATTCTGGCTGTGACTCATTCTTCTCATCATTAAACTAAGAAAATGTCCTCAGGACCATATTGCTGTTAGAAAGGAAAAAAATCACTGTCCAGGAATGCTCTATCTAAAACTGTAGACACTGTCCATATGCAGCTATTGAGAATTTGAAATGTGGCTAATCTGAATTGAGATGGTCTGTAAATATAAAATACATACTTGATTTCAAAGATTCAGTGTGAAAAAAGATAGTAAAATACTTCAGTAATGTTTATATTGATTACATGTTGATGTAAGTTGGATGTTTGGATTAAATAAAATGTATTTAAAATTAATTTTATCTGTGTGTTTCACTTTTATAATGTCCCTACTAGAAAACTTAAAATTACTTATGTAGTTCACATTTGTGCCTTGAATTATATTTATATTGGACAACATTGATCTAGAGTGCTGTCCGATATATAAATAGAGAGGCATAATTGTGTATTCAGGCTGATATCACAATATCATCATTTCACATTAACTGAGTCCCTATATTGTGGCCTGACAATCTTAAGTAACTTCAGTGGCTACGACAGACTTGTTTATTCTAAGTAAACTACTAACACCTCCGCTGGCCCCACCACCTTCAGCAAAGTACCTCTAACCCTAACTTGAGGAAATTAGAAGCCATCAAAGAGGTATTTTCTTAATTCCATGCCACAAAACCTGCAAACTTATTTTTTTAAATATTGTTAAAAGGTGACTAAGCAAAAAAAAATTGTATCTATCTAAATAATTGGAAGTCTGTAACATATGGTGAAGTAAAATGTATGACAATTGCACAACGGCTGGGAGGAGGAAAATGGGGGTATTCTACTGCAAGTTTCTTTGACCATAATAACATCATTTAAAGGCAGACAGTGACAAAGACGTATACTGTAGGAACTATAGTTACCTCAATTATAATTATAAAACTATAATTAATAAAAATGCATACTCTAAAATCTAAAGCAACTATGAGAAAAACACACTGAGATATAGCTAATAAGCAAATAAAATAAGTAAAATGAAATTATTAAAAAATACATAAAAGAAGGTAGGAAAGAAAAGGGGAAGTACAAAAATAGATGGAATAAAACAAAAGCACAATTGTACACTTAAAAACAACTACGTATTCACATATGACATGATCATTTATGTAGAGAAATCCTAAGGAACCTAAAAAAAAATGAGAACAAAAACAAAACAAAACTACAAGAACTAAAAATTAGACTACCAAAGTTGCAGAATCCGAGTTCAATATATAAAAGTCCATTGTATTTCTACATACTAGATATAAAATGTAAATTTTTTAAAATGCTATTTACAATAACATGCAAGAAATTTAATAAAATATGTGCAATACCTGTTCACCAAAAACTATAAAACATTGCTTAAAAAAACTAAAGGAGACCTAAACAAATGGAGAGCTATACCATGTTTATGGACCGTCCTCAAATTGATCTATAAGTCTACAGAATCAATGCAATCTCAAGAGAAATCCTCCAGGGCTTTTTTTTTTTTTTGGTGGCTGCGTTGGGTCTTCGTTGCTATGGGCGGGCTTTCTCTAGTTGTGGCGAGCGGGGGCTACTCTTCATTGAGGTACACAGGCTTCTCATTGCCGTGGCTTCTCTTGTTGCGGAGCACGGACTCTAGGCGTGCAGGCTTCAGTAGTTGTGGCACGCGGGCTCAGTAGTTGTGGCTCGTGGGCTCTAGAGCGCAGGCTTAGTAGTTGTGGTGCACAGGCTTAACTGCTCTGCGGCATGTGGGATCTTCCCAGACCAGGGATCGAACCCGTGTCCCCTGCATTAGCAGACGGATTCTTAATCACTGCGCCACCAGGGAAGTCCTCCAGGACTTTTTATAGAATTTGATTAGCTGATTCAAAAATTCATTTGGAAATGCAAAGGATCTAGAATAGCAAAAATAATTGAAAAAAAGTTGGAAGAGAGGACTTATATAACTTCAAGTCTTGTAATCCAGACAGTGTAGTTGTATTAAAAGCTCACAAATATAGGTTAATGGAACCTAATAGAGTCCAAAATGGACTTTGATAAATATGGTCAATTGATTTTCTACGAAGTTGGCAAGGTAATTCAATGGAGAAAGGATAGTCTTTTCAACAAATGGTGCTGGAACAACTGGATGTACCTATGGAAAAAAGTAAATTCTGAACCTTATCTCACAATGTACACAAAAATTACCTGGAAATGAATAATAGACCTAAATATAAAAGCTCAAGTTATAAAACTTCCAGAAGAAAATATAAGAGAAAATATTCACAATCTTGTGGTAAGCAACATTTTCTTAATGGGAAAATCATAGAAGAAAAAGTTGATAAATTGGACTTTATCAAAATAAAAACTTCTGATCTTTGAAAGATACCAGTAAAAAATTAAAAAACAACAACAAGCCTACCTACAGATTGAGAAAAAAAAACCCGTAATACATATATCTCGCAATAGACTTGAATCCTGCTTATATAAATAATTCTTACAACTCAATAATAAGATTAACAACTCAGTAAGATATTGGCAAATTATTTGACTAGATACTACACCAAGAAAGATAGATGAATGTTCAATAAGAAAATGAAAAGATGCTCAATACCAGTCATCAAGGAAACACAATCTAAAACCACAATGAGTTATCACTTCACATTAGACTGGCTAAAATTAAAAAGAGTCACTACACCAAGTGATGTCAAGGATGTGGAGAAACTTAAAAGTCTCATAATTACTAGTTGGGGGTTAAAATAGTGCAACCACTATGGAAAACAGTTTGAAACTTTCTTATAAAGTTAAACATACACTTATCATGGGCTGAGTGATTCTAGTCTTAATTACTCACAAAAATTTTAAAAACAAGTTTATGCCTACAAAAAGAATACACTATACAAATCTCAGAGCAACATTATTCATAATAGCAAAAAAAGAAAAAGAGAGCGAAAACAAACAAAAATGGGAAACAAACCAAACATCCAAAGGTAAATCTGTGAACAAATTGTGGTATATTTATACCATGCAATATTCCTCAGCTATGAAAAGGAACAATCCCACATATGCTAATGTCAAATTGTTCTCCAAAGTGAATGTATCAATTTGTATCCCTACCAGCACTCCATGAAAGTCTCCAATGCTTTATACAGTTGCCACTTTGGGAATTTTTAGGTTTTTGTCAGTCTGATGGCTATAATACTTAAATGAGTGTTTAAAAAAAATATCAATGGTACAGGAATAAACAAATCAATGAAAGAGAATAGAGAGCCCAGAGATAGACCCACGATTTGCTGGGAACTTCGCATATGACAGAAATGGTACAACAAATAGGTGAGACAGAATGGATTATTTAATAAATCATACTATACGAATAAAGATAACATTGATCCCTATCTATCTCCTACCATACACAAAATAATAACTAGATAGATGGAAGACCTCCACGTGAAAATCAAAACCTCAAAGCTTTGAAAAGAACATGTAAAAGACTATCTTTATTACATCAGAGTTTGGATAGAATTTTGAACAGACACAGAAGGTGTCTGCCATAGAGGAAAGGATTGCTCTATCTGACTAGCTCACGGTTGAAACCTCTCAATGCAAAGAGTGCTATGAACAAGAGAGAATTTAAAGACTGAGAAATTTTTCTCAACATATTTACTGACCAACTCTTTCAAATCAATAAAAAAATAGAAAAGAGTTCAATAGAAAAAAAAATTGGGCTATTCACAAAGGAAAACCAAATGGCTATATAAACATATGAAAAGATGTTGACTGTCACTAACAATCAGAGAAATAAAAATTATAAACAACCGGGCTTCCATGGTGGTGCAGTGGTTGAGAGTCTGCCTGCCGATGCAGGGGACACGGGTTCGTGCCCCGGTCCGGGAAGATCCCACATGCCGCGGAGCGCCTGGGCCCGTGAGCCATGGCCGCTGAGCCTGCGCGTCTGGAGCCTGTGCTCCGCAACGGGAGAGGCCACAGCAGTGAGAGGCGCACGTACCGCAAAAAAAAAAAAAAAAATTATAAACAACCATATCATATAATTTCTACCCTCAAACTGGCAAACGTTTTCAATTTGATGGTTGCAGGGGACTCTGCTCTGATTGCAAGGGACTAGTTATCATGAGTTTAGGGGACCTGAACCCTACAAAGACTTCCCAATCCTCCCCTGGCTCCGTGAGCTTTCCAGAGCAGAATTGATTCTTTGCTTTGTTCCTCACTATTAACGCCTATAGCTTTTCTCTCTGCTTTACACTTTATGGCTTGTGTATGTGTCCCTGACTAAACCATGAGCGTGTGGAAAGCACGTTGGACACCATCTTTCCTTTTTGTGGCCGCACTCCTGGAACTCTTCGTGGCTGGTAGTGGGCTTGTGATGAACGTTTGCCACATTGATTACAAGCCTTCCGTTTTCTTCCAGAAAAGCACAGAGGCCAGTCACTGACAAGTTAATCTGAGTTTTTGTAGTTTGGGCTTATGATTTGTAAATTATGGAGAAGCCTACTTCAGAAATCTACATGTCAAAGGATACCGGGGAAGAAGTCGCTTCTTAGATACGAACGCATGGAATGCTTCTATTGCTCATGACTCTGGATTCTCTAACACCCTGTACTTACTCCAAAGGATTTTCTCCTTGTGGGAGAGACTATGGAGAAAAGTGATACGAGGCTCTTCGGGCATCAAGAACATTTCCATCAGGCGTTAATAATTTGCATCTTATTTGGAAATGTCTACCACCATAGGCTGTGGGTCCTGAGTTGACATCAATTTTAAAAAATGCAAGACACCAACAGGGGCTGGAGTTGTTTTGAATTAAGATAAGATCCTCTGTGGCTGCAGAAATTAAAATCATGGCTTTGATCATCTGTCTCCCTTATGGAATTGTTCTGCAGATCTGATTCTGTTTTTAATGCAGGAATTTTAGGGGGCCTTTGGGGAGATGGAGAAACAAGGAGAGAGGAGAGCAGGATATACTACTTCTGGTCAATTATACTCTGCCGAGGAGACGCCAGCAGGAATGGACTTCTGGGATTCATGTGCGTGTGTGTGTGTGTGTGTGTGTGTGTGTGTGTGTGTGTGTGTGTGTGTGTGAGTGTGTGGAGAGAGAGAGGAGGTAAGGTGGTAGGGCAGCAGCAGGATGAATGATTTACTGTTATGTGGTAATGTATCTGTCTCAACTAAACCATAAACATATAGAAGGCTTAGATATCTCTCTATCAATTGGAAATTGGCTCTTAGGAGAGACAGTGGGGCTGAAGGTACAGATCTAGCAATCACCTGCAGAGGTATAATACCTGAAACTGAGGAGGTAGATGAGACTATGGAGAAAGAGAGTCAGAGAGAAGAAAACAAGGACAGGGCTTGGACAAGACATTCATTCAGAAGAACTTACTGAGCACATTATTATAGAATCAAGAACACAGAGTCTGGGAGGGACAGCCAGGTTCTGCCTCTTACTAGCAATGTGGCCTTGGGCAAGCATCTTGAATTCTCTGTGCCTCAGTTGCTTCATCTGATTTTAAAAGTTAATAGATGTAAAGAGTTTAGTGCATACCTGATGCACTGTAAATGCAATGTTAGTTGTTGTTATTGTATAAAGGTTAGCTGTTCCTGTGGTAGTAGTTGTTCTTATAAGGGCTGGGCACTGAGTTAGAGTCTCTTAATACAATAATGAAATATATACGTGTGTGTGTGTATATATATAACTGAACCACTTTGCTGTACACATGAAACATTTTATATCAACTATATTTCAATAAAAATTTTAAAAAACTAAAAAAACAAAATGAATTATACACACCCTTACTTTTAAAGAATAATCTAGTGGTGGAGACAAGAAAGCTGCTTATTACAATGGTGTGGTCCATGTCACAGTGGAGACAAGTACAGGGCACCTTTGTGACTGCAGAGGAGGGTGCCACCCCAATTATGGGGTATCAGGAACTACTCCTTCTATTCTTTTCTCCTGCCTGTGCTTTTGCCCTGTCCCGCCCACAGCAGCCTCACTGGACTTCCTTAGCAGCCCTGAGACCTAAGGAAGTTGGGCAACTAGGCTTCCCGCCTGCCCTCAGGCTGCGAGATGCCTCTGCCAGTGCTGGTGACCCAAGGCTTTGGCTCCTGAGCTCTGAGGCTGCTCTTTTTCTTACCAATCTTGGAATTCAGTCTCGCTCAAAGTGTAGACAGTCCCTTCCTTGCCCTGGTTCATTTCCTTTTATCCAAATTGCCTTTTGTGGTTTCCATAGAAATGATGGCTTCTTGCTGGGCCCATCCCTGTGGAAACTCTGAGGAGATTAACAGGCACCATTGCCATTTTTATTTCTCACTTTCTGGTTTGATTAAAAAACTCACAATTCAGCTCTTTCTCTCCCTGATGCAAGGGAGGGGGAATTCATCACTTTGTTAGTAGGTTACATATACATTTTGATTTGTAGCCACTGTTTTATGGTTGTGTCAACATCACATTTGCTGGCTTGGAGTAGAAAACATACGTGAATTTCCATAGATGCTGATGATAGATGAAAATGGCTGACTTTCAATGTTCCCTTGTTAGCTGATGGGTTGCTGAGGAACAGGACTGGATGCCATCTTTTAGACGGTCATGCTGGCTCTGAGTGGCCCTATACTACGCTAGGTCACATACAGCCACCTTGAGCGTTTATACCCCAAAGTGACAAATCCCTCAAGGCAGGGAGGAGTCCACAGGGAGGCTGGGGAGGGAAGAGTGTGAAAAGGTAGGCTTGTCCTATACGGCACATTGACTATAGCCTCAGCAAGCTCAGAGGTGCAGCCCAAGCCTGTGTGGCTATCTATCTTGGTGGGCTAGAATGAGAGAATTATTGTGTTTGTGCCTTTCCTTCTTCTGTTATTTTCCAAAGCAGGTTTATTGAGGTAAAATTTAATGCAGTAAGATTCATTTCTTCATTGTACAGTTCTATGAATTTTGACAGTCATGCAGCCATCTCTATAATCAAAATATAGAAAATTCACCCCCCCCCCACCAAATTCTTTGGTGCCCCTTTGTAATCCACTCTCCTCCCACCTCTTTTTTTTTTTTTTTTTTGCGGTACTCGGGCCTCTCACTGTTGTGGCCTCTCCCGTTGTGGAGCACAGGCTCCGGACGCGCAGGCTTAGCGGCCATGGCTCACGGGCCCAGCTGCTCCGCGGCATGTGGGATCTTCCCGGACCGGGGCACGAACCTGTGTCCCCTGCGTCGGCAGGTGGACTCTCAACCACTGCGCCACCAGGGAAGCCCTCTCCTCCCACCTCTTGCCTCTGACATCCACTGATCTGTTTTCTGTCCCTGTAGTTTTGCTTTTTCCAGAATGACATATATAAATGTAGCCTTTTGATGATTTACGATAGCCAAGACATGGAAGCAACCTACATGTCCATCGACAGATGAAAGCATGAAGAAGATGTGGTATGTATATGCAACGTAATATTACTCAGGCATGAAAAACAATGATATAATGCCATTTGCAGCAACTTGGATGGACCTAGAGATTATTATACTAAGTGAAGTCAGAGAAAGACAAATATCATATGATATCACTTGTATGTGGAATCTAAAAAATGATACACATGAACTTATTTACAAAACAGAAACACACTCACAGACATATAAGACAAACTTATGGTTACCAATGGGGAAAGCAGGGAGGAATAAATTAGTAGTTTGGTATTAACATATACACATTACTATATATAAAATAAATAACAAACAAGGACCTACAGGGAACTATATTCAATATCTTGCAATAAACTATAATGGGAAAGAATCTGAAAAAGAATATATATATGTATATATGTATATATACATACATTTTATATATATATATATATACACACATACATATATAAAACTGAATCACTGTGCTGTACGCCAGAAGCTAACACAACATTGTAAGTCAACTATACTTCAATCATAAAAAAAAAAAAGTAGCCTTTTAATCTGGCTTCTTTCTCTTAGCATAATGTGTTTGAGTTTCATCCATGTTGGTGCATGTCTCTAATTCTTACAGTAATTCCTCACAATAGGAGTTATCCTAATTTCATAGATAAGGTTCCCAAGGCTCAAAAAGGAATCATGGTGCTGTGGGAGAGGAAAGACTGTCCCTACCCTCTTAATCTGGGTCTATGAAGTAAACTGATAACAGGAAGATTAACTGGAGAAAAGTATACAAATATGAATATAAAAGATGCACTTTTAATATTACGTGCACAGGGACATCACACGCAAAAAAGTGAATACCCCCAAAGTAGGGAGATTTGAGAGCTTATATGCCATCCTAATAGGGGAAAGGGAGTGGGATGTAGGCAACGTAGGGTTAAGTAAATGATTTTTAGGAAAGATGAATGGGCCTTTAGAAGAATAGAGGGGATTTTTGATCATTTGTGATAAAGTTTCTCTGGGTGTGGTGTTGATTTCTAGTCTCCTCTTCTGTGATGAGTCAATCTTCCCTGGTGGGTGAAACGCGGGGGAGTGCACATATGACAACTGATTTCCTTTTGAAGGATGGCTCTTTTGGCAGATAAGGGGAGTTCAGAGAAAATCTCTCTCTGCGTTTGCTGTATTTCAAGTGCCTTCAGTTCAAAATAATCAATATAGCAAAGTGGCATATTTTAGGATGGCATGTCCTGAACTCCTTTAATGCTCTAAAGCTCACCCAGCTCATAAACGTGGACCTGGGTCCAGGTCCATCTAGGTCCCAAGCCCACACTCTTTCTACTATCCCTCTGGCAAAGGTGATCCTGGCCCAGGAGGCTGCATCTCTCTGTATTCTTAGCAGCTAAGAGAGGAGAAGATGAAGAAGGGACCCCATGGTAAAGACCATCCATCTGAGGGAAGAGATAGCCCTTCCTCCCACCTGCCTGCCTCTGTGAGCCTTTCTGGGTGTCAGGATGTTTGCGTTCCATGTGCCCCCCATAGCTAGGAGTGCTCCCATACCAGAATGTGGAGAATCTCTTTCCTTGTGTTTAGAGGTCTCCTGTGAGTGTGTCTGTATATCCTACTTATTTTTACATTGCAAAGCTTGTGTTCTGGAAGAAGGCTTTTCAGGGAAATAGTTAGGGTAGGCAACTGAGTGAGTCACGGTGGGCAGAACAGATCCTCTGAGCTGGGAAAAGAACAGAAGCACGTACTACCAAGTACTGTGCTTCACTTTCTCTTTAACAAGTGTCTTTTTTAAAGTTGATATAGAACATATTCCATCTGTGTATTCATTATCTATTGCTGCATAATGAATTACACTAAAACTTTGCAGCTTATAAAAATAAATATTTATGATCTCATAGTTTCTGTGGGTTGCGAATCCAGGCACAGCTTAGCTGGGTAGTTCTGACTCAAGGTCTTTTCTAAGGCTGCAATCAAAATCTCAGCAGGGCCTGTGGTCTCTTCTCAAGGCTTGGCTGGGGAAGGGTCTGCTTTCAAGTTCATTGACTGTTGCCAGGGCTCAGGTCCTTACTGGCTGTGGGTCAGAAGCTTCACTTCCTTGCCATGTGGGTCTCTCCATAGGATAAGCTCACAACATGGCAGGTGGTCTCTCCCAGAGTGATCAAGAACAAAAGAATAAAAGAGTGTTCCAAAAGCCACAGTCTTTTTTTTTTTTTTTTTGTAATCTAATCTCCTAAGTGACAACCCATTACTTTTGCCACTTTTGCTCACTGTTAGCAGTGAGCGACTAGGTCCAGCCCACATTCCAAGAGAGGGCATTGTACAAGGGTGTGAATACCGGGAATTGAGGATCATCTTAGAAGCTGCCTACCACAAGGTATAATTTTATTATGATAAAATGCACAGATCTTAAGGATTTAAGTCAATGAGTTTTGGCTCCGGACGCACAGGCTCAGCGGCCATGGCTCACGGGCCCAGCCACTCTGTGGCACGTGGGATCTTCCCGGACCGGGGCACAAACCCATGTCCCCTGCATCGGCAGGCGGACTCTCAACCACTGCGCCACCAGGGAGGGAAGCCCCTAAGTCAATGAGTTTTGACAGCTGGCTGCACCATGTAACCATCACTCAAAATAAGATTTAGAATATTTCCATCCCTCTAGAAAGTGTCCTGATGACCCTCTCCAGCCAATTCACCCCACCCCCTGCCACACCCACATTCCACCAACCACTTTCTTATTTCTATCACTATAGACTCATTTTGCCTGTTTGTGGAATTCCATAAAATGGAATCATTCAACCTGATTTTTAATTCTTCTTTTCACCACACTTGGTTTTGTGGAAATAATCAAAGACCACCCACATGTGAACAAGTAAAGGCTATTTATTCAGAACTTACTCTAACAAAGGAGTCAGCCACCATCATCTGCATCATCTGAGACTCAAAAGTGAGCAGGGGAGTGGGAAAATTTTACAGTGGCTAAAAGGGAGGCCACAGGTGTACTCTAACTGGAGGCAGTTGGCATGGGGAAGCTGTTGGCGGGATAACTAGAAGCAGAACATCATATGCGACTGGTTAGGGGACCATATTTGAGTTTCTCTGGTTAATCCCAAATTGGAAGTTAGGACGAAACTTAGGGAAGCTGTCAGTATTGGTCAAGTCTTGGCCATTTGGGCTCTACTGCTATAGAGGTTGTGGTTTGATTTCATGGACTTGTGGTTGCAGATTGTGGTTTGGCTTCCCAGCCTGGTTGTCACAGGTTGTGGGTCAGAGTTCTGTATTAACATAGGGTTGCACCTGGTCCATTTGGCTATTCTGGTTTTCAGTTGCCTTCAAAGAGGTGAGGAGAGATGTCCTGGGTGACTCTGTCCTACATGTCAATCAGTGGTGTGGGAGGAACAGCAGGAAGGAGCGAGGGGTTTATTTACAGATAAAACCAACGTTAGCCAACTACCAGGCATGCTTCAGGGAAACCAAACAGGACAGAGACACCATGGCCAAAGCTGAGCGACAAACTTCCAGGACTTGCCAGGGAGGGTGACTGCTAGCCATTTGGGAATACCTGGAGATGAAAGGATGAATATTTAGGGCCAGCTGGAAACCTGCCTTCCTTCTTTAGAGGGGACAATCAGGGTGGGGTGGGGTGGAGGCTGGGCACTGGTCTGGAGAGATTAGGAAGGAGGCTTCCTCTGAGCCTGAGAATCCATCTGTGGTAGTAGCCTTAGTGTCAGCTTGGATTTCCCATGTCTCACATATGAAACAGTTATTCTCACCATGGAGGATAAATTCTTGGGGATATTGAAAAAGGAAGGCAGGAACCATGGCTCTAGATTCCTTGTTTTCAGGGAAATCAAAGAAATGGAGACCTAGGGAGAAGAAGCTGCACTAAAGGGATCCCGAAGTGGAGGTGGCAGTTCCTCAGAAGAGTCATCCCCTGTGTCTCTTTAAGATTTCAAGCCAGGGACTTCCCTGGTGGTGCAGTGGTTAAGAATCCACCTTCCAATGCAGGGGACACGGGTTCAAGCCCTGGTCCGGGAAGATCCCATGTGTCGCGGAGCAGCTAAGTCCGTGCGCCACAACTACTGAGCCTGTGCTCTAGAGCCCACATGCCACAACTACTGAAGCCTGTGCGCCAAGAGCCCGTGCTCTGCAACAAGAGAAGCCACCGCAATGAGAAGCCCATGCACCGCAAGGAAGAGTATCCCCCTCTCGCCGCGACTAGAGAAAGCCCAGGTACAGCAACGAAGACCGAACACAGCCAAAAATAAATAATAAAATTAAATAAATTAATTAATTAAAAAAAAAAGACTTCAAGCCTGTGAGGAGTGAGGAGAAAGACTCCAGGGCTCTACTCCTCATTCTGCTCTGTGAATGTAAATGCCACAGAAACTGGAAAATTCTGACAGAACATACAAGAGGACATTCTGGTTCTGTGGAATTATCCTGGGGCAGCCCAGAAGGAACCACCACCTTCTCCATCTTTCTAGGCTGTTTCATGCTCCATGTCTTGGTATTCAGTCTGCCAGCACTTCACTCAGACCTACTTCAGGGTTTTTCTCTCTTCCAAAATCTGCATGGAAATTCAATTATATTTTCAATCTCTTAGATTGGTTCTCCAAGAAAGAACTTGGCTCATAAACTTGCTACTCAAAACATAGAAATGTTACTGTTTTCTCCAGCAACAGATTGCTTTAAACACCTAATTTTTTTCCCCACGAATCAGTTTATTTTGTATTTATTTTTAATTTAATTTAATATTTTTATACATCAGGTTCTTAGTAGTTATCTACTTTATACATATTAGGGTATATATGTCAATCTCAATCTCCCAATTCATCCTACCACCACCACCTCCTGCCCGCACTTTTCCCCCTTAGTGTCCATATGTTTGTTCTCTACATCTGTGTCTCTATTTCTGCCTTACAAACCGATACATCTGCACCATTTTTCTAGATTCAACATATATGTGTTAATATACGATATTTGTTTTTCTCCTTCTGTCTTACTTCACTCTGTATGACCGTCTCTAGGTCCATCCATGTCTCTACAAATGACCCAATTTCGTTCCTTTTATGGCTGAGTAATATTCCATTGTATATATGTACCACATCTTCTTTATCCATTCATCTGTTGATGGGCATTTAAGTTGCTTCCATGACCTGACTATTGTAAATAGTGTTGCAATGAATATTGGGGTGCATGTGTCTTTTTGAATTATGTTTTTTTCTGGGTATATGCCCAGTAGTGGGATTGCTGGGTCATATGGTAATTCTACTTTTAGTTTTTAAGGAACCTCTATACTGTTCTCCATAGTGACTGTATCAATTTACATTCCTACCAACAGTGCAAGAGGGTTCCCTTTTCTCCACACCCTCTCCAGCATTTGTTGTTTGTAGATTTTCTGATGATGCCCATTCTAACTGGTGTGAGGTGATACCTCATTGTAGTTTTGATTTGCATTTCTCTAATAATTAGTGATGTTGAGCAGCTTTTCATGTGCTTCTTGACCATCTGTATGTCTTCTTTGGAGAAATGTCTATTTAGGTTTTCTACCCATCTTTTTATTGCGTGTTTTTTTTTTAAGTATTGAGCTGCATGAGCCGTTTGTATATTTTGGAGATTAATCATTTGCAAATATTTTCTCCCATTCTGAGGATTGCCTTTTCATCTTGTTTATGGTTTTCTTTGCTGTGCAAAAGCTTTTAAGTTTAATTAGGTCCCATTGGTTTATTTATTTATTTTATTTTCATTACTCTAGGAGGTGGGTCAAAAAAGATCTTGCTGTGCTTTATGTCGAAGAGTGTTCTTCCTATGTTTTCTTTTAAGAGTTTTATAGTGTCCAGTCTTACATTTAGATCTTTAATCCATTTTGAGTTTATTTCTGTGTATGCTGTTAGGGAGTGTTCTAATTTCATTCTTTTACATGTAGCTGTCCAGTTTTCCCAGCACCACTTATTGAAGACTGTCTTTTCACCATTGTACGTTCTTGCCTCCTTGGTCATAGATTAGTTGACCATAGGTGCATGGGTTTATCTCTGGGCTTTGTATCCTGTTCCATTGATCTATATTTCTGTTTTTGTGCCAGTACCATACTATCTTGATTACTGTAGCTTTGTAGTATAGTCTGAAGTCATGGAGCCTGACTCCTCCTGCTCTGTTTTTCTTTCTGAAGATTGCTGTGGCTATTCAGGGTCTTTTTTGTTTCCATACAAATTGTAAAATTTTTTGCTCTAATGCTGTGGAAAATGCCATCAGTAATTTGTTAGGGATTACACTGAATCTGTAGATTGCTTCCAGTAGTACAGTCATTTTCACAATATTGATTCTTCCAATCCAAGAACATGGTATATCTCTCCATTTGTTTGTGTCATCTTTGATTTCTTTCATCAGTGTCTCATACTTTTCTGAGTACAGGTCTTTTACCTCCTTAGGTAGGTTTATTCCTAGGTATTTTATTTTTTTGTTGCAATAGTAAATGGGATTGTTTCCTTAATTTCTCTTTCTGATCTTTCATTGTTAGTGTATAGGAATGCAAGAGATTTCTGTGCATTAATTTTGTATCCTGCACCTTTACCAAATTCATTGATTAGCTCTAGTAGTTTTCTGGTGGCATCTTTAGGATTCTCTATGTATAGTATCATATCATCTGCAAACAATGACAGTTTTCCATCTTCTTTTCCAATTTGTATTCCTTTTATTTCTTTTTGTTCTCTGATTGCCGTGGCTAGGACTTCCAAAACTATGTGGACTAATAGTGGTGAGAGTGGACATCCTTGTCTTGTTCCTGATCTTAGAGGAAATGCTTTCAGTTTTTCAGGATTGAGAATGATATTTACTGTGGGTTTGTCATATATGGCCTTTATTATGTTGAGGAAGGTTCCCTCTATGCTCACTTTCTGGAGAGTTTTTATCATAAATCTGAGATGATCATATGTTTTTTATTCCTTAATTTGTTAATATAGTGTATCACGTTGATTGATTTGTGTATATTGAAGAATCCTTGCATTCCTGGGATAAACCCCACTTGACCATGGTGTGTGATCCTTTTAACGTGTTGCTGGATTCTGCTTGCTAGCATTTTGTTGAGGAGTTTTGGATCTATATTCATCAGTGATATTGGTCTGTAATTTTCTTTTTTAGTAGTATCTTTGTCTGGTTTTGGTATCAGGGTGATGGTGGCCTCATAGAATGAGTTTGGGAGTGTTCTTTCTTCTGCAATTTTTTGGAAGAGTTTGAGGATGGGTGTTAGCTCTTCTCTAAATGTTTGATAGAATTCACCTGTGAAGCTATCTGGTCCTGGACTTTTGTTTGTTGGAAGATTTTTAATCACAGTTTCAATTTCATTACTTGTGATTGGTCTGTTCATATTTTCTATTTCTTCCTGGTTCAGTCTTGGAAGGTTATACCTTTCTAAGAATTTGTCCATTCTTGTGGCTTCTCTTGTTGTCCATTTCTTCCAGGTTGTCCATTTTATTGGCATAGAGTTGCTTGTAGTAGTCTCTTAAGATGCTTTGTTTTTCTGTGGTGTCTGTTGTAACTTCTCCTTTTTCATTTCTAATTTTATTGATTTGAGTCCTCTCCCTCTTTTTCTTGATCAGTCTGGATATTGGTTTATCAATTTTGTTTATCTTCTCAAAGAACCATCTTTTAGTTTTATTGATCTTTGCTATTGTTTTCTTTGTTTCTATTTCTGGTTTTATTTCTGCTCTGATTTTTATGATTTCTTTTCTTCTACTAGCTTTGGGTTTTGTTTGTTCTTCCTCTAGTTCCTTTAGGTGTAAGGTTAGATTGTTTACTTGAGATTTTTCTTGTTTCTTGAGGTAGGAGTGTATTGCTATAAACTTCCGTCTTAGAGCTACTTTTGCTGCATCCCATAGGTTTTGGATCATCGTGTTTTTGTTGTCATTGTCTCCAGGTGTTTTTTGATTTCCTCAAACCAACAAACACCTAGAGACAAGCTCCTTCAGGCTCCTTCTTTCCAGAAGGCAAGACCCTGAAAGACCCCGTGATTGCAAGGACAATCCCAGCCAAGGTGTGAAATATTTCAAGAGCTTCTACTTGGCTTCATCTCTCTTCCCTTAGATGGAAGCAGGATTTCACCTGTCAGAGCCTGTGATCACCCCAACTCCTTGGATCCACTGCTATATGGCCCATCCTGTCCTAAGAGAAATGACAGTCCTTCAAGGTCTAACTGGAGACTCACCAATTCCAGGAAGCCTACCTTCCTAACTCTGGGGTCCTGTGATACTTTCCTTCTCAGGAAAGAACCTAGAAGAGTTAGAATAGAACCAACAACCAGTGAATGTGAACACTCATTAAAGATATTAAAGACACACACAGATGATCAGGTAAGTGATTGGTGGCACATTTAAGGCAGAGGTGCTCACTCTTAACTTCATATTAGAATCACCTGGGCAAATCGAAAAAGTCTCAAGACCCAGACTCAAATCCATTAAATCAGACACAGTAATTCAGGGGTGAGGTTCAGACATCAGTATTTTTTAAAAGCTCCCTTGGGTGTCTTTTAAGTGCAGCCAAGATTAAGAATCACCATTCTAATGGCAGCCCTGGGCCAGATGCCCAACAGAATAAAAACAGGCTGTCCTGAGCTTCCTCCCAAGTGAAATGAATCAGGATTCTGTGGGGCCCTTCTGTGTCTCCTGTTTCTTGTTTTTAGGAAACAGGCTTCATTTAGCCTCCTCGACCTCTCCTGGGTTCCAAAGGGCAGATTCAAACAGTTGCTTATCAAGAAAGAGAGGGAATGCAGAAACAAGAGTGGAGCAGTCAAGAAACAATAGTGCAGGACCTCCCTGGTGGTGCAGTGTTTAAGAATCCTCCTGCCAATGCAGGGAACACAGGTTCGAGCCCTGGTCTGGGAAGATTCCACATGCCATGGAGCAACTAAGCCCATGCGCCACAACTACTGAGCCTGCATTCTACAGCCTGCGAGCCACAACTGCTGAAGCCCACATGCCTAGGGCCTGTGATCCACAACAAGAGAAGCCACTGCAATAAGAAGCCTATGCACCGCAACAGAGAGTAGCCCCTGCTCGCCGCAACTTGAGAATAGCCTGCATGCAGCAACGAAGACCCAATGCAGCCAAAAATAAATACATAAATAAATAAATTTATTAAAAAATAAAGAAACAATAGTGCAGCCATGGGTCAGGGTCCTGGTTCCTCCTCATGGAATATACATACAATTTCTTTGAGTTCTTCTGCAGGAACTAAAGCCCTCACCCAGGGGGAGGATGGTGACTTCAGGCTGAGCGCAAGGTTCTTGGAATGCCGCCCTGTTACCTCACCACCAACCAATCAGAAGAAAGTCTGCACACAGTGGAAGATAACAAAGACTCTGACCCCTTCCTCAAATGATTCTCCCTTTAAAAACTTTCTTGGTTGAGCAGAATCTTCAGGGTTGGTTTTTGGACATGAGTTCACCTTCTTCCCAGGTTGTTGGCCTCCTGAATAAAGCAACTTTTCCTTTCCTACCAACACTTTTGTCTTGAGCACTGGCTTTTGAGTGGTGAGGTCAGTAACACAAGAACACTTTCTCCTTTCTTCTTTCTCGCAGGCTGGTGTCTATTATGTCTGCCCACCTGCACCTCAGTGCTGATCATACTCCCACTCAGAAACTGGTGCTTGTCCATTCAGACACCTGGTAACTAAACTGATTTTACCCCACACACCTGGCCTTACTTCTCAGGCTGGACATCTCTCGACCTTACTCACCCTAGTCAAAACCCTCAGTCTCCATCTAGCTCTGATCAGGAAAAAGACTTACATAGTTTTGTATACTATCATATATGATTCTCAGATTATTTCAGGAATGTCTCATTTCCTTAAAGAGATTTTATACTCTTCAAAATCAGAGTCCTAACCCGTTTCCAGGAGGGACTAACATACAGTTGAGCATAGAGCAGACAGAGCCTCAATGCTTTTATCTGTAAAATGCATATATTTATAAAATTCATAGACATGCAAATTATATCCTATTTCAAAAGAGATGTTTGAGATGATGCATGCAAATTGTCCAGAATGATCTGGAGCACAGTAAATGCCCTAGAAGTGGTGGCTATTGTTGGATCCAATGAAACCCAGGCATTATGACTTCCAGACCAGTGCTTCTTCTAGATCTTATCAAGTGACCAAAATGACGATGAGACTAAGGACACGTAAATTTGTAATGCAGAAGTGCTGAGTATTTGGCTCCACTGATTGGCTACTAATTGCAATCCCTGCTCAGGAAATGAACATTTTGACCAGGGAATTTCACAAAGCCAATTATTATGAGAATTTTCTGTCAACATGACCTACCAGAAAATAATAGTACCTGAGTACTAGCGGTGTGACACAGGGACAGTATGAGCCCCATCAGCGTGTCTGTGGACCTGACACCAGGTCAATGCTTAACTCACTCTGTGAAAGACACAGCAGTCTGGGGTCGGCCTTCCTCTCCTCTCCTCACTCTGCGTGGCTCTTCTGAGAATATCGTGAGGACCTACTATTCTGAACAGTGTGTTGTGCGGGCAGCTTGTTCTGCTGCTCAGCAGGACAAAGGACACATGATTTATTTTGTCATCAAAGCAAACAACTTCCAGATGTCGCAGAGTTGACAGTGCAGAGAGAAGGCAGAACCTTCCAAATTCTACCACAGTGCAGCCTCTTCTGTTAAGAAGAAGGAAGGTTTCTCCATACCCTCTCCCGCGTTTACTGTACTTTTTGATGAAGGCCATTTTGACCAGTATGAGGTGATACCTCATTGTAGTTTTGATTTGTATTTCTCCGATAATTAGCGATATTGAGCATATTTTCATGTGCCTCTTGACTATCTGTATGTCTTCTTTGGAGAAATGTCTATTTAGGTATGCTGCCCATTTTTCTTATTGGGTTGTTTGGTTTTTTGATATTGAGCTGCATGAGCTGTTTGTAAATTTTGGAGATTAATCCCTTCTTGGTCACTTCATTTGCAAATATTTTCTCCCATTCTGTGGGTTGTTTTTTCTTTTTGTTTAAGGTTTCCTTTGCTGTGCAAAAGCTTTTGAGTTTAATTAGGTCCCATTTGGTTATTTTTGTTTTTATTTTGATTAGGAGACAGATCAAAAAAGATTTTGCTGTGATTTATGTCAAAGAGTGTTCTGCCTATGTTTTCATCTAAGAGTTTTATAGTATACCTGTTGGCGGGAATGTAAATTGGTACAGCCACTATGGAGAACAGTATGGGGGTTCCTTAAAAAACTAAAAATAGAGCTACCATATGATCCAGCAACTGAGCATACATCTGGAGAAAAACATGGTTCGAACAGATACATGCACCCCAATGTTCATTGCAGTGCTGTTTACAATAGCCAAGACATGGAAGCAGCCTAAATGTCCATCAACAAAGGAATGGATAAAGAATGTGTGGTACATATATACGATGGAATATTACTCAGCCATTTAAAAGAATGAAATAATGTCATTTGCAGCAACATGGATGGACATAGAGATTATCATACTAAGTGAATTAAGTCAGGCAGAGAAAGACAAATATCATATGATATCACTTATATGTGGAATCTTAAAAAAATGTTACAAATGAACATATTTAC
Source organism: Pseudorca crassidens (assembly GCF_039906515.1). Classification (NCBI taxonomy): domain Eukaryota; kingdom Metazoa; phylum Chordata; class Mammalia; order Artiodactyla; family Delphinidae; genus Pseudorca; species Pseudorca crassidens. Next base: position 70,777,596 of record NC_090304.1, on the reverse strand, counting down.
AAAACAGAAACACTCACAGACTTAGAGAATGAACTTATGGTTACCAGAGGGGAAGGATGGGGGGAGGGGAGGGATAGAGTGGGAGTTTGGGATTGACATGTACACACTACTATATTTAAAATATAGTGGATAACAAATAGGGACCTACTGTATAGCACAGGGAACTCTGCTCAATATTCTGTAATAACCTAAATGGGAAAATAATTTGAAAAATAATAGATACTTGTACATGTATAACTGAACCACTTTGCTGTACACCTGAAACTAACACAACATTGTTAATCAACTATACTCTAATATAAAATAAAAATTTTTAAAAAAAGGAGAAGGAAGAGTTGCCGGATTGGAAAGGGCAAGGTCACATTAGCCAGAGGCCAAAGAGATCCAGGAGAAATAAAGACCACGAGAGAGCTCAGAACTCATCTAAGTGGCTTCAAACCCTCCCCTGGTAGAATATTTCCTATTGTGCTGAGAGAGGTAGCAGATGAAATTTTGGAACCTATCTTGGTTCCTCAGGGAAAGTGGGTGGAAACGTTCAAGGGGGCCCTGTGTTATCCCATCGATTTTATTACATTCTTATTTTTTTACTTGAAGGATAGTTGATGTACAATATTGTATAAGTTACAGGTGTACAATATAGTGATTCACAAATTTTAAAGGTTATACTACATTTAAAGTTATTATAAAATATTGGCTATATTCCCCATGTTGTACAATATATCCTTATAGCTTATTTTATACACAATAGTTTGTACCTCTCAATCCTCTGTCCCTGTACTGCCCCTCCCCCCCCCACTGTTAACCACTAAGTTGTTCTCTATATCTGTGTCTGCTTTTTTTTTAAATATTCATTAGTTTGTTGTATTTTTTAGATTCCACATGTAAGTGATATCATACAGTATTTGTCTTTCTCTGTCTGATTTATTTCACTTAGCATAATACCCTGCAAGTCCATCCATGTTGCTGCAAATAGCAAAATTTCATTCTTTTTTATGGCTGAGTAGCATTCCACTCTGTGTGTGTGTGTGTGTGTGTGTGTGTGTTTATACCGCATCTTCTTTATCCATTCAGCTATTGACGGATACTTAGGTTGCTCCCATGTCTTGGCAATTGTAAATAATGCTCCTATGAATGTTGAGGTGAATTATCCCATCTATTTTAGTTAAGGTGACACTAGCTGCTGTATCAGCTAATCCCTGCAATCTCAATAGCTTAACACGATACAGGATTATCTCTCCCTCTTGTGGCTTGTGGCTCCACTCTCCTCATGAGCATCAGAGATTGTCCCATCCAACTGGAAGATGGGGACAGAGATTGTGGGAAATGTACACCAGCTTCTTAACTGCTTCTGCCCAGAAATGACACATATCACTTCCAGACATATTTAATTGTCCAGATTTCAGTCACATGGCCACATCTGACTGCAAGAGAGCTGGGACGTGTGCTCTAGCTGTGTGTCCAGGAAGAAAGGGAAATGGGCTTGACATGACAAAGCAGAAAGCTTAAAGTTAATTGAAACAAAGATGCCAGACCACAGTTGCAGACCAAGCCTCACTCCTCCTGTACTACAGGTTTGGTTTTCTTTCAAAGACAGTCTGAACCTTCTTGCTGATTCCTTTTCTATCTTTACTTTGGCTACTACAAAGCTCAATTGTAGAACTTTACAATGTGCGCTTCTATGTATAATCTTTTTCTTCTTGCCGAATATTTCAGTCTACATTTATTTCCTCCTGTCTCAGATTTCTTTTTCTATCTGGGGGAGAAAGATTTGCATTAAAGGAAATATTTTGGGGCTCCTGCTCTAAACCACGGTTCAGAGTCTGGTTGTTTGTTTAGGATCATATGGGTTTGTTCCGGGCTCTAATGGGGTCTAGTTTCATAAACTAATAGAAAGGGCATTTGCTTTCCTTTGAGATTGGAAGGAGAAAGGGAAAATGAAGGAGGAGGGAGCTGTGTGCCCTGGTGCTTAGGAAAACAGTCAGAAATGATGCTCATGGAGTAAGTGGCATGGTCTGGGCCCAGCCCAGACTTGAACCTTTGTGAGAATGCTCAGGGTCCCAAGCTGCAGGGGTTGGCTCAGGAAAAACTTTTTAAAACAAGGCAGAAAGGTGACAAAGTACAAACAGAGGGAGAGACAGGGTCTAAGTCCCTACCACGGCCACAAACCACAATGCAGTAATGGAAATGCAGTGAGCCTACAAGTGGAGAGTGCGCTCGGGGTGTCACCAGCCGCAGAGGTGGTAAGATGTGGCTCAGTGTGGAACAACGGCACAAGAGAGCAAGTGCAGTCCTCCTCCATGGTGGGAGAATCTCTCAGGAAGAGCTCTTTGATTTGTTGCTGTTTGGTTTTATTTTGGAAGTGTGCTGAGATTCCCCATAAACAAGTAGAGAGAAATTGCCACAGTAATTGAGAGGTTAATGATGGTATGAATGTGACTTCTTTCACACTGTAAGCTGGTGAGAGGCTTGGGACATCCCAGTTTCCTTCATCAGACATTTTGAAACTTCAAAACTTTTGAAAAGGAGATGGGGCTGGTTATGAGTTGAATTTTGTCTCCCCAAAAGATATGTTGATGTCCTAACCCTCAGTACCTGTGAACGTGACATTATTTGGAAACAGGGTCTTCACAAATGTAAACACGTTAAGAGGAAGTCATTAAAGTGAGCCCTAGAGAGACCTTCAAGATGGCAGAAAAGTAAGACGTGGAGATCACCTTCCTCCCCACAAATACATCAGAAATACATCTACATGTGGAACAACTCCTACAGAGCACCTACTGAATGCTGGCAGAAGACCTCAGACTTCCCAAAAGACAAGACACTCTCCACATACCTGGGTAGGGCAAAAGAAAAAAGAAAAAACAGAGACAAAAGAATAGGGATGGGACCTGCCCCTCTGGGAGGGAGTTGTAAAGGAGGAAAAGTTTCTACACACTAGGAAGACCCTTCACTGGTGGAGACAGGGGCATGGCAGGGGTGGGGGAAGCTTGGGAGTCATGGAGGAGAGCACAGCAACAGGGGTGCAGAGGGCAAAGTGGAGAGATTCCTGCACAGAGGAGCAGTGCCAGCCAGCACTCACCAGCCTGAGAGGCTTGTCTGCTCACCTGCTGGGGCAGGCGGGGGCTGGGAGCTGAGGCTCCAGCTTCGGAGGTCAGATCCTAGGGAGAGGACTGGGTTTGGCTGCGTGAACACAGCCTGAAGGGGGCTAGTGTGCCACAGCCAAACAGGAGGGAGTCCGGGAAAATGTCTGGACCTGCCGAAGAGGCAAGAGACCATTGTTTAGGGGTGTGTGAGGAGAGGGGATTCAGAGCATTGCCTAAACGAGCTCCAGAGATGGGTGTGAGCCACAGCTACCAGCATGGACAACTGACACGGGCATGAAACGCTAAGGTTGCTGTTGCAGCCACCAAGAAGCCTGTGTGCAAACACAGGTCACTATCCACACCTCCCCTCCTGGGAGCCTGTGCAGCCAGCCATTGCCAGAGTCCCATGATATAGGGACAACTTCCCCGGGAGAACACATGGCGTGCCTCAGGCTGTTGCAGTGTCATGCCTGCCTCTGCCACTGAAGGCTCACCCCACATTCCGTACCCCTCCCTCTTCTTGGCCTGAGTGAGCCAGACCCCCCTAATCAGCTGCTACTGTCCTGCCTGAGTGAAGAACAGATGCCCTGAGGCAACCTACATGCAGAGGTGGGGCCACTCCAAAGCTGAACCCCAGGAGCTGTGCGGACAAAGAAGAGAGAGGGAAATCTCACCCAGCAGCCTCAGGATCAGCGGATTAAATCTCTACAATCAACTTGATGTACCCTGCATCTCTGGAATACCTGAATAGACAATGAATCATCCCAAAATTGAGGCAGTGGACTTGGGGAGCAACAATATATATACTTTTTTCCTTTTTCTCTTTTTGTGAGTGTGTATGTGTATGCTTCTTTGTGTGATTTTGTCTGTATAGCTTTGCTTTTACCATTGGTCCTAGGGTTCTGTCTGTCTGTTTTCTTTTGTTTTGTTTTGTTTTTGTTTTTTAGTATAGTTTTTAGCACTTGCTATCATTGGTGGATTTGCTTTTTAGTTTGGTTGCTCTCTTATTTCTTTCTTTCTTTTTTTATTACTTTTTAATTTTTAATAATTATTTTTAATCTTTATTTTAATAACTTTATTTTATTTTATTCTTTCTTTCTTTCTTTCTTTCTTTCTTTCTTTCTTTCTTTCTTTCTTTCTTTCTTTCTTTCTTTCTTTCTTTCTATTTTTCTCCTTTTTCTTCTGAGCCATGTGGCTGACAGGGTCTTGGTGCTCCCGCTGGGTGTCAGGCCTGTGCATCTGAATTGGGAGAGCTGAGTTCAGGACATTGGTCCAACAGAGACCTCCTGGCTCCATGTAATATCAAATGGAGAAAGCTCTCCCAGAGATCTTCATCTCAATGCTAAGACCCAACTCCACTCAACAAACAGCAAGCTACAGTGCTGGACACCCTATACCAAACAACTAACAAGACAGGAACACAACCCCACCCATTAGCAGAGAGGCTGCCTAAAATCATACTAAGTAAGGTCACAGACACCCCAAAACACACCATCAGATGCAGTCCTGCCCACCAGAAAGACAAGATCCAGCCTCATCCTCCAGAAGACAGGCACTAGTCCCCTCCACCAGGAAACCTACACAACCCACTAAAAAACCTTACCCACTGGGGGCAGATACCAAAAACAACGGGAACTATGAACTTGCAGCCTGCAGAAAGGAGACCCCAAACACAGTAAGTTAAGAAAAATGAGAAGACAGAGAAACACACAGCAGATGAAGGAGCAAGATAAAAACCCACCAGACCAAACAAATGAAGAGGAAATACGCAGTCTACCTGAAAAAGAATTCAGAGTAATGATAGTAAAGATGATCCAAAATCTTGGAAATATAATGGAGAAAATACAAGAAACTTTTAACAAGGACCTAGAAAAACTAAAAAGCAAACAAACAATGATGAACAACACAATAAATGAAATTAAGAATTCTCTAGAAGGAATCAATAGCAGAATAACTCAGGCAGAAGAACGGATAAGTGACCTGGAAGATAAGAGAGTGGAAATAACCACTGCAGAGCAGAATAAAGAACAAAGAATGAAAAGAATTGAGGACAGTCTCAGAGACCTCTGGGACAACATTAAACACACCAACATTCGAATTATAGGCATCCCAGAAGAAGAAGAGAAAAAGAAAGGGACTGAGAAAATATTTGAAGAGATTATAGTTGACAACTTCCCTAATATGGGAAAGGAAATAGTTAATCAAGTCCAGGAAGTGCAGAGACTCCCATACAGGATAAATCGAAGGAGAAACATGCCAAGACAAATATTTCTTTTTTCTTTTTTTTTTTTTTTTTGTGGTACGCGGCCTCTCACCGCTGTGGCCTCTCCCACTGGGGAGCACAGGCTCCGGACGCACAGGCCCAGTGGCCATGGCCCACGGGCCCAGCCGCTCCACGGCACGTGGGATCCCCCTGGACCGGGACACGAACCTACGTCCTCTGCATCAGCAGGCGGACTCCCAACCACTGCGCCACCAGGGAAGTCCCAAGACACCTATTAATCACACTATCAAAAATTAAATAAAAAGAAAAGAAATTAAAAGCAGCAAGGGAAAAACAACAAATAACATACAAGGGAATCCCCATAAGGTTAACAGCTGATCTTTCAGCAGAAACTCTGCAAGCCAGAAGGGAGTGGCAGGATATATTTAAAGAGAGGGAAGGGAAAAACCTTCAACCAAGATTAATCTACCCAGCAAGGATCTCATTCAGATTCAATGGAGAAATTAAAACCTTTACAGACAAGCAAACAGGACCAAAACAACTTTACAACAAATGCTAAAGGAACTTCCCTAGGTAGGAAACACAAGAGAAGGAAAACACCTACAATAACAAACCCAAAATAATTAAGAAAATGGTAATAGGAACGTACATATCCATAACTACCTTAAATGTAAATGGATTAAATGCTCCAACCAAAAGACATACACAGGCTGATTAGATACAAAAACAAGAGCTGTATATATGCTGTCTAAAAGAGACCCATTACAGACCCAGGGACACATACAGACTGAAAGTGAGGGGATGGAAAAAGATATTCCATGCAAATGGAAATCAAAGGAAAGCTGGAGTAGCAATTCTCATATCAGACAAAATAGACTTTAAAATAAAGACTATTACAAGAGACAAAGAAGGACACTACATAATGATCAAGGGATCAATCCAAGAAGAAGACATAACAATTGTAAATTTTATGCACCCAAAATAGGAGCACATCAATACATAAGGGAAATGCTAACAGCCATAAAAGGGGAAATCAACAGTAACACAATCATAATAGGGGACTTTAACACCCCATTTTCAATGGACATATCAAACAAAATGAAAATACATAAGGAAACACAAGCTTTGAATGATACATTAAACAAGATGGGTTTAATTGATATTTATAGCACATTCCATCCAAAAACAACAGAATACATTTTCTTCTCAAGTGCTCATGGAACATTCTCCAGGATAGATTATATCATGGGTCACAAACCAAGCCTTGGTAAATTTTAAAAAATTGAAATTGTATCAAGTACCTTTTCCGACCACAATGCTATGAGACTAGATCTCAATTAAAGGAAAAAAATCTGTAAAACATACAAACACATGGAGGCTAAACAATACACTACTTAATAACCAAGAGACCACTGAAAAAAATCAAAGAGGAACTCAAAAAATACCTAGAAACAAATGACAATGAAAACATGACAACCCAAAACCTATGGGATGCAGCAAAAGCAGTTCTAAGAGGGAAGTTTATAGCAATACAATCCTACCTCAAGAAACAAGAAACATCTCAAATAAACAACCTAACCTTACACCTAAAGCAATTAGAGAAAGAAGTATAAAAAAACCCCAAAGTTAGCAGAAGGAAAGAAATTATAAAGATTAGGTCAGAAAAAAATGAAAAAATAATGAAGGAAACAATAGCAAAGATCAATAAGAATAAAAGCTGGGTCTTTGAGAAGATAAACAAAATTGATAAACCATTAGCCAGACTCATCAAGAAAAAAAAGGAGAAGACTCAAATCAATAGAATTAGAAAAGAAAAAGGAGAAGTAACAAGTGACACTGCAGAAGTACAAAAGATCATGAGAGACTACTACAGGCAAGTATATGCCATAAAATGAACAACCTGGAAGAAACGGACAAACTCTTAGAAAGCACAACCTTCTGAGACTGAACGAGGAAGAAATAGAAAATATAAACAGACCAATCACAAGCACTGAAATTGAAACTGTGGTTAAAAATCTTCCAACAAACAAAAGCCCAGGACCAGATAACTTCACAGGCGAATTCTATCAAACATTTAGAGAAGAGCTAACACAAATCCTTCTTAAACTCTTCCAAAATATAACAGAGGGAGGAACACTCCCAAACTCATTCTATGAGACTACCATCTCCCTGATACCAAAACCAGACAAAGATGTCACAAAGAAAGAAAACTACTGGCCAATATCACTGATGAACATAAATGCAAAAATCCTCAACAAAATACTAGCAAACAGAATCCAACAGCACATTAAAAGGATCATACACCATGATCAAGTGGGGTTTATCCCAGGAATGCAAGGCTTCTTCAATATATGCAAATCAATCAATGTGATACACCATATTAACAAACTGAAGGAGAAAAGCCATATGATCATCTCAATAGATGCAGAAAAAGCTTTTGACAAAATTCAACACGCATTTATGATAAAAACTCACCAGAAAGTAGGCATAGAGGGAACTTACCTCAACATAATAAAGGCCATATATGACAAACCCACAGCCAACATTGTCCTCAGTGGTGGAAAACTGAAACCATTTTCACTAAGATCAGGAAGAAGACAAGGTTGCCCACTCTCACCACTCTTATTCAACATAGTTTTGGAAGTTTTAGCCATAGCAATCAGAGAAGAAAAAGAAATAAAAGGAATCCAAATTGGAAAAGAAGAAGTAAAGGTGTCACTGTTTGCAGATAACATGATACTGTACCTAGAGAATCCTAAAAACTCTACCGGAAAACTACTAAGGCTAATCAATGAATTTGGTAAAGTAGCAGGATACAAAATTAATGCACAGAAATCTCTTGCATTCCTGTACACTAATGATGAAAATCTGAAAGAGAAATTAAGGAAACACTCCAATTTACCACTGTAACAAAAAGATTAAAATACCTAGGAATAAACCTACCTAAGGAGAAAAAACACCTGTATGGAGAAAACCATAAGACGCTGATGAAAGAAATTAAAGATGATACAAACAGATGGAGAGATATACCATGTTCCTGGATTGGAAGAATCAACATTGTGAAAATGACTACTATCCAAAGCAGTCTACAGACTCAATGCAATTTGTCTCAAACTACAAATGGCATTTTTCATAGAATTAGAACAAAAAATTTCACAATTTGTATGGAAACACAAAAGACCCCGAAGAGCCAAAGTAATCTTCAGAACGAAACATGGAGCTGGAGTAATCAGACTCTCTGACTTCGGACTATACTACAAAGCTACAGTAATCAAGACAGTATGGTACTGGCACAAAAAGAGAAATGTAGATCAACGGAACAGGATAGAAAGCCCAGAGATAAACCCATGCACATATGGTCACCTTATCTTTGATAAAGGTGGCAAGAATATACAATGGAGAAAAGAAAGTCTCTTCAATAAGTGGTGGTGGGAAAACTGGACAGCTACATGTAAAAGAATGAAATTAGAACACTCCCTAACACCATACACAAAAATAAACTCACAATGGGTTAAAGACTTAAATGTAAGGCCAGACCCTATAAAACTCTTAGAGGAAAACATAGGCAGAACACTCTATGACATAAATCACAGCAAGATACTTTTTGACCCACATCCTAAAGAAATGGAAATAAAAATAAACAAATGGGACCTAATGAAACTTTAGAGGTTTTGCACAGCAAAGGCAACCATAAACAAAATGAAAAGACAACCCTCAGAATGGGAGAAAATATTTGCAAATGAAGCAACTGACAAAGGATTAATCTCCAAACTTTACAAGGAGCTCATGCAGGTCAAAATCAAAAAAACAAACAACCCAATCCCAAAATGGCAGAAGACCGACATAGACATTTCTCCAAAGAAGATATACAGACTGTCAACAAGCACATGAAAGAATGCTCAACATCACTAATCATTAGAGAAATGCAAATCAAAACTACAATGAGGTATCACCTCACACCGGTCAGAATGGGCATCATCAAAAAATCTACAAACAATAAATGCTGGACAGCGTGTGGAGAACAGGGAACCCTCTTGCACTGCTGGTGGGAATGTAAATTGACACAGCTACTATGGAGAACAGTATGGAGTTTCCTTAAAAAACTAGAAATAGAACTACCGTATGACCCTGCAATCCCACTACTGGGCATATACCCTGAGAAAACCATAATTCAAAAATGGTCATAACCGCAATGTTCATTGCAGCTCTATTTACAATAGCCAGGACATGGAAGCAACCTAAGCGTCCATCGACAGATGAATGGATAAAGAAGATGTGGCACATATATACAATTGAATATTACTCAGACATAAAAAGAAATGAAATTGAGCTGTTTGTAGTGAGGTGGATGGACCTAGAGTCTGTCATACAGAGTGAAGTAAGTCAGAAAGAGAAAAACAAATACCATATGCTGACACATATATATGGAATTTACAAAAAAAAAATTGTTATGAAGAACTTAAGGGCAGGACAGGAATAAAGACGCAGACATAGAGAATGGACTTGAGGACATGGGGAGGGGGAAGGGTAAGTTGGGACGAAGTGAGAGAGTGGCATGGACTTATATATACTAACAAATATAAAATATCTAGTGGGAAGCAGCCGCATAGCACAGGGAGATCAGCTCGGTGCTTTGTGACTACCTAGAGGGGTGGGATAGGGAGGGTGGGAGGGAGACCCAAGAGGGAGGGTATATGGGGATATATGTATATGTGTAGTTGATTCACTTTGTTATACAGCAGAAACTAACACACGATTGTGAAGCAATTATGCTCCAACAAAGACATTAAAAAAAAAAAGTGAGCTCTAATCCAATATGACTGGTGTACTTATGAGAAGAGGAGAAGAGACACAGAAACACACGCTGGGAAGAAGGCTATTTGAAGATGGAGGCATAGATTGGCGTGATGCACCCTGAAGCCCAGGAACACCAAGGATTGCCAGCAACCACCGTGAGTTGGAAGAAGGAAAGATCCTTCCCTTGAGCCTTCAGAGAGAGCATGGCCCTGGTGACAGGTTGGTTTTGGACACTGGCCTTTAGAACTGTGAGAGGATACATTTCTGTTTTAAGATACCTAGTTTATGGCCATGTGCTATGGTGGCTAGGAAACCAATGCAGGGCTGTTAATTATTAAAATGTGAAAGTAGAAACACAACATGTATAAATACTTGGCATTTCTGTTTTACAAATATCAATACTTTTGTAGCTCTACCTTCTCTTGTGATGGTAAATAATAGAGGATATGACCAAAAAGACCTCTTGGACCTTCAGAATTAAAGGTGTGCTCTCCCCCCACCAGCAGACAAAGCAGTGCCAGTTACTCATTCAGCCACTTTAGCCAATTTCCCCATGATGTAATTAAATGATAAAAAAAAAATAAAAACTCTGCCCAGACAAGCTCCTTTCTAAGTTGGAAGTGAATGCTTGTATTTTAATCCTTTGAAGTCTGGCATGAAATCTCTGCCCCCAGTTTGTCTGCTGCATTTCAAATGTCAGAGTGGGCAGAGGGCATCCAGGAACACCATGGGGAAAGCCAGATACTTTTGCAAGACCAGCAGCTGAGAGTGAAGGCCTCTCTTAACTCCACCACCATTGTGTTGCCTGACATGGTATAACTGTAATTACAGGATTCATTTATCTGTCCCTGTTTTTCTCCCACTAAAATGTGAGTTCCTTGAAAGTAGAGACCATGTTTTATTTTATCTGTAGTCAGCCCTGGCAGCTATCGTTTTTATCTCTCCAGCATGCTTTCGTTTCTCCTTTCTTCTGGGAAGGGGGTTCCCTTTCCTTTGGGGACCTCTGCGTCACCCCATGTGGTCCTGGTGGACTTTCACTTATGACGATTTCACCCATTCAGTGGGATGGGCATGTGATCCAGACAGGGCCAACTATAATTCAGTGCTCCTTCAAAGCCATGGATTAGTCCAAGTGTGAGCACGTGACTTAAGGTCAACCGTCAGAGTTTTTCATAAAATTCTCTGAATTAGAGGGAGTGGGGTAACCATTTTTCTTTTCTGAGATGGGAAGAATGTTGCTTTGGGGTTTCAGTAGCCCTCTTCCCTGATACCAAGTAAGCCTATCTGCAGGAAAAAGAATGAGGCCAAGACACAAGGAGAACCAGAGACAGGCAGCGATGTACAGAGTGAGGAGCCTTGAGTCCCCTACTCCAGTCTTTGGGTAAGGTCTTAACTCTCGAACTTCCTCCTTTGATTCTGTCACCTCCCCGGGACCCCTGCAAGCCTGTAATCCAATAAGTCCTACTTTTTTGTTAAGAAAGCTTCAGCTCAATTTCTGTTGCTTACTACCAAAAGAATCCTAAGGTACACATGGTTATATACTCAATGCCCACTGAAAATATTAATAATGGAAAACACTTATAATGCTTCCATTGTTGAAATGCCTTATGCATATTAGTTTATTCAAAAATGATGTCATTGGGTAGATACTAATATTTTCATACCTCTTTTAGAGATTAGAAAATCAAGGCACAGAAAGGCCAGAGAAATAGTAAGTAGCAAAGTTAGGATATAAAACTAGGAAGACTGGCTCCAGAATATGTGTTCTTAACAGCTATGCTAGTTTGCTTCTTAGAAACCAAATACTTAACAATATTCTGTAGAATAAATGAGGCGCAGAAAAGGCAATGTAGGAAGACCACGTTGCTTTAATGGCTGTAAGGGGGAACTAATGCTATGTTCCACACCGGAAAGCAGAGGAACAGTTCTGCACTTAAAGATTAGAAAGAACTAAATGTCCATCAGTAGAAACTGCACACGCTAATGCTCAGATTGCAGTCTCTAAATACCATTTCTCTCTAATGGGAACAAGGCTCCTTGTAAAAATGGCCCTTTCCAGATCTGAGGCAGAAAAATGAACAAGTGGAGTTTAGAACATCACATCATACTAGAATGTAGGGCATTTATTGAAAACCACTAGTGTCTTAAAAAAATTCAGGAAGTAACTTGGAGAGGCTCCCATTGACCAGTGATGGGAGAATTTGAGCAGTGATAAGGATAATAACTGCAATGGATTGAAACATACCAAATAGATTTAAATCCAAGATTTTATTATATGTAATATATTATACATATTATATTATGTACATTATGATATTATACATTAATATATATTGATATATAATATACTATATATTATATTATATACGTAATATATTTTATATACACACACACACACACACACAGACACACACACACACACAAAGAAAAACATCATTGTCTTTGGGGGATGATCAGAAACAAGCTTATTATTTGAAAACTGGCAAATAAAAGAAACAACATTTTTTTCTGTCTTTCCTCTGGGTAACAAATAGTAAATGAGGGGAAGTCTATATATAAATAAAGAAGGAAAGAAAAAAACTGGAAAATCACTGCTTGCAACAGCTAATTAATGGATCTAGGCAATGATCAGCAACAACTGTTGACATCACAGAAAGAGAAACAGCCAGACCTGATATGCCTCCTGAAAGAAGTACCCAGCACCACTTATAAGGGTGTCTTGCCAAAATAATCAAATGTGAATCTGATTAAGTCTTTAGAACTAACTACCAATTTACAGGAAATACAGGTGACAAGGAAACGTGTTAAGTGACACCATAAGGATGCAAGCAGCAAAATCAAACTGTGGGAGACTCTAGAGGACAAACATCTTGTCGTCCTCAACAAATAATCGCAAGGGGAAGAAAAGAGATGAAGGAGGTATTACTAGATCAAAAGAGACTTGTCAGATATAAAAATAAATCACAATAAATGGATCTTAGTTGGAACTTGATTCAAACAAACTATATTAACAAAAAGTTTGTTGACAGAATACTTGTTATTAGGAATTATTATTAATATTAAGGTTTGATAAATGTGTTGTAGTTGTTTTTTAGAGTCTGTATCTTTTAGAGATGCATACTGAAATCTTTATGAATAAAATTATATGTTGTCTGTAATTTTCTTCAAAATAATCCATGGAGTGAGAGAAGTATATGGGAGTATAAATGAGCTGGAAATTGCTGAAGCTAAGGAATGGATACATGTGTCTTCTCTACTTCTGTATGCGTTTGGAATTTTTAGAATTTTCTGTAATAAGCAGTTTAAACAGATCACATCTGGCTTGGAAATTGGGTCACGACAGAGACTTCAAGAGGGGATGGATATCAGTAAGGCCAATTAAGAAGGGCTGTGGACCTGGGAAAAGAGCCAAGCCAACATGGGAATTGGGACTTAGCATGGAAACTTGCATCCTGGGTGCTTGTCTAATCCTTTCCTCACGTGCTCACACATTTCCTCCCATGCACCCACTTACCAATCCACCTCTTCTCCCAGGCACTACCTTCCCAAGCCATGTATCTAATCACCTTCTACCCCCACTCACAAACCCTTCATTTACTACTGACTTTGTCTTCTCCTCTTCCTCTATGCTTGAGCATGAAGACGAGGTGGTAGACAGGCCCATTGCTGTTCAATGATTGACCAGAATGAAAAGTGAGGTTGGTTGTAGTAAATGGCATTGAGTTCCTAGAATTCAGTGAACCCCTTACTGACAGGGAGCGACTTCTACTTCTCTATTCCCTCACAAATCCTAGACCAGCCCTGCACATTCAGTTAGTGTTTCATCCATAATTATTTCAGTCTGACTTAAAGAATGACTTAATTTAGAGGGCTGATATTTTCTAATTTGGCTTTATAACATTTCTGGTCACCTCACTTTTTCCACTGAGTGAGGGGTAGCTTCTGTTCCTCTCTGTTTCATGTGGATTATCTCCATAAGTCCTCATACAGAAGGCACTAGAATTCCAAGGCAATTTGATGTTCAGAGGGCTGTATCTGCAAACCAACCTGGAGATTAAGTGGGTGAAGTAAATTAATTGTTTTCTGGCCCATGGCCTGGTTCCTTGAAGTCACATACGCAGTCTAAACCATTTTTTTCTGGAACTTTTCAATGGTACAGGCCAGTGGGTTAGGGGAAAAAAATCCCCTAAAATGACAGGGTAACTTTTTTACCAATTGCCCCACTCAAATCTGTACCCGTAGCCTCAGCCCCTGCCCCATCACTATAAAGCCTCATTAGAAAGGATGCAAAGAATCACTTTGCCTTAAGATAACTTATCATTTAGAAATATTATAGAGACCAAGGAAAGGAAAAGTCAGAATTAACTCTTATTAAGCATCTTCAGTGTGCTAGATATGACTGTGTTTATGGTTATATAATATACATGCGTTAGGTCATTTAATAATATAAGAGTTCATAGAGAATTAAATGAGATAATACAGGTAAAGTACTTAGCACAGAAACTGTTGCATAGAAAACACCAAAAATAGTAGTGCTCCAAAACAATGAAATAAGAAAAGTTTTGGGGGGCTTCCCTGGTGGCACAGTGGTTGAGAGTCCGCCTGCCGATGAAGGGGACACGGGTTTGTGCCCCGGTCCGGGAGGATCCCACATGCCGCGGAGCGGCTGCGCCCGTGAGCCATGGCTGCTGGGCCTGCGCGTCCGGAGCCTGTTGCTCCGCGGTGGGAGAGGCCACAGCAGTGAGAGGCCCGCGTACCACAAAAAAAAAAAAAAAAAAAGAATGGTTTTTGGTAATAACTATGGAGTAGTTATTCCTCATTTTACAGATCAGAAAGCAGAGGCTCAGAGCCATTCAACAGCTTTTCTAAGATCACAGAGCTAATAAGTCATAGAGCTGGGGTCTTAAGTGGGGTTTCTATGAGTATAAAGCTTATGCCAGAGTTTGACCAGAAAAACAGAACCAGTAAGAGATATATAGCGATAATAAGAGATTTACTGCAAGGAATTGGCTTATATAATTGCAAAGACTGCCTAGGCAAGTTAGAAGTCCACAGGGTAGGCACTCAGGACAGGCAGGCTGGAATTCTCAGGCATGAGCTGATGCTGGAGTCCACAGGCAGAATTTCCCCTTCTTCGAGGAAACCTCAGCTCTGCTCCTAAGGCCTTTCAACTGATTGGAGCAGGCCCACCCAGATTATCTAGGATAATCAACTGATTATGGACATTAATTACATCTACAAAATACCTTCGCAGCAAAACCTAGGTTAGTGTTTGAATAAGTAGGGAGTATGGACTAGCAAGTTGACACATTAAAAGACAATCACAATGTTCTTTTCATTTGGCCTTCAAATTAGTAATTTAGAGCAGGAAGTTGCCTTGGCACTTATCAATTTCAACTTCCACATTTTAGAGGAGAGAGAATTGAGGCTCAGTGCTATGCAGTGATTTAGCCAAGCTCACGTACTTATCAAAGCCCAGGCCTTCTGGCCTCCATGCAGGGCTCTTTTCAGAGCATCAAACGCATGAGCTCATTCAGCAAGTATTTACTGAGTGTCCATCCTGCACCTGTGAGGGACGAGATATGACATTATCTCATGAGATGCTGAAATAGACGTATGCATGGTGGAGGCATAAAGTGGGAAAATTAATTCCACCTTGCAGAGGAGTGTGGTGAGGAAGGGCCTCACTGAGAGGGAAATTTGAGATTTGGAAGATGTGCTGATTTCGGCCAGGCAGTCAGCAAGGAAAAAGGCATCACTGATACAGAAAATAATGAGAGCAAAGGCCTGAAAGTAACATTTACTTGAGGTGAGAAGAGAAAGAAGACCGACTGAAGTTCTGCCTTCAAGGGAAGCGCAGACCTTTCCACATTATATGCAATAAAATCAGCTGAGGCCCACCCATGGGTGCTCTTCCGGGCCCCAGTGGTCCTTGACTTTATTTTGAGAATCACTGCCTCACAGTAACCCATAGAAAAAGAGGTAAACAGGTATTCCTGTTTTTAAACATAGAGAAGGATGGGTAACTCTGGCAAGAATACAGCCAGAATCGTCAAGTCTGAGGCAAACATCACTCCATCCTCCAGTTTCACAGTAAGGATGAGACAAACCTTCACAATCGGACAGGACAGAGGCAGGTCTCTGGGGATTTCACTCTGCCTTGGGCAATGTCTGGGCCCCTGGTTGGAGGGCTCTGAGGATTGGAGGGTCACTGTTCTGTTCCATGAGACACTTTCATCTGGCAGAAAGGAAGTCCTCAGTGATATGAGAGAGGGACATTTGCCACCCTCTGGCAAAGAGGAGCCATGAAGGCAGTCCCATTGCGACCAAAACGTGCAGTGAGCACTTTCTGAAGCGAGTAGACATCCTGAGGAAATTGCAGCTGCCCTGGACACTGCTTCTACACAGGAGGCTTCAGGGTGGGAGGACCTGAGCTATCAGAATTTGGAGGCGTGTTTTCCCAGGGGCAGGACAAAGGGCGAGTGGGGTTCCCATAGGCTTGGTGTGACGTGGGAAAGAGTCCAGCATGTGAGTCCATTATGCACTAGCTGTGGGACCCCTCTGAGCTGCAGGGAAGCTGAGACAATACAAAACCCTGTCACTCGGGGTCGCTGTGAGGGCTGTGGGAGGAAATGCAAGGGCACTGTCCAACACGGTGCCTGGAAAATGTTTGTGGAATTTAAAATCATGGGAAGTCTACACTATATGCCACGCCTCACTCCCCTCAGTTACATGTAGTCAGATACATAGTAAGAGAAAATTCAAAGGGAGATTAAATGATCAAAAGTCCTCCCTGAACCACCCACTCACTGCATCACCAAATGAATTAGTTTCCCCAGCTAGGCAACCCCATAGCATCCCTACATATCTCCCATCATAATGCTGAACAGACTTGCTTATAATTGCGGGTTGGTTGAAGAGTTTCATAAAATGGAGAAAAAGAAATTGGGATGTACTGTTTGGGATGAATAACAAATTGTCCCTGGCCTAGGGCACGATGAGAGGTTTCTTGGGAGGCACTGGGCATTTCAAGACCTACAAGGACACTTCAAGGGCAGGGCTAAGTGGAGAAGATTGAGCTGTCCTGGAAAAATAATCAGTAGAGAGATAGGCTCTATCTATCTATCAGCTCCCAGCCACGTTGAGCCCATCTTCTCTCTTACTTGATTTTGATCTCTGCTACTTTGATCTTTTCCTTTCTTACTGATCTTGGAACCATGATCTTCACCTCATCTCATTAGGCCACTACAACCAATTATGGGAAATTCATATGTGACTCAGCTGAGAGCGTTTACCACTCAGCTAAGAGTGTTTATTTCTGCCCTCAACCATGCAGGAATCCGCTCCTCCCATCTCTCCTCCTCTGGACTGTATCTCTTGCTGTATCCATAGTTTAAAATATGGTAACTAAAGGCTCATGGGACAAAAAGCCAAGGGAATTGCTGAATTGGGAGAGCGAAGTACAGTTGAGCATATACATATGCATCTCGAGCATTAGTTTGAGCTCTAAGAGAGAGAAGTCCAGTTCCTGATGGACTCCACCAGTATTAGTCAGGATAGGCTAGGTCATGCTGAGGTAACAAAAACCCCCAAAATCTACTTGTCTGACCACAGTAAAAGTTAAATTCTTGCTCTAGCAAAATTTTCGGAAGGACCAGGTGACTTACCAGACCTGACGTCCTCCATGTGTTGGCTCCTTGTTCCAGGCTGCTCTGATCTTATGGTACCTTCATACCAAAATATGTGCTCATGTATTGGAAGTTGTAACAAGGAGAGAGGGTGAGCTGGTGAGTTGACCACCAAGAATTAAATGCTTTGGTCTAAAACGGACACAGATCCCTGTTATCGCATTTTGTTGGCCATATCTGGCCAATATAGACAACCACATCCGACTTCAAGGGGGCAGGGAAACACAATCCTCTGTTTACCTAGAGATGTTGGTGATCATTTGTATTGTCTACCGCACTGCCTGGCATGGGGCCTTGGAGTAATGAATTTCAAGTCAGACACATATTGTTTGAGTCCATGCTCTGACACTTACATGGACAAGTCATTCCATCTCCCTGAGTCTTTTTTCTTCTCTTTGTGTAAAGTGGAGACAGCACCCATTTTTCCTGTTGTGATTCAAATGATCTAATGTAATTGCAAGTGTTTTGATAACTGTAAGCATTAGCTATTAATAGTTAAAATTAATAGAAGTCCTTGCAAAATTTAATAGCAGAGGGAGCTGAGGTTTCTAAATAGAGAAACAACCAAGCACAAAAATACACTTAGGGGAGCCATTTCTAGCAGCTAGCATTAGAGAAGGGATTCATTTTTCGTTGGGTCCTTAGTCCTCACTGCCTTTTTAATATTTTAAATATTCCTTTTATCCAAAAATTGTTGATTGACTCTTCTTGAACATGCTTAAGGCTTAGGGGGCAATAAATAGCTTCCTTCTTCTCTACCTGATTTTGGACTGGCTGAAAAGTGGAAGTCAGGCACAAGGAGACTAAAATATTGATTTTGTTAGCAATAAAGCTATACTCTCATGTACGTGCAACAATGAATTTCTTCATATTGGATCCTAGAATTAGACAGACATACCTCTTGAAATTATTTCAATAGAATCTAAATGTGATGGAAGAAATATATACAGGGAGCTATGGAAGCAGGGAAAAGGCAAATCATTTCTCAGCCGTGTGCCAACCATCAGATGAGTATGGAATAGAATGCAGGCCCATCAGCCATGGTCGGGTGGGCTGTGCACTGCACAACTCCAGGGGGTGTTATGGTCTGTGTGACTCCTCTCCGACCCAGAGTTGCGCAAGGCACAGCCTGAATGGCTGCATACGGCGCCCATTGTAGAAAGAATGGACAACATTTTGATGGTCTAAACTGCTTTGAGAATCTGATGGAATACAGGGATATGACTGTCCCTAGAAAGGCGTACGTGTTTATGGTAGAATTCGGCAAATAATTTTCGAAGTGATACAAACTGCCTGAAGCCCATCTCTGAAGAGCTTGTCAGGAGTTCCTTTGAAGATGATCTCAGAAGTCCTATATAGCTCAGATATTCTATAATTCTAGGGTAACATTCTGGTTGGATTGCAGGGTTTGTCCGGCAACAACCTGGGGAAAAATCATGAACGAGAAGGTTAAAAGACCCCCTATGAAACACAAGGCATGCATTAGCACAGAATGCAAATGGACCAAGACTGAAAAGCTCATACAAAAATCTACATTAACCACTAGGTTAGTTGTCAAATGATGATTTGTTTCTCTCTCTTTTAACATTTAAAAATTGCAGTTATTATTGTATTTAGAGGGGAAAAGGAGAGAGATAAACAACCCCTGTGGTTTCCATGCTTTTGGCATGAATTTGAGAACAGGCTTTGTTGCTGCAGGAGAAGTGAGCCCTGCCTCACTTCCTGGCTTGCCTTTGCTCTTGACTCTCCAGGGGTCATTGCCAGTCAGACTCACCTCAGAGCCCTGTCCCTGATCCAGTCTTGTTTCTAAACTCATGTGGAGGAGAAAGTTAGACAAGTGGGGCTATGTAAGGGGCTGACCTTGTCTGAGCTTTGAGATCTCCTCCCAGAATGTCTTGGACACCCTCTCCCAACACCCGCAAAGACATAGATGGGTGTATATTAAGCTTTCAGCTGCTTTATCTCCATGAACAAAAGTGCCTCATTCCTCCCCCTTCTCCCTCAGTTATTATGAAGTGACAATGCAATATCTTGAAGCAGATTTTTTAAAGAATTGGCGTGAAACACATCCTCAACTTTTTGTGGGAAGAGACTGGTTTTTATTTCCCAGCAGATGTAGGAACACTGAGACGGCAGACCCAGAGGGCACACAATAGATCGCTGACACCTCCAAGGACACTGGAAAACGGCAGGAGCGAGAATGTGGACAATGGGACTGATACTCCCTTCTCTGAAAGACTTTCCTCTTCTGTGAGCCTCTGAAAATCAAGAAGGCAGGATAAAGGCAGCAGTCACCTGCTGGGAGAGCTCGCAAGGAAATTAACATCCCCTAATCCTTATCAGTTTAGATTGGGCTAAACAGACATTTTATATGGGTGCTTAATTTAGTACCCAAAGGGATGCCTTTCATCCTATGCAATGATTTCAGTTATTCTCAATCTTCAGAATCACCTGGATGGTGGTTAAAATAGTTGGTTAAGATAGTTGGCCCTACCCCCAGAGTTCAAAATCAGTAGGTTGGGGGTTGGGACTAAGGATTTTCATTTCCAACAAGCTCGCAGGTGCTGCTGCTGCTGCAGGTCCAGAGATTATACTTCAAGAACCATTAGTTCGACTGTTCATTCTCCCATTATTTTCTCTCCAGGCGGACAAGAGATTAAAGAGGATATACAGAGAATCAGGACAACTGATGCCCACTGGGGAATGGGAGAGAAAGGCTGGGGTAGGGGAGGTGGTCGAAGGAGCAGCATGTTTCTAATATTGGTTAAAGCATATCACGAGGATCCCATCTCTGGGCTCCAGGAACAAGCTATTGATTGTATTCAGCACGCAGCACCACCTAACCTTCAAATTCAGGTCTCTGGTTTTATCTCTGTAATACTCATTTATCACATCAGATAAAAGCAAATAAAGATGTAAGTGAAAACACGTAGCTCGCTACACAGATCATGGGTATTGAATAAATTATACCGCAATGCTTGCCATAAAGAAATTTCCTAGGAAGAAAAGGAGAAGGAGTTACAAGAAGAATGGAAGAAGAGGGTGTCACAATCCTGGGATGTGGGGTCAGGGCTGTGACATTTCGAAAAGGAAGGCATTTAGTAGCAGTATAAATTCGTTGATGAGTGAATGGGTACATAGACGTGTAATTTAACAATGTCAAATTCAAAACCATTGAGAGGATTTAGAATGGGGGTAAACTCAGTGCTATTAAAGGCTCTGAGTTCATTGGGTTTTAGGTCATGAGCATTAATAACCCTCTGCTCTTTCATACTACAAGTGGAAGACTGTGCTCAGCTCATAGCAGGACATTTTGAGAGGCAGTCACATGTTTTGTGAATTTCAAGGAAGGCGATGGCTCCAGAAAATTTCCTAAGCAAGAAGTTGCTCATGTCATAGCGTTTTGGATGATTGCTTCTGTCATTGGAGAGCGTGGGTCCTCCCGATTACGTTCCGTATGCCTCATCCTGATCTTCAACTTTCCCTCAACCTTCAAATTATGAGCACACCTGGACCCAGGCTGGACCCAGGTACACATGGAGTTTCCCCCTCCACCATGGGTCTCTACCTGCCCTTCACCTGACATGATGGAGACTGGAACCTGGCCTGGAGCAACACAGAGATTATGAGGACCAAAGAGATTTAAAATGTCTTCACTTGTCAAACAACTTCCAATTCTTTTCCCCTGCAGATCTTTCCTGACTTCTGGCAAGATTGTTTCTGGATGCTATGTTCATTTTATGGCTGCATATGTCCTGAAAGTTGAAAGATGGCTTATGTCACCCAGTCTCCTCTGGCCCTGGTTCAGAACAGCCTGAATTTTGTCTTCGTCACATCCCTTTTGTGGGTCACATTTGGGTCACAAATAGTGATTTCTATGGGCAGTTTGGGCTTCAGAGTTCTCTAAAACTCTGGGTGAAGCACAGCAGAAATTTTGCATTCGATTTTAGTATTTCAGTGTTTCAACAGACTTGGTTAACTGTGCGCATGGGGTGTCTGGCTGTAATCCATGTCTCTTTCTAAAGCAAAGTAGTTCATCCAAATGAAACCTGCTGGAATCTGCAATGAGCTTAGAGGCAAACACTGTATCCTTATTAGCTTCAATTCTGTGCAAGGAAAAAACTGCATGAAGCCATCCACAGGGGTAAAAAACAGTTCTGTGTTTGGGTACTGACTTGGACATACTTAAATCCAGATTTGGTTTCTTTCTTTTTCTTTTCTTTTCTTTTTTTTTTAAAGAATCAATTTTATTTATTTATTTTTTCTTTCTTTGGGAGGGGGCAGGAGGGGCCATGAGACACACGGGATCTTAATTCCCTGACCATGGATCAAACACGTGTCCCCTGCAGTGGAAGCACAGAATCCTAATCACTGGACTGCCAGGGAATTCGCCAAATTTGGTTTCTTAAGAATGTCATGCTCTGGGCTTCCCTGGTGGCGCAGTGGTTGAGAGTCCGCCTGCCGATGCGGGGGACACAGGTTCGTGCCCCGGTCCGAGAAGATCCCACATGCCGCGGAGCAGCTGGGCCCGCGAGCCATGGCTGCTGAGCCTGCGCGTCCGGAGCCTGTGCTCCACAACGGGAGAGGCCACAGCAGTGAGAGGCCCGCGTACTGCAAAAACAAAAAAAAAAAGAAAAAAAAAGAATGTCATGCTCTGCATTGACAAAGCATGCCATGCAGGACTCCGTCTGCAGTAAATACAGTGGTTTTAGCTTTGCTGGAGATATTATGATGATGCTATAGGTCACTACTGTTTACTGAAACACTCTGTGCCCAGCAAGGTGTACTGGGGCTAGAAAGGTCACCTGGGTAGCTCATTCACAAACGACTGTACATTTAAACTATTTTTGTTATGTCCAAAAATGATATAAATATAATCACAAAGAGACCCTGAGAAAAGGCTATTCATCATATATGCTTGTGTCTAATTTCTGGACACAGAGTCTTCAGACCCCTTGAATTAATATTTTCTAGAATTCTTGTAATTATATTACATTGTATTTTTTGATGTGAAAATTCATTAAATGTACACATCTAAGTTCTTCCCCAATTTATGTAATATTGTTTTGTTATGCATTTTCTATCCAAGAGCCTTAAGAAATGAAATGGCTTGAGCCCCTCTTGACCCAGGCGAGGTCCCTGTGGGTACAAGGCACTGCACCTTCCACCTCATTGGCATCATTTCATTCTTTTTTTTTTCCTCCAGGCCACACGGCACACCTTGCAGGATCTTAGTTCCCCGACCAGGGCAGGGCAGGCAGTGAAATTACCAAGTCCTAACGACTGGACGGCCAGGGAATTCCCACATTTCATTCATTTTACAAAGCAACCCAAAGGCACTGGTATTATTACCCCAACTTTACAAATGAAGAAACGGAGGCTTACCTAAACTTAAGCCTGATAAGTGGAGGAACTGCGACCTGAACCCAGGTTTAATTTGAACCTGAAGTCCTGATGCCCATATTCACAGCACAGGCTGCTTCAGGCAGAATTTTCCACATCTCAGGGCCACTCGTCCCCTCCTCCCTGCTTTCTTTCACCGACGTTCACCACCATCCCCACTTTTCTCTTGGAGTGTCTGTGTGTAGTTGTTCCTCCTGACGCAGATGGGGCAGCTCACAGAGAAGCAAGCCCAGAGGGCCAGTGTTTCATTGAGCAGAAAGTCAGGAAGGAGGCCAACCATTGCACTAGAATCTGGTGGTTCCCATAGCAACAGAATCAATCAATCAATCAATCAACAAGTTCTTGAGTGTCACCTTAAACTCAGCCTGTCATCTGCACCTTAGTCTAACTGAGGAGTGGGAAGAGGAGGGTGGGCATGGAGCAGGAATGCACAGACAAGGAGACACAGGCCTGCTGTGGTGTGGGTCTGGCTGATTCCAGGGAACCTCTGTGTTCTGAGGGGCTGGAAGCAGGCTGATTCAGAGGCTAACAGACATTGTTCTGTGCTACCACTCACCACTCTGGACCCCACGGCCACTGGCTGGTCCACTGTGTTCAGGAAATTCAACAGGAACCCTGGCAGCTCCTCAATGTCTATAAAAGAGGTATTAGGGTAGCCACAGAGTTGTAGCCATATAGTTGGTGTGGGTATGGGCTAAAGTTTTGTCCTGAAACTGCAGGTAAATACTAAGCATATTGACTTTGACTTAAATTAAATGTTTATTTAGGGTAGCTGGGCCTGATGAAGATTACAGGGAATTAAGCCACTCCCCCGACACACACATACAAGTACTTATTAAATATCTTTCAAGGTAATTGACAAGATATGGAATCAGCCTAAGCATCCAACAACGGATGAATGGATAAAGAAGATGTGGTACAGGAGGAACCAAGATGGCGGAGTAGAAGGATGTGCTCTCACTCCCTCTTGCAAGAACACCAGAATCACAAATAGCTGCTGGACAATCATCGACAGGAAGACACGGGAACTCACCAAAAAAGATACCCCACATCCAAAGACAAAGGAGAAGCCACAATGAGGCAGTATGAGGGGCGCAATCACAGTAAAATCAAATCCCATAACTTGTGGGTGGGTGATTCACAGACTGGCGAACACTTATATCACAGAGGTCCACCCACGGGAGTGAAGGTTCTCAGCCCCACGTCAGGCTTCCCAACCTGGGGGTCCAGCAACGTGAGGAGGAATTCCTAGAGAATCAGACTTTGAAGACTAGTGGGATTTGATTGCAGGACTTTGACAGGACTGGGGGAAACACAGATTCCACTCTTGGAGGGCACACACAAAGTAGTGTGTGCATCAAGACCCAGGGGAAAGGAGCAGTGACCCCGGGGGGAGCTGAACCAGACCTACCTGCTAGTGTTGGAGGGTGTACTGAAGAGGCGGGGGTGGCTCTGCTTCACTGTGAGGACAAGGACACTGGCAGCAGAAGTTCTGGGAAGTACTCCTTGGTGTGAGCCCTCCCAGAATCTGTCATTAGCCCCACCAAAGAGCCCAGGTAGGCTCCAGTGCTGGGTTGCCTCAGGCCAAACAACCAACAGGGAAGGAACCCAGCCCCACCCATCAACAGTCAAGTGGATTAAAGTTTTACTGAGCTCTGCCCACCAGAGCAACAGTCAGCTCTACCCACCACTAGTCCCTCCCATCAAGCCTCTTAGATAGCCTCATCCACCAGAGGGCAGACAGCAGAAGCAAGAAGAACTACAATCCTGCAGGCTGTGGAACAAAAACCATATTCACAGAAAGATAGACAAGATGAAAAGGCGCAGGGCTATGTACCAGATGAAAGAACAAGATAAAACCCCAGAAAAACAACTAAATGAAGTGGAGAGAGGCAACCTTCCAGAAAAAGAATTCAGAATAATGATAGTGAAGATGATCCAGGACCTCGGAAAAAGAATGGAGGCAAAGATCGAGAAGCTTCAAGAAATGTTCAACAAAGACCTAGAAGAATTAAAGAACAAACAAACAGAGATGAACAATACAATAACTGAAATGAAAACTACACAGGAAGGAACCAATAGCAGAATAAATGAGGCAGAAGAATGGATAAGTGACCTGGAAGACAGAATGGTGGAAGTCACTGCTGTGGAACAGACTAAAGAAAAAAGAATGAAAAGAAATGAAGACAGCCTAAGAGACCTCTGAGACAACATTAAATGCAACAACATTCGCATTATAGGGCTCCAGAAGGAAAAGAGGGAGAGAAAGGACCAGAGAAAATATTTGAAGAGGTTATAGTCGAAAACTTCCCTAACATGGGAAAGGAAATAGCCACCCAAGTCCAGGAAGTGCAGAGGGTCCCATACAGGATAAACTCAAGGAGAAACATGCTGAGACACATAGTAATCAAATTGGCAAAAATTAAAGACAAAGAAAAATTATTGAAAGCAGCAAGGGAAAAACGACAAATAACATACAAGGTAACTCTCATAAGGTTAACAGCTGATTTCTCAGCAGAAACTCTACAAGCCAGAAGGGAGTGGCATGATATACTCAAAGTGATGAAAGGGAAGAACCTACAACCAAGATTACTCTACCCGGCAAGGATCTCATTCAGATTCGATGAAGAAATCAAAAGCTTTACAGACAAGCAAAAGCTAAGAGAATTCAGCACCACCAAACCAGCTCTACAACAAATGCTAAAGGAACTTCTCTAAGTGGGAAACTCAAGAGAATAAAAGGACCTACAAAAACAAACCCAAAACAATTAAGAAAATGGTCACAGGAACATCCATATCCATAATTACCTTAAACGTGAATGGATTAAATGCTCCAACCAAAAGACTTGTTGAATGGATACAAAAACAAGATCCATATATATGCTGTCTACAAGAGACCCACTTCAGACCTAGGGACACAAACAGAGTGAAAGTGAGGGGATGGAAATCAAAAGTAAGTTGGAGTAGAAATAATCATATCAGATAAAATAGACTTTAAAATAAAGACTGTTACAAGAGACAAGGAAGGACACTACATAATGATCAAGGGATAAGTCCAAGAAGAAGATATAAAAATTATAAAAATATATGCACCCAACAGAGGAGCACCTCAATACATAAGGCAACTGCTAACAGCTATAAAAGAGGAAATCAACAGTAACAAAATAATAGTGAGGGACTTTAACACCTCACTTACACCAATGGACAGATCATCCAAACAGGTGACTAATAAGGAAACAGAAGCTTTAAATGACACAATAGACCAGGTAGATTTAATTGATATGTATAGGACATTCCATCCAAAAATAGCAGATTACACTTTCTTCTCAAGTGTGCACGGAACCTTCTCCAGGATAGATCACATCCTGGGTCACAAATCAAGCCTCAATAAATTTAAGAAAATGAAATCATATCAAGCACCTTTTCTGACCATAATGCTAGGAGATTAGAAATGAATTACAGGGAAAAAAAGTAAAAACCAGAAACACATGGAGGCTAAACAATACGTAACTAAATAACCAAGGGATCACTGAAGAAATCAAAGAGGAAATCAAAAAATACCTAGAAACCAATGCCAATGAAAACACAACAATCCAAAACCTATGGGGTGAAGCAAAAGCAGTTCTAAGAGGGAACTTTAGAGCTATACAAGCCAACCTCAAGAAACAAGGAAAATCTCAAGTAAACAATCTAACCTTACACTTAAAGGAACTAGAGAAAGAAGAACAAACAAAACCCAAAGTTAGCAGAAGGAAAGAAATCATAAACATCAGAGCAGAAATAGAAACAAAGACAACAATAGCAAAGATCAATAAAACTAAAATCTGGTTCTTTGAGAAGATAAACAAAATTGATAAACCATTAGCCAGACTCATCAAGAAAAAGAGGGAGAGGACTCAAATCAATAAAATTAGAAATGAAGAAGGAGAAGTTACCACAGACACCACATAAATACAAAGCTCCTTAAGAGACTATTACAAGCAACTCTATGCCAATAAAATGGACAACCTGGAAGAAATGGACAAATTCTTAGAAATGTATAACCTTCCAAGACTGAACCAGGAAGAAACAGAAAATATGAACAGACCAATCACAAGGAATTAAATTGAACCTGGGGTTTAAAATCTTCCAACAAACAAAAGGCCAGGACCAGATGGCTTCACAGGTGAATTCTATCAAACATTTAGAGAAGAGCTAACACCCAGCCTTCTCAAACTCTTCCAGAAACTTGCAGAGGAAGTAACACTCCCAAACTCATTCTATGAGGCCACCATCACCCTGATACCAAAACCAGACAAAGATACCACACAAAAAAGAAAATTACAGACCAATATCACTGATGAATATAGATGCAAAAATCCTCAACAAAATACTAGCAAACAGAATCCAACCACACATTAAAAGGATCATACACCATGATCAAGTGGAATTTATCCCACGGATGCAAGGATTCTTCAATATACGCAAATCAATCAATGTGATATACCATATTAACAAATTGAAGAAAAAAAGCCATATGATCATCTCAATAGATGCAGAAAAAGCTTTTGACAAAATTCAACACCCATTTATGATAAAACTCTCCAGAAAGTGGGCATAGAGGGAACCTACCTCAACATAATAAAGGCCATATACAACAAACCCACAGCAAACATCATTCTCAATGGTGAAACACTGAAAGCATTTCCTCTAAGATCAGGAATGAGACAAGGATGTCCACTCTCACCACTATTATTCAACATAGTTTTGGAAGTCCTAGCCACAGCAATCAGAGAAGAAAAAGAAATAAAAGTAATACAAATTGGAAAAGAAGAAGTAAAATTGTCACTGTTTGCAGATGACATGATACTATACATAGAGAATCCTAAAAATGCCACCAGAAAACTACTAGAGCTAATCAATGAACTTGGTAAAGGTGCAGGATACAAAATTAATACACAGAAATCTCTTGCATTCCTATACACTGATGATGAAAAATCTGAGATAAATTATGGAAACACTCCCATTTACCATTGCAACAAAAAGAATAAAATACCTAGGAATAAACCTACCTGGGAGACAAAAGACCTGTATGCAGAAAACTATAAGACACTGATGAAAGAAATTAAAGAGGATACCAACAGATGGAGAGATATACCATGTTATTGGATTGGAAGAATCAATATTGTGAAAATGACTATACTACCCAAAGCAATCTACAGATTCAATGCAATCCCTATCAAATTACCAATGGCATTTTTTATGGAACTAGAACAAATCATCTTAAAATTTGTATGGAGACACAAAATACCCCGAACAGCGAAAGCAGTCTTGAGTGATAAAAACAGAGCTGGAGGAATCAGACTCCCTGACTTCAGACTATACTACAAAGCTACAGTAATCAAGACAATATGGTACTGGCACAAAAACAGAAACATAGATCAATGGAACAAGATAGAAAGCCCAGAGGTAAACCTACGCACCTAATCTATGACAAAGGAGGCAAAGATATAAAATAGAGAAAAGACAGTCTCTTCAATAAGTGGTGCTGGGAAAACTGGACAGCTACATGTAAAAGAATGAAATTAGAACACTCCCTAACACCACACAAAAAAATAAACTCAAAATGGATTAGAGACCTAAATTTAAGACCGGACACTATAAAACTCTTAGAGGAAAACATAGGAAGAACACTCTTTGACATAAATCACAGCAAGATTTTTTTTTTTTTTTTGCAGTACGCAGGCCTCTCACTGTTGTGGCCTCTCCCTGTTGTGGCCTCTCCCATTGCAGAGCACAGGCTCCGGACACACAGGCTCAGCAGCCACGGCTCACGGGCACAGCCGCTCCATGGCACGTGGGATCCTCCCAGACCGGGGCACGAACCTGTGTCCCCTGCATTGGCAGGTGGACTCTCAACCACTGTGCCACCAGGGAAGCCCACAGCAAGATATTTTTTGATCTACCTCCTAGAGTAAAGGAAATAAAAACAAAAATAAACAAATGGGACGTAATGAAACTTAAAAGCTTTTGCACAGCAAAGGAAACCATAAACAAGACCAAAAGACAACCCTCAGAATGGGAGAAAATATTTGCAAACGTATCAATGGACAAAGGATTAATCTCCAATATATATAAACATCTCACGCAGCTCGATATTAAAGAAACAAACAACCCAATCCAAAAATGGGCAGAAGACCTAAACAGACATTTCTCCAAAGAAGACATACAGATGGCCAAGAAGCACATGAAAAGCTGCTCAACATCACTAATTATTAGAGAAATGCAAATCAAAACTACAATGAGGTATCACCTCACACCAGTTAGAATGGGCATCATCAGAAAATCTATAAACAACAAATGCTAGAGAGGTTGTGGAGAAAAGGGAACCCTCTTGCACTGTTGGTGGGAATGTAAATTGATACAGCCACTATGGAGAACAGTATGGAGGTTCTTAAAAAACTAAAAGTAGAATTGCCATATGACCCTGTAATCCCACTACTGGGTATATACCCAGAAAAAACCATAATTCAAAAAGACACATGCACCCCAATGTTCATTGCAGCACTATTTACAATAGCCAGGTCATGGAAGCAACCTAAATGCCCATCGACAGACAAATGGATGAAGAAGATGTGGTACATATATACAATGGAATATTACTCAGCCATAAAAAGGAATGAAATTGAGTCATTTGTTGAGACATGGATGGACCTAGAGACTGTCATACAGAGTGAAGTAAGTCAGAAACAGAAAAACAAATATTATATATTAACGCATATATGTGGAACCTAGAAAAATGTACAGATGAACCGGTTTGCAGGGCAGAAGTTGAGACACAGATGTAGAGAACAAATGTATGGACACAAAGGGGAGAAAACCGCGGTGGGGTGGGGATGGTGGTGTGCTGAATTGGGCGATTGGCATTGACATGTATACACTGATGTGTATAAAACTGATGACTAATAAGAGCCTGCCATATAAACAAACAAACAAAAAAAAACAACTAATACTAAACTTTCTTTGGGTTATTTGTATGGAAATATGTTAATATAAATGTTTCGGACATTACATGAAATTTCTAAAAATCTTATATGTTCTGGTATAATGTTATAAGTCATAATTCTAGTTACTACTTTAAAATGTATATCTCAGAAATAACTAAATTTCCTTGTCAATTGCATTATTATGAACTTTCATCAAATCTTTAACTGTGGTCATTTTTAAGTCTTTTGTCATTTACAGACAGTTCTGGGTGTACTCTGATGCTTTTGCAAAAATGTTCCTATAAAAGGGTTTCATCTTCAAGGAATTCATGGAAAAGACCCTGACAGGTACAGGTTTCTGGTAACTGACCATACTGCAGAACTGAATGAATAAGCATTTTCAGAACACGAATGGAAAACTGATGAGTTCATAAAAGTGCTAACAAAAGATCAAGATGAAAAGCAATTAATTATATGAGACTGAGTAAACTGATGAGGATGATTATAATTTTTGTGAATTTCTGTTTGAATAAAAAAAAAATCCCCCCACCCAAAAAAGATGTGGTACGTATATACAATCGAATACTACTCAGCCATAAAAAAGAATGAAATTTGGCCATTCGCAGCAACATGGATTCACTTGGAGGGCATTATGCTAAGTGAAATAAGTCAGACAGAGAAAGACAAATACTGTATGATATCATTTATATGTAGAATCTAAAAAATACAACAAACTAGTGAATATAACAAAAAGAAGCAGACACACAGATTTAGAGAGAAAACTAGTGGTTACCAGTGGGGAGAGGGAAGGGGGAGGGGAGGGGCAATATAGGGGCAGGGGATTGAGAGGTACAAACTATTAGTTATAAAATAAGCTACAAGGATATATTGTACAATATGGGGAATATAGCTAATATTTTATAATAACTGCAAGTAGAATATATCCTTTAAAAATTGTGAATCACTATATTGTACACCTGCAACTTATATAATATTGTATGTCACCTCTAGTTTAAAATAATTTTAAAAAGATATTTCAAGCTCACATCACTGTGCCTTCACTGGGGATTTTATAGGTAGGGCAAAGATTGAGGAGAATTGAGCACACTCTAAGAAATGGTGAATTTAACACATTTATAACAAATATAAATTTTTAGAATTAAAATATACCAAGATAATCACAGTGCAGCTCTGATGTCATCTCTAGTTCTTTCTGACTGGGCAATGGGTAAAATTCTGAGCAGTAAAGGCTAGGCCCTGGTTTTCTGTTGGACCCACTGACCCACAGCAGTTCTTCGTGGCTCAGTCACTTCCTTCTGTCACAGATGTCATGCCAGCCATGGAGGCAACTTTCTCCCGGTTAGCTGTAATGGACAGAGCCTTCACCAACCAGATTCCCAGAGTGCTGACAATTTCTGCCGCCAGCTGCCGTGCAGATGCCTGTTTATAACTGGAACTGAGGTGGCAGGAGAACCAGCTCTCAAGGCTTTTTGTGCAAAGGAATCACCTGCAGAGCTTGTGGGAAGTGCAGGTCCTAGGGCCACACCGCTGAGATTCCATCAGTGAATCGGAGGCGGGCCAGGAATCTGCACTCTCTGAACACGCCAGAAGATCCTGAAGCCTGTGGGACCACCCTTGGAAAACAAGTCTGTGCTCCCACCTCTCAAGTCTCATCCTCTCAGTTTTTGCTTTTGGTTTTGGTTTTTTTGCAGTACCCGGGCCTCTCACTGTTGTGGCCTCTCCCGTTGCGGAGCACAGGCTCCGGACGCGCAGGCTCAGCGGCCATGGCTCAAGGGCCTAGCTGCTCCGCGGCATGTGGGATCTTCCCGGACCGGGGCACGAACCCATGTCCCCTGCATCAGCAGGCGGACTCTCAACCACTGCGCCACCAGGGAAGCCCTCATCCTCTCAGTTTTAAATGGGATAAGAGCACCTTCCCTGGGGAGGCCGGTGGCCACCCAAGGCCCTGAAGTTAGTCAGTGGCAGGGCAGGACTGGCACTCATGTTTGCCAGCCCTAAAGCCTTGCTCCATCTGGATGGCAGGGCAGCCTTAGGGGCTTCAGTATGGCCCCTCCCCGGGTCTCCAGACACCACAGGCCAAGTCGGGGTGCTGTGACCATGAGGGTTAGAATGGACATATGGACAGCGCTTGGTACAGAGCACTCATTCAGGAAACGTCCAGTGAATGGACGATCAGACAGTAATTATAGTGGTATCATTTTGGGGGTTCCTTTCCTGGACCAGGCCCTCTACCAGTGCTTCTGAGTTCTGCCCCACAGGATCTGGGCCCCGCTCTATATCCACTCAGGACCAATCAGGGAATTCTACCTCCCCATTCCCTGTCTCAGCCTTCATCTTCCTCATCTGTAAAATGGGGATAACCAACCCTCTCTCACCTGCTGTTGAAGGACAGAATGAGATGACACCAGTAAAGAGTCATGACATCTCCAAAAGGATGTTTCTAACTCCTTTGGTTCCCTCCCGGCTAAGCATGGCTGCCACATTAGCAGCCATTAGCCCCACGTTCAGAGCGGGCTACACTGGGAGTAGGGGGTGTGGTACCGAGGGCCTTCAGGGTTGCTCAGCCTTTAGATCAGGGTGGGCAGTCTAAGAGTGTCCAGTGGGTCAGTGTTGTTGCTGCCTTCTGGGTTCTGTGAAAGCAAGTGCCCTTGAAGAGCACCAGGGTTTTGTCTTGTCTTGGACCTGGTGAAGGAAGTTGGAGATGTGAGTATGAAAAGAACGTGGGGGTCAGCAGGCCTCCAGCAGGCCTGGGGTAGTGGATCCTCAGGCACGCCCATTGTTCCTGCAATCCCTGAAACTCCACAGTCTTCCACATCAATAGGTCTCAGCAGAATAGCCTCTGCTAGAGTGGCCTCCCCACTCCCTTCCCCTGGTCCAGTGCAGGGGTAGGCAGTACAGCGTAGGGCATGGATTCTCCAACGATGGCCCATTTCAGAGTCTCCAGGAAGGTGGAATAAATGCACATTCCCAGGTCCTACCGCAGAGGTTCTGATTCAGTGGGTCTGTGGAGAGGCCCAGGAATCTGCCTTTTTTTTTCTTTTTCTTCTTTTTCATATTGTATTTTGTCCAGTTTATTGAGCTATAATTGACATATAACATTGTATTCGTCCAAGGCACACAACATAATAGTTGATATATGTATACACTGTGAAATGATTGGCACAAGTTTAGTTAATATCAATCACTCACGTAGTTACAAAAATTTTTTCCTGCGATGAAAACTTTTAAGATGTACTCTCTTAGCAACTTTCAAATATGCAATACAGTGCTGTTGACTGTAGCTACCATGCTGTACAGTTACATCCCCAGAGGTTATTTATCTTATGACTGGAAGCTTTTACCTTTCGGCCACCTTCACCCATTTCCCTCACCCCTCACCCCCTGCCTCTGGCAACTGCCAATCTGTTCTCTGTTTCTATGAGTTTGGTTTTAATAGATGAAATGTATAAGTGAGATCGTACAGTATTTGGCTTTCCCTGGCTGACTTATTCACTTAGCATCACGCCCTTAAGGTCCATCCATAGTGTCACAATGGCAGGATTTCATTCTTTTTTATGGCTGAATAATATTCAATTTATCTGTCAACGAACACTTAGGTTGTTTCTATATCTTGGCTATTGTAAGTAATACTGCAATGAACAACCCAAGTGTCCATCAACAAATAAACGGATAAACAAAATGTGATATATCCATGTAATGGAATATTATTCAGCCATAAAAAGGAACAGAGTTGTGATATATGCTACAATATGGATGAACCTTGAAAGCATTATGCTAACTGAAATAAGCCCGACACAGAAGGACAAATATTGTATTATTTCACTTATATGAAATATCTAGAATAGGCAAATTCATAGAAACAGTCGATTAGAGCTTACCAGGAGCTAGGTGGAGAGGATGTAGAATGGGGCGTTATTGCTTAATAGGTACATATTTTATGTTTGGGGTGATAAAAAAAAGCTCTGGAAATAGATACCGGTAATGGTTGCACAGCACTGTGAAAGTAATTGACGCTTCTTAATTGTATACTTAACAATGGTTAAATTACATATTTATGTTATATGTGTTTTATGGCAAATGCAATAATTTTTTTTTTTTCTTTTTGCGGTATGCGGGCCTCTCACTGTTGTGGCCTCTCTTGTTGCGGAGCACAGGCTCCGGACGCGCAGGCTCAGCGGCCATGGCTCACGGGCCCAGCCGCTCCGCGGCATGTGGGATCTTCCCAGACCGGGGCATGAACCCGTGTCCCCTGCATCAGCAGGCGGACTCTCAACCACTGCGCCACCAGGGAAGCCCAAGTTTGCTTTTTGTACTGAAATCCATGGAGAGTCCCAAGGGATTTAGAAGTGGTGGGGCTGGGGTGGTGATGAGGGTTGGCATTATCAGATCTGCTTCCCACGAAGGCCACTGAATGCAGAAGAGGCGTTAGACACAGAAGGACCATTAGAGGAATTCAGGGAAGCAGTGACAAGAGCCTGAAAAACAGTGTTGGGAACGAGCGCCTCAGAAGGGTGCGGGGTAGGTTAAACCGTAGGCTCGGAAACAGAGAGGCTGGGATTTAGGATGACTTCCCTGGCAGGCAAGACACTAAGGTGGCCCCCATGATTCCCTGATGTTCACGTCCTGTGTAATCTCCTCCCCGAGTGGGGCAGCACCTGTGATTCGCCTCTAGGCAGCAGAACAAGGCAAAGGAGGAGGGATTTTGCAGATGAAATGCAGCTGCAAAGCAGTTCATTTTGAGTTCATCAAGAGGGAGAGACTTCATCAGGTCAAAACCCTTAAGAGGGACCAGGCCCTTCCTTTTGTGAGAGACAGTCCTATGGGCTTGACTTACGCAGTCATGCTAGAGAAACTCACATGCCAGGACCTGTGGGTGGCCTCCGGCGCACGGTCAGAGAAAGCAGTCAGACAATCGCAAGGGAAATGAATTCTGCCAACAACCGGAGGGAGCTTGGAAGCGGCTCCTTCCCCAGGGTCGCCTCCGGATGAGAACGCTGCCCACCCACACCTTGACTGCAGCCTTGTCAGACGCTGGGGAGGGGACCCAGCTCAGCCATGTCCAGACTTCTAACCTAGAAAACTTCCAGAGAACAAATATGTGTTGCTTTAAGCTGTCGTGATTATAGTAGAGTTATGGAACAAGAGACAACTAATACAACCTCCAAGGTTCCGGGGGGGGGCACCCTAGGAAACAGTGGGGGAGCTAGAGGAGGTGATGACAGTCGCAGCTAGTACTTACGGAGTACTCACTATGTGGCAGGCACTGTATTAAGATTTCATGCAGCATTTATTACCCACAACAGTCAATTGTGTTAATTGACCATTGTACAAGGACGTCCCCTTCTTAAGAGAGGGAGGCAGGCCAACCCATGTTTGGCAGTAGACAGCCTCTATTCCTTCCTCTCCAACCCCAGGCAAACAATTCCCAATCAGAAAGCATCTGATTTCTGCTTCAGAAATTCCAGAATCTGTGGGCCCTTCATCAAGGACTTTCTTCCTTTAGTTACTGACAAGTGGATTTTAATATGTGCCATGAAGCCTACTGAATGTTGTGTATCCAGCAGAGAGGAATGAGCCTCAAGACATTTCAGAACTGAGCTTCTGCTACATCTTCCCTGAAGAGAAGGTGAGAAATATTAAGACACATTTTTCATTAGAAAAGAAGTTTTATTTAGGTAGACAGGCCAGTGCAGAACAAAAACACTGTTTCGCTTGTATGTATAGACACAGCAGCCTTGATTTTCAGTCTTTCAACTCTCCTTACACAGAAGTCAGCGTGGTCAGAATGTAGGACGTGGACAGGTGACATATGTGGAAATATGAAATATAACAGCGATAACCACCCAAATGCAGAGCTTTCAAGGTTCTTGGTTTTTTTAAAAGGTCATCTTCTAAGACCGTAATTTGTTCCCATCCTTCAACCTCTGTGGAATAGAAACCAATCATTCTTACCAAATGACACAGCAGAAAGAACGTACTTATTTTTCATTAGAAGTTTTGAAGAAATGCAGTCATTAGAAAGAATTTACGCCTAGCACCACATTATAGAATACCATCAAATTGTCATTCTGGTGCTTTAAAAAGAGCCAACTTGTTAAAGAGGAGCAGATGGCTTCAGTTTTTGTAGGAAACGCTTGTGACATTGTGGAATTCTTTCTTCCTCTTCTGGTGGGGCAGGGGGAGGCACTCAAGGCATAAGAAACTTTTATAAATTTCAGGAACTTGAAGAACAATGACTGATCAAACCGCATGCTTTAACTGACAAAGTATTTTTACAGCTAAAATGAGAACCCAGAAACAATACATTTCATCTAAAGCAGGCAGGACAAATCAATCACAGACTCATATCTATTATATTCCACAAACCACACAATATCATCTTTGCCAACCTTTTTCGAAGGTTTCACTTTACTTGTGAAAAATAGGGCAAAAATGCCAATGACTGCCCAGAAGGAGCCATTTCATCCCAGTGCCATCAGATGAAACCTCAGTTACTCACAATTGCACATTTCAACATCCCTTTTCAAGAGGTTATTTTGGGAAATTACAGAGACAAGGACCTTTATAATTTCAATTGCCCTAATCACTGCGAGGCAACACTGAACTTGTATTGAACTTGGAAAGTGATCACAACTTACTCCACAATAAAAAGCTAAAAATCGTCACTACTTACATGCAGAAACCTATTCATTTGCAGAACTACTCCTCTCTCCACCAAGAGGCCAAATGAGCCTCCCCTCCTTTGCAGAGGACCATTTGCCTTTTAAAAACAAGTTACAGTTGCCCACAAACTAGGATTTATTATAACGATGTGTTCATTTATTCAAATATTTACCGAATGCCTACTACACGCCAGCCACTGTTTTTCAGGAGCTTGTGATATAGCAATGGGTAAAAACTCCCACCCTCCTAGATCTTCGATTTATCCCGGAGATAAGCAAAAGAAACCAACACGGACGCATTTTAAATGCTGTGCAACAATCCGCTTCTAAGAGCTGAACGGTTCTCACAGGGCCAATGCCCACGGTGCCCTGCCATCCCACCTTAGCTCATTTTTGGAAAGCAGAGGGTACTCGGAACAGGACGAAGCTTCCACACATGAAATGCAAACATGCAACCAGACCCGCCATACAATGGGACGTTTCTCGCGTTCTCCCAGGATGACTACAAAGTAGGACAAAGCACCTTACAGGTCAGGTGTACGCCTTCTCTCCCCACATTCCAGTGAGGCTGGCTGCACAGGGACGATGACTTGGGTTTGGAATAAGATCACTTCTGGTGGCCAGAGAGACAATCGCAGTCCATGCCAGCTCCCTGATCACTCCAAGCTACTGCCCCCACCCCACCGCCTCTTTTAATTGACTTTTTCAGTCTGACTCTAGGAAATGATGTCAGTTACTCAAAGGGGACGACAGTTCATTCAAAAGTGTGCAAATGTGGTTTCACTAAGTAAATGTACAGCTGAGACTTACTGTCGACAGACGCTTTCCACAAGGGTCACGGGAGCCTCCCTGCCGTGCGGCTTGGTCCCCAGGCGTTACAGCACAGCTTCTTAACCTGGGGTGCGTGGACCACCATGACCCTTGAAGGTGTATGTAGTGTTGTGTGTATATCTGAGGAGAGGGTCCATAGCTTTAAAGAATATACTTACAAGGGGGGTTTGTAACCTCCCAAAAGTTTAAGAGCCTCCATATTAGAGGGTCTCTGCCTGTCCCTTGGTGAAATTACGTGTGGAGCTGGACACGGCTGTCAGAACAATCAGTCCCAGCCCCAGCTGTAATGCTGGTGTTACAAGTCTGGTTTGGAGGCCTCGTGGTGGTTTGTTAGGAAGATACAGGCCAGAAACAAGGTCAGCTACTACTGGCGGTGGTCACTGAGGGTCTGTTTGCCCCCTTTTGTAAAGCAATGATGACTCCTCATCCTTGGAAATCTGCCACCTCAAACGGAGTCCTCCCTCTAAGCCAGCAGTGGATGGAGGAGTTAACTTTCCTAATAACACTTTTTCTCAAGCCAAAATGTGTGACCAGACATCCACACCAGACTCTTAGTGCCATGACTCTTCACGGACAGCATCATGTACCCCAAGGCCTGGGTTCCCCAGACCCTGCAAGTAAGGTACAAAAGGTGACTGGAGCACTTTCTGTTCAAAATCAGTCTGTGTTATTGTTTTGTTTAAGCTTCAGCCTGGGGGATACGTGGCTCAAGAACCTCTGGGAAGAACTGTAACTAGACTCTCGAAACCATCAGCTACAGAAATGATGGGAAAGAGAAGAACAATATGGTGTCTCCCGAGAACACAGAGCATTTGCTGGGAGTTTTCTGGAAGGGCCTTCAGTGTAGTCACTCTTCCTCTAGATACCTGCCTCTGTCTTCACTGCCTTTTATTAGTCTCTAAACTCCTCAAAGATGAGGACCTGCCTTATTCACATCCTTATAGCCAGTCACTAGAGTGATGTCCGGGACATCACAGATGTTATTGGAACTCAGAGAGTAGGGATGGGGGGATGCAGAGGTTAAGGGCTCTAATTAAAGAATTACATGTGACAGGGCTTAGAGAGCCCTGGTCCCCTAAAATAATGTACCTATTTTTACCACTTCAAACTATAAATTAGGGGCTATCTATAAAGAATTTGAGGCTTTTTGAAAAAAAAAAAAAGGATAGCACAGAAAAATATACTTCAGAAAATTTTCAAATTATAAAAAGAAACCAGTGTAGAGAACTGCGATATAATATCTCAGATATAGTGATATAAAAATGCAGCAAAATTGATGATTTAGGTTACTGACATTTCTAAGTCACACTATTATTCAATGGTAATAAATATTATGCAGTAAGAATAATTTAAAACACTGATTGCATCCTGGATATTTATCATTAGCTTTCCATCTCAGAAACCATCACAGAAGCATAAATAAAATCTGCTTTTGTGAATATTCTGAAAGGTGGAGAGCAGCTTATGTAATTAGATCAGGTAAACAACTGTCCCTAAGAGCCATCCATAAACTTTGAAGCTCCTGAGGATTATTCACTAGCAATGTATTAACTTTCTAAGAATAAAAACGGAGGTCCACAGATGTGTTTTTTTGTTTGTTTTTTTGCGGTACCCCGGCCTCTCACTGTTGTGGCCTCTCCCGTTGCGGAGCAACAGGCTCTGGACGCGCAGGCTCAGCGGCCATGGCTCACGGGCGCAGCCGCTCCGCGGCATGTGGGATCTTCCCAGACCAGGGCACGAACCCGTGTCCCCTGCATCGGCAGGCGGACTCTCAACCACTGCACCACCAGGGAAGCCCCACAGATGTCATTTTTAAGAATTTTGTATAAAATGTAAACATAGTTAGGATCTATTTACATGATCAGAATTGGAAAAAGGGTTTTGATATTCTGGGTCAGCCTTAAATGTTTATGAAACAATGCTTGGGTGATATACTATATACCCATTTGTAACCTTTATTCTATAATTCCCCATCAATGCTAGAATGTTCTTCCCAAATGGCTTCCATTTTGACATCACACGATTCTAAATTTAAATGAATTTTTAAAAGATGTTCTTAAATATAAATAAACTGTGAAGTTGTTCTGGCTCCAAGCACACCCATGTGGCAGATGTCATTTATACGTTCTGATCGTAATAGGCGAAACGTCCCTCACTTTAAGCCTTCTGTGTTCTGTGAATTTGTTTAAGTAACATCCTGTCTCAAATGCTTTTGACCATAGAGGACTTCCCTGCAGACAACCTCTTCCAAAGTGATTGGATCCCAAAGTCCTTGCTTTCCAGTAGCTCTGAGGCTCGTTGCACTATCTGTACATAAAGGTGTTTTTCTCTGAGGCACTAAAAGGTCTCTTACTCTTACTAGGATTAGTCTTTCCACTTTCCGTCTGATGATGACGTACACATCTACGTTTGCTGTGGCTTACTTGTCTCCACGTTGTCTCGTAGGAAGCTCACGAACCATCCTCCACAACGTTTTGTTAACCATCGTTTTCACCAGGGACTCAGTAAGACATACCCAGTATCTCTGCTGAGAACCATCTACTGCGAACCAGCTGGGTACCTGCCAGAGGTTCTTCAGCCAAAATGAATCCCATGTTGCCCAGGTCGCTGATCTGAAGTTCACGGGAAAAAAATCGTCAGCAAGAAGTATCCAGAAGCCTCTGTCGAGCATTCTGCTCTCCGTTATTTATTTTCGTTCCACTGTGTCCATTCAAATCTGTCAAAATGGAAAACAAGCATTTATGACGGAAGTCCCTCGGCAGGACCCATCGGCGCTAATGAACTTCTGCTATAAATCTACCTCCTGGTCTTTGCCTTACCCAGTTAATCTTAGCCTCGTTGCAGAGCAGCAGAAGTTGGGTCAGGGCGACAGTTAAATCAATAAACTGTCAGTCCCTTTTGTAAGCGTTGGAGAGTGACAGACAAGACGATCGGCAGTATAGGGAGAAAAGCCGGTGAAACAAGACAAAAATTAGCAAGAATGACATGAGAGAAGAATGCTTGAGCAAGAGATGGAGTATGAGAAAGACAGAGAATGAGGAGAAGGAAGACAGCACAGCCCAGAGAAAGCACAGATGCTTTCCTTTGGAAATCTGGGGCAGCACCAATGCTTTCCCCTCTCTCTCCCAGCACTGAGGGGTTTCACCTAAAACCACACCAGGAAAACGGTTTAACAACGGTGGGCAGGGGTAAAGACTGTCGGTCATTCATAAAAGGCGGCTGCAGAGGTGCTCCGTGGGCTTCCGCAGCTTCCACCCTGAGAGCTAAGCCTACCTTTGAGATCTGCCGTCTGGTCCCCCTGCTCCTCTGCCATCATCTGCACGGGCTCAGGATTTTTGCCATCAACCACGTCCATCTTGATCATGCCGAGGTTTGTCAGGAGAAGCATGGGGTCAATGCCCTGACAACTGCTTTTAATATTCTCCAGAACCTTAAGACACTTGTACGACTTGAGTTCACTAATATTCTCCTCCAAGAAAAGAATGTAGAGGCTCAAGTCGTTGTACCCTTCCGACTTGAAATGCAGAACATCAAAAGTGGGCAGGATTTCATACACTTTGAGAACATCCGTCTTCTGTCGGAATGGAACAAACAGCGTGTAGACCACCAGAGGAGCCAGCACGACGTACACCACGAGGTTGATGAAACTGAGCAACTGGAAGATGCCGACGGCAATGAGTTTGCACTGGAATCGGTCGGGGACAGTGCTGTCATTTTTCAGGATGCCAGATTTGATGTTGCAGATGAACTCATCCGAGAGGGAGGAGAGGCTAAAGTAATAGCCCAGGTAGACGCCTGCTAACAGTATAATGCTGAGTGACAGCACCCGACAGCTGATGTACTTGACAATTAAATTTTTGGAGTTTTTCTTTGTCTTTAAGTACTGCTCCACAATTGGGTACTTGAAGTGGCTTTCCGATATCTCCCACAAACTGAAAAGAAACAAATAAAAATAATTTAAACCCTTAACCAAGACTGTCAAATAGAAACACATTCAACAGTATCACACCGAAAATCTCCAATGCCTTCCCTCCCGTACTTCTCTACCTGTAACTTCACTAGAGTACCAGGGAATAAAATCAGGTTTTTTTTTTTAAAAAAAAAAAAAAGGAAAAGCAATAATAAATCACTTTCCCCCGCTTAATTTTTTTTTTTTTTTTTTTGCGGTACGCAGGCCTCTCACTGCTGTGGCCTCTCCCACTGCAGAGCACAGGCTCCGGATGCGCAGGCTCAGTGGCCATGGCTCACGGGTCCAGCCGCTCTGCGGCATGTGGGATCTTCCCGGACCGGGGCACGAACCCATGTCCCCTGCATCGGCAGGCGGACTCTCAACCACTGCGCCACCAGGGAAGCCCCAAGGGAAGAACTCTTGATGTGACGACAGGTGCTGGGGCAGACAGGTGAGGGTGAGATTTGGGGCAGTGGGCCTTCCTGGCTCTCAAAGGGGGTCACCAGGTGGATGACAGCTCCCCATGTACTGGTAGTGAGAACCCTAAGCCCAGATGGGCAAGAGCAGGGCTGCTAACTCATACTCCCAAATCCTGATGGGCCAGCGGCTGGGGGCTAAGTTACCTTTGCCCCAGGTTCTCATTAACTTCTTGAGCTGGGCAGGCACCGTCTCTCAAGTCAAGGTCACGCACGCTCTTTGCAGCTCTAATTGCACGGTTGTAAACTTTGTCAAGTTCTTCCATGATAAATTTCAAATCTGAGCAAAGATGAGGAACAGCTGCGAAACGCCAGAACAGGGAGGGAAGGTACAGCAGGATCGCCACCAGTAACAGGATGTAGGGGAAAAACTGAAAAATAAGAGAGCGAATCGCAGGATCAACAGACCACCCCCTGAAGTAACCATGTTAAGCACTGCTAGCGGTTTTCTCCAACAACTACTTCTTATGGCTAAATTCACCTGTCCAGGTAATACGTGACACTGGTAACTACCTTTCCCCTCCACTTCGATAGACTTTAATTTGAAATCGTTGGCAGCTACATGGTGACACATGGTGTCTCCTCCCTAATTACAGAAGGAAACAAAAAAATAAAATTATTTCCCTGTCCTTTAGAATAATCCCTTGACAAAAGCGCAATTAAGGAACATGTAAATGTCACAGTGGCCTCTGGGTTCTTCTTCTTTTTTTTTTTTTAATTGCTATGGTTTTAGGAGGTCACCAAGGCTTTTAGAACTCTGTTGTTTTCCTCTCTGGAATTTGGGAGAATGACAGAAATGCATAACGTTGTTCAAAACAAATTAGAAAAATGTTGGCTTCAGTGATCCTGTAATCACCCCCATGAAACAGCTGAAATAAGCAGGTAAAATTCACAAAATGCAGAACAGACTTCCATAGTGGACAGACCGTGAGGACCACCCAACATCCTCATTTTACAGCCAGATAATCTCAAGCCTGGAGAAGCCAACCACAATGGGTGACAGTCATGAGGGGAGCAACCCGATCTCGATGTACATTCAGAACAAATGAGAGGGGATTCAGAAGTCAGAGAGAGCGCAGTGCCTCCAGTAACCAGGTCCGCGGGGCGGTAAGGAAAGGCTTAGCCTCAGAGAAGACCAGGAAGCTGCAGCCAGAACAGATCTGAGACTAAACTCAGCTGAGCGGTCTTCGCAGAGAGGTTGCTGAGCCTCTGACCTCAGTTTCCCTATCTATCAAATGGTCGCGTAATACAGGTGTTATAAAGATTAAATTAGATAATTTATGAAAAATGCTTTGCATGGTGCCTGGCACGTCGTAGGCACTAAAACACAGCAGCTAAAACCAACAGAAAGGCTAGTGAGTGAGCACGTTATCTTCAGTCCTCACAGTGACCCTGGCAAAGCCGTTGCCGATGGCCTCACTCTGCAAAGAAGACGCCCAGAGCAGTTTCTGGCCACAGAGCACGAAGCTGGGGATAGAGACAGAATATGAAGCTTGACCTTTCTGATCCCAGAACCATGCCTCTTTCACCATAATACACTGCAAATTATTTTACTTCTCTGGAAAACTCCTCCCTACCTTTGGATTGGTCTCTCTCCACAGCTGCTCAGAGCTGTCACAGGAAGAGGCTACGATGGCCTTGAGTTGACACAAAACTCCCACCCCGACCTCTCTGGGAGCCGGCAGCAGACCAAGTAAGAGTGTGACTCTCACTATAGATCAGATGTACAGAAAAGTTGCAAAGATGGTCCAGCGCGTTCTCGAATAACCCTCATCCAGTTTTCCCCTCTGTTGACATCGGACATCTCCATGGCGCACTTGTCAAGACGAAGGAACCATCGTTGGCACATCACCACTAGCTACATTTCAGGCTTTTATTTGGATTTCTCCAGTGTTCTCATTATTGTCTTCTTTCTGTTTCAAGATTCCATCCAGGGTATGCATTGCATTTTGTTGTCACGTCTCCCTAGACACCTCGGTTCTGTGACAGCTCCTCAGTCTTTCCTTGTTTTTCGTGAAGAATAACGTTTTTAAATGCATAAAAGAACACATAAATTCGCAAAGGAAATGGATGATGTTGACATACAGCTGTCACAACATTAAAAGACAAATTTGTATGTGCGTCATTGTCAACACATTTAATGGGATCTAACAGATGGTCCAACAACACAGTAACTCTGAAGTGAGGAAGAGTAAAAAATACTCTAAGATAGCTGCGATTTCTGTTGGTGACAGTCACACATGGCACTAATACCACTATAGATTCTTGCCTACTTACATACATATTTTTTAATGTTAAGTTTTAGCTTGAGGTACATAAAAAATAAAGCTGCCCTGTGTCTTCTTATCCTAGTTCGTGGACTTCCTGATGCTATCATGGAGCCCACTTTAGGAATCCCTGCCCCAAGGGCAAGAGAAATAGCACAAATGGCTCAGAAACTCCGCAAAGCCCTCACCAACGCAGCTGCTTCCCTTTGGGGTTCTGGCATGGGATGGGGTCCTCAAAACTATTAATCCGGGCTTCCCTGGTGGCGCAGTGGTTGAGAGTCTGCCTGCCGATGCAGGGGACACGGGTTCGTGCCCCGGTCCGGGAAGATCCCACATGCCGCGGAGTGGCTGGGCCCGTGAGCCATGGCCGCTGAGCCTGCGCGTCCGGAGCCTGTGCTCCGCAACGGGAGAGGCCACAACAGTGAGAGGCCCGCATACCGCAAAAACAAACAAACAAAAAAAACCAAAC
This sequence comes from Pseudorca crassidens, assembly GCF_039906515.1. Classification (NCBI taxonomy): domain Eukaryota; kingdom Metazoa; phylum Chordata; class Mammalia; order Artiodactyla; family Delphinidae; genus Pseudorca; species Pseudorca crassidens. The sequence goes on along the minus strand of NC_090304.1, from coordinate 70,732,761 downwards.
AACTATTAATCCAATTTGCAAAGAGCTGCTACACAATGACACACACAACAGGCTGTGATTAGCTGCATTTTGGCTACATAACTCATAGTTGGCTACACTGAAACGCAGTGTTCCTTCAATCCTAGTCACTCTGAAGGGTGCTCATTAGTATAAAAATTTAACTGCGTGACGTAGAGTTTGTGCTGCTTCCATAACGGAAAGAACCAGACATTTCCTTTGGGAACCACAGAGGGAACACTATTTCTAACTTGGGGCTGTGGAATATGTGTATAAGTCACTTTTGGTTCAAAGCTATTTGAATAATAGTATTTTATCTCGAACTGTTCTTGTGAAGTAGGAAGTGACTGTTTACAGTCTGTAGCAATTTTTCTAACATGCCAACACGGTGTAATAATTAGCACCAATGAACAGTTCAACACAGCTCACTGAAATCTGATAAATGAACGTTTAAAGGTGTTTGCTTTCTTCTAAAATATCCTTGTACCTTGATCACCTCTAGGGGAATGTAGTTGAATGCCCCGTTTCTTAGTTTTTCTCCAGAGTTAAACCTCTTTTTTCTTTTTCATCAAAAATAAAAAGGTGATTTGCAGTGAATCTGCAGCGAGATGGCTTTAAAATGAATTCAAATGAAATCAGAATCCAAAAAAAAGCATTAAATTATAGTCTTTAAAATCCTTTTGTCCAAATAAGGAACATGGAAAAACTACCGAGCCTTATGAGTACATCTGCTGGATGGGAACGGCTCTGTTTCTAAGCTCTGTCTACGCCCAATGAGTTCCGAGATGCTCGGCATCTTTCAAAGCTATGACTGCATGATTCTGTACGATGCCCATGCTAGTTAGTGCTGAGCTATTCCAAAGTTGGTGAAGTTTCTCACAGCAAGGTGAAACCAAGAACTTGGTACACTTTTCAGTCTCTGGAAAGAGACTGAAAAGTCTCTTTTTTTAATCTGCCTTAAAATCTTGTTTTGTTTCTGGAAAGGGTTGTAGTTAGAACAACAGACCCTCCAGATGGCAGGGACCTTGGAGGGGATCCGCCCCAGCCTCCCTCCATGTTCAAATCCCCTCTAGCTCATCTAAGGCAAAGGAACATCCAATTAGGACGGAGTGACTCCTCCTGTGAAATGGATGTGATCACGTCTTATGGGATTAAATGCAGATGGGTAAATTCATTCAAAAACATCTCCTGGGCACTTGCCAGGTACTAGGCAGTGGGCTGGGAGCATGGCCCCAAAGAGGAAGTGCACAGTTTTCCCCAGGAACACACAGGTCAGGTGGGAATACCAGCTAATAATTAAATAATCAAAACGTAAAAGTGATGATCATAAAATATGTAGTACTGAGGGAATAGAGATGTCCTTGGGGAGGTGAGGCAAGGCTTTGTAAAAGAGGTAACATCTGAGCTATGTCTTAAAGTACAGTGAGGCAAAACAACAACAACAAAGAACCCATAAAGCACTATTATGGGGACTTCCCTGGTGGTGCAGTGGTTAAGAATCCGCCTGCCAATGCACGTGACACGGGTTCAAGCCCTGGTCCGGGAAGATCCCACATGTCGCCAAGCAACTAAGCCTGTGCACCACAACTACTGAGCCTGTGCTCTAGAACCTGTGAGCCACAACTACTGAGCCCATGTGCCACAATTACTGAAGCCCGCAGACCTAGAGCCCACGCTCCACAACAACAGAAGCCACTGCAATGAGAAGCCCGCACACCACAACGAAGAGTAGCCCCTGCTCGCCGCAACTAGAGAAAGCCCGTGCACAGCAACAAAGACCCAATGAAGCCAAAAAAAAAAGCACTATTATGTTAACACTTAGCTCTCTGTGGCCCTTCAGATATCCTCTTTCCTCTGTCTAGAATTCTTTCTCCTTGTCTACCTGGTGAATTCTCACCCATCCCAGGCACCAAAGTAAATGAGCAAGTCCACAGCTGAGGAAGTAGTAAGAGCTGAGGCTGGAAGGGTGTGTAGTAGGTTGAAACACTCATGTCCACCCCGAACCTCAGAATACGACACTGTTTGGACATAGAGTTTTTGCAGATGTAACTAGCGAAGATGAGGTCATACTAACTTAAGGTGGACCCTAATCCAGTGACTGGTATCCCTCTAAGCACACAGAGACACACAGGGGAGACGCCACGTGAAGACAGAGGCAGAGACTGGAGCGATGCTTCTACAAGGCAAGGAACGCCAAGGACTGCCGGCCACCACCAGAAACTAGCAGAGAGGCATGCAATGGACCCTCCCCTCTGAGCCCCATAGAAGGAACCGACTGCTGACACCCTGATTTCCAAATCTAGGAGAGAAGACATTTCTGTTCTTTCAAGCTACTGAGTTTGTGGTCATTTGTCACGGCAGTCCTAGGAAACTCATACAAAGGGGAAGCAGGGACCTTATTATGAAGCTCCCACAGTACGGGAAGCCGCCGGTGGAGGGCATGATGGGAATTTATTTTAGAAAGATTATTACAGCCGTGGAGAAAGGAAGACACTGGAGAGGAGAGACGAGGCAGGAGCTTCCTGCAGCAAAGAGGGGGTAAGTGATAAGCATTAACTAAGGCAGCAGCAGTGGGGAGAGGAAGACAGACTTGAGACTACACAGAGGGGGAACATACCTTCCAGTGCCCAGTTGGAAGTGATGGATGGAAAAGGGGAAGAACTAAGGCTAATCCTGGGTTTCTGGCTTACATGAGGGCATGGGTGGTGGTACCAGTAGTTGAAATAAAGAAACAAGGAGGAAAAGATTCACAGCAGAGGGGAGTGAGGCAGACCTGAGAAGATGAGAGTCTGAACGCGAGATACCTGTAGTTAAGGCAGGGGTGGTGGAGGTGTGTCTACATAACTAAAAAAAAGAAGACAACCTGGCCATCCTCGCAAGGATTTTGTAGGTTATAGATGGTCAAAGCCAAGAACATGGCTGGGATCGTCCAAGGAGAACACGGAGAAGAAGACAAGAGAACCAGGGAGGACATGAGACCCTAACGTTTAAGGGTCAGTTAGCGGGAAGCAGGTAAACCAAGAACAAATTCCATAGGGGAAGCGACATATAAGGATTCGTGAAAGATGGGTTCTTGAATGCATGTTGTTTGGATAGTGGTGCATTTCAAGATAACCTCAATTGTGGGAAGTCCAATGAGTGAAGAGCTCCCCAGAAAGGCTGATGCATTCCATGGGCAGTTTACAGAGGAGAGAGAATTAAGGGGGTATGTCATTCTATTCTGCACTCAAGGGAAGACACCCAAGGCAGCAGGCTTCGTGCTGGGTGACATTCTGGAAGGGACCTAACAGGAGGAGAGACCTGTCAAAGAGAAGATGGCAAGCAGAGCATCTGTGTGTGAAAGAAGAAAAGACTCCTGTCAAGAGAATTAGAACCAAGTTACAAGGAAGCAAGGAAAAACCTTCCTAAAGATCTGTACGAACATGATACGGACTGTCGTACGAGGCAGGGAGTTCTCTTTCACTGGATCATCTGGGAGGGCTTCAGAGCTCTAGATCAGGGATGGGCAAACCTTTTCCCGCAAAGGGCCAGACAGGAAATGCCTGTGAGCCATAGGGCCTCTGTCACAACTAGGCAACTCAGTCATTGTATAAAAGCAGACACAGGTAATAATGTGTAAATGAATGGGCATGGCTGTATTCCAATAAAACTATCTGCAGAAACGGGTGATGGGCTGGATTTGGCCAGAGCGTGTATGTCAGTTTGCCAGCCCCTGCCCTGGACCTTTGCTTTGCAAAGAGTGGTCCACAGACAGGCACCCTCAGTATCACCTGGGAGCTTGTCAGAAATGCAGAATGCAGGCCCCCATCAGACCTGCTGAATCTGAGTCTGTATTTCAATAAGATCTCCAGGTGATCTGCGCACACACAGAGTTTGGGAAACCCTGGTTTAGATGAGTGGTGTCTACACTGGAACCCAAGCTGGCCCAGCAGAAGCAGACTCTCCTAAAAAGTAGATAAAAAACCACATTCCTGGCCTTAACCCCACAGCTTCCAACTTGTGTTCTGGATGGGGCCTAGGACCCTGTGTTTTCACACAGATAATGCTAAGGTTTGAAAAACTCTCGTCTGGAAGCCTCAGAGAACCCCTGCAACTAAGTTTCTGTGAATCCACTTAAAGGAAATACAGCAAGATTTGACAACTCTGTTCATTTTATTTTCTTGTTGTTTTTTTTTCAGTCAAAAACTGGCTTTTCTGTTTCAGGAAGAAATCTTGCCTAACAGTTGCTTACTTTATGAACTTGAACAAAGAGACCAGAACACCCAAAAAAGGCCGGTTGTCAAACAGTCCTAGAGTGCCACCTGCTGGCCCCTTGAACGCACCCATATATCCACCGGAGACGACTCCTCAGAGATACTAGAGGCTACTAGAAATAAAGGGAGCGGGAGAGAAAGGGAGGAGAAACAGGGCAGGAGAAATGAAAGAAGTAGGTGGGGAGGGATGACAGCATGAATTATACCACTGCCATAAACTACACCAATACCTACTTCAATATTACACTGAGAAACTTCTTTGGGGAGGGGAATTTGGGTCTCCTGATTTTAACTCTGGCATCGGAAGTGCGTTGAGAAGTGTTCACATAAACCCTGCGCCTCTAACCCCCTCATGGTGAGCACCAGTCAGAATGCTCCTAGAGACCTAAGTCTGGCTCTGATCATGACCTGCAAGCTGCCTCATTCCTCTCCTCCCTTCCATATGTGTGTCCTGATCGCCCACTGTGGACTGCATTGTTCTCGGGGTAGAGTGATGAACAAGACACGTCGTGGTCTCCGCCTGCGTGGAACTTAGAGTCTTGGAAATAAAGAATCAATTAAGGAGAATTAAGGCAAGTAAGGACCATACCCCAGGGTGATTCCAGGAAAAGTGCAGGCTGCTCTGGGAACACACACCCACGCAACACAGACCAGCGTGGAGGGCAGTTGATATTCTGCTTGGCCAGTGGCCCATTTCTAGGATCTGAATGTCTGAGGCAGGGCATGCAGTCTACGGTCTACACAGCAGGCCCACAGTTTTATTCCTGGACGCTTCACATTGGCCCACCTGGCCCTTGAAGCAGTCTGAACTGGCAACAACCCTCGGTCTAGAGGTTTAGAGGAAGCTTCTAGGTGGAAATGATATTTAAGCTGAGACTGGGAAAATGCATTAGGAGTTCACCGGATTTGGAAGTGAGGCTGCAGCGGTTCACAAGGGCCAGAGGGAGACTGAACCTTGTCAGCCAGAATAGTTTTGTTTTGTTTTGTTTTTTTAAAGAAATAAAGACATTTCATAGGGACACTGGAGGGTTTTGTTTAGGGAAATGACAGTCAGGCAAAAAAGAACACCTGTGATTATGTGGAAAGGGGTAGAAGGAGAGTAGGAATGACAGCGGCAAGATGGGCAAGAGGACGGCCGCTGCCCTAGGGGCTGGGAAGAAGGATGAAGAGTTTAAGAGCTCCTTACGAAGACAGACCCGATGGGGCTCAGTGACTGACAGGATGTGGGGATGGAGAAAGAGTCAGAATGGCCCTCAGACTTCGGGCTGATGTAACAAGGTGGCTGGTGGTGTCATTAACTGAGCTAGAGGTCACAGTGGGGACAGGCAGGAAACAGAAGTTCAGCTCTGGACAAGCTGTGCCAGACTTCAGGGTTCAGCTGGGTGTGTGGATCTGGAGCTCAAGAGAGAAGGCTGGGGGCTTCCCTGGTGGCGCAGTCGTTGAGAGTCCGCTTGCTGATGCAGGGGACACGGGTTCGTGCCCCGGTCCGGGAGGTTCCCACATGCCACGGAGCGGCTGGGCCCGTGAGCCATGGCCGCTGAGCCTGCGCGTCCGGAGCCTGTGCTCTGCAACGGGAGAGGCCACAACAGTGAGAGGCCCACGTACCGCAAAAAAAAAAAAAAAGAGAGAGAGAGAGAAGGCTGGGTTGGAGACAAAGACCTGGCTGTGAACAGCCCATGGAAAGAAAGTGAAACCAGGGACATGAAATGGTCCAGGGAGGGGGTGCAGAGGAGGTGGCCTAGGACAGAACTCCAACTTCTCAGAGACGGACAAAGGGAGACTCTAACCGGAGAGTCAAGAGAGCATCTGCAGGAGGGCGTGGTCCACCAGACTGGATGTCAGAGAGAAGCCAAGTAGCACAAGCCCCTGCGAGTGAGAATTAACTTAGCAACAGGGAGGTCGTAGGTGACCCTGGGCAAGACCAGTTTGGTGGAGACGGACATGCTAAAATGTCAGTGGGAAGAGAGCCTGCGAGAAGGGACGGGTTGAGGATGCAGAGGAGAAAGATGGGGAGGGGGATCCAGAGCACAGTGGGTCACACAGGAGAGCAGCTTCGCTCGGGAGAAGGGGTCTCATCCATTCACCAAAAGGACAGAGAAGGCTGGTGCTGCATGGGGACAGCAGGGACGTGTGATGGCAGGGAGCTGAGGGTGTTCTCGTGTCCGAGCTTCTGTCTGCTCTGAAGGGGGTGGCGGAGGGCCTTGGAGGGCAGGAGGTGGCAGTAGGGAGCGGGATGTCCTAACGTAGCTCCAGGTAATGACGCACACAGAGCGAGGCAGCCGCCGGAACGGTGACAAGTGGCAAGGGGGTGAAAGTCCTCGGAGACAGAGAATGGTGCATCAGATGTGTATCTGGGAGGACGCACCCTAGGGTAATGAACTCTCACCAGAGTCCTGAATGAATGAGGGGGTGGGGATGATGTAGCTCGGTGTCGAGAACGAAGAACTAATCTAAGGAGGCGGGTTTTTACATGACGGAAGCACAGACAGAGTGACGAGTAAAGATATGGGAAGACGACACACATCTCCACATCCACCCTGAATTAAGGACCTCCTGGGTCAACAGTGGGCTCCCCCACTGGACAGCTCTTCTGCTGGGAAGACCCTCCTGGTGCCGAGCTAAAGGTCACCAACTGGTAACTTTCACTAACAGGTGAGAGTCTAGATTTCTGAAGCCGCACAAATCAAACCTGTACCTTTTCACATGTGAAAAACACCTGAAATCTGACAGAGGCCATGTGCTCAACCCGTCTGGCCATGGGACTCTGGACAAGGACTTTGGACAATCGCCTGCCGTTGTCCTCCGCATCCGCTCTGTGAAATGAGGAGCCTGGAGGAGATGGTCCCAGCCAGCTGAAGATTCAGGAGTCCATTGAGTGTGGAGAGGCCAAAAGAAAACCAACAGGAAAAGCTTTCTAAACTTGAAAAAGAATCCAACAACCCAACATTTGGGCATGTACTCAAAAGAACCGAAAGGAGGGACTCGAACAGATATCTATCCACCCACGATCACAGCAGCATTATTCACAAAAGCCAGGAGGTGGAAGCAACTCAGGTATCCACTGATGGATGAATGGCTAAACAAAATGTGGCGTATACATACAATGGAATATTATTCAGCCTTTAAAAGGGAGAGGATTCCGACGCATCATGCTACAACACGGGGGAAACTTGAAAACATTATGCTAAGTGAAATAAGCCAGACACAACCGAACAAATATTATTTGATTCCACTTATATGAGGTACCTAGAGTAGGCAGACTCAAAAAGACAGAGAGCAGAATGGTGGTTGCCAGGGTCGGGGAAGGGGAGACAGGGAGTTAGTGTTTAATGAGTACAGAATGTCAGTTTGGGAAGACGAAAAGGTTCAGATGGATGGTGATGATGGCGGCACAACAATGTGAACGTACTTAATGCCACTGAACTGCACACGTAAAAATGGCTAACACGGTGAATCTTAACGATGTGTATACTTTCTCACATACACACACCACTTGAAAAGGCATCAGTGTGAAAATAAGGCAGCTGTGATTACAGAATCTGGCCTGGCTAAGAAAGTCACACGTATCCAGGTAAGATCCTCCTACCTTATCTGGATCTCCTGTGGGTCTGTTTCTAGTTCTGGGTTTTCTCTCGTGCTCTGGTTATTTTTGATTGAGTGCTGAACATCACAGGTGAAAAACCGGAGCGAGAATCTGAGGCTCTGGATGAAGTTACTTCCTCCAGGGAGGACTGGCTTGTTTCTGCTTCTGGCTGGCAGGTGGACTAGAGACACTGACAATCCCAAATCTTCTTCATTCGATCGATACTGAAATGCTCTGAACCAAGACTCTAGACCCTATGAGGGCTGGCTGAACTCTGGATCACCCCTCACTCCTCAGCGATGGCCTTTCAAGCCTACGGTGTTGACCACGGTCCTTCCAACTTGGGCTATTCAATCTTTGTCTCCAGCCCTGTGAATCTGGCAAGAACTCTGCTCAGATCCTCGGCCAAACTTCCACCAAGACAAGCTAGACTACCATCACCAGAAAGAGAGCTCCTTCGTCTTTCTCTAACATCGAAAACTTAAGCTTGACTACCCGCGCTGCTCTACAAGACTTCCCCTCTATCCTGCAGGGGCAGTGGGAGCCCAGAGACCTGATTCTCATCTTACAGCCAGCAACTAGTCCTGTGACTCCTGGGCGTGACCTCTCAAGGTGTCCTTATCCTCACGTGTAAAATGCATTCGTGGATGACAGTCTTTGAATTTCTTCCTGCTCTGAAGGTTTTGCAGTCGCTAACGTCCCTGTCAACTCTTACATTGGACAATCCCAGAATATACATTCTTCTTCCGTGGATCCGTCAATCTCCAGCCCGGCCACTGATTACAACTTTCCGTTCTCAGAAGACCATTAAAACAAACAGATTTAAACTACAACAGCATGCACTTAGATTTGCAAACAAAGATGTTCAGTTTCTAGAACTGTGCCCATTCATACGGAAGATCCTTATCACTCGCTGCCTGGGCTACTATGTCATGCAAAGTCGATGAGGACCCAACTGACGCTAAGGCCGAAAGTCAAAGAGAAAAGCCCAACCCCAAAGAAGAAAGGAGTCAGTGTAGGGCATCATTGTGCCAAATGGCACGCAATACATAAACATGAGGGAAACAAGCCTGAGTCACAGCAAAGGACTTAAACTGTTCTTTTTAAAAAAGAAGTATGCTGACTGTTCAGCAACAGGTCGAGGCAGGAGAGAGTCAAACAAACATCAGTCTTTGGCTCTTTAGAAGCTAACACACCGGGAATTCCTGGGTGGCACAGTGGTTAAGAATCCGCCTGCCCATGCAGGGGACACGGGTTTGAGCCCTGGTCTGGGAAGATCCCACATGCCGCAGAGCAACTAAGCCCACGTGCCACAACTACTGAGCCCATGTGCCACATCTACTGAAGCCCGCATGCCTAGAGCCCGCTCTGCAACAAGAGAAGCCACTGCAATGAGAAGCCCACGCGCCACAACAGAGAATAGCCCCCGCTCGCCACAACTAGAGAAAGCCTGCACGCAGCAACGAAGACCCAATGCAGCCAAAAATAAAGAAATAAAAAAGCTAACATTCCATGCTTTCCTTGGTGGACGCTGAAGATGCACAAACATTCTATTCATTTGCATGATGAACAGAAGAACCAGTGGCTGAAAGTAATGACAGGCTGAAACAAAGTCCTACTTTCACAAGTACGGAGAAGACCCAGCGGAGCTGCTTCATTACGCAGAGAACGTCCTGCTGCACAAACCTGCCAAATCTGGCCCAAGTTCCACACGGCCCAGCCTTTGTGAGCCCTGCCTCCACAATCTCCCGACCACGGAGCTGCTGACCTGCTCCTCTTCTCTGCAGGACATTGGAGTCTCCCAGGTAGCAGCTCCCCTTCCTTGCAGCATGTGGACCCATCAGAAAGCAAAGGCATGTATTCCAAAAGCTGTGCTGCGATCAATACCCCCAGATGGAATCATCCCTGGGCTTCTCGATGCTGCAGTAACACATGCGCTGGAAGCTGCTGACCTCTACGTTGGTCTTTACTTTTTTCAAGAGACCCTGTGTGTGGTGGAATAGGAGCTGGTCCAAGCTCTGATTCCCAACTCTGCTGTTCTCTAACAAAGCTCACTGAGGCATAAAAAATGTACTGAGAGCCTCGTATGGTTCAGACACCATTGGGCATCAAGGGTAGAAAGGCCACCGAGACACATGAGGTGCCGGCCACTATGGAGCTAAAATCAAGGAGCGCCTCAGTTTCCCATCTCCTCAAGGAAGGTGCTGGACCAGGTAATCTCTGAGGTTCCTTCTGATTTTAATGTGCTACAGTTTTACGATCTGAGTTACAGCCCTGGTTGGCCACAGGCATCCATGTGGCTTTGGACTGGTGCAGCCTCTCTGGGCCTCAGTTCCCGCGTCTATAAAGCAAACAGGTTAGATTTGCAATGTCCCCAGTTACCTTATGCAGACACAATGGAAGGTTTCCAGAGTCACCCTGCAAGGAGTCCTTCTGCTGGACGGCTGCCCAGCAATAAGAGTCCACGAAGGAGGCCTGACGCCACGAGAAAGAACTGGGGGAGAAGCAGCTTATTTGGGTACCTGAGAAGCAAGAACAGATTGTTCCAAGTAAATGAAAGTGCAGGTGTCTGGACCCCTCCTGCCCCACCCATAATCCCTCCCTCCCTGCCTCAGACTTTCAGGTGTTTGCTAAGTCACCAAACACCACTACAGGAGCGAGGCCGGCACCAAAACCAAACCCCCAAGTCTGCAGTAAAGCTGAATATTTGCGAGCTTTCTGGCCAACACTGGTTGTGACAGCAGCTTGGGCTCAGGTGGGGAAAAACCCTCGAAAGAAGTGAAACCATCATAAAGGAAAAGTGCAAAGGAAACACGCTGAGTTGGTTTAATTTGGGGTGAGGATTGAGAGAAAGGAGAGGGTTATAGGGCGGGGAGTAGGAAGCGAGGAGGAGAGTCAATGCAGAAAATTGAACCAGAAAAGGAGTCCTTTTTAGAGCAAAGGAACAAAGGACATTCAGCCTGAGGACGAGAATGCTGACGGAACATTTGGTAATACACCACTGGACGGCAAATCGACCGTTTTCCAACTCCTCTAAGAAAAAAGAAGGCACAGGCCCAAACTGCGGTCCAAGTGGTTTCCATTCAGAAGGCAGATGCTCCAGACTGCGAGCCTGCAGGCAGGGAGATGGGCGCAGGATGGGAAACCAGGACAGCTGGGTCCCACTCGAGGCTCTGTCGTTAAGTTGCTCTTCTGGGAAGGAGCTCTGGACCTCGGTTTTCTCCTCTGCAAACTGAGAACTACATCGCTCTGCAAAGGCTACCGTTACTACCTGGAAGATTCTTCATGCCCCTGAGTGCCTCCCGACTCACATGGGCCACCGTGGAAAACAGGCCAGTAGGACTTTCAGGGTGCAGGGCTGAAGCCGTGTCTCCCCTCCTTGCCAGTAGGCAGAGGGCCTGGTGCCGAGCCTGTCCTGACAGCCCTGAGCCCAGCCCCACTCCCCTGCCCCATCAAGCAGGTACAGGAACATGTGTCCCTTCCAGGCACAGCTGCTGGGGGACAGCTGACACACTCTCTTCCACAGCCTGCACAGTGGGAGAGTGCCAAGTGCCTGGGCTCTGATGTTAGCTGCATCTAAACCTAACTCTGACCCTCACAGCCGGGTGACCTCAGGTCACTTACTTACAAAGCCAGGGATCTCCAAATGGGGATGACGTTAATGTCTAGATTCTGAGTAGTGTTACCTGGTTCCCGGCAGTTGCACACGGGACATCCTTCTGTACCAAGTGGCTAGCAGATTCTGTTACAGCTTCAGAGATGGGGGAGGGGGTGCCCACCATTCTCCCTCCCACCCTGCAGAGAGGACAGGACAGTAGGAAGACACTGAGCTGGACTTCCCTGGTCCCTTTATGAGGGACATAAAAAGCCTCAAAGGGTCGCCCTCCTCTGGTGAGGGGTCGGCCTTTATACTTGTGACAGGAGAGGGTAGTGATGGGTATGTTGTCTAGAGAGTAGATTCTTGTGGTGAAGGGGGTGCAACAGGCCAGGTTCTGAGCACCCCCTCTTCTTCATCAGGTGTCTTTATGCCCACAGACGTCAAGAAGGGACTTCTCAGATAGAGCCCTTGGAGACGACTGTGAAAAGTCACACACTTTCTGAAAGCATCCTCTAATAGGGTAACTTCTTGCCAACCAGGAATGGTTTAAATATGAGTTGGCGGTGGGAAAGACATTTAAGGTCCCTTCCAACTCTTACCCCATTAAACTTGAGTTCCTACGTTTTATAAAAACTAGAGCAATCAGGATAGCACAGGACCCCGGGGCTAGCCTCACTTTGCTCTTGCATCAGTATTCCTCTGTCAAATGCTTCTGATGAGGTCCAGACACCAAGGCTTACTGGGCATAAAACAGCAGATACTGTAAGAAGGACAGACAGGCCCCAGGTTATAGATGGATGGTTTCTGGCAAGCTGCTGTCCAAACACATTCTCCTGAAAAGGGACAATGCTGTTAGGATTTCATGGAAACCCTTCCGGCCTGCAGTCCTCGTGCATGTAGCCAGCATCTAGTAACCTTCTTTCCATAGGAAAAGTGCTTCGAGTTTTCCTGGGACGTCAGGGGCCTCCCCCAGGGCAGTGATGGAAACTGCTGGAGCATAAATAACTCAATTTTTTCACACCAAAGCTTTTGCAAACGAAGAAGAAAGGAAATTTAACAGAGTCTACAGACAGAGGTTGAGCACACGTTGAGCTCCTAAGTAAACATTCTTCATCTGGAATGGAAGATGAGAAGAAAAGACAACCGATATTCACAGGACACCACGCCACCTTTAAATCATTACATTACCTCATTTAAACCTCACAACCAAATCGAGGGAGGGGAATAGACAGATAGATGGGTCTTATCTTCATTTTACCCTGGAGGAAACCGAAGCTCACAGTAATTCAGCGATCCCTCACCCGAGGAAGTCAGTGGTAGCATCAGAATTTGAATGTGTGTCTAACTCTCAGTCTCTTAAAATGCTCCTCTCTGGACCAGTCACTCCAACAAGGCCGAGCTGGAGGAGGTCCCAGGAGCCTGGTGGAGCAGGGTGGTTTGAACACTCGGTTACTGCAACTAACCAGCATGGGCAGAGCTTCCTAGCAAGGGTCAAGGTCAAATCGGAGAAAAGGAGCAGATCAAGCCCCGGGTATTGGATATTCCCAGGCCAGAAACGGGAAACAAAGGAAGTCAAGAACCAGGCAGGGGTAGGAGTAAAGGGAGGGACCTGCAGGAGGTCCAAGCGGGAGGGTGCCAGGACCTGCCCGAGCTGGGCTGTGCAGCCCTACACCTTCACCCAGGGCCTGACAGCCTAACCTGGCCGAAAAGCACATGTCAGGAGGCTCAGCTGCAGCCATGCGGCTAGGATGTTCGGGACCTGGACCATCGTGATTCATCTCCAAATGTTAACTCCACATCCTTTATCTCATTTACTCTTCAAAATGATACTGGGGGGTGATGATTTTGTAATGGATAAAAATGTCGAAATCACCATGTTGCGCACCAGGGACTAGCACAGTGTTGTAGGTTGATTGTACATCACAAACAAACAAACTCATAGAAAAAGAGATCCGATTTGTGGTTACCAGAGGTGGAAGATGGGGGGCGGGGGAACCGGATGAAGGCTGTCAAATGTACAAACTTCCGGTTAGAAGGTAAATAAGTGTTACGGACATAACGCGCAACATGACACATAGAATGAACACTGCTGTACGTTCTATATGAAAGTGCTGAAGAGAGCAAATCCTAAGAGTTCTCATCACAAAGAAAAATTGTTTTTCCTTTTATTTTGTATCTGTATGAGACAACGGGTGTTCACTAAACTTACTGTGGTGATCATTTCAGGATGCATGTAAGTCCAATCATTACCCTGTGCACCTTAAACTTATACAGTGCTGTCTGTTAATGATACCTCAGTAAAACTGGAAGAAAAAACCAATAATTTTGGGAGGCAAACAGGTGTTTTATATATTTTCCTAGCAGTCTTCCAGTAAGGAGAGCTTCTGGTCTCCTTCGTCCACCTTTTTAAACTGTTGCCAGATCATTGACCCTCAAGCTCAGTTCTGATCTTGACACTCCCTTGACTCAACATTTTTTCATTGGTTCCCCGCCACCCAGAAGACAAATCCGAACCGATGCTCCAGTCCAACCCAATTATTGCTGTGGCTTGCGCAGGCCCCATCTGCTCCTAAATCTGTGCCTTTCCTCACATCAATCCCTCTGCCCAGGGGGCCCCCTCTCCAATACTTGTTAAAGTCAATGCCCCTCCATGTCCACCTCCATGGCCCATCCTTCAAAGCCCAGCTCAGATATCACCCTCTGCATGAAACCGTCCCCACTCAACTCCCAGAGCCCTTTAAAGCCATCAGAGACAGAGAATCACCTTCAACCATGTTGTACAGACATGCACGTCTTATCTCCTCTAGTAATATCTCAACTCTTGACTAGCAGAGTGAACACACACACACACACACACTCTCTCTATCTCTCTCTCTCTCTCCCTCCGTCCCTCCTTCCCTCCCTCTCAACTTCATAGAGCACCCTGTATCAAATAAATAACACCTGTCTGAGTGCTTTAAACGTTCCCAAGTACTATGATAAATAGTATCTCAACTAACAGTCAAGCGCTCCCTGTCAGATACCACTATCCCAGCTGAGGAAACAGAGTCCCTAATCCACAGTGATCCTCCAGCCTGGTCCCATGCCCTTTCCACTCCGCTCTGCCGCATGTTGGCTGAATGAGGGCACTCATTTCTTTCTAGGGAGTAGCTTTAAGTGAGATCTGCATTGCCTTTCACAACTGTACAGAAACCAAGAAATAAGTTTTGGCTTTACACCAAGAACAATACCACCACTTCTGTCCAGCTGAGAGTGCAGACTGAGCTGTGGGCTTTCCATATGTGTCTGGCCGGATAGAATGAAAGATGGGCAGGAAACATGTGCTCCGGGGGCTCCATGGCAGCAGCTGCAACATCTGCTAACAAGTGACCCACATCACAGACGTCCCTCCACCCACTCTCCGGGCCCCGGTCTGGAGCCTAGGGCGCGGGTCACCCCTTCTCCTAAGTGTCAGCCCAGCTAAAACCTGTTCCTGTACCACAGACGCAGCTGGTGGAGAACCAGAGGGTAACACAGCCTGAGGGGAGACAGGACGGGAGCCAGGGAGGTGGGCCAGCCCAGCAGCTTCTCCGTGGCACCAACACTAGCTAGTACAAGGCTAGTGCAAGGCTCTCTGCTCCTGGTCCAAGCCATCCAGAGGGGCTTTGGCCTCGTTTTGCTGTCCCTCTTTTTTTGATAAGCTTTCTTTTCATTCTTCTCATTATTATCACCCAGTTGGTTAGGAGGGCCCACATCTGAAGGGCTGTGAGTTCTGAGCCAGCCCCTAGCATCTTCTGACAAACATATGCATCCTCCCTCCCCGGGTGTTGTGTGGGAATAGGTTATCTGCGTTGCTTCTGCATTTAAATGCTACATGCAACTGTGAGGGTAGCGCAGGAATCAGGCTTCCTGAGAAGTTAATGCAACTCACCAAAATCGCAAGTTTAACAACACACCAATAGAAAGATCTAGTTAACTGCCTGGGAGGACATTAGAGGAATTTTCAAACGGAAGAGATTCTAACCTGGTAACCAGCACAGTGAAGAGAGTGAAGGGGCAGCAGAAGCAAGAAAAGGGAACCACCCCTTGCTGTGTACTCTGACCCCATTTTAAAATGGGGAAAGTGAGGATTTCGTGACTAGTGCGTTATAGAGATGGGGTATCAACCCAGGTTTCCATCTTTACCTTCCAAACACGAGGAAGAGGAGGCAAGAAGCACAGGTTATTGAAGAAAGTTGGGTCAGAGAAGGTCGAAAGAGAAGGAGGGAGACAGGAAAGTTTCTTTGAACAAAACAGTAAGCCCTGGGCTTGCTGTTTCTGGGAGGCAGAAAGGGAACACAGCAGTCATTACTATCGATAGAATATTTTAAAAGTTTGCAAAATGTTTTTATTTTGCAAAACTAAAACTCAGTTCTATTTCACTTTAATGTAAATGATACCATTCACACATATATATACACCATTCACACATATATATACACATACCCAGGGGATCCAGGTAGGTCATAATACAACCTATGAAGCCCTGAATTTGAAAGTTCTTGCTATATTTTAAGGTTGCCAAAAAAACTGAAAACAACTGTATTATAAACTCTCAAGTTCAATGGGAATAATCACATAGAAAGGGACCCTGATTGTGCGGTAGAGAAAGAGATGGGTAGTGGTCAGCGCTTAAAAATAAACGTGAAATAGTAACAAGAACTCATAAGGATGAAACAGGCCTGAATCTGTTTCAAGCACCTTCGACACCAACATAAGACCAAATGAAGTCTGTCCCAAAGGATCGCTTCTTGCCATATACTCAGAGAGCCCAACCCTGATAAAATAGAGTAAAATTCCAAGAATCTCAGGACTACTTCTCTCTCTAAAACAGAAACAAATTCCTCCCCTTTCACCTCTCCAGGCGACTTCAAACCAACCTCTAGCTTCAAACACAAGCAAATACATAAAGTTCCAAATGGTCCATTCTTGCCTTCACTTTTGCTTTGCGGGAACTGATCCCACGGCACAGGTGTTTTAAACCAGTGTGAAAATATATAAGTACTCTCTGTAGCCCAAACTGAAAAAACTGAATTGGAATGATAGTTTTCTTTTCCTTTAAACCAAGTTGATTCACCAGTTCTCTTTTTTCCCACAGCTAAGCCTGGCTTTTAAAGACAACCCAACCGGAGCTAATATCTGCTCCTTGATAAAATGGGCATAATCTAGTGTTATCTTCTAAATGAGTCCCAAGGAGTCCCCAGATACTTCACTACCCATCCCAAACAATAAACTGTTTGGCATTTCTGCATTAATAGTTTTCTGCTTTAGACAAAGGCCCATCAGTGCACAGTGCTCTCACGTATGGAGGGGAATAACAGCCCGGACCACATGGTCCAGGATTTGTGACTACAGGGCAGAAAGCCAAGGGAACATACAGTTAAGGTGGCGAGCCTCCGATGGAAACTGCAGGGCTCCTTTAATTCAGTCAAGAATGATGGCGTAAACAATATAATATTACACAGCCTGCTAAGTGCAAGAGCGGAAGTGAAAAGGGAGCTAGACAGAGACCGCTGCTTGAAGGAACCACGAGGCCAGCACTATACCCAGAAGAACAGACTAGACAACTAAGCAGCAGTCTGAAGTGTCGCTTTCCTGAGGTGGAGAATCCAGTCCCTTAGTACATCCAGAACGTCTAGACCACACAAAAGAAGAACTTGTATTAATCCAATGTAGAATCTGACAACTGTCCGGTGAATAAAGTTTCAATGACCCGGGTACCAGGGAAAAAAGATATGAGAACTTAATGTTCTAGTAAAGATGCAAAAAAAAGTACTCAATGTATTTAAATATTATTTCTTTTTAAATTTTGATCATCGGGCTTCCCTGGTGGCGCAGCGGTTGAGAATCCGCCTGCCAATGCAGGGGAAACGGGTTCGAGCCCTGGTCTGGGAAGATCCCACATGCCGCGGAGCAACTGGGCCCGTGAGCCACAGCTACTGAGCCTGCGCGTCTGGAGCCTGTGCTCCGCAACAAGAGAGGCCGCGACAGTGAGAAGCCCGCGCACTGTGATGAACAGTGGCCCCCGCTTACCACAACTAGAGAAAGCCCTCGCACAGAAACGAAGACCCAACACAGCAAAAATAAATAAATTAATTAATTAAAAAAAAAAAATTTTATCATCTGAGATTAACTAGTTCAAACATACAGAAAATTACAGAAAATAATATAACAGATACCTAGGGGTTTAAAACAATATTGACATTTTGCTTTGTTTACCTCATCTCTTCTTTAAAATTAAACATTTTATTTTGAATTATTTTCAGACCTATAGAAAAGTTACAAGAATATTACAGCGATATTCAGCTATAAAAAAGAAGGAAATCCTGCAATTTGTGTCAACATGGATGGACCTTGAGGGCATTATGTTTAGTGCAATAAATTAGACAGAGAAAGACAAATACTTCTGATCTTATTTATATGTTTTATCTAATAGAACTGAACGCACTGAGACAGAAAACAGATTGGTAGTTGACAGAGGCCGGGCATGGTGGGGTGAGGGAAATGGGTAAAGGTGGCCAAAAGGTAAAAACTTCCAGTTATAAGATATATAAATTCTGGGATGTAACGTCAGCACAGTGCCTATAGTTAACCATACCGTATGGTATATTTGAAAGCTAAGCAAGTAGATCTTTAAAGTTCTCATCATAAGAAAAAAAAATATAACTATTTGAGGTGATGATATTAATGAAATTTACTGTGGTGATCATTTCACAATAGGTACATATATCAATTCATTATGTTGCACACCTTAAACTTATGCAATGTTATGTGTCAATTACAGCTCAATAAAACTGGAAAAAATAAATAAAATTTGTAAACATATAAAATACAGCATCACCATAAAAAATAATATTACAATGAAATACCACATTGTCAACATTCTGCCACACATCCTCCTTTTATACACATGTATGTATAATATATACCTTTTTTCTGAACCACTTGCAGAGGTTATGACCCTTTCCTCTCAAAGTGTGTATCTTCTAAAATAAGATATTCTCTTACATAACCCAGTCCAATTACCAAATTAAAAGCAGCAACAAAAAAACGAAAACACTACTGCTATCTATATTCAGATTTCCCGAACTATCCTTTACGGCAATTTTTTTTTTTTTCCCTCTACTCAGGATCCAATCCCGCACCACACACAGTGCATTCAGATGTCGTATCTCCTTAGTTGCTTTATCCTGGGAGGGTTCCACAGCCCCTCTCTGTCATTCAAGACCCTAACGTGTGAAGAGCACTGGCCCTCTGTTTTGTGCGACACCCCTTCATTTGTGTTTGTTCATTGTTTCTCCATACTCTGATCTAGGTTCTGCATTATTGGCAGGGATCCCAATAAGGGAAGGGTTGTTGGTCATCCACAGGACACCCCCGGAGGCGCCTGACAACAGTTTCCCCCATGACAGGTAATGTCACCTATGATGGTCACTTGGATAAGGTGCCTTCTGCTAGGGCTCTGCTGTAAAAGTGGCTTTTTCCCTTGAGAAATAAGTGGTCTATGGGGAGACGACCCTCCTAGACTGTAAGTATTCTGTTCCCCAACAAGCTTTCATCCAGTGGTGAATCAAATACTTCAACTGTGGTTGCAAAGTGAAGATTTTCCAACTTTATTCTTCCCTCTACATTTATTAGCTGGCATTTTACCACAAAAAGGAACTTCACCTTCCCCACATTTTTTTCTTTTGTAGCATAAACATGGACTCAGGTAGTCTTTTGTTTTTCAATATTTTATAATCCGTTACTTTTATTTATTTTGATGCTTAAATTGTTTCAAACCAGCTCCTATACCTAATATGTTCCCTTTGGTTTTGAGCACTTCCATACTTCCTGGCACAAAATGTTCTGGGCTTATCTTGTACTTTCCCTGCCCCAGCCCTACAATTGGCCATTTCTCCAACGAACCTTCAGTTCCTTTAGTCGGTATTAAAAAAAAAAAAAATTTAATAAATTTATTTATTTAATTTTTGGCTGCACTGGGTCCTCGTTGTTGCGCGCGGGCTTTCTCTAGTTGTGGCGAGTGGGGGCTACTCTTCGTTGCAGTGTGCAGGCTTCTCATGCGGTGGCTTCTCTTGTTGCGGAGCACGGGCTCTAGGCTCGCCGGCTTCAGTAGTTGCAGCACGCAGGCTCAGTAGTTGTGGCTCATAGGCTCTAGAGCGCAGGCTCAGTAGTTGTGGTGCATGGGCTTAGTTGCTCCGCAGCATGTGGGATCTTCCCGGACCAGGGCTTGAACCTGTGTCCCGTGTCCCTTGCATTGGCAGGCGGATTCTTAACCACTGCGCCACCAGGGAAGTCCCGGTAATAAAATTTTAAAACGAAGATTTGGATCTTAGCTGTGCTCACTGCTACTGAGATGTCATTGCTCCCAGGCCCTTTCAACAGACACAGATAGGAAATCTATTTGTGTGTGTCTGTGTGTGTGTGTGAGTTTATGATGAGACTTCTAATTCCAATCCAACACCACTGGGATCTTCCTTGTCTTCCCTCATTCCATGTTTGTATCCTTCTTTCATTTAGACCCTTAGCTCCCAAATACATCAACATAGTTACTCATTGGCTCAATCCTAAAAATTCACACAAAATAATTTCAGAACTTTTAGGGACTTCCTTGGTGGCACAGTCGTTAGGAATCCGCCTGCCAATGCAGGGGACACAGGTTCGATCTCTGGTCCGGGAAGATCCCACATGTTGCAGAGCAACTAAGCCCGTGCACCAGGACTACTGAGCCCGCACGCCTCAACTACTGAAGCCCCACGCTCTGGGCCCTGTGTGCTGCAACTACTAAAGCCTGCGCACCTAGAGCCTGTGCTCCACAACAAGAGAAGCTACCGCAAGGAGAAGGCTGTGCACCACAACGAAGAGTAGCACCCCCCGCTGTAACTAGAGAAAGCCCGCACGCAGCAACGAAGACCCAATGCAGCCAAAAATACAAATAAATAATAATTGCAGAATTTTTAAAGCAAAGGCATCTTCTGGTATTCATTTTAAAAGGTTCACTCTGGATGCTATGTCAAAAACTGGCCATTCAGGGTCAAGAACCGAAGTAGAGACCAGTCAGGAATCTGTTGCAATAGTCCAAGTGACGTAAAAAAGAATGAAATAATGCCATTTGCGGCGACGTGGATGGACCTAGAGATTGTCATACTGAGTGAAGTAAGTCAGACAGAGAAAGACAAATATGATACCGCTTACATGTGGAATCTAAAAACATTTATAAAACAGAAGTAGAGTCACAGATGTAGAAAACAAATTTATGGTTAGCAAGGGGGAAGGGGGGGAGGGATAAATTGGGAGACTGGGACTGACATATACACACTACTATATATCAAACAGATAACTAATAAGAACCTACTGTATAGTACAGGGAACTCTACTCAGTACTCTGTAATGACCTATATGGGAACAGAATCTATATATCAAATAGATAACTAATAAGAACCTACTGTATAGTACGGTGAACTCTACTCAATACTCTGTAATGACCTATATGGGAATAGCATCTAAAAAAGAGTGTATATGTGTATATGCATAGCTGAGTCACTTTGCTGTATAGCAGAAACTAACACAACATTGTAAATCAACTATACTCTAATAAGAATTAATTTAAAAATAATAAAAATAAAAATAACGATAACACAAATAAAAAAAAATAGTCCAGATGAGAGAGAGTATGAAGAAATAGTCACAGCACACGTCTGCCTGAAGTCTCTTCCATCACCTCTAGGTCCTAGCCTGGTCCAGGGCAAAGGTTTTGCTTCTATAAAATGAAGATTAACACAAAAGGTAGATGAAAGGTAAAAAGGGAAATTAACACAAACATCTCTGCTATAATACAATTTGTGTATTTAAAAAAAAAAGTAGTATTCTGCAAAATCACTAAAATAACAGAGCTATGGAGTATATAGGATTGAGGCAGATCACTCCAAGTCTCTGCAGATTTTGTACCTCGAGCACTAATCAAACAGCAACAATCCTGATTAAAAACACAGTAGTGTGGGCTTCCCTGGTGGCGCAGTGGTTGAGAGTCCGCCTGCCGATGCAGGGACACGGGTTCGTGCCCCGGTCCGGGAAGATCCCACATGCCGCGGAGCGGCTGAGCCCGTGAGCCATGGCCGCTGAGTCTGCGCGTCCGGAGCCTGTGCTCCGCAACGGGAGAGGCCACGACAGTGAGAGGCCCGCGTACCGCAAAAAAACAAAAAACACAGTAGTGTGATGGAGGGTGTGTAAGAAAGGCTGCTGAGTTATGCACCCAAGTAAAAAAGTGAAACACACAAAGACCAGACAGAACCGCCTGATAGCACCTCCAGAACAGGGCGTTTGACCAACGTGCAGCCAAGAGGAAGAGCGTGGGGTTAATGGGCATCACGTGCGCCATATTCCTCTGAAGCTTGCTTCATCCAGATCTTCTTTGGTGGCACAAATCACTCACATGCTGAAAAAACGTATAGGAACCGATGTGACTCACACATGATACTGGTATTCCCTATACGCTAATCACACATAAGCTACTTTCCATCACAGAATCACCAAGGACAGATGTCATTTACTAAATACTACGAGTAGATAGGAACTAGATGCTCTCACTCAATCGAATAAAAGAACTGTGAACTAGTTATCATTTAGTGTCATCTGTCAGATGTGGAAACAGAGGCTCAGAGGGGATAAGCAACTTCCAGAGGCAGACAGCTAATACTTGGTGTAGGTTCCAATCAATCCCAAGTGTGTGGCCCTCCTCTTTCCCCAATATGATGACACCCTGAGAACAAGGGACCAGGGGAAAGAGAAGGTGGAGGGGGGGCGGAGTGGAGGACAGGCGCTGTGGACAGCAAGGCCAGCCAGTAACACAAGCAGAGCAGGAAAGGGCCAGAGGCCTAATTTGTGTGAAACAACATGGAAGTCCAGTTAGGAGTGGGGAAGGGATTTTAGCCTAAAGGGAAAAAATTAGGTACATCTATAAGAAGAGGTTCTAGAATCTTTATTTCCTGAATATTGCTTTAAGATCTCATTATATCCAATAGTTATTAAGTTTTCTCTTTTACTTGCTAGTAAGTTACTTAACCTCTCTGAACCTAATATTTCTTGTTTGCAAAACCTCATAGAATTCCTATAAAGATTAATGAAATATCTACCACAGTGCAAGCAGATAGTAAGAACTCAATAAACGGTAGCTGTTTTTATTTCTATGCGTCGGGCGCACCATGGTAAGCTCTGGAGATACAAAGGTATACGGTTCCTTTGTCACATCCTGTATTATTTTCTTCAGTGCACTTATAATTATTTGAATTTCACCGTTCTTACTGGTTTACCTGTTTGTCTTATCTTCTATAAATCTTGAACATATGCATTGTGAAAGCAGGCCTTGGATAATCGGGATTTGAGATTTAACGGGGCCCCAGCCTGAAACCAGACCCAACTTTGTTAAGCCCTTTTGTATCACCTCTCCCTCAAAGTTGCCTTTTAAGAGCTAGATCTTGTAGTTCCTGCAATAAAGAAATCCTATTGTGTTGTAGAAGGCCTTGAGTGTCTAAATTTGGTATTTAATGTCACAGAGCTTTTGTGCCAGCAGCGTACCAAAAAAAGCCAAGGACCTTGCTCTCCCCAAGGGCTGTTCCTTCTGTTTCTCTTATGGTACAACAGAGCACAGCTGTTCTCCCGAAGGTATGCAGGCCTCGATGGCGGTGCACTCCACCCAAGAAGCATTTATTGGGCATGATACCACGGGGGATTCAAAGACAAAGAAAGCGTGGTCCCTGTCCTCCAAGAGCTTGCAGTGCAGGAGGAGGCCAAGAATATGAACCACTAACGATAACAAACAAAAAAATTGCATAAGGTAATGGCTGAGTCATGGCAGACTTTCATACTTGAAGGGAGGAGAGGAGAAAACCCAGGCTGGGAAAGAGCATGAGAAAGGCTCGGAGTCTTTAAGGTTCACCGCATATTACGAAGGGGAGCACAGCACTGTGCCTGGAACAGAGTCCAGCTGGGAATCAGATAAAGGACGTCCTGGGATGACATGCTGCAAAGTCTAGACTTGATGCTATGATAATGGCAAGGAGGTGTGGCAGGATGGGTGGAGGGACTGTGTTTTAATATCCTTAGGGCTGTAATTCATGCACCCATGGTCCTGATGCCCTGCTGAGGCTGCAGTGCTGGCCATGATTCTAACAGAGAAGGCACCCTCCCCAGCAAGAAAGCCAGGAGTGGGGAAGATGGTCCCGAGAGTGGGGAGGATGATCCCGTGGCAGCAGGGCCGAGACTCAGAACAAACTAGTAGCTTCTGTGCCGGGTACAAGCTCGTTCTGCTTTCAGTGCACTCTTCCTCATGCACAGGACAGGGAGAGGGCAGAGAACACAGCAGTGCCCGAGAATTCGGGCTTCAGAATCAAAGCTACCGTCCCGCTCTGCTCTGTGTGCCCTTGAGCACGTTATCTGGCCTCTATTGGCCTCAGTTCCTCATCTGTCAGAGTCATACAGTACCGGGGCGTGTTTAGCAGCTAACCTTTACTGTAAGGTTACTATGTCCCAGATATGGTTCTAGGGCTCACGTGTGTTAATGCGTTTAATTCTCACCACCCTGTGAGATAGGTTTTACTATTACCCCATTTATTGATGAGGAAACTGGGGCACAGAGAAATTATGGAACTTGCCCAATGTGTCACAGTGTATGTGTGATGCACCAGGATTGGAACCCAGGCAGTCTGTCTCCAGACTCACATCTTAACCAATATTCCACAGTCTCCCCAGAATTAAAATATACACCTGTTTTGAAGAATTTCTGCTGGGAAAAATATCACGCTAGAAGGACCTAGCACACAGGCAGCGTCAATATATGGTGGCTTCATGTGATAAAGGACTGTTATTAAATATATACAAAGAATTCCTTGGATATAGAAGATGTGGTGTATATATACATAATAGACTATTACTCAGCCATAGAAAAGAATGAAATAATGTCATTTGTATCAACATGGATGGACCTAGAGATTACCATACTAAGTGAAGTAAGTCAGACAGAGCAAGACAAATTTCATATAATATCACTTACATGGGGAATCTAAAAAAATGATACAAATGAACTTATCTATAAAACAGAAACAGACTCATACACAGAGAAAACAAACTTATGGTTACCAAAGGGGAGCACGGTGGGGTGGGGGGGAGGATGAATTAGGAGTTTGGGATTAGCACATACAAACTACTATATATATAATAGATAAACAACAAGGTCCTCCTGTATATTCAATATCTTGTAGTAAATTATAATGGAAAAGAATCTGAAAAAGAATATATATATCGCTGAATCACTTTGCTGTGCACCAGAAACTAACACGACATTGTAAATCAACTATACCTCAAATAAAAAATACATATACAAAAAATTCTTAAAACTCAACAATAAGAAGCAAACAACTCAAAACATGGGCCAGAGATCTTAACAGACACCTCACCCAAGAAGGTATGCAGATAGAAAATAAGCACATGGAACAACAAGATACCAGTAAACACCTATTAGAAGGGCCAAAATCTGGAACACGGACAACACCAAGTGCTGGCAAGGATGTGGAGCAATAGGAACTTTCATTGACTGCTGGTCAGACTGCAAAGTAGTGCAGCCACTTTGGAAGACAGTTTGGTAGCTTCTTACAAAACTGAACGTACTTTTACAGCAAATGTGCTCCTTGGTATTTACCCAAAGGACCTGAAAACTCATGTCCACACAAAAACCTGCCCATGGATGTTTATTACAGCTTTGGTCGTAACTGCCAAAACTTGGAAGCAACCAAAGACGTCCTTTAGTAGGTGAATGGAAAAATAAACTGTGGTACATCCAGACAATGGAATATTATTCAGTGTTAAAAAGAAACAGCTACCAAGCCATGGAAAGACATGGAGGAATCTTAAATGCATGTTACTAAGTGAAAGAAGCCACTCTGAAAAGGCTACGTACTGCATGATTCCAACTGTATGAAATTGTAGAAAAGGCAAAACTATAGAGACTGTAAAAAAGCCAGTGGTTGCCAAGGGTCACACAGGTGAGGGTTGAATAGGTAGAGCACAGAGGATTTTCAGGGCAGTGAAAATACTCCATACGATACCATAATGATGGATAATTATACACTTTTCCAAACCCACAGAATGTACGACTCTGGTGGGGAATGTTGATAACAGAGAAGGCCGTGCATGTGTGGGAGCAGGGAGTATATGGCAAATCTCTGTGCCTTCCCCTCAATTTTGCTGTGAAACTAAAACTGCTCTAAAAAAGTAAAGTCTTGATGAAAACGTACGCGTGTGTGTGCACGTACAACAGCAGCTATTAACATCGCTCCTAAGGACAGCAGGGGAAGGAAGGCATTAGAAGCAACTGCCTAAGTGCAGAGGGGAGAGGCAACATTTCCCTCTGGACACCAAGCCCTCTGGCTGGTCACCTGCAGGGCCCCGGCCAGGCCCTTCCAGAGCTGCAGCTTCTCCCAGGCCCTCAGCGGACAGGGCTTCCTGCTGTGCCAGGCGATGAGAGCCGGCTGCTGGGGTCTACCCTGGACCAGGCTTCCGCATGGACCCGGCCCACCCCTGCCAGGCACAGGCTTCCTGACAGTCCACTGCTCCAGGCCGGGCTTCCACGAGACCGTGGAGCCCCAGAGCAGAACCGCTGAATGCAGCCAGCTTGGGGCCTTCCCAAATCAGCTCCAACATCCCAGAACAACGGGAGGTATCGGGTGTGCCCGCAGAGCTCCCAGCAATGGCTCCCGATAAACTTTTATAAACTATCTGCCCCATACAAAGCACCATGGTGGGGCTTCCCTGGTGGCGCAGTGGTTGAGAGTCTGCCTGCCGATGCAGGGGACACGGGTTCGTGCCCCGGT
The DNA here is from genome assembly GCF_039906515.1 of Pseudorca crassidens. Classification (NCBI taxonomy): domain Eukaryota; kingdom Metazoa; phylum Chordata; class Mammalia; order Artiodactyla; family Delphinidae; genus Pseudorca; species Pseudorca crassidens. Next base: position 70,706,448 of record NC_090304.1, on the reverse strand, counting down.
CCGGGAGGATCCCACATACCGCGGTGCGGCTGGGCCCGTGAGCCATGGCCGCTGGGCCTGCGCGTCCGGAGCCTGTGCTCCGCAACGGGAGAGGCCACACAGTGAGAGACCTGCGCACCGCAAAAACAACAACAACAACAACAACAAAAAAAACCCAGCGAGGTGACACCTCTGTACTGACACAGAAGGCTTCCCACACCTTTCCACACAGTGTGCTTTCCATACTAAGCAGGAAAATGCAAACCACTATGATGTGACTCAGTTTGGTTAAAAAAAAAATGTGTATACGTTATATTAATGCAGAGAAAGGGGATTTTATGTCTGTCCAGTGTCCACGGTGTTCACCTGTACACATAGTGAAGGAGGTTTATGAATCCTTTACCATGAGAAGGTATTTAGGTACTATCTGTACAATAAAGTACCAAAAAAAAATTAACAAAGAAAAACATGTATGTATCAGTAGCCTCTCTGGATAGCAGGCATCTTTCTGGAAAGGGACCAGGAGGCTCCCTTGGTGCTTTGCCTTTAAACGTGAGCTGAGGATGTGCTGTTTTGGGACCTTTGCCCTGACACCCTAAGTATTAGCCCATTGTTATAAGACACCCCTGAAGAGAAGAATCAGCTTTGCCACCTGGTACATGCTGAAGGGCAGCCTGAACCCATTTCCCAAGACGTGCCTACAGCAGCCACGACAGGGCAGATGACTTAAGCCACCTGGTTGCTGACTCGGAGGAAACAAGAGGGGAACTGGGGACTGACAGCATTGGAAGCAGCTGCAGCTCTCTCTGTCCCCTGGGTCACTGGGGCTGGCCCAGCGCCTGCCCTGTAATGACAGCAGCAGAGCAGAGCTAACCCTAAGGGACCAAATCCCTCTCTCTGTCCAGAACTACAGCTGCCTGCTGGGAGGGCAGCAGGGAGAGAAGGCTCCCTGGGCGGACCAGACACCCTTCCCCAGGGGTCCAGTGGCTGCCCCTGCTGCTCATCTGGTCCAGCCACCCTGGCACCGGGCATGAAGCATCCTGGTGGGAGATAGGAGCTCTGCTCTCCCAGCGTCTCCTAAGATACCAGGCTAGGGCACCAGAGAGTCAAAGCAGTCCCTGAGGGAGGACATCTCGGTCCCAGGTCCTGAGTAGCCCTAAGCCAAGGGTACTGCTGACCCATCAAAAGACCCCAAGAATAAGAATCCCATTCAGAGTCTGGTCTGTTGAAAAGTAGCACGCTTAGGGAATTAGTTTCTTCGACAATTTAGATAAATACTCCTAGAATTTCAGAGTCTGAAGGCCATGTAGCCTAATTATGCTTGCATTCTACACAGAGTTGTCACTCAGCTATTTCCTAAACTAACTCACTAGCTCTCTCTCCACATAGATGCACCTCCAGGGGAAAGGGGCTGCACCTCTAGAGGCATCTGGGGACAGGTGTGGTAGAAATGAAGGTCCTTCTGTGGCACAGAACTCTGACCTCCTGCACCTACCATATGGCGACATTCCTGTGTTCTATGCAGCCACATGGAATGACACTCATCCACCTTCCACTGAGCCTTTCAACATTTCAAACACAGATTCTTCCTTGCCATAAAAATACCGCGAAAGGAAATGACTGCAAAAGGAAATTTGAGGTACTTGCAATACAACCTATGCTTATAAGTCAAGTGGGGCAACTGAACGGGGCTCATCATGAACGGTAACCAGTCCTCCCTCCTGGCATCAGATGGCTGCTCCCCCATGACAGGGTCCATGGCTCCCTGACTCCTGGGTCCTCAGTGCCCAGCACTGGGTCCAGCCCACAGCTGGTACTCAAGAAACATTTGCTGAAGGGAAAGATTATCTCCAGGACCCATGCTACTTGGTGGTTTTCCTTCCAACCGGAAGCCTCAACTCCCGGCCATCTGGAAGGCGGAGGGAAAGCCTTGACTATATCTATGCCTGCCCAATGACAAGGAAAACTGAAGACTACCTTCCAAAATGAATTTGGCGGCTTCCTGCCAAGTTGAACAGCTTAGCGGTGTGGATCACAAAATCAAGCTCACTGTAACCTTTTTCTAACCAACTCTTCCCTCAACTTCACCATTTCCATCAATATCATTCTCCAATCACCCAGGCCTGCAGCCTTTCTGATACCTCTGATCAGTCTCGGCCCTTTGTGGCCGATGAAAAGCTAGGGGCCAAGAGTGGATTATTACTCCTTGATCTTGGAAATTTCCCATCCTTTCCCTTCTAGTCTTGGCACCCACCCTCGCACAAGACCTCAGCTGATGCCTCATCTTTATGGCATCCTCCCTAGCTCCAACTCCCCTCTTTCACAGACCCTACATGTACCCTCAGGTTATTACTTATTAAGGGCTGTTTTCAACCAGTCCAGCCTCTGCTCAAATAATAACTTTGTACTTTTTATTTATTTATTTTGCGGTTCGCGGGCCTCTCACTGTTGTGGCCTCTCCCGTTGCGGAGCACAGGTTCCGGACGCGCAGGCTCAGCGGCCATGGCTCAAGGGCCTAGCCGCTCCACGGCATGTGGGATCTTCCCGAACCGGGGCACGAACCCGTGTCCCCTGCATCGGCAGGCAGACTCTCAACCACTGCGCCACCAGGGAAGCCCAACTTTGCACTTTTTAAACCATCAAGTCTGTACTCCTCTGTTCTCACTAACCCAGGCCCTTATTCACTCTCATATTCCAGGAACCCTGACTAATCCTCCTGCCTCAGTTCGGACACTCCTCACTGTTTCTCTCCTTCCAGGAACACGTACTATTCTTTAACATCCCAAAATCTTGGCAAAGGTCTCACCTCTGCTTATCCAAATCCCACCCACAGGCAGGGGCTCAGCGCCAGCCCAATCTTTCACATAAGCTTTCCCCATTGTCCAGCCCCACCGGCCTCCTTCCCCACAGAGCTGTGTCTAGCCTCATACACGGCCTTCCTCTTGACTCACAGACACTCTCTCCTGCGCTCAAAGTCAGAAGAGATGATGAGGAAGACCAGCTGCTTATTAGCCACGTGATCCTGACCAAACCACCAGACTCTCTGAATCTCACAGAACTATTATTAGGATAAAGGAGAGTTTACAAGAAAGGGCTCGTTCATCTCACATTCAAAATAAGGCCGTCCAGGTAGAGGATTTGGGTATCCCTTCTAATACTGGCCAAGAGCAGTTATTTCCCATCACTCACAACCCTGCAGAGCTAAAGTCTCAGTACACATCAACTAAATGTATGATAAGGGAGAAAGCACTTTTCATGGGCTACTTGTCTTCACGTCCTCCGATTAGCCACTCGGGAGCTTCTCTGATACAAATTTTGGGTGACCGCAGAAATGTGTGGGAGGGAAAAGAGAGGCAAATCTGGTGACAACGGCGCCGGTCTTAAGAGTGGGACTTGAACACTAAGCCAGAGCCGGGATCAGTGGGCAGCAGGGAACAGAAATGGGTAGCAGGGATGCGAGAAGGGTCCACAGCAAGGGGGGGGGGCGGGGAAGGGAGCACGCGAACAAAGAATGCTTCGGCCCATCAACTCGGGCTACCTTCCTTCCCAACGTTCACGCCCATGACAACGGCGGCCACCGCCAGGGACGCGCGGTTAAATCACTTCTCGCCAGAGACCCGGGCACCTCTGATAACGCCGGCCCAGCCCGCCCCGGTGCCGCTGTCCCCGGGCCTTACCTATCGAGATTTCCTGTGCGAAGGCCAGCGAGATGAGCAGCAGCGGCAACCCCACGGCGATGCACGTGACCATCTTGTCCACGGCCAGCTCCAGCCGCAGCCCCTTGAACTTGGGCTCCGAGGGCTCCTTCAGCAAAAAGTCTGAGAAGACGTACTCGGTGGCCAGGTGAGCAATGGCCATGGCTGCGGCGCACGGGGCTGGGCCAGGAAGGCTCGCAAGGGCAGGCCCGGGTACCGCCGGCGTCGGGAGGGCGGCGCGGTGCCTTCACCCGGTTACTGACTGGGCCCGCGGCTTTCGCTTTCCCTTTGCCGGCTCCCCGTTTGCTTCCACATCCCACTGGTCTTTGTGTCTCGAAGCGCCGCAGCTGTCTTCTCTGGGGGCCTGGCCTGGCGGGTCCCGGGATTGCTTCGGGCGCACGGGATCGCGCCTGCTCCTCCGCCGCGGGCCTGGGGCAGAGCCGCACCCGCAGGTCCCCGGGATGCGCGCGCCCGAGGACGCGAGACTCAACCGCGGAACAAAGCGCTAGCCTCGCCGCGGCTCTGCCGCTGCGCCCTGGCGACTTGGAGTTTCCGGAAGCTGAGGCGACGCGGGGCGGGTGGGCGCGGCAGCATCCCGCGACACTGGGATCCACCCCCAGCAAAGGGAACTTCCCGGCGAGCGGTACCTCGTCAAATCCTCGCGCCTCTCCCAACCTCATTCTCTCCACTTCCTGGCACCCGGGATTTTTGAAATCATTTCTGAAAGCGACCTGTTACCCAGTGGACAGGATGGCCCCCTTTTACGCCTCACCCCCAACATTTCTACGTGGCGGAATCAGGTTAAAAGGAGGTGCAAACGCTTCAAAGAGCAACGGGGCCCTAAAGGGCTATCGAGCGGGTTAGACCAAGCCGGTGCGGAAGAGGGAACGCTGGACTCTTCCAGAAGCACTGCGGGACTGGGAGGCGCGGGGTCAGTGGTGGTGAGCCCTGCGTCTGACTAGGTCTCAGGTGTCTGTGCTTAGCCTCCTGCTTTCCCCGTGGGAGCCTCGGTCTGGGAGCCAGCAGTGGGTGTCTGCGGGAAGCGGGTGTTGGGGGAGAGCTACTTCTGAACGACTTTCAGGTAGTGGATGCTGAGAAATAGTCAAGAGACGCTCTAATCAGCAACATTTGGGGCAGACAGCACCTTTGAACGTGAGGGCTCCTTGGGGCTGGGCTGCGCTTTCTGCTCTTTGTACATGGGCAGGTCCGTGCACGCAAGCCTCTTCTTTGTGCCCTCAACTGCCATATGTACATCTCCACCCTGCCCTGCCCTCTGAACCCTCATCCAATGGCCTGCACCACTCTCCACTTAGATGACTCACAAGACCAGGACCACACAATGGCCAGGACCGCAATCCTTATGCTTGTCTCAACCTGAACTCCAGTCTTCCCCATCTTGCTCAGTGCGCCGCCATCCACCGGGATGCCCAAAGCAGAAAACTGGAGGGCCCTGTGGAACATTGCAGTCTCTCCCCAGGTGCCATAACCAATTTCCAAATCCTGCGGCGTCTCTCTCCTAAATGTAGAAAATCTCATAGTTTTTCTCCACCTGCGCTGCCAACGCTCCTTGCCGCCATCCTGTCTCCTAACCGCATACAGGTTATGTACCCTGCAGGCCCGCAAGCCATTCTCCCCCATGGCTGCCAGAGGGAGCTTTTAAAAGCTCCTGTCTGATCCTTTCACTCCCCTACTTAAAGTGTACATTGTTTTTAGGATAAGATCCAAATTTCTTACCATGGCCACTGCCTGCCTTATCAGCTTCACTACTTTCCAGTCAGTTCTTCAAGTTAGCCAGCCCCATGCCTCCTCCAGACCTTCCCCTGCCCAAAACACTTCCACGGTAGCCTCTTTGCCTGGCCAACTCAGATTCACCCTCCTGATTTCTACTGGTTGTCACTTCCCAGGAGAGTCTTCCCTGAAAATGCTAAACTAGATTAGGTCCCTTTGTTAAATATTCTTGTAATACTAGCTGTGGGCCTTGGGAAAGTTACTTGCCCCTCCTGTACCTCAGTTTTTTCATCTGTAAAGTGTTTATACTGCTTAGGATTGAGATAAAGATCAAAAGAGTTAATATAGGGCTTCCCTCGTGGCACAGTGGTTGGGAGTCTGCCTGCCGATGCAGGGGACACGGGTTCGTGCCCCGGTCCGGGAAGATCCCACATGCCGCGGAGCGGCTGGGCCCGTGAGCCATGGCCACTGAGCCTGCGCGTCCGGAGCCTGTGCTCCGCAACGGGAGAGGCCACAACAGTGAGAGGCCCGCGTACCGCAAACAAACAAAAAAAAAAAGAGTTAATATGTGTAAAGCGCCTAGGACATTGCCCGGCAATTGATGAGTGCTATGTAAATGTTATCCATTACTGTTGCCCTCTATTTTTCCTTCTTAATGAAAATCACAATTATAATTCAACAAATATGTGTTTGTCCATTTATTTAACATTTGTCTCCCCCTTTATATGGTAAGCTTCATGAGGGCAGGTCTGCACCCATGTATACCAACCACTCTCATCTCCAGCACTTAGCACAAATGCCTGACACATAGTAGGTATTTTAATAAAGGTTTATTAAATGAAGGAAGATGAAAATCTTTCACTTTGAAAATTGTTTAAAAACAGGTGGCCCAACTTACATTCATTTTGCCATACATTCAACGCATGTATTAGAGGGTAGTGATGGGCCAGGTGTGGGCTCGATGGATGGGGAAGCAAAGATGAAGTGACGCATTCCATTTCCTTAAAGATCTCATGGCTTAGTAAGAGAAATAAGGTATGTGCACAATTAACTATGATACAGGTTAGAAAGTGTAAGTAATATTGAGAAATGTGGGGTATGCCAAGGGGTGTGCATAAAAAGATGGGGCCTGGTGGGATGCGTCCGTTTGTGGCAGGCAGAGCTGGCACAGGAACTTTCTAGGAGGGAGTGAAAGTGGGAAATAGGAAGTGGAGACCTTCCCATTAGGAAATGGGAAGTGGAGACCTCTGACACTGGTATAGGGAAGAGGAAGGTGAGGGAGACAAAAGTGAAGGGGTTGGGGCCGGAGAAGGTAGCCTGGAATTTTTTTTTCAGTAGGCATTAGAGAGGTTTTGGACGGGAGTAATATACAGAGAGCTGCGCTTTAGAAAGATGTCTTCCAGCCACATGTAGAGTGGATTGAAATGCAGAGTGGAGGTGGAGAGGCCAGGTAAGAGGCTGCTGAAATTTTGCACATGAGAAGTAATCAGAGCCCAAACTGGCCCCTTGTCTTTGAGAACAGACATGAATGGCGCAGAAAAGAGTGGTGGTACACCCCCAGCCTCCTGTCCGCATGCTGTGAGGCTCAGCACCTCTCCCACCCGGTGCCCCAGATGGCATCATCAGGGCACTGGCTGGGGAGGGGCTGACCATGACCCTAGTGGAGCCCCTGGCCAGAAAGGCCTGGAGCCGCCCCTCTCCCCTACATTAGGTGCTCAGCTGAGAGAAGAAGAATTAATTTTTCTGGTTGATTTTCTCTTGGGCCTGGGATGCTGGCCTGTGAAGGGCCTGGGGGGTGGCGGGACAACTCAGGAGGGAGCTGGGGGTGGTGGTGAGATAGCCCTGGGACCTGGGACCCTTTGCTGCAGTGCTGCAAAGCTTGCAGGTGGACATACCTCTCCTCAAGCTACAAAATACAAAGAAACTCTATGGGACTAAAAATAACTGTGTGCATGCACAGTTGAGGCAAATTCTGGACCAAAAGATACAAAAGACAAAAACAAAAACAACTCAGCTGCCACTTCTGAAGAGCAGGGAACAAAAACAGGGTGTTGGGAGCAAAAGCAGGGTACTGCGCATGCCTCCTGCACACAGCACCACCTAAGGGATGGGCAAGACACCCAAGCCACCCCTCTGGCCTGACCCCTGGACACACCCCTACCCTCACCCCATATGAGAGCAAGCAAGCAGGGGAACCTGTGGTTTGCTCTCACTTCCCCCTGCTACAGCAGCGGCCGCAATAAAGCCTTCCTGAATTTCTTGTCTGGCCTCTAGTCAATTTCTATTGATTGGGGAAGGCCAAGAACTCTGGTCGGTATCAGTGGAATAACCAGGTCTCCTCCAAGCCAACCCCACCCCCCACCCCCAGGGCCTGGGCCGGCGCTGGGCGGGGCTCTCCCCATTACCTCAGCCACAACGACAACGTGACCGTATTAACAAGGTACCGCCGAGCATATCAATAAAGATTATCCTGATTAAAAAAAAAAAAAAGTGGTGGTTAAAGGAGCCATTTTTCCTACTGCAAAAATCAGATCGAATAATCCAATGTGTGCCAAGTTTCTCTGGCAGGAAATGAGAAAGTAAGGGCCTGGGTTCAACTCCTGGACTGGCTACTTACTTGCTATGTGACCAAGGGTATATCACTGAGAATCTCTAAGTCTCAATGTCCTCATTTGCCAAATAAGGGTAAGACCGCCTACCTCATTGGGTTGTTCTAAGGATTACATGTGATCATATATGTAACAGTGCCTGCCACATCATGGCAGATTTTTTTTTAACTTCTTTATTGGAGTATAATTGCTTTACATTGTTGTGTTAGTTTCTGCTGTATAACAAAGTGAATCAGTAATACATATACATATATCCCCATATGCCCTCCCTCTTGCATTCCCCTCCCACCCACCCTATCCCACCCCTTTAGGTGGTCACACAGCACCGAGCTGACCTCCCTGTGCTATGCGGCTGCTTCCCACTAGCTATCTATTTTACATTTGGTAGTGTATATATGTCCATGCCACCCTCTCACGTTGTCCCAGTTTACCCTTCCCCCTCCCCAGGGCACTTAGCTTTTAATAGCTGTCACTACCAATCTCAGGAGTTTAAGGTGTCACATGACAGTATGTATAATGTTGCTTTTTTAAAAAATAAACTTTAATTTTTAGAACAGTTGCAGATTTACAGAAAAATTGAGTAGATGGTACAAGACACCTGTAGCGGTTTCCCCTATATGGTACATTTGGTACAATTAACAAACCAATATTGATAAATTTATATTAATTAAAGTCTAGTTTATTGAGATTTCCTTAATTTTTACCTACTATCCTTCTTCTGTTCTAGGATCCCATACAGGGATACCATATTATTTTTCGTTGTCTTGTCTCATTAGCTCCCCTTAGCCGTGAAAATTTCTTAGGATTTCCTTATTTTTGATGACATTGCTTTTTATAATTATAACATGCATTTAGGGATTAAATAACACATCCTCCTCCAAATCCTCCCTTCCCCCACTCCTTGTCCCAGTGTCAGTAGTTAGAAGGCCAAAGCAGCTGTGGGCTTCACAGCTATGGTGCCAGAACTGGTTTTTGTTTGCTTGGTATCCTCGACAATTGACATTTGAATATGAGCTCTTTCATGACCAAAATAGTCAAAGTCAAGATAGTTAAGCCCTGTTCTGCCTGTTCAGTTTATATATTCATTTATTCATTCAAGTAATATTTGCTGAGCAACTATTATGTATCTACACTATGGTCTGTGCTGGGGATGCAGCAGTGAGCAAAACAGGTCTGGGGTCCTTGCTTCCATGGAGCCTACATTTCAGTCAAAGAAGCAGACAAAAATCAAACTAACGAGTAAAATGGATATGTCCCGTGATATGTGCTACAAAGGAAAATAATGGAAATTGGAAATAACACTTTAGAAAGGGCAGTCTGGGGAGCTCACATCTGAAGTAGGAAAGGCAGGAAAGGGGATGAGGGTGCTAGAGAGAAAGAGCATTCCAGGCACAGAAAGCGGTAGGTGCAAAGGCTCTGAGGCAAGAAGGAACTAGCAGGGCACAGGAACTGATAAAAGCTGGAGCAGAGAAGAGCCAGAGATAAAGTTGGAGAGGTGGACATGTTGGGCAGCCAAATCGGTCTGAGTCTTACTGACGAAGGTAAGGAGTGTAGATATTATTGAAAGTGAAGTGGCAAGACAGTAAAGGAGATTCACCAGGGAAGTGATGTGATCAGATGTGGAAGAACACTGCTGCAGCTGTGTGGACTGTGGCTGGAAGGGACAGGAGTGACAAAGGGAGAGACTGGTTAGGGGACTGCTACCGTGATCTGCTTGAATAGGACTTGTAGTTTGCAACCCAAGGAGGAACACATTTTGAATTTATTAGCATAAAGGTGGTTTTCAGATCCATGAGGATGAGTGAAATAACCTATGGAGAGGGTGTAACAAATTACCACAAACTTCGTGGCACACGTTTATCCTCTAACGGTTCTGGAAATCTGAAGTCCGAAATCGGTTTCAATGGAATAAAATCAAGGTGCCAGCAGGACAAAGCTCCCTCCGGAGGCTCTTGTGGGGAATGCATTCCCATGCCTTTTCCAGCTTTATTTTTTTTTTTAACATCTTTATTGGCGTATAATTGCTTTACAATGGTGTGTTAGTTTCTGCTTTATAACAGAGTGAATCCGTTATACATATACATATGTTCCCTCTTGCATCTCCCTCCCTCCCACCCTCCCTATCCCACCTCTCTAGGTGGTCACAAAGCACCGAGCTGATCTCCCTGTGCCATGCGGCTGCTTCCCACTAGCTATCTATTTTACGTTTGGTAGTGTATATATGTCCAGCTTTTAGAGCAGCATTCCTCCATCTCCAAAGCTAGCAGCTCAGCATCTTACTTCAGTTGTCACAAAGCCTCCTTCTGTAGTCAAATCTCCCTCTGTCTCTATCTTATAAGAACATTTGTGATTACATTTAGGGCCAATCTAGGTAATCCAGGATAAACTTCCCATCTCAAGATTTTTAACTTAGTCATAGCTACAAAGTCTTTTTGCTATATAAGATAACATTCACAGGTTCAGGGACATGGAATCTATGGAGATATTATTCAGCACACCCCAGAGGGCAAAAGGGAGTAAAGGGCCCAGTTCAAGCCCTGGGTCATGCTAACATTTAAGTCAGAGGGAGAAGAAGGACCTAGCAAGAGACTGAGAGGGAATAGCCACTGAGGAAGAAGCAAGGCTGGCAGGTCATGTTGTAGAGCCAAGGAACTAGAGGGGGTCTAAAAGCAAGGAGCTGCCAATGGTTACTGAGATGTCAAGTAAAATAAAGATGGGGAAGAAGCCACAGGAAACGGAATCATTTCCATTATGATTATTATGGTTCTTATGGTTTTGATAACAGCAGATTGGGACGCAAAGTCGGGGTGGGGCAGGGCCCTCTAGATGGGAAGCCATTGGAATGGGTGGAGGGATGCATAGGGTGAGGTGATATAGACAATGTGTGGGCAGTACTTTCAGTTCTGCTATCAAGGGCCCAGAGAAGCTGGGTTGGAGGAGGTTATGGAGTTAAAGGCAATGGCTCTTTGTTTGTTTTCTATTTTTAATGAAGGGTATTTTTGATGACTTCATGCAAGAGGGAAAACTGAAAAGTGAGGGAATGAAGTTCTTGGGAAAGCAAGAAGGGATGAGGTCCAGAGTTAAGGGAGAGATTGGCCCTGCTAGGAGCAGGGACACTTCTTCTGTTGTAACAGGAGGAAAAGATGTGTATAAATGTGGTTGATTAGAATGAAGAAATGTGGTACATTTGAGGAAACAATGTCTGGGGAGAGTGTGTTATCTGTAGAGATATATTGTTACTTTGTTTCATTTCTTCTAACGAGTATAACTAGGATAGTTGGTAAATATCTAAAAGATAATTCTCCTTTAACTAAACGTCTGCTCCAGGTAAAATAAATTACCTATCACTGTACCTGGGGTAGGGGGTTGGAAAAAAAACATGCAAATAGCCATCTTTATGATATGTGAAACTTTATTAAAAAGAGAAACGGTATAATCAAACTACTTTGTGGTTTCATTTTCATTAAAAAAATAACCTAAGAGAAAAGGAAAAAACTTATAACTAAATAATTTGTTGTCTAGGTGAGTTATAAGTCTGTCATTTGTCATGATTATTATTATGAAATTATACAGCCTACACATGTCTGAAAACTGTAGAGCACGTACTACAAAATCTCATTACCAGTGGTTAGCAGGCTGGAATTCAAAATCCTTGGGTACCATGTTTGATATGACATTCAAGCAGATTATGAACAGAACTATTAGCATTCGCATCCTGTTTTATGTAAGACTATAGCCTATATCAAAATACCTGTTTCCCCTCACCAAGATGAAGATGAGAAGGTATGAAAAGTCCCTCCACCAGAGTATTTTTTAGGTCCTACTTGTTCACCTGGACAGCCAAATGATCCACTGTTAAGGCAGATGGACTAGTATCACTCATCTGGCAGCAGCGTGGGCTAAAGGCAATTTCTCAGTCTAGTAATAAATGTTGCTTTTATCAATCTTACACCTAAAGCTTAGGCATGCATATAGAGAGTATGGATTGCCTCGTAATGGGTTGAGTTTAGTTGTTCAATATTTTATTTTGTATTTGAGACTTGAAAACTGTAATACATATCTCAGAGCTGACTTGTTGGTTTGAAAAATTGCCACCAGGACAATTTTGCCTTTTCTTTTCTCTCCTCTTCCCATCAGAGGCTATGTTTTTAAGAGGCATGGACTCAAGGATTTTGTGAGATCCCTTCTCCTCCCAGCCAGTCAGCTGCATCGACTAATTCTTCCTGGTGTTTTTTTACATGATGAGACTGTCTTTATTCCATAAAAGATGGAGACTGGGGAAGATCCTCCTAACTGAATGAAAAATCAGACTCAAGATTCAAGGTCAGACTTGCCTCCTGCAAAGTCCTCCCTCCCCTTAGAAGCTCCCACTAAACTCTCAGGGAGTGTCTTGACTCACAGTGGGAGAACTAGCCTGCTATTTCAGATCCCAGCCCTCCACATTCTGAAATACAAATACAAATTCTCCAGCTGATTTTTGAAAATACAAGCATTGCCACAGAAACATCTTGTAAAAATGTGTAACATGAAGTGAGTCGTAAACATTTAAGTATCTCTACAGGTTTGCATCTCTACAGGCAGAATTTTAAAAAATGCATATAACTCTGCCTTTTATAGCAAACAGTGCACAAGCTATTTATATGAAAGAGGAAAATGCCAGGGGAGCTGGCTAAAACCTCCAAAAATTTCATTTGGTCAAATTCTATCAGCAGATACTGATTTAGACATTTTCATGAACTCCTCAGAAAGTTATTTTTCCTGGAACCACTAAGGGAAGCATGTTACATAACAACATTGAAAAATCAGCGCCGTTCAAGTTAGATGTCTGACGCAGGGTAACTCTTTCCCGAAATTGTCCATCTAGAGAATTTGACGGCTTGTTAAGGAAGCACTATCTAATCTAAGAATTATGAAAGAAAGAAAACAAAGATATCTTTCAGAGGGTCTTCCCACTTCAGCGAATTCATTCAGAGAACAGACTGGGTCAGTTTTCTCAGTCATGCCCACCCTTCCTTTTCTCTGTTTTATCCTGAGGATTATTCACAGCCCCTTAAAAATAAATAAATAAAAGCAAATTGCTTTGAACGTGTTCCAGAGGATCAGAGCCTGATCCAGGAACAGTGTCAGACTTCCTTGGTGAACGCGAACCTGGTCCATTTTCCCTACTGAGGAAGACGAGCAGGTCACAGAGCATCCGTGGGGAGCGCACAGGACTGGACTTCCTGATATGCCACCCGCTTCCTTGCAGAGCACAGTGTGAGGGAGAGAATCACCGTGACAACCAGAAGGAGGAGTCCGATGATGAAAAGGATGACCAAGGCTGCTTTGGCTCCTCTGGGACCCAGATTCTTGCCGAAGAAGTAGAGCTGCTCCTTGCCAGGTTCTTCTGCGCAAAAGAAAAGTAAGGTGTCAGGCCTCTGCCTTTCCCTGGGGAGTGAATACTGACCATTCACGTGCAGGATTGGGGGAGGGTATCAATACCATTAGAGGGCGCTGTGGCCGGGTGGGACGCTCCAGAAGGAGGCTTGGTGGAGTAAGGAATCCTGTTGTCTGGACAAAGAAGACAATTGGATGGTTTACAAACAATAGGAGTAGATTCTTTTCATGACATGAGTTGTTTCAGGAGTTATGTCATTTCACCAACAAAGACTTTATCCCACCAGTATCTGTAAGTCTTTGTTGGATACTCACTGTGCTACTTCATGCCAGTACACATGCTGTTCATACCCCATCCACATTGCAAGCTTCTGCTCACCTGTTAAGATTCATCTATGGAACCTTGGCTCATGTGTCCAAACTGTTAATCATTGCCTCCTGCTGCTGTCACTGAACCCTGCACTCTGCACTCTATCTTGGCATGTGTCATATTCTATTATGGTTAAATGTCTGTCTCTCTTACTTGACTCTGAGCTCCTTGGGGAGCTCATGCCTCCTATGTTCTCATGCCTCCTATTTTCAGGGTCTACAGGAAGCCTGGTGCTATCTAAGTCAGCATCACCGACAGATAACAGTACCGATGTTTCGAAGGACTGTGTAGGTTGTCTCCATGCCAGCATGGATGTGGTCAGATACATGACAATGTAATAACCATGTCCCTGGGTGATCCACAAACAGTTCAATGGTTTGGAATGTCCCGGGAAAGAGGTCATATACATCTTCTCGGTAAGATTTATCTATCTGTGGAAAGAAGGGAATAATAAGGATAAGAGCAGAAGTCAATAAAATCAAGAAGAGGAACATAATAAAGATAAATCAAAGAAACCATAAGCTCGTTCTTTGAACAGATCAATAAAATTGTTAAACCCTGTGGAAGCCAGCTTGTGATGGCCCCCAAGGATCCCTGCCTCCTGAAACTCATAACCTTTGTAGTCACCTCCTACATTGTCTGAGGGTTGGTCCTTGTAAGCAATAGCATATGGCAGAAGGCATGGCATTCTACTTCCAAGAGTCTTAGACCCTCTCTCTCACTCTCTCCCCTTGGATCATTCACTCTGGGGAAAGCCAGCTCCCATGTCATACCCACATGGTGAGGAACTGAAGCCTCTGGTCAATAGTCCTATGAGTGAGCTTGGAAGTGGATCATCCAGCCTCAGTCCAACCTGATGACTGTAGTTCCAGCTGACATCTTGACTGTAGCCTGATGAGAGGTGCTGATTCAGAACCAACTAACTAAACTATTTCCAGCCTAACCCAGAGAAATTGTGAGATAATAAGAGTGTGTTGTTTTAGGTCACTATGTTTTGGGGTGATGTGCTATGCAGCAATAGATAACTAATACAAACCTCTAGACAAACTGACCAAGGAAAACTTTAAAAAACACAAATTACAAATATCAGAGATGAAAGAGGAGATATCACTAAGACTTTATAGACATTAAAAAGGATAATAAAGGAATGTTATGAACAACTGTTTTGTCCATGAATTCTACAACTTAGATGGTATGGACAAGTTGCTTAAGATGAAAACTACCAAAGTTCACTCAAGAAGAAATAGATGACCTGAATAGATTATCTATTCAGATTAGATCTATTCAGGTTATCTGTTAAAGAAACTGAAATTATATCTATTAAAGAAACTGAAATTGTATTAAGACCTTCCAACAGATTAAACTCCAGGTCCAGATTGCTTCATTGGCAAATTCTACCAAACATTTAGAGAAAAAAATAATACCATTTCTAAAAAACTCTTCCAGAAAACAGAAGAGGACAGAACACTCCCAACTCATTTTATGAGGCCAGCATTAGCCCAATTCTAAAACCAGACATATAATTTACAAGAGAAGAAAGCCATAACCGATATTCTTTATGAACATATATGCAAAAATCCTTAACAAAACACTAGCAAACTAAATCCAGCAATATATAAAAAAGGATAGTGCATCATGACAAAGTAAGGTTTAGCGGGGAATGAAAAGCTGGTTCAACATTTGAAAATCAGTCAATGTAATTCACCAATAGACTAAAGAAAATAAAATATGATCATCGCAATAGATGCAGAAAAAATAGGATTTAACATCTGTTCATGATTAAAACCCTCAGCAAACCAAGAATAGAAGGAAACTTCTTCAACCTGGTAATGGGGTCTACAAAAACCTACAGCTCACTTTATATTCAATGGTGAGTGACTGAATGCTTTCCCCCTAAGATTAAGAATAAGGCAGGGATCTCTACTTTTGCCACTAATATTCAACATTTTACTGGAGATCCTGGCTAGTGCAATAACACCAAAAAGGAGCGGGGGCGGGGTGCATACAGATTGAAAATAAAGAAATAAAACCATCTCTATTCACAGACAACATGATTTGCCATGTAGGAACCCCCGCCCCCCAAAAATAACCGTCTACAAAAAGAAAATCTACAAAAGCTACTAGAATTTGTCAGCAAAGTTGCAGGATACAAGGTCAATTATACAAAAATCAGTTGTATTTCTATATACTGGCATGATAATTAGAAACTGAAATAAAAAGAATACCATTTACACTATCACCAAAACCCATGATATTGGTAATAATCT
This sequence comes from Pseudorca crassidens, assembly GCF_039906515.1. Classification (NCBI taxonomy): domain Eukaryota; kingdom Metazoa; phylum Chordata; class Mammalia; order Artiodactyla; family Delphinidae; genus Pseudorca; species Pseudorca crassidens. Next base: position 70,690,424 of record NC_090304.1, on the reverse strand, counting down.
AAAAAAATATATGCAAGATCTGTGTGATGACAACTACAAAACATTGATGAAAAAAATCAAAGAAGTTCTACCGATTCAATGCAATCTCAATCAAAATCCCAGCACAATTTTAAAAGCTGATTCTAAAATTTATATGGCAAAGATCTAGAACAGCCCAAACAATCACCATCTGATTTCAAGACTTTTTATTACACTAAAGCAATCAAGACAGTGTGGCATTTAAGAAAGGACAGGCATATAAATCAATGTAATAGAACAGAGAGCCCAGAAATAACCCACATGTATATGATCGATATGATTTTGACACAGAGGGAGAAAGGATAGTCTTTTTGCTGAAAGGTGATGGAAGAATTGGACGTCTAGGGACTTCCCTGGTGGTCCAGTGGTTAAGACTCCATGCTTCCAATGCAGGGGGCATGGGTTTGATCCCTGCTTGGGGAACTAAGATCCCACATGCCGTGGTGCAGCCAAAAAAAAAAAAAAGGAAGAAAGAAAGAAAAGAAAACTTGGATGTCTCTATGCAAAAAATAAACCTTGAACCACATATAAAAATTAAGATGGGGCTTCCCTGGTGGTGCAGTGGTTGAGAGTCCGCCTGCCGATGCAGGGGAAACGGGTTCATGCCCCGGTCCGGGAAGATCCCACATGCCGCAGAGCCGCTGGGCCCGTGAGCCATGGCCGCTGAGCCTGTGCGTCCGGAGCCTGTGCTCCGCAACGGGAGAGGCCACAACAGTGAGAGGCCCGCGTACCGCAAAAAAAAAAAAAAAAAAAAAAAATTAAGATGGACCAGAGACCTAAATATAAAACCTAAAACCATAAAACTTCTAGAAGAAAATCTTTGTGACCTTGAGTTAAACAAAGATTTCTTAGACATGACACCAAAAGCATGATCCATGAAAGAAAAAAAATGATAATTTGGACTATATCAAAATTAAGGATTTCTGCTCTTTGATAGATAATGTTAAGGGAATGAAAAGATAAGCCACAGACTAGGAGCAAATATTTACAGATCATATAGATAGAAAGGATTTGTATCCAGAATATATACAGCCCTCAAACTCACCAATAAGGAAACAAACAATCCAATTTAAAGATGGGCATAAAATTTGGACACCTCACCAAAGATTTACAGATGGCAGATGGTAGAAAAGATAATCAGTATCATAGCCATTAGGAAAATTCAAATAAAAAACGAGATACCAGAATATACTTAAATGTTTGGCTAAGAAAAAATAAAGTAAGAATGGAAGATACCAAGTGCTGATGTGGATGTAGTTGTGGTCAGGTGGTACTCTCATATATTTCTGGTAGGCGTGCAAAATGTACTGCCTCTGTGGAAAACAGTTTGGCAGGTTTCATAAAGTTAAGCATCTACTTACCACGTGGCCTAGCAATCCAACCCCTAGATATTTTCTCAAGGAAAATGAAAACTTATGTTCCCACAAAAGCTTGTACACAAAGGTTTATAATGACTTTATTTTTAGTAACCCCAAACTGGAAACAACCCAAATGTCCCTCAGTGGGGGATCGGATAAACAAACTGCAATACACCCATACAATGGAATATTGCTCAAAGATCGAATGGAAAAAATTGCCGTTACAGCAAGGTGGATGCAATTCAAATGCCAATACAAAATGAAACAAGCCAGACTCATAATGCTACAGACTGTATGATTTCATTTGTATGACATTTCAGAAAAGGCAAAACTATAGAGACAAAAAATAGTTCAGTGGTTGCCAGGGGTTAAACATAGGGAAGTAGACGACTCTAGAGGGGACAAAGGGGACATTTTAGGGGGTTGACAGAGGTGTTCCGTATTTTGATTAGTGTTGGTTACACCACTGTATGTGTTTATCACAACAGAACTGTATACTAAGTAGCGTGCGTTTTACTCAGTGTAAACTATAGCTTAATTTAAAATATTTATGTATGTATATAAAATAATTTTTATATGTATGTAAAATAATTGTATGATTTTATAAATTTTACTAAATTTTATATATTTTAATATAATTTTAAAAATGCGGATTGAAAAAGCCAAGTTCTGAAAAGCAGCATAGCCATTTAATATGTGAAACTAAAATCATTGTAGGTTTAAGATACTTGGGATCTTAAACTGTGTTGAATGAATATACAGAGGGGAGAGGATAGTAGATGTTTCATTAGTCGCTGTTCATTCCTGTATAATTGGAAAAGGAGCAGCGCAGGTTTTCCCTGCAGATTAGATGTGATTATTCTTTTCTATTCTACTTCCTTGTAGACTGCACAGCTCTTGAGATGACAGAATATTTGGACCTTATCCCTGAGATTCTGATTCATCAGGTCTGGGGTGGGGCCTGGCAATCTGCTTCTTCAATGGCTCCCCACGTGATTCAGCACAGCCAGCACCACCCATACGGTGTAGCTTGATGCTCGAAAGGCAGAAAGCCACACATGGTCCAGCCCAGCCCACTAGGGCAAAAGTCAAGGTAAAATTTGGGGCCCAAGCCAAAGCTTGAAATATCTCCTTTACTAGAGAGGACTATTCTGTTGGCTAATCACACAGAAAAGAAATGGAAAAAGGGAAGGGAAGGAGAAAAGAAAAAAAAATAAAAGAGGAAAAGGGACAAAATACTATGGGTACTTTCATATACGATACTCCAGGGTGGTCAGAATTATTCCCATATAACTGATGAGAAAACTCATCTGAAGCTCAGAGGTTTTTTTACTGTTGTGGCCTCTCCCGTTGCGGAGCGCAGGCTCTGGACGCGCGGGCTCAGCGGCCATGGCTCACGGGCCCAGCCGCTCCGCGGCATGTGGGATCTTCCCAGACCGGGGCACGAACCCGTGTCCCCTGCATCGGCAGGCGGACTCTCAACCACTGAGCCACCAGGGAAGCGCTCAGAGGTTTGTTTTTTTTTTTTTACAAGCATAATAAAATACATATTAAGAAATATCTACCAGTGGAAGGATACAATCATATTTTTCTGTTCCATTCTCTAATATTCACTAACACCCCTCACAAGCCTTATTGCCAAATAACTCTCTTTTCACAATGGAAATATATTGAATCTGTTAGTAAGTCTTCCTCAAAACACTTTTCTTACACTTACCTTGAAAAGAAAGCTCTCAGCATGATAATGAATGGTGTGTATGTCCACTTCACTTCCTATTCCTAATAGATACCAGTTTGTCATTGTATTTTCTTTCATGATGAGGCCATGGAGATTCCCAAAAATCTTTCCATTAATAGCTAAGAAGGTAAAAAGAGAACAGCCTTTGATTAGTGATGATTACTTAATCTGGTTTTAGAACTGATTCAAGAAGATCTTTAGGTCACCCATATTTTCGTCTGCCTGGTAAACATGTAATAATCTCACTCACACTTGCCAATGTCCCCACCATCTAAGACCCTAAATTCAGAGTACTAAGAAATCCCTATAAAAGATAGCCAGAAAAGAGAAATAGTAGTTTGTTTTTAAAAGCTATCTCTTGGGTAGCAGTACATGTTGGTTGGAACATGCCAAATAGGCATATTCCCTTTATGGGGTGGATTACCGCCTCATGTGTGAGGTCGCCAGATTTATACCGTTCTACAGTTGAGTGGACAAAAGCCAGAGAATTAAGTTTATATAAATCAAAACTGAAGCAATTAAAAGGTATTTCCTTAATATTTCACTTTCTGAGAACTAGTTTGGGGCAAGTTCCTAAACCTGGCTGAATCTCCAAAAAAAGGAAAACTTCACATGGGCTGAACCCATGATCTGACAATTACTAAAGCAAGCTCAAGTTGGGCTGACATGGCGGGGACGTTCACTCCTCCGCTTTCTACTAACTTTTTATTCTTTGCATCATGACACAACCAAATGAGTTACATTCATTAAAAAGAGAGAGCCTACTAAGAAACCTTTGGGAGAGGGAGGCAAAATTGTAGGGGAAAGAGTAGCTGAATCAGAGATCAGGCTACTATATTCTAATCAATGTTAGCAATTAACTAGCTTTGTTATCTTGGGCAAGACCTATGTTTTTGCACACTTTTGGCCAAAGGTAGATCTCGGTGAGAGAGGATAGGTATGTCAATTAGAACACATTACTTACACTTAAAAAAAAGAAGTACCTTAAATTTCAAAGAATTAAATAACATAGACACATTAAAACAGAAATTTGGTGATGGTGTTTCATGTTCCAGAGACAGTTAAACCAGCCCCTCAAATTTGATCAACTAGAAGTTATCCTGTATTCTTACAGAAATATACCAAAAAGTGATAATTCATTTCCTAGGAATTACTTTACAGTCTGATAGTTTAGGGATCCCAGCATTCAGAGATACAGCTCCCTAAACAGTTGGTCCAAAACCTCATTGGATCTTGCGGGCAGCCAATAAATGGCTTGTCTGGTTCCCTCTGAAGGAAGGCTTTAGAGGACTTTCTTCAGTCCAGGTGCCCCTGGGAATAAAGAAGGGCTCAGAGAGGGAGGCTGGGACCTTGCACAGATTTCTATGAGCTTGTCTCCTTTTTAAACCTGTGATATACCATGCATTTTGTTGCTCTCCTCAAAATCATCAGAGGGTTTAAAATCTTGTGGATCTTTATGAAGATACTTCTTAATATTGTCATCCAGATACCAGGATTCATTCTCATTAAATACCAAAAACAAGAGAACAAATTCAGAGTCAACGTCGCTTCTTCTTCCCTTTTCATTCAACACTCCTTCCCTGCATGTAATCAGAGGACCCATCAAACCACTATAGGTATCCTGAAAGAAAAATAAACTGAATTAGAAGAGCCTTTGAATAATTTAATAACACTGATTATTTGCTTGTAAGAAAGTCATTGTAAAAATACTAAAAGACTATTGACCAAGGAATAAGTACTAAGAAATCCTGAAGAATAGGGTGATCTTTGTGAAAATTTAGGACTATTTCTAAAAATTTGCTAACAGTGAGCGCTTTTTTTTTTTTTTTTTTTTTTTTTTGCCGTACGCGGGCCTCTCGCTGTTGTGGCCTCTCCCGTTGCGGAGCACAGGCTCCGGATGCGCAGGCCCAGGGACCATGGCTCACGGGCCCAGCTGCTCCGCGGCATGTGGGATCTTCCCGGGCCGGGGCACGAACTCGTGTCCCCTGCATCGGCAGGCGGACTCTCAACCACTGCGCCACCAGGGAAGCCCAAGAGTGAGCTTTTTGAGGGCTGAGGCTGTGTCCTTCACTCATAGCTGAGTCTCCAGAGCAGAGCCCAATGTCTACTACATAGAAGGTGTTAAATAAATATTTCTTGAATAAACAAATGCTTATTTTTATTTTCCTGTGTGCTTTTCAAGTGAGACTGTATTTTTTTATAGAAGTGTAGTTCATTTACAATGTTGTGTTAGTTTCAGGTGTATAGCACAGTGATTCAGTTATGCATATATACATATATATATATAAATATATAATATTCTTTTTCAGATTTTTTCCATTATAGGTTATTACAAGATGTTGAATATAGTTCTCTGTGCTATACATTAGGTGCTTGTTTATCTATTTTATATGTAGTGTGTATCTGTTAATCCCAAACTCCTAATTTATCCCCCACCCCCGCTTTCCCCTTCGGTAACCATAAGTTTGTTTGCTATGTCTGTGAGTCTATTTCTGTTTTGTAAATATGTTCATTTGTATCATTTTTTTTAGATTCCACATACAAGTGATACCGTATGATATTTGTCTTTGTCTGTCTGGCTTACTTCACTTAGTATGATCATCTCTAGTTCCACCCATGTTGCTGCAAATGATGTTATTTCATTCTTTTTAATTACTGAGTAATATTCCATTGTGTGTGTGTGTGTGTGTGTGTGTGTGTACACCACATCTTCTTTATCCATTCATCTGTTGATAGACATTTAGGTTGCTTCCATGCCTTGGCTATTGTAAATAGTGCTACTATGAACATTGGGGTGCATGTATCTTTTTGAATTAGAGTTTTCATCTTTTCTGGATATATACCCAATAGTGGGATTGCTGGGTCATATGGTAACTGTATTTTTAGTTTTTTAAGGAACCTCCATACTGTTCTCCATAGTGGCTGCACCAATTCACATTCCCACCAACAGTGAAGGAGGGTTCCCTTTTCTCCACACCCTCTCCAGCATTTATTATTTGTAGACTTTTTGATGATGGCCATTTTGACTGGTGTGAGGTGAAACCCAAGTGAGACTGTATTTATAGGTATATACAGATGCTTATATTCCACATCGTATGGGTAAAAGTTAGCTGGATGATTTAGGAATTGATATGAGCCCATGGATGACTTCCATGTCAACTTACTCAGCCCTGAGATTTCTTTTGATGGAAAACTCCCACATTTTCAACTGCATATTAGCTATTCTACCTGGATGTACCTCTTGCAATAATTCAATCTGCTAAGCATTTCTAAAGTGAATTTTAGTATTTCCCTCAAACCATTTCCTTCTCCTGAATTCTCTATTTCTGCTAATAGCACTATGATATTCCTTGTCATTTAGTTCAGGAAACTTGATTTCAGTGTTTACTTCCTCCATCTTCCTCACTCCATCCCATCTCATTTGCTATCAAATCTTACATTTCTTTTCCCTTCACAATGCCTCTCCATTCTGTAACTCCCTTTCCATTCTATCTGCCATCCTTCTAGTGTAGGATATTAATACCTCACCCTGGACTAGAAATTGGCTCCTCTCTGGTCTCTGCTCTCCGCACCTCCAGCGCATCCTGTTGACAACCATCAGATTAATGTCATCACTCCCATATCTAGAGGTCTTCAGTGACTTTCCAGTGATGGTCCTACTGAATAAAAGACTAATCCTCGACAGGACCTGAAGCCCCTCATGTGCTCTCCCAGTGGACTTTTCTAGCTTATGCTCCCTTGCTGCTTTCCTTTTCTACCCTAGATGATAGCCGCATGGGACTGTCAACGTTTCCCAAACACACCTTCTACTTCCCTATTTTCAGCTTGACTCATGATGTTTTCTCTTCCTAGACTCTCTTCCCAATGCCTCCTCTATAGCCCTGCACTCCTATAAAACTCACCAGATTCAGAGTTGTAGTATCATTATGGGTGTGTACACGTATTATTTTCCCCGAAGATGATAAGTTCCTTCAAGACAAGAATATTTGCAGCCCTCATAGTACTTGGTGGGGTCATTTGCACATCACAAGGGCTCAATAAATATTTGCTGGGATGCACAAAGGAACCAACGCATAAATGTGGGTTTCCCATAATTCTAATATGTAAGTTTTTTTTTCAAGGGTCTGGTATGTTTCTCCTGAACTCTTGTGCTCTCCAATACAACTCAAGGACATTAATGCAGCCATCTAATATTTAAAATGAAGACTAAGATAATCCCTCACTTTTTAGAATAATGGGCAATGTTTACATTTTATATCAGATATGACCTTAATTTGGACTTCAATTTATGAAGTATAATTCTAGACTAGTTGTTTTATATACACATACCTGATTCAAGTTCAATATTGAATCTTTGCCTTTAATTTCTAAGTAAAGTTAGCCTATTTATCATTCAAATATTTTGTAGTTTCAGTTACCAAGTTTACTTGGAGTGTGTTTTCTTTCCTGAGCCCTTTTTCACACATCAAAAACCATGGTATAAATTAAATTAAAAATATATATTTATTTATGATTATCTATTTTACATATCCACTCTTGCTTCAAACTACCTTGTAAGTTCTAAATTTCGTAATTGAAACATTGAGATTTTATTTTTTTCCCCGTATACTTTACATCAAGTGTCGGCAAACTTTGTTTTTGTAAAGCACCAGATAGCAAGTATTTTTTACTGTGTGACCCATACCATTTCCATCACAACTACTCAACTTCATCATCAATAATGCAAACAAACAGGCATGGCCATAGTTTGAGACCCCTGCTCTAAACCAATACATCTCTTCACATATACCCACCATAGTTGTGATAACTTGAAGAGTCAGCTTAAAGCCACATCACTTTGAGCAATTTGGTGGCTCTCTCCACCTTACCTTCACAAAGTTTACTGTTGAATAGTAAACCCATGGAATACAATTTGGGTCAGACGGCCCTGGACCGGACCTTTTAGGGACATTCCATCTGTAAGTTTTTATTTCTCCTGAAACAAATGAGAAGAAATAGAAAAAATTTTTGTTCATGTTACCTCTGTTCCAGACAATTTATCTGAAGAAATACAAAGAGATTCTTCGTATATTTTGGTTAAAGTTTATTGCTGAGTAGAATTGCCCATTCATTAGAAATGTTCCCATTAAATTCACATCTTGATTTTATGCAGGTTCAAAATGATAGATTTTCATTTCAGACTATAGCCTTCCATCTTAGTTTGCCTTTTCTATTATCAGCTGATGTTTATTCAGGAAATGAAGACTTATTTTACACCTCAATGTTTCTTTCCTCAAATTTTGTACCTTTTTCCTAAGAGTTATGCTTGAGCATGCTTGAGTTACTATGGGCCTCAGCCTTGGCTTCTTGTGGAATCAGCAGGGAGCTTTGTAAACTCTCACTGCTCAGGCCTTATCCCAAACCAATGAAATTAGAGTATCTGGGATCTGGTACTAGGGTACCAGTATATTCCTTAAGCTTCTCAGGTGATTCTAATGTGCAGGCAGGTGAGATCTAGTTGGAACCAGAGAGAACCAGAGAGGCCTAGTTTCAAATCCCAACCCTAATGACTTGTTTTCACTCAACCTTGACAAGCTACTTAATCTCACTGACTTTTAGTTTCCTTATTTGTAAAGTGGATTAGTTATGCCAGTTTTCAAATTGTTGTGAGGATTAAATGAAATAAAATACCTAGAATAGTGCCTCACATTGAAGGAAGTCAATAATTGCTAATTTGTATGTATACTAATAACAAATACATGCACTCCCTCTTGTGAGGCCCCATATCTGTCCCTGGGGCTGACCCAGAGCCTTGCAAAGGAGTCATAAACATATTCATGAATTATCAAGATAATCACATTGTAAAAGGCTCATTTAAATTGTTATCTCCTTTTGAACTGTGTCCCTTCCCCACCCTATCAGGACAAGCAACCTACAGCTGAATGTGAGCCACAAAGCAAAACAAAAGTAATGCTTACATGAAACTTTGCTCCAGGTTTGCTCATGCACCAGTTGGTTAGCGATATAATTTTAGGTCTAGTTTCCATGATTTTCATTATAGCCCCTATGTCTTGGTAATCACAAGATAAACAACTGATATTTAGCTTTCTAAATGCAAGTGACTACAGGGATGGTGTTAAAGTTGAAACAATCCATCGTCTACCCCAGCTGGGAGCCCACCTCTCAACAAAAAGAGGATGCTAAGTAAATGTTTGTTGAGTGATTTAATAAAAAGGAGAAGAAGAAGAAGAGGAAGGAGGAGAAGAAGGAGGAGAGGAAGAGGAAGGAGGAGAAGAAGAAAGAGAAGAAGAAGGAGGAGGAGGAGGAAAGGAGAAGGGGAAAGGGAGGAGGAGGAGAAAGTGGGGAAAGAGGAGGGAGGGGGAGGGGAGGGGAGGGGAGGGGAGGGGGAGGAGGGGAGGGGGAGGGGAGGGGGAGGAGGGGAGGGGGAGGAGGGGAGGGGGAGGGGAGGGGAGGGGGAGGGGAGGGGAGGGGAGGGGGAGGAGGGGAGGGGAGGGGAGGGGGAGGGGAGGGGGAGGGGGAGGGGGAGGGGGAGGGGAGGGGAGGGGGAGGGGAGGGGAGGGGGAGGGGGAGGAGAAAACTGATAGGGGCTTACTTTTCTTAAAATGCTAGTTTGCTCTCTTCATCGCATGCATGCCCTGATTAAACTTTCTTCTCCAAGTTGCCTGGACTTCCTGCACAAGGTTAGTTTATTGCTCCTACATCTAATCTCTGGGTTCTTCCAAATCTTTCTGCTTTATTAGAGACCCTTGTGGGGACTGAATCCCTCCGAGTTCCAGTAAAAAAATAGTAATAATTTCTCCTTTGCCATGCTCTAAACATTTTTCTCCCTACTCTCATAACCCTCACATCTAGGACTCTTGGAAGGCCAGTCAGCATAGAGAAGTTGTGTCCCTTGCCACTCCTCACCACCAGGGCACAACAGCCTGGGAGGGGTCACACCAACTTGCCCACAGCCCTACCAGAGCTCCCCACTCCCCACGGCTAATAGGCACCTTTCTTCCTCCCTCTAGAGTTGCTTTCAACCATCAAAAATAAATATATTTAATAGCTTTTTTGATCCATTTTAAACCATTTTCCTCTTCATCAAAGCAAGACACATCCATTAGAGAAAACCTAGAAGGTATAAAAAATGTGAGGAAGTAGAAAAGATGATCACTCTGCTGTTTAAAATACCACCACAAAGATAAAACCATTATTAACATTTTGGCTTATTTCCCTTCTGGTCTTTCTTCTATGCTTGTATTTTGCTTAACAAGTCTTTCCCATGTTATTAAAACTTTCTTAAATGTCATTTAATGATTGTACAATGGTCCATTCTAAGAATATTCCAAAATTGACTATTTCTCTGTAGATAGACATTTAGATGTTCATGAGAAGTTTCTTGAAGCAGCTTCTGATACTGGGAGTAGGGAGTGGCAGAAGTTGGAATAGTAGCCAATAATGATTTTCCTTCCCACAACCCAACCTTGAATAGATACCTTGCTAACCTTTTCTCGTGATGCGTTAGATTGTTTTCTTTTCTTTATACCTATTTAAATTTTTTAAAATTTATATGACCTTTATTGCAATTATATAGGATTATTATAATGCTACTATGTATTCATCAGAGGTAAAATGGAATATAACTCCCCTGTAATTATACCTATGGTTGCTATCAATTTCATAACTGAAGGTCACAGGGGCTCTTGACATTTATCACAAGCACACTTTAACTGTGTAAATATTATGGAAGCTCCTTAAATTGTGAGCTCTTCTCTCCCTTCAATGCATCTTTTAAAAGCCAGCTGGAGTTCTATCTCCTTTATAAAGCCTTCCCTAATTGTTCCTAATTAGACAATCAGTCTTCACGGGTTTTCCTTCTCTGAAATTTTATCAACACTCTCAGATATATTCTTGAAATTCTTCACCACTTAGAATTTCATCTTGCATAAATGATTCATCTTTTTTTCTTTCAAACTCATTTTAAGCATCTTGAGAGAAATGTGTGGTTAAGAGCTCAGGTCCTGAAGTCAAACAAACTGAGTTCCGCTATTACTAACGTCTGACGTGGTTAAGTTCCTTACTCCTCTTTGCTTCAGTCACCTGTTAAATGGGCATAACTACCATACTTCATCAATTACAGGATGCACATTTTTCAGAGTTTAGCACATCTGATGTCAGGATGCATCTTTCAATCAGTGGCATGTTAAAGTTTAATTGGCAGCATGTTTTTTCTTTTCTTTCTTTAGTAACAGATAAAGTAATCATGGCCATTACAATTGATGGTATCAGGTTAAATGAAATATGTTAGTGTCTACCTCCCCGGGTTATTTTAAGGATAAATGAGTTTAAAAATTTTTGTTTTAAATGTAAAAGCTGGCACAATGTTAACACTGAATATGTGTTAGCTGTTATGTCTTAATACCCTTTAAGGTTCCTAATGGAGCTGTAGGAGCTCCATAAGCACTTGGTCATTGGGTGAATGGTGATTTCATATTGGGGTAATGGTTGGAACACATTGACATTACAATGAGCTCTCCAAAACCCTTCAGAGTTCAGAAAAGATCAGAGAAGAGTTGAGTCTGAAGTATTCATCGGGATGGAGCAGATCTGTGGGGCAAGTTACCTGGCTTTGTGACAGGCACTGGGAGTCCCTTCCCACTCTCCATGTCCTCCACTCCGTGAGCTGAGATGGAGTAGGGCCGACTGGCCTTGTTCATAAATATGATCAGGATGGAGTCGCCCACCTCAGCATGAATCATTGGGCCTGAAGGCAAAACACAGACCTGTGTGCATTGTCCTTGCTCTTTTCAACATTGGTGTAATTTACATGTAGGTAGTATTTGACAAAATAAACGAAGGTTAGCACCGTTATTAGTGTATTTCCTCCAGAGGGAGATATTGATAGCATTAAATATCACGTCATGTTTGGCGATTGCACCAGCCTGGGTTCAAATCCTGCCTCCTTTACTTACTTATTGGAGAGGGCTTGAGTAAGTTAAGTGACCTGAGTCAACTTCCTTATCTGTAACATGAGTTTAATAACACCTTTCTCAGAGGGTTACAGTAAGGATTGAAGCACAGTAAATACTCAATAAATGCTTAAACTTTTATATTGCTGAGACATACTCTCCAGGAAAAGCTATAGCCACAGGACATGGTGACTTTTTTTGTTTGTTTGTTTGTTTTTATTTCAGAAACAAGTGCCCGTTTTGTTATCATTAAGGGATTGGAAAACAAATGACTATGAAAATATAATGTCAATTTAAAAATTTTAAATTAAAATATATGTATATTTTATATATATAATTCCATGCATACTAATGATGTAGGATATGGTGACTTTCAGTTGTAATCCCTCTGTGTGTAACCTTTGGTAAGCCTAAAACTACTCATTATCTGGTTAATGGATATAATAGTGAAGATACAATGAAATGATGTGTATAAAAGGGATTGCTAAGATAACAAAATTAAAACATATGTATTGATGTATGACCAATACAGTGATTTCACTAATGCATGTCCAAATGTCCAATGCTGTTTCTCAGTATTTGGATACCTGCATGAGACATGTGCTTTTCAGCACCTCATGTGTACACATTTCTGTTACAAGCAACCAGCCTGAGTGCCAGTGGAAATAGGCCCACACATCTCTGAAGAGGCCTGCACCCACATTACTGTGGGATGACCCTCACCTATGACAGGTGCCTCTTGGTGCCCAGAATGTGCCACAAACCTAGTTTGCTCAGCCACACTGACAAAGTATCATACACAAAGGGGTCTGCACAAGGCATTGCCTGAGAGAGGTGGAAACAGACTTCCATCTTGGAAGCACATCAGACCCAATCTCAGTGGTTCTCAATATGTATTTGCATTCCACATTCATAGGGAGATATACCACGGTTGAGAGTCAGACCACACCCATCCATTCTTCACTGGTTCAAACCATGGTTTTAATTGCTCTTCTGAGAAATGTAGTTGGCTGTCCGTATGAGTGGATGCAGAGTCCATGAATACGGAGGGCCGACAGCACTAAGCCATTTAATATAAGAGACTTGAGCATCTGGGTACCCATGGAGGTCCTGGAACAAATCCCCTGTGGATACCAAGGGATAACCTTACTGACGAAAGGCCTAAATAAATCTAAAATTTGTTGGACTATTATTGTCTTCAGAAGAAATATTTAGTATGAATCAGAAAGTGTCTGAAAAGCACTCTTTTAATGATAAATCTAGAAAAGAAAAATCTAGGCATGTTTTTAAGCAGTAGTTTGGGGTAGAGTTACAGATGGGGCATGTGCATACATATGTTAAGATCACTATTTATGTATACACGACCACGTAAATTGCACATGCCTTGCTGGATTGGTGAGAGGGAGCAGATGCTTTCTGATTTACCGCCTGGTGGGTCACAGGGAACAGTAATGACCAGAGGCGGGCCTGTCCTGTGCCCTTTGCAGCTTCAGGAATGCAGACCTCTCCCTGAGCTGCAGAAAATGAATAGATGGGCCTCCCGCTCCACTGGCTGAAGTGCTGCTGGGCTTGCCTCTGATGAAGTCGCTGGTTTGTGTCATTTTACTGAGCAAACCAAACCGGGGCTCTTGGGGGGTGGGGGTGCAGCCCAGCCGCCTCCGCAAGATCAGCACCCTTTCTTCAGAGATCTGTCCACACACACGGCTCAAAAGAAGGAATGTTCCCGTGGGAGATTACTCATTTGGTATGACAAACAAGCTTGGGAGCTGATGTTAATAGATGGTGAAGATGGACGGGCTGTCTCATAATTTATGAATCTAGTAACCTCGTGGTGCCTTATTTTAATAATAAAACACATTACAGCCTTACTATTTATATAAGTTGCCTTGTACTTTTAAAAATGGAGACGGATTTCTAAAAGTCCTCTAGATTAGCCCTCTGCTTTAAGATGGCATCTTCGTAATGGAGTCAGGTTTGGTGATGCTCAGGTGAAGAAAAGTGGGGAAGGTTAGCAGGAAGAGCTTATCTGACCTCCAGGTCAGGTAGCCCACACAGGCAGAGTCGGTTCTGAGAAGGCCAGGAGTTAGGGCCCCTGGAACTGAATCTAGGCCGTTCACCCAAGCACCTCTCTTAAGTAAGGGGTTCCTCTTTTGTCAGAATGATTTTCATGGTGTGTTGGTAAGGCGCTGTGCATGGATGATTGAGAACTTTGGTGAAGTTATGCAAACACTCTGCCTGCTGTTCTGAGGCATCAGCTTGTTTCAGATGAAAATTTCCTGGCTCAGCAGAGGGGTGGCAAAGGAACTTCAGGGCAACAGGTACTGGTTAGACTGCCCTGATGATATGAATTCCTGTTTGCGCATCATCTGGTAGTCTTCTTACGGCTACTGTTTGTATGAGCCGAGCATGCAGCACACTCCCTGATAACGGGAGAGCAGGAAGTTGACCTACTTGGATGAATGCAGTCAGGCTGCTCTGTTCCTTCCATCCCTTCTTGGGCAGAAGTCTAACCAGACGTGTGTGTGTGTGTGTGTGTGTGTGTGTGTGTGTGTGTGTGTGTGCTGGCAGTGCACGGCTGCGATCTGTGCCATACCCAGGAGTGCCAAGTGTTCCTCTTGTGGCGGTTGGGCTTTGATCTCCACAAATTCTCCATTGGTGTATTCCCTGTAAACCACTTTCTTGTACTGAGAGCCAATCCAGTTTTCAGTGTGGTTCATAAATATATCTCCATGTCTGCAAATCAGAAGCAACAGGAATTAAAGTTGTTAGAGGGTAAGAAAATCCTTGAGTGCTTCTGCATGATTCGGGGGTGCACTGGAGCAGTGCTTCCCAAATTTGGCAGCAATCAGGATCTCTGTGGGGAGCTGGTTTTTTGTACCAGGCTCTCAGGGAGTGGGACCAGGATTCTGCATTTGAAAGCATCTCTGGGTGCTCAGATGTAGGCAGTCCGGCACTGGACTATGGTCCACTCTTGGGAACCATTGCTCTAAAGCCCTACTGGCACTCAATCCCTGACCAGCTTTAGTTAGAGACTCATAAGAGCCCTTTGAGGTTGCACTTCTCTTCTTGGAACTAACTAACCTCACCCACATGCTCACCCATGCACATACACACACATTCTACCACCCTGCATTCCTCCAGATTTTATATGTCTCATTCTGTACCTTGTTATGCTTTTCCATTTTAAAGAGCTCAAGAAAGTCTGTGGGTTGTGTATTGTGCATATACATACAAATAGATACATATATTTTGGCCATGTTGCACGGCTTGCAGGATCTTAGTTCCCTGATCAGGGATTGAACCTGGACCCCAACTGTGAGAGTGCAGAGTCCTAATCACTGGACCATCAGGGAATTCCCTAAATAGAGATACAATTGATTCTTGTTATTCACAGTAGTTACATTCTAGAGAGTCACCCCAAACACTGAATGAACAAATACTGAACCATTTTTCCTAGGGGAAACACCGGGTTAGGTTCCTTCGAACCTCGGGTCACAATATTTTCATCAACAGATCAATATATAACCTTGTTTGATGTGTGTTTCTGTTTAAAGGCATCTTATGCAATAGATATTGCTGATCCATAAATACTGAACTCATGGCCAATAGTACTATGACTCATGCCTGAATGAAGCTTATCTAGCACCTGTATTTACTCTGTAAGGGCACATTACAGCCTTCCCGTGCTAAGGGACCCTAGACAGCACTTCAGTCCCAAGCTGGGGGAGCCATTTTAAACAGCTAAATCACCAACAGAAAGCACAAAGAAGAAAAAAAAAGTGGCACTAAATAGATGACCAAGAGGACACTTGTTTCTGTAGGAGAGCTGAAACAAGAAGGCAGAAGGACGCATTGTTGGTTTGACCTCTGCTGGGAATGTGAACATCAAGGGACATACATTTTTTACTGCTTTATTCATATCTGCAAGTGACCACAAAAGCACCACAAGAATTGACTTGGGGGTTACAGATAAATTTCAGCGAGTAGGCAAATTCACACACATGGAATCTGCAAATAATGAGGATCAACGATATATTTTATCTAGCACCAAGCTAGATCATCACAGAAGATAGAAACAAATCTATTGACTTTATCTCCAAATATAGTGTGTCTCATATCCTTCCATTTCCCTACTATTAAACTGCCGACACTCTAAGCCACCTACCTAATCTAATCACTTACCTGTATTAACTGGAATCGTTCCTAGCCATGTTCTCTGCCTCCAGTGCTCCTTTCCTCTCTCTATTCTCTACTCCAGGGGTCCCCAACCCCTGGGCCACAGACCGGTACGGTACTGGTCCGCGACCTGTTAGGAACCGGGCCACAGAGCAGGAGGTGAGCGGCAGGCAAGCAAGCGAAGCTTCATCTGCCGCTCCCCATCGCTCCCCATCGCTTGCGTTACTGCCTGAACTATCCACCCGCCTTCCCCCTTTCGTGGAAGAATTATCTTCCACGAAACCGGTCCTTAGTGCCGAAAAGGTTGGGGACCGCTGCTCCACACTGCAGGCAGAGTGATCCTAAGCCACAAATTTGAACATGTTGGTTGGTCCTTGTGGAAAAGCTTTTTAAGGCTTCCCACTGGCAGACTCCTCAATTTAGCTCTCATACCCTTTCCCTATCTGCCTCTGCCAACCTCCCAAACCTGGTTTCCTATCATTGCCCCCCACATGCCCTATGCTCATACCATTCTAAACATTCACTCTCTTGAGCTCCACGTGCCCTCCACTCCTCCAGGCACCCACTTGCTGCCTTCCTGTGCTGAGAGCACACTTCCACCTCTTCAACTGACCCTCTCTTCATGTCCCAGCTCAAAGACTACTTCTTCCCAGAAGCTTTCCCTGATCACTTAACCTCTCCCCGCCTTTCCCCCAAGATGGGGCTTCCCTCCCCACAGTGACTGCGTGACTCAGTGTGCTTGTTCTAGTGTCTGCCCCATGGACCATGAGTTCTGTATGAAAAGGACCTTGTGTGCCCTTCTCAGCACTTTGCACAATGCCTAGCACACAGTAGGTAGTTAACAAATGCATATATATCTTCTACCCACCACTGTGTGCTTTCCAAGAGAAGAGAATTTTTCTCCTACTTTTATTTTTCCAGGAGTCCTAGTAACGTGTGGTGGCGACAAGCACAGACTCTCGAGCCACCTCTGCTGTTTTCCAGCTTCCCTTCTCTGCAGAATGACGTGATGATAATTCATCTACCTCCCAGGACTGGTGTGAGGATCATGTAAGTTAAGACCCGTAAAGCTGTGTCTGTGTCAGACACCTATTAAGAAACACATAAGCGCTAGCTCTATCATCTCACTAGGATGTCACATGATTATGCTGGGCCAGAGCTGATGGAATGGGTCAAGGGTGTGGCGAGGGTCATATCAGATAGGGTTTGTAAAAGGCCTAGTAAAATGCCTCGCTCATGGGGGGTGCTCAATAGATGGCGAGTCTTTTATATATATATCTTTATTGGACTATAATTGCTTTACAATGGTGTGTTAGTTTCTGTTGTACAACAAAGTGAATCAGCTATATGTATACATATATCCCCATAACCCCTCCCTCTTGCATCTCCCTCCCACCCTCCCTATCCCACCGCTCTAGGTGGTCACAAAGCACCGAGCTGATCTCCCTGTGCTATGCAGCTGCTTCCCACTAGCTATCTATTTTACATTTGGTAGTGTATATATGTCCATGCCGCTCTCTCACTTCGTCCCAACTTCCCCTTCCCCCCCGTGTCCTTAAGTCCGTTTTCTACGTCCACGTCTTTATTCCTGCCCTGTCACTGGGTTCATCGGTACTGTTAGTGTAGATTCCATATATGTGCATTAGCACATGGTATTTGTTTCTCTCTTTCTGACTTATTTCACTCTGTATGACAGACTCTAGGTAGATGGCGAGTCTTGTCTGGAATCCCAGGTTAGTTAAATTACATGCATATCAGTCCACAAGGTCAGGAGTGCTAGGTATAACTTTATTTCTCTATAGCAACCTACTCTCTATTTTCAAATTCCTTCTCATTGCACAGACCCTGGCATTGTGCCAATGGTCCCATTTGTTGCCTTTCTGGGAAAGACTTCCAGGTTCCAAGTTGACGCAGAGGGTCTGTGCTGACCAGGACAATAAATGTCTCAGGGAAAACACATACTGAGGGGTAGTCTGAAAACTAGAGGTGTCCTATGATATGGCCTTGGGTCAAACGGCAGAGGCATAGCAACTGGGGTGCAGAGGGGCATTCGTTCCTGGGCTCTGGTCTACAGGGGTGCCACAGATTGCCACTGGGATGACTTGGCATTTCATTTCTGTCCTGCACTTTTATCTACAGATCTGTTGTATTTTTAATAGGTGAAAATGCTCTCATCTCACTTTGTTTTTATTTATTTATGGGCACAATCCACAGTGGCAGGAGCAGGTGCAGACACACTCAGCACCCTCTGTCTATCTCTCTATGCAGCTTGGGAGACAATCTCAGAAGACCAAAGCTAGCTCTTCCCTGCCAGCCCAGAGGGATCGGGCTGAGAACAGAAATTACACTGAGTTTCAAGAAAATAAATTTCTTACACACTCATGGGCTAAGATTGTACACGTGACAAAATTATTATACGATGATTTCTTCAGTGATGGCAGTCTGTTAATGAAATAATCATTTTATAAAAAGCAAAATTAATATTCATTTCATTTTCTACTGCAGTATCCGTCTTTAACTTGTATCGGCGGCACTGGTTTAGCAGGAGGGGTGTCTGGTTCCGCAAACTGGGTTGGTGAATCATTGAATGAATTTTAAACCGTCCTGTCCTTGAGGCAAATCTTTTAAAAATGGAGTCATTGGGGGTTTCCCTGGTGGCGCAGTGGTTGAGAGTCTGCCTGCCGATGCAGGGGACACGGGTTCGTGCCCCGGTCAGGGAAGATCCTACATGCCGCGGAGCGGTCTCACTGAGCCTGTGCTCTGCAATGGGTGAGGCCACAACAGTGAGAGGCCCACGTACTGCAAAAAAAAAAAAAAAATGGAGTCATTGTGTTTCTTCATTTGTCCATAAGGTGGCACCATTACATTCTTTGCATTAGCCTGAACCCTCAAAACAGGCCAAGTAAGAAGAGAAACAAAACAGGTTAATACTCGGAACAGCTGGGTGTGGGAGAGTTGGTGGGGGGACATAACCACAGAGGATTAGTTCGAGGGCTGGGGAGGGGAGGGCAAGGGAAGTGTGATAATAAATATCAAAGAGGAAGAAGGGTGTGAAAGTCAGCTTGTGTTGAGAACAGGATTTGTCCTTCAAAAGGTCTATGTTCAACTCCAACTCTGCCAGTGACTAGTTGGACCACTTAACTGGGCCGAGTCTCCTCGTCCGTATATGGGACAGTGATTCCCAAGCAGAGGGTGTTAACTTTGGGGGAAAGGTCTGCAGGTCTGTGCCTGAGATGCTTCTATTCCTTTCCTCCTTGGCTCTACCCGGCGGCCCTGGTGGGCTTAGGGCAGTAGAGACCAGTGCTCATCAGCCTGCAGGGGGCTTGCACTCAGGTGAGGGAAGGGGTCTTGGGCTATGCCCCTTAACCCTTAGGTGTCTGGCATGATACGCCCGTTTCCTTTCTTTTTTTTAATTTATTTATTTTTAAAATTTTTGGCTGTGTTGGGTCTTCGTTGCTGCGCGCGGGCCTTCGCTAGTTGTGGTGAGCGGGGGCTACTGTTTGTTGCGGTGCGGTGACTTCTCTTGTTGCAGAGCACGGGCTCTAGGCGCATGGGCTTCAGTAGTGGTGGCTTGCAGGCTCTAGAGTGCAGGCTCAGTAGTTGTGGCGCACGGGCTTAGTTGCTCCGCGGCACGTGGGATCTTCCCGGACCGGGGCTCGAACTCATGTGCGCTGCATTGGCAGGTGGATTCCCAACCACTGCGCCACCAGGGAAGCCCCGTGCTGTGGTTCTTAATCTAGAATCTGATATTCGAATTAGTTGGGGAGCTTTTAAAAATACCAATGCCGGGCTTCCTTGGTGGCGCAGTGGTTGAGAGTCCGCCTGCCGATGCAGGGGACACGGGTTCGTGCCCCGGTCCGGGAAGATCCCACATGCCGCGGAGCGGCTGGGCCCGTGAGCCATGGCCGCTGAGCCTGCGCGTCCGGAGCCTGTGCTCCGCAATGGGAGAGGTCACAACAGTGAGAGGCCCGCGTACCGAAAAAAACAAAACAAAACAAAAAACCAATGCCTGGGTGTTACCCCAGCATCTCATTGCCTCCGCTCATTCATTGGTGCTTAGCATTGGCCGACAGTGCTGCCCAGGAGGGTCAATCTGGCGGACTTTCTGGGTACCAGGTCATCCAAAGAGAACTGCTTTTCCTGTCCCAACTCGGGGATCTCTGCCAATGCCTCCTGCGTGCTCCCTGGTTGTCCCCCACGGTCAGCGCTCGGCCAACGGCCCCCGCGGTCCTCAATCTACAGCTGCCCATCCTCTTACCCCAGATCTACGCACCATCTCTGCCTCCCTCTGCATCCTTTTGTCCTCCCAGGATCACTGTGAGATGGGCCTCTTTGCCTAAACCCTTTCAGTCCAGACGCTTACTCAAAGCCACATTCGCTGGTTCGACAGCCACCCTTGAAACTAGCTAGCGGATGTGGACGGAGCCCGCCGCGGGAGCGCCCTTAAAATGACTTCAGACCCTTTCCCAGGACGCAGAGGGCAGTTTCCCTAAGCTTTCGTGCCCCTGAATAAAATCTCTTGTCTCCCAGAACTGGGCAGACAAAACCAGGGCATTTTTAGTTTCCACATTTGACAAACGTCCACGGAGCATGTGAGACCCCACCCGAGAGACTCCGCGGCGGCTTCGCCTGTGGTACCTTTCCCATCCTCCGTCCGAGTGCTGCTTTTCGAACTCCCAGTTTTTGTTAGGGGCATAATCCCATTCTACCTCTTCAGCGGCGATGTAAAAGGTTCTTATCATCCCGTACGGCTGTTCAGAAGGGTCCTTGCTGCCGCAGCTGCTGACCTCATATATTTGATTCATGCCTCTCTGGAAGTGGTACAGGGTGGAGCAAAACACCCTGAAGATGCCTGGAAGAGAAATAGTTTGGCGTTGTGTGCGATGCTCGAGAGTTTGATTTTGGTTTGCTAGCAAACCTATGTAATTTATTTCAAAATGACCGATAAGGTGGATTTTTAAAATACCATCTTTATATAGTATTTAAAAATCAGACACCAAGGGGAATAAATTACTCTGAATATATTTACTTATGAGGAAAAATACCATCTGGAATTCATTTGTCATGGACAAATAAAACTTGCAAAGTTGTTGCCAACAGGTGATTTCTCTGGGTCTTCCCTATTGTACACACCTATTAGAAGATGGTCACTCCTAGAAAATCACTGATAGTGATGATTATCTTCGCCCCACCCAGTTTAAAAGGAACTCATTATCCGTAAGATGAATATTCTAGACAAAATTCAAATTAGGTCACGTTTCTGAAGTCATGACTTTTGCCCTAAAGGTGTTCATAAGCTGCAAAGTACAATACACAAGTAAGGTATTATTATTAAAGCCAAATGTATTTCTTCATTAAGCCCTTGAGCAGAGGATGGTCTTGTTTCCAATGGTAAGTCTACATGATGCCAGATGAAAAGAAAAACCAACAGTCATGTCTGACTGAACAATATAATTTTTAAGCTGAATTTTCCAGATGGCTTGGCATCAGGTACACATATCTTAACTGAATTCACCATAAAATCATATAAAACCAAATTATTGGAAAGTATCAACTTTCAGTGAAATTATTGGATCAATAAATCTTCCCTTCCTCTAGTAGACTGTTCTCAGAGGTGAGTGAGAGTGCGGGTCTCGTTAACTACCTACAAAGCACAGAGATAGCTTCTATCATGCTACACATGTCTAAATACTGACAAGTTACCCCTTCAGGATGAGCCCAAACCACTGGTTCATGGGGTACCCTAGCACCCCGTGGTGACCGTCATGAGGAAGGGTCTCTATAAAACCAGAGAGAGGATACCTCAGAAGACAGACATGGCGAGAGCTTCCTCTGCCTATGTGGGTCTCCAGGCAGCTCATTATCGATGTGTTCATCATTCCTTCAACGGATGAGGAATTATCTTCTCTAAGAACAAAGAGGAGCTTAAGGCCTTGATTGTGGTGATGTTTTCACAGATGCATACTTCTCTCCAAACTCATCAATTAACATATATTAAATATACAGCTTTTTGTGTATCAGTCATACATCAATAAAGTGGTTTAAAAAAAAAGATTCAAAGAGAAAACGTTTGACTTGCAACTGACAGGCTCCTCTACCCATGTTTTGGGCACTCCTTTTGGCTTAGAGATATGGGACAGGAATTGGTGAAATAACTAAGCTTTTCAGCAATAACCGATTTATACTCACCACCAAATATAAACTGGAAAACATTGTCATGTAGCTGTTTAGAAGCCTGTAGGGCACATGAGTAAGTAGCCAAAACCCTAAAATTATTCCAGCCATCTCTAGTTTTGAATGCCTCTTTCTACGGGTTAAACCTATTTGGCTGTTTTCCTCCTCTTCCCTCTTTGGTCTTGAAGAGTGCATTAAAAAAAAGATCATTGTTCCCAAGGCATCCCTTGGCATGATTCATAATTGATCAATTGTATTAATATAGAAATGTTGAATACTAGAAGTTTACAAGGCAAGGATTATGCAGCTCCTACTCTGAGACAGTTCTTAGGCAAAAGTTTTGAAGCTCAAACCTCAAGTTCTTAACCAGTGACACGGAGAGGCATGTAAACTGCAGTTCTAGTGTGGAGTAAAGGAGTAAATACCCATTCATAAAGGAGACAGAGCTGGCAAGTACTCATCTTGGGTAGAATATTGGTTTCTTCTTAAGACTAATGAAAAAGTTGGGTTGGAGAAACATGTTGAACACCCGTAGCACTTGCTATTCTTATTTTTCATGAGACAGCATATGCTGCCATATATTGTTCTATATCTTTTATTAAAATGCCCCCGTTACATAATTAGCTTGGGAATCACTAAGAGAAGGGATTTCAATGGGCTCTCCATGAACTTAAGACCCAATGCAGCTTGCTTTCTGGGTGCCCAAGAGAATGAAAATAGGGAAGTCCCCATCTGGAACTCATCAAGAGACCACCATCAGTCACTAAAGAAGGCAGACAAGTTCATGTCCATAACCTGGAAGCAACCACTGGGCTGCTCATGCCTGGTTGATGCTTCAGAGCAGTAACTAAAATGATGTTTGTGCTTAAAGAGAACAACAAAAATTCCTCTTTCTTGGCCTGAGTTATTCATGGATATAAATCAAGAGCATTCTTCTCGGATTTGTGAGGCAAGGTCATTTGGAGTACTCCCACTTCTGCTTTGTGGATGTTATTTTAGACACCTTTCCTTTGTCCTTTACACTATATATTTGAGATAAAATAGTCAGGATTCTCTGATTCTAATCAGGACTATACCTCTTTCTGTACACCCAGAAGTGCCCTAATTCAAACAATTTCTTCTGGGGGAGGGGGAAGGGTAAGCTGGGACAAAGTGAGAGAGTGGTATGGACTTATATATACACTACCAAATGTAAAATAGATAGCTAGTGGGAAGCAGCTGCATAGCACAGGGAGATCAGCTCAGTGCTTTGTGACCACCTAGAGGGGTGGGATAGGGAGGGTGGGAGGGAGACACAAGAGAGAGGAGATATGGGGATATATGTATATGTAATAGCTGATTCACTTTGTTATAAAGCAGAAACTAACACACCATTGTAAAGAAATTATACTCCGATAAAGATGTTAAAAAAAAGGAGTATATGCCTGAAGATAGGAATTTGATCACCTGAGCTGGCCCTCAGTTTACCTGCATGGTCTGGCTCCATGAATGCTGTTGTGGAGACATGGGGAAACAGGGCCAGGGAGTCGCGGTGAGTCCCTCGTAGGTGGATGGTGTTCCCTTGAAAATAAACTCCATGCATGTCAGTGTCGGTGCCCATTCCAATCATATGCCAGGAAACTCTATCCTTTTTGCACATGGTTAGGCCTGGCTGGTTGCCATACATATAGCCGTTAATAGCTAAATGGATAGAAAAAGATAGCAGAGCCCACTATAATTTTGTAGATGTACTGAAAACACGTCATCTTAGTGAAAGATTATCAGTGTGTGTAGGGGCAGTGGTGTTCAAGTTCAAACTATTTACAGAAGATCCTTATTATCAGAGAATAAATAGTCCTGGGGAAAAGTCACATGGTGAATCAAACTTAAATGGAGACTGAAATTAACAATGAATAATGAAAATACGCTGAAACTGTGAATCTGTTCTATTTAATAATGTATACACAGGGCTTTAATTCTAAGAATCAATAAGAAATAAACCAGGTTGTTTTCTGGAGTAATTTTTTCTGACAAAATTGTTTGATAGTATAATATGATATCCTTCATTTCACATTTTAGGTTTGCAGATTATAAAGAGTATCATCCTTGCAAAAATATTTACAGACTTCGTTAATTTTCTCGAAGTCTTTTTTAAAGGTCTTGATATGAAAATCATTTTCTTTTGAGGTTCTTATCCTGTCATCTCCCTTGTTAAGTGTCTTTTCCTCAGTTATTTATTTAATTTTGTCAGATCCTCATTTGCAAATGGCTTTGCATTTGATTCTAGAAGTTATCACACATCTCTTCACTGATTTCATGGATCTTGCATCATTTGAAAAAATTGCAGTTGATTGACATTATACTTGCATGTCTAGTCAGTGGAGAGGGATTTTGGGGTGGGGGGAAGGGACACTAAGTTATAAGAGGTTGGCCCTTGAGTAAATAATTTGGCCTTATGATAACTTTGATTTCCATTCCCCAATAAAATAACTGACAGAACTTTGAATAATGATCACTTAGATATGAAAACATTTTGTATCTCCAGAAATGCAAATTGTTTTTCTCTTTTACATCAACCTCAATCCATCAATAGTGGTTACCTGGAGCAGTGCCTTGAGAAGAATTGAGAAACCACATTCCCACTCTGGGGGATGAATGCCGTGATTGAATAGCACTGAAGGGTGACTGCACCTAATTATGTCTCATGCTTGGTGGCCCTTAGAGAGATATTCCCACTCCCACTCCTTCTAATGCCCATTCATCATGTACATGAATGATCTGTTATAATCTCATTGTCAAATAAAATTACTTTTTGTTTCTTTATCTGCAGAATGAGGGGTGCTTGGTAATTTTACTCAAATATCTGGAATTATTAGTAGAAATTCCAAGAAGCCCTGGGGCTGCTGAGAAGAATATCACATTTTCTGAAAAAAATCTTTGATAATGCTCTTGCAAATAAACTAAGTCTTGTCTGTTGAATGTTAAAGAGATATCGTTGTAGATTGTGATGCTAATAATTTAGTCCTTGGCTGGCTGGTAGAGAATCCTCTGTTGCCTTGGAGCTCTAGTTTAAAGCCTCTCTTTCCCGGGAATTCCCTTGTGGTCCACTGGTTAGGACTCGGTGCTCTCACTGCCAAGGGCCTGAGGGCCTGGGTCAGGGAACTAAGATCCCACAAGTCAAACACCGTGCCCCCCAACACCCCCAAAAAGTCTCTCTTTCTGGAACATTCATTCAGACATTCAACAAACAGCGTTGAATATAGACTATATAATACGAGCAATGCAAAGAATTGTATGCTATATAAGGCATTTTCTCTTTGGTATTGTTGCCAGCTTTCTTTCTCCCACTCATGCAAGCAAGACTGGAGACAAAATTTAATTTATAATTAATGTGAAATTTAAAGTAAAACACGTAATTTTCCTTGAATTTTGCTTGAAAAATGACATATTCTACATATTCAAAATATACAAATGTATTTCAAATTGCCAAACCAGGATGGGACTGGATTTGACATGGTCCATTAGATTTTTTTTTGTTTTCTATATACAGGCCTCTCATGATAAATTTCTTTTGCAACCTAGCTTCTCCACTAAGGAATTGTTATGTTTCCTAATTTATAGTTGAGTTTACCTTTTCTATTGGCTACTAGAGAGGTAGGAACTACATTTTGTATTCAGTTATAACAAAATTTTTCGTAGAAGATGATATTGAAGGTGCACTATTCCATGCTTTCCATTGGTCCAAGAGGGGACTCTGTTGGAACAGAACATCCAGGACCACAGGAGTCTGAGCTGGTGCTGTGCATCACTTGGAATCTTGAACTGTTTTTGGACTTCCTTGGGAGAGAGGGAAAGTGCTATTTCATTATTTTCCCATAATGTTTCCCATAATTTTTCCCATAATGTTTAATAAACATTTGTTTATTGTTTCCCAATAATCAGATGTTATGCTTGGTCCTAAGACAAGGCCTGTTATCTTGCCATGCTTGCTTTAAGCACTGAAGAAAATTTTTATTGAAGTATATTTGATTTACAATATTATACTAGTTTTAGGTGTACAACATAGTGATTCAATATTTTTATACATTATACTACATTTAAAGTTATTACAAAACAATGGCAATATTTCCCTGTGTTGTACAATATATCCTTATAGCTTATTTATTTTATTCATTAGTTATTTTCTCTTAATCCCATAGCCCTATCTTGCCCCTTCACCCTTCCCTCTCCCCACTGGTAACCCCTAGTTTATTCTCTATGTCTGAGTCTGTTTCTTTTTTGTTATATACATTCATTTGTTTTACTTTTTAGATTCCACATATAAGTGAAACATACAGTATTTGTATTTCTCTGTCTGACTAATTTCAGTAAGCATAATACTCTCTAGGACCATCCACATAGTAGCAAATGGCAGAATTTCATTCCTTTTTATGGCTGAGTTTTATTTCCTCCTATATATATATATACCATGTCTTTATCCATTTCATCTCTTCATGGACACTTAGGTTGCTTCCATATCTTGGCAATTGTAAATAATGTTGCTATGAACATTGGAGTGCATGTATCTTTTCTTTTCTTTCTTTTTTTAAATTTTTTGACTACGCCATGTGGCGTGCAGGATCTTAGTTACCCTTCCAGGGATCGAAGCTGGGCCCCCTGCATTGGAAGTGCGGAGTCTTAACCACTGGACCACCAGGGAAGTCCTGAATGTATCTTTTCGAATTAGTGGTTTGGGGTTTTTTTGTTTGTTTGTTTGGATATATATATACCCAGGAGTGGAATAGCTGGGTCATATGGTAGTTCTGTTTTTAGTTTTTTGAGACACTTCCATACTGTTTTCCACAGTGGCTATACCAATTTACATTCCCACCAACTGTGTAGGAGGGTTCCCTTTTCTCCACATCCTCGCCAACATTTGCTATTTGTGTTCTTTTTGATAATAGCTGTTCTGACAGGTGTGAGGTGATATCTCATTGTGGTTTTGATTTGCATTTCTCAGATGACTAGCAACATTGAACATCTTTTCACGTGCCTGTTGGCCATCTGTATTTCCTCTTTGGAAAAGTGTCTACTCAGTTCTTCTGCCCATTTTTAATCAGGTTGTTTGCTTCTTTGATTTTGAGTTGTAAAAGCTGTTTATATATGTTGGCTATTAATCCCTTATCAGGCATATCATTTGCAAATATTTTCTCCCATTCAGTGGGTTGTCTTTCCATTTTATTGATGGTTTCCTTTGCTGTGCAAAAGCTTTTACATTTAGTTGGATCCAATTTGTTTAGTTTAGCTTTTATTTCCTTTAATTTAGGAGGCAGATCCAAAAAACTATTGTTGGGATTTATGTCAAAGAGTGTTCTGCGAATGTTTTTCTCTAGGAGTTTCATTGTATCCAGTCTTACATTTAGATCTTTAATCTATCTTAATTTTATTTTCATATATGGTGTTATAGAATGTTCTAATTTCATTCCTTTACATGTAGCTTTCCAGTTTTCCCAGAACCACTTATTGAAGAGACTGTCTTCTCTCCGTTGTATATTCTTGCCCCCTTTGTCATAGAGTAATTGACCATAAGTGCGTGGGTGCATTTCTGGGCTCACTATTCTCTTCTGTGGATCTATGTGTCTGTTTATGTGCCAGTACCAAACTGTTTTGATTCCTATAGCTTTGTATATTGTCTGATGTCAGGGAGCATGAATCCTCCAGTTCTGTTCTTTCTTGAGATTTGGGGTCTTTTGTGTTCCCATATAAATTTTAAAATTATTTGTTCTATGCTCAACATCACTAATTATTAGAGAAATGCAAATAAAAACTACAATGAGATATCACCTCACACTGGTCAGAATGGCCATCATCAAAAAAATCTACCAATAGTAAATGCTGGAGAGGGTGTGAAGAAAAGGGAACCCTCCTACACTGTTGGTGGAAATGTAAATTGGTACAGCCACTATGGAGAAGAGTATGGAGGTTCCTTAAAAAACTAAAAATAGAGCTACCATATGACCCAGCAACGTGACTCCTGGGCATATATCTGGAGAAGACCATAATTCAAAAAGATACATGCACCCCAAAGTTCATTGCAGCACTATTTACAACAGCCAGGTCATGGAAACAACTTAAATGTCCATTGACAGATGAATAGATAAAGAAGATGTGGTACATATATACAATAGAATATTACTCATCCATAAAACAGAAGGAAATAATGCCATTTGCAGTGACATGGATGGAACTAGATATTGTCATACTGAGTGAAGTATGTCAGACAAAGACAAATATATGATTTCGCTTATATGTGGAATCTAAAAAAATGGTACAAATGAACCTATTTACAAAACAGAAATAGAGTCACAGATGTAGAAAACAAACTTATGGTTACCAAGGTGGAAAGGGAGGAAGGGATAAATTGGGAGATTGGGATTGACATATACACACTACTATAAATAAAATAGATAACTAATAAAAACGTACTGTGTAGTGCAAGGAACTCTACTCAATACTCTGTAATGACCTATATGGGAATGGAATCTAAACATAGTGGATATATGTATAATTTATTCACTTTGCTGTACAGCAGAAACTAACACATTATAAATCAGCTATACTCTAATAAAAATTAATTTTTAATGTGATTAATTGAACTGGAATAAAAGAAAAAATAATAAAATTATTTGTTCTAGTTCTGTGAAAAATACCCTTGGTATTTTTATAGGGATTGCATTGAATCTGTAGATTGCCTTCAGTAGAATGGTCATTTTAACATATTGATTCTTACTATCCAAGAACACAGTATCTTTCCATCTGTTTTTGTTGTCTTCAATTTCTTTCACCAGTGTCATAGTTTTCTGAGTACAGGTCCTTTACCTCCTGGGGTAGGTTCATTCCTAGGTATTTTATTATTTTTGATGTGATGGTAAGTGAGATTGTTTCCTTGATTTCTTTTTCTTATAATGCATTGTTAGTGTGTATAAATACAACAGATTTCTATATATTAATTTTATATTCTGCAACTTTACTGAATTCATTGATGAGCTCTAGTAGTTTTCTGGTAATGTCTTTAGGATTTTCTAAGTATAGTATCATGCCATCTGCAAACAATGACATTTTGACTTCTTCCTTTCCAATTTGAATGCTTTTTATTTCTTTTTCTTCTCTGATTGCTGTGGCTAGGACTTCCAATAATTTAATGAATAAAAGTGGTGAGAGTGGGCATCATTGTCTTGTTCCTGATCTTAGAGGAAATGCTTTCAGCTTTTCACAACTGAGTATGATGTTAGCTGTGGAGCTGTCATATATGGCCTTAATTATGTTGAGGTATGTTCCCTCTATGCCAACTTTCTGGAGAATTTTTATCATAAATGAGTGTTGAGTTTTGTCAAAAGCTTTTTCTGCATCTATTGAGGTGATCATATAGTTTTTACTCTTCAGTTTCTTAATGTGGTACAAAACATCAATCTAGTAGTTCTGCGTCTTTATTCCCATCTTGCCCCTAGCTTCTTCATGACCATTTTTTGTTTGTTTGTTTAAGATTCCATATATATGTGTTAGCATACAGTATTTGTTTTTCTCTTTCTGACTTACTTCGCTCTGTATGACAGACTCTAGATCCATCCACCTCACTACAAATAACGCAATTTCCTTTCTTTTTATGGCTCAGTAATATTCCGTTGTATATATGTGTCACATCTTCTTCATCCATTCATCTGTTGATGGACACTTAGGTTGCTTCCATGTCCTGGCTATTGTAAATAGAGCTGCAATGAACATTGTGGTACATGACTCTTTTTGAACTATGGTTTTCTCAGGGTATATGCCCAGTAGTGGGATTGCTGGGTCGTATGGTAGTTCTAGTTTTAGCTTTTTAAGGAACCTCCATACTGTTCTCCATAGTGGCTGTATCAGTTTACATTCCCACCAACAGTGCAAGAGGGCTCACTTTTCTCCACAGCCTCTCCAGCATTTATTGTTTGTAGATTTTTTGATGATGCCCCTTCTGATCAGTGTGAGATGATATCTCATTGTAGTTTTGACTTGCATTTCTCTAATGATTAATGATACTGAGCATTCTTTCATGTGTTTGCTGGCAACCTGCATATCTTCTTTGGAGAAATGTCTATTTAGGTCTTCTGCCCATTTTTGGATTGGGTTGTTTGTTTTTTTCATATTGAGCTGCATAAGCTGCTTGTAAATTGTGGAGATTAATCCTTTGTCAGTTGCTTCATTGGCAAATATTTTCTCCCGTTCTGAGGGTTGTCTTTTCATCTTGTTTATGGTTTCCTTTGCTGTGCAAAAGCTATTAAGTTTCATCAGGTCACATTTGTTTATTTTTGTTTTTATTTCCATTTCTCTAGGAAGTGGGTGAAAAAGGATCTTGCTGTGATTTATGTCATAGAGCGTCCTGCCTATGTTTTCCTCTAAGAGTATGATAGTGTCTGGCCTTACATTTAGGTCTTTAATCCATTTTGAGTTTATTTTTGTGTATGGTGTTAGGGAGTGTTCTAATTTCATTCTTATAGATGTAGCTGTCCAGTTTTCCCAGCACCACTTATTGAAGAGGCTGTTTTTTCTCCACTGTATATTCTTGCCTCCTTTATCAAAGATAAGGTGACCATATGTACGTGGGTTTGTCTCTGGGATTTCTATCCTGTTCCATTGATTTATATTTCTGTTTTTGTGCCAGTACTATACTGTCTTGATTACTGAAGCTTTGTAGTATAATCTGAAGTCAGGGAACCTGATTCCTCCAGCTCCGTTTTTCTTTCTCAAGACTGCTTTTGCTATTTGGGGTCATTTGTGTTTCCATACATATTGTGAAATTTTTTGTTCTAGTTCTGTGAAAAATGCCAGTGGTAGTTTGACAGGGATTGCACTGAATCTGTAGATTGCTTGGGGTAGTATAGTCATTTTCACAATGTTGATTCTTCCAATCCAAGAACATGGTGTATCTCTCCATCTGTTGGTATCATCTTTAATTTCTTTCATCAGTGTCTTATAATTTTCTGCATACAGGTCTTTTGTCTCCTTAGGTAGGTTTATTCCTAGATATTTTATTCTTTTTGTTGCAATTGTAAAGGGGAGTGTTTTCTTAATTTCTCTTTCAGATTTTTCATCATTAGTGTATAGGAATACAAGAGATTTCTGTGCATTAATTTTGTATCCTGCTACTTTACCAAATTCATTGATTAACTCTAGTAGTTTTCTGGTAGCATCTTTAGGATACTCTATGTATAGTATCATGTCATCTGCAAACAGTGACAGCTTTATTTCTTCTTTTCCAATTTGTATTCCTTTTATTTCTTTTTCTTCTCTGATTGCTCTGGCTAAAACTTCCAAAACTATAATAGTGGTGAGAGTGGGCAACCTTGTCTTGTTCTGATCTTAGTGGAAATGGTTTCAGTTTTTCACCATTGAGGAGGATTTTGGCTGTGGGTTTGTTATATATGGCCTTTATTGTGTTGAGGTAAGTTCCCTCTATGACTACTTTCTGGAGGATTTTTATCATAACTGGGTATTGAATTTTGTCAAAAGCTTTCTCTGCATCTATTGAGATGATCATATTGTTTTCCTCCTTCAATTTGTTAATATGGTGTATCACATTGATTGATTTGAGCATATTGAAGAATGCTTGCATTCCTGGGATAAACCCCACTTGATCATGGTGTATGATCCTTTTAATGTGCTGTTGGATTCTGTTTGCTAGTATTTTGTTGAGGAGTTTTACATCTATGTTCATCAGTGATATTGGCCTGTAGTTTTCTTTCTTTGTGACATCTCTGTCTGGTTTTGGTGTCAGGCTGACGGTGGCCTCGTAGAATGAGTTTGGGAGTTTTCCTCCCTCTGCTATATTTTGGAAGAGTTTGAGAAGGATAGGTGTTAGCTCTTCTCTAAATGTTTGATAGAATTCACCTGTGAAGCCATCTGGTCCTGGGCTTTTGTTTGTTGGAAGATTTTTAACCACAGTTTCAATTTCAGTGCTTGTGATTTGTCTGTTCATATTTTCTATTTCTTTCTGGTTCAGTCTTTGCAGGTTGTGCATTTCTAAGAAATTGTCCATCTCTTCCAGGTTGTCCATTTTATTGGCATAGAGTTGCTTGTAGTAATCTCTCATGATCCTTTGTATTTCTGCAGTGTCACTTGTTACTTCTCCTTTTTCTTTTCTAATTCTATTGATTTGAGTCTTCTCCCTTTTTTTCTTGATGAGTCTGGTGAATGGTTTATCAATTTTGTTTATCTTCTCAAAGAACCAGCTTTTAGTTTTGTTGATCTTTCCTCTCGTTTCCTTCATTTCTTTTTCATTTATTTCTGATCTGATTTTTATGATTCCTTTCCTTCTGCTAACTTTGGGGTTTTTTGTTCTTCTTTCTCTAATTGCTTTAGGTGCAAGGTTAGGTTGTTTATTTGAGATGTTTCCTGTTTCTTACGGTAGGATTGTATTGCTATAAACTTCCCTGTTAGAACTGCTTTTGCTGCATCCCATAGGTTTTGGGTCATCGTGTTTTCATTGTCATTTGTTTCTAGGTATTTTTTGATTTCCTTTTTGATTTCTTCAGTGATCTCTTGGTTATTAAGCAGTGTATTGTTTAGCCTCCATGTGTTTGTATTTTTTACAGTTTTTTCCTGTAATTGATACCTAGTCTCATAGCGTCGTGGTCGGAAAAGATACTTGATACGATTTCAATTTTCTTAAATTTACCAAGGCTTGATTTGTGACCCAAGATATGATCTATCCTGGAGAATGTTCCATGAACACTTGAGAAAAATGTGTATTCTGTTGTTTTTGAATGGAATGTCCTATAAATATCAATTAAGTCCATCTTGTTTAATGGATCATTTAAAGCTTGTGTTTCCTTCTTTATTTTCATTTTGGATGATGTGTCCATTGGTGAAAGTGGGGTGTTAAAGTCCCCTACTATGCTTGTGTTACTGTCGATTTCCCCTTTTATGGCTGTTAGTATTTGCCTTATGTATTGAGGTTCTTCTGTGTTGGGTGCATAAATATTTACAATTGTTATATCTTCTTCTTGGATCAATCCCTTGATCATTATGTAGTGTCCTTCTTTGTCTCTTGTAATAGTCTTTATTTTAAAGTCTATTTTGTCTGATATGAGAATTGCTACCCCAGTTTTCTTCTGATTTCCATTTTCATGGAATATCTTTTTGCATTCCCTCACTTTCAGTCTGTATGTGTCCCTAGGTCTGAAGTTGGTCTCTTGTAGACAGCATATATACCAGTTTTGTTTTTGTATACATTCAGCCAGTCTATGTCTTTCAGTTGGAGCACTTAATCCATTTACATTTAAGTGTTTATCAATAAGTATGTTCCTATTACCATTTTCTTAATTGTTTTGGGTTTGTGATTGTAGGTCTTTTCCTTCTCTTGTGTTTCCTACCTGGTGAAGTTCCTTTAGCATTTGTTGTAAAGCTGGCTTGGTGGTGCTGAATTCTCTTAGCTTTTGCTTGTCTATACAGGTTTTAATTTCTCTGTCAAATCTGAATGAGATCCTTGTTGGGTAGAGTAATCTTGGTTGTAGGTTTTTCCCCTTCATCACTTTAGATATGTCCTGCTCCTCCCTTCTGGCTTACAGAGTTTCTGCTGAACGATCAGCTGTTAACCTTATGGGGATTCCCTTGTATGTTATTTGTTGTTTTTCCCTTGTTGCTTTTAATACTTTTTCTTTGTATTTAATTATTGATAGTTTGATTAATATGTGTCTTGGTGTGTTTCTCCTTGGATTTATCCTGTATAGGACTCTCTGTGCTTCCTGGACTTGATTACTATTTCCTTTCCCATATTAGGGAAGTTTTCAACTATAATCTCTTCAAATATTTTCTCAGTCCCTTTCTTTTTCTCTTCCTCTTCTGGGACTCCTATAATTCGAATGTTGGTGCGTTTAATGTTGCCCCAGAAGTCTCCGAGACTGTTCTCAACTCTTTTCATTCTTTTTTCTTTATTCTGCTCTGCAGTAGTTATTTCCACTATTTTATCTTCCAGGTCACTTATTCATTCTTCTGTCTCAGTTATTCTGCTCTTGATCCCTTCTAGAGAATTTTTAATTACATTTATTGTGCTGTTCATCACTGTTTGTTTGCTCTTTAGTTCTTCTAGTTCCTTGTTAAATGTTTCTTGTATTTTCTCCATTCTATTTCCAAGATTTTGGATCATCTTTACTATCATTATTCTGAATTTTTTTCAGGTAGATTGCCTATTTCCTCTTCATTTGTTAGGTCTGGTGGGTTTTTACCTTGCTCCTTCATCTGCTCTGAGTTTCTCTTTCTTCTCATTTTGCTTAACTTACTGTATTTGGGGTCTCCTTTTCACAGGCTGCAGGTTCGTAGTTCCCGTTGTTTTTGGTATCTGCCCCCAATGGCTAAAGTTGGTTCACTGTGTTTTGTAGGCTTCCTGGTGGAGGGGGCTAGTGCCTGTGTTCTGGTAAATGAGACTGGATCTTGTCTTTCTGGTGGGCAGGTCCATGTCTGGTGCTGTGTTTTGGGGTGTCTGTGGGCTTATTATGATTTTAGGTAGCCTCTCTGCTAATGGGTAGGGTTGTGTTCCTGTCTTGTTAGTTGTTTGGCATAGGGTGTCCAGCACTGTAGCTTGCTGGTTGTTGAGTGGAGCTGGGTCTTGGCATTGAGATGGAGATCTCTGGGAGATTTTCACCATTTGATATTACGTGGAGCTGGGAGGTCTCTTGTGGACCAATGTCCTGAACTTGGCTCTCCCACCCCAGAGGCACAGCCCTAACGCCTGGCTTGGACACCAAGAGCCTGTCCTCCACACGGCTCAGAATAAAAGGGAGAAAAAAAAGAAAGAAAGGAAGAAGAAGGTAAAATAAAATAGTTACTAAAATAAAAAATAATTATTAAAAATAATTTTTTAAAGTAATTTAAAAAAAGAAAGAAAGAAGAGAGCAACCAAACCAAAAACAAGTCCACCAATGATAACCAGTGCTAAAAACTATACTAAAAAAACCAAAAAGACGGACAGACAGAACCCTAGGAGAAATGGTAAAAGCAAAGCTATACAGAAAAAATCACACACAGAAACATACACAAACACACTCACAGAAGGAGAAAAAGGAAAAAATACATATATATATCATTGCTCCTAAAGTCCACCTCCTCAATTTGGGATGTTTCGTTGTCTATTCAGGTATTCCATAGATGCAGGGTACATCAAGTTGATTGTGGAGATTTAATCTGCTGCTCCTGAGGCTGCTGGGAGAGATTTCCCTTTCTCTTCTTTGTTCGCACAGCTCCTGGGGTTCAGCTTTGGATTTGGACCTGCCTCTGCGTGTAGGTTGCCTGAGGGCATCTGTTCTTCGCTCAGGATGGGGTTAAAGGAGCAGCTGATTGGGGGGTTCTGGCTCGCTCAGGCCAGGGGAACAGAGGGGGACGGAGTGTGGGACAAGCCTGCGGCAGCAGAGGCCAGCGTGACATTGCACCAGCCTGCGGCGCGCCGTGCGTTCTCCCGGGGAAGTTGTCTCTGGATCACGGGACTCTGGCAGTGGCGGGCTGCACAGGCTCCTGGGAGGGGAGTTGTGTATAGTGCCCTGTGCTCGCACACACACTTCTTGGTGGCAGCAGCAGCAGCCTTAGCGTCTGATGCCCGTCTCTGGGGTCTGTGCTGTTAGCCGCGGCTCGCGCCCGTCTCTGGAGCTCCTTTAAGCAGCGCTCTTAATTCCCTCTTCA
This sequence comes from Pseudorca crassidens, assembly GCF_039906515.1. NCBI lineage: Eukaryota > Metazoa > Chordata > Mammalia > Artiodactyla > Delphinidae > Pseudorca > Pseudorca crassidens. Next base: position 70,654,347 of record NC_090304.1, on the reverse strand, counting down.
CGCAACAGGAAACAAAGAGGGAAGAAAAATTCTCCTGTGTCTTCGGCAGCTCCAGACTTTTTCCTGGACTCCCTCCCGGCTAGCTGTGGGGCATTAGCCCCTTCAGGGTGTGTTCACGCAGCCAACCCCAGTCCTCTCCCTGGAATCTGTCCTCCGAAGCCCGAGCGTCAGCTCCCAGCCCCCGTCCGACCCGGCAGGTGAGCAGACAAGCCTCTCGGGCTGGTGAGTGCTGGTCGGCACCGATCCTCTGTGCGGCAATCTCTCCGCTTTGCCCTCCGCACCCGTGTTGCTGCGCTCTCCTCCGTGGCTCCGAAGCTTCCCCGCTCCGCCACCCGCAGTCTCCGCCCGGGGGGGCTTCCTAGTGTATGGAAACCTTTCCTCTTTCACAGCTCCCTCCCACTGTTGCAAGTCCCGTCCCTATTCTTTTGTCTCTGTTTTTTCTTTTTTCTTTTGCCCTACCCAGGTACGTGGGGAGTTTCTTGCCTTTTGGGAGGTCCGAGGTCTTCTGCCAGCGTTCAGTAGGTGTTCTGTAGGAGTTGTTTCACGTGTAGATGTATTTCTGATGTATCTGTGGGGAGGAAGGTGATCTCCGCGTCTTACTCTTCTGCCATCTTCCTCTGTATCCTGTAGATGTGTTTTTGATGTGTTTGTGGGAGGAGATGAGTTCCACATTCTCCTACCCCACCACCTTGATCTCTTCCCTCTAGGCATTTTTGTTGACTCCACACTCTGGTGGCCATTTGAGTTTGGACTCTTGTGCATTACTCTGCCACCTTGGATAATCTCTCCAAGACTAACAAGAATCCCATGTTACACCAATTACAATTTGGGTTTGCTATTGTTAACAACTGATATAAAAGAGACAGAGAAGGATAATTAACTAATTTCTCCTACATGAAGATCTTGGATAGGAATGGCTAATATTTTGCAAATTAACACTTTAGATAGTTATACATACAACTTGGTAAGAGATGCCTTGCTGGATAATAATTATCTCCAACTATCAGCTGGATTATCAGACTTAATGACATTATTGCAAACCCAAGGGAGGGCATTTTGTCAGTAATTTTCTACATTTATGATGTACTGTGATCTTTGCTAGTTCAAATTTTGTATTACTTTATCTAAGGCTTTAGAAGTATTAATTAAGTTTCACATCTCTAGAGGCAGGGAGGTTTCACCATACCTTGTGCGTCTGAAGCCACGAAATATTTTACTCATGACCAAGAACAATACCCAAGAAACCAAACTTAAGATAAAGCATTCCAAACATTTTTGCTTCAAATGCAATTATGACTTTCCTTTACAGGAGGGAAAAACATTTTTCATACCATGCATTCGGTTGGACTTCACAAACTCTTTGTCCTCCTTGTCAACACTGAAGGGACGCCAGGTAAACTTCTGAATATTTTCATCAAGATACCTGCTCAGATTCTCATCAAAGACTGTGAATAATAGGTAAAATTCCTTGTCTATTCCTTTCTACAGAGAAGAAAGAAATGAATGTATTAAAGTAGAGCTTGGAGGACTTCTTAGCTCTACTTCACTTTCAAAATTAACACAAAGTAAATTAGGGTCAATGTCAGCCATAGATTTACTAGGTCATTTTGTAAATCAGGATTCTGATAAATTCATTCTACACCCAACAAATTCATCTTCCTCATTATATCCTTCTCCCTGTCCACGTGACCTCCTCAGAGGAAATAAGTCGTTGCTCAGAAGCTTTCCTTCCCTGTGGTACTCCTATTTTCAGGCTGGTCATCACTGACTTATTTTCCTTACCCGAGACTCCAAGTCCTGGCCTCGGCCTCTCTCTCTGGCCTCATCTCCGTGTATTCACCCCCTAACTTATTCCAGCTACCCTGGCCTTTTGCTCTTCTGTGAACACACCAACTTCATTCCTGCCTCAGGACCTTTGTGTGTGCTGTTCCCATTGTCTAGGAGGTTCTCCTAGGTCTTGCCTAGCTCACTCCTTTATTCTGTTCCATTCCCTACACAAACATCACCTCGTCAGAGTGCCCTTCCCTGACCACCCTATACAAAACAGTCACTCATCTTCCATCCTGTCTGCAAACTCACTCACTTTACTTTACCACACTTTACTTTTCTTCATAGCACTTATCTCCACCTGAAATTATATTTTATTTATGCACTTATATTTTCTGATGTTGTCCCACTTCAATGTAGGTTTTGTGAGAGTAGGGAAGTTTTGGGTCCCTCTCTGTATCCCCAGCTCCAACAAAAATGACTGGAAAAGTAGGCACTCAATAGGTGTTTTTGAGTGAAATAATGAATTCATGTAATCCATGGACTTTGCTATGTTATGTTAATTTGAGTTGATATTCAGGGATTACCTCCCACTGTGTATATTCCTAATCCATCTTTTTTGAGCATGTCTGACCAAACAACATCTTGAACTGCTGAAATCTACTTTTCTTTAAAGCTGAACCAGAGAGGTAACTGTATTTTCTGTCCCTCAACCATCTTCCCTTCTTTAATGTGCTCCCTTCCAATCTACCCTTCATCCTGCTGCCTGCTCCAGAAGGATCCTCAGCAGTGCCATCTGATCATATCTCTCTATTTAATCTGGAGAATACAATCTAAACTCACAGTGATCAGTCCCCGCCTACCTGTTCAGCCTCATCTCTCAACCCTTCCCTCCTGGCACTTGAACCGAAGTAAGGCCAAGATCCTTGCAGCAATCTGAACTTGCTAGGTTCAGCAAGTCTCTGTCCTTTATGCGTGTACCCCCTCAACTTTGATGGTCTCCCACTGTAATCCAACTTCAAGGGTCAGCTTAGCTGTCCCACCCCTGTGAAGCTTTAACTCTTCATTGAAGATAAGGGTATTCTTTGCTTTATGTTCTTACTATACCTTATGTACACTTACTGCTTTTATCACATGGTGTTTTAGAAAGCAATAATTTAAGATCATTGGCTATGGAAAGAAACAATATAGGCTTAAAATTTTTCAAAATACAATATAAAAAATTGGGGGGGCAGACAAGGGGTCAAACATATTTTAAAAGATCTTGGGTTCTAGTGCCATTCTGCTTACATGCTGTGAAAACTGGGACAAATGACTTGTCTTCTCTAAGTCCTAATTCCCTCATTTGCAAACTGAGGATATGAGTAGTCCCTACTTCATGTGTTTTTGGAAGGTAAATTAGATACTATAGGTAAAACACTCAAAACAACATCTGGCAAATACTAAGTACTCAATGTTAACTGTTATTAACTGTGATTGCAATTGTCCACAAGATTAGAAGGAACCATTGAAAGGAGTTCACTTGAAGAATCTCATCATCTGAGAGCTATTTGGAATGTAATTGGGTCTATAAAAGTGGGATATTAGCCCAGGAAGTTAGAAGGTAAGTGATAGGACCCTGTGTAATGATTAATTTTATGTGCCAACTTGACTGGGCTATAGGGTGCCCAGATATTTGGTCAAACCTTATTCTAGCTGTTTCCATGAGGGTGTGCTTGGATGAGATTAACATTTGATTCAGTAGACTGAGTAAAGCAGATTGCCCTCCTTAATGTGGGGGGGCCTCAACCAACCAGTTGAAGGCCTTAGCACAACAACAAAAAGTCTGACCCCCTCACAAGTAAATGGGGATTCCTCCTGCCTTTGAACTGGAACAACAGCTTTTTCCTGCCTTTGGACTCAAACTCAAACACAGGCTCCTCCTGGGTCTTGAGCCTGATGGCCTTTTGGGTCTCCTGGGTCTCTTTCTGTGACTCACCCTGCAGATCTTGAAACTTGTCATCCTCCATAGTCATGCGAGCCAACTCCTTATAATAGTTTTCTTTCTATCTATATACACATCCTAATGGTTCTTTTTCTCTACAGAACTAGGATTGATGCCAAATATTACAAAATATACCATTTAAATAAATAGCTTGCTGTTTCTGCTTGGTAAAGTAATTTAAAATGGTTAAATGGCTGGCTTTTCCTTTTTTCATCAATGTGTTTAATATCATGCAGACATAGCTTGAAATGCTACGCTTTGCCACACTAATCAGTGTGGCTTAATCGAAACTTCTAAGTTGGGACTTGCAAGAAACAATCTACTTGCTTTCTAGTTCCTTAGGTCATAGTGACTAATTTCCAGATTATAGTGGTGAGCTACAGGGGTTCTCAAACTTGGCTGCACATTGGAGTCACCTGGAGATTCTGATTTAATTGGTCTGGAACACCTGAATAAAGGATGTTTACAAGGTCCCCAGGTGATTCCAATGTGTGGCCAAGTTTGAGAAAACTTGCTGCCCCAAAATATCCCAATTTGCATTTCATATAGATCTCTGAAGCTTCTAGAATCAAAGCAATGCACAGGGAAAGAGACCCACCAAATTCCAGCCACAACAAGCAGAAATCCTGGTTTTCTACTTGGGCATATGTAACTTTCAGATCTTAAATTTACATTTAAGATCTGAAAATTAAAATTTTAATTACATTAAAATTACCTTAAATTAAAATTCAGATGTTACATTTAGGAAAAACAAAATAAAATAAAATCCTCATTTAGTAGAAGTCAATTTCACGAGCAATGAGGAAAAATCACTTTTTGTAACTGACTCTTTATTAATATTTACTCTCTAGCCATATTACTGATCTCTCTCACATACAACCCTGAGAAAAACTTGGTGACCTTTGATGGCCTACCTGTGTCCCATCAGCATTGAGAATGCCCTTCTTACAGACTAGCAAAGGCCCTACAAGGCCAGAGCTGGTGTCGTTGATTGGCTCAACAGCTGAGAAGTAAAGATAGGTCAGACAGGGGGGATCATCAGCTGTTGGGCTTATGCTTTCAGGCACCGTCCACCTGTATGTGAAAGTTTCACCTGGCTTAACGTGTGCCCCTGGCTTCAGAAATCCTGAGGAGATAAATGAAACAGTTATTCAAAGCAACAGCCAAGAACACTAAACTTGTCACACTGGGTCTTCCAGCCCTGGTATGTCTCTCTCTGATGATGTACTTTGTGGAAGGACAGTTATTTTCACTGTATCCTACCAGGGAGGCCACTGCCACAATCTGCTGTTTCATGAGATAGAAGCTTATATCAAAGGATTATCTTCTTCACAGATTACATTTAAGATCTTCACAGATACTACTTCTTACTCAATTACCAGGTTTAGCAAATGTTAGAAGAGCAATAATTGCCCATTTATATATTAATATATAAATGTAAATTCATAAAATATCATTGAGTACCTTCCATATGGAATATATTATACTTGGCCTTGCAGAAGATACCCCAATAAGTTAAACAAGAGACCTATCTTTAAAGAGTTTGAAATCTAGAAGGTTGAACTAGGAATAACCCAAATAACTACAAGTTAGAGGAGGTAAGCGAAGGCCCAAGGTAACGAAGCTGATAAATGGCAAGTCTGGGATTCAAATTCAGGGCTGTCTGATTCCAAAGACTTTGCACTTAGCCCTCACATTATATTGCCAGATGAACACATTGAATCTCTCCAACTAGACTGGGGCCAGAGACTTTCTGTATCTTGTCCAGAGCCTGGCAAAAAGGTGCCCAGTAAGTTTTCTGAATTAAACAATAGAAAATGTGGACATTTGTGCTGTCACTAGTGTTCTTCCTGCACACACACAAAAGTCATTGTGAGCATTTTGACCAAGGAAGAGACTGCAGGCACAGGAAATGTTGCTGCAGCAGGGGGAGGAGAGGGTGGGTGTAGAGAGGGGGAATACTCCCTCCATTCCTTCCTTCTCTGTCCCCTCCCCATCACCTGCTCTGGACTGTGACTGGCCTCATACTTGGGCATGAAGAAGTAAGTATCCCAGGAGTCATGATGTCTGTTGTAGTGATGGGGAAGGCTTCCAATGCGACCAGGAGTTTCCCAAAAGCAGTATAATGAATGGAAGGATAATTCCTGCAGCCACTGGGTAGAAGATGCCTTTATTACATGTAGAGAGCCTGTGCTACATACTCTGTGATTGGGAGAGGCCGTGTATGATGGTAAGCACATAATACTGGTTTTAAATAAATATTTGTCGATAGGGACAAAGCAAAGATCACGTGTAAGATTTTGATTTCAACAAAACATTGGAAATCAGAGTTCCCTTTCAGCCTTCAGCCACAGATCCCATCCAAATGCAGCAGAAAAGCTCTCCATCTTAGAGAAGTGGGGGTGACTGTGAAAGTAGATCACTTTGAGATTTATTACATTACTGAGGGAAAAGGAAAGGCATTAACACTTCCTAAGTACCTACTGTGGGCCAGACCCTGTCCTAAATTCTCTCCATCCTTTCCCAAAGCCCTATGAGGTGAGTGTCATTATCTGCATTTGATAGGTGAGAAGAATAAGGTTCAGAAAGTTGAAATAGCTGCTCAAGCTCACAGGGCTGGTAAGTAAAGGGACCAGGATTTGAACCAGGTCTGTCCAGTTCTAAGTCCTTTGCTCACTCATCCTGTTTCCTACCAAGGCTGAGGCTGGGACTTACCATCTACATTTGGGGCTGCATCAGAGGCCTTGTCATAGATCACACCGTGGGGCAAAATACTGTAGACCTTGTCGGCTTTGTTAGCAAAGGTCACTAACAGAGTATCACCCACCTCTGCCTTGATGATGGGACCTAAGAAATATTAAGAGAAGGAGAGGTAAGAGGATGAAAAGAGAGAAGTGGATAGGAGCAGGAGAAGAGTCATTCCATGTTAGGTGCGCATGTCCTACTAAAACATTTCCCCTGTTCAAAACATGACAGATGGTTTCACTGTACCAAGAATTCCAAGGTGGGCTTCTGCCTCAGAGAGTCTTTTTCTTCGAGTAAAAGTTGCATCAACATACTCTATATACTGAGCCTTCCAATATTTTCCTCCTATTCTGTTGTCCCCTTGTGTGAAGTAGAGCTCAGAGTCACTGTGGAAAGAATAGGAAGTTGGCTGAGATTACACCTCTGCATATCCACCAAGTGCCTTAATTATGGAGCTTTATTGTACTGCCTTTAGCCCATTTATCCACCCTTATCTCCAGAAAAGATAGCACAGTCTTCAACAAAGTTCCCAGGAATAGTCAACCAGCCTTAAAAGTCTTCAGAAGCTGTTTGATGCTCAAGCTCATTTCTCTCTTAGCCATTGTACTTTCTTCCCCAGAGGTCCAGCTACTGAAGAAGGCACAGGCAAACTCCTTCATTATCAATATTGGTGTCCCAGAATGGTGTCCTACAAAGTAACCAAGAGCTAACTGGTTTCTTTGCAGAATAAGCATCCCTCTATCTCTTGCTGATGTCAATATGAATAGACTCTGCATAGAGTATGCTCTGATATCTGGCATGATTAAGGAATGGAGCGTCTAGTTAATCAAATAATTTAATCAATGGAATTACCATACAAACTATATACATGAAATACCAAATTTCAAAGTTGTGAAATACGATGATATAACATCCAATTAGTACTATCTCTATTCTATTTCTGTCAATCGTGCCGTCACTCTTGCAGATGTGCAGGCTTTGTCTTCTTTTTCTGCCTCAACTCCTTATCCTGTTCATCCTGACTTTGCAACCTTTTATTTTGCACCCTTCCTTTTCTTCACCTTCATTTCTCCATCTTTTCCTTTCCTTTCTTGCCACGGTCACAACCCCAGTACCTGCATGTCCTCCTCACCTTGTGCTTGGACCATTATATAAACCTCCTAACTGTGCACGCAGCATCCTCTATCTCACATTGGCTCACTCTTTTTTTACCTTTTTTAAAATTGCATTATTTGAATTTTTTTTTATATAGCAGGTTCTAATTAGCTATCTATTTTACACATATTAGTGTATATATGTCAGTCCCAATCTCCCAATTCATCCCACCCCCGCCCCCCGCAGCTTTCCCCCCTTGGTGTCCATACATTCAATTTTTTTCTCAGCATACACACCACTACTACATTAATCTTCAAAATAGTAATTTTTATTGTCATTTTACTTGCTCCAAAATCTTCATTTGCTTCCAATTGCCAATCAAGTAAAGTTCAAATGATTGGAGGACCTCTGCAATGGATATCCAGTTTACCCCAATTCTCTCTGCATTGCTCTATGTGAGTGCCCGTTCCCCATGCAAATCCCCCACACCAGGCATTCACTCTCTGATCTAATCACTCTGCTTTATGGCAGATGCTTTGCATTAACCCCTGCATCTAAAATTTCCCTCTCTTTACAATTCACTTATATAAATTCTACCATTCTTTAAGACCCTACTTAAGTTCCACTTCCTCTGTGAAATCTTTCTGGTTATCGTAGCTCTCTCTGAATGTGCAAAGAACTCACTGTCTGGACAACTCATCTAAATCTTATTTGTAACTTGCAAAATCACTTGTCTTCTCCTGTGCATTCAGCATCTTTCTCTACCTGAGATTGGGAACATTGTCTTAGACCTCCCTGGATCCCTTATGTCACTTAGTACATTGTGCTGTCCCATATTACATTAAATATTGATTGAATATAGCTTAATATTTCATATTTTATAAGGAGCTTCTGAATTCTGGAAGGCTTCTCAGAAATAATTTTCAATGTTAATTTTCATTATTTTGTTTAAGGAGAAATACTGGTCAATAGAGAATGTTCATATCAAAGAGTTTTTCATATATGGTCCACACAAATTCTTTAGGCAAGCCTCAAGTGCATTGGTTTGGTGGAAGAATGAATGAATGAATGAAATTTACAATGAAAGAAACAAAGGGTATCTTACTGACCACAAAGACAATTTTTAAAACACTCCCTCAAACATTAAAAGGATTATAGGATAGATTCTCGCTGGGGATGCGGGCCCAGATGGCCGCAGGAAGCCAAGGATACAGCATTACATTCAGTCTTCATGTCTCCATAGGCTCCTCTTGGCTGTGACAATTTCTCATACTTCCCTCATTTTTGGTGACCTTGACAATGTTGAGGACTACTGCGCTGTTCTAAACCCTCAGAGTCTTCTGCTTCCATTGGCAGAAAGGGAAAAAGACAGTGGAGGAGCCACTTCAGATTCATAAAAACCCCAGCTTAGAGGAAGTAATATCTTGGAAAATTTTGAACATTAAATAATACATGCTACTGGATTGTGAGGGAAAGAGTGAATTTAAAGAGAAACCCTGGGGGAGACCTTCAAGATGGCAGAGGAGTAAGACGTGGAGATCACCTTCCTCCCCACAAATATATCAGAAACATCTACATGTGGAACAACTCTGACAGAACACCTACTGAATCCTGGCAGAAGACCTCAGACTTCCCAAAAGGGTCTTCGTGCTCCAGTCAGGTGTCAGGCCTGTGCCTCTGAGGTGGGAGAGCTTAGTTCAGGACATTGGTCCACCAGAGACCTCCTGGCTCCACATAATATCAAGTGGCAAATGTTCTCCCATAGATCTCCATCTCAATGCTAAGACCCAGCTACACTCAATGACCAGCAAGCTACAATGCTGGACATCCTATGCCAAACAACTAGCAAGACAGGAACAAAATCCCACCCATTAGCAGAGAGGCTGCCTAAAATCATACTAAGGTCACAGACACCCCAAAACACACCACCAGACACGGTCCTGCCCACCAGAAAGACAAGATACAGCCTCATCCTCCAGAACACAGTCATTAGTCCCCTCCACTAGGAAGCCTACACAACTCACTGAGCCAACCTTAGCAACTGGGGGCAGACACCAAAAACAATGAGAACTATGACCTTGCAGCCTGTGAAGAGGAGACCCCAAACACAGTAAGTCAAGCAAAATGAGAAGACAGAGAAACACACAGCAGGTAAAGGAGCAAGGTAAAAACCCACCAGACCAAAGAAATGAAGAGGAAATAGGCAGTCTACCTGAAAAAGAATTCAGAGTAATGAGAGCAAAGATAATCCAAAATCTTGGAAATAGAAAGGAGAAAATACAAGAAACGTTTAACAAGGACCTAGAAAAACTAAAGAGCAAACAAACAATGATGAACAACACAACAAACGAAATTAAAATTCTCTAGAAGGAATCATAGCAGAATAACTGAGGCAGAAGAACAGACAAGTGACCCGGAAGATAAAATAGTGGAAATAACTACTGCAGAGCAGAATAAAGAAAAAAGAATGAAAAGAAGTCAGGACAGTCTCAGATACCTCTGGGACAACATTAAATATACCAACATTCGAATTATAGGGCTCGCAGAAGAAGAAGAGGAGACAAAGTGACTGAGAAAATATTTGAAGAGATTATAAGCTGACAACTTCCCTAATATGGGAAAAGAAATAGTTAATCAAGTCCAAGAAGCGCAGAGAGTCCCATACAGGATAAATCCAAGGAGAAACATGCGAAGACACATATTAATCAAACTATCAAAAATTAAATACAAAGAAAAAATATTAAAAGCAGCAAGGGAAAAACAACAGATAATAGACAAGGGAATCCCCATAAGGTCAACAGCTGATCTTCCAGCAGAAACACTGCAAGCCAGAAGGGAGTGGCAGGACATATTTAAAGTGATGAAAGGGAAACACCTACAACCAAGTTTACTCTACCCAGCAAGGATCTCATTCAGATTCAATGGAGAAATTAAAACCTTTACAGACAAGCAAAAGCTAAGAGAGTTCAGCACCACCCAACCAGCTTTACAACAAATGCTAAAGGAACTTCTCTAGGCAGAAAACACAAGAGAAGGAAAAGACCAACAATAACAAACCCAAAACAATTAAGAAAATGGTAATAGGAACATACATATCGATGACTACCTTAAATGTAAATGGATTAACTGTTCCCACCAAAAGACATAGACTGGCTGAATGGATACAAAAACAAGACCCATATATATGCTGTCTACAAGAGACCCATTTCAGACCTAGTGACACATACAAAGTGAAAGTGAGGGGATGGAAAAAGATATTCCATGCAAATGGAAATCAAAAGAAAGCTGGAGTAGCAATTCTCATATCAGACAAAATAGACTTTAAAATAAAGACTATTACAAGAGACAAAGAAGGACACTACATAATGATCAAGGGATCGATCCAAGAAGAAGATATAACAATTGTAAATATTTATGCACCCAACATAGGAGCACCTCAATACATAAGGCAAATACTAACAGCCATAAAAGGGGAGATCGACAGTAACACAATTATTGCAGGAGACTTTAACACCCCACTTTCACCAATGGACACATCATCCAAAATGAAAATAAAGAAGGAAACACAAGCTTTAAATGATCCATTAAATAAGATGGACTTAATTGATATTTATAGGACATTCCATCCAAAAACAACAGAATACACCTTCTTCTCACGTGCTCATGGAATATTCTCCAGGATAGATCATATCTTGGGTCACAAATCAAACCTTGGTAAATTTAAGAAAAGTGAAATCATATCAAGTATCTTTTCTGATCACAATGCTATGAGACTAAATATAAATTACAGGAAAAAATCTGTAAAGAATACAAATACATGGAGGCTAAACAGTACACTATTTAATAACCAAGAGATCACTGAAGAAATCAAAAAGTACCTAGAAACAAAGGACAATGAAAACACGACGACCCAAAATCTATGGGATGCAGCAAAAGCAGTTCTAAGAGGGAAGATTATAGCGATACAATCCTACCTCAAGAAACAAGAAACATCTCAAATAGACAACCTAAACTTACACATAAAGCAATTAGAGAAAGAACAGAAAAACCCCAAAGTTAGCAGAAGGAAAGAAATCATAAAGATCAGATCAGAAATAAATGAAAAAGAAATGTAGGAAACAATAGCAAAGATCAATAAAACTAAAAACTGGTTCTTTGAGGAGATAAACAAAATTGATAAACCATTCACCAGACTCATCAAGAAAAAAGGGAGAAGACTCCAATCAATAGAATTAGAAATGAAAAAGGAGAAGTAACAAGTGACACTGCAGAAATACAAAGGATCATTAGAGATTACTACAAGCAACTCTATGCCAATAAAATGGACAACCTGGAAGGAATGGACAAATACTTAGAAAAGCACAACCTTCTGAGACTGAACCAGGAAGAAATAGAAAATATAAACAGACAAATCACAAGCACTGAATTTGAGACTGGGATTAAAAATCTTCCAACAAACAAAAGCCCAGGACCAGATGGCTTCACAGGCGAATTCTATCAAACATTTAGAGAAAAGCTAACACCTATCCTTCTCAAATTCTTCCAAAATATAGCAGAGGGAGGAACACTCCCAAACTCATTCTACAAGGCCACCATCAGCCTGATACCAAAGCCAGACAAAATCTCACAAAGAGAGAAAACTACAGGCCAATATCACTGATATGAACACATATGCAAAAATCCTCAACAAAATACTAGCAAACAGAATCCAAAAGCACATTAAAAGGATTATACACCATGATCAAGTGGGGTTTATACCAGAAATGCAAGGATTCTTCAGTATGCACAAATCAATCAATCTGATACACCATATTAACAAATTGAAGGAGAAAAACCATATGATCATCTCAATAGATGCAGAAAAAGCTTTTGACAAAATTCAACACCCATTTATGATAAAAACCCTCCAGAAAGTAGGCATAGAGGGAACTTACCTCAACATAATTAAGACCATATATGACAAACCCACAGCCAACATCGTTCTCAATGGTGAAAAACTGAAAGCATTTCCACTAAGATCAGGAACAAGGCAAGGCTGCCCACTCTTACCACTATTATTCAACATAGTTTTGGACGTTTTAGCCATAGCAATCAGAGAATTAAAATAAATAAAAGAAATCCAAAGCAGAAAGGAAGAAGTAAAGCTGTCACTGTTTGCAGATGACATGATACTATGCATAGAGAATCCTAAAGATGTTTACCAGAAAACTACTAGAGCTAACCAATGGTTTTGGTAAAGTAGCAGGATACAAAATTAATGCACAGAAATGTCTTGCATTCCTACATACTAATGACGAAAAATCTGAAAGAGAAATTAAGGAAAGACTCCCATTTACCATTGCAACAAAAAGAATAAAATACCTAGGAATAAACCTACCAAAGGAGACAAGAGACATGTATGTGGAAAACCATAAGACACTGATGAAAGAAATTAAAGATGATACAAACAGATGGAGAGATACACCATTTTCTTAGATTAGAACTAGAACAAAAAATTTCACAATATGTATGGAAACACAAAAGACCCCAAATAGCCAAAGCAATCTTGAGAAAGTAAAATGGAGCTGGAGGAATCAGGCTCCCTGATTTCAGACTATACTACAAAGCTACAGTAATCAAGACAGTCTGGTACTGGCACAAAAACAGAAATATACATCAATGGAACAGGATAGAAAGCTCAGAGATAAACCATGCACATCTGGTCACCTTATTTTTGATAAAGGAGGCATAAACATACAATGGAGAAAAGACAGCCTCTTCAATAAGTGGTGCTGGGAAAACTAGACAGCTACATGTAAAAGAATGAAATTAGAACACTCCCTAACACCATACACAAAAATAAACTCAAAATGAATTAAAGACCTAAGTGTAAGGCCAGACACTCTAAAACTCTTAGAGGAAAACATAGGCAGAATACTGTATGACATAAATCACAGCAAGATCCTTTTTCACCCACCTCCTAGAGAAATGGAAATAAAAACAAAAATAAACAAATGGGACCTAATGAAACTTAATAGCTTTTGCACAGCAAAGGAAACCATAAACAAGATAAAAGGCAAACCTCAAAATGGGAGAAAATATTTGCAAATGAAGCAACTGACAAATGATTAATCTCCAAAATTTGCAAGCAGCTCATGCAGCTCAATATCAATAAAAACAAACAACCCAATCAAAAATGGGCAGAAGACCTAAATAGACATTCCTCCAAAGAAGAGATACAGATTGCCAACAAACACATGAAAGGATGCTCAACATCACTAGTCATTAGAGAAATGCAAATCAAGACTACAATGAGGTATCACCTCACACCAGTCAGAATGGCCATCATCAAAAAGTCTACAAACAATAAATGCTGGAAAGGGTGTGGAGAAAAGGGAGCCCTGTTGCACTGTTGGTGGTAATGTAAGTTGATACAGCCATTAAGGAGAACAGTATGAAGGTTCCTTAAAATACTAAAATAGAACTACCATACGACCCTGCAATCCCACTACTGGGCATACCCTGAGATAACCATAATTCCCAAAGAGTTATGTACCACAATGATACTTCCAGCTCTATTTACAATAGCCAGGACATGGAAGCAACCTAAGTGTCCATCAACAGATGATTGGATAAAGAAGATGTGGCTCATATATACAATGGAATATTACTGAGCCATAAAAAGAAACGAAATTGAGTTATTTGTAGTGAGGTGGATGGACCTAGAGTCTGTCATACACAGTGAAGTAAGTCAAAAAGAGAAAAACAAATACCGTATGCTAACACATATATATGGGATTAAAAAAAAAAAAGGTTATGAAGAACCTAGGGGCAGGACAGGAATAAAGACGTGGACGTAGAGAATGGACTTGAGGACATGGGGAGGGGAAGGGTAAGCTGGGACGAAGTGAGAGAGTGGTATGGACATATATACACTACCAAATGTAAAATAGCTAGCTAGTGGGAAGCAGCCACATAGCACAGGGAGATCAGCTCGGTGCTTTGTGACCACCTGAAGGGGTGGGATAGTGAGGGTGGAGGGAGACACAAGAGGGAGGAGATATGGGGATATATGTATAGCAGATTCACTTTGTTATAAAGCAGAAACTAACACACCACTGTAAAGCAATTATATTCCAATAAAGATGTTTTAAAAAAAGGATTATAGGATAATAGCAATACTTGTTGGTATCACACTGCACATTTTATAATGCTTTCACAGACATCTTTGCATATGATTCTACAATAAGAAGTCACAGGAGTCTGCATCCACTTAATGAATTGTTCGATTCAATTTGAAAAAATACTATATGCTGCGGGAGCCAAGAGAAAATTATTCAGGTGTCAGGGGAGGCTTTACTTAAGAGGTGACATTAGAATTAGAATTTGAAGGAAAAAATGGCATTATACTGGACAGGGAGAAAAAGGAATTCTGCGTAGAGGGGGCTTAAGTTATATCAGGCTGTCCTTGAGCCAAAAAGGTTAACCTTCCTTGACTAGTTCATCTCCAATGAAAGAGAGTCCTGCTGGGACTTCCCTGGTGGTCCAGTAGTTAAGACCCTGTGTTTCCATGTAGGAGGCACGGGTTGGACCCCTGGTCAGGGAACTAAGATCCCACATGCTGCGTGGTGGCCAAAACAAAACAAAACAAAGAGAGAGTCCTGCCATATTCCCTTTTCAAAACTGTCTGCTTCATATGTGCAAGCACCTTACTCTCTTCTCTGTCAGCTTAGTATTTCTCATGGCATTTAACGCTGCAGCTTGCACACAGCAGATGCTCATAAAATGTTTGATGAATGAATGAATCTAGTGCTTTGATTTAGCCAGCAAATCATGAAGCAATAAATACTCCTCCATGTCTCAGCTGTACACATTACAGGGCTCAGAGCTCCTTAAGTGAAGCCATTATGCTATCTATGCAGTATATGCTCATAAGAGCAGTGCCTAGCCTACAAATGAGATCACAGCGAAAAGCCTAATAGATGCCTCTCTTATGAGAGACTTAGCAACACCAGCAAAGAGAGCTTACCTGCCAGAGGCATTTAGGGGAAGACCACTGAATTTGTTATAGCCTTGAGGACCATAATCCCAAAGAATTTTTTCAGCTGCTATAAAATAGCGCCTCTGTTGACCCTTCATCTTGGGGTGAAAAATAGCACTTTTGCAGTTACCAACATTGTATTGCCCCAGCATGCCAGCTGCAGAAGACAGGAAAACCATGAGCCAAGGTATAAATGCTCCGAAAGAAATCATACAGGAAAAGAATGATAGATTTGACTTCATGAACATTTAAAACTTTTGTACGGAAAACAGGACCATAAACAAAGTTAAAAGTAAAAAATAAACAGTGGGTAGGGGGATATTTTAGCACATATGACAAAAGATTAATATGTAAATACCTTTGATAAATAAGAAAGAAAAAAGTAAATATCCCAATAGAAAATGTGCAAGGGACATTTATAGGTTATTCACAGAAGAAATACTACTGACCCATGAACAAATGAAGAAAAAAGAAAAGTTCAACCTTAATAGTAATCAAGTGATACTGTTGTTCATTTATGAGATTGGTAAAACCAGAAAGACTAGTAATTATCAGTGTTGTCAGATGAACAGGGAAAAGGGAATGCTCACACACTATGAGTGAAGAGTAACAATTTCTAAAGGAGAATTCGGCCATATATGTCCATAGCTTAAAAAAATTAAACTCTTCAACCCAGGAATTCTAAATCTAGTAGTTTTTCCAAGGAAATGTCAGACAAAGTACAAACATTTCTATAAATTGATGTTTATGAGTGTTTAGCAAAAAATAGGGAAAATGTAAGTGTTAATAAAGACTGTTGGTTAAGTAAATTGTAATCTCCTTACAAAGGACACTGGAAGGATTAACAACGATGTAGTAGATCTATATTCACTGACATATAAATTTATTTCTGGTATATTAAAAAGTGGAAAAGGGCAGTATTAATAGATTGATTTCATTTTATATATAACATAAGCATTTATATATTAAGGTCTAGAAAATAGGAAGGATATTCATCAAAATGTGACACCATTATCTCTAGAGGTAATTACTAATTTTAAAATTGAATTATACGTATCTTCTAATTTTTAAACATTTTTTTCTGAGGCTATGGACAATTTAGGAAACATTGTATTTCAGTAACGTATTCCAGCTTATGTCCACAACTACTGGCCACATTTAGCAATCTTACTAATCTCAAATGGCTGCTAATGCCTTGATTAGTTTCTTCTCAGATTTAGGGATCGTGTGTGGAGAACACTTAGGATTTACCCTTTTAGGGAGTTTCAGGTATACCACACAGTATTGTTGACTGTAGTCACCACGGGGTATATTAGATCTCCAGAACCCATTCATCTTGCATAACTGAAACTCTGTATTCTTTGAGCTCTCAAGTGTTCTCACCACCATCACAACAAAAATGTTTAACTACGTGAGGTAATAGATATATTAATTGCTTGAGTGTAAGGTAATCACACCTTACAAGTATAGCAAAACGTCAAGTTGTACTTCTTAAATATATACAAATCCTATTTGTCAATTATACCTCAATAAAGCTGGGGGTAGGAGCAGGGAAGAATAGTAACTTTGTCTTGTTCATCTTTGTCTTCCCAGGAGAGTGTCTTATACATATTAACTGAGCAGCTCAACATTTGCTGAATTGAATTTAACTGGAATAACCCAGTGGACAAATGTGAGGTTTGCTTAAGGTTTTTGGGAACAAAAATGTGTTATGAAAGCAGCCCTGAAGAGCTGCATCCCTGACCTCATAGTGACTGTGTGTAGTTAGTCAGTATCCAAGTGGAATCACACATTATTTCTTCTATGTTTATCCCGTTGACACATTTTCTTTTTATATTCTTGTTTTTACCATGTTAGGCCAAACTTTTAATATGTCATAACTCTAATGTTGCCAATGCTTCTTAACTGGCATCCAGTAGCCAGAGTCTCTCCATTGTGTCCTTTCTGCACACAGACATCATATTTATCTTCCTAAACCACTGCACTGATTATGTCACTAGTGTGCCTAAGGATCTAGAAGCACTTACTCTTGCCTTCTAGACAATCAGTCTTGCCATTCAAAGATGCTTTCCTGGGGCCCATTCTGCCTCTCTAAGCCTTCTCCTTCATCACTCCTCTGACATGAGCCTAAGGTCCAGCTAAGTAAAGACCTATTCCCAAGGAACCTGAACCAAATCATTCAATAGGTATTTGTCAACAAATGTTTATCATTCATCTTTCATAGGATTTTGTACCTATCATTGCATTGTGTCTCAATATAAGGAAGAATGTTCTCACAGAGCAGCCCAGAGATGAAACAAGCTGCTACAATTACTAGGTTGGGATTAACATATACACACTACTATATATAAAATAGGTAATCAACAAGGACCTACTGTATAGCACAGGGAACTATACTCAATACTCTGTAATAACCTATATAGGAAAAGAATCTGAAAAAGAATAGATATAAGAATATGTATAACTTACTTTGCTGTACACCTGAAACTAACACATTGTAAATCAAATATACTCCAATATAAAATAAAATAAAAATTTAAAAAAGAGATGTCCAAAAGAGAATTCAAGAATTGGATGGGGGATTGGTCCAGATTATCTATAAATTCCTTTTCAGTGCTAAAAATTTATTATTCTATTTACAATTGCCCATGTGTTTTTCCCAGCTCATGTTGCTTCCTCTGCCTGGAAAACCTTTTTCCCCTTCTTCATCTATCAAATTCCTAACCTTTAGAGGCTCAGATTAGGGACCACCTCCTCAGGAAGCCTCTCTGCTCCAGCAAAGTGATAGAGCACTTAAAGAGCATTTATCATTCTGCCTCAGGTTTTATTCATTTTGTAAATGTCTAACTATATTTAACTACTAGATTCCAGGTTCATAGAAGGTCTTATCATTTCTTTCAATCACCTCTTACCTGGTTCATAGGGATGTGATTAATAAATATCTGTCGATAAGATGCCAAATAGACATTATACATTTTTCCTATGTTTAATATTTAATTAAATATAACACGTACAAGACTCTATTCAACAGCAGGCACTGAATGAGCACCATTGATTGCGTGGTTTAATTGTACCATTGTAAGCATCTCTACACTGGTCTCTGTCCTTTTTACCTTGAAAGTGATCACTGACTTGGCAGGTTATCATCCACTTCCCAGGATTCTCAACTATCATTTCTGTTGTCAGGAAGGTGGCTGGGAAGAGGTTGACGACATCAGTCCGATGGCCTCTGCTGATGAAGGTGTTACCATAAAAATAGACGGAATGGATGTCTATCTCATTCCCCATTCCAAATAGGTGCCAGGACACCGATTCACCAACGCACATATCAGGCTCGGGGAAGTTTCCAAAGAGGTATCCATTGAGCGCTGAAAAACAGAAACACTAGTGGAAGAGATTCCCCTGCAGAGGCGAGCAGATCCAGAAGAAATGGTAACACATGCTCTAGCACAGTTGAAAATTAGCACAGATTATTGCTTGTAATGTTTTTGTGCAGAAAGGCATGATTTCTTTGGTAAAATACAGTCCCCGAAAGGAATGAAAAGCATTAGTCTTTTCAAGAGAAAAGCACTCAATAAAAGTGATCAGCAACATGCAAACAGCCTTCGAGCTGTTATGTGAACACAATGAGATCAGGAGCAAACAAAAGCACTGTTCATACTTCCAGGACAGCTTGGCCACCTCTTACCTCCATCTCTATTTACATATTTACCTTCCCCACCAGATCTGTTCCTTGTAATTAGAAACCTTGTCTTACCTCACAGCGGGACAGCTGAAACATAGTAGCTACTTAAATGACAAAAGCATGCAGCAAGAAGAAAAGGAAAAGAACTGATTAGAAGGGACTTATGAAACATGTTAACTTTTTTTGCCATTTCTCCCATCCCCATCCCCTGCCTCTTTAACCACCAATTTGTTCTCTGGATCTATGAACTTGGTTTTGGGGGTTTTGTTTGTTTGCTTGTTTGTTTGCTTAGATTCCACATATAAAAGAGGTCTTACAATATTTGCCTTCCGTGTCTGACTTATTTCACTTAGCATAATGCCCTAAAAGTCCACCATGCTGTTGCAAATGGCGAGATTTCATTCTTTTTTATGGCTGAATAATATTCTATTATTATATACCACAATTTCTTTATCCATTCATCCATCAACGGACACTTAGGCTGTTTCCATATATTGGCTATTGTAAATAATGCTGCAATGATCATGGGGGGTGCATATATCTTTTTGAATTAGTGTTTTCATTTTCTTCAGATAAATACCCAGGAGCAGAATTTCTAGATCATATGATAAGCTTATTTTTAGTTTGTTTAAGGAAACTCCATACTGGTTTTCATAGTGGTTGTACCAATTTACACTTGTTATTTCTTCTTTTTTTGATAATAGCCATTCTAACAGGTATGAGGTGATATCTTGTGGGGTTTTTTGTTTGTTTGTTTTTAATATTTATTTATTTATTTGGCTGTGCCAGGTCTTAGTTGCAATGTGTGGGATCTTTTTTTTTTTTTTCCTTTTTCCTTAGTTGCAGCAGGCATGTGGGATCTAGTTCCCTGACCAGGGATTGAACCTGGGCCCCCTGCATTGGGAGCTTGGAGTCTTAACCACTGGACCACAGGGAAGTCCCTCTCACTGTGGTTTTGATTTGCATTTCCTGATGAGTAATGATGTTGAGCATCTTTTCACATACCTATTGGCCATCTCTATTTCTTCTTTAGAAATATATCTATTCAGATCTTCTGCTCATTTTTAAAAAATAAGATTGTTTGGCTTTTTGCTATTGAGTCGTATGAGTTCTTTATATATTTGGATATTAGTTTCTTATCAGATATACAATTTACAAATATTTTCTCCCATTCAGTCAGTTGTCTTTTCATTTCGTTGATGGTTTCCTTTGCTGTGCAGAAGTTTTTAGTTTGATGTAGTCCCACTTGTTTATTTTTGCTTTTGTTGCTTTTGCTTTTGGTGTCAGATTTAAAAAATCATTACCAAGACCTATGTCAAGGAGCTCACCACCTATGTTTTCTTCTAGGAGTTCTAGAATTTCAGATCTTATACTCAAGTCTTTAATCCAATTTGAGTTAATATTTGTGTATGTGTGTAAGACAGCGGTCCAGCTTCATTCTTTTGTATATGGCTGTTCAATTTTCCCAACACCATTTATTGAAGAGACTGTCCTTTTCTGCCTGTATATTCTTACATGGGTTTATTTCAGGGCTCTCTATTCTGTTCCATTGATCTCTGTGTCTGTTTTTATGCCAATATCATACTGTGTTAATTACTATGGTTTTGTAATATCATTTAAAATCAAGGATCACAATGCCTCTAGCTTTGTTCTTTCTCAAGATTGCTTTGGCTATTCAGGGTCTTTTGTGGTTCCATACAAATTTTTGGATTGTTCTATTTCTGTAAAAAATACCATTGGGATTTTAATAGAGGTTGCATTGTGACTATAGATTGCTTTGGGTAGTATGAACATTTTAACAATATTAATTCATTCAATCCATGGATACAGAATATCTTTCCATTTATTTGTGTCTTCTTAAATTTTTTTTATTAATGTCATAATTTTCAATATATGTTTTTTTCACCTCCTTGGTTAAATTTATTCCTAGGTATTTTATTCCTTTTGAGGCAGTTGTAAGTGAGATTGTTTTCATAATTTCTCTTTCTGATAATTCATTATTAGTGTAAAGAACTGCAACAGATTTTTGTGTATTGATTTTATATCCCTCAAATTTACTTATTTGTTCTAACAGTTTTTTGGAGCCTTTAAGGTTTTCTATATATAGTATCATGTCATCTGCAAATAATGACAGTTATTTCTTCCTTTCGGATTTGGATGAATTTATTTCTTTTCCTTCCCTAATTGCTCTGGCTTGGACTTCCAATGCTATGTTGAATAAAAGTGGCAACAGTGCACATCCTTCTCTTGTTCCTGATATTAGAGGTTTAGCTTTCAGCTTTTCACCATTGAGTATAACGTTAGCTGGGGGCTTGTCATATATGGTCTTTATTATGTTGAGGTATGTTTTCTTTATACTCTCTTTGTTAAGAGTTTTTATTATAAATGGATGTTGAATTTTGTCAAATGCTTTCTTTGTTCTATTGTGATGATCATATGATTTTTATCCTTCATTTATTACTGTGGTATATCACCTTAATGGATTTGTGGAAGCTGAACCATACTTCCATGGTTAAAACCCCATGGATTAATAAATCCCACTTAATCACAGTGTATGAACCTTTTAATGTATTGTTGAATTTGGCTTGCTGATATTTTGTTGAGGACTTTTGCATCTGTGTTCATCAGGAATATTGGCCTGTATTTTTTCTTTTTCTGTGTGGCATCCTTGTCCACTTTTGGTATCAGCATGATGCTGGCTTCATAAAACATGTTTGGAAGAGTTTCTCCCTCTTCTATTTTTTAGAAGATTTTGAGAAGAATTGGTATTAATTCTTCTTTGAATGTTTGGTGGAATTAACCAGTGAAGCCATCTGTTTCCTGGACTTTTGTTTGTCAGAAGGTTTTTGATTACTGATTCAATCTCCTTGCTAGTATCAGTCTGTCAGATTCTATTTCATCCTGATTCAGTCTTGGTATGTTGTATGGTCCTTATCCATTTCTTATAGGTTATCCAATTTGTTGGCATATACTTGTTCATAGTAGTCTCTTATGATCCTTCTTATTTCTGTGGTGTCAGTTATAATATCTCATCTTTCATCTCTGATGTTATTTATTTGAGACCTTTCTCTTTTTTTCTTAGTGAGTCTAGTTAAATGTTTGTTAATTTTGTTGATCTTCTCAAAGAACCAGATCTTAGTTTTATTGATGTTTTTTATTGTCTTTTTAGTATCTATTTCACTTATTTCTGCTCTAATCTTTTTTACTTCCTTCCTTCTAGTAACTTTGGGCTTAATTTGTTCTTTTTCTAGTTCTTTGAGGTGTACAGTTAGGTTGCTTACTTGAAACATTTTTTGTTTCTTGAGGTAGGAATTTATCACTATGAACTTCCCTCTTAGAACTGCTTTTGCTGCATCCCATAAATTTTGATATATTACATTTCCATTTGTTTCAAGTTTTTAAAAAATTTCTCTTTTGATTTCTTCTTCAATATGTTGGTTGTTCAGTAACATGCTGTTTAATCTCCACATGTTTGTTTAAACAGTTAAACAGTTTTTAAACAGTTTTCTTCATGTAATTTCTAGTTTCACATCATTGTGGTCAGAAAAGATGCTTGATATAATTTCAATCCTCTTAAATTTATTTATTAAGACTTGTTTTATGGCCTAACATATCTATCTTGGAAAATGTTCCATGTGCACTTGAGAAGAATGTGTATCCTGTTGTTTTGGGATGGAATGTTCTATAAGTATCTGCTAAGTCCATCTGATCTAACATATTGTTTAGGGCTAAAGTTTCCTAACTGATTTTCTTTCTGGATACTTACATTGATATAAGTGGGGTATTAAAGTACTTTACTATTATTGTATTGCTGTCTATTTCTCCCTTTATGTTTGTTAATATTTGCTTTATATATTTAAGCACTTCTGTGTTGGGTGCACAAATATTTTAAATGTTATATATTCTTGTTGGATTGGCCATTATGTAACACCCTTCTTATTATAGTCTTTGTTTTAAAGTCAATTTCAAGTCTGATATAAGTGTAGCTACTCCAGCTTTCTTTTGTTTTCCATTTGCATGAAATAGTTTTTTCCATCCCTTCAGTGTCAGTCTACGTGTGTCCTTACAACTAAAGTGTGTCTCTTGTACATAGTATATAGATGGGTTTTTGTTTTTTTGCTGTTGTTTTTTTTTTAACCCATTCAGCCCTTTTATGTCTTTTGAATGGAGAATTTAGTCCATTTACATTTAAAGTTATTATTGATAAGTATGTGCCTATTTCCATTTGTTAATTTCTGTCCATTTTTGTAGTTCCTCTCTGTTCCTTTCTTCTTCTCTTGCTCTCTTTCTTTGTTTTAGGTTCTGACAGGGATTATGTTTCATCACTTTCTTATTATTCTCATTACGAAGTTATAAATCTTGGAAAACTAGGTTTAATATTTCTGTGTGTTCTGTATCCCATGTAGTGCCAGATACACAAAAGGCAGTCAGTATATACTTGATAACATGAGAGGCACTCACCGTGCATTTTGTTACTCTTCTGGAAAACAGCATCTTCTTTGTCAACTGAATCAGGGTCAGTGCAGAAATGTCTGATATTTTCCTCAAGGTACCAGCTTTGATTCTCATCCACAACAGTAAACATTATAACAAACTCTTGATTCACATCAGTCCTTGTCCCTGAATATTTATGCAGGATACCTATCAGGCACATTCAAAAGAGTAAGAAAAAAATTCACAGTGGACTAAATCAAGATTAGCTTTTCTTCCTGCCAATGGTATCAGGTAAGTTTGAAAGACCTACATGTACAAGAGTAACCCACAACATAAAATCAGTGAAAGGCTTTGATGGAAATGATAGAACCATAGAAAACTCATAAAACAGAAATCCTCACAACCACAGACTTGGAAACCTGGCTGTCCTTAAAGGAAATATACTTTATTGACAGAGCACAGATACACCATATCAATTAATAGGGAATAAAATAACAAAGTGATTATGTGGGTTAAATAATAAAGCAAAAGCATTCCTGGTCATTTGACTACATTTTACACTTTCCTATGTGTGGTGTCAGTGTGTATTTTTTTTAAAGCACGTAAGTTTCAGAATGCTATGATTTATTTAGGCAGAAGCCTGAATTATTGTCCCTGTCATAGATATTCTATGTTAGAAGAATTTCTTTAATGTTACAGAAAGTTTGGAAGAAGAGGCACACTCTGTGTAAAGCAAGGGAGGTAGGCAAGACGACCTGAAGATTATATACACTTTTCAACACACCTGGGAATAGGCTCCTAGGGACAGAGAGGGTGGGGAAGAGACGTCTTACCCTCTTTGCACACCAGCAGTGGGCCAATTAGCCCAGAGCAGATGTCCTTAGGGGCATCGATGTGCGAATGGTACACCCAGGTCAGGCAATTTGCATCTGCTGGGGCAGGAGCATATTCTTCTCTCACTGGCCAGACATAGGTATAGTTTTTGCCAGGAGGAACATTGTCATCATCCTTGTTCCTTCCATATGTTCCATCTGGGTACAGGGCTCCTTCCAAGAAAATATAAAACATAGTTAAAATGCAGAGATCACACACTATAGTGGAAAGAGCTAGAACTTTGAAATCAAACACACATGAATTAAAATTTATTTGCTATGGGACTTGAGGCTAGTTACTTAAATTCTCACTGCCTTGGTTTTCTACCAGTAAAGCTGGAATGTTTATATCTACCCCCACTACATGAGGCAGTGTATATGAAGTGTCCTGCACAGAGCCAGATGTTTAATAAATATTCATGAAGACCCCTTCTGACAGGCCTCCCGTACCAATCAGGAAGACATCAATCTGCTTCACTTAACATCAACTGAAGAAGGAAAGGAGAAGCAGCAGAAGAAATAACAAACACTTCTTGGGCACTTACTACACATTCAACACCTAAATTTGAGACCTGAGAGATTTTAGGTCTCATGAAAAAGATCTGCTGACCTCAAAGCTAAGCAGGTATAGAGGTGAACACTCAGCACCCAGGCTTAAAAATAAAAACAAGGGAAAAAAAGAGCAGAAACCTTAGTGGCCAACACACTATAAGGAATACAGATTTCACAGGTTTCACCCGGACAGGTTACTAAACAGAAAAACAAGTAACATAAACAAACTTGGATGATGGTGGGATCAGAATCCAGAATCCAAAGTTGCTACAGTATATTCTCAATAATTTCCAGTTTTCAACAAGAAGAACAACAGCCACAGCAAAATGAGACATGCAAAGAAATAAGAAAGTGTGATCCATACTCAAGGGAAAAAAAGCAGCCAACAGAAACTATCTCTAAGTGCTTCTAGGTGTTGAATTCAGCAGATAAAGACTTTAAAGCAGTTATTATAAATATATTCAAGCAACTGAAAGAAGCTATGTTTAAATAATTAAAGGAAAGTAGGACAAATTATTCAACAAATAGAGAATCTCAATAAGCAGATAAAATTTATACATTAAAAAAAAGAACCAAGTTGGAATTTTGGCATTGGAACATACAATAAATGAAATAAAATATTCACTAGAGTGGCTTGGCAACAGATTCAAGATGGCAAAAGAGTCAGTGAACTTGAAGAGACATTGACAGAATTACGCTATCTGAAAAAGAGAGGATTAAAAAAAGATTGAAGAAAATAAACAGAACCTCAGAGACCTATGCGACTAAATCAAGTATATTAACATGTGTGTAATGTAGTCTGCCAAAGGAGAGGAGAAAGAAATGGGGGCAGAAAAAAATATGTGAAGAAATAATTGCAGAAATTTTTACCAAATTTGATGAAAAACATTAACTTACTTACACATCAAAGGAGCACAACAAACCACAAGTAGAATAAATACAAAGAATTCATATACAAATATATTGTTGTCAAGCTGTTGGGGAGGAAAAAAAGGCAAAGAGAAATGATCACATACTAAGGAGCCCCAACGTGATTAACAGTTGACTTCCCATTTAAATATTTGATATGAGAAGACAGTGGGATGACATACTAAAAGTACTAGAGGAAAAATACCAACCAAGAATAATATATCCAGCAAAACTAGCCCTCAAAACAATAAGGCAAAATAAAGATGCTCTAGATAAGCAAAGATAAGTGAGTTTGTTGCTAGCAGACCTGTCTTACAAGCAATACTAAAAGAGTTTTTCAGACTAAAAGGAAATAACACCAGAGAATGTGAATCCACAGAAAGAAGTGAAAAGCACCAAAAATAGGAAAAATGGGAGTTAATATAAAAGATTCTATAAATATATTTTTCCTTTTTTATCCTAACTTCTTTAAAATTCATAAGATAATATACAGTTCCAAGTATAACATCACATTGTTGGGTTTACAGAGAGAGAGATGTAATGACAATATAACAATAATAACAAAAAAGAGGTGGGTGAGAATGATGCTCTGTTGGAGTAAAGCTTTTATATATTTCCAGAATTAAGTAGGTAAAAAATATGAAGTATACTGTGATATGTTAAAATGCACATTACAATCCATAGGCCAGCCAATAAGAAATGAACTCAAAATATATAGTTGAAAAATTAACAGAGAAATATAAATAGTAGATTTTAAAATATTGTTTCACACCAAAGAAGACAGTAAAGGAAGAACAGGGGAATAAAAAAGACAAAATGCATATAGAAAATAATTAGCAAAATAAGTGTAGCTCAAACCAATCAATAATTACATTAAATGTGAATGGTCTAAACACTCCAATCAATATGCAGAGATTGTCAAATTGGACAAAGAAGTAACATCCAACTATATGCAGTCTATATTTTAGATTCAAAACACAAATAGATTGAAAGCAAAAGAATGCAAATAGCAACAATATGAGAGCTGAAGTGGCTCTCAATAACAGACAAACTAGATTTTAAGACAAGAAATGTAATGAGAGACAAAGATAGATATTTCATAATGATAAAAGAGTCAATATATCAGGAAGATAAAACAAATATAAAGCTGTTCATACCTAACAAGAGCCTCAAAACACATAAAGCAAAAACTGACATAACTGAAAGGAGAAATACACAACTGAACAGTAATTGTTAGAGATTTCAATACCCTTCTCTAAATAACTGGTAGAAAAACTAGGCAGAACATCAGCAAGGATATAGAAGACTTCAACAATGCTGTCAAACAACTCAACTTAACTGATACCTATAGAACATTCCACCCAATGACTGCAGAATACACCTTCTTTACAAGGGCACATGGAACATTCTTCAGGATAGAAAGTAAGCTACACATTAAATAAATCTCAATAATTTAAAAGGAATAATACTTCCATCCAAAAACAACAGAATACACTTTCTGCTCAAGTGCACATGGAATATTCTCCAGGATACAGCACATCTTGGGTCACAAATCAAGCCTAGGTAAATTTAAGAAAATTAAAATCACATCAAGCATCTTTTCCAACCACAATGCTATGAGACTAGATATCAATTCCAGGAAAAAACTAAAAAATACAAACACATGGAGGCTAAACAATATGCTACTAGACAACCAAGAGATCACTGAAGAAGTCAAAGAGGAAATAAAAAAATACTTAGAACAAAATGACAATGAAAATATGACGAACCAAAACCTATGGGATGCAACAGAAGCAGTTCTAAGAGGGTAGTTTATAGCAATACAATCGTACCTCAAGAAAAAAGAAAAATCTCAAATAAACAGCTTAACCTTACACCTAAAGCAATTAGAGAAAGAAGAACAAAAAACCCCAAAGTTAGCAAAAGGAAAGAAAATAAAAATCAGATCAGAAATAAAGGAAAAATAAATGAAGGCAACAACAGCAAAGATCAATAAAACTAAAAGCCAGTTCTTTGAGAAGATAAACAAAATTCATAAACCATTAGACTCATCAAGAAAAAAAGGAGAATACTCAAATCAACAGAATTAGAAATGAAAAAGGAGAAGTAACAACTGACACTGCAGAATTACAAAGGATCATGAGAGATTACTACAAGCAACTCTATGCCAATAAAATGGACAACCTGGAAGAAATGGACAATTTCTTAGAAAAGTACAGCCTTCCAAGACTGAACCAGGAAGAAATAGAAAACATGAGCAGACCAATCACAAGCACTGAGATTGAAACTGTGATTAAAAATCTTCCAACAAACAAAAGCCCAGAGCCAGATGGCTTCACAGGTGAATTCTATCAAACATTTAGAGAAGAGCTAACACCAATCATTCCAGACTCTTCCAAAATATAGCAGAGGGAGGAACATTCCCAAACTCATTCTACGAGGTCACCATCACCCTGACACCAAAACCAAAGATGTCACAAAAAAGAAAACTACAGGCCAATATCATTGATGAACATAGATACAAAAATCCTCAACAAAATACTAGCAAACAGAATCCAACAGCACATTAAAAGGATCATACACCATGATCAAGTGGGGTTTATCCCAGGAATGCAAGGATTCTTCAATATATGCAAATCAACCAATGTGATACACCATATTAACCAATTGAAGGATAAAAATCATATGATAATCTCAAAAGATGCAGAAAAAGCTTTTGACAAAATTCAACACCCATTTATGGTAAATGGGTGAGCATAGAGGGAACCTACCTCAACATAATATAAGCCATATATGACAAACCCACAGCCAACACCATTCTCAATGGTGAAAAACTGAAAGCATTTCCTCTAAGATCAGAGACAAGACAAGGATATCCACTCTCACCACTGTTTTTCAACATAGTTTTGGAAGTTTTAGCCATAGCAATCAGAGAGGAAAAGGAAATGAAAGGAAACCAAATTGGAAAAGAAGGAGTAAAACTGTCACTGATGCAGATGACATGACACTATACATAGAGGATCCTAAAAATGCTACCAGAAAACTACTAGAGCTAATCAATGAACTTGGTAAAGTTGCAGGATAGAAGATTAATGCACAGAAATCTCTTGCATTCCTATACACTAATGATGAAAAATCTGAAAGAGAAATTAAGGAAACACTCCCATTTACCATTGCAACAAAAAGAATAAAATACCAGGAATAAACCTACCTTAGGAGGCAAAAGACCTGTATGCAGAAAACTATAAGACACTGATGAAAGAAATCAAAGATGATACAAACAGATGGAAAGATATACCACGTTCTTGGATTGGAAGAATCAAAATTGTGAAAATTACTATACTACCTAAAGGAATCTACAGATTCAATGCAATCTGTATCAAATTACCAATGGCATTTTTCACAGGACTAGAACAAAAAATTTTACAATTTGTATGTAAAAGTCTTTACAAAAGACCCCGAATAGCCAAAGCAATCTTGAGAAAGAAAAACAAAGCTGGAGGAATCAGGCTCCATGACTTCAGATTATACTACAAATCTACAGTAATCAAGACAGTATGGTACTGGCACAAAAATAGAAATATAGATCAATGGAACAGGATAGAAAGCCCAGAGATAAACCCACACACCTAGGGTCATCTTTGACAAAAGAGGTAAGAATAAACAATGGAGAAAAGATAGCCTCTTCAATAAGTGGTGCTGGGAAAACTAGACAGCTACATGTAAAAGAATGAAGTTAGAAGACTTTCTAACACCATACACAAAAATAAACTCAGAATGGATAAAAGACCTAAATGTAAGGCCAGACACTATAAAACTCTTAGAGGAAAACATAGGCAAAACACTCTATGACATAAATCACAGCAAGATCTTTTTTGACCCACCTCCTAGAGTAATGGAAATAAAATATAAAACAAACAAATGAGACCTAATGAAACTTAAAAGGTTTTGCACAGCAAAGGAAACCATACACAAAACAAAAAAAACAACCCACAGAATGGGAGAAGTTATTTGCAAATGAAGAGACCAACAAGGGATTAATCTCCAAAATATACAAACAGCTTATGCAGCTCAATATCAGAAAACCCAAACAATCCAATCAAAGAATGAGAAGAAGATCTAAATAGACATTTCTCCAAAGAAGACATATGGATGGCCAAAAAACACATGAAAAGATGCTCAGCATTACTAATTATTAGAGAAATGCAAATTGAAACTACAGTGAGGTGTCACCTCACACCAGTCAGAATGGCCATGATCAAAATGTCTACAAACAATAAATGCTAGAGAGGGTGTGGAGAAAAGGGACCATCCTACACTATTGGTGGCAATGTAAATTGGTGTAGCCACTGTGGAGAAGAGTATGGAGTTTTCTTTAAAAACTAAATATAGAACTACCATATGATCCAGGAATCCCACTCCTGGGCATATATCCAGAGCAAACTATAATTTGAAAAGATACATGCACTCCAATGTTCATTGCAGCACTATTTACAATAGCCAGGACATGGAAGCAACCTAATGTCCATAGACACAGGAATGGATAAAGAAGATGTTGTACATATATACGATGGAATATTACTCAACCATAAAAAAGAATGAAATAATGCCATTTGCAGCAACATGGATGGACCTAGAGATTATCATACTAAGTGAAGTAAGTCAGACAAAGACAAATATAAGATATCACTTATATGTGGAATCTAAAGAAAATGGTAGAAAATTTGAAACTTATTTACACAACAGAAACAGACTCACAGACTTCAAAAACAAACATATCATCACTAAAGGGGAAATGTGGAGGAGGGATAAATAATGAGTTTGGGATTAACACATACACACTACTATAGATAAAATAGATAGTCAACAAGGACCTACTATATAGCACAGGGAATTTTACTCAGTATTCTGTAATAACCTATATGGGAAAATAATCTGAAAAAGAATGGATATATGTGTACGTATAACTGAATCACTTAGCTGCACACCTGAAACTAACATAATATTGTAAATCAACTACACCCCAATATAAAATAAAGATTAAATTTTTAAAAATCCAGTACTTATCAAATTAAAAACTCTCAAATTAGGAATAGACAGGAACTTCCTTCTAAGAATAATCCACATCTAACATCATGCTTAATGGGAGGGAGACTGCATGCTTTCTTCCTATGACTGGGAACAGGGCAAGAATGTTTGCTCTTGCCACTGTTATTAAATACTGTCCTGAAAGTTCTAGCCAGTGCAATAAGCCAAAGAAAAAGCTAAGTTATACCCATTGGTAAGGAAGAAATAAAACGTTATATTCATAGTGACATGATTCTGTATTTAGAAAATTCCAAGGAACCCTTTAAACATCTACTAATAAACAAGTTTAACAAGATAGTAGGATTCAAGATAAATATATAAAACTCAATTGTATTTCTACACACTAGTAACAAACAATCAAAAATAAAATTAAGAAAACTATTCCATTTATAACAGTATCAGAAAGAATAAGATATTTCTGAATAAATTTAACAAAAGAAATGCAAATCTTGTACACTAAAAACTAAACATTGTTTAGAGACAATAAAAGTCTAAATTCCATGTTCAGATTGAAAGACTCAATATTGTCAAAATGGCAATTCATCTTTTAAATGCAGGTGACAATTTCCCCCCAACTGATTGATAAAACTCAATGCAATCCTAATGAAAACCCGGCTGATGTTCTGTGGGGGTTTTTTGGTAAAAATTAATGAGTTCATCTGATATTTATATGGAAATGCAAAGGACTTAGAGTAGCTAAAAAGTCTTGAGAAGAGCAAAGTTGGAGAATTTATGCTACCCAATTTCAAAACTTACTATAAATTCGTAGTAATCGAGACAGTGTGGTGTTTGTGCAAGGGTAAGCACATAGATCAGGGGAACAGAATTGAAAGCCCTGAAATAAACCCTTATACTTATAGTTATTGATTTTCAACTATAGCCTATGAATCATTTATCTTCTATTCCCAGGACCCACAGTCAGTCTCTGGCACCTGGTGGGCGCTCAGTGGAAGTATCATGAAGGTAATGAATTTTACGTGCTCACCTTCACCTACTCAGAACTAACCAAATCTGGGACCGAGAGGTTTGCTGCACTTCAGATGGAGGAAAAGCACCAAGAACAAAGGGCACTCCTAATCTTGTGTCCATCATCAGAGGTGTCTCCTCTGGCTGCTTAGACAGACCTGTCTATGACAACTGCCAGGCAAGTTTTGTTGCCTTAGGACAATATTTAATAGCCAGAAGCTCGTCCTTGGTGGTAAAGTAAGCTGCATCAGAGTTAATGGTGCTGTTCCTGGCATGTTCCTCAGAGCCAGTAGTGTAGCAGGTTTAACATCATTTGACACATTCCACCTGGTCACGAGCAAGAATAAAATGAGAGATGTGAAAAATACTTCTGAAGACGGAGAAATACTTCCATCTCAAAAGCCTAAGAATGTTGCTTTTAAAAAAAATTTAACTTTAGGGAGTACTCAGGAAACTGTGCTATTGAAGCTATTTAAGTACAAACAAGAGGATAGGGATGGGGGACTTCCCTGGTGGCGCAGTGGTTAAGAATCTGCCTGCCACTGCATGGGACACAGGTTCGAGCCCTAGGTCCAGGAAGATCCAACATGCCGCGGAGCAACTAAGCCTGTGTGCCTCAACTACTGAGCCTGCACTCTAGAGCCCTCGAGCCACAACTACTGAGTCCATGTGCCTAGAGCCCGAGCTCCACAACAAGAGAAGCCACTGCAACGAGAAGCCCATGCACTGCAATGAAGAGTAGCCTCCGTTTGCCACAACTAGAGAAAGCCCACGCGCAGCAATGAAGACCCAGCGCAGCCTAAAGAAATAAATAAACAAACAAATAAATCAAATTAAAAAAACAAACCAAAAAAAGAAGGCAGGGATGCTTCAGAAAGGAAGTACCAAAGACAGTATCCTTAAGCAGGGAAGTTGAGGTCCACGTGCACTGAGACACCCTCCCCATAGCTGAGGCTGTTACTGGTGATAGGACACAGGAATCCGTTGTGCACTCTGCTCCTTATCCAACATGGGACCCAGTCAAGACTGACTGACAGGAAGGTTAGTGTGTTTCTGGGGCCGCGGTGGAGCACGTGTCAAGGGACGCCAACACCCAGTTCTGTAGCAACATAAACAAAAGTGAGAACGAAGAGAGGAAGGAAATAGGGTAAGAAAAAGAGAAAGAAAAGGTGGGAACAGATGGGGGGAGGGGGAGGGGAGGGGAGGGAGGGGGAGGGGGAGGGGAGGGGAGGGGAGAGGGGAGGGAGGGGGAGGGGAGGGAGGGGGAGGGGAGGGAGGGGGAGGGGAGGGGAGGGGAGGGGGAGGGGAGGGGAGGGGGGGGAGGGGAGGGGAGGGGAGGGGAGGGGAGGCAGGGAGAAGACAAAAGAATACATGTAATCTTAGAATGTGCTCTTAGAATCCCGTTCATTGCAACTGACAGTTGCCTTACTTAAGAAGGAAAGAGAAGACACCAATAATATAGGATTGATATTTACCTTCTGAATCTTTGTTGTAGAAAACGCCGTGTGGATGCAAGG
Source organism: Pseudorca crassidens (assembly GCF_039906515.1). NCBI lineage: Eukaryota > Metazoa > Chordata > Mammalia > Artiodactyla > Delphinidae > Pseudorca > Pseudorca crassidens. The sequence continues at coordinate 70,620,713 of NC_090304.1, read as the reverse complement.
AGTAGGGTCGGGAAGCAAAGTTCTTTAAATGGATGACAATCACATCACCCACTTCAGCTCTCAAGATAGGGCCCAAGAATCCAAGCCAGGGAGGTTTGGGGATCTCTGTGGAATAAGTCTCATCTGTGTAGTGTCTGTAAACAGCCTTTTTGTAAATACCGCCTATCCTGTTGGGTCCTCTTTTGAGAAATAAGGTTGCAAGTCTAAAAGTAAGAAGGAAAATATTTTATAATTGAAATTAAAAGAGAAATCCTAATAGCTTACTTTAATAGTCCACAAAGTACTTGTAAGCATGATTTCTCATTTGGTGTTCACCAAAACCCTTCAGCCTCTGTAAAGTTGGTAAGATTATCCTCAATTTATTAGTGAGGAAATGGAGCCTAAGAGTTAAGTGACAAGCCAGAAACAAATAGTATTCACAACCAAACTAAAACAAAACCAAAATATTCTAAAGTCACACTGTCCATTTGCCCCTTTTCATTCAACAAACACTTATTATGCACTTACCGCATTCTCAATAGGAGTCTATGATCTAATAATGAAAAAATTAAGTAACTTCTCAGAGCAATATATGATTAAGTAAGTACCAATTGAGTGGTTGATGCAATGGATATTGGCTCAGTTTTTCTAGGAATATATTTGTTCACAGAAGGAAAAGATTGCTGTGAGTCAAAGAGGTCAGAAAAACCTCATATAAAATGCAGAAATTAAGGAGAAGTAGGATTGGATAACAAAATGGAAAAGTTGAGGACACTGAGCAGGGACAGAGCATGAGCAACAAGGAGGAAGAAGTATGGGTGATGTGGGGGGAAAGCAAGTTATAGGCTGGGGCAGAGTTCTGGAAGGTGAGTAGCGAGAAGTATGGATGCATGTAAATTCTGGGGAAAGACTGATAATGAACTTTATCATATGGTTATCATAGGTTGAAGAATTTAGAATTTAGAATTGATCTTGGAAGAACTGAGGACTCACTGAGGTTTTTCATAAAATGGGTGACATGATAATCAGTATTTAGGAATGATCCTTATGGCAGTGGTGTGAAAGTTTTAGAGGAGTCAGGCAAAGGGGATAGCAAAGATGGGGGGCAGGGAGGTTGTCAGGAGATTAGGAAGGTGTGATGCAATAGGAAAAAAAGGGATGGATGTGAAAAAAACAGGATTCTAGGACTTAATATGACCAGATGCCCTCCTGGGGTGAGAGGGAGACTCAGTCCCAGGGTTTGGGAGCCTGAGACAATAGCAACACTGGTGACACTATTTTGCAGGTGGTCATACCATCTTCCCCCAGGAGGTGGAACCCCCTTCCCCACTCTCAATCTATGTGATTAGTGCTCCAATCCCAGAAGTATTGGCTTCTGCTTGAGCAAGAGCTCCTGGGTGCAGCCATTCCAATGAAGCTGAGGCAACAGACAAGTCGCACTCTGGCACACACTCCTGCACACATGCATGCATTACTTCTCAGTCATTCAACAAACTGTAAGTATCTCAAGCCTTGTACTCAGTCCTGGGGATACAGAGAAAAAATTCAAAGACTTGAAGGAGCTCTCATTCTAGAAGGAAGAGTTATTGAAACCAAGAAGGACTCTATGGGGACTTACCAGTGACAGACCCCTGGTGGCCCCCACCTCTTGTTTGTAGAAAAGCTTTAGCCTCCTGGGCCTTCCCCAAGTTCCAAAGAGCAAATTTAATCAGAGAAGTGAGAAAATGCAGAAACAAAGGAAAACAGTCAAGCAAGACAAAAGAATAGTTTAGCTATAAAACAAAGTCAAGGACTTTTAGTTCCTCACCGGATGCTATAGAAAATACGCTGAGCCATATCCTTGAGTTGTTTTGCAGATACTAAAACCCCCACCAGGAGGAAGAAGTTAACTACATGCTGACCACCAGCACGTCAACCCCAGACCAGCTGGAACCAGGAGGGTGATGATGTCGACTCCCGAAACACCACCATTACCTCACCACCAACCAATCAGAAGGACATACACAAGCTGATCACACATCCCTCCACCTCACCTTTAAAAACCCTTCCCTGAAAACCACTGGGGAATTTGGGTCTTTTGAGCATGGGCTGCCTGTTCTCTTTGCTTGGGCCCACGTTGAGTGCCTTGCAATAAATGCTGTACTTTCCATCACCACAACCAGGATTAGTAGATTGGCTTTGCTGCACACTGGGTACGTGGATCTACGTTCGGTGCGGTAACATGAGAACACAGGCATATAATCTTGAGTGTAAGACAGATCAGATGAGGTTTCCTAGATGAACTAATGCCTAAATGTGGTCTCAAAGAGCAAAGAAGTGTTACCCAAGCAAAGAAGATGGAAAGGGCTGATAGAGCAGACATTTTGCCAACTCTGCACCCACACTACATTCTTTGGTCTAAGAGGACACCTTTCCCATTCTCATTCTATATATGCTTTGGGTGGGGCACCACACCCACCTCCAGCAATGGAGCAAGTGACTCACCCTAAACTATTAGCACACTAAGCCCCCTCATACATTGATGGAGGGAGGGCTTGTGATCCAGGTCTGGACAAATTGGTGTAATTCTTCCCCCAACCAAGCCACCCTGGACCACAGTGATTAGTTCAGGGACAGCTATAGAGTGGCTGATTGCTTCAGTCTGAGGGAAACTAGGGACTTGTGAAGGATCTCTTTTTTTGTGCACTTGGAACTGGGGATGTGAGTCTAGAGCTTCTGGCAACCATATGGCTAATCCAAGGAGAGAATCTCCCAGAAACGTCTATGAGGGCTGGACCAGTTGGATGTAAAAGACCTTAGAAGATCTGCTCTATGACATTGCAACCCAAACAGTTGTGAGGCAACTCCAGACTCCCAGCTTCCCCCAGAGTGCCCTGCACCAATTCTTCCCCTGCCTCACCCCTCCCAGTATAGGGCACACTTTCCCCCCTTTGACTCCTCTCCCTCATCTGAGTCAGAACCCTAGGCAGATGCCATGATTCAGGTATCCTTGTCCTGTCCCAGGTCCCAGCCTCAGACATCAGTACGCAGAGGTATAAACCCTTAGATAGTTGGGGTTCAGTCTGTAGCTGGACCCAAGCCACATTCCCATTCTGTCCAGAGACAGACCCAGGAACAGTGGTCCTCCTGAGGTAGACATATTTCCTGGACCAGAATATATAAAGTTTATACCCATGTATGACTGTCTCCCCATGATAAGACAAGCACTTGACAACTTACATGACTACTGTGGATAGAGATCAAAAGGAAGACCCTCCCTGCCCCTGCAGTAGGATCTGTCTATCCCATCAGTGCACGTCACACCTTTGAGAACTCTCCCAGAGTTCTCACATGCATCTCCCCTATTTCAGTCCTGTGATGAGCTTGAAAACTGTTCTGCTGACTTTCAACAAGTACAGATTGAGGACCTAAAGCATGTGAGGTGCAGGGCTAGGTGTTGCTTAGATAAAAATATGAACAGGACCCAAGGGACAAAGACAGTATTGGCTGCACAAGAGAGGTGAATAAGAATTATAAGAGGAGAACAAAATGCCCTGAGAATTTAGGAGAGAGGGCGAGACGATGGGCTCTCCAAGTGGAAGGGATGGCTTGAGCAAGGGGGTAGGGGAGCGGGAGAGGAATTAGAGGTCAGTACTCAATGGGAGTGAAATTGTAGTGAACTGTGAATGCTGGATTAAGGCATTAGTATATATTATATCTACAGTTAATAGCCCCTGAAGATTCTTGAGCAGGAAATTTGACCATATACTTGTTTTGGGAAGACAGTTTTGGTAGAACCCCATATCTGACTTCTCTTCATTGTACCCACCTATCTGATTTTGCCCACCTGCTTCTGCTCACTTGATCAAACTCCTTCCTGAGCTTCCACCTCTGAATACCAAGCCTACATAGCTGACCAAGGCTCTGTTTACCTTCATGGTTGATTTGGGGGATTTTCTTCCTTGGTGTCTGACCTCAGCTGACCTGACCTCAACTTAGCTGAGCCTCCCTTTCCCGGTGGCCCGGGTATGGCATCTGCTTGCCCTGTCTGATCTGGTTCTTTCTCTGGCCAACTTGGGAAGTTTCACTGTCTCTCTTTACTTCAACATCATGTTTTCCCAACTTTCCTCCCCTCCTCTTTCCTCTTTCTGGGTCCTATCTCAGCAGAGAATTCCTTTTTTTTTTTTTTTTTTTGGCAGTGGAAGTGCTGAGTCCTAACCACTGGACTGCCAGGGAATGCCCTAGAATTCCTTTGTTGATGGAGCCATACCAGGTCTGATAGTCTCTGTATCAGCAATGGATTTCTGTTAGCTTCATTAAGCACGACAGATCAAAAAGCAAAATAACAGGTATTTTCAGGGCTTCATGTTCATCTCCTTGAAGACATTATCAAATGATCGTATACCAGTGACTCAGATACAAGCTCCCAAGCAGTTCCTACAACAAAGCTCCCCGCAGTCTCTAGTATGAATGGTAGTTTTGCCCACCCTGCAGACTTTTCAGGTTGATGGAGCCAGAGGTCAATGTGCTCCTCTCCTCTGCACACAGCCTTTCCTCCAAATAAGGGTTGAACAAATGTTTTTGCAGATATCAGTTGAAGGAGTCCCAAATTATTTATCTGCCCAGAACACCAGATTACTAGCCTGCCCAGGCACGCTCATGTGCTGACCCCACCCTGCCCTTTGTGTGGAGTCGGTATGGGGGGAGGTTCCTGGGACAAAGGAGGAAGCCATGGTTCAGGCCCCCACGGAGAAGCCAGGGATGGGCCTGACCAGAGAAAAGCCAATGCTCCAGGAATCACAGGGCCAGTCCTCCCAGAGGCAGCAAAGCTCTCTCTCCCCCAGATGCCAGGCTCAGCTTCCAATCCAGATAATGGAACTGAGAACACAGGAATCCGGACAAAAGGGTCAGAGAATTATAACGATGATTTTGGTAGCAAAAGCCTGGAAAGACAAATTTCTTCAGCTGGTGACTGGGAAAATAAATTAGGGCACAGTCATACCACTTAGCCATACAAAAGAACTAGGTGTTTCTACAGGTAGCAAGATGGCATGATCACCAAGATGCTAAATGGTAAGAGCAAATTGCAGAACAGCATGTAAAGTATGATCTCATTTGTGTGTGTGTGTTTTTAACAATGTACATATACATGCAAAGAAAACATTTGGAAATACGTCCAGGGAAACCATGAAGTGTAGCTTCTGGGACATGGGACTGAGGCCACAGACAGGAGCAAGAAAGGACGAGAAGTTTACTATTACTCACCCTCTACCGTACTGTGGGAATGTTTTACTCTGTACCATTGTACTTACTTTCATAATAAAAACAAGCTCACATTTTATTTAGACAAGAGGGTCCAGGCTGTTTGGCTACTGAGGGGTCAAACTTCTCTTCTTGTGTGCCTTCTACCTCTGAAAACACAGCTGCCACCACAAAGTGTGCTGTGAGGGTGGGAGCTCCTTCCCCACAGAGGAGATTGGCATCCTGACCAGGGAGCACAGCACCTGCTCAGCCTCTGGTTTGACAAATCCAAGTCCACTATCTAAGCATCAGGACCGAGGTCTTGGGGACACTTGGGTCTGTGCACATGAGGTCTTCTGCCTCTGTGTATCCACTGAGCCTACATGTGTCTGCCCAGGAGCAGGAGTTCACTTCTGCTCTACAAGGCAGAAGCCTACATTTCCGTGTGCAAGGGAATGGTATAAAAAGTCTGGATACCTGACAATGGGGCTTTATGATAGAGGCTCTTGTGTTTCCCAGCCTCACTTGCAGCTTGCATGGTCATGTGACATAGTTCTAGCCAATGAGATGTAAGCATATATCACTCCCTGGTACTTCTCTGGATTCAGCTAGTAGAGACCCTTTCTGTCTTTCGCTCTTCCCATTATCCATGCCCAAAATGAAGACATGACCACTGGAGCTTTAGCAGCCATCTTGAGAGAATGAGGAAGAAGGTCACACCCTAGGGATGGTCAAGTGGAAAGCCAAAAGAACCTGGGACCCTGAAGTTGCCAACCTCTGGACTTCTTTTGTGTAAGTCAATAAATAGACTTAAGCCAGTGTTTTTTGGGCTTAAGAAAACAGTGTTTTTCTGTTAACTAGCAGCTGAATACTAGTCCTAACTGAACGGAGTGTTCAGAAGAAGAAGGAAGAAGAGCAGAGGGAGAACTGAGTCATCCTCAGGCTGGCTAATTAGTCCCAGAGTAGGCATAGTTGCCTGGCTTTATACTGGTCACCCAGTAAGTCAATGACAGGCAAGGATTAGATTCAGAATCTCTGGTGTCCTCTCTAGGTTCAGCCTGAAGGGTAAAAAGCTATAATGAGATTATTCATAAGAGCTTGTCATTCCAACAGGCTCTGTGGGAAAGATGGACATCTGAGCCTCCTCACTTCTCTACTTCAGGTTCCCAGCATGTGTGACCATGCCTGCACACACATATACCTACATGGAAATGTGTGCTGAGCAAGAGTTCCTTACCATGAGTTGTCTGGCAAAGCCACCTTAACAACAGGCAAGCATATCGGAGGGAGGGAAAGTGTTCGCTGCCTTCCTACAACGCATTGCATATACTGCATATTTTAGTACTGAGTTATATGTCAACTTGTTTTGTGCATTCATGGATGTGTGTCATTCTTATCCCCTAAACAGCCAATGGTCACTCCAAGAGAGAATTAGGTTTTCTATCATAGTTGTTCCTAAATGTCCACCCATGTACCAACAATATCAGAATTATCTGGGACATTTCCCAAAAATGTCACGCCCCATTTCAGGGCAATTGAATCAGACTTTCTACTGGCAGGACCTGTGATATCTTTATTTTTCCTCACCAAACAGTTCCTACAACAGGGCATTCTAGTGCTTGCCCTTTCTGATTTTTCTTTCCTCCCATGAAAAGGGGAGATTAAAGAGCTTTCACAGTTAGGTGGGGCTATGGGATTTTGGCAAACAGACTATGAGTGGAAGTAATATGTGTCACCTCTGAACCAGGGCATTTAACTGCCATTGCAAGACTCCTCACTTCCTGCTGTAGGGGAAGCCTCCAATGAAGATAGTAAGATCTCAAGATCCAAGCAACCTGGCTGCTAGTTTGTTTGGGGAGGACAGCTGTCCTGGAGTCATTGGTCCTCTGTGAATCAGAGTGGATGAGAAATACACCTCTGTGATATCAAGCTCCTGAGATTTGGGGCTTGTTTGTTTCTGTAGCACAACCTGACCTATTCTGACTAATACAATTCCAATGTGCATGCAAGTTTGGAAATCACATTTCTGTAGTACTTAGCATAAAACCCATAGTAACTATTTGAAACCATAGGAACTGTTTAAATCCATAGGAACTATAGAAAATGGAAAAGGTAGGGGAGAGAAGCAAGAAGAACTACAAATCTGCAGCCTGTGGAACAAAAACCACATTCATAGAAAGATAGGCAAGATGAAAAGGCAGAGGGCTGTGTACCAGATGAAGGAAAAAGAGAAGACCCCAGAAAAACAACTAACTGAAGTGGAGATAGGCAACCTTCCAGAAAAAGAATTCAGAATAATGACAGTGAAGATGATCCAGGACCTCAGAAAAAGAAAGGAGGCAGAGAGCGAGAAGATGCAAGAAATGTTTAACAAAGACCTAGAGGAATTAAAGAACAAACAAACAGAGATGAACAATATAATAATAGAAATGAAAAATACACTAGAAGGAATCAATAGCAGAATAACCGAGGCAGAAGAATGGATAAGTGACCTGGAAGACAGAATGTTGGAATTCACCACTGCAGAACAGAATAAAGAAAAAAGAATGAAAAGAAATGGAGACAGTGTAAGAGAACTCTGGGACAACACTAAACACAACAACGTTCGCATTATGGGGGTCCCAGAAGGAGACGAGAGAGAGAAAGGACCCAAGAAAATATTTGAAGAGATTATAGTTGAAAATTTCCCTAACATGGGAAAGGAAATAGCCACCCAAGTCTAGGAAGAACAGAGAGTACAATACAGGATGAACCAAGGAGAAACACATCAAGACACATAGTAATCAAATTGGCAAAAATTAAAAACAAAGAAAAATTATTGAAAGCAGCAAGGGAAAAATGACAAATAACATACAAGGGAAATCCCATAAGGTTAACAGCTAATTTCTCAGCAGAAACTCTACAAGCCAGAAGGGAGTGGCATGATATACTTAAAGTGATGAAAGGCAAAAACCTACAACCAAGATTACTCTGCCCAGCAAGGATCTCATTCAGATTCCATGGAGAAATCAAAAGCTTTACAGACAAGCAAAAGCTAAGAGAATTCAGCACCACCAAACCAGCTCTACAACAAATGCTAAAGGAACTTCTCTAAGTGGGAAACACAAGAGAAGAAAAGGACCTACAAAAACAAACGCAAAACGATTAAGAAAATGATAATAGGACATACATATCGATAATTACCTTAATCGTGAATGGAGTAAATGCTCCAACCAAAAGACACAGTCTTGCTGAATGGATACAAAAGCAAAACCCATATATATGCTCTCTACAAGAGACCCACTTCAGACCTAGGGACACATACAGACTGAAAGTGAGGGGATGGAAAAATATATTCCATGCAAATGGAAATCAAAAGAAAGCTGGAGTAGAAATAATCATATTAGATAAAATATACTTTAAAGAATGTTACAAGAGACAAGGAAGGACACTACCTAATGATCAAGGGATCAATCCAAGAAGAAGACATAACAATTACAAATATATATGTACCCAACATAGGAGCACCTCAATTACTAAGGCAACTGCTATAAAAGAGGAAATTGACAGTGACACAGAAATAGTGGGGGACTCTAACACCTCACTTACACCAATGGACAGATAATCCAACAGAAAATTAATAAGGAAACACAAGGCTTAAATGACACAAAAGACCTGATAGATTTAATTGATATTTATAGGACATTCCATCGAAAAACAGAAGATTACACTTTCTTCTCAAGTGTGCACAGAATATTCTCCAGGATACATCACATCTTGGGTCACAAATCAAGCCTCAGTAAATTTAAGAAAATTGAAATCATATCAAGCATCTTTTCTGACCACAACTCTATGAGATTAGAAATCAATTACAGGGAAAAAACCTAAAAAACACAAACACATGGAGGCTAAACAATACATTACTAAATAACCAAGAGATCACTGAAGAAATCAAATAGGAAATCAAAATTACCTAGAGACAAATGACAATGAAAACACGACAATCCAAAACCTATGGGCTGCAGCAAAAGCAGTTCTAACAGGGAAGTTTATAGCTATACAAGCCTACCTCAAGAAACAAGAAAAATCTCAAATAAACAATCTAACCTTACACCTAAAGGAACTAGAGAAAGAAGAACAAACAAAACCCAAAGTTAGCAGAAGGAAAGAAATCATAAATATCAGAGCAGAAATAAATGAAATAGAAACAAAGAAAACAATAGCAAAGATCAATAAAACTAAGAGCTGGTTCTTTGAGAAGATAAACAAAATTGATAAACCATTAGCCAGACTCATCAAGAAAGAGAGGGAGAGGATTCAAATCAAAAAAATCAGAAATGAAAAAGGAAAAGTTACAACAGACACCACAGAAATACAAAGCATCCTAAGAGACTACTACAAGCAACTCTATGCCAATAAAATGGACAACCTGGAAGAAATGGACAAATTCTTAGAATGGTATAACCTCCCAAGACTGAACCAGGAAGAAGTAGAAAATATGAACAGACCAATCACAAGTAATGAAATTGAAACTGTGATTAAAAATCTTCCAACAAAAAAAAGTCCAGGACCAGATGGCTTCACAAGTGAATTCTATCAAACATTTAGAGAAGAGCTAACACCCAGCCTTCTCAAACTCTTCCAGAAACTTGCAGAGGAAGGAACACTCCCAAATTCATTCTATGAGGCCAACATCACCCTGATACCAAAACCAGATAAAGATACTACAAAAAAAGAAAATTACAGACCAGTATCACTGATGATTATAGTTGCAAAAATCCTCAACAAAATACTAGCAAACAGAACCAACAACACATTAAAAGGATCATACACCTTAACCAAGTGGGATTTATCCCAAGGATGCAAGGATTCTTCAATATATGCAAATCAATCAATGTGATACACCATATTAACAAATTGAAGAATAAACACCATATGATCTTCTCAATAGATGCAGAAAAAGCTTTTGACAAAATTCAACACCCATTTATGATAAAAACTCTCCAGAAAGTGGGCATAGAGGGATCCTACCTCAACATAATAAAAGCCATAAACGACAAACCCACAGCAAACATCATTCTCAATGGTGAAAAACTGAAAGCATTTCCTCTAAGAGCAGGAACAAGACAAGGATGTCCACTCTCACCACTATTATCCAACATAGTTTTGGAAGTCTTAGCCATGGCAATCAGAGAAGAAAAAGGAATAAAAGCAATCCAAACTGGAAAAGAAGAAGTAAAACAGTCACTGTTTGCAGATGACATGATACTATACATAGAGAATCCTAAAGATGCCACCAGAAAACTGCTGGAACTAATCAATGAATTTGGTAAAGCTGCAGGATAGAAAATTAATGCACAGAAATCTCTTGCATTCCTATACACTAATGATGAAAAATCTGAAAGAGAAATTAAGGAAACACTCCCATTTACCATTTCAACAAAAAGAATAAAATACCTAGGAATAAACCTACCTAGGGAGACAAAAGACCTGTATGCAGAAAACTATAAGACACTGATGAAAGAAATTAAAGATGATACCAACAGATGGAGAGATATACCATGTTCTTTGATTGGAAGAATCAATATTGTGAAAATGACTCTACTACCCACAGCAGTCTACAGATTCAATGCAATCCCTATCAAATTACCAATGGCATTTTCTATGGAACTAGAACAAAAAATCTTAAAATTTGTATGGAGACATAAAGACCCCACATAGCAAAAGCAGTCTTGAGGGAAAAAAACGGAGCTGGAGGAATCAGACTCCCTGACTCTTGACTATACTACAAAGCTACAGTAATCAAGACAATATGGTACTGGCACAAAAACAGAAACATAGATCAATGGAACAAGATAGAAAGCCCAGAAATAAACCCATGCACCTATGGCCAACTAATCTATGACAAAGGAGTCAAGGATATACAATGGAGAAAAGACAGTCTGTTCAATAAGTGGTGCTGGGAAAACTGGACAGCTACATGTAAAGAATGAAATTAGAACACTCCCTAACACCATACACAAAAAGAAATTCAAAATGGATTAGAGACCTATGTAAAACCAAACACTATAAAACTCTTAGAGGACATAAATCACAGCAAGATCTTTTTTGATCCACCTCCTAGAGTAATGGAAATAAAAATAAACAAATGGGACCTAATGAAACGTCAAAGCTTTTGCACAGCAAAGGAAACCATAAACTAGACGAAAAGACAACCCTCAGAATCGGAGAAAATATTTGCAAACGAATCAACGGACAAAGGATTAATCTCCAAAATATATAAACAGCTCATGCAGCTCAATATTAAAGAAACAAACAACCCAATCCAAAAATGAGCAGAAGACCTAACTAGACATTTCTCCAAAGAAGACATACAGATGGCCAAGAAGCACACGAAAAGCTGCTCAACATCACTAATCATTAGAGAAATGCAAATCAAAACTACAATGAGGTATCACCTCACACCAGTTAGATTGGGCATCATCAGAAAATCCACAAACAACAAATGCTGGAGAGGGTGTGGAGAAAAGGGGACCCTCTTGCACTGTTGGTGGGAATGTAAATTGATACAGACACTATGGAGAACAGTATGGAGGTTCCTTAAAAAACTAAAAATAGAATTACCATATGACCCAGCAGTCCCACTACTGGGCATATACCCAGAAAAAAAACCATAATTCAAAAAGACACATGCATCCCAAATTATTGCAAGACTATTTACAATAACCAGGTTATGGAAGCAACCTAAATGCCCTTTGACAGATGAATGGATAAAGAAGATGTGGTACATATATACAATGGAATATTACTCAGCCATAAAAAGGAACGAAACTGGGTCATTTGTAAAGATGTGGATGGACCTAGAGACTATCATACAGAATGAAGTAAGTCAGAAACAGAAAAACAAATAATGTAAAACGCATATATGTGGAACCTAGAAAAATGGTACAGATGAACCAGTTTGCAGGGCAGAAATAGAGACACAGATGTAGAGAACAAATGTATAGACACCAAGGGGGGTAAGCGGTGGGGGGTGGTGGGTGGTGGTGTGAAAAAAAAAAAGGTAGGGGAGAGGTTGAAGTAAGAGAAAGTCTTTCCAGTGTCTATGCAGCACACCACCCCTAACAATACATAATACATATGTAACAATAGGAGAGAAGCTCCAGCTCTTATGAGTCTTAGAAGATGCAAATCATGCCCAAGGAACAAAGCAGGTGTGTGACTTCAAGGGGCCATCCACAGGAAGCAGCCTCCGGTTTAGCTTGAGTGCACTCATTAGAATGCCCAAGTTGTTGTATATTGTATTTTTAGTGTATCTGCAGGGTGACCCCACTCTGAGTGACTGAGTAATCACCACGCCTCAGATTCATCCTCAACCTACATTCCAACATTTTGACTCAAGCTGAGGACGTGTCTATTTCCTGCTGTGAAGGAATCCAGTGGGGTTGGGAAGTGTCCCATTAACTACTGCTTTAAAGACAAAACGTTTACATTGCCAAGGCCAGGGGCAATACCGTGAAGGGAGACACCTTCCATAGGCAGGTGAGATCAATCATTGTCAGAACGAACCTGCCTGTGGAAATCCTCTAACCAGTGCAGAGGTGGGATGCCAGTTTAGATTCCGAGGGGTTTGTAGCTCACTGGGGCTGTGCAGCTCACCAGCATCTCCGTCCCCCACAACCTGGATCTTTTAGTGGGATTTTTTTTCCCTTCCATTCAACCATCGAGCAGTTGTTGAACCTCTACTGTATGTGGGACATTAAATTAGAAACTGGAGTCAAGATGTATAATTCTCAGTCCTTGTATTCAAGAGATTTCCCATCTGGTTGGGAAGACAAAACATAGGCATTGGTGAATGAATAGCAACACCGAGTTTTCTATATTAAGGGACAACTAACCGTATAGAGCCCAAATGTCTGAGTGTGTGTTGGGGGGATGCAGGATGAAGACGAGTTGCAAAGTAACATCAGCAGAGGGTGTGGTCAGAGCAAACATGTGAGATCATGTAGTCACAATAAGGACAAATGGTGCTGTCTGAGCTTGAGATGGACTGAGGTTCACCAATGAGAAAACAGGACTAGATTGGGACAAGTGCCACGTGGCAAAAGGAAGGGTGAAGATGGCAGTTTCGAGTTGCAGCTCGGGCACAGCCACGACCTTAATCAGATTAATAGTTTTTGAAGCTATCCCATCCAGTGATGCGCTCCTCTACACCTTGCTCACCCTGGTTTCCCCCTGGCATCCCCTAAGTCTTGAGTTCCCCCTTCTCCCACTTCATTTCCACAGAAGCCCCCCAGGCACCAAATACACACAGTAAAGGGAAAAGAGAATGAGCTTGAATTCCAATGCCTGCCTTGATGTTGTGAGGTCTTGGGGAAGTGACTTAACTTCTCTGAACCCCAGTTTCCTCAGCTGTAAACTGCTGACCATGGCAGAGCCACTGTGAGGGGTAAATGAGATGTGGAGCCCCATGCACAGTGTCTGGGAGAGTTAGCGCTCAATCAGTGGGAGTCAGGGGAGTTATGATCGTTTCTGGCAGAACTCTAACTAGAAAAGAGGAAAATGTGACCACCTGAGGTCTCTTTCCCATGGATATCCTGCTCTCCAGAGAACCCCTCAAGACAGGAGGGCTACCATGAAGACAAACATTTCCTGAGTGCTAACCCAGTGCCCGGCACCATATCTGAGCATTTACATATCTCCTGATACCCACCCTGTGGTGGGCTGATGATGGCTTCCAAAGATAAATTGACATCCTAATCCCATTATTTGGAGAAAGAGTCCTTGCCGATGTAATTAAGTTAAGGATTTTGAGATGAGGAGATGATCCTGGATAATCCAGGTGAGTCCGAAATGCCAGCAAAAGTGTTCTCATAAGGAGGAGATAAGACACACACAGAGGAGAAGGTGATATGAAGACGGAGGCAGAGATTGGAGTGATGCCACCACAAGCCAAGAATTGTCAGCAGTCCCCAGAAGCTGAAAGAGGCAATGAGTGGATTCTCCCTTAGAGCCTCCAGAGGGAGTGTGGCCCTGACAACACCTTCATTTCAGACTTCTGATCTCCAGGACTGGGTGAGAATAAATTTCTCTTCTTTTAAGCCACCTAGTTTTGTGATAATCTGTTCCAGCAGCCACAGGGGATGAATATACCTTCCCCCCACCCCCATGCAAGGACTGTCATTATCCCCATCTCACTAATGAGAAAATTGAGGCAAAAGAAGAAAGAAGAAGAAGAAAGAAGGAAGAAGGAAGAAAGAAGAAGAAGGAGGAGAAGGAGGAGAAGGAGAAGAAGGAGAAAAAAAGAAGAAGAAGAAGAAGAAAGAAGAAGAAGAAGGAGGAGGAGAAGGAGGAGGAGGAGGAGGAGGAGAAGGAGAAGAAGGAGAAAAAAAGAAGAAGAAGAAGAAGAAGAAAGAAGAAGGAGGAGGAGGAGGAGGAGGAGGAGAAGGAGAAGGAGAAGAAGAAGAAGAAGAAGAAGAAGAAGAAGAAGAAGAAGAAGAAGAAGAAGAAGAAGAAGAAGAAGAAGAAGAAGAAAGAAGAAGAAGGAGAAGGAGAAGAAGAAGAAGGAGAAAGAAGAAGAAGGAGAAGGAGAAGAAAGAAGAAGAAGAAGAAGAAGAAGGAGAAGGAGAAGGGGAAGGAGAAGGAGAAGGGGAAGGGGAAGGGGAAGGGGAAGGGGAAGGGGAAGGGGAAGGGGAAGGAGAAGGAGAAGAAGAAGAAGGAGAAGAAGACTCAACTACTTGCCTAGTAAATGGAGCAAGAATTCTAAGCTTCTCAGTTGATGCCAGAGCCCCACACTCGCCAGAAGGCAAGGCTGCCTTGGCATCTTGTTAGACCACTTGGACTACACTTGGCTAAGGAAAACTTTCCTGGGCCTCCTGGTCCCCCTGACCAGGGCAGGAGATCTGTCACCCCTATACATGGCAGGGAAAGCTTTAATGACAATTCCTGGAATATAGTAAGGACTCAAGGACAGCTATTGTATTGTCTTTGAGTTCTCTCAAACCCCACAGACCTTGGTGTCCCACTACCCAGAGGTGAGAAAGGGAAGAGGGGGACTAAGATGGTGTTCATGAAGGATGGGGAAAAGGGAGAATTAGGGAGGGGAAGGTGGCAGGGACTGCCAGCTGCCTTATATTCTTGCTCCCTTTCTTAGTAACAGAATCAAACGCTGCTTTTATTCAGGCCCAAAAAAGCACAAAACTAAAAGACTATATTTCCAAGCCCTCTTTGTGTCTTTGAGTATCCAATGAGATGTAAGTAGAATTGGTTGGGTGGGGTTTTCATGAGAGCCCTTTAAAGGGCTGATGCAGCAGAAATTATGCCCCTTCTACCTTTCCCCTTTCTCTCTTCCTTCTTGGATAACAGGCATGAGGGCTGAGTCCTAGCAGCCATTTTGTGACCATAAGCTTCCTTGAGGAGTAAAGTCGCATGCTAAGGATAGTGGGTCAGAAACATAGAAGGCCTCTGAAATCCTATCATGCCACCTGTCCCACCAGCCTTAGACTGGCCACCTCTGCATTTCTTTCATAAGAGTATATCAAACCCTAATTTATTTAAGCCACTCTAGTCTTGTCTTTACTGGCAGCCAAAAGCAATCACTAACTGGTATAGTAACCCCAAGAGATTCCCAAGGCATCAGGCCCAACACATGATTTTTTCTGCTGATAAGATAGAAGTTGAGATTTGAAAGTTATCATCTGTCTAAGACCAAGCGCTAATGAGGTGAGATCCTTCTCTTTATTTCAAAGCTTATAAAAGCCTTTCTCTTCCTCTACCTGCTTCCCTTCAGTTGGCTCTTCTTTCAGGTAAACATACAGGGCCTTCCCCATCCTAGGGCCTGCTCATAGGGGGTGTTCAAAACCCTTTACCGTCAACTGGGCTGCCACAGTGATATGGCTGGGTAAACTCCCTTAACAGACCCTAACTTGGGGTTTGAGTAGTCATCAGTTTCACTCGTGTCTAAGTATGGGTCTGCCCGTGAGTTAGCACCCACGAAGACCCCTGCATTTCACTGGGAAGAAAAACAACCTGCTTGTGTGTTGGTGGCCTAAGGAGATCTTGGTGAGAATTGTAACTTTAAATAAGGTGATCCACTCTGGTTCCATTAAAGACCAGGCTTTACCACTGAAGCACAGTCACACCTTAATTAAGCACTTTATGAGCAGGACTGGCAGGAGTGAATCAAATGCTAACACCATCCCCAGGCAAGTCAAAGGAGCCCTGTGTCCCCATTAAGCCCAATGGTGAAGAGGAGGAATATATTCATCAGGAGAAAAATTTTCTAAATAGAATGTAACTCCTAAATCCTATATTTTCTAGGAAACCTCCATGCTTAGAGTCTCAATTATGTTTTTGACCCCTATGATCAAGAAAAGGTACCAAGTGGAAAGTTCAATGGCACCATCTGATGGCTATCATACCTTGGTGAAATGATTTCAATTTATTTCTTATCTCATCCTTGTGAATCAGGATTTATTAGGCTCTTGGCACTGCCTAATTTTGGTTTCCAAGATTTTTTACATCACTGAAACTTTGGCACTCACCTTTCTTTCCCCCTAATTTTTGCCCATTCCCCTTATTCAAAGATAAAGCAACGGAACAACTAAATTGACAGTGATTAGTTCTTACTTTTTGTGTGTGTGTGTGATCAGTAAATAGCAATTTTTTTAACATCTTTATTGGAGTATAATTGCTTTACAATGGTGTGTTAGTTTCTGCTTTATAACAAAGTGAATCAGCTTCGAAGCTTCGAAGCTTCGTAGTGTATATATGTCCATGCCACTCTCTCACCTCGTCACAGCCGCCCCCTCCCCCTCCCCATATCCTCAAGTTCATGCTCTAGTAGGTCTGTGTCTTTATTCCCGTCTTACTCCTAGGTTCTTCATGACCTTTTTTTTTTTTTCTTAGATTCCATATATATGTGTTACCATACAGTATTTGTTTTTCTCTTTCTGACTTACTTTGCTCTGTATGACACACTCTAGGTCCATCCACCTCACCACAAATAACTCAATTTCATTTTCTTTTTATGGCTGAGTAATATTCCATTGTATATATGTGCCACATCTTCTTTATCCATTCATCTGTTGATGGACACTTAGGTTGCTTCCATGTCCTGGCTATTGTAAATAGAGCTGCAATGAACATTTTGGTACATGACTCTTTTTGAATTATGGTTTTCTCAGGGTATATGCCCAGTAGTGGGATTGCTGGGTCATATGGTAGTTCTATTTGTAGTTTTTTAAGGAACTTCTGATTCCAAATGACCGGCCTTTCTCAGTCCTCCATGGGTCACTGTCACTGACAAACTCTGTGTAGGGAAGAGGGGTTATTTTACATATGCTGGGCCTTCCTCTCCACCAACAGAGCACTCATCCTCCAGCTGCAGAGGTGACTGGTGTACATCAAACCACTAGAGAGCAAAGCAGGGAGAAGGAAACACTGTGTCCAAGGCCAGATAAAGACACCAGATAAAGCTCCATGAGGGGTTGGGAAGGAAGCTGATCAGAATAAGCCAGGGCTGTGGGGAAAAACTCTGTGGGTGAAGTGAAGAATTGGAGACCGTTCTTAAAGAATAGGGAAAAAAATGAATGGGTAAATAAAAATATAGAATACTTCAAAAATTGTCACATATCCCCACTCTCAGGCTTTCTTCAACTCTGATTTCTAGGCTGAACATTTGCAAATCATCTCTCCTTGCATTGCAAAAAATCTTTCTAGAACTGGCAAGTAAGGTAAGATGTTTTTCATTTGGTTTTGAAAATTATGTCTAATGCCTTAGAATTATACTTCTCAAGTGACTTTAAGGATTGTGTTTCAACTCCCTTGTTATACAAAGTAAGGAAATTGATGTTCAGAGAGATTATGTGACACGTTCAAGGTTACACAGCAGGTTGGGGGTAGAGCAAGGACTAGAAGTCAGGTCTCCTGGTTTCTAGTCTAGGCTCTTTCCACTCGTAATGGAATACTAGGCACCCGGCTGTCATGAACTTCTAAATATTGGGCACTTTCTGGGTGTGAATATCTAACCAGCAGAGAGTCCTCAGAAGTGCTGTCTACTCATCCTGCAGAAGCTAAGAGGCATGGTCACATCACCCAAGATGATTCGTTGCTCTGGGGGAAATGGCACAATGCAGAGCACACATAGTGAACTCCATACTTGTCCCATAATCGTGACATCTTCACATATGTCACCTGTGGCACCCATGACACTTGTGAACCATGGCACCTGAGACATGTGTCCTGTGGTCTTCAAGCAAGAGTCAGCAGCCAACCACAACTGTACCTTCTTAGAAACTTGCCCTGAGCCACTGGCCACATGAGTAGCACTTCCTGGCATGACTGCTGCCAAAAGCCAGCACGCATCACATCCTCACTCAGGCTCCCTTTTAAGAGTCAGGAGTCTGCCCCACATAAACATTGCTCCTTGACACACCAGAAGGGAACCCTTGGGGACCTTGGCATCCCATGTATGACATCTAGTATGCCAGCTTCTCCTAAAGGGCTGGAGTACTCCTCTATGGAACCACAGCATTTGTTAAACCACCTTACTCTAATCTGATGACAAACTGTGTTTTAGTCATGCCTATTCTCTTTTTTTTTTTCTTTTCTTTTTCACCATAACTATTTTCATACATTTTATTGTAATTTCTTCAAAGCACCATCTTCTGGCTGAAATGATCTACAGAGATCCCCTAGCTTCTTCCTGCACCCAGCCTTGTGAAAATGGCATTTTAGTATTTGAGTATTTAAAGTACTCTGGGTTTTTAAACAGACTCCCAGACATAGAAAACAAACTTATGGGTACCAAAGGGGAAAGGTGGGGCAGAGGGAGGGATAAATTGGGAGTTTGGGATTAATATATACACTATATACACACTACTATATTTAAAATAGATAACCAACAAGGACCTACTGTATAGCACAGGGAACTCTGCTCAATTCTCTGTAATAACCTAAATGGGAAAAGAATTTGAAAAAGAATAGACATCTGTATATGTATAACTGAATCACCTTGCTATACACCTGAAACTAACACAACATTGTAAATCAACTATAGTCCAATATAAAATAAAAATTAAAAAAAATAAAGTACTTTGGGTTTTTGAAAGAACCCAGGTAATTGGTTTGGTCACTGACACCAGTGATCATTTTCAATGTCTTTCTGGAAAGAGTGACAAGTGAGACTAAACCTACCCTTGGTAAAGAATTGGGTCTTTCTAGAAAGTTCTTATTAATGGAATCCCTGACTTCCCTCAAAGTTGAGTTTAATTCAATGGGAAAGGATCACCTTTGCCAGGAAAAGGTTGCATCGTGAAAAAATATTGGCTCTGAAGTCAAAGCAATGTGAGTTTGGTGCTGCCTTTTACATTATAAACAAGTACTTAACTTCAGAGCCTCAGTTCCTTGTTTGTAGAGTGGGAATAATAACATCTGCAAGCAGTAATGAATTAAAAGTCTCTGGTGCAATCACTGGGTCAGAGTAAATGTTACCAAACAGCTATACTGGCACGGGCATTTCAGGAGAAAGATAGAATTCTGTGCATATGGAAATGTGTCCAATCACATTGCGCTTAAAGACTACACTCACTACCCTCAATGCACACATCTTGAATATTTTCCCATCCAATAGCTGTCACAATGATCATTTTTCTATTGATGCCTTTTTGAGGACAGCAGAGCTCTATTTTCAGGGAAAACCCCTGGCAGTTAGGAGAGTCTTTCAACCCCATATCCATGTGTCACAGTACAAACTACAACCATCAATTGTCAGCAGATGTGAGATTGAAAGAAGTCAAGAGCATTCTCTGGAAATAGCCCCTGGACATTAAATTTCCTGGTACAAAGCTTAAGGAAAAGTCTTTCTTGGTAGCCTGGCTGGCATGAGCATCATCCTTTTTGAATAAACAAAACATGACTATGCCTCTTTTGTGTTGTTAGAAAACCTGGAAGCCGTGTGTCCAAGCCAACTGGGTCTTTGGTCTTTCCCCAGGGCAGGGGGACCTGGCATTTAAAGACCTGCTGGCAGACCCCATGAATCTTAGCAACTAACCTCATCTTTAAAAAGTGGAACTTGGATTTGAATGCACTGGGCTCTGCCTATCAAGAAAGGAACAAGCATCCGAATATATGACTATTTGCCAAAACATCTCAAAAGATGTTCTAAGAACTACGACGTTGAAAATATGCACGACAGTTCTGTAGTCAGCAGGTGATTTCAGAGGGAACTCCAGGGAGCAAATGAGAGATTTAAGACACAGCACTCTGGGAGGAAGAGGGGTAACAAGCGCTATTTTCTGCAAAAATAAAAAGTCAGGGACATAGAAGACTGCAGCATCATCTCACCCAGCTATGCCCTGGGCTCTGGAGATAAATATTGCCCTCAGATTGAATGAGCTGGGGCTGGAACAAACCTCTCACCAGCAAAATAAAGCCATTTCTAAGTGGACTCAAGGAAACTCTTAAAATACCAGCCAAATCTATTATAACTGTCCCCCTTTTTTAAACGTTACAAAATAAAATATAACTACCTAGAGCATACTTATCTCTAATTATGATGTTTCATTCCAAAAATAAAAACTAAGAAAACATTATGTGTTTTAACAGTGAAGAATTCTTGAAATTTCTCAAATTTTTATCCCAAGTTTTAACTTTTTTTTTAACACAGTGAGTCCAGAACCCCTGCAAGTTCTTAGTGGTACCTAGTGAAACTTGTCCATATAGAGAGTAAGCCATTATTCAAAACACATGGTTTTGTACATGGCTCTTCACAGACGAGGCTGTGAATAGATGGAGCTAAGAATGTCTCTTCCAAATTACACACTCGCCCATGCAAAGGCTCTCCAAGCAAACACAAAACCCCTCCTGTTGATTTAGGTCAACTCACTCCCACTGTAGCCACCCAAGGTATACAACCTTCCCCAAGCAGATTCAAAAAGGAGCCAAACCTGGGAGTCTGTGGGGACCCCAATTTCACTCACTTGTCTTCTGCGAAACTTTTCCCAGTAATAACGTTCTTTCCTTGGGGTACATAGTTCCAGTATTCTTCCACAATCCCAATGTGGTATGTTCTGGTAACTGCGCCAACCATCCCAGACAGACCCAGGAATGTAAGGAGAAGGATGCAGCCAGCTGGCCGCTTCTGAGGCATTTGTGGATGTAACTCAGGCAAGCAGCCTGCACAGGAGACAACACTGCCTGTCCCTCCCCCTCACTCAGAGCTAGTTATAAATAAGGAATGGACAAGGTTCAGCTCCTCCTACTTAGGTAGTTTGGGGTTGGGACAGAGGCTGACAACTTGTATAAGCAAAGCAAGCTCCATGGGGTAGCTGCTATGATGACCAAACTTTTGCCAGCCATCCTAGTAATGTAACTGGCTTATTTATTTACTCTCCAAACCAAGCAGACTTGTTTCTGTAAGGTTTTGTGCTCTGCTCTGACATTAGTCTTTCATCTTTGCCAGGAATGTCAGTACAACAAGTTGGGCTGATGGCTTCCCCCTGCTTTCTCTTTTTTTCTCTACACCTATTACAAGAACATATTAAAATTGGAAAACTGGGTTGGGTCTGCGTGAAGCATCAGGAAATAATCCCAAGCATTAAAGAAGACTTCATCTCTGTCGAAAAGGCAGAGGGAGTGATGTAATCATCCTCCACCTTCTCCAACTTTCATGAGGCTTTCATGTTTCATGAGGCTACACGAAACAATCAACTCACATCATACAGTTTATAACAACATTGTAAAACCTCACTAATTCTCCATTGCTCGTGCACCATCTTCCCCAGAGGCTCTCAAATCCCATCAGCAAAAATGAGGCACTCAGTCGCCCAGCTCAGCCAAAATTTTAGAGGCCATCACCCCCAAGGGCAGAGAGCTGCCTTTCTTAGAATGAATGAAAATAATAAGGAAGAAGTACCCTTCAGGCACATGAAGAAAAAATTCAGTAGCAGGTCTTAGGGTCAAAAAGGTGAAGGGATGCTCATTCTTCTATTTATTCTAATCTGTGACCTAGAATCTCCGTGTTGAAAGAGACCTCATCCAACCCTGGAAGAGAGCCAATCTGATTCCCATGCAGAGTTACTCTTGAGGCAGCAGCCATGGAATGAAGAAGACAGCCTCCTGGCTGGGCTTTGAGGTTAGACAGACCTGTGTCTGAATCTAGTCCTACCAGTTACTAATTTAGTGGCACTGAAGAATAACTTGACCTCACTAAGTCTGGGTTTGTAAAATGGGGATGGAGGGATTGTTAAGAAAATTTAAAGGATGATATAGGAGCAAATCTAGATGAGTTTGGGCTTGATAATTTTTTAGATAAAACAGCAAAGACATGATCCATGAAAGACATAATTGATAAGCTGGACTTCAAAACTAAATTTCTGCTCTGTGAGAGTGAAAAGAATGAGAAGAAAAGCCACAGACTGGGAGAAAATACTTGCAAAATACACATCTGATAAAGAACTGTTATCCAAAATATACAAGTAACTCTTAAAACTCAGCAATAAGAAAACAAACAACCTGATTAAAAAATGGGCAAAAGACCTCGGCAGACGCCTGGTCAAAGAAGATATACGGTTGGAAAATAAACGTATGAAAAGATGCTCCACATCATATGTCATTAGGGAATTAAAATGACAATTAAAATGACAATAAGATGCTACTACACACCTATCACAATGGCCAAAATCTGGAACACTGAAAACACCGAACGCTGGTGAGAATGTGGAGCAATAGGAACGCTCATTCATTGTTGGTAGGAATGCAAAACGGTACAGCCATGTCAGGACACAGATTGCCAGTTTATTATAAAACTAAACGTACAGTGCACATTAAATACTCTACAATTTTATTTGTCAACTGTACCTCAGTAAAACTTTTTTAAAATCCCTAAAATTTTGCCATCTGATAGCAATCACATTCTTTGGTATTTACACAAAGGACTTGAAAACTTATGTCTAGACAAAAACCTGCACAAAATAAATGAACAGTAGTTTATTTATTCCAGATAATGGAATATTATTCAACAAAGAAATGAGCTATCAAGCAATGAAAAGACATGGAAGGACCTCAAATGCATATTACTAAATGAAAGAAGCCAATCTGAAAATCTACATATTGTATGATTCCAACTAGATGACACATGGGCAAAGACAAAACTATGGAGACAGTAAAAAGATCAGGGATTATCAGAGGTTTGTGAGGAGGCAGGGATGAATAGGCAGAGCACAGAGGATTTTTAGGGCAGTGAAACTACTCTGTATAATACTACAGTATGTGGTGGATACAGTCACTATACATTTGTCCAAACCCACAGAATATAGAACACCAAGAGTGAACCCTAAAGTGAACTCGTTATCATTGGGTGATAATGATGTATCACTGAAGGTTCATCGATTGTAATAAATGTACCACTCTGGTGGGGATGCTGATAATAGGGGCGCTCAGCATGTGTGGGGGAAGGAGGTGTGTGAGAAAACTCTGCAGCTCAGTATTGCTGTGAACCTAAAACTTCTCTATAAGAGTCAAATCTGTTTTTTTAAAAGAAGATCTGTAAAGATGATGTCTGCAAAGTGCTTACCATACCCACAGAATAGGTTTGCAATAAATGTTAACGTCCTTATTCCTCATCTACACCCTCTAAGAGAGCCTCTGCCTCAGCCCGTGTGATAACAGATGCATTTTCACCAACATTCTTCTGTTTTCTTTCCCAGAGTCCCATCCACCACACCTCCCACTAGCCTCAAGTAAGAGAGTTCTTTCTCTTTAAATAGTAGGTGTGCTATAGATATGCCATAGCATGGGTTTTGAGTTGACATCCATCTTAGCTAATAAAATACATGCTGAGTATCTTGTTTCATAGCCAAGCTCTTAATAACTTTGATTTATTGATTTGCTTTTATGTCAGGACACTTGTACAATAGAATAATTTCCATAGCACATTACCCTTTAACTCAGATCTATTCTTTAGTATAAGTTTGGAAGCTTTGTGTGAGTTCGTCACTTTAATATCCACTACAGAGGAAGGATTCACAGGGCGAACCTGAGCACGACCTCAAAAGAAGTAGGGCTTCAGGAGTTCTTGGAATTTGGAAATGTCCCAGAACAAATAGCTTTTTGTTTATACCCCAGAGAAGCAGACTATTTTGGGCCAAACAGGCTTGACGTGGTATCAAAAACTTCATTAGGACATATTGCACACAATTCTTGTAGACGGGAGAAACAGGTATAAATGACACAAATCAAAAACACACAGTTAACTTTTCTACTCAGGATACTGAATGCATATAATGAAGACCCTGAGGAAGGCATCACCTAACTTCTGATTCAAAATGAGGCCCACAGAGAAGCCCCAGAGCACGGGAGGTGTTGTAGCCGATAAGATGAGTGCACTCAATCCATTTGAAGCAGAGAACGTGGTTCCTGAGGGGCAAAAGAGCCAGGGAAAGTTTACTAAAAGTGATGAAATAAAGTTCTAGAAATTTCTCTTTCTTCCTTATTCTAGGACAATAGCATCTGAATTACCTAAGAGCTGAGGAGCAGAAAAGAAAGGTGTGTGAGTGAATGAATTGTTCCTGTAACACTCATTTCTGAAAACCCACTGCTAAATACAAGGCGTCATGAACAATGTTGAGAGTTTGATTAGGAAGTCTGTGAGTAATAATGTGAACAAATACTTTAAACTCCATTGGACACTCTTCAGACATAAATAAAGCAGAGAAATGCAACATTTATAAAGCACCTACTATGTGAGATGGACAGTCCAGGTATTCACTCCCTGATTTCCTCAGTATACTCACCAGGTTTAAGACATGGTAAATCTGATGCCATGCATCAATAGGATCATACTACAGGATACTTAAAGAATAAAACTTTTAGTGGGAGAAGCCAATTCAGATAAATAGTATTCCAGCTAGCCTTAGCTGAGGTGTCATTTTCAGTAATAAGTAAACTGTGATTGACAAAATTGGCTGTCCCATTCTTTAGACTTTTTGCGTGTGTTAAGAGAAATATTAAACACTCCTTAAGAGATTTTCGATATTCCAAACTCCAACCAAAAGCTTTCACTGGTCTAGCCCTCTCACTGCCCTGCCACAGTAGATCATGGCTCTTCAACCTCCTTGGGTCCCGTAGTTTCTTTTTTTTTTTTTGGTCCCGTAGTTTCTTGATGGGATCTTTTTATTTCTCACCTGGAGGAAACTTAGACCTTTCTAGTTGCTCTCACAGGGCCCAGAGTGATCATCCTGAATGGAGATGGGACCAGGTTTCTCCACTGCCTGAGATTTTTCAGTAGCTCCCCATGGCCTTCAGGATAAGGGCTGATAGCTTTGACTTGACTTTCAAGACTGGTCCTGATCTGGCTCCTAGGGACTGGAGCCCTCTCCTCAACATTTAGCCCAGGCTCTCATCATCATCATCATCGTCATGGCAACCCGTTTGCCCTTCATCTGTGCTCCCATCATCACTTTGTGTGTGCCTTTGCCATAGCATTTATCACACTCACATAGTGCAGTAATCATCTGTTTGTCTGCCCTCCCACACAACACTCATCAGAGGCTTCTTATGGGCAGGGACTGAGCCTTGTTCATCCCTGTGTCCCCGGTGTCTGATGTTAAATGGTGAACCAACGCATGCGCAAATGAATGAATGAATACATTAGATGCTACCAGTATGTACCACGTGTGTGTTATGTGGTGGTTTCTATGCTAAGCCCTTTATGTGTATTATCTCATTTAATTATAACAACATCTCCATCAGGTGTGCACCATTTTATCCATTTTACAGATGAGGAAACTGAAGTTTAGAGGGGTTCCATAATTTTCTCAGCACCCCACACTGGTAAGCGGTAGAGTTCTGTGAGACTCCAACACCAGCATTTCTACCCAGACAAAGGAGAATGGGGAGGTCAGAGTTTATGTCTTCCTGCTTTATACTACTGAGTGGGACCCACTCTCTGTAAAGAAATATGAACCAGGACTGTTCAAGGACCTGTCCATTAAAGGAGGATCCCCAAATGCCACCCCACCAGCCCAGTTCATGTACCCCTGACAGCCAGGGAAAGTCCTAATTATTACAGAACACCCAAACATGCCATTCTGCTTCATGCCTCCTGTTCTGACCCTCCACCCGCTCCACGTCTCACTAAATTCCTCACCAGCCTCCTGAACCTTCCTAGGCTCTTCCTCTGGGAAGCCTTCCTTGTTTCCTGCTATACCCACCACACCTTCCCTCCCATGTGTCCCTCCTCTGTGCTTCTTCTGGACTTTGCATACATGCTTATCCTTGTTTATATGATTATTTGCTTACATGTCAGTCTTCCTTACTAGGCTCTAAACTCCTTGAGAACAGGGTCTGACCAGCCCTCAACACCTCCCTCCTGCTATGCCTGAAGTCCTAAGGCTTTACTAAAAGAACTCACTGCTCAGGGCCTGCTCCAGCCTCCACTTGCCACCCCTGGGTCCCCCATCTCAAAACTCTTGCTCTCCTGATACTCTCACCTGCCCATTCTTTTTGCACCATCCACTCACCTGGGATGGGATTTTGCCCTCCCTCCTCCCCTCCCTTCCTCCTTCCCACCATCCTATCTTCCACTCATGCCTCTGCTCCAAACTCTGAGGTCTGAGAACCAGTCCTGCCTCATCCCTACATCCAGTTCTGTGCTCAGGCCCCTTCATATGTGGATTGGGAGATTTGAAAGGCATCCTGTTCATCTCTGCATCCTCAGTGGTAAGCACAGAACCAGTGGTTAGCAGTATGCACTGAGGAAAAAAAGGGAATAACAACTGTAGCATTTACAACACACCAGGCAAGGTACTAAATGTTTTACATACATCATTTCTTATTCCTTACCACCACAATACTCTATGAGGTAGATATTTTTGTTCTTGTATTGCAGGTGGGAAAACTAAGGTTTGGGAAGATTAATAACTTGCCCACGTCACACAGCTAGAAAATAGTAGAGCCAGGATTCAAACCACGGTCTGTCTGATACAGAAGCCTACACTCCAGACCACCACACTGGACTAAATGAAAGCCAAGGCCAGTTCAGGAGACCACTCCAAGAAAGGAAACATGAGCAGTATACAGAAATTTCTCCAAACATAAACATGACCTACAATTTTTAAAGAAGCAGAATGTAGAATGCACATGGACAATCACTCCACCAAACAAAGGTCCAGTGATGAAATCATTCATTCCACTATTTGAAAATATTTGCTGAGCACCTACTTTGTTAACTGTTCTAGTCAACTGAGAATGAGACAGGCCCTGCCCTCAAAGAGTTTATGTTCTAGTGAGGAAGACAGACTGTCGATAATAAACAAGTACTAAAGTATTTATTTAAAAATATTAACCAAATATCATGATGAGTTCAGTGAAGTTCAAGTAAAATCCAGTGTGAATGGTGTGGGGAGAACGTCAGGGCTGTACCCAGGAGGTGTCTGAGAGGTTTGGGGAGGTGGCCCAGCAGCTTGCTCTGAAGCATGCTGGTATTTTATAGAGTGGAATATAGCATATTAGAGACCCATCCCTAAAGCCTCACCCACTGCCATCATCAAAAAGGAAGGAAGGAAGGAAGGAAGGGGGAAAGAAAGAGAGAGAGAGGAAGAGAAAGAAAGAAAGAAAGAGGAGAGAAAGAAAGAAAGGGAGAGAGAGAGAAAGAGGGAGGGAGTGAGGGGGGGAAGACGGAGGGAGGAAGGAAGGACGGAAGGAAGGACGGAAGAGAGAGGAAGAGAAAGAAACAAAGAAACAAACAAACAAAGAAAATAGAGCTGCAATGAACATATTGGTACATGACTCTTTCTGAATTATGGTTTTCTCAGGGTATATGCCCAGTAGTGGGATTACTGGGTCATATGGTAATTCTATTTTTAGTTTTTTAAGGAACCTCCATACTGTTCTCCATAGTGGCTGTATCAATTTGCATTCCCACCAACAGTGCAAGAGTGTTCCCTTTTCTCCACACCCTCTCCAGCATTTACTGTTTCTAGATTTTTTGATGATGGCCATTCTGAGTGGTGTAAGGTGATACCTCATTGTAGTTTTGATTTGCATTTCTCTAATGATTAGTAATGTTGAGCATTCTTTCATGTGTTTGTTGGCAATCTGTATATCTTCTTTGGAGAAATGTCTATTTAGGTCTTCTGCCCATTTTTGGATTGGGTTGTTTGTTTTTTTGTTATTGAGCTGCTTGTAAATTTTGGAGACTAATCCTTTGTCAGCTCTATTTACAATAGCCAGGACATGGAAGCAACCTAAGTGTCCATCAACAGTTGAATGGATAAAGAAGATATGGCACATATATACAATGGAATATTACTCAGCCATAAAAAGAAACGAAATTGAGTTATTTGTAGTGAGGTGGATGGACCTAGAGTCTGTCATACAGAATGAAGTAAGTCAGAAGGAGAAAAACAAATACCGTATGCTAACACATATATACGGAATCTAAGGGGAAAAAAAGTCATGAAGAACCTAGGGGTAAGACAGGAATAAAGACACAGACCTACTAGAGAATGGACTTGAGGATATGGGGAGGGGGAAGGGTAAGCTGTGACAAAGTGAGAGAGTGGCATGGACATATATACACTACCAAATGTAAAATAGATGGCTAGTGGGAAGCAGCCGCATAGCACAGGGAGGTCAGCTAGGTGGTTTGTGACCACCTAGAGGGGTGGGATAAGGAGGGGGGAAGGGAGGGAGACACAAGAGGGCAGAGATGTGGGAACATATGTATATGTATAACTGATTCACTTTGTTATAAAGCAGAAACTAACACGCCATTGTAAAGCAATTATACTCCAATAAAGATGTTAAAAAAAAAAAAAAAAGTAGTTCCCTTCAGGCTCGAGGGACTTTCTGTGGGTGACAAGCAGTGTGGTGGAGCCCGAGTGCCCAGAATGTAACTCTGGTGGAAGAGCTCAAGATCAGAAGGTAATCTCAGTACCACAGGAAGAGCACAAAAATGAGAACCACGAATTCTCTCTTGGTTTCCCTGACCTGAGGCAGGTCACATCTTCTCTGATCCTGTTTCTCCATTTGAATAATGAGGAAAAAATAATATCGTCCTGACAGCCCCCTGAGGCTGCTGACAGAGCAGCCTAGGCACAGCATAGCAAAGCACTTTGCTGCCAAGGTAGGTTACCAATTACGATACAGTTAGGCTTTGGGAGGCAGGTATCTGATCATAGAATCACTTGGTTCTTCTTTCTCAGAGGTTTCACAGCACCCTGGGTGTCACTGTATAGGAAAAATAAAACTTGGGAGATGACCAAAGGGAAATGTGCTCTCATGGGCAGGAAGGAGTGGCAGCAAAAGACCAAAGACAAAGAGGGCTTTCTCCTGCAGCCACGCTGCTCACCGACTGGGAAAGCCGAGATGGAGGCCAAGCAGCGCCATTTGGGGCTCATCCCACTGGGCAACTGGGTAACCAGATTCCTGGCCCTGAGCCCCACACGGTTACACTTCCTCCATCTCTTGCAGCATCAATTTCACAGCGTCAGGGGCTGGAGGGATGGGTGAGAAGCGGGAGGGGGCCCACTTGAGAATCCATTTCCTTTCCTTGGCTGGCTGGGGCATCAGGTCTGGCTGGAAGACCAAAGCACGGCCAGGGAGCCGCACTGCACATCTATGTGAGACGCCATTAGCCGACAGCTTGGGGTCTGGAGCAGGGGAGCTGGAAGATGAAGAGGTGGCGAGACCCTGCTGCAACCCTCCCCGCTCAGTAACTGGGACCTTCCCCACACGTATTCACGCAGGGCTGGTGGGCCCTCCCTGCCCACCCACATCCCCTCCCTGCCCACCCACATCCCCTCCCTTCCCGCATCTCAGCTGGGTGGAAACACATCCGCCAGGGAAACTTTTCAGAGGTTATCAGGAATGACCCGGAGGGAGGGGCGGAGCACAGTAAGTGCACACGCCTTTGTGGCTGGGTGGCTGAGCCCTTCCCCTGGGGACGTCTGGCAAGGGAGGAAGTGCTGGCTCTTACTGGGGGAATTTGAGCCACTTTGCCGAGACTGGGGGAGAGCAAGAGAGACGTGGGTCCAGACAGGAAGAGGGGAGCCCTCTGCCCCTCAGAGCTCAGCGTGCTGTCATGCTGAGGGGCCTCAGAAGGACCTGGAAAGGCCTTCAGACTCTAAAGAGACAAGAGACCACCTCACAGGGGGCCTTCAGGGAAGAGAAGATGACAGCTGTGATTAGATGCATAAATGGTCCTGGTGCCTGGGACCTATTGCTCCCCAGCACCTATTAAGTGTTCACTTTGAGCCTCCTGAAAAGTGGAAGGATCCAGGGCTCACCCAGAAACTTCCAGCGGCTGAGCTAGATTCTCTGGAACTGCAACACTGCTGCTGGCCTGGCCGGGCCGGGGTGCCTTGCCCAGGGGAGGCTGCCCACTGGGCCTGTGCCCAACCCCCACTGACCAGGTACTGGGTGGACGGGTATGTCTGTGTGTTTCTGCTTGAGACTGGGCAGGATTGGTGTTGAAAGCCGGTCCCCACAGCCTGGAGCTGCACAGCTGGCCTAAAACCTCAGTGCAGCAACCATGCTGAACAAACCCAAGCTTAGGGTGTCATTGTCTGACACGTATGAATATGATGATACAGGGAGCATGAGGCAGATTATTTGATGTGAAGTCTGTGATCAAGGAACTCAAGGGCTTGTGACTGTCCCACCTGTTGAGGCCACAAGCTATGGGGACCGGACAACCTCAGAAGACGAGCTGCCCCGTTACAAGCTCCTGGGTTCTTGGAGCCTCAGAAGGTCCAGCAGCAAATGAATAAATGAATAAAATAGGCATAATCATGATGTTTCTGTCACTAAACTATGAAAGGATCGAGTGAGAGCATGCCTGTGAACAGGAATGTGACTACTTTTGCTGTGATTTCCAACTATCTAGCTATATAACCTTGAACAAGTTATTTCAACTCTCTAGGGCTATGCTGCCCAGAAAAGGAAGGGACTAAATTTCCACGAGTCCTTAGCAACTCTAACATTCTCAGCCCAAGAGAATGACTGGCTTCTCACAGTTTTAATTAGGTGCTGTCAGCTGAAAAAAATGCACCACCTAAATTTGAGAGTTATCTTGTATTCAGCGGACAAAACTGAGGACTTAAGCCCAGGAACAGCATCTCAGATAACTCTGAGGGACCGCTCGGAAGAGGTAAGGGGGGGAGCCAGGATATAGAGGAGTTTTTGCAACAAAGACCAGGTAGTCAGAACATCAAAAGATTACCGTTAATGAAAGAAAACCAGACATCTCAAGTTAAGGAATTTAGCGCTTTTCTAAGTATGGGAAGATGCAAAGTCTGGGCTCATTTAAACCATTCCTTTAATATGCACCTCAGTATCCTGTGCTTCTCATCCTGAGTCTCCTCAGGGTCCATCTTCAAGGGTGGCTACAGTGGCTGACGGCTAGATGGGGGGCAAATCCTGCCTCCATCCTCAGTTCCCTCAGGGCTCACCGTCAGGGTGGCTATAATGTGATGGCTTGACGGCTGCAACATCCTTTGTTTACTGATACGGCAAGTGGCATTTTTAGTTCACGGTGCCAGCCAACCTTGGGGGCTGCGTGGTTCCCTTTCCAAATGTGGCCACAGTCTCAACCCCTACTCCCTTCCCTCCTAAGAAGATCTGCAGTTTTCCAGGAGGGTGAGGACTATTGTATTTGTTATTGGAAGAGCTGGGACATCTAGGTGTCAAGGAGCCACAGGGGCTGTTGGCTTTGTATCCTTTTACAGAGTGTAAGAAGGCTCAACAGCACTGGATTCCCAGCGCTCCCAGTTGTTAAGCATCTGCCCTCACTGGGAATAACTAGAAGTGGACACGAGCAGACCTACATTTGAGGATCGGCATTGACATTTACGGGCTGGGAGACCCTGCAATCTTGTTTAACTTCTATAAGCCTGTTTCCTCTCAGAGCTAGGGAGCTATTACCTCATGGGGCTGTTTGAGGATTAAATGAAATGATGCATACCCTGTGTCTGGACAAGTGGCAGTAGCTGCGTGTTATTGTTGCTCTTCTTACAGTATGGGATCCCCGTAAGTGTTAAATTTTCATTACCGCTACTCTCAGTGATCACAATGCTAGTGAGGTCAGCAGTTTCAACCTCCCTCATCCAAACAGAGGTGGCGCCCCATTCAGGCATCAGCTTTCTGTAGCCCTGAACTTGGATATCAGATAGAAATAAGACCCCAGGCATTACCACCCTGCCTAACCCATTGTGCATTAATACCTTTGACTCTTCTGGGGGAGTAGAAAGCTAAGGCTGGACATTTCTCAATTTGGTCCCTGAAAAGAGGTCCCTGGCTCTACAAATTGTTCCAGGTCCCTCTGCTCCCCACCCACCGCCCACCGTGGGAAGGGCCATTCGTGGCACCAGGCCTCTGTGTCTGGGAGCCGGGTAGTGAAGGAGCTGCTATTCAGGAGTCAGTTAACAATCTCAGCGTGAATCTGAGTCAAGAATGGGCACAAAGGGCTGTTGGGAGAGCGCCACCTAACACAAAACAAGAACCCTTCCCTGGGTCTCAGAGGAACATTCTGGAGCCCCTGGACCTCGGCGCAGAGCACCAGGGCTCACGCTGCTCAGGCAGCCTTCACCCGGCAAACAGGATACTGAGTTTACTCCAAACTCATTTATGCCCAGGAGAAAAAAAAATGCATCATTATGCAAAGATGCAAAACCTTTCCCTCTTTCCCTCTTTCCATCTGCCTCCAGCCTGGCTTCTCAGAAATCTCCAGGCTCAATAATCTCTACTGACAAAGACATAAATCAAAGGAGAGGCCAAGATGATTCAGATTTGCCTTTAGTTCTTTCTTCTCCAGCTACCACACATTGACAGCCTTGTAGGAGAACATTTTGAAAATATTATTTTCATACCCTCAACAATTCCATAATGTGAGTGCTATTGTCAGTCCCATTTTGCAGATGAAGAAATTGAGGTGAGAGATGTAAAACAACTTGCCCAGGGTCACACAGCTGCTAAGTGATGGAGCCACAGGGTTTGGATCAGGATCTAGTTCATAATCACTAGGGGAATTCCTCTGGGAGTGGATGAAAGAACCCGAACAGGGTAACAGCAAGTTCCTAAACATCACCTCGATTGCCCCAACCCTTTAAAGAAACCCTATTGAACATCTGCTAGAGCCAGGTGCTGTCATGTTGATTTTACCTTCTTTAGTCCACGCACCGCCATCTGTAAAGTCAATGTTTTCTCTGCTTTACCGAGGAAACTGAGGCTCAGAGCGGTGAGGTGCTGGCTCCCCAGGTCACACCGTTTACCAGTGGCAGAGCTGGACTCGCCGTCTTGCTCTTGGGGCTCTGAGGCTGACGCACCCTCTCCTGACTCTGCAGTGCCTGGAGCAGGCAGCTTCCTGGTGTTGGTTGTTTCTTTCTCCCTTCCAGGGAGGATCCACCATGTGTTCTGAGACGGGCTCCAGGTACACGGGGCTGCTGCTCTTGGCCTTGGCCATCGCTGCCATCATCGCCAACCTCCTGCTGTACTTTCCCAGCGGACAGGTGCTGGAGCCTGCCAAGATCACAGACTTCGTCTGGTTTTTCCACGGCTTTCTTGGAGCTGGACTCTTGGTAAGCATGAGGTTTAACTACCTTACCTCCTCCAGGTGAATGATGCCCCTAAACAACCTTCAAGTCACAGTGCAATTCATCTCCTCATAGGGCCACGCTCCTAGGGCCCCCAGAGCATGGCCGGCTGCTCCTCCTCTGTACCCCACAACATGTGATACATAAACACCCTCCACACTGGCACCTCGTACTGCAAACATCTCTTTATGTGTCTGCCTCCCCCATTAGCTGTGAGCTCCTTAAGAATACAGTCCAAGTCGCATTCACTGTGGCCTCGAAATTATCTACCTAGCAAAGTGCCGGCTTCGCCTAGAGCTTAGTATGTGGTTGTTATAAAAGATATGCATTAAGAAAAGCACAACAGCAGAGCATTTGTCAGGTCATCAGTTTTCAAGATGGTCATCTCGAAAAATAAATTGTGTAGCTCCCATCAAGGCTTCCCTCGGCTAGGTTATGGGGTTGGCAAGTTTTTTCTGTAAAAGGCCAGAGAGTGACTATTTCCAGCTTTGCAGGCCATACGGTCTCTTGTTTCAACTACTCAACTCTGCTGTCCTAGGGCAAAAACCAGCCATTGACGATATGTAAACAAATGGGCGGAACTGTGTTCCAATAAAACTTTATTTATAAAAACAGGCAACCTGCTGGATTTAGCCCACAAGTTGTAATCCGTTGCCCCTAAGGTAGACATTGAGTGTTTTTCCTTCCTTTCCACCTTTATTTTCATCTGGCTCCTCCTTTCCCAGGCATCCAGAGTCCCTTAGGAAAAGATCATGGGTTAATGTGAGACCCCAGTGCTGGGCACTGAACTCAGCAAATGGAAGGATGAATGTATGAAGGATAAAGAACCCTCAGAAAAAGGTGACCACCTCCCTTCCTGTTTCTCCTCCCCACGCAGTAGTAGACGCAGTGATGTCTCAAGTTTCATCCAGTGGCCACCTGCCCCTCCCATCCTAGCAGAGCTGGGCCTTCTCTTCCTGCCCAAGAGAACCTCTAAATCAGCAATGCCTCAGCAAAGGTTGTCTGTTTCTCAGCTCACAGCCCTACCTAAGAGGCAGTACAGACCTAGTTGTCAGGACAGGTTTGCATTTCTCAGTTCCACCGCCAAGCAAATCATTAAACTCCCCTTAGCTTCACTCTCCTCATCTGTAGAATGTGTAGGTCCATCGGCACCCAACTTCTCTCAAGACACAGATGAGCAAATACAGTGACTATTGAAAGGGGTTGAGTAGCTTGAGGGAATTTAGGCTTCCTATTTGCAGAATCTTAGAATGTTCACTGAAAGAAAGTGACTCAGAGAGGACACTCCCTGGTCCTGGGGAAAGCAGAGTGGAGCCTGGCTCAGGCAGGGACCAGACACCCTGTCTGCATAGCATCCCCCAATACCAGCCAGCTGTCCAATCCTCACTCCAATTTTCCAACACAACCTCCCAGGATTTCCTGAAAAGATGCTTACACTTGTATATTCACGGCGAAATGGGGATAAAATAAACAGGACCAAACCAGTCCATGCAGTTGGATAAAGTAAAAACCAATGAGCTATCCCCTTTTCTCTTCTTTCTTTCCTTTTCCTTTTTCCTCCTTTTTCCTTTTCTTTGTTCAGTCCACTTTAGTGTCTACTCTATGCCTTCACTCATGCCTGGCTCTAAGACCAGCTAAGGCAGTGGCCATGAGGTTGGAGAGAGGAAGGTGCAGAGGAGTTGGCAGGATCTGAAGAGTGATGGAGGTAAGGGGGCACAAGGAGAAGTCAGGGTGGCTCTGGCATTCTCGCCTGAGCAGCCAGGGAGATGGTGAAGGCGTTCCCTGGGGCAGGGACCTCGGGGGGGAGGGCAGAGGCTGAGCTTTGCTCCACATTCGCCCTGAAGGAGCAGAGGATGGTTGGTCTGGGACTGGAGACCTGGGGAGAGGCAACCTTGAGAACCACCATGGAGAGGTGATGTAGAACCCCAGGGGACAGCGGGTTTGCCCAGGGCTTGTGAACTGACTGAGAGGAGAAAGAAGCCCAGGTCAAAACCCCAGGAAACCTTGCAAATTGAGAGTATGCAAAGGGAGGGGAGGGGAGGAAGGAGACTGAGAAAAACAGCTAGAAAGTTTCAGGCAAAGCGAAAAAGTGGAAAGTGAGAAAAGTCGGAAAAAAGAAGAGAGAAAGTTTCTAGAAGAAGAGAGGAATCCCAGGGTCAACTGCAGCAGAAGGGACATAGCTGGGACGTGAAAAGCATCTGGTACCCAGCAAGGTGCTGACGGCTCTTGGCTGGAGCGGTCCTGAGGGAGGATGGGGACCCCAGACTGCAGAGGGCTGAGGAAAGTGTGGAGGTGAGGAGCTGGGCTCTGAACGGAGGAAGAGAAGCCAATAAGCAGAGCTGCCTTCCTGATAACAAAATAAAAGGCCAGAAAGATCTCAAAAGCCACAAGGGACACTGCAGGCAATGACAAGCACACTATCCATTTATCATCAGCTCCATGCCAAACACTGTGTAAGATATGGAAGGGAGAAATCCTGAATTCACAGTTCCTGCCCTTTAATAATCATTGTAACAGCCGTTTGCACAAAGGTTTCGAGTGTATCAAATGCTTGCACACACGTTATTTCATTTGTGAGGTGGGATCATCACCTCCATCCTATGGGTAAGGAAATGAGGCCCAAGCAGATTAAGTCATCTGACTGCGGCCACGCAGAGGGAGCCCAGCAGAATTAGGACTTAAAACACTCATCTGAGCCCAAAGCCCATAATCTCTCCGTTTCTCCCATTTGATGCACACGTGCGCTTGCAACACGGGACACAGAGAAAAAGATGAAGCTAAGTCAGCAGAGCCCTGATGAAACAAGACAGGAAAGTGCCTGTGGGGGGGCTACTCTAGACAGTGCTGCTTTCCAGATGAGAGAGAAAAACCGGACCACATGAGTCACTGTCTCCCCACCCCCCCGCCAGGAGGTCAGCCACTCGGGGGCTGAGTTTATACACACAGGGCTCACGGCCATGGTGTGTAAAGTCACATCCAGCAGTATGTCATCTCCTAGTCCCCATATGATTGCTGGAAGGCAGCCTCGGGACCCCAGCAGGGTAGTTGTCTCAGCAAAGCCACGGCCAAGGATCACAGCTCTCTGTTCTCATGAGGCCACAGGCCAACCCAGAATGCCTGGCAGGCTTCTGTGGTTAAAACAGGGCACCTGGGACTACCATGACATAAACCGAATTGGTTGCTCTAGGGACTGAGATGCAGGGCCCCAGTTTCTTCCCATAGGTAACTAATGGCTGTTTTCCAGCAATATTATTTGCAGACTTGGCAAGACCATTAGGAGGGAGAGGTTAGAACTAGTCCGTGGTGTGGTTTGGGATCACTTGAGGTCTGATTGGAGGTGGAAGGTCTGCAAGAGGTGGGGGTCTGCCTGACCCAGCAGAGATGGCCCCTAGGTTCCTTCACCAAGGGAGATGGGAAAACACACAACTAATTCAGCCCAGTGGGGTGAGTACCTGCCACAGTGGAGGCCTGGAGTCTGCAGGAGAGGGAACAATCAACTCTACCTCTGGGAACCAAGAGAGGCATCCCAGAGAAACAGGTATCTGAGCTGTACTGTATAGAGTTACAGAATTAGTAGGTATTTGCCAGGCAGAGAAGGGAGGAGCGTGTTCCAAGCAGAGGAAGCAGTTTTTGTAAAGGCAGAGGAGCATCACAGAGTACGATGCATTCATGGACACTGTGCAGTTTGGTGTGACTGGAGCAAGGGCTGCTCACGTGAAGAAGGGATAGGAAACGGTGCTGAAATGCAGACTTAGGCAACATTCCATTTGACCTTGCGTCCCATGCTGATGAGCCAGTCCCTTACCCTTGAGTAGCTGACCCACAAATATTCACTGAGCATCTACTATGTGCTAGCACTGTTCTGGGTATTACAGTTCTACTCTCCTAGGGCTTACGTTCTAGTAGAGAAGAGAAAGATCATAAATAATCCACTATGTGCTGATGTCAGGTGGTGAGAGCACTAGGAAGAAAATAGAGTAAAGGAATAGATAGACAGCGAGATACTGCCTGAGGAGGTGGTGTTTGAGAAGCCACTTGAATGAGGGAAGAATAGCCACGCTGATATTTGGGGGAGGAGCATTCCAAACAGAGGGATTGGCACGTTCTAAGGCCCTGAGCTGGGAATGGGCTGAATAATTCCTAGATCTGCAAGAAAACCAGTGTAGCTAGAACCACGTGAAAAAGATTTGGAAGAGAGGGTAGGAAATGAGGTCAGGGGAGGAACGAGCATCCACTAGAACTTTTAAGCAGGAGAGACGCACGCCCAGGTGCCGTCAAGCTATGACAGTTCTGACCTGAATCCATCGCTTCATCCTGACCCCCGTGTTGGAGCCTGGTTTGCTGGAAACGCCAAGCTATGCTCCCCAGAAGGTGCTTGGAAACACTCTCAGCACCTACCTCCTCCAGGGTGGTTCCAAAAGCTCTCATTTGTCAGGCCCAACCTTGTACCCTTGCCACACAATCTCCAGTTGACCCTCCCATTTGACTCAAGGGAGCTTTGGGTCTCCCAAAGGCCCAGCATAAGACAGAAGAATCAGTAATTCCTGTTGCCAGAGAATCACCAGAACTAGGAAAAGAAACTCAAAGAAGGGAGAGCATTACCTCATCTCCAGGTTATGAGTGTACAGCGACCTGAGGCTCAAAGCTGCCCTCAGCCATCCCCCAGGGAAGCCAGGAGTCCCGGCCCATCTCTTCCTACCTGGGAGGTTCCCGTCAGCTCTATATCCCAGCACAGAGTTACCATGAGATAACTGAGAATCTGAGATTTTTGTGAAATGGGTCACCTTGGTGAGAAGTAGGGATTTCCCAGATGCCTGCATCAGCAAACACATTTACCAACTATCTCTCAGGGTGAGGTGATTTTTTTTCATAAAGTTAAGTTCATCCATTATGTATTTATTTCTTGCTCCTGACCCATGGCCCTATCATGCCCCTACCTTCCTGCTACCCCACAGTGCCAGAAGAAACATGGTGAAATGTCATCATAGATTTCACCACCATACCACTGGGTCCTGATTCCATGTTGGGCACCGTGGGAGATGCTGCTGAACCAGCACTCAGAACCCAGTGGTAAAAGGAGAATGAGCACGCTCAGTGCGACAGGATGGAGTGACTGGAAGGAAGGAACCATTCATGTTGCCGGGGGTGGATGAGGGGGTCACTGAACAGTACAAAGAGGAGATGTATTGGTTTCCCATAGCTGCTATAATAACTTACCACAAACGTAGTGGCTTAAAACATCAGAAATGTATTCTCTCACAGTTCTGGAGGCCAGAAGCTCTCAGTAGATGTGTTGGCGGGGCCCCCTGTTCTCAGCTGTAAGGGAAAATCATTCCTTGCCTCTTGCAGCTTCTGGTGGCTGTTGGCATTCTTTGGTTTGTAAAGACATTGC
The DNA here is from genome assembly GCF_039906515.1 of Pseudorca crassidens. Taxonomy (NCBI): domain Eukaryota; kingdom Metazoa; phylum Chordata; class Mammalia; order Artiodactyla; family Delphinidae; genus Pseudorca; species Pseudorca crassidens. The sequence continues at coordinate 70,581,551 of NC_090304.1, read as the reverse complement.
TCCAGTCTCTGTCTCCATATCCCCTTCTCCTCTGTGTGTCTCTCAGAACCCCTTCTGCTTCTCTCTTGTAGGGATACATGTGATTGCATTTAGGGCTCACCCAGATAATCCAGGATAAACTCCTCCTGTTAAGATTCCCAACTCAGGGACTTCCCTGGTGGTGCAGTGGTTAAGAATCCGCCTGCCAATGCAGGGGATACGGGTTTGAGCCCTGGTCTGGGAAGATCCCACATGCCGCGGAGCAACTAAGCCCGTGCGCCACAACTACTGAGCCTGCGCTCTGCAACAAGAGAAGCCACTGCAATGAAAAGCCCACACACCACAACGAAGACTCAAGGCAGTCAAAAATAAGTAAATAAATAGATAATAAAGATCCCAACTCAATCATATCTTTTGTCATATAAGGTAATATTCACAGGTACCAGGATTCAGAAGTGAATATATCTTTGGCAGGGCGGGGGCGGGGGGAGCCTTTTTATTCAGCCTAGTACAAAAGATAACATTTGAACTGACCCTTTGCAGGTGAATAAGAGTTTATCTGATGGCAAATGGTGAAGGGCATATTCAAAAGCCCAGAGGCAGGAAGGTCCCGGGTGTCTCCTGGGGGACCATAAGGTGGTGTGTCAAGAGGTCTCTATGGAGGAGAGGTGAGGCTCTGGTGGCAGGTCAGGAGCAGGGCATGAGGGCTCACGTACAATGTCCAGGACCTGTGTTGTGTCCTACAGGCAATGAGGAATCATTAGACATTTTTAAATAGCTTGAGTTTTGGAACTTTGTTCCAAAATGGTAACATTCCCTTCATTACAAGAGCATCTTCTTTGCCACAGGTTATGGTGCCAGCACTGATAATGTTGAGGGGAGGTGGAGAGGACTGCTGTGCTCACAGATGCGGGGTAAGTACTGTGGGGTCTACAGAACGTTTCGACTCCCACCCATACCCCCAAAAGGGCTTACTTCCCAGGCTGCAAGCTTTCTCTCTTCTGAAGGCCAGACTATTAACCCATTGACCATAGTCTAGTACTTCTAATACCCTCCTTTCATTTATTTAGTTTTATTGAAGTATAGTTGATTTACAATATTGTGTTAGTTTCAGGTGTGGAGCATAGTGATTCAGTATTTTTGCAGATTATACTCCATTACAGGTTATTACAAGATCATGGGTATAATTCCTTGTGCTATATAGTATATCTTTGTTGGTTATCTATTTTATACATAATAGTTTGTATCTGTTAATCCAATATGCCTAACTTGTCCCACTCCCCTTCCCTCTCCCCTTTGGTAACCATGAGTTTGTTTTCTGTATCTGTGAGTCTGTTTCTGTTCTGCATATACATCCACTTGTATTATTTTTTCCACATCTAAATGACAAATACTTCCTTTTAAAGTACAGTGATATTATGCAGGGCTCTCTCCAACAGTGATGAGGGTTATTGCATGAGATCCCAGGAAGAATGAGCCTGGAGAGGGTATAAAGAGAGCTGTTAACGCACAAAGCCTGTGAGCTCTGGTGGACCAGCCTGCCAGGGTTTGGCTGGTTGTTTCTATCAGTCTGTCTGTCTGTGGGAAGGTCTAGGACCCTCCATCCTCTGGCTTTCTTATTTCCCTAACAGCCAGTAGATTAACACATCCTAGAACTGGGATTTGAGCAAGAAGGGAATTGGAGACTTTACTGTCAAAAACTCTTTCACAGATACTCTCTTACAGTCGCCCCATGAAGAACAGAAGGCTGACACTCTGTAAGTGTATCCATTATGTATTTGTGTCTTGTTCCTGACATGTGGCCCTCTTATACCACTGCCCTTTCCACTGCCCAACACTGCTGGAAGAAACCAATGGAACTGTCACCACAAATTTTGCAAACTTGTCTACATTTGATGAATAGGAAAGGAAATGCCCAGAGAGACTGAGTGGCCTGCCCAGATTCGCATGGCTGTAATCTCAGAGCTGGAATGGACATATAGGACTATTTACGCAACTCCAGGAAGAATATAAGCTGCTTTCTTCAAGGCAAGGTCCACAGTTATCATCTCCATACTCCCAGATGCCTGAAACACGGTCGGCTCTCAAGACACACCCAGTGAAGGCAGGTCTGGCTGAGCTGCGACTCGTCTTGGTCTCCTGACCCCCAAGATCGTGCTCTTTCCCACATACAAACCTGCTTACCAAGGTCCCTGCTCACAGTGAGCTGTTCACTGTTCTTATATTCCTAGTTCATACACTGTCTCACTTCTTTTCTACTCCCAGAGTCCCCTCTCCCAACCCTTGCAGTCCCCAGTCAGACCCTCCAAAGAGACCTTGGTCACCAGGTCATTTGAGGACCATCTCCAAGGAGCTCCCTGAGTCATTCCATTCAACTCCAGCCCGCCCCTCCCTCCCTTCCTGTGGTAAGAAAGACACAACATGGATGTGTCAGGAATAAGAGCTCATGTTTTGAAGCAAACGAGTCCCTCAGCTTTGCCCCAATTTAATGCGCTAATATGCCAGGAGGTCGCCTGTCCCAGACACTTGCCTCACTGTCACACTCATTCACCCGTCCAGTCAACACGTTTATGGAGTTTGTACACAGTACAAGGCCCTGTGTTGATCGCTGACTCAGGCATTAGAAAAATGATTATTCATTTATTCATCCAATCATACAATACTTACTGAACATCCACCACCAGGATGGCGAGTAGGTTTCATTTAGGTTTCAAACAAAGCCAATACCAATAGGTCAGTTGCTCTGTTTTGAGGACTGTGGCGCTTTTTCTTCTAGGGGAAGAGTACTGAGATCAATAACTGATGTCTGCTGTGAGTGCAGACTAGGAGACTGGAAGCACACCTATATTACGTGCCAGGCAGTGTGTAGGCTCTAAGAGTTCAGTGATAAATAAGTTACATTTTCTGCTCACAATTTTGTAGTGTGTGATTTCATTCATTACAATTGCAAATGGAACACCCATTTATGATTAAAACCCTGTAGAAAGTAGGCATAGAGGGAACCTACCTCAACATAATAAAGGCCATATACGACAAACCCACAGACAACATCGTCCTCAATGGTGAAAAACTGAAACCATTTCCTCTAAGATCAGGAATGAGACAATGATGTCCACTCTCACCACTATTATTCAACAAAGTTTTGGAAGTCCTAGCCATGGCAATCAGAGAAGAAAAAGAAATAAAAGGAATCCAAACTGGAAAAGAAGAAGTAAAGCTGTCATTGTTTGCAGATGACACGGTACTATACATAGAGGATCCTAAAAATGCTACCAGAAAACTACTAGAGCTAATCAATGAATCTGGTAAAGCAGCAGGACACAAAATTAATGCACAGAAATCTCTTGCATTCCTATACACTAATGATGAAAAACCTGAAAGAGAAATTATGGAAACATTCCCATTTACCATTGCAACAAAAAGAGTAAAATACCTAGGAATAAACCTACCTAAGGAGACAAAAGACCTGTATACAGAAAACTATAAGACACTGATGAAAGAAATTAAAGACGATATAAACAGATGGAGAGATATACCATGTTCTTGTATTGGAAGAAGCAACATTGTGAAAATGCCTATAATACCCAAGGCAACCTACAGATTCAACGCAATCCCTATCAAATTACCAATGGCATTTTTTACAGAACTAGAACAAATCATCTTAAAATTTGTATGGAGACACAAAAGACCCCAAATAGCCAAAGCAGTCTTGAGGGAAAAAAATGGAGCTGGAGGAATCAGACTCCCTGACTTCAGACTATACTACAAAGCCACAGTAATCAAGACAATATGGTACTGGCACAAATACAGAAACATAGATCAATGGAACAAGATAGAAAGCCCAGAGATAAACCCACGCACCTTTAGTCAACTAATCTATGACAAAGGAGGCAAAGATATACAATGGAGAAAAGGCAGTCTGTTCAATAAGTGGTGCTGGGAAAACTGGACAGCTACATGTAAAAGAATGAAATTAGAACACTCCCTAACACCATACACAAAAATAAACTCAAAATGGATTCGAGACCTAAATGTAAGATCAAACACTATAATACTCTTAGAGGAAAACATAGGAAGAACACTCTTTGACATAAATCACAGCAAGACCTTTTTTGATCCACCTCCTAGAGTAATGGAAATAAAAACAAAAATAAACAAATGGGACCTAATGAAACTTCCAAGCTTTTGCACAGCAAAGGAAACCATAAACAAGATGAAAAGACAACCCTCAGAATGGGAGAAAATATTTGCAAACGAATCAACAGACAAAGGATTAATCTCCAAAATATACAAGCAGCTCATGCAGCTCAATATTCAAAACAACAAACAACCCAATCCAAAACTGGGCAGAAGACCTAAATAGACATTTCTCCAAAGAAGATATACAGACTGCCAACAAACACATGACAGAATGCTCAACATCACTAATCATCAGAGAAATGCAAATCAAAACTACAATGAGGGGCTTCCCTGGTGGCGCAGTGGTTGAGAGTCTGCCTGCCGATGCAGGGGACGCGGGTTTGTGCCCCGGTCCGGGAAGATCCCACATGCCGCGGAGCCGCTGGGCCTGTGAGCCATGGCCACTGAGCCTGCGCTTCCAGAGCCTGTGCTCTGCAACGGGAGAGGCCACAACAGTGAGAGGCCCGCATACCACACAAACAAACAAACAAACAAACAAAACTACAATGAGGTATCACCTCAGACTGGTCAGAATGGCCATCATCAAAAAATCTACAAACAATAAATGCTGGAGAGGGTATGGAGAAAAGGGAACCCTCTTGCACTGTTGGTGGGAATGTAAATTGATACAGTCACTATGGAGAACAGTATGGAGGTTCCTTAAAAAACTAAAAATAGAATTGCCATATGACCCTGTAATCCCACTACTGGGCATATACCCTGAGAAAACCATAATTCAAAAAGAGTCATGTACCACAATGTTCATGCAGCACTATTTACAATAGCCCGGAGATGGAAGCAACCTAAGTGTCCATCGACAGATGAATGGATGAAGAACATGTGACACATATATACAATGGAATATTACTCAGCCATAAAAAGAAATGAAATTGAGTTATTTGTAGTGAGGTGGATGGACCTAGAGTCTGTTATACAGAGTGAAGTAAGTCAGAAAGAGAAAACAAATACCATATGCTAACACATATATATGGAATCAAAAAAAAAAAAAAAAAGAAGGTTCTGAAGAACCCAGGGGCAGGATAGGAATAAAGACTCAGATGTAGAGAATGGACTTGAGGACAAGTCCTCAAGTACCCTTAAGGGGAAAGGGTAAGCTGGGGCGAAGTGAGAGAGTGACATTGATATATATGCACTACCAAATGTAAAATAGATAGCTAGGGGGAAGCAGCCGCATAGCACAGGGAGATCAGCTCCATGCTTTGTGACCACCTTGAGGGGTGGGATAGGGAGGTTGGGAGGGAAACGCAAGAGGAAGGGGATATGGGGATATACGTATATGTATAGCTGATTCACTTTGTTATACAGCAGAAACTAACACAACATTGTAAAGCAATTATACTCCAATAAAGACGTTTAAAAAAATAATAATTGCAAATGGAGCAGATGAATGGACATATGTCTTCTCAGCTCTAGTGCCCCCATTTTTTGTGTGCATTTGGGAAGCAAAACAAGGATGCCCACCAGGTCAATTCCCCTCTTCAATTTGCCAGGAAACTCAGGATGGATCTTTCAAAAGGACCACCTTTTGAAAAGGTGCTGCACTGCTGCACTGAATTTCTGATTCTGTTCCATTGCAGATGCTGTTCCCTGTGCTCCTGGCCATACAGGGCACTGTGGGCGCCGTGTACTGTGTGGTCATTTCTTCACTGGGTTTGCTCAGTGGCCCCCTCTGTGACACAGGCAGTGGAAACTACACCTACCCGTTCAGGAATTACTCCCTGGAGTGAGTAGCATTTATGGCCTTGGGTCCCTGTCTAACATCTAAAGATGACACCGTGATGACCACAAAGAGTGTGTGCTCTGAGAATTGACTATGCAGTAGTGGGGCCAGGTACCTCCATTCATACTTGGTGTCTTGCTCCTCTCTCTGTACCAGATTGACACATTTATTCCCAAATCACCAATCTCTAGAGGTGACTGGCCAAGGCAAGGTGTGCCCATGAATTAAGCAGTTCACCCAAGGTATTCAGTACAATACCTTGACTTCATTTTCCCCCATTATTTTTTTTTTTTTTTCTTTTTCTTTTTGCGGTATGTGGGCCTCTCACTGCTGCGGCCTCTCCCGTTGCGGAGCACAGGCTCTGGATGCGCAGGCCCAGCGGCCATGGCTCACGGGCCCAGCCGCTCCGCGGCATGTGGGATCTTCCCAGACCCGGGCACGAACCCGCGTCCCCTGCATCGGCAGGCGGACTCTCAACCGCTGCGCCACCAGGGAAGCCCCCCCATTATTAAACACAGGTGAGCACGTGCTGAGGGCTTGCTTAGTACTGACTAGGCGCTGTGATAAGAGAAGGGATTCCAAAAGAGGGATAAGACCACTTGCCTATTTACACCTTGCCTGTTCACAGTCTAATTGGGGAGACAATAGTCAAATTTGGGGTTTGTTTTGTGACGACCTCAGCCTATCAATAAGCAGTGTTGTGGCTGGACCAGTCCTTATGGTTCTTATTATGATTGCAAGACGCCCTTTAGCAATAACCATCAAGAAACTTTGAAAAAATAAAGATTTCTTACATACAGGACCTGGAAATTACACAGCACACCTGGGGTCACACAGCAAGGTTGGGGGGAGGGGAGGTGGCGGGGTAGGGAGCGCAAGTGCATGGGCCTGGGGTTCTGCTTTTATTGGGTTTGAGGCTGGGGGTCTAGGGTTTCACAGGCTCACTCTTTACTGATGAACTTACAACATAAAAGCAGGAATTTAAAGCACAGGAATAGAAAAAATAAGTGGCCCAAAAGGTCGGTTACTGAAATCAACCAAGATCGCTAAAACAAAGGAGCCTCAGTCAGGCTTTTACCTAGGTGTGAAGCTGGCACTGTGTTTATCTGAGATAGCCCTCTTTGAAGCGGATGCCTCACAATCAAAGCTTAAATCAGGCACTTGCATTACAAAAAGAAAAACCAACTGTCAGGGTTTACGCTGCAGGGTTGCACAGATTATCCTTAAATGGCAGGCCCTGTGACGCCCACTGATTTTCCTAAAGGAATAAGGAAAGAAACCCAGCACCAATGATTGAGAAAGACACTGCTTCTCCTCTCATTTCACGTTCTCTCCCTGTTAGAGCTCATCCATCCCCATGGCTTTCCGAACCCTCCATCTACCCATATAAATAATCCCCAAATGCCTATCTCTAGCCCAGATCTTTCTTCTGAATTCCTGATTCAGAGACCAAATCACCTCTTTGAAATTTCCTCTTGCGAATTTCAGATCACTTCAATAGTTATATGTCCAAACCCTTGATGTTCCGTTGCCAGTTTCCTCTCTGTCATCCCCAGCCCGTTAGACGGCACCCAAAACCTGTGAGTCGCTGACTATTCTCCCTTCTGCACCCCAAGTTCAATCCACCACCAAATCCTGTGAGTTCTACCTCACCAGGGCACCTTGAATCTGGCCGCTGCGCTTCGCCTAGTCTGTCATCACCCTGTTCCAAATCTGCAACACCCTTTGCTTCCGTGTCTACACCAGCCCTCCAGCAAGCATCCCAGCTCCATTTTCCGCTTCAATCCTTTCGCTGTAGATGAGCCAGAGGGGCTTTGTAAAATGTAAAAGTACTCATTAAGGCCAAGAAATCCTTACATTTAAGGAACTTGCAATCTCACTGAGAACTCAATAGACGAGAATGGATATGGGTGAAGGCGGAGATTTAAAGGCAGAGATACCAAATAGTATATAACTATGAAACAGGGCCTGAAAACCTATTCCATTTTCTCTTTGTCCAGCTAGAACCCTCTGATTCCAAATATTCCTTAGAGTGTTTGTTTGCCTGCTGTTTCCTCTTATAATGCACTGGCTGCTGCCTCCTTCGAGGCCAGGTGACTCCATCCTTCCCTCACGAAACCCTGTCCAGCTACTCTAAACCTCTAGACCTCCCCGTTTTATGATAATAATGATAAATATATTGCCTACAGTGCCTACTGCATGGCAGACACTGTGCTAATATCTAATCCTCCCAACCCACTCCATGGTACTGATGTTATTTTTTAGCCCCATTTTACATATAAGGAAGCTGATATACAGAAACACTTAGGCAACTATTGGGGCCAGGGAAGGCTGTACCTTGACACATATATCAATCAATGGTATATTGATTATTTTGAGTGAAATTTGCTTAAGAAAGAGATGATGCAAGAAGCCCATTCTGACCCTCCTCTCTTGTCTCCCTGAAAGCAGGAAATAAATCTCATGTGAAAGGTGCACTCCCTACATCGGGGGCTAAAAGGACACCCTTACTGCCAGAGATAGAGCGTTCAGGGCCAAGGAGTCTATATGAACAGGCCTTGTTACTTCCTTAATTTACTACCAAGCTCGAACTGTTTAGATTCTTTACTAATTAAGCACCCAAACCTAGGTTTCTTTGTTCTGTCGATTCCTCACCAATGTATTGTTTCTTTGTCTGAAGAGTGTAAAAGCTGCCTCCTTTGGGGAATCCCCTGGTGGTCCAGTGGTTAGGACTCTGCGCTCTCACTGCTGAGGGCCCGGGTTCAATCCCTGGCTGGAGAACTAAAGTCCCACAAGCTGCGTGGGGTGTGGGCAAAAAAAAGGCTGCCTCCTTTGGCCACTACTTTAGGTCTCATTTCTACGAGACCTCCAGGGGCACGCATTAAATTTTGTTTCTCTTTCTCCTGTTAATCTGTGTTGTGTCAATTTTATTATTAGTCCAGCCACAAGAACTCAAGATATGTAGAGGGGGACATTTTATCCCTCCCTGACAAAGCTTATCAAGAACTTCCTAGTGAAGAAGCTGGAGTTAGGATCTGGGTCTGTGGGACTTCAGAGCCCGAGCTCTTAACCAATCCTTACCACCCCTGAGATCTTTCGAGCAGTTCAAATCTTGCACCACACAATTTCCCACTTCTTCCTGTGCTCCCTTGTGTGGCTATGTCGGTACCCACAATGCCTTGCTCAGATGCTGTGCTGTTACAGGGAAAGATGGTGTGTTCGACCCTCGACCAATGGGCAGTCATGAATGTACTATCCTTATGAAGATGAGAGCGATGTGATAGACTAGTGCCTCTCACCTGCTGGTAAATGGCAGCTCTCTACCTTTCCTGGCTCTCAAACCAGGCTAATTGTCTCCCCTGTCCTGGCAGGAACAGCTACTTACTCAACCAACCCACCTGGGCTAACTGCCAAGAGCCTGAGCACATCGTCCTCTGGAACGTGGTCTTGTTCTCCATCCTGCTGGGGATCGGCGTGGTAGAAGCTGTCCTTTGCCTCAGCCAAGTCGTCAGTGGACTCTGTGATATCTTCTGTGGTACATGCGTCCGAAAAGGACAGGTTGGTGCTTCTAGAACCCAGGAATGTTCAAGTCATTTCCCCTGACCTGTTTCTCACATCTCCCTCCCGCCCCAGCCTCACACTCCCAGAGGTAATCCGGTAACCAGGAAATGCCTTTTGAAATGTCGAACTTCATGTGCCACTTGGGGCGTAATTTTCTTTCAGGTGACCATAACTGGCTTATGACCAGCCTAAGAGGACACAACCGATTGGCAGAGTTCCCCGGCTTCAGAAGGACTGGATCCGGTGACTATCAATCCCCAGAGTTCTGAGAAGCTGAGGAAAAGCCCCTGATTTGTACAAAAGTCAACAGTTTTGATCTTCTTTGCTAGAATCAAGATGGTCATTTCCCCCAAATGATCTCTAAGAATAATATAAGAAGTCATAGGGATGTAAATAATAAAAAAATTTTAATAATAATATAATAATAGATACTTAACTGTATTCAGTTGTTACTATATCCCAGGCCTGGTGCTAAACACTTTATCTACGTTATTTCAGTTAATCCTACGAAGCAAGAAGCGTGATAATGCCATCTTACGGATGAGGAACTCAGGCTCAGAGAGGTTCAGTTACTTGTCTGAAGTCAGCAAACCTAAGTTTTGAACTTGAGTCTGATTGAAAGATTTATATTCTTGACCACTCTCTCCAGTGGTACTCAAACCACTGGACTAGTTCTGTGGATTGTAATAGGTGTCATTACACCCCAAAAAAGGGGTGGGGGAGACTCTGTGGTCAAGTTAATTTGAGATACACTGGATTAAACAAAGTGTAATCGGTGTCTCTACTGCAGGACTTGTCAGAACCCCTACAAAGCCAGTGTGTATAGCTAATTTCCAGGAAGAGAATAGCAAATGCACAATTTCCCAGAAGTCTTATTTGACCACAGAACCCTCTTCTCCTGGAACAATTTTTAACGGGGTTAATATTCCATGGAGCCCACTTTGAAAAGGAATGCATCACTGAGTGATGAGGTAGAACCTACCTCACTTAACCCATGAGAATCCAAGAGACTTTTCCAAACCACCAGAGAAGCAGAAAAAACATGGGATGAAACAGGTTAAGGACGACTCACCTGTGTTGAAAAGAAAAAAAAGTTTTGCTACAATTGCTGGAATCAGAAGGTTTCTTTTCAGGCTTCCTTACTGTCATTGCAGCAGACATTTATTTTTATTTTTTTAAATTTCTATTGAAGTATAGTTGATTTACAATGTTGTGTTAGTTTCAGGTATACAGCAAAGTGATTCAGTTATACATATACATATATCTATTCTTTTTCAGATTCTTTTCCATTATAGGTTATTATAAGATATTGAATATAGTTTCCTGTGCTATACAGTAGGTCTTTGTTGTTTATCTATTTTATAGATAGTATTGTATATCTGTTAATCCCAAACTCCTAATTTATCCCTCCCCTTTGATAACCATAAGATTGTTTTCTCTGTCTGTGAGTCTGTTTCTGTTTTGTAAATAAGTCCATTTGTATCATTTTTTTAGATTCCACAAACAAGTGATATCATATGGTATTTTTCTTTCTTGAAACAAACACTTTTAAGAACTTAATCTACCATATAAGCCATGGCAGTTCCCAAAGAGGCATCAGATAGGGTTTCTGCTTTGGGAAGCTTGCAAACTAATAGATCTTGCATAGCTGACTGCTTCCACAAATGATATCCAACTTTGTACAAATAAGAAAAAAAGCAAATGTTATAGCTTGGTAAGTAAATAGAGCCAATGGCAAATTTTTAAAAGGTGACTTCTCCTCCAGGTTGATGCCCATTTGGGGTGGAATAATGTTCCCCCCAGAATTCATATTTAACAGGAACCTCAGAAGTGACCTTATTTGGAAATAGGGTATTTGTTGATGTGATTAATTAAAATGAGGTCATACTAGATTAGGGTGGACTTTAAATCTAATATGACCAGTGTCCTTGTAAGAAGAGAAGAAACACGCACAGAGAAGGCCACATGAAGATGGAGGCAGAAATGGGAGTTATGCTGCCACAAACCAAGTGATGCCAAAGATTGCTGGCAACCATCAGAAGCTAAGAGAGACACATGGTGCAGATTCTCCCTCTGAGACTCCAGGACCAGCCGCATCTCGATTTCAGACTTCTAGCCTCCAGAACTATGAGTGGATACATTTCTGGGGTCGTTTGTTTGTCTGTTTGTTTGTTTTGGCCATGCCATGCAGCTGGCAGGATCTTAGTTCCACGACCAGGGGTTGAACCCCTGCCCTCAGCAGTGAAAGCACAGAGTCCTAACCAATGGACCACAAGGGAGTTCCCAAGTTTCTGTTGTTTTAAGACACCCAGTTAGTCGTAGTTTGTTACAGCAGCCCTCAGACACCCATACACAGTCCCACACGAGGGCGCACGCGAGCCGGGCACAGGCTGGATCTCAGACCCCCACTCAAGCTGGACCACTGCCTTGCACAGAAACATTTATCCTACTCAAATGAAGGTGGCCCTGCTGATGTCACAAATGCCCGACTGCCCTGCTACCCCAGGCTGTTCCTTCAGCTTCCCTTTAGCCCTCCCACTGACACGAAGCAGATACACAACCCCCAGAAAGAGAAGTATCCAGAACCCTGCAATGAGCCCAGAACTGAACTGGCCCCCGAGACTGTTCCCTCAGCCCTGACAATGCTGAGGTTGTCATCCCTGTAAGAAAACTGGGCTTATGGAGGGGAAGTCTTTAAAACAGTTGGTCCATCAGATTGAATGGCTCTATATGGCCCAAATACCGTCTCCCTGGGAGGGAAAAAATCCAAAGCGAAAAGTTTTATTAGCTTTTTCCCATTAAAACACCCTCTGTGTAAAGTGATAGATTTGAAGCAAGGGAGGAGAAAGGTTTTCTGCCTCTGGCAAAAGTCCCTCTTGTGGTTCTTCCTTTGGTGAGTAAAAGGAACTTGGAGTTAAAGACACCAAACTACAAACATTATGTGGCTAATAAAGTGGACCCCAGCTCATAAAGGCAACAGAGTTCGGCTAATGTGCTCCATCAAGGGCTTTGGAGGGCGGAAAGAGCGTCACCAACATCTTAAACGTAGGGCCAGCTATAAAATGAGTCATGATTAATCCATTAAAAAGTGTTTATTGCCAAATGAAAAATAAATTAAAATAAATCTGAAATTAAATAGAAACAGTTGATTTTTGAGGCTGACTTAGGTCTACTTCAGCTACATGTCAGTTATTTCCTGAGTTCCTACAATGTGCAAAGCAAAGTGCCTGGAGAAAGGAGGGATGGACAGGGCTCTCAGTTCTGAAAGAAGGGGTTTAAGCGGAAGGAATTTTTTTCAGCGCACAACTACCCAGATGTAAGGCAGAAGAAGCAGGGAAGGTGGTAATTTCCACTTCAATCTCTGTATCTTCAAGCATATCTCATCTTTTTAAGTTCCTTACTTTCTCAAGAGAAACCACGTTTTCCAGATCAGAGTTGACTGACATTGCTTTTTCCAAACCCATATTCTGGATGTTTCCAGTGTTTATATAACATGGTACATCTGTTACTGGAAATATGAAGAAAATAGCTCTTCATGGTGAGTTTAGAGATTCTTTACTCTTTATACTTTGCTACAGTATAAAAATGTCCACATTTTCCAGAATGAGCACTTAGCCTTTTATAATTATAAAACATGTGAAAAAAGAGATTTTACCATTTTATGAAAATCATCTAGAACACTTATCGGTCTGCCATGTCTGGTGAAAAGCTCTTATAGTTATGACACTGACTTGAGAGAAACGTCATGGTTCAAAGGCTCATTGACAAGCCAACATCCAGTATTTCTCCCAAGTCAAATGGGAAGAAATCATTTTAAAGGAGGGAGATGCCCTATAGGGAGTGGGGGGAAGAAAATGAAACTAACCTAAATAGCTTTGGAAATTTTGGAAACCTTGATTTGACTAGAAACCATAAGGCTAAGGACAAAGGGAATTGTATATAAACACTGTACTCTAAAACTGCTTCTCACAGGGGTATGAGTTAACAATTATGAAACAGCTATGCATATATAATGGAGTTGAATGGTGGATGGTGGGAGCCAGGTTTCTCACTGTCATAGGGATAATTCTCACAGATAAGCAAAGAGGGAAGGCTAGAATAATCCATGTAGTACTGGATTAGAGTCAAGGACATCAATATAAACTCATGTTCGGCTTAACATAGATACAGAGGGATAAATACAGAAATATGTGTGTATGCATGGGTTATTATACATATATATTTCCTGCTGAGAGAGCTAGAAGCAGTGACAGCCCAGTAGCAATGAGCACACCCAGTGCCAAGGTCTTGGTTTCTAATGCCATTCTCTACTGAAAGCAACTAGGGCTCCTTGAAGAAATGACTGATTCTAGGGGTGAGAATGAAGAATAAAGATGAGCGTGGAGCATATTGCTGTGCCAGAAAGCAAGGAAGTGCTCAAAAAGCAAAAAGCAGGACATGAAAATAAACAAACCAAGGGGACACAGAAGCCAACCTGAAATGGCTCCCAAGGGCCAAAGCAGAAACAAATTGAGCAACAAAATAAATAACATAGTATTAGGTTATAGCCCAAATATAAAATAAATATCTATGAGTCAACGCTGATATAAATAAATGATTAAATAAATAGGGAGAAAGAGACAAATCTTCCTTAGAGAAAAATTTCAAATAATTTATATAGATACTCCTGTCTCTTTGAAATGGAGTTCTGTATCCCACCCCTTTTAGTGTGGACTGTGCTTCCAAAAAATAGAGTACGGAAGGTGGGGGAAAAGTAATTTTAGAGTGGAGAAAATTAGAAAATACCACTTTGGCCAGGAGATATTTTAATTGATATTAACATCACCAGTGATAAATCATGTTGATAGCAAGTACTCCTGATATTACATGATAAGGGCACTTCAGCTGTGTGACCTCCCCAAATCCATAAACCCATTCTAACTATGAGAAAAATATCAGACAAACAAACAAATGAGGGGCATTCTACAAAATATCTGACCACCACTCCTCAAAATGGTCAAGGTCATCAAAAACAAGGAAAATCTAAGAAACTGTCACAGCCAAGAGGAGCCCAAGGAGGCATGACAACTAAATGTACTATCAGATCCTAGGTGGGGTCCTGGAACAGAAAAAGGACAGGGCTGCCCTGGTGGCGCAGTGGTTGAGAGTCCGCCTGCCGATGCAGGGGACGCGGGTTCGAGCCCTGGTCCAGGAAGATCCCACATGCCGCGGAGCAACTAAGCCCATGTCACAACTACTGAAGCCCGTGCGCCTAGAGCTCATGCTCCACAGCAAGAGAAGCCACCACAGTGAGAAGCCCCCACATCGATATGAAGAGTAGCCCCCGCTCGCCACAACTAGAGAAAGCCCGTGCGCAGCAACGAAGACCCAACACAGCCAAACTAAATAAATTAATTTAATTAAATATTTTTTTAAATCTTTAACTATGTCATTTAATTAAAGTATATCACTAATTTGAAATAATTTATTCAACTAGGCCCTTCCTAGTAAGATAATATGGTTGACCAATAACAAGTAAACCTCCTCTCCACTACCTGGGTCTTAGGAAGGAAGAAGGCAATGAGAGATAAGCCTCTGGATTCCAAGATAACAAGCTGGCGGAGGGGCAAATGCAGAGCTCATTCTGCTCTAATGGACAGAAACTGGGGAGAAGCACTATCAAAAGAGTTACCTCCGGGCTTCCCTGGTGGCGCAGTGGTTGAGAGTCCGCCTGCCGATGCAGGGGATGCGGGTTCGTGACCCGGTCCAGAAAGATCACACATGCCGCGCAGCGGCTGGGCCCGTGAGCCATGGCCGCTGAGCCTGCGCGTCCGGAGCCTGTGCTCCGCAACGGGAGAGGCCACAACAGTGAGAGGCCCGCGTACCACAAAAAAAAAAAAAAAAAAAAGAGTTACCTCCTTGTAACAGACTATTGTAAGTGGGCATAACCTCGTCCTGTTGGTATGACACCCTGAATCCCAATATCATTTCTCCAGCTTTCCTGGGAGATAAAGTATGGTAACCCATCCAACCAAAACACTGTTCAGAAGAAGCCGTTAATACCATAAACCACATCCAGTCCAAAGGGAAGCATGAGAAAGCCCATCGGAACCTTCCATCTAAGGACCAGGGTGGGCAAACAGAAGCTGGCCAATTGACAACATCCATATACTTTCGCCTTTGTCCATGCCCCCAGTAAATGCCCTTCCTGTCCTTTTTAAGCTGGTGTTGAGTTTAGGAAAAGATTATTTAGGTTAAACTTGCAAATGGGCCAGAGGAGAATTGAAACAGGCTAGGTGAGTATTCCTAGAGCTAGGCAGGGTCTATGCTAAGCGCTGGACTGCACTAGTGAACAAGCTTACCCAGGTCCTTGCCCTTGTGTTGGTTACAATCCAGTGATGTTCAAACACTAACGCTTGGAATCGCTGGCCTCAGAGCTCTTGTTCTGCAGTGGACCCTCAGGATCCATACAAGGCATTTAGGTCTGGTGGTGTAGGCAGGAGACTTGGAGCAAATGAGACCCGAGTTCAAACTCCAGCACTTCCTACCTTGAACACATGTCTTAACCCCCCTGAGTCTTACTTTCTCATCTGCAAGGTATAGATGGTAATCTCATCAGCTACGTGGAGTTGTTGGAAGAACTAAATGAGATGATGTATGCAGAGTATTTTTTTTTTTTGCGGTACGCAGGCCTCTCACTGTTGTGGCCTCTCCCGTTGCGGAGCACAGGCTCCGGACGTGCAGGCTCAGCGGCCATGGCTCACGGGCCCAGCCGCTCCGCGGCATGTGGGATCTTCGCGGACCGGGGCACGAACCCGTGTCCCCTGCATCGGCAGGCGGACTCTCAACCACTGCGCCACCAGGGAAGCCCCCAGAGTATTTTATATGGCACTTGCCACATGATAGCTGTAAATAAATGGTAGCTATTATTGTTAATAAGAATAATTTTGATCCCCCAACCATGAATCTCTTTAGAAAAAAAGTAAAGCCCAGCAGAAGGCACACACTTAGGTGTCAGGGAGTCCCAAGTTTGGTCTCCATCTGCATCTTCAGATGTGTCCCAATCTTACTACCTCAGTCTTACCAGACAGAGAATGGGAATAACACTCACTACCTCCTAGGGCTGTTGTAAGGAAATATTAATTACTTTTTGCAGGGCCCTTTGAAGTTGAAATTGCTGAGTAAATATCCCAAAATAGAAAATTAAAAGGTATATCAATTGTACCAAGGCAAAACATCAAACTGGTACCTGACCCTTTGTTACCAGGGATATGGCCCCTGCAGCACCATCTTCCCGTCTTTGACTAATGCTAAGTGCGATCAGTTCAAATAACACGACAGTAGATGTCACACTGCCACCCATCACTCACCTCCAGCCCAGAAAGGGAATGAGCATTTCAGAAAACATTTTTTGACAAAAACGTGCTTTCAAATTTTTGACCATAATAAGAGATTACACGTGCATCCTAAGATGTCCGTAGCCACATTCCAAGGAGCTTTGTATTAAGTCAGGGTACTCCAGAGAAATGGGACCAACAGGGATGCATAAAGAGAGAGAATTGGCTCACATGATTATGGAGGCTTGGTAAGTCCAAAATCTGCAGGGTAGGCTGGTAGGCTGGAGATCAAAGAAGAGTTACAGGTCAAGCCTGGAGGCCATCTGCTGGCAGAATTCCCCCTTCTCTCAGAAAGATCCATCTTTTTCTATTAAGGCTTTCAGCTTAGAAGAGGCTCTCCCACATTATGGAGGGTAATCTGCTTTACTTAAAGTCTACCGATTTAAATGTTAATATCATCTGAAAAAAAGCTCTTCAGATGCTCTAGGATGGTGCCCAGCAACCTGCTTTTAAAAAGCCCTTCAGGGGATTCTGACAGGTACTGAAGTTTAGGGACCACTGGCTTAAGAGCAGAACAAGTCCAACAGGTACTGTAGGAAACCAGCTCTTGGGACCCCAGTTTTTCTTCTTTTTCTCAATACACTTTGAAACTGTTTAGTGAATGCCTTCCATTTGTGATATTTCAGGGTTGGTTTCTCAGCAAGCCAGAGTTTTTCAAAATGTGAATCCCATTTGCTATATACCAGGCACTCTTCTAAAGTGCTTTAATGACATGCATTCGATTTCATTTAAAATGATGTTTTTTCCCTAAGTTTGTAGCATGTATTCTGAAGACAATATGGCTTAAAATTGCACTAAGACATTTGGAACATCCCCTAACAACTCATCCTTACAACAGTCCCATAAACCAAGTACTATGATTATTGTCACCATGTTACAGATCAGGACACTGAGAAGCAAAGAAATGAAGTCATTTTCCAGGGAACCTGGCTCCACAGTCACATCTCCAACCACCCTACTGCTTGTGTGGCACCCTTCTCTTAACTTACAAACTGCTTGCACCTCAGTCCTGAAGGCTGATTGGACCCACAGTGGACTGAGGTGTCCTCCAATGTCCATATCTAACCCCAATGGCCTCCACTGGCTGTGGCTTGCTGGGTGCACTTGTTTCCAGAGCATTCCCCCAAGGGCCTGTGTGCCCTCAGAGGTATGTTGCCAGCATCACTAAACCAAGTAATTTGGTCAAACTATTTCAGCAGCTCCCACCTCCACTGACCAAAGTGGTCAAGGGGATTGTAGATTGTTAGAAAGAGTTTGCATTGGCCCGACTTCCCAACTTTGTAGGGCACAGTACAGTAGCTTAATACAAAATATCAATATTAAGTATTAAGCTAATATTTAGTAGCATTTATTACAAAGCAGGAGCGATCGCCAAGGACTCTTCCCACTAAGCAAACATTCTAGTTACTGGAAAGTTGCCATATGTTCTATCCAAGGATTGTTAAATTAGACAAATTCTAGAATCATAAAGCATATATTTTGGAAATTTGAAAAAGACCTTCTGATTTAAGTCAACACCCCTTCCCAGTGCCTGGGTCCTCTGATCATAGTCTTTGGCAATTATTCACTCAGACATTGATTGATGGGAATCTATCCCCAAGGCCATCCATGCCACATCGGGCAGCCAGATTCTAGAAAGATCTTCATTCTAACGGGCCAAGGGCTATCTCTCTGCAGCCTCAGAGTTTGACCCCTGTGTTTAATCTGTCCTTCACTTCATCCTCAGATGCTTGAAAACAGTGATCATATCTTCCCCAAGCCTTCCTTCCCTCCAGCTCTCAGCTCTGCAATTCCTTCTACCAGCTGAGCGTCATCTCCAAACTCACCCGGATTTTGTCCTGTCCCTCATCAAGTGCGGTATCCAGAACCGAGCCCCATACTCCAGGACATGTTCTGATCGAGAAAAAGAAGCACAAAACAATCCCCTCCCAGTTGACAGACTGGGATACAAATATAGCTAATGCCATCTTGATGTGTTTTTATAGGCACAGATACAGAGTTCATTTCGGATTACATGCATAGAAAAAAATTCTAAATACTAGGAGTCTGGTAAATGACAAAAAGCATTTTTAAATATTCGAAAAATTTTAAACAATTTAAAAACACATGGTTGATCCTCACCCCTCCCGCGCTCCTCTGTGCCTTCCCTTTCAATTAATGTCATGAGCGTGACAGCAGTTGGTTGGAAGATTCTGGAATTTCAGAGGATCTAAGAGCCACTACAGGAGCTGCCCCAGGTCCTCCTACCTGCATATGGAGATGTTCCTCCCCCGCCCCCTGAGTTACTGGGTCGGGAGGTAGAACCTGCCTCACTTTGTGATTCATAGTCATGAGCTTACGTAGATGAAGCAGCAATGGGACTCAGCCACTCCTGGGAGCCAGCCCTGTGGTCGGACATCCTGGGCATTTGCTCAGCCGCTTTACAAAAGCAGATTCAGGCCTCTTCAGCCACTGAGGGCAAGGGAAGGAAAATGTGTTGAGCACGATTATGTGCCAGGCACTATGGTGTTTCAATGCCTTCTATCTCCTAGTCCCCTCACCGCCTTCTGAGTGATGTGTGTTGTCCTCAAGGAGCAGAGAGTGGGTGTGTAACCTGCCCGAGGCCCTGCAGCTGGTTAGAAGCATGTGGGATGAGAACAGTTGCCCAGGGTGACGCATCCCTCTGACAGGCCCTCCAGGGAGGCCAGATGGGTCACCACTCTCCAATGCAGCCTGCAGTGAACATCGTGCTCTGTGCGATGAGGCTGGAGGGGCCTGGTGGGAACCACCAAGGAGGCCCCTTCTCAGGAGCAGAGACCCCGAATCCCAGGAACCCCAGGACCCAACAGGCTCTTAGCCCTGCCCCATAATAAGTCACTTTGCTACCCACCTTGGGAAATGGGTCCTTGGCTGGCTCACAGATGTTTGGGTTTTCTCTGTGGTCTGGGAAAATCTTGGGCCACTGCTAAGTTAATCAGTGCAAATTAATTAACAACGATGAGCATTTTTCTCCCCTCCCTTCACACTTAGTGAAATGCCTTGGATTAAGCAGATTATTCATGATACATAAAACTGCCACTTTTGGGCTTCCCTGGTGGCGCAGTGGTTGAGAGTCCGCCTGCCAATGCAGGGAACACGGGTTTGTGCCCTGGTCCGGGAAGATCCCACATGCCGCGGAGCGGCTGGGCCCGTGAGCCATGGCCACTGAGCCTGCGCGTCCGGAGCCTGTGCTCCGCAATGGGAGAGGCCACAGCAGTGAGAGGCCCGCGTACCGCAAAAAAAAAAACCTGCCACTTTTCAAGTCAGATCATTCTGGGGGTATGTCAGAGGAAGGTGGATAAGAGAGATTCAAGTCACATGTAGGATGTCTGTAGATTCCCAAGGCATTAAAGGTTTCTTGTGTGGCCAGCCTGGAGGTTGTAATGTCTCTTGTCTGGATGGGGAGCTGTGATGCAGTTAAATAACTTAAGAGGGCCATCTCCCAGTGTGTTTGAAGAAAAAAATACCATTAATCCTAATGATGGGTACTTACATGGGCCTTTCATCTGTGCCTTTCAAAGTATCTTTAATCACCATTAATTATACCTCCCAACATACCTCTGAGGCAGATGAAAACCATCATACCCATTTTACAGGTGAATAAAGGACTACCAGGGAGGGGAGGAGGAGTGAATTATCTGGGGCCACACATAAACCAGTGGCAGAACAAGCAATTCCAGCCCCCTGGTCAGAGCCTGGGCTGCCCTGTTCTTGTTGGTTCTTCCCTCTGAAGGACCGGGCTTTGGGAGAGAATCAAAGATGCTATTGTGATGCCACTTCTAAGGGCCAATGGAATTGATCACTCTAAGCCTTACAAAAGAAAAGTGGCCTCTTTATGGAAAGCATAGAAGCAGAATATTCTCATGCTTTGGGCATTGTCCCTTATGCTAAAGGTAGCCAGTGATTATCGGGATGTTTGGGACACATCTTAGACTATGACTCAGCGGCTCTGGGCCCTGACCAAGATGCTCCTTTCAGTGGAGTCACAGAATCGGGTGTCAGAGTCAATCTGAACAAGAAGATGTTCTGTGCAGCAGCTCCTCCTTACGTCCAGGGCTTCATCTTCTCCCAGTGTCTTCCCCTTTGCTTCTAGGCTTTGGTTCCCCATCCTCACACCATAGGAGCACATAACACTGATGTCTGACCTAATCTTGGAGACTCAGGGAGAGCCCAAAAGAAGAGCACGAGGGCTTCCCTGGTGGCACAGTGGTTGAGAGTCCGCCTGCCGATGCAGGGGACACGGGTTTGTGCCCCAGTCCGGGAAGATCCCACATGCCGCGGAGCGGCTGGGCCCGTGAGCCATGGCCGCTGAGCCTGCGCGTCTGGAGCCTGTGCTCTGCAACGGGAGAGGCCACAACAGTGAGAGGCCGGGGTACCGCAAAAAAAAAAAAAAAAGAAAAAGAGTACGAAAAAAAAAAGAAGAGCACGAGTAAGCTGGCAGAGGGATGGGGTCTAGAGGTGAGAGAGCACTAGTACAAGGGACGCAAGGAGTTCTTCAGAGAAGATACCCAATGCGCGTGAAGGAAGAGTGAGTGTAGGATCCAGAATAAGGAATTTTACAGAAGGGCGTCATTAGAGAGTGGTGAGCTGTGTAAAAACACAACCAAGTCTGCATGTTTGGAATAGTTTGTATATTGGAAGCTCAGGAGGAGGCCCAGGTGTGGGTGGAGAGCTGAGCTCATTGGCTCATGCTAACTCTCAGAGCACCCAAGTGCAGAGAGCTGGTGGGCTTCAGGTCCAGAGGTCCAGAGGTCCAGAGAGTTGAACTAGGGATAGAGACTTGGGGTCATTAGCTATCACTGATCCTCAGGTGAAGATGGGATCACCAAAAGAGGATGTTACAGTGAGAAATGAGAGGCCTGAGGATGCAACCCTGAGGTCAACCAACATAAAAGAAATCTATTCAAAAACAGGCTTCCTTAGAGAGAGAACCATATAAACTGTGTCCTTGCAAAAGGACCAGCAAGCACGGTGCCTGGCATGTAAATGTTTGCGGAAGGAAGCAGGGACAAAGGTGGGAAGGAATGAAGGGAGGGAGGGAGGGAGGGAGAGAGGGAGGAAAGAATAATTTCTACGGAGCTCCTTATCAGAAACTATAATCCAAGAGGCAGCATTGCACGGTGGTTAAGAGAATCAGAGGACCTAGATTTAATCCCAACTCTGTCACTGACTCGCTCTGTGGCCTTCAGCCAGTTACTTAATCTCTCTCTCTCTCATTTTCCTCGTCCATGAGTAACAGTAATTCCTACCTCGGAAGTTGTTGTGGGAAGTAAATGATGTAAGACAAACCTGTTTTTCTCACAGTTTTCCCCATCTCATGAAATGACAATTCCGTCTTTCCAGTTTCTCAGCCCAAAAGCCTTAAAACCACCCTGGACTTCACATTGTTTTCCCTCACACCCTACATCCAAGGGATCAACCATTCACGCTGACACTATCTGCAAATCATCTCTAGAATCTGACCACTTCTCACTACCTCTGCTGTTACCACCCTGGGCCAACTCACTATCTCTTTCCTGGATTTTGGTCACAGCCTCCTAACTGGTCTCCCACCTTTTGTCCTTGCCCCTTTACGATCTGTTCTCAGTGGACAGCCAGAGGGCTCCTGCTAAAACAGAAGTCAGACCACTTTGCTCCTCTGCTGGAAACCTCCCAGCAGCCCCCATCTCACTAGCAGTGCAAGCTGGAGCCCTCGACTGGGCTATGAGGCTCTACCTGATCCGGCCCACCTCCTCTCTGCCCTCACCTCCCACCCTTCTTCCCCTCATTCAGCCTTCTGGCTACTCATCTCTCAAGCAAGCCCTGCTCCCACCTCAGGACATCTGCCCTTCTGTTTCCTCCACCTGTAAGCTCTTGCCGCAGCTGGCCACATGGCCTGCTCTCTCACCTCTTCAAAGCCTTTGCTTAAAGTCACCTTCGCATCAGACATTCTCAATCACCTGTTGAAAACTGCAGCTTCCTCTCCTGCCCAAATGCCAACCCACCTTAGCCAGCTTCATCTATCCCCCCCAACCAGCCCCATCCTCATAGCTCTCGATGGCTTTAGTCTCACAAATCATTTGAAACTCCCTGGATAGCTCTAAAATATAAGCTAAATGAAAGCAGGGATTTTTTACCAGTTGTGTTCTCTATAGTGGAACAGATCCTAGTACATACTAGGTGATCAATGAATATTTATTGAATAAATCACTTCAACAGTGCCTTGTGCATGGAACATATTCAGCTTTAGCTAATTAAAATTGATCCACAAAAAAGGTATAAAGGTCATTATTGGAACGAGTAGGAAATTTTGAATATGGATTATATGTTGTATAATATTACTGTACCAATATTAAATTTCTTGAATGTAATTATGTAAGTTATGTAAGAGAATGTCCTTGTTCTTAAGAGATACAGACTGAAGTATTTAGAGGAAAAATGTCATCAAACCTACAACTTACCTTCCAGTGTTTTAGCAACATACGTAAATATTGAGAGGTGAATAGAGGAAAACAATTAATGAGTCTAGATGAAAGGCATACTGGTGTTCATCGTACTGCATTTTAAAAATCATCTTCAGTTTGAAATTCTTCAAAATAAGAAGTCGATGCAGTTGTTTTGTAATGTGTCAGCTTGGCTCGGCTGAACTACATTTCCCAGAATTCCTTTTCCTGTATGATTCCAGTATCGATGGGCCACAAGGGAGACTCTGGTGCAAGATGTGGAGGGTGGAAGTGGAGCAGCAGCCAATATGCAGCTCACACGCCTTCTCACTCATCTGCTAGGTCACCTCATTGGCATGAGGAAGCCGTTTCAACTGCTACCAAGCCTGGGACTCCTTTAAGAGTCTCTGACTCCCAGGCCAGGTGTGTGTGTGTTTTCAGCCCCAGCTGCTGCAGGATACCCATTCCATCAAGATCAAAGGCAACAGGCACTCCTGGGCTTCACTCCATCCTTATGGGCTCCAGCTCGCTCTGTGGGTGCCAGCTTGTTCTTGTCTTCCTCCCCTTTAAATCCATCTGCCTGTCCCAACTGCCTCCCAAGCATCAGCATCAAATGAAAAGGAAAAGGATGATAATCGTCCTTACAGAGACTGCTTAACTAGCTCCCACAATTGCATAAGATCATGTTCTTCTAACAGATCCCCTTACACACACACAGATCCAGAATTTGGTATCAGGAGTGGGGTTTACTCACAAATCTCTTTGAGATGAGCCCTCCTCTACCTTGGCCTCCTACTGAGACCCCTAAGGAACAACATTCTTAAGCTTCCTGGAAGCCCTATTATTTGGTTGAGGATCTGTAAGGCACACACTTAGTCCTTCTAGGGGGTCTTTTGCTTGATGAAATGGTACTGTGAGGCGAAATATCTTTGATATTTCTAAGACCTTAACAAAAGGTTTACAGTCATGCCCTTGGCTTCATCTTCAGGTTTTCCTGGCAGTGTCCTGGATTTGATCTCTGCTTAGAAGGCATTTCTTAGTTTTAGCACCATTTGCCATCTGGAGAGGCTGAGAATCCTCCAATCCATCAGGTCCCAGCTTCTTTTTGCTTAACAGTCCTTCCCTTGATTTTTCCCTCTCCCCTCACATTTTACAATAAGCAGCCAGGAGAAATCGGGAGGCACCTTCCACTCTTTACCTGGAAATCTCATTAAATAGATCACTTCATTAAGTATATTTTCTACTTTCAACCTTGCTGCAGGCAACAGTGTTCCTAATGATTTCTGCTGCTATGTAATGAAGATCTCCTTTCTTCTTTGAATTTCCAATAAGACTTTCCTTACTTTAAGCCCTCAGCAGCAGCTTCTTCAAAGTCCAAAATTCTACAAGCCACGTGTACCTAATGCTTTCACTAACATTCTCTTCAAAACCCACAGCCTGGGCTTCCCTGGTGGCGCAGTGGTTGAGAATCTGCCTGCTAATGCAGGGGACACAGGTTCAAGCCCTGGTCTGGGAGGATCCCACATGCCGCGGGGCAACTAGGCCCATGAGCCACAACTACTGAGCCTGCGCGTCTGGAGCTTGTGCTCCGCAACAAGAGAGGCCGCAATAGTGAGAGGCCGGAGCACCGCGATGAAGAGTGGCCCCCGCTTGCCACAACTAGAGAAAGCCCTCACACAGAAACGAAGACCCAACACAGCAAAAATAAATACATTAATTAATAAATTCCTACCCCAACATCTTCAAAAAAAAAGAAAACCACAGCTTTTAAAAAAAAAAAAAAAAAAAAACCCCACAGCCTGCTTCCAAAGGCACACCCACATTTTAGGGTTTTGTTATGGCAGCACACCACCTCCAGGAACTGTAATCTGCATTTGTTATCTACTGCTTTAGAACAAATTACTCTAAAACTTAGCACATTAAACAATAAAAAATATTATCTCACACAGTTTCTGATTGTCAGGAATCTGGAAGCAGCTTAGGGTCTCTCACAAGAAGCTAGTTAAAGTGAAAGCCAGGGCTACTGTCACCCCTAGGATTGGCTGGAACTGAAGATTCTGCTTCCAAGCTCATTCCCGTGGCAAACCTCAGTTCCTCACTGGCTACTGGCTGGAGACTTGAGTTCCTTGCCATGTGGGTTACTCCACAGAGTAGCTCTCAGCACGGCAGCTGGCTTTGCCCAGAGTGAGAGATTCAAGAACATGAGAGAGAAAGAGAGAGAGAGAGAGAGAGAGAGAGATGGCCCTCAGAGTGCCTCCCCTCCAGCTAGTTTAAGTGGAAAGGGATTTGTTACGGAATGACTTACAGAGTTATTTCTGGGAGACACAGAACTAAGCTTGACTGCTACAAATTCAGGACAAGTCATCCAAGAGATACACACAACCACACCACGAGACTATTCTAGTAGAAACCCCACCGCTGCTGCTGTCTGCACTTCCCGTCTATGGAGCAGGGACCAGAGAACAGATGCTCCACCACAGCATCCAGGAAGATCCAGTCTCTCCACACGGCCACCACCTACATTCCTCACTTCTGTCATCCAAGTCTCAGAAAGCACATCTCGGTCACATGCAGAACCCAAACTGTGGTGAAGTCTGGAAAGTATTATTAGCAGTATCGTTCCTGCTACACTGAGAACCTGTGTCTGAAGAGGTGTAAGATGATGAGAGACTTCAACAGGCTCATTCCCCAATGACTACGGGTATCTGAGGCCTTGTAATATTCCAGATAGAACACCTGAGGGCCATAAGGTAAAGAGACCCTGGAATGAAACAATAGAAGGTGATAGAAAACATTGGGAAACTGGAAGAATGCAACGCTTTAAAACAGAAAAAGAACTAAAAACTCTTTATACTGATATACAGTCTTAGGATGGCCCATTTATAGAAAAAACAGTAGAACTAGAATGTTCTCAATCCTTCCCAATTTCAAATAATCTCTCTCATAGTTGACGTATGTACACATACTTTTGACAGACATTGGGTTGTAGTTGTTTTAATACTATGTTTATGCCCCCCAATTTCTACATGGTAGCCCTGCCACTACCATGTCTTTGGAGGACTCTCTCCTTTGGCCTCTTCAGAGAATAAATCTCCTATCTTCTGCCTCACTTTGTGGGTGGAGGAGGGCATCTGGAGTCTAACACCTACTTAAACAGACTTGTAGCCAATCCTCCAATGTTTAGCCTCACCTTTACCCCTCTTTCCAGAAGGACTTAGTGCCACGAATGTCTGAGTCTGTGGAGGGTCTTGTGGCATTAAATGGGTCCTTGGCTCTTCCCCAGAATTTCTCTTCTGCTGACCCAGAATTAGCTCCATTCCTTTCCATCTTCCAAAGCTTTGTTTCTATCATCTCTTTTCTCTTCTATTAATCCTTAAGAGTGTGTGTCTTTTTTTTTTAAAGTCCTCTTCCCATTCTTAATTTAGAGAGATTTCAAGAGGGAGCAGATATGAATGGGTGTGTTCAACCTGCCTCCTTCAGTCAGAAGACCAGACCCTGGGTTTTGGTCACCGTTAAGTTAGCTTCAATTACATTATCACTTTGGGTTGAGCATTCTTTTCCTTAAACCTGTCCTGGAATCTTTCATATTCTAGACCTGGGTCTGGGAGCAGAATGGATGGTGTTCATCATCTGAGAAATGTGACACTTGTCTCCACTACTTTCCATGAGGATTTCAGGTGTTACCCCAAAAAGGACCTGCCTTTAATGGCACACACTTTGGAAAGATCCTTTTTAGCCTAAGTATCTCTCATATTCATGTTTAATCGCATCATTTACAATCAAATGAATGGATTGGATGAGCAGTTAAGAGTGGGACTCAGTGATTTTTCTATGGGGAGATGTCTAATGCAGAGACTCTCAAACATCTGTCCACAGGCGTCTCCACCAATCCACAATAAAATGAGAAAAATAGGACGTTGTATTAATGTTCATTCAGCCAAATGCATTCAATGTATAAGGCTATTTTGTGATTAATCCTTCCCACCTTGGTGTTAAATTTTTTAATGCCATGCTAGAAAGAGTGGATTTTAGTTAGGGTTTATTGCTTTGCTGATTTTTGTTCTTTCTCAGCAAAATAAAATGTTGTCGGCCTTATTTTAGCTAATTTTTAAAAATTTTGCAGTTCCATGAAATTCATAAGCCTGGGAGCTGTGGGTGTAATAAGAGTTCTCAGTGGAGAGGACTTTCTGAGTCATGGAGGGGGCAGGAATGGGGCCGGCAGCGGATAAAACAGTGGCGTCAGCCTGCTGTGGTTTTCATGCCTTCCCACAGCCGCCCATTTCACTCTTCCTCCTCCCTCCCATGAAGCCTTTCTGGGGTCACACCCAGCTCTGAATGCCTCCCTTAATGGCCGCACTGTCCAGACTTGAGAACTGCCTGTCTCCTGTGACTGCTGTTGCATGTTGAGAGGTGTTCAGGGAAAGAGGCTGGAGGAGCCTCACTCATCACTGTGTGTCAGGTTTTATTACCTTGTCTCTCACTGGGGTATTTCTACCTCATCTTGGCCCCATATTCTGGGACTTCCTTTCTATATATACAACTTGACACATTCTTGCTGTGAAAACAATGTGATGCAAGAGAAAGAACACTGGACTCAGAGCCAGAGCCTGGACACCATTTTCCAGCTGTGTGATTGGGGTAACCTCTCTGAACCACAATTTCCTCATCCCCAAAATAATGATGCCACCTTCATGGTGTTGTTGTAGGAATTAAAATTTTTTTAAATGTATGTTTTAGTCTGTTTGGGCTGCTATAAAAGAAGTACCATAGGCTGGCTTAAACAACAAACATTTATTTATCACAGTTCTGGAGGCTGGTTAAGTCCAAGATCAAGGCATCACATATTCTGTGTCTGGTGAGAGCCCCCTTCCTGGTTCATAGACAGCTGCCTTCTCTCTATGTCCGCACATGGCGGAAGGGGGCAAGGGGACTCTCTGGGGTCTCTTTTATAAGGGCACTAATCCCATTTGTGAGGGCCCACTCTCATGACCTCATCACCCACCTCCTAATACCATCCCATTGGGGGTCAGGATTTAACATAGGAATTTGGAGGGGACACATGCACTCAGTCTACAGCAGGATGTGAAAGCAGGCATGGTCTCTGGCATCTCAAAAGTGCTCAGCAAACATTATTTGAATCTGATGGTAAGAATACAAGAGCTGGGACTTCCCTGGCTATCCAGTGGTTAAGACTCCATGCTTCCACTTCAAGGGGCACGGGTTTGATCCCTGGTTGGGGAACTAAGATCCCACATGTTGCAAGGCATGGCCAAAAAAAAAAAGAATATAAGAGCTGAGAGCAGTTCTTCCCCCATACTCCATTTCCCTTTTCACACAGGATGAAATGCTGAAACAGAAGTAGCTAATGGTGGAGTTGCAAATGTGGATGACAGGTTACGAGGGAGCTGTGAAGCAGATCCTGACTCCTCAGCTCAAGCCCTTCAGCCAGCCCTTGTCTTCCCACTGTCTGCTCACAACCTCCTCACACTTGAGTCCCCTCAGTCACTGACTTGCTTGGCTTCCCTCTTAACTCTAATCCTCATGTTGTAACACCTGGGATTTAATAACTGGGGCAAGAACCTGGCCTGAAAACCTACTGGGCTCCACTTCCATTGTTCCCAAAATTCATGGGTATCACACATCTACTCTGCCCTCACCCAGACCTCCCCTCTGCTCCCCTCACACAGCCGATGGGGGAAGCCAAACCACAAAAAGAATGACAGTGTAACACGAGAAACCAGAATCACCAGGCTTTTGGTGGGCCTTCCTGCCACTGTGCCCAGCAAAGCCCTTCTTTTAGGGTCAAGCAGGGCCCATCCCTAGCAGGTACAGGTGGCTATTTCAGAGGGCATTGCCTGCCCAGGTATGTTTGGTCTGATTCCTTAGTCTAAACTTGAGTTACCACAACTAGCTGGTGAGGAGGAGATATCAGTTATAGGAACTAAAAAGCCATGTTTTCTTAGCACATCTCAGTGTAGCATGAAAATGTTGACCCTACCTCAAAGAGAGAGTGGGTTATTCATTTAACAGCTGTCTCTCCTACTGGACCTTGCTGGTTTTACTCACTATTGCATTCCCAGAGCCCAGCATGTAGTAATAATTAAAATTTTTTTGAAGAATGAGTAAATAAATGAACAAAGGAAAGAATGAAAGTGTGGGTGGACAGAATCACCTTGGCCGAAAGAAAAGATAACTCTTCTAGCATCACGGGAGGAGAGCAGAGGGAGGATAGATGGGAATATGAGTGATGAGCAGATTCAAAGGTGCAGAGTTAGGAAGCTGAGTGAATCTCCACAAGATGTCTTTTTCTTTATCTGTGAATTGGAGGGGATGGGGGGCGAGGGGTTATCTCCTGAAAGGAGGGGTGGTAAGGAACAGGAGGAAGGATTGAGGACAAAACCGAAGATCTGAAACAGTTACTGTGGGGAATAGGACTAACTGTCCACCAGAGACTCATGAAGGGATTGCTGAACAGAAGGGTGGCCCAGAGGATCCAACCGTGATACCAGGGCAGCAGATGCCAGCAGCCCAGAGAGGGAACAGAGGGGGATGAAGCCTAATTCAGGGAAGAGTTATAGGGGTTCAGACTTGCAGACAGAGCTAGTCATCTCAGATCAAGAATTTGTCAGGCTCCGGGAATAAAGACACAGACCTACTAGAGAATGGACTTGAGGATATGGGGAGGGGGAAGGGTAAGCTGTGACAAAGTGAGAGAGTGGCATGGACATATATATACACTACCAAATGTAAAATGGATACCTAGTGGGAAGCAGCCGCATAGCCCAGGGAGATCAGCTCGGTGATTTGTGACCACCTAGAAGGGTGGGATAGGGAGGGAGACGCAAGAGGGAAGAGGTATGGGGACATATGTATATATATAACTGATTCACTTTGTTATAAAGCAGAAACTAACACACCATTGTAAAGCAATTATACTCCAATAAAGATGTTAAAAAAAAAATTTGTCAGGTTCCTACTGTGTGCTGGACCTGCTCACTGAGTACAAAGAAAAATCGGAGAGCCCTGACTTGGAGGAGCTAGAAAATGCATCAAGTATGAGGGAGTCAAAAATGCCTAAATATTAAAAAAAAAAAAAAAAGAAGCCTAAATAAAACCACAGGAGGTGTCAGACTATGGCTCAACTGTGAATGCAAAGGATGCCAAGACCAAAGGTGTTTTCTCTTCTTTCTCTCCATTCTCCTTTCAAACCAAAAATCACATCCTTGTCTCCGTGTCCAGAATTCTTTCTCAGCAAGTACGACTGACACTAGGCAGTCTTGGAACGCCACCTGGTGGGTCTTCAAGATATTACATATTTAGCTTCCAGGCGAAAGGGTTCTAGATTATAAGAACAGGAGAAAAATGCATTCATTCAGCAATATTTATTCCCTAAAACTCTGTAACAGTCCAGAAATACAGAGATACCCTCAAGTTTCTTCCAAATTAATAA
The DNA here is from genome assembly GCF_039906515.1 of Pseudorca crassidens. Lineage (NCBI taxonomy): Eukaryota > Metazoa > Chordata > Mammalia > Artiodactyla > Delphinidae > Pseudorca > Pseudorca crassidens. Next base: position 70,550,825 of record NC_090304.1, on the reverse strand, counting down.
GAAAAAATTTAATTGTTTATTAGAACTTATACTAATTTAGTAATTGAAAGTATATATGAATTCAAATGTAAGAATTAAGATCTGTTGACTGAATTATGGTTCCTCATAGAAGAGAACATAGTATCCACTGTTAAATAGAAAATAGAAAGTCTAGTCCATCTATGTAAGCTGTTTGTTTGTTTGTTTGTTTTTCTGAGCCTACTCTCATCTCTAGCTTCCCAAATTTTACTCTGACCAGATACTACAAAACACCATATCTTCAAAGGTGTCAACAGGGGGGTAGGGGAAAGAGAACCAGACTGAAGTAAACAGTCCTGAAGTTGAGCTAAATAAAGCCAGATGAACTTGAGCAAGTCTTTTTATGTTTCTGAGCTTGTATCCTCACTAGAGAAATGAAAATTAAAATATTTACCTTTCAGGATGGTTACAAGCATTAAATAAGATAATAAGGTAGGGGGACTTCCCTGGTGGTCCAGTGGGTAAGACTACGCTCCCAATGCAGGGGGCCCGGGTTCGATCCCTGGTCAGGGAACTAGATCCCACATGCATGCTGCAACTAAGAGTCCGCATGCCACACTTAAAAGCCCACATGCCACAACTAAGATCCTTTGTGCTGCAACGAAAATCCCGCATGCCACAACTAAGACCCAGTGCAGTCAAAAATAAAATAAATAATAAATAAATAAATATTAAAAGATAATAAGGTAGGAAACACATTTGAAAGTGCTGATCAAATTTTGGTTATTACTGTTGTAAGTCCATAGAAGGGTACCTTCCATAAAGGAAAAACACATCCCTTTCTCACTGATGAGCCATCACTGACCCCGGTAAATGAGGAAAAGGTGAGGTGAATGCCATGAACATCTTTTCATTCATTCATTTTTCATTTCACAAAAAATCGAAACTACATAGAAAAATTATCTGTATCTATGGCAGACAGATTCTACCTTTTATAAGCACATCAAAAAATATGAAGTACATAGGAATAAATAAACCAAAAGTTGTGCAAGATTTTAACAAAGAAAATTACCAAACTTATTGAGAGACATTAAAGATAACTGAATTAAATTAAGAGATAGACCATGTTCATGGACTGGAAGACTCTATATTACAAGATGTCAATTCTTTCAAATCAATTCTAGAGTCAATGCAATTCCAGTTAAAATTCCAACAGGTTTTTTTAGTAATATTTGACAAGTTAATTCCCATCTTACACGAAGATGCAAAGGGAAAGGAACAGCCAAGATGTGCTACAAGAAGGAGAGGAAGGAGGATGGGGGGGTGGGAGGAGGAGGAGAAGAACCAGAAGGAGAAAAATGGAGGACTCGTACTACCAAATATCAAGATTTGTCATGAAGCTATAATATTTAAAACAGTATGGATTGGTACATGGGTCAACAAACAGACCCATACAATAAAGTCCAGAAGAACTTTGTATTATGTAAGCACTTGATACCTGATAGAGGCAGGCAAAGGACAGTTTTTTAGTGAGTGCTGCTGCGACAATTAGCTACCCGTGTAAGTTAAACAGAAATCAACTCCAGATGTATCCAAGTCCTTACGGTAAAAGACAAAATTATAAAGCTTTCAGAAGATAAAATGGGAGAATATCTCCATGACTTTAGAGAAGAAAGCTTTCTTAAACAATTATAAGATGTACTAATTGTTAAAGAAAACACTGATAAAGTTTGACTACATTAAAGTTAAGAAGTTCTGTTCATCAAAAGATACCATTAAGAGAGTGAAAAGGCAAGCCACATAATCACGACATATATAACTGATGAAACGATTTGTATCCAAAACATATAAAGTAGGGACTTCCCTGGTGGTGCAGTGGTTAAGAATCCACCTGCCAATGCAGGGAACACGGGTTGGAGCCCTGGTCCTGGAAGATCCCACATGCCACAGAGCAACTAAGCCCGTGCGCCGCAACTACTGAGCCTGTGCGCCTAGAGCCTGTGCTCCTCAACAGGAGAGGCCACCGCAATGAGAAGCCCGCACACTGCAACAAAGAGTAGCCCCCACTCGCCGCAACTAGAGAAAGCCCGTTGAGCAGCAACGAAGACCCAATGCAGCCAAAAATAAGTAAATTTATTTAAAAAAAAAAAAAAAATATATATATATATATATAAAGTACTCCTTCAAATCAGTGAGAAAAAACAGACAATCCCATAGAAAAATAGGAAATATATTGGAATGGAATCAGTATTTCGCCAAAAAAAGGAAAAAAAATATATGTCCAATAAACTTCATTTATAGAGAAATACTAGATTACAATGATAATGATACAACACTACAGACCCACCAAATAGGTAAAAAATTTTTAAGCTGGTATTATTAAGTGTTGGGGATGTAGAGCTACTGGAATTCTCAGACACTGTTGTCGGGAATATAATTGGTACAACCGCTTTGGAACACTGGAGTTATCTACTAAATTTGAATGTGTGTATATTTTCACTCTTAGATACCTTCCTTAGAGAAACATATGTACATCTGTACCAGAAAACATGTACAAGAATATTCATAGCAGCATTTCTCAGGAGCCAAAACACTGTAGACCACTCAAATACCCATCAAGATGTAACAGAAAAGTAAATGATGGTATATTCATATACAGCTGGGCTCAGGAAACGTTTCCTGTGAAGGGCCAGAGAATAAATACTTTAGGCTTTGCGGGTCTCTGTCTCAAAATCTTAGCTGTTTTTTCTTCCCCAACTTTATAAATATAAAAAGCATTCTTAGCTCATGGGCCAAACAAAAACATGGCCCATGGGCCATAGTTTGCCAACCCCTGATGTAGAAGAAAACTATACAGCATTGAAAATGAATGAACTACAGCTACCTGCAGCCCTGTGAATGATTATTACAAACATGACATTGAGCTAAAGAAGCGACACAAATACACATACATATATACAAATCACATATAGAAAAATCATAAATAAAAACCATAGGAATATAATTCCATTTATATAAAACAGGCACAATGACACTATAGGATTTAGAAATGTACAGATAGGCCTTAAAACCACAAAGAAAAGCAAGAAAATAGTTACCATACAAATCAGGATCAAGGATACTTATATGTGAGGGAGGGGGTTGTGACCTGAAAGGGACCTCTGGGCGTCTGGCAGTATTTAATTTCTCGACCTGGATGATGGTAACAGAGGTGTTGGCTTTATCACTATTTGTTAATTTGTACGTTTGTGTTTGTTATTTGTCAAATTGTGTGTTTATGTTTTATGCATCTTTCTGTGGGTATTGTGTTTGGATGGATCATCACCTAAGGTCGACGAAGACAACAGTACAGGAGAGAGTTGAAGACAAACGTCTGGGCAGATGGCATACCACTCAAGTAACATGGGAGGGTGTCTGAAGGGAAGAGGATGATGTCCCTAAGAATAGAGGAGGCTGGTAATGTCCAAATATATGGACTTCAAAGGCGGAGACGCTATTGAACCAGAAGGAGAAGCCCTAGTTAGAAAGCAGCTTTGGGCAGTGGGGAGAGGGCTGCCTGATCTTTCTGGTCCCAGTTGGGGGCTGGTACTGGAAAGTCATTCTACACATTTTACCAGAGCATAGACACTGGATGGGCTGGAAGGACCATCAGGAGAAAAGAACAGGGCTGACAGGGCGTGGCAGGGCAGTTTGGGGCAGGCCTGAACAGTGTAAGATGATAAGCAGTTTGTGCCCTCTCTGATGCCTCAGCCCCCAAACACTCCTTCATGGGCACAGGGAAGCAGGCAGAAGAGCTGTGTGCAAAGGGGAGAGATAGAGATTTTTTTTTTTGGCAGTACACGGGCCTCTCACTGTTGTGGCCTCTCCCGTTGCGAAGCACAGGCTCCGGACGCGCAGGCTCAGCGGCCATGGCTCACAGGCCCAGCCGCTCCACGGCATGTGGGATCTTCCCGGACCGGGGCACGAACCCGTGTCCCCTGCATCGGCAGGCGGACTCTCAACCACTGCGCCACCAGGGAAGCCCCAAGATGGAGATATTTTAAATACATATTTCTTAATCTCTATTTTACAGATCAAGAAATTGAGGATCAGGGAGGTTAAAGGATGTGTCCAGGGTCACAGATTAGTAAATGATGCCTGGGACCCCAACTGGTAGATGTAGTAGTCAGGGTTCCCAAGAAAAACAGAATAGATAGGGGAAGGAGAGAGAGAAAGAGACAAAGACAGAGAGACCCAGAGAGAAAGAGAGATTGATTTTAAGGGACTGGCTCACACCATTGGCAAGTCTGAACTCAGTAGAGCAGGCCAGTGGGCTGGAAACTCAAGCAGGATTTCTATGTTTCAATCTTGAAGCAGAACTGCTTCTTTCAGAAAATCTCAGTCTTTTGCTTTTAACACATTTAACTGAGTGGATGAGGCCCACCCACATTGTGGAGCGTAATCACCTTGACTTAAAGTCAACGGAATAAATCATAGAAACCTTCACAGCAACATCTAGATTAGGGTTTGACCAAACAAGTCAGCATCATAGCCTAGCCAAGTTGACACATAAAATTAACCATCATAGCTGGATATAAGCACCCAGGATTGACGGACTCTGGCCTAACACACGGTGATCGAGTAAACTTAAGCAGGTGTCTCAGGTAGGGAGCACGGCCACATATGTGTTCCCACCATACAGTGAGGAAAGCGAGGCAAGGCCGTATTAACTGACCTGCCTGGGCCTCCCAAGTAATTAGCGTCAAGGCTGGGTCTGGCTCCCAGTCTCCAGCCTCCAAACGCCCTGCTCTCTCCTCCCAGCCATGCCACTGTCTGTGGCTGCTCCTCACTTTCCCTCTGCTCTGGAGCAGCTCAGGTGCTAAGCCCAAGCCTGCCAGGCTTGGGCCTTGCAGTGCTGTCCTGTTTTACCCTCCTAGTGAGAACATTGAACTGTTCTTGGAAATTCATTTCTTTCTTTCTAGACTATTCAGCAGAACTACATGAGGGATGCTTAATGCTAAATCATGCAAACTCCTGTGTCAGGAATGGCCTCCCTTCTCTCTGGGCACAAAACAATCACTAGCCATCCTGTGGCTCAAGGGTCCACAGAGGTCCAGGCCTTCTCTCTCCCTCTCTTCTCACATGACCTGGTGGCCCAGGTTCAAGAACAAGTCCATCAGGTCAGAGACTCTCTCTGGACCACTTGGTGGGGCATAGTACTCATCAACCAAGGGTCCCCAAAGGAAGCAGACCACTCCTGAATTTCAAAAATCAACCAACTTCCCGTGAAAGAGTGACCCTTGCTTAGCAAAGCAAAGCCACACCCACTTGCGGGTTCGGACCTAGTGAACATGTTTGGGCAACTGTTGGCCAGGAGCCAGTTTTACATCAGGAACAAGTAGCATCTTGGCAAATCATTTATCCTAATAGGAGAGTCCCTCATATTTGAAGGGGTCAGCGACATTGGAGGAGAGGCGTGAATCTCAACGCTGGGTGATGTCTACCTCTCAGATTGTACATTAGGAGCTATAATGAGGAGTGTGGACAAGAAGTGAAGGAGTGGTTTGCCTGCTACCTCTGCAGGACATGTGCTCTGCGGCTTGTGCAGGAAACACTGTGCAACACCAGTGGGAGTGAAATGTACTTTCCCCGCTTGGAGTGAGGGCTGCAGCTCTTAGGGGCATGAAAGAGAAATGGTGGGGGATTGTCTCTTCCAGAGAGAGATGGCTAGAAAGGCTTAGTGGATCATAGGTCAGTTCAGATCAGATCAATTCCCCTCTATGTGCCAGGGCCAGAGATGAACAGATGAACAAGACACAGCCCTTGTCTTCCCAGAACAGACCAACTGGTGGGGGAAATAGACAGATAATATCAATAAGATATAGTATGAGAGAGACATACCCAGGGTGCCATGGGAGCCTGGTGGAGGGACACCTCATCACGAAAAGGGGTTGGGCTACGTGAAGGAAATGACACTTGGGCTGAGTCTTTAAGTATGAACAAGAACTTACTCATGGAAGAAAGTGAGAAGAGCACACAGGCAGGAACAACAGTGTAAACAAAGGCCCAGAAGCATGACCAGCATGGGCGAGTTAAGGAAACGAGCTGAGAGTTCATAGGTCAGAAAGTAGGAAGGTAGGAGGGCAGGGAGCTAAGGCCGTTAGTGGGGGAGGGGCCAGGCTCTGTATGCCAAACTAATAAACAGGTTAGACTTTATTCTATAGGCTATAAGGAGGCCCAACAGGCTTTAAATAGGGGTAGGACCCATTTATAGAGTTCCAAATTGCAACAGGTGTCATTGATTTCTGTATGCCCACCTTCAGACTATCAGGTTCCCGAATGATCTTTCTAATGCACAAATCCAATGATATTGCATGAGTGAATCAAAAGAGTTATTCAGGAACAAAGAGAAAGGTTGTCAAGCTGCACTGAGGATCCCGCGGAGATGAGAAATCATGAATTTGCAGAGCCGCCAACTTGCACTGCTGTGTCATGTTCTCCATGATGGAGACAGTCAGAATTTTGCCATGTCAGACTCGAGAGTGAAGAGTGCTGGTGAGAGAGTAATTTTGATAACTCACCACAGTGGTGAAGGTTGGGTAAGAAGGAGCATAGCGACGGCCCAGCACCTGAGTCCTGGCCTCGCTCTTTCCTCACGGGACAAACAACATGAGCTTCAGTGCCCAGTCCACCTTCTCCAACTACCGGTCCCTGGGCTCCACGCATCACCGGGCCACCGGGTCCGACTGGTCACCAGCGCTGCCAGCGTCTATGCAGGCACCAGGGGCTCGGGCTCCCGGATTTTTGTGTCCCACTCTACCAGCGTCCAGGGCGGCTAGGATCCAGGAACATGGGCACCAGGATGGCCAGGGGTCTGGTGGGTGTAGGGGGCATCCAGGGCGAAAAGGAGACCATGCAAGACCTGAATGACCGCCTGGCCTCTTACCTGGAGAGGGTGAAGAGCCTGGAGGCCGATAATAGGAGACTGGAGTGCAAAATCCGGGAACACCTGGAGAAGAAGAGACCCCAGGTCAGAGACTGGGGGCATTACCTGAAGACCATTGAGGACCTCAGGGCTCAGATTTTTGCAAGTTCTGTGGACAATGCCTGTCTTACTGCTGATGACTTCAGAGTCAAGTATGAGACGGAGCTGGCCATGTGCCAGTCTGTGGAGAGTGACATCCACAGGCTCCAGAAGGTCATTGATGACACCAGTGTCACCTGGCTGCAGCTAGAGACTGAGATCGAGGCTCTCAAGGAGGAGCTGCTCTTCATGAAGAAGAACCACAAGGAGGAAGTAATGGGTCTGCAAAATCAGACTGCCAACTCCGGGTTGACCGTGGAGTTGGATGCCCCCAAACCTCAGGACCTCAGCAAGATCATGGTGGACATCCGGGCCCAGTATGACAAGCTGGTTCAGAAGAACCGAGAGGAGCTGGGCAAGTACTGGTCCCAGCAGACTGAGGAGAGCACCACAGTGGTCACCTCGCAGACTGCTGAGATAGGAGCTGCTGAGATGACACTCACGGAGCTGAGACGCACCGTCCAGTCCCTGGAGATCGACCTGGACTCCATGAGAAATCTGAAGGCCAGCTTGGAGAACAGCCTGAGGGAAGTGGAGGCCCGCTATGCCATGCAGATGAAACAGCTCAATGGGGTCCTCCTGCACCTGGAGTCGGAGCTGGCCCAGACCTGAGCAGAGGGGCAACGCCAGACCTAGGAGTACGAGGCCCTGCTGAACATCAAGGTCAACCTGGAGGCTGAGATCAACACCTACCGCCGCCTGCTGGAAGATGGGGAGGACTTCAGTCTTGGTGACGCTGTGGACAGCAGCAACTAAATGCAAACCATCCAGAAGACCACCACCCTCAGGCTTGTGGACGGCAAAGTGGTATCTGAGACCTCAGACACCAAAGTTCTGAGGCATTGAGTTAGCAGAAGCAGGGTGCCCTGGGGAGCAGGAGGCCAATAAAAGTTGAGACGTTACTGTAAAAAAAAAAAAAAAGGAGCATAGCACAGTGCCTGGTACACGGTGGGTGCTCAGTACATTTTTGTTGAATGATGAGAAGATGGGAAGATGCGAATGACAGTTACCAATTTTACTCACTGGTGAGTGTGTGTCGTCCCATCCCCCCCACCCCCCCACCCCCAGTCTTCTAGTAAGACACACCCAGTAGTAAGACCACTGACACGTGATCCAGGGCTGGCCAATCAGAGTACTCCACTCCTCTCCCACGACCACGATAGGCCCCAAGATGGTCATGTGACCCAGAGCAGGCCAATTAGTGTTCTTCCCAGCACTGCAACTGGGACTAGCTGGAAGCCAGCCTTTTGCCTGTAGAATTATACTGGAAGGATGAAAGTCTAGGGCTCACCACAACCATCTTCACCACACAGAGGAGCCCTCTCTACAACAGCAGGGAATGACAGAGCAGAGCTGAGAGATGAAAGCACTGTGCTATGCTCCTTCTTACGCAACCTTCACTGCTGTGGTGAGTCATCAGAATTACTCTCTCACCAGCACCCTTCACCCTTGAGTCTGACATGGCAAAATTCTGACTCTGTCTCCATCTTACACATCTGTCTTTTCTGCTGGTCTGTTGCTGGAGAACATGACACAGCAGTGCAAGCTGGCGGCTCTGCAAATTCATGATTTCTCATCTCAGCTGGATACTCAGTGCAGCTTGACAACCTTTCTCTTTGCTCCTGAATAACTCTTTTGATTAATTAATTCATTCATGCAATATCATTGGATTTGTACATTAGAAAGACCACTCTGGAACCTGATAGTCTGAAGGTGGGCATACAGAAATCAGTGACACCTATTGCAATTTGGAACTCTATAAATGGGTCATACCCCTACTTAAAGCCTGTTGGGCCTCCTTATAGAAATGAAAACGCTGGCTAGGGTCATCCCAGCCTATATAACACCTTTGTGTGAATTACGGAAAAGCACCTTTGCCTCAAGTTAAAAAAGCTCTGTGTTAATATATCAGGGTACAGGGAATTCCCTGGCAGTCCAGTGGTTAGGACTCAGCGCTTTCACTGCTGTGAGCCCAGGTTCAATCCCTGGTCAGGGAACTAAGATCCTGCATGCTGCACAGCACTCGGCAAAAAAAAAAGAAAAAATATATGTATGTGTGAGTGTGTGTGTGTGTGTGTGTGTGTGTGTTCTAGCCCCAGTGGCCATCCTGCCCTCTGAGGAAGGCTGGAGTTGGAGGGCAGGGGGACAGGAACGTGTCTCTGAGAGCCGCAGGTGAGAGAAGCAGTCTTAGGGGAGGCAGGAAGTGGTTGGGACATGCACGGTTGCACCTGTGTGAACATATCTCCTGAGCCTGTTTAGGGCTTCGTATGCCAATGTGGCTTTATTAAAGAGGGGATTCTCCCTCACTGCTCCAGGACTCAGCTGAAACTGTCCCACCTACCTCATGTGGTAGGTGAGCTCTGACCTCATTCACATTGTATGTGAATGGCATGTATTTCACATACAATGCCATGGGAATGGCCCCCCTTAGATGTGGTGCCCTTGTGCAGTATACAAGCTGAACAGTTGTACAGGGACCCTGAGTCTGACAAGCTCCTCTGACCCTAGATATCGTACCCCTGTCCTTCCCAGTTAAAAAGCCAGCAAAACTCTTTCTCTCTGAGCAAGTGTAAAATGGGTACCTACCATTTGCCACTGGAAAAGCCCTGACTATTAATACACACTGACAAACAGAATGAAGTGTAACAGACAGATCAGGGCCCAGACCCCAGGCTCTGGAGGTTTCTGTAAGTATTAAAATGGGAGTGGGAAGGAGACGATAAGAAAGCTGTTTAAGATATCTGAGGTAGAGTTGCTCTTGGTAACAGCAGAGTTGGAGATGGGCCCTGGGGGTGGGGACTGAAGCAGATGGAGGGAAGGGGAGAAAGTTGAGCGGAGAGACTGGGCCACCCTCACAGGCACTGAAATTCCCCAGGCTGGTTGCAGGCATGACGTAATCTACCTCAGAGAATTATGGGTAATTTCCTTTCCCCTCAAACCCTTCCCCTCCTCTGTCCCACTTAAACTTGATTGGTTGGTTTGTGCCTAAATTTGCAAGGAAGCCCAGCTACCCCAGCTAATGGGGACTGTTTACTCTTTCTATCGCTGGAGTGGGGAACGGGGGAGCCAAATAAAATCCAGGGTGTTCATCCCACAGGGAGGAAATCCCAAAGTGCCCCTGAGGCCTGGAGACGCACAATTTGCACCCTTCGATTCCCACCCCATGCCAGAGGAACTGTAATTTGCTGAAGAGTCTCAGAAACTTCGATGTTATCACTTTGCTCATCTCTTTCCAAAATCACCTCGAGTAACCATGATGCAGTGGAAAAAATGTGAACTTCAAAGTACAACAGATCTAGTTTGAATTCCAGTTCTGACCTTGGACAAGTTACTTGATATTTCTGAACCTATATTTCCTTAAGTCTAAAAAAAGGGGGAGTGGGGCACTGCGGAATTCCCTGGTCCAGTGGTTAGGACTCAGCGCATTCACTGTGGTGGCCCAGGTTCAATCCCTGGTAGGGAAACTAGGATCCTGCAAGCCACGTGCTGTGCTCAGCCATAAACAAATTAATTAAATAACAATTCCCATCTCATAAGGCTGTTGTGATAGTTACATGAAATCATTTCCATAGAGCCACTCCCTTAGTGCCAGCACAGAGTTCCCACTTCTACCACTATAATCCTTCCCCCCAAAGCCCCAGTGGCATCAGACCTCCCCTTCCATTAGCTGTAACTGAACATGAGGATGGCCACACGGAGTGGAGAAAGAGAACTGGCTGAGGTATTAGGAGCCCTGCACTCCAGATGTGGCTTTAGGACTTCAACGGGCAACACCCAGCCTGTCTGGTCCTCGATTTCTTCATCTGTAAATGCAGGTGGTGATTCCGGCCGTGCTCAACTCACAGAATGGATACGAGTTTTAAGGGAGCTAATGTGATTTGTAAATATCAGCAAAAATGGACATATTAAAGTACTAGTGAGTGACAGCAGTTTAGAGTGCTGCTTTCCTGAGAAGTATCGCATTTTCCCCTGCAGTAAAATGGAACCAGCCATTCATTTAATAAAGCTGAATTGGGGCATCCATCATGTGTCCAATCCTGTGCAAAGGATTAGCTCATCAATAACCCTTCTTCCAGGCTTCCCTGGTGGCGCAGTGGTTGGGAATCCGCCTGCCGATGCAGGGGACACGGGTTCGTGCCCCGGTCCGGGAGGATCCCACATGCCGCAGAGCGGCTGGGCCCGTGAGCCATGGCCTCTGAGCCTGCGCGTCCGGAGCCCGTGCTCCGCAACGGGAGAGGCCAAAACAGTGAGAGGCCCGCATACCACAAAAAATAAAAAAATAACACTTCTTCCTCGGTGCTACTGGATACATGGGTTGAACATTAATTTATTCATTAAATAAATAAATCTTTACTGAGCTTTTGAGACTTGAAAGGAGTTACTACCATATTTATCTCTTATAGGACATATTTAAGTCTTAATAATTTCGTTGACTGTCACCTCTTTCTGACTAGACTGTGAGCTATTTGAGGACAGGTGAGATTTGGGCAAGATTCAGTTTCTGTTAACTGACCGAATGTACCCACAGGACTGACTCAAATGACCCGGTTGCCATGAGCTGCTTCTCTCTGACCGTTAACTATACTCATGGGGGCTGCTTGTCACCCTAGTCAGACCCAGGAGAGGGAACTGGACTCACCACGTTTCCATCACTCCAAAGGAACTACTGTTTGCCTTCCAGATGACTCACAAGTCTCAAGGCCCTGGCCTGGCATCAGACCCCAGGTTAGCCCAGGGTAGTATCCTCTCTGTGAGCACAGCCTGGCATCTGCCCAACCAACATGTAAGCTCTCTGGTCCCTCTGCGGCTCACGAGGCTCAGGGGCCATTAGAGCTGGCTGGGGCCTCTGATATTAATGAGGGATGCTCTCAGCACAACTCAGCGCTGCTTCCTGGGCATCAGCCCACCAGGAGCAGAGACAGATCTTGCTGGCAAATGAGCTTCCCTCCAGGGCTGGGACAATCCAAGGCAGCCCACTGGATGGGTGGTGTGGGAAAGATTTTGCTTCTCTTTTTCCCTTTGTCTCCTCCCTTCCTCCATCTCCCATCTCCATCCTCCCTTCCCTTCCTTGTCTCGCTTCACTTTCTTTTTTTGTCCCCTCCCCTCATGCACACTTCTTCTTACTCTCTTTCCTTATCACTTTTCCTGCTGTCCCATTGTCCCCCTCCTCCTTTATCTGGTGCCTACCTCCTTTCCTTTGCTCTTTATTTTTCTCACCTTTGTCTAATCCCATCTCTCTGCCACCTTGCCTCTTTCTGTCTTTTGTATACGTCTGCCTCTGTCTCTCTTTCCCTGTTTTCCTCTTTCTCCACTCCCTCTACATTTCTAACCCTCTCGCCCTCAATCTTGCAACCACTACAGAGGTAGGAAAGCATGGTTTAGGGCACAAGAAAAGTCCAATTCTAATAGGACACAGAACACATAGAGGGGGTAAGCAGAAGAGCCTGGGATGGTATTTGAAATTATCTATGAGACAACCTTGAAACCAGGTTAAAGAGCATTTTCTCCTTCCAAAATAAAACACAATATCATTTCGCACCCACAAGACTGGATAAAAATTTGACTTGACCAGTTGTTGGCAAGGATGTACAAACAATGGAACTTTCATATGCTGCTGGTGGAAGTAAAATGTAAAATGGTGCAACCACCTTGGAAAACTATCTTTTTCTTTTCTCATAAAGTGCAATGTACATCTGCTCTATGACCCAGCCATTGCACTCTTTGGTATAAACCCAAGAGAAGTGAAAAACTATGATCACATAAAGACAAAACATAATCATAGCAAACTGATTCACAGTAGCCAAAATCTGGAAAATACCCAAATGTCCATCAATAAGAAAGTGGATAAATAATCATGGTACATTCATACAATGGAATACTACTCAGCAATAAAAAGGAACAAACACGTAACATAATGACAAATCTCTAAAACGTTATGTTGAGTGAAAGAAGCCAAACACAAAAGAATATAATTCCATTTATATGAAATTAAAAAATAGACAAATTGCTCCAGTTGATTTTGATTGCAACTTTGTGAGACTCTGAAGGAGAGGGCAGAGGTTTTTTTCATGTCATTAAAACTAACTTACTGTGATAAAAATGAGGAGGGTGGTGGCATAGTACTGACAAGAGGGCAAGGGCAGAAGGGAGATTAACTGGAGAAGGAACCTTCTCAGATAATGGAAATGTTCTCTCATTTTGGATGACATTTATACAAGTGTATACAGTTATCAAAATTTATTGAACTGGACACTTAATATTCTATTGTACGTAAACTATGTTCGTTTTTAAAATCACCCATAATTACATAATCCACAAAAAAATACTGCTATATTTTCTTTTTTTTCTATTCATATACAAATATATTTTCATAACTGAGGTTAAATGATATATACATCATTTTAACATCATTTTGTGCATTTTCCCACATCTTTAAAATTTGTTGAAAAGCATCCCTTTTAATGAATATAATAGATCATCCTAGAGATGTACCATAATTTGTGCCACCAGTTCCCTATTATTGGACAGGTATGTTGTTTCCATTTTTTCACTACTATTAATGGCAATGTCATGACAAACATAAACGGAAATGTGTAGGTACTGAAGATTTTTTTACATTAAGTTAGTGGTTTAAGAGCAGACCAGTTAGGTTTGACTCTCAGTTCCACCATTTACTAGTTGTGGGACCCAGGCAGGTCACTTAACCTTTCTCTGCTTCAATTTCCTCACTGGAAATGATGGCGATGTTAATAGTAATTTACCTCTAGGGTTGTGGTGAGGTTTAATGGGGTAATAGATATAAAGCACTTAGACACGTGCCTTGCATGTAGTAAGTCCTCGAGAGGTATTAGCTATCGTATACAGTATTAGGAGGAAAGAAATACAACTGGGCTTAGAACGATTGATGTTGCAAACAAGTTAAAAAAAATTATTGTTGTTGGAGGACTGGGGGAGACTGGAGAGAGTTTTTAGATTACCCCCAAAGTCTATATTTGGGTTGGCAGAGTGTAGACTAGGGATGGCATAGCCCACATTTGCCACATCCCTTGACCTTGGCAGATGTTACTATTCAACTACCACACCGCTCCCATGGAGCCCAGATATAGCCTCATAATCACTTTCATCACTCTAGATTCACTACTCTTTAATCAAGCTGAGATAAGGGGTGGGCTTCTTTACATTCTTGTTCTAGAGCAATGGTTCTCAACCCTGGTACATATTGGAATCACCTGGGTGGTGGGGTGGGCAGCCTTCCAAAATAGCCCCCAATGACCCCCACCTCCTGCTAGGCAGGCACGTCCTTGTGTACTTCTCCCCTTTTTGAGTGCCGGCTGGACCCAGTGGCTTGTTTCTAATGAATAGAACATGGCAAAAGTAAGATGTAAGCTATTATATATAGAGTGGATAAACAACAAGGTCCTACTGTATAGCACAGGAAACTATAATCAATATCCTATGATAAACCATAATGGAAAAGGATATTTAAAAAAAGAATTTGTATATATGTATAACTGAATCACTTTGCTGTACAGCAGAAATTAACACAACATTGTAAATCAACTATACTCCAATAAAAAAAGAATAGGGCAGGGCTTCCCTGGTGGCGCAGTGGTTGAGAGTCCGCCTGCCGGTGCAGGGGACACGGGTTCGTGCCCCGGTCCGGGGAGATCCCACATGCCATGGAGTGGCTGGGCCCGTGAGCCATGGCCGCTAAGCCTGCGCGTCCAGAGCCTGTGCTCCGCAATGGGAGAGGCCAGAGCAGTGAGAGGCCCGCGTACCGCAAAAAAAAAACAAAAATAAAACGTACAAACTTCTCATTATAAGACAAGTAAGTGCTAGAGATGAAACGTACAACATCATTAATATAATTAACTGCTTTATGTTATGTATGAAAGTTGTTAAGAGAGGAAATCCTAAGAGTTCTCATCACAAGGAAAAAGTATTTTTTTCTTTTTCTTTAATTTTATATCTATATGAAATGATGGATGTTCACTAAACTTATTATGGTAATCATTTCATGGATGTATATAAGTCAAATCATTATGCTGTACACCTTAAACTTATACTGTGCTGTATGTCAATTATATCTCAATAAAACTGGAAGAAAGGAAAAAAAAGAAAATAGCTGTTCCCTCCCTGAGGCCTGGCACTGGCTCCTGGCTGATCATTTAACATTGATTGGTTTCCTGTGGTTCTTTGTGAATTGCTTACAATGCTAACCTGGATACCCTCAGGATCAGACCCCGCTCTCAGGCCAGCTCCCAGATTGCCTTAAAAGGGCCTAGAGAGTCTCCTTCTGGGCCAAACTATGAACAAAAATTCACAATCAATGTACTGGAAAAATATGTAATCAAACTGATCTACTTAACAAACTTATTATCCTTCCCAGTACTTAAATCATGTCTCAACACAAGAAACTAAAATGTCAAGAGGATGAAAATAATGCAGTGTATCACAGTCTACAAAATTCTATTGAATTTTACCTGCTGCAATTTTGCACATATGGTCCTGAAATGATAGGTAAATGGTAGGATGTTTGGCATCTTGCTCTGTGACTTTATACCTAAGGAAGAAGGAAACGAATATTTACTGTGAAGGTATTATGTGTCAGGTACTGTGCTGGGCAATTCACATGTTATCTGGTTTACTAGCCTAGAGAAGCAGAATAACAGCGATGGGGAGAACAGTCTCATAAGCTAAACAGCTGGGTACAAGTGAAGCTCTGCTCTTACTAACTCCTGCCTCCATTTTCTTATCTGTGAAATGGTCAGAATGATAATAATAGTACTTTCCTCATGGGGTAGATGAACTGATTAACGAATTACATGAATTATTACTCATAAGACACTTAGGACAGCACTGACTTTCCATGTTTAATAATCTACCTTTAGGGCTTCCCTGGTGGTGCAGGGGTTAAGAATCCGCCTGCCAATGCAGGGGACACGGGTTCGAGCCCTGGTCCGGGAAGATCCCACAGGCCGCAGAGCAACTAAGCCCATGCGTCACAACTACTGAGCCTGCGCTCTAGAGCCCGCGAGCCACCACTACTGAAGCCTGCCCACCTAGAGCCCGTGCTTTGCAACAAGAGAAGCCACCGCAATAAGAAGTTCGTGCACTGCAACGAAGAGTAGCCCCCGCTCGCCACAACTAGAGAAAGCCCGCGCTCAGCAAGGAAGACCCAACGCGGCCAAAAATAAATAAATAAATTTATTTGAAAAAATAATAATAAATCTACTTTTATGTTCACAGCATACTTGTGAGATAGTATGACAATGCTCAATTTACAGATGAAGTAACTGAAATTCAGAGATGTGAGGCAATTTGCTCAAGGTCACAAAGTTAATAGTGCAGGAGGTATTTGAACTCAGGAATGCTCCAAGTACAGCCCAACATTAAATTCCTGGCATTATTCAATCCTGAGCTCCCATGATGTGTCAGGCACTGCAGAGAAAGCGAAGAACTAGAAGATGAGGTCCTGTTTGTTTTAGGGAAAAGAGGGGAGCCCAAAACAACCAAACAGATGAAGAAAATTTCAGACAGTGACAATGCAATGAAGACAATGAAACAGACTGACGTCAATAGGCAAAAACGGAAAATGACCCAAATGTTCATCAACAGGAGAATGAACACACAAATGGCAGTAATATATCCATACAATGGAATAGCAGGGAATGAAATTCTGACACACGTAACAACGTGGATGAATCTCAAAATCATTATGCTGGGCGAAAAAAAGCACGTGCAAAATACTACATGCCGTATGATTCTATTTACATCACTCTAGAGAATGCAAATGAATCTATATTGACAAAAAACGATCCAGTGGCTGCCTAGGGCTGAGGGCAGAGAGAAGGATGGGCTGACTGCCCAGAGGAAACTTCTGGAGTGAAGGAAATACTCTGTTTCCTGATTGTGGTGGCTGTTTCATGGGTGTATACATATAACGAAAGCCATCAAACTGCACATTTTAAATGGATACAGTTTCCTGCACATTAATTAAGCCCCAGTCAAGTTGATTTTAAAACATGGAATAGTGACTGTGCAGGTTGGTAGGGCAGGGCTACTTTAGGTCTCTCGAACAGAATGAAATTTGTGCTGAGAATGTAATGATGTTCAAGCGGTAAGAGATCTAGTCCAAGGGCACCCAAATATTCTCAACCCACGGCAAGCCAAGGGCAGGGGGCATCTGGTCCCTGATGCAATGAGGAGGTGCAGTGTCTAAAAAGAACTTAAAAATAAGAGTAAGGCCCACTTAAGAAATTTCATTACCACCATGCACCGGCAATTCTAAACAATATCAGTGACAGAATACTCTTCCCTGCTCAAGCAGACCACTCCTACAACCAGTGTTTTCGGTAATGGTCCATGGGATCAGAAAATTCTGTGTGGCATAGAGTTAACCTTAATTTTTTTTGAGTACAGTGGTAAACCATGATTTTAAAATATGTCTCATAAGGCTTTCCTGGTGGCGCAGTGGTTAAGAATCCGCCTGCCAATGCAAGGGACACGGGTTCGGGCCCTGATCTGGGAAGATCTCACATGCCGCCGAGCAACTAAGGTCGTGCGCCACAACTACTGAGCCTGCGCGCTAGAGCCCGTGAGCCACAACTACGGAGCCCGCGTGCCACAACTACTGAAGGCCGCGCACCTAGAGCCCGTGCTCCGCAACAAGCGAAGCCACCGCAATGAGAAGCCCGCGCACCGCAACAAAGAGTAGCCCCCGCTCACCGCAACTAGAGAAAGCCCGCGCTAGAGAAAGCCCGCGCGCAGCAACGAAGACCCAAAGCAGCCAAAAATAAATAAATAAAATTAATTAATTAATTTTAAAAAATATGTCTCATAAGCTTTTATCGTACCTATTACAATTTCCTTCACAGTGCCCTGCCTTTGCGACTTTTTCATTGACTTTTATTGAAATTAGACTTGAATAGCTCAATTCCCATCTTGTACATGGGATACCCAGCCCATCTGGGTCCCTAATGGTCATGTCAGATCCTGCTGGCCAACCAGCTCACAAATGCCAGCGAATTCAGGAAAACTGTTATTTGTTTTTCTAATTTTTATTTTAGTTTTGTTGCGTTTGACTGAAAATCTCCTGCAGACCATATTCTGGGATCAAGCACCTGGCATCTGCTCCAAACCATGCATTCAGTGACTAACTCCTCATTTTTACCAATGAAGAAACGGAGACCCAGAGATATTAAATCATTTCCATTATGGAACAGCTAAGACCAGGATTCAGGTTAGACTTTTGCCATCCACCACACTGCCCCCACTGCATATTTACTGAACACCTTCTACATGCCGGGCGCTGTGCAGGAAGAGACAGCCCATAGAAGATCTGAAAGAAATGGTCTCTGCCCTTTAGAAGTGTAGTCTTAGCATCCAAGACTAAAAAGGCATGAATGCACCAGGGAAATGTATTCAATTGCTGAGCACCTATTATACAAGACACTGAGCTGGACGCTGTGATAATAACTGACGTGGATCAGGGGTTCCCGTGCAACCATCCCACTTCACACCTGTGTCTTATTTGACCCTCCCAGCAGCATTACTAAGTAGTAATATCAGAATCCCACTTTTCAGAGAAAAAACTGCTGTAAAGGAATGTTAAGTAGCTTGCCTAAGGTCACACAGCTAGGAGTGGAAGCGCTGGGCTTTTCCTGGGTCTGTCAGACTCCAGAGCCAGAGCTCTTATCCAATGTTCTGCCCAGAATCACTATTATCATGCAGAAGGGATATTAAGAGAATAGCACCTGCACTTACCCTTAAGGTAACCGTAGGCTAGTAGGGGGTAAGGCTTGCCTGCTTCATCACCACAACTCCTGCTCACAGAGGCTACACCCAGGCTGCGCGGTACAGGCAGTCTGGACCAGCCAAGTCCAAGGTAGAAAGAGAATTGCCATTTTGGATCTCCCCCTTAGCAGGCTTGGCCTCCATATGGTCCCAGAGTGACATGGGGAACACACAACAGCTCAGCTTAAGAGACTTAGAGCACTGTATGGCATCATAAAAGGCTGGCTCAAAGGAACCAATTTTAACAAAGATTTGTATAGGTCTTTCATACTGTAACGTTCAACACAATCCCCTCCCACTTCAACCACCTGTCTGGCACCCTAATACCATACACACACACATAATAAACTACAAGCATATTTTCAAGAGAGACAAAAAAAAAAGCCCAAGAACTTACAGGTTATCTAAATGTGGTCATCAATTTTGCCAAACTGAACACCAAGATATACGGTCTCACTGGAAGAGCATATTTAAAATCAGGGCTGTCCTTGAACATGAGAATTACATGGGGATATATATGGCTGTCATAAAGCTAGATCGCTATAAACACACATCATTTTCTTCTTCTGGAAGTGAAGAATGGCTCCTAAGGTTTTGAGAAAATAAACACCAGTGGATGTTTTTTTTTAACCAAGTGGTTGATTGCTCAGAATAGGTACCAAATATCTGAGGGCGAAAGTTTATGTCAAAGACTTCAAAGGAGAAGCCTACACTTCATACTCAGTATGAATCTTGAATTACACCCTTATAGCAAAAACAAGCATCCTCAATATCAGTATACAGACCCCTCAAATCTTAGTCCCAACATGCTTTTCTAGTTTTTCTCCCTATTCCTCCCTCTCTGCCTCAACCAGACTACTGCCATGCCTGGGATCTTGTAGGCACTTAACTAAAAGTTGTAGGAAGAAAAGAAGGAAGGAAGGGAAGGGAAGGAGGGAGGAAAGTAGGAGAGAATGAACAAATGAAATAGTAAATATAATCAGGGCTTAAATGAACTCATGCTATCTCCCTCCTCCCCTCTATGAAATCCTATTCTATATAAAGGCTCCCATAAACTCAGATCAAAGTATCATTTGAATATGACACAAGAAGCTTCTAACTAGCCCAGAGCAGTGTTTTTCCATTCTGACAGCACATTAGAATTATCCAGTGAGCTTTCAAAAAACAATAATGCCAGGGCCCCACCCCAGAAAATATGATTTAGTTGAACTGGAGTGAGGCCCAGGCCGCGGTGCTTTTTTTCTAATGTGCAGACAGGGTTGAGCATTTCTGATACAGCCCAACCCCCTCAGAGGTCCAGAGAGTTGATGTTACTTCTCCAAGGCCAGAGAGCTGGTGGGTGACAGAGGCAGGACAGGAACTCAGAGCATCACTGAGTCACTTTAGCCTTTATCAGCTCTTGATCTCATGAAATTCTTCCTGCTCTCTTACATCTCTCAGACTACAGTTTTTCTAATTCATGTGCCAGGTGCCAGGTACATGGCAGTGAGCAAAACAGCCAGTTTGCTCTCATCTCGGCCTCAGCAGGAAGAGCCCATATACCTGGAGGCCTTTCTCAATCTGGATCATGCTGTCTACTTTGTGAGTTTCTTGGTACCAGGAGCCATGAGTTAGTTATTCATCTTTGGAGCTGCAGGGCCTAGCATGTAGCCTGGTACGGGGTCAGATCTTATGACAGTTTGATGAATAAATAAATGAATGCAAGTGATTCCTGAATCCCCTTACATGGAATAAAAAAAAAGAAAAAACAGAAAACTGTCAAGAAGACCCCTTGTATGCGTCAGGACTTTCTCAATTTTATGTCAGAGAAATCCAACTTTTTAATTTTTTGAGGCAAAAGAGGGTATTTATTTGCTCATAACTGGCAAAGGCTAGTGTGCAGAATCCCAGAGCTCAATCCGTGTCATGAGGGCTCTATCTCTCTTCTCAGCTCCCAGCTTAGTTTGTACCATCTTGGCTTCATGCTTAATTCAGGACCTTTCCAATATTCCCAGTATTCCCAGGTTCATATCGTCTCATTTTAGCAATCCCAACAATGACCACATATCATTCCCAGGGAAGACTCTGAGGGCCCTGTCCAACCATCCCTGAACCAAACACTTTGGCTGGTGAAAAGTGTTCTCTGATTGGTCAGCCTGGCTCACAAGCTCACCCAGGGGCGGTCGGCAGGGTACCACTACTGTCAACCTCACCAAGAACACATGAAACTGGCAAGGAGTCCCCCTTAGGAACCAGAAGAAGGAGACAGGAAAGTGTGCCGGACCGCCATGGTCTTCTATCTTTCCATCTTTCTGCTCCATCATCCTACTTGGCATGATGGCTTTCATCCTCATCCATGCAACTTCATGGATACAAGATAGGTGCCACAGACCTAAATGTTATGATGTCTTCAAGGCAGGAAGAAAGGGAGAGGGGCAGCCCTAGCCTTATCTGTCACTTTTATCAAGAAAGCAGGGACTTTCCTGGTGGCACAATGGTTAAGAATCCACCTACCAATGCAGGGGACACGGGTTCGAGCCCTGGTCTGGGAAGATCCCACATGCCACGGAGCAACTAAGCCCGTGCACCACAACTACTGAGCCTGTGCTCTAGAGCCCGCGAGCCACAACTACTGAGCCCACATGCCACAACTACTGAAGCCCGTGCACCTAGAGCCCATGCTCCTCAACAAGAGAAGCCACCGCAATGAGAAGCCTGCCCACTGCAACGAGTAGCCCCCGCTTGCCACAACTAGAGAAAGCCCGCGTGCAGCAACGAAGACCCAACGCAGCCAAAAATAAAAATAATTTAATTAATTAATTAATTAAAATAAAAGAAAGCAAAAACTTTCCCAGAAACACCCCAAGAAGACTTCCCTTAACATCACTGGCCAGCACTGGACAACTCTGCTACCCCCAGCTGCAAAGAAGGCTAGAAAATCTAGTTTTAACAAACTGGAGTTGAATTTCATGACTAGCTGGGATCAATACTAATTTCTCCTCCACCCTGTACTCTCCCTCCCCAGGGTTAATTACTCTTGCCCTGAGTCCCCATAGCATACCGGGCCTCCCTTATCAAAGAGACATATGCACGGTACAGCAATTGCTTGTTTTTCCAGCCCTACCCCTCGCTAGGATTTCTAAAGACTTCTATCTTATTCATAGTTGTATCCCCAACCTTTAGCACAGTGCCCAGCTTCAATCCACCAATATTTTATGACTGTCTACCACGTGTCAGGCCCTGTGCAGATAAGTAGGCTCTCAGTGAACACATCTTGTATGCATGGATGAATGGAGGTGTGGATGGGGGGTGGGTAGATAGTGGATGGAAGAAAGGTGGATGGATGGTGGATGGATGTATAGATGGATGGATGGATGGATGGGTGGGTGGATGCATGGATGGGTGGGTGGATGTTGTTTAGATGGCTGGAGGGTACATGGTGGGTAGCTATCATCACTGTCCAGTGGCTCCACCCCGAGCAGCCTGAGGCTCCCTTGTCCTCTTCTCACCCCTCTCACCCTAGGCTGTCATTTCACCTACCTGAAAGCCTTCTCATTTCACATGGAACCATCAGATGGTCCCTCTTGGTCCTCAGGCAACAGCTAATACCTTCCCTTCCTTCTGCCACCCAGCATCCAGCTGAATCTTGAATCAACACCAGTCAAGTGGGTGTGAACGGAAGGAGACTACTCATTTTTTGCTATTATTTACCTCTGAGTGTGTGCATTCCAACTGCTTCCTCTCTCTCTCTCTCTCTCCCTCCCTCCCGCCCGTCTCCTCTTCCTTCTCCACTTCTTGGGAACTGGTTCAACCAGAGTACACCAGCTCATCTGCATCTGGCCTCACAGGACAGGCAGGAGGAAGCGGCGGAGGAGGAGCGGGCGGGCGGGCGGCCAGGAGCTGCAGCGGCTGCCACGTGAGCGCACAGCCGGGGCTGCGCCGCGCCGCGCCGCCCGGGACGCCAATGCCGGGCCGGCGGCGCGCGGGGCTTGCTCATGAGGCCTCTGCCGAGCCGGAGGAGGAAGAGCCACGGCCTGTCGCTGGGAGTCTTCGCCCTCTGCTTGGCCGCTGCCCGCTGTCTGCAGAGTAAGCAAGGGCCGGACCGGGCGGGGGGCGGGGGGCGCGGGGCGACCCACAGCTTTCCGCGGGGCTGGGCGCGGCCTGGAGCGGGGACCCGGCCCGGCGAGGATCCCTAAGGCCGGCTCCCGGGTCACTCTGGATACGCGCCCCGCCCCGGGCGTTATCAGAGCCGGAAGGCGCCCGGAAGATAACCTGCGCGGCCCGGTGGCCGCCTCCTCTGCAGCATTTTTTATTTCTTTTTCCTGGAATAACCAGACTGCAGCCCAGGCATCCGAGACCCCCCAGGGCACACGGGCCCCGCCCCCTACTGCGGGAACCCTCCCCCTCTCCTTCCCGCGCCTTCCCCGGTCCCCGGCGCTGCGCTGGTCCCTGGTGCTGTAGGCCTCCCCACCTCTCAGAGGAACCCCCAGCAGACTGTCTCGAAGAGGAGGGGTTGTAGGGGTTTGGGTTGGGTGTTGGGGCCTGAATCCCTCAGGCCGGCGGTGATCCTCACCGCTCTGCCCGGAGCTGAGGGTTTGGATGGGCTGTCCCCGGAATCCCCCGGCTTGGTGAGTCTCATGTAACGCACAGCCCCACAGACCACCATGGACCCAAACCACAGATTTGAATGCAGTTCTGCTTTCTCATTTAATCGTGATCCTTATGACCATTCTCATTTTACAGATTAGTCATCTGAAGTGTGGAGACTGACCAGTGCAGGGCCACTGGCGGTGGGAGGGTCTATAGTAAGGGGCGGTGCTTACTAAGCACGTTTGCGCTCACTGCCCCCGGGGCTTGACAACACTTCTTTCATTGAATCCTCGGAGCAACCCTATGAAAAAAGTGCCACTCTCATCCCTGTTTCACAAGTGAGGAAACTGATGCACAGCCGTCACCAGCTAGGCCGTGGTGGAGTTAGGATTTAACCCTGGGCAATCTAGCACGCTTGACCTTTACGCCTCTCTAGCTAGAGCCCAGCTGCAGATCTCAGAAACCCAAAAGGACTGGGAGGGGGGCATGTGCCTCTGGCTGTCTGTGGAGCAAGGAATAGCCAGCTAGTCCATCAGGTGGGTGGGTGTGTTTGGCCTTGCAGTGACCTTTTCTATCATTTTTCAACCCTTCAACATGTGTTTCCAATCAGGCATTCTCATGCAACATCTGTACAGCTGTCCCAGGCATTCAAGGACCAACGATTCACCACAGTGTATACTTCATCTATTCACTCACTCATTCGTGGCACCCTCTGCTTCCAGGAAGCAGGCCACAGTCGTACTGGGGCTACCATGGTTCCCAGTCCTGTCCTCAGACGAGCAGACAAGAGTGCCGGCTTGGAGCGGCGCGTCCTGAGAGGCAGGGAGTGCCAAAGTTCTGGAAGCCCTAGAGGCTCAGGGGAATGAGGCCAAGCCTCCCAAAGGGAGCTGCACCTACCCACTGACAGATGGACAGGAGCAGCCACGGGAAGGGGCAGAGGGAACACAGCACGTCCTAGGTAAAGAGGGAGTACATGCAAAACCAGGAGGAAGGGTCAAAGTTTTGCAGTTCTCCATTGAATAGTGACTCCTGCAAAGCTGTAAACTCCAGGAAGACAGATTCCCAGCGCTTGTCCAGTGCCAGCCAGAGTCTACCCCTTAAGGATAGTGAGTGGGTGTGCACCTGCCTGATGGGGGCCTGTGCTTCCGCGCCAGCACTGATGATGTAGAGGGGGCCTCCTCCCCGTCACCAGCTCCCTCCATTCTCTGCCTCTTCAGGCTCTGCCCAAAGCTTCCACCCAGAAAGTCAGATATTCATCATTTACACTGAAGTCTGTGTGAAAGCATGCTCCACAAACACAAACACACAAACACCCTGCATTTGAGGCCTTTTCTCTATAAACGGGACTGTTATGGACTGAATGTTTGTGTCCCCCTGAAATTCACATGTTGAAACCTCAGCCCCCAATGTGATGCTGTTTGGAGGTGGAGGCTTTGGAAGGCAGTTGGGTTTAGAGGTCATGATGGTGGGGCCTCCACGATGGGGGTAGTGTCCTTATAAGAAGAGGAAGAGACACCAGAGATCCCTCTCTCTATCTCTTTCTGCCACATGAGGACAAAGCAAGATGGCAGCTCTCTGCAAGCCAGGAAGAGAGTCCTCCAAATCTGCCATCACCTTGATCTTGACGTCCCAGCTTCCAGAACTATGCTGTTTAAGGCACCCAGTCTATGGTATTCTGTGATAGCAGCCCAAGCTAAGACAGAAATTGGTACCGAGAAGTAAAGTGCTGCTGTAACCAATACCCAGAAATGTGGAAGCAGCTTTGGGACTGAGTAATGGGTAGAAGCGGAAGAGTTTTGAAGTACATGCTAGAAATATGGACTCTAAGGGCCATTCTGGTCAGGTTTCAGATGGAAATGAGGAACATGTTACTGGACAACAGAGAAAAGGTGATCCTTGTTAGAAAGTGGCAAAGAACTTGGCTGAGCTATGTTCATGTTCTAGTGTTCTGTGGAAGGTAGAGCTTGGGAGTGATGAGAAATTAGATATTTAGCTGAGGAGATATTAAGCAGTGTCGAAGGAGCAACTTGGTCCCTCCTGTCTGCTTATAGTAACATGCAAGAAGGGAGAAATGACTTGAAGGAGGAATTCTTAAGCAAAAAGGAACTAGAACTTAAAGATGTGGAAAATTCTCAGCCTATCTGTGTTAGGAAAAAAGAGAGCGTGTTCAGAAGAGAAGACGTAGATTGCGGCCAAACACTGATAAGATTAGCCTGGGTGTGAACCACGGGCCTAATCAGCCACTCCAGCAGAAACAACTCCAGTGAAACTGAAGAGGGTGAAGACAGAATGGAATGAGGGAAGGCTGTCAGATTTGATAGACCCTACAGGGCTGACTGTATTATCGCTGTTTAGCTGTGTACACTATTTTTCAGGCTAAGAAAAGAATGACTCTGAGGACAATTCAGCCAGCATCAGAGCTGTCTCCTCGGTTTCAAAAGACGGGGGTGGGGCATTGCCTTAGTTTCAACAGGCAAGATGGAGGCCTTGCAGAGTCTCCCGGGGACATGGAAATGCCCAGCAGAGCTGCAGGGGTGAGGGTGCACCCCTGTCTCAGTGGGTCCTAAAGGCAGAGCATTGAACCAAAGAGCTAACGGCATTTACCTTGCTAGGTTTTGGGCTCACTTGGGACCCGTCACTCCTTCTTACTTCTGATTTCTTCTTTTTGCAGTGGGAATGTCTATCCCATGCTTGTCCCACCACTGCATTTTGGAAGTACATAACTTACCTGGTTTCACAGGTTCACAGCTGGAGAGTAATTTTCTTTTAAGATGAATCATACCCCAAGTCTCTGAAAGGAGTTAAGACTTTTGGAGTTGTTGGGATGGAATGAATGTATTTTGCATGCAAGAATTCATTGCATGAATTTTTGAGGGCCAAGGGCAGGATGTTATGGACTGAATGTTTGTGTCCCCCAGAAATTCATATGTTGAAGCCCTAACTCCCAATATAATGGTACTTGGAGGTGGGTGGGACCTTTCGGAGGCAATTAAGTTGAGATGAGGTCATGAGGGTGGGTCTTCCATGAGGAGATTAGTGTCTTTATAATAAGAGGAAGAGACCAGCGCTCCCTCTCTCTACATGTGAGGATACAGCAGGAAGGTGGCCATCTGCAAGACGGGAAGAGGGTCCTCACCGAGAACTGAGTCTGTTGGCACCTTGACCTTGGACTTCTCAGCCTCCACAGCTGTGAGAAGTAAATGTCTGTTGTTTAGGCCCCCCAGTTTTTGGTATTTTGTTATAACAGCTCAAGCTGAATAAGACAGGGACTTAAAGGCATATCCCCTCTGAAAGCTGGCAGGCCTCCCGCACCTGGCCAAGGTGGACGCTTTTCTAGGACCCTTGTTCATTTCTTTTCTCAGCTCTCAACATGGGAAGTTATCCATCAGGCCTCCTCCTCATCAGTGCGCCCGCTCATTTGGAAGCAGATGATCCAAGACTCAAGCAGGAAAGTTTTGGGGTTTTTTGTTGTTGGTTTTTTTGTTTGTTTGTTTTTAATTGAAGTATAGTTGATTTACAATGTTGTGTTCATTTCTGCCATACAGCTAAGTGATTCATATATATATATATTCTTTTTTAAGTATTCTTTTCCATTCGGGTTTATCATAGGATATTGAGTATATTTCCCTGTGCTATACAGTAGGACCTGTTGTTAAGTAGGAAAGTTTAGCTAATGGCCCGGGCCAAGTCAGCTTGCTTCCTGTGCTCCAACCCCAGCTTCTAAAAAGCAGCCCACTCCCCCAGCATGCGCACACAGCCACACATGTGCACACACACGAGTGCCCTTTAACATCCCCACCTTACCAGGGTGGAGCCAGGGATGGAGGAGCTAGCCCCACTGAGTCACTCATGGCCCAGTGCCCAGTAGCACAGAGGAGCAGCGTGGGGGCTGAGCCTCGGTCTGGGGAGGGAGTTGATAGGCCAAAGCGGCCACAGCCAGATGGAGCTATGGGTTCTGGCTTAGCTGGAGCTGCCATGGGAGGGGAGGGAGAGCCGGTGTTGGAGGTATCCCCTGGAGACCCCGGGGAGACACCGGGATCCATCATGCCAGGACAAGGCCCCACTGGTCACCTATGCGGCCGTCCACAGTTACTAAGCAGTTATGATGTATCGGGCTCTGCACTGGCCCAGGTGAAACAAATGAGGCGTGGTCTCTCTCTGCACTGTCCTCTCTGATTTATAGACAATGGTCTTGCATACCTATAAAGGTACCCACCCAAAAGAGTGGTGCTTGGGTGTGCTTTTAAAAATGCAATAAAAAAAAAATGCAGTCATGCTGTGCTTGTTACTCAGCAACTTACTTTTTACAGCAATTTATTTATTTATTTATTTTTGGCCATGCCACACCGTTTGTGGGATCTTAGGTCCCTGACCAGGGATTGAACCCAGGCCTTTGTCAGCGAGAGCGCCGAGTCCTAACCGCTGGACCGCCAGAGAATTCCCTTCTTACAGCAGTTTTTGATCTCTGTCCATGTTGATAGCCTAGATCTTGCTCCTTCCTCTCAACTGCTATCCGTATGTCATTGTATCCACCTGCTGCTTCTTCCTTAGCTAGCCCCCTTCTGATGGACATGTCAGCATTCAGATTTTAGCCCTCCCTGCGGGGAGAACAGAGCCCTAATACAGGGTGCGGAGTGCAGTGCTATTGATATGCACATCGTATGGAGGATGAGGAAGGCCAGGGGCCACCTCCAGGCTGACAGGTACCCCCTGCACACACACCTCCTCCCCTTGGGGGTAGTGCTCAAAAAATGCCTGGGGGATTACACTGAAGCTATTGAGGGAGGGGCAGAATCAACCAGAAAGTCACCCAAATTTCTTCATTTCTGGTCTCCAAGGGAGTCCTGAGTATATTCTCTGCTGGTCTGGGAAGGGGCTGCAGTCAGGAGACTCTCCTTTCTCCGTTGTCCCCAGGACTTAAGGACACCTATTTATTTCATCTGCTCTAAGACTTTTTTTTTTACTTTTAATATTCCGATATATCTAAAGTCAAGATGCATGTTATAAATAAATAACTTTGCTGTAATCTCTGTCAGCCTGGACTGAAATTGAGTCCTTCCCGAATGTGTGTTGCTTCTGTCAGTCACCGTCACTGGGAAGCATCCTCCTACCTGGGGAACGGGAATGAAGAAGGTGAGGTTGAGTCTTGAAAGATGAGTAAGGGTATACAGCAGGACAGGGTGGAGAAGAGAGTTTTAGGCATACAGCAAGCGCTCAAAAACTAGGTTCAGGACTTCCCTGGTGGTGCAGTGGTTAAGAATCCGCCTGCCAATGCAGGGGACACAGGTTCGAGCCCTGGTCTGGGAGGATCCCACTTGCCGTGGAGCAGCTAGGCCCGTGCGCCACAGCTACTGAGCCTGCGCTCTAGAGCCCGTGAGCCACAACTGCTGAGCCCGTGTGCCACAACCACGGAAGCCCGTGCGCCTAGAGGCTGTGCTCTGCAGCAAGAGAGGCCACCGCAGTGAGAAGCCCCCGTACCGCAACCAGAGAAAGCCTGCGCGCAGCAACAAAACCCCATCCAAAAAAGAAAAAAGTAAAAAAAAAACCCTAGGTTCATGCATCCTCTTGGGGCCTGGCAGGGTCTGGGTGTGCTAAGCGAAGGAAGAGGAAGTGGGGAAGTGGGAGAGTTGCCTTGGTAGGCACCTACTGGAAACTTAACTGGTCCCCCACTCAGAGACCCCACTGACACTGCACCCCCGTAGCCTGTGCTCTCAAACACTGGGCTGCCTGCACCTGGGTTTTCCCTGGAACACAGTCTCAGGGTCAGAAAGTATTTACTTACCTAGCAGAAATTGGAGTGGGAGAGAGGCATCATTGGCAAGTATGAATTTGGGCAATGATTTTCTCCCGTAACTGGTTTGCTGGGCTGGGAAGGCACCGGTCAGCCCTGTGGGCAAAGGGGAAAGGACACACTGGACCGTAAAGCGAGCACAGAACATTCCTGCTGTTTACTGTGGTCCAGGGAGCACAGTGGCCTTTCCCCTGCTGAGGCACATCCCTAGGGGCAGCTCAGGCCAGTGACATGCTAATCCCAGAGGAGCCCCGCTGCTCTGGGGCTTCCTGGGGAGTCCCCAGCTGGGAAGGGGCAGGGCCTGAGGGGCTGGTTCCAGTCCCATGCTGGCAGTAAGCCCTGTATATGGGGTCACCTTCATTCTCTCAGAGCACAGGGCCAGGAGGGTGGGCTGTTTAGTGGTTCTCAGCCAAGGCTGCACATGAGAACCTCCTGGAGGGCTTGTAAGACCTACAGATGCCCACACCCTAACCCAGATGGTTACATCTGTCTCTTTGAGGGCAGGACCTAACACTGTTTCAAGTTAGGCTCCTGGGGTGACTCTAATGTGTGGCCAGGCAGAGAGTTCCTGGACTAGACCATCTCCATGTCCCCTCCATTCATCTTATCTTGAGGAAAGAGCTGGGCATGAACAGTGCACCTTTCTCCCATCTTCTGTTCTCAGAACACCCAGCATTGAATGCAGAGGAGTCTCGCTTATGCCTTATTAGTAGTTTAATCCTGACAAACCCATGATACTCTGCCACCGGGCTTAGGTCAAGAGAGAAGGCTGCTTTGCTCTGAAGTTTGGTTTGGTTCAGTAAATGGTTCCTGAGCACCTACTGTGTTGGGAGCACCATGCCAGGAGCCAGGGGTACTCAGCACGGTCCCTGCAGTGGGGGGAATCACATGACCCAGAGGGGAGGTCAGATCCTACCCAGATGATTTGAGGTCAGATGCCCAGGGAGTACTGAGAAAAGCATTTAGCTCAGCTGAGAGTTAGAAGGAGTCTTCTCAAAGAAGAAGCCTCGAAGGCAAAGTAGGAGGAAGCCAGGTGAGCCGGGAGGTGGAGGAAGGTTCTGAGCGACAGGAAATAATGAGCACAGACACCGCACCGCCACCTTCTCGCTCTTGGGGCCAGTAGTGGGTGACAATTCTTTAGTCAAGTCAGGTTTTTCAGCTCTGGTCAATTTCTTCATATTCAATCTGATAAGTTGTCTTAACAGTTAAAGGACTGGGGCTTGGGAAGGTCTTGGATCTTAAGTGCTGGAATATTTCCTCTGATAGACTCTTACACTAGTGCCAGGGGATCAGGAGGGAGATGTGGGTCCCTCGGCACCAGACACTGGCCAGGGGACCTAACGTGAGCCTTCTCTGGCTGTTTGCCCTTCTGTCCGATTGCAGTATCCCCACCCCAGGCTCACTGTGGGACTGGAGCACATTCCTTTTGGAGGCCAATGCCCCAAAGCAGAACACCAGACCCTCTCTTCCTTCTTGCCATCAAGCAGGCCTTCTGCATACTCTGGGATGGGAGTTCAGGAGTCCTTGAACCAGAGCTTGTTATGTCAGGTAGACTGTCCATTCAGTTTGACAGCCCCAGTTTGAATGAGCCATCCGTCATGTCACACACGGCTGGGGTGCTGGCGGTTCGCACCTAAGTGTGTGCTCGCCTGCTCCTTCTAGCGGGGGAGATGGGCAGTCACTCATCCAACACGAACGCAAAGCCAGCTGTGGGAGCCGAGTAGGGCCTGGCAGAGGAGTGACATTTAAGATGGGCCTTTAGGAGTGAGCAGAAGGCTGAGAATGGGGATGGGTGATCTGAGCTGAGCTAGAGGGAGTAAGCCACAGTGGGGAGTGGTCCACAGTTTGGTGCAACTGGAATTGAGGGATGGCAAGGAGTCTTGGGAGATGGGGAAGGAAAAGAAGGTTGAGGCGAGACTTTTTAGGTCTTTCAGAACCAGGAGAGACCCAGCAAGATGTGTAGTTTAGAAAGATCACTAATAATAGCCTCTAGCCAACTGAAGAGAAGAAAAGCCAGTACCTCCTTTTATAATTGTTAATAACAATGACAAGGCAATAATATCTGTGACTGTTTATTGAACACCACATACTTTGTGCCAAGCACTGTAACAGCTGCTTTTCCATGCAACTTCACAGTAATCCTGCAAATAGGTATTATTAGGCCCCATTTTATAGATGGGGAAACTGAGGCTCAGAGAGGTTGAGAGACTTGCCTAAAGACATTCATTCTTTCATCAGGTGTTTATGGGAAGCCCAAAGTGCCAGGCACTGTGCCAGGCTTGGGGGAGTCAATGAAGAACAAGATAGACCAGCCCCTGTGTTTATAGCTGAAAGTTGATCTGGGACGATGGAGCATTAATTAAGAGAAATTACAATGGACAGGGATAGGTTGATAGAGAGGGACAGAGAGCCATGGGAACCCAGAGCTGGGACCCCTAACCTGGTGTTGAGGGACTATGGAAGGCTTCCTGGAAGAAGTGATGTTTAAACTAAGACCTGTAGGATGAAGAGGGATTGGCCCTTTAGTCTCGTTGAAGGAGGAGCTTTGTACTCTAACTGTGGTACCCAGTCACATGTGTGCCCGAATTATCTTTTGATCACTTGACACCCCTCTTCCAAGAGCCTTCAGGCATCCTGTAAAAAGAATTGTTGGGAGGTCAGCCACCTCATTTCCTCCTTCATCCTCCTGTTCCACACAGTGGAACAGCTGTTGATCCAGGGTGATCTCCTGTTCCACACAGAAGTGGAACATTTCCACAGAAGTGTCTGAGGAGCACCCCTCCTCCTGGTTCCCCCGGCTGGCCACTGACTCAGGCCCACCATAAGTCCTGCAGCCCAGATCTGCAGAGGTAAAACCCAGCAGCACCCCATCCCCCAAGCTTGGGCAGGGCCAGGCAGCCACCTTTGCCATACCTGGCTTCCTTGACATCCGAGTAGAAACACAGCAGTGACTTGACCATAGCCTGTGACCATTCAGAAAAGTGTTTGGCTTTCTAGCAAGGGTGGCTCTTGCTTAAGTCAGAAAGATTCCGGAAGGAATTCCACAGGGAGGAGTTTTGGGTTACCCAATCTCTTGCCACACCTCCACAAGTGGATCACAGATTTACAAACGCTGATTCAAGTTCTATACGTGTTACGTAATTTGGGCTGGAAGAACGAGCGTCCTTCACTCAACACTCCAGCTCCCAGTCTCAGATCTACTGCTTCAGTCCCTGGTACAACTCCAGCTTCTGCTTACACACCCATGAGGATGGGGAGCTCACTACCTCAATAAGCAGCTCAGTGCATCTTCAAAGAATTCTCGTTCTTTGAAGAATAATCGTTCAATAATGATTGAATGGGCACCAAGTGTTAGGAACTGTGATAAGCTCCTTATATGTCTTGCCTCCCTTAAACTTCATTCTGCTGCCGGAGGTGGGCACGACCCTATTATAGTATACTTATTTCATTGGTACGGTAACAGAGAGTGAAAGAAACAAATTTACCCCACGTCACACAGCTGGTATTGGCAGACTTAAACGTTGAGGATAAGTCTGCCTGACTCCAGGTCTATGAATGCACGCGTTATACACACACGCTCTCAGTTCTCTTCACCGGAACCCATCTTCTTTCGATCTTTACACACTGGTCCTCGTTCTGGCAATGATTGGGTGTCTCAAGTCTTCCCTTCTCCAAGATGAGAAGTTCTGCAGCAGAGGCTCTTTCCCTGGCTGGCAGAAGTTGTATGAACTGTACTCGGGAAGGAGAGGAGGGGCCAGCTTTCAGGGATCCTAGCAGCATCCTCAGTGCCCCCTTTGCCCAAAGTTCTAAGGGCGTTGTCCTGGGACCAGCAGCAGCATTACCTAGGAACTTGTTAGCGATGCAAACTCTGGGGCCTCACCCCAGAGCTGCTGAATGAGAGACTAGGGATGGGGCCCAGCAATTGTTTCAGTAAGCCCTCCAGGTGATTCTGATGCAACTAAATGTTGAGAACCATTGCCTTAATAACATTGCAGAGAGTAGAGGAGGCAAAGGGAAATACTTAGGTCGCTCGTTCTTCCTCCCTAACCCAAAAGCATCTCTAGAAATAGGACCAGATGTAATAAAATTTGAGGGATGCCAGAAAGAGCCCATTTCCCCCAAATATCTTGCTGAAAGGCTGTCACAGGGCCTCAAACATTCCTTTTTCACACAATGGCCCTTCATTCCTTTGGTTTAGGTGTTGTTAAATGCCCCTAGGAAGTGGGTCTGGGCTTCAGCTGCTAACCCCTTAGTGCGGGTTCGTTCAGTGGTTTTCAGTCTTGGCTGTACGCTAGAATCATGTGGGGAATTTTAAAAATCACAGAGGCTTTGGTCTCACCCCCGAAGATTCTAAACTCACAGTCCAGGGTAGGATTTTTAAAAGCTTCCCCAAATGGTCTAATATTCAAAGATTGACAATAACTAGATTAGATCAGGTGGCTCCCCTTGGTCCAGTCTGCTGGCTGGGGAGGTGGGTTTGCCGGGCCTTCTCTGCGGGGCTCTGAGAAGAGATTGGGTGGAGCTGGTCAGATGCCAAAGGAGCTAATTACGGATTTGCATGTAGCGTGTGTGACTCCGGGCTGGTGCTCCATCAGTGTCAGTCCCCTTGACTTACTTTCCCGAATGCTTGTTGAATGGGGAGAGACTGGATTGAGTCTGGGTGAAAAATCAGAGAAGGGAGCTCCTGTGCCCCCTGGAATTGTTCCTGGCCGTCAAGCTC
The DNA here is from genome assembly GCF_039906515.1 of Pseudorca crassidens. Lineage (NCBI taxonomy): Eukaryota > Metazoa > Chordata > Mammalia > Artiodactyla > Delphinidae > Pseudorca > Pseudorca crassidens. Next base: position 70,516,928 of record NC_090304.1, on the reverse strand, counting down.
TCTCACCTACACTTTTTTTTCTTTTTTTTTTTTTTTTTGTGGTACGCGGGTCTCTCACTGTTGCGGCCTCTCCCATTGCGGAGCACAGGCTCCGGACGCGCAGGCCCAGTGGCCACGGCTCACGGACCCAGACGCTCCACGGCATGTGGGATCTTCCCGGACCGGGGCACGGACCCGTGTCCCCTGCATCGGCAGGCGCACTCTCAACCACTGCGCCACCAGGGAAGCCCTACATTTTTTTTTTTAATTGAATCTTTAACAGCCAAGCCATGATAATCCTTAATTACAAATGAGGAAATAGTGGCTCAGAGAGGGGAGGGGATTTGCGCAGTTGTTCAGCTGGGGCCTGGCGCAGCTGAAACAGTACCTGGGTCTTCGGATTCCAGGGCTTCCGCAGCCGGCATCTTCCCCTCCTCTGCCACCCTCTGTCCCCACAGGCAGGTGTGCCTTCCCGGCATCTGGGGAGAAGGGCGGCGTTTCCTCTCTGCCGGCAGAAAAGGAGCTGAGGAGAACATCGGGTGAGTGTGGTGGCCCAGGAGCCACAGGGCGTTGCAAGCAGGAGACGGTGCTCAGTGGTGTCCCAGGAGGACGAGGTCATCTGCTGGGAATGAGGAGGAATTTGGAGGTCAAAGAGATTGGAGGGACATAATAACCAGGGAGAAAGGAAGAGTGAATTTACGTGAACAATACATTAAGATGGGCAGTCCGGAGGGCCCTCTCGAATGTGCACCGGAAACCGTGTGCGCTGTTGTTCCGGAGAGTGTTGGCCGTGGGATGTTCTCCTGCCCTGCTGACTGCTCAGGTCTCAGGTCTGGGCAGAGAGGAAGTGAAGAGCTGTTGATCCAGGGTGAGGGTTTTGCTAGTAGATGTGATTAAAAGACAGAGGCCACTGGAGTTTGAAGAATCTTGGCAAGAGTGTTTGGGACATGATGGGCTATGGAACCCAGGCTGGAGAGGGAGGGATGTGAGAATGATGGATTGGGAAAGGTAGAGAGAGTTGGAGTGGAAGGACTGAGGAGGCCAGTGGGAGATGTTGAACAGTAAACAGGAAGGAGAGAAGGTTGTGGTCAGTGCAGGCTGCTCTACTGGAGACTGAGGTAGAGGGAGAATCTTCTTGTAGATGTTAGGAGAATAGAATTAGGAGAATCTCCTAATGCCAGAGGTATGTAGGATGACGCCATACTTTGCAGTAGAGTTGCTAACGTGTTTGAAGAGTGAAGAGGAGACTGGGGGAACAGAGCACTCACAATGACGAGGAGGCGAGAGGGTGAAACAAACTCAAGGGAAGAGGATTTTCCTGAAGCGGGTGGAGGAGTGATGGTCTAAACCAATGGTATCCAATAGAAATATAATGTGAGCCACACATGCAAGACATGTATAGACTTCTAAATTTTCTAGTGGTCACATTAAAAAAGAAACAGGCACAGTTAATTTTAATATATTTGGTTTTACCCAATATGTCTAAAATATTATTTCTACACATATATTCAATATAAAAAATTATTAATGAGATAGTTTACATTCTGTTTAACATGCTAAGTACCAAGTCTTCAAAATCTGGCGTGTATTTTACATGTAGAGCACATCTCAATTCGGACTAGCTAATTTCAAGTGCTCGGTAGCTACTGCAGCTTGCAGCTACCATATGGGAAAGCCCAGGTCTAGACTCTTGCTTCTTGTCACATCTGTCTCCCAAGTCCTTACCAGCACTGAGTGATGTGCTATTTTGGGAAACATACAAGAAGTGAAAAACTCCACCTCTATATTCAAATTGCCTTATCTTATTAGAGGCAGCTGTGGAGCAGTGAAAGGAGAGTTGGGTTCCAGTCTCAGCTCTGATTTTCTACTTGTCAGGGATTTGGACACTTAGAGTGTGACTCAGCCCCAGTTTCCTCATTTTTTTTAAATGAATAAATATACTGCTGGCTTAATAAGATTTTGATTATAAAACATTCTGATCACCAACTATCTTTTTTTTAAACTGAAGTATAGTTGATTTACAGTATTAGTTTCAGGTATATAACATTCAAAAATTTTATTGATTATAATCCAGTTATAGTTTAAAATATTGGCTCTATTCTCTGTGCTGTACAATATATCCTTGTAGCTTATTTATTTTATATACAGTACTTTGTATCTCTTAATCCCCTACCCCTATTTTGCCCCTCCCCCTGCCCTCTTCCCACTGGTAACCACTAGTTTGTTCTCTGTATCTGTGAGTGTTTCTGTGTTGTTATATTCACTAGTTTTATTTTTTAGATTCCACTTATAAGTGATACCATACAGTATTTGTCTTTCTCTATCTGACTTATTTCACTGAGCATGATACCCTCTAAGTCCATCCATGTTGTTGCAAGTGGCAAAATTTCATTCTTTTTTAGGGCTAATGTTCAATATAAACTATGTATTTATACCACATTTTCTTTATCCATTCATCTGTTGATGGACACTTAGGTTGCTTCCATATCTTGGCTATTATAAATAATGCTGCTATGAACATTGGGTGCATATACCTTTTCAAGTTATTGTTATTGTTTTCTTTGGATATATACCCAGGAGTGAAATTTCTGGATCATATGGTAGTTCTATTTTTAGTTTTTTGAGGAACCTCCATAGTGTTTTCCACAGTGGCTGCACCACTTGACGTTCCTGCCAACAGTGTCCAACAGTTCCCTTTTCTCCACATCCTCACCAACATTTGTTATTTGTAGTTTTTGATGATGGCCATTTGACAGGTGTGAGGTGATAGCTCATTGTGGGTTTTTTTAAATATATATATATTTATATTTATGTATTATTATTTCTTTTAATTAATTTATTTATTTTTGTCTGCGTTCAGTCTTCGTTGCTGCACACAGGCTTTCTCTAGTTGCGGCGAGCGGGGGCTCCTCTTCGTTGCAGTGCGTGGGCTTCTCATTGCGGAGGCTTCTCTTGTTGCAGAGCATGGGCTCTAGGAACCTGGGCTTCAGTAGTTGTGGCACGTGGGCTCAGTAGTTGTGGCTCGCGGGCTCTAGAGCGCAGGCTCAGTAGTTGTGGCGCATGGGCTTAGTTGCTCCGCAGCATGTGGGATCTTCCCAGACCAGGGCTCAAACCCGTGTCTCCTGCATTGGCAGGCGGATTCTTAACCACTGTGCCACCAGGGAAGTCCTCATTGTGATTTTGATTTACATTTCCCTGATTAGCCATGTTGAGCATATTTTCATGGGCCTATTGGCCTTCTGTGTGTCTTCTTTGGAAAAATGTCTATTTAAGTCTTCTGCCCATTTCTTAATTTGGTTGTTTGGGTTTTTTTTATAGTGAGTTGTATGAGCTGTTTATATATTTTGAATATTAACCCCTTATTGGTTATATCATTTGCAAATATTTTCTCCCATTCAGGTGTTTGTGTGTTTTTGGTTTTTTTTTTTTTTTTGTCAATGGTTTCCTTTGCTGTGCAAAAGCTATTGAGTTTACTTAGATCCTGTTAGTTTATTTTTGCTTTTGTTTCCTTTACCTTAGAAGACAAATCAAAGAAATGTTGCTATGTTTTATGTCAAATAGTGTTCTGCCTATGTTTTCTTCCAGGAGTTTTACAGTTTCAGGTCTTACATTTAGGTCTTTAATCCATTTTGAGTTTATTTTTGTGTATGGTGTAAGAAAATGTTCTGATTTCATTCTTTTACATGTAACTGTTCAGTTTTCCCAGCACCATTTATTGAAGAGACTGTCTTTCCTCCACTGTGTATACTTGCCTCCTTTATCATAGATTAATTGACCATAGGTGCATGGGTTTATTTCTGAGCTCTCTATTCAGTTCCATTCATCTTTGCTTCTGTTTTTGTGCCAGTACAACGCTGTTTTGATTACTGTAGCTTTGTAGTATAGTCTGAAGTCAGGGAGCATGATACCTCCAGTTTTGTTCTTCTTTCTCAAGATTGTTTTGGCTATTTGGGGTCTTTTGTGTTTCCATACAAATTTTAAAATTATTTGTTATAGTTCTGAGAAAATTGCCATTGTTTTGATAGGGATGCATTGAATCTGTAGATAACCTTGGATACTTTGGACATTTTAACAGTATTAATTCTTTCAATCCATCTTACCATGGTATATCTTCCCATCTGTTTGGGTTGTCTTCAGTTTCATTGAAGACAACAGTGTCTTATAGTTTTCTGAGTACAGGTGTTTTACCTCCTTAGGTAGGTTTATTCCTAGGTATTTTATTCTTTTTGATGTGATGGTAAATGGGATTGTTTCCTTAATTTTTCTACCAGATAGTTGGTTTTAGTGTATAGAAATGCAACAGATTTCTGTATATTAATTTTGTATCCTGCAACTTTACCAAATTAATTAATGAGCTTTATAGGTTTTTGCTGGTATCTTTAGGATTTTCTTTGTATATTATCATGCATAGTATCATGCAAACAGTGACAATTTTATTTCTTCCTTTCCAATTTGGATGCCTTTTATTTCTTTTTCTTCTCTGATTGCTGTTGCTAGGACTTACAATACTATGTTGAATAAACGTGGCAAGAGTGGGAATCCTTGTCTTGTTCCTGATCTTAGAGGAAATCCTTTTAGCTTTTCACCATTGAGTATGATGTTAGCTGTAGGTTCGTTATATATGACCTTTATTTTGTTGAGGTATGTTCCCTCTATGCCCACTTTCTGGAGAGTTTTATAATAAATGGATGTTGAATTTTGTCAAAAGCTTTTTCTGCATCTGTTGAGATGAGCATATGGTTTTTATTCTTCAGTTTATTAATGTGACATAGCATATTGATTTTCTAATGTTGAACTGTTCTTGCATCCCTGGTATAAATCACACTTGATCACGGTGTATGATTGTTTTAATGTATTGTTGGATTCGGTTTGCTAGTATTTTTTTAAATTTATTTATTTTTATTTTTTTGGCTGCGTTGGGTCTTCATTGCTGCATGCAGGCCTTCTCCAGTTGCGGCAGGCGGGGGCTACTCTTTGTTGTGGTGTGCAGGGTTCTCATTGTGGTGGCTTCTCTTGTTGAGGAGCCTGGGCTGTAGGTGTGCAGTCTTCAGTAGCTGTGGCTCATGGGCTGTAGAGTGCAGGCTCAGTAGTTGTGACACATGGGCTTAGTTGCTCCGTGGCATGTGGGATCTTCCTGGACCAGGGCTCAAACCCATGTCCCCTGCATTGGCAGGTGGATTCTTCACCACTGTGCCACCAGGGAAGCCCCTGTTTGCTAGTATTTTGTTGAGGATTTTACCTCTATGTTCATCAGTGATATTGGCCTGTGTTTTCTTTTTTTGTGATATCTTTGCCTGGTTTTGGTATCAGGGTGATGCTAGCCTCGTAGATGAGTTTGGAAGAGTTCCTTCATCTGCAATTTTTTGGAATAGTTTCAGAAGGATAGGTGTTAATTCTTCTCTAAATGGTGGCAGAACTCACCTGTGAAGCCATCTGATCCTGGAATTTTGTTTGTTGGGAGTTTTTAAAATTACGGATTCAACTTCATTACTGTTAATTACTCTATGGATATATTTCTTCTTGCTTCAGTCTTGGGAGATTGTATGTTTCTAAGAATTTGTCCATTTCTTCTAGGTTGTCCATTTTATTGGTATAAAGTTAGTAGTAGTAATCTCTTATGAGCTTTTGTATTTCTGTAGTGTCAATTGTAACTTCTTTTTCATTTCTGACCTTATTGATTTGGGCCCTTTCTCTTTTTTTCTTGATGAGTCTATCTAATGGTTTATCAATTTTGTTTATCTTTTCAAAGAACCAGCTCTTAGTTTCATTGATTTTTTTCTATTTTTTTAAATCTCTATTTATTTCTGCTCTGATCTTTATCATTTCTTTCCTTCTAATTTTGGTTTTTTTGTTGTTCTTCTTTTTCTAGTTCCTTTAGGTATAAGGTTAGGTTGTTATTTGAGTTTTTTTGTTTGTTTGTTTCCTGAGGTAAGTTTGTATTGCTATAAACTTCCCTCTTAGAACTGCCTTTGCTGCAACCCATAGATTTTGGATCACTGTGTTTTCTTTGTCTCCAAGTATTTTTTTTATTTCTTCTGTGATTTCTTTAGTGACCCATTGGTTGTTTCATAGCACATTGCTTAGCCTCCATGTTTTCATGGTTTTTGCGGTGTTTTTCCCTTATAGTTGATTTCTAGTCTCATAGCATTGTAGCCAGAAAAGATGGTTGATATGATTTCACTTTTCTTAAATTTACTGAGACTTGTTTTGTGGCTTAGCATGTGATCTATCCTGGAGAATGTTCCGTGTGCACTTAAAAAGAATGTGTATTCTGCTACATTGGGATGGAATATTCTTTATATATCTATTAAGTGCCTCTGGTCTAATGTGTCATTTAAGGCCAGTATTTCCTTATTGGTTTTCTGTCTGGATGATCTGTCCATTGACGTAGTGGGGTGTTAAAGTCCCCTACTGTTTTTGTGGTACTGTCAATTTATCCCTTTATGTCTGTTAATATTTGTTTTATGTATTTAGGTGCTCCTATGTTGGGTGCATATATTTAGTGATCAAATAAGTAAGTACCTGTGAAGCAAAAAGCATGGGTCCTTAACCCCAGTCCCCTGCCTGTCTCACAGGTTGAGATAGTGCCTGTGAAGTACTTTGTCAATTGTGTATATGTGAATTACTAACATTATCAAATGTGAAAAATCTGGGACTCTGACCCAGTCTTGGCATTCATTTTATTTGTTGTTTTCCTTTAAGTAATTCAAAACTCACTAAAATATTCTAACTGATCAAAAGGATATAAAATGAAATGTAAAGCTTTCTTCCACCCCAGACACACAGTCCCCTCCCCAAAGACAACCATGGCACCTGATTTTTAGAATACCCTTTGGGAGATGTTCTGTGCATTTTATGGATAAATGTGCAGATCTCTGTGTGTGTGCGCACACGCATATATACATATCATTAGTTTATTCAGATGGAAACAGTCTCTGCACACTGTTCTGCTCTGTGCTTTTTCATTATTTTTGAGATCATCTAATATCAATGCATATAGATCTACCTCATTTTAAAAGTGCCGCTGTAGTATTCCCAAGTATGAATATTGATAATTTATTTAACCAGTTCTGACTTAATAAGAGATATATATTTGATCTCTGCTCCTGATTCCTGACACAGAGCTCCTAAAAAACCTAGTAATTTCCTGGGTGATAGCAGCAATAGGACCATCTTTTGTTATAATATTTGGTCTTAGTCCCTGGTTCCAGACACATAAGCTTCTAAGACCCTTGGATTCTCCAGAGTGATGAGTGGGTTTTTTTGGGGGGTTTTTTGTTTTTTTTTTGCAGTACACGGGCCTCTCACTGTCGTGGCCTCTCCCGTTGAGGAGCACAGGATCCGGACACACAGGCTCAGTGGCCATGGCTCACAGGCCCAGCCACTCCGCGGCATGTGGGATCTTCCCAGACCGGGGCACGAACCCGTGTCCCCTGCATTGGCAGGCAGACGCTCAACCACTGCGCCACCAGGGAAGCCCAATGAGTGTTTTTTCGATTGTTAATGATGTGACTCTTAGAAGATGAGGGCTCGTTTGCAGAGAAACCAACCATGTGATTAGAAAGTTGTAATTTTAGCCCCATCCCAGGAAGGGAGAAGGGCTGGGGATTGAGTTAATCACCAATTGCCAATGATTTAATCATGCCTATGTCATGGGATCTCCCCAAAAAACCCTAACTGAAGGGAGTTGGGAGAGCTTCTGGGCTGCTGAACACATGGAGGTGTTGGGAGGGCAGTGTGGCCCAAGAGGACATGGGGGCTCCACACTCCTTCCAACATACCTTGCCCTGTGGCATCTCTTCCATGTGGCTGTTCCTGAGTTGTATCCCTTATAATAAAGTGCTCATAGTAAGTAAAGTGCTTTCCTGAGTTCTGTGAACTGTTCTAGCAAATTATCAAACCTGAAGAGGGTGTCATGGGAACCTCCAATTTATACCAAGTTGGTCAGAAGTATAGGAAGCCTGGACTTGTGATTGGTGTCTGAAATGGGGAGCAGTCTTGTGAGACTGAGCCCTTAACCTGTGGAGTCTGCACTAGCTTCAGGTAGTGTCAGAAGTGTTCCTTGTGGAGTAAGAAACAGTTTTCCTTTACCTATGAACACATAGGTTGTCACCAGTCTTTTGCTACTGCAATTGACTATGCTGTGCTTCAGTGACAATCTGTACACTTATAACTTTGCATCTATGTGCCCTTATTACTTGTAGGATAAGTTCCTAAAAGTAGCATTTCTGGGTCAAGAGGTATGTGCTATTTAATATTTCTATAGGTTTCGACATGTTGCCCTTCAAGCAGAATATACCCATTTATAATCTCCACGGTAATGATTGGGTATAACTTCTGCACACTCGTGCCAACATAATGTTATCAAACTTTCTCATTGTTCCCTGTCTGATAGCAGCCAAGTCATTCAACTTTCCCAGCCCGGGTTTCACTGAGCTGTGATAAATGTGTATGACAGCTAGTACTTAACAAGTGTTACCAGTAGAAACGGTGTGTCTTGCTATTTTGCAGTGATTTTTCTGGTTGGGGTACAAGTACAGGAACCCGATGAAGGAAAGCAGCCTGCCAGCCTCGATCTAAACCTGCGTCTGTCCATTTTGTTTGGGTTTGGCTGATATCTGGGTGACTCCCCAAGGCCATTATATGGCAATATGGGGGAGGGGGAGGAGCTCCCTCAGGGAGGAGCTGAGCTCTTTGGTCTCTGAGTAACCAGGCACCAAGAGGGGGAATTACTACCTGAGCTAACAGGAGAGATAGGTACCCTGTAAATTGTATGCAAGTGTCGGTCATCAACACTAGTCATGGCATCTAAACCTGAAAGCCATTATTTGGGGTTTCTGTGTTGGCCCCTCATGAAGCTGTGTGTCTGAAATTCCAGGCTCGCTTGTTTCAGGAATGGCAGAAGTTAGGCAGGGACATGAATATATTAGTTGCAGCTTAAAACCATCCCATTTCTCCTCCTAGCTATTTGACTCTCAGCAAACTTGGGGCTGGGAAAGGGGTCTTGCCAGCTCTCCCTCAGCCAGACCTGTTGCCCCCTCAACTCAATACAGATCCAACCCCTTACTTTCCTGATCTCTCCAAATGGGCAGCAGTTCAACAGGCAGGACATGCATATTTGTTTATTTTATTTATTAAAGGAATTTTGCCTTTTTTTAAATTTATTTATTTATTTATGGCTGTGTTGGGTCTTCGTTTCTGTGCGCGGGCTTTCTCTAGTTGCGGCAAGCGGGGGCCACTCCTCATCGCGGTACACGGGCCTCTCACTATCGCGGCCTCTCTTGTTGCGGAGCACAGGCTCCAGACGCGCAGGCTCAGTAATTGTGGCTCACGGGGCTAGTTGCTCCGCGGCATGTGGGATCCTCCCAGACCAGGGCTCGAACCCGCGTCCCCTGCATCGGCAGGCAGGTTCTGAACCACTGCGCCACCAGGGAAGCCCTGTTTGTTCTTTATTCATTCTTTCATACAGGCATGTCGTGAGCACCTATGAAGCGCCAGACCTGTGCTGGACACTGGTGTTTCTGAGACGAATCGGAAACGAGTTCTCCCAGCAAAGATCTCACAGTCTAAGGGCAGATCTGCCACGCACCTGTGTGCTTCCTGCTGCTCCCACCACCCCGTCTCCCCAGTCCAGGCCAGAGACTGGCCCAGGTCTGGCCACACTCAGCACCTTAGGCTGTTCCCACCTGTTTGGGCTCCAGCCATGAGCTCTCCTGAAGGAGAGGTGCATAGGACAAGCACATGCGGTGAGCCCAGGGCCGTGCAGGTGAGGTGTGTAGATGATAAAATCGTGAATTCTGCTGCCAGATTGCCCTTCCTGAAGCCCAGTTTAGAGCATGCCATGCTTCTACTTGAATGCCATCCTAGGGCCTCACTGCCCGCGGATAATTCCTTCGGTTGATCCCCAGCCTGTGACAGATTCCTCATGGTATAGCCCATCTTTGTTTCTTACTCACCAGGTCCCAAACATGAGGATCCATCATGCTCCTCTAGGTGGGCTCATTTCTTTCTTAGCTGGGATTGCCCTTCCTCCCTTTCAAAATCTTATTCTTCGGGCTTCTCTGGTGGCGCAGTGGTTGAGAGTCCGCCTGCTGATGCAGGGGACACGGGTTCGTGCCCCGGTCCGGGAAGATCCCACATGCCGCGGAGCGGCTGGGCCCGTGAGCCATGGCCGCTGAGCCTGCGCATCCGGAGCCTGTGCTCCGCAACGGGAGAGGCCACAACAGTGAGAGGCCCGCGTACCGCAAAAAAAAAAAAAAAAAATCTTATTCTTCAAGCCTTAACTGTAATTATGTCTTCCCCATTCCCCAGCTCCTGCAAACATCCTGGCTTATTATCGGGACAGTTGAAGAATACCCCGATTTCCATCTCTACTCAGCCACTTACTGTGACATTGCACGAACTACCTAACCTCAGTGGCTTGACCTTGCTCCTCTCTAAAACGGGGGTGATGATATACTCTTCACCAGGCCAGCGCCCACAAGCCAGTGCCCTGCCATGGAGGAAGCGTGGCGAGTGTGGGGCTGGGCTCAATCACTGGTGGGTGGTCCCCACTAAAAAGGGGATGCGGTGAGATTGCTGACTCATGCAAGATGTGTTCGGAAGCCAAAGGGTTAAGGGAAGAAGGGCTTTTGTCCTCTCTGTCTACCCAGAGCTGGCTGTCTCTACACCCCCACTGTGGAGCCCCCTTGGGTGCCTCAGAAATCAGCTGTTGTCTACCTTAGCGTTTTCTCTTTGCTCTTCAACGTTTCTTTGAGTCTCAGACGGGGTGACCAGCTGTCCTGTTTTGCCCGTGACTGTGCTGATTTTAGCACTGAAACTCTGGAATCCTGGGAAGACTCTCAGCCCTGGGCAAACCCTGAGGGTTGGTCACCTGAGGCTGGTGACACACTGACGGAGAGGGGTGAGCAGTGGGGACTGCAGCTCCTGGACGGGTACCTTGTGCTCAGCCCTGCTGGGCCTTACATGTGTTGTGTCACCTCATCCTCACAGCCCTCCTCCTGAGGTTTCCCAGTCCTCATTCCACCGCGGAGGAAGCCGGGACTCTCAGCCGTGAACGCGCCGTCTCTAGGTCTCGACAGCTAAGAGGTCCCCAGGGTGAACCTGTGTGGATCCTCCCACATCAAGTATCTCCACCGCACCTCACCGCACCTGGAATAACCCTTTTGTGATGTGACTCATCACTTCACCAACCTGCTCCAGTACTTCTGAATTAGGACCCCTAAACTAGGCTTTCTGACTTCTAGTTTAGTTGCCTACGGTCTTGATAGGATGCTGATGACGATGGTGCTTGTTTCCTGGTTCTCATCTGATTATCACACTGGCTGGATAAGTGGCTTTCCAGACAAGTGAGATGAAAATGAGTTGTCCTGGGACTTCCCAGGTGACGCAGTGGTGAAGAATCTGCCTGCCAATGCAGGGGATACGGGTTCGAGCCCTGGTCGGGGAAGATCCCACATGCCGCGGAGCAACTAAGCCCGTGCGCCACAATTACTGAAGCCTGCGCACCTAGAGCCCGTGCTCCGCAACAAGAGAAGCCACCGCAATGAGAAGCCCGCGCACCGCAACAAAGAGTAGCCCCCACTCGCTGCAACTAGAGAAAGCCCGCGCAGCAACGAAGACCCAACGCAACCAAAAAATAATAATGATAATAAATTAATTAATTTAAAAAAATGAGCTGTCTTGATTAAGGTGTATCCTCCATGGCAGGCAATATCTGTCTCCCCTTTAATTGATGCTGTTGTCCCCCCAAATTGTGGTGTGAACAGTATTAACCTTTATTGTGATTTCAGGAAATATATCCTTCTTAAATAATACATTTTTAAAAGTAGCAAAGTGCTACCTCTGTAATGTACTTGTAAGAAAAGGAGTAAGGATTACTCCTTTTAGATTAGATTAGAGTATTAGATTCCAGCCTGTTGCTCAGTAGCTGGCTTCACCTGCCTGGTACTTTCTCTTTGAATAGTTCCCAAGGGGTGTCACCAGCTCTAGGAAATCAGGCTTTCCAGAAGCCCCTTGGTTCAGGTTCCAGTGACTTCTGCCCTGCTAATGTCTTCAGTTACGTGACCTCTTCCTTAAAGGAAGCGTTTACATCTTTCTGGGAAATTTGTAGAATTTAGTTTTTCTCTTCTCTCCACATAGAATTCAAGTAAAGATGAAAAGCAAGGTAAATTTTAAACTTTAAACTTTGCTCACCAGATATCTTGGTCTAATCAGGAGAACTTTAAATGATTTTTAAAACATTGTCTTATTATCAATTTAATCAATGTGAAAATGCAAAATGATATAAATGTATAACTTGGAAAATTTCTGGTGCCGTCCAATCTCTAACGGATAATCCCTGTTAATATAGCATATATTACTCCAACACTTTTCCATACTAAATATATACATATTAGCACATAGTTACACAAATGTAAGTAAGATTATAGCATATTGTTTTATTTTTTTTTATTTTTTATTTTTTTGCGGTACGCGGGCCTCTCACTGTTGTGGCCTCTCCCGTTGCGGAGCACAGGCTCCGGACGCGCAGGCTCAGCGGCCATGGCTCACGGGCCCAGCCGCTCCGCGGCATGTGGGATCTTCCCGGACCGGGGCACGAACCCGTGTCCCCTGCATTGGCAGGCGGACTCTCAACCGCTGCGCTACCAGGGAAGCTCTATAAATTTATTTTTTAACTGAGTAACATGTCACAGACATCTTCCCTTGTCTGCACAAAGTTCATTCTTGTGCATGGCTGCCTGGCATCCATTGTACACGTAAAATCTGATTTATTGCACCAACCTCCTTGAGTAGAACATTTGAGCCAGGTCTGACTATTGGCCTAGCCACTAAGTTTCTCTGGACTTGTTCGGGAATGATTTTAGCATGAGGTGCAGGAGTGGTTACTCATTAATTCAACTTTTTAAACAGTTGACAAGCAGTTTGCCTTTAAACTCTTGGAACTGTTCATGTTCCATCTTTGCCATAGACCATTTATTCCTACTTCTAGGTGTCAGGAAGAAGAGGAACTCTTTGTTCCTAAAACCTAGTTAAATGCCTGATTAATTTGTCAGATTAGGAAGAAGGTTTTCTAGTCAAAAGAAAATATAGAAGCTAACAAGGACCAGTTGGGCAGCTTCCAGCTGTGTCAGCATCTGAGAAACTTGGGCATGTTATTTTTGTTTTTCAGTTTTGCCATTTCTTGGGACGAAATAACTGAAAGGCTCAAAATGGAGGTCCCTAAGGCTATTAAAAGGGCTGCTACTCTCCCAGGAGACTGGTCTGTCAGTAACCTTGACTAACATGGTTAACACAGGATGTACATGTAATACAAATAGTTGATGATAGAGATTTGTCATTAGTTCTAAGTATGGTTTTCCAAATCTTACGGTAATCATAATCCCAGCTGCTCATATGTGAGGTCAGGGAAATCAGAAAATATAGATAAATAGATGATAGATCAGTAGTCACCAAGTAGAGTGGAAAAACTGTGGGTTTTGAAACAGACAGAACTGCATGCAAATCCCACCTTTGCCATTTCCTAGCTACATGGGCATGTTGCTGACTCCTGTAAAAAATAAAAGAGAAGGATTTTAAAATACATAATAAATAGATAATAAAGCAATGGACACATAAAGCCTTAAGTAAATTACAGTTCTCTTTGCTACGTGTGTATAAGCTTTTAGATGTGCCTAATTTTTCAAACCACCCAAGCAGCAACATTTCTATCAGATCGGCTCGCCTTCTTGCTGCTATAATTAGTCATTCACTTATTCATTCAAGAAACGTTTATTGGCCAATCACTATGTGTCAGGCATTGTGCTGGGTACAGGGAACACTGAGATGAAGAAAGCACCTAATTCCTGCCCTCCAAGAGCTGACCTGGAACTTGACCTCTGTTTTCTACCTGAGAGAGAGAGAGAGAAAAAGCAAATGCGACAAAATGTTAATAATTGGTGAGTTTAGGAGAGGGTATATAGATATTAATTGTACTTGGCTTTCAATCTTTCTGTGAGTTTAACATTTTTTAAAATAGGGTTGGGGAGAAAATATTTTTCTGTTACGTGGCAGCTGTATTTTTTTTTTTTTTTTTGGCTGTGACGGTTCTTAGCTGCAGCATGCGGGATCTCCATTGCGGCATTCAGGATCTTTCGTTGAGGCGCACAGGCTTCTCTCTAGTTGTGCTGTGCAGGCTCAGCAGTTGCGGCACACGGGCTGTCTAGTTGTGACGTGTGGGCTCCAGAGTGAGAGGGCTCGGTAGTTGTGGCGCACAGGCTTAGTTGCCCCATGGCATATGGGACCTTAGTTCCCCGACCAGGGATTGAACCTGTGTCCCCTGCATTGCAAGGCAGATTCTTAACCATTGGACCACCAGGGAAGTTCTGGCAGCTATAACTCTTGAAAGCCATTATTACCTCCCAGTTTTTCAGCATGGAACTTATCGGATTATCTCCAGCCACTTAGCCGAGCCTTAGGAGAGGGATGGTAATGGGATATCCTGGGGATGGGAGAAGACAATGAGAAAAGTCTGGAAAAGTAACAGGCATGGTTACCTGGAGCCACACAGCAGGGGCCCAGGGGCAACTGGGCACCCAAAGGGTGAGGGGCTAAACAGGAAGTAGAAGTGGAAACAGAGGCATGGGCTCCAGCTTGAATCCTGCCCTATTCACTATCCAGTCTCCAGCCAGCCCTGACGTTCTCTGTGTGGGGAGGGTGGAGGTGGAGGGAATTTGTCACATTCTGTACCCTTAACTGCCAACCACTGACCTTTGACTTGAGCATAGAGGTTAAATATCTGACCCTTGGAGTCAGCAGCCCTTGTGTGAATCTCAGCCTTGCAGGGTCAACCTGGACAAGCTACCTAATCCTGTTGACACTGAAGTTTCTTATATCCTTGATGGAATTGTAGTGGGTTGTGTGACACTTTAATGACGTGGCGTGTGTAAAGCAGTTAGCGCAGGGCCTGTGCATGGTACCTACTTAATAAAATATTTCATGACATATATTACCTTAGCCGGTGGCTCTGCTGTTCATCTACACACTCGTGCAGAAATCTCGGCTTGACGCCTCTTTGCCTCGCCCACTGCCACAGCTAGTTATCAGCACGTTCTGTCCTCTTTACTTCCAACTGCATCCTAAATCAGACCACCTTTCACTGTCTCCAAGGCTATGTCTCCATCTCCTATCTAGTCTCTGCGGCAGCCACCTGACTGTTCTTCCTGCCTCCACTGTGGCCCCCTCACCCCCAGATGCTCTCCACAGCGGACTTTCTCAAGCTTAATGGAGAATGTCACCTTCCCACCTAAGCCTTCCTATGGCTACCCATCGCCCTTGAGTAAAACCCACCCCTGACTCTCACGTCTTGACCCAAGTCCTGCCTAGCTCTCCAGCCTTGTCTCCTGAACTCGCCCCATGGCTCCCTGCATCCTGCGTTTTGGCCTTCTTTCTGTCCCTCAGACATACCAGTTCACTCTCACCTCACTCTCTGTAGTTGTTCCCTCTGCCTGAAGCGTGTGTCTTCGCGTGGCTACCTCCTCGACCTCCCTGTCGTTTGGGTCCCGGTTCATTTCCTCAGCGAGGTCCTCTCTGACCATCCTGTCTCATGCTGTGTACCACCTCCATCCCCACCCGCCACTAGTACCCTATTTTATTATCTTTAAAGCACTTGTTATCTAAAATGATCTCATGTGTTTATTTAACCCTTGTGTGTCTCCCTTATACAATGGAAGCTCTAGGGAATAGTGAATAGTAACCATGTGTTTTGTTCACTGTCCTAGCTTGGGCTGCCATAACAAAATACCACAGACTGGGGGCCTTAAGCAACAGAAATTTATTTTCGCACAGTTTGGGGGCTGGAAAGTCCAAGATCAAGGTTCTGGCAGGGTTTGGTTTCCGAGGAGAACTCTCTTCCTGGCTTGTAGACAGCTGCTTTCTCACTGTGACCTCAAATGGTCCTTTCTCCATATGAGCCCATGGAGAGAGAATGAGAGAGAGAGAGACTTTTCTTATGAAGACACCAATCCAGGGGACTTCCCTGGCTGTCCAGTGGTTAAGACTCCACGCTTCCAATGAAGGGGACTCAGGTTTGATCCCTGGTTGAGGAACTAAGATCCCGCATGCCATTCGGCACGGCAGGAAAAAAAAAAAGACATCCAACTGGAGCAGGGCCCCACCCTTATGACGTCATTTAACCCTAATTACTTCCTTAGAGACCCATCTCCAAATACAGCCACACTGGGGGGTTAGGGCTTCAACATAGAAAATGGGGGGGGGGGATACAAACATTCAGTCCATGACATTCACCATTGTAGCATCAGCATTGGAACCTAGAAGAGAGCCTGGCATGTGACAGGCACTCAGTAAATGCGTGCTAAATAAATGAATGTGTTACAGAAGTTCACTCCACTGTGAGTCCATGTGAGTGGTGCCAAGTCTAGCACTCCATCCCGCAGGTCAGGGCGTGTCCCTGTACATTCCCCAGGCAGCCATCAATGCCACGGTGGAAGAGGACATCCTGCTGTCGGTTGCATACTCCTGCCACGGCATCCCCACTATCGAATGGAAGTATACGTCCAACTGGGGAGTGCAGAAGATCGTGGAGTGGAAGCCAGGGACTCAGGCCAACATCTCCCAAAGCCACAAGGACAGGGTCTGCACCTTCGACAACGGCTCCATCCAGCTCTTCAGTGTGGGTGTGAGGGATTCCGGCTACTACGTCATCACGGTGACCGAGCACCTGGGGAGTAGTCAGTTTGGCACCATCGTGCTGCACGTGTCGGGTAAGACACCCCCAGGGGCCCCGGCGCCTCTCAGAACTGTGAGTGTGCGGAGGCCGACTTCACGATATTAAAAGAGACGTTATCTCCCCCTCCCCTCCCCCCGCCCCGTAGAGATCCTCTATGAAGACCTCCACTTTGTCGCTGTCTTCCTTGTTCTTCTCGCTGCCGTGGCTGCAGTGTTAATCAGCCTCATGTGGGTTTGTAATAAGTGTGCGTATAAATTCCAGAGGAAGAGAAGACACAAGCTCAAAGGTAATTCTCTGGGCCTTGTGATAATCGATTCATGGCTTGGATGGCCAAAGGTGGCCCTTGTCATCTTGTTCTCACCAAGAAACCACCCCCGGCCGATTGGCAACTCATGGATGTGTCTTTTGCTTTGCAGAAAGCACAACGGAGGAGATCGAGCTGCAAGATGTGGAGTGTTAGCCAAGGCTGGGCCCAGTTACATTCCTACCTCAAGAGGAAAACGTTATCTCCCAACGAAAGGAGCAAACACGGCCAGTCCACCCCGAGCCTCTTGTGCCACACACTGGTTCCTGATGGGACACCTGGATGTTGGCAAGGTTGACCGCCTGAGCTGGACTCTGGATTGGACGAAGGCAGTTCCAGTGGCATGGAGTTCAAAGAGGGAGGGGTGGAGGCTCTGAGCCAGAGCTGTGCTTGGCCGCGGCTCCCGGGCCATGCGGACGCATCAGCGGTGACCCCGTGCAGGCCCTGGCTGCTTCCTCACTACGCTCTGCTCTGGCGGGGTGATGGCCATTGGAGGGGTCCCCGTACCAGAGGCCAGAGTATTTCCAGATCACGTGTGCAGCCAGCACCACAACAAGCTCTCTGTGCTCCGGTCTTCTCTGCCTGTGGCCTCCTCCAGCCCGTTGCTGTGGGAGCTACTGTGAGAGCTGAGGCATTAGAGCACCTGCTCAGAGCAAGGGAAGGACCCCCCGTCCCCCACTCCGTGGCCTGGAGCTTTAGGGAAAAGAGTTTAATTTGTTCCACGGGGACCAGCATTGGGAACAAGGAATAGGGAGAAAATTATCTTTCTCGTTCTCTCTTACTCCAATGTTAATTAGATTTTCCCCTTCTACGGCCCCAGCGTAGGCCAGTGTGAGGAACAGTTCATCTCCACCATGGGCAGAGTCTGGCTTCCAAATGGCCTCCTGACAAGCTGGGTGACACTACCTGTGTGAAGGCTGGGCCTGCACGGTGGGAGGGACAACTGGAAAGTCAGCGCGGGCTTCGAATCTGTCCCCCTCAGCCACTCACACTTCCTGTCAAGTCAGAGCCTTGCTTGCTGCCAACTGGGCTGAGGAACACTTGACCCTCACCTACCTCACCCTCAGCGTATCAAGTGAGGCCCACAGTAGCACAGAGCACTCCGAGCAACGGAAGGAAAGCATGAGGACTCTTCCAGAGCCTAGAAAGCAATAAGCACTATGTTGAGTCCTGGAAAATGTAAGATACCCTGGGGTATTGGGGCTCCAGGGGAAAGTGGGGACTGGATCACAGCCGGCCTTGGTCGTTATTCTCTGAAGTTGTTGGCCACCGCGTTTGCCTGAGTTTCTCCATCCCAGCTTCCTTTCGGCAAGCTCTAAAGCAGGCGTGAATTTATCTTCCATTCTCTTCTCCCTCTCCAACATTCTTAGCTACAGATCAAAGGTACCATCCCGATTATTGGTGGAATTTGAGCTTAGTAGCTCTGTCCCCAGCCCTCAGCTGCAAATTTACCCACACAAACATGAAGGAGAGCCAGAACATTCTCTTCTCCCTCTCTTCAAGTCCCCAACGTCCACATCTTTTCCAGAAGTTACCTGGAGACGTTAGTATGAGGCTTTTTTGCCTGAATACTGAATCCGGGGTTACAGGAAGGGATCTTTTGGGGCTATTAGTGATCTAGAGCAGAGCTCCAAAGGCACTACTTGACTCAGAAGGTGAGAGAGCAGTTGATCTACACGACCGATTTGTAGCCTAAGTATGTGACACACAGAAGGGTCTCACCTCAGGCCACCTCCTGGACACATGTGTAAACACACACACCTACACCTTTTTCCCTGGACAGCAATCAGAGGAACCAGACCTATGCCACGAAGGATGGGTTTCTTATACTGGTCTCCAGTGCCGGGAAGAAGCAGGATAGGTGCCAGAGAGGGTCAAGGATAATCTGATCATTTCTTTGTCCTTTATCACACAGCACACCCATCAGCAGGAAACCGGACTGGATCTGGGTAGCTGCTAGAGCCTCTGTCCTCTTGACACTACCTGCTTTCCAGAACTCTACCTCTCAGCTTATGAGAAGTCAGGGGTGGTAATCTTTGGAATAAAAGGAGAAATGGAAAAGAACACCCAGCGAGAGGCACAAACCCAGATGTAAATTAAATCTGTGCCCCACCCCGCCCCAAATCTTCATGGAAGTTTATTCGCTCAGCTTTCCGTGTCTTTTTTGCACTTTTAAGCTCCCCCATCTTGAATATTCCTGTGGAAAGTTCTTGATTCTTGAGCCTGGGGGTTTTGTCTATTGAAAAAAAAAGAAAATGTTAAATCCTAGAGGTTTAGCCACTGAACATGTTAAACTATAAGTTATGTTTCAAGCTGTGAGGAGGAGAAAAAAAAAAAAGTTTTAAAGACTGAAATAAAGCCTGCAAACAAAGCTCTGGCCCTTTGTGTGTGAGCCCATCCCTGCGGAGAACTCAGAGGCCCTGGGAGAGGTTTCCATCAGCTGTAGACAGAAGCAAAACCCTCAGCCACAGCCAGGGACCTGACAGGTTTTTTTCATGACAATGGAGTTAATCACATTGATTCTAACCATAAACATTCTTCAGCAATTCAGAAAAGCCACACTTCATTAGCGCCATTATTCTCCCCTGTATTGTAACCAGAAGACTAATTTGAAGTTTGTCCTTCCGGAATGTGACTTGTGACTTAATAGAGTCCTTCCTGCTTCTAGAAGGGGCTGAAACGAGGATGCGGCAGTTGTTATCACCTCATTCAACAGATGCCAGAACTTTCTCGTGCTTTGTCGACAGAATGTCCTTTCAGAGATTGTGATCTAAGAAACCCAAAAGGGACACACAGTTCTTTCTCATTTCATGGTGTTCCAGGTATGCAAGGATTGCTGAAACAGAGCACCCCTGTCCTCTGGAGCCCGCATGAGATGCTAAATACTCCACAAGACTTCACGCTTGCTCTGATTTGAAATGGTACCTCACAAAGCTGAGGAGCTAAGGCAGTGAGAGATAAGAAGGTTACCAGGATATCTGGCTCAGTGCAGGGATGTAGAGACAAGCCCTGAGAGAGGATAGGGTTTGGAAAGGCTAGATAACTGTAACGAGGGCAGAGAAGACGCGGCAGAATAGAATGTTAGGAGATGGAACCAAGAGGAACCAAATGTGATGGGGTGAAACCCCGGGGCCCAGATGCAAATACAGCCCCCTTTGACAACAGGGGAGGGGAGACTGGGGGAAGGGAAACCCTCTCTCTGTCATCAGCCTTTATATATCCAGCATGTTTCTTCGCCCAGTTTCCAGGGAAGCCTCAGACGCCTCTAGTTTACTGAAAGCAGAGCAAATTCCTGTGGTAGTTGATAGTGTGTCGATCCAGAGCTCAGCTTCTATTAAGGGACAGTGCGAGTCTCCAGCACATGCACCTCTCTGCACACCCATAACCCACCCCACTGTCAACTTTTCCAAACCCTGAGAACATGGATACTGAGTCCACTATTTCCACTGCCTTTTATTTTATTTTTATTTTTTTATTAAATTTTTTTATTGGAGTGTAATTGATTTACAATGTTGTGTTATTTTCAGGTGTATAGCAAAGTGAATGTTATATATCAGTTATATATATATATATCTCCATTGTTTTTCAGATTCTTTTCCCATATAGGTTATTAGAGAATACTGAGTAGTGTTCCCTGTGCTATACAGTAGATCCTTATTAGTTATCTATTTTATATATAGTAGTGTGTATATGTTAATCCCAATCTCCTAATTTATCCCTTCCCCCCATGTTTCCCCTTTGGTAACCAGAAGTTTGATTTTGAGATCTCTGAGTCTGTTTCTCTTTTGTAAATAAGTTCATTTGTGTCATTTTTAAATTAGATTCCACATGTAAGTGATATCTCCACTGCCTTTATTTTAAAAAGTATTTATTTATTTATTTGGCTACACCAGGTCTTAGCTGCAGCACGCGGGATTTTTATTTGCAGCATGCGAACTCTTACTTGCGGCACGTGGGATCTAGTTGCTCCCTGACCAGGGATCCAACCCGGGCCCCCTGCATTGGGAGTCTTAGCCACTGGACCACCAGGGAAGTCCTTCCACTTCCTTTTCAACATTAGGTGGGTGTTTGGTTTAATTACAAAGGGGATGAATCGTTCTTTAAAATTAAAATGATATTGGAGTCCATATATAAAGTAAAAAGTAAAAGTTCTCTCTCCTTTTTTCCTATGCAATAGTTAAATTCGGGTGTATCCTTCTAGACTTGCTCACGCATATATGGAAATATCTGTCTATATATACATGGACCACAATATACATATTTAATCTATTTTCTTTTTAGGCAAATGGGATTCTATTATACACATTACCCTACAACTTGCTTGTTCTCCCTTAATGTTTCTTGGGCATTATTTCATGTCTCTGCCTATTCCTAAATATTCTTATTGCCTCCACAATGCAATTCATAGCATGGATACATTGTAATTGTTCACTGAAAAATTTTATTTCAAATGGTATATACAAAAATAAATATCTTGGGCAATCTTCCTATCACATCAGACTTGTTCCTTCAGCCAAGATGGCTTCCACTTGTTAACTAAGGTGCTCAACTCCATTGCCTATGAATCTCTTCCTCTTTCAGGAAATTCAATGCTTTATAATATTAAAAAAAATTTTTTTGAAATATAGTTGATTTACAATGTTGTGTTAGTTTCAAGTGTACAGCAAAGTGATTCAGTCATACACATATATATTCTTCAGATTCTTTTCCGCAATAGGTTATTACAAGATATTGAATATAGTTCCTTGTGCTATACAGTAGGTCCTTGTTGTTTACCTATTTTATATATAGTAGTGTGTATATGGTTTTTTTCTTCTTTGTTTTTGCTGTGCTGCACAGCTTGTGGGAGCTTAGTTCCCCAATCAGGGACTGAACCCATACCCCCTGCAGTGGAAGCGTGGAGCCCTAACAAACTGGACTGCCAGGGAATTCCCAGTAGTGTGTATATGCTAATCCCAAACTCCTAATTTATCAACCCCTCTCCCCGCCTTCCCTTTTGGTAACCATAAAATTGTTTTCTATGTCTGAAGTCTGTTTCTGCTTTGTAAATAAGTTCATTTGTATCATATTTTTAGATTTCACAAATAAGTGATATCATATGATATTTGTCTTTCTCTGAGTTACTTCACTTAGTATGATAATCTCTAGGTCCTTTCATGTTGCTTCAAATGGCATTATTTCATTCTTTTTTTATGGCTGAGTAATATTCCATTGTGTGTATATGTGTGTGTGTGTGTGTGTGTGTGTGTGTGTATATATATATATATATATATACACCATATCTTCTTTATCCATTCATCTATTGATGGACAATTAGGTTGCTTTCATGTCTTGGCTATTGTAAATAGTGCTGCAATGAACATTGGGGTGCATGTATATTTTTGCATTTTGGTTTTCTTCAGGTATATGCCCAGGAGTGGGATTGCTGGATCATATGGTAGCTCTAATTTTAGTTTTTTAAAGAACCTCCATACTGTTCTCCATAGTGGCTGTGTCAATTTACATTCCCATCAACAGTGTAGGAGGGTTTCCTTTTCTCCACACCCTCTCCAGCATTTATTATTTGTAGACTTTTTGATAATGGCCCTTCTAACAGGTGTGAGGTGATACGTCATTGTAGTTTTCATTTGCATTTCTCTAATAACTAGCGATGTTAAGCACCTTTTCATGTGCCTGTTGGCCATTGGTATGTTTTCTTTAAAGAAATTTATTTAGGTCTTCAGCCCATTTTTTGATTGGGTTGTTTGTTTTTTTGAATGTTTTATAATATTGGTGGGTTTTATGTAAAGTTTAGCAAAGACTGAATGTTGGGAGAAGGAGAAAGAGCACTACTAATGTATAATCAAAAGATTTAGCTTGGGCTTCCCTGGTGGTGCAGTGGTTGCGAGTCTGCCTGCCGATGCAGGGGACACGGGTTTGTGCCCCGGTCCGGGAAGATCCCACATGCCGCGGAGCGGCTAGGCCCGTGAGCCATGGCCGCTGAGCCTGCGCGTCCAGAGCCTGTGCTCCGCAGCGGAAGAGGCCACAACGGTGAGAGACCCGCGTACTGAAAAAAAAAAAAAAGATTTAGCTTCAGATTTGACCTTATCAAGTGCACCCACAGGTAGGTTAAATTCTTTTGATGCAAGACTCCTGGTTGTTCAGGCAGTTCTGTCCCTAAATATGCTAGGAAGTACTTTTCCCTCAGGTACCTCATGGTTTGAAAAGACTTTTTCTTACTAAACAAAGTGAACTTATTAAATAATAATTAAGTTTCCTGTTTTTATTCAATAACAATGCGTAAATGCCAGTTAGAATTCCCGGTCAACATGGGATTATCAGGAATACCACTTTGATTTCATGGTGTTCTGGCAAAGAAATCTGATGGTGAAGTTTTAAAGGATAAATATATGATTTCTGTGAGGCTTGTTACCACAGATCAGAGCTCTCTCTTACTGCCTCTTTGGGTCTCAAGGGGATTGGGATGGGACTACATGTAAAGAAGGTTAAAAGAGAAGCCATGAATAGAGTGGAAGAAGAGATTCTGCCACTGGCCTAATCTCCTTGGTATACTCAGTAAGTTATCAGGAAGTTTTCCAGATTATACGTTACTTTTCTATCTCAAACTTCTCCCTCATCTACCAAATTTCAGGCCAAGTATAGTCTGTTCTACAAAGCTCACAATCAGTAAATAGGGAAACGAGGACAGTATAACACGGAAGTTTTTCTGGTGCGTAAGCTAGGAAGCCGGAATACCGGGAGTAGAAAAACTTCTCAGCCATTTGAGCTCAACGTTTAGAGAAGTAAAAATGAGTGCCTGCCTCTGGGACCCCTCTGGCATAATTTTAGTCATTCTTTCAGATGTTTAGATTGGTCTCAGTTTTTCACTTTTACAGACCTCCTTGATAATCCTTACACAATGATCTTTGTGAAGTATGTCTATAGGATAAATTTCTGGAAGTGAACTTGCAGATAGGAAATAGCAAACTTTAAAGCAAAGACCCAGCTCTGGTCACTGACTTTTTTTTTTTTTTTTTTTTTTTTTTGCGGTACGCGGGCCTCTCACTGCTGTGGCCTCTCCCATTGTGGAGCACAGGCTCCGAACGTGCAGGCTCAGCGGCCATGGCTCACGGGCCCAGCCGCTCCGCGGCATGTGCAATCTTCCCGGACCGGGGCACGAACCCGTGTCCCCTGCATCGGCAGACGGACTCTCAACCACTGCACCACCAGGGAAGCCCTGGTCACTGACTTTTGAGTAGCACTTGTGTCACTGTGTTTGCAGCTTCGAAGAGACAGGGTTTCTCCATGGTGAACTTCGTCTTAGTTCCCATCCTAAAGTGAGATTCAGAGACTTGAATGTAGCTCCAAGTATTTAAGGTATCAACAAAGAACAGGAGTAGGAAAGTAAAAGTGAATGAAAGACCAAGAGAGAGGGTGTAGAAAGAGGTCAACCACAGAGAGTGGCTTTAAAAATAAACTGGAGAAAACAAATCTTCCACCCACAAATGCGCTACCTGTCTTTACCATTTGTAAATTTGAATATAGGACATGCTAAAACATTTTCTCCTAATGATAAATAAAGCTGATGTCTTAACCATTTTTCCAACTTCTAATTAGCCCAACTTTTAGAAAACAGTTGCTTAATGCTTTATATTCGCACAACACTTTAGAATTTAACATCCATTACCAACCATATTGAAACCTTTGAACCACCGCTACGGTTACCAGAGGCATCCTTGTCCCCATTTTATATTCATGGAAACAGCTTCAGAGAGGGTAACCCTGCCAAGCAGACACAGCTGAGCAGATGTAGAGCCAACATTCCAACACAGCTCCTTTGCCAGCCTATTAAATACTTGGTGAGGGACTAATTGGTTTTCTTCCAGCCTCTCTCCCAAATTCCACAGCACATCCTTCCAACTCCAGGTAATTCAGGTTGAAACATTAAGCTGGAAAATGTAGAGTTGCTGCCACAGCAACTGAGCTGCCTGCCATTTCCCCCATATTTACTTTAGTTTTCACTATTCTTCAAGTGGGAAGTGGCTATTCTCTAAACAGTGACTTAAGATAATGGGGACAGGAAGGCACTTGGAGATCTTCTTGGTCTTAAGTTATCCCGGTCCACTCAGATGAAGTGTAAATGAGCAGGTGGTAATGTCTATGCATGTATTCTCATCAGCTCTACTCAAAGTGTGGTCCTTTTACTGGTTTATAAGATAATCATAGAAACAGAAAATAAAACATTCAAACATTTTTATATTTGACAGCCATTTTATGTCTATTATAATAAATGGGGCTTTTATTTTGTATCTCAAAATTTTTCTAGTAATTAATTTTTATTGTATTTTACCAAAGTATCAATTTGCAATGGATGGAAATTAAAAAAAAAACAAAAACAAAAAACAGTCCTTTGGTGAAAGCTTGAGAATCACTGTACTGCAGTGTGAGCCTTCTTAAAAGACTCCTTATGTGAGTAGAAATGTACAGATTAGCTATTAATAAAATTAATAGCTATTAATAGCTATTAATTAGCTATTAATAAAATTAATAAAAATAATTTTAAATTAAATTAAATTAAATTAAATTTAAATTAAATTTAATTTAAAAAATAATAAAATTAATTAATTAGCTATTAATAAAATTAATAGCTATTAATAGCTATTAAATTAATAGCTATTAATAAAATTAGCTAAGGCAACTTTTGGTCCACCATAACTTATGAAGCACAGAAATTTTTAAAATGACTGCAGATCCATACCAATCTTTCAATTTCCATGGGTAGAAAGATGTAGTACCTTAATCAGGAGGGAAAAAAGCAAACAGACAGAACGGTGTTAGGTATTTTATGGCTTACAAGCTCTATTTATCTTTTAAAAGAAAAAATGTAGAGAAATACAAAGGGCTTTTTAAAAGTTACTTCAGGCATAAATTATTAGAAAGGTGTCTTTTAAAAATTGAAAGCTACAGATTACTTATAGATCGTTTATAGTGGCACCAAAAGGCCCATAAGGCTAAATCTCCTATTGAAACAAGAGGGAAGGGGACAGGGCACAACCATGAGAAGAATGACATGGCCATAGGCATGACAAAAACTAGTTAGAACTCACTAGATCCAAGGTGGCGGGAGATTCGATTTCCAATGGACCTTGAGGCTTATTATATGCTCATTGTAATATATTAGCATACTAAATGACACACCCACCAGCACCATGACAGTTCTGAGGCTAACCATAAAAGGCCATAAAAGACCAAAAAGTGGGCAGTGGCCCAATTCCTGGAAATCTCTGCCCCTTTCCCCCAAATAATTGGAATAATCCTCCCACTCATTAGCCTATGAAATTACCCAGCCCATAAAAACTAACCACACCATATTTGGGGACCCTCTCTCGCCTCCTGAGATGGCCCTCGCTCTGTCTGTGGAGTGTGTTTCTCCCAAGGCCTCTCATCTTCTGAGATGGTCCACACTCCACTTCTTACCTATCACTTCATCTCCAAATTCTTTTAGAACGAAGCAAGAACCTCAGATTCACTGGGAACATATTGGTGAGCTAGGCAGGAGAATTCGGTAAGCCTCAGCCTCTCGCCTCCCTTGTGCTTGAGAGGGACGACTTTATTTCCCACCATTACTCTCCCATTCTCTCCTACTCTCTCCCTTACTCTCTCTCTTTTGCTTTCTTACTCTCTGTCGCCTTTTTGGACTGAGCCTCTCACCTCCCTTGGGCTTGAGAGGCACAGCCTTACTGCCAGTCATCCTCACAGGCATCTAGGGACCTGAACCACAGGATCTTTGCCTTCTGGGTTTGCCTCATCCACCATTTAATTAACTGTTAACAGGTCCAATTGTGTAAAAATATGGAATACAACCTTACTTAGAGTTTGTGCCATGGTTACAGCAGCTGCAATCCCTTTGGGAGCTCCCTGAAGCAGTAGGCTGTCTGTGCGCATACCCCTGGGTATTAGGAGGGGGATGGTTCCTCCCCACCATGGTGGTGGGACCATCGTTCACCACCTGCCTCCTGGCGTTTGTCCGGCCCCCTCCAGGGTCCACCCTGACCCCACTGCCACCACACCCTGTTAGGGCGGGGCAGGCGACTCAAACTGCATGACCACGCCCCAGGGATACATGCCTGAGCAATGACCCGCATCTGCCGTGCTTACCTCCCTGAGGTCACGTGATTGGGCGTGTTCTTCTAGGGTTGCGGGGGCCCTCCATCCCCCTAACGACAGTCACGGTGCCTCTGCCTCGGCTGCCATGTCAGCCCCTGCACCCAGCCCCACTGCCCGCTGGCCAGAGCATGTGTGGGAGGGGGTGAGGGGGAGGATGGCACCAAGGTCCCAGGGGTGCTGCCCACAAAAGGGAAGGGAAAAGAGAAGTTTTTTCTTTCTCACAAACCATCTGCCTTAATGGCCAGTGCCTGTTTTCTGAAACTTACCACCTTTTTAGGGAAAAAGGTTGGGACTTAAGTAAGTCTTAGAGCCATGAGGATGTCCATTCCAGCGGAACATATCCCAGAACACAGGAATTAATCTATAGACTGTATAGAGAAACCTTCGGGAAGGTCACTCATCCTGGGTACCACAGACGCCAGGATAGGATACAGGCCCCAGGACTTTGGGGCCAACAGGACCGCCACATGGGGGCGTAGCTAACCCCCATTGTGGATAAAGTCAACAGGACTAGGTGGATGGGAATGCCTGGAACCGGTCCTGTCTTAGAGAGCCCCCATGGGACCTCCCAACCCTAGTGCTCCTGTCTGGTACAGGAGCATCCTCCCCATGAAGGAACCATGGGAAACACCTCCTCCATCCCCAAGGACTCACCCCTTGGTTGCAATCTGAGTCACTGGGACAAGTTTTCTCTAGATTCTTTGAAACGAAAAAGCTCATTTTCTTTTGTAATGAAGCCTGGTCCCAGTATAAACCTGAGGCCGATGAGGCCTGGCCAGCAAATGAAAGCCTCAACTATAGTACCAGTCCTACAGTTAGACATCTTCTGCAAAAGGCAGGGGAAATGGGACAGAAGTTCCTTACGTACAGGCTCTTATGGCCCTGAGAGAAAACCCGGAGCTTCGCAAGTCCTGGGTTAGGGAACCTGGCCAGCTGGGACCCATTTAGGCTACACAAAAGCCCTCTGTAGTGGCACACCTGGACGAACAGGAGCCCCAGGCAGAAGACCCGAGCCCCAACACTCTTCCACCATCTTCAGCCTCTCCCCCGCCCTATAAGCCTCTTCACCCTTCCGTACCAGAAATGCAGCCAGAGCCTGTTTGCCCCCTTCAGGAAGTAGTAGGTGGGCCTCAGGGAATTACCAGAATCCACACCCCGTTTTCCTTGTCTGACCTTAACCAATGCCACACCTGCTTAGGCAGATTCTTGAAGGACCCTGGCCAGTTCACCGAAGAATTCCAGGCACTGACTCTCTCCTTTGACCTTGCCTGGAAGGATGAAAATATTGTCCTTTCCCACTGCTGCACTAGTGAACAAAAGGCCCGTATTTGGGCACAGGTTCAAACATATGCTGATGAATTACATGTTGCCCAACCACATCGATATCCTTTGGGCCTGACAGCAGTGCCTCTAATGGATCCCAGCTGGGACTATCAACCAGGCCAGCCTGGTATCACTAGTAGGGATCACATGGTCCTTCACCTCATTGAAGGGATGAAATGATGCGTAATTAAACCTGTTAACTATGTTAAGGTTAAAGAGATCACCCAAGGCCAAGATGAAAATCCAGCCCTATTTCAGCCCCGATTGGTAGATGCCCTCAGAAAATATACGAATATAGACCCAAATATTTCCAAGGGACACATTGTATTTGCAACACACTTCATTAGCCAATCAACCCTGTCGGAAGCTTCAAAAGCTTGCCATGGGGCCCTAAACCCCTCTCAACCTTCTTATTGACACAGCCTTCAGTGTTTTTAACAATAGAGATCAAGCTGAGGAGGAAAAGAAGGAACAGCATGATTTAAGGAAGGAACAACAGCAAGCCAGGCTTTTGGCAGCTGTCATGACGAGACCTAAGCCACCTCCTTCCTGGTCACCCTAAAAGTACCCCTAGAAGACCTCCACCAGGGAAAGGAGACAGTTTCAGCTGTGGGAGTCCTGAACACTGGAGCAAGGAATGCTCAGGAAACAGGTCCCAGCCTACACCCAAAACGCCATGCCCACTCTGCAAGAAGATGGGCCACTGGAAGAAGGACTGCCCCCAGCTCCAAAGGGAGTGAGGGTATTCCCCCATGCCAGTCATGGCAGTGGTTGATTGACAGGACCTGGGACCTCCCAAGGCTCCTGAGAAGACAGTCATCATACATGGGAGGAACTGTGGGTGACCACTGATGTGGCAGGTAAGCTTGTCCAATTTCTAGTGCACACAGGAGCCACTTAATTCTGTCCTGACTTCTCGTGCTGGGCCCCTTGCCCCTTGCCCCTGCTCTATTGTTGGGGTTGAAGGAAAGCCAAAATTAAAACATTCCACCACCCCTCTAACTTGTACCTGGGGAAAGAGTCTTAAAACTCACAAGCTCCTTGTCATGCCTGAATGCCCCAGCCCATTATTGGGAAGGGATTTTCTCAGTCTTGGGGGCAACTCTTACTCTCCCTGAAGACCAAAGCCAAGGAGTGTTTTCAGCTGGACTATGTATTATACGAGACATGGACAGTCCAACCCAAAATATGCCCCCCCCAGAAATTGAAAAACTTACAGATCCACAGGTCTGGGATCAGGGAATCCCAGGGAAAACAAATTTGTCACTCCTATAAAAATCACCTTACAGGAAACTAATTACTTCCCTTCCGGGCGCCAATACCCCATAAAACCAGAGGCTCAAAGAGGCCTCCAACCCCCCTAATCTCAAAATTCATTAATTATGGGCTTTTGGTGCCATGCCAATCTCCCTGTACTACTCCAATCCTACCTGGTCTTCTCAGGAATCCTTATCTCTGCCACCTTTTTAAAATGCAAGTTTTGAAAGAGGGTAAAGGTCTTCTCAGGAACCCTTATCTCTGCCATCTTTTTAAAATGCAAATTTTGAAAGAAGGTAAAGTAATTTTGAACTTGACTTGTCAAGGATCAATAGAAATCCTAAGTGTCTTTTCTGTAAATATTAGTAAAAAAGGTTTAGCCATCTAGACAGGTGACCTGGATTTGTTCCATCTGCCAGAAGCCCAATTTGAATCCAACTCCTTGTAAATGATGGGTTTTATATTACTGTACCTGACTCGGGGGCTGAAATTTTGAAATGGGAACTATGAGGTGTCTGTGTTTGTGTGTTCGTATGTATCTATGTGTGTTGTAGATGTATGCTATTACCAAAATTAATTCATAAAAGAGCTCTATTTCATTGGCTTAAAGGAAATTAAGTCCTTATAGCTTATATAAATACTCAGAAATATAAAACTGGCCAGAATGAATTTCAGGCTCACGTCTTCTGGGAAATATTCAATACTAGACTGATATCTGGTATTAAAGGTGGCTTAAGCTGGTTGGTCTGATTAATATAGACATGTCTTTAGAGTCATCAATGTTAAGTATAGTACTTCTGTTGTACCCAGGTTTACTAGAGGTCAAATAAGACCTTATTCCGTTACGGATTTGTCAACAAGAAAAGTAACTCGATGTGAAAAAAACATTTAAGTAGATTGTTGTGTGTTTTCAGTAAAGAGTGAGGAATGGAATTGCATTTAATTAAGGGAAAAGAAAGTCTGTCTTCTGGTTGTTTCTGGATGGAAAAAAATTAAGTGATGGATATAGGTGATAAAAGGTTTGTGGAAAGTGGACCCTGAGAAAAGGGTTTTCTGCATGGTCAGGATTGACTAAGTTTAGAATAAATTTAATTGAGTAAATGAATTTTAAAAGTAAGCTGGTGCAACACTTGAATTTGGCCTTTCTCTCTCTTAAAAGGACAAGACTGTCTTTGGTAACAGGTTTTAAGTTCTTTACCTTTTAAGTGATCTGTTCTGTATTTGTGCTTGAAATGTTTTATTGTCACTTTGGCTAAGTAACTATTGTCTCACAACTATGATCTTATTTGACCAAGTGTTTTAAATCTTTTTGACAAACTTCCCAAATACCAAATTTTAATTAAAGTTCTTTTGATTTCCAGATAACTTTGGGATATTTTAGAGGGCCCCTGAGGTATCTCAAAGAGAAGTATTTAACTAGGATTATTTTGTATGTTAAATTAAATGTAATCAGAGGTTTAATCAAGCCTTTTAAGTCTTCTGTCATTTATAGATATTTTTGTACTCTGACACTGTTACAAAATGTGCTTCATCATCAAGAAGATTCATAGGAAGGCTAAGGAAACAGTTACAACAGTTCCACATCAAGATGACGGCCCATACGGACTTAAAACAAGCTGTCCTGCCCTTGTGGCCCCTAGATCAGGCATCTAGAGATTATTTACTCCCTGACAGGCAGGGTCGACGCCCCTACTCAGCCCTGAAGCAGTTGTAGAAGACAGACCATCACCCCTCTGCTTCCCATAAGAATATGGGAGTAAAATCTCTGAGGGGGGAACGAAACAGGAGGGAAGGAGAAATGGCACAACCTTTAAAAGAATGACACGGCCATAGGACATGACAAAAACTGGTTAGAACTCACTAGATCCAAGATGGCAGAAGATTCGACTTCCAGTGGGCCTTGACACTCATTATACACTCACTGTAATATATTAGCATGCTAAATGACACACCTACCAGCACCATGACAGTTCTGAGGCTAAGCATAAAAGGTCAAAAAGTGGGTGATGGCCCACTTCCTGGAAATCTCCACCCCTCCCCCCAAAAAACTGGAATAATCCTCCCACTCATTAGCCTATGAAATTACCCAGCCCATAAAAATGAACCATGCCGGGCTTCCCTGGTGGTGCAGTGGTTGAGAGTCCGCCTGCCGATGCAGCGGACACGGGTTCGTGCCCTGGTCCGGGAGGATCCCACATGCCGCAGAGCGGCTGGGCCCGTGAGCCATGGCCGCTGGGCCTGCGCGTCCGGAGCCTGTGCTCCGCAAGAGGACAGGCCCGCGTACCGCAAAAGGGAAAAAAAAAAAAATTAACCATGCCATATTTCAGGGCACTCTCTCGCCTTCTGAGATGGTCCACATGTTTGAGTGTATTTCTATCTACATAAATCCACTTCTTACCTATCACTTTGTCTCCAAATTCTTTCTCGACAAAGCAAGAACCTCAAATTCACTGGGAACATTATTAAGTGAAGTTCCTCAGACATATTTTAGGACTGGGGCACTATTTCCAAGAAGTTCATGTTATTTATTCTTTGCAAAATGTATTCCATTACTCCATTTGTATTTTCCCTGGGAAAATGCAGAGAGCTAATGGAGTAAGACAGGACAAATCTTTAGTCGGAAGAAGCAATCCAGGGTTGCTGGCTGAAGCTGAGGGCTGCCAGGGGCAGGGCCAGGCAGGAGCAGGTGCCTAGTGGGGCAAGGCAAATGAGGTCTTTCAAGTGGGAAAACAGACCAAGGAGGGACCTGAGGAAACACTAAAGATACAGTCTGCCTTCCAGGCCTTCAGCTGGAACTCTCCAAGGAATTTCTCAAAGTAGTAGACCCAGGCATGCATAACAAAGACAATCAGAGGAAGAGGTACTTTATCCACTAATACAAGAGCTCGCTTTAATAGCTCTGGTAGGGAGTGGAGAACAGGCTCCTTTGGCTGGAGAGTACTCTGTTGCACTTCAGGGAAAGGATCTGCTTCTCTCAACTGGAGGGAATTCCTGTATGAAAGCTGGGTCTTAAGAGTGTTTAAATACTCTTAAGCAATAAATAGTGGAATGAAACAAGTCAATTAAAGACACAATTCACTGAGGTTGAGTTCAGAGTGTCTGGAATTTAACCATATGCTTTATTTGATGTCAACATCAAAGGAATATTTTTTTTTTTTTTTTTTTTTTGCGGTACGCGGTCCTCTCACTGTTGTGGCCTCTCCCATTATGGAGCACAGGCTCCAAACGCGCAGGCTCAGCGGCCATGGCTCACAGGCCCAGCTGCTCCACGGCATGTGGGATCTTCCCAGACCGGGGCACGAACCCGCGTCCCCTGCATTGGCAGGCGGACTCTCAACCACTGCGCCACCAGGGAAGCCCCAAAGGAATATTTTAAAAAGCAAATTCAAATCCATAAGTTAGTAACAGTTCAAGTTAACTGCATTAAAAAAAAAAAGTATTTACATCTATCCATACTTGTATACCCTATAACTGTAAATAAACTTTTGCATTTCAAAGCACTTGTCACTTATAAAGTGAAAGTTTTCAAAATGCTAGGTAAACTTTTGCTAATTATGACTTTTTAAAAACAATACTCCTTTGGAAGATTCTTCTTCCTTGTGCTTATAGTTGATCTGCAAACATTTCTCAAAGTTTCTGGAAACTTCTCTGGAAAAAAATATCTGGAAACTGGTCTGGAAGAAAATCATAGTAGACAAGGGCTAAGTGCAGACATAAGCAGCTCCATTTTGTAAACAAAGTTCCGGCCTTCCATTTTATTCCACTGAACTTCTTTGAACGGTCCACGAAGATGATTCCATTTGCTATCTTGTAAAACATCACTTTTTGGAAGGTCTTTACACTGGTTACGGGGAAACTGAACCATAATCTTGCTGCCACTTTCAGGGCCATTACGAACTGTGGAACAAAACCAAAAATTCAATATACTCATTTTCCAAGCTAGAGACAACAAAGATCACACAACTTCATTTTCCATGAGTATAAAAACCTTGTTTGTCTATCAACTTGAAAGTGCTCATGTAAAAGTGCTTTTCAGGTTCAATATGCTGAAAGAAAATTTACTAATTTATAGATACTAGGCTGGTATAAATACTCATGAATTACCATTTGCACTATAAAAATGTGGCAAGATGAATGCTGGTTTAGGAAAGTCAAATGTCCTATATACATTTTCAGAACATCATTATTTTTTTCTAAAATACTTGACAACCCAATCATTCAATGACTTGGTTAATATATACCTACTATGTGATAAACTCAAATGTTCAAAATCAGAACTGGAAAGGATGGAGGAAAGATTATTCCAAATATAAACTTTAGGTTTTAATGAGGCTTTATAACCCAGGAAAGAAGAAAAGAAATTATCAGTAAGGGCCTAGCAATGATCAAGCCTGCAGATTCACAAGCTCTGATCCTGTGGGGAAGAATTTCTGATTATCCATTCTTTCAAATATTTAGAGCAGGTATTAGAAAAGATCACACTAAAACCATATATAATTTTCAACTAGACAGTATGTATACATGCCTATCAAAGTGCCCCACTCATAGTAGGTGTTTCATAAAACACCTCTCTGTTCCATCCCTTGACCATCTTTAGGATCAAATATTATTCTTGCATATTTGCAGCAGTATAGATATTTTATCTATGTATCTATCTATCTATTTTTGGCCATGTGGCTTGTGGGATCTTAGTTCCCTGACCACGGATTGAACCTGGGTCCATGGCAGTGAAACCATGGAGTGAAAGCACCGAGTCCTAACCACTGGACCACCAGGGAACTCCCCAGCAGTGTTTTTTTTTTTTTTTTTTGCGGTATGTGGGCCTCTCACTGTTATGGCCTCTCCCGTTTCGGAGCACAGGCTCTAGACACGCAGGCTCAGCGGCCATGTGGGATCTTCCCAGACCGGGGCATGAACCCATGTCCCCTGCATCGGCAGGCGGACTCTCAACCACTGTGCCACCAGGGAAGCCCCCCAGCAGTGTATTTTTAAAAAGCATTTATCCATTAAAAGTTTTGGCATTTTTCAGGTAATCTCTTAGGAAAATGTGTTGCCAAGCAAGACATTTTTTATAACTACTAGAAAAGAGAAGTAATAATCGGTTGCTCTGAATAACAGCTATGATGAGATAAATGCTCAGTATAATTACTGCATGAACTCACCTACTGCAGAGATAAATTACTATTAAGTAGAGTAACTGTTAAAGCTAAATGTTAAGGCCAAACTCCCAAAGGTCTCTTCACATTCAGAGAAGCAGAAAGTACCTGAAATAGCATAGTCACCATTCGGGGAGGCCACTGTGATGGCAGAGGCATTGCCAATGCTCTCTATGGGCCCAAGGCCCACGTGATTACTGAAGCTCAGGACCTGCCAGCCCATAACCTTGGCTAGCTGCTGAACTGCATGCACCTGATGCTGTGACATCTGTGAATGAAAAAGGAAACTTCATTGACAATCAGCGTGGGTATTTACTTTGCAGTGACTTGACATCGTGACTGTAAAATAACCTTCTGTTGGGGTTTTCAGTGCCTAGCACAGGAACCCTGTCTTATGTTTGAGGAATCCTCCTGTGTGACCCCTGAGGGAAGCGAACAGCACCCCACCTTCTACTGCAGAAGCTAAAACAGCCTAATACCCGCTTTCCTGTCCACTGGCAGCTGGAAGACAGGCATACAACCTGAACTTGGCCAACTGGAACCTCCCACCTGGATCACTGATTATGAAGCAACAATTAAGTAGTAGCAGGGTGTGCAGCTGAGTATCTTCCATTAACCCCCTCAAGACCACTCTCCACCCTGCTCTGTCCTGGGAGGCTGATCCATATGGCTACACTACCAGCTTTTATAACTAGGTCCTTAGCAAACAGACACTCTTGAAATTATCCTGAATGTGCCACTTATTTCCGGTTAAGACCCTGACTGGTACACGGGGCAATTCAAGAGTGCATTCTGTCCCAGCGATGAAGGCAGTAGTGCTGGGATGGCATCAGTAGTGGCACTGCCCTGGCTGTGGTTCTATCTAGCTTCCTTTGATCCTGATCCATTTGCAAGTCTTATTCTCTAGACTTCTCATCAGTTCTGGAAGCTATTCAGTAGGCTTTCAATATGTTTCTGCTTGTATGCGTAAGCCGACCAAAGCCATTTTAGGTGCAATCAACCGAGAGCTGCCATACCTCACGAATGCATTTTTTTCCCTTGGTACCACGTAAGCAATCAGTATAAAAGATTATTGCTTCTAGGATGAAGTGTGTCAGTATTTTCAAAAAATTTTATGTGAAACATAAATATGTGTTTTATGTGAAAGATTCATTAGCATTTCAAAACCTACCCTTTCTCCCATAACTCATATTTCAATGGGTCATCACAACTCCATGAAGAAGTAGGAAAAATACTGTTCTTACTTTACAGACGAAGAAAGAAAGGTCCAGAAAATTGTCCAGTGTCACAAAGAAGGTTTGTGACGGCACTCTCTATACCGTCCCTTAATAAGAGGAACACTTGCTTAGGGCTCAAGAGGAAAACATTCCACTTATCATTATGGAGAATGGACACTATAGCTTCGTATCTGATCTCCCTTTCTCTGGTTTTCTTGGGTTAGTAATTCTAAACTTTCACGTGGTCCTGGAGGGGTGGTATATCTTGGCTAACATGAGAAATGAAAAAAGTCTGATAGTCTCAGAACTGGTCCTGCATCTTAAATACAAACTAAGAGTAGAAACAAATCTAGGATAGTTTGTCAACACTTTCAATTAGCCCGTAGGTTGTAAAATGTGCACTAGACATTAGGTGGCAGGAAAAAATGGCTTTTTAAAAATAACTGTACTTCTTCCCCACTGTGTTCGTTCACTAGTTATGAGTGGAAGGGGCTCAAGATCTGTAGCTGTAACTGTTACCTGAGACAGAAGGAAGTCCTGCAGCTCCTGCTCCTGATGAGACAGAGTGATGACTCTTCCATCTCTGTGTACGACTCGGATCTGCTCAACTCCAATATTCAACTGCAGCTGAATGGACCTTTAGAGACACATATACTAAACATCAGAAATGTTGCAAATTACCTTACACAATGCCAAAAACCTTAACGTCAAAGAAAAAGAATATAACAGACAGTTTTGATAACCTACACCAACACCCACGGGGGAGAGTTTTCTTAGGTTCAATGGAAACCATCAGACTCTCTCTAAACTACTGTAGGCCACGAAGCAGCAGTCTACTCAGAAGGATACGGTGGGGGAAGCACAGCGTGCCAGCAGGCCAACAGCCCTTGCTCCTCTTCTACGGCAGGCCTTCCAGCTGTCAACACTGCAGCAATACACCATTGCTGCAATGAAATGAGATCCACGTTGAGAATACGTGGGACCTGCCCTGACGCAACAACCTGGTTCCTCACAGGAGCCACGCACCCTTAACAGCTCCACAGGCATGGTTTCCAGGGTGCCCACCAGAGACACTGCCCACTGTTAGAAGTCACGCCATCCTGGGAAATCCAAAGCTGTCCCCATCAGGGATTTATAATTTCTCCCAGTCCAGAACCATTTTACCAATTTGGGATCATTTCTGCCATAAGCAGTGTTGCCTAGTAACACACATGGCATCTTTCCCTATCAAGTTACTAGGAGACTAGAGCGAGAGTTAACCAAAGGTCGAATTCTCATACAGAAAGGAAAATAGGGTTTGTTAACGTCACTCTCTCCTGAAGTAATCAGCAAACAAGTCAAAATACGTACGCTCTATAAACTAAGCTAAGGTCAAACAAAGAAACTCGTAAAATAGCCAATGAATATATACGCAGATCACAAAACTCTTCCAAGCTAATTTATAAATTTTTAGCATATGACACGTACATGAAACACAAAACTCTCCAAATCAAATAACCTAGATGAACAAATGTGGAAAAAAATAGCATTATTTCTTTCCACATTTGACAGTACCTCTTTTTTTCTAACTTTGTTTTACAGCAAATATTTAAGAATAAAGCATTTTGGCAACTACCTATATAAAACTGTAATCTTGATGAAGTTTACATATTTCTTTCCAAGAAAAAACACAAAAATTCAGAAGGCTTAAAGGAAAAGACTTATAAATCTAACGAAATTTTAAAATTCTCCTTTTTTAAACAAAAAGAGGAAGAGGGATTTGTAACCACTTTGAAAAGCAAATTGGTAACATTAATCAAAATTTTAAATGTCCTTATCTTTTGACACAGCAGTTACACTTGGAGGAGTTTATCCTATAGATATGCTTACATATGTACAAATTATTTTGCTGGCATCCAACTAAAATGGTCAACAATAGAAAGTTGGGGAGCTTTAAGAAAGAGAATTACTTTCAATTTTAAATAGCATAAGATGACCCCACCAGCTATAGAAGATGGGGAAAAGGGCATTCTACACTTCCTTCTACTTCCTCTCCTGTCCTGATTCTATCAAGGCTACATTATCACAAACCTTTCTTCACAGAAGTTTAGAACGTTTACACTGGATTCTATAACCATAATCCCATAGTTGTTTGGTCTTAGTTCTAGATGTAAATAATTCAATGCTGATCAATTTTTTCTTTTCCTCTCCTTTGTGCTCACTAAGTTTTTATTATGGAAAATTTTAAACACACACAAAAGTATAGTATAATGAAAGCCGATGACCCCGTCACCTAGCCTTAACAGTTAAAAACGTACACTAACTTTGTTTCATATATTCAACACTTCCTCTCCCACCACACCCCCAAGGCACCCCAATTATTTCATTATTTCTTTAGGTAGAGGGGGAAGAAAGCCATGATCCACTCCACCAACCTTTTCCAAGAAGTTTCAAGACTGATTTCCTTTGCATTGTATACTCTTTTCCCTTCTCTATTTGATCTTTAAATCATGTTCGTCTACTATCTTTCATTTTTATAAAAAAAGAGAATTAAAACATCCCTATTAAAATATAGTGTTATTATACTATACATTATTATAGTATATATTATTATATTCCCCGACTCCTGAGGGTGGTGATTTCGTTTCCAGTTGTGTTTTGCTCACTGAGAGACCACTGTGGCTAGTTACGTCTGCCTGAAATAAAGCAACTAAAGCTTGAAATATAAAACATACAGACCCTGATAAACATACTCACTCTCTCAGACTGACCTGGAGGAGGGGACTCAGCTCCATCTTTCTAGTTGTTAATTTTCAAAGAGGCTGAAATGGAAGCCCAAAATGTCTTTCATGGCCACCAGCTAATTATATTAACAGTTTTACTGCCCACAGTTTTACTGATATAATTGACAATGTCATTGTATTCGTTTAAGGTGTACAACATACTGGTTTGATATTTGTATATATGGCAAAATGATCACCACCATAAGTTTTTTTAGCATCCATCACCTCACATAGTTGTTAATTTTCTTTTTCTTGTGATTATAACTTTTAAGATTACTCTCTTATCAACTTTCAAATATATAATAGAGTATTACTAACTATAGGTTCCATGCTGTACATTACTTCCCCAGAACTTAATTTATCTTATAACTGGAATTTTGTACCTTTTGACCACCTTCACCAACTCCCCACCACTGCAACCACCAATCTACTATCTGTATATTAACTTGTGATTTATGAATATAAATCAAGTAGACTGCTCCTCCAGGAATGCTGGGGACAAAAGTCATTAAGGGCATAATCATGAACTGGATTAAGACACAGGGGTTGTTTTAGGCACACTATGGAAAGGATAGGCTCTAATATAAACGGCCCTCCTCACCTCAAATACCCCAGACTAGCCACAGCCTCTAGGCAAGAACTGAAGCGGATCGGAGTCTGAGGAAGCGTGGCAGCTTTCCGCTCAAAGCTGGGGTTCCTTCCTTACCACAGCTCAAATATGTGACATTTACCTAACAGAGACTATTTTAGACATTCTTACATCTTTTTTTTTTTTGGTTTATTTGTTTTTTTCCTGTGTATTTTGGCCGCACCACGCGGCATGTGAGATCTTAGTTCCCCAACCAGGGATAGAATCAACGCCCCCTGCAATGGAAGCGCGGACTCTAACCACTGGACTGCTAGCGAAGTCCTTACCTTTCATTCTTAAAAACACTCTACAGCTGACATAATTTACTTGCATGTTATGCCACCCTGGCAAATAAAAACCAAAATCTTGATATAATCACTCAGCAAACATCAATACATAAAAAGCAACTTAACATATTAAACAACTTCTTTTTGATACTTACTTGCATATTTGTTCATAGCCTTGTGATGTGATTAAGACTTTCACACTAGATTCATAAACATCATTAATATTTGACCAGTGAGCCTGTATCTGAGGATCTTCAATGCGACTTGCTAAGCTGTCAATGGTTGCAGCAGTTCTTTTAAAGAAAATAAGTTAAAATTTTTATAAAGTTACCATATAAAATAATAAGATGATAAATCACTTATCAGTTTTACGATTATTTGAAAAACAGATGACTACTTTTTGAAAATACCATCATTTGAAAAGCAAAGATTTGAAAGAAAGGTCAGATGTAGCTCTGATGTGCTGGTTCTCAGTTTCACATCACGGCACATTCTCACGCCACGTTGATTTCCTTTTAACTCCATTTGTTTTCTGCCACTCAGAAAATCTTACCAGAACACAAGTGAGAAGTATACTTCCAGGGTACTAACCTCAGCTCTGTAAAGAATATAAATTACTCATAATTTACTCATAATTACTCACAATCAATATCAGTACTTGATTCCTGGTAACAAGTGACTTGGGACATACCCGCACCTGGAATTATAATTCCATTACTGTCATGGAATTATAATCATTTTCAAGAGAACCTAGAGAGACTTATTGCACAATTAAAACCTATACTCCAGGAAAGATAAATATGGTAAGCATAAATGAAAAATAAGACCCTTCAAGTGATAAAAGATAAATATGGTAAATATAAATGAAAAATAAGATCCATACAGCGATAATTATGTACCAACTGCTATAATAAGTGCTTTCATGAATTATTTTAACCTTACTAACAATAGTAGACACTAGTATCATTACCTCCATTTTTCAGAAGGAACAAAAGCAGTTTAGCAATGTTTAGTAACTTGCCCAAAGTTTGTAACTGTTTGGGGCACAAAACCTGAAAGTCTAACTCCAGAGCCAA
This sequence comes from Pseudorca crassidens, assembly GCF_039906515.1. NCBI lineage: Eukaryota > Metazoa > Chordata > Mammalia > Artiodactyla > Delphinidae > Pseudorca > Pseudorca crassidens. The sequence goes on along the minus strand of NC_090304.1, from coordinate 70,476,067 downwards.
TAATCTTTCCTTTATATTTTATACACACTAATGAAAAGCCACTGCCTAGAACCAAAGCATCAAATATGTAAGTTAACCAAATTACTGAGATCCTCAGTTTCTAAAATGTGATTCTAGCACTTCACTGGAAAGAGAAGGAAAAGCCAGAAGGAAATGGAAGAAATGAGAACAGCCCCTGAGGACAAGGGGTTTTTACACCAACAGGCTTGGGCTTTGCTCTTTTATCCTGCTTCTGCTCTAGTACTGGTTTCTTTCAATCCATTTTTAACTTTACCTTCTTTTTCTGTGATTTGTTTCCCTGGCAGTGCTTCAAAAATTTTTACAGCAGATAAATATGTATGTGAGAGTTTTGATCTCAGTCTTATATCTATCAACAAACTGGGAATAAAAAAGTATCTAGCAATTGAGAATTGTTAAACGAAATCATGGATTAGTCACACAATGGGCTATTACACAGCTATTAAAATATCTCTGAAGGCAGGGTATAAAACTTTATGATACCAGATTTATTAAAAAATAAAAAAGATACACATGCCCTGACACATATACTGTTGACCCATGAACAATGGGTTTGAAATGCACCTGTCCACTTATAAGAGAATTTTTTTCACTAAATAATTACTACAATATGCACAATCTTTGGTTGGCTGAATCCACGAATGCAAAACCTGGGAGAAGGAGGAACTGCCTATTTGGTGGCCGACTGTAAGTTCAACTGTATAGAGAGGGTGGCACCCCTAACCCTTGTGTTGCTCAAGGCTCAAATGTATGTAAAAATATATGAACATGTTAATTGTATGGAATTATACAGATGGGTTGATACATTTGGAACATTATTTCTATATATAAGAGGAGAAAAGGGAATATTTTTAAAACTTTGTTGCTTCCAAGATTACAACTACTATTCCGAAATTTATAAGCGTTCTAAAGATAACTTTTTCCATGCCCTTCATTTATTTCAGGGAATATTTAACTTTATGGTTAATCAGAAATTTGCAAGATTAACAATATACTCAAAATAATAGCTTTTATAATGGAAAGTAACAACAATAATCTAACATATAATATTCTTACTGCTTATAAGGAACTTCTGTATATACTGTTCAATTTGATCCTAAGACCAGACTCGTATACCCCCAGTTGCCAGAGAAATAGAGGGCCACAGATATTAACTAACTTGCCCAAAGTTACTTAGCAAGTCATTGAGCCCTGGCTTAAATGCATCTTTTACCCTAAACTCCTTACTCCTTTCACTGTATCATGCTGTTGTCTCTAACATGTCTTCCTAATTCATTTTACTAAGTTTCCATTCTGAGACCAAAGACTAATATGCTAATAAAACCATGACTGTATTAACAGGAAAAAAACAAAAATCAAAAATCAAATGTCATTCACAAAAACAGTGTGCCCACACCTGTTGAGTACCACCAAGGTGCAATCGTGAATGAAGTAAAAACAGACCTCTTCACTAAGCGCCCAATAATAAAATAGAAGAGCACCCTTTAGCATTTGGAAGTGAGACATTCATTTAGGTCCAATCATGCAAGTTTTTTTTGTAAATGATGTGTATGGAAGAAAGAAAATGAGCTTTGGGGTTACATAAACGTGGGCATAAATCCTGATTTTGCTAACCTTTTAGCTGTGTAACCTTCAGCATGTTGCACAACTTCTCTGAACCCCAATCTTCTCATCAGTAGAAATGGGTTAACATGATCTGCCCTAGAGCTAAGGATTAAATAAGTCAACATATAGGAAAGTGCCGTCCGAAGTCCTGAAATGTGTGACAACCAAAAAATAGGGAAAGCTTCAAAAAAGGTTTAAATCAGTTCAGGAAGAGCATCCCATGGACGGGTTACTGAAGAAAGTTTGGTGTCCCACGGCAGGTCCCCTAGTCAGTCACCTTTGGAAACATTAGTGCCAGTGTTAGAAACAATATATTAAGTTACATGGGCAATGGCGCTAACTAAGTCTTCCCCAAACTTGACAGGACCATCTACGACCATAAACTCTTCTACCATAGCCACTTCCATCTCCCCGGAAAAAAAATTAAAGCATGCCAAAAATAATGTAACTAATAAAGATAACTAACAAAGGAAAAAGGACTGCAATTTCAAAGAAAAATAGTAACTCTGTCCTTACCTACTCCTCAGAAATATATGCTTTGCTTGTTTAATTATTTTTTCCAGGAGCCCTTCACTTGACTGTATTGAATTAATTTCATTTTTATCAAAAGCTTGAGGACCCGAAAGTCTCATTCTCTTGTGGCCGAAAGGTGCACTTGCTGGATGCGGCATCATGATGGAACTCAAGGTCTGTTTATGAAACTGTAACAAGAACAGCCGTTTTAAACAGCCAATACCCACATATTAACTACACAATGTTCGATCAAAACATGGCTCACATTTTGGAAACATGAAAGCAATGGATCTGAACCACACATAAAGGCAGTCTTGGCACACAGATAAATGTTAACATCTACTAGGCCACATTTAATGTGAGTTTGTAAAGAGAAGGGTCCCTCTCAAGCTGAAATCAATAGATAATTATTCCACCATACCCTAGATTAGAGGTTCCCAAACCTGGCTACAACAGAACCATCTGAGGAACATAGAAAAATACTGATTCTTGCACCACCACAAACGACTGAACCAGATTTTGGGGTGAGGCAGAGAAGGCTGGAATATGTATTTCTGTTAAAAGATTTTCAGGGGAGTCTTTTGAAATTATCCTAAACTGTGAACCAGCACTCTGGAAACATAGTTCTAGATGATGTGTAAGTAGAATACATCCTGAAATAACTCAAGTAATCCTTTTCACGGGCTCTGGCAAGATATTTTCCCTGATTACCCAATCAGAATACCCTCTAGCATGCATTTCTTACACCTCTCTATAAAACCTGTGGTGTACTTCTGCCACTAGAAGCTATGCTTGGAGATAGAGACTGTATTCTGATTATCTCTGTATTCCCTGAGCCCATAGCAAGGATCTTTCACAGCACAGCTACTGAATGTCATCGCTATATGAATAATGAGGACTCAGCAGAGGGGAGTGTGTGTACATTCACTGCTGTGGATACTCTTACCACAATGCAAGGAAAAACATTTACTTCATTACCTCTCTAATCAGTAGATGCAAATTATGCTCTAGGACATAAAGATGGTCCTCTGGACTTTGCTTCTCAGTAGCAGATTTTTGGGATTTCTTATCATTTGAAGAATGGCACAGAGAAATAGATAACTGCAAGCCTATTTATAAAAATAAGGACAAATATAAATAACCTATAATATGGAAAGGCACAAACTGTTTTCATAAAGTATAATCACAGCCCATTCTCAAAAGATACATTCTGAACTTTAAAAGGACGCTTTCGTGATCAACATTTTTACACCAAAATGACTACTCATGAATATAATAAACTACCATATATTTTAACAATTCAAATTCTGTTCACCTACAATGTGGCTGCTGACTTTGAGCTGTGGCTAAAGACAGGTGAACGGAAACTATATGTTAATTTATTTCTTCTAGATGTTAAATTAAAAACGAAATGAAACACAGAGTTAACATCTGGTCTTACTGACTAGAAGACATATCGTTCCCTGTTCCCATGAGAATCAGGATGAAATTTTTCACTCCTAATACCTATTCCCTTGACAAGATCTAAGAAGATACTCAGAATTTATGTAAAAAACAAGTGCAGCTAATTACAAATTGATCTCTAGGTAAGTCTAACTGCTTTTGAATAATATTTTAAATTCAATCTCTACAAATTTAGGAATATTATGGATATTTAATTATGCATTTTCTAAACAGAAACACTAATTGGAAAACATACATGCACCCCAATGTTCATAGCAGCATTATTTACCATTGCCAAGATATGGAAGCAAAGTAAGTGTCCATCAACAGATGAATGGATAAAGAAAATGTGGTGTATATACAATGGAATACTACTTAGCCACAAAAAAAAAGAATGAAATTTTGTCCTCTGCAACATGGGTGGAGTTTGAGAGTATTATGTTAAGTGAAATTAGTCACAGAAAGACAAGCACTGTGTATCACTTATATATGGAATCTAAAAAATAAAACAAACTAGTGAATATAACAAAAAATAAACAGACACACAGATAGAAAGAACCTAGTGGTTACTAGTGGGGAGAAGGAGGCAGGAGGGGCAATGTAGGGACAGGGGATTAAGAGGTACAAACCACTATGTATAAAATAAATAAGTTACAAGGGTATATTGTACAACACAGGGAATATAGCCAATATTTTATAACAACTATCAATGGAATATAACCTTTAAAAATTGTGACTCACTACGTTGTACACCTGAAACTTATATAATATTATACATTAACTATACCTCAATAAAAAAATAAAAACTAGGGACTTCCCTGGTGGCAAAGACTCCACGGTCCCAATGCCAGGGGCCTGAGTTCGATCCCTGGTCAGGGAACTAGATCCCACATGCATTCCGCAACTAAGAGTTCGCATGCCACAAATAAGCCACAACTGAGGAGCCCGCCTGCTGCAACTAAGACCCAGCGCAAATAACCAAATAAAAAAATAAATAAAATATTTTAAAAAATAAATAATTAAAATAAAAAAATTTTTTTTAAACTAAGCATTTTCTAATTGACAGCTCATTTAGACAATAAGACAGGATCCCTGAGAAATCTTCCACAAATGGTGCTGGCACAGACACCTCAAAGCAATTGTTACTCAATAACAGCCTTGCTAGGACAAACTTTAACTTATATTGTTTAAAGCCCAGGAGTGACACTACTGAGGACCCAGAACAGAGTCAGCAGTGCAGACTGTGTTGCATACTTCATTGGCTGTTATTACGGACCTCACACTACCTCTTTGCTCTAACTGTTCCTTCAGCACACCCAAATAGCTACCCACTCTGTCCTGTTCCCCAAACCACAAAGTCCTAATTATAAATCTCAAAAGGGTAGGCTGCACTTACTTGGAAAGGGCTGAGAGATAATCTGGTTTTTCACCACAATGTGAGGGATCTGTGATTTAATTTGAACAGCTTCCCGAGAGAGCTGTGCAAAAATTTCTTTACATAAGAGAACATTTTGTGCTGCTTCTAATTTCGTCTGCCAATGTGGGGAACCTGAAAGACAGGGACATACGTATATATTAATTAACTAATTATATTAGGTATTAACTAGCTTAAATGATGATTTGGGTACATATGACAAAAGTTTAGAAAACAGTGCGTTACGGCATATAAAACATTTTACTTCTTTTACACAGAGAAAACTGGTAAATAAGTTCAATCTTTAAAAAAAGATCACACAGCTATTCACTAATGGTTAATTAACAAATTATAAATACTTACATTTCCAATTGCTCTTATTCCTAAGTACCTATTTTTCCTATCTATGTTTATCTTCAGTTCATTTGTAAATATAAGCTTAGATAAGACCAGAAGTTAGAGGATAGAACATAACTATACCTGGTTTGGATTTAGGCAAAGGTCGTTTGAAGAGGTTAACTGTGCCAAGATCACCTATGTCCGGAGCCTGTTTTTGAATTGAAACCTATGTGATGATAATAACATGAAAAAATGTTAGCACATCAGCTTCTGGGCTATTAGTAAGAAATTACTTGAAAAATACTTTGACAAATACCTTGATATATGCAGACCCCTCTAAATCACTAGGAATCTGGACATCAAGGGGACAGTAATCTTCAGGTATTTTCTTGTCCAGATCAATATCTGTATTCTTTATTACTTCAAATGTACCATGATGGGGAAACAGAGATCCTAAAGGCGTATTAAAAATAGCAAAATGAAAACCAGTTAACATGTTAATTTAACACAAATTATTAAGTGTATAATAATATTTCACATACACATCACTGAAGCATAAATTAAGTTCCTATGAAAAACGTGTGTTTTGGGGGAAGGGAGAGGCGTGGTAAACAAAAGGAAGTAAGGAAGCAGGAGAAAAGAGTTATTTACCTTAAAAAAAATAACATGCCTTAGTCTAATGGTATCATAATAATATGAACTCTACAGGCCATCCAAACTGTTTTATTCAAATGGAGTTTTGACAAAATGAATATAATTCTAGAAGATACTTCCATAAATTTAAACTTTGGAGATTAAAAACTTCTGGAGCTCAGTCTCTGTAATACGGTTGCAATTAAAGGGTTCTGAATTCAGTAAGAGAAGGACAAAAGGAAAGTGTGTATACCACCGTTTTTTCAACCAATTCCTAGACTTTCATGTGATATCTTTTTATGTAGGGCATAAGTTTGGGATAGTTGTTTTGGGCTGCTGAATTACCAGAGGAGTGGGTAGATAAATGTAACTGCTGTTTTGTAACAGGGGAAGATGTTCAAGATTTTCTTGCAGTTAAAACCAGAATGTAATCAAATCCTTTTATAACACAGGTGACTATCCCATAGAGAGAAATTAGGTAAAGTTCTTGCACATAATTATTTGTTGGGAAGAGCTTACAGTGTTCAAAGCCAGATAGCACTGCTTCTACAGACTACCTAACGTAAAAATGTCTTTGTCATCTCGAATTCATCTTTGTGATAGAACTTTACCTTCAGAATTCAAAATTTCCCAATTCACATCAACGTTAAGGCATGTAGGTCCTCCAGTACTTAACTACCTCAATTTACCTTCCTTTAATTTTGGGATAATGATGGCTTGCTCTGACAAATGAATCCTTTTAAAATATCACTCTACTATTGTTATCCCAGTGATCACAGCCAGGGCTCCTTGCTTTTTTATCCCTTGACATTCAAAGTTTTTACCCCATTGAACTGTGACTCATAAACTTTTCCTGTATCCTCTGAATATACTTCAGCAGCTTAAAGACAGTACCATAATTACCTCGAAAAACCTGCTATTATATATCATAGCTCAACAACAAAGAATGTATACCAAAAGATATTCAAGATTAAACTCTGATATACTTCAACAAAGTATATTCCTTAAGTTAGTGTTGCAACCCTGGCTGAATAGAAAAAGGAAGGCGAAGTGTTTTCACCAGTGTTTCTCCTCACCCAGGATATGAAAACAGCTTAGCAGACTTTAGGGAGAAAAACAGAATAAGGAAGAATACAGAAGTTTCTTTTCTCCATTTATGCCCAGTTTTTGAGGGTTACTGGTAAGCCTGTGATTGAGAACTCTAACCCTACCTCCTTATTTCTGACTTAAATGTCAATTATGGTTCAGGGTATATGAGCACATAAACCCTATCTCTAAACTTTCAATTAAATGTATCTAAAGTGTTTCCAAATTGAATATAAACTATTTATACATATATTTACATAGGTTGTGATAAGGGTAATTTTAGCTTTTTCAGGCTTATGGGCACAGAAATTAAAACTTCAAAACGTAACATGTAACTGAGAAATAATATTATTACAGAAGAATATGTGGGAGTTCCCTGGCAGTCCAGTGGTTAGGACTCGGCACTTTCACTGCCAAGGGCCCAGGTTCAGTCCCTGATCCGGGAACTAAGATCCCACAAGCCATGCGGTGCGGCCCCGCTTCCCATCCAAAAAGGTAACATTACAACCTACCATTTATAGTTTTTGAAAAACTATATTTTAAACAACAATCTATACCTGCACTTCTGTAGCTCAGATCTCCAAGAATTTTATCTCCAACTTTTCTAAGTTTCCAGTGTTGCCGCAGTCTCAAAAGCTCAGAGTTGAAGTCTCTCTGTAGCTTATTTTCTTGGTTTTCAGTGACTGATTTAGTCAGTCTTTCTGCCCCCTTCAGTAGGATTTGTGCTGCTCCCGCAAGTGACTTCTTTTTAGATATCAACTGCAACGTCTGAGGATTCTATCAAAAACAATCCAAAAGTGTAGCTCTGTATTATTTTTTAAATGATTTTAAAATGATACACTTTTCTCAACAATAAAATACCTACTCAAGGGAAAATTTAAAAATTAAAGAAAAGCACGGAGAAGGGCGAAAAGCACATATAATAATTTTTTTTTTTTTTTTAAAATAACCGCAACCTATTTCTTTGGTCAACTCAAATAAAGATTTGTGTTAAACCAAATCACCACAGTGGACTATAAATCAGAACTTAACACTGCATCAACCTGGCCCAGCCTAGGTTAGGTTCCACTCTCCGTACTGCCATTCCTCTCCTATGTATGCCACTCTCCCTCCGACCCACACGTACACTCTTTCGAGGCACTCAGTACACTTCAGATCAAAGTCTATAACTGGAAAACTGATGAGAAATCAAAATCTATGTATTATATATATCCACAATCACTACCAATTCATGGAGACATACTTCCAAAAAGCCAAGTTTAATAGAAGTTTTCTGGCTGCTGCATGAGTCAAAATAATAAAGTTTCATAAAAATGTCACAATTTTTTGATAATATTACAGTACGGGATTTTGAGTTTTTGGAGAACTCAAGAGAGTTAATCTTTAAATCTTCATCTGGACTTAATTTTGCATTTAAGGAAAAGGAAACAATGGGCACACAGTCTAAAAGATGGTCCTGGGACTTACGAAAATGGCACCATTATTCAATCAAATCCCACAAATACCTGTTTTGGAGGAAGTGCATCCTGAGAGACAGGATCAAGAGTCATAAATTTTTTATCCCTAACAATACTGAGAACATCATAGAGAACACACATCTCTGTCAGGGCACTTCTCAAATTGTTCCTCACTGAATCCCAAGGCCAAAGGGAAGGCTGAAATTTCACCAACCCTAAAAAGAGAAAGAAAAAAAGAGAAATACACAGGTATTAGTTATAGAAGGCTCATTTAGAGGTTTAAAAGTACTAAAAGAAGAAATAATGAATTCTATTTTAAATTGTTCCCTATTTTATCTCATTCTCTCCACCCTTTCTTGAATCTTGGTTAACATTTAAGTTAGTATTCCTACAATGTCAAAACAAATATGATATCTAATTTCCTAAGTTAACTCTAACATTACAACATGATAGGCTTTCAACCTGTAAGAGTTATGCAAGCCTTCTTAATAACTTTTTTTTTCTTCCAGCTTTCAAAACCTGAAAAAGTAATTGTTGAGTTTCCAATACACAGAAAAGTACAAAAATAAAAATGACCTATAATGGCAGCATTCAGATAGTAAACACTAGTAACACATCTTCCAACCTCTTAATCACTTTTAAAAATTAAATTTCATGAATACAGGCTCATTGTACAGAGTTCAAACAATAGAGTTATAGAGTAAAAAGTGAAAGTTTCCCTTTATTCCCCACGCCTAATTCTCTCCCCTCCTGACAGGCAGTCACCATTAACAGTTGGGGCGTACCCGTCCAAATGTTCTCCTATGCATTTACATACATATACTCCCATTTTTCTGTTGCTTGCTTCTCCCCGCCACCCCACCAAGTTAATATGTCCTAGAGACACTTCCAGATCTACTTCATCCTTTTAACACTGTATGATATTCTGGAACATCGGTGTACAGTAAGTTTACTCATTTCTGTTTAATTGTCATGGAGATTGGTTGCAACAACGCTAGCAGTGGTAAACATCTTGAACACACATCTGTGTATACGTCAACTTTTTCTGTAGGTTAAATCATTAGCCATGATATTAGTGGTTCAAAAGAGATACACACTGGCAGTTCCCTGGTGGCCTAATGGTTCGGATTCCAGCTTTCACTACCATGGCCCGGGTTCAATCCCTGGTGAGGGAACTGATATCCCACAAGCCGTGAGGCGTGGCCAAAAACAAACAAAAACAAGCAAACAAACAAAAGAGATGCACATTTAAAGATTCTGATACATACTGAACTGCCAAACTGTCACCCAAAAAGGCTCTAAAGGGCTTCCCTGGTGGCGCAGTGGTTGAGAGTCCGCCTGCTGATGCAGGGGACACGGGTTCGTGCCCCGGTCCGGGAAGATCCCACATGCCGCGGAGCGGCTGGGCCCGTGAGCCATGGCCCTGAGCCTGCGCGTCCGGAGCCTGTGCTCCGCAACGGGAGAGGCCACAACAGTGAGAGGCCCGCGTACCACAAAAAAAAAAAAAAAGGCTCTAAAAATTCACATTCCCAATACGAGATATTAACAATCTTTTTAAATTGCTACTAATCTTATGCATGAAAATAGTATCTTAATGATATTTTCATTTGCTTCTCCCTACTAGTGTGAGATCTGAAGTCTTTCCTCTGTGAGCAAACTGTTTATATCTTTGGCCTATTTTTCCAATGAATTGCCTTTTTCTTTTCAGTTTCAAGGGACTCTTTGAACATAAGGGGTGTCAACCACTTGTGTGTCATATGTGTTGCATATACTTTTCCCAGTCTGTCATTTATCTTTTTACTTTGTTTATGGCATATTTTTCCATTATTATTTAAAAATTTTATGTAATTAACATACCTATTATTATACCTATCTTTTCCTTTATAATGTCTGTGTTTCCTATCTTGCTTAAGAAGATCTCTCCTAATCCCGAAGTTATATGATTATAACTTCTTTCCAATATTTTGTTTTATTCTCTTCACTTGCATTTCAATCCTTGCGGAAATACTTCTGTGTGAGGTCTGAGGTAGTATTTACCTTTTATTCCCAAATGGATCCCTAATTGTCCTAACACGACTGGCTTGAAATGCCATCTTTAAATGCCCATTTACACAGGGTTTCTTCACATAACTAATTCAAGAACTGTTAATGTTTTTTTATTCTTGACAATAAGAATACAAAAACCACACATACTTCTATAATTCTCTCCTAACTAGTTTTATTTTCCTTATAATCCATTTACTATATAGCATCCAGAGTGATCTTTTGTAAACAAAATCATCTGTCTACTTAAAATCCTTCAAACTTTCAGCTGTCGTTCTAATAAAAAGCAAATGCTTATCCTGGCCTACTGGCTCTACATGATTTGGCCTCTGCCTACCTCTTAGATCTTATCACATACTCCAGTCAATACAAATCTCCTTTCAGTAGGTGTTACTATAATCATCCACCTTGCACAGGGAAACAAAGTAACTAGTCCAAGGTCCCATAGCTAATACGTATCACAGCCGAGATGTGAACTACTGGGCTCTGAACCAGGGTGTGCCACACTACAGACGCTCTATTAAAAACGTAAACACTTCACCAGTGACAGTGTCCCTCAAGCGCTCCCACTCAAGGAAACCTGCAGAAGAATAAGGAGTATTAAGAGTCATGCAGTGCCCTAAATTGTCCAGGTGACGAAGAGCACAATTAATGTTTCGCGTACCTGCGTTCGAAGTACTTCCACGCACAGCATCTCACCTGGCGCAGGAGAGGCAGAGTGACATTACCTGGGCGGGTACCGGGACCCCCAGACCCGGCCAGCAGACTCGAGCAAAAGACACGGGCCTTACCTTCCTCGTCGTCCTGATCCGCGCTGGACCCGGCGCCCGCCCAGTCCTGCGCGTCGCCATCTGCCCCCGCCGCCTCCTCCTCCTCGGAGCCCGAACCCTGGCTGAAGTCGATCCGCTGGGCCAGACGCGCCAGATTCTGGGACATGGACAGCGGCTGCAGGTACGTCTCAGTGCCATCCAGGCCCACCTCCTGGACCTGCTTCTCGCAGGCAGACTCAATGCTGATCCGCACAGCGCGCACCCCAGACATGCTGGCGGCGTTGGCAGGACCCCAGCGCCAGCCGAAAACCGAGGGAGGAAGTATGTGCGCCTCTGTGGGGAGCCGGGAACCCGGGAACCCGGGAACCGCACCTTGGAAGAGCTTTTGTGAAACCAAACTCGGCTCTAGAGCCGGAAACAAAGACAAGAGCGCTGAGACTTCCCCAGAATGCACTGCAGGCCCCTTCGCGCTCCCCCCTTCCCCCCTCGTTGGAGTCTCGCGGAAGGAAACCGGCGGACACGGGAACTCTGCACTTCCGGACGAGCGCTTCCGGTGAATCCCACTACGTCGTCCGGAGAAGCTTCCTGGTCTGTAAGAGGCGTGGCTGGCGGTGGGAGGGTGGGATTCGGGTGCAGAGAGCTTGGGGAGGCGGGTCCCTGGTGTCCACCTCTGTTTTAAGTGTTGCTTGTTGGAGGTGATGTTGGATAGAAGGATGAAGACGACCGAAAAGAGGCAGGGAAAAGGAGATGAATGGGCCCCTGGATCCTAGCTACGAGAGGCCCTCTGAGAGTGCTGAGATTTGAGGGCTTACACCTGGGGTAGAAACAACATGTCTGAAGAGTTAGAAAATAAGGGCGTAGTTTGAGGAAAACAATTAATTGTGCTTATCACTACTTAAAATTATACTGCATAATTAGTTATCTAAACTCCCGTTAGTGGTAAACTCCATGACGGAGACTATCTCTGACGTGTAATATGCGCATATTTCTTTCATGCCGGAGTTAAAATAATATTTATAAGATTAAGAAGCACTGATGTGAGCGTGGGGGTGGTGGGATGAATTGGGAGATTGGGATTGACATATATATATACACTAATATGTGTAAGATAGATAACTAATAAGAACCTGCTGTATAAAAAAATAAAATTCAGAAAAAATATTTTTAAAAAAAAGAAGCACTGTTGAGTCCCTGAGAAAGTATTTCATCAGTAGTAATTCCACAGGGGAAGATGAATTCTTTTATGTTACAAAACTCTACTTAATTTAAGGAATTATGTATATCATTTATCATGAGTCTCTCCAAGTTTTGTGCTAAGGTATATTTAAGTTTTTCAACTCCTTTTCCAAGGTATTTAGGAAAATACAGTTGTCATGGTGTCAGTCTCTACCTAAACAATACATGTGGGGTGTTTGTTGGGGGTGTGTGTGAATTTTTGAGGGAGGAAGCTCAACGTTGGCAAGCTCAACAGATTCTGCTGGACAGTCATGTTTGAGAACTACTTTACTTTATGCATAAGTTTGTAAAAGATTTTAATACCTTATTTCAAAATTTGATTAATATTTATCTTGGGCTCTATTTGTGCCAGTCACTGTGCTAAGTGTTTTAAACATATTTCTCCTTTAATCTTTATAAGGTGCTCATACTTATGCAGTTTGGCTGGGGCGTCTGCTGTCTCAGCTGGGCTTGACCTGAGGGTCAGCTGATCTAGGCTGGGCTCAGCTGGTTGCTTCTACTTCAAGTTATAGGTCTACAGTCCATTTAGAAGACTGTGCCATGTGTGTCTCGTTCTTCTTGTACTAGCAGGCTGGTCAGGGTATGTCCTTCTCATGGAGATGGTAGAGTCACAAGATGTAAGCCTTGCCTGCATTACATGTCTAAAATCCACAAGTCCCATGGCCAAACCCAAAAGTCAAGGGTGGGAGAGGGGTTACACTCAGCTTTTTCAGTTGCAGAAACTGCAGAGTTACATAGAAAGGGGTGTGGATGATGGGAGGAGCAGGGCCAACCATCAGTCACATATGGAAAATAATCCAGTTGCATTCCCTTATCTCACATCCTAAATAAAAATAAATTCCAAATGGAGTAAAGATCTAAGTGTAAAAAACAGTGAAGTCGTCTGCAGACTAAGATACACATAAGGTATATACATACCTAAGTCCTGCTTAGAGGGAAGTGTTCTATAAAAAATATTTGTCAGGGGGCTTCCCAGGTGGCGCAGTGGTTGAGAGTCCATCTGCCGATGCAGGGGACACGGGTTCGTGCCCTGCTCCGGGAAGATCCCACATGGCGCGCAGCGGCTGGGCCCGTGGGCCATGGCTGCTGAGCCTGCGCGTCCGGAGACTGTGCTCCGCAACGGGAGAGGCCACAACAGTGAGAGGCCCGCGTACCGCAAAAAAAAAAAAAAAAATTTTGTCAGATTTTGAGGGTTCATGGAGCTCAAATCTACGAAAGGGAAGAACTGAACCCCACACCATCTTTCAGGATTGAGGAGGCAGAGATCTGCCAGGCTCTGAATTAAAATCCCGGAAGTAACAGAGTAACAGACTCTAGGTAGAAGTGGCCTGAGTTTTATTTAAAATGCAACTGAGCCCCAACCCAGCTCCTTCTCTGATTACAATGAGGTAATCAGTCTCACACTTCATCTGCCTAACAAAAGAAAGGTGGAAATCCTCACTGGTGAAAGATACCATCTTAGCAGAAGTAAGGGGTAGGAAAGAGTGACTGATAAAACATAAGCAAAAACAAATAATAGGAACTAATTCATGAATGATCAAAACATTGGTGATGGAAGACAAGGACTTTAACAGATTAGTATGTTAAAAAAAAAATAGAGGACTTTTCTGGTAGTCCAGTGGTTAAGACTCCGTGCTTCCCATGCAGGGGGCATGGGTTCAATCCCTGGTCAGGGAAGTTCTGCATGCTGCACAACCAAAAAAAAAAGGAAAATGGACAAAATGGATGAAAAGATGGGCAGTTTCAACAGAAAAATTTCAGTCTATAAAAAAAAAAGATCAAATGTACATTCTAGACTAAAAACTAGATGCAATTAATAACCCAAGGTTTACTAAGAGATTTGACACAGCACAGAAAAGTATTAGTGAACTCAAAGATTGGACAATGGAAAAGTCCAAAACACAGAACGGAGTGTAAGATAATTTGGGATACACATTCAAAATTCTTACAGACATTAATAAGCTAATAAGGGAATACTGTGAATATCACCCCTTTTCCTGCTTCCTCTGGCCACAAATACCAGTTTTTCTTAGTTTTAGTGCCCTACACCCCAGACTGTAATGTAGTTCTTCACAGCTGGGGCCACCCTCCAGATGAAGCACCAAGAGAAAAGAGAGAAAAATGGGACCACAAGAAACCCATTTCCTGATTCCTCTGGAATCATTTTTCCTTGGTGTTTTAGGTAACAGCTACCCTGATACCACTGGTACAGCAGTGCAGCTCTGACTGCACTGGGACTAGCCTCTGGGCAGAGCCAAGACATAAAAAAGAAACAAGAAAAAAATGGAGACTTTCACACTGTGGCCTGCTGAGGCTCCCTTTCCTGGTTCTCTGGCCAAAAAGAACTGTCTCTTGGGAGTTTTTGCTGTCCATGCCCATTGCGTAGTTCTGTGACCCAGACTGCCTCGGATAAAAGAGGAAAGAAAAATCAGGAAACTCATCATCAGTATTGTTCATTCTTCAAGTTTTGACTTCCCTCTTCAACCATTCAGTCAAAATGGTTTAATTTTCAACAGTGTTCTGGGAGTTGCTTTTTGTATTTTATCCAAGTTTTGTATTTTGGAATTGTGGAAGAAATAGCCTGTTGTGGGCTTATTCCATCTTGGCCAGTACCAGAAATTCATGTGTTCTTTAGTAAATTTATTTTTGTGTTTGTGATATGAAGTGTCCTCTAATGTACAATACCTTACAGGGTAATACTGATAGGACTTATCCTTTTTTATTTTAATTGTTTGTTCATATGTCAGTCAGTGTCCCCGCTGACTGGGGTAGGCCTGGTACAATGCTTGGCACATTGATGGTGTTCAGTAAATTGTCCTGGAATGAATGGTAGAACAAGCCACACGGAGGCATCACAGAGAAACTGAAAGGAAGCTGGGCTTTTAAAACCAAAAGCAAATGAGAGTCTGCTTTTATTTTTTTTAATATTTATTTATTTATTTGGCTGCACCAGGTCTTAGTTGCAGCACACGGGATCTAGTTCCCTGACCAGGGATCGAACCTGGGCCCCCTGCATTGCGAGTGCAGAGTCTTAACCACTGGACCACCAAGGAAGTCCCCCTATCCCAAATATATATATATATATATTTTTTCTTTCAGTACGCGGGCCTCTCACTGCTGCGGCCTCTCCCACTGCGGAGCACAGGCTCCGGATGCGCAGGTTCAGCAGCCATGGCTCACGGGCCCAGCCACTCTGCGGCATGTGGGATCCTCCCGGACCGGGGCATGAACCCGTGTCCCCTGCATCAGCAGGCGGACTCTCAACCACTGCGCCACCAGGGAGGCCCAATCCCATATATTTTAAAATGAACTGGTGAGGCTCTATAAAAGCCCTACTGGGATTAGACTGATGTTGAATTGAATTTATAGGTTTGAGAATTGATACTTCTGTGAGATTGCATCTTCCTGGATGTACGTTTATTTTGATTTCTTTGAGTTTTCAACAGTTTTATAATTTTCTCCATAAAGGTTATATATAATTTTTGTTAAATAAAAATACTGCTGTGTACTTTTGGTAACATTGTAATTGGTATCCTTTTCAGCTTTCCTTTTTTTTTGGTTTTGACCATGCCACCGAGGCTTGCAGGATCGTAGTTCCCCAGTTAGGGATCTAATCCCGGTCCTTGGCCCCGAGAGCACGGAGTCCTAACCACTGGACCGCCAGGGAATTCCTGCCAGATTTACATTTTTAACCTATTTTTTGTTGGTATGCAGAAATACAACTCATTATTGTATATTGATTTTACATTTAGCAACTTTTTTTCCCTTGTTGAAGTATAGTTACGATATTGTGTTTCATGTGTACAGCAAAGTGGTTCAGTTATATATATATTTTTTCTCAGATTATTTTCCATTATAGATTATTACAAGATATTGAATATAGTTCCCTGTGTTATACAGGAAATCCTTGTTTCTTATCTATTTTACGTATAGTAGTGTGTATCTGTTAATTCCACACTCCTAATTTATCCCTCCCCCACCCGCTTCCCCTTTGGTAACAGTAAGTTTGTTTTCTATGTCGAGTCTGTTCCTGTTTTGTATATAGATTCATTTGTATTATTTTTTAGTATATGTGCTGCCGAAGCGAGCACATTTGTATTTTTTAGATTACACATTTAGGTGAAATCATACATTTGTCTTTGTCTGACTTACTTAGTATGATATTCTATAGGTCTATCCATGTTGCTATAAATGGCAGTATTTCATTCTTTTTCTATGGCTGAGTAATATTTATATTTAGGAACCTCTTTGAACTCAGTCTGATAATTTAACTATAGAGTCTCTTGGGTTTTCCAAGAAGTGAATCATGTTTTCTGCTGAAAAAATTATTTTTTCCTTCCTTTTCAGTTGTTATACCTACTCTGTCTTTGTCTTCTTTTCCTAGTTGAAACTCCAGTAGTTAATGATATTGGGCATCCTTGTCACATTCCTAAAGTGAATATGGTATTAACATAATTTTGCAAATATCTAGCTAGCTAGCATTTTAAAAATTGCTTCTCGCAATATGCGCTAGATGTTAGCTTCATGGAGTTCAGGTGATCCTATTTTGTTTACAATGGCCTCTGCCATTTTTTGAAAATACCAAGTCCTCTTCTGCCTCTGAGCCTTTAAATCTGCTAGAAAAGATGTTCCTCCAAATAACTTCATAATAATGGCTCACTCTCTCAGTTTTTTCAGGCCTTTGTTCAAATGTCTCTTTATCAGAGGCTATCCCCAATCTCTCTCTATAAAATGTGTCATAGAGTCTGAGTCCACCTTTGATGTTTGACTGCCGACAGCTGTTAAGCCTTACCCCACTCCTTCCTCCCCTTCTGCCCCACGTTTGTGCAGTAAAGCCTGGCTGCTTCTTGCTTTGCCACCTGTGGGAAATTCAAACTGCATGCAGAACCATCACCCTGGCCCTACCCCGTAACCACCATAAAACCCCCAAGCCAGTCTCCTCTCTCTGTTCTCTCAGGCCATTTTTGGACTTGCTTGGGAGCTGCCCTGCTTTCCCCAGAAAGCCTTATTATGGGAATAATAAAGTCTGTCATACACCCTTGGTATGTGTGTGACTTCATCAGTCTCAACATCTGAGCTGAATTTTGGGTGGGAGTCCACCTTTTCTCAGTGTGGATGCCCACAACAAAATAACATCCTCCTTCACAGTCCATCTTCTGCTTTATTTTTTCTTCATAGCACTAGTACCACCTGACATAATATGTATTTGCCTTCCCCTACTATATAAATGACTGAATGATAGATCCCAGCATCTAGTGAAGTATCTGTCATAATCATTCATTCAACAAATATTTGAGTGCCCACTTTGGCCAGGTTCTCTTAAAGGCAATAGTGCTATAGTGGTGATCAAAGCCCTTGCCATGGAGCTTACATTCCAGAGGGCAGGGTAGGTGTTCATTCAGTATGTATTTGTTAAATGAATGAATACTAATATTATTTTTGTCTGGAGGTAGGATATTAAAAAGAAACACAATGTCATATTATGAATGCAAAATTTTTATTCATTTCTTTTGGTGCAAACTAGTGTTTATTAAAAAATAATATTTAGGAATTTATACTCACTGGACATGTTATAGTTAACATCCAAAGACAAAAAATATTTGTTATAGTTAACATCCAAAGACAATTTATTATATGCTTAGTACTAAAAAGCTCCTAAATCAGTGTTGGCATTACAAGATTAGAGAGTTGTTTTTGGCTCATGATTATTATAGAAAAACACTGAGGAAAACTTCAGTCATTACAATTGGTAAAGGTATAATTTTACATTTCATGAAGGATAGTAGTCATATTTGGTAATAGCCTCATTTATAAATTAAAGTATACTCACTTCGAGGTTGTATTTTGATGCTGTTTCTTTTCACTTCTCGCAAATAACCAACAAGGCACAAACTGCTTCCAATTGACAGTCCAAACAAAGGAGGAATCATGCCTAACCATCTGGTTGCTAATATTTGTTAAAGGCAAATTACAAACTTCAGAGTATGGTTCAACATCACCAAAAGGAGTAAAGTTGCTCCCTCTGACCACCTTATTCCATGAAAAAAGTGTACTTTGACTTCTAAAATGGATTTTAAAAATTCAGTAGAAAGATTTAACAACTATCAACATTTCCAGCACTGATTTTTCTAATACCCAGAAACATCCACTTAGCAGTTGTAAGACTAACTTGAAAAACTGAATATACAAACGTAAATTATTGCCATTAGCTAGTAGGAATCATCACTTGATTCTTAATCCTGTTTATATTTAATTATAAACATAAGACTGATTTTTGTGTGTGTGTGTGGTATGCGGGCCTCTCACTGTTGTGGCCTCTCCCGTTGCGGAGCACAGGCTCCGGACGTGCAGGCTCAGCGGCCATGGCCTACGGGCCCAGCCGCTCCACGGCATGTGGGATCTTCCCGGACCAGGGCACGAACCTGTCTCCCCTGCATCGGCAGGCGGACTGTCAACCACTGTGCCACCAGGGAAGCCCAAGACTGATTTTTAGAATAAAAAGAATGAAGAACATCTCCATCATGTGTCTTTGTTCCCAATAATCCCTTTCAGATAGATCTGTGAAGTAATACAGAGCACAGTGTCGACATACCTTTCATTTCAAAGGCCGAAAAAAATAGGGCTTATTAAGTAGTGAGATCATTTCTATTAGGCTTTATATTAGTATCAATTAATGAGTTAATCAGTCAAACGAGTATCAGTTGATTTAATCTCGCCCAAATGAATGGGTCTCTGTTGGTTGATCAATGCGATAGAGAAACTCTGCAGGTAAGAAGTATCCAAGATATTCCACTATATCTGGGGTGGTGTCATAATGGTAGTGTCCACCTTCTCCATGATGACTAAAACAATGAGTGTGCTCCAACCGCAAATCAAACCCCTAGGACAACAGAGAAGCTATCTGTTAGTATTCCAATTATTTTGCATAGAACTTGTTTAAGGGGATGGGAGACCTTTTTAATTTATGTTACAATAATTTTTATTTTATTTTTTTTAGTAGGTAATACAGTCACATGATTCAAAATTCAGAGGGTGCAAAAGCATATATTCAGTAAAATGTATCTTTCCATTTCCTGCCCTCACTTCCTTTCCTAGAAGGCAACCAAAGTAAGCAGCTTCTTCTATATCCTTCCAAAAGGATTATTTTTAATTTATTACTTGTATGGTAGTACTCTGCACCTACTGTGCTGTATGTTGCTCTTCTTCATTTAACAGTATAGCTTTCAGATCTTTGTATATCAGAACATAAAAGAGCTTCCTAATTCTTTTATATCTCTGGTATTCTATTGTATGCGCATACCACTTTCCAACTGACATTAGATTATTTCCAGTTCTTCTGCTATTACAGCAGTGCTGTCATGAATAACCCTTTTAACTAGTCATTTTATGCACATAGCCAAATATTTAACGATAAATTCCTAGACATGTAATCACTGGATCAAAAGATATAGTC
Source organism: Pseudorca crassidens (assembly GCF_039906515.1). Lineage (NCBI taxonomy): Eukaryota > Metazoa > Chordata > Mammalia > Artiodactyla > Delphinidae > Pseudorca > Pseudorca crassidens. The sequence goes on along the minus strand of NC_090304.1, from coordinate 70,456,057 downwards.
AGTATTTTCGTAGGTATTTGCTTTAAATTAGTCTATATTATTTTTCTAGGGTACAATATTAGAATATAATGAACAGTATATAGAACAGCAAATAAGATGATAGGACACCTGAATCCTGTTCTGATTCTACTATTTAATAATGTGACTTTGGGTGTTATTTAAAATGCCTGTGCCTTCAATTCTCCAAAGGTAAAATCTGCTCTGCCAAATCATAGGTGGTCAGATATTTGCTCCCTTACCTTTTAAGACAATTCTACAGACTACACTAGTTCTTAAATAAGAACACAAAAAGTGCCTAATTCTAAAAGAATATTCTAAAAATTAAGCATTATTGCAATGTAAAAGACAGACATAGACTTACTGGGTCTCTGGAGATAAAAACTGGCAGACAAACCAAAGGAGCCTTCATCTCATAAAAACGTAACCATTTATTCACGTCTTCATCAGAGTTCAATGGGCAGGAAGAAAATTCTGCTGGCTACAATAAAAGGACATTAAACAAGTAAACATCGAATATTATTGAGCTAAAAATTTATATATAATTTCATTGTTAAAACCTTTAAGCCTTCTTATACATTCTATTGCTATTTTTGGCACCAAGAGAAGTTATATACCCTAGTTTTCAAAAGGACCACCAATCAATGTGTACACACTAAAAGATATGAATGAATAAATAAAGGAGTTTCTCAGTTTTCCTATGAGTATATCCTCATCCCAGTCTTAAATGTCATTATTGATACTGGTAAATGAAAAAAAAGGAAGGCATTGAAAGTGGGGTAGAAGCATCAAACAGAATAAAATACTTAGAAATAAACTTAAGGAGGCAAAAGACTTGTACACTGAAAAGTACAAAGCATTGCTGAAACGAATTTTAAAAGACTCCAGTAAGTGGAAAGACATCTTGTGTTCATGGATTGGACAACTTAATATTGTTAACATGTCAGTACTATCAAAAGCAATCTAAAGATTCACTGCATTCCCTGTCAAAATCCCAATGACGTTTTTGCAGAAATAGAAAAATCCACCCTAAAATTCATATGGAATCTCAAGGGACCCCAAACAGCCAAAACAATCTTGAAAAAGAAGAAGGAAGTTGGAGGTCTCACACTTATTGATATCAGGCTTGCTACAAAACTATAGTAATCGAAATAGTGTGATACTAGCATAACGACAGGCATACAGATCAATGGAATAGAATAGAGATCCCAGAAGTAAACCCTTGCATATATGGTCAAATGGTTTCTGACAAGGATGCCATGACCATTCAATGGAGAAAGGGCTGTCTTTTTAACAAATAGTGCTGGGAAAACTGGATATCCACATGTAAAAAAATAAAGTTAGACCCTTACTTTATATCATATACAAAAATTAACTAAAAATGGATCCGACACCTAAATATAATAGCTAAAACTGCAAAGACTCTTAGAAGAAAACAGGAGGGAAGTTTCATGACATTAAATTTGACTTTTTGGATATGACATCAAAAGTACAGGTAGTAAAAGGAAAAATAAACAGGTGGACTACGTCAAACTAAAAAGCTTCTGCACAGTAAAGGCAACAGTCAACAAAATGAAAAAGGCAGCCTATGGAATGAGAGAAAATATTTGCAAACCATATATCTGATAAGGGGTTAATATCCAAAATATATAAGGAATTCAATAGGAAAAAAAAGCCCAATTAAAAAATGATCAAAGGACTGAATTAGACATTTTTCCAAAGAAGACATACAAACGGCCAACAGGTATATGAAAAAGCACTCAACATCACTATTCATCAGGTAAATGCAAATCAAAGCCATGAGATATCACTCACTCTAGTGCAGATGGCTGTTCTCAAAAAGGCAAGAGATGAAAAGTGTTGGTGAGGATGTGGAGAAAATAGAACACTTGTACACTGCTAGTGGGAATGTAAACCGGCACGACCATTACGGAGCTTCCTCAAAAAATTAAAAATAAAACCACCATATGATCCAGCAATTCTGCTGGGTATATATCCAAAGGAAATGAAATCACTACCTTGAAGAGATATCCGCACTCCTATGTTCACTGTGGCATTATTCACGTTAGTCAAGATTGGGAAACAACCTAAGTGTCCATCAACAGATGAATGGATAAAGAAATTGTTATCTGTATCTTTTTAGTTGTGATATGTATATGAAATATTATTCAGGCTTAAAAGAAGGAGGAAATCCTGCCATTTGTAACAATATAGTTGAACTTGGAGGACATTATACAACACTAAGTGAAATAAGCCAGTCACAGTCAAATACTGCATGATATCACTTATATGTGGAATCTAAAGAAGTCCAACTTAGAGAAACAGTATAATGGTGGTTGCCAGAGGATGAGGGGGTGGGGGAAAATGGGGAAATGTTGATCAAAGGGTACAAACTTCCAGTTATAAGGTGAGTGAGTTCTAGAGAGCTAATGCACATCATGGTAACTATAGTTAATAATAAAGTATTGTTTACTTGAATTTTAAGAAATCCTATAATCCTTTGGTATTTACAAATAGATTTCTCTATAATTTTGTCGTAAATTGGAAAAGTAAGTAGTTTCACAAATGTGTCTTTCTATGCAGAATCAGCTGGTTTGCCATTTAAAATTATCAGGATAAAAAACATCAAAACAATACGTTTTCTAATGGCTTCATTGTTAAAACAAAAAGGACATTAAGTTATAACACTTTTACACTTCATTCATTTATTCGTTCACTCACCTACCAAAAATTATTTTAAAAATCCTAGATGACCTGGTCTGTCTTCATATAGTATTCCGTCATTAATGCCTTATAAACTTATTATAGTCAGCCCATAAGATTATCATTTTCATGAGTTCTTTCCCTAAAACCACAACCATCGTAATAGCAAAGTCTATATAGGGATTCTAGCAATGAAAATAATCAGTTTCTAAGGCTTATACTCACATCTATCTCAATCTTTAATACAAACAAATTGAGAAGAAAGTTCTAATATATTAATATGAAAAAAGGACTCCGGCTGGACATTATCATACAAGTTGCTTTACAGTATTGTCTGTCATTTAAATTTGATCACAGTAAAAGGGTTTGTTCAGGGTGTCTTTAAAAGTTAAATTCTCAGGTCTTCCCTAGTGGTCCAGTGGGTAAGACTCCGTGCTCCCAATGCAGGAGGCCCAAGTTCAATCCCTGGTCAGGGAACTAGATCCTGTATGCATGTTGCAACTAAGAGTTCGCATGCTGCAACTAAAAAGTCCACTAAGAAGCTGGCATACCGCAACTAAAGACCCTACATGATGCAACGAAGATCCCACGTGCCACAACTAAGACCCAATGCAACCAAAAATAAATAAATAAATATTTTTAAAAAAGGTTAAATTCACAATGTATATTAAAAAAATCCTACGATCTTAAGCACGTGCGCGCGCGCGCACACACACACACACACACAGGCCTTTACCATAATATGAGTCTTCACTTTTCCCTTCTGAATCACGAAAGTACCTCCCATTCCTACAGGCTTATCTCCATAATGTTTTTCAAGAGTCTGTCTCATACAAGTCACAAAGTTAAGTTTTCCAGTTCTTCTTTTGGCTTTCACCTCAATGACCTAGAGAGGACATAAATACACATACCATTGTTCTAAGCTGCAAAATATTATGTAAATAACTACCCAAGTGAAACATTATATAATTCAGTGCCATCAAGCAAATATTCACTTGTTTGCTTCGAGCACCCAGATATGAGCAGAAGTGTCTCAATCCTCTAAGTCTTAATAATATATATAGTATTATATATATATATAAATTATATATCATTTACTCTAATAATGTCGTATTTGTGCTTTCTTGGACTGAGAGAGTTATAGCTAAATTTTATAAATTTATAGCCAAATTCTACACTGAACTCTAGAGATTCTTATATGTCAAGGTGGTAAAAGACTGAGAATTCTTTGGTTTAAAGGGATTAACTTCTGATAACTGGAGGGAGGAGAAATGATTATGTTTTCTCATTTCCTTTAAAAATCTGGACTGCTGTTACCTCCACTTTATTAGGTATTTTTGCTTCACTATCTCATTTCCCAAAGTGGCTGAAGTAGTTATCTCTACAAGATCTGGGAGTTCTCACAACAGCTAAAACTGAAATAATCTTTAAAAAAAAAAATAACAGCTTTATGGGGGATATAATTCACATACCATACAATCCACCTATTTCAAGTATACAATTCAATGGGTTTCAGTATACGTATAGAGTTGTGCGACCATCATTACAATTTTGGAACATGAAATCATCCTTTTTTTTTGTACTAACAGGAAGTAAATATGAAGTGAGGCATTAATTCTTCTCACGTCTTCTATAATTTTTTGCTCCCATCATTTCTATCTCAATCAATGTCTGATCAGTCTGAAATGAGTAAGTTACATATATACCAACTATATAGGTAGACATTATCTACTTCAGCTGCATGGTTCATCTATTTGACTAACTCACTCCCCACAGGAACATCCTATTTTAGTTCCTTGGAAAAAAAGCTATTGCTTACTAAGTATTATTTTTTTTTCTTTTTAAAATTTTTGTTTGCGTGTGTCTTTGTTGCTGCGTGCAGGCTTCCTCTAGTTGAGGAGAGCGGAGGCTGCTCTTCATTGCGGTGCTAGGCCTTCTCATTGCGATCGCTTCCTTGTTGCAGAGCGTGGGCTGTAGGCGTGCTGGCTTCAGTAGTTGTGCCGCATGGGCTTAGTTGTTCCGTGGCACGTGGGATCTTCCCAGACCAGGGCTCGAACCCGTGTCCTCTGCATTGGCAGGTGGGTTCTTAACCACTGTGCCACCAGGGAAGCCCAAAGTATTTTCACTATGCCTGTAGTACTTTCTGAATCTTTCATAACTGTGTTATTTAAAGAGGTTTGGGACTTAGGTAGCTTTGGATTTCCTTAAGAAAACTACAGTAGTAGCAATAAGCATGCAAATTTTTAGCTATCTGAGAACTCTTGGAGAATACTGCATTTTTAGAACAAAATCACCTTTCCAGGCTGGCCTTCACTGGCAAAAAGATTAGCCAGTAATGCAAACCCAAAATCATGATATTTCTCACTGTATTTCTCAAGTAGGCACCCTCCATCTGCAGAGTTAACATGAGCAAAGTAACTTCCATTCACAGGAGGTTTGTGTTCACTTTCTGTTTGAACAACTGGCATAAACTGAAAAGAAAAGTAAATAAGGTAATTAGTCAAGCCTAGTATCTCTATGCAAAGAGAAGATCTTGAATAATGTAACAAAATATTTTGTCCTAGACTTTAAGACATTTTATTTCAAGATCTAATAATAAAACATGAAAAATAAAATATTTAATGTCAGATTCAAAATGTTAAAGATTTACAAATATCAAAAAAACTGAAAAAAAATTTTAGAAAATGTTTACAGTATTATAGTGTTTCTATAAGATTGTGACATTTGCATCAAAATTTCTCATTTTATTACTTACTTATTTACTTACTTACCTACCTACTTACCTACTTACTTACTTAGTTCCCTGACCAGGGATCGAACCCGGGCCCTTGGCAGTGAAAGTGCCGCGCCGCGTCCTAACCACTGGACCGCCAGAGACGTCCTTAAAATTTCTCACTTAAATTTTAAACTTTTTCTGTCTTGAACACTAGGCAAATTATATTAATGTTTCTATAAAAGGACTTGTATGATTATTGACTAACAGTCATAGATGTAAGAGGCTGTGAGAGAATGGGCAGACTGAGCAGGTTATTCTCCTGTTCGTGAGATGTGAAGAAACAGTGATGTTTTTATGTTGGAAATGTGTTAACATACATAGTGATAGATACTACCTTTTGTAAACAATAATCATACTACTGGGGTAGGTCCCTGCAATTTGGTCTGAAAGAGGGATTTGATTAGATAATTAAATATTCATCTTCTGATTGCAAGCTGCCCTTATACCAGCAAAGATCATAGAGAAGTTAGGAATCCTCTGATGTGTAAGGACTGAAATCTTTCACAGTCCAGAGTCCTCAGCAAATCACAGTAGGACCTTCGATGGACTCCTCGAATACTGAGCATGTGCCATAAGAAAATCTAAATTAGAGATGAGTGCTCCATTTCAGTTGGACTAATTGGAGCATGTGCTATACTCCAAATCTGTATCAACAGTAACAAATCTGTAGAGAGGTATGACATCAACCACTTACAATTCATTCAGAAGACAAGATTTCTGATAGGGCAGGAAAAGGAAAAAGGCAAACTAAGTGTCAAATCAATAAAATAAAGTAATTATATATATGCTGACCTCAGAATTGAATCCAAGAGTCTGAAATGGGCCTGCTCCTGCTCCAAGAACAAAAGCTCCAGGAAGCTGGATTTCTTTTGCGATTTTATTTAGATCATAAACCTATACAAGAGGAAACGCATATTATTTAAATCTTACTTATATAAATTCCCAGATTTACTTTTTATTACTACATCCATTAACACTTCCTTGTCACATTGGTCAGTGGACCTTCTAATAATAAAAATAGGAATCAACCCGATTTTCATAATCTCCATGTGAATGTGAAAAGTAAAAGAAACTTACTTTTTTTTTATTTGTAAGAGGCAATAAGTAAGGTACACCTCCTACTTCTGCAATTCTAGTTTTCCCACAGATACCTAAAAAAAACAAATAAAACAAGCCATCTTAAAAATAGGCAAACATCTAAATTTAAGTATAAAATGCCGGAAGACACTAATTTATTAAGAGTATATAACTTTTCAGTTCATAGTTTTACAAATAGCAGGGGTTGGAAAATGTAAGTAGCTAGGATCCCTGTCCTACGCTAACTTCCTGTGTTTCTAATAGTGTCATAACCAAGCATGACTTGATATAGTTAGTAGCATAAAGGCAATCGAAAGTTGATGATACATAACACTGTAAAGCAACTATACTCCAGTAAAAATTAATAATATAAAAAAAGAAAGTTGATGATAGGGCAAGGGCTAGAACTGGAGCCAATGTTTGGATGAGGTTTCTAGAATTAGTCTATAATGACTTATTCCTTTAAAAATCTTTCTTTTGGGGGAGGGAGAGTTTTAGCTAAAATTATATTTTAATTTAAAATATTTTGGTAAAATATTACTTCTTTTAAAAATCCATATTGAGAAGTCCTCTTGTTAGAGTTGTTTGTTCCAAGGTTGTTTATAAAAATGACAAGTAATTTTAGGTAACTTCAGATGCTAGGAACTTTCTACTTACATTTTTAATTAAACGTCACAGGTACAGCTAGACACTGTTTGGGAAAAGATCCCCCAGTGTTCTCCTTACTTGCTGCAAGTGACAATAAGTCCTTCCTTCTCTAGTGCTTTGGTTGTGTCTATTGGCTCAACACCCACCAAGAGGTGAACCTGGTTTTCGGGTAAAACGACGAAATAATACTAGTAAACACGCCAAGATCACTAGTGACAAGACCAGTTCATGTAGAAAGTACCTAAATATGTTTATGAAAGATCATATATGTAACATGCATACATATCTGGCTTCCTTAGTATGTAATTTAAAGACTCACAAATTATTGACAAGAACCTAGAAAACTCTTTTTCAAACCAACCCTTTGGGTGACAAAATTAAGATTAACTATTTTTCCTGTACTCTTCTGTGTTTTCTGGTTTTTATTTGAATTATTTAATCAATTATTTATTTTGGGGTAAAATATATTACCCTTATAATCGGAAGAAACAGAGCTATAAAAAAGTATTATGATAGGGACTTCCCTGGCAGTCCGGTGGTTAAGACTTCGCCTTCCAATGCAGGGGGTGCGGGTTCAATCCCTGGTGGGGGAGCTAAGAGCCCACATGCCTCAGGGCCAAAAAACCAAAACATAAAACAACAAAAAAAGTATTATGATAAATGCTTTTAAGGTGTGAAGAGATATTGCCATCTGGTACATAAAACTTCTAGAATTTACAGGTCTACTTAAAATCAAAGACTGTTTGAACTAGAAAGACCCAAAAAGAACATTTAACCCAAATCTCACTCCCCCCCACCCCCATTTTAATGTATCTGAAGCCCAGATACATTAATTGGCTTACCCAGGGTAATGAAACCTTAAGTGGCAGAGAAAGAACTAGAGTCCAGGATTTCTACGTAAAACTGCTTTTTAACAAAGATGTCAATTACATAATAAAAGAGTGAGTAAGTGTGACTGTTCCAAATTCCTCATTACAGTAGGGTATAATGAGAGAATGTTGGACTTTGGAAGCAGACAGATCTGGATTTGAATCCTGATTATGATTCCCACTGAGATTACTTAGCCTCTCTTCAGCTTCAGTTTTCTCATCTATAAACTGGGGCTAGTACTCACCTTGCAGTGTTAGTATAAAAATTAAGACATCAAATATAGATATCCATCATACTGTCTGACAAATTATATTTACTTAATATTGAAACTGAATGGTACAGATGAACCGGTTTGCAGGGCAGAAATAGAGACACAGATGTAGAGCACAAACGTATGGACACCAAGGAGGGGAAAGTGGCAGGGGTGTGTGTGGCAGGGGGGGCGGGTGGGGGGCAGTGGTGGTGGTGGTGGTGGGATGAATTGGGAGATTGGGATTGACATATATACACTAATATGTATAAAATGAATAACTAATAAGAACCTGCTGTATAAAAAAAATAAATAAAATTAAAAAAAAAAAAAAAGAAACCGAGCAGGACCCTGTGGGGCTCCTGGGCACAAAAGTCTTTTCGTGTCCCCTGTTTTTTTGTTGGTAAGAAATAGGCTTCATTCGGCTTCGGTGACCTTCCCTGAGTTCCACAGGGCAGGTTCAAACAGTTGCTAATCAGGGAAGGGAGGGGATGAAGAGACAAGGGAGGAGCAGTCAAGAAACAATAGTGTAGCCTTGGGGCAGGGTCCTGGTTCCTCCTCACTGGATATACATAACTGTATCTTTGAGCTCTTGTGCAGAACTAAAACCCCTACCACATGGAAGATGTTAACTACTTGATGAAACATTCTTCATTCCAGAGAGAAGGTTACAGTTCAATAACATAGAGAACCATAGATCACGGGACCACCTGAGATGATCCTTAGACTGAAGGAATGCAGGCCTTGCAAGCACTCTGATCCTTATGAGAAGCCCCTCCCCTTGACTGTAAGACTCCCCACACCTGCCCCCCCACTGAGTTTGGGACAGTTTTGAGGGCATTAGGCCTCTGTGGCCCCCTTTGCCTGGCAAAGCAATAAAAGTATTCTTTTCTACTTCACCCAAAACTCTCGTCTCTGAGATTCAATTTGGCAGTGCTGCACAGAGGCTGAGTTTCAGCATCAATATTAATTTCCCTTCTCACTTTAAACACTGGCTGGATAATCACTTGACAAATTTGTTGAAGGGATATTAGTATTTAATGGATGATTCAAATAAATACAAGGCTTTTAAGATCACTTCTGGTCTTGAATGAATGAATGAATAATAAATAAATACATAAATAAATAAATAAAAATTATAGTAAGTTTCCATAACAGTCACTTGAATGATTAAAAACAAAACTCTCATGTGATATTCAGGATTCTAGCCTATTGAATATCTATTATATAACCTGTGAAAGTTACAAAAGTACATAAAAAACATATTTTTCTACAAGGGTATAAAATGAAATTTGACCAATATTAGAAAACACAGAAATTAAGCACAATTTAATCTAAAAGCTGGGTCAATATCCTTTGCAGATACTGCTTACCTTTTACAGGAAAGGTAAATGGCTCCTTGGTCAAATTAGGGCAATCAACTACAGAGACCTGGACATCAGCAAAGTTATCCGTTAGCCCCTTCTGCAGAACTAATAAAGACAAGGAAAAGGGTTAAACATTAGGTAGAAATTTGTCATCACATATCAAGTCTTCCCTCAACTGTTTTGTGTGTCATACTTCCAAACTAAACTTGTGTAATTTACTACTTTTTTTTTTTATTTTTTGGATACGCCACATGGCATGTGGAATCTTAGTTCCCTGACTAGGGACAGAACCTGCGCACCCTGCAGTGGAAGCATGGAGTCTTAACTGCTGGACCGCCAGGGAAGTCCCTAAACTTGTGTAACTTAAAAGGAGGGGGGGGCTTCCCTGTGGCGCAGTGGTTGAGAGTCCGCCTGCCGATGCAGGGGACACGGGTTCGTACCCCGGTCCGGGAAGATCCCACATGCCGTGGAGCGGCTGGGCCCATGAGCCATGGCCGCTGAGCCTGCACGTCCGGAGCCTGTGCTCCGCAACGGGAGAGGCCACAACAGTGAGAGGACCGTGTACCGCAAAAAAAAAAAAGTAAGACATGAAAGTATGTGTTATATGACTCATATGTATTTCAAAGACAGGCAGCTAATCTAAGGTTCTAACAGGTCAGAACAGTTCAGAACAGTGGTCACCTCTTGGGCGGCTGGGGGAGGGGAAGGGATCCCACACGCGAAGGGGGAAATTGGGGAACCACTGGGAGGGCAGAGGATCAAAAGGGAGCATGGCCAGGTTTCCCCTGCCCACTTGGACCCCCAGGAACCTGTTGAGATCCCGGGCCTGATCCTCTGCCCACCTATGCCCCCTCCAGCCTTGTGGGTCCTGAGGGAGCGAGAGGGAGGGAAGGGGGAGCAAAAGTAAAGGCTGTATCTATGGCACCGGCACCCCTGAGGGGTGGCCAGGGGAGGGAAGGAGTTACTACGCCCAGTGGGACCCAGTCATGGTTAGGGTTCCAGCAGTGATGGGGGAGACCCTGGGGGAGACAGTGGGGGAGGGGCACAAACGAACGGAAGGGGATGGGGCCACTGCTTTCCCTGTCCTCTTAGGCACCAGGGAGCCTGTTGGGCTCCAGGGCCTAATCCTCTGCCCTTGGAGCCTCTCTCCTGCCATGCAGAGCCTAAGCCTCACCCCTACACCCCCACCCATGGCCCCACCTCTACACTCGAAGACCCCCTCTGAGACCCCCTCCAATGTGCTGGGCATAAACCCCACCCACACACCCTCACTCAGGGCCCTGCCTCCAAACTCCAGAACTCCACACTCCAGGGGCCCTCCTTTCAACATGCTACCTCTCTCCTCCTGCGCAGGTCCTAAGCAGAGGCCCCGCCCCATGCTCCAACATCACCCTGCCTAGGCCCTGCCCCATGCTCAAATGTCACATCCCCACCCGCCTAGGTCCGACCCCACCCAAAACCCCACCTCTGCCTAAGTTCCACCCCCTGCCTAAACTCTACCCCTATAGCCAAGACTTTTTTTTTTCTTTTTTCTTCTTTTAGATTGGGGCTCTGTTTTACCTTGTAGATTCATTGTTGTCGATTCTTTTATATTTTTATTTTTTCCTAATCTTTTATTTTTCTAATTTTATTTTATTCTTTATACTTTGTTAGTGATATCTCCTTTTGGCTTGTTCCCCCACACCTTTATTTATTTTTCTTTTTTCTGTTATTTTACCTTGTTGCAGTTGTTTCAATTATAATTTTATTTTTCTAACATATTTTTTATCTTTCTAATTTTATTTTATATTCTTTCATATTGTACTGCTCCATTTTTTCTTTCTTTCTTCCCCCCCCCCCTTTTTTTTTTCACTGTGCCATGAAGCTTGCAGGATCTTGGTTCCCAGGCTGGAGGTCGGGCCCGAACTCCTTTGGTGGGAGCTCTGAGTCCAAACCGCTGGACTAACACAGAACCTCAGACCCCATGGAATATCAATTGGAGTGACACCTCCAGGAAATCTTCATATCAGCATCAAGACCCAGCTCTATCCAACTGCATGCAAACTCCAGTGCTGGACATCTCAGGCCAAACAACCAGTAAGACAGGAATACAGCACCACCCATCAAAAAAAAAAAAAAAAAAATGAAACGACAAAAAAATTTGTTACAGATGAAGGAGCAAGGTAAAAACCTACAAGACCAAATAAATGAAGATGAAATAGGCAAGCTACCTGAAAAAGAATTCAGAGTAATAATAGTAAAGATGATTCAAAATCTCAGAAACAGGATGGAGAAAATACGAGAAACATTTCACAAGGATCTAGAAGAACTAAAGAGCAAACAAACAGTGATGAACCACACAATAACTGAAATTTAAAATACTCTAGAAGGAATCAATAGCAGAATAACTGAGGCAGAAGAACGAATAAGTGAGCTGGAAGATAAAATGGTGGAAATAATTACCAGGGAGCAGAATAAAGAAAAAAGAAAGAAAAGAATTGAGAACAGTCTCAGAGACCTCTGGGACAACATTAAATGCACCAACATTCTAATTATAGGGGTTCCAGAAGAAGAAGAGAAAAAGAAAGGGTCTGAGAAAATATTTGAAGAGATTATCATCAAAAACTTCCCTAACATGGGGAAGGAAATAGTGAATCAAGTCCAGGAAGAACAGAGGGTACCATACAGGGTAAACCCAAAGAGAAGCATGCCGAGACACATATTAATCAAACTATCAAAAATTAAATACAAAGAAAAAATATTGAAATCAGCAAGGGAAAAGCAACAGATAACATACACGGGAATCCCCATAAGGTTAACAGCTGATTTTTCAGCGGAAACTGCAAGCCAGCAGGGAGTGGCAGGACATATTTAAAGTGATGAGAAGAAAAAACTATAACCAAGATTACTCTGCCCAGCAAGGATCTCATTCAGATTTGACAGAGAAATTAAAATCTTTACAGATGAGCAAAAGTTAAGAGAATTCAGCACCACCAAACCAGCTTTACAACAAATGCTAAAGGAACTTCTCTAGGCAGGAAACACAAGAGAAGGAGAAGACCTGCAAAAACAAACCCAAAACAATTCAGAAAATGGTAATAGGAACATACATATTGATAATTACCTTAAATGTAAATGGATTAAATGCTCCAACCAAAAGACATAGACTGGTTAAATGGATACAAATGCAAGACCTGTACATATGCTGCCTACAAGAGACCCACTTCAGACCTAGCGACACATACAGACTGAAAGTGAGGGGATGGAAAAAGATATTCCATGCAAATGGAAATCAAAAGAAAGCTGGAGTAGCAATTCTCATATCTGACAAAATAGACTTTAAAATAATGACTATTACAAGAGACAAAGAAGGACACTTACATAATGATCAAGGGATCAATCCAACAAGAAGATATAACAATTGTAAATATTTATGCACCCAACATAGGAGCACCTCAATACATAAGGCAAATACTAACAGCCATAAAAGGGGAAATCGCCAGTAACACAATCATAATAGGGAAATTTAACACCCTACTTTCACCAATGGACAGATCATCCAAAATGAATATAAATAGGGAAACACAAGCTTTAAATGATACATTAAACAAGATGGACTTAATTGATATTTATAGGACATTCCATCCAAAAACAACAGAATACACTTTCTTCTCAAGCGCCCATGAAACATTCTCTAGGATACACCATATCTTGGGTCACAAATCAAGCCTTGGTAAATTTAAGAAAATTGAAATCATATCAAGTATCTTTTCCGACCACAATGCTATGAGACTAGATATCAATTACAGGAAAAAAACTGTAAAAAATACAAACACGTGGAGGCTAAACAATATACTACCAAATAACCAAGAGATCACTGAAGAAATCAAAGAGGAAATCAAAAAATACCTAGAAACAAATGACAAAACACAATGATCCAAAACCTATGTGATGCAGCAAAAACAGTTCTAAGAGGGAAGTTTATAGGAAGACAATCCTACCTCAGGAAACAAGAAAAATCTCAAATAAACAACCTAACCTTACACCTAAAGCAATAGAGACAGAATAAAAAACACCCAAAGTTAGCAGAAGGAAAGAAATTATAAAGATCAGATCAGAAATGAAGGAAATGATAGCAAAGATCAATAAAACTAAAAGCTGGTTCTTTGACAAGATAAATAAAATTGACTCATCAAGAAAAAAGAGAGAGAAGACTCAAATCAACAGAATTAGAAATGAAAAAGAAGAAGTAACAACTGACACTTCAGAAATACAAAGGATCATAAGAGATTACTACAAGCAACTATATGCCAATAAAATGGACAACCTGGAAGAAATGGACAAATTCTTAGAAAAGCACAACCTTCTGAATATGAACCAGGAAGAAATAGAAAATATAAACAGACCAATCACAAGCATTGAAATTGAAACTGTGATTAAAAATCTTCCAACAAACAAGAGCCCAGGACCAGATGGCTCCACAGGCGAATTCTATCAAACATTTAGAGAAGAGCTAACACCTATCCTTCTCAAACTCTTGCAAAATATAGCAGAGGGAGGAACACTCCCAAACTCATTCTACAAGGCCACCATCACCCTGATACCAAAACCAAAGAAAGATGTCACAACAAAAGAAATTACAGGCCAAATATCTCTGATGAACATAGATGCAAGAATCCTCAACAAAATACTAGCAAACAGAATCCACCAGCACATTAAAAGGATTATACACCATGATCACGTGGGGTTTGTCCCAGGAATGCAAGGATTCTTCAATATACACAAATCAATCAATGTGATACACCATATTAACAAATTGAAGGATAAAAACCATATGATCATCTCAATATATGCAGAAAAAGCTTTTGACAAAATTCAACACCCATTTATGATAAAAACTCTCCAGAAAGTAGGCATAGAAGGAACCTACCTCAACATAATAAAGGCCGTATATGACAAAGCCACAGCCAACATCGTTCTCAATGGTGAAACCATGGTTTCTGGAAACTGAAACCATTTCCTCTAAGATCAGGAACAAGACAAGTTTGCCCACTCTCACCAGTATTATTCAACATAGTTTTGGAAGTTTTAGCTACAGCAATCAGAGAAGAAAAGAAATAAAAGGAATCCAAATCAGAAAAGAAGAAATAAAAAAAAAAAAAAGAAGAAGTAAAACTGTCACTGTTTGCAGATGACATGATACTATACATAGAGAATCTTAAAGATGCTACCAGAAAACTACTAGAGCTAATCAATGAATTTGGTAAAGTAGCAGGGTACAAAATTAATGCACAGAAATCTCTTTCATTCCTATACACTAATGATGAAAACTCTGAAATAGAAATTAAAGAAACACTCCCATTTACCACTGCAACAAAAAGAATAAAATACCTAGGAATAAACCTACCTAAGGAAACAAAAGACCTGTATACAGAAAACTATAAGACACTGATGAAAGAAATTAAAGATGATACAAACAGATGGAGAGATATACTATGTTCTTGGATTGGAAAAATAACATTGTGAAAATGACTCTACTACCCAAAGCAATCTACAGATTCAATGCAATCCCTATCAAACTACCAATGGCATTTTTCACAGAAGTAGAACAAAAAAATTCACAATTTGTATGGAAATATAATGGACCCCGAAAAAAAATAAAATAAAATAAAATAAAAGACCCCGAATAGCCAAAGCAAGATTGAGAAAGAAAAACGGAGCTGGAGGAATCATGTTCCCTGACTTCAGACTATACTACAAAGCTACAGTAATCAAGATAATATGGTAGTGGCACAAAAACAGAAATATACATCAATGGAACCGGATAGAAAGCCCAGCGATAAACCCATGCATATATGGTCACCTTATCTTTGATAAAGGAGCCAAGAGTATACAATGGAGAAAAGACAGTCTCTTCAATAAGTGGTGCTGGGAAAACTGGACAGCTACATGTAAAAAATGAAATTAGAACACTCCCTAACACCATACACAAAAATAAATTCAAAATGGATTAGAGACCTAAATGTAAGGCCAGACAGCATAAAACTCTTAGAGGAAAACATAGGCAGAACACTCTATGACATAAATTACAGCAAGATCCCTTTTGACCCACCTCCTAAAGAAATGGAAATAAAAACAAATATAAACAAACGGGATCTAATGAAAGTTATAAGCTTTTGCACAGCAAAGGAAACAATAAAAAAAGATGAAAAGAACACTCAGAATCAGAGAAAGTACTTGCAAACAAAGCAACTGACCAAAGATTAATCTCCAAAATATACAAGCAGCTCATGCAGCTTAATATCAAAAAAACAAACAACCCAATCCAAAAATGGGCAAAAGACCTAAACAGACATTTCTCCAAAGAAGATGTACAGATTGCCAACAAATACATGAAAGGATGCTCAACATCACTAATCATTAGAGAAATGTATATCAAAACTACAATGAGGTATCACCTCACACCAGTCAGAATGGCCATCATCAAAAAATCTACAAACAATAAATGCTGGAGAGGGTGTGGAGAAAAGGAAACCCTCTTGCACTATTGGTGGGAATGTAAATTGGTACAGTCACTATGGAGAACATTATGGAGGTTCCTTAAAAAACTAAAAATAGAACTACCATATGACTCAGCAATCCCACTACTGGGCATACCATGACAAAACTATAATTCAGAAAGAGTCATGTACCACAATGTTCACTGCAGCACTATTTACAATAGCCAGGACATGGAGGCAACCTAAGTGTCCATGGACAGATGAATGGATAAAGAAGATGTGGCACATATATACAATGGAATATTACTCAGCCATAAAAAGAAATGAAATTGAGTATTTGTAGTGAGGTGGATGGACCTAGAGACTGTCATACAGAGTGAAGTAAGTCAGAAAGAGAAAAACAAATACCATATGCTAACACATATATATGCAATCTAAAAAAAAAAAAAAAAAGTTCTGAAGAACCTAGGGGCAGGACAGGAATAAAGACGCAGATGTAGAGAATGGACTTGAGGATACGGGGAGGGGGAAGGGTAAGCTGGGACGAAGTAAAACAGCAGCATTGACATATATACAGGACCAGATGTTAAATAGATAGCTAATGGGAAGCAGCTGCATGGCACAGGGAGATTAGCTTGGTGTTTTGCGAGCACCTAGAGGGGTGGGATAAGGTGGGTGGGAGGGAGACGCAAAAGGGAAGGGATATGGGGATATATGTTTGCATATAGCTGATTCAGTTGGTATACAGCAGAAACTAACACAACACTGTAAAGCAATTATACTCCAATAAAGATGTTAAAAAAAAAGTTAATAAAGGAATATTGTACAACTTTTGGGCACCACACATATTTAAATCATGGATTACCATATTCATTTTCATTCTGTAAAGTTCGTATCTCATCAAGAATCTGAATCGTGAATTTAGATTTTTTTTGAGGGGCAGAGTTTTGGACTCTGTCAATAAAAACAGTACAGAACAAATACAGAAAAGGAAAATTAGTTCTGTATTGAAAGTACTATTGCATAAAGCTTATCTTAGAATGTTTTTATTTAAAAATTTTTTTCCTTAGGATAATTAAAAAACTCAGTATTGCATTTACCTCCAACAAGCTCCTCTAGACTTGGCACATGAAAAGAATACTCAGCACAAGACATCTTCTTTCTGAAACAGGAAGGGGGCAGGACACAACCTTTAAAAGAATGACAGAGCTGTTGGGGGACACAAAAATTAGAACCAGCTAGGTCCAAGATGGCAGACTTCCAGTAGAACTTGAGCCTCATTATATGCTCATTGTAATGCATTAGCATCTAAATGACACACCCACAGGTGCCATGACCATAAATGGCCAAAAGTGGGCAGTGGCCCAATTCCTGGAATTCTCTGCCCCTTCCCCCAAATAGCTGGAATAATCCTCCCACTTGTTAGCCTATGAAATTACCCAGTCCATAAAAACTACCCCATATTTCGGGGCCTCTCACCTTCTGAGATGTTCCACACTCTGTGGAGTGTGTTTCTCCCAAGGCCATCTCACCTTTTGAGATGGACCGCATTCTGTCTATGGAGTGTGTCTCTCTAAAAAAATCCACTTCTTACCTATCACTTTGTCTCTCAATGAATTCTTTCTGTGATGAGACATAAAGAACCTGAGCTTCGTTAAGTCCTGAGTGTGTGATCTCAAAGTACAGTGTGTTCAAGTCCCAATCTGAGTTTTGGCTGGGGTCAAGTCTCAGCCCATGGGCTCAAGTCCCAATCTGAGTTTTGAGGTTTCACGAGGATGTACAAAATAAAGCAATTGTAGGCTAATTATTGCAGTGCACCAAGCATGAACAGCTGCTGCTCTGGAAATGAAAGAGTTCAGTTATATAAAGAGGGCAAAAGGGCATTTAGGTGTCCTCACAGAAAGGCAACCATAACTTCTTGTATTTCATATTCCAAGTGAGAAATGTCCAAGTAACCTATTTTAATACTAGTACCTTAAATAGCTGACATTTAAAATAGACAAGAGGAATACCAAACCAAGAGGGCACATGATTCATTTTCTTCAGTCATGTATCTGGATTGAACATGCAGCTTTCTAATGGTTGATTTAAGGAATATAGATCCTGAAGCAAAGGTAGTTATTAAGGTTTATGAATAACTGTTTAAATGGTTGTAGATAACAGTACAGGATGCTCAGGTACTTCTATAATAGATCATTTATTTGTGTTTTCTATTCTATATTTGACATTTAGGCTAAAAGTTAAACAAGTTTCTTAGACTATCACTTTTACAAGAGAAAATTTAAATTACTAAGAGAAATGGAAACTCCTACAAATTATTAGCTTTTGAAATTCAAATTATTTCATTTACAAATAAACATTTTCTTGGTAAACAGCTTCAATGTCCAATTATTCTGATAACCTAACCAATTATCATTTGATTTTTAAAAAATATATGCTAAATATATTTTACAATAAGTAGACATATATGCACAGAGATTAGTATCTTACCTCAAGTGTACAGGTGATGAGGTGTGCAAGCAGAGAGAGTTAAATAAAATGCAGGCAAAAAAACCCAAACAAACGAAAGTAATATGAGTTGGGCGGGGAATCCCACTGGAGGCCAATCACAACAAGGAATAAAGACAAAACTCTTAAGGCTGTTTCTAAGAACACTGTTGGAGTTCTCATTAAAATTGTTAATGAAATACCTCGTTAATGTGAATAATCTCTGATATACCATTACTTAGTAAGCGAAAGATGGTCCTTCAACATCACTTGAAATACTCTTCCAAAAAAAATTTTTTTTTAATTTTCCAAAGATTCAGTTTTCTTAGAAACTGGATTTCTAATTTTGATGATATCAAATAACACATCCTCCACAAACATACATTTAAGACCCGACATTTCTTTAGTACTTTATCAGATAATACTTTATTACCCTTTATTTACTTAATATGCATAATTTGGTCTCCCAAAGAAAATGTGAAGTGTTGATAATGGGCCCCAAACCCTATATAATCATAGTTAGATGATCTCAAATATATTTTATTTTTTTTTGGCCGTGCATTGCGGCTTGCAGGATATTAGTTCCCTGACCAGGGATCAAACCCTGGCCCTCGGCAGTGAAAGCGAAGCACAGACTCTTAACCATTGGACGGCCAGGGAATTCCCGAAAATATATTTTCGAATTGAATAAGCTATAATTGTTTAGGAATGAGCCATTTTAACTTTATTGAAATAATTTCAGATGGACAGAAAATACGTACAAATAATCTCATATATGCTTCACCTAGATTTTCTAAATGTTGACATCTTATATTTTCTTTCTTTCTTTTTCTTCTTTTTTTTTTTTTGTCTGCTCTGCGAGGCATGCAGAATCCTAGTTCCCAGACCAGGAGTGGAACCCGTGCCCCCAGCAGTGGAAGCATGGAGTGTTAACCACTGGACCACAAGGGAAGGCCCATCATCTTATATTTTCTTTATTAGAAACCAGCAAGTACTAATTAAGAACTTGTGAAAATCTGCTCAGTGAATACATGTTTACTTAAAATGAAGATAATAAAAGCACTCTAGATATTTCTACTTACAGTAGGAATAATAAAGACTCAAGTTTAAATTAAATACAATCCTAATGATCTCAGGTGGCCTCAGCCTGCAGGGGCTTGAAGCAAGATCTCGTTCCCCAGCGAAGTCAGGCCATGGCAGTGAGAGCACTGAATCTTAGCCCCTACACCACGAGGGCCAGTGGCTAGTGACAAGGCCCCTGGCTTGTCTTATTTGTAAAAGTTAATTTCAACAAAGAGACTGAAAGTAGTGAAACAAGCAAAGTGTTTATTAGGAGGGAAAAAAGTACATGTGAATAGACACACATGGGTGGACTAAGAGAGTTGCATCTTCGTGGTAGTTTAAATCACTTACATGGGGCATTTCTTGGGGGTTTCCTCTGGCAAATGTCTTGCTTTGCCTGGCTCTGAGGCCGTATTTGGTATAACTCAGGGTTCTCCCCTGTATGTGCGCACATCTCTTAATGCAGAGACCTATGGGAAGGTTGACATCACCTACTATGGGGTGGTGCCCCCTCCCTTCCTTACACCCCCAGCCTTTCTGTACCTGTATAGTTGGGAAGAACTCCTTGACCTTGAGAATGAGAAATCTGTGGTCTCTTTATCTTTTTTCTGGGTGGGACTGAGCTCCTCCCAGCTCCTGGCATTATATTATCTTGGAGTAGCTGCCCACACAGGACAGATTTCAGCTGCTCAGCCTGCAGCCCATCTACATCTCCTCATCACTAATTTTACACCCTTTACTATCTTTCAAAGGTCAGGTTTTTGTTTTCTTTCCCCACCAAAACAGAAACAAATTCCAACCCTAGGAGGCTACAGTCTGAATAACTGGTTTAGAAATGCAAGCCAAAAGCCCAGAAGGCAGCGTGGTAGTGTGTATAAGTGTGTTTCTGTGTGAGTGAGAGATAGGGAAGAGGAGGTTGGAGTTGGAGTGATGAGAGAAAAGGGTTAGAAAAGTTCTAATACAAATCCAGAGTGGCTCTAGGAGGACAGCTTTGGGCCACATGGAGGCAAACAACATTTACTCTCCAGATTCCACTGCTGGGAGTCAGTGGCCCAGAAGTAGGGTCTAGAGAAGGGAAGAATGGAAGATAGGAGGCAGAAGGATAAATGGAGCTGCAGAGGCAATGCCTAAAGGGGTAGACCAACTATGGCCGAAAACTACTGACAAACTGCATTCTGTAAACCAGACAGTATGTTAGACACTTTACAGACATTCCTTCAAAACCTCACACAACGACATATTATCCTTCTCATTTTACAAGAGGAAATAGGCCAGAGAGAATATATTATTTACTCCAGATCACTCAGCTATTAAGTGGCAGAAACAGAATTCAAAACCAAATCTAGCCCACTGTAAACCCAGAACTCATCACATTATACCTTGCCATTAACTGGTGAGGGAATGATACAATTCAGCTCACAATAAGGGAAAGTTTGTATAGAGCAACCTTTTAGCACTCAGTATACCTCTGGTCATCTGTTTGCTTTGTTTCTGTCACTTAGACTGTGATCTCTTTGAAGATAGGGCTGTATTTCTCATATTTGTCTTCCAAGTACCTAGCATACAATGGATACCAGTTCAGCCTTAGTTTTTTTTATTGAACATTTATGATATTCCAGACTCATAAGGCTCTGGGACACGGCTGGCTCCATGGATGTGCAACTAGTGAAGTTACACAGGACCATGTGTTCAGAATAGCACGTGGTTTATGCTCCATTGCCACCATCCTTAAATTCTTAACTTTAGGGACTTCCCTGGTGATCCAGTGGTTAAGACTGCAGGCTCCCAATGCAGGGGGCCCAGGTTCAATCCCTGGTCAGGGAACTAGATCCCGCATGCCATAACTAAGAGCCTGCATGCCACAATGAAGACCCCGTATGCCGCAACTAAGACCTGGTGCAGACAAATAAATAAATAAAATAAATATTTAAAAAAATTCTTAACTTTATATTTTAACTTTTAAGATGGATAGGACAATGGAACATGCTTGGGATCAGAGGAGAGAGGGTCTATGTGCATGTCCACCACCACTCCTTGCTTCCCATTCACAAAAAGCGTTTAAGTCCTGTGAGCATAGAATGCTGGTGGGTGCACAGTCCAAGGGAGTTCATTGAGACTCAAATTCCCTGGATTCCGTGTCGGTAGAATGTGCAAGCATGGAGAAGTAAAATAAATACAGGGGTGCTAGTTTTGTGCAGTATCCAGTGTTCTAGTAAGAACAAAATACATATGCCTACATAGTATGAATTGTGAAATTTCAGTTAATTCTGAGTACAAGCTAAATGTTCTTTTGTTTGTACTTAAAACTGGTATTGCAGAATATAGAGTGGTAAATGTCATGCTAATGAGTTAAAC
Organism: Pseudorca crassidens; assembly: GCF_039906515.1. NCBI lineage: Eukaryota > Metazoa > Chordata > Mammalia > Artiodactyla > Delphinidae > Pseudorca > Pseudorca crassidens. The sequence goes on along the minus strand of NC_090304.1, from coordinate 70,433,986 downwards.
TCAATTTTTCTTTACTTAGAGTGACAATAAATAGCAAATTAATGCTATTAATTAATAATAGTATAGTTAGTGATTAATAATAAATCAATAAAATAGAATGTCATTAATAATTAATAATAGCAAATTAATGCTATTAATTAAAACATCATGACAAGTGGAAAGAGGTACTACAGAAGAAAGGAGACCGCTTATATTTTAGTACCTTTAATGGCACTTTCTCCCTGCGTTTTGAACAAGGGGCCCTGCATTTTCATTTCGTACTGAGACTCACAAATTACATAGGCAGGCATGTTATGGAACATGGCAGTGAATAAGACATGCAATCCCTGTTCTGCAGCTAACGGTACTTCATAATGCCTAGAAGACTAGACTGTCTGTGCCTGGAATTGTTCAACATTTAGAGCAAAATTGAGTAAAGAGGCTAGATTACCCTCCAGGTCTGTCCAATCCGAAGATGACACTAACCATAGATTAAGACTAGACGGCTTTCCTGGTTTTTTCATACGATACAAGAGGTCTGAAAGTGGACAAATCAAGCCAGCTCATTCCTTTTTGTAACTACTGTGGGGAAAAAACCCCCCAAAATACCAAAACTAAACTAGTTTAAACTTTTATCTTAACATTCATTAATCATTCAGGGAACTAAGGGAGAAAACAAACAAAAAAATTCGCCGCTGGTATCTCTTGTGATATGTTAACCAACCCCTGGGAGGCTGACACTTAGCTCTGAGTGAAAGAGTAGTTAACAAAAGTCCGAAGGGGAGAGGGGACCTGGATGTGCTACGGGTAACACTGGCTTCCAGTACAAAGGTTACACATTTTGAGTCTCGGTCAAAGCATGATCGTCTTACAATTTAACGCAGAGGAGATTTCTGAAGGCAAAAGTAGACATAATATGACAAAACACACCTGGCACCGTACACACACGCACACCCCACACACACTCGAGATCAGATTTTGGGAAGTCAGAGAACAGCTCAGCCAAGGCGAGACCACTGGAAGCAAAGCAGGTGGAGTGCCTGTTTCCTTGCAGCTCACAGTCATTCCGTTCACCTGACCCCACAATTTATTTCTTGTAGTTTACCGAAACATTCTTGTCTACTCCACTTACCTAATCCGTGAGGGAAGCCGACACCTGAAACCCGATCTTGCCTCAGTCAACTCCGCCTCCTCTGGATCCGGGAGATCAGACCCTGCCCACTCGAAATCGCTCCTCCTCTCACGGAGATCAAAATGGCGCCCCGCGGGTCGCCACTTCCCACCTCTCACTTTCTTCCTGGAGTCAAATTGTTATCGCGAGACTTCGGTCTCCCTATTAGCTGGGGCACGCAGCCCGCCCATCCTTTTCTCCAGCGCGGTAATGGAGGTTGGTGGTTCTTAAGTTGTTGGAGTGAGGGGGGATTCCGGAGGTTGCTGAATGCGGACTTCCTAGGGAGGGGTGGCGGGTATCTGGTACGCAGCTGAGGCCCATGCCGAGCCGGCGCTGGTTGGTGCAAGCTGTCTGCCCTCTCGACGGGTAGGAAAGAGGACGGGGGCTTCCGGGCCTTGTGGGCGGGGGAGGGTTTCCACTTGTAGCTTTTCCCAGGCCCCTGCGTGGCGTATCGGGGTCCAGCCGCGGAAGTCAGTCCCCGAAGGCGGAGGGCTCGTGGTTTTTGTGGACTTCGGGCCTAGTGGCTTTACTGCGGCCCACAGTACACGATTATAGCATGGGCGTGGTCCGTTGTCTGGCATGTAGATGTTAAAATGTGGTACATACAATACACATTTTCTGAATTAATAGGGGTTAAGTGCGAGGTAACCATTGCTGACGCCGTTCTTCTTGTACGAGGTTAGGCGCTTCCTGGAGACGCTCGCCCCAGAATCGCACAAAGTGCTGAAGGGGAATTGTTAGAGCCAGTGAAGGGCACTATTGCCATGTGCTTCTCGCAGAATCTCGGAATAGGAAGCCACACTTCGTAGGAATGCTTTCTAGTTTCCGAAAAAGAGGTTTTGAGTCAACTTTAATTTTGATAATACGCTCTGATTTTTTTTTTTTTTAATCTCAAGTATACTATCAGTGCCATTGGATCCACTTGTTGAATTTCTTTTTGGGCAGTTATTTCGTGACTTATTTCTTAGATTTTGCATTTTAGAAAACTACGATAGAACATCATGAAATTACCAGGAGTCCGTTGGATATTTTGCGAATCTGAGAGCTCTGTGACCTTATTGGCTTCCTATGTTCGAAGTATATTCTTGTAGGATTTCTTTCATCGTTGCTCATTTGTCATTGCCAAGAATGCTAAAGACTAAGAACAATATACAAATAGGAAGAATGATGGCATCCCCGATAAGGGAGATGGAAAAGTAAAATTAGACATTATCTTTTTTTTAAATTTTGTCCAAACTATTGTATCTAAGGAGATTACAACAGTGCTCTTTGTCTTTTTTTTTATTATTATTTGTAAGCCTTTCATCGAAAAGTTTGAGAATTCAAAACTTTTGTATTAGTACCCATTAACAGCAAATTCCAGACCAGGAGTTTGGATAGAGGTAGTTAAATCCTGCTGATTATTTTCCCGGGTATACTGAGGCCATACTCCACCTTCTGCCTTTGTATGCAAAAGATTTTCATACTAGTTCCCAACTGATGCTGAAAAATGGCTTTTTGGCCGTTGTATGGCTAAGGGTAAAATTACATTTTTTACTGTTGCGGAAAGCTGTATGATACTTTCGTTGGAAATGACAATACTCTTCTGGAATCTAACATTGGATAGATTAAGGAGGCAAAACTGAAAGAGAACTTGTGAATAAAATCTCTAGATTTTAGGATAGACCTGAAATGACAGTTCCTACATGAAAATATTAAAAGCCTTGTATGTGATTATTGCCTTAATTTATGTGTAATTAATTTACATAATTGTCACAATGACATCAACATTTTCATTATTCTGATACTAGCTGTTTGCATTTATTCAGGGAAACAACATCACATTTACTGAATTTTGTGTGGTCAGAAATCTGTTTAAATCAAAGGACAATTGACAACAAATTTGAGAGGGGCTTGGAAAACACATACCAGGAATGGATTCTATCAACTATGCAACGGCATCTGACTCAGCTGTGGAAATTGAGAATCAAAGGTAAGTGCTTTCTTTTTTTTAAATAACAATCACCAGATTTTTCTGGAAAAGAGACTAGATGGTAATTTTACTGTATTTGAATTACCGGGAAAGCATAAATCATTGTAGATAATGAGTGGTGGTAATGGTAATTTTCATGCATTAGAACAGAAAAGGAAAACCTGGTTTGCACAGGCCTTTGAAGTTTTAACTACTTATATTCGTGGGACACATCGTTAACTCAGGGAAACAGGAGTATATTCTCCGGGCCAAACTGCTATCTTCCTCATTAAATCATCCTCATTTTATAAGAAGAAAATGGATATCAGTAGGGAATCTTGTTTTAAAATCAACTTGTTCCTATATTCCACGTTATCAGGGATGCTGGCTTATGTATATGATGAGAGGTATCTAGTCCTAATTGTTGTTGATCTCACTGGGAAAACAAATGAGCATTTCTAGTATACTCACTACATCTCTCTGCTAGGATACTCTTGTTTTATTTAGAGGAGGCTTTGTCTTAGTTTAGCCTCTAGCAGTGAACAAGGCTGCCTTTGTGGAACTTACATAAAGGAAGATGATTTTTTGGCTAAGTGCTATGGCACATGGCATTATGGGCCACTTGTGGTAGAGTGGTCAGAGCTAAGTGATTGGCTAGTACTGAGCCCATCTTTTAAAAAATTACTTTGAACATGTTTTTCTGCTTTGATTTGTAAAAGAAAAGTATATTACTGGTAATAAACAGTAATATAAGAGGGTACAATTACTCTTTCCCTGTTTTCTAGTGATAACTCTTCCTCTGGTAGCAGCTTATTTAAAACTCAGTGTGTTCCTATCCCACCTAAAAGGAGGCAAAGAAACCCTATTAGAAAATTTGTTCACACACCTGAAAGTACTCAAGCAAGAGATTCATCTAGTGACTCATCTATAGAGCCAAGACCATTGACTTTAAAAGCTATTTTTGAAAGATTCAAAAAAAAGAAACGTAAAAAGAGGAAATACAAGCCAACGGGAAGATCAAGGGGAAGACCAAAAGGAAGGAGAAACACTAGAAGCTCACAAATAAATAAGAAACAATTTAAAGACAAAGGATCTGGCTTCCCATTTTTAGAATCAGAAAATGGAAGAAAACGATTACCTTGGAGAAAAATTTTAACCTTTGAGGTGAGTCTTTATATATGCTGATGCACATAGCTTAAAATGTCTGAAATGAGTTGTTGGTCGCTTTTAGGATTTAGATGTACCTGGAACATACAGTCTTCAACTTTTATAATACTTCTCTATACTGACTATACTGCCGCTTAAATGCCATCCCCCTCCTTCAGCTCAAAGTTCACTTGGACTTCTGGGTGGAATCTTGCACTGGTAACACAGGGTGAATGTACCTGTATATGAAGTGCTCTAAGGCTGATTTTATACCTTGATCTTATCGTGTCAGGGCTGTAAACACCATTCCTAAAACTCAAATGCCCAGTTGTTTTATAGTAACCGAAGTGAAACCCACACCTGCCTTTCATGTTCAGTGGCTTTAGGATTTCATTTTGTTCAGATATTTCAATTTCTGACAGAATTACCAGACAAATAACACCAGTACTTAGCAGTAGACTCTGAAATATTTGAGATAAGTGATTGCATAATTTGTAGTCACTTGTTCTAGAATCTGATTTATTGGAAAGGATTAATACTCATTAACCTCTTTATGTTTTAAGGTGATTAAAATAGACAGTTCTCTGCATTAAAAGATATCTTAAGTAATGCCCAAACGATACAAGATTTATGCTTGTTTTTCTTGGTACTAACTTTGATAACTTGCTAGGTAGAACAGTGAATTGATACACGTGATCTCCATATGGCAGAGTAGTTAAATCAAGATCACTAAGGACCTTGTTATGGGGATCCTTGTCATTTAGGAACATAGGCATTTGCTGAGTGGAAGAAATTTTTTTTAAGTCCTTGACTTAAAATACGGTGTTTTTGGTACATAGCAAGCAGTGGCAAGAGGATTTTTTAACTACCTTGAAAAACTGAAGTATGAATACCATCTCAAGGAATCCTTGAAACAAATGAACGTTGGTGAAGATTTAGAAAAAGAAGACTTTGATAGTCGTAGATACAGATACTTGGATGATGATGGATCTATCTCTCCTATTGAAGAGTCAGCGTAAGTTCTATCATGGATTGGAATAATTTTGGACATAGGTTTTATAAGATTAAGTGCTTTTAAATTTTAATGTTGGTCCATATGCTATCAGTTTGTTTATACTTTGATTTAATAGTGATGTGAACACAGATAAAATATTAATAGACTTAACTGGTATTGCTGTTTCAGTTGTGTGTCATGACAGTATACTACTCATTGGGTTATAAAAGATTTGTCATCTGAGTGATACACTTTTTTTAAACTATTGGAGTATAATTGCTTTACATGGTATGTTAGTTTCTGCTTTATAACAAAATTGAATCAGTTATATATATACATTGAGTGATATGCTTTTAATATTGCAGAGCAGAGGAGGAGATTGCAACAAATCTTGAACATGATGAATGTGATATTAAATTGGTGGTAAGTGACAATTTTATCCCACTTCATTTTGGGAGGACAGCTGTTGACAAAGGGAGAATTTTATCCTGTTGTGTTACTATCTGTATTTAAGTTTTGAAAGGTTCAGTGCCCTTGGTGCAGGAAATGCAAGAATAAAAATAAGAATTTTATGGATAATTGGTGAGAACATGAATTATCAATACTATATCAGTAAAAACAATACTATTGTAAGTTTTCATGTGTGGTGTTGCTACTAGGATATCAGATGAGAAAAGCAGCAGAAGTTAATTTGGATTTTTAACATCCAGATGTAGTATCCAGGTTATTTTAAGTAACCTAGAGTTTAGTTATATGTAATTACTAATGCGGTAAAGTTTCAGTTATTGCTTAGTATTGTTATTTCTTATGCAGGAGGATAATTATTTCATAATAAGTTCTGAAATACCAAAGAAGAAGAATGTATATTTGGAACAAGAGGAATATACTGAAGAAGCTGCATTGCCTAAAAAGAGAGCATCAAAATCCAAAAAACACTGGACAGAGGACAGAATGGCCTGAAAATAGATAGGATTATGACTACCAGACAAGGTAAACAGAATAGAGAAAAAGGAACTTTATAGAAAGAAAAGATGATAAATGTGAATACATATGCCAGCCTTATGATAAAAAAGAACCTTGTAAGAAAATAAAAAGAATAAACAAATTTATAAAACTCCTGAAGTAGTAATTATAAGAAAAATAATTAAAACAGTGAGATTATGTAGAAAAAACATTGAGGCTGTTACAGCAGATATAATCACTTCCCCCAAAAATAAACAACGTCCTACTGTTTTTGCATATGGTGGTGTATTTCTGGGTAAGAGAACTTAAAGGTGCCATTTGAGCTTTGAATCAAAGAAATAAGATTGTAATCCTGAAAAGAAAATCTTAGTTGCAATAACCACTAATGATTGACAGCAATAACCACTAATGATAATTCTCCTTAGAGTACCTGCAACTCCATTTTTATTTTTTTCAGAGAAATTTAGTGTGAAATGCCTATTAATGTAATAAGAACTTAATATTTTCTTTTCCTAAAAACTACCTATAATATTTCAACTATCATTTTCATCACCACTGTATGTTGCAGATTATGCGACTCTATATACTTCATTTTACCATAGCACTTGTGTTTGTTTTTGTTTAATTTGTGGACAAAGACTTCTAGACAGGTGCACAAATAAATCCTCTTTTGCAACCCAGAGCTCATTGTTCAGTATGAGTTTTGATACAGATAAGAAGGAACATGATACCTAAGAGAGTCAAGTGATGGGGGTGTATTGATAAACATAAAGATTGCTTCCAGGACTATAGAGCTGATAATTTCCCTCATATCTTAAGCTTTTAAATTATCAGCTGTATTGATTTAGTACTCTAATTTTAACGTTGACATGAAACAAAGATGGCTTCTTTTTTTAGGCTTTTTTATCTTGATCAGAGTGTCTGGATAATCTGAAAAGGTATGTCTTATGCTTTAGGTGAGTTTGGGTCCAATTTGTGTAAATGTGATAAATTGTCAGAATTTAAAACCTCCATAGGTTTCATTATTGAAAGGCATTTTTGCCGATTTTAAATTTCTGTTCATAATGTAATTTCAGAAAATGAATCTCAGGATTGACATGCTTTATAGTGACATTGTGCCAGTTTCACTTCGCTTGAATGAAAGGGTCCCAGAATTATAAATTAGGCAGTTGTAGTCAGAATCTTGGATATTCCTGCTTCAAGCATACACAACATATTTTTAATCTCCCCGCACCCCTATACAATATTTTTTAAAAGTTTATTAAAGTATAGTTGATCTACAATATTAGTTTTTGCTGTGCAACAGAGACTCAGTTATACATATATTTCTATTATGATTTATCACAGGATATTGAATATAGTTCCCTGTGTTATGTAGTAAGACCTTGTTTATCTGTACTTACATATATAAGTAGTTTGCATCTGTTAATCCCAGACTCCCAGTCCATCCTTCCCCCACATCCCCCTCCTTGGCAAACACAAGTCTGTTCTCTATGAGGCTGTTTGTTTCATAGATGTGTTCATTTGTGTGGTTTTAGATTCCACAAAGAAGTGATATCCTATGGTATTTGTATTTCTATTTTTGATTTACTTTGCTTAGTATGATAATCTCTAGGTCCATCCATGTTGCTGCAGATGGCATTATTTCATGCTTTTTCATGGCTGAGTACTAATCCATTTGTGTGTATGTGTGTGTGTGTGTACGTACGTGTACCACATCTTTATCCGAGTAATAATCCACTGTGTGTGTGTGTGTGTGTGTGTGTGTGTGTGTACGTACACATACGTACGTACCACATCTTTATCCATCTCTTGATGGACATTTAGGTTGCTTCCACGTCCTGGCTACTGTAAACGGCATTGCAATGCATGTATCCTCTCAAACCATGTTTTTCTCTGGATATATGCCCAGGAGTGGGATTGCTAGATCATATGGTAGTTCTATTTTCAGTTTGAGGAACTGCCGTACTGTTTTCCATACTGGCTGTACCAGTTTACATTCCCACCAACAGTGTAGGGGGGTGTTCCTTTTTCTCCAACACCCTCTCCAGCATGTATTATTTATAGACTTTTTGATGATGGCCATTCTTACTGGTGTGAGGTAGTACTTCATTATATTTACATTTCTAATAATCGGTAATGATGAGCATCTTTTTATGTGCCTATGTGTATGCTTTCTTTGGAGAAATGTCTATTTAGGTCTTCTGCCAATTTTTTGATTGGGTGTTTTTTTGTTATGGAATTGTACTATCCAATAGTTTTATTTTTATTTTTTAAATTTTCTGGCCATGGTGCTACTCTTTATATACTTAATTACATATGGACTGAACATGTTTACTAAACACGTCGTATGTTTTCAAGTTCTTCCTTCCCTTCAAATTTTGGTTTACCAAAATTTATGTTCTGCTATTAATTCACCCTCACGTGATGTGAAGAATCCCCAAATAACTTTTTTCTTAAAAACCTCATGGCCTAAATGAGATGAAATGTTGCTCCTAAAGATTATTTTATTTAATGTTATGCATGTTAATATGCTGAATGATTTAATAATTATAATTTTGATTTAATCTGACCTTTGTTATTTAGATTTGCAAAAGGGATATATTTTTCATACACTTGTTTGGCCAGTGCATTCTTTTATTTTTGGCTGCACCGAGTGGATTGCAGATCTTAGTTCCCAGACCAGGGATCGAACCCATGCCACCTGCAGTGGAAGCATTGGAGTCCTAACCACTGTACGCCAGGGAAGTCCCTACAGTGTTTTTAATGAATGCATAATCTAAAATGAGGTAGAAGATTTAAAAGTATAATGCTAGAAATGACTACACAGGACACAAAATTTCATGAATCTGAATGATATAAAGTTTAATTAAATACACCCAATTTGTCTTCAACGATTCCCCAATCGTCAGAACATCAGCCACATTAACATTTTTCTGTATTTTTATAATTGATATCAACTAATGAGAAAATGCTTTATATAGTTCTTAAATTAAGGCAAAAATTCAAAGTAAAAATTGTGCAGTAATCTGGGAATTGCATAGGCAAAATACATTGCAGTAATGAAGTTCTTAAAATCAAGCTTAAATTTATATGTGGAACTCTTCGTTTGGTTCATGTATAATAGCTAATAAGTACTTTGCATATTTTTACCTGTTAATATGATGCTATCTTTTCTAAGCATTGTAAAAATACCTACCATGTGACTAATTCATGGGATGATTTCCTTAAATTTCTTAAAACATCCTTTGTGATGTCTGTTACTGCACAGTTTTGAACATATCTAAGAGACTGGAGCTCTTTCAAATAATTGTTCTCTTGTGGGCTTGTTCATATTTTTTAAAACGCAAGCAGTGGTTGAGGTCTATCCCGATGGGGCTTTTTCTGTAAACCTACATCGTTGGAAACGCCTCATAGATTAACTGTGTGGTTTCCTTTACTCATAGAACTACCTGTTAGATCTGTGGGAAAGAACTACAAGACAGAGCTGCCAAGTAAACTATGAAAAACCTAACGAACTTTTTATCTTAGGTATTGGCATATCCCAATGATCTGTACTGTTCTAGGGTGTGATGGCTTAGGTAAGTTTTAATCAGTGACAGTGTAATTTGTGCGGGGGTAGTGGGGGGACCATTCCAGTTCAGATGATGAATTTAACCGTTCAACTGCTGAATGATACAGACATGAACTAAAACTTAATTCTGATAGAGCTGAGTATGCTTAATATCTAAATATTTTAAGTTATACATTGAGGTTTTAATTTTTAATCACATGAGTATGGTATCCATCTTTTATTTGATATTTTATTTGCAGGAGTGAATATGATTTGAACTTAATACATTTTTAGAGGTAAGTGGAATATTTAATTTCTATTCAAATTAAGGATTCAGAAGTTCTGAAAAGAATGTAAATTTTGAGTATAGCATTCCATTACTGTTGTGACTGCTAGTTAATTAGGTATAAAACAATTATCAGGATTTCGGCCAAAAATACTGCTGTAATATTTGTGTTTACAGAATTGGAAAAAATGAAGAGACAGCACTGACACGTAAATATGTGTAATCGGATAGTTTCCTATGGAAGTTCTATAGGTATAGAGAGGGTAAAGGTAGCAATGGCTAGGTTTATAGTTTAAAATGGAGTTAATGTAGTTGTCTCATTGGAATGACAAATAAACGCGTTATAAGAACTTAAATTTTTAGAGATGTGTAAAGATATTTCTCAGATAGTAACATTACAAACTTGAGGTTGAGGGTTTTTTCTGGTTCAGTCATAATTGCACTGCATGGTATCTGCATTCAGCAGTTTTGTTCCTGCTGAGTGTTCAAAGGACAGTGCAATATAAATTCAGTATTTGGCATCGTTGGTTTTCTTGGCTTTGTGCATGTTAGACCTGGTATTTCTACTGATACAGTATTCCTATAGTTTCTCATACTGTTCAGTTTGACAGTCTTCAGTAGTAACTAATACTATTTTTCTAGGATGTCAAATTCAGAACCAGGCAGCTCCATCTCCTGACCCTAAACATGTAAGGATTTCTATTTCTGTTGCTTCTAGTAGCTTTCCTTCATTGATAGCATTGTTAGCAAAACAGCAGAACTTCTACACAAGTGCAGAAGCCTTTTGCACAGTGTATATGTAAGCTTGAGAGAAATGTTTATAAAGCCTCATACAGTTGAAAATGGGCACTGTTGTTCATGGTGCCCGTAAATTGTTAATGTGGCTACATTGAGAACACAGGTTTTGCTTCCATCACTGTAATTTCATTGCGGTGGTGACAATGAGACCTGCAACATTTTTTTTTTTTTTGCTAGGCTCATGAGTAAAAATTGGATATAACAAGGCTTTTCAGTATTAGAAAAGATGAAGGGATAAATAGCAACATACTTGCTATATTTAATTTCTAGGGTCCTAAAGTAAATCACTTGAGGAAATTGGATCCCAAAGATTACAGGTATGATTTTAATTTCATTTTTTTCCCCTTGTATTTAATGAAAAAGACTATGACGTTAAAAAGGCCATTAGTTGTTTTACTATTTACCAGTAATGTATGATGTCATGATGATGGCAAAATGTTCAACTGCTCTGAATGGGCTGAATGAAAATAGCCTTTCTGAACATCCATCTTACATAAAGCTGTATTTTAAATGAAAGCTCTAAGATAAAAGTTGCCTGAAACATGCATGTTTGGAAACAATCAGCTAAATTTAGGTGTGAATGAAAATGGAACCTAATCAGTCCCAGTTGCCATTACAATCTTTTTCTGTAGGTGGGGAATTTTGAAGTGTGTCCATATTTCATTGGAGATCAAAGAAGCCTAACTAAAAGAATTGTGGTAAGTAATTATTTTTATTTTACACCAAATTATTTGTCAGGCTTTAATGGTCATTACCAAGGCTTTTAGAATGCAGTTTCTCATTTGCTGTGGACATGACCATAAAAAAAGTTTCCCACTAGGTTTTATTTCTGCTACTTTGTAGCATTCAGCCTGTTGGGAACATTTTATTATTATTTACTTGTATTTTCATTGCCTAGGTCAGCACTGTTCCAGTATAAATAGAACACAAGCCATTTTTTTCTAATTGGATTTTACAATACTGATACATGGGTAGTGACTATTATATTGAACAAGTTGTGCCTAGATTGCTGGAGTTCTTTGTTTAATCCTGGGCTTTTAGTTTATTACATTACAGGTTGCCTGGTTACTAAAGGAGGGGAGGCTGGCTTACATGAGCACCTCTGAAAATGGACCCTTATCTTTATATTTGTTATACAGGGCTGACTCATATGATAACTTCTTTTTGAAAGGTATGTACACATTAAAGAAAATAATTTTATAGGTCATTTCAAAGAGGGCTGATGGGACCACATCCAGGAGCTCTTTACGCTGTGACCAAAGACTGAGTTCTCCACTGGATATAATAGTAACTTGATAGTGCTATGTTTTCCAGATGGAGATACAAGCCACTCATACCCATGATTAGTGATGTGGGAAAGTAATTTAAGTATCTTCCAACTTTAACCAGTGTCTACTCTCTTCTTTAGGGCTATTTTATGTTGAAGATTTATGAGTTTGGAGGAACTAAGGTGATTGGCAGTGGAAAGAATCAGAACGTGTGGAAGTCCTTAAAAATTTATTGACTTAAATAACTTTGTGTTACACATAATAAAAAAAAACCCTTTACACTTTGTGTGGAAAGTCAGCATATATTTTTGGCTCGAAGTTTCTCTAATGTTCTCTGTGGAGGGAATAATAACGTTTATCAGTTGTAGTTCTGATGTGCCTTAGACATGAAAAATTGGCAGGGGGGGGAGTGGCTGCTCACCTTATGAAATTCTTTTGCCCTTGCTCTGTTCTGGGCATATGCGTCTTGCTTTGCTTTCTCTTCCTTTTGCTTTTTCACTTCAGGTAACTGATGGTATAATCTGCAAGAAATTTATGGAATTAAAGACAGACACTTAAGCTATGCGAATTCATAGATCTTCATATATCCACATACATACCTTAGAGCCCTTTGGTGCATATGGGCTTGTGCAGTCTTTCTGTCTTCAGGAAGAGACACTCTAACCTTGTTCACACCCTTTAGGTGACTGACAAATGAACCTGAGCGGAGAACAAGTCATTTAATATATATGTAATGCCAGATTCTCTTTGAAAACTGATGTGGAGAGTATACCTGTGGGTTTCTCCTTTACTATTTTGGTTTGAGAACTTCCAGAGACACGAATTTTATTCCTTATTTCTTTCTGTCTCTGTGAGGATCTCTCCATAAATGCTTTTTTTCTTTTCATAAATGCTTCTTGTAAGCTCCCTGGAGTAGCTGTAAACTTTGAAAGGGTTTCTGTTTAAAAAAAAAAAAATCGAGGCTATATGTCAGCAATATACAAATGTGTGGGGTTTCTGCTCAAGTAGGGGGAACCCCACTGGCCCCTGGGCTCACTAATCTGATGCTCGGGGCATACATACCTGCACACACAGCTGGTTTCTCCACAGGATGTTCTGATGCAGCTGGACAATCTGAGTTTTGTGTTTCTGACAGAAGAGGCAGAAATTCACTCACCTAATTGTGAGAAAGTCACAGACTTTACCACTTTACCTCACTGTACAGATTCACAGCAAAGGTTCTAAACTTTACCCATTCTAAACCCTAGGTCTTTTAGAACTGCCTTTCTAGAAAGTTCAGTTGTCAGCTTGTCTACTGTGAGCACATTCATACACGATTCTAATGTAAGAAATGCCATGTAGAAAGCTAAGTAAAACTATCCTTTTCTATTCCCTAATCCTCAACTATGGGTTGCTGTATAAAATGAGAGCTATGAAATTTACCTGAAAAGAGCTCTTTGCCTCATTTTCTCTCTTTTCTTCTAGAGTTAAGTTTGCAAAATCCATTTCAGCAATACTGATATCACTGTTGCTTATCAATGTAAGTTCTGGTTCTTCCATTATACCATGGCCACATTCTGTCTCCTGTACAGTAAAGTTAAAAGGGAAACAGTATTCAAAAATCATAGCCTCAAAAACACTCAGAATGTGAAAAATATGTACATTATGGAAGAAGAAGAACAGGTTCTTCAACTAAGGATAATGGAGAAGACAAACTACTCCGTGGGTTACAGAGCCAAGTGCCTGCTGACTGGGGGCTGTGCAGAACAGTGTGTGTATCCCCTACCTATCTGAATGGACCACCAGGGGAGTCCCTAGACCACACTTTATTAAGGAAAAACCCTTTCAATACTGAACAAGAATTTACAAAAAAAAAAAATCCAAAAGCTGCCAAGTCAGTCAGCTTATTTTTTGCTTATCTGTGGAGGGACAAACAGTACTAGAAGGTAAGCTGAAACCAAGTAGATTAATCCAGTGCAGCACAGTGAAGTTCAACACTATGTGCTGAAGCATAGGCTGAGCCGCCATTTTTCAGGAAAGCTGGAGAAAAGAAATGCGAACTGGGAAGATCTGTAAAATTCAGAGGAAGGTCAAATTTTAAAAATCTGCTTTCTCATTTCATTGGAGATTTCTAATGATTATGAGATTGACTATATCTCATATAGTAGCTCTGTTGCATCTCTTGCAATTTTGTTTAAAAAGTCTGAAAATGAAACCAAAAATTACATACAACACAGATTTCACTTACCCAGATTGGAATAGAGTTCTGTAGTGAAAAGGATCCAGAGCTTACAAAGAGCGCTGACTGTGCTTGTTGAGTTTGGTTTCCTATGATTGTTGGAGTTTCTGCAGTAGTTGAATCCTCAAGACATTTTTCATTCTGAACAGTGACTGAATGTGGTGTCTGAATTGAAGTTCTTACGCATAATTGTGGATTTATATTTAAAACGCCACAGGTTTCTTTATCATCAGTGAGCCCTTGACCTTGTAACACTGTACCAACTCCTCTTTCTGATAGTTCTTCAAAGCCCAGTCTTTCTTTTACTGAGCACTCACTAGAGGCAGAACCACATGGAGTGCTATGCTGTAGATTTAACTGATGAAATACATTAGCCTCACCAGATGAACTGAAGACTGAACTTTGCAAATTTCCTACAGAGAGCTGGAAATGAACACTTTTTTGCTTGTTTTGTAATATTTCATTCTGTTCAGAGGAAGAGTATTGATTTTCCACCCCTTGGGAAGAATCTCTTGCTTCAATGCTGCTAAAAATACTTGGTAAGTCAGCATGCTGGCTTCCTTCTTGTGAAGAAAATTTTGGCAGAAGTTGTTGAAAAGATTGTTCAGACCCTATAAGAAATCAGTTGATCATAATTATATGTTGTAAAAACTTCGATAGAGATACAGTCTCTAATAGTTGCTGAGAACATTGCAAATAATAAAGTCAGGTTACTTAAAATTTTCGGAATGAAAACTGATATACATAGACGTGAACAGAAAGTTAAAGGATGTCACAGAGATATTCGAATAACTACTGCTCACACCATGTATTTTCTCCTATAATAGTTAACAGGAACTATGATTATTAAACACAAGGGCTTTCCCCCCCATAACAGAATACTGACTTTATAACAGAAAGACTTAAACATGCATGTGCATCTCATATATGTTGTGATGTGTGCATATATATAAAATTTGTATACTTAAAGTGATAACTAAGGGTTGAGGTAGGGAAGTTGAGCAAGAGGCAGCACTTTTTTTTTTATCAAAATAAAATGCAAACACTATATATTACTTCTGTTATTTAAATAAATATACAGAGAAACTGGTGAGGAGTGGAGACAAACCAAGAGCTACTAGGTACAATTTCCAAGGAAAATTGATATAAATAAACAACCATGAAAAACTACTGACCTTTAACTTTTTTGAACTTCTACATACCTTCAATAACATTTTCTGTAGCAAAACTCTGAGCTTCCTCATGAGCCCAGTTAGCGTCAGGCTGCTGGTTCACGCTGGTGTTAAGAGAAGAATGCAGGCTGGTCCTCAGTGCTGTAAAAGAAGCTGTACTTTTGGGTGACAGACTAGAACGGAGGCTTTCACAGGAGGAATGTGACCTCTGATGGAAGACAACCGGGAAAGGCTGAAATATTAGTATTTACTATGTTGAATCAATCTTTTATGTTTCTTTGATATTATTCTTCCTTAATTACCACTTTACTACCACATAAACCACTTGCTTATTCAAACCCAATTCTTTCACTTTAGTAAATATGAAACAGACTTTTTGTTTAGAAAACAAATTGTGAATTAACAAGACAGAGTTCAGAATATGTTCAGAATATATCATTTTCTGATAAGCAGGAACTACACAGAGCTGCCTGGAAATAGAAAGACCCAGGTTTGAATCTTAGCTCCTTTATTGTATAGGAAGAGACTTTAAATTTTGCAAAATTCTGTTTACCTGACTGTTTAAGACTGAATTCCATTAAAGTAACCCCACCCCCCGAAACCCTGAAGACAAGTTTTTTTTGTTTTTTTTTTGCGGGCCTCTCACTGTTGTGGCCTCTCCCGTGGCGGAGCACAGGCTCCGGATGTGCAGGCTCAGCGGCCATGGCTCACGGGCCCAGCCGCTCTGCGGCACGTGGGATCCTCCCGGACCGGGGCGCAAACCCATGTCCCCTGCATCGGCAGGCGGACTCTCAACCACTGTGCCAGCAGGGAAGCCCGACAAGTTTTTATGGGTCATCATAGCTGGAGATAAAACTATTGGGACAAAATTCTAACGCACCTGTTTTCAATCTTGGTTCTGCATTATAATCACTGTATCTGACCATTCCTAGGGACTCTGATTTAACTGGTCTGAGGTACAGTCTGGGCACTGGTATCTAAAAGCTTACCAGATGATTTTAATTGGCAGCCAAGGCTAAGAAGCATTGTTCTGTTCTAACAGAAGAAAAGACAGTTTTTGGAAATTCACTGCAAAGAAGCATCTACTTTATTATACCTGGTAAAAGTCTTTGCTGTCTTGAGAAATCCCAGAGAAAGATGATGACGAATCAAAATCTGGATGTGGTTCTAAGGGTTTAAACAGCTGATGATGCAAATTTGGAAAACTGTGCTCCAGTTCTGGAAAGTCAAAGTCAACTGTTGGAATTTTAAGGAAAAAGGACACTTACTTTAAAAATGAAGCCTAGAAAAGTAGTACTAAGAACATACTCATAAAGGTTATTTTAAGATAACTCCAATTCAACAAAATTACTTGCATTTTTTTCATTACCTGCAGGTGCTTTCAAATTAAGTCCTGCCATTATCTCTCATGTACAAAAGGGGCAGGTGGTGGCAGTGGTTTGACCAGAACCTTTGACAAATGCAAGTTTCCATTTCTACTAGCCTCAAGGTCTTTATGGGGTTAGTTAGGAGTAAGATGCCATCATGGTCACTGCTTTGTTACAGTAAGCTTTGTTATTCTCAATTAGCTCATTTCAGAATCAATGATTTGAAAAAAAGAAGAAAAGCTCACTGTACTGAGTGTTGCCACAGGCCAGACACTGCACTTTATGTGCATTATCCCAAACACCCCTCCTTCCACTAGAGACAAAAGAGTAAGCTGCCTGTGGTTTCACAGTTAGGAAACGGTCAAGAGGTCTGATTTCTGAGTTCTTGTGCTCAGTATTGGCAATACTGAGCTACTGTAGTTAACTTTGCAAAGGTGAAGGAAGATCTGCTCATCTCTTCTACACTGTCTCAGTCAGTTTCCAAAGCCCCTCTCTCACTAAGTGCTCTCCTCAGCAGTTTCCATGTTATAACTGCTACAGCAAGCCATCAAAACACAAAGCTCAATCACTACTTTCAACTAAAAAGGATGAAAGGTTAAAAGTTAAAAACACTTAGTTTACGTGAAAGTATTTGTTCACAAATAATTTTACCCCGCAAGTCTGTTTTTTCAGTCATCAAAATTGCTTCATTTATGTACTTGTCTATCATCTGCTGAATGTGTGTCTGACCAGATGTAAATGTTTCCAATGCAGGTAAAAGAGGTTTAAGGGAGTCCTGAGGGTCCTGTCTTTGATAAATAACTTGTGTTGAAGGAACTACAGAACTTAAAACATTTGTTTCCTCTTCTTTACTGGTGGGAGATTCTTGTTCCCTCTGGTCCACAAGCTCTGAAAACGACTCTGAAAATTGGGTTTAATGAAAATATTTAGTGTCTGGGTACTTCCTTTGAGACAGATTTTAGCAGAGAGGCATAGCAATACACATCCACAAGGAATCAGTGCAGCCAAGAAATGTGCTCCGTAGATTCCCACCAACATTAGCAGACCCTCCTCAACGTGCTACTGGAGATCAGCAGAGTGTCTCTGCGTCTGCAGCCCCGTGACTTCAATCACGATTAGAATGTCATACTGTCCAATATTCTAAAGGCATGATTACTTCTGAGATTTAAAGAACAATCCCTCTCAGCACCTTGTGAAAAGCAATGTTGGCTCTCACCACTGTACTGCAGTGCAACTGGTGCTTCTCTTTCAATTTTATTTATAAACATTCTGATATTCTTACCTGTAAGGCTCAAATCTGTGTTTTCATAACTTAAAAAGCTCCCAGTAGAAACAGTTATTGAAGATAATGGCTCATGATAAATTTCTTGTGTTTCAGCCTAAAAATTAAGGAGAACATTAGGCCACAATGTAGGAAGTAATATCTAGAAAAAACCCAAATCACCAACATTAGCAGTTATTTATTCTGAGCTCAGATCAAGTGTAGAAACCTTCATAGTTATAAAGGTCCGTAGTAAAACCTTTTCATCATTGCTCAGAACTGATCAGCCTTTCATACACACACCCCCAGCCCACTCTCACTCCCCCATCAATAAGTCCTCAGTCATCCACTGTCACCTTTATACACACACACACACACACACACACACACACCCCTTATTGTTTTAAATTATTCTTTTGCTTCTCAGAACTATAGAGATCATGCATCAGGTAGACTAAGAGGTCTTCTGATGCTCAGATTTGGCTGTTTTCATCACTGATCCACTCCAGTAAGAGCAGATCTCAGAGAACATGGACTTTAATATTCCACAACTTCTGTAAACTAAAAAGACAACAGGAAGCCAAGCAACTCTAACAATGCAGTACACATCAAGACATGACTAACCTTATCATCTGGCTTCACATTTGGACCCAGGTACGTATGGTCTTCTTCCTCCGCAGCATAACTTAATACTGCATGACTCTCAACCGCAGCCTCACTGACCTTGACTAAAATGAGGAAGGAGGGGGAAGGTCTGGATTATGACAAATCAAATTTTTAGCACCAGAGGGCATAATTTCCTGCTTTCCTACAATTTTCTTTCATATTTTGCTTTGTAGAGCTACCTTATCTTAGACCAAAAAGAAAAAA
This sequence comes from Pseudorca crassidens, assembly GCF_039906515.1. Lineage (NCBI taxonomy): Eukaryota > Metazoa > Chordata > Mammalia > Artiodactyla > Delphinidae > Pseudorca > Pseudorca crassidens. Next base: position 70,414,989 of record NC_090304.1, on the reverse strand, counting down.
AAAAACTCATATTATTATTCATTAAAAGCATTTAGGACTTCCCTGGTGGCACAGTGGTTAAGAATCCACCTGCCAATGCAGGGGACACGGGTTCGAGCCCTGGTCTGGGAAGATCCCACATGCCTCGGAGCAACTAAGCCCGTGTGCCACAACTAGTGAGCCTGCGCTCTAGAGCCCATGAGCCACAACTACTGAAGCCTGTGCGCCTAGAGCCCGTGCTCTGCAACAAGAGAAACCACCGTGATGAGAAGCCCGCACACTGCAACGAAGAGTAGCCCCCACTCGCCGCAACTAGAGAAAGCCCGCGCGCAGCAACGAAGACCCAATGCAGCCAAAAATAAACAAAATAAATTAACTAATTAAAAAAAATTTATAGTTAGCACAATGTAATTTTTCATGGAAAACTGTAGTTGTCATTATTACTCTATGAATAAAACCCTTTAGAAAAGAGCCAGTATAATGGGAAACGCTTTTGTCATTAATTTTAACTGAAGAAGGAAGAATATTCAATTATAAGTACAGTGTGATCTCAAAGGTGAGACAAATGCACATAAAAAAGACAAAAACACCAAGTGCATCCAGTGGTTGCTTGAGAATGGTAGGACAAGGAGGAATTCTGCTTCTTTATAACTTGCAGTGCTGTCTAAAATCACAATGAGCATACACTGCTTTTATTATGAATTATCATTCCTAATTACACTTGACATATTAAAAATACGTAAAAATTATACTTTCTGTCTCACTATTAGTAATCCGGGTATTCTGAGTTAGTTTTTCTCTTACTCCCAATAGTCAACATTTGTGAGAAAGCCGGCCAAGGCATATGGTCATCTGTGGCTCTGAAATAGAATAAAATTAAAACTGCTCTGCCAAATATGAACTAAAATTTCTGTCTCATTATCCCCATGATATTATTAAAAGAGATCATGAACATTAAAAGTATGTTTCTTAGATGTTTGTGTAAGAAATATTTTCCAAGAGGTAACCCAGGACACATACACATGCACACATATGTATCTGTGTGTAGATACATATATTTATTCATAAAATGATATCTATATTATGGATAATAAAGTAAAAACAGCAAATATCAAATATTATATTTAAATTTAATTTGTTTTTAAATACAATTTTTTACCCTCTCCTAGTTCAATTAAAAATATATTACTGTGATACAACTGATTTAACCATTAAACTGTTTTTTTTTTTTTTTTTTTTTTGCGGTACGTGGGCCTCTCACTGTTGTGGCCTCTCCCGTTGCGGAGCACAGGCTCCGGATGCGCAGGCTCAGCGGCCATGGCTCACGGGCCTAGCCGCTCCGCGGCATGTGGGATCTTCCCAGACCGGGGCACGAACCAGTGTCCCCTCCATCGGCAGGTGGACTCTCAACCACTGCGCCACCAGGGAAGCCCTAAACTGTTATTTGGTTGCTTCTTTACACACTAAAATTTTAAGTGAAGAAAGTAAGAGATGGTGAAACTTTAGAGTGAGTTTTTATTTTTTCTTAAGCAGCTCATTTCAAAAGCTAGTTGTGAGATGAGAAATTACGGGTTCACCATTTCGTAATCACAGTCTTATAACTGTTATTATCTGTAACAAACCAAAGAAGATTCCCCCAGAGGAGGGTGACCAGGAGGTGACCAGTAGCACTTGGGTAGTGATAAGAATTGAAAAATAAAAATAAGGGAAAGAAGTAAGGTCAGAGTTAAATAAACTTCAGTGAAACTGCAGTTTTGTGAAGGTGTTAAATGAGGGAAGAAAAGTCTGAACATGTCTGAACATAGACAAAACCATGAATACCGTCCAAACCACTAAAATGACCTATCGAAGGGCTTCCCTGGTGGCACAGTGGTTGAGAGTCCACCTGCCGATGCAGGGGACACGGGTTCGTGCCCTGGTCCGGGAAGATACCACATGCTGCGGAGCAGCTGGGCCCGTGAGCCATGGCCACTGAGCCTGCGCGTCCGGAGCCTGTGCTCCGCAACGGGAGAGGCCACAACAGTGAGAAGCCCGCGTACCGGAAAAAAAAAAAAAAAAAATGACCTATCATCTCCTTATCCTGGCTAACATGAGTGACTGCTGCTTAATCAAGTACAGCTTTACTTAGCCTAACTCCATTATTCCTACCTCTTAGGGAAGAATTTTGTAGGTATCCAGTAACAGGATCACCCTGGCTTCCTGATAATATCCAATACTAACAAACAAAGCCCTATTTCAAAATACTTAAACCCTCCTCAAAATCACCTAATAAAGCCCAAATCTTATAGTAAGTCCCTTCTAATACCCTCTCACTAATTCATTGGCCTCATGGTTCCCCACAGTGTGCATTCTCCCTCACTACAAGTCAAAGCACCCAGCTTTCTTCAATTACATGTGTGTTCTTGGTAGTCTTTGGCTAGAGGACATTGACAGGTAGAATAAAAAGGAATGCAAGTATTCACTGGCTAAATCTAAAAAAATGGTAATGGTTTTTATTTTAAAATGTCAAAAACTACAATTCATTGGAAATTATATTTTGTAGTTATTTCAATCTCCAATCAAAAAAGGAGAAGCTAAAGTCAATTTTTCTACAAACCCTCAAAAAGAAAATAGGTCTTGCTCATCTCTCATTGTATTAAACTCTAGATACAACTAAGATAACAATTATCCAAGTATATGTGACAGCTAAAATAAAAAGAAATCTGGTTAGAAAAGGCAACTACTTAAAAGGTGCTTTAGAACTAATGAAGCAGTACTGGAACTATGCTTTGCAGGGTCAATATTATACATATAAAATAGCTTGTTATAAATATGCACAAATTCAAAAGCGAGAAAATTAACATCAGTTGTCTGGGTGGCAGAATTAAGTGATTTAAAGTTTTTTCCTTGTAACTTGTTCCTTAATACTTTCCAAATATTTAAAACTAAACATAAAATAGCTCGTTTAGAATGCCACAGATAGAACTTTTAAAAGATAATACTCAGTAGTATTTAATTAAATGTGGATTGTTACAAATAGGCTTAAACACAAAATGTGTAGAGTTTGCCAACTGTAAAAACCTCATACCCTTACATACCTCCTACTAACATTTACTTATTTAGTGAAACAATTTAAAAGTGTAATTAATTATTCTCTAAATAAACTTCACTTCCCTCATTCAACTTTTTGTGTACAGAAATAATATAGGCTTCTTATGGAAAAATAATTTCACATTATGTAAACATATGAAATAGAAGTGTGAAACCCAACCTCCAACAAAGATTAACCCATACCTAAACTTTGGTGATTCTTATTCCAGACAGTTTTCAAATGCATGAACACAGACTTTTCTCCCCTCATTTTTAACACCTTCACAAAACTGCAGTTTCACTGAAGTTATTTACCATTTTTCATTACAAATAACACTACAATAACTATCTTTTGTCCACATATTCTTATGCACAGCAATTCCAGTTTCAACTTCTTTCTCTCTTACCTGCTTTATCAGAGGCATCACCACAGATGCTCTCCTGGACAACTGGGTGAAGATGACCAAATGGATCACAGTCCAGGGGGCTCCCAAGAAAACTCTGTTCTCGGCTTACTGAGACCCTCAGTGGGTCTCTGTCTTGGTAAAAGTCTGGTTTACCTGGGAGGGAAAAAAAATTGACTCACTGGATTTCCACTTACGTTTCTAGTTAAAACTAAAATGGCAATTTAGATTATGGGTAAAAACCTAAACTCTTAAAGACTTAATCAGTGTAGCAAGAAAATAGTAACTGCTTGACTTTCACACAGCCTTTAATTATTTCAATTCAATTTTACTAAGTTTTTAACGAAACTCCTACTTCCTAATGATAGAAAATGCTTCAGTACTGACTAATCACAGGAAAAATGCCTGGAAAAATTATTAACCATTAAGTTTTATAAGGAATAATATGCATTCATAACATAAAGTTCAAAAACAGCTACAGCTAATCTGTGGTATTAGAGATCAAGATAGGGGTTTACCCTGGGGAGAAGAGGAGGAAGAGTAATTGTGAGAGTACGAGGGAAGAGTTTATGGAGTTCTCTAACATTCCAGTTCCTGACCTGGATGGTGTTTACCTGAGGGTGATTATCAAAGTACTAATCACTGAAATAAACACTTATGACTGAAATAAACACTCATGAAACAAAGAAAGGAGTGGGAGACACTCAGAAGTAGAAGCTAATTTACTGTGCAGAACCCCAGAAAAACTTGGGAATTAAAGGCAAGAGGTATTACAAAAGGAAGGTGTGAATCAGGGAACTGAAAACAGGAGAATGTTTAAAAACATGTACATGGAAAAGATCCCTCCCATCACCTGAGATTCCTATCTCTCAACATCATCCCCAGAGAAGACTAAAGGCTTATCCTCTAGAGAAACTGAATCCTATACACTCTGCAATCAAATTTATAGCAGACTCTCAAACTGGTAAAGTGTCAAAGGATTACCTTTCTAAGGGGAAAGGTGCAGTAGTTGACAGGATTTGGACCTGTGTGGGGAAACCCCAATGGATTTCTAGTCTATCGTCTTAACCACTTGGCCACAACTACATGAATCCAATACACTCTGAATTTAGGGGGATCAGGCACTGAAAGGGGCAAGGGTGGAGGGAAGAAAAAGAATGCCATAAGGAAATCAGAGGTACTAAAAGAAAGTTTGCACCCTCGACTCAGATCCCCCCAGGTCTGGCTCCATAAGAGCAACAGCCAGGCTTGTATCAAACTTGGAGGATCTTCCTTTGGAGAAACTAAACTGTAAATTGCTCAGGGGAAAGAACCACAGATACTAAGCTGAGGGTCCTCAAGGAAAAGCCACATTTTCCAGTGAAATCCAGAAGTAAATAAGGTCCCCACCTATAGAATTTCCAATTAGCCATTCAGTGTTCCGCTCAAATATGCAAGATATTAGAGAAAAGCCTCTAAAATTTCAGACAGAGAAAAAAAAGGAAGAACCCAGACAAACAGAGATAATACAGGACCCCAAACAAGCAAAAACCTATAAATATTCAAAGTAGGCAGTATTTTGCATCCATGAAACAAGAGCAGGATGCTACAAAAAGAAAATACCAGAAAGGAGGCCAAGCTTTTAGAAACTATACTTTGAGAGCCAAATAAAAATTCCTAAGAAATGTTACAAGAAAAAGCTGAGAAAATTCTCCCAGAAAGTAAAGCCTAAAGAAATAAGACTATAGGGAAGAAATAAGACTACAGGGACTTCCCTAGTGGTCCAGTGGGTAGGACTCCATGCTCCCAATGCAGGGGGTCTGGGTTAGATCTCCGATCAGGGAACTAGATCCTGCATGCATGCCACAACTAAGAGTTCGCATGCTGCAACTAAGGAGTCCACAGGCCACAACTAAAAAAAAAAGATTAAGACCCAGCCAAGCCAAAAAAAAATAAGTAGAATACAGAGAAGAAAATTGGAATATTATAGCTCAGTGTTTCTCAATATTAACTTTATCATCACCCACCTAAGGAGCCCTTTCAAGACTTTTTTCCTAATTGCCTCCTAACTCCATGAAACTTAATAACTATATATACTGTGTATCTTTTTTTTTTAGTACTGTATATCTTTTTATGTACATTTGTGCTTTGGTACATAAAGAGTAAGACTTTTTCATCTCCCTGAGAAGCAATTTTCATCCCCTTTGGGGACAACAATAACCTTGTTAAGAATGTATCATCCAATATCGCACTAAAAGATGTTCTCACAAACAGAGAAAATGATGTGATCTCAAATTATTTTAGCAGTGTTTAATATTTGGCTTAATTTTTGCTAAAATCCATTGCCAACTACAGAAGTAAATACAAGAAGAAACACCTAGGAGACTTGAAAAGTGACTGTGTCTGGTGAGTAGCATCAAGGGGTGGGGTGGGGGTATAGGGGCAGAAAGAAATGCTGTTTCATGTTGTAACCTTTTAGCACTATTTGCCTATAATATTTTGACTAAAAGTATTACCCAAAGAAGTGTGATGAAGGCTATGATGAAAGCTCCCAAAGAGCACATGAGAGGGATGCCTGACAGCTCATGGAAAGTTTATGCCACACAAGTGGCACTTACCTCACCCCTGAAGGGAGGGAGTGAGACCATGAAGGGCCTTGTGGGTGAAGCTAGGGACTTAAGACTTCATTTAGACTTATTCCTCCAGTCAAAGGGAAACGAATGAAGAATTTAAACATGGAGCAATAGCGGCAGATTACTCTGAGTACACCATGGGAAAATGAATGAGAGTAATGCTAGATTGGAAACAGGGAGACATGGGGAGTTGTAGCAGCCCTTCAAGAAAGAAATGACAGCCTGAATTAAAAGAGTGGTAGTGGGAATAGAAACAAATGGAGAGATTCCAGAGTTGATCAACTAGAACTGAGAAGAACTGGTACTCTGTAGGTGTCGCAGAGGTATAGACAAGGAAACAGTCAAGACTTACATCTGGGTTCTTTTCATTGAAAAAAGCCTGAAGGATAAGGAGATGGAGGTGAGGGAATATATAGCTTTCCCTTTTAGATAGGCTATTTTTGCAGTCTCATACACAACTCATTAAATTATAGGAATCAATGGTCGGAATTTCCCAATGCTCATTCTGAGTTAGGGAAAGCACCAATCAATTCCTGAACAGTTGTGTTTACCAAATAGTGCAAAATGAAGAAAAGCTTCCAAAGCCTAGTAATAAATAGAATCATTACTTTGTTATAATTTCCATAAGACATAAGCAGAAAGTAAAAAGGGGAATGATTCTTAAGAGTTATTCTGAATCTCTACTTTCTTAAACTCTTTTAGCCCGAAACAAAGGTACAATATTTTATGGCTTTAAGACCAAAATAGCTAATATTAACATTACATTTCTAAGTACCTTTCTACTGACAAAGTTATTTTCCCCCTTAAAAAAGAATTTGCTTTGGTCTTCCCTGGTGGCGCAGTGGTTGGGAGTCCACCTGCCAATGCGGGGGATGCAGGTTCGTGCCCCGGTCCGGGAGGATCCCGCATGCCGTGGAGCGGCTGGGCCTGTGGGCCATGACTGCTGGGCCTGCGCGTCCGGAGCCTGTGCTCCGCAATGGAAGAGGCCACGGCGGTGAGGGGCCCGTGTACCGCAAAAAAAAAAAAAAGAATTTGCTTTGATAGATTTGATCAAGAGAATTATCTGGTTGAGTCTGAAATCTAGAAATAATTATAAAATGAAAATAGGGCTATTTACTAAGGATCGCAGGGAGGAATTTTTCTAGATAATTGAATCTAGGAAGAAGTACAGTGAAGAAACATACATGTTACAACTGCTCTTAAAGCCAGGGTCTTAAGCACCATGATTATCCTGTGAAAGATACAGGAAAAGAGCAGTGAAGGTACTGAAGTGAAAGAGCAGCAAGGCAGAAGAGAAAAAACTGGGTTATATCCTAGAGAAACTGGTTTAGAAAGGAAGCAGAGGGAAGCAAAAGTGTCAGAATAATGGATAGCAAAGAATTTTTGTCTACTATCAATTGCTTTTCCTCATATATAAAGAAACTAGTTACCTAATGATATATTTCTTTAAGTCCACATTTTAAATACTGTTTGTAGAAACCATTTTTTCCCCTTCATGAGTACTCATAGTCTAAGTTTCCTCAACAACAAAATATTTAGCATCCTGAAAAAACCGTAGAAAACTGGCAAATATTAAAAAATCATATTTTATCAAACCATCTGTTTACCTAGTATAGAAGTTCTGCCACTTGCTGGTGATTCTACCTCTTGTATGGCACTAAGTTCATGTTGGTTCAAGTCCAATCCACCTTTAACTTTTGCTACAGGTGGTTTTGAGGATTTCCCACCCAGTTCTTTGTCCTGATGCTCCCCTATCAAGTCAAAGACAAAGTTAGGCACAATACAAATCTGTTAACGAAACAAACTTCTTCAACCGGCAAGTTGCAGGAGGTTAAAATAAAGACTCATCATCAGGATAATCAGTACAATAAAATGCAATTATCTTACCACTTTGCTGGGCATTACTATCTTCTGAAAGGAGCTGATTATCATCACAGTTTCTCCTGCCTGCAGTACCAATGTTTTCCTGATTGTCTTTGGCTAGATCTTGGAGATGAACAAGGCATTCTCTGAGCTTCTTAGTTTCAAAATCATTTTCAACTGTGGGCTTACTTGTCTGAAAAAGTAAACAGACAAGGGTGGGGATGACACAAAATGAAGATCATGTGAAGAAGTCATTAGATTTACATCTCTCTTCTTCAGTTAGAACATCAACCACATGAACAGCTCCATCAACCACATTACTACAATTTTATCTATAGATAAAAAATGAGAAGTACTTCTAATATTGAAAGGGTAATAATTCCATTGAAAAGTACAACCAGTCACAGCCTCGGACCTTACAAACAGCCTCCACTGCACCTTTCAATAAGAGATTATACTTGAGCATCCCTCTCTGCTTTTCTTTTCCCATTCCTTTTCCTTAAAATGACCAGTAAATCCCCAGAACTCAAGTTCTCATGAACGCAACTCAAGCTTCTCCTGAGCATCAAAGGACTGTAGAATTCTGTTTAGGCTAACTCATAAATTTAGGAAGTGGCCTTTTAAAATAAAATGGACACATTCATATATAGGAGAATATACTGTCTCCCATATAGAGAAGCTATGAATAGTCATCTGAGTGACCACATCAGAGTCCTCTCAACAATTCAGTCACAAGCAGCCGGTCCGGCGGTCCATCAGCCTAAAATCACACCACTTTTATAACAGATGTTAATATTGTCACTTATGGAAAAAGATGGTACTGATTTTGATTCTACACAAATGTCAACAAAGTGCTATACAGAAAGCACAAAGTCTGCCATTTGCCTAAGACAAATTCTGCTAACTAGTTATTTTACAATTTAATCATCTTGTGGTAAGCTCAAAATCCTTCATAACAAAACTTCAAAAGGCAACCTACATTTTCCATGATGTTTGAGTTTGGTTGTATCAAACCAGTGGCTGAAATTAGTTGGGCTTCAAATAACTATCAACTTCATAAATGCCATGCAAGGTGGATCAATTTTTACCTTTTAATTTCCACGTTCTTTAAGGTAGAAAATTAAAGCACAGTTAAGGTCAAACCACTTATTCTCAGTAACTAAGAACTTATTTTGACCTAGGATTGAAACAAATATTTAGCTTGGCCGAGTTGGGTTGTTGTCGATGTTTAATTCTTAGATATTCAAGATTAATACATACCTGACAGTCTTTAAAGAAATCCTTCAAGGTCTCCTGATGTTTCTGAATGTGCTGCTGCAATGCTGTTTGTCTCTGTACAAGCAATTCTTCTTGGGCTTTTTGACCATAATGCAGAATTTCTTTTTGTAGCTCCATCTGCTTCTGAAGTCCCAAATTATCTTGCTGAGCTAAGAGAGGTTGTGAAAAACTCAAAAATCTATCTTGAAGTCTTGGGCTCATAGAAGCACTTGAAGGAGCTGCATGTTCGTTCTTGGCTGAATACAATTCACAAACGTTTTTAGATTTTACTTCAGCAAAAGGTAGTGGAATAAATGAATGCTCTCTTTCCTTGGGTAGAAACATAGAGGGAACAGGCTGCTCAGAAGAGTCACCTGCAATCAGCTCTGCTTGCTTGTTTAAAAGCAGTTCTTCCTGAGCTTTTTCATTAAAACGCAGCACTTCTCTCTGTAAGCCCAACTGTGCTGACACATGATCTTGCTGAGGCAGAAAAGCCTGGGACAAACTCAAAAGCCTATCCTGAGACCCTGGAATCTCAGGATGACTTGAGGAAACAGTATTGTCACTTCTGGTTGGAAGAGATTTTTGGATTCTTTCAGAGTCAGCAACAGGCAGTGCTATGTGGGATAAGGATGAAGAGGTGCTGGTCTGCTCAGGTGAGACCCTTTTCTCCAATTTACTTAGTCTTTGCAAAAGCAATTCTTCTCGGACTTCCTGTCTAGAATGAGTGGCTTTCCTCTGTATGTCTAACTGCTCTTGAAGTGCCTTCAAATCACCATGGAGAGGTTGGATAAAATGCTCAGATGACTTTTCCTCAAATTTATATTGTCTGGGCAAAATCAACTCTTTCTGGGTTTTCTCGCTACATGGAAGGGGACCTGTCTGTGTATACACGTGTTCCTGTTGAAATGTAATCGGATAATCTTGTTGAGGTAAAACAGGCTGTGGTAAACCCAAAAGCCTATCAGGCAACCTTGGTATCTCAGAATGACGTGGGGAGACTATATTATCACCCTTAGTTGAACAAGGTTCTTGGATTCTACCAGCTTCACTAAGAGGTAATGGAGCAAAAGGACGCTGTACAACTAGGGGCAGGAAGGAAGAGGTGCCAACCTGCTCGGGAGATATTCTTCCCTTCCACTCACTCTGTTTATGCAGAAGTAATTCTTGCTGAGCTTCCTGTCTAGACTGAATGATGGCTTCCCTCTGTGTAGCTAACTGTTCTTGAAGTGCCTTCAAATTATCTTGTTGAGGCTGGATAAGCTGTGATATCTTCAAAAGTCTATCCTGCAATTCTGGGATCTGAAAATGGCTTGAAGGAATTCTACTCTCACTCTCTGCTGAAAGAGGTTCCCGGGTTGTAAGAGATTCAGCAGAAGGCAATGAAGGAAAAGAAAGCTGTTCTAACTGGGGTGTGAAGGAGGGGCCAGTTTGTTCAGAAGATACATTCCCTTGGGTCTTCTGGCTAAACTGAAGGGCCTCCTCTTCTGTGTCTAACCATTCTTGGTGTCCTTCCAAATTATCTTGTAGAGGTTGTGTATGTCGAGAAAACCCCAGAAGTCTTTCTTGAAATCTTGGGATCTTCCAATGGCTTAAGGGAACTGTACTGTCACTCCTGAATGACATATAGTCCTGGAATTTTTCAGATTCAGCTCCCTGAGACAGAGATAAACAGGTGCCAGTCTGTTCAGAAGGAATTTTTTTTTCTAATTCACTTTGTTTGTGTACAAATTCCTGAGTTTCTTGTTTACCACCAAGTATTACCCTCTGAATGTGCGACTGACCTTCGAGTGTTGTTAGATTTTCCTGCTGCGGCAGGCTATGCTGTGGAAAACTAAGAGGCTCATCCTGAAATGCTGGCATTACCAAATGACTTGAGGGAGTAACACTCTCCTTCTCAGAGAAATAAAAGTTCTGAATTCTTCTAGGCTCAGTTTTAGAAGAAGCTTGTGAAGCAACTGAACGTTGAGTGACCACTGGCAGGAATGAAGAACTCATCTGCACAGACTTAGAGTCTTGCAAATCCCTTTGTCTACGTAAAAGTAATTCTGCCTGGGCTTCATGCCTGGCCTGAAGAGCATCCCTCTGTGCAGTCAGCTGTTCTTGGAGCAACTTCAAACTATGATGCAAAGGGTGGAACTGCTGTAGGAAACTTGAAGAGCCATCCTGAAATTTGGGGATTTCAGATTGGATTGAGAGAAGTTCCTTCTCACTCTTAGATGAATACTGGTCCTGGATTTTTCCAGATTGAGTACCAGCAGAAGGTAGTGAAGTAAATGTATGCTGAGCTCCTTGAGATGGGACAGAAGGGGGCTCAGTCTGTTCAGCCCATACTCTTCCATCCAATTCACTCTGTTTATGTACACATAATACTTCCTGGGCTTCCCGTCTAGCCTGAAAGCGGTCCCTCTGAATATTTAACTGTTCTTGGAGAAATTTAAAATTAAGCCTATCCTGAAGTTGTGGGACCCCAGGATGGCCTGAGGAAACTGTAGTCTCTTTCTTGGTTGGAGAAGATTCCTGGATTCTCCCTGACTCAGCTTTGGCAGAAGGCAGTGAAGCAAACGAATCCAGAGGTACCAATGGAAGGAATACAGAAAAGCCAGTTTGCCCTTCCAATTCTTTCTGTTTGCACAAAAGCAATTGTTCCTGAGCTTCCTGTCTTAACCGAAGAACTTCTTTCTGTAGGTCTAACTGTTTTTGGAGAGCCTTCATATTACTTTGCTGGGCTATGATATTCTCTGAGAATGGCAAAGACTTATCCTGCATTTGGCCAACTACAGAATGGCTTACAGAAACTACACTTTTGCTCCCAGTTGAAAAGCATTCCTGGATTTTTCCAGACTCAACTTTAGTAGGCAGAGAACTAAAAGAATGCTCAGCTACCAATGGTAGGAATGAAGAAGGTTCAATTAACTTAGACGATATACTTTCGTTGTTCTCTGAGAACATTTGCTGGGAGTCTAAAGTTTGAAAAGTTGTTGCCCCAGATGTTTCAGCTCTTTCTCCACCATCCTGTACTATCAGTGGCTTATCATGTGACAAAGCCCTTGAAAGTGTATGAGAGTCTTTAGGGACCAATTTATAGTCTCTCTGTTGTGTTTCAGTCTGTGAGAGTTGCTTTGGCTGTTCCTGTGATTCCAAAGCTTGCTCGGCTAAAACATCTGAAGTAACTAATGTTTTGGTTGTTTCTACCTGTCTTTGTGGAAAGTGATGTTGTCTTGGAACCTGAAAATCTTGCTCTAATTTGGAGATCTGTACGGGTTGCATAGGTTGTTTGTTAGGACTCAACTTGGGTCTCTGACCTTGATCCTCATGTTCTGATGTAACAGCGGGTCTTTCAGATTTCTGTGGTGGTACTGATGTAACAGAACCAGGTATCAATGGTGCAGCTGACATGGATAGGTACTTTCCTTTTAACATAGTCTGATAGTCGAGTAATCGTTTCCTGGCTGTTTCAACAGACTGTTTGTGAAGCCTACCCAAAACAAACAAGCATTATTCTTTTTGATTAAAAAAAATGCCCCACATTCTTAAGTGTTTATACATTAAATTCAATCTAGGGGTGGCCATAATCAAGGCAGAAATGGAACAATGTTATTAACATTGCTCTTTGAGAAATCTACATGCCATAGTTCTAAAGGGAATCCTGATAAGACCTTCATATAAACCAAATAATAAATCCTGAAAATGTAGCCACACACTATCACATATAAATTGTACCCTAGCTAATACCTGTTTTGCTGTAATAGCTGTTGTTGATAGTTATAAATCATCTGCCTGTGATTATCTTCATCAGAACTTATGGTGCATGATGCTGGTGCAGTGCCAATCTAATAAAAGACAAAGATACTAACTAAAAGGCAAATCCAGAAATAAGTACTAAAGTACTTTACATAAACTGATGTTCTATAATTGTAAACTTCCATATAGCTTTATTTTTCATAGAAAAGACTGGTATTTCCATTGTTAAGAAATGAAGTAATCTACCACTCTCCTTTAGTGTCAAGCCCAAGAGCTCAACATACACATTACATACAAGTCATGGTCACATATATTAGCACCCTCTAGAAACTGAAAGATGAAAGTCATTAGGTTTGTATAAAGTTATTTTTACATATACATTATTTTTTAAAAAAATTATCAAATACAAATTAGAATTGCACTTTACTTTTCTGAATGCTAAGATTGCCCACACTTCTTTATCCCCCAACAATCTATGTAGGGATTAGATTTCCTGCATCGTACCCCAGCCTGTTGAGTTTTTTTTCTTTTTTCTTCTTCCAGCTGAGCTCTGAAGCAATCAGTTTCTAATGATAATTTCTGTTGTTCAATTTGTTCAAGTAATTCCAACTGTTTTTGCTTTTGTTCTTCTATTTCCATTATCTAAATAACAAAAATACTATTGATTTATTAACAACAAACTCATGCCAAAGAAAAGTTTATATGCATTACAATGAAAAGAAACAGGTCTCATCACCAAGAGTACCAATTATCCAAGAAGAAAGTGGTGACGTTTTATCTGTTATTGCCACTGCCAGAGGGAGGACGGAAGCAAGAGACAGGAAAAGGGGAAAGGAGGAAAAGGGAGAGAAGTAAAAATAAACATATTAACTATTTCTATTTCCTGGGAGCACAGGGAAACCTTGATCACCACTGAAGCATCACCTCCAGAGGAGTAGCAAATTCTGTGTTCACATCTTTAATTTTACCTTGTTCTCAGTAAGAATAATGCCTAAGAAATTAAATATCGAGAATGCTCACAACACTTTGATTTCTTAGGCATACTCATAAAAGGGTGCCATTATCTACAAGCTAAATAAAAGTACAGTGAGCAACATTCAGTCCTTACTGTCAGGCATTAAAGAGATGGAAAATAATGGCAGAGTGATGACAAATAAACTCAAAATTATACCAACACATACACACATAAATCCAAGAACTAAAAACATGTGTTAAAGTAACTGTAAGATTCCTGAGGACAGGGACTAGTCTGTCTGGTTGCCTGTTAAATCCAACACCTAGTAGTCCTTGAAACATATATAAGACACATATACTGAATAAATAGAAAAGGGAATGTATGTGAAGTTTTATTAAGAGAAATACGTCTACTAGAGATAATGAAAAATGATCTTGTTTTCAAAATTAAAAATGTCTCAATATGATATTACCTATTCTTAATCAGGCAATAGTGGCTATAGCTTAGTTCCTATCTTCACCTTGCTTTCCTTCACTCATAGGAGCCACGGAATTTAAACCATTTACAGTTTTGTAGTAACTCTAGAACTGCACTATCAATATAGTAGTCACTAGCTACATGTGACTATTAAAATTTACATCAACCCAAAACAAATAAAATTTAAAATTCAGTTTCTCAGTTGCACTACTCATACTTCAAGTATTCAACAGCCCATGTAGGTAGCAGCTACCATACTGAACATAGATATGGAACATTTCCATTACTGTAGAAAATCTACTGGACAATACTGCTTTAGAATATTGATTAGAAAGCATTTATCTGAGACTTTTAAAATACTGGCTCATAGAATTGTCATCCCTCAGCTGCATTTTTATAAAAACTATGACTATAAACTGACTGGCTTAGTAACAATTAGCCTCTTTCGAGGTAATCTGTGTTAAGAAAATCTTTCATTAAAGTAGAAGGGACAAATATTACAGTTACGGAAGTTGAATTTAAAATTTTTCTTTGAAATACAGTTTTTCGAAAAAACTTTTGGGATTACAAAGCCCAAATCAATGTTTAATATTATGACAGGGACTCATTTATTCAGCAAATATTTATTGAGTACTTACTATGTATAAAGCATTGTATAAGAAACTATGTAGGATAAATTGACTTTTTAAAAAAGACAGTCTCGGACTTCCCTGGTGGTCCAGTGGCTAAGACTCCATGCTTCCACTACAGGGGGCATGGGTCGATCCCTGGTCGGGGAAGTTCCACATGCCCATGGTGAGGCAAAAAAAAAAAAAAAAAGATAGTCTCTGCCTTTAAAAAACTGATAAATTTTATAGGGAAGATAAGATACATACCAGAGTATAAAATACAAAGCAGAATGCAAAAAGGGTCAAATGAGTAGTACAAGTAAAGATGAAGTACCTTCTATCAAATGAATGTGTAAGACAAGGCAGAAGAAATGGTATCAAAAGTAGCCAGATGTTAAGACAAATTTCACCAGTCAAATAAAACTATAGTACATAGGGGAAGAAAGAAACCTTTAAAAATAAAATTTCAGGGACTTCCCTGGTGGTCCAGTGGTTAAGACTCCGCACTCCCAACGCAGGGGGCCTGAGTTCGATCCCTGGTTAGGGAACTAAGATCCCACTTACCTCAACAAAGCCTGAACACTGCAACTACTGAGCCTGCGCACTCTAGGACCTGCTCACCACAACTAGAGAAGCCCATGCGCCGCAACGAAGACCCAGTGCAGCCAAATAAAAAAATAAAAATAAAATAAAAATTTCAAATTACCTGTTTCTGCCTTGCTGCCATTCTAATTCTGGCTGCTTCTTCCTGAGGATGAAGTAGAACTGAACTCTGAGCTACTGCTGTGATAGGCTGAGTCTCTTTCATTTCTAAGAGAATCCCCAAAGCAATAATTAGTTTCAATAATTTAGAATTTGATACCACTGTAATGTCTTTTGTTCATTACATGTAATTTTATTAGGAAAAAGATGTGAAGAATCAAGCAAGTTTAATTTGAGAATATGATAAAAGAAACACCTTGTTCCTTTTCAGAGTCTGTATTGAATGAAAGTGGTTTATCTTCACTAGTAAGTGGTCCAGAGTCAACTGTTAGCGTGTCACTTTCAACATCTGTAATAGATACATCATTATGAACATATTTTCACTGTCAAACTTAAATCTGACAAAGGTAACAAAAATCTACATTCAGATTAAGATTGGTCCACCTGAATGTCTTATTTAGTTAAGATCCAGCCACCTTCCAGAGACCACGTATTTTATCCAATAAATTCTAGCCTAATACAAAAAGACCTAAGACTAAAATTATAAACAAAAAAGAAAAAACGAAGAACTGACTTAAAAGGTAGGCTGACAGAGTTTCAAACACAATGGGAAAGCATAAAAAGAGCAGAGTAAGCAAGGCACCAACGTGTAAAAAGAGAAGAAATTTAAGTGTATCTTTGACATACTTAGGTATTAGGATTTTTATTATTTATGAATCCAGAGCAGAGAAGGAAGTTAAAGCAGTATACTTTGATCACATCAGGGTAGCCAGAAACTGAACGGAGCATTCAGTCACCTCATTCGTTCAGCACCTACTTATGTGCTGTATGCACATTTACCATGGTCAACAAGAAAAGGCCTCAAAGGAGGTACATGGGGGACAGAACATTATATAATTATCCTAGAAAAAATTATAAAATTAGAAACGGTGCCAGTACTATATAAGAAAAAAGGGGGGTTACATAATAGAGTATTTCACAGGAATCTGAATTAGACTAGGAACTCAGATGAGATTTCTCTTAGGAAATGGCATTTAAGTGGACAGTTGAAAGGTAAGGAGGAATCAAGCAGGTAAAGATTGTGGGGATGTACAGGAGACCTTTCCAGACAGATCAGCAGGTATTAAGACCCTGTGAGGAGTGAAAAACTTGGCTCAGACAAGGGGAAGAATGAAGCCAGATGAGGCTAGAGAAAGCCTACTCACACAGGGCCTTTTCCAAAATAACTTGGTTATGGATTAAAGATGAAAGTGTCCCTTTGTATTAAATGCCAACACCATACTCTCTCTCCTTCTTCTCACTCCCTTTTACTGCCTTTGCTGCTTGCCCCTTCTCTAGCCATCTTCTAAATGATGCAGTCCCTTCAGATGGTCTTATAAGACCTTTTCTCACTGAATTCTTTCCCCTAAAGAATTCTTCCATGCCCATGTGCTGGAATATCATATGTATATCTGACTTCCAAACTTACCTCTCTTTGGTTTAGGCTAGTCAATTAATTCAACAAATATTAACTTAGCACCTTTTATGTATAAGGCACTAGTCTAGGCTCTGGGGATACAGCAATGAACAAAATCAAGCCCTATATTCCAGGACTGGAGGGTGAGGAAGGTGGAGAGGGGTAGGTGTCAAGACAAGAAGCAAATAAGCAAGAAAGTAAATTTATGGTCCAACAGATGTTAAGAGCTATGGAGTAGAGGTGATAGGGAGTGAAGATTATGGGGGTGGGGGAAGGCATAGAAGTTTGTTGTTTTACATAGAGTGGTTTGATAAGGCGTTATTGAGAAAGCAGTATCTGAGCAAATATCTGAAGGCAGTGAGACAGTGAACCATAAAAATATCCAAGAGCATCCCTCCCTCCCCCAGCCAAGACCAGCACTTGCAAAGACCATATGATTCGTATCTGCTGTGTTGGAAAAATAGCCAGGAAGCCAGTGTCTACGGTGCAGTGATTGGGGAGAAAATGAAGTCAGAGAGAGAAGTAGTGGGGAGGGGTGTGTGCACAGATCATGTAAAGCTTTGATGCCACTGTAAGCAAAATGGTTTTCCTGAGGGAAATGGGTAGTTGTTGGAGGGCTTCTCCCAGAGGAATGATAAGCTGATGTGTTTTAACAGGATGTCTCTGGAAACAGATTATTGCAGGAAGGTGCAAAAGCTGTGGATAGAAGACCAGTTAGGAGGCCACCAGTTAATACAGGCAAGAATCTACACTAGAGAATGAACATCACTTAAACTAGGATAGTAGGTGGTGAGAAACAGTTGGACTCTGGATATATTTTGAGGGTAGGACCGACAGGATTTGATGATGGTTTGGATGTAGGATATAGAAGAGCAGAACCAGAATGGCAAGCTTTTTGGCTTAAGCAAGAGAATTTTTTGCCACTTACTGAAATATGTAAGATTTTATATATATATATATAATTCTACTACACTTAAAGTGCTCTGGAAGGAGATTCACTAAGGTTTCTAACATTTATTGCCTTTAAGTGGCAGCACTATGGGCTTTAAAATATTTTCTTCCTTTTGACCTCTATTCTTCGGTTTTTCAGAAATGAGCATATTTTTGAACAACTTAGAAAGGTAAAATGAGATGACTGGAGAGAACTACCTTGTTTCTGCCCAGAGGATAATGTTCTGTCTTCACTCACAGCTGCTCCTGATTCAACTGTCAGGGCTTTACTTTCAGTTTCACTAACAGTTGTAATCATTTCGCTTTCATCCTCAGACATGGATTTAATTGTCCAGAGAGACTTTTGGTTTCGGATCTTATTTAATAATTTTTTAAAAAGAATTTTTGAAGGAATCTGGTGGGTCTTCATTGCCAAGGGAACTAAAAGAAAAGAAAAGAAAAAAAAATTTATTCAGCATCTGTTACAAACCAGGTAAATTATTCTATCTTTATACTTAGTTACTGTAACAACCACTGGTTAAAACAAAAGCACAGCTTTATTTTCCTCAATATTTATAATTTAACACAATTTTATAACCAGGAATAATTTTTTCAACTTAAATTTAAATAAGGACACCAAAATTCAACTATAGTTCACCCTTGAACAACATGCACTTGAACTGCACAGGTCCACTTATTTGAGGATTTTTTTCAATAAATACATACTACAGGACTGCATGATCCAGGGTTGGTTGAATCTGCAGATGTGGAACATTGGATACAGAGGGCCAACTCTAAGTTATATGTAGAGTTTTCGACTGCATGGAGGGTCGGCGCCCCTAACCCCTTGCTGTTCATGGGTCAACCGTATTTTTCAACAGTAGGCAGCAACATAAATTTCAAGCATAAAAATGTATCAGGAAGATGTTTATTCTGCTTGCTAAATGAGGACAGAATGCATATCTCTTAATCTGTAAGACTAGCATTCAAAATATGTGCTGTAAGGTTCCCAAGAAAATAAAAGATTCTGCAGAGGCCAGAAATGAAGTTTCAAGGGGAATTCATGGCGATTGAGCCCTAAACCCATCTTCTGAAGTTTATGCCAAACCACAGGAAGCTTACACTTTGTTTGGACAGCAGTGTGGGCACAGGAGACAGGGATAAAGCTTAGAGCCCTCACCCAAGGAGTCTAAGAGGAGACCCACATTAAATTGGAACCCCAAGGACTACCTATCCACAGTATAGGGTGAAGATGAAAAGAAAGCCAGAGTGGTTTTGAACAAAGGCGATACTCATAGGTATGGGGAGAAAAGAAGTCAAAAGGAAGAGGACTTGGTCTCTAAGAAGATGTGGAGTAAGAGACACCTTTATCTTTTTAGAGGTACCTCTCATGTCTTTGGCTTGGATTACTGCAGACTGTGATATCATCACTAACGTGAGGAAGGCAGGAAGACAAGGTTTCAGTAGGCAAGAGAAGATGATAAATTTATTGTCAGACACCAAGTTCTAAGTACCTGTGCAACAGCCACGTGAAAAAGTTCAGAATGGTGGAGATAGAGATGAAGTTTAGAAGAGAGGCCAAAGTTTGTGCTGATCATCATTATGCATGAAGTGCCTAGCAGTAATTAATATGGTAGGATTTCTGGTGATTTGATCAAAGTCTTAAAAAAAAAATGCTGACCTTTCAAATGAATTCAAAATTGATCATCTAACTTAAATAACCTAGAAATCTTTAGACTGTATGTACATATAAATAAAATAACATTCCTCCTATGTATATGAAAAGGATCTTTAGTGATGGAAATCTGAAGTTTCCTCCTTCCATCACTCCCATAAGTATTAGTTACTGTTTGCACTTAAAACAGACCAGACTTTCCTAACTGTTGGCAAATGATTAGCAACTTTTTCCTACGAAATACTGCAATATTCAGCTCAGAAGTTTTTACCGTCTGCTTCACTAGAATGTATTGTTTCAGCTTCTGTCACTGGAATGTTTTCAGTCTCCCCTGAAATTTCTTGTTCCATTGAAAGGTCCAGTTCTTCATCTTGGATCTGATCAGTCACAGTGGGCAGAGGTTCTGGTTCAAGGTGCAAAATCAGGTTTCCTTTCACCTCTCAATAAAGAAATACAGAGACATGTTTCCATTCCAAAATGACTAAGAACTTGAGCATAAAATTTTAAAGACCATCATAGTTTAAAGTCTAAAATATGAGAGCCTCTTTCAAACTGAGAACTTATTTCAAAATAAAAACTGCTTCAAGACAAATGTATTTTCCCACCAAAACGTTTCAAAGCATTGTTGAAAGTTTACTGAAAATATCTTACTCCTGTCTGCATTGTACATGTCTTCAAAGGCAAATTCTAGCTCTCTCTGCCAATCATCTTTCATTTCACTGCGTTTGTATGGGAGTTCAACTAGTTGTGATGGCATCCGTGCTACCATCTGTCTCCTGCGTGCCAGGTCCTCTTGTTGTAGCTGTTTGAGTTCTTTCATTAGTTTCTCCTGATTCTTCAAGAATAAAGAGAATTAATTAACAACTGAGTAACACACTTTGGACAGTGGATAGTAACGTGAATAGTGAGGGAAAAGTGGAGAAATCATGAAGACAGGGACTTTAGTACCCTCCCCTCCTCTACCATTTATTCAAACACAAAGACACTAATTAAGAGTCGGCCCTCCATACCGGCGGTTCCTCCACATCCACAGATTCAACCAACCATGGACCATGCGATACCACAGTATTTACTATGGAAAAATATGTGGGTATAAGTGGACCCATACAGGGCCAGGGTCAACCGTATGATGTTAGTAAGTACTATGAGAAGACGGCTCTGGTTAGGCCACAGGGCTTCAAAGTGGCTGCCAGGCACAGGTCTTCTTCCTCAGGACAGTTATGAAGCTACATTCTAACTAAGCTGCCACCGCTCCTGCAGTGTACTTTGTTTCAGCTCTCCACACAGCCAGCAGCAGCAGCCAGTCTCAGGTGAGCACCAAGACCCAGCCAGGGTAACTGTGGCTTAACAGATATTTCTTGTTACTCCACACTCTTATGAGTCCTCAAGATTAAAGGGGACTTGTACATATCTCTTTTAAGTTTAAAGAGTCTGGCAAATATGAAAGTTTAAGCACAATGTTTTAGTGAAGCCATCTAACTTAATTTTGGTGGTGGAGGATAAGGACCGGGGGATAAGGGAAAACCTCTCACCCCCAGGATGAGGATTTAGCCAGATATAAGTGGGTGAAGGAGGAGGAGTACAAGTAAGAAATAACAACTCCAGCACGGAATTATGCAGATGAAGGCATGGGCAGTCAGGGAGAGTACAATGTTCATTATAGATAGGGTATGGAGGGCAGGGATGGTTAAGGACAAAAGATAAAGTTGGAGAGGCACGTAGAGGCCAAACACACTATAGCAGGAAGATCCCAGAGCACCGCAGGGTCTGCAGCAAAAAGGTTCAAACAGGGGAACGGAAATCCTCTGTACGTATTGCAGACCATTCTTGTGTAAGAGATACAGTCTAGAAAAAGGTAGAGAGCCTGTATAACAACGTTTTTGTTAAGTGATTACACACTACTTATTTGTAAATATTTTGTCATTTGGAGATGAGTTTTTTTGCCCGACCTTGAAAAGAATCAAATTATGACCAAATTCATTTTTTATATTAAGATTCAAACCATATCATTAAATTAACTTCAAAGTTATTTGAATAAGCATACTATTTCTGGCTCACTGAAAGTGTGGCATAGTACTCTACTTGAATTATTTATAACAACTACAAGGACCACTGACACTGTGAGCTTATGAAATTCTAGGCACAATTCTAAGGGCTTTGCTAAACTCGTTTAACCCTCATAAAACACAAGATGAAACAGAACTCGGAGAGGTTAGGTAACCTGCCTGTGATCAAACA
The DNA here is from genome assembly GCF_039906515.1 of Pseudorca crassidens. Lineage (NCBI taxonomy): Eukaryota > Metazoa > Chordata > Mammalia > Artiodactyla > Delphinidae > Pseudorca > Pseudorca crassidens. Next base: position 70,393,020 of record NC_090304.1, on the reverse strand, counting down.
GCTAAGCAGTGAAGAAGGGAGGAAAATCCAGGAAGACTGACCACGGAGTCCACTTTCTTAACCACTAAACACTTCTGATTTATGGAAGAATGTGCTCTGCTTACCAACTGCTTTATTCATGTTTTTTTTTTTCCTATAGGTTTAAATCTTAGATGAAAATTATGGGTAATAATTCAGACATTCAGTTATTTTACATTCAGTAAGTAACTGAATGTCTGAATTACTACCCATAATTTTCATCTTTTAGTTTTTATAAACTAGGGGTAAGTTATGATAATCATAACTTACCCTTAGTTTATAAGAACTAAAAATTTAAGGGAGAAGGTCATAATTCAGTTCAAACCATACAAAAGAATTTTAAGGCATTTAATTCCCATAGAAGTACTTAAAAACTCATTCTTCAGATGAATGTTTAAAACATCTAAATGCATTAGTCAAATTCAGACTTCTAAAAAGATGAATCATTTTTATGCTGTTTCAAGAATAAACACTGAACAATAAGCAAGACAGATGTAAAGCTGTGACTACAAAGCCAGTTTGCACGATACATATTTTACAGCTCTGCAACAAAGTCAAAGCTCCTTGACAGCAAGGATCATGACTCTACCTTTGAATCAATATTCTGCAAAGCCAACAAGTGCTTTGCTCAATAAATATTTAATGAATCGAATCTTAAAATTTGCACAGCACAAATGCAATTCAAATAATTAAATTAGAAAAGTGATTAATTTCTTCTTGGGCTATTTTTAGACTGATTAAAATATTAAACTTTTAATACATTCATCAGTAAAAATTTTAGAAGAGAAATGAGAACAGCTTCACCCAACGTGAATTTGAAACAGGAGGTAAAAGCAAGTTGGGCAGCTTGAAATGACACGAATCAGAGAGAATATTTTCCCATTCTTCACAACTCTGTCCTCTGAGCCTGTTCACTATCAGTTAAGTTTTACAGTGCCATCTCTAAGGCCATCAGTAGTGGTCACAGCCAGAATTTAATTCTTACTTGGGCCAAATGGATCTTTTTCATTGCTTGGAAACCCCGTGCATGTGCCTTCTCACACTGCTCCATTCTCTCTTCTGCTGCTTGTTTCTGTAGTTCTTCCAATCTTTTAGCCTCTTCTTTAGCAGCCAAATGAGGATCTGGCTAGCAGTCAATCAGTAACATTTTAGATAATTCAATAAAGTGTGAAACAAAGTGATAACTAAAAAACAAAACAACCTTAAAATCATGTTTTTCTACTTATATCGAATTAAATGATAACAAGTTATAGTTTTAAATGCCTACAATTATCAACAGCATGTACCTATGAAAAAAGTCAAATTGTTAGTGTAAAGTTTTACAAGTTGTTCATTTTAAAGCAGAGTAAACTATACTCATCCAAATACATTCTTCCACCATTTTTTTAAGAAATTCTATTAAAACAACAGTGTTGAAAGGTAAACACCTGCAAAGCTAGTAGTTAAGAAACCACAAACACTGAAGGTCATGTAAGCCATTTGGGGAAGCACTAAGATTTGTCTTTGGTTTTTAGCCAAAATGTACAGCTTGGCTTCAGCCTCAGGAAAGCCAAATCACCAAAACACCTACTTTAATATAATTTCTGGCTTCCTAGAACTTGTGCATAATCAATGATTATGTGGTTGCACAGTGAGCCATCATCTCATTGATGTAACAATAATATCAAATGTGGGAGGATATACAACGTGTATTACACATAAACATTCACTTTGTAAAAAATCTTATATATTTTATATGTTGACAATTAGTCAAGTGAAACAATAATGACCATGAAAACTGTTAACTATATATCTAAAATTATTTATAACTCTCAAACAGTGAGATAAATAGGTAAAGAGACAGTTAACGTATTCAGAAAGAGTAGGAACTTCCCTGGTGGTCCAGTGGTTAAGACTCCACATTTCCACTGCAGGGGGTGTGAGTGGAGAACTAAGATCCCCACATGCCGCTTGGTGCGGCCAAAAAAAAAAGAGTGCACTGGCCAAACAAGTGTATGAAAAATATTAAATACCTTTGGAGCTAATAAATATTTACGCAAATCTAAATAAACACAGGTCAGATTGCATTAATGCATAACATTAAATAAAATAATCTTTAGGAGCAACATTTCATTTAGGCCATGAGGTTTTCAAAAAAAAGTTATTTGGGAATTCTTCACATCATGTGGGGGTGAATTAAAAGCTGAATGTCAATTTTGGTAAACCAAAATTTAAGGGGAAGGAAAAACTTCAAAACATACAATGTGTATAATAAACATGTTCAGTCCAGATATAATGAGGTTCATAAAGAATATCAAGTAAATAAAGGGCTAGAGAAAAATTAGGTACCCCAAACAAGTTTTAATCTGACTGCCCAATGTCAAAACAAGATTTTACAAGAATGTTTTAGAAAGACAATCCCTTAAAAATTTGTGTCAATACAATTAAAACTTTAAACAAAAATCTGGTTGAAATAATAGATTCCATTTTTAGCAGTTGAACTCAAAAGATATGTGAAATTTGCAAAAACCATGAATCCCAAGCAAAAAATTCTTTCTAGAAAACATGTTTCTGAAAATCTTTTCTGTGAACTGTAATCTGCAGTGCACAAAACAACAAGTGATTACTAAATATGCTACTTCTGCATCTTCTACATCAGACTTATCTTAAGTATGATGGTAAATTGAATTTAAGTGTTTCTGCTTGTCTGCTGACATTTCTGGGCCTCACAACAAATAATACAATGGATCTGATTGGAAAAATATTTCTAGGATGAAAAATCCATTTTAACAAGTGCTGTGTTAACTGTTGCTGACAAAGGAACAAACAGGATGAGGGGCACGAGTAATTCAGAAATTTCAAGCTACGAAGTTTTGTTTAACTGTGTGCATAGAATGTAAATGTAGCATAAAACAAAATTTAGAGAATAACTGGCTCTATGTAGGAATAGAGCAGGTCAAATTCATCACTCTTCTTCAAAGACAAATTTTATAACATACAAGAAATTTTAGAACCACTTTATCAAGATATTCAAACAAAAAATGATAGCAACTCTTACATGCTAAAAGGCTGACTGAAGAAAAAGGAACTAGCTTATTTAGAAAAAGCAGCTGAAGGAATAACTAAAATGTATGCCAAGAGTGCAAATATTTTTTATATAATACCTGCTGTAAAAATCCTATTATTCTACTCCAAGAAAGATTCTAAATTATTGTGCATGTGAAATAAGCTTAGATGCAGATGAAAATGCAGAGATTTGTTATATGGAAAACCAAGTACACTGCTCCACTGTCCCATTTTAAACCCAAGGTTTAAGGACAGATTTTTCCTAAGTGATGGTGTGAGGAAGTAAATAAAAGAAAATACCAGAATACTTTAGCTTGTGTGACTGTTTTTATAAAACTGCATTATAACTACTGATATAATCTTCAAGTCCAGAAATTAAAGAGAAGGTACATCTTTTAGCTACTGTTAAACAGGAAAGTTTAATAACCTACTGTGATACCATCAGCGGCACCCTATATTAGAGCTAGAAGAAAAATGTCTTTCTTCATCAATCTTAGTATTAAACATCTATTTAATACTGTAAAAACATATGTAAAAACAATGTTTTAGTGAAGTGGACAAACATATAGGACAAAAGCAAGTTAGCAATAGATGGAAGTTATTATTTCTGTATTATAAAATACTGACCTTGTAATAATATTTTAAACAAGTTTCAAGATTTTCTCTTATTTCCTAGAAGTTAATTCTATGATGACATGCACAGAAAGAGACAAGATGAAAAGGCAGAGGGCTATGTACCACATGAAGGAACAAGATAAAACCCCAGAAAAACAACTAAATGAAGTGGAGATACGCAACCTTCCAGAAAAACAACTCAGTATAATGACAGTGAAGATGATCCAGGACCTCGGAAAAAGAATGGAGGCAGAGATCGAGAAGATGCAAGAAACATTTAACAAAGACCTAGAAGAATTTAAGAAGAAACAAACAGAGATGAACAATGCAATAATGAAAAGAAAAATACACTAGAAGGAAAAAATAGCAGAATAACTGAGGAAGAAGAACAGATAAGTGACCTGGAAGACAGAATGGTGGAATTCACTGCTGTGGAACAGAAAAAAGAAAAAAGAATGAAAAGAAATGGAGACAGCCTAAGAGACCTCTGGGACAACATTAAACACAGCAACATTCGCATTATAGGGGTCCCAGAAGGAGAAGAGAGAGAGAGACAGGACCCAAGAAAATATTTGAAGAGATTTTTTTCAAAAACATCCATAACATGGGAAAGGAAATAGCCACCCAAGTCCAGGAAGTGCAGAGAGTCCCATACAGGATAAACCCAAGGAGAAACACACCAAGACACATAGTAATCAAATTGGCAAAAATTAAAGACAAAGAAAAATTATTTAAAGCAACATGTGAAAAATAACAAATAACATACAAGGGAACTCCTATAAGGTTAACAGCTGATTGCTCAGCAGAAACTCTACAAACCAGAAGGGAGTGGCATGACATATTTAAAGTGATGAAAGGGAAGAATCTACAACCAAGATTACTCTACCCAGCAAGGATCTCATTCAGTTTTGATGAAGAAATCAAAAGCATTACAGACAAGCAAAAGGTAAGAGAATTCAGCACCACCAAACTAGCTCTACAACAAATGCTAAAGAAACTTCTCTAAGTGGGAAATGCAAGAGAAGAAAAGGACCTACAAAAAAAAACCCAAAAGAATTTAAAAAAATGGTAAGAGGAACATACATATTGATAATTACCTTAAATGTGAATGGATTAAATGCTCCAACCAAAAGACACAGGCTCGCTGAATAGATACAAAAACCAGACCCATATATATGCTGTCTACAAGAGACCCACTTCAGACCTAGGGACACATACAGACTGAAAGTGAGGGGATGGAAAAAGATATTCCATGCAAATGGAAATCAAAAGAAAGCTGGAGTAGCAATACTCATATCAGATAAAATAGACTTTAAAATAGAGAATGTTATAAGAGAAAAGGAAGGACACTACATAATGATAAAGAGATCAATCTAAGAAGAAGATATAACAACTATAAATATATACGCAGCCAACATAGGAGCACCTCAATACATAAGGCAAATGCTAACAACTATAAAAGAGGAAATCGACAGTAACACTATAAGAGTGGGGGACTTTAACACCTCACTTACACCAATGGACAGATAATCCAAACAGGTAATTAAGGAAAACACAAGCATTAAATGACACAGTAGACCAGATAGATTTAATTGATATTTATAGGACATTTCATCGAAAACCAAAAGATTACACTTTCTTCTCAAGTGCTCATGGAACATTCTCCAGGATAGATCACATCTTGGGTCACAAATCAAGCCTCAGTATATTTAAGAAAATTAAAATCTTATCAAGCATCTTTTCTGACTACAACGCTATGAGATTAGAAATCAATTACAGGGAAAAAAACTTAAAAAACACAAACACATGGAGGCTAAACAATACATTACTAAATAAGCAAGAGATCACTGAAGAAATCAAAGAGGAAATCAAAAAATACCTAGAGACAAATGACAATGAAAACACGACGATCCAAAACCTATGGGATGCAGCAAAAGCAGTTCTAAGAGGGAAGTTTATAGCAATACAATCCTACCTCAAGAAACAACAAACATCTCAAATAAATAATCTAACCTTACACCTAAAGTAACTAGAGAATGAAGAACAAACAAAACCCAAAGTTGGTAGAAGGAATGAAATCATAAAGATCAGAGCAGAAATAAATGAAAAAGAAACAAAGAAAACAATAGCAGAGATCAATAAAACTAAAATCTGGTTCTTTGAGAGGCTAAACAAATTTGATAAACCATTAGCCAGACTCATTAAGAAAAAGAGGGACAGGACTCAAATCAATAAAATGAGAAATGAAAAAGGAGAAGTTACAACAGACACCGCAGAAATACAAAGCATCCTAAGAGACTACTACAAGCAACTCTATGCCAATATAATGGACAACCAGGAAGAAATGGACAAATTCTTAGAATGGTATAACCTTCCAACACTGAACCAGGAAGAAATAAGAAATATGAACAGACCAATCACAAGTAATGAAATTGAAACTATGATTAAAAATCTTCCAACAAACAAAAGTCCAGGACCAGATGGCTTCACAGATGAATTCTATCAAACATTTAGAGAATAGAGAACAGCTAACACCCATCTTTCTCAAACTCTTCCAAAAACTTGCAGAGGAAGGGACACTCCCAAACTCATTCTATGAGGCCACCATCACCCTGATACCAAAACTGGACAAAGATACTACAAGAAAAGAAAATTACAGACCAATATCACTCATGAATATAGATGCAAAAACCCTCAACAAAATACTAGCAAACAGAATCCAACAACACATTAAAAGGATCATACACCATGATTAAGTGGGATTTATCCCAGGGATGCAAGGATTCTTCATTATATGCAAATTAATCAATGTGATACACCATATTAACAAATTGAAGGATGAAAACCATATGATCATCTTAACAGATGCAGAAAAAGCATTTGACAAAATTCAACACCCATTTATGATAAAAACTCTCCAGAAAGTGGGCATAGAGGGAACCTACCTCAACATAATAAAGGCCATATACAACAAACCCACAGCAAACATCATTCTCAATGGTGAAAAACTGAAAGCATTTCCTCTAAGATTAGGAACAAGACAAGGATGTCCACTCTGACACTATTATTCAACATAGTTTTGGAAGTCCTAGCCACGGCAATCAGAGAAGAAAAAGAAATAAAAGGAATACAAATTGGAAAAGAAGTAAAATTGTCACTGTTTGCAGATGACATGACACTATACATAGGGAATCCTAAAGATGCCACCAGAAAACTACTAGAGCTAATCAATGAATTTGGTAAAGTTGCAGGATACAAAATTAATGCACAGAAATTTCTTGCATTTCTATATACTAATGATGAAAAATCTGAAAGAGAAATTAAGGAAACACTCCCATTTACCACTGCAACAAAAAGAATAAAATACCTAGGAATAAACCTACCTAGGGAGACAAAAGACCTGCATGCAGAAAACTGTAAGACACTAAATTAAAGATGATACAAACAGATGGAGAGACATACCATGTTCCTGGATTGGAAGAATCAATATTGTGAAAATGAGTATACTACCCAAAGCAATCTACAGATTCAATGCAATCCCTATCAAATTACCAATGGCATTTTTTACAGAACTAGAACAAAAAATCTTAAAATTTGTATGAAGACACAAAAGATCCCAAATAGCCAAAGTGGTCTTGAGGAAAAAAAACAGAGTTGGAGGAATCAGGCTCCCTGACTTCAGACTATACTATAAAGCATCCGTAATCAAGACAATATGGTACTGGCACAAAAACAGAGATATAGATCAGTGGAACAGGATACAAAGTCCAGAGATAAACTCATGCCAACTATGGTCAACTAATCTATGACAAAGGAGGCAAGAATATACAATGGAGAAAAGACAGTCTCTTCAGTAAGTTTTGCTGGGAAAACTGGACAACTACATGTAAAAGAATGAAATTAGAACACTCCCTAACACCATATACAAAAATAAGCTCAAAATGGATGAGAGACTTAAATGTAAGACTGGACACTATAAAACTCTTAGAGGAAAACATAGGAAGAACACTCTTTGACATAAATCACAGCAAGATCTTTTCTGATACACCTCCTAGAATAATGGAAATAAAAAGAAAAATAAAGAAATAGGCCCTAATGAAACTTAAAAGCTTTTGCACAGCAAAGGAAACTACAAAGAAGAAGAAAAAATAACCCTCAGAATGGGAGATAATATTTGCAAATGAATCAATGGTCAAAGGATTAATCTCCAAAATATATAAACAGCTCATGCAGCTCAATATTAAAAAAACAAACAACCCAATCCAAAAATGTGCAGAAGACCTAAATAGACATTTTTCCAAAGACATACAGATGGCCAAGAAGCAGATGAAAAGCTGCTCAACATCATTAATTATTAGAGAAATACAAATCAAAACTACAATGAGGTATTACCTCACACCAGTCAGAATGGCCATCATCAGAAAATCTACAAACAACAAATGTTGGAGAGGGCGTGGAGAAAAGGGAACCCTCTTGCACTGTTGGTGGGAATGTAAATTGTTACAGCCACTATGGAGAACAGTATGGAGGTTCCTTAAAAAACTAAAAATAGAATTACCATATGACCCAGCAATCCCACTACTGGGCATATACCCTGAGAAAACCATAATTCAAAAAGACACATGCACCCCAATGTTCACTGCAGCACTATTTACAATAGCCAGATCATGGAAGCAACCTAAATGCCCATCAACAGACGAATGGATAAAGAAGATGTGGTACATATATACAATGGAATATTACTCAGCCATAAAAAGGAACGAAACTGGGTTATCTGTAGAGACGTGGATGGATCTAGAGACTGTCATACAGAGTGAAGTAAGTCAGAAAGAGAAAAACAAATATCGTATATTAACGCATATATGTGGAACCTAGAAAAATGGTACAGATGAACCAGTTTGCAGGGCAGAAATTGAGACACAGATGTAGAGAACAAACATATGGACACCACAGGGGTAAAGTGGCGGGAGGGTGGGGGTGGTGGGATGAACTGGGAGATTGACATACATACGCTAATACGTATAAAATGGATACCTAATAAGAACCTGCTATATAAAAACATAAATAAAATTCAAGAATTAAAAAAAAAAAGAAGTTAATTCTATGATAATACTCATCTCATGTCTTGACCGAATACTGACCTGCTATTACGGAATTTGTTGAATTCTAACCTCCACATGAATGCTATACTATGAAAGTTTACTTTTCTAGTAGACAGATATATCTAATACGAAAAAAGTGAAAACCCACTGTTACAAAGAAATAGCAATTATAATAAGGAGTGATAATCATTTGTCACTCTTAAGACTGACAATAATTTTTAAACCACAACACTTCATACAGACAAGGGTATGATAAAATGGCCATTTTCATATGTTGTTGATGCTATTTAAAAGGCAATTTAATGATCTGTATTAAATATCTGTTATCAAATGTTATATAGTTTGGAACCTATAATTTCTCTCTAGGAATCTATTCTAAACATACAGTCAGAGCTGTAGACAAAATGTGCAAGATGATTATGTTTGCATTTATGAAGCAAAAAAAACCCACAATAGAATGGTTAAATAAATTCTATAATGAAATATTAAGTAGCTATTAAAAATCATGTTTTGAAAAGTATGTATATATGTTTATACATAAACACTATAACAAATCCATTAATGTATTAACTGCATTACTTTTTGGTGATGGAATCATGGGTGTTTTTCCTAGTTTGCGCCTATGTGTATAGTTTCAAATTTTCACAGAGTATGTATTATTTTTATGTCAAAAAAAGTTTTATGGTAAAAAAAATATATTTTAAAATATAACTGTTTAAGTAGCCAACTCTCCTTTCATGTTAAATCAGCATTCATAATAAACATGACATCGTAAGTCAAAGCATATTTAAAAGTTTTTTTTTTATCACTATTACCCTAATATGGTTGGTAGAGCTTTTCAAATTTTGACATCTGAGAACAATAAACGTAGAACAAAGGTGTAACTCAATTCAATGAACAGAGAAATAATAAAGTGAGCGTCATGAAAAAACAGTCAATCACCTGTTTTGTGTCCACCTCTCTATTAACAAAAGTATAAAGATGATGGTAGGTAGAACTATTGGTTTTCACATTAGAAGTTTTCTTTACTTCAATGTTCTGAAAAATGAAACAGAAAATAGACTGTTAGGTTAAAAGTATTAATTTTCATTTAAAGCAGGATCCAATGAAAAATTAATTTTGTATTTTAATCAGTTATTCATTTTTTTCATGAGATCATGCACTGTATTTCCATTAAGCTGGAATTTAGGTTTAAAAGCCAGATTATATTTCTTTTGTTTTTTAAAATAAAATTATTTTATTTATTTTTATTTTTGGCTGCACTGGGTCTTTGCTGCTGCGTGCGGGCTTCCTCTGATTGCGGCAAGCAGGGGCTAGTCTTCATTGCAGTGCGCAGGTTTCTCATTGTGGTGGCTTCTCTTTTTGGGAGCATGGGCTCTAGGCACGTGGGCTTCAGTAGTTGTGGCACATGGGCTCAGTAGCTGTGGCTCGCGGGCTCTAGAGCGCAAGCTCAGTATTTGTGGTGCACGGGCTTAGTTGCTCCATGGCATGTGGGATCTTCCCGGACCAGGGCTTGAACCTGTGTCTCCTGCATTGACAGGTGGATGCTTAACCACTGTACCACCAGGGAAGCCCCAGATTATATTTCAACAAGAATACTGAATAGGTGATGCTATACAGTTTACTACATGATATTAGGAGGCACATAATGTCAAGGTGCTCTGCTATTATTGATTCTAAGTTTAATCATTTGGTTATGGTGGTTCATAATCACTGATAAGAGAAAGTTCTCTCTTCTTTTGTCTAACAGAAGTAGGCCAATGAATAAATGTAGAAGGGTGATAGATACCTATTTGGTGCCGAAGTATCATTTCCCAGATTACTTGGCAATTGAAAAGAGAAAAATATACCTTTATAATGGAGATCTCTTGTAGTCACATAACCACATCAGACAAATACAGAATATAAGAAACTAGTCTCGTCTATTCAAAAAGTCTGAAATAAAATGTTGGCTAGGGTTGGGGGAGATAATGTTTCACATTGAGAGAGACCAAGAGACAAAGCAAGCAGAAGCAACAGGTAAACCTTGACTGGATCCTGGTACATTTTCTTAGTGTGATGTTGTGGTTGCATAAGAGAATGTCCTTATTCTAGCAGAGGCATGCTGAAGTATACAGGGTGAAATGCAATCTCTACAATCTATATTCAAATGTATACATTTATTCATTCAAATGTATACACAACCATTTGAAATCTACACACAACGCAAAGAGCTGTTCCTTTGTACCCTCCTTTTAACTTCTCTGTATTTTGAAAATTTTCATAATAAAAAGTTGGGAGAAAAAAGCACAACCACACTTTTACATATAATGCATATTTGCCAAATCATTCACACAGACAATATTTTGCTTGCTTTAAAATTCTGACCTTGGCTTGTTAGGAACATTAGGAATTATGACAAAAGTAATCAAAAAAACATGGATAAAATACTGCCTGCCTTTTAACAAGGTACTGAGGGAGTGGCTAAAATTTGCCTTTCCACTTGGATCTTGTTGGATCAAATGTCACATGGCAGATGGCTCAACATAAAAGCAGGAAGGCTGACAAAACCAGAGGCTTAAGACAAGAACATCTGGTACTTAGGCTGATCATACATATATAAAATACACTTGTCTATACAACTAAATTAGATATCCCTGTATGTGTATTTTTTTTTTTACTTCTACTTAACTTTTTTGATAAAAATAACTATGTAATTTTGATAATCATCCAAACTAGCCATTTTAATAACCATAACAAGATAATCTGAACGAGAGGCAAGACCTTTCAAAATTAATTTCTGCTTAATAAGTTAAATGTTTTTTAAAAAAAATAAGCTCCAAATCACAAAATCAAACATTTTACTCCCATAAAGAAACAGGCCTCTCTTATCACTTTACATAATCTTGTGTAAATTTATTAATTTATCTGAACCTAATTTATCTATAAAATGGTAACTATTTACAATAGTCAAATCTTGAATGTAGGAAAGTCTTTAGGGCAAATAATCCTTTTCTTTCCCAATAAAATAAAAAACATTACAGTTTTTCAAACAACAAAAGAAATTTTTGAGACAACTGGGGAAAACTGAACACAGACTGGGTATTGGATTATATTTAGAAAAATATTATATTAGCATTGTGCTTTTTAAAAAGTCCTTAAACATCAGAGATACATACTAAAGTATTCATAGGTAAAATGATATCTAGGATTATTTTTAAATATTCCAGATATGTGTTACCTGTACAGTTAAAAATTAATACAAATGGTATTTTGACCTACACTGAATTCTAATAGTAAAGAAGAATTATTATAACCTAGCTCGAATACTCAAAGTAATTCACCTCAAAAAGAGCTGGAGGAGGAGGTGGCAGACTTGTAATTTTGGCAGATCTCTCTTTTTCCGCAAGCAGTGCTTCTTTTCGAGCTTTTATATGCCTTAAAAAATACAAGATGTCATAAATTAATCTTTCAGATAATATTACAGTACAACTCTTAGGGTTAAGAATATAAAAGCCATTACAATCTCAAGAAATCCTCCAGTCTGATCCCACAGGCTCAATATGCTGTTTAATAAAGAGTCTATACACAATGAACAGGTAAAAAGATGTTTACCAAGTGAAAGAGGTGTATCTAAAGATATAAAGCTCCACAATGGGGAGTGACCCAACAAACACCTAATGTTCTTTAGTTGAGAATAATTTAGAGTAAAAAAACTAGAAATTATCGATAAAGATGGGCCACTGTATAAAATGACTACTGCTGACTAGTAACATGCTCTTTCATTTTTACAACATGCAAAAATCTCATCAATGACTTGCAGAGTCTACAACCTCTTTTAATGTTCATAATTGCACTGACTTTTTTCTTTTTATATCGGAGGCAGACAGATTTTGGTTGACTTGCATTCTAAACTAGTAATACATTTCTCCAGAAACTTAGTAATTGCCACTACAGTCAGACTAGAAGAGAAAGCTCATTTGTTAGTATGTTCATCTAAGCAACCACTCCCCCACTGCATTATTTTAAACCAAGTTTAACAAACACAATGGATATACTGACTTTTAAAAAGTATCCAATGTACCCTTTACTTCCAGCCACATCAGTTTCAGTGGAGAATATGGTAAAAATCACTATTACTTTACCAGGTTTTTTGTTTCATTAACATTTCTTTTTGATTTTTCTGTACTTTCAGGGCCTCTTTATGCCTCATTTCTGCTTTTTTTTTTCTTTCTGCTGCCCGGTGTGCCAGAGCATTTAAATCAGGCTCCTAAAAACAAATATTACTTAAAATGTCATGTTAAACAGGATTAAAATGTCAAATATATGATAATATGGGTGGTACCCAGTAAGGGCAAAAATCATGACGGTGTATTCAAATGAAACACTGCACTAAAGCACAAAATTAATGATGGCATAAATAAAGCTACAAAAATCTGATGTCAGAACTTATGGCTATTACTAAAAAACACAAACTAAAACCAGGGACCAAGAATATTTTGATTGCCACATTCTTTAAAGAGTTCTCTTATTCCCTAAAAGTTTGGTAACAAAGACGTGCCTTCTTTGGAACCCAGCTTGTTTATTTTGTGTGACTACCTCTGGGACCACAATCTAGCATTTTCCAACCATAAAGCACAATAAACAACAAAATAAGGTCAGAGAGCAGTCTTAAATACTGAGTTAAGTTCTACTTTGCCTTTGTGAAAGTCATCAAAGAATTTTTACTGTCTGTGAATGAACTCAAGTGTATACACACTCCACTACCCGTTTTGGAGGTACGAGGAATAATGAATGATAATGAAAATGAAACCAGAAATCTGAATTCACTCCACTGAATCTGTCCAAAATCCTTGAAATGAATAACAACTTCTAATTCTGAAGGTTATTATTTTATTTACACAGACAGTTAAGGACTGGAAGAGAATAATGTTTGTTTTTTTTTAAATTGAAGTATAGTTGATTTACAACGTTGTGTTAATTTCAGGTATACAGTACAGTGATTCAGTTATATACATATATATATTCTTGTTCAGATTCTTTTCCTTTATAGGTTATTACAAAATACTGAGTATAGTTTCCTGTGCCATCCACTAGGTCATTGTTGGTTATCTATTTTACATATAGTACTGTGTATATATTAATCCCAACTTCCTAATTTATCCCCCCCCCACCTTCCCTCTTTGGTAACCATAAATTTGTTAGAGAATAATGTTAACTTAAACATCACTGGAAACAGATTATTCTTGACATGACTCTTACTAGGAAATGAACCTAACAGAATTCTTAAATTATATTAAATTTACAAAAAAGTTCAGGCTGCCCACAGCAAATTCTATACATGAAAACATTTTTATAAGTGTCTAACAACTGTAATCTGCTTTTAACAAGTATCACTACCACAGGAAGGTAGTCAAATAAGTGCTCACTTACATTTTCTTTGGCTTGTTGATGCCCCTCTCCCATATTTCTTAAACTTGCCAAATACAGTTTTTCCAAGTTCTTTATTTTCTGAGTTTGTGATTCCTCCCATTCTGTCCTTAGTTCTTCTGCCAAACGAGTGAGTTGCTGATTTCTCCTCTGTTTTATATCTTCTCTTATTTGTAAAGCAATATCTCTTTCTTGTTCTCGAACCTGAAGGATGAGTATTTAACACATTTTATGAAAAGAGGCTTCCTTCAACTTTTTTGAAAAGCTATTTGGAAACAGGAACTTAAATGAATTCTCTTTAGGTATTAGCTACATCAATTCTCCTGAATATTCATATTATATTAGATAAGGCCTATTTAAAGCAGAAAATCCAAGTGATGGAGGAAAAATTAAAATCTCAAGACTACTTCTAAAGTTCCATGATTAGCAATTATGTTCCCTCCCCAGAGATCTAATCGGACTGCCATTATCATTCTAATACCATACAAGAGACTAAATTGGTAAGCATGATTCAATAAAATTTATAGCCCAGACAAGTACAGAAAGATCTAGATGAGAATTCCGTATCTGTAATACATCATCCCCAATTCTAGACAGAACGGCACCTAAAATGTTTCACAAAGACTTAACTACGTAACTCTAAAAAGACTCCTAAAGACGAAGAATAGACAACTTCTGAATAAATTTATTTCAGTAGCTAATTATCTTTGAAGAAGTAAATCTTCCTCAAAGTCATTCAAATATTCTTGCTCGAATCTTCATCAGTTACATATGATTTTTAAAATGAACTATTTTCAGCAATGGGGTTGGGATGTTGGCCTATGTTTTTGTATTGATTCATAGGTTTTTTTGTTTGGGTTTTTTTTGTTTTTGGGTTTTTTTTTTTTGCCTTTATGTCAGATGATGTATTCTGCAAATTTATTGGGGGAAGATCTTGGGAAATAAGTATTGCATATATACATTTTATATATATATATATACACACACACACACACATATACATATATATAAAGAAAAAAGAAAAGAAAAATATTGCTAAATATTTAATAATCTCAAAAAATGAACTATTTCCTAATAATTACTGAGTCAGTCCTTATCCTCAAACTCTTCTTCAATATATTTACTGTTTCATCATACTTTTCAAATGTTCCAAAACTAGTTAATACGCAAGAACCAGGGCTCTTGTCCAGCCAGAAAAGACTGTTAAATGTGACATTTTATTTAAAACACTCTAATGTAAAAAATACTGATAATTTGGGGAAGACAAAGAATTTGACACTATGTTCCAAATAAATCTTACCTGTAGCAATCTTAGTTTTCGTCTTCTTTCATAATCTTCCTTTAAAATGAAGGCTTCCTCATTAGGACTCAATCTCAGCTTGCCAGCGGCATTCACCACCTTTCTCTTCATTTTCATGTAGTACTTTAAATATGAAGGTTCTAATTTTTAAAAAATATATATCTATTAAAGTAGGGCAGCAAAGATTAGAATAATTTTTAAAATTCATATTAATATTTTTTACCATTTAAAGGGCTGTGTACTTGCAAATAAAATAGTTTGGGTAAACTAAGTCCAACTTATTTACAAATAGCAATTTGTTTGTTGGCTGCATCAGGTCTTAGTTGCAGCACATGGGATATTTCGTTGCAGTGTGAGGGCTCTTTGTTGTGCCGTGCGGGCTTATCTCTAGTTGTAGTGCACAGGCTCCAGAGAGTGAGGGCTCAGCAGGTGTCGTGCAAGGGCTCTGTAGTTGTGGCGCGCAGGCTCAGTAATTGCAGCACGTGGGCTTGTTGCAACGCAGCATGTGGGATCCTAGTTCCCCGACCAGGGATCGAACCTGGGCCCCCCTGCAGAGTCCTAACCACTGGACCACCAGGGAATTCCCTTTCCGAAGCTTAAGCACCACTTATCCTTGAAGCTGCCCTCCAGTGATTCTTGTTCCACCCACCTACCACTCATTCCTGACTTGCCCACCTGTAATGAATATTACCTTCACATTCATATGGGGACTAACCTTATGCTATCTTGGTATCACCTTCCTCTCGTTTTTCATCAATTACAGCTTGCCCTTTCTAGTTAGATTAAACAATTAAAGGACCGAGGCTCTAGTTTTTTTTTAGTTTTAGTATTCAAATTAAAATAATAACAATGAATAACAACTACCAGGCATTATTTCACACGCTGTGGATAGATACTGCTTTCACTCAGGTGTAAAAACAGCAGCCAGAAGAAGCTGGGGTTATCTAATAGCAACTAATACTTTCTCAATGAATTTTCCACCAAAATGTAAGCTCAATGCGGGCAGGAATGATCTTATTCATGGTTTTATGTGCATAGCCTAAAAACAGTGCCTTGCATGTAAGCAGGTCCTTCAGTGTGTTGACTGAATGAATGAATGACTCATTCAATGAGTTAATTCATGTAAAGTGCTACATACATATATGTGGTCACTGTTACAATCTGATGCCAAAAAAGGAGTAATCTTTTCCAGTGCATCCCACTCAGCTGATACTCATAAGGCTTTGGTAATGTATGCACAAAACTTTGGAAAAGTGCCAATTGTTCTCTTTATTTTAGACAAGAAGAAACAAAGGCCTCTTAAGTTAAAGGACTTGACCCAAGTGACAATATCTACTGGCAGAACCAAGGGAAGATCCCGTTTTCTTACTCCATATGGCTCCTAACTTTCTGAAATGCTAAAATATATAGAGTGAGGAAAATTCTGTTTAAGCCAGTATATTCTGCGAGTGGGGACTGAAAAACAGGTAAGAACTAAACAAAGAAGAAAAAATTGAGCAAGATTAAATTGTCTTCACAATGCATCTTTATTCATTTGTCTGAAGGTCTCTGAAAAATCACTCATATTCAAACTATTAAAACTAATTTCTGGTAAGTCCCACATAGTACCAAAGGAGAAAAAAGCAAAAAAGAGACATATTATAAAATTCCATTTACATGAAATTCAAAAACAAGGAAGACCAATCCATGATGAAAGAGGTTAAAATAGGGGTCAGTCATCTTTCTGAGACTACTGAGAAGGAGGGGGCACAAAGGAGCCTGCTGGAGTACTAGAAATATTCCATATTTTAATCCGTATGATGATTTTACACAAGTGTAACAGGTATATACATATGTAAGGATTCCTCAAACAGTACACTTAGGTTTGTGTATTTAATTCTAAGTTAAACCTCAACGAAAAAGAAAAAAACTTAACTTTTCAGTGTTTTGAGTATCCATCCATTTCATTTCCTAGAGGATTACAGGAAAACATAATACACTTGTTATTTTTACCTCCTAACATGTGATAGAATAACTGTTTTCTTTTGTATATCATTTTCTTAATTTTTGAACTTATTTGGAAATAATCTGACTTAGAATTCCCAGCTTCTCTAAATGTCAACCGTAGTACAATGACCAAAACCAGGAAATTAACACTAGCACAATACTTTTAACTAATCTACAGACAGTATTCAAATTTCATCAATTATCCCACTGAGGTCCATTTTCTGGACCAGGACCCAAGCCAAGGGAAACATATCCTTTGACTGTTGTGTTACTCTGGGTCCTGCAAGATGCCAAGATAGGATGAAACCCACAAAGATTTTATTAGGGGAAATTCTGTGTGAGGGAAAATGGGGAGGGAGCTGGTAAAAGATGGGAGCATTTCAGACTTCCATGAAAGTCAGACACTGAGTGAAGGAGGAAGGGAAAGTTGGATAGATGCCTCTTAGACTGCCATGCAGTCTAAGGAAGGTTCCGCAAGACTTCTGGGGAGTCCTTAAGCCAGCATCCCTTTTGTCTTAGGAACGGGCCTGCCTTCACATCCACACCAGGCTCAGTCATTAACTAGGAGCAGTCCATAGAAGGCATCCATGCAAACAGACTTCAGAACACCGGGGCTGAGGGTCTATGAATTACGTTCTAATGGCTGCCAAGGTTGTTTTGCCTCCTTCAACTCCTCTAATCTGAGACCTTCCTCAGTCTGTTTTTTTTTTCCCCCTCAAGATCTTGACATTTTTAAAAGATGCCAGTTATTTTGCAGACTGTCCCTCAATGTGGATGTGTTTAATCCCTTCTTGTGTTTGGACTAAGGTTATGCATTTTTGCCAAGACCACTGCAGAAGTCACTAGGCACCCTTCTCAGTGCATCACACCAGGAGGTAAGTGATGTTAACATGATGCAAATTTTGATCACTTGATGAAGGAGGTGTCTAACAGGTTTATCCACTGTAGATACTACTTTTCCTTTTTAAGTATTTGGTGGAGATAGTTGAGGCTATATAAATATCATGTTCCTCACCATACTTCTACCAACTGAGTTTAGTATCCATTGATGACTGCCTGAAACAATTACTAAGGCATTTGTCAAAAGGTATTCTCTATTTCCATTATTCCTTCTACACTTACCAACTGGAATCCTACTGTAAGAAAGAGTTTCCCCCATCCCTCACTTTAGTATTTATTCATATCAATATGGATTTTCAAATTGTATGTATTCTAACTGACAAATAATAAAGGTGATGCTACTTATCTTGCAAGACTTTGTCCTGAGGATTAAATGGCAGCTGGCACATCGTAATCACATATACCAGACTTAGAAGATCTGGGTTCAAGGCCCAACACTACCACTTTAAAGAAGAAAGACCCTTAAGTCACTTTGATCTCGTTTCCTTAAACTATATAAGGGGAATCACAATATCGTGTCCAACAGGTTGTTCTGATGATTATGTGACTTAACGAATATAAACTGCCAAATATTTTCTAAATATTAAAGATTCAAAATTCCCCACTGTTGTAAAAGCTCGGGTTTGTGGCAGGACTTAATATCTAAGAAATTAAAGGTGAGAGACACCGAGAAAGAGTACGCTCTCCGCATGAAACAATTCCAGGCAGTGCTCTTAAACGGCTACCAGGATTGAGGCCACTCCGCAGGTGACCGGGGGGCAGGGTGGGCAGGACGCAGCCAGAAGCATTCACAGTAGCGACCGCGAAGGCCCTCCCGGCCGCCTTGACTTGGAAGCTCAGGGACCCCGCGAGACCCGATCCCGGGAGGAGGCGCAAAGCCACCCGCGCCAAAGGCCCCGGAGTGACCTCTCGCACGAAGCAGGCGGGTCTGGGTCGGGACGCGCGTGCCCGCTGCGCCGGCGCCCCTCCCGGCCGCCTGCCCGACCCCAGCCCGACCCCAGCCGGGGCCCGCGGCCCGCCGAGGCCGGAGAACCGCGGGCCGTGCTGCGTGCGCGGCACCCCCTTCATCCAAAGCACACTCCCGGTTCCCGGCCTCGGGGAGTCGTGCACGCCCACGGCCGCGAAGGAGCCGGCGCGGCCGTCACTCACCCGGGAAACGGGACCCCGGACTCAGGAACCGCGGCTCAGACAGAGAAGGTCTCGGCGTCTGCCACACACCAGCCTCCCAACAGCCGTTTGTGCGCCTGCGTGGCGGCCATCGCCGAGCTCTCGTCACTTCCGTCATTCAAACCGCCCGCCAATGGCGCGGCGGAACCGCGGGAACCCGCCTCGTCCCGCCTCCTCCGGGGGCCGCCGGGATTGCCGCGCCGGAAAGCCCGCTCCCTGCGCACGCGCACGCGCAGGCCCTCCATCGGCCCGGTAATTTCTCACACCGGGGGCGGCTCACGGGTTTTACCTCACCTCTCACAACGTGCTCATTTTGCAGATCGCGAACAGAGGTCCGGAAAGGGGAACACGTTTACCCAGAGCCATGAGGGTGACGTTAGTCTTTAGTGCCATCATGAAGATTCCTTGGGATACGCATCCTTTTGTGTACTGGCTGTGCAATTCATGTGGTACTATTACAGTGCAGTTATTTATTTATTTTTTTAAATTTTATTGAACTATGGTTGATTTATAATGTGTTAATTTCTTCTGTACAGCAAAGTGACTCAGTTATTCACATATATTCTTTGTCGTTTTCTTTTCCGTTATGCTTTGTCACAGGATATTGAATATAGTTCCCTGTGCTATACAGTAGGACCTGTTGTTTATCCATCCTATATATAATAGTTTGTCTCTGCTAATCCCAGATTTCCATTCATTCCCTCCCCTACCCTGCCCCCCCCAACCACTAGTCTGTTCTCTATGTCTGTGAGTCTGTTTTTGTTTAGTAGATACGTTGATTTTGCAGTTATTTTCTGATAGCTTTCAACTCGTGCAACAGTGAACCGTATCATGATACTCTGTGCCTCCAGAGGTCTGCCACACCTAGAACATGTCAAGGATTTATCTGCTGTAAATAACGGAGAGTCAGAAAGGGGGCACCTATTGGCACCTATTCTGTGCCAAGTACAGTGTGCTAGGTGCAGGGGAGACAAGGGTGAATGGATTATGACCCCATCCTAGATTTTGTCTAGAGGGTGAAACATGCCAGGGATCAAAGAATTGGAAAATGGGGAGTGGGGGAGAGGGAAGTTGCTGATATGATCAGATCTGGCTTCACTGTGGAGAAGAAGTCAGAGGAAGTTAAGACTGAAGCCAAGGCAGGGAAGCCAATTAGGATTCTGCTGCAGGAAGTGAAAGATGATCACAATAAGAATGGATAAGTGGATAGATTTAAGAGGCAAATAGGAGGTCAGACATCGGGAGTTGATGGTTATCTGGTTATGGAAGGCAAAAAAGAGGGAGAAATCAATGGTGATGCCCAAGTTCCATATTTAGCAACTGAGTGGATGGGGATAACATTCTCCTAGAACACACAGGAAGAGGATCAGGTTTGGGAAGGGAAAATGAGTTAAGTTTTGAACATTTTAAATTTGAGCCGTTTCTGGGATATCTTGGAAAAAGAATGAATTCCAGAAATATTTAGGTGGCAAAATAAGCAGTACTTGACAAACAATTGCTTGTGAGTTTAAAGGAAAAGGGAGAGTGAAATTAACTCACGGTCATTGGCTTGAGGAGCACTATTACGGTGCTGCCAGTAACCAAGGGAGGAGTCAGAAGTGGGAGTCAGTTTAGTGGGCAAGGTGATGAGCTCAGCTCTGGACATGTTGGGCTTCATGTGCCTGTGGAATGACGTGCAGCAAGAAGAGGAATACAATGGTAGACAGCCCACAGAACTGGGCTAGCGTATAGACTCAGGTTTCATTTCCATATGAGTTATAACCAAAACTATAAAAGTGGATGAGATCATTTAGGGAGAATTTGCAGAATGAGAAGAGCAATGAACTAAGGACCAAACTCTGAGGAACACCAAGACTTAAAGGAATTGGAGAAAGGAACTGTCAAGTACACAAAGAAGAAATAGTGTGGGGACTTCCGTTGTGGCACAGTGGATAAGACTCTGCTCTCCCAATGTAGGGGGCCCAGGTTCGATCCCTGGTCAGGGAACTAGATCCCACAAGCATCTTGCAACTAAGAGTTTGTATGCCACAACTAAGGACTCCATGTGCTGCAACTAAGGAGCCTCCCTGCCACAACTAAGACCCAGTGCAACCAAATAAATAAAATTTTTAAAATATCAAGAAAGAAGAGAAACCATTATGTTAAAAAAAAGAGGAAGAAGATGAAGAAGAAATAGTGTGATCCAACTTGGTTTTACAGACAGAGAAATTCAGTGACCTGGCCAAGAGCACATGTAAGGGAAGGGTACAACCAAGACTAGAGTTCATGTATTTATCCCAAATACTGGGGTTCTTCCTCCCTGCTTCCCTATCCATTTCCTGTCACATTTATCTTAATGAATAGCTGTATTTATTCTAAACATACCTCTTCAACATCCTCAACACAGATTCATAGATACTCTCCCACACCCAACAAAAGGTGTGCCCATTATTTCATGCCTTGGGCTAGTTTTAGTGCCCACCATGTTTTCCAGGAGCACCCTGCACATTCCCCATCATGGCACTTATCAATTCTTATTGAAATGACCTGTTTATTAGGCACTCTGTTGATTAGACTCTGAATTCTTCAAGAACCAGGAGTGCATTTTGTTCAGTTGCCTGCCACATAGAGCTTCTCAAATGTTGGTTGAATGAATGAATAAATGAATGAATTATATGCATCACTTCCTCTACCTCCATCCTGGGCAGAAATCTTACAATTGAACGTTTTGAATTACGACTTGTTATGGTTTTAATAGGAGGCACTGAGGAATCAAAGAAAGCCCAGTGGGCCTAGAGTCAGAGTGTTTGGTTTAGCATCATAACTCTGAGACTTTCCAGCTGTAGGACACTAAGCCAATGAGCCTTAGTTTCTAGTTTGATTCTCTACTGTTGCCAACCAAGCCAACCCAGAATGTCCAGAATGGCTCACTCATTATGACTAGCAGTTGATCCTGATTGTCATTTGAAAGCTTAGCTGCAACTGTTGACTGAAGTGCCTTCATGAGCCCCTTCCATGTGGATTGGACTTCTTACTAGCTGAGTTTCAAGAGGGTGTCCAAAGAATAAGTTATTTCCAGGGCAAGAAAGTGAAAACTGCGAGTCCTTTTAAAGGCAAGGCTGAGAAATAGTTATAGTAAGTTATGCCACAGTGTACTGATTAAATTTCATAGGGCCAGCCCAAATTCAAGTGAAGGGGAAACGAAAGCCATCTCTCAATGAAGTGACAAAAAAATCTGCGGCCATCTTTAATTCACCACCGTTTCCTTAGTAATACTTGACCAGCCCTCTTCACAGGCTGGTTGTGAGACTCAAAGGCATGAATCAAAGAGAGCACTTATAGGGTTTCCCTGGTGGCACAGTGGTTGAGAGTCCCCCTGCCGATGAAGGGGACACGGGTTCGTGCCCCGGTCCGGGAAGATCCCTACGTGCCGCGGAGCGGCTGGGCCTGTGAGCCACGGCGGCAGAGCCTGCGCGTCTGGAGCCTGTGCTCCGCAACGGGAGAAGCCACAACAGTGAGAGGCCCGCGTACAGCAAAAAAGAAAAAAAAAAAAAAGAG
Organism: Pseudorca crassidens; assembly: GCF_039906515.1. NCBI lineage: Eukaryota > Metazoa > Chordata > Mammalia > Artiodactyla > Delphinidae > Pseudorca > Pseudorca crassidens. The sequence continues at coordinate 70,369,941 of NC_090304.1, read as the reverse complement.
CACTTACAAACTCCAAAACCATGTTAGATACATTAGCAGCTATTTTATATATAGGAAACTTCCTCTCCTGTTCTCATACAGACCCAGCCCTCCAGGCCACAGGGGTAGGCATGTGACCCAGACTGGGCAAATCACAGTTCTCTATCTCCCTTGCCATTGAGATTGACCCAAGGATAGGAACATAATCTAAATTGGGTCAATCAGAGTCTTTCACAGGAATTTTCTTACTGGAGTCAGCAGGATGAATATTTAACTCTCTGAGCTCATGTTATGATATGAAGCTGGAGATTCCCCAGCAAGATTTCCCACCATGTGGTCACCCACAAGCTGGTCTGAAAGAATAAGTTTGACAGTCAGCCAGGAACACAGAGAGAGAATCCTGACAGTTGTCAAGTGCCTGGATCCAGCCATCCCTGATGTGAGCTCTTTCTAAAGCTTACTGGTAGGAGCCATTAAGTTCTCCCTGACCTTTTACTTAAGCTGCTTTGAATGGGAGTTTCTCTTATTTTTGAAAATTGAAAGAGGCTGTAGGTTTACATTTAAATTCTCACAGGCAAACGACATCTGGGCATCTTGGGAAATAGCATAGAATCAAAGTTAAGATATTGGACCTACAGTCCAACTGCCTGGGCTTAAATTTCTGGCTTAGCAACTCTGTGACCTTGAGTTAGTTCCTCAACCTCCTGAGAAGTCAGTTTTCTCATCTTTAAAAGGGATGTAGTAAAAGTACTCAGAAGGTTGTGAGGTTTAAAACTCCTAAGACAATGCTTAGCACAAAGCATGCCATAAATGTTCTTTTGTGGCTTTTATTTTAATACATTCATCTCAGACTGCAGGAGGCAAAACCAAAACCAAACCAAACCAAACAAAAAAACCTTTGAAATGTGTTTATTAGTGTTTGGGGTTTAATTTTTTTCCTATATATATACATATATATATTTATTACAGTCGCATTATCCAACTTAGGTTGTTTCCATATCTTTGCTGTTGTAAGTAATGTTGGAATGAACATGGGTGCAGATATCTTTTCACATTCCTGTTTTTGTTTCCTAGGTTATTACAAGATATTGAATATAGTCAGGGTTTAATTTTTAATTAGGTCCTTTTGTATTTTGTTGGCTTAGGGATAGGTATATAGGTTTAGCTTCTAGTGTTGTTACCCCACTAGGAATGAACATTAATAAGCAATGATCAAGAGGAAGAGTTTCCCCTAGGCAGTAACAACATTAGTGTGACTGGTCGCTATGCAGTGCTGCCCCTTAAAAAGCAATGGAAGCCGTTCAGGATTGGAGCAGTTTAAGATGTTTCTCTGATGGTAACAGTTTCACTGTTTTCTTTTTTTCCCAAATACTGTTTACTTCACTGAAACCTGGAGACAGGGAAAAGGTACGTGAAAGTCTGGGCCACCAAGCCTAGGATTGCACGTTGACAACAGCGACATACAGGGCCAGGGTGCTGAGGGCCAGCAGCTCCGTCACCACCGCTCGGTCCAGAAGTGCCATCCAGCTGTCCAGGGAACACAGATGGATGAAGGTCTCCATGACGAAGGCCTTGTAGACGCTAAGGAAGGAACATCAGTAGGAGGACTGCTGGCCGGAAAGTGTGGTACAGGTCGTAGCGTGTTATCATCCACACCTGGGCAGATGCGACGATGTAATGGACCAGACTGATGTTGGAGTCAATGCTCATCTGGATGTATTTCCAGTCAAACTCAATGCCCCGAGCTCCAACCCAGAGAGGGATGCAGCGGGACATAATGAGCTCGACGGTGGCCCAACCCAGGGCAGCAACCATGATCTTGTATTCCCCCTTGCCGGCATTCCGGGACATGACAAGGTTTAGGCCCATCAGGTCTGCCACATCCACGCTGGCCTTCATGAACTCCCCAATGAAGTCATAGATGCCGCCTTCCCAGGTGGGAAAGAAAGTGGCCAGGAACAGCATCTTGCACAGCTGCACGAAGAGGTAGGTGACCCCGGCCTGGACGCACTTCCAGAAGGCGTTGTACTCGTACAGGCCGCTGCACTTGTAGGTGATGAAGTAGGGGAGGTAGGCCACGGCAAAGCAGTTACCGAAGTGGAACAGCGTCATGGCGCCGGCCGCCCGGCTCGCCGGAGCGCGCCTCTCTGCCTCGGCGTCCTGGCGCCCGAGCCCAGGCCTGGCGCCCACCGGCCAGTTCCACTGTTTTCTGAGTTCCTTTCATCTTTATCCACATTCAATATGGGAGATTGGCATTAAAGTTGGGGTGGGGGGCCCTCAATAATTCTCATGTATAAAGTCCAGAAGAAAGGGAATCACTGCAAGGAGAGAAGTAATCAAACTTCCATCTGACCATCTGCCAACTAGCCTTTCTCTCTCTCTGGCATAAACACCACAAGAGCTTAACAAGTGATAATATCTCAGAATAATTTACAGCCAGTAACAGAAGTGAGATTAAGAGTGCTCAGCAGGAGATGAAAGATGGGCTGGGAAAGGCTTTTAAAATCTATAAATATTTTTTAAAAAATGTGTGTGGGTAGATCCGGAGGTGGGAGGAATTGGGCCATTTATTTAAGGAGAGTGAGAATTGAGAGGAAAGAATAGGGAAATTAATTTTGTTTCATCTTTTAAATCTTTTTCAGCTAATATGATTTTTATTAATATTACTAATATTTATTAAGCCATGAGGGTGTAAACCATGAGTTACATACTTTAAAAAAAGACAGGGAAGTCTGAATGAAAAGCGGGAAAAAAGGAAATTGTTTACAACCCAGACATGTACACAGCAGTTGAGGAGGATTAGGTGGGCTGGGGAAGAGCTTTGCAGCTGGAGTCAGAAGATGTAGGTTTGGACATCTGCTTGACCAACAGTTAACCTCTCTGAGGCTCCATCTTTATCTATAAAATGGGGATGAAAATACCCAACATTTATTGGGCACTCCATGTGCCAGGGACGCTAATACCTTTCCTATCTTATAGAACAGTTGTAAAGACTACATTTTAAAAAATTAAGTTATAAAAACCAACTAGGAAAGATTGTAAATATCCTACATAAAAACATATACATAACTATAAAAGATCATACTACAATTTGACCACCTGTGCAGACTCCGGGCAGGCAATGTCCACTTTGCAGTTTGTTTGTTACTGCCATTTGACCTGCTTTAACTGATCCAGCCTTTATACAACAAGAATCAGCATTATTTGGTCATAGTGCTCTTCATCCAAAATGATTTCCATTTCCCAATGAATATAACAATAATCTACACCCTTGCCACACAAAGTGTGATCCAAGGACCAGAAGCATTGGCATCACCTGGGAGCTTGTCAGAAATGCAGCCTCTCAGGCTCCATCCCAGGTATGCTGAGGCAGAATCTGCATTTTTACTAGATTTGCAGGCAGTTTATACACACATTAAAGTTTGAGAAACACTGCTTGACACAAAGCCCCATGTGGGGCAAATTTAGGACAGAGTAATTTATTGCCAAATAGGAATAGAAAAGGGGAAATAAATGAATCATAATATGAATAAGTAACAGAGGCAGACCAGGACACTATCTAAAATAGGGGAAGAGAGCCAAAGAAGAAAAAAGGAACAAAAATGATTACAAAAACAACCCAAAAGCAATTAAGAATATGGCAATACATAGATATCTATCAATAATTACTTTAAATATAAGTGGACCAAATGCTACAATCAAAAGATGTAGACTGGCTGAATGGATACAAAACCAGACCCAAATGTATGCTGCCTACAAGAGACTCACTTCAGATCTAAAGACACACACAGGCTAAAAGTGAGGGAATGGGAAAAATATACTACCCCCTAGATCAGGGGTTCCCAACCCCTGGGCCATGGACTGGTACTGGTCCATGGCCTGTTAGGAACTGGGCTGCACAGCAGGGGGTGAGTGGTGGGCGAGTGAGGGAAGTTACATCTGCCGCTCCCCATTGCTCACATTACCACCTAAACCAGACCCCACCCCGTCCGTGGAAATATTGTCTTCCACGAAACTGGTCCCTGGTGCCAAAAAGGTTGGGGACAACTGCCCTACATTTTACTAATACAGACCATGGCCACTTTGTTGTATAGGTTTATGGTGTGGTTGAAAGAGTATACTGGATTTGGAGTTCTTATTCCAGCTCTGCCACTTACGAATTTAGAGTATCAGTCACTCTGAGACTCAATTGCCTTACCTATAAAATGGGGATTATAATATCTATAATTTACATGAAGCATTGAGCACAGAACTGAGAAACCATTGTTCCTTTCATCTCCCTTGATGGAGCATGTCCAGGAGGGTAATAATAGGATGGGTTGGTGTTATCTTTATGATGGATTAGCTCTCACCCAGAAACTTGGGAATGTATCTACATAGTGGGCATCTTAATAAGATGGTAATTGGGAATTCCCTGGTAGTCCAATGGTTAGGACTTGGCGCTTTCACTGCTGTGGCCTGAGTTCAATCACTGGTCAGGGAACTAAGATCCCGCAAGTTGCATGGCGTGCTTCCCCCCAAAGATGGTAATTATCCACTTACAAGCATTTTGGCTATGTTGTATTCATTCATTCATTGACTATTCATTGCGCAACTACTAAGTGCCAACCAAGTACTTTGACTGAGGATACAGTGAGGAACCAGATATTGAGGATATAACAAATGCACAGGACAGATATGATCCTACCCTTGAAAAGGCAGTGCAGACATGTGAACAGCCTCTCACAATACCTCATATTAAGTGCAACAGCCTGCACGTTCCTTGCTGGCTTTTATTCCCAGCTAGTGCCCTGTTTGAGTCTAAAGTGTGGTTGCCACATAAGTGGTGAGCTAGTGAGATGGCCATCAGAAGTCTGTGGGCTTCCTGAGGGCTTAAATTAGCAGAAAGAAGGAAGAAATGACTATTGAGGAGACGATTGATGTGTCTGCTACCCCAGAGATCCAACACATATGGTAAACCCGTTACACTTTCCAGAAAGGAGGAACCCCAGCTATAAATCTTTGGCACCAGGAAGAAGACAGGTGGGGATCTAAGATATTCTAGCAATTTTAAAGGGAACAGAGTATTGATAATATAATGCATATGGTGTCACTGTGTGTAGATGGAGTAAAATATTTATTTAAATGCTTGTAATGTGTTGAAACAGGCATATTGAGGAGAATTCTGCACTTCTATAATACAGCCAAGCACAGCTGAGAGAATTAATTTATGCTTATTGCAATCTCTGTATGGTTAGACTTGTATTTTTCCTCAGCATTCCAGAAAGTGATGACATGGGACAATCTTTCAGCCAGACAGACCTTTATAAGCATTCCTGCCCTGCCTAAAACTTACAGTGGTTCTCTTTACATAATACATCAACCCTAATGTCTCTCTCTTTTTTTAATTTAATTTTATTTATTTTTTTATACAGCAGGTTCTTATTTGTTATCCATGTTATATATATTAGTGTATATATGTGAATCCCAATCTCCCAATTTATCCCACCACCACCCTGGCTCCCCCGCTGCTTTCACCCCTTGGTGTCCATACGTTTGTTCTCTACATCTGTGTCTCAATTTCTGACCTGCAAACCGGTTCATCTGTACCATTTTTCTAGGTTCCACATATATGCTTTAATATACGATATTTGTTTTTCTCTTTCTGACTTACTTCACTCTGTATGACAGTCTCTACATCCATCCACGTCTCTACAAATGACCCAGTTTCGTTCCTTTTTGTGGCTGAGTAATATTCCATTGTATATATGTACCACATCTTCTTTATCCATTCGTCTGTCAATGGGCATTTAGTTTGCTTCCATGACCTGGCTCTTGTAAATAGTGCTGTAATGAACAGTGGGGTGCATGTATCTTTTTGAATTATGGTTTTCTCAGGGTATATATGCAGTAGTGGGATTGCTGGGTCATATGGTAATTCTATTTTTAGTTTTTTAAGGAACCTCCATACTGTTCTCCATAGTGACTGTATCAATTTACATTCCCACCAACAGTGCAACAGGGTTCCCCTTTCTCCACACCCTCTCCAGCATTTGTTGTTTGTAGATTTTCTGATGATGTCCATTCTAACTGGTGTGAGGTGATACCTTATTGTAGTTTTGATTTTCATTTCTCTAATAATTAGTGATGTTGAGCAGCTTTTCATGAGCTTCTTGGTCATCTGAATGTCTTCTTTGGAGAAATGTCTATTTAGGCCTTATGCCCATTTTTGGATTGGGTTGTTTGTTTTTTTTAAATTGAGCTGCATGTGCTGTTTATATATTTTGGAGATTAATCCTTTGTCCGTTGATTCACTTGCAAATATTATCTCCCATTCTGAGGGTTATTTTTTCGTCTTGTTTGTAGTTTCCTTTGCTGTGCAAAAGCTTTTACGTTTCATTAGGGCCCATTTCTCTATTTTTGTTTTTATTTCCATTATTCTAGGAGGTGTATCAGAAAAGATCTTGCTGTGATTTATGTCAAAGAGTGTTCTTCATATGTTTTCCTCTAAGAGTTTTATAGTGTCCAGTCCTACATTTAGGTCTCTCATCCATTTTCAGCTTATTTTTGCATATGGTGTTAGGGAGTGTTCTAATTTCATTCTTTTACATGTAGCTGTCCAATTTTCCCAGCACGATTTACTGAAGAGACTGTCTTTTCTCCATTGTATATCCTTGCCTCCTTTGTCATAGATTAGTTGACCATAGGGGCATGTGTTTGTCTCTGGGCTATTTATCCTGTTCCATTGACCTATATTTCTGTTTTTCTGCCAGTACCATACTCTCTTGGTTACTGTAGCTTTGTAGTATAGTCTGAAGTCATGGAGTCTGATTCCTCCAGCTCTGTTTTTTTCCCTCAAGACTGCTTTGGCTATTCGGGGTCTTTTGTGTCTCCATACAAATTTTAAGATTTTTTGTTCTAGTTCTGTAAAAAATGTCATTGGTAATATGATAGAGATTGCATTGAATCTGTAGATTGCTTTGGGTAGTACCGTCATTTTCACAATACTGATTCTTCCAATCCAAGAACATGGTATGTCTCTCCATCTGTTTATATCATCTGTAATTTCTTTCATCAGTGTCTTATAGTTTTCTGCATACAGGTCTTTTGTCTCCTTAGGTAGGTTTATTCCTAGGTATTTTATTCTTTTGTTGCAATGGTAAATGGGAGTGTTTCCTTAATTTCTCTTTTAGATTTTTCATCATTAGTGTATATGAATGCAGAGATCTCTGTGCATTATTTTGTATACTGCAACTTTACCAAATCCATTGATTAACTCTAGTAGTTTTCTGGTAGCATCTTTAGGATTTTCTATGTATAGTATCATGTCATCTGCAAACAGTGACAGTTTTACTTCTTCTTTTCCCATCTGTATTCCTTTTATTTCTTTTTCTTCTCTGATTGCCATGGATAGGACTTCCAAAGCTATGTTGAGTAACAGTGGCGAGAGTGGACATCCGTGTCTTGTTCCTAATCTTAGAGGAAATGCTTTCAGTTTTTCACCATTGAGAGTGATGTTTGCCGTGCGTTTGTCATATATGGCCTTTGTTATGTTTAGGTAGGTTCCCTCTATGCCCACTTTCTGGAGAGTCTTTATCATAGATGGGTGTTGAATTTTGTCAAAAGCTTTTTCTGCATCTATTGAGATGATCATATGGTTTTTATTCTTCAATTTGTTAATATGGTGTATCACATTGATTGATGTATATTGAAGAATCCTTGCATCCCAGGGATAAATCCCTCTTGATCATGGTGTATGATCCCTTTAATGTGTTGTTGGATTTTGTTTGCTAGTATTTTGTTCAGGGTTTTTGCATCTATATTCATGAGTGATATTGGTCTGTAATTTTCTTTTCTTGTAGTATCTTTATCTGGTTTTGGTATCAGGGTGATGGTGGCCTCATAGAATGAGTTTGGGAGTATCCCTTCCTCTGAAAGTTTTTGGAAGAGTTTGAGAAAGATGGGTGTTAGCTCTTCTCTAAATGTTTGATAGAATTCACCTGTGAAGCCATCTGGTCCTGGACTTTTGTTTATTGGAAGATTTTTAATCACAATTTCAATTTAATTCCTTGTGATTGGTCTGTTCATATTTTCTGTTTCTTCCTGGTTCAGTCTTGGAAGGTTATATTTTTCTAAGAATTTGTCCATTTCTTCCTTGTTGTCCATTTTATTGGCATAGAGTTGCTTGTAGTCGTCTCTTAGTATGCTTTGTATTTCTGTGGTGTCTTTTTTAACTTGTCCTTTTTCATTTCTAATTTTATTGATTTGAGTCCTCTCCCTCTTTTTCTTGATGAGTCTGGCTAATAGTTTATCAATTTTGTTTATCCTCTCCAAGAACCAGGTTTTAGTTTTATTGATCTTTGCTATTGTTTTCTTTGTTTCTATTTCATTTATTTCTGCTCTGATCTTTATGATTTCTTTCTTTCTACTAACTTTGGGTTTTGTTTGTTCTTCATTCTCTAGTTCCTTTAGGTGTGAGGTTAGATTGTTTATTTGAGATTTTTCTTGTTTCTTGAGGTAGGCTTGTATTGCTATAAACTTCCCTCTTAGAACTGCTTTTGCTGCATCCCCACATTTTGGATCATCATGTTTTCATTGTTGTCTGTTTCTAGGTATTTTTTGATTTCCTCTTTGATTTCTTCAGTGATCTCTTGCTTATTTAGTAACACAGTGTTTAGCTCCATGTGTTTGTGTTTTTTATGTTTTTTTCCCCCTGTAATTGATTTCTAATCTCATAGCATTGTGGTCAGAAAAGATGCTTGATATGATTTCAATTTTCTTAAATTACTGAGGCTTGATTTGTGACCCAAGATATCATCTATCCTGGAGAATGTTCCATGTGCACTTGAGAAGTAAGTGTAATCTGCTGTTTTTGGATGGAATGTCCTATAAATATCAATTAAATCTGTCTGGTCTATTGTGTCATTTAAAGCTTGTGTTTCCTTATTAATTTTCTGTTGGATGATTTGTCCATTGGTGTAAGTGAGATGTTAAAGTCCCCCACTATTATTGTGTTACTGTCTATTTCCTCTTTTATAGCTGTTAGCAGTTGCCTTATGTATTGAGGTGCTCCTATGTTGGATGCTTATATATTTATAATTGCTATATCTTCTTCTTGGATTGATCCCTTGATCATTATGTAGTGTCCTTCCTTGTCTCTTGTAACATTCTTTATTTTAAAGTCTATTTTATGTGATATGAGTATTGCTACTCCAGCTTTCTTTTGATTTCCATTTGCATGGAATATCTTTTTCCATCCCCTCACTTTCAGTCTGCACGTGTACCTAACTCTGAAGTGGGTCTCTTATAGACAGCATATATATGGTCTTGTTTTTGTATCCATTCAGCGAGCCTGTATCTTTTGGTTGTAGCATTTGTATCCATTCATACAGCATATATATAGTCTTGTTTTTGTATCCATTCAGTGAGCCTGTATCTTTTGGTTGTAGCATTTGATCCATTCATGTTTAAGGTAATTATCGATATGTATATTCCTATTACCATTTTCTTAATTATTTTGTGTTTGTTTTTGTAGGTCCTTTTCTTCTCTTGTGTTTCCCACTTAGAGAAGTTTCTTTAGCATTTATTGTAGAGCTGGTTTGATGGTGCTGAATTCTCTTAGCTTTTGCTTGTCTGTAAAGCTTTTGATTTCTCCGTCAAATCTGATTAAGATCCTTGCTGGGTAGAGTAATCTTGGTTGTAGGTCTTTCCCTTTCATCACTTTAAATATATCATGCCACTGCCTTCTGGCTTGCAGAGTGTCTTCTGAGAAATCAGCTGTTAACCTTATGGGAGTTCCCTTGTATATTATTTGTCATTTTTCACTTGCTGCTTTCAATAATTTTTATTTGTCTTTAATTTTTGTCAGTTTGATTACTGTGTGTCTCGGCATGTTTTTCCTTGTGTTTATCCTGCCTGGGACTCTCTGTGCTTCCTGGACTTGGGTGGCTATTTCCTGTCCCATGTTAGGGAAGTTTTTAACTATAATCTCTTCAAATATTTTCTCTGGTCCTTTCTCTCTCTCTTTCTGCTCTGGGACCTCTATCATGTGAATGTTGTTGCATTTAATGTTGTCCCAGAGGTCTCTTAGGCGGTCTTCATTTCCTTTCATTCTTTTATCTTTATTCTGTGCCACAGCAGTGAATTGCACCATTCTGTCTTCCAGGTCACTTATCCGTTCTTCAACTTCAATTATTCTGCTATTGATTCCTTCTAGTGTATTTTTCATTTCAGTTATTGTATTGTTCATCTCTGTTTGTTTGTCCTTTAATTCTGCTAGGTCTTTGTTAAAAATTTCTTGCATCTTCTCGATCTTTGCCTCCATTCTTTTTCCGACGTCCTGGATCATCTTCACTATCATTATTCTGAATTCTTTTTCTGGAAGGTTGCCTATCTCCAGTTCATTTAGTTGTTTTTCTGGGGTTTTATCTTGTTCCTTCATCTGGTACATAGCCCTGCCTTTTCATCTTGTTTATCTTTCAGTGAATGTGGTTTTTGTTCCACAGGCTGCAGGATTGTAGTTCTTCTTGCTTCTGCTGTCTGCCCTCTGGTGGATGAGGCTATCTATGAGGCTTGTGCAAGTTTCCTGATGGGAGGGACTGGTGGGGGGTAGAGCTGAGTGTTGCTCTGGTGGGCAGAGCTCAGTAAAGCTTTAATCAGCTTGGTTGCTGATGGGTGGGTCTGGGTTCCCTCCCTGTTCATTGTTTGGCCCAAGGCAACCCAACACTGGAGCCTACCTGGGCTCTTTGGTAGGGCTAATGGTGGACTCTGGGAGGGCTCATGTCAAGGAGCACTTCGCAGAACTTCTGCTACCAGTGTCCTTGTCCTCACGGTGAGACACAGCCACCCCCTGCCTCTGTAGGAGACCCTCCAACACTAGCAGGTAAGTCTGGTTCAGTCTCCTATGGGGTCACTGCTCCTTCCTCTGGGTCCCGATGTGCACACTACTTTGTGTGTGCCCTCCAAGAGTGGAGTCTCTGTTTTCCCCTGTCCTGTCGAAGTCCTGTGATCAAATCCCCCTAGCCTTCAAAGTCTGATTCTCTAGGCATTCCTCCTCCCATTGCTGGACCCCCTGGTTGGGAAGCCTGACGTGGGGCTCAGAACCTTCACTCCAGTGGGTGGACTTCTGTGGTATAAGTGTTTTCCAGTTTGTGAGTCACCCACCCAGCAGTTATGGGATTTGATTTTATTGTGATTGTGCCCCTCCTACTGTCTCATTGTGGCTTCTCCTTTATCTTTGGATGTGGAGTATCTTTTTTGCTGAGTTCCAATGTCTTCCTGTAGATGATTGTTCAGCAGTTAGTTGTTATTCCGGTGCTCTCACAAGAGAGAGTGATAGCATGTCCTTCTACTCCACCATCTTGAACCAATCTCCCCCTAGTGTCTCTTAATAGCTTTCCAGAACCTCCAAAATATGGCACTAAAAAGAGCAGAGCTCAGAGTTTGAGTTTGTCACTAATAGCTTTGAGCCTTAGTTCCTTTATTTGTAAAAAAGGAATAATAATATCCACCATGCCAAACTCACAGGAATGTGTTAGAGTCGACCAAACTGATGCATCTGACAGCACTTTGCAAAACACCAACACAATGTTAGTAAGCAAATGTGATTATTATTATGATGGTGCTCTTATCCATCCAAACTTATTTCATGACACCCTTCACACTGCTCTTCAGCTGGACAACGATGTGCTGTGACCACTCCCGTCTCTGATTTGGGGTTCATACCAGTCCCCAGCACAGTGGGGAAGAGAGCCCACCCTGAGGCCAGACTGGCTGCGATCTGGATGATAACAGTACTTGCCCTCAAGGCTGTAGTGAGGATTAAATGGGTTCCTGGGGTAAAGCCCCTAGAACGTGCTTGGCATGTCACATCACTCCTGGCACTGTTGTAGCAAGTGCTTTTCATACCATACCATGTCTTCCAGTTCTAGTTCATGTCCTGCCTCATCCATGAAGTCTTCTCTCTTGGTTTTCTCCTGCCTATAAAATGTTATACGTAGAGCTATGTCACATGGGTTAACTATTTGTTTATTATTTCATGAGATGATTGTCCTACCTCGTTAGATGCATTAATTCAACATTTAATGAACACCTGTAATGACCAGGTTCCTTATTAGACCATGAGAATAAGGAGATACAAGACGCAGAGCCCTCTTTGTAGGGATGATGATCACTTCCCCATCTGTGGTCAGATGACCAAGCAGACAATTCAGGTATAGACTGAATGTTTGTCTCCCCCCCAGATTCATATATTAAGTCCTAACGTCTACTGTGGTGGTGTTTGGAGGTGGAGCCTTTGGGAGGTGATTAGGTCATGAGGGTGGGTTCCACATTTGGGCTCCTGTTGACTCTTCTCCTTTAGAAAAATCCCCTGTCTTATTTCTGTGAGTTAAATCTCTTATCTCCAATAGCCCTTCTCAGGTTTCAAGTTTCTGTGCTCTTTTTTCCCCCTTTTCTTTCCCTCCCCTTCCATCTTTGCTCCTAAGACTTCACTATTAGAACTCCGCAACTGAAATTTCCCTCAAACCTTCCAGTAGGGATCTACTCATCCTGTGCTCTCTCTCCGCAGCTTTTACTACAGAGCCTAATGACTTTATAATCCATTCCCTGATGTGCTAAAGCCCAGCTCAGATAAGGGGTGTCTGTTTTAAGTACGTGCCCCTCTTTCACCTTCAACACCAGTCCCAATATACCGTGTTCAGAGAGACTTAAAATAACAAAACTGTTACATGATCTATGGCTTAGCAAGCATTTCACTGAGAGCAGAATTATCACCATCATGCCTGTGCTACAGATGGGAAAGCTCATGCTCAGAGAGACTAAATAGTGTGCCTGGTATTACACATCTTGTCTTCTGCTCTTTACATTTGGAACAGCCAGGGGACCCCTTTATGGCTCACTTTTTGGCTGACTTCCCATGGAATTTCCTGACCTCATCCCACTGAGTCTCATTCCTCAGGCTGGCTACATTCAAGCTAAAGGATTCTCAGGCAGACCACTCCTCCTAGGCATAGGCATAGGCACAGGTGTGTGTTTTCAGAAGGACCGTCAAAACCTTAATACAAGGAAGTGAGCAATGGGCTAGTTTTAGGCACTTTCCTCTCTTTACATGGTGGTGGCAGAACCAGTAGTGGGAGGTGAGGCGAGCACCTCAGATGCTGGCCTTTATGCCTTTATGGGCATTTTCTATTTCAACTCCAGTTGGGGGAAAAGTGGTAGAAATTATTATGTTTACCACTAGAGGGCAGATTAGTCAAATTTTAGAATGTCTGCTGGGCATTGAGAAGCCGTGGGAATGTGTTTTGTTTCACATCCCCTCCACCCTCTGCCCTGCCCCACCATTAGACAAGAGAAGAGAGACAAGGGTCACCAGAAATAGGAAAAAGCAAAGGCAGTGCCACTGCTGTTGATACGAGCGGGTCCTCCTCATCTTCTCTACGTGTGTACAACATGCTAGACCTGCCCTAGGGAAGCAAACAGGGAGTACATCCGGGTAATAACAGCTTAGTATTTAGGGCCTGTTATATGCGAGGTACCTTACTAGGCATTTTACCTACAATATCTTCTCTGATCCTCACAACAGCCTTCTGAGGCAAATTTTTAAAATCATTACTTTACAGGTGAAGAGACACGCTTGTTCAAGTTAAATATATTGCTCAAAAGCAAGTGACTAAGTGGCGGATGTGGGGTTTGAGTTGATGTTTATGAAGGAGGGGGTTGATAGGAAAGGGGGAGTCTTGAAAGGGCCTGAAATTAAGTGGTAAATTACAATTCAAAGCCTCCAAGAGGGCTTCTGGGCTGGACACTGTCTTATGGTAGCCGCTCTAAGTGGAGAAAATACCTTTAAGCAAATTTTGTATATTCACTGTAAAAAAAACCCAAAAATCAACACAGAATATCTAAAGAGGAAAGTAAAAACTATCTTCAAATCTTATCATCTAGGTAAAGCGTGTTTAACCAGTTTTAGTCAGGCTCCTACGATACTGTTTTTATTTTGCTTTGTTTTTTTATGAATGGTTTGTTTTTTGTGGATCCGTGTCACTACATGGATACATTACCATGTAGGTAAATACAGAATCTTCACTATCAATTTTAATGATTGTGTTTTAATCTATTGTACTTAGATCCCTAAAATATCTTATCCAGTTTCTGTTGATAAACTTTTCATTAATTTCTGGTTTCTTTTTTTGCCATTAAAACAATTGTGTAACAAATTCTTTGTATCTGCTTCTATCCAAATCATCCTCCTCTTTTGTTAACTAGATCCCATCTCATCTCCCTAAATTCCTTTGCTATTTTTTCCTTTCTGCTGTACCATTTCTTTAGCAAACAGATATCAGATAATAGCTCCCATCTTAAAAAAAAATCTTCCCTGATGTCACTCCACCTCCAGCTGTAGCCCATTTTCTTTGTTTCTCCAGACACCTAAAATTCTTGAAAAGTTGCTTAGACTTGCCAATCTCACTTTCTCCACTTCTGCTTTCTCTCCAATCAGATTTTCACCCATGGTCCTCCACAGACAGTTCTTGCCAAGGTCACTGTGACTGTCACGATGTCAAACTCAATGGTCATCCTCCATCTTCATCTTTCTTGCAGCCTTTGACGTATTGGCCATTCCTTTCTTTTTTTGGGATTCTTCACTTGCCTTCCAGGAAACCACTTTCTTGGGTTTTCTCCTGTTTCATTGGCCATAGTCCGCTTTGCCTGTTTCTCCTTGTCTTCCTGACCTCCAAATTTTGGAGCATCCCAGGATTCAGATCTCAAACCTCTTCTCTTTTCTATCTACACTCATCTGGTCTCAGGACTAAGAACTATCTATATGCCAGACTTCTCCCTGAACTCCAGATTCATATCCAAGCGCCTTCCTGACAGCTCTACTTTGATGTCTAACAGACATCTCAAACGTGGCAAGTTGAAAGCCGCGATCTGTCTGACCTCACCTCACCCTCTTCCTACAGACTTCCTCACTTCAATAAATATCATACTTCTTAGCCCCAAGTCTCAGTCATCCTTGGCTTCTTTATTTCTCTTACAACTCACATCTGCTCTGTCAGGAAATCCTGTTGGCTCTACCTTCAAAACATGTCTAGAACTCAGCCACTTTCAACCACATCACTGTCCCCCTTCCCCATCAGATCTCATGTAGATGATTGTAATCTCACCCTAAGTGGTCTTCCTGCTCACGCTGTTGCCCACTTCCAGCCTACTCTCCACCCAGCAGTCAGAGAGTCTTTACCAACTCAAGTCATCGATCATCACTGCTCTGCTCAAAGCCCTCCAATTCTGCATGTTTCACTGATGGTCAAATCCAGTGGCTTTATCATAGATTGACAAGGCCCTGTGTGGTCTCAGAGCACCACGCTCTGGACTTTTACCACTTAACCCCACCCCTCATTCTGCTCAATCTCACTGCTCTCCTCCCTGACTTTTCACTTGCTCATCCCTTTGCCTGGAATCATCTTTCCGCAGGTATCCCTAGGCCCTGCTTCCCTACTTCCTTCAAGTCCCTGCTCAGTGTCTTTATCAGAGAGGCTTTCCTAATCACCTTGCTAAGAACAGCACATTCCGTTTTCTATTGCCCTTACCCCCTGCTTTATTTTTCTTACCATTACCACCACACAGACACACACACACAGACACACACACAGACATAGACACACACACACACACACTCTATATTTGTCTTTTGTCTCCCATGACTATAATGTATGCTCTTGTGAAGGCAGGCATTTTACTTGTTTTGTTCTTGGCAGTACCTCTAACTCCTAATCTAATGCCTGACACCTATAAGGGCTCAATACATATCTGTTGAACGAATGAATATGCATCTTCTAGTGCAATGATTTCCTTCGGGTAGATTTCTAGGAGTGGGATTACTGACTCCCAGGTTATGAATTTTAAAGACATATTTGACCAATTTATATTCCTGTCAGCAGAGTACGTGACAGTGCCATTGACTCAATGCTCACCAAAAAGGGTTTTGTCGATACTTTTCATCTTTAGTAATCTTACAGGCAAAAAATTTTCTTTTCATTTGCATTTTGGGATTATTTGCATGTTTTTATGTATAGATTTATTGACCGTTTGTACATGCATTATTTGTGCAAATTCCTAGATTGTGTTCCTTGTCTACTTCTCTATTATGGTTATTTCCCTTATTGATTTGTTCTTTGTGTATTAAATCTTTGTTTAAATTGCCAATATCTTTTTTCCAGTTTTTCATCTGTCTTTCAACCTTGTTTTTGGTGTTTTTGCCAAAAAGAAGTTAACAATATATTATGCAGTCAAATTTATTCATTTTCCCCTGGTGATTGTTTATTTCTCCAATAAGAATATAGTTATATGAATGAATACTAGAATATTGAGCTTGCTCATGCTTTCTTGGAAATGTTTACTAAGTATATTCTTTTCTTGTGGATAAATTTCCTGCTAAAGTATTATATTATGGGCCCTGTAGAAGGAAGTGGTATAGTACTACCTAACCCATCAAATGTATAGTCCCAGGAATCTGGGGGTGGTGGTGTAGGAATGTTATATACCAAGGCAAAATGCCATGAACCCAATTCTCTGGGAAGTTCACGGAAGGGCGAGCTGACTACAGCTGCTAAACACCTAACCATAGAGCAGGTGCAAGAGAGGGAACATTGTGTAGCTCCTGGAAACTGTGTGCTCACATTGTTCTGCTCCAGGGAGAGACACACAAAGGAACAGAGCTACAGAGTTCCAGAGAATCAGAAAGGTTTACCATGACAGGTTTCCCTGCCTTCAGAACTATATAATCACCAGCTATTTCCCTTCCCTTGTCAGCGGTATTGGCTGACATATACCTCACCACAAAGTGGTATATTTATGCACAGAGGCAGATGTCTTCCCATCCACCCCGACACCATGTGCATCAGGCACTGAAGATGTCCCCAGGTCTAGAAACAACACCATGCTGGTCTCAATATATATGATGAGTTCACTCAAATTAATATGCGTGAGGATAGCACTTCCCATCCATTGTGCCACGGATGTGTGGAGGTGTCCTAAGATATTTATTCCTCCCTGGCCCTCTGGGCTGCTGGTAGAGGACCTGGGGGGCCTGAATCCCCAACTCTTATGCCTCAAATTACTGTCCTTAGACGAACAGAATCTTTTGGGAGCTTGTTAGAAATGCAGAATTTTAGTCCTCATCTCAGAATGTGCATTTTCACAAGATGCCCAGGTGATTGTCTGCTCATTTACGTTTCATAAGCAGTGCCCATAACATTGGACTCTGGTCTTGAACAACCTCATCCTGTTGTAAACATTGTTATTTGTTTTTTGATTGTGAAAACCTTTGGAGAGCACTGATTATTATAAACAGAGCTAGAAAGAATGTCAACTAATGTTGCTGCTGCTGCTGTTGTGTTTTTTAATGGAAAAGTGTGGACACTACTTAGCACCTGATTTTGTTGGCTTTGTCCCCATATCTAATTGTTCATGTACAATACAAGTCTTGCTCCTTTCCAGTGAGACTGTAGGATCCTAAATGACAAGGGTTATTTCACCCTTATAACACTTACCTACAATTTTTTTTTAGTGCCATCAAGCAGTGTTTTGCAAACTTTGCATAGGAATCACTGAGTGGATGGTGGCGGGAGTGGGGGTGTCGTTAAAAGGCAGATTCTTATTCAGTGGCTCTGAGATTCTACATTTCAAACAATCTCTCAGGTGGTGCTGATACTGCTGGTCCATGGACCACACTTTGAGTATCAAGATTTTAGAGTGTTCATCTGACTCTCATAACAAGCTTATAAGGTAAGTGGGCTAGATGTTATCCCCATTTTATAGATGAGGCTTTTGAGAAGCAGGGAGTTACAGTACCATGCCTGTGATCCCACAGCTACTAAGTGATGGAGTTGGGCCCCCTGCAGTGTTTGCCGCTTGAAACCCTTCTTCCTTTGTGCAATAAGATACAGAACAGCAGTTGAGACTGGCCCCATAATGAATGGTTAGAGCAGTCTAGGGGCTAAGACCAGAGTATTCTCTCACTCTCTCTTTTCCTTTTTTGATGACCATGACTTAGGCAGTACACTTTAGTCCGTTCAGGATGCTATAACAAAATACCATAGACTAGGAGGCTTACAAACAATAGACATTTACTTCTCACAGTTCTGGAGGCTGAGAAGTCCAAGATCAAGGTGCCAGCAGACTTGGTATCCAGTGAGGCCCCTCTTCTGCTTCACAAATGGCTGTCTTTCTGCTGTGTCCTCACATTGTGAAAAGGGCAAAGGAGCTCTTTGGGGCCTCTTCTTATAAGGGCACTAATCCCATTCATGAGGGCTCCACCCTCATGACTCAATTACCTCCCAAAGGTTCCACTTCCAAATAACTTGCAGATTAGGATTTCAACATATGAATTTTGGGGAGACACAAACATTTATTCACTAGCAATGGTAAGTAAGAGTTTCGTACTAGGGGGCCATTTTGATATTTCTTAGTGGCTACAAAATAAATTTCATCCAAGATACTAATTACTTTATATCCAATGGCTCTCAATCCTACCTCACTTGTGGAACTTTAAAAACATAAATTCCTGAGCTTCACTATAAAGACACTAAGGTCAGAATCTTCGGACATAGGAGCTCAGTCCATCTACATTTTTGAAGCACCATAGGTGATTATAATGAATGATTGGGATTTTAAAAAACGATTACTCTCTCTATCTTTCCATCCTTGTCAAGTCAGTTTTTTTTTTTTTTTTTGCGGTACGCGGGCCTGTCACTGCTGTGGCCTCTCCCGTTGCGGAGCACAGGCTCCGGACACACAGGCTCAGTGGCCGTGGCTCACGGGCCCAGCCGCTCCACGGCACGTGGGATCTTCCTGGACTGGGGCACGAACCCGTGTCCCCTGCATCGGCAGGCGGACTCTCAACCACTGTGCCATGAGGGAAGCCCTCAATTCAGTTTTTTTTTTTTAATTGAGTTGTAATTGACATACAGCACTGTGTGAGTTAAAGCACTGTATAAAGTGTACAGCATAATGATTTGACTTACATACATCACCAAATAATTATCACAATAAATTTAGTGAATATTCGTCACCTCATATAGATACAAAATTATAGAAATAGGAGAAAATATATATTCTCCCTTGTAAGGAGAACTCTTAGGATTTGCTCTCTTGACAACTTTCATATATAACATACAGCAGTGTTAATTATATTTATCACGTTGTACATTATATCCCTAGTACTTATTTATATTATAACTGGAAATTTGTACCTTTTGACTGCCTCCATCCAATTTCCCCTCCCCCTGCACCCCATCTCTGGTAACCACAAATCTGATCTATTTTTCTATGAGTTTGTTTGTTTTTTTATTGGGGTATAGTTGCTTTACAATGTTATCTTAGTTTCTGCTGTAAAATGAAGTGAATCAGCCATATGTATACATATATCTCCTCCCTCTTGGACCTCCCTCCCAACCACCCCCATCCATCAAGGTCACCACAGAGCACTGAACTGAGCTCCCTGCACTATACAGCAGGTTCCCACTAGTTATCTGTTTTAAACATGGCAGTGCACACACGTCCATCCCAAACTCCCAATTCACCCCCATCCCTGTGCCCACACATCCATTCCCTACATCTGTGTCTCTATTTCTGCCCTGCAAATAGGTTCATTTGTACCATTTTTCTAGATTCCACATACATGTGTTAATATACGATATTTGTTTTTCTCTTTCTGACTTACTTCACTCTGTATGACAGACTCTAAGTCCGTCCACATCTTAACAAATGACACAATTTCGTTCTTTTTTATGGCTGAGTAATATTCCATTGTATATATGTGTCACATCTTCTTTATCCGTTCATCTGTCGATGGACACTTAGGTTGCTTCCATGTCCTGGCTATTGTAAATAGTGCTGCAATGAACATTGTGGTACATGTCTCTTTTTGAATTATGGTTTTCTCAGGGTATATGCCCACTAGTGGGATTGCTGGGTCATATGGTAGTTCTACTTTTAGTTTTTTTTTTTTTTTTTTTTTTTGCGGTACACTGGCCTCTCACTGTTGTGGCCTCTCCCGTTGTGGAGCACAGGCTCTGGACGCACAGGCTCAGTGACCATGGCTCACGGGCCTAGCCACTCTGCGGCATGTGGGATCCTCCCGGAATGGGGTACTTTTAGTTTTTTAAGGAAACTCCTTATTGTTCTCCATAGTAGCTGTATCAATTTTACATTTCCACCAACAGTACAAGAGGGTTCCCTTTTCTCTACATGCTCTCCAGCATTTATTGTTTGTAGATTTTTTGATGATGGCCATTCTGACCAGTGTGAGGTGATACCTCATTGTAGTTTTGATCTGCATTTCTCTAATTAGTGATGTTGAGCATCTTTTCATGTGTTTGTTGGCCATCTGTATGTCTTCTTCGGAGAAATGTCTATTTAGGTCTTCTGCCCATTTTTTGACTGGGTTGTTTGTTCTTTTGATATTGAGATTCATGAGCTGTTTGTATATTTTGGAGATTAATCCCTTGTCAGTTGCTTCATTTGCAAATATTTTCTCCCATTCTGAGGGTTATCTTTTTGTCTTATTTATGGTTTTCTTTGCTGTGCAAAAGCTTTTAAGTTTCATTAGGTCCCATATGTTTATTTTAATTTTCATTACTCTAGGAGGTGGATTAAAAATGATCTTGCTGGGCTTCCCTGGTGGCGCAGTGGTTGAGAGTCCACCTGCCAATGCAGGGGACACAGGTTTGTGCCCCGGTCCGGGAAGATCCCACATGCTGCGGAGCGGCTGGGCCCGTGAACCATGGCCGCTGAGCCTGCGTGTCCGGAGCCTGTGCTCCGCAACGGGAGAGGCCACAACAGAGAGGCCCCGCGTACCACAAAAGAAAAAAAAAATCTTGCTGTTATTTATGTCAAAGAGTGTTCCTCCTATGTTTTCCTCTAAGAGTTTTATAGTGTCCGGTCTTACATTTAGGTCTTTAATCCATTTTGAGTTTATTTTTGTGTATGGTGTTAGGGAGTGTTCTAATTTAATTCTTTTACATGTAGCTGTCCAGTTTTCTCAGCACCACTTACTGAAGAGGCTGTCTTTTCTCCGTTGTATATTCTCACCTCCTTTGTCATAGATTAGGTGACCATAGGTGTGTGGGTTTATCTCTGGGCTTTCTATCCTGTTCCACTGATCTATATTTCTGATTTTGTGTGAGTACCATACTGTCTTGATTTCTGTAGCTTTGTAGTATAGTTTGAAGTCGGGGGCCTGATTCCTCCAGCTCCATTTTCCTTTCTCAAGATTGCTTTGGCTATTCGGGTCTTTTGTGTTTCCATACAAATTGTAAAAATTTTGTTCTAATTCTGTGGAAAATGCCACTGGTAATTTGATAGGGATTGCATAGAATCTGTAGATTGCTTTGGGCAGTATAGTCATTTTCACAATGTTGTGAAAATCCAAGAACATGGTATATCTCTCCAACTGTTTGTGTTGTCTTTGACTTCTTTCATCAGTGCCTTATAGTTTTCTGAGTACATGTCTTTTACCTCCTTAGGTAGGTTTATTCCTAGGTATTTTATTCTTTTCATTGCAATGGTAAATGGGATTGTTTCCTTAATTTCTCTTTTTGATCTTTCATTGTTAATGTATAGGAATGCAAGAGATTTCTGTGCATTAATTTTGTATCCTGCAACTTTACCAGATTCATTGATTAGCTCTAGTAGTTTTCTGGTGGCATCTTTTGAATTTTCTATGTATGGTATCATGTCATCTGCAAACAGTGACAGTTTTACTTCTTCTCTTCCGAGTTAGATTCCTTTTATTTCTTTTTCTTCACTGATTGCCATGGCTAGGACTTCAAAAACTATGTTGAATAATAGTGGCAAGAGTGGATATCCAGATGAATGGATAAAGAAGATGTGGCACATATATACAATGGAATATCATTCAGCCATAAAAAGAAATGAAATTGAGTTATTTGTAGTGAAGTGGATGGACCTAGAGACTGTCATACAGAGTGAAGTAAATCAGAAAGAGAAAAACAAATAATGTATGCTAACACATATATATGGAATCTAAAAATAAAAAATGGTTCTGATGAACTTAGGGGCAGGACAGGAATAACAATACAGATGTAGAGAATGGACTTGAGGACACGGGGATGGGGAAGGGTAAGCTGGGGCAAAGTGAGAGAGTGCCATGGACGTATATACACTACCAAATGTAAAATAGATAGCTAGTGAGAAGCAGCTACATAGCACAGGGAGATCAGGTTAGTGCTTTGTGACCACCTAGAGGGGTGGGATAGGGAGCGTGGGAGAGAGACACGCAAGAGGGAGGAGATATGGGGATATATGTATATGTATAGCTGATTCACTTTGTTATAAAGCAGAAACTAACACACCATTGTAAAGCAATTATATGCCAATAAAGATGTTAAAAAAAAATGAAAATGAAACAGGAAAGTAAAATCCAAATAAATAAATAAAATTAATTTAAAAAAATAAAAAATATCCTAGAAAAAATAACAATAAAAATGAATCAGCAACAAAAACAGAACCACAACAGCAAAAAACAGAAGTATAAAGTAAAATAAAAACAATTAAAAAAAATAAAATTAAAAGAAGTTCTCTGGTGCTCCTCTATCAGTGTTCTTGCCCTCACAGTGAGCTACAGCAGACACCGGCCTCCCCAGTAGGTCTCCGAGGCCTCTAGGTAGTTCTCTAGACCTCCTGTGCCAGCTCCACCCTTGTGTGTGTTCTCTCACCAGCGTCTGTTCCTGGAGCTGGTCCGGAGCACACGTGTCCATGCAGGCCAGCTGGGGCCCAGGCCAGTGCCTGCAGGGGCCAGCGCAGCAGGAGGAGGCCTTGGAGTAGGCCAGTGCTTGGCTGCACGGATCCACTTGGCCAGAGGAGGCCCTGTCAGGGGTGGCACTCATGCTGCCAGGACTCGTGGGGAGGCTTTGGCGGGTTCAGGGCTTGGGCCCAGTGACCCATTTGGCAGGAAGAGGGCCTGGTTGGGGGGTCGGCTCAGGCCCGGGGACCCACGAGGCCAGAAGAAGCCCAACGGGGGTGAGAGGGTTCAGGCCCAGGACCCCAGCAGGCTTGCTGGGACCTGAACAGTTGGGGGAGGCTCTGGCTACGTTTCCCTCTGATCCCCAGCCCTTGAAGGTCTCTCTCTGTCCCCGCTGATCCCCTGCCACCCACCGCCAGTGGGCCACTCCAAGCCTGGGAACCTCTCCCCTCCCCCAGCCTCCCCTAAGGGGTGCTGGTCCCATCCTGCCTCCACTCTTCTTCCCTCCCTCCTTCCCTCCCACATCCTAACTGGTTGAGTGGGGGTTCCTCCCGTCTCCCTAGGCACCCGAGGACCCCTTCCAGCTCCCAGTAGGTGCCTCAGCTGCGAGGAGACATGAACCCCACACCCTCCTACTCTGCCATCTTCTGTTTGTTTTTGAAGTATAATTGACCTACAGTGATGTGTTAGCTCGTGTTACACAGCATAGTGATTCAGTGTTTGTATGCATTTCAAAATGATCGCCATGGTAAGTCTAGTTACAGTCTGTCACTATTCAAAGATATTATACAGTTATTGACTATATTTCCCATACTGTACACTTAATACCTGTGGCTCATTTATTTTGCAACTGGAAATTTGTACCTCTTAATCTCCCTCACCTATTTCTTTCCTTCCCCTTCACCCCTCCCCTCTGGCAACCACCTGTTTGTTCTCTGTATTTATGACTCTGTTTCTGTTTTGTTATGTTTGTTCATTTGTCTTGTTTATTAGAATCCATATATAAATGAAATCATACAGTATTTGTCTTTCTCTGACTTATTTTACTTAGCATAATACTCTCTAGGCTCATCCATGTTGTTGCAAATGGCAAGATTTCATTCCTTTTATAGTTAATATTCCATTGTGTATATATATACACCACATCTTCTTTATCCACTCAACTATTGATGGGCACTTAGGTTGCTTCCATATCTTGGCTATTGTAAATAATTCTGAAATGACCATAGGGGTACATATATCTTTCTGAATTAGTATTTTCGTTCTCTTTGGGTAAATACCCAGGAGTTGAATTGTTGGATCCTATGGTAGTTCTATTTTTAATTTTTCAGGAACTTCCATACCGTTTTCCATAGTACCTGCACCAATTTCTATTCTTGCCAAGAGTGCACCAGGGCTCCCTTTTCTCCTCACCCTCCTCAACACTCGTTATTTGTTGTCTTTTTGATAATAGCCATTCTGACAGGTGTGAAGTGATATCTCTTTGGGATTTTGATTTGCATTTCCCTAATGATTAGCAGTGTTGAGCATCTTTTCATGTGTCTCTTGGCCATCTGTATGTCTTCTTTGGAAAAATGCCTATTCAGATCCTCTGCCCATATTTTTACTTGGGTGTTTTTTTTTAATGTTGAGTTGTATGGTCCAGCCGATTTTTTTAATGGACTAGATAACATTTATTCAGAATTTGCTAGGTGTGGACAGGGGAACAACAGCATTGACTTTGCCAGGGATCTTGCTAGAAAAAGAATCTCAGGCTCCAACCCACATCCACTGAATCAGGATTTCCATTTTACCAGGATCTCCAGGTGATTTCTATGCACATGGAGCTTGAGAAACAGTCTTTACATGCATAATCTCATTTCCTGTTATCTGTCCAACACACTGTGGGTTAGTTTTTCACATGTGTGGGTATTGAGGTCTAGGTAAGTAACTTGCCTAAGGTCACACAGCTAGTAAGAATTCAGACTAGATCCCATCTGACTCTAGAACCCATGCTCTTAATAGGTATGCTAGTGATTCTCACAGTTTCATATGTGGAAGATTTTTCCTGAGGAGCTTATTAAAAATACTGTTTCTTGTGCTTCCTTCCTGAAATTCAGATCCAACCCATCTAGGGCAAGGCCTAGAAATCAGCTTTTTTTTTTTTTGGCGGTACGCGGGCCTCTCACTGTTGTGGCCTCTCCCGCTGCAGAGCACAGGCTCCGGACGCGCAGGCTCAGCGGCCATGGCTCACGGGCCCAGCCGCTCCGCAGCACGTGGGATCTTCCCGGCCCGGGGCACGAACCCGCGTCCCCTGCATCGGCAGCGGACTCTCAACCACTGCGCCACCAGGGAAGCCCCAGAAATCAGCATTTTAACCCACCCATCCTGGGGATTTTGAGGCAAATGGTTACAATTTGCAAAGTACTAGCACTTTACTATACTTTCTGAATGTACTGTTGGGGGAGAAAACTACCCTATATTTCCAAAGCACTTCCAAATGAGGGCTTGGTTGATAGTAATAAAGACTTTCCCCACCTTGATGGACCCAGATCCCCTGGCAGCCTCTGGAAACCATTCCAAGCTTTGGGAGAGAGCATGGAGGAGATCCACCACAGCTGAATAAGGGTTGATTGAGTACCAGACAGACACTACGGCCAGGTAAAGGAAAGATCCAGGATCCATTTAAGAACAAAACCAAAAGCTTGTTATTTTTCACAGTCTACAAAATTGAACGCAGGCAGGGATGTTGGTTACCTTTTAAAATTTTTATTATGATTTCATGTATAATTTAGGCCACTGGATGGCTGTAACTCCTGCTAATAAATTGTGTACACCCTGAACACAATAAAAATCAACCAGCACAGCAGAATCGGTCTGTTCATTGTTGAACCCCTTGGGGCATGGCAGAGTTAAAGAACGATGAGCAATAGCTAGCCACAAAGGGGCCGGAGCTCTCCTCTCCTGTTTATTTCAACAGAGTTCATTTTTGAATATATGTATGTTTTTGACATACACTCTCCTTCCAAAGAGCTCAGGGTGTAACACATACACACAAGCATACTCACATTCCCTTTATTTGATGATTGCTACAAGTGAACCTAGGATTGATGTATGAACAGAAGGGGAACTAAGGGGAAAGAACTGGAAAGAATAAATAGTAGTGAATTATTTGTAACACTCCTCATTTAAAAAATTTTTTTAATTTAATTTTTATTTTATATTGGAGTGTAGTTGATTTAAAATGTTGTGTTAGTTTCAGGTGTATAGCAAAGTGATTCAGTTATACATGTTCATATATCCATGCTTTTTCAGATTCTTTTCCCATATAGGTTATTACAGGATATCGGGTAGAGTTCCCTGTGCTTTACAGTAGGTCCTTGTTGGTTATCTTTTTTATATATAGTAGTGTGTATATATTAATCCCAAACTCCTAATTTATCCCTCCCCTGCACCATTCCCCTTTGGTAACCGTAAGTTTGTTTTCGAAGTCTGTGTCTGTTTTGTAAATAAGTTCATTTGTATCATTTTTTTAGATTCCACATATAAGTGATGTCATATGATATTTGTCTTTGTCTGACTCCCCATTTTGAATCCGTTCATTCATTATTTTATTTAATAGCCTGTACTGAACATTTATCACACACCGGGCCATTTGGTAGATACTTGATTCTATCATGGCTTCTACCCTCAAGTTACCACAGTCTCCTGGAGGAGTGGGGGGAGAATAGGAGGAAAAACAGAAATACACAATTTTATCACATTAACTTAATGAAGGAAATGCCTCCCCCCAAATATATCTCCCTGGAATATATCTGTTATCAATAAGGAAGAAATCCAGGCCTTGGGAAATGTGATAACAGAGAGTAAGCCGTGATTTGGGGAAGGGCTACTTACTCATGTCAGACACTCCTCTCAGCAGTGCCATCTCTGCATAGTTATCTCTGATGTATAGACAAGGAGGGGAAGCTCCGGGATGGTAAGAATATTCCCCAGGTTACAGTGGGGGAGCATGGCATAATCAGGACCTGCGTTTGTCAGACCCCAGAGCAGAGCTTTTTTGAACTTACCACCTTATTTCCATAGTTGAGAATGTGATAAAGAGAAGAAAGGAAAATCCACATGTGAAGAAAATTTAACTTAGAAAGTAACACCTCTAATGATGACTGCTGAGGTTTTAGAAATTCAATTCTGTGGTATCGGATAGAGGTTAATGATTTTCAGGATGAGTAGATGGCCTGGTCAAGGCCAGATGGGTGATTTCCTCTTACAAGGCCTGAAAGAGACCCTGTAATGAGATTCCACCCCAGCCTTCTCAAATGCTAATGCTTAGTTTACCCAAAGGGGACCCTGGTATCATATAGGATGCTAGATTTTGGTATGAGATTTTGTTAAGAGCCTTAAACCCAGAAACACAGATGAAATCAAGGGACTCAGATTACACACTTCTATCCAGGTGTTGAGTTGTCATAGAATACCTGAGTATGTGGCTTCTCCCTGGCTGGTGTGTCTATTCTCCCACTCTGAACATCATGGTAAGTTGGGGCTGGAGTTAAGTTTAACAGTCTGTCTGTCTGTCTGTCTGAAGTTGCTAGAAGTGGTAGGAATCCAAGCACGTGTGAATCAGTTATGCTGCAGTAACAAATAAGACTCCCAAATCTCAATGTTTATGATAATAAGGGTATATTTCTCACTCTTTTGTCCCACAGAGGCTCAGCTGCTACTCTGTTCTGTATCTCCGTACTGAAACCAAGCTGATGGAGTAGCCTCTTCTGGGAACACTTCCTGTCATTGAGACAGAGGGAAAGAAAGATGGGAAACCATGTTCTTAGTGTCACTTCTGCCCACTTTTCATTGGCCAAGTGAGCGCATAGCTACTCTGGAGTTCAGCAGTGCAGGCTTTTATAATCCTCTCACAGGGAGGAGGATCAGAACATTTGGTGATGAGTAAATCAATCTACTACGATGAGTCAAGGGTTCTGAGGAATGAATTTGGGATCTAAATTCAGAAGTCAAGTACAATGGATGAAAGCAGAGGCTGAATTGGAAAGGAAGATCAGTGAGGCTAGAATCTACCAGAACTGAAGGAATGCAGGGATTCAGAGCAAGGGTGGGCGCAAGGGTGGACACCCTGGGTGGTTTTCATCCACTGACCTGTGACAGGCTGGGACAGAGATGAACTGGATGGTTTAAAGGTTCATGAATGTTCAGGCTTGGGGAACAGAACTCATTAGGGTCCATCAGAGTGGTGTGAGTTATCCATTTTGTTAGACTGGATCAGAGTTGCCTTCACATTATCTTGTCTTCAGCTCAGTAGAGCCTGATCACCCTGGAGAAACTGAGGCAGCAGGCTGCTACACCAGTGATGGGTTCTAGAACACTTCCCATGTTTACAGCCTTAGAAGATCCTTTTTAGGACCCTTGAATGCTTTTCTCTTAAACGAAGTAACTTGTACAAAACTTTTCCAACTCACTTTAAAGGACTTTTGATAACAAGTTGGTGAAGTTAGGAGAGCCTTGCAGATAGCAACTTGTCTGGGATAAATAATGATTTACAATGAGCAATAGTCAATATTGTTAAGTTAGCTTGGTTTGTTTTCCCATTACCTGGAGCAATAGAAAGGTACATTCTGCTACAAAGAAGAAAAGGCAAAGGGATAGTCAGATCAGGCAAAGGAATCCAATTCTTATCCTTTTAGACCTTGAGAAAAAGTAGAAAGTGAATTTGGTTCAGCACTTTCTTTCTTTTTTAAAAATTCATTCATTCATTCATTATTTCTGTTATACATGTATCTATTCTTTTTCAAATTCTTTTCCCATTTAGGTTGCTACATAATATTGAGCAGAGTTCCCTGTGCTCTACAGTCAGCACTTTCTACCATTCCTTTATTTAGTGTTCATCTCACTAGTCTGGGGCGTTTACCTCTCCCCCAACACGCCGTCCTGCCCCCACCCCACCCCCAGCAGTGCCCTCTTGCATCTTCCTGCAGCACCCTACCCAGCTCTGCCACTCAAGTTAGAGTCTCAGTCTCCAAAATTCTCTTTTCTCCACTATCAAAATTTCCATTCAATTCCCTTGGTTGGGGACTTTGCTTAACAGCAATACCCGATGAATCTGTAGATGGGCTAATTCAGACAAAAGTGTGAGAGACTGGTAACCAGTCAATATGTTAACCTTTCCTAGGAGTATTTGCATTTCAAAGCTTTCCCAGGACAACGCTTCGACTAAGCACATACTGCCATAATAGTGGAATATGAAGCAGCGTGGCTTGCCAGTGGGGGAGCTCTTTTGTTAGGGGGACTTTTCTGGATTATTCCCAGTCCCTTCTAAACAACCTGTATTTATCATACCCTCCAGTATTTGCTGGTACCCAGCTTGACACACCATTCAAGCAGCTGGGAAGCTGATGGCTTCTGCAGAGTACTGGGCTACTTTCAGCCAGATAGTGTGAATTTCAAGTGCCTATGCCGGCATGGCCAGGAAGAAGCTAGTAATTATAACACCATACATATCATCAGGCTTCACGACGAGAAAATCATGAGCTCCTAAGCACTTTCATATGGATTAACAGAGTTAATCCTTAAAAAGTCCATGATGGGGGCAGGCCAGGCTTGTTACCCCCATTTTATGGATGTGGGAACTGAGATTCAGAGACGTTAAGTGACTTATCTAAGTCACACAGCTAGTTAGTCTCCGCATACATATTCCAGTGCATTTCCTTCATGTAGTGCTGTTGCTTCATCCTCTGGAACTGCCTGGACTGTGGGCACTTGGGGTTTGGACCAGGCAGGGCAAAAGTAGGAGTTGGTAGCGGGCAATGTCATCAGTCAAACCCCAGATATTCAGCCCCACCCCCGCCAGGCCAGTGCTTTGCAGCTGGGCATCACCTCAGCAATGGGGGTGGGGTGGGGGAACAGGGCCAGGGCCTTGTTTTCTATATTGGTATTCTGCATCTGTATGGGTATTGATTTCCTTCTCAAAGGGTGCCATCTGCCTTTTATCTAATTATGTCACTAATCTTCATCCCAGCCCTTTGAGGATTTTTATCCCTGTTCCGTAGAGGTGCATGTTTCCAGGGTTACCAGAAATCCATAGATTGAAGCCTTTCTCTGGCTTTCTTGTTAAAGTCCTTATCAGTGGAAATCTTACTTTCCTCCACCTTTGTTTTCTGGATGGTGTGTCTCTCACAACTTTCCTGTTTTATTTCTTCTTGCAGTTAATTTGTTAAGAATAATCCTTGAGAACTGATGAGGATGATTATAATTTTTGTGACTTTCTGTTTGAATAAAAGAAAAGAAAAAAGAATAATCCTTGAGAAGCTGCTTGGTGCAGAAGAGGCTGTAGAATAAATTACAGACCCTGTGTCCTCAGTGACAGTTAAAATAAACCCAAGAACCTCTACAGCAAGGTCAGTATCTTGGGGGGTGCGGGTAGCGCTTTTCTCTTGGAATCAGCAGAGCCTGGATGGGTCTCTGACGATAATTAGCTGTGTGGTCCTGATCTAGTCATGTAATTGCTCCCATCTGAGTCTCGGCTGCTTCATCCCTGAGACGGGGACATAATAAGGGCTGCTTTGATTTGGGAGGATTCGATGAGATGATTTGTCAGATGGGGCTTCTCAGACTTTAATGTGCATAGGAATCACCTGTGGGAAATGCAGATTAAAATGCAGATTCTAAATCATTAAGTCTGAAGTGGGGCCTGAGAATCTGATTTCTACCAAACTCTCCAATGATGGGACCAAGGTTGAGAACCACCGTCTAAAGAAATGTTGCAACAGCACGTGGCCACAGCCACCCACGAGTGTCTGAACACTGAAGGGAGAGGGAATCAGAGCAGCATTTGTAAAGCTTCCCCAATTCATATTTAAGACCTGCTACAAAGTAGTGTTTAAATGCAACATTTATTTTTTATATTTTCTTATTACAGAAATGATGAGTGGTATTTGTGGACACAAGGCTAACTCACATCCTAACACTTTGGCTGACATTCACACTGATTTACAGTGCCAGGGGCTAAAGGTTTGATAATATCCCAGCATCCTACTGCACAAACAGCTAAATTAAACTCAATACCCAAGACCTGTGTGATTAGAATAATGAACTATTTCAATCTACCTCGAAGACCTGTCAGTGGGGGGGAGTATTGTAGGAGCAGGAAGAAGACAAATTTGGGAAGCAGAAACTATTTCAAAAATAAGTCCTACCAACTGTTTACATATCAGATAAATTGTTGTTTGGGATGGTGAGAAATTTGCTGTTTCAATTTGCCTTAAAGTTTGATGGATTTTTGCCCTAGAGGAAAACTTTCTCTTTTCTCATTTGGAGAAACTGGGCAAAATCTTGTTATAGTCAACACCATATTCCTTTGTATTCCCATGTCCAAATTCTCCATCCCACCCCCAGGCACTGGACAATCTTGGGAAGGGTTGTGGACCAACAATGCTGCCAACCCCAGACTTTGTCATCTTCAGAATGATAAGCTAAGATTGCACAGTGCTTTATGGTTTAGAAAGCAATTTCACTTATATTATCTTATTTGATCCTTATGACTCTCCTTTAAGCCAGATAATATTATCTCCATTATCAGTTTTGGAGAATTTATATGATGTGTCCAGGGTCATACTGAAAGTGGCAGAGCTCGAAGGCAAAACCATCTTTTGACCAGTTATTTATTGCTCTTTCCACAAAAATATATCTGACCTTATCCTAGAAAGGTATCTTTTCAATCCTGGACTCACATTAGAAGCTTTTAAAAAATACTGATGCCCAGGTTCTATCCCAGATCAATTAAATCAGAATCTTTGGGATGGAGACAAAATTCATCTGCATTAAAAAAAAATTCTGAGAGTGATTCTAACATGCCTCCAAAAGTGAGAAATCACTTCTCGGGAAGACGTTGTGGGAACTGCTAGAGGAAATTTTTTTTTTTTTTTTTTTTTTTTTTTTGTCAAAAGGAAGGTATCTGTTTATGTAGGGCTAGATATTGTCGTAGTACTTGGGTCTTTTTTTTTTTTTTTTGCGGTATGTGGACCTCTCACCCCTGTGGCCTCTCCCCTTACGGAGCACAGGCTCCAGGCGCGCAGGCTCAGCGGCCATGGCTCACGGGCCCAGCCGCCCCGCGGCACGTGGGATCCTCCCGGACCGGGGCACGAACCCGTGTCCCCTGTATCAGCAGGCGGACTCTCAACCACTGCGCCACCAGGGAAACATGTACTTGGTTCTTTGTATGTGTGATTTCTGGCACATCTCTCAAGGTCTGGCAGAGTGGGGGAAAGAAACCAAAGTTCCAGCATCCCTATTATGGGTCAGGTGCTGTGTTGGTCATTTAACTGCCCTACACCTCAGTGAGATTGGTATTACTACCTCATTTGACAGAGGAGGGCACTGAGACATACCAAAGTTAAGTAATTCTTTCAAAATCATGCCACTTGTAAGTATCAGGGTTGGGATTTAACCTACATCTGTCAATGCCAAAGCCTAAGTGTGTCCCACCATGTAGCTGGTTCTAAACCCTGGCTGACATTTGCAGCAACATGGATGGACCCAGCGATTATCATACTACGTGAACCAAGTCAGACAAAGAAAGACAAATATCACATGATATCATTTATACGTGGAATCTAAAATACGACACAAATGAACTTATTTATGAAACAGAAACAGACTTATGGACATAGAAAACAGACTTATGGTTTCCAAATGGGAAAGGGGGAGGGAGGAATAAATTAGGAGTTTGAGATTAGCTAAAACAAACTACTGTCTACAAAGTAGATAAGCAACAAGGTCCTACTGTATGGCATAGGGAACTATATTCAATATCCTGTAATAAACCATAAGGGAAAAGAATATGAAACAAACAAACAAACAAAAAACCCCTGCTGAGAGTCTGATTACCTGGACTGGAGTAAGGGCAAGACATTGGTATATTTCAAAAGCCTCCCAGGTGACCCTAATTGGTAGTCAAGGCTGAGAATCACTGCCCCGCACTATTCCGCCTTTGCAAAGTGCTTAGAGTACATTTGTTGAACTTGAAAGATATTGGGGAAGGGCTACGTCAATCCCCATCCCTCCACCCCAAGTTAGGAGGGATAAAGACTTTCATTCCACAGAGAACACTTTTTTTTTTTTGCGGTTCGCTGGCCTCTCACTGTTATGGCCTCTCCCGTTGCGGAGCACAGGCTCTGGACGCGCAGGCTCAGCGGCCATGGCTCACGGGCCCAGCCGCTCCACGTCATGGGGGATCCTCCCGGACCGGGGCACGAACCGGCGCCCCCTGCATCGGCAGGTGGACTCCCAGCCACTGCGCCACCAGGGAAGCCCAGAGAACACTTTTTAGAATAGGAAATAGAATAGGAAATCTAGTCACATTAATTGTCAAGACTTTCTTGAGAATTTGTGCCCAAGGGCCTGGGTACCTCAAGGGTGGCTGGGCAGAGGGAGGTGGCACAGAGGGGGTAGGGGAAAGTGCAGAAAATTGAGCTGGGGGTCACAAAGACAAACTTGGACATCTTTACAGTTTTCCCTGGAGTCAGTCTACTCTAGGAAGCAGCCAAGTCTTGCTAAGCAGATGTGATAATTTAGACCAAACTGTATAGGGAATAGCCCTGTGACTGGGAGATCATTAAGGGGTTTAGGAAACACCTTATTAACTCCCTGAATCCTGGCATGATCTCTGGGAGAATGGATTTGGATATTGAGGGAAATACAGCAGATTTTCCCCTTGGATTGGGTGCTGGCTCCACTAACCTTCAGTGAGCCCCACGTGCACAAGCAACACTGCATGGGTTTCAGTCTCAGGGAAAGTCATTCTCAGGCACTGCCACTGCTTCCAAAAGCCATAGCCAAGTCATCATTGTTATTTAAGATTACAATTAAGTGCTTCAGAATTACCCCTGTGAGGGGTGGGGTGGGAGAGACTTGCATCTCTCCGCTAGTATTCCGACCATGTTAGAAGAAAACACAGTATAAATTTCTACATCAATGTTTGAAATTTGTCCAAAGGCAAAATTCTTTTTATTTATTTTAGTTTTGGTTGCATTGGGTCTTCGTTGCCGGACGCAGGCTTTTTCTAGTTGCGGCGAGCGGGCTTCTCACTGCGGTGGCTTCTCTTGCTGAGGAGCACGGGCTCTAGGCACATGGGCTTCAGTAGTTGTGGCATACGGGCTCAGTAGTTGTGGCTCGCGGGCTCTAGAGTGCAGGCTTAGCAGCTGTGGCGCATGGGCTTAGTTGCTACACGGCATGTGGGATCTTCCCAGACCAGGGATCGAAACTGTGTCTCCTGCATTGGCAGGCGGATTCTTAACCACTGCGCCACCAGGGAAGTCCCCAAAGGCAAAATTCTTAGTCAATTGCCTTCAACTGGTTGCTCTCAACCTTCATTGAACCTGAGACTCCAGCCTTTCAATAACAGACTGAAGGTCACAGCTGAGTGACACCAACCTGGAGAAAGGAAACCTTAAGATCTAGATTAGACTGGGTCCAAATGAATTTGTTTTGGGCCAAAGATTATATGCTGCTTAAGCAGAAGATGAGTTATTGCTTCAGTTAGACATTGTGAGTCTCCTAAGCCAACATTTCAGGAAGGTCCTCTAACCTCTGTTAATGATGTTTGAATTGAATCCAAGAAGTGTTAATTGAAGGAATATTGAACTAGAAGATTCCAAGTGTAGTAAAGCAGAGTCCTCACCATGTGTTCATCAAACATTAATCAAGCTGTTACTATGTGCCCGGTTCTGGCCTAAACATGGGGGTATGAAGATAAGTAAGCTGCTGCCTCCATCCAAGAGGCCCACGATATTTCCTCAGCCTCACCAGAACAGTAGGAGCAGTATTTCCACATCCATCGTACAGATCAAGAGAAAGAGAAGAGAGGCAACTGGCGTGGGCTGTCCACTGTGTTAGCTCTCCACTGCTCCCTCTTCCTGCAGACCCAAGACACACAAGGAAGCAGACTGTAATAAACCCAGCCTATGGGTACCTCCTGACAATGAGAGGGTTTAGCCACAGCACCGTTTGGAGCTCTTGAAGGTAGTGATAATACTTGCCGACTTCTTCTGTGCAGTTCTGCAGTTCACTTTTTTTTTTTAAATTTTTATGGGAGTATAGTTGCTTTACAATATTGTGTTAGTTTCTGCTGTACAGCAAAGTGAATCAACTATATGTATACATATATCCCCTCTCTTTTGGATTTTCTTCCCATTTAGGTCACCACAGAGCATTGAGTAGAGTTCCCTGTGCTATCAGTAGTTATCTCTTAGTTATCTCTTTTATACATAGTATCAATAGTGTTTATATGTCAATTCCAATCTCCCAATTTACACCCCCCCAACTTTCCCCCTTGGTATCCATACGTTTGTTCTCTACGTCTGTGTCTCTCTTTCTGCTTTGTAAATTTTTTCAGATTCCACAGATATGTGTTAATATATGATATTTGTTTTTCTCTTTCTGACTTACTTCGCTTCTTAAGGAGGAAGGGGAAGAGGCTCACTCTGATATAAGGACCCCTTATTTGGTCTCTTAAAACCACAGAGACCTTTTTACGGATCCTAAGCCTTACAGGCACTGGTTGGGTCGTTTCACCTAGATGAGGATAATACATTATAGCAAGAGGAAATCTACCACTTTCCCTTTTTTCCATCATTATAACGTAACTCACTTAACTGGGGCAAGAATGCTGGGTCTTGACCTTCCACTCAACAAGACACAGAGTAGGACTCCATCAGGCCAAAGGGAGGGTAAAGTAGGAAACATTTGGGGCCTGGGCATTAACCAGATCACTAGTTGGGGGTGAGCCAAAGACCCATGAGAGTGGGATATCAGTGGACAGGAACAGACAGAAGTCAGGTGACTCAAAAGTCTAGGCAAGAACCAAGGAGTGAATGGGTGAATTTTCTGGTCAGAAATAGACTAAAAGCGAGAGGGCAGGGGAATCACTAAGAGCCAAGGCACTCCTAGCTGTCAAGGTCAGGGTCAGACTAGGAGTTCTGAGAGGTGAGGAATCTTGGCAGGAGTAAGGTCAACGTTTGGGTGGGTATATGTGCACAGATGGGAGCCAAGAGGTGAGAAAGGAAGGTAGCTGGTTAGGGCAGAGGAAAGTAGAGGCTATAGGTTCTTAGGAAGCTGTTTCTATTCATTAAAGCAGAATTAATCCTTCCGTACATATTCTTAGCCTTATTGTTGGATTTATGTGTGTGTGTATATATATATATATATATATTTATATATATAAATGTTGCTTTCCCAGCAGACTTTGAGGCTTCCAGGGCAGGGGCTGCAAACTGGCTTACATAGGTTTGGCACACAGTAGGTGTTATTGGCTTTACGTGATTCCTAATGCAAGTTTCTTTACTGACCCCCTGAGGTTTCCACGTGGATGCCCAAACATATAGAAGTGACATCTCTACAATTACCCAGGTCCTTTCTGCCACCGTGTCTCTGACACAAGGGTCATACTGGCTTGCAAAACAGTGGCATAATGTTCCATCAAAATATCCTAATGAAGTAATATTTATCGAGAACTGCGGCAGCCTTGGCTTTGTGCTTATGGTGCTAACCTTAGTCAAAGTTATCATCAGTGCAGCTGATTTTGTAAAACCAGCCCCAAAGATGCATCTCTTCTCATCCCACTGGTTATGAGCTGTTCTCTGGTAGCTCCTGGCATTCTGCTCCAGTTCTCTTATTTGAGTTTTTCTTCTGGGCTGTCAATCTTCTAAAGAGACATGACATTTATTCTTCCTAATTCCCCAAACACTGTGATACAGTGAAAGCACTCTTATTGGCCGTTCTGTCTTTATAGTTTTTGTGAAGAAGGGAAAAAAGGGTGGGAGGGTAGAAAAAAGGAAACGATCAGGGGCGCATCAAGGGAGAAAAGCAAAAGAAAAAAATAGAAGGGTGAGGGAAAGTAAGAAAAAAAATAATATAAATTTGTTGACAGTTTGAGTTTTGCCTTATTCAGAAAGCAGTTTAATCCTTCAGTTTCTCTTTCAAGCTAGTCCCCTGTCAGAACTTGAAACAACATCTTTTCTGCCTGGGATACAAGCTGTAGGAAACTGAAAAGACACAAAGACACCTACCTAGATTCTTTTCCTACTTAGGGTGTATGTGTGTGTGTGTGTGTGTGTCTGTCTGTCTCTCTGTCCCTTAGTAGGGCTATGGCAACCACTTCTGAGTTTGAAAACCACAGATGAATTCTCTCTTCTCTTCCCGAAACACAGACTCTGCTTGTAGTTTGTTTTTTCACTGTGATGGCTTAGTGGATAGTACAGAGGACAGTAATTCAGCTATTTATTTTCAGGCCATTGATCAGCCAGGGGGCGAGGGAAGGGAGATATTTAACTTTCTTATTTCTCTGATTGCTTTGGAATTTTGAAGAAAGAAAAAACATTGTCCTTTTTCCTCTCTATCCTCCTGAACTCCCGGGATCCCGTCTTCTCCTTTTTCTGCTTTCTGCCTATGAGTGGCTGGCCTTTGTGTCCCAATTCCATGCCCTGTTCCACTAGGAATTGTGCCTCCCCACAGGACGAAGCCTTCTTTTCTGTTGACTCAAACAGGCACCACCAGGCAGGTCTTTCTAGCATCCTCTTCAGTGAGTCTTTTAGTGATGCTCCTGACAAAAGATGAAATAAAAAGCTGAAACCTCAGGGCCTAGGAAGAAAAGAAGCAAACTTCTCAACAGTGGGATCTATAGCTGTCAGAGCATTAGTGTCTGTGTTTATGACTGTGTGTGTGTGTGTGTGTGTGTGTGTGTGTGTGTTGGGGGAGGATGTGGTGACAGAGAATGAGAAGGAGGCCGAGCTTGGATTTTCCTGAGGCTTATTATTTTCCCCGGTGGTTTAAATTCTGCCTCCCTGCCCCCACCTGGAGTGGCCGTCTAACCTTCCCTACCTGCCCTTCCTAGCTTCCTTCCCTCGCTCCACGATGAAGGTGAGGTAAGGGGAGGCTACAAATACCATGTCACATGGAAAACTCTTCAGTGGATGTTGAGGTGACAGGAGGTGACACAGGGAGAAAGCAGAGGGAGAAGGGAGGGTTGGGATGGGATTACGAGCATAGGTTTCAGACCCAAGCCTAGATCTGAATGCCAAGGTTAGCACACAATAGCCATGTAGTCACTTAGCTTCTCTTGTTGCAGCACTGACGTCTGTAAATGGGAATATAATAGATTACGTATCCAGAGCAGTTAGAACGCTGTATATTTAATAAAAGCTCAATAAATATAGATATCATTAGCATTTACTGCCTGGAGGGCAAAAGCTTTGAAGGAGTGGTTTTTATTTGAAGACCCATGAGCAATGTTTCAAAGGAGTATGACGTACACTAGCCACATGTGCCCTTCACTCTTCTACCACTTCTGTGCGCAAACGAGGGAATAGGCGGATGGGTCGCTTCCCTGTGAGAGGACTTCAGGGAGGTCTAGGGGAGAGGCAGATAAACAATCGTCAAGAATTCCTTTAAAAAAAATCATGCCTTTATCTCACCTTCAACTAGATGACCCTCTAGGTCCTCTAAAACCTAGTTAATCTACAAATAAATGCTGGGAAGGGTGCAGAGAAAAGGGAACCCTCCTACACTGTGGGTGGGAATGTTAATTGGTACAGACACTATGGAGAAGAGTATGGAGGTTCCCTAAAAAACTAAAAATAGGGCTTCCCTGGTGGCGCAGTGGTTGAGAATCTGCCTGCTAATGCAGGGGACACGGGTTCGAGCCCTGGTCTGGGAGGATCCCACATACCGCAGGGCAACTAGGCCCGTGAGCCACAACTACTGAGCCTGCGCGTCTGGAGCCTGTGCTCCGCAACAAGAGAGGCCGCGATAGTGAGAGACGTGTACACCGCGATGAAGAGTGGCCCCCACTTGCCACAACTAGAGAAAGCCCTCGCCC
Organism: Pseudorca crassidens; assembly: GCF_039906515.1. Classification (NCBI taxonomy): domain Eukaryota; kingdom Metazoa; phylum Chordata; class Mammalia; order Artiodactyla; family Delphinidae; genus Pseudorca; species Pseudorca crassidens. Next base: position 70,331,362 of record NC_090304.1, on the reverse strand, counting down.
AGAAACGAAGACCCAACACAGCAAAAATTAATAAATTAATTAATAAACTCCTACCCCCAACATCTTCCAAAAAAAAAAACTAAAAATAGAACTACCATATGATCCAGCAATCCCACTCCTGGGCATATAAGCTGGAGAAAACTCTAATTTGAAAATATATGCACCCCTATGTTCATAGCAGCACTATTTACAATAGCCAAGACATGGAAGTAACCTAGTGTCTATCAACAGATGAATGGATAAAGAAGATGTGGTATATTTATACCATGGAATATTACTCAGCCATAAATAGAATATCATGCCATTGGCAGCAACATGGATGGACTGAAGGTTATTACACTAAGTGAAGTAAGTCAGACAGAGAAAGACAAATACCATATGATGTCACTTATATGTGGAATCTCAAAAATGATACAAATGAACTTATTTAAAATACAGAAACAGACTCACAGACATAGAAAACAAATTTATGGTTACCAAAGGGGAAAGGGGGTGGGGGAGGGATAAATTAGGAGTTTGGGATTAACAGATACACACTACTATCTATAAAATAGATAAACAACAAGGGCCTACTGTATAGCACAGGGAACTCCAGTATCTTGTAACAAGCTACAATGGAAAAGAATCTGAAAAAGAATGTGTGTGTGTGTGTGTGTGTGTGTGTGTGTGTGTGTGTGTGTAACTGAATCACTTTGCTGTACACCTGAAACTAACACAGCGTTGTAAATCAACTATACTTTAATAAAAAAAGAAAAATATATCTATATGAAAGTGAGGGTGGGTGAGGGGATGTTAGCACTGAACTAGCCTATTGGTACTGGGATCCTACCCTATGCCATTGTGCATACACTTTATCACATCCCCAAACAGTTCCTCTTCCTCACAGAGAGGACCAGCCAGAGGTGATTAGGTTCGAGGGAAATGGGAAGAGGATGGGAAAGAGCCCTGGGTGGGAGAAGGAGGTAAGACCCTGAATTGTGTTCACCACCCACAGCATAAAACTTTGAAGCCTATGGGCCTTAAATTAGTTGTTCTTCTACCCAGAGTTTCCTCATTAACCTGATGCTTTCCTCCTTGGAAGAAACCAAGACAGCTAGTTTAAGTTTTATGATTACTTTTATTCTGTCAATAGCAGTATCTCATATAGTGGAGGTTGCCGAGGACGCGCTTCATTTCTTGCTGGCCTTCACTGCTGAACTTGGCCGCAGAGGCTGTCTTCTCCTCCACCGCCTTGATGACTCCAGTGGCCACTGTTTGCCTCATGTCCTGCAGAGCAAAACAGCCTGGAGGAGGAAGGAAGAATGGGGTTTCTGTAAAGTGACACTGAAGGAGAAAGGCTCCTCGGCCTCCGTCAGAGGTGCTTCCCTTCCCAGGACTCAGCAGCCACCAGTCCCTGGCTCACCTAGAGGTGGGTACTCAGAGAATGTCTCCACACACATGGCCTGGCTGGGGACCATCTGCACTATGGCTGCGTCAGGACCTTGGGGTTGTCCTCCAGCTTCTTGCCTGAGCGCCGGTCAATCTTTTCCCTCAGTTCAGCAAGCTTGCAGGAGACGTGGGCCATGTGGCAGTCCAGCACCGGCATGGATCTGTCCCGGGTGATTCAAGACTATACCCTGGCGGGGAAGGAGGATGGAATTAGAAGAGATTGGATGGCACCTGTGATCTGGGGCCAACCCTCAACCAACCTGGGGCTTCCGCTGAACTGGGACTAATTTCTAAGAAGCATTTCCATCACCACCAAGCACCAAGGCCCTTGGCTTCCTGGGCACCTACCTGCACCACAAAGCTGCTGGCCTCTATGGGGGGTTCGTTCTTGCTGTCTCTGACCACGTTGCCATGTCAGATGTCCTTCACGGACACATTCTTCACGTTGAAGCCCACTTTGTCACTGGGCAGGGCCTCGGGCAGGGCCTCGTGGTGCATCTCCATAGACTTGACCTCAGTGGTGACGTTGCTGGGGGCAACGGTGACTACCATGCCAGGTTTCAGGAAGCCGGTCTCCACACGGCCCAAGGGCACAGTGTCAATGCCTGTCCAATGGGAAGAAGGGCAGTCAGAAATATTCTAGATCCACCCAGTGAGAACTGGCTTCTGGGGGAGTCCCTTGGTCCTGGGGCTCAAGGACCAAGGCCACCTACAGGACTGGCTGTTTCTTCTGTGTATCAGATAATTTGGAAACGCTGGGGGCTTTACACTTTATCACAGCTCAGAAGTCAGGATCTGAACCCTGGCAAGTCCTGGCAAGTCCAGACCTCATTTTCAATTCCTTCATTCCTCAAGAAGCCCTGTCGCCTCACCTCCAATCTTGTACACGTCTTGCAGAGGCAGCCTCAGGGGCTTGTTGACAGGGCGAGTGGGCAGGAGGATGCAATCCAGAGCTTCCAGCAGTGTCACCTGGGTGGCGTTTCCCTCCTTTCGCTCAACCTTCCAGCCCTTGAACCAGGGCATCTGCGGGAGGATGCAGAACGTAGTGGAGGTGAGCCTGGGGCATTGCTCTCAGCACACCCACCCCAGGGCCAGGACCAGGACCAGGACCCACTCCGCCCGCCCGCAGACCCGGTCCGCACTCACGTTGCTGCTGGGCTCTAGTATGTTGTCGCTGTGCCAGCCCGAGATGGGCACGGAGGCCACGGACACAGGGTTGTAGCCAATCTTCTGATGTAGGCGCTCACTTCCTCCGTGATCTCCGGGAAGCGCGCTGCGCTGTAGGCGGGCTCGGTCGAGTCCATCTTGTTGATGGCCACGATCAGCTGCTTCACGCGCAAGGTGAAGGCCACAAGCGTGCGCTCGCGGGTCTGCCCGTTCTTGGAGATGCCCGCCTCGAACTCGCCCACGCCGCCGGCCACGATAAGCACTGCATAGTCGGCCTGCAGGACACAGACACTACGGGGTCAAGGGCTTAGTTAGGGGAGGGGGCGCCGGCCGGGCTGGGAAGCCTGCTAGAGTTTCGGGCAGTCCCGGGTCCCTTGGGAAAGCTCGGGGACGGGATGCTCCCCAGAAGTTGATAAGTTCGTGGGTCCCTTGGTTCCTATTGTGCACAGAGGTCCCGCCTCCCAGTCAAACTCTCACCTAGTCCCATAAATGAGCTTGTAGTTCCTTCCTCCCAGACGGACCCCAAGTGATCTACTTGTCTAGGTGTCAGAAAACCTGGTCCCTGCCCCAGCCTGAAAGGGGGCCCGTATCTGAGCCTCACAGAGTCTGTCCTCCTCTGGTTCTTTCAGAATTGATGATTGGCATGGATGAGGAAAACCTTCTGAGGCTTATGATACCCTCCTTCCCAGAGTCCCAGAAATAAAGCCTGAGTTTCCTCCCTTCCTCTGCGCCTGCCCCGCCCCCATCCGAAAGGGAGGGCCCTGGGAACAAGGGCTGCTTTACCTGGGAGGTGCCCATGATCATGTTCATGGGGCATCGATGATGGTGATGTAGTACTTGCTGGTTTCAAACTTCCACAGGGAGATGTGGATGGTAATGCCACGCTCTCTCTCTGCCTTCAGTTTGTCCAACACCCGGGCGTACTTGAAGGAGCCCTTACCCATCTGGGGAGGGGTGGGGAGTGAGTAGAGCACATCGATGGCCAGCAGACTGACCTACCCCAGGGAATTCTGTGTCGCCTTAGACCTCATAGCGCACCCTGCTCTCTGCGCTGGACCCACCGAGAAGCAGGACATCCATCCCCCCAACCCCAGCTCCTAGAGGCCAACATCGCACGTGGGTACCTTACCTCGGCTGCCTCCTTCTCAGACTTCTCGATGGTCCTCTTGTGGATCCCCCCACACTCGTAGATGAGATGCCCGGCGGTAGCGGACTTGCCAGAGTCCACGTGGCCGATGACAACGATATTGATACGGGTCTTATCTTTGCCTATGGTGGCGGGTTCCTTCCTTCAGTCACTGCTAGAGGGGAGCACGGGGCGGGTGAGGCCACAGCGTTCCAGGCCTGCCTCTCTCCTCCCCTCCCCTCCACTCTGCTCCTGCCCAGCACCCCGCTCCCCACTTCACAGCCTAGCCCGGAGCCTGGGACATGGTAGTGTCAACTGAAAAGTAAAAGACTTGCCAGGCTCACGCCCTGGCAAGAGTCACGATCCCAGGGCCATAGCTGGTACTTCCAAGCAGTCCTGGCCCATCCATCCTTTCTCCTGTGCAAGACTCCGCAGAACATGTTGGGCATTCCCCACCCCTCCCATCCCTCCACCCCACCGCACTCCCCAGCCCCCGCCCACTTCTTTTACAAGAAACCCTGACACTGTGTAATTTGCAGTTTGTCCCCTGCCCCCTGCAAGTCCCTACCTCCAGAGAAAAAGGAACTAAGTCGATCCAGCAAGAGCTGCAGCAGCTGTGATGATAGTCAACAGCTGTCTTGCCTCCTGCTTTTATAAACCTAGCACTGGACCTTCCAAAGCTGACACCAGAGCTGGAACTGGTTTAGGAAATGCTACTCCCTCCCCCAAACTCAATTTCACAGACTTCTTCTCTGACCGATTGGATATTCGGATGAAGAGATGGTGGGTGACTAATGTTCAAAGAGCCCTATTTACACTAGCCAAGACATGGAAGCAACCTAAATGTCCATCGACAGATGAATGGATAAAAAAGATGTGGTACAATACAATGGAATATTACTCAGCCATAAAAAAGAATGAAAAAGTGCCATTTGCAGCAACATGGATGGACTTAGAGATTATCACACTAAGTGAAGTAAGTCAGACAAAGACAAATATCATATGACATCACTTATATGTGGAATCAAAAAAATGATACAAATGAACTTATTTGCAATACAGAAACAGACTCACAGACATAGAAAGCAAGCTTATGGTTACCAGAGGGGAAGGGTGGGGGAGGGATAACTTAGGAGTTTGGGAATAACAGATACACACTACTACCTATAAAATAGATGAACAACAAGGTTGGTATGGCACAGGGAACCATATTCAATATCTTGTAATGACCTATAATGGAAAAGAATCTGAAAATAATATGTATAACTGAATCACTTTGCTGTACATCTGGAACTAACACAACATTGTAAATCAACCGTACTTCAATTTTAAAAAAGCCTGTTTAAAAAATGTGATGCAAAATCCAAAATGTGTAAGAGGATTTATACATCCCCATCCCAGTCTCTCAGCTCCTCTCCCCAGAGACCACCACCGCAACCATTTTCTTATATATTCACATGTATTCTAAATGTTTTGGCCTCCAAAACCCCATTTCAGAATATCCCCTTGTCCTTTAAGACTGCATTAAAAACTAACTTTACATATGCTCTTTTATACTTTTTTTTTTTTTTTTTTTTTGCGGTACGCGGGCCTCTCACTGTTGTGGCCTCTCCCGTTGCGGAGCACAGGCTCCGGACGCGCAGGCTCAGTGGCCATGGCTCACGGGCCCATCTGCTCCGCGGCATGTGGGATCTTCCCGGACCGGGGCACGAACCCGCGTCCCCTGCATCGGCAGGCGGACTCTCAACCACTGCACCACCAGGGAAGCCCTCTTTTATACTTTTGGGGGGAGAACTTCCAGGGCTGTCATATCCAATGTGAAAACCTGGAGCTGCAAGCCAGGGGTGGGGGGTGGGGTGAAGCAGCAGAGCGTCCCCCGCCCCTCCCCCTCATGCCCTCCCCCTCCCCTCACCCTCACCCTTCCCCTCCCCTCCCCCCCGACCCCGCCCCTCCCCCGACCCCGCTCCCCACCCCCCCCGCCCCCCCCCACCATGCGCTAGAATGGCCTTGCTCACTTGCTCTCCCTTAGGGGACATTTGCTTTCCACGTCAGATCCCCGCCCTCCCTGTAGCGCAGACCACAGTGAAACAAGATAATGCTGAATTACACTAATACAGTGTGATTACCAGAAGAGAGAGAAGAGCATACACGCTCAGGAGTTAATGACAGAGAAACGGACAGAATGTTTCCTTCTGTTTAAGAGCCTGGAGAAAAGGCCTGTAAGGCCAGGAGGAAACGCTCAACTAGAAAGTAAAAGGGTACCAGGGGACAGTGGGTCACCCACATTGGTGACCACAAAACTGAAAAAGTAAGTGCTTTTTCCTCTTCTGTTGCTCCCAAACTATCTACTGATCTTATATTCTTGCCAAAAGCAACTTCATTCCTTCTGCGTTCCACGTGACATTGTCCTGGTCCGATAGTACAGCCTTTGTTGTCGACTGTTGATTTTGCAGAGAAGCCCTCACAGGGCTGCCCAGCCCCAGTTTTTATGGTGTGGTCTGATTTCACTGATTTTATAAGGTCAACTCATTACAGGCAAGTTGGGGTGCCCCAGAACAGACAAGTAGGCTGCTAAGCCATTCACTTAAAATGACAGTAATAAAAATTTTAATAAAGTATCAATATTTGCACCATGGTTTATGATCGCTTTTAATAAGCAATTCTGCGGTGATCTTCAAATGATTTTCTTTAATAGATGACCTCCCTGTTGTCAGATCTGATCTTGACTCAATGTGATTACGCTACCCCATCACATGTGTGCTGGAGTTAAAAAGCCTCTTGGCTGAGTTCCACAACTGAACTCAAGAATCAGACTCCTGGGACTTCCTTGGTGGTGCAGTGGTTAAGAATCCACCTGCCAATGCAGGGGACACGAGTTCGAGCCCTGGCCCAGGAAGATCCCACATGCCGCGAAGCAACTAAGCCTGTGTGCCACAACTACTGAGCCTGCACTCTCGAGCCCGCGAGCCACAACTACTGAAGCCCACGCGCCTAGAGGCCATGCTCCACAAGAGAAGCCACCACAATGAGAAGCCCATGCTGAGAAACCCATGCACCACAACGAAGAGTAGCCCCCACTCGCTGCAACTAGAGAAAGCCTGCGTGCAGCAATGAAGACCCAACACAGCCAAAAAATAAATAAATTAATTAATTAAAAAAAAGGAATCAGACTCCTTATGGATTTTTATAAGTGGTGGTCACTTCTCTGCATGAGTTGGGATGGAAGTTGTGGGTGATTTAAATTGTAGAATTAAAACCCACTTAAGTAAATGACTAATTTAGGTCCTCCAAAATCTATTTCCAGGCCAGAATTACCTAGATTCTGGACAACTGGACAACTGGACAACTACTGAGTAGTTACTCAGTATACTTTCAACTTTATATTCTGCTCTTTAGACATTAACTTATTAAGCCACAAAAAGTTCTTAAAAACGGGTTGTGTTAAGTAATCAAAAGGCTTTATTCACTCTTCAAGACTCAGTTTCTTCATCTCTAAGATGGGGGTGATAATAACTTATTTCTCAGAGTTATATACAAGGCACGTGTATATGTATCTGTATCTTATTTAAAGAAGATCTTGTATACTAAGTGCCTAGCATAGTGGTGTCTGATGTGTTAGCTATTATTATAATTGCCAAACAGCAGCCCCCTCTAAGATTTTCCCAGAGTTCCTCAGTCTGATGTGTAAAAACAGTAGGCTCGGTTTGGTGCTTCCCTATTTTGACGTATCTTTGGCACACTTTACAGGAACCTGCAGATCATGCAGGCAGCATTTACTCAGATTGCGTCTACCATTAAATGATGTTCCCCATGGAGTTCCTTTGTGGAAGTTCCTTTTTTTTTTTAGTTCTTCTTTACTTATCAATACTCATTGACATGAATCTTTTACAGAAAGGGCTTAGATGGGGAATGGAATGTTCTGTTTACTAGAAGATGAACTTAAAATTAACTCTGAAGCCTCTTTTGTCCAGATCTTGTTGAAAATATTTCCAAATGAACAAATTCCTTTTTCTGCCCTCAGTTCCATGAACATACAAAGTTCATCTTTCTGTGATGATAGGAACTCTTGGGGTGCCTGGGTTGTCACTCTGAATGCTGGCTTTTATCATGCAGGCCTGAAAAGGTAGAAGCTGAAAAGCAAGTGCTGGTCACCTTTGCCCTGTGCCAAAGTTGGTACCAAGAGTAACTTTTCACTGGGTTTACGAGAACTGTGTCTTATACGGTTTTATATTGTAGACACTTGATAAATGTTTGTTAAATAAATGATAATTGCATCTTTGTTCCCTCAGATCCTCAGTCCCTCCCGCCACCTCTCTTTTCCATCTTTCCACAAAATATTTAAGGTAGCTTATGAGGACTCCTAAAACATAAAGAATGGAGGCAACATCACTTAAGGATAAATCAGTCTCAGCCACTTCTTCCCTTTCCTCTTGCTGCGGCCTAGTTTGTGCTGGGGTGGACCCGGTTCTGCTGCCACTGCCGACTGGACCAGGAATTGGGGAGTGGGGTGGGCAAAGTATTGCCTGGACAGAGCTAATCAGACTCTCTCCTGGGAGAGAGACTATTCTCAGCGTCAGTGTGATGGTATTTTCTTCCAGACACCCTCCCTTCTTGGTTTAGTTAGTTTGAGTAGATTCTGTTTCATCTATTTAATGAATGAATGAATGCATTTATTTGTATATAAAACAAATTTTTTAGTGGTTTCTGTTCTTAACAACAACAACAAATCCCTGACTAAAGCTGACCCACAGCTTGGCTGCAAGCTTTCTACAGGATGTTCAAAGTCAGGAAACGTAGAGCAAGCTTATTTTTAGACAATAGATCAGTTACTTTTTCAAATCATATGCTTCCCCTCCGGACATCTTTGCAAGTAAAGTACCTCTAAATTTTAAGCAGTGGGTCTAATGGTTAATCTGAAAAACGTACAATAAATATAAAACGGAGTGGCAAAAATAAAAGTTTCAAAACACAGGGAAGATAATGTATTTGTTCTTTTTTTCGGATTAACAATCTGAAATTCCGTGGTGCATTTATTTTGGACACATCCATATTAGTCAGCATATTAGTCAGTTAGTTAAAAGTAACTCACACGCTGTTTAAAAATAAGTTTAACCTACATTCCCAGACTTTTCAGACATCCTGTGGCACCCAATGCGAACACAAAAACTTCACCACTATATAGTTGAGAGTGTCACGATATAAAACAGAATGTAACCGCGCAAGTAGTGATAATCTACTCTAAGGCAGATTTATCCTAGATTTTATCCTAAATATAAAATCTGGATTTATCCTAAATATCCTCATAAAAATCTCACCGTTTAACAGAGTGAACAACACCCTCAGCTGCATCTTTACAACAGCGGAACGCAAATTTTATGGTATCGTTTCTTGTAATATCTTCCAATACTGGCAGATGGTGTTACCTCCAAGTGCAATTCAGGAAAAACGCACTTTGAGGGCAGAGGAGACAGTGGGCACCAATCACCCTTTTTGGCCTTGCTTCAGCCCAGCTTGCCATCTTTTGTTCAATTCGTTTCAAGACATATGTATTGAATACCTATTATGTATACTGTGTAAATTGGAAAAACCTACAATTTTCCCTTCTCCTGTGAGTCCTCGTTACTTTCACACAGCTGACACTTCTGGTCACCAAATGTATGGGGTTTCCACCTCAACAAGTAATTCTCTGTAGGACACCAGCAGGGTGTTCTATACAATTTAACTCAATATTTAACCCTATCCCTCTGGAGATGGTGTCAGATCCCACAGGCTGAGGGCTCAGTCCCACAAGAATGTTCCCATCCTCCTTCAGATGCCTAACACAAATAGCAGGTCCCCACGTTATCCACAACTTCTGTCTTGGCTACTAATTGGAGGTTCCCACGCCCCCCTCCTCAGGTTCAATTACTTTGCTAGAGCATCTCAGAACTAAGGGAAACACATTTACCAGTTTATTAAAGGATATGATAAAGGATACAGTTGAACAGCTAGATGAAGAGGTACAAAGGGTAAGGTCTGGGAGGGTCCTGAGCACAGGAGTTTCTGTCCCCATGAAGCTGGGGTGTGTCAGCCTCCTGGTATGGATGTGTTCACCAGCCTGGAAGCTCTCTGCATCCTATGCAATTGGGATTTCAATGAAACTTCCCCACGTAGATACGATCTATTATTGACTCCATTTCCAGCCCCTCTACCCTCCTTGGAGAAAGAGGAAGGGGCTAAAAATTCCAAGCTTCTAATTATGACTTGACCTTTCTAGTGCCCAGTGCCCAGCCAGGAGTCACCTCATTAGAACAAAACATAGTCCAAGTGCTCTGCTCTTATCACTTAGGAATTTACATGGGATTTAGGAGCCCTATGTCAGGACAGGGTCAAACACCAAATGTTAGAACAAAAGATGCTCCTAGGGTTCTTATCACTTAGGAAATTACAAGGTTTCAGGAGTCCTGGGTCAGGAGCCAGGGAAGAGACACCAATATATATTTTTATTATCTCAGGCTGTGCTAATTGCTAGGGATGCGTATGTTAATAAGGTAGAGTCACTGCCCGCATGGAGTTTACCATCTGGCAGCGATTAGAGACTGATTGCAACTGTGACAAATAAAACGCACCTCTTAGGTGCCAGGCCTTCTCCTGGACACTTTGCATCCATTATCTCTATTAAGTAGATCTTGTTATGCCCAGTTTAGGGTACTGCTGCTTAGGGAATTTGGGACATTCAGATTTGGGATTTGAATTCAAGTTTGCATGATTTGATAGTCTAGAATCTTACGCTATCCAACATGGCAGCCACTAGTCAGTCATGTGTGGGTATTTAAATTTAAAGCAATATATATTAGATGAAATTTAAACATTTAGTTCCTCAGTCACACTGGCCACATCTCAAGTGCTCAATAACCACATGTGGCTAGTGGCCACTGTATGGGACGGTGCAGATATAGGACATCTCCACTAGAACTCACAGAAAGTTCCCTTGGACAGCACTGGTCTAGACTCTTAAAAGTCTAGATGCAAGCTCAACTTCAAGATCCTATGCCCAGAACAGATTTCCAAACCCCAGGAGTCACTATAAGCAGCATTGTTTCTTTTCCCTGAGCCATCAGTAGAGAAGCTTCTGAATAGGAACTTACCCTGGCACACTTTTCCAATGTTGCTGTCTTGGACATGACCTTGATTTGGAGGTGGATCAGAGGTTCTGTTTGTAATGGGAAATGTGCACAATTTAATGAGATAATAAATCATACCCTTCAATGTGAAGCCTGGAACATAGTAGGCACTTGATAAATGCTAATATGATATTAAAGAGTGTGGAACGTGGAGTCACAATACTGGATTTGAGGCCCAGTTGATCACTTTCCAACCGTGTGGCCTGTACAAATCAATCAGTTTCTCTGAACCCTAATTTCCTTAATTATAACATGGAGATAATATCTGACCTTGGAGACTGTGAAGACCATGAGCTATCAGATATGAAAACACTCTGGTAAGTAAAGACTTTGTAAAGTAAGGTATTATTTTTGCCCTCCTTTGTGCCCTGAAAAAAATGATTAAAATAATAAATTCCTAATCACAGCTTGTTTACCTGTGCTTTGCCTCTTTTTCCTGAAAATGGAGGACAGAAAAGATATGGTTTATTGAGGGCCAGAATTACATGAGACTACTCAGGCTTTACTGCAGTAGAAAGAGGAAAGAAAGAATAGGGCAACAGCATGAGCCAGCATAAATCTTCACTAATTCCCTGATGGTCAGGGTTGCAGGCATTGCCCACGTGTCTGTGGAGCAGATGCTCTCCTGTGTCTTGCATTAGTGAGTCCAGGTAAGCCTCAGACAAGGGCTCCAAGTGGACCCTATTGACCACCTGTGACTGCCCAAGCGTTCATGCACAAGTCCTGGGGAGCAACGTGCCTCCGGGGCCTCTGTCCTCTCCCAAACAGAGCTGCGTCCTGAGGATGTCCAGGTGGCAGACTGCCAGACATGCAGGAGAAACAATCTACCTTAAATCCAGCTCTTTCCATCTTTCCATTCAGGGACTGAGGGTACCGAGGAAGTTTTAGCCCCCTTTTGAAAAGGCTTGTTAGGGCAATTCCTTTTTCTCCCATATCTGCAACCCATACATATAACCCCAAAGTCAAGATCCTCGCTGAAGGTCCCTGAGTCACCGAGATCATCATTTCCATGCTGCCCATGCTTCATCACCACTTCCCAGCTCTCACTTTGTTCTCTGCCTGCCCGCCAGGGCACAGGGCTCCCAGTAGGAAGTTGCCCCTTTGTGGGGCATCAGTGGAGGGGTACAAGTGGGTAGTGCACACACCCCCTTTACTGTCCAAACCCTTTGCTTCCCACAACATCATCACCCAAGAGTCAATGAATGGGTGTGTCAGACTTTACCAAACAGCTAGCTTAACTAGAGGGAATGATAATAAATGGGGGTGAGGGTGGGGTGAGGGGAAAGGGTCTTAAAGAAAAACCAAATGGCTGTCCTCAAAGTCAATGGTAAAGCATGTGCAGAATTCACCCTTCAGAGGGGAACCCTGGGCTGGGGGGACACACCCCAATTCCCAGCCAGGATCTCCATCCTCAGGTAGAGCATTCTTCTTCAAAGCTCAGAGCGTACAGAACCATCACCCTTTAATGGAAATCCTGCTGCCCACCCTTAGGAGTATTAAATAACAAAAATTCAACTGAGTAAATTTGAAGATTGAATTGGTTTTATTCGACGATTGATGAATCAGGCAACATTCCATCTAGCAATAAAAAAGGAGCTCCAATGAGTTGTAGAAAAGGGAGGTGGAGAGGGGCAGAAAAGGGAAACTGTTAGCCAAAAAGGCATTGTTTTAGGCAGGCTCGACCTCCTAAGGGGAACGGAAGGGACGTGTTGGGTGCTAACCAGGTAATTCCAGGTGGAATGGTTAAAGGTTACAATCTGGGGGGAGGTTGTAGCTGTAGTTAGGTTGGGTATTATGTTTTGGTTTGCTGACTTGGGACCTTAACACAAGTGACTTCATTTTGGGCCTGTTGTTTCTTTCTTTCTTTCTTTTTTTTTTTTTTTGCGGTATGCAGGCCTCTCACTGTTGTGGCCTCTCCCGTTGCGGAGCACAGGCTCCGGACGCGCAGGCTCAGCGGCCATGGCTCACAGGCCCAGCCGCTCCGCGGCACGTGGGATCTTCCCGGACCGGGGCACAAACCCGTGTCTCACTGCATTGGCAGGCGGACTCTCAACCACTGCGCCACCAGGGAAGCCCCTGTTGTTTCTTTTTAACAGGAGTTTTTCTGGCCCTAAGCGCTGGGAACACAGAAATCGCATCAGTACATTTCACAAAGTCTCTGAGTTGTACCAACGAGTCTCAAATGTAACAGAATAGTTTAGGATCGGCTTTAACTTGTCCTCTTCAAAGTCTCTTAGCTGAGGAGAGGTGCACATGGGCCTCTTCAGCTTTCTGGGTGATCCTAGATATAACTGTTAGGGCACTTGGACACACTGGCACACTAACAACACACACACATGCGCGCACGATACAATCTAAATCCATATTGAGGAAACGAAACATATTTCTAATCCGCAACAGGATCCACTGAAGTACTCTGGCCCATCGGTGAAATAAAATTATTTTGAAGGCAGGACTAGAAAATTTTTCAACATAAAATTCTCTCTCTGCTTGTTTGGGGTACTCCTCCTCTTTGGTGTGCACCGTGCATCTGATTTATACCTAACCAGACCTCCTTAGAAAACACAGGAATGCCTGCTCAACTGAAAAGAGCAACTTTCTCCTGGTGCAAGAAAGGTAACTCCTTAGGAGATAACACTCCTTTCTCAATCCTGTAAGGGGTCACGATGGCCCACTACCCACCTTGTACATGCAGATCTGGACTATATAAACTGTCAGTATGTTACTTTGATGTATAATCCTTTGTCTCGAAAATGTATATGACTGTTTTGACCTCTAATGGGTGAAACGGTCCTCAGAACTTTCTGAAAGACTGTCTCCCAGGTTATAATCCTCAGGTTGGCTCAATTAAGTTCTCTGTTTCTTTCTTAGATTGACTGTTAATTGATTTTTCGTTGGCACCGTAATAGAAGTAGAACATTACATTATTATGCAGAGTTTTGTCCATCTCTGTACGTTCCTTTTGCCATGCCTTCTTGGTGTAGGGAAAACTGTCCCATTTTGACCATCCACTACTTGGCTACTCAAAAATATCTTGTCAGGGCTTGAAAATTAAAGTTGTTTGTTCAGTTTTTACTTTTGGGGATGCGTTAGTTGGCTAGGGTGGCTATAACAAAGTACCACAGGCAGGGTGACTTAAACAACGGAAATTTATTTTCTCACAATCTGGACTCCGGAAGTCTGAAATCAAGGTGTCAGCAGGATTGGTTTCCTCTGAGGTATGTTTCCTTGACTTGTAGATTGCTGTCTTCTTCTGGGTATTCACATTGTCTTCCCTCTCTGTGTACATGTAAGCAGCTCTTTGCAACCCCATGCTCTACTCATCTCCAGCCCTAGCACACCTTTCAAATCTTTTAATCACACAATACTTTGCCTAACTTGTCGGTTCTTTCTGTAGATCAAAGAAGTAGAAATGAAGAATAAGTAATCAACAGATAACCAGATCTCTTCCCTAGCTTCCCCTTCAGTAATCTGGTGAACAAACTGTATGACCAAACTGTGAACAAGATAACATCTAGAGGAAGATCACGAGGAATCGACCAGCCTGCACACTGTGGGGGATGTCACCGACTCTGACTCCCTATCTCAATGATTAACTGAGATCACTTCGCTGTTTCCCTTCAAAAGCTTTCATGACCAAGTAGAATCTTCGGAGGTGGTTTTTGGGGGATGCTGAGTCCACCGTCTCCCCAGATAGCCGGCATTCTGATTAAAGGCACTTTCCCTTTCTACCATTTGTGAGTATTGATTCTGTAAGCGGTGAGCATCGGGGCCTGATTCGATAACATACCCATATCCTAATCTCTTCTTACAAGGACACCAGCCAGCCATATTGGATCGTGGCCCACTCAAATGACCACGTTGTTACTGAATTTGCTCTTTAAAGACCCCCATCTCCAAATACCGTTGCATTCTGAGGTTACTGGGGGTTAGGTTTTCAACATATGAATTCTGGGCAGGGAGTGGGTGGTAGGGGTAGAGACACAATTCTGCTCATAACAGGGGATGAGATTCAATTCTCGGGCTGGGTGTGTTTCAGCATGTTCTGAAATCTTTGTATTCTGAAGGAAGGCAGCAGGAGGTGCTGTCATCCCCCAGTCCTAGAGACCCCCAGGGGCACAGATGGGTTGCAAAGGAGGTGGGATTTCTCCGGTGTCTACACAAACAGCGAATTCACTCTACACAGCGCTGCAGGTCTACCCCTTGTTGTTACAGCAGCATACCACTGCATGCCTATTCTCAGAGGATGCGGGAAGATTCACCATGACCTCTAACATCAATTTAAACTCGGATAATGAGTTTTCCTCTCTCTCCTTTTTTTTTTCTGAAACAATGCTCTGCATACTATGACTCCTTAATAAAAAGTCTTGAACAGAAGCTATTGTGATAAGGCTTTGGAATCAAAAGGACCTGCCCCATGCAGAAGCTCCACCCCTCACTGTGTTCTCAGGGGCCATTCACTCAGCTCATTCCAGAACCAATTACTAAGCACAGACCATACCCCAGGCATGGTGCTAAGTCTGAGAGCCACAGAGATAAATAAGATCAAATTCCTCCCTCCAGGGGTCTAGTAGAGGCTGAGGGAAAGTAAACAAATGATTAGCACACAGCATATAATAAGGGTCATAAGAGCAGGCTGCAGTGGGAGTTCAGAGCCCTGGGGAGGGGGGTCAGGAGGGGAGGCCAGGGAAAGGTTCTCAGAGGCAATGACTGAGTGATCCCAAAGGAGCAAGAGAAGGTAACCAGATGGTGAGGGAGAGGAGCGTTCCAGTTGGAGGTGTGGTAACCATTCATAACATGGGGACAGGACCACCTAACTCAGAGAGCTCTTGTCAGAATGGATGGTGAAGAGTCGTATGTATAAGGTGTCCAGCCCAGTCCGTGATAGGTGCTGACCAAAGGTAGTTCAGGGGGCCCATTCTGCCCTTTGAACTCTTGTATTCTCTCCCCTCGTTTCTTCTTTGTGGCAAGGCCGATCTGGGACTTAGCAAGATCTCCCCAAGATCCATGTGAATTTAGGGTCTGGCGAAAATCATCCTTTCTCTGCTATGTCAAAATCACCCATAGTTTATGCATCTTAATTCCAGAAGTTGCAAGGGGATTCAGCCACCTTCTCGATGGAAAATAAGGGAGTCCAGGAATGCACAAAAAGAAGCACAGTGGAATGGTTTGAGAGTGCCGGTGCATGCCCCGAATTCTCCTCTGCGAGATCATTTCTATCACGGTAAATAGACTCTGTAATTAAAAATCACTAATGTTTCATGACAGCCTGCAACTGGATTTGGGGCACAAAGGCAAAGGTTGGGGGTGCGCTGATATGGGATGGGGACACCAAACACACAGATACTGTGCTGGGAAATGGTGTCATTCACTACAGGGCCATTCACTAACAAAAATTCTTCTCATTTATATACAGAAATAATGAGGCAAAGGAGCAGCTTTTAAAAAATAAAAAAGACAGAGAAGATAAGCAAAAAAACGAGGGATCATTTAGAAAGCCACAGTAACTTACCTGCCTGCTTTCCTTTTCTGGGAAGATTTTTATCTCTGCCTGCATTGTTGTAAATTACTTAGTAAAACTGAAGTCAAAATTGGTTTTCAGTTTCTTCCACCTCTGTTTGACCCCTGTGTAAACAAGAAACCACATGGGTTTCTTCATATTGTTAGCTGTGTAACAGCCCCCAAGAAACCAGGATTTCTGTTTCCAATTGACCGTGACCATGGGCTAACAGATCAGCGATGGCAGGGAATCAAAAGTAGGTTCCTGGTGCTGCCACGGAGGGGAGGGATTCTCCAGGCTTCCTGAGAGCAGGGCACCTGCTGGGTTAAGCAGAGCCTGTCCTTGGTACCCTTGCAAAGTGGCCAGAAGGAAGGGAACCTTGGAAGAAATCTAGTTCCATTCTCACCCTTGTAGGAATGAGATGTTTTCCTCCAGCCTCTGAGAAGGTCTGCATCCTGCGAAAATAAATTAGGCAGAAAATTACTTTTTGACAAACTTGACTGAGGCTGTGAAAGTCGTTCTAAGTTTGAAGAGTGATTGGAACTGAAGGGTTTTTAATTTTTTTTTAATGATTCTTTCTCTCTTCTTTCTTTTTTAAAAAACAGATTGCCCCAGGGGAAAGAATAGAATTCAGGTAGACGGTGAGTCCTTTTCTAGTGTGTCTGATTCTGATGGGGAGTTCTCATCTTCATTTGCATGTCAATACTCAGGGCCCTCTTAGATTTTCTAGGTATACTGGATCAGTCTGTCAAATTTTCTATTATTTCTCATTGCACGTGTATCATGTTTATGGATTAAGCAGCCTTTCCTACTAGTCTTGGGGGAATACGACCATCATATTTAAGCTGTTGTGTCTACAATGACTTGTTATCTATTGCTGGGTAACAAAGCACCCTAAAGCTTAGCATCTTAGCACAACCAAGATTTATTGTTTTCCTCAATTCTGTGGGCTGACTGGGCAGTTCTTCAGTCCCACATGGGTCACGCAGACGACTGCGTTCAGCTGGCGGATGGGCTGGGCTGGAAGGTCCATGAAGGCCTCTCTCTCATGTCTGGGGTCTGGGTGCTGACAGTCAGCTGAGATAGCTCTGCTTTCCTCCATGTGGTCTGTCTCTGCACACGGTCTCATCCTCCAGCAGGATAGCTTGGACTTCCTTACAACATGCTGCTGGCTTCCAAGAGCATGAAATCAGAGTGCCAGACCCCTTGAGCGCTTAAGAGAAAGGCCCAGAACTGGGTACAGTGTCATTTCCACCATATTCTGTTGGTCAAAGCAAGTGACAAAGCCAGCTCCGATTCAAGGGAAAGGAAAACTGATTCTACTCCTTCGTGGGAGAAGCAGCAAGGACAATTAGGGGAAGAGTTATTTGTAGCCGTCTTTGGAGACATCTACCGCAATGGTAAAATGCGTCCTAAACTGATGCTTAAAAACATATTCTGGGGCTTCCCTGGTGGCGCAGTGGTTGAGAGTCCGCCTGCCGATGCAAGGGACACAGGTTCGTGCCCCGGTCCGGGAAGATCCCACATGCCGCGGAGCGGCTAGGCCCGTGAGCCATGGCCACTGAGCCTGTGCGTCCGGAGTCTGTGCTCCGCAACGGGAGAGGCCACAACGGTGAGAGGCCTGCGTACCGCAAAAAAACCCCCCAAAAAACCCCATATTCTGGGAAATTGGGGATTGTCAGTATTGCTGAGGGGGTGCTGGATAGACTGATGGTAATTAATAATGATAAAACTTATAGCTGCTATTCATTAAGCACCTCCTTAATGTATGCTAGGCAGGGTCTTAGGTGCATTATCTCTGTCTTCTAGAAAACAACTCTGAAAGGGTGGTATTATTATATCCGTGTTACATATTAGGAAACTGGGGCTAGAGATTCTATGACACAGGGGTCCCCTGTAGCAAGCTGTGAAAGATGCTGCATGGGGCCTGCTGCCTCTTTGCCATCCTCCCTCCCCCTGTCTCTCCAGAATGCCCCACCTTGGCTCTTCACCAGCCTGGGCCATACCAGTCAGACACCCTGCCTCCTTCCCCTGTCTGAAGGTCTGTTATGAATAGACTCTATCCAAACTTGCTTTCTGCTCAGTGACAAAAAGTGCTAAAGGGTTTTTAGTTAAACGTATTCCATTAAATATGTTATTCTTTTAAGTTGTCAGCCTTGACTCACCCAGTTTTTCTTTTTTTTTCTTTTTTCTTAAAAAGGTACTTAGCCCAGAAAAGTCAAGAGAATTTTGAAGAATTTAGAAAGGTACTTGCTCTACAGCTATTAAGACTTATTATGAAGCTATATTCACTTAAAAATGTGGTATTAGTGCCAAAGTAGACAGCTGGGACAGAATACAGAGCTGAAGCTCCACCCCAACCCACATAGAGAATCCCATGGAGAAGAACGGTTCCACCAACAAGGGTGGAGTATGAGTCAATGGAGAAGAAGTGGACCTTTCAAAGAAGGGTTCTGGGTAACCAGCCATTCATACGGAAAAGTACAAAATTAGATCCCTACTTCACAACACACACAAAAATAAATTTCAGGTGGATTAAAGGCCTACCTGTAAACAGGTGAAGAAAATATGCGACTATTTCTAGAAACTTAAGTGTAGAAAAGGATTTCTTAAATAAGATACTAAAGTTCAAACCATATTGAGGAAAATGGTTAACTCAGATGACATTAAAATGTACAATGTCTGTGAAATTGAAGACGCCTATACCCCATAACCCAACTATTTGGGTTACAGGTAGATCTAGAGAAACTCTCCTATGTAGGTGTGGGGAGGAATACAAGGTTGTTTATTGAAGCACCACGACGTAAAAAATTAGAAAGAACCTAATTGCTCCTCAGCAGGGGAGTAGAAAAATAAATTGTGGTTTATTCATATAATTTAATAATATTAGCAGTTAAAATGAATAAACTAGATTTATATGTAGCAACATGGATACATCTCAAAATCATGGTGAGTGAAAAAAACAAGTGTGAAAAATTTGTATGGAATGATGCCTTTTATGAAAAATCTTAAATGTAGGAGATGATATTGAACATTTTAAAATATAGCTACTTGCATATGTAGAAAAACATAAAACACACACAGGAAGATACACACCAAGTTGAAAACAATGGGAAGGAGGAAGGAAACTAAGATGGTACATAGGGGGCTTCATATGTACCTTTATGGTTGGTTTCTTAAAAATAATCTGGACTAAATATGGTGAAATATTAATATGGGTTAAATCTAGGTAGGGGTAACGTGCGCTTTTATTCAATTACTATATTTTTTCTTATGTTTTAAAAAGTTAATGTTTTTAGAGCCCTTAAAGAATAATAGCAAAGTTGTGAGGTCCAGGTCGGCATGAGAGAGACAATTGGGAGGATTAGATTGCCTGGGAGGCGTGTGAAGTACCTATTGGCTGGTCCGCTTTCCATCCCAGGACCATATCCTTCAGACTCAGCCCTGGTCCAGCCAAAGCTCCAGGCTCCTTCCACTGCTGCTTTCTTCTGACCCAGCCTCCAAGCTGCCTTTGGGGATACCCACCCCCAATGCAAGTGGAAAACAAGTTAAGTCTTTGCTTGTCTCTACTCACCAATTCCAGTTACCCAAGTTCATTCCTATTCTCCGTTTCATCGTTAGGCATTTGAATACCAGAGATAAATAATGATGATGCTGTTGAAGAAGGAGAGGAAGTCCAGAAGGCCTTACTTCTTGAAAAATCTTTGTTTTTCAAGGCTGTGTCATCTCTACTATTTCAGTGGCTTTTCACATCAAGCCTATAGACAGAGCAGGTGTTTTTATTCCCATATTACTGTTAAAGAAACTGAGTCATTGAAGAGCTTAAAAACGTGGCTAGGCCATCAAAATGATTGGTGAGATGGCTGGCACTAGAAAGTGTTCTGAAGGCCCAGCTTAAGGCTCTTTCCAATATAATGAGCTGAGTGTGGTATGTGGCATTGTAATACCATGGGTCCCCAAGGGAGCAATTGGAGGGGTCCATCACTGTAGTGGGTTGAATTGTGTCCCCCTGAAAGATATGTCCAGGTCCTAACCCCCAGTACTTGTGCCTGTGACCTTATTTGGAAATAGGGTCTCTGCGTATGGAATCAAGTTAAGATGAGGTCATACTAGATTAGGGTGGGCCCTAAATCCAATGGCTGGTGTCCATACAAGAAGGGGAGAAGAGACACAGCCACACACACGGGAAAGAAGGGCATGTAAAGACAGAAGCAGAGACTGGAGTGATACAGCTATAGCCAGGGAACACCAAGGATTGCCAGGAGCAGCCGAAAGCTAGGGGAGAGGCCTGGGGGACGGGAGAGGGCCTCCTCAGAACCTTCTAGAAGAACCAGTGGAGAATCCACTGCCCCCACGGACATCCTGATTTTGGACTTCTGGCCTCTTGAAGTGTGAGAAAATAAATTTATGTTGGTTTAAGCCACTCAGTTTGTGATAATTTGCTATGGCTGCCCTAGGAAACAAATACAACCTACAGGCTTGGGGTGATTCCAGCGAAGGTGACGTCTCAGCTGAGAACTGAAGGGCTAGAATAAGGATGGTGCTGGGAAGGCGTTCAGCCACAAATAACAAAAATCCCATCCAAGGTGGCTGAAACAAATAAGGTTCCTTTGTTTTCACATAACAAGAGGTTCAGAGATAAGCAGTCAGGGTTTCTGTAGTTGCCCATGCCATAGGGGACCCGGGCCCTTCCATATTTTTACTCTACCATCTCTAACTTGTTGGCATCTTTTGTCCTCATGCTTGTTGCTTCATGGTTGAAGCTGGCCCCTGAGCCACTCGGCCACACATCTGCGTTCTAGGCAGAAAGAGGATGGAGGAAAAAGGAAGAGCCTTTTTCAAAAATCACCAGCAGAATTCTACTTAGATTTCTATGGCCAGAACTGGCTTACATTTCATATGGCCATCCCAGCTGCAAGGAAGGGACATAGATCTTTGTATTTTTAGTTTTCCAGCCTCTAAAATAGAATGTAATAGAAGGGCACATGTGAGAAGAAGTTGATAATTGGTGTTGAGTAAGCAATTCTACAATACCTCTAAAATACCATTGTTTTAGATCAAATTTTAGGACTGGCAGCATGCACTGAGAAAATCAAAATAATAGTAGTTAAAACACATAAGAGTCTGGATGTAGGCAATCAAGGGCTGGTACGGAGGCTCCACAATCATCGAGAGGAAAGATTTCTTCTATCTTTCTTTTCCTTTATCCTTAGTGTTAGCTTCCATCTTCATTGTGGACTCATAGACCAAATGGCTGCTGAAGTTCCAGTCATCACAGTTTCATTCCAGAAAGCAGGAAGGATGAAGGGGGATGGCAAAATAGCATACTCTAGACACTTGTCCTTCTTTGGGAGAGTCTTCCAACCAATATCTCCCATTCTACCTCACTGATCAGTATAAGAGAGAAGAGAGGGTGAAAGAAATCGCTTTTATTGAATAAAAACAGGGCTGTCTCAGTAAGGAAGAAGAAGATATGTATTTGGGTATGCAATAAGCAGCTTCTGCTTCATAGGGCAAGTTAGTTTCAACTCAAGTGGCGATTTTAACTTATTTGTAGTGATTTCCCAGAGCACTGTGTTAAAAAAGATTCTGAGGCAAGGATCTGGGCTCAGTGTGTAGAGTGCAATGGCTGATTATGGATCTTGATCATGGTCATGAGAGTGGGGGGTAATGATCTGTATATATGTGTCTTGAATTTGCTATTCCTGGATATGCTAGCCAGTGAACACTGGGGTTTAAGAAAAAAAAAAAAAAAGAATCCACCTTATATCCTTCCCTTCCCTTCCCTGGGTAGCTCCTGTGCTGGCACAACGCCTGATGCCTTACCGGCCCCTGCACAACAGCTGGTTGTTGAATGGATTCCTCTTCCCTTGGAAAGGGTGGGAGAAGCTCATCTGCTGGTGACAAGGGTGACTGTGGGAAGATGTATTAGTTTGCTGGGGCTGCCATAACAAAGTACCGCAGACTGGATGGCTTAATAGAAGCAATTCATTTTCTCATGGTTCTGGAGGCTAGGAGTCTGAGATCAGGGTGTCCGCAGGGTTGATTCCTACCGAAAGCTGTGAGGGAAGGATCTGTTTCAGGCCTCTCTCCTTGACTTGTAGATGGCCATCTTCTCCCTGTGTCTTCACATGGCCATCCCTCTGTGCCTGGGCCCATATCTTCCTCTTCTTATAAGGACACTAGTCGTATTGGATCAGGCCCATCCTAGGGACCTCATTTTAAGTTAATTACTTATTTAAAGGCTCTATGTCCAAGTACAGGCACATCCTGAGGTACTGGGTGTTAGGACTTCAACATATGAATTCTGGCGAGGGGTCGGGGTAGGGTTTGTCCCGTTACAGCACATGACAGAAGATGTTCTTTTCCCCCCTGACTGTGTCAACCAGCCAAGCAGCCCAGGGATTTAATAACATTGACATCCAATTACCAATCCGTTATGCTTCAGTTTAAATCAAAGTAATACATGCGTGTGCTTTAAGAAAAAATCCAATTGTTCTGAAGAGCTTATGCTGGAGGATGGCGGTTGCCTGTCCAGTCCCTCCCTCACCCAGCCCATCACGTATGGACTGCTTGCTTTAGTTCACGTGCTGACTCCTGCCCTTTTCTAAAAAATAGATTTTTTTTTTTTTTTTTTGCGGTACGTGGGCCTCTCACTGTTGTGGCCTCTCCCGTTGCGGAGCACAGGCTCCGGACGCGCAGGCTCAGCGGCCATGGCTCACAGGCCCAGCCGCTCTGCGGCATGTGGGATCTTCCTGGACCAGGACACAAACCCACGTCCCCTGCATCAGCAGGCGGACTCTCAACCACTGTGCCACCAGGGAAGCCCTGTTAATTTATTTATTTAAAAATAAACAGACATGGCCCTACCAATCATGGGGACTATTAGGTGGGGTCATTTATAATACACCCTATGCCATTCCCCTGTCCTCAGAGACTGGTCCATGTAGAGTCATGTAGCTCAAACTAAGCCAACCAGAGCTCTTCCCTGGAACTTTTCAAACACATCTGAGAGAGAGTCCTCCTTCCCTTAGATCATTAAACCTGAAGGCTGTAAGCCCAGACCAGCCTATGCCATGTCCCTTGCCATGTGGAGAAAATCCACTTGCAATAAAATAAATGAAGCCAAAGTACAAAAAGGAGCAGAGCAGATTAGAGAGACAGAGTTCTCCATAGCATTTGAGTCCCTGCTTCTGGGGCTCCCTAAGACCAGCTGCATCCATGACTGTGGATTCCGACACATCTCCCAGTTTGGGGTGGTAGAATCGGGCATCTGTCATTGGCAAAGAAACCAGATAATTCCCCAGTAGATGGAACATAAACACATTCAGCAAACTTTCTATCTAATCAATAGGATCACTAATCACAGGCCAAAAACTTTCATTTCTAGGTTTGTTTCTTGGGGGCCCTTTTCAATTTATGGGTCCCCAATTTTTAGCAAGGCTATTTAGAGCACTAGCTAGCCTATAGCTATGGGCTGGTGGTTCCCAGAGGAAAATATCATACCTTTCACTGAGAAGATGTTTCAGGATACAGAGAAGGGGATAATATTAATATTAATTCATACAGGAACTATGATCATGTAAGTACCATTTACACATTTCTCTTTAAAATACTTTTATATTGAACCTTTTTTCTATATACAGATGTGGAGCTCCTCTGATGGGCTTCTAACAGTGTCTAACTCATAAATTCCCTTCTTGAAAAGACAAATACCATATGCTAACACATATATATGGAATTTAAGAAAAAAAATGTCATGAAGAACCTAGGGGTAAGACAGGAATAAAGACACAGACCTACTGGAGAACGGACTTGAGGATATGGGGAGGGGGAAGGGTGAGCTGTGACAGGGCGAGAGAGAGTCATGGACATATATACACTACCAAACGTAAGGTAGATAGCTAGTGGGAAGCAGCTGCATGGCACAGGGATATTGGCTGGGTGCTTTGTGACGGCCTGGAGGGGTGGGATAGGGAGGGTGGGAGGGAGGGAGATGCAAGAGGGAAGATATATGGGAACCTATGTATATGTATAACTGATTCACTTTGTTATAAAGCAGAAACTAACACACCATTGTAAAGCAATTATACCCCAATAAAGATGTTAAAAAAACAAATAAATAAATAAATTCCCTTCTTGCTTTCAACTATATGATATGTAAAACACTTACAAGGCATTTACATTTGAGTGCTGGTTAGTATATAGATATGATGGCCAGATTATATTTTCAATGAAGCATCCCATCTAAATGAACGCTTGTATCTCTGCTCCCAACAATATTTATAAGAAAACTTCATATTGTGACAAAATATACACATTCCATTCTGGTGAGGTGACATTGCTAATAGCAGAGAATAGTGGCCTGACAAGTCTATTTTTTCACTGGAGATACATAGAAACACTTGCCATTGAGGTTTTGTTTGCCTTTTAATGAATTGCATAATCTAATAATAACTAATTATACCTTCCTTCTGTCATAAAGCTCTTAAAGCACTTCACAATCAATTAGCAGCTCAGGGACATCATTATTATCAGACATTTTGCAATACAAATGTATTCAGAGTTAGTACAGAGTAAACTTGACTTGGTAACCAGTAAAAGTGGGGTGAGGTAGTAAGCCAAACCAGCAGGCTTTGAAGTTTCTGAGGAAAGCTTTCTTTTTCTTTTTTTTTTAAATTAATTAATTAATTAATTTTTGGTTGCATTAGGTCTTCGTTGCTGCGTGTGGTCTTTCTCTAGTTGCGGCAAGCCGGGGGCTACTCTTCATTGCAGTGCGTAGGCTTCTCATTGCCATCGCTTCTCTTGTTGCGGCGCACGGGCTTTAGGTGCACGGGCTTCAGGAGTTGTGGCACGCGGGCTCAGTAGTTGTGGCTCTCGGGCTCTAGAGCGCAGGCTCAGTAGTTGTGGCACACGGGCTTAGTTGCTCCGGGGCATGTGGGATCTTCCTGGACAGGGTTCAAACCCGTGTCCCCTGCATTGGCAGGCAGATTCTTAACCACTGCGCCACCAGGGAAGTCTCGAGGAAAGTTTTCAAGGTCTCACCAGCTTACTGGCAAAGCTTCTTGGTCCCTCGCTTTTATTTTTCTCTTATTGCTTTTCTCATTATTTATGCATCGTCCATTAAATTCAGCACTGGAGCCAAGGTCTGGTGCTTCTGCTTTTCCAAGTTGCATTGCTGCACTGCTGCTCTTGCTTAGATAAGTTAAATGTGTGTACCCAACTGAGACAATGTTCAATACTGCATAATTATCCAGTGTATTTGGTTGGCACAGGTCAGCAAGCTGGGTGATTTAGGTCAGAGTGGATTTTAGGTTAAGGTCATGCTAGAAACTATTCAAGACTCAAATCTAAAATTCAAATGCCACCAACCTCTGATCCAGCCCTTGAAAGGCTGTTGGAGCCCTGTCCAACGAACTAGTTGCTCATAACAATGGGTGACCTGAAAGATGGTAAAATAATACGGTACAGTTACATACAGTGTTAGATATAAACACTGCCCATGACATTTTTAGTTTACATGGTAAGTTTGTTTGAATCAAACATAGGCCAGATTTAAATAGCTCTTTATGGATCCTCCTAAAGGGAATTTAAGGTAGTTTGAAAAACCTCCTACAATTTACTTCCACTCTCTGGAGGTTCTCAACGTAACTAAAATCTGAGTAT
The DNA here is from genome assembly GCF_039906515.1 of Pseudorca crassidens. Classification (NCBI taxonomy): domain Eukaryota; kingdom Metazoa; phylum Chordata; class Mammalia; order Artiodactyla; family Delphinidae; genus Pseudorca; species Pseudorca crassidens. The sequence goes on along the minus strand of NC_090304.1, from coordinate 70,305,312 downwards.
TCTGTCTTATTTGCTAGTTTAAATCAGGGAGGGCCCTAGGAGCCTGGGATGACCTGTAAGGTGTCCCAAGCTGGAATGGACTACTCGGCTCTTTTTTCTTAGCTAACCCCTGCCTTCAAGTGAGAGACAAGTCATGTTTTAGCAATCAGTAACAGTGTGGTAGGCTGAGTAATGGCCCCCCAAAAGATATTCCTTGTTTTAATCTGTGGAGCCTATGAATATTACCTTATATGGCACAAAGGAAAAAAAGAAAGAAAGAACTTTCGATAGGATAAAATGAAGATAGGATAGGATAAAATTAAGGATCTTGAAATGGGGAGATTATCCAGGATTATCTGGGTGAGCACTAAACGTAATCATTTATATCCTTATATGAGGGAGGCAGAGGAAGATTTGACACAGATAAGAGGAGAAGGCAAGGTGGCCACAGGGCCAGAGATTACAGTGATGCGGCCACAAGCCAAGGAATGCCAGCAGTCACCAGAAGCTGGACAAGCAAGGAATGGATCCTCCCTGAGAGCCTCTGGAGGGAGCATAGCCCTGTCAACACCTTGCTTTTGGACTTCTAGCCTCCAGAACTATGAGAGAACAAATTTCTACTGTTTTTAGACATCAATTTGTGGTAATTTGGTATAGCAGCCCTAGGAAACTAATACAAACAGTGAAGTGAAGTGATATAAGGGCACAGAAAGGAGGATTCACAGCTGTCCCAGGATCTGCCTCAAATTAGGAAGTCTAACGGCTCCAAAAGACAAACCGAGACTAATTGTTTGTGTCCAATAATGTTAATTGCTAAAGAAATTAAGGGGAGTTTGAGACTGGTGGTAGAAATCTGGGGACTTCCCCAAACTTGGATTACACCCTGCACCGCAGACTGTACAGTGTCTCAAATCTGTGTTGTGTGTGTGTAAAAACGTTAGATGCTAATAGTCTGTGGAAGTTTTCCTTTTTCTCAGCTTTGTCTTGATCTAATGGAACTTCATTCTGAGAGTTATTTTCTCTGGTTCACTTACCTCTGTTTGTGGCAGGAGACTTTTTACAGGATGGTTCCTCACATGGTACAACTGCACTATGCAAATCTTTTTGAAACCCAGTATCTTGGTGGTTCTTTCAGGCAAAAAGGAAAGTCTGGCATCTTGGGGGCTCTGCCTGCTGGGAGTGGACATACTGCCCCCATCAGGCTGGGAAGTGTCAGAGCTTGTGGGGCACTGGAAAAGTGAGCCTGGAGCTGGGTGGAGGGGAACTGCTGTGCTATCCCGGGCTATCCGAGTTTGGCTGAGAAATAACATGTCTGTTGCAGTAGGGCTCTCACTTCTGACCAGAAGCCCCTGGGGGAAAGCACACACTGGGTGTGCTGCTCACTCTTAGGGGCTGGAAGAAATTTGGCTGAATAGAACAAAGTGATTCTGAGGACAAAATGGCTCAATCAAGTGAAAAGTGATTTCAGAGCTGACATCAGCCTGACGTTAACAACCGGGTTCTTATTATTATCTGCTTTTGAACCTCAGTAGGAGAACTTGCCTACCTTTGATACTATAAGCACAATGCTTCATGTTTAAAGATTAAAGCAGCTTTCTGGCGTGTTGGAAAGAAATCACATGGGAATGGTTTTCACAGCGAGAAGCCAGGCTCCCTCAAAAGGATGTCACTCTGCAGCAAGATTACCATCTCCTCCCATGAATATCAAAAAAGCCCATGATTAATTCTTTCCATTAGGAGCCCCATCTCCTGCTACTGTTACGTTTAAGACTGAAACAATATAGTCTGATTACCATTGTCCTGTGCAGTTTCGATTGCAAGGGCAAAATGTGAAATGTAGGAATCTTTTTTTTTTTTAACATCTTGTCACTCCAGATGCAGATATACTTTGGAAATGGAATTAGAAACAATGCAACGGTAATTAAAGACTGGTGTCTTCCCTGGCACTAAAACACAGCCCGTAATGCCAAAAGTTTGATTGGCAGTATGTAATTAAAAGCTGCTTTAAATGGTTATACTAAACATAACCAGCTTCAAAAAGGTGACAGAGGGGAACAATTTTAATATAGGAGTTTTTAAAAAAGTTAGACACATTTAGAATGTGTGTAAAACACCTGATTAAACACTTAAAAGGAAATCCCTAGGGTGCACTGAAAGGGTTATATTCCACAGTTTTTGCTTTCTTATTTACATGAAGTGATAATTTAGTGCACACTGTATTTGCAAAAATCGCCAGTTAATGTGTATAAATTTTAGAGAAAAGGAGAAGTTTGAAACAACAAAATGATGGAATTTTAGAAGATAAATTTCAATATGCCTGAATTTATCCCTTTTCATTGATACAATTTAATATCATTCAAATAGAATTTAATACTTTTAAAATTTCAATTTTTGGTTTTACTGTATATAAATTATACCTCAAGTATAAATATTAATTGTTGGTCAATTTGAGTACAACATCTTGGTGGGGGAGGAGGAAACATTTAAGAGAAAGAAAAGGAGGAAGCAGGAAATGCTTCTTCCTGCTCCCTAAGCAATACTTACATGAAGGCCCATTTATTTGCAGAACCATTGGAGTTGCAATGTCACTAGGGAGTTACCAAAATGCAGAGAAAAGCTTGTTTTAAAGATAGAAAAAAAATTAACTTGATTTAATATACATATTTATGCGTTTAAAATCGTTCACATACATTTTGTTAGTGTGAGTTTTATTTGCTTTTGCTGAAAACACTACCACTGATGCTCAAGCCTGAGGCTACCTGGTTATTCATATCCAGGCCCACAGCTGGGAAGAGGCACTGACGAATCAGAGAGCATGCATCCAGGTCCGACAGGCCTTCTCCGATCCCCTTAGATGACTGGTGGTTTTCTCACCACTGCACTTACAGTGCAGCAGACCCTGTTACTTATTCACGTAACCAGCCCTGAACTTTCTTCTTTTAGAGTTTAAGGAAGAGATGGAACTCAGCTGACCACAAGTAAACAGGCACAGGAAGTCCTGATTAGCATTATTAACCTTCCCTAAAGAGAAGCACAGCAGGGCCCTTGAAAATGGCAAGTTGAGAGCTTTTGACAAATCTGAACAGCCCAAGAGAAAAATGCTGCTAAATGGGTTCACAGCCAGCCCCTTCCCTCCCTCCCTTCCGCTGTAAATTGCTTTGTGACAGCAGGAGAGGTGGAGAGGACCTTTACCTCCGTTGGAGCAGCGTGGGCTCTTTGTCAGGACGCGGTTCCATCCTGACTCTCAGATCAAGTATGATGACAATTCAGATAACTATCGGCAAGGGACTTGCTGTCTTTTTCAGCATTGGCAGTAACCGCTATTGTCTCATTAAGTGGCCCAATCACACATGGGAAAGTCTAGAACTGCTGGTAGGTGTTGTGGGGGTAACAAAAGTGTAAGGTGAAATCCATCGGGGAGCACTGAGTCTGCGTGGGAAAGTCACACACACACACACACACACACACACACACACACACACACACAGTGCTTATTTGCCACCAAAAGAAGGAAGGGAAGAAGGATGGATGGAAGGATGGAAGGATGGAAGGAAGGAAGGAAGGGTGGAAGGAGGGAAGGAAGGAAGGACGGAAGGAAGGAAGGAAGGAAGGAAGGAAGGAGGGGAAAAAGGAGGTAATTTTATTTTATTTTTAACATTTTATTTTATATTAGAGTATAGCTGATTAACAATGTTGTTTTGGTTTCAGGTGTACGGCAAAGTGATTCCATTATACATATACATGTATCTATTCTTTTTCAAATTCTTTTCCCATTTAGGTTGTTACAGAATATTGAGCAGAGTTCCCTGTGGTCTACAGTAGGTCCTTGTTGGTTAGCCATTTTAAATACAGCAGTGTGTACATGTCAATCCCACACTCCCTAACCATCCCTCCCCACCCTCCCCTCCGTAACCATAAATTTGTTCTCTAAGTCTGTGAATCTGTTTCTGTTTTGTAAATGAGCTCATCTGTATCAAAAAAGAAGTAATTTTAAAACAAACCCCATTGCTTTCCAAGTGATCCCTGATCATTATTTTTAAACTGAATTATTTAAGATTAATTTATTAGAAGAGGTTCAATGCTTAATTTTTTTAAAGACTAATTGACTTCTTAGCATTAAAAAAAAAACCCAGCATTTAATTCCTAGTAATGTGGGTTCAGACATTACACTACCTATGTCTTGCTACCTATTTTGCTCATAACAAAACAAACAGAAAAGTACTTCCCTGGAAAAGCTCTGCTTTTCACTGTGTCCTCATCCTTATTGTTTGTAAGAGCAGTGAAGTAACATTCTTGCAGTATCCAGGAATCCTTGAGTTTCCGAGAAGTGAAAAAGAAGCTTCTCCACTTCTCCACAGACCCAGGAGAAGGGGGTAAGAGCCCAGGAGAGATTGTGCTTAGTTACACGGGATCACAAACGGCGATTTATGCATTCCTATCTTTCCTTTAGTATTTCTCCAACTCTGTGGGATGTGAAAGGGGCTGAACTCCCATCAGACCCAGCAGCAAAAGAGGGGAGCCACAGCCTGACTTAAAAGCATTTGAGGGGCTTCCCTGGTGGCGCAGTGGTTGAGAGTCTGCCTGCCGATGCAGGGGACACGGGTTCGTGCCCCGGTCTGGGGAGATCCCACATGCCGCGGGGCGGCTGGGCCCGTGAGCCACGGCCACTGAGCCTGCGCGTCCGGAGCCTGTGCTCCGCAGCGGGAGAGGCCACAGCAGTGAGAGGCCCGCGTACCGGAAAAAAAACCCCCAAAAAACAGCATTTGATTAAAATACAATTCTTTAATATTTTGGGGGGAAATAATTACAAATTTACAGAAAAGTGGCCCAAATAGTAAAAGAACGACTATATAGCCTCCACCCTGTTCCCTGATCCCAAATTCCCTAATGTGGTATTAACAGTTTACCACATTTGCCTTGTCATTTGCTCTCTTTCTGTATTTTTTTTACGTACAGATTTTTTTTTGAACCTTTGAGAATCAATTGCAGATATGATGCCTCATTACTCTCTAATACTTCACTGTACATGTCCTAAAAACAAGGACATTCTCCTACATGACCACAGTACAGTCATCAAAATCAGGAAATGAACACTCATACACTACTCCCATCTAGTCCTCAGAGCCCACGTCGATTTCTGTGGTCATCCCAGTCATGTCCTTTTCTGTCCCAGGATCAAACCCAGGATCACATGTTGCATTACTTGTCATGACTCCTTTGTCCCCTTCAATCAGGAAAAGTTCCAGGCTGTGCTGCTAAACTGGCTCACTGGGAGAAAAAAGAAGCCCTAATTTGTAGTGGTTGCCAACTTTTATGGGGTACATATTCCCATTCTAGCCAATTTCAAGTTACCGACTTGATATCACTGTCATTGAGCAGCAGTGTTAGGAAGGGATGCACGCAATGGATTTTCTAAAGTGGGTCTGAGCCAATACCAGCTGGCTCCCATACACTGCTGACTTCCTCTGTCTTTTTGTATTTCATGACTACGGTATGATTTTTTTAAAAGAGTACAGGCCAGTTACTTTTTAGAATGTCCTTCATTTGAAGTTTGTCTGATACTTGTTCATGTTTAGATTCAGTTTATCCACTTTGTGGCAGGAATATCACAGAAGTGATGCTGTATTCTTCTCAGTGCATTATACCAGGAGGCACGTGATGGTGATTTGTCCCATCACTAGAGATGATCAAAGAGATGTTCCATTCTGTTATTATGTGGTAAAACAGTATCTAACCAGATCTCTCCACTGTAAAGGGAAACTGTAAGCATTTTACACCTTACACAATAAGTCATCAATAAGCATTTTATAGGGAGATACTTCTAGACTTAAATGTCCTCCTGAAAATTTTACCTACTAGTTTTAGCATCCATTGATGAATCTTGCTGGATCAATTGTTCCTATTATAATCACCGAATTGTTCAGTTCCATGAACCCTTTACAATTATCCGTTGTCATTCTACAATAGGTCGATCCTTCCCATTCCCTCAATTTCTTTATTTTTATTTTGTGGATTCATGGATCTCTATTTTATTCCATGAGTTATAATATGTTACTATCATTATTTATTTTGATACTGAAATATTGCAGATTTGGCCAGGATGAGCCCTTTTAAGACGGTGCCTATGTTCTTCTGAGAGACTCTCAGCATTCTTGGATCAATTTCTTACTTTATGGCACAAAATGTTCCAGGTATATCTTATACTTTCCCTGCATCAGCCATGAAATTAGCCATGTTCTGAGTAGTCTTGGTTCCTTTGAGAGAATGGATTTCATTGCTCCTAGGCCTTCTCAGAGAGCCAGGAAATCTATGTACACACCCACATGCATGCACACACACACACATATGCATTGTGGTAGACATGAAAATGTACCACTCAGATCCGCCTACAAGGAAGGACTTGTTGCGGAGAAATATCTTGCCCAGTATCACCCCTCTCCTGGGCAGCCAGCCCGCATCTAATGACTGATTGAAGAAAGGGATACAGATTGGTCATTTTGGTGCAGTGAGAAAAAATCTGACAGGCCATGTGTACTCCAGAGTGGAGCTGACCAAGACTGCCCTGGGCTGGCATCGCAGTTCAACGTCTTCTTCTGCCCAAGCTGTTTCCTTCCACGTGTTTTGATCCCTAGTAAATATCCTATACTCCAATCTTCATCTTAGTGTTTGCTTCCAGAGAACCCAATCTGCAACACACAGACACACACACACACACACACACACACACACCCCTATTTCTACATTTGTAAATATATAAGTTCAGACCAATATTTCCAATTCTAACCGAACACCACGGGTTTATTCCAGTCTTCCCCTCCCCCACCATCACCAATATATTCACTTATTTCTCCATCCCTCCCTCTGTAAGCAGTCTCCTAACCAGGCAGGATGCCTCTTCATCCATAGCCCCAACACCAGGACCACGCTGGCCCTGCGGACCCCCCTGACTGTGTTAGCTGCATCCTCAGCACTGAACGAGGGGAAGGGGAATCCAATTCACTTTATAAGATAGGGGTTTAAAACACTCCATATGGAAATACACTTTAGTCCATTCTCTACATCTGCATCTTTATTCCTGTCCTGCCCCTAGGTTCATCAGAACCAGGACACTGTGGGGGTGGGGCAGGGGAGGGTAAGCTGACAAAGTGAGAGAGTGGCATGGACATATATACACTACCAAACATAAAATATATAACTAGGGCTTCCCTGGTGGCGCAGTGGTTGAGAGTCCGCCTGCCGATGCAGGGGACACGGGTTTGTACCCCGGTCTGGGAAGATCCCACATGCCACGGAGCGGCTGGGCCCGTGAGCCATGGCTGCTGAGCCTGCGCGTCCGGAGCCTGTGCTCCACAACGGGAGAGGCCACAGCAGTGGGAGGCCCGCATACCGCAAAAAAAAAAAATTAAAAAAAAAAAAAAATAAATAAAATATATAACTAGAAGCAGCCACATCGCACAGGGAGATCAGCTCGGTGCTTTGTGTCCACCTAGAGGGGTGGGATAGGGAGGGTGGGAGGGAGGGAGACGCAAGAGGGAGGTGATATGGGGATATATGTATAACGTATAGCTGATTCACTTTGTTATGAAGCAGAAACTAACACACCATTGTAAAGCAATTATACTGTAATAAAGATGTTGAAGAAATACATTTGATTTGATTTGAGTGTACGTTTCAACAGTATATACTTACTTCCATTTTACTGGTGACTGAGGTCTATTAAAAATGAAATTCTTGGGCTTCCCTGGTGGCGCGGTGGTTGAGAGTCCGCCTGCCGAGGCAGGGGACGCGGGATCGTGTCCCGGTCCGGCAGGATCCCGCAGGCCGCGGAGCGGCTGGGCCCGTGAGCCAGGGCCGCTGGGTCTGCGCGTTCAGAACCTGTGCTCTGCAACGGGAGAGGCCATAGCAGTGGGGGGCCCGCGTACCGCAAAAAAAAAAAAAAAAAAAAAAAAATCTTTCTTAGAATTTCATCTTGTGTCAAATGGAGAAAGGGTTATCAAAATTAACATTCTGGCACATATGATAGAAGAGAAGTGTCAAGAGACAGCCCTAATTACTTTAGGAAGTTGCTCAGTAGAAATAGCAATCTTTACCAGCTAAGTCTTCACAGAGGCAGTGGGGCTTTGAACTGGCTTCTCTAGGATGTATTGGATTTGAATAAATGGATCAGAAATGGATCAGGAAAACAGAAAGATGGGACGTGGTGCCAAGAATAGGTAGAATGAGTAAAAACAAGGAGTACTGGGGGGAAGTGAGTAGATCAATTTGGCAAAAGAGAAAAATTCATGCAGGGGGAATGAGGAACATAAACTTGGAAACTTAGCTTGTGGAGAGGATCCTGATGATGCTTCAGATTTTATTTATTTATTTTTTGCGGTACGCGGGCCTCTCGCTGCTGTGGCCTCTCCCGTTGCGGAGCACAGGCTCCGGACGCACAGGCTCAGCGGCCATGGCTCACGGGCCCAGCCGCTCCGCGGCATGTGGGATCTTCCCAGACCGGAGCACGAACCCGTGTCCCCTGCATCGGCAGGCGGGCTCTCAACCACTGTGCCACCAGGAAAGCGGCAGATTTTATTTTATAGGCAATGGAGAGCTACCTTTCATCCTTGGAGTGTAAAGATAAAGATGTATAGCAGCAATGGTCAAGATGCGTTGGTGGGAGAGAAAGCAGTTAGGCCATTATTGCTGTGGTTTGAGTTTTGATGATAAAGGCACCGGTGGGTTGCTGGATCAGTCAGGGTTCAATCAGGAAAGCAGATCCACTCTGAGTATATGGAATAAGGATTTGTTATAGATACAGACCTTAAGTGTCATGAGAGAAGCCATGGAAGTAAGCGTCTGAAAGGGGGAGTTGGAACATTTGAGAAAAGTCCACTTACTAGTCTCCCTGAAGCACTGGCACAGGTGGAAAAGTTGGAGCTTCAGTTTGGAGGATAGGTATGTGTAGCCTCCAGGGTGGGACCACGAAGGAGAGGTGGTAGAAATCTCTATGGGAAGTTGCATCTCTGTGTAGCTCCTGTTTCTGTAGGTTTCCAGCCATGTGTCTGGTAGTGAGCCCAGGCTACTGTTAGTCATAAGGGCCAACAGCTGGGAAAGAGAGCCAATCATGAAGTAGATGAGAGCAAGACAGCCAGATGAGAAAGAACCCCCCTCCAAAAGACCACCTCTGCATCTGTCTGTCTTCACTTCTCATCATTATGACCTTCAGAGAGCAGTGGCTGCTAATTCACCTCACCTTTCAAAACTTGCTCAGATTCTTTGAATTACTCTAGGTCCTCTGGGAAGTAGAAGCCAAAGTGGGGTTAACAATGCAAGAGACTTTTTTTTTTCCTGGCTGCGTTGGGTCTTCGTTGTTGCATGCGGGCTTTCTCTAGCTGCGTCGAGCGGGGGCTACTCTTCGTTGCAGTGCGTGGGCTTCTCATTGCAGTGGTTTCTCCTGCTGCGGAGCACAGGCTCTAGGTGCGCAGGCTTCAGTAGTTGTGGTACATGGGCTTAGCTGCTCTGTGGCATGTGGGATCTTCCTGGACTAGGGATCGAACCCGTGCCCCTTGTATTGGCAGACAGATTCTTAACCACTGTGCCACCAGAGAAGTCCCTGCAAGAGACTTTTTAAGGGAACCATCTGTGAAGGAAAATGGAGAGAGAGCCAGGGTAGGAGGGAGGCTGAAAGAACCATCAGACCATGAAGCAGGTCTGGCCCTGGGTAAAGGAGAGAGGGAAGAAAGGAAGGTTGGGTGGATCAGTATAGTTCTAAGAGAGTTTGGCAAAGCCACTGGGGAGTCCTTAAACAAAATCAGAGGAAAGTCCATCAGAGGAATGTTCCATCTCACAGTACAAGCCTGCTTTAGTATCCCTGCCATGCTCAGTCATTGTCTGAGAGTGGCCCATGGGAAGTGTGACTTGTGTGCTTACATGGTGACGGATTTGAGAGTCCAGCATCTGGGGCCAGTCAGTTGCCCTCCCTCTAGCTAGAAATCCAAGAATCTTATTCTCATGGCCACCACATTCTTCTCTTGATCAAGTCTCACCTGGAACCCTATAGGGAATGGATTAAGTTCCAGCTTAACCAAACTGGCCACTGTTGGTAATAGTAGGGATAAGCAGAGGACTTGGGAAATGCCTCATTAAGGCAGAAAATGACAGGATGGTGACTGGATGGATGAAGGGGCCCAATAGAAGACTAAGGTCAAAATGTGTCTTGTCTAGGCTGCGGGGGATCCTTAAGAGAAAGAGACAAGGAAATTAGAAGCAAGAGCTGGTCTGGAGGACAGCTGACAAATCCAATTCTAGATGAACTGGAGGTCCCAGAAGGAGATGCAAGTAGAAATATCTAACAAGCATCTGGAAACACTAGACTGGCTCTTGGGCAAAAGTGCAGGGAGAAAGATTGGATGACCCTGCATGTAGAAGAATTTGTGGAAGGCATGAGAATACGTGGGTTCTGAGAGAGTGGAGAAAGGAGAGAGGACTTAATCCAGGCTTGTGCCCACAACTAGGGGGACTCAGAGAGTAAAGGGACAGAAGGATCATTCCAAGATAGAAAGGAATTGAGAACCAAGATCACAGGCTGCCACCAGGGCCAGAGAAAGTAGAGTCTCAGGGAGGAAACACCAGCAACGTCAATGCTCCAAAGAGGCCAGGAGATGGAGGACACACCACAGCTGCCAGGAGATTTGGGATTAGAAGCTCATTTGTGGTTTTGCATAGTGTAATTTCCAAGGAGAGGTAGAGGCAAACGCAGATCTCTGGACATGAAGAAATGAGCAGCGGGTTACAAAAATGAGGGATGTGAATGTAGGTTAGTGGAGCCGTCTGACCCGCATGGAGAACCAATGAAAGTTTCTCCAGCCAAGGCAGATTTGACCAGAGTTGTACACAGAGAAGGAGGAGCCAGTGGAAAAAAGAGAGACTGACAATATTAAAAAGGACAAAATCCTGAAAGAGCCTGGAAAGGTGGAATCAAGAGCTCAGGGGAAGGAGAGGTTAATGTCAGAAAGAAGACACGTGTATTCTTTTCACACATACATATCCCCTCCCCTGCTCCCAGCAGAGGAAATCCTGGCTCCTTCTCTAGAGGTCATGCCCATTATCCTCAGACTAATTAGCATCATGCATTTTTACTACTAACAATACCTCATAAGCCGATCGTACGTTCACAAAGTAAAAATGTAAGTCGCTTGGCTTTTGCTTATGAAAACTAACTGCATGGAACAATTAATAAAGAGAAATATCTTGCAACTCACTAGAGAAGAATCCTCCATAGACGTCAGGGTTCTGGTATTTTATTCCTACATTAAATTTAAGGACATGGGGGCTTGTTAAACTGGCTTTCTATTTGGAGATTTGTGGAGTTAGCATATTCCGAATGTCTTTGGCAAGATAATTTAGGTAAGAAAGTTTGTGCATATCTTTTAATGCAGGTGACAACATTCCAATAACATATTTTACAGAGAGCAGAACACAGTCATTAATAACGCAACATCCTCACCAGTCATGCATATTTCTTTTTTGTAACAAGCATCTTGTTTGGTAATGGCAGGACAGCAGAGTGGCTATCTTGCCACACTGACATTCATGAAGTCCAATCCATTTTATGAAATGCACATATAGAGACTTTCTGCTCGACTCTTTCTAAACTGCTGTCTCTATTCTTACGACTTAGGGATTTGGGAAATACTCTCCTGGTAAAATACTTTAAAATGCATCTCCCCTGCTGTATATCCATTATGTCAATTGAACTACATAAGAAATTCTTAAAATATAGCCTGCTTTATTTATTTATTTTTTAAAAACTTTATTGGAGTATAATTGCTTTACAATGGTGTGTTAGTTTCTGCTTTATAACAAAGTGAATCAGTTATACATATACATATGTTCCCATATCTCTTCCCTCTTGCGTCTCCCTCCCTATCCCACCCCTCCAGGCGGTCACAAAGCACCGAGCTGATCTCCCTGTGCTATGCAGCTGCTTCCCACTAGCTATCAACCTTATGTTTGGTAGTGTGTATATGTCCATGCCTCACTCTCGCTTTGTCACAGCTCACCCTTCCCCCTCCCCATATCCTCAAGTCCATTCTCTAGTAGGTCTGTGTCTTTATTCCTGTCTTACCCCTAGGTTCTTCATGACAATTTTCTTTCTTAAATTCCATATATATGTGTTAGCATATGGTATTTGTCTTTCTCTTTCTGACTTACTTCACTCTGTATGACAGACTCTAGGTCTAACCACCTCATCACAAATAGCTCAATTTCGTTTCTTTTTATGGCTGAGTAATATTCCATTGTATATATGTGCCATATCTTCTTTATCCATTCATCTGATGATGGACAGTTAGGTGGCTTCCATGTCCTGGCTATTGTAAATAGAGCTGCGATGAACATTTTAGTACATGACTCTTTTTGAATTATGGTTTTCTCAGGGTATATACCCAGGAGTGGAATTGCTGGGTCATATGGTAGTTCTATTTGTAGTTTTTTAAGGAACCTCCATACTGTTCTCCATAGTGGCTGTATCAATTCACATTCCCACCAGCAGTGCAAGAGTGTTCCCTTTTCTCCACATCCTCTCCAGCATTTATTGTTTCTAGATTTTTGGAGGATGGCCATTCTGACTGGTGTGAGATGATATCTCAGTGTAGATTTTTTTTTTTTTTGCGGTACGCGGGACTCTGACGGCCACGGCCTCTCCTGTCGCAGAGCACAGGCTCCGGACGCACAGGCTCAGTGGCCATGGCTCATGGGCCCAGCCACTCCGCGGCATGTGGGATCGTCCCGGACCGGGGCACGAACCCGTGTCCCCCGCATCAGCAGGTGGACTCCCAACCACTGCGCCACCAGGGAAGCCCCATTGTAGTTTTGATTTGCATTTCTCTAATGATTAATGATGTTGAGCATTCTTTCATGTGTTTGTTGGCAGTCTGAATAATTTCTTTGGATAAATGTCTATTTAGGTCTTCTGCCCATTTTTGGATTGGGCTGTTTGTCTTTTTTTCATTGAGCTGCATGAGCAGCTTGTAAATTTTGGAGATTAATCCTTTGTCAGTTGCTTCGTTTGCAAATATTTTCTCCCATTCTGAGGGTTGTCTTTTGGTCTTGTTTACGGTTTCCTTTGCTGTGCAAAAGCTTTGAAGTTTCATTAGGTCCCATTTGTTTATTTTTTTTTATTTCCATTTCTCTAGGAAGTGGGTCAAAAAGGATCTTGCTGTGATTTATGTCATAGAGTGTTCTGCCTATGTTTTCCTCTAAGAGTTTGATAGTTTCCGGCCTTACATTTACGTCTTTAATCCATTTTGAGCTTATTTTTGTGTATGGTGTTAGGGAGTGATCTAATCTCATACTTTTCCATGTAGCTGTCCAGTTTTCCCAGCACCACTTATTGAAGAGACTGTCCTTTCTCCACTGTACATTTCTGCCTCCTTTATCGAAGATAAGGTGACCATATGTGCATGGGTTTATCTCTGGGCTTTCTATCCTGTTGTTGGAAGATTTTTAATCACAGTTTCAATTTCAGTGCTTGTGATTGGTCTGTTCATATTTTCTATTTCTTCCTGATTCAGCCTTGGCACGTTGTGCATTTCTAAGAATTTGTCCATTTCTTCAAGGTTGTCCATTTTATTGGCATAGAGTTGCTTGTAGTAATCTCTCATGATCCTTTGTATTTCTGCAGTGTCAGTTGTTACTTCTGCTTTTTCATTTCTAATTCTGTTGATTTGAGTCTTCTCCCTTTTTTTCTTGATGAGTCTGGCTAGTGGTTTATCAATTTCGTTTATCTTCTCAAAGAACAAGCTTTTAGTTTTATTGATCTTTGCTATCATTTCCTTCATTTCTTTTTCATTTATTTCTGATCTGATCTTTATGATTTCTTTCCTTCTGCTAATTTTGGGGTTTTTTTGCTCTTCTTTCTCTAATTGCTTTAGGTGCAAGATTAGGTTGTTTATTCGAGATGTTTCGTGTTTCTTAAGGTAGGATTGTATTGCTATAAACTTCCCTCTTAGAAATGCTTTTGCTGCATCCCATAGGTTTTGGGTCGTCGTGTCTCCATTGTCATTTGTTTCTAGGTTTGTTTTTTTTTTTTTTTTTTTTGCGGTACACGGGCTTCTCACTGTTGCGGTCTCTCCCGTTGCGGAGCGTAGGCTCCGGACGCACCGGCCCAGTGGCCATGGCTCACGGGCCCAGCCGCTCCGCAGCATGTGAGATCTTCCTGGACCGGGGCATGAACCCGTGTCCCCTGAATCGGCAGACGGACTCTCAACCACTGCGCCACCAGGGAAGCCCTCTAGGTAGTTTTTGATTTCCTCTTTTATTTCTTCAGTGATCACTTCGTTATGAAGTAGTGTATTGTTTAGCTTCCATGTGTTTGTATTTTTTACAGATCTTTTCCTGTAATTGATATCTAATCTCATAGCATTGTGGTCGGAAAAGATACTTGATACAATTTCAATTTTCTTAAATTTACCAAAGCTTGATTTGTGACCCAAGATATGATCTATCCTGGAGAATGTTCCATGCGCACTTGAGAAAAATGTGTATTCTGTTGTTTTTGGATGGAATGTCCTATAAATATCAATTAAGTCTATCTTGTTTAATGTATCATTTAAAGCTTGTGTTTCCTTATTTATTTTCATTTTGGATGATCTGTCCATTGGTGAAAGTGGGGTGTTAAAGTCCCCTACTATGATTGTGTTACTGTCGATTTCCCCTTTTATGGCTGTTAGTATTTGCCTTATGTATTGAGGTGCTCCTATGTTGGGTGCATAAATATTTACAATTGTTATATCTTCTTCTTGGATCGATCCCTTGATCATTATGTAGTGTCCTTCTTTGTCTCTTGTAATAGTCTTTATTTTATAGTCTATTTTGTCTGATATGAGAATTGCTACTCCAGCTTCCTTTTGATTTCCATTTGCATGGAGTATCTATTTCCATCCCCTCAGTTTCAGTCTGTATGTGTCCCTAGGTCTGAAGTGGGTCTCTTGTAGACAGCATATATATGGGTCTTGTTTCTGTATCATTCAGCCAGTCTGTATCTTTTGGTGGGAGCATTTAATCCATTTACATTTTAGGTAATTATCGATATGTATGTTCTTATTACCATTTTCTTAATTGTTTTGGGTTTGTTATTGTAGGTCTTTTCCTTCTCTTGTGTTTCTTGCCTAGAGAAGTTCCTTTAGCAGTTGTTGTAAAGCTGTTTCGGTGGTGCTGAACTCTCTCAGCTTTTCCTTGTCTGTAAAGGTTTTAATTTCTCCATCAAATCTGAATGAGATCCTTGCTGGGTAGAGTAATCTTGGTTGTAGGTTTTTCTCTTTCATCACTTTAAATATGTCCTGCCACTCCCTTCTGGCTTGCAGAGTTTCTGCTGAAAGATCAGCTGTTAACCTTATGGGGATTCCCTTATGTGTTATTTGTTGTTTTTCCCTTGCTGCTTTTAATATGTTTTCTTTGTATTTAATTTTTGACAGTTTGATTAATATGTGTCTTTGTGTGTTTATCCTTGGATTTATCCTGTATGGGACTCTCTGTGCTTCCTGGACTTGATTAACTATTTCCTTTCCCATATTAGGGAAGTTTTCAACTATAATCTCTTCAAATATTTTCTCAATCCCTTTCTTTTTCTCTTCTTCTTCTGGGACCCCTAGAATTTGAATGTTGGTGCATTTAGTGTTGTCCCAGAGGTCTCTGAGACTGTCCTCAGTTCTTATCATTCTTTTTTCTTTATTCT
The DNA here is from genome assembly GCF_039906515.1 of Pseudorca crassidens. Lineage (NCBI taxonomy): Eukaryota > Metazoa > Chordata > Mammalia > Artiodactyla > Delphinidae > Pseudorca > Pseudorca crassidens. Next base: position 70,289,618 of record NC_090304.1, on the reverse strand, counting down.
GCTCTGCAGTAGCTATTTCCACTATTTTATCTTCCAGGTCACTTATCCATTCTTCTGCCTCAGTTATTCTGTTATTGATCGCTTCTAGAGTATTTTTAATTTCATTTATTGTGTTGTTCATTGTTGCTTGTTTCCTCTTTAGTTCTTCTAGGTCCTTGTTAAATGTTTCTTGCATTTTCTCTATTCTATTTCCAAGACCTTAGATCATCTTTACTATCATTATTCTGAATTCTTTATCAGGTAGACTGCCTATTTCCTCTTCATTCATTAAGTCTGGTGGGTTTTTATCTTGCTCCTTCATCTGCTGTATGTATTTCTGTTTTCTCATTTTGCTTATCTTACTGTGTTTGGGGTCTCCTTTTTGCAGGCTGCAGGTTTTTAGTTCCCGTTATTTTTGGTGTCTGTCCCCAGTGGCTAAGGTTGTTTCAGTGGGTTGTGTAGGCTTCCTGGTGGAGGGGACTAGTGCCTGTGTTCTGGTGGATGAGGCTGGATCTTGTCTTTCTGGTGGGCAGGTCCACATCTGGTGGTGTGTTTTGGGGTGTCTGTGGACTTATTATGATTTTAGGCAGCCTCTCTGCTAATGGGTGGGGTTGTGTTCCTGTCTTGCTAGTTGTTTGGCATAGGGTGTCTAGCACTGTAGCTTGCTGGTCATTGAGTGAAGCTGGGTGCTGGTTTTGCAATGGAGATATCTGGGAGATTTTCGCCGTTTGATATTACGTGGAGCTGGGAGGTCTCTTGCGGACCAGTGTCCTGAAGTTGGCTCTCCCACCTCAGAGGCACAGCACTGACTCCTGGCTGCAGCATCAAGAGCCTTTCATCCACACAGCTCAGAATAAAAGGGAGAAAAAGTAGAAAGAAAGAAAGAAAAAGGATAAAATAAAATAAAGATAAAATAAAGTTATTAAAATAAAAAATAATTATTAAGAAAAAAAAATTTTTTTAAGTAAAAAAAAAACAGACAGACAGAACCCTAGGACAAATGGCGAAAGCAAAGCTATACAGACAAAATCTCACACAGAAGCATACACATACACACTCACAAAAAGAGGAAAAGGGGAAAAAATCATAAATCTTGCTCTCAAAGTCCACCTCCTTAATTCGGGATGATTGGTTGTCTATTAATGTATTCCACAGATGCAGGTACATCAAGTTGATTGTGGAGCTTTAATCCGCTGCTTCTGAGGCTGCCGGGAGAAATTTCCCTTTCTCTTCTTTGTTCGCACAGCTCCCGGGGTTCAGTTTTGGATTTGGCCCCGCTTCTGCGTGTATGTCGCCTGAGGGCTTCTGCTGTTCGCTCAGACAGTACGGGGTTAAAGGAGCAGGTGCTTCGGGGACTCTGGCTCACTCAGGCCGCGGGGAGGGAGCGGTACGGATGCGGAGCGAGCCTGCGGTGGCAGAGGCCGGCGTGACGTTGCACCAGCCTGAGGCGCGCCGTGCGTTCTCCCGGGGAAGTTGTCACTGGATCACGGGACCCTGACAGTGTGGGCTGCACAGGCTCCCGGGAGGGGAGGTGTGGATAGTGACCTGTGCTCGCACACAGGCTTCTTGGTGGCGGCAGCAGCAGCCTTAGCGTCTCATGCCCGTCTCTGTGGTCCGCGCTTATAGCCGCGGCTTGTGCCCGTCTCTGGAGCTCCTTTAAGCGGCGCTCTTAATCCCCTCTCCTCACGAACCAGGAAACCTAGTCTGCTTTATTTATATAAGGATAATTATTTTTGGAGGATGCCATGCTTAGAAGGAGTAGGGGGAAGAACTAATCGCTGTATTGGAGGACCATCCTGGGACTCAGCATCTTTGGAAGAGCAGCTAGGAGACCATTCAAAAATATTGGTTTGGCCAAAAACCTCGTTCGGGTTTTTCTATAACATCTTACACGGAAAAAACCTGAACGAACTTTTTGGCCAACCGAATACATCAAGCAAATCAAAAGATCAGCATTCCTCTCCTTTTGTAAATGAAAGGGAACAATGAAGAAGGCGCATGCTCAGCATCGCTCTGGTTAAATTCCTTCCTGTGGGCTGACCTGCCAAACCTGGCTTATGGAGACTAACTGGAGAGAAGTGTCTGATTTATAGAATGTTTTATAAGAAATGCACTTAGTAACTCAAACCTAAATGCAAATGGTGACTCAAACCGGGTACAAATTTTGCCAGGTGGGTGTCCTGGAAGCACCCGTTCCCAGACTGGAGCCGACAATGCTTTGTAATTAGCATAGCGACTGTGTGTGCGGTACGTTGATGCTCCTAAAGGGCCGTCTTTAAGCCCATTTCTTAATCTTCAATATTCTCACTGCAACTTTGTTTACCCTAGTAAGTAAACTTTTGGAAATAAACTTTACTCATGTCCCTGTTCCATGAACTCAAATTTAGTGGGACCTCAATTAAGGAGGATTTATTTGTGTGTGTTTGTGTGTGTGTGTGTGCACGTGCACATCTGTATGCATGTTTTTAGCCATTTTATTTTTAACCCAGGAAGGAGAAAAAGAAAACACCAAGACACCACCAAGTTATAGGCCACAATGCCATATACGTTCTGCACACGGTGATAAGGGCATGGTCCTCAAGGGAGGTGAATTGATAGTTTTTGAATGTATGCCAAGTTCCAGACCCTGAATTAGGTGATTTTATATTAGAATCTAGGATTTATAAATCTCAGCCCAGGGATTCTTGTAATATAATATCCTAGTCATCTAATTCTTGTAATATCAAAATACGCTCCCTTGAAAAGACGCAAAGAAGCTCAGGAGATAGCAGAGTAATCAGGAGTCACTTAGGTAGCAGCCTCAACTCGCTGAAAAAAGTAGATGACCTAGAATAAAGACAAAGAAGAAAAAACAACCAGAAAACGTGTGTCCCTGAAAACAAGACAACAAAAAACTCTGAAGCAAATCAAATACAGAGCAAGTAAAATATACGGACTCAAATCAGCAAACTTGAACTCATGCACTTTTCTTATAGTAGAGCTCCACGACTTCACTGAGAATCAATATATTCTTATATTGGACCCAATTTTAAGTTGCTTGAATGAGTGCTGTCTTAGCCAGCTGGAGATTAGAAGCAACCTGTTCCATTAAGGTGCTGTTGGTGGCAGCTCTAATTCTAACTGAAGGAAGAGCTATCGTCCTCTATGTCTAGCAGATGTCCAAACTCAACACCTGCCAATCTAGGATCTCTGATGTAGAGGATGAAGTGCTTCAATAATCCCCACATGTATTTCTATATTATAGCACAGAGAACTATGACCCACATTTAAATTTTATTTTACTTTTAAAATTTTTATTGAAATACAGTTGATTTACAATGTTGTGTTAGTTTCAAGTGTACAGCAAAGTGATTCAGTTTTTTATATATATATATATATATATGTTCTGTTTTACATTCTGTTCCATTATAGATTATTACAAGATATTGAGTATAGTTCCCTGTGCTATATAGTAGGTCCTTGTTGCTTATCTATTTTATGTATAGTAGTGTGTATATGTTAATCCCAAATTCCCAATTTATCCCTTCTCCCGTTAAATTTTATTGATGAAGAATATTTCATTTGTGACGGAGATGGAAAAACACTATTTTTTCTTTTACTTTCATTCATTCTTTTCCTCAATCATTTACTTGCTCATTATTTTCATCCACTCAACAAAATCTGATGTGGCTGAGGTGTTTCTATATTAAGACGTTAAGGAAATACTGTATTTTCAGGTGGTCTGACTTCCGATTGATCTTAAATCACTTACACAGATCTAGCAACTTTTAGGATCCAAATGCAATCTGGGGAAATGTTTCCCTGATGAAAGGGAAACGAAGAACTCTGGAGTAGCCATGAGAATGAAACCACAATCCAAGGCAGTTCTTTAGAGAAAATTTTAATTGTGAGTGAATGAATGCTCTTTGTCATTAATATAGATCTTGTCCATATAAACAGAGAAAAACCGCTGAGGCAATGTTATAGATTTAAAAGAATAAAAGGGAAAAGGAACAGAAGAGAAACAAAGAAGAAAGAAAAGGAAGAAAACATTAAATAAAACAAGAGGAGGTCCCACTCTGAGCAATGCGAATACGCATTAAGCTACTTCTCAGCTCAGGATAAAATAAACTCTTCAACTGCACCAAAATAATGTACCGACCCAATAGGTACAGAGAACCAGCCGGAACTATGTCCTAAGGCAAAGTTTACCTTTGCTTGAAAACTCTCTTTCAGAATTCGGTTCCATTTATATATTCAGTTCTGTTAAGCTAATTTCTCAGACATTTATTGAGTCTTAAAATAGTGTAGGCCTATTCAATCTATGCACGCTGTTAAAACTGTCTCTTACCAATTAGTTCCAAAAATATTTGGAGATGTTAGACCTGCGCGGTCTCCTAGGAGTTTCGACTCGCCCAGGAAACAACAAGAGTCGGAAGTCGATGCAAAACGCAAGAGGTTTATTGAAGGCCGGTGCACCGGGGTTCCTTGGTCCTCACGCAGGAGGTCGAAGAAGGAACCCTTTTGGGCGCGAATATGTCAGTTTTATAGGTTCCCACTTCCCCGTATGTAAATTATAGATTTGGTTGTGTTCTCCTGCTGATTGGTCCCGGCTTAGGCTCGGACCAGAGAGGGAACTTGTCCCCAGCTGCCTGATTGGTCTTTGACAGACACCTTTTTTACATTTTATCTCCCTCCTTCTCCCCAGCTGTCTGATTGGTCTTTGACAGACACCTTTTTTACATTTTGTTATCTCCCCTCCTTCTCGGAAGGGGGCCGGACATCCTGGAAATTCACCCATTGTCTAAGAAGCCCCTATTGTCTGGAGAGTTTCTTAATCATTAGCTGGAACAATGTCCCTCGAGTCCCACAGAGACACACACACACACAAACACACACACGTGCCTACATTTTTATTACTTTTAAATAACCCTAATCAAGTGTGCCACTTCCTTGTGATTACTGTCTTTTCTTTTCCTAAACAATTGGAAACCAGAGATGTCAAGTCTTACACAAAACAGCTAAAAGTAACTATAATAAAACGGATTCAATAAATCTGTGAAATTGGCTAACTTGATTTTCTTTGCTTTCATGACTTGCCTTTCCTGTAACATCATTTAATTTCCTCATTATTGAGCACTTACTGTCAGGCATTAATAAACATTTTCTCAGAAAATATTTTGATATCAGTTATTTATTTACTTATTTATTTGTTTATTTACTTACAAATGAATATCTATCCATCTGAAACAGGAGGGAAGGGAACAGGGCACAACCTTTAAAAGAATGACATAGCCATAGGACATGACAAAAACTGGTTAGAACCAACCAAAAACTGGTTAGAACCAACTAGTCCAAGATGGTAGAAGACTGACTTCCAGTAGACCTTGAGCCTCATTATACACTCATTGTAATACATTAGCATCTACATGACACACCCACCAGCACCATGACAGTTCTGAGGACAACCATAAAAGGCCAAAAAGTGGGTGTGGCCCAGTTCCTGGAAATCTCCACTCCCTCCCCAAATAATTGCAATAATCCTCCCACTCATTAGCCTATGAAATTACCGAGCCCATAAAAACTAGCCATGCCGTATTTCAAGCTCTCTCTCACCTTCTGAGATGACCCACACTCTGTGAAGTGTGTTTCTCTCTAAATAAATCCACTTCTTACCTATAACTTTGTCTCTCACTGAATTCTTTCTGTGATAAGACATCAAGAACCTCAAATTCACCTGGAACATTATCTGTCTATCTATCTATCTATCTATCTATCTATCTATCTATCTATCTATCTATCTCTTCTTTTAAGTGCCAGGCTAGGTACTGGTGTTTCACCAATAAACAAGATAAATATATTTACAGTCCAAGAGTATGGTCTGTAAATCAATGTGCTGTCTTCCCCAGGGTATCTGCTTTTAAACTCTCTCAGATTGCAGAATAAAAGGCTTCGAGCTGTAAAAAATCGGAGGAAAAAACTATTTCCCTACCCTCTTATCATGTGTCTGAGGCCTGAGAATTAAACGGACAAAAGACAGACTAAGAGAAGAAAAGTCATACACATTTTATTTGATGTTAATATTTTAATTTTTAGCGCATAGAGACCTTCGCAGAAAAGAAATGAAGACCCAAAGAGGTGGTTACACCTGGGGGCTTATATACCATTTTAACAAAGGGCAATATATATTTAGAAAAATGACAAGACAAAGGAAAAGGGGTTTGGGCTTCTGGGAGCAGTAAATTGTGGGAAGGTAAATATATGGGGAAAACTAATGGAAGATAAGCGTTATTTTATTAAGACTTGTTTGTGCAGACCCATCTCGGGGCTGACTTTCTATCTCCAGTGGTAAGGGTTGTTCTACACCTTGTACGAGAGAGAGGAAGGAGAAAATGTTCCCAAAGGAAACTTTTTAATCTGCTTTTAGGCAGATAGGGGGAGGGCAAAGAGCTCCTTCTGTGTTTGCTGCTTCTTAATTTCTTCAGCTCAAAAGTAATCCTTATGCCAAAGTGGCATATTTTGGAGTGGCATATTCTGACCCCTTTCAGTACCTTATTAAAGGACTCGTTATAGTAAAGGGGTGGGGTATTGGGGCCTGGAGACTGAATGGATGGGGACCACATCCCCATCTGGATGAAGGCATTAGGAAGGTGGAGGCTTTCTTTCTGGAACAAGTTACTGGTTATCTGCACAGCATACTCTCCAGTAAACCTTCTGCGATGGTTTCTTCTAAGCTGTTGAACTTGCCTTCTTCTTTTAATCAGGCTTTAATTTGGGCTTCTATTCACTGAACTCCCTGGTTCCACCCCAGTGTTAACGCTCTTCGTTTTCCATTTCCCCTGTCTTCCCCACACTCCACCCCCCTGACCCGGTGGAGCTAATTTCCTTGGGCTGTGAGCTTTCCTATTGGTTATGAATGTAGGTGAAAAGAGGGCCTTGGAGACAGAAAATCAACACTCCTTAGTCTATAACTCAGTGACCTTGGGCAACTTACCTAATTTTCTAAACCTAGTTGCTTCAGCTGCAAAAGGCGGTGTTAATAACTTCTGCCCCAATGTCTCTGTGAGAATTATATGTATGAGAAACTCTCAACTAATAATAGCTAGTGTTTATTGCATACTATGGAATGCCAGGCACTTTTCTAAATACGTGAAGTGTATTTATCTCAGTAAATCATTAACAAAAATTGTATAAGTAGAAATCATTCTTTTCAATCTCCTTTTTTAGAGGAGGAAATTGGGGGCAGAGGGGAAGCAGAGACACCTGAGGTCATATGGTTATTTAGGTGCTAGAGCTGGGTGTGGGATCCAATCTGTCGGTCTCCAGAGCTCTGTTTGTAACCCCTATCTTATTGGCAGCCAGCACAGGCTAATTTTCTCTCATTTCTTTGAGTGTTTCCAATGCTTGCCTACCGGCCTCCTGGTCCTCACTGTGGACCCGTAATGGACACCAACACAACAGCACCAGTAGTCCCTTGGGCCACCGAGGGCTCCCTTTCATTAAAGCTTGTGGCAGATGAAACCTGGCAGGAACCTTCTCCTCAGGGATCCCCCTCTCCCTGCCCTATTGCATCACACCAGCAATAGCCAGTCTCTGCCCACAGGTCTAACCAGCTGCAGAAACCCTGAGTCTCTGGAAGGCAAACACGAAAGCTCACAGGGTCTGGCGTTCAGATCCTTCTCTTCCAGTTTTGACCCAACTCCCCAGAACAGTCACTTAGACATAGTGCAGCGAAACTGGTTTGATGAGTGATTTCCAGACTTCGGTTTGTTCTCTCTCCTGATAGCTGTTCTCACGTAGCTGAAGGCCCGTGGACTGGAAGAATAAGAAACTCTCTCTGCGGAGCCCAATGAGAAGAAACTACCAGAGGTCAATTTCAGCTCCACGCAGAGGAGACATTTTTTTTTTTTTCTTCAACAATTGAGCTTGTTTCCATCTATAGAAAGGGCTCTCAGAAGGATGGACTCTCTGCCTGTGGAAGTGTTCAGGCCCAAGGAGGACTCCTAGTCCAAGGCACTGGAACGTCATGGTTCCCAGTAAAAGCAACGTGGACTTTGAAATCAAGCTGAGCTGGGATCCCAGCAACACAACTTTCTCGTGCATTGAATGAGTCACTTAATCTTGCTGAGTTTCCTTGTGTATGAAACGGAGTAAGGGCTGGTGAGAGGGTTGAATGATAAGACACCTTGACTGGTGCCACACTTAGAGGGCACTCAACAGATGGTGTTTATTTATTTAACTGACACTCGTAGAGGCCTTATTATGTGTCAGACATTATTCCAATTGCCTTGCAAATATTAACTTATTGATTCTCATGATAATCTTATGAGGTAGTACTCTTTATTATATCTGGGTGGAATATTGGATGCAGTGATTTCTAAAGTCCTTTGCAACTCTGAGAGTCTATGACCAGGATCCTGTCATGGTGATGCTAATAACAGATCCAGCCGGGCAGCTCTTGGTGAACAGAACTGCTTCTCGAAGGACTGTTTGATTATATTAGCTACTAGCTTTCCTGATCCTAAGGGTCAGGCATTTAGATGGATGCACTCCTCAACTCTCATACAGCTCAGGGCCCATGAAAATACCTCCCAATCAAGCATTTTCTCCCTTACAGTCAAGTCCATTAACAAAATTTTCCAGTGTCTTTGAAAGCATACTCTGCCTGCCTGGAAAAATGTTCTCCTTTTCCCCCTTCTCTCCCTTCTCTGCCTTCTTTTGCTTCTTAAAATTAATTGCTACCATGTACTTAATACTTATATATGCCAAGATCCATGTTAAACTATACACATGTATGTGCATATCTATACACATACATATATACGTACATACACACATTTTTGAGTGATGTGAAACAGCTGTGTTTTGGTAAGTTCTTAAATATGGTCCAGTCTGATTTCATTCAGGTCCTTCGCTTATTTACATAGCTGCTTTATGTGCCTGGGATCTATTCCTGTCCCCGAAGATCCCTTCCTCCCTGTCTGGGAGCCCCTGCTCCAGCTAAGTAAATAGCAAAACTCAGGTTTCCCCTGACAACAACTTTCTCATTATTTAGAAGAAAGGAAAAGTGCTTTATAATGAAAGGTGATCAAAACAAGATTGAGGTAAAAGACAAGGCAATCAGAAGGTAGAAAATGAACATGGCATCTGAAGAACTGCATAAGGCCGTGAGAGACCAGGCCAGTACAAGCTGGTAATTATGTGTTAAGACTGAAGCATTACTCACAAGCTAACATTTTGCATGATGGATTTTCTGTGAGTAAATGCATGGGTCGTTTCTTTTGTTGTTGTTGCTCTTATAGATTTTTTTTAAACCAGAAACATAGCCTAGAAGGAGGGAGGAATAAAAGGAGAATCATTCCTTCATTATTGATATAACTATTCAGTAGTCATAGATGAAGTTTTTATTTTGGCTAGTTTGGGGTCCCCTAGTATGGGAAGTATTTGGAAAACTATAAAAGCAAACAAATTGATAAAAGGGTAAAAAAATGGGCTTTGCTAAAAGGTGAACAATGGTTATCCATTCAAGAAAAAATATGGAAATTTACCAGTCAGTGCCTTTAATTATAGGAGAGGTTATAATAAACAATAATGGTCAATAATTTTTCTTTGTCAGGTGGAAAAAATAAGAAGAAATAGGTCTCAGCTACAGCAAGAAGAGTTGAGAGGCTATAATGGAATCTCATTATAGAATTATTAAGAGCCCGTGTGACTGGGCTGTGTTAGCACAGCGCATGGCTGTGAGATAAGGACCTTCTCACTCTACTTTCTGTTGGTCTCATTACTCACTACACCCACACACCCTCAATCTCAGTTCCAGTGGGACAGATTGTTGGAGCTGCTCCTGCCACCTGCCTAATCGGCATTGCTGGGCGGCCTCTGCTGTGTCTGATTTGACTCCCAACATCACACCTCCCAGGCTCCAGCTGGGGCAGGGGACAGGGCAGCAAGCCCAGCATTAGGGGACCTGGCTGACAGGTCCTGCTCCCCAGGTTGCTTTCCTTCTTTGGACCTCCGTTTTCTCATCTATAAAATAAGCAAGTTGGTCTTAATGCTAGTAGTTCTCCAACTTCGGTGTAGTGAAATCTTTACAATTATTGGATTTTTTTTTTTTTTGGAGACAGTGCTTGTTTAAAATTTAGAATTCTACCTGTTTCCCCACATAAATTTTTATTTAGTTAGTCTGGAGTGAGGCACAGGACCCAAGATCCTGTGTATTAATAAGCATCTGATATGAGGGATCCTGGGCTAGGGTACTGGTTTGCTTGGGTTGCCATAACGAAGTACCACAGACTGGGTGACTTAAACAACAGAAATATATCTTCTCACAGCTCTGCAGGGTAGAAGTCCAAGATGGAGCTGTTGGCAGCTGTGGTTTCTCCCGAGACCTCTGCCCTTGGCTTGCAAATGGCACCTTCTTGCTGTGTGTTCCATGGTCCTTTTCCCTGGTGTCTCTGTGTGTGTCCTAGACTCCTCTTAGAGGGACAGTCAGATGGGATGAGGGCCCGCTCTTGTGACCTCATTTTAACTTAATCACCTCTTTAAGGGCCCTATCTGCAAATATAGTCACATTCTGAGGTGTTGAGGGTTCGGGGTTCAACAAATGAATTTGGGAGGGGGACACAATTCAGCCCCTACCAGCTAGATAATCTCTAAAATTCTATGACTGATGACAGCTAGTTCATACCTCTTTCCACGCTCAGCTTCCTTACAAGTCTTCTTATAGAACTATCATGGAATAGCGAGACGCCTATTTTTATAGTCTCTCCACTTCTCCAGCCAGAGTTCCCAGCATTACTTTGGTGACATCTGGCCTTAATCTCCTGGCCCTAATTGCTATTACCACCCAATCTAAGGTGCCTGCCACCCCGCCCCCCCAACTCCTGCACTGATCTGAGGTCTATTATTGCTTTATTAATTTGTTTCCTTATTTCCTATCTTTCTCCCCTGCTAGACTGTAAATTCTACAGATCAGCCTATCTGTATAGTGTGTTTTGTCCCTAGTACCACACACAGTGCCTAGCATACTGTAGGCAGTCACTAAATATTGATGCATGAATCAATGACTGAAAAACTGATCTGAGTTGCGATGACCTTAAGGTCCAGTCAACCACAGATTTACCTTTTCCTCTTTATTCTTTCACAGGGACAACGTTTAAGAGACTTCTCCCCAGCCAGAGGGAATAAAATCTTTGGAATACTATCCACCATATCTATGTAGACGCCTGGGAGAGGTGAAAATTATGCTCACTTATCATTCTACTAATGTCTTAGTCACCAAAGTCCTCATAGTGCCCTGGATCTAATGTACCCAGACTGTACTACCCTGAGACAGGTCAGGGACAGAGGGAGGCAGCTCATGAGCCAGGAACAAACGCCACACACCACCCGTGATGTCTAAAGTCCTGCACGGATGAGTCTGCACGTGAGACAGGCTGGGACCTGGGACACTCTACCAGAGTGCTTGCACCTGGACAAAGTCTCCTCAAGCAACAGAATACAAAGAAACCATAAAGGCCTAAAGGTAACTGCACGCAGGCATGGCTGGGGCAATGATGAACAATAGGATACCAAAAGGCCACAAACCAACTGCCATTTCTGAGGTGCTGGGAGCAAAAGCAGGGTATTACGCGTGATCCCTGAACACAGCACCACCATGGGGGTGGGCAGACCACCTAAGCCACACCTCCTGCCCAACCCACCCATCCCCCCCACCCTCTCCCCATTTAAGGGACCAGCTCCCCCCTGCCCCTGGTTGGGGAGCAAGCAAGAACACCTGCTTCTTGTTTTTGCTCCCTTGTGCTGTAGCATAGCCCCTATAAAGCCTTGCCTGAAATTCTCATCTGGCCTTATTAATTTCTACTGATTAGAGAGTTCAAGAGCCTGGGGTGGTAACACATGGGTCCCCAACTGGAATCTAGATGTGATCATCCATCTTCTTGCAGATGGCCAAAAGCTCTTTTTTATAAACTTTGGGCCTGAGACATTTGCTAGGAAAACAATTAAGCTTTTTATTGCCTGTCATTCTTTTAGCTTGATGGAGTAGATGCTGGATTCTATCAATGAAAGCAACACTATTAATGCAATAAAACTAAAAATAAATTAAAAAACAAAGATATCAACAATAGTTTAAAACAGAGACAGTCTGTGGCACACTGAAGATAGGTGAATTTTAATCTCACGTTGGGTTGGATCTACATAAATGAAAGTGGGATCATATCTTCGGGCTACAAGGAGGCAATATTTTTAGATAGCGCTCATATGTATCTTCACTGAAGGCCTCAACCCCACATTGAGTTGATTGCTTCTTCCTTATATTTATTAAATTTGAGAGCAAATATTTGTTTCCATGCCTATTTCCTCTACTATACCAGTGGTTCCTAGAGAGAAATAATCACATCTTATTTATTTCTGCATCTCCTACACCTGCTACATGGCCTCAAAAATTGAATGAATAACAAGGAGATTTAAATATTATTGACTAGTAGATATTGCCAAAATGTTTTATGGCAGATTAGACTGAGACACATTAATTATTGCCATGATCATTCTAACAGCCCACTCCCAATAATTCTATTTACAGAATTAAAAAAAAAACCTGGTTTTAGTCTAAGGCTAAAATTCCTTAGAATGGAGAATGCCATGCATATTTGGGGGAAGAAAGAAGCCAGAAGAAGGATGCCTGCATGGCCCACCTCTGGGACTGCAAAATGATTTTCAAATTATCCCAAGTCAGACATAGTCAAAAAAGTAAATGTATTGGAGCGGAGTCAAATATCTGTAGGACAATGCAAAGCATTTTTAAAAATCATCTTGTGCTCCAAATTCTACACAGTGTCATGCCGCTCAATAATGTACATAATAGTGAATTAACTCTAATTATTAATACCAATAGTCCCATTCACTGAGAAATCAGTTTATAATAAAGAGTTATTTAGTTTCCAAGCTCCCGGGGCCATAGCCAAGCACCTACCTGCCAGAGAGGCAGTCATGGGGGATCACTATTAATTATCTGTCTTATTATTCCTCTTTCCCTAAGAAAGAGCAACAATATACGCTCCACATCTAACGAGGGCACGAAGGGTCCATCCGTGCCCACCTCTCTATTTCAGGGTCCTTCTATCAGGGAGATTGGCCTGCGTTGGCACCTAGGAACACTCAGCAGGTAACACAGCTCCTTAAGAAGCCTTTAGAGCTGCACAGAAATTCCCTTTTATTTTTTTTTAAGAAAACATCTTTAATCTTACAGTACAGTACCTTGAAAAGTACAGTAGTATGGTACAACAGCTGGCATACAGGGGCTGGCATCGAGTGAACAGGCAAGAAGAGTTACTAACTGGAGGAGGGAGAGGAGGTGGGAGATGGTAGAGCTGAACGATCGTCAGCAACAGGAGATGGAGGCCAGACTGTAATTTCACTTACGCCTGACGTTGATGGTACAGGTTCTGGTTCCTTGCTGGATTCGATTCTGTCTACCCTCTTGAAAAAAAAAAAAAAAAACGATCCAGTAATGTCTGGGTAATAGCTCTTTTTTTCTCGTCATAGACGACACGGTAGCCCTGTATTGCATTCTGAATGGCTGCTGCAACCTTCGTGTTCCATTCTATGTTCAAGAAATTCCCTTCTTGAGCTAATCTTTCTCACTGTGCTCCCAACCAAACTGTTTTTTTCTTGGTGGGGAGATTATAAAAGAGCCATGAATCATCCTTAAGTTGAACAAGGCTTTTACAACTGTCTTTTATTTATTTATTTATTTATTTATTTATTTATTTATTTATTTATTTATTTATTTTGCGGTACGCGGGCTTCTCACTGTTGTGGCCTCTCCCGTTGCGGAGCACAGGCTCCGGACGTGCAGGCTCAGCGGCCATGGCTCACGGGCCCAGCCGCTCCGTGGCACGTGGGATCTTCCCGGACTGGGGCACGAACATGTGTCCCCTGCATCAGCAGGCAGACTCTCAACCACTGCGCCACCAGGGAAGCCCTGAACAAGACTTTTAAAAAAAAATTATGGTAAAATACATATAAAATGTATCATTTTAACCATTTCAAAGTGTACAGTTTAATAGCATTCAGTTCATTCACGATGCTAGGCAAGCATCACCACTACCCAAGTCCTGAAGATTTTCATCAGCCCAAAAGGAAACTCCGTCACCATTAAGTAGTCACTCCCCATTCCCTCTTCCCCCACACGTGGCAACCACTAGTCTGCTTGTTCTCTCTATGGGTTTGCCTACTCTGAATATTTCATATTCAGTCTGTGGCCTTTTGTGACTAGCTGCCTTCACTTAGCTAGGTTCATCCACTTTGTGGCATGTATTAGTACTTCATTTTTTTAATGACTGAATAGTATTCCATTGTGTCACATTTTGTTCTTTAGTTGATGAACATTGGGTTGTTTCCATCAACCAAACTTTTTTTTCTTTTTAAAAATTTTTTATACAATTTTTAAAGATTACTTTCCATTTATAGGTATTACAGAATATTGGCTCTATTCCCTGTTCATCAACCAGACTTTTTAAGGAAAGCCACTATGCATTATCTCCACCTCCTTAATCTAGTGGGGTCTGGCTTCTGCCCTAACAAGAATAACAGGCAGTATCGACAACAGCCGATGGTTATGGAGAGCTTGCTCTGTTCCAAGCATTGTGCACAGTGGTTTACGAGTATAACCCCACTTAATCCTCATAGGGCAAAAGCTTGTGCAGGTTAGTCTTATACCAGGCAGCCTAGCAGAGGGGCTGGGGACTGAAATCCAGCTGAGATTCCACTGGCTGTGTCCATCCTGTGGGAGAGGCACTGGGCTCCCCAGTGTGCACAAAAGCAACTGTGTCAACAGCACTTTGGATAAATATTATCATTATTCACAACCTATACTTAAGGAAAGTGAGAATTAGAGAGTTTCCATAATATTCAAGATTATACAAAGATCTAACAAAAAGGAAGACACCAGGGCTTAAACCCAGAGGCAACTGAGTCCATATCCTCTGCTACCATCCTGTACCAGGATAACGTTGGAAAGGACTTCTGTGGTCTCCCTTCTTCTTCCAAGATTTTCTTCTACCATAATCCAAAGTAAAATATGTATTTTACACTGTGACCCAGTACCTAATGCACATATATAACAAAATAAATTTCATGAAACTACACTTAACCTTAGTAACTGCAATGCACTTTTCCATATTATTCCATTAAAAAAAATACTGGTGAAGCTCCACTAAATTGACTTCTAACAGACAGTCACTCACACTTTAAAAACCATGGCTGAAAACTCAACCATCCATTTTTTCAGTTTTTTTTCACTTGAACTTCTGGTGACATTTGACACTGTTAGATGGACCTCTACTTCTTGAAATTCAACCTGTTTTTGGATCACTCCCTCCTGAGCTTGAGAACACTGTTTCCAGCTCTTTCCCCACAGCTCCTAATCTCAGTTAATGCCTTCTCTACCTTTCCAATCTCTCAAGGTATATAAAGAGCTCTTACAACCAAAAGATAGAACAGACGCTTCAAAAAAGCATATATACAAATGAACAAGCACATGAAAAAAATGCTCAACGTCATTAGCCGTCAAATAAATGAAAATTAAAACCACCATAAAATACCACTATATATCCACAAGAATGTCTAAAATTGAAAAGACCAACAATGCAAGTGTTGGCAAGGACATGGAGCAACGTATATTGCTGGTGGGAATACAAAATGGTGCAAACACTTTGGAGAATTGTTTGGCAGTTTCTTGTAAAGTTAAGTTTATATTTATCATGTGCTCTAGCAATTCACTCCTAGTTATTTCCCTGATGAGAAATAAAAACATATTCCACACAGAGACTTGTATAGAAATGTACATAACAGCTTCATTTGTAGTAGCCCCAAATGGAAACCAACAGAAACATCCATCAACAGGTGATCATCGGTACATATAAACAAATAGAATTTGGTACATCCACTCAACAGAATACTATTCAGCAAAACAAAGGCACAAACTACTGACACAGACAGTATTCTATATGAATTTCAAAAATATTATGCTGAGTGAAAGAAACCACACACAAAAAAGAGTGCATACTGTAAGATTCTACCTATATGGAATTTTAGAAAAGAAAAAACTAAGTTCTAGGGACAGAAAACATATCAGCGTTTATCTGGGTTGGGTGGCGTAGGGGACTTGTTTACTGACTGTCGAGGGCATAAGAGAACTTTTGAGATAATGAAAATACTTCATGTCTTGGTTGTGTATATATTATATATGTATTATATTATATATTACGTATATATTATATATATATTATATATGTGTATATGGGTATATATATTTGTCAAAACATCAAAACTATATACTTAAAATTGGCACATTTTAATTTTATGTAAAGCATACCTTTATAAAGTTAATTTAACCAGTCAACTGGAATTTTTTAAAAAGTGTTCAACCTCTTCCTTCTCTTCCTTTTTGTCACCTCCTACAACTAATCAGTTATTCAGTTGTCCTGCCTCAACTTCAAACATTTCTCTCAAATGAGTCTCTCCTCTCAGTCTCTATTGCCTCGTCTTAGTTCGGGTCCTCAATATCTCTCTCCTGCACCGAGGTGAAAGCATTCCATTTTCCCCCACTCCCTCTCCCCTCAACTCCAGCCAATGCTTTCCTTCTCATCCATCTAATCATATCCTGTCACTCCCTTTATGAAAAGCTTCCATTGGCTACACTTTGTCTACAGGTTGAGATACACTTTCATACTTTCCTCTCTCCCTCTCTTCATCCCACAAATAATTATTGGCAAGAGGCATTCAGCACACCATGCAGAAGCATTCACAAACTAGACTCTCTCCAGGCTCACCTTTAGTCACCTGGAACTTTCACAACTCCATATCTTAATACATTCTGTACCTGTCACCTGTTTTTTGCTCTTCCCTCTCGCTCTTCTTATCTTTTTCTATGTCTTAGAGATTCCCCTTCTGTGAAGCTTTCCCCCACCTACCCAGGCAGATATAGGTGTCTCGAAACCTTTTACTTAACCCTAACATAACATTGCCTTGTTATCATTTCACGGTCTATGAAGTCTGTTCCCTTTTTATTTTCTTTTAAATTTTTTAAAATTAATTTTTATTGGAGTATAGTTGCTTTACAATATTGTGTTAGTTTCTACTGTACAGCAAAGTGAATCAGCTATATGTATATATATATATATCCCCTTTTTTTGGATTTTCTTCCCATTTAGTTCACCACAGAGCATTGAGTAGAGTTCCCTGAGCTATACAGTAGGTTCTCATTAGTTACCTATTTTATACATAGTATCAAGAGCATATATATGTCAATCCCAATCTCCCAATTCATCCTGTTCCCTCTTTCCCCCTTGGCGTCCATACGTCTGTGTCTCTATTTCTGCTTTGCAAATAAGATCATCTATACCATTTTTCTAGATTCCACATATATGCGTTAATATGTGATATTCGTTTTTCTCTTTCTGACTTCACTCTGTGTGACAGCCTCTAGGTCCATTGTTCCCTTTTCAGACGGTATGATTTGTTGGTACAGACTGCTGTATTCATACCTGTGCCTCTAACAACTAACATGATGGTGCTTAATAAATGTTTATTGAATTAGAAGAACCAGGCACATACATTGGCTATATTTCTGTTGATGATGAAGTTAGTTAGCAACATAAATTCTACTGTTAAAATTAATCTTTCCTTCTCCTGTCCTCCCATAATCTTTTGTCAATGTCTCTCCTGTATCACTTATTATTTCCTCACTTGATTGTGAACTTTAAAAAAGTTTAGAAATATTTTAAGCACCTCAGAAAGTGTAGAGTGAATAATAAAATAAACTCCCAGGTACCCATTC
Organism: Pseudorca crassidens; assembly: GCF_039906515.1. Classification (NCBI taxonomy): domain Eukaryota; kingdom Metazoa; phylum Chordata; class Mammalia; order Artiodactyla; family Delphinidae; genus Pseudorca; species Pseudorca crassidens. The sequence goes on along the minus strand of NC_090304.1, from coordinate 70,271,818 downwards.
TTGTCAAATCTTAGCACTTTTGCTCTATTTGCTTCAGATGTGTTAAAAGGTTAAAAATAACTTTTATAGATACAGTTGAAGGTTCCTAGGACCCTTTCCCAATGTCTTTCCCTTTCCTTCCCCTCAAAGGCAATCGCTGGGCTTCCCTGGTGGCACAGTGGTTGAGAGTCCGCCGGCTGATGCAGGGGACATGGGCTCGTGCCCCGGTCCGGGAAGATCCCATATGCCATGGAGCAGCTGGGCCTGTGAGCCATGGCCGCTGAGCCTGCGCGTCCGGAGCCTGTGCTCCGCGACGGGAGAGGCCACAACAGTGAGAGGCCCGCATACTGCAAAAAAACAAAACAAAAAGGCAATCATTCTCTTAAATTTGATGTTTATCATTTCTTTGCATATTTTTATACCATGTACGTACAAATTCACAAACAATGCATGGTGTTTTTACATATTTAAAAAATTTATATAAATAAATATAATACTGCACATATTATTCTGCAAGTTGTTTTGTCTTAACATTATATGATGATTTGTCCATGTTGATACCTGTAACTCTAATTTAAATGAGTGAGATAAAAAATATATGGCAGGGAATTCCCTGGCGGTCCAGTGGTTAAGACTCTGCACTTCCACTGCAGGGGGTCCGGGTTCCATCCCTGGTCGGCGAACTAAGATCCCACGTGCTGCATGGCGCGGACAATAAATAAATAAATAAATAAACTTACACATTAAAAAATATATATATGCTAGCATAAATGTTCAACGAGGTGTAATCTAACTTTGTGTAAGCAGAGAACGTGTTATATTGTGCAGTCATGATTCTCATAATTTGCCAGCTACAATATGTGACTTACCAATCATTAGCCTGCCTTCTGCTGACTGCCGTACTGGAGACCATGTCACAGTATAGTACAGATATCTCTGAAGACACATTACATTAAGAATCAGAACTGGACAGCATCTTTCATAAACTATAGAGATGGACTAAATCTACAGGTTTGAAATTTATCAAGGACAAGTGTAAGGTGCTGCTTTGGGGTAAAAAAAAAATCCAATGGCACAAATATAAGAGGGGAAGATGTGGCTTAGAAGCAGAACATGAGCAGAAAATGGTTTTTTTTTTTTAATTGACAAATAAGAAAGGCTGTGAAAGGCAGCTCCAGTGGGGAACCGCTGAGCTGGAGTCTGGAATGAGGAAGTTGGGCAATGGAGGGCTGCTTGGACCTTACCGGAAGGCAGGCTTCAGTTTCTGAATGTGGAGCTTGTGCAGAAGAAACTAACGAGAATGGTTGAAGGAAAAGGTAATGTTTTCAAGAAAAGAGGTTGAGCCCCATGGGGATCTTGATGTATGATTTCCATGATGGAAAGGGAGTTCCGTGTGGCCCTGAGAGAGGCCTGGGCCAGTCCTGTTCCTCTTTCTGAATTGCTACCTCGGCACCACCACCTGCCCTATCACAGAAGCTGGAAACCTGGGAAGCGTCCTCAGCTCTCCCTCACATCCTGCCTTCCTACCTACCTGACCATCATTTTACCTAATCATTCAGCAGCTTTGGATATTGGGACCAGTCTTCCTGCATGAAACACTATCTTCTGTTGGTTTTGTGGGTCGCCTGTATTCCTAAATTTCCTCCTACCTCTAAGAACGCCAGAGGTGCAACTGGATTTTGTGGAGCCGGAAGGAGTTTCAATTTGGGGGTCTTTCTTTAAAAGAATACCAAATTATTAGTAAAAGGCCTTGAATGGGGCCCATACAAGAGAGAGAATTATTTTTCAGCAAATCCATCTCAGGCCTTTTTACACTAATCTTCTTTCAAGCCACATGGTAAAATTCCTGAAGACACACCCAAACCCTTTTCTCTTCTAATGCTGTACACGTTCCTGGTTTGGAGGAATTCGTATCTTAATTGTCCATGACTACCTGGTGACTCCCAAGATTATGTCTCCAGCTCTGGCCTTTCTGTCTCCAGTCCCATGCTCAGACTTCGCCATCCTGACTAAGCTATCTCACAGACACTGCACATTTCCTGTGGCTGAAACTGAAAGGTGGCCTTCTCCCTCACCACCTGGTCCTTTTATAGGGTCCCCATCTCATCAAATGGCACCAGCATCTACCCAGCTCTGAAAGCTAGATGCCCAGGCACCATCCTGAACACCTCCTTCTCCCTCAACTTATATACAGTCACAGTTAACTTTATCTCTTTTCTTTCTCTATCTACATTACCACCTTCCCAGCCAAGACACCATCAGGTCTTGGCTGGACCACCACAATGGTCTCCTGACTCATCTTCCTACATTACTATCTGACATCCTCCCCCACCCCTTCTCTCCTCTACACAGCTGCTGCGGTATCTTTCCAAAAGGCCTTTCTGACCAGATATGAACCTGATCTTAGAATGTTTTGAACGCATCTATTACATTTAGGATAAAGATCAAATCCTTAACTAGGCCCTAAAGGCCCTGCCTGGTCTAGTCCTGCCCAGCTCTCAGCTCCCCTCCCACCAACCTGCCTCTGCTCTTCCGTCTCTCAGGCCCTCCGGCATCCTAGCCTTTGCCTGGAAATCTCTTCCTCAGCCTCCCACTCCTGACTCCTCAATCTAGGTCAGGTTCCCTGGTTACTCTCTCTTAAAGAGCATCATTTCACTCCCGAGTCTATGGACTCAGTATTACACATTCACTAGTGTGATTGATTTGATTGATTTAATGTCTGGCTTTCAACTAGACTCGGCTCCATGCAGGCTTAGACCATGCATGTCTCTGTTTGCTTTTCCATGTGTCTAGACCTTGCTCATAGCAAGTCCTTCGATACATAATTGTTAAAGAGTGAATAGACCCCTGGGAAGTGGATAAAACAAAATAAAATAGGATGATGCAAGCCTAGCTTCTAGGTCTTGGGCCAGAGAATCTTTAACTTTGAACAAACAAGATTCAAGGACACTATAAGTTGTGGAGGCATGTGCCCTGCTACGCCAGAAAATATATTCCTCTCCAAAGGTTAGGATTTGGCAATTCCCAAAGTCCAAGGACACGGCTTTGCTGTCAGGGCCATCTGTCTGCATGCCTGTAGCTTTAATAGACTGTTTTCCAAGTATGCATTGACGTCAGCGGGAGTTCCTTGGGCTCAGAGCACCTGACTCAGCCTCTGCAGTGCAATTTGGAGAGAAGGATTTGTCCTGAAGACATTTCACCTGCTACCTCTTTGGGGCTTAAAGTGAAATTTAGCTTTTATATGTTTTTTTTTTTGCCGTGGTGTAATTTAATCTTCAGTTGCTCTTTGTATTTCCTATTTCATTATTTACAGACTATTAAATAAAAATCTAAATGTGGAGCTGGGGCTGGGGGAGGGGAGCAGAATCAAATTCTTTTTGGTCTTTTGCCAAAGTTCCAAACTGGCACAGTTAAAGGTACAAGGAGAAATGTTTTGACACTTTAGGGCACGATAGAGGCTGCAGGATTTTAAGTGTTCCATGCCTTTTTTATTATTAAAAAAAAAATCAAAAAAAAAATCACCTTCAACCTTCAAAATAAAATGGGATCCCAGAAAACCCTCGCCAAAGGACTAATCAGGGCAACATATTATAATACAAGAAATATGCTTGTAGGGCTTCCCTGGTGGCGCAGTGGTTGAGAATCTGCCTGCTAATGCAGGGGACACGGGTTTGAGCCCTGGTCTGGGAGGATCCCACATGCCGCGGAGCAACTAGGCCCGTGAGCCACAACTACTGAGCCTGTGCATCTGGAGCCTGTGCTCCGCAACAAGAGAGGCCGCGATAGTGAGAGGCCCGCGCACCGCGATGAAGAGTGGCCCCCGCTTGCCACAACTAGAGAAAGCCCTCGCACAGAAACGAAGACCCAACACAGCAAAAATAAGTAAATAAATTAATAAACTCCTACCCCCAACATCTTCTTTAAAAAAAAAAAAAGAAATATGCTTGTAATGAAACAGATATCCTGTCAACTGTTCATAGAAAGTAGTCACATGAAACCTTACATTTCATACGGGCTTCTTTAAAATACAATATAGCAAGATACTACAATATTGTCAGAAATGTTTGCAAAGGCCTCAAAATAAAATTCTCCTTCATTAGTGCTCTCAAAGTGTCTTGGACGCACCTTCATATAGTGCCTCTCACGGCACTGTGATAAGTTGTTTGAGTCTCCTTGTTGAGACTGGGAACCCCCTGAGGCTGGAGCACATTTTTTAGCTATTTGTGATAGGCCTAGCTTCAGGGTGTCTGGCACATGGTAGGTGCAAAGAGAACAGGAATCAGATTCAGAGAATTCTGTGCTCCAATCCTGCTCTCATATTTTCAGACTCTATGACCTTGGCAAATTCCTAAACTCCTCAAGTTCCATCATTCTGTAAAATGGGGAATCACATTTCCTCACAGAGCAGCTATGAGAATGAAATGTGTGTGTCCTGCATGTGTGTCCTGCATGCAGTAGGTACTCAATAAATGTTATTATTAAGGACTTAAGAACTAGGATTCTGGGCTCTGCCTTTTGCTAGCTCTGTGACCTTGGGCAGTCCCATAACCACTCTGAGCCTTGGCTTCTCCATTGCAAAATGGGAATAATAATATCTACCCATCAGAATTGCAGTGAGGAACAGATTTTAGACTATTGGATTCAAAGGACCAAAAACAGTCTAGTGACTAATACACGGTTGTCAATCATTTATTTTTTCATGTAGGAATGTTCCAAAAAATAAACGATCATCTACCCTCACCATAAAATAAAGAGTATTTTAACACCAAAAGAATAGGAAGAATTAATTTCTTTAAATGAAGATATCTTTAAAGAAAAATGTTTTCCAATGGCTTTATTTTAGACTGATGACAACTTTAGTCTTGTGCCAGCACTAGTCCACATCCAGCCTTTGGAAACCATTCACTATGAGGATTAAATGAGATGATGTGTGTTAAATAGCTGAGCATAGAGCCCAGCACACAGGAAACACTAAATAAGTTTAACTTCTCCTATTTAATATTATTTTATCATCATCATAAATTAAAATACATAACTCTTTCATTAAAAAGACTGATAACTGAATGAACAAATGCCTGTTATGTTTGTAATCAGTGGAGCTAAAGAAGGAAAATAGGTAATGATACAAATGACTGGTCAGAGGCTTTGGGAAGAAGAATATTATCGGTAAACATTCACTGAGGACTTCCTACGTTTCAGGTACTCCTCTTAAGTAATTTACACGTATGATCTCATCTGTGCTTCATAAAAGCCCCACTTTTACAGATAAGGCAACAGAGAGGTTACAGAACTTGGTCCAGGTTACCCGTTAGGAAGTGGTGAGGCTGAGATTCCAACCCAGACAGACTCCAACACCATAATCTTCTGCCTCCCTCTAATAAACATAAATATAAATTCCAATGTAAATGATACGTTGAAAAAATAGAGAAAAGAAGTAAAACACGATTGAGAGGGAGAGCAGCAGACTGTGTCATTGAACTAGATGCTGGGCAGCAAAGAAAAGCATTAGAAGATGGGCACGTTGCCCCATAATCATACCTAGTTTTATGTAAAAATGTCATGCTCTGGAAACGTGTCAGATACCATTTTCAGTGCAGTTCTGAAGAATTTCATGTGTCAAGGGCTTGACACATCATCTTTATTTTCTGCTGTGCTTCTCCCTCTGGGTTTTCTGAAGTGTGTCATACCTTTGATAGCGATGCTTGGAAGGGGTTAGGGGTGAGAGTGAGGGGGAAGCATGCCCCTTTGGCTCTGAGTCTTGTTGAAGTGTTTTCAATCCTCGGTATTGCCAAGACCACTAGGGGGAAGTGCTGGGAGGGCACCATGTTCCAGCTGGGGTAGGGGTGAGAGGCCAAGTGGACAGGGGTAGCCTCCTTGGCACCGGTCACCTGCGTAGAACCCAGGCTGGTGAATCAAACTGCCTGAGAAGTAGCCACTGCTTCATTGCTCTCCACCAGCTCCATGACGGGGGCCGAAAGCCCGCTCCGGAGACAGGCCCGTGCAGAATAGAATGAAACAAGAGGCCACATTTTCCCAGAGCCTCACTGTCAACACGTGGCCAGCGCCTAGCTAAAATTGGCAGCCGTGGCCACCCAAACCTCCCTCCAGCCCAAAGCAGAGAGACTGGCTTCTTGGAGATGGTTCAGTCACAGCCATGCCCCGGATCGTTCCCAAGCTGATGCTCCACAGGGACCCGTGGAGGACCCAGCCAAGGTCCCAGTGTCTTGGAGGGGGCTGCCAACGCCAGTTGCTCTTTTGAAGACCGGATACCTCTGTGTGGGTTGAGATCAAGGTTCTGGGGCTCACGGGATGCCAAATCACACATGCTTTCTGCCGTCTCATTATCAATCTTGTTTCTTATTAACCCAAACAAACGCTTTAGCCTTGACATCTGTGTTAGTCAGCACAAAAAATTATCCCCTCTTTGAGGTTTAAATTGATAGCATTTTCTGTGTTCCAGGCACTGAACCAAGCACTTTATGTGGATTATCTACTTCTCCCAGCCACCCTTCGCAGAAAGTGATGGGAAAGCACAGAGAGGTGTAGTAACTCACCAAGGGGCACACAGCGAGTGTGCTTAGAGACCAGATTAACTCCAAAATCTAAGAGCTTTAACCACACATCAGCATCTCTCTCCCGTGAGGGTTGCAAAAAGAACGATTATTTAAGTGTTCAAGTCTCTATTTCTTCCTGAATGAATTACAAGCTCCTTGAGGGAAGGGACCATTTCTTACCAAGGTGCTTCCATAATGTCTCCGTCATCTTGTATTGCTGTAAAAAATGCGACAGGCTGGGTGGTTTAAATAACGGGCATTTATTTCTCAGGCTGGAGGTTGGAGATCAGGGTGGTGCCAGCCTGGTCAGGTCCTTGTTGAGGGCCCTCTTCCTGGTCATGTCCTCACATGGCTTTCCTTGGGGAGTGCATGCAGAGAGAGACCGTTTCCCCCTCTTATAAGGGCACAGATCCCATCCATAAGGGATGAGACCTAATCATGACATAATCATCTCCCAAGGGCCCTACCTCCTAATACCATCATATTGGGGGTTAGGATTTCTACATACAAATTGGGAAGGGGATGCAGACATTCAGTCCATAATACATAGTATTCATTGGTGCATTGGGGAAACATTTATCAAGGACCTATTATGTACTAGGGACTGTGCTAAGCATTTGCCAAAGCAAAGATAAAAAATCATCAGGTCTGTTCTTCGGAAGCTAACAGTCCTATGAGGGTAATACCCAGGGAAGTCGATGAGTTATTACAAAATAACCAAGTCTACCTGGAATGACATATGCCATGCTAGCAGATCTGCGCAGTTTTTTACAGACTATTAACATATTTTACCTTAGATGCAATAAACCAGAGTGTTATGATCAGATAAAATCCTTAAATTAGTCCAGTGGTGGGTGTAGCATAATCAGAAATATATATTTGGTCTTTATTTTCAGTTCCTGACACAGAGCTCCTAAATCCTTTTGGAATTTCCCGAGTGATAAGGATGCTAGGATATTTTTTGTTCTAATGAGGTACTCTTGGTGGGGCCCCCAGATAGCTTCAGGATGGGGGCATGTTGCCAGAAAGACCAAATCTTGATTAGAAGCCTGTAAATTTCAGCCTCATTCCCCAGCCTCTGAGGAGGGGAGAGGGGCTAGAGATTGAGTCAATAACCCATCATGCCTACATGATGAATCATCCAGGAAAAAAAAACCCCTAAATAACAAGGTTTGGAGAGCTTCTGGTTCAGGGAACAGATCGAGGTACTGGGAGGATGGCATCCCCAGAGAGGACAGGAAAGCTACGTGCACTGCCCTTCACTTTCAGGCCCTCTTCATCTTATCCCTTTGGCTGTTCCTGAGTTCTAGCCTTTATAATAAGTTGATAATATAGCAAATGAACTGTCTTCCTGAGTTCTGTGAGCCGTTTTAGCAAAGTATCAAACCTGAGGGGGTGGTGGTGGGAACTCCCAACTTCTAGCTGGTCTGTCAGAAGTACAGATGCCTCAGGACTTGTGACTGGCCTCTGAAGTGAGGGCAGTCTTGTGCAACTGAACCCTTTAACTTGTGGGATCTGATGCTAACTCCAGGTTGGTAGTGTCAGAATTTAATTTACTGGTAGGACACCCAGGTGGTGCCTGGAGAATCAGAATTGGTCGTTGGTGTTGGAAAGCACCTCAGTGGCATTCTTGAGAGAACAACATAAATTTGTTCATCATTAAACGCGATGAACATCAGAAGACACAAACTTTTCTGTCAAAAGTGGGTAGTCAACTCGAAAGCACATACAATTTTATTTTTTAAAAAAATAAATAAATTTATTTATTTATTTTTGGCTGTGTTGGGTCTTCGTTGCTGCGCGTGGGCTTTCTCTAGTTGTGGCGAGCAGGGGCTACTCTTCGTTGTGGTGTGCGGACTTCTCACTGCAGTGGCTTCTTTTTGTTGCGGAGCATGGGCTCTAGGCGTGCAGGCTTCAGTAGTTGTGGCACACGGGTTCAATAGTTGTGGCTTTCGGGCTCTAGAGCTCAGGCTCAGTAGTCGTGGTGCACGGGCTTAGTTGCTCTGTGGCATGTGGGATCTTCCTGGACCAGGGATCAAACCCATGTCGCCTGCATTGGCAGGTGGATTCTCAACCACTGCGCCACCAGGGAAGTCCCACAATTTCATTTTTTATGAATTGTATTAAGATCAAAATAAGAGATGGGTGTTCAGACATTTTACCTTGTGTAACCTCGTGTCCAGATTCTTAAAATGCCCTCCTAACTCATCTCCCTGCTTCCACTCTTGTCCTGCTCTAATCTTTCTTCACTGAGCAGCCCGGGGATATTTTTGTTTTGTTTTGTTTTGTTTTGTTTGTGGTACGCGGGCCTCTCACTGTTGTGGCCTCTCCCATTGCGGAGCACAGGCTCCGGACGCGCAGGCTCAGTGGCCATGGCTGACGGGCCCAGCCGCTCTGCGGCATGTGGGATCTTCCCGGACCGGGGCACGAACCCGTGTCCCCTGCATCGGCAGGTGGACTCTCAACCACTGTGCCACCAGGGAAGCCCCCGGGGATATTTTTAAAACAATAAATCAGACCATGTCACTTGATGTGCAAACTCCTCATCAATGACTTGCAGTTCTTTTTAGATTAAAACACAGATTTCCTACCACGGGCTGCAGTGACCTGCATGATCTACCTCCTAACTCTACAAACTCATATGATGATGATGATTGATAGACAGATAGCACTTATTGAGCATCTACTATGTACTCTACACCCTTTGTCTCACTGAATCATTTCGACAGCCCTAGCTCTCCTGCTCTGAAATTTACAAAGCAGCCACACTCTGCTCCTTTCTATTCCAAATACCCACAGAGCCCTGTCCCACCTCTGGACCTCAGCATTTTCTCTTGGTCCCAGAGGCTCTTGTTCCAGTTCTCATGGCTGGCTCATGTGCATCCAATCAGGAGTCTGTGCAAACGTCACCTCTTCAGAGAGACCGTCCTTGACTTAATCTAAGCAGCTCCCTCCCATTGTGAAATCCTTTCCTGTGATGACTTCTTGCTGATGAGGACTTATTGGAGCCTGCCATGGCTACGTTTATTTCTTTTCTTGTGTTCATTTGTTTTTCCACCTAGAACATTTTTTTTTTCTCTAACAGCTCTTGATTTTAATACTGTTACTGGTTTTTCAACATAATGAATACATTTAAAAATTCATAACAAAATCCATACACCTGTGGTCAATTAATGACGACAATGGAGGCAATAATATATTAATACAATGGAGAAAAGACAGTCTCCTCAACAAGTGGTGGTGGGAAAACTGGACAGCCATATGAAAATCAATATGAACACTCCGTCACACCATACACAAAAGAACTTCAAAATAGCTTAAATACCCAAGTATAAGACATGACACCACAAAACTCCCAGAAAATAACATAGGCAAAACACTCTCAGACATAAACTGTAGCAAAATTTTTTCTTAGATTAGTGTCCCAAGGCAAAAGAGATATATAAGCAAAAATGAACAAATGGGACCTGACCTAAAAAAACTTAAAAGCTTTTGCACTGCAAAGGAAACCACAAACAAAACGAAAAGGCAACCTAGGGAATGGGAGAAAATATCCGCCAATGATGTGACCCACAAGGGGCTAATATCCAAAATATACAAACAGCTCATACAACTCAATAAAACAAACAACCCAATCAAAAAATGGGCAGAAGACCCAAACAGACACCCCTCCAAAGATGACACACAGATGGCCAACAGGCACCTGGAAAGATCCTCAACATCAATAACCATTAGAGAAATGCAAATCAAAACCATCACGAGATATCACCCCACACCAGTCAAAATGGCCACCATCAAAAAGTCCACAAACAATAAATCTGGACAGGGTGTGGGGAAAAGGGAACCCTCCCACACTGCTGGTGGGGATGTAAACTGGTGCAGCCCTCATGGAAAACTGTGTGGAGATCCCCCCAAAAAACAAAATTAGAGCCACCACACCCAGCAATTCCACCCCTTGGCATACATCCCCAAAAGATGAAAACTCTAATTCAAAAAGATACATGCACCCCAATGTTCATAGCAGCACCATCCACAAGAACCAAGACACTGAAGCAGCCCAAGGGCCCATCAACAGATGACTGGCTTAGGAAGATGTGGCATGTTTACATGCAATGGAATATGTATTACTCAGTCACAAAAAAGAACTAAATATTGCCATGTGCAGCAACATGGATGGACCCAGAGAATATCACACTAAGTGAAATAAGTCAAACAGAAAAAGACAAAGATTTCACTTATATGTGGAATCCAAAAAAATAATACAAATGAATACAAATAATACAAATGAAAAATAATACACAAAAAATAATACAAATGAATCTATCTTTGTCTGTGAGAAGAACTCACAGACAAAGAAAACAAACTTACGGTTCCCAAAGGGGAAAGGGAGGGGTGGTGGGATAAATTAGGAGTATGAGATTAACAGATACAAACTACTATACATAAAACAGATAAGCAACAAGGATTTACTATATAGCACAGGGAACTATATTCAGTACCTTATAATAACCTATAATGGAAAATAATCTGAAAAAAATATATAACTGAATCTCTTTGCTGTACACCTGAAACTAACACAATATTGTAAATTAACTATATTCCAGTAAAAAAAAAAAATATATATATATATTTAATGAACAATGCTATGACGCACCATACTTACCCTACCTCACTGTCTTGTTCTGCTCGGAACATAGCAAGCCACTGCTGTTTATACACAGAAGATAGCCATTCTGAAGGTACTAGAGAATCTTGTTCGATAATTCTCGCGGAGGCCAAATCACTGATAATATACTGTAACCTTAAATGTCTGAATACTGACACAAATGGTTTTCCTTGCTCAGTTTCAAGGAAGGTCATACCTTCAAAATCTTTTCTCCTCTTAGAAAACCAGACATCTGTTTCAGTCAAAAGCTGTTTTAAAGATCCATTCCAAGAAAGCACAAGTTGAAGGAACATCCACTTTTTTTTTTTTTTTTGCGGTACGCGGGCCTCTCACTGCTGTGGCCTCCCCCGTTGCGGAGCACAGGCTCCGGACGCGCAGCCTCAGCGGCCATGGCTCACGGGCCTAGCCGCTCCGTGGCATGTGGGATCTTCCCAGACCGCGGCACGAACCCGTGTCCCCTGCATCGGCAGGCAGACTCTCAACAACTGCACCACCATGGAAGCCCAGGAACATCTACTTTTTAAGGGCTGTGTATACATTCATCTCCACTTGCATCACAAATAAGTTAGATGAACCAATGAGTTGTTTCATGATATTTATACTGAGTTCTTTAAAAAGTTCAACATTCTGGTGAGTCATCAAATTGTTTAGAAGCCATTCAAGGCACTTTTTCTTTAAAGAATCCAGTCCATAGGTCCCTGCCGATGTGTAATGGCCACATACGGGTTTTCACATTAATTATTTCCTTCATTGTCTCACCACACTGCTGCATTAAACCATCCAACTGTAGCATACGAGCTGCTGCCAAAATGGCAATAACTCGACTGGGCTTTATTAAGACATCATCTCGATACAATGACCCAAATGCCACCTGCAGTGCTTCTATATCAATATTCTGGCCTGGAGTCTCCAGTTCAATAATATTCATGCTGGACTCCTTCCATGAACCACTGAACATACTAGGAAAGTAGCCAGATTGACATAAATACATTTCGTGTAAGCTCCACTCTTCTAGAGCACAAATCTTAATGTCACTGTTTTCATCATTTAAAAATAATGTTTGATAAATATATTTGGATGTACTCTTCAGTGTTTTCCTCCGAGGGGTGTTGAGGAGTCGCTGCTGCCCGTCCCCTTCCTGCTCATCCTCGTGTGTCTCGGAACCAGGGTGACAGTAGCAGAAGGCCCCGCTGCTCCGCTTGCGCTTGCGGCTGCCTGGACAGTAGTAGAAGCCGTGCGCGGCCGTGTCGCCACCAGTCTCCGGCCTCCAGGGCCGAGCGCCCAGCCCCAGAACCCGGCTCCTGCTGGGCTCGGGCTCGCCCCTGGTGGCGCAGCACTCGGCTGCCCAGCGAGCGCATGGGTCACGGCTCGCAGGGACTTCAGAGAGCGCACCTCAGCGAGCCCGACGAAGGCGGTTTCCCGCCATGGCCCGGCCGCCACCGCCGGCCTCCACGTAGCCCGCGTGCCTACACCGCCACCTTCTCATGTGCAGCCCGGACCGTTGCAGAGGGCGCTGCTGCCTCCATCCTCCGCCCTGCTCCCCGCGTCTGCCTGCGCCGCGCGCCCGGACCGCAGGTGAACATTTTTTTTTGAATTTTAGTTTTTTTAATACAGCAGGTTCTTATTAGTTATCTATTTTATACATATTAGTGTATACATATGTCAACCCTATCTCCCAATTCATCCCACCCCCCCCAATGTTTTGCCCCCTTGGTGCCCATATGTTTGTTCTCTACATCTGTATCTCTATTTCTGCCCTGCAAACTGGTTCATTTGTACCATTTTTCTAGATTCCACATGTATGCATTAATATACGACATTTGTTTTTCTTTCTGACTTACTTCACTCTGTATGACAGTCTCTAGGTCCATCCACGTCTCTACAAATGACCCAATTTCATTCCTTTTTATGGCTGAGTAATATTCCATTGTATATATGTACCACAACTTCTTTATCCATTCATCTGTCGATGGGCATTTAGGTTGCTTCCATGACCTGGCTCTTGTAAATAGTGCTGCAATGAACACTGGGGTGCGTGTGTCTTTGAATTATGGTTTTCTCAGGGTATATGCCCAGTAGTGGGATTGCTGGGTCACATGGTAATTCTATTTTTAGTTTTTTAAGGAACCTCCATACTGTTCTCCATAGTGGCTGTATCAATTTACATCCCACCAACAGTGCAAGAGGGTTCTCTTTTCTCCACACCCTCTCCAGCGTTTGTTGTTTGCAGATTTTCTGATGATGGCCATTCTGACTGGTGTGAGGTAATAACTAACTCATTGTAGTTTTTATTTGCATTTCTCTAATAATTAGTGATGTTGAGCAGCTTTTCATTTGCCTCTTGGCCATCTGTATGTCTTCTTTAGAAAAATGTCTATATAGGTCTTCTGCCCACTTTTTGATTGGGTTGTTTGTTTTTTTGATACTGAGCTGCATGAGCTGTTTATATATTTTGGAGATTAATCCTTTGTCCGTTGCTTTGTTTGCAAATATTTTCTCCCATTCTGAGGGTTGTCTTTTTGTCTTGTTTATAGTTTCCTTTGCTGTGCAAAAGATTTTAAGTTTCATTAGGTCCCATTTGTTTAATTTTTTTTTATTTCCATTACTCTAGGAGGTGGGTCAAAAAAGATCTTGCTGTGATTTATGTCAAAGAGAGTTCTTCCTATGTTTTCCTATAAGAGATTTATAGTGTCCAGTCTTACATTTAGGACTCTCATCCATTTTGAGTTTATTTTTGTGTATGGTGTTAGGGAGTGTTCTAATTTCATTCTTTTACATGTAGCTGTCCAGTTTTCCCAGCACCACTTATTGAACAGACTGTCTTCTCTCCATTTTATATCCTTGTCTCCTTTGTCATAGATTAGGTGACCATAGGTGCGTGGGTTTATCTCTGGGCTTTCTATCCTGTTCCATTTATCTATATTTCTGTTTTTCTGCCAGTACCATACTCTCTTGGTTACTGTAGCTTTGTAGTATAGTCTGAAGTCAGAGAGTGTAATTCCTCCAGCTCTGTTTTTTTTCCCCCAAGATTGCTTTGGCTATTTGGGGTCTTTTGTGTCTCCATACAAATTTTAATATTTTTGTTCTAGTTCTGTAAAACATGCCGTTGGTAATTTGATAGGGATTGCATCAAATCTGTAGATTGCTTTGGGTAGTATAGTCATTTCACAATATTGATTCTTCCAATCCAAGAACATGGTATATCTCTCCATCTGTTTGTGTTGTCTTTGATTTCTTTCATCAGTGTCTTATAGTTTTCTGAGTACAGGTCTTTTACCTCCTTAGGTAGTTTTATTCCCAGGTATTTTATTCTTTTTGTTGCAGTGGTGAATGGGATTGTTTCCTTAATTTCTCTTTCTGATCTTTCATTTTTAGCATATAGGTATGCAAGAGATTTCTGTGCATTAATTTTGTATCCTACAACTTTACCAAATTCATCGATTAGCTCTAGTAGTTTTCTGGTGGCATCTTTAGGATTCTCTATGTATAGTGTCATGTCATCTGCAAACAGTGACAGTTTTACTTCTTCTTTTCCAATTTGTATTCCTTTTATTTCTTTTCTCTGTTTGCCATGGCTAGGACTTCCAAAACTATGCTGAATAATAGTGGTGAGAGTGGACATCCTTGTCTTGTTCCTGATCTTAGAGGAAATGCTTTCAGTGTTTCACCATTGAGAATGATGTTTGCTTTGGGTTTGTCATATATGGCCTTTATTATGTTGAGGCAGGTTTCCTCTATGCCCACTTTCTAGAGAGTTTTTATCATAAATGGGTGTTGAATTTTCTCAAAAGATTTTTCTGCATCTATTGAGATGATCATATGGTTTTTCTTCTTCATTTTGTTAATATGGAGAATCACATTGATTGATTTGTGTATATTGAAGAATACTTGCGTCACTGGGATAAATCCCACTTGGTCATGGTGTATGATCCTTTTAATGTGTTATTGGATTCTGTTTGCTGGTATTTTGTTGAGGATTTTTCCATCTATAGTCATTAGTGATATCGTTCTGTAATTTTCTTTTTTTGTTGTATCTTTGTCTGGTTTTGGTATCAGGGTGGTGGTGGACTTGTAGATTGAGTTTGGGAGTATTCCTTCCTCTGCAATTTTTTGGAAGAGTTTGAGAAGGGTAGGTGTTAGCTCTTCTCTAAATGTTTGATAGAATTCACCTGTAAAGCCATCTGGTCCTGGACTTTTGTTTGTTGGGAGATTTTTAATCACAGTTTCAATTTCATTACTTTGTGATTGGTCTCTCCACCTAGAATATTTTGTAAGCTCTTTACGGCAGTTTCCTCATCAGTCTTGCCTGCTACTCTATCACCAATACCTAGTGTGTGCAAGGAACAGAGGAAGTGCTCAATATGTATTTTAAAAAATTTTTATTGGAGTATAGTTGACTTACAATATTGTGTTACTTTCTGCTGTACAGCACAGTGAATCAGTTATACATATACATATATCCACTCTTTTTTACATTCTTTTCTCATATAGGTCATTACAGACTATTGAGTAGAGTTCCCTTTGCTGTACAGCAGGTCCTTATAGCAGTCATCTATTTTATATATAGTAGTCTGTATATGTCAGTCCCAATCCCCCATTTATCCCTCCCCACATTCCCCCCTGGTAAGCTCAATATGTATTTGGTGAATGATATCTTAAGAATATTAAGTAATAAATTCTAAAAAAATCCTATACATTTCTTTGTAAGTAGTGACCACCTAACCATGTCAATATTTGTAACTTAACATGCCTGGTTTTAGTACGGTCACTAGATAGGCATGCATTTGTTGCCTGAGTAGCCATACAAAAAGCAGGTCAGGTGAACCTTGGGGAAACATACCTAAGGGTTTCAGATGTAACTGGATGATCAGGTGAGTACTGCCACGCAGTTAAGAGCAGAGACCTGTGAGAGGAAGGAGTGAGAGCTGTCTGGGGCTGTCAGAAAGTCAGCTGGTACGTGCTGTTTTGTTGGGGAGTGGTTTGGCGTGGGCTGGGCCTTGGGATAGAGGGTTAACGATGGAGGGGTGAGGAGTGGCAGGAGATTAGGTTGAAGGTTAGACCACAAACCATGGAGAAGGGTGCTGAATGCCACGCTAAAGAGGACGAACTTTGCGCTGGAAGCATGGTTGGCCGTGGAAGTGGGAGAGAGCTTAGGAAATCAGAGTGATTAGATTAATGCCACACAGGTGAGGGAACATGGATTAGAGAAAGCAGAGCCTGTGGGCAAGACATGAGGCCTGTGGTGCAGTAAGAATGAAGAGGATGCTGGGCATTGAGTTAATGTTCAAAGTGTTTGCTCAGTAAATGGCAGATGTTCAAAATATGCAAGATGAAATATACAACACATCATATGAACTGGTTAAAGGAAATCTGGGTGGTGCGATAGAGAGGCATATGCTTCTTTAACCCCAGTGTGACTGTTAATGTATAGACAAGCATTGTGTGTCCTTGAATGAAGGATTGTAGATACAATTTGTAGGTAAGGCACAGCATTAAGAACTAGAAGGGCTTCAGAGTGGACCTGTGCCCTATTCTCATTCTCACCTGTGTAGCCTTGCTCTTTTTTTTTTTGTGGTATGTGGGCCTCTCACTGTTGTGGCCTCTTCTGTTGCGGAGCACAGGCTCCGGACGCGCAGGCTCAGCGGCCATGGCTTACGGGCACAGCCGCTCCGCGGCATGTGGGATCTTCCTGGACCGGGGCACGAACCCGTGTCCCCTGCATCGTCAGGCGGACTCTCAACCACTGTGCCACCAGGGAAGCCCTAGCCTTGCTCTTTTCACCAGGGCTTTTTTCACATTCCCTGACTATGTCACATGCTTGCCACCTCCAGATTTTTGCCCCGATGGTTTCTTTCCCCTATCCCTGCTGGCTGAGATCCTACTCATTTTTCTTGGCCAAGATACATAGTCATGTCTGATGCCTTCCTTACTTTCATTCAGATGAAATCCATTGCTCTGCTCTATGCTCCTGTGTCATTCGCATTGAGGTCTATTATGTGAATATGCACTGGGCACAATCTGTGGTGAGTAACAGGGTAGACTCTTTTTTAAACTGAAGTTTAGTTGATTTACAATATTGTGTGACTTTCAGATGTGCAGCATAGTGATTCAATATTTTTGCAGCTTATATTTCATTATAGGTTATTATAAGATAATGGGTATAATTCCCTGTACTGTACAGTAAATCCTTGTTGCTTACCTATTTTCTATATATAATAATATCTGTTGATATCATGGTCCTAATTTGCCCCTCCCCCCTTCCCTTTCCCCTTTGGTAACCAGAAGTTTGTTTTCTATATCTGTGAATCTCTTTCTGTTTTGCATATACATTTATTTGCATTAATTTTTAGATTCCACATATAAGTGATATCATATAGTATTGATATTTGTCTTTCTTTGTCAGACTTATTTCACCAAGGATAATATTCTCTAGGTCCATCCAATTTGCTGCAAATGGCAGTATATCATTCTTTTTTATGGCTGAGTAATATTCCATTGTGTATATGTACCACATCTTCTTAATCCAGTTGTGTGTTGATGGGCACTTGTGTTGCTTCCATGTCTTGGCTATTGTAAATAGCGCTGCATCAATCTTTTCAAATTAGTGTCTTTATTTTTTCTGGATCTATACCCAAGAGTAGAATTGTTGGATCATATGGTATTTCAATTTTTCATTTTTTAAGGAACCTCCATACTGTTTTCTATAGTGGCTGCAGGGTGGTCTCTTAAACCAGACTACCTATGTTTGCTCTTGACTAGCCAGGTAAGTGACTGAACCACCCTGTGCTTTAGTTTCCTCATTTGTGAAATGAAGGTAATAATAGTATGAATAATACTATCCACTTGTACGGTTGTTGGAAGGATCTTATGAGCTAATATGTATGAAATGCAAGAACAACCCCTGGCACATAGTAAGGCATTGAGTGTGTTAGCTACTTCCCTATTTGACTGTGGGTTTCTGAGAGTAAGTGGTGTAGGTCTTACTCTTTTCTGTGACCCCAGAGCCTGGCCAGTGGGTGGCTCACTGTGGTCCTCAGAGAGTGCTGCTGAGTGAATTGACGGCACAGGTGAGGAAACTGGGGCTCTGAGCAGTTAAGGGGCATGTCCACAGCCCCACGGGAGCATGCACGCAGGGCCTCCTGAGACCCAGGTCAGTGCTCTTAGGTTGGCCATTGAATTGGTCATGTATGAATGTGGAGTAAGCTATTCTGTCTGTGTGCCTTTAGCACAGAGGACTCAGTGCATTTAAACTCACTTTTCAAGTTGCCTTTTATGACATCTAGGAGAGAGACATTTACAGTTACAGAACATAAAAAAAAAGTGAATGTAAATGTAACCTTCTGAAATTACTGTGATTTAGGGAATGATAGGTGTTATTTTTTCACAAGCTTTATGTACTGTGAGTGCATGCTATAGAATAATCTGAACAACAGTTGCAAATAAGCCTGAAGAGTACTTATTTCTACGATAGGATATGATGGCAGTGTGTGCCTTATCTTTCAAACGTTTGCAAAATGTGTGGCATTTCTGACAGTTTAAGTGTGAGATATTTCCTCATGATATTTATTGGCCTAAGACGCTGTGAAACAGAGGCATACGCATGTTTTGGGGCCCTGATTCAGAACCTCCATTCCCTAAGTGTGTGTGCTAGGGAGAGGCAGGAGGGCAAGAGAGGGTCCAATTTCCTTCCCTCACAACGAAGACCTCTTGTCCTCTACCTGCAGGTGTCCCCTCTGCCCCGACTCTGGGTCCAGTTCTGGTTTGAGTGGGAATTTAAGGAACCCAGATCCATTGCAGGTTAGCTCTGCTGTTGGGCCTACTGATCTGGGTCCTGATGCCAGGTAAGGAAAACAAGTTATGGATTGCCTTATCTATGTCAGGCTCCTACATGCTTTATCTCACTTACTCTTCGTAAGAAAGCCACATGTGATGAAACAGGTGCCTAGAGAGGTTAAGTGACTTGACTTAACCAGGATTCAAAATCTGGTGCATGGTGGAAACAACCCAAATGCCCATCAACTGGTGAATGGATTAACAAAATGTGGTATATCTGTACAATGGAATAGTATGCAGTCATTAAAAAAGTGAAGTACTGTTACATGTTATGTGTATATATATATATAATATATAACACCTATATTATAATGTATATTAAATATATTAATATTGGTATACCTATATATCTCCTACCAATAGGAGACATATAAAATATATTAATATATTATACACATAATAAGGAATTACCTCACATGGTTATGGAGGCTAATAAGTCCCAAGATCTTCAGCCTGCAAGCCAATACTCAGGAGAGCCAATGGTATAGTTCCAGTCCAAGTCCAAAGGCCTGAGAACTAGGAGAGCCAACGGTGTAAGCTCCAGTCTAAGTCCAAGTTCATGCTTGAAAACAGGCAGAGAGAGACAGAGAACAAATTTCCCTTGCTGAGCATTTTTGTTCTCCTCAGCCCCTCAATGGATTGGATGAGGCCCACCGTCACTGGGGAGGGCAATCAGCTTTACTCAGTCTACCAATTCAGATGTTCATCTCATCCAGAAACACCTTCACAGACACACCCAGAATTAATGTTTAACCAAATATCTGGGCACCCCATGGCCCAGTCAAGTTGACATATGAAATTAACCATCACAGGTTACTCCATGGATGAAACTTGAAACCATTATGCCAAGTGAAAGAAGCCGGACACAAAAGGTTCCCTGTTGTATGATTCCATTTATGTAAAATGTCCAGAATAGACAAATGCAGAGAAACAGAAAGCAGATGAGTGGCAGCCAGGAACTGGTGGGCAGGTGGAATGTGAGTGACTGCCTAATGGGTATGGGGTTTCTGTTGAGGGTGATGAAAATGTTCTGGAACTCGACAGTAGTGCTGGTGGCACAGCACTGCTAATGTAATTAATGCTACTGAATTGTACACTTTAAATCAGTTAAAAGGATAAATTTTATGTTCTGTGTATCCTGCCACAATTAAAAAACCAGCACATCTATCTTTGAAGACCTTGTTATTCTCATACAGCAGGATGTGCTTCGGCTGCGTCCCTGATTCACAGTGATTTCTCTCTGGAGAAACTGCTTAGTCTTCCAGTCCCCCTACTGCAGGGGCTCCTTGCTTTTTAAGGCCACCCCTCCATGTCTCTCCTCTTCCTGCAACAGCCGGGTTGGAGCTTTGTCCTGGGGGGCGGGGGACCTATGACGTCACTCATTCTGACTTCCTGCCTGCTTGTAGCTTTTGGCTGGGTGCTCCTACGTCTCTCTGGTTCCACCTGATACCTGCTGCCCGTCTAAACGCTCATCTTCGGCCTGTCATTTTGCGGGCTGGATTTCCATAGTCTGTTGCTGGGCCAGCTAGGCCTGGCCCCATCTCAGGGAGCTGGTCAGGCTGACCTGAGTCAAATGCTTTACGTGTCCTCCTCTCACTCACCTTATGCCCTTTCCCTCGTAGACACTTCCTCACTCTCCTACCCTACTCCTGACTCACCTGTTCTGCTTTTCTGACTGCCTGTACCTGTCAAAGTGTCCCCAGAGTGACAACTAGTCCTCTGCAGAAATTGGGTGAAGCCTACTCATTCTGGTGTTTCTTACCCTTCACCAGCTGGGCCCATCTTCCCAGAAAACCAGTGTCACCCATACCCACCCCACCCCTAATTAATCTTCCTAACATGTGCATCTAAGGCAAGACAGTGTAGAAGGGAAGAAGCCACATGATCTAAAACAGAGAAGAAGTGAAATGATAGGAATTTTCAACACAGAAGGAATGAAGAAACCATCACAAGCTCAAAGGAACATGGTAGGGGACCCTTGGGGTCTTACAGCATCACTGAAATCACATGATACAGGCAGCTATGGCTTTCATCCAATTCCCCCATCCCAAGGCCCCTGTCCTCTCCTGTGGGTGCCTAATGCTACTGAACCCTTTCCTCCTGCCAACACGATCCACACACCACCTCCTCAGCAGCCTTCGGTCACCGGGAGACAGGGCACAGCCTGCTGATTCTCTGAATAAGCAGCCATACTTCATTTGCCATGAATTTCCCAATGTCCCCGCCTGAGAAGGATGATGTCATTAGACATGTAAAGGGAAAAAAGAACGCTTTTCATCTTCCAGCTACAAAGGAAACAGGCTGCCTCTGGAAGAGGTGGTAGAGCAGGAAAAAAGCCCTAAGCGAGGCTGGGCTCACCTGTGCGGGGCAGGCTGCGTACAATGACTTGGAACCTTGTCAGGCTTCCCCGGGAGGAAGGAGAGGTACAGAAGCTGGGCAATAGGCTCAATGCTTTGGCCTGAAAAAAATCGGTCTCCTGCTGATTGAGAGAATCAAGCACTTTCCATCTCTCAATCCTATCAGGTCCTGCAGTAAATACAAAGAGGAAAAGGACACAGTCCCTGCCCTCAGAGAGGATTTTTGCTGAAGGGGATGGGGGCTGGGGGCGGCAGGGAGGCAAGATACAGCCTCTCTGCCAGGCGACCCCTGCACATGGTCAGTGACCAGTGGGTGGTGTAATAAACCGGGATTCAGAGGAGGCCGGAGCACTGGGGGCCGAGAAAGCTTCTTGGAGAAGGGGGAGCCGTACCCCGAGGAATGGGGGGATTTGGGACCGAGAAGGGAGAGCCATTCTGGGTGGAGGTCCCTTGTGACACAGTCAGGGGACGGTGAGGAGAAGCCCGGCTGAAGCTGAGTACAGAAATGGCCGAGGAAGGATGGAAAGGAAGGTGGCAGGGAAATGTGGGGAGGGCTTGCCCAGTGTGCGACTTTGAATGACCTCGAGCCTGATTTCCCCATCTCCAAATGGCCGTGAAAAGACCATGATGCTCATAAGCATCATTTAAGGCACTTGATGGGAAACCTAACCAAGCACTCACCACTGTCCGGGGCCTCAAAAAACGGCAGTGCTGGGCTGAGATGCTTGGGCGTCATCCCGCAGGCTGTGTGGAGACACAGGGGTTGCTGAGCAGGAGAAGGATTTCAAAACCCAGGCAGAGAGGGAATTATGAAGGATGTGAGAGGGGCTTGTGAAAGGTTAATCCTCGTCTGCTCTGACGGAGGCTGGCAGAGACCGAGAACTCTGATGGGAGACACTGAGGTCCTGGAGTTACTGGAATGGGAAGCCTTTCAGTGATCTCTCAGACCCTGCTTGAGGCCATCAGATCATGTCGGAAATCTTTTCCCGAAAGCTCTCTAGAGCTCTCAGGCGGTAGGGGCTGCCAACCCCCAGTTCCCCCAAGCAGAAGCAGCATGTGAGGGATAGGACAGGAGAGACCCTCCTCCCTTATCAGTCATCACTGCCAGCCGTTTTTCACTCCAGCAGAAATTTAGCAGGTATATTAAAATGCATCCAGGCACAATAAAACCTTGTTTGAGGTTTAAAATACAGCTTGTCAGATGAGTATTTAGTGGTGTGTTTTAATATGCGTAAGTGCAAACCGGAATTTAATGTGTAGGCTAAAGTACACATTAGCAATTTCGTAAGTGAGCTAAAATTGTAGTGTACATGAGCAACTCGGGGGGCCTGTGGGGGGAAGGGGAGAGAGGAAACAAAATAGCATAAAACTTTGGGATCTTTTTTTCTCTTTATTATTTATTTTATTTTTTTAATTAAATTTTATTTATTTATTTTTTATACAGCAGGTTCTTATTAGTTATCTATTTTATACACATTAGTGTATATATGTCAATCCCAATTTATTATTTATTTTATTTTTTTAAATTTAATTTTATTTATTTTTTATACAGCAGGTTCTTTTTAGTTATCTATTTTATACATATTAGTGTATACATGTCAATCCCAATCTCCCAATTCATCCCACCACCACCAACCCCCGCTTTTCCCCCTTGGTGTCCATACGTTTGTTCTCTACATCTGTGTCTCAATTTCTGCCTTGCAAATTGGTTCATCTGTACCATTTTTCTAGGTTCCACATATATGCGTTAATATACGATATTTGTTTTTCTCTTTCTTACTTCACTCTGTATGACAGTCTCTAGGTCCATCCACATCTCTACAAAGGACCCAATTTCATTCCTTTTTATGGCTGAGTAATATTCCGTTGTATATATGTAGCACATCTTCTTTATCCATTCGTCTGTCGATGGGCATTTAGGTTGTTTCCATCTCCGGGCTATTGTAAATAGAGCTGCAATGAACATTGGGGTACATGACTCTTTTTGAATTATGGTTTTCTCAGGGTGTATGCCTAGTAGTGGGATTGCTGGGTCATATGGTAATTCTATTTTTAGTTTTTTAAGGAAGCTCCATACTGTTCTCCATAGTGCTGTATCAATGCACATTCCCACCAAGAGGGCAAGAGGGTTCCCTTTTCTCCACAACCTCTCTAGCATTTGTTGTTTGTAAATTTTCTGATGATGCCCATTCTAACTGGTGTGAAGTGATAGGGATATTTTTTCTTCATTCCTCTAAGTAGGCCCTTGAATTCCCAGGTGACTTTATAATGGAGTTTCCTCTGACTTATTGACTTTTTAAAAGATTTATTTATTTAATGTATTTATTTTTGGCTGCATTGGGTCTTCGTTGCTGCGCGCAGGCTTTCTCTAGTTGCAACGAGTGGGGGCTACTCTTTGTTGTGATGCGTGGGCTTCTCATTGCAGTGTCTTCTCTTGCTGTGGAGCGTGGGCTCTAGGCGCTTGGGTTTCAGTAGTTGTGGCACGTGGGCTCAGTAGTAGTGGCTTCGGGCTCTCGAGCGCAGGCTCAGTAGTTGTGGCACATGGGCTTAGTTGCTGTGCGGCATGTGGGCTCTTCCCGGACCAGCACTCAAACCCATGTTCCCTGAATTGGCAGGCAGATTCTTAACCACTGTGCTGCCAGGGAAACCCTGATTGATTATTTTACCGTATGTTTTACTGAGATAGAATTCACATAATATAAAATTAGCCCTTTTACAGTGGATAATTCAATGGCATTTAGTACATTCACAGGGCTATGCTCTGCATCCATCATCTCTTTCTAGTTCCATAACATTTCCATCACCCCAAAAGGAAACCCTGCATCCATTAAGCAGTTACCTCTCCTTTCCTCCGCCCTCTGGTGCATGGCAACCACTCATCTGCTTTCTGTCTCCATGGATTTAACTATTCCAGATCTCTCTCTCTTTAATTTTAAAATTTATTATTAAGTTTTTGCTTTTTTCTGTCTTATGATTCATAGAAGTGTGTGTGTGTTCCTCTGGGTCACAGGCAATAATGCCTGCTGCTTTGGAGAAATTCAGAGGTAGCAATGCTGGGAGCCAATATGTCAGGTTGTTGAAAGGAGAGGAACTACAGGATAGAAGGTATACGGGTAAGGCTGTAGAACCAATACCCGTAAGGCTAGGAGACAGTCCTACCAAATTTTTCCCAAGGGGGCTAGTAACCTTTTTGTATTATCAGCCCCTTGGCAGTCTGATGAAGCTCTTGGACCTTTTCTTAAGATAATAATTTAGATGAAATAAAGCATACAGGATTATAAAGGAAGCCAATTATACTGAGATGCAGTTATAAAATATTAAAGTATTTGGTGATCAAGTGTTCTGTATACCTCGTTAATACATTGACTAATGAAACCTAGCTGTGGATCTAATAACACTGTAATTTTAAAGTAGTGAGAGGTGTAAATTATATTTTGAGATATCTGCAACACTATAATGTGATATGAAAATATCTGAGTTCTATTGATGCCAAAGTCACAGGTATTGCTAATAATACTGTGGTTTGTTGCTTATATTCATAATGGAAAGGAACAAGCGTGGAAGCTAGTGAAAGCAAAGATATCATTTTCCCCCAACCAGATTTATCCACAGACTTTGCTTAAGAATCCTTGTTCTGGAATCAGCGGTTTCTAACCTATTTTCAGCCACGGATTCTTTGAGAATCTAATGAAAGCTATCTGTAGGCCATCTCACCCCCAAAATGCATTATCTACAGGTATAAAAATTATATCATATTTGTGGAACTCCTAATGGACATCCATGGACCATTTCCAACCATGGACCCCCGGTTAAGAACTCCAATTCTACATGTACCAGCAGTCAAGGGCAGTGTATTATTTAGCATTTCTTAGCTGTAAATAACAGAAACTAACTCTGGAGCCGGGCAGTTTTAGAGGACCTCTGTAGCAGAAGTTTCTGGACAGTCTTATCTGTATCCCATATCTAGAATAAATAAGTTCCATCTGGGGCCAGGTTTTCAACCCTTGATCATTGTTCCAATGTCTGAGTGGGCCTAGCTCAGGTCAGGTGCCCATCTCTGCACTAGAGGAGAGCTGGGCACCTTGATCAAATACCTCAGCAGACTGTATCTAGTGAGGAAGAATAATTTCTCAGAGGAATTTGAGGCACTATTATCAAAAAAGAAAGGAAGAAAACAGAAAAGAAAAAAAAATTACTGTGGCTATAAGGCAGGCAAAAGAGAAGATAAATTTTAAGTCCCATGAAAACTAATGATGAGTACTGATTTTTAAAATTATTATTATAAGACATACTTTTTGGGAACATGTTGATGTTTCTGAAATCAGGATATCGCTCTCAATATGTGTATACACTGAAAGCAGCTCTCTCCTCCCAATGCCCAGAGAAGTAAACTGTTGTTCAATCAAATCAGCGTTGCATCTTACAGCTGAGTCTTAGAACCGGGGAACTGTGGTCTCTCAGAGTCAATCAAAGCCATACAGGCCAGATTTCCTGAAGCTTCAGAAAGTGCTTCTATTCCTATACTCATCTGTGGCCTCTCCCGTTGCGGAGCACAGGCTCCGGACGCGCAGGCTCAGCGGCCATGGCTCACGGGCCCAGCCGCTCCGCTGCACGTGGGATCCTCCCGGACCGGGGCACGAACCCGTGTCCCCAGCATCGGCAGGCGGACTCCCAACCATTGCGCCACCAGGGAAGCCCGCCGTTTTCTTTTAATCTCTGCTCTTCTAAAGCATACGTACTTTGTCTAGTGGGGCTCTTCTTTCATATCAGATGTTTACCACACAAGTAAACGCTGAGATGAAATCCAATTCAATTAAGCAGGTGTTCACTGAACAGCAGCTACGAGGCAAGCTCTTTTCTAGGCACTGTGGGCATCGCGTAAGGAGAATAAAACAGAGTCACCTGCTCTCCAAGAGCTTACGGCTTAGGTGTAGAGGCTGCACACACACAGGAACCAGGTAAGCCACTCACCTGGACTGGTAACCTAAGTGATCCTCACTTGATGTGCTCACCCAAGTGCCGCCGCCGGGAATCAGGAGTTGAGAGAGCGGAGTGTGGGTTGAGTAGTGAAGGAAGACCATCCCTGTCCTGTGTCTGTACCCGTGAGGCCACAGGTCTCCCAGGACCCCTCTCTGAAAGCAATGAGGTACCGTGGAGTTGCACTCCTTGTCCTGGCCATCATCCAAGAAATACAGAATCCCTGGGTGAGGAGGACCACGTACCCCAGCATGGGCTCCCCATGGAGCCACCCCCATTCATCTCGCAGGTCTCTGCTTTAAGGTCACTTCCAGAAAGGTCCTCCCACACCTCTCAATTTAGAATTAGGTCCTGTTATTAAACTTTCTCAAGGTGCCTTGTTCTTTTTCTTCAAAACACTTAAAATCATTTGTAATTACATGTTTATTTTTCTCTCCACTGGTCTGTGAGCTTTTCTAGGGAGGGAAAGGACTGTGTCTTTTTTGCTTGCCTCTGCATTCACGAAACTCAACAGCAGTGCCTGCACATACGAAGTGCTCAGGAAATACGCGTGGAGTGATGGGAGAGTTAAGTATAGGCTAGAAACCGCATCAGTGCTTTCTGATGATGATGAAGCTCCTTTGAGGACAAGCGCACAGTTGATAGGAAATGCCGTTTGATGTTAAAAAATGTGCCAGACCACAGGGGCAGCTGGTATATGAGTCATTGATGAACATCTTAAGGGTTATGAGTCTGAGAGTTAAGGTAGTTAAGAAACATTGCTTTTTGGTTTGGAATTGAAAACCTGTGGTGAAATGCTTACAACCTATGCAATAAAGGTGGGGTCTCCTGCTCTGTTCCACCCACGCCAACCATTCCAACCGTTCTGCCTTTAACGGGGCTCTGGGGAGTTGTGTGTTACTGTGGTCTTACTTTCCCGACCCCCCCCCAAAATGCCATGAAACCCTGAAAGGAATTAGATGACCATGAAGACAGGCAAGTTAATGAAGCTCTTATTTCTGTTGAAATAGAAACTTAACACTTGTCAGCAGGGAGAAAGTTGTGAAGAAATTAAGTTGAAAGAATCCACTGGTGTTGCTGGCTTGAGAGTTTGCTTTGGTTGCTAGCGGTGGGGTGGAGTAGGGATTCCTTTCCATTCTTTAGCTGAAGACTTAAATTTCAGAAACCCAGAAGCAGTGAGCATGAAGATCTTGGTTGAACTTTTCATTACTGCTCCAATGTCTTTGTACAAATGAAAGCAGAGATCCTAAAACTTTCCTTATATGGGATTTTACAGCTTTATGAAAATGGGCAAGTCTCCCTTTACTGTAGAATTGAATAGGTATAAAATTTGGTTTCAAGTCTTTATTTTTTTAAAAAAGTATATATGTATGATATTACTACCAGTGAGAAAAAGACTTTTTTTTTTTTTTTTTTTGCGGTACGCGGACGTCTCACTGTTGTGGCCTCTCCTGTTGCGGGGCACAGGCTCCGGACGCGCAGGCTCAGCGGCCATGGCTCACGGGCCCAGCCGCTCCGTCACATGTGGGATCCTCCCAGACCGGGGCAGGAACCCGTGTCCCCTGCATCGGCAGGCGGACTCTCAACCACTGTGCCACCAGGGAAGCCCCCAAGACATTTTTATTATAATACTTGATACTTATGCAGTAGTCTTCTCTGAGGAATTCAAATTCCAGCTAAGAGTATGAAATGGGTAGGTGGAAATGTAAATGTATGGGACTTAATGCTACACCACTTGTCAAATACAAGAAATTGGGTATTTTCCTCAGTTTAGGGAAGATAAATTTCACCCCTTCTCTAGTTCTAGAAGAGTCTTTCCAGAATGTCAGCTTCTGGGAATTCTTATTGGATTTAACTTTAACACCAGTTGTGTACCTGCGGAGGGAAACATTGCCAAAGGTGTTAACTGTTTGACGTCTGTATTCAGTTGGGCTTTAGGTGAATTACTTAAGTGTGCTAGGTCTCAGTTTTCCCCTTTGTAACACAGGGATTAAAAACAATATCTCCTCTTAGGAGTAAGTAGCCCGCCTCTGTTGGAACAGTGTTGGTGACCTAAGAAGGACTCCCTTTGTCACAAGCACACACCTACATGCCTGCATGCATACACACGTGCACACGCACATACACACGTACTCTGTCATTGACCAGACCCCAAGCCCAGAGCCTCATTCCTGACCGGACATCTCCGGAGCCACCACCAATCTCCTCCTGACCCATGGCCACAGACGTGGTCCTGGGAGTGAAGCCTCTTTAGGCTGTACATTCTAACCAGCTAATGTGTCTGCCACGTAGGCGACAGGCAGGAAAGGAAACAGAGGCACGATTCAAACAACAACAGCTGAATGAGTGATGGTCTATTGAGTCTGCTGAGCCTTTGCAGGGGTCACCCAGGTCTCTGAGATTGTAAGGTAGTAACGTCCAAGGCTTTCAGATTGCATGGCCCTGTAACATTACAAAGACGTTTAGGGGGGTACTGAGATTGCCAACTTTTTATTTTGCTGAAAAATGGCTGAAAACAAAACCCCAAGCTCTCACAAGTCTCATATTCATTGATACAAAAATGGAATGCTTTAGCTTTACATTGCTCTGATAAGATCTTGGTTTGCCCCTGAGTAGTAAAAACATCTCCAAGGACCTGCGGCCGTCAGCAGATGAGCCTGGAACCCTGCTGTAGAGGCTGCACAGCCGGGTACGGAAGGGGCTGAGGGAGAATTTTATGAACATACGCGGCTAACCTGTGCTCCTGGCAGCTGCAGCCAGGCCACGAACCCAGTTTTAGCTTTGAGGCTTCCTACTTCTGCAAACACACTCTGAGGCACGCTGCCTCCACCATTCTAGACCTCCCCTTTCTTACTTCACTGCTTCTATAATTTATCTCTCAAGACTGGCACAGCCCAGCGCAACATGGCACATCTAATGCACAAGGTAGTGTTTCCTCCTTCATCCTGAGTGTGAGTTCCTGTCCTCTCCACAGTGTCACAACAAGGTGTGTCTTCCACAGACCTATACCCTCATGTTCTCTTTGTTTTTTTCACCATTCTTACAAAGCTAATGTCATGCGGACTGAGTCAGAAGAATCATAAGGCCCATATTATTCATTCATTCATTCATTTAATAAATATTGAGAGCCGATTATGCCCTAGGCTCCACACCAGGTGTTGGGGATATAGTAGTGGGTAAACAAGCACAGTCCCTTCTCTCGTGGAGGGAGACCATGACAGAAACAAACAAACAAATAAATATATATTTATAAAATGTGATGAGAACAGTGAAAAATCAGGAGTGTCATGAAAGAGTATCACAGATGGAGTAGTTAAAAGCTTCCCCGAGAAAATGACAT
The DNA here is from genome assembly GCF_039906515.1 of Pseudorca crassidens. Taxonomy (NCBI): domain Eukaryota; kingdom Metazoa; phylum Chordata; class Mammalia; order Artiodactyla; family Delphinidae; genus Pseudorca; species Pseudorca crassidens. Next base: position 70,242,112 of record NC_090304.1, on the reverse strand, counting down.
TTAAGCTGAGGCCTGAGAGATAACATAGTGGACATTCATTGGCTTTGGTCACCTTCCATCCACTTTCTCTTCTTTTGGTAACAACACCTGATGATTAATTTTGGGGGATTTCATTCGGGGAGCCCCATTCTTCTTGGGTTGGGGTTGTGATCAAGCTAGGTCATGTGACCAAGCCAGGTCAAGCTGGCTTTCAGTCAGGGCTTGGAATCTTGTGTGGAGTGATGCGAGGACAGAAAAAAATTGGAGTGGGCAGAGTGTTCTGAGGGATGGGTTTGCCAAACGAATGTCTCTGGAGGGCTAGCTGCACCAGACCCTGTGGGGCAAGATGAAGACTTTGGATTTTATCCTAAATGCAAAGGAAAGTTGTAAAGCTCTTTTCAGCATGGGGAGGATATTTTTAGTAGCAACCAATGTCACAAAGAAAAAACAACCCACCAAACAATCCAATCCAAGGAACAGCATAAAGATCTTTGAGTTGGTCATCTCAGTTTTGCTCTGAGCCAGCTCCAGGACCCTAGGAATTTGTAAGGCTCTTCTAATCTCACTTAGCCCCAGTGGCTTTATCTATAAAATGAGGTGGTAGATTAGCAGATCTAACTTCCCTTCCTTCTCTGATGTTCATGATCTATAGTCAAACCTTGTCAAATTGGACAGGGTGTCCGTCATCAAGAAGTTAATAATAATATAGAGAGATAAGGACTTCCCTGGTGGTCCAGTGGTAAAGAATCCACCTTCCAATGCAGGGGATGTGGGTTCCATCCCTGGTAGGGGAGCTGAGATCCCACATGCCACGGGGAAACTGAGCCTGCACAACTACTGAGCTCACATGCCTCAACGAGAGAGCCCACGTGCCGCAAACTACAGAGCCCACGCGCTCTGGAGTCCGCGCACCACAACTAGAGAGAAGCCCGCGCCCGCAACGAAGAGCCTGCGCCCCGCAACAAAAGATCCCACGTGCCGCAACTAAGACCCGATGCAGCCAAAAAAAAAAAAAAAAAAAAAGAGAGAGAGAGATAAATACCCAACCTCTGTAACACCTGCTGTGCTCCAAGGAGTTATAATGTTTAACGTTGTTTTTAAGCTGATTTTGCCAGCTTATTGTCCTGTTGGCTGCAAAAGGATTTTAACCAGTACTAGGCTCAGTAGCCATTCAGTGAAGAATTTTGAAAGAAGGAATGACTTAAAGTGTGATACTCTGCTAAGCGGAGACACATTAACTTCAACTGAATGCTTCATGACAGAAAACACTAGTGAGAGTATTGACTCTTGGCCGAATTTCACCGAGACCTTGCACCTGTCGAAACGCCTGTGTGTGATGTGTCTATCAGTTATCTATTGCTGCCAGCACTTAGTGGATTAAAGCAACCACCATTTTATTTCTCACAACTGTTGGGTTGCCTGGGTCATTTTGGCTAGTAGCGCCTAGGCTCACTCATGTGGCTACCTTCAGCTGGTGGGTTGGCTGGGGTTTGCTACAGCTGGGATGGTGAGCCTCTCTCTGCCTGAGTCTTTCATTTTTAAGGAGGTTGGACCAGATTTCTTCACTTTCTTCACAGTGTTTCAAGAAGGCAAGGAGCGAGGCACACGTGCTCATCAAACATCCCTGCGTTTGCCATGTTTGTTGATGTCCCAGTGGCCAAAACACGTCGTGTGGCCAAGCCCAGGGTTAATACGGGAGGGGGCTACATCATGGGCATGGGTAGGTGGTGTGTTACATTAGAGGTCCACAGTATGTGGACTTTCCCTCTTAGATATGCATTGCAAGATATGCAACTTTAACTTATAAATTCTGGTACTCTCACAAAAACACAATGTACATGTTATTTCTAGTATAAGGAAGCATTGGGAGTCACCTTATTAAGGGACTGAACCCTACATCAAATGGTTCTGTTTGCCTCACAAAATTATTCATTAATTTTTTGCAGTGGTCTTGGAAAGTTATGTACATATTTAGAGGAAAATGGCATTTACAATTATAATGAATTAAAGCAACCTATATTGCAGAAACACTGCCCCAATTTGGAACTGAGGCTTGCTAATTTCATATTAGCAGCATGTATATCCTCCCAACCCCTCTGCCATAGCGTGTGGGTGCCTGTCTCATCCACTAGACCTCAGACTCCTTTGAGGGCAAGAATCGTACCTCACCAATGTTTGTTTCCCTCACTCTTCCAGCACCTACAACACTCAGTGGATGCTCCCTAAATGCTTGTTAAATAAATGAATCGATAGTTGCCTTTTATTAAACACCTATATGTTCCAGGGACTTCACTCACAGACTGGATCACCAATTCTCTCAATGTCACAGATAAGCATCATTCTCCACAATTTACAATTGAGGGGACTGAGGTGCAGAAAGCCCAAGGCGGATGGGCTGGGATTCCAGCCCAGTCCTGTCTGATGCCACTTCATTGCACTCACTGCTGTTTTATGTGCAGAGCAGGAAGGAGACTGTTAAAAATGAAAAGACGGCCTCAAGGTGTTGAGAGAGGGCAAGGAGAAAACAGGAAGAATCTGTAGACCACAGGGGCCCTTAAACATTGACTGCCTTTGCAATAAAATAAACACTTGTTCATTAAGAGATTGGCCACCGAAACCACGGAGGAAAACCTACAGGAGAGCCAGTTCTACAGCTCTTAAGACCAGCTCATAACTGGTCTTAAAACCCAAGACCCGTTAATTCTTCGGGGTGGGGAAGAAGAGTGACTGGAAAGGCCTTGCTCCCGGGGCTGGCTCTCCTGGGTAGGTGACAATACCCCACATACAAGGGTATTAAGGTGTCCCCAGATGAAAAGGTAGCCATTATTTTAATTTTTGCCTGTAGTTTTTATTACCTACTAGATTAGTAATAATAGTAACAGCAGCTACCACTTAGGTACAGTATAGGTGGGGTGGAGGGGTTGAGCAAAGTGCTTTACACAGAGTGCAGGATCTCAATTAATCCTCACAACAACTCCATGAAGTAGATTTTATTACTCTTAATTTATAGATGAGGTAACTGCCCAGGGAGATTAGCTTTCCCGAGAGTTCCCAGCTTTTAAGTGGTAGATCTATGTAAAACCTAAGTCTGTTTGACTAAAGGCCCTGAGTAACTTAGAGCTGCGGGCCTTGTGCAACTTTGGTGCTAGTCTGAGGTGGGGAATTGTGAATCCTATTTATTCATGCAACGCTGCGCAAGCGTGTGTGTGTGTGTGTGTGTGTGTGTGTGTGTGTGTGTGTAATTTACAACAACAAAAAATCCAGGTGGGGATATCTGTCCTCTGGAGGTTTAGAAGCCTACGTGGGTGGAGAGCGGCCCAAATCTCTACTCATTCATTCACCCTTTCACTGCTTCAAGAAGTATTTGTTGCGCCCTTGGGTACTCCAGGCAGGGCGCTAACCTAGCCCTAGGAGAGAGAATGACGAACACGAGAGACGTGGTGTTTGTTCCCCAACCCTATTTTACTTTTTTGTAGGCGAGGCATTCAGATTTAGAGAAGCAGGAAATGTATCGACCCAGGTGGGGCACGGAGGAAGGGCGCCGAGAGGCTGGCTGGTCAGGGCAGGCTCCCCGGAGGCAGCGGCGGGGCCGGGGCCGCCACAAGGGAGGGTCTCCGGCAGAGCGGAACCGGGCTGGGAGCGAGCCTTGGGGCGGGGGCGGCCGGCGAGTTAGGGTTAGGGCGAGAGGATTCGCCTTCCCGGCGGCAGAGGGCGCCTGGCGCTGCGGTCCGGCGCGCCGGAGCCGCCCGCGCGGACGCCGAGAGAAGAGGCGAGGCGGGGAGCTCGAGCGGCGGCCACTGCCACGTCTTCCCGGCAGTGGCGGCGGCGGCGCGGGAGGAGGTGAGCGGCGGCGGCGCGGGCGGGCAGGTGGGCAGGGAGCGGCGCGGGCGGGCACCGGGCACCGGGCGGGGGTGCCGGCGCCGGGACAGCGCGGTTCCCGCCACGCCGGCTCCTCCTCTGCGCCGGGCGGACAGCCGAGGCCCGGGCGCCGAGCGAGTCCCGAGCGCAACTCGTGCCGGCGGGGCGGGCCGGGGCCGAGGGGACACGAGCCCGCGCGCCATTCGCGGCGCGGGACGCGGTATCCCTGCCGCTGCGGGGCCGGCGCCGCGGCCGGGAAAAGTTGGGGCGGACAGAGCCCGAACGGGCCGGGCGGGAAGTGCGGGTGCACGGCTGACACCCGGAGCGCGGAGGGACGCGGGGAGAAGGGGGTCTGGGCCGGAGGCGGGAGACGCGGGTCCTCTGCGGGCGGAGAGAAAGGGGTGCGCTCAGATTCTCGAGCTGGAGCAGGCAAGTGTCCGGCGGGGACCCCGCGAGTGAGGAGGGAGGGAGGCCCACGGGGGGCGGCCACTGGGGGGACCGGAGGCGAGTGGGTGGCGGGGTAGAGCGATGGGCAGTGGGCTTTGCCTCCTCGCGCCTCTGTTGGGGCAGACGCTGAAAGAGGGGTCGGGCTCAGAGTGGGGGACGCCTCTTGGCGTCTGAAGATCCGGTGGGGAGTTCCAGTAACTGGTGGAGGAGGGAGCGGAGCGGTGCTTCCTCTAAGGCTTGGGTCAAATACCGTCCCTCCCGGTCTGCCAGATTCACCTCCCAGACTGCAGTGCTTTTGTCCTGGGGAAGTTGAGGAGGGACCCCTGAGTGGATGGGATATTTAGATGTTCCCAGGGGAGTAAGATTGGGCTGCATGAAATCATAACTGTTGCCGGGAGAAAACGCAACTCTGACCCTCCCCTAGCCACCCCCCCCCCCATTCCCTCTCCAGTACCGGCAACGTCTGGATTCCCTGGGCTGGGCTAGCAGATCCCCAAAGCCCTGCAGCGCATCTGCTCACAGGTCGTGGGTATCCTAAAGGGGCATAAGACATGGCCTTTTATTCTCTGGGACTGAGGTTGGCTGTTTCAGAAACAAGTGGTTCTGGAGATGCTGGATGCTTTATTAGAACAATCTGTGTGGTGCCCCTTGACAAAGGAGATGACTCATGTTAGCTTTTTTTTTCTTCCCCTTCCAAATAAACTTCGTATTCACGACACAAGTATGCCAGATCATTTGCAACAGTGATAGAGCTGGAGATCTACATTGTAGGCCTTGCTAGTCCTAGATATATTAGCAAGGATTATGGCCTTGGATGCATCACTTCCCCTCTCTGGAACTCAGTTTCCTTATCTGCAAAATAGTGTATAAATAAAGAGCTAGACAGTCTGATGGCGCAGGAGAAGGTGTCTGAGGGAGACTGACATCTTTTTCCTTGTAAGTCGAGATCGGCCACACAAAATCAAACTCAGCCTATTACGAAGAAACTAGGGTGGACTGAACACAGCTAAGAAGCAAGAAAGGCTGCATAAAGTAAAACAAACCCCAAAACTAATAATAATTGGTATTAGATTTACAGTATGGATATTGCTCTCATGTAGGCAATTAGTGTACATGGCTGTCCAGCTGTCATTACCATAAAGCTGTTAACTGTGCTTAAAAAAATTACGTATGTTTCATCTGTGGACCTGAATTTTATTCTTTTGTTTGAATCTTCAAGCCTGGAGTAGATGCTCAGTTGGATGGGTCTTGGCTCAGCCTTCCTCGAAGGACCTCCCCAGGATCTCTCATTGCCATAGTAGCCTAGATTTCCTCCTGTCTGACTGATGCTGCCTTCCTTGTACCAACACACTTCTGTCATCTTTTCCGTTCTAGCTTGAGAAGTGGGGAGCTGATCCCTGTTGCATCTGGCATTTCTGAACTTCCCAGGTTTCTTTCCAAGTGAGTAAAATTAAGTGAGGCAAACAATGCATTAGATGCAGCACATTAAAAATAGCTCAAGGTAATAATGTATCTGCCCCAGCCCTATTCCCTAGACCTCCTGGGCGACCTCTCACTAGGACATCCGTGTCACTTGCCGGCCATCTCGTTTTGGACGCTCAGGGTCATCACAGAGCTGAAATGACATGGTTGGGTCAAACAGCACATTCATGATCAAGCCGTGATGCTGGAGGGAGAGGAGGATTTTTTGTGTATTTTATCATAACTGAATGCTCCTGCCGTGTTCTCTTCCATTCGTAGCTGTCAAAGTCCGTATTGGGTTTGACCACATCACGTTCAGTAATCCTTTTCTGTCAGTGTCTTGGCAGCAGCAGTTAGTGGTTATCTCTAAGTTTGAGGTAGTGGTAAAATTATATCCTCTCTAGCAGGTAATTAAGTTGAATCTTTAAAATATCTGTAGTTTATATGTGTGTGTGTGTGTGTGTGTGTGTGTGTGTGTATAAATTTTACTTTAGCTGAGGGCTATTAAATGAATAAAAATCATGTTGCTAATAATAGTTGTCATTTGAGCCCCTACCATTGATCTTGCGCTGTGAGGTGAGGAAACAAAGCTTCGACAGGGTACAACTCTAAGTGCTACCACTGGCTTTCACAAGTTACTGGTGATCTTTGAAACCAAACAGTGTTTTACAATAGTGGAAAAGTAATTCTTAACTATCCTATAGGGCTGTGATATTGAATGAGATCTCGTATATGAAAAGCAATGTGGAAACTTGTAAAGCGCCCTCCAACCTAGGACAGTGTTTTACCCTAAGCACCTGGGGATACCCAGGTGCTTAGGGTAAAGCTTATGAGTCCATGAGTCTTGATGTCTGATGGGCCTGGTGTACATGCTGAGCCCATCGCCTGATCCCTCTGAGCCCGATTTCCCCGTGTGTAACATCAGGATGATAGTATCTGCCTTGCATTAAATGAGATGCACTTGTGAGTTGCAGTGGGTGCTCAGTGATGGTTGGCATCCAGCCCTTTCTCTCCCCTTGCCCATGGGCACTTGGGATAATGGGATTAAGTCTTCCAGTAGGAATTGTCCTCGAGGGAGAAAGGCTTTTAAAGTACATTTTTGTACTTATAAATAATTCTTTTAGCTTTTAGCTGCCCACTCCATCCTCAGCACATGCAGTGGATATTCTAGGACCTACTGTCATCTAAAAGGAGGGAATTGCTGGGACTGGCACAGCATTGTGAATCAACTATATACTTCAATAAAAATTTAAAAAAAAAGAAAAAAAAAAAAGAAAAGGAGGGACTTGAACCAAGCCAGAAGCCAGAAGGGACACGTCTTTGGTAGGAGGCTGAAGATGGATGTAGCTAGTTTCCCCTTTGCCCATTGTGTGCCCTTCTCTCCTCTTTTATTCATTTTGTGGGACAGGGAAAAGATACTGAGTTTTGGGACTTCGAGCTGGTAGGAGGCATTGTTAGAGCTATAGTATAAGGTGGGAGGGCAGTGCAGATGTGGGCTGGGAAGGAGATGGAAGAGTTGACTTTGCCAGTAAAACCTGGACAGTTTGGTGTGGGGGAAGTCTCTTTTAGTTGTAGGATTTGGCTAAATATGGGGCCAATTTGTATCGAGTGCTATAGGCTGTCTTGTGGGGCTTGGAAGTTCTTATGCTCCAAGCAGAGTTTGACTGGTTGCGGTGGCATCATAAATGAGTTGCCATAGTAAGTTGTATGCGGAAAAGGAAATTAAATTCCAGGAGGGTGTTTGTTGTGACTGATGCCAGAATTTCTCTGAGAATTTTATTAAGATTCAGTCAGTCTATAAAAGTACTTCTTAGTCCTCTGAAGGTATTAATTAAGAAATAGTTTTTTAAAAAAAACCAGAAGGGTCTCCTTTGTGAGCTTTTGAAATGTAATCTTCCTAAATCTTTGGAAAAAATGAAGTCTTTAAAAAAAAAATCACAGAGCTGTCTATTTTAAAAGCAGTCCCTCCAGAGTAATGTTTCCTTCTCTTCCCATCCCTTCATTCCTCTCACATTATTTTGATAATGAGTTAATTTTGGGGTCCTCTACATCTTGGGAGCCTAATGTGTACGCCCCTTCATTTTTAGATCTCGGATATGCCTTCTTCTGCGTTTACTCGTATTCATTCGTTACGAGGAGGTAGCACCGCAAGGTGGTGAAGAGCAGAGAGGCTGGAGCCAGCTTGGGGACAGGGAGAGTCGTGGTCATTCTTGGAGAGCTGGGCTCTCCTCAGCTTGGATTAACCCCCGTAGAAGCTCTGGAGGGCGATCCTGTTATTCCCGTTGCACAGATGAGGAAACAGAAGCCTGCGCATCCTCATAGTTGGGGGCGGGGTGGCATGTGTCACAGTCCGAGCGGCAGCTGTGATCTCTGTGACGGCACAGGCTGGGCAGGCAGAAGTCGCGCCCACCCTGCCAAGGTTGGACTCCGTCCGGAGGCTGTGGTTTAGAAGGGTGGCTCCGTAGGCTGTGTGGACTATGAAATGCCCTGAAGAGAGACAAGGCCATCAGGGTAATGGGCATGAGAGAGGATGAGGGCTTGAACTCAAGACGTTAAGACGGTGGCAGGGGTGATGCAGCAGAGGGAACGGGCCAGCATGGTTGGTGCTCAGTGCTCTGGACTGGGGTTGGGAGAACGAGCAGTCAAGCCCTCTTTTCTCTCCTCACCCCTTCCCTGTTGCCCCTCTCATCCTCACAAGCTGGGTAGTGGAGACACTGTCTGTAGACTGCAGGCATCTCTGTAGAAACTCAAATTTGCCTCCTTTGGTCTCTCATGACAGCCAGAGAAAGGTGCCTGAGGAAAACCCCAAAGCGCCTTCCCCTGTCTTTGCCCACCCACCCTGGCCTTAGTTTCTGCCTTTCCTGGAGCATCTCAGGATGGAAGTCAGGTTCTCAGACCCCATTCAGAGAAGTGCTGGTTTGAACATTCAAATGTATAGTGAAACTGTTGAAGGGGAAAAGCCCCCAAAGGAGGAAGTCTCCCTGGGGTGCAGTCGGCACCCCACAGTTCCCTGGTGGACCCAGTGGACCACAGTGGCTGTGGTCCTCAGTTTGGGCTGTTCCCCAAGGGCTGATCTGCCTCTAGGCGGGGGTGACTTGTGGTCACCAAACATGCAGGGGCTGGTCGGGAACGGGGAGTGGAGGTGGGCGAGTTCTCAGTGGTGGCCAGCCCTGCAAGGAGGGGAGAACACCCTCCCCCGAAGGGTGCAGCCTCGGTGAGGAGCTGAGCCATACTCAGGAGAACCGGAGTCAGAGCGAGGGGACACGGTTGGTCCTGGTTGCTAGCGTCCGCATGTCCCCATCATAGGATGCACCACTGCCGCATCAGAAATATGCTGGTGCCGTGCCCTCTCCCCTAGTCAGTGCCAGAGTCTGTAAGAAACTTGCCCAGGCGTCCGTTTTCCAGAGTGCATAATAGCCGTGCCCTTCAGATAGTTTGTTCTTGCTGGGCTCTGGCCAGTTGGTCGGGTTCTGGCTTTGCTTGGGCTGCGTCCTCATGGAGAGGAGGCTGAGAGTTACTTTATTGGTCTGCCTGCTTCCTGGTGTCCGCAGTCATGGCCATCTCTGCAGTGAGTCACTGCACAAGGACTCCGCTCCCCTACTGTTCGATGGTCACCCCTTTCCCTCCGAGATGGGACTTCTTTTCCTTGTCCTGTGGGTAGCCCCCAGCCGTGGACTGTTGAAGTGCCCAGTGAGTGTGGCGCACTAACAGGGTACCTATTTAATGGGAGGAGAGCGTTTTGTGTGGGGATGTCAACTGTCAGGCTGCCTCCTGAGCAGCATGTCCTAAGCAAAGCCCCTCTGTTTTCCTTTTTGCTCCATGTTTAGCTGCGTGTGTGTGTTTGGGCTGCGTGTTTGTTTTAATTATTACTAGGAAGCCAAAAAAGGTATTTATCAAATGTTTGAATTTACAGAAGTGTTACTATGGACAAGCAGAAATAGTAGCTATATGTTTGTCCAGGATACCACTGATTTATCTCTCCTTATTCCACCTTGTTGCTGTTTTGTTGGAAGAACCCTCTGATTTGTATCCTGGTTCAGTTTGGATTTTACTGTTGAATGTGAATAGAGGCTGGCCTGGTTGTTTGCTGAAGTGGAGGGACTCGAATGGGTGGGCTTCAGGCTGCCAGCCTCGGCTGTCCCTGCAGCCCCAGGAGCCTGACACGCAGTGCCTTTGTCGGGAAGGTGGAGTTTGGCCAGGCTTTTTCTTTGGCTTCGCCTGGGAGTAGCTCTGCTGGCGACAGCAGGTGGCCTCCTCTCTGCTGCGGGAAAGGGAATTCTCTCTTCATCTGGTTTTTACTTTCTTCTCATCCTATGGAGGTGAGAGGGAAGAGAGTCTCAGAAAAGTGCATCCTGGAGCCAAGCGGGTTCAGGGCAGGACAGGTTTGCAGCTTCCACAGAGCTTACCCCAAAGTTTTCCTTGCACCCGGCATTTCCCTTCTTCCCTGTTGATCCCGATCCAGTCTTGTCATCTGTGGCTTAGAGACTGCACTTGAACTTTATCAGTCACTCTTGGGAAGACCTTGGAGTGTGGCACTAAAACTTGTCCAGATTGCTCTGTCAGTTTCACACCAGAACACGAAACCCTGTTTCGGTGGCTGTGGTGCTATTTTTAAATCAGTTCGATGGCTTTTTTCTAAATGATATAGGGGATACATGAATATATTATGCTCGTGCACCTCACCCTCCCGTCCAAATAGTGGAGAAGTGAACAGCAGATGTAGAGTCCTCCTTCCTCTGGCGCCCTTCCCCCCTGTGCCGCCTCCCTGCTGGGTCCTCAGCACTAACTAATTGTAATTTCCATCAGCCTATACAGACGCAAACACATACAGTTTTGTTTCTTTTGTAAGCATAAATCTGATTGCACGATATATATCGTTTCATTATTTTATCTTTTCACAATGGATCTTGTAGATCTTTTCTTGCATGTAGTTCTTCTCGCTTTTAATTTGTCTACAAAACATTTTATAGTATAGATATATCATAATTTATGAGTCAGTCCCCCATTGATAGGCATATAAAGGGACTCATTAGTTTTGCTATTATATCTTCATACATACATGCTGTTATGCACACATGCGTGTGTTTCTCTAAGAGTGGAATCAGTATGCCACAGGTTCTACTCATTTAAACTGTTACAGCAAATCCCGACACTGTGCTCGCCAGGGCTGTACTGGTTTAAACTACCAATAGTGTATGAGGCTGCCCATTTTCCCACAGGCTGCCATTCTGCTAGGTGATAGAAATGGACAGTGTTTAGTAGGCATTTCACCCATCACTGGTATGGCTATGAGACTCGTTTGGCTTCCGGATCTTAATTGGGCGGGGGGAGGTGTCTATCATAACCATGGAGGATGAGGGAGCTGAGCCCCCGAGGACCAAGGCTCTGCTCAGGGTGTCCTGCCGCCAGGGGTGGCAACGTGGCCCTGGAAGCCAGCGCTCCTGGTTTCACGTTCTCTCCGCTTTTCCCAGAGGCTGGGCACTGTAATAGAGCACTATAATTTTGGTGTCACCTGCCAGAGTCTTTCTGCGAGCCTCTCCCCGAGGAAGCAAGTGCTTATAAGCAGCACATTGATACCAGTTGTGTTCTGCACAGCCAAGGCAGGGATTCCAGGCTGGTGAGCTGAACTGGGGGAACGTATAAGGATCACATGGTGGAAAATCAGACTCTCTTGCTTCTGAAATAGCCTCCATGCATGTAGTGAAGCGCGGTTCTGCGTGTGGTAGGGCTTTCCTTCCAGCAGTGTGGTGGTCCGTGCCCCACTTCCCTGGTTTGTTATGGGAATATTGTGATGGTTTGTCTCTGAGCAGGGTTCCTTAGAAGGTGTTCCAGGGGCCTGATCTGGTAGAGGACACATCTGGAGGCCGTCACCTGGGCCGTCCCTGCAGGCTGAGCAGCCCAGTGGGTTTTGGGAGGCTCTGACTTACTGAATGACAGCGTCCTTTACCTGTGGTTCAAAGAGGGCCAGGGAGAAGGAGTGATGGAGGGGCAGCCCGGGGTGGTGAAGAGACTCTAGGATCATTTCCAGCTCCCACTCCATCGTTTATGGCTGTGTGACTTAAGCACGGTTATCCTTTCTCCCTGGGCCTCGGTTTCCTCACCTGTAAACCAGGAATAGTATCAGTACCCACCTCACAGGGTTGTTCCGGGGATTCAGAGCGTAATGTTTGTAAAGCTCTGAGCGTATTACCCAGTGAGTACTCAGCAGTTGTAAGCAACTACTACGCTTGTTTGTGTCCTCCTGTCCTTAATAAGTGTTTTTTAAATGCATGAATGAGCGTTACATTTGCTGAATGTAAAAATGCACATCCTCTAGTAACGAATGTCAAGGAGGGCAGAGGCAGGCCTGGATCAGCTGGGGTTGTGGGAGGGTAGCCGGCGAAGGTAGCAGGTTGGGCAGGAGCGCACATTTGATGTCCTTTTCCGACACCAGTCCTGCTGTGAGACGCCGAGGCCCCAGAGCAGAGGCCTTCCCTTTTCTTAAGTAGATTGTGTGCTGGGGATCCTTCGTGCTGCCTCTCCCTTTTGTTTTGGAGGAGGCCGAGCCAGGCCCTGAGAGGTGAGGTGCAGCTACGGGCCTGGTCGTTCAGAGCAGAGGTGGGACCAGGTCTCCAAGCCCTGGGAGGTTGAGGCTCCTTACCCTGCTCTCCACGCAGGGTAAATGGGCCACGTGCTGCCCATTTCAAGATGCAGGAAAAGAGAAGCACACGGCGTTGGGCGCTTTGCAGAGCCTGCTGTCTGCTGCTACTGAGTTTGCTGTGAGCTGAGGTCGCTCAAGTGCAGGGAAGGTAACGGAAGCGTAACCCGCAGTGGGGCGGGGCTGGGGCTCACGCCTGGGTCTGCCTGGCTCATGCTTTACCTTCTGCCTCGTCACAGCCCTAACAGTGCTGGCCCTGGGATGCTGTCTGTGCGTGTTTCATACCCCCGACCATGCACGTGTGCCTGTGCATGTACGACGGCAGGTTCGTGTGAAGCCCCTGATTTGTTTGCTGATGGTTTACCCAAACTGGAGAGACCTGCGGTTGAGTGTGGGGAGGACTGTACTCAAGGCTCCAGAGCCGCCCAGGCCGCCCAGGCGCAGGTGGGCAAAAGGAAACCTCACTCCTGGGAGTGGAGCTTGGTGGAGGAGCCTGGTGTCTGCGGGCCTGGGAGGACCAGAGCTGGCTGGCGAGGACACGGGCAGGGCCTGGGCAGACTGCAGGGCTTACAGAATGCCAGGTGCAGAGGCCCGAGATGTGAGTCCAGTAGTGTGTGTGGAAGGGAACTACGAAAGCAAGATCAAGTGGCCTGCGGTGTGAGAGAGGTTTCAGAGTAGCGCGTGGTGCGTGCCGGAGGTGCTGCCCTAAGTGTGCATCAGCGGCACGGAGATGTCACCTCGGCTCCCGGGGCCTGAGAGGGCCTCTCAGAAGTGGCACAGATTAAAACAAGCCTTGCTTGCTCCTTGGAGAGCAAGTCGACCTGGCTTGTGATCCACCCTCAATTTGCAGATGTGGACCCTGGGACCTGGTGAGCTCCCTGGTTCGGGGTCACAGCCCTAACGAGGACAGGCGAGCCTGGAGCCTGCCCTGCCTGCCCTCCTCTCCACACGTGTGCTCACGGAGTGCCGCATATAGCAGCTGTTTGCTCGGCACCTGGAGTTGCTCAGGGTTACTTCTCAAAAGAGCAGGCTGGGTCCCAGTTCAGTTCTGGTCCTGGCTCTGCTGTCTCTGAGCAGAGCTGGGACGTTAGCCCCTCAGTTTTGCCCTCTTGTAGGGTGGGTATAGCACCCCTGTCTCCCTTCTAGGCTTGTCTTTGTTCACTCAAGAGCTGTTCGGCAAATACATTCTTTTATTCAGCTGGATGCTATTCTGTGTGTCGGGCGTTTTGCACCAAGCAAAGGATGTCAAAATCTTGTTCTCCTGGAGCTTATTTTCTCCTGAGGGGCAGCAGACAGTAGCTGGTTATAGTTGATGGTACGTGTCCTAGTTTCTTAGGGTGCTGTGACAAAGGACCACAAGCCGGATGGCGTAAACCTCAGGACCTTACCCCCTTGTGCCCTGGGGCTCTGAGGGAGGACCTGTTCCCTGCTTCTGCCCCAGCGTCTGGTGGTGCCGGCATGCCTGGTGCCTGGATCTTGTGGCTGCACAGCTCTGCCCTCTTGCCTCCCTTACCACACGGCCTCTTTCCCGGGTCTGTGGCCCCTCTTTTCTTATGAGGGCCCACCCCCCTCCAGTGTGTCCTCATCCTAACTACGTACTTCTGGGAAGACCCTCTCTGCAAATGAGGTCACATTCTGAGGTTCCAGGTGCACGTGGATTTGAGGGGACGCTGTCCGACCCAGAACGGTATGCGAGGTAGTAATGGCTGCTGAAAAGTCCGGGCAGTGCCTGGGGCAGGGGTCGGTGAGGTGCTGAAAGGTGGTGCAGGCGGGCCTTGCTGAGCAGGTAGTGTTTGAGCTTCCACGTGGAGGAGGGGGGAGGGGTGGAGGAGCTGAGGTATGGAGGGGATGTGGTCCAGGCCGAGGGAACAGCAAACACGGAGGCCTTGAGGTGGGCATGTGCGCCTGCCAGACTGGTACGGGGACAGTGACGTGGAAGTCGTGTGTGTGTGTGTGCATGCACGTACGCGCGCGTGTGTGTTCATGAGGCTTTGGCCTTTTGCCCCCGCGAGATGGGAGCCACTGTTGAGTCTGCGAGCATGCCGACAGCAGCGTTGGCGTGTGGACCAGCTCGTCAAGGGTTTTTCCAAGTTCAGACGGCCATCGCAGCGCCTCGTCCGTGCGCCGTGATGTTTTGCAGTGATGGTTACTCGGCAGTTTCTTTTTGAAACGTCAGTGCTGTTGACCCTTGATCCACCGCCCTTTCCAGTCGGTTCTCTGTTCCTTCTGGATGCCTTTCCACCCACCCGCTTCCCCACACTGAAACCACAAGCATGAAGAAGAGAAAGTAGACAAGGCTGGGGGTGGCCAGGGCTGCTGGGAAGCCCGGCACGCGTGGCAGCCCTGGTGGGAGCTGCGCCTTCCCGCCAGCCCCGGGCCATCTGGTGAACGCTGTGCCCATGGTGAAGGTGTTCCTCGCCCTGGCAGATCTAGAAACTGCTGAGGTCAGTGTGAGGTCAGTGCGAGCTCAGGGCGCTCAGCTCCCCGCATCCTTCTGTGGATCAAGTCACTATGCCGTGAAAAGAGGTGAGTCAGCCGCCTCGGGCAGCGGCCTCCCTTGGCCTGGAAAATACAGGGCAGGGAGGGACTTGCAGAAGCACCTGCGGAGAGCCCAGGAGCCTGTCGGGCAGTCACTGCACTCACTCGGCCCGGGGCCCTCACTGCCACCCACTTTGTCACTGGCCTGCAGAGCTTTACATTCTCATTCACATTTGCTGTAAAAACAGTCAGGCCTGCGATGCGAGTGCCGTCATTACAGAGAAGAAGGCACCCCAGGTGTGGCTGGCCCCATGGTCCGGGGCCCATGCCAGTTTGGTTCGTGTGGTCCTGGGGGGAATCATAACTTTGGATTCCCTGGCGTCAGAGCTGAAGGGAATCTCCTTATCTGGCTCACATTTAATTTCCTCCCTAGGCCTCCAAAGGAAAGGGCCTGGCATGTCTGTGACTGGGGCTCCGGAGGAGCGGGCCACGGGTGGCCTTGATTTCAGGCGCTCTTCCCGGCCTCCGCCTGTGAGGGCGGTGCCAGGAGCAGCCCGTCCAGGGAGGTGATCCGGGAGCCCCCTGGCGCCGCCGCCCCTCCGGGGAGCACCGCTTTAGAAGATAGTTCCGTGTAAGCGGAGATGGAAATAGAATTCCCCGGCGCTAGGAGCAGCTGCTCCTCTGTAGGATTTCAGGAGCTGCCTTTGGGCACCAGTCACTCACTAACCCCTGCCTCCCAGCAAAACACACACCCACGCAAAATGAAAGTGAGGCAGACTGTGCCTGGCTAGAGACGGAGCGTTAGAGTGTGTTTTGTGGGACTGTAGTTCCTCTCCAGAGTCTTTTCTGAGGGTGCTTCCCCAGTACAGCAGAAGAGCTTCCTTGTTTGCCAGACGCTACAGGAAGCTTTGAATCAGGTAGCGTCCCCAGGAGTCTGTGGAGTCTGGCCTCGATTCCGCATTAGAGGCAGGGAGGCCATGCCCAAGAGTGGGAGCCAGGCAGGACCCCAAGGGTTCTCGTAGAACAGGCCACTTGTCCTGTGCCCAGGTGGCCTTTGTCTCTGTGCTGATGGATCTCAAGCACTTGGTAAAGAAGTGCTTGTACATAAGTACAGGATATGGGCCCTGATTTTTGTTTGTTTGGTTTTGGTTTTTGTTTTTTAAACTGGGCATCTGTGAGTTAGCTCAGGACCCTGAGAGCTCAGTCTCCTGGCCCCACAGCGAGACTGGTCTCATCCCTGCAGCCTTGGGGCATCTTTAACCTGGGGGTTGGATGACATGGTTGTCACGCGTGTCTCCTTCCTTGTGCTCCTCGCAGCCCTTTGCACAGGTCCTGGGGTGATTTGCCTGCACCTACGGTGGGAGCTCCCTGAGGGCAGTGGGAGCCTGGCACATGCGGAGCTTCCAGGAGCTTCCCTGCGGCCCTTGTCCTGCTTGGCCAGATCCCCAGTGTCTTGCTTTCTGGGTGAGCGTTGAGGTGGAAGGAGGAACAGGTGGGGGGATTTGATGTGAACCCCCCTTCTGGCTCTGGGGGCAGGCGTCCCCAGCTGTTCAGCATGAGCTCCTTGTTCCCGTCTCAAGTTTCATGCAACTTTTGATCCTTGTGCTAAACAAAGTGCCTTTATTTCTGGATGTTGTCATGAGAGTTGTTTTTGCAATTATTGGTGAGGCAGAAAAGAACGGATCATGACGACAGAGTTGTCTATATATTCCAAATTTAAGAAATGTCTCTGCATTAGAAAAATACTACAAAGAATTTAATTTCAGTGGTTGTGTCTGGATTTTGGTATTACAGGAGGTTTTTTATCTTTCTGTTTTTCGGCATTTTCCATGTTGAGCATGTATTGTCTAGATAAAAAAAGCTATAAAAATTACTACAAATAATAAATAGCTGTGTATTAGGATCCAGTATGTGCTGTACACTGTAAGAACTTGCCATTACACTCTTATTTGATCCTTACTATGAACCTGTAAGGTTCTCTTTTTAAAAAAATACAAATGCTGACATATTTTATTTTATTGTGGCGAAATCTACAAAACTTACCTTTTTAACCATTTTTAAGCTCTGTGGCATGAAGTACATTCACCGTGAGATCCTTTCTTTAAACTCCTTATTTTATAAATGAGGAAGCTGAGATTTGGAGAAACACAGCTGCTTAAGGTCACAGAGAGTAAGGAGTTCCAGAGGCGGGATGTGGATGTAGGGCGATGATACTCGGAGGTCTGGGATCTCTGGTTTGTGGCTGTTGGAGTCTGTGATTACTTACCCTGCCCCACGATCGCCGCTTGATCGCAGAAAGCCTGTGTGTGTCTCATGTGTGTGTCTCATGTGTGTGTCTCCTTTGACAGCTCTAGGGTTGGGCTTTGCGTTTTTACAGGGAGGAGCGTGGTGAGCCTGGCTCGGGGCACGAGTGGCTGACATAAGTGACACCAGGGTTGATGATTTCCGTAATCCTGTTTGCCTTTGTTCGACCCGTGGAAGCGTGTGTGTACATGGGGTGGCAGGGTGGTGAGGCCTGTGTGTTAAGAGTTCTGTCTCCAGCAGGTGCTCAGCCGTAGGGGACAGTGGAAGGAGCAGTGGCCTAGAGCTTAGGTACCTGGCTTCCTCAGGTCTGGGCGCACGGCGCGGGGTGATTTTAGAGAAAGGGCATTGCACTTGGAGTTACAAGGTCTGTGCTGCAGTCCTGATTTTACCACGTGGTTGACACGCTTTGGCCTCAATTTCCATATTTCTAAGTGGGTGATGAAAATGCTTGTTCTGCTTGCCTCCCGTGATTGCAGAGGATTAAATGTCATGATGGGGGAAAAGCGCTAAGTAAACGAAAGGCCTACCAAGGAAATGTCTAAGATGGGAATTTTGAGCGCTCAGTGGTGGGGGGAGGAGTGTCTGTGGCTGACCCCGGAGACTTGAGAAGGGAGGATTTGGATGTGAAGAGTGGCAGGTTTGCTTTGGCTTGTTTTCTTTGGTTGGGGCCATCAGCGTGCTTCCTCCACCATTGCTTAGTTGGTAATATATAGGGTCCCATTGCCTGCCTGTATGTTGGGATGCTCTGGGATTTTACTGGCATGTGACTCTGCCAAGGTCCTTGGTCCACGCCCCCCACCCCCAACCTCCCCAAGACTCACATCCGCCTAGTGAAATGAATTGTAACAGAGGAGGTCATTTTGTAGCCATGTGGTGGTTGAAACTGTGCAGCAACTTTCCCTAGTTTTGTCTGTCTTCCTCGTCTTTACAGCAAGTACCAGTCTGTCTGTTTCTATTCCCTAACCTTGAGGAGACACACACAGGAGTGGGTGGGGCCTGGAGGATTGTGGCTGGTGAGGGAAGGCTCTCCCCATCTTACGGTGGATGCAGCGCTTGCGTCTTTCTGCACCAAGACACCGTGCTATGCAAGACACTGTGGAATATCACAATAAAGAAGACAGGGTCTCAGCTCTCAAAGAGCCCACTGTGTCCTGGAGAAGACGCAGCTACTCCAGAAACATCTAGGAGGGTAAGGGCTAGGTAGCTTGCAAAGCAACTGTCAAGAGAGGTGGTAGCCCTTTGTCTAAATGAATGAAAATGCATCATAGGGGCTGGTCAGGGGGCTGAATTGTCAGCATGACTTTGGGACTCTTTGCTTTTTAACAACCACTTGAATCAGCTGTTTTAAAGCTAGGGCTTCTGTCTGGCTACCCCCAAGATAATTTTTTGAGCCATCACTGTTTCAGTGCACATTTCAAATGACAGGAAAGCCAAGGATTCTGTGTAGGGCCCTGCGGAAGTCAGTGGTCCCATCTCACCGCCTGCTTGCTTTTGGCTTTGGGAATGGTACTAGAAGACTAAGTAGGTCACGGAGATCTATTTTGAACTGAGCGTGGCTGGGCTGCCTGGACATTTAATTTCCGGATCAAATCCTGTTGGACTTGTTTGCCCCGGAGGTTGGCAACGGGCATTCTCTGGTCAGTCGTGTTGTATATTTATAAAGTGTGAAGAGTCTGGAGGTAGGGAGACATGCCAGCCACTTCTCCGTTCCTGTAGGTGCGCCGGTGGTGGAGAGGTTTCAGAAACCTTCCAGAAGCCAGGGGAGTGTAGTTTTCCCACGCTGCTTCCTTGAATTTTCTGAAAATGGTCAGTCCTCGCTAACTTCATGAAACCTTTTTCTTTTAAAGAATGAAATTTAGTTAGTACCCAGAGCCGGTTGGCTTCTGTTTATATTAGTAAGAGCTGCTAGTTGCTGATTGGACCTTTTATGTACATTATTTTTTTTTAATCCTCACAACAACTTTGGAAAGTGGGGATTACTGTCCCCGTTTTGTAGGCCAAGAAACAGAACCAGAGTGATGCAGTAATTTGCCAACAGACCCGGTGTGTAAGTAACAGGGCCAGAGATTTGAACCCAGGTCCTTCTGACCAGAGTCTGGCCTTTTGTACCACGCCACACTGGTCTTGGGAGCCCTGGGAATGGAAGACGTGCCCCGTTGGGAGTGGGGAGTGTGGTAGCAGCTCCTGGGCCTGTTGTGAGGCAAGGTGTGACCTTCCTCCCAGGAGGGGCCAGCCGTGGGTGTTGAGGTTGCAGACCCCCCAACTCAAGGGGGCTTCTGTGTGCAAATGGAGTTATGTTTTAAGCTATCGCTCTGATATAACTGGACCACAGAATCCTCAGAATTTTTACTCTTTGTTGGATTTGTCTCCCGTTTCACTCTTTTGCTCTGGGTGTTCTTGCCTAAGACCTAGGGTGAGTGCAGTGAGGGGGTGAGGTCCATGAGAAAATGTAGGTGGTGATGGAGTCATTTAAACCTCCTCCCCTGTGTGCACGGGCTGTCCACCTGAATATCCCTCTATCTTCCCTACATTTTTGAGAAGAAAACACAAGCTTTTGGGTATGCGTTTGCTTTGTCTTGCTCTGCAGTTTCTTCCCCCAAGCTGCTTACGGAGTCCCAGCAGTAATGCCGCTGCTCGAGGTTGTTTATATTTGTAGATGTGTTGGAGTTTTGGGTGCTTTGCACAGACATGGCCTCACCTGATGTTCCCAGCGAGCCTTCATCACCCCCAGTTCACAGACAGGGATTCTTAAGGGACATCACAGACCTGAGACTTTGAGGTAGCATACGCCATAGCCTCCTCTGAAAGTATCGGACACATCAGAGGAGGAGTTTATTTAAAATCAGTTGTCTGGGGACTTCCCTGGTGGCGCAGTGCTTCAGAATCCGCCTGCCAAGGCAGGGGACACGGGTTCGAGCCCTGGTCCGGGAAGATCCCACATGCCGCGGAGCAACTAAGCCCGTGTGCCACAACTACTGAGCCTGCGCTCTAGAGCCCGTGAGCCACAACTACTGAGCCCACGCGCCACAACTGCTGAAGCCCACGCAACTAGAGCCCATGCTCCGCAACAAAGAGAAACCACCGCAATGAGAAGCCCGAGCACCGCCACAAAGAGTAGCCCCCTGCTCGCAGCAACTAGGGCAGCAACGAAGACCCAACACAGCCAAAATAAATAGATAACTAAATTTAAATAAATAAATAAAAATAAAATCAGTTGTCTTCTGAAAGTGAAAGCATGCCCCCTTCAAGTGCTGTCCCCACTGGCGGGTATGCAGTGGGGCTTGGGGGCAGCATCCTAGTTGGCTGCTGGACCCAACATAGTTTCCCTCCCAGTCATTTCCTAGCTTTTTACTTAACCTCTGAGTCTGTATCCTATAAATTGGGCATGATAATAATATCTAAAAGAGCTGGGTGAGATGTAAATGACACAGTATACATGAAATCACCCAGACCTCAATGAACAGGTTATTATTTTCTTTTTTATTTTATTTTATAGTTAATTTGGGTTTTAATTTACCTTCATTATGTAGAAAATGACACTCTTAAAAAAGAGAGAGAAAAGAAAATGGCATTCTAGACCTGAAATTCAATTCAGAAGCAACCAGTAAGACAATTATTGGATCTCATTCTTACAGAATTCTGAGCAGATATATAAACTATGTGACACCATAAGCAATCTATTATAATATTAAACACATGTTCTACACATGTTCCGTCTTTGTTTTAAACCAGCATGACTTGGAGAAATCAGTCCTCAGCTATAGGAGCAGAGACCTGGGAAACTGTCCCCTCCCTAAGAGCCTTAGTAACTGACCTCTCCCGTAAACTCCCTCCTCCAAAGCAAGAGGGAGAGGATGAACTATAAGGACCCTAATTTTAACTAGAATTTTCCCAAGATTTTCCTATTCTTTTTGGTTTTGCAGTGGAGTAGCTGATGTATGCTTCATTTGCTGGGACCAGAGCTCTGAGGAGTCCTTATTAATAACCACAAGGCCACTCTCAAGTGCCCAGGCCCAGTATTTTAAAAAATGAAGAGATGCTGAAACAGGATTTTAGAAACAGGTATTTTAAATTTACACCCTGGACACATTAATACTTTTAGCCTACACACATGCAATGACTGTATAATTATCTTGAGATGATTTTTTTTAACATCTTTATTAGAGTATAATTGCTTTATAATGGTGTGTTAGTTTCTGCTTTATAACAGAGTGAATCAGTTATACATATGTCCCCATATCTCTTCCCTCTTGCATCTCCCTCCCTCCCACCCTCCCTATCCCACCCCTCTAGGTGGTCACAAAGCGCTGAGCTGATCTCCGTGTGCTATGCGGCTGCTTCCTACTAGCTATATTTTACGTTTGGTAGTGTGTATATGTCCATGTCACTCTCTCACTTTGGCCCATCTTACCCTTCCGCCTCCCCATATCCTCAAGTCCATTCTCTAGTAGGTCTGCATCTTTCTTCCCATCTTGCCCCTAGGTTCTTCTGACCATTTTTTTTTCTTTTTTTACATTCCATATATATGTGTTAGCATACGGTATTTGTTTTTCTCTTTCTGACTTACGCCACTCTGTATGACAGCCTCTAAGTCCATCCACCTCACTACAAATAACTCAGTTTCGTTCCTTTTTATGGCTGAGTAATATTCCATTGTATATATGTGCCACATCTTCTTTATCCATTCATCTGTCGATGGACACTTAGGTTGCTTCCATGTCCTGGCTATTGTAAATAGAGCTGCAGTGAACATTTTGGTACATGAATCTTTTTGAATTATGGTTTTCTCACGGTATATGCCCAATAGTGGGGTTGCTGGGTCTTATGGTAGTTCTATTTTTAGTTTTCTAAGGAACCTCCATACTGTTCTCCATAGTGGCTGTATCAATTTACATTCCCACCAACAGTACAAGAGGGTTCCCTTTTCTCCACACCCTCTCCAGCATTTATTGTTTCTAGATTTTTTGATGATGGCCATTCTGACGGGTGTAAGATGATTTCTCATTGTAGTTTTGATTTGCATTTCTCTAATGATTAATGATGTTGAACATTCTTTCATGTGTTTGTTGGCAATCTGTATATCTTCTTTGGAAAAATGTCTATGTAGGTCTTCTGCCCATTTTTGGATTGGGTTGTTTGTGTTTTTAATGTTGAGCTGCATGAGCTACTTGTAAATTTTGGAGATTAATCCTTTGTCATTTGCTTCATTTGAAAATATTTTCTCCCATTCTGAGGGTTGTCTTTCATCTTGTTATGGTTTCTTCCCTTTGCTGTGCAAAAGATTTTAAGTTTCATTAGGTCCCATTTGTTTATTTTTGGTTTTATTTCCATTTCTCTAGGAGGTGGGTCAAAAAGGATCTTGCTGTGATTTATGTCATAGAGTGTTCTGCCTGTGTTTTCCTCTAAGAGTTTGATGGTGTCTGGCCTTACATTTAGGTCTCTAATCCATCTTGAGTTTATTTTTGTGTATGGTGTTAGGGAGTGTTCTGACTTCATTCTTTTACATATAGCTGTCCAGTTTTCCCAGCACCACTTATTGAAGAGGCTGTCTTTTCTCCACTGTATATTCTTGCCTTCTTTATCAAAGATAAGGTGACCATATGTACGTGGGTTTATCTCTGGGCTTTCTATCCTTTTCCATTGATCTATATTTCTGTTTTGGTGCCAGTACCATACTGTCTTGATTACTGTAGCTTTGTAGTATAGTCTGAAGTCAGGGAGCCTGATTCCTCCAGCTCCGTTTTTCTTTCTTAAGATTTTTTTGGCTATTTGGGGTCTTTTGTGTCTCCATACAAATTGTGAAATTTTTTGTTCTAGTTCTGTGAAAAATGCCAGTGGTCGTTTGATAGGGATTGCATTGAACCTGTAGATTGCTTTGGGTAGTAGAGTCATTTTCACAATGTTGATTCTTCCAATCCAAGAACATGGTATATCTCTCCATCTATTTGTATCATCTTTAATTTCTTTCATCAGTGTCATACAATTTTCTGCATACAGGTCTTTTGTCTCCTTAGGTAGGTTTATTCCTAGATATTTTATTCTTTTTGTTGCAGTGGTAAATGGGAGTGTTTTCTTAATTTCACTTTCAGATTTTTCATCATTAATGTATAGGAATGCAAGAGATTTCTGTGCATTAATTTTGTATGCTGCTGCTTTACCAAAATCATTGGTTAGCTCTAGTAGTTTTCTGGTAGCATCTTTAGGATTCTCTATGTATAGTATCATGTCATCTGCAAACAGTGACAGCTTTACTTCTTCTTTTCCGATTTGGATTCCTTTTATTTATTTTTCTTCTCTGATTGCTGTGGCTAAAAGTTCCAAAACTATGTTGAATAATAGTGGTGAGAGTGGGCAACCTTGTCTTATTCCTGATCTTAGTGGAAATGGTTTCAGTTTTTCACCATTGAGGACGATGTTGGCTGTGGGTTTGTCATATATGGCCTTTATTATGTTGAGGAAAGTTCCCTCTATGCCTACTTTCTGGGGGGTTTTATCATAAATGGGTGTTGAATTTTGTCGAAAGCTTTCTCTGCATCTATTGAGATGATCATATGGCTCTTCTCCTTCAATTTATTAATGTGGTGTAACACGTTGATTGATTTGCGTGTATTGAAGAATCCTTGCATTCCTGGGATAAACCCCCCTTGATCATAGTGTATGAACCTTTTAATGTGCTGTTGGATTCTGTTTGCTAGTATTGTGTTGAGGATTTTTGCATCTATGTTCACAGTGATATTGGCCTGTAGTTTTCTTTCTTTGTGACATCTTTGTCTAGTTTTGGTATCAGAGTGATGGTGGCCTCGTAGAATGAGTTTGGGAGTGTTCCTCCCTCTGCTATATTTTGGAAGAGTTTGAGAAGTTTAGATGTTAGCTCTTCTCTAAATGTTTGATAGAACTCGCCTGTGAAGCCATCTGGACCTGGGCTTTTGTTTGTTGGAAGATTTTTAATCACAGTTTCAATTTCAGTGCTTGTGACTGGTCTGTTCATATTTTCTATTTCTTCCTGGTTCAGTCTCGGAAGGTCGTGCATTTCTAAGAATTTGTCCATTTCTTCCAAGTTGTCCATTTTATTGGCATATAGTTGCTTGCAGTAATCTCTCATGATTCTTTGTATTTCTGCAGTGTCAGTTGTTACTTCTGCTTTTTCATTTCTAATTCTGTTGATTTGAGTCTTCTCCCTTTTTTTCTTGATGAGTCTGTCTATTGGTTTATCAATTTCGTTTATCTTCTCAAAGAACCAGCTTTTAGTTTTATTGATCTTTGCTCTCGTTTCCTTCATTTCTTTTTCATTTATTTCTGATCTGATCTTTATGATTTCTTTCCTTCTGCTAACTCTGGGTTTTTTTTGTTCTTCTTTCTCTAATTACTTTAGGTGTAAGGTTAGGTTGTTTATTTGAGATGTTTCTTGTTTCTTAAGGTAGGCTTGTATAGCTGTAAACTTCCCTCTTAGAACTGCTTTTGCTGCATCCCATAGGTTTTGGGTCGTTGTGTTTTCATTGTCATTTGTTTCTAGGTATTTTTTTGATTTCCTCTTTGATTTCTTCAGTGATCTCTTGGTTATTAAGTAGTGTGTTGTTTAGCCTCCATGTGTTTGTATTTCTTACAGATTTTGTCCTGTAATTGATATCTAGTCTCATAGCGTTGTGGTCGGAAAAGATACTTGATATGATTTCAATTTTCTTAAATTTACCAAGGCTTGATTTGTGACCCAAGATATGATCTATCCTGGAGAATGTTCCATGAGCACTTGAGAAGAATGTGTATTCTGTTGTTTTGGATGGAATGTCCTATAAATATCAATTAAGTCCATCTTGTTTAATGTATCATTTAAAGCTTGTGTTTCCTTATTTATTTTCATTTTGTATGATCTGTCCATTGGTGAAAATGGGGTGTTAAAGTCCCCTACTATGATTGTGTTACTGTCGATTTCCCCTTTCATGGCTGTTAGTATTTGCCTTATGTATTGAGGTGCTCCTATGATGGATGCATACATATTTACAGTTGTTATATCTTCTTCTTGGATGGATCCCTTGATCATTATGTAGTGTCCTTCTTTGTCTCTTCTAATAGTCTTTATTTTAAAGTCTATTTTGTCTGATATGAGAATTGCTACTCCAGCTTTCTTTTGATTTCCATTTGCATGGAGTATCTTTTTCTATCCCCTCACTTTCAGTCTGTATGTGTCCCTAGGTCTGAAGTGGGTCTCTTGTAGACAGCATATATACGGGTCTTTTTTTTGTATCCATTCAGCCAGTCTATGTGTTTTGGTTGGAGCATTTAATCAATTTACAGTTAAGGTAATTATCGATATGTATGTTCCTGTTATCATTTTCTGAATTGTTTTGGGTTTGTTTTTGTAGGTCTTTTCCTTCTCTTGTGTTTCCTGCCTAGAGAAGTTCCTTTAGCATTTGTTGTAAAGCTGCTTTGGTGGTGCTGAATTCTCTTGGCTTTTGCTTGTCTATACAGCTTTTAATTTCTCCATCAAATCTGAATGAGATCCTTGCTGGTTAGAGTAATCTTGGTTGTAGTTTTTTCTCCTTCATCACTTTAAATATGTCCTGCCCTCCCTTCTGGCTTGCAGAGTTTCTGCAGAAAGATTAGCTGTTAACCTTATGGGGATTCCCTTATGTGTTATTTTTTGTTTTTCCCTTGCTGCTTTTAATATTTGTTCTTTGTATTTAATTTTTGATAGTGAGTAATATGTGTCTTGGTGTGTTTCTCCTTGGATTTAACCTGCATGTGACTCTCTGTGCTTCCTGGACTTAACTATTTCCTTTCCCATATTAGGGAAGTTTTCAACTATAATCTCTTCAAATATTTTCTCAGTCCCTTTCTTTTTCTCTTCTTCTTCTGGGACCCCTATAATTCAAATGTTGTCCCAGAGGTCTCTGAGACTGTCGTCAATTCTTTTCATTCTTTTTTCTTTATTCTGCTCTGCAGTAGTTATTTCCACTATTTCATCTTCCAGGTCACTTATTCATTCTTCTGTCTCAGTTATTCTGCTCTTGATCCCTTCTAGAGAATTTTTAATTACATTTATTGTGCTGTTCATCACTGTTTGTTTGCTCTTTAGTTCTTCTAGTTCCTTGTTAAACGTTTCTTGTATTTTCTCCATTCTATTTCCAAGATTTTGGATCATCTTTACTATCATTATTCTGAATTCTTTTTCAGGTAGACTGCCTATTTCCTCTTCATTTGTTAGGTCTGGTGGGTTTTTACCTTGCTCCTTCATCTGCTCTGAGTTTCTCTTTCTTCTCATTTTGCTTAACTTACTATGTTTGGGGTCTCCTTTTCACAGGCTGCAGGTTCGTAGTTCCCGTTGTTTTTGGTATCTGTCCCCAATGGCTAAAGTTGGTTCACTGTGTTTTGTAGGCTTCCTGGTGGAGGGGGCTAGTGCCTGTGTTCTGGTAAATGAGACTGGATCTTGTCTTTCTGGTGGGCAGGTCCATGTCTGGTGGTGTGTTTTGGGGTGTCTGTGGCCTTATTATGATTTTAGGCAGCCTCTCTGCTAATGGGTGGGGTTGTGTTCCTGTCTTGCTAGTTGTTTGGCATAGGGTGTCCAGCACTGTAGCTTGCTGGTTGTTGAGTGGAGCTGGGTCTTGGCATTGAGATGGAGATCTCTGGGAGATTTTTGCCATTTGATAGTACGTGGAGCTGGGAGGTCTCTTGTGGACCAGTGTCCTGAACTTGGCTCTCCCACATCAGTGGCACAGCCTTGATGCCTGGCTGGAGCACCAAGAGCCTGTCCTCCACATGGCTCAGAATAAAAGGGAGAGAAAGAAAGAAAGAAAGAAAGGAAGAAAGGAAGAAAGGAAGGAAGGAAGGAAGGAAGGAAGGAAGGGAGAAGGAAAGAAAGAAAGAAAGAAAGAAAGAAAGAAGAAGATAAAATAAAATAAAGTTATTAAAATAAAAAATAATTATTAAGAAAAAAACATTTTTAAGTAAAAATAAACAGACCGAGACAACCCTAGGACAAATGGTGAAAGCAAAGCTATACAGACAAAATCACATACAGAAACATACACATACACACTCACAAAAAGGGAAAAATATATATATATCGTTGCTCCCAAAGTCCACCTCCTCAATTTGGGATGATTCGTTGTCTATTCAGGTATTCCACAGATGCAGGTACATCATGTTGATTGTGGAGATTTAATCCGCCGCTCCTGAGTTTGTTAGCGGAGATTTCCCTTTCTCTTCTTTGTTCGCACAGCTCCTGGGGTTCAGCTTTGGAACTGGACCCGCCTCTGCGTGTAGGTCGCCTGAGGGCATCTGTTCTTCGCTCAGACAGGACAGGCTAAAGAAGCAGCTGATTCGGGGCTCTGGCTCACTCAGGCCGGACGGAGGGAGGGGCACGGAGTGCGGGGCGAGCCTGCGGAGGCAGAGGCCGGCGTGACGTTGCACCAGCCTGAGGCGCGCTGTGCGTTCTCCCGGGGAAGTTGTCCCTGGATCCTGGGACTCTGGCAGTGGCGGGCTGCACAGGCTCCCCGGAAGCGGGGTGTGGATAGTGACCTGTGCTCCCACACAGGCTTCTTAGTAGCGACAGCAGCAGCCTTAGCGTCTCATGCCCGTCTCTGGGGTCCGCGCTGATAGCTGCGGCTCACGCCCGTCTCTGGAGCTCCTTTAAGCGGCGCTCTTAATCCCCTCTCCTCGCACACCAGGAAACAAAGAGGGAAGAAAAAGTCTCTTGCCTCTTTGGCAGCTCCTGACTTTTTCCTGGACTCCCTCCTGGCCAGCCGCGGCGCACTAACTCCTTCAGGCTGTGTTCACGCCGCCAACCCCAGTCCTCTCCCTGGAATATGACCTCCGAAGCCCGAGCCTCAGCTCCCAGCCCCTGCCCACCCCGGCGGGTGAGCAGACAAGCCTCTCGGGCTGGTGAGTGCTGGTTGGCCCTGATCCTCTGTGCGGGAATCTCTCTGCTTTGCCCTCTGCACCCCTGTTGCTGTGCTCTCCTCCGTGGCTCCGAAGCTTCCCCACTCCACCACCCGCAGTCTCCGCCCACGAAGGGGCTTCCTAGTGTGTGGAAACCTTTCCTCCTTCACAGCTCCCTCCCACTGGTGCAGGTCCCGTCCCTATTCTTTTGTCTCTGTTTTTTGTTTTTTTTTTGCCCTACCCAGGTACATGGGGAGTTTCTTGCCTCTTGGGAGGTCTGAGGTCTTCTGCCAGCGTTCAGTAGGTGTCTGTAGGAGTTGTTCCACGTGTAGGTGTATTTCTGATGTATTTGTGTGGAGGAAGGTGATCTCCACGTCTTACTCTTCCGCCATCTTGAAGTTCCTAGAGATGATTTTTAAAGTCTAAATTTGCGGCCTCTGGACTTGCCTCTCAGAAGGCCTACTTAAGCATCTAGCAGATTCAATCTCACATTTTTTTTTTTTTTTTTGCGATATGTGGGCCTCTCACTGTTGTGGCCTCTCCCATTGCGGAGCACAGGCTCTGGACGCGCAGGCTCAACGGCCATGGCTAACGGGCCCAGCCGCTCCGTGGCATGTGGGATCCTCCCGGACCGGGGCACCAACCCGTGTCCCCTGCGTCGGCAGGCGGACTCTCAACCACTGCGCCACCAGGGAAGCCCCAGTCTCACATTTTTGACCATCTAATGGGAGGCCTTTCATCCTACTTACCCTCCCTGCCTCTTGTAAGTTTGATTCTAGACAAGTATAGAGCAAGTTCCAGAGGAACTGGAAGAGTGGTCAGCAATTTTCGATCATTGGTGATTCCAGTTTTGTGAATACTTGTCATGTGATCTTGAGCAGTTCACCTTGCGTCCAGCCTAAGGAACGTATCGTCTCATCGGGGGGCAGCCCTGGAGTTGTGACGGTCCTGATATTGCTGTGGGTACAGACAAGGATGCTTTTCTTCCAGGCTTGAGTCTTGGCTTGGTGGTGGTGGTTTCTAATTCTTAATACATGAGCAATTTGTTAGCTTTGTTTTTTTCTACTAAAAGAATTATAAATAGGATTGTGGAGTGGACTTTTCAGCATGAGCTGCTCTCTCCTTGGGCTCCTGGGCTTCAGTTACACCGTCTGGCACAGTGGGTTACAGTCACCTGTTTACCATTCCATCTGCCCAGCTTGACGGCAAGCTCTGCAGGGGCAGGCACTTGGCCTCGGCCCTGTTACAGCTTACATGTCATGCTTTCACGTGGGACACAACAGTTACCTACAGAAAAGATTTGAAGGCGTTGGGATCACTTGACATGGTGGAGAGGCTGTCGGGGGAGTCGTCAACTGCAGCCGTTTATTTTGCAGAATTGGCTGTCAACCACCAGGGGGCGTTGGGAGCTGTGTGGGCCCAGAGAGGCTAACAGTCCTCTGATGTTCAGGCCAGTCCTACAGAAGAGGCTTGTCTCCCTTCCCCACCCCATGCCCATAGCACCTCTGTTGAGGAACGTGGAACCAGGTACCAGGCAGGTGTCTTATAACAAGCCCAAGGGGTGAGTAGTATTATCTCCTATTTTATAGGCCAAGATCTGGAGCACTCACCCAGCTAATACACAGGCAGGTCAGTCACCATTTGAATGCAAGTCTACAGATTCCAGATCCCAGGCCCTTAACTAACATGACACACTGCTGCCTCTGCCCTGGAGATATATCCAGCCATACATATTTAATTAACCTGACAGCCCAAGAAACTTAAATTAGACGTAAGGGAGAACTTTCTGATATTTCTTGCCTTTTTTAAAAAAAAACTTAGAGTTAATGGGGCATTCTAGAGCAGGACTTTTCAAGCTGTCATCCAGAATCCGTAGTCACAGAATGAGTTTAGTGGGTTGACACATTAAAAAAAAAAAGGAAAGGGACCTAGGGGTAGGAGATTAAGAGATACAAGCTGCTATGTATAAAATTAATAAGCAACAAGGATATTCTGTACAACACAGGGAATATAGCCAATATTTTATAATAATTTTCAATGGAGTAGAATCTATAAAAATATTGAATCATTATGTTGTACACCTGAAACTGTAATATTGTAAATCAACTGTACTTCAATTAAAAAAAAAAAGGAAAGAATTAAAAATATCAATGCCTCACACATGGTAAGGCTTAGTATATGTGAATGTGTCCCAGATTGTGATGGAAATACATTTCTGACTGGAAATACATTTCATGGCCAGAAATGCCCTAGAGAGATAGGGATTGGTTTAGATCAGTATAGGTTAGATGGTAAAGTCCTTGGGGGTAGGGATCTGCTTCCTCTTCCTTTTTATGCTCCCACCATCCTTGACCCAGTGCTGGGTACATAGTTGGTCAGTTGGTCTGTCTGGGAGAACTCGTTAGAATTTTCCCTTCAGACTGGAAGAAGTCAGAACCCACCCTGCACTCTCCTCAGGAAGAGATGACAGTGGCGGTTCTTCCTGGGCTTTGTGTGTGAGGAGAGCAGAGAGCCACCCGGTGTGTGATCGTTTAGAGCTCGGCTCTGAAGTCCGAGCAACCTGGGTTTGTATCGTGTGTGCAGCGTCCAGGTGTGTGGCCCTGGGTCACTCTCTTAGCTTCTCTTACTAAGCTTCACTTCCTCTGTCTTTAAGCTGGGCGTAGTAACGAGGGCACCTACCGCAGAGTATGGTGAGGATGAGAAGAGGGAACTTGAGCTGAGGGCCTTTAGTACAGTGCTTGGCATCCGTTGAGTGGCAGGAAGCCTTATCTGCTGCTCTTGTTTCTATGATTCATATTAAGAGAGATTAAGTGACTCATGCTGGACCTACTGCAGGTGGCCCCTTTTTAGGGCTCCAGTTCTGTGAGGGTTGTGGATCTTGAACGGAACTAGCAGCCCAACCCTGTGGTTTGGTTGTGTAGTAAAAGGACGTGGTTGTTGCAGTGGAGCAGGTGTCTGTGCAGGGAGATGTTCTGGTTTCATAGTTTCGAGAGAACAAAGCATCTTCCGCATACAATGGGATGGCACTATTGTTGTAAAATCTGAGAATATGATGGCATTTCTTAGAAAAGTCAGGTGCTTTTTATTTAATCAAAAGGCATCAGTTTCAACTTAATGTTATTTTTTTTAAACCACAATTTTCAAAAAGTAACTGTTTTCTGAAACTGAACATAGCCATGTATATGATTAAACTGGTGATTTTGTAATGTTTTTTTTATCTTTATTGGAGTATAATTGCTTTACAATGGTGTGTTAGTTTCTGCTTTATAACAGAGTGAATCAGTTATACATATACATATGTTCCCATATCTCTTCCCTCTTGCATCTCCCTCCCTCCCACCCTCCCTATCCCACCCCTCTAGGTGGTCACAAAGCACCGAGCTGATCTCCCTGTGCTATGCGGCTGCTTCCCACTAGCTATCTGTTTTACGTTTCGTAGCGTATATATGTCCATGCCACTCTCTCACTTTGTCATATTCGAAGCTCCAAGATCTGGTACATACTGTTTTCTGAAATCGCCACCTGGGCCTGGCAGCACCACCGTCCAGTCAGAATTTAACTATGTGAAAATAAATATGTGACTTGTTGAAGGTGTAAGACACTGGGCAAAATCCCAAAGGGACGCGATTTTGGCTTCAGCTTCTAAGTTTTCAGGTCTGAGTCTGATCAGTTCTGTTGTCTAGGCTGGAGAGTCTTGAGCCTTCTTTCTCCCCATAGTTAAAAATATTTTTGTTCTTTATATCCCTTAGTGCTAATTGGTTTTTTTTTATGTCTTGGAGGGAAAGGTGATAGACACTAAAAATTATCCGGTGAAAGAACGTTTCTGGTGTATACTTTAGTTGAAAATGTGATTTCCTCCCTTGCTTGGAAGCAGTCAAGTATAAATGTTAAGAGCACGGATTTCAGCTAGACCTAGATTTCCATCCTGCCTGTGTAGCCTTTTTTCCCTCTTATTTTTTTCCTGCTTCATTAAGGCATAATTAACAAATAAAAAGTGTATATTTTTAAAGAATACAGTGACATGATTTGATATACATATACATTGTGAAATGATCGTCACAATTAAGTACATTGACACATCCATCGCCTCACATAGTTACCACTTTTCTGTGTGTGTGGCGAGAACGTTTAAGATCTACGTAGCAAATTTTAAACATACAACACAGTATTATTAATTAGTCTCCATGTTGTACATTACACCCCTAGAATTTATTCATCTTATAACTGAAAGTTTGTACTCTTTGACCATCATCTCCTTGTCTCCCCGCTCCCCCAGCAAGCACCATTCTGTTCTCTGCTTCTCTATGAGTTTTGACTTTTTTAGATTCCACATATAAGTGAGATCATACAGTATTTGTTTCTCTGTGTCAGGATTATTTCACTTAGCATAATGCTATCCAGGTTCATCTATGCTGTTGCAAATCTGCCTGTGCTTCTAACAAGCTGTGTGACTTTGGGCAAGTAGCTTAACCTCTCTGTACCTCATCTGTGAAATGGGCTAATGATAGTACTACTGCCTTCTAGTTTGTTGAGGACTGAATGGGATAATATATGTAAAGCCCTCATTGTAATGTCTGCTCGTAAACTCTTCAGCACATGGGTGCTATCGTCGTCGTCATCATCATCATCGTCATGAATATTGTTTAGAGGAAGGCCTTCCAGGAGACCAGGATTATAGACCTGGCTTTGCCATTGTTAACAGTTGGTCCTGGATATGTTGCTGAACCTCTCTGTACCTCGGTATTGTTTTCTCTAAAACAAAGGAGTGGCACGGATGCCTCACACTCCTTCTGGCTCTAATACTTGGCTTTGCATGCCAAGCATTCTGTTTTTTCTTGGGCCCGAGTGATGTGATGCTGGTTGCCAGGAGGATCCCATTTTCTGTGAAGGAACTGTAGCTCTCTGCCAGCTGTTGGTCCTGATAACCTTTGTTTTTCTTTCCTAGGTTTTATATTCTCAGCGAATATCTCTTCCCCTAGCTTCTGTCAAATGACTCCTTGTGCTTTTCTATATTCCTTCCAGTGTATTCAGACCATACGTATGCCTGGTGGGCTGGAGTTCTCAAGTCTCCGTTTGATAGAGCCTTGCATGTAAGGGTTGTTACAGATAAGGATGATCCCATCACTTTGCTGTTGGTTTTTAAATCACGTCTGTGTTTGTCTTTATCACATTCCCCTGTCCAAGCACCAGGGCTGCCTGTATCTGAAGCAACCAGGGAAAGCCACTCACAAGAAAAGCATGACTTGTTTGATTCATAATAAGCTACCTTCTCGCTTTGTTTCCTTCCTGGGTTTAGTTCGAACTTCAAAGGGCTTACTAGAACTAATCTGGGTGTGATTTTATCTTTTGCAACTGCATCTTTGCTAGCCTCTGCTTTTGCCGAAAGTGGAGCTGTGGAGTTAATCTCTGGCCTGCCGCTGGTATTTCAGGTGTATCTTTGTGTTCTCTGGGACAGGCGTGCACAGTGAATTAATTGAGTTGTTGTCAGCCCGCTTCCTAATCGAACACCTGCCCAGCGAATGCCACCAGCATGCCTGCCTGTTTCCTGACTTGCCAGCCGTCCCAGTCATATCGGTGTCTTGCTTGTATCAGAAGAGTCGGTTTTGTCATTTGTGGTTAGCTGACTGTGCCTTCAGAGAGCTATTTTCTTCTTCACTTAATTTAAAGGTGGCGACGTGTCCTCTTTTGGTACAGTCCCTCTGCGTTCCCATCTTGCTACTGTCCTCCCAGCTAAAATCATTGGTGATTATCAGCCTCATAAAAGCTTCTGGAAGCAGATGTAGAGAGAGGGTATATGTGCACCCTGGGCTGCTTCTCAGGCTTGCTTCACTCTCCCTTGGTCCCAGACTAAGTTTCAAGCGAGTCATTCTTAAAGTGGTGCTCGTGGTTTAGAGCTGATTCGAAATATTACTTTAAGGGACAGGACGTACAATTTTTTTTATTAAGACTTTACCTTTTTAGCGCAGTTTCTGGTTCACAGCAACCTTGAGCAGGAGGCACAGTGATTTCCCACGTTCTACCTGCCTGTCCCCACCACATATGTAATCCCCCCATTATCAGCCTCCCCCACCAGAGTGGCACGGTGGTTACAATTGACGACCCTATGTTGACACATCGTAGTTGCCCAGAGTTCATAGTTTCCCTTAGGATCCACTCTTGGTGCTGTACATTCACTGGGTTTGGACAAATGAGTAATGACATGTATCCATCATTACGGTATCATACAGAATGTTTTCATTGCCCTGAAAATCTTCTGTGCTCTGCCTGTTCGTCCTTCCTTCCCCACTAACCCCTGGCAACCACTGATCTTTTTTTTTTTTTTTTGCGGTACGCGGGCCTCTCACTGTTGTGGCCTCTCCCGTTGCGGAGCACAGGCTCCAGACGCGCAGGCTCAGCGGCCATGGCTCACGGGCCCAGCTGCTTCGCTGTATGTGGGATCTTCCCGGACTGGGGCGCGAACCCGCGTCCCCTGCATCAGCAGGCGGACTCCCAACCACTGTGCCACCAGGGAAGCCCAACCACTGATCTTTTTACCATCTCCATAGTTTTGCCTTTCCCACAACGTCGTATGGTTAGAATATACAGTATGTAGCCATCTCAGATTGGCTTCTTTCACTTAGTAATATGAACTTAAAGTTCCTTCATGTCTGTCCATGGCTTGATAGCTGATATCTTTTTAGAGCTGAATAATACTCCATCGTCTGGATGTATCACAGTTTATCCATTCACCTACTGAAGGATGTCTTGGTGGCTCCCAATTTTTGGCAGTCGTGAATAGAGCTGTTATAATCACCCAAGTGCAGGTTTTGTATGGACATAAGTTTTCACATCTTTTGGGTGAATGCCAAGCAGTGTGATTGCTGGATTGCTGGTAGAATGTGTGTAGTTTTGTGAGAAACTGCCAAGCTGTCTTCCAATCCAAACTGCTTTATATTTCCACCGGCAGTGAATGAGGGTTCTTGTGGTCCCACATCCTCGCTAGCATTTGGTGTTATTATTGGTGTGCTGGGTTTTGGCCGTTTTAATAGGTGTGTAGTAGAATCTTGTTGTTTTAGTTTGCATTTTTCTGATGACAAATGATGTGGCAAGATGGTTTTTTAAAGGGCGCTGGGGGGTTTTTTGGGGTTTTTTTTTTTGGCACCAAGGGTTTGTCTTTCCCAAAAGAAAAATGGTTTTACTAAAAATGAGAGCCAGAGCAGAGAATCCAGTCTTCCCTGATAACAGGAAGCCTTCCCAGTTTAGGGCCTGTGCTGGGTCCTCTCGGCTGTTTTCTTTGGTTCAGAAGTCTCAGAGCCCACCTCGTGGTTTTGAGTGGACCCTTGGCTTGGGTGTGATTTTGTTGTTAAAAATATTGTGGAGACACTGCAACCCTTGTTAATTATTTGCTAGAATTGCATTTCTTAACTTTCTCTTCTTAGTGTTTTTGGCCTTTTAAAAAGAAGTGTACCGTTTGGGTTCCTTCTGCCCAGATTTGAACTTATGGAAAGAAGGGGTGAAACTAGAAAAACATTTTTTTAAAAAACTTCTTTGATCTCACTGAGGTTTTGCATTTTGCTTTCAGTGTCCTTTTGGCTTTTTGGAGTATTTCATATTTTCAAAATATTTTAAAGGGTTCCTCAAAAAGTTAAATGTAGAATTACCGTAGGATACAATAGTTCCACCCTCGGTATATGTGTGAAAGAATTGAAAACAGAGATTCAGATCTTTATACACATGTCCATAGCAGCACTGTTGACAATACCCAAATGGATACAACCCCGATGCCCATCAGTGGATAGATGGGGAAACCAACTATGGTATATCCATACAATGGACTGTTACTCAGCCATGCAAGGGAATGGAGTACAGGAAGACACTGCAGGATGGATAAACCTGGAAAACGTTATGCTGTAGGTGAGAGAAGCCACAAAAGGCCACATGTTGTATGATCCCATTTATATGAAATATCCAGAGTAGGTAAATCTATAGACAAAGAGGAAGCAGGTGGTTGCTAGGGGCTGGGGCGAGGGGAGCATGGGGATTGACCATGCTCATCACCCCATCATTCTTTTGGGGTGATGAGAATGCTTTGGAACTAGATAGAGGCAGTAGTTGCATGGCATTGTGAATGTCCTAAATGCCACTGAATCAAACACTTTACCGCGGTTAATTTATGTTATGTGAACTTCACCACAGGTAAAAAAATCTTTGGAGGGCCAGCCGATATGTGTCCTTGCCAAGGGTGGCTTTTCCAGTGCCAACACAGAAGAGTCGCTCTCCAGTGAGGGTCTTCAGTGCGGGTGCAGCAGGGAGTGTGCGGCCCCCCTTCTGGGGCTGGGCTGGGCCTCGCTACTAGGCTCAGCTGATCACCAGCGGGGAGTTAGTCCAGAGAGCTGCCTGCCCTCCCCCCCTCCCCTCAGCCTTTTCCCTCTTCTGTAAAGAGGGCTTGCCGTGAGCATCAGGTGAGACAAGGGAGGAAGAGCTTGGCACCCTGTGAGTGGTCAGTAAATACCAACCTTTGTCTCTGGTCTGTGGAAGGAGACAATGAAGTGGACTCAGCTCAGGGAGAGAAGCAAAATGTTGGAACTAGAGAAATGGGGGTGATTTCAGTCATCTAGGTTTACGTTAGACCTTGGAGAAAAGTATCAAAAACTCCCACTTCTTAGATTCCTTTTAGAAGTCACCATAACCACGTGCGGCCAGGGGAGCCAGCGACAACAAAGAATATTTGTAGAGCACGAAGAACTGTGCCTGGCAGGTAGCGAGGGCGAGAGAAGTGTTTGATTAAATTAAAGGAGAAGAGGGACTTCCCCGGTGGTGCAGTGTTTAAGACTCTGCACTCTGAATGCAGGGGCCCCGGGTTCGATTCCTGGTCAGGGAACTAGATCCCATATGCATGCCACAACTAAGAGTTCACATGACACAACTAAGGAACCCACACGCCGCAACTAGGCAGCCGGCGAGCCACAACTGAGGAGTCCGCGAGCTGCAACTAGGAGCCTGCCTGTCGCAGCTAAGAGACCCAGGACAACCAAATAAATAAATAAAAAGAGGACTCCCCTGGTGGTGCAGTGGTTAAGAATCTGCCTGCCAATGCAGGGGACATGGGTTTGAGCCCTGGTCCGGGAAGATCCCACATGCTGCGAAGCAACTAAGCCTGTGTGCCTCAACTACCGAGTCTGCGCTCTAGAGCCCACGGGCCACAACTACTGAGCCTGTGCTCCACAACTACTGAAGCCCGAGTGCCTAGAGCCCGTGCTCCGCTACAAGAGAAGCAGCTGCAATGAGAAGCCTGCGCAGTGCAACGAAGAGTAGCCCTCACTCGCCGCAACTAGAGCCCGTGCGCAACAACGAAGACCCAATGCAGCCAAAAAATAAAAAATAATAAATAAATAAAAAGAGAGACACGTAGATCTCTTAAAAAAAAAAAAAAGGAGAAGGAAGAAAACCCCGGGTGGGTTGTAGCCGTGCTAACGAGGCAGCGGCCGGGTCCGTGCCTCCTGCCCACTCCTTTCCCTTACGCGGGGCCCCTCTGGGGGCTGAGTGCGTTAGCCCGTCAGTCTCTGCAGAGAATTGCGCTCCCGCCTTCAGCTCGGTGGACTTGGGTTTGTGTTTCTGATTCCTGCTTCCTTCCTCAGAAGGGACTTTAGCAGTCCTCTGTGCAGAGTAGAGGACTAAGAAGACGTGGACCTAAGGAGAGACCCCCTTCACTCAGTTGTAAGAACGGAGAAGGGAGGAGGGGAGGAAAGTCTGACGTTCATTGATGAAGAAACAGAATGTGTATTTCTTCCTAGCACAAAATTCTGGCGTGGAGATCTCTAGCTTTAGGATATTACTCAGATGTAGATGGGTACGTTGATCTCTCTTTTCTAATTCTGTTTGTACTAAGCGTCTTTACCGCACGATTAGCACCGTATTATGCACTGGCTGTTCTTTACTGTTGTTGCTTCACATTTTAGTGCCAAGTAACGTCAGCTTTGGTGTAGAACGAGTGAGGTCACTGGACTTGGGGTCTGAAGAGCAGTGGCTTAGCAGTTGTGTGTGCAGGATTTCTACTTCTTTTTATTATTTAATCTGCCTTAAATAAGCCTTCTTCCTTCGTTTGGAACTGATACTTCTTCCCCCTTCTGGAGAAGTGCTTCTCTTCTACCTACTCTTGGGACCTGCCAGGTGTGGTTCCTGATTGGTCCCCTGTGCCATCTGTGGACCACTGACCCGACTGGGCCAGTCGGGGCCCTCCTCGAATCTTTTTTTTTTTTTTTTGTAAAAGGGAAGAATTTATTATGAGGCCCCAGGTATCTCAGAGACTCCAAGGCAGTAATTTCAGCCATGTGATAAGGAGGTTAAAATGGGGCTTGACCCCGCCTGTTTCTACAGAGCTGCCAGTGCAGGGCTATCCTGTACCAAAGGCAGCAGCCTCCTATGTGGAGATTACAAAGGAAAAGCGTAAAACCGGTTTTACCACTTTGGGAGCCCTCAGCCAGATCAAAGAAATTAAGGGGAGGTGGTGCAGACTGTGGAGAGGGGAGAGGATTTGATGGAGGGATGTCTTAGGACATCATTTCAAATGCATCTCCCTGGAGATTTGAACTCGAGGCCCACGAGCCTCTTTGTCTGGGGTGGTGAGGCCAGGGACATGGGGGTCTGGCACTCCAGTGGCCCTGGTTTCCTGTCTGGAGGAGAACGCTGGGCTGCCCGGGGGTGGGAGGAAGCTGCAGGCAGAGAGAGGCCAGGAGAGGGACGGGGTCGCTGGGAGTCCCTAGTTGCCCCACGGCCCCGTCGCTACAGCTAGTTTTCTCTTGTGCCCGCACCACTCAGAGGTGCTTTCTTTTGTTGCTTATAACAGAGTTCTGAGTAATAGGCATCGTGACCCTCAGCGACTCACTGAACTTCTCTCAGTCTGGTTTTCTCTCACGTGTGCAGCAGGTAACCATAATTGCCTCAGTGACTGAGATGTTCAAATAATGTATGTGAGAGCGTTGGGCAGAGTGTTACATAGGAGATAAGCCGTTACGAGTTTTGTGATTATTTTATTAACTACTTGACACTAATGATTTGATTATTCTGAGCGTTGTTTGTTTCTTAGTTTAAGTTAAACATTCTTGTTTTTGAAAAGTTTATTTTTATTTTTTTTTGGCCCCGCTTGTGGGACCCTAGTACCGGGGGCCGCTGCAGTGGAAGTGCGGAGTTCTAACCACTGGGATGCCAGGGCATTCCCTAAACACTCTTTCAGAAACAAGTGATGCCTTTAGCACATTCCATTTGTTGAAGTCATGGAGTTAAAATAATCTTGACGTATGTATTTGTAGGAAGTGAATGAATGGGTCTTGTTAAATTGTGGCCTTCTCAAGCCTAAAAAAGCTTTCTCCGAGTTGAGCCCTGTTTATGTCTTTGGTGAGTATGGAGTGTGGACTTCATATCAGATGGGCTGTTTTCCAGCCTCTGTGCCAGGGAAAATAGTGCCAAAATTCTAGAGTGATTGCATGCTTATTTGACTTTGGAGTTGAGCAGCCTTGGGTTTGAATCCCAGTGTTGCCACTTACTAAACTATGTTGTCTTTTTGAAGCTCAATCTTGTCATCTGTAAAATGGAAATAATAATCCCAACCCTGCAGATTGAGGATTGTAGGAGATGTATTTAAGGTCCTTAGTTGTGCGTTGTATGTGGTAGGTACTTAATAAATACAACTGTTACTATTAAAAATGACAGCTTTAGTAACAGTTGCAACTAAAGGGGGTAAGACTAGAAAACATGAATCTATTTGGAATCTAATGCCAAAATAAATTAATCAGTATAAAAATCAGTCAACTACTATGGGGTGCCTTGTCTGTGCAAGGGATGGGGGTGGATGAATAAGAAGGTGTGTAATACCGTTCCTGTCTGTTGGGGGTATAGGTCATGTATATGTAGGAAAAACAGGTGACATACAAGGAACTGGGCTTTGGAGATGGCAGAGGATCGGAAGCAGAGAGGCATGCCATCGAAGGCCTTGAGCTGATGGAAGAATGTAGCAAGCGAAGTGATGCAAAGAGTTAAACATCCAGCATGACCTTTGGACGTTTCCTGTTTTATATTTGGTCTTCCTGATTCTCTCCCAGACCCGCTTAGTGTTTCTCATCATTATGATGAAGATCCCACACCCATCGTGCATTCCAGAGTCTTAACATTTTTTGAAGACTCGTTTTCTCTGTGAACAGTTGGCCTTTTGTTGGCTCACACCCTTAAGTGACCAGAATTCTCCTGGCAGATTCTGCCTCCCCACTCCCATCTGCCGTGCCTTGTCTCAGTTTCCTGAACTGTAAGTGGCCTTTTCGGGAGTTTTATCCTGTTGCATCGCTGAATTGAGCACCTACCAGAGGCAGTGGGTAGGGCAGCGTGCTGGGGAGGCCTGGCGAGCAGAAAGATGGTGGGGTGAGCCAGGGTGGTCCCTGCCCTAAAGCAGCTCACTTAGTAGAGGAAACAGTTGGGCAGACGGACTCTAATTAAATGTGTTTAGTGCTGGATGTTGGTCAGATAAGGAAAGACATTTGGCGGGAGCCCCAAGTCCCCGGGTCCTCCATCAGGCACTCACTCACTTCTGGGCATGGTTCACAAAGGCTGTCCACCTCCCCAGCACAGTCTGGAAAAACGCATTCTGTATCAGTAGCTGTGGTTCTGGTGTGAGATCTCTCTACGTGGTTCCCTGCTTGGTGGAAAGCGTTTAAGTGAAGGCTCCCTTTGTCACCTCACCCAAATCCTCCCGGCAGGAAGTTTAGAACGTAGAGTCTGATCTTTCCATCTCCTCCCACAGACGTACACCTGGTTCCCCGCCCCCCCCCCCCCCCCCCCCCCCGCCGCCACCACCGCCAGGTTCCCGTCTCAAATGGTACCATCATCATTCCAGAGGCTTGAGAGTCACCTGACACCTCCCTCTCTCCCCTGTAACTGACTAATCATTCCCCAATCCTATCAGTTCTCTCTCCTCCATTGTCATCACCCAGGTCCAAGCCATCATCTCCAATTGGAGGTCATGACCCCAGTGACTGGGTTCTGAAATTAATTTAGAGGGTCTTTACCAGCGTTAAAAAAACAAACAAAAAAAAGAAGTAGAACGGAAAGCATGAGAGTGGAGTACACATAGTAAGGTTGAGTTTTATTTTGTGAAAGTTGTGTTTGTGTATAATAAGAGTTTTACAGAAAAAGGTTAACATTGTGAAGGGCTTTTCATACACTGACTTACTTCTCCCTGCAACAGCTGATGCAGTGGTATCGTTGTTGTTATCTCTGCCTCACAGGAGAGGAACTGAGGCTCAGGGAAACTAGCCAGGTCAGGCTGGTAGCCTGCCTCTCAGACCCTGTGTGTGTGGACACATACTGGGTTACACAGTAAAGTGTCTTTCTCACTCTGCAAGTTGTGGTAAAAACAAAAGTTGGAAAGTTCTGTGTGACAGACATCTGTACCTTTACTCTTATCCTCTCCCCCTCTCCAAGCTGCAGCCCCAGTACTCTACATTGCAAATTGGATGCTGCGGCTTCTCTGTAGCAAGGCCCTACGCTTTTAGGAGGGTGTGTAATCTATGGGGTCACAAGGCCTGCCTGCGCAGCCTGGTCCTGCTGACCTCCTGAGCCTCGCAGCTCTTCCTGGCTCGAAGGAAGGCTTTGAGAACCGCCGGGACCCCTGCCTGTGCTCCCACGACCTCTCAGACTCAGGCCCTGCATGCAAGTTCCTAGCACCTACTACATCTATAGAGAAATAGTTCCTTGTTCACTTGATGTCTGTCTGGGGTCCAGGGGTGCAGAGACTGGTGTTCCATTAGCTATGGGTGGTGAAGAAAGGTGGAGCCTCGCGTTTGGCTTGAAGACCTGTTGGTCCACGTCTGTTGGGTGGGCTCTCAAACCCCCGTGAGGGTGGGCAGTGTGGTCGAGTGAAAGAGTCCTGGGCCTCACATCAAGAGATAGGGGTCGGGGCTTCCCTGGTGGCACCGATGCAGGGGAAACGGATTCATGCCCGGGTCCAGGAGGATCCCACATGCCGCCGAGCGGCTGGGCCCGTGAGCCATGGCCGCTAAGCCTGCACGTCCGGAGCCTGTGCTCCGCAACGGGAGAGGCCACAACAGTGAGAGGCCCACGTACCGCAAAAAAAAAAAAAAAAAAAAGAGATAGGGGTCCTGGCTACACCACTTCTTTGCATTTCAGCCCTGAGATTTAAAATGGGGGTGATGACACTGTACCCATCCGTATCCTGGCTGATTATCACAATCAGGGGAGATAAATTGTGCATGAAAGTTACATGACAGTGGCGTTGGCTGTTTCGGAAGGTGGTGGTTTGACTTTTTCTCCCTTCTTACTTGGGACTTCTAGTGCTTGGCATGTCCCTTTGAGATTGGAGACGCCCTCGGGGCCCGGTGGTAACAGGCCCACAAGGTCAAGGGCAGTTCTCTCATCTGTTGAGTGAGTGTAGCCCTGGGCCAAAGCCATTCAAATTCCTTCTTTAAGCTCACATATTGGTGATTTTTCAAACCATCATCTTTGACCTTGGGAGCTTTCTGGCTTAGAGTAGCGTAGTGTCAACTCTGTATTCTACATAGGCCCTGAAATCATAATTACAGTGAGAATAATTACAGCTTGCGTTTACTGAGCACCTGTCACATGCCAGCTGCACGCTCACTTCCCTCTTCTGCCACCAACTTTGGGGAGTCCATGGTGGACTCCCAGTCTTGCTGAAGAGGAAACTGAGGCCAAGTTCGAGAAACTTGCCAAGCTCTTCTAGTTGA
The DNA here is from genome assembly GCF_039906515.1 of Pseudorca crassidens. Taxonomy (NCBI): domain Eukaryota; kingdom Metazoa; phylum Chordata; class Mammalia; order Artiodactyla; family Delphinidae; genus Pseudorca; species Pseudorca crassidens. Next base: position 70,199,341 of record NC_090304.1, on the reverse strand, counting down.
GTTCTTTAGAGCACACCATTCTCATTTTAGTTATAACTATCCTATTGATTTTTTGTTTTGTTTCTGTTTTCTTGACTTAGAAAATAATGACTCTAAGCTCCTCGAGAGCAAATTTTAATAGCTGTGTTTGTCTCTTCTCTGTGTTCTTGATTGGCGTAATCCACCTTTTCCTGGGTGAGACTCTTGTCCAGGCGAGCATTTCCGTTCCAGTGGTGGACTCTGCACGGGCCGCCTTCCTCTCCAGGTGCTTCCTGCACCCTTTGCCCCCTGCCCTGTGGTGGAGTGGATAGATTGCACGCTCTGGAAATAAGAGCTGATTTTCCCTCCTCCCGACTTCTGTTTATTTCTAAAGGCTTCTGTTTGTCTTCTCTGGGCTGCATCCATTTTCCCTCTTTATTGCTGCGGTTTATTGCTCTTACTGGCTCCTTTATTTTTATTCTTCAGACTTGCCCCAAATGCATCTTGATTTTGGTCTCTTTCGATTTTTAAAGCCCTGGACTCTGTTACTGATGATTTCCCTCATTTTGCAGTATTCTAGTTGGTTGCAAGTCTATTTTGCAAGACCCTGCTTCTTTCGCTTCCATCATTAAATTTTAATACATTCTGTTCCTACTCTTTTATAGAAATTTATATTTCAGTTTTTAGATTGTAGTAATGGACCTTCAGTGTGCTACAGTTTGACTTCCCATCAGACTGACTTGCTTTTAGAATCATAAGTTCATGGAGCAGAGGGCAGCTTTATGTTGTCCTTGCTCTTTCTTTAGAAGGCAGATCTGCCCGTGTCACTTTGGTGCACTACACCCCTTCTCTGGTTCTTGTCTGATCAGTTCTGAACCCCTCATCACAGTGCGGGAGGCCACTGCTAGCCCTCTCCTGCTGCCTCTTCACCCTTCCCTCCTCACCACCCATGACCGGCAGCTCGCCAACTTTTCGTTTCAGGACCCCTTTAAAAATTCTTAAAAACTAGTGAGACCCTCAAAGAGCTTTCAGTTATGTGGATTATATTTAGCAATATTTACAATATTAGCAATCAAAATTGAAAAGATTTTAAAGTATTCATTAAATTAGTTTAAATATAGCAATAATAAACGCATTACATAACACAAATAACACTTTTAATGAAAAATAACTATTTCTAAAGCAAAAAACATTTAATGAGAAGGGCGCCATTGTTTTACTCTTTTCCAGGTATCTTTAATGTCTGCCTTAATGGAAGACAGCTGGATTCTCATCAATGCTTTTGCCTTCATTCTGTTGCAGTATGTTGTGTTGGTTGAACTGTATGAAGAAAATACAGCCTTACATGGAATGTAGTTGGAAAAGGGAGGAATGGTTAATAACCTTTTCAGTTAATTGTGGAGAGTCTTTGAAAGTACATCGGAGCTTGACAAGTGATAGTTTCTTAAAGGTTTGTTGCAGTATAGAATCTGAAACCATGTATCAGTGAACTTCTCATATTCTGTTACATTAAAATCTTTTGGTCTGTCTTGCACTTTAAAAGGATCTTTTATGCATTTTGTAACATCATGCATGACTTATTTGGATAATATCACGTTTGTTAATGTCACTGCTGCTGTCATCTGAAAAGCCAAGTACTGAGATGCTCTAAAGCTCACAGTGGCCAATACAAGTTTTTCCAAATTTTAATGTTTGCTTGAAAGCTCAAATTTTTCTTTAGCAACAGATACTGTCAGTTTTCCTTGAAATAACAAGCTCACTTTATTCCTTCTAAAAATACCCAAATCTGAGTCACCGAAGTTTTTCTGTCAGTCATTCTTTCAGTTTAAAATGGTGTTTGGTGGAAAGAGTGGCTAATTCAGCTTGCGGCTCAGTCGTACGAGTGCTTTGTCTTCCCGAAAACCAACCACCATACTTTGGCTTGTAGCAGAAGTGCTTTATGAGCGCTTCTCATTTTGTCACAAGGGATTTTAAAAAGATGTGTACTCGAGGTTAATATTTAACGAAATTAATAATTTTTACTGCTTCATTAGGATATTCTTAGTTGAAATTGACCTTTTTTTTTTTTTAAACCGTGAAAGTATGGCAGTAGAGAACACAATGGCCACTAGTACAGTCAGATGCCACTGCCTTGATTCTTGCTAAGGTACCAGCAGTTTTCCCCACCATTGTTTTCACACCATCAGTGAAAATATCACACCGTTGAAGTTAGTTTTGACCTGGCAGCACCCTCCGAGAGGGTCTTGGACCATACTTTGAAAACCACTGGAGAAGAACAAACTGTCTTCATTCCTCTGCACACATTGGACGCTCTTGCTTCCCGTCTGCCTGGAACACTCTCTCCCTTCTTGTGTCTAAGAGTGCAGATATTCACATACGTATGTATCTATGTATGTATACATGCATATATGCGCATGTGTCTGTCTGTCACTTCAGTTAATACTGGTTGTACTCATCGTGTGCTCGTGGGTCTCTTCCAGTAGACGGTAGACTGTGAGCCAGGTTTTGCATTTATCTTGGGTGGCAGTAGCACCAAGTACCATGCCTATTAAATGTTAACTTGTTTAATGTTGCCTGTCTTCATCATCATCATATTATGATCATTTCAAGGGCTTAATAAATGGTCTTTGAACAAATGAAGAATTTGTGTTAGTATTTTCCCCGGGTTACCTTAGAACATTCGTTCTCTGATATCAGTAAGTGTTAATCATGAAAGGGCTTCTGTGGTTAAGTTGATTTGGGAAGTTCAAATAGGTATTTAATTGAAAGCTTTCCCATATTCTTTATTATGTAATATGCATTGTGAATTTTTAAGGGAGATGGGAGGCTACGGAATGTAATATTTCTCCTGTTGAATAGCACGTGAACCTTCTTTTCTTGGTATATCTCATAGGATTAGTTTCCTTGGAATTTTCTTTGGGAAATAATTTTGTAGACTGGCTTTTCCGTTTTTACAGATTATGAAATTGATTACCCGTGTTTATTCATGCATTAATTTATACCTCAGGTATTTAACGAGTACTTCTTAAGGTTAGACGCTGGTAGGTTTAGGCATACAGTGGCAAGCAAAAAGAAAAAAACAGACTTTGAGAAAATAGTAATACACTATTTGTGTGAAGTAGATGGTTAAGTGGGAGATTCACGTATCATCAACTGATCCCCCGAAATTACAAGTGTTGTGTTGATAGTATGTTGGAAGGTACAGCTGTCTGTTGGTATCCAGGGGAGATTGGTTCCAGGACTCCCGCAGATACCAAAATCCCCAAATGCTCAAGTTCCTTGTATAAAATGGCGTAATATTTGCATATAACCTCTACCCATCCTCCTGTATACTTTAAATCATCTCTAGATTACTTATAATACCTAATACAATGTAAATGCTACGTAAGTAGTCGTAAATACAATGTAAATGCTATGTAAATAGTTGCCAGCGTGTGGCAAATTTGTTTTGCGTTTTGGAACATTCTGGAAATTTTTTTTCTTTTTTCGAATATTTTTGGTCTGTGGTTGTCGAATCGGTAGATGTGGAACCTGCAGACACAGAGGGTGGACTGTACACAGTGCTAAACCATTTGCTTTCTGTTGTTTTCATTTTCAAAGCTCTGCCGGTCCTGTTTAGGTATCCCTCCCAGCATTTTGCTGCTGCTGGCGTCCCTGTGATCCAAAAGACTGATGAAGAAGCTCAGTAATGATGGGGGCCGTTTGCCCAGCCGCATCATCTGAGAGTATAGCGTGTTGGAGATAGGGTCTTTTAAAATGTGAGCCAACCTCTTCTTAGTGCCTGGCACATAGTAGGTGCTTTTATATGTTGATTGGCTGGACAAAGAGCGAATAAATGTGCTCAGAGACTAAAGGATAAACCCCACGCTGTGGTCCCATTACTCCAGTGCCCGAGCTTGCTGCGCGGTACAGGGTGGGCTGAATAAAGCCATATATATGCTTTTCATGCCTCGCGGCTCTGACCTGGCCCACGTTGGAGGGAACCAGTGAGTTTTACCTTCTCTGCACCAAAAAACAACACACGAAGCACATCCTCCTTTCTGTTTTGATCCAGTTCTGCCCATATATTGCGGGAAAATGTTAATACACTCTTTATATGAAAATATTTAATCAAAGGATGTGATGTTGATACAGTAAAATTGGGCTTTGGTCCTCTGACTGCCTGGACAGATGATAGCAGGAGGGTTTTGCAACACAATAGGATTGGACTCCGGGCTTCGGTAAGAAGATTAAGCCGGTGTTTCATGTGATGATTCATTCTGTGAAGTCACCTACAGAGAAGTCAAACATTTCCGTGCTTATTAAACAGAGCTCTTGGTTTTTGGTGTGTGGCCCACACCACTTTGGGCTGGATGAGCTCTGGGAATGCGTAAAGACCTCCGTCTGGTCCCTCCTCCCCACTGCCACGTGTGGATAGAGAGACAGGAAAACATGCAGCAGCTCAGATTATCCTCTTGTTTCAAAGCCTGAAACTTCTTCAGCCACGTCATGTTCCTGCCAGAGTCTGAAAACAAATAGGCTTTAGAGAGGCTGAGGGTTGAGTGGAGTCACTTAGGGAATGGAATGCACCTGGGTGGCTGATTTTTCAGGTTTTGTTCTGAAACTGAATTAAGAAAATTCTCAGGGAGTTTTCTTGATTTCTGATTTTTATGATTGAGTTAGAATTGCAGAAGTATGATGAGTTGCTAATTAAAAAAATTTTTTTCTTCGTTTCTTTGTAAAAGGAATTCACATTAATTGTAGAAATTTGGAAAAATACCAAAAGGCATAATGCTGAAAATTACCCATAATTCTAGTATTCAGAGATAATCACTACAAAACGTCTTGTTGTATTTGCATGCATTTTTATATGCATAATTAAGATCATTGTGTATAAATTTTGATTTCTACTTTTCCCATTTAACATATGAATATTTTATCTTGCGTTGAGAGCAGTACAGCATGGGAGCTTGTGTTAGTTTCCTGTGACTGCAAATTTCCACAAACTGGTTGGCTTAAAGCCACAGAAATTTATTCACTCAGTTCTGGAGACCAGAAGTCTGAACCAAGGTATAAGGATTGTACTCCCTGTGGAGGCTCTAGGGGAGAATCCATTCCTTGACCCTCTCAGTTTCTGGTGGCTGCTGGCATTCCTTGGCTTGTGGCCCTATCTCTTCAATACCTGCCTCTGTTTTCACATGCCTTTCTTGTGTGTGTGTGTGTGTGTGTGTGTGTGTGTGTGTGTGTGTGTGTGTGTGTGAGATCTCCCTCTGTCTCTCTTTGAGAGCATTTGTGATGGCATCTAGGGCCCACCCAATGATCGAGGATATCTCTCCATCTTAAGGTTCTTCATCTGCGGAGACGCTTTCTCTATCTAAGGTAGCACATACAGGTTCTAGGGTTAGGACCTCTGGGGCCATCACTGTATTCAGACTATCACAGGATTTAAGAGTATGGACTTTTTTTTTTTTTTTTTAGCTTATGATGGTCTGCTTTATTTAATATCATGTTAATGTATGTTTTCTTCAATGGATATATATATTTTTATTTTTCAAATTCTTTTCCCATTTAGGTTGTTACATAATATTGAGCAGAGTTCCCTGTGCTCTACAGTAGGTCCTTGTTGGTTATCCATTTTAAATATAGCAGTGTGTACATGTCAATCCCACACTCCCTAACTATCTCTTCCCCCCACCGTTCCTACCTGGTAACCATAAGTTCATTCTCTAATTCTGTGAGTCTGTTTCTGTTTTGTAAACAAGTTCATTTGTATCATGTCTTTATAGATTCCACATATAAGTGATACCATATGATATTTCTCTTTCTCTGTCTGACTTACTTCGCTCAGTATGATAATCTCTGGGTCCATCCATATTGCTGCAAATGACATTATTTCATTCTTTTTAATGGCTGAGTAATACTCCATTGTATATATGTCTCACATCTCCTTTATCCATTCCTCTGCTGATGGACATTTAGGTTGCTTCCATGTCTTGTCTATTGTAAACAGTGCTGCAGTGAACATTGGGGTGTATGTATCCTTTCGGACCATGTTTTTTTCCAGATATAAGCCCAGGAGTGGGATTGCAGGATCATATGGTAGCTCTGTTTTTAGTTTTTTTAAGGAACCTCCATACTGTTTTCCATATTGGCTGTACCAATTTACATTCCCACCAACAGTGTAGGAGGGAGGGTTCCCTTCTCTCCACACCCTCTCCAGCATTTGTTGTTTGTGGATTTTTTGATGATAGCCATTCTGACTGGTGTGAGGTGATATCTCACTGTAGTTTTGATTTGCATTTCTCTAATACTTAGCAGTGTTGAACATCTTTTCATGTGCTTCTTGACCATCTGTATGTAAGAGCATGGACTTTTGAGTCAGACTGTGTGGGCTCAAATCCCTGTGTGGTCTCTTACTAGAAGGATGATCTTGAGCAAGTGTCTTAACACTTGGTGCCTCCATTTTCTGATCTGTAAAGTGGGAATAATAACAGTACCTACTGGGAATTCCCTGGCGGTCCAGTGGTTAGGGATGTGTTCTTCCACTGCAGGGGGAACGGGTTCCATCTCTGGTCAGGGAACTTAAGATCCTGCATGCCGTGCAGCGCAGCCTAAAAATAAAAATAACAGTATCTACCTAAGTAGATTAAGAAGGTTCATATATGTAAAGCACGATAAGCTTAGGACAGTTCCTGGCCCATGTAAGGATTAACTGTTATTATTGTAGTTGTTACTTTTATTAGAAATACTTTGTAAAATGTCATTTTTATGGCTGTGTAAAACTTGATTCATGAATCTACCATAATTTGTCTAATCATTTCCTTTTCTTGGCTATTAACTTCATCTCTAATTTTTTAAATCTCATATATAACCCTGCCATGGATATCTTTGAGCATTAAGTTTTGTCCCCATTTCAGATTCTTTCCCTAGTGTAGAGGTCTGAAAATGGAATTACAACATTAAAGGGTGCGTCCAATTTTAAGCCATTTAATAAGAATTTGTCAAATTGCTTCCAGGAAGATTGTGCCTGTTACACTCCTACCAGTAGTTGAGTGATGGGAGTGCCCGCTTTGCTGTGGCCAGACCTGCATCAAGTGTTATCATTTTAAACATTCTCTGGTATTTTGACATGGTCTGCGCCTTAAGGCTGAAATGTAACATAGCAAAAGGAGTCAACATAGTAGTTCCTTTGATAAGGAGTGTTCTTGCAAGGTAAGAAAACTTCTAATGAGAAATGAAATCCTTGCTTTGTCAAATTTCCAAGCGCTGCCTCCATCCTGTTATGAAGCCTGGAAACTTCCTGAGTGTTTTCTGAGGTTACAGGGCAGGATGTTGGGGGAGAGGATATGTCAGCAGCAGGACAGGTACACAAGGATTTTAATAAACCAGTTTTGTTTCTGTTCTCAAAGTTGGACATTGAAAACTCTGAGCATTTGATGGGACGAGGGAGGCGCACTTGAACAAAAAACCCTGATAAATTTAATCACTTTACAACTGAAGCCATTTGAGGGACGGGAGGATGGAGCAGGGAGGGAGCGGCTTCTGCACTGCCTGCAACGTAAGGTGGGAGACCAGCCTTGGGAAGGGCTGAGGGAACAGTGTGCACCTGCCCCTCACCGCCCTGCCACCCGGCAGCCTCCTTTCCTTTACCAGGGGTGTCCGTTGCCGTCTGGTCTTGCCCGGGCTCCTGGGCTGCAGAGGAAGAGCTGGGGTCACAACTGAGTGAGAGGCAGGGCAGCGTTTTTTTTCTCCAGCAGTGAACTGATATGAGTGTACAGTGCACAACATGTACAACTGGTCACGCATGAATTCCACAGTATCCAAAGCAGTTGTAGTCGGCGGTATGATGGCCCCAAAGATGGGTTTTGCTCTTTACATTTTCTTATATTATTGTTGTATATTTAAGTTTGGTTCTAATATGCTGTTGAATTCGGTTTGCGAGTATCTTGTTGAGTATTTGATCAGGACTCTTGAGAATGAGGAGATGTTACACTGGCTTCATTTACTCATTTATGTGTGTCCCTGCTTATATCAGGGCCCTGGAAGGCAGGAATTGAGAAGCAGCTTATGTCTTTTGTATACCTGTGTTAGGAAACGTAGTGTACCCTGTTGCTCCCTCCCTCCAGGGTGATCTCCCTTAAACCACGTCATTACGTTGCCTTAGCAACTGCTATTTGCTATGCTTTTCTTTTCAGAAAAAGTTGTATAAGCTTTTCCAAATAAGGTCCAAGTAATGTGACCTTATTTGGAAAGACGGTCTTTGTAGATGTAATTAAGATAAGGATTTTTTTTTTTAAGAAATTAAGATTTTATTCTAATGAGAGTCCACCAAGATTTCTACCCAAGGAGTGACATGATTTAATTAACATTGCTTAAATCTTGTTGTCCTTTCTTTTTTCTTTGGCCCTGCCATGCGGCCTGTGGGATCTTAGTTCCCTGACCAGGGATGGAACCCGTGCCCCCTGCAGTGGAAGCTCGGAGTCTTAAGCACTGGACTGCCAGGGAAGTCCCAAGATAAGGATTTTTGAGATGAAGTCATCTTGGATGACTTCTCTAGTGGGCCCTAAATGCAATGACAAGTGTCCTTATAACAGAGAGGAAGAAAGAGATTTTACACACACACACACATGCACACACGCACGCACACACAGAGAAGGCAGTGAAGCTGAGGAGTGATGTGGCCCCAAGCCAAGGAAAGCCAGCAGACACCAGAAGCTGGAAGAGACAGGGAGCATTTTCTTCTTCCCTAGAGTCTCTGGAGGGAGTGTGGCCCGGCCGACGCCTTGATTTCAGGCTTCTGACCCCCAGAACTGTGACAGAATAAATTTCTGTTGTGTTATGCCACCCAGTTTGTGGTAATGTATTGTGGCATCTGCAGGAAACTTGTACACCAGTCTGTGATCTGTTCAACAAGACATTTCCACTGATCGCGTGCTTGGCTGTGTAGCAATGTCATAAGCAGTAAAAGCTTCAAAGCTGCCCTTAATTTCTGTACTTATTGTGAGCCAACAGCAAGGAGGTGGTGGATGGCACTGGTTTGCAGACCACCCTCTGAGTGCCACAGGTCCTGTCTCCCTCCCTGGTTTTGTGGACAAGGAAACTGAGGCCCGGAGGGGAGAAAGTGGGGCTGAGTTTAGAGCGCAGGTGCCTCTGCTGCTGGGAATGGACAGATAGGATGTGGCACCAGCCTCCCAGGGGCCAGGTCTGGGGTGAGCGGACAGGATTGCTGCCCTTCAGCCTGTCCTGCAGGCCCGCTGGTGTCCCTGTCGCTGTTCTGCACCCTGCAGAGTGAAAGTTGATGCTCCAATGAGCCCCTGGAGCACTGAGCTGCCTAGAAGGCCCAGAAGCCTTTGCTGCAGCTAATGAGCCGAGAGTAGCAGGCGAAGCACCCTGTCAAGGGTGGAAGTCACAGCTCGCTGTCGACTTAATTTCTAGCTGACTGCTTCAGTCTTTGTGGTTTGGGTCATATTTTCTCTCTGTAGCCCAATTTTAACATTCTACATTTTCGGAGGGGTAATTATCTCTTAGAGAATATGGGATTAGACTACAGTCATCTAGACTCTTAATGCTGCTTGAATAAAGTCCGTCCAACTTAACCTGGCATTCAGACCCCCTGAAGACCCTTCTGCTCTCCAGCCCTGCCTCCCAGCCCTCTGTTTCACACACCCTCATCTTTGAACTTCACAAAAACCATGCTCCCTAGCAGAGGGGACTAGAAGGTGTTCAGAGTCTTGAAGCCCTACAGTAGGTGAGTTCATGGTTGACCAACTCAAGAACCAATGGAAAAGTAGGTCAAGGGGTTAGAGGGCATAAATCTTTCAAGATCTCAGGAAAAAAAAATGTTCACATTTACTAAAGTAGACTCTAAAGGCAGCACAAACAGCTAGTACCAATCACTAGCATATGAGCTAAGGCATCTGGTCTACCATCCGGCTCCGTTGAGCCACCACATGACTGTAGCCACATGAGTAGACCAGAAGAAGAACCACCCCGCTGAGCCCAGCACTAATTGCTGACCCACAAACCATGAGTAAATAAAATGTTGATTGTTTAAGACAAAAAAAAAGCACAGCGCAGTAAATCAAGACTTATCCTTGAGTTATTACATTTCTCTTTTTAGTAATGATAGGCATTGTATAGTTACTCAATTATTCCTTACTTGCTATAGACACTTTCAGAGTCTCCCACCTTTGTATTTCATTGAAATTCTTATTTTGTTTTGTTATGGATAGTACCCATATTAAGAGCCCCTTTTCCCCAGTATCTGGGTCTCCATCTTAATATTTAATACTGCCGGGACTTTCTGAATTATTTGTTGGATCTACTCTCTGGGTTTCCCACATCTCTCTCTTCCTTTCCTCTCAGGTGTTATGGGACAGTAGTTCAGAGGCCCAGGTCACTCCCTCTCATCTTATTTTTCCCAAGGCTTTGTTTCAGAAGCCTTTATTTCTTCACCCTCTGCTTGTGTTTGTTTTCTTAGTCCCAACCCTGGATCTCTTATTTTTAAATAAGTAATTTTTGTTTGCAAGGAACAGAAATGCTCTCGTGCCAGCTGTAGTTAGCAGAGGGTCTGTTGCAGGAATCTCAGGAATGCAGGGAGCAGGCTGGAGCAGGAAGGCTCCTCTAGTTCAGGGGCTGTGCGGTCCTGTTCATCTCATGTGTGTGTGCGTGCGTGCGTGTGTGTGTGTGTGTGTGTGTGTGTGTGTGTGTGTGTTTCTCTGGATCAGGGCTCACTGCTGCCTGCCTAAGTTTGCATGTCTTTATTCTCAAATGAGGAAAGAAGGAAGGGAGGGAGGCAGTGTGGCTGCTGCAACATGCCAGTCCCTCGGCGGGGGGGGGTGACTGACGCGAACGGACTTGGCGGGGGTGTCACAAAAAAGAGGTCTGTGGAGGTAGTCCCACCAAACCTATTATACCTCTTTTTCTGATTTCTCAACAGGAATAACCCAAGTCACCTTTCCTGGAAATCAGTTTGCTGAAACTATTGAAACAGCAATTCTTGAAGAAAAGGTAAATAGAAGTGAATCTGTGTCCTACTGAAATTCTCTTAAGAGGGAAACCATGTTTGGAGGGTTGACCGTCCCTGTCGTTCCTTAAACACACCCAGTTCTGTATGTATTATTTTACCTTCCTCTGCCTGGCCAAGTTCCTAGTCATCCCTCAAGGCCTTTATCAAGTGCTGCCTGTTTTGAACCCCACAATACTCTCTCCTTCTAACTGACACGTATCCCAACGGGCTTTACGTTACCATTCGTGCCCCTCCTCTGACCGTTCTCTTGTGGCTGTATGGAATGCAGGCGCTCCTTCTCTGTGGCCCCCACCCCGTCGTAGCACTTCCACACTTGATTGTAGTTGCCTGTTTTCCCCGGTTACTTCCTCGAGACATATCTGAATTGGGCCTTGGACATAGTAGAGGCTCCGTAAACGTTTATTGAATTCACAGTGAATTGGCCTCCACTCTAGACGGTCAGCTCCCATGCGGATTCACTTTGTACCTCCACCGCTACACCCTTGTAGGGTCTGTACTATAAATCCTCAAATCGATTCTGTTCTTTGAGCATGCATCCGAAATTGTTAATCTTCTCTAGTTGTCCTTTGAGTTTTGGCTGGTGGTGAAATGAAGCAAAGCTTTTATATCTAGTTTTTATTTTCCATGGGCAATTTGGGTCCATGTTAAGAGGAGTAATCCAGAAGCGGGAGGAGAAGGGAGGTGACAGGCGGGTCAGGGAACCAGTGACGGTGGGAGCATGGCTCCCCACCCTGCCTCTGCCTCCCTGTGGTTGAATGGGATTACTCGAGGTGGGGTTTGGTCATGCCCCTCTTGTCTGCTGGATGGCAGATGCCCTCCCCCATCCATCCATCCATCCATCCATCCATCCATCCATCCATCCATCCATCCATCCATCAATCCATTCATCCATCCATCCATCCATCCGTATGATCTTCCGAGCTACCTCAATCAACAGACAGTTGCATCTGAACCCACCTCCCTGCTCCAAACCTTTTTTGCTTTAAATCATTGAGTCAGCGGATTCCTTTTCTCACCTGCTTTTACTGCACCTGCTGAATATCCTGAACACTTTCCTCACTAATGTAGGAATGTCATGTAATGTTATCTGTTTTGTTGGTCACTATCCTCTTAAGAGGACTTGTCCCAGCCTTTCCTACCTGACAGTAACCAGCAGTTGTCTCTTCCATTTGAGGAGTTCTTCTCCTTTTAGAGGGTGCTTCTACACACAGCACCAGAGTTTCTTCTCCTACCAATTCTAGGAAACAGGCAGGGGCAAACGGTAACTTCCCATTTCAGTAAACAGGCTCAGAGCAGCTAGGCGTCCTGCGTGAAGCCACGTCGCCAACGCGAACGGCGTCTGGTTTTTCTCTCCCCTGCGCCACCTTGCGCATTCCCCTTGGAAGCAGCCGCTGCTGTCACAGAACCCAGGGGCTCTGTCTCACCCACTCCAGTGTTCCTCTCAGTGGGGGGAGCTTTGGCCTGCTGTGGAGAGATGCCATCTGACCCTGGTGTTTCCTCTACCGCCAGCCATGCTGCTTTCTTGAAAAAGTAGGTCTCTTCCTCCCGAGACCTTCCAATCAGTCTTATAAGTTTTATTTTGGTTGGGGTTTATTTAAATGCAGGAACTTTTCATTAGTTTACATGAATGCTGTGCTGTCTTACTCTAGGAATACATAGGAAGACACTCACAGGGGCTAGAGCAGCTTAATCTAGCTGTATCTAATGCCTTTCTTCCCTTGCCTTCTCCTTTAAATAATTGCAGATGGTACCATCAGTCAAGGTGGCAGAGCACACTGCTTTATTGCCATGTAGAATTGTTTAGTTAACTGTGATTTTTAAAAAAATGGCTCAACTTTTAATTAGAAAGCAGATCGTCAAAGAGATTGGAAAATAGACCCATCATGATAGGAAACCAGGTTCCGGTCCAGAAGGGAGCGTGTTAACTTAAGAGCAGGATGTGATTTCAGTGAGTCATTGTTTTCCTAAAAAAGGCCATCTTCTCCGGTGTTTTTTTGAGAGAGAGACCTTCCTCTACATCTGTACTGCCTTAGATTAACATTTTCCTGGGGGAGATTCTACTTGGAATCCCCCAAACAGGATGGTACAACCCAGCAGCGGAACTGTCAGGGCACAGGGCTAGATACCGAAACCCTTCTGCCGGGACTCCTTGAAAACATCAGTGTCAAGAAATCAGCAGACCTGTCACGATGCTTGTAATTGAAGAATTATCAGGCTACATACTTTACTTCCCATTGTGGTGTGATGCAAATCCCATTTTACTGTTAACAGCACTGTTTTCTCAGCCCCAAAGCTGGTGGTATCTGCTTTACTACTGGAGATCATCTTAGAAGCAGCTTGCACATGTCCTGGCCGAGTTTGGCCCCATGAGCTCCCTGTGTGGTGCACCCCCCCACCTTGAGCTGGCACAGTGGTGGACACACGAGCACCCCGAGAGGAAGGTGGGAAGGATCACCTGTGAGAACGGCCCCAGGCGTCCATCGCTCCACACGACTCCTCTGTGCTTTGTAGGTCCTTTTATACCTTTGATAGCAGCTAGTGAACTTGGATAGGTCATGCGCACCTCAGTTTCAACTCTTGCTCTCCTATCACAGACCCTTTCCAGACCTCCCTTCCCCCCATTTCATTAAGGTGCACAGCTGTTAATTCACTTTCTCAAGCCAGAAACTGGGGAGTCATCTGTTATCTCTCACCTTTCTCTTCCTCCAAATCACCAAGTCCTAGTGGTGCTTCTGAAGCAGATCTTGAATTCTTCTGGCTGCCCTTCCACATCCGTCTCCCAAGTCCAGTGACATCGTCATTTGCCTGAATCACTGCAAAGGCCTTTGAACGGTTGCCCTGCTTCCACTTTCCCTCCATTCTGCTCACCATGTTGGACCCAGGGCATCTTTAACAATGCTTGTCATATCATCTCACTCCCTTGCTCAAAGCTGTCAGTGACCTCCTCCCGCACTGGGATGGATCCCATGTGCCCAGCATGGCCCACAGAGGGGACTGTGCGATCTGGGCTCCGGGCCTGGCTGGAGATCCCACAGCATTGCTGCCATCATGTTGAAGTAACTTGTGAGATGCTTTGCCCTTTCACTTTTGACTTCCTCGGCAGATCGCAGTGACTGATTTTCCAGGTCGCGTTCCATGCAGTGGAATGCTCCCGGGGGACTTTACACTGGGGAGATCCTGGACGTTTGATTTTACAGTAGGGATTCTGTAGGCTGGGTCTCTACTTCTGAGGCTCCCTCCTGGATGGCAGTGATCTGATTCAGACACGCAAGTCCTTTCATCAATTCCCACAGGTGTGGGACTCAAAATTCCACAGACTCCCAAGTTTAAGGCATGACTGCAGGCTATCTACTAGTAATCACAGGGATGTCATTAAAAGTTACTGGAAAAAAAACAAACAAACAGGGTAATGGTGCGATTTTAAGGATTGGATATGATGCGATGGCCACTGTCTCTAACTTACAAGATGCCTTCCTCCCTCAGAAGAGGCAAAACCCACCTGCATCTAAAGTGGAAGCCCACCAAGGTCAGTCACAGGGTTCTCAACCTCCTAAATAGGGTTCAATGGGTCATCTTCAAAACTACTTCCAATATAAAATAAATGGCAAAGTGCAACTTACTTAAATTTAATGAGAATTTAATACATAATACTATGTACTGTTTGCTAATGCTGAACTTTTCTATTTTCATGAACTTTCAATACTTCATAAAGTTGTACATAATCTTAAGAATAAATCTCAAGATTAAGGTTATCTTGAATAAATTTCATCTAGATAAAACCACAAAAAAAAAATGTGATTGATGTTAAATTACAGTCCATCCTCCATGCAGGTTCTGCACTGGGGGATTCAACCAACCATGGATAGAAAATATTTGGGAAAAAAAATGCCAGAAAGTTCCGAAAAGCAAAAGTTGAATTTGCCACATACCAGCCTATTCACATAGCATTTACATTGTATTAGGTATTACAAGTAATCTAGAGATGATTTAAAGTATATGGGAGGATGTGCCGTAGCTTATATGCAAATACTATGCCATTTTATAGAAGGGACTTGGGTACATGGGGGAGGCGGGGTCCTGGAACCCACCGCTTGCGGATCCCGAGGGACGACTGTACTGCAGGCTGGAGTTTCTGGATGACTGCCTCATCCTCCACTAGGAGTCTGGCTGCCTCGCCACGCACGCAGCGGTGTGTTCCAGGCTCCCATGGAGCGTGGACTTACACAGGCCCTTGGATTTCCCGTAGAATTTGGAAACAGTACCCTAAGAGTGCACTGTCACCACCGTCTTGAATTTGTGACAGTTTTTAATTGCTAGGAATCTAGATGTTTAATTGTCAATCACTGTTAGCTCGGCTTTCTCATTATTAGTTTAGCACCATTTGGTTGGTTGTTTACCTTGAAGAGGGAAGTGGTGCATATTTACACCAGGGATGTGTTTTGGCTAACAAGTTTCCAACAACTGGACTTTAAAACACGTGTGAGATTTAAACGAGTCATTCGTACCCCTTTCCTGAAGCAGACGTGCACCTCTCCTGCATTTGCTTCTACGGTGATTCTTCACAGTTAACCACTGCATATGTTTTGCTGGGAAGGGGAGAGTGTGTGGGGCGGGCCCACACCCATCCACGGGCAGTGATTTTAGAGGGATTTAGAAGTGTTTGTACTATTTAGGGCTTGAGAAAGCGGCGAGGTAAGGCAGGGAAACACAGGTTAGGCTGTTGCAGAAATCCGCATGAACCAGACGAGGGCCTACTGGTAGTGGGGATGAAGCGGGAGGATGTGCTGGGAGATGTTTAGGAAGAGGGGTTGGTAGGTCTTGGGGGACAATTTGATACAGGGGATGGGGGGAGGGGAGACATCGAGGAAAACCCCCAAACCTCTGGCCTGGGCATCATTAGCAAGAGGAACAGGCTTAGATCATTCATCAAATACTTACTGAACCCCTGGTGGGGGAGGTGGACAGAAATGATGAACTCTGAAAAGAAAAGGGGGAACGGAAGAAGGGTTATTTTAAAGGTGTAGAAGTAGGTGAAAGGGCCCCTAATTTTGACTAAGGGGATCAGACAAGTTTTCTCAGCAGAGACAGTGTGTGATGCAGGCCACGACGAGAAGCCCCAGGCATAAGTGCGCGTTGGCTTGTTCTGTACCACGTGCAGCGGGACAGGAGTAACGGCTGCACTGAGGAATGGGGAGGCTGGAAGCAGGAAGACGTGCGGGGTGAGGCCTCGGTGAGGGCGGGGAGGACAGACGGGCTCTGGGTATGGGTGCAGCGTTGATTTCACTTGGAGGTGGGGGGTGGGATCTAGAGTTGGGGCAGGAGGAGAATAATCAGGCCCTGGTGAGGGCGGCGGGGGGAAGCGGAGGTGAAGGAGACCAGGGCTGCCTTAGGAAGCAGCCTCACCGTGGTCAGCGGGGTCTCTGTGGCGCCTGCAGATGGGCCACAGGCAGAATCAGCAAAGCCGATTTCATCTTCAGCGCTCCAGGGCCTCTTGTTCTGTGCCCTTTGCCCAAACCGTCCTCATCAACCGTTCAGGTTGGTAAACAGGCTTAAGGTTCAGCAAACAAGGCGGGCTTCAAATTAAAGATCAAATATGTATCACTTTGTTAGTGGCAGACCCCACTTCAGCAGCCCGAGTTCGTTGTCTGATGGGGTCCTTCTCCTCCCCCGACCCCAAGCTGACCCTTCGGAGACTCCAGAGAACACCTGGCATGCCACCGGGTAAATATTGGCTAGCAGCCCAGTTTACCGCCTGCCTTTTGCAGAGTATTTGGATTTTGGCAGCGGTCGGGGCCTGCAGTGAAGCACAGATGATGGGCTTGGAGCCTTCGCCAGCGGGTCTGTAGCGTCCTCTTTGGAGTGATCTGCTCGCCTCTGCTCCTCCTCTGGCTCACCGGCTGTCAGCCGCAGGCCCCCGTGACCCTGCATCGCGGTGCTGCAGAGGCACACTCGTTTCAGGCGCCCTCCTGCCCTAGTTCTGCTCGAGGCTTGCTCCCACCTTGTTTTGTGGCCTCTGCTCTCTAATCAGAGATGCAGCCCCTTGTAATGCTGTCTGTACTACAGCACGTCCCCCGCTCTCTGTCACCTTACGCTGCTTTGTCTTCCTTCACAGCACTTCACTCCTTGACACGCGACATATTTATTTGTCTCTCGTCTGCCTCCTTTTCCTGGAATGTACGTTCCGTCAGAGCCAGAACTTTGTGTTGTTCATTATTCCATCCCCGCTGCCCGGACAGTGCCTAGCGCATCGAGGTGAATCAGTACCTGATGAGATGGACCAGTCAGTTCATCCGTCTGTATATGCACAGCAGTTGAGCAGTGCCTGGCCTGTGGTAGGTGCCCGCTAAGTGTTTGATGGAATGAATTGGTGAGTGAGTGACTGTGTGATTGGCTCGTCCCCAACACTTAGGTGCCCAGCAGGTGTCTGTGGAATAAATGAATGGATGTGAGAGCTTGCCCGTCTCTTTCTGAAGCTGGCCCTCTGGGCGGGGTGAGCCCCAGTCTCTGTATCTGAGGAAGGCCCAGGCGTGCAGCCTTGGGCGCATGTTAGTTGCGGCTGCTGTTTGCATTTGACGCTTCCGCCAGTCCCTCACTGTCTCTCAGTATGTGTGCCATCAGCCAGGCGCTGTAATTAACTTGCTGTAATTTAGCTTAGGGATGAATTTTTCATTTTGAAAATGCCATAAACAACTGGTGCTTGTGATATGTTGGTTGTTAATGAAGCTCATGCCTAAGAGAACATGAGGACGGTGCTCCGCGTCTGGGAGAGAAGGGCTGTGAGCCCGCTCCTGGCCACAGGAGTGTGAGGAAGGCAGGGGAGTTCTGGTGGACCTGTGGCTCTGCATGCCCGGAGCGTTCCCCAGCGTGTAGGCAGAGCCCTGGGGTGTGTGTGGGTCCTGTTTACCCAAAGGTTTGGGGGAAATAACATTTAAAGAATATTAAAACAAATATGGTTGGTTGTTGGAGGAGAATTCAACATAGCTTCGTGGTTACAAGCAGGGCTCTGGAACCAGATTGGGTGCGTTTGAATCTGTCCCACCACTTATTTGCTTCGTGGTCCTGGGTAAGTTACATAACCTCTCAAAACCCCATTTCTCGCCTCTAAGATGGGAGCCTGGGACGCAGTGAGAGCCACGGCAGGCTCTTATCACAGTGCCATGCCCGTCACGAGTAAACAGCAGGGGATAATGCTATATATGATCGCTTGACATTTAAAATAAGACACAATTAAAATTTTATTCTTGCAGTGGCTTTGCCCCAGACTTGGCCTCCAGGAATGAATGTCCCCTCTCCATATTTGAGATGGAAAAGTTAGAGAAGCACTGCCTGAAAAAAAAATCCAAAACAGTGCATACAATTGGCTGGTGTGCATGTCTTCATGAATTTCCCCCCAACCTCACCTTAGTCTTGAGCTGCCAGAGTTGAGCTGTCAATAACAAAGGGATAAATTAGTGACTCTTGCTTTTAGTACCTGCTGTCTTAAAGTACCTAATTGAATAGCACATGAAATCGAGAGAACCTGCAGGTTTGGGTAAAGAATTGCTAGTTAAGGAATGACCACACCTAGAAGAGCTTGTAAGTTTTCTCGTTCATTACTTCCTTTCATTCTCCTAGGAGCTTATTATTCATCAAGGTAGAAAGACTGTCAGGGTGTTTCGGTGACTTCTCCTGGGAATGGGATTGAAACACTTACCAGCCCTTCCTGCCTTGAGGTCTTCTCCATCCAGTGTTTTTCGAAGGCAAGTCACTTTCCATGGGATTAAACTGACATTTTTTTCTAATGAAATGAAACAAAGGTGAAAATTTCCGAGTGTGTTGCACATAATAAGCTTACATACCATGGCATAAAACTTTGGTTTTAGTTTGTGCTGTTAATTGTATTTCTTTCTGTGCATCTTAACCGTTTCAAAGCAGTGTTTTGTACCTTCTTACGGGAATTTCACTTAACTTCGTTTCTGTTTAGTCATCTCCTTTGTCCTTTCCGTGGTTGAGTTTGCTTCAGGTCAACGAGTGAAAACAAATTACTGTGCTTGAAGTTGCTGATCGCTGTGAATTTAACTCTAACTTGTCTGGGTTACATAACGAGATCATCAAAGGCTTTTTTGCCCACCCGTCTTCAGTGGGAGGAACTGATGGTTGAGCCGCACCTGCAGAGCTTGGTGGAATTGCAAGGCAGGTCCCGGAAAGCCAATATTTCCCCAAGG
Source organism: Pseudorca crassidens (assembly GCF_039906515.1). NCBI lineage: Eukaryota > Metazoa > Chordata > Mammalia > Artiodactyla > Delphinidae > Pseudorca > Pseudorca crassidens. Next base: position 70,180,171 of record NC_090304.1, on the reverse strand, counting down.
CTGGGAGAGCCTCTTCACCGCTGGTTCTTGGAAGAAGCGTGCGGGGACTAGTCTGCCCTCGCGTGACCTTCTTTGTTCTCTGAGACCAGCAGGAGAGGCCTGGGAAATGTGACAGTAGCTTGAACAGAAAAGGGAGGGAATTGGCTTAGTGGAACGAACAGAATTGAGGCTCCTGCAGAGTTTTCCGCTCCTGAGCTCTGTGTGTGTTGGGGGTCAGGGAGGCGCACGTGGAGGGAGTGGGGCTCCTTGGACAGGCCGCTGAAGCCTGAACAGCGGCAGCGCTTCAGATGCCAGGTCCTGGGCCAGGCGCTTTTCTTTTGCAATCTCATGTAACCCTCACCTTGTGTCATAGTGGCCTGACAAAATCCTGTCCTGGTTAAGTCTAACATCCCCCGACTCCATCCCCTGTACCTGCACCTGCGCGTTGGTGCCAGCCCCCAGCCGCCTTGCTCTAAGCTCTGAGGCCTCTGACTGCAGGCTGGTGGTCACCCGTCGTGCTCCGATGCATCCATCCCGCTTGCCCGCTGTTTCAGAGCTTCTCTCTCTTCAGACTCCAGCATCTCCTCCCTCTTCCTGCCTCCCAAGCTGATGACCTTCTTCCCATTTCACCGAGAACCAGCAATAGCCCTGCGAGAACTTGCACAGACTCCCACCATCACCTTGGGCCCATCCGGGGCCAGCCCAGCTGGTGCTCCAGCTCCCCTGGGCCGCTCGCCAGCACTTCTTTTTCCTTCCTTCTCCTGATCCATCTTCCCCTGTGACACAAACATTCTATAAGTGCCTTAAAAAACAAACAAGTAGAACAAAACTCTTGTCCTTATATCCCCTTCTGATTCTGACCCTATTTTCATAGTGACGATGAGGATGACGTTGCTGATGGATGACGATACTTACATAGTAAATACTACGGGCCAGGCATTCTTCTCATATACCAATTCCTTAAGGGATTATTCTCCCCATTTTTCAGATGAGAAATGTGAGGCACGGAAAGATTAGGGAACTTGCCCGAGGTCACAGGGCTGATAAACGGCAGGACTGGGATTGCAGTGTAGACACTCAGCCCCCGGGTCCTGCCTTGAGAAGCGTTGGTGACTCGTGGTCTCCGTTCTCTAGCCTGCTCCCTCCCTCCCTGCGACCCCTCAGATCCGGGCCCCCTCCCCACCTCGCCACCCCACCAAAACTCTCCCCTCAGGTCACCGATTACCTATACGTGACCAAGCCTGATGAGCGGCTCCTTCTTCCTGGAACACTTTCTGCACTTGCCTTCCAAGACACCTTACGCTTTCAGTTTTCTTCCTTTCATACCCTTTTAGTCTCTTACTCGTTGCTCTTCAACTCTGCAAGTCCGAAACCTCAGAGCGCACTGGCCCTTCTCTGTCTGCGCTCGCTCCCCAGCCTGGCGGCTTGCAGTGCTGACAGCTGCCACGCTGCTGTCTCCAGCCCAGCTCTCTCCCCAAGCACAGCCTCATGCATCCAGCTGCCTGCTCAGTGTCTCCACTGGGGACAGCTAATCGCGTCTCAGACTTGACGCATCCCATTGTCCCCACACCCCTACGTGGTGCCGCCATTCCTGCACTTCCTTGGGCCATAGAGCCTTTCATCATTTTATGTTTTCACACTCCAGTTCCAATCTGCTGGTGAATCTTGTTGGCTGTCCCCTCAAAGTACCCGACCACTTTTCCCTACATCTGCCCCTCCCTGGGACCAAGCCACCACGTACCTCCTGAATAATTCACTCATGTCCTCACCGAGCTCCTGGCTTCAGCCCTTGCCCCCTGCAGTCAGTCGTCCAGCAGTGCTTTTCCTTAGCACAAGCAGAGCCCTCCGGTGGCCCCCGTCTGGCACAGGTCACTTCCTCACCTCCTTTGAGCCTCTGGTCCGGTGTCACTTTCTCATGAAGCCTTCCTTGATTGATTTCTCTAATTTTGCAGCCTCTCTTCCCCCAACCTTTATTTTCTCTAAAACACGTAGCATCATCTGACACATATTCTGTTCATTTGTTGGTTGTCTGTCTCCCACATTCCCTGTAAACTACCCAGCATGTCTCCCGACATACAGTTGATGCTCAAAAAATATTTAAACGCTAGGTAGTTTTATCCCTGTTTTACAGACAGAGTAATTGAAGGTCTAAGGGCCACAGACCCCAGAAGTGCCAGGATGGGGATTAACACCCAGACGTGAGCTTAATTGCTCTGTCTGCTATTTTTCTTGTGAAAAAAGGACAATAATAGGTAAGGTAAAGAGTTACCATGAGGAGGAAATGAATACTGCACAGGAAAGCACTTTGCAGGAATGTTACTTATCCGATTTACTGAGAACCCTAGCTCTTTATGTCTGTGTTATGCAGCAACCCACCCCAAAGTTCTTTTGTGTTCTCGGGTTTTTATTTAGGAGTAGCTGACACTGCCACCGAATTACATAGTTTCTTCTTCCTTCACCCTCGGTGAGAGAAGTATGTACACGTGTTTGTGCCTGTCAGCTTCCGTCTGTGGCTCTGACCCTCCCCACAGGCCGGCCGGTCGGGAGCTCCCCGACCTCTGAGGCCGGTCGGCAGCGGGGCGCTGGAGCCAGCGTGCGTGGCTGTCACTGCTCACGTCTGTGTTCCCGGGAAGGCGCTTGTGTTATCAGCTGGTGCCTAGCGGGTGTCGGGAGCCCCATCCCGGTCAGTTCTCCTGGCAGCCTGCCCAACCCCTGTCCCCGTCTCTGCGGCAGACAGAAGTGAGGTGATCACGGCCCATTACGGCTAAACCCCAGGGACGTACAGTGAAGTGAGCACACTCCATGAGCCACAGAGCTGCTGTTCTCGGCACGCAATTTAGGTTTCCCTGAACTCAGGGCAGCTTCCCTGGGCTCACGGTGTAGAGCATGGAGTGGTGCAGCCCTCCTGATGCCTCATGTTTATAATGACACAGCCAAGAGAAGAGCTGGTGGAGATCTGCCCCACATACACCCTTCTTACGTGTTGTTTATTCATTTGTGTTCCTGATTTTGCTGTAGGAGAAAAACGCAGCCATTTTCTCAGTGAGCATCTTACACCGCCTTTTCTGGAGACAGGAGAGCTGCAGGGCTTTGAAAAGGTGGACAGCGTGGAGGATGGGCGGGCAGTCTCTGGCCTCCATCCCTGGGAGCGGCCCTCCAGGCGGGCCGCCACCTGGGCCGGGTGTCTGTCCTTGCATTGACTGTGTGGGGAGGAGTGGGTGCAGCCGACACAGTCTGCGGCCACTTAACGGGCGGCCCTGCAACAGCCTGGGACATCCTGGGGGCCTTCCTACCGAGCAGCCTGGCCCACATGAGAGTTCAAGCAACCTGCAGTGCGTCTTTAAGCCCAGGACAGCTTCTGGGAGTCGGAGCAAGTAAGGAACAGGCTTTATCCGCTGCCAAGTGAGACAAGCACCTGGAGGGCCTGTGCTTCTGCTCACATACCCTCCCTCCTCGTGTCCTCAGCCTCCTGAGTTGACGGGCAGGAGCCCGCCGTGGACTCTTGACCCTGTGTCCCGTGACTCCATGGGATGGCCTGGCTACCTGGAGGCAGCTGGGTTGGATGGGAGGCAGACAGAGCTGGGTCTGAATCCCAGATGCACTCTGACTTACTACCTGGGCCCTTCCCTTCTCTGAGCCTCAGTTCCCTTGTCTGAAAAATGGGATAAAAGCCGCAGTGCGGTTTGCGTGTTTGTAGAGGGCTTTAGTGCGGTAGCCAGACAGGTAGTGCGCAGTGCGGTTTGCGTGTTCGTAGAGGGCTTTAGTGAGGTAGCCTGACAGGTAGTGAGCCTTCGGGATGTGATAGCTACTGTTCCTAATTGTGGGCTGACCTGGAGGCACTGTCACTGTGGGGTCATGCAGAGAGGATGGGTGCACTTTGGAATTAGGTCTGAGTTCAGATCCTCAGTCCATTCATTCACTCAATATTTAATGAGTGATTGTTATGGATTTTATACTAGGGTTGAGACTGTGCTGGTTTCCTAATGGTCTTTGATCTTGGGCAAGTCACCATACTTTTCTTTTTTTATTTTTTCATAAATTTATTTATTTTATTTATTTATTTTTGGCTGTGTTGGGTCTTTGTTGCTGCGTGCGGGCTTTCTCTAGTTGCGGCGAGCAGGGGCTACTCTTTGTTGCAGTGCACGGGCTTCTCATTGCGGTACCTTCTCTTGTTGTGGCGCACGGGCTCTAGGCATGTGGGCTTCAGTAGTTGTGGCATGCGGGCTCAGTAGTTGTGGCTCACGGGCTCTGGAGCACAGGCTCAGTAGTTGTGGTGCACGAGCTTCATTGCTCCGTGGCGTGTGGAGTCTTTCCAGAGCAGGGATCAAACCTGTGTCGCCTGCATTGGCAGGCAGATTCTTAACCACTACACCATCAGGGAGGTCCCCATACTTTTCTGAATCTCATCTTCTTCACGTAAAATGGGAGTGAGAATACCAATCTTGTGTTGAGAATGAAATGAGCATTTCTAAGTGGTAGCTAGCTGGTTTATTATCTTCTGCTATAACCTTTTCTCCTCTCCTGTAGAATTTTCTGCTGTAACTCTGTGCTTAGTACATAAGATGACTGCTTGTCCTCCAGCTTTGGTGTTCGATCCAGAGATGCTTGCTGAGCACCTGTTATGTGAGAGGCGTCCTGCCAGCCCAGGGCAGTATTATTCCTAGCAAGACACATTTGCTCCCAGATGAGTGCTTAGTCCAGTGGGGACATCAGGGGCCCAGCCAGTTAGGCGGCGGCCACCGGTCAGTGCTGCAATAAAGGCATAAACCGAGTGCCGAGACGGCACTGAGGAGGGAGTGCTGAAGGCCAGGCACAGGGGTGACCAAGGATGAGCGTCTATACCAGGAGGATGCTGGTGCATGGGGGAGGGCACGGGCATGGGATGTGAGCGTGTGGGGTGGGCACTCAGGCGTGTTGGTAGCCGTGGTCATGTGAGGTATGATGAGGCTGGAGAGCTCCATTAGGGCGGGGCTGTGAGGGCCCCGGCGTCCTCACCGCTGTGAGTTGAGGCTGTGATGTGGGAAGCTTATCAGGGGGCTGGACCTGGTGCGTATTGCATGGGGCAGGCACAGCACTGCCCAGTTGAAGTGTCATGTGAGCCACTCATGGAATCTGAAGCTTTTGAGTCGCCCACGTTAAGACAGTGAAGAAAAACCAGGGGAAATTAATTTAATAATACGTTTTATCGAACCCAGTATATCCAAAATGGTATCATTTCTCGTAATTAGTATGGAAGATTTTAATGAGACAGTTTATATTCTCTCTTTTGGTACGGAGTCTTCAAACTCCGGTGTGTATGTCACACTACAGCTCAGTTTGGCCCACAGCCACATTTCCAGCGCTAGTAGCCGCATGTGACGAGTGGCTGCCATACTGGGCAGTGCAGCATCAGCCTTCTGGGATCCGGGAGCTGGGGGTGGTCGCTGTGATTCTGAACCGTCCCTCAATTGCCCAAGCCAACCTTCTTCTCCCATCAAGCCTCTGGGAAAACCTGCCCAGCAGCAGACTGGTAACCGGTGGTTTTCAGCAGGGAAGAGAGAGAAACTGGGGGGGGGGGGGGGGTCCATCACCCAGGGGTTATATGGTTCAAAACCAGAAAAAGGGCAGCATTCCCTGGTACCTCCCTCCGTACGTGCATCTGCACTGGAAAAACCTCCCTGGAAAGGGAGTTACTCTGTACCATTTACTGAGCATCTGGTTTGCCCTGTTAATCAATACCTCAGATAATACTTCAATCTTTCTCTCCCGATGACTCTACAAAGCAGGTTTCCTTATCCCATTTTACAGAGGAGGAAAGTCAGGACATGAGAGATTAAGTACATTGCCCGGGGTTGTATAACTAGACATGGCAGAGCTGAGGCTCAAACCTGGTTTCAAACCCACGTTCTTACCTCTGCTCCTGGCTGTTTTCCTAATAGGTTCTAAGGCTGTCATGTACATTATGATTTCTAAGTAGGAAGAAATATACATAAGGATTTTAATAAGCGTGTGTGTGCACAGTATACGTATATATATGTATATAGAAAAAGGACTGGAACGATCAGCCAAAAAATCATAAAATGATTCTGTCAGAAAGGATGTGTTTCCCCTTCCTCTCTGCCCCCCCGCCCACCTGCCCACGCACCCTGGGGACCGGTTGGAACATTCCAGTGCTGACCAGTTGCCATGGGCTTGTTGGTGGGGGAGGGGCACCGGTGGAACTCAAGTGTTTGTGAAGTTTCCGATCCCTTGGTTAGGGGAGCCAGAGGCAGGGGGTGGCCAGGTGGCAGTCGTGGTCGGGTTGTGAAGCTGGAACTCGGCTAGTGGCTTCTCTGTCCTGCCTGGGCTGCTTGCTGGGAAAGAGCCAGACTGCACCTTACAAGCTTCATCTCTGATTTCCTCTCTGCAAGGGGCTGGTGAGCAATGACGTGGCCCCAGAGTGGGTAAAGGGCTGGGAAGGTACGTGGGGAAGGCACTGGAGGATGCTGACTCTTCAGGCTTCGGGGTCAGGCTGATGTGCGTTTGACTTTTGACTCTGACACCCCTAATTCTGTGACAGTGGCAAGGCTTTGGACTCCTCATTTGCAAAACTGGAGTAATCATTTTAGCCGGGGCTCCTTCACTGGAAGGTACAGAGACCCACTGGAGCCAGCTCAAGTTCAAAGAGATGTCTATCCTAAGAGTCAGAAACAGGTCAGCATAACTCAACTCAGGAGCCTGTATAGAGCTGGGCCTTGCCGGGGCTGTGCTGGAAAGGTAAGAGCAGAGTCCCCAGTGTCCAGCTCTCAGAGCGCTCCCCTCGCCTCCCGTCTCCTCTCCCCAGCTTGGCTTCCTCTGTTGTCTTCCGCACGTGGCATCGGATGGCCCCCATCTGCAGGATTTTCCAGCTTGTGTGCCTTCATGTTTCTTGGTTTAGATGTCTGAGATAGAGGCTGATTGGCCCACTCCACTGACGTTCCTCTGGTCAGTTCTCCAAGCCGCCGGATCCAATGGCCGCTGCCTTACCTTCACTTTGTCTCGGCGGCGTTTGGAAGCCGTGCTCTCTTCTTCACTCTTGGTCCCTGGGTCCACACTTCTGTTCTCTCTTCACTTGCGTCTTCTCCACAGGCTCCTTTGCTTGCCCTTCCCCTCCTGTTCTCTGACTGTCACATGCTCAGGGCTCGGGCCTGGCCCTCATCTCCATCTACCTTGTCCTTGGTGAGCTCACCTCATCCGTGGCTGATGACTTCCAAATATAGATCTTCAGCTCAGACCGAGCTCTTGACTCATGTCCTCAACCGCCTCCTTGATATTGCCATGGTGATGTCTAATAGGCATCCTCACACATGGATAGATGTGAACAGAGCACTTAATGTCCTTTCTCAAATCCATCGCCCCTTCCTGCCATTCTCCCTTCACCTCATAAGGCCGGATCACCATGCAGCCAGGTGCCCAAGCTCCAGACCTTAGGTCCACCCATTATTCTCTTTCCCTCACGCGCCACGTCTCATCTGCCATTAGGTACCCCCCAAATAAAAGCCCACTCCATCCTCCTGTCCATCAGCACGGGCCCTCCCTGCCCTGCTCTAAGGGCCTCCCTTTTCATTCCCCTGTACCCCAGTCTCCACAGACCGGCCAGAGGAGCTTTTTGAAACTTGCACCTCCCCGCGTGAAGCCCTTCAGGGCCTCGTGCTGCTTTCGGAGTGAAACCCGACTCCTCACAGTGGCCCGCCAGCCTGAGGATGGCCTGGCCTCTGCGCCCTCTGCACTTCCCCTCCTGTCACCCTTCTGGTTCCTTCCGCTCCCTCTGCCTGCGGCTCTTCCCCAGCCTGTGTCCTGCTGGGCCCTTTTCCCTTGCCTCAGCTGTCATCTCAGAGGTGTTTTCCCTCCATCGTCACCACTCTCTCTTCAGCCCCAGGGAAAGTGCGGGGCTGCGGTTTGAGGCCCACAGCTCAGGTGAGTGAGATCAGGGAGGCCACCCACTGGAGCCTGACCAAGACCCCAGACTTCAGGCTGGCGCGTTTGTCCTTTAAATCCTGACCCAGACCGGCACTGTCCCCAGTGACGAGGCCTTTTTTTAAGCCTTGGAGAACTTCTGAATGCATCTCACAGGTGTCAAGAGCTGGTCGTCACGGGGGCTGCTGCCCATGTATGTCCACCACACCTCTGTGGGAGGATGCAGCCAGCAGCCAAAGGGGTGGGGCTGGGGCCCTTGTTAACTCTGGGCCTCTGGGGCTACCTGCCTGCGGCCAGTCCTCTGTGGGGGCGGGGGGGCGTGCCCTGTGAGGGTCCTGTGGGAGAATCCTGTGAAGGGTCCTGTGGAAGAGTCCAGTGAGGGGTCCTGTGAGGGGCCCTGTGGGGGGCTGGGCGACGGGCCACAGCGGGGTCCTCCTCTTTTCACAGGCCATTAGGTCCACAGGGAAATAGCTACAAATCAGGGTGCTGCCAATGGCCTCTTTTTAGACAATCTCGTGCAGCTGTGTCAGGGAGAGCACAGACCATGGCTCATAGCTTTGGACAAGGGATGCCATCCACTGCTCTGTTAGATACTCTTTACAGACCAGCTGACTGTGCGCAAGACGTTTTTCCTCTTGCCCCTTGGTGTCCTCATCTCCGAGCGGGGGTAACGAGCCTGCCCGTCTCCCCGCAGGCTGTCTGTTGGGTGGGCTTCGGGAGCGTCAGCTCACGTGGATCCGGTGCCTTCCGTGCCAGGTGCCGTGTTACCGGGATTCTTGTCTCCTCCTCACCACGGTCCTGTGGGCGGGGCACTGCTATTACGCCACCTCCCCGGGGGGCGGCTGAGGCTGGTGAGCTCCGTGAGCTCTGACCAGGGCCCCGGAGCGGGCAAGGGGTGGGGAGGGAGGAAGCGACTGCGTCCGGCTGGCCGGCCCGTCCTGCCAGGTGTGGGCGGGCCAAGCACCATGAGGAGTGTTTTCTTTTCAAACCCTCAGTCACTCCTTCCGAGAGAGAAATTGTCCTCATTGTTCACATGATGACATCGAGGCCTCCTGAAGCCCAAAGCCGTTCAGCCCGGAAGTTGTATGTCCTTAGTTTGAACCCAGGCCTGCCTGCAAGTTCTCTGAAAGATTTGAAAAGGAGAATTTGTAAAGCTGGGGGTTCCTACACCTGTCAGGTCTTAAGGAAATTAAGAGTGGCTATTTTCAAAAGCCTGATAGAAGGCGTAAATTTGCCTAAATGGGGCTCTCCAGAACTTTAATATTTGCTTTTGGCTGGCATCATGTCATTCCACGGCAATAATTTCAGCCCTCTTGCACCAGGAGAAACTGCACCTGATTATGGAGAATAGGAAAAAATTTCCGGGGTCCAATCGGGGATGAGAGGAGTGGTGAGATTAGGATCCCTCTACCGACAGGGAGATTCGCACAAGACTTTTCCCGCCTCGGAACCCACATTCCACGTCCTGCCTGCCACTTGACATGTTCACTTAGGTGTAAATGTCATCTTCCTCATCAGGGTGGTGACAGGCCACCCACTGTCCTGGGGCAAAACTGGGTACACAGTATCATGATACAAATTCTCTCTGTTAGAGGAGTATTGGTGTACACTGCTCGTCTGCCTCAGAGAGCGCCTCTCTACCAGTCCCCCAGGATGTTTTATGAAGGACATTTGTCTGCTTCATTTCCCTGCCCAGCAGCCAACCCCCCCCCCACTCCTTCACTGTGTTTAGAAACACTCCCCCTGCTTATAGAGGTTGGAAGGCTAGGCTGCGGGTATATTGGGTCTCAGCTGGGCTGGTCACATGCACCTGGTGACACAGAAGCCAGGGCCCTGGAGAATTCGTCCTGAAGGCAGTGACAGCAGCTCCGTCTGGTTTCCAGGGGCAGTAGTGGTGGCCTCGGCGCCCCCTGCTCCAGCGGCAGTGTCCAGGTGATGATACAGCCTGAGGCCTCCTCCAGGCTCGTGGTGTGAGTGGGGCTCAGGTGACGGCTGCACAGCTCCTTGCCCTGCTCATTTCCTGAGCCAGGTCCTCTTTTCTGGGGATCCTACGAGGTGCCAAAGGCCTCTGTGTAAACTCCATCTCAACTTGAATCAGCCAAAGTCTGTTTCTGTTGCGTAAAGCTCCGAATCGGACTCGTATGGAGCTGTTGCTCTATAGTTACCCACGGCCTTCGATTCATCCCCCAGGCCCCTGACAGCACCGCTTCACCGCCTGAGCACCTCCACGGGGCACAGAATTTACGAGATCCTAGGCTGAGTGGGTGGCTGGACCGAAGGCTCAGCTGGTCTCTCTTTATCGTCTGTCTGACCCAGCTCTCGACTCTGCTCGCAACCTAGGGTGCACCCCTAGACCGTGGGCTCTGTGTTCCACCTCTTCCTCCACGCCTCGAGCAGAGCCTGGCACATAGGAGGTGCTCAGGAAGGTTTGGGTGGATGGGTAAAGGATCAAATGGAGATCAGAAAAGTCGGTGCCTCCGGGCTCTCTTCGGCCCCAGTGAGGCTGCCGCAGCCTGCGATCAGGCCCTGGGCTCGGGCAGGAAGGGAGCCACGGTCCTGGGATCTGCAGGCTGCCGGCGGTTCAGCGCTGGAGGTTAGCCGGGGAGATGGTAGGATTTAGAACAGTGAAGTAAATAGGTGGAGCCTTGGAAGGGAGAAGGGTGCCCCCCTTGCTGCTGAGAGGAGGCGGCATAGTTAGTGCTTCCCAGTCCCTTCGTGTCATGAAAGCAGTCTTGTTCATCTGGTGCCCAGCGCCTGGCCAGCTGCCCCTGGAGCTGAGAGGCCCTGTCTCAGTGTGCCGGTCACCTGTGCACAGCACACCTGCAGAAGCGCTGACGGTGATAGAGCCCCAGGAGCATCCTGCTTAGCTCTACCACCCACCACTCAGAGGGGCTACAAGACCTCTCCTGTCCTTAATCCTTGGGCTGCTAAGTTGCAGATACTCTTCCTGGTTTAGCGTTTGCCTTTGCCTTTGCGATTCCTTTTCCTTTCACTCCGTTCATTCTTGATCATGGTTCTCTCTACAGGAGATTCTGCACCTTGACCGGAGGAGCGTGACCCTTCCTTCAAATCCCTCTCCGGACGCACCCTCCTAGCATCCCCTAGGAAAGATGCGGCAGCTCAAGGGGAAGCCCAAGAAGGAGACGTCCAAGGATAAGAAGGAGCGAAAGCAGGCCATGCAGGAGGCCCGGCAGCAGATCACCACGGTGGTGCTGCCCACGCTGGCTGTGGTCGTGCTGCTGATCGTGGTGTTCGTGTACGTGGCCACGCGCCCCGCCATCACCGAGTGAGGGACCTCCCCCCCAGAGCGGAGGCACGGGAGGGGAGAGCAGAAGAAGAATGGCTTTCATCCGCAGAGATTTTCGTGATGCTGAGCTCTGAGCCAGAGGACCCCGTCTTCTCTGGTCTGTGACTTGATTAAAGTTTCTCCACTTTTCTTGGGAGGGAATAGGGAACGCTTTATCAGTGAATGTGCCACACACCTTATGGTCCACTTCATGTGCCTTTCAGACTTCAAAGCCGTGTGTGTGTGTGTGTGTGTGTGTGTGTGTGTGTGTGTGTGCGCGCGCGCGCGTGTGTTTCTCGCCTACAATCGATACGTAGCTCCGCCTGGTGAGAGGAGGAATCTCTGGGTCATGGATCAGTTGGAATCAGTGCTCACCCCATCCCCTTTGCTTTGAACATGACTCTTTGCTACACGTGTTCATGATTTCCAAAGGGACTGTATTTCTTCTCTGTGCTTCATGTGATTTGAAATATGTCGACTCAAAAGTGAAATATTTATTTTTTGAATAAAGGAGATAATAGCCTTAAACTGGATGTTTACTTTGTTTTGCCAGGAGGTGGCCTTGCTCTCCCGGGAGCACAGGAAGGTGCTGTCCGTGCGGGTCCCCTGGCTGGGAAGTATGTCCCTCTCACCTAAAGTCCTCTGGGCTTTCTCCATCTCCCCCTTCACTCCCTGCTGTGAATCACTTCCGGTAACATTGTGTTTTTTGACTGGCTCATTTTAAGTTTGAGAGACTCTTGAGAGGGCCAGAAAGGATGCATGAATTGGTCCGTTTCAGCAAAAATAAGAGTTCTAATTGGAATGAGACCACAACTGCTTTTAGCGAACAGCAGCAGCACAGACGTGGTCCTGGAGGTAAAGGTCAGGCTTGGTTCAGTTCCTGCAGGGGTACAAATTGTCAACAGTCCAGCTGAGTTTGGGATGCAAATTGGCTGTGCTGGAAGGGTTGCTTCATTGTATTTTAGGGCATGGTTAGCCGTCCTGGTGGCTGGTGGAGTGGGCCCCTTTTGGAAGTCAGATGCGTGGTAACTGCTCTGAGGGTGTCTGCTCCTCTGTCATTGCTGATTAGGGGGAGATCTGTGGGGAGACAAGTGCTTGTCTAATCTCGGTGGCTGCATGACTCGCTCACTGATTGCACAGGTGTGTTCTGGGGGCATGGAGCGTCTTGGAGTGAGTCTCTAAGAAGACGAAGCAGCTGCTGGAAGGAAGGGCTCCAGCTGAAGCTCGGATGCTGGGCTGGGCAGGGCCGACGGAGCTCTGCGGGCCTCCGAGGGAGACCCTGTGCTGCCCCACGTTCACTCCAGTGCCTGTGGCCCTGGAAAGAGATTCGCTGAAACATTTATCAAATGCAGAGGCTGCTAGCATCAAGTTCCTCTTAGGTTTCCGTTTTCCTCCCCCTTATTTGGTTCTCTGAGGAGCCTTAGTGCTTGCTGGTCTGAGAAAGCCTGGAGCCTGCTGCCCCCAGGACGGCTCATTGGGGTGAAGGAGGGGGCGGGGCTTCTGCACCATCCCCGCCCTCACGATGGCCACTTAGCCACGAAATGCAGAGCTCCGCCACCTCCCTCCCCAAGGACAGCCTGTGTGAGGACAGCCTGTCCGCTCCAGAAGGAAGAGCCCAGGCTGTGCTGGGTCCTGGCCTCATCTGTGTTCAGTTTCCAGCCTACCCCTCAGAGCTGTGGATTTCCCAAACCCCCGGAGCTCAGTTTCCCCATCTGTAATAGGCAGTCCAGGCACTTTCAGGGAAGTGGGCCTCTAGGGGAAACAAGGCTTTTAGAGCCAGCCTGACTTTTTATGCAGGTTTTGCTGCCAGAGCCCCTCTCAGTCCACTTCCTCCTGTGAAAATGGAGGCTCTCTTGCCTCGTAGGATTGTTGGGAGGAATCAATGGAAATAATACATTTGTGATGCCAAGTTTAGCACCTGGGATGTAGTAGTTACTCTGTAGTAATTTCTAGCATTTCACATGTATTCATGTAATCAGGTAATGTATATATGCAGTTTTCCACGTATTAACTCATTTATTTCTCATATAGCCCTAGGAGTAGGTACTGTTAGCGCTCAATGTTACTGCTGAGGAAACTGAGGTGGGCCAAAGGACTTGTTGATGTCATACAGCTAGTCAGCGGAGGAACCCAGGTTTGTTTATTTTAATGCTTTTTTTATGGGAAGTTTCGCACATACACAAAAATAGAACAGTAATACAATATACCTCATGTACACCTCGACCAGCTTCAGCAAACCGCCACACATGGCCACTCCTGCTCACCCATCTCCACTGCCCCTCACACGCAGACACCTTCCTGTGCACACGCACACCGGATTATTCTGCAGCAGAACAGGAGATGGGATTTAAACCCGGGCAGTCTGGCTCCAGAGTCCATGGTCTTCATTATGAAGACCTGTTACCTCTTAATAAACACTAATTTCCCCCTCTCCACTCTCCCAGCCTAAAGTAAGCTTTCCTGCCGAGGTGTGTGAACAGCTCTCACTTGCCCACAGCTGCCGTGAACAACCTTAGATGCCATCTTTGGACCAACAGGCCATAGTTTAGCTTTACCCACTGAGTGTCTGACACCCTGCTCAATCTCTCACCCTGTAGCGATCAAGGAGAAATACCTGTTTTGTGGGCTCCTTAGAAAAGCATCTCAGTATTCGTGCTTAGGACATTTCGGGTGTGATGTGAAAAGAGCCTGAGGTTTGGGAAGCAAAGACACGTGTGAATCCTCACCCCACCATTTTCTAACCAGATGACCTCAGTCAGGTCCCGTGACCTGAGCTGTAGTTGCCCCACATCTGTCAGGTAAGGTTCATTTTAACTATGTAGAGGATGTTGGGAGGATAAATGGAAATAAAAAAGGGGTGTGACATTGTTCCTAGGACATAGTAGATGCTCAATAAATAGCCATTCTCTGTTTGTCAGTGCGTTCAAACCTCACAGGACATGCATGAAGGAAGGCCAGCCTCCCAGGGTGTCACTTGCCAGACTGACACAAGACCTCACACTGGATGACAGATCCTGAGGTGCTTCTGGCCCTTATTTTCTCCCACTGTTTTTCTCTTTGTTGTCCATCGGGAAGCCCGGTGGAGTTGCACTGGATTTTCAGGTGAAGGCAATTACCAGGCAGGCTTGGTGAAAGCAGGCTGAAGATGGACTTCTGAAAGTTAACATAACTTTGATGTGAGCCCCCTCCTGGCAGGAACGAGGTGCCAATTTACTGTGGACTTGCTGGGTGGAATTGAACAATTCTCAGGGTAAATGGTACTCTCATGTGGAGGCACTGGGTGATGATTTGAGACACCAGCTTCCAAATTGTGCTCAGTTATTCAATGGCTTCAAGGTAAAACCGAGTGATTTATTAGGAGTTTCACAGAAGGTCATGCTGGGGTTCTGCAGCAGGATCTGGGGCTCTTGGCTTTCGGGGTCCTCATTTCAAAGCCTAACATTTCTCGAAGAGCAAATTCCAAAAGAGGAATCAGATTAGAAACAGGAATAGAAACCATTGTCATCGGTTTGAAAGGCGTCACTTGTTGTCTTTTAAGAAAATCATACCAAGATGTATTTGTGTATCTGCTGATTCTAAAACCGCCAGCTTAATTCCTTCTCAGTCGGTTCAAAGGCAGAGCAGCACACTCCCGTCTTTCCTTCCTGCATCCTTCATGAGGTAACAGGAAGGAAACCTGTAGCCAGACTCATCTGTAAATTGGAGATGGTTTTTAACCTGCCTCAGGTTTGTTTAGGAAGATTAAAGAGATGATTGTCTTTCCCTTTCCCCCCAAAGGATCTTACATCATTATTTACTTGCTAGAGGTAGAAAAAGAAGGAAGTCAATTATGGCTCTTGGATTTCGTTTTGGAAGGCTGCCATCACATATATGTGTGTGTGTATGTATTTGTGTGTGTGCATATACATGAATATATTTATCTTTTATAGCTCCGTGTTGAAAATGCCCCACATGCTCTGTCACCGGAAGATGTCTGCCTTACTTTGAATGCAATTTCTTTTTCAGGAACCACCTTTAATTCTGTGTTCTCTACAACAGCGGTCTCCAGCCTTTTTGGCACCAGGGACTGGTTTCGTGGAAGACAATTTTTCCGTGGACTGGGGGTGGGGGGATGGTTCAGGCGGTAATGGGAGCGATGGGGAGCGGCTGTAAATACAGATGAAGCTTCGCTCGCTCACTGCTCACCTCCTGCTGTGTGGCCTGGTTCCTAACAGGCCGCGGACCGGTAGTGGTCTGAGGCCCTGGGGTTGGAGACCCCTGCTCGACAATATTTGTCATGGACTTGCTTACGCATTAAAAATCAGATACAGAATCTTTGGATCAAGGAGATAGATGAGTACCTTCCTCAACCCTTCCAGAACATCTGTACTAGGATTGGGTAGGGGCTTGCACATCCTCGGAGGCCTGTCCCACCTGCCCGTGTGCTTCAGAGATCAGGGAAGAGCAGTTGTGCACATATGTTCTGCCTCACCCACTGCATCAGGCTTAATTTTTCCTTATGAGTCTATGTCATGCAGTAGCCAGGCTGTCCTCTTATGTTCTGAGTATTTTCTCATTACTCTACAAGGCAAATGTTTCTGACTTCAGAGTATGTCAGTTGGGTCATCTGTATTATCCCCCCGCCTGCCAGTTCTGTGGAAAGGAGCCAGTCTTTTCGAAAAGCTTTTAATCACTTGAGCTGTTGAGTAATAACTTCAGGAAGGTAGACCGGAGTGAGCTTTGGGTGCTCAGTGATGCCACGGTTAAGGGTCTCTCTCCTTCTTTTGTTCACTTCCTAATCATTGCGTGAAGGTTGTCTCTTTGAACGCTCCCAGGAAGGAAACTTCTCCAACCTGTGACTGTTCCTTTTCCAACTGAAACAAAGCACAGCTGGCCACACGGATCACAGCCACTCTTTCAGAAAGCACAGTGAACTCTTGGGGATAAGGCCCAACTCCCAAGGCATCAACTCGTTTGGATTGGAATAAATTAAGAAAGCCCACGATGAACTCCTCCTGCAAGGCCCTCCACCTGGAGTTACTTCTGCCTCTTACTGCATTACTGGTTAATTGAAAGTCTTCCATTTAGTTCATCCACCCACATTCTCCAGAGACATTGTAATTCCCTGCCTCACACAGTCCTCCCAGGTTGGGTTTTAAAAGATGTAGCAATATCTACAAAAGATATATTTAAAGCAAAAGTATACTAAAGATTGAAAATTTAAAAGATGGAAAAAATATATGTCAGGCAGATTGAACAAAAGCCATGGCAGCAATTTTAACATTAGCAAAACAGTTATAAGATGAATATGCCATAAGGGGTAAAGGGTGTCATATATTAGTAGTAACAAATGATATTTTATCGTGGATATGTGTGTTGCTAACAATATAGCCTCAAAATATATAAAGCAAGTGACTATCACCAGACTAGAAAGTTTTAGTTGAAGATTTTAAGATATACCGTGCAGAAATGGATAGATCAAAAGCTGAAAAGAGCAGAGATATAGATTTGAATTGTAAAATTAATGAACTTGATCTAGTAGATAAATATAGATCTTTTCACTCAAGAGAGAATAAAGATTTTTTTAAGAGCACACATGGTACAGAAATAAAAACTAGCTTAAACATTTTCAAATTTGATGAAAAATATAAACCCATAGATTCAAGATGTATAACAATTTCAAGTAAGATTAAACACAAAGAAAATGACACTTAGGCACCTCAAGGTCAAATTGCTGAAAACCAAAACTAAATTGTACTGGGGTAGAAATCAGAGAGGCCTCAAACTTCTCTCTTTTACCATTTGGCACTAGAAAAGCCATGCTGACAAAATTCTCAGAAGGAAAAAGCCCAACCCCAAATCTTTTTTGTAATTTTCCTTTGTATATTGTTCATTTAACAAATATTTATAGTGCAACTATGTGCCAGCTATTGTTCTTGGCATCGGAGATACACCAGTGAGCAAAACAGACACACGTTCCTGCCTGTGTAGTGTATACTCTAGTGAGGGAATATGTCAGACTGCCACTTATGTTTGAGTGTAATACATCGACGTTTATAAACATGGGAAAATTAAGGACTGTATTTCTTACGAGCATTTTATGAAAAAACTGCAAGAGGATAAGCTCCAAACAAGCGGTAAATGAGAAATCACAGCAAAGGAATTTGCTATAGGATGAAGACAGGATCCACAGTGGAAGTTACAGTTACAAAAGTTGGAAGTAAGAGAAGGTAAGAGATGGCATAAGTGTTCTGATTTCTTACTCTTTTATTATTAGGAGTAAAAAAGTTCATAATATACTTTTTCAATTTATTTATTTTTGTCTGCATTGTTTCTTCATTGCTGCACGTGGGCTTTCTCTAGTTGCAGCAAGCGGGGTGTGCATGCTTCTCATTGCAGTGGCTTCTCTTGTTGTGGAACACAGGCTCTAGGCGTGCGGGTTTCAGTAGTTGCAGCACGCGAGCTCAGTAGTTGTGGCACGCGGGCTCTAGAGCGCAGGGTCAGTAGTTGTGGCTCACAGGCTTAGTTGCTCTGCGGCATGTGGCATCTTCCCGGATCAGGGCTTGAACCTGTGTCCCCTGCATTGGCAGGCGGATTCTTAACCACTGCGCCACCAGGAAAACCCAGTAATATACTTTAAAGTATAAAGGTAAGTACTGAAAGAATAAATAGAAATAATCAGCTAATTTAGCGGAGAGGAGAGTATGAGGAAGTAAAAGCATACTATTATTTTATTTTTTATATATGGTGTCAGTAGATAGAAGCTAAGAAATAGAGGGTTCATCAATAAGATAACCGCTGAAAGGTAAGACAACGTAAAAATTTTTTGAATGATCAGAACACAGACATGAGCAAAGGAGACAAGCCATATATTGGAAGTTATTTTAAAGCATCAATGGAAATAGTTCGTGGAATGTAAAACATGATGACAGAAGCAAGACCAAACAGCCATCCTATCTGTAAATGTAAACGGTCCAGATATACTTAAAGAAAAAGGCTCAAATTGGATTATAAGGAAAACCCAAGTATATGCTATATAAAAAAAGATACACCTTGAAGTGATTCAGAACAGTTGAAAGTAAAAGGATGGGCAAAATGTATGTCAGTGATACATGTGGAAAATAACAATACCATTAAAGGAGTGCTGAGAGGAACATTCACAGCTTTAAATACTTATATCTGTAAACATGAAAAAATGACACTGTCAGAGAAGAAGGAAGCAGTGTTCACAGCCTCACTGTTAAAGTTGAATGGGAACAAAATATAAGAGGGAGAAAGGACACATGATGATAAAGTATGTAATTCATGATGAAGATCTAAAAATTATGGATATGTATAAAAATCCCATTTTTCTCAACAAAAATTACAGGAACTACAAAGAGCAATAGAAGCATATCAGTAAATGGAGACTTTAGTTCACCATTTTCAGCCCATGACAGAGCAAGTAAGTAAAAGATAAGGGTTTATAAGACCTAAACGACATAATAAAATAGACCTGACTCATATATATCAAATTCTGTCCTAAAGATAGAGGCTATGACTTTTCAAGTTCCAGAAATATTTACAAAAATTGTTACTTATGTTTGTCTACTTCCTGTAAGTGATGAGCTCTGTGAGATGAAAAGGGAAATTGTCTGTCTTGTTAACCCTTTATCCCAGGAAGTAACAGAGGTGACCAATAAATATTTTTGAGTAAGTGAAAGAACAGTGCACAAAAGAAAAACATAAATGGTCAATAAGCTCATGGGGGAAAAAAAGCACAACTTTATAACCAAAGTTATTTCTATTCAGATATCAAAAGAATATCATTTTACCTATCAAGTTGGCAAAGCTTAAAAAAAAAATAACATGCTCTAAATCCTTGCTTTATATATATAAATGCATACCTAGATACTGTGTCAGCTCTGCAAAATGTCAAGCAGAACAGGTAACACACACGGTTCTTCCCAGTTCCAGATCCTCTCACGCAAACGTCCAAGGTGAGCCATGACCTTGAGGAAATGTACTACTTGTGTTAGGTCACATTCTAACTTTCCCTTTATTTCAGTGGGTGGCGTGGCCACAGGCAGGATGGCATCTCATCCTGATAGGCCCACAGCTGAGGTCGACCCATTTCCGAACAGCGCCCAGGAACTCTCTGCTTAGCTGCTCTTGCCCGTCACTGTGAGTCTGCCCCGCTCTGGTGCTCTCCCCCAAGGGAGTATCTACCCCAGGGTGACATATATTAGCCTGTAGCTGACGTGTAAATTTGCTACATGAAACTCAGAGTGCATTTCCACATAGCAATAAAGGTGCATATTTCATGGTTACGTTTCCAGACTGGCCCACAAAAAACTGTTTGAATTTTAGAACCTTAGAGCTGAAAGCTCTATAGAAATGACTGGTTTAATCGCCTACTTCTTCCTGTATCACCCTGATAGATTCTGATTAGGTATCTAGGATTAGGAGAGCCTACAACTGGAGAGGATGGGCCCCAAATGCTTGTATTAATGAAACAAAATAAAAAGCAGGAGAAAGGATGTTGAAGAAGATTCCACATCCAAATACTTCCTCCTTCAAGTTAGGCTTGGGATTTGACCTCCTGCCTTCTTGTCTAACCACCTCCAGTTATGATGAGAGCTCATCTCAGCTACATCCACAGTGGTAATGTGAGTCCATGTGCTTGAAGTAACCATGGGGCTGGGGCACGAGAATGATGACAAACCCAGATGTCATGTTAAACCCTTACAACCACTTTCATTCCTCATGTGTTGGCTCAGACTATGATTATTTAAATAAAGACCTCTGGTTAAAGAAGGCGAGTCAAACACATGCTCCCGCCTGATGATAAAACAACAGTGAAGGAAAAGGAACTAAATTCCCAGGATGAAGAGAAAGTGAGAAGCCTTTTTTCCACATCTAGCCCCCAGAATGCGTCAAGGAGGATCATGAACTTCAGACAGAAGAGTATCTTCTCCAGGTAATTTAATAGACCCAGGAGAAAAGACCTAAGGACTAATGTTGTGGGCTCCCCAAAGAAGCGATCTATTTGGATTAGCCTTCAGTAGAACCCTGGGCTTCAGTAAGCTCTACCAAGCCTCACCCGTGGACACAGAGCTTTTTAGTGCCTCACCGTTAAATACAATCAGACAGCTAAGGATCACAATACAATTGTTAAGAGGCCAAAATAAACAATTACAAAGCAATGCAGCGGAAACAGAGGCCACACCGAATGGCTGGGTAATGACTGCTGTATTGGATGAAAGAGTTCCTAACATGAATGTGAATACGGATGCTTTAAATATGGTGTTAAATTTTTTGTGTGTGCTGCACAGTGGACAAAACTGAGATCGTTAACGGAAAGACAGAAAGTTAATACCAGTCCATGCAATTCAAACAGAAGTCCTGTTCAGAGAGCAATCATATTTACATGGACCACAACACAGTTGAATAAAACAAACAACTAGCGTCCATGATGCAGTGAAAATCCAGGATGTAGGAAAGTAGGGGTGGCATATAACTGGAGAAGATGCGCTCACAATACTGATATGAGAGCAACGATAAGAGAAAGAGGATTTTGAAGATTCCAAATCCAGAGGGGGTTACATACCCACTGCTCTTATCCCCTTCCAAGTTAGCTTTGGGAATGGACACTTGCCACCTAGGAAACCACTGCAAAAAGTGTAAGAACTAACTACTGTAAACACATTTTAAGACCTCTGATTGTGTCTAGATTTCTCTAAAGTTTTAGCATCTAAGACAGCATTGAATGAACATGTAGTGTTTCTTGCTGTTTGCATTAAGCTCTATAAACTACTACAGCCTGTGGGCCAAATTCAGCCTACCACCTGTTTTTGAACAGATGGAGAGCTAAGAATAGTTACTTTTTAAAAAATTAAGCCTTTTATTTTGAGATAATTGTAGATTCAAATGCAGTTGTAAAAAGTAATACAGAGCGATCCTATGTTTCCTCTACCTAGTTCTCCCCAATATTAACTTCTTCAAATCTGTAGTACAATGACCTAGTACAACCAGGATATTGACACTGGCACAGTCAACAGAGGCCACAAGGATGCTCTCTTCCCCTTTTATAGCTACACCGACTTCCCTCTTGCCCCACTCCCTCCATTGTCCCATGGTGACCACTAACCTGGTCTCTATTTCAATGGCTTTGTTATGTATACATTTGTTATATAACAAAATGTAGCCATTTAGGATTGACTTTTTTGCTCAGCATAATTCTCTGGAGAGTCCTCTAGGTTTTATATAAATCAGTTTTTTGTTTGTTTGTTTTTTTAATTGCTGTGTGGTTATTTCATGATAAGGATGTACCCTGTACCACTCCCCCCGTTAAACTATTCACCTGTTGAAGGACATCTGTGTTGTTTCCAGTTTGGGGCTGTTATGAATAAGGCTGCTATGAACATTCATGTATAGCTTTTTGTGTGTGAACATAAGTCTTTACTTCTCCGGGATAAATGCCAAGGAGTGCAATTGCTGGGTCATGTGGTAGCTACCAAACGGTTTTCTAGAGTTGCGGCGGTACCACTTTACATTCCTACCAGCAATACAGTCCAATTTCTCTGTGTTCTTGCCAGCATTTCGTGTTGTCACTATTTTAAAATTTTAGCTATTCTGATAGATCTGTAGTGATATCCTACTGTGGTTTTAATTTGCATTTCCCTAACGACTAAACATGTTGACCATCTTTTTATGTGCTTATTTGTAACCTGTATATCCTCTTCAGTGAAATGTGTCTTCATTTTTTTACCCATATTCTAACTGGATTATTTGTTTTTTTGCTGTTGAGTTTTGAGAGATTTCTATACATTCAGATGCTAGCTCTTTTTCAGATGTGTGGTTTGCAAATATTTTCTCCTGGTGGTAGCTTTTTTCATTCTCTTAATAGGGCCTTTAGCAGAGCAAAAGTTTTAAATTTTGATGACTTCCAATTTATCAATTTTCCCTTTTATGGAATGTGCTTTTCCTTTACATCTAAGAACTCTTCGCCTAGCCCTAGGTCTCATAGCTTTTCTCGTATGTTTTGTTCTAAAACTTTTATAGTTTTACATTTAAGTCCATGATCCATTTTTGTATAATTAATTTTATAATTTTTTAATTACCAAAAAAGTTAATTATTGTATAAAGCATGACAAATTCTCTTGGTTTTCCTTCAGCTGAGAGCGTCTTGACTTCGCCCTCATTCCTGAAGGACTTTTTCACTGTGTATAAGATACTGGGTTAATAGTTCTTTTCTTTCAGCCCTCAAAAATATTGTGCCAGTTACTTCTGGTCTCCATGATTTCTGATTAGAAATTTGCTTTAATTAAAATTGTTTTCTCTTTATAGCTAAGGTGTTGTTTCTCTCTTGATGCTTCCAAGATTGTTTTGTTTTGTTTTCAGAAGTTTGACTATAATATAGGCTTCCCCTGTTACCTGAAAGTAGAGCGTTCCTATGAAGCCTTTTGTAAGCCGAAATGGTGTAAAGCAAAGAAGCAATTCTTTTTTTCATAAAAGCAAAGATTTTCTTCAGATTTCTTTTAGTGAGTGAAAACAGGTACTAGCATAGGTCTTTTGTAGAAGCAAAGTGGTTTAAAGCAAACTTGCGAAAAGCAGGAGACACCTGTATGTCACAGTGTGGATTTCCTTGGGTTTATCCCGTTTGGGGTTCGCTCAGCCTCTTGGGAAATTTTCAGGCATGATTTCTTTGAGTACTTTTTTAGCCCTGCCCTTTCTCTCCTCTCCTTCCAAGACTCCAGTGACACAGTTGTTGGGTCCCTTGTTATAGTTTCACATGTTCCTGAGAGTCTGTTGATTTTAATTTTCATTGTTTTCTCCATGTTGTGCAAGTTGGGTAATTTCTATTGTTCACTGATTGTTTCTTGTATCTCCTCCATTCTGCTTGAGCCCCTCTGCTGAGTTTTTATTTGATATGGTATTTTTCAGTTCTAAGATTTCCATTTGGTTTTACTTTACATCTTCTATTTCTCTGCTGAAACTTCCCTTATTTTCATTTTTTCCTGTTATGTTTCTGATTGCTTGCTGAAGCATTTTATGGTGGCTGCTTGAAATCTTCGTTGGCTCATTCTAACATGTGTCATCTCTGTGTTGTCCCTCATTGATTGTCTTTTCTCATTCAGGTTGAGATCTTCCTGGTTCTTGGTATGACAGTTGATTGAAACCTGGATATTTCGGGCATTATATAATGAGATTCTGGATCTTAATTAAAGCTTGTGTTTCAGTGGGCCTATTCTGACAATATTAGAGCACAGATGGGGTGCAGCGTCATTCCCGTCAGATGGTAGTGGAAACCCCAGTTTTTGACTCAGCTTCTATTGACACCTGGGGAGAGGGGCTCCTCGTTACTGCTGGATGGGTGGGAGTTCTGGCACCCCGGTAGTCTGTTACTGATACCACCCTGGCTGAGAGGGGCAGGGGTTCCTCATTACTGCTTCTGACATGGACTCCAGTCTCACTGTGGGGCATAGGAGGGTGGCCTCATTACCACCCAGCTGTGGTTAATATCCTGACTCTCCACTAGACCTCACTGATGCCCCCTAGTGGAGAAGGGTAAGGATGCTTTGTTACTGCCTCCTGGGGGCTCCCTACATTAATCTCCACTGGTACTGCTGAAGTGATGCCTCCTTACCTGCTGGTGGGGATGAAAGTGCTGCTGTTCTGCTGCCCTACTTAGCCTTCTTGACACCACTTTGGTGGGGGATTTGGGTTGAGGGTGGAAATCTAGGTGATCCGCCTACCTTTGCTGGTGTGGTGGGAGAGGGGCTCCAGTTTGGTCTGTGGTGTTTGGCTCAATTAGAGTGGTTGTTGTCTAGACGTTTTCTGCCTTGCTCTGCTGCCCCTTTCCTTGTCTTTTGTCTAGAGAGAGCAGACTCTGCGGGGGCTTTTTTGTTTGGGCCCATTGCCCTTTCAAGGTTGTCAGCGTTTTCAGCTCCAAGTCTGGGATATATAAGTGGATTAGTTTGCCTGGGCTCCTGTAACAAAGTACTACAAACTGGGTGGCTTAAATAATAGACGCAAAATTTGGAGTGCCTTATACATCTAGCATAGTGTCTTCAATTAAATAAATGCATTTTCTCCAAAATGAAGCTATTATGTTTGGCCATTAAATTCTTTATTTCCTAAAGTACTCTTTTTTTTTTTTTTTTTTTTTTTTTGTGGTGTGCGGGCCTCTCACTGCTGTGGCCTCTCCCGCTGCGGAGCACAGGCTCCGGACGCGCAGGCTCAGCGGCCATGGCTCACGGGCCCAGCCGCTCCGCGGCATGTGGGATCCTCCCGGACCGGGGCACGAACGCATGTCCCCTGCATCGGCAGGCGGACTCTCAACCACTGTGCCACCAGGGAAGCCCTCATATTTTTAATATTCAAGTAGTGTCTAAACTAAGTTTTTATTTTCTAAGCTCTGAGACTTATTTTTTTAATTTATTTTATTTTTATTTATTTTTGGCTGTGTTGGGTCTTTGTTGCTGCCCGCGGGCTTTCTCCAGTTGCAGCTAGTGGGGGCTACTCTTCATTTTGGTGCGCAGGCTTCTCATTGCGGTGGCTTCTCTTGTTGCGGAACATGGGCTCTAGGCGCGCGGGCTTCAGTAGTTGTGGCTCACGGGCTCTAGAGCGCAGGCTCAGTAGTTGTGGCACACGGGCTTAGTTGCTCCGCGGCATGTGGGATCTTCAAGGACCAGGGCTCGAACCCATGTCCCCTGCATTGGCAGGCGGATTCTTAACCACTGTGCCACCAGGGAAGCCCTGAGACTGTTTTTAAAATTAATTAATTAATTTATTCATTTTGGCTGCATTGGGTGTTTGTTGCTACATGCGGGATTTCTCTAGTTGTGGCGAGTAGGGGCTACTCGTGGTGAGCGGGCTTCTCATGGCGGTGGCTTCTCTTGTTGTGGAGAACAGGCCCTATGCACGCGGGCTCAGTATTTGTGGCCTGCGGGCTCTAGAGCACAGGCCCAGTAGTTGTGGCGCACAGGCTTAATTGCTCAGTGGCATGTGGGATCTTCCTGGACAAGGGCTCAAACCCATGTCCCCTGCATTGGCAGGCAGATTCTTAACCACTGCGCCACCAGGGAAGTCCCACTGAGACTGTTCTTGATTCGTGCTTGTTTTTGTAAACTACTGTACTGAGATATAATTGACAGATTAAAAAGCTGTGCATATTTAATGTATACAACTTGATGAGTTTAGAGATAAGTATACATCTGTGAAATCATCTGTGCCATTAACTTATCTATCAGCTTCAAAAGTTTCCTCCCTCTCTTTATTATTTTATTGATGATTATTTTCAGAACAGTGTGTGTATATATGTATGTATGTGTATATGTTGCTTACATATACATACATGTCTATGTACATATACACACATTTGTGTGTATACATATACATATATATGTATATATTTATTTTCCTGAAATTCTTGGATGCAACTCTTGTTAATATAAAAACCTTTTGTTATAAGCTAAACTTTTAATGCAGCAAATGAAGCCAAAGAGCTGTTTTAATTTGGTTACTCATCATCTTATCCATCAGAGTCATTTGGGAGAGACTCATCAAATAATTTATCTCAGCTGAGAGATATGTTTGGGATTGGAAATGGTTTGAACCTGAAACAGTACTGACTTTTGGAAGTACCTCAAGCTGATGAAAATGAGGAATTTCAAAGCTGTTCTGATTTTCAGAAACAAACAAACAAAAAAGAAATCATACCAAAATGGGAAGAATGTTAGCTCAGTTCTTTTTTTTTTTTTTTGTGGTACGCAGGCCTCTCACTGTTGTGGCCTCTCCCGTTGCGGAGCACAGGCTCCGGACGCGCAGGCTCAGTGGCCATGGCTCACGGGCCCAGCCGCTCCGCGGCATGTGGGATCTTCCCGGACCGGGGCATGAACCCGTGTCCGCTGCATCGGCAGGCGGACCCTCAACCACTGCGCCACCAGGGAAGGCCAGCTCAGTTCTTTTCTATTTTGTCACTTTAATGTATAAAATTTTCTGATACAGATCTGTTGTGCGCACCTCAAGTACAGCATAGCATCTACTTAGTATGGGCCCTTTGGCCTCATCTTATATAATAATCTTTAGGCGGTTCACCATCCCTGATAAAAGGCATGTTGACCCGATAAGTGAGAAGCCTAGTTCTTTATTTTATGTGAAGCACACAGAGCCAATAAATTTTATCGCTGATGGTTCTTCCTGTTAGGGGAGCAACCGTATCATTTCTGTGTGAGTAAACAAAATTTAGGGAGTCACACATCAGGCTTCTCTTGATCTAGAAGCGGTCTTGAGTATCAGTTGTCAACTGTCATTGTCAAAACAAGTGTGGATCAGTCTAACCACTTATGTCCTTGGGCATATTTTGTTTTTCCCCTCCTTGGCAGGCAGGGGAGGAAGGTGTATCCGTTTAAACTGTTAAGTGCAGCCTCTGCCATTGGGTGCCTTCCCAAGAGGGTTTACCTGTATCCTGCTGAGTGGGATTCCTAAGGCAGTGATTCTCCATGGGGCTTTAAAGAAGGGGGAACCCTGGGCTGTGGGTGGCATCCCTGCTGCCAGCAACTCGTACTGCAGGGAGTCACAAGTCTTTGATTTAAAAAAACCCCCAAACGTGGATAGATTAAGGCATCCACAAAAAAGGGTTGTTTTTAGTGGTGACTCTGGGGGTTGGGGGTCACCTTATAAAGCCCTATGTCTGTTTAGAGGCAGTGTGACCTGGTAGAAGCAGCATGGACTTTGCAGTCCCACTGACTGGACATTTTCCTGATATCTTACCCTGAGATAAATCACTCAATCTTTTAAGTCTCAAAATAACATGGGCCTAATTATTATTTTGAGGGATTATAATAAAGATTACATTTAATGTAAAAGTCACCAATCATCAAAATTGACTCAAGAAGAAATAGAAAACCTTAATGGATCTATAACAAGGAGAAAAATTGAATTAATAACTAAAATTTTCCCACAAAGAAAAACCCAGGCCCAGATAGCTTCACCAGTGAACTCCATCAGATATTTGAAGAAATAATGCTAGTCCTTTACAAACTCTTCCAGAAAATAGAGGAGTAAGGGAAACTTCCCAGTTTGTTCTGTGATGTAAAAATTGGGGTTCCCCTGCTGGCGCAGTGGTTAAGAATCTGCCTGCTAATGCAGGGGACACGGGTTAGAGCCCTGGTTCAGGAAGATCCCACATGTGGCAGAGCAACTAAGCCCGTGTGCCACAACTCCTGAGCCTGTGCTCTAGAGCCTGCATGCCACAGCTACTGAGCCCATGTGCCACAACCACTGAAGCCTGTGTGCCTAGAGCCCGTGATCAACAACAAGAGAAGCCACCACAATGAGAAGCCCGCGCGCTGCAACAAAGAGTAGCCCCCGCTCGAGGCAACTAAAGAAAGCCCGCATGCAGCAGTGAAGACCCAACACAGCCAAAAATAAATAAATAAATAAGTAATTTTTTAAAAAAATTAAAAAGATAAAATAAAAATTGCCCTGATACCAAAGCCAGATACGACATGACAAGAAAACTACAAACCATTATTGCTTATGAATATAGACACAAAATCCTCAACAAAATGTTAGTAAACCAAATCCAACAGCATGTAAGAAAGGATTATACATTATGATTAAGCAGGATTTGTCCCAAGAATGCAAGATTGGTTCATCCTAAAAATAAGTTTGTATAATATACTATATTAATAAAGAACAAAAACCACATGATCACCTCAATAGATGCAAAAAAAGCATTTGACAAAATCTAACAGCCAATCATAAAAGCTTTCAACAAATTCGGAATAGATGGGAACTTCCTTAACCTGATAAAAAGCATATACAAAAAAACCTACAGCTAACATCATGCTTAATGGTGAAAGACTGAAACATTTTCCATAAGATCAGGCACAAGGAAAACATGGTTGCTTTCACTACTTCAAGTTGACATTGTACTGGAGTTTCCAGCTAGTGCAATCAGGTATGAAAGAAAAAAAAAAAAAGACAGTGCACCCAGAATGGAAAGGAAGATGTAAAAGCTGTCTTTATTTAAAGACAACATGATCCTTATGTAGAAAATTTTCTCTTTTACGGACTGTGATTTTGGCATCATAGCTAAGAAATATTTGCTTGACTCAACATCACAAATATTTTCTCCTACATTTTCTTCTAAAAGTTTTACAGTTTCAGGTTTTACATCAGGTTTATGATCCATTCTTAGTTAATATTTTTGTATAGTGTAAGGATCTAGATTCATCCTTTTACATGCAGATAGATACCCAATTGTCCCAGACCATTTGTTGAAGACTATTCTTTACCCCATTGAATTATCTTGGTACTTTTTGTTGAAAAATCAACTGACCATAAATATAAAGCTTTATTTCTAGACTCTTAATTCTTTCCCATTGATCTATATGTTTATCCTTATGCCACTACCGCAGTCTTTTTTTTTGAATATTGGAATTTTATTTCATTTCTTTATATAGCAGGTTCTTATTAGTTATCTATTTTATACATATTAGTGTATACATGTCAATCCCAATCTACCAATTCATCACATCCAACCCCCACTGCCCAGAATAAATGAGCTCAGCAAAGTCACAGATGACAAGACCAATGTACAGAAATTGATTATATTTGGGCTGGCTAAAAGTGCCTTCGGTTTTTAAGTAAAAATAAAAGACACATTTTTCATTTTCACCGAGAACTTGATTGAACAACGTATTCATCCTTTTGTTCCACTACCTTCTGCAATTTTTCTGGGACAACATTAAACACAACATTTGCAGTATAGGGGTCCCAGAAGGAGAAGAGAGAGAGAAAGGACCCGAGAAAATATTTGAAGAGATTATAGTTGAAAACTTCCCTAACATGGGACAGGAAATAGCCACCCAAGTCCAGGAAGTGCAGAGAGTCCCATACAGGATAAACCCAAGGAAAAACGTGCCGAGACACATAGTAATCAAATTGACAAAAATTAAAGGCAAAGAAAAATTATTGAAAGCAACAAGGGAAAAACGGCAAATAACATAAAAGGGAACTCCTAAAAGGTTAATAGCTGATTTCTCAGCAGAAACTCTGCAAGCCAGAAGGGAGTGGCATAATATATTTAAAGTGATGAAAGGGAAGAACCTACAACAAAGATTACACTACCCGGCAAGTATCTCATTCAGATTCGATGGAGAAATCAAAAGCTTTACAGACAAGCAAAAGCTAAGAGAATTCAGCAGCACCAAACCAGCTCTACAACAAATGGTAAAGGAACTTCTCTAAGTGGGAAACACAAGAGAAGAGAAGGACCTACAAAAACAAACTCAAAACAATTAAGAAACTGGTAATAGGACCATACATATTGATAATTACCTTAAACGTGAATGGATTAAATGCTCCAACCAAAAAACACAGGCTCGCTGAATGGATACATAAACAAGACCCGTACATAGGCTGTCTACAAGAGACCCACTTCAGTCCTAGGGACACATAAAGACTGAAAGTGAGGGGATGGAAAAACATATTCCATGAATGGAGATCAAAAGAAAGCTGGAGTATCAATGCTCATATCAGATAAAAGACTTTAAAATAACGAATGTTACAAGAGACAAGGAAGGACACTACATAATGATCAAGGGATCAATCCAAGAAGAAGATATAACAATTACAAATATATATACACCCAACATAGGAGCACCTCAATACATAAGGTAACTGCTAACAGCTATAAAAGAGGAAATTGACAATAACACAGTAATAGTGGGGGAGTTTAACACCTCACTTACACCAATGGATAGATCAACCAAACAGAAAATTAATAAGGAAACACAAGCTTTAAATGATGCAATAGACCAGACAGATTTAATTGATATTTATAGGACATTCCATCCAAAAACAGCAGATTACACTTTCTTCTCAAGTGTGCATGGAACATTCTCCAGGATAGATCACATCTTGGGTCACAAATCAAGCCTCCATAAATTTAAGAAAATTGAAATCATATCAAGAATCTGTCCTGACCACAATGCTATGAGATTAGAAATGAATTACAGGGAAAAAAACGTAAAAAAACACAAACACATGGAGGCTAAACAATATGTTACTAAATAACCAAGAAATCACTGAAGAAATCAAAGAAGAAATCAGAAAATACCCAGAGACAAATTACAACGAAAATACGATGATCGAAAACCTATGGGATGCAGTAAAATCACTTCTAAGAGGGAAGTTTATAGCAATACAAGCCTACATCAAGAAACAAGAAAAATCTCCAATAAACAATCTAATCTTCGACTTAAAGGAACTAGAGAAAGAAGAACAAACAAAACCCAAAGTTAGTAGAAGGAAAGAAATCATAAAGATCAGAGCAGAAATAAATGAAATAGAAACAAAGAAAACAATAGGAAAGATCAGTAAAGCTAAAAGCTGGTTCTTTGAGAAGATAAAAGAAATTGATAAACCTTTAGCCAGACTCATCAAGAAAAAGAGGGAGAGGACTCAAATCAATAAAATTAGAAATGAAAAAGGAGAAGTTACAACAGACACCACAGAAATACAAAGCGTCCTAGAGACTACTACAAGCAACTGTATGCAACTAAAATGGACAACCTGGAAAAAATGGACAAATTCTTAGAAAGGTATAACCTTCCAAGCCTGAACCAGGAAGAAATAGAAAATATGAACAGACCAATCACAAGTAATGAAATTGAAACTGTGATTAAAAATCTTACAGCAAACAGAAGTCCAGGACCAGATGGCTTCACAGGTGAATTCTATCAAACATTTAGAGAAGAGCTAACACCCATCCTTCTCAAACTTTTCCAAAAAATTGAAGAGGAAGGAACACTCCCAAACTCATTCTATGAGGCCATTCTATGAGGCCTGATACCAAAACCAGCTGAAGATACTACAATAAAAGAAAATTACAGACCAATATCACTGATGGCTATAGATGCACAAATCCTCAACAAAATACCAGCAAACAATCCAACAACACATTAAAAGGTTCATACACTGTGACCAAGTGGGATTTATCCCAGGGATGCAAGGATTCTTCAATATATGCAAATCAATCAATGTGATACACCATATTAACAAATTGAAGAATAAAAACCACATGATCGTCTCAAAAGATGCAGAAAAAGCTTTTGACAAAATTTAACACCCATTTATGATAAAAACTCTCCAGAAAGTGGGCATAGAGGAAACCTACCTCAACATAATAAAGGCCATTTACAACAAACCCACAGCAAACATCATTCTCAATGGTGAAAAACTGAAAGCATTTTCTCTAAGATCAAGAACAAGACAAGGATGTCCACTCTCGCCACTATTATTCAACGTAGTTTAGAAAGTCCTAGCCACAGCAGTCAGAGAAGAAAAAGAATTAAAAGGAATACAAATTGGAAAAGAAGAAGCAAAACTGTCACTGTTTGTAGATGACATGATACTATACATAGAGAATCCTAAAGATGCTACCAGAAAACTAGTAGAGCTAATCAATGAATTTGGTAAAGTTGCAAGATACAAAATTAATGCACAGAAATCTCTTGCATTCCTATACACGAATGATGAAAAATCTGAAAGAGGAATTAAGGAAACACTCCCATTTACCACTGCAACAAAAAGAATAAAATACCTAGGAATAAACCTACCTAGGGAGCCAAAGACCTGTTTGCAGAAAACTATAAGACACTGATGAAAGAAATTAAAGACAATACAAACAAATGGAGAGATATACCATGTTCTTGGTTTGGAAGAATCAATATTGTGAAAAATGACTCTACTACCCAAAGGAATCTACAGATTCAATGCAATCCCTATCAAATTACCAATGGCATTTTTTACAGAACTAGAACAAAAAATCTTAAAATTTGTATGGAGACACAAAAGACCCCGAATAGCCTCAAGCAGTCTTGAGGGGAAAAAACGGAGCTGGAGGAATCAGGCTCCCTGACTTCAGACTATACTATAAAGCTACAGTAACCAAGACAGTATGGTACTGGCACAAAAGCAGAAATATAGATCAATGGAACAGGATAGAAAGCCCAGAGATAAACCCACGCACCTATGGTCAACTAATCTATGACAAAGGAGGCAAGGATATACAATGGAGAAAAGACAGTCTCTTCAATAAGTGGTACTGGGAAAACTGGACAGCTACATGCAAAAGAATGAAATTAGAACACTCCCTAACACCATACACAAAAATAAACTCTAAATGGATTACAGACCTAAATGTAAGACTGGACACTCTAAAACTCTTAGAGGAAAACATAGGAAGGACACTCTTTGACATAAATCACAGCAAGATCTTTTTTGACCCACCTCCTAGAGTATGGAAATAAAAACAAAAATGAACAAATGGGACCTAATGAAACTTAAAAGCTTTTGCACAGCAATGGAAACTACAAACAAGACGAAAAGACAACCCTCAGAATGGGAGAAAATATTTGCAAATGAATCAATGGACAAAGGAGTAATCTCCAAAATATATAAACAGCTCATGCAGCTCGATATTAAAGAAAAAACAACCCAATCCAAAAATGGGCATAAGACCTCAATAGACATTTCTCCAAAGAAGACATACAGATGGCCAAGAAGCACATGAAAAGCTGCTCAACATCACTAATTATTAGAGAAATGCAAATCAAAACTATAGTGAGGTATCACCTCACACCAGTTAGAATGAGCATCATCAGAATATCTACAAACAGCAAACGCTGGAGAGGGTGTGGAGAAAAGGGAACCCTCTTGCACTGTTGGTGGGAATGTAAATTGATACAGCCACTATGGAGAACAGTATGGAGGCTCCTTAAAAAACTAAAAATAGAACTACCATACGACCCAGGAATCCCACTACTGGGCATATACCCAGAGAAAACCATAATTCAAAAAGACGCATGTACCCCAATGTTCATTGCAGCACTATTTACAATAGCCAGGTCATGGAAGCAACCTAAATGCCCATCGACAGATGAATGGATAAAGAAGATGTGCTACATATATACAATGGAATATTACTCAGACATAAAAACGAATGAAATTGGGTCATTTGTAGAGGCATTAATGGATCTAGAGATTGTCATACAGAGTGAAGTAAGTCAGAAAGAGAAAAACAAATATCGTATATTAATGCATGTATGTGGAACCTAGAAAAATGGTACAGATGAACCGGTTTGCAGGGAAGAAATAGAGATGCAGATGTAGAGAAGAAACGAATGGATACCAAGGGGGAAAGTGGCGGCAGGAGGGTGGTGGTGTTGTGATGAATTGGGATATTGAGATTGACATATATACAGTAATATGTATAAAATAGATAACTATTAAGAACCTCCTGTATAAAAAAATAAAATTCAAGTTTTCAAAAAAAAAAGACTGTGGTAGTGGCATAAGGATAAACATATAGATCAATGGAAAATAACTGAGTCTAGAAATAAAGCCTTGTATTTATGGTCAGTTGATTTTTCAACAAAAAGTACCAAGATAATTCAATGGGGGTAAAGAATAGTCTTCAAAAAATGGTCTAGGACAATGGGGTATCCATCTGCATGTAAAAGGATGAACCTAGACCCTTACACTATACAAAAATGTTAACTAAGAGTGGATCATAAACCTGATGTAAAACCTGCAACTGTAAGACTTTTAGAAGAAAATGTAGGAGAAAATATTTGTGACGTTGAGTCAAGCAAATATTTCTTAGCTCTGATGCCAAAATCACAGTCCGTAAAAGAGAAAATTGATGAACTGTACTACATCAAAATTCAAAACTTTATGTGCTTCAAAAGACACCATGAAGAAAATGAAAAGAGAAGGCACTGACTGGGAGAGAATATATGCAAATCATATATTTGATAAAGCATTTATAGCCAAAATATATAAAGAATTCTTATAGCTCAATAAAAGAAGAAATAATTATAAAATGGGCAAAAGATTTGAACAGACATTTCACCAAAAAAAACATGAATACTCAATAAGCACACAAAAGATGCTCACATGATTAGTCATTAGGGAAATGCAAGTTAAAACTAGCATGAAATACCACTCACACACACTGAAATGACTCACCAAAAAGATAGTACCGGGTATGGGAGAGGAGATGGAGAAATCGGAACTCTTAGGCCTTGCTGGTAGGAATGTAAAATGGTGTAGCTACTTAGGAAAATAGTTGGACAGTTTCTTTTAAAAGTTAAACATACATTTACCATGTGACTCAAATTCTACTCATAGGAATGTACTAAATAGAAACAAAAAGATGTCCACACACAGACTTGTATGTAAATGTTCATCATAGCTTTATTCATAATAGCCTCAGTGGAAACAACTCCGATGTCAATGAACTAGTGCAATGGATAAACAGATAAATGGATAAACAGAACACTATTCAGCAGCAACAATAAAAACAACAAAATATCAATACATGCTACAGTATGGACCACAAAAACATACCAAATGAAAGAAGCCAGATGCAAAAACCCACACTGTATATGAATCCATTTATACGAAACGTCCAGGTAAATCATAAAGACAAAGTAGTTTAGCAGCTTCCTGGGGTCGGGCATGGGAAGGGGGGGTGACGGCAAATGGGCACTAGAGATCTCTGGGGAATGATGGAAATGTAAAATTGGGTTGTGGCAATGGTTGCAAAACTTTGTAAATTTAGTAAAAATCATTGCATTATACCCTTGAAATGGCTGAATTTTATGGTTTGTAAATTATTAATAGAACTGTTAATGATTAAATGAGTATATATTATAGTGGCTGGCACATGGTCCTCCATAAATGATAGTCTTATTCTTTGAAGAGGTATTTTCTCTTCTGAGCTCAGACCTAATGCCTCAAGAGGGCAAGGATGGCACGTGCTCACAGCTAGCATTTACTGAGTACTCACTGTTCCGGACTCTATGCTAACCGTTTTATGTGTATTGCCTTCTTTAATCTCACAACTCTCTGACACTGTGCCTGTTCTACAGAAAAGGAAATGGAAGCTTTGTTATGGTCCTGGAGTCAAGGCATGGAGAATACCTGGCCTCCAACAGATCTGACCTGTCCAAATGTGTCGGGAACCTTTAAGACCTAAGAATTTCTAGCCTGGTCATGGGTCTGGC
The DNA here is from genome assembly GCF_039906515.1 of Pseudorca crassidens. Lineage (NCBI taxonomy): Eukaryota > Metazoa > Chordata > Mammalia > Artiodactyla > Delphinidae > Pseudorca > Pseudorca crassidens. The sequence continues at coordinate 70,144,948 of NC_090304.1, read as the reverse complement.
TAGGTGGCTCTGAGCATCTCCTTTGTGCTATGCTTGGCCCTCCTGAAGCCTTTGCTGTTTGAAGCCTTGCTGTTCTAGGTTACCTGGCAGTTCTGCTGTGCAATGAAATTGCTGGTCACCATAACAATAATTACCTGGCTGACTCTGACTCATGTTTCTCCTTGTCACAAGACTGTGACTGCTCTTCTTTGAGGTGTCAAAGAATTTTTTTTAATGAAGTATAGTTGATTTACCATGTTTCAGGTGTATAGCATAGTGATTCAGTTTTGTATATACACACACACACACACATATAAACATATATATGTGTTTTTCAGATTCTTTTCTATTATAGGTTATTACAAGATTTTGAGTATAGTTCCCTGTGCTATACAGTAGGTCCTTGTTGGTTATCTATTTTATATATAGTGGTGTGTATCCGTTAATCCCAAACTCCTAATTTTTCCCTCCCCTGCCTTCCCCTGTGGTAACCATAAGTTTGTTTTCCATGTCTGTGAGTCTTTCTGTTTTGTAAATAAGTTCATTTTTATCATTTTTTTTAGATTCCACATAGAAGTGATATCATATATTTGTCTTCCTCTGACTTACTTCACTTAGTATGATAATCTCTTGATCCATCCATGTTACTGCAAATGGCATTGTTTCATTCTTTTTTATGGCTGAGTAATATTCTATTGTATATATCTAACACATCTTCTTTATCCATTCATCTGTCGATGAGCATTTAGGTTGCTTCCAGGTCTTGGCTATTGTACATAGTGCTGCTATGAACATTGGGGTGCATGTATCTTTTTGAATTAGAGTTTTTGTCTTTTCTGGATATATGCCCAGAAGTGGGATTGCTAGATCATATGGTAACTCTATCTTTAGTTTTTTAAGGAACCTCCATACTGTTCTCCATAGTGGCTTTACACCACTTTACATTCCCACCAACAGTGTAGGAGGATTTGCTTTTTGCCACACCTTCTCCGGCATTTATTATTTGTAGACTTTTTAACGGTGGCCATTCTGACTGGTGTGAGGTGATACCTCATTGAGGTTTTGATTTGCATTTCTCTAATAATTAGCAACACTGAGCATCTTTTCATGTGCCTGTTGGCCATCTTTATGTCTTCTTTGGAGAAATGTCTATTTAGGTCTTCTGCCCATTGTTTGATTTGGTTGGTTGGTTGTTATTGAGCTTCATGAGCTACTGTGACCCCTCTTGACCCGTGTTGGAGGATGGTGCTGTGTGGCAGGTAGCCTCTGAACACTGCCCAGTTGGCTTCTGTGACTTGTGCCAATGTTTTTGCCTCATGCCTGCCTTGGGAGTCCCTGGCGGTCATGAAAATTTTTCCCCAGGCTCTTCCCTCAGCCAGGACTCATAGGCCCATTGCCCATTCATTGTCATCCCTGGCACAGTGAGTGCATCCTCTCTGTAGCAGGAAAGAGCCTTTCATCAGTTTGGAATGCTTTATCCCTTAGGGTTGAGCTCTTGGTGATGCTCTAGGCTGTGGGATTGGGAGGGTAGGACAGAGTTTCAGTTGCTAGTTGGGTATAAGTCCTTGGGCCCAAATCCCTCTCACAATCCTGGGATTCTAATGGTTTCATTTGCTCTAACTATTAAGCACCATGGCTGCTGTTCTATATTAGATTCCTATTAGACATTAGTTAAAACATATAAAAGGAGTGTGTAGATGCTCAGATGGTCCTACGTTAGGTCAAGTATGAAGTGAAAATCTCCCCCCACGCCCATCACCATTCAGACAAATTCACAGTTCTGTGCTCCTTTCTGCAGCTGACAATTTGATATGGCTAATAGTTTGTCTTGTATCTAAACTGCCTCAAACTTCCTCTACTTTTTGCCTTTGCTAAAGGCATTCCCCATGTTTGGATTCAATCCACCCACTGACTGCTACTTATCCAATACCTCCCTGTGCTAGGTGCACAGGGGAGGCAAAGAAGCCTAATACTCCTCTTTTCTAGGCGCTTTCAGGCCAGTTGGAGAGACTGGAGGTGCATGTATAAAGAGGAAATGTACATTAAGTGAGATAACGGGATGGGGAGGGGATAACTGCACAGCACTGTTAAAACCACGATTACGGATTGCTTGGGTCAGGTTAACCATGGTTGAGGCATGGCAGGGATCTAGACAAACTCACCGCAGGGCAGGCCTCTATTTAGGCAGCCCAAGCTGCTGAGCTGATTGCTCTCCCAGAGAGGAGGGCACTGTCTCAGGATCATGGTCCTGGGGAGACTGCGTCCCACTTAGCCAGAGCAGCGCTGTTGACAGATAATCCAGAGCTGTCCATCATTTTGTTTTAACTGACATTTGGGGGTTATCTGTGTTTTTCCAGCAGCCTTCCCTCCTTCAAATTTGGTTGATTCTCAAACCAGTTTGCTCCTGGATAATTAAGAAGTAAAAGTATATATTTAGGCCATTACAAGGCAAAAGTTAACTCAAGTCCCACCTCCTCTTTGAGTTGACTCCCAGCGTTAGGTGACCTGATTGGTCTTTCTCCTGCGGCTCTGCTTCTACTCCTTTCGTTGTGTTTTAGATCAATCATGGGCTAAGCTGACTTTTGTAATATGAAGGGTGTTATAACCCTCTTCATGACATGGTTTCTGTAGGAAACTATTCTGTCCTGAGGTAGTAACAGCACAGCTGCCTCTCCTTCGACCCCTCCCACAGCAACACATGGGCAACTGCTCTGTCAACTCCCTGGGTCCCGGGAGGGGAGGGGAGGGGCTGGGAGGGGGAGGGGGAGGGGAGGGGAGGGGGAGGGGAGGGGAGGGGAGGGGAGGGGCTGGGAGGGGGAGGGGAAGGGGAGGGGAGGGGAGGGGAGGGGCTGGGAGGGGGAGGGGAAGGGGAGGGGAGGGGAGGGGAAGGGGAGGGGAGGGGAGGGGAAGAGGAGGGAGGGGAGGGGAGGGGAAGAGGAGGGAGGGGAGGGGAGGGGAGGGGAGGAGGGGGAGGGGTTGGGAGGGGAGGGAGAGGGGCGGGGCTGGGAGGGGGAGGGGAGGGGGGAGGGGAGGGGAAGGGAGGAGCAGAAGGTAGGCCTCACTCCTCTCCTTTCAACATTCAACCAGAGCTGCTTGCTTTTTATCTTGACTGTATATATGTTGGGCTTCAGCATATGATTCCTTTCAAACATTGAATCCTGCTGTTAAGCAAAAACTATTGAAAACCAGTTTTAAGAAAGTGGGTATGAAGAGGAATGCCGAACCTAGTGATTTAAAAGAAGTTTGCTTGTGGACTTGACAGAATAATCTGGAGGGGCAAATGCACTGTGAGTCCTGGACATATTCCAGGTTCATGCTCTCTTGACTTTGTTGTTTTAAAATCATTGTAGTCTAGAGTCTTCGATCCAGCATGCAGACGTAGTGTATTTTAAAGATATGTACCTTTAAATTTTTGCATTGTTTGCATTTGCATTAGGGATATGAAGGTTTTAGAATTTGTTTATGAACTGTCCTTTACCTAAATGTACTTTTTCTTCCCATCTTCTAAAGATAACACTGAAAAGTATTCTATTTTCTTTGTGTCCAGGCTAGAAATTACTAAATTTCTAATTAAAGGTATGGTAACGGGTTATTTTCCTCATGTGGGTCATTGTACCCTCTGATGTTTTGCCATGAAACATGGCTTCTGTGGATAGAGCACTGCTCACCACCTGCTTGCTGACAAGACATAATGCTGGGAAGTGGTAAGAGCCAGAGCTGGGAATCAGAGGCTGGCGTTTCTGACTGTTGCTCACCGTGATTCTAGTAAGTTCTTAACAGCTTGATTCCCAGGAACAAGGATACTAGCCTTGCTGACTGCACAGGCTTGTTTTGGGCTGAAATGAATAATGCTCTCTGAAGGCTTTTTGCAAATGTCAAGAGCTCTACAAACCCACGTGGTTGTTTCAGCTGAAGTGGACAGGGCTCTGCATTTCCCGTGGCAATGACACTTGTCTAAGGACATTGTGACTTATCTTTCCGTATGTGGAGATTTAGTTTCTTCAAAGAGAAAAAGAAAACTATAAAAACTGTAGGACTTAACCTGGAGTAATGACATGGGGATTTTTCGTAATCTTTATATAAATGTCATTTTTAAAGAAAGAAAAATGGATTATCATGCTTGTATATCTGGAACTTGAGTTTCCTTGTTCACCACCATGCTATTACTGTTCTTTACAGACTTGGCATTTATGTTTTAAGTCCAAAGAATTTCTCATTCTTTAATTGTATTTAAAACAGAGGTATGACAAAGGAGAAGGTAACAACAGCAATGCTTTATAGTTTCTTTATCTTATGTCCATGAAGTAATAATTAGTACTAACAGGAAAGCATTAATATTTGGCACATATGTTTTAAGTGTGCAAACAGCACATTCCAGGTCTTTTGTGTTAAAACAGAGAGACAGGCTTCCCTGGTGGCGCAGTGGTTGAGAGTCCGCCTGCTGATGCAGGGGACACGGGTTCGTGCCCCGGTCCGGGAGGATCCCACATGCCGCGGAGCGGCTGGGCCCGTGAGCCATGGCCGCTGAGCCTGCGCGTCCGAAGCCTGTGCTCTGCAACAGGAGAGGCCACAACAGTAAGAGGCCCGCGTACCACAAAACAAACAAACAAACAAAAAACAGAGAGACATTACAAAGATGAATGCAGCAACAGTAAGCTGTATCTTTTTTTCCTAAAAGAAATGTTAGGATGTTTACATAGCTATTCATTTCAAAAAATCATTGGGTTTTCAAACCTAGTACAACAGAGCTGCACTCGATCCGTTTGTATTTAGAATATAGTGTGTCCCTTTCCCTCATCATGTGTTGTTACAGAGGAAATGGGTTTCAGTATACATGATTCAGGTGGGAAAAAACTGCATATTTAATTCCAAACTATTCCTCAGACTGGAGAAAAAAATCTCTTTTGGAGAAGTCATGTTTATTTTAGAGTAACTGTAGCTGAACAATTTGTTTGTTAATGCAGACATACAAACAGCTTTATTGAACAAAATACTATTTTCTAGCTGCCTTACAGAAATGATTTACTCAGGAAAACAGAACAAAATTTCTCAGTTTCACGAATCAGCTTTGTAACTATTTTGCCAGAGCTTTTTTCCTTGGGGTGGGCGAAGCAAATAAAAAAGTTTAAAAGCTCATATGTGTCTGTTTTGTTTTAGCTTGGTGTGTTTATTAAGAGTAAATTCTGTGTGTCTTTGCAGTTCATCAATATGTGTATTCAGAAGTTTTTCAAGTTCTTTTGCTCGCTTCTCCTCCTCCAGAAAGAAATGCTGTGCGGCCAAAGAAGCGGGGAAGGCTATATCTGGGGGCGACTGAAAAAAGAAAAAGAAAAGTTAGATGAGGAACACAAGGTCTTTTACAAAAAGTTTTCCTATTTCTTGGTATGCTTCACCCCTGACAGAACACTGCAACTCTTAATGAAATAATGTGTCTTGAGCTGAACTCTCTACACCAGTGTAATACAGTTGCTGCTAATGAAACCCTTAAGGAACGAAAACAGCAAGTGAAGAGTATAGTCGAGTCGGGCAAAGAAAGCTTATAGAGGAAAGAAACTTAAGGCTGGGCTTCAAGGGGGCTCGCTGCTGCATGGAGGTGGCCAGGTGAGGTGGGTTAAAAGCATGATGTATAGTGGAGGTGGGTGCGTAATGCTGGGCTAGCTTGTTTGTCCAACTGCAGTTGAGAACACTTCAGTGATGAGTGCCTGCTTCCACCCTTCATGTGGTATGGAAGTGCTCAGTTAACTGTGACCTGTGTAGTGCTTATTTACACACACACACGCACACACATACAATGTGTGGCTGAGGAATAAAGGGCAATGATACCATAATTTTACAGTGTTTCATTCAAAATAATTTGTTCAATTAAAAAAAATAAGTTGGGGAAATCTGTACTTTAATTTTTTAGTTCTGCGGCACCCCCCAGACTTTTCTTCAACTTTTGTTTTATGGGAAGAATGTGATTTTTATAAAGCGTTTGGAGAGTCAGCGATCTGTATGCAGGTGAACTCTGTCATAGGGGGATGTAGTTCACAAGTCTGGCCTCTGCCAGAAGTGTAGGGATTGTGGCAGATGACAGTGGAGTACTGCCAGCTTATCCAAGTAGTAGCCCCAACTGTAGCTGCCGTGCCAGGTATCACATCTTTACTGAAGTAGAATGTCACAGTCTTGGGGACATGGTATGCTGCTGTTGACCTGGAAAATGCATTCTTTTTAATACTCAGTAAGGAGGAAGATCAGAAGCAGTTAGCATTCTCACGGGATAGACAGTACACATCCATGTTCTTGCTCCAACATTATGTTTTATGTTAACGATGCTGTCATAATACACTCTCAAGGAGCCTGGACCACCTGGACGTTCCACGGACTGCAGACTATAGGACATGATACAGTAACATGAACATCATGCTAAGCCCTGATGAGCAAGAATTGGCAAGCATGTTGAAGGTTGGAAAGACACAGGTACTCCAGAGAGTGAAAGGTAAACCCCAGAAGCAATTCAAGGCTTGACACTTTGTTTGTAGGTGTCTGGTGATATGGAACATGTCAGGACATCTCCTTTTAAGCACAAATTAATGCACCTTGCATTTCTTATCACCGTGAAAGAAGCATAAAGCTTGGTAGGTCTCTTCAGGTTTGGAAGGCAGCATGTTCCACTCTTGGGAGGAATAACCTGACTCATTTATTACGTGGACACAGAGGCAGTTTTGTTTGTTTTTGAGCAGGGCCCAGAGCAAGAAAGGGCTTTGCAGTAAGTTGGGAATGGGGGGAAAAGCAGTCCTGCTAGTTGGGTGAAATGACTTAGCAGCTCTCATACTAGAAGAATTTCTCATAGAGAAAAGTGCTCTGTGGAGCCTTTGGCAAGGTTCGGTGGGGAGTTGTGTTACAAACCCTTGAGATTCTGCAGCAAGGCCATGCCATCTGCTGCAGAAAACTGTATACTATTTGCAGAACAGTTCCTGTCACGCTAGCGCGCCCCGGTTGAGACAGAGCATCCAAGTAGACAGGATGACTTGCTCTAGCTTCTGTCCTTGGCCACTCCAGTGGAAATTATGCATGGGCCGAACAGCACCATCTCCCTTTTACCCAGGTTCATCTAGCTGCTGTTCCTGTTGAATGGCTGATCTGCTTGCAGTAGAGGCCAAAGCTGAGCTTCTGATGTGGCACCGTCCCTCAAAGACATCAGCCAGCCTCTCGGTGGCAATTAGATTACATCAGGTCCCTTACACTTTGGAAAGGGCAATGTGTTATCCTTACCAGAACTGATGTGTATCCTATAGTCTGCCTTTCCTGCCTGCAGGGCCTCGGTCAGCACCACTATCCGAGGGCTCACAGAGTAACTGATTTACTGACATGAGATCCTGATTAATAATAAACGAGCCTACTTTACAGCAGAGGAGTATGGCAGTGAGGGCATGACCAGGTATCTACTGGTTCTACCACATACAGCATGAAGTGTCTCCAGAGGATGCTAGCCTGATAGGCTTCTTGAAGGCACAGCTGAGGAATTAGCTTGGAAATCATACCCCGCGCGGATGGGATGCCATTCTTCAGCGTATGGTAGAGACTTTAAACCAATGGCTGTTATAGGCTGCTGTGTTCGTAACAGTGATCTGGGAACAGAAGGGAGGATGTAGGAATGGCTTCACTTTCTGTTGGCCCTCTTGGAGAATTTGTTCCTTCTGTCTCTGTCTGGTTGGTCTACAGGTCTTTGGTCTCAGAGGAGCAATGCCTCTCACCAAGTGAGACTGTAAGAGTCTCCCTAAACTTAAAGCTTTGGCTGTACCTACTCACTTTGGCCTCCTCATGCTGACAGATCAGAGGCACAGAAAAGAGGTACTATACTGGCGGCGGGAACTGACCCCAAGCATCATGAAGAGGTAAGGCTACTACTACATAATGGAAGCAGTGAGGAATAGGTTTGGAACTCGGGTAATCCACTGAGGTGGTCTTTTGGTGCTCTCATGCCCAGATTTAAGTGTAGATGACAAACCACATCCTGAGAAGGGCACGGGAACCAGGGGCTCACCCCACAAGGCAAGCCACCTGGACCAACAGAAGTGCCAGTTGAGGGGGGTGGGAACCTAGAGTGGGTGAGGAGATGATGAGTATCAGTTAAGCCCTTGAGACAGCATCAAGGGCTGTAGTTTGCTCTACCAACCCTCCTCTGTAAATTCTCCCAGAAATTATAACCAGCCAGAATCTTGGAGAAGCTATGCCTGAATGGAATGAACAACATGAAAAGCACATGGCTCTGAGTGGTTCAAGGAGTGGACCGCAGTGGATGCCGCTGGTGCTCTACCTGGATCCCTTCACCAGGCTGGTGCATCTATTCTCCAGCTGCTGCGGGTTTTGGCTGCTAACAGCTCAGAGCTGGCCACTTCTCTGGAGATCTGCCTGTGGCTAAACTGGAGCCTCCCGCCTCACCTGGGAAGTTACTATTCCCCCCTCTTCTCAGAGGCAGTGACTGATTGACACAGGGCCCAGAACATCAGCCAAGAAGAAGGCAGAGTAGAAAGGCCCTGAGCTCACCTCCTCTCACAGGCACATCACAATCACAACTGTCTGCAGAACAACCATCGAAGAAAAAGACTGGAACCTTCCAGGAAAGATCTTCTACAATGAAAGGCATAAAGAAGGAACCACAACAAGATGGGACTTGCGATATAATCAAATCCCATACCCTCCCAGGTGGGCGACTCACAAATGGGAGAATAATTATATTGCAGAGGTTCTCCCACAGGTGTGAGAGTCCTGAGCCCCACATCAGGCTCCCCAGCCTGGGGTTCCAGCACTGGGAAGAGGAGTCCCCAGAGCATTTGGCTTTGAAGGCCAGCCGGGCTTAACTGCAGGAGCCCCACAAGACTAGGGGAAATAAAGACTTCACTCTTAAAAGGGCTCACACAAAATCTCACATGCACCAGGACCCAGGGAAAAAGTAGTAATTTGATAAGAGCCTGGGTCAGATCTACCTGCTGACCTTGGAGAGTCTCCTGGAGAGGTAAGGAGTGGCTGTGGCTAACCCTGGGGACAAAGACACTGGTGTCAGACATACCGGGAAACATTCAACTGCAGGAACAGTCCTGACAACTGACATCTTGGATCATTAGCACCAAGACCAGGCCCCACCCAACAGCCTGCAGGCTCCAGTGCTGGGGTGCTTCAGGCCAAACCACTAAGTGCGCAGGAACACAGCCCTACCCATCAGCAGACAGGCTGCCTACAGACTAAAGAGCCCACAGCCGCCTGTGGACACACCCCTAGACAGGGCCCAGCCCACCAGAGGACCAAGGCCCAACTCTACCTACCAGTGGGCAGGCACTGGCCCCTCTTGCCAGGAAGCCTACACAAACCTCTAGATAAGCCTCACCCACCACAGAGCAGACACCAGAAGCAAGAAAACTACAATCCCACAATGCAGGCCTCCTGGGACTAGCTGGGCCCTGGCCGTGCCCAGTAGCAGGCCAACGCAACCTTCCAGACACCTTGGACCCCATAGTCAACTGCCTCCCCCCGCAGTGATCTGAAATGAGCTCTGGGATCCCAGGGCCCTGCAGCCAGACTCTAGGAACCAGCTCTCCCTGCCACTATTCCAGCACTAACCCCAGGATCTGGCTTTACCTGCCAGTGATTTGGCGACAGCCTCAGTCTTTGGGACCCTGATTCCACCCACCAGTGAGCACTAGCCCCAGGGCCCCCTAGGATTCCACAACCAGCCGCCTCATGACAAGGCCCCACTAAACTGCAGACAGCAGCAACTGCACAAGGCAGGGCCTGGCAACCAACCAGACTAGGGGCCAACCAAGCCTACCAGACCACCCACATAGCCTGTCATAAGAGGAGGACCCACCCAGCCCTCTTAGGGGGAACCCCTAGAGCATATACCGTGGGTGCACTGCTCGGATGCATAGGATGCCTTCTCCAAGGTCGAGAAATGTTAACTTACCAACCACATACATAAAAATACAAATAGCAACTCAGACAAAATGAGGTGGTAGAGGAGTATGTTCCAGACAAGATAAATCTTTAGGAGAAGAACTAAGTGATATGGAGATAGTCAATCTACCCGAGAAAGAGTTCAGAGTAATGATCATAAAGATGATCAAAGAACTCAGGAGGAGAATGGATGCACAGAGCAAGAAGTTAGAATTTTTTAACTAAGAGTTAGAAAACATAAAGAACAACCAAACGGAGATGAAGAATACAATAACTCAAATGAAAAATACACTAGAAGGAATCAATAATAGAATAAATGATTCAGAAGAATGGATCAGTGAGCTGGAAGACAGAGTAGTAGACATCACTGTTGCCGAACAGAAAAAAGAATGAAAAGAAATGAGGACAGTTTAAGAGACCTCTGGGACAACATCAGGTGCACTAATATTCACATTATAGGGGTCCCAGAAGGAGAAGAGAGAGAAAGTGCCCAGGCAAATATCTGAAGAGGTAATAGCTGAAAACCTCCCTAACCTGGGAAAGGAAATAGTTACCTAAGTCCAGGAAATGCAGAGACTCCCATACAGGATTAAGCCACAGAGGAGTACACTAAGACACACAGTAACCAAAATGAAAAAAAATTAAAGAGAGAATACTAAAAGCAGCAAGGGAAAAGCAACAAATAACATACAAGGGCATCCCCATAAGGCTATCAGCTGATTTTTCAGCAGAAACTCTGCAGTTCAGAAGGAAGTGGCACAATATATTTAAAATAATAAAAGGGAAAAACCTACAATCAAGAATACTCTACCCAGCAAGGCTCTCATTCAGATTGGATGGAGAGATCAAAAGCTTTATAGACAAACAAACGCTAAAAGAATTCAGTACCACCAAACCAGCTTTACAACAAATATTAAAGGAACTTCTCTAGGCAAAAAAGAAAGGCCACAACTAGAAACAAGAAAATTATGGAAGGAAAAACCTCACCAGTAAAGGAAAACCTAGGAAATCATCCACACACAAAGCTAGTAGGGAGGTTAAAAGACAAAAGTAGTAAAATTGTCTATATCCACAATAAGCAGTTAAGGGATACACAAAACAATTAGATGTAAAATATGATATCAAAAACAGTAATCGGGCTTCCCTGGTGGTGCACTAGTTGAGAGTCTCCCTGCCAATGCAGGGGGCACGGGTTCGTGCCCCGGTCTGGGAAGATCCCACATGCCGCGGAGCGGCTGTGCCGTGAGCCATGGCCGCTGAGCCTGCGCATCCGGAGCCTGTGCTCCGCAACGGGAGAGGCCACAACAGTGAGAGGCCTGCGTACCGCAAACAACAACAACAACAAAAAAACAAACAAACAGTAATCATGAGGGAAGGAGAGTACCAATGCAAGGCATTTAAAATGCATCTGAAATTAAGAGATTAGCAACTTAAAACAATCATGTATATATGTAGACTGCTATACCAAAACCTCATTGTAACTACAAATGAAAAATCTATAATAGATAAACACACAAAAAAGAAAAAGGAATCCAAACATAACACTAAATATAGTAATCAAATCACAAAAGAAGAGAACAAACGAAGAAAAGGAAAAAAAAAAAAAGACCTACAAAAACGATTAACAAAATGGCAATAAGCACATACATATCAATAATTACCTTAAATGTAAATGGATTAAATGCTCCACTAAAATACACACACTGGCTGAATGGATACCAAACAAGACCTGTATATTTGCTGCCTACAAATTACCCACTTTAGTTCTAGAGACACATACAGGCTAAAAGTGGGGGGATGGAAAAAGATATTCTATGCAAATGGAAACCAAAAGAAAGCCAGAGTTGCAGTACTTATATCAGACAAAATAGACTTTAAAATAAAGGCTGTTAAAGAGACAAAGATGGACACTACATAATGATCAAAGGATCAATCCAAGAAGAAGATATAACAATTGTCAATATATATGCACCCAACATAGGAGCACCTCAATATATATGGCAGATGTTAACAGACATAAAAGAAATTTACAGTAATACACTAATAGTGAGGGACTTTAACACCCTGCTTACATCAATGGATAGACCATCCAGACAAAATCAATAAGGAAACACAGGTCTTAAATACCACATTAGACCAAATGGACTTAATTGATATTTATAGAGCATTCCACCCAAAAGCAGCAGAATACACATTCTCTTCAAGTGCACATGGAACATTCTCCAGGATAGATCGCATGCTAGGCCACAAAACAAACCTTGGTAAATTTAAGAAAACTGAAATCAAATCATGCATCTTTTCTGATCACAACGTTATAAGACTAGAAATCAATTACAAGAAAAAGAATTGCAAAAAGCACAAACGTGGAGGCTAAACAATATGCTACTGAACAACCAATGGATCACTGAAGAAATCAACGAGGAAATAAAAAAATATCTAGAGACAAATGAAAAGGAAAGCACAGCAATCCAACACCTCTGGGATGCAGCAATACATCATGGATGTATACATGGATGCAGCAATACAACAACTGGGATTAGCTGTTCTAAGAGGGAAGTTTATAGCAATACAATCCTACCTCAGGAAACAAGAAAGATCCCAAATAAACAACCTAACCTTACACCTAAAGCAACTAGAGAAAGAAGAACAAACAAAGCAAAAAGTTAGTAGAAGGAAAGAAATCATAAAGATCAAAGCAGAAATAAATGAAATAGAGACTAAAGAAAATAGAAAAGATCAATTAAATTAAAAGCTGGGTCTTTGAAAAGATAAATAAAATTGATACATTTTTTTAGCCAGACTCATCAAGAAAAAAGAGAGGACCCAAATCTTAGAAATGAAAAAGCAGAAGTTACAATGCAACCAACACAACATAAAGACAAAAGATCATAAGAGACTACTATGAGCAACTATGTACCAATAAAATGGACAACCTAGAAATGGACAAATTCTTAGAAAGGTATTGATACAATCTCCCAACACTGAGAAATAGAAAATATGAACAGACCAATTACCAGTACTGACATTAAATCAGTAATTTTAAAACTTCCAACAAAAAAAGTCCAGGACCAAATGGCTTCACAGGTGAATTCTATCAAACATTTAGAGAAGAGTTAAGACCTATCCTTCTGAAACTATTCCAAACAACTGCAGAGGAAGGAACACTTCTGAACTCATTCTGTGAGGCCATCACCCTGATACCAAAACCAGAAAAAGATATCACAAAAAAAGAAAATTACAGACCAATATCACTGATGAACATAGAAGCAAAAATTCTCAACAAAATACTAGCAAACAGAATCCAACAACACATTAAAAGGATCAAGTGGGATTTATCCCAGGGATGCAAGGATTCTTCAATATATACAAATCAATCAGTGTGATACACCATATTAAGAAATTGAAGGAGAAAAACCATATGATCATCTCAATAGATGCAGTAAAAGCTTTAAATAAAATTCAACATTCATTTATGATAAAAACTCTCCAGAAAGTGGGCTTAGAGGGAACATACCTCAATATTAATAAAGGCCATACAGACAAACCCCCAGGTAACATCATACTCAATGGTGAAAAGCTGAAAGCATTCCCTCTAAGATCAGGAACAAGATAAGGATGTCCACTCTTGCCACTTTTATTCAACATAGTTTTAGAAGTTCTAGCCACAGCAATCAGAGAAGAAAAAGAAATAAAAGGAATTCAAATTGGAAAGAAGTAAAACTGTGACTGTTTGCAGATGACATGATGCTATACATAGAAAGTCCTAAAGACGCTACCAGAAAATGACTGGAGCTCATCAATGAATCTGGTAAAGTTGTAGGATACAAAATTAATATACAGAAATCTGTTGCAGTTCTATACATTAACAAGAAAATATCAGAAAAAAAATTAAGGAAACAATTCCATTTACCATCGCATCAAAAAGAATAAAATACCTAGGAATAAACCTACATAAGGATGCAAAAGACCTGTACTCCAAAAGCTATAAGACACTAATGAAAGAAATTGAAGACCACACAAACAGATGGAAAGATATACCATGTTCTTGGATTGGAAGAATCAATATTGTTAAAAATGACCGTACTACTCATGGCAATCTACAGATTCAATGCAATCCCTATCAAATTACTAGTGGCATTTTTCACAGAACTAGAACAAAGGATTTTTAAATTTGTATGGAAACACAAAAGTCCCCAAATAGCCAAAACAATCTTGAGAAAGAAGAACGGAGCTGGAGGACTCATAATCCCTAACTTCAAACTGTACTACAAAGCTACTGTAATTAAAACAGTATGGTACTAGCACAAAAACAGACACATAAATCAATGGAACAGGACAGAAAGCCCAGAAATAAACCCATGCACTTATGGTCAATTACTCTATGAGAAAGGAGGCAATAATATATGATGGAGAAAAAACCATCTCTTCAATAAGTGGTGCTGGGAAAAGTGGACAGCTACAGGTAAAAGAATGAAATTAGAAGATTCTCTAACACCATATACAAAAATAAACTCAAAATGGTTTAAAGGCCAAAATGTAGGACCAGATACTATAAAACTCCTAGAGGAAAACGTAGGGGAACACTTCATTTCAGGCACCCACTCCCGTGGTCATATTCTTGACATTGTCATCAGTGATAACTGCATTACTTACTAATAAAGATTTTATGCAACCCACCTATTACCCTTCCATCTGACTTAGTCTAGTATTCCCACTTTCTCATATCTTCCTTCTTTTCTAACTCTGCTCATATTCCATATCCATTATGATAACCATTCAGCAACTTGTCCCTCCCTATATCCTGGCTCTATCTTAGGTATTTGGTAAAACCCAGGCCTAATTAAACTGCCTGCACCATGCCTGTACCTGAGCAACTGAATGCTGGGCAGGTGGATGGAGGAGAAATTACATTACTGTAGGGACTTGAAATTCATGACCACAAATTCAAATGGTTAGTTAGCACTGCCTGGCCATTCTACTGCACTTCCCTAGTATGTTCACTTTCTCACTCATGGCATTGTAGCCTTGCCTCTTTCTCAGGTGGAAACTCCTTCATCTCTCCACACCACTTGCACCTGGAGCCATATTTTAGGCCATACTCTGTTTCAGAGTCTTCCTTCTACCTACACTGTGGATTCTATTCCTTCTTACCTGCTTAATGACTTTGCTTCTACAAATGAACCTCATCCCTCCCTGGGTCCCACCCCACCTCTTTCACCATCAAACTTTCCTCCTCTCCTTGAAGATGCCCATTGGACCACTAAATGTTATGGTCTAAGGCTCTGTCTTGGGACAACTTTTCCATTTATACTCTTTTAAGTATTATCAACCAGTCTGATAGATTTAAGTATCCGCCTTATGCTGATTACTCCCATATTTTATTTCCAGCTCTGATCTCTTCCTTGATTAACAGGTTCACATATCTATTGCCTATTTAATATCTCCATTTGAATGTTTAATAAACACTTTAAATTTAAATGTCTAACCTAGAAATCATGATTTTCTCCTCTAACCCTGGCTCCTTCCTAGCCTTCCATGTCAGAGAGTGGTATGAGCATCTACCTGAGCTCAGGCTGAGATCCTAGGAGTCATCTTTGAGTCCTCTCTTTCCCTCGCTCCCATAGCCAATCCACTGTCAAGTCTGATCTCTCCAAAACATTTCCTGGATCTAACATGTGGTTCCACCTCCACCGTTCCCGAGCCAGCAGCATCATCCCTTGCTTCGACTACTGAAATAGGCTGACAATTGTTCTCCCCACTTCTACATTTGCCCATCTATAATTTATAGTTTATTCTTTATTTGGCAGTCAAATGGATCTCTTAAAAATTTTTAAAAGATCATATACTCCCCCACTTGCAACTTTCCCATGGCTTCCCATTGCTTTAAAATAAAATCCAAATTCCTTCCCATGGCCTACAGTCTCTACATACCTGGACTTCCCCTGCCTATTTCTCTGTCCCCATTTCATTACATTCTCTCTCTGTCCTTCTAAGCTCCAGACCACCCCCTTCCCTTTTTCTGCTTCTCAAACTTACCAAACTTCTTCCTGCCATACAGATTTGCACCAGTGGTTCCCTCTGCCCGAAGTGCTCTACTTCCAGACCTTTGCAAGACTGGATCTTTTTTTGTTATTTAGGTCTCATCCTAAACGTCCCCTCCTCAGTAATCATTTTCCTGGCCACTCAACCTAAAGTCATCCCCCATACTCTCATCACTTCCTATCACATCGTCTGCTTTCTTTTCATCATTTTTTATAGGATTTATAACTTTTTGATATTTTCTTACTTGTTCATTTGTTTCTAGTCATTAACTGTTCCCTCTTTTTTGAGATAAAATGCACATAAAATAAGATTAACCATTTCAAAATGAACAACACCTCTATCTAGTTCCAAAATATTTTCATCCTCCCAAGAGGAAACTCTATAGCCATTAAGCCACGGCTCCCTAATCCTCCCTCCCCCTTTACTCCTGGTAACCACCAACCTTCATTCTGTTTCTATGTATTTACCTATTCTGGGCATTTTGTATAAATGGAATCATATAATATATGACCTTTTGTGTCTGGCTTCCTTCACGTAGCATAATATTATCCAGGTTCATCCACATTATAGCATATATCAGTACTTTACTCCTTTTTGTGACTGAATAGTATTGCACCATGTATACATACCACTCTTTGTTTATCCATTCACCCATTGATGGAGTTCTCCTCATTTTTCACCAGTCTATAGACTTGTCTGTCTCATCAAAGATGTGTTTAGAACAGAACCTGCCATACAGTGAGTGCTTAATACATGTTTATTTTATCAGTGACTGAGTGAATGATGAACTCTAGTATTTAAGGGACAGGTATAGGAGGGAGAACCTTGGAAGCAGACTGGGAAAGAGTAACCAGAAAGGCAGTAGGGGAATCAGTGGAGAACAGCATCTTAGAAGTCAGAGAACATAAGAGTATCAAGAGAAAAGGATTAAGGAAGATGAGTTCTTTAAACTGTGTATTCAATTAACAACTAGGATGTCACTGGTGGTCTGAGTAGGAACAGTATTGGTGTAGAAGTAAAAATGCAGCAGTGGATGGAAATCACTGGACCCAGAACAGTGGGTTGGGCTATGTCTTTCAGGAAATTCTAGGGCCACTATCACATCTTAAGTTCCCTGTGCCCAGACCTACAACAGTAGAGAATTTTCTTTCCTGGTTGACTCTGTAGTTATGAACTCCTCAAAGGAATAATGTAGAATTTTAGAGGTGGAAAGAAACCCCGTGTTAAGTTATACAACACTCTTGAATGCTTTTTGTGCCTGCTAGTGCCAGGCACTGTTTTAGGTGTTGGGGTTAAAACAGTAAACAAAAATAGAAAAAAAAAATCCTACTTTAATGGAGCTTAAGTTCTAGAAGAGGGAGGCAAACAAACAAAATATCTTATGGTAAAGTGCTGTGGAAAAACAAAAAATAGGATGAGGGGACAGGGAGTCTACAAGGCAGGTGCTACTGTAGGGTAGCTGTGCAGGTGTTTCTGATGAGGTGATATTTGAGCAGAGACAAATCATCCTAAAATCCTAAAATCATCTGATATTAGAACAATGAAGGATTTAGCAGTTTATCCCTTTTTTTTCTCTTGCTGGACTAGAGTATGTGCTTACTTTGGAGTACTTAAAGATCAAAGTTTTGTTGATCAAAATTTGCTAAGTCCCCTTAGATGTTCCCTTAGCTTAAATGAGGAAATTTATTTACTTTACTTTATTGTTATGGAATTTTGTTCTGTTCAAATAATTTTGGCATTTTATGTTGAGATGAAACAAAAGAGCAGTTCAGGGCTATAGAGATCTCTAAAACATCCAAAGTTAGTGGATTTATGTCTTCTTCTTCCACAACAGCTTAAATCTTACTACCAGTCTCTCCCAAAGAAGGTGATAGATTCCAGAAAAGCAGAAAAGTACTCATGGGATGCCTAACCAGTTTAAACATTTTCTGGGTTTTTTTGTTATTGTTTGTTTTTATAATTTGTATCTAATAGTGGTATATCATGGAGAGGCACTGAAAAATTACATAATACACTTTGAATATAAGCAAAGGTAACTGCTAAGAGTACTACTAGTTTCTGAGGTGAAAAACCTACATATCTTTTAAAAATATGTGATTATGTTCAGTAAATCAAATCACAAGGTAGAAAATTTCAGCAAAGAACTGGAAACTAAAAAGAAAAATCAAATGAAAATCCAAGAACAGAAAAATAATAAAACTGAAATTAACCTACATGAGACCACTTCCTCAAGGCTGGGAGAGGTCAAGGCTGGGAGAGGTGGCTCTTTATCTTATGCAGAGAAACCAACACAGAGAGTCAGGGAAAACAAAGAACAAAGAAATATGAAATTTAAAACCCTTCCCACCTGTTTTATGAGGTCGGCAAAATATGATACCAATGCTTGACAAAGACAACAAAGAAACATTACAGACTAATTTTTCTCATGAACATAAAGCAAAAATTCTAAACCAATGCTAACAGACCAAAGCCAGTAATCAAGTGTGTTTATTCTAAGAATTCAAAGTTGGGTTAACAATCTAACGTCAAGAAAAAAACACCACATTAACAGAGCAAAGGAGAAATTATATGGTCATTTCAATAGCAGTGGTAAAAGCATTTGATAAATTCAATATCAACTCGTGAAAACAAAGTTAGCAACCTAGGAATAAAAGGAACGTTCTTAATCTTTTAAAAGGAACCTACAAAATATATATAGCAAATATTATGTACAATGATGACATTGAATGCTTTCCCTTTGCAATTGAAAATAAGAGAAAGATGCTGGCAATACCACTTTTACTACTGAACATTTACTAGAGGTCCTAGTGTACAATAAGGCAAGAAGAAGAAAAGAAAGGTATAAAGATTTGAAAGTAGGAAGTCTAACTATCATTATTTTGATTCTGAATATAGAAAATTCAAAGAATCTACAGAACTGGAAAACATGCATAAATTCAATTGAATATTTCCATGGGAAAAGGGACTGAGGTCATACCTTGCACTATATGCAAAAAATTAATTCCAGGTGTATACTTAAGTAAAAAATAAAGAGTCAAAGCTTCCGGAAGATAACATAGGATAATATCTTTTATAACTTTGGGACAGGCAAAAGCTTTAAATAGGACACCAAAAATATGAAGCATAAAGGAAAAGATTCATAAGTACGAATGTATTAAAATTAGGAACTTCTGGTTATCAAAACATTCCATTAAGGGAAGAGGCAAGCAAGAGTGGGAGAAGATACTTGCAATACATATACTCAACAAAGGGCTTATATCTAGAATATACCAAGAACTCCTATAAATCAAGAAGAATAAAGAGAATCCAATAGAAAACTAGGCAAGAAAATCAAACAGATACTTTACAAAGGAGGATATCAAAATAGCCAATAAATTTATGAAAAGGTGCTCACCTCATTAGTCACCAGGAAACAAGAATTAAAATCACAATAAGATGTTGCTACACGCTGACCATAAAAGTTAAAATTAAGACCAATAACACCAACTGTTAGAATATAGAAAAGGAGAATACTCACACACAACTTGTAGGGATATGAACTGACTCAAACAGTTAGGAAAACAGCTTGACAGTACCTGCTAAAGCTGACCTTATGCATATTCTATAACCTAGCGATTCCACTCTTAGATATAGATCCAATGGAAATATGTACACATGTGCACCAAAGGACACTTGCAAGAATGTTTTTAGAAGCAGTATTTGTAATTGCCCCAAACAGCAATAATTCAAATATCTGTCAATAGTAGAATGGATAAATTGTATCAGTATCATTATAAAACACTATCATTACATATAGTATTTATATACAATGTAATACTATAGAGAAACAAAAAGGGATAAACTACAGCCAACAATATGGGTGATGACTCTCATCAAACAATGTTGAAACAATGTTGAGCAAGGGAAGCTATACAAAAGAACACATATAGTGTAATACCATTTATATAAAATTTACAAATGGCCACAACTAATTTACGATGTTAAAGGTCAAGACAGTGGTTATCTTGGGAGCGAATCAGAGTGACTGGAAGGGCACAGAAGGGAGCCTCTGGAGTACAACTAATGCTCTTTTTATTACTTGGGTGGTAGTTACACTGCTGGGTTCCCTTTTCAATAATTCATCAAGCTGTCCAATTCTGATTTGCACATGTTTCTGTATGTATGTCAGAGTCAATAAAAGAGTTTTTAAAAAAAAAAAAAACTGGCACAAAAAATCACTTGTAGCTCTTTAAAATATACAGATCTTTGAGGGGTCTTAGAATGTGCAGAGGTGACTTGCATTTTTTTTAAAAAAAAAGTCACCAGTACTTCTGGCCTGTTCTAGAAGTGAAATACTTCATGAAACATTATGAATCCTTTCCTTCTATAGGTAGTCATGGCCAGATGATTCACAAGACCCATCTTGGAGTCCTATTCAAGGAGCAATGTTTTTTTTTAACCACTATGTACACATCAGTATATCAGTATCAGTGTAAGAGTAATCACCCTATAAAGGAAAAAAAACAATAACCAATAATCAGCAACTCACCATTGGGAATACTTCATCATCACTAACCAAAGGACTTGTCATTTCTTTGGTTTGAAATGGCGAAGGTGGCAACGAAGGTGTTGCACTTTTGTTTGGCTCACGATCGTGGCAAAATCTAAAAGAGAAGGACTGGTTGTCGTTATTGCTCCCAAGGACACCTGCTTATTTATGGGGCTAAGGATTTAAATTTCTCTGATATCTAACTGTGAGGAAAACACAATAAAACATTTGTGCTTGTTATCTGGCTATTTCTTGGAAAATAATTTTGCTGATAATTTCTATTCCACTTAAAAGACTTAGAACAATTAATAATGAAGCAGAAAACTTTTATAATTGTTAAAAAATATTCTGCCATTCTTATTGCCTACGTTTTTTCCCTTTCTGTGTTTTACTGTTTTATCTCTTGGCCATTTAATTAAATAATATTAAAACAGTTTGAGAAAAATTTCAAAACAGTTAACACGGCTGCCTTTGACAGTTCTAACTAGGTACTCTTTTTTTTTTTTTAATTTTCTATTTCACTTAACCTCACTGGCTTTCTTAGCAGAGTTATTCCTTTTTTTTTTTTTTTGATGCTAATACGTCTCTGTATAATAATAATTCAATTTCTAAGGAGCTTAATAATTTATAGCATGTTTTCAATTTACATCATCTCCTGAACTCCTCCACCCTTAGTTGTATGACCTTGAGCAGGTGACTATATCTTTCTGTGACCTTAATTTTTTCATTTATAAAAAAAGGTTGTTATGAGAATTGAACTCCACAATTTGATGAAAGGCGCAGTATAGAATTTGCTGTTTGTGCTAAGATATGGGGTAGAAGATGAGACTGAACAAAATACCAGTGAGATTTTAAATTTTGGTATGCTGACTAAACAAATGAATAATGAAACAAAGAAACAAACCAACATACCCTAAAATTTTACACAAAAAGATCCTAACAGTAGGGGCTGTTTGGAGCTAGATAAATATTTTTTCTGAACCTTAATTCATGAAAATGGGGTTTAAATTAAATCAAAATCATCGAAGACCATGAAAACATAAAAACCCCTTGAATTTAAAATTATTTATTTTTACTAATAATTCAAATTCTCCACAGGTATTGATTAACCATTTTCAAAGTCTTCATATTTTAACTTCACACCGTTCAAAAAAGTTACATTCTTTTCCTCTGTTCTTATCCAAAGACTAGCTATATAAACTTGTTTTTTATTATGCAAACATTTTCAAAGCTATGCATACAAATAGCAATAAAAGGTAAGTGAGGCATCTGTAAATTGGTACATAAAAACAAACACAACATGCTTTACATTTTTACTTATCTTGAAATAGATCTTTTTTTAAAATCCATTCTTCCAAACCATAATTACCATGGAAACAGAACAGCAAATTAAACTGAAATAACATGGTTTATGATGTGCACAATAAAATGAAACCTCCCACAATTCAAATAGAATTACAACAATTGCCTAGTACATCTGCATAGAATCTTCAGCTGAACCTTTTAATTTGAGTGAGGCTACCATCTATACTTCAAAGCACAGTGGGGAAAAAATAAGATAATTATAGAAGTGGTTCAAGAAATATACGTCTCTCTATAATCTCAATTATACAGAGAATTCAGGGAAAGTATTATTTGTCTTAAATTATCTAAATAATTATCTCAATTATCCATTTGGCTTTGGATGTATAGATACAATTTTACGGTCTTAACTACTAAAATTTATGTAGGAACATTCTCTTTATTGTAAGATCAATAAAATGTAGAAATTGAAAGGAAAGACTACATTATGAAGTAAAGTACTTTTGCTTTAAATCATCTTTATATCTAAGTTGTTCTTCTAGAATACAGCTATTCAAATACTTCATAAAACCACCTTGCAAAAACACGCTAAGAATATCAATTTAAAAGCTATCTTAAAAATTATTTCAGAAGGCTTTTAATACACTCTCACAAGCCGGTCTGTTCAATTAGCTTTTCCACAGGCCCCATTCTAAGGCCTCTGCCTGCTTTGCCAGGAGTGCAGGACCTGGCTGCTTTGTTGGGGAGCAGAACTCTATCCAACGGGAGTCAGCTTGAGACCTCAGTCAACTCTGCACAGTTTGCAGAGTTGTCCGACTGTACATCCAATCCTGGCCCTCCATTAATTTTATAACCCTCCTTGGGCTGTCGCATAATGTCCTCAGCATGGAACAGGATCCCTGCACAAACTATGCTAATTTACCTGCTTCCAGCCTTGCCTTCTAACACTCCACATAACGCTCCCTTATTCTATGAACGACTCATTATTTCCTGGCCTAGAACTCTTTCGCCTGCTGTGTTTTTCTCCTGATTAAGCAACACCATGGTGCCAAAACTTACTCAACTTACTTTTTTGCTTCTAACCAGCTATTCATTCCTTGACAAGGGATCCTGTAGAGTGATTAAGACAAAACTGACTTTGTGGTTTTTTAGTATTACAAACTTTTAATTTATTGACTAGATTTGCTTGTGATTACCAAAACCTTTCCAGTACAGGATATAATTTTTAAAGCCGTATATTCAGTTTTAAGTATGAATCGTATATAGAGATAAAGCTCCATTTATTATAAAACTGATTTGCCATTAAAGTTAGTTGTATATTAATAGCTCTGGATACCACTACTCTAAGTGAGAATGTAAATGATCCTTAAACTTCAAAACTCTAACTTAAAAAACTTTTAAAACATTTAATACATCCTCACCAAATTTAATTTCATCTCATTCATTAATTTTTTTTTAAGTGCTGAATAACTTTCTTATTGGAAAGTAAATCCTCTGGAATATCCTAAAAGGCTTCACATTTTAAGTGGATGAGCATGAAAATTTTCTTATCACTTCTAACAGGAGTGAAAAACAACAACAAAAACTGAGTCACCTCCAAGTGGATAAAAGATTATTTTAATAATACAGTATACAAATCTTCCTCAGGTAAAAGCAAGAAGCGGCTAAAAATTAGACTACAGACTTAAAAATTTTGTGGAACGAACGTTATCTTTATATACCTTTACCTAAAAGCCTTTTCCTTTCTAAAATAGCTTAATATGACCTTATTGCATTAACCATTGATATGTAAATATGACTATGTATTTTTTAAAATTATTTTCTGCCTAATCAGTACACACAGCTTTCACTATTTGACTTCACTGAGCCGTGCTGTGAGGGAAGGAAAGCACATTGCCTTTTTCACTTGCTAAAATTAATAGATATGTGCTTTACTGTTCTCCACTGGTGAGTTCACAGTGTCCTTGCCTCTCAACAACTCTTTCCCCATAGTGGGTTTTACATGGTAATAATTTATTCAGAACATTTGAAATGCTGTTTCTTTTAAAAAAATCAGGTCACTGGAGAACACTGAAATCAGACAAGCCATTAAAACAAATTTAATGAAACTTTCAACAAATCAGACTGGCAGGACACAAGGCTTTGCAGCAGGAATAGTCACCCAAACTGCTTATTAAGATAGTCTCCTGCTGAGCATTTTACCTCTTATGCTGCTCTCTGTGTCCCCTACTGTCTTGTTTTCGTTAGGCATGTTTAACACATTCCCTACTGCCTGGCAAAGAGAAAAGGGAGCAATCCAAACAATAAAAACACTCTTTAAAAATAGTAAAAAGCAGAGTAGCTGTCTTTCTGTTTAAATAACAACACCTAGTACCTTCATCCAAGGCTTTCAAAGTTATTCCCAACAAGCAAGAATAGGAAACAGTGTTATGCATCTAATGGGCACTCAACACAGACCAGTGACTAAGATACACTGGAAGATCCTTTGTAACACAGAGGCCTGCTTTCTCCTACAATGAGAAACTATACAGATGGGGTGGTGAGTTGACCCATGGAGAAATGAATCCATAGTGTAGGGAAGCACTTTGTAAAGTGTTCATTCTATATTAGAAAATACATTCTTACCCTCAAATCAAGATTAGGCCCCTTTGGACAGATTTTCAGTTATACTGGCCGGTCAACGTGGGCACGCTCACCAGAGTACCGGGCCCTGGTGGCGCAGTGCCCGCTTTCATCCTCCCCACACTGCTTTTGTGCTGCTGCTCCCACCCCATCACAGCACCCCACGCACGGTGCTTGTTTTGGGTAGCAGCCAGTCTTCCCTTATTCCCTTCCCTAACCACCTGAAGAGGAGTTATTACTTTAGCGCTTCTGAATGCTTTCTGTTTCTTACATCAGTTTAGAATATATCCCTCTAATACGTACAGGGCTGGGGCGGTGAAAGTGGGAGAGAGCTGTACTACACCCGCAAGAATGCTGAGCAGACATTTTTAGTACGGCCCCTGGATTTATGGATTTATCTACCTGTAGAACTGGACCGCTTAGTTACAAAGATAAGCCCGGCATCACTCCTCCCCAACAGGACTACCTTTTGAGGAAATGTCAGATTCAGCCATTTGTTTATCCACCAAAATAATATACTTTTTAGGTACTGTGAGTTGTTGGAGCAGTATTAACATTATTATAAATACTAACAATTTTGTTGGTAATAATAACATCAATGATAATGGCTAACATTTAGGGGACTATATATTTTACATGGAACTATGTTTTCTCCTATAATCCTCAGAAAACCCCTATAACTATTATCTGTATCTGTCAGATGGGAAAACAAAGGTTAAGTGAATTTCCCGAAGTTGCAAATATTAATTATATTTTATGAAAACAATATGTAAAGTTTTCATGCTAAGTATTATGAGCTTCAAAGCAAAAGTTGTATTGAAGTTGGGTCTGGACTTACTAATTTGCCGTTTCTAAGCACCATGGAATGTTAATAAATCAAATAAGTTTGGGGAATGTTGCACATCACACCTGTTCCTGGAAACTCACAATGTAATTAGCAATATTAATGACTTTGAGAAATCCTGTAGAAAAGAAACTTGTTTGTCTTGCTGAGCATTTTCCAAGTATGGGAAAATGGTGAAAGAACTCCGGAGACAGCTCTGACTCCATAAATACTTTACTAAAGTTGAAGAAATTAGCCAATTTTATGGCTGATGTATTTACTTAAATTTTCAACTAAGACATTTTAAAGAGCCTGGGGATAATGAGGGCAGCAGATAGTGATTTTCCACACTCTTCTTTTCACACAGAAAAGAGCTCTCTTACACATTCATAGATTCTTTCCTATGAAATGACCACAGTTTTTCACCACTGCCGGAGTGTCAATATAAAGTGTATATATATTTGAAGTTAAGTCAGACATGCTATCTTCCTATATTTTGACGTAAAAAATAAGATTACTTATTTGTATATTTTGTATACCACATCAGGTTCTAAGAAGGATGTGAAGTGACGAAAACTCATTTTAACACTCTACCCATTTCACTGTTATACTTTGAAAGCTATTGGCAACACAGAATTTCATATAAAAAACGGTATATCTAGACTATTGAATTATCACCATAAAATAAATGTTAAACAACTGAAGAGAAAGTATATAAAATTATAATTTGAATTGTTTAAAAATAAATGTCACTTAAATGTCTGTACATTTATGTCCTTATGTAATGGTGTCAGCATACCAATCTTCATTTTTTCCCTTATTTTTTTGGCTCTGATAGGCATACCTTCCTATTTCTTTGTAGGTATTTTGGTTAGCCCATGCTGATTTTCCAATGGCATGAAGTTTTGCAAGATCATTTCGGAGCCTTTCATTCTCATATTCCAGTTTGTTAATAGATGTATGCCTTGCATGTTCCCTGTTAGTGAAGTCCATACTCTAGAGAATAAAATAAACTATCATTGAAAAAATTGTTACTTACAAGTGACGCATGTTTTCTGTGCGTTTGGACACACGTTGGAAAGACCCTTTAATTTGAGTCAAGTGATGTCGCTCTACTCCTGTGTGCCTCCTAAATGCCTCTTCTCACCCCCGCCTTCTCACAACACAGGTACTCAGGGACAGCTGCCACTGAACACATCCCAGTAAAAGGGGTGCACTCACTACTGCCCACGCTCCAGTACAGAAAAGGCTCACTCCACGCATTACCGTTCTCTGCAGCTAGAAGAAATTGGCTAGATAAAGGAGTTTTTGTGTTTATAGGGTATGCCTTCTAGTGCTGATTAATAATGGAACCAGAATTAACATAGCTTTCAATTTTAAAAGATTTTTTTCTGATTAAAACAATACGTGTCATTATAGAAAATCACACATCAATTCCCCACTGTTGGGTGATGCAACAAATTATATACTAAATCCATGTAGACTGCGATATGATTCTGGACCATTCTATACCAAGATCATTAGATCCTGGTTGAGAGCGTGCCAATACCACACAGTTTTGAGCAATGTAGCTACATGATAAAGTTTTACTCTCTAGTACGGGCAACCCAATTTTAATGTCTTCATAAAAGAATAAGCAGCATATTTAAATCACAAAATGAGAGGTTTAGAGCAAGAAGAAAGATTCCTGATGCAGTTTTAGTTAAATGCTGTAAGAAGTTTTTTAGGGAGAGTCTAAACTTTTTTTTTTTTTTTGCGGTGCACGGGCCTCTCACTGTTGTGGCCTCTCCCGTTGCGGAGCAACAGGCTCCGGACGCGCAGGCTCAGCGGCCATGGCTCAGGGCCCCAGCCGCTCCATGGCATGTGGGATCTTCCCGGACCGGGGCACAAACCCATGTCCCCTGCATCGGCAGGTGGACTCTCAACCACTGCGCCACCAGGGAAGCCCTAAACTTTTTTCTCACAAAATTTTAAAAAACAGGATATATACTCACATGAAAACTCATGAAAATGCTTTAAATGACCCCATGTAGTCCTTTATAGTGTTATGATTCGAATACCCATAAATTATGTAGTTGCTGATTAAACAATAGCTCTCTGCTTTCAGAAGGATAATATTTTAGCACAAAAAGCATGACATGAGTAAAATATCTTTTGAAGCTACAAATGTCTATGTTTCAAAGCTCATAAGACTATAGCTGATTATGGCTTAGAACTTTCATTTATAAGTTTCTAAATTTAAGGCTTTGAGTGCCATTTCATATGGGCTGCCATGCCATAAAGTCATTCAAAAATTTTTGACTAATTGCACATTTAAAATTATTCATATACTATCATATTAGTATCAACATTGATAAGTATAGAAATATATATTAGGCATTTAAAATGTTTACCTATTTGTCTTATTTTTTGCTTCACAGGCAAAGTCTGTTTATTAAAATTTTTGTTTACTGCCTAATGTATTATAGAAGTTTATGAATTTTAGAAAGATCTTACTTTTGAATGAAAAAAAAAGTGCTCCAGGAGATCAAGTGTCCTCAAAACAGTACAGCAAGGGTTATATGCTTATATGTCTATTGACCAAGATGCCCTTTGGGAAAGAAGGGCCATTCAAGGTATTTCTCTGCTTGTTAGGCCCTTGCCTTTAGTATATCTCAACTTTGCTCATTTGAGATACACTGCTGCATATAAAAGAGTAATCTATAATCTGCTTTAAAAGAGAAAGGATTGTTTATTCTAAAATTAGAGCAGATTTGTGATAAACATAAAGGAGGCAGATCTTATAAAATTTGTACGCATAAGGAGAATACTCATACGCACAGATCTGTTTAAAAAAGATCTTGGAAAAGATTCAAAATTTTACTCCTAAAAAGACATCTACTGGTCAAAATATATAATTCTTGATGGTCTGCTGCTCTGTTACAATTTTATTCAAAAATTTTCTATAAAATTAGATTCCATCTGTGACTCTTTGGCCCAGTGTTAGTTTAAAGTAATTAAGAATGATAGTAATGATTTTTTAAAAAACTCAGAATTTTCTAAATGCACCAAAATTAAATGTGGTGTGAGCATGACCTGAAAGAATTACACAGGTAATGTATCTACACGATTTGTATTTAAAAGTGTTTTCCAGTTTCCTGGACAACATTTTGGGGCTCTCTCGTTTTATTTTTTTCCAAAATACTTTTCTAGGGATTTCAGAAATATATCCTCCACTAGATGGTTATCATGCATTGATTAAACTTTACCTCTGTACTGCTGATCAGTTCTTTTACAGGCCCATTATCTCAATTTCTTGTTTTTTTCCTCCCAAATTTTACGGTTTCATAGTTTTTTTCTTTCGACTTTTTTTCTTGAAATGGAAAAACCTGCTGGTGCCTGTTTACTTGAACTCACCGGCTCAAGGCCAGTTGAGGTGCTGAACCGTCTGAATGATAGTACTTTGTATGTGCACTTTTTCTCTTAAATTCATGTGTATTCTACAATAGTAATTAGGCTAACAAAGTACTTCTACAGAAGGACTGGCTTTAATCATGTTAATTTAAGGTTACTATATTAATTTTTAGTATATAAATGGATTTTTAGATGCTTATGAGGGTACTAATTTTTTATGCTGTTATTTTGTTTAGCAAACTTTATGGATAGTGAAAGGCAAATTAGTCTTAAAAATTACCATAAATTCTGAGTTCTGATTAAATCTAACTGGATTACACCTTCATTAAATAAAAGAAAATTTAACAAATACAAATATAGGTCTAAATAAATATGGAATCACAAAAATCTATCATGATAAAATTGATTCTTCATAATTTACCCAGGAGCAGAATAAAGATAAACCCCTCACTTTTCTCCATACAGTCAAGTTTTTGCACAAAAAACCTCTTGCTAGTACTGTTCCTATTCTAAGTGTCTCACTGAGACCGGAGGACAACTTACATACCAGGTGGATAGTCCCAACAGTAAATTCTCCAGAGGAAAATGGGGGTGGTCACAGCCCCAGGTATGCAATAGGTTAGAACTGAGTGCAGGGCTGCTGTTCCTACCTGGGTAGGTCCTACCACTGGGTGGGTGTCATTTTTCAACCTTTTTTTCCCCTAAGTGTAAATAATCAGGGAGTTTCACAATTAATTAAGCAGAAAAGTTCTCAAAGCTCTAGTTATTCAGAAATGACCTACCTTTATATCAGTAATTCCATTTGTCTAGGAAGGAAAAAATAATTGTTATTTTAATATTATACAAATACTACATATTTTAGAAGATCTAAAAATAATGATGTAAATATTATGTTTCTTATTGCATGAGGTAAAGTTTCAGCACAAATTATTTAATTGTATGTTTACTTATTAATTTTAGTGATTTCAGAGCAAATTAACTATCTAATTATGGGATTTTAACATATAGCAGATATGAGTTTTCTTTATTTAATCTTTAAACAGATAAGTGCTAAATAGGTGACAATAGATTATAAAGGCTTAAAGAGCCGAGTCATATTGAATTCTTTTTTATTATTCAATAGACACAAGATTTTTCTCTTTGGGCAGTGGCTTGACTATTTCAATTATCAAAGTCAATTCCAAATCTTCATATATAAAAAATGGAGAGCAATTATAAAGTCAACTTCCTATGAGGGGAATGTGTTCAAGATGGCATAGTAGGAAGATCCTGAACTCACCTTGTCCTAGGGGCACACCAAAATTACAACTACTTATAGAGCAACTACCTATGAGAACAACCTGAAGACTAGCAGAGAAGATTTTCCATGACTAAAGTTATAAAGAAAGAACCACAACGAGACGGGTAGAAGGGGTGGAGACACAGTATGGTCAGGACCCACATTCCTGGATCAGCAACTTTCAAATTGGAAGAATATCATAATTGCAGAAGTCCTCCCCAAGGAGCAAGGGATCTGAGCCCCACATCAGGCTCCCCAGACTGGGGGTCCTGTACCAGGAAGATGAGCCCCTAGGATGTCTGGCTTTGAATACCAGCAGGACTTATGTTAAGCCAGAGGGCTGTAGAGAACAGAGACTCTGCTCTTCAAGAAAACACACAAAATTTCTCATGCTCCAAGTCTCAGCACAGAGGCAGAGTTTGAAAGGATCCGGGATCAGATAAACTTGCTAATCTTGGAGAGCCTCCTGGAACGGCAGGAGGCAACTAGGACTCCCCTGGGGATGATGATACAGGTGGCAGCCATTCTTGGGAGCTCGTTCTACCACATGGATACCAGCACTGGCAAGCGCCATTTTGGAGATCTCCCTCTAGCCTCTTAGTGCCAGGGGGTTACCTGCCCACCAGCTGGATGGCATCAGTCCCAGGACTTCATGGGCTGCACATCCAGCTGTGCCAGGACATGGCCCCACCTATCAGAGGTCTGGAACCAGCCTCAGGCCCCACAGGCCCCATGGTCAGCTATGCTGGGGCCCAACTCCACCCACCTGTGGGCCAGCATTCACCACATGAGGCAAAGCCTGGCAGCCACCCTCGCAAGGGCCCAGCCCTGCCAACCAGTGTGCCCACAGTAGTTAGCCATGCCATAAGAGAAGGGTTCATGCAGCCCACATATGAGGCATCCCAAGAGCACACAACTCTGGTGAATAGAGGGGAGTGTTCTGCTGGGCCCCATAGGACATCTCCTACATAAAGCCACTTCTCCAAAATCAGGAATCATAATCAACCTACCTACTATGAAGAAATAAAAACAGAAAATTAGGCAAAACAAGGTGAGAGAGATATATATTCCATATGTAGAAGAGGTAGGTGAAGGGAGATAAGCAATCTACCCAATAAAGAGTTCAAGGCAATGATTTTAAAGATGCTCAACGAGCTCAGGAGAAGAATGGATGAACACAGTGATAAGTTTAACAAAGAGTTAGAAAATACAAAGAAGAACCAAAAAGAGCTGAAGAATACAATAACTGAAAAAATACACTAGAAGGGATCAATAGGAGATTAGATGATAGAGAGGAATGGGCCAGTGAACTGGAAGACAGTAGTGGAAATCACCCAACCTGAACAGAAAAAAGAAAAAATAATTTTAAAAAATGAGGACAGTTTAAGATACCTTTGGGACAACATCAAGGATACTAATATTCACATTATAGGGGTCGCAGAAGGAGAAGGGAGAGGGAAAGGAGCAGAGAACTTACTGGAGGAAATAATAGCTGTAAATCTCCCTAACCTGGGGAAGGAAACAGACATCTAGGTCCAGGAAGCATAGAGAGTCCCAAATAAGATGAACCCAAAGAGGCCTTCACCAAGACACATTATAATTAAAATGGAAAAAAATTAAGGTAAAGAGAATCTTAAAAGCAGTAAGAGAAAGCAACTAGTTACATACAAGGGAACTCCGAAAGACTGTCAGCTGACTTTTCAGCAGAAACTTTGCAGTCCATCAGAGGATGGCATGATATATTTAAAGTGATGAAAGGGAAAAGCCTACAACCAAGAATACTCTACCCAGTAAGGCTATTATTAAGATTTGAAGGAGAGACAAAGCTTTTAGCAAAAGCTATAAGTGTTCAGCACCACTAAACCGGATTTACAGGAAATGTTACAGGGACTTCCTTAAGCAGAAAAGAAAAGGTCACTACTAGAAATATGAAAATTAGGAAAGGAAAAACTCTCATTGGTAAAGGCAAACATACAGAAGGTAGTAAAGCTAGTAGAAGGTTAAAAGACAAAAGTATTAAAATCATCTATATCTATAGTAAATAGTTAAGGAATACACAAAACAAAGAGATATAAAACATGACCTCAAAAACATTAAACATGAGTGGGGAGTAAAAATGTAGAGTTGTCAAAATGCATCTGAACTTAAGAAATCATCATAAACATAGTCATCAAATCACAAGGAAAAAAGCAAAAGAAGAAGAAAAGAACAAAAAAGAACTATGAAAACAATGAACAAGATGGCAGTAAGCACATAATTATTAATAATTACTTTAAATATAAGTGGCCCAAACACTCCAATCAAAAGACACAGAGTGGCTTAACAGATTAAAAAACAAGACCCATATATATGCTGCCTACAAGAGACACACTTAGATCTAAAGACACAAACAGACTGAAAGCGAGGGGATGGAAAAAGGTATTTTATGCAAGTGGAAATGAAAAGAAAGTTGGGGTAGCAATACTATCAGACAAAATAGACTTTAAAACAAAGACTATAACGAGCCAAAGAAGGACATAGCATAATGACAAAGGGATCAATTCAAGAAAAAGATATAACAATTGTAAATATATATGCACCCAACATGGGAGCACCTAAATACACAAGCAAATATTAACAAACATAAAAGGAGAAAGTGAAAGTAATACAATAATAGTAGGGGACTATAACAACCTACTTACATCAATGGACTCATCATCCAGATAGAAAATCAATAAGGAAATACTGCCCATAAATGACACACTAGAGCAGTTAGAATTAATAGATACATACAAAACATTTCATCCCAAACCAGCAGAATACACATTCTTTTCAAGTGCACATGGAAAATTCTCTAGAATATATCACATGCTAGGCCAGAAACAAGTCTCAATACATTTAAGAAAATTGAAATTATATCAAGCATCTTTTTTGACTACAATACTATAAGACTAGAAATAACTAAACGGAAAATTGTAAAAACAAAACAAAACAAAACAAAACATGCTGTTAAACAACAAATTGGTCACTGAAGAAATAAAGAGAAAATACAAATATCTGGAGACAAATGAAAATGGAAACACAATTCGAAATCTATGGGAATGAAGCAAAAGCAGTTCCAAGAGAGAAGTTTATAGTGATACCAGCCTACCTCAGGAAACAATAAAAATCTCAAATAATCTAACCTTGCACCTAAAGAAACTAGAAAAAGAAGAATAAACAAAACCCACACTTAGCAGAAGGAAAGAAATCATAAGATCAGAGCATAAATAGATGAATTAGAAGCTAAAAAAATAGAAAACATTAATGACACTAAGAGCTGCTCCTTTTAAAAGATAAAAAATTGATAAACTTTTTAAAAGATAAAAAATTGATAAACTTTTAAAATGAGTCAGACTCATAAAGAAAAAAAAGAAATACAGCCCAAATAAATAAAATCAGAAATGAAAATGGAGAAATTACAACTGACACCACAGAAACACCAAGGATTGTAAAAGATTATTATGAATAATTATACACCAATAAAATGGACAACCAAGAGGAATGGATAAATTTTTAGAAATGTACAATCTTCCAAAACTGAATCAAGAAGTAGAAAATATGAACAGACATTACCAGTCATGAAATTGAAGCAGTAATCAAAAAACTCCCGATAAATAAAAGTTAAGGATCAGACAACTTCATGGGTTAATTCTACCAAACATTTAAAGAAGAGTTAATGCTGATCCTTT
The DNA here is from genome assembly GCF_039906515.1 of Pseudorca crassidens. Classification (NCBI taxonomy): domain Eukaryota; kingdom Metazoa; phylum Chordata; class Mammalia; order Artiodactyla; family Delphinidae; genus Pseudorca; species Pseudorca crassidens. The sequence goes on along the minus strand of NC_090304.1, from coordinate 70,111,340 downwards.
TCAAACTATTCCAAAATATTGAGGGGGAAGGAATGCTTCTGAACTCATTCTGTGAGGGAGGCCAGCATCAGATTGATGCTGAAACCAAACAAAGACAGCATACACATACACATACACACACACACACACACACACACACACACACAAACACACACACCCCACAGGCCAATATCACTGCTGAACATAGATGCAAAAGTCCTCAACAAAATACCAGCAAATCTAGCTCAACAACACTTTAGAAAGATCATACACCGTGATCAAGTGGGATTTATCCCAGGGATGCATGGATGGTTCAATATCTGCAAATCAATCAATTTGATACACCACAGTAACAAATTGAAGAATAAAAGTCGTGTGATCATCACAATAGATACAGATAAAGCTTTTGACAAAATTCAACATCCATTTATGATAAAAGCTCTCCAGAAAGTGGGCATAGAGGGAACATACCTCAACATAATAGAGGCCCTATATGACAAACCCACAGTTAACATCATACTCAACAGTGAAAAGCTGAAAGCAATTCCTCTAAGATCAATACCCACTCTTGCCACTTATTTAAGATAGTACTGGAAGTCCTAGCCACAGTAATGAGACAAGAAAAACAAATAAAAGGATTTCAAATCGGAAAAGAAGAAGTAAAACTGTCACTGTTTGTAGATGACACGAAATGATATATAGAAAACCCTCAAGATGCCACCAAAAAACTATTAGATGTAATAAATGAATTCAATAAGTTTCAGGATACAAAATTAATATACAGAAATCCTTTGCATTCCTATACACTAATAATGAACTATCAGAAAGAGAAATTAAAAAAAAATTCCCATTTATAATCACATTAAAAAAATAAAATACCTAGGAATAAATCGACCTAAGGAGGTGAAAGACCTATACCTGGAAAACTATAAGACACTGATGAAAGAAATTGAAGATGACTGAAACAAATGGAAAGATATACTGTGCCCATAAGTTGGAAGAATTAATATTGTTAAAATGACCCTTTTCCCCAAGGCAATCTACAGATTCAATGCAATCCCTTTCAAAATACCAACTGTATTTTTCACAGCACTAGAAGAAATAATTCTAAAACTTGTTTAGAAATGCAAAAGACCTTGAATAACCAAAAAATATCTTGAGAATGGAGAACAAAGCTGGATATATCATGCTCCCTGACTTTAGACTATACTACAAAGCTACTGTAATCAAAATTGTATGGCACTGGCACAAAAATAGTACATTGATCAATGGAACAGACTAGAGAGCCCAGAAATAAATCCACACTTATATGGTCATTAATCTACAACAAAGGAGGCAAGAATATACAATGGGAAAAAGTCTCTTCAATAAATGGTGTTGGGAAAACTGGACAGCTACATGCAGAAGAATCAAACTGGACTACTCTCACACCATTCACAAAATAAACACAGAATGGATTAAAGATTTAAATGTAAGACCTGAAACCAAAGAACTCCTAGAAGGAAACATAGGCAGTATACTCATTTACACTGGTCTTAGTAATATAGTTTTTGGATCTGTCTCCTCAGGCAAGGGAAACAAAAGCAAAAATAAACAAGTGTGTTTACATCAAACTAAAAAGCTTTTGCACAGGGAATGAAACTATAAACAAAATGAAAAGGCAGCTTAACAAATGGGAGAAGATATTTGTAAATGATACATCTGATAAGGGGTTAATATCCAAAATATATAAAGAACTGATACAACTCAACATCAAAAAATAAAACTGATTAAAAAATGTGGATGTCAATAGACATACAGATGACTAAAAGACATGAAAAGATGCTCAACATCACTAATCATCAAGGAAATGCAAATCAAAACCACAATGTGATTATCTGTTAACACCTGTTAGAAAGGCTATCATAAAAAAGACAGAAAATAACAAGTGTTGGTGAGGATGTGGAGAAAAGCAATGTTCGTGCCCTACTGGTGGGAATATAAATTGGTACAGCCTCTAAGGAAAAAAATATGGAGGTTCCTCAAAAAATTAAAAACAGAGCTGTCATATGATCCAGCAATTTCACATCTGGGTATTTACCTAAAGAAAATAAAAACACTAATTCAATAGCTAAGATACGGAAACAACCTAAATGTCCATCAATAGACAAATGGATAAAGACGATGTGGTGTATATATACAATGGAATATCATTCAGCCATAATTAAAAAAAAAATGAAATCTTGCTATTTGGGACAACAAGTGGATCTAGTGGATGGATCTAGAGGCTATTATGCTAAGTGAAATAAGTCAGACTGAGAAGGACAAATACCATATAATCTCACTTATACGTGGAATCTAAAAAACAAAACAAAACAGACTCAAGGATACACAGAACAAACTGATGGTTGCCAGAGTGGAGGGCGTAAGGGTGGATGGGTGAAATAAGTGAAGGGGATTAAGAGGTACAAATCTCCAGGTATAAAATAAGCAATGGGATGTACTAAACAGCATATGGAATATGGTCAATAATACTGAAATAACTTTATATGGGACAGATGGTTACTAGACTATTGTGGTCATTTCATAATATATGCAAATGTTAAATCACTATGAGGCACACCTGAAACCAACATATTTTATGTCAAGTATATTTCAATTAAAATAACCTTCCTATATGAAGTAAAATGTTACATAAAATATATATGATTAAATGCTATTTTAATAAGATCACATTGAAGGCTATACATCAATGGCATTCCATTTTATGATAGCCCATTAACAAATCTTTAGACATATATATTATATGTGTGTATATATATATATATATATATATATATATATAATATATATGTGCTAAGTTCTCCAGATGTAATCAAATATCAAAAAGTGACTCTGCCTTTATGGAAAATATAATAAAATTGAGTAGGCTAAATTAACATGTATGAAAAAATAGTAAATAATATAGATATGGTATAATTATGTGTTAAATTATGTTGCACAAAGTAGGAACTCAAATGTTTTCTGAATCAATGAATGTCAACAATTATTGGGATTGAGATCATCCAGAAAGTGAGATAAGACAAGGCTTCAGTGATCTTTTTAATGATATTAGAAATGATTTTCATGATAACTTATTCATGCTTCTTAGACTACAGGTGAGTCCCATAAATCCGCAAGTATTCATTGAGCCCTACATTATACCAAACCCTATATGAAGAAAAAGTATAAAACATAGTCCACTTCTTCCCTCAAGAAGTCTATGATTGATGAGACAAAACATACCCATACTAAACAATTAAAAAAATAAAAGAAGACAATTCTAAACTTAGTGCTAAACTGTTATAACTAAGTGCTAAAGAAAGTCAAAGACAGGAGAACAAAATGGGCCCTAGAGTAATGGGAAATGAATTCATGGAGGAAATAAAATTTAATCTAGTCCCTTAAGGGACTGGTAGGATTTTTTTTTTTTTTTTTGCAGTACGCGGGCCTCTGACTGTTGTGGCCTCTCGCATTGCAGAACACAGGCTCCGGACGCACAGGCTCAGTGGCCATGGCTCAACGGGCCCAGCTGCTCCGCGGCACGTGGGATCCTCCTGGACCGGGGCACGAACCCGTGTCCCCTGCATCGGCAGGTGGACTCTCAACCACTGCGCCACCAGGGAAGCCCGGGACTGGTAGGATTTAATAAAGAAAAGGGTATGTCTTTATTCTCGTAAAGTAAAGGAAAGGTGGAGGACATATAATAGGTTAATTGATTCATCATTCACTCATTCATTTATTCATTCACTCATCCAACAGAAGATTTTTTCAGTGCCTCCTATATTCAGGCACTATAGTAAGTGCTGAGGTACAATGGTAAACTAGGACCATAACTGCCCTCAGTGAGCCTACTGGTAAGGGGATGGGTAGCTGACAAGAAACAGGTAATTTTAATATTGCGGTATGATAGGTGTTAAGTAAAGGATGCTATGATGGCTTCGAGGAGGGACTCTTAACAGAGGAAAATCGGGGAAGATTTCGTATAACACGTAAAATTTATGTGGAGAGACTTGAAACACTGATAGGGCATGGCCATGTGAAGTAGGGAAAGGGGATTTTTAGGGAGAAGGAAAAGCATGTGCAAAGGCCTGGTAATAAGAAAGAACATGAGAAATGAGCATCACACACACAGATGAGAATAAGCTACTCTAGCTATAGTGGAGGCTTTGTGTAAGTCACTACAGGGAAACAAAGTGGGTGAGCCAGATTAAGGAAGCCGTGGAATGTGAAGAGTTCTGACTTCCTATGGGAAATTGAGCACATGTTCTACAAGGAAAGCTTATGTAAAGAAAGCATATCTGGTCTGAGAAGTGCCCAACTTGGAAGCCATTCTATGATCCAGAAGAGATAACTGACGTTATCTCTATCCTTTAAGAGAAAGTACACAGCCAGAGAAGCAGAGGGCCAAGGCCAAATCTGAAGGATGAGCAGAGGAAGAAGGGTGAGGAGCCAGTGGAGAAAACAGAAGAAACAGAACCACGGGATATAATAACAGTTAATATCATGCACTTGGAGTTATCAAGCTATGTGATCTTGGGCAAATTACTTACAAGCTATGTGATCTTGGGCAAATTACTTAAAAACTTAAAGATTTCATTTCTTTTTCCGTGAAATGGGGATAATAATACCTACCATACACACACGGTATGAGGATGTAGACACTAATGTACGTAAAGTATTCGGCAGAGGGCAAGGCATGTAGTAAACACCCAATGAACAGCAGCTCTTTGTTGTTATACAGTTCTACCAGTCTCCCTGACTTTTTATCTCTAGTCTCTGTACATTATATTACCTTATCATGACTCATTCCCACCACTCTGTCTGGCTAATTATTCCTCAGATGCCTTTTCTGACTCCCAATACTGGGTTAGGTAATCCCTATACAGCCCCCTGCACTCTGCAATTTCCTATCACTCTTTAGCATAACTATCTAGTTAATTGTCTGTATCCACTAATGTATGTCTCCTTCCACTAATATTAAGCTCCATGAATTCAAGGATGTAGTCTGACTTACAATCCTAACATACTGCCTGACACATAGCAGACATTCAATAAGTATTTATAGAATGAATGAAAACATTCTGTGGTGACTGTGGCATGCGATAAATACAGAACAGAATAGAGAACCCAGAAATAAACCCGTACATGTACAGTCAACTAATCTTTGACAAGGGCACCAAGAACACACAATGGGGAAAGGATGGTCTTTTCAATAAGTGTTGTTGGGAAAACTAGACGTTCACAAGCAAACAAATGAAACTAGACCTCTATCGTAGACTACTCACAAAAACTAACTCAAAATAGATTAAAGACTTAAATGTAAGACCTGAAGCTGTAAAACTCCTAGAAGAAAACACAAGGGAAATAGCTGTTTAACATGGTCCCTGGCAATGATATTTTGGATATAACACCAAAAGCACAGGCAACAAAAGCAAAAATATACAAGTGGGACTACACCAAACTGAAAAGCTTCCTGCACAGCAAAGGAAACAATCGACAGAGTGAAGAGGCAACCTATGGAATGGGAGAAAATATTTGCCAACCATTTATCTGAAAAGGGGTTAATTTCCACAATATATAACAAACTCATTCAACTTAACAGCAAAAATACGAACAATAAAAATTGGGCAAAGGGCCTGAATAGACATTTTTCTAAAGAAGACATACAAATGGCAAGAGACACATGAAAAGTTATTAACATCACTAATCATCAAGGAAATGCAAATCGAAACCGCAATGAGATATCACCTCACACCTGTTAGGATGGCTAGTATCAAAATGGCAAAAGATAACAAGTGTTGGTGAGAATGTGGAGCAAAGAGAACTCTTGTACACTGCTGATGGGAATGTAAAGTGGAGAAGCCACTCTGGAAAACTGGTCGGAGGTTCCTGAAAAAATTAAAAATAGAACTAACATATGACCCAGCAATCCCACATCTGGGTATATATCTAAAGGAAATGAAATCAGTATTTTGAAGAGATATCTGCACTCCCATGTTCATTGCAGCATTGTTCACAATAGCTAAAATATGGAAACAACCTAAGTATCTATGAATGGATGAATGGACACAGAAAATTCCACATAATGGAATATTATTCAGCCATAAAAAGAAGGAAATCCTGCCATTTGTGACAACATGGGTGAATCTGGAGGACATTATGCTAAGTGACATGATCCAGACAGAGAAAAACAAATGCTGTATGATTGCAGTTATATGTGGAAATTCTTTAAAAAGTCAAACTGATAGAAGCAGAGAGTAGAACGGTGGTTGCCAGGGGCTATCTGGGGCGGGGGTGGAATGAGCAGATGTTGAATCAAAGAATACAAACTTTCATTTATAAGGTGAAAAACTTCAGGAGATCCAATGTACAGCATAATGACTATAGTTAATAACACTGTATTGTACATTGGGAATTAGCAAAGAGAGTAGATCTTAAGTGTTCTTACCACGTACACACACAAATGGTAACTATGTGAGTGAAGGATGTGTTAAATAATTTGTGGTAATCATTTCACAATGTATATATATATCAAATCATCACATTGTATACTTCAAATATAAACAATTTTACTTGTCAATTATACCTTAATAAATCTAGGGGGGAACAAAAGAAAGCTTTAAGAAACCAATGTGAAACTGACTAACTTCATTAAAACTTGAGTGCTAACTTCTCTGTGGGATATATACTTTCTAATATTCTTGTTTTGAGGAGTGAGGGAGACTTGGAAGTTGGCATCTTGCTGCATCTCCCCTGTACCATGTTTATTTCTAACCTTTTGCTCCTGAGCCAAGTGAGTGAGGCTCCTGTCAGGGAAAGCTGGTGAAGACTCCTTCCCTCCCTCAGAGCAAGCAGGGCCACGTAACCCAGGAGGGGCTTGGCTGGGTTATATTAGCCCTCTTGGGTGTGCCTGATCGTCCAGTTCTCAGAGACCAAGCCCACTCTATGACTGGCAGAGTGCATTTGAAGAGAAACATATAGGAAAACATTTCACAGCAAAATTGATGGGATGCAGCAAAAGCTATATCCAGAGGAACACAGAGAGCTTTAAAAACCCTTACGATTAAAGAAAAAGATATAAAATTAAGAAATTCAGTATTTATCTTAAGATATTAGACAAAGTACAACAAAACAAATCAGGAAGAGGAAATTAATAGAAGACAGTAATAATGAAATTAGGAAGAATAAATAATAACAAATCCAAAGTCAATACTTTTAATACTAATAAAATAAGCAATGATTCTGTGTGCCGGACTTAAAAAAGAGAGAGAGTTAAACTATACAAACTTAGAATTAAGAAAGGAAACAAATACAGAATATAGAAGAGATGCAAAGAACTTTAGGATATCACTCCCTTTGGTAACAAGGAAACATACTGGAATGGGTAAAGATTTCCTAGAAAAATAAAAATGACCACAAACAACCTAAGAAGAAGTGAAATTTGAATATACCAGGTACCCTGAAAGAGAATAGAAAGGTAATTGAAAATCTACTTCGCTGAAACTTCAGTTACATATATATACATTCTTTTTTATATTCTTTTCCATTATGGTTTATCTTCACTGGTTCAACATCCAGACAGTTTCATAGCTAAGCTCCTTCTAACCTTTAAAGAACTGTAATTCCAATATTATTTAAACCATGCTAGACTGCTCATAAATACGGAAAGCCCCCAATTTATGTTATAAAGCCAGCATAACTGTATAACAAGGAAGACAAAAGAGAACTATATACAAATCTCATTTATACACATACATCTTAATTTCTAAATAAAATATTACCACATAGAATCCAGAAATATATCAAAACTGTTAGAGTATGACTGTGATATGTTGAAGTCCTAACCATTATTAATGCCTTAGAATGGGACTTTACTTGTAAACAGGATCTTTACTGAGGTAATCAAATAAAAAATGAGGTCATTAGGGTGGACCCTAATCCAGTATGACAGGTATTCTATAAAAAAGGGACATGTGGACACCGGGAAAGACATGCACAGAGGGAAGATGATATGAAGAAACAGAAAGAAGATGGCCATGTGAAGACAAAGCATTGGAGTGATGCATCTACAGTCCAAGGATTGCCAAAGATTGTTGGCAAATCACTAGAGGCTATAAACAGGCAAGGATGAATCCTCCCACACAGGTTTCAGAAGGAGCATGGCCCTGTTGACACCTTGATTTTAGACTTCTAGCTTCCAGAACTCTACAACAGTTTCTATTGTTTTAAGCCACCCAGTTTGTGGTACTTTGTTATGACAGCACTAGAAAGTGAATACAATGACCAAGAAGGTTTATTCCAGGAATTCAAAGGTGGATCAATATCAGCAAATCTGTCAATCATAGTCTATTACACAGCAACAAATTAATGGACAAAAACTACATGATGTCACATATGCTGAAAAGGCATTTGATAAAACCGGCGGCAAATCTTAAAAACCCTAATTAGGAATAGAAAGACAAAATAAAGACCATAAGTCAAGAACAAATATTATCCTAAACAGTAAAACTCTAAAACAATTTCATCAATTAGACAAATCTGTCAACAATCACTATTATTATTTAATATTCTCTTGGAAGTGCTAGCAAGTTCAATATGACAAAAATTACTGATATGAACAGGAGAAAGGAAGAGATACAACTATTTTTGTTGAGACAACTGCATATCTCAAAAAACTTAAGAACCTCTAGTAAAATGCCTACTAAAATTAAAAGATAATTTGGCTCTTTTTTCTATATTAGCAGTAAGTTTTTAGATATGGAAAAAGGAAAATATTCCACTTACAACAGTGACAAGAATTATAAAATGCTTGAGAATAAGTTTAAAAAGAAAGGCACAGAATTTATACAAAGATGATTGTAAGGTCTTATTGAAGAGCATAAAATAAGAGATGAAGAAATGGAAAGCCATGCCATATTCTTGGATGGCAAATTTTACTATTATAAAAATGTCAATTCTTTCAAAGATAATATATAAACTTAATTCAACTCCAAATAGAATCCAACAGGAAATTATCAGGAGAAACTGGATTAACTGAGCTTAATATTTATATAAAAATTTAAATCGGATTCCTGTTTTATGTCACACGCAAAAGTGTAATTCAAATGGATTAAAGACTTAGATGAAGAATATAAAGATCTTTGAATAAACTATATGTATTGTCTAGAAGTTGGAAGAACCATGTTACACAAGGAAGGAAATTCAGATGCTATAAACAAAAGGATGTACATGTTTGACAAATAAGAGTTTAAAATTTTTTGTATGATAAAAAGATATCATAAATAAAATTAGAAACAACAAATTTAGAAAAATGCTGTTATAAACTGACAAGAAAAAATTGTCCAAAGAAAATGAGTTTGAGTTTTGCTTGAGAAAAAGGAGCAAAGAATATAATGAATTTATAGTACATTGTCAATAAATACGCAAAAATATGCTCACTGTAGTCAGGGAAATGCAAATTACACTACTATTGAGAGATCACTTTACACCCATCAGACCGACAAAAATATAAAAGAGCAATAACACCTATTATTTCCACTAAGGATGAAAGAAAAGGGTACTCTCATACAGAGACGGCAGAAATATGATTCGACAACAAATATTTTAAAATTAAAACATATTTTGAATCGGCAATTCCATTCTCAGAAAGCTATTCCAAGATGTATGTACAAGGATGTTTTTGACAGTATTGTGTATCTGTGTAAAAATCTAGAAACAGTTATTAATTATGAATGAATTACAGTTGACCCTTGAACAACAGGGGTTTGAACTGTGTGGGCCCACTATACATGGATTTTTTTCCCTAAATACATACCACAGTACTACAAGACCCAGAGTTGGTTGAATCCTCAGATATGGAGGAGGGCTGACTGTAAAGTTATGTACAGACTTTTGACTGCATGGAGTTAGCGCCCCTGACCCCTGCGTTATTCAAGGGTCAACCATAATTCTGAAAAAATAGCTGAATAACTTTTGATCATTCACATCATGGGATATTATTAAGCTACTCTGTACAATCAAATAAGACCTAAACTTGTTGACATAGGATCTGCAAAGGATACAAGACACAGAGAAGTGTGTAAAATCTAATCCATTAAAAAAAAAAAAATTAAAACCCCTAAATAGGTATATGACTACACACACACACAAACATGTATGAAAAAACACAAAATGATACATAGTGAATAGTTAACGTGTTATCTGGTGGATGGGTTAGGAGGTTGCTAGAGAAATGGAGGAAAGGGGAAGGGGAGAAGCAAGAGAAAAAGAGAGACTGCACTAAAATCACTAGTGTGTAAGTTACTCTTCAATTCATTAAAATTTGTATATACCTTACATGAGTATATATACATTTATTTTTTCTAAGAAATTAAGAAAAATAAAAAGGTGTTTCTCTACTGACTTGTAGAGTTGTCCGTGACACATAGTCAAAAGCTAGTTTAGAATAAAGTATATATTACACATGTATTTCTGTAAAACAACACTCAGCTCATCCCTCCTAAGTGTGTACACAAGCAAGGAAAAAGTTATAGAATGCTACACACTAGCTGGTTAGCACTGAATACCTCTGGAGTCCAAACTGGGATTGGGGATAGGAGCAGAGATAATTAGCTTCTTCTTTACACATCTTCACGTGTTTTATTTCTTGAAAAAATGAAAACCAATAAATGAACAAAGCCAAATGCCTACAGGAGCCAGAGTGAAGCAGGCTTAGTGGGGGCTGTGACGAAGCAGAATACACAACGAAAAACATCCAGATTGGGGGCTTCCCTGGTGGCGCAGTGGTTGAGAGTCCACCTGCCGATGCAGGGGACACGGGTTTGGGCCCCGGTCCAGGAAGATCCCACATGCTGCAGAGCGGCTAGGCCCGTGAGCCATGGCCGCTGAGCCTGCGCGTCCGGAGCCTGTGCTCCGCAACGGGAGAGGCCACAACAGTGAGAGGCCCGTGTACCGCCAAAAAAAAAAAAAAAAAAATCCAGATTGAAATGTAAAAAATTAACATAAAAACTATTTATTTGAGAGAGAAAAAGACATAGATGAGGGCAGGATCCTAAATAACGTTTTCGTGTGTCCAGTTTAGAAAAAAAAGTCCTTGTGTTACACAGATTTTCTGTAACAGACAGGGAAATCACACATACTTTACTTTTTATCCATTTATACTCCAATCACAGGACCCATAACAAGGCCCAAAGAAGAATGCAGAATGCTTCTATTCTATGATGCTAGAATACAGACTATTAGGAGAACAAGCACATACTATCACAGAAATATAGTATCATCATAGGCAGAACACGCTTTGACATAAACTGTAGCAATATTTTTTTGGATCTGTCTCCTAAAGCAAAGGAAATAAAAGCAAAAAAAACCCCAAATGAGACCTAATTAAACTTAAAAGCTTTTTCATAACAAAGGAAACCATCAACAAAATGAGAAGACAACCTACTGAATGGGAGAAAATATTTGCAAATGATATGACCAATAAGGGTTAATATCAAAAACAGCTCATACACTCAACATCAAAAAAACAAACAACCCGATCAAAAAATAGGCAGAAGAACTGAATAGACATTTTTCCAACGAGGACATTCAGGTGGCCAACAGTCACATGAAAAAATGCTCAACATTCTTAATCATCAGAGAAATGCAAATTAAAACCACAATGAGATAACACCTCACACCTGTCGGAATGGCTCTCATCAAAAAGAACACAAATAACAAATGTTGTTGAGAATGTGGAGAAAAGGGAACTGTCACACACTGTTGATGGGAATGTAAATTGGTGCAGTCACTGTGGAAAACAGTATGGAGGTTTTTCAGAAAACTAAAAATAGAAATACCATATGACCCAGCAATTTCATTCACGGGTATGTAACTGAGAAAAACAAAAAACACTGATTCAAAAAGATATATGCACCCCAATGTTCACAGCAGCATTATTTACAATTGCCAAGATACAGAAGCAACCTAAGCGTCCACCAACAGATGAATGGATAAAGATGATGTGGTACACACACACACACACACACACACACACACACACACACACAATGGAATACTACTCAGCCATAAAAAAGAATGAAATTTTGCCATGTGCAACAACATGGATGGACTTGGAGGGTATTATGCTAAGTGAAATAAGTCAGAGAAAGACAAATACTGTATGATATCACTTATATGTATAATCTAAAAAATACAACAAACTGGTGAACATAACAAAAAAGAAAGAGATTCACAGATATAGAGATAGGGGTAGGGGATTAAGAGGTACAAACTATCATGTATAAAATAAACTATGAGGATATATTGTATAACACAGGGAATACAGCCAATATTTTATAATAACTATAAATAGTGTATAACCTTTAAAATTGTGAGTCACTATGTAGTATACCTGTAACTTATATAATATTGTAAATCAACTATACTTCAATTAAAAAAGCAAAAATAAAATACTGACAAAAAAAGAAATACAGTATCCTGGCTTAAGAAAGGACCTTGGAAAATGCCCGATCCAACTTCCTCACTTTACAGCTGAGGAATGTGCGGCCAGGTTAAGCACCTGCCGTACTCGATTCCCTCCATTCCCTGCATGGCAGAAAATTATTTTATCTCAGAATTTTCACTCAGAGCAAATAAATGGTAGACAAGTAACAATGGTATTTCATTAGTTCAATAAATAAAATTCTTCTATTTTACATGTAAAAAACCAACCCTCAACTGTTATATTAAACATTTGAAATGAAAGGCACAGAACCTGTTTAAGTTGCCTTGTGTAAACCTGTAAAGACACTGCTTGAAACCACACGGTCAGTCCTCAATCATTCACTGATCCATCCTTTTTATTCAACCAGCATTCACTGAATACTGTCTATACTCCTGACGCTGGGAGGTACTCTTGATACACACATTAGTGAGGCACAGTCTTTGTTCACCATCCAGTGGGGAAGTGATAAGCTATGAAACAAGTTGGACCCAAAATACAAACCAAGTGTAGATGGAATGATTTATTCTGACTGGAGTTTCAGGAGCAGCTTCATCAAGGGGAAAGTTGACACATGAGTCAGGCCATGTAGGGTGTAGGATTCCAGAGGTAACAGCAAGAGCAAAAGCAAGGAAGTAGTGTGTTTGAGGAAATGATCAGAATTGAGCCCAATGAAAGAAAAGAACAAGGGAGAAAACTAGAAATTCACATGTTCTAGCCTGAGGATAAAAGTAAATTCAATCTAAGTGCAAGATAATTTGCCACCCCATCTCCTGCATGCCTGACATGTGGGAAGCATTCAGTAAAGAATGTCTGGGTAAATCCTGACCAACTAAGTAATCTCTCTGTTCAAGTTACTGAATGATTTCAGCATATTACCATGTACCGTCCAGGGTCTAAATCTCCCATCATGCCTTTCAGGTGTGTGATTTCAGTTCTGACAGCTTTATCTCTCTTATCTGAGACCTGAAAGGAGATTAGTAGTTAAAAGTGAATGTAAAATTCATAATAAAAGTTCACAATTCTATGAAAATTAATTTTATTTTGTTAATGTAAATATTTTCAAAGTGTAGTGAAGGGAAACACTTCTTAGGCAGGATCATCATAAATCAGGTATTTTCATTCAGTTCTCAGATCTTCAGCAGGCCCCATTTTACCCTCCTTTTCTAAGGAGGTGCTAAATTGGTGCTAAATTAAAAATAGATACTTACAATAATGATTCATTATACTTTTCTATTCCAAAATTCCATTTCTCACTTCTATTTTTTTATGGTATGCAAATTACCATCAGAAAAATTACAGTTTTAAAAACATGCTTGAATAATAGTGTCCGTTAAATTTGTTCATGACCTGATTAATTTTTACAATACGCAAATATGATTTCATGTTTAATTTTGTTCTTCTTGATACTTCTGCCAAATTTCCTTCTTTTTTGTGACAACTTCATTTTGTCTCCTCATTTATTTTTTTCCCTAATTTCTTCTACTTAAGAGCACTTAGACAGCATTTGCCCTTTTATTTATCTAGGGCTCATTTCCATATAAAACACTTCCCTTAAAAAGGTTTACTTTTGTAAATTACAAAATATATTCTCCTTGACAAAAATCTAAAAATATAGAAGAATATAAAGGTGAAACTAAAAATCATTCATGATCCAACTACCCAGATCACTGTTAACACCTGTAAAAATATCATTTCCTTTACAGGTGCAACCAATGCTATTGTCCTATCTATGCTGTTTTCCTGTATATTATACAAATTAATAACAGTTTAAAGCTTATATTTGGGCAAAGGCAGAATCTTTTCTTGTTTTTACAATACTCAGGATTGAAATAGCCCTGTTATTTATGAAGTAACCCTCATATGGCTAGAAAATTATTGAATGGTGCTCTCAAAAACCCTATTTGGTGGTGAGATGAATTGGGAGATTGGGATTGACATATATACACTGATATGTATAAAATAGCTAACAAATAAGAACTTGCTGTATAAAAATGAATAAATAAAATTTAAAAATCCCTCTATATTTGGGGTAAAAACACTGAGAAACCCTATACTTTCAGTAGCAGGCCACCAGTTTGATGATGAGTATGGGACTGAGGGAATTTCAAAACGAATAGGAGGGGAGGGAGGGAGGGAAGACTTAGAAGTCACTTGCAGTATTTTAACAGTAGAACGTTATAATGGCTGTTTTTCCCCATGAACCAAGCTATGCATTGAGTGCATGTTCAGTAAATATGAAGTAATCTTCGTGTTTCATGTCCATTTTTTAAAACTCTAAAACAAAGGTATGAAATGGGAGTGGGAAGTGTCCAAGAAAAGCTGGAGTAGAAGCTTTTTTTAAGATACAAATGTTAATAGAAGAGAACTATGGAAAACAAATTCAGGAAGAAATCTTTGACCAGAGCATGCTGTGGGAGGTGATCAGAATATGGGTCACTAGAAAATGTTAGCATGAGATTTAAAGAAATTTTCTTGTGCTGTCACTTGTTTCCCTGGTTCTTGTTTGATGACACTTTGCATTATCTCACCAAGGTTTTATGTGACTCCACAAAGCATTTCTGTGCTGTTAGTCTCAGAAACAATACAAGAAATACAACCCTTTTATTAATCAATAAGGAAGGCGACTATTTGCACTGAGCAAGAGTGACCTGGACAGGTGCTTCCTGCCGCTTGCATACCTGTTGTTTCGCCAACATTTTCTCTTTTATTTCTAACTCCATTTTTAACTGTCTCTCCAGAAAGGCAGCTTTCTTCATGATAGTTGCTATAGTGATTTCCTTCTGATGAAGCTCCTCAGTTAGGTCAGAGATTTCATTCCTCATTCTTTCCTGCTCAGAGCTATGGTACTCTTCCTCCTGATAGAGTTGGCTTCTTATCTGCAGCAGATATTTTCCAGAAAATAGTAACAAATCCTTTATACAGCAGCTAAAAGGTTTTATTGGCCATGTTCGGTCTTCCCATCCTATCTTAAAACTTTGCCAGACCTCACTTTACCCTCCTTTTCTGATCAATGCTAAATGAAAAAGATACTTACAATAATGATTCATTGACTTTTTCCTTCCAATTTCAAAATTTTTTTTTCACTTCTATTTTCTATTGTATGTAAGTCATCACCAACTACTGATACCACTTTAATGACGACTTTGACAGGAAGGTGGGGAAAGTATTATCAAGCACTTTTCTCCCAGCTTCATTGAGGTATAATTGCTATACAAAAACTGCACATAGTTCATGGATAAAATTTGGTGAGTTTGGACATATACTTGTGTTACTATCACCAAAATCAAGAAAATAAACGTGACAATTACACCTAAAAGTTTCTTTGTGTCCCTTTGTTGTTTTAATTTTGTGTACGTGTGGTAAGAATACTTAACTCAAGCTCTACCTTCTTAACAAATTTTTAAGTGCACAATACCTTACTGTTTACTGTTGCACTGTGTTGTGCAGCAGACTGTGGAACTCACTCATCTCGTGTAACTTACTTGATACCCATTAAACCACCACTCCGGATTTGGTGCCATGGAAGAGCACTGGACCCACAGCCCAGAGGCTGATGAACCATTTTTTAGGGAGAAAAAAATTGGCTTAGAGAGGTTAGGTGACCTGCTCAAATTCATAAAGCTATTAACTGGCAGAGCTAGGTCTAGAACTTAGGACTGTTGGATCTAAATTCAGTGCTTTTTTGGACTAAATCAGGCTGTACTATTTGCGACTGAACACTATGTTTTTAAGAATCTTGTTACAATAAATTTCAAACTTAAGGTGTCCATCAAAAAGCATCACCTACACTTCTTAAGCCGGTGGAGTCTCATATTCTTAACTTTAGCTAAACCTTCCACAGTAGAAACCTCTGGATCACCTTGGACTCCTCCCCTCCCTCATCCTCCCAAATCAAGTCAGGTAGCAAATTCTGTCCCTTCTATTTCAACCTCTCTTAAATCTCACCTCTGCTTTCCATTCCTACTACCACTGTCTTAGTCCAGCCTCCTCCAGTCTTTCTAGAAATCTTTCACTCTCTCTAATTCTTGAGGATCAGAGATAAAGTATGTAATTACCGGTCTCAAAAAAAAAAAAAAAATCACAGTCCATCGGGGGAAACAGGAAAATAAACAGTTAGAACACAGTGTAGCAACTGATATCAGCAGTATGTAGTGGAGTAGTGCTTACTCCAGCCTGGGGATGCCAGGATAGGATTCCCAGAAGAAGGGACATCGCACGGAATACTGAAGGATGAATGGAAGCCAGATGGAAGAGAGAGATGGAGGTGAGGTCCCAGGCAACGAATGCAGTGAAGGAACGGGGTCAGATGGAGAAGGCACACTCAGTGAACCCAAAGGAGCTTGGAGTGGCTGGGACTTGGCGCGTTGTGAGAAGTAAGGCTGGAGAGTTAAGGAGGGGCCATTCACAAAGAGATTTATATGAATTTACCTCTCGGAACTTACTTCAAAAACTTTTTTTTCATTTCATCTTTAAACATTTCAGGATATATCTCTAAAAGAATAGTGGTGTGCTCTCTCTCTTTTCTAACATAACCAGAATACCATTATAATGTCTTAAAAATATTAACAACAATTCCTCAATATCATACAATATCCAGGCACTATCAAATTTAAAATTGTATCAGAAGTGTAATGAATGGTTTGCAGGTTTGCTTATTTGAATTGAGATCTAAATATGGTCCACACATTGCGACTGGCACCTATCTTTTTTTTTTTTTTTTTTTGCGGTACGCGGGCCTCTCACTGTTGTGGCCTCTCCCGTTGCGGAGCACAGGCTCCGGACACGCAGGCTCAGCGGTCATGGCTCAGGGGCCCAGCCGCTCCGCGGCATGCGGGATCCTCCCGGACCGGGGCACGCATCCGTGTCCCCTGCATCGGCAGGCGGACTCTCAACCACTGCGCCACCAGGGAAGCCCCTGGCACCTATCTTTTTAAAGCCTCTCTTTGTGCATGCATGTGCGTGTGCACGTGTGTGTGTGTGTTCTGAGTACTCTGCATACATCGTCTTATTTAATCACCACAATCTCTATATTCCAGATCAGAAAATTAAGATACATAACTGTTCACAGTCACATTCTTGGTGACAGGCAGTCTGATTCCAGGTCCTTACCCATTGTTCTATGTAACCTCTGTGAGCATAGCCCTAGAACGTGGTTCCCACATTGGAAAAAAGCCAGAGTGGGATGACCTAACATGGAAAGTTCTCAGGTCAGTAAGGCAACCATGGTCCAGCCTCAGGCTTTATACCATCAATCTCTCACCTGAGTCTATTCTTTTTATCAAAATTTTTAGAATTTCAGAGTTGGACATAACCTTAGAAATCACATGGCCTAACTCCATCATTAAAAAAATGGAAAAACAAAGGCTCATAGGGAAAGGAACTGACTGGGTCTAAGTTATCCAGCTCCTAAGAACAGAAGCGTAGACTAGGAGACTGAAGTACAAATACCCTTACCCCAGGACAATATTACACATCTCCTTTCATCTCCCATCTTCTCTCTCCAATTTTTTTCTCTTACAATTTATTTGATGAACAATGGGGTTGTTCTATCATTTGCCCCAATTTGGATTTTGCTGATTGCATCCCCATGGTGTAGTTTAACATGTTCTCTTAAAATGGTATTTTTAAAATGTGGGAAAAAAATGAATATATTATCATGAAGAAGGAGTAAACTATTTTCATTATTTTTACAACATTTAGATATTAAAACATGCTATACTGCAAAATTTCTTTTTAAATGAGATTAATTTACCTAGCTGTAAATGACTTTTGGCTTTATTAAAAATGTCAATTTTATCACAAAATAAGTTACTAAAAATCATTCTATATTGACAAAAGAGAAAGAAATAAAACACTTGCAAGATTCATAGTACATGGCTCTTGTTGGTTTTATTACAAGAGAATGAAAATGCTCTCTACAAACACTTCCCAGAAACTATAGCTATTTATACACAATTCATTTGTTACCTTTTCTGCACAGCAATGCATTATCTAGAGGTCTCCCAGAGTCTGTAAAGAGATTTGTGTCTTGCAGTCTCTCCCTCCACATCAAAACTGTGCAAAATCAGTAGATTCCTTCTAAGTTTTATTACTCTACCTAAATCTATGAGGTTAAGAACGGTGTAACTATACTTTAGGAGGATTTAATCAACCTTTTATCATAATGTATTCACTGGGGACTCCAGTCAAGAACAGTTTTTAAAGTTATATTTTAAAATATCAGTAAAATAAGTTTCATGGGATTATGTGAAAAATATAAGGAAAATGATCAGTAATTCATAACACCTTTTCTACACTTAATAGTTGCCTGACAGTCAATTCTTCAGGAGATGGGATTTGGCTTTTACATTATTATATTTCCTACAGAAATAAGCAGTACAGCAACAGTCCTACTAGATACTCAATAAATGTTTGTTTAATTTATACAAACAACTGAATTTATGACCCTATACAATTATGGGAGACTTCAGCCTTAATATTAATTAATTTGTTCTCTAAATATTTATTTTCTCATTGTGTGTCAGGCACTTTGCTGGGCACCGGATGATAATTCAAAGGCACACCCAGTATTTTCCTGCTTTTAACAATTGTTTAGACTATACAGCATTGAATATTCTGTGTAATCCTTAAACTGAAAGACCAGAGAAGTGGGTAGCAGCCGTGAGAAACTCATGGGAAAGCCACTACTGAATTTGACTAGAGGAAGAAGAGAAGACAGTTTTTGTAGCTGCCTAGCTCCTGTCAGAGTACTTGGCACATGTTAGGTGCTCAAAGACAAAATGTGGGTGTCACCAATAACAAGAGCAGCCAACATCTATTAGGTGCTTCCTCTGAGCTAGGTAGGCCCCGTTTTAAGCACTTTACTTGCATTATTTTATGGATTTAATGGAAGAGTATGAATTCATACTCTTAAAGGAAGAGTATGAATCCTGGAGCCAGATTGCCTGGATTCAAATCCGGCCCCTGCTACTTACTAGTTATATAATATTGGTGGAAATTGCTGATCTTCTCTGTGCCTTAGTTTCCTTAAATGTAAAAGAGGGTAGTATTAGTACCTACCTTATAAGATGGTTGTGAGGAATACATGAATTAGGATTTGTTAAGCCCTTAGAACAGCTTCTGGCACATGGCAAGCATTGTTTAAGCTTGTTTAATCCTCATCACAACCTTATGAGGTAGGGCGAATTATCCCACCCCCATCCTAGAAATGAGAAACACAAGCAGCTCGCATAGGCAACTTCCCAAAGCTCACGCACCTAGCGTGTGGTTGAGTGCAGGCCTCTGCTTTCACACTTCCTGCGCTCAGCTACCCTGCACTGAGCCACAGGCCCTCTGTGTTTCCTGGGCAGTCTCCCAGCAGCAGAGTGATGACCTAAGGTTTGTCTTTCTTGTAGCATCACACAGAGGAGTGTCAGAATTAGCAGCTTGGTAGGTTATTATCTTAGGAGAAAACACAGAAGGAAAAAGAAGGGAGTGTGGGGGCTTCCCTGGTGGCGCAGTGGTTGAGAGTCCGCCTGCCGATGCAGGGGACACAGGTTCGTGCCCTGATCCGGGATGATCCCACATGCCGCGGAGCGGCTGGGCCCGTGAGCCATGGCCGCTGAGCCTATGCCACAACAGTGAGGGGCCCGCGTACTGCAAAAAAAAAAGAACGGAGTGAGAGGGAAGATGTTTTTCCCCCTTTGTATTCAGAGACTTCAGATCTGCCTGGAAGAACAAAGCTCATTATTTGCCATACCTTGTTCAATTCTTTTTCATGATTTGGTTGATCTGGGGTCACTGCAAACAGCTCTTTCCGTTGTTTTTCTGATTCTTTAATAGATGGTGAATAAGATGATTCAAGTCTACAAATTATAATGAGTAAAAATTAAGCTTAACTTGATAAATTGTTGTGATTATATTGTTAATTTAGGCCATCATAGGATGCAGAGATAGATTATTAGTCCGCTGGAAACATTTCTAGTTACAGAAATGGCAAGTTCTAATACATTCAGGTCCCATAAGTATTTGCATATTTAACTGAGTGCAAATAGTCTTAGTGAAAAAAATAAAACCTAGTTATTAATATGGAATTTCAATTATACATTAAAAATTGGCTGAATACTGGATTTGCATATGTAGATAAGATTTTTGGATAAGAAGAAAAGACTGTTTGGTATAATAAAATAGCTTGGGAGCCAGTTTAAAAAAGAAAATACACCTGACCTGCTTCTACATCGTGGAAAGGAACTATGTCAGGAGATGTCTGAGGGGAGCCGCTACTCTGTAAAAGTGATTCAAAATGATTAAATCTGACAGGCTACCCAGAGAGAGTGCAAATATGTCTATTTTTTGGCTGCTCAATTTATAAAATGGAATAGCAACCATATATGGACACTAGAGAGGAAAGGCAGAAACTAGTATAAAAAGTACCATTTCCATAGGAAGGTTGGAGAACTAGAAACAGGTAATGTTCACTTCCACATCAGGGAGGTTGGTAAAATTAAAAAAACATTAAAACAGAAAAATAAAGATAACCAGGCAAGAAAAGAAACATGCTTTCCACTATTGCTGGACCAACCTGGTAGAGTCTGGGGTTTTGAGGAATGTACCCACCTATAAGTGAGCATAATTTTAGATTTCCAAAGAGCTTTTTAAAAAGTTCCACAAATCGAAAACTTAAGCCACACATTCAAACACAACAAAATCTGAGTAATGATAGAGAAATAACTAATGTAAAGATGGAAAATAAAGGGCTCTTTTAAAAGGTATAAATTAATAGTGATACCCCTGAGGTACACATGTCTGGACTGGACTGCTTTTATTCTGATTATCAAATATACATGTTAAGTGTAGAAAACAGTTTATCAGAGTATATACTGCGATAAATTGTCATCTAGGAAAAACTGTTGTCAGCATTTTTGTGTACATTAATTGTCTTTTTTGCCTGTGTATGGAAACATACATGTTTCCTGTACAATTAGAATGTACTGAACACATTATTTTTCAGTCTCCTTTTGTTTCCCACTCAGTAATATATTGTATTTTATCCAATATTCTCCTAAAACATTATTTCAGGATCAATCTTAAATTTCTCTTATTTGCTATGATTTTAAAAAGGTGAAAAATGAAATTTCCTAATTTTTTAATTCTTCCTAAGCAATTCAGGGAGTGGAATGCTGAACTGAATGGTAAAACCTCATAATGACCTTATAAATTTCAGTAAGTGAAGGGAACAAACATCAAGCTTTAATGTGGACAAGTTTAAAGAAGAAAACAATAATCATGCTAATATAAAGATATAAAGGAACTATCATTTATCTTGTAAGAAGGGAATGTAGAAATTATTTTTATAACTCTCAGAACGTATCAGCCCAAGGTGTTTCTATAAGTAAGACAAGAAAAAGCTAACAAAATCTTAGCATTACGGAGAAAGGTTCTGAAAATGAATGAAGACATTATAATGCTACTATTATAAAGCCATTGTGTGTCTACACTCAGTAGCCATGGCTGCTTCACCTTAATACAGCTGTAAAGACAAAACAGAGTCTAAATTCAAAAAAAAACCCAAAACAATAAAGAGGATAGAATCATGCTCATATGAGCACAAACTAAAAGAATTAGAAACTTTTAGTGGGAAAGATGAAGGCTGAGAAGACTCTGCCCAAAGTCTGAAATACAATGGAAGCTGTGAAAAGTTAAATATCTATCTTTTCATCAAATCTCAGAATACTAGAACTGAAGAATATCCTCCAAATTAGAAAGATGTAGCTTGGAGACCAAAATATATACCAACTTAAATAGAAGATGGCAAGCAGGCATACCAGAAGAGTCGTATTAGCCAAATATGTGAATAACGGCAAGATTTTAGATTAAATCATGTATTGAAGGACAGTTGGCAATGTCTGGAATTCAGCATTGGCCTTGTGAGGAAGTTCCAGAGAAAATACCTACAATGCTCTTCACAAACCAGAGCTAGACATGGGTTGAATGGTTTGCTCTTGTAGGAAACTTCTTACGTTTTTAGGCATATATATTCCTTGCGCAAAGACATTTCTCACCAACTCACCACACTGGGACAGTGCCTTGCACATAATATATTTCCAATGGATTTATTAATGATCAGCGGTGATGACATATAGCTTATATATCTGAGCACTCTATAATGCTAACTGGCTAACAGGCATTCTACCATCCCTCGTTAGATGCACAGTAGGTCATTTTTACGGATCTTAATTTGCCATTTGTTGTTAAGCGTAGACCTCAAAGAAATGCTAGCAGATCCCACAACTTTGAAGAAATAATTATTGCCTTTAAAACAATGTAATGATCCTTCAATAAAATATCCCTTACCATTTGGCTATTCAGTTTCTAAAATCCTATCATTGGTCTGGCATTCGCCTTCAGATGTATGAAGGATTCAAGTTCTAATGAGAATTAGAACATCAGTGAATAGTTAGAACATTCAAACTGTCTATTCACAAACATAAACATTTAATAATCCTCTGAAGTTCCATTTCCTTTGTGGTTAGGTAGTACACAATATCTGTCTGATTTTAAAAAAGGGAAAAAAAGTCTGGTCTAACAAAACCCTTGATGGAACTGACACGGTGGTGAGTGTGGAGGCCAAAATAAATACAACATTTATGAGTGAAAAGTTAGTAACAGGTTTAAGGCCAACAAAATAAAAATATTTGAAAAATATGGAATAAATCTTATTTACCAACACTGATAATTAAATACCAGCTCTATTCTATTGTTTTTACGATATTCTGAAGAATAAAGTTCTAAGAAAGTCTCTGACTTCATTATGACACATAAATGTCCACATATCAGAGCATGATATAATTTTCTAGGTGAGTAAAGATACTGATTTTGAAGATAAATAATCACTAACTTTTTTTTTTTTTTTGCGGTACTCGGGCCTCTCACTGTTGTGGCCTCTCCCGTTGCAGAGCACAGGCTCCGGACGCGCAGGCTCGGCGGCCATGGCTCACGGGCCCAGCCGCTCCGCGGCATGTGGGATCTTCCCGGACCGGGGCACGAACCCATGTCCCCTGCATCGGCAGGCGGACTCTCAACCACTGCGCCACCAGGGAAGCCCCCACTAACTTTATTTTTAATATCTAATATTACCTAATAATTAACAGCATGTTAATACAAAACTGACTTTTAATTCTAGTTTCAAATATAAAACTCTTAAAAACATTCAAACATGATGTTTTGAATAGTTTTTCTCAGGCTGCTGAATATAAAAATATACCTTTTTTTATTTTCTGGAGCACTTTGGCACTCTCCTAGTTTTAATAATTCTCTGTGCAACTGCAATCGTTCCATTTCTATAATTCTCAAGAGATCATCACGTGATTGTAACTCACTTTTCACCTCTGAGAGTCCTGCTGCCATGGCCTAAATAAAAACATCAAAAAATTTCAATTCTCACATTTGGATATCATGATGTATAATACTTTTAAAAATATTTAACATCTATGAAGCAGCCTAATTTCAAATGAACTGATATATCATCCTTTGCTGGCTCTGTCTTACAGAATTTCATTCATTTATTCAACATTTACTGAGCTCTTACTCTATGCTCAGCACTGAGGATACAGACACAGGATCTGTCCTCATGAGCTTACAGTCTAGTGATAAAGACAAAGAAGCATCCAAATATGGCCATACTGTATGAAAGAGGGAAACATAAAAGTATGAATAAAATATCAATGCATAAAATTTGAATGAATGCAAATAATTCCTAATTTAAATAAGATAATAGCCAAGAAAAATCTAATTTCAAAGCTGGCCAACAAAGTGAATTATAAACCATGGTTTACGGTTCCACTATTGCCCAATCATAGCCCTACTTCAGCTGGTAACTAGAAATACCAGCAATCCTGTGAGCCCAGTGTTTTATTTGGCTAATAGCAGGGACTTGAGCAAGTTTAGAAGCTGTTGGGAAGGATCTAGTTGGGAGAGAGAAGGGGTAATACTAACAGTGTCAGGTTCCTGAGAAGGTAGGTGGGGTGGGTCCCAAAGCACAAGTGAAAGAACTGCCTAAAGCAAAAGAGTCCCTCTGCTCCTGCAGTAGGAAAGAAGGAAGGAAGATGGAATGGAGACACGTATATGCATTTGGAAATGGGGAGCTAGGAGAGGGGCTACCTGTTGGCTTTTATTTTCCTTGTGAAGGAAAAAGGCAATGTCAGGTCAGTGGAAGGAGAGGTGGAGGTGGGGGTGGGGGAGGGGTTTTTGAGAGTGGAGAAGGTTTGAGATGGCCTTCAATGGGCATGGGAGAGTTAGTTGTTTGGAGCAACACAGTAGGACTCCTGGCAATGTTGATACTCATTTGAGGTTTGTGCCCATGACCTGTTGAGTGATTTTCTCCAGCAGAACTTGGCTGTTCTCTGGGAGAGAGGAATGGAAGAGTCCTTTCATATCAACAGGTCTCCTCCACTCAATTACACAGAGAAATGAATATTTATTAATGTAATTAATATTAACATATTAACATATTAATATATTTGATGACCCAAGTCGTCAAATCCATCGCCATTTTTATAGATGAGGAAATTGAGGGCCAGACTTGGTCCAAAGTTACATAGCTCATAAGTTGCAGATTCTGGAATGCAAAAATCCAGATCTTTTGTCTACTAGTTCAGTTAGAACATTCAAGACGCAAAAATAATTGTTTTGTGCAAAATAAGTAAAGCAGACCTGTAGCTTATCGGTAAAGTTGGGGGGGGGTGTTGTTCTGAGGGCACTGCTAATAAAGGCTGTAAAAAAACACTGTTGATATTTTCAAAAAATCATTTGTTCAATAATGCTTTATATATCAATAATAGATTCATTCAAATATAATCCATATACCATAAAATGCACCCACTTAAAGTGTACAGTTCGGGGGATTTGAGAATATTCACAAAGTTGTGCAAGCATCACCACTATCTAATTCCAGAACAGTTTCATCACTCCTAAAATAAACCACATACCCATGAGCAACCACTCCTCATTTTCCCTTCCTTCCAACCCCTGGCAACCACTACCGTATGTTGTGTCTCTATGGAATTACCTATTCTGCACAATTCATACAAATGGAATCATATGACATGTGGCCTTTTGTGATTGGTTTCTTTCTCTGGGCATAATGCTTCCAAGGTTCATCCATGTTGTAGCATGTATCAGTACTTCATTCCTTTTTATTAATAATATTTAATTGTATAGATATACCATTTTATTTATTCATCAATTGATGAACATTTGGGTATTTCCTTTTTTTTTAGCTATTATGAATAATGCTGTTATGAAATTCATGTATAAGCTTTTACGTGAACATACGTTTTCTTATTCATTAATTCTTACGCAAAAATTCACAGCTTAGAATTACAATCATGTAGACAGTATAGGACATATGGGTTCCCAGATAAACTTTCTTTTTTTTTTTTACCAAAGTCTTAAATATAATGTATTATTTTCCAGGAGACCTAGAGACCTGGGCTCAGTAAAAGACCTAGCTGCAATACTTTAGCCCCAGAAATTCCTGGCTGATTTGGAAATAAGAATGAAAATATATTCAAATAGGTGACCTAACAGACTTGTTTGGATAAAGTCCTTGTCTCAAACAGTGGGGATTTTTCAGATGAGGTTAAAATTCCAAAATAAACAAAAGAAATGTGAAACAATAGATTAGCAAATAGAAAGACAAATTAACGATGTGAATTTCATCGATTACTTTACCCAATTGAGGAAGGCACTCTCCCGGCTCCCTGCATTGCAGATTTACTACCAGGGAGCAATCTAACATGAACCTGCATGTAGAAGAGTGGGCCTGCCTTCACTTGGGGAAGGGGTGGGGTACAAAAGGGCTCTAACTCCAGGACAATGAAATGTAGTGTCACCATGGAATTCTGTAAAATGTGATAATAATGGAGTCTATTTGTGTACTGTCATTAGAAAATAATACCTAAAAGAGAGACATTTGGGGCTTCCCTGGTGGCGCAGTGGTTGGGAGTCCGCCTGCCGATGCAGGGGACACAAGTTCGTGCCCCGGTCCGGGAGGATCGCACGTGCCACGGAGCGGCTGTGCCCGTGAGCCATGGCCGCTGAGCCTGCGCGTCCGGAGCCTGTGCTCCGCAACGGGAGAGGCCACAACAGTGAGAGGCCCGCGTACCGCAAAAAAAAAAAAAAAAAAAAAAAAAAAAGAGTGACATTTGGAGATATCATTAAGGGAAAAAAAGCTTCTTTGTGATCTAGCTGCACAGGTAGAAGAATTTATGTTAGAATTGAAACTTTTACAATAATAATGATTTGACAGGTTTTTCTAACATGAAGGAATATGTGAAAGTTTTTAATTATAATTGACAAGATTATGTAAAATTGATTAGAAAGTGCAAAAAAATAAGCTTTGTTGATATTGATAAATTGAGTTGTTTTCTGACTTGTGTAATATCCCTTTGAATTCAATGTTAATAATACTGAGTTGACACAAGAATTGGTGATTTAACTTAGATTAGGTGATTTAAAATTAGCATGCTTTTGTATAAAAGTCAAATCAATTATTTGTCAGTGTGGATGCAAATATTCAGGAAAAATGATTCTTTGGTACTTGATTCAGTTACTGGAACACTTTCAAGTTTGCTTGGAACAACTTGGGTATGTAGATCTCTACCTTTTTAACTGTAAATTTTATGAAATCTTAATACAGATTGGGAACTTCCGGTGAATACTAAACATCCAAATTGAGATGTGTAAGTGTAACATACACACCAGATTTTGAAGACTTAGTATGAAAAGAAACGTAAAATATCTCATTAATAATTTTTTACATTGATTATATGTTGAAATGATAACTCTTTGGATATATGCTGTGTTACATAAAGTTTATTACAATTATCTATTAATTTCACCCATTTCGTATTACTTCTTTTAATGTGGCTACTAGAAAAGTTTAAATTACATTTGTGGTTTGCATTATATTTCTATTGGACAGTGCTGCTCTAGTACCTTAATGACACATTTACAAGCAAAGAAAAAAGGTCCATTTTTTAGGCATAGATATTAGAAAAAATGCAGAACAATTTATTTCTGTCATTAACTGCCAATGGGAAATATTGTACACTTTCAAAACGTGAGTAATGCAGCACAGTAAATAAACATATGCAATGGAATTAATAGCTATGCTGACACATTTCAAGGTTGTGGAAAGACAAGTGAGAAGGTGTGATTCGTGTGAAAATTCAGATGCAGCTGGCATTAAAGTGTGTTGTAAACTAAAGAGAATTTTATATACAATAAGTGACAGTAATTCAGACTGAAATGGTTGTCTTTTTAAATTCATGTGCAAGACGTGGAACACCATCATATGACAGTTTTGCAAAAAGAGAAGAGAAACTTCTTTCTAAATACATGCACTTGTTACAGTGATTATTCACTTCTAATTATTCCCATTTGGTAAAATATAAATTTTGTAAAACTAGTTTGAGGCCCATCTGTTTAGTTAGAAATTTGCTTAATGGTTTGAGAGAAGCAGTGAGTTTGAACCCTCAATCAGCTATCAAGCAGTAAATAATTGATACTTATTCTAAAGCAAAAGAATGAAACGTAAGTAAAATTTGGAAGTAAAACAGGGAAAAGGCCAAACAAAAGCAGCATTTTTTTCTAGTTGCATCAAAACTAATTAGTGTTTTCCTGGAAGTAGAAATCTTAGCTTTTAGACACCTTGAAGTTTTTGAAGCAAATTACTTCTCAAAAATCTTTTCATTAGAACTATAATATATTTTGTGTGTGTGTGTGTGAACCATACTCCAGAATAATTTGCTTTTTTTTTTCTGCAAGTGAACCCTTGTGATCCTGGTGCAGCCTCTAGCAGTATAAAGACAGCTGCAAAATGTAAATTTAAGTCGTCTTTAAATCAGGGCCAGAGGTGTGACCCGTGGCCCCTGTCCAGGGGGATGAAGGGGAAGCAGCCCCTGGGAGGAAGGGGAGCCTGTCAGAACTAGCAGTCACGCAAACCCAGCTCCACCAGGACTGGTGGGCTGATGGCGAGCTAAACACTAGAAAGCACCTGGACAAGCTCTAGAGCAGAAGGGGAGGGGCTCGTCTCACTTACATTCTAGTGAATCCAGAGAAAACATCATCAATAACTTTTCTGTTTCTAGAAGATGTATGACTTTCTCAGTGTTTAGCATTTGTGGTTTAGCCTGGTTTGTGTACATCTGCTTTCTCATTTGTATTGGAATAACACCCCCTCCCCAAACAAAGCTGGAGTTTGGGGTGGGAAGCTGTACTTCTCGTAGAAATGCCACAGGATAGGAGAAGCTGGGAGCCTGTGCTCTGTCCCCTTGCCAACGTGGGGACAGGGGAACACAGAAGATAGATGCTGGCAGAGAAAGAAGTGAAAGGATGAATCCCACACGTAATCCCACATACAATGTGGCAGAAGGAGGGAAGGAGAAGTCGGCCCAACACTAAGAAGTGACCCTGGGAAGAAGAACCTGAGGTGGAATATCTTAGAGAAGTGGGAGTCTGCTCAGGCAGTGACCTGGAAAGGTGACCTCAGCCTGAGGAGGGAATAGAGTGGGACTAAGAAATGGGCCAACTGACACAGAGGAATCAGTAGAAAGAGGCTGAATGTTTGCTGGTGGGAGATAAGACCTAGAATGGGAGAGAAAACCACAGAATGTCTCAAGTAACTGGGAGAGCCATGAATAAGAAATACACATTTAGTCGAGAAATTGGTAATGATCAATTTTGATGAATGCTGCATAACCTTCTTAGCGGTTCCAAGAGAGAGACAAAAAAAAGATTTTTGAGTTAAGAAAAAAATTAATCCTTGGAAAAACCATCCATCACATCTACCAAGGTGGAGTTACCTCCTATTTGGTAAACGATTATGATAAGGTTAATGGCGATAAATCACAGGGAGTGACCCTCATGCCTCTCAGGGAGGTGATTAGATTGTCAAACCCTTAATCATTTCCTGGGTCTCCAGCCCAGGACTCCTGAGAGGCAAAGAGGCACAGTGTCAGAGAGAATGAACACTGGAGACAGAGGGTGTGGTGTGGCTAAAGGGCCATGGTTTTTAGGAAGAGAGGTCTGTGAGAGACCACTGTTCTACTGCACTGGTAATATTTATTATCACGTCGCTGCAGAACCCGAGTGCACCTAGTGGGGAAAAGTACCCACGGGAATACTGAACTTACTCATCAAGTAAGAATTACTTATTAAGAGGAAATATGAGCTGAATTTACATATGTAATAAAAAATTAGCTTTCTAATCCACATGCCTGTTGAGTCATCATTTGTACAACTCATGGGCTATAACAGTTGAAAAACAAATAAATCCTTACCTGGCACTGTCTTTGGTACATTTTTAGTTCTTGTAAGAGCTTCTGATTTTCATCTTGTAACTTATTCCTGCTTAGCGCTATTTCACTCACAGCTGATTTTAATTTTTCAATAATGAACTCATCTCTTTCATTGGTTTCACAACTGGTATCTGGTTCGCATATCCAAGGAATTTCAGAGCTGCTGTCTTCTTCTATGTCCTGTTTTTTACTATTTAGTGGAGTTTGGTAACTTTGCTCCTGTTTCTGAGAAATATGAAAATTGTGTCAGTTAAGTGAAGAGTATCGTATTTAAGCTTACATAAAGTTCAAGAATGATAGAAAAGAATTAGTAAAAACATCTTTAAATATATTATTAGATAGTGAAGCTTTGTCCTTCATAATTCAGTCTTGTGTTTATTCTAAAACCTGAATTTCAGGTGGCATAAAGAGAAAATATATCTGTATAACCTCAGAGCATAGATGCAGAGTAGAGTAGATGGCTTTTGCTAGGGAATTCTTATTCAGCAAAAAAGAAAATATAGAAGATATGAAAAAAAGCATGGATTCAATTACATAATAGCTGAAAATGTCTCTATGACAAAAAATAAACAAAATAAAAAAAATCTGGATTGTACAAAGAAGTTGTCAACATGTATAACAAGGGTAATTTCTGATGTACAAAAACTTCTACACATCAATAAGAAAAAGACAAACAACACAAAAGAAAAGTGGGCAAAGTTTATGCACAGGCAATTCACAGAAGAGGAAATGAAAAAGGCTGAAAAACACAAGAAGAGATGCTCAACCTTACAAGTAGTCAGAGAAACGTAAAACAAATGAAGTCAAGGTTACTATTAGTCCATCAAGTTAGTAAAAATCAAAAGACTGATAGTCCATGCTGGTGAGAGTAGGGGTAGTCTTGTTGCCTGTTCATGAATTATAAATTACTATCATTTTTAAGAAAGGAATCTGCTAATATTTATTAAAATTTTGAATGAACAAACCCTTTGGCTCAGCGATCATTTCTAGGATTTTTATTTAACAAAACGAAAGTATTCGTATTTAAAGATGTACATACAAGGGTATTTGTTACACTACTGTAATAGCAGAAAACTGGAAACAACCTGAGTGTTAGTTAATAAGGAAATGATTGAAAGAATTATGGTACATCTGCGATATACTATGGTATATATGATATATATACACTATATACTTTGAAATATTTTAATTAAGTAGTGACTCAAAAGGCTCTTCATGGCTTATTAAGTAAAAAAGCAAAATTTAAAAAAGAAAAATATACAATTTCCACACAAGCATATATTTACATATTTGCACAAACAAAAGAAAATGTATGTGAAGATAAACACCTAATTGTTAACAGTGTTTATATTAAATGGATAAGAATGAAATAGAGGATGAGGCTATCAGTTTTACATCACATTATTTTGTATTGTTGAATTCAGGGAACATGTATAACATATAATTCAAGTAACTTAAAGAAAGAATGAAAAATAAGTATATATCAAACAAAAATGTTTCTTACCAGCTTTAATAAAAATTCAAAATTCCTTAGGTAAGCCTTTAAGGCTTATTACAATCTAATATCCAACTCGCCAGCCTTCCCTCCCGCCTACTGCCCCTTCACCTCCCACATGGACTTCCAGCCAATTGGCCCACTTTCCATTCCCTGAATTTGCCTTTTGCTCTCTTGCCTCAGTGACTTTGCTCATGTTATTTCCACCACCTGGAATACATTCTCTCTTGTCTCAAAATATAGCCATTCTTCTTCTAGGCCCAGGCCTAGTCCCACCCCTGCTGGAGGATGTTTCCTGACTATGTCAGTCCAAATTTTTCTCGTACTCCTTCGACCTCCAAAAGGATTTGTATCCTTTTCATTCACTTGTCATTAATTATCTGTAAACCTGTACATGTATTATCTGTGTCTAGGCTGTAAGGTTCTACAGTGCCAGGATCAAGCAATCTTAAGACTTTCTAAATGACTTGCTCATAGGCATGCAAAAACATGTTATTTAATGACATAATAACAATGGAGAATTTTAATAGCACCACCTTCTGAGACATACAGACTAAAGTCACCATTACAGATATTTCACGCACTTGTAACTCTACCCAGTGTTGGACCTACTCTGGTTATTTTCCCTTAGTTGGCATTTGTATCTGTAGAAGGATTACATGCTGAATGGTAAAGAGAGTAATAGTATTTAACTTCTAATTTATTCTGATTTAGAGGATAGTATTAGATAATGTACCTGAAATGGATTACACTTCTCAGATAATACTTTTTGTTGAGCATCTAAAGAAACCAGATGAGTCTGATATAGTATCTCCTGTTTGTCCCATTCTCTTGACTTTGCTCTAAATTCCTTTAAAAAGTGGAGAGAGAAATATAAATTGAAAAAATTATTCATTTTAAAGCACAATGAACAGGGCTTCTTTCATTTGTACATCTTTCTTCTGAGAAAAAAAGTAAATCCATTCTTTCCCCATTAGGAAAACAAAAAAGTATCAAATCACTCATCTTGGATTTAGTAATAGATATATCTTCTAATTTTTGCTAGGAAAGTATGGAATTGAATCCGCTACTTTATTTTTATTTTTAATTTTTATTGGAGTATAGTTCCTTTACTGCATCTTTTTAAAAATAAGGATTTTTGTTTGTTAAAAATATAAAAAAATTTTTATAACAAATACTGATAACAAAGAGCGGAGTTTCAAACAATTTTTTGCATCAACCAGTACTTCCTTTCTATTTCCTGAGCTGACACCAGAAGTTTTTTTCCCTTCTTTCATTCTTTACACTCAGTCACCAAACCTGCTCTCTTGTTTTTGAGGGGGTGGGGCTTGGACTGATTTAGTGACTTTGTCCCCTGTGGCTTTCAAAACTGTTATCCCAGGTGAAGCCAAGATTGACCCATTCTTGAGAACAGACAGAACAACCATCTCAGGCCTCCTTTAGGCAGTACCAACTGGGCTAAGCTGGGGAAGAAGTGGTAGAACTACTTGATACAGCATGCTCTCAGTTCTTCACCGTTTTGCTCAAGTAGTGTCTTCACGGAGCCTGGTTATCTGTTCACAGATTTATAAGAGGAAAGAATGTGGCTTTGGGAATCCCAGAGAAAACTTCACTGCTTCTCAATTTTGCCTAGGGCTGGCCATCATATCTCATCTTTCTGTCCAGGCTGTAAGCAACTTAAGGGTAAGGACTATGTATTTCATTACTTTTGTATTGCTCACAGTGCATGACAAAGTGCCAGGCACCACGTACAGGGATGTACAAACAAAAGCATGGTATTAATATTTCTAAAAATGTAAACATTTCTCACTAAATTTTGCAAAGAAAACAATGTGGTTGGAAACAAACTCTATAGCTACTTAGTCCATAGCGATATATTACTGAATGTAGATACATGGCATGAATGCATTGATGTTTCCAATTATCAGCTCAGTAGTATTAATTGTAGTATTAGTAGTATTAGTGTCCAGCAGGTACTGTGGAGAGAGGAGAATTTGGAAATATTTCATGATTAAAAGAAACAAATTTTTGAAAGAAAAAATCAATTTATATATAAAATAAAGTAGGGAAATGTACATGTAAATAATTGTAAATTATTAGTACAATAATAGTGCCACATAAAAGCCATGCAGATGATGCCATGATTATCTTAGCCATCCCTAATAATATGTCAATTGGAAAAGAGTTCATTTGGCTAGAGAGATTGGCGATGTTTTGAAGATGGTTGAAATGACTGGATTGGCTAGCTGGAAAATAAATATATTAATTTAGAGAATGAAAGCTACAACTTGCTTAAAATGAGAATATGGCATTTCATATTTTCTATAGAGAAATGATTTTAAAGAATATTTGGGGAAATCTTCATTTTATAAATCCAAAAGTCCCAAAATAATCAGTGAAAGAAGGCTATAAATTGGGAGGTTTAATAGTAATTAAAGGTGACCTGAAATTGTGTGGTGGTAAGAAAGATGGAGAAATATAGATAGACCCTGTTTTAAATATATAATAATACCCTGATAAATAGACCATATTTATTAAGATAAATGGAGACAGTTCATTTAAAGTTATTGATTTTGATTCTGACATTTGACAATTTAAAATTAGGTACATGAAAACAGGGTCTTCAGAAATAGTGACAAATTTACAAAACTAGGTACACTTCAAATCAGTACAAGGTGGATTAAAAAATTGCTGTTTAATTTAGAAAGGAGTATTTGGAGTCAGAAGTCAAAATGTGGGCAAGGTTGACTTGCACAGTTCATATCTTTCAATGATATTAATACTTAACACCCAACAATCTCAATCTTGACAATAAATATTTCCCAGCATGCTTTAGGAGGAGGCAGGAACATCAGCCTCACTTCCTTACAAATTCTACAACAGGTAGAAATGAGGCCAAGAATGAGGCCAAACAAGGCTAAAAATGTGTGTCACAAACATATAGGCTGGTCCTTATAACAGTCTTGGCTTCCTCGGTCTTACAGATGTACTGATTTCAAGATCAGCAAACAGGGCTTCCCTGGTGGCGCAGTGGTTGAGAGTCCGCCTGCCGATGCGGGGGACATGGGTTCGTGCCCTGGTCCAAGAAGATCCCACATGCCGCGGAGCGGCTGGGCCCGTGAGCCATGGCTGCTAAGCCTGCGCGTCCGGAGCCTGTGCTCCGCAACGGGAGAGGCCACAACAGTGAGAGGCCCACATAACGCAAAAAAAAAAAAAAAAAAGAAAACAAATCAAGATCAGCAAACAAGTAAGCACAATATCTCCAGCAGTCATGGGGCCGTGCAAAGACAGAGAAAAGCTTTATGAGGATTTTGTAGAGACTGGAGGTGTCGGCCCAGGCTCCAGCTCCAGAGGCTCTGTACACTTGCTTAAACCTCTAGAGTACGTTTTCCACAGCTAGAAACCTTTTCTGGGTCTTTAAGTTTGAGAGTGGATCAGAGGCATTAAAATCAAAGTTTCTAGCAGAAGCTATATTATTATATATAGTTTTTAATCCCTCTACTAAATCTTGAGAGGTAGAATAACCATTTCTTTAGTGATTACTGTATGTCAGGGACTCTACAAACCTCCACTTGCAAGATAGTTTTAACTTTTTAGTATGAAAATGTCCATACTTACATAAAAGTAGAGAGTAAAACAAACTCCCATATACCCTTCCCCCAGCTTAACTACTGTCAACTCAGTCCATCTATATTTCATCTATCGCTCCACCCATTCTTGTTGGAGTATTTTAAGGCAACTTCCAGACTTCATGTATTTTTACCCCCAAATGCTTGAGTGTGCATCTAGACACACATACACACACATATATTTTTTTCTTCCATAACCACAATGTCACTTATATTTTTAGCCCCCATTTATTGGTGAAAACTGTAATCTCTGTGAAGTTAACAGCTTGTCTAAAGGTCACAGGGCAAATAAATGAGTCAGTCAGGTCCTATTTTAAGTTGTAAACTGTCAGGTTCTTCCACTATAGCAAGCTGCTTCCCATTGCTCGATCGCTGTACCAGTGTATAAATGTTTGTCCCCAAGGAGAAACATGCTTAGATGTAGACTAAAACTGGAACAGCCCATCTCCTACACATTAATTTTTCAGATGCTTCTAAGCAAAAACAGGTACATGAAGCATTTCTGTAATAAAGTAGATTAAACTGTATCTACATAGTGTGCTTAAAAATGTTTGTATAAGTACAAACATATCAAGTCATACTTTGCTACTAATTTCCACTATAATTTCATGAGATACATTTTATTTAAATATTTAGCTCCCTAAATGTAAAATGTATACACACAAAGTACTTAATGTAAGGCTTTTTCTTTGTCCAAACAATTTATATGAATGTAATTCTCCCACTAATCCCCATGAGAAGTCAATCAAATGGAACATCAGTGACTTAACTGCATTTTCAGTGAAAGCTCGTGTATATTATGTCGCAATCTTTGGGCATCTTCTGTGAGACCAGAATATTTCAGAAGCCAGTCGAGTTACACCATTGCAAGAGCCAGCGAGTTATACACAGTGCATTTTCCTAGAGGGTCAACCTCACTCAGTGGTAGTAATTTTGTATTTAAAAGAAGGTACATTTATTATTCAGTACAATATAAAATTTGCAGGAATTTAAAAACTAAAACCAAAGACTTCCAACAAAGTTCTTGCAATAGGCTGGTTTTAGGACTGTGATTCCAGATTTTTGTTTTTTCCTGCTCTTAAAAATATTTTGGAGGAAAAGTTTGAGAAGGACTTAATTGAAGAGTCATGATAAAGATGAAGAAGTATGAAACAGGGCGAGGACAATTAGATAGGAGAAAGACAGAGATAAGAGGCATTAGACAAAGGAAAGGGGCAAATCTGGGCTGGAATATGAGAGTAAGAGAAAGGAACAGATCAAAGATTCCTAAGAGGTTTCTACCTGGGTGATTGGGAAGTACAGAACCATTACCTATTAACAAAGTAGAAGAAACTGAAATCATTGGCTGACGGTGGGAGAAGCTGGGGTTTAGGGCTTGAGAACAGTGAAAAAAAAAATGACTGGGATAACATGATAGGGGTCAACTTGAGGTCAATTAAAAAACAATGATTGAGCAGCACTGGGAATTTAGCTAAGGTTAGAGAACAGGGATTCATACTAGAATCTATTTGCTGTTATGTGACCAGTAGCAGGAATGCTCAAGGGCACAGGGAAGAAAAATAGCTGGTTTATTTTTTCCAAGGTTGGGAAGTTAAGGGCATTAAAATAAGTGTATCTGTGCCATAGTAAACCTTTATAGGGACTGAGATTTTAGAAGTTCCGGGTAACATGGGGTAGCTATATTGGAGTGGCACTACCTCTTCAAAGAAAAGATCCTGAAACTACAAGCTCTGTTCTGAAAACTGCTATGAGGCTTCTTTGGGATTTAAGTACCTAATAGTTAAACAGCCATTAAAAGATTTACTAGACACTCGCTTTAAGTGACCCCAGGGATGTCCTTCAATTTCACTCAACATCTGCAGTTCCTTTGAACTTTTTTTTTTGCTCTCCAAAAATGCTGATACACATAAAAGATGTATAAATCGAAGTGATGTTTTAATTCACTAAGTGCCTGAAGGGAAGGTGCACTAAGAAAATATATTCAATGAGAAGTTGATTTCTAATGGAGTTTGTTACCACAGCGGTACATGTCATTGTGTACACTAGAGACAAATAGCCCTCAACAGCAACAACAAAAACCAATCTCAATACACAGGGAGAAACTAAGAAAATATAGCTCACCTCTAATTTCTGGTTCAAATTGTTCAGTTCAAAGGGTATTTCTTCTTTGACGTGTGGTACTTCTTTTTGTTGAAATTTATTTTGTTTCATCTGGTGTAATCTCAGTTTTTCAAAGCTATTAGTTAGTTTGGAGAACTGTAAATAATACAGAATGATAACATTTTACTATTGGTTATTTCTAACTCGATTTCACGATAGTTCTTTTCTTGTGTACCTCTTTCAAAATTTAAGTCACGATTAGGAAATGCAGTAAAGCTTAAATGTTCCAATTAGTGAAGATAGAACTAGTTATTAAAACTAAATTATTGAAGCTGAATGCAATTCAGCTTTCATGTAAATTTGGAACTTCTTTAACTGCACAGTTAAACAGCGATTCACTTGATAAAATGTTTTGTTCAGTTTTGTCTTAATCATATGTAGCAAGGCTCAAAATTTAAAACCACCAAGTTTTTTTCTTATTTTTATTTAGTGACATCTTGTGTTGACGATTTTAATTTCAGTAACTCAATCTATAAAATAACCAACTTATACTCCATTTAAGAAAACTGAGGACTTAATTTAAAAGATACAAACAACATACACTTATTCATGTTGATATAAGTTTAAATAAAATTAAATATCAAGCTTGATATGATCTTTTTCTTACCAGTAATTCTTGTTATAACTTAGACTCTGTATTATTTTTTTCTTGCTTCTACCTTCAAGTAATTGATTATAAGTGTCATGGTCTATCAACATCTGTTGATAGGAAATTTCTAAATAACTTAACAAGTTTTTTTGTTTTTATTTTTTATCTTGAAATAAGTATAGACTCAGAGGAAGTTGCAAAGGTATTACAGAGAGGTTCTGGGTCCTCTTCATCCAGTTTCCCCAATTATTTACACCTTATTGAACTATATAGTACAGTATCAAACCCAGGAAATTGATGTCAGTACAATATGTGCATGAGTGTATCAATAGTTCATTCCTTTTTATTGCTCAGTATTATTCCATGGTATGGATGTAACCACAGTTTGTTTGACCATTCACGTATTGAGACGTTTTTGGTTGCTCCCAGTTTTTGACTATTATAAGTAAAGCTGTGAACAATTGTGTCTACTTTATCTGACAGTAATGTAGTCATTGCTGCTTCCTTTTTCCTTCTCACATTGTTTTTAAAATTGATATATAATTCACCTACTATAAAATTCACCCTTTAGAGTATATACTTCATTGGTTTCTAGTATATTCATAGTTGTATAACTATCACACTATCTAATTTCAGAATATTTTCATCACCTCCGTTAGAAACCCTATATCTGTTAACAGGGACTACACATTTCCTCCTTCCCCAAGGCCTGGCAACAACTAATCTACTTTCTGTTTCTATAGATTTGCCTATTCTGATCATTTCATATTAATGGAGTCATACAACATGTAGTCTTTTGTGTCTGGTTTCTTTCACTTAGCATAATGTTTTCAAGGTTCATCCATGTTGTAGCATGTATCAATATTTCATTCCTTTTAATGGCTGAATAATATTTCATTGCATGGATATACCACATTTTGTGTATCCATTCATCAATTGATGGACACTTGGATTGTTTCCACTTTTTGGATATTATGGAAAAATGCTACTATGAACATCTGTGTACAAGTTTTTGTGTGGATATATGTTTTAATTTCTCTTGGGTATATACCTAGGAGTAGAATAGCTGGGTCACATGGAAACTCTAAGTTTAACTTTTTAAGGAACTGCCAAACAGTTTTCCAAAGTGGCTGCACCATTTTTCATTTCCAGTGGTAACGTATAGGGTTCCAATTTCTCCATATCCTCACGAACATTTGCTGTTATCTATCATTTGGTTATAGCTATTAGCAGGTGTGAAGGGGTATCTCATTATGGTTTTGATTTGCATTTCCCTAATGACTAATGATGTTCAGCACTTTTTCATGTGCTTATTGGTCATTTATATATCTCCTTTGGAGAAATGCCTATTTATACCTATGCCCATTTTAAAATTTGGTCTTCTTTTTACTGTTGACTAGTAAGAGTTTTTTTTTTTTAAATTATGGACACTAGTCCCTTATCAAATATATGATTTGCAAATGTTTTCTCCCATTTTGTCGGTTGTCTTTTCACTTTCTTTTGGTGTGCTCTGAAGCACAAAGGTTTTTAAAATTTTCATGAAATCAAGTTTACCTAATTTTTCTTTTGGTGCTTTTGGTGCCAAATCTAAGAAACTATTGCCTAATCCAAAATCATGAGGATTTACTCCTATGTTTTCTTCTAAGAGTTTTACAGATTTAGTTTTTATATTTAGGTCTTTGATCCATTTTGAGTTAATTTTTGTCTATGGTAAGGGTTGAACTTAATTCTTTTTCATGTGGATATCCAGTTGTCCTGTCATTGTTGAAAAGACTAGTTTTTCTCCATTGAATTATTTTGGCACCACTTCTGCTCTCTTTTGATTAATATTTGCAGGGTATATATTTTTCTATCTTTTTTTGTTTTTTCTATTTTTTACTTTCAATTTACATATGTAGTTATATTTGAAGTGAGTTTCTGGAACACAGCATATAGTTTGGTCATTTTTAAAATTTACTCTGTAAATCTCTATCTTTTAACACGTGTATTTAGACCATTTTCATTTAATGTAATTATTATTATGTTAGGGTTTAAGCCTGACATTTATTTGTTTTCTGTTTGTTATCCAGGTTTTGTTTTCTCTGTTTTAGCTTTCCTGACTTCCTCTGGGTTCTTTGAACATTTTTTAGAATTCCATTTTGATTTATCTATAGTATTTTTGAATGTATTTCTTTGTATAGCATTTTTAGTTATTGCTCTAGGTGTAATATTATAGATACATAGCTTATTACAATCTACTGGTGTCAACATTTTACCAGTTCAAGTGAAGTGCAGCATCTTAGTTCTCTTTATGTCCCTTTGCCATGACCCATTTCTAACATTATTGTCTTTAAGAAATTTCTCAATATACATTAAGAATCACTTTAGACACTGTTATAATTTTTGCTTCAGCTGTCAAACAATTTATCAATAGAAAACTCAAGAGAAGTAAAGTCTATTGCATTTACCCATGTTCTCACTTTTTCCATTTTTTTTCTTCCTTCCTGATGTCTCAAAAGTCTTTATCATTTCCTTTCTACCAAGAGAACTTCCTTTGGCTATCCTTTTAGGGCAGATCTATTACTGACAAAATCTCTTAGTTTTCCTTCATTTGAGAATTTCTCAATTTCCTCTTGATTCTTAAGGATATTTTCTCTGAACATGGAATTCTGGGTTGACACTTTTTCTCTTTCAGCAATTGAAAAACATTCCACTTCCTTCTGGCCTCCGTGGTCTCTGATAAGAAATCCATTACCTGAATTGGCTTTTCTATATAGGCAAAGTGTTATTTCTCTCTTCCTGTTTCCAAGACTTTGTCTTAGTTTTCAGAACTTTGACCATGATGTGTCTTGGTGTAGATTTGTTTGGATTTATCATATTTGAGTGTCACACAGCCTCTTGAATCTGTAGATTTACATCTTTTGCCAGGTTTTGAAACTTTTCAGTCATTACTTCTTTGAATACTTTTTCAGTCCTACCCTTTTTTCTCCTCTTTTCTGGGACTCTGATGATACAATTTTTCAACGTTTTGTAATAATACTACAGGTCCTTGAGGTTCATTTTCTTTTAGTCTGTTTTCTCTCTGTTATTCAGATTGGGTAATTTCTATTTTGCTATGTTCAAGTTCACTGATTATGTCCTCTGTCCTCTCCATTCTGCTTTTGAGCCTATCCATTGAATTTTTTTAGTTTGGTTATTGTATTTTTCAGTTATAAAATTTCTAACTGCTTGCTCTTTAGTTTTATTTCTTTGCTAAAATGTTGTAATTTAATTTGTTTCAGGGATGTTTGTAATTGCTCACTGAAGCATTTTTATAATAGCTGCTTTAAACTCCTTGTCAGATAATTCTAACACCTATATCAACTCAGTGTTGGTGTCTCTTGATTGCCTATTCTCATTCAAGTTGAGATTTTCCTTGTCTTCGGTGTGATGAGCGATTTTTTAACTGAGGCCATTTTTGGGTATTGTGTTACATGACTCTAGATTTTATTTAAATATTGTGTTTTAGCAGTCCTTTTCTGACAACATCCCAGTAGGGAAAAATAGAATGCTGCCTCGTTGCTGTCAGCTGGCAGGGAAAGTTCAGGTCTTAACTTGGCCTCAGCTGGTAACTGGGAGGAGGTATTCCTCATTACTGCTGAGTGGGAGTGAGAGTTCAGCCTCCCCACATTTTCCACTGACAACACTTTGACTGGAGGGGCATAGGTGCCTTGTTACTGCTTCTCATACGGCCTTCAATGATGCTGTAGTGAGGGGCATAGCCCTGTTACTATGGAGAGGTGGTGAATGTCCTGACTCCTCATTAGGCTTCCTTGGATACCATTCCAGAGAAGAGGAGGAGGGCTGCCTCATCACCACCAGGTGGGCAGAGAAGTCCAGGCTCTCCACATGGTCTCCACTGACTCCATGGGCTGGGGAGGGCCTTGTTGACACCCCGTGGCGATGAAACTCCTGGATTTCCACTCAGTCTTCTCTGACTCCATCCAGGTTGGGGCCTGAGCTACCTCATTATAGATAGTAAGGGTGGAACCGAGGCTGTCCACTCAGTCTCTGCTGGTGAAGTGGGTTTGCAGCCATAGTCTTATTCTGTGGCCTTTGGCTAGTGTCAAGCAGTTATTATCTAAAAGTGTTTAATCTTGGTAGGTTGTCTGTTCTTCTGGTTTTTCAGTTGTAGGCAGCAGGCTTTCCTTGGGGCTCTTTTTGTTTGATTGTGCCCACTGGAGTGTCTGGGTTGCTGGCTTCTCTGTTATCCAGTCTGGGATATAAGAGGTAAAAAGAAATTCCAGGAACTCACCACCATGTTGTTCCTTGGGTCCCAAGGTCCTAGTTGGTCTGTCTTTCCTCTCCACTTCTCAGAGTCTTCTTATTGTTTTATAAATAATGCCCAGGATTTCTAGTTCCATTTAGCAGGAAGAATAGGGGAAAGTACATTGACTCCATCTTTCCAGAAGTAGAAATCTCAAATATATATATAATTATAGTTTTATAATGGTTAGAAGGAAAAGAAAACATCCCATTTTATAAAAGGAAGCAATTTCTACAAGAAAGTTTTGACAGAGTTGAGTTTTTTAAGGCAGAGTGTGGTAAAATGTACCCTTAAGAAATTTTAGGAAAATAAGATTGTAAAGAAATGAGGAATTTCAAAGAAAGAAGCAGTAGAGTGAGCCAGCAGCAACAAAAGCATGTTTGCCACAAGATATCATTTTCTGGTTAGAAAAATGACATATTACTAGTTATTATGCAAACCAAGTCAAATACATAGTACTTTTCTTTTTCTCTCTGTCTTTTTCCCTCCTTTCCTCTTCCTTCTCTTCTGCCTTCCCCCCTCAACTCTCTCCTTTCCTTTCTTTTAACCAGAGAAGAAAAGAGAGGCAGAAAACTGCAGCGGAAGCATATGGCTGTTCTCTCAACAACAATGTAGTGTTTCCAAAGTGTATTCTATGAAATACCTGTTTATGGTGTTTACATTGTAGCTGTGCTATGGTGTTAGTTGGTTTTAGTTTAAAAAACAAAAGGGTTCCATGGTCAAATATGTTTGAAAAATGATGGATTAAAAAGGCTAAATGGATGTTTTTAAAGCAAGACTTCTCACAGCCTGTAATACGCTACTATGCACTGTGAATGTCCAGGAGAAGAGGAAGAGTAAATAGCATTTCCTAAGCTCTCAGTGTTAGTACACAGAACAAATTTTTGTGAAAATTGCCGTAAAGACATTTGTTGGCTAGCTGGCAGCTGAGTAATAAAATAGAGCTGCAAAGCATCAA
Organism: Pseudorca crassidens; assembly: GCF_039906515.1. Taxonomy (NCBI): domain Eukaryota; kingdom Metazoa; phylum Chordata; class Mammalia; order Artiodactyla; family Delphinidae; genus Pseudorca; species Pseudorca crassidens. The sequence continues at coordinate 70,068,401 of NC_090304.1, read as the reverse complement.
ATGGCAAGGATTCATATATTAAATGACTGCTCAGTGCCTGTAAACAAGCCCAAAACTTTTTAACAACAGACATGAAAAAAAAATCCAGAAATTAAAGATCTAGTAAGCTACGGCTGATCTCGTTAAATATAATTTAGAGATGGTACTTAACTTGTATCTAGATTTCTGTATTTTTTCAAACTTATTCCAGGTTGTGATCTCTTTGTTTATACTGAAAAATTATAGTGATTCAATATTTATGTTGCTATGTTAGAGCTTCATCTTTATAGAAAAAGTAAGGTTGATTGACTTAAGTGTTAAATGCTTAGAGTCTTAACTAGGAAAACCCATATAAAGTTTCATAATTCAAGCTACCATCTAGCAGCAGCTATTTAAATTGCAGGCAAAATATCTAGGTAGACTTAAGAGCTAGTCTTGTAAGATCATACCCATTAAGTGGAATCAAATGCTTCATATTCCTATTGTAATGGCCGATCACCTCCCTAAAAAGGTACATAAGGAGGAACTTTAACTTCTTTGGGCTCTTTTAACTATATTATCATCTGTGAAATCTCTGCACTCCAGAGAAAGCTGGTTGTAAAGTAAAATTCATAATCAAACCATATTTCCCATTGATTAATTTACTAAGTGAAGCAAGGATACAGTACCTATGAGACCTGAGATGCTCAGATGCTATTGCCCTATGTGTCACCTGTGGGAAGAAAGAGAAGACTTTTTGCTTCCTAGCACAGTGGGGAGTATAATATAGGGATAAATCAGAAAGAAATCAGTATCCCTCTCATCATATATGCAGAAGCCCTCTCATTTATGAAACAGCCCTACCAGTAATAAAGCAATAAAGACCAGTTTTGTTCTTTCAAACATCTATTTCATAATAGCAAACCTCCATATTTTAAATTGTCATAGAAGAAAGGACACTCCTATTAGGAAGTAGTGACTACAAAAGATAATACTTTGTTGTTGTTGTTCACAAAGCTAATTATCATGATATAATTAACCTACTAATCACTTGATAAATAGAAAGCCATTAGTCTAGCACTGTGCTAAGAGTTAAAGGGATACAGAGCTGACAATCTAATAAAAGAGACAAAATCAATACACATAAAACAATGAAACACAGGGCCAAACATATAACCTGTAGTTGAAATACTAGAACTTTTGCTTGTACTAAAAATAATTCATTTTAACAAAATTAACACAATTTTATAGGTCAAAACATATACCAAAACATATAATATTAAATTGTAATAAGTTTCCTTACTTGAGCTTTTAGGGTTTGTAGTTGTCCTTCGTAATTCTGAGTCATTGCTAAGTTACATTTTTCCAAACTGTCCAACTTCTGTCTAAGTAACCCCACCTGAATTAAGAATAAAATTTAATTTTTCTAAATTTTGCCTGACAAAATCAGAAAATGTACAAAAGAGGAGTACAGTTCACATAAAACTGCTGTACCAAACCAAGAATAAATATTTGTACTGTGGTTCTTAGAATAGTTATTAATAATTAAATTCACAGAAACCAAATGTAGCTAGCACTATTCCACTGGGTACACATTAAGACAGTATGGTATGGATGTCTGACAAAAGATCCTTCTCACCGGCACATTCTAAAGCAAGATTTAAAATTTACTTCTCATTATCTTTTTGGGAGGCTTATGTCATCGTTCCTGGGGCAGAACCCCTGCAGACACACTTCAGCCTTTATTTTAGGTGCTACTACCTTCAATGGGAGCTCTGTTTTAGTGGTGTTGTGGAATAATTGTTACATTTTTATAAGAATTAACAAATTAAAAAGAAAAAGAGAAATGTCTAAGAGGAGTTCTTAGGGATTTGGCTTACAGAATTTGTCTGCTTAAAAAGTAGGCGAGGCCCCTGCTCGCACATCTGTATTGTGACAGGTACAAAAATGAGAAAATAGTCCCTTCCATATGCCAGGTCTTATGACCTGCCTCTATTGATAACTAACTAGGCCAAACATTAACTTAGTTAACCATGACAAAAAACTAAGTTCCATTGAGAGGCCATTAGAGGTAGAAAAACGGCCACTGAACAAGTTGACTTGATGTTTTAGTTATTAGCATGTGATCAGTAAACATGTTTCTTATGCCTCACCCCAAAGAAAAATTCACAGACATGAAAGTCCACATCAGGTGAAGCGTATGCCTTTCCTGAACTCCTCTGCAGGCCCGAGAGCACTCAGACCTCCTTCTACCATCACCAGCTTGGCCACAAGCACCTTCACCGGGGCCCAGGGCATTCCTCCCAAGTGGGCGCCCAGGTACACACACACTCCCTTCACCAAACTGTTTTCTCTCTTGTTCTGCAATCAAGGCTTTACCTTTTACTTCTTTTAGGAAAGATTTTTCTAGCAGATGAGAAAAGGCAAATGCTCCTGAACTCTGCCTCATCCAAAGGCACAGCTTTGTTGACTACTTTGTTTCTACAGCAGCAAAGGCACGGACATCTTTGCTTGCAAACAGCATTTATTTCACATACATATTGAATGTTTGTTCACTTTCCTAGATGACATTGACTAGACTCTATTTCTGTCTGCATTGGCAAATTACTACCGGTTTAAGCTCTGCTTGCCGCTTATTTGATAGAATACATTTAGCACACTGTGACAGAATTTCAAGCTATAAATGCTATTGCTGATGCCTGATAAAAAGTATGTGTAATGAAAAATATATTTGGACAGGACAAATACTATTTATAACAGTCTGAGGAATTAACAATTTATTAACACATCTATGCAGTACCTCTTGACCTTTCTGTTCTAAACAACTTTGTGCACTTGCCAACTCTTGATCCCGAAGATCTAATCGTGTCTCCAGAGCCCGCATCTTCCTTTCCCAATCCAGTTTTTTGTTGTTTACCATGATGTCAATTTGTTCCATTAATTCCTGAAGCTCAGCCTCACAAGGAGAAACTCTGGCAATTGTAGAAAAGTAAAATACATTTAAAAAGAGTGGAATGTGAGAACAAGAAAAATTATGGTCTTGCTTTGAATAGCTTGATCATTATTTCCTCAAATTGTTCAATTATTTAAATAGGAAGAATTCCGAAAACCAGAGGTTACCGTTTTAAATTAAAACTAAAAGCTAATTTCAGAGCTAACAGTGTACATACTTTTCAAAGGCATTTTAAAAAGTACAGTTGCTGCCATAATATAATGCAATATATTGATAAAGTCACTGCCTGCATTTCTCTTATGTACTGGTGGTAATGCATGGATCTCCCTGACCCAAAAGTTTTGACTTAGACAAGGGAGTCCTAAAATGAAAAAATATTGTGTGGATTACATCAGAAATAAGGTCACAATAAAGAAAGTTAGTTTAAAATTAATAAATTAATTAATTAATTTTAAAGTGGGCTAATTCGAAGGAAAATTCTAATTATGAAAAATGATTCCATGCTCTTACATGTAAATATACATATACCTATGTGCTTATCATAAGTTGAGGAGGTTTGACGGCAGGTCAGCTGGGGCTTCAATTGTGCCTGCCAGGGAGAGAGGAACAAGCCCAGGCTAGGTAGGACCAGATTCAAATGTACTATCTGGGCTACACTGCTGCTCCTTCGGGAGAGAAACTTGGTGTGATCTGGCTGGTGGTATCTCTTTGGAAGGAATCTAAGTGGGCAGGTGTGGGCAGAGTAATGTAAGATTTTAGACAATGGGGATACTATTAGTCAGAAAAGTGGTAATATTTTGAGTCTAGGAAGGTCTACTGTGTTTGAAACAAGACGCTTGATGATAACTAGAATTATAGAGACCGAGAGTTGGAGAGATTGCTAAGTGCTCCCAGGGCAGGGTTCTCCTTCATAGAAGCTGAAGCATTCCGCAAGGACCTGGTATAAATCCAGTCATTCAGCCTGGATAAGCAGGTAGATGTTGAGGCCTCAGACTTCAGCTTAAAGAACACACAAATGTCCAGATGAGAAAAGCAAGTTACTTCAGTATCCATTCAATGGTGCTGATAGGGCTTCCAATATATTTGCGTAGCTGGGAGGAAGGCAGGAGAGGCAGGTGTAAAAGACATCATTTCCTCCATTTAGTTTCACCAAATCAGAATTTTAGGGCTAATTAAGGATCATTTAGCATTTTTAAAAAACTGAAGCCCAGCGACATCAAGGTCACACATTAATTAATGGAAGAGCCAGAACTAGATCTTAGACGGCTGCTTCCCATCTTAATTAAGCTCCTTCCTGTATACCACACAGCAAAAGACATGGTGTTTTGCATAAGAACTTGCTTGAAAAATGTAGTACAAATTAGCTCTGTTGCAATAGGTTTAGAAATAGGTATTTGAACTCAAAGAACTCAGAATTTCCAGAATCCCTTTCTCAGGTACCCAGAATCATCCTGAACAAGAGATGTCCCTTTGATTGGCTTATTCAACAGCAGATTCACCAGTTTTGACACCACAGAGGTTTTAAGTACAAAATGCCATTCTTAAGTCTTCTAACATTCCTGGGCTAAGGCCCAAAGGCTCTCAGTTTTTACTTAAAACCTAAAACAAGTCTGAGGAAAGGAAATACTAGTTCCTCTATAAAAAACTTGATTGGATTTTGGTTGGAGTTCTGATGTGGGGAAAAAAAAAACAGAACGAAAAGAATGGTTTTCACACCATTTTTATTTCATAACAACATGTATCACCCTTTACTGTAAATACATTTTGTCTATTTTTTTCTGCTGGTGTAAGCTCTGAAAGAAAAAGGACTACATCAGTCTTGTTCATCACCATCTCCCCAAGGCTTAGCACAGTGCTCCAGCACATAGCAGATGCTCAATAAATCTCTGAAGAGTCAACAAACGAGTTTTTTCCATTACTATCTCCTTGGCATATAGGAATGTACCATACTAATAGAATTAAAATATAGGCCTAAAGTAGAGTGTAGCATAATATGAGCTACTCAATTGGTATTGTTAAATAAGTGAACAAAGTGTTTATTTCCTGGTTATGACTATGATATGCAAAAGTCAGAATATTAGACTTCAAGGTGGAAGGGCTTTTACAAGTCATCTAGTCCAACTACCCATTCAGTGTTTGCATACCTTCCACAAATGTTTCTGGAGAGAATCATCTATCATACCCCACTGATCAGATTCAGCAAATCTAGGACAGAGCCCAGATTCTGCATTAGTAAAAAAGGTATCAAGTACATGCCACTTGGTGCATGCCAAAGTTTGTGATCTGTTTTGTAATATCACTGCCAAGAGGTCACCCAGCCTAGGTCTGAACTTTTCCTTTAGCAGGTAACCACTGTCTGAGATTGCATCTAGACAGAAGTGGGTTTTTAAAAGTTCTTTCTTATACTGAAGAACATTTTCATCCACTGGTCCTAATTTGATCCATTGTAACCATTGAGAACAAATGCCTTTTCAACACTGTAGACTATAAAATACTTGAATACAGTTATCAATATGCTGAATACAGTTATCAGTGTACCTCCAGATTCTCCCTGAGTCTTCTCAATGTTCAATATTTGAGACTGAACATACTAACAGACAATGCAGAATATACGGTAATGGATTCTGACCCAAAACCTTTGCAGCAACAGTCCTAGAATGGTCAAGACTTGGTCAATGACTGACAGCTTCCCCAATTTTGCCTCCACTTCCAACTCAGGACCAACCAGAGAAAGGCAAATATGTTCCCCAAACCAATCACATAGGAGGCCCTGCTTCTAACGATCCTGCCTCTAGCTTCCCCATGTCGACAGCCTAGGGCTGAGGCATACCTGAAGCCTTCTGGTTTTTCACTGTTAAGCCTTCCTACTCTCCTGCCTGTCTTTGAGTCTGCCAAATGCAAGTGATAGCTGACTCCCTTTTTATAGAAATCTTTGAATAAATAGCCTTCATTTGTTCTTATTGGGTGGTCTTTGTTTATTTTCACAAGTTATCTTTATTTCCTTCAATTGCTTGTAGAGATTTTTTTTCTCTACCATTCACTGCCTAGTATACTGTCTAGGAAATACTACATGCTTAATATACAGTTGTTGAACTGTGTATTAGTTGAAGAAATGAATGACTATTTTAAGATTTTCAGAACCTTCATAATCCTGGCGGCTCTCCTCTGAACAAGTTCCTTCCTGTTTGTCGATTTCCTCCTTGAAATGTATTGTTCAGAACTTTAACATGGTACCCAAGGTATGGTCTAATTAGCTCAGAGAGGGACTCTCACATCCTTTGTTTTAGGTGATACATACTTTCATTCAAGCAGATGAAGATCACCTTAGCTTTGAATTTGGGAGGGGGAAGGGTAAAGCAGTGATATCATATGACTTTTAAGGCGAGTTTTTTCTTGCTAAACACGCTTTTTCCTTTTCATGAATGCTATGAGTAGAGCCACCTACTCACTATCTTGTGATTGTTTCATTTTTGGGGATGCTCCAAGGGCAGGGATTTGTATTTATTTTCATTACATTTCAGTGTTACGGTTTCAGCCTCGATGTAGGTTGTCATCACTGATTCTTTAAGGAAGCAAACATTCACAGGTGACTTCTCCCCACTGTGAGAGGAACTAGGAAGATAGAGACACAAGACCAACTGCCTGTGTATAGGAAGACTTGCAAGGCAGGCAGGTACAGTAACAGATTGATGAATACATACAGTTCTTTTGGGAACAGAAGGGAGGGGCCCGAATACCCCTCGGGTATTGGACAGCGTGGACTATCACAGAAGCCTTCCTGAAAAGAGGTAACACCTGAACATATATTTTGTGATCCTGGTACTGTCAGAGAATATATTCACTATACCTCCCAATTTTGTGTCAGCATTACTTGTTTTACATATACAGTTTTTTTTCATACAAGTGATTGTTAAATGTCATAAAGGACAGGAGACAGGACAGAGCCCTCTGGCCTTCCATTATCAAGCCCTTCAGGGTCACAGTGATCTGTTGATTATTTCTTTTATTATAATCAGATGTTAATCCACTTAATTAACCTTACTTTTTTTCCCCACAAAATATGTGGTGAAAAGCCCTATAAAATATGCCAAAGCCCAAGTACATCTCTGTCTATATGTTCTCTGATGTACCAGCATATTTGCACTTTGAAGCAAGGCTGGTCTAGCACGCAGTGGTCCAGGCGCATCCACGCTGCGTCCTGGTGGCCACTGCTTCCTCTTCTGGATGCTCACAAACCACTGATAATCTTTTCCAGAGTCTTACCTAAGATTTAGTCAAACACACTTTTACATCAAATTCAGCTTTGGGTCACAGTTAATACTCCCTTTTGAAAGTCAATTGTCTAATCTTGTAGTATATTTTCCCGTCTTCAGTTTCTCAGAGATAATTAATAGCAGTTCAGCTGTCTCAGTATCAATATCTGTTCCAAAATCTAGTGAACTTTAAAATAAAATACAAAAGGCTTAGTTTAGCCTCCTCCATAACTGGACAGTACATCATTTATATTTTTATTTCTTCCTTTAGTCAAATGCTGACTAACACTATGCTAATTACTTTCCTGTACTTCCTGTCATGAATCCTCATAACATCCCATAAAGTAGACCTTATTATTCCAAGTTTAGAAAAGTTGACTGAGGAGCTAAAAAAGAAAAAAAAAAATTCTCTGAATCTTTCAGCATTGGAGACTGGTTGGATTGTGCTGGATAACACTACTTAAGACATGTAAACCCCCGCCCTAACTATGGGGTTTATCCTTGGGAGCAATTCACAAGAGAAAGATCCTGAGGTCAGGACAGCAGTCTGAATGCATTAAGCCAGAAAGGAGGGGGCACATGGAGACTTGCAGGGTAACATATCAGTCTGGGGATCCTAGGGTTAAAATATCAGGACATCATTATTTGGAGATGAAGAGAGAGCAAACTAGAAAGCTGGTGATGTAAATGGCGGCAGTAGTGGCAAGTGTGTTGGGAAAGGGCAGGGGAATGGAATGTGGAGAGAGCCATTCAGAGTAAAAGGGGCTAGAGTAAGATACATGTAATATATGTCACCCCAAAGTCCTTTAACAATGGGCTTAGGTGCTGATTCTTTTTTTTTTTTTTTTTTTTTTTGGCGATAGACAGGCCTCTCACTGTTGTGGCCTCTCCCATTGCAGAGCACAGGCTCCGGACGCGCAGGCTCAGTAGCCATGGCTCACGGGCCCAGCCACTCCGCGGCATGTGGGATCTTCCCAGACCGGGGCACGAACCCGTGTCCCCTGCATCGGCAGGCGGACTCTCAACCACTGCATCACCAGGGAAGCCCAGGTGCTGATTCTTAAAAGGCAGACCTTCATCAGACAGATAACTATGGTGACCACATGATTTGTTATCCAACCCAGGACAATTTTAAAAGTGAAAGGGGCACTAATATTAATTATTCCAGGACAACAGGTATAAACAGTGGCTGTTCTCGGCAAACTGAAATGTAGAGTCAGTCTATACATCACCAGTCTGGAAAACAGAAGGGGATAACAGGTCCATTTAAAAAAAAAAAAAAGAGTGAGTTCAGTTTAGGACATGAGAGATGTCTGACAGAAATGGATCTTCACCTTGGGAGAGAGAAGAGGGGCTCTGCCTTAAAAAACAAATATAGAAGTCATCACGGAGAAAGGGGAGGGAGAGAGGAAGGGAAGCAGGGAGAAAAAATAAAGAGGACACTATTTCATGCAACATGGACAAGCCTAAGAAAATGAGTTTCCAAAAGGCTGATGAGCAATCTTATCAGGTCTTACCTTTTTCAAAATATTCTAATAAAACTCATTTTAAAAATGTATTAACATACTATCTGTCTTAGTTATATTACTATTATTTAGTTCTACTAAATGTATAGTGCCACAATATATTCAAAGTGGTGAAAGAAAAAAATTTTCAACCAAGACTATTCTAACCAGCAAAGTTATCATTCAGAAAAGATACAAAGAATTTTCCAGAAAAGCAAAAGCTAAAGGAGTTCATCACCACTAAATTGGCCTGACAGGAAATGTTAAAGGAACTTCTTGAAGCTGAAAAGAAAGGGCACTGATTAATAACAAGAACACATATGAAAGAATAAATCTCACTGGAAAGATAAATATATAGTAAAGGTAGTAAGTTAATCACTTATAAAGCTAGTAAGAAGATTCAAAAACAGGTAGTAAAAATAACTATGATTACAACAATTAAGGGATATACAAGATGAAAAGATGTAAAATGTGACATCAAAAACATTAAATGCAGCAAGGGAAAGAGTAAGAATGTTAAGCTTTACAATGGTATCAAACTTAAGTTATTATCAACTTTATATCAACTGTTATAGATAGCAATTATTACATGTAAACCTCATGGTAACCACAAAGCAACAACCTATAGTAAATACCCAAAAGATAAAGGAATATAAGCATACCACTAAAAAAAGTCATCAAATCACAAAGGAAGAGAGCAAGAGAAGAAGAAAGGAACAGAGAGGAACTGTAAAAACAGCTAGAAAACAATTAACAAAATGGCAGTAAGTGCACAGCTATTAATAATTACTTTAGGGACTTTCCTGGTGGTCCAGTGGGTAAGACTCCACACTCCGAACACAGGGGCCTGGATTCCATCCCTGGTCAGGGAACTAGATCCCACATGCATGCCACAACTAAGAGTTCACATGCTGCAACTAAGAGTCCGCACACCACAACTAAGAAGTCCACATGCCACAACTAAGAAGCCCTCATGCCATAACTAAGAGTCTGAATGTCACAGCTAAGAAGTCCACATGCCACAACTGAGACCCAGCACAGGCAAAATGAATAAATAATAAATAAAAATAATTTTTAAAATTAAAAAAAATAATTACTTTAAATGTAAATGGACTAAATTCTCCAATCAAAAGACACAGAGTGGCTGAACAGATAAGAAAATAAGGCCCATCTATATGCTGCCTACAAGAGACTCATTTAGGATGTAAGAACACACATAGACTGAAAGTGAAGGGATGGAAAAAGATATCTCATACAAATGGAAACTGAAAAAAAAGTTGGAGTAGCTATACTTTTATCAGACAAAATAGACTTTAAAACAAAGACTGTAACAGAGACAAAAAAGGGCATTGTATAATGATAAAGAAGTCAATCCAACAAGAAGATATAACATTTGTAAATATTTACACACCCAACGTAGGAGCACCTAAATATATAAAGCAAATATTAACAGACCTAAAGGGAGAAATAGACAGCAATACACTAACAGGACACTATAATACTCCACTTACATTAATGGATAGATCATCCAGACAGATAATCAATTAAAAAACATCAGCCTTTAAACAACACATTAGATCAGATGGACTTAATAGATATTTATAAAATACTCTATCCAAAAGCAACAAAAACACAGTCTTCTCAAGTGTACATGGATCATATGTTAGGTCACAAAACAAGTCTTACTAAATTTAAAAGGACTGAAGTCATATCAAGCAACTTTTCTGACCACAGTGTTATGAAACTATAAATTTATTATACAAGGAAACTGGAAAATTCACAAATGTGTGGATATTAAACAACATGCTACTGAATAACCAAAGGTTCAAAGAAGAAATAAAAAGAGATAGTAAAAAATACCTTGAGACAAATGAAAATGGATATGTAACATACAAAATTTATGGAATGCAGCAAAAGTAGTCCTAAGAGGGAAGTTTTAGCTATAAATACCTACCTCAAGAAAAAAAAAGTCTCAAATAAACAATCTAACTTTACACCTCAAGGAACTAGAAAAAGAACAAACAAAACCCAAAGTTAGTAGAAGGAAGGAAATAAAAAGATTAGAGCAGAAGTAGGTGAAATAGAGATTAAAAAGACAATAAAAAAAGATCAGTGAAACTAAGCTGGTTCTGTGAAAAAGATAAATAAAATTGACAAACCTCTAGCTAGACTCACCAAGAAAAAAAGAGAGGACTCAAAATCAGAAATGAAAAAGGAGATATTATAACTGATACCACAGAAATAAACAGATCATAAGAGACTACTATGAAAAATTATACACTAACAAATTGGACAATCTGGAAGAAATGGATAAATTCCTAGAAATATACAATCTACCAAGACTGAATCATAATGAAATAAAAAATCTAAACAGACTGACTGCTAGTAAAGAGATTGAATCAATAACCAAAAACCTCTCAACAAACAAAAGTCCAGAACCAGATGGCTTCACTGGTGAATTTTACCAAACATTCAAAGAATTAATGCCAATCCTTTTCAAACTCTTCCAAAAAAAAGGAGGAGGGAACTCTTCCAAACTCATTTTATGAGGCCAGCATTACCTTGATACTGAAACAGGACGAGAATGTCACAAGAAAAGAAAATTACCTGGTGAACACAAATGCAAAATCCTCAACAAAATATTAGCAAACCAAATTCAACAGGCATACACTACGATCAAGTGGGATTTATTCTAGGGATGCAAGGATGATTCAACAACCACAAATCAGTCACTGTGACATGTCACATAGACAAAATAAAGGATAAAAATCATATGATCATATCAATAGATGCAGAAAAAGCATTTGACAAAATTCAACATCCATTATGACAAAACCCCTCAATAAAGTGGGTACAGAGGGGACATACAAAAGAACTTCAACATAATAAAGGCCATATGTGACACGCCTACATCATACTCAATGGTGAAAAGCTGAGTTTTTCCTCTAAGATCAGGAACAAGAAAAGGATACCTACTCTTACCACTTTTATTAAATTTAGCATTGGAAGTCCTAGCCAGAATAATTGGGCAAGAAAAAGAAATAAAAGGCATCCAAATTGGAAAGGAAGAAGTAAGACTGTCACTCTATTAAGATGACACTATATATATATATATATATATATATATATATGTATATATATATATATATATATATAGTATAAAGACTCCATCAAAAAACTAATAAACAAATTCAGTAAAATTGTAGGATACAACATCAATATACAAAAATCTGTTGTATTTAAATAAACTAATAATGAATTATCAGAAAGAGAAATTAAGCAAACAATCCCATTTACAATTGCATCAAAAAAGAATAAAATACCTAGCAATAAATTTAACCAAGGAGTTGGAAGACCTGTATATTGAAAACTACAAGACCTTAAAGAAATTGAAAACAATACAAGTAAATGGACAGATATTCCATGCTCATGGATTGGAAGAATTAATATTGTTAAAATGTCCATACCACCCAAATCAATCTACAGATTCAATGCAATCCCTATCAAAATCCCTATCCCAATGGAATTTTTCACAGAAATAGAACAAATAATCCTAAAATTTGTATGAAACCATAAAAGACCCCAAATAGCCAAAGCAATCTTGAGAAAGAACAAAGCTGAAGGTATCACACTCTCTAATTTCAAACTACATTACAAGCTATAGTAATTTAAACAGTATGATATTCAGAGAAAAGCAGACACACAGATCAAAGGAACAAAATAAAGAGCCCAGAAATAAACCCAAGCATATATGGCTAGATAACTGATGACAAAGAAGCCAAGAATACACAATGGGGAAAGGACAGTCTTTTCTATAAATGGTTTTGGGAAAATTGGACAGCCACATGCAGAAGATTGAAACTGGACTAATACTTTTACACTATACACAAATATTAACTCAGAGTGGATTAAAGACTGGAGTGTAAGACCCGAAATTATAAAATTCCTAGAAGAAAACAGGTGGTAAAGCTCTTTGACATTATGCCTTGACGATGATTTTTTGATTCTCACACCAAAAGTACAAGGAACAAAAGCAAAAATAAACAAGTGGGACTACATCAAACTAAAAAGTTTCTGCATAGCAAAGGAAATCATTGACAAAATGAAAATGGAGAAAACATTTGCAAATATCCAAAATATATAAACAACTAATACAACTCAATACAAAAAAATATGATTAATAAATGAGCAGATCTGGGGCTTCCCTGGTGGTGCAGTGGTTGAGAGTCCGCCTGCCGATGCAGGGGACACGGGTTCGTGCCCCGGTCCGGGAAGATCCCACATGCCACGGAGCGGCTGGGCCCGTGAGCCATGGCCACTGAGCCTGTGCGTCTGGAGCCTGTGCTCCACAACGGGAGAGGCCACAACAGTGAGAGGCCCCCATACCGCAAAAAAAAAAAAAAAAAAAAAAAAAAAAAGCAGATCTGAATAAACATTTTTCCAAAAAAGACATACAGATGTCCAAAAGACACATGAAAAATGCTCTTTATCATTAATCTACATCACTAATCGTTAAACATAATGCAAAAAAACCCCACAATGAGATATCACCTCACACCAGTCAGAATGGCTATTATCAAAATGACTAGAAATATATAGCGTTGGCAAGGATGTGGAGAAGAGAGAACACTTGTACACTGTTGGTGGGAATGTAAATTGGTACAGTTTTTATGGAAAACAGTATGAAGGTTCCTCAAAAAATTAAAACTAGAACTACCATACGATCTAGCAATTACACCTCTGGGCATTTATCTGAAGAAAATGAAAACACTAACTTGAAAAGATATATGCATCCCCATGTTCATTACAGCATTATTTAACAATAGCCAAGTTATGGAAACAAAGTAAACGTCCATTGATGGATAAATGGATGAAGATGTGGTACATGTATGTATATGTGTGTGTTTGTGTATAGACACACACACACACAATGGAATATTATTCAGCCACATAAAAGAGTGATATCTTGCCATTTGCAACAACATGGATGAACCCTGAGGGTATTATGCTAAGTGAAATAAGTCAGACACTGAAAGACAAATATCATATGTACTCTCTTATATGTGGAGTCTAAGATACATATATATATAAGATATATGTATATATAAACCAAACTCATAGATACAAGTAACAGATTAGTGGTGGCCAGAGGCAAGAGGTGGAGGTAGGAGAAATGGATAAACTGTTTTTTCAGTTTCAAAAATAATAATAAATAAATAGAATTGAACATTTCTGTGGTGGCTCACAAATCCTATTTGCACGTCACATTCTGTACTACACCTGAAACATAATTAGAACCAAATGAGAGAGACTCCAGCAGAACTCCTAGAACTCACTTTTGTAGACATGTCTGTGGTGTCAGCCTGCTCTTTAGTCAACTGTCTCTCCTAAAACAGTAAATGAAAGATTTATCACTTTATGATTTTTAGGTCATAGTTTCATGGTTGTCCTTGTTCAAAATTAATTATTGAATTATAGTTAAAAGTAGCTTTTTCTCAAGCACTTTTTTTTGTTGTCCAAAAAATGTTATTTACTGTCACCATGAGTGTTTGCTGACATACTAGCATTGCAATGCCTATTCTTTTTTTTTTTTTTTTTTTTTGCGTTATGTGGGCCTCTCACTGTCGTGGCCTCTCTCGTTGCGGAGCACAGGCTCCGGACATGCTGGCTCAGCGGCCATGGCTTATGGGCCTAGCCGCTCTGCGGCATGTGGGATCTTCCTGGACCAGGGCACGAACCCGTGTCCCCTGCATCGGCAGGTGGACTCTCAACCACTGCGCCACCAGGGAAGCCCGCAATGCCTATTCTTATTGCATATTTGAGATGGTGGCTCATATTCAGTCCATTCTTTGCTCTCATTTGTGATAAGCTTAATGTTAGGAAGTGGAGGAGGTGTAAATCCCACTATTCCAATAAAGCATGCTTAACTGTACTTATAAAGGCCTTATTCTAAAGCCTTCATTATAATCATCAAAAAAAGATGTTTATAGAAAGAAAATGCAATGTCATAGCTTTCAAGTCTCTATCAATGTTTTATAAGAATTCTAGGTACATCCAAATTTAAAATCTCATTTTTTTTATGTTCTAAAGGGAATGGAAATTCTGTTTAAAGATCTACATTACAGATAAACTTTTTCTTGAAACTTTTCTATGATAATTATTCACATTCTGAGTAACATCTTGGTTTACAGATCGAATGAGGTAAGGAGACAGTGAAATGTTAGCAAGCACTAACCCTCTTTCTTCAGGGTGATTTCTACAATCATCTAGAAGCATAAATAATTATCTGAAAAATGATTCCATATTAATACATACAAACATAGGATACAATTAATAGTAAATAAATATTTACACACGCATTAGCTTAGATTTTTTTGTTTTTTTTTTATATTTCTTTTCTTAAGCCTATGGGAGAGTTTGAAACTAAAGCAAATCTGGACATATTATAAAGCCACTGAAAAAGTATGAACCCAAAATCAAATTTGTATCTGACGTATATTGCTATCCCATTTTCAACATCTATAATTACCCTTTGTAATTTTTTTGACTATTTAAGCATTTAAATATTTAATAATTGACTTCCACTAATAACCATAAGTATGGATTCTATAAGCCAATCTCTTAAGACAATTAAAATTCCCTCCTGCCAAAAGGTCTATCTGATGAGAGACTGCAGTGTTAGTACATGTGAGGACAGTCACTTTACCCTTTTTCTATTTAAAACTACAGCCGTCTATTTCACTGGATCCTAACAGTGAAGAATTAGGCAAACACTGATAAAATCTGTTTTTCCAATGCTAGAAAACTAAGAAATATACTGTTCCCTAAATGTCAGAAATTTCTAATGAAACTTCTAATGCCAGCTTGTCCTGATAACTTCCAAATCTGTATCTGCAGCCTGAGCTGCTGAGCTCCAGACTTCTCTAACCAACTACCTATTCAACACTGACATTCCCATAGGCGTCTATAGGCATCTCAATCTTCACAAGTTCAAAGCAGAATGCTAGACTCCCTGTGCCACAAACCTGCTCCCACTCCAGTCCACTCCTTTTCTTTAATTGGCACCATAGTTACAGTTACTCAAGATAAAAAACTCTTCATGATTCTAGATTTGGGTTTTCCTCAAACCCCAGAACCATAGTCCTATTGGCACTGCCTCCAGTATACTAAATTCTGACTACTTCTCACCATATCCAGTGATAAAACCCTAGTCTGAGTCATCCTTATCTCTTGCCTGCTTCCATCCTTATCTCCTATGTGGCTAGTTGCCTACTCAACATCCAGCTTTCCTTTCTTCCATACCAACAGAGCTCTGATGTTATTCAGTGTGGAAATGTGTCCAGTGAAAAAAACAACTACATTTCCCAGTCTCCCCTGGAGCTAGGCATGGCCATGTAACAAAATCTGGCCTATGAAATGTAAGCGGAAGTTGCCGTGAAGCTGTTGAAAAGAAGGCCACAGCAGTTGCTGTTGGTGTCCCTCACATCTCTCACACTTACCACTTCAGGGCACTCAGCCTGACTTCCAGTGGACAGAACCTGCATTTCTTTGCCTAAGTGTCTTCTCTTGCTACTGGAGTCCTCTTTGCCTCCTGTGTGATAGGCCAGCAGTGACAGGGAATTGAAGCCGTCCCAGGAGCAACCTTCAACCAATAACTGTCGGTTACTGGTGTATAAACATTCATTTGCTTCTTGGATGGAAGAACTCTGAGGAGTGTGATTTATACTGGGTTCCAGAATTTCCCCATCAGGATTTTGCTCCAGTCACCCTCAATGGTACTTGGTTTGATAACCTGCCTTTCCTTGTTTTACTTCCCCAACCCTACAGGTGATAGGCTGAAAAATGGCCCCCAAAGATGTAAGGTCTGAGTCCCCAGAACCTGTTCATGTTATTTTATTTGGAAGAAAGTTCTTTGTATAAATTAAGTGTCTTGAGATGGGGAGATTATCCTACATTATCTGGGTGGCTCCTAAGAAAGAGGCAGAGGGAAATTTGACACACACAAGAAAAGGGGATATGAAGATGAATCAGACACAGATGTGAAGATGCTGGCCTTAAGGATCAGAGTGATGTAGCCACAAGCCAAGGAATGCTGGCAGTCACCAGAAGCCTGAAGAAGCAAGGAACGGATTCTCCCCTAGAGCATCTGGAGGGAATGCAGCCCTGCTGACACCTTGATTTTGGCCAGTGACACTGATTTTGGACTTCCGGACCACAGAACTGTGAGTAAATGCATTTTAGTTGTTTTAAGCCACTGAGTTTGTTATACAGCAGTCATAGGAAACTAATAGACCATACTTTCATCTCCCAAATAAACTACTTGTATCCAAATCCTTGTTTCAGGGCTTTGGCTTCTGTAGGAACCCAAAATAAAATGCTGGCATGCTCTCTTTTGTTTTTACCCATTGCCCTTCCTCTGCTCCCTTCCTGGAAGGCAGATGCGATGCTGGAGATGGTTCTGCCATCTTGCAATCATTAGTTGGGGCCAAACAATAAAGCCACACACTGAGGGTGATAAAGCAGAAAGATACATCTAGACTTGGATATACATCTAATTATTTGATCTTTACTTGGATGGCTAACAGCATCTCAAACCAAGCTTGCATTTTCTCCAGTCTTCTTTATTTTAATAAATGACAATCTTATCTTTCCAATTGGTGGGACAAAAGCCCACCATCGCATCTCCTTCCTGCACACTCCACATTCAATCTATGATTTCTAAATATTATCAGCTTTTCTGTCACAACATCCCCATTTGTCACTATTTCTACCAACCTGATCCAAACCACTGCCATCTCCCACTGAATTAGAGTTCAGCTTGTCTGTCTTTTCTACCCTTGCTTTGCTATGGTCTAGTCTTCACAAAGCAACCAAAATGAGCCTTTCAAAACTTTAGGTCAGAAAATGTCACTGCTTTGCTCAAAGCCTTCCAGTGACTTCCCATTGTACAGAGTGAAACCTAAAGTCTTTACCAGGGTCTGGAAGGCCCTACAGGACTTGGTTCTATTTGTCTCTCTGAGGTCACCACCTACCACCTTCCTCCCAGCTTGCTCCTCTCTAAACACACTGGCCTTTTTTTTGTTCCTTGAAAATACTAAGCATGTTCCTGTCCCAGAACCTTTGCTTTTGCTGTCTCCTCTGCCTGGAATGCCATTCCCCAGGCCATATTGAATATATATATATATATGAATTATATATTTTCATATATATTCATATATATATTTCATATATATATTCATATATATGAATACATATGAAGAGAATCCTCACTTTCTGTAGGTCTTTCTTCAGATGTCACCTTATCAGATGTACTTTGTAACTCTCTACTACCATAACCTGATTAATTTTCCTTCAAAGCAGTCACTACCATCCCTCTGACAGAATATACCCTCATTTATCTGTTAAAATCTTTCCCCCCACGGCACTGTAAGCTCCATGAATCCCTGATGGTATGGTAGAGCCAGTGTCAGCTCTGAACTGCCAACCTGCAGAAAAATAAAAACCCTAATCTGTTTGGGTACTGTGTTATGAGACTCTGAATCCTTTATAAAATTTGTGCTCAACAGGCCTTTTCTGAGAATGCACCATCAGAGAGATGGGGCGCTGTCTCACTCCTGCCAGGCCATGGTGGAATCCACGTTCTTGACTAAGCATCTGTTGCTACTTGGGAGAAGGGACTCCTCATTACTGCTGGGTGGCCAGGGGAGGGGTTCAGGCTCCCCACTAGTCCTTTGCCAATAGCACCATGGCTGAGAGGGGCAGGGGTGTCCTCATGGCCCCCATGGACACTGTGGGAAGTGGGTGGCCTCGTTATCATTCACTGCTCAAAGTGTCTGTTTTTCTTTGCCATCGTAAGTATGTATGTATCTCCCTGAGACTGTCTGTGATCTGAGGCAAGATTTGGGTATTCCAGGGTCCCTGGGCCACAGCACCAAATGTGCCTCATATCCCACTTCAGTTTCTTATATGAATGGTACAGACTTCATCTGTACTCTGACCAGCTGTCCTTCATGAGTCAGTTGTTTTGCTGATCCACCCATTTTTTCCTATTCTTGAACTTTTTAAAAGTATTTTCATAATTTGAAAATAAGATTATCACAAGATATTTGCATTTCTGCTTTTCTCTTTTTTAGAGAAAATTTGGAAGCCATTTCACTGCATGATTCTATAGTGCACCTGGCTCTGTTATGCTCTTTTTGTACATAGCTTTTACATGAGCTACGGTCCAGTGAAACTGCTTTTTCCGCCGCAGGGGAGAGAACTAACGAGCTCCTCCTGTTTCTATCATTTTCATGTTTCAACACCTCTCTGTTTCACCAGTGCTCTGACAAGAGGCTTGCAACTGCTCCAAGTGCTTCCAAGGTGCCAGACCATGGAGCATCTGCAATGTCAGGTCAGGGTGAGTGTGCCTGGATCCTGATGTACATGCCTAGGTTTACACATATCATGGCTTATTTCTTTTTCATTTTTTAAAAAATGTAACTTGTAACTAATACAACCAACCTTTTGTAAACATTGTCCTGTAAAAATTACGTGCAAATTTATCCTACACAGAGGTAATCTTTAATCTTTGCCTTAACTTAATAGCAGCTTAACGAGTCTTTCAAAGGAATCTTTCTCTTCCCTTCTTTCTCCCCTCACTCCCTCCTCCCCTCTATCTCACTCCCTCCCCTTTCTTCCTATGTGTCTTTCCCTCCTTTCAAAGTCACTCAGTGAATTCCTACAACCACTTAGCATTGTGCTAACACTTCAGGTCTAACTTCAAAGTCTGAGAGATCAGAATTCTACCCTAGGTCCACTTCACTTTGCTTCTTCAGAGAAACAAGAAACTAGAACTTGTTAAATTTGATTACTCTGGAGAGGAAAAAGTGTATTTTGTGGGGGATAAATTATGAGGGAGGGAGAATAATGGGGTATAGTCTGGGCCACTCAGATACGAGAATCAATCAAATTAAAAATAATTTTCAATGTGCAAAAATAATACATGACAATTTATTAAACTACAAATATATATTGACTTATATTAGAATTATTTACAAATTATAATTAAAACTGTATTTAACTCATAAGAAACAGGTAAATAAAGTTGTGATTATGAATAGGCCTCAGAGGGAAAGGACACTCTAAAGGTTAAGAAAGTTGTATACTCGGGGTCTTTTGTCTTTCCATAAAAATAGTGAATTTTTTTTTTTTTTTTTTTGTGGTACGCGAACTCTCACTGTTGTGGCCTCTCCCATTCCGGACGCGCAGGCTGAGCTCTCATGGCTCATGGGCCTAGCTGCTCCACGGCATGTGGGATCTTCCCGGACCAGGGCATGAACCCGTGTCCCCTGCATCAGCAGGCGGACTCTCAACCACTGCGCCACCAGGAAAGCCCAAATTGTGAAATTTTTGTTCTAGTTCTGTGAAAAATGCCAGTGGTAATTTGATAGGATTGCACTGAATCTGTAGATTGCTTTGGGTAGTACAGTCATTTTCACAATGTAGATTCTTCCAATCCAAGAACATGGTATATCTCTCCATCTATTTGTATCATCTTTAATTTCTTTCATTAATGTCTTATAATTTTCTGAATACAGGTCTTTTGTCTCCTTAGGTAGGTTTATTCCTAGGTATTTTATTCTTTTTGTTGCAGTGGTAAATGGGAGTGTTTTCTTGATTTCACTTTCAGATTTTTCATCATTAGTGTATAGGAATGCAAGAGATTTCTGTGCATTAATTTTGTATCCTGCTACTTCAACTAATTCATTGATTAGTAGTTTTCTGGTGGCATCTTGAGGATTCTCTATGTCATCTGCAAACAGTGACAGCTTTACTTCTTCTTTTCCGATTTGGATTCCTTTCATTTCTTTTTCTTCTCTGATTGCTGTGGCTAAAACTTCCGAAACTATGTTGAATAAGAGTGGTGTGAGTGGGCAGCCTTGTCTTGTTCCTGATCTTAGTGGAAATGGTTTCAGTTTTTCACCATTAAGGACTATGTTGGCTGTGGGTTTGTCATATATGGCCTCTATTATGTTGAGGAAAGTTCCCTCTATGCCTACTTTCTGGAGGGTTTTTATCATAAATGGGTGTTGAATTTTGTTGAAATCTTTCTCTGCATCTATTGAGATGACCATATGGTTTTTCTCCTTCAATTTGTTAATATGGTGTATCACACTGATTGATTTGCGTATATTGAAGAATACTTGCATTCCTGGGATAAACCCCACTTGATCATGGTGTACGATCCTTTTAATGTGCTGTTGGATTCTGGAGGAATCAGGGTCCTAGACTTCAGACTATACTACAAAGCTACAGTAATCAAGACAATACAGTACTGGCACAAAAACAGAAATATAGATCAATGGAACAGGATAGAAAGCCCAGAGATAAACCCATGCACATATGGTCACCTTATCTTTGATAAAGGAGGCAAGAATATACAATGGAGAAAAGACAGCCTCTTCAGTAAGTGGTGCTGGGAAAACTGGACAGGTACATGTAAAAGAATGAAATTAGAACACTCCCTAACACCATACACAAACATAAACTCAAAGTGGATTAAAGACCTAAATGTAAGGCCAGACACTATAAAACTCTTAGAGGAAAACATAGGCAGAACACTCTATGACATAAATCACAGCAAGATCCTTTTTGACTCACCTCCTAGGGAAATGAAAGTAAAAGCAAAAATAAACAAAAGGGACCTAATGAAACTTAAAAAAAAATTGCACAGCAAAGGAAACCATAAACAAGATGAAAAGGCAACCCTCAGAATGGGAGAAAATATTTGCAAATGAAGCAACTGACAAAGGATTAATCTCCAAAATTTACAAGCAGCTCACGCAGCTCAATATCAAAAAAACAAACAACCCAATCCAAAAATGGGCAGAAGACCTAAATAGACATTTCACTAGAGAAGATATACAGATTGCCAACAAACACATGAAAGAATGCTCAACATCATTAATAATTAGAGAAATGCAAGTCAAAACCACAATGCGATATCATCTCACACCGGTCAGAATGGCCATCATCAAAAATCTACAAACAGGGCTTCCCTGGTGGCGCAGTGGTTAAGAGTTCGCCTGCAGATGCAGGGGACACGGGTTCGTGCCCCGGTCTGGGAAGATGCCACATGCCACGGAGCAGCTAAGCCCGTGAGCCATGGCCGCTGAGCCTGCGCATCCAGAGCCTGTGCTCTGCAACAGGAGAGGCCACAACAGTGAGGGGCCTGCTTACCGCAAAAAAAAAAAAAAAAAAAAAAAAAAATCTACAAACAATAAATGCCGGAGAGGGTGTGGAGAAAAGGGAACCCTCTTGCACTGTTGGTAGGAATGTAAACTGATACAGCCACTATGGAGAACAGCATGGAGGTTCCTTAAAAAACTAAAAATAGAACTACCATACGACCCAGCAATTCCACTACTTGGTATATACCCTGAGAAAACCATAATTCAAAAAGAGTCATGTACCCCAATGTTCATTGCAGCTCTATTTTCAATAGCCAGGACATGGAAGCAACCCAAGTGTCCATCGACAGATGAATGGAAAAAGAAGATGTGGAACATATATACAATGGAATACTACTCAACCATAAAAAGGAACGAAATTGAGTTATTTGTAGTGAGGTGGATGGACCTAGAGTCTGTCATACAGAGTGAAATAAGTCAGGAAGAGAAAAACAAATACCGTATGCTAACATATATACATGGAATCTAAATAAATAAATGGTCATGAAGAACCTAGGGGCAAGATGGGAATAAAGACACAGACCTACTAGAGAACGGACTTGAGGACACAGGGAGGGGGAAGGGTAAGCTGGGACAAAGTGAGAGAGTGGTAGTGTATATATAGACATATACACACTATCAAATGTAAAATAGTCGCATAGCACAAGGAGATCAGCTTGGTGCTTTGTGACCAGCTAGAAGGGTGGGATAGGGAGGTTGGAGGGAGGGAGATGCAAGAGGGAAGAGATATGGGGATATATGTATATATATATAACTGATTCACTTCGTTATAAAGCAGAAACTAACACACCATTGTAAAGTAATTATACACCAATAAAAATGTTAAAAAAAAAAGAAAGTTGTATACATAGAAGAGTACTCCTTTAAAGGAGTTTTCTGAATTCAGATGTGAGAATGTGCTTTAATATTCATCTGTCTTGGTCTTTGAAAATATGACTTTCACAGCAGATAAAAACATTTTGGTAGATCATGTAGCAGTACCTTGATTTTAGGAAGGATTTTACAAGATTCTATGAATGAGATCAATGACTCAGATATAAGTCACAGAATAAAGAGTAAATGATTCAGTAGAGAAAATGAGACTTTTGGCTGAAGGTGGATGAACATACAAATTTTGCTCCCTTCCCAAATCCTACTAAAATAAAGCAAAGGAATATTTTTAACCTACAAGGTTAAACCTACAGGACAAAAAAAATGGGAGCTGGTATTGGAAAAAGCCAAGAAGCAACCCACTAGATATTTCTGGAAGTAGGAGGTGAACGCTGGCTGCCCAACTTATACCCTGTAAGCAGGAGGATTTTGAATCACGTTCTCTGGAAACTGATCAGCCTGAGACAAAGGAAAGAGACTACCCTGATAATCAGACAGTGAAGACCACTATTAACAAGCCCTACCCCTGTACACTGGATCCTCCCATCAGCTTCCAATGCCATTACTCTTAAATAGGAGCAAGCAGTCAGAGATCACAGACATCTGAGGGAAGCAGTTCACACAGCGAGGTCAAATACACACAGAAAGACATTGTTTGAAGAAAATTATGCAGAAAGAAGAAAACGTCAAAAAATGTATGATTAAGATACTAGAGGTATTAGCGCCAGGAAAAACAAAACATGCAGGAAAGGAAGAGTAATCACTGTATACTATATGGCTCAGAGGTGAAGAGTATTTATAAAGGTAGAGGTATTTATAAAGTCATAACAAGGCAAACAGAATATTGATCCAACCAAAATTATAGTGTATTGAGAGAACGGAGGAATGGTGTGTGTGTGTGTGTGTGTGTGTGTGTGTGTGTGTGTGTAGCAGGGATGACGAGGTGACCAAAACTGAAAAATCAAGAAGTAGCAATGTAAGCATGTTCTTTAGAGATATGGAGATAAATATCAAAGGATTAGCCAAAAGAAATGAAAGTGCTTGCCTTTCGGGAGTGGAAAACTGGAGCAGGAATAGGAGATTGCTGTTTTTTGGTAACAGGGACAAAGAACCAAATGACTTTTTAAATTACATACATGAGTAACTAAGTAAAGGAAAATCTGGATAAATATTGTTTTTCAGTTAGAAAAGATATTTTAAAGAAAAAAATCCATCATATGTGCATCCACTTATATTGTACAAGGAAAATGACATTTTTCAAAACATCACTCCAGAATTCAGAAATTTTGGGACTCTCTGTGTTTTATTGACCTTAGCATTGCTCAGTGCATTTGTGGAATTCCTATTTAGAAATGACCTTCAGAGATAAGTTTATTAAACATAAGCTTTAATAATCTTAAATATATTAGACTGCACAGCACATTGGATGGTGGTTATACTGAGCCCTTAGGGAGCTGTAGCTGCACTGTAGTTGGTGGAATGATTTCTCTGGAAACGTAATTGATTTCTCTTCTAGAGTAGCAGAGGCTGGGAGAAAGGCAGCGCCGTGGAGTAATTGTTGGGGTTTGGAAAGAGGCACAAATTGAAGGATGTGGAGAAATATGCCAGAGCCACACCCACAGAATGACTGACTGTAAAGGAGTTAATATAAGAAGCAAGAGATAATTTCAAACATTTCTTATTCATATTTTTAATGAGTCAAAGGGTGTATTGCATTGATAAAGAAAAGCAATTTACTATGTAAAAGGAACAATGAAATAAACATACAAAAAAGAAGTATTGGAAATAAAAATATGGTTGTCAATACTAAAGATCTCAAGAGAAGCAATAAAAAACCAGAATGTAATCATTGCTGAAATAAAAATGACAAAATGCAAGGAATTCCTCCAGAACACAGAACAAAAAAGACAATGATGGAAATTACGAGAAAAAAAGAAAAAGATGTAGGCATTCTAGTAGATTGAAACAAGATGGTGGAAAATTACTAATCAAAGGAATAGAAGAAAATTTCACTGAGCTGAAGAGATTTGAATCTTCAGTAATAAAAGTGTTCACCAAATGCTGTGAAGGATTATTGAGAAAGGATCTATACCTAGAAAGTTATCTTGGTAAATTAGTAAATTTCAAGGATAAAAAGAAATCCCATAAGCCTCCAGATATGAAAAAAAAAAAAAAGAAAGGGATAACAAAACCTGGAGGAGAGAATGAGACTGGCATTGGACTTTCCATCTTCAACACTACACTTCAAGACCATGGGAGTAATGACTGTTACAGAGTTCCTGTGTAAGGGTAAAAATAAGACATTTGGACATGAAAAAAGTTAAGAAGTACACTACCTATGTTCATTTTTATGAAAAGATTACCTAAGGCAGTACTTCAGTCAAATTAAAAATGAATTTTAAATAAATTAAATTAAGAACAGGGAAAATTTTATATAATAGTAATAAGCGATGCAATAAAATTTACAGCTGTTAAAGAGGATTCTTAAAAGAGGAATAAAATAGATAACATTATCCTATATATAATCATTTATATATAAATTAATAGAAATCAGGACTAGAAATCCAGATTATTTCTTGGAGGTGAAGTAAGGGAATGCGGAAGCAAAAACAGTACTAAAGGTGAAGTCTTACATAGGATTGAGGGAGGTCAAAGTTACACTAAAAATTCGGGAAGCCAGACTAGAAATCCAAATTTTAAATATTTGTTGGGCTTCCCTGGTGGCGCAGTGGTTGAGGGTCCGCCTGCCGATGCAGGGGACGCGGGTTCGTGCCCTGGTCCGGGAAGATCCCACATGCCGTGGAGCGGCTGGTCCTGTGAGCCATGGCCGCTGGGCCTGCGCATCCGGAGCCTGTGCTCCGCAGTGGGTGAGGCCACAACAGTGAGAGGCCCGCGTACCGCAAAAAAAAAAAAAAATTTGTAAAAAATGTAAATTAAAAACTTATAAAATAGGATGTAGAACTTCTAAGAAAAAAAGAAAACTAGATAAGACTAGCAAATGCTGGCAAAGCAAAAAGGGTCAAATGTTAATATATTAATGATCATAAAATCCTCTTTTTAGTGGCAAAGACATTCCAATTGAGGTATATATATACATTAATCTAACCATATGCTACTTATAAGAGACACAATATGATACTAAAAAAATATTGCAAACAAGGGTATGAGAGAATAGAAAATATGTATTGGTCTCTGCCCCCCGTTCTTGGCACAAAGTTCCTAAAACCTTGTAATTTCCTAAGTGATAAGAACTCTAGGGGCATCTCTTGCTCTAATATTGGTCTTAGACCTTGGTTCCTGAAACCTTAGTAATTTCCTGGGCGATAGGAGTGTCTTTTGTTCTAATGAGGCAACTTTGGGCAGGTTCCTAGATGACTCCTGGATGAGGGCTGGTCACCAGAAAGACCAAGTCATGATTAGAAACTTGGAATTTTCAGCCCCGCCTCTCCCCCCTCCATTCCCTTGTGTAGGGAGATGGTCTGAAAATGGAGTTAGTGATCAATCATGTCTACGTGATGAAGCCTCCATAAAAATCCCCAAAGTATGGGGTTTGGAGAGCTTCTGGGCTGGTGACCAGGTGGAGGTGCTGGGAGAGTGGCATGCCGCTTCCCATATACCTTGCACTATGCATCCTTTCCATCTGGACGCTCACCTGTATCCTTTAACAAGCTGGATGAAAGTAAGAGTTTAAAGGTAAGTGTTTTCCCTAGTCTGTGAGCTACTCTAGCAAATTAATCAAATCCAAGGAGGGGTTATTGGAACCTCTGATCTGTAACTGGTTGGTCAGAAGCACGGGTGACAACCTGGGCTTGCAACTGGAGCTGAAGAGGGTGGTGAGCAGTCTTGTGGGACTAAGTCCTCAACCTGTGGGATCTGGTGCTGTCTCTAGGTACACAGTGTCAGAACTGAGTTGAATTGCAGGACACCCAGCTGGTGTCCCAGAGAATTGCTTGGTGGGGGAAAAAACCTCCACACATTTGGTGACCAGAAGTGAAGTGTTCTCTGTGAAGGTAAAGGAGACACACAGGGAAGAAAGACACAGTAGGGAAGAAATGGGTTTTTCCCTACAAAGGAATGAGAAGACTGAATTTTTTCCTTTATAAAAGGGATGAAGAAGGCTATTACAGACTAATGCAAATTAAGAAGAAAGCAGAGATGGCAATATCAATATCAGGCAAAGTAGAATTCAAATAAAAATCACTCACTTATACTTGTGAGACATTCTATGAAGCTAAACCATATAATATACCATGAAGCTATAACATCCATGAACCTCAATATATTGAGCAACAGAACACTGGACATAGAAAATTAAAACTGCCTGAAATAAAAGAAGAATTGGATAAAAATTACAATTATAGTAAAGATCTGTCTTAAAATGTGACAGATCAAATAGACAAAAAGGTAATAATGGATTTGAAAAGCATAATTTAAACATAATAATAATAACAATTAAACAGTTTGGCTATATATGTATAACTTTTTAACCTTTTTTCTTAAGCAAAAGAGAATATACATTTGTTTTCAATGCCTAAAGGACATTAATAAAAGTTGATCATGTAACAAAGCATAAGAATAATCTTAATGAAACTGAACTATCATATAGGTCATATTCTATGACCATGGATGTAGGTGGATTAGAAAGTAATAATAAAAAGATAATTAAACCCCGCCCCCAGAAGTTACATCTCCCAAATATCTCTTGAGTCAAAGAGGAAATCAAAGCTGAAATAATAGACAATTTAGAAAATGAGAGTGGGAACACTAATTCTATGGCCTGCAGCAAAGTTGAGCCCAAGAGGAACTTTAGCTTTAAATGCTTGTATTATTTAAAGAAATCATGAAATCCAGAAATCACGAAAATAACTGAATCATATTTTTCAACTCAAAAATCAGAACAGGATAAGTAAAATAAAACATAAAAGGACAAAGAGCAGTAATTCATGAATAAAACAAAAACAAAGTAAAATGTAGACGTGGTTCTCTTAACAAGTCCAATAAAAGTAGATTATTTATTCATTCTATAGTTATTTATGTTCTGGGCATACACTCTGAAAAGAAAAAGGACAAACTTGTCTGATTCACTTTGTTGTACAACAGAAACTAGCACAGCATTGTGAAGCAGTTATACTCCAATAAAGATGTATAAAAAACAACAACAAAAAACCCCATGACAAAAATAAATAAATAAATGTTTCATTTAGAAGTTTAGGTTGATAATCATGGCACAAACACCTATAATTGGGAGAAATCTTGGATAAATAAAAATCAAACCCTGTTATAACCTAGATGTCAGAGAATCATGACTCACCCACATCATAAATGTTCTGTGTAAAAGGTCCCACCTCAGGCCTTTGTGTTTTCTGTTCTTCGTGTCTGGAACCGTCTTCTCCCAGACATAAGCTCTGCTCAAATGCTGCCTTACCAGGAATCTTTGCTTGACCACCCCATTTTCATCCTCAGCCTGCTTTATTCTTCTTCATATCACATATGAAACATGTTGATATCTCCCACTGTCTCTCCCACTAATGTAAAAATCCCTTGGAGGAGCGGGCTCTAGTGTGTTCACTGCTGTCTTCCTGGTGTGTTCACTGCTGTCTTCCTGGCGCTTAGACCAATGAATGGCTCATTGTAGACTTTAGATAAATGAAATCTTCGTCAAATGAAGGTTGCTCCACAAATCATTACTGTGTATATAGGTGACATAGTTTGATAAGCATATAACAAATCCGTGATGAGTGAGGTTTTATCATCTTCATGATCTAAATTTTTACGTATTTCTCAATAATGCATGGGACAGAGGCAAAGCCAACCCGGCTCTCCATTCTTTGGAGACCAAGGTCGACAAGGTCTGGTCCCATGTCTGCTGTTGTAAGTGGTGGCTTTCTCATGGAAACCTCCAGTAATTCTCATTCACTTCTGGTTTGTAATTACATTGTACCCAAATGAGCTCTATGGCTCCCTACTAAATACTAAGTTCTTTAAGGTTTGTTCCTTAACGGTCTTTGTATGAGTCAGAGAGCTTAGTGTTGTGCCTGGCATACAGTCAGTCCTCCATACTTTTTTCCAAAAGAATGAAGAGAAACAGCAGTCTCCATGCCTCAGATTTGCAGGAGTGAAGTGATATCTGGTACCCAACCTTAGCTTCAAGACCTTCAATCTGCATCATAGCCCTTAGTGCCATCTTCACACCAGGGACTTACCACCTGCTCAATTCAGAACCCTATCCTGGCTCTGCTATGGGTTCCAGGCAGGATGCTCCCCACATCTTTTTGCCATCCATTTCTAATGTAGCAAAATGCTGGGATTGGAGCCAGACATATCTGCTGAATTCAAAGCCTACCTTCTCCAGAAACCAGCTGTGTATTCTGGGCCAAGTTCCTGCTTTATTTCTCTTTCTTTCTACCTTTCTGAACTCAGTGTGACAGAGGCTGCTAGTTGTTCACCAATATCCATTCTTTTTCCTTTTATTATAGTACCTTTAAGCTTTAACTGGCCATATGGCTGCCCAGTTAGAGACTGCATTTCTCAGCCTTCCTTGCAGCTAGCTCTTGCCCTGGGGCTAAGTTCGGGCCAATGCGGAGTGAACAGAAGCAAGGCTTGTCACTTCCAGGTCATACTCCTAAGAGGAACCGGTCTTACTCTCTCCTCTTGCCCTTCCCCCTTCCCTCTGGCAGGAGCACAGTCATGACGGTGGGAGCTAAAGTAATCACTTCAGGCCCAGAGCTGGAAATCATGTAGTGAGAATGGCGGAGCTGCCCTACCAGCCCTGGTCTGCTCATCTCTGGTCTTGTGGACGAAACAGAAATACACTTCAATCTTTTTTAAACCTCTGTATTTGGGGGTCTCTTTGTCACAAGAGCTTAGACTATACTCTAACTAATATGCTCCATTTTGTTAGTTGTAAAATGAGAATGATACCTAGCAGGGCTGTTCTAAGGAGGAGTATGCAGTAGAAGTTTAAGAATTGTGCAGCTTTTAGCCTGCTGTCAAAGTCACAGTCTGAGCAGAATAACTGAAAGTAAGATATCTGGAGTGTTTGACTAGTGCCAAAGTGAGTCACAGTCAAGATCAGGCACTATAGTATCACTCCTATCCCCAATCCCTCTCCCACTTTTCTCCACTCCCTCTCAACTCCCTAAGTTCTAGGGTCAGCCAGTGGCCAGTTGGCTAATGAAACAGTAGGAAGAGAAACCTTTATGGTGCTGGTGGCAGGGCAGGACAGACATTTGTCAAAAAGAATTTAATTTTTTACAATGGCAAATGCCATACAAACTCTATTCCTTATCTCTTCCTGAAATGTTTGGTAAAACATCCAGTTCTTGCTGCAGTTTTGAGGAGCTAAGTCTGTTTTGAGGCTATGTTTACGTTTTGAGTTCAGCCTTAAGGGTAAGCCTGGAGGGATGCTTGGACACTCAATGCAGCAGGAAAGGAGCAAGCTGGCCAGGAGCTGCTGCACTGTGGAAACCCAAGAGCACATGAGGCCTATGTGGGCATCCATCACCCTAGAAAACTGGAAAATTTCACTAAAAGTTGGAAAATGGTGATTTTTGACTACAGATTCATAGTCAAAACTGGAAAGACTCAAACTATAGATTCTTAATTAAAGTCACTTGAGTTTCTCCCAACCTCTTCACCAAAAATAATTGGTACATCCTCTATTAATACTAAATTTCAAAATTCACATATCATCAGGGAGATTTTGGCATAATTAAGTACCAACGTCATTAAAAAGCAATGTCTCAGCACTTACTCCACTGTATTATGGGCTTGGTTCTCCATGTCAAGAAACTGCTGCATCTGGTTTGTATTTCTTGATTTTTAATCTGTGAGGAGGAAAAAAATGATCTAGATTCCTAAAATGCTTACATTTATTAACCTATAAAACAAGAAAATTTTGCTACTGGCAAACCATGCTGTTATATGAGTTTTTCTGAGTGTAGTACTCTTGGTTCCACAAAACGTAGAAACTTGCATGTGTGTGTGTGCCCCATGCATTTACTGGCTTAGTGATGAGTTGAAATAGATGCTACTGACTGAAGTGAACATTCATTCACTATCTAATGAACAACAGCTTGGTGCCAGGTACTTTGCAAAGTGCCAACACATGAGATGAGTAAAACAGAATTCCTACTCCAGATGGGTCCCAGCTGAAGGGACTCAAACTTTCCTTCCTGGTGGTTCCCCTAAAGGTCTACCTTTATTTGAGTAGATTCTTTCTTTGGTCCTGTCTGGATTTAGTTAGAATGAATATACCACGAGATTTAGGACAAAAAACGTAAAATTGCCTAAAAATAGAAAAATAGAAATAGAAAATAAAAATAGAAAAAGAAAATAAAAATAGAAAAATAGAAATCTTAACAATTCCTCAGTAGCTCTGTGGGCACCTGCTCACCCTTTTGACAATATAGGGATGTTAGTACTTCCTAAAGTAAAAAAAAAAAAGGTTTTCCCAGCAACGTAGTTTTAATTAAAAAGAAAAAAATCTATGAGGATAAATGGACAAATATTGAAAAGGACTTTGACTCCTCTGAATAAAAGTTAAACAGCATTCAAGATGGTAGAAAGAGGAGGAAGACAGGCGGGCTCAAGTCCCTCTCAAATCAAAGGGATTAAAGAGAGACCCTGGAATTGCGAGTGGAGCAGAAGGGCGAGGAGCAGGAATGGGCAATGAAAACTTGACCAGTACGTTCAGATGAATAATTTCATTTTGTAGGTTCTCAAATCCCTCACTTTAACATCAGGGAAACTGAGGCACAGACGAGCCAAGTGACTTGCCCAAAGCCACACAACTAGAACACAGACCTTCCAGTTTAGGGAGAATCTCTGTTCTGAATTCTACAGGGTCAGTCCGAGCCTCTCTCCACCCGTCCCACAGCCCGCGCCCCCCGGGAGGGTTCAAGGCCAGCCTCCGCGGAACAGCCTGTCTGTTGGGGGTCCCCCGCCCCTCTTGGGCAAGCTGGGCTAAAGGTCGAGGGTCCGAGGAGGGTTACCTGCGCCGCGCCGCGCTCTCCCGAGAGATCTGAAGCCCCGAGAGTAGGAACGCCGGGGCCACCGCCAGCCCGGCCCGCCCCGAGGGGCCCCGCCGCCCGCCGCCCGAGCCCGCCAGCCCGCCGCGCGGCCTCCGAGGCCGTTACGGCCTCTCGCTCCCGGCCCGCCGCCTCCACAGAGCCGCCGCTGGCTGCCATGGGGACGCGGCCGAACTCGCTGCTGCGGGGGGTGAGGCGGGGGATGGGCTCGGCGGCGCGGCGGGCTGACCCGCGGGAGGCCGCGGCTGCCGCGCCTTGCCGGGCTACCCGGGACCTCGCCGCCCTGCAGTTCTGCGTGTGGGGTCTGCTCAGCAGACGGAGGGCTCCCCGAGACCACATTCTGGGTGCTGTCCACTTTGTGGCTCCCACCGCTTAGCAGAGTGTCCGGCACTCGACGGGGATCCGAGAAATATTTGTCGAATGAATGAACGAAATAACGAGGGAACAAAGTGTAAACAGCTGGGGGGAGGGAGGGTTCTGCATCCAGGTTCCTTAAATCCCCCTGGCTTCCCCCTCCTCTTACCCACATTTGAAATGATACGAAAAAGAAATAGACTTACGGCAAAGAGAGCTGCCTTTCGAGTCACCAAAGTGGCCCCAGCTAGGAAGAGCTTTACTTTCAGCAGCAACTGTACCTGTCTTTCCCATCCAGCGCATTGGGTCCTTAGAGCAACTCTGCGAGTTAGACGGAGCAGATAGTGTTGCTTCCCTTTTAGGGAGAAGGAAATACCTCCTAAGTGGGGGAACACGGACGGAACTCAGAGTGATTGATTCCAAATTCTTTCTTTTTTTCACCAAATTCCAAGTATAACTGATGACAGAAGCTCTGTTTCATGGTTCTGATTTCAAAGAAATGATAGGAAAGAATATATGCATAAATACTTGTACGTACACACACACACACACACACACACACACACATATATATATATACCCATTTTTTTTCTACTGATACCACGAGTGATATTTTAAGCACTTAGATTTTGTGTTTGGAAAATATTCTAGCATCTATTTTAGGGACAGAATTCCTTGCAATACATTCAGTCGATTAATTCCTAATTCTTAAAATCTTTTATTTGCACTCCACTTTCATAATATTAACATTAATTTGCTACTTTAATATGGCTATCAATTTAATACTGACCTCAATTCCTCCATCCAAATTCCAAAATAACATTTGCTGTTTCTCGACAAATTGAGTTTCATAGATGAATTGTGTCAAGTAACTCAGGTCATTAGTGCTAATAAGTGTTTCATAGTTCTCATTATGTTTGAATGAAGAAAGTGATCATTTTATCTTAACTTGAGACCTTCCATTATTCTGTAAACCTTAGTCATATTCTCTATTCTTGTCTAAACTGAATGGATCAATGTATTTATTCTGACCCCAGGAAGGGAAAATGGAACTAGGAATGAAATTTAATGAAGTTTCAGGATGCCCAACATCACTCTTGCTGTGTAGCTCTTTACCATTGGTAAGTACTTTTATGTTCATTAGTTCCTTATATGCTCAAAATGTACCATGCAACACAAGTGTGACAGGTGTTATTGTAGCTCTTTTTAGCATGTTAGGAACCTAAGGTTTAGGGAGAATAAAAAAATTTTGTCCAAGAGGATTCATCTAGTTCAAGTGCAGCTAAGATATGAACCAAGATCATCTTACTTCAAATCCAGTGCTCTTCAAACTCTGTCCTAAAATTAAGGTTGAGCAGGTTTCTTTAGCAGTCAGAATCTTGCACAGGTAACTGTAGATGTATTTAAAGCCATATTTTCACAAGAAAGAATGAATGTGAGCAGGGCTTGCAAAGCATAGGTATGTGAGAGTTCACATACTATGACAGATTTAAAGAAAATTTCAATACAGAATAGAAATACCCCATTCAATTTAATAGGAATAAAGGTTTCATTTCAGGGTGAGACTTAAAACTTAAAATGCAAAGACCTACCCTCCCCCCCTCCTCACTGCTCCATGACTCCCCGCCATCAAGTAAGAACTGCAAAGCCTTGAATTTACCCAGAAATGTACCTATTATTAGATCTTTTCAGGTGAAATTGTTTGGAAAGGGATGAGGAGAGGATCGAGGATGGTGTTTGGAAGAAAAACTAAGGGATGAATTATGTAGAATACATAATAATCATTATAGACTGAACCTTAAACATTGAAAAACCTTCATTAACAAAACAGTTTTCATGCCAAAATTTATAATAGTAGTACAGAAAACAAACATACAACTTTAATATATGGAAGGTTATATAAATTATCTTTATGTCTGTCTTTTTATCAACATGGGAATATTTATTTTTATATCATTTTCAAAAGAAGGCTAAAAAATTATATATATATATATTACAATGAAAAGTTATGACTACCTTATGCATGGAAAATATTTTAGAAAAAAATTTTAATAATAATAATTATGAAATAACCATAGAATTGGAAGAATTCATTAAGGGCACCTAGTCCAACCCTTCATTTTATATAAAGAAACTCAGACCCAAAGAATTAAAATGATTTGACTAGTTTTATTTCTAGTTAATGACAAAAATAGAGATTAGAGTCCAGGTTTTTTCCTTATGGTATCTTGCCACTTCTATAAGTGGAAGCAGGTTGAGGGAGTTTTCTGGAGATGCTTCAATGCATATTCCAGTTGAGAAAATAGCCATTCAGGAAAAGGAGATTCGGTCTTTAGAACCAAGGCCACCCTAGAGACAGCACTGGCCCATAGAAATATAATGCATACCACCTATCCACCCATGTAATTTAAAATATTCTAGTAGTCAAACTTAAAAAGTAAAAAGAAACAGGTGAAGTTAATTTGAAAAGCATATTTATTTAACCCAACATATCCAAAATATGTTTTCAACATAGAGTCAGTATAAAAAATTGAGATATTTTACATTCTTTTTTTCTATACTTAGTCTTCAAAATCTGGTGTGTAGTTTTTACTTCCAGCACGATCAGTTCCTAGAGCCATATTCAAGTGCTCAATAGCCACACATGACTGGTGGCTACCACATTGGACAGCATATCCCTGGAATACGGGTGCCTGGTCAATGTACTAAAGCCCTTTGTTAAGTGTGAAGGGTCATACAATGAGAGAGATTCTAAGTAATTTGGGTGTGATTTGAGAGGGACTATGAAAGTCTCCTCCCTCAAAATCCTCATTAACCTTCTCTGCATTGGGAGAGGGATTGGAGCAAAGCAGGGTGAGGCCTTTCACTGCATCATGACTCACAGTCCTGTCAATTCTCCTCAACAGGGCTGCTTCTCCAAAGAGAATCCAGACAATTCAGGTTTGATGGGAGGGCCTCTTTGTGTGGGCTGGCCAGGGGCCCAGGTGCCACAGAAGCACGTCCTCCTGATGGGAATTAGGAACACCGGATCTCATTTTAGGTTCAGAAAACAAAACTAAATTTTTTGGAAAATGGCTACCATGATTTTTTCCTATAGTTTTCCTTCTTAGAGGTCCTTAGTGTTTTGCTTTGTGGTTTTGAAAATGTAACCCTCTCTTGGATATTAAAGGGAAGCAAAGATTTTTTACAGTCTTGAGCTAAAGTTTCGTGGGTGGAATAGCTTATTTCCTGGAATCAGGTATGGCAGGGTTAATACTGAAGTGAAAGGTTCCCAACGGGGAAGACAAATTTGGAGCCAGGGGTCAACTCTTTCCAAAAGCTCATCTCTGTTAAAACCTTTCAGGTCTCGAACTAATATGATAGTGAGAAATTATTGGGTCAAAATCGAAGAAAGGCAAGGACCTAGAGAAGTGAGTCCAGAGCTCAATGCTGCTTTTGCCTGGAAGGCATTCGATGTTCTGGAAGGAATAACCACAAAACTGAGCAGCAGTTCTGGTAGTCTTGGGAAGCAAAGCGGCCAAAAGACAAAGCCTGGGCTCACCCCAGATAAGGAGTCAATAAATACCCTCTGCCTTTAAGCTGGAATCCCAAAGAGCTTTGCCCTCAGGAAAATGGGAAGTGGAAATAAATCAGTCCTCTCACTAACATGCAGCCCAGCTTTGGATCACCTAAGTAATTCAGGACAATCTCAGTCTCTGAGCATGGATAAGGCAGTGTTGGACTGGTAGATTAAAACACCTGGAGAAAGTTAGCAAAAATATTCTCTGGTGAAGATTAAAATCATTCTAGGCCTCAAATTCTTCCTAAGAATAATTTCTCAAATAGCGGAACAGATGCAAATATAATCTAGGATCAGGAAACAGGGAAAACTGGTAGAAAGTACAGACCACAGAAACAGAACCACAGAAGATTTATAACTGGAATCAGACAAAGATTATAAAATTATGGATAATATGATTAAAGAAATAAAAATAAGATTGAAAAATCTGTAAGGAGTGCTAAATATAAAAAGCAACTTGGCGTATTTGAAAAGGAACCAAATAGAAATTCTAAAGCTAAAAAAATTACTAATAACAAAAATTAAGAACACAGCAGATGAGTGTAATAGTAGATTTGATACAGGTACAGAGAGAATTTGTGAACTGGAAAATAGATCAGAAGAAATTTTCCAGATTGTAGGGAAAAGACAAAATATTGGAAAATATTTTAAGATGAAGGTTTACAACTTTAGTACTTATTAATAGAATTATTTGTTGTTATGAAAATAAAAATAGATACTATATATGAAAGTATCTAGTACATGCCCTTGCATTTAGTGGGTACTCAAGAAGTATTTGTTGAATTTGAAATTTGGTTATTTCACAAATCATCTTTGTCACTTTTTATAAGTTCCATTTCTTTGTCAAAGTATTCAGGTTTCTCTTTTAATTTTTAAACATATTAATCATAGTCATTTTCTATTCTGTGTCTCATAATTCCAATCTCTGAAATGTTGGGATCTATTACTGCTATTTCTTATCATGTTATCTTATTTTCTTGTATGCTTTATGAGTTTTGACTATAAGATAATTTGGGGGGGGATTTATTTCTGGGACATCTTTGAGGCTAGAATTGAGGTTAAATTCTTCCAGAGGATTTGCATTTGCTTTTGAGAGTTGCCTTACAGCATAACCAACCCCAAATTATTTTATATTAAATTTTTGACGGGAGTTTTTTTTTTTTTTTTTTGTGGTACACGGGTCTCTCACTGTTGTGGCCTCTCCCATTGCGGAGCACAGGCTCCGGATGCGCAGGTTCAGTGGCCATGGCTCACAGGCCTAGCCGCTCCGCGGCATGTGGGATCTTCCCGGACCGGGGCACGAACCCGTGTCCCCTGCATCGGCAGGCGGACTCTCAACCACTGCGCCACCAGGGAAGCCCTTGACAGGAGATTTTTAAGACAACACAGGTAATATGAATGAATGAAAAATAAGTGTAGGGACAACTTATGATATAAATTTCCAGAGAAAGAATTTTCCTTCACTTAGGGTCAAAGTTAAGATAGGTATGTGTTCTGCTGTTCCATTTTTGTGACCAAAAATAAGTGTCTTTTATTTTAGAATAGTTTTAGATTTACAGAAAAGTTATGAAGATAATACAGAGAGTTCCCATATACCCCACATCCAATAGCCCTTATTATTGACATCTTTTATTAGTATGGTCCATTTGTTACAATTAATAAACAAATGCTGATGTATTATTATTAACTACAGTTTGTACTTTACTCAGATTTCCTTAGTTTTTACCTAACATCCTTTTTTCTGTTGCAAGATCCCACCCAGGATAACACATTACCTTTAGTTATCATGTCTGCTTAGGCATCTCTTGGCTGTGACAGCTTCTAAGAATTTCCTTGTTTTTGATGATCTTGACAGTTTTGAGAAGTGCTGGTCAGGTATTTTTGTAGAATGTCCTTCAATTGGAATTTGTCTTGTGTTTTTCTCATGATTAGACTGGGATTATGGGTTTGGGGGAAGAAGATCACAGAAGTAAACTGCCATTTTCATCACGTTGTATCAAGGGTACCTACTGTCAACATGGTTTATGACTGTGGGTGTTGATCTTGGTCACCTGATTGAGATAGTGTTTGTCAGGTCTCCCCACTGTAAAGTTACTCTCCCCTCCCTTTCCACTCTGTGCTCTTTGGATGGAAGTTATTAGGTAGAGCCCACACTTAAGGAGTAAGGAGTTTTGCTCCATCACCTCCTTAAGGGTAGGGTCTCTATATAAATTATTTGAAATTCCTCTGCATGGAAGTTTTGTCTCATCTCTATCATTTATTTATATCTGTATGGACTCATGGATATTTATTGTATACTTTGAATTATAATTCAAAGCCTTTTTATTTAGTTTGTTTCTCAAATTGTTCCAGCTTTGGCCATTGGGAATTCTTTCAGTTAACTTCTATGTCCCTTTGACATACTCTCATCATTGTGGGTTTTAGTTTAGTTTAGTTTTGGGTTTTTTTGAAGCACTTCATGAATTTCTGGCATTATAAGATGTTCCAGGCTCATCTATATCTATAAATGTCTATATCTACAAGTATCTATGAATGCTTCTGTATGTAACCATTTATTTCTTTATTAGGCTAAACATGAGTTCCCATTGTAATCTCCAACTAACCTATTATGTGGATCATTCTAACCTCCTCTCCTTGCTTATGTGTAAACTCCTACTCCAACAGGAAAAAACTGGCTCCCACCATCCACCATCTATTTACTTAATTACTCAACTGCATAAGTATACAGGTATCGCAGTATTGGAAGCGTTAACCTGTATCCTCTGAAAAACAACTTTATCAATTAGAGTACAGTACTTATGTATAGTTAATTTTGCCTTTTTTTTACAGATTCTATTCATACCCAAAGTTACTTAGATCAGTACCTTTTCCCCTTACCTCTTTCATACATTTATAATACAGTTAGAATGTCACATTTTGCATTCCATCCTGGGATCCTTCAACCCCCTAAATCACTTTTTATAAATTTGTATGCATTAAAGTTTACTCTTTGTCTGTCATTTACTTTTATAGTGAGAGTAGACTTCGGGGATCCCAGTTTTTTGCAGGGGTCTTCTATTGGAATCCTCACCTGGGCTGGTCCTGGGCTTTATATCCATTGCCCTTCTGCCCATAGTCATCACAGTGTAAGAAGAAACACTCAGGGCAAAGCTGCTGTTAGCATTCACTCCCTTGTTAGAGGTCTTGCTTTTACTTGGGTTTATAAATCTATCGGTTCCGTTCTTTCTTTCCAACTCAGCAATATATTTATATTTTATATTTTATTTGTTTTGATAAGGAGGGTTGTTCAGTATACCTAATCAAACATGCTGCCAGAAATGGAAGTCTTTTCTACATTATTTAAAATTTTTTCGTATCATATTATATATAAATGTTCTTTAAGTTTCCTCAGCTCTTTATTTTTAGAAACAGCAACAGTAAAAATTATGAATGAGTTAAATAAATAATGCTTCAAGATCAGCCCCCATCTGCTATAGATGGTGTTGTTAGTGAGAGATTAGAGAACAGACTATAGCAATGTGTAGAGTAAGAGAATATGGCTTTAAAATATATTTAGAACACAGATTTTATATTAGGAAATCTAACTATCATTATTTTATTGTTATTTAATTTTATTGAAATGACTTCTATGAATTGAGAATTACTTTCTGTGTATCTCTGAGTGTCATGTTTCCTAGTTATCCTATAAACAGTGGTTAATGTGCAGGTGGCTGAGTAAAACTGAATTAGAGATACATGAAGAAACAAATTCCAATGGAAAAACATTCTATCATCACCACGAGAGACTGCAGCTCCTGTTTTAGAGAGATATCAGTGTTTTATCCATTTTAGTGTCACCCTTCAATGAGCATATGAAACAACATGAAGGTTGAAGGAAAGTGACTCCTAGTACCTTTGTTTCTTAGGTTTGTGTTGCAAGACTACTCATCATGTTGCCACCATTATGCCTCTTTTTGTTCCTGGTATAAAGCATGTTAGCACTGTCCCTGTTGCTACCTAATATGAGTTGTTATGCCTATAATAAAACGTTATTCCAGGAGGCATCTGAGTTCAGTGTTGAGGGAACATGAGTTTGCCACATTCAATAGGAAAAAAGAAAACCAGAACATTTTTCTCTTTTCCTTTTCCTGGACAAAAATGATGAAATCTCTTAGCTATGTCTCAGAAAAGGAAGCAGAGAAACATGTACCATAAAATCTAGTTCCCAGTGCCCTTACATATAGTGCCGCTTACTCCCCACCTGCTTGCATTCTACAGTGCTTGATTCTACAGAAAACTTGTTAGAAAACAACTTTTGACAATTTAGGGATTGATCATCTCTAAAAAATAAATTTACATCATTCTGATGGAACATTGTGGAGTGTCACCTGAAAAGTATACTTGCCTTCAGTTTATGGTAACCTCAACATCCAGAAACCAAAATTATCTCTGAAAGTTTGTAAATTGCTTTGTAAAGAAGGCATCAATCTCATTATCATGGGGTTGTGCTGAAATTCATTATGCAGTCCTATATCTGAACTGACTGGGAGAATTTTCTCAGCTTGACATAGATCCTTAGATGGTAGAGACTGATGATCACTGTGAGAAGAAACCACATTTTCTTTTTTTTTTTCTCTTTTCATTGTTAAATGTTTCAATTGCATTTCTCACTTTAACTGGGGCTAAATCACTTACCTGTCGATGGCTGAATTAGGTTTGTTAACAATGAAGGAAAGGAAATTCATTCTTCTGAAAAAAGAATCAATAGCAGTAGACAGTGCCCTCCAAGCAGGAAAAAATATATAATTTCAATGTTCATCATTTAAAATTGTGGAATTCTTATCTTGAACCCTTCTTTTCCTTTGAATATACAATATTAAAATACAACTATACAAGTGATTTATTTCTGAGAAATTCAGCTGAGCATTACAGAAAGAAGATGGGCTTTGAATTCAGACAGATAAGAGTTTGAATCCCAACTCTGTTATTTAACAGCCATATGACTGGCTAATTTATTTAATTTCACTGAATATTAGTTTCCTCGTTCCATAGTGGGAAATAACAGTAGTTACAGGGCTGTAGTAAATGTTAAATTAGGTCAATGATGTATTTAATGTGCTGTGCTTGTCACTCAGGAGGTACCTAAGAATAGTTGGAATTAGCATCACTACATGGTTGTTTCTATTGTAGTGTTATTATTTGTTATATAACTATTCTGCTGTGTTTTATATATTCAGAGAGAAAAACTTTTAGAAGCAAATTAGCCTGGACAAGTTAAAATAAAGAGCTTATTCAGAGAACACCTGAATGATAATTAAATATTGATAAAGGGAAAGGGAAAGGTAATTAAATTAATTGGTTGCTAAGGTATTTTTCCCAATTAAAAGTCAATCCCATGGGGTTAAATAAAGACTTTCTGTGTGTCGAAATTTCATTTACTATTCCATTATTCATGCATTCAAAAACAGCACATTTATGTAATGTGAACTATATGCTAGGCATTGTGGGAGAGGAAAGATCAAGGGGTAGGAGCATGCAAAGAGAAATTCATATGATAAGCAAGGTGCTTTTTTCAAATCATAAATATACAAAAAAATGCTCATCCTCACCAATAAAGAATACAAATTAATAAAAATATCAAATAGGATTGAGAAAAA
Organism: Pseudorca crassidens; assembly: GCF_039906515.1. Classification (NCBI taxonomy): domain Eukaryota; kingdom Metazoa; phylum Chordata; class Mammalia; order Artiodactyla; family Delphinidae; genus Pseudorca; species Pseudorca crassidens. The sequence continues at coordinate 70,027,052 of NC_090304.1, read as the reverse complement.
TTAGAAAGACTAATAACATTTAAAATTGGCAAAGAGAGAGAGACATTCTCATCTACTGTTTGGGAGAGTATAAATTGTTACAATTATTCTGGGGAGGCAATTTAACAATATCTACCTAAATTTAAAATGTGCAAGCCTAAAATTCCAATTTTAAGAATTTATCCTATAGAAATAATTTCTTGAGGACATAAAGATATACATACAAAGAGGTTTTGTTGCAGCATTGTTTATAATAGCAAAAAAGGAAGGGGGAGAGCAACAGAATAGTGTACACCTGTATTAGCTATGTATTGCTGTGTAACAAATTACCCCCAAAATTATCAGTTGAAAACAACAAATATCTATTACCTTATTTCTTTAAGGGTCATGAATTTGGTTTTGGCTTAGCTGGGTGCTTCTGGCTCAGAGTCTCTCATGAGATTACAGTCAGGATGTTGAACAGGACTGGAGGCTTTGAAGACTTGACTGGGACTGAAGGATCTGCTTCCAAGATGGCCCACTCCTGTCTGTTGGCAGAGGACCTCAGTCCCTCTCTACATGGACCGTGTGAACCTTTCCATGGAGCTTCTTGAGCATCCTCATGACATGGAAGCTGGCTTCTCTCAGGAAAAATGATCTAAAAGACAGCAAGAATGAAGCTGCAATGCCTTTTATGAACTAGTCTTGGAGATCACACATTATCATTTCTATAATATTCTATTCAGCAGCACCAAGTCAACAAATCCAGTCTAAGCTCAAGGGAAAGTGAATTAGGCTCCATTTTTGGAGGAAAGTGTGTTGAATGATTTATGGATGTATTTTAAAACTCTTTAACTTGTCCTCTGGCCACAGATTAAAATTATTCTCACATAGAAAATATACTCATCCCCTTCCAACATCCCCCAACCAACCTGTTTCAACAATTTATTGCATCGGTTTAAAGTCCAGAAACATGTCAACTTAATCAGATCCAGGTGAGGCTTCGGCTTGTCAGGTGTCATTCCTTAAGTGAAACTCCTTGAGTATGGTTCCTTAGATCTCAAGCCCTGTGAACTAAAGAGACAAGTTATCCATATATATATACATCCATATACACATACATAAATACATACATGAGGGGATAACTCATCCTATATATATACGGGACAGGCACAGGATAACCACTCTGGACATTCTTGTTCAAAAAGAGAAAAAATGAGATGTCCAAAGCAGTCACTGTTCCATAGCAATTCTGAAATCCACTCAGCTACATGTTAGAAGTTCTTGATTCAAACTCATTCCTACTCCTGACCAGGAATGATTGTTCATGGTTCTTGGCTTCAAGAACCTCTGAAGGTCACCTGGTACATCAGGTACATTTTCTACTTTCCTGATTCATTCCTTGAAAGTTAGCCTATTTTGGAGCTGTGTAGTTTTCTCAGTAAAATTTTGGAGTTCCAAATGCCTGTTTTCATTGTGTACTATCTCCTTCAGTCTAAGCTGGTGTTATTTCTGTAATTATAATTATTTTTAGAAACTCTGTGGGCCTGCCATGAATCTTATCAGGGTTTACTTCATTAGACAAAAGCCACACCCACAAATCTCTTCAAGGTAAATTCTTCTCTACCTTGAACTTCTGCTGAACTATGGAAGGACAGTATCCTTTAGCTTCTTCAAAGCTCTGTTGTTTGAACAGTTCTCTGAGGCACCATCTTAGATCTTCCTGAGGTCATAAGCAAAGTATTTTAAAGCTATACTCTTAGCCTCATCTCTAAACTAGGCTTTCTTGGCAGTGGCCTGGAATTGATCTTTGCTGCAAACCCATTTCTTCATTTTAGTTTTGTTTGCCATCTGCAAAGACAGAATTTTTAAAAACCATCCAGTTCTGGCTTCTTTTTGTTTGACAATCCTTCCTTTGGTTTCTCTCTTTCCTCTCATATTTCATTACAATCAGCAAGAAGAAACCAGGTGGCACCTTCAGCATTTTACCTGGAAATGTCCTTAACTAGATCACCTGGCACATCATGTACATTTTCTACTTTCCACATTACCACAGGGGACAGTCTTACTAAACTTTCTGCCACTATGTAACAAGGATCCCCTTTTCTCCAGTTTCCCTAAAGCTGTTCCTCACTTTCCTGTAAGCTCTCACCAGAGTCTCCCTATGGCAAGGAGTCTCCCAGGCCTCTATTAACACTTTCTGACACTCTCCTCAAAGCCTTTACAGCCTTTGCCCACTACCCAGTTCCAAAGCCACTTCCACATTTTTAGGTACTTATTAGGATAGCACCCAACTTCCAGGTATCAAAATCAGTATCATTATCTACTGCTGTGTAACAAATTACTCCAAAACATAGCAGCTTATAACAACCATTTATTATATCACAATTGCTGTGGGTCAAGAATCAGGAAGCAACTTAACTGGGTGGCTTTGGCTCAGGGTCTCTCATGAGATTATAGTCAAGATGTCAGTGGGGCTGTTTTCACTTTTGTAAATTGAAGTATAGTTAATTTACAAAGTTGTGTTAGTTTCAAGTGTACAGCGAAGTGACTCAGTTATATATATATATATATATATATATATATATATATATATAATCTTTCTCAGATTATTTTCCATTATAGTTCCATTATAGGTATTACAAGATATTGAGTACAGTTCCCTGTGCTATACAGTAGGTCCTTGCTGTTTATCTATTTTATATACAATAGTGTATATATGTTAATCCCAAACTCCTCCCGTGGCATTCTTTTAAAGGCTTCAGTGGGGCTGGAGAATCCACTGCCAAGATGGTTCACTTGAATGTGTACTGTCAGAGGGCCACTGTTCCTCACTGGCTGTTGGCATGGGACCTTAGTTCCTGGCCATATAGGTCTTTCTTCAGGGCTTCTTGAGTGTCCTCATGACAAAAAACTGGCTTCTCTCAGAATGAGTGATCTGAGAGAGAAAGAGAAAAGGGGAAGCTGCTATGCCTTTTATGATCTAGTCTCAGAAGTCACATAATGTCACTTCCACCACATTCTATTCATTAGAAGCGAGTCACTAAGTTCAGTCCACACTCAGGGGAGGGGAATTAGGCTCCACCTTTTGGAAAGGAGTATCAAGAATTAATGGACTTCTTTTACTTTGTGAATGTATTTTAAAACCATATCGATACCCATTAAAAATAATGAGGTATGTTAAAAAATACTAACTTAGAAAAGCATTGTTGATATATCATTAATTAAAAAGAACAGAGCAAGCAATGATATATATAGCGTGATTTTTTATTTTATTTTTATTTTTTATATATTTATATATATAGTGTGATTTTTTTATTTTATTTTATTTTATATATAGCGTGATTTTTTTTATTTTGCAACCAAATCTTACATATGTAGGTGTAAGCATAAAAGTTTCTAGAAGCTTACAGATGAAAATGTTGATAGTACTTACAGAGGTATGGTAGGTGGTTGGAAATGAACCTAGTGGACTGCAGAGGAGTTTTACACATTACATTGAAAAAGAGGAATAATTACAAGTAATATTTTACTCCTTCTTTGTGTCTTTCTGTGATTCCAAACTTGCTAAAATAAACATGTATTGCTTATATAATTAGAAGGTAGCAAGTGTGCATAACAGGGAGAGATTTAACTTTTAGCTATAAACATTGGATTGAGATTGGAAGAGAATGGAGATGAGACCTTACCCAGATCTCAACATAATGATCAAAAGCCCAACAGGAACACCAGTTTGTTAGTACTGAAGACCTGATTTGTTGAAAGTGGATAAAATCAGCCCTGTAAATTGTGAAAAACATAATTTCAATTCTATCTGTTGGACGACAGGGTGTTGACAAGATTTTAAGAAAGAATATATAACAAAGGATTTCTGATTAATACAGAAGATTGAAACATACCTTCCCTACTCTCCTCTCCTGAAATTCCACTACAATGTCAATAGAAGATGAGATAGACACACACACACACACACACACACACACACAGAAATAGAAGAAGAGGGGAGAGGGAGGTAGATACTGATAGAGAAAGAGAGAGGGAGAGAGAGAGAGAGATTGCAAGAGAGAGAGAGAGAATGAGAGAGAGAAGGAGGAGAGAGAAAGGGAAGGGAACAGGAAGAGAAAGAACAGGAAGGAAGACAGTGGTGTAATTTTGGCAGCTGGAAAGCTGATGGATTAGTGGTGACTGACTCCTTAGACCAGGGGAAGCTGAAATCTAAGCCTACAAGAGCTGAAGTACGTCAACTCATGCCAGGGATTTCCAGAAAAGAAAGCTCAGGAATTGAATCCACCAAGTACTTCAAAATATTGGGGAACAGGTAGGGAAGAAAACAGAGTGTTGATTGAACATCTACATAGGGTGTACCCAGATCCTTCCCTCTATACCATTCCCCAGCTGGATAACTGCCTCTTCTTGAATCTGGCAGAAAACTAGAGGTTTACTCTCTGGAGATGTCAAACCAGAGGTCTCCAGACTTAGGGCATTCAGCAGAGAGGAGGACGGAGTACCATACCAAAAACAGGGGAACTGAATGAAAGCCTCTATTCTAAACAACCTCTTCCATGGCTCAGCTCTTAGAATGCTGGCAGTCATATTTAAAGGCAGGAGATTAGAGGATTCCTCTCTGAGGAAAGTGATCAGCCAAAGAGGAAAATGAGAAAAACAAAATAAACTACTTGCACTTGGGAGACCCCTGATGAAATAGCTGTGTTCTACTCATTATCCTTCAGTGAAGCCAAGTCTTTAATAGGCCCTATTCTCTCTTCTCACAATTTTAAGTCCTCTTTCTTAAATATGAGCAAAATAAGAATAACAAGAGATTTGGGGAAACTTTTAACAGCAGACAGACCAAAACAAATAGAAAAAGTTAGCACAGATGAAACAACATAGGAAGCAGAAAAAACAAAAACAAAAAACTATAATCATCTTCACGGATGATTACATCCCTCCATTACATCCATGACACATGCACACAAAAGTTATAAAAAGAACATTTAGAAAACCAAATAGACCTTAGAAATTTTAAAATATGATACAAGAAATTACAATTCTGGAATAAAGTTTAGGATGCATTAATGATAGGTATATAGAAAGTTATCAAATGAAAAAAGTTAACTATTAATTCTAGGGAAAACATAACATTATAAAAGAAAAGAATATAATACAGTACTTAGCTAAGATAAAAATAATGTTCACATAGACAAAATAATGCAAACTCAAATAGTGATCTATTTAAAAATATGATATAGATAAATGTGTGGGTAGATGAAGGAGGAGTCTGTGTGGTGTCCAGGGGTGTCATGATGTATCTCCAACAGTGGGGAGAGCCTAGAAAATCTCTAAAATACAAAATTAATAAATAGTAGAATAAACTTGCTCATTAGAAAGCTGTGGTAGGTATTTGTCATTTCTTTTCAGGCTGTCTAACTCCTTTTGAACAACATACTGTTATATTTGGGGAATTTACTGCCATATGAATCCTGTATCCCCAAAATAAACACCCAAATTCTGTTCCAGTGTCCTTTTCAGCTAGCACAGACCCATGTGACCTGGGCTCTGCCAGCAGACTCACTCCCGTGAGATTCTGATCTAGAAGTGAGCAACTTGAGGAAGGTGATCCCATATGGAAAGCATTTGGCTGGTGAGGGCTATAGCAGAGCAATTCAGCTTTGGAGGGCGGCCACAAGGTTGAGTTCCAGAGCAGAATTGACATCCATGGGGCACGTGGTGGTAGAATGTGTCTTTTTTCAGGGGAGTCTGCTGTATGGTTTAATCACTGTTCTTGGAAGCTTAGCATCCCCATGAGCTACCCCATGTCTAGAGTCAGTCTGTTGTTTCCAAGTACCTAACAACTCTCAGAACTACAGAGGCAAATACGAAAAGAATAGCTAAAGAACTTGAAATGGTTACCTCTGGGAGTGAAAATCAAGGGTGGGAAGAGGTTGATCAGGAAACTACTGATTTTTGTCTTTCTCTTGGGCTTTCTAACCATGACTATTTGACTTTCTAGCTATGTACATATATAAGTTTGATAAAAATTAAAACTGAAACAAAAGAAAACAAAGAGACAATAAGAACTATCTTTTGGAGAGTATAAATGCACCACAGAGTGCTGCATCTCCTTTTTTTGTCTGTGGGAGACATCACCAACCGATAAAGCTCTCATTCCCTACAGAGGCTGGAATCTCACTCACAGTCGTTCCCAACACTTATTTTTAGGTATATTGGAGTTCAGTCTTCAGTTGAAAACTCTTTGCCATTCTTGGCCTAAGAGGAAATGCTCAGTCTTGTGTAGGCCTGGCCTTGCATTTCTGAACTTAAGTGAAAGAAAGCCCAGAATATGTTTCACGGTATTCAGAATTAGAACATATATCCTAATTCTGAGAAATACCTTTATTAAAGGATGTACGTCAGTACTATAGAACTCTGTTATTCCAGTGAAACTGCTACAGTTGAAAGAAGTCATTTAGGTTTCTGAACATTAACATGAAGATATACTTTGAAGCTTTACAGCACTATGATTAATAGAATTTTATTACCTCAGAGTTTTCAAAGTAGCTTAATCTCTTCACTAGCAGTATCGGCCTAGCATTTTATAAGAAAATCATGTTCCTTCAAGTCAACATATAATTAATTCACATATGGAGATGAGGCTACTATGACAACATGACAATTTATTGTGGTTTGAACACCTTTGGAAAAGGAATTATTAAAAGGAAGAGAACAAAAATGCTTTGGGATAGAAAAATACAATACCAGAATTATCTGGACAATTTTTAGCAGTCATTTGCAAGGACTTATTGGCACTCTTTTATCTTGGTGTTCTTTCTTTCTTTTTTCATTTCTGTGACACAGTGGTAGAATTATTTGTTCTATAATGAAAACGAGTTTCTGCACAAGATTCAAGAAGCATACTTAAATTCATCAAATACAGCATCTGTTAAAATCTCCTGGCATTAAAGAAAATGTTTAACTGGATTTATTTCCAACCTTTTTATGAAATGCAGAACAATTGAGAACTAATTAGAGATCTAATAACCCTCTCTACTATTTCTACAGGTTGGACCATTGCTTTATGTAGAGAGAGGTATATCAAAAAATCACTTTCTAAACAGCTTTAGGGTAGACATGAAATTGAATAGAAGGAAGACATTTTTCTCTGAGTCTACTGTCTTCATTGTAAAGGTACAGAAAGACGTTAGCTACGAGATGAAAGCCTTATGTGACATGTGTAGAACAGGAGCTAGTGGGTTCCCTCAGAGTTTCCTGACACAGCCATGGCATCTGTGCTATTCCTCAAGCAGGACACATCTGCACTGTCTTTGATTCTTCCTGCTCTCTCACTTTTTTTTCTCAAATTGAAGTACAGTTGATGTAAAGTATTATATTAGATTCAAGTGTTCAACATAGTGATTTGACAATCAAATACATGACAAAATGATCAACACAATAATTCTAGTAATCATTCGTTACATACAAAATTATTACAGTATTATTGACTATATTCCTTATGTTGTCTATTACATCTTGTGACTCATTTATTTTATAACTGGAAGTTTGTACCTCTTAATCCCGTTCACCTATTTTGCCAAACTCTGCCTCCTCCTCCCCGGCAATCGCCTGTTTGTTCTTTGTATCAATGAATCCATTTCTGTTTTGTTTGCTCATTTGTTTTGTTTAGATTCCACATATAAGTGAAATTATACAATATTTGTCCTTATCCGACTCATTTCACTTAGCATAATACCTCTAGGTGCATCCATGCTGTCACAAATGGCAAAATTTTATTCTTTTTTATGGCTGAGTAATATTCCAGTGTGTGTGTGTGTGTGTGTGTGTGTGTGTGTGTGTTACATCTTCTTTGTCCACTCATCTATCCATGAGCATTCAGGTTGCTTCCATATCTTGGCTTTTGTAAATAATGCTGCAGTGAATATAAGGGTGCATATATCCTTTCAAATTAGTGAAAATTTGTTTTCTTAAGGTAAATACCCAGAAGTGGAATTGCTGGATCATATGGTAGTTCTGTTTTTAATGTTTTGCAGAACCTCCACAATGTTTTCCATAGTGGCTGCACCAATTCACATTCTCACCAGCAGTGCACAAGGGTTCCCTTTCTCTGCCTACTTGCCAACACTTGTTATTTATTGTGTACTTGATAACTACCATCTTAACAGGTGTGAGGTGGTATCTCACTGTGGTTTTGATTTGCATTTCCCTGATGATTCGTGATGTTGAGCATCTTTTCATGTACCTGTTGGCCATCTGTATGTCTTCTTTGGAAAAATGTCTATTCAGAACATCCACCCATTTTTTAAGTGGATTGCTGGGTTTTTTAAAGAAAAATATTGAGTTGTATGAGTTATTCATATATTTTGGATATTAACCTCTTATCAGACATTTTTGCAAATATTTTTCCCATTTGGTAGGCTGCCTTTATATTTAGTTGATATTTTTCTTCTCAGTGTAAAAGCTTTTTTAGCTTGATATAGTCCCATTTGTTTATTTTTCCTTTTGTTTCGGTTGCCTGGCTCCAATGCCAGCCAAGGGCACCTGCCAGGCCTGGTGAAGTGTGGGGGCTGCTTTGGAAGAGCACCGTGCTGTTGGGTTCATGGGTGAATCCAGGGTTAATTGGTTGCATGGGGAGACTCAGTAATGGCACCTGCCAGCACTGGGCCAGCTAGGTAGAGGGTGAGCTAGAAAGAAAAAAACCCAACCAACCAAACAACAAAACTGGCATCCACCAGCTCCTTTATAAGAAAAAGTTCCATCAGATCCCTGCCCTCAGGCACATACCCTAAACTTGGTCAATGAATCTCTAGGTGCCTTTCATACTGCTGCTTCTGTGCTGGGCCTTGGAGTTTTTGTGCGTGCCCCTTAAGTGTGGATTCTCAGTTTCCTACAGCCCTCTGGCCCACTTGGATATAAGTCCCACTTGTTTTCAAAGCCGGATGTCATGGGGGCTCATCTTCCCTGTGTGGGTGCCCCGGGCTGGGGACCCCAATGTGGGATTTGGAACCCTTGCTCCTCAGGGGGAACCTCTGAGGCTGTGATTTCCCTTCTGCCTGTGGGATGTGGATCCCAGCCAGACCATGTCTCCACCCCTCCTATTCATCTCAATGTGGCTTTTACCCTTTACCTTTTTACTTATTTATTTTTTGGCCACCACGTGGCATGAGGTATCTTAGTTCCCCTACTGGGGATGGAACCTGTGCCCCCTGCAGTGGAAGTGTGGAGTCTTAACCACTGGACTGCCAGAGAAGTCCCTACCCTTTATCTTTAGTTGTAGCCCTCTTTTTTGCTAGTTTTCAGGCTGTTCTCAGAGATAGTTTCCCCATATGTAGTTGTAAATTTGGTGTGTCCATGGGAGGAGGTGAGCTCAGGATCTTCCTACTCTGCCATCTTGAACCACCTCCACACCTTTACCCTGGCATTTTTCAGTCACACTTTCCTATTCCTTGGAATTTGATTGTGTCTGTCTCGTCTTTATTTTAATCACATGGCTAATGTGCAAGGGCACATGTTTATAGCTTGAATTTTCTGGCCCACAAAGTCTCAGAGGAGGTTGCGTCTCAGGTCCTGGAGAGGAAGACCCAGCAGGGCATGGTAAATGAGATATGGGGCAATGTGGGTAATGACACAGTGTTAGACAAAGCATCAGAAAAACTAGGTTCCTAAATTCTGCCAAAGCAGTGGAGCGACTTTGGGTAAGCCACTTAACCTCTGAATCTCATTTCTCTCATCTGTGAAATGAGATGATTGGGTTTAATCATCTCTAAGATCCTTCCCTGCACCCAATCCCTTAATATTGATGTGGCATGTCTTAACCTTTTAGAATTCCTATGGATGAGTGTTAAACATAGAAAGTATGTAGGAAGGGTAGCCTGTATTCTCTTAGGGTAGAGGTTTTTTTAACCAAAAAACATGACCAGTGTTAAAGCAGTGCCAAGACAAGTAGAGTTCACGTAGGAATCCATTTGAGTAGTTTAAGGTTGCTATGATTATGTCTAGTTAGAAAAAGGTATTAAGAAGCTGAGTATAAAATATCTTTATAGGAACTATCTATGTAAAGAACAAAGCTTCAAGAAAAATGAAACGTAAACTCCCTAAAGGCATAAAGTGACTCACATATGTTTTTAGTTGTTTGTTTTTGAACAATGTATAAAAAGGAATAGTATACTTTTTTGTTAAGGATACTTAACTTGGTTGGGTAGGATATGGGGGGTGGGGGCAATTCAGATCACAGCCTTAGCCCTATCTCACAAATTTGGGCAAAGTAATTATTTTTCTTTATTTCTGGTTCATCATCTTTTAAACTTTGAAGGTTTACTGTTTACTTTTTAGTACTGTATAAAGGAAGGTAATTCAGCAGAGTGTTAGGGGACAAAGACTGTAGAGTCAGACAGAACTGGAGTTGAATCCCAGCCCCATGACTTACCTCTCATGTGTCCTTGGGAAAATGAAGTAATCTCTTTGAGCTCAGTTTTCTCATCTGCGAGGAGAGAACAGAAATCTTCCATTTTTGCCTGCCAGGCATTTTTCTATCTTCCCGTAGGGACACTCACTCCACGTGCTTAGCTCAGTAGGGGTTGAGCTCTGTTCTATTCGCATGGTTGGATATGACCTGGGCCTGGTCAACCACATTGCCCACCTCTCTAATCAATCTCAACTTCAGGGAGAGGCAGAACGCCCAAGGGAGCCAATCAGACAATTCCCTGGGATTTTACTCCCAGACTGTAGAGAAGATGCTTCCCTTTTGTTTGGGTTACTAAGGGGGTAGAATATAAGTTTGAGTCTATTGACGCCCACCATGATTGCTATAGGAAGAGAGATTTTGGCGAGATAGAGATGGGGATAAGGAAAGGGATATAGATGGAGCTCGAGACAGAGGAGAGGATAGAGATAGAGCTGAGGAGAGGAGTAGAGTTAGGGATAGGAATAGGAATACAGTTAGAGATAGGCATAGAGATAGAGTTGGAAGTAGGGATAGGGACGAGGGTGGAGCTAGAGGTAGGGACGGGGATGAGGGTAGGGTTAGAGGTAGGGATACAGATAGTACCTTAATAGCACTGTTTGAGCCCTGGATGCAGCTGAACCACTACCCCAGATCCTTTGGCTAATTGAGCCAGTAAATTCGTTTTGCTTAAACTAGTTTGACTTGTGTTCCTATCATTTACAACTAAAAGAATCTGAACATAATACTTATCTCATGGAGTTATGGCAAAAATTAAATAGAACAAAGCATGGAAAGCACATACCACAGGGCTTGGCAGGGACAAGTTGCCACAGTAAGATGCTAAACAGGTGGTGGCCATTATGATAAGTAATTAAAGCTAACATGTACTTATTTATACTTTTATGCCATTTTTTACCCTAAGAAGGTTCAAGACAAAGAAGGTAAAATATAAAAATTTAAAACAGTATAGTATAAAATGTTGATATGTTTTTTTAAAAAAATAAAAGAGAGGCTGCCTAAAATCATAAGGCCACAGACACCCCAAAACACAACACCAGATGTGGACCTGCCCACCAGAAAGACAAGATCCAGCGTCATCCACCAGAACACAGGCACTAGTCCCCTCCACCAGGAAGCCTACACAGCCCACTGAAACAACCTTAGCCCCTGGGGACAGACACCAAAAACAGCAGAAACTATGAACCTGCAGCCTGCAAAAAGGAACCCCAAACACAGTAAGTTAAGCAAAATGAGAAGACAGAGAAACACACAGCAGATGAAGGAGCAAGGCAAAAACCTATCAGACCTAACAAATGAAGAGGAAATAGGCAGTCTACCTGAAAAAGAATTCAGAATAATGATAGTAAAGATGATCCAAAATCTTGGAAATAGAATGGAGAAAATACAACAAAAGTTTAACCAGGACCTAGAAGAATGAAAGAGCAAAAAAACAATGATAAACAACACAATAAATGAAATTAAATATATTCTAGAAGGGATTAATAGCAGAATAACTGAGGCAGAAGAACAGATAAGTGACCTGGAAGATAAAATAGTGGAAATAACTACTGCAGAATAGAGCAGAACAAAGAAAAAAGAATGAAAAATATTGAGGACAGTCTCAGAGACCTCTGGGACAACAGTAAATGCACCAACATTTGAATTATAGGGGTCCCAGAAGAAGAAGAGAAAAAGAAAGGGACTGAGAAAATATTTGAAGAGACTGTAGTTGAAAACTTCCCTAATATGGGAAAGGAAATAGTTAATCAACTCCAGGAAGCACAGAGAGTCCCATACAGGATAAATCCAAGCAGAAACATGCCAAGACACATATTAGTCAAACTATCAAAAATTAAATACAAGGAACAAATATTAAAAGCAGAAGGGAAAAACAACAAGTAACACATAAGGGAATCCCAAAAAGTTTAACAGCTGATCTTTCAGCAGAAACTCTGCAATCCAGAAGGGAGTGGCAGCACAGATTTAAAGTGATGAAAGAGAAAAACCTACAACGAAGATTACTCTACCCAGCAAGGATCTCATTCAGATTTGATGGAGAAATTAAAAGCTTTACAGACAAGCAAAAGCTAAGAGAATTCAGCACCACCAAAGCAGCTTTACAACAAATGCTAAAGGAACTTCTCTAGGCAGGAAACACAACAGAAGGAAAAGACCTACAATAATAAACCCAAAACAATTAAGAAAATGGTAACAGGAACATACATACCTTAAATGTAAATTGATTAAATGCTCCCACCAAAAGACATAGACTGGCTGAATGAATACAAAAACAAGACCGGTACATATGCTGTCTACAAGAGACCCACTTCAGACCTAGGGATACATACAGACTGTAAGTGAGGGGACGGAAAAAGATATTCCATGCAAATGGAAATCAGAAGGAAGCTGGAGTAGCAATTCTCATATCAGACAAAATAGACTTTAAAACAAAGACAATTACAAGAGACAAAGAAGGACACTACATAATGATCAAGGGGTCAATCCAACAAGAAGATGTAACAATTGTAAATATTTATGCACCCAACATATGAGCACCTCAATACATAAGGCAAATACTAGCAGCCATAAAAGGGGAAACGACAGTAACAAAATCATAGTAGGGAACTTTAACACCCCACTTTCACCAATGGACAGATAATCCAAAATGAAAATAAATAAGGAAACACAAGCTTTAAGTGACACATTAAACAAGATGGACTTAATGGATATTTATACAACATTCCATCCAAAAACAACAGAATACACATTCTTCTCAAGTGCTCATGGAACATTCTCCAGGACAGATCATATCTTGGGTCACAAATCAAGCCTTGGTCAATTTAAGAAAATTGAAATCATATCAAGTATCTTTTCTGACCACAATGCTATGAGACTAGATATCAATTACAGGAAAAAATCTGTAAGAAATACAAACACATGGAAGCTAAACAACACACTACTTAATAACCAAGAGATCACTGAAGAAATCAAAGAGGAAATCAAAAAATATCTAGAAACAAATGACAATGAAAACACAATGACCCAAAACCTATGGGATGCAGCAAAAGCAGTTCTAAGATGGAAGTTTATAGCTATACAAGCCTATCTTAAGAAACAAGAAACATCTCAAATAAACAACCTAACCTTACACCTAAAGCAATTAAAGAAAGAAGAACAAAAAAACCCCAAAGTTAGCAGGAGGAAAGAAATCATAAAGATCAGATCAGAAATAAATGAAAAAGAAATGAAGGAAACGATAGCAAAGATCAATAAAACTAAAAGCTGGTTCTTTGAGAAGATAAACAAAATTGATAAACCATTAGCCAGACTTATGAAGAAAAAAGGGAGAAGACTCAAATCAATAGAATTAGAAATGAAAAAGAAGTAACAACTGATACTGCAGAAATACAAAGGATCACGAGAGATTACTACAAGCAACTATATGCCAGTAAAAGGGACAACCTGGAAGAAATGGACAAATTCTTAGAAATGCACAACCTTCCCAGACTGAACCAGGAAGAAATAGAAAATATGAACAGACCAGTCACAAGCACTGAAATTGAAACTGTGATTAAAAAACTTCCAACAAACAAAAGCCAAGGACCAGATGGCTTCACAGGCGAATTCTACCGAACATTTAGAGAAGAGCTAACACCTATCCTTCTCAAACTCTTCCAAAATATAGCAGAGGGAGGAACACTCCCAAACTCATTCTACAAGGCTACCATCACTCTGATACCAAAACCAGATAAAGACGTCACAAAGAAAGAAAACTACAGGCCAATATCACTGATGAACATAGATGCAAAAATCCTCAACAAAATACTAGCAAACAGAATCCAAAAGCACATTAAAAGGATCATACACTATGATCAAGTGGGGTTTATCCCAGGAATGCAAGGATAAGAATCACTATAAGCAAATCAATCAACGTGATACTCCATACTAACAAATTGAAGGAGAAAATCCATATGATCATCTCAATAGATGCAGAGAAAGCTTCTGACAAAATTCAACAACCATTTATGATAAAAACCCTCCAGAAAGTAGGCATAGAGGGATCTTTCCTCAATATAATAAAGGCTATATATGACAAACCCACAGCCAACATCATCCTCAATGGTGAAAAACTGAAACCATTTCCACTAAGATCAGGAACAAGACAAGGCTGCTCACTCTCACCACTATTATTCAACATAGTTTTGGAATTTTTAGCCACAGCAATCCAAGAAGAAAAAAAAATAAAAGGAATCCAAATCGGAAAAGAAGAAGTAAAGCTGTCACTGTTTGCAGATGACATGATACTATACATAGAGAATCCTAAAGATGCTACCAGAAAACTACTAGAGCTAACCAATGATTTTGGTAAAGCAGCAGCATACAAAATTAATGCACAGAAATCTCTTGCATTCCTATACATTAATGATGAAAAATCTGAAAGTGAAATTAAGAAAACACTCCCATTTACCACTGCAACAAAAAGAATAAAATATCTAGGAATAAACCTACCTAAGGAGACAAAAGACCTGTATGCAGAAAATTGTATGACACTGATGAAAGAAATTAAAGATGATACAAATAGATGGAGAGATATACCATGTTCTTGGATTGGAAGAATCAACATTGTGAAAATGACTCTGCTACCCAAAGCAACCTACGAATTCAATGCAATCCCTATCAAACTACCACTGGCATTTTTCACAGAACTAGAATAAAACATTTCACAATTTGCATGGAAACACAAAAGACCCCAAATAGCCAAAGCAATCTTGAGAAAGAAAAATGGAGCTGGAGAAATCAGGCTCCCTGACTTCAGACTATACTACAAAGCTACAGTAATCAAGACAGTATGGTACTGGCACCAAAACAGAAATATAGATCAATGGAACAGGATAGAAAGCCCAGAGATAAACCCACACATATATGGTCACCTTATCTTTGATAAAGGAAGAAGAATATACAGTGGAGAAAGACAGTCTCTTCAATAAGTGGTGCTGGGAAAACTGGACAGCTACATGTAAAAGAATGCAATTAGAACACTCCCTAATACCATACACAAAAATAAACTCAAAGTGGATTAAAGACTTAAATGTAAGGCCAGACACCATCATAGTCTTAGAGGAAAACATAGGCAGAACACTCTATGACATAAATCACAGCAAAATCCTTTTTGACCCACCTCCTAGAGAAATGGAAATAAAAACAAAAATAAACAAATGGGACCTAATGAAACTTAAAAGCTTTTGCACAGCAAAGGAAACCATAAACAAGACCAAAAGAGAACCCTCAGAATGGGAGAAAATATTTGCAAATGAAGCAACTGACAAAGGATTAATCTCCAAAACATTCAGGCATCTCATGCAGCTCAATATCAAGAAAACAAAAAACCCAATTCAAAAATGGGCAGAAGACCTACATAGACATTTTTCCAAAGAAGATATACAGATTGCCAACAAACACATGAAAGAATGCTCAACATCATTAATAATTAGAGAAATGCAAATGAAAACTATAATGAGATATCCTCTCACACCAGTCAGAATGGCCATCATCAAAAAATCTACAAACAATAAATGCTGGAGAGGGTGTGGAGAAAAGGGAACCCTCTTGCACTGTTGGTGGGAATGTAAATTGATACAGCCACTATGGAGAACAGTATGGAGGCTTCTTAAAAAACTAAAAATAGAATTACCATATGACCCAGCAATCCCACTACTGGGCATATATCCAGAAAATACAAAAACTCTAATTCAAAAAGATACGTGCACCCCAATGTGCATAGCAGCACTATGTACAATAGCCAAGAACTGTAAACAACCTAAATGTCCATCGACAGATGAATGGATAAAGAAGATGTGGCATATATATACAGTGGAATATTACTCAGCCATAAAAAGGAATGAAACTGAGTTATTTGTAGTGAGGTGGATGGACCTAGAGACTGTCATACAGAGTGAAGTAAGTTAGAAAGAGAAAAACAAATACCGTATGCTAACACATATATAGGGAATCTAAAAAAAAAAGAAAATGGTCAGAAGAACCTAGGGGCAAGATGGGAATAAAGATGCAGACCTAGTAGAGAATGGATTTGAGGATATGGGGAGGGGGAAGGGTAAGCTGTGACAAAGTGAGAGAGTGGCATGGACATATATACACTCCCAAACATAAAATAGATAGCTAGTGGGAAGCAGCCGCATAGCACAGGGAGATCAGCTCAGTGCTTTGTGACCACCTAGAGGGGTGGGATAGGGAGGGTGGGACGAAGGGAGATGCAAGAGGGAAGAGATATGGCGACATATGTATATGTATTGCTGATTCACTTTGTTATAAAGCAGAAACTGACACACCATTGTAAAGCAATTATACTCTAATAAAGATGTTAAAAAATAAAAACAATAAAAATTGGCTTATCAAAAAAACAAAACAAAAACACAAACAAACAAAAAAGAACAAGCTGGCTTGTTCAGGCAACAATGATCACAAGGATAAGCCCACATTCACGCATGCACTAGTGCATTTGTTTTGCTCCATAAAGATCTGAACACTTATACATGTGTGTGCATATATGCACATGCACATACACATACACGCACACACTATACAACAGATCAAAAATGTTGCACTACAATTCCAAGTAGGTTGGTCACAGAGATTAATAATAAACATGAAGCAGCCCTGTCAATTCCAAAATCCAGAGGATTCAGCTTTCTTTTTAATAATGGCAAAACCAGAAACAGCCTTATAAATATTTTTAAACATAAACTCCTAGGCTGTATTCCTTACAAAAGTTTTCAAGTTCAGGGGAATTCTGAATATTTTATGATGTCAAAGGATTTGGGGGGATTTGGGAATTTTTAAGAGCTAAAATTTAAATATTTTAGGTAATAGTCAAACTAAGTATAGTCATTAAATCACTGTTTTAGACACTGTGAGTATCTGTAAATCAGAGACTGGTTTTCCAATTCCCAAGACAATAAGTCCTTAAAATAAATAGTCCAGTGGGTTTTAGCATCAGCAAAGAACAACTTACGAAATCTATGACACTGTTAGATTTCCATCTGTTCCAGGAGCTGTTGACGATACATGTGAGGTTACCCAGGCACTATTTCAAAATGATGTGAACTGTAGGGATCTTTAATCATTTGCAGAGTCACTATGTGAGGACGCCACATGCCAGGTGCAGGACAGCAGATGCAGTCCCCAATTTACCAGGTTCATGTCACAATTCATTCCCATTATGGCAGTCTGGTATTCAAAATCTGCTTGAAACTAGACAAACATATGCTGGATGGCTGCATGTTTCTCAGGCTCATATATTATACCTAGCAGGTTTCTGGATAAATTAATTTATTCCTGATCTGCAAGAATCATTTGGAATTGTCTCTGGTCATCCATGTCAAAACCTTAAGGTGCTAGAGACTAAAGCAGGATGAAACTCCCAGGCTTCCCAGGACCATGACAGAGCCTTCCACATTTGATGCTAATATATTGTAAAGTATGTGCTAATGAATTACAAATGGTGTCACACAGTCTTTGCACGTTGTCATATTAATTCAAGATTTCAGAATTTCAAAATGCATTTTCAATATGGTTCAAGTGTATAAATATCAAGGAGGCATTGACCTTTATCAAAATGATTTTTTCCTGTGTTAAAAAGATCAAAATTTAACATAACAGGGCACACGATTTGACTTTGCTGTAAAGTGGTTGATGAGGAGAACTGTATCTGCCCCCAGATTATTCACATGAGGACTGTGAAACCTTTCATTTGCACTTTTTTTGGGAATGGCAGGAGTGTGGATGGGAGCTGGGGGAGAAAGAGGAATATTGCAACTAGTGAGAAAAGAGAACTGAAGGATGTCAGTTCTTTAATTAACATGCTGCTTGTCATCTTTAGCACAGAGAATAACAAAACCCTGCAGGCACTAAATAAAATGAGCCTTTGAGAGGTTTCTCATCCTAGGCAATCTACAGTTTGTGTCAATTTGGAGTCACTGATGCAAACATTTTGTTCAAATACTTTATTGTTTGCTAGCTGCATGACATCCACAAGAATGTTTTCAAGGTCAAATGAATATTTTGATAAGTCAGAGTGTGGGATTCTGTGACGTGGGCTCCTTGAGGTAGATCAGGGACCTTGAATGAAGCAAATTGGAGCTTCACCTCAAGTCCCCAAACCACTAATACGCTTACACAGCTATCAATTCCCCCCCACCTTTTTTTTTTTTTACTTTATATACTTTTTTATTGAAGTATAGTTGATTTAAAATACTATATTAGTTTCAGGTGTACAGCACAGTGATTCAGTATTTTTACAGATTATAATCCATTATAGCTTATTACAAGATAATGGCTATAATTCCCTGTGCTATACAATATATCCTTGTTGCTTATCTATTTTATACATTGTGGTTTGTATCTCTTAATCCCATGCCCCTAATTTGTCCCTCCCCCCCTTCCCTCTCCCCTTTGGTAACCATTAGTTTGTTTTCTATATCTGTGAGTCTGTGTCTGTTTTGACATATTCATTTGTTTGTATTATTATTATTTTTTAACATCTTTATTGGAGTATAATTCCTTTACAGTGGTGTGTTAGTTTCTGCTTTATAACAAAGTGAATCAGTTATACATATACATATGTCCCCATACCTCTTCCCTCTTGCGTCTCCCTCCCTCCCACCCTCCCTATCCCACCCCTCTAGGTGGTCACAAAGCACTGAGCTGATCTCCCTGAGCTATGCGGCTGCTTCCCACTAGCTATCTATTTTATGTTTGGTAATAACACCCACTTTGTCTCCAACAGGATTTACGACTGGAATCAATCAGTTCCAGCCTCAGGGGAGCCCAGATCAGAAGAAAATAAAACAGTAAAAATACTGATTTTTGTCTTACCTTGTCAGAATCTTCAATTTCAGGGGCAAATGTTTTGGGCACCTTTATGACCACCGCATCATTCCCCATACTATTAGAGCAGCAATCACATTGAACTTGTTCATTGCCATGTCCCCATTTTCTGGCCCAGTGCTCGGCACATAGCAAGTACTCAATAAATATTTGTGAACAAAAAATAGATTCAAGGGTCACACGATTAAAACTACCTCTTCAAACTAACTTAGGAAACATCCCAGGGAGTTTTAAGCAATAATTAAAATCTTATATTTTGACTCATGTCCCAGAAACTTCTTAAGGGACTTGTGAATTTCTAATATGCTAACCTCTCATTTTGTAAAGAATCGTTGTGTGTGCTTCTGGACTTATATGCTAACAAATAATTGAGGTATTTATCTACTCGTAACTGTAGAAAACGAGTCCAAACTGTAGGAGCTTTCTGTATTAAAACAACCCTCCCAAAAAAGATTTACTCTTTAGGGGAATAATATAAATTGTGGGACATTTTAAATTGTGATTACATAGACAATTCTAATAGGACATCACCCCATGGAAGAATAATACATTCTAACCAACATTTTCACCTGTTTCATTGGGAAGGGAAGTCCTTTCATGAAAACATCTTACACAGCAGCCATCAGGGGGTATCATTAGTGTGATCGTAGCATTGGGGAACCTCTGTTCCCCATCATACTGAACAACACCTTAACGTGGGTATCTTGGGTTGAACTCTGATTAGAGTTCCCATGGGTTTATTTGGGAGAAAAGGGGGAGAGTGAGTGATGAGTTCCCTCTAAGTAAAAATACAGTAGGACATCTCAGGCTCACTTTATTCTCCCCATTCTCCATTCCCAAGTACTGCCATCACTAATCAAATCGGTTTCATTCTTTCCTAGTTTATCATTCTAAAAACTATGTATTGGGCTTCCCTGGTGGCACAGTGGTTAAGAATCCACCTGCCAATGCAGGGGACACGGGTTCGAGCCCTGGTCCAGGAAGATCCCACATGCCGCGGAGCAACTAAGCCCATGCGCCACAACTACTGAGCCTGCGCTCTAGAGCCCACGAGCCACAACTACTGAGCCTGCGTGCCACAACTACTGAAGCCCGTATGCCTAGAGCCCGTGCTCCACAACAAAAGAAGTGCAACAAGAGAAGCGTACTGCAACAAAAGAGTAGCCTCCGCTCACTGCAACTAGAGAAAGCCTGCGCACAGCAACGAAGACACAATGCAGCCAGAAATAAATAAATAAATATAAATTTAAAAAATAAATAAACAGGGCTTCCCTGGTGGCGCAGTGGTTGAGAGTCTGTCTGCCGATGCAGGGGACACAGGTTCGTGCCCCAGTCTGGGAAGATCCCACATGCCGTGGAGCGGCTGGGCCCGTGAGCCATGGCCGCTGAGCCTGCGCGTCCAGAGCCTGTGCTCCACAACGGGAGAGGCCACAACAGTGAGAGGCCCGCGTACAGCAAAAAAAATAATAATAATAAATAAATTAAAAAAAAATAAATAAATAAGTAAAAAATATGTATTGTCCTTTGCTGGATACTTCCTAAAATGTGCATATTTAATACTTAATTTAATTTTTAAATGGTTGCTGTGGCACTGACTGCTAGTTATCGCTCAATACATTATATAAATGAGTTATACAAACATGTTATAAAAGATGATCTTGGTCTATTGACCGGTGGGTTGTTTATCACTTCACCGCATGTTGAGATCTATTCGTTCAAAAGTCTACTGGCATCATGCTCAAAATTGTACACATCCAATTCTTTTAAAAATAGCCCCAATAAGCAGATTTTTAGCCATTTAGAGCTCAACTGCTTTGTATACCCTGTGAAACCTTTCCCAAGGTTGTCATGATACCTGTCATGTCCTGATAAGGTAGAGCCCTGTGGTTATGAGATCCCAAGCTGCTATGGTCCTTCCGAGCTCTCTGACCCAGAGACTTATCACCCTCTCCTATCCTCCTCTCCTGTGAGGTCTCTTACTCTTTTCCTCCTAGATGGTTGCCCCCACATTGTAACTTCTGGACTTTCTCCAGCAGTGATGGACTTCCCTTCTCACACAACTTCATCCAAGTGCTACCCATGTGAGGACACAGCGAGGAGACAGCTGTCTATAACAGGAAGCGGACCCTCACCAGACACCAAATCTGCCAGTGCCTTGATCTCAGACTTCTCAGACTTCAGAACTGTGAGAAATAAATGTTTGTTGTTTAAGGCACTCAGTCTATGATTTTTTTGTTACAGCAGCCCAAACAGAATAAGACAACAATCATCATAGGAGAAAGATTACAGGCAAGGCTCAGAGAAGTGTGAGCAGGAAAGATATTTGGGGAACAGCAAACAGTCTAGTGGTTTAAATCATACAGTGCATGCAGGGAATGATTGGGAGACACGTTTGAAAAGTGTGTTTGGGTCACATTAGAAAGCCCTTAAATACCAGGGCCCTGAATGCCATTGATTTTGGCTGGCAGTAGAGGGTCCCTAAAGGCTCTTGAGTGAGACAGTGATGTGATGGGAGCTGTGTGCCTGTAAGATGTATCTGGAAACTGTGTGAAGACTGGACCAGAGAGGGGGAAGACAGGAGATTAAAAAGATACCACTTCAGTGGCTTTGTAGTTATCCAGCAAGATAATGAGAGTCTGAACTAAAGTGGTGGAGGGGGAAGATACAAATAACATTCAGAGATTATTGATCATTCCTCCAACCGTAATACAGATGATGCCATCCTAAGTCTCTCATTCTGTCTATTTTTATCATTGATGCTATAGGTAGCCAGACAAACTGGCATTGCTTGTAGCATGATTATATTTCTTCACATCAAACACATCAACATACTCACAAAGAGATCTTGAGCTTCCCAGAAATAGACAGAGTACATAGGTAATTTACCAAACTGATAGAATTAAATACTCTAATAGAATAAAAACAAAATGGTTAACTGAAGAGCCTTGTTGGCTGGAAACAGCAATTTCCCATAAAGACATTTATTTCATTGAAAATGAAGTTCATAAGTTCATGTGTTGGTGGGGTATCTTTCTATAAAATACATTTGCATTTTTCAAAATACCTACTAGCCTCAAAAACTAATAAAATTTAGGTTAAAGATTTCACTTGGAAGGAAATAAGCATAGTGGGCTTCTACAATGCATGTGAAGTAATTATCTCAAATAACATTAATTGCCCAGGTGCTGCTAACAGGGCCCAGGCAACTGGGACATTAAAACTGCAGCCATAATAGAGAATTATTTCAGAAGTTACTTTAAAAAGCTTTTGCCTATTAGTCTCAGTGGGCTGTTTGCCTCTCTGGCATTTCTTTTACCTCTTCCTCTTCCCCAAATTGTGGGGCAGTCCTTTGGTTCTTGAAAGTCACTTGGAAGAAACAAGTGACCTATGCTATACTAATTGTTTTCCATCACTGAATGTTTCCATTTCCACGGGGAATGGTTCAGGACTCATGATCTGACAGGGAATCTATGGAAGATCACTGGCTTTTCCTTGTTAATAACAAAAACTCTGACTCAGATTGGCTAAAATAATAAAGACTTTTATTTCCTCTTACAACAAGAAGTCTAAAAGTAGAACAATCCCAGCCATACCATAATAAGCTTTCCAGGGGCTTCCCTGGTGGCGCAGTGGTTAAGAATCTGCCTGCCAATGCAGGCGACACGGGTCACGCCCTGGTCCGGGAAGATCCCACATGACGCAGAGCAACTAAGCCCGTGCGCCACAACTACTGAGCCTGCGCTCTAGAGCCTGCGTGTCACAACTACTGAGCCCGTGAGCCACAACTACTGAGCCCGCAAAGAGCCCTTGCTCCACAACAAGAGAAGCCACCACAATGAGAAGCCAGCGCACTGCAACGAAGAGTAGCCCCTGCTCGCCACAACTAGAGAAAGCCCGTGTGCAGCAATGAAGACCCAACGCAGCCAAAAATAAATAAAATAAGTTTATTAAAAAAAAAATCTGCTGACCTTTAAAAAAAAAAAAAGCTTTCCAGGTCTCAGCTTTGTCTCCTCCATAGTTTGGTATTGTCCTCAGGATAGTTTTCCTCATGATCACAAGAAGGCTGCCAGTAGCAACTACCACAACACACTTCCTTTCTTATACCAAGCAGGTGAAATAGAGAAGGAACCTCTTGCCTTTTGATATAACTGGGCTAATTTAGGACATAAGCTCAACCTGAGATAATAACAGACCAGGAGAATACTTTCCTGATTAGCTTAAACCTTAATTCCTGATTCAATCATTGGTAAGAGGGGTAAAAGTACTATGATTGGATTATACTAGTCAGGATCCGTGCTAGGGGCTAGAGATGGGATGAATATCCCCCCAAAGCAATGTTCTCTTAGAAAGGCAGAAATTAGAGGTGGGGAGAGATGATGTAAAAAAATGTTAAGAATACATGTATACATGTAGCAACAATATGATCAGTGAGTTGCAAAATAGATTACTCTGCAGAAATGTCAAAGTAGGTGTAAGAGATGGCAGGGAACTGATTAGATGAGTTAATCCTATCAAGGACTTAAAATAGTAGAGGGTAGAGAGAGAGGATTAGGTGTGAAAATTTTTTAAAGAAAGAGATGCTGGTGTGCTATGAGTCTCAAGCCCCCATCCTAAGGGGGAAGAGTGTCTACTCCTATGGGGGCAAAGAATGTCACCTGCACTTCAGTTAACAAAGAATGTCGCCCGCCATCAAGCCATCAGCCATTGCAGCCATGCCCCCCTCCACCCCGCCCATGGTGTGCCCTGGGGGGAATTCCAATGGAGAAAAACATATTTTGGCCATAGATAGTTAAGATGCATATCAAAAGTATAATTCCAATGAGCCCAGACTCTTGGATCTTCTCACACTTAGAAAAGCACTAAAATCATTAACTTGATATGTCTGTTTCTTGGGATTAGCAGTAATCTTTTGATGGTCAACTACAAGTTTGTTTTTGTTTCTGAGCAAAAACTCTTATATTTCATGGTTTCTCCCTTACCTCCTTGGAACAGTTCCTTGGAGCTATCTGAGAGCTTATCTCCTGGGCTATAATCTTCAGTAAGGTCTCAGGATAAAACATAACTTGCAACTTTTACATTGTGTGGGGTTTTTTTTCAGTCAACACCTAACACAAACTGAGTAAGAGGGGCCGAAAGGGAATCATTTGGGTAGCTTGCTGTTTCCCCTGCAGTTACAGAATCAGCATGGATGTGGCTTGACTCCTCTCCTCAAAATCTACAGGCTGGAGATGGGTTGGCAAGCTGTTTTGGTGGCAGAGTGACGGAGGGTTGCTGCTATGCTATGATGGACCTGCACTCACAGAGTTTTGGGGACAAGGAATGTGGGAATGTTTCCTGTGGCCGGGATGTGGGCTATATGTGTGAACTTGAGAGCCAGTGGGAGAACCATCTTTAATCCTTTCCATTAGGATCATCGTAGAAACAAAGAGACCTCAACAGAAATGATACTGAGCTGGATCACCCATTCCCTAGAGCTTGTAGAGGAAGGAATTGCAGGCATAGCATGTGTTCGCCCAGATCAGAGAAACTGCAGGTGAAAGACCACTATGATATCAAGGTCTCTAGAGAACCTCTAAAAGTGAGTAACTTTAAACATCTGCCAGACCCAGAAAGTGTGAAGCCATATTACAAAGTACCAGTCAAATGAGAAACTCTCCTTTCCCTTCCAACCTCTCTGATATCCACTCCCCAAGGGATCATATGCTGGAAAACAAGCTGGATAAAGAAGGAGGAAAGAAAGAAGGACCACACCCTAGAATGCCCTGCAGGTGGCCAGTCTATAGCAGGACCTGGTTTTGTTGATTTTAAATTTAAATCAAGTTCAGAGAGCATTTTATATTATTGAATTGACACTGTCTTTGTATTCTAAAGTGACTTTTGAATCTTGTATTAGTTAAGAGAGATCCATAAATCATATGCTCTCCAAGAGTTTTCACCCTGGAATCACTTTCCCGTGGCCATGATCTGCATGAGCAAAAGGGATACTCTGTGCCTTGCCTTCAATATCCAGGAAGCTAGTGACTGACTCTCAGACCTCTGCTACAGCTGCCGCAAAAAAGCAAGTGCTTTGACAACTGTGCTTGCAAAAAGCAGCAGAAGCGTGGCCTCTTATGCATGATGTCACTTCCTCCCAAATGTGGCACGGGTCTATCTGCCTGACAGACTCTAGATCAAGCTGAAGGGAGTCTGGGCATGTAATCTTAACTTTGCAGGCTCCAGCACGAAGCAAGCACACCCCTGTCAGGGGCTGGCATGGGATGGAGGGAGCCAGCCTGCAGTGTCTGCCGTAATGCCCACACCACACACCTGGTGGTCTACATCCTGAGTAGTTTCACTGCATGAATGTGTCTACTCAAGAGACAGGATTAATAAGAAATTGCTTCATGGCCTTACTGTACACTTGGAAGCCATCTACTCACCGGCACCCAAGAGCAAGCTCCAGATCCAGGTGACATCCAGGTGTGACCTCTCTCACTCTCTCCTGCCAACTGGCCACCTTTCTCCTGGCTCCTCCCTTTCCTTAGCAATGAAGCTTCTCCCCACAGGTCTCTTCAGAGCCTGTTCACATCTTACCCACCCTTTGGGGTCTCCCTGAAGGGCCCCCGGCCCCAGGAGCCTTTTCTTGGCTTTCCAGGCTCCTCTGAGTTCCCTCTTTTTCTTCCTGTCCAGAACACTTCCTGTCCAGAACAACATTTTGACATGGGATTATATAAGCCTTGGATTCGTCTGCTAATTCATTCATTCAACAAATGTTTAAGGAGCCCATACAAGGTGCTTTGTTGAACGTCAGGTGGTAAAGGCCGGGTCCCTGTCTTCTTAAAGCTTACAGACTATTATAGAGGAAACAGACATTAAACAAGTAAACAGCATGTAAATGTAGAATTACAGATTGCAATCAGAGCTATGAAAGAAAACTTTCAGATGTGTTGAGAGAGTCAATCAGTGGTCTGTCTCGAGTGGTCAAAGAAGGTGTCCCTTAGGAAGTGAAATCTAAAACAGGAGGTCTAAGTAGGGGCTAGCCAGATGAACAGGGGGAGCAAAAACATGCCAGGAAGAAGGAATCATTAAAGGCCTTGAGTCAGGAAGAGATGAAAGCATTTTAGGAATGGAGAGGACAGTACATTTGGGACATTGTGGCAAGGGGCAGGTGGCAGCAGTGAGAAAAGTTTAGAAATATAACCTGATTATGTGGGTCCTTCCTGGTTGTGTTAGGCACTTTGGACTTAAAGCTAAGGATACTGGAAACATTTTTGAAGGATTTATAGCAGAGCAGTAATATGACCCAATTAATGTTTTAGAAGATACCCTAGTTCCTCAATGGAAAATGGATTGCTGAAGAGCACGAGTAGAAAAAAAGGAAATTAGCTAGGGAGCAATTACAAAAGCCCAGACGAAAAGTCATAGTGGTTGGCCACTAATGGTGGTGGCAGGGGAGATGGAAAGAATGGTTGATAATTGAGATCATAAGCTTCATGTCTTTTGTGCATGCCAGGCATCTGGCTTGGTGAAAACCTATAGCTCTACTCAGTAAGTAAATATAATAAATCAATACAGTAATTAGTTAATTACATGCTGCTTTAACCTTTTAAAAAGAGGAGCTGATCTATATTGTTAACTGGATCTAACATCTCACAGCAGCTGAGAAAGCAATTACGTAGACATATAGTCAATCTGGTTTGTTTGTTAAGTCAGTCTGGTTAATTTGGCTATATTAACAACTGAATAATATAGACCATGTGGTTATCCAGAGTTCTGTTTAGTCACTGTACTAGTTCAAGATAATACCAGTTCTGTTTAGGTCATTTTCATTGCTCATTAAATAGAGCTTTGAATGCACAACTTAGGATTTTATAGTATATAACCGTGGTTCCTAAATATTTTTTATTCCGTAAACCAATTTTCTTTTCAAAAACTAGGGGAACTGCTTAATGTGACCCCCTTTAGTTTGTCAAGAATGGGTATTAGAACAAACAATCAAGTAACTACTCTCAGAGCGAGGGTTCTTAGCTGCAAGCGATAGAAACTAAATTCTGTCAGATTTAAGTAGGAAAGAATTTATGATGAGAGTTTTTTGTGGCTCACAGAATCACCAGGAGGGCTGGAGACTTAGGGCCAAGCTATCAAGAACACTGTCCAAATCTTTGATGTGATGAAGATCGCACAGCCACTGCCAGTGCCATTAAGCAGTCGACACCATAGGTTAATCACTAAGATCACCAATGCTGCCACTGGATGGCTCTGAGAACTGACACGTGGCCCTTGGAAGTAGATATAGCCACTGCTGCTGCCACCGTTCCTCCCCAGAATGGTTGCTGGGCAGTCCTTGCTTCACAGTGCCGTTTTCGGTTCAAAGACTGGTATGAACTTACCATTAGTGGAGCATAGCTCAGGGGCTTGTGTCCTCACTGCAAGGAAGATAGGAAACTGAGCTTCCAGGGCTGGAGGTAGGCAGGGCTTCCCAATGAGATTTATAAAGTGCAGAATTTTCCAAATATAGGAATAGAGTTTGGACATCAGGATCCTAAAAAAGAGTAACAACTACCATTTATTATCCCCATCAGTTCATATGAGAAAAAAAACATTTAGTTCTAAACTGTAAAAGGGGACAAATTACAGTATATAGAATAGCCTATTAATGGAATAAAGTGTTCTTTTAAATAGAAAATTCACTGTATTGTCCTTACTGTTTTCTTTTCTTTATTCATGGGGAAACTCTGCCTTGAGGCAGCTTGATTGACAGAACAATTTTGGAAATCCTTGTGTATAGAGGACACAGGCCTTGGATAACTTGGTCTTGGCATTTCAGCTCTACCACTTACTTAAGCAGTTGTATAATCTTAGGTATGTTAGATCTGAAATTCAAGGTCATCCTTTTTAAAATGGGGATAATACTTCCTAACTCTTAGACTTGCTGGGGGATTCGATGAGATAATGTATGTAGATGTATAGCAGGACCTGGAACATAGGAGCCAGGGGTAGATGCTCCTCTTCTGTTCTTCCCATCTTGTGCTGTAAGGGGTCTGCATCCTGCACTAGAACCTGAGACTCTTAGCCCTTCCAGCCATGGGCTGCACTAGTGCTGTTTGCTGTTGAATCTCTAAAACCTAGCTCAACGCCTACAAAATAAGTGCTCAGTGACTGCTTGCCACATAGACAAGTAGGGCTTCCCTGGTGGCGCAGTGGTTGGGAGTCCGCCTGCCGATGCAGGGGACACGGGTTCGTGCCCCAGTCCGGGAAGATCCCACATGCCGCAGAGCGGCTGGGCCCGTGAGCCATGGCCGCTGAGCCTGCGCGTCCGGAGCCTGTGCTCCGCAACGAGAGAGGCCACAAGAGTAAGAGGCCTGCGTACCGCAAAAACAAAACCAAAGACAAATAGACAAGTAGCTCTTACTTAAATTATTACTAATTATGTGAAGTAATAATGTAAAACACATGATATCATCCTTGGCACAGAGTAGATATTAAGTATAAATGTGAGCGCCCAACTTCCATTTCTAGTAATAATCAGCAAGTTTCTTTGGGCCAATCCTCCTCCTAGAATGTTTTTCAATGTAGTAAAATATATATAACATAAAATTTACCATCTTAACCATTTTTAAGTGTACGTACAGTTTAGTGGTATTAAGTATTTTCACAATGTTGTGCAATCATCACCACCATCCATTTCTAGAACCTCTTTTTTTTAACTTAAAAATTTTATTTTTTTAGAGAAGTTTTAGGTTTATAATAAAATTGAAAGGAAGGTGCAGAGATGTCTTGTAAACTCTGCTCCCACACATGCATAGCCTCATCCATTCTCAACACCACTCGCCAGAATGGTACATTTCTTACGAAGCGTGAACATACATTAACATATCACAATCATCCAAAGTCCATAATTTACCTTAGGGCTCACTCTTGTGTTGTATACTCTAGAGTGTGGACAAATGTATAATTACATACATGCATCATTATATCATACAGAGTATTGTCACCACCCCTGTGCTCTGCCCAGTCATCTCTTCTCTTTCCCCACCTCCCCTCACTCCCCCACAACCACTGATCTTTTTACTGTCTCCATAGTTTTGACTTTTGCAGAATGTCATATAGTTGGAATAATACAGTATGTAGTCTTCTCACATTGGCTTCTTTCACTTAGTAATATGCATTTAATATTTCTCCATGTCTTTTTACGGCTTGGTAACTCATTTCTTTTTAGCACTGAGTAATATTCCAATGTCTGGAGGCACCATAGTTTACCCATTCATCTACTGAAGGACATCTTGTTTGCTTCCCAGCTTTGGCAATTATGAATAAAGCGTCTATAAATATCAATGTCCAGGGTTTTGTGTGGACATAGGTTTTCATCTCGTTTAGGTAAATACCAAGGAGCATGAACGCTGGACTGTATGGTAAGAGCATGTTTAGTTTTGTAAGAAACCTCCAAACAATTTGCTGAAGTGGCTGTACCACCAGCAATGAATGAGAGTTCTTTTTGCTTCACATCTTTGACAGCATTTGGTGTTCTGGATTTCTGCCATTCTAGTAGGTGTGTGGTGGTATCTAGTTTTAATTTGCATTTTCCTGATGACGTATGTGGAGTATCTTTTCATATGCTTATTTGTCATCTATATATCTTCTTCAGTGAAGTGTCTGTTGAGGTGTTTGGCCCAGTTTTTAATTGGGCTGTTTGTTTTCTTATTGCTGAGTTTTAAGAGTTTTTTGTATATTTTGGATAACGGTCCTTTATCAGATGTGTCTTTTGCAAATGTTTTCTTCCTACTGTGGCTTGTCTTCCAATTTTGATATTCTTTCACATAGCAGAAGTTTTTAATTTTAACTAAGTTCAGCTTATCAATTATTTCTTCCATTGGATCATGTCTTTGGTGTTGTATCTAAAAAGATATCACCATACACAAGATCATCTAGGTTTTCTCCTATATTATTTTCTAGGAGCTTTGTATTTTTGCATTTTACATTTAGGTCTATCTATGATTCATTTTGAGTTAATTTTTGTGAAGGGTATAAGGTCTGTGTCTAGATTCATTTTTTTTCATGTGGCTGTCCAATTTTTCTAGCACCATTTGTTGAAGAGACTATCTTGGCTCCATTGTATTGCCTTTCCTCCTTTGTCAAATATAAGTTGACTATATTTATGAGGGTCTATTTCTGAGCCCTCTATTCTGTTCTTTTGATCCATTTGTCTATTTTTTCTCCAATATCACTCTGTCTTGATTACTGTAGCTTTATATTAAGGGCAGTGTAAGTCCTCCAACTTTATTCTCCTTCAATATGTATTAGCTATTCTGGGTCTTTTGCCTCTCCACATAAACTTTAGAATTAGTCTGTCAATATCCATAAAATAATTCGCTGGAATTTTCATTGGGATCACATTGAATCCAAAAATCAAGGTGGGAAGATATGGCATCCTGACAATATTAAGTATTCCTATCCATGAACATGGAATATTTCTCCATTTATTTAGTTCTTCTTTGATTTTTTCATCAGGGTTTTGTAATTTTCCTCATATAGATCTTAAATATATTTTATTAGGTTTTACCAAAGTATTTCATTTTTAGGAGTAGTAATGTAAATGGTATTGTATTTTTTATTTCATATTCCACTTGTTCATTGTTGGTATATAGAAGAGCAATTGACTTTTGTATGATAACCTTGTACCCTGCAATCTTACTATAATCACTTAGTTCCAGGGTGTTTTTTTGTTAATTCTTTTGGGCTTTCTATATAGACAATCATGTCATCTGCAAATGAGGACAGTTTTGTATCCTCCTTCCCAATCTGCATACCTTTTATTTCCTTTTCTTGCCTTATTGAGTTAGCGAGGACTTCTACTATGATGTTGAAAAGGAGTGATGAATGGCAATATCCTTTACCTTATACCTGATCTTAATGAGAAAGCTTCAAGTCTCTCACCATTAAGCATGATGTTAGTCACAGGGGGTTTGTAGATAGCCTTAACCAAGTTGAGAAGGTTCCCCTCTATTCCTGGTTTACTGAGAGTTTTTACATGATGGGGTGTTGGCTTTCCATCTTTTCGTCTGCCAAAACTAGAATTCTGTGCACATTGAAAAACAACTCTCCATTCTGTCCTCACCCCAGCTCCTGGCAACCACCATTCTACTTTCTGTCTCTATGAATTTGAATCCTCTAAGTGCTTCATATATGTGGAATCACACAGTATTTGTTCTTTTTTGATTGATTTAGTTCATTTGGCACAATGTCTTCAAGATTCATCCATGTTGCAGCGTATGTCAGCATTTATTCCTCTTTAGAACTGAACAATATTCCATTCTATGTATAAACCACATTTTGTTTAGCTATTCATGTGTCAATGAGCACTTGGGTTGCTTCTACCTTTTGGTTATTATGAATAATGCTGCTAGACACGAAGAAATGCAAATATCTCCTCAAGACCCTGCTTTCAATTCTTTTGGATATACACCCAGAAGTAGAATTCTGGATCATATGATAATTCTATTTTTAATTGTTTGATGAACACCATAGTGTCTTCCATAATACCTGCACAATTTTACATTCCTACAAACAGTATTCAAGGGTTCCAATTTCTTCAAATACTTATCAACTTGCTATTTTCTTTTTTTGATAGTAGACATCCTAATGGGTATGAAATGGTAGAGCAGCCATCCCATTATGTGCAGTTTCACCCTCTGAGGTTTCAGTTACCTGCGAACAGCCATGGTCTGAAAATGTTAAATGGAAAATTCCAGAAATAAAGCAATTCATAAATTTTAAATTGCACACCATCCTGAACAGCATGATGAAATCTTGTGCTGTCCTCTGTCCCACCTGGGATGTGAATCACCTCTTTGCCCAGTGTATCCTGCCCTTAGTCACTTAATAGTTGTCTTGGTTTTCAGATCAATGGTCAAGGTATTTCATTACTTAATAGTGGCCCCAAAGTACAGGAGTAGTGATGCTGGCAATTCAGATATGCCAAAGAGAAGCTGTAAAGTTCTCCCTTTAAGTGAAAAGGTGAATGTTCTTGACTTAATAAGGAAAGAAAAACAATTATGTACTGAGGTTGCTAGGATCTACGGCAAAGACAAATCTTCTATTTGTGAAATTATGAAGAAGGAAAAAGAAATTCATTTTAGTTTTTCTTATTGCAACTCAGACTGCAAGAATTATGGCCAGGGCTTCCCTGGTGGCACAGTGGGTGAGAGTCCGCCTGCCGATGCAGGGGACACGGGTTCGTGCCCCAGTCCAGGAAGATCCCACATGCCGCAGAGCGGCTGGGCCCGTGAGCCATGGCCGCTGAGCCTGCGCGTCCGGAGCCTGTGCTCCGCAACGGGAGAGGCCACAACAGTGAGAGGCCCGCGTGCCGCAAAAAAAAAAAAAAAAAAAAAAAAAAAAGTTATGGCCAGAGCGTGTGATAAGTGCTTAGTTAAGATGGAAATGGAAAAGTCATTAAATTTGTACAATAAGATATTGAGAGAGAGAGAGAGAGGGAGACCACGTTCCCATAAGTTTTATTATAATATACTGTTATAATTGTTTTATTTATTATTAATTATTGTTAATCTCTTACTGTGCCTAATTTATAAATTAAACTTTATCATAGGTATGTAAGTATAGGGAAAAACATACTGTATATAGGGTTTGGTACGTTCTGCAGTTTCAGGCATCCACAGGGGCTCTTGGAATGTATCCCTTGTGGCTAAGAGGAGACTACTGTATCTCATTCCATTTTGAATTTTAAATGCTGGATTAAAAATAACCTTCCTAGGCATAAAAGAGCAATCACACATAACAAATATTCACTAAGTCAAAATCTAAGGAAACTTAAAACTCAGGGAGAACTTCAAGTCATTTTTGCCCTGATTATTTTTATTGGCCCAGAAGAAACAAAACTTTATAAATGAGTCTCGGTTCTGATAGCCTTGCATTCCAATGGGGATCAAATTCCATGTCTCCTACCCAAGGAGTTTCACTAGGTCCCATTTGTTTATTTTTGTTTTTATTTCCATTTCTCTAGGAGGTGGGTCAAAAAGGATCTTGCTGTGATTTATGTCATAGAGTGTTCTTCCTATGTTTTCCTCTAATAGTTTGATAGTGTCTGGCCTTACATTTAGGTCTTTAATCCATTTTGAGTTTATGTTTGTGCATGTTGTTAGGAAGTGTTCTAATTTCATTCTTTTACATGTAGCTGTCCAGTTTTCCCAGCACAACTTATTGAAGAGACTGTCTTTTCTCCATTGTATATTCTTGCCTCCTTTGTCATAGATTAGGTGACCATAGGTGTGTGGTTTTATCTCTGGGCTTTCTATCCTGTCCCATTGATCTATATTTCTGTTTTTGTGCCAGTACCACACTGTCTTGGTTACTGTAGCTTTGTAGTATATTTTGAAGTCAGAGAGTCTGATTCATCCAGCTCCATTTTTTTCTCTCAAGATTGCTTTGGCTATTTGGGGTCTTTTGTGTCTCCATACAGATTTTAAGATTTTTTGTTCTAGTTCTGTAAAAAATGCCATTGGTAATTTGATAGCGATTGCACTGAATCTGTAGATTGCTTTGGGTAGTATACACATTTTCATAATATTGATTCTTCCAATCCAAGAACATGGTATATCTCTCCATCTGTCAGTATCATCTTTAGTTTCTTCATCAGTGTCTTATAGTTTTCTGAGTACAGGTCTTTTACCTCCTTAGGCAGGTTTATTCCTAGGTATTTTATTCTCTTTGTTGCAATGGTAAATGGGAGTGTTTCCTTAATTTCTCTTTCAGATTTTTCATCATTAGCGTAGAGGAATGCAAGAGATTTCTGTGCATTAATTTTGTATCCTGCTACTTTACAAAATTCACTGATTAGCTCTAGTAGTTTTCAGGTTGCATCTTTAGGATTCTCTATGTATAGTATCATGTCATCTGCAAACAGTGACAGTTTTACTTCTTTTCCAATTTGGATTCCTTTTATTTCTTTTTCTTCTCTCATTGCCATGGCTAGGACTTCCAAAACTATGTTGTCTTATTCCTGAACTTAGAGGAAATGCTTTCAGTTTTTCACTATTGAGAATAATGTTTGCTGTGGGTTTGTCATATATGGCCTTTATTATATTGAGGTAAATTCCCTCTATGCCCACTTTCTGGAGAGTTTTTATCATAAATGGGTGTTGAATTTTGTCAAAAGCTTTTTCAGCATCTATTGAGATGATCATATGGTTTTTATTTATTCAATTTGTTAATATGGTGGATTGCATTGATTGATTTGCATATATTGAAGAATCCTTGCATCACTGGGATAAACCCCACTTGATCATGGTGTATGATCCTTTTAATGTGCTGTTGGATTCTGTTTGCTAGTATTTTGTTGAGGATTTTTGTATCTGTGTTCATCAGTGATATTGGTCTGTAATTTTCTTTTTTTGTAGTATCTTTGTCTGGTTTTGGTATCAAGGTAATGGTGGCCTCATAGAATGAGTTTGGGAGTGTTCCACTCTCTGCAATTTTTTGAAAGAGTTTGAGAAGGATAGGTGTTAGCTCTTCTCTAAATGTTTGATAGAATTCACCTGTGAAGCCATCTGGTCCTGGACTTTTGTTTGTTGTATGATTTTTAATCACAGTTTCAATTTCATTACTTGTGATTGGTCTTTTCATATATTCTATTTCTTCCTGGTTCAGTTTTGGAAGTTTGTACTTTTCTAAGAATTTGTCCATTTCTTCAAGGTTGTCCATTTTATTGGCATATAGTTGCTCGTAGTAGTCTCTTATGATCCTTTGTATTTCTGTGGTGTCATTTGTAACTTCTCCTTTTTCTTTTCTATTTTTTTTTTTAATTTGAGTCCTCTCCTTTTCTTTCTTGATAAGTTTGGCTAAAGGTTTATCAATTTTGTTTATCTTCTCAAAGAACAAGTTTTTAGTTTTATTGATCTTTGCTATTTTGTTTCTATTTCATTTATTTCTGCTCTGATCTTTATGATTTCTTTCCTTCTATTGATACTAACTTTGGGTTTTGTTTGTTCTTTCTCTAGTTGCTGTAGATGTAAGGTTAGGTTGTTTATTTGAGATTTTTCTTGTTTCTTGTGGTAGGATTGTATTGCTGTAAACTTTCTTCTTAGAATTGCTTTTCCTTCATCCCATAGGTTTTGGGTCATCGTGTTTTCATTGCAATTTGTTTCTAGGTGGAAATTCTGTATCTTGATTGAGGTGGTGGTAACATAGGTATATACATTTGCAAAACTCAGTAAACTATTCTTTATATGGTGTACATTGTTATCCATAAATTATGCCACAATTCATATGATATAACAAATTTAAAAATAAGCACAGATGTAAAACTACAAGGAAAAGGAAGAAAATGATTATCCCAGTGACTTCCTCCATCTAGAGGAACATATGGGGGGGAACTTCTAGAGTCCTGGCAATGTTCTATTCTTGACCTGAGTTGTGGCTATCTCAGTTTCACTTCATAGTTTTTTTTTGTTAAACTGTAAACATATGTTTCATGTACTTTGTGTGTATGTAAGTATGTGTATGTATATATTTCACAGTAAAAGAAAAAATGAGACATAACTAATTTCATAAAAACAGTGTTTTCCTCTTTTGCACTCATGGAGTGGAAAATCATGAGGCAATCCTCATTACCATTCACAGTTAGGTAAGGGGTACAGTGAACAGAACATGTTACAGTGATCATGTTGGTGGAAGAACCTAAGTTTATTTATTTAAAACAATTTATGGCAAATGCCTTGTTTCAAAAAATATTTTAGTTGCATATAATTTCCCTCTGATGTAAGTATGGGATTTGGTCCCTTCTTCAGCGCCGAGTACAAGAGAAATTTCTCTAGATTTTGAGACGGAGACTCAAGTTAAGAGAGATTTAACACCCTTGTAAAGTAAACTAGATTCTTTGGATTATGTTTGGACTCTGAAATGTATACTTTCCAGATAAGTGTTTTTTGTTCATGCTTTTGGTTTTTATTATTACCATGTTTATATTCCCAATAAATTGCCATATTTTTTCACAGAAATGAGTTGATGATTTTATCAGCCAGGATAAGTTAGATTATGCCATGGTAATAAAAAATGGCAAAATCTCAGAGGATTAATAGAATACATGTTAAGTGCTCAGTCACACCAAGTTTCCTTTTGGCCTGGGTGGTTCTGCACACAGGGGTTCTCTATGTGGTGCAAGGTCAGGATGCTGGGCTGCTTCAATCTCATGGTACCTCCATGTCAAAAGGCACTTCCAGGACCACCAGTGCAGGGTTGGGGGGCAGGGGGAAAGGAGAGCTGCACAGTCAAGCACTGGCAATGAAATGCTTCCGCAAGCAAGTGATGCATGCCATGCATTTCATTGGCTAAAGCAAATCACATGTTTATTACGTTCTGGGGAGGGTTGGGGGGTGGGCAGGGAAGCATAATTCCCCTACGTGGTCAGAAGGATAGGAGAACCGATGTGTTTGTTAGCAGTATAATGTCCGCCTCCATTACATAGCAGAATTAGGCAAAATTAATGTTATATTTTGTAAAGATGCATTGAGTCCCACTCAAATGGCAAGCATAATGATGATGGTAATATCTTACTTTTGTTTAATACTTTGGAAGTTATGAAGCATTTTCTCAACATATTTTTCATTCATTTATTCAGCAGAGTTTAAAGCAATGGTTATGGGCCAGGCACTATGCTAGGTATAGAACATGTGAATAAGACAGAGGCTCTGCCCTTCTGCATGATAATCATGTGGTAATTGCAATATCAAAGCTTGGATGGGTACAATGATGGCCAGAAGGAGAGTGCTCTGTATCATCAGGGAAAGAAAGAGGAGGACTTCTTACATGAAGTGATACTTACTTAAGTCTGGGTTTCAAAGATAAGTAGAAATTTATCAAGCAGAAGGGATGGGGAGATGGGAAAGACAATATAGAGAGTGAGAAAAGCAAGTAAAAAGGCATAGAGAGTTATCTTACATGTTCTCCCAAACCTCCAGGAATTCGGTACTTGCCCCTCTCGCAACTGTATAGGTAAGGAAACTAAGGTACAAAGGAGGAAATGATTTTTCTCAGCTCACAAACTTACTACAATGGAGACTAGAACTGAAGTCTTTTAATCCTATGTTCTAAACACACATCATTAGCATCTAAACAAAAAACACATTTTAAAGTATTGAACATATATAATTCACTCAACATATCTTATCCATAATTAATAGCTGGCATAAAATCAATATTCAGTAAAGGATGGTAAAATGTTAAAGCTCTAGATGACCCTGCCTACTATGCACAAGGTATTTTTGCTCCATATGGGCAAAAATTGCATCTCTCTCTTTTTTTAAAAAATTGAGGTATAATTGACATATAACATTATATTAGTTTCAGATGTACAATGTTATGATTCAAGATTTGTGTATATTGTGGAATGATCAACACAATAAGTTTAGTTAACATTCATCATCAGACATAGTTAAAAATTTTTTTTTCTTGTGATGAGAACTTTTAAAGTTTACTCTTTTAGCCACTTTCAAATATGCAACACAATATTATTAACTATAGTCACCATGCTGTATATTACATCCCCCTGACATTTATTTCATACCTGGAAATCTGTACCTCTCATGTCCCTTTTTTTTATAATCATATCTGTGGTTTCAAGTACAGTATCTGATACATTATAGGTTCTGTATAAGCATTTATGAAAGGAAGGAAGGAAAGAAGGAAGGAGGAAGGGAGGAAAGAATCTCTAAGTCCTTACTTTTAAACTAACGGGAAAAGTTTCCTTAATCTATTTGAGCACTAAAATAATCCCTTAATTTGCATTCATAGACCTTCCAGTCCACTATATGTTTTTGTGTGAGACAGTTCATTTTTCACTATTGACGTACAGTAGATAGGACACAGAAGCATGGGTCACAGGGAAAAAGCCCAATGCAGTGCTTTGAACATGGTAGCTATTCCCTAAGCATTCATTGAATGGCTGAATGGCAAAGTCAGGTCGGTCATTATTCATCTGAAACAACACATCTGTGTGGTTTAAACCTTCAGAGACTAGAGATTTATTGCACATTAGCGATTACTTCAAACACTGGAGATTAATGAGGCATGAGATATTACTTCGGACTTCAGTGATCTCAGGAGTTTAGTAAACACTGCAAGCTCTCCAGTCACTATTGAAAGGTCTGATGGGGCCACAGCAGCCCTTATTTATAGAAACTCTGGTTCTGCACCAGTGATGGGTCTGCCCTTTTTACTGTGAGAGAAGATTCAAAAGACTGTCTAGGGTGATTGCACGTCAGTACTTATCTCAGTGGCATATCAAAATGCCCCAGGCAGTCACCTTCAGGATTAACCATCTTCGTGTGGCTATTCAGACAGCCTTGTAGCTGAAAACACAGAAGCTAAAGGCCACCTATCAGTCAGCATTGAGTTTTAACAACTTACTATGCACCAAAGAGTACATCAGTCAGTCATTGAAATGGATACTAGAGAAACAAACATAAGGAGTATTCTTTGCTCTTAAGAAGGATGCAAACCAGATGGGGCAGTATAAGAGGATAATGAAAGAAGTCTTGAATCAAGTGTCAAATAATCGGCCAATAGCTCTACAAGAAAGGAGAGGCCACAGGGTACCAGGAGCTCCTAGGAAGACTTAATGAAGGGAACGAGACTTGAGGTTGCTTAGTTTTGGACACTCACTCCTGCCTTCGGACTCCTGTGATCCAGGCACACAGTACTTCACCCCATGTGAAATACACACATATATTTCCTGCGACATATATGAAATTATAGGTGTCATGAAGTTATTCATGGGCTGCTCACTCTGCCTAGAATATTTTTCCTCCACTTTTCAGCCTGGCTGAATCCCTCTTCAAGGTCCAGTTTAAAGATGGCTTCCTTTCCCAGGGCGCTCCCCACCTCCTTCGGCACCCGGGCAAAAGTTAATCACTTCCTCCTTAGCGCTCCGACAGCCCTTTGTACGTGTCTCAGATGCAGCACTAACCACGCTGCACTGTAATGAATTGTTCATGTGTCTGCTTCCCCACTTCATGCTGCCTGGCAAGGCATGAGCCCTCATTAAATGCTGCTCGTATGGGTGGATGGATAAATTAACTGCAGGAGAGCTTTCAAATGAGAGACCAGTGGGAGATCTGGTAAGATGGGTTCAGACTTTGAAGGACCTTTTAAAGACAAGCCAAAGGGATGGGGGGAAGGAAGGAAGGAAGAAAGGAAGTAAAAGATATGCTTAAGTAGGTTAAGGGAAAAGACTGGAGCTGGATTATTTTTTTAGATGACCCAGAAAATAAAAGCCCTCCATAATCCCACTTCTCAGTGTTATCTACTATGAACATTATTTGTGTCTCCCCAGCAGTTTTTCTATGCATAGAAATACATTGGCAAATTTCCCTACAGTTTACATTACCACTATTCATGTAGGAGAGTGTCCAAAAATCCAGCCAGGCAACAAATATTTATCGTGTGCTTATGAATTACTATATAATTGTAGACAAACCAAACATTATCCCTGCCTTCCATGGATTTTACAGTATAGTGGATAAACCAGTACCTAAAAAATTATATATTGTTAAGTAGATGATTAAAATGTGCAAAGGCTCATCTCCACCATTGCTTTGGATGTTTTCAGCAGAGGCATGATATGATGAAAGCAGTACTTAGAATGATTAAGATGCCAGCAGAATAAATTGAAAAGGATAAATGTTATGGGGAGCTGGGCATGGGTAATGGCAATGAGGATAGAGAAAAAAGTGAACCCAAGAAATACTTTAAAGCAAAATTTCTTAATCTGTGGACCATTTGGGGCTACAAGGATAACTATAGAATTCTGAACCCTCAAGTTTAGACTTTATGTATAGTTTATCTATGTATTTTTCTATGGACAGTAAGTTTTATAAGTTTCATTAACCTCTCTGTAGGGCAATATAGCATAGTGTTTTAAAATCACTGACACTGGAGTTAGAAAACCTAGGTTCAAACACTATATCACTTAGTAGCTTTGAAACCTTAGTAGAGTTACTTAACCTTCTAGAGATAACAAAGCAACAAAAGAGCAACGATGTAAAGTACCTATAACCCAACTGTTTTTATTCTACAGAGTCCATTATCCAAAAGATAAAAGTCAATACTTTAAGTAAAGAATGGATGGGAATTCCCTGGAGGTCCGGTGGTTAGGACTCTGAGTTTCCAGTGCTGGGGGCCTGGGTTCGATTCTTGGTCAGGGAACTAAGATCTCGCAAGCCATGTGCCACAGCCAAAAAAATAAAATAAAATAACATAAATAAAGATAAATAAATAATAAGAAAGAATAGACAAGGCTCGATGTCAGACTGATAATGAGGGAGGAGAGAGGAAAAGGAGTAGAAGAAAAGGGATTCTGGCAGAGGAGGTAAAATGGATTAAGATTTACCATAGGAGCATGAAGGACTCCCAGAACAGTCCACCTGTAGTGCATAGTTTTCAGAATGCAAGGAGGGGCCAGATTATAGACTTGCTTTCACAGGTTTAGAGAGTTTGGATCACTTTGCTGATTATCAAAAATGTTGACTCATTTTCACTGAATACTAAAAGCAGATGTGGCAGAGTGGGGAAGGGAGGAGGGAGGAGAAGAAAGCTGAATGGGAGAATGGGGGTGGACAAGAAGACTTCCAAGGTCCTTCAAATTCTGAACATCTATGAGTAGACACTACTGACATTGCAACTGATGAAATCATTATACTTGACTGGGAGTTGGGGAGGGACTTCAAGACTTTGTTTACAAATAATAATGTAAACATTACTATTAAAAATAATAATGTTTACATTATTGTTATTATAATGTAATATAATACATTACACTATAATAATAATGTCTCTATATCAACAGAGACACCCTGACAAGATTCTAAGTTGTCAAAGATCATACAACTTAAACATGTGTATCTCATTGCCAGACCACACCATCTATAGTATACTGTCAGTTAATGTATTTATCTTACTATATTTTCTCCTTTTCCTTTTATAATTTTAAGACTATAGAAATGCTATAAACTGACCATTAAATTATTTTTGTTATACTTCCTTCATTGATTAATACTTGTGTATATCTTTCAATTGTCTTAGAAATAATAGAGTTGTATTGCATTGTTTTGTGTTTTATAATCTTCTTTTGACTTAAAAATATTTTTTAATGCACAAAAAGTAGAAGTGACCTGGGCCTCTCTTGTTGTCTAAGTAATCCTTAAGATCTGTTAAGCCACTGTGATAAAAGTGGCAGAAAGTGGCACCTCGGGCTAGGAGAGCACAACATTTTTAAAGAACTCTGGAGAATTTCTGCTCTAGTTGTACCTTGAATGCTGTAAAAAAAAAATAGAAGAAAGAAAGAAAGGAAGGAAGGAAGGAAGGGAAGAAGGAAGGAAGGAAGGGAGAAAGGAAGAAAGAAAGAGGGAGGGAGGGAGGGAGGAAGGAAGGGAGGAAGAAAGAAAGAAGGAAAGAAAAAAGGAGAGAAAGCAGGGTACCTTCAAGATGGTGGCAAAGTAAGATATGGAGATCATCCTCCTCCCCACAAATACATCAGAAATACATCTACACGTGGAACAACTCCTACAGAACACCTACTGAATGCTGGCAGAAGACCTCAGACCTCCCAAAAGGCAAGAAACTCCCCACGTACCTGGGTAGGGCAAAAGAAAAAAGAAAAAATAGAGACAAAAGGATAGGGATGGGACCTGCACCAGTGGGAGGCAGCTGTGAAGAAGGAAAGGTTTCCACACATTAGGAAGCCCCTTGGCGGGCGGAGACTGCGGGTGACGGAGGGGGTAAGCTTCGGAGCCATGGAGGAGAGCACAGCAACAGAGGTGCGGAGGGCAAAGCGGAGAGATTGCCGCAAAGAGGATCAGGGCCGACCGGCACTCACCAGCTCGAGAGGCTTGTCTGCTCACCCGCCGGGACGGGCGGGGCTGGGAGCTGAGGCTCGGGCTTCGGAGGTTGGATCCCAGGGAGAGGACTGGGGTTGGCGGTGTGAACACAGCCTGAAGGGGTTAGTTCACCACGGCTAGCTGGGAGGGAGTCCGGGAAA
Source organism: Pseudorca crassidens (assembly GCF_039906515.1). Taxonomy (NCBI): domain Eukaryota; kingdom Metazoa; phylum Chordata; class Mammalia; order Artiodactyla; family Delphinidae; genus Pseudorca; species Pseudorca crassidens. Next base: position 69,984,711 of record NC_090304.1, on the reverse strand, counting down.
AAGTCTGGAGCTGCCTAAGAGGCAAGAGACTTTTTCTTCCATCTTTGTTTCCTGGTGCCGGAGGAGAGGGGATTAAGAGTGCGGCGTAAAGGAGCTCCAGAAACGGGCGCGGGCCGCAGCTATCAGCGCGGACCCCAGAGACGGACATGGGATGCTAAGGCTGCTGCTGCCGCCACCAAGAAGCCTGTGTGCGAGCACAGGTCACTCTCCACACCCCCCTTCCAGGGAGCCTGTGCAGCCCGCCACTGCCAGGGTCCTGTGATCCAGGGACAACTTCCCCGGGAGAACGCAAGGGGCGCCTAAGGCTGGTGCAACGTCCCACTGGGCTCCGCCGCCGCAGGCTCACCCCACATCGTGCCCCTCCCTCCCCCCCGGCCTGAGTGAGCCAGAGCCCCCGAATCAGTTGCTCCTTTAACCCCGTCCTGTCCGGGTGAAGAAGAGACGCCTCAGGCAACCTACATGCAGAGGCGGGGCCAGATCCAAAGCTGAACCCCGGGAGCTGTGCTAACAAAGAAGAGAAAGGGAAATCTCTCCCAACAGCTTCAGGAGCAGCCGATTAAATCTCCACAATCAACTTGATGTACCTGCATCTGTGGAATACCCAAACAGACAACGAATCATCCCAAATTGAGGCAGTGGATGTTGAGAGCAAGATATATATATTTTTTTCCTTTTCCTCTTTTTGTGAGTGTGTATGTGTATGCTTCTGTGTGTAATTTTGTCTATATAGCTTTACTTTTACCATTTGTCCTAGGGTTCTGTCTGCCCTTTTTTTTATGTTTGTTTATTTTTTAGTATAGTTTTTAGCGCTTCTTATCATTGGTGGATTTGTTTTTTGGTTTGGTTGCTCTCTTCATTCTTTCTTTGTTTCTTTTTTTTATTACTTGTAAACTTTTTATAATTATTTTTTATTTTAATAACTTTATTTTATTATTATTATTTGTTCATTCTTTCTTTTTTTCTCCCTTTTATTCTGAGCCATGTGGATGACAGAATCTTGGTGCTCTGGCCAGGTGTCAGGCCTGTGTCTCTGAGGTGGAAGAGCCAAGTACAGGACATTGGTCCACCAGAGACCACCCAGCTCCACATAATATCAAACGGCGAAAATCTCCCAGAGATCTCCATCTCAATGCCAAGAACCAGCTCCACTCAATGACCAGCAAACTACAGTGCTGGACACCCTATGCCAAACAACTAGCAAGACAGGAACACAACCCCACCAACTAGCAGAAAGGCTGCCTAAAATCATAAAAATGTCACAGCCACCTCAAAACACACCACTGGATGCAGACCTGCCCACCAGAAAGAGAAGATCCAGCCTCATCTACCAGAACACAGGCACTAGTCCCTCCACCAGGAAGCCTACACAACCAACTGAACCAACCTTAGCCACTGGGGGCAGACACCAAAAACAACAGGAGCTATGAACATGCAACTTGCGAAAAGGAGACACCAAACACAGTAAGTTAAGGAAAATGAGAAGACAGAGAAACACACAGCAGATGAAGGAGCAAAGTAAAAACCCACCAGACCAAACAAATGAAGAGGAAATAGGCAGTCTACCTGAAAAAGAATTCAGAGTAATGATAGTAAAGATGATCCACAATCTTGGAAATAAAATGGAGAAAATACAAGAAACGTTTAACAAGGACCCAGAAGAACTAAAGAGCAAACAAAAAATGATGAACAACACAATAAATGAACTTAAAAATTCTCTAGAAGGAATCAATAGCAGAATAACTGAGGAAGAAGAATGGATAAGTGACCTGGAAGACAAAATAGTGGAAATAATTGCTGCAGAGCAGAATAAAGAAAAAAGAATAAAAAGAATTGAGGACAGTCTCAGAGACCTCTGGGACAACATTAAACGCACCAACATTCGAATTATAGGGGTCCCAGAAGAAGAAGAGAAAAAGAAAGGGACTGAGAAAATATTTGAAGAGATTATAGTTGCAAACTTCCCTAAAATGGGGAAGGAAATAGTTAATCAACTCCAGGAAGCACAGAGAGTCCCATACAGGATAAATCCAAGGAGAAACATGCCAGGACACATATTAATCAAATTATCAAAAATTAAACACAAAGAAAATATACTAAAAGCAGCAAGGGAAAAACAACAAATAACATACAAGGGAATCCCAAAAAGTTTAACAGCTGATCTTTCAGCAGAAACTCTGCAAGCCAGAAGGGAGTGGCAGGACATATTTAAAGTGATGAAAGCCTACAACCAAGATTACTCTACCCAACAAGGATCTCATTCAGATTCCAAGGAGAAATTGAAACCTTTACAGACAAGCAAAAAAGAGAATTTGAAAGCTAAGAGAATTCAGCACCAACAAAGCAGCTTTACAACAAATGCTAAAGGAAATTCTCTAGGCAGGAAACACAAGAGAAGGAAAAGACCTACAATAACAAACCCCAAACAATTAAGAAACTGGTAACAGGAACATACACACTGATAATTACCTTAAATGGAAATGGATTAAATGCTCCAACCAAAAGATATAGACTGGCTGAATGGATACAAAAACAAGACCAGTACATATGCTGTCTACAAGAGACCCACTTCAGACCTAGGGACACATACAGACTGAAAGTGAGGGGATGGAAAAAGACATTCCATGCAAATAGAAATCAAAAGAAAGCTGGAGTAGCAATTCTCATATTAGACAAAATAGACTTTAAAATAAGGATTATTACAGGAGACAAAGAAGGACACTACATAATGATCAAGAGTTCAATCGAGGAAGAAGATATAACAATTGTAAATATTTATGCAACCAACATAGGAGCACCACAATACATAAGGCAAATGCTAACAGCCATAAAAGGGAAAATCGACAGTAACACAATCATAGTAGGGGACTTTAACACTGTACTTTCACCAATGGACAGATCAACCAAAATGAAAATAAATAAGGAAACACAAGCTTTAAATGATACATTAAACAAGATGGGCTTAATTGATATTTATAGAACATTCCATCCTTTCTTTTCCAACCACAATGGTATGAGACTAAATATCAATTACAGGAAAAAATCTGTAAAAAATACAAACACATGGAGGCTAAACAATACACTACTTAATAACCAAGAGATCACTGAAGAAATCAAAGAGGAAATCAAAAAAAAACACTAGAAACAAATGACAACGAATACATGATGACCCAACACTATGGAATGCGTCAAAGGCAGTTGTAAAAGGGAAGTTTAATTACAATCCTACCTTAAGAAACAAGAAACATCTCAAATAAACAACCTAACCTTACACCTAAAGCAATTAGAGAAAGAAGAACAAAAAAACCCCAGAGTTAGCAGAAGGAAAGAAACCATAAAAATCTGCACAGAAATAAATGAAAAAGAAATGAAGGAAATGATAGCAAAGATCAGTAAAACTAAAAGCTGGTTCTTTGAGAAGATAAACAAAATTGATAAACCATTAGCCAGACTCATCAAGGAAAAAATGGAGAAGACTCAAATCAATAGAATTAGAAATGAAAAAGGAGAAGTAACAACAGACACTGCAGAAATACAAAGGATCATGAGAGATTACTACAAGGAACTATATGCCAATAAAACGGACAACCTGGAAGAATTGGACAAATTCTTAGAAAAGCACAACCTTCTGAGACTGAACCAGGAAGAAACAGAAAATATAAACAGACCAATCACAAGCACTGAAATTGAAACTGTGATTAAATATTTTCCAACAAACAAAAGCCCAGGACCAGATGGCTTCACGGGCAAATTCTATTAAACATTTAGAGAAGAGCTAACACTTATCCTTCTCAAACTCTTCAAAAATATAGCAGAGGCAGGAACACTCCCAAACTCATTCTACGAGGCCACCATAACCCTGATACCAAAACCCAAGCAAAGATGTCACAAAGAAAGAAAAGTACAGACCAATATCACTGATGAGCATAGCTGTAAAAATCCTTAACAACATACTAGCAAACAGATCCAACATCACATTAAAAGGATCATACACCATGATCAAGTGGGCTTTATCCCAGGAATGCAAGGATTCTTCAATATATGCAAATCAATCAATGTGATAAACCATATTAACAAATTGAAGGAGAAAAACCATATGATCATCTCAAAAGATGCAGAAAAAGCTTTTGACAAAATTCAACACACATTTATGATAAAAACCCTCCAGAAAGTAGGCATAGAGGAAACCTACCTGAACATAATAAAGGCCATATATGACAAACCCACAGCCAACATCATCCTTATGGTGAAAAACTGAAACCATTTCCACTAAGATCAGGAGCAAGACAAAGTTGCCCACTCTCACCACTGTTATTCAACATAGTTTTGGAAGTTTTAGCCACATCAATCACAGAAGTAAAAGAAGTAAAAGGAATCCAAACTGGAAAAGAAGCAGTAAAACTGTCACTGTTTGCAGATGACATGATACTATACATAGAGAATCCTAAAGATGCAACCTGAAAACTACTAGAGCTAATCAGTGAATTTTGTAAAGTAGCAAGATACAAAATTAATGCACAGAAATCTCTTGCATTCCTCTACGCTAATGATGAAAAATCTGAAAGAGAAATTAAGGAAACACTCCCATTTACCATTGCAACAAAAAGAATAAAATACATAGGAATAAACCTACCTAAAGAGGTAAAAGATCTGTACTCAGAAAACTATAAGACACTGATGAAAGAAATTACAGATGATACAAACAGATGGAGAGATATACCATGTTCTTGGACTGGAAGAATCAACAGTGTGAAAATGACTACTACCCAAAGCAATCTACAGATTCAATGCAATCCCAATCAAACTACCAGTTGCATTTTTCACAGAACTAGAACAAAAAATTTCACAATTTTTTTGGAAACACAGAAGACCCTGAATATCAAAAGCAATCTTGAGAAAGAAAAATGGAGCTGGAGGAATCAGGCTCCTGGACTTCAGTCTATATTACAAAGTTACAGTAATCAAGACAGTATGGTACTGGCACAAAAACAGAAATATAGATCAATGGAACAGGATAGAAAGCCCAGAGATAAACCCATGCACATACGGTCACCTTATTTTTGATAAAGGAGGCAAGAATATACAATGGAGAAAAGACAGCCTCTTCAATAAGTGGTGCTGGGAAAACTGGACAGCTACATGTAAAAGAATGAAAGTAGAACACTCCCTAACACCATACACAAAAATAAACTCAGAATGGATTAGAGACCCAAATGTAAGACTGGACACTATAAAACTCTTAGAGGAAAACACAGGGAGAACACTCTATGACATAAATTACAGCAAGATCCTTTTTGACCCACCTGCTAGAGAAATGGAAATAAAAACAAAAATAAACAAATGGCACCTAATGAAACTTAAAAGCTTTTGCACAACAAAGGACACCATATATAAAACAAAAAGACAACCCTCAGAATGGGAGAAAACATTTGCAAATGAAGCAACTGACAATGGATTAATATCCAAAATTTACAAGCAGCTTATGCAGCTCAATATCAAAACAACAAACAGCCCAATCCAAAAATGGGCAGAAGACCTAAATAGACGTTTCTCCAAAGAAGATATACAGATTGCCAATAAACACACATAAGGATGTTCAACATCACTAATCATTAGAGAAATGCAAATCAAAACTACAATGAGGTATCACCTCACACAAGTCAGAATGGCCATCATCAAAAAATCTACAAACAATAAATGCTGGAGAGGATGTGGAGAAAAGGGAACCCCTCTTGCACTGTGGGTGGGAATGTAAATTGATACAGCCACTATGGAGAACAGTATGGAGGTTCCTTAGAAACCTAAAAACAGAACTACCATATGACCCATCAATCCCACTATTGGGCATATACCCTTAGAAAACCATAATTCAAAGAGTCATGCACCACAATGTTCATTGCAGCTCTATTTACAATAGCCAGAACATGGAAGCAACCTAAGTGTCCATCGACAAATAAATGGATAAAGAAAATGTGGCACATATATACAATGCAATATTACTCAGCCTTAAAAAGAAACGAAATTGAGTTATTTGTAGTGAGGTGGATGGATCTAGAGTCTGTCATATAGAGTGAAGTAAGTCAGAAAGAGAAAAACAAGTACCGTATGCTAACACATATATATGGTATCTAAAAAAAAAAAATGGTTATGAAGAACCTAGGGGCAGGACAGGTATAAAGATGCAGATCTACTAGAAATGGACTTGTGGACACAGGGAGGGGGAAGGGTAAGCTGGGCCAAAGTGAGAGAGTGGCATGGACATATATACACTGCTAAATGTAAAATCGATAACTAGTGGGAAGCAGCTGCATAGCACAGGGAGATCAGCTCGGTGCTTTGTGACCGCCTGGAGGGGTGGGATAGGGAGGGTGGGAGGGATGGAGACGCAAGAGGGAAGAGATATGGGGATGTATGTATATGTATGGCTAATTCACTTTGTTATAAAGCAGAAACTAACACACCATTGTAAAGCAATTATACTCCAATAAAGATGTTAAAAAAAAAAAAGGAGAGAAGGAAAAATGCAGGTTATTTTCCATTTACTGCTAAGCAAATGTTTGTCTTCAATAAGACAGGTCACAAGTGCTCTTTGAAAATCTATTTTTTATTTGCCTAGGAACTTAGGAAATAAAAAGAAATTAAAATGTATGGTTTTCTGTTCTCAAGCTCTCAATCTAACTGTGTAATCAAGATTTATGTCTAGGAAATAACTATGAAATAAAAGTAGACAAACCCTGGACCGTCCCTTGGGATGCTATTTTCCTGTTTTTTTCCTTTTATGGTGTAGGAGGACAGTTTGTGATAATGTCTTTAATTATGTAAAGCCCAAACTGTATCTCCAGGCTGATGATGCTAAATGCATCCCATTTCCTGAACACAATGTGTAAAGCACTAAGCGCACGCCATGTTCATCTTCCCTTCCAGAAAAAACATGGTTCCTTGCACCCAAAGTTACCTGGATTAGTGTCATGTGACCCTGTTACCTGGCCAAAATTGATTGAACCAGAAATCAGGGTCAAAAGTAATTGTCAAGAACTGAGCATAGTAATAGAACTAAATATTTAATGAGCACTTAAGTCTGTGAGTCAAACACTATGCTGAGGTCTCCGTTGGATTGTTTTATTTAATCTTCACAACAGTCCTATGAGATTGGCCAGAATATTATCAAATGCATCCTAATAACAATACACATATAGTTACAGAGATACCCTGACAGGATTGCAAAAGTTGTCAGTAATCATCCAACTTTAACTGTGTGTCTCATGACCAGCCCACATCATCACAGAGGCTTAGTAACTGGTCCAATGTCACAGGCTGGTAAGTGGGGCTGCTGGGGCTTGAACCCACCTTTCTGTTTGCCTCACTCTAGAGCCCTTACTCCTCACCCTTAGCCTGAGTGGTCAGCTCAGCCTGTTCAACAAGGATGTTCCATATTGTTTGGCTTGGCTGAATCAAATCCTCTCTCCCTGGAGGGTATGTTGAATGTGACATTTTTAGAGAGAGAAGATGGAAGTAACAAATATAAAAGAAGTAAAAATAAGAGAAAAGGCTTAGGAGAATGGACGTTAGCAGAAACCAGGAAGATTGAGATGATAGCTATGTCATTAGGGATAAGGCAAGGTCACAGAAATGCTGAACACACTAAAGGACCCTGAAAATAAGTTCATTTGTATCATTTTTTAAAAGATTCCTCATATAAGCAATATCATACTTCACTTAGTATGATAATATCCAGGTCTATCCATGTTGCTGCAAATGGCATTATTTCATTCTTTTTAATGGCTGAGTAATATTCCACCACATATATATGTACTACATCTTCTTTATCCATTCCTCTGTCAATGGACATTTACGTTGCTTCCATGTCTTGGCTATTGTAAACAGCACTGCAATGAACATTGGGGTGCATGTACCCTTTTGAACCATGTTTTTCTCCAAATATATGCCCAGGAGTGGAATTGCTGGGTCATAAGGTAGCTCTAGAGAATGAATTTATGGTTACCAGAGGGGAAGGGTGGGGGGAGGGATAGATTGGGAGTTTGGGATTGACATGTACATACTGCTATATTTAAAATAGATAACCGGGTACTTCCCTGGTGGTCCAGTGGTTGGGACTTCGCCTTCCAATGCAGGGGGTGTGGGTTTGATCCCTGGTCAGGAAGCTAGGATCCAACACGCCTCTTGGCCAAAAAACCAAAACATAAAACAGAAGCAATATTGTAACAAATTCATAAAGACTTAAAAAAAAATAAGATAAAATAGATAACCAACAAGGACCTACTGTACAGCATGGGGCACTCTGCTCAATATCCTGTAATAACCTAAACGACAAAAGAATTTGAAAAAGAATAGATACATGTATATGGATAACTGAATCACTTTGCTGTACACCTGAAACTAACACCACATTGTTAATCAACTATACTCTAATATAAAATAAAAATTTTAAAAAAGAAAAGTAAGCAAATAAAAAAAATAATGACCCTGAAAGATATTCAGCATTCCAGCTTCACTAGGCCTGATGCTGTGACACCTCTTCAAAGAAGTTACCTGAGCACATCTCTGCCCTCGCTCCCTGAGCAGCCCTAAGTGACACAGAAATGATCTTTTGCTTGGGCAACAATTAGGTTCCTAAATAAACTGTCAGAGAAGAAAGTTAACTCTGGTACCTAAAACACATGGAGTGCTCTTTAATTAATGACATAGATTACCCGCATTTCAAGAGAATTTAAGAGCTAATTTGACTATGAATTCACACCAGTTAAAAGCTTACTTGAAGCAGTTTCTGAGACTGAGAGTCTTGGTAGTTTTCCGGCCCCTCAGCTTCTTGAAGTTCTCTCCCAGCATTAAATTAGGCCACCATTGAGTGAAGATATAGTATTATAGTTTTTGCTCTAAAGGAGAGTCATGTAAGGAGCATCATTTGAAATAATAAATTCACTTTGTTTCACTGGAAGGAAAAATTCATTTTTCCAGGTGAATTCCTTTAATCATAAAGAGAATTTTAATAATGGATCTCAGATGCCTGGGACCATTTATACAGCTGCTGTTCAAGTACTTTTTGTTCTCACTTAAAAAAAAAAATGACCTGTTTTATATGTTTTACTATGATACGTTATCCCCGACATTTTTGAAAGTGTTAGGTTGAACCATCTGAAGTTGGCAGTAGACAATCATTTTTAACCTGTAGAAGGAGCAATTCCAGATGGTTCAACCTGTAAATCAGAAGTAAATACTTTTGGATATACATGCATGGGGAAAATTCCCAAAGGGAATATGGCAAAATTTTAATGTGAAATCCTGTAGTGGGACAATATACGCTTTTTATTTTTTATTTCCTGCTTTTTGTATTTCCTAAATTTTCTATTGCTTCTACTTTGCTCAACAACATTGTTGCTTCTTTCTCTTTACTTCTTTCATAGATTGTGACTTAATACCCTGTACCTATTACCCTGTACTTATTATCCACAGTAACTACCTCGCACTTATTACCCTGTGATTATTATCTCGTATTGCACTTTTTTAAAGGAACAAACCCTGTGTGTCTCTTCTGTGAATTTCTTGAGAGCAAATACTGTGTCTATTTTATCTTTATAGTCACTGTACCTGGCACACAGGAGGGATTCAACAAATGTTTTACCAGTTGAATGAATAAATGTATCTATGTCTGGCTTAACCAAATCAGAACACAATTCATATACAGTTTTTTCAAGTAATTGATTTTTCTAAAAAAAATTGAATAAAGCTTCATAATGACTTCTCATACTTTACATCTTCTATTAATGTGCTAACCTTTGGATGACATACATTCTTATATTATATTCAGGTGACATTTACATTTCTTTTCAGCTTATTCTGACCGAACAGTAGCTTTTAGCATTGCCTGACTATAGCTCGAAGATCATACTTGGATGTTTTCCAGATTTTTTAAATTGAACAGAGGCCATGTTCAAAGGATGTCCTTGACTCTTGTCCTTGTGGCTTGGAATTGTTTCTTTTAATGAACCTAGGATATCCCAATTCTACAGCAGATAACCTTGAGGGCATTTTGACTCAGAGCTTTCCTCTGTGTTTTACATCAGTCAGCCTGTGTAGTTTACAGCATCTCTTTAAGAATGACCAGTTTCAGATCATAATGATGCCTTGGGCTGAAATGTATTAACAGCTCCACTTTCCCATGTACACAGAGGCGATAGGCTGTGATAAAAGCCAATGCTTCTCAAAAGTTAATGTGCATACAAGTCACCTGGGAATCTTGTTAAAAAGCAGATTCTGATTCAGTTGGTTTGGGTTGGGCCCGAGGTTCTGCTTTTCAACAAGGTGCTGCAGGTCTGAGTCCACAGTTTGTTTGTTTGTTTGTTTTTCTTCCTTTTTTGCGGTACGCGGGCCTCTCACTGTTGCGGCCTCTCCCGTTGCGGAGCACAGGCTCCGGACGCGCAGGCTCAGCGGCCATGGCTCACGGGCCCAGCCGCTCCGCGGCATGTGGGATCTTCGCGGACCGGGGCACGAACCCATGTCCCCTGCATCGGCAGGCGGACTCTCAACCACTGCGCCACCAGGGAAGCCCAGCCCTGGGTATTCTTAAGTGCTCCAATTTTGGAGTCTTAAGAGGGTTCATCTCTAGTAAAAGTTCCACAGGCTGGTGGCATTGCATATAAGCCCTGCCCCAGGTTAGCTAAAGTTTCTGGTGGTTCTCCATCCCCCTTCATCTTTCTAAATGCCCTCTACAAGGTACCTCACGGAAGCTCAGGGTTCTCACTGTGGCTTTCTACCTGGGCATCCATAGCCTTTCCCTATTCTCCAAATGTCCTGTCATGCATCCAATCAATCCAAGTTCCCACTTGAAATTAATTTGAAGAACCAGTGCTCAATAATGTGTCAACAGACAACACAGTTTAATGTGGTGATTTTCAATTTGAAAACACAAGTCTTTGGTTTACATCCTTGCTCTGCCATTCACTAGCTATGGTTCTCAGCAAGTCATGTAGTGCCTGTGGTAGGCTGAATAATATCTCCCAAAGATCCTAATCCCTGGAACCTGTGACTGTTACCTTGTGTTGCAAAAGGGACTTTGCAGATGTGATTACATTAGGATTTTGAGATGGGGAGATCCTGGATTATCTTGGTGTGCCCAGTGTAATCAGAGGAACCCTTATGAGAGGGAGGCTTGAAGATAAAGTGGGAGAAGGCAATGTGAAGATGGAAACAGAGATAGGAGTGATGCAGCCACAAGTCAAGACAGCCTCTAGAAGCTAGAAGAGGCGAGGAGCAGACTCTCCCGGAACCTCCAGAAGGAACCAACCCTTCTGATTGATTTTAGTCTCGTAAAACTGATGTTAGACTTCCGGCCTCCAGAATTGTAAGAGAATAAATTGCATTGTTTTAAGCCACTAGGTCTGTGGTAATTTCTCAAAACAGCATTGGGAAATTAATACAAAGTTTCTGTTTCTTAGTCTGTAAAATGGGGCTAACGATAGCAAGGCTAATAGCAGCATTGACATGAGTTTTCAAAGGGATGCCTTCCTAATTGAGGACACCCGAATCAAATGCACCTTGTCTATAAAAGCAGTGCTCAAAGAAGAGGACAGACAGATTTAAAAGAAAAAGTAAAGAGATTTTATTTTGTGTTAGGCACTAAGTTTCTGTTCTGAAGGAACTCACAATGAGCTGGGCATAGATATGGAGTCATCACAGGGGCACGTGTAAAGGTTCAAAAATACTAGAAGAGTCTTTTGGTAGAGGAGTTAAGAATAGCCAGAACTTATGGTGCTACTAACCACTTTAAAATGCCTACAGCCATGCCTGTACCTTTCCTTAAATACACCTGTCCTTCATACTGTTACACAAGCCCATAGGGGGGTAGCTAATTCTGCTTGGGGATGGTGTGGTGTTCAATTTTATGTGTTGACTTGACTGGTGCTCAGATATTTGGTCAAACATTATTTTGAGTGTGTCCGTGAGGATGTTTTTGGATGAGTTTAACATTTCAAATGATGGATTGAGTAAAGCGGATTGCCCTCCCTAATGTGGATGGACCTCACCCAATCAACTGAAGGTCTGAATAGAACAAAAAGGGTGACCTTCCCCAGAATAGGAGGGAATTCCTCCTGCTTGACTACCTTTGAGCTGGGACACTGATCTTTTTTTCCTGCCTTCTCGCTCAAACTGAGACATCGATTCAAGACTGTTGGCCTTCAGACTAGAACTACACCACCAGCTCTCCTGGGTGTCCAGCTCGCTGACTGCCAATCTTGGGACTTGTCTGTCTCCATAATTGCATGAACCCATTCCTTATAATCAGTCAATCAATCGATCAATCTCTCTCTCTCTCCCCATCTGTATCTCTATCTCTATCTACGCATCCTATTGGTCCTTTTTCTCTGGAAACTCTAATACAGATGAGTATCTGGAAAGGCTTCACAGAGGAGGTCACTTTTCAGAGAGATGTTGAAATCATGGATAATCTATTTCTAAATATTCTACTTCATAATTATAAATTGTCAATTCCTCTGCCATTCATCCATTTCAAAATACATTTAGGGTTGAGATGAATTTAGGGAGTGCTTATTGTGTGCTAGGCACTTTGCTAGGCACAGAGGTGGTATCAAAGAAGACCTCAGCGCTGACCCTCTAGTGAGGAAGTAAGGTTTGACCCTCCAGTGAGGAAACAAGACAGAGCAATGTCATGTGTACACATGATCTTTTGAAAGTGGCAGTCCCATTCTTACAAAGGAAAAACATGATGCCCAGTTAAGATTGACAGATAAAATACTGCATGGTTCATGCAACTATTTGTTATTTATCTGAAATTCAGATTTAGTTGGGCACCCTGCGTTTTTAATTGCTATATCTGGCACCTCTATGTCCAGTTCTCACCCTACATCCAGAGGAGTATAGAGATTGGGAAGACATGGCTCTCCTTTAGGCTCAGAAAGGAAGATGCTCGTCTCTTCTCTTCTAGATTATTGCATTCTGTCCTGCTGTCTCTACTTGGGACTTGCACTGCAGACACTGCCCTTCACACTTGCTGGCAGAGCAAATCCCCTATATATCCTTTCAGAAATGACGGAGGGAAGTCCTGCTGGGACACAGAAGAATGCCTGGGTCTCTGCCACCGGGGAGTGGAGAGGACCTACATGACCTGACTCTATTCTGCTTTCCCCAAAGCCCCACCTTCCTTGATTTGCTGTTTGAGTTACTTTTAGTTAGTTAAGGTCAGGGCCAGGTTGGGAAAGATGCAATCACTGCTCAACGGAGGTTGAAAGCAGGGGATTTGGAATTAGCAAGCCTGCGTTTGAATTGTTACTTTGTCACTTAACTTGCTCTATGAACTTGGGCAGGTGACTTAACCTTCCTAAGCCTCCATTTCTTCATTGATAACGTGGGGATGATCACTCTGCTATGAGGATTAAATACAGTGATGTGCATAAGGACGGTGTCTGGTACGTAAGGACATGTGCTCAATAAACTGTTGCTGTTATTATTAACACTTCTGGGTCTCTTTTACATCTAGTTTATTACTAATTTTTGTTTCAAATATGCTAATGCTAACATTTTTGTGCATTGGTTTTTTTTTTAAGTTTTGAATTTGTTTCTTGGAATAAAAGCCTAGGAGTGGGATTATGAGGTCAAAGACTATCAGAGGCACAGACATTGAGCACAGACTCTGGAGCCAGACTACCTGGGGTCAAACCTCGGCTGCCCTACTGCCTGGCTGTGTGAGTTGGGACAGGTTCCTTCACTTCTCTGTGCTGTGGTATTGTAGAATTTAAATTAGTGTTAGTTGTTATTATGACTATGTGAGGGATCTTAGCGTAACGGGCAGGTTATCTTCAAAAATGATAATAATTTGATAACCTATGTTAACTATCCCATCAGACTAGCAGCGGACCTTCTTCTTTGTGTATCATTTTATCAAAAGTGTTTTCACATTCCTTCTCTGCTTTTTAAAAATCTAAATCTTGGTTTTTTGTGTCACGTATTTGTTTATTTTTGTTTTTCACCTTATCTGTCATTTCCATCACAAAATTTTCCATTGTTTCAAGGGTAAAATTTGGTACTTTGAGAAGTGAATGGGGAAGATCTTTTGGGAAAAGGAAGACTTTTTAGTTTTTAATTCATCAACTTCTTTTTTTAGTTATTATTAATTGCATTCTTACATTTTCCTTAGGTTTGTTTGTGGTTCTCTTTTTCTGATTTTTTGGGTTGAGTGTCTAATTGATCTATTTCCATTAATTATTTTTTACTGGAGTATAGTTTATAATGTTATATTAGTTTTAATTGTACAACACAGTGATTCAATATTTTTATAGATTATACTCCATTTAAAGTAATTGTAAAATATTGGTTATATTCCCTGTGATGTACATTACATCCTTGTATGTTATTTACTTTATATCTAGTGGTTTGTACCTCTAATCCCCTACCTCTATCTTGCCCCTCTCTTCAGTCTTCTCCCCACTGGTAACCATTAGTTTATTTTCTGTGTCTATGAATCTGTTTCTGTTTTGTTATATTCATTTGTTTTTATTTTTTAGATTCCACATGTAAGTGAAAACACAATATTGTCTTTGTCTGACTTATTTCACTAAGCATAATACCTTCCAGGTCTATCCATGTTGTTGCAAATGGCAAAATATCATTCATTCTTATGACTGAATAATATTCCTCTGTGTGTGTGTGTGTGTGGGTATCACATCATTATCCATTCATCTGTTGACAGACACTTAGGTTGCTTCCATATCTTGACTACTGCAAAAAATGCTGCTATGAACATTGGGGTGCAAATTAGTATTTTTGCTTTCTTAGGGTATATGCCCAGTAGCAGAATCATATGGTACTTCTATTTTAATTTTTTGAGGAACCTCTATAGTGTTTTTCATACTGGTTGTACCAATTTACATTCCCACCAACATTGAACTACATTTCCCTTTTCTCCACATCCTCACCAACATTTATTATTTGTTGTCTTTTTGACAATAGCCATTCTGACAGGTGTGAGGTGATATCTTATTGTGGTTTTGATTTGCATTTCCCTGATGATTAGTGATGTTGAGCATCTTTTCATTTGCCTGTTGGTCATTTGTATGTCTTCTTTGGAAAAATGTCTATTCAGGTTTGCCCACTTTTTAATCAGGTTGTTTCTGGTTTTGTTTTGGTTTGTTTGGGGTTTCTTTGATGTTGAGTTGTATGAGCTCTTTTTTTTTTTTTTTTTTTTTCGGTACGCAGGCCTCTCACTGTTGTGGCCTCTCCTGTTGTGGAGCACAGGCTCCAGACAGGCAGGCTCAGCGGCCATGGCTCACGGGCCCAGCTGCTCCGCGGCATGTGGGATCTTCCCGGACCGGGGCACGATCCCATGTCCCCTGCATCGGCAGGCGGACTCTCAACCACTGTGCCACCAGGGAAGCCCTGGGCTTTGTTCTTTTTCTACTTTAGATGAAAAGGTTAGGTTGTTTGAGATTTTTCTTGTTTCTTGAGGTAGGCCTGTATTGCTGTATATTTCCCTCTTAGAACTGCTTTTGCTCTGTCCCATATATTTTGGAAAGTTTTGTTTTTATTTTCACTTGTCTCAAGGTAGTTTTTTAATTTCCTCTTTAATTTCTTCATTGACCCATTGGTTTTTTTAGTAGCATATTGTGTAGTCTCCATATGTTTGAGTTTTTCCCATTTTTCTTCCTGTAATTGATTTCTAGTTTCATACCATTGCTTGGAAAAGATGCTTAATATAATTTTCTGTTCTCTGAATTTGTTGAGACTTGTTTTGTTTTGTGGCCTAGTATGTGATCTATCCTAGAGAATGCTCCATGTGCACTTGAAAAGAATGTGTAGTCTGCTGGTTTTGGATAGAATGTCCTGAGGTTATCTATTAAATCCAACTGGTCTAATGTGTCATTTAAGGCCACTGTTTCATTACTGATGTTCTGTCTGGATGATCTGTCCATTGATGTAAGTGGGATGTTAAAGTCCCCTACTCATTATATTATTGTCAATTTCTCCCTTTATGGCTGTTAATATTTGCTTTATATATTTAGGCATTCCAAATTAGGTGCATATATGTTTACAAATGTTAAATACTCTCCTGTATTGATCCCTTTATAATTATATAATGCCTTTCTTTGTTTTTTTATTACAGACTTTGTTTTAAAGTCTACTTTGTCTGATATGAGTATTGCTACCCCAGCTTTCTTTTTGGCTTCCATTTGCATGGAATATCTTTTTACATCCTCTCACTTTCAGTCTGTGTGTGTTTTAGCTCTGAAGTGAATCTCCTGTAGGTGGCATACAGAAGGGTCCTTTTTAAAATCCAATCGGCCATCCTATGTCATTTGACTTGAGCATTTAGTCTAATGACATTTAAAGTTATTATTGATAGGTATGTACTTACTGCCATTTTGTTATTCATTTTCTGGGTTTTTATAGTGCTTCTCTGTTCCTTTCTTCTTCTTTTAGTCTCTTCCCTTGTGGTTTGACGCCTATCTTTGGTACAGTAAGTCTCCTACATATGAGAAATTTATGTCTGTCAAAGATGCAAACGTGTGTTCCAACAACGTCAGATGTGAGTGAAATTGCAGCTTGCCCTCTGTCTCCTATTGCTGACGATCCTTCAGCTCTACCATCTCCCACCTCCTCTCCCTCCTCCAGTCAGTAACTCTCCTTGCTTGTTCACTTGATGCCAGCCCCTGTATGCCAGCTGTTGTACTGTACTACTGTACTTTCCAAGGTACTGTACTGTAAGATTAAAAATGTTTTATGTTGGGGCTTCCCTGGTGGCGCAGTGGTTGAGAGTCCACCTGCCGATGCAGGGGACATGGATTTGTGCCCGGTCCGGGAAGATCCCACATGCCATGGAGCGGCTGGGCCTGTGAGCCATGGCCGCTGAGCCTGCGTGTCCAGAGCCTGTGCTCTGCAACGGGAGAGACCACAACAGTGAGAGGCCCGCGTACTGCAAAAAAAAAAAAAAAAAAGTGTTATTTTGTTGCTTGTTTTCTATGTATTATTTGTGTGAAAAGTATTATAAACCTATTACAGTACAGTACTATATAGCCGATTATGTTAGTTGAGTACCTAGGCTAACTTTGTTGGACTTACAAACAAATTGGACTTATGAATACACTTTTGAAATGGAACTCATTTGTATGTAGGTGGCTTACTGTGTGATGTTTGTGTTTCTTTTGCTCTAGTTTTTGTATATCTATTGTAGGTTTTGATTTGTGGTTATCATGAAGTTCATATATGTTGACCTATATCTACTTGTATAAAACTGATAGTTATTTAAGTTCAAACACATTCTAAAAGGTCTACAATTTTTACTCCCCCGCCTATGTTTTTTGTTTTTGACATCATATTTATGTCTATCCTTTAACTGTTTATTGTAATTTTAGTTGATTTTACAACCTTTGTCTCTTAACCTTTGTATTAGCTTATTTAGGTGGTTGATCCACACCTTTACTATATATTTGCCTTTATCATTTATTCCTATATTTTTTCCTATATTTATTCCTATATTCCTATATATTTATTCCTATATCCTATATTCCTATATCCTATATTTATTCCTATAATTTCTTATTTCTTGCTGTAGACTCTTCTATTTCACTTAGAGAGGACTCTTTAACATTTCTTTTAGTGTCAGTTTAGCATTGATGAACTTTTTTAGTTTTTGCTTGTCTGAGAATCTCTTTATCTCTCCTTCAGTTCTGAATAATAACATTTCTGGATAGAGTATCCTAGATTGTAGGGTTTTTGCCTTTCAGCACTCTAAATATATCATGCCATCCCCTACTGGCCTGCAACTTTTCTGCTGGAAAGTCAGCTGATACCCTTATGGAGGGTCCCTTGTATGTGGCCCTTTGTTTTCCTCTTGTAGCCTTTAGAATTCTCTCTTTATCTTTAACTGTTCCCATTTTAATTATGCTATGTCTTGGTGTGGGTCTCTTTGGGTTCATCTTGTTTGGGACTCTATGCTTCCTGGACCTGGATATGTTTCTTTCTTCAGGTTCAGGAAGTTTTCAGGCATAATTTCATCAAATACATTTTCTACTCCTTTCTTGCTCAGTTTTCCTTCTGGGACCCTTATAATGTGAATGTTAGTATGCTCATTCATTATTACTTAATAATGAAAGAACTTAAAAATACAAATTTACCTCTGAGTATAAATTTGGCCATATCTCAAGTGTTTGATATGTAGTGCTATGATTGCTGTTTTCTAAGTAGTCTGTAATTACAGTTTTATTTCTCCTTTGCTCTAAGTTTCACGGAGACAGTTTTATTATTTTCAGAAAGTTGAATTTTTTTGTTCACACTTGTCAATAATTTCTGTTTCTATTTTATGTTGATAAAGGATATTGATGGAAAATTCTGTTTATTTTTAGAATTTATAGAGATTTTCTTTGTGGTTTCCTATATAATCAATTTCTGTAAGTAATCCTCTGAGCACATGAAAAGGAACAGTGCAATAGTCTAATTTTCTTAGGTATAGAATTCTACATATATATTTATTTCATTACCTCATAATTAAATTATTTCTCTTGTCTGTATTAAGATTTTTAAAATGGGTGACCCATGGATGAGCTTCAGGAGATCTGTGTGCACTTTTTTTAGGGAGAAGGCTCACAGTTTTTTCAAGTTCTCAAAGGGATCTGTGGCCCCCAAAACATTAAGAAACTCTGCTCTACATCCTACTTGATCTGTCAAAGAGTAAGAAAGGAGAGTTAAATGACTAAATATAACTTAAAATCAACATTAAAAATTATTCTGAAATAAATAAAAATTATAATTATTTTATTAAGATACAGGATTCCTGAGAAACGGTTATATTGATATTTACTACTTATACATCCTGTAAATAGTGTTAAGTGGCTTTGCTTATTTTATTCCAGGACCTTGAATGAGATTCATAAGGAAGCTGGGCTTCTATAGGATAGCAGAAAAAGGGCTAAGCCCCTTTAGCAAAATTTATTCTGGAACAAGTTGGTCACATGTTTTCCATTTTCCCTGTGAGTTTTGCCCTCAGTCTTTTGCAATCTCCTCTGATGAATTCTTCATTTCTTCTTTGAATACTCCTCCTCAGTTAATGCTCTGAGGAAAAAGTCCCATTTTCGAAAGCTAATCATGTCCTTAAGGTGACTCAGTTCAAAGTCACGTACTTCCTAAAGTGAGGCAGAGAGGTAAATGCCTCAATTTCTAGGATGGGAATGACAGCCACTTAAAAACCAACAGCCAAATTATAGGTGTACATGGAACAGAAAGTATCTGCTGACAAACAAGTCATGCATTTTTAAATGATGTACATGAAGAATTTAAAGTCCACCTTAAAAGAAAAATTGAAGAGGTCTTAAAAGGAACAGTGATGATTGAAATTATGATTTATGCTCTACAAAAGTCCCTATACCTAATCCTTAGAAGAATTAGAAGTTCTCAGTGCTAACTTATCCAATAGATACACAATACTAGGCTCCTATGCATAATACTTTCAGGGCCCATGAAAATACCTTAATTTTAATTTTGTTTGAAAGCTGAAGAAAAAATGACTATAACAGTAATAATGTATATATAATAATGAATACAGCCTGGATTGCATTTGCCTTTATACCAATGCAGTCATAAATATAACTGATAAATATATATTATACATAATATACATATATATTACAGATGTACATCATGGGTCCCATTTTTTTTTTTTAATGGAAGAAAAGACCCATGAAGGCAAAAGTGCCTACATCCCATTAAAGTCATAATGGGGCCATGCAAATAATTATCTTGTCAACATTGTGAATGGTCAGTAACTAAGTAGATGCCTTTTGAAAGTTTTTGATGTGTGTTTATGCATGATTTTGAGGCATTGTTTAAAATAAATTATATTCTCTTAGTAGAATGAAAATTGAGGCTGTGTAGCCTCTTTATATCTGTGTTTCTTTCTTCCTGTTTGCTTCACTCTGGCTCTTTCCACGAACTTTTACTTGCTCAGTTCTTGCACATGGCTCAATAGTCCCCAGTTCCAACTCAGCATCAGATCTACCACTGACATCGGTTTTTTGTGGATCTGAGTTCAAATTCTCTGCTGAAGCAGCCTCTAGTCAGCTGTTCACCGTACATCCAATTAGCTGTGACTAATCTTTCTCCTCTCATTCTTCCCCCCACACTCTTGCATGCCCTTCAGTCCCCATGGTATGTGTGGCTGGCCCTCCTGCAAGCTGTGTTGGGGCAGCTAATGAAATATCTTCTACTGTATAGTTTTAATATGACTAGATTATACTCACAGCAAAAAACAATTACAGGAAGAATGAGCCTAGCAGTAAGTAGTGGTCTTACTATAATTATATTATTATACTTTCTCATGCCCTTGATTGTCATTTTGCCACCTATTCAACACATAGAAAACAGGAGGCTCCTCCCCAGGAAATGCCACTTGCAGAGACTATGTCCAATCTAGGCATTAGTGAAGAGCTACGTTTCATAATCAAGCAGGACTCCTGCCTTGAGACTAAGCCATTATCTGAAGATTTACAGACATCCCTCTAAGTCCCTTTTTGCTGGATGAGTGACCTATCTGAGTATTCACGTCACATATGCTTCCTGTCACTTTGGGGTTGTAATAAGCCTTCTTCATTAATGGCTATGTATTAGGAACATCTGAGTAGATGTGACTTTAATAGCAATTTGAACTTTATTTAATTATCACAGTGTCACACACTTTTCTACCTTTGTAGAATTTTAATACTCATCAATAAGCACAATATTGTTCCACTATAAAGAAGTATGATTGATGCATAGCAATTTGGTATTACTAAGACTTGTATTATCTATCTCAGGTAAGATGAACTATGAGATACAAAACTTTTATCTGTCATATTTTCAATTTATAAGTGTCACTCCTATTTAAATTGAAGAACAGGAAAGCTTATGGTCTTTCGTGATAAGAAGAAAACCTTGAGCAAAAAAGACTATATCAATGACAGTTGTTTTTCCTTTAATATTATCTTACTAACAGAGAAGTAGGAAAAGTTCTTTTATGGATATTGTATCAGCCATGGTTAAGTTTTGAAGAGCAGAATCTATTCAACAAGTTTAAGAGAAAGGGATTAATTAAAGGATGTTTTATCATTTACTGTACCATTGGGAGGCAAAAAAAAAAAAAAGGCCCTTTTTTAAGGGCTGAACTTCCAATATCAGCTCCCAAGATGAAACTATGGAAGTGGGTCAAGGGAATAGTTGCCTCTGCAGTGGTCAAGAGGCTGCAGATTCAGGAAGCTGATATCTTAGCTCCCTGCTCCTAGACACATTGCCTCTCTGCCAATGCCACTGTCCATAGCCAAATGGTGTGCCATCTTGTCTCTCTTCCCATATGGCTTAGGTCTGAATCAAGCCTCATTTGACTACACTTGCTTTGTGAAGGTCTAACTGCAAGGAAGTCTGAGAAGTGTAGTTTTTAGCTTTCTGGCCTCTACATGTTAAAAGGGAACTAGAATGGGGGTTGAATGAGCCAATTTAGAGTATTAACCATGGGTACGTGATTGGATAATATTGAAAACTTGAATAACAAAGGTGCAAATAAGATATGGCCATCTTTGGGGTTTATTTTTCCCCTTTCAGGACTGGAAATGTATTAATCACAATCTTTGGTTCATGATACACTCATTATCAGTGACCTGTGTATGGACCCAAATTACTTAATAGTAAATTAATATCATGGACCCACCCATCACACAAATAATAGCTAGGTCCTTGACAATAACCAACATGTAACCAAATATTCCCTGATACTCCCTTACCCTAGGAAACCATCACCCTGAATTTCATGTTTTATTGCATCTATAGGTATACTTGCAAAATACCTTTTAAAAAATTTTAGTAGTTTCTGTACTGTTATAAAGATGGAATCATACTCTATGTAACATTTGGTTCTTACTGTTTTCATTGAATATTCTGTTGCTAGATTCATCTATAATTTTGCGTTTCACTGTAGTTCATTTCAACTGTTGTATTCTATTGCTGAATATGATAATATTCCATTATGTGAGTATTCATCCATTTTTCTCTTAATAGACATTTGGACTGCTTCAAAATTTTGATACTGTGAATAGTGCTGCTGTAAACATTCTTTCATACATACAAGAGTTTCTCTGGGGTATTTACCAAAGATGGAATTACTGGGTCATGGGAATTTTTTAGTTTGGATTGGAGTTCTACATGTTGAAGGTCATCAAAATATATATAATTTTCGGCCAAGTCTGGTTTAAAAGTAATAAACTAGGGCTTCCCTGGTGGCGCAGTAGTTGAGAGTCCGCCTGCCGATGCAGGGGACACGGGTTCGTGCCCCGGTCCGGGAAGATCCCACATGCTGCAGAGCGGCTGGGCCCGTGAGCCATGGCCGCTGAGCCTGCGCGACCGGAGCCTGTGTTCCGCAATGGGAGAGGCCACAACAGTGAGAGGCCCACGTACCGCAAAAAAAAAAAAAAGTAATAAACTAATATAATTATCAAAGAATATGAAGGGCTTAGAGTTTTTTCTCAAAAGGCCTATATTCCATTGGAAGAAACAATTGATATTTTATCTTTGGTATTTTTTGTACCTACTCATCTTCTGAAATACTTCTTACCCCAGGGACCCAACATACCTTTCCTACTCTCATTTGAGAGTGGTCAGCTAATAGAAGTTCCTTGATACTCAACAAACAATCATGCTTCTTAGACTACAACCTTAGGACCATGATCTCCATCACATTTCTCCAAAACCAATTCCTGTTCACTGTACACTCCCTTAGCCATTGAAGCACAAAGTTATTCTGACACACTGTAGGGAAATCTTGGGGTTCCAACCACATTAGTAGGAAATTGATGAGGACACAGAGTGTCCATTAAATCCAGCTTGATTTAGTGTAACATAATCATCAGAGGGTGATCAGGTTTTTGATTTACATCAGGCTGCCTAAGCTATAGAGAGAACTCTTAAATTTCATATCTGTCATAGGATGGGTTCCCCTGGAAAATGACTCTGATATAAAGATTTATGTGCATGTGTTTTATTGGGAGGACTCTCAGTTACAATAGCTGTCAGGGAGTGAGGAAAGCAGGATTGAACAAAAGAAGTTAAACTGCAATACAGTTGCAAGAGAGGCCTCAGCTGAATTCCTGGGAAGCTCCGACACTGAGATGAAACTTTAGAGATGTCCTGAATTCAGCAAGGGGCCAAGACCTTTGTACCACATATAGAACAGTTATAGGATGCATGCTGCCCTTGGGAAGGGGGTGTAATCTTGAGTGGGTCAGCTCCCTTTGACCAACGGTGATTCATGGGGAAGGCCTCTTGGCAGCTGAGAGGAATGACTGCTCAGTTCTGAAGAGGGATCTGGGCAGCATATCACAGCGTCCACACAAGTCCATCTCTTGGGCTACATGGATCCATTTGCTTCTTACAAATTCACCCCATCTTGGAACAACAACCTGAGGATTCCTGTTGGTCTATTTTATTGGGGAAAGTCACAAGAGGAAAGTTAGTGGCCTAAACTATACGCCCCTTCAGCTTATGGTCATAAGTGATGCTCCAAGTGTTGCTCTTTCCTCTACTGCCCATTCTAAATTCCCCACACCCCAGCTAGCACCTCTGCTGGTCTAGGTGGCTGACCTGGTGTGACAGTTCAGACTCTCATTACTGTGGGGTCTGAGCCCCTAGTCAACATGCAATTCTTGGGCCATGGCTACTGTTAAAATTAGGTAAGAGAATAACAAGGGATACTGCAGTGGTTCATTGGGATGCTAAATATATTCTTTTTTGCTCCTGCTGTGTAAGAACATAGCAGCTCTATTCACAATAGCCGAGACATGGAAACATCCTAAATGTCCATCAACAGATGAATGGATAAAGAAGATGTGGTGTGTACACACACACACACACACAATGGACTACTACTCAGCCATAAAAAAGAATGAAATAATGCCATTTGCACCCACATGTATGGACCTAGAGATTATCATATTATACCAAGTGAAGTAAGTCAGAGAAAGACAAATACCATATGATATCACTTATATGTGGAATCTAAAATATGACAAAATGAACCTACGAAACAGAAACAGACTCACAGATATAGAGAACAGACTTGTGGTTGCCAAGGAGGAGAAGGGGTGGGGAGGGGATGGACTGGGAGTTTGGGGTTAACAGATGCAAACTATTACATATAGAATGGATAAACAACAAGGTCCTACTGTATAGCACAGGGAACTATATTCAATATCCTGAGATAAAAAACCATAAAGGAAAAGAATATAAAAAGAATGTATATATATATATGTATAACTGAATCATTTTGCTGCACAGCAGAAATTAACACAACATTGCAAATCAACTATACGTCAATAAAAAATAATTCAGTGGCACCCTTACTTGTCACCTGGTGGAAGCATTATGTATCTGGGAATCAGAACCTCTAAACATGTAGAGCATATAATGTGAAGATAAAAGCATAAATTACCCCAATGGGTCACTGGTGGTGATGATAAGTGGGACCGCTTCTACTTCTACTCC
This sequence comes from Pseudorca crassidens, assembly GCF_039906515.1. Taxonomy (NCBI): domain Eukaryota; kingdom Metazoa; phylum Chordata; class Mammalia; order Artiodactyla; family Delphinidae; genus Pseudorca; species Pseudorca crassidens. Next base: position 69,960,189 of record NC_090304.1, on the reverse strand, counting down.
TTCTTGGACCTATGTAGTCTACATATTGGGTCCAGTACCTTACAGTGATTATTGGTTTAGTATACATATAAGGCCCTAAAGGATGGTACACCATACTCATAAAGCATCATCACCAATCTGGTGTCTTAACTGTGCCTTCAAAGAGCTGTTCCATTGCTCTATCACGCCAACATCCTCTGGCTGGTGTGATATGGAATAGGACCATTGGATCTCATGGAATAAGTCCCTTTGTTGTGAATCAGGTCCCTTGGTCAATTGCAATGTTATATGGGATCCCACGTCAACAGATCAGTTATTCCATGAGCCCTCAGATGGTAGTGCTGGCTGAAGACATGCAGGCAGGAAAGGCAAATGCATACTCAGAATATACATCAATTCTAGTCAAGATGAAGTGCCAGGGTCAAAGTGGTCCCATTTAATTATTTTGCCGTCAAATGGCCGGTTAGTCTCTTCAGGAATGGTATAATAGCAAAAGCTCAGTCCTTGTCTCTGTTACTGACAGGTTAGACATTTCACAACAATGGAAGTTGTATTAGTCTTGGAAAGTGGGAGCCCATGTTATGCGGCCCACGTACAGCATTTATCCTTGAAAGCATGGCTCCTCTTGTCATGCACTCATTGTGCCAGTAGTGGGCTGGCCAAGTCATTCTGTCTACTTGGTGATTTAGTGCCTATTTCATGGTGGATGCTCTCTAATGTGATTTAACATGTCATACAAAAATCTTCACACTTTTCATCCACTCCCTAAGGTCCATACACAAGCCTCTTGCCCAGTTCTCCTGGATTGTGACCTAATCTTTCTTCTTCTAAGCCCCTGACCATGAGTTTGTACAGACGCACACACACACACATTTAATCTCGGGACAGTTGTCTTTCCACACAAAGTGTCTGGTCAGGTACATTTTCTGAACTCTTTGGGAGGATTTCCCTTTATTATTGTCTTTTACAGCCATTCTTGATTGGGGCTGCAGTGCAGTAATAGTCTAATTTCAGTTTCACCTACATATTGAGCTGCCTCACCAATGAACCAAGTTCATTCTATTTCCTCTTTCATCCCCAGGTCATAAAAGACCCATCTTAGTGTGAGCTAAGGGAGAGGCAACAGTGGTGGATGGCATGGGAGTCTAACTGACCTGATCATTCAGCTTACTTATGCCCTTTGTCCCTGTTCACACTGGTCCCAGATATACCACTTCCATCTTTTGGAGAATTGCTTCTGGAACTGCCAGACTTCATGATTTAGTGAGTCTGACAGAATCCTGATCGTGATGGACAGTTTTGATCAAATCATCACCTATATCCTATGGTCAGGCTCTATCATGGCTCTTTTTCAAATAACGTATAGTTCTCTGCTGTCAATGGCATGCCTTACTCCAGAGCCCCAGAGTTCCATGTTGTGATTTTTCTTACTGAGATTTGTCATAAGCTTCACGTGGCCTCTCTCTACACCACAGATACATCTAATACTACATGGTCTGTCATGTTATATGGCTCAAGTTGTAGGGCCACTTGTCCTACAACCTGAACTGCTGCAAAGCCTGTTCCTACGCTGGTCCCCACTCACAGCTGGCAGCCTTCCATGTCAATTGGTGACTAGGTTAGAGCAATTGCCAAGTGTGGAAGTTGCTGCCTTCAAAGCTGAGAAGGCCTTCTAGATGTTGTGCGTCTTGCTTAATGGTGGGAGGTACAAGTTGTAATAATTTATCCTTTACTTTGGAGGGAATGTCCCAGCATGGCCCACACCACTGGACTCCTAAAAACTTTAATGATGTGAGTCCTTGAGCTTTAAAGAGTTTATATCCACTCCCTGGTGAACGTATATCTTTCAAAGGCTTCTAAGGTTTCTGATGTACTATTTGCTCATCTGGTTCAATTAACATGTCACAGACATTGTAAACCAGCTTGATGTACTATGGAACGATGAGATGGTCTTAGCCCATTCAGAATATACTATGACAGAGGATGGTAGAGTTAACATAGTTCTGGGGCAAGACTATAAATGTATACTGTTACCTATCCCACTTGAATGTCAACTGATCCTTCTTCATGGTAGGGATGGAAAAGAAAGCATTCACCAGATCAATAACTGCATACCACATACCCAAGACCGTGTTAATCTGCTCTAGCAAAGATACTACAACTAACACAGCCACTGAAAATGGAGCTACTACTTGGCTGAGTTTGTAAAAATCCACTTTCATCCTCCAGGATCTGTTTGGTTTTTATAGGGACCAGACTAGTGAATTAAATAAACGAGGATATGATGGGGCCATCATGCCTATATCCTGTAGGTCTTTAGGGGTAACACTAATCTCTGCTCTTCCTCTCATCAAGTGATATTGTATTGATTTTATAGTCTTGGTCAGGAAGAAAGGAAGTTTCAGAGGCTACCATTTGGCTTTCCCCACTACAATAGCTCTTACCCCATACACAAAAGAACAAATGAGAAGGTTCAGCCAATTACCAGGATGCCCACGCCAACTATATATTTGGTACTGGGTCCATGGAACCAGTGAACACACAGTGAACCGGGAACTAGACCATGACTCTATTTATTACTTGCTCCATATATCCCCACTCTCATAAAGGGGCCATTTTGAAATAGGCCTCAGTGGTTCACATGGGTATCATTGTCAACTTGGACTCAGTTTCCAATAGTCCTTGAATGTGCAGATATTCTTCTTTCAGTATATGGTAGCCTGAATAGATGGCTGTAGGTTCCTCTGGGGAAGGACTGGGCTGGGGGAATCATTACTCCCATATACTTGCCATAGGTCCACACACTTGCAGGTTCCTTCTTTATGGGGACTTGGCCTCTCCTTCAGCCAATGGGTTCCTTGACTGAAAGTTGCTCAGATAGGACAGGGTAGAAATTGAATGGCAATGCATTATAACTCAGCCAATCCTATGGGGAGCTCTGAACTGGGATGGCCATTCAGAGATGATCTGAATCAAAGCAAGGGGCTGGGCCTTTGTATCCCCATATCAACTAGTCACTGGATGCAGGCAGCCCCTGGGGTGAGACCACAGACTTGGGCCAGGCAACTACCTTCAGCTGAGCGCAATGTCCAGAGAGGGCCTCACCTGTGAGCTGTCAACTTACATTTCTCAAAGCTGGGGAAATGAGTTCCTTGATCTTCAAGGGGGCATCTGGGTTTTGTCTCATGGTACCATTATAATATCAGAAGTACTTTCTCTGGAGTCTCTTAAGCACCATCTGAAAATTCTCTCCTCAAAATCCAGCTAACATCTCATTAGCAAGTTGTCAGTGTCTTGGCTGTTTTCTTTTCTCAAAATGTGTTCTACAGAACACTAATACTGTGAGATGTCCATCAAAAAGAATTCCATAATCAAACAAGTTTGGGAAATGTGGCCTAGCTTATGCCACGTTTGCAGGCTCACAAGCATATTAACACATTAAATTCTCTGAGATGACTGTCAGTATAACAAATTGTTTCCTAATATTAGTATTTCTAAAACTTTCCTTCTTTTAACAGTCCATGCAACTAGAATTCCAGAGAACAAACTTTGGATGAAGCTCTTTAATGCTTAAAGAGATTTCTCTTGGCTTTCAGCTTTCAAGGATTTTTCTAATTGATTGCTCTTCAATCAGGTAATGAATGTATGCCTTTCTTTTCATTCCCACTGCTCTCAGCCTGATCTAAGTCATTATTATCTTGCAAACCTAGACTACTGCCATAGTCTCCTACCAGTGACCTTCCCCTAAGCTTCTCTTACTTTCAGTCTTTTACATAGACCTGAGTAGAATCAATGGTCTAGAACTGCACTCTCTAAAAAGTATCCAGTAGCCACACGATGGAAATAAAACATGCACAGATGAAGCAACTTGAATTAACTAGAAAATAATAGATCAACCACAGCATGTACTTAAAATAGCCTACAATAGTGTGATTCAAATTGAATACATAAAAGCAGAGGAGAACTCTTTATTCCCCAGCATTGTGTACACAGTTTCAAAGCCAGAGGTCAGAGGACTGTTTTATGATGACTGGCTGCCTTGCCCAACAATATGCCAGATGGAGGCTTAAGAAATTGTCTCTCAATTCTAAAATAGTAACGTCTACAAAGCTGAACACTGCTCCTCTGGTTTATCAACCATTAAGGAATAAGCGGGGGGCCAGATTTTTTTTTAACAGAATTACCTGGAGTGATAATGTTCTAAATAAAGATCACATGAAGTAAACATCAAAGTTAATAAAATTACTCTCTTAGTTTCCTTTATTTCGGGAAGGTACTTAACTGGACCCATGTAACTTTCTTGGCCTGTGCAAAGGATAATATAAATCCCTGAAATTCATAAAAAGATGAGGCTCTCTCCAGAAGGTATAGGTCTCAGGGTAAACCACACTATGTGGTCTTCCCAACAGCCAAATGTTCATGCCATTGAAATCTGGATAAAAGGGACACAATTTTAGCTTTAGAGAGGAACTGAAGGGCAAGAGGATGCAAAAGGGCAAGATACAGCCTGAAGAACGAAGGATTGGGGATGTCAAATGGTTGGGTACAGTTCCATTTAATCTTAGTCTAATTAAACATTTAGACTAAGAGAGGCAAAGTAAGATGAATATAGAGTCCATAAGTAAAATAGATGAGGGAAGCGGTAGAGAGAAAAAATAGCAAAGCCTCAGATGTCGTGCTCCCAAGTAAGAAAGGAAGTAGAGAATAGTTGGGGCCAGGCCAGCTAGAGAGTACATGTCCCATACAAGGAGGGCACGGCCTCTACACAATTTCCAATTGTTGCCAAATGGAAATTCAGAACTTGGGTCGGCAGAGCTTCTGACTTTATAAGAGAAATATTTAAAATATTCCACTTAAAAAATGTCCTGGGGATCAGTTGTAGGGTTGAGGGAGCGATTTAGTATACTTAACTCCAGAACTACTTTCATAACTCATGCTTTGGACCTTGACTGGTCCAAAGCATGAGTCTATCTTGAAGAGGTTGATGTGATCAACATTGATTGTTTAAATGAGTCGCATATAAAACAGGCCACAATATATCATCAGGCTAGATTTAAACATAAAATCTGTAAATGCAAAATCTGCATCTTTGTTATTTAGTGATGACACATTGAGAATAGTTTCCTCAGTCAGGTGCCCAGTAGTTTTCTTCACAGAGTCAAGGAAAACAAGGCTTGGAAATGACCCTTTTCTCTTTTCCAATGTTAAGCCCTTCAAAACTGCTTCTTAAAGACATTCAGTCTTCCATCATTGGCCTGAACATTAATGTTGAGATCATAGATGCCAAATGAATCGTGGGAATATCTCAAGGGAGGAAATCTTTACAAACAAACGCAGGTTTTATCTTCCTCATTCAGAACAGCTGCCTGATATCACATAGGCAAAATCTTGCTATAACACAGTGTTTTGATGTTGTATAGGTGCTGCCATTATAGAGAATGCTGCCTACAGAGGTTCATGGCTCATCAGGAAAATGTTGCTCAAGTACCCTTTCTTCCATAAGAAAATTCCAGAAAGGCTGTTTTTGTATTTTTATCTTAAGAACCCTGGAGACTCCCATGAGCCTAACTAGACTTTTACATGTTGAAAGTATCCTGCTGCACTGATGGGAAGGAAGCAGTAGCCCCTTAAGTCATCAGACAGCAGCTATGAAATGGCCCCCAATTCCCAGGTACAGTTGGGACAAGAAAGCCCTGGATGGGAGGGTAGAGGAAGGGATCCTGAGGGGCTATCTTCAGAGCTAACTGCAGGGCTGTGGTCAGGCTTAATCTCATAGTCATAGCAGCAAGTGCTCTGTGGAGAAGAGAAAGAGAGATTGTCCTAGATGTCACTTTTTTGGGAGGTGGGGTGGGGGAGGAGATGGAGAGGGCAGAAGATAAAATATAATTAGGGTCAGAGTCAAAAATTCAGAATCTTTTATAGGTAGGAAAATCTGTCTGCTGTTCCAACTAACCCCATCAGTCTATCAATTGCCTGTCTGTGATACTCCCTTGCTATATTATTTCTAACTCCAGCTTGCTGTTCCCTATTTAATTCTTTTGAAAAAGGATTGAACTAATGAACTTTTATGAACTAATAAACTAATATTGTTCATTTTAACTAAATTTTACCTATATAAACATTGTGATTGGACCAGGGGGGAAGAAACCCACAAGGACTTCAAATATCAAAATTACCAAATAGATATAATAAAGCAACTATGCTGACGTTTTTAAAAGAAATAAAAGACGAGTCTGAAAATATTTTATGGAACAGAAACTATGAAAAGGGATATAACACATTTGAAAAAAAACTAAATAGAATGTCTAGAAATTATATATATATATATGTGTTTGTGTGTGTATATACATATATATATATTTGATATTAGAAACTCAGTGTACAGACTTAGAGATGGAAACAGCTGAAGATAAAATTACTAAACTGGAAGAAATAACTGAAGAAATTAAAAAGAATGAAGCACATAGAGACAAAAAGATGAAAATATGGAAGAGGAATTGAGAAACATGAAGAATAAAATGATACATTAATTATATCTAAAAAAAAAGGTCTAACATACATTTAATTGGAATTTCAGAAAAAGAGGATCAAGAAAGTGGGCTGAAAGATAACAGCTAAGAATTTTCCAAAACTGAAGAAAATAATACATAGTTTCAGGAAGCATAAACAATCATAAGAAGGATAAATAGGAATAAATGAATCATAGACAAATCAAAGTGAAATTGCAGAATACAATGGCAGAAAAATCTTAAAAGTTGACAGATAAAATATTACTTTTTTTTGAAGTTTATTTTTTTATGCAGCAGGTTCTTATTAGTTATCTGTTTTATATATATTAGTATATATATGTCAATCCCAATCTCCCAATTCATCCCACCACCACCACTCCCCAACCCCCAACTTTTCCCCCTTGGTGTCCATATGTTTCTACTCTACATCTGTGTCTCTATTTCTGCCCTGCAAACTGGTTCATCTGTTACCATTTTTCTAGATTCCATATATGTGTGTTAATGTATGATATTTGATTTTCTCTTTCTGACATACTTCACTCTGTATGTGAGGTGATAACTCATTGTAGTTTTCATTTTCATTTCTCTAATAATTAGTGATGTTGAGCATCACTCATTTTCATGTGTCTCTTGGCCATCTATATGTCTTCTTTAGAGAAATGTCTATTTAGGTCTTCTGCCCATTTTTTGACTGGGTTGTTGGTTTTTTAACATTGAGTTGCATGAGCTGTTTATATATTTTGGAGATTAATCCGTTATCCGTTGGTTCATTTACAAATATTTTCTCCCATTCTAAGGGTTGTCTTTTGGTCTTGTTTATGGTTTCCTTTGCTGTGCAAAAACTTTGAAGTTTCATTAGGTCCCATTTGTTTATTTTTAGTTTTATTTCCATTACTCTAGGAGGTGGATCAAAAAAGATCTTGCTGGGGCTTCCCTGGTGGCGCAGTGGTTGAGAGTCCACCTGCTGATGCAGGGGACATGGGTTCATGCCCCGGTCCGGGAAGATCCCACATGCTGCAGAGCAGCTGGGCCCGTGAGCCATGGCTGCTGAGCCTGCGTGTCCGGAGCCTGTGCTCCGCAACGGGAGAGGCCACAACAGTGAGAGGCCCACGTACCGCAAAAAAAAAAAAAAAAAAAAGATCTTGCTGTGATTTATGTCAAAGAGTGTTCTTCCAATGTTTTCCTCTAAGAGTTTTAGAGTGTCCTGTCTTACATTTAGGTCTCTAATCCATTTTGAGTTTATTTTTGTGTATGGTGTTAAGGAGTGTTCTAATTTCATTGTGTTACATGTAGCTGTCCAGTTTTCCCAGAACCACTTATTGAAGAGGCTGTCTTTTCTCCATTGTATATCCTTGCCTCCTTTGTCATAGACTAGTTGACCATAGGTGTGTGGGTTTATCTCTGGGCTCTCTATCCTATTGCATTGATCTGTATTTCTGTTTTTGTGCCAGTATCATATTGTCTAGATTACTGTAGTTTTGTAGTATAGTCTGAAGTCAGGGAGTCTGATCCCTCTAGCTCTGTTTTTTTCCCTCAAGACTGCTTTGGCTATTCGGGGTCTTTTGTGTCGCCATATAAATTTTAAGATTTTTTGTTCTAGTTCTGTAAAAACTGCCATTGGTAATTTGATAGGGGTTGCATTGAATCTGTAGATTGCTTTGGGTAGTATAGTCATTTTCACATGTTGATTCTTCCAATCCAAGAATATGGTATATCTCTCCATCTGTTTGTGTCATCTTTAATTTCTTTCATCAGTGTCTTATAGTTTTCTGCATACAGGCCCTTTGTCTCCTTAGGTAGGTTTATTCCCAGGTATTTTATTCTTTTTGTTGCAGTGGTAAATGGGATTGTTTCCTTAATTTCTCTTTCAGATTTTTCATCATTAGTGTACTGGAATGCAAGAGATTTCTGTGCATTAATTTTGTATCCTGCAACTTTACCAGATTTATTGATTAGCTCTAGTAGTTTTCTGGTGGCATCCTTAGGATTCTCTATGTATAGTACCATGTCATCTGCAAACAGTGACAGTTTTACTTCTTATTTTCCATTTGAATTCCTTTTATTTCTTTTTCTTCTCTGATTGCCGTGGGTAGCACTTCCAAAACTGTGTTGAATAATAGTGGTGAGAGTGGACATCCTTGTCTTTTTCCTGATCTTAGAGGAAATGCTTTCAGTTTTTCACCATTGAGAATGATGTTTGCTGTGGGTTTGTTGTATTTGGCCTTTATTATGTTGAGGTAGGTCCCCTCTATGCCTACTTTCTGGAGGGTTTTTATCATAAACGGGTGTTGAATTTTGTCGAAAGCTTTCTCTGCATCTATTGAGATGATCATATGGTTTTTATTCTTCAGTTTGTTAATATGGTGTATCACATTGATTGATTTGCATATATTGAAGAATCCTTGCATTCCTGGGATAAACCCCACTTGATCATGGTCTATGATCCTTTTAATGTACTGTTGGATTCTGTTTGCTAGTATTTTGTTCAGGATTTTTGCATCCATATTCATTAGTGATATTGGTCTGTAATTTTCTTTTTCTGTAGTATCTTTGTCTGGTTTTGGTATCAGGGTGATGGTGGCCTCGTAGAATGGTTTGGGAGTGTTCCACCCTCTCCAATTTTTGGAAAGAGTTTGAGAAGGATGGGTGTTAGCTCTTCTCTAAATGTTTGATAGAATTCACCTGTGAAGCCATCTGGTCATGGACTTTTGTTTGTTGGAAGATTTTAAATCACAGTTTCAATTTCATTACTTGTGATTGATCTCTTCATGTTTTCTATTTCTTACTGGTTCAGTCTTGGAAGGTTATAGTTTTCTAAGAAATTGTCCATTTCTTCCTAGTTGTCCATTTATTGGCATAGAGTTGCTTGTCTCTTACGATGCTTTGTATTTCTGCAGTGTCCGTTGTAACTTCTCCTTTTTCACTTCTAATTTGATTATTTATTTATTTTTAAAGATTACCCATTGGTTTGCTTTATTTATTTATTTATTTATGGCTGTGTTGGGTCTTCGTTTCTGTGCAAGGGCTTTCTCTAGTTGTGGCAAGTGGGGGTCACTCTTCATTGCGGTGCGTGGGCCTATCACTGTCGCGGCCTCTCGTTGCAGAGCACAGGCTCCAGACGCGCAGGCTCAGTAATTGTGGCCCACGGGCCCAGTTGCTCCGTGGCATGTGGGATCCTCCCAGACCAGGGCTCGAACCCGTGTCCCCTGCATTGGCAGGCAGATTCTCAATGACTGCACCACCAGGGAAATCCTCTAATTTTATTGATTTGAGTCCTCTCCCTCTTTTTCTTGATGGGTCTGGCTAAAGGTTTATCTATTTTTTTAATCTCAAAGAACAAGCTTTTAGTTTTATTGATCTTTGCCATTGTACACTTTGTTTCTATGTTATTTATTTCTGCTCCGATCTTTATGATTTCTTTCTTTCTATTGATACTAACTTTGCGTTTTGCTTGTTCTTTCTCTAGTTGCTTTAGATGTAAGGTTAGGTTGTTTATTTGAGATTTTTCTTGTTTCTTGAGGTAGACTTGTATTGCTATAAAGTTCACTCTTAGAACTGCTTTGCTGCATCCCATAGGTTTTGGATCATAGTGTTTTTGTTGTCATTTGTCTCTAGGTATTTTTTTTGTTTGTTTTTGTTTTTGCCTTACGTGGGCCTCTCACTGTTGTGGCCTCTCCCATTGCGGAGCACAGGCTCCAGACACGCAGGCTCAGCGGCCATGGCTCACGGGCCCAGCTGCTGCGCGGCATGTGGGATCTTCCCAGACCGGGGCACAAACCCGTGTCCCCTGCATCAGCAGGCGGACTCTCAACCACTGTGCCACCAGGGAAGCTCCTCTAGGTATTTTTTGATTTCCTGTTTGATTTCCTCAGTGACCTCTTGGTTATTTAGTAATGTGTTGTTTAGCCTCCATGTGTTTGTGTTTTTTACATTTTTTCCCCCTGTAATTGACTTCTAATCTCACACTGTTGTCGTCAGAAAAGTGCTTGATATGATTTCAATTTTCTTAAATTTATTGAGGCTTCATTTGTGACCCAAGATGTGAACTATCCTGGAGAATGTTCCATGTGCACTTGAGAAGAAAGTGTAATCTGCTGGTTTTGGATGGAATGTCCTATAAATATCAATTAAATCTATCTGGTCTATTGTGTCATTTAAAGCTTGTGTTTCCTTATTAATTTTCTGTCTGGATGATCTGTCAATTGGTGTAAGTGAGGTGTTAAAGTCCCCCACTATTACTGTGTTACTGTTGATTTCCTCTTTTATAGCTATTAGCATTTCCATTATGTATTGAGGTGTTCCTATGTTGGGTGCATACATATTTATAATTGCTTTATCTTCTTCTTCAATTGATCCCTTGATCATTATGTAGTGTCCTTCCTTGTCTCTTGTAACATTCTTTATTTTAAAGTCTATTTTATCTGATATGAGTATTGCTACTCCAGCTTTCTTTTGATTTCCATTTGCATGGAATATCTTTTTCCATCCCCTCACTTTCAGTCTGTATGTGTCCTGAGGTCTGAAGTGGGTCTCCTGTAGACAGCATATATATGGGTCTTGTTTTTGTATCCATTCAGCAAGCCTGTGTTTTTTGGTTGGAGCATTTAATCCATTCACATTTAAGGTAATTTTCTCTGTGTATGTTCCTATTACCATTTTCTTAATTGTTTTGTGTTTGTTTTTGTAGGTCCTTATCTTCTCTTGTGTTTCCCACTTAGAGAAGTTTCTTTAGCATTTGTTGTAGAGCTGGTTTGGTGGTGCTGAATTCTCTTAGCTTTTGCTTGTCTGTAAAGCTTTTGATTTCTCTGTCGAATCTGAATTAGATCCTTGCCAGGTAGGGTAATCTTGGTTTTATGTTCTTCTCTTTCATCACTTTAAATATATCATGCCACTCCCTTCTGGCTTGTAGAGTTTCTGCTGAGAAATCAGCTGTTAACCTTATGGGAGTTCCCTTGTATGTTATTTGTCATTTTTCCCTTGATGCTTTCAATAATTTTTGTCTTTAACTTTTGTCAATTTGATTACTATGTGTCTTGGCATGTTTCTCCTTGGGCCTATCCTGCCTGGGACTCTCTGCACTTTCTGGTCTTGGGTGGCTATTTCCTTTCCCATGTTAGGGAACTTTTTGACTATAATCTCTTCAAATATTTTCTCAGGTCCTTTCTCTCTCTCTTCTCCTTCTGGGACCCCTATAATGCAAATGTTAGTGCATTTAATGTTGTCCCAGAGATCTCTTAGGCTGTCTTCATTTCTTTGCATTCTTTTTTCTTTATTGTGTTCCATGGCAGTGAATTCCACCATTCTGTCTTCCAGGTCACTTATCTGTTCTTCTGCCTCAGTTATTCTGCTATTGATTCCTTCTAGTGTATTTTTCATTTCAGTTATTGTATTGTTCATCACTGTTTGTTTGTTCTTTAATTCTTCTAGGTGTTTGTTCTTTAATTCTTCTAGGTCTTTGTTAACATTTCTTGCATCTTCTCAGTCTTTGCCTCCATTCTTTTTCTGAGGTCCTGGATCATCTTTACTATCATTATACTGAATTCTTTTTCTGGAAGGTTGCCTATTTCCACTTCCTTTAATTATTTTCCTGTGGTTTTATCTTGTTCCTTCATCTGGTACATAGCCCTCTGCCTTTTCATTTTGTCTATCTCTCTGTGTGGTTTTCGTTCCACAGGCTGCAGAATTGTGGTTCTTCTTGCTTCTGCTGTCTGCCCTCTGGTGGATGAGGATATCTAAGAGGCTTGTGCAAGCTTTCTGATGGCAGGGACTGGTGGTTGGTAGAGCTGGGTGTTGCTCTGGCAGGCAGAGCTCACTAAAACTTTAATCAGCTTGTCTGCTGATGGGTGGGGCTGAGTTCCCTCCCTGTTGCTTGTTTGGCCTGAGGTGACCCAGAACTGGAGGCTACAGGCTCTTTGGTGGGGCTAATGGTGGACTCTGGGAGGGCTCATGCCAAGGAGTACTTCCCAGAACTTATGCTGCCAGGGTCCTTGTCCCTGCAGTGAGCCATAGCCATCCCCCGCCTATGCAGGAGACCATCCTACACTAGCAGGTAGGTCTGGTTCAGTCTCCTGTGGGGTCACTGCTCCTTTCTCCAGGCGCTAATGTGCACACTACTTTGTGTGTGCCCTCTAAGAGTAGAGTCTTTGGTTCTCCAAGTCCTACTGAAGTCCTGCAATCAAATCCTGCTAGCCTTCAAAATCTGATTATCTGGGAATTCGTCCTCCTGTTGCCAGACCCCCAGGTTAGGAAGCCTGACGTGGGGCTCAGAACCATCACTCCAGTGGGTGGACTTCTGTGGTATAGTTGTTCTCCAGTTTGTGAATCACCCCCCCCCCAGCAGTTATGGGATTTGATTTTATTGTGATTGTGCCCATCCTACCATCTCATTGTGGCTTCTCCTTTGTCTTTGGATGTGGGGTATCTTTAATGGTGAGTTCCAGTGTCTTCCTGTCGATGACTGTTCAGAGATAGTTGATTCTGGTGCTTTCGCAAGAGGGAGTGAGCACACGTCCTTCTACTCTGCCAACTTGAACCAATCTCCTAAAATACTACTTTTAGTAGTATTAGTGACAGAGTAATTGTTGGACCAAAAGCTGACTACTCAGCCACAAAATGGAACACAGAATATTTTCAGTGTGTTGAAATTAACTGCTAATCTAGGATATTATACCTATTTTTATTTCAAAAATAAGGAGAAAAGACATATTTTTAGCTCAAGGACATCAGACAGAGTTTAATATGAGCAAACCCTCACTAAAGGAAATTCTAAACAATATACCTCAGGTAGAAGAAAAGTAATCCCAGATGGAAGGTCTGAGAAGCAAAAAGAACTCAAGAGCAAAGAAAGTGATAAATAAGTGAGTATAAATAATAATAATGCATTAAGTTAAAAAACAAAGAAAGAATGAAAATACATGATGATAGGGGACTTCCCTGGCAGTCCAGTGGTTAAGACTTCACCTCCCAATGCAGGGGGTATGGGTTCGATCCCTGGTTGGGGAGCTTAGATCCCACATGACTGGAGGCCAAAATACCAAAACATAAAAACAGAAGCAATACTGTAACAAATTCAATAAAGACTAAAAATGGACCACATTAAAATAAATCTTAAAAAAAAAGAGAAAATACATGATAACATTTATGTTGTGTGGGTTAGAAAAATGGATGAAAATGTTCTACGGAAAAGACAAATACCGTATGCTAACACATATATATGGAATTTAAGAAAAAAAAATGTCATTAAGAACCTAGGGGTAAGACAGGAATAAAGACGCAGACCTACTGGAGAACAGACTTGAGGATATGGGGAGGGGGAAGGGTGAGCTGTGACAGGGCGAGAGAGAGTCATGGACATATACACACTAACAAACGTAAGGTAGATAGCTAGTGGGAAGCAGCCGCGTGGCACAGGGATATTGGCTCGGTGCTTTGTGACAGCCTGGAGGGGTGGGATAGGGAGGGTGGGAGGGAGGGAGACGCAAGAGGGAAGACATATGGGAACATATGTATATGTATAACTGATTCACTTTGTTATAAAGCAGAAACTAACACACCATTGTAAAGCAATTATACCCCAATAAAGATGTTAAAAAAACAAAAAAAGAAAATGTTCTACGGTTCTAAGGTTATATTATGAAGAGGGGTAAAGTATTAATTAATTTTAGAGGTTTATAATTTAAGTGTAAATGTTGTAATATTTAGGAAACCACTACAAGAATGGAAACAGCAGGCACATGTTCTAAACTCATGGAAATAAAAATAGAATGATAAAAAATATTCAATCCAAAAAAGACAATAAAGGGGAGAATAATAAAGAGGATTGGTGGGACAAATAGAAGCACAAAATGAGGTGGTATATTTAAACCCAAACATTATCAGTAATTACATGAAATATATATTAATTAAATGCTTCTGTTAAACTTGTATTTCACCAAACTGGAAACTACTTAAATGTCATCTACAGTAGAATGAATAACTATAGTATAGACACAGTATGGAATATTGTACTGCAAAAAATAAGGGTAAAGACAATTTAAAAAATCTGCAGCTATATACAACAGCATAGATGAATCATACAAATTTAATACTGAGCAGAAAACAGAACGCAAAAGAATGCACACAATATATTCCATTTAAATAGAGTTAAAAAATAGTCAAAATTCAACTACTTAGTTTAGGCATGCATATACTGAAGGAAAAACTATTTTAAAAGTAACGATATGATTATCATTCAATCCTGAATAGTGTTTATCTCTGAGGAAAGGGGAAGGTTTGTGAGCAGGACATGACACATATGCGGGGAGGGTCTGGAAGGCTGGTACTGTTCTATTTGTTATTCTGCAATGACTGCAGCATGTTCACTTTATAAATATTTGGAAAAATGTACTTATATGCATTTGTATGAATGTAGGTTACATTTGACAATAAAATGGTTTTAAATCATAAATTTAAAATTATTTACTCTCATATTCTCATGAATATGATTTATTGTCAGCCATGTATTCTACTCATTATATAATTTTGAGTGCTCTGCATGTACTCACGCAAGGGGACGGATTTCTGTTTTCAAGAAACATAATTTGTACAGGGGCCTCTAACCTTTCCAAGTTTAATAATGCATTTTTAATATAAACAATTTTCAGCCTCAGGAATTAGGCATTTTAGTAGCTGTTACTTGGAGATTTGTTAATGGGAGGGGGGGAGATTTTATTAAATCAATAAAGCCTTTTAATAAATTTTTATTTTATTATTTTATTAATCACAATAGCATCTATCTATCAAACAGTAGAATGTATTTATATGAGCCAAATATTTCATTTGTAATTTCATTGGTAATGCTTTATGTGCATATTCATTCATTCATTCACAAAGCCTTATTGAGATCTACTTCTAGCCAGACACTATGACTCTGGGTTCATGGACCCTGAGCAATATTTTTAAGTCCCCTCTGCACAGGTCTGTGGTACCCAGGTTGAGAATCATTGATTTATATCACTTCATCATAGTAATGTCTCTATACTGGCCTCTCTGCTGAGAACTTCACACAAAAAATTAAAGGGACACAGATCTTGCCACACCAGATAAAAAGGATATGATGCAAAGTCATGGCTGTGTACACAGATTCTCAGAAGGGACCAAATCTAATATATTTGTTTTAGGATATTATCCCTTTTATTTCTCTAGCAGCCATTATTTGCCTAGGATTCATCACAAACACTAGATGGACATTATTCTGCTTCTCAAGTCTATTTTATTTTTGTTTATTAATTCTAATCTTATATATATTTCCAAATTCACCTCCAAATCTGCCCCTTCCTGCAGTGTAGCATAGGAGGTAAGAGCATGGGCTCTGGGCTCAATCTTTACTCGTGACTTCAACAAGTTAATGCGTTAATGCATCTCTCTATGTTAGTGAAGAGTCTCTTGGATGCAAGCATCAGAAAACCTTGCTGGAACCGTATTGTTTGTAATTTAGAGAATAAATTGTTAGTTTCTTGATTTTCACTTTTGTCCAGATAAATGGCACTGGAACTAGACATTTGCTAAGGAATAATAATACTAATTTGCAAAGATAGGAGACGAGGAGAGCAGTGCACAAGAGGTATTGTAAGATATTCTGGATAAAGCTGTACCTGGATTCAGCTGTGCCTGAACCAGATTGATCCTGACTTAGAACAACTGAACATATGCCGCATTGCCAAGGTTTTGTTTAGGTCCCACTTCTGCAAGGGAGCTGCTCCTTACCAGGAAACTCCTAGAGGCCATACTGAACTGGGAGGGTTGTTTCCCTGAGTAGCTGCAAGAGTGTGTGTGTGTGTGTGTGTGTGTGTGTGTGTGTGTTTGGCAGGGGGTGGGGGGGGAAAATGAACTGGACTCAAATGACTCAAATGGGCAAAACCAAGGTTGCGGGAAGGCAGACAGTTCCAGAAAAAAAGTGAGGTCATAATTAGATGATGAAAAAGGAGGCAGAAACTGATGGGATCAAGACCCAGAAAACATAAGAGGTCATAGAGCAGAGTGGTTATACGTGGATCCAAGAGGCAGAATCCTGGGGATGATAGCCAAGATCCACTAGCTTCTGTTTCACCTTGGGCAGGTAACTGAACCTCTCTGTGCTTCAGGGCCCTCACTGAGGAAATGCACATGAGAAGTCAAAGTGTGATACCTGTCAAGCACTCCCATCTATGCCTGTACCATGGAAGGGACTCAACACACGTTAGTTATAGTTACTACTCCATCGCATCATGTTTTGCTTTCACAGTCCATATGCTGGTGTCTGACTGCCCAGTGCTCCCGAGTTTTACAGGAAAGCAGGGAGCCACCATCCTCTCCCTTCCAATCCTAGCTCTGAAGTTCCCACAGAAGATATCTTCCCTGCATGAAAGCTATGACTAGAAAACAGGGTCACATTGTAAAAAAGTGACCACTCACACCAAACTAGATGAACTAGGGATCATAATTCAAGAAAAGGGGGAGCAAATCAGTTTCCATAACAACAGATGTGAGGAATGACTTGGGAGATAACATAACAGTACAAACAGCCCATCGATGGGCCACCTTTGTTCAAAATTAAATCGTCCTTCTCTATACACAATGCCAAAGTGTACATTAAACCTGAATATGTGACCCAGATGGAACTCTGTGCTTAGCCAGGTCAAAACTGATATTTCTGTGGTTAAGAAAAAAAAAAAAAAAAGATTCCACTCCATGAGATCAACACTTTTATTTTATATCTCACCAGGTTTTTATTCTGTGGCTTTTCTTTCAGTGCTCTACTTCTCAGTGTTTTATCTCAGAGTTTCTGAATGTTCTCCTCTAACAACCAATATAAACACAATAACAGTGTAACAGTCAAGACCCTTGATATAGAAGTGGAGGCACATTAGCAGCAAGGCATCCAACGACACTGAGATAAAGCAGAGAAAAGCACAACATAGCTGTGAGTGGGGCTCAATGAAGAAGGTACAGTGGTGGGGATTGTGGTGTGGGGAGAAGGCTGAGAGCTAAATTCGAGGTGTTATCAGAATATTACATAGGTATGTTTGTGGCCAATTATAAATATAAGAAATGCTTAGAATGGTATTATAAACAGAGTAAGTGCCAAATAAATATTATTCAAGTGAATGTAGGAATGAATGAATGAGAGATCAGGCTTTTGCTATCATTAGCACATAGGCATTTTGATAAATCATGGAATCTTAAAATTAAAAGGGGCCCAAAAAAATCCCTTTGTCTACTTCCCTCACAAGTGGTTTTAGCTGAAGTACCTCAGAATCTCGAGTGTGAATTAAGAGCCAGTAAGAAAGAAAGAAAAAGAAGTAAACACTGAAGCATAGTTTTGTTTGTTTGTTTGTTTTTTCTTTAGGGAATACAAAGTGTTCTAGAATAATGGATCACTGAAGGACAGTTTTTAGCAAAAAAGCCATCATGGGAGAATTGGAAAGGACCCCAAAAAGGTCACCTGTCATGCCATCTCTGCTTCAGCTGTAAAATACAGAAATCATTAGTTAATACCAACACTGTTCTACATTTGTATAGTACTTTTGGTTCCCAAAGTGTATTCAAAGACATTATCTCCATTAATCCTCAGCAGGAAGTAGGTATTCTTTTCTGGTATCAAAAGAAATTACTAGCCCAGAAGTAATGGGTACTTGTTGACTTACAGAAGCACAGTTACCTGAAGACAGAAATATGGAATGTCTTTATAAAAGACTGCTCCACAAAAATACACGTTCGTTCATTTGGTAACAGGGAGAGCTGTTGAGTTAACTGGTATCTTGTCTTTTTGAAGCTGTAAATTCATCAGCATTAATTTGGAAAGTATTTTTCTCTCCCCATCCCAAGACCACAGCAAGGATGATTATCCAAGTGGGGAGGGGAGGGAAAGTGGGGAGTGGTCCCGCCCTTGAGAAGACTTCTCAGGCACTGGGAAGGGTAGAGGGGGTGTGTGTTCTGGGCCTCACCTTGTACCTGTGCACCATTTGTAGGCAGTGTTGGAGAGGGACAGGATTTAGAAGGGAGTCCTGCTGGCAGGGGTCAGAATAATGGGGGTGAGGGGTATAGTGTAATCCTCCCAGAGCAGCGAGCCCAACTGGTTGCAAAAGACCAGAGCTTCACTGTACAGCCCCAAAGGCCCTTTACCTCCACTTCCCTCAACTGCATAACTCTCTTAACCCTGGGATTTTGCTATGAACTGTAGGAGGTGGAAAGAATTTTTAAAAATAATAAACTAATACTGGACTTGCTGTGAATCTTGGTAAGTTGATATTTGATTTGATTTAGAAATATAAAGAGGTAATGTTTCTTGCACTTGAGTATCATAGAACAATTGTGCTTGGGTTAGTCTTCATTCAATAAGCATTTATTGAGCACCTACTGTGAATATGAACATACTTTAGGATACGTGCTGGGGATGTAGTGAGAAACAAGACAGAGATGGTCCCTGTCTTTGAGAAGCTGGTTCCATCTATCAGGAAAGATAGACAAACAAGGAATAACACTGCAATGTGCTGAGTGTTACAACAGGACAAGTACAGGCTCTGACACACCAGTGACCAGGGCTACGTAACCTGGTCTGGGGGCCTGGGAAGGCACCCCTGCAAAAGCCAAATTTAAGCAGAGGCCTGAAGGATTCTGTCCTGCATTACGCACTTCACTCCCACCATTACCATATTAAGCCCTTACCACCGTTACAGGGTATTCGCCATTTTCAAATCTCTCACTCAGTATTAAGCTCCTGGAGGTCTTGGAGCACGATGTAAAAAAAATTTTTTTAAGTCTCTGTATCCCCAGCACCTCTTGCAGTCCCCTTCAAACAGCAGCCTTTCAGTGCATGGCAGCTACGTGAAAAAAAAACAAAAACCAGAATAAATGAATAAGTGAATGAGTGAGTGAATGAATGGGTGGAGTCTTAATCGCACTATATGGCAGAACTGCTAGTGTTTCTTTTCAAAGGATGCAGGCTGTATGCTGCATCCTAGCTAAGCAGTGCCAGGACAGTGCTCTTTTCCACGTGGCCAGGTGAGAAGCATCCGCTAATTAAGGCTACACTGCCACTGTGAGGACAATGCAGGTAGTGCCAAGATTGGGCAGGACCTGATACCCACTTTGGTTCTCAGCTTCGGGCTGGTGAGAGCGCTACCAATGCAGACTCATTGATGAAGTAGGGAAAGGCCCCCATCCTCATGGCCCCCTTATTCAGGCAGCCACCTGCCCTACTGCAAAGCAAGGGCTTGCAGTCTCTCTTGAAAGTGGCAGCCCAGGCAAGAAAATAGAACTGCATCTTCATGGCACAACTTTGGGTACACAAAGAAATTGCCACATTTCTTCCTCATACATAGGCTGGAGAAGAGACTTCTAACCCCGCCCCACTGCTCCCATTGCCCTGGAAGAGCCCCTTGTTGACCACTGACTTAGTTCAAGTTGCTTTAACCAAATGCCAAGCATAGGGTGGCTTAAACAACAGAAATTTATTTCTTACAGTTCCAGAGGCTGGAAGTCTGAGATCAGGGTACCAGTGCAGTCAGATTCTGGTGAGAGCTCTCTTCCTGGTTTGCAGATGGCTGTCTTCTTGCTGTGTCCTCACATAGAGAGACAGATGATCTCTTCCAGGTCTCTTCTTCTAAGAGTACTAATAATCCCTCTCCTGAGGGCTCCACCCTCATGACCTAATCATCTCCCTAAGGCCCCACCTCCAAATATCATTACATTGGGGATTAGGGCTCCAGGATATGAATTTGGGGGGCAGGGAACACAAACATTAAGTCCCTAGCAACCATTCTTGGATGAACATGATGCATCGCCCCATCCCAAGACCTGGCACGCCTTAACTGAAACGTTCTCCTCATTGGCATCACTTCTCTCCTCTCCAGGGGGCTTTAAATGCTGGTAAGGCACCTTAGAAGGAATAATGTGCTAGCGCCTTCCTCAGGGAGTCTCCTGGCCAGTCCCCCAAACTTCTGTCCTGGCCACTGCTGGGTGGCCTGAGGCACTGGGAGCCAGGACACCTGGGTTCTAACCCCAGCTCTGCCCATTCTAGGCATTAAACCTCAGGTTAGTTGATTAATGTCTTTGAACCTTAGCTCATCTGTAAAATAAACATGAAAATACCCTATCTATCTTACAGGACTGCTGAAAGAATCATATGGTATGTATATTAACTGTCCTTTGTAAGCTTTAAAGCACTACACACACACAAAGTATTAGTTTCATTAAGTCCTACATGTCTGAAAAATGTATGAAATAGCGATGCTGAAAAAATGTGCGTTCATGTTGTGGAATTCTCACTGTCTCTGCTTGTCACCCACATAGCCCCGGGAACCACGAGCCTGTGTCCCTTTCCCTTCTTTCTCTCATTTCTTTCTAATTAGATCACTGAAACAATAGTTATGAGCAAAATTTAACATCCAAACTATTTATTTAGTGCCTACTATGTATCAGGAAGGGTTCCAGGTGCTGGAGATACCAGAGATGAATGTAGACAGGTTCCTGCCCTCATTCACTGGGGCTAGAGCAAGGGGGTGAAACAGTCCCTGCCCACAGGGGCTTACAGTTTAGTGAGGGAGGTGGGAATTAAACAATCACACAAAACTTAACTCATGCTAAGTATACAGAAAAGAAGGCAGATGTTTCGTATTGTCCAGAGTTTCTATCTTGTCCTTAGAAATCCCCAACTATTATCCAGGGGGGAGCATTAACTAAATTTCCAATATTTTAAAACTCCTTTCAAACCAATACTTTAAACAATTCTCCATCAGGCAATGCTCAGAATCACCAGCAAAATGCTCAGCTTTTCAGACTGTCCTCCCTTACTTCTGTTTCAGTTCCAAAACAGGTGGGGCGGTATAGGATGTGAGGCAGGGGCAACAGTTGAGGTCCTCAAGCTGTGCGTCCTCTCTCTCTTGCAGTCTCCAGGGAAGTGCCTCTTGCAAAGTGCCTCTTGCAAAGTGCCTCCTGTCCTCCGGCGGACCCGAGTCTTTGCCACATTCTCTCTCTAGCCTGTGGGCTTGACAGTCTACTCCTGACGTCTATTGTGACCTGCCATGGCTGACCTGATGGCGGACCCAATGGCTTTTCACTCAGCGTCTATTCGATATGGGAACTGAAAGGTCTCAGTAGAGTTAAATCTCACGGCCTCCATCTGTGACCACACCACTAGATGTGAGACCTGCCCCAAAGACCTGAATGAGAAAGGGCGGTAATGCTCCTACTGACCTGATGAGTCGTCCCCAGTCCAGACCCAAATGAGGTCTACTGGGACGCACACGTCTTGTTCTCTCGCTCGCTACTTCTGCCTCTTCCCACCAATGCTCAGGGTTGGAAAGTAGGTGATATTTCTTTTACTTCCTATACATGATATCTGTCTCATCGTACTGTTGGTGAGTCTTGTGGCTTCACTAAATATCCTTTGGGAGAACCTGGATGCTAAGTCCCTGCTCCCAGTGAATTCATTATCCCTGTTCACTCCCTGGTCTCCCACAGCTGCTGACCTTTTCCACACTGCTTTCTGCATGCCTGGACCCTGCTCCCCCCGCCTTCCGTCTAAAGCAGTGCCAACCATGGATGTTACATGCACTAGACTCCTCCTGAATGACAGGGGGTGAGGGTGTGGGGATGCAGCAAAACACAAGATGGGAAACAATTGGAAATCAACTGGTAGAAGGCACTGACTTTAAAGACCCTCTGCTGTCCCCACCATAGTGAATATCTCGCTTGTGACAATCTCAGCTCTTTCACAAAGCCCTGCCTGCCATCGTTTCCTGGACTCCTTTCACCTCCCTCTAGCCAAACATTTCTCTAACTCTCTCAGTACCAGAGACACTTGTTAACAGGCAGCCAGTCTACTACTCTGTTATAGAGAGAATTTTAGTTCTCATTTTATCTGATGCTAAGCTGAGAAGCAGCATAGAGTAATGGTTAAGCTTATGGGTTTTAAAGCCATTCTGCCCAGGTTTCAAATCTGTACCACAGTTTCCCCATCTGTAACTTGGAATAACCAACAGCTCTACTGACTGGGGCTATCATGAGGGTTATATGAGGAATATACGTATGTAAGATGCTTATAACTGTGCTTGGTACCAAGCGAGCACTCAATGAAAGGTAAATGTTATTTTCTCAACTTCCTCTTTCCTAGGCTATTCCTAGACCATTGGTTCTCAAACTTTAGCACACAACAGAATTATCTGGAGGGCCCAACCCTAGAGTTTCTGATTCAGTAGGTATGCAATGCAGCTGGGGAACCTGTACATCTAATAAGTTCCCAGGTGTTGCCATGAAGCTGCTCCAGGAATCATACTGTGAGAACCATAGGTCTAGACAATTGTTTTCCATTTAAGAAAGTACCATTAAGGTTTTTTCCTTGACATGAAAACCATTGATCTCGCCTTCCTACCCTTAAGAAAAAGTAGAAGCTTCAACATGTACTTTGTACAAATTCCACAGGCAAAAAAGAATATATTGAGTATGTTGCGTGTTCTGTGCGAAAGAAGAGAAAAAAATATACACAGGTAACTTCATTTACTGCAAAAAAGAAACTTAGGAAAGATAAACCACAAACTAAGAGAAATGTTTACCTAGAGTGGGGCAGAAAGGACAGGAGATAGAATGACACTTCTCTGAATATACTACTTTTTTGTATACAGTTTTAACTTTTGGAAGCATGTTAGTATTTTGCATACTTAAAAATTAAATCTTGGGCTTCCCTGGTGGTGCAGTGGTTGGGAATCTGCCTGCCAGTGCAGGAGACACAGGTTCGAGCCCCGGTCTGGAAGGATCCCACATGTCACGGAGCAACTAAGCCCACGTGCCACAACTGCTGAGTCCGCGAGCCACAACTACTGAGGCCCGTGCACCTGGAGCCCGTGCTCTGCAATGAAGAGAGGCCACCGCGATGAGAGGCCCGCGCACCGCAACAAAGAGTGGCCCCCGCTCACTGCAACTAGAGAAGGCCGCGTGCAGCAATGAAGACCCAACACAGCTGTAAAAATAAATAAATAAATTTTTTTTTAAAAAGAAAGTTTATAAAAAAATTACATCAAAAAGTTTGTTTTTCTTTTAAATCGATTTATTTATTTATTTATGGCTGTGTTGGGTTTTCGTTTCTGTGCGAGGGCCTTCTCTAGTTGCCGCGAGAGGGAGCCACTCTTCATCGTGGTGCGCGGGCCTCTCACTATCGCGGCCTCTCCTATTGTGGCGCACAGGCTCCAGATGCGCAGGCTCAGCAGCTGTGGCGCATGGGCCCAGTTACTCCGTGACATGTGGGATCCTCCCGGACCAGGGCTCGAACACATGTCCCCTGAATTGACAGGTGGATTCTTAATCACTGCGCCACCAGGGAAGCCCAGGTCCTCTCCACAAAAAGTCTGTGGAGAGGAACTGAATAAAAATTGAATTAAATAAAAACAGAAGCAAATTAAGTTAACAGTATATCAAATGGATGACAGAACTACATAGAAGGGGGAAAAAAGAGAATGAACTCAAGTCATTTGGAACACAGTACTTAGATATATACCCTCAGTCGAAAGAAAAACAGAAAAGCAAACATATATTGTTTTTTGTAGTGATATGTGTGTAGCAATTCTGAAACTATTTTGTGTGCATTTTAGGACTAAGCAAATGAGTAAATATAGTGATGCTTCTGGAGGGCCAGGTTTTCCATGTGGGGAAAAGGAAGTACAATTTATGGAATGGGGAGAAATAAGGAAGAACCTATGCTATTTGCTTAAAATTGGAGATATCAGTATGAAATCATAATTTTAAAAAATTAAAAAATAATCTGTATATGTGTATATATTTCCCAGGTCAGTTTGCTGAAAAAACCCTGGTAGCAATGAACAGACGTAGCACTAGCATGTAGCTCTTGGTGTTTAAATATCATTCCCCATTAAAAATAGCTGAGTCAAAAGTACAAGATAAGGGCTTCCCTGGTGGCGCAGTGGTTGAGAGTCCGCCTGCTGATGCAGCGGCTGGGCCCATGAGCCATGGCCGCTGAGCCTGCGCATCTGGAGCCTGTGCTCCGCAACGGGAGAGGCCACAACAGTGAGAGGCCTGCGTACTACAAAAAAAAAAAAAAAAAGTACAAGATAAGACTAGAACATTTTGTGTGCAGAAAATCTTTAAAAATATGGGACTTGGGCTTCCCTGGTGGCGCAGTGGTTGAGAGTCTGCCTGCCAACGCAGGGGACACGGGTTCGAGCCCTGGTCTGGGAAGATTCCACATGTCGTGGAGCAACTAGGCCCGTGAGCCACAACTACTGAGCCTGCACGTCTGGAGCTTGTGCTCCGCAACAAGAGAGGCCACGACAGTGAGAGGCCTGTGCACCGCGATGAAGAGTGGCCCCCGCTCGCCACAACTAGAGAAAGCCCACACACAGAAAAGAAGACCCAGCACAGCCAAAAATAAATAAATAAATGAAATTAAAAATATATATATATATGGAACTTGACTGTGGAGAACAGTATGGAGGTCCCTTAAAAAACTAAAAATAGAATTACCATATGATCCAGCAATCCCACTCCTTGGAAAATATCAGGAAAAGACAAAAACTCTAATTTGAAAAGATACATGCACCCCAGTGTTAATAGCAGCACTATTTACAATAGCCAAGACATGGAAGCAACCTAAGTGTCCAAAGACAGATGAATGGATAAAGAAGTTGTGGTGTATATATACAATGGAATATTACTCAGCCATAAAAAAGAGCAAAATAATGCCATTCGCAGCAGCATGGATGGACCTAGAGATTGTCACACTCATGTCTGAGTGAAGTAAGTCAGACAGAGAAAGACAAATATCATATGATATCACTTATATAGAATTTTAAAAAATGATATAAATGAACTTATTTACAAAACGGAAACAGTCACAGACGTATAAAGTAATCTTATGGTTTACCAGAGGGAAAGGTGGAGGAGGAATAAATTAGGAGTTAGGGATTAACAGATACACAATACTATATATAAAATAGATAAATAATAAGGACCTACTGTATAGCACAGGGAACTATATTTAGTATCTTGTAATAATCTACATGGAAGACAATCTGAGAAGAATATTTATATATATAATATATATATATTCAGTATATATATACTGAATCACTTCACTGTACACCTGCAATACAACACTGTAAATCAACTATACTTCAATTAAAAAATGTACAAAAAATAGGGCATGTAAAAAAGACGGAGGAAGAAGCGTGGATGGATTTCTACTGGCCAAATCATTGACAATTTGAGCAAAATAATAATAATAAAGAATAATGATAGTAATGGATTATAACACATTGGGGAAAAAAAACAACCAAGAATCCATGAGTCCTTAATTATACTAAAAAAAGAAAAAGAAACAAATAATAAGGATGGCAGGAAGGCTGTTCTTTATAGTTGAACGTCAACTAATAAATGTAGAAGGAATAATAGAAAATCACCATTTTTAAACCATCATACCAATATTTGGCTTAGATAAGAATTATCAAGGAATGCTAAAATGATTACGTGGAAGTCTGTTAGGGATAAGCATATTCACACATTCTGAAAATTTCTCCTCACAGATTATTAACTATAAGAGGAAAAAATTACTTTTACAGTAGGCAACACTGTAGCAAAGTAATCATCGATGGGATAAACTGGTATCACATGTTTGCTGATAAGATGCACCAAGGTCAAAACATCACTTATGTAACATTCCTCCAAAAGTGTATAACCAGAATTTAATCATGAGAAAATTATCAGGCAAACCCAAATTCAAGAATAAGCCATAGGGCTTCCCTGGTGGAGCAGTGGTTGAGAGTCCGCCTGCCGATGCAGGGGACACGGGCTTGTGCCCCGGTCCGGGAAGATCACACATGCCGCAGAGCGGCTGGGCCCGTGAGCCATGGCCGCTGAGCCTGCGCGTCCCGAGTCTGTGCTCCGCAACGGGAGAGGCCACAACAGTGAGAGGGCCGCATACCGCAAAAAAAAAAAAAAAAAAGAAAAAAGAATAAGCCATAAAGCAAGTGGTTTTTGCTTTTCAAAAATATCAACATCAGAAGAGACAAAGAAAGGCTGGGGAAAAAATTGCAGATTAAAGGACATTAAAGAGCTATGACAACGAAATGCAAGCCACAATTCACTATTGGGTGAACTATTAGGGAAAAAAACCCACATTGTTATAAAGGACATTACTGGGACAACTGCTAAAAATTTTTATGAACTGCCTATTACATAATAGTGTTATATCATCATTACATTTTCTAAATGATCATTGCTCCATGTAAAAGAATGTCTCTCTTCTCAAAAGATAGATGCTAAAGTATTTAGGAATAGATGGTTGTGATGTCTGCAACTTGCTCTCAAATGATTCATCAATAAAATTATAATATATATACATATAGTTATGTATGGAGAGAGATAAAGCAAATGTGGCAAATATTAGCAATTGGGGAATCTTAGTGAAGGATATATGGGAATTTATTGTTCTAATTTTGTAATTTTCCTATAAGCTTGAGACTTTTGCAAAAGAGAAAGGTGAAACAAATTTTTTAAGTCTTTTTAAGTCTTTAGGTGAAGTTCTCTCCCCAACAAGATGACATTATTTTCCCTTTAAGCCCAGGGGTCTTCCACTAATTTTGTTTTACTATTACACTTTTCTGTTGATAACTTTTCCTTCCCTGGCTTGGGAAGCAGGTGAGAGAAGGTGGAGAGAAGGTGATGGGCACGATTTGGATTCAGTGCATTTACAGTGTCTCCAAGAGATCCAATGAGACAGGGACTCAGGGGAGAGGTTTAGGCTAAGACATGGAATTAAGTGTCAGGTGGTGATACTTTGAGTTTTTCTGGGGGGAGCTTGGAGAATAAGAGTATCACAATGAAGGAGACTAAGAAGTGGCACACATGAAGGGAGAACCCAGGGGTGCCATGTCTCAGGAGCTGTGGAAGGACAGAATTTCAGCATGGAGGCCATGGCCAGCAGTGTGAATGCCCCGAGGAGTAAAGCAGACATCTGCAAAGTCCACTGGATTTGGCAAGTAGGTGGTCCTTGGTGACCTGGTCAACAGCAGCTTCCAGGGGGAAGGCGGTGGGATTGGTGTCAAAATCATGCTTGGGTGTATTGGGAGTGAAATTGCTGAGTCTACAATTCTGATAACCCTATTTTGAAGACAATGAGAGCAAAACTGTAGCATCATAGTGACAGCTGGGTGAAGGCAGATTTTTATTTTTGATTTTTAAAGCTGGAAGGGATCTGCCCATGGAAATTTGCAGAAGTGGAAAGGGGAGATTCCCAGATTAGCAACAGTGCAGAGGAACCCATGGGCAGGGGATCTTCCAGCCCTAAGGGGGGAAAAGAGTGTCTTTTCCTACCTCGCAGCCTGTGGTCCTCAGGGTCCTGCCTTCTGTCCTGGATGCCCTTTCTCTTCTATAGGGTTCTCCTCTCCTCTCTCAAAAACAAACCAGAATGTTCCCTTCTTTCCTAATATCTCCCCTGATGAGCCACCCACAGGATCCCGCAAAGCATTGTACCGATCTGGGTAGGACTCAGAATTTGGAGTCAGAAGACAGCTTAGATTTTTCCACTTGACTTCCTGTGTTATCTTTCCCGAGCAGCAATTTTCTCGTCTTTAAAACGGGAAAATATACTTTATTGTGTAGGTTTTTCTGAGACTAACTTAAGATAATATATGAAAAAACTTTAAAAACTCTAAAGCGAACGTGATTAAGTAGCTTCCAGTTTTCATTGTTTGTTGTGTGCATATTTTGTTTGTTTGTTTAGGTCTATTATGATCGTGGCAAAGATTCATCCAGCAGTTATTTGTCAAAGGCTTACCATGTGCCAGACCCTCTGTCCTCAGCATCCGGCAATGTTCTAGTGACCAGGAGACCTGGAAGTTGCCAAGAACGCTCTCTACAGCCACTGGTTTCTGACTGGGCAGCTCACACAAGATCATGAGCCTTTGCTTTTTGGGAGGATTAAAAAAAAAAAAAAAAGCGTGGCAACACAGACATGGACTCTGTCCATGTTTTGTAATTGTGATGAACCGTATAGTGCAGGTCAATGGGAGCCAGCTGGCAATGATCGCAATGAGGTTATAACTGAGGACAGTTTATAATAATCTAATTTTCCACTAGGTGACAGCAGAGCCCACGGTATTACCTTAATCATTGTTCCTTTCCAACAACTAGGTCTGAGAATCTTCTGAAAGATCCTGCCATTCTGGAGGGAGCAATTGTTGCTATAACGATGATACATGGCTTTGAGATGTCATTGTTGGTCTCCTGAGAGACCTAAACTCCAGATTTTTAAAATGAATTTTAGTGCTTGACATTCTAAGTCACTTGAATTTATGGAAACAACTACAATAATAATTTTAAAAGCTAACATGTATTAAGCATTTGCTACATGCCAGGCATTGTTACATGTGTTCAGGGCCCCTGAGACAACCCTACTTCTTAGAGGCTTCTCAGGGACAGAAAGTTTCCCCTTTAATAAAGAGCTAAGCCTTCCCCGTGCTGCTCCTGTAACCGTAACACTAACTACATAAACATGGCCTCACAGTTTACCCTGCCTGGGAAAGGAGGAGTTTGGCTAAGCATACGAAGAGCCCTTTATAGGGCTGTACAAACAATTTCATTTATAATTGGTGTTTCTCAGAGCGCTTTTCTTTTTTAAAAACCTTTCTCCTCAAACTCATGTTAACCCTTGGTCGGGTCCCCTGTTGGTGGTTCACTCATCTTGGGAATGTCTGGTGAGTTTCTAAGTGACTCAATGGAATCTTTTTCTCAGGGGCTGAGGCTGAAAAGCCAGGCAGAGTGAGTTTGACTCACTGTGGCGCAAAGCCTTAACCATCAGAAGGAAGAGAATTAGAGCAAGTGGCTGGCATTTGATTCTGTCCCGTAAATGTCTTCTAAATGCTTGTCTTGGCCCTGAGGAGAGCAAGGACTGAGAAGTAAAACGACAGGGCAGTTCTGGAACACGCTGAGGCACAAGCAGGCCTGCTTTGGTTTATTCTACCCGAATATAACACAGAAACCAGAGAGGCATTCTAGCTGGCTCCTACACAGCTAGTTAAACTTGTTACTTATTTCTATATCTGAAAGAATGCTATAAGTATAGAGAAAATTTCAAAAGCACAACAGGGCATACAGTTAAAAAGTAAGTATTCCCTCGCACACGTATTCCCCACAGGCACCCACTGTAACCACAGTTAACAGTTTCCAATGCTGCCCAGCTTTGGCACCCAGAGAGAACCGCTGTGCTCAGTAGAATTGCAACAGAGATGCTGGCTCCTGACACAGCAGCTCGGGGCAGCTCAGATAGCGCAGTCTGTTAACACATAACACCTCCTACTGACTCTCAGGGGCTAGGAGGTCACGGTGTGTGGGAAATTGAGCCAGAGAAAACTGGGAATTAATGAGAAGATGGCCTTATTTCTACCCATAGATTGATGTGCCCTGGGAAAATTCAGTGTACTATTATTATAGAAATGGCATATGTTCTCAGATGAAAGTTTAAAAATACAGCTAAGTATATCTCCTTACGTAAGTGCAGATATATACATGTGTGTGTAGATATATATATACACACACATACATATATGTGCATTTTCACATGTATATATGAGTATATATTTGATGCAGTTCCTCCCTGCAATATGGACCCAAGAATTAGCAAACAATGTCTCCGTGAGAGAAAAGCTGAGATTCCTAAAGTCACCAGGAGCCTGATCCCACAAGGTCAGCTGGAACGACAAGAAGGAACAACCACTGCAGAGTGGCAGCCAGGCTGGACGAGCACACCCCAGCCCCTGGCACTGGCCCAATGTGCATTCACAAAGCACATATGCTGCTTGACCATCTCAGCTGACACCTAGCGTAATTACTGCGTCCTGTTCCAGTCACAAAAAATGTCCCAAGTTTGTCAATAAACTATATGATCACACTAAATACAATTCTTCTGTGCTTCATCTTCCCCAGCACAGCTCCTTCAGGGGGTTGGAATGATTATGGACCTCTGAGTTAGGGCAGGCTTAGGAGTCTAGCAGCTTACGTACCCAAAGCTCTAACTGTCTTTCTCTCCCTGGGGCCTCTCCTGTCTAGCAGTTCCCTATTTCTGGGGTCCTTGAACATAAAAGGGCTACCTCCAGTCCAGACAATGAAACTCCCTGCCCTCCCTTCGAAGATTGGTTGTCCTAAATCCCTATATCCCCTTTCTTCAAAGGCCTGCACTCAATAGCACTAAGGGAAGTTACTGCTGAGAAGGGTAATTTCTCAGGATAGTTCTTTTGGGTCCCATCAAATCCCTAGCATGTCACCTGTAACACAAGAAAAAGAAGAAAATAAAACTCCACCATAACCCTCAACTAGAAATTTCCAGTGGTTACTATTATCAAAACATCTTCCTCTGGATATATATGTAAAGTCTTTTATTAGAGCTAGCAGTTTTTCATCTGATTTGTGTAACTTTTCCGGGTGAACACTCATGATTTGCAACTAATAACTATGTTGACACCCTTCCAATATTTATTTATTTAATCTTTTAAATATTCTTATTTTAGAGTCTAAAACTTCTAGGATAAAATTAAATAATAACTGTGATAGCTGGCTTGTTTTCTTCCCGACTTTAGTAGAATGCCTCTAGTATTCTACCATAAAAATTGATGTGTGCTATTGGTTTAGGACAGGAATTTGTGTGAAGGGAGTATCCTCCTATTCTAAGTTTACCAATTACTTTGGTTGTAATTTATAGAATAAATTGTTAGTTTCTTGATTTTCACTTTTGTCCAGATAAATGGCACTGGAACTAGACATTTGCTAGGGAATAATACTACTAATTTCACAGCATTGTTGCATTAACTTATCACATTGCCTAGAAAGTAGCAATTGCTCAATGAATGCATTATTATAGCTATTGTTAATAATTATTATTATTCTATACTTCAGTGGGATCATAGCGAAAAATCTCCTTAGAACAGATTTTGAACAGTTAAAAGTGTTAAATCTGGGCTTCCCTGGTGGCGCAGTGGTAGAGAGGCTGCCTGCCGATGCAGGGGATACGGGTTCGTGCCCCGGTCCGGGAGGATCCCACGTGCCGCGGAGCGGCTGTGCCCGTGAGCCATGGCCGCTGAGCCTGCGCGTCCGGAGCCTGTGCTCCGCAACGGGAGAGGCCACAGCAGTGAGAAGCCCGCGTACTGCAAAAAAAAAAAAAAAAAAGTGTTAAATCTAAGGCTATCTAATGATCATTCTAAGGTCACTGTGCTCTTTTCTTCAAGGGTGGTAGGGTGACCAACTTTCCTAGGTTGCCAGGATTGACGGGTTTCCAGGGATGAGGGCTAGATGTACATTTCTGATTGTCTGGTACCCTTCACCTAAGGTTGCCCAGGGTCATCTCAAATTCAGTATGTTCAAAACCAGACTCATCATTTGAGCTTTCAAATATGATCCTTTTTCTGTTTTTTCCATCTCTGCCAGGACTAGTACCAACCAACCAGTACAAACCAATTTAGCCTGAGCTTAAATATCAGAGTTATCTCATTCCCTCCCCCCTTCTGGCCAATGCACAGACCCAGCTGGTTCTAACACTGTGCTATGTTCACCTCAGCAGAGCATGCCCACTGTCACCTCCCATCAGGCCTCCTCACACTTCACTTGTATTGCAGGGGTGTATTAACTCAGCACCCCGAGATTAGGCTGTGTCCCACCTGATTATCCTCTACGTTGCTGCTTACGTCTTCCTAGAGCTAAAATCTAATCACAGCAGTCCCCAGAAGATTAGTGGTTCTCAACTGGGATGTCTCCCCAAATTGCCCAGGAGTTTTGAAAAACTGAACTGCAAATGAGACTTACTTAGTCTCTGGTATTGGGGCAAGGGCCTGTGTACTTTGAGAAAGCTCCTCATGGGATTCTGATGATTAAAGAGTCATTGCTGTAGTGGAACCTCAATGCCTAGTGAAAACACCTTAGATTTGTTATTGCGATATTTAAGGCACTAATTTTTGCTTCGAGCCTTATCTCCCTTACTCCTTATATATCCCAAAGTCTGGCGCAAACTGACTACAACAGTTACTGTTTCCTGAATGCCTCCTGATGTGTCATACCTTTCATTAGTCTGCTTTTGTTACCAGGAATACCCTTTCTTCTCCATTTGTTTCTCTCAATTATGCCTTTTCTTCAAGGGCAAGCTTAAATGAGACTAATTTCGATAAAAATACGTTTAAAGCACTTAGAATAGCTCTTGAGTGATAATAAGCCCTCATAAATACTAGTGGATGTTGTTATTATGATGATATAAGTTTAAAAATTCTACCTCCATGAATCCTTACCTTCCCCTAAGTCAAAACTACTCTCTCCTTCTTTTTTGTTTCCATTGCCCTTTGTTTCTACTCCTTTTAGGGTACTTGTCAGATTCTATTTCATTTTCCAGTTATTTTTGTACCAGCCTCACCTCTCCTGGTATGTGCATCCTTGTTGATGAATTCTGTGCTGGTCAAGGACCACATCATATTCAAAACCCTATAGTCGGGGCTTCCCTGGTGGCGCAGTGGTTAAGAATCCGCCTGCCAACGCAGGGGACACGGGTTCGAGCCCTGATCTGGGAGGATCCCCCATGCCGCGGAGCAACTAAGCCCGTGCGCCACAACTGCTGAACCGGCGTGCCTAGAGCCCGTGCTCCGCAGCAACAGAGGCCACCCCAATGAGAGGCCCGCGCACCGCGATGAAGAGTAGGCCCCGCTCGCCGCAACTATAGAAAGCCTGTGGGCAGCAATGAACCTCCAATGCAGCCAAAATAGATAAATAAAATTTATAAAAACAAACAAACAAAAACACCTCTAGTTCCCACTTAGTCTTGCTCACAGTTATATTCTCAACAAATTTTTACTCTTTTAAATTGAGCTCTAAATGATCCATGTTAATTGCCAATCCAGCCAGAAGCAGATGTTAAGGGGCATTTCCAGCCTTCATGCCCAGCACGTCTTGTCTCAGAGCTGAGCAGCGGAGAAGCCTAAGAGCCCTTTAAATTAAAAGTGGCAAGAGAATTTCCAATCAGAGCGGGGAGAAGAAGACATTAACGTTGTTTGAGTACATACCGTCTGCCAGGACACCATGGTCTGCTCGACCTTGGAACAGCTGTGTGGCGTGGAGCTGCTCTTGCCTTGTCATGTACTCTTCCCTCCCGTTGTTTGCTCAATGTAACATTTACGTCTGACATTTGCTTAGCGCACCTCCCCAGTTGTTTCTGAGCCTGGTAAAGAGGAAACAGTTCACTGGGTGGTAACGCCAGGTACTCAAGATTTTCCTCTGAGAATTCGGGACCAGAGCTGTCGAGCAAGGGCACAATTTGTGACTGATGTGTTAGCAGTGCTCTTTTGAAAAGTGTAACGTACTGTTAAAAGTCAAAATATCTATAATTTGTCCTTACTGTTGGCTAGGTGGCTATTTAAATTGTTTTGGAAGGATGAGTTTCAAAGAGCAGTGGCTTTACCCAAATCCATCCTCCTGGGAGGGGTGACAGTATTGGCCCATGGCATTATGTCCCTGTGAACGGTATCAGAAATGTAGATCCAACTTGCTGGAACAAGGGACAAGAGTGGCTCTCTGGGCATGTGCTCCCATGTTGGAAGGTGACTAGCACTGTGCATAGGGTGGCCATAAACTTACTATTCGAACTGGGACATTCCAAACAACGGAGTAAATTGGGGCTATCCCAGGCAAACTGGGACCTTTGCTATCAGAGCATGGACCACCCCATGGGAAATGGAGTCGAGGCAGCCGCTCTTTTCAACAACAGATAAGCACCGAAAGAGAAGGTGTGAATCCTGAGAGCAAGTACAGAGATCCCTGGATGTGCCGGATTAATCTTGAAGTGACTGAACTATTCAATAAGTCTCTGTACTGCGACCTCACGTGAGAGCAGGCTTCTCAATCAAAAGAGCAAGTCATGCATTGGGTCGGCTGAGGAGAGTCAGGCCTCTTCTTGTAAAGAGCGCCCTGTGACAATGGGGAGGCGTGGACTCTGCCTGGACACTGAAGCTAACACCTGAACTGGGAGTGTCAGTGGGGGGCGGTCGTCACACTGACTGCATCCGCCGTCTTCTGGACTCTCCAGCCAAGGGGTCATCCTAGGGCCTCTCCAAATCCTGACTCCATCTTCAAGGCTCAGTCAGAGGTGAACTGCTCTAGTAAGTATTCTCACAGTCCTTCAAATGCCACCGCTTCCCACTTCCTCAGAACTGCTATACCTCCTCTACTACAGATTTTGAGATTTAAGGGGAAATGCATCACCAGCCCAACTAGAAGGCACCTCTACTTATTTTTAACCCCTGTCACATTGGGAAGTTGTTCAGTCCAGTTGTTCCGCCCTTGGCATATACAGCTGTGCATGGGTAAGTGTTCTTGCACGTGGACTGTTTTGTGTTCCCAAATTGATTGGGCAAATGAACCATTGTCCCTCCTCCACGCACATGACTCAATGATCAATGAATACGTGTTGATTTTGAGAAGCTTGTTTTGTATGTAGAACCATCCTAGGTTTGTTCCAAGTGGAAGAGCTATTAACTTCAAAAATTACCTGAGCTTTCCCCTTATTTCTCAACACATTACCAAAAAGCCCTATCCTAGTCTGGTATGGATAATCAGATTGCTTAGAGACACAGCGGCATGGAGTCAATATTTTAGCCGGCAGGGTGATGCTGACAGCCTGAAGTATGCAGTGGAAATGGTATAATCAGTAGAAGCTTTAAAATCCATCAGATCAGAATTGGGGTCCTGGGTCTGGTTTTTACTATGGGGCTTTGGGATTCACTTCCTTTCTGAGCATCAGTTATCTCTAAAATATTGATAATAACATCTGTTTTGCAAGGCTGTTGCAAGGATTAAATGAGATAACATATAAGAAAGCACTTAGCATGAGGCCTAGAACAAAGTAAGTGCTCAGTAAATGTTAGATAATCCTCAAGCTGAATGGGTTCCCTATGTTGTTTTAGGGGATGCCAAATCCTGTAAGCCTAGGACAGAAGATGAGAGTGGTTGTACGAAAAAGAGGAATAAAGAATCTCAGTGATTACACCTGATGCCAGATGCCTGGAAAGGAGTGTGGTAAAGAAACAATAATCCTGGAGTTTGGATTGGCTTCTCTGGAACCTTTCACTTTAAATGTAATCAGTTGTAAACTGTATCCTCAGCTTGAAAATATTTCAGCAAATTTGAGAAACTACAGAAAAGCATTTCCCAAAGTTTGGTCCATGGAACACCAGTCGTAAGAGTTAATTCATGAAAAATGGTTCTGATGTCAAGTGTGTTTGTTAAATTCTGCATTCTGCATCACCCTCTTGGGTATGGCCATGCACATTAACATATTAGAGACTATGAAAACTCTGCATTAAATAAAACTGTTTCGTTTTGTTAAACTTACTTGACCATGGAACACTTTCCACATGACATTTGTTTACACTGACTTTACTATTCCAAAAACAAATTTCAGGAAATACGGCTTTAAAATGGTGGCTCTCAAACTTTAGCATGCATCAGAATCACCCTGGCGGGCTTGTTAAAATACAAATAGCTGGGACACACCCTCAGCATTTCTGAGTCAGTAGGTCTGGGGTGGGGGCCAAGAATTTATATTTCTAGCAAGTTTCTAAGTGATGCTGATGTTACTGGTCTAGGGACTACACTTTGAGAACTACTGTTATAGAATATAGAAATTCCACCAGGCTCTCTCATGTTATTTCCTAGAACAATGCTTCTCAAACTTGAATGTGCCACCAGTCACATTGTATTGTTTTATAAATAGAGATTCTGATCAGTAGATCTGGGGTGTGGTCTGAGATTCTTCATTGAAAGACAAGGATGCTGTTGGTCCATGGACCCAACTTTGAGAAGTGAACCAATAGAACGTGATACTGCCCAAGCTCTTTTGCTCTCCAAGTAATGAGGCATCCTTCTATCAAAACTTCTGGTAAGTATTTCTGTAAATTCCAAGTTAACCAGAAAAGTAAACTGATTTCCTTTGTCTATCTGGACAAACACAAAATTTCACAGAGGATTTGTGTGGAGCAAGTTTTCTGCTGACATTATCAGGCTAACATAGACTTGAGTAAGAGTCTGTAATCTTTTCTTCGTATGATTTACCGTAAACCTTATAGTCATCTGAATGAAAGCTTGTATTCATTAGCTGTGGGTGACAGGGACCCAACGTAACAATGATTCAAATAAGATTTCTCTCTCACAACGAAGTCCAAGATGATGTTACTAGTTCTACTCTAGGAAATCATCAAGGGCCCAGGCTCCTTCTGTTTTGGTGGCTTGTCATCCCTAGAGTGTTACCCTTACGTGCATGGTTCAAGGGCAAGACTCATACGCTGCACTTATTCTTTCTGCTCAGATCGTATTGGCCAGAGTCTAGTCATACAGCACACATGGCTAGGTTCCCATGTGCGGAGTTAAAGTTGTATTTCAATGAAAGAAAAAGAAGGGACAATGAATAATCTCTGTTATAGCAATGCTACTAATAAATTGTGGAAGGGGAGGGAAAATGGGGGCATGGGGATAGCAATTTGCTTGAGGGACATTCACTTAAGGTATTAAGATATGCTTGTGTGTTACTCTAGACCTGGTGGAAAGTACTGTTGTAAAATACACTTTTTAAATGTTTCCTGGTTTATCTTTCTTTCTCAACAGTAAAAGAAGATAATTACAAAGACAGTAGATGGTTCAGCAGCAAATCTTTATAAACCCGTTAAATGGGTTTCAGGAGTCCTGCAAGGAACCAATTCCTGTGAATAGCAGCCGTTACCGACATGTTCTTCCATTGGTTTGGATAGTGTACAGGAGAGCAGCTTTTCTGGGGGAAATTCTTTGACCATTCAGTTGTAACAACCTGGAATTCAGCCCAATTTGGGCTAGTGGCTTCATTTTTTTCAGGACATGCTTAAAGAAATCAAGCTGTGGAACATGCATAGCAATTGTCAGGCACTATTTTGTACAGCACGAGGCTGTAATTTATGGTCAACTCCAGGAGGTACCCTCTTATGCATGGAAAACCTATCCGCCATGAATGGAAAGTCTACTCTGTCCCCATTCCTACTGTACTAGTCCAAGTCCAGAAGGTATGAGGCCAGGCAAATTTTATGCACGGAGAGCTATATTTCAGAATCAAGTTTTTTTGTTTTTACATTTTTTAAATGAAATATAATTGATATATAATGTTTCAGGTGTACGGCATAGTGATTCAGTTTATATATAAACACATATATATATATATACTTTTTCAGATTCTTTTCTATTATAGGCTATTCCAAGATATTGAATATAGTTCCCTGTGCTATACAGTAGGTCCTTGTTGTTTACCTATTTTATATATATATAGTGTGTATCTGCTAATCCCAAACTCTTAATTTATCCCTCCCCCCCATTCCCCTTTGGTAACCGTAAGTTTGTTTTCTATGTCAGAATCAAGTTGTGGTAGTTGACATGTAAATGAAGATATTAAGAGTCTTGTTTTTAAAAACCTAAGTGTTGTGATATAAATAGCTTTGTTTTTTATTTCCTGAAAGAGTCACATTTGAATGATCGCCAATAAAGTCAAACTTGTTAGATGGTAAAGAATTTCTTGACACAATTAATGTAGATCCAAAGAGCTGATTAGAGGATGAATTAGGAAACACTTACATTATGCAAAATGAACTGTTCCTTGGTCAATTTCTCACTTCTCTGACTTAATACAATAGCCCATCTTTAAGAAGTCAATCACTGATCTAATTTATTATAAAATGGATGCAGTCTATTGAGAAAATCAGGTCAAAGTGCTTAGCCATTTTATGAGGGAAAAATCAAACAATGAACAATTATGGGCTATTATGACTGAGAAACAAAATTGACAGGAACAGAACCATATAAATGGAGCCTAATGTGGTTGGCTACCAGCTTGGCCTTAAAGGAAACAGGGTGGTGACATTTTCTTTTTAAAAGGGTACCTTTTTCTAAGGACGTCTTGTCTTATAAACTTCTGAGGACATGAGCTGGAATGCAATCCTCTAGCTGGAACATCTCCTGTCTCCTGAGTGGAAACTTTCTAACTTCCATGCCACTCTTTTTCATTACAAAAAAGCAGATTATGTGTACTTATTTTCTCTAATGAGGTCCACTGGGGATCGGCATCTCCTAGGCAGATTTCCCTAGTGAGGTATGGTTCTACTCCTTCCCAATGCAGCTGGTATCACTCAACGTTATTTAGTCGTGAGAAAGCTCCTCAGATCACCGTGGAGAGTGTTCTAAGTAGTGGAAATTCTAGGATTCCTCAGGCCTGACGTGTGTCTCTGGTGACCTACTTACCATAAGTAAGTCTTTCACATACTCCCTTTGAACTGTGATAAAAAGTAGGCTACACAAAAACTGACGGGTATGGCTTATCAAATCAAATCCCAAACCAGACCCTGAGGTTAAAATCCTGAAACGGAGGGGGCTTATCAGGTTAAATTTTACACGTGAGGATACTGAATTCTTAGTGACCAGAGAAAACCCAGACTTCTGTACTTGGCATGACAATAGTTTCATTAGAAGGCAATGCAGGTTAAATAACTTCCTTATAGGTTAATATTTAACCAATACATAATGCTTAAAATGGAAAGCAGCACAGTTTTGAAAGCACTCTTCTTCTTTTAAGCCTTTTGGAAGGACACCTGGGATTTATTTAAGTACAAGTTTTAAGCCTTCTTACCATTTATATTAAATACCAAAAGGAATAAATAGCATGTGGGAAAATAAGTGTGTGCTTCCTAGCACTTGCCGTAAGTCACTTTTTCTATTGCCCTTCACAGGGTAATATTTTCAGAGGACAATGTTGAATATGTGGGTAGTGACATTTATGTCAGTTAAGCCCCAACAGTGAAGCCCAATTACCTGATTTCCTGAGGATCTTCCTTACCTCTCATTCTATGAGAACAGACAGACAATATGTACAATGCACTGATGACTCAATCACACCACCAACCAGTGGCCTGCAGCGTGGAAATGCACCCACAACCTGCCAGCTCAGGAGTCAGGCCCTCCCTCAAGTGGCTGGGATGCTCAGTGGTTTGCAACATGCATCCCAGCGCTGCAACTGAACTTGGTTTTCAGCTGTGGGACTTTGGGCAAGTTGCTTCATCTGTCTAAGCCTCAGTTTTTTTCAGCTAAAAAATGGGGTAATACAACACCTGCCTCATAGGGTTGCTGTGCAGGGTAAATGGGGTAATTTATGAGTGAAACTCACTTAGCGTGGGGCTTGCCTCCATGAAAGTTAGATTCCCTTGTTGTTACATTTATTACTATGACTACTTTCAACAAAATTAACTAGACCGTTGTGATGTG
This sequence comes from Pseudorca crassidens, assembly GCF_039906515.1. Taxonomy (NCBI): domain Eukaryota; kingdom Metazoa; phylum Chordata; class Mammalia; order Artiodactyla; family Delphinidae; genus Pseudorca; species Pseudorca crassidens. Next base: position 69,920,380 of record NC_090304.1, on the reverse strand, counting down.
AGAACTCATTTTCTTACCTTTTTAAAATGTGACTTAGAAGAAAAGGTTAAGAGCAAGAATCTAGTTAAAGGGACCAAACTGAACTAACCTAACCTAGCTCTTATCATTTTACCCCCTTTTTAACCCCATCTTTGCCCCACTGCCAAATGGCAGAAAAATGGAGCCTCCGTGGACAATTTTTCCAGGATAATTTACAATTTAATATACAGCCCTAGGACAGTATATCCTCAGTAGGGCCCTCCAGGAACTGGACATGGGGAAGGGAAGATGAGAGGAGGGGACTGCAGAAAATTCTATTCCCAACTTAACAGCCCTGAAGAAAGGGAAAGAGCCTGGAGATGATAGATGGATAGGCAGAGTGAGTGACATATGATAGGGGCCCTCACTTGGTACGCATGTACTGCTCTACCCAGCATGCTTTATTTTTTTGGTCAGAAGCCTGAGTGTTTCGCCAAAATCAAGGCAACAGCTGCTTCACTAACTGCCGCCCTCCTACCTGACGATTACTGGCCTGAATCAATAACCACCCCCAAGAAAGTTACTGAGGTGGTAACGAAAGCCATACAGGATTCCAAATTTTAAGAACTTTCTGGGATACGGATGTGATTTCCCATTGTCTGAATAAATGTTTCTGGAGACAGTGTAGTTGAAACTTGACACTACTATTGGATTTTGAGCAAATCGTTTAACTTCTCTTACTCTCAGTTTCTTCATCTGTAGAATGGAGATTATACATGAAGTCTTCTTAGGGAAATAAATGAGATTATGTATGTGCAGTTATAAAGGTCTCACCAGGAAACAGCTGGCATACACATACATACTCATACAAAGTGCTAACTGAGGAGAGTCGAGGAGAGGAACTATTTACAATGATATGGGCAGCTTTTCAAGAACATCAACAGGGGATGATGTGGTATCCGAGGGCAGGCAGTGGGGAGGAGGAACATTCCTGCCTCTATGCCTGGAAAGGCAATAAGAAGGAGTGTTTACCGGGACCCTGGAGAGGGCTGCCCGACAGAAGCTGTGACTTTCTTAGAGGGGTGCAGCTACCCTGTAGGGACTTAGTAAGGAGAGTACCAGAAAAATGAATTCCTGACCTCCTTCACCTCTGTCCTAGGATCGACCTCCTTCTACTATCTCTAAACCTCAAAACCAATTGGAGGCCCATTGAAGCATTCTATACAGGACAGCCTTCTGGGGCCCAGAACAGGATGGAAAAAGTGGGAAAGAGGATCTGAGGGGGAAATGGAAGACAAGTGGAGAACACTTTCAGGCACATAGTATTTTGTCTGGTGCCTAGGTGGTATGTAATTATAATTATTACAGCAAAGAAAAGAATACACAGACCAGGTTTCAAATTCTAGCTCTACCTTTGTGGGCGTGAGTGGCAAATAAGCCAAGAATTTTTCAGAAATGTTCAAAGCTTTATAAATGTAGACTTTCTGAACATTTTCAGAAATGTATTTCAGTTGTCTGCTTATTGTCAAGAGGATTTTCCCGATAATATTGTCTCGTATGCTCAGTGGTACATGTTTCAAGCACAATCTTAACTGTATTGCTTCAGCTTTCTGGGAAAAGACCCTAAGTGTGGTCGATCTGGGATTTAATGGTAATTCCACTGACACCCAGTTCATTTGGGTTCCCTTTGTCCTGAAGTGTCAAGCTTTTCTAGGGAGTCCTTCTTGGGTCCATTAATGAAACAAGTATTCAATTCAGAGTCTTCAATAAATGCCACGTTGTGTGGAGAATGTACCTTTTCCCAATCCAAATGACAAAAAGACATTATTTATGATGGTGATACAATTTTGCATATAAATAATCTAAAAGCAGGATGTAGCAGTAGCTGGGTAAATTGATATTTAAAAACTCTATTTCTTGTAGGCCAGCAGTCTTTCTCAAGACGGGTCCCTCTCATTTTGACTATAAAATTTCAAAGGACTTTTGAGAAAATCTCCTCTCTTCAGTTGTTCCCAGTCATTCGAATGTAAATTCTGAAACTGCTGTCTCCCCAGTCACAGAGATAACTGACATTAAAAATGAAGTATTTGAAATCAACTAAGAACAGGAAAACGTAAATTTTAAAAAATAACAAACTTCACCTATAGATGACTTTCTTGAATACCTGTCTTGACAAAACTTAGTGTTTGGCAGGGACCATGACTTTCCCTTTTTGTAAATTTAGTGTTTGTTTTTATCATGTACTCAAAGAATCAAACAAGACATAATGAAAAACCAGCTCTCCCTACAATTCCCTTTCTCAAGAGGCAACCACTTCGAACTCCTCTGGTAGTTTCATTTGGTATTTACCTCCGTATCTGTAAATAACACTCTTACAGTAGTACTGATGTTTCAGCTTCAGATATTATCTATTTTCTCACAACTCTGAAAAGTGAGAATTTAGCTCTTTTACACAGCCTTCACAGAGAATATTTCTCCCCACCACACCCACATCTTCGAACAGAGCTGTAATACACTCTCTGTTAAAGCTTTGTTTTGTGTTTTTATTATTATGACTTGACACATTATTCACTGCCAAGGAAAATGGCGCACTGTACTTGTATTTCTTTTATCAATGTTTTGTGTTTGAAGGTATCCCTTCTTGGTACCTTCTGTTCTCCTGCCCCCACTGGGACTGCTTACTCTCTAGGACTGCTGCACAACTGGGACCCTGGCATTGGCATTTTCTTGGGATTCACCTCTCCTGCGTTGGATCCCTGCTTTCCTGGATCCCATGTCTACTTCTTCCTAGGTTTACCCCTTAATTGTGATGGAGCATTCCTCCCATGCTTTCTAAGAGAAGGAACATAGGAAGTATATGTTTTGAGCTCTTATATATCTTAAAATGTGTTTATTTTATGCTTTCATCTGATTGATAGTTTGGCTAGGTATCAGATTCTAAGTTGGATGTGTTTTACTTCGGAAGTTGTAATGCAGTGCTCCACTGTCCTCCAGCTTTTGTTGTTGCTACTGGGCAGTTAGATGCAACTGCAATTGAATGTGATCCCTTCCTTACCTTTTATTTATTCATTTATTATCTCAAAAAGCTGTTAGGATCTCCCTATTACTTTCAGTGTTCTAAAATTTTACAATTTAGGTATGTCTTGGCTTAAGTCTGTTTTCATCTGCTGTACTAGGCATTCAGTGTTGTACTGGGCAATCCTTCTAATTTGGAAACAAACACCCTTCAATTCTGAGAAATTCTGTTGTATTATTACTTTGATTTTTTCCTTCTCCTTGGACCTGCTAGACGAATCCTTAATTTTATTATTTTTTCTATTTTCCTTTCTTTTTGTCTTTTTGTTCTACTTTTTGTTCCATGAACATTCCTATTTCCGTGGCATTCTATTCTTGTTTTATGGATGCACTATCTTTTAAAAATTTTTTATTTGAGAATATCAGGTTTTTTTAGTTATCTTGTACTACTTGCATTCTCTTTCCCCTAGGCACAGTTTTCAGTTAATTTTAATCTACTAACTCAGTCATAAAGAGTTAAATAAAACAAACTTATTGGTAATAAAAGTATGGTTATCAGCAACAATTACTCCAACAAAGAAACTCTTAAGAGGACCAGTGCTGGTCAGCATGTTTCCTAAATTCTTCAACAGAATACAGAAGTCATTAAAGTGGATATTAATTAGAAGATGGTGAGAAATTATCTCTATATACATTGAAAACATAAGAGGGTAAAACATATTTAAGATACATAATAAATAATATTTTACACAGAGGGAATCAAAATAGAGTAAATGCTGAGGATTTGGTCCACTCAGCTTTTCTTTTTTGGAAACTGTTACCTTCTTCACACTGTCATCTGCAATAATTTCATCAGTACCTACCACATATATGACTTTGTTCACCCCTCACTTTACCAGTCTGGGGTGAGAACCTGATCTAAGTTGATCTAATCACAATTCTTTCCTGAGAAATTTAAAAACTGAAACTGAAAAAAAAGAAACTAGTGTCTTTCTGGACACCTGAACTGTAAACTATAGAAATTGCGAGGGTTTAGGAACCATGTTTCCTGCCAGGTAAACCTTAGAAGCAGAGGACCTCTGCAGCAAAACACTGCACAGATATACAAGCAGGTGCACAGAGAAAAGCAATGGCAGGAGAAGGAGACAGAGTCTCAGAGGCATCAAAATCAGCTGTTCCTGACCCCAGTCAAATCTCTGTCCTGGGGATCTCAGTAAAAGTCCCCCTTTGTCTTAAGTTAGTTTAAGCTGGTCCCTCTCTCTAGTACAATAAAAAACTCCTAATTAATATGTTCAGTTTACTTGATGCTTTCTGTGAACTAGGCAACGGACTAATGTTCTAAATACTTTATCTCATTAAATCTTCACAACAAACTGTGAGGTTGGAAATATTATTTTAACATGAAGAAACTTTTGAGATCTAACTACTGTATAAAAGATGCTATCTAGATGTTCCACAGGTGTCTCAAATCAACACGTCTGAAACACAGCCGTTTCTCCATCTATGAAATGGTGAAGGCTATTTTCACAGCCTGAACTGCTTTTCTCCCTACATACATCTAACTCCTTCTAATCTTGAGGTGTCAGCTTAAATGTTCTCCGAGAAGACTGTCCTGCCTATTCAATCTGGAGTAGTTTCTCCAGTAGCACCCTATTACTATTTTCTTCACCAACACTGTAATTACATAGTTAATATTTTGTTTAGTTCTTTTCTTTTGCATTCTCCTATACTAGACTATGAACTCCAGTTCATACCAATATTCTTTGCCATTACAGACCCTGCATCTAGCATAGTCCCTGGCACAGGGGAGGTGCTCCATAAATGTGTTTGGATAAATTAAAGCTTTCTAAATATTTCCCTTCATGTATCCATGAGGCTATATTCAACAACTTTCAACACCTATTTACTGAACCACTGATACATGCAGGGCACTCTGCTAGGCCTTTTGAGACACAGACAAAGATACAGCTTCTCTCCTGCAGGCATTCACAGTATAGCATAAGACTCGGACAGGGAAATAATTATAAGGCACAGGGAGAGATGTTACAACAGAGATATGAACAAAGTATGGTAGTTACAAAGGAGGAAGTAATTGACATATGATCCAGGAAGTTAAAGTGAGGAAAAGAAAGAAAGGAATCGCCAGGGTTCAAATAGTCAGATTCTTTATAATGCCTTTATTCTAATATAGCTTTTCCCTATACCCTCTTCCAATTTACAAGATCTGGAGCAGAAGTCACAGTAAATATCTTCTCAAGTAGTGCAATATGAAACCATATAATTGTCTTGAATTTTACGATCATCCCTATCACTTGGCTTATCTCCATATCAGTCTGTAAAAACACTGAGCCTGGCTGCCTGCCTCGGCCCAGGCCTCCATTACAGGTCAGACCTTTTTCCCTTCCACACTGCCAGATCTGCTTTTCCTGATGCTGATATTAGAGGACAATGGCTTTTAATCCCTTTTAACACTCAAAGGATAATGTTGCTCTTTCAAGACACTGTCCCAAGTGTTCTCACTACAATGGGTGGTTTCTTGGACAGTTACCTATCCGATGCCTGTCTTCTCTCCCACTGATCTGTAACTAGGTACCCCACCCCAATACGGCTTAGGGACTATTCCTCTAGTTATGATCCACCACGATAGAGTTCTTTTTTCTCTATCTCCCCTACATCTTTGTTATGTGTCAGGAACATTTTACAGAAAACCTTTCTTTGGGGTTTGCAAGTGTATGTTTGTGAATGACTGGGGTTGATTTAAGGAAAACAAAGGGTTTTGGCAAACCACTAGTAAAACTCACAAAAGATGCAACAGGAGAAAAGGTACAGATATTACGTAACTGCGTACTTTTTAAATCTTAGCATTTTAAATATTTATCACTATCACCATGTAGTTATATCAGTGATCCTAGAAATCAGACACACAACCCCCCATCAAAACAACAACAACAAACCAACTTTCCTCAGAAGACCCTACTGAAATAGAACGGACAAAAAGAAAAAGTCTTATGTCCTGGCTTTAAAGAACTATGAAATGAAAAAAAAAAAAAAGAGCAATTTCAAAATTAAAGCACTTTCATTCTATCCAAAAGCCTGCTTCAGATGTACCCACCTGAGGGGCCAGCTGCATATTGTAAGCCCCAGCTCTGGCTGCAGACAGAATTCCATCTTTGCCATTTACTACTTTATTATCCTTGGACAGGTTACTTAGCTCTGTGCGTTTAGTTCCCACATCTGTAAAATGGATATACACATTAGAATTATCGCACAGGCTTGTCATCTGAATTAAATAAGACAATGCATGTACAGTGCTTAAGAATATTTGACACTGCATCAGTATAATTACTCTTAACCTTAATTTCCTTTCAACACTGCGGCTAACGTCAAGTATCTGAAGGGCACTGAAAAATCCTTAAAGTGAAACTATCTGACTAAATGAAACGCTACTTGAGGGCACCCTCTATCTCTAAATAGAGGCATAGAGACGGAAAAACAGGTAGTCAGAACTCCAACATGGATGGGGCAAATTCCCTCCTACTTTGCATTCTTCAAGGTGCCTTGCAGAATGCTAAAGCCTTGCAAGTAGATGGCGTCCTGGAATTTGAGCTCGTGGTCATCTGTAAAGACACCCTCCCCACCCTCATCCCCACCAGGGAGCTATAGGCCTGGGTCTCCGCCAGCTCTAAGTTACTACCCCCAGTTATCTCCAAAACGTCCCTCCTCTCCCGTTACCCTGCCCTTCTGCAGCCGGACCTCCTCTCACTCGGGTCTTCTACCCCGAGCGCTGCTCACCGGCCGCAACACAACGCCCCAGGAAGGCTCCTCGAGCCCCGGCGCCTCCGCCGGGCCGGGCCGCCCCAGTGCGCATGCTCCCCGCCGAGCGGGTGCGGTGCTCCGGGCCGGGCGCGGTTCCCGCTCAGCCGGGAAGGCCTTGGCCACGCAGCGGCAGGAGCGCGCGTCCCGGGGCGGCGGCGTCCTGGAGACCCCCGAGAGATGGAAGCTGCGGCGCCGGCGGCGGCCGAGGCGGCTGGGCACGAAGAGCTCGGTGGGTGCTGGGCGCGGGCGGGGGCGCTGGCCGACGTGGCGCAGGGATGCGCGTCCGCGGGAAGCGCCGAGGCCCCGAGCCCGCACTCGGCCTCGGCCGGGGGTCTGGGGGCGGTGCGGGCGCCTGCGCGGCCGCGCACCCTGCCTCACGCGTCAGGGTTCGCGTTTCCTGTCCCTAGGCAGGGAGAAACGCGGAGTGGCTTTCCGGTCGTTGTTGGGGTTTCTTGGGGGTCAGGGTTCTTGGGGTTGTGGGTCTGGCGTAGGTTTGAATGTAAAACCATCAAAGCAGACCTCCCTGGGACATTTGGGTTGAGCCGAGGCTTAGGAGGTGACTGACCTCCGAGTCAGCACCTGCACAGGAACGAGTTGTCCGATATGAGAGCTGGGTCAGGCGAAAAGCTAGGCCCTACAGAGGGCGTCAAAATGTACGTGTGTGTATGTGTGCGCGCGCGCGCGGGAGCGCGCGCTGACGGTTGTCGTGCGTTGGTGTACGTTTCAAAGGCAATGCAGAGCCTTCGCAGACTCTCACTGGTTTTTTTTTCCAACGATGCTTTAAGGAAGTTGCCATGGTTTGGCCTTTCAGACACGGCAGCCCTGTTCGGAATCCCTGGTGAATCCTTAATTTACCGTCTGCCACCCCAGGAGTGGCGAGTGGGACGTGCTGACCAGACTGAGATACGACGTGTAGTTGGCTCACTTGGCAGAGTTTGTTTTCCTGCTTTCCTCTGGTGTCTTGTCTCCTTGGCGACAGGGAATGCGAAACTTTGTTTATGGTTTCCAGCTGTCAAAAGTAAAACAAAAATAGAGATCGAGGTAGTAATAATATTGTTCCTCCCAGTTAGATGCATTGTGTTAGGAATATTTGTAATTCGCTGCTAAATGATTAAAAAAGAAGTTGAGCTTTAAAGAAATACTTTATTATAGTAACAGATTGCTGTCCTGTAATAATGTGCAGGGCACTTTGCAGTTGATTTCTTTCAAGTCACAGTAATGGTAGAAATAAACGTAACGTGTTATTGAATGTTTACTGTGTCGAGCAGTGTAAATGCTTGACATATGTTTTGTTTCCTTTAATCCTCACAACAATGGGGAGGTAGGTGCAATTATTATCCCTGTTTTATAGATAGAATAATTTTAAGCTCATTAATGGCAGTACCCAGATAGGAATCCAGGTTTATCTGTTTTAAATTCGAGGTGGGAATTTACCAGAACTCCAACATGGATGGGGCAAATTCCCTCCTACTTTGCATTCTTCCAGGTGCCTTGCAGAATGCTAAAGGTGGGAAAATGTGCATTCTCATGCATTGCTGGTAAAAGCAGTATAATATACTTATCCTTAAAAATGCACACATCGTTTGACTCAGCATTTCTACTTCTAGAAATATTTCCCAAGGAAATAAGTCATGTAACATATCAATAGATGTTCATTACGTTATTTATAAATGTGAAAAGCTGGTGACTATCTAAATGTCCAATTAAAGGAAATTGTTTAGGTAAATTGTGATATAGCCATGTAGTCATATACTGAATAGCCCTTTAAAGTCATGTGGGAAGATGTTCGCCATATGTATTTTTACTAACTGAAAAAGTTTTCTAAATTATTTTGATTTTTTAAAATTATGTCTCTTCATTAATTCAACACATATTTGTTGAGCTTCTCCTATGTGCTAGGCACTGCTTTAGGCATTTGGGATACAACTGTGATACATTTGTGAACAACACAGATCAAGATTCCTGCTCTCATGGAACTTATATTCTAGTAAGAGGAAGCAGACAATGAACAGTAAAGACAATTATCAGTTAATTTAAAGTACATTAGGCTAAAAGTGCTATGGAAAAAAGAGCAGAGTAAGGGAAATCCGGAGAGAGCGTGGGAGTTAGGCAGTTTATAGCATTTTATAAAGTAGTCAGAATGGACCTTATTGAATAGGTAGGACTTGAGCAAAGGCTTGGAAGAGGTGAGGGAATTAGTCAAGTGGATATCTGAGGAAAGACTCTTCTAGGCAGAAAGAACAGCTGGAGTAAAGACAGAAGTAGTGAGGAGGGCAAGGAGGCTGAAGCAGAATGATCAAGGTGGTGATGAGGCCAGATTATGTAGGACAGCAGTCCGCAACCTTTTTGGCACCGGGGACTGGTTTCGTGGAAGACAGTTTTTCCACCCGGTGAGTGAGGGGGGTGAGGGGGGAGATGGTTCAGGCAGTAACGGGAGCGATGGGGAGCGGCATATGAAGCTTTGCTTGCTCACCTGCCGCTCAACTCCTGCTGTGCGGCCTGGTTCCTAACAGGCCGTGGACCGGTACCGGTCCACAGCCTGGGGGTTGGAGGCCTCTGATGTAGGGTCTTGCAGTTCCATGTAAAGCCTTTGGCTTTTGCTCTGAGAGAATGGGGAGCCAGTGCAGGGTTTCAGCAGAGGAGAGACATGATCTGACTTAAATTCTAAAAGGATCATACTGTGTGAAGAGTGCACTGTACGGGGCTATAGTAGAAGCAGGGTATTTCAGCAATTCAGGAGACAGGTGTACATGTCCTTCACAGCAGTAGTGGTAGCAGCAGTGGGAGTGGAGAGAAATGGTTAGACTCTGGATATATATTTAAAGTAGAATGAGAATGATTTCCTAACAGATTAGATGAGGGGTGAGAGTGAGACAGAGACAAGGATAACTCCAGGGACCTGAGTGTCTAGAAGAATGAAATTGCCATCAGATGAGATGTTGTGGTTGTTGTATAATACGTCTACAGATTCTCTGATGTTTCTCTCGTCAAGAGGAGGAACTTAATTTCCTTCCTTTTGAGTGTGGGCTGTATTTAGTAACTTGCTTCTATTGAATAGATTATGGTGGAAGTGATGATGTTTGACTTCGAAGCTAGGTCCTAAAAGGCATTGTGCCAGGCTCTCGTTTTTGGATTAGTTACTTGGGGAGAGGCAGCTGCCATGTTGCAAGGATACTCAAGCAATTGTAAGGAAGGGCCCACATTGCCTAGAACTGAGGCATCCTGATGTGAGCGATAAGTTGTTATACAGTAATCCATAGCCAGTTGAGATGGGTTAAGCCAGGAAGAGCAGGTTTGGTGGTGAAGATGAGGAGTTCAGTTTGGGGCATGCTGAGTTTGAAATGTCTATTAGATATGAAAGTGTAGATGTCGAGTAGGCAGGTGGATTTATGTCTAGAGTTAGGGAGATGTCTCGGCTGGAGATATGAATTTGGAAGTCATCATCATGAAGATAATATTTAAAGCCATGGACTGAATGAAAATATACTGGAGTGAGTGTATGTGTTTGTGTATACTCTAAAATGTTGCCAGCAGTAGTTTCTAGGTGATGAGGTCATTTTATTTTCAAAAATGTTGCTTATCTTTATATTTTCTGATTTTCTACAATGACCAAATATTATTTAATTTTAAAAAGAATTTAAAAAATGGGGTGTCTGTGTGAAAAGCACTGGTAGAGTTGTTAAGATACAGGTTTCCTTAAGGTCTGCACATTATTTCAAAGAGGATGGGGACCTCTGGAAGGTGAGCGAGTGAAGCTGCATCTCCCACTCCCCATCGCTTGAATTACCGCCTGAACCATCGCTGCACCCTCCCCCTCCCAGTCAGTGGAAAAATTGTCTTCCATGAAACTGGTCCCTGGTGCCAAAAAGGTTGGGGACCACTGCTGTAGTGAATTTAGCAGTTTCCTGATTGTTGCACATTTAGGTTGTTTCCAAATTTTCAGTATAGTGGTTTTGTTTTTTTTTTGTTTTTTTTTTTTGCTGTACGCGGGCCTCTCACTGTTGTGGCCTCTCCCGTTGCGGAGCACAGGCTCCGGACGCGCAGGCCCAGGGACCATGGCTCACGGGCCCAGCCGCTCCGCGGCATGTGGGATCTTCCCGGACTGGGGCACGAAACCGTGTCCCCTGCATCAGCAGGCGGACTCTCAACCACTGCGCCACCAGGGAAGCCCCAGTATAGTGTTTTGATTAAGATCTTTGTGCAGAAATCCTTTTCTCCATATACTGGATTTGCAGAAGTGGAATTACTTGGTGAAAAGGATAAACATTTTAAAGGTTTCAATACATATTGCTAAATGAATGTGATTTTTCTCTATTCTGACAACAGGTGGAAATTTAGGTTGATTTTAGGTTAGAAAATTCAGGTTGAAGCAATTGCCTGGGCAACATAAGAGAGCATAAAAAGCACTGCCTAAGAATGTTCCAATTGTATGCACCATTAATGTATACATATGGTGTATAATGTATGGTTTATAATATTGAATGAAGCTAGTACTTCTTATTCATTTATATTTTTCTATTTGTAAATAGAAATAATTTTGTCTAGGTAGTTTGATATCCATTGATTAATTATTTTATAAGGCATTGTTAATTCTTTTTTTAACTGAAATATAGTTGCTGTACAGTATTAAATAAGTTACAGGTGTACAATATAGTGATTCACAATTTTTAAAGATTATATTCCACTTATAGTTACTATAATATATTGGCTATATTCCCCACATTGTACAATATATCCTTGTAGCTTATTTTATACCTAATAGTTTGTACCTCTTAACTCCCTACTTCTTTATTGCCCCTCCTCCCTTCCATCTCCCCACTGGTAGCCACTAGTTTGTCCTCCATATCCGTGGGTCTGCTTCTTTTTTGTTATATTCACCAGTTTGTTGTATTTTTTAGATTCCACATATAAGTGATATCATACAGTATTTACATTTCTCTGTCTGACTTATTTCATTTAGCATAATGACTTCCAAGTCCATCCATGTTGTTGCAAATAGCAAAATTTCATTCTTGTTTATGGCTGAGCAGTATTCCATTGTGCAATCTACAAATTCAGTGCAATCGCTTTCAAAATACCAATGACGTTTTTCACAGAACTAGAACAATTACATTTAAAATTTGTGTGGAAACACAAAAGACCCCAAATAGCCAAAACAGTCTGGATAAAAAAGAACAAAGCAGGAGGAATCACAGTTCCCGACTTCAGATTATACCACAAAGCTACAGTAATTAAAACGGTATGGTACTGGCACTAAAGCAGATACAGATCAATGGAACAGAAAGAGAGCCCAGAAATAAATCCACACACTTATGGACAACTAGTCTGTGACAAAGGAGGCAAGAATATACAATGGAGAAAAGATAGTCTCTTCAATAAGTGGTGCTGGGAAAACTGGATAGCTGCGTGTAAAAGAATGAAATCAGAACATTCTCTAACACCATATAAAGCATTGTTAATTCTTAACTATAGTAATCACAAGCATTTTTCAGAGCTGTCCAATTCAATATTTGGCCAAAGGCAAGACATTGGCAACTAATAGACTTTATGTGTAATGTAAGTTGGATTTTGTAATTTTTAATTACTTTGCATGAGTATTCCTGTTTTATTTCATATGTTCTTACCTCTGTTAAAGCTTATCCAATGTTAGGTTTTTAAGTATTTGTCTCCTTCACTAGTCTCAATTTCCTTCTGTCTGGTATAACATATTTTGTCTGTATGCATACTCAGTATTATAGCACCGTTTGTAGCGCATAAGTGCTCAGAATTATTATTAGTGGTAAATGAATTAAATTCACGTCAGATTTATATTTTAAAATCCTGTAAAGCAAAATTTTTTTCTAATATTTCATTATGTAGGAAGGGGAAGAAAACTAATATTTATTGATTACTTATTATGTGCCAAGGACGAGGCTCTATGCTTCATATATATTATCCCATTTCACTGTCACAAAACCCCCGTGAGGTAGAAATTACTACTCTCATTTTCTACATGAAAAGATAGGCCCAGAGGAATCCTGGGTAAAATATAAATCAGATCATGTCACGCCTCTGCACAAAACTTTACTTTTGTCCAGCATGGTAGCCTTTAGCCATATGTGTATCTGATCTGAAATATGGTTTGTCTGAATTAAAATATGCTGTAATTGTAAAATACACTCTGGATTTCTAAGACTTAGTATGAAAAATAGAATGTAAAATATCTTGTTAATAATTTTTATATTGATTACATTATCATTGAAATGATAATATTTTGGATATATTGGGTTAAATAAAATGTTATTAAAATTAATTTTACTTGTTGCTTTTTTGCCTTTTGCTTTTTGATAATGGCCACCCTACCATGTATGAAGTGACATTTCATTGTGATTTTGATTTGCATTTCATGATGATTAGTGATATTGAGCATTTTTTCTGTTGGCCATTTGTATGTCTTCTTTGGAGAAATGTCTGTTCAAATCTTTAGCCAATTTATTAATCAGGTTATTAGGTTCTCTTTTTATTTGTTTTTGTTTTTCTTGCTCTTTAGTTGAAGGAGTTCCTTATGTACTTTGGAAATTAACCCCTTATCAGATATATGGTTTGCAAATACATTCTCCCATTCCTTAGATTGACTTTTCACTCTGTTGATTGTTTCCTTTGCTGTGCAGAAGCTTTTTAGTTTGATGTAGTCCCACTTACCTATTTTTGCTTTAGTTAACTGTACTTTTGGTGACATATTCATGAAATCATTGCCAAAACCAATATCTAAACCTTTCCTCCTATGTTTTCTTGTAGAAGTTTTACAGTTTCAAGTTTACATGTAAGTTTTTAATCCATTTTGAGTTGATTTTTGTGTATGGTACAAGATAAAAATCCAATTTCATTCTTTTGTATGTGGATACCCAGTATTCTGAGCACCATTTGTTGAAAACACTGTCTTTTCCACATTGTGTATTCTTGGCACCCTTGTTGAAGATCAGTTGCATAGACTGATTTCTGGGCTCTCTATTCTGTTCTGTTGGTCTGTATGTCTGTCATTATGCCAATATCATAATGCTTTAATTACAGAAGACCTTAAATATCCCAAAGAATTTTGAAAAACAACAAAGCTGATCACACTTCTTGATTTCAAAATATATTACAAAGCTAAAGAATCTTTCAGTATCTTAAAGCATAACTTTACTCTTGTGAAAAACTGTTGTGCTGAGTTCCAAATAGCACTGGGATAATGGCAGCTGCCTAAATCCTAATCTCTTCACATATCCTCCCCCAAAACCTGTTAATTCAACAAGGAGCACAAGTAAACACATTCATGAAATTATTCTTATAGCATTAATAGGAGACCAAGGATACCACAAACTTCAAATAATCTGTAAATAGAAAAATAAACAAAATTTCAAACAGAGCTCCTGTCACTGCTGCAAATATGCAGAATGGAGGAGGAGTCTTTAGAATCTCTGTGGAAAGGAGGAGGGGGAGCAGGAGGCTTGGAAGAAGCACAGTGAAAATCTCCCTTAGAAAGAGAAAATCTAAACTAAAGTGTTAAAAGTCTAAACAGAGGTCAGGTCGGGGAGTTGTAAATTCACTAAATTCAAATTTTGTAAATTGCCAAAGTAGATAGAAAGAATACAACTGAAAGATGAGAGAATAAGAGACACAGAAAGGCAAATTAGAATTAGACCATTAATTGTTGTATAGGTGGAAGTCAGAGGACACCATTTAAAACCGATAAACAAGATAGTAAAAGAATAAGAATGGGCTTCCCTGGTGGCGCAGTGGTTGAGAGTCCGCCTGCCGATGCAGGGGACACGGGTTCGTGCCCCGGTCCGGGAAGATCCCACATGCCACGGAGCGGCTGGGCCCGTGAGCCATGGCCACTGAGCCTGCGCGTCCGGAGCCTGTGCTCTGCAACGGGAGAGGCCACAACAGTGAGAGGCCTGCGTACCGCAAAAAAAAAAAAAAAAAAAAAAAAAAAGAATAAGAAAAAAAGAGGATTAAGGGCACCATAAAAGATAAAATGGCAAAGGTAGCTAGTAGAATAGCTCAACTAAATGCAATACATGATCCAAAAAAAAATTACTAAGAGAACCTTATTAGTACAGTTGATGAAACTGGAAAATAGAATGTGGATTAAGTAAAAGTATTGATCAATATTAAACTACTTGAACTTGATTACTGTGAATATTCAGGAAAATATTCTTGTTCATAGGGAATACATGCTAGTGATAAGGTAAAATGGCATGATATATGTAATGTACTCTCAAATAGTTAATAACAAGTGATGAACATTTGAGAGAGAAAAAGAAAACATGGCAAAATGTTAAAATTTGTTGAGCCTGTAAAGGGTACATGGGAGGGTTTTTTGTACTATTCATGCAAATTTAATGTAAGTTTGAAATTATTACAAAATAAGTTTTAAAAAGTTATGTCAATCAGTCACTTCCAACTAAATCATTTAGGTTACCCCAATTCCCTGTTACGTAGGTTTATTGTATGTATTTGAATGGAACAAACTTTCACTTCTTTAAAATATCCTATACTTCAGACCTTACTAATGCATGTCAGTCATCTCAATAAATTTGAATTTAGTGAATTTTACGAGAACAAGACAGACAGTGATGACTAGTGTTATCTTTCTCCTCAGAAGGAGCAAAATCATGCTAAAAATTGCTAGATATAAGAATAGATTGTGGTACTAAAAATTTAAAGATTGGAATGGCTTTATAATCTTTTTAAAGCATTTAAAATTATGCTTGCCAGCAATTCCACTCCTGGGTATATGTACAAAAAAACCCAAAACACTAATTTGAAAAGCTACATGCACCCCAGTGTGCACAACAGCATTATTTACAATAGCCAAGATATGGAAGCAACCTAAGTGTTTATGAACAGATGGGTGGATAAAGAAGATGTGGTATGTATGCACAATGGGATACTACTCAGCCATAAAAAAGAATGAAATTTTGCCATATGCAACAACACGTATGGACTTGGAAGGTATTATATCAGACAGACAAATACTGTATGATATCACTTATGTGGAATCTAAAAAATACAACAAACTAGTGAGTATAACAAAAAAGCAGACTCACGGGTATGGAGAACAAACTAGTGGACGCCAGTGGGGAGAAGGAAGGGGGGAGGGGCAATATAGGGGTAGGGGATTATGAGGTACAAATTATTAGATATAAAATAAGCTACAAGGATATATTGTACAACATGGGGAATATAGCCAATATTTTATAACTATAAATGGAGTATAACCTTTAAAAATTGTGAACCACTATACATACACCTGTAACATATAATATTATACAACTCTACTTCAGTTAAAAAGTTTTTTTAATTTTTAAGAATAAAAATAAATAAAAATATGATTACCATTTATGTACTCAGTATGATTTGAAGCTAACAAGAGATGGAAGTTCATTTTATTATTTCTTCACATTTTTCACCCCGTAATTCTATCATCATTTACTATAAACCTCAGGTAGACAAAACAGAAAACATTTTGCATTGAATACTTATGCTTTTCACTTTGCACTGCTTAGTCCAAACCAAATATCCAGCAAATGAGTCTAGTTGTTTCTTTCTAAATACGGTAGAACTCAAAAGTATTAATGTGAGTTAACTTAGGGTGGAAATAGTAAAGATGCGTACAAATGGCATGTCCTATTAAAACTGTTATTTATACCAGCTTTAAGCCAAGTTTTAAAATGGTAGTGAAGCACTTTTTCTTTTTAAAGATATGGATATAATGAGACCCTTAATAAATGAGCAAAACTTTGATGGGACATCAGATGAAGAACACGAGCAAGAGCTCCTGCCTGTTCAGAAGCGTTACCAGCTTGATGGTCAAGAGGGTATTTCGTAAGTGTTAAGGTTAAATGTCATTTTCTCTTTTCACTCAGTGTATATTTTGTAATCATCTGCTATGGACCAGGCACTTAAGTAGATACTACAGAAGACACAAAGATGAATAAGATACGGTTCTCACCCTCAAGGCGTTTATAGTCTATTTGGGAAGGAAGAAACACATCTAAATTACAGAGCCGTGTGTAGGAATTACTAAAATGATGATCTGTATCAAATGCTATGGATCTTGAAAGAAGGGAGATCAGATTGAGAGGAAGAGAAATTTTAAGAGAAGGGGCTTCTGAAATGGTTAGGAGTTAGACCGTGGGAAGTAGGTAGTAAACACTTCTTTATGTTGAGTGAATGGTATGAAACAAAGTCATGGTCCCAGGGAAGCAGTGGAACATTTTTTAAACTTTTTTTGTTATTTTGTCATCATGAATAGATTTGAATAAGGTATTATTCTAATAGTGATTTAACAGTTAAGCAAAGTAACATTTTAATTGATCAAAAAAGAATAAAGTAAAAAAATTTTTAGGCAAGCATTTTTGTTTCATAAGATAAAAATTTGTGCTATTCTTCCTAGTTTAATTTGTTTTTTCTTGGTCAAGAGACCTCCTTCAAATGCCTCTTGGAAACTTTTCTTAGGTGAAATCCCTTGGGAGTTCATGTTGTCTGAAAGTTAATTAGTATTTATCTTACCTGATGATACACATAGTTTTAGAAATTGTATGTTTTTTCTTTTAATTAACTTCCTCTGAGGTTGATAATCATAGATCAGCTATGTTTAATATCATGATTACATAGATAGTGCAACAAATTGCTGTTTTACCAGCTTAGCTGTATATAGTCTTCAACATTGTTCTGAATATCATAGCAGCAAAGAATCTTATGAGAAAATTACCTTTTCTTTATTACTTTAATAAATACAAAAATACTTTCACTTAAATAACTCATTTAATCTCCATAGTAACCCTCTGTATTCCACTTTTAAGTAGCAAAGATAGGACTTGAACCAAATATAACTTTTGGCTCATTCAACTTCTGGTTGAATGGAAATGTTAATTTGATTCCTTGCCTAGATTAATTTTTAGTTCCCTTTTAATGCTAAAACCATGGTCATGTGATTTTAATAGCTTTTGTTCTAAAATGTTTAAATCTTACAACTTTTACTTTTCAGATTTGTACAAACTCTTATGCATCTTCTTAAGGGAAATATTGGAACTGGTCTTTTAGGACTTCCACTGGCAATAAAAAATGCAGGCATAGTGGTAAGACTCATCTTTGTAATCTCTAGTTAAAATACAGTTATCAGTCTTAATTTACAGCAAAAATTACAAGTTAACATCTGACCTAGTCAAATATAACCTGGTCAGGTGACAACTAGATAATCATTTAGCTGTTGCTGATAAAATTATGTGAACTGTGATAATAATATCTAAAAATGAGAGTTAATTACTCTTTTCACTTCTACTTAATTACTTATTTATAATATTTGACAGAAAGATCCTAAATCACTATTTGATTTTTCCAGATATGGTTATATCTTATTATTCTTTTGGATTTTCAGGAATTTAAGTAATATGTTCATATCAACAAACATTTATAGAGTATTTGTATTGGTGAAATTTTATAGTTTTTTAGATTCCAAATAAAATATGTAGTTTTCAGACTTAAAGAATAATAGTTAAGAAAAGGAATAATAATATCTTTTTTTGTTGTTTGTTTTTGTTTTTTTGCGGTACGTGGGCCTCTCACTGCTGTGGCCTCTCCCATTGCGGAGCACAGGCTCCGGACGTGCAGGCTCAGCGGCCATGGCTTATGGGCCCAGCCGCTCTGTAGCATGTGAGATCTTCTCGGACCGGGGCACGAACCCAAGTCCCCTGCATTGGCAGGTGGACTCTCAACCACTGCGCCACCAGGGAAGCCCCTAGGAATAACAATATCTTTTGAAAACAAATATTCAAAGTTTTGTTAGAACCAATTATTGTAATTATAGAGAATCCTGGTAGGGGAGAATTCACTTATGAAGTAGTGAAATTATATTTAACTTTTTTTAACTGACCAGTTTTCTTAACAACAGTTGTAACTATCATCTTTCTCTGCATTGGACTTTGTCCACCCTAATTTAGAGAAACTTTAAAGTTTCTGATTATAAAAATAAACTTTGGCAGCATTTTGTCTATCTCTCAATAATCAGGCATCATTTTATTTTTAGTAAATAAGTACTTGAAAATTTTTATGTACCACTTTTTCAAATAATTATTTTCTAGGCACAGTTTCTCACACGTAATTCTCAACAAGCAATCTATGGAAGAAGTAGATTGCCCACAATGCCAGATGATACAGTGCTTTTTAGTCATTTAGATAATGATTCATAGTTGCATATACTTATAATGGTGAGACACTGATAGTCACAGATTTGCCATGCGATGTTAAGTATGATGTTGTATTCTATTCTACTTTGTTGCATACCTCTACTCTACATTCATAGCTTTGGATAGCCAAGTCGATAAGATGGAATCATATGTGGTTGTCTTAAATATTACTAAATTCTTTCTGTATCAGATTCACTAATTTCCCTTATGCAAATGACTCTTTAATCATTTTGCCTAACAAATATTTACTCACTGCAAATTAGTAGTCTGTTGTCTCATTGTTTATAAGGTAACTTGATTTTTATTAAACTGAAATATTTAAATATTATAAAATGTTTCCCTCACAGCTTGGACCAATCAGCCTTGTGTTTATAGGAATTATTTCTGTTCACTGTATGCACATTTTGGTACGTTGCAGTCACTTTCTATGTCAGAGGTAAATGTGGATTTGTCAAGTCTATTTAATTTATTTTAAATCTATATATTTATTTAAAGTATCAGATAGTCTTATATTTCTACTGTGCTTTGCAACTAGAAGTTGTATTTCCTATAATCTGTTACATAGACAAGTCTAGGATAATGAATATGGGAAAACGTAGGATTTCATATGATTGCAATCTAGTCAGAATATATATAGTTCTTTTAAAAGAAGTGAAATAGAATGGTTTCTTTTATTTAGTGTAAGTGAAAAAACTCAGGGAAGTTATATGGGGAAAGTGGAGGCAGCAGGGCTACTTTTAGTTAAAGAATAATGGTCTTTAATTTGTTAGTAATTTCATTTTGGGTGTAATGCCTTTGCTGCTCTTTGCTGATATGTGGGTTGGTAGATAGTCAATGAAACGATATTTTGTTTTCTTTATTTTTGCATCATAAAATGATTCTATTGGATAGTGAACCAACTTTTTAAAAAAACGAATACTGTCTATTCTGATAAACTAACATTCTAATCTTAACTCTTTTTTGTTGTTGTTAAATGTTCTTAAAACTTCGGGCACGTCATTTATGATCTTTAAATAACAATATATACTTAAAAAAAATAGGAGAGACAACATGGCTATTTTGATGATTAAATAGGGTAGTTTGTGTAACAATATATTATAAAGCCCTGTACAGATGTATTAAATAATGCCGTTATAAGAATGGAATAATTTAAGCATGAACAGTGTAGTTGATGTTTTTAGATAATTGAAACATTTAGATCAGTGAAACACAAATACTACGTTATATGAATTCAACAAATACATAAACTTTAACGGTGGATAAAAACTAATATACTGGTAAGAAGGGTATACAAAAATTTTTAATTTCATGAGATAACTTTAGAAGTATGCAGATCTCAAAATTTCAAAAACTCCTCTGTCAGTGTATAGCCCATTTATCTGATGTTCTTTTCAAGAAATGGATTTATGGACCAATTAAAAATTTTTCTTTTTCATATGCATGTATGTCATTAAATTTCAGGTTTAAAAGGTCAACATTAGGGTATAGTGACACTGTGAGTTTTGCTATGGAAGTAAGTCCTTGGAGTTGTCTGCAGAAGCAAGCAGCATGGGGACGGTAAGTACTTGCTATGTTATTAGTAATTATTTTAAGTATTAATAATATTTAAACTTACATTAATTTTAAGTATTTTAACCTGGCAAGATACATTAACAAGAGTGTGATAAAGTTGGGAGGAAACAATATTTAGAGTTAGACAGACTTGGATTCAAATCTCAACTCTACCATCTTACGAATTTATGACCTGGGTCCAAGTATTTTTATTTTGTTTTAGTTTTTCACTATCAAATGAGTAATCCTGTGAAGTATTATTATGGTAGTCTAAATAAAATGATATTTATAAAGCACCTAGCTAACCTCTGGTATAATCATGATCAATAATTAAGTAAAGGAAAAAGAGCAAGAGAAATGTTGCTATCTCTATTTCAAATAAAATTGTGGTGTTTAGCTACATGTTCTTAAGACATCCAAAGTATGTATTTTAGCATAATCTTGTTTTTATTTTTGTATTGTTTAAATGTAACTTTATTATTGGTGGACACGGCTAATCAAAATCAGGTAAATACAGGACTGGAAAATAAGCACAGGCAATTCACAACACGCTGGCTATGGTACCAATGATACATGTGGTGGAAATTAAAAGAAGGAAAAGAGCAGTGTTAGTAGAGTAGTTTATGGTTCAATATGGCCTTTCTGGGGATTTTCAGGACGTTAGATGTGTTTATGAGCTGCTCAGAGTTCACAGCCTGATATGCTGTGTAGGAGAAGGAAGAAAACAGAGCCTAATGCCCTAGGGATTTGCCCCCAGAACCCTGTCTTCTTCCTTCTTTGCCCCCAGTCTATAGGCAACTTTGTCTATTTTTTTCTATCAAAAAGAATGGCTTTCAGATAGAAGTGGCTGGAATGATTGTTGGTAAGGATACTAAAATCAAAGGTGGATGAAGAGATCTTAAGGGAATACCTTATATGTAATTCATCAGTGAGAAGAAACTTGAATTCATTTCAAGGTACCAAAATTACTAACTAAATGAGATCCCTGAAGAACGATAGAGAACTAGAGAGTTATGGCAAGAATGAAGATGGGCACGGGCGCTTCAAGTTTCAAATGGGAGGAGGAGGGTCTGTAGATTTTTTAGACTAGGTTGCTTGACAGCTTGACATTAATGGTCAAACAAGAGACTATAACGAATTAGTAAATGCAAGCTCTTGTGTCACTAATTGTTCCCAGAACAATAGGGAAAGGTATGGGCTGTATACTAATAACATGTAGGCCGACTTTTGATTATAATAATACCCAAATAAAGCTCATTTGACCGGTGATTCCCCTTTCCTACTCCCATGTGCTGTTTTATGTAGCTGGAATTTTTTAGAGTATCTAAAAGAATATTAACAGAGCTAAGCTCCTGGAGAGGTCTCTGGTGGAATGACTTAGGGCCATGCCCCCAGTCCTCTCCCATTCCTGTTCTTATTAGTGATTTGGGTAGTAGGGAATATGTTCATCCTGTTTGCTGGGAAATACACTGGGTTGATCTGAAAAAGATCTTGAGAAGTAGGAGAGATGGGCTTAAAGTAACTGATGAAATGTTTTCATGAAATCATTTTATAGACAGATACTCTTTTTTTTTTTTTTTCCTTTTTTGCGGTACGTGGGCCTCTCACTGTTGTGGCCTCTCCCGTTGCGGAGCACAGGCTCCGGACGTGCAGGCTCAGCGGCCATGGCTTATGGGCCCAGCCGCTCGGCGGCATGTGGGATCTTCCCGGACCAGGTCACGAACCCGCGTCCCCTGCATCGGCAGCTAGACTCTCAACCACTGCGCCACCAGGGAAGCCCTAGACAGATACTCTTAAACTGTTGAATTTCAGAAGGAAATGATGGGAAAATATGGGCTTTTAACTTATGTAACATATTTTTGCTTAATAATATTTCTGGTGATAAACAGATCATAAATATGTGCTCTTTGTAGAAAATAAATGCTTTAAGCCTATTTCTTATTGTAATGAAGTAAAAAGAATAAATACTATTATGAAATGTTTTAAAATAGTTAAAAAGAGAAAAAATACATCGACATCTTAGCAGCTCTTATTAATACTTATTTGTGGGTATCTCTTTTCAGGAGTGTGGTTGATTTTTTTCTGGTGATAACACAGCTGGGATTCTGTAGTGTTTATATTGTCTTCTTAGCTGAAAATGTGAAACAAGTAAGTATTTTTCTCCAGTTTTTGAAATCATTTTCTTCTGATGCCATGGTTATGGCATCATATTTCCTCTGAGTAAGCTGTGGTTGAATATGAAAATGTGTTTCTTTCATAAATCATGTATCTTTCCAGATTTTCCTTTAGTCGTTTTTTTTTTGCAAGTTGGATTCTGCTATAATTGAATTTTACGTTTCTTGCTATTATATCAATAATGCTTGTTCTTTCAGATCAAAACAGGCATAATTTACTGATTCTTGGCTATTTGGAATTTAGACCTCAAAAGCAGATACACGGATGTTTTGGTAGCATATTTTTTACATTGATATTTTATAAAAAAGTATATAAGGCATTAGCCAGCAGCCTAAAAAGTGAAGTTAAAAAGTGGGCATTATTAAAATCTCATAATTATTGCCATTGTCTAAAAAGATACTGTGTCCAGAAATGTACAGTAGTTCTCTCCATATTATAAAGGTTTGTTTTAAGAGTGGTTTGCAGTCTTGGTAGAGACTGTCAATTTGAACAAACATGCAAAGCACTGAAATAAAAAAGCTCCCCTATCAGAATAATGCCAAAGCACATTTCTTTATGTGCTTTAACTGGTAGTTGGCCTATTATGCCTACTTCACCCTCTGCTCTTCTTTATTTTAATCAATAACATTTATTAGTATACACAAGTGCATGGTGCAGTAGTAGGCATTATATATAGTAATATGTAGAACTTCTCATAAGTATTTTAATGCAGAATATGTGTTCTACAGAATCTATATATCTAAGTATATATTTGACTCATTTTTCTAAGTTATAAACTGCTTCATTTTATATTTAGACCAAGATTTGGCAACATTTTTTATAAAGGGCCATAATAAGTATTTTCTGTTTTGCAGGCCATATGATCTCTGTCTCAACTCAGCCATAGACAGCAATACATTAGATATGGCTGTATTCCAATAAAATTTTATTTGCAAAAATAGGTGGTAGAATGGGTTTGGTCTGCAGGCCAAAGTTTAATAAAGCCACCAGCTTAGGTTTTTAATGTTGGAAAGGGTCACTGAGTCTTTCTCTTATAAATAAGAGAGTTGATGGTTTTATCAGCACGACTCATTATAGATGATGTGCCTTTGAGTTTACAAGTATTTAGTTCCACAAGTCACATATTTTTAGGGCTGCTAACTAAGTTAAGAGGCTGTTTATTGGCAAGATAGACATACCATCTTAGCAGTCATTTACATAGAATACAGTGGAAATGGTGCCTTTCTAGGATTGTGCAGCATGGTGGTACTATAGCTTTTCTATCATCTCCTAAGAGAGCTACCAACAAGCTTGATTTAAAGTTATAAATAATGCTAATAATGCCTTATAATATTATATTTATAAGCTATGATATATATCCTTTAATTTTTTACAACTACTCTGTAATATAAATTCTACGCTCATTTTATGAATGAGGAAACCTAGTCTCACAGAGCATGAGCAGTGTCCCCTAGGTCATGTGAATTGGGCAGAAACTTAGGTGCCTGACGTAGCTGCCACACAGTATATTAATTGTTCATCACTGGGCAGGACATTGTCTGATTTTAGTTGTGTGTATGTGTATGTGTGTGACACAGACTGTGTTAAGTACATAAAATAAATATAAGCTTAGGATTGGTGACTTTCTCCTATGAAATGATATCAGATGCTTCCAAAGTTGAATGGAAGAATTTAACTCATTTGCACATATCCTAAGAAGACCAGGTAGAAAAAGTGACTCTCTGGAAGGTAAGGAGAAGCTTGCTGTAGATAGATGAAAGATCTTTTGAGGCATGAAGAGCAATATGGGAAAAGACATTCAGTCAGACTTGAGACTTGAAAAGCTGATTTCGCAACGCTGAGCACCTCACCTCTGCAGAGCAGACAGATGGTCATTGAAACAGCATCATCAGAGATTTTCCCTCTCTGCAGAGGGGTTCTCACACTTGATAGCAATCTCCAATAAAAGACACATGGTTTGATTAAACCTTACTAATTGCTACTACTTTTACAGTTAAAATTTGTAAGATTTTTACCTCCTTAATCTACATAAAATTAAAGTTTCAGTATTTCATCGAATCAAAGAATTAAGAGTTTAGTTCGCATACAAACGTATACATCTCCTGCTTTGTACCTGTCACATGGCTGTTCTTGATCCCGTTAAGCCACTGTGGACAATCGACAGGGGGAAAAGAACTGTGGTGCTTCCAGTGATTCTAGTCCGTGGTGGTTATAGTAGCTCCTCTCTGTTCTCACTCTAAGACACTCAAGAAAATGTCAGGTAGACAAAATAGTGTATATGAGCATGAAGAGTTGGGAAGGGATTTTACATTCAGAGGAAAAAAAATGTTGTGATACCAAAGACCATGGACTTTAGAGTCAGAAGATCTGAATTCAAATCCGTGCTCTCAGTTTTAACTCACACATTGGGTAAGACCCTCTTGTGCCTCGTCAAGCCTCGGTTTCCTTATTTGTAAAATGGGAACGGTAGCAGAATCTCCCCATGTTCCTCATAAATTTATTGTGAGGCTCAGCTGACAAAGGTTTGCAAAAGCCTTTATAAAATGCATTATGCATTTTATATGCAGTATGCAAATGTAGCGTATTGTGTCTTTAATTCTACATTTTAGCTTTGCTGAAGAACATAATCTGCCTTTGGAATTTTAACCATTAAATTACTGAATTGAAAAGTTAATAAATAGTAGAATTTAGTAAATTTGAGATCTCAATGGAAACAACTGAATTTAGTAATTTTATTTTATAATATTTATTTCAGTGTTTTGCATTTTGGTAAACATGTGAGATCATAGGAAGTCCTATTAGATAGCCAGTCTCTGTCTCTAGAGGGCACCAAAGGATTCAAATGTTTACCTGAATCTTGCTCTGGGTATGTATCTACATTTTTATTTTACTTTATTTTTTAATCTTGAGAATTTTTATAATCATCTTTCTGCCAAAGAATACTAATTATTATGAGAGATTTGTGGTAGAATTGATTTCAAATTCCCAAGCACCTAAAGACTCAAACAGTCCTTTCTAAAATTGGTTATATAACTGCTTTTCTCTTACCAGGTATCCTTGTTAGAGCTTAACTTTGATCATTATCTAATCTGATTATTGGACGTACTTCTTTGATACAGAAGTATTTGGCTGTAAATAGTTTGATTACAGAGGAAATTGGGTCAACAAATAAAATACATTCTTAAAAGCCAAGTAATGTGAATTATCAAATTTGCTTCTATTTCAAATTATAGAAAATAAAATTAAAAGTTTTAATGGACAATTACAATATAAATGAGAGCTATGCATTTCTTAAATGGTACATGGTGTAACCTGAGAGTTTGTTAGTCCTGTGTGAGTTATAAATTGCCAATATAACTTAAAACTAGTAGATATATTCCCTGCAGTTTAAGATGATATGTACATTTGTAGTGACACTAAACATTGCTTATTGTGGATAAGTGTAAAATTAAACACTTAAATTATTATTCATATCAGGATTTTGTTCTGTACTTCTGACTTTTTGGCCTTTTGTTACTGTATTTAAGGAGAGAGAGAGAGAGAGATGTCAAGGTGGAGGCCAGGTGGCTACTTGGGCAGGGCCCCTCTTTAAGGATTGCAGCATTTTGGTCAGGTAAACATGTACCTGTCACAAGCTAGATTCTGGGATCTCAGGCCTGGGTTTGAATCCTAGAATCAGGACTTACTGGCTTGATATTATATAGGGTGTTTTTTTTTTTTTTTACCCTCCCTAAACCTCAGTTTCCTCAGCTATAAATTGATATTAATACTACCACCCACCTCAGAGTGTTGTTTTGAGGATTAAATGAGATGTTGTATAACATTTAGTTCAGTACCTGACACATAGAAAGTACTCAGAAAATACTTGCTGTTATTACTATAGGGTCTGGTTCTTAAGAATTTATGTATCCAGAGACTTGATAAGTCTTTGCGTTCCATTGTGTTCAAAGGAGGGTACAGTATTTGGGGCAAATAGATTTTCACTGGAATTTATATTATAGTTTGATCTGCCTGTGCTGTGAGTTTTAAAGATTATTTTTAAAGTCCTCTATAATTCCATTTCTATTTTTGTAAGTTGGATTATGTGATTAATTGAATCAAGGGCAATTTTTAATAAATGGAGCCTATAATCATTGAATCTCTTGAAAGTTGAATATAGTTTTATAGACGTGGCTAAATAAATTCTGAGGCAAAGTTGATTTAACTTGTGGAAGTTTTTTGCTCTAATAAAAATTTATTTAGTGTCTAGCATGCATGAAGATAGTTGATTTTTAACAAATATTTATTGACAGTAATGATAATTCATCAGCAGTTGCTTTATAAAATACCTTTAAAGTTAGGCTCTGATTTCTAAATTTAATTTTGAGTACTGTACATTTCTAAGAGGTACTTAGAGATTGTTTCTTACTTTGAGAAAAGTATGTTAGTAGAATACCCAGTGGCCATTTGGGACAAGCATGCTTCCATTTTTGATTATCTGAGAAGCAGGTTGAGCCTTTCTAGTCATCATGAGCATCACATTCACAAAGCTTCACAATAAATTAGTAAATCCATCCTCATAATTTTCTAGTGAACTTTCTTTTCACAGTATGATAAAGTTATTTTGCAAAGAAGATTATCCTATTTTAATTATCCTTAAATTTGATATATATATTTCTAAGACACTAGAGTATCTTAAAACTGTGTATTTTATTTATTGTAAATGAATTTATCATAGAGTGTATATAGATCATAATTTTCTTCATATTTCTCCTTTATTATTATAAGTTGATGGAAGTTTTTTTCCCCCCTCTTCCTTATTCTCCTGGTAATCCTGTATAGGTTCATGAAGGGTTCCTGGAGAGTAAAGTGTTTGTTTTGAATAGTACCAATTCATCAGATCCATGTGAGAGAAGAACTATTGACCTAAGGATATATATGCTTTGCTTCCTTCCATTTCTGATTCTTTTGGTCTTCATTCGTGAGCTCAAGAATCTATTTGTGCTTTCATTCCTTGCCAACGTTTCCATGGCTGTGAGTCTTGTGATAATTTATCAGTACATCGTTAGGGTAAGTATAACATGTTTTTAACCGTGTCATATGTTTCTTAACAAGTAAATATTTTTCACTTTGGAGGTAAAAGTAATGATAAGTAAAGACTCTACTTCATATGTGTCACACAGGAGATAATCAGGGAACTCTGGTTTCCTTCTCGGGGACACTGTTTAGTTGAATAAGCAATATATGACATAGAGATTGAAAGCATAGGCTTTGTAGTCAGATCTGGTTTTGAATCCTGGTAAGTATGTTTCTGGGCTGTATGATGTTGCTTCAGAAGATAGTAATGCCTGACTTATTAGAGCTGTGAGATTTAGGATCATGCCTTAGTGCACTACCTAACGTGAAACAAAGAACTCATTAGTGTTCTGTTTATTCCTTTAAGATTTAAACCAGTCACAAGAGATGGGAATATAGACGTGATTTTATAATTCTCTTTCACTTCTGAACCTTTATTTGCTGCCACCACTTCAGCTCACTGCCACTACACTAGGCTGTAACCTCTTTATCTGATGTATGCAGTAACCTCAATTCATTTCATTGTCGGCAGTCTGGAGATCCTTAACCAAGTTTCCTTAAAATATGCTATTGATGGGATTCAGGGGATCTGCAAATCCCTTAAAATTACTTATAAGATTTAGTGTTTCTGTATGTATATATGCATCTTTCTACTGAGCAGCTGTATAGCCTTCATCTCTCATAGGAGCCAGTGACTCAAAAAAGGTGGAGAATCCTATTTTTTCCTGATACAGTCCATTTTATACATTGCTGCCAAAGCAGTTGTCCTAAAATCTCCATTAGCAATTCATTACAAATTCTTTTATGATGGATGTATGTTTCCTTTTTGCCCCATCTTAATTACAAAGCCTGTAGACTCTTTGTTATAGCATGTGAGAGTGAAAGGGGACAGGCAGGAAGATCTCACAAGGCTTTCTGGAGTTCGTGACCCCTTGGCTGGACATGTAGGAGTTAGTGGAGCAGAAAAGGAGGCTCCTTAGGTAGAGGGAACCATGTGAGCCTTGAAGTACAGTTTAGCATTATCCAATAATCCAAACATTTTAATAATTTTTAAATTTTGACCCTAGCTTATGTTTCACCATTATATCACACAGTTCTACCTATGCTTCAGATCTTCTAAATCTATTCCCCAAATTTTCCCTGTGCTGTCACACTTCAGTTTCTTTGTTCATCCTCTTTCATTGGCCTTGAATTCCACTTCTAGTCAGGTAAAGGCAGAGAACACAGGCTGGTGAGGAGACTTGGGCTAACTGGAAGAAGTGGCCAGTGTGGACCCAGGGATCTTGAACAAGATGCGCAGTCTGTGAGCTTCCAGATAATGAGAGTTAGAAGAATGCTATGAGTCAGGACCAAGAAATCAAAGCCAGAGTCAAGGCATAGGCACAAGTAATAAGGGTAATGGCAGCTGTCAGGTCAAAGAGTAAGATGCTGAAACCACGAGGAGACCTGTTCTAGAGAACAGCACAGTGTTATTGAGATAGAAAGCCAAAGTCGGGAAATCTTAGAGACCAAAAGAGCAAGGAAAGTAGAGTGGGGAATGAATTTCATTGGACACCATCAGCAGTGGTTGATAACTGACTATATGGCTCTCAGCTCAGACGTTGAATATGCTTATGTATTTCCTATTGTGGCAGGAGCCATACCCAGTGAGAACAGCCTGGGACTTACAGGTGGAAACAGGTAATCAGGAGCATTTAGCTCAGATGGAATGTATGGGCTTGAGGGAAACAATTGCTTTTGGCAGTGAAATCCTAACGGCTTGGCTACGTTTAACATAGGATGCTTAAAGTTTTTATTGAAAGAGTTATTCACATTTATAATACACGTTTGCTGCTGTGAAGCTCAGAAGTATATGATTTCGCTCTTCCATTTTAAATTCTTTCAAGTAAGTAAAGATGTAAGTTATTGACATCTTATTTTTTCTTTCTCCAGAATATGCCAGATCCCCACAACCTTCCAGTAGTGGCTGGCTGGAAAAAATACCCTCTCTTTTTTGGTACTGCTGTATTTGCTTTTGAAGGCATAGGAGTGGTAAGGATTTAGTCTTTATTACTGTTGTTTTAAAATCTTAAGTTAACACAAGGACTTATTTACATTTAAAAATGCCTGTTTTTCTTTTGTTTCTATTTTTTTATTCCTAGAAAACGATTTGCATTTTGGCACGATAGACTTGAATTATAGTTTACTTCTACTTACCAAGACTTTTATCTTAGATGTATCACTTTTTCTTAATCTGTGAAGTGAGAACACTTGAATAGATGATTTTTTAACATTTTATCGTGGAAATTTTCAAACCTATACAAAACTTAGAGAATAGTGTGATGAACGCCTATGTAAGCATCACCCAGCTTCAAAAACCATTAACTTATGGCTAATTTTGTTTGATCTGTATTCTGTCTACTCTAGCAAGTCTGGGTTATATTCAGACAAATCCCAAACATCATATTTTATAGACTAGATGATTTTAAATGAATTGAAATTGTTACAAAGTTACTATTGCATAAGAAGAGTCAAATATAAATTCTCTTCTTAGATTTATACGTATCATACTTGTTTTGAGAAATGATGTTATCATAAAGCTAATACCAAGAGATACAAACATCCTGAGAATTCTGAGATCCTAAATATTTCCATTAAAGATGCTTCCAGTTCATTTCAAGCCTAGAATATGTAGATTTGGGGAAAGTTGAATATTGCTGTTTACTCCACAGCTTATGTTTCATAGCCTGATGGTTTGGTATGGGAGCAAAACCACTCATAAACATCTATTTATATGAACCGCAGACAAAACAGAACTAAAAGACAATTTTATGCCATTTTACTTGGGTTTCTGCTCTCTCTGAATTCTCCTTTATAGAATTCTCACTAATTCTTACAGCTCCACTTATCTGTGTTACAGACATAAGTGTAGATTTTCATTTCTGCTTTAACTAGTAAGCTCTAGTTAACTGTTGGACATTTCCAGTTAAGTGTTGTTCCTTTGACATCTCAAATTCAACAACTCCGAAGTCTGACAGATAACCTTTTTTTTTTTAAATCTAAAACCAGTTTCACTTTCTCATTTCTCTATTTATTTTAGTTTTACTTCCAGTCACTTAAGCTTGAAATGTTGGAGTATTTCTTTTCACTGTGTCCCTGGTTTCCCCATTCCAGTCAGTAATTAAGACATGTTGAGTCTTCTTTTCATATTTCCCCAAATCTATTCCATAAAGGAGATTATGTGTAAAACACTTAATGCTGCTTGAGGGAGCCTCTGTAAATGTTCATTTCCTTCTCTTCCTCCTTTTCTAGCTGCATTGACACCGTTCTTGGCTTTAGCTTCTTATTTCAGGTCTGGATTATCTCCGGAACATACAGATTGTTCACTGTTCTGTTTCTGTTAATCACTTAAAATTTCCACGTAGACCTGACTAACGCCCCTGAAAAGTGGAGATGAAATTAGTTATTATCTCATGAGGTTATTGTAAATACGATGTGATGTATTACATGCAAAGCTTTTGAAAAATACCTAGCACATTGTAAGCACTCAGTAAATACTTGTTATTATTATTACTTAGTGTCTTTTACTGCATGGTCAAATTGTATGGTCAAAATCTCCAAATATTTGCCTAAAAAATTAACCTTTCAGTTAGCCTTTTTTCCTTTAAAGGTTTTTTTTTCCCCATAATGAAAATATTCATCTTATTAAATTGACGGACATTAGATACAGAGGGATAGATATAGGAACAGTTATAGACATGTATATACATGGGTTAGTATACATACATATATTTCCTAACTCTGTCTGCTGAGAGAACTGGAAGCAGTGGCACCCAGTAGCAATGAGCACACTCAGCGCCCAGATCCTGAGTTCTAAATACAGTTCTCCAACAAAGGAACCAAAGTTCTTTGGAGAAAGAGCTGATTGTAGGGCTGAAGCAAGGAAATTCAATGTGGGTCTGGAGCATCTTGTAGTGCCAGAAAGTATGGAAGTGCTCAAAAAACAAAAGAATGGATGCATGTCAAAGGGACACAGGACCCAACCTGATAGAATTCATGAGACCAAAGATGGAACGATATGAGCAACAAAATAAATAAGTGTTTGGGATTCATACTCAAAGTATAAAACAAATATACATGAATCCATACTTATACAAATAAATGATTAAATAAATAAATACATAGGGCAGATTTTCAAATAACTTATGTAGATACCCCCCCTCCAGGAGCTCTAATTTAATCCCCTCTATCTGTAGTGACTTACTTCCAATGAATAGAGTATGATGAGGCAGGAGGAAAAATCTCTACAGGCAGAGAAACCTGGCAAACACTGTCTTGCCCAAGTGATCAAAATTAACTTCACCAGTGATAAATCACGTTGATAGCATGGGTGATGAGAAGGGCACTGCACCTCTGTGGTATCCTTTTCTGAAACCTATTTTCCCAGTCTAGTCACGAAGAAAACATCAGACAAACCCAAATAGAGCGACAGTGTACCAAATACCTAACCAATGCTCCTCAAAGCTGTCAAGGTAATGTATAATAAGGAAGGACTGAGAAACTGCCACAGACCAGAGGAGATTAAGGAGACAGGACAGCAAAATGCAATGTGCTGTCCTGGATGGGACCCTGGAGCAGAAAAAGGACGTTAGTGGGAAAACTAGTGAAATGCAAATAAAGTTTGGAGTTTAATAGTAATGTACCAATATTGGTTCTTAGTTGTAACACAGGTACTTAGGTAGTGTGAAATGTTAACAATAGCGGAAACTGGTCAGGAATATATGGGAGTCTTCTGTTTATCTCTGCATCTTTTCTGTAAATCTAAAATTATTCCAGAGTAAGAAGTTTATTTTAAAAAACCTAACATAGTTTTGCCTACTAAGAGCTGATTTCAAATCTTTTTATTTTAAGAATAAAAAAATCTGTAGTGTGAAAAAATATATAACACGTAGAAAAATACATCAACAATTATGTTTGCATATAAACTATAGAAAGATTAATTTGTGTACATATAAGACGGGATATTAGATTGTTTTAAATTATTTGCATTCTCTTCTTAGGTCCTTCCACTGGAAAACCAAATGAAAGAATCAAAACGCTTCACCCAAGCATTGAATATTGGCATGGGAATTGTTACAACTCTGTATGTAACATTAGCTACCTTAGGATATATGTGTTTCCATGATGAAATCAAAGGCAGCATAACTTTAAATCTTCCCCAAGATGTGTGGTAGGTAGACAAGAGTTTGTTAACCTAGTTTGTGTATTTTGTAGTATAATTTACCAATATTTCATGATAAAGATGTATTCTTGGTTTTATGATTTAAACATTTAAAATCTTTACTGTGATTTCTTTATTTGTGTAATCTAAATTTTTTTCATAATCTCCAGAAGAGCTCACCTGTGATTTTACATATTCTTGTGGGATTTTTTTAAAAGATTCAGAATTATAGGGTGTTCCAAATTTGAGTAACATATAAGAGTAAAACATGACTTTTATTTATTTATTTATTTTTATTTTTTGGATTTTTCGAATTTTATTTATTTTTTTATACAACAGGTTCTTATTAGTTATCCATTTTATACACATCAGTGTATACATGTCAATCCCAATCTCCCAATTCATCACACCACCACCCCCCCCCCCCCGCTGCTTTCCCCCCTTGGTGTCCATACAAAACATGAATCTTTTAATATATACTCACCTTATTAAAAAAATTTAATACTTATCCTTGCTGTCAAAAATACAACACTCTGGGTTCCTGATTAAATAATACAACCCATCACTCATGGCCCTCACTGTTTTACTGGTCACCTTTAATACTGTATGTGCCCCAAGTCCTTTCTGAACACAATTAGGCCACATTGTACAGTTGAGCCTCAAACAACATGGATTTGAACTGCATGGGTCCACTTATACGTGGATTTTTTTCAATTAACATATTAGAAAAAAAATTTTAATTAATTTTTATTGGAATATAGTTGCTTTACAATGTTATGTTAGTTTCTACTGTACAGCAAAATGAATCAGCTGTACATATACATATATAGCCTCTGTTTTGGATTTCCTTCCCATTTAGGTCACCACAGTGCACTAAGTAGAGTTCCCTGTGCTATACAGTATGTTCTCATTAGTTGTCTATTTTATACATAGTGTCAATAGTGTATATGTGTCAATCCCAATCTCCCAATTCCTCCCATCCCTCCTTCCCCCTTGGTATCCATACATTTGTCCTCTATGTCTGTGTCTCTATTTCTGCTTTGCAAATAAGATCATCTATACCATTTTTCTAGATTCCACATATATGTGTTAATATACGATATTTGTTTTTCTCTTTCTGATTTACTTCACTCTGTATGACACTTTCTAGGTCCATCCACGTCTCTACAAATGACCCAATTTCATTCCTTTTTATGGCTGAGTAATATTCCATTTTATATATGTACCACATCTTCTTTATCCATTCCTCTGTTGATGGACATTTAGGTTGCTGCCATGTCCTGGCTATTGTAAATAGTGCTGCTGTGAACATTGGGGTGCATGTGTCTTTTTGAATTATGGTTTTCTCTGAGTATATGCCCAGTAGTGAGATTGCTGGATCATATGATAGTTCTATTTTTAGTTTTTTAAGGAACCTCCATACTGTTCTCCATAGTGGCTGTATCAATTTATATTCCCACCAACAGTGCAAGAGGGTTCCCTACGCCACACCCTCTCCAGCATTTATTGTTTGTAGATTTTTTGATGATGGCCATTCTGACCAGTGTGAGGTGATACCTCATTGTAGTTTTGATTTGCATTTCTCTGATAATTAGTGATGTGGAGCATCTTTTCATGTGTTTGTTGGCCATCTGTATATCTTCTGTGGAGAAATGTCTATTTAGGTCTTCTGCCTGTTTTTTGATTTGGTTGTCTCTTTTTTTGGTATTGAGCTACATGAGCAGCTTGTATATTTTGGAGATTAATCCTTTGTCAGTTGCTTCATTTGCAAATATTTTCTCCCATTCTGAGGGTTGTCTTTTCGTCTTCTTTATGGTTTTCTTTTTGTTTTTATTTGCATTACTCTAGGAGGTGGGAAAACTGGACAGCTACATGTAAAAGAACGAAATTAGAACACTCCCTAACACCATACACAAAAATAAACTCAAAATGGATTAAAGACCTTAATGTAAGGCCAGACACTATAAAACTCTTAGAGGAAAACACAGGTAGAACACTCTTTGACATAAATTGCAGCAAGATGTTTTTGACCCACCTCCTTGAAAAACTTGTTGAGATTTGCGACAATTTGAAAAAACTCAGAGACTACATAGCCTAGAAATATCAAAAAAATTAAAAAGTTAGGTATGTCATAAATCTATAAAATATATGTAGCTATACATATAACATACAAAATATGCGTTAATTGACTGTTTATCAGTAAGGCTTCCAGTCAACAGTAGGCTATTAGTAGTTAATTTTGGGGGGAATCAAAAGTTATATGCAAATTTTCAACTGTGCGGGCTGGCACCCCTCACCTCTATGTTGGTCAAGGGTCAACTGTAAGTAAATAGTATTAATATTCATATTAATATTATATACATCTTAATGTTTTCTTTAATATTAGAACCATATTCTGCTAAATGAAGCAATATACAGGGTTTTTTCTTCTTCCAGAGATTGGTCTTTGGAGATTTAAAAAAGATATTGGCAGTCATTACAATGCAGACTTGCTACCTTATTTATGAAATGGAAGGTAACTCCTTAGTTTTGATAAATGCAAAGAATAAATGCTGATTTAATTGAAATCACACCACTCCTTTAGCTGCTTGGGTAGAAGTCTGTGAAACCTTAAGTTTAAATAGTATATATTTGGTAAAATAGATAGCTAGTGGGAAGCAGCCGCATAGCACAGGGAGATCAGCACAGTGCTTTGTGACCGCCTAGAGGGGTGGGATAGGGAGGGTGGGAGGGAGATGCAAGGGGGTGTACGTACATGGGGATATATGTATATGTATACCTGATTCACTTTGTTATAAAGCAGAAACTAACACACCATTGTAAAGCAATTATACTCCAATAAAGATGTTAAGAAAAAATAAAGCATTGTTTCCCATTAAAAAAATAAATAAAATAAATAGTATATATTTTGGCTGGCTTCCTAATGAGAGTTTGACTGCTATTCAGTAATCATTTGAATCCTGGGTCTTCACTGGAGTCCAGAATGTTGTTAGAACAAAGGTATGTAGGGAACTATTTATGACAGAGAGAAAGTACCTAGAATAGTTTCCAGGTTGCACAAGAGGCATACATGCAGTGTGTTTATTTATTTATTTTTAATTATAGTTTTACTTTAGCTATGACATATTTACAAAGGTATTTCAAGATGGAACATGTTTTAATGTCATACATTTGTTTCAAGCTGGAGACATGACTACAAACAAGATATACGGTTGTTCAGCATTTATTTCATTAACCTATTTTATAGTTGATTATGTAATTTTGTTTCCTTCAAATGTGCTTCTTTTTTTTGGTAACAGTTTAATGTGGAGTAGAAACTTAAGTAGCTTAATATAAGAGAATCAAGGCTAAAAATTATGGTAGCTTAGTTCCTCTTTCAAAGACAATATAATGTCTAGAAAATAGGATGGTATTTTTCTCCACTTGGAATAATATTCAGACTAAATCCTGAAAACAAATTTATAAATAAATTTGACAAGTACTTTTAATGTCAACTATAAAATGTAGGTGGGGAAACAATCTCAGAATTCTTCCCTACTCTTACTCACGAAAGTATTTACCGAAAGTCTTAAGGGCGAAGGTGAGAGTGCATGCATGTCAAGTTGAGATGTTCCTGTCCGCAGGGAATTAAGAACATGGTGAAGGAGCAGTGGGCAAGGCTGTGGAGGGAGTGCTTTTGGTATTCACAACTAAATCCTGAGCGAGTGATACTGTCCCTGCAGTAGCTTTAATTAATCCTTCCCTTTTTCTGCATCCCCTTCCCACCTCTTGCCTTATCCCTAATTGCTGTGGCTCCCCAGTTAGAACGGAACTAGTCGCAAGCCTTGATTAAAAAGGGACTATCAGATCATAGTTTCTATTCAAGAAAGCCTAGCTAGACACCTGCTTTTTTATTTAGAAGAGGAGAGCCTTGTATCCTAAGAAACAAAAATCTGGAAAAAACAGGAAAGCAAGTCAAGATACTCTCCTTCAGAGAACTTGTAACACCTTCTCATTGTGTATATTTGCCTTCTGTGGCCTATAGTCTGTGGCCTTTATGGTCTTCAGCTGGGACAGTTAAAATACTAGCCATGGCTGGGGGATGCTGGAGAGGAGATGCTTGTCTGTTATAGTGATAGTCTTCCAAAATGAGAAGTTTGGACTAGAACAGTCATGGGGTTATATCTAATGTTCCTTTCTTGAAATGCAACCCACCCGTGCTTCAGGCCATAGGCCTAGCAATTTAGAGAACATACAGTGTACTCTTTGTCGGCTGGGCAGGAAATCCAATGACTGTCACAAGAGCCTAGGGAACTCATAGCCGCTAGCTATGGGAAGCTGTAAAGGGCTTTTGATGCCACATTGACTTAAAGTCTCAGAGTTCATACGGGGTAGTTCTACAAGAAAAGATTGAATTAGAAAGCAGCCCCAGAATAAAGCGAGTATGGATTAGAGAGGCTCCAAGTTATTATTATTTATTACCCTCAATCTTAGTGAGGCATCATTTTTTAAAACTAGTTACGAATAATATTGTTCAATATATTGCATTTAGCTTTTGAAGTAAAGGGTGTATTTTAAAGATGATAATGAAGTAAATTCACAATTCTGAGCTAGAACATTAGCACCTTGAGGGCAGGAACCCTGCATCTTCTGGGTTTGTGATGCATCTCCACAATCTAGCGCATAACTCAGCATTTAAGAGGCACTTAGTAAACGTTTGTTAAATAGTATTCTAGGCATAAAAGCATTTCTCTTATTACTACTACTAGTCTTAGTTGAATGATGTTTTAGCAGAGGTTTTCCAAGGTTTCCACTAAAGTAACCCAAATAGCAGACACACTTCCACTAACAGATATCAAGGATATTAGGTTTTCATATAGACAAACACTGAGAAGCAGTTAGGTGACTTCTGCTGCCTCACACGTGGCATTCTTCGTGAAGCACACAATGGATAGGGGAGATTCAACCAAAAATAGGAAAGTAGCATGTAAGAACCAGGAAGGTATGGAGTAGGTATTTTAATTTATTTAGAATATTGAACTGGGACTTCATTTCCCCCCCAAAACAGAACAAACCTTCAGTCTGAGCTCATGCTTGCAGCATATAGGAGCTATAGGAGGCTGAGTATTCTGGGAAATAAAACTCACAAATAGTGGCAGGTAATCAAGCCACACTACACCTTAACTGACCCTACCACACAATCAGGGAGCTGAACTCTGAGGAGTTTGTCCCCTGAGATGAAAATATTTAGGCAAGAATGGACTCACCAAGAGGCACAGTAAACAAGGAAGTAGAGCAGTAAATTTAGGGAAACTGGAAAAAGAAGGTTTGTATATTCTGGACTATTCCCTCTGTCCTCTCCCTCAGTAAGTCTTCATGATCTTCCAATATTAAAGTTGTCTGTATCTAGGAGTCCTGGCCCAAACGGCTTCTGCCTCTCCTTTCCTCTGTCTGTTACTTTCTTCCTCACAGTGAATATTATTACATTTAAAATGTAGGGCGTCTATCAAATTCATTTTTCATCTAACAGATATTTATTGTATGTGTTTTTTGTACTAGGAAGTGTTCCCAGGCACTAGTGATAACAGCAGTGAACAGATAAAAAAATCTCTCCCTCGTAGTGCTTACATTCTAGTGAACATGCTACAGGATTGTAGCTAGTTCTCACAAAGACTTCTTGACAGATCTTAACCCTCGAGATTCTTGACAGTCATGAAAGGTCCAAGAGGGAAAGTGACTTACTAGATTCTTTCCAAGAGTAGCTTCTGTATTCAACCTTGAGAGAAAGAGAATCAGTCAGCCACCTATTTCCCAGGTTAGCTTTAAAAAAATTAAGATATTCTTATCTATGAATTTTGTTTAGGTATTGATTTCTTAGCCAGTGTGGGGAAAAGAATAGAAACATTGCAGTTTTTGAAATCCTCTGTTTTCAAAACTTATGTTTTCACTGGACTGTTGAGTTGTTTTCTCCCCCATAATCTGATTCTATATATTGACTGCAAAATAATTATTTAAAAAGTATATTTCTGCTCTTTACTAAGATACTACATTTCTTTGCTACCAGTATAACAGACTTTGTTTTCAAGCAAGAGTCATTTCATTTTTGAAGTATTTTTATTTGTGATAATGATTAGACGTAGTTTCTAAGAATCACCTATCCATAACCATTTTTGATCATTAATATTAATTTAATTAACATTTAATAAGTATCTATCCCCTGCCAAGTGCATGGGGGGTTATACAGAGAAGAATAAAACATAGCCTCTAACTTTCAAGAACTTTGGCACTGAGTTTTGTTTTGTTTTGAAGACTTGTTTTCTTTCTTTCTTTCTTTCTTTGTTTTTTTCTTTCCTCCCTCCCTACCTTCCTTCCTTCCTTCCTTCCTTCCTTCCTTCCTTCCCTTTCTTCTCTTTCTTTCTTTCTTTCTTCTTTCTTTTAAATTTTTAGCTGCACTCCACAGCATGTGGGATCTTAGTTCTCCAACCAGGGATCATACCTACACCTGCTGCATTGGAAGGCAGTGTTAACCACTGGACCGCCAGGGAAGTCCCTGGCACTGAGTTTTAAAATACCTTTTAACGTGTACCATATGTTATTTAAAAGTTGTTTTATATTCTTCTATATCATCAAAACAAATTCCTATCACTTTAAGCAAGTTTTTTTATCCTTTTGAGAGACAGTTTACTGGGTAGATTCTTCTTTCAACTCTTCATTTCTAAAACTTAGTACCTATGGACAATTACCACAGATACATGCTTAAAACCAAAATGAGAACAAAGGTTGATAAGATATAGAAAAGTTGAGTAGAGAAAAATAGTACTTGAAAATGTAGATATCAAACATAGAAATTAGTGGGTTCTTAAAAAAGAAGTAAAAGTGGAAGAGTTGATTTTAAAAGACTGTAGCGCTTCTCTTAAACACTCATTTCTATATTACTCTTTGGTGGATGATTAGTAAATATACCAGCTTCTAAAAGACCCAAACCATTTTATTTCCCATTTCTACTCTGTGTAGCGCCAAGTGATAGTAATTACATATAATTATTACTGAATGGTATTAATAATAACCAGATTCTTAACCCATACAATTTGTTTTATATAAATAGAAAAGTAATTATATTTATATACATAATGATATATTTTTAGATATATTGGTAATCATATTTTTAAAACATGTAAGTTAAAATATAATTAGAAAAAAAGAAATGTTGTAATAATAAACTGATAAGAATATTCATTTAATTCTCCACAATTACGTATCAGAGTATATGAAGCAATCTTTTGGTTATTTTGTACATTTCAGTAGCTTGACCATTTATATTTAAGCATCAAGCTGAGAAATATATCTTGAATCATTTTAAAATTAAGATAGTATTGTTGCTGGCCCTAAGGCATTCCTTCTTGCCTTAATTATGCTGTTTGTAGTATTTTCAAATCTATTTCTCTCTCTCTCTTTTTTTTTTTTTTACAATTTTTTCACTTTGTATTTTGGGGACTTCATTTTTTTTTTTAACATCTTTATTGGAGTATAATTGCTTTACAACGTTATGTTAGTTTCTGATGTATAACAAAGTGAATCAGCTATATGTATACATATATCCCCATATCCCCTCCCTCAAATCTATTTCTACTCAGCTTTCTTCCTTCCTCCTTCACTCGTATGATGAATACATTATAGAAGGAGACTTACCGAATTCCTTCTTACTTGACGACAGTTTAGGAAACTGTTTATAATCTTGACATCTAAGTGATACCATGCAGAATTTGTCTTTCTGTGGCTTATTTCACTTAGCATAATGCCTGCCAGGTTCATGCATGTTGTTGTCTTAATCTAACTTTCTTTTTAATGACTCAAATCAACAGAGAATAGACTGGTGGTTGCCAGGGGCTGGTGGATGGGGAAGAAGAGGAGAGTTTGGTAAAAGGGTACAAATTTTCGGTTAAAAGATGAATAAGGTCTGAGGATCTAATGTATAACATGGTGACTGTGGTTGATATGTGTTATATAATTGAAATTGCCAAGAGAGCAGAATCAAAGTGTTATCGCCAAAACGGAAAAAAAAGGCAAATATGTGAGGTGATGGATATGTTTGTTGATTAACTCAGTTGTGGGAATTCTTTCACAATGTATACATATATCAAATCATCATGTTGTGGACTTTAAATGTATTATAATTTTATTGGTCAGTCATACCTCAATAAAGCTGGAAATAAAAGAATGACTAAATTTTGAAATTTTTTAACAGGTTATATCAATCAGTGAAAATTCTCTATTCCTTCGGCATCTTTGTGACATATTCAATTCAGTTCTATGTTCCAGCAGAGATAATTATCCCTGTGATCACATCCAAATTTCAAGCTAAATGGAAGCAAATCTGTGAATTTGCTATAAGGTCCTTCTTGGTTACTATTACTTGTAAGTATCACTGCATATTTGTAGCATAATGATTTTTATTGTTGAATTTCTTATAATGAAGCTACTTAAAAGTATTTTTTTAATATTTTTAAAACAATTTTGTTCACCTAGCTGGGATACATTTTGGTTT
The DNA here is from genome assembly GCF_039906515.1 of Pseudorca crassidens. Taxonomy (NCBI): domain Eukaryota; kingdom Metazoa; phylum Chordata; class Mammalia; order Artiodactyla; family Delphinidae; genus Pseudorca; species Pseudorca crassidens. The sequence continues at coordinate 69,878,871 of NC_090304.1, read as the reverse complement.
AAAATTCTGTTATTCTATATCTATAGAAGAAAAACACAAACTAGCTCCTATCACACTTAAAACAACTAATGAACTTACTATTTTGGAAATGACCTCACTCATGATTGAAATATAAGTATATTTAAATCATATGCATAAAAGACCCCTTATATTGTTGATACACATTTTACTTTGGTTTTCTAGTTTTCCTCAACTTTTTTGTATCTGTTAACTTTTGTATATTTAACATTTTAACTCTCCATGTCTACCTATACAAATGGGTTTTTTTCTGTTTTGGTCTTTAATAATTTCAGTGGCTTATTTTACTTGTTATTTGAAGGAGTGTGTATAATCTTTTATTAAAGTTTCACATTGTAGAATGCCTCCACAAGGTAGAATTAAGGATGGAGGCTCGTGGAGAGGGAGCTTGAGTTTGGGATAGTGGAGAGAGTATGAGTTTTACAGTTACACTGAACTGACGGTTCAAACTCAGGCCTCCCACTCACTTGCTGGTGTCTTTAGGTAAGTTACAAACCACCTTTGAGTCCTGCTTTCCTCCACTGTGAAATGAAGATAAGACATTTAAAAATATTAACAAAGTAGTTAGAAATAATTGTTTTATTGCCACCACTTTTACGATAATCTCAAATAGAAAGATGACTGCAACACTGAACTAACGGGATTGCTTAGAATGATACCAGAGACCAGATTACTGGGGATTTTGGGGAACAAGCGGCTTTGGAAATTCTATAGAAGATGTGAATAACCATCTTGGCCCACTCAAGGTTAGAGAATGGTAGAACTAGAAATTCTGGGCAACTCTGTCAATTACATTGAGCAGCTTGGGGTGGAGCTTATGCCTAGATTTAAAGAATTGGGTGTATTACATTGTGTTCAAAGAAAAAGCAAAACTGGGAAAATTAGATAAAACTTATTTTTCAAAGTAATCACTTAAATGAAATAAGTAAACTAAGAAGGGAAATCACATTGAGGAATGACGTCAATAAGCCCATACTTTGACGACTAATGAAACATTCAGGAGGAAAAAGTTACTTTAAAACATTTTGGAATATTTTTTACACATTGCTTTTATTGACATTTTGACAACTACTAAATACAAAGACTTATTTCAGTCAAAGTCCTTTTATCAGTAGATGTAAGACCGTTCTATTCTGATAGTATGTCTCCTTTTAGAGTTAGTTACTGAATTTTAATAACTTCATCCGTTTCTGCACATGGGCTGCTGTCGTTATGTTGAGCTGCCTGTCTGCTGAGGTACAGACCATACTGCACATCTGTTACCAGGGTTTATTCCCAGAAGCCAGGGCTTTTCCTCAGGAGCTGAGTTCATGTCACAGAGGATTGCAGCTTCTTCTTTGCTGCTTCTTTCTTTTAGTTAAAAGTAGGTAAACCTACTTAACCATATATGAGGGTTATATTTACAGCATACTTTGAACAAAGAGAACACAGAGCGTGCCACATTCTGTCCTACTTCACTGAAACACATCACTGGACACTGAGCTTCATTTACGTCTTTGGCCCATCCTTCCAAATTAAAGTAAAAGCCAAGTGATATTCATGACGGGACTGTTTTGAATCTGTTCTCCAAAGCACTTGATAAGACTCTGGGTCAGGCTCTTTATTGATGAATGCGTGGAGAGCTGATGGGACCTTGTCATATCTGTAGAGCAGGCAGTGCAGCACTAGCAATGAGAGTGGAGGCTCAGCTGGGTTTGCATGTTTCAGCGTTCCATAATCCCTTCCAAGTACTGAATCCACGTTTACAGGATGGGTCTTCAAAGTAGTGGGCTCATCAGCTTGGGTTATACTGGTTATGTCCAAGTCTCCATTTAGTATTTGAATCACTGTTTCACAGTATCTTCTTGGTGGAACTCAGAAGCTTGAAAGGATGGGTCAGACTCTTCCTGCATGTTCCCTGTAGGCACTTACCTGCTAGATAGGCATTGCACAGGTGAGGGAGAAGGGTGGATAGAAACTGGCCAGAGGCCACCTTGGACTACAAGAAATGCCTTTTATTTTAAAAGCAGACCTGTAGAAAAAGCTGTTAAATTTTGATTTGACACGAGTATTTTGATTCCCTGTTTGAATTGAACCTGCAAAATATGTTAAATACTGCTTATTTCTGTTATTGTCCAATTCATTGATCCTTCTACTATTTCTAATTTGAAAAGCCCTTGGATCTGAGAGTGTGCTTTCTACTTTTAGTAAACTATGACGACATAAAGCATAAATCTTTGGTAGTTTGTAGAATACTAAGAAGACATACTAAAATCCTTCATTTAAGTTAGTTGTCACTGCAGATGAGAAAAAGTACCATTCTGTACCCTAATATTCTATCTTAAGAGCCAGTAGGTATATGGAGAGGACCATTCACTCTTTGTGTAATTAAAATTTATGTGCTAGAGTGTTTCTCACAGTTTTGTTGTTGATGTTACAATATCAAGCATTTTATTTTATTTTCTGATATATCTGCTTTCACCATTTAGATGCAAAAAAATGGACCTAAATAGGCTTCTTTTTCATGTTAGAGGAAACTTTGTACCTTAAGGATACATTCTTTTTCTCTATAATATAGTTTTGGGAAATACTGGATAAGCTTAATTAGTACTTAATAGATATATTCATAACAACTGTCTGTAAATGACATGGGGCAACCTATTTATAGTAATCCTATAGCGAATATTTGTAATGCATAAACTATCCTTATCCCAAACTTTCCTTTGACTTACTGTTTTTGTGATTTTTGAGTTCTTCTATGTTGGATTTGCCTAAAGTGTATATATTTCTCTTCCTTGTCTGACTAATAACATTATCAAATAACGTTTCAAGCCATTTTTTACTTGCAGATATCTAATGGTTATATAACATTGAAAGAATGACTTTAATCAATAAATTTCATGATTTAAAAGTGTTTGATAGGGCTTCCCTGGTGGCGCAGTGGTTGAGAGTCTGCCTGCCGATGCAGGGGACACGGGTTCATGCTCCGGTCTGGGAAGATCCCACATGCCGCGGAGTGGCTAGGCCCGTGAGCCATGGCCACTGAGCCTGCGCGTCCGGAGCCTGTGCTCCGCAACGGGAGAGGCCACAAGAGTGAGAGGCCCGTGTACCACCAAAAAAAAAAAAAATTAAAAGTGTTTGATAAGTGGAATTTTAGTCTGAATGCGTAAATTCTAAAATACTATAGTGTTCCTCCGCATGGTTTTCCAACATTTCACTTGATTTACTAGTAACATATTGGATTATCGGAAGACACTAATGATGAAAAATAGGTTCCATTCTTCAGATGGCAAGGTTGTAGTCATGTTTGTATGGTTGTCCTTTTAAATACTGCCACCTACTATAAGTAGGTGAAGCATGTTTCCACAAAATGGATATAGTCAATGAATTTTAAAAGGTTCTGATTGTGTTTGACAGTTATACTTTATAGTTCCCTTGAGAGAAATGTTAAAAGGGTGTAGCACGCATCCATTAAACGGGTCCACTTTACAAAGTATTTCTAGTTTAGAGTTCCAACTTCTTCAAATTCAGTTGTTTTACTTAGGAAGGTTTCTTGTACTTCAGCCTTGTAGGTGTGCAGCTAGATTTATGATCTCAAAATAATTTTTAGGGTTTTAGCTTTTGTAATAATGTAAATAAAAAGTGGTAAATAATTGTGGTTCTAAGAAATGTGGTGTTTCCAAATTAATCCCACATCCTCCTGAAAAACATCGAGGGCCACAAAGAGAATAGGGGAGGGGAGAAAACCATAAACTGAAAATTAAGAAGCAAAGAAGCCAGTAGACTGCAAACTCAAGACTTAATTACAAAGAGCATGAATTAAATTGTACATATACCACAGAAAGTTCAGTAAGAGACAAAGACAGAGAAAAAAGAAAAGCAAAAGGAGGTAAACTTAGAAATAAAAGAGGGATAACAAAGATTGGAGAGAAAACTGATACCTTTTGAAGACAAGTAAAGAAAGCCAACACATACATAATTAGAGTCCTCACAGCTGGAACTGTGGTTACGTAGTCACCTCTGGTGGCAGTAGTGATATAGTTGTCACAGCTTTCATGTGAGCAAACTCAGCTGTTATTTCTGATGGCAGCTCCAACCCTCAACAGATCATTCAATGAACCATCTAAGGACAATTTGGAGAAAGAATATGAGTCTTTTTAAAAAAACTTATTTATTTTATTTTTGGCTGCGTTGGGTCTTCGTTGCTGTGCGCGGGCTTTCTCTAGTTGCAGCGAGCGGGGGCTACTCTTCGTTTCAGTGCGCGGGCTTCTCATTGCGGTGGTTTCTCTTGTCGTGGAGCACAGGCTCTAGGCACGTGGGCTTCAGAAGTTGTGGCACGCGGGCTTCAGTAGTTGTGGCACGCGGGCTCTAGAGCGCAGGGTCAGTAGTTGTGGCGCACGGGCTTAGTTGCTCCGCGGCATGTGGGATCTTCCCGGACCAGGGCTGGAACCCATGTCCCCTGCACTGGCAAGTGGATTCTTAACCACTGAGCCACCAGGGAAGTCCCAAATATAAGTCTTGATTTTTGCAAACCTTCTGTCGGTATTTGGTAAGATAAAGATAAAGATCAAGAAAGTTCCAGATCAAAACTTGCAGAAGACTTGATGGTAGCTTGGACTAAAATCCTGTTGACAATAATGGTACATTATTTGTTTTTAACTTTTCATTTTGAAATCACTTAGAAAAGTTGTAAAAGAAAGTAGAATTACCATAAGCCCTTTACTCAATTTCCTCTAATGTTATCAGCTTACATACCACAGTATAGTTAAGGAAATTAACATTAATACACTGCTGTTAACTAATCGACCTTATTTTGATTTTGCTAGTTTTCCCACTGATACCCTTTTTCTGATCAAGGAGCCAATCCAAGGTCCCACGTGAATTTAGTTGTCATGTCTACTTAGTCTCCTCCAGTCTTGACAGTTATCTTTTTTTATCTTTCTTTATTTACCTTGATATCTTTGAAGTGTCAGTAATTTTGCAGAATTTCCTTCAGTGTAGATTTGTGTGATGCTTTCTTATGATTAGGTTGAAGTTAGGCATTTTTAACAAGAGTGCCACAGGTGATGCTTTGCACTTCTCAGTACATCACATCGTGGCATCAGTATTTCTTATTACTGGTGATGTTAACGTTGATCACTTGGTTAAGGTGGTGTCTGTCAGATATCTCCACTGTAAAGGTACTCTTTTTCCCTTTATAATTGATAAATATCTTGTAGAGAGATATCCTGTTCTCATACAGTTTTAGCATCCTTCAGCGACTTTTCCTGCAACAGTTATTACCGTGGTGTTTGCTTAATAATGATTTTCTATTTCCATTGTTTCTTCTATTTTGGTTAATTGGAATTCTAATGTAAGGAATAGCTATCTCTTCTCTCTCATTTATTTAATGATTTATTTATATCACACCACCCCAGGTTTTGTGCTTTATAGAATGAGCTATATGGCAGAGTAATGAAAATACATTCTTCACCCAGAACTTCATAGCAAAAATTAAAAGTCGTTTATGTAAGAAACTCTGTTGATAAGTCAAAGTCCGAGAAATATCACTCACTGTTTTGGTTTCTCTCTTTGTTTTCTTTTTTAGCTCAGAACAGAATGTGACAGATTCTCCCACAAGCAATAGTTTAGTAGTGCCTACTTGCATCAATTAATTTTAATGTAGTGAATGTATCTACAGTTAGTGTTCATATAAGTATTAAATATTTACATAAGGAAAATTTGTATTTTCAATTTTCTAGGTGCTGGAGCGATTCTGATTCCTCGTTTAGACATTGTGATTTCCTTCGTCGGAGCTGTGAGCAGCAGCACATTGGCCTTGATCCTGCCGCCTCTGGTTGAAATTCTTACATTTTCTAAGGAGCACTACAGTATATGGATGATCCTGAAAAATATTTCTATCGCGTTCACTGGAGTTGTTGGTTTCTTGTTAGGTGCATATGTGACTGTTGAAGAAATTATTTATCCTACTGTCAAAGTTTTCGCTGGCACTCCACAAAGTTCCTCTTTAAATTTGAATTCGACATGCATTACATCTGGTTTGAAATAGTAGAAGCAGAATAATGAGTCTCAAGTCTGAAAATGTTGAAAATAAGAACATTGGAACACATTGCCATACACTTAAAAACCGTTTTCTTTCGGCACAACGTTGATATTTTGGCAATAAATTATAATTCTTTACCAATACTGATAAACTACGACAGATTTGTGGTTTTACGTATTAGCAGCAATTTCAAAAATTTTAGTTCTGAAAATTGAAAAAATTAAAATGTTAAAAAAATTAAAGAATGAAAATGCTTCTGTTATTCTTCTCTCAATCAAATACTTTAACTAGGATTCTCTCTTTTACCTCCATGCTACTCTGTTGCCACCCAGTTGAGGAGAGAACAGGGTTTCAACAATAAGAGAATGAAAGAAGTATAGGTGACTAAAATCTGACCATCCCAATAATTTTAAAGTATACTTTGTATATGATGTAGAAATATCTCGATTATGTTTTTATTAGAGAGCCAAATACTTACGTTTTCCCCGTGGAAGTTTAGAAAACTCTCATTAGCCATAATGTAAGAATCAGAAAATCCCCCAAACCAGAATTATTTTGACACTATTCTTTAATGGTAGCTGATCTTCATACTGAAAACCAAAAGGCACTGTGCAAGATTCTGACTTAGTGTTTCAACCAAATTTGAGAGACTTTAAAAGTTATCCAATACATATTCCCTTGTTTTTTTTACCTGAGGAAATGAATAGCCAGGATGGCTAAGTAACTTGGTCAAGACCACTCAGCCTTGAGATGAAGAGAACCTGATCTTTTGATTCCCAGTCCAGGATTTTTTATCTTTCACTTCACATCCTAGAAAAAGAATCAATTATGTTGTTTAACTTTAGTATTAAGTCTGTTTAATTATATTTCAGTATTTTGTAAGTCATGATCTTTGACAAGTATATGTGACCTGAGCAGAAAGTCAGGGAACTCTAAAAAGCCTGCACTATGGCCATGTAAGCCTCAACATGGGAAAGAAGCAATGCTTTTTAAACAGAATAGAAATGCTTGCTGGTTTAACTGCTGGATGGTAGAAGGTGCCCAGCTGTCCTATGTGTGGATTCAGCTCTCCTTATTGTTTGTTTCTTTCTAGGTTTGTAGGCACTATCTTTCCTAATGGCAAAAAATAGAGATCTGACACAATACAGGACTTGTGTACTCTTTTCGGCCTCATGGCTTTCCTTATCATAGCCTTCCATTGATCTGAATGGGCAGAATAAGAGAAAGATTCAGGCCTAGGAAAAAATCAAGACAATAATAAACTCTGCTAGATACTGAGACACTCCAGGCTTCTTCCAGAGAAATACCTTTTATTCCTCCATATTCTTCAAGCCCAGTTATTAACCAAAACAAAGAATCTCAGTGGGCATGGAATATGAAAATGGTTAAGTTTAAAACTAAGAATCTTGATATATTTTTTTTAATTCATACTTTAAAATTCATCGAACTTTTTAGTCAGGTTGGTGATACTCTAATTTGTAATACTGTAAGATATCACCAAGATCACAGTAGTGTATATATTCTGTATTTTTATATGTAAATGTTACCTCGAGTATTTTTTTGCTTACATCATTGAGTCATCAAGTATAATCCAAAGATATATCAGAAGCTTTATTTTGGTACAGATTCTTAAGAATCAAAACTTTTTAAAAAACATTTGCATTGAGAATCACCAATAATTGTGACACTTTTATGTCAAATCTGTTATGTTGAACCTTTAGTCACGGGAGAATGCGGAAGAAGTTATAGGCAAAGTAATTGTCATTGAAACTAATGTTATATAATCTTGAATCTAAGAGTAAATTAGGTGTTTTTTAATGTATAACTTGGTATAATATGACTTGAAGACTATTATTTAATAGAAAGCACTATTAGGTTTTTGTCAGCTGTCTTCAGATAGTATTTCTAGTCTATGTGTGATATTTTATTTTTATACTTTCGCCTTTGTTTATTTTCCTTATGGAATTTATCACATTTAATGAAATTTCAAATAGCTGATAATAGTAATATATAAATTTTAAATTCAATGAACAAATGTTGAGTACATTATCAACCAGGCTTCCTTAAGCAATGAGTGCTGACTCGACATACAGTACTCAATTCACTAAATTATCAGTACTTTAAATACAAGAGAAAAGTTGAAATGCAGAAAGGAAGAGGGGCTAAGAAGGGAGAGAGCGGTTTTAATTCTTAACAAGAAATACTATTTAGATGTATAAATGCACTCTTACTTAAGGATTTTTAATGATGTGTTTTATTTGCAAAAAATCAAGCAGTATTTTTCCTCTGAAAATTTAGTTTTAATGAGTCACAACATTTTCTAAGATGCTTGGAGAAGATATTTTGATTAAACCAGCTGTTGATTTTACTTTGGGACCTGGAAAAATGAGAGTGATTGCACCTGTCAAATTTTGTATCCAGTATCTTTGGTCCATTACATTATTGCTTAAATGACTTCAGCATTTCATCTGCCACCACAGTAAAGCATCCTCTTCTCTGAAAGCTAATCAGGTGCCTACGAGCCTTTTCTACTAGTGGAGTCGGGGGAGTGGGGGAAGGAAAGCTGTATTCACCTCTGATGACCTCTGAGCTAAGTCAGTCATCACTGTTCCCTTACAGCCAAAAGGGTTTCACCAGTTTCAGAGTCAACTTGTCAAAACAGTGGCTTTCAGACTTTTTTATTTTTTATCAGAGTATTTTCTTGTCCCGCCATGGCCAGATTTCTCCACAACTGAAGACCTAGTTTTTTCTTAGTTAAAGACAAATTTGTATGATGTTACCAAATGAAAAAAAGCACTGTGTTAGCAAGTGCTACATTATGTTTTAATTCTGTCCTCTCTGGATTCTCCTCTATTAAAACAATTTCTGCCTTTTGCCTATGTAATGCAATTAACATTTTTGTAAGCATTTTATGCAACGTGCATGTTGTAAATGTCCTAACGTGGGGTGATTTCATTCACTGTTTTCATAGTAGTTACAGAAAAGCTCTCTAACTGTAAAGTACTATACAAATATTAATTGACGTCCTACATTAGTGTCCAGCTGTGGACATGCTTACTGTAGCTTCCCCGTGGCATCTTCTGGGACTGACATGCCAGAGATGGCAGTACAGCAGCTTAGTACTGCATTTGTTTACTAAAAGTATATACCCACTCCTTTCTTCATTTGAAAGGGAGAGGATACATAATAGAGCTAATGGAAATAACAAATAAAATTATGTAAGTGATACCAGTGGCTCAATGAATAAGTTCTGTTGAGAAAATAATTTGGTAAAAATATAGACCATTGATACTATAAAGTGAGTTTTTAAAAAATGAGTCTTTTAATCTTTTTGGCTCAACTAGCTCCCCTTCATAAGAAAATTTGAGAGACTTTGATCTAAAAGTCATAACAAGATACTTCTTAATACTAAATGGCTGACTGTAATAGCTAACACTTTGGCAGTATGATTAACCTTAATTAATCTTATTTATGCCACTAGTGCTCACTAGGCTAAACACCTTTCTGAAAGTGGTTGGTTTTGACCTAGGGGATAAGAAAACATGCTTTAGAAATGCTGTTTATTGTCCTATGATAAAATGAAGTGACAGATCACTCTCATTCTTAAAATTTTATATCAAGTTTACCTAGTTCTTATGTATACACATACACACACTCCAGTAGTCTGTGGAGTTAGATACTAATTTGCCATTTAAATTGGATCCAGGAAGGTGATGTGTTGAAAGATTACTCTGAAGATTATTCCATTAGTTTTCTTGATGAGAAATAGGAAAATATGTGTTTATACCGTGAATAAATTAAGCTATGGATTTTGGTTTTTCAAAATGATGTTTGTTTGAATGAAAACTAAATATCAGTGCACTTGAGTTAATTCTTTCTCTTTTAACTTATTTTTCTTTATAATATGAAAAAATGTCTTAAAGTACTGTAACTTCTGAATTTTCAATAAAATATTATTTTGCTTGCAAATACCTTTTTAAATAAATTTTTCTTTTATAAGGTTAAATGACATTGAAAAAGTCATAAACTGGAAAAGGCACTAGTATATTCTCATAATAACATTTTAATAAGTCTTTGCGGTTAATTCCTTGTCATGTGACCCTCAATCTTGGAAGCTGATATTATGCACCTCTGGGATTTAAGAGCAGAAGTTGACTAAAAATGAAAGGTCATACTCAAAACCATGACCAGAACTTCCTTCAGAGTGAATGCAGGGAGGGCAGTCTGCAGATGCTGCATCCATGAGGTCATTTACCACTCTCTTAAGGTCAAGAATATGTACCAGTCCCACTAATATATTTTGCTTGCATTATGCCAACCCCAAGTCAGAGACCATAAAGGTATTTACACTTTTACATCAATAATTCTGCTCTTTGAACTTAATTAAAGGACATACTATAGTTCATCAGAAGAGAAAGACCCTATACCTAAAGGTGCATTGGCAACATTATGTTTAATAGTGAAAAACTGAAAACAACCTAAATGTTCAACAATAAGGAAATCATAAATTCTGATATCTTAGCCTAGCATACAATGGGGATCATATTAATTATACTAATGTTATATTGAAGATTAGTAATTTGATAAAGAATAAATACATACAATTCATTTTTAACTGCAGCTGTGTAAAAATATGCTTTTGGACCAAGAAAGGAGGATTGGCAGAAAGTGGAACCATAGTGGTAGGAGAAAGAGATGGGTTTTACTGTTTTTAAGTGACTAGTTAAAGGAAGGCTGTGAGAGAAAAAGAAAGAAGATTTTGAGAGAGGAACAAGGAGTTTATAAAGCTTTAGTAGTAGTAGTACATGTTCTTGTCAAGCAACAGAAGGAACATAAAGACCAAAAAAAAAAAAAAAACACAATAAAAACAGCCAAACAAAAAAATACAGAGTGGGGATAGGACTGGGTACATAACATACAGGTATAAATGCAATGAAATACCCTGTGGAATACTTGCTGGAGGAGAAAAATTAAATATGGCCACCTTATAAAATTAGTTTTTTTTTAATGTAAAATGTTTAGTGTTTGTTCTTAACAGATACACACTTTATCTCAAAATTTTGCATATACATTTATGGGGTTCACATTTCAAGGGGTCCACAGACCCCAGGGGAAAGAATTCTTAGAAAAGGTACATCAGTTTTTGAAGAACAGGTTTGGTTCAGAGTTCCCCTATGGAGACAGATTTGTTTGAAGGCTTAAATGGTATGAAGGTCTTTGATCTTCACTGTTAACCTGGTGCCATGAAGCACAGGACCACCTGTACGAGAAAATAGAATGCTTCTCACATGAAAGTTAATACATTCATCTTGCCAAGGAATTAGGGAGTAACTTCCCCATCCTCCATCCTGGATCTAGATCCGGGCTACAGGATGAGGGCTGGACACTGACCACCCAGCCTGCACTGAGTGGAGAGGAAAGGTATGCTCGGTGTGGATCAAGGCTGAGCAGGTCTTCAGTAGAACAAGAAAGTGAACAAAAAATGGGCAGTGCAGAAGCAAGTGCCTTCAGATCATGGACCTACAGTGCCTTACATACTGCTGTAGCTCCAGTACCTAACAATACTCCACGAGGGCACAGACTAGGTGCTACAGACTCCCCTGCTGTAAATCTTCTCTCCTTCCCCAACCTCAGCTGTGCAAATATCAAGGGCCTCACTCACTCCCTGCCTCAGCCTCCAAATTACACCAAATTGCCGGTTGCACCACAAACACACCATACACCATCTGGTTTTCATCTGCATGACTTCATCATGTCTTCGTGCTGAAACTACTTCCTTCTACTCCCTCCCCCATTGTTTCCTGGCCAATCCTTGGTTATTGTTAAGATTCAGTTTAGGCATGCCTTCTACCAGGAAGCCTTCCATCTAGCCTCTCCCCCAGCCAGAACGAGTTGTGTACTCCTTCCTTCACACTAGCAAATGACCTTGGGTTCATTAACCCACTTTCCACACTGTGGTAATTCATTTTCTGTGTCCATCTCTCTATTAAATTGGGAGTTCTACAAGCATACCGTGTGTGTGTGTGTGTGTGTGTGTGTGTGTGTGTGTGTGTGTATAGATACATATATTCATTTTTTGGTTCCCTCTCTGTCTGTCCTCCCCTAGAGAATATAAGTTCCATGAAGGAGGCAATTTTGTCATTTGTGTTCCCTACTGAATATCCAGTGCCTAGAAGAGTGTCGGTCACATTGGAGAAGCTCAAAAAATATTTGTGGGATGAATGAATGAAATGACAAAAATAACAAGGAAAAACCCATATTAGAGTTCTGGCACTTAATAAAATCTTCAGGTGCAGGGGCCAAGTCAAGCTTTTTGTACTGGCCCCTCCAACCCCGTGTCTATTTATTGAATGACTGTGGCCGACGACACTCTTTTCCCACTTTGTATGTGAGCTCAGCCAGCTACAGAACTATAAAGCACTCAAGTCTGAGTCTCTTATAGAAAATCCTATGAAATAGTCAAGCCTTAAGAACATATTCAGGAGATTCTGAGAATGGATGTGAAGTCTATAAGTAGGAAAAGATTGAAAATCCTTCTTCGCAATCCTTTATGTCTTCATGTTTTATACAAGCAGATTGTTCTGTAGGAAAAAAAATGAGGTTACACTTTCTGCCTATTGTACAAAAGATTACATCTGACTTAGAATGCAAGTGGACAATTTCTGCCTAAAAAAGTGTCTGTCTAAAATATAATATCTAGTCCTGATATCTGAGGGTATTTTCCTGAACTTTTGATGCCTAATGTATCCTTGCTGCTAAGACTCATACATTCAGTTTATTGGAATCTTCTCACGCAGGAGAGTATTCTCTGGCTGTTCCGAGAAGCTACCTCTTGTCAAAGTGCATCACAGAATATGCCAGAGAGGGGCCCCAGTGCAAATCAAGAATGAGAAGCTATCACTGTTGGGAAAAGTGATTGCAAAGGTGATCATTTTGTAGAAATACCTAAAAATGGAAAGTGAAATTAAGAAGAATAGCAGAGAGGGCAGACAGCAGAAGGAAGAAGAACTACAATTCTTCAGGCTGTGGAAGGAAAACCACATTCACAGAAAGATACACAAAATGAAAAGGCAGAGGACTATGTACCAGATGAAGGAACAAGATAAAACCCAGAAAAGCAACTAAATGAAGTACAGATAGGCAACCTTCCAGAAAAAGAATTCAGAATAATGATAGTGAAGATGATCCAGGACCTCAGAAAAAGAATGGAGGAAAAGGTAGAGAAGATGCAAGAAATGTTTAACAAAGACCTGGAAGAATTAAAGAAAAAACACCTAGAAGAATTAAAGAACAAACAAGCAGAGATGAACAATACAATAACTGAAATGGAAAATACACTAGAAGGAATCAATAGCAGAATAACTGAGGCAGAAGAACAGATAAGTGACCTGGAAGACAGAATGGTGGAATTCACTACCATGGAACAGAATAAAGAAAAAGAAATGAAGACAGCTTAAGAGAACTTTGGGACAAGATTAAACGTACCAACATTCGCATTATAGGGGTCCCAGAAGGAGAAGAGAGAGAGAAAGGACCTGAGAAAATATTTGAAGAGATTATAGTCGAAAATTTCCCTAACATGGGAAAGGAAATAGCCACCAAAGTTCAGGAAGTGCAGAGAGTCCCAGGCAGGATAAACCCAAGGAGAAACATGCCAAGACACATAGCAATCAAATTGTTCATTGAAAAACAAAAAACAAGACAAAACAAGCTAGGGTACAAATGCCTCAGAGAAAACAAAACAAAGAAACTGTGGGTATGTTTGAAAGCCACATCAAGATGCAGCAATACAATATAAACAAGTGCTTGACAGAGACAATGCAACCAGAGTAGATTAAGAATTTGTTTGTTGCTACCCCAAATAAGCTGTCAGCTTTCGATTTGATTGTGGACTTAGAGTTTTCAAGGTACTACTCATTAAATCTCTCCATTAATTCTGGATCCATGTTTGACTTGAATATCCAGGTTTATCAGATGCAGCCATCAAACATTTACATCCCCAATCACGTATAATTGTCATTTTAATCCTCTAATTTACCAGCAGTAAAAGAGGCAGGAAAGAAACATAATGCACGTAGAGTAGAACCTAATGCTTGAATTATTGAGCCCAAAGTGAAAAAGGTTAGCAATGAGATCATCCCTCTTCCACTGACATGAAATAATTAATCTTACCATTAGTATTATGTTCCATTTTTATAATTTAAATACTTATCATGTCTCTTTCTAGTCAATTAAAATTAATGGTCCACGAGCACACTGAGTAAACCATTCGGTGGTTTGGGGATAACAAAAATTTGAGAAATGCTGGTGAGAGACTGTTGGTGGAAGGAATGGCTAAGGGAATTGGCTAGGCTACAGAAGACCTGACAGTAATGAAAGAGCGCCCCCAGGTGGTTTTCCCTGGTTGTGGACATGGAAAATTGGGAATCAGTGCTGAAAACGGGTGCAAATGTCGGCATTTGCCGTTGGTGACGACAACGAATATGGGGATGACTGAATCTTTCGAGACTTAAAATATAAGTGATGGAAATGATCACATTTTTGTAAAATAAATTACATCATTAGTCACCATTTTTCAATAAAAATTGAGACACTGACAGAATGACAATAGATCAGAAACCCTTTAAATCTGCCAAACGATGCAAACAATTTTTCCTCTGACAAGAAGATTCACTTGCCAAAATTTCAAAATGCAATATTGCTTTTTGTACGGTATTCGGGGCATCTTCTCTCAACGATTACCGTGAAAAAGCTCGTTGAGATTTGGGAAAAAAGAAACAGGTGAAAGAACAAATATTTTTGGTATCCACATATTTTGTTAGTCTTAGGTCTAGAAATATTGTCACAGCAAGAAAGAGAGAAACTCCCTAGATACTAAACCTCATAATATTATCACCCTTCAGTTCAACCTCATTTTCAAAATTGATTAACTCGATGAAATTGCATCATGATGGGTATAGCTGGTAGGAAAAGATTGTTCTAATGGTATGTTAGTCGGGACAAGTAATATAGTTGCTCTAAATCACCCCTGTAGTCTTAGGCAGAGGGAAAATGTGCTCCTAGGAGCTGTAAACATTATAAAATGACTACTTCTTAAAAAAAAATTACTACTTCTTGCTCATTATAAAATTTTACTTCTTGCTCATGTCACAATGTGCTGTACGTTGGACCCGCCTCTCCCATGTGGGGATACAGTGATAATAAGTTCTTTGCATCTTGTGTCACTGCCACATTAAACTCATGGCCTCCAAGGTCACCAAGGAAGAGAAAGAGAAAGCATGGACAACCTTTAGTGGAGCTTTGTGGCCAGACCTAGAAGAGGGGTACATCGCTTCTACCCACATCCCATTGCCTAGAACCTCATCACAATGGCCTGTGTTACTAATTCCAAGAGGGACTAAGAGAGTTTATCTGTTTGCCCAGGAAGAGGGAATGGGGTTGGCAATCATGTAGTAAGTCTCAGCTAGAGATGGTAATAAAAATACTATTTTACACCAAAAAACAATTATACTATTAAGATCCAAAAATCATGTAAATTTTTAAAATAAAGCACAATAATTTAAAGAAATTTTGAGCTTAAGGGTTTCGATGGAGTTAAACTATGGACCCCTGAGAAAACACATTCGCACACTGATGTTTGAAGAGATATCTCAGTAACGAAGTTTGAGAAGTTGCTAGCAATGTCCTCAGACTGAGCAAGCCACATGTTTTCATCTTCATCTTGGTGATCAATCAACATCAGAGAGTCAGGATCAGGTACCTGATCTGTACACTTAGCACAAAGCTTCCTCTCACACATTCCCTCCCATCATTCCATTAATGGACATAACCAACTCATGAAAGATGGAAACAGCTGAGGTGCTGATCTTATTAACACTGTGATCTGAACAAAGAGACCTCAACATAGGAACCTAAAAGGAGGAGGTGATTGAAGATTAATTGCTGTTGTAAAAGGGGTGGAGGAATCCAGTCTGTTCAGACTTTTAACAATTTAAAAAAAGGAGAGGAGAAACTTCACAGTGGAGAGGAATATGGAATGATGTTTCACACGTGCTTCACTCCTGAAATTTGTATGTAATTTTTCTCTTCAAAATAATGGTTAGAACTGCACAAGAATCAAACAAGGAATGCAGCCACTGAACCAAATTTAAAAGTCCCTTCTGAACACTGCAAGGTGTCAATAAACATTTGATGAATTAAGGAACAGAGGTAAAGAATTGGATTGCCGTACTGACAGCTCCTGAGTATAGCACCCGGTCATTTTTCATTAAAAAGGTAAAGTCAATCATTAAACTTGCTGTTTTGAGAATTAATTGCCTGGAATTTCAATAGAATTAAACATGTAATCATTACATGACTTCAAGTAGTTACTGTAAGTTTCATGTTGTTAAGTAAAAAGCATAACTTAATACAGTTAGAATAAATACATCTGGAGATAACAGGTAAACATGAAAGTAACCAAATCTTTACAATGAGTGCAGACCCTACCAAATCACAGATTAACCCTATGTGGTTGGCAAATATTTTCTCCCAGAGTGTAGGTTGTCTTTTTATCCTTTTCACAGGGTATTTTGCAAAGCAAAGATTTTAATTTTGATAAAGCCCAATTTATAAAGTTTTCATTTTATAGCTCATGCTTTTGGTTTCAAGTCTAAGAACTCTTCATCTAGACCTAGATCCTAAGGATTTTCTCTTACTTTCAAAACAAGTTTTACATTTTGACCTCTTACATTTAAGTCCATGATCCATTTTGAGTGAATTTTTGTTTAAGGTATGACGCTTAGGTCAAGATTCATTTTTCCCTGTCGATGTCCAATTGCTCCAGCACCATGCAATAAAAAGGCTATCGTTCCTCCATTGAATTGTTTTTACACCTTTGTTAAAAATCATTTGGGGTTATTTGTGGGTCTATTTCTGGGTTTTTTATTCTGTTCCACTAATCTATGAATTTATTCCTCCAGCAATATCACACTGTCCTGATTATTGTAGCTATAGAATAAGTCTTGACGTTTGGTAGACTTTATTCTTCATTTTCAAAATTGTTTTAGCTCTTCTAGTTCCTTTGCTTTTCCACATAAATTTTAGGATAACCTTGCCTGTATCCACTAAAAACCTTTTAGTAGATTTTTTTTTAGCATAGTTATTTGCTTACAACTTTAAAAACAACAAATGTGAGAAGTCATTGTGTAATCATTTTATGTTCACATCAATTGTGTTCCCTTCTTTCTGGAGGATTCCAGTTTCAGCCTGAGGTCTTCAAGCCTGGTAGTTGTCCGTCTATGTGGGAGCACAGAATGGCTCCCATCAGAAAGAGATGGAGGTCCTCATGCTCCCTTTCCACCAGCTTCTCACCCCCAAGAATCTGCCTCACTTGGCATCCTGAGTATAGTGCTGTCTAACCCCTTGGTTCGGCATCTTGCTCCTTACTTCTAACCTGCTGCTTTGTGTCTCTATTAGACTCCGTTAATGGAAGTCCAATGCAGAGAATAAAATAACCTAGGAATTATTTCAGCTATTTCTGATAGTCACTTTGCCAGTGGTAGCTGAGAGTTGCCACCCAAGCACTTCATCTAAAGAGTTTTCACAATAGGGCTCAGCAAGGCTTAGGGGCACTTGACTTCATAAATGGCACTTAGACCATTTATGTAAGAGACTTGAGCATCCCCAAATTTTGGTATTGGGGTTGGGGGAGACCTGGAACAAATCCCCCATGGATAAGGAGGGACAACTCTATATATCATATTTTATCACTTCTTTGTGGAGGACAATGACGCTGAACAGTTAAGGGATCAAATTAATTGTCATCCTCTGACATTATTCAGCTTTAATGGTAATAGCTCTTGGCATTTTTCAAAAGTCAGACAATGAAGTAGTAACTTCTTTAGGTGATTATACGAATGCTGCCAGGTAGTTTTACTCTCCTTAAAAATGTAAGGAGACAAAAAAAAGGAGACAAGCTCAAATTAGAGCAGGTCAGATGTGAAAAAGAAATTCCCAAAAGTGTGATAAGCATGGAAATGTTTTATTGAAAGATGGAGTGCGTTATCTTGAGATGTCTGCAAAAGATTTAAAGATTTCAGCTTGGAGCAAGAGGAATTGATTAAATTAATTCAGAAAGTCTTTACAGTCTTTAAAGTCTTTTCATTATTAAGGAAATTCTGAACCAAAATTCAGATCCTTGAAAACACATGTCTAAAACCTCTTTGGTTATGATAAGGCAAGACCAAACAATCCCAAATCTCTCTGAATTTGAGGATTATTCAGACAATTAAGATTTTGGTATGAATTTAGTAAATTAATTTGGATTAATGTTGACAATTAAGATTTTATTACTGATTAAGACCTCCAAAGAAGAGTTGGTGTTGCAATGAGAATTGCAATGTTACTTCAATATGGCTGAAGTATTTTGGACACACACACTCATATACCATACATAAGTGTGTTGCAGATGAATGTGTGTATACTCCTATGTCATTAAAACTCTTCTAAAGTATTTATATAATTAAATGAAAACTTCTAAAAAATATATTTTTTATTTCAGTTACATGTTTAGAGATATAAAAGCAAAACATCTGACACCCAAATGTTGCAAATAAAAAAAAAAATTGAAAGCTGTGCTATAAACAACACATTATAACTGCTGAAATCCCAACACTATGGATTTAACTGAATTCAGTTTCATGAACATTGATGGAGCATCTTCTAAGTATTGATCTCTATGTTGAGTACAAGATTTTCATCTCATGATGGTGGAATCAGCACATATTGGGCTGTCCTCTGTCATCAGACCCCTCTGAAATAACAGCGAAGAGATACGAAGGGAATAAAGACATTATAGCAAAGAGAATCGCAGGAGAGTTGGCAACAAATGAAGGAGACTTGAACTCCAGGACCTTGATTCAGATGTGTAAGCTCCTCCATCCATTAAACCAGGGGTCCCCAATCCCCGGGCGGAGGACCTGTTAGGAACTGGGCTGCAAAGCAAGAGGTGAGCGGCGGGCAAGTGAGCGAAGCTTCTTCTCCCGCTCCCCATTGCTCCCCGTCACTAGCATTATTGACTGAACCATCCCCCCCCAACCCCGTCCGTGGAAAAATTGTCTTCCACGAAACAAGTCCCTGGTGCCAAAAAGGTTGGAGACTGCTGCATTAAACCATTGAAGTCTCTGTTGCTGACTCTGGGCTCTTTCTTCGGTCTTGAAGCTGTGCAAGGACAGGCCTTGTAGGCCTACTGGGTGTAGGGGGGAAATGAAGAAGGCAGGTGCTAGTTGGCACTCTTGATCCCTCGTTCCTTGCCCCCATCAAGGAAGCCCAGACAGAGCAGAACTTATACCCTCACTCCAGGGCAATGAGACTGTAAGTAAATGCTCCCGTTTCACCAGGATGTATCAATGGGGTCAAACTGGGAGCTGAACTTCCACTCTCACCTAGACCAGTACCCTACACCTAAGTTGAGTGACTGCCTGCAAAAATGAAGAGAAATAGGATCCAGGACTGACCTTGGGTGGCCTTGGCCTGCAGCAGCTTGAAGCAAGATTTCAGTTCTGCTGTCACAGATTGAAATCAGGCCAAGGCAATGAGTGCTGAATCCTAGCCACTAGACCAGTGGCCAGTGACAAGGCCCTGGCTTGTTGGCTTTGTAGAAATGAATTCCCACAAAGAGACAAGTAAAGTGAAAGTAGTGAAACCAGTAAAGTGTTTATTAGGAGGAAAAAGGCTACGTGTGGATAGACACATGGGCGGGCTCAGAGAGAGTCATGCTGTTGTGGTAGTTTGAATCACTTCTATGGGACATTTCTTCCAGGTTTCCTTTGGCCAATCATCTTGCTTTGCCTGGTTCTGAGTCCGTATTTGGTTTAGCTCAGGGTCCTCCCATGTGTGCATGCACATCTCTTAGCCAAGAAGGATTCTAGCAAGGAGGTCTATGGGTAGGTTGATATGACTAACTGTGGGGTGGTGCCCCCTCCCTTTTGACCTCTGAGGGGCCTTTCTGCACATGTGTAGTCGGGAAGGCCTCCTTGACTTCGAGAATGAGGAATATGTGATCTCGTATGTGGTCAGGGCACAGCCCCTTGCTCCTGCTATTATCTTCATCTTGGAGAATCTGTGCACAGGGGACAAAGTCCAGCTGCTCAGCCTGGGGCCCGTCTATCTCCTGCCTCAGGATCTCACAACATAATATCCAAACTGTGGGGTACGACCAAAAAAATCACTTATAACAAGAATCATCTCAACGTGAATGAGAAAACACAATCCATGGACGCTGCAATGACAGAGATGTTGGCATTAGCTAGCGAGGATTTTAGAGCAGCCACCATAAAATGAGCAGTTAAGACCATGTTTGAAATAAAAGATAAAATAGAAAATCTCAGCAAATAAATGATATATATGAGGAGAACAAAGTAGAAGTTATAGAATGGAAAAAATACAATATTGGACATTTTAAAAAGTCCTCCATAAACTGACATAAAAAATGAGTCCTCACTGGGTGGACTCAATAACAGAAAGAATGTGACAGAGGAAAGAATCAGTAAACATAAAGATATGAAAACAGAAATGACCCAATCTGAACAACAGAGAGAAAATGGGTAGAAAATAAATGAACAGAATCCCAGGGACCTGTGAAACTATAACAATAGATCTAACATTTGTGTAATCAGAGACGCAGAAGGAGCAGAGGAAGAGTGGGGCTCAGAGTATTTGAAGGAGATAATAATAATTTAGACCTTTTTGAGCAAGAGATTCCTCTTTTATTTTTTATTTTATTTAAAAATTTTTATTTTATATTGGAGTATAGTTGATTTATAATGATGTGTTAGTTTCAGGTGTACAGCAAAGTGATTCAGTTATACACATGCATATGTCTATTCTTTTTCAGATTCCTTTCTTGCATAGGTTATTATAGATTACTGAGTAGAGTTAAAACAGCAAAAATTTTCAGAGGCCTCCCCATGGTAGTTTCCACACTTTTTATATGCATCCATAGGAAAAATACAAATAGCAAAAAACTACAATGAATTTAGTGGTGCTTTTAAGTAAATCTGTATTGTGTTATCACAATTACCTTGGACATTAGCAAGCATGGGTGTATGTGTGAAATATTTCCTCAGCCGTCCAAACAAGACTTGTTGTACACCATCGTTTGCAGATCCCATGACATAACTCTGACTTCTAAGGATGGTCACTGGTTCATCCACTTGTTCATTCATTCAAAAAATACTTACTGTTCCCTTAGTCTGGCCCACATACTGGGAAGTGTAGTGTTACAGAGAGATTTCTGCACTGGACACTGCTGTTTCGCAGCTGACCCATCACTTTCTGCTGCTGTAGGAAATGTCTCCTCTTGGCACTGGCCAGCATCAGCTTATCAGTGTGTAGCTTGTAAATCTGGTGAGGACCTAGTTGGTCTTTTTCGGTTTTCTTTTCTGAAGTTCTAAAAATCTTCTTTGTGTTAGAAAGCCATTTTGGTATTTGCTATTTAATGTTCCGTAAACAATCTTTCCTTGTAGTTGGGTTTTGGTTTTGGTTTTGGTTGTCACAGTGTCCTGTACTTATTCAACCCTTCACCAAAAGCCCAGTCTCATTCTGGTTGGATCTTTCTGTTATGGGACTACCTTCTAGTTCCCCATGACAATTGCTGCCTGCTTTGTCTGTTACCATCACTGTTGCAACCACTGTCAATAGGTTTGGTCAAGACCATGTGAATTACTGTCAAATGAATTAGAAATTTGGGTGAAGGGAACTTGTTTCTACTTGGATTGAATTTTAGGCCCAGCAAATATTTTGTGACCATCTTGCTGTGTTGACCAAGATGGCAAAAGGTCACATTTCTATTCCTCATCTTACTAATTACTGAAATAACAATTCAGTACAATTACTAATTAACTAAAAGTTTGTGAAAATTAAATGTGATGTCAAAGGATAATTTTCAAAAATTGATAAGAAATCATGACTTTCAGATATAAAATGAACAAAGATTTTATTCAACTTATTATATGCATGAATTATAATTCAGTAAAGAAATGTTGAAATAAATTTACAAAAACTATTCTAGGCATAGGGCAATAGTCAATTTTATCCCAGCAGGGTTCATCTAATTTACATTTCCATAGACAAAAATTGTTTGCATTGCTGTCAGTTTGCAACAAATTAACTTCTATCTCAACAGAGTTGTAAAATAGCCTAGTCAAAGTCACCTGGTGATGGAATTAAATATCAATAATTCCCGGGGCCTTCAGCCTTTTATTGAAAGGACATCCAGTAACCTCTCGCCCATTTCAAAGTCTTAAATTTTTCTCTATAGTGATAAAAGCTATAGTTTTCCTTAGCACAGTTATGGAAGGCAGAATAAAAAACATATTTGCTAAAACTACAGAGGAAGAAATTGTATCTCTTTTATGTCTTGTGCTTAGTTTTTTTTAACAGATAAAAAGAACAAAGCAAGCATAAATATTAATAATTATGGTGAAGACATTGTAAAGACTAACTTCACTTTAGTCATCCAAAATATGAATAAAAAATGCAATAACTATTAACTAAATGCAAAATAGAAACTCATGGTAAATGTGTGTTTTGCTTATGCACAAAGGGCATACACCCTATCAAATGAAAATAGAGATTTGTGGTTTTTTAAGATGTGGAATTATTCCAATCAATTCTTTTCCTTTTAATGAAAAAACATGCACCCCCATGTTAGTAAGTCAGCTGGGAACATGGGCTCTTCTTGCTTAATGTAAATAGCCTAAATGTGACATTCAAAGTGATCTCAGGTAGCCTCAGCCTGCAGTGGCTTGAAGCAGAATTTCGGTTTCCAGCTAGAGATTGAAGTCAGGCCGCGGCAGTGAGAGTGCTGAATCCTAGCCACTGGATCACCAGGGACCAGTGGCAGTGACAAGGCCCTGGCCTGTCAGCTGTGTAGAAATGAACTTCCACATAGAGATGGAAAGTAGTGAAACAGATAAAGTGTTTATTAGGAGGAAAAAGGGTACTTGTAGATAGATCCACGGGCGGGCTCAGAGAGAGAGCTGTGCCCTCGTGGTAGTTTGAATCACTTCTATGGGACATTTCTTCTGGGTTTCCGTTGGCCCATCATCTTGCTTTGCCTGGTTCTGAGTCCTTATTTGGTTTATCTCAGGGTCCTCCCATGTGTGCGTGCACATTTCTTAGCCAAGATGGATACTAGCGAAGAGGTCTATGGGTAGGTTGACATCACTTACTGTGGGGTGGTGTCCCCTTCCTTTTTGACCACCAAGGAGCCTTTCTGCCCATGTGTAGTTGGGAAGGTCTCCTTGACTTCGAGAATGAGGAATATGTGGTCTT
Organism: Pseudorca crassidens; assembly: GCF_039906515.1. Taxonomy (NCBI): domain Eukaryota; kingdom Metazoa; phylum Chordata; class Mammalia; order Artiodactyla; family Delphinidae; genus Pseudorca; species Pseudorca crassidens. Next base: position 69,855,515 of record NC_090304.1, on the reverse strand, counting down.
TTATCTCTTATGTGGGCAGGGCCAAACCTCCTCTCTTGCTCCTGCTATCTTAGAGTATCTGTCTACAGGGGACAAACTTCAGCTGTTCAGAATGGGGCCCATCTATTTCCTGCCTCAAAAGGAGTCTGAGAAGCAATTTCCTTAAACTATGGGCATTTGGTTGACTTATTTGATTTAAGATTAATTTATTCTTTTGTCTACAAGTTCAGTGCATTTTAATTTTCAAACAGTAGTTTGTTCAGCAAGCATTGATTATATATCTTTACTAAGTGCCTGAAGCCATACGAACTAGTTTTGTCTTCTATCATTCAATACTATAAAAAATGTTATTATTAAATCAAATTGTAATCAACCATAAGTGGAAGGCTAAGATCAAAGCAAAATTTTTGAACTCAACTGGTAGGAAAGCTAAGTGGGTAAGACAGCACTGGAAAATGCTCACTTCTTTAACTTGGATTTCCAAAAGACATTAAGAGCTAAGCAGTATGTTTCTCCTGCAGCTCCCCCCAACAACCCCATACAAATTCACAGACCTCACAGAATTCTTTGTAGAGTTCAGACAAAAAGGATGCTCATTCACTTTTCCACAATTGTACCAAAACAGAACTCCACACCTTGTCATGTTAATTTCCACTACCGGAATCCCACCCCATCTCCTCCTTCCATACTAGACTGAGTTCTTTCTAGGGCAAGATTTGTGTCTTGTACTTAGGTAGGCACCATACGCATGTTCTTAGCACCTAGAGTGCCTAGCGTATAGTAGGCATTTTTTTTGAGTAAAAAGTTTGTTAACAGGTTAAAAGAAAGAAGAAAGAACAAGTTGATAAAAAATGAACAATTAGAGATTTTTCTGAGTTATCAAACATCCTCTATAAAAATTCAAACTTCTCCTAAAGGATTACGGGATCACCAATAAATGACACCTAGCTGATTACTTTCTGATACCCAGCTGTAAACAAAAAGGTGTTGGAAGTTCTGATGAAAGAGCCTGGGGAAGGATGGAGATGTTGTTTCTGAGCTTGGGGCAGGAAGGAAAAGACAGTGCCGGGAATTGGGAGAGACAGCGAGAGATGGGAGAGGTTTGAGAAATAATCTCCTTTCCTTCATAGCTCTGCCCCTTACCTACTTGCCTGGGAACTGCTAGGGAACTATTTCTTTTTATAGAGACCTGTGCACAGCAGTAATAAAAGTTGATTGGGTTGATGAATGCTCACCATCACACATCAACCCCATCATCCCACCTTGGAGGGCCAAGGAGGCCAGTGCAAAAGCCAGGGTTCTTATAGCCTGGGTGAGGAATGGATTCTCTGGACCCTTCTTCTTCCTATGATTTCTGTTTCCTGGGTAAGGGAATGTCATCCACTGGGAAGAGCAGGGATCAGCCCTGCAGGAAAGGGCCCCTTTTTCTGTGAGGAGAACTGAACTAGATTGCCAACTTGCATCTCACAGGCAGCCTTGCTTCTAACATCACTGAAGGCACGGTGACACCACATGGGAACTCCCTCAAGTTCTCTCTCCTTCTTTCCTAACACCTCTCACAGCAGCACCACCTGCATTTCTTTCTCTCTTGGGTGGGCAGGTAGACTTATAGACATGAAAAATGCTGAATCTCACAAACAAGATGTCCTCTAGTAGGTGGATAAATAGACTGGTACATCCAAACAATGGAATATTATTCAGTGCTAGAAAGAAATGAGCTCTCAGGCCATGAAAAGACATAGAGGAATTTTAAATGCATATTACTAAGTGAAAGAAACCAATCTGTAAAGGCTACATACTGTCTGATTCCAACTGTATGACATTCTGTAAAAGGCAAAACTATGGAGCAGATATCCTAGTTAATGTTTTTAGCGCTGTAAGCAGTTTGGGGCAGGAAAGAGCTCTTTGCAAGAAAGAGCTCTCTACAGGAGGACCCTTTTGTTTTGTCACTAAACTTAAACCAGACACCCCCATGCTCTATTAGAAAGTTTTCTAATGATTACTGCTGAAGGATGTCTTGCAATCATAAGAACCACGAGGGCCGGTCCAGTGGTAAAATTGGTTTGGAAAGGGGAGAAGACTGTGGGGACCTCACTAGGGCCCAGGTGGGTGCCCCAGGCATTTCTAGCTGATAATGTTACTATCCATGGGCTGAGACCAGCACAAAGCATTCGGGGCACCATGCACACACACTAACAATGTTGGAATGGCCACTTCTCATTACGCACTAGAATACTGGCTAGAGCATTCACCTGTCTTGAGTGGCACATAATAGAAAATGCAATCCAAACTGGGATAAATGAGAAAGAAGATTTGTTGGTCTGTGTGCCTGGAAAGTCCAGCAGAAGAGCAAGCATTAGCCTTTCTGATCCAGCAGCTTAACAATGTCATTGCCAAGGGTGCAGTTTGCTCGCACGTCTTTCGCTCTGCCACCCAGAATGTTAGTTCCATTTACAAGCACATCCCAGTAAGTTGGAAGCTGCCTGACTTCCAAATGAAGACTTGCAGGAGAAAAGGTACATCTTCTGCCCCAGCATTCCAGGTGGAGTCCTGATTGGACTAGATTAGATCATGTGCCAAGTCTCAAGAAGATGACCATGGAGAAGACAGTCTCATGGTCACAAGTGCTGCTCAGCCCTCAGTATCAGGGCTCACTGCAGGCTGGAGGGGAGGCTAGTCTCCCCAAGTACAGGGTCTGCAAGGGGCAGAGATGGAAACCTGAGTACTGTAAGCAAGAGGGGACGGGTGACCAGTGCTGAGTAGACCCCCAAAAATGTCCACTAAGTCGCCCGAGGACACTGTATGGGAACCGTGAGTTTAAGTGCGATCAATCACTGGGAGTGATTGAATGAAACCAGGAGTAGAAATAGAATAATGCTGGCTGTGAATTTTGTGAGCATTTCTTTTTAAAAAAAATTTTAATTGAAATATAGTTTCAGGGGTACAGCAAAGTGATCCAGTTATATATATATAACTGAATATGTGTGCATATATATATATAAATTTTCAGATTCTTTTCCATTATAGGTTATTACAAGATATTGTGTATAGTTCCCTGGGCTATACAGTAGGTCCTTGTCGGTCTTGTTGGTTGTCTACTTTACATATAGTAATGTGTATATTTTAATCCCAAACTTCTAATTTATCGCTCCCCACCCTTTCCCCTTTTGTAACCATAAGTTTGTTTTCTATGTCTGTGAGTCTATTTCTGTTTTGTAAATAAGTTCATTTGTATGATTTTTTTTTTAGATTCCACATATAAGTGACATTATATTTTATTTGTCTTTCTCCATCTGACTTATTTCACTTAATATGAAAAATTTTAGGTACATCCATGTTGCTGCAAATGGCATTATTTCATTCTTTTTTATGGTGGAGTAGTGTTCTATTATATATATATATATATATATATATATATATATATATATACACTACATCTTCTTTACCCATTCCTCTGTTGATGGACATTTAGTCTGCTTCCATGTCTTGGCTATTGTAAATAGTGTTGCTATTGGAGTGCATGTATCTTTTTGAATTATAATTTCTACAATATATGCTCAGGAGTGTGATCACTGGGTCAGGAAAAAGGTATTCCATGCAAATAGAAGTCAAAAGAAAGCTGGAGTGAGCATTTCTTTCTAGAGTTAAGGGCAGTCACTAAGTGTGAAGGCCTGTTTGTGTTCAGTTAGAGCAAGAAATCCTTATTTGGGGAGTTAGATCTGAAATGGTGCCCAGGCTGAGTATGAGCTCTTCCTTTGGCCGAGTAGTTTTCTCCTGGGCTGTAAGAAACTTGGCTGAGAGCGAGGACGAACAAAATCACTGGGCTTCCTGGAGGTCAGAACAGCCTGGGATGCTGTCTGTGTGGGCTGATGGGCATTCTCAGCACACAGAGAAAATAACAACTTGAGTTTCTGCTTCTTTGTAGCAAGGAAGCTCATAGGAGATCTCAGGAGTCAAAAAAAAAAAAAAAAAAAGAGCTTAAGCCAAGTGTCTGGCAATACTCTGACCTGGGAAAGGAAGCCCAGACCATGGGGAAAGGGTCGCTTACAGAGGCTTCACCTCTATTGGCCTGGCACACACCTCTCTGCTTTGGGCCACTTCGTGCCCTGAGAAGGATTTGACTTATCATGAGTCCTGGGTTTCTTCATTGCCCTTCAACAATATTTAAGGAGGAGCTGGAGAGTAGGGATGATAATGAACATGACGGAAAGGAGACGAAAGAATGGCTGGAGAGCGTGGGGGCATGTGAACATGTGTGTATGAGATGTGACTGGACCAGCAGAGGTGGATTGGCCCTTGGGGGCTACCTCTAGACACAACCCAGAAAGTTCCCTGACTCTGTGTGTCCTCTTAGTTTTCTTCTGTCTGTCTGAAGAATCTGGTCTGTAGGTCTGAGTCGCCTGGACATTAAATTGCTAGAAGGGTGAGCAGGAAGGGAGCAGATAGAGCAAACCATACAGTACCCACATGGCACCCACATGGACACAGTGCCACTGCACAAAGCCAGGGAGGGGCCTGCCTTTCAGACCCAGCCAGAAAGATGAACCGTGCTGCTACCAGCCATGAACTCCCACCAATACAAGGAGGAGGTTCAGTCAGGACTCAGGTGACAAAGAACAGAAACTCTCTCAAGTTAGTGCAGATAAAGGGGAACTTTGTGGACCCCAGGGTAGCATGTACGACCGTGCCTAATGGGGTCTGGGAGGTTGCTGGGCAGCTGCCCTCTCCACCTCATTTTTCTTGACCACATAGCCCTTAACTTGGGTTCTTTCCACGCTTCTGCTCTGGTCTCCTCTCAGCAAACAGCTTTGTCTACCTTCCCATAAGTTCAACTTGCACGTGGCTTGTTGTACCATGGTGCTGATTGATCCCAGCTTGACAAGACTTTATAGCTCCGATACTCAGAACCTGTGACCACCCTTCCTGTGCCAGTTAGTTAGTTAGTTAGTTAGTTAGTGAGAGCCAGCAACTCTGTGGTCAGGATGGAGTCCCTTGGCATAAATGTGGCCACTTAGGCTCTTTCCCTCAGTATGGGCTGTGGGGATGAGGTGGTCATGCATATTGGGGGCATGTTTATATTAAAAACTAATTTCTTATTTACCAGAAATTCAAATTTAACTGGGTGACCTGTATTTTTATTTGCTAAATCTGGCAACCCTATAGGGGGCACTCTGAGGGAGTCTACCATAAGGGCCAAGGAAGCGATAATCTTTCAAGAGCACCTTTTTGTCTTTCAGTCAAAATATCAGCTTTGCTGTTTATAACAAGTTTGAATCACGTAATTTTCTGAATGAAAGTTATGAAATGGGAATAAGTATCTTATTAAATAAAAATAATTAGATAAGATAATTAGTTACATTGTTCTGAAATAAAATATGAAATAGAATAAAAAATAAAGCCAATGTGAGTGGGTGGCAGATTTGATCCTATGTGTTCCAGGGGCCGGACTGAAGAATCACCAGGTAAAGTAAGTTAGGCTTCTAACAAACTGTGGAGACTCAGTAATTTTTGGTTCCATTGCAGCTTTCACCTTTCCCCTGCTTTAATCCACTCTTTTATAATGAACAATTCTCACGACTGTCCCACGAACATCCAGAGTTTCTTCTGGGGGCTTCTAATCAGTAACTTGAGAAATACTAATTAGTTGTAAAATACATTTAATAATAAATGTATCTATGGAATGATGGCAACCCTGTTTATTTTTTTAGTATGTGTAAGAATGACAAAGAAAATGCAAGAATTGTTAAGATAATGGGATGGTGAGGGGTTTCTTTTCTTTACAATTTCATTTACAGTCGAGGTGCTGAGGTAAGGAATACAACTTTATTTGGAAAGCCGGTAGACCGAGAAGATGGCAGACTAGGGTCCTCCAAAAGCCATCTTATTGGGTCTGGATGCCAATTTCTTTTATAGAACAGAGAGAGGGAGGAGGTGAGGAAGTAAAGTAAAAAGGCCATTTATCTTGCAAAACATCTCCTTGCATGGCCTGCACAGGGGAGGGGATGTGTTAATTTCTTCTTTTCTGCAGCCATTCACACACAGGTGGGCACAGTCAGATTGTCACCCTGTGAGCTGAACAAAGGCACTTTAGTTTAACATTCAGGCAGAGGGGCAAGGTTCTCTGAGGCAGGCCATTATGTCTGATTATAACAAAAGCAATGAAAAGCAAAGGTTAAAGTCAAAGAAACAGATCCAACATGGAGTCAAAATTGGCTCTTCCCTGTTACAACTGGATTAAAATGATAAACGACCACTCTACCCAGTGGAGGAGTAAATTCTTTCTAGAGGAAGGTTACCTCTTCTGGAGCTTAAACATGGTTTTGTACACGATGCCTGGCAATAAATAAACATTATTAGGCATGCCAAAGACAGGACACTATGACTAAAACCATGAGAAAAATAGTTATAGAAGACCCACAGGTGATCCAAAGATTAGAGTTAGCTGACAAGGATTTAAAAAGAAACATGATTAATATATTTTTTAAATAGAGGAGGAAATAGGTAAAATAGATGCAAAGATATAAACTTACATTAGAGTTTGGAATATAAAATAATTAAATTAATTCTAGAACTGAAAAAATATTATAAAAGAACTAAATAAAAATTTAAACTTTAAAATACAATAACAAAATTTAATAATTCAGGGGTTGTGTTTGACAACAGATTAGACACAGCTGAATAGAAAACTGAAGAACAGGAAGTTAGGTCAGAAGAAATTATACAGAATGAAACATGGGGAAAGAAGAGGATGAAAAATACAAAAAGAGGGTATGAGACATAAAGGAGGTAGTGAAAAGGTGTACTATATGCTTAAATGGATCTCCAGAAGGAAATGAGAGAAAGAAAAGGACAGACACCATGTGTGAGGTGATAATGGCTGAGACTTTCCCAAACATATGAATGATCTTCAATTCACAGATAAAAGAAAAAGTTCTGCAAACCCCAAGTACGATAAGTAAAAACAAATCCACACCTAGACACCTCAAAATAAAACTGGTGAAAATCAAAGGCAAAAAGAAAATTAAAAAAGTAGACAGAAAAGATTACCTTCATTGAGGAACTATTACACTGATAATTGACTTCTCAACAAAATCAAAGTATAGAATTTTGTAGAAAGAGAATAGCTGTCAGTCTAAAATCCGATACCTAGCAAAAAGTTCCTTCAAGAATGAAAGTGCAATAAAGGCATTTCAGATATGCAAAACTGAAAGAATTAATTACTAGCAGGCTCTGAAGGCAGAAAGGATATTATCCCTGAATGAAGTTTACAAATATTGGAATAAATAATGAACAATGGAAGAAGGCAAACATAACAGTAAATTTAAATGAATATTGTTTCTATAAGCTAATAATAATAATAAATTGTGACTTATCCATATGTTAGAAAGAGAAGGACACAGAAAGGGAAAGGAAACAGAAAGAGAACAAAGAAAAAAGTAAGAGAGAGAGATGGAGGTAAGGGGGAATTTAAATATATAACAGCATATACATCAGCAAAAGTGTAAAAATTGGGAGAGGGTGAATAAAGTTAAATTATTTGAAGCTCCTTGCTTTATTGGGGAAGTGAGAGGAAGTAATAAATTAATATTTGTTTTCAACAATTCTAGAATTAGTATTATAGTTCCTAAGAGACTAGTAAAAGAACATATTACTTCTACATGAGCATGAGAAAACAAAAGGAATCATCAAAAAGAATCTGAAAAAAGGCTAAAAAGGAAAGGAAAAGGAACATAGAATAGGCAAGACAAATAGAAAGTATATACAAATGTATGTACAAATATATAACAGATAGATATAAATTCAAATACATCAGTAAGTACATTTAATGTAAATAGCTTTATATCATAAAAAAGGTAAAATAATTCAGACATTAAAAACAAAATCTAAACACAGGCTGCTTATAAGTGACATGCCTTAAATAAATAGATACAGACCTTTGACTGCAAAAGGACAGAAAAAAATGCAACTATACCAATATCAGACAAGACAGGTTTTAAGTCTGAAAGCATTACTAGAGATGAGAGATGCTTCGTAATTATAGAAGGTTCAATTCAACAGGATAATATAGCAATTCTGAGTTTGTACGAATGAAATAACATGGACTTAAGCTATATAAAGCAAACACTGACAGAACGACAAGGAGAAATCAACAAGTTAACAATATAATGGGAGATTTAACATCTCTCTCTCAGTAACAGCTAGAATAAAGACACTAAATCATTAAAGCTATAGAAGATTTGAACATGATAAACTTGATTTAATGGACATATCTAGAACATTGCACATGACAGCCACAAATAGACCTTCTAGTGGGTCATAAAGCAAGGTGTGAAACAAACTTCAAAAAGTGGAAATCATACATTATATTTTCTGTCCACAATAAAATCAAGTTAGGAATTAATAATAAAATATAACTAGAAAACCCTCTTATGTTCAGAAATGAATAAATATATTTCTAAATTTTTAAGAAGATGTCAAGTGATAAGTTAGAAATGTAGTACCTTGGACTATAGCTCAAAGCAACGCTTAAAGAAAAATATTTGTTCTTAAATGCATATATTTGAAAAGAAGTAAAGCTGAAGATTAATGAGCTCAGGATTCATCTAAAAATTTGAAAAAAAAAAACCTGCAAATTAAATCTAAAGAAAGTAGAAAAAAAGAAATAATGACAAGAACAGAAATTACTGAAATAGAACAAAAGTGGACTAGATCAGCAAAGCCAACATGGTTTACAACAGCCCAGGGGAAAGGAATTAAAATTTACTGCATGCCTGTTCTGTGCTTTACAGTCTGCTAGGGCCCTTAAAAATGCTATTTAATTCCTTTTAATAGCTTTATTGAGATATAATTTACATACTATAAAGTTAATCTATTTAAAGCATACAGTTCAGTGGGTTTAGTACATTCACAGGGGGTGCAACCATAATTACAATCTAATTGTAGAACATTTTGGTCCCCACACAAAGAATCCCCACACTCCCAGGCAGTGACTCCCCATTCCTTTCCAGTCTCCCCTCCCCTTTCAAGCCCCTAGCAACCACTATTCTACTCTCTCTCTCTAAGTTTGCTTTTTTCTGACATTTCATATAAATGACCTCTTACAATATACTGTCTTTCATGACCAGCTTCTTTCACATAGCATAATGTTTTCAAGATTCATTCATGCTGTGGTATGCATTAGTACTTCATTCCTTTTTAGAGGTGAATAATATTCCCTTATATGAATTACCACATTTTGTTTATCCATTCATCAGTTGAATGACACTTAGCTTGTTCCCACTTTTTGGCTATTATAAATAATGTTGCTGTGAACATTTATGTACCAGTTTTTTGTGGATGCATGTTGGATTTCTTGAGTTGCAGGAGTTCTTTTTGTATCCTGGATACAAGTTCCTCATTAGATACATGATTTGCAAAATTTGTTCCCATTCTGTGGGTTGCCTTCTCACTTTCTTGACAGTACTATTTGCAAAACAAAAGTTTTAAATTTTGATAGAGTCTTAACAGTTTGGTAGTTTTAGCAGTTACATTTAGGTTTATGATCCATTTTTTGTTTATTTTTGTGTATAATTTAATATTTACAACAGCTCTGTAAGATGAGTGCTATTCTATTCATTTTATATGAAAAATAACTGTGACTCAGAGTCTAAAGTAGCTCCCCAAGATGAAACCAGCATGCACTGAAACAGGGACTCAGACTCAAATTTCAAATCAAATCCAGATACAAAGTTCATGATACCAAAAAGCCTGACTGGCATTTCTAGCATATGAAATCTCAGTCCTTTTGAAGTTGGCATTTTATTCAAGGGTATACTCATTTCATAAAATGCTGTTTCATTTAGTGTTTAAATTGAAAAAAAATTAAAGCAGTTTGGCCAACATCTTCTGGGGCTGAAGTTCATTAAAAGGACATGTACTATAAGATGAAAATACATACCAGAAGACCAACTAGACTCTCCAGAGCATGGTTAATGAGTCTCCTAAACCACATCCCATTACATTTTATTTCTTAATTAAATGCTATATAAACTATTAAAATGCACCATTTCTACTGTATAGCTAGCAACAGCACTACTATCAAAGGACAGTAAAGAGGTGTCTTAAACCAGCTGCTTCATGGCATCAAATAGCTGATGTTTTCTTTGGGTGAAGAAAACTCAGATGATGCATAAATGAAAAATAGTTACCAGGAGAAAGAAGAAAAATAAGTCAGGAAGGAGGGAGCCATCACTTATTTTTGAAGGCAAATGATCTAAACAATGTTTGTTTATGAAACTGTCAGCCTAAAATGAGTCTAATGAGCTGGCCATTTAGGAATATGTTTTGCTGGAAAGTTTCAAAGCCTTGTACAAAGTGCAGAGAGAGAAAGAAGAGAAGAGGGAGAGACAGAGAGATACACACAAGTGATGAATGCTTTCTTCTGTATAGAAAATCTGATGACTAAACACTTGCTCCCTGATTTGGAGGTGGCCTAGAACTCAACTCTCCTATGGATCTCCCAAGAGACAAATTAAAGTACTTGAAACTACTTCGCTGGAAGAAGAGATTGGCAGCAATGGAAAAAGTGAGCCATGCAGGATGTGCTGACATTACAAGTGTATTAGCAAGAACTTTAAGGAGAATTGTGCTTTTGGTTTACTGTCTTAGTCCATTTGGGCTGCTCCAACAAAATACCATAGACTCGGTGTCTTAAACAATAAACATTTACTTCTCACAGTCCTGAAGGCTGTGAAGTCCAAGATCAAGGCACTAGCAGCACTGATTCCTGGTGAGAGCTCTCTTCCTGGTTTGCAGAATGGATATCTTCTTGCTGTATCCCTACGTGGACAAGAGAGAAATTATCTTTCTGCAGTCTCTTTTTAAAAGAGCACTAATCTCATTCATAAGGACTCCATCCTCTTGACTTATCACCTCCAAAGGCCCGGTCTCCAAATACCATCACACTGGAAATTAGGGCTTCAACATAAGAATTTGGGGGAGACACATTCGATCTATAGCACTTACTAATACATGAACCACATACTATAAGTAGAAATGTAAGACAAATTACCAAGAAGAATTTAGTGAGCTACATACAAGTACCCTAGAGCATAGGGAGTCAAGAAGTGTGTTGTTGTTTTAGTAACAAACATCCTGATGTTCGAATAAAATCTTCTAATCAGTCTCAGAGCTCCCAGTATGTGAAATAAATAAATACAGAGCCTGTCTTCTCTTTGTGGAGGAAATAGCCCAGAACCCCAAATGGTTCTGTCTCCTCCACTTTCATCTAAGATACCTTTTGTAAAACATCGGGAAAACTACAGCTGCTCCAGCACAATAAATTTTCTTTATTTTTTTACAGCATTAAAAATATTTTAAATGAAATGGTGGAAATAATAGATGGCAGGTATTTTGTTTTTAAGACTTTAAGATTTGTCTTGGCAAAAACAAAGCAAAAAAACTGGCAACTATACATCAGCAACTCAAAGTTTTTAGAAAAAGCAATTAAACTGTTACGCATTGAGTTGTGTCCTAGCAGAAAGATGTTGAAGTCTTAACTTCCAGTACCTCAGAATGTAACTTTATTTGGAATTCGGGCTTTTACATAGGTTTCATTTCAAACTAAATTTCATTTCAAACTAAAATGCAATTATTAGGGTGGGCACTAATCCAATATAACTGTGTCTTTATTAAAAAAAGAAAAAGGGAAATTTGGCCCCAGAGCCATACATGTGTAGAAGGAAGACGATGTAAAGACACAGGAAGAAATCCATCTACAAGGCAGGGAACACTGAAGCTACCAGAAGCTGGGAGAAAGGCACAGAGCAGACCCTTCCCTCACAGCTCTCAGAAGGAACCAGCATGCTGAAACCCCGATTTCAGACTTCTAACCTCCAGAACTGTGAGGCAATAAACGTCTGCTGTTTAAGTAAGTCACCTAGTTTCTGGCATTTCACTATGGCAGCCTAGGCAGCTAATGCACAAACAAAACTTGAAATCTCAGAGTCTGGGGAACACTGGATAAGCAGACTCAAAAGGAAAATAAGACACTGTCTTTTCCCAGAGAAGGAAGGCAATCAACCTCAAGGGAGTCCCTCCCATGTCCCAGGCATTGGGAAATGTTTGATTGTACTCATTATCACATCTAAATTCTCATAGCAGCATTAAGACATTGGTTATGAATCCAATTCTATGGATGAGGAAATTGAAACTCAGAGAGAATAATCTGATCTTGTCCAAGATCATAATACCCATAAGTGGTGAGGCTGAGTCCAAAAACATGATAGGTAATATTACTGAACATTTCCTATGTCTAGAAGCAATTATAAGGGGTTTACATGTATTAACTCATTCAATTTTCATAACAGCCCTGTGAAGCAACAATACAATTATCTTCAAGGAATTTTCCGCATAGATATCTTGTAATTCTTTCTTAGATTAATTCCTCTAAAATATAGTTTTGTTGCAGTTATAAATTTTTCCGTTGTTTATTGATAGTAGAAATAAGTGTTATTAATTGTTGTGAGTTATAGAACACCATGGTTAGTGTCTAGGCTCTAGGTCCACACCATCTGCAGTTTCACCCCTTGCTCTGTGACCTTGGGCAAGGTATTTAATCTCAGCTTTGTGCCTTTGTTACTTTATTTGTGTAATGGGGATAATAATAACACTTATAGAGCTGTGCGAATTAAATGAATTAACATATTTAAATTATAAAACTGGTTTATAATAAGTATTATCTCTCAGCATCATTATTTATTGTTATTATCCCATTTTATCTGTAAAATGTAGTTTTTGCCTGTTTGGTCAGAAAAATAGATTTTCAAGTCAGGCTGACCTGGGTTTGAAATGCAATTCTGTCATCTACTAGCTGTGTGACTTCCACAAAGTTTTTCTCCAGAAGATGGGGAAAAGACAGTCTCTCTAATAAGTGGTGCTGGGAAAAGTAGACAGCTACATGTAAAAGAATGAAATTAGAACATTTTCTCATATCATATACAAAAATAAACTCAAAATGGATTAAAGACCTTAATGTAAGACTGGAAAACATAAAACTCCTAGAAGAAAACATAGGCAGTACACTCTTTGACATAGCCCTTAGTGATAGTTTTCTGGATCTGTCTCCTCAGGCAAGGGAAACAAAAGCAAAAACAAGCCAGTGGGACTTAATTAAACTTAACAAATTTTGCACAGGAAACCATGAACAAAATGAAAAAACCTACTGAATAGGAGAAAATATTTGCAAATGATATGTCTGATAAGAGGTTAATATCCAAAATATATAAACAGCTCAAACAACTCAATATTAAAAAAATCTGATTAAAAAATGGGTAGAGGAACTGAATATACATTTTTCCAAAGAAGACATACAGATGGACAACAGGCACTTGAAAAGATGCTCAGCATCACTAATCATCAGGGAAATGTAAATCCAAACCACAGTGAGATATCACCTCACACCTGTCAGAATGGCTATTGTCAAAAAGACAACAAATAACAAATGTTGGCGAGGACGCGGAGAAAAGGGAACCCTAGTCAGTGCTAGTAGGATTGTAAATTGGTGCGGTCTCTGTGGAAAACAGTATGGTGTGCTTCCTCAAGAAACTAAAAATAGAACTATCATATTATCCAGCAATTCCACTCCTGGGTATATACCCCCCAAAAAACAAAACCACTAATTCGGAAAGATTATGCACCCAAATGTTCACAGCAGCATAATTTATAGGGCTTCCCTGGTGGTGCAGTGATTGAGAGTCCGCCTGCCGATCCGGGGGACACGGGTTCGTGCCCCGGTCCGGGAAGATCCCACATGCCGCGGAGAAGCTGGGCCCGTGAGCCATGGCCGCTGAGCCTGCGCGTCCGGAGCCTGTGCTCCGCAATGGGAGAGGCCACAACAGTGAGAGGCCCGCGTACCGCAAAAACAAACAAACAAAAAAAAAACAGGTGGGTTTCTGTTTTTAGGTCATATTATATACATTTCTGTGGAAATTTCAGTAAGACATCCTCTTCATCCTCATCATCAAATTGTCTGGCAGGTTATTACATAAGTGTATATGTTGTTTCGAACTTCAACCTGATGGTGCAAATTTCTCTACTAAACTCCTCATTTCTGGAAAAATAGTATTTGCAATATAATCATTTCTTATTAGGCATTATCAATATTACTAAGGGGGCTCAAGTAAGAACAATGAAGAAAACTTTCTCTGTTTCTCACTGAGATTGACAACGTCCTTTCAGACAAAGGGATACACGTTGCTTATTAAACTTTTATGTTTTCCTTGTCCTTTTGCAAACACTCTCACGTCATTTTTAAGTTCTTTTCTCCCTTTACCATTAAGTTGTTTTTCTCTTTCCATATACACCTGTCTTCATATCAAGAGGGAAAGATTAGCCATTAGAGTCCAGATACCCCTCACATTGTTGGATTTATCTTTCAGTTTATGTCAAGGGAGAGGTAGAAGGTCGACCTTCTTCTTCTTCCAGCGTTTTCTTTCTGTGTGCATAATTGTAGTGTTTTTATGTAATAGAGATGACAAGACCCCTTTGTAGTTTGAACTCATGCTCTTCCCCCAATCACAGGTAAGACAAAGAGTACCACTGAATGGATAACAAGGAGTATCATATCATTGGTACTTAGCTACCTCATTACTCTGTTTTAAATAGCCTGTAATTACTTTCAGCTGCTACTAATGAGCTTCAACTGTGGGGAAAACACATCCTTAAATAAACATATGGAAAACTACATTTGCTCTCCTTTTCAAGTCAGTGGAGAGAGTATATTGGCAGGCTTATTGGCAGTAAAAGTCAGGATGATTTCTTTTCTGTGGACAATCATGTTGAACTTCCATCAGATTGACCATCTTCACTCCACATTTTGGCTTCTATTTTTCCATGAGATTTTTCTATTCAGGGATCAATCTCTGTGAAGCATCTGTTTAATTTCATTCAGTTCACTAAAATCTGGAGAAGTTTTAGCTGAAGGAATAATTTTTTTTCCCTGGTGAGCATCTTCAGCTCACATGTTCAGAATGATTAGTGTAGACTCTTAACAACCTTGGTAAAGCATATAAAGAATTATGAATAGTGTTTACTCTCCCAAAAGCACCCTCCTTCATTCCATTCCTCAGTAATTCACTGAGCATTTACTATACGTGTTTTTTTTTTTTTTTTTTTTTTGCGGTATGCGGGCCTCTCACTGTTGTGGTCTCTCCCGTTGCGGAGCACAGGCTCCGGACGCGCAGGCTCAGAGGCCATGGCTCACGGGGCCAGCCGCTTCGCGGCATGTGGCATCTTCCCGGACCGGGACACGAACCCGTGTCCCCTGCATTGGCAGGCGGACTCTCAACCACTGAGCCACCAGGGAAGCCCTATACGTGTTTTTGCGTCACTGGGCTGCTGAAAAAATTTCACTGGTGTTCCATTGCTTACAGAATAAAATCCAAGCCCCTTAGCCTAGTATTGTAGATGCTACTAGGGTGAATCCACTCCCCATCTTCCCCCAATTCCTACCAACACACACACACACACACACACACACACACACACACACACATACATGGCCCTCCAAACATGAATACTATTCCTACTTTTGGACCTTTTCTTATGCTCTGGCTACTGCCTAGAGACCCCCTCTCATCCCTATAGATACAGATCCTCACCATCCTTCAAGGATATCTATTATAAGGAAGCTATAGTGTGCTGGTAAACATTTCACAATCAGCTCTCCAGAAAACAAAACAAAACAAAACAAAACCCCCCACCCAACCTAACAAACAAAAAACCAAAAGCATTTACTGACTTCCATAGAGTAAATATTTCCACTCTCGCCAATTTCAATCTACCGATGTGATGTCACTGAATGCAGAGCTGGGAAGAGATGAGCAGAAGCACATCTTTATAAAGTATTTCTATCATCAGATACAATAAAATAAAATAATCTGAAACATACAGATAATAATAAAAGAAAGTAAAATAATTAAGAAGTAAGGAGTTGAGGGGCTTCCCTGGTGGCGCAGTGGTTGAGAGTCCACCTGCCGATGCAGGGGACACGGGTTCGTGCCCCGGTCCGGGAAGATCTTGCATGCTGCGGGGTGGCTGGGCCCGTGAGCCATGGCCGCTGAGCCTGCGCGTCCGGAGTCTGTGCTCCGCAACGGGAGAGGCCACAACAGTGAGAGGCCCGCGTACCGCAAAAAAAAAAAAAGAAGTAAGGAGTTGAGTATCACTTTTATTTGTAATATATTTAATTGTAACTTTAACTTAATTTTTAATAATGGCTGTACTTAACAACTGAAAACTTGACACTTGTCTCTTGCAAGCTGGCTAAAGCCAGCTCCAGCACACCCCTGCATGGACCCTACCATACTTCTCAAGCCCACAGATATCTCCCTCTGTACACATGTGCCATCTATATAACTATTTTCATAATTTATTCAAGCAATCATTTATTGAATGGCTACTATGAACCAGACATTCTAGTTCAGGAATTCAGGCAAAAGGCAGATAAAGAAATAAAAACACAATTTCAGCTGTAATCAGTTCCAACAAGAGGACAGTGACTGGGGGGGGGGGAGAGGTACCATTTATAGGGAAGAGAGAGACTAGTGGATGAGCGGAAGTGGGGAGCTGAGGCAGAGGAATAGGGCTTGGTGTTAGAATACATTAGGTTTCAGATGACTTTAGACACCCAAGGAGGAGGATGCCATTGGACAATTTCTATGTAGATTCTACAGCTCAGAGTGGAACCAAGGCTGAGGGTATAGTTAAGGGTATCATAAGCATAAATGGTATTTAAAGTCACAGGAGGTGATGAAATCATACACAGAGTAAAGATGGAGAAGAAAAAAAAGACAGAACCCTGATACTCCAACATTTGGAAACCAGGTGTTATAGGATGAACTCTGTCCCCCTAGAATTCTTATGTTGAAGTCGTAATCCTCAGTACCTCAGAGCCTGACTGTATTTCTGTTCGTGCAAGTTCGTGTGCCCGATGCACAGTGAGGCCAAACGAACCAAAACGTCGGAGTTTGGAGCAGAGAAAGGTTTGTTGCAGGGCCCTGAGAGGGAGGAGGTGGGCGGCTCATGCCTAAAAAGCCCAAGCTCCCAGAAGGGTTTCGGCAAAGCATCTTTAAAAGCCAGGTGATGGAGGGAGGTCCCAAGGTATGTGATCAGCTCATGCACAGTTCTCTGATTGGCTGATGGTGAGGGAACAGTGTGGTGTCACAGTGTTAACATTATCAGTACTTAAGCTCTAGGAGGCCTGGACCTATGTGCTCATGGCCAAGTAGTTAACACCTTCTATTTGGTGGGGGGTTTTCACAGCTGTAAAAGAACTCAGGAAATGTGCATCAAATACTGTTATCTTGGTACTTCAGAGAGGAGTTAAAGCAGTGGATATGGGGGAAGGCCTGTCCCAGAAAGGCCCCCTAGGGTCCTGCTCGGTTACATTTGGAGACAGGGTCTTTAAAGAGGTAATTAAATTAAAATGAGGCCAGGTGGGTGGGTCCTAATCCAATGAGCCTGAGTCCTTGTAAGAAGAGACTTTAAGACACAGACAAGTAGAGAGGGAAACCACGAGAAGACCCAGGGAGAAGATGGCCACCTACAGGCTAAGGAGAGGGGCCTCAGAAGTAACCGATCTTCTTGACACCTTTATCCAGACTTCTACCCTCCAGACTTGTGAGAAAGTAAATTTATGTTGTTTAAATCACCCAGTTTGTGGTACTTTGTTATGGCAGCCCTAGTAAACTAATACACCAGGCAAAGAAATGAAATATATTTTGCCTTCCATCCACGTTTCAAATAGGTATTTCTTCTTTCCTCAGCTAAACTATAAGCTCCTTGAAGAAGGGAACCTTGTATCCGCCCAGTGTCTATCACACAGTAGTGGCTCTTATCATTCTTGCCTGTGTTAGGGTTTAATTGGGTCCAACGGCAGCAGAAGAGTGGCTGGAGCCCTTTATAGAAAGCAGAAAAACTGCTGAGAACATCAAGATCTTTGTTCCATGCAAAACAGCTCTCAGGCATTCACATCATCCCCTGCCAGTGTGCTTGTGTTATAGGAATACTGGAACGTCTTATATGTGCACTGAATTTCTTTCACACATCATCTTTCCCCCCGGTCACCCACCTGCAAGATAGGCAAAGTGTGTATTTTTACCACCATTCTACAGCAGAGAAAGCAGGTCCAGAGAGGGGCAGAGACTAGCTTAAGGCAGGTCTGGGGCAAGGTCAGGGATTTAATTCAGGTTTCCTATATCCCTGCCTGATCAGAGTCCTAAGGAGTTCTTGGTAAAAAGGCTGATCCCTCAAGGGAACTCCAGGATCCAAGAAAGTATCACATTAAAAGTGTCTTCAAGAGTATAGGACAAAGAATTCCCCAGAGAACAAATAGCACATAAACCAAGGAAGGAAGAAACAATCTTTGTACCAAAGTCAGAAGTAAACAAGTTTGTATTATGCGTTATTCAGAAAAGACATTCCCTATCATGACCCAGAGTGTCATTTCACTTTACTAGGCTGGGAATTGATCATTTTAATAATAGACTCAGGAGTTCCAGAGGCAGGAACACTTCCTGCATTTGTAAATACAACCTAATTTCCTTTCTTTTAGAAATGACCAAAATGCAGGCTTTGGGTACCAACAAGGAAATTAATATAATTTGCTCATAATATGTTTCTCCAAGGACAAACCTAGAATACATATTCTGACACTCCTTCTAACTCATAGTCTCTCCAGACTCTTCAAAGACTGGAGGCAGACTGATCTGTAGCACAATTATCTAGCATAAGTTGCTTTTTCATCTTTGTCTTTGCACAGGATGTAATCCTTACACAGCTGAAAAGCTTGCAAGTGCGTATTTGCCCTGCCAACAAGTCCTCCAAGTGTCAGTGGTCCATTTCACAGGAAAGAACACCTAGCTACCTGCAAGCCACAGTTGGAAATTTTCTGCACATAAAACTGGTTGGACCATGTTAGAAAGAACTGACTGGTGCATTTACCTTTTTGCTTAGTGTTGTTTTTATTTTTATTTATTTATTAAAAATCCACATTAAGTTTAGTTTCATTTACTTGCAGCCAGATGCATCCCAAGAACAAACATAATTTGTAAATGTCTTCAGTCTTTTAGTCTATTACTTACGTCTGTAACATGCTATTTTTTCCCATATTTTCCATTTTGTATTGTGATAAAATAGACACAACGTAAAATTTACTATCTTAATCATTTTTAAGTGTACAGTTCGGTGGTATTAAGTACATTCATATTGTTGTGCAGCCATCACCACCCATTTATATACATTGTGTATTTTTATATTTTAAAAATATATTTTTATATTTCTAAAAATCATCAAATCAATCTCTTAATCAGAAAGTCACATCTGTGATCCACATAACAATCTATATACATCACAGACACAAGCAGGCGGGAAGAAGAAGCTGTCAGAGGGGAGCTGTTGGATGGGGAGAAAGTGGACTAGTGAAGGAATTAGAGTTCCCTGGGAGGCCTAGGAGTGTTTTGAGGAGGGAGGTAAAAAGAGAATGAGAAGGTCGTAAATTGTGTTCAATTAGGAAGAGAATGTAGTTTGAGACAACACAGAGGGAAGATTTCAGGAGAAAGTGGAGGCATGGAACTGAGGAAGTCAGGCAGCAAGTTGAAAAGATAGAAAAATGCTGACCTGTCTGCTTTGGGTGAGTCATAGAGATGTGCCCCCACCCCCCCCCCCCCCCCCGCCCCGCAACGTTGTAGAGAAGCCCTTCCTAGGGTCCAGACTCAAAGCTCTATCAACGGGCCAGTTGCATCCATTCACTTGTGGTGATTAAAGGGCCAGTTGCATCCATTGACTTGTAGCCTTAAATCAGCAAACAATGCTCAGATTGCTAGTCCCACCAAGTGGTACCTCAGCTGTCCTTTTGGCTGAGCTCTGCTGAGTCGCCAGGAAGATGCAAGGTCTGGTGGAATCTTGATACAAATGGCTCAAAGTGTAAAGAATTCATGTTTACATGCAATCAAAACACATGCCGCATCACATAGTGATTCCTGTAACAGTAGCAAGTACACCTAGTCTGAGGAGTCAGGGATCTTCCTCTGAGGAAATGACACTTAGACTGATATCTGAAGGAAGAGTAGGTACTGAGTGTACCTGATGATGAACACTTGTACCCTTTTCAGTTTGGGGAAATATGAGAGTTCCAGTTGCTTTATATTCTCACCAACACTTGGGACTCTCAGACTTTTTAGTTTTAGTTATTGTGGTCAATGTTGTACCTTATCACGTTTAATTTGCATTTCTCAGAAAAGTCATGAGGCTGAGTCTCTTTTCATGTTTATCAGTTATTTGGATATCCTCTTCTTTGAAGAGCTTATGTCTTTGCCCTTTTTTTTATATTGAGTTCTTTGTCTTTTCCATATTGACTTGGAGGAGTTCTTTCTGTATTCTGGTTGAGTCTTTTGTTGGATATTATTATCGCAAATATCTTCTCCAATAAATGGCTTGCCTTTTCACTTTAATGGTATTTTTTTAAGGAACAGAAGTTCTTAATTTTAATGAAGTTCTGTTAATAAATCTTTTTTTATGCTTAGTTTAAGAAAAATTTTTATGCTTATTTAAGAAAAATTCTTCTACCCCAAGGTCATGAAGATATTTACTTCCAAAAGTTTCATTGTTTTACCTTTAGTATTTAGGACTATGATCCATGTGAAATTAATTTTTGTGTATAGTGTGAAGCATAGATCAAATTTTTTTGAAAAAAACATATGAATATGCAATTGCTCCAAAAACATTTATTTAAAAGACCATTCTTTCTCCTGAATTGTAGTAGTGCCTTTATTATAAAGTGACTATAAGTATAGATTTGTTTTTGAAGTCTCTATTCTATTTCATTGGTCTATTTGTCTACCCTTACAACAATACAAATTGTTTTGATTTTTATAGCTTTAAAATAAGTTTTGAAACCTGGTAGTTCAGTCCTTTATCTTTGTTTTTCTTTAAAGAGTTCTTGGCAATTCTACATCCTTGAATTTCCATAAATATTTAAAAATCAACATTTAAATTTCCAACAAAAAACCTGCTGGGATTTTGATTGAGACTGTATTGATTGAGACTGTATAGATCAATTTGAAGGTAATTGACATCTTAAAAATATTGAATTGTCCAACCCCTTAATACAGTTTATCTCTCCACTATTTAGAAATGTAGATTTCTCTCAGTATTGTTCAATAGTTTTCAGTACAGTGGTATTGCGTATCTTTTGTTAGATTTACTTAATTATTTGGTGGTGTTTGACACTATTGTAAATTGCATTTTCATTTTCCAATTGTTCATTGCTAGTACATAGAAAAACAATTCATTTTTATATACTGTCCTATGTTCGATGATCATGCTAAAATCAGTATTTAATTTTAATCATTCATCTAATTAGATGTTAATTTTGGATTTTTTAATAAACAATTATTCCATCTGTGAATATGAAAGTTTTACTTTCTGCTTTCTGATATTTACACATTTTATTTATTTTCCTTGCCTTATCCCACTGGCTAGGACTCCCAGGTCAATGCTGAATGGACAAACTTGTCTTTTTCTCATTTTCATTGTTTAGATGCACCTGTACCTCCTGAGACATGGGAATACTTAGGAGAAACAAATGGTTTTTTAAAAAGAGGACAAAAATTGGAAGCTGTAGCAGGGTTAAAGAGGACTTGTGTTGATTTGGGATGACTTCATGAAACTTCAGTGATGACTGGGACAAGGATGGAGATGAAGCGTCCCAGGCTTATTTTGAAAGGCTGTATCTCTTTTGAAAGAAATGTTGATATTTTTAGACCTTACATGAGGACAGTTATGAAGTATGACTGTGAGGGTATTGAGGAATGTTAAAAGACTGTTCAGAAAAAATATGGTCAAAAAGTGGATGAGACTTCTACAGAATGTAAGAGGAAACTTAGAAGAGAACTTTCTAAAAAGTAAAAACTCAAACAACAATGCATCCATGGAAGGAAAAGGTGACAGTAAGAATTCCCACAGAGAACCATACCATCACTCCATAGATTTTTCTCAGAATGTTTTACACACACACACACACACACACACTCACACACACAGACACAATAGTGACAATGGCTTTTAAATACATATTAAACACAGTAAATACATAGCTCAATGAATGAACCAAGTCACAGGGACCTTTTTGAGACAGCACACACATACATATATACTATGAAAAAAACTTCTGTGACAGGTTACACCTCCAGGAATATCTGATTCCCCCCTGCTTGAACTATATATAACTAGTAATGATGAAGGTTTATCTGCAATGAATATCTGTTCTTCCTGTCTTGTAAAATTAGAATAGAGGAGCTTCTGTGGACTAGTCAATAACCCCATCTCTTAATTAAACGTGAGTCTGATAGATCAGCCAAAGCAATTTGCTATCCTTAAGGGACATTTATTGAATTGTCACTTAATAATAGTGATCATATATGACCAAGTCTGTTGAAGCACTGCTGGGGAGAGTGACACAAATGTCAATTTCTTCTATTTTTAATTTGTTAAGACTCTTGAAGTATTGAGATTTGATACAGCAGTTAAAACTTCAAGGTTAGTCCTTTTAAAAAAGTAAAACTTTAAGTTAACTTAAAAGAGAAAATGAAACAAGTGAAATTAATTTTAATAGGTTTCATTTAACCCATTCCCAAAATATTATCACTTAACATGTAATCAATATGAGATATTTTACACTCTACCATCTCACACGAAGTCTTCAAAATTCAGTATATTACGTTATAGCACATCTCAATTCAGACGAGCCTCATTTCAGCTGCTCAATAACTACACGTGCCTAATATGGGATACTATAGTTTTAGGCTTCATTGGATATAAACATTTT
This sequence comes from Pseudorca crassidens, assembly GCF_039906515.1. Taxonomy (NCBI): domain Eukaryota; kingdom Metazoa; phylum Chordata; class Mammalia; order Artiodactyla; family Delphinidae; genus Pseudorca; species Pseudorca crassidens. The sequence continues at coordinate 69,832,675 of NC_090304.1, read as the reverse complement.
GGGCAAGAATACTTCATAGACAATGTTGTACACTTCATATCAGGAGGCCTAGGATGTCATGGTGTCTCACGATTAGTGATGTAAATTTTATCATTTGATTAAGGGGGTGATCATCAGATTCCTTCATGACAAAGGTATACTTTCATTCGTACATTTTGGCGCCATGCAAATATCCTGTTCCCCGATCAAATTTCACCTACAGATTTTAGCAACCAGTGCTGTTGTTTGCCTTACCGTAACAGAGGCTGGACTCTCCTGACTCTAGTTCCATTATTCTTTTATATTCATTAACTTTACATTCGTAAAGAAGAGCTTTATCTCATCCTTTCCCCCTTTTTCGAGGATCACTATGGCTTGTGGATTTTTATTTACTTGGTATGTTATGATTAAATCAGGTTTTAAAATATTCAAATTATTGTGAATTTTGGTGCCTTAAAGCTTATTTCTGTAAAGCAACTGGTAAATTTGTCTTTACTTAGACACTTGACTAAATAGCAGTTTTCCAAAAAACCTTATAATCTACTTTAATATATAATATATATATATATTATCTACTTTAAGTAGATAATACTTAAAGTATTATCTACTTAAATACTTAAAGTATATATAATACTTAATATATATATTATCTACTTTAAGGTAAAATACTGATAACATTTCAGAAGATAACATTCCATAGTCTGTAACATGGCTATATCACAGCTGTTTTTAAAGGTTCATTTCTTATACTAACAGTGGCAGGGATTATCTGTCAGCCAGAATGTAAAAATGTATTCCACCGTACTCTGTCTAAACAATGGGGTTATTTATTTTATAAATAAAACAACTGGTGCTGAGGCAATCATAGACTGCTACTGCTAATCTTTCACTGTCCACAGACGTGCATCTCCCGACAGGTGTTCCATCAATCGTGGTGATAAAGATTATGATGTCATTCATAAGCTGACTCGTGGTATTTTGTTTATTTTGTGTTACCTTATGGGTGATTTTTCACTCTTTCCCCAAACTCATACCTTCCCCCACGCTAATAAACTAAGAAATTTATTTCACATCATTTTAAAAGAACAAAAGCAGGAATCCTAAAAACTCTCTTTCCTTTTATAAAGTAAGCCAGGCTTTTCCTGTATGAGCAACTATCCTCATTCAACATCAGGATCATCTGTAGTTCCCCAGATTCACCAGACAAGCATGTTTGGGAAGCTGCACATCCTTCTATGCCTTCATGTTTCTTCAAGATAAACAGTGGAATTTGTCGTACGCTTAAGCGGTGATGGAAACATCCCTCCCTTGGGCTGGTGCTTCCCTGTGCCAGGTTGCATGGCAAAGTAGTCCAGGTTAGTAAGAATACACAAAACATTACTCACTTACTTTTACTCCTATAGCCCTCTTCTGACCTCATGGCTACTTGCTTATGTTACTTCATCTTATTCAGCAGAAGTGCTGGATTTTCTCTGCAGCATCAATTCGCATTGTCCCATATTTCTGCACGTGGAATATGAGTTTGGTGCAGGGATGGTCCATTGACCCTCAGGAAAGACATGTCTAAGCATTTCTTCTTTTTGAACACACTCTTAGACCAGAGCTGGTATAGAGAACAGCTGCAGTCTTTGTCTTCCCCAGTCTATTTAATCAGAGCTGGATGAAATTTTGTCATTAGTACTGTCCAGTAAAAATATAACATAAGCTACAAATGCAAGCAAACTATGTGATTTAAAATTTGCTGAGGGGCTTCCTTGGTGGCGCAGTGGTTGAGAGTCTGCCTGCTGATGCAGGGGACACGGGTTCGTGCCCCGGCCTGGGAAGATCCCACATGCCGCGGAGAGGCTGGGCCCGTGCGCCATGGCCGCTGAGCCTGCATGTCCGGAGCCTGTGCTCCGCAACGGGAGAGGCCACAACAGTGAGAGGCCCGCGTACCGCAAAAATAAAATAAAATAAAATTTTCTGAGAGCCATATATTAAAGGTATAATGAATAGGTGAAATTAAGTGCAATGATATAGTTTAATTAATACATGAACAAAAAAATCATTTGAAGAGATAATAAATATTTAAAAAAATCATTAATGGGATATTTTACACTTTTTAGAAATGATACCTTTGAAATTTGGTGTGTATTTTATACTTACATCACATCTCACTTTGGACCAGTCACACCTCAAGTGCTCAGTGACTCTGTGTGGCTAATGACTGCATTGAACAGCACAGGTCTAACCATATTTTCCTCTGAAAAGGAAATAAAAGCATATTCTTCATTTGTTCCATCTGATGACAGCTCACCAGATAAAACTTCTTGTTATATTCTGCTAACAACTGGTCAGAAGTCTCAGAACCAGAAAGATAACAGAACATGCTAGCATTTGAGGAATTTGACTGTCTCAACTACACTTTGCAGTGCGGATCTGGTTTGGGTAGATAGAGGGATTTTACCCTTAAGGGTATCAAGGGCCATTTCCGTGATGATAGGAAATAGATTGCAGTTTTGCTGTGTTTGGAGGATGCTCACATAAGTAATTCCAGTAGGCTCAGATTCCTTAGCCTGCCGTCAGACACTGCCAAGTCTGCATGGTGCAGAAGCATGCGGCCGGATTGCTGGAAGATTACCCTCCTTTCAGCCGCCCAGAATGAGCATTTACTTGAGACACTCAGAAGCGGCTGATTGGGTGCAAAGACACCTGCTTTCAGTGGGAGTTCATCATGGAGCGAAAACGTTGAGGAGCTTCCAGTGCATTTAATTTACCCAGAGGTCTCTGCAGGGACAACTAGGTGGCACTGTGGAGGGCTTCCAGGAGGAAGCACACATGGATGGAGTACATCTTTCTAGCCTATGTAGTTATCTGTAATTTGCCTTAGGCAGGTGCTAAAAATTTTGTGATTATATTGACAGCATGGTTTCCCTTGCCCTGGTCAGAACATATTTAGAATAAGGTTAAGGACCGTAATGGTAGCATGACATGCTTGGTGAGGCATTTAATGACTTTCCCTATTGCCCATACCAACAAGCTTACAAAGCTACGGCTCTGCATCACTCAGTATTGCAGGAAGTTTCCATAGATCCAATGTGTGGGAGACAGTACTCTTCCTCACTGTGTAAAGACTACCAGCACCGGACAATTTCCTAAGAAACTTCTGATAACATCTTATCTCCATTTCCCACTAGTTTTGTCCCCTCTCATCCCACCCCCCACCCCCGACACACCCTCACATGCGTACACAAGTTTTTCCCAGAATTAAAGGGCCTGGCTCATATCACTGTCTGTCAAAGGATTCAGCAGCCATAAAGGCATGCCTTAAAGTCATTAATAATCACACGCATAAGGTCCCCTTGCAGAGTTTCTTTTCCACATTTTCTTTATCCTTCACAGTCCTCCTTACAAATGATGGCCTACTGCTGCTTGACGACACTCAAGGGTTCATTTTCCCTTTTGGCAATAATCAAACCTGGGGTCCTTTAAGCCGTCAAAATTAACTTTGGCCACTCTACCCAGCATTCAGTGTGGATCATTATTTTGAGCACCGTCGTGTTTTAGAGCTATAATACTTGGCGTCTGCAGAAATAAATCCTCAATGTGATACCCAAGTGGTAATTCACTAGAATGTTCACCCAGATAATTACCTAGAGATGGGTTCCAGTCCTCCTCTGTGATGCTGAAAATCTCAGGGTCACACGTGCCAAAGACACCTGCTCTGTAATGCTGTGGTAAAGTAGCCTCTGATGATGTCTGCTCTGGTCCACGTGGGGCTTTTGGCATCCTTCCAACCAAACAAAGCCATGTCAGCACCTCTGAGTTTTCAAGAAGACATATCCGAAGAAGATGAAGACTGATGGTTGCAAGCTCCCACGCTTCTCACTAAAGTGGTATTGGAGAGATTGGACCATACTTCAAATTTATTCCTCCAGCAGCAATCTCATTAATATGCTGGGGGTTCAAAGTAAACACTCTCTAAAGCAACTGTCCTCCATACAGGACCGCTGATGACCGCATCCCAGCTGGGAATGTAATGCTTCCTGCTTATGACAAAGGTGATGAACAAAATCACCCAGAGGACTTTAAAACGCCAAGCTTCACACGTCTCAGGAACATTATCTGTCACTTCCAGCACTGCATTTACTCCTGCAGTACCCTACAGAATACCAAGTCACTGCTGTGGCTTTATATGCCTAGAGGGATGGGTTAGCTGATCTCAGCCTGGGTGCAGTAGAGCACAAATATTAGCTTTCCATCCATTCTGAGAACAGAGCAGAAAAACATGCCCATTAGCGTGAATACAATTGGGCCCTTCTCCAGATCAAAATGATGGTTTTCAGTATCTCAAAGGTACCATAATTAATCTGTGGGTGTATTTCATCTTACCCTGAAAGTGATATAACCTTATGCTATCAGAATGGCAGAATGGAGTGCCATCTCACCCGTCTTTGAACAGTGGTGTAAGCAGATAGCGTTCATTCAAACTCCTCTCCCCCAAAGGGATCCCTGGGTTGCAGAGGCAGGGGTCAACCGTGCAGCTTTCGAAAGCCCATCCTGAAGAGAGACCCTCTAGAGAAGGTAGTTGACCAGGGACCTAGAGGATGTCACCTCACAAGTTGCTCTAATCACAGCACTGCGCTCACTCCTCTGAAGCAGGTGAGGCAGCCAGAGAAGAAAACAAGCACTAAATTCACTGGACACTGACTCCAAGGATCACTGCTCCCATCGCAGCAGGCAGGCCACGTGGAGATGTCCTACAGTACACTGGATACCCTAGCACTCGACAACTAACCAGGATGGAAGGACCCTCCCACCCAGAGGTGGCCATCGGGGAGTCACCAAGTCAGCACGCGTGTATTGACAGTTGAGGCTGCTCAGCCATGCACACAGAATAGAGAGCGTCATGTCCACTGCATACATATTCGAAAAGATAGATTTGTCTGAGTCCTATCTTTGCAGAATACCAGCCGCAATCAGAAGCTGTACATTCTTCTTCCAGCAATGCCATCACTCTTTCTATGGATCAAACAACTTATTCTCTTCGTTCCACTGTAAAACTCTTCTCTGTCAACTGGTATCATCTGGCTGACCTCTAATATTTCAGAGCTCTCATGGACCTACATATTTTCGATTCTGAAGCATTTTTGTAAAATGGGGGCGTTGTCCCATATTCCCCAGGAAGCCCAAGGCTCAGAGTGGTCTCTTCCCAAGTGATCGTCTGCTGTAATGCACTCACGCTAAGTCTTGAACTGTGGGCGATAAACAGTCTCAAAGATCAGCACTGGGGCTTCCCTGGTGGCACAGTGGTTGAGAGTCCGCCTGCCGATGCAGGGGACACGGGTTTGTGCCCCGGTCCAGGAAGATCCCACATGACGCGGAGCTGCTCGGCCCGTGAGCCATGGCCGCTGGGCCTGCGCAGCCACAACAGTGAGAGGCCCGCGTACCGCAAAAAAAAAAAAAAAAAAAAAAAAAAAAAGATCAGCACTGATAAATTCGTTTAAATATTATTAAAATTGGTTCTCAACTTCCCCCTTTAACTTATTCTGAACATGTGTGCTACATAATTTAATATGAGCTGTGTAGCCTGGGTTCTTATATATATTCTAAGTATTTGGGGGATCCAAAAACACATAGATATTTACCCTTCATAAAAGTCCTCCACTTATGCCATAGCAGAGCCTCACATTCATATTTCTTTGAGGAAACACATCAAAACTCTGACCATTCAGTGTCTTTCTTGAAAGTTAATCTGTGTGGTATTGTCTTTCCGTTGTGCCATTCTGAAAGCTTAGGAGGTGAGGAGCGGGGAATGCAGTGTGGAACAATTCTCATGCTATGATGATAGACAGCTGTGAAAAAAATATGTGTGCAATTGCGTTGGTGTTTATTCTTACAAGTTACATGGCATTGGCCACAGATGTGAGTCAACCCAGAAACATCCTCATATTTGTCATTCTGTTATAACAATCAGAGTACAAATGTATAAAAACAAATTGGGGGCGTCGCTGACCCCCCAGAAACAAGGTGTTCCCATTCACCATGGTCACATATTAGCCACATCTAAATGTTCCTCAAACAATTCCCCACCTCTCTGCTGTGTCATTGTTTGAAAGGAAGACCCCCAGGCCTTGTGAAACACCCCTACCTGGGGCACCAGCAGCATCTTGCTTTTCTCTGGGAATTGCATCAGAGCAGCAGCAAAAATAGGAGTGAGCCTCCAAGGGATTAAAACTCACAAGGTGTGAACATTATAATGAATCACCTGAGTACAAAGAACAGATTTTAAATTTCTCTGTGCCCTTCCCTCTGATTATTTACCACCATCATGTTATCCTCCTCAATCTATCATCAATAAGCTTGCTTCACTCTGCAACAAGGAAGCCCACAGCCTGCTGGACTCACATGAGGCCCAGGGCTGTTCACACTTCTCTTGATTATTGGAGATTATCATTATTAACCTCGAGGTCTACCTCTTCCAATAAGTCTCTGCAAACTCTCGATGGCTTCTATAAATTATAGTGTCTGGTTTCCATTCCCAAAATGGAATTTGTGGTCATAGTCAATACTATGAAAATTTCACATAGAAATTCTCAGTTTCTTAAAAAAAAATCTTTTCGACCTCCCCGTTGTGGCCTCTCCCATTGCGGAGCACAGGCTCCAGATGCGCAGGCTCAGCGGCCATGGCTCACGGGCCCAGCCTCTCCGCGTCACGTGGGATCTTCCCGGACCGGGGCACGAACCCATGTCCCCTGCATCGGCAGGCGGACTCTCAACCACCGCGCCACCAGGGAAGGGAAGCCCCTACCATACTCTTAATAATCTGTGTTTCTAACTTCAATTCTGTTATTGTAAGCAGCTAAGCATTTCCATCAAGATGGATGAGAGCTTGCTATTTTAACCCCACAGTGGTTTATTTGCTTCCAGCCAGACTACATAATATTATAATCTATATACATACAAAATATATGTATATATTATATATACATATTTGTAATATTAAAATTTTCAATAGCACACACCTGTATCACAATTTCCAACTCTTAGCGGGCTTATCACTGGCACGTTTTTGTGCATCCAGGGGAGGGCTAGGGGTGATATTTGAAACTGTTTTCAAATACCACCATTTTTATGGCAGCTTCTCTCATATTCATATAACAAAAGCCATCACCATTATATAGAAGACGGAATATGTGTCCAAAAAAACCCCACACATTTCCTTAAAAAAAAAGTTATATACAACCAATTTTAAACATACTTTCCTACTAACCCTCAAAAAGGAAATGTTTTCACTTACCTTGTGTCGTAGGTATAACTGGACACATGGGGTGAAAAGGTATCAATACAACAAACCAGCCTCCCACCATTTCCCACCATAATTAATTCAAATGGGTAAGAACTGCCCCATATTCACTTCCAAAATGTTTGCTTCAAATTACTGGCAGGTGAGATTCAGGGATCAATCAAAGTGACCTGGTGGGATTAGCAGGTGGGCACGCAGCCTCTAGCGTGGAGAGAAAAGAGTGGGCTCAGATTACCCCTTTATTTTTGTTCATGAAGGCAAAAATAAAGCACAAATTGAGAGGAACGTCTTTCCTTCCAAAAACCAGGTTAGTTACTACACAGACCGTTTATATTTTTGAGTCTTTTCTAGATTGTCAGGAAAGGACTCTTACCACAGCCTGAGGAATAAAGAGGCATTTGAGCCATTTCAAGTCAACAAAGTGTCCTTTTTTTCTAATGTCCCCAAATAAGATCACCAGCCCCACTCCAGGGATTTGTTTGCTTCAGATGTCTTTCTGGAGACTTGAATCCTCCTGGAGTTACATGGTTGGTCCAGAGATAGCCCACTCACAAAGCTTCTTTCTTAAATACTGCCGGGGAGATCAACATTATACCATCTGACAGGAAAATTTATGATCCTGATGACAAGATCATGCCCTTATTAAGTGGTTAATGAGACATACTTTCGGAACTACTCCATCCATGTTGGTGCTGGCAAACCTTTATCCATTATTTTTCAAATGAAAGGATGCTATGCTCATATGCAGACAAGATACCTCTATATATCATTGACAAAATGTGTTAATAAAATTACTACTCATTCCTACAAAAAGTTATAAAAATACTACTTAGAGTAGCAGAAATGAGTCTCTTGAGAATTATTTTAGCCCCTCCCACAGTAACCTTGGGAGTTGATGGAGTGCCAGGATCTATAGATCCAAGTCCTTTCATTCCAAAGTCATGTCTAAAATGAGTGATATGCATGCCGATGGAATGTTTTGTTTTAGGTCTCATTGTCTCTTTTTTGGAAACATTTAATTTTTCAGTGCTATAGGAATAGGGGAGTGTGTTTTTGTATTGCTAGCAATTGCCAGAATCATCAAAGGTCAATGGTGAGAATTTTTGAGTCTGACTTTGTGAGAATTTTATACTTTTAGAAAATGTGGTCTATTTTCTATATAGTAATTTATTTAAAAATACTTTAGTAGTAAAAGTGTGGTATAAATCTCTGTTCAGGTTAACCTTATATTATTCAGAAAGATTTGTTTAACTGACAGTGTCACTCTCCCCCACCAGCCCTGCCCACCCCCCGGGAGAACATTTTCAGAAACCCTAGCCAAAGAGTGAAGTTGATTCCCTCTCTCAGACACACAGCATCGCTGGTTGCTGGTTTACACGTCTTCTGGTGTTTGAAGGCAGCTGTTCTCGTTAGTACTCTCTAGCTGTGAATGGGAGTTAGAGACCACCACTTCACCTGTTTGCTCATGCCCCGGGAATAAGAGAGGAGTGGCTTTATGTTTCCAAAGGAGAGAGGTACCTTCCAGTACAGTTCATAGGGCAACAAGAAGCATTTTTCAGAATAGGTCACTCTTTCATCATTACATAGGACTGGAACAGCACAGGTGGGCTGTGCACATGGACTCTGTGCCCAGAGAGAAGAGAAACGTTCAGCTGCTTTGTGGGCCTTTCCATTCACCAAGGGCTTTAATTACCTTTAGAATAATGGCAGCTCCAGATCTATTCTCTCCAGCCAGGAATTCTTACCTGAGCTCCAGACAGACAGATCCATCCAGCTGTCCACTGGCTCTAGTGTCCCACACATGATCATTATTCTCTCCCCAAAACCTGTCCCTTGCTGCTGTTCCTCCTCTGTATCTATGCCACCCAGTGTGTCCTCACATCACCCGCCATCCAGAACCCTGTGTGTGTGTCCATACTTCTGAAAGGTGAACAGCTTAATTCAATAGAATTTTGCTTTTCATTCATGGTGGGGGAGTCTGTCTCCTTTCTGTCCAGCTGAAAGATGCCATTTTCATGTGTGGCTCCCAAGGTCACTCTGGACAAGGACACCCAGGCATATGACAAGGGCAGAGAGAGTACATTTGGCCTGCAGCCCGTAGTTTGCTGACCCTTGATTGAGAATGTCAGCTCCATAGAACCAGGAGACTTACCTGTCTCATTTATATTTCCCGTGTGCTCAAACATATTTGACCTTCTTGGGGAAGAATCTTCATATTGTGTTTGAACTGAAATCTGCTAGGGGTGCTCTTTAGTTCAAGCAGGATGCAGAGGGAAAAATCTTTACTAGATTCTGATGTTTTCTCGCTAATGAAAGAAAGCACTCAGCATATATAAAATAATGTGTTAATTAAGAGTAGACTTGATGTGTGCATTTAAGGCTTGTGAGCAAAATCAGTTTCCTTTTACAAGTGTATTTGACCATCTAAATGAACAAATAAAGTTTCCTAGAATAAATGTTAAACAAGTTTTGTGGTTCTAACAAATGTATGGCTAAAATTTACAGTGCTGTGAAAGTAAATGAAATTTTTGTAGTTAAATAACTGAATATCTTGGAGAACTGTCAACTTGCTTTTCAACACCCTGGAATTATTGGTGGGAGAGAAAGAGAGAAATTTTAATCAAGAGAGAGATATGTAACCAAGATTCATTGGATATCAGTAGGCACTGAAAAAGGGAACATAATACAGAGAGGGATTACTTGGGCCAACTTTCCTCCTGAAAACAACTGCAAATACTATATTTAAAAAATACCTCCTCTGTATGACTTATTTCACTTTGTATGATAATCTCTAGGTCCATCCATGTTGCTGTAAATGGCATTATTTCATTCTTTTTTTATGACTAATATTCTATTGTGTATATATACCACATTTTCTTTATCATATAAAATATTATATGATATCACTTATATGTGGAATCTATTGATTTAAAATGATACAAATGAACTTATTTACAAAACAGAAATAGACTCAGACATAGACTACAAACTTATGGTTGCCAAAGGCGAAAGAGGGCAGGAATAAATTAGGAGTTTAGGATTAACAGATGCACACTGCTATATATAAAATAGATAACCAACAAGGACCTACTGTATAGCACAAGGAACTATATGTAATGTCTTTTAATAACCTATAATGGAAAAGAATCTGAAAAAGCTGAATCACTCTGCTGACACCTGAAATTGACACAACATTGTAAATCAACGATACTTCAATTAAAAAAAAAAACCTCCTTAAAAACATTGAAGAGTTGACAAGTATGCTGGTTATCAGGGATGTTTAGCACTATTTCAAGTTCTCTTCCTGCCCATAGTAGCTTTGCACTTCCCTACCCTCTTGAAGCTGATGCAGCCTTGTGACTTGCTTTGGACAGTGAAATATGAGCAGAGGTAAAAGATTTGTACTCCTCTTGGCAGACCTTCAAGATCAATGTGTGATTCACCACGACACCTTCCTCCCACCACGACAGCCAACAACACTGCAGACGATCATGCCTCTGTCAGCCCGCATGGATCCGTGAGAAGGGAAAGTGTGGAACACACCCCTGCAAACTTGACACAGAGATGTATGTAATCAAGAATACATCTGTGTTGTTTTAAGTCACTGATATTAGGGGGTTTTGTACTGCAGCATACATTAGTTTATTCTGACTTATGTATTAGGATTGTAAGAAATTACCAGACTAAATTGTAAGGGAGAATGTGAACCCAGATGGCTTAAGCAGGAATAGAGCACGTGGAAGCTGCTTTTACCTTGGAGACACTTGCTGATCTGGTAAAATTTGAACTTGGTTTTGATGGTCTTGTGGTGCTGGGGATAGAGGTCAAAGTCCAGGGACTGTCAAAGGAGACCCCTATCATTTTATCCTCGAATCCTAAAGGAACCACACATGAGGGTAAGGTTGAGTCAGAAGGAAACTCACTCTCTGCGCAAGAGACTTCAAAGAAAGTTACCTTAGAATAGAGTACAGCCAGGAAGGGATTAAAAACAAAAACCAAAACTCATCCTTACAAAATTGAAACCAAAATCTAGCCCTGTAATGGATTTATAGTCCAAATTCTCATCACATCACCTGGTGACACTAGCCTGGAAATGCCTCCTTAGATGCTTTACAGAAGAAAACACAAATTCTTCCTACAGGAAGGATCTTTTATCCTAGACCTAAAAGAACACCACAAGTAATATTTCCAGGACAGTGATCGGTGGTATACAGTAAGATCAACTTTACTAAGTACACAAGGAAGCAAAGCACTACAAGTGAGAGCCAGCAAAAAACAAGAGTTAGCAGACAGAGAATTATGAGGATTTCAGATATTAGAATCATCAGAAGCATTTTTGGTTTTGCTTTTAAAGAGGCTTATTTTTAAATAGAGACAAACATGAAAATAGCTGCAGGGAAGAATGCAGTGATGTAGAAGATTAAAAAATGAATCAAATAGAACTTCTAAAAATGAAAAATGCGGTTCCCTATTGCAGAATATTAATGACCTACCAGACAGGTTTAAAAGCCAATTAGACAATAGATGAAAAGAGAGAGCTAAAAGAGAGGCCAGCAAAAAAGTCATATGCAGCACAGACAGGTAAAATAATAGAAAACATGGAAGTGAGGTTAAGAGATTGAAGGACAGAGTGAGATGTTCTAATATATGTTTAATCTGAGTGCTAGAAGGAAGAAGGAATGGATGGGGCAGAGGCAATATTTGGTTAGATAATGGTTGAGAGTCTCCCAGAACTGATGGAAAAATACCAATTCACAGATCTGAAATTATGATTCCCAAGTAGGATAAGCATAAAGAAATCCCATCCAATACACCATAGTGAAAGTGTGTACAGTTTTGCATGCAAAGAATAAACATTAAAAGCAGCAAGGGGAAAAAAAGGTAGTTTCCTTTCAAAGGAGCAATTTAGTTAGATCACCAGCTGACTGCTGAAGATCTTCTGTGGGAGTGTAAGGAGACAGGAAAGTGTTATCTTCAACATGCTGAGAGAATGTAAACTTCCCTTCTCAAACCTATAAAAATAATTTTTTAAATGAGAGTAAGATTGACATTTTTTCCAGACAAACCGACACTGAGAGAGTTCACCAAAATCAGTTCTGATTAGAATGAAATTCTATGGATGTACTTTAAGTACAGGTGGAAGTCTGAGGTACCAGATGGAAGGAAGAGCTAAGAAATGGTAGATCTGTGGGTAATTCGAAATGGACGTGGACTGTATAAAACAGTATCAATGGTTCGTAGGATTTTAAAAATAAAATGAAACCAATAATCTAGGAATTATTAGAGGTGTAAATGAAGTAAGTGCTCTAATGTCCCTGTGTGATCCAGAAGGAGGGTATAAGATTTGATTAACTCCAGAGGTCTGTTAAATATGCATTTTTAATTTCTAGGGTAACCACTAAAGGAAAAGAAGCTTCCAAACTATTGGAATTAAAATGAAATTACAAAAAAAAAATGAGTCCCCCCCACAAATAAAACCAGCAAGAAAGAAGAGACAAGGAATATAGAATAAGCGGGACAAATAGAAAGTACAGAATGTATACTGGTAGACTTAAACACGAGTAAGTCAGTAATCATATTAAATATAAATGTATTAAATGTCTCAGCTAAACAATTAAAAATTGAGAAACCAGGTGATTGATCTTGCTTAAATGAGGACAGAAAAAGGTTGAAATTAAGAAAATAGAAAGATACACAATGCAAATATTAACCAAAAGAAATATAACTACGTTATATCAGTTAAAATAGCTTTAGAGCAAAAAGCCTTAATTAATGATAAAAAGATCATTTTTAATGATAAAGCATTAATTTACCAGGAAACATAACAATTATAAAATCCTATTCACCAATAATGTCACCTCAAAATGTATAAATCAAAAATTTATAATACAAGAATAAATAAATCTAAAATATGGCAACAGATTGTAACATAATTCTGTTAGTAATTTGTAGAAGCAGAAAAATGATTTCTAACCATATACAAAATTTTAACAAGTTAACAATCCTGACTTAATAGATGTATACATGCTCTATCTGACAAATGCAGAATACATACTATTTTCAAGATTACATAGAATGTTTTTATAAATTGACCAAAATAGGTCCATAGTGTATGACCAATGTATTTCAAAGGTTTGCACTCATTCAGAACATATTCCCTGACCACAATGAAATAAAACTAAAAATATAACTAGAACATATCTATATTTTGGAAATCATAAACACTTTACATAACTCATGAATCAAAGAAGAAATTATAACCGAACTTAGAAAACATTTTACACTAAAAATTAACAAACTATGACATATCAAATTTGAGATGCAGCTAAAGACAGACTCAAAGGAAAATTTATCTTTTCAGTGTGCATAATAGAAAAGAAGGGAAGTTAAAAAATTAAACAGCTAAGCATTCAAACAGCAAAATGAATGCAATGAAATTTTTAAATGAGACAATAAAAATTAAAAAAGAAAACAAACATACAACAGAAACGTTCTTTGTAAAATTAAGAAAACTAACAAATTCTTAGCAAGATTCGTAAAGTAAAAGAGAGAGAATTTACAAAAGAGAGAAATCTCTCGTTTGCAGCAACAGGAATGTACCTTGAGGACATTATGCTAAGTGAAATAAGTCAGACAGAGAGAGACAAAAACATATGATCTCATTTATATGTGTAATCTAAAAAAAAAAACTGAACCCTTAGATGCAGAGAACAGATTGGTGATTGTGGGGGTAGGAGGTGGGGCATGGGAGAAATGGGAAAGAGGGTTCAAAGGTACAAACTTCCAGTTCTAAAATAAATATGTCATGGAGATATAATGTACAGCTTGGTGACTATAGTTAATAATATTGTATTACATATTTGAAAGTTGTTAAGAGAGTAGATCTTAAAAGCTCTCATCACAAGGAAAAAAATTGTAACTGTGTGGTGTGGTGTGGTGATGGATGTTGACTAGAATTATTGTGGTGATCATTTCACAGTCTATATAAATATTGAATTATTATGTAGTACACCTAAACTAATATGTCAATTATATTCAATTAAGAAAGAGAGAGAAGGTACAAATAATCAATGATAGAAATATAAAGAAATATTACTACAGATGTTGCAGATATTAAAATATAGTATTATTATAAGCAATTTTAGGCAAAAACGTTAAAAATTTATATGAAATAGGCAAATTTATAGAGAAGTGCAATTTATCAAAACTGACAAGGAGAAATAAAAACTTTGAATCAGGTGAAAATCATCTAACAAATTGAAATCAGGTAGTAAATAACTTCCCACACAGAATACAAGCCCAGCTTATTCCAAATGCAAATTCTATATATTTTTTAAAGAAAAAGGAGAAAAGGGAGGAAGGGAAGAGAAAGGAGGAAGATGAGAGGAAGGAGAGAGAGAGTATAAATATTGGAAAGGAAGAAATAAACTTATCATTATATGAAGATAATGCATATATTTATTTAAAATCTAAATGAAATCTACTGAAATTGATAAAAGAATTTAGCAGAGTTGCCACATTTTAAAAAATCAATATATAAGAGTGAGCTATATTTCTACATATTAACAAGAAAATTCTAGAAATGACATTTTAAAAAGTATTCCATTTACAATAGGATCAGCATTGTTAGTTGCAAACAATGGAACTGACTCCAGCGATTGGGTAGCTCATGTTGATGCTAAGCTTCTAGGAACAATGGTTTAAAATCACACAGCAGAACTGCCCTGAAAAGGAGAGGAATTCAACGACTCCTGCCCCGACTGATGCCTTCTCTGCTCTGGAACTCAACCTTGTGACTGCCCTTCAAAGCTGAATAATTCTGTCAGAGTCCTCACCCGTGAAGGCTTTCCCACAGGGGGACGCCTTCCTCAAGTTGCTCACTTCTAAATTGAAATCTCATGTGGGTGAACCTGGTTGGTAAAACAGGTGCAAAGGACACTGTGGAACAGAACTTTCTGGGTTCACTTACTTTAAAAATATGAAGTATCTTGAAAAAAATCTAATAAAATGTGTTCAAGAACTTACAGAGAAATTTATTGGACTTCCCTGGTGGTGCAGTGGTTAAGAATCTTCCTGCCAATGCAGAGACATGGGTTCAAGCCCTGGTCCAAGAAGATCCCATATGCTGCGGAGCAGCTAAGCCCGTGCACCACAACTACTGAGCCTGCGCTCTAGGGCCCACGAGCCACAGCTATGGAGCCCACATGCCACAACTACTGAAGCCTGTGCACCTAGAGCCCCTGCTCTGCAACAAGAGAAGCCACCACAATGAGAAGCCTGTCGACACAACTAGAGAGAGTCCATGTGCAGCAACAAAGACAGAACACAGCCAAAAATAAATAAATAAATAAAAAGAACTTACAGAGAAATTTATAAATGTTACTGAAATAAATTAAAACAGGCCTAGATAAATTGAGTAGTATACTACAATCATAGAATCAAAGACTCAATATTGTTAAAATGTAAATTTTTCCTCAAATTTATGTACAGATTTTTATAATTCCAATCAAAATTCTAACTTTTCTGTGGATTCAACAAGATGATTCTAAGATTTTTTTAATAGAAATTGCAAGAATGAAGTAGAGATTTTGGTCTACAGGAAATCAAGTCTCATTTTAAAGTTACAGTAATTAAGAACATGTGGCTTAGTTCAGGGATAGATAAATAGATCAACGAAACAAAATAAAGAGCCCTGGAATGAATCTATTAATATATAGGTCGAGACACATGATAGAAGTGGCACTGCAGAATAATGGAGCAAGGTCAGTCTTTATGTAACAGGGAAGAACAAATCTGACTCCATATTAGATTTTTTTCCTGTACTTTAACCTTTGCAGTCTATTGCTTTTGCTACCAGTTAATCACTAACGTGATGTTGCCTACAGTTTAAAATATACATAATGGCCTATACCCTGGAACCCTGCCTCCCATGCCTGAGTTGAAGCTAAAATACCTTTGTTTAGCTCACAGGAAACATCCTGACCAGGCCCACCTGTGAGTGGCTGCAGGAAAGAAGAAATTAACACATCTCTTCAGGAGTCTGGCTGGAACCAGGAAACATTTGCAACAACTTATCAGCTTTTTTACTTTACTTCCACACCCCCTCTCTTTGCTCCGTAAAAGAAACCAGCATCCAAACCTGAGCTAGATGATTCTTTGCGACATTAGTCTACCATCTTCTTTGTCTGCTGGACTTCTGAAAAAATTCGCTATTCCTTGCCCCAATAACTTGTTTCTTGGTTGATTAGGCTGTTGTGTGGTGAGCAGTATGAGCTTGGACTCAGTAATTTTACCAGAAGTGGTGCTGAGACAAGTGGATATGGGTATGGATAAAAATGGAATTGTATTCCTACCTTATACCATACACAAAGTCAAGTCCATGTGGAAGGCCAGATTATAAAGGATAGAGGATGATTCTTTCAAACGGTAAAAGGTTAAAAAAAAAAAGAAGAGAAAGAGTAGTAACAGAGGAAAAGTTTGATATGTTGGACCACACCAAAAAAATTATAAAGAGAATAAAAAGGTAAGGCACAGAGAGGGAAAAGGTATTCATATCACATAAAACCAAAAAAATACTAGAATCCAGAATACAAAGCAAACTCCTACAAGTCAATAAGATAGAGATTAACCCAGTAGAAAAATAGACAAAATCCTTGAACGTGTACTTCACAAAAGAAGAGATCCAAATGCACAATAAGCATATGAAATAGTGCTCAACGTACCAGTCATCAAGGAAATGCAAATTAAGGAGCTAACATTGCTTGTCCTCCTGATTGGCAAAATTTAAAACATCTTGCGCTACCCAACGGTGGCCAGGAGAGGGAGTCTTAATAGGCACCATCACTCTGAAAAACAATTGGGTGTGTTAGTAGATTTGAAGATGCCCCACTCCTAGGAGTATTCTCTAGCAAAACACGTGCACCAGGATACATGGCCGTTCATGGCATAAAAGAACACACACTGTATGATTCCTTTATACCAAATTCCAAAACAAGCAAAACTGACTGATGTTATTTAGGTCATAAAGTGATAAAGAAAAGCAAGGAAATGATTATGACTCAATTCAGGGCAGTGATTAACCCTTTGGGTGGAGAGGTTTGTGATGGGGAAGGGGTACAAGGGGGCTTCTGGGGTGTTGACAGTATTCTCTTGCTTGACTACAGTGGTAGATATGTTAGTATTTGCTTTATAATTATCACTAAATAATCCTTACATACTATACATTATGCACTATTTGCATGTGTTACATTTCACAATGAGAAAAGAAGCAGTGTTTTATTTTATTATTTGTTTGCTTTTAATTATTCTGTATTGGTTTATAACATTATAAAGTTTCATGCATATAATATGATATTCTGACTTCTGTATACTCTACAGCCTGCTCACCACCAAAAGTTTAATTTCCATCCATCACCATTCTGTTCGTCCCCTTTACCCATTTTGTTCTCCCCCCACTCCCTTTCCCTCTGGTTACCACTACTCTGTTCTCTGTATCTATGTGTTTTTGTTTGTTTTATTCATATATATTTTTTTGTTTTTATTTATATTCCAAATATGAGTGAAATCATATGGTATTTTTTAAAAGTAAGACCTTTGTTTTACTTGCCTAATCCCCTGATGGTGCTCCTTTTTCATTGTGCTCCTGTGATCATAAGAGTGCAAATATTCCCTGACTTTCTCTTTCTCATTTGCTGAGAATCCAACACTTGGATTCTCCAAATACTTCCTTCAACAAAATTATTTTCTCTATGAAATATCATAGTAACATCGTTTCTTTTAATACTTGCGAGGTCTGATTTAAGTTTAAGCTTATCCTTGAATTCCACGTACAGTAGGTGCTTAAATTTGTCAAATGAATGCATATCCCATCCATACAATCCTTTTCAGTATATAGAGTCTATCTCTTTTTTTCTCCTAGGAAATAACCCTTGATTTTAATTAGAGTTGCACTGGAAGCCTCTGTGGGGACTTGTAAACTTGTTGAAAGTACTAGAAACCAGAGTTGAATTAATTCCATTTTTCGTAAAGAAGAAGAAAGCGGATTTTGCAAGTCTCTGACAGGTCAGGATGAGGTCAATTCAAAGCAAGATTCTGGGAAGGGTTGATTGTGATCATATAGATTTGATTTTAGCACTCTTAATAAAACAGGATGTGAACATTTTCTTGTAGAACTAAATAGTAGACAAAGCTTTTTTCCTGCTAGTAACCAGCGTGAATTTTTTTTCAATTTCGATAAGAATTATGTAGTGTACTGTCTCAAATTTTACTGTAAGCTCCTAGGAAATAGCTTTAGGCTCTACATATCAACTATGAAAACCTTTACAGTCTGCACAATTGCATTCTATTTTCTGCCCTTGGTCAACCTTCCTATTCTGATTTAGAGCTCCTTGGTCCTGCTTTATCTTGCTTATTTGTGCTCTACCATTACAATGTATGTTTTCCGTATAAGACACTTTCAAATCCTTAGTAAAACAAGATAAAGGCAGCAGGAAGAGAGAGGAGGTGAGAAAGGAGGCCAGGGAATGTAAACCTGGTAGAGAAAACCATGACCGTAGGTTCCAGCATGGTTTCTTTGAGCAACAAATCATGGTGGACAAATCTAATTTCCTTCTTTAATAATAAAGAATTAGATTGGACAAATAGATAAGGAAGGTAGGGAGCATAGGTACCTCTGTTTGGGCAAGGTCTTACCTGAAGTGTCATGATACCCTTCTGGTCGGCGTGGAGAAATCTGTAACAGAAAAGCACCAGGGAAATTTAGAACACTCGCCCTCAATTCAAGAAGGTGACCCAGAGGGAGTTTCTGAGTGGGAAGGCTTGTGCTTTGACCCAGGCCCTGGCCACAAGCTCAGTATCTTCACCAGTGACTTGGGTACAGACCTAAACAGCATCCTCATCAAAGTTGCTAACATAGTAGATCACAATTGGGACCATGCATGGAATGCAGTATATCAAAACTGAACGAGGCACGGAGTAGGAGTGAAAAGATGCTGGTTTCAGATTCTACCTCTGCCCACCTATTAGGGTATCATCTTGGGCAAGTCATTGATGAGCCTTTCTTTCATAACCTTTAAAATGAGAATGTTAATAATATTTACCTTGAGGCTTGTTATGAAAATTAAAGGCAATATATACAGCACCTGGCATAGAGTAGCTACTCAATAAATGTTGAATATATTTGATTGCATAATTAGGATCAGAAAATATTCGGCAGACTGGAGACATGAATCAAATCTAATGAAATAACATGAGATGGTTTTATTTTATAATTCAGATTTGGTCAAAAACAAACAAACAAGCAAATACATCAAAACAGCTTGCAAAAGTTCAGGAAGAGAAAGCTGCGGGCATAGCTCTCTCTACAAAACTGTCTGCACTGGACTCTGACCGGGTCGCTTTGTGCAAACCTTTTAGCCAGAGCAGATCTTGTAAAGAAACTGGGAGCTTTTAGTCAAAAAGCAAAATCCCCGTATGTCAGTTGTGTGATCTGGTACCACTCCGACAACAAAAGCTGGTGGTTGTTCTGCCCTAGGAGTCTGCATGGCAACCTTCCAATGATGGAGACCATAGATCCCACCACAGTCATTTACAGCCCCCAGGGCAGCACATGGAAAGCATTTGCTAAATTGCATCTCCCTCACTCTGCTTTTCCTAAATCCATCTCGTCCCTGCTTTGAGCACATTCCAGGAAAGCTCTGGCCCTCCTTAGAATTCAGAGGTAGAGCTTATTCTTGGTAAGGACCAGAGATATATTGGATTAATATTTTATCTAGACAGATTCTTGACAGCTTCCAACTCATAGAGAATAAAAATAATCTCTTGAACTTCTTTATGCCTGAAGAGACCAGGAGGCTTAAGAGTTTCGCACAAATCCCCTTCACCAGGTCTGAGGAGAAATGTAAATCTGGCCTTTGTTTTTTGGCCCCATTTATTCAACAGAATTTGGTGTGTAGCCACCATGTGTCAGGCATTACATTAGAAACATAAAAATTGTCCACCGAAATAATCAATGCCAATTTATGATAGAAATAGAAGAGTCTTATGTGAGCCAAACTGAGGAATATAGCCTGGGAGACACAGATTCAAGAAGCACTTGAATTGTGTTCCACCAGACTGCAAAATGGGGAAGTCTTATAAAGGTAAAACCCACAAAATTATCAATACCTAAGTTGTTTGTCAAGAATTGTAACTGAAGGGGCAAGAAGTAAGGGTGCTTGTTAAGCAAGGATTGATTGGGGTCTGAAATGGTCACATAGTTACAAGGGGAGACCTTGAGACCATAAGGTTGCAGTTGGCATCTGCTAACAGACACTGTTTTGAGAACAGGCTGGTGGCATCCTTGAATCTGATACAGTTCAGAAAGTTCAGGTTTTCAGTGATACAGGAACGTGCCTGAAACCATGTCCACGATGGCCTCTCAACTCTATATTAAATGAACCACAGTTACTCCATTTTTATTTTTTAAATGCATTCTTTTCTTTAATGGGTAAAGCAGATGTATAATGCAGGCTTAATAGGCCATAAACAGGCTGTTCTGGTTGGCCTAAAGTTCAAGTTAAATCATGTGTAAGCCAGAATGACTTCCCCATAACTCAATATGTGAACATTTTTTTCGGTCAAAAAGAATAACACTGTCTCGTGTTGGTCCCTTAACTGGCCATGCCCAATCGTGCCAGTGGTCATGGACACCCCATGGAAAAGCAGTAAGCTCGTCCCTCAATCCTGGCTCAACTCCTCCAAGCTCGTATACCCTCCACCCACTGTGACAGTCAGTTCTCTGAAATCCCCAATCTGCTTGCTTGTTTAACGCCTCATCTATTCTCATTTGACTTACACACTGGACTCAGACTCTTACCTTGGCTCTGGCCCAAAGTCCACCCCGGGCTGCATCCAGTGACAGCCTCCACATCCCACACCCTGTGCCACAGGCAAGTCGAGCCCAGGCCTGGGTCGCTGTAGGTTCGCCGGCAGCCTCCCCGGCTCCTTAACCACCCAGGAAGGGAGAAACAGCAAACTTCAGTGGATCTGTCAACTCACAAGGCCCTCCAGACCTGCCTGTCCATCCCACGGCCAGCACAGCTTGAAGGCTTCCTCACAGACTACCCCCCCGGGCCCCCAAGTGCAGACCAGGTGGGCTCTCTGTATTCTCCTTAGGAAATAATCCATGCAAATGCACAGATATTTAATACTGGTATTCACAGGGCTCCCAGGACCTGGAAGGGATAGCCAACCTGTTGGGTCTCTGCTTACCTTTAGCTGTTGCCTCACTGATGACAAGCCTGCACCTGCTTCAAAGCCAGCCGAGCCTCTGCTCTTGACATCTCACAGCTGAGCTGCACAGCTAACTAATGGCCCACACAGCTGGGTGCCCGGCTTCCAGGTGACTTCTGCCATGAGCAAGTCCCAGCAGCATATGCTCATGCTAAAATCAAGGAGCCTTTCATAGGAACTCAAACTGTGGCTGCATTTCACAGGCAGGAACTCTTCTTTTCTGCCATTAACATATCTCATCAAAAATGAGTGTTATTCCCCAGGCTTGAAGGAGATGGACTGTTTCTATTAAGAGAAATTGAACAGTGTAGCCAGAAGAAATCTGGACTAAGCAGAGAAAACTAAAATTTATTAAGCACCTACTATTTTCCAATACTTTAATCTTCATCACAGTTCGATTTGCTAAATATTTTTACCTCCACTCTACTGATAAGGAAACTTTGAGACTCAGGAAACTTCGAGACTTTGGAAAACGTGCCCAGTACCATGTGGTTGGTAAGTGGCAAGGTCAGGATTTGCACCCAGGTCTACCTGGAAAACTTATCCACCTGCTCCACCACCAGCCTCCTTCGAGCCAGGAGCACTGGGGGGCCATCTTGGATGGTGGCTATCACACACCACATGGACCAGCCTCTTTCACTCACTTGCTGAGCCCACTGTCTCCTCTCTCAGAGGGGAATGGCCGACCTCACAGTACTTGTGATAATCAAATGTGAAGGCATTTTAACAACTCTGAAGCCCTGAGGCCTGAACTACACCCTTGAGGTAAGAGCTGTTGACACCAGGGAATCTGCATGCGCCCTCAGTGGCTGGGACCTTAGGCCACAATTTAGAATGGAAAGGCAAGTTCCCCCGGGGTAGGCAAAGTGAGGGACACAGTCAGAAGATTCAGATGCCCCACTTCACTCGCACTGGGACATATCTCTACATGGGGACTGGAAGGCTGTGACTTAGAGTCCATCTTGTCTCAGCTCCTGGGCTAAAAACCTGGGTGATACCTAGTGCGATCCAGGTATAAGTATGAGTCTTAGGGAAAATGTGGGGTTTCTTCTTTCTGAGTAAGGGGGGAAAGAGGGTCCTGTAATCACTGAGAGTGAAAGCTAGTGGTACTAACAAGGCCAATGGGCAAGACCCAGAGGAGCCTCCTGCCTTCATGAGTGGGGATTACAGTCACTCAAGAGAGGCAACGAACGCCAGGATGAGGGCCTTCCAGGAGCAGCTACAAAGTGTGAGAGTAGGGGAAACCAAGGAATCCTCATAGGGACACTCAGAAGGGGACCTTTGCCTCAGGCATCTGGGGCAAAGGGACAGGATGGATTATAGGGTCACCTTTGTATTGGACTGTCCAAATTAACCACAGAAAAGAAATTCAACTCCTTACGGTTGGTTAGGATACATCTGTATGTTAAGTTGTTGGGGAAACAGTGGATCTTTCCAACCTGACCAAGATTCATATCATCTCTACAATTCATGCCTTCTACATGAAAGAGGTTAATCTGATTTTTCTTGTGAGGGTACCAGCCAATTTGCATATAAGTGTATGACACTAAAATGAAGGAGCATCTCCATCATTTTAAATCAGTGATAACCTTTTCTCTCCCTTATATTCATGGAAGAAAATGAAAAGATGCAGACAAGTGAAAAGAAGGAAAAAATACCCATTCTCCTGTGACACAGAGATGGCCCCTTGGGGGAATCTCTTGAGGGATTACCCTTCCACATGCATTTTTACACAAATATTTTCTAGAAGTAAGGTCATGTTATCCCTGCTGATTTATGTGTCTTTTATTCACTCAACAATACGTTTTTAAAATATCAATAACTATTCGTCTTCAACATCATTTTTGATGATGGCATACTATTCCACAGCATTGATGTAACTTGATGATTCTTCTACTGGTTGAATATGGAGATAGTTGACAATTGAATTTTTAAATTTTGGGTGGCATATTTATTTATTTTTAAACATCTTTATTGGAGTATAATTGCTTTACAATGTTGTGTTAGTTTCTGCTGTATAACAAAGTGAATCAGCTACATGTATACATATATCCCCGTATCCCCTCCATCTTGCGTCTCCCTCCCACCCTCCCTATCCCACCATTCAAGGTGGTCACAAAGCACTGGGTTGATCTCCCTGTGTTATGCAGCTGCTTCCCACTAGGTATCTACTTTACATTTGGTAGTGTACATATGTCAATACTACTCTCTCACTTTGTCCCAGCTTCCCCTTCCCCTTCCCTGTGTCCTCAAGTCTATTTTCTATGTCTGTGTCTTTATTCCTGCCCTACCCCTAGGCTCATCAGAACCATTTTTTTTTTAGATTCTATATATGTGTGTTAGTATATGGTATTTGATTTTCTCTTTCTGACTTACTTCACTCTGTATGACAGACTCTAGGTCCATCCACCTCACTACAAATAGCTCAACTTCATTTTTTATGGCTGAGTAATATTCCACTGTATATATGTACCACATTTTCTTTATCCATTCATCTGTCATTGGGCACTTAGGTTTCTTCCATGTTCTGGCTATTGTAAACAGTGCTGCAGTGAACATTGTGGTACATGACTCTTTTTGAATTATGGTTTTCTCAGGGTATATGCCCAGTAGTGGGATTGTTGGGTAGTATGGTAGTTCTATTTTTAGGTTTTTAAGGAACCTCCATACTGTTCTTCATAGAGGCTGTATCAGTTTACATTCCCACCAACAGTGTAAGAGTGTTCCATTTTCTCCACACCCTCTCCAGTGTTTATTGTTTGTAGATTTTTTGATGATGGCCATTCTGACCGGTGTGAGATGATATCTCACTGTAGTTTTGATTTGCATTTCTCTAATGATTAGTGACTTTGAGCATCCTTTAATGTGTTTGTTGGCAATCTGTATATCTTCTTTAGAGAAATGTCTATTTAGGTCTTCTGCCCATTTTTGGATTGGGTTTTTTGTTTTATTGATATTGAGCTGGATGAACTGCTTATATATTTTGGAGATTAACCCTTTGTCCGTTGCTTCATTTGCAAATAGTTTCTCCCATTGTGAGGGTTGTCTTTTCTTCTCATTTATGGTTTCCATTGCTGTGCAAAAGCTTTTAAGTTTCATTAGGTCCCATTTGTTTATTTTTGTTTTTATTTCCATTTCTCTAGGAAGTAGGTCAAAAAGGATCTTGCTGTGATTTGCAGCATAGAGTGTTCTGCCTATGTTTTCCTGTAAGAGTTTTATAGTGTCTGGCCTTATATTTAGGTATTTAATCCATTCTGAGTTTATTTTTGTGTATGGTGTTAGGGAGTGTTCTAATTTCATTCTTTTACATGTAGCTGCCAGTTTCCCCAGCACCACTTATTGAAGAGACTGTCTTTTCTCCATTGTATATTCTTACCTCCTTTATCAAAGATAAGGTGACCATATGTGTGTGGGTTTATCTCTGGACTTTCTATCCTGTTCCATTGATCTATATTTCTGTTTTTGTGCCAGTACCATACTGTCTTGATTACTGTAGCTTTGTAGTATAGTCTGAAGTCAGGGAGCCTGATTCCTCAAGCTCTGTTTTTCTATCTCAAGATTGTTTTAGCTATTCGAGGTCTTTTGTTTTACCATACAAATTGTGGAATTTTTTGTTTTGGTTCTGTGAAAAATGCCATTGGTAGTTTGATAGGGATTGCATTGAATCTGTAGATTGCTTTGGGTAGTATAGTCATTTTCACAATGTTGATTCTTCCAGTCCAAGAACGTGGTATATCTCATCATCTGTTTGTATCGTCTTTAATTTCTTTCATCAGTGTCTTATAATTTTCTGCATACAGGTCTTTTGTCTCCTTAGGTAGGTTTATTCCTAGGTATTTTATTCCTTTTGTTGCAGTGGTAAATTCGAGTGTTTCCTTAATTTCTCTTTCAGATATTTCATCATCAGTGTATAGGAATACAAGAGATTTCTGTGCATTAATTTTGTATCTTGCTACTTTACCAGATTCATTGATTAGCTCTAGTAGTTTTCTGGTAGCATCTTTAGGATTCTCTATGTATAATATCATGTCATCTGCAAACAGTGACAGTTTTTCTTCTTCTTTTCTGATTTGGATTTCTTTCATTTCTTTTTCTTCTTTGATTGCCATGGCTAAAACTTCCAAAACTATGTTAAATAATAGTGGTGAGAGTGGGCAACCTTGTCTTTTTCCTGATTTTAGAGGAAATGGTTTCAGTTTTTCATCATTGAGAACAATTTTGGCTGTGAGTTTGTCATATATGGCCTTTATTATGTTGAGGTAGGTTCCCTCTATGCCCACTTTCTGGAGAGTTTTTATCATAAATGGGTGTTGAATTTTGTCAAAAGCTTTTTCTGAATCTATTGAGTTGACCATATGGTTTTTATCCTTCAATTTGTTAATATGGTGTATCACATTGATTGATCTGTGTATATTGAAGAATCCTTGCATTCCTGGAATAAACCACACTTGATCATGGTGTATGATCCTTTTAATGTGCTATTGGATGCTGTTTGCTAGTATTTTGTTGAGGATTTTAGTATGTACGTTAATCAGTGATATTGGCCTGTTGTATTCTTTTTTTGTGACATCTTTGTCTGGTTTTGATATCAGGCTGATGGTGGCCTCATAGAATGAGCTTGGGAGTGTTCCTCCCTCTGCTATATTTTGGAAGAGTTTGAGAAGGGTAGGTGTTAGCTCTTCTCTAAATATTTGATAGAATTCTCCTGTGAAGCCATCTGGTCCGGGCTTTTGTTTGTTGGAAGATTTTTTGTTTTAATAAATTTATTCATTTATGTATTTATTTTTGGCTGTGTTGGGTCTTTGTTGTTGCACGCGGGCTTTCTCTAGTTGTGGCAAGTGGGGACTACTTTGCTGTGGTGTGCAGTCTTCTCATTGCAGTGGCTTATCTTGTTGTGGAGCACAGCTCTAGGCACACAGGCTTCAGTACTTGTGGCATGCGGGCTCAGTAGTTGTGGCTCACAGGCTCTAGAGCGCAGGCTCAGTTGTTGTGGCACACGGGCTTAGTTGCTCTGCGGCATGTGGGATCTTTCCGGACCAGGGATCAAAGCCGTGTCCCCTGCATTGGCAGGTGGATTCTTAACCACTGTGCAACCAGGGAAGTCCCTGTTGGAAGATTTTAAATCATAGTTTCAATTTCAGTGCTTGTGATTGGTCTGTTTAAATTTTCTATTTCTTCCTCGTTCAGTCTTGGAAGGTTGTGCTTTTCTACGAATTTGTCCATTTCTTCCAAGGTGTCCATTTTATTGGCATATAGTTGCTTTTAACAATCTCTCATGATCCTTTGTATTTCTGCAGTGTCAGTTGTTACTTCTCCTTTTCCATTTCTAATTCTGTTGATTTGAGTCTTCTCCCTTTTTTTCTTGATGAGTCCGACTAAAGGTTCAATTTTGTTTATCTTCTCAAAGAACCAACTTTTAGTTTTATTGATCTTTGCTCTTGTTTCCTTCATTTCTTTTTCATTTATTTGTGATCTGATCTTTATGATTTCTTTCCTTCTGCTAACTTGGGGGTTTTTTGCTCTTCCTTCTCTAATTGCTTTAGGTGTAAAGTTAGATTGTTTATTGGAACTTTTTCTTGTTTCTTTAGTTAGGATTGTATTGTTATAAACTTCCCTCTTAGAGCATCCCTTAGGATGTTCTAAGCATCCCTTAGGTTTGAGGTTGTCGTGTTTTCATTGTCATGTGTTTCTAGGTATGTTTTGATTTCCTCTTTGATTTCTTCATTATTCTCTTGGTTATTTAGAAGTGTATTGTTTAGCCTCCATGTGGTTGTATTTTTTACAGTTTTTTTCCTGTAATTGATATCTATCTAGTCTCATAGCATTGTGGTTGGAAAAAATACTTGATATGATTTCAATCTTCTTAAATTTACCAAGGCTTGATTTGTGACCCAAGATATGATCTATCCTGGAGCATGTTCCATGAGCATTTGAGGAGAAAATGTATTCTTTTGTTTTTGGATGGAATGTCCTATAAATATCAATTAAGTCTATCTTGTCTAATGTGTCATTTAAAGCTTGTGTTTCTTTACTTACTTTCATTTTTGATGATATATCCATTGGTGAAAGTGGAGTGTTAAAGTCCCCTACTATTATTGTGTTACTGTCGATTTCCCCTTTTATGGCTGTTAGCATTTGCCTTATATATTGAGGTGCTCCTACGTTGGGTGCATAAATATTTACCATTGTTATATCTTCTTGTTGGATTGATCCCTTGATCACTATGTAGTGTCCTTCTTTTCTCTTGTAATAGTCTTTATTTTAAAGTCTATTTTGTCTGATATGAGAATTGTTACTCCAGCTTTCTTTTGATTTCTATTTGCATGGAATATCTTTTTCCATCCCGTCACTTTCAGTCTGTATGTGTCCCTAGGTCTGAAGTGTGTCCTGTAGACAGCATATATATGGGTCTTGTTTTTGTGTCCTTCAGCCAGTCTGTGTCTTTTGGTTGGAGCATTTACATTTAAGGTAATTATCAGTGTGTATGTTCCTGTTACCAGTTTCTTAATTGTTTTGGGTTTGTTTTTGTAGGTCTTTTCCTTTTCTTGTGTTTCCTGCCTAGAGAAGTTCCTTTAGCATTTGTTGTAAAGCTGCTTTGGTGGTGCTGAATTCTCTTAACTTTTGCTTGTCTGTAAAGGTTTTAATTTCTCTGTTGAATCTTAATGAGATCCTTGTTGGGTAGAGTAATCTTGGTTGTAGGTTTTCCCCTTTCATCACTTTAAATATGTCCTGTCACTCCCTTCTGGCTTGCAGAGTTTCTGCTGAAGTTCACCTGTTAACCTTATGGGGATTCCCTTGTATGTTATTTGTTGCTTTTACCTTGCGGCTTTTAATATTTTTTCTTTGAATTTAATTTTTGATAGTTTGATTAATATGTGTCTTGCCATGTTTCTCCTTGGATTTATCCTGTATGAGACTCTCTGTGCTTCCTGGACTTGATTGACTATTTCCTTTCCCATATTAGGGAATTTTTCAACTATAATCTCTTCAAGTATTTTCTCAGACACTTTCTTTTTCTCTTCTTCTTCTGGGACCCCTATAGTTCGAATGTTTGTGCATTTAATGTTGTCCCAGAGGTGTCTGAAACTGTCCTCAATTCTTTTCATTCTTTTTTCTTTATTGTGTGGTAGTTATTTCCACTATTTTATCTTCCAGGTCACTTATCCATTCTTCTGCCTCAGTCATTCTGCTATTGATTCCTTCTAGAGAGTTTTTAATTTCATTAATTTTGTTGTTCACCATTATTTGTTTGCTCTTTAGTTCTTCTAGGTCCTTGTTAAAAATTTCTTTTATTTTCTCCATTCTATTTCCAAGATTTTGGATCATTTTCACTATATTATTCTGAATTCTTTTTCAGGTAGACTGCCTATTTCTTCTTCATTTGTTTGGTCTGGTGGGTTTTACCTTGCTCCTTCATCTGCTGCATATTTCTCTGGCTTCTCATTTTGTTTAACTTACGTTGTTTGGGGTCTCTTTTTCACAGGCTGCACGTTCATAGCTCCTGTTTTTTTTTCGTGTCTGCCCCTAGCGGGTGAGGCTGGTTCAATGGCTTGTGTAGGCTTCCTGGTAGAGGGGACTGGTGCCTGTGTTCTGGTAGGTGGGGCTGGATCTTGTCTTTCTGGTGGGCAGAGCCACATCTTGTGGTGTGTTTTGGGGTGTCTGTGAACTTAGTATGATTTTAGGTAGCCTCTCTGCTAATGGGTGAGGCAGTGTTCCTGTCTTGCTAGTTGTTGGCATGGGGTGTCCATTGCTGTTGCTTGCTGGCCGTTGGGTGGAGCTGGGCCTTTGTGTTGAGATGGAGATCTCTGCGAGATCTCTCACCAATTGATATTACGAGGTTTCGGGAGGTCTCTTGTGGTCCAATGTCCTGAACTCAGCTCTTCCACCTCAGAGGTTCAGGCCTGACACCAGGCAGAATCACCAAGACCCTGTCAGCCATAAAGCTCAGAAGAAAAGGAAGAAAAAAAGAAAGAAAAAAGTTATTAAAATAAAAAAATAATATTTAAAAAAAAGAGGAGAGCAACCAAACCAATAAACAAATCCATCATTGATAACAAGCACTAAAAACAGTAGTACTAAGATAAACATAAATATCAGAAACTCTTCTGTCGCACACAGTAAACCCCAAGTCTACGGTTACTCCCAAAGTCCACTGCCTCAATTTTGGGATGATTTGTTGTCTATTCAGGTATTCCACAGATGCAGGGTACATCAAGTTGATTGTGGGAATTTAATCCACTGCTCCTGAGGCTTCACGGAGAAATTTCCCTTTCTCTTCTTTATTCGCACAGCTCCTGCAGTTCAGCTTTGGTTTGGGCCCCTCTGCATGTAGATTGCCCATAGGCATCTGTTTCCCGCCCAGACAGGAGGGGGTTAAAGCAGCACCTGATTAGGGATCTCTTGCTCACTAATGCCAGGGAAAGGGAGGAGTACAGTAGTCATAATTGGAACACGGGGCAAGCCTGCGGTGGCAGAGGCCAAGGTGATTTTCCAACAGCCTGAGGCACACCGTGCGTTCTTCCAGGGAAGTTGTCCCTGGATCATGGTACCGTGGCATTGGCGGGCTGCACAGGCTCCCAGGGGGGTGTGGATAGTGACCTGAGCTTGCACACAGGGTTCTTGGTGACAGCGGCCACAGCGTTAGCATTTCATGCCCGTCTCTGGGGTCCGAGCTGATAGTTGTGGCTCTTGCCCATCTCTGGAGCTCGCTTAGGCGGTGCTCTGCCTTCTGTGGGCATACGGTGAAGGAATCCCCTCTCCTTGCACACCCTGAAACAATGATCTCTTGCCTCTTCGGCAGTTCCAGACTTTCCCGGACTCCCTCCCAGCTGGCTGTGGCGCACTAGCCCCCTTCAGGCTGTGTTCACGCGGTCAACCCCAGTCCTCTCCCTGGGATCTGACCTCCAAAGCCCGAGCCTCAGCTCCCAGCCCCCATCTGCCCTAGCAGGTGAGCAGACAAGCCTCTCAGGCTGGTGAGTGCTGGTCGGCAGCGATCCTCTGTGCAGGAATCTCTCCGCTTTGCCCTCTGCACCCCTGTTGCTGCATTCTCCTCCATGGCTCCAAAGCTTCCCCCCGCACCTCCTGTCTCCACCACTGAAGGGGCTTCCTAGTGTGTGGAAACTTTTCCTCCTTCACAGCTCCCTCCCAGAGATGCAGGTCCTGTCTTTTGTCTCTGTTTTTTTTCTTTTTTATTTTACCCTAGTTAGGTACATGGGGAGTTTTTTGCCTTTTGGGAAATCTGAGGTCTTCTGCCA
The DNA here is from genome assembly GCF_039906515.1 of Pseudorca crassidens. Lineage (NCBI taxonomy): Eukaryota > Metazoa > Chordata > Mammalia > Artiodactyla > Delphinidae > Pseudorca > Pseudorca crassidens. The sequence continues at coordinate 69,801,886 of NC_090304.1, read as the reverse complement.
GCATTCAGTAGGTGTCCTGTAGGAGTTGTTCCACACATAGATGTATTTCTGATGCATATGTGAGGAGGAAGGTGATCTCTACATCTTACTCCTCCACTATCTTGAAGGTCCCCCTGGAGTATATTTAAAATAGACCTAACAATATTTTAAAAATTGCACAAAAATATCCATGTGAAAATTGCATTTTGACTACTATAAAATAGATCAAAATTCTTGTAGTTAAATCTTTGTGCTTACCTTTAATTACATCACTAGTATAAATTCTTGGAAGTTAACTACTGTCTCAAGTTGTGTGCACATTTTCTCCCAAATTTTTATTTTTAAAATATTCAAGTGTAGAGAAAAAAACAAAAGAATAGTACAATAAACATATAACTTTCACCAAATTCATTTCACCACATTTGCTTTATCTCTCCCTATAATTTTATTTTGGAAAGTATTAAATACTACAAACATAACGTTTCACCCTTGTCTACTCCAGTTCACATCTCCTAAGAACAAAAGTCACTAACCCTTTAACCACAACACTAGTAGCATGCCCCAACTTTTGACATTGATTCAGAAATGTTACCCAAATTTCCCCAATTATCCTCCAAATTCCTGTTAGCTGTCACCCGCATTTCCAGGATTCAATGACAAGTTATGCATTACATTTGGTTGCCATGTTCTTTTTGTCTCCTTTAATTTGGAATAATTCCTTTGCTCTTTATTTTCTTTCACAATGTATTCGTTATCTACTGCTATATAGTAAATTACCCCAAACATAGTGATTTAACTCTAAACACTTGTTAACTCACATTTTCTGTGTGTTAGGAATTTGAGAATGACTTAGCCATGCAGTTCTGGTTTGGGGTTGGTCATGAGACTGCAGTCATAAGTCACTTGAAGATGCAGTCATCTGAAGGCTTGAGGCTGGGGGCTCACTTCCAAGGTGGCTTATTCACATGGTGGACAAGATGGTCTGGCTGTTGGCAAGAGGTCTCAGTTCCTCACTACATGGACCTCTCCACAGGACTATTTGTGTGTCTTTCACATGACATGGTGATTACCTTCCTCCAGAACAACTAAGAATATACAAGGCAGAAGCCACAAAGTCTTTTATGACCTAGCTTTGGAAGCCTTACATAGTCAATTCTACAATACCCTATTATTTACACAAGTCAGCCCTAGTCAGTGTGAGAAGGGACTATACAAGGGCATGGATACCAAAAAGCTAGGATCACTGTGGGGGGGAGGGGGGCATCTTAGATTGTGGCTATCACACATGACATTGACATTTTGAAAAGTCCATGCCAACTGTCTTATAGGATACCACATGTTCTAGAGCTGTCTGATTGTTTTCTTCTAACTAGATTCAGATAATGTGTATTTCCCATTGTATTACATCTGGAGATTCATAATGCAGTTTGTTCTCTTACCGGTCATGCTAAGTTTGGCTACATAGTCGAGATATGCACACTAAGTTTTTGACTCACTATTACCTTCTTGACCATCTCTCTTGGCAAAGCATCAAAATCACACATGCCAATGTCTGGGTTGATTTCTCCACCAAAAAATGGAAAGTTTCCTTGTATTTTGGTTACCGAACCAAACTTTGGTCTGCTTACCCAAGCAGCACAGAAAAGCCAATCTACTGACACTGGGTTGTGGTGAAGGAAAGTAAAGCATTTATTACAAGGTACCAAGCAAGGAGCATGGGCAGCAAGTGCTCAAAAGGCCCAAACTCCTGAATGGCTTTTGGGGAAGGGTTTTTAAAGGCAAGGTGAGGGAGAGGGTTGCAGGGTGCCTGATCAGCTCATGGATATTGATTCTTCTAATTGGTTGGTGGTGAGGTCACTAGATGGTATTTGGGGAATCTTAATTATCAACCTTCTAAAATGGTCTGGGATCTATGGTGGGCAGCAGTTAAGTTCTTCCACCTGGTGGGGCTTTTTAGTATATGCAACACAACTCAAGGATATGGCTCAGGATTTTACCCATAGCTCATGAGGAGGAACTAAATGCCCTTGACTTTGTTTTATGGCTAAACAATTATTATTTTGTCTTGACTGTTTTCCTTTGTTTCTGCATTTTCTCACTTCTCTGATTAAATTTGTCTTTGGAACTTGGGGGAGGCCTAGGAGGCTGAAGTTTTTCTACAAAGAAGAAGCAGGGGAAAGGGGTGGGGGAGGGAATGTCTGTCCCCAGGAAGTTCCCACAGGGTCATGTTCGGTTTCATTTTTATACTACTTATCTTTTAGTTAGCAACAACAAGCTGTGTGTGTGTGTGTGTGTGTGTGTGCTGTGGGGAGTAGGGTGTTTGATGTTGATATCGATGGACATTCTGAACTGAAGGATGCCATTTCAGTAGGGAAGAGGTGAAGGGGCACACCAAGGAGTGAACTCTGTTTTATTTTTCCTTGTATTCTGATTGCCTTATACAATGTTAGACAAATAAGGTAATAGGCACTTAACAAACATGTGTTGAATAAATGCAAAAACAAACAAGAAAGGAAAGAAACCAAGAGAAGTAGAAAGGCACTTTTTAATTTATAAAATTGTAGAAACCAAAATATTACTTTCCACCAAAATAAATGATTAAGTCCCTCAGAAGTGTAGCCTCTCCCATTCCCATCTCAGGGTGGTTTAAGTCTTCCGTCTCTCCTGTCCTCAGGCCCTGCCATCGTGAGGGCTCTGACTTCTGACAGTCCAGGTCTACAGTCTCCATGCTTCATTAGAAAGCACACTACATTCATCATAATAAAATAACTTTAAATGAGAAAAAAAAAGAATACATATGTGTATTTGCACAAAGCATTTCTGGAAAGAAAGAAGAAAAACTTGATACCAGTTACCTATAGGATGGAGCTGCTAACATATCACTGTGTGCTCTTTTGTGCTCTTCATATTCTTTAGCATGAGTCTGCTTTCCTCTTGTTTAAATAAATGGCCAAAAGAAAAAAAAAAAGCACACTACATTCTAAACCCACTTTTCCTTTTCTGTACCATGATGACAAACTGCTCGCATTGCATCTTGAGTCTTGCTTGACCACTTAGTCACCCCAGGAAGGAAGTAAAGTACTGAGTAATGATAATTTCCTAATGGTGAGAGCCACGGTAAATGGAATTGCCTGAGCTAATCTGAATGCACTTCTGTGTTCAGAATTACCCTCTCACATTCAATTCCATTTTCAATTCATTTTCTCTGTGCCATATTGATTCATGAGACCTTTCTGTTAGTTGCATAAAACTGTAGTAATGTGTCCCATATAATTACACTTATATGTAATTAGCCTAAATGTCAAATTCATAGTAGCAGAGAATAGAATGGTGATTACCAGGGCTTGTGGGGAAGAAGGAATGGGGAGATGTTGGTCAAAGGGTATAAAGTTTCAGTTATGCTAGAAAACTATGTTCTGGAGGTTTAGCGTACAGCAAGGTGACTACAGTAAACAACACTGTAATTTATACTTGAAATTTGCCAAGAAGGTACATTATAAGTGTTCTCACTGCAAAAATAAAAATGGTAACTATGTGAGATGACAGATATGTTATTTAGTTTGATTGTGGTGATTATTTATTACACTATATATATCTATGTCAAAATATCAAATCGTACACCTAAATTGTATGCAATTTTATCTGTCAATAACAGTTCATTAAAACTGGGGAAAATTTATCTGACGATGTTTGACAGGTAATATGGTTACATTCAAAAAGTATATCATGAACATCCTCCTGTCCACTTCTGCACCCCACCTCCCAGTTTCCCTCCTCTGAGTCTACACATTTTGTTTCTTGTTCCTTTTCAGAAACATCTTATGCATACATTGCTGAATACTTCTGTTTATTCTTTATTCTATTTTGTCCACTTTATTTACATAAATAGTGGTCTTCCCTACCTGCTGTTCTGCACCTTGTGCTTTTCCTTTATACTATATCTTGGAGATCATCCCATATCGAATTATAAGGAGACTTGTCATTCTTTTATGGTGCCATACTGTTGCATTGTAGGACTACTCTGATGTTTCTTTTCACAGTCCCCTGTGACATACATTTAAATTGTTTCCAGTCTTTTGCTACTACAAGCACTGTTGCAATAATTAACCTAGTATGTTTTGCACAAGGATGAGTGTGTCTCTAGGACAACTCCCTAGAAGAGGAATTGCTAGATGACACGTCGGTGCCTTTGTAATCATGAGAGATCTGCCAAACTGTCCTCAGTAGGGCTCAGCCCAGCTTACGTTGCAACCAGCAACACACAAGAGGGTTTTTTTCCAGCACTGCTGATCGCACGGTAGCATATACATTTTTTAATCACTGGCAATCTGATAGGTAAAGAAATCAGACTATACATCTCAAGCATCTGTGCCATTGCTTTCGTAGTTTCCTCTGCCTCTCACACCCAGCTCTCTCTGACCGGTGGCCTATCTACTCTGAGCAAGGCCCAAAGGCCAGTCTCTATAAATCCCACAAGCAGAGGACATGTTCCCACAGCACGTTGTCCTTTCTGTTATTACATGTTCTACATTATTTGTTTAGGTGTCTATCTTCCTGACTATTAATTTCTCTAAGACAGGAGCCTTAATCACCTTGGGGTCCTCAGCACCCAACACCAGCCCTAGCCCATATGTACTTGTTTAATGAACACTAAAAATATTTTGGTTGCATGTGAGTTGGTGACAAAATTAGCACACTAGATTTTCGTAGTTTGAAGTACTTTCTCCTCTCTGATATATTTGGGTGATGTCCTGCCATACTGGAGCCTCTCTGCGTCAGGAGCCTCCCCTGCTTTGCCTCTTAGTACCCATTCCGTGCAGACAACATGGAGATGGTGACTGGAAGAGAACTGTAGAGTCCATCATCAGACCTGACTCCATGCTTCCTGGAAATGGTCTGGCTTTGACTTCTGAATGCATGTGAGCAAATCTGGAAAAATACTAAATCCTTTCTGCTGTCATGAGTGCCAGGCTTCAAGGGAACTCACCCCATCCAAGACTTAACTAGAAAGGTGTTACAGCTTTAATATTTCAGCCATGGAAAATTTCTCCCAATTTTCCTTGCAAATGTTCATCACTTAAATAAAAGGTTATATTATTGCCAGATAGAACAAGGCAGATTGCTTTTAACTGCAACCGTGGAGCTAGTTTGTACACTAAATATGAATTTGAGGTTCATGAGAACCACTCCTGACTACCCTGAAAAGGAAATGAATGTGACTTTATCACCAACTGTGCCCATTTTTCTCATTATGCAATGTGTCTTCCTCCTAGCCTACTTCTAAGCTAAGTTAAATGAAGAAAAATGATGATGTATCACATCTATTTACCTTAATTTCATTGTTTCTCATCATAAGCCATTTATATGAGAACTGACATTAATGAATTCCACCTTCATCTATCATGTAGTTCAACATTTAATCTAGTCCCATGTATCAGATAAAAATATAGTATTCTAAATTCTGGAGTTTTTATCTTGAGTGAAACAGGAGGTCATAAATCTAAGACAGCACTTGTGTCTCTTCCTTTTGCCTGCCACTCCATCAACTGTTAAGTAGCTACTGGCTTCAGGAAAGTTCAGGAGACAGAGCCATCAAGATTGATGGACTTAATGAGGAGGTGTGTATTACTGTGACCAGACTCTCAGTTCCTAATGACTCTCAAAATATGAAGTCTATTCTGAGGAATATTATCAGAAATTCTAGAAGCCTTCACTTTGAGTCAATTCTATTTCTAATATTTCTTTATTGTTGTGGATTCCATTTTTTGAGCCACAGTCCAGACCCAGCACATTCTGACTCTACAGGTTTGGAGAGCCAACCAAGAGGTTAAGGTCTACAGCAGTTTCTCAATCACCTGGAATGGCACCAGCGTCTGCCCGTGTTCCCTCCCTACAGCCTTCTTACCCAGAGCTCAGAACATTTGACCCTCAAGTGTAGGCTTGGACCTACCCCTCACACTGCTCAGTGGTCATGTTATAAGTGAGTGGATCTCTTATCTCTGTTCTAAAACTGGGCTCTGCCTTTTCCTTTACAGGTCCATGGCTGTGGCCCTGTCATTCTCCCTGACTCAAGTTCATGTGTCCTCTGAAGGTTCTCATTTGCTCTTGTCACCTCCCTCTGCTCCACCCTAAGGGCTCAGACCCTTCCCTTGCACTTGAAGCTTTGGCTAGGCCTCTGATTGCTGCTGCCAAGCACATTCCAGCCTACACTCCTAGCTAGCCACCCGGGGGTAAGGATATCCTGTACATCTCTGGGACCACAGACACTGATGGTTTGCTTCAACCTGTTACCTCTCACCATTGTCCTTGAATACCTGATTCTAGGTGTTGGATGTACTTCTTCCCAGTCTTATCAATGCAACAACATCTCCCTCACCCCATTGCTCTGTTAGTACATGCAGATCCAAAGAGTTCATCCAGACCCTGCTCTGTCTGTCCTCTTTTGCTGTGGTTAAGCTATCCTTGCCCAGTGATATCATGATAGATGACAAGTCCTAGCCATGTAGTAGACTTAAAAACATTTTGGGGGAATTTCCTGGTGGTCCAGTGGTTAGGACTCTGTGCTTCCACTGCAGCGGGCACTGGTTTGATCCCTGGGCAGGGAACTAAGATCCTGCATGCCGTGCAGCATGGCCCCCCCTCAAAAAAAGTTTTTAAATCTTTAATTGTTATTAAATAAGACATCCTCACATTGAAAAAACCAATAAAGAAGTAAAGTGTAAACTGAGGGTCCCTCTCCTTCAACCACAGTCCATCCTTTTCTCCAAAGGTAAAAATTTGGTAAATATATCTCGAGACTTTTTATTGTGTGAAACACATTATAAGCAGATGAACACACATAAAGAAGATATATTTGAGGGGGGGAAATGATACCATCCTATACATGATTATCTTCAATTTGTTGTTGTTTTTCATAATGGACACAATTCCATGTTGGTATGTAAATCTATCCTTGAACACCTACATAGTATTCCACAGTTTTATGTACTATTTTCTAGTTAACCATAATTCTGTTGACATAGAATCCAATTTTTCAGTGCTACAAATAATGAGGTGATATACATTCTCATACCAAATGGTACAAATCGTCCCACAAGTTAAATTGTTAGGTACGTACATTTACAAGAGAAAGAGACAATGGAGCAGCTGATCATGCAGTTGGAGAGAAAGGCAAGGAAAAAATCATGAAGAGCTTGTGAAATTCATAAATGTGAAGACATACAAGAATGATTTTCATAGGAGGATGAAATAACCATTTGTACATTTTGGAAAAATCACTTTGGTTGGATTATGAAAAACAGATTAGAAGGGAGTGAGATTAGAGCCACAGCAATATTAAAAGATTGTTGCCACATAACATCCAGGCTATTGTGATATGTATATACGTGGAGGGGGGGTTGTTCACACATCATTCAATAGGTTAAATAGCCCTTCAAGCTACATTAATAATGATTCATCATTTTAAAAGGCAAAATAATGAATTCACAAATACACTGCTAGCATATTGATTTTTATCGGTAATGAGGTAAAGCAGTCAACAAAATATGTACATAAACAGGAAACTGGGCAATAAAAGTTGCCTACAAATAAGCTCCTAGAAAGATTTTTCTGAGTCACCAAAATAAAGGAGACTTAATCTCAGGCTACATTTTAAATTCCATCCAACCTAATCTTCTCCCTGGATGAAATTTTGAGAGGGGACATCGATCTTTTTGAGGTCTAAAACACGACTTTAGATCCAATCAGTTCTAAACAATGATTCTGGCTATGGTATTGGGATAACTGGTGAGGCAGGCAGTACCCTTCAAGGGCTCTTGAAACGGGCTCCAATCAGATTGGGGTAGGGGGTGTTCCCCACTTAAGCAGCAGGGATCTGAAAGCCAATATGCTTAGAAAATAGTTCATCTCCACTTGGTCCTCAGGATACAACCCATTGTCCCTCTGCATTTTCTTACAGACTAAGAAAGAACACGGGCATTTCCTTTTGCGTTAGAAATGTTCACCATTGTCTTTACCCACATTTTTATTTTATATTCATTTAATACCAATCGATCAGTTAATATTTGGCGAGAATCAAATAAACACCCCTGAACTGGTTCTAACCTCCAGCTGGAAAGTTTTCAGTAATTCATGAGCAGATATCACCTATCTCAAGACACTAAAAGCTCAAGGGAAGAGAATTAGACAGGAAATCTGAGGCTGAACAAAACGGGAGTCATCGGGCAGGTTTGCATCGTCTATCTTTCCTGATAATGGTTCTGCTACTTGTCATAGGATGTGGTTGTTATAGTGACAGCATAGAGGAGTGGGGGGAGTAGAGAGGGCAAACTTGGACAGCAGAGTGAAATGTAGCAAGGTAAAAGAGCTGTGGGCATATTTGCTTCTTCTCATTTAACCTTGCTCAAGTCTTAAGACATCCATAGCCTGCTGACATGATGAGGCCAAGAAGACCTTGGATTGGCTCCTTTATCTTCCCTGACACTGACATGCAGGCATTCATGCGGGTTGTGTCCCACTGCGCCTGACGCCTTCCACTCACTTTTGATGATTTTTCTGTCATTCCCCCCACCCATGCTATCTTGCTTCCATCACAACCACTTCAGCAGTACATCAACCCTTGTCTGTTTATGCTGAAGCTTTCATTAGAAACAATGTGTCTAGATACTGTGTGGTGTGCTGTCACCTGTTTTCCCCCAGCAGCATATCCGAACCTGAGCTCCATTCAGGCAGGATCCTCACTACATAAGGCGCCCAACACAGTGCCTGGGACACATTTCAAGGGGGATTTATAATAAGGGGAAGAAGTAGATAAATGTTTCAACACACTAAACCAAAGGTACAAAAGATAGAAAAGAGAAAGACAGCTATAACGACAGTACAGGACTATCCCAGGATACCTAAGCTGATGAGCTTTGGTGTGTGGATTTTGTGTGTGTGTGTGTGTGTGTGTGTGTGTGTGTAAAGAATACAAAACAGACTAAAAAAGAATCACCAAAGACTTTGAAAAGAACTAGAAGAAGCCAATCTGGTAAAGCCAAATGCAATTTTGAATTTTAACAGAGGTCTAGCTTTTATACTTTTTGCCTAAAAGGAAAAAAATAAGGATTTTACATTCCCTTTGACTTATTCTCCTTAAACATTTTGGAAATCTTTAAAAGCACTTTTAGAATGAGCTTGTTGTGTCCTGGTCATGTGCAAGGCCCAATGTTGGCATCTTCAATTGAAATACAGGTGGCACTGCAGACAGTGACAAAATAAATACATAAACAGCTCTAATATGAGGCAAAGTAAAGGAGGTAAGAGCAAGAATGTGTGTGTCCAGGGGGACGGCATTTCAGAGAAGGGAGAGGCCTCAGAGCTCGAAGGAAACATGCATAACCATGTGTGATCATGGTCTCTGAGAAAGACAGGATTCAAGCAGGCAGTGCGGGCAAAACACAGGGAATCCTGTCTAGTGGTGGACCTCAGATGGCTGGGTTTGGCTTGATGCTTGTCAACTCTGCAGAAGATCACCAGAAAGCCTCTTGGTCAAAGCTAAGTTCATGCAGCCGGCTGCAGGAAGGGAGAACACCACATTGACGGACTTAGTAGTATCTCAGAAGGGGGAGGTCAGGGAGGACATTTGTAAGGTTTGTGGGGGGGTCTGCGTTTAAGTGGTTTAAGGTGAGTCTTTCACGGTGGGTAATTAATTTGAGGTAACAAGTTTTGTGACATAATAGTTTAGGAATAGCAAGTCTTGATAAGTAAACTGTTGCCTACTAGGAAGCTTTCTAAGGTGCTCAATATATTAAAAAATAATACCCTAGTTTCAGGAAAAGATTTGTAAAGCACGTGAGTTTTCTCTCACTCTTGCTTACCGTCGTTTCTCCTGCATTATATATGAAGTTCTAGGGATGGGACAACTACTTTGCTGAACAAACTGGTGCCAGGCGCTTGACTACATGCAGTCATCAATTCTCCCCGTGAGCGTTGCAGGCGGTTATTAACCTCCACATTTCACAGATTAGGAGCTTGAGGACCCTCTGACGCAGGTCAGAGAATTTAGACAATGAGTAAGTTCTCACTGCTGGTAAGTGGCAGGTCAGTATTGAATTCCACATCTGTTTGATCGCCAGCCCATGCTGCCTTTCAGAGGCTCAGTGCGCAAACCCAAAGTGCAAAGGGTCCCTCGGCACCTCCACCTCCAGAGCAACGTGGCTTCATCCTTCTGCTCCTTCCTCACGGGACAGGCTGCTCCTGATGGCCAGCTAAGTCCCCCCTTGGAGAGGCCTCTACCCACGCCTCTTCTCTTGCAGCACAACGATCCTGCTCTTTATTGCTGTTACTGTCACAACCCCTGACACTCTCCGCCCATTCCCCACCACCACCTTTGGCTACATTCATGAGCACTTTCTCTGGACCGGGCTTGTCTAAGCGCTCTGCAAACATTGTTACGTTGGGTTCTCACAGAAAGCCTTGCAGGGGGATGGGGAGTGAGACATTTAAAGGACTATTTCAATTTATACCTTTAATGGGTTGAATTCTTCCATTTCTCTTGCACGCATTTGACTTCAGGTGGACAGAAGCTAGCATGACTGGTTCTGACAGATCCACTGTATCAGTTTTCTTGCAGTTTTCCCTTGTATCAGTGGATTTTCTCTAAACCTAGAGACCATAGTTTCCACGTTACCCGGGATAGTCTGATTTGGACATATTGTCTTTACAGAATCATTCACAGTTCCTCTTTCATTTCCAAAAGCATTTGGTCATCCTACCTAAATCTGCCTTTGCATCTAAGGAGAAAGAGTACATGTTTTGCAAGGCTGTATGGCTCACTGCAGTCTGTAAGTTCGCGCTGGTCTCAGAAAGCCTTGCCCAGTGGCAGCATCTTCGCAACCAGCAGGTACATCCCAGCTGTTTTCTTCTCCTGGCCCAGGCCAGGCTTTGTTCAGATGAGTGGTGCTGACTGTGTGTGCACGGTGGCTATCTCCGCACCTGATGGGTCACGTTAGCCCAGGAGTGGGCTAGAATTCCTCTTCGCATGATGAAGATGAAAATGACGTGATTTGCAATCCATGCTAAGGAAAACAGATAGCCAAGGAAACACGAGGGCTGGGGAATTTTCATGCCCCGCATCAAGACGAATTTCCCGGTTTCTTTAGAATGCATTCATCATCAACAGCAGTGTACGGGCTCAGGCTGTGGGCTGTTGGAGGTACAGAGCCTGATTTGGAAATTGCAACTTGGTCCAACGTTAAAGTTCTGCTTTTTTAAACTTCCGTACACAATTAGAAAAATGTGCTACCATAGCTATTAAAGAGAATTTAGCCCCTGAGAAGGGGGTTATAGGGAACAAAGAGCCCCCTCAGAGATACTGTGGATAATGAAGCAAAGTTAAGAATACTTTGAAGAAAAAAGATGCTTGCTTAGAGATAATCTAAATTGACACCTGTGTCAGTGTGCCTGCCAAACAAATAGGTACCTTATGAGATATTTACACAGTGGGGCTTTCCATGATATGGACCTCATTTTCAGCAGTCACATGACGTGTCTAACTAGTCTAGTCTTACATTACTCCTGTGGTGGTGGGCAGAAGTGATTGTTCGGTTTTATAGATGGGGAGACTGAGGCTTGGAGGAGTGCCCTGGATTCTTCCATGTGAACTGACACCTCCTGCTGGGGTCCGCCTCCTCCATCCCCCCCTTCACTGCCCCTCTCTACCACCGAGGTGTGGAGACCAAAAGAGTCAGGGGTTTAGAAGGAAAGCCTAGAAGAGTTTTCTCCTTGCTTTTGAAGTCCCTCCCATAGAACTGTGAGCTGCTCAGAGGGACGAGACCATCTGCACCTCCTTCTGCTGACCAAACAGTGCCAAGCACAGGTAAGGCAGTCCACAGGTAAGAATCACTGAGTGCAGCTGACTTGGCATGTGGCAAATCAACGCCACCATCCCTCTCTCACACCAGGCACGTCTGGCGGTGCACAGCGGCCATCTGAAGCAGGTTATCAGCAAATTGCTTCATTCCACTAGGCCCTTTGGGTTTTTTAATTTAATTTAATTTAATTATTTTTTAAATTAAAAAGAATTTTTATTTTATATTGGAGTATAGCTGATTAACCATGTTGTGTCAGTTTCAGGTGTACAGCAAAATGATTCAGTTATACATATACATGTATCTATTCGGCCCTTTGTTGACCTAGCTTCAGGGTGGGGTCCGCTGGCAAGCAGATGTGGGCCTCGTCTGTGAGCGTTGCAGGTGGCTTGTTGACCTCCAAGCTTCCACTTTACTACCATAAAAGAAATGGCACTGCTGCTCTATGAGTGTACTCAGAGCTGATCATAACTTGTCAGCATGGGATTTTCTAAAGAGAAGAAATAGAGAACTGTATTACTCCTTGTAATCTTTTTCATTGCCCAAAACTGAAAAAACAAAGAATAGTGTTACTTAGTTTATCCTAGTAAAACAAAAATGCGTTTTGGAAACTTTTACGTTTAACCGTTTGAATTTATTCGCTAAGGTCGTTAGGCCAGTCAATAGATCTTTCACATTTAGTCTCCCTCCATTGGGTCGTTGGGTCTTAAAGAGGCAAAATATGTGTTTGAAAACGCACTAAGATTCATACATCCAAATGTGTGTTGTTCTTCACGACGGTCCTCTTGGGGCATTGTACACATGTTCCTACAATGCTGTGGTCCCAGGGGACGTGTGGAAATTCCTCTTTGGGAACTACCTTTAGATGTCAGTCTATAAACTGCACAAGAAAATCAAGCTCAGCTTCCAGGTGTAGTTTTCAATGCTGGCTGCACTTTAGACTCACCTCATGGGGCTTTAAACAAGACTCATGACCGGCCTCCCATAAGCCAATAAGTTAGAATAGCTGAGCATTCTTGATTATTTCAAACTTCTCCAACCATTCTAATGTGCAGCAAGGACTGAGAATTACTCCTCTTTCTTTAACAGATACACCCAATTTCTCTTTGAATGATTTTTGACTGCTTGCAAATTTTAAATCTATCATCAAAAGGCAGGAATGTAGGGCTTCCCTGGTGGCGCAGTGGTTGAGAGTCCGCCTGCCGATGCAGGGGACACGGGTTCGTGCCCCGCTCCGGGAAGATCCCACATGCCGCGGAGAGGCTGGGCCCGTGAGCCATGGCCACTGAGCCTGCACGTCCGGAGCCTGTGCTCCGCAACGGGAGAGGCCGCAACAGTGAGAGGCCCGCGTACAGAAAAAAAAAAAAAAAATTAAATGTTTTGACATTGGGAAGTGGCGCTGGAAGTTGGAGTGATCTGGGGTAATCTCAGTCCTGCCACTTTGAACTTGACCTAGTCACTGAACTTCTTTTCTCTGTGACTATTGTTTCTTCCGTTCCCTTCTTTCCTTTTGGAGCCCTCCTTCCCTCTCCTCACACACTCCACATGATTCTTTCTGTGAAGAAAATCCCTTCTTTCCCATGTGGGAATACTGGTCTCTGCAGCGCCCACTGGCTTCCTGGCTGAGTGGCAAAGAAGGTTTTGGCCCTTGCAAGCACATGTGGAGAGAGTCAAGAGCGGCTGGGGGCGGGTGCTAGCTCAGCCAGCTGTTCCTGGGAAAGCAAGTCAAGCTCTGCCGTGTTCATGTGGCTCATCCCCTAATAATGCCCCAGAAGCTGGCAAACAGCTTGTAACTAGTGGGAAGAACACATTCAACTCCACATGGAAAGTGTTTCAATTACTCTCCCCCGTTACTCCTGGGGTTCCTATAAGGCTGAAATCAACCAGTTTCTGCTGTAGATCCATCTGCCCTCAGACGTCATACCATCTCCCGACTTTCTTGACACAATTCCAAGTTAGACGAATAAAATTCTTGCTTTGTCTCCCACCTGTAAGAAGCCAGACCCTGTCTAGATGACAGTCAAAGGGAGAGCGAGTTCTCTATTCATGTTTTCTCCAGACAGGTGAGAAATCAACCAGGACACACAGCACTGCTTAACATCCGGTGCACAGGTTTCTAATGAATATTTATATCACGAGTCTTGGCGTGACTTATTTCCATCTGCCTCTATCAGACAGGGCGTATCAGTGGAGACAGACCTCAACAACAAGGTTTTGTACTAATATGGATCTCCCTTCCCTTTGCATTCATATACAAAGCACGTCCCTTCACACATACAGCCACCATAATCCCCTCCCCACTGGCCTACTTTCTCCTTCTTTTTGGGAAATCTAGTCCTTAATGGGAATCTGGAAATCTGAGAAGGAGCCAGCAGATGTTCAGCTATCTAGTTTTCATCAGATAGGAGAATTCTGGAAGATAAAGCTCTTCCCTGTACCCACCCTATTTTCCTAGAGGAATTTCTTGGTTTTAAATTGTCTCTGGCCATTGAGCTAAAACTGGCAATGTAGAAATAGATAGTCATTGAGTCATTTGCTCAACAAATACTGCAGAGTGTTTACTAGGTATTGGCTCTGGCCTATGCTGGGGCATGGTGAGCAAGAGAGACACATCCCCTCCTCTTACAAAGCTCGTGGTCTCATAGAAGATACAATTCAATAAATCAAGACGTGATGAGGGTTACGATAGGGAAGTAAACAGATGATCTATCATTTCTAACAGGGTTAAACTTTCCATGCCTTGAGGTCTTCTTCCATCCTCCATTTGTTCAAACGTGTAATATATTTATTGAGCACCTATCACACTTGGGTAGGGTACAGTGATGGGTGAAAGACACGCCCCTGCCGTTGAGATGCTGACAGTGCTGTTGGGGAAAGAGACACAGAAACAGTGGCTCTTCAGTGTGGTGAGAGTGGGTTGGAGGCTAGCACGAGGTGGTGGGAACAGTGGGGAAGAACTAAGTCGTCTTGGGGCTGAGGGCAGTACTGGAGGATGGGGCTGGTTAAGCAGGACAATTCAGCAAGGGGCCGGACAAAACCACAAAGGCCTGTCTCCATCCCAGGATGGCTGTTCACCTCAAATGGGATCCTGCATGGGAAAAAATTTAAGACATAATAACAGTCTCCAAACGAATGTGAGATATTCTTGTTAGTTATATTCTGGGATAGGCATTTGAAATAACTGAACAGATAATTTATTAAAAATGTGACTTCCTCACAAATACTAAAACAATGCACTTTTATATTAACATAAGCTCCTAATTAGATTCCCAAATTCTTTGAGGGTGGAGATTGTTTTCTTCCCAAATCACATTGTTTGTGAAAACCCTGGAGCGTGTGGATGAATCATACAAGGGCTCAGTTGAAATCTAACATCACGTTAATTTAAAAAGAAAAGGATTACTAAGCAAGCTAATCATATAAAAAAATAGGATGGGGGTATTTTAACCACTTAAAAGAATAAAATATATTTAAGAGCATATGCACCCATTTCAATAATTAACTGAGATGCTTATTACAAAATCATATTCCATAACCATCAAGGCATTGCTTGGAAACTCTTATGGAGTCATTTTATTACTTTAATTATAACAACAAAAAAAAACACACCACAATTGGTATAGTACCTTGACGTTTATAATGTGCATTTACGTAAACGGACTCAATTGTTTCTCACAAGAATCCTTTAAGGTTGATTGCATGATTTCCATTTTACAGATCAAGAAACCAACACCCAGAATATGTGAACAGAGAAAGAGGGAGAAAAAGCAAAAAGAGACACAAGAGGAAACCAGGAAAAAGAAATGTCAAAGGGATTAAGGGTGTAGAGTTTTTGGTCATCCACAAGAATGAGAAAAAGCAGAAAAGTGCCCATGTCACCTGCCAGTTAGGAGATCAGCAGTGATGTTAGCAAGGGTGAATTCTGTTGAGTGTTGGAGGATAAACTTTTGCACTGGAGGCTGCCCTCCCAACCAGCTTTGCCTTCAAGAGAAATGGAAAGAAATGGATGGTACTTGGAAAGGGTTATCCTTTGATGGAGAGATTGTGTAAGATATTTTTTTTTCTCTTCTCTTTCTCTCTCTTTTAAATGAGAGAGGCTTGTATCTGACACATAATAAGCACATAGCAATCTTTTTCTCATTGGAGTATAGTTGATTTACAATGTTGTGTTAATGTCTGCTATACAGCAAAGATTCAGTTATACATCTATATACGTCCTTTTTAATATTCTTTTCTATTATGGTTTAATCACAGGATATTGAATATAGTTCCCTGTGCTATACAGTAGGACCTTGTTGTTGATCCATTCTATATATAATAGTTTGCATCTGCTAACCCTACACGTAACAATCGTAGCTATTATTTATTATTGTAATTTTTATATTATCGGCTGCATTATTATTTATATTATTATTAGTTTTTATATTATTATAATTATATACAATTATAACAGTTTTATATTATTATTACAAAGAACAAGAAAGAGGCTCAGAAGGTTGGACTAAGCTCCCTGGGAGATAAGATGTGAGAAGTCCTATAGGGTGAGGACGATGAAGAAATTAGGACATTGCATCTAGAGTGTAAATACCCTCAGAACTGCAACTTTACTTCCCAACCCCCTAACTTTTCCTCTTTCAACCATAAGTATTTTAAACTGTAAGACCTCACAGCAGCATCAGGATCTTCTGAGTTTTGCCGCATATCATGCTAAATACAGACTCCGACTTTGTGCGGGGGGAAGAAAAAGGCAGTCTAACATGAAAGTGCTCACACGCGGGGCTGCTAAGGACTCTGTGGGAGGAATTATGGAGGATTATGAGCTTTCCTGATTATTTGGCTAAAGACATAATTAAGAGATTTAAAATGCTTTCATTTTTGCCTGGTAAAGAGAAAATAAGTATTCAGAGCCGAAATGTGAAGTTGGAAAGTTCAGGCAATACCAGGGACGGAGTCCAATGGAGCCCACTTTGGTTTTCAGCTGATAAGAAGCCCTCCGAACCCCAAAAGCTCAGCAGGTTAAAAGACGCCTGTCACCAAGGGGCATCTCCAGGCGTATTCAGTGGTAGGATAGAGCCTGGATGAAGTGGGCTCCACCTTACCTTGTAACACCTGAAGGGCAGGGGCTGTGGGTCTATTAAATATTTCCTCCAGGCCTTTCAAGAACTTTTGCCTAGGGCCAGCCTGCTTATTCGATCATCATTTACCTCCTCGATCAACAAGTGGGAGGAAAAGGGGCCGCATGGCAGGCTCCGCTCTAATGTAACTGGGGATGCCAACACGTGCCAGGCTGAAAATCCCCATCAGGAAGTCTGCAATGCAGTCACCGGTTCTGGATAAGAGATGATGCAGACTCTATGCATCGCTGGGCATCCAGAGGACAGAGTGGATTCCGGACAAGGACCTGGGTGTTCGGCAAGCAAATCCTCCATGTTTTCCCGTCAAATAGTCCACATCCTTTTTCCTTACAAATCACAGGGATGTCCTAGGTATGGCTATGCGTTCGCTCACTAATAACACCTCTCCGACAGCCTCTTAATCCATCTGTGGTACAAAAATCCAGTGTCAGACCATGGCTCTTGGTCGTCACCAGGGAGATTAGGGTCCCTGTGCTGATGGGCCAAGAATCATGAACGCTGTTGTGCTCTCCCCTTGCTGACGGAGACTATCTCGATGTTACAGTAAGGACACGTTTCTCTCAGCTCTCTTCTGTGTGGCTGACGGTCAGGATGGCGCAGGTAAGGGCAGGAGGCTCAATTTTACAGGCAGTTTAAAGCGGGCAGCCTCCAGCCAGACAGGCAAGAGGCATATACACACTATTATATATAAAATAGATAACTAGTAAGAACCTGCTGTATAGCACAGGGAACTCTACTCAATACTCTGTGATGACCTATATGGGAAAAATTTTTAAAAAAAAAATGAGTGGATATATATATATATATATATATATATATATATGTATAACTAATGCACTTTGCTGTATACCTGAAACTAACACAACATTGTAAATCAACTATACTGCAATAAAAATTTTAAAAAAAGACAAACTCCCTAAGCAGTCACTGGGGCACAATTTTACGGAGCCCACTGGCCACACAGGAACAGCAGGGATCAAGATACACCCTAGTGCAGGTGCCACTCAGTGTCTGAGGACAAGGGTCAGGTGTACTTTGGGCTTTCAGTGCTCAGAGCAATTCAGTTCCATGAGAATTGTACTGATGGCGTGAGCGGTGCTGAGTAGACCTCACCTCATGAAGCAAAATTAATAGCTTTTGTCTCACTGCCTTCCTGGCATCTTGTCCACTTCAATTTGTTTCAGCAAGTCTATATTCAGTTTTAGAAATGGAATAAAAGTCTCTGCTCTCAAGGATCTCACAGTCCAGTGGGGAGAGAAAAAAAACTAAGAGCAATACAGTGAGGGAGGTGTTGTATGGGGAGGGCATGCAGGATCCTGGGCTGGGCTGGGGAGGGGTGAAGACAATAACCACACCTTTTATGCTATTAATGATAAAAACCAACAGCCCGCAGGAGAGCTGAGCAAGGGGTTTGAAAGAGATATTAATAGCCGAAAAGAGGCAGGGAGCCTCCCAAGATGAGGATAGAGCATCAACCTTGATGGGTGGGATGGCGGGGGGCAGGCAGGTCTAAGAGGGAGGGGATATATGCATAAATATAGCTGATTCACTTCATTGTGCAGCAGAAACTGACACAACATTGTAAAACTATACCCCAATTTAAAAAAAAAAAAAAAGAACACAGACCGTGTGGGAGAGACAGCAGCTCGTGTCGCATTGAGTGGGAGAAGTGAGACAAGTTTGTGACATTGAGGGGGTTAGGCAAGTCCCAGAGGCTTGTCCCAGCCGTGTTCTGGAGCTGGACACTGTTCTGTAGATGGAAGGTGATCCCTGGAGGCAGGGGTGACCCTGGCCATGGTAACAGGGAGGGTAGAGGAGTGGGGAAAGCTGTCTGGTGACTATGGACATGGTTTGCTCAAGGAAGGATGAGGGTGTAAATTGGGGCAGTAGGAGTAGGGGGGCAGGAAAGGGGGAAATGGGGAGATGCTATGAGACAGAAGTCAGGAGGGCTTGGGGAATGAAGGAACTAAAGAGGACTCCCAGGGATCAGGTGTCTGAGAGAGGAAGAGAGGAAGGAAGTCCAAAAACTAGCATCGGGTAAGCCGAGGGAATGGAAGGTCTCAAGGAGGGAGTGGCCCTCAGTGTCACACACAGCACAGAGGGGCATTTCCCATGAGGGCAGACCCCAGGGGGCTGAGGAGGAAATGGGAAGCAATGAGGTGATTAATGGATGCAAACTGTTATATTAAGATGTCTGGCTGAAAAGAGGAGAAAGGTAGCCCCGAAGTTAGAAGGAGACATAAGACCAAGGAAGGTTTTTTTTCTCTTAAACAAAGGAGCCCCTTGTGTGTGTGTGTGTGTGTGTGTGTGTGTGTGTGTGTGTGTGTGTGTAAGCTAAAGGGAAAGAGACAGAAATGGAAAATACAGAAGAGAGAGAAGGAACTTGATGGAGGAAAGTTCTGTGAGGGCAGGAGAGGAAGAGAGAGAAAATACAGGGATGAACATTGGTGAGGTCTGGGCTGGGGATGAGTGACAAGGGCGGGCACAAGGAAAAGTTCTCAGAGCCTGAAATGTGGCGGGCCCCAGAAAGCACACACCGAGAAATATGAAATGCCACCAGTGCCACGCAATGTGTGAGGCTCTGGAAACATAGCAAAGAGTGTAACACACACCTGGCCTTACCTTCTAAGTTGGGGCAGTGCCCTGAATCTGCCCCCCATCTTCCCTCCATCCCTTCCTGTCTGCCCTGCTCTAGTGCCATCTCTAAAAACGTCACCCCAAAGCACGAGCAACAGAACCTGAAGACAGGGGAGTCCCTCCCTCAAAAAGGACAGTTAATCTAACCACCTACCCCGCTGTCAGGAACATCCCTGCTATGAAGGATGACAGTCTGCTGCACAGAGAAACTGGGTTTGTAAGAGTCAAGTAGAGGATACTGACACCTGCTAAGAATGCTGCTGTGACTTTAATATGGTCTGTGTGCCTTAGTCATTGGAAATACACACGTTCTCATTGTCACAGCCCTATTTTCTTAATAACGATGAATTAAGGAACCAGACTCAATTACAGAAAGCTCTAAGATAAATGTTTCTTAAAGTAAGTCCATACCCTTCAGTAAGAGAAGACCTGATTAATAGTGGAATGGGTGCTAACTATTCAAACTGCTGTAGGTTTTCAGGCATCTTCTGAAATCTCAATCTGCCAAAGTTATTTAGTTTACATTAATATTATGATTTTTCATAGTATGTATAATGATCATCAATAAAGCCATGGGTCAAATAAAAATTGGTTGTGTGACCGGAACAGCCTTTAATGAATGTGTCAGGAATTAATATCATTTAGATAAAGTGTTAAAATTTTTTCTGGTGCCGGGCTGTAGCAGACTCAAAGGGAGTTAGGAAGGATAGGACATACGGCGTGCCAGCAACTTAACATGCTCATTACCCACCCAGGCCAAATCAATAAGGTTTCCATGAACTTCGCTAGGACAGCAGAAGAGACCAGTCCTCCTCGGGACGGAGGAGGGGAGAATAAGCTTGTCTCCTTCAGGCAAAAGGAAGAAGCACCCTCAACCTTCAGCCACCCCGCCCGCGGTAGGCAGCCCACCGGGTCTCCTCTAAACACCCTGCTAGTCAGGAAGAGAGGCCCTGCCTCCTCCTTGCCTCCCTGGGCAGGAAATGAATTCTTGTGGCTGCTACAAAAGGGCGTTAGGATGGAAATACTAAATACAGCTTTCTGAGAGTAACCTGCTCTTTCCTAGGAGATAAGCCTCTACTCAAAGGACACAATAATATCTTGAAAAAGTTACTGCAGATAATATGAGCATCCACTACTGAAATGACTGAGTTAGAAAGCTTACTTTTTTTCTTCCAGTTTTATTGAGATATAATTGACATCCAGCTCTGTATAAGCTTAAGGTGTACAGCATGATGATTTGACTCATATATACCATGAAATGATTACCGCGATAAGTTTAGTGAACATCCGTCATCTCATATAGATACAAAAAGAAATAGGAAAAAAGACACTTTTCCTTGTCATGAGAACTAGAATCTACTCTCTTAACAACTTTCATATGTAACACACAGCAGAGTGAGTTATATGTGGCCTGTTGTACATTACATCCCTAGTACTTAGTTATCTTGTAACCGGGAGTTTGCGCCTTTTGACTGCCTTCTCTCAGCTCCCTCTCCCCTCAGCTCCTGCCTCTGGTAACCACAAATCCACTCTCTGTCTATGAGTTTCTTTCTTTGCTTTTGAAGTATAATTAACCTATAACAATATGTTAGTTCCTAGGGCACAATACAGGGATTCGATGCTTCTTAACATTTCAAAATGATCGCTACGATAAGTCTAGCTACCATCTGTCACCATACAGTTACTTCTTCTTAATAATATGAAGTTTCCAATATTATGCACAGAAGCTCACATTTTTATTTTTTGTTTGTTCTTTAGATAAAAATCATGGAGTCACAGGGCCACATAAAATATATATAACAATTTGTTTAAAATAGCCTTTCTGAATGGTCAGCCTCCTTAGAAAAGCATGTTTAAGCTATATAGTTGGCTTTCTGCTATCTTTTCATTTTAATTCACTCTAATATTTGAGTTGCCTCCAAGACCCAAAGTGGGAAATGACAAATTGACAAACAGGTCATTGAGCTTCTCCCCAAGCTGGAATGGTCAGTGTGCTCCAGTGACCCTCAGGGCCAGAGTTTAGAGACTCCCTCCCTCTGGTTTTGTTCCCTGGCACACCTGAATATGGGAAAGTTGAAATGAGAGTGGACTGAAAGGGGAAAGGTATTCTCAGGATTGCAACACTATTTTGCCAAATCACTATTTTAATCTTCGTTTAGTCCTACGAATTCCCTGTCTTCATTAAAGACCACGGTTATCACAAAACAATTTAGTTCCATCCAAGCAGAGGCTGCAGATGTCTGCTTTTGGCACTCTGTTGTTTGGAACCAAGATGAGGAGATAAGTCTAGGACGAAAATTCACTGGAGCGTTTCCATTCATTCACTCATTGTCTCAGCAAATATTTCCTAAGCACCTGCTGCGTGAACCACAGCGCTTGGCAGGCGATGGAGGTGTTGAAGATGGTGAGATTTCTGTGGCCAGGGAGGGGCACCATGGGGACCCGCCCACAATGGAGCGCCTTGGAGAGCTATGGCTTCCAGCTGCTTGGATTTCCACAGCGCCCCGGTCTGCCAAAAAGTGCGCAAGAAAAACTTCGCCCGATTCACGCTGGCACTGATGCACCAGTGCTTCCTGGTCCACTTGCTAGAGCCGCAAGTCGGGGAAAGGCAGCAACTCACCCTAACTTTTGAGTTCAAGATCAAACTCGGGGACTGGTGAGAGAGAAGGGAACGCGGCGCGGGGCCCTGACGAGGGACAGGATCAGGGTCAGGGGCAAGACCAGACACCAGAGAGGGGCCCGACGCAGCAGCGGGCGTGGCGTTCACCTGCGTTCCAGAGCTTGCGGTTCCCGAGCACCGAGGGGATGACCAGGAGGTTGCCCACGATGGCCACTGCGGTGGTGACAATGAGCCCGGCGGACAGCGCGGGCGCCACCCAGGGCGGCCGGGGGGTCCCAGAGGGCTGCGCGCCTCCTGCCCCAGTCCAGACCCGGCTCTCCGCTCGGCCGCCCGCCTCGCAGCAGTTGGCGAAGGAGCCGTTCTCGGGTATCGTGGATCCTCCCGCACCGCGCCAGCCACCACGCACCCGGTCTCTCCTCAGGCTGGGTGCGCAGTGCCAAGTCCGGCGCTACTGCCGCCCCCTTCCCTACCCAGGTCGCGCGGGCCAGGGAGAAGGCCGGTGCGGAGGGGCCTGGAAGAGATAAACATGGGCAAGGGACAGAGAAAAAAACGTAGGGACGGGAGGAGGATTTGGGGTGCAGGCGTTGCCCAAGGAGCGCGTCCCCCGCCCCCCCACCGCTAGTTCAGGAGCAGCTGCGACGGCGCCGCCCCGCACTGCCACCCGGAGCCCAGCACATGCCTGGCCCAGTTCGGGCCTCAGTGCCTGAGCGCACCGTCAGAGAAGCTGTGTTTAGGGACACCCATATTTTCGGACTAGAAAAGGTGCAGCTCGTCGGGGACCTGCTGATTGGTTGTCGGAAGGAAACCATAAACAAGACCAAAAGACAACCCTCAGAATGGGAGAAAATATTTGCAAATGAAGCAACTGACAAAGGATTAATCTCCAAAATTTACAAGCAGCTCATGCAGCTCAATAACAAAAAAACAAAAAACCCAATCCAAAAATGGGCAGAAGACCTAAATAGACATTTCTCCAAAGAAGATATACAGATTGCCAAGAAACACATGAAAGAATGCTCAACATCATTAATTGTTAGAGAAATGCAAATCAAAACTACAATGAGATACCATCTCATACCAGTCAGAATGGCCATCATCAAAAAGTCTAGAAACAGTAAATGTTGGAGGGGGTGTGGAGAAAAGGGAACCCTCTTGCATTGCTGGTGGGAATGTAAATTGATACAGCCACTATGGAAAACAGTATGGGGTTCCTTAAAAAAACTACAAATACAATTACCATATGACCCAGCAATCCCACTACTGGGCATATACCCTGAGAAAACCATAATTCAGAAAGAGTCATGTACCAAAATGTTCATTGCAGCTCTATTTACAATAGCCAGGACATGGAAGCAACCTAAGTGTCCATCATCAGATGAATGGATAAAGAAGATGTGGCACATATATATATAATGGAATATTACTCAGCCATAAAAAGAAACGAAATTGAGTTATTTGTAGTGAGGTGGATGGACCTACAGTCTGTCATACAGAGTGAAGTAAGTCAGAAAGAGAAAAAACAAAACAAAGTGAGGTAAGTCAGAAAGAGAAAAACAGACCTACTAGAGAATGGACTTGAGGATATGGGGAGGGGGAAGGGTAAGCTGTGACAAGGTGAGAGAGAGGCATGGACATATATACACTACTAAACGTAAAATAGATAGCTAGTGGGAAGCAGCCGCATGGCTCAGGGAGATCAGCTCGGTGCTTTGTGACGACCTAGAGGGGTGGGATAGGGAGGGTGGGAGGGAGGGAGATGCAAGAGGGAAGAGATATGGGAACATATGTATATGTATAACTGGTTCACTTTGTTATAAAGCAGAAACTAACACACCATTGTAAAGCAATTATACTCCAATAATGATGTTAAAAAAAAAAAAAAAGAAAGAAGGGCAGGGTTTGAGGTACAGCCCCAAAGAGGTGGTGACTCCAGGCTATGGGGACAGATCCCAGAGCAAAATAAGGGAGAGGGTTACACTCTAGGCAGCTGCAGGAGAAAGACGAACCTGTGCTATTTATTGAGCACTTGCTGTTTATGTAGGAAGTATTGGTGACGTCTCTGCCCCGTCCTCCTTAAAAAGCCATGACAATACTTAAATAGATTTAGGAACATCTATTTAAACATAATAATACTTAAATAGATGTATGGTCAATACTGGGGGTTATCATAATGTGGTTTTTGGAGGGGTTAGAACAAGAAGAAGAGTGCACTATGGTTATAGGAAAGAAGGAACTTAGATGCCCTTCCGTTAAAATGCTTGAACACTTTTACTCTGATAATAACAACTGCTCATCCCTCTTGAGGGTAAATTTATGCCAAGCACTGTCTTAAGCTCTGTTTGCATCACTAGAATCAAAATGACTGATTATCTATCCGGCGAAGAAGTAAAGTACCTGGAACTCTCATACTTTTATGAGAATGCAGAATGGTACAGCCACTTTAAAGTGCTTGGTAGTTTGATAGAATTCTTAATTTATGTTTTATAGAATTAAAACATAATGTTTATGTTTTAATGTTTTCATGTTTTAAGGCATATAGAATCTATGTCTTATAGAATTAAACATATACCATCCTATGGCCAGAAATGAAAAGAAAATGAAACATATGCCCACAAAAAGATCTGTGCATGAATTATCCAGAGCAACCTTACTTACAGTAACCCAGACATGGAAACAGCCCAAAGGTCCCTCGAGAGAAGAACGGGTAAACAAATTGTGGTAATTGTGAATACCACCCAGCAATAAAAACTACTGATATACACAACAACATGGATTAATCTAAAAAAATATTATATTGAGCAAAAGAAGCCAGATACAAAAGGGTACATTCTATACAATTCCAATTATAGAATGGCCAAAAGGAGGAAAGTATCATCTATGGTCATAGTAATCAGAGCAATGGTTGCCCATGGGGTTGAGGATTGACTGGAACAGAACATGAAATGAATTTCTGGGATGTTACTTGTATGTATGTTATTATATGTAAATTATACTCTCCCACCGCCCCCTCCCCCAAATAAAAACAAAAACAAAAAAGAATGCAATGGAGAGGAGGGACTCTACTGGCGTGATGATGCGGGAGAAGATAATAATTAAAGCAATAAACTCCTTGAGAGGTGAGCCCATCCGGAGCCCAAGGAAGGTAGATTATTGTTAGGAGAGAGAGGCTTTCTTCCCTACAGTAGAAATGAAGCAGAAGCCAGTACAAATTCAGAAGTGTTTCTAGATTGGCATGAGATGAGGGAGTTCCTCTCCGGCTGCTGTATTCTCAGGGTGTTCGACACTACCTCATTAGATTCAGGGGAAAAGAGTGTGGAAGATTTGAAGACAGGAGAAGGTCTGAAATGTCATTACAGAAAAGAGAAACTTTAACTAGGAAAGCATGGCAGGTGTGTCAGGAGAGCATGCGCCACTGTGCAGCTTAAGATGATGGTTTGAAATGAAGCCAGCCAGCCTTGCTGTATTAAGCAGTAACTTGGAGCCGCTCAGGATAGACACAGAGAAGGCAGAGTGGACTTTGCTCAGGATTTCGATTTGCCGGTGAGGAGTAACTAACAAAAGGAAGTGTGAGGGTGTGATGGGAAGATGGACCCTAGGAGGACATTAAACAAGAGAAGTTGAGAAAATGGGG
The DNA here is from genome assembly GCF_039906515.1 of Pseudorca crassidens. Classification (NCBI taxonomy): domain Eukaryota; kingdom Metazoa; phylum Chordata; class Mammalia; order Artiodactyla; family Delphinidae; genus Pseudorca; species Pseudorca crassidens. The sequence continues at coordinate 69,776,035 of NC_090304.1, read as the reverse complement.
CGGTGGGGGGGGGGGGGGCTGGTGGGTCATGGGAAAGAGGCGGGATCAAGGGATGGGAGGAGTTGAATTCAAAGAGTTGTGGTGGATGAATCGGAAAACATAAATTGTGGGATCGAGAGAGTGACTTGTTTGAAACTGACATTTCTGAGTGTGGATTTTATTGATATGAGGGCTCTGAGGTGATGATGGGAGTGGGTTGCTGGACGAAGCTTGTTTGAAATGAGAAGGTCGAGGACCTAAGTCACGGGCTGAATGGTGGTGAGAGTAAAGGAAACCCATGATTTGGGGGCGAATCCCCAATGAACAAGGAGGAATGAGCAGCCAGTCTGTAGGAGAGCAACAGGAATGAGGAAGAGACACAGCTGGATGGTGTCTAGGGGCATTTTCAAAGAAGGGACAGCCATGCTTTTCCCTGTTCTTACAAGTGCACATGTAGCAAACATAGAATAGCACTTCTCTGGCTGTCAGTGGCCCTCAGAGCAATAGGTAAGTTAAATACAATATAGATTGTCCCAGTTCAGACACACCAATAACACACAATTGGTTAACTGTGTATGAAACACAGGGTATTTGCCCTGTGCTGCCCTGGTCTGGGATCATGCACATAGCCACAACAGATACCTCAAGACCTTTGGACATTGGAATTGGGGTGCTTGCCGCCAAGAAGTCCATGCTGTCTCCTGGCACAGCTGACCAGGCTGTGCCTTAAAAGGTCAGAAGAATGGTATAGCCAATTTGAAAGACAGTTTGGGACTTCTCTGGCGGCGCAGTGGTTAAGAATCCGCCTGCCAATGCAGGGGACGCGGGTTTGATCCCTGGTCTGGGAAGATCCCACATGCCGCGGAGCAACTAAGCCTGTGTGCCACAACTACTGAGCCTGCACTCTAGAGCCCATGAGCCACAACTACTGAAGCCCATGCTCCGCAACAAGAGAAGCCACTGCAATGAGAAGCTGGCACACCGCAACCAAGAGTAAGGCCCCGCTTGACACAACTAGAGAAAGCCCGCACACAGCAACGAAGAACGCAGCCAAAAAATAAATAAATAACAAATAAATTTTTAAGAAAAGACAGTTCAGCCGTTTCTAACAAAACTAAACACACGCTTATCACATGATCCATAAATTGTACTCCTTGACATTTCTCCAAAGAAGTTGAAAACTCATCTCCACACAAAAGCCTCCACATGGGTGTTTATAGCAGCTTTATTCATAATTTCCCAGAACTGGAAACTACCAAGATGTCCGTCAATAGGTAAATGGATAAATAAACTGTGGTACATTCGTACAATGAAATGTTTTCCAGCACTAACAAGAAATGAGATATTAAGTCATGAAAGGACATGGAAGAACCTTAAATGCATATTACTAAGTGAAAGAAGCCAATCTGAAAAGGCTAGTATGTTTCCAAATATATGACATTCTAGAAAAGGCAAAACTATGCAGGCACTAAAAAGATCAGTGGTTGCCATGGGTTAGGGGAGAAAGAGAGATGAATAAACAGAGCACAGAGGATTTTTAGGGCAGTGAAACTACTCTGTGTGATACCACAATGGTGTATACATTTCATTACATTTGTCCAAACCCATAGAACATACAACACCAAAAGTGAGCTCTAATGTAAACTATGGACTTTGGGTGATTCATACATCTTCTGGCGAAACAGAATCCACCCTACCATCAACAAGACAAACTAAAGCAAATCTAGGGAGAGAAGTCACGATGATGGGGAGATCGGAGCTATGACACCCAAGGTGATGGACAGGAGTGCCCAGATTTAAGAGAGAGGGTATCACATTCAAGGAACTGAAAAGACATCCGGAAAGAAGTAAGTTCAGGCCTGAGAATCAGGCTAGACAATAGGGCAGGAACTGGTCCAGGGAGGCCTCAAGTTCACCTTGAGGACTCTGGACTTGATCCCAAGCACAGTAGAATCTGTTGAAGGGTTTGCCGGGCATCTGCATCCTGCCCCACTCCGGCAGCTTTCCCTTCCAATGCAGAGAGGATGTCTGCCACAGAAAGCAATTCCCATGTTGACGTCCAAGTGTAGAACGGTGGTGACTGCTTCCAGTGTTCCAGGCTCGTGGCTTCTTAACATAACAGGATTCTTTTCATAATAGGTGAAACCAACAGTGACTGCCAACAGTGAAATTAAATTATATGGGAAGAAAATTCAAACCCGAGAGAAGGGAAAGGAGAGAGCCAAAGGAGAGAGGTTCAAGATTCCTAGCTGGTTTCTTTAAAAAGTAAATCAACATTTTGAACACCTATGGAGTGTCCTAGGGCTATAAAAATGAGCAGTACTGGCGTTCTTTATGCCTGACCCCCAAGTTCAAACGCAAATCAAAATATGCTCACGGAAGCTCAGCTTCCCACATCCCAACAATAATACCTTTCACTCTGAATTGTACTTGAAACCTTTTCCAAACCACTCTTACCCAGGCCATCTTGTATCTCCTTTCAACAGCTCTGTGAGGCCTGGGGGGGCAGGTATGATTGGCCCAGCTGGAAAAGAAAGGAACAGACTCTCGGAGATAAATAATGTGCCAAGGTTGGTGGCTGATGAATGGCCAAGATGAGTCTGTAACCCAGCTGTCTAACAGAATCCAATTCTTCTCCTTTTTTTTTTAATAATTAATTAATTAGGTTGCACCAGGTCTTAGTTGCAGTGGGTGGGCTCCTTAGTTGCAGCTCGCGGGTTGCTGAGTTGCAGCTTGCTGGCTTCTGTTGTGGCATATGAATTCATAGTTGCAGCATGCATGCCGGCCCCATGCGTTGGGAGCACAGAGTTGTAACCACTGAGCCACCAGGGAAGTCCCAGAATCCAATTCTTTGATTGAATGTATAATGGCTTATATTCCCCCATATGAAATATACAAAGCATATCAAAACTTGCTTTAGGTAATCAGTTTGCAACATGGTTGAAAGAGCCACTTGCCCTTTTAGTAATACCAGAAGAAATAATCATAACAGCCCCAACTAACAATGAGTGTTTTCTGTGTGCTAGGAGACATATGGATACTTTCATTTAACCCTCCCATCTCTATGGGATGGGTAGGATTACTGTCTACTGTGAAGAAACTGAGATTCAGCTGGTAGGTCTCAGAGCTAGGATGATTCCAAAACCTGGTACACTTTTTCCCTTGCATCGGGGAATATTAAAACCTCGGGGCTCTTTTTCACCTCAAGAGAAGGGGAGCTCGATGATGTTGGACAGGTTGAACCCTGGAAGAAAAAGCTTGTGTGAGTTTTGAAAACGATGACTTTTATTTAGATAACTTAGAAGATATACCACTGCTCAGCATCGAGAAGCTGCCCTAATCTTTTCCTGAGGTGTGATCTGGAAAGAGGGATATTGTACAAGAAGGGAGTGAAAACAAGACAAAACAACGAAAACAACAAAAACCCCACCTCTGGACAGTCTTCCTCCTGTTGCCCAGCACATGCTCATGGCAGAGACCAGCAGGGTGATCCAGGGACCCAGCTGGGCCAGGCAAGGTCAGAGCAGCAAATTCTCTCCACTGCTGGTTGCATGATCTTTACCTTTTCTGACTTTTCTTTCCCTTCAGAGGAGGCATCAGCCTAAGAGTTACTGTCCTGGTTACTTCAGATTTGAATCAAATCTAACCGCTCAACGTTCAAGCAGCAGGGCTTGACCCTTGCCTTGGAATCCAGTGAACTCCAGATCAGTGTTTATTATCCCACACTATCTAGAATGAATTATTTAGCATATATCTATCATTTATGTATTTATCTAAATAATTTAAATTGTTTAATTCTTGCTTTATTGGAAGATTTTTTTGTCTATAGTTTACAATTAACCAGAACAGTATGTTTTCCTAGTAAAAATAAATTGAAGCAGAAAATCGTAAGCAGCAAGATTCCAGTGAAAGGGCTACACCAAATGTGGGAGGGTTTTGACTTCTGCAGAAGGAAGTTTATCTTGGAATCTTAATGCTTTCCAGTCACAGGGAAATTTCCCAGTCACAGGGAAATTCATTCAAAGGACAAGCTGTTAGGGAAGAGAGGTCTCTGAGCTATTAGGGAAGTATCGTCCAAAGGCCAATGTGGATTCCATTTCCGGGGACAGAGGATGCTGGTGTACCCTCCTGGAGCCTCAGCTGGGTGGGGTGTGTAACCACCCTCCCGTCTTGTGGGGGCATGTTTATTTTAGGAGAATACCTCTGTGTTCCTGCAGAGATGCTGTTAGCAGACCAGGCCTCTTCCCCAGAGACTGGCTCTTATCAGCCCCCAAGGGCCTCAGTCAGTAGTGTCCTACGTTTGCCTCCAAGGCCAGTGAATGGGACACTCAGCCTGGGGCAGAATTTTAAACATGAGTGACTTGCTCTATGTTCTCCCTGTGATTGCTTAATTCATGCTATTATTTTCCAGCCAAGTTAATTTGCCAAGGCCTGGCCTGGTCCCCAAACTAATATCCACAGCCAGCTGAAGCCTTCTTGATTATAGAGAGTTGAGTCTGTGCCTATACTTGGAGAAGCAGCCCTCCATAATGCATGGCAGTGCCTGTATCTTTGGCCTAAAAGTCACCTAGACCAGACAAGCCTGGTTGTCATTAAAGAACATATGGATTAAACATGGAAAACCAGCTTGTTTGGAAGGGCCTGTCATCACCTGTGCTACCAGACAGGGGGCAGAGTACTGCCAGCCACCACTTGATTGGCTTCCTGTGATCTGTTGTTGAGGACATGAATGATTTGATCTGGAAAGTGGCCTGTCCTAAGAGGAGACTGGATTCTTCATCCTGTGCCCAGGAACATCATGGGAATAGATGGGCACTTGGCTGAAGTTCCTGAGAATTCACTGTCCACTGTTCCACCCAGCACACACCTATCCCCACTTTTGGTCCCCGCCTCCACTCCCTATACACAGGACCCTCTGGCATTCAGGATATACCTTCATCAACAGAAGAAAGCAAAATAAGGTTGGTCCTCTTGTGGGGTCTATATCCCCAGGCCTCTCATTGTCACCCTTTACTCCTACACCTCTTCTTTTTACTTCTGCACCTACATTCCCTAGCCAGGGCTGCATCTAGTAATAATAGTTGTTTATCGAGCATATTCAGATAATGTGTTACCACTTCCTGTGCATTACTAAACAACAACTCTCTGATGTAGGTAAGTTTATTATCCATGTTTTACAGATAAGGAAACTGAGGCACAGAGACATTAACTAATTTTCCCAAGGCCATGGAGCTAAGAACTGGCAGGCCCGGGCTTGTCTGATTCCAAAGCCACTTGTCTTCTTGGTTAATAATATCTCTGAGATATAGAGTGTAGTAGTTAACCCTAGAGCCAGACCACTAGCTGTGTGACCCTGGACAAGCTGTTTAACCCCTCTGTGCCTTAGTTTCTTCATGTAATATATAAAAATGAAAAATATATAAAATGTAAAGTCTTCACACGCAGATCCAGAAATGTCCTCATTTGACATTGAGGTCCTGGAGGATTTTGCAGCTGGTGGGGAAGCCAGGCCAGAGGCAACTTCTGGATCCCTGCGCTGGACCTCTCCTCTCTCACTCTGTAAGCATACTGAGACAGGTGGCCCAACCCGGGTTCGAAGACATCTCCTCAGTAGCCAACCTCGTGAGTTTGCTGTGTGCAGGCTCACACAGACAACTGACTCAGCAGAACTGGCTAGTTCTGAATGTCTAGACCCAGATCCTACAGGCAGGAAAAAATATAACCGGTGAAGTTACAAGTGCCCATTGCACGCATACGAATGTTTCTAAGATCCGAACCTTGGAGTGACTGTCTGACAGCCTGGTCTCTAAGGATGTGATGTTGAGGGTCTTACCTACAGTCCTTCGACACTCTGAGGGTAAGGGAGCAAAGCTTGGAGCCTCGACTAAATTAAAGCTAACCTACAGCTGATGATGACTCAGGCCCCACCCTCCTAACATGAAAATGAGACATATCCTGGGCATAAAGCTTCTGCTGACCCCCATCCTCAGGATGTACCAGGCACCTCCTCACCTCCCCTGCCCTCTGCTTTCATATCTTCCCTTTTTAATGAGCCTTCTTTTTTGGTTACCATAGCCAATCCTAGAACCTCGACTCTTTATGACATTCCTTTATGGTCAAATATCTCATTCTGTTGTCAGACCTTGGGTTCCTGCCATTCTTGGTTGGAAAATGCAGGCAGCACACCTTTGTCACCTTTAGTCATTACCACTCTTTGTGGCACGGGCTTAGGTAACCCTGGCTGTGTTTCATTCTCATCTCAGAGAAAACGCAAATAGGACTACAAACGCATTGAAGAGGACCGCAGATTATTTTTTAAATGTCTTGGGTGTACAGGGGATTATGTACATACCACATGGAAAACTACGTTGAGGTCCCTTTAAGCTTTGCCTTCTCTTTTCCTGAAGTTGTTTTCCCTTCATCAGCTGGATCTCTTTGCTGCTGCTCACTGTCCCCCTTTGCCCCAGCCTTTCTCTTCCTCTCCAGATTCTCTGACCCCGAGTCCATTCTAGAGAAATATAGGTCTCTACTAACCTCCTTAACCCGTCACCCTCGTTAGCAAAACAAACTCTCAGTGTTTCTTTTCTTGCCCACTTTCCTTCTCCAACTGGAGGAAGGGATTTCACCCTTCTTAGAAAGCAGTAGGAAAGATATGAAAAAATATTGTTTCATAATGAGAAAGAGGAAGAGGTTGAACATATATCACGCAACCATTATATGCCAGAGATATTCTCATTTCCTGCCCAAGTTAGTATGTGTTATTCATCCAGGGATACGGCAACTTGCTTAAGGACAGGGCCCATTTCTTCAGGGAATGAAACCAGGTTGGCTTGGCCACAGAATTATGGCTCCAAAGGTGTTTTCTAAATATTTTAAGTAGATGCCAACCATTAGAAATAAGATCTGGGGCTTCCCCGTTGGTGCAGTGGTTGGGAGTCCGCCTGCCGATGCAGGGGACACGGGTTCGTGCCTCGGTCCGGGAGGATCCCACATGCCGCAGAGCGGCTGGGCCCGTGAGCCATGGCCGCTGAGCCTGTGCGTCCGGAGCCTGTACTCCGCAACGGGAGAGGCCACAACAGTGGGAGGCCTGCGTACCGCAAAGAAATAAATAAATAAGATCTGAGCCCAAAAAAATGACATCTGGCTTCGCTTGAAAAATTGGAGTTTTGGCATGCCTGGCCTGACTACAGTCAGAGCTTCATTGGAGCTGCCACTCCCACCTTCCTTAGCTGGGGCCTGCATGCCACAGGGAACCACCCCTCTCTACTGTGCTCTTCATACCAAAGGAGAATCCATTGCCATCTATCAGCATGCTTGTACTATTTCCTTATGGTAAATAGTTAGAGTTAAACATAGGTACATAAGAGATCTCGGGGGTTGCGCCCCTTGCTCCTACCCACTAGTTCACTGATCTCACCTGCCTGGCTCCCGTAAGCACTCAAGGTTGGGAGCCTACACGACTGAGGGCTTCTTTCCTAGCTTCTCGTGGTTCTGGTGCCGATGTGTGGCAGACATCCCACCATTCCCGATGGATTGAATGACCAGATTAAATCCCACAGGCCAGGGGACAGCCTCGCTGTCTAATGTCTGCTCTCCTGCATCCTCCCTCCCTCTTTCCTGCTCTTGCCCAAGAGAAGCAGCCCCTCCTCGGTCCCTCGACAAACCTTGGAGTGTCCTTTTGGGCCAGCTAGTCCAAAATCTTCTGAAACACCTATGACTATGTAAGCAGGAGAAATATTTCAAAAATATCTTAGCAGCACGATATCAGTAAACCATGGTAGGGAGTTCCCAATTGCTGGGTTGTTACAAGCCAAGTCTAAGTTAGATATAAATAGCTCACAGTTTTGTGAATCAGCCAATTTAGTCCAGAGATTGATTTATAATCTATTAAATCACTCAGCTTAGGCCTCCTTTCTCAAAGAGAATTGGCCAAGTAAGGGTGGGGTGGGCAGGAGAGACACTGACAAAGCAACAAATAATATTATAGGGCATCTGTTCTAGATTTTCCAGTACCCCTAATTATGCCTTTTTAAATAAGGATAATTTATTAATTGGGCAATCAAATGTGATCTAATTCTTATGCCTTTATAAATATTTTCATATAAATAATTTTAATAATTAGGGAGAAAAATTCATTGTCACACTATCTGTCTAGATTTTATATGATAGTTAAACTATACAGTTCCTTTCCCAATAAAATTGATACTTGCTGGGGAAATACAAAGAATTCTGAGGCTAAGGTCACCGGGTGACATTAGGGCTGGGGAAATAAGATATGTATTCCTCAAGCCTCCTCGGAAAAATGATGATTTTATTTCTTATTTGTGCCTACCTCTCTCTCTAGTCTACTTCACTTTTATTTTATACCCCATTTAGCTCCCTACTGGTTTCTAACAAATGTACCCTCTCTCTCTCATTAGACCAGAAAAGTATGAGGATGGAGTGTACCTTCTTTTCCTTTTTTAGCCCCATTAGTTCCTCATGTGGTACCCAACATGCAATAAGCTGAAAATTGCTCCGCGAATGAACGAAAATATTTTTCTGCTGAGTAGAAACTCTCACACGTTCCATCACTGTCCCCTCTCACAGCTATTCCTCACTGCTCCCTCCTCATGTGGAGGGAGACCCTGAGTGGGGTGGGGACACTGGAAGAAAGAAGCCAGAACCAAACCCACCTGCAGTTTTCCCACTTCTGAAGGAAGTGAGGTATGCAAGAGCATCACTGCATCATGACTGTGATGCTGGTGTGAGCTGGGGGTATGGGCTCACAGGAAGGGGTGGCCAGCTGGACACCTGGTCCCTCACTGCTGTGTTCCCACTCTGAGGACTAACCCAGCTATTTTAATGGATGCCCTCAAATAGCCTCATGCCCTCCTCAAACTAGTCCACTGGCATCTTATACTTAATGCTTTAAAAATGAAGTTACCACAGCCATCCCCAAACCTGATGGTTCTCTTTCATCTCCTTGTAAGAAGACCTCCCATATTCATCCAATTCTTTCCATTCGCTGCCACCATCCTATAGGTGTTACTGAACTCAGGTTCCGCTGCTCAACAATCTAATACTGAGAGACAAGTGTTGCGTAAAAGGAAAGATAGCTTTATTGAGGAAGCCAGCAATCTTGGGAAGAAGGTGGACTCACGTCCCAAAGAACCAACTCCCCACTGCCCAGGTTTTGTTCAGAGATAATAGAGTAAGTCCTCTACATACAAACGATTTCTGTTGCGAGAGCGCGTTCATAAGTCCAATTTGTTTGTGAGTCCAACAAATTTAGCCTAGGTACCCAACTAACACAATCGGCTATATAGTACTGTACTGTAATAGGTTTATAATACTTTTCACACAAATAATACGTAAAAAACAAACAAACACAAAAAATAAAGAAAACATTTTTAATCTTACAGTACAGTACCTTGTAAAGTACAGTAGTGCAGTGCAACAGCTGGCACACAGGGGCTGGCATCGAGTGAACAAGCAAGAAGTGTTACTGACTGGAGGAGGGAGAGGAGGTGGGAGATGGTAGAGCTGAAGGATCGTCAGCAACAGGAGACGGAGGCCAGGCTGCAATTTCACTCACACCTGACATTGATGGCACAGGTTCTGGTTCCTTGCTGGATTCAATTCTATCTTCCCTCTTGGAAAAGCGATCCAGTGATGTCTGGGTAGTAGCTCTTCCTTCCTCATCATAGATGACACGGTAGCACTGGATTGCTTCTGAACGGCTGCTGCAACCTTTGTGTACCATTCTATGTTTGGGTCCTGTGCCTCAAAAACTAACAGTGTCTCCTCAAATAAAGAAAATCCCCTTGCCATTTCCAGCTACATCACTGCTGCTTTTACTCTTGCTTCCAGACATCCTGGGCTTGAAATAAAGTTACTGTACTACTGTACTCTATACAGTACTGTACAGTACAGTACACAAAAGCACAACCACTTGTAGAGGATGCACGCACATGACAATGTACGGCAGGCACGTGAACTAACTTATGTGATTAGACATGTGAATGCATGTTCGCATCTTTGGAAGTTGGCAACTAGAAGGTTCATATGTAGGGGACTTACTGTATAGGGAAAAGAGGAAAAGGACTACTCACTGAGGAGAGGGGTGAGGGGTGAGTGATTGGCTTGAGGACATTCTTCTGATTGGTTGGTGGTGAGGTAACCAGGAGTCAATATCATCACCCTTTTGGTTCTAACTGGTCTGGGGTCTACGTGCATATAGTAGACTTGGTGGGAGTTTCAGTATCTGCAAAACAGCTCAAAGGATGTGGCTCAGAATATTATCTAGAGGAGGAAACTAAGGTCCTTGACTTTGTTTAATGGCTAAACTATTATTATTTTTTCTTGTCTATTTTCCCATGTTTTTGCATTTTCTCACTTACCGATTAAATTTATTCTTTGGAACTCAGGAAAGGCTTAGGAGACTAAATGTTTTCTATGAACAAGAGGCAGGCAGAAGACTTGGAGGGGATCTGTCCAGGGGAGGCCCCACTGGATCCTGCTCGGTGACAATAAGGATAGGGTGACAACTCAAGAGCCCCAGATTAGTCAGTCTCTCTACTCCTACCTTGCCTGTCTCCAACCCTTTTTCCATTTAGTAGGCAGGACTATTTTGTTTTTTAATGTAAATCAGCTAATTCCCCAGCCCAGTACCCTTCAATGGTTTCCTCTCACACTTAGAATGAAAACTCCAGGCTCCTTCCCCTGGTTGCATGATTTGACCTCATTTGCTACCAGTGTCCCCTTCTCCCCATCATTCTAGCCTCCTGGCCTCCTCATGGGCAGGGTCTCTGCTCTCTCTGCACCTTCTCTCTGAAATGATTCCCTTTCACCCTGTGTTTGGAGGCTCCTTCCTAAGAGAGGAAGCCCCCTTGCCACCCCCAAGCACCACCACACTGCCCTGCTTCATTTTCCTCCTGGCACTTAGTATTAACTGCAATTATCTATTCCACTTATTTCTTTACTTGTTTATTACCCACCTCCTCCATGTTGCAAGATGTTAACAGCACACAGATTTTCAAAGACATTGTTTGGGGTCTTTCCTTGCCTTTGGTGAGAGGATTCCTGAAACTGTAGTTGCATACATGAACTCGTTCATTTTAGTCAGCAAAAAGATTAAAGAATTATTGCTAACTTTTCCAAGGAATGACAATGGTATTGTGATCATATATCTAAAAAATCTTGATCTTTTAGAAATATATATTAAAATATTTAATACTTATATATTGACATGAGACAATGTCTGAGAATTGCTTTAAAATACATCAGAACAAGGCAATGGGGGTGGAAATAGATAGGAGTGTTGATGAATTGGCTGTAAGTTGATAATTACGAAAGTTGAGTAATACATGCATGGGAGTTCATTACACTAGTCTTTCTACTTTTGTATATGTTTGAAATGTTTCAAAACGAAAAGTAAGAAAGAAAAAAATTCTTACAACATTTTCTGAAACCTGTCATAGACGTAAAGGCTCTTTCATTTAGACAGAGACACACTGTCTGCACTTCAGATCATGCCAACTCAAGTTCATCCTTGGATTGGGCTATGCACATCTCATTTTAACAGCTGGCAGAGGTCCACGGTGCACTTCCAGAATGTAAGCCCTGAGAACAGGGAACTTACATGGTGCTCCTGGATGTACTCCAAGCCTCCGGACCGGTGCCTGGAAAAAAACAGGCACTCAGTAAACATTGTTAAACACATAAATAAAGTACCCATTTCAGTTCATGTCATCCTTATCTTCCCAGTCACTCAGATGACAACTTCGAAATCACCACTGCCTTCCTTCTCTGGACCGCCTCTCTCACATGCGGCCCTTTGGTTCATCCCAGTGTCAATGTCCTTCATCACCACTCACCTCCACCATTGCAACAGTCCAAACTGGTCTCTTTATTCCAGCCCTTCCCCTCGCTAGAGCGTGCTTTGAATGTTACCAGAGAGTTCTTTCTGAAGCACATTGAAAAACCTACTTGAAAACTTTCCCTGGTTCCCCAATCTGGCCCCTTATTAGTAATAAACATATTTTATATTTTCACAATGTCTTATAGATGGCAAAGCTCTCTCACATGTCTTGATTTAATCCTCATGGTCCTCTGAGGCAGAAATCTCTCTCCCCATTTTACAGATGAAGAAACTGAGACTCAAAGACTCAAAATTAAACAGTGATGGAGTATAGACAAGAATTCAGTGCTCTACAGAATAAGGAGTTAATGGGAAGGAATGTGACTTGGTTGTGGGTTGGAGCAGCATGTAGACAGGGTGTATTGTTAGGTTGTTCACATCTTTTGTGGATTCTTGTAGTGTGTGTGTGTGTGTGTGTGTGTGTGTGTGTGTTTTATTATAATGAAGTAGAAATTTTCACTTGAGTTCACTTGACTCTCAGGAGGGCTTGTTCTTTTAGCAAAGCTGCCAGGTAGGAGGTGAAGCACACTTTCCTACAGGTGGGCTGGCAGGGCTGAAAGAGGCTGGGAGGGAGAGCTTTCTAGCAGTGGCTGAGCGTGGACCTCTCAGCCAGGAGTTGTGTCTACACAGGCCCTCCAGAGGCTTGCTGTGTGGTATGCTAAAGCTAAGGTAGTTGTCTCACGGCTCCTTCAAAGAACCTGCAGTGAAGACTAGCGGGTCACACACTGGGGGCTGTGAGCCAGGTGCTATTGGCAGCTGTGATTTTTCAGAAGCGTAAAAAAATTTCTGAGCCAACATTTACAGATGCCCAGAGTCTACGTGGCTTAAAAATCGGAAGATCTGGTGTCCGAGGCCCGTCTTCCAGCACACCCGCCCTGGGCTGAGCCACGTGGCAGCTGCCCTCTGAGGAAGGGCTGAGTCTCAAGCCCAGACTAAGCTGGTCAACTTTTCCATCATGCCTTCCGGCTCCTGCAAGCATCTGAGTTTGGGACCCTAAAGCTTCATTAGCTTTAAGACGTTTGGAGCAAATGCTACCCTCACGTTAGGTGCGGCCAGAAGGTTGCAGAGGTCTTTGGGTTATTGCGTCTTTTCAATGAGAGTATATTATCTGTATGTAAAAATCCACGTGGATAAAGAGAGAAATAATCGTCAAGTACTCTTCCTGCCAGTCCACAGCTGCCTAACTCATACTTCTACCTTATGATCCGGCACACTTCCCTGTGACTCAGGCATTCGGGGTGTGCCCATCTACCCGGGTCCCTGTCTCTGAGCTCATGCTGTCAACAGGAACATCCTTCCTGCGCCCTGGAAGCCCATGTCAGATTCATCGTTATATCCTTCAAGTCATTTTCTACTCATTTGCGAACATATCCATATGTGATTCTTTTTAACCTAAACGAGGTCATACTTTAAACACTGATCTTCAACTAGAATGCAAACTCTTGAGGACAGGAGTTTTGCCCGAATTGTTCATTGTTATATCTCATGTACCTATACCACTGCTCGACATAGAAGTGCTAAATAAATATTTGTTCCATGAGTAAAGTGAAAAGGTAAACTTGTTTTCTTGCTCATAATGTCTGAGAGATCTTTCCATGCCAGTAGATATACGGATCTATTGAATTCTTCTGAATGGCTGCATACCAGTCCATGTTATCAGTTACTGTAAATAAACACCTTGGTGGCATTTATATTCTTTCCGAATTTTCATTATTTTAAATGGAATTGGGAATGATTGTTTCTCCTTATGCATAATATGACTTGCGCAAGTAATTTTTGTAGAAATAATTCCTGGAAGTGAACTTTTGGGGTCAACTTGTAAACTTTTGGGGTCAAAACTTAAAAATTTTGAAATATAGCCACTTGGTGCTCTTAAAAGGCCAGGCCAATCTATAGTTCCATCGGCAGAGTATGAAAAGTGTCTTCTTCTCTATTGCCTTGCTAACCCTAAATATTACCTATCTGCTTTATTTGGCCAAATGGATTTTAGCACCTTTATTTTCCAGGGGAAGAAAAGGAGGGAAGACAGAAGGAAAGTGGGAAAAGAGGAAATGAGGCGGGTGCATGTGAAGGAAGTGAAAATGTGTCTTGTTGGATTCCATGGGGAAAACATTGACAAGAGGTATTTCATTTTGATTCTATAAATTTTATAAGATTAATGCTAAATCTGGAATATATTATTGGCCATTGGTGCTTATCTCTGAAATACTTCTGGGAAAGTTGTCAGAACGTAGGAAATTGTTGTCAAGGAAAAAAACAAAGAAGGAAAATTATAATTAGATCTCTATAAACATTGCAAGATTATCACCATACATGTGAGGAACAAAATTGTTTTCAAGGAAATTTTAGCTATTTTGCTGTATATGATATTCACAAGAACCTGTAGGTGTGTTTCTCCATTTTTATTGATTCTCTGAAGCACAGAAAATCCAAGCGATTAGCCTAGCATCACTCAGTCAAAGGCAAAGACAAGACTTAGAACCCTGCTTCTGACTCTCAGCCCAGTTCTCTTTCCTCTATGTTCTGCACAGTGATTAAACCACCTTTCAGTCAAATGTGGTCCACAGAAGCACATCAGAGATGTTTTTCAGCTCTTGCAACGTGACACCTTCAACATATTGTTTAGAGCTGGTCAGTGCTGACATGATATCGTGGCTCTGAGAAGGAGAAAATGGTGAGTTACTAAGAACTTCTGTGTGTGTGCTTAACTCAAATCTATTATATCCCAAATGGTGTAGAGCCTCTGGAATGATCATTGCGCTCAATAAAATTAATACACGTAGCTTTCAGATGCAAGGACTCCTCAACTTGGGGTCCAGTTTTAAAACAAAAAATATAAATAAACAAACAAACAAAATACTTGACTAGATTATGTTCTCGAGGGCCAAAGTGATTTTATTCATCTTTGTCTTGCCAAGCATGTGCTTGGCATACAGAAGGAGTTCAAATGTCTGTTGGATATTTACAATAATAGCATACTCATATTTAAAAACATGAAACGCAATAACTTCTCTGGAGTTGCTGAAGAGGAAGACAAACAGTTGCATAAAGATTCTTGCATATGTGCAGAGTCTCTGCATTCTCTGAGATGTGTGGATGTATTGATATAATAATTAAGAGCAGAGGCTTTAAAGCCCAGACTTCTACAAAACTTCTGTTCAAGGCCATTTAGGATTTCTCTAACCCTCTCCTCAAAATCCTCCCAGCCTCCTTCCACTGCCTGCACTCCTACATTTTTAGATATTTATTTCAACCACACTTCGTTTCCAGGTACCAAAATCTATATTAGTTACCTGTTGCTGCCTAATAATTTATCATAAAATTAGCCCCTTAAAATAACAAACGTTTACTGTCTCACAGGTTCTGTGTGTCTGGAAACCGGTGTGATGAGCTGGGTGTCTCACACTCAGGGTTTCTCACAAGGATGCAGTCAAGATGTTGGTTGGAGCTGCAGTCGTGAAGGCTCACAAGGATGACCCGTTTCCAAGCTCACTCACTTGACTGTTGGCAGAAATCAGGTCTTCTCAAGTTGTTGACCAGACATCAAGACCTTGCCACACCATGCTCTTGATGGAGCAGTTCACAACTTGGAAGCTGGCTTCCCTCAGAGCCAGAGGCAGAGAGCAAGAAGGATGCTCAAGACAGAAGTTACAGCCTTTTCGTTACCTAATCTTGGCAGTGACACTCTACCACTCTTGCCATATTCTGTTTATTAGAAGTGAGTCACTAGGACCAGCCCACACTCAGGGGAGGGCCACACAAGGGCACGGATACTGGAAGATGGAGTCACTGGGGGCCATCTGCCGCTTATACCGGCTTAACATATGTACCTTCCATTCTTTCCTTCCCTCCTTTTCCCATCCTCCCTCATTTCCTCTCTACTTTCTTCCAGCACTTACTGTGAGTCTAGCACCACCAAGGAGCTACACCAGGCTCTGGCAACACAAAGCCTGAGAACACGGAGGCGCCCAGCCTAGAAAGAGCCAACAAAAATAACCATTTCCCAAGCTCAGTCCCTCACTCATTTGGCCGTACACATGGACGTCCTAAACCTTTTCTTGCTTTCTTTCTTTTTTCAAATTGAAGTATAGTTGAGTCACAATATTGTGTTAGTTTCAGATATACAGCAAAGTTTTCCAGTTACATAATACATATTTTTTTCAGATTATTTTCCATTATAGGTTATTACAAGATATTGAATATTGTTCTCTGTGTTATACGGTAAGTTCTTGTTGCTTATCTGTTTTACCTATAGTAGTTTGTATCTGTTAATCCCATACTCCTAATTTATCCCTCCCCTCCTTCTCTTTCCCCTTTGTGGAATCTAAAAAGTATTACAAATGAATCTATGTACAAAACAGAAACAGACTCGCAGACATAGAAAACAAACCTACGGTTACCTAAACATTTTCTTATTCAATGTTTTCTTTAAGTTGATTCGCCTCTAAACTCTGACCTCATCTAAGCCAGTTCTTAACACTGGCTGTCCTTTAGCAGCGCATCAGGGGGCTATTTAGCCTATGGGTGAAGGAGATGTGGTCCACATGGGGCAATTCTTCCCATCACCCCACAGCTGCTTTACCACCCACTTACTCCCACCTCACCCCGAGGGGTCACCAGCAGGGAGGTGGCGGCTTCCCTGGGAGGAGGCTGCTCTCCTGCCCTGCAGCTCCAAGCTCCGCCCCCTCTTATTGCCCCTCCCCACCCGCGCTGTCCCCGCACTTGCCCCTTTCATCAGTGAAGGGGCAAAAGGACCTTGCTGCAGCCACACACAGCTCTCATCTACAAAAAAGAAACTCCTTTGCTTTCTTAGAAAGAGATGGAGCATTACTGTGGGCGCTTGTGCCCCCCGGTGGTAGAGAAGGGAAAATGCAAGCAGTGGAGTTTAGGAGGCTGGAAGGTAGCATCTGTCACCTATGCCCTGGAGTCTCCACTGACACTGTGCACAACGGTGTCCACAGAGGGTGAAAGCAACACACACACAACGATGAAACACCCTGCCTTTCACCTCGTGTTAAGCAGCTTTATTCACTTCTAAGCAATCAGCACCTCCACTAGTACAAAAACGTCCAGAAGATACAAATGCCCCTATTGTATCTGCATTTTTGTCCCCAGTATTTTGGAGCAAGATGTTGGAGGAGCTTCTCAAACTTCCCAGATACCCTACTGGCCAGGAGGACTAATCTATATCTCTGGGGACCTGGGGGGATAGTCCTAAGCTGCAGTAGCCAAACCAAAATTGTTTTGTTTTTGTTTTTGTTTTTGCGGTACGCGGGCCTCTCACTGTTGTGGCCTCTCCCGTTGCGGAGCACAGGCTCCAGACGCGCAGGCCCAGTGGCCATGGCTCACAGGCCCAGCCGCTCTGCGGCATGTGGGATCCTCCCAGACCAGAGCACGAACCCGTGTCCCCTGCGTCGGCAGGCGGACTCTCAACCACTGCGCCACTAGGGAAGCCCCCAAAATTGTTTTGAAGTTTCATGATTTATTATAAAAAAACTCATGTGAATGCTGCATTCCAATGCACTAATATATCACTATATTTAACATAAAATGATATTTTACCCAACTCTCTGAATAAAATCAACTCTGTAGAAGGATTCATCATCTTTATGCAAAACACCTTACCCATGACCCCTGGGCCTAAGGGTCCCCAGTGTGAAGGGTCCTCAAGGAGCCAGACTCCTCTGGGTCCAATCCCAGCTCTCCTGTTTCCTGTCCATGTCACGCTGGCAAAGTAACTCCGTGCTCTGAAACACAGTTTTCTTATCTGTAAGAGCAATGTGAAGCTCTGAGCTCTGGAGAGAGCCAGAACTGCCGAGAATGGTGATACCATTATCCATACAGTGTTTTACAAGTTACCAAGCATTTCCGTGTGTTACCTTATTTGGATCAGGCACCTCGATGTGGAAGGAAGCCAGAAACCTAGGCTTGTGCCCGGAGGGACTCTGTGCTCCCCGACAAGTGATTTAACACTTGAGAGCATCTATAGCCTCACGCATGAATGACCTGTGATAATGATGTTGCAGGTTCTTGGGATAATTAAGCATAATTTCCCCCCTACCCCTTCATGAGTTCTTTTGGCTGGCCTAATGATTAAACTGACACAAGACAGCTTAACGGGAGGAAAGAAAAACAACACATTTAATTCATATGCACAGAGGTCTTATAGAAATAGGACAATAGGAAATGACCAAAGTATCATTTTCGGACAAAGAAACTATTTGTGAAGATTTGACAGAACAAAGGGGCTTGTGCTTGGGGCAGCAGACTAATGAAGAAGTAACAAAGTCTCTCTATACAGCTTTCTTAGCCTTGAATTCCCTGACTCTGGTGATAAAGATGCTTTTTATCTTCCTGGTATGGGGAGGACACCTTTACACGGGAGATTTATTTCCTGCATTTGGGGGAAAGAGAGGGATCAGGTGTTTTGGGTTTTGTTTTTTGTTTTTTGTTTTTGCGGTACACGGGCCTCTCACTGTTGTGGCCTCTCCCGTTGCAGAGCACAGGCTCCGGACGCGCAGGCCCAGCAGCCATGGCTCACGGGCCCAGCCGCTCGGCGGCATGTGAGATCCTCCCGGACCAGGACACGAACCCGCGTCCCCTGCACCGGCAGGCGGACTCTCAACCACTGCGCCACCAGGGAAGCCCTGGGTTTTGTTTTTTTAATCTCATTTTTTCTCCCACAGGCTCTTTCTCAAGTAACTTTAGTTCGAAATAATCAATATGACATTGAGGCATATTTGGGGGCAGCCTGCCCTGGGACCCAACAACATCTGTAACGTGGGCAAATCTCAGTAAACAGTCAGTTTCCCTGGTGCCTGGAAGCAGCTGCAGAGTGTGCAGAGTGTGCAGCACACCAGCTCTGCAGCCAGAATGGCTCAGCTCCTACTAGCTGGGTGACCTTGGGCAAGTTACTTAACATCTTTCTGCCTCAGTTTCCTCATCTGTCGGAGAAGTATGAAAACAGCATCCTCTCAGAGGGTTGCGAAGATAAATGGCTTGATAGAAGACACACTCACAATAGTGGCTGGCCCGTAGAATGTTAAGGATTCCAGTAGGTGTTTGTGTGTAGTTGATTGGCCATAGGGAAACAGAGGCTCAGAGAGGTTCCCCTCAAAATCAACATGTCTTCCTTTCCCCAAGTGGAAGATCCAGGATTTGAATCCAGATAAAGATTCCAGATCTAGTCATATTTTTGCTGTTCTCCAACAGGGTCTCCTGGGAGTAGGGGCTGTGCATGCTACGTCAATTTATCCTCCACTGGAAGCCTCAACTCCCTGGAGTGGGCCCATGGAAGCCAGGGTTCACCCAGGATTCCCTAATATAAACTGCAAAGCTTCTCAGGCTAATTACTTCTAGTTCATGAAATAATGCATTATTGCTTCCTGGAGGGGTTGGAAGATAGACAAAAGGCCTGTGTTTAATGGAATTTCTTTCTAAGACTAAGCAGCCTTCTCAGTTACCTTAAGATACTATAGGGAGCCAACACCATTGTTCTGATACCTAATACCTGCCTGGGCTCAAAAGAGTTATAAAACGTAAAAGTAGAAAGAGACCGTAGGTCATTTCCTCCAAATATAGAAGGGGATTGAGGTCCATCGAACGTAGAGCCCTGACCCACACTCTTATCTCTGTTTTGATCTATTCTGTGTAATAACCAGAGACTTCCTCATCTGGGCTCCACCAAACACTTTCCCCCACCTATTAACGCCGCCTACACCCACCCTCTGTCATTCTGTGTCCAAATGTCTTCTCATTTCCCTGAAAGACTCCAAATCTCCCTCTGACCTTCCTCCTACTTACTACAGAGAGAAAGTAGAAGCCATGAGGGGAAATGCCTGTAACTTCCACGGATGCACCAGCCGCTCCTTGCCTGTCCCTGGAGAAGAGGGGTCTCTTCCAGTGCAGTGTCTGGGTACCGTGCCATCATGCCTTCTTAAGGAACTTATACCATATTGGTTTCCTCGCTTTCTCATAAATCTCCCACATCGCCCTCTGCTGGTTCCTTCTACAGTAAGTCCCCTACATACGAACGAGTTCTGTTCCAAGAGCACGTTCGTAAATCCAATTTGTTCCTAAGTCCAACAAAGTTAGCCTAGGTACCCAACTAACACCATCGGCTATATAGTACTGTACTGTAATAGGTTTATAATACTTTTCACACAAATAATACATAAAAACCAACAAACACAAACAACAAAAAAAAATGTTTTTAATCTTACAGTACAGTACCTTGAAAAGTACAGTAGTATGGTACAACAGCTGGCATACAGGGGCTGGCATCGAGTAAACAGGCAAGAAGAGTTACTGACTGGAGGAGGGAGAGGATGTGGGAGATGGTAGAGCTGAAGGATCGTCAGCAAAAGGAGACGGAGGCCAGGCTGCAATTTCAGTCACGCCTGACGTTGTTGACACAGGTTCTGGTTCCTTGCTGGATTCAATTCTATCTCCATTTTTCAATCGAAAAAGCGATCCAGTGATGTATGGGTAGTAGCTCTTTTTCCTTGTCATAGATGACACAGTAACACTGGATTGCATTCTGAATGGCTGCTGCAACCTTCGTGTACTAACTGACGTGATTGGACATGCAAACATGTTCGCATCTTTGGAAGCTCACAACTTGAAGATTCATATGTAGGGGACTTACTGTAATCAAAATTTGCACATGGTTCTGCCTCTCCCATCTTTAAGAACCAATGAAAATCTTCATTGATCTCACACCTCCCTCCAGCCACTTCCTCATCTTTCTCCTCTCCAGGTTTCAGCCAGTTTTCTCCAGGTTGTCCAGGCTCATGGAACTCCATTTCTTCACCTCTCATCCTTCACAAACCCCTCAGTCAGCCTCACACCCTCACTGCACAGCCAACAGGGCCATCACCAAGGTCACCAACAGATGACCGCTATGTTAATTTATTCATGAATTCAAGGTATGTATTTGAATATCTGCTGTGCTGCGGACACTGTCCCAGGCACTGAGAATACACTGTAAGCAAATAGCAAAGATCCCTGTCCTCACGTGGCTCACCAGCTGGTCACGTAGGAGTGCAAAGGTCACATTTCAGTCTTCATTTTCTTACCAAAACTCAGGTCTGCCTGCTCACCACTCAAAAGCCCATACTCGAGAGGCAAGTATTGGTAGAAAGGAAAGTCTGCTTTATTTTGGAGGCCGGCAACAGTGGGAGAGGCGGACTCATGTCCAGAAGCCAACTCCCCACAGTGGGCAGCCATGATTGCCCACTGATCTTTTAAAAAAGATCAAACTCTCTTTTAAAAGAGAGTTTCAGGAGCGTATAGGAAGAGGGAGGGGGCTACATGCAGAAACAGTAGAGTCAGCTTTGACAGTCATCTTGAAGTTAATCATACAGTGGTCTGGTCAGTGTCGTCTTGATTGTTTTCGGTACAGTTAATCTTCTGTTCCATTTCTTTGGGGCCAGTTCTCAGAACAGTGTCAGCTTATGTAATGGTTACAATCTGGTCATCATGGAGTTAACTTCCACCTGGTGGGGGTTTCAGTATCTACCGAACAGTTCAAAGGATATGGCTCAGAATATTATCTGTAGCGCTTGAGAGGGACTAAAGGTCGTTGACTTTGTTTAATGACTAAACTATTATTATTTTGTCCTGTTTGACTACTTTTCTTTTGTTTCTGCATTTTCTCACTTCTCCGATTAAATTTATTCTTTGACTCAAGTTTTTCTACAGACAAAAGGCAGGCAGAGGACATGCAGGGGTGGTTCTGTTCTGGGAAGGCCCCATAGGGTCCTGCTCTGTTTCAATTTTACTTCATCTTCAATGGAATCTAATCACTCACTTATTATTTTTTTTTAATGTCTTGTGCTGGGCACTACTTCTCTTAAATGGCTGATATAGCTCAGATTCCTTATCATCCTACCTGATTTTAAATTTTTTCATTCAACACATTTTTATTGACTACCAAGTATGTGGCAAGCACTCTTTCTGGGGCTGAGAAACAGCAGTGAACAATAGAAAGACGAAAATCTCAGCCTTCATGAGGCTTATGGTTTAGTGAGAAGGTAGAAGGAGAGTGCCAGGTGCAAGTGGGGCTAAATCAGTGTCACTTCACTGATAAAGTGACATGGAACTAAGGAGACAAGCTATGCAGCATCTGAGGGAAAAGCATTCCAGGCAGAGGGAACAGCCAGTACAAATGCCCTAGTGCAGAGTAAGAGGGTGAAGAGTTGACAGTAAGGTCAGAGAGGAAATCAGGTGGGGGAGTGTGTGTGTTAAATTGTGCAGGGCCTTGTGGTCCACCACCCTGAGTGAGCTGAGGGCTATTGGCGAGTTTTGTGCCAAGGAGAGAAATGATCTGACATGTGTTCTAAAAGGAACACCCTGACTGCCTTGTGGGGAACAGGGATGATGGTGGCTTGGACGAGAGTGATGGTGGTATAAGGGTGAGAAGTTATGGAATCCAACAGGGCACTGTGGAGCTCCGCAGGGCTCTTCTCCCTGAGGAGAACACTGACCTTTTCTCCCTGAGGAGAAGAACCATGGCTGCTTCTCCCTGAAGAGAAGAACCATGACCTTTTCTCCCTGAGGAGAGAGCCCTGTAGTGAGATGCCACTTGGGTGACCCCATCTCCTTCCACAGATCCAACTGCCTTCTGCTCAATGACAGGTCCTACCCAGGCATCTTCTCTGAGCTTCTTCTTGGTGTTTCTATCTGGTTCTTAAATTCACCTCCAAGTCTGCATGTCTTGCCCCTCTTAGACATGCCACCATCCACCCAGTTGCTAAGCCAGACATTTGGAAATTCACCTTTGATACCTCCCCCTGCTTCACCTCCACATTCACTTAGCTCCATGCCTTGGCGTCACCACTTCTCTCCACATCTTCTCTAGACCACCATTGTGTTGGCATGGCCTCCCAACTGGACTCACAATGTCCACGCCTGTGCCTCCAATCCCCACCCCTTCCCTAAGCTGAGGCAAAGAGAACTTTTAAAAATACAGATTTCAACAGATCATACCCCTGCTTAAAATCCTTAAATTCCTTCCCATGGCTCCTAGATAAATCCTTACTAAACAAAATCCTCACAAAACAAAATTCTAAACATACCCTGAAGCACCTCACCCCTTCCTGCGTCTCCAGTCTTTCCCCATACCCTCTCCATCCTTCTCTGTACTCCAGACGTGTTAACCTTCTTCGGTTGCTTCCCACTTTAGGGCCTTTGCATGTGATGTTTCTCCTGCCTGGAAGACTCTCTGTCACCCTCTTTACTTTCTATATACTCTGTAGGTCTCTATAGGTCTCTATAGGTCTCTATAGGTCTCTATAGACCTCTATAGGTCTCAGCTCATGTAGCTTTCCCAGGAAGACCTCCCACAAACCCTAGGTGATGTCAGAGCTCTCTCTCCATATACTCACAACACCTTGGATTTCTCTTTCACAGCATCATCACAATTGGAGGAAATTATTTAAGTAGCTGTTTAATGCTTATTCATATGCTATGCTCTGTATCCTGTCCGTCTTCTCATCATGGTATCTCCCATGTCAAGGACAGTGTGGGCAACAAAGAAAAGGCCCTTAGACATAAGCAAGAAGGTCCCTGCCTGGTTCCTGCTCCTGCCCTGCTCCAGTGAGACCTCTTCTCATGGCACAAGGAGTCTACAGGACCAAGGGAATTGTCTATTCAAGGCTCTGGATGCCCAGGGCCCTGGAATTATTTACCTCAAAGGCCTGGGATCCACTTAGATTGCCCCCCTAAACACCTCTTACCTGAGTTTCCCCTCACAATGGTAGATGATGCCATCAGAGGGAGCCCCCCCTAGGCCTGGGGTGGGTGAATCTGCACAGTGCAGTTGGGACACGCAAGCTAGGGCATCCATATGCCCGTGTGCAAGGACACAGTGTGCAGACTGAGCTGGGATGGGAAGAGAAGGTGTCAGGCCACGGGCGGGGTCAAGGTCAGCAGTCCTGCCGCATTTGGGCACAGAACTCTGAGAATTCCAAGAATTCTAAATTCAAACCAGGCTTTCCAGGTCAGCTTGAAAGCAAATAAACCATTTTATGTAATGACTTGTTACCTCGATTTAGAATTGTTGAATGGACACATGCTATGTGGATCTCTATTTGTATTCTAGCCCAGAGCCTGATAATAAGTTCTGTTAAATGAATAGATTTTATCCCTGGATCTCAGCTCCACTCATGGAGTGACTAGATGAAAAAATGGATGGACGGTTCATGCAAATCAATCCCCTCAATAGCAAATGCGTTTTATTTATTTAAAGTGAAGATCCGAGTATGATCCGAGCTGCCGCGTATGATCTGTCTACCGTGGGTGAGATACTTTTCTCGGCGCAGCTCTGACTTGGATGTGTCCTTTCCATGATTCAATGACAAGCATGATTAATCACAATAGCTATCATGTATTGGGCCCTTATGTTCAGGCACTGTTTTAAGTTCTTTACATGAACTGATTCACTTAATAGTCACCATCCTATGAAATAGGTACTGTTATCATCCTCTTTTTACAGATGAAAAATTGAGATTCAGAAATGTTAAGTGACTTGCCTAAGGTCACACAGCAAGTGAGTAGCAAAGCTAGAGTTAAGTTCCCAGCAGCCTGGGCTACGTATGTGCAGAAGCCCAAGTCTTCCTGTGCCTCTCCCTTGTTATGAATCCCTGGGAGCTCTTGGAGTCTAAGCCCGAATCTAAAAGTGTTAGGGCTGCACTCTTGCAATGCGTGAGAAATAATAAGGGATTAAATATGGAGTTTAATTAGCCGGATGTCTAATACCACCCCGACGAGGGAAGCATTCCACGCAATCTCTACATTCAGTCTCCTCTTGTAGCCTTATAGGAATGCAGAGGTAGAACAAAGAGCATCTCATTAGTTTTTAATAAAGTTATTGGATTTTCATTTAATAATCATGACATCAAGGGGCCTGGATGGGGGAAAAATCATAGTTCCTTAAAGGTGAATTTTTTACAGGCTGTAAACTTTAATTAGCAAATATACTGACTCCCTGAAAATGCTCTCGTCTCACCTGAGTGGGTATTTATTGTTAAGCTGGGAAAACCCAAATCCCAAAGTGAAAACAGAGAAACCCCTTCCTGTTCTCAGGCAATAGGATCACTGGTAGTAGCTCCAAGGACCCCCAGGGGCGGTCTAAGCTTCAGGGCTGGAGTAAGAGAAGTAGGATGGGGGAAAGAGAAGGGAGGCAGGACATAGACTCAAAGCTGTGTAACCTTCAGAGAATTATGTCCCCAGCTACATATTTTCAAAAGATGCTCACATTCTCTCCTGTGTGTTGAGGGGAATAGGGGAGAATGAGACCATTACCAAGGTCAGGCTCAGTATCAGATTGATATACGCCCTGCTCTCAGGGACATTAAGAAGCCCCTAGAGAAAATATAGGGGAGCTTCAGACAATGTCAATATTAATCAACAATTTAGATATTTTGCGTGACAAAAATGTTTTTATTTTAATGTTATTCTCTGCAGCGTTATTCATAACAGCAAAAAAATGAAAACACCTTTTGAACTCTGGGATTGGTGCTCAACGCATATCAATTCTCTTTTCCTCTTCACCTCTCATCCTGACCTTCCACTTACAATTTTACAAACCTGTGTTTCACAGAGTCGTTCGTTACGAGAATAAAATGAAACAAAACCTTTCTTTGCGCAACACAATTGCCATTTACTAGTAACCGTGATTTGTTGAAATGACGTAATGTAAAATTTCCTAACACATGGTAAACATTGAACACATTTGCTAAACAAAACAAAAACGGTGAGAAAATGGCTAGACTTAAAATGACAATGCTCTCCCCTTCCAAGCTTCTGTGGATACGTCCCAAACCAGAGTGATGGAAATAAACCAGACTGCAAGCTTGGGATGGTCCCAGTGATTTCAAAGCAGGTAACAAAATCCAGGCTTTGGCAGCAGTGTTCCTGAAATAAACTGCACACACTTCTCAGAGGAGAGTTACTTCTGGTCCAGCAATTGGCTACCTTCTCAAATGGTCATTCAGAACGTACATTTGTCCTGCACCAGCAAGCACGGGCTGTCTCCATGACTGAATGTGATCTACTCCTTGACACAGTCACCTCGTCTTCCCCTCTGCTTGGTCTCCCACCCTGCTACACAGATGGCTCTTCCCTTCTTGTCACACAGCCTGTTTTGGTAGGTAGATCGCATGGGCCTGGACTTGGGAAGCCTGGAAGTAGAGTCTGGCCTTGTCCTGACCCTGCTTTAGCAATTGACCCTCAGCAAGCTGTCGGCCTCTCTCTGCTTCAGTATCTACATCTGCAAAATAGTAATGGTCTGGGACTTCCCTGACGGTCCAGTGGTTAAGACTCCGCACTTCCCCTGCAGGGAGCGTGCAGGCTCTATCTCTGGTCTGGGAACTAAGATCCCATGTGCCACATGCCATGCACAGAGCATCCAAGAAAAGAGTAACAGTCTGGTCACTGTGGGACTGTCATGTTTGAGAATCTCTTTCCTGAAACGTTTACTGAACCCTCCCACTCTCTCGTCTCGGGTCTGCGCTACCCTAGCTGTGTGTTTTCTCTATTAAAGCACTATGGATGCTTTGGTTTCATCTTTCTTTTTCTGCATCCCTGGATCTCAGTCTCCTTAGTGCCTGGACAGAGCGATGCTCAAGAACGTTTGATGAATGGATGAATGAATGAATGGGAAAACACTAAAAAGCACAATGCTCTAGATTAGGCAAACTTATCTACTTTTTTATAAAAGTCCAGAGTTTATAGCTCAGGCTCTGTGGGTCTGTTGCAGCCACTCAGTCGGCTGGTGTGTCCCAAAGCAGCCACTGACGTAGGTAAACGAATGGATGTGACTGTACTCCAATTAAATTTTATTTATGGACACTGAAATTGGAATGTGTGTCATCTGATTTTCACATACCATAAATCATCCTTCTTTTCTTTGATTTTACTCAATCATTTTAAAATGTAAAAGTCATTCTTTACACACGGACCACACAAAAGCTGGTGCAGGCCAGATTTGGCCCACGGGTTGTAGTTGGTCAAGTTCTGCTCTAAAGTAATAGTAGATATTGTTTTTATTACAGGTGATGCTGAGACTGCCCATGGGTCCCTTTCCTTTCATGTGGATAGATACTGAGATCCGCCGAGTGTGTGACATCAGGCCTGTGTCTCCCCACCATCCGTAGGGAGGATCCTCCTGTCACCTGCTGCTTTTTCATCCTGAGGGTCTGACCAGCTACCTTTCTCCCTTCACTCTGTCCCTTCAAAGGATCTGTGACCCTCCTACCCCTGGGGTACCTGGGCTGGTTTTCAGCACACAAGTCATCTTCCCAGCAGTGCGTCATATGTGAGCAGAACGAGGGTTATGGGGGTTCTGACATTCTTTGGACATGTAATTTGGTTAAGAATTGGGGTGAATTCACCTCTATCCTTGCTTATTCATTGTGCAATTATAAATAATGATTCATATTACAATTATAAATGATTCATATTACTTTCTTATTCATTGTGCAATTATAAATAATGATTCATACTACAACACCTTTTATTTATTGAGCACTTACTATGTGCTCAATCAACGCTGTGCTAAGGGATTTTTCACGTTGTACCTCATTTATAAAATGATTTCAAAGTAGAATTGGTTTCTTCATCACAACGATGGGTTTCTCTCTCTTTGAAGACCTATTTAACAGAGGAAGGTTGGTAGGAACCAGCTTTGGAAGTGTAACAGATTTGTTGAGAAGGGAGGCATAATAAAACCGTCAGTTACTGAGAGTTCAATATATACCAGGCACCATTCTATAGATCCTCCCGTGAGAGGATCAAAGCAAATGTAAGAGGGTAGATAATATCATTATTTCAATTTTATGGTGCGAACCAAGGCTTATGAAGGTTTAACTGGTTGACAGTCATTTATCTATAGGAAGTAGTAGAGTGAGGTTTGGCCCAAGTGGTCTGACTCCAGATCCTCCTAACTTCTAACAATTCTGCCCACAACCTTAAAGTCGTAAGTGTATCTCATCATTTTCCACCATCAGCATAAAGTATTGGCAAAGTCCCCTCATCTCCTTCCTTTATGTTATTTTTATATCATTCCATATTCTTTTAAAAAATCCTGTTTCTTCCACCATCACCATTGTTTTCCCTATCTCTTGTTATGACCTTGAACTTGAAATCATTCTATCAATTCGGTGCCACAACTTGAAAAAGGTATTGGAGGGGAGAGGACCCTTCAGAAGCTTTCAAAAGATGACCTAGTGACCTTTATTTCAAGCTCAAAGGATCATTTAAATCTCCTTTTGGTTAAGGTCCCAGCTTATTCATTATGTTGAAAATATCCAGTGTGCTCCCATAGGCCTACATGAAATGTCACTTCTACCATAAAGACCTGAGAATAACAAAATATACTTGCATTATATCAGGAAAGCAATATTCCAACGGGTTTTCTGTATCTCAGCAGCTGCAGTTGTAAAACAGGGATTGTAATAGTGTCCAGCTCATAGGGTTATAGTGAGGATGAGATGATGCAATGCATGAAGAGTGCTCAAAACCGTGTCAGAAGGTCAATACATACTCTTTTTTAAAAAAAATTTTATTTATTTTTGGCTGTGTTGGGTCTTCCTTGCGGTGCACGGGGCTTCTCATTGCGGTGGCTTCTCTTGTTGTGGAGCACGGCCTCTAGGCGCGTGGCCTTCAGTAGTTGTGGCTCGCAGGCTCTAGAGCGCAGGCTCAGTAGCTGTTGTGCACGGGCTTAGTTGCTCCGCGACACGTGGGATATGCCCGGACCAGAGCTTGAACCCATGTACCCTGCATTGGCAGGTGGATTCCCAACCACTGCGCCACTAGGAAGGCCAGTACATACTCTTAATGATCCTTGTTATTTTACAGGTAACCCAGTCTTTGGGGTGACAAGTCTACTGGTGATCTTTGCAGTTTACAGTCAGGCTCTTGCTTTGTTCAACAATCATCAAAACAGGCTGGAGGTATGAGTCTTTTATCTTCCCAGTCCAGACCCAAGACGGGGATCTACGTGGATCCAATGGTCAGAGACAGGGCACTGTTTTGTGTTTTAATGGTGTGAAAAAAGGACAGCAATAGCTTACATTAAAAAAAAACTTTATTCTCACGTTTACAGAATCAATAGCGTTTGAAGGGGTCATTTCAATGTCCCAGTTATATTCATACTACATTACACAGAGGAAATGATAAGCATATATCCTATACGTACATACATTATATGTAGTATTCAGAAGTCTGGGGATTCAAGGTTTGGGGACATCTCTTGTGATTGTTAAGTGCCAAAGATGAACAGGAATGTGATTTGTTTCTTTATATAAGAAATATGACCTCCATGGGGACTGCTCTTCTGTACTATTTTTCTAGGTTCTAAACCATTATTTTCCAAACTGTATTCCTTAGTGCATTAGTTCCATGAGTGGTTAATTGTGTACCTCTAAAAAAGGGTTCCCCAATCAAATACATGGAGTGAACTTTAAAATGAGTTTTCTTTCAATGAAACAGGGTTCCTATGGAATCTAAAGCATGGATTGCTCTGTTCTCATCACTGATGAGGCTGCTGCCCTACCCTGTGCTAATGAAGACACAGTTCTCCCGTCACTACATTTTTATTGGCTTCTCAGGTACTTAAATTGTACAGATTTTTGTTTTTTGTTTTTTGGGGTTTTTTTTTGCGGTACGCGGGCCTCTCACTGTTGTGGCCTCTCCCGTTGCAGAGCACAGGCTCCGGATGCGCAGGCTCAGTGGCCATGGCTCGCGGGCCCAGCCGTTCCGCGGCATGTGGGATCTTCCCGGACCGGGGCACGAACCCGTGTCCCCTGCATTGGCAGGCGGACTCTCAGTCACTGCGCCACCAGGGAAGCCCTGTACGGATTATTGTTCAGCTGGGGCACTTCTCCAGAACATTAACTTCACCAATTACTAATGAATTTTCTCATTGTTTCTTCTTTTTCAGTTTCATTTTCTGAGGGTTAGAAAAATAGATTTCCTCCGTATGCTGACAATAGCCTCAACTCACCTGCCTAACCTTACCCTCATTCTTTCTGTTTTCATTCCTTCTGTTCTTGCCAAGTCTTTGGACTACTTCAGTGCTTCACCAAAGGTGGCAACGTTGACCTTTTCTACTTCATGACATCCCCCTCTGCACCCTCATTCTTTGCATGAAGGCTACAAATGTTTATGGCCTTGTTAAAGTAACTCCTCATTCATTCGTTCACTTGTTAAACATTAAGGACCTACTATGGGCTGGGCAGTGTTGTAGGATCTGATTGAAAGGATCAATAAATGAATGGATTTCCTCCTGCTGGAATTTGGGAAGTTCTGTTAAGTAATGCATGGCTAAGTTATGTTTATCTTTTCGGGAGAAAAGTGCTCTATAAATCAGGGAACTATTATAACATTTACATATTGGTCCCATGAAAAATGATTTAAGCAGTTTCCCTATAGTACGCATCCTGATAATTTGCATTTATATAGCACATTATTGGCAAAACAACAACTTTGTCCCTCTGAGTAGCTTCACTTAAAGTGGCTTTCCTTTAATTATCTCTCACAGAGCAACTATAAAATGATTGTAAAACAATAGGCAAGTATGTGTGTTATCCATAAAGGCTAAATGACAGTTAAATTATAAACACTGTGCAGTGAACCTGACATTCCTCGGGATAATATTTTAGATGTTCACCTGATGTACTGTCAATTCTGGAGCATTAACATCTGGATTAGGACAGATGTGCATCTGGGGAGGTAAGGAAGAGAGTGTGTTTGCCTTAGGAGCAACCCAGAGGAAGGAGAACCTTGCTTTACCCTCTAATTTTTTTTTGTCTGTATCTTACTGTCTCTCAGTAGACCAAATGAAATGATTTGCAAAGGAGACCAAAGTAGTCATAAAACATGTATGTGTTCAAGGGCTAACAGCATGATTTCAGATTTATAAGATGCTTTAAATATTAACTAACGAATCGACACAATAGATATCTGAGTACTTCCTTTGATCCTTCATTAGTGGACTCTATGCAAATCACTGTGAATGGCATCTTGGAGACAGCAATGAATAAGCTCGTCATGATCCCTGAGCACCCATCATAAAAAGGAAGCGTCTGATGATATTTACATAATCACTTTTCTCCTCCAGTGCTCTGGACGTAACATCTATTTTTTGCCAGCATTGCAGAATTAAGTTTAAAGTCCTCAATCTCTACTCACTTTGGGTACAGTTGCTCTGTGGATCCCTCATGGACCCTACAGTTTCACTACCAACCCATTGGCTGATTCTCTTAAGGATGGGTGGAGGGAAAAGCAGGAATGTTTATCAGTCCTATTCTATAGGTGAAGAGCCTGCGATTCAGAGTGTCAATAGCTCATGCAAATTCACACTGATAAATGAGAGAAAGAATCTGAACTTAGATTTCTAGAATCAAGGGAGGGAAGGGTGCTCACGTATATGGGATATCCACAAAATGATTTTCCCTACAGCATATGCTTCACAATGAAAAAGGTTAGAATTGGAAACATGTACTTTCACATTGCTACATGAATGGATGAAAGAATGAACGAATGGGCAGTTCTATGCTGACATCTTCCACCGACTTCTCAGACTCTTGCTGGACATTAACTTTACCTGTGTCTGTAGCATCTCTCTTCTAGCCATGCCACCACCACCCCTACCTCATCCTATTTCCTTCTCCATCCCTGTTGAACCACAGATGAAAGGAGCCCCTCCTTTGCCCCAGTTCTTCCTCTGGGACACTTCTCTGAGCAGGGCATGGGGCTGGAGAAGGGGAAGCCTTGAACAGTTTCAGTCTCCATCCTGTGCTGCCTCTGGGCTGAAGTTCAGAATTCACTTGCTTTTGGATTTATACTTCTCTCTGGCTTATGATGCAAAGTGAGTAGAGATTGGGAGACTCCAAATTAACTGCAGTCTTGGCAGAAAGATGTCACCCCTAGAACACTGGGGAGGAAAAGCAATTATGTAAATAAATATGATGGGGAGCTTCCTTTGTTGGATGAATGTTCAATAGAGGCACCTGTGATCAAGTCTGTCAGCAGGGTCTACTGAAGGCTTCTGCTCCCACTGCCTGTGTACAGACCTCTGTATTGTGATAGCCTACTGTGTGTGGGTGTGAGTGCGTCACCCTAGCTGCCTGGGACTGTCACATTAGCTGGCCTGGGAATTCCTAGAGGTGCGGATCCTTCTTGAACCACACCTGACACGTAAATGTTTACGTATTCAAATCAGATTGAACAGGACTTGCCTGAGACTCAGTTTTTACATCTAGGATGAGGTGCTGCACTAGAATGATGCCTAGGGGACTTCCAGGAGGTAGCATGTCCTGACTGCGGGAAGTATGTTGTTTTTAGAAAGGAACATGTCTTGATTAAAATTCCACCCCTACTCCTGCCTACATGCTGGTTGTGTGGTCTGGACAAGTCATTTTACTTTTCTGAGGCATATGTGAAATGGAGGTTAGGCAAAAACAGCTTTGGGGTGGGGATGCAGTAACACAAAATGCGCCGGAAATATTTGTTGAATGACTGATGCTAAGAGAGCTCATAGGAAAAGCTTTCCATTTTAATAGGGCTTGACTAGATCTTCCCACACTGCCCTTTCCCCTTAAAGTTGTCAAGTTCTGGAACTTGAAGGCCCTCTCCCTTTGTCTCTGTGTAAGGAGTTGTTGGAGTAGAAAATCACTAAGTTAGAGTCACTCCAATATCCAGTTCTTTGTCTTCTCCGGTGCTTGGACTCCAGCTCCTGGAGTGTGGGCTGGATGAGCCTGGTCTTGCTTCCCTCTCGCGCTGTTGAGTCAGGGAGAGCGGATATCCTAGTCTGCCTCATGCTTCAAGACCACCACGGGAAAGATGCTCTGTAAGTATTTGTGCAAAGAAATAACTCCTTCTTTCTTAAGATTTGATTTCCTATTTTTGCAGGTCTGCAAACTGGATATCTCCTTATTCAGGTGATCAGACCCTGGGAAAGTCAGCTTTCCCTTCTTCTCAGGCACACACTTGAAATTGGACTGAACTAAGTCAAAACATTTCTTTTTTAAAATTAATTAATTTTTAAATTAAAATACAATTTGTTTACAATGTTGTATTAACTTCTGCTGTACAGCAAAGCGATTTCAGTTATACATGTATCTACATTCTTTTTCATAGTCTTTTCCACTATAGTTTATCACAGGATATTGAATATTGTTCCCTGTGCTATATAGTGGGACCTTGTTCTTTATCCATTCTATATATAATAGTTTGCATCTGCTAACCCCAAACTCCCACTTCATCCCTCCCCCACCTCTTCTCCCCGTTGGCAACCCTCAAGTCTGTTCTCTATGTCTGTGCATCTGTTTCTGTTTCATAGATAAGTTTACTTGTGTTGTACTTTAGATTCCACATATAAGTTTCAGGTGTACAGCACAGTGATTCAGATATATATATATATATATATATATATATATATATATAACTGAAATATACATATTCTTTTTCAGATTCTTTTCCCTTTTAGGTTATTACAAAATGTTGAGTTCAGTTCCCTGTGCTATACAGTAGGTCCTTGTTGTTTATTTTATATATAGTAGTGTGTATCTGTTAATCTCAAACTTGTAATTTATTCCCCCCCCTTTCCCCTTTAGTAACCATAAGTTTGTTTTCTACATCTGTGGGTCTATTTCTGTTTCGTAAACAAGATCATTTGTATCTTTTTTTTAGATTCCACATATAAGCAATATCATATAATATTTGTCTTTTGGCTGGCTTACTTCACTTAGAATGATAATCTCTAGGTCCATCTATGTTGTTGAAAATGGCATTATTTCATTCTTTTTTATGGCTGAGTAATATTCCATTGTATATATATATACCACATCTTCTTTATCCATTCCTCTGTCAATGGACATTTAGGTTGCTTCCATGTCCTGGCTATTGTATCAGTATTAGGTGTTGAACCTCTACCTTTAAAGTTCCCCCATGACAAACTCCAGTTTGTTTCACTTTGTGGGTTTCTTCTAAAATTTACTGGTACTGTTGTGCAGACTTAGTCTATGTCTGCGATGGGTTCTGTCTCTAGAAACCTGAATAAACTGAGGAGATCTCATAGCTACACCTCTGCTCACTAACTCTAAAGACCAAGAGGCTTTGGTTAATAGTTACGTAGATAAATTAATTAATAAGTGTATTTAGTTCATATGCCAATATTGGTCACATTGTCTAGTTTTTTATGAATCAACCCTCTCTGGAGTAACTTTTCACTACAAAGTCACCTCTTCTTGTATTTATGCAGTTGCCCAATAAGCACATCTTGATCTTATAACTACGTTTGTCTCAGTGAATTCTCATTGCACTCTGCTTGTCATTCTAAATGATTTTATTTCATCCCAACTCCTCTGAAGCCTGCATTACAGTCACTATAGATTCACTTCTAATTCTTAACTGTCCCAGTCCAGAAACTCTGATGACTTTCTGTTTATACATTGTAAATACTATTTCTAATAATATGA
Source organism: Pseudorca crassidens (assembly GCF_039906515.1). NCBI lineage: Eukaryota > Metazoa > Chordata > Mammalia > Artiodactyla > Delphinidae > Pseudorca > Pseudorca crassidens. The sequence goes on along the minus strand of NC_090304.1, from coordinate 69,741,670 downwards.
AAATGAATTGCCAGGACCCTTCGAATTTGTAAATAATGGGAATATTTCCCTAGCGGCAGCCAATTACACTAGGCTGGGAAAGTCGTTCTATCAGGAGTACTTACCCTTCAGCTGATTCCAATGTCAGAAAACCTCTTCATTCTGATTATTCTTTCAGTTCTGAGTCAGCCAAGCCACAGAGATGTAATGTAAATGGCTTAAATGGAAGAAGTATAATAATAATAATTCTTAATGAGGAGACAGTCTGGCTCAGCAGAAGCCTGGAAACCCCGAGACTAAGGGGTATCCTCCTGTTTCTTCATTTATGTGTACCGTGACCTTGGGCAAATTGTTTGGTCTGTATGTGAGCACTTCACCTCTCAGTGAGTGGAGTCTGGCAGCATAAGACAGGGAAAGGAAGACAGGAACATAGTAGATACTGGTTACGGATCACTGGCCACGTGCCAGGCACTGTGCAGGATGATCAAGTTCAACCTCAAGCGAAGCAGGAGGTAAGTATTATCCCCATTTTACAGATGAGGCAACGGAAGCTCGGAGATAGAAAATTCACATAACTGGGAAGTAGAAGAGGCAGGATTTAGACTCAGGTCTACCTGATTCCGAAGTGCAATTGTCTTACATTCTGAATTTGCCTTTGTGCTATTTCAAAGAGGCCAAAACGAGATGGTACTATAGTCTCATTGTAAGACTAGGGAATTTCAGATCCAGACCAGGGAGAGATCAGCTCAACTGCACCAGGTGGAAGGGCTGCAGAGTCAGGAAGGAGTCTAGACTCTGACCCTTTAGAATTCACTGCAGGGTCCTCTGGGTACTCTTTCAGGGGCTTGAGCTCGACTTTGGGATGAGGGAGAAGATGTTGACAAAGTCGTGTGTTCCTTATCTTGATGACACGGGGTCCCCCCCTTTTCTGACCCCCCCTCTATTTATGTGGCATACACGTCAGCTGCACCCCTCGGCTGAGGCCCCATTCCCCACTGCCAGGACTCCTGTGGTGGCCTCCTAAGGGGCTCCCTGCCTACAGTCTCAGTCTCTCGGAGCTTCTCATCACTGAAGGAACAGAGTCATTTTTCCCCCGAGGGCAATAAAGGGTAATCAAGAGATTGAAGCAGGAGGATTACATAATTAGACTTACAGTTTAGGAAAACTAAACTCTGAGGAATTAATGCATAATGATATTCCCCCTTCATCTCTTTAGCCATTGTTTTCTCCCATCCACTTCCTGTCCTCCAGGCAAATTGAGTACAGAATTGTGTTCAACTGATTATTCTACCTGACCAGCGCCTCCCTCCTCTATGGGCCTTGAGATGCCATGGTCTTGAAGACCTGTTAAAACTTCTCTGTGAAGAGGTCCTCATCACCCTACACACTTGGGAACTGTCCAAAAGAGCCTCATTCTTAGCCCTCATGACGCACTCATTACATGGAAATAGTTTCTTTGTGGTCTGTCTCCCTTACTAAAGTGTGAACCCCTCAAAGACAGGGGCTGCATCACTCACATTGAATCCACAGCTCCCAAGGCAGAGCTAAGCAGTGGTCCCTCTTACGTGTTAGTGGAATGAATCAGTGGGCTCCGTAGCTCTGCTTCTTCTCTTCCAAAAAGTGACCGGGTGAGGGAAAGTTGTTAATAGTGGGGGACCAAGGAGTTTCAGAACCTTTGGATAATCCTTTGAATATCTTAGACCTTGATTCTTCTATAAAATTGGGGGAGGGAAGGGAAGGGACAGATGTTTCCTGAGGACCCCACTTCTCTGACATTCTAGCTTTTTGGTTCTTTAGGGGTAAATGTGGGGATGATGATTTAAGAATGAGAAATGGGCAATGCTCAAGGAGGTGGGCCTCAATGGGATGGGGAACACTGAAAGTCTAGAGTATTGGCCTCTTGCCATCCTGGGTCCAAGCTTGCGCTGGGGAGAGGGGCTGGAGAAAGTCAGCATTGACCGTGTGTGAGTGATTGAGCCCTGCTGAGAACTTTCCCCGGGAGGGAAGAGGACATGCTCAGCCTCAAAGAAAACTCCAAAGAACCACAGCCAGCCTCAAAGCAGCCCCACAAGCTCTCCCTCAGCAATCCCAGACTGCTGACTTGACGGAGCCCCAGCTGGGATTGCTGTCCGTCATGGAGCCTGAGAGCTTTCCCGAAGTCAGGCCATGACTGCTTCCTAATTCGGAAGCCTCAGCCTCCGGCAGAGTGTTGAGCACTATACTTCTCAATAAACTGCTCAATGAATGAATGAATGGCCGCAACTTCTCAGCACCTTAGTCTTGGAAAGTCACATGCAAAGTCTGGCGCCATGCAGCATTCATTCCTGCCAAAATTATTTATTTCTCTTTCTTTCTATTGTTTTCCTATTTCCAAAATCTTCCCTTCCCCCACTCCACCCACACACCTTCTCACCCACCCTCTCTTCACCCCTATATTCAATCAGTCCAAGAAGTAGTCTGTGCAACTGGGCTTGGGGGTAGGGAGAGGCATTACTTAACCAGTTCCAGCTCTGGTATCAGATTTGGGTGGAACCAGAGGAGGGTCCAGTGCTAGGTTTATAAAAGCAGGAGGCACAGCTGCTGCAGCTCTTGCTGGATTAACTTTGTTTCTTTTTCTCTGGAGGTAGGGACTTGCATGGGGCAGGAGAGAAGTTGCAAACTATGGCGTGTTGGGGTTTCTTGTACAGGAAGTGTGCTGGGGGGAGGGTTGGATGGGGGGATTGGAAGGATGGGAGGAAGGCCTACACAGGAGAAAGGATGGATGGGCCAGGACTGCTTGGAAGTACCAGCTATGGAACTGGGATTTTGACCCCTGCCAGGGCGTGAGCCTGGCAAGTCTTTTACTTTTCAGTTGATGCTACCATGTCCCAGGCTCCAGGCTAGGCTGTGAAGTGGTGGTGGGGGGGGTGCTGGGCAGGAGCAGAGGGGAGGGGAGGAGAGGAGAGAGGCAGGCCTGGAACGCTGTGGCCTCACCCGCCCCGTGCTCCCCTCTAGCAGTGACTGAAGGAAGGAACCCACCGCCATGGGCAAAGAGATGACCCGTATCAATATCGTTGTCATCGGCCACGTGGACTCTGGCAAGTCCACCACCGCCGGGCATCTCATCTACGAGTGTGGGGGGATCGACAAGAGGACCATCGAGAAGTCTGAGAAGGAGGCAGCCGAGGTAAGGCACCCACGTGCGGTGTTGATGTCTAGCAGTGGGGGCGGGGAGGATTGGAGGATGGATGTCCCACTTCTGGGTGGGTCTGGTGGCAGAGCGCGGACAGTAGGGTGCGCTGTAGGGTGCCATTGAATTCCCTGGGATAGGTCAGTCTGCTGGCCATCGATGTGCTCTACTCACTCCCCACCCCTCCCCAGATGGGTAAGGGCTCCTTCAAGTACGCCCGGGTGTTGGACAAACTGAAGGCAGAGAGAAAGCGTGGCACCACCATCCGCATCTCCCTGTGGAAGTTTGAAACCAGCAAGTACTACATCACCATCATCGATGCCCCATGAACATGATCACAGGCACCTCCCAGGTAAAGCAGCCCTTGTTCCCAGGGCCTTCCCTTTCGGATGGGGGCGGGGCAGGCGCAGAGGAAGGGAGGAAACTCAGGCTTTATTTCCGGGACTCTGGGAAGGAGGGTATCATAAGCCTCAGAAGGTTTTCCTCATCCATGCCAATCATCAATTCTGAAAGAACCAGAGGAGGACAGACTCTGTGAGGCTCAGATACGGGCCCCCTTTCAGGCTGGGGCAGGGACCAGGTTTTCTGATGGCCAGACAAGTAGATCACTTGGGGAGGAAGGAACTACAAGCTCATTTATGGGACTAAGTGAGAGTTTGACTGGGAGGTGGGACCTCTGTGCATAATAGTAACCAAGGGACCCACGAACTTATCAACTTCTGGGGAGCATCCCATCCCCGAGCTTTCCCAAGGGGCCTGGGACTGCCCGGAACTCTAGCAGGCTTCCCTGCCCGGCCGGCGCCCCCTCCCCTAACTAAGCCCTTGACCCCGTAGTGTCTGTGTCCTGCAGGCCGACTATGCAGTGCTTATCGTGGCCGGCGGCGTGGGCGAGTTCGAGGCGGGCATCTCCAAGAACGGGCAGACCCGCGAGCGCACGCTTCTGGCCTTCACCTTGGGCGTGAAGCAGCTGATCGTGGCCATCAACAAGATGGACTCGACCGAGCCCGCCTACAGCGCAGCGCGCTTCCCGGAGATCACGGAGGAAGTGAGCGCCTACATCAGAAGATTGGCTACAACCCTGTGTCCGTGGCCTCCGTGCCCATCTCGGGCTGGCACAGCGACAACATGCTAGAGTCCAGCAGCAACGTGAGTGCAGACCAGGTCTGCAGGTGCGTGTCGCGGGTCTTGGTCCCGGTCCCGGTCCTGTTACTGGGGTGAGCGCACCGGGAGCCATGACCCAGGCTCACCTCCACTGCGTTCTGCATCCTCCCGCAGATGCCCCGGTTCAAGGGCTGGAAGGTTGAGCAAAGCACCACTGGGGTGACTCTGCTGGAAGCTCTGGACTCCATCCTCCTGCCCACTAGCCCTGTCAACAAGCCCCTGAGGCTGCTTCTGCAAGACGTGTACAAGGTTGGAGGCGAGGCGACAGGGCTTCTTGAGGAATGAAGGAGCTGAGAATGAGGTCTGGTGTCTGACTTGCCAGGGTTCAGATCCTGACTTTTAAGGTAGGATGACGTGCCAAAGCCCCCAGCGTTTCCAGTGTATCTGATAGATACGTAGCATAACTAAGCCAGTCCTGGGTCCTGGTGCTTCCTACTAGTCCTGTAGGTGGCCTTGGTCCTTGCGCCCCAGGACAAGGGACTCCCCCAGAAGCCAGTTCTCACTGGGTGGGTCTAGAATCTTTCTGACTGCCCTTCTTCCCATTGTACAAGCATCGACACTGTGCCCTTGGGCCGTGTGAAGACCGGCCTCCTGAAACCTGGCATGGTGGTCACATTTGCCCCTTGCAGCGTCAGCACTGAGGTCAAGTCTGTGGAGATGCACCACGAGGCCCTGCCCGAGTCCCTGCCTGGCGACCATGTGGGCTTCAACGTGAAGAACGTGTCTGTGAAGGACATCCGTTGTGGCAATGTGGCCGGAGACAGCAAGAACGACCCCCCCTGCCTCCCACGGAGGCCGGCAGCTTTGTGGCGCAGGTAAGCTGCCTGGGAGGCCACGGGCCTTGGTGCTTGGTGGTGGTGGAAATGCTTCTTAGAAATTAGCCCCAACTTCTACAGAAGGCACAGGTTGGCCGAGAGTTGGCCCCAGATCACAGGTGCCATCCGATCTCCTCTAATTCCATCCTCCTTCCCCACCAGGGTATAGTCTTGAATCACCCGGGACAGATCCATGCCAGTGCTGGACTGCCACATGGCCCACGTCTCCTGCAAGCTTGCTGAACTGAGGGAAAAGATTGACCGGCGCTCAGGCAAGAAGCTGGAGGACAACCCCAAGGTCCTGACGCAGCCATAATGCAGATGGTCCCCAGCGAGGCCATGTGTGTGGAGACCTTCTCTGAGTACCCACCTCTAGGTGAGCCAGGGACTGATGGCTGCTGAGTCCTGGGAAGGGAAGCACCTCTGCCGGAGGCCAAGGAGCGTTTCCTTCTATGCCTCTTTCTAGAAATTTCACTCTTTCTTCTTCCTTGCTTCCTCCTCCAGGCTGTTTTGCTGTGCATGACATGAGGCAAGCGTTGGCCACTGGCATCATCAAGGCCATGGAGAAGACAGCATCTGTGGCCAGGTCACTAAGTCAGCAGTGAAGCCAGCAAGAAATGAAGCATGTCCTTCTTCTCCCTGCAATTCAGTTTCCTCAGCAACCTCCACTATGTAGATTAGATACTTCTGTGTATTGACTGAATAAAATTAATAATAAAATTTAGACTAGCTGTCACGGTTTCTTCCAAGGAAGAAAGCATGAGGTCAATGAGGAACCTCTGGGTAGATGATCAACTAACTTAAGGCTCATAAGCTTCAAAGCAGTTTTATGCTCTGGTTGGTGAACACACCATTCAGGTCTTAACAGCCTTCTCCTACCCAGGGCTCTATCCTATCCTCCTGTTTCCCATAAGGAAGAATTGTTTGGGGATGTGGTAAAGTATAGTCATGATGGCATAGGGTGGGATCTCAGTGCCAATAGGTTAGTCCAACACTACCATGTCCTCGATTCCTGATGCTAAGTGCTGTAGCATTCAGACTCCTGAAAGAGTCAATGCGAATTTCTCTTAGGCAGAAGGGAGGTACTATATATGGATGTTTGGGTTCAACCTGCTGCCCACCGTGTTCACTTAGGTTAGGTTACGATGCCTCGAGGGTGAGGAATGAATGGAGCTCTGTAACCTTTTGTTCCCTAATTTCTGTTTTCCATTTTTCAGATGCAGCAGAGTATCGCCTCATGGCACTTAATAAGCTAAATTACATGCTCATTCATCATATACTGGGAATCAGGCCCCCGAGGTCTGCCTGTGGTGTATCCATCCATCCATCAAATATTGGCAGAATTTGTGCCAGATGTTAGTGTGACCCCTTAGACTTACTTAGTGTGTAGAGACAAGTAAATATCAGGTGGTGATAAATGCATAAAGCAAGGGAGCGGTGAGAACAGTAGAGGTGGAAAGTGGACCATGAAAGATGCAAGGCAGTGAAGATTTCCAGTCACCCAAGCAAGATGGCAACTTGGACCGGGAGGTTAGTCATGATGGAGATAAGCACTGAGAAGTGCTGACTATATTTAGAAACTGACAAATATCTAAAAATTGGATGTGAGATATAAGGAAAGGGGGTTAAAGGTGACATTTACGTCCTTGGCCTGAGGAATTAGAAGGATGGAGCTTCTATGATGAGAGGTGGGGGTGGATCGCTAACTAAAAGAGATGCTGTTCCGGAGAGGGGAGAGGTCCAGGCTGAGATAATCAGGGGCGTAATTAAAACATGGAAGTTTGATCCCTTGCCCAGAAGCATCTGCTAGGAGGTGCTAGGACATGCACATACACCCAGCCTTCCTGGAAGTAAGTTAATCAGCTGCATGATAATTGCAATCAGTTCTCTATTGGAAAAGTCATTCATCTTCAAACATTGAGAATGCTATTAAAAAGTATCAAGGCCTAAGAGGGCTGTTGGAGTCCTTTCTGTAGCCATGTTGGGAATGGGCAGGAAGTGATATTCCCAATCACTTTGGGACTTTGATGTGCAAGATTTAGACCAAGTGTGCAGTGATCTATTTTTTTTTCACTGATCAATAACATTACCTGTTCCTGCCTGTCAAGTTGGCTTCCTTTCATGTGCAAATCCCCAGGGAAACCCCACACCCAGCACAAAACTAGAAATAATAGTGGGATGACACATCAGAGCTGTCCCTGTGCCAGGTATCAAAAAAGCTCACCTGTCTCCAGTGCCTTGAAGCCTGTCAAATTCCAGCTGCTGTCAGCATGACTCTGCCTAATGGAACCTGGACCAGCTTTGGAGCACCTCAAGCCTGTCAATGTCAAAGGCTACCCAGACCCAGGCCAGTGCAGGAGCTGTGGCTGGGATAGAGTGCAAATTGCTCACCTGTTGGATTCCTCATGCCTCCTGGGGTCTGTGGAAAATGGCTCGTCCTTTTTGTCCTCAGAACACTTTATTTAAAATTCTCAAAATCATAACCACAGCTTTGCTTAAAATGATTGAGGAACTAAACTTCCAACTTAGATGTGTCCTTAATATATACTTGAAAAACGTTTGTTGATTCGTGAGTGAACGTCAACCTACTTCTGTTGAAATAAGTGAACGTTTCAGTGTCAATTTACTCAATTTTCAAGAACACTCAGGGTCTTGACCTCGTTTCTTAAAGATTCCTTAAATTCAATTAGAAAAGAACGTTAAAAAGTGTCATGGTTAATCCTCTAAGTACCATATTCTCTACTGAGTAATTCCACACTGGGTGGGAGTAATTCCACGGCTGGTAAGTGAGCGAATCTCATCTGATTAGAAACTCCAAGAGCCTATCTGGGCAGCACAGCAAAGAGCCACCAGAGTTTGGCACCAAACTGTGGCTATGGCCGTTCAGGCTTGTAGCGAGAGCTCCGGCATTTTACCTGAGAAGTCGTGTGTGCTGGCCCAGGCCCCCTCCTTTAGTCCTTAACATGATGTTGCAAATGGACCTAAGGCACCCCGTTCGTTCACAGTGATTAGGTTCTTGGTGGGCAGGTATTGGAGGCCTCTACTTGTTAGATATCACGCCCACCCCTGAGGCCAGTTAGTACAGTGAACCAAGTCTCAGACAATTCCTTCACGTATGCTTCTATTAGCAGGCATAAAACAATCACATGTCTGTTGTAGAGTCTGATGAAGTCTCTGAGCCACCGGAGACCTTCCAGTCTCTGATGAGCACCTGGTATGCAGGTGGATGACATCCCGGCAGGAGGTTCCAGCTGGCCTTCTAGTGGGGGACAGAACTCCCTGAAAATGACTCAACACAGGATAGAATCCTTAGGTTCCGGCTGCCACTTCAAAGGGTCAAGTCCCCTGGGTTCACCTGTTCATCCAGGAAGATGCCCATACAATAGTTCTAGTCAACCCACGTGTCAACTCTGTTCCCTTCACCAGTGAACACTCTTTACTAAAACCCATGACAACAAACAACACACCCTCTGGTGCTGATTGGAGATAGATACGGTTGAGACGTGTGATTATGCTGTCCCCTACACCTCTGAGGTCAGAGGGGCTTCTGATTACTCTTTCAAATGCTAAATAACCATCTCTAGAGTCTGTTGTCCCACTTAGGGAACTTCAAATATTAAACAACCACCCCTACCGTACAGAATAAAACTACCCTACCCTGTCACAACACGCCACCTTGGGCCCACTCTTTCCTGAGAGGTCATGTTGCCCCAACCCAGCCTCCTCTCTCACTTCCCGGGAGGCTTGACTCACTTTCTGGGCAGCTGCTTCCCTTCCAATCATGGATGGATGCTGGGGGAGCTTCCCTGCTGTCACTGGATCACCCAAAAGCCTCAGACCCAAAAGGAAGCACCCTGGCTCTGAAATTTCAGTCTGTGCCTGTGTCAGACTCCAGGGCTCTAAAAAGCTTCCTGTCAGGTCATCTGTAAGCCCGTCTCCTCAGGCCAAATAAGGAGGCTCTGCAGCTCCCAACTCACTCCTTGGGGTGGTCTGTGCTTTCACGAAGGGAGCTCGTTCTGCGCTGACACACAGCTCTCACCGGGTCCCAGCCACTCAGCACACCAGGCTGCAGCTGACAGCCCCCAATCCTGAAGACTCACTGCAGATGCCCTGCTTCCTCCACCTGAGTGAGGCCAGGAAGACACAAAGTCACTTATTCTTTCATTCATTCATCCCCTCTTTCACCAGATGTTCATTGATGGCAAATGGGGTTGAACTGGATTGTACACTTCATCCTGTTCACTTAGATCCCACCACCTGGCAAGGGAGACAGACAAGTGAATAGAAAAGTATAACATGATATCAGAAATGCTGTGACAGGGCTAACTTCAGGACGCTATGGAGAACACAGGAGGAGCAACCACAAAGCTTGAGGAATCAGAGAAAACTTACTGGAAATGTTGACCTCTTAAAAAAATACACGTACAAAGGCCCGGAGGGAGCCGAAGCCCGGAGGTCAGGATGGGGGGCCTGCGGATTGGAAATGTCAAGAATGGGCAGGTCTTGAAGGGCTGTGATGTCAAGCTGGGGCGTCTGGACTTGGTGGTGAAGGCAGTGAGAAGCCAAGCTCAGGTGAATGGTGTTTCTCTGCATGAGAAGTGTAAGCTTTGAGCTGCCTCGGAAACCTGTCTTGGGCTCTAATGCAAAGAGAACACGGTGACTAGATCTGATTTGACACTCCCCTCACCTGCTAGGTGGTCAGGGTACCCCTCTGCCCACTTTCGTCAGGACTGAGAGGGTCTACTAGTGAGGGCATCCATGTCATTGGCATGGAAATAAAGGAGCAAATCTACCAGACTGGGATAGTCCCTTCCCAGGGTAGAAGCTAAATTGGAATTCTAAAATGACTCTCTTGTCATTTGTCTGAATACAATGGATTTCTTCTTGTTATACTAAACCAAGTCCCAGATTCCAGAAACACAAATCCAAGCTGCCATTGCCCATTCATATAAACAATTGGTATTTTGGCCATGTAGGGAGATGCACCAGCTCATGTTTACAGAGTGGTTTGCACTTAATGATGACAACGTAACACAACTGAGAAAAGCCACCCTATGGAAAATCTGTTTTCCTTCTGCTCTGAAAAGAAAAATCCCACCACATCAGACAGAACAAACATGTCCAGCATTCACAGATAGCAGTAGACGAAGACCCTCAAAGAGAAATCTGCCCCCCTCCTCTTTACTTATAGGTCAACTTGAAGTTGGAAATATTTCCAGAGAAAAGCTTCATACCTTACTCATTCACATTCCCGTAATTAGCCAAGCCCTAATTATTCCCACATTTCTTTTATGAGACAATGGCGTGTAAGACAATGGTTCATAACTCAAACACAGGGCCAATCTAAATGAGAAACTGGGGGAGGGCTCATGGGACGATTACATTATTCATGAAAAGACATCAGAACAATTGGAGGATAACATTAGGTTTTAAATCACAGCTGCAATTACAAGACAATTATCCAAAATGGTGTAATTGCCACAGCTACAGGGTGTGTGGCAGAACCGACACAGCGTTTGTGCCACTCTCTTTTAACACCATGATTAAAACTGGTCTGTTTATTGTAAGAGGAAATTCTACAGAAGAAAACATTTGCATTCCCTCCTTCTATGCCCCATAGAGCTGGCAACCCGAGCCTAAGTGAAAAATGGAACCAGAGGCCACGCTCAAGTCTTTCAGGCCCCCCTGCTTTGCTTACTCCAAAATGTGCCGCTCTCAGTTACTCTACCTTGTCCTTGAATTTCAATCCAAGTATAGAAGCTGAATTCCACTTTTTCTAGATGATTTCCCTCAGCCAAGGACACCCCATGGGGGGCAGTGGGAAGTCACTTGCTTAGCAGGCAGCAAACTGGGGTGTACTCACTGTTTCAATACTTACTGACAACCCAATTTAGTATCTGCTCTTATAAAGGCAGCTACCATGCACTGAGTGCATACAACATGCAATATGCTTTTCATAGCTTTTTATTTATTTATTTATATTGAGGTGTAGTTGATTTACAATGTTGTGTTAGCTTCTGGTGTACAGCAAAGTGATTCACTTATATATACATACACACACACACACATACATGTATATATATTTGTTAGATTCTTTTACATTATATGTTATTATAAGATGTTGAATAGAGTTTTCTGTGCTATACAGTAGGTCCTTGTTTTTTATCTATAGTAGCACTATTTACAACAGCCAAGACGTGGAAGCTACCTAAGTGTCCATCAACAGATGAATGGATAAAGATGTGAGATACACACACACACACACACACACACACACACACACACACACACTGGAATATTACTCAGCCATATAAAAGGATGAAATAATGTCATTTGCAGCAACATGGATGGACCTAGAGATTATCATACTAATTGAAATAAGACAGAGAAAGATAAATATTATATGACATCACTTATATGTGGAATCTAAAAAAAAATACAAATGAACTTATTTACAAAACAGACTCACAGATGTAGAAAACAAACTTATGGTTACCAAGGGGGGAAGGGAAGGGATAAATTAGGAGTTTGGGATTAACAGATACACACTACTACATATCTTTTCTTATTTAACTTAACCTCCATGGGTCTTGGTTTTCTTTGTATTATTTATTCAACAAGTATTTCTCTATCTAGCCTCTTCTTTTTAATCAGGCTCTGCTTTGTATTTTGGGTTTATTTTTGCGGTACACGGGCCTCTCACTGTTGTGGCCTCTCCCGTTGCGAAGCACAAGCTCCGGACGCGCAGGCTCAGCGGCCATGGCTCACGGGCCCAGCCGCTCCGCGGCACGTAGGATCTTCCCGGACCGGGGCACGAACCCGTGTACCCTGCATCGGCAGGCGGACTCTCAACCACTGCGTCATCAGGGAAGCCCAATGAGGCTCTGTTTGAACAGCTTGGGTTGCATCAATGACAAAACGAAGCCCTGCCTTCTTAGAGCTTACCTCATGGGAGTCATTTTGCATAACCTCATGGATACAAAGTACTGTCTACAGCATGGGTAAAGCCAAATGCTGATTGGCTGCCGAACACTGTCCACCTTTTTCCTAATCTCCCTCTTTCCTTCCCTTTCCTTTTCTCTCTCCTTTCCTTCCAGGCTGGATTTGCTTCAGAACTCTGTGTCTTTTCAGATCAACTCAACAAACACTCCTTAAGCACCTGTTAATTTGATAAGGAAGGTCTAGCAATATTTAAAATGAGTATATCTTTGATCTTATAATTTTGCTATTAGCTCTTTATTGTACAATATTCTTGCACAGGATTGCTAAAATGTGTTCAATGTCCCAAACTGGAAACAAAAATATCCATCGACAAGGGAACTGTTAAATAAATTAGGGTGCATCCTTGCAGCAGGATATTATGCAGCTGCTGAAAGAATGTACTGATTATAGGAAGATGTCCAGGGACTTCCACAAAGTGAAAAGGGCATGTTTCAGATCAGTGTGTACCATTGGGTCCCATATTTGTAAAACAAATTTCACACATTTACATTTCATTATTTTAAAAAGCCAGAGAATACAAATCAAATTATTATATGGGGGTGCCTTTGGGGAGTGAGTTGAAGATAGGAAAGATTTTAGCTTTCTTCTCTATTTGTCTTCTGATTTTAAATGTGTGTAGATAACTTTTATAGTTAAAATAAAAACATATGAAGAATTCAGAGATGACTAAGAGGACATGGCTTTCAGCCCTGGAGGAAGTTAACATTATGTGTCAATTTGGCTGGTCTATGGTGCCCAGATATTTGGTCAAACATTATTTATAGTGTTTGGTTAAACACTATTTTGGTCAAACAGTATTCTCTGAAGGTGCTTTTTTGGATGAGATTAACATTTAAATCAGTGGACTTCAAGTCAAGCAGATTATCCTCCATTATATGGGTGGGTCTCACCTAATCAGTTGAAGGCCTTCACAGAGCAAAGACTGATCTCTCCAGAGCAAGAAGAAATTCTGTCAGCAGACTGCCTTTGGACTTGAACTATAACTCTTCCCTGAGTCTCCACACTGCTCGCCTACCCTATCAGATTTTGGACCCACTAAATCACCACAATCCCATGAGCCAATTCCGTAAAATAAATCTCTCTCTCTATGCATCCTGTTGGTTCTGTTTTTCTGGATAACCCTGACTAATACGAGGAGCATATGGTTTAGTGGACTAATGACTCTCCCAGGGGAGGGGTGGATCCTCCAGGGAGTCCTTGAGCTAAACATGTGATCAGTGAGAACACCAACACAGTGACTTGGGGGTTGTTTAGAGCTCCATAATTTTCAGCCACCCCAAATAAATGTGAAACCTAACAGTGTGCTTGGCCTGCAAAAATAGCTTCAAGAAAGTCTTCATAGGACCTTGTGGAGATTGCCTCTGGAAAACAAGGCATGGAGTTTTAGAAAGCACCCATACCGATTCCTCATGACCAGCAGGGCCCTGGGCTTTGGTCTCTAGGTCTCCCAAGGCCTCATGGAAGCATCCATGTCTCCAAGGGGGTTCATCCTCAAACACAAGACCCTCCCAACCCAGTAGACAGGCTCACGATCCTGGAATGTCCAGAGAGAAGGGGGCCTCCTTCTTTCTGATACCAGCCTCAGAAGATTCAAGATTCTTCTCATTCTCCCCTCCTCTCAGCTTTCCCAGCTTGGAAGCTTCATTTTCCATGAATTCATCCATGACCCTCAAATATAAAGAAGGTAAATTATTATTATTTTTTTAACATCTTTATTGGGGTATAATTGCTTTACAATGGTGTGTTAGTTTCTGCTTTATAACAAAGTGAATCAGTTATACATATACATGTGTTCCCACATCTCTTCCCTCTTGCGTCTCCCTCCCTCCCACCCTCCCTATCCCACCCCTCCAGGCTGTCACAAAGCACCGAGCCGATATCCCTGTGCCATGCGGCTGCTTCCCACTAGCTATCTACCTTACGTTTGTTAGTGTGTATATGTCCATGACTCTCTCTCGCCCTGTCACAGCTCACCCTTCCCCCTCCCCATATCCTCAAGTCCGTTCTCCAGTAGGTCTGTGTCTTTATTCCTGTCTTACCCCTAGGTTCTTCATGACATTTTTTTTTCTTCTTAAATTCCATATATATGTGTTAGCATACGGTATTTGTCTCTTTCTTTCTGACTTACTTCACTCTGTATGACAGACTCTAGGTCTATCTACCTCATTACAAATAGCTCCATTTCGTTTCTTTTTATGGCTGAGTAATATTCCATTGTATATATGTGCCACATCTTCTTTATCCATTCATCCGACGATGGGCACTTAGGTTGTTTCCATCTCTGGGCTATTGTAAATAGAGCTGCAATGAACATTTTGGTACATGACTCTTTTTGAATTTTGGTTTTCTCAGGGTATATGCCCAGTAGTGGGATTGCTGGGTCATATGGTAGTTCTATTTGTAGCTTTTTAAGGAACCTCCATACTGTTCTCCATAGTGGCTGAACCAATTCACATTCCCACCAGCAGTGCAAGAGTGTTCCCTTTTCTCCACACCCTCTCCAGCATTTATTGTTTCTAGATTTTTTGATGATGGCCATTCTGACTGGTGTGAGATGATATCTCATTGTAGTTTTGATTTGCATTTCTCTAATGATTAATGATGTAGAGCATTCTTTCACGTGTTTGTTGGCAATCTGTATATCTTCTTTGGAGAAATGTCTAGTTAGGTCTTCTGCCCATTTTTGGATTGGGTTTTTTGTTTTTTTGTTATTGAGCTGCATGAGCTGCTTGTAAATTTTGGAGATTAATCCTTTGTCAGTTGCTTCATTTGCAAATATTTTCTCCCATTCTGAGGGTTGTCTTTTGGTCTTGTTTATGGTTTCCTTTGCTGTGCAAAAGCTTTGAAGTTTCATTAGGTCCCATTTGTTTATTTTTGCTTTTATTTCCATTACTCTAGGAGGTGGGTCAGAAAGGATCTTGCTGTGCTTTATGTCATAGAGTGTTCTACCTATGTTTTCCTCTAAGAGTTTGATAGTTTCTGGCCTTATATTTAGGTCTTTAATCCATTTTGAGCTTATTTTTGTGTATGGTGTTAGGGAGTGATCTAATCTCATACTTTTACATGTATCTGTCCAGTTTTCCCAGCACCACTTATTGAAGAGGCTGTCCTTTCTCCACTGTACATTCCTGTCACCTTTATCAAAGATAAGGTGTCCATATGTGTGTGGGTTTATCTCTGGGCTTTCTATCCTGTTCCATTGATCTATCTTTCTGTTTTTGTGCCAGTACCATACTGTCTTGATTACTGTAGCTTGGTAGTATAGTCTGAAGTCAGGGAGCCTGATTCCTCCAGGTCCTTTTTTCGTTCACAAGATTGCTTTGGCTATTCGGGGTCTTTTGTGTTTCCATACAAATTGCGAATTTTTTTTGTTCTAGTTCTGTAAAAAATGCCAGTGGTAGTTTGATAGGGATTGCATTGAATCTATAGATTGCTTTGGGTAGTAGAGTCATTTTCACAATGTTGATTCTTCCAATCCAAGAACACGGTATATCTCTCCATCTATTTGTATCATCTTTAATTTCTTTCACCAATGTCTTATAATTTTCTGTATACAGGTCTTTTGTCTCCTTAGGTAGGTTTATTCCTAGATATTTTATTCTTTTTGTTGCAATGGTAAATAGGAGTGTTTTCTTGATTTCACTTTCAGATTTTTCATCATTAGTGTATAGGAATGTCAGAGATTTCTGTGCATTAATTTTGTATCCTGCTACTTTACCAAATTCATTGATTAGCTCTAGTAGTTTTCTGGCAGCATCTTTAGGATTCTCTATGTATAGTATCATGTCATCTGCAAACAGTGACAGCTTTACTTCTTCTTTTCCGATTTGGATTCCTTTTATTTCCTTTTCTTCTCTGATTGCTGTGGCTAAAACTTCCAAAACTATGTTGAATAAGAGGGTGAGAGTGGGCAACCTTGTCTTGTTCCTGATCTTAGTGGAAATGCTTTCAGTTTTTCACCATTGAGGATGATGTTTGCTGTAGGCTTGTCATATATGGCCTTTATTATGTTGAGGAAAGTTCCCTCTATGCCTACTTTCTGCAGGGTTTTTATCATAAATGGCTGTTGAATTTTGTCATAAGCTTTCTCTGCATCTATTGAGATGATCATATGGTTTTTCTCCTTCAATTTGTTAATATGGTTTATCACATTGATAGATTTGCATACATTGAAGAATCCTTGCATTCCTGGAATAAACCCCACTTGATCATGGTGTGTGATCCTTTTAATGTGCTGTTGGATTCTGTTTGCTAGTATTTTGTTGAGGATTTTTGCATCTATGTTCATCAGTGATATTGGCCTGTAGTTTTCTTTCTTTGTGACATCCTTGTCTGGTTTTGGTATCAAGGTGATGGTGGCCTCGTAGAAGGAATTTGGGAATGTTCCTCCCTCTGCTATATTTTGGAAGAGTTTGAGAAGGATAGGTGTTAGCTCTTCTCTAAATGTTTGATAGAATTCGCCTGTGAAGCCATCTGGTCCTGGGCTTTGTTTGTTGGAAGATTTTTAATCACAGTTTCAATTTCAGTGCTTGTGATTGGTCTGTTCATATTTTCTATTTCTTCCTGATTCAGTCTTGGCAGGTTGTGCATTTCTAAGAATTTGTCCATTTCTTCCAGATTGTCCATTTTATTGGCATAGAGTTGCTTGTAGTAATCTCTTATGATCTTTTGTATTTCTGCAGTGTCAGTTGTTACTTCTCCTTTTTCATTTCTAATTCTATTGATTTGAGTCTTCTCCCTTTTTTTCTTGATGAGTCTGGCTAGTGGTTTATCTATTTTGTTTACCTTCTCAAAGAACCAGCTTTTAGTTTTATTGATCTTTGCTATTGTTTCCTTCATTTCTTTTTGATTTATTTCTGATCTGATTTTTATGATTTCTTTCCTTCTGCTAGCTTTGGGGTTTTTTTGTTCTTCTTTCTCTGACTGCTTGAGGTGCAAGGTTAGGTTGTTTATTCAAGATGTTTCCTGCTTCTTAAGGTGGGCTTGTATTGCTATAAACTTCCCCCTTAGAATGGCTTTTGCTGCATCCCATAGGTTTTGGGTCGTTGTGTCTCCATTGTCATTTGTTTCTAGGTATTTTTTTATTTCCTCTTTGATTTCTTCAGTGATCTCTTCATTATTAAGTAGTGTATTGTTTAGCCTCCATGTGTTTGTATTTTTTACAGATCTTTTCCTGTAATTGATATCTAGTCTTATGGCGTTGTGGTCGGAAAAGATACTTGATACAATTTCAATTTTCTTAAATTTACCAAGGCTTGATTTGTGACCCAAGATATGATCTATCCTGGAGAATGTTCCATGAGCACTTGAGAAAAATGTGTATTCTGTTGTTTTTTGATGAAGTGTCGTATAAATATCAATTAAGTCCATCTTTTTTAATGTATCATTTAAAGCTTGTGTTTCCTTTTTTATTTTCATTTTGGATGATATGTCCATGGGTGAAAGTGGGGTGTTAAAGTCCCCTACTATGAATGTGTTACTGTCAATTTCCCCTTTTATGGCTGTTAGTATTTGCCTTATGTATTGAGGTGCTCATATGTTGGGTGCATAAATATTTACAATTGTTATATCTTCTTCTTGGATTGATCCCTTAATCATTATGTAGTGTCCTTCTTTGTCTCTTCTAATAGTCCTTATTTTAAAGTCTATTTTTGTCTGATATGAGAATTGCTACTCCAGCTTTCTTTTGGTTTCCATTTGCATGGAATATCTTTTTCCATCCCCTTACTTTCAGTCTGTATGTGTCTCTAGGTCTGAAGTGGGTCTCTTGTAGGCAGCATATATAAGGGTCTTGTTTTTGTATCCATTCAGCCAATCTGTGTCTTTTGGAGGGAGCATTTATTCCATTTACATTTAAGGTAATTATCGATATGTATGTTCCTATTCCTATTTTCTAAATTGTTTGGGGTTCGTTATTATAGGTCTTTTCCTTCTCTTGTGTTTCTTGTCTAGAGAAGTTCTTTTAGCATTTGTTGTAGAGCTGGTTTGGTGGTGCTGAACTCTCTCAGCTTTTGCTTGTCTGTAAAGGTTTTAATTTCTCCATCAAATCTGAATGAGATTCTTGCTGGTTAGAGTAGTCTTGGTTGCAGGTTTTTCTCCTTCATCACTTTCAGTATGCCCTGCCACTCCCTTCTGGCTTGTAGGGTTTCTGCTGAGAGATCAGCTGTTAACCTTATGGGGATTCCCTTGTGTGTTATTTGTTGTTTTTCCCTTGCTGCTTTTAATATGCTTTCTTTGTATTTAATTTTTGACAGCTTGATTAATATGTGTCTTGGCGTATTTCTCCTTGGACTTATCCTGTATGGGACTCTCTGTGCTTCCTGGACTTGATTAACTATTTCCTTTCCCATATTAGGGAAGTTTTCAACTATAATCTCTTCAAATATTTTCTCAGTCCCTTTCTTTTTCTCTTCTTCTTCTGGAATCCCTATAATTCGAATGTTGGTGTGTTTAATGTTGTCCCAGAGGTCTCTGAGACTGTCCTCAGTTCTTTTCATTCTTTTTTTTTTATTCTGCTCTGCAGTAGTTATTTCCACTATTTCATCTTCCAGGTCACTTATCTGTTCTTCTGCCTCAGTTATTCTGCTATTGATCCCATCTAGAGTACTTTTAATATCATTTATTGTGTTGTTCATCGTTGCTTGTTTCATCTTTAGTTCTTCTAGGTCCTTGTTAACTGTTTCTTGCATTTTGTCCATTCTATTTCCATGATTTTGGATCATCCTTACTATCATTATTCTGAATTCTTTTTCAGGTAGACTGCCTAGTTCCTCTTCATTTGTTAGGTCTGGTGCATTTTTATCTTGCTCCTTTATCTGCTGTGTGTTTTTCTGTCTTCTCATTTTGCTTATCTTACTGTGTTTGGGGTCTCCTTTTTGCAGGCTGCAGGTTTGTAATTCCCGTTGTTTTTGATGTCTGTCTCCAGTGGCTAAGGTTGGTTCAGTGGGTTGTGTAGGCTTCCTGGTGGAGGGGACTAGTGCCTGTGTTGTGGTGGATGAGGCTGTATCTTGTCTCTCTAGTGGGCAGGTTCACATCTGGCGGTGTGTTTTGGGGTGTCTGTGGCCTTATTATGATTTTAGGCAGCCTCTCTGCTAATGGGTGGGGTTGTGTTCCTGTTTTGCTAGTTGTTTGGCATAGGTTGTCCAGCACTGTAGCTTGCTGGTCGTTGAGTGAAGCTGGGTGCTGGTGTTAAGATGGAGGTCTCTGGGAGATTTTTGCCGTTTGATATTATGTGGAGCTGGGAGGCCTCTTGTTGACCAGTGTCCTGAAGTTGCCTCTCCCACCTCAGAGGCAGAGCCCTGACTCCTGGCTGGAGCACCAAGAGCCTTTCATCCACACGGCTCAGAATAAAAGGGAGGAAAAGTAGAGAGAATCAGTAGAAGTATGAAGAAAGAAAGAAAGAAAGAAAGAAAGGAGGGAAGGAAGGAAGGAAGGAAGAAAGAAGCAAAGAAGGAAAGAAGGCATGAAGGAAAGAAAGGAGGGAGGGAGGGAGGGAGGGAGGAAGGAAGGAAGGAAAAAAGACAAAGAAAGAAGATACAGTAAAAATTAAGTATAATAAAGTTATTGAATTAAAAATTAATTATTTTGGAAAAAAAAAGGGACGGATAGAACCTTAGGACAAATGTTGGAAGCAAAGCTATACAGACAAAATCTTACACAGAAGCATACACATACACCCCCACAAAAAGAGGTAAAGGGGGAAAAATCATAAATCTTGCTCTCAGAGACCACCTCCTCAATTTGGGATGATTCGTTGTCTAAAGTTGGGAAGGAAGGAAAGAAAGAAAGAAAGAAAGGAAAGAAAGAAAGAAAGAAAGAAAGAAAGAAAGAAAGAAAGAAAGAAAGAGAAAGAAAGAAAAGTATAATAAAGTTATTAAAATTAAAATTAATTATTAAGAAAAAAATTTTTTAAAAAAACCATGGACGGATAGAACCCTAGGACAAATGGTGGAGCAAAACTATACAGACAAGATCTCACATAGAAGCATACACATACACATTCACAAAAAGAGGAAAAGGGGAAAAAAATCATAGATCTTGCTCTCAAAGCCCACCTCCTCAATTTGGGATGATTCCTTGTCTATTCAGGTATTCCACAGATGGAGGTACATCAAGTTGATTGTGGAGCTTTAATCCGCTGCTTCTGAGGCTGCTGGGAGAGATTTCCCTTTCTCTTCTTTGTTCTCACAGCTCCTGGGGCTCAGCTTTGGATTTGGCCCCGCCTCTGCGTGTAGGTCGCCGGAGGCCGTCTGTTCTTCGCTCAGACAGGACGGAGTTAAAGGAGCCGCTGATTCCGGGGCCGGGGGGGAGGGAGGGGCACTGCGTGCGGGGCGGGCCTGCGGCGGCAGAGGCCGGCGTGACGTTGCACGGCGCCCGCCGTGCGTTCTCCCGGGGAAGTTGTCCCTGGATCCCGGGAACCTGGCAGTGGCGGGCTGCACAGGCTCCGCGGAAGAGTGGTGTGGATAGTGACCTGTGCTCGCACACAGGCCCCTTGGTGGCGGCAGCAGCAGCCTTAGCGTCTCCCGCCCGTCCCTGGGGTCCGTGCTTTTAGCCGCGGCTCACGCCCGTCTCTCAAAGGTAAATTATTAACACTTAATTACGATGCCTTTGTAGAAGCAAGAAAAATATTTAAATATAACAGAGTGAAAAAACAGAAGATGAAATGATGTCTATACTGTGATTACAATTATGAAACATTATGCAAATGAATGAAAGACTGTAAAGTAATGATAGAAAATGAAAACAGAAATTGTTAGGGTAGTAGCAGTGTGGCGAGTTCTCCTCTCCTGCAACAAAAGCTTATTTCATATTGCTCTTGTTGCTTATCAATCAAAAATATTCAATCAAAATGAAAGAACATTTTGCCTGAGGAGGACAGGGTTAGTTATCTCTACTGGGTTTGTTTCTTACCTCTAGGCCTCCTGGAACTAGAAACTAGAATCTTAGCGGGTGCCAAGCACCTATCATGTTTGTACCTGTAAGCAGCATCTCATCCCAATTTTGTAAGGTAGATATGGTGTTTTAACACCAGATTTCAAAATCCATGTGTCAGCTGGGTTCGTTCCTTCTGGAATTTCTGAGGACAAATCTGTTCTGAGTCTCTCTCCTAGTTTCTGGTGGTTGACAAAAATCCTAGGTGCCCCCTGGCTTGTAGTCATGCCACTTCAATCTCTGTCTCCGTCTTATGGCATTCTCCTTGTGTGTGTGTTCTCTTCTTATAAGGAAAATAGCCATAGTGGCTTAGGGACCACCCTAACCCAGTGTGACCTCATTTTAACTTGCTTACATCTGCAATAACCCTATTTCCAAATGAGGTCACATTCACAGGCACTGGAGCTAGGATTTCAACATCTTTTCAGGGGACAAAATTCTGAGCGGGACCTTCTGAAATCTTGATAGTACAGTTAGAGATTTTATAGGTACTAAATGAGGCAACAGATATTGGAACATCATTGTAACTCTCTTGAAAATGCACGTCGGATAATTGATGTATGAAAAAGCATCTCAAGTACCCTTGGAAATAGTTAAATAAGCAATGCCTGAAAGAATGTGAAAAATGGGTAATTTAAGCACAATAGATTGTAGCCCATCTTCTGTGAATGCTGGGTTCATCAAAAAGTGAATTTTTTAAAAAGCGAATTTAATTTTTAACTATGAGTACTAATTGGGGTCTAAAGCTGTTGACAGCCTCTTCCTGTCAAGGAAAGAGAGTTTAATTTGGTGGTAACTCAACATAACCTCCATTATATATCAGAATAATTTATTCATCCCCTTTGTCCCAGGGCAAGTAATGAAATAGATTCACACACACACAGGCACATAGTAATTACAAAGAGAGCAACATGGGCAACTTAGTGTTAGAGAAAACGAGAGTCAATTGTAATTTGTACATTTTTCTCTCAAGTATTTTTTCAGCTCTGACAATCATTTCCATGATTTGGATTCAATCATTTGATCCTAACTTTTGCTGCAAAATCAAAAGAAATAATTTAATTTGCTCATTGCACTGTCTGAACATTGCTCTTTACATTATCCAAATTTAAACTCTATGCCACATGACAGGAAAATTAAATTTTCTCATTGTTAAAAATGATCAGAATAATTCAGAAGCATGCCTCCAGGTTACAGTTTCTCTAATTACCTTGTATCTTGAATTCTTAATTAATTATATTCTGAGACATGAAAAAGTCCCTTTGTGCTCAGAGCCCATCCTCAGCTTTTTCCTGTGCTAGGTGAATTATTTACACAGTAAATCTTATCACTGCATTTCAGTTTTGCCCCTGAAGTTGCTGCCCTTTTGGTCATTTTAATCTCATTCCTCTCAGAGTCAATTTCCTACCATCTAGAACAAGCATTCAGACAGTTAGCCTCCCCACATACCAAGATCTCGTCACCTGTCACTGAATTCCTTTGTGACCTAGTTAAATGACATTCTTTTTTTGGGTGGGGGGGGTGGTCACAGGAATGATACAGCCTTAAAAATCTCTGCCTGGGGCTTCCCTGGTGGCGCAGTGGTTGAGAGTCCGCCTGCCAATGCAGGGGACACGGGTTTGTGTCCCAGTCCGGGAGGATACCACATGCCGCAGAGCGGCTGGGCCCGTGAGCCATGGCCGCTGAGCCTGCGTGTCCGGAGCCTGTGCTCCGCAATGGGAGAGGCCACAACAGTGAGAGGCCCGCGTACCGCAAAAAAAAAAAAAAAAAAAAATCTATGCCTGGAGAAGGAGCTCCTGAAATTGATCAGGGGCTCGACTTCATTAGAAAATAACTGGGTGAGAGAAAGGATGGGCCTCAACACGGATGTGCAGCCGCATCAAGGCCCCGTACCTCTTATCTGTGCAAAACACATTTATTTAAATAAGAGGCTGGATAATGCTCCGAAGAGTTTTCTGGCAAAGCATGACTCCAGAGAACACCAGAGCATTAACTCAAAGGATGTGTCTTTTTTATTAATAGCTTTAATCTTTATGAACTGAACTGTTCCTCTAGCAGCCAGACTAGTTGGGGCTCTTGGAAATGATGAAAGCTGCTTCTATACAGGAGGACCAGGATGAACATTAGGAGAAATCATATGTGGCTACGATTGGAGTGTTTCTTATTTGTCAGACACTGTATGCATTGCATCATTGTCTTCCTGTAACCTGCCCATCTTGCAGATGAAGCAACTGAAGTACATACAGAGTGATTAAGGAACTCACCCAAGTTCACACAGCTGGTATGTATCAGAGTCCAAGTCAAAAGTCCAGCCGTGCTTCCCAGACATTCATGTACATACATACGTATCACCTGGAGAACTTAACATGCAGATTCTGATTCAGTGGGGCTGGGATTCTGTACTTCTAGCAAGCTCCCTGCTGAGGTTGATGCTGCTGGCCCATGGACCACTGTCTGAGAAGCAGGATGGTAGAGCCTAACTCCACAGCCTCTAAAGCAATACATTATAGTTCCTGTCGATGGTCTTTTTTGTTTTCAACTGACAGAATCTCATATGGAAATTCATGTCTTAAGGCTTCCTTTGAGTTTTTCTACATCACACAGATAATCTTCAGGTTCAAGGTTGTGGAATAATGATGGCTCAGACACAGACTGACGTTATGAGAACCTCGGCATTCAAGCTCTGTAGAATCTGTTTACGTTTTTCTTGCCAAAATCTGTCTTGCCTGGACCCTCCTGTTCACATGTACAGCCTGAAAGCCAGGCGTTTAGTGTTCCAGTGAGAATGAGTTCTAGGCGGTTCTGCCAGTCAGCTGTCTGGCCTTCCTCTGTGAGCCCTGCCCTGCACAGGCAGAGAAGAGTGGCACAGGTGACAATATTTATAGAGACTTAATGGGTCATTCCTCATGGTGGCAGCAAGTTGCCGTAGCGGTCCCCAACCTAGGAGCTCCTAAGAATCTACAGCAGCAGTATGGCCTCTGGAACATGGGGCCAGCTCCATGTACTTGGTGGAGAGAGTGAGTTATATGTTGCTACATACTGTGTGTAACTATTGGTGGGATTATTATTTGATGAAACCATTTTGAAAGCAATTAAAGTGGGAGAAACACTCAGACTTAAAAATGGACATATTCTTTGACCAAAAAATTCTGCTTCCAGAATCCATCCTTCAGAAATCCTAACACATGTGTACATTTACATAAGAATGTTTGTGAGAGCCTTGTCTGTAATATCCAAACATTAAAGCAGTCCATCTAGAAGAGCATGATTAACTTATATGTGGAATCTAAAAAGTAAAACCAACGAATGAATATAACAAAATAGAAACACGTTCACAGATATAGAGAAGAAACTAGTTGTTACCAGTGGGGAGAGGGAGGGGGAGAGGGACAAAATAGGTGTGTGGAATTAAGAGATACAAACTACAGGGCTTCCCTGGTGGCACAGTGGTTGAGAGTCCGCCTGCCGATGCAGGGGACGCAGGTTCGTGCCCCGGTCCGGGAAGATCCCACATGCTGCAGAGCGGCTGGGCCCGTGAGCCATGGCCCCTGAGCCTGCACGTCTGGAGCCTGTGCTCCACAACGGGAGAGGTCACAGCAGTGAGAGGCCCGCATACTGCAAAAAAAAAAAAAAAAATGAAGGCTCAACTCTGCCTTCTGGTCTAATGGGGGAGCCAGTGGTCTGCTGGTGTTGGCTTATACTGCTTTTCTAGAGTCCCAGGAATCTGTGTGCCAGTTCACACTACCTTGGTAGTTTGAAACCAGCCATGATACAAGTGTTTCTATTGAAACCCAGCAGGACGCTGTGGGGTTCCTGGGCATGGAAGTCTTTCTGTGTCCCCCGCTTCTTGTTTGTAGGGAATAGGCTTCAGCCTCCATGACCTTCCCTGAGTTCCAAACGGTAGGTTCAAGCAGTTGTTAATTAGGGAAGGGAGGGGATGCAGAGACAAGGGAGAAGCCACCAAGAAACAATAGTGCAGCCTTGGGACAGGATCCTGGTTCTGCCTCAAGGGATACACATAACAGTATCTGCAGAACTCAAAGCCCCAACAAATGGAGGATGTTAACTACTTGATGAAGTATTCTTCATTCCAGAGAGAAGGTCACAGTTTGATAACCTCAGGAGAACCACAGAAGCTCATCAGGAGACCACCTGAGACCAGATTAAAGGACTGCACACCCTGATTCTCATCAGCAACCCCACCCTTGAACCACTGCTATAAAACTCTTCACCAAATTCCCCCGGCTTGGGACACACAGTGTTGAAGGGCATGAGCCCACTGTATCCCCCTTTGCCTGGCAAGCAATAAAACTCTTCTTTTCTACTTCACCCAAAACTCTGTCTCCAAGATTCGATCTGGCACTGGTGCACAGAGGCTGAGTTTTCTGCATCGATACCACGGAAGTTGGCAAATGCAGCAAATTGGTGCACCCTCTCTTTTATCCAGTTCTTAAGCATTTACGTGCCTACCAATACGTGGATGGACAAGTAACCAGAGGATAAAGCACACCTAACTCTGCCCACGGTAAGGATTTCCAGTAAGAAGAGACTGAATGCCTAGCCAGGGGACAGTGGCTCCAGGCTCCAGGATCCTGGTCAGGGGCAGGTAGGTGGAGTTTTGCTGCTGGTGCAGGCAGGGCCAACTCCAGGGGTGGCCCAGGGCCTGAGGAGGGGCCTTTATGCAGCTGGTGCTCAGACAGTGTGGTTCTTACAGCAGGACCTCGCCTTCCCTCACCAAGGCTGGGCAGAGGGTGCCCCTCCCCTTCTGGAGTCCTTCCTGGTCTCAAGCTAACCTCTTGTAATGTCACTTCTTTGAAAGGTCAGTTTGTCCCTCCTCCCCAACTTGTCCTGTATATGTTTTGACTTTCACTTTGTATAAAAAAATTTCTAGAGCTCTGGTCTTTGGAGGAAAACTCAAGTGCTAATTGTGCCCCAAGCTTTTGGATTTATTTATTTATTTTTTTTGAGGGGGGACGAGGCTTGTTGGAAAAAGCTGCCTAGAATGCGTGGGGATGTGTTTACGAATGAGTTCTGCAGAGATGTGGCTCGACGACCCTTATTTGCTCAAATCTCGAGCACTGTTTTCGTTCTAATCAGGAGAAAACCCTACAGGGTGTGTGCCCGGTAAGAAGCTACAGAAAGTTCCAGCACAGTTGCACCAGAGCCAATGGAAATCTTTCTGGAGGTAAGAAGTTTCTGAGAAAACTACCATCCCTACAAATGTAAGTGCCGTGGGAGCAATTAGCTGAAGACAAAAAAAAGGCAACACTTAAAAAGAGTCAACACAATTGCTAATTTCATTTTTTTCTTTTTACTTGAAAACTTGTTTTAACCATCAAATTTTGGCAGTTACAAACCTGTACACTGTTGGGTTTTTTTTTTTTTTTTGGCTGTCTTTTTTTGTTTTTCTTTTATTTTTTAGAAAAAGAACACAAGAGTGAATACTGCCAACAGCATTATATGCACAAAAAAATCTATTTCCGTAAGGGACAAGACCCACTTTAAGTGTTAGCTTTCCCTTTGCATAACGTTTGGTGTGTGATGTATGTGCAAGTTTAGGTGAGTGCACATGTGTGTGAAGAAATGATGTAATTCATTCTGAATCTGAAATGGCATAAGAATCAGGTATTTAGTAACTGAGCAAAACACACTTGTTTTCTAAAATATCAATAAAAGCATTTTCTTGGAAACAGACAGAGTTAAATGAAAATAGTAGAACCAAAGAAAGGTTACAGTACTTTTTGAAATGTTTTCAAAACATCATTTTCAAATGTAAAATGCTTTGTGTGTGTGTGTAGTTACCTCAGAAGTTTGCAGAACAACAGCATGGATGACTTAGAATTATATTCGACCCCCCAAATTAAAGCATCCTGATAGGCATCAAATACAGTATATCTACAAAAGCCTGGAAAATTGAAACCATTATATACAATTTTATAAACATTTTAAACACCAAAACATACATCTTTTACAAACCAGCCTGTTTGTAACAGGTAAATTTACAAGACAATCTCTCTGATACAGTGCTTAAAAAGAACTGCTTCCACTTCCAAACACATTTGAACACATTTGTCACTTCCCAAAATGCAGTATTATGGGCTCATAAAATTGTTAAATAGTAGCAATTCAGGTATTTGCTTGCCAGAAGGGTACTACAGTACATACTAATGGGTCCAAACACGCTCCAAATGACTCTATGATTCTCGAGTGCATTCTAAACACTGGAAGAGACTAATTATGGCCTTTGTGTAATATTACATACTTGTAATTATTGCTTTTTCATTATTACATAAGGAAAGAAAATCTTATTCTTTTCCTGTCTCTTAGCTAGCTGGCTAAATGTTAACTGATGCCAAATCCACACATGGAGACTTTAAACCCCAGAACTATACAACCAGAAGCTTAAAGACATTGTGGATTTCCACCAGAATACTGTGCAGTTGAACATGGCAGGACAAAACCCAACACAAACACAGAACCCGCCTTCTCACAGACCACACAAAATGATGACGCTAAAGAAATGCCTCTTCAAATCTCCACTTCTCATGGTTTGAAGCTAAAAACATAAAACATAAAAGCCTAACCACTTTAGCAATATCTGTGCACTGGGAAGGCAGCCGAGTGGACAGCCCAGACAATTATCTGGGCAACCCATGCAAAATGAACACCAGATCTTCCTGAATTATTTCCCATGAAAGTGCTTTCTGGGTCCTAAGTGATTTATTTTGCTAATGTCTATTCCCCGGCGTTGATTATGTAGACTCAGCGTTAGTGGGGGCAGTGGGCGGGGTGAGGGCGGGAAGTAAACAGGAGTTGGCCAATAGTGTTTTCCTTGCTTTTTTTCCCAGGCTCTGCTAGTGATTCCCTAGGGTGGTTCCAGGTAAGTTCCAGGAATGCATCATCAATTCCCTTTCTAGGTCTTCACCCTGATTGTCTGATAGGGTAAACCTCAGATGCATAGACCTGACCTATTCATATCACTAAGTCTACCTCAGTGGCATTTCATGAACTGGCAGGATATGAGTACATGGAAAGCTGGCGTGGAACGAAACTCAGCAGAAAAATACTCATAGAAGAGAGCAAATAAATTCAACACCTATTTTATTTATCTTTTACAGCCCTATAGCTTCTGCTTACTGTATGACAAACATCACTAGTCCAGCTATCCTCAACCTAATCAGAATGTGTGCAATGCAAGTAAAATGCCTACAATAGGCTATGGAAAATGGCTTCCAGAGGCAGCACATACATGTTAGAAAAATATGTATGGGAAAGATACAAATTGGCTTAAATCTTTCCCCCGTGGTTCAGCACGGTGAATGGGTTAGGAATAAACACCAGGGCGGGGATGGGGGAAAAGGAAGAAAAATAAATGCACCTAGTAGGTAATATAATCAAAGTTTTACTGAATTTGCTGACTGGTCTTAGTTCCATTCTGTAATTATCATCCCATCCTCATTTTAGTAAACATTCATTTGGCGAAAGCAGTTTTGATAGATGTCCAAAGAAATGTGTGAATCCTGTAACTGCACCTTTCCTATGGGGGCTGCAAGGAAACCTAGGATCATGAGGCTTCCAGAAAAATACTCTCCATGAGTTCTCTCTTCTAGTATATTCCAAAGCAGGAATGGTGAGAAATCAGAAGGTCTAGCAGAAGCAGGCCAAGTGGATGGGTTCTAGTTCTTGTTCAGCTACTTACCTTCCTGTGTGAGCTTGGGGAAGTCCCTTCCCCTCTCTGGGTATGTTTATTTTTTTATAAAATAAGGGGATTGGACAAGCAGACCTTAAGGACCCTTCCAGCACTTGAATCAGTGGTCACCCCACCTAGTTCCATCTTGGCCTGACTGCAAACCATTTCAGAATCTACTGGGAAAGCTATCCAAAAAGTGAAAAGATATCACGAGTTTAAAGATAATGAATCGAAGTATGACACAAGGTTATCTGGGATACATTTAGCTATGGAGCTACTCTGCAGAAAATCGGGGAAGATATCCTGAAGAAAGAGGTATTTTATACAGGTCAGAGCCAAGAGTGGGCACAATTTTCATGGGTGATTTCACAACCGCATTAGGGTCTATTTATTCCTTCATTACTGTGTTGGTTAGGCACTCTGCCTGGAGGGGATGCTGTGTAAGCAGGACTGACTCATGGGCATTAATCTCCTTCTAATATTTCCTGGGGGCAAGAAATGAATTGTTGGTTTTACTTTGATTGTTTTTTATGTCATTGCATTATCGAAAGTGTAGCAGCAGTTCTATTCTAGACCATTAGTTCGTCATTTTCTCCATGATTCTTGCAAATGGTTTCTTACATAAGAGAAATATCAAAGACTTTATTCTCCCAAGCAGCCTTAGTGAAATTCATTTATTTCAAGACCACAGTGCAGATAATGCTTCCATGAGTAGGTCTGACTAGGAGATAGGAAGAGGAGAAAAGCTGAGAAACCTGTGAAGTTTATGCATATACTCAGGAAGCTTGGGAATGAAAAGGAGTTTTTTTTTTTTTTTTCTTAACCATGATCTTTCAGAAACACTGACTCCTGCAAAGAAGTGGATTGAACACAACTGAAGCAATTAAAAATATGTCTGAGTGGATGACACACAGAGCAGGACAGTACGGTGGACACACCAATGCCATATGTCATCAGAAACTGTGGACACAGAGATTTGCTCATATGCAGACAGTGCAAATATGCATTTATTTAACCATGGCAGCTGCGCCCGTGGCCACGATCTGATTGAAGCAAAAGAGGAAAGTCACTCAACTCGTCAACTTTAAGCTTCGACTACCGGGTTTTTGTATTTCCAGTGGGCTGATTCTCCTGTCAAATTTGGAAACTCAAGGCTGAAGCCCACAGGTCAGATGAGAGGAGAACCCCAGGTGTAATGAAACTTTACACATTTTTCAAATGAGAGTTTAGTTCTGGAAAATTATAACAAAATACAGTTTTTTTTTTTCCCTAAGAAAGCACAGTTTTGCTTCAAGTTCATATAAATGGCAGTACCAAAATAAAGTTAACTGAACCAGAATAAAATACGGCATTTGGTGTTTCTCTAATATCATCAAGATCAGAGAAATTGGAAGGTTGGCCTCATTGGCAGGATTTTTAACATAGTCTATATCCTAAAACCTTCCCGTCAGCTTTCCTCAAGAG
This sequence comes from Pseudorca crassidens, assembly GCF_039906515.1. NCBI lineage: Eukaryota > Metazoa > Chordata > Mammalia > Artiodactyla > Delphinidae > Pseudorca > Pseudorca crassidens. Next base: position 69,711,459 of record NC_090304.1, on the reverse strand, counting down.
CAGCCTTATTGAGTGCAAGCACATATTTGTACATAGGACCAGAAACACACACTATTATAATTTACACACATGAACTATCTACTTTCTTCTCCTTTTTAAAAAACATAATTGCATTTATAGTGATGATGCTAACAGTTTAAAACAACACGTACCTTTTGTCTGCATTATCAAGAATTGTGATTATCTAGCTGAAAACTTTGAAAGTATTATATTTTCTTTTTTTTCCCTGAATTTGTGAATTCTGCTTAAACCTCTCAATATCTCTCATTCTAGAGAACAATGTACCAAAATATTCCTTTATTTGTCTTTTTATTTCCTGATTCTCAGAACAAAGCCCAATTTCTGCAGCAATGTTAAAATTAAAGTTACAGCCAAGAATATTTACTGGAAAACACAAAGACAGATAATCACATTCTTTCTAATGTTTGCACAACCTACAAAATGGTACCCAAATACCCTCACGTATTCCTCTTCATTGATATCTTTCTCAAAGATCATAAAATCCAACTATATTATATTGGATGCTTAACACAAACAAACAAAAATAACTGAGCATACTAAACATGTTACCCAAACCTAATTTTATAGCTGAAAATTGGGCAGCTTATTAAAAAAAAAAAAAAAAGAGAGTTGATTTGAAAGCCTTCATCCCATTTTCTTATTTATTTAATAATATTTATTCCTCTTTTCTTTTGCCTAAGAGACTAACTTTTCCAACAATCATAACTACTATTTTCATTCCCCCCTCCCCATTGGCTCAAAATTACATGCAACAATGCCTCTTGGCTTGTTGCCAGTTATTAATACTGCAAGGACCGATGCTGTAACACTTTTCCAGGGCACAGTACTGCACAAAGCCATACAGATGGACTGTATAACAAACAATGGGTGAAATTGTTTCCCCCTTTAAAAACTAGGTGCGTCTTGTCGGTCACGAGCGCAGGGACGCACTGCCAGGGTGATGGGTCACCTCTCAGAAACAATTTCTGAACCTTTCCTTTTCAGCCAGCTAGAGTTGAGCTTGCTTGTGACAGTATGGCTCGGGAAGAAGTTCCCAGAAGAAAATACCGCATTTCCCGCTCGCTCAACACAGGACCCTTCGTGGAGATGCGAGCCCAGCCAGTCTCCCTCCGCGTTTCTGTAACAAACCGCGCGCGTCACCCGAGCGCATCCTCTACACTTGGGTCTGGTGCTGGGCCTCCATAAAGGGAATGTGAAGGCTGGCGAGGCTGAGCTCCCCGACGCTCTCATAGTCACTCATGGCTACTTCAGAGTCTTCGAAGCCGCAGCTGGCTGACACATCCGAGGACGAGGTGCCTCTGGAATTGTGCAAGGAGAGAGACACACTGTCTGCTGGGCCCGCTGCTGTCTCTGTGCCCTGGTTCATGCTCACGGCAAAAGTACTGAATTCACAGGTGGCGGGAGGGCCCACCAAATCCGTTTCGTTGGGGAAGGGGTGGGGAGGGAGGTACTGGCTGGGATGGAACTGGGGCCTTCTCCTGCAGTCTGGGCTCAGCGTGCTGGCCAGTGAGACTGGCTGGGAGGGCGGCAGGGCCTCATACTGGTCCGGGAAGTCCTCTGGCAGGGGTGGGGGCAGCTGGTCCTGACTCAAGAACTCCTCTTCGTGGGGGGGTGGGTACTCGCTGTCGATGTCGTAGCCGCCCAGGTAGTAATCGCTCTCCAACTCCCGCGTGCTGCCCTGGTGCGCCGAGCCTCCCTCCTGGTTCTCGTAGTTGGGTACCTCTTCTATGTCCGACAGGCGGGCCCCCGGCATCCAGTCAGAGGTGTCCCAGTGATAGGCTGTGAGAGAGAAGCCGTGTCAGTTAGTTTCCTCCAGAATGGAGCTGGAGTCAGGGCTCAGAAAGGAGCAGGCAAGGAACCTGACATGCAATTCTTAACATCCAGGAGACCCTAAGAAGCCAGGGTCACCCGCATGCTTTTTACAAGGGTCTCTCAGGACCAGCCATGCTCTGGCCCGGGAAGTACAAGGCAATGGCAACTCTGAGGATGACACCTGGTTGCTGCAGCATCTCCCACTCAGCCATGCCGGAAGCGATGGCCAGCGAGGGCGTGCCGAGCAAACAACAGTTCTAGAACCCTCTCTCCTCTTCCTAGCCATAGGCTAAGTGCACATCCAGGCTGGCAACATGCTCGAAGAGGTAGATGCATCAGCCGTCCTGTGGACCACAGGAGGGAGGGAGATGTGCGTGCAAACAAGTGAGTTGCTGGAGCAGGGGAGAGGCTGGGGGAGGGAGGATGCTGGGCTGGGACTTTCACCTCCAGTACCAAGCACACAAGACACCTGGAACATGCAAAATTCAGATCAAAGAAACTCAGAAAAGATGGAAGGAGAGTGACAGGGTAAGAACAAACTCAGCAATTCCAAACGCGTAAGTAACATATTATGCTGGGGGCATGGCAGAATCACCTCGGTTGTAGTTCTGTCCTTGATCCGTGACAGACACTGTTTAAATACAAAGTGAGAAGTAAAACTGACAGTCCAAGTCATGTGAAGAAGGTACAATAGAACATTTTAGAGGATGTAAAAAAATGTTCCTATTTTTCCTTGTTGTTATTTGCGAAACGAAAAGATAAGTCGCATCTGTACCAGGCCCTAATAGTATTAAATCACTAATAAAAGTTACCCGATTGAAATCAGTTCCCATAATATTGTAGTTTTGAATGATTTCTTAAATATCCCCAGCTCACAGTAGGTGCTCAATCAATACATGTTGAATGTAAGAATGAATTTAGTATTAATCTGGATTTCGATTAAGTGGGTACTCTTCTCTCGGAAGGGATTTTATAAAAAGGGTACCTCACATATGAAAAGAACTATGACCTGGATTTTTTTTCGAAATTGTAAAATTCACTCCAATCCAGAGAGAGACGTTCAGCGTCTCATTGAAACTACCTGTACCGCCCCCTCTGCTGCCAACTGATTAAAATCACCTCTAGTTCATAAAATAAATAAGCTACAAAGCTATATTGTACAGCACAGGAAATATAGACAATATTTTACAATAACTATAAATAGAGTATAACCTTCAAATATTGTGAATCGCTACATTGTACACGTGAAACTTATATAACATTGTACTATACTATACTTCAATAAAAAAAAAGTCACCCCTAGTTCAAAGTAACAAGGAAGTGATATATCCAAAAGGTTAACTCTGCACAAAGAAATGCTATGGAAGAAAACAGTAAATACCTTCATTCTCTATAGTGTCAACTACATTGTTGACAAGCTGAATGACAGTCACTATGGATGCTTGTGGCCAGGAAAAGAAGACAGGAGGGAGGAGAAGGACAGCTTCAGGTTAGTTATGTATTTTAAACATACATTCACTTGTCTTAACAACAACAATGGTAACAACAAAGGCACGGCATGCAAACACCCAAAGCTTCCCATAGCCCATCCATTGGACTCCAGCGGGCACTTTCATCCCCCTGGCTTCTCGGAGGAAGGGAAACAGCAACAAATCCGGGGCCAGTCCTCCTGAAAGGCACGATCGGCAGGAATTGCTGGGTCATAAATTCACACCTCGTGGCCCAGTGAAATCAATCTAGGAAGGCAAAGGCCATAAGCTTATGCTAATTTCTCATTAGTGACTCCCAAAGGCTCCAAGGAAGACCTCACTATTCCCAGGGATAATTACTTGCTGGTCAGCCATGCTGCTCTGAGCCAAATGCCAGTGATGAAGGATAACCTTTGCAGCACTGATGGTTTCACACTCACATGACGTCACCGATAGCCTAGAATGACCCGAGGCCCAGATCCCACCCGTAAAGTGTAGATGAGAGTCAGCATTTGGCCTCTGAAATAGAAACTGGGAAGGAGATTTCTGTGCTCATATGGGTTGCCTGAGCACCTGATACCAGTAGCTTCTGGAGAGGTGATCAGGGACTTTAGGAAGCCTGCTTTAGTCAGGACCAACCTAGAATGCTAAGCTTGAAAGCCCAAGTGTGTGATGAAGAAGAGCCTGTGAGAATAGTCAACCAGGCATCATCGCTGGAGCTGCTGCCTGGAGTTTGGAAACACTACGTTCTTAGCTGCTTCTACATAAAATGCAAACCAGCGACAACTTTTCTTCTGGCTGGGGATGAAGAAGGGAGTAAACACCAAGGTAAAGAAATCTGGAGGCCTGCCTCTGACCTTCTGAGTTTGCTCAGAAGAAATCCACTGTTACATGGTTTGTTACCCCAATGGTCAGATACACTGAGGTTTCCGCACCTCTCAGGAGTGCCAGGGATTTGGGATGGAGGTGGAAGAGATTTGGGGCTGGTGATGGGGCTAGTAGACTATTTGACTTCCATGACTGCTTCTATGGCCTCGGGGCTCCTTTGTTCCTGTCTTTACCTGGGGCGGGCCGGGGGCGGGTGGTGGTTGGCAAAGACTATGTCATTTTCATTTTGTTCTTCGGGCTACAAAATGCCCAGCACAGGATTCAATATTCAGGAGAAACTCAGCAAGGGTTTATGGGGTGAATGATTACATAAATTATAAATATCCAATTTGGCCAACTGTTGATAAATGGGAAAGTAGCATAAGGTATAGACTAAGGTAAGCCTGCCTGTCACTGTCAATGACTACTTGAAATTATTCTTTGTTCACCACCATGTGGTAAATTCTCACTGTTTTATGACTATTTCTGCACCCTTTCCCTGCCCTGGGGAGACCAACCCATCCTCCAAAGCTGATTCCTCAAGCTCAGAAAACCCAGTCCTTCATTAACGCCCTCTCCATAAACATGGGTTCACAGGAGGTAGAGGCTGCAGCTTTGGGGTGTCAGTGAGGTTCATGTACCACATGGAATCGTATGCAACATTTTGGGGGTATGTGCATTTTTCTAAGGAGCTGATCCATCGTATCTAAGATAAGATTCTCCAAAGGCCCATGACCTCAAATGATTGAAGAAGAATGAAGATACTACCTCTCTGGGAAGGAGGTTCTACGAGAAGGAGGTCTTGCCTCTGAACTAATTTCTAATGATGGGGAGGTTGGGTGGATAGTGAAGTGTGAAGAGATCATCATGAGCTAGAATAAAAAAGGAAACAAATCACACTTTGCTAGAGAGTATCCTTTGGGATGGGGTAGTTCCATCATGTACTAAGTCAAAGAGGACGCATTACTGGAGGTCTGCGGGAACCTCCTCTACTTCTGTGCCTGCTCCCAGCTGCGGCTCAATGAGTGCTTGCTTTTTCAGCGGACACGCAACAGTGGAGCCCAGCGAGAGCTGTGAGCATAAGCAAAAGCCCACGCTTGGGCCAGGAAACAGGATGGGTCCCAACACCTTCCTCTCAACCAGTGATTGCCAGCACAGGAAACAGAGCCCACCGGGAGGGACAAATTCCATGACTTCTTACCATTGTCGTCACCAGAATCTGACTGGAAGGAGCTCAGGGACTGAACTTCTGAGTTGCTGCCTTTATTACTGCCTGCAAAGCAGGTCACTTCTCCTGGGTCATCAACCACTTTGTCTTCGTGGACAGCCAGAGAGAAAGCAGAAATGACACTGGTTACCTTGTGCATATTTCCAGCCCCGCCCCCTGCCAGAGTTCACTTCTTGGGGCACTTTCATTTGCTTAGAGAAAATAATTTAGTGCACAATAGAAAACTGACTGTACCATCAGGGGCAAAGATCTGTCAATCAAGAAATTTACATTATGGATTCGAAACCCTTAACCTGTGGTAAATGAGCTTCCAAATAGCTGACAGCCGAAAGTCGCTGTTCCATCCTCAAAGGGAAGCGACTAAGTGAAGAGGAAAGCTAGGATGAAGTGGCTGGGCTGCTCTTTGCCATTCAGAGTTAATTTAGATCATTTACATGAACTGATGTGGTGTCAACACCAGGTTAAATGAGATTACTTTTAAAATAGGAGTATAAATATTTTATAGGCAAGAATGCCATTACACTAATCCGAACTTCCCTCTCTGGGGAGCGAGTGGAGTTCTCAGCTTTGCCTTCTAGAGGGCAGCGCCACATCATTTTTGGGAATGACAGCATTCGGCACTCCGGAGGACAGCAGTCAGCGGTGTGGATGTGCTCTTAGCCACACACTTCTCCTTCTTTGCCATACAAAGAGAGCCTGCACACACACACACACACACACACACACACACACACACACACACACACTCTCTCTCTCTCTCTCTCTCTCTCTCTCTCTCTCTCTCTCTCTCTCTCTCTCTCTCTCTCCAGGGCTACTTATTTGATGGACTAAAAGAAGCAATAAAAACCCATATCTTGAAGTTGTCAAGTGAAAAATGAATTAGTCACCCAGAGACTGTCTCGCCAGCTAACTCTGCCTTGCTTAACAAAGGGGGAAATGTAGTCGATAAAAGCTCAACAATACTTTGGGGGGACATGTGAGTTTTGGCCTGAGGTGGATTCTGGAAATAAAGCTGTCACATTCTGAAGTGGGTGGAGGGAACTGATCACCAGGAAAATCATCACGGAATGTGACGGTATGAAGAGACGGGGACTCGTGATTAAGGGAACAGTTGTTCTTCATGACTAGAGAAATCGCTGTTTCTTCCACAAAACGTGCAGGCACTGCAGCTCTGCATCTGCCATCAGATGCTGAAGCTGCAGCCAAACGATGAGTTGGATGAGCAACCGATACAAGTGGACAGAGATGCCAGGGAGATATTCACCTCCCAACAGCCATGTGGCAGAAAACATGTGCCTTGGAAGAGCACAAGGTGGGCACCAGGCTTAGCCCTGAACACAAGGAAGGAAATGCCAAATGATCCACCCTGGTGAGTATAGTGCTGTGCACAAAACTCCTTTCTCCACTCTTCCATTTATTCAAAATCTTCACTGCTAAAAGAAAGGAGGCTTTCCACTAACCAGGGGATTGGCAAGGCTGCAGTAAAGTCTAACTCTACCACTAATTCGAGAGGGAATATATTTATGGTTAAAATCCAAGGGGAAGGACTTGAAGTATAAGTGTGTCTACTCAAAGGTGGAGTCAGCAGAGAGCATAGTTGGAGTGGTACTAGAATAGAGGCTGTCCTCCATCATCAGGAGACTCTCCCTCTCCTGTCCCTCTCCCACTTCCCTGGTAAAGCTCCCAAGAGCGGTCTGGGTGAAAGCACAGGCTTTGGACCCTGATGCACCAGATGCCAATCCTCACCCCTCCCTTTCCTAGTTACTGCTCTAAAGTAAGTCATTTCACTTATCCACTCCTCCAATTGGTCCCATGTGGGGCACCTGTGGGGATTTAAGGAGACGATCCAGCACACGGCAGTGGTGGTTTTTCATGTTCATCTGCTGCCTCTGTTTTCTCACCAAATCTCTTCGTCCTTAACCCTTGCATGCTGAACTCTGTCTTGAGGACTCATTGGGACACTCTTGAGATCACTAAGAAACTTCTAGGTGTCAAGTGCAGTATTTTGTTAAGACTGTGTCTTCCTGGATGGTTTTACGGTGCTCAACCCTGCTGACCTTATTGCTGACCTTATTGGCTTCTGCTTGGCTGCCCTTTCTGCTTTCCTTGCCCTCTTTCTGTTGACATGTGTTTGTTTCCCTTCCTGGTCCCAACTCCCTGCCCACCTCCCACATGTAGGCATCTCCAAGATCCTTTCTGAGGCCCAGATGGACCATCCTCTCTCTGTTCCTGCTCCCTCGGTGAGCTCACACTCTCAGAGATTCAATCATTTTTCATGTAGCTGGTGTCCAAACTTTCACCTCTGGCTGCCTTCCTCCTAAACAACAGAGCCAGACACCCTCAGGTAACCCCTCACGTGTCCCCTGCACTGACTGAGCTGCTTCCTCTTCCCATTAGGCCCTCTCCAATAGTTTCCTACTCAAATCTTACTCATGCTTAAAGACACCAGTAGGAATGCCCCCTTCCTTCATGGAGATGCCCTGTATCTCCTTGGGTCCATGTGCTTTCTATCTCCATTTGAAACCAGCCTCCCCCCTCCCCCCTTTACCCCGACATACATCATAGTACTGTAATCCTAGCCTTTGGAAACTCCTGCTACCCAGGGTGTCACTGCTACTCAAATATAAAGCCATTAGGCCTGATGAAAAGTCGTAGGATACAACGGAGCTTGCCTTAGTTTCTCATTCTGACTGATGTTAGGACAGAGAAAACAATCACCACCTCTCCCCAGGTGTTCATATAGGACAACAAACTGGTCTCTGCTCCCTTCCCTCTTTGGTTCTATTTAGTCTCTTCTCCATGGATCAGTCAGAGCCATCTTTAAAAAATGTAAATTAGATCAAGCTACTTACCTGATTAAAAACTGCATTAGGGTTGCTGTTAAAATGTATCCACTCTCCCCACCGCTCACCAAGCTCCAATTACGTTGACCTTGTCTATGTTCTTCGATATACTAAAGTCTTTCCCACCCCAGGGCCTTTGCACTTGTGGCTCTTCTCTTTGCCTAGAATTCTGCTGTATGAGGCCAAAAGGAGAGGGAAACACTAGCATCTGGCCTGGACCACTTTTCCTGCTTGTGGTTCACCTTCTTGTTTCCTGAACCCTGCATTCCAGCCAAACAGATGGACTTGCTTTTCTTCTGATCATGTGGGTGCCTCTATGTGGTGGAACACCCTCCTTTTCCTGGACCTTTGATCCACCATGGTCCAACTCAAATGTCCCTCTGCTCCCCTCAAGTCTTCACCCTAAGACTAGAAATACTCTCTTCTGACCTTCCATAGCACACTTCCTGTACATCACATAAGTGGCTACGCTGCTTGTTTTATTGCCAATGGTGTGCTATTGTGAGAAGAGCATGGGTTCTACCTAAATGGGAAAAGAATTTGAAAAAAATAGATACATGTATATGTATAACTGAATCACTTTGCTGTACACCTGAAAGTATCACAACATCGTTAATCAACTATACTCCAATATAAAATAAAACGTTTTTTTAATTAAAAAAAAAAGAAGAGCATGGGTTTTAGAGGCTGGCAGCCCTGTATTGGAGTACCAGCTTCCTCTTACTAGCTGTGTGATATTGTGCACATTATGTATGTTCTCTGAGCCTCATTTTCCCCATCTGTAAATGGGGATAAGAACCAGGGCAATATTTCAGGGCTGGTGTGAACGTTCAGGGTCAGAACATGTCCTACTGTGAGCTCTGTGCCTCCGGGGCGCTCTCCCTTCCCGAATTTCCTTCCAGTAAACACGAGCGGAAGAAATAATGATGCATTACTACTTCCGACTCACTTTCAGTTCCGGCATCCCAGCCATTCTTCCGGATGGAATCGCAGTCAGAACGGCAGGGGGACACGGCAGGGAGGTTGGGGGCCACACTGCACACGACCACACCCCGCCTGGCCGTCAGGATGCGCGGTGACTCGGGGTGAAATGTAGTCATCTCCTGGTGCTCGCCGCCCAGCCCATCCACGATCTTGTCCAGGTTGCTCCTGGAGTCGCTCTGGAAGCACGGGGTGTAGGCCATGGGGCGCACGGGGACCTGCGGGGGCCCCACCTCCTGGTAGACGTTGCGGCTGTCCCCGCCGCCCCGCAGGTTCCGGAATGGAATGCCGTTGCTCTTGTTGAGCAGGGCGGCCGTAGCAGGGTCCTGCACCAGTGTGATGTTGTTGCGGGAGTAGTTCTTGCGGAAGACCTTCTTGCGGAAGAAGATGAAGAGGATGACGAGGACGAAGATGACGCAGAGGACCACGGCGATGCCGATAAGCTCCTCCTTCCCCACGTAGGAGTGGCCGGCCTGGATGTTGGGTACCACGACGGGGCGCAGGCCGCAGTACTGCCCCACGTAGCCTGGTGTGCAGTTGCAGAGGAAGGAGCCAAACACGTTCACGCAGGCGCCGCCGTTCTCACACTCCTCCCGCTCGCACTCGTTGACGTCCTCCTCGCACCTTCGCGACAGAACACACAAAAGCCCCCCTCAAACATCAGGACCTGCGGACGTTCCATGTTAAACCGACATCTTTAAAGGAGAAAAAGCGGACTTCCCTGGTGGCACAGTGGTTGAGAGTCCGCCTGCTGATGCAGCGGATACGGGTTCGTGCTCCGGTCCGGGCAGATTCCCACTTGCCGCGGAGCGGCTGGGCCCGTGAGCCATGGCCGCTGAGCCTGCGCGTCCAGAGCCTGTGCTTTGCAACGGCAGAGGCCGCAACAGTGCCGCGTACAGCAAAAAAAAAAAAAAAAAGAAAGAAAAAGTACCTAAAGGGTACCTGAAGCAAGACAAAAATGATGTGATGCAGTGTATATGGGAGGTGGGTGAGCATTTATGCGCCCCCCGTAGACCCCGGTGATCATCATGCATTAAAGGATTTCTCCCAATGCAGTCTCTCCCACATTCTGACCCTAGCGGGTCGGAGGAAGGAAACGGCTGCCATGGGAGAGAAGAGAAGGAGCAGAAAAAGAAACCACAGATGCTGTTGAAGACGTACTGGCCTCCAAAATGCTCAGGGCCAGATGCATCTCAGAATGTAAAATTTTGCAATTTTAGAAATGACATACAGTACATATCTTTCATATTATGTAGAATACCCACCCCATCCCAGGAACTGGTGCTGACATAGGGCCCATAACCAAATATGCCAGTGTTTCTACAGTAAAACATATGGATATTCACAATAAATGAGGGAAATAAAGACTAGAAGTAGCCTCAGAATGGGTTTGGCTGACTTCGCCACGAATTTATCCTCAGTCCTTTTAGTTCTCAGAGCTTCTGGTATTGTAGAGCGACACTTAAAGAGCTGTGAAGCTAGACACCCTATAATAGAGTTTCCAGGGAGGAGAAAGTTTTTGGTTTTGACATTTCTCTCTAATAGATACAGTCATGTTTGGTCTCTCTGGGAAGCAGGGGTAATAGGGCGTATGTAGGCAGTGGGTGGAGGGCTACATAGCATTGTATCTTCTGGATTCTATGCTTACGTTAAAGGCTAAGGCTAACGCAGATTATCAGGAAAAATGATTAAAGCATTCTAACGAAAAATAAATCCATTTTATTCTCTTTAAAGCAATCCGTGACTTGTTTTGAGTATAATTATAAGGCAAACATGTAAGTCTTACTCTTTCTTAGTTTAACATTATTTAAGAACACAGATCTTTCTTCTTCCCTGTCCTCTACTTCCCTAGTTATTCTGATATGTTCATTTTAAAAGGCCCGATCACTTCTATTTTTGGTAATCCACCTTTTAAAAGGTAGTCAAATGTCCCTAATTTGAACAGATTGAGGCCAGGTCAGCTGGAAATTAGTCAGAATCACAGAGTATTTAAAAATAAATGCAGCTTTATTACTTTAAATTACATCCAACAATTCAAAGTCAGCTAAGTATTTCCTGGTAAAGTCCTCGGGAGATTTACTTTAATGAATACGTAAGACTGATCTGTAATTAGAATATCACTTTGCTTGAGATTACGTATACATATATATATATACTTCTAAAACCATCAAGGATAGTTGAAAGCGTTGTTTTACTAAGAACTTAAAACATTCCCTTTCCATTCGGCTCACACTTTAATTTCCCTCTTCCTTGGGGGAAAAAAAGATTTGCAAAGGAAACGTAAGTTTTCAGTTTCTCAGAATGATCATAAAATGCTAGAAAGTAGAGCCCAGTTTATGAGTTCTGGGGAAATGGATAGTATATCTGCCTCAGAGCTATACTGGAAATATTAGGGGTCAGAGAAGACTTTCCTTAAAAGGATTGTTTTCCTGATTACAGAACACATAGTAATTGTATAAATTTTTGAAAATATAGAGAAGTATAAAGTAAAAATATAATTAACCCATAACTCCACTACCCAGAGATAATCCCTGATAACATTTTAGTCATTTGTAAGCACGCTTTATATTCAGATATTAACCCTTTGCCCATCCTATTAGTGGTGAATATTTTATGCGAGTTAGGTGTTTTTTTGTTGTTGTTTTTTGCTTTAATATTTATTTATTTGGCTGCGCCGGGTCTTAGTTGCAGCACGTGGGATCTTAATCGCCGGTGCGGGGTCTTTAGTTGCAGCGTGCAGGATCTTTTTTAGTTGTGGCATGCGGGATCTAGTTCCCTGACCAGGGATTGAACCCGGGCCCCCTGGATTGGGAACGTGGAGTCTTAACCGCTGGGCCACCAGGGAAGTCCCAATCCCAGTTAGTTTTTTACTGTTTGGTTTTCTTAGCAACAAGAAGCAGCGTAGAGAAAGACTAATTGCACAATCTCACTTACGTGACTCCAGTGAGCCCAGCTTTGCAACTGCAGATGAAAGTGTTTCCTATGGGGTCACAGGAGCCTCCATTCCGGCAGGGGTTTGGGAAGCAGGCTGTGATCTCCGATTCACAGTTTCTCCCGGTGAACTGGGAGAGACAGGTACACTGATAACCTGGAGAAACAGAGGAACTCATGAGCCATGGATGCCACTGGTAATGCTCAGAGTGCACGGACTCGGCCAGACATGGCCTAATTCCTCTGAATCAAATCTTAGGCAGGGCCCAAATTCCCAAGATGATTAGCAAATTGGTTATTTTGAACTTGGAACCCATCTTGCCACAAAAATGCCAAGTAATGGTTTGGAGCTTGTGCTAGTCCACAAAAATTCACCTAATTAACCACATACATGAATGCTAGTGAGAATGGTAAGCGACACCCAGGGAACAGATCCCAAAAACAGAAACCAGGATGGGGCAGAAGATGCTTTCCCCACCAGGCTGCTACTGTAAAAGGTAGGATGTCTCCATGAAGGAGTTTATCGTAGGTTCCATACTCATTTCATTAGAACTCATTCTACAGTAGCTTCCTGAGAAGGGGTTTATAAGAAGTCAATGTTGTGAGACCTTGCACATGTTTTTACTCCACCCTTACACTTCTTTGATAATTATGTATGGAATTCTAAGCAATTCCCTCTATGTTACTTTTGAGAAATCCAAAGTTGTTTTGGTTCCTGAAGTTTGTGTGTGACCTAGTTTCCTTTTGTCGCTAACAGTTTGGAGGGGCTTCTCCTGTCCCCAACAATTTTCTGAGCTTTCACAATGATGTACACTTAACTTGAACCAGTACTGGGCTCTCACAATCTGGAAACTGTGAAACTTTCTTTATTGCATTGATGATTTCCTTTGTTTTCTCTATTCTGTTTTTATGGAAGTTTTATGGTTTGGATCTTAGATTATTTGGATCTTCCTTTAATTTTATCTTTCTCTCATGTTACACTTCTGTGGGGTTTTGCTTTACTTTCCGAGAGAGTTTCTCATCTTTTGAAACTTTTATTGAGATTTTCATTTATGTTATCATAAATAGTTTCTTCCAAGTTGCTTTTCTCTGTTTCTGTGATTTGGTCTCTGTGAAGGTAGATTTTATGTATCAAGCTGATTAGGCTACGGTGCCCAGTTATTGGTCAAACACTAGTCTAGATGTTGCTGTGAGGGTATTTGTGGATGTGATTAACGTTTATAATCAGTTGACTTTAAGTAAAGCAGATTACCCTACATAATGTGGGTGGATTTTATCCATTCAAAAGAAGGCCTTAAGAAGAAGGAATGCTGCCTCAAGACTGCAACACAGAAATCTTGGCTGAATTTCCAGATACGAGGATTTCAAAGTAAAGACTGAAAAATCTACTCTTCATGAATTTCCAGCCTGCTGTCCTGCCCTATAAATTTCAGACTTGCTAGCCCCACAATCTTGTGAACAAATTTCTTAAAAATCAATCAATCAATCAATCAGTCAGTCTATCTCTCTCTCTACCTACCTATCTATAATGTACCTATCTACCTTTCCATCAATCATCTATCTATCTGTCTATCTATCGTATTGTTTCTGTGTCCCTGGAGAACCTTAATACAGTCCATCTCTTCCACATGAGAGGATTTCCTTTTTCTGGTAATCCTGGCTTATCAGCTCATATTGAAGAGTGGGGTCGAAGAAAACTAGAAATCGAAATCTGATAGGAAGCTCTAAGCACATCAGTGGAGCTTGTCAACAATACTGTGTCAGTACCCTTGGGTTGCTCAAGGTTGGTTAATTTCCACATTAATGGCTCTATCATCTGCCCAGAGGGAGGGTAAAGGCTGGTTTCTAATGTTTGGGGGAGTGGGTGGTAGTAGAGGAAGAGTATTTGTGGGTCTCAGCATCCAACAAGCACATCCTATTTACTTTGGTTTGCAAATAACCATCCCCACTCTTATTTGAAGGGCTCTTGGGCTAACCTCTGCTCCCCAAGTGGTCAGTGACTGATGCTGGGATATTGTAGATTGATCTCTATAGGTATAAGATAGCTAATAATCTATAGATTGAAATACAGCATGCTCTCATGGACGTTTTACTGAATCGCCACTCCAGAGAACTCTCACATACAGGAGGACATTATGACTGTGTGTGGGTGTTCATAGGTTTGGAGAGAGAAGGACTCATATTCAGGAGGCAAGTGGAAGAGGCAAGAGAGAAATCTTTACACTCCTAAGAGGAAGGAACTGGGTAGCCCCAGCCTTCCTGGCACTAAGAACCCAGAGGGCCAGAGGTTGAGGCTCTGAGAGAGAGACATAATACTCTTGAATGCAACACCAATGAAATACCAGGGAACTAATATATAAGGAAAGACCACTGTTGATGCAAACTGTGTCCAGAGATGGGCGGCCTGAAGTCTATGGCCAGGATCCAATAGTCTGGGGTCTGCTTGCTTCAACTTATGCTGCTGACTTGGGGTAATTTTTTTTCCAATTTGGGCAGTTGCTCACCTAAATGGAAGTGGGGATTGCTGAAAGCAGTTGGAACTGGGAAAAATGCTTCTTTTTGTCACCTGGCTAGTCTTTGGTGAGGATGGCATGACATTTAGAGGGAGAGTGACTTGTGAGAATGAATTCAATTCCTTTTAAGACTAAAGGGCGGGGCGGAACAACCACAGTAGGGAATCTGCAAAGCAGGGCAGTGATGAGTAGGGAGGGCAGTCAGGAGGGGGAACGTAAGGCAAGGTGGGTCAGCTCAGGTACAGTTCCTCCTTCTCCAGCTCCTATTTGACAAGCCCTGGCCTTTTCTCAAATAAAACCATAGCGGCAGTAGTAGGGGGCCAGGGAGGGGCAAGGAGGAACTGTCTGGAAATAAGGGACATTTGAATCACTATTATGGAAACTGGATTCTAACGAGGGTCATGGGTTTGATTATTTTGATTGGGTGTCTTTCTGCCTTGGAAAATCAGAATTTAAAATGAGGCACTCCCCTTGGGGCTTCCCTGGTGGCGCAGTGGTTGAGAGTCCGCCTGTGGTTCGTGCCCCGGTCTGGGAGGATCCTACCTGCCGCGGAGCGGCTGGGCCCGTGAGCCATGGCCGCTGAGCCTGCGCGTCCAGAGCCTGTGCTCCGCGACGGGAGAGGCCACAGCAGTGAGAGGCCCGCATATCGCAAAAAAAACAAAAAACGAGGCACTCCCTCTAGTGCACTGTTTTACTCTCACACATTTCCTTCTGCATTTTGTCATTTTCATTATCTTCTGTGGGATATCCAGAGCTACTTGATGCAGCCATCAGCCTGACTGATTAACCTATTCACTGAGTGTCTAAGCCATCGGCAGCGGTGTGCTGGAGCCAGCTCATCTAGGGTGGAGGGTACTGAATTTTAAGTATTCAAGAATTGGGCAGACAGTTACTAAACCACTGGTAGCCTGATGCCAGCAAGGCTGGGAATATTTACACCACAGAAATCAGCAAACACGGCAGATCAAGGCTTTTGTTTTTAGAGACTTGGTTTTCCAGCACACCCCTGAAATAGGGACTGGGGATACAAAGCCAGAAAAACACCATCGACGAGCACAGAGCACTACTAACTTTGCACGAGGCAGAAGCCCTGTTCTACCTCTGAGAAAACTAGCTGTCCATTTTGAAGAAGATGATGATGGTGGTAGCTAACATTTAGTGACATTTATTATGGACCAAGAACAGTTCTAAGCACTTTACATGTATTAACTCATTTAAATCTTAAAACAAGGCTTCAATGAAGGTACTATTATTATTCCAATTTTATAGATGAGGAAACCAGGGTACAGAGAAGTAGAGTACTTATTTGCAGTCATGAAACTAGTGTAGACTTGAACCCCTGTAGTCTGGCTCCAGAGTCCTGAGTTGTTCAGTATTATCCTGAATTGTAAGTTTAACAATCATACTTTATTACACTCTCTATCTGGATTTCTCTGTTTATTAAAAAGAGAAGCAAACTTTCTAGAATCTGTTCTCGTGATGTCAAACCCATGGGACAAGGGAGGCAGAGACCCTTTTGAAGAAATCTTGCCTAAAAGCAAGAAAAAACTTTAAATTTGGAGGGATTTTTATGTCAACATGATGAAAGGGAAAAGCAATTGGATTTAAAAAAGTGGTCAGATTTTCTTTTTTAATGAAAGAAAAGTTATATTTGCTATTTAGCCTTTGTGAAAGAGGCTTGTTGATAAAATTAACCTGTTCTAATGAAGCATTATTTATGATCTCATTATCCTGGCCTGGGCCTTATTATTAATAATTTTTAAAATGTCAACAAGTCTGCCATAATGATATTAAGTGATGTAACGTCTAAAATCACTTTGTCATTCTATGAAGGATCACAATAATCCCATGAAAGGTAAATAAGAGGCCCCATTAACATCCCTACTCTATGGGGGTGCTGGAGAGAATAGTGGCTTAGTTCAACTATGTATAGCTAGTAAATGATCAGTTTGAACTTGAATCCAGGCTTTCAGATTCTCAAATCTTTCTACAAGACTGTATTGGCATTGGAATTTGTCAGTAAGCCAGAACTCACAACTTACTAGGAATCAGGAGGGGCTTGTAGTTACTCCCCACAACTCTCCAGGGAGCCAATGAGATGCAGTGAGACGGACAGCATCAGACATCCTTCTGGGAGCCAAATAATCATCAAATAATAAAGCTAATAGCATAATAAAGCTTCTGCTCTCCCAAAGCATTACCATATGTTGATATAAAACACAAATAGAGGGAACAGAATTCCCAAAGATAGGCAGGCATTATTTGATCACAAATAATATTTTAACACTTTTGTGAATGTAAAAGAAAAATAAAATTCAGTGGATAATCTCAAAGTCTTATTAGAAAGAGTAGATTTTTTGTCTTGGGTTGGGGGAGAATGTCAAATAAGTAAACTATCACCAAGAACAGCAGCTTATTATGCGCTAGGAAAAATGCTAAGAACTTTCCATGCATTATCTCACTTAATACTTGACAACAACCCTCTGCTGAGAGTACTATTATTTTACCAAAGGGGAACTGAGGCTTACATAAGATTGTTTGCCCAAAGTTACACAGTCAGTAAGTGGCAGATGCTACTTCGTACCAGTTTCCAGATGTAAAAAAGATAACTGTCACACTAGCACTGAAATACCTATTAAAAACAAACAAAAACAATGCCATAGCTTCTCTCCTCTCAAATCCTTGTGAAATGAAAAGTGTATTTTATTTTATCTAAAAAATTTTTTAACATCTTTATTGGAGTATAATTGCTGTACAATGCCGTGTTAATTTCTGCTTTATAACAAAGTGAATCAGCTATACGTATACATATACTCCCACAACTCCTCCCTCTTGCGTCTCCCTCCCACCCTCCCTATCCCACCCCTCTAGGTGGACACAAAGCACGGAGCTGATCTCCCTGTGCTATGTGGCTGCTTCCCACTAGCTATCTATTTTACATTTGGGAGTGTATATATGTCCATGCCACTCTCTCACTTCGTCCCAGCTTACCCTTCCCCCTCCCCGTGTCCTCAAGTCCATTCTCTATGTCTGCGTCTTTATTCCTGTCCTGCCTCTAGGTTCTTCAGAACCAACTTTTTTTTTTTTAGATTCCATATATATATGTGTTAGCATATGGTATTTGTTTTCCTCTTTCTGACTTACTTCACTCTGTATGACAGACTCTAGGTCCATCCACCTCACTACAAATAACTCAATTTCGTTTCTTTTGATGGCTGAGTAATATTCCATTGTATACATGTGCCACATCGAGAAGTGTATTTTAAAGCCTTGCCTCAAAGCTGTGCTCTTGTTTACAATCCTTCTAGTTACAGCCGATACAGATGGTTTTGAAATCTGCACCCAGATGAATTTAAAATGCCCCCTCCTTTCCTTGCTCAAAGAAGAACATTGCAAAACCTATGAAACGCAAAAACAGAAGTGGTTTGAGCAATTATAGAATGAATTTGGGCTGTGTAGGCAAATAATCAAGATAATTCCTATCTTACTCCTTTGACTTTAAGTCATTTTCCGACCTGATTCACCCAAGTAATAGCGTCCACCTTCGGCCCTGTTCACCTGGGGTAGGTGAACATCATTCTGATCCAGTTTGGCTGCCTCGATAAGGAAACATCTACCTTCCGCACGAAGGTGGAAGTAATGACAGATGTGCAACTAGCACTTGGGATCTGAAGTCAGCGTCAACCACTATGCTGCTGAATTACGACTGCATTTAGACACTCCAGGAACTTTACAGTTTGGGGAGGCAGCTGTGATGTGGTGGGTCCGTCTAAGTTCTGGCTGCTCCTCACCAGCTGGGTGTGATCATGGCCGAGCCGCCTGACCTCTAGGGACCTCCCTGTTTTTATCTGATAATTAAGCCTCACTAATACCCACTTCATAGGGGATAATAAGGTTTCTGGATTCATCAACCACAATGCAGCCCACAAACATTAGGTGCTTTATTGTTGTAATTACTGTAATTACTATGGATTCTGAAATCAGCTTCATTTCTGGGTTGCTCATAAAGCAAACAAAAGAAAGCCATGGGAGTTTTTTCACTCTGACTTTTAGGCTGAATATTGGGAAATACTGAAAATTCTAGTCCACGTGAATCTCAATGAGTTTGAGAAAACTGGTGGCCACGTTATCACGTGAGATGCTAATCATAAGTGGAGTGAGCTTAGCTGAGGACTATGGCCTCTGTCATTACTTCACCCTCTCAACTTGTAGTCACTCTGACCTTTCTCTTTCCCTAAGCAGGGTCCATGCAATACCTTTAGACCTTGTAAGATGAAAACCTTTGCAGGTGAGACCTCTAATTTCCCCTAGGAAAGCTGGTTCACATTTCACATATTGTATATTGGGCTGAACCTCTAATACTTTCCTTGAGGACCTGGAAACATTTAATGTGTTAACATTAAGCACAAAGTAAATTTTCACCTTCTGGCATGTTCTTTTGTGTCTGCACATAACCTGGCTGCTTTAGGGTTTTTCTATTAATATCAATATTATATTATTAATGCTGTTACCATGAGGCTTTTCTAAAGTACCCCCCAAAATTACCTCAGTATTTAGAAGAAAGTCACCCAGAAAAAAAAACTTTTTCCCCATTAGCTGCAAAGCTCAGTCAAATTTGTCCATAGTATATTATCTGGGAGCCTGGCTTTTCCTTTCTCTGTCCCCCTGTGCTCAGTGGGCCAGTGGGCTGAGCACATACAGGGAACCTCTCTAATTCCCTTAAGCCAGCTGTGAAGGGTGGGAGGCCACATAACTGGATCCACTGGTCACAGAGACAGCAACACAGAGAATTTAACACAGAGCTCGACACAAATCAGTCACTTCATTAAAGTCTGATAGACTGAATTAATCTAGACACTTACAAGTTAGGGGCCCAAAATACTCAGCAAAATGATGTGCTACTCAAAGTAGCACAGGTCACTCTGTAGCTGAAGATGCTTCTATGCCCAACTATTAACAAAATCTGGGAACTTGTTGTTTTATGCACCTCGCTTAGAGGGAGTAGGTATGCACTATTACTTTTATCTTTGAAAGGGGGCTCAGGTGACCCCAAACTTCTGACTGTCTGGGGAACAAAGTTCAATCTTTACACTAAATCAATTATTAAAAATGCAGGCTGTGCATCTGACATTCAATTTCTGAATGTCTTATGTCTCCTGTAATTCACTGATTCACATTCTGGCAAATACAGAGTTTACTGGGATTCCCAAATGTCAGTGGTTCTCAAACTCAGAATTGCATAAAACTGTCTTGGAGGCTTGTTAAAAACAGAGATGCCCGAATTCCACACTTGCAGATTCTGAGATTCTGATTCGTAGGTTTGGGTCTCTTTCTTCCTCCAAAGTTTTCACTGAGAAATTTTTTCTTGGTGGTAAATTCAGTAACTTGCAAATACAACTCAGTGACCTAGGAGAATGTTCCTTGGATGTGGACAGTGGATGACAGAGGCAAGTCAATAGATTCTCCTTTTCCCTTAACAACCAAGAGACTCTTCTATAACAAGCTCTTGTTTTAATCAGGTCCTCAGATGGTACAGAGGCACCTTGGAGTTTGAGAACCACTATATACAACACACGAAAACAGAAAAGAACTCATTTGTTTTTGGCGTTTCAGGGCAGTTCAGAGACAGAGAGAGAAATCAACGTATCACCTAGGGATATTGTTAAAGTACAGATTCTGATTCATTCTGAGTTGCTGCATTTTTAACATTTCCGGTGATGTGGCTTCTGCTGGTCCCTGGAACACACTTTGAGTAACAAGGGTTAAGAGCATAGGCTGGGGGGCTGGGCGGGGGGGAGGAGTTCCGCAAACCTGGATCACATCCTGCTTCTTCACTTTACTGTGTGATGTTGGGCTAGTTACTTAAGCTCTCTGGCCTGTTTCTTTATCTGAAACATGGGGGTTGAAGGGAGCAACTAATAGTACCGATCCAGAGTACTGGGGTAAGAACTGTGTCACAGCACAGGTAACAGTACCAAGCACATAGTCACAAAATGACAAACTAACAAATGGAACTCTACCATCGAAAAAGTTATCAACTTCTCCTTTTAAGAGTTAAGCTTGCAGTCTCATGAAAGTCATCTGAATGACTATTTCTGACCTGGTAGTCATCAGTTGCTGCCTTGCTTCGCCAAATTATAGTTTAGCCTCAACTTGGCATTCCGGTCGTGGGCTTGAGCTGAGTAGGATAGGATAAGGCACGAAGGACTGGGGCCTCCTTTTCAGATCGTGGGTGCTCACTGGGCTGCTGCCCACCCACTGGGTCTGGAAACGCAGGGGTCACGATGGGACTAGGCCATTTCTTTTCCATGGTGGTTGCTATTTCCAGTTCATGTTTATGAAATACATATAATTTTAAGGCTTTACCAAGAGAGAGCCTTCCCTCTGTGGTTGATTTATAGAGTCATATTTACCCTCTTATTACAAGTCAGCGTTCTGGGCTTTGACTTCCCTGGGGTTCCCGTGGTTTGCTCCTGGGACAGTCAGAGGGATAACCCTGGTCAAATCTGCTGACCATGCCGTTCCAAGCTAGTAGACTCGGCTTCCTTGCCCCTCATGCCAAGGGTTTGGTTGGGTTTGGAGGTGGCTGGAGCAGAATCCTGCTTCTCTGAAAGAAATCTGCTTCTTGCTGTGGGTTGCCTGCTATTAAAACTCTGAATGCTCTGGAACAAGGGCCTCGTGCTAGGATTGTCACAATTAGAGAGTGGAGTCTGTCACCAGGAGAGCCAATGACCAATACCCCAGCATTCTTGAAGGGCCAAGAGAATGATTATGTTAAAACATGTCTCATGGAATTTTAGAGCAACACATAACTCAGGGTTCCAACAACAGTAAGATGTTCAAACCGTGAACTTGTGTTATCAACATTCTCACATGGAGTCACTTTAAGCACCTCACTCTACTTTCTCCAGTTCACATTTCCTATCTGAATACTCCATGCATCCTAGCCTTCGATCTGGGGAAGCAAGACTCTTTTCCTATGATTAGATACCCTGGTAGCCAGAGGGAATTCTTCCAGGCATGAATATTCTTTCATTAATGACTCAGTATTATTGTTCTTTTTATTTTATTTATTTATTTTTTTATATTGTTCTTTTTAAACCATCATTCACAACTAAGATGACTTTTCCTTTATTTATTTATTTATTTTTGTGGTACGGGGGCCTCTCACTGTTGTGGCCTCTCCCGTTGCGGAGCACGGGCTCCGGACGCGCAGGCTCAGTGGCCGTGGCTCACGGGCCCAGTCGCTCCGCGGCATGTGGGATCTTCCCGAACCGGGGCACGAACCCGTGTCCCCTGCTTCGGCAGGCGGACTCTCAAACACTGCGCCACCAGGGAAGCCCTCCTTTATTTTAAATAAGCTTATAATTAGCGAAATACTTTCATAGATATGAGGTAAAGGGAAAATTGTTGGTTCTTCCTTTTCTTGTCCTCCCATCCCTCCCTACTATTTGGCAAGAATGTAGGGAATTTGCAGATAGGATACGGAGACCTACCAAGAATTCCTCTGATAATGGGGGCAAGAAAATGGATTCTCTCTCCTCTTTCTTAGAAACCAAAACCCCAATCCTGACAGCCAGGAAGCAGGTAGGTACCTCCTCACACATCAGAAGAGGGCTCCTGGACTCCCCTGGTGGTGCAATGGTTAAGAATCTGCCTGCCAATGCAGGGGACACAGGTTTGATCCCTGGTCCAGGAAGATCCCACATGCCGCGGAGCAATGAAGCCCGTGCGCCACGACTACTGAGCCTGCGCCCTAGAGCCCGCGAGCCACAACTACTGAGACTGCGTGCTGTAACTACTGAAGCCCTCGTGCCTAGAGCCCGTGCTCCACAACGAGAGAAGCCACCGCAATGAGAAGCCCGCACATCGCAACGAAGAGTAGCCCTCACTTGACGCAACTAGAGAAAGCCTGCACAAAGCAATGAAGACCCAACGCAGTCAAAAAAAAAAAGGCTCCTGTGCCTTTGATTCCCCAGGGAAGCAACAGAAACACTCTTCCTGGATTTTCTGGTGAGTGGCCACGAGTTTGGTGGCCCTGGGCTCAGTACTGTTATGCATGAGAGCACGGTACTTCCCCATCTGGACCACACCCGGGGGGCTCCTGAAATAAGGACCACTGGGCCCTCTCAACTAAACAGGTAGTAGGCTTGAGAGAAGGGAGTTGTATAGATGGAGGTGAGGAAAGACACTTTCTTTGTTTAAGGAAAACATTAGCCTCCTGGTACAAAGGAGAGCTTGAGCTCATGAAAGGCTTTATTCCCTTGGAAGAAAGAGTACCTCCTGTAGAATCCCAAACCCAAGCCCAAGCCCAATCACAGGGGAAAGTGAGGAACAGGGAACAAAGAGGAGTTTGAGAGAGGATGCAACCCATGGGTAAAGTTGGGTCCGTGGGGAGGGGAAAGCAGGTTCTTTAGACCATGTGAAAAAGTATATGGCAGGTGGGTCCTCAGTCCTGAAATTTGGTTAAACCAAACGAGATTAAAAAAATAGAGGAAAATTGCTGTTTCTGATGTGGGTCATAGTCATTTAATGAACATACCTGCACTGAATATTTAGCTCAGGGATTTCATGGCAATTAAAAAATTAAAATGTACACTGAAGAAAAAGCAAGATTCCTCAGTCTTTTTCCTTAATACAGTGATTATTACTATTTTAAAGCTAACCCATTGTGGAAGCCCATAGCTTTGCCGGCAAAAACAACGTCCTGCCATCGTTAAAAGTATGTTACAATTTGTGGCTATGTACCCAGCATTTGACATGGAGTGGTGTTCTATTTCAGCCCAAATTTAATTACATGCTCCTTTTATATATTGTGGATGGCTCACAGTAGCAGCATTATTTTGCCTGGTGAAAAACTGGCCACGACTTGTCATAATGGGCTGGTTTATAGAACCACTGAAGTATAGTTACTGCCCTTCATTCAGGAATTATGGCGCCGTAACAACCCTTTACTTACATATACTGCTGAGACAGTAAAAACAGCAAATAGATTTCTTAAATCGAGACAGCAGAAATTTCCCCCCAGGGCACTTGGCCCTCATTGTGGCAGTAACATATGCAAGTCTAAGTAACTTCGTTGTCTGTGTTTCGGCACTGCATCATTTCATGGGCAGTTCATAACATTCTAATAATAAAATCGACTCTACATTTGGAGTTGGGCTTCACGAACATTAGATGGTAATGCACACAGCAGAATCTCTAAGTGATTTGTGAGGAAGGTTTAAATTTGGTAATCACACTCCCACTGAGAGGTTCTGCAGAGGAGCTAAAGTGGAATCAGGAGTTAGGCCGTTGCGGTGGCAAAGCCTTCAACCAGGAGAGCGCCTGACCTAGTTTATATCAACACGGATCCTGCATCTGGGTAAAGTCAGGGATGCTTTCATCGTCAGACTCCTAGGACTTAAATAACCTTGGCTTTTCCCTCAAACAATAGAAACCCTCTATAAATCTACACCACTCCTGCCCTCTTTTTTGGCCTACACTGCTCTTTCTTTCATCTTCATGATGTATCTCTGGGGGGAATTTTACAGGGGTAAAGTATCATTGCCCTCACTGACTGGTTTGTCCTGATATTTCATGTAAATTGCCCTCTCCTTATTCTCGACTTTCTAATCCTTCATAGAGTTGTCCCTAGACTTACTTGTAATACACACGTTTTAAAAGCATGCTCTAAAACATGTCCACTACACTTCTATTTCTGGGGTGGTGGGTTCACCCTACACATCCCTTAGCTTCTAGTAGAATTATATGGCTACCTGTGAAAGGATAGTGCATGGATGCCATAACTCAGAGTGCTACCCATTGTTCTGCAGTGACTTGCAAGTGGTCCAAAGGGGCAGATACTTAAAAGGAGATCCTATTCCTCCAGGCTGCTGAGGCCTGGAAGGGTGTGGAGTGGGCAGGGAAGGGGGCAGCCGTGCCAGCATCTTCTGGGCTCCTGCAGCCAGCTCACTGCGCCTGTGGGATGCTGCAAACGGATTGGCTAAACTGGACGTTCCTGTAATTGTCAAGCTTTGTGACTTCCTTAAAGGGGATTAAGAAGCTGGGCCAGCATTATGGGTGCATACACCTCTCTGGGAGAGCACTTGGGTTGGTCATGCTTGTGACAGCGAGTCCCCCTTCAGGTCTGCCCCCCACCGCCCCTACCCCCCCCCCCAACTCCCCCCACCCCCTCCTGGCAGGGGCAGGGTGCCCAGGGTGCAGGCACACTCACCCCCGGAGGGCAGTCCGGCGCAGCTGCCTCCGTGCTGGCAGGGGCTGCGCTCGCAGGCGTCAGGGTAGAGCACGCAGCCCAGCTTCAGCTCGGTCAGGCCCACCACCTCGGCGAAGCTGCTGCGCTTGTTCTGCAGCGGCAGTTCGTTGTTATTCAGCACCACGGAGTCCAGGCAGCCCTGGAAGCCGCTCAGCACCTGCGTGACCCGCGTGTCGGTCAGGCTGCGGATGTTATCCGCCTGCACCAGGGCCCCGAAGTAGATGGTACTCTCGGTGCTCAGCGTCTGGAAGTAGAGGGGCGCCCTGCGCCGCTCCACGTAGCTGTCGTCCAGGGACAGGCTCGTGAAATTGCGGTTGAGCTCCAGGAAGACCGAGTGCCAGCTCCCGTCGTTGACAGCGCGGCCCGAGATGCCCAAGATTCCGGGGCCGCTGCCGCAGTCCAGCTGGAACCACAGCTTGCCGTCCACGATCTGTGCGGGAACGAACACCGCAGCGCTTTTTAATATGCATCTGGCAATAAGTTCCTGGACACCCTGTTCCCAACCAGCCTGGGCTTTAGAATGGACAACGCTTTTGATCCAGCCATAAATCTGCTGTGGTTTGATTTTTAATAGTAACTCTCCCTCCTCATTATATGCCGTGCAAATGCATGCCTGATATTTCACAAAGCTTCTTGTATTTAGCAATATGACCACAGGTTCAGAAAGCCACACTTACATATTTAAGAATGCTCCTATTCTTTCCGTCTTCATCCTTTAAAAATTCACAGCTATTTCTTGTTTAGGGAGTCTGTTTATTCTCTGCGCCCTTCCTAGTTACTACCAGCACAGGAATGATTTCTGTGGACTCATTAATATTAATTATGAATATTTATTGAACATCTACTATGTGCTAAGCAATGTGCTAGGTGCTATGGGGACCACTGTTAGCAAAAGTGGTCTGCCCTCATGGGGCTTATATTTGAGCGAGGGAGATGGCTATTAATCAGATCAGCACAGAAATACATATATACTCCCCAGGTAAGTTTGTGTGACTGTGCTGTAGGGGAGAGAAAGAGGCCAGGTAGATTTCTTACTTCGCAGCATCATACATATTTAAGATGTAAAAACCCTCCTATTAAACACTAGCCATCTGCTTAAAACAGTTCTTCAGGACCGCTGCTCATCATTTAGGTTAAGATTATCTCACAAAGTGCTCAGGGCTTGGCCATTTGCTAAGAATGTATGTTTATTTGATGACCTCTGGAACTCCAGAAGGATCTGGTTAACTCTTTACACCTTGTAAATACTTCCAGACCCTGATCTGGGGTCAGCTACAGCAGAGACTTGCCTGCTTTTTTTATTGCACTGGTGCAGAGAGGGCATCCAAGTCCCCCCACCCTCAGCAGCCTGACCCCAGAGGAACACCAAAATCAGGAAAGCGTGCTACTAAAGGATGCTGGCGAGTTGAAAGCTGTTGGGCAGGTACTGGTCCTCTATGGAGACCCAGGTTCAACTGTTGCCGAGGACACAGGCTGGCCTTTGAATCCTCTGTCGTCCACCGTCATCTGCATTTCTCAGAAATGCAAGATGGTTTGAGGATCCAGGGATTGAGGGCTGGACCCATGTCTAGTCAACAAATTGTTATTGGTCCCTGAAGGAATTCACAGCTAGAAAACTGTGAAACAGAAGCTACTTTTCTGGTCTTTGTCCCTGGATCTTGTGGAGGCCAGTGTCTCAGTCACGCCAGGGCAGCTGGCCTTTACTTAGGATCTATGTATAGTCCTATGTGAAAACCTGGGTAGAGAACATGAACTTGTGGAAAAAGAGAGGGGAAGGGACAGAAGGGGAGGGAAGACAGACCTTCCAGGCACTAAGTGCCAAGGAGGTACAAATGTCAAGTGAATTCATAGAAATAAACTGAACCAGTCTTTCCAAAATGTGTTTGGCTACTGATAGATCTGTTAGGAATGATCACAACCTCACCCACCCTCACAAATGGGGTATTTTTCTACGCTTCAGTGTCTTCCGCAGACAACTAATTCTTAGGGTCTCTCATGACTGCCCCTATGGCTCTATGAATTTGCTGTCACCCTCTCTTCCTGCATGTAAAGTTTATGCCACATAAATGTGTGTATATGAAAGGCAGGGGGATCTGTGAACCAGGCAGAGCCTTGGGAATTTAGAAATGAGAAATCTAATTCTGGCTTTGTCATGTATCATCCAGGTCCCTTGGAGAGCATCGGTTGGCCCCTCTGGGTTTGAGACTCCTTCTATGGAAAGCTGTGACTTATTTTACAAGGAGACTGACTGTGTCCACTGCAGCACGGTCAGCCCCTCATTCACAGTTAGTACATACATCCTGCGCTCTGTAATGCAAATGTACGAATGTGAAAAGACTGCAGACAAATTTTAATTTTCTTTTCAGAGACCTTTCGTGTGTAATCTTTGCTGTTGCCTTTGTCATTTTTTCTGTTGTTGTTCAACAAAATGGACTGAATGAATATTGTAAATCATGCCAGAATACTTGCTCAGTGACAACTCCTGGATAATATCCGTATCTTTATTTCAGTGTAAGTAATCAAATGATCAAATGTGACTTTAGGGACTACCTGCCCCTGGCACAGTCCATCTGCTGTTCTGCTCAGTGGCTACAGAGTGGGGTCCCCAGTCTATCGAGGAAAATCTTGTGGTGAGGGTGCAGTTCATCTAAGGTTTGGAAAAGGATGTATTCAATTAATATATTACTCGGTCCATTCCCCTCCCTAACGCCCTACCTCTTGGGATAATAACCAAGTTACAAACTCATCCAGGAGAACTGATGTGGCTCTGACAGCCTCACATACATCGACATTCTATCACTAAGGAACATAAAATTCTCCCATGGTAACACCGAGCATGGTTAAGTTTCCCTTTTTCTTTCCTGTTGAAAATAATAAGAGCGGCAACACCGCTGAATGAATAGAAAGCCAGATGCTTACATGAGCCTCAGGCTTTTGAAAACAAAAATGATCCGTACCTTCAAAATTCTAGGAGTTTGGAATTATAAGCCTTGTCTAGATGACAAACAAGAATGTGGATGCCAAAAGCTACCTTGCAAAAAGTTAATGTTTGGCCATTTCACAAGTATATTATGCCAGGGAGAGGAAAGAACACTTTCATATCTGAGTCCTCTCATCTTGGAAAATTATGTGCCGATCATATTTAGTATTTCTGTCTTCAGAATAGGGTTTATCCAGTTTTAAAGGATCTCTCTTTTAAGAGGACAAAGCTTTCTCAAAGCAGAGGGCAAGCTATTTTAATAGAAACTGAGGTGTGCATGAAGCTGTAAGAAAAGTCTACAGCGAGGATCTGAATGATGTGCGGGGGACGGGGGAGGGGGCAGAGGCACGTAGGCAATGTGTTCAATGAAATGCATAATTCAGAGTGTGGCCCTACTGTTACGAAATATGCAGGTGTTCAGGGTTGTCTGAAATCAGTGATGTGCTTTAACCTGGATCTTCTGTGGCCTGGAGCTTGGGAGACAAGCTATCAGAGCTGTAAGAAGTCATCTTGTAGGAAAGTACGATTTTGAGTAAAAAGTATGAATTATGGCATAAGTCTTACTGCTTCAGATTGTTCATGCGTAGCTCTAGCAAATGCACCATCATGATAAAACTTTTAAGGGGGTCATTAAATATTCTTTGAAAAGCGAACTTCTTGAAAACCTATTTTTAAGGCAGCCATGAATAGCTATCTGGCATACAGTAGATGCTCAAAAAATACACTTTGAATGAATACGTGAGTGAATAAATCTCATTCCTTCAAATCTCTTCTTTTGATAAACACTGCTGTACTCCTGACCTGTTTGCCACTGCCAGAGGGCCAGGTCCACTACTGATTGGTTTAGGCAAGTCAATGATTCTCTCTGAATCTCAGTTTCCTCACAGGCGAAAAAGTAGGCACTCACATCTATGCACAGGAGAGTGAGAATAAAAATATATGTACGTGAAAGTACTTCATAAACTCTTAGGTATTTCATTATTACTATAACGTGTAATTATAAGTTAGCTCACTTCTCAGTGACAGCTTTCATATATCCTTGAAACTCTGGAATCTTGTGAGGTCTTCCTTGTTACTCTTCTGATCTGTGTTGCAAGGATCTGGCTCTTCCAAGTGGACTGTTTTATAAACCAAATGAGCTTTCCTTGACTATCTTCCTCTTAGTCCTGGGGTCTTAACTAGCCATGTCTGAGAATCATCAAAATGAAGTCATGTTTCATCTATAACTTTCCCCAAAGATCAAATGTGATATTTCTAGATTAACAAGCAAGTACTTCTTGTGCTTCTGCTATAATATTGCACCTGAGAGACTAACATAGGGAAAAAGTTACTTGTGTCTCTCCTGGTGATCTGACATGTTTCTTTTATAGGTTCGAGGACAGCCACAGCATCTATCCCACCATTTTCATCCTGACTTTGGCTGCCAGGAAACTCAGAGTTATGGCTTGTGTTCAACTAACCCCTGGTCTAGATTTTTCAATGACGATATTCTGTCCGTCCCTATTTCATTGGTTGAGTCTTAACCTTTTGTTTTCATCTTATTTAAAATTCAAGTATAATTGACTTATCAGATGTGCCACATGATTCGATATTTTGATACATTACAAAATGATCATCAGCGATAAGTCTGGTTACCATCTGTTGCCATACAAAGTTACTACAATATTAATGACTACATTCCCTACACTGTACATTACATCCTCATGACTTATAACTGGAAGTTTGTACCTCCTAATCCCCTTCCCCTATTTTACCTATCCTTGCTTTCATCTTAATGGTGCTTTGATTTTATTGCATTTGAGTTTTTATGGTAAGCCTGGAATCTCTTTTGGAAGAAGACAGGGTATCAATGATGAACGGAAGAACGAGCGCCTCTACTGCTGCTAGAAGACAGCGTTGCTCCTCGTTCATGAGAATGTTCACTTCCCGAGGTCTCCGTGCAGTTCTTCATCTGTCTTGAAGGGGTGCCCTTCACCCCACAGATCGTCTTAAGTACTTTTTAGGGAATGTGCTTTAACCGGGAAAATATAAACAACCAAGAGGTGCAGTTTAAACAAAGCATTTCAGCGTAGTCATTGAACCAAAGTGCAAGGCACATACTGTGCCTAAAGCCAATGAAATTAAATCTTGCATGAGGCTGAAAATGTTAAGCAAACAGATTCAAATCCCCTAAGTGGATATTCCTGGCAACTGTAGGAAAGTATTTGCAGTAGTTCAGTACAGCTCTGTCCTGCTTTGGGCAAAGCCGACATATGAAAAGCAAACTTACAGAACAGACAGATGGGGGGTGAGCATTCGCATCACAGAGGGACGAAGGGAAGGGTTCCTTCAAATAGCAACCATCCCTAGTTTATTAGAATTCCATTTATAGAGATTCAGTTGACACAACTTTCAGAAACACGCTTGTTTCACGAAATACAATATACCTTAGGAGCTAGCGCTGACTAAAAGGTTTAATTATTCTTCTTTCCCATCTCCAGGGTTTTGCACGTTTTAGACACTTGCCAGTGAAGTGTCAAATGGCAACCTCCACTTTAGGATCGAGCCATTCACGTCCAATATTTTTGTTCTCTTTCAAATTCAATGCCATTTAAGAGAATTGCTAATAGAAAGTATTGGCCTCCTAAGGACGTTCAGCAACAAGCCTTACTGAAGCTTGAAGGGGAGAGGTGCGAGGTCAGCGACACCCAGGCGCAGCCCCTGGGGGCTGGTACGTCTGAATGGGCAGAGCACCTTCCCAGTAATTATACAAACCCCACTGCTCAGGGCTAGTTAGAAAGTGAGCTAAGGACCCTAGGCAGGTTGCTTCACAGGCTAGGAGGTTAAAAAGACAGAACTTAGGTTTTTGAATTTATATTTTTCCACCAGGAAGGTCTGGTTGGAATTCATTGTTTTCTAAAACTGTGCATCCAGAGCGTTTAGCTTGTTTTCTTTTGAAAACACTGCTTTCCTAACAGAGCTGAAATGATTCTCTGAGTTGAATGAGTCAGGGTATTGGGAGATTGCCCATGAAAATGGCCAACTTTAAACTCCAGCTCTGTGCTCACTCCCTCTGGACACCAAGTAATACCTGGCAGTACAAGAAGGAGGTACATAAAGGTCTATGTGGTAGGAGAAGCCACAGGCATTTAACGTTCTACATACTTTCCTCCCTCCAGGATTAAAGCCTGGGTCATCTAATCAACTTGGATGTGACCTAGCAATCAAAGAACAGAAGCTAAAAAAGCCCACCATGATCCCAGTTAAGCTTAGTGACAGAACAGTAGGAAGGAGAAAATCGCTAGCCATTTCCACTTGGATGGGTATCTCCTACTGGACAGACTTCACCCGTCTCTGAACACACTTACGGTGGGCTGGCATAGCAGCCTGGTGAGAATAACGTTCAATTAAACATGTCTTCCTCCTACTTTTCCCTTCTCCTCTCATCCTGGAAGGCTTAATCCTGTCTACAGATGCCCAGATGTGATTCTGGATGAAATGAGTTATAGTTACAAAACTGAGAGCTGGGGAGAGCATTGAGATAAAGAGCATGGTGTGAGAGACACTGGAAGTCAGGTCCAGGCCTGCCACTTATTAGCTGTACAACTTTGGGTAAATAACTTAACCTCTCTGAACTTCTATATGCTCCTTGATCAAATGGGGCTGATCATATATATATATAACACATTTATTATATTAGCTTTATGACACAAATCAAATGAGGCATGTCACGCTGTTAGTATTATTGTTGTTTTCATGAAGGGACCAGAAGCTCTGACCTGACTACAAATGCCAGACTTGCTCTAAAGCAGTGGTCCCCAACCTTTTTGGCACCAGGGACCAGTTTCGTGGAAGACGATTTTTCCGCAGACAGGCTGGGGTGGGGTTAGGGTTGGGGAGATGGTTCAGGAGGTAATGCGAGCGATTGGGGGATGGTTCAGGAGGTAATGCGAGCGATGGGGGGGAATGGTTCAGGCGGTAATGCAAGTGATGGGGGGAGGGTGGTTCAGGCGGTAATTGGAGCGATGGGGGGGATGGTTCAGGCGGTAACGCGAGCGATGGGCGGGAGGGTGTTTCAGGCGGTAACGCGAGTGATGGGGGGATGGTTCAGTCGGTAATTGGAGAGATGCGGGGGATGGCTCAGGCGGTAACACGAGCGATGGGGAGCGATGGGGAGCGATGGGGCGCGCCAGGTAAAGTTTAGCTCACCCGCCTGCCGCTCACCTCCTGCTGTGCAGCCCGGTTCCTAACAGGCCGCAGACTGGTACCCGGCCACGGCCCAGGGCTTGGGGACACCCTGCTCTAAAGAAAATCTGGTGCCTTTGGAGGGTTTCTGAGGCTGGGCAGGTTTTAAAAATTGGGCCATAAGAGGGCCTATGGAATCTTCTACAGCCCAGATGTCCAGCTTCTTCCCTGAGCGAGAACACAAGTGACCCTCAGGGGTCATTGGGGATAGACCCGTGTGGTAGGAGAGGATACAGTCAGTCTTTTGAAAGGACCACCCTGCCGTGGAATTGATCAGAAAACACATTCTAACGAACTGTTGAGTGATTACAACTCAGAGGAGGCCGGCTCTTGAAACTACTCCAGAGAGAGGTGCCCCAGTCTCCGAAGAGCTAATTTTGAAGCTGAATGTACGGAAGGAAATGGGGTGTTGGCACACTTCCCACTTCTGCTGCTGCTCCCCTGGCCCTAAAGCCGGCTTCTGGTTTCTGAACTTAAAAGACAAAATGATTTCAGACCCCAATCCAAGAGCCAAAATACTAACATGAGAACTGACAGCGGGAAAAGATAACCTATTTTCATTACCTTCAGAATGATGCAGGGATTTGCTCTGGTGTACATTATAATCCCATTGCTTTGCAGTGTTCGCAGACGCAGGGCCAGTTTAAAGTCCTCTTCTTTGCTATTTTCAGAAAGCCGGTATTTGATGTAACTGTTTCCAGCAAAGCTGAGAGAAGTGTGCCCTGAAAAGACCATGACGAGGAGATATAGATACTTTTAACATCCAGAAACGAGCAGGGACACATGAAACCACCCAACAACTACCAAGCAAGTGGATGAAAGACCATGGGAAGTTAGGGAAGCCACTGAGGAGAAACCATTTTGGATTAAAAACTGTTTCTCCATTTCAGGTCACACTCTAATTTCAAAGTGAAAAAAAAAAATTACTAGTCAGATGCTGAAAAATCTTAGTTCTCTCATGTCAAGGACAACTTGGTATATTCTCTAACCTGAATTTTCTTAGTGTCACTAAATTCCCAATTCTTATTTTTTAAAATTAGCACTATTAAAAGACATCCCTGTATGCCCACCCTCATCACTTAGATATTTAAGAATTTTCAATGCTATGAAACAAGGGAAAGACAAAACCATTCTCAAAGAATATCCAGGGCTTCCCTGGGGGCGCAGTGGTTGAGAGTCTGCCTGCCGATGCAGGGGACGCGGGTTCGTGCCCCGGTCCGGGAGGATCCCACATGCCGCGGAGCGGCTGGGCCCATGAGCCATGGCCGCTGAGCCTGCGCGTCCGGAGCCTGTGCTCCGCAATGGGAGAGGCCACAACAGTGAGAGGCCCGCGTACCGCAAAAAAAAAAAAGAAAAAAAAAAGAATATCCATATTCCCCAAGTATCCTAATGCAGAACAGACAACTTAGGTCATTTGCACAAATGTTGATAAGGATAATGATATAAAGGAAGTTCATGTCTTGTGCAGTCACAGCTCTGCCTTTTGACCATCAATTTCAAGGCTCCCCTTCCTAGAATCTTTAGTTGCACCCACATCACCCAATTCTGAGTTAACCTTCTCTTTTTTTATTGTCTCCATCTTTATGTTTTAACAAGCAAAGTAATGGCTGAAAAGCCCTCTGGCTGGGGGGGGGGGAAGGGTGGAAAGTGTGGAAATATGCCAAATGGATGATAATCGTGGATTATGAAGAGTTTTCCATATGGAAAGGAGAAGGGAGAAGGGCGGAAAGGGACACCTGAAGTTAGGAGACTTGGCCTTACTGTCACCCTGCAGACCCACCTGCTGTGTACACAGCAGGTGTGTTGGGGTGAGGTCAGCATAAATATCTTTTAAGTCTAAGCCTTAGAAGCCTTCAAAGGCAAGTATGCGGGTGATCTCTTCAGTTCAGGGGCAGCTCCATTCTCGAAGTCAACTCTGAAAGAGCTTTGACTTCCATTTTTAAGAACGGTGCTTGTCTTTGCAAAGGCTGAGTTTCTAGAACCCAGTGCTTAACAAGTGCCTTGCAAATACTAGGCGTATTTATTCCCATTATAATGGCTATTATAATCATCACTCAATAAATATTTCTTGGATTCCAAAATTGGTATCAGTGTGCCTATATTTGAAATACATCTTCTACCAAAAAAAGGGTTCTATTGGTACCAAAAATGAACAGGACTCTTTCTAGAGGAAAGAAGTGGTAGAGCATATGTGAATCAAAAGAAGTATTGAAGTCGAGTGATAATCAGAAATGGAGGATCATTTGGACTGAAGTAACACAAACACTGATTTTTTTTCTTTCTTTAAGAAACAGAGGTGAGCACCTCCCTCACCTTTTGGGAACACGCAGTTATTTGTACATGTGCAGTGGAGAGTCTCTTGATCTAGGCTGGACTTACCGTACAGAAGGTCAACTGAACTGGCTCAGCTTTACCTTCTGTTGAAAGGTGGAGGCTCTGAACATCAAAGGCCATGCCACAGATACTCCGACTCCTCTGCCTAACCAACAGCCCTCTATTTTCCATAATTTCACACCCTTAACATCCATGTGACATGATTGAAACACATGCTGTGACTTCCCATTATATAAGGAGCCCACAGGCATTGCATGTTTCCTGAGCACAGGCTGCAGCTGTAATAAATCTCAAGTATTTGAGGGGGGAGGCTAGCTGGGGTCCATGCGGAAGGAAAACGTTGCATGCAGACAGAATGTGAATTTAGACCCTCGTCACCCTGCCCCGCTCTGCACCTGAGCACTCTCCGAGCTTCCCCGGTGGACACTGGCAGAGGAACGGTCTCCTGCTGGCTTCGTAACCGACGCACTGCATGTCCCCTGGACACGGCTTCTCCACGCAAGGATCGTTGGACCCTGGGCACAGTCCTCCTGTGACAGAGGGGAACACGCATGATCAGTAGAAAGGCAATCACTCTACACTCCAGGAAGTCCAGGAAGCACAGGAATGGGTCAAGAGCTGGGCTCTATAGGCTCTGAGCTGAGAGACAAAATGGCCGCCCAGAAGCAGGAATGCCTGCGTGAGCTTCACCCGGTGTGGGTGCCCATCAAACATCCCTGCATCTGCCAAAAGCTCACTGCCAGAGTGAAGTACGTTGGGGGCAAAGAGTCAATGGAGCTCCTCTGTTTAGGCTAAAATATGCTAAGGTTGTGACTGGGCCAACTTCTGGTGAAGAAAGATCATACCACGTGGGCTCTGGTAGTCTTTATTGGATGGGGCTCCTGCATACTGGGGGCCATTTGAATGCATCACTTGAGTTTAGACTTCTTCTATGCTCCTTGCCTGGAGCCCTGAAAATCTTAGGTAGACTTCACAAGACGTCAGCTGTTGTTTTCAGATTGAGGGAAAAAAAGACTTTTCTAAAGAAAAGTATGACTCATTCTAGATTGTGAAAGCACAACTCGCATCGTTTCCTAATCCCTTCTGCTCCCTGCTATTGTATTGATTAGCTGTAAATGTGCCCTGCTGGCTAATCAAACATAGCAGAATTTTCCTTGGCAAAGGAAGGCTTCCTTTTCACCTGTTCAATGTTCATAGCACAGTGAGATGAAAGGTTAATTCCTCAGAAAGAAAATTCTGGAAGGCAGATTATCTGATTAAGGTGGAATTCAGGACCCAAGGGAGTTTTTCAGAACTGTGGTGACGGCAACTATGGGTCCACCAAAGAAAACGCACTTTCCAAAGGTCTTGGGTATTTCAACTGTAATTAGGCGAGAGTTTAGGTGGTAAAAGGACTGTAGAAAAGAAGACACAAATTGAAAACAACTCACAGCTGGGTTAGCAGTGGACCAAAGAAGCACCTTTTCTCTGTGAACCAAGAACACACTGGGCCTCAGCAGCATCTTTCCTCAGCAAGATTTGGCCCATTCTCATCTTCCTTTCTATACCAACTCTTTCCTCCTCATTAAGCATATCATTCCATTATACAGTCATTTCTTTGCCCAGGAGAAAGCAGACATTTAATGCTAACTACACATAAACATTTTAGGAACTGTAATCCTGGAGGGGAGAGACGTAAGTATAGCACTAGCAAACTCAGAGTTCATAAATCTTATTTTCCACTGGTTGAGAGCTCAGCCATAAAAGATACTCTTGGCAATGACCCAGCTTACAAAGTCTTAGAAGATGAAGGGATTTTTAACTGAAAATTCGGACTGATCTTCACAAATGGTTCTAAAAGACCTGAGTGCCCTGAAATACATCTTCCTCATTTCATTCCAAGAAATCTTTATTCCTGCCATGTATTTATCAATATTTATAGAACCTAAAACAGCTGTTCAGCCACCTTATGATCTGTTTCAAGTGGCTTTTGATACCAGATTTTTTTTTTTAATTTTTAATTTTTTAATTTTTTTGGCCACACCGTGTGGCATGCGGGATCTTAGTTCCCTGACAAGGGATCAAACCCGTGCCCCCTGAAGTGGAAGTGCGAAGTCTTTACACTGGACCACCAGGGAGGTCCCTTCAAGAGGCTTTTGATAACCAGTTTTGCAATTTTTGATGCATTCATCCAACAACAAAAAAAATTTTAGGGCCAGCGAGGTAATAGGCCTGGACATATAAAGATGAAAAAAAAAGGTCCCATCTCTTCCTCCCCACAGGAAACAACACACACACAAACACATGATTACAGTACAATAAAGTAACTGCATTGCGAGAGGTATGTGAGTGCAAGGGAAGCCCTAGAGAAGGAACAATTGTGTTTCCTGGGAGAATGTCAGAAGTCCTTGCAGAGGAAGAAAGCATTTTAAAAACTCTGGCTTGAAGGATGAGCTCTTTTGAGTAGCAAGGAACTGTGTTTCTTGGGAATGAATCTACCATCGTTAGTGGCTTGACCGCATGCACGTGTTAATGTTTACTTACGGTAAGTTCACAACTCTCCCAGCCTACTCTGTGCGGTCTCCATGATTGGATTCATTTCCGTTTCTGAGGCCTGCAAACTCCTGGGTGGCTCCTACCTGTTGACTAGTTAGCATGGCCTCAAAAATGGAACCACGCCACAGGGGGGTAGCAATGAGCATAAATGAATCACAGAATTCATCCCATCAAATGGATGTAACTCTAAATTACCTGGGCATTAATTTCCAGTTAGACATGGGAACAGTAATTTATGTATTTAAGAAGTCTGTTCCTTTCCATTCTGTGGACGTGCCTCTTCCCATGTCCTAGTTTAGCCGGCCAAAGGATATCCTTTCTATAAGTGTCTGTGTTTGTTTCTGAGATACAGCTACATATACTACATTCAGAGTCTTTTTTGCCCTAATGCACTGGCTACGTTGCTTAGAAAACTTGCATTATCAATAATGCAGTTTCAAAGCCTCTGTTTGAAAGGGGAAAAGAGGACTAGATAATTTCAAACCCATGATAGCAAAGCTATTTTCTCCTGCCAGGAGTTATGGTAAAAAAATAATAATAATAAAAATTTAAGAAAAATTTTTAAAAAACCCAGCCGTAAGTGCATATAATAAAGGCTAAACACTGTATTTCACAATAAACACAGCATTTGAGTACTTCTCCCTTTTATTCACATGTTTTGGCCTTTTCTTTTACCACCAGTCCTGCCCTGGTAGTTAGCATTGGGCTTCTCACTTTATCACCCATATTGCTTATATTGGGTTAAAGCACAAAGTCACTTAGATCAGTAACTGGAGTTCAAATTCACAGTTCTTTTTCTTCTTCTTTCCTTATGTCATAACCATAGAACCCATATAGTTAAATTCATTAAATTAATGAATTGCATTAGATCCAGCTCCCCTTATAAAAACTCTAGCTGGAAGACAGATAGAAAATATTTTAATATATTATAATAAGTGCATTCTAAATTAATATAAATATTAAACATATAATAATGTATA
This sequence comes from Pseudorca crassidens, assembly GCF_039906515.1. NCBI lineage: Eukaryota > Metazoa > Chordata > Mammalia > Artiodactyla > Delphinidae > Pseudorca > Pseudorca crassidens. Next base: position 69,673,486 of record NC_090304.1, on the reverse strand, counting down.
TTTCTATTCATTCCAGCAGTCATTGACTTTGATAGGTTATTTTTCCTTCCTTTTCTTTTTAATAGGTTTCCTAAGGCAGAAGGGACAGTTCTGGCAAGCGATCTGTCTCTCGATGGTTTAAAAATCCTAGGGGGCCTCCTCCCTGCCTCCCGGCCCGGGACGGGAGTAGCCGTAAACGTTCTGGCTCCAGCGGCTGCTGTCAGTTTGCTCTGTTCACCGTCTGCTCTCTTGTGGCTCAAGGAAGTATGAAGGCAGATTAGAGTCTGGACGTCAGTGTAAATGTAACATGCTCCTTAGCTGGGGACAGATGTGAGCATGTGCACGAAATGCAGTCTTTTCCAAGTCGAGAAAGACTTCTGGTTACTGAAAAACAGGTTTCCCCAAACCAAATACTCCCCACATGCGATACTGTAGTTCTCCCCTCTCTTCAACTATGATAAGAAATTAGGTCCTTTCTGAAATATTTATCGTGAGAGGGACTTGACCCTCATACGCCAACCTGAACAATGCCGTGTGTCCTTTGACCTCCGATGTACCCAGGCCTGGGTCTTTGGGACACTTTCCTGGGGATAACAACCCTCTTCCCAGCCAAAGCCGTAAAGTTTCCAGCAACATAGAATCCAGTATGCTTTCAATGGGTGTTGAGGGGTTAACTTGTTTTTAGAAAACATATGCTCACATCATCCCCTTTGCAGAGAAGCACTCATACCTGCTATCGTTAGGAGTCTTAAAGACCCTCTCTCTGGCGGAAGAAAGTGCCTCATCCACTCCTGTACAACCGTTAAGGGACAACAGTGTCTGCTCCCATTGGCTTCTGGGAGGAAGTTTATCTTATTAACTGTCGTTAAATAATCCAGGTTTAATTAACTTGTTCTGTGATCAGTGACAGCTTGGGGGGAATGCAGGCTCTAGACCTTCATGATCTGCATCTCCAGGCATCCATCAGTTTGGTGCCAGAGTGAGCATGAAGGGAGAAAGGTCCCACTTTATCAAACCCACTGACACCATTTGTGGTGAGTCAGGGCAGGGCAGAAGGATCAGATGTTTTTAGCAATTGTCAGAGCATAAAGCAGGCAGAGAAATCTCTGTTTCCCATCCCTAGGTCCCCTCTGGAAGGTGGGGCACTGTAATAGGAAAGGGTGCGGCATTGACAAGCAGCAGCCCTGGATTTTGGCCCTGACTAGTTATTCAACGTATTTCCTGTGTGGCTCTGAACAAGTCACTTGACTTCTCTGGATCTTGCTTTTCTTTTGTGAAAAATGAGGATAATGATTCTTCATAGAGTTGTGAGCATTAGATGGGCTAATGTATGTGCAAGCAACTTGTAAAGAAAAAAAATTAGAATAAAAACAAATTACTACAATGTCCCCACACTGGAGACACTAGGCTGACAATATGGCAGAGATCTAAACTCCAGTGTAATCCTTTTCTTGCTGTTCTTTCTGGGTCAGATTCACGATTTGTAAACTGACAGATGATATGAAATACTGTGTGCACGGGAGGAGCTTTTTATTAATCAGCGTCACAGGCCATGTGCAGCTGGGTTAGCCCCTCCACAAGCTTATCTCGGGCGGAGGTATTCTTTTCACAAAGTCTCTCTACCAGGAGAAATGTGCCCATGATGTGGCCATTCATCACAAGGTTTCCCACCCCTGAAACTTCGCTCGGTTGGAAATTTAGGTCACTTTCTACAGAGCTGACAATATACAATTCACTTGAGCAGAAGCTCAGAGCTTTGGAACCTGCAGGGAGGAGGAAGGTGATCCTCCCGTGGTTTTAAAAGGGTCTTACTTCCCTATGTATGACTCTCCTCTCCTTATCTCCCCAGAATTCCCACAGCTCCCAGCGTTAAGTCTATGCCTTTAGCTAATACATCAGTATTTAGCTGTGACTATTATTGCTGGCACTTTGAGCTTATTCAACCTCTTGATTTATATCACTGCCTCATTATACTGAGAATCTAATGACTGATGGTAAACATCCTACACCCTGAGTTCGCATGCTTTGCCAAGATGCCACGTCTCGGCCAATGCCACATAAGTCAATAAGCTTCCTTCTTAACTCCTGGCCTGCATGAAGTTTTAAAACACATTCTCCTAAGGTCCCTTGGCTTTGAAGTGGTTTCTTGTGGTTCTCCCAGAAGCACAGAATCATGTTGATTGGTGTTTGCTTGGCTCCACCATATTTTCTGGATGATTCTGCTAAAGGCTGAGTACAGTTTCATCCAACATATCCTCTCTGGGGCAGCTGTGTGTGGATGGAATATATAAGGGGTTATCCACATGGTGAGAAGCTGGTATCACCTCCACACTGGGTACCTCCAAACCTCTCCTGGCACTTCCAGGACTCATGCATGCTGGAGATCAGGGATCTGCAGAGACATATCTGTTGTGAATGAGAAATAAAAACTTTCCAGTTTTTAGGGGGAATCTGGTTAAGATTCGGAGATAACACTAAATTATTCAGAATCCCTGGGGTTGGGACAATGGGCTCTGTCCTTTGAGAATTAGCATTAACAATCCCCAGCCCAAGTGCAAACCCAATCTCAGGTTGTTTTTTTTTTTTGCGGTCCGCGGGCCTCTCACTGTTGTGGCCTCTCCTGTTGCGGAGCACAGGCTCTGGACGCGCAGGCTCAGCGGCCATGGCTCACGGGCCCAGCTGCTCCACGGCATGTGGGATCTTCCCGGACCAGGGCATGAACCCGTGTCCCCTGCATCGGCAGGCGGACTCTCAACCACTGCGCCACCAGGGAAGCCCTGTTTTATGTTTTTTAAAAACTCATCAAGGCTAAGTTTTAAGTGTCTTACTGCCTTGCAGAAGCGTTCAAAATTTTATTTTATTTTATTGTGCTTATGAGAAGTACATCACTGTGGCTGCCTCTCACAGGCTCCTTTTACCTGTCTTACCATATTTTTCCAGGACTGTCCAGACTCCCCACCATCCAACTCAATCCAACTGAGCTCCCTGTTGTTCGCTCAGTACATGATGCCGGTTCTTGGTCCATGAGAATGGGGACCATGTTAGCCTCACTCACCACTGTGTCTCCAGCAGCCCGCCTAGGGCTTGGAAAAGTATTTAATTCACTGTTGAGTGAGTGAGCAAATGAAAGGGTGCCCCGAATCCCTGGGCTTTTCTCTTCACTCTCTCTCTGCTCAAAATACCTTCCCAGGACTATTCATTGCTTCCAACGCCTTTCATGGACTCCTTCAAGTAGGACAGAGGATTCCTTCCTTTATGCTTATTCTGTGCCCCAACTACAGGAATTACAACCCCTTCTAGCTCCTATTTTTCACAGCCAAGGAGCAAAGGAACTTCTGTTGTTTGTCTAGAAAAAGAGATTCAAGGGGTCCTAAAAACTATCCTTAGATGACTGGAGGGCATCTTGTACAGGAGAGGTTAGACAGCTCGGGTTCTGTGTGGCTCTAAATGGTGGAGCTGGGTGACATCACAAGGAGGTGGATTTTGGTGCCCTAGAAGAGAGAAGTTGTGTTAGGTCCATCTTGTGAGGTAGTGATTGCCCCGACTGGGGTTCAAACCTTGGCTGAATTATTGTGCCAGGAGTACAGTGAACAGGATGTCTGTAGTGGGTGGGAGGTTGGACTGGGTGAATTTCAAGTTCCTTTCACATCTGTGCAGAGGTGATAGGGTACAGTGATTAGGACTGCCAGGTGTGAATCCTAGCTTGACCCTTACTAAGTTTGTGACCTTGAGCAAGTCAACTGACCTTTCCAAGTCCAAGTTTCCTTAGCTTTTGAGGAAAGTTAATGATACCTACCCTTTAGGGTTATGATGAGGGTTAAATGCAATGACACCTGTGTGAAACACAGGACAGTAACAGGTCACTGCTCACTAAATGTTAGTTGCTATGTTTGTCCCTGCCTTTATCTGTGCACTGCACTGCACGCGGTTTGTCGCCTCTATTCCTTGGCTCTAATGCTCCTCAGGCTTGAGCACTCCCTCCCCATCACCTACCTAATTCTAGGCATCCTTTCAGACCTAGTGCAGGTGGCATCACCCTCAGTGTTCTTCTCCCTGCCCTGCAAACCCTCACAGTGGCATCATACACCACTGGCTGAGGGCACGGCTGCTGTCACCCTCAGCCCTGCCAGCACAGAGCTCACCCACGGCAGACGCTCCACGCGTTTTACTGGAGCTCCAGTTTCTAGTCTGGGTTCCATATCTGAACCAGGACTAGACAAGTCAGGCATCCACTTCCACTAACATTCTCATAAACACATTGGTCTTAAACTCTGATGGTCTCGTGGCGAGTCCATTCTCTTGGACAAAGCGTCTCCTTTTTGATATATTTCTAGATTAGACTTTTGAAAAATCAATGAAAATTTTCCAAAATGGACAATCATCACTGCCCCATGGGCTGCCCCAATGCTCTGTCCTCTGGCTTCCGCAGAGGAGCTCAAGGGCCTTTATCATTCCCCATCGTTTAGGTTGGTGTCGGGCTTTCTTACCCAAGTGCCAAAGTTCACCGAACATCTAAAGTTTACCAGGAGCCACCGCACGACCTCAGAACTCTCTCTGTAGCTCTCAAACTTTTGTTCAAACGTGATGCTTTGTGGGGGCTGGAATATAATGAGGCTCTTTGGCACTAAATTTCAAGCCTGTTTGCATTTTGTCAAAGCAACTCAGCATTTTGGTTTAAGATGTAAATGATGTTAATTTGACCCAAAAGTCTGCACGAGAGAAAGATGGGTTGGAAGTTGGGAGGAGGGTAGAATATTGAGGCCAAATCTGTATAAATATTACTACACAGCCCAGAATGGGCAGCTACCTCTATTTATCATCCTAATTATTCCACCAAGTGGTGGAAAAGTCCATTTATTGTATCTGTCAACCTTCTAGGATAAACAGACAAGCAGCAGTACTGGGTGTGCGTGTGTGTGTGTGTGTGTATGTGTGTGTGTTTGGGGGCCTGGGGGCATTTACTGACTTCAATTACCTCTCCTTTCCAATAAATGAGCAAATGTCTAAAATGATTAATGCTTTCCTTAACAGTTCTTCACTGTATTTTTATTTACGAGGATACTTCAGAAAAACCGAGAGAGCCATTACTATGATAATTAAGAGTTTGCCCTCTGAACCCAGAGGAAATTGTTTCTATTTTATGTTGATGTGAGATTTCTTAGAGTTTGGTTTCCTCACCAAACTCGCCAGAATTAGAATCACCCAGGCTACATATATAGTGGTTCCCAGGCTCCACCCAAAACCTCCTGCTATATTTGAGTGTGGGTCTCAGTAGTGGGCATTTCTAGTAAGCCACAGGCATAGTGGAGTCTGAGATCCCCTGCTGTTCTGCCATGGGTCTATGAGGTTGGTGATCAGTCAGGAAAAATGGGGTTATTTGAATATTCTTATAGAGTACATAGCACTGGGGTTATGAATCCTATAAAAAATGGAAGAGTTCCTGTTCTTAAGATGCAGGGAATAAAACAAGGGCCCAAGATGAACCTTTATTGAATCAGCATGCCCTTCTCACCAGCCGTATGGCCCTGGGCAAGGCAGGCAGCTACCATATTTATAAAAGGGAGATTATCGTATATCAGCTGCTGAAGATGGGGATTGGGCCAGATGATGTTCTGAGGTGCTTTTACCACTAACATCCAGTATTTTATTTTGCAGCTTAATTACAAGAGGGACTTAAAGGTGCAAAGGGGCTGAGAAGTGAGGCGAGTCTGCACAGAGTTCTTGTTCAGGAAATGCTCACTTTTTAAACCGAGAAAGCCTCCTCTTGGGACGTCTCGGGGCTGAATCGCAAAAACTTCCAGCATTCTGGGTTTCCCGGGAGTGGAAAGATTTATGGGGACTCGAGGACAGGAGCCCTGGGCCAGGATACCACCTTGAAACTCACTGCATTTAAAACATCAGTGTCTCATGCAAAATGCAGAGCAAGACCCCTCTCTCCAACAAAATCTAAATCCCTGCTTTGAAGAAAACTGCTAAGCCTGCCCTCCCCTTGTCTCTTCTTGAAGAACTCATACTCATCCCTCAAAACTTAGAATATAGGTGGTCTCTGGTGCCTAAGTGTCACAGAAAGCTTTCCTCTGGCCACGATAGGGACTCTGTCCTTTTTCCTCCCCAGCATTCCTTATAACACCATTAATGCCAACAGGTACTTGCAACAGCTGAGTTCATAATAGCCAGCTCCTAAGAGCAGGGACTGTGTCTTTTTTCACTTTGAATCTGCAGTGCCTAGGACATTGCCGGTACCACAGTTTTCTACTGAATGAAATGAGTTCCCAGAGCACAAGGATTAATTAGCTGGTTTAGTTTCTCCTGCAGAGTCTGCACTGTCCTGTCTCGAACCTCTTTTGAACCCTGCTGTGAATCACTGCAGGAAGGCTCTAGTGCATAAATCAGTTTGCCTACAAAGGAAATATGGGTAGGGTCTGGACGACCGGCATTCATAAATCCTGCATGTTGGTGGCTTCTGCCAGAAATGCATTACACCTAGCACACATGCTTGGAGTTCCTTTGGAGCTAATTTACATATTCAACAGTTTGGATATCACTGCATCTACGTGATGAAAACACAAACAGAATTCACTGGGGACCACGAAGTGAGTGGCCAGCACTCTTCTAGGCTGCTTGGAGGTCATCAAAAGGTCTCTCGAGGGAGCTGTGATCTCTGGGGCCTTCCTCTGATGAACTCATTCTCCAAAGTGCAACACAAAACTTTCTACAAGGGAAGAGGGCAGGGGCCCTGCCTGTCCTCAATTACCTAAAGGATGTTTTATAAATGGCTTCTCTTCTGGCCACAGTACCTTTAGGCCAAGTTTTCACTGGCTAGAAAAACTCCAGGTGCAATTTTCTTCGAAGAGGGCAGTGAATTTATGGTGCCATATGTCAGAGAGAGAAAAAGAGGGAGAGAGCAAGGTTTCTTGCTGACCACTGTGGTCATGCGACTCTGTGCAGCTATGGCCTCTGACCAGGGAAGGTCAAGGTTCAGAGACTCTAGTTACGTCGACAAATACAAACCATTCCATCTCTGCCGCTCTGAGGGCTGAATCCACCCCTTGACTGTGCTCCGGAATATCTGGCCCCTGTTTTTCACTGAAGCAAATCCAGCTGCCTTTCCCCTCTGCGATAGCTTCTGAACTTGTTTCCCTGCCTCTGGCCCGGCCCCGTCTAACCCATTCACCTCTGCAGCCAGCAGGCTCTTCATGAAATACAGACCTGATTCTGTCACTTCTCCCCCGTCAAATGAGCCAATGGCTCCCACTGCTTTGAGATAATTTCTAGAACGTCACCCTGGCTAATGGCTCTTCTGTGATCACTGGGCCGACTCACAAGTCTCCTTTGTCATCACTGGAAATCTCTTTCAATCCCCTCATTGTAGGTTGCTGTCTTGCCCCTCAGCCTCATACAAACAGCCCCTCCACTGGAATGCTGTCCCTCCCCTACCTGTTATCACACGTCTAATTCCTACTTTTTTTTTTTTTTAACATTGAAATATAGTTGATTTACAGTGACGTGTTAGCTTCAGGTGTACAGCAAAGTTATTCAGTTCTATATATATATATATATATATATATATATATATATATATTCTTTTTCAGATTCTTTTCCATTATAGGTTATTACAAGATATTGAATATAGCGCCCTGTGCTATACAGTAGGCGCTTATTGTTTATTTTACATATAGTATTGTTATCTGTTAATCCCATACTCCTAACATATACCCTCCACCTTGCCCCTTTGATAACCATAAGTTTGTTTTCTATGACTGAGAGTCAATTTCTGTTTTGTAAATAAGTTCATTCATATAATTTGTGTTTGGATTCCACATGTAGGTGATATCATACGATACTTAGTGCAGCCACCGTGGAGAACAGTATGGAGGTTCCTTAAAAAACTAAAAATAGAGTTACCGTATGATCCAGCAATCCCACTCCTGGCCGTATATCCAGAAAAGACAAAAACTCTAATCTGAAAAGACACACGCACCCCAGTGTTCACTGCAGCACTATTTATAATGTGCAAGACATGGCGGGCAGTAAATATTTTGTCCAATGAGTGAATGAACGAATGCATGCATGCCAGGATGGTAATCCAGGCCACCTCTGAAAGCTCAGGACTGGGGAGGGCACCCTCCGAACCGCACTCACCGTTACAGGTGCAGCGCACGTTCCTGTAGAAACGCGGGCACACGAAGCTGATGCGAGCTGTGCTGTAGGTCATGAGCGCGTGGGAATCCAGCGACAAGCCTTGCTCGCAGTGCTGCTCCTGGCAATCCAGCCCGGAGCAGTTCTTCTCCAGGATGGCTGAGATGCGCATGACGTTCTCCAGATGTCTCCTGGCATTGGACAGCTTCTGGATCAGGTAGGCCGGCTTGTAGAACTCACTGTTGGGCGTCTCCACCGCGAACAGCATGTCCAGCTCATGGGTGCCCGCCACGGGCTGGATGCTGATGATATGCAGGCTGTCCTGCTTCTGGGTGAGGACCGCGTTCCGCAGGGTGCGCCGGAACCCGTGCATGTGCAGCCCCACAAAATCCTCGGGGGATACGTTCTCGAAGCGGATGGTGACAGTGTTCTGCAGCATCTCGTGCACCAGCTGCTCCACATGCACGACCACGTCGATGGGCACCTGGAAACGGCCATCACTCACTGACACGTTCAGGATGTACTTCCCGCTGTCCAGGCCTCCTAGGGCGATGATTTTCCCATCATGACTGTTCACCTTGAACAAGCTTTTCTGCTCCGATTTCAGGGCGAATGTGAGGACATCATACACATCTTGATCTGTGGCATGGATCTTCCCAATGACCCCACCAGGAAAGTCGTCCTCCATGGTGACAATGAAAATTTCCAGGGGGATGGCTGTGGGCTTGTGGATGCTTTCCTCGATGACCCGCACGCGGATGTAGGAGTGAGAAACTTGCTGAGGTTTGCCTGAGTCTTTTGCCTAAAACAACCAAGAGGGAGAAAGCCAAAGAAGTAAGAAAAAAAAATAATAATTAAAAAAAGATCAACAAAACTCTGAAGATGTCTGTTCCTTTAACCATGTTTGCTTCTTCCTCCATCCCCTGCCACTATTCTGCAAAATGTTGAGGATGTGCATTTAAGTAAGAGGAGTGATTTATCACCTGGGGTCCCCATATGTACACTCTGTTATGGACAATAAAATGTGTCAACACAGTAAAGCCATGGGGGTGAATTGGGAGGGAGAACAGAGGGTGCTATAGGATCCAGCATGCCCACAACAGGCTGGCCTTGTTTTAATTTTGGACAGAAGCCACAGGGGAACCCCATAAAGTGGCATTCCCACTTGTAGGAGAAATCTTTGTTCTCTTTGGCTTCTTTGCTTTTGATTGGACCAGACAGCATTTTTCTGCACATTTAAGAAAAAATGTTATTTAAAGTGAGAAGTACACAATATCAGGGTTTAGAATAAAGATGGTACACTGAAGGGCAAAATAGGTAGCCTGAAAAAACCCATTTTGACTTCCTTCTTTACATAAGAATTGACAGAACCACTACCCTGAAACAGATCATTACTGAGAACCTGCCATGTGCAATGTGAAGGTAGTCAGTGTTGTAGGACTTCTGAGAAGGGCAGATTCTCAGGGGCTGGGTCCCCAGGGCGGGTATCTCGAGATGTGGGGCTGCAAAGGACCTTGCAGGCCAGGTACCATCTGAGGAGATGTGTCCTTGTTTGTAGAAGGCAGTAGAAAAGCACAGGCTTGCTCATCACAGAGACCTGAGTTTGAATCTTGGCTCTGCCTCTATGTGTCTGGCCTGGAGTAAGTCACTTAACTTCTTCGAGCTTCAATTTCTGTATCTTTAATTTGAATAAAATAGTCATATCTACCTCACAGGATTCTTGTACTGCGGGGATTAACAGACACAGTGATTGCAACGTACTTAGCACAGGCTTGACTCATAGAAGTACTTAGTATGTGAGAGTTAATGTAATGTTGTCATTTTTATTATTACCATCACCATATGCTTTTAAAAATGAATTATATGAACCGGAGATGCTGAAATGGAAAATTCATGTAAGAAGAGATAAATTTAGCAAATTAGGTTGAACTTGAAGTGAAACTGTGTATGGCCTCAAAAGACAGTGATGGGGCTTCCCTGGTGGCGCAGTGGTTGAGAGTCTGCCTGCCGATGCAGGGGACGCGGGTTCGTGCCCCGGTCCGGGAGGATCCCACATGCTGCGGCTGGGCCCGTGAGCCATGGCCGCTGAGCCTGTGCGTCTGGAGCCTGTGCTCCGCAACGGGAGAGGCCACAACAGTGAGAGACCCACGTACCACAAAAAAAAAAAAGACAGTGATGAGTTTGGACTCTATAGGCCAGAGGTTGCCCACTCAGATGTTGAAAACCAGAAGGGTGACAGAAAGGCATGAAGCCACTGGGTGTAAGGTGGCAGACTCATGGGCTTGTGGCCTGAGAAGGACTGCACAGTCATGCCTGCCTAAAGTCTGAAAGAGTCAGAATTCACAAGTTTTCAGGCACTAGGGAGCTCAGATGGATTTAGTTTAGGGGTTGGCACACTTTTTCTGTAAAGGGCTAGATAAGAAATAGTTTAGGCTTTGGGGTTATACGATCTCTATCAACTACTCAACTATCATTCCAGCAGAGAAGAAGCCCAGAGCATATGTAAATGAATCGGTGAGGCTGTGTTCTAATAAAACTTTACTTATAAAAACAGGCTGAGGACAGGATGTGGTTCAGGGGCTATTATAGTCTGTTGACCTCTGGTTTAGTGGAATGACATAATCAAAGTGGACTGATATAATCAAAGTGGAATGATTAGCCTGGAGGGGTGTAGGGATAGATCAGAAAAGAATGAGGCGGAAGCCAGAGGAACACCCGGGAGGCTTCTGCAATAGTATGAGTATCGGGCGATATAGAATAAAGTGGGGTGATGGCAAAGGGAACATACCTGATGCACACGGGGACCTTATGAAGGCAGAAACGTGCGACTTGGTGGTAGTTTAATATAAGGGACTAGTAGGAGGAAGCTCTCCTACTAGTTTTTAGGTTTACTAGTTTTGGTGTTTACAAAGTCTGAGTTGTGAAATATGCTCTCTGACAACCAGAGAAGGTGTGCAAAGAACTGTACTAGCTTCTGTGAGAAGGCACTAAAACTCTCTCCTTGCCCTTGAGGACCTATACTGTGATATAAAATCATTCACATAATATTGTTGGACGCGTGGGTGGCAACTGAAGAGTTTATCAATGTGCTTGGACCCAAAAGTCATTAATTTGGAAGGTTCCGTGGAGTAGAGTAAGCCATAATTTATCCAGAGAAATAAGGTACACAATGAAATGCTACATAAAGAATGGCTATTGTTATTATTGCCACCATCAATAATGAGTTTAGGTTGCCCTCTGTGCCAACTGTGGGTAAAAAAAGTCACTCAGTTTCACTGATGGGACCCACATCTTGGTACTGGCAAAATTTGCACCCAGTGAATTTTTGGTGCTCTCTCTTTCCTGCTCCTATCCACACCCTTCCCATAACTGCCACTTTTGCCTCTTTGTCTCACTTCATTTTACACCATGACCTTGAAGAAGCTGAAATGTTGGGAGGCCATTGCCGTCTGAATCCCTGTTCCCCTCCCATCTCACTGGGGAAACGTACCAAGTTGAGGTCTCTTCAAAAGCAGAGGCCATGAAATAGCTCAATCACATTAGGACAAGGATTGGTTCCTTCCCCACTCGGGTTGACCTGGGAAACACTTCTCAGTACCAAGCAGCAAGGCTTGACAAATGAGTTGTCTTTGGGGCTCGACTAGAACCCCAGGAATTTTCAGAATGCAGATTTAAGCCCAGTGACCGTCAGCCCGGCACACCCTACGGGAACGTCCCACTTCAACAATGATGCTTCCTTTCCTTCCTGTTCAGCTTCACATACAGAGGCCACTTTTATTGGTGTGAAATTGAATTTGAAATTAAAATGAGTAATGATTTATGTTGACTTGCTTGACAAAGAAAACCCAACCAACGGGCCCAGCAACAAGCACGAGAGAAAGCTGGCCTGATGCGGCCAGAGGATGAGGCTGTACCTGGACACACAGCACATACTCTGGAGACTCCCTGTGCTGGAAGACCACGGCTGAGCGCAGGATCCCATCCGAGTCCAACACGAACGCCTCCTCTTCGTTTCCCGACAAAATAGAGAAGGAGAAGGGAGGCCCATTGTGAAAGGAGTCTCTGTCTGTCACCACGAGCTGCAAAATGCTGGTGCCTACTGGCTTATTTTCCTGCATAAGAGAGTATATTAAAAGGGAAGATAAAATTACACCTCTCTTCACATTTAAAAAGAAAACCCATCATTACCAGCTGAGAGTGCTGTGCTAGAAACAGGGCTTTTTGCGGAAGGGATTCCCTGTGATGTTATCTTGTCTTCTGAAAATGTGCTGGCCTCTGTGAGCGTCATGTTTCCCATCCTTCGCTGCCACTCCACAGCTGCCCTGTGAGACAGTGAGCTGCACGTGAAAACATGAGGACTTGGCTTTGAATGGGTTTGCAGGTTCCAAGGATGCTGCTGGTTATACCTTGTCCTCGAAAGGCTGGAACTGCCCTGAGTTCACCCGAACGGCTCCAGAGATACACGGTGCTCATCAGCCTTCATGACGATGTCAGAAATCCTCTCGGGCCAAGAAAACATCAACCTTTCAGGATGGGAAAGCACTTCGTCACACTTACCACAGCACAGTTATGCGGAGGCCCAACATGGTGACACAAAGTCACAATACCGGACTCTTTAGGGGGACATCCTGGCAACTTCCCAGGAAAAATACAAAGGCGGGTGTCAGGTGAAAAACAGGGCTTTTCACCCCAGCCATCAGAACACAGTTTTGCTATTTCTTAAGGGAAGGGAAAGGGGATGGGATGGATATTCCTCAGTTAGCGAATGAAGAGAAAAGGAATCTGTAAGTTTCGGAAGTCCGGATGTCATTATGCCAACAGGATTTTGCAGAAACTCTGCCTTCTACCCCAGATGGAAACACAAAGGCTCCTAGTTACTCCTTCTTGGGCCCAAGGTTGTCCTTACTTTGAAAACACCAAATTGAACTCCTCGGTGGCCCAGGCACTGGTTTCCTTGCTCTGCTCTGTTTAGACTTCAGCATTCCCACAGCTCGGGCCTGAAGTCATTTTCATTCGTTCAGGCCTTCTGATGACATTGACTTTGGATTAACTGAGTTTGGGTCCCAGAGATGGAGACAATGATACCCTACATGACAGCAGTCACGGGCGGGGTGGGCACACTCATGTGTTAGGCGCTGAATTAGTCTTATGAGAACCATGCGTTGGAAAAAGAAAATCATTCTGGGGTGAACAATGGGAGGAGCATTTTTTTTGCAGGAGAAAAGAACCTCAGATACTTCTCATGTTGCTTCTCCTCTCAAGTGGCCTTTTGGTTATCAGGAACTAGACACCGTCTCCCGCTGGGATAAGTTGTGGAAACGTCCCAGCCCAGCGTAGATTTATTAGTGCAAGCTGACAGTATCCTCAGCGCCACACAACACAGAAGATTTATTGATTTGTTTGCTCTCTCTATAAAAGCCATTTCCTCCATACAAGAGAGAGGGTAAGAGTATGTGTGCCTGAGGGGTCGCATCCGAGGAAGGAGGGTGAAAGAGAACACAGACGGGCCCAGTGTTGCAGACAAGAAGCCACGGTCCCCGCTCGTGGGCTCAGAGTCTCTGTTCTCTCCCTGCTGACTTCCTGGAGTGCGTGTGAGAACAGTCTGTCAAGCTGATCGACGCGTGTCATAAAACTGACCTTGAGTAGCCAGAGCCCATTTGGCGCTGGGCTAGTGAGCGGAGGCGGGGGAGGAGGGGCAGAGAGCAGCATCGTGGGGACAGGTGGGGAGCAGAGCCATGGAGGGAAGTGGCAGTAGGGGAAGGGGCAGAGCCTGGGGGGGAGCTCTGTGGAAGCTGGAGAGGGGCAGGAATGCACAGCTGCTGGAATGAGCATCAGAGAGGAGAGGAAACCAAAATACCGCTGGGGAAGGAATCGGGTTTCGCTGAGAAAGGGGTAGGAAGGGAGCAGAGAGCTGCTCAGCCTGATTCTGGGGGGGCTCAGTGGTGTGGGGAGCTGGGGGCCTATAGATGGCCAGACTCAGAGTCTTGAATGTTGTTCCAAAGGCGCCCCTCAAGATGGGCGGGTGATTCTGAGGCTGATTTCCTAAAGTATCCGTGGTCCCCACAAGACACATATATCCATCCCTGTCTCCTGTAAGTCCTCCATGCTGACAGTATTCCTGGACTGGATTTCCTGATCCTCTTGAAGTCGGACTTTCAGCTTCTAGAAATACTGGGAAATGGAAGTAGCTTGGCGCTTAGTACCGTGCTCACGAGATATCTTTTGAATTAAAAAAAAAAAAAATAGCTGGGAAGAAAAGTCGTTCTCTCTGAGAGCAGAACACCAGCAGTAAGTCACTCTCTCCTGCAGTCTAATTTTAGAGAGCAAGTGGGTTTAAACTGCTAAACAAACTGCTTATGGAAGACTGATTTTTTTTTTTTTTTTTTTTTTTTGCGGTACGCGGGCCTCTCACTGTTGAGGCCTCTCCCGTTGCAGAGCAACAGGCTCCGGACGCGCAGGCTCAGCGGCCATGGCTCACGGGCCCAGCCGCTCCGCGGCATGTGGGATCTTCCCGGACCGGGGCACGAACCCGCGTGCCCTGCATCGGCAGGCGGACTCTCAACCATGGCGCCACCAGGGAAGCCCTGGAAGACTGATTTTAATGAGGAGCAGCTCTAGCCTGATGGCCAATCTCCCTTTGACAAACAAGATGGTTCGTATCAACCTCCCTCCCCTGCTAGAATAGCACAAAGTGGCTTAAAGGCAGCCTGTCCCTGTGGGAAGAGAATAGTCTTTTCAGAAGACAGACCCGAGTCCAAATGCTGACTCTATCACCTAACAGCTTCATGATCTTGGTTGAGCTACTTAACCTCTCAGATCCTTACCTCCTTCACTATAAAGTGAGGGTGGTCGTGAGGACAGACCGTGTACGGAAAGCACCTGACACTTGAAAGAACCCCATTGGCCACAGCACTGATCGACGTTTTATGAATCAGTTGCAGTAGAAGAATCAGGCTCTTATCATACTAGCCCTATGATGGGATGAGTTGATATTAGGTAAAAACAAGAGTAAACCATGATGAGTAACTAACAGCGGAGGAAGGAGGATGAGTGCGTAAGGACAAGAGCCTGGGAGGCCAGATTTGCTCACCTGAATCACAGCGGTATAGTTAGCAGGTGTAAATACTGGGCTGTTGTCGTTTACATCAGAAATATCAATGTTGACAGTGGCAGTTGAAGACATCGCAGGAATGCCGCTGTCTACTGCCTGGATGAGCAGGGAGTATCCAGACACCTGCCAAAGCACAAAGGGCCGACAGTGAAGGATCACAGCGCTTGCTTCCTTCTGGGCTCGCTCAGGCGCTGCAGGCTCACAGGGCTTTGCGGAAGATGAGCCATCTTCACGTTGAGTCCCTAGACCGGGGTTTCTCAACCTCGGCACCAACTGGCCTTTGGGGCCAGATAATTCTTAGTTGTCGGGGGCGGACCTGTGCGTTGCAGCGTGTTTAGCAGCGTCCCTGGTCTCTACTCACTAGAAGTCAATATTGCCTCTGCCTGCTTGTCACAACCCAAAATGTCTCCAAATAGTGCCAGATGTCCCCTGGGGGTAAAATCAGCCCGGGTTAGAACCACAGCTCTTGGCTGTCGTTCAAACTATAACAGTTGTCACAACCGATCTGTCCTAAGTATGACTTTTCATACTTTGGGAGTATATTACGGGCTTCTATTACCCAGTGAAGTCTTTCTATGTTTAAGCGTCACGCCTATGGCATCTTTTTCCATATTTAAATTTCACTTTGAAGACATACTTTTGGTCCAAAAAGGCAGTGTTTAGAAACTTAGTTTAACCTCGGGCAGAGGAATCTGCTGGATCATTCTTTCTGACCTAGATACCTTCAGGTTATCCTTTTGTATCTGCTCACTTAGGGTCAATGCTGTTCATGAAACCAGGACCACAGGATCCCGACGCTGAATATACTTTTCTGCTTTCTTGCTTTGGAAGGACCAAAATTCAAACCATCTAGAAAGCCAGGTTTTTGCTTTTTCTTTAAAGCCTCCAAAAATAAGAAAATACCAGCATCTACTGGCAACAAATTCTTTCTAAGGTCTAATGAAAATACTTCCTGCTGCATTTTAGTCCATCCCTATTTACTCCCATTATTCAATGTGTGTTTTTTTGTTGTCGTTGTTCGTTTGTTTCTTTTTTTTTTTGGCTGCACCTCGAGGCTGATGGGATCTTAGTTCACCGATCAGGGATCAAACCCAGGCTACGGCAGTGAAAACGCAGAGTCCTAACTACTGAACCACCAGGGAATTCCCACTCGCGTTATTTAGAATGGAGAACCTTCCCACTTATACTCATGGAGTCTGGCCTGATTTCAGTGAAGGGGTGGGTGTGGATGGGAAGGGAGCAGGCCTCAACTAGCTTACCCGTTCCCGGTCCAATTTCTTTTTAACCTTCACAAGTCCCAAGACAGGATCCACAGCAAATTCACTGTCTCGATCTCCATTCACAATGGAAAATCGAATCTGTCCATTGGGCTGGCTGTCTGCATCTTCTGCTATTAGCTTCACGGGACACAAGCAAAACAAAGCAAAGACATGACACGACAGACAGAGAAAAGGTTTATTCTTAGGGTCCCAGGTCTGTACAAATGGGTGCAACTCTGAGAGTTTTCTTAGGCGTTCTACTCACCAATGCCAGGGGAAGAGATTTGGGGTTGGCCGAAGGAGGAAAGCACCATTACTAGAGCTGCCGTTTTATTTATGTTCATTTTTATCTGCCTACAGCCTGATGCTTGTTAGGCCTGATTTTCCTCAGGCCTTGAGCCAGTAAGGATAGACCCAACACTAACTGATAGGGATACTTCGGGAATTCTTTCCCAATTCGGCAAAACAATGGTCTCTGCCACTGAGTCAGGTATTTTCTAAAGGTATGCATTCCCATGTTAAGGAAGTCCAAGAAAATTCCCTTTCCCACATGGCAAACACACAGCCCCACTGTCTGCTGCTCCACATTGGTGATGTTGGGATTTATATGTATGGAAATAGTCTTGTAATCGTCTCAGGCCCCAGGAGAAATGGCCTGGGAAGTCTACCTTGGATGTGTAAAGAATGAACACCTGGTGCTGCAGGAGCCAGATATGAGGGTGGGTGGAAGGGACCTCTCCCACCTAGGGGTAATGAGGGTGCTGAGGACGGGACTGACTCACTGTTCCCAAATGTAATTTCTATGTCTAAGAGAACCTGTGTCCTCCTAATACATAGCTTGCTCTTATTGGTATAGAAAAAATTCCTTCCAGAAAGAGCTCCTTTAAGAGTAACCAGTCAGTCTTAAGCTTGATCCCATTTGTAGCTGCCCTTCTGTATGTGTGTGTGTGTGTGTGTGTGTGTGTGTATGTGTGTATTTGGGGGGGGTGGGAAGGATTTTTTTATTCTGTCCTTAGCCATCTACTAACTTGTCATCCAAGGTCACAAGCTAGTAGGAGCTATCATTAGAAATTCATTCCATGGTCTGTTTTGTTTCTCAAAAAAATACACTCCTGGGAGGAACGTGATGAGTGATCACTTACACCTTGATATAAATGAACTTTATCAGACCCTTTCTAACAGAATGTGGAGAAGGAGTAGTTGAAAGGCTGGGGTCTGACTAAAGTTCTTGGGGACCAAAGGACGCTGAAAAGAGGAAGTGCGAAGGGAATCCAAGGTAGACTCTGCTCCCTTTTTCACTCTCTTGAGGATTATTAGTCCCAGGTGTCTGGACCACGCCCCTGGCACCTACCAAAATGACAGAGTCCCCGACCGAGGCGTCTTCACTTATGACGGCACTGTAGACATCCTGGCTGAACTCGGGAGGGTTGTCATTCACATCTGTGAGGTTGATGTTGACAGTGGCCATGGCACTGAGGGCGGGGGTGCCCCCGTCTTTCGCTTCCACCACCAGGTAAAACTTTCTGCATAGTTCAAAGTCCAGGACCTCAGACACAGAGATACTCCCTTTGAAGGAAAATGGGGAACTTTAGATTTGATTAGGAGAAACTCTGGTCAGCAGTCCCACAATCATGGTAATATTTGTAACATCATTTCCAGCCAAGAGTTTGAGATATTCAGGAATTTGTTTACTTAATACCCAGCTGAAAGCAACCCGGAGTCTGATTAATGCTGTCAGTTAAAACACTGCTATCCATCAGACACAATGCTGAAGAAATCAGGTCTTTGCATGTTTCCGCAATAGCTTCTGAACTTCCCTCGGGCAGCCTGAAAATCTCTGGCATTATTCACTCTCAGGCAATTTGGGAGGAGGGACCGGAGCAAGCATCCCCTATGAGCACCTCCCCAGGATTCCTCAGGTGGACCCAGGCAGACTGAGGATGTGCCAAGATGCGTGGACGTGATTGTATGACCCCGTCCCTCATCAGTAAGTATATACTTGCAGACTTAACCTAACTCTTAAACTGAATTAACCACTAAGGTGCCTCCCCTACTTATAAGCCGCTTTTCTGAAACTTTTATGGCACAAAGAGGACAAAGACCTCAGAAAGTTCAGGATGTAGTGATGTGACGGAAAAGGAAACACTTGGGAATCTGTTACCGAATAGCAAGCGTGAGTTTAGTGTCTACAACTACAGAGCAGAGCTAATACCCATGGCACAGAGTTCTTAAATTAAGCAAGGAGAACAGGTGAAAGCAGCTAGGTGGGGGCACCTCCGCGAGGGGCTCCTTGAGTGTTCTTTCCCTCCCATCCTAGCCCTTTCTGGTGGGCGACCCAGTCCTGCCTCCTGCACTTGGTAGCTGGTCATTGTACCGTCTGCAGAGCAGTTCTCGAGGGCATTTACCTCTCTCTCCCACCTGGAAAACAGTCCCTAGGACCGAGGTGAGTACATCACATCTGTTCTCTTTCCAGACAGGCAGCTTCTCAGGGAGCTAAGCCTGCCCTTCTACTTAAGGTGAGAAATAGAAGTCGTACCTAAAGCAAGAGCCTCTTTCTCTCCATAATTATGTTTTCTTAGCAATTACCACCCCTAGCGCTTTATTTCGCATCCCAGCCTCGTTATCCAGAGCCAGATTTAAACAGTACTCAACCATTTCCCCATGGTATTCATATACAATGGCCATAACTAGACATGCTAAGGCTAACACACATTTAAATGAGGAAAATCCCCATACATTTTAATTTGAAGTAATGCACTTAATAAACAGGGTTATTAAGTGGGAGAAGCTGCTGCTGCAATCTTTCCATTAACGTTTCCACCCTCCTATACTAAGGCAGGGACTACGTGTCCTGCAATTTTTGCACCCCCATGGCATAGCAGTGCTATATAGAGGTTAGAGCATGTATTCCAGAGTCAGGGAGATCTGACTTCAAATCCTGGATCCTCTGCACCACCCACAACTTACTCACATTGGAAAAATTAACCTCTCTGAAGCCGATTTGCTCATACAGAAAATGGGAGAAATAACTAACGACTTAATAGGAATCTGGTGTATCTGCCACGTTACATGAACATTGCTAATTGTGATAGTTTCTTGCTCATATGTCTTAGATTATCCAACAGAAAACAGACCTCCTTTGCCCTCTTGCTCAACAAGTACGTATTCCTTGAGTGATGACGGAATTATGTCCAGTGGCCAGAAGGTATGAGGGACTCACCTTTCTCATCTGTGAAATGGGCTGCCTTGCTTATTCATAGGGGGATAGTAAACAAATAAGAATATCCACAAAAGAGCTTTGAAAATATTAATATAAACACTCTTTGAAAACGCAAGGGTGAGTATGTTTACTTTTCAAAGAATAGCCAAACTTTTTTCTGAATTTTCCTCTTCACTTACTCAAAACAGCCCTAATAGCTATTACTCCCCGAGGAAGAGAAAGCCCTAGGGTTCTCTTTGTTCTCTTGGTTTCTTTCTAGACATCTCTTCCCCAGGAGATGCCACACCCTCCCGCAGAGTTTGAAAAGGGCGTGGTGAGAAATGGCAGTGTTCTGACTACGGGAGCAGTTGAGTAGGAATCAAATACAATGCCCATTCCAGCCGGCCGGGTGCTGGGTTTAGAAGGCCTGAAGGTCACCGTGCAGATCACTCATTAACATCTGCCTTGGTAGGTGACCAGAGAGTGGCCACCTGACCATGGACAGTGGCAACTGGAGGCTAATCCCCAGGAGCTGTTCCAACACAGAAATATAGGACCCAAGTAACAAAAACAAGCAAACAGAAAAGAGAGAGAAACAAACAGACCCTGAGGCTCCATCTGCAAATACTATCTCCCCATCTTGAACCACATGACTGTTCCCGAGCTTGTCAATCTGAAAAATCCTGGAGCCAACCTAGGGGCCAAGTATTTGCCCAGTGAGCCCACAGCAAGGAGCTGAAACTTAGCAGGGGGCATCCTTGGAACAGAGTGTCAGAGGGCACTCTGGGGTCGGCATGCAGGTCCTGCTCTGAGAAGACTTGTTTCCACCGAGAAGGGCGGTTGATTAGAGGGTTAGGAGGAGAACCAGGGTATAGTGAAGGCTTAGATTCTAAGTTGGTTGCTGCTTACCCACCTGTCTTTGGGTTGATCCTAAATTTCCCTTGCTCGTTTCCAGACCGGATGAGGTACCTAATCTCGGCATTTGTGCCTATATCTTTGCTGGTGGCAAAAACAACAAGGACTTGGGTGCCAGGGGAGGTGTCCTCAGGCACCGTCACCAGGTAGTCCCTCCTCTCAAACACGGGGGGGTTGTCGTTAATGTCCAGGACGGTGATGGTGACAGTGGCCAGAGAGGACAGGGCCTGGCCGGGGCTCTGGTCGGTGGCCTGCACGCTGATGCTGTAGGAGGACTGTTGTTCTCGGTCCAGCGGCTGCTCCAGGATGATGATGCCAGACGAGCTGTCGATGGAGAAGAACCCGTCGGCTGAGTCGGCCAGGGAGTACACGACCTTCCTGTTGGTGCCTGTGGGAGACGCGAGAGCGTGAGCGGAGAGGGACGCAGGCGGACGCTCTCTGCACTAGAAGACTGTGGCTTTGATGACTGTCTAACGGCCACACAAAGAAAAACGGTAACTATGGAAACCAATGGCTTTGGTCCTACGACGACTTCAGTTTATAACAAATATACAACTGAACCAAATGGTAAAGAAACGGAAAATATTGGTAAGAAATATCAGAAATAGTTGGAGCTAAAGCAAAACGTTTTGCATGCATGTGTCACGTTGTTATGAGTCCTTCCTTCAATGTTTTCAAATAACTGACCAACTGTCTTGATCATGTTAGAGAAACTGACTTCAGTTCTTCTGGCTCGTGTGGCTTGGACAAGTTACAGTCTTTCTTACCTGCCTGGGCCACAAGGAAGATGAAAAACGCTTTGAAAACAGCGACGAACATATAACCTATTATTATTCAAGCCCTCAAGCAATTTCTTCATATCTTTATAACCTCCATCTGAAACTGTTATCCTGAGGATCGCTATGCGTCTCCTAATAAACAATCCAGCAACTTAATAAAAAAAGAAATAGTTGGATCTTCTCAATATATTAAAGAACAGCATGCATCCTTAAGAAAAACTCTAAGATGCCAACAGGTATAAGCGTCGGATGTGCCACAGAAAGAGAAAGACAAATTAATTAATTAACTCGACACATTTTTATCTAGACTCTATCAGGCACTATTCCAAAGACTAGAGATTCTCATAATGGACAAGAGACAAACATTTCCTGAGGGAAATTTTTACTTTCTGGTGAGAGTAAATAAGAAATGAACAAGAACAAAGAATCAGTAAAATACATGGTATGTTTGGGAATAAAAAGGGAGAAGAATGAAGCCATAATGGGGGGGAATTGTGAGTGTTGGGGGGAGAGGGAGTTTGGGAGCTGGGGAGAAGGGTGGTCCTTTTAATACAGGTGGTTGGAAGTTTGGCATTTGAGTGAAGACCCGAAGGAGGGAGGGAGGGAGTGAGCAGTGCAGAAATCTGAGGAAGAACGCCGCAGGCAGAGGGACCCAGGCAAGCCTGGGGTGGGAGCCGAGCTCGTGTGTTTGAGGAGCACGGGGGAAAGGACCAGTGTGAGCAGAGTGAAGAAGAAACATGCAGGCGATGAGAGCAGGGTGGTGACGCACTGGGGAGCAGATCGCCCGGAGGGGTGGTGGTTGGTGGTAGTTGGGAAGCGCTGGAGGGCTCTGAGGAGGGGAGTCACACGGTATGAATTAGATATTAACAGGATGGCTCAGGCAGCTGGTTATGAACAGAACAGCAAGACAGGAAGCAGAGACCCACTGGCAGTCTCCTGCAGGAAGACAGGTGTGCAATAAGGGCATCTGGAATGGACGGTGGTGTTGGAAGGGGTGAGACGTGGTCGGGTTCCAAATGTACTCTGAATACGTGGGTGTGAGAAGTGAGGGGCCCTAAATGTATTCTGAACTTGGAGGTGGTGAGAATAGATCACTTTCTCACCGTGGAGCTGGCAGGATGTGGGATGTGAACGAAAGAGAAGATCCCAGAATGACTCTTAGGTTTGGGCCCGAGCGACTGAAAAGAGGGAGTTACCATCAGTTGCCATGGAGAGGACTGACTGCGGGAAGACGATAGGATTTGGACGAAGATCACGGGCCCTGTTTAGCATCGATTAAGTGTGAGATGGACATTTTATATGTAAGTGGAGATTCAAGTAGGAAGTTAGCAGAGGAGGCTGGAGATCAGAGGAGGGGTCCAAACTGGAGTTACATTTTTGAGGGTCTTCAGCATTCAGAGAGCCAGCAGAGCCATAAGAATGGATGCGGTCATGGGCTTCCCTGGTGGCGCAGTGGTTGAGAGTCCGCCTGCCGATGCAGGGGACACGGGTTCGTGCCCGGGTCCGGGAAGATCCCACATGCCGCGGAGCGGCTGGGCCCGTGAGCCATGGCCGCTGAGCCTGCGTGTCTGGAGCCTGTGCTCTGCAACGGGAGAGGCCACAACACTGAGAGGCCCGCGTACCGCAAAAAAAAAAAAAAAAGAATGGATGCGGTCGTAAGGGAATATAAAGGGAAAAAAGAAATACAGTGGCCAGTAAGCCTAGAGCACCCCATCAAAGGAGGGAGAGGATCTAGTCAGAGGGTGGTCTCCAGTTCCATGGCTTAAAGAAATGCACGTAGTTATCAAAATACCATTTTACCTTAATATATACTAAAGCTAAAAACCTACCAACCAGGAAATGTTCATTAACAACCAACGAATCAATGAATGATGATTGGACCAACTTCCGATTCTGAAGATTGACTTAACTGTTTTCATCCGAGGAGCTCAGCACTTCAAAATGGTTTATAAACCTCAAATTCACTAGGAGTTACAGTTTATAAGAAAGAAAACATAACAACTTCATAGGCCGAAAAAGCATCATGTTGAGCCTAAACGCTCTTAATGAAGACAGTCATCAGTCATGACTTTAGCTATGACAACTACCTGAAAATGTCTTTTGCGAATCAGGGACCCCTAGAATATAAGCTCTTACAGGGAGGGCCTACGCACTGTCATTTTCTACTACACCATCTCACCATGGGGACAGGCCTTTGGCAGTAATAAGAGTTAAACATTTTACTCCCTCAATGTACAGTCTCCCTTAAGCCAAAATTCCAAGCAAACCAATAAAATCATGGAGGGAATGACAGAAATTGCATTATGTGGCTTTAACCAGAAGGTCAACATTGAGAGTTCGTTCATGGTTCCATTCCAGAGAGTCCATTTTTTCCAAAGTTTCATCATTTACTTCTATTTCTCTTTCAAAACAACCACCCCGTGATATATAAACATCAACCTCTGATTTTATTGGTGCTGGGATGAAAAACAAGAAGTCTTTGCTCTTTCCTTGCTGTCCCTTGAAATAAGGCCCCAAAGCAGGTGTTTTAGGGATGCTTTCTGGCTACTTTCACAGCTGGCTGCAAGATTAAACTTTTCAACATAAATTCCTGGGGTGAATACACAGAGGATCGCGGAGGTGATCAAGCTTGCACCTGAAAAACAATAACCCTGCCTGGGTGTCGGAGCTGACTGTGTGCCCTGGAAGCCGCCTTGACTGACGAGATAGTGTCAGGACACCTCTCAAAGACACAAAAATGCATTTATGGAAACACATCAGTGATTGACATAAATACACCACATGGGTTTTCAAATCACACACGTTCCCTGGGGATTTGACTCGCAGCCCCAGCATATGGAAGAGCACTCTCACCAACAATAAGATGGGGCAGGAAGTTCATGCAGGATCTTTCCTCTGAACATCTGCTGACAACACCCACTTCACTGACGCAGGGATTTCCCTGGGGCCACTAGCATATGTAGGTAAGCAGGAGCGACAAAGTCCTATTTTCAGATGTGCTCCTGGATAAGCTTCCTCTTCGGGCTTGAAGATCACGTAGGAGGAAGGCCATTTCTGACCCCGTTCTGAAAGCCATGGTGCTCCAACCCGCTGAGTTAGGAGAGGTAGGGGCTGGGTTTGCACGCTGCCGCTCTCTGTGGCAGCAAGGCCCAAAGCTAAGGTGCTTTTCATGACCGCCTGTGTTTCCTTCACTGGGACAGATAGCTGAAATCTAATTAAAAATACTGCCTGTGTTCCCAGTCTGCAGATTTCTCTCCCAGCCCTATTCAGAGGCCCTCGGCTCTGCTCGGACCTCCAAGCAGGAGAGGCCGTGTTTTCAGAGCTTCCAGCTCAGCCAGCTAGCCCTGTTGTTGGAACTCTGCATTTACCACGCTGACATTGGCCAGCCACACAAAGACCACGGCTCCCCTCTGGGTAGGTTCT
Source organism: Pseudorca crassidens (assembly GCF_039906515.1). Lineage (NCBI taxonomy): Eukaryota > Metazoa > Chordata > Mammalia > Artiodactyla > Delphinidae > Pseudorca > Pseudorca crassidens. Next base: position 69,648,682 of record NC_090304.1, on the reverse strand, counting down.
GTTCCTTTAAAGCTTAGGGACAGGGAGTTTCTGCTTTATCACAGCAGAAAACCATCCCCAACAAGCTGCGGACCCAAACTCCCCCCACTCCCCGTATATTTTGCTTCTGACAGTATCTCGTGCATTCACACCAGGAGGAACAGGGAGATTTACGGTTTACTCTCCTTTCTGTTACCAGTCAGACTTATATGAAAGTAAGACTAGAAAAGGTTGGGGCAGGGTGGGCACCCAAACCAACAAACCTGCTAAGTCGTATCTCTTGTGATTTGGTAGTTCTGAAGAAAAGAGCAGGATATATTTTTGGAATGTATCTAAACTCCAATTTAGACACAATTGCAACAGATTTCAGTGGTTTCTAGAAATCAAGTCAGATGCATAAATGTCAACGTGCAGGCAATACTTCTGTTGGAGCACTCGGGTCTTTTGCTGTATTACCAGGCAATGGGGGCTTTTTGTTAAATGAATGCAGGTCCCGTCACTAAAGTGGAAACTTTCTATCCAAGGGCATTTGATAAATGCCATTCTTCAAATCACCAGCTTTTCGCTACGTACCGGGCAGAAAAGATGAACCCGAGCAGAAGACTTGCTTGCTAATTGGTCTAATGCTCTCACTGCATGTCACGACGTGTTATATTAAGGTATAACATTAATCCATCATTTCGTGTCTGTGTTTTTAAGTACGTAATTCTCTTCTCCAATTTGCACTTAATTTAATGAGGACGGAGCGACTCAGCTTCTTAAGATGCTGAAATGCCAGACTACCAAGAGAAGTATGATTTTCATCGCATGTGAAGTTTCTGCGCGTTAACTGTGGCACATGGAGCGGGCAGGCCTTCAGAGGATTAAAATCAAGTAAACAGAGAATGCTTAAAATCCCGATTTGCTCAAAGGAAGTAACAGGTAGTGGCATTTTGTGGAGTGGGGTGAGAGGAAAGAAATAGCATGTACAAATTCCCAGAGAGAAGGCTATGAAATCCTGGGGCGGGTGGGTTGCCAGGGGAATCTATATTCCCTCCCTTGGAAGATTTCTAAATGGAGGCTAGGTTCCTCTCAACTGGGCCAAATGAAAAGAGGGACTGTTTGGGGAGCATGGACTGTACAGAAAAGTCAAAGTTTTAAATGCTTAGGAATGAAGGCAGTGTGGTGCAGTCTTGGAAGACAGGAGATTTTGCTTGTAGCCCATGGGTTTCCCAAGTATACTCATGTAGCTTAACCTCGTTGGGTCTCAGGTGTCTTCATTTTTAAAATGATAGAACCTAGTCCATTGAAGTGTAAGATGATCTTCCAGCACTGTGATTCATTTGCAAGTTAATTAATGGAGTTGGTTTCATTTTTATTTTCAAAGGGCTGACCCTCTCCTCCAACTGGCCATGAAGTTGCTGGACCTGGGCATAAATGGGCTGAGTCATCAAAGGAAAAGTCCACGTTCGACCCAGTGATGATGAGCTATTGGACTCTTCTGGATGGGATGAAAACTTAACACAGTAGCTTCATACCATTCAGTTACATGTTGAGAGTTCACACATATAGTTTACAGCAAGGCTTTTATACCTCAGTGAGAAATAACGCCCACTGCTAGGATCATCCCCAAGGATCTCACCTAGTGTCAGAAGAGCTCAGCTTGATACTTGAGATTGTTAGAATCAGTACCAAAACCAAATGGCCAGAGCAGCCAACACAGCAAGGACACTGAGACTTTTTTTAACCTGGTCTTTAAAAATGTTTTCTCCCCTCCTTCTGAGATCAAGCTCCCTGGGCTTAAGGAACCTACAAGAGCTCTGCTCTTACTCAGGGGGTCTCATGATGGCTACTGCTTTGACTCTGTCAGGGCAGGGCCGTGTTTGTGACCTTCACACTCTATCCTCCAGTGCCTGCACAGGATCTGGCCTGCAGGCAGCACACAGAAAATGGGGGTTGTACTAAATTGCTGTAAACCGGCTTTTCTAAAGGGACTTGAATTTATACAGAATAGATATCCGGGGAAAAAGTAATTTGAAACAGTCTCAACAATCATACTCTAGAAACACTTTTAATTTTGGTTCTAATCATGTGCTTTCATATCAGCTTGATTGATATACTGAGGTGTCATAAGTTATGTACAATAACCTGAACACATGTGAAGTGTCTAGCTCATAAATTCTGAGAAAAGTACATCTCCGTGGAACCACTCTCCACATTAAGATACAGAGCATTGCAATTGCCCCTTACAGTTCCTTCATGTCCCATGGCTGTCAGTCCCTCAATCCCATGACCTAGGCAATCTAATAAGTTGTTTTGAACCAACACTTTCTCCCGTCTTCATGAATGTCTATTTATCAGTGCTTGAAATCCCACAAGTACATTTAGATTTCAGTCTTTAGGACCCAGGCGTGGCGATTAAGACGCATTCTTATTTAAGCTACAAGGATTACCTTTTGAAGAAAAATGCTAAACAAAGCTTTGGTTCTTGAATATGTCATTGCGTTCCTTTGCAATAGCCTTATCCTTAAAATATAGTACTTTTGAGAAGCACAAGGGTTCTGTCTTTCTCACCGGAGACCCTGGCTATGACCCTCCCATTTGATAAGGATTTGTCAAGTGCCACTTGTTTGACTATTCCAGGCACCATGCTGAGGTGAAGTGGAGCCCAAAAGATGCTTCCCTAATTCTAGGAGCTTAGCAACCTGACAAGGAATTACGTAAACTATTAACTATGTATTAAAGTAATATCTTAGCTATCAGATCGTTTAGGGTTTCCTGCATGTCTTCCAATCCTACCTGAACTGGAATGTTGAGTTCTTTTGATTCTACCTCTGAGAGACCTCTTGAACGTCTGTGGCCGGGACTCACAGTCAGGCAAGGCTCCACCTTCTCTCACCTACACTGTTGCAAGAGGCCCCTAATTGCAAACTCGGACTCCATCCCTTCCTGGCTAAATTTAACCAGAGTTAAGTTCCTAAAACGCTGGGTCCAGTCCTGCCCCACTTGCTCAAGATAGTTACCGACTTCTCACTTCTTACAGCAAGAAGTAAAAATGATTGAGAATGGCTTTCCAGTCCTTTCCAGTCTGGTCCCAGCCCACACTCTCCAGGTCACTTCCTGCCCCACTTCCCTGTTGGGTGGTCTACTGCAGTCACTCCTGAAGACACACTCACATTTACTCTTGCAGGCCTCTGCTCATGCTTTCCCTTCTACTCAGAACATCCTCTTCCCCGCCTTCACTTGTCAAGATCCTACATATTCTTTGCAGGGTCTCCTCTGGGAGAGCTTCCTTAACTTCCCCAGTTTCTCCCTTCCCTTTGCTTCCTTAACATCATTATTGCATTCTCATTAGTTATATTTATATCCTTTCTCCCACTAGATTAATGTATCATTTAGGCAGAAGGACCATGTCTTTTTTTTTCCTTTCCACTTTACTTTTTCCCCCAGTTTTATTGAGATATAATTGACATATAGCCCTGTATAAGTTTAAGGTGTACATAATGATGTGACTTACATATATCATGAAATGATTACCACAGTAAGTTTGGGAATAGCCACCCTCTCAGGTAGATACGAAATTTAAAAAAAAATTTTTTTCTTCGTGATGAGAACTCACATAGGATTTGCTCTCTTAACAACTTCCATATATCACATACAGCAGTGTCCATTATACTTATCATGTTGTACCTTACATCCCTAGTACTTATTTATCCTATAACTATAACAGGAAGTTTGTACCTTTTGACTGCTTCCACCTGATACTCCCCACTCCCACCCCCTGCTAAGGGACTGTGTCTTATTATCTTTGTATCCTGGTTCTGAGACCAGGGCCTGGCACACAACAGGAGAGAATGAATGTTGAACTGCAGAAGAAACAGCCAGGGGACCACAGCAAGCGTATGATGAGCCTGCTAACACGACGAAGGTAGGGGTGGTGTGCACACTGCTGTTACATGCCCACCGCAAATGCATGGGCCAAAGAACTGAAGAGCCTCCAAACAGTGCGAAGTGGAGAAGTCAGAAATATTTAATACTAAAAATGTACATAAAACATTCATAGGGCTTCCCTGGTGGCGCAGTGGTTGAGAGTCCGCCTGCCGATGCAGGCGACACGGGTTCGTGCCCCGGTCTGGGAAGATCCCACATGCCGCGGAGCGGCTGGGCCCGTGAGCCATGGACGCTGAGCCTGCGCGTCCGGAGCCTGTGCTCCGCAATGGGAGAGGCCACAGCAGTGAGAGGCCCGCAAAAAAAAAAAAAAAAAAACCAACAACAACAAAAAACATTCATAGATTATATACAAAGCTATTGCTAAATAGATGTTCTCATTTGTGAAATAAACTAGTAACTACACAATTTTCCAAGAATAAGGACTGGCTGAATAGAGCACAGCACATTCATATCACAGAATACTATATATATCATTACATAAAAGTGTAAAAGAGTATATAGTGACACAGAAATATGTTTGCAAGCCAGTGAAAAAAGGTTACAAAACAGTATCTAGTTTAGAAGCCCATTTTTGTAAAGAACAAGGTGGAAGGGACTTCTATCAAAATGGTAACATTGCTTAGAATTGACTGTTTTTTTCTTTTTGTCTGTCCTTCCAGATCTTACACAGTGGACACAGATCATGTTTGTAATAAGTAAAAGAACTATTATAAAACTCATGTACATAGAAAATAATTCTTTAGTATCAATCTTAGAGAGTAGTCAAATTTTCAGGTTATTTTCCAGGCCAGTTTATTTCTCAACATACATACTACTTGAAATAATTGTAGAAAAAGGTATTTTTATAAGATTCTTTTTCTGGATCTTTCCATTCCTCATTTTAGTTTTTGCTCAGAAAGGCACTGACTTTACTTAGAAAATCACTTTTTTGGGGGTCAAAGTTCTTATTATAAAGTTATTTCAAGGGATACATTCTTAAAACTATTTAAGCAGTAGAAGAAAGTTGCTAGCCTCAAATTCTTCTCTCATTGTCTGTGGGAGGCAAATAAAATTCTATCACAGTGAAAGAGCTCAAACTGAACGTTCTTTTCTGTCTTTAAAATATGCCTTCAGATGATAGGAAATAAAGCAGAAAGTTGCCCTGAGGAGTTCCATGGAATTGCAATTACTTCTGAAGTCAGAAATGACTTTTAAATAGACTCTCTAATTATGTCTGCTTTAAGTGCCTTTTAAAAGTTTTTCATTGGGTGATAACTAATCCTGACACATTCCCACATGCAAAATAGCAACTCTGGGGTTCAGTAGTCCCTTTTGACTCTTTTTGAATAGTCAAAAAAAAAAAAAAAAAAAAAGACAGAAGGCAGCGCCAGCCACAGAGTAACGGAGATCCTGACTGTACCAGAAACTTCTTGGGGACTTGTCATTTGGGCTGGCACCGGCTCTGCTGGGTAAGACTGGCCCCAAGATGTGAGTTCTCACAGAACATAAAAATGCAGGGGTCCTTGTGTGTGTGTGTGTGTGTGTGTGTGTGTGTATGTTTCTGTGTATCCTTCATAAATTCATTTATTTATTTTTTTATTGGGGTATGGCTGTTTTACAATGTTGTGTTAGTTTCTGCTGTACAGCGAAGTGGATCAGCTATATGTATACATATACTCCCTCTTTTTTGGATTACTCAGCAATTAAAAGGAACGAAATTGGGTCATTTGTAGAGACGTGGATGGACCTAGGGTCTGTCATACAGAGTGAAGTAAGTCAGAAAGAGAAAAACAAATGTCTTATATTAATGCATATATGTGGAATCTAGGGACACTTGTTTAAAAAATGTTAACAAATGACTTATTTACAAAACAGAAACAGACTCACGGAGAAAACAAACTTATGGTTACCAAAGGGGGAGGCATTAACAGATACACACTACTATATATAAAATAAACAACAAGGACCTACTGTATAGCACAGGGAACTATATTCAATATTTTGTAATAACCTGTAATGGAAAAGAATATATATCTATATATCTATATATATATATATCTGAGTCACTTTGCTGTACACACCTGAAACTAACATAATATTGTAAATCAACTATACTTCAATTACAAAAAAGAGTGAAGAAGTTCAGTGCAGCCACAGCAGAACATTAAACCAACGTGGGGCCCTTCTAAACACGGGGCCCTGTACAGTTGCAAAGGCTGCACACTGATAAAGCTGGCCCCATTGCTGAGATTGCCTTCTGTGATCCCTCAGAAGTTGCAGCTCATCAGGGTATAACTCTTTCAAGCATCTATGGCTTGGCACTTTGCTAACTGGGATAGTCAATAAATTTACTTATGTATTAATAAATTTATTAATTTATTTTATAAATAAATTAATCCATCAACCATGTACTCAAAACTCCATCTCTATTGGGGCACAGAACTTCTATGCTGAACTGCTACTCAGCAGTAACACTAAAAATGTTTCCTGGGTGGGTTGTTGACTCTGACCATTGGATCAATTCATTCATCCATCCAATAAATATTCAGAGGACTTCTGCCATATGGTAGGCACTGGGGATACAAAGAAGAGGGTCACAGTATCTCTACCCTCAAATGTCTCCTATTTCTCAGGAGACAAACATGTATATAACTGATTGTTGGAGAGAGGTGGCCAGGGGAAGTTTCCCAGAGATGGAAACAACTGAATTGAACCATGAAGGAAAGACAGGAGTTGTCAGGAGTACCAAAGTGGGAAAGTGACAAGAAGAAAGGGCATTTTGGGTGATGTGAACATATGTGAAGTTAAGAAAGATGAAATTGCAAGGGGCACTCAGAGAAGGGTTAAGGGATCAGTATTGCACAATTACACATTTAGAAGGGCAGGTGCTGAAGCTGTCTGTTTTCGGAGCTGCTAGCAAATTACCGGAGCTGTTATAAGCAATTATAGCTATAGTAAATGAAAAACTGTGCAGAAGTTAATGGATAAATTAGCAGAGAGAGAAGAAGGAAGATTGGAAGGGGTGAGATGGAGAGGGTGTGTGGGTGGGAAGTGCCATGTACTATGGGAGAAGTTATTCCAAGAGCTCCCCACTGTTGATGGACAACATAATTGCCCCCATCAAGGAGGCTTCACAAGGTGAAATGATAGCACGTATCCTGCAGCAAAGCTGATAAGCACACTCCACTGACTCTCAACATCCCCTGCAGAGGCACCGAGCCAAAGCTGGGGTCCTCGGATTCTGCACAAAATGCACAGGGGTGACTAGAAATTCCTCCAGACAGCTAGCGCTCCCTTAAACCCATCCTGTGTACTGCTGTGTGTTGGATCAGGATCGATTCAAAGGAGCAGCTCAGAAGGCTGTTACCAACCTGTGGCATCTATGGATGAGACAGCGTGTGAACGTGTGAATTCACGGGAATGAGTCACAGAGGTCAACTCTAAGAAATCAGAATTCCCTGCCTATAGGTGACCACTGAAACAGTTCACTAAGATACTCCTTTCTGAAAGGAATGTGCCGTTTTATTTGGTAACTATTGTTTTGACCTCCCCCTGCTTGGACGATTTTAAAAAGAGTAATAATAATAACTTATATGTGTCCAATGCAAAGACTCCTAAACCAGGCAAGACATCACAGTCAACTATAGAAAAAAATGTACGTCCAGACCCATCTCAGACTTCCTGAATCAGATTTTGGAGATGGAGCCCTGGCCTGTATGTTTATTTTTAAAAACTCCAAAGGGGATTCTGGTGTACAGCCAGGGTTGACAACCAATTTGTTTCATTTTTCTGGGTTATTTTATCTCTGCTGCTGGATTCTGGATTTGGGAGGGGGCAGTTCCTAGTGCTCTAATCAACTGAAGGCATCCTATTTTCTTGGGCATAGGGGAGGTCAGTCCATTCCCAAATTAAGCCCCGTGTGACAGAAATATTATCTCCAATGACTGGAGAGGGGAATTTTCAGCCTCTGAGATTTCTACACAAGGGAGCCCAGGCTCTGTGTGTAAAAACACTTGAGAAAGGAATCCACATATGTTCTAGATATGACGTTAGGGGATTTAGGTGGAATGTCTACTTAGTTCTCCCAACAACTTGGCAGTTCAGCAGACATGTATCGAGCATGTACTGGGTGGCTGGTGCCTTGCCTGCACTGGTGACTGGGCTGGTATGCCAGCCCTCTAGGAGCTCACAGTCTGGAGAGAAAACAAGTAATTAATATCTCATCTTTCCAGGGAGGAAGAGGAGTTCAAAGGGGTTGGGGAACTTATTTAAGGCCAGACAGTTAGTAAGGGTTGGAACTGGGATATTTAATCTGGTCTCATCCCAAAGCCCCTTTGTGATTCCCAAAGTGACAGGACAATGTGACGCAGAGGTGATGGGGTGTCACAGTCTGCCACGTAGCTGCATGTAGTGCAGCAGACGTCCTGATGCTGGTGGAAGGTAAAGAATTCAGGGAGGGTTTTATGGCGCCCTGGAGCTCTTTACTCAGGACTACTACCCATTTTACAGATGCCTTGGGAGGGGGCACGAAGCCTTTTTGAACTTCAGTTTCTCCACCTGTCAGTGGGAGTATCAAGGTCTGCCCTAGCCGTAGCAAGATTACATGTGTAAGGGTTTGGGGCTCTTTGGAGAAAGGCTTTGAGCATGAGGTTATCTTTTTTGATATCTACAACAGGCAAAGGGCTTTGGCTACAATGTGCTCCAGAGAACAGCTCATGTCTCTGTCTTTAGGGGGATTATTTAGTTTTTACAAACATTTTAACAGTTTCTCAGCTGCCTTCAAAGATTTAATACTTCAGAAAATAGCAGGGCTTGAAAGTTAAGAGAATAAATCATAAGAGTTCTTAAAAAAAAAAGAAAATAGCAGGGCTTTGGGGAAGGAAAAAAAACATATTAAATCACTGATTTATGCAGCTTAGAGGTAATAATTTCTAAGGCGTTAAGGAAAGACATAGAATACATGATACTTAAGAGCACACAGGCTGACATCGGAATTGAATCCTTCTCAAAACATCTTCTGGAATATATATATTTATATATGTATAACTGAACCACTTTGCTGTACACCTGAAACTAACATAACATTGTAAATCAACTATATTTCAATAAAATTTTTTTTTAATTTTAAAAATAAAATAAAATTTTCATTTCTGTCAGAAGAATTGATGAAGCCACTAAGGGCTTCCCTGGTGGCGCAGTGGTTGGGAGTCCACCTGCCGATGCAGGGGACATGGGTTCGTGCCCTGGTCTGGGAAGATCCCACATACCGCGGAGCGGCTGGGCCCGTGAGCCATGGCCGCTGAGCCTGCGCGTCCGGAGCCTGTGCTCCGCAACGGGAGAGGCCACAACAGTGAGAGGCCCGCGAACCGCAAAAAAAAAAAAAAAAAAAACTATTAAAATATTAAAAAAAAAACAAACCCCACAACATCTTCTGGTAGAAATGACTGGAGAACAGAAAAGAGGATTGAACTGAGGTGTCAGGGTACCCTCCTTTTAGATCCAGCTCTGCCACTAATGAAGTCATCTTGGGTAAGTATCTCTGAGCCCCAGTTCCCTCCTCAGAAAAAGAAGGGCTTTGACTGGATTTAGTCTCAGGTCCTTCCCAGCATAACACCCCAAGATCTATAAGGACTATGATTCACAGAAGGAGTAGGCCTAGTGCCCCAGGGAGAATCCATGAACTCAGGAGAACAGCAGCAAAGAGCAGCCAACAGCTGTTACGTCATCACTCACCCTGCCCACGTCATGGCAGCCGTGTTCTCAGCTTTGCTGAGCCACTTCTCCTGGAGGCAAGGCCCTGTTTTGATTGCCCCTGACCCACGGGAGCCCTTCTTCCCTCTGGGTAAAGCCTGTGAAAGGATAATGGCTATGGTGGGGAATTCTTAAGGATTCGTGGGTAGAATTCAGGAGGTCCATGAACTTGCACTAGTGTATTAGTTCTCTATTGCTCTATGCCAAACTACCCCAGAACTTAGCAGCATGAAACAACAAATATTTAGTACCTCATCGTTTCTGTGGGGCAGGAATGGCTTAGCTGGATCCTGGTTTCTCATGAGGCTTCAGTCAAGCTGTTGGGCAGGGCTGCAGTTTCATCTGAAGGTTCCAGTGGAGGCAGGCGTGGGGTCCACTTTCAAGCTCACTCATGCAATCGTTGGTGGTCCCCAGTCCCTTGTCATGTGGGCCCCTCACAGGGCTGCCTCACCACATCCTAGCTCTCTTCCCCAGAATGAGCGATGCAAGAGAGAGTCAGAGGGACTGCTTTGCCCAGAATTGTGTCCCCCACCAAATCCGAATGTTGAAGAGCTAACCCCTAATGTGACTGTATTTAGAGATAGGGCTTTTAGGAGATATTAAGGTTCAAAAGGTCATAAGGGTGGGGTCCTAACCCAACAAGATTGGTGGCCTATAAGAAGAGGAAGGCAGAGAGAGCTCTTTCCCTCTCTGCGCACACCAAGGAAAGGTCACGTGAGCGCCCAGTGAGAAGGCAGCCACCTGTGAGCCAGGAACTGACCATGCTGGCACGCTGAGCTGACATCCAGCCTCCAGAACTGAGAACATCAGTTTCTGCTGTTTAAGCCCCTCAGTCTATGGTATTTTGTTATGGCAGCCCAAGCAGACTAATACAGAGAGCATGCTCAAGAGGGAAGTCACAGTCTTTCTGTAAGCTAATCTCAGACGTGATATCAGCCATCACTTCTACCATATTCTATTCATTAGAAGTGAGTCAGGAGTCAGCACACCCAGCGGACTCTCAAGGAAAGAGATGGGAAGACCAAGAGGTAGGGGGGTGGTCGTTGGAGGCCATCTTAGAAGCTGCCTACCACCGAGGGAAAAATTTACATCTTTATTTTCAGTAACCTCTAACTGGATTTAGCACAACATTCAATGGTAAATGTTGGCCACCGATCACTGTAGTATGGGCAGCAGCTGTGCTTTTGTAACCAACAGAAACCACAACTATTTTCATAATTTATAGTTGTGGCACATACCCCCCCTGCTTACCACTACTCCAAAATATAAAAGTTATGAGATCTACTGTGCTAGATGTTATTTAATGTATTAAGGCAGAAATTCATATTACTATATAACAAGTTTAAAAAATATTTGGACCCCATTCCTTCTGTAACTTTTTGTATTTTATTTTATGAATTGTAAAACATTATCCTGAGACACGATCTGTAGGTGTCACCAAACTGTTAAAGTACTGGTGGCACAAAAAGTTTAGGAATTCCTAAGCAAGTGGCTCTCCAAGTGCAGTCCTGGGACAGCAGCATTAATATCCCCTGGGAATTAGTCCGATTTCCAACAAGCTCTCAGGTGATACTCTTGGTCCAGGGACCACTTTTTGAGAACCACTGCCCTTGACTAAAATATAACTATTGATATCTATTAACCAAGGCTCCTTTGGTGCCGCTAACTAGTTTTTCTTTCAGGGCAAGTTAACCCTTCAGAGTTTATTCATATGTTAAATAGAACAATAACAAAAATATCTGCCAACCTGCAGAAGTTGTTGTGAGAAGAGGAAATAATGTATCTGCAGTACTTGGCACGGTGCCTGGTATGTAGTAGAAGCTCACAAAGTAAATGTTATTAGTCGTATTATGATTTTTGTCATTTAAAATTCTTACCAAGCCCCAGTCTTGCCTTTCGGGGCTTAAGAGTAGGAGAGAAGAGATATGCAAGCAGTTCCATGTAAGGAAAATCTTGAGATGCTGCTGGAGATTAGAGCAGGATATCCAGCTGCAAAGAGGGCAGATGTGGCTCAATGTAGTTCCCTCATTTCTAGTCACTCTTGGGTGAGCCTCTCACTCACCCGTCAAGGTTGGTAAAGCAAGCACTACACCTGTCCTTCTAACATTATACTCATAAAAGAGGAAACAGTCTGAGGGAGACCAGTTACTAGCCAAAGGTCATGAAGCTTGCACACAGCACAGGGCACTAATCATCCAGGGCTTTCCACACACCCATGTGGCCGCTTGATCTCTGGTTACTAGGAGATGTGTCCCTGAAGGACATTTAGGGATTAACCCCATGATATGCAGGGTCCAGAGGAGGCCAGGGGTGCTGGCTCAGCTGAGGTATGAGGCTGCCAAGAAGCTATCTACTTGGGAAGTCCTGAAAGAGAAAAATGGCAGGCCACCTGCATGCCTCCATTGTGGGATACATGGGTACCTCCAACTTCCTTCACAGACTCCACAGACTGACACTTCTCTCTGCCCCACACAGCTGGGTGCCAAAGGCTACGGAAAAGGAATGCTTCAGAATTTATCTCTTTTGTCAGGTGTGACATTTTTCTTTTGCTTTTGGGGCCCAGTGTAAAGGTAACATATTCAGCTAAGTCCTTCCAAGAGTACATGCTGAATGGATATTTGTTTTCCTCCATGAGACTAGAAGGTGAAGATGAAAAATTTAAAATCAAACTCCATTACAGGGACCTCTGTGAGACCAGAAGGGTGACGAGGGAATATTTAAAATCTAACAACATCCCAGGAGTTGAAGCTTTGGCCATCATATCTGAAGGTAAGGGAGAGCTCCAGTAGACAAATGTTTCTGACTCTGACAGACTGGTCTGAATGACCCTCCCTCAGACTTCATCCCAGGACGATGCAGGAAACAGCCAGCCCAGAGCGCTCAACCCACATGCTTTTCTGTCATCCTTCCAGCACTTTGTGGTGCACTTGCACTTAACTCATCTCTTAGCTGTTCTTCCTGGAACTTTTTTCACGGCTCAACAAGTGGCAGCCACACAAGGCTAGGAATGTGTCAGAAGAGGCAAGAAACAACTGGGGAGATCCATTTAAAGTGGTTTGGTCAGAAAGATCTCTATTTAATAACCTCAGTGGTTATTTTCGTGAACATTCCTCTCAGGTAAATAATTTCCCGCTCTTTCATGAGGAGCTACACGCTCAGAGCAAATGATGCTCTGAGATACTGGGCCAGCCCTTCATTCTAACAAGATCCATTCTCTGGAAAACCAAGTTCATTCCAGCTTCTGCCCCATGAGAGCACGCTTGGAGTCATGATGCCATCTATCTCCCTCGTGAAATATGCAGAAAATGAATCCCCAAATGGACTGCAAGCTTACATTACTACAGTGAATGACAGTCCAAAATTAAGGACGCTGAGGGCTGCTGGAAAACAAACACTTGGGTAAAAATGGAAAAGTTCTGGGAATTCCCTGGTGGTCCAGAGGTTGGGACTCCACACTTCCTGGTTGGGGAGCTAGGATCCCACAGGCTACACGACGCAGTCAGAAAAAAAAATGGCAAAGTTCTGTCAAGAGGTACGTGTTCTCTGTTTCTTTCCTGTTCTCTGTTAATATGAGGATCTAACTATTAACTTTAGAGGGAAAAGCATCATTCTGGAAGACTCTGAGAGAACTTCTCATCTTTTCAATTTATGTAATTCACTCTACCGGTTGCGTCTGTTCATTTCTATAACCCAGCACCTACAGAGCCCTCAGTGGGTGAGGAATTTCTCTTCCCCACTTCTTTGTGACTCCCTCTCATGTTGCCTTTAGCCCCTGAAACTAGCTCCCTTCCCTCACCTCAGAGCGCCCAGCCCAGCTGCCGCCATGTTAGTCTCCTCTTACCACATGGAGATGTCTGAGGGTGGATGTGTGCCTCCTAACTGGGTTATCCTCAGCATCTCCCTCTTAGTTTCTTCCTTTGAGTGTCAGTTGTTTTTTTTTCTTTTTGCCCCTCTCCTTCCTTTGATGTCTAAGGTCAAGTGGTCTCTCCAAACTGCTGAGGCTCACCCTCCCTACCCATATGAGTAATGCTACCCTCTCCAGTCTCTCTGGGATCTGCTGGGGCAGTTGTCCTTTCCTGCTTTCATCATTGTGGCAGAGAAAACGAGTGCTCACCAAATACCCCATGGCCTCTCCTAAATTCCCCAGCCTCTTCTGACTACTTCTGGGCAAGGGAAAGTGACAGAGTGATGTGGGTCTCTCCCAGGCTGAGTTAGCTAAAAGCCTGTGTGCCTCCTTCATCCCTCTCCTCTCCTGCTGCAGTGACCTTGGGCACCAAAGGTCAAGAAGATCCTGTTGACAGGATGGAGGGACCAGATCTCCACGTCACTGAATGGACTCATGCTAACCTGCACTTCGGGGCAAGAAATAAACTTTTGCTGGACTAAGCCACTGAGATTTTTAAAGTTACTTCAGTTTCGTCAAGCCTATCTTGGCTAATACAATCCTCATCTCTTTCTTTCTCTTTTGCTACTGGATCGTTCCCCTCTTCTTGACCCAAGTTCAAGCCCCCACCCTTTTTGTTTTTAACATCTTTATTGGAGTATAGTTGCTTTACAATGGTCTGTTAGTTTCTGCTACATAACAGAGTGAATCAGCTATACATATACATATATCCCCATATCTCCTGCCTCTTGCGTCTCCCTCCCTCCCACCCTCCCTGTCTCACCCCTCTAGGTGGTCACAAAGCACCAAGCTAATCTCCCTGTGCTATGCGGCTGCTTCCCAATAGCTATCTATTTTACATTTGGTAGTGTATGTATGTTCATTCCACTCTCTCACTTCGTGCCAGCTTACCCTTCCCCCTTCCCATGTCCTCAAGTCCATTCTCTAGTAGGTCTGCATCTTTATTCCCATCTTGCCCTTAGGTTCTTCACGAAGATTTTTTTTTTTTTTTAGATTCCATATATATGTGTTAACATATGGTATTTGTTTTTCTCTTTCTGACTTACTTCACTCTGTATGACAGTCTCTAGGTCCATCCACCAAACTACAAATAACTCAATTTAGTTCCTTTTTATGGCTGAGTAATATTCCATTGTATATATGTGCCACATCTTCCTTATCCATTCATCTGTCAATGGACACTTAGGTTGCTTCTATGTCCTGGCTATTGTAAATAGAGCTGCAATGAACATTGTGGTACATGACTCTTTTTGAATTGTGGTTTTCTCAGGGTATATGCCCAGTAGTGGGATTGCTGGGTGGTATGGTAGTTCTATTTTAAGTTTTTTAAGGAACGTCCATACTGTTCTCCATAGCGGCTGTATCAATGACATTCCCACCCACAGTGCAAGAGGGTTCCCTTTTCTCCACACCCTCTCCAGCATTTATTGTTTGTAGATTTTTGATGATGGCCATTCTGACCAGTGTGAGGTGATACCTCATTGTAGTTTTGATTTGCATTTCTCTAATGATTAGTAATGTTAAGCATTCTTTCATGTGTTTGTTGGCAATCTGTATATCTTCTTTGGAGAAATGTCTATTTAGGTCTTCTGCCCATTTTTGTATTGGGCTGTTTTTTTGATATTGAGCTGCATGAGCTGCTTGTATATTTTGGAGATTAATCCTTTGTCAGTTGCTTCATTTGCAAATATTTTCTCCCATTCTAGGGGTTGTCTTTTCGTCTTGTTTATGGTTTTCCTTGCTGTGCGAAAGCTATTAAGTTTCATTAGGTCTCATTTGTTTATTTTTGTTTTTATGTTCATTTCTCTAGGAATTGAGTCAAAAAGGATCTTGCTGTGATTTATACTGTAGAGTGTTTTGCCTATGTTTTCCTCTAAGAGTTTTTTTTTTTTTTTTTTTTTTTGCGGTACGCAGGCCTCTCACTGTTGTGGCCTCTCTCGCTGCGGAGCACAGGCTCCGGACACGCAGGCGCAGCAGCCATGGCTCACGGGCCCAGCCGCTCCACGGCATGTGGGATCTTCCCGGACCGGGGCATGAACCCACGTCCCCTGCATCGGCAGGTGGACTCTCAATCACTGCACCACCAGGGAAGCCCTGAGGGTTTTATAGTGCCTGGCCTTACATTTAGCTCTTTATTCCATTTTGAGTTTATTTTTGTATATGGTGTTAGGGAGTGTTCTAAGTTCTTTCTTTTACATGTAGCTGTCCAGTTTTCCCAACACCAATTATTGAGGAGGCTGTCTTTTCTCCATTGTGTATTCTTGCCTCCTTTATCAAAAATAAGGTGACCATATGAGCGTGGTTTTATCTCTGGGATTTCTATCCTGTTCCGTTGATCTATATTTCTGTTTTTGTGCCAGTACCATACTGTCTTGATTACTGTAGCTTTGTAGTATAGTCTGAAGTCAGGGAGCCTGATTCCTCCAGCTCCGTTTTTCCTTCTCAAGATAACTTTGGCTATTGGGGGTCTTTTGTGTTTCCATACAAATTGTGAAATTTCTTGTTCTACTTCTTTGAAAAATTCCATTGGTAGTTTGATAGGGATTGCATTGAATCTGTAGATTGCTTTGGGTAGTATAGTCATTTTCACAATGTTGATTCTTCCAATCCAAGAACATGGTATATCTCACCATCTGTTTGTATCATCTTTCATTTCTTTCATCAGTGTCGTATAGTTTTCTGAATACACATCTTTTGTCTCCCTAGGTAGGTTTATTCCTAGGTATTTTATTTTTTTCATTGCAACGGTAAATGGAAGTGTTTCCTTAATTTCTCTTTTAGATTTTTCATCATTAGTGTATAGGAGATTTCTGTGCATTAATTTTATATCCTGCTACTTTACCAAAGTCATTGATTAGCGCTAGTAGTTTTCTGGCAGCATCTTTAGGATTCTCTATGTATAGTATCATGTCCTCTGCAAACACTGACAGCTTTACTTCTTCTCTTCTGATCTGGATTCCTTTTATTTCTTTTTCTTCTCTGATGGCTGTGGCTAAAACTTGAAATACTATATTGAATGACAGTGGTGACAGTGGGCAACCTTGTCTTGTTCCTGATCTTAGTGGAAATGGTTTCAGTTTTTCACCATTGAGAATGATGTTAGCTGTGGGTTTGTCATATATGGCCTTTATTATGTTGAGGTAAGTTCCCTCTATGCTTACTTTCTGGCAGGTTTTTATCATAAATGGGTGTTGAATTTTGTTGAAAGCTTTTTCTGCATCTGTTGCGATGATCATATGGTTTTTATCCTTCAATTTATTAATATGGTATATCACATTGATTGATTTGCGTGTATTGAAGAATCCTTTCTGGGATTATTCATGGGATAAACCGCACCTGATCATGGTGTGTGGTCCTTTAAATGTGCTGTTGGATTCTATTTGCTAGTATTTTGTTGAGGATTTTTGCATCTACGTTCATCAGTGATATTGGCCTGTAGTTTTCTTTTTTTGTGACATCTTTGTCTCATTTTGGTATCAGGGTGATGGTGGCCTTGTAGAATGAGGTTGGGAGTGTTCCTCCCTCTGCTATATTTTGGAAGAGTTTGAGAAAGATAGGTGTTAGCTATTCTCTAAATGTTTGATATAATTCGTCTGTGAAACCATCTGGTCCTGTGCTTCTGTATGTGATTGGTCTGTTTATATTTTCTATTTCTTCCTGGTTCAGTCTTGGAAGGTTGTGCTTTTCTAAGAACTTGTCAATTTCTTCCAGGTTGTCCATTTTACTGGCATATAGTTGCTTATAGTAAACTCTCATGACCCTTTGTATTTCTGCAATATCAATTGTTACTTCTCCTTTTCCATTTCTAATTCTATTGATTTCAGTCTTCTTTTTTCTTGATGAGTGTGGCTAATTGTTTACCAATTTTGTTTATCTTCTCAGAGAAGCAGGTTTTAGTTTTATTGATCTTTGCTATTGTTTCCTTCATTCCTTTTTCATTTTTTCTGATCTGATCTTTATGATTTCTTTCGTCTGCTAACTTTGGTGTCTTTTTGTTCTTCTTTCCCTAATTGCTTTAGGTGTAAGGTTAGGTTGTTTATTTGAGATGTTTCTTGTTTCTTGAGGTAGGATTATGTTGCTATAAACTTCCTGCTTAGAACTGCTTTTGCTGCATCCCGTAGGTTTTGGTTCATTGTGTTTTCATTGTCATTTGTTTCTAGGAATTTTTTGATTTCCTCAGTTATCTCTTGGCTATTTCATAGTGTATTGTTTAGCCTCCATGTGTTTGTATTATGTACAGATTTTTTCCTGTAATTGATATCTAGTCTCAAAGCATTGTGGTCAGAAAAGATACTTGATATGATTTCAATTTTCTTACATTTACCACGCTTGATTTGTGACCCGAGATATGATCTATCCTGGAGAATGCTCCATGAGTACTTGAGAAGAAAGTGTATTCTGTTGTTTTTGGATGGAATGTCCTACAAATATCAATTAAGTCCATCTTGTTTAATGTATCATTTAAAGCTTGTGTTTCCCTATTTATTTTCGTTTTGGATGATCTGTCCATTGGTGAAAGTGGGGTGTTAAAGTCCCCTACTCTGAGTGTATTACTGTCGATTTCTGCTTTTATGGCTGTTAGCATTTGCCTATGTATTGAGGTGCTCCTGTGTTGGGTGCATAAATAGTTACAATTGTTATATCTTCTTCTTGGATTGTCCATTGATCATTAAGTAGTGTCCTTCTTTGTCTCCTGTAATAGTCTTTGTTTTAAAGTCTGTTTTGTCTGAGATGATAATTGTTACTCCAGCTTTCTTTTGATTTCCATATGCATGGAATCTTTTACACCCCCTTACTTTCAGTCTGTATGTGTCCCTAGGTCTGAAGTGGGTCTCTTGTAGACAGCATATATATGGGTCTTGTTTTTGTATCCATTCAGCCAGTCTATGTCTTTTGGTTGGAGCATTTAACCCATTTATATTTAAGGTTATTATCGATATCTATGTTCCTATTATCATTTTCTTAATTGTCTTGGGTTTTTTATTGTAAGTCTTCTCGTTCTCTTGCGTTTCCTGCCTAGAGAAGTTCCTTTAGCATTTGTTGCAAAGCTGGTTTGGTGGTGCTGAATTCTGTTAGGTTTTGCTTGTCTGTAAAGGTTTTAATTTCTCCGTGGAATCTGAATGAGATCCTTGCTGGGTAGAGTAATCTTGGTTGTAGGCTTTCATCACTTTAAATATGTCCTGCCACTCCCTTCTGGTTTGCAGAGTTTCTGCTGAAAGATCAGCTGTTAACCTTATGGGGATCCCCTTGTATGTTATTTGTTGTTTTTCCCTTGCTGCTTTTAATATTTGTTCTTTGTATTTAATTTTTGATAGTTTGATTAATATGTGTCTTGGCATGTTTCACCTTGAATTTACCCTGTATGGGACTCTCAGCATTTTCTCGACTTGATTGACTATTTGCTTTCCCATATTAGGGAAGTTTTTGACTATAATATCTTCAAATATTTTCTCAGTCCCTTTCCTTTTTTCTTCTTCTGGGACCCCTATAATTCAAATGTTGGTGTGTTTCATGTTGTCCCAAAGGTCTTTGAGACTGTCCTCAATTCTTTTCATTCTTTTTTCTTTTTTCTGCTCTGCAGTAGTTATTTCCACTATTTTATCTTCCAGGTCACTTCTCCGTTTTTCTGCCTCAGTTATTCTGCTATTGATCCCTTCCAGAGAATAATTTCATTTATTGTGTTATTCACCATTGTTTGTTTGCTCTTTAGTTCTTCTAGGTCCTTTTTAAATGTTTCTTGTATTTTCTCCATTCTATTTCCAAGATTTTGGATCGTCTTTACTATCATTACTCTGAATTCTTTTTCATGTAGACTGCCTATTTCCTCTTCATTTGTTTGGTCTGGTGGGATTTTACTTTACTACTTCATCTTCTGTGTGTTTCTCTGTATTCTCATTTTGCTTATCTTACTGTGTTTGGCGTCTCCTTTTCACAGGCTGCAGGTTCGTAGTTCCCATTGTTTTTGATGTTTGCCCCCAGTGGCTAAGGTTGGTTCAGTGGGTTGTGCAGGCTTCTTGGTGGAGGGGAGTAGTGCCTATTTTCTGGTGGAGGAGGCTGCATATTGTGTTTCTGGTGGGCAGGACCTCGTCCAGTGGTGTATTTTGGGGTGTCTGTCACCTTATTATGATTTTAGGCAACCTCTCTGCTAATGGGTGGGGTTGTGTTCCTGTCTTGCTAGTTATTTGGCATAGGGTGTCCAGCACTGTAGTTTGCTCATGGTTGAGTGGAGCTGAGTCTTAGCATTGAGGTGGAGATCTCTAGGAGAGCTTTCACAGTTTGATATTACGTGGAGCTGGGAGATCTCTGGTGGACCAATGTCCTGAACTTGGCTCTCCGACCTCAGAAGCACAGGCCTGATACCTGGCCAGCGCACCAAGACCCTGTGAGCCACATGGCTCAGAAGAAAAGGGAGGAAAAAAGAAAGAAAGAAAGAAAAGAAAAGAAAGTAATTAAAATAAAAGAAAATATTAAAAATTAATTTAAAAACAGAAAAGAAAGAAAGAAGAGTCCAACCAAATGACAAAACAAATCCATCAATGATAACAAGTGCTAAAAACTATACTTAAAAAAATAAAAGTAAACAGACAGACAGAACCCTAGGACAAATGGTAAAAGCAAAGGTATACAGACAAAATCACTTGAGGAAGCATACACATACACACTCACAGAAAGAGAAAAAGGAAAAAAAAAAAAAAAAAGAAATATATATCATTGCTCCCAAGGTCCAGCGCCTCAATTTTGGGATGATTCATTGTCTATACAGGTATTCCACAGATGCAGGGTACATCAAGTTGATTGTGGAGATTTAATCTGCTGCTCCTGAGGCTGCTGGGAGAGATTTCCCTTTCTCTTCTTTGTTCGCACAGCTCCTGGGGTTCAGGTTTGGATTGGCCCCGCCTCTGTGTGTAGGTCGTCTGAGGGTGTCTGTTCTTCGCTCAGGTAGGACAAGGTTAAAGTAGCAGCTGATTCGGGGGCTCTGGCTCACTCAGGCCGGGGGGAGGGAGGGGTATGGATGCGGGGCGAGCCTGCGGCGGCAGAGGCCAGCGTGACGTTGCACCAGCCTGAGGCGCGCCGTGTGTTCTCCCGGGGAAGTTGTCCCTGGATCCCGGGACCCTGGCAGTGGTGGGCTGCACAGGCTCCCGGGAGGGCAGGTGTGGATAGTGACCTGTGCTTGCACACAGGCTTCTTGGTGGCTGCAGCAGCAGCCTTAGCGTTTCATGCCCCTCTCTTGTGTCTGCCCTGGTAGTCACGGCTCACGCCTGTCTCTGGAGCTCGTTTAGGTGGTGCTCTGAATCCCCTCTCCTCGGGCACCCCAAAACAATGGTCTCTTGCCTCTTCCACAGTTCCAGACCTTTTCCCGGACTCCCTCCCGGCTAGCTGTGGCACACTAGCCCCCTTCAGGCTGTGTTCACGCAGCCAACCCCAGTCCTCTCCCTGGGATCTGACCTCTGAAGCCCAAGCCTCAGCTCCCAGCCCCCGCCCGTCCCAGCGGGTGAGCAGACAAGCCTCTCGGGCTGGTGAGGGCTGGTCGGCACCGATCCTCTGTGCAGGAATCTCTCCACTTTGCTCTCTGCATCCCTGTTGCTGTGCTCTCCTCCGTGGCTCCGAAGCTTCCCCCCCGCCACCCCCCATCTCCGCCAGTGAAGGGGCTTCCTAGTGTGTGGAAACCATTCCTCCTTCACAGCTCCCTCCCACTGGTGCAGGTCCCATCCCTATTCTTTTGTCTGTTTTTTCTTTTGCCCTACCCAGGTATGTGGGGAGTTTCTTGCCTTTTGGGAGGTCTGAGGTCTTCTGCCAGCATTCAGTAGGTGTTCTGTAGGAGTTGTTCCACATGTAGATGTATTTCTGGTGTATGTGTGGGGAGGAAGGTGATTGCCTCGCCTTACTCTTCTGACATCTTGAAGGTCTCTGAAAAGCCCCAACCCTTAACACCCAACTTAAATGCTAATACCACTTTGTGAATC
This sequence comes from Pseudorca crassidens, assembly GCF_039906515.1. Classification (NCBI taxonomy): domain Eukaryota; kingdom Metazoa; phylum Chordata; class Mammalia; order Artiodactyla; family Delphinidae; genus Pseudorca; species Pseudorca crassidens. Next base: position 69,627,175 of record NC_090304.1, on the reverse strand, counting down.
CTTCCTGAATTGTCCCACTTGAAAATTCATTGCTCATGTTTTCATGTTCCCACAGGGACCTGTGCTAGCATTTTACATGTATTGACTAATCGTTACAAAATCCCTATTTTTTTCTGGAGAAAATCATAATCCCAAAAGATACATGCACCCCAATGTTCACTGCAGCACTATTTACAAAGCCAGGACATGGAAGCAACCTAAATGTCCATTGAGAGAGGAATGGACAAAAAGATGTGGTACATATATACAATGGAATATTACTTAGCCACAAATAAGAATGAAATAATGTCATTAGCAGCAACATGGATGGACCTAGAAATTATCACACTAAGTGAAGTAAGTCAGACAGAGAAAGACAAATATCATATGATATTGCTTATATGTGGAATCTAAAAGAATGGTACAAATGAACTTATTTACAAAACAGAAACAGACTCACAGACTTTGAAAACAAACTTATGATTACCAAAGGGGAAACATGGGGGGAGGGATAAATTAGGAGTCTGGGATTAACATATACACACTACTATATATAAAACAGATAATCAACAAAGACCTACTGTATAGTGTAGGGAACTCTACTCAATATTCTGTCATAACCTATATGGGAAAAAATCTGCAAAAGAATGAATATAGGTATATGTATAACTGAATCACTTTACTGTACACCTGAAACTAACACAGCATTGTAAATCAACTGTAGTCCAATATAAAATAGAAATTAAATTTAAAAATAAGCAAAATTCCTACTTTTACAGATGCAACTCTCTTATAACATTGATTCCATTTTTCTTTGAATGTTCTTTTGTGCTTGCCTGTTTCCCACTATGACTGTAAACCACTCAAAGGCAAAGCCTCCCTACTCTGTCATGATTAACAAACTTATTATCTTTATTCCTGACTTTTTCCTGAAGGACTGTACTTTAATTCCCAATGCGTCTCCAGTTTTTCATCTTTCTACACCAGGTCCTGCTTCAGGCCACCTAAGCTATTTCTGTGCAAACAGCACCTGCACCTGGTGCACGAGTTTGAGTTCTTGTCTAGCCTGTCCATTGTGCCTTCAATCCAGTCAGTACCAAAATTGACAGATTTCACATGTAAAATCTCTCTCTCTTCTGCCTCTTCCTTTTATTTATTTATTTGGCTGTGCCGGGTCTTAGTTGCGGCATGGGTATCTTTGTTGCCGTGTGTAGGATCTTCATTGCAGCATGCGGGATCTTTAGTTACGGCATGTGAACTCTTAGTTGTGGCATGGGGGATCTAGTTCCCTGACCAGGTATCAATCCTGGGCCCCCTGCATTGGGAGCATGGAGTCTTAGCCACTCGACCACCAGGGAAGTCCCTGCTTCTTCCTTTTAAATCCCAAAGCTACTACTCGAATTTTGGCCCCTGTGATCTTTCTTGATACTCTCCTAGAAGATTTCCTAACGCCCATGTTAGATGCTCCTACCAGATTAGCATTTCCCAAACCCAGAACTGATGAATTTCTTTTCTCCAAAGTGCTCGGTGTTTCTTTTCTATCTATTGGTTTAAGCACACAATTCCTGGTCTTTGTGAACCACCACAATCAGGCCCAGATGCCTTCTCTCATCTCACTGCCTTCTCTCTGTCCTTGACCATGTGATGATCTCCCAACTATTTAATTGGGTCCAGAGTTTCCCAGCTTTGCAACTTCATCCTCCTGGTTCCTGTTTTCCTGAAGGCCTTTCTCCCTCTGCCTGCTGAATCCCATTCATTCTGCGAGCTATGCCTTTTATTCAAGGTCTATGTGTTGCTGATTCATGCCCTTCACTACTGCATAGAACCTGGGCCTGTCACTGCACATTCCTTGTATAGTTCCTTCCAGAATGCCTGCTACGTAGCTACTCATTAAATATCAGTTATATTGAATGGAAAATAAATGTAATGAATGTTACAAGCTTCCAAGTTTCTCCAAAATCCCTGAAAGAAGTTCTAAACTTTGTAGGAAATATTTTACAGGAAAGGAGTGAGTTGCTCATTAGAACATTTCCTTGCTTTATGTCCCTGATCCATAAGAGGAAAAATATGTCCTCTTGAATCTCAAATATCTGGACATTCGCCTCTCAATAAATCATGGTCTCTGGCATATTTTCCAGTGCAAGTTTACATTTTATTTCCATGTCACTTTGCCTAAAATGGTCACAGATTTTAGCTCCAATTTTCACCTCTGCATATTCCATTTGCTAGCTTAAAAAAACCCTCAAAATTGAGAACCTGGACACAATTCCTATCTTAAGAGGTACGGTAAATAGTAAAATATTAACCCCAAAGAGGTGGTGCAACAAAAAGTCTCCTAGTCTTTACTGAAAGTATTAAATTTTTGTAAATGTTAGGTCTTAAAGTCATGTCATTAGTTCATGGGATTGAGGATGTTTCCATTTTACAGGAAAACTAAGAATTTAACGCTGAAATCTAGACAGTTGCCATGCTATTTCTTAGAACTCATAAACTGGGTGCTAAAATGGTCTTGTCTTCCTCTGTTTTTATTCTATTCCTGACCTAGGCAGTTGGTTCATTATGAATAATGAATTTGGCATAGGAAAAGAGTTGTTTGGCTAAAAGCAATAATATTTTTTAAAATTAGGAAACCAGGATATGAAAGGTTAGCAAGTCACTGTAAGCATTTTGAATTTACGAAGCAATGGAATCGGATTTCAGATTAATATATCTTTGTCTTTTCTCTGCAGTTTATAGTGACTTAGTATATACTGCAGCCAAATGCTGTTGAAATCGTTTGTAACTTTAGGTAAAGGAATATGCTTAACAAAAGAAGTTTCATGAACCAAATAGCCCTGTCATTTTTACAAATGGAACCAATGTTCTTCACTAGGGTCAGAAACCAGTTAGACCACTTGGATGGATCTCAAAGGAATGATGCTGAGTGAAAAAGGCCATTTTTAAAAGGTGACAAACTACACGATTCCATTTAAATAACATTTGTGAAATAACAAAATTATAGATACGGAGATTAGTGGTTGCCAGGGGTTAGAAACTGGGAAGGAAGTGTGCGGAGGAGGTGGGCGTGGTGGTTACATGAAGCTTCACAGGTGATAAAGCTGCATAAAACCACACCCACACACAACCACACACAACCACACCCACACACAACCACCCACACACAACCACCCACACACAACCACCCACCCACACACACAACCACACACACACACGCACACACAAACACACACACACAACCACACCCACACACCCACCCACACACACACACACAACCACACACACACACACACGCACCTGCGCCAAAATCTGAGTGTACTACAGTTATGCAAGATGGTATCATTGGGAGAAAGGGTTGGGTGAAAAGTACACGCCACCTCCTGTACATTTTTGTTTTTGGCAATTTCCTGTGAACCTATGATTATTTCAAAATTAGAAGTTCTTTAAAAATCAGACATTTCCTTGTCACTTTAGAGAGGGGCCTATGAAGTCAGGTGGTAACATAAGGAAGTGAGGTGGCTGGGGATTGGGAGGGTGAGAACTGGCTGGTATCAAGGAGGCAGCTGCTACTAGGCTCCTACCATGGTGGGACTGTGCACCTGGAATTGCTGAGTCTTCTGAGTGCTGTTTTTAGAAAATGCCAGAAATTGAAAATTCAAATCAGTATCTCTTGACTTTTATTGACAATTAATTAATTCAAACTTTTTGGAACACTGTATGTAAGCCAAACTAAAGATACTGGAGGGCTGGATTCAGTCTTAACGGTTCATGTGCAAACTCAGCTTCAGGCCAGAGGCTGAGTTTGGCCACCAGATGATTCGCCCACTCCACACACTGGTCATCTCAGTATGCGGCTCAACGCTCCTCTGTGCTGCCTTACAGAAGACGGAGAAATGGGGAAGCAGGCTGCTAATGAAAATGGCATGAGCCCCCAGTCACTGACACCCGGGACTCTGGAGAATGCGGGTTTGACTCTGGAATCCCCCTGCAGGCCCTGACCTAGACCTTCACACCCACCTCCTCAGCATGGTGCCTGGAAATAGCAGGTGGTCAGCTTGCCTTTTTAGAGGTGTTCATTTGTTCTTTTCCGGCTGTCTTAGTTTTTATTTTTTTAAAGCTAACTGAATTCTACAAAAACTGAGAATATGACCCAGAATCTGGTATCCTATGCTCTGGTTTTCCGGAAGCGAATACAATAGCCTGGTGAACACATCTTATATGAGCAGCGCTCATAACTCCGTGTCTGTCTGAAGCTCTGAGCGTAAGCTAATTTTTTGCTAATTAGTGCAAATGAGCAGAGGGAGGTGCCGATAAGGTCGTTATTCTGGGTTTGGTCTTTGAAAGACTTTATCATCTCTGTCCTGCTAATGCCCAGAGTCTGGTCAACCCTTCTTCCCCAACTGCCAACCCGGACAGCTGACTCAGAAGAAGTGAGAAGGACGGAGCTAACTGCATACCCTCCAGTACAACCACATCTGTGAGTCAATAACCTCTCCCCACCTCCACTGTCTGAAACATCATGTGCACTGATCAGACTCCCTCTGTGTTCTGTACAATCTCTAGTACATAGAGCATACCCAGTTCCTTTAGGAAGGAGGTGAGTAGAAAAACTCCAATATCTTAAAATTGAAATTTTAGTTTAAATTAAAACATTTTTAGATCTTAAAATTTCATCTCTGGCCCAATTACACATTCTCAGAGTCAAATTTAAATTATTAATGATTCATTTGCATGATTTCTGTCCTCTTTTCCCCAAAAGTCTGCTATCAAGAGTCCACAGAATGTTTTCCAATACTCATTTAAAAAAGAGTATTTGTAAGTATTACATAATTATAAATCAATAAAAGAGTCTTTTCCGGAGTTCCCTGGTGGTCTAGTGGTTAGGACTCGGCGCTTTCACTGCCAAGGGCCCGGGTTTGATCCCTGGTCGGGGAGCTAAGATCCCATAAGCCACGTGGCACAGTCAAAATGAAAAGAGTCTTTTCCTGTTTATCTTTTTTTTTTTACCAAGCTTTACAATATGCAGATTTTTAAAGGGTTGGTTCTCAGCCTCAGAAATTATGCTAATGAGGTAAGAACAATAATTCATAGTGTAGCCACTAATTTCTCTAAGGGGAAATATGCAGAGACCCTGGGCTCTACATTTGTTTTCAACTAATTATCATGTATTTACTTTTCCATTAGTCCAATAATTTTTCTTTCAATTCAGAATTAAGCAATAAGACCCTGAATTATATAAAGGCCTGTTTAGCATAACAGACACACCCCATCATCCCCCAGTCCCCTGATTTACAGCTCTTAAAATGCACAACCAAGAGGCTGTCTATATGCCCTTTCGTATTTAGATTCCATCATGCAGTCACCTCAATAACTTATGCATTCTCAGAAGGACTACCTAGCAATTAACTCCGATCTTTTCTAACTCACCATCTCATTATGTAAAGTGGATTGGAACACAAACTTTATTAGCAACTTTCAATTCTAATTCCTTCTTATCGCCCACACCCACACCCCTCCTAGTAATGTCAGTTTATATGAGCAAAATACTCTGGAAAACGGCAGTTAAAAAAAGTCCACATTGGACTGGCAGCACATTTCGTAATTGGTCTTTGCACTATGGGGTACCACCATAAATCGAGATTGCCTTATTTCAGCTAAAGCATGGGATGCAATTCTTTATAGAAATGGAAATGAATTCTCCCTGCCACACAACACAGCATTTTAACTATGTTCAGGAGGAATGGGCAAGTAAGAAAGCTATTATTTTTATGCTAAAGGTTAAAAAAAGTGCAAACCCCAAGATCTTTGTTAAAAGGTAAAGGAATTCATAGTATCGCTTCTTCAAATCCTAGAAGGAGGCAGGAAGATGCCTTGCAGAGTTCTCTCGTGCATATGAAGTGTGTCAGTGGAAGAGCTGAAATGTGGTTTAATGTACTTGTTTTCATGGTAAGGAGCCAGGGTGGGCTGATGAAACTAAAGGACAGGTAGCACCTGAAGATGTGTCAGATGTACAAACAGGGAGGCATCCCATCAGTGCAGCTGACTTACCGACATCGGGATCTACTGCTTGAACTCTGGTCAACAGAGCCTTGGTGGCTGTGTTCTCATAGACACAGGCGTTATAGTGGTCGGACGAAAACACTGGGGGGTTATCGTTCACATCCTCCAGGATCAGATGGACGTCAGACTGGCAGAACCTGCCACCCCCGTCGGTGGCCCTGGCGATGAGGCTGTATGCAGGGACCCTCTCCCGGTCCAACAGAGCCAAAGTTTTTAACTCACCTGTGAAAATAAATGACGTAGCTTTTCAAAAACTGTCTTTCTTTGAAGAGCAGAGAATCAATTATTGTACATACAGAATCCCCAGTACAGGAAGGATCGCTGACATCTGGCTCCAGTGCGTCATGCTTTGAAAAATCGAGCAAGTTCAATTTTTTTAAGCATCAGGGGAAAACTGATGGGATTCTGGACGCAACAAAAAACCAACTGTACGACCTTCAGATGAATTAATCCCACTGTGAAGCCTCTTGTTTCAGGGATTCCTTCTCTTGGCAGCATGGAGAAGCTCCACACCTCTTTAAACATCTCAAGGACTGCTCTGGAGATCGGCCTTGTTTCTGGATTTTCTCCAGAAAAAAAGCATGAAAAATGGACCAGTATCCTTAGTTCTCTAACGGTCAATCAGGTCCATGATTTGTAAACTCAGAAGGGGCAGTCTGTCTGCTTCCAGATATCTAACATTTTTTTTTACCCCATCTTTTAGAGAAAAACAGTCAAAACAGGCTGGCTTTAGCAGAAAGAGGTCATGAAGGAGCCCTGCTGTGCCAGGAGAACCCCACTTGCTGGAGAGTGGTAGGGCCTGTGGCTGTTGGGGGAGGATTCCAGTGGGGGCTTATCTAAGAAGCTTAAAGCAGCAGCTCTTTGGCAACCAACATGGAGGGAGGTTATGTCTGTATTTTAATCACTCAGATAGCTGTACTGGTCCTGAGTGTCAGCCCCTGGGGGGATTTTGTTATTCTTGCTACCTAAATTTCAATGGATGATGGCAATAAGCACAATGACAGAGCTGAATAAATACTGTTTGGTGAAAAGTAGGACTCATGAAATACTATTATGTACTCTTAACAAAATCAGTAGAAGTCACTGGGACGAAGCCATCTATACTTATAAAGTTGTTCCTCCTATGGCTTCCTGACTGCAGCCAGTTCTCAAATCTAGCCTGGATCATTCTCCCCTTCTCCAAAACACCCAGGGGGTTTTCAGTTGGGCATTCAAGACCCTCCAAAATCTGACCTAAAGTTGTTTTTCCACCACTTTTCTCACGAGCCATTCTGCGGCTCCTCTGACCAGTGACAATGTTGTACACAGCTTTCCCTGGATGTGCCGTGCTCTCTGCCCACGCTGCCCCCGTGACCGGCAGTGTCCTGCTTTAGCTCCTAGAATCCTGGCTCATTTCAAATGTCAGCTCTGCTTTAAAAGTTTCTCCTTCCCTCTTATCAGAATATTAGCTACTTCTTCCTCTGTGCCCAGATATATCTCTCCTGATATCTCTCCCGGGCACTCATTCTGTCTTTCACTATTACTGTTGTTATTTCTGTTATTATTAGTATTGACTTACAGCTCTGTCTTCTCCACTGGGTTACAATATCCCTTGGGGATGCTTTGTTTGGTTCATCTTGGAATCGAACACAAATATCCCATAAGGTACTTTTAGGTCTAGTAGTTAATAAATGTTACCTATTCAATAAAAAATTGCCAGGCCTCTTTAGCCAAGTAGCATATTGTTATGTAGCTAAGCCCTTCCCAGTAAGATGCACCAGACATGGGAGAGAGCTAGGGAGGAACTAATACCTCCTGGAGACTCAGAAATTAGTTGTTGTTCATTATGATGAACACAACACTGGAAATATGCAAATTATTCAATCTTTACACTTCATGGAAAAATTGTCAAGGGATGGGCCATCCAATACACAACACTGAGATAATTTACCTCCATAGAAAATGCCTTTTCCATTATCTATGGCCTTCAATGCGGGCACCTGCCTTTAGGGTACATAACCTTTCACCTTATAAATTTTACCTCAATATGTAAGCAAGTCTGAGGACTCATAGCTTTGGAGAAACTAGACAGGAATGATGAATAAAAACCAGACAAGGGCTTCCCAGGTGGCGCAGTGGTTGAGGGTCCGCCTGCCGATGCAGGGTACACGGGTTCATGCCCCGATCCGGGAAGATCCCACATGCTGTGGAGCGGCTGGGCCCGTGAGCCATGGCCGCTGAGCCTGCACGTCCGGAGCCTGTGCTCCGCAACGGGAGAGGCCACAACAGTGAGAGGCCCGCGTACCGCAAAAAAAAAAAAACCAAACAGACAAGTATGTTAATAAGCATCCCTATGGATGTAAACCATAGGGATGTAAACATAGGGATGTTTCATCCTTATGGATGAAATCCCCAAAAGGGATTTCAACAGGGCAAAACTCTCCTTACTATGCACTGCTGTCTGGTTTGCATGGAAACTTGCATTTGTGATAGAATTCTATTTATACTATTTATAGGTCAGCTGCTTTAACTCATGGATATGAGAAAGAGGAGAAGCAAACAGACACATACGATTACTTGGTGCTGCTAAATGTAGGTAAAGTCAGGGCAAGTTTTATAGGCCACGTGAGGTTTCTGTCCTCCAAACACCATGTGCTACTGGTATTTCTTAAGAGTTCAAGATAGCAGGGCATCATATCAAGGCTCTTGTATACTAACTACCCCCTAGTGATAAGACCATGTGAGAGTTTAACTTCTCTCGTGGATTAACAATGGCATTTACCCAAAGAATAAATTTCGCCTTACCACTTTGTGGATCTAGAAAAAATTCATTGTTTCCAGATCCATAGAGTGAGTATCGTATATCTCCATTGGATCCAATATCAGCATCCTTGGCACTGACCTTCAGGATGATTTTGTTTGATGGAATGTCTTCGGGAAATAATGCTGTATATGCAACCTAGGCAAAGGTAAAGAAAGGGAATTGAATCATTAGTGTTTGTGGGGCAATTGTCATATTTAGCATTATAAATGATTTCTTTAAAAATGCATTCGCATAATTTATCTTCAGCTATGTTTTTCCTTTATCACAGAATCATCTTATACCATATGATGAAACAGAGAATATCTCTTGCTTTGCGCCTCCCATGCTCGTCATCAACAACTACTGATTGGGCACCTACTGTGTGCTAGGTACCACTGAGATGCTAGAAGTACAACGGAGAAGAAAACAGACAAAAATCTCCACCCCTGTGGAACCATGACCCACATCACATATTGATCATGCCCCTCTCAGTTCTTGGGACCCTTCAACTCTTTAAAGAGCCACTACTAACATCTGGCATTAGTATGAGAGACTAAATCTATTTGCAACACTTTTCTGAGCTAAAGAGCACCAATACCGTCTCTCAATCCACATGTAAGGAAAAGGTAAATGAAGGGTGATTTAACTTTGGTAAGAAAGGAAATAAAATCAATTACTGGCACCTTGCATTCGCTGTCACGCTTTGAACTGTGGTGGAAAGGCCACTTCTTAAGGGGTCTGGAGACCCAGCTTCATTACCAACGTTGCTACCAACCAGCTGTGTAACCTTATACAAAAAAAGTAATTCATACTTCTGAGTGGTCCATTCTTCTTTTATGAAATAGGTGATTCAGACAGAAAAATTCATAGTGTCCTTTATGAGTCCTTAAAAATTATTTAATTTTGAGACTCCTGGTTTTATTTTTCTGTTTGTTTGATTTTTTTGGTGGGCAGAATTAGGTACTGATCGTGCTAACTATACTCTTTTCATGTTTATAATATTTCATCCTAGAGTCTGCCTCTTACCCTCTTATAACCATTTGGAGCTTGTTAATTAAGGAGATAAGATGAGAAAGCAGCCTGGCCTTAAGGAGAAAAGTGAAATGGGTTTTGACTTAATTTTAGATAAGCAGAGTAAAAAGCAGTGATATATCCGACACAGCCACAAATCTCACCTGATCACACACTGGGCTGTTGTCATTCACATCACTGACAGTCACTTCCACCATGGCCTGAGTGACAAAGAGCCCATCAGTGGCGGTGATATTGAGGAAGTAAATGTCTTGTTCTTCTCTATCTAGAGGTCTCTTCACGTAGACCTTCCATTCGCTCTGCACCAGGCCCAGGGCAAACCTTCCTCGGGGGTTCCCTCCTGTGGTGAAAAAAGAGTTTTTGAAGATGTGAAATGAAAAGCTTTGATCACCTACAGCAAGAGGCCTGTGTGGGGTCATCCAGGTGCCTCTCAAACTGCATTGTTTACGATGCTGAAAAAAAATGGACACTCACTTCCTTTTGACTCTCCTGCAACAAAGCACGATATTTATATGCTTGGCTTGTGTGGAAAGTAAAACAGTAACTTTCCAAGAGAAGAAAATGCACTTAGAGAAGCTGGAGATGATCTCTTGTTTAGCTCCCCTTAAGGACAATCAAATTCAAACTGTGAACAATCAATCTTCTTATCGGGCTGATACAACTGTCTTTCCACTTCGTCTCAAGAGAGGATGTAATACACTATAGCTCTTGTTACCAAGACAATTTCATTAGCCGATGATCATGCAATCAAGGAAAGGCAGTCAGTTCTAATAAGGAATCTTAATGAAGCCTTTATCATACAGCAGCTCTTCTTATAAGGACCGAAGTTTGGGGAAGAAAAGTTTGTGTGACAGAGGAAGACCCATTAGGATTAAAGAGCCCCAGTACAGGGTCATTGAAGGAGCCGTTCAAAGATAAGCACTGCAATTAGATCAAATTTAACACAGGGAAGCTGGTGAAAATGGAAGAAACACGTAGAAAAGCTAGAGTGGAACCGCTCTTGATGAGGCTGAAACAATGAATGTAGTCCCAGCAATATGACTTTCCCACATCACTGAATTACAGGGAGACAAAAGCAGCTTGGAGGAAGGAAGAAGAAAACCACCTTGACCTTCCAAACCTGAAGGGGGAAATAATGTCACTTCAAACACGGAGGAAGACTGGACGAGACAACTGGCAAGAAGTCCGGAATCCAGTTAGGTCATCGCCGTCTCGTTTGTTTGAGCATTCACACGTATTTGTCACCTGCTCTGGGCCAGGCACTGTGCCAGGCAGTGGGGCTACAGCAGTGGCCAAAAGTGACCAAAATCCCTGCTTTTGTGGTGGAGCTCACCTTCTGATGGGAAAGACTGACAATAAACAAATAAATAAGGAAAGCCTACTGCCTGCTGGCTGCTGCTTCACTGAAAAAGGGGAGCCACCTCATCTTCTTACAATGAATCTGTAAAAGAACAGAGGGCAAACCCATGGTCCTGCCGGAGGGACTGAGTGAGAAGTAGTGGAACCTTGAGCGTCAGACTGCACTCTGGATATAAGGCATGGGGGGTGGGGGGGACAGGCATCCAGGGGCTCAGCAGTGTGGAACAACTGTAACCAAGCAGGACCCTATGAGGCCTTCCTACAATAGACCTCCACCTGCCTTTTGTCTGTAGGAAAACTTTAACCAAAGAATAAATTCAATCAGAGAAGTGAGAAAATGCAGAAAGAAAGGAAAACAGTCAAACAAGACAAAATAATAATACTTTAGCCATTAAACAAAGTCAAGGCCTTTATTCTTCCTCAAGGGCTATAGGTAATATTCTGAGCCATGTCCTTTGAGCTGTTTTGCAGATACTGAATCCTCCACCAGGTAGAAGAATTTAACTGTGTGCTGCCCACAAGCACGTAGACCCCAGACCGGTTGGAACCAGGAGGTTGATGAAGCTGACTCCCCATTACCTCACTACCAGCCAATCAGAATGTCTGTGAGCTGATCACGCCCTGCTCCTTGAACACTAGACGACTCTTCATTACCCTCTCCAGGGTGGGACACACAGTCTTGAGGGTATTAACCTGCTGTGGCCCCCTTTGCCTGGCAAAGCAATAAAGCGATTTCTTTCTACTTCACCCCAAACTCTGTCTCCAAGATTTAATCTGGCACCGGTGCACAGAGGCCAAACTTTGGCAAAACAATGACAGGATAAATGGACCGTACTGGGCAGATAGTGCAGAGAAGGTGAGGGCTGCACATTCCTCTAGGGCAGTGGTTCTCAACTCAACTGACAGTGGCTGTGCGCAAACCCCTGGGACATTTGTCAGCGAGAGACATTTCTGAATGTCACATCAGGGGTGATGCTGGTGGTGGTGCTACTGGAATCTAGTGGAAAGAAACCAGAGGTGCTGGTAATCATCCTACAATGCCACAAGAGACTTACCCAGCCCTCAATTCCAGTAATGTTGAGGCTGAGAAACATGCTCTGGTGAGGCACGGGGTCCTCCCTGGAAAATCACTTTCCTCTACCACGGGCTACGATGCAATTTTACTTCAGTTGAATATGATTTCAGCATGCACAAATGTAACCTCTCTATTAAATGCTTCTGGTGCAGGCCCACACTGCTCTTTTGAGAAATAAAATGATTAATCGTCCTTTGTTCATCAGTGGCAGGTCAGCCAAGTTGTGTGACATCAAGAGCAAAAGTTAAATCTAATAAAAATCCGTTGGTGGTTGGCACGGCTAATAGTAGCAGTAGCTTGAAGCTACTCTGTTCTCATTACTTTAGTAAAGTTAGTGGGATGGTCCCTTAAACCATCCACTGAGAATTCAGAGACGATGTGTAAATAATTAAAGCTGAGTATTTAACCATTCTTCCAAATAGAAAAGTATCCTCAGAATGCCTAAGAAGGGTTTCCCTGGTGGCGCAGTGGTTAAGAATTTGCCTGCCAATGCAGGGAACACAGGTTCGAGCCCTGGTCCGGGAAGATCCCACATGCCGCGGAAACTAAGCCTGTGTGCCACAACTACTGAGCCTGCACTCTAGAGCCCACGAGCCACAACTACTGGAGCCCGCATGCCTAGAGCCCGTGCTCCACAACAAGAGAAGCCACCACAATGAGAAACGCGCGCTCTGCAATGAAGAGTAGCCCCCGCTCGCCACAACTAGAGAAAGCCTGTGCGCAGCCAAAAATAAATAAAAATTTTTAAAAAACTTAAAAAAAAAAAGAATGCCTAAGAAGCTTTTTGTCTGAAACTGAATGCAAATGAATCAAAGTTGTTGCTTTACTCACCTTTCTTTCCTTACCACTATCACTCATGTCTTTACTGCAGAAATATACATTTCAATGAAAAAAAAACCCCACAATGAACGGTATCAGACAAAGCACAAATGCATTAAGACCTTTAAACAGAAAACAGCACCGAGAAAACCGTTCCATAAAGAAAAAGAGTAGTGCTGTGGAGGGGAGGAGTGGTGGTCCCGAGCAATGACACATACGCTCTTCTGTGGATCTTATTCTGCAGTGATTAATTAACTTTCCCACTAACATACTTAAGCAGATTCTGTGCCCTGAGGGCACTCTAATTAATTCATTTTTCTCTTTGAATAATGTAGTTTTTCTAAAGGGAGGCCACCTGACTACAAGTACGGATGGATTCTTTAAAATCTTTTGGCACTTTGCTTATGTTCTGCCTTTGAATGTCATGACATCAAAATACTAGCTTTAAAACCCCCAAATAGTTTTTAGGAAGACTGCTCCCATACCACCAACCCTCTCCTCTTTGCAGTTTAAGGCCAGCCACCCCCAGAAAGCTCTTCCTGATCAGTGACACCTCTTCTTCACTCTGACATGAGATCCTCTGCCCCTTAGAGTAATGGCGATGCTTTTTGGGCACTCTGGGTGACCTCATTTGTCTAGCTTGGCTTTCCTATTGAACTGCTGTTTACTATCTGGAAAGACAGAAAAGGGATCCAAGAAAATTGTGATGTCAGAAGACATACCCTTTGACTTGGAGTTATAATTGAACATTTTTCAGCAAAAGGTCAAACCATGCCCTTTGATTTGTATATGTGTGTGTTGTGTGCGTGCACGCATCTGAGTTTTTACTACCAGGAAAGACTTGTAAGTAAAACTATTTATTTTTCTTACTGTTACAGAAAGTAGGAGAAAGGCATATACTTAAAAAAAAAACATACATTCCTCTGCCCCCCAATCAAAAAGAGCTGTTATTTTCATTTCTTCCACTGAGATATTTGGCTGGACTCTTTTTTAAATGATAAAAATTGACTCGAGGACTGAGTACCAATCTGGGTAATCTGTCATAGGCAAAACAATGAACTCCCAACTAAGGCTGAGTTAGTAACAACTAAAAAACTGACGCTACTCAGATATTTTCCTCAGCCCCAGAGAGGTAAGATAACTTTTCAAACCCTCATCTCATCTTCCTTCTTCTCTCCTACTCTTACCCTTCTGCCACCTTCCATCTTTCTTCAGAAAGCAGAGCACACAGTGAAAATCAAGGGTGACAGACTTACCTGTAATATGATAGCTCACTTGTCGATTGATGTCAGAAGAGTCTCTGTCCCATGTGCTGAGGACAGCTACCACCTCGCCCGGAGGGTCGCTCTCCTTCACGTTCCCTCGGTACACCTCGTGGGCAAAGACTGGAGCATTGTCATTTATATCCGTCACCCTGACAGAGACCAGTGCTGTGGAAGAAAGAGAGAAGGCCTCCCCGAGGTCGGAGGCCACCACGGAGAAGGTGAACGTGGGGTCTGTCTCGTGATCCAGGTCTCTCAAGGTACTGATCCAGCCCGTGTTGCTGTCAATGTTGAACGCTTGCATCACCTTTTCAGGTTGGGAATCTGAGTGGAGGGAGTAGGTGACCTGCCCATTGGCTCCCCAGTCCATATCGATGGCTCTCACCTGCGTGAGTTTGGTGCCCACAGGCATCCCTTCCATGATGATCGTCTCATAGCTTGAAGTTTCAAAGACTGGCTTGTTGTCATTCATATCCAGTACCTTGATGTCTACATCCACCGTGAACACAAGGTCTACCTTGTCCAGGGGTATAGTGGCTGCTACTTTGAAGTGGAAAGCTGGGCTGATCTCATGGTCAAGACGTTTGTCCAGCTTGATGGTGCCTGTGTCCTGTTCTATGATGAAGACAGCTCCTTTGTTATTTTCCAGCCGCTCCCCATTAACTGTGCTGAACTTGACTTTCTGATTGGGCAAAATCCTCAGGGTGTCCACCGTGCTCCCAATGGCTGTATCTTCTGAAATGGTGAAGGAATACTGAGACTGGGTGAAGGACGGCAAAAATGTTTCAGGGGGTAAAACGTGGATGTAGACGGGGATGAGGGAGTGCTTCACCGGAATGCCCCCATCCACTGCTTTGACAAAGAAGGACAGCACTGTGTTTTTCAGCTGGTTAAAATGGCCTTTTGTGACCATCCAGCCATTGTCAGGATCGATTTCCAGGAGGTCAGCCACCGAGACCGAGGCCTCGCTATAGAGGGAATAAGTAATCCTTGCATTCGCTCCATCGTCTGGATCCATGGCTTGAACCTGAGTGACCAGGTGACCCCGTCCGACATCTGCCCTGACGCTGGCTCTGTATTCCACCGTCGTGAACTGGGGGGCATTGTCATTTTCATCCACCACAATCACCCTCACGGTGCAGAAAGTTGTTCTCCCTCCGCCATCAAGGGCCCTCAGAAAAATACTGATGTCTCCTTCCAGAGGGTTTTCCCGGTCGAGCCTTTCTGTTGTGATGACCTGTCCATTGCCATCTATGAGGAATCGATCCTTAGCAAAGTCATTGATGATGGCGTAGCTGACCTGCCCATATGTCCCTGGATCCCCATCCGTGGCTCGAACGTGAATCACCTTTGTCCCAGCGGCCGTGTTCTCTCTCACCTCAGCTACGTAGGTGCTTTGAGAAAAGGCAGGGCTGTACAGGTTGGCCCCGAGGACCCTGATATGCACCTGGGCAGTGCTAGTGAACAGCCCATCAGAGACGGACACATTGAGACTGTACAGAGGCTCCATCCGCTGCTTCCGGTGGTTGGAGAGCGTGATGACGCCACTCTTGCTGTCCATCAGGAAGCTCGTCCGGTCATTCCCAGATAAAATGCTGTATTCCAACCTGTCAAAATCAGAGCTGTCTGCATCGGAGGCTTGCACACAAGTTACAAAATGGCCCCGGGGGGCTAATTCACTCACATATGACTCATAAATGAGCTGATTAAAGACTGGAGGGTTGTCATTCACGTCCGAGATGTAGATATGAACCAGGACCTCGCTGCTCAGTGATGGGAAGCCATTGTCTGTGGCTCTGACTTTCAAAGTGCAGTGCTGCACTAACTCATGGTCCAGCATCCGCGCTGTCAGGATTAAGCCACTTGCGCTGTCTATGTGAAAATAATCTGTGCTGTTGTAAGTATCCTGGACAATCTGATAATGGACCATTTTATTGTTTTCTGAGTCTGCATCCGTAGAGACAACTTGTAAAACAGGTGTCCCAATGAGAGAAGCTTCGGATAACGTTGTATTGTACGTGGGTTGATCAAAAATAGGGGGGTTGTCATTGACATCATTAAGGAGCAAGTCAACGGTGACTTCAGCCCTGGCCCCAGTAAGGGCATCACTGGCTCTTACTGTCAACTTGTAAACAGATGTAATTTCATAATCCAAAGGGCTAACGACTTTCAGGACCCCAGTGTCAAAGTCGATGTTAAATTGTTTATAAAGGTCCCCATCAATAATGATGTATATGATGCCTTGGCCTTCCGGGCTGGTGGCGTTGATGCTTAGAATGGGGGTGTTGACGCTGATGTCTTCGTTGATGGACGCTGTATAAAAAGGCTTATCAAACACAGGCATTGCTTTGTTGACAATAGTGATGGGAAGTTCCACGGATGTGGACAAAGAGGGTTTTCCACCATCTCTGGCTAGGATGGTGACTCCATACTCAATGTTGGACAAGTCAGAGTTGAAAGCTTCTTTTAAAATAACTTTCCCTGAATTAGGGTTAATTTCAAAGTGGCCATAGTCATCCTGTAAGAGGTAGGTCACTTCTCCATTTGCACCTTTGTCTTTGTCAATGGCTGTCACTCGGTAAATCAGGGTGCCAGGCTCAGCGTCAACTTGCACAGCAGCATAGTAAGGGAGGCCCACAAACACTGGAGAATTGTCGTTTATGTCTTCGATGTTGACCCTGACCACCACCCTTGCCACCCGCAGATGGTCTAGCTCTCGGCTGGCTTCCACAACCAGCTCATATAACTCTTGTTCTTCGCGGTCAAAGGGGACTCCGGTGGTCTGAATGACCCCTGAGGTAGATTTTATCTTGAACTTATTTCCTGGGTTTAAGATGCTGTACTTTAAGGGCTCATTAAGGCGATTTCCCACTGCATTGACAATAGCAACTTTGGTTATGTTCGTGTTGTTCTCTGAGATGGAGGTGGAGTAAAAGCTTTGTGTAAAGTGGAGGCCGCTGTCCATGGCTTCTTTAACCAAGATGGTGACCATGGAAGTACTGTAGAACTTTCCATCAGACACCTTAACTATCAGCATGTAGTGATCTTTGGAGAGGTTGTTGTTTTTAATAGTGAGCACTCCGCTATTTGAGTCAATTATAAAATGATCCAAGCTGCCTTCCATTAGGCTGTACGTCAGTTCCGGGGGCACCTCGGAGTCAGGATCCGTGGCACTAACTTTCAGAACCTCCACTCCGACATAGGTAGGTAGAAGTAAGACAGTCTCAAACACGGCCTGAGTGAACACAGGTGGGTTGTCATTCACATCTGTCACTTCTATGTTGACTTCAACGGGACTCTCTGCCGTCAGCTGGGGGCTACCACTGTCT
Organism: Pseudorca crassidens; assembly: GCF_039906515.1. Lineage (NCBI taxonomy): Eukaryota > Metazoa > Chordata > Mammalia > Artiodactyla > Delphinidae > Pseudorca > Pseudorca crassidens. The sequence continues at coordinate 69,609,481 of NC_090304.1, read as the reverse complement.
CTCACGTGCACATGAAAATGGAAATGGGCGATGGTTTCATGGTCCAGGTTCGCGATTGTTCTGATCGCACCTGTGCTGGAGTCCACTGTGAAGAACTTCTTGGCCGTGGACTCAACGATCTGATACACAAGCAGAGCATTGCGATTGCTGTCGGCGTCGGTGGCTCGAATCACCAGCGGGCTGTTGTGCAAGCTCCTGACGATGCTATTGATGGGGGCTGCCTCGCTTAGGCTACCCGAATACTGAGAAAAGAGAAAAACTGGCGCATTATCATTTTCATCAACAACCTGAATATTGACTGTGATGTTGGAAGCCATTCCTGCCATGTTCGTGGCCTGGACAATGAGTTGATAAGAGGAGGTATGCTCGTAATCCAGTGCCTTGCGTGTGGTGATGACTCCAGAATAGGGATTTACGGTGAAAACCCCATCAACGTTTCCATCTTTGACTTCGTAAATGAGGGTGGATTGACTGATGGCAGAGATTAGAATGACTGATGTTCCAATATCAACATTTTCATTTACTTCTGCTTGGTAGTCTTTGTGAGTGAACTTGGGGTGAGAATTATCAGACATGGTGACAGAAATTCGCACAATCGCGGTGGCAGACATCGGCGGGGAACCCTGATCCGTGACTTTGACTGACAGGACAAACTGACCCATTGTTGTCATGTCTGGCTCTTTAGAAACAGTGATGATGCCCAGGACTGGTTCTATCTTAAACGTGTTCCCAGTGTTCCCTACAATAGAAAAATCAACAGGGAAATGAGTTCAGGTGGGTCATTTTCTGAAGATTAACTCTTCATCTTAAGGCTACTTTACACAACATGGCCAACAGCAATTATTCATTTTCACTCCTCCTCATTCTGAAATAAAACGAGAGACTTCCCTTTTAGGGGTATTCAAAGGCAACTGAAATGAGTTTTCCAGTAAATTGTGAATTTCAGATCAGTATCTTCTTAATTCAGGTTAACAAGAACAACAACACAGCTCTGTGTACATTCAAACTGGGAAATAGGAGAGTTTGTAGGAAAGACTTTCCTGCTTAGGATTTTCTTATTTCCAGACTGGGCTGGCACATGCCAATGACACTGATAAAAAGGCATTTATCCTGAAACCAGTGCCATAATTCTGTGTTCTACATTATAAGAAAGAGGGTTGTAGGGATTTCCCTGGTGGTGCAATGGTTAAGAATCCGCCTGCCAATGCAGGGGATACAGGTTCAATCCCCGGTCCGGGAAGATCCCACATGCTGCGGAGCAACTAAGCCCATGTGCCACAACTACTGAGCCTGTGCTCTAGAGCCCGCAAGCCACAACTACTGAGCCCACGTGCCACAACTACTGAAGCCGATGCACTTAGAGCCCATGCTCTGCAACAAGAGAAGCCACTGCAGTGAGAAGTCCACGCACCGCAACAAAGAGTAGTCCCCGCTCGCCACAACTAGACAAAGCCCACACGCAGCAACGAAGACCCAACGCAGCCAAAAATAAATAAATAAATTTAAAAAAATTTAAAAAGGAAGAGGGTTGTAGGAATCGCTTCAGAACATTATCATATAGTCATTCGGTTTAAGACTCTCCCAAAGGTAAGCTTTGCTATGTGGAGTTGGTATAGTTTCATACGTATCATCAAAACCAACTTCATCCCAAACACTGCCTGGTGACGGGGGTTTGCTCAGGTATGGAGAATTCTTCTCAAGTCACCATTTGCTTTGTAAGCTGTGAGAATCTTTTCTGACTCTCCTTCTATTCTTCACTTCCCTACACCCCAACACACAAAATGTATAATGGTTCCATCTGTAACCATTCTAGTTGCTCAATATTTGAGACGTTTCTGATGAAATCAGAAAGTGTTAAAAATCTGAAGCAGCACAGAAACCAAGAACTTGAGCATAATCCTTATGAAACGAAGAAACTGGCACCCCACTTTGACAAACCTGAAATGGGAAGGGCTGTGAACCATGACACTGTGGAAAAGAGGAGGAGAGAATGGGGAACACAGAACTTGACGAATGTAAAGGATGTGTCTCACAGGTAGTGAACAGTGGGAAGCAGCATCCTTCACCATGTTACTTTTTGCTTCTCTCATGAGGCTTTCCCGTGCTTCTCAAAGAACACATGCTTGTGTGTCTAGATTTTTTTACATCACAAGTTAAAAGTTTGGTTATTCAATTATATCTGAATTTTTCTTTCTTTTTGAAGTGCTATAGTATGGCAACACACAGAGAGTTTAAAAGTCTTATCATTAAGATAGGCTCCAGGATTGAGAGCGCAGTTAGATAATGTGTTTGAAATATACAACACATACAGCTATTTGCACACTTCTTACTACATACTTATTACTTAAACTTTTCCATGTCTGAAAACAAAACTGTCATGTTCGTATAAAATCTATTTCTATAAGATGCTTGCTTATTTCTCAAGAGGGAGCAAGTCCAACAAAAAGATAAAGAATTTGATTCTAGACCCCAAATATGAATATTAAACAAAATTATCTTTGACGTCAGCATGATTTTTTACTTTGCCACCTGAACATGACCATTTCGTGGTGACAACAAGAAGGTCAATGAATTCATGAACAAACTTGCAAATTTTCAATAAATAGCACCGTGGAATTACGTGTGATTCCAACATTCGATTCATAGACCCTCACAAGGAGGCAGAAATCATTTCACGTTAGCATCTCAGGGGAGGAAAATATAGAGATACCTGAGTAATGGTCACCTTGCAGCAGTGGCAACACATGCAACCCTGAATGATGAATGCCACATCCTCATTATGGTGTCCCATGTGGAGTTTCAAGGTGAGTCCTTTCTTACTCCAGGCTCGTACATACACAGCAAGATATATATGGCAGGGATGAAGGAAGGCCAGCTTCCGACCTTGAGGAGAGCTTCCCCATCCTGCTGTTCCATGGCTGCTGACCTGCTTGTTACCCCCTTCCAGGATGCTGTGCTCATATGTCAGGTCCAAATGGGCTCTTTGCCTCTTTCCCTCTCCAATGCACTGTCCCATTTTCTTAGAATCCACTTCCTGCTTATTCTCTTCTTCTGTACTTAAATCTTTGGAAGCTAATCTCTGCTTGCTTTCTTGGAATCTATGACTTCTTATAGACTTTTGGCAACTGGGCAAAAGCTGTGCTGACCTTACTTATCATTATTAATCTGGTATACAGCACAGTGCCTGGCACAAATAAAAGGTGCTCAATAAATATTTGTTGAATGATTGAGAGAGGTAGATCAAAAAAGATGTTTAAGTCTCTATCTGTATATATCTTGAGGTCCAATATGCCCCCATCCTAACTCAACACTTTCTTAGTCCTGGTCTCTCCTGTACTGCCCTGTCTCTGAGCCACCCATGAACCACTGTTGGCACCAAACGTCAAACCTGAACTAAATATAAGACTCGAAGTTCTGCACTTGAATTCCACCTCAGTCTTTCGGGCCAAAATGAAAAGGTTCAGTAGTTGCTTTAGGCCAGACAGGGGATAGGAAATGTATGGCCCACCAGTAAACAGAGTAAAATCTTGCTTCTCTGAGGTTTTTGAGAGCACTTAAATAAAACATATACTTTACACCAACCTCTTGTTATTTGATTCAAAGTCCTGAACTATCTGGGATCTGCTTGTATCCTACCATGATCCGTGAAGAAACTTAACTAAAACAAGTCCAGGTCAAGTGTAGGTCTGTCTGTCCTGTAATTCTCATTAGCTTTTTACACATCCAACCAAAGGATACTTTTTGAGATACCAAGCATTCCTGTGGGTTTTCTGGAAACTCGACTTTTCTATATAAAAGATGTTTTAAGGAAATAACTTTTCTCTCTAGTTTTAGCCAACTGTTGAAGAAATGACTGAGTCCTTTCTCTATGTTCAGCACTCGGCTATAGTCTGTGGCAGCTGAAAGATAAGCGAGGCAGAATTTTCAGCTTTATGGTAAATTACTCTTAAATTACTCTGAGAACCTCCAAATTGGTTTCAGAATGTCTGGCTATCTGAGAGGAGTATATGTAGCAGCCTTCATGACAAATATAAAAAGCAAGTACACACGCAGACAAATGCTTAGAAGATGTTAAGAAAAGCAGAAATAAAACCCTATATCAAAATGATTACAATGTCATGAAACAATGTATATGCATGAATGAATTACGAGAAAAGGAAAAATACATAAGATTAGGGGAAAACTATAGAACGGACATAAAGAGTTCTTGGGTTAGGTGACATTTCCTGTGGCAATATTTAAATATATGTATTTTAAAGTTTCCCTATATTATTTGTGAAGCTAAAAGAACAAGGACTGTGTAATGAAATAATTCAAATATCCTCTGACAAACAAGAGATGAAAAATAGCGTTTATAAAAAGAGTACTGTCAGGCTTTAGGCTAAAAGGAAATTCCATGGAAATCTGGAAAAGAAAGGGGTGAATTCTCTTGGGGTACCTGCCTGTTCTGAACCAACATCTTTTCTTCTTTTTTGGTATAGAGTTTAGCACAGACTCATGTAAAATGTAGGTGCCTAATAAAGGAAATAGATTTAGATCGTCATTAAATACAGGGGCTATTTTTAAAGAAAGTCATTGGCTTTTTTTCTAATATTTTTTAGTCCAGAACTGTCATTCTAGCATTCATATTTTAATTCAACCACTCACAAAAATGCTCCATATTTACATCAAGGGAAAGAAGCCTTTCCAGTGCTGGCATGAAAGGAAACAGCATTTGGCATTATGCACGACAGACATAATGTTGCAGAATGTTTTGGGAATATGAGTCTTGAATATTCAAAAAAGACAGAACAGGGGAAGGGAAAATAGAGCAGATAAAGGATATTTGTAATTTTTAGGCTCACAGTCCTGTCTTTGCTTGGACATTCATTTCTTCTGTCATAAATGTTTTCTAACTGTCCAACTGCAAACCATCAGGAAACTACGGTCTTGCTTTCTAGATACTAAAATTGATTTTAAAAAAAAATCTCAAATTTAACAACACGAGAATCTGCATTTATTTATCTGTCAGGTTAAGCAAGCAGTTCAGTACCTACCAACTACTCTGCTACTCAGATCACCTCCAATGAAGTGAGTTTGTGCTAAACCTAACCCTAACCCTAGGAATTTCTGAAGCCCACAGCCCACAGCTCACCTACTGACAAGTAAGCATTGACCTTTAAGATTCAATTCACCGAACTCTCTGGCAGCCCTCAAATGACGGGAGGCTTTGGTTATTTTAGTCTGAGGCCAAGGCTTGTTGACCCATCAGTAAAAGCCACCGAGTTTATTACACATTCTTTTCTCTTCTCCATTCCAGAAAAATCTGAGATTGAACACAGTAAAAGGAAACTCCTTCTTCGCTGTCAATGATGGAAAACATCTTACTGAAATGCCAAGAACCTGATACACCATCGTTGTGCGAATAGGGCAGTTGCTTGGTCAAAAAATTCATCTGGAGACATTCCAGTGGTAACTATGTGAATTTTACATGGTGATAAATACTACTGAGGGTCCAATGCCATGCATGACACTGCAATCTGCACCAGCTCTCACCTGCTTCTATGGTATATATGAGTTCTGCATTTTCCCCTTTGTCTTTGTCCAGAGCCGTCACTTGCAGTACAGCTGATCCCAGAGCAGCCGATTCGAACACAGATGCTTCATACAGCGGGTTGGTAAAATAGGGGCTGTGATCATTAGCATCTTCCACGTTCACAATGACTCGGGCCAAGTTTCTTCGATAAGGAAACTCCTGATCTCTGACCTTTAGGCAAAATATAAAAAGCAGTAGGACTAAAATCTTTAAGTTGCAAAGAATTCACCTGGCTGTGCCTAAAGTGAAATCAAAATGAAATAATGCACAAAAACCGCTTGACCCAGTCCCAGGTCCAGAGAAGGTATTCAGTAAGCAGTGCTATTATAGAGTGAGGACGCTGACTGTGAACACAGTGAGAGCTGGGGCCAAGCTGTCTTTATTGTTCAGCATTACGCCTGGCCTCTGGTCTGTGTTCAGTCTGTGCTTATAGAACTGCTGTCAGGATATCGCAAACACAGCACTTTCCTCTGCCCCCCCCTCACCCTCCACCCCCCGGAATTTGTGTATACAGTTGCTAATGGAATGGTGGATGGAGGCCCTTGTAAAGGGGAAACTAAAATGTGGAATTAATGAATGCAATGTAGCCACTGTCATTCATTCATTCATTCAACAAACCTTTATTATCATCTATTATCTACCAAGTCCTGGGATGGACTCTTGTGGTTCAGCGGTGGATGAGCTACAGTTCCTGACCTCAAGAACCTTATAGTTGACTGGGGAATCCAAACAAATAAGTAGAAAGATACAAGGCCCAGAGGTAAGTGCCAGAATATGAGTAATTAGTAAGGATGTTAGCCTAGCTTGGAAAAGGTAACAAAACCAAGTAGAAGTAGTGAAGTGCTAGGGGGCGGGGTGCGTGGCATATATTTCAGGCAAGAAGAACCAACATAAATAAAGTCCCAGAACTAAGAGAGAACGCTGACCACTGGGAAGATGAACCAAATCTTAATTTTTGAAATGTGAGACCCCAGCACTGTGAAATCACCAAAGAACCTTGCCTGACTGTTTTAAAGTTTTCCCTGGTTTGCATATGGCAGAAGCTTGCAACTAATCAATTCTTTAACTCTAACACATGATTTTGCTATCATTGTATGTAGCATTAATCCAATGTGTGCTTTTTGCTTGTTCAATTTTAGATCCCCTAACTTCAGAGAGATTTGAAGAAATTAGAAAATATACCAAGAAAAGCTATCAAAGGGAAAGGGTTTTTCAGAAATATTAACCTAAAAGGAATTGAGCAAAATGACTATAAGGGCTTAGCTTGGAGAAAGGCAGCATAAAGGAGTTGTTTGCTCTAAATATTCAATTACATAAATGATAAATGATACAGGGTAAGTGCACTGAATTCTAAGTTTGTTAAGGAAAGAATGAACAGAAATGGCTTGAAGAAATCGTGAGAATAGAGTTAGTCACTGGCAGTAGAGTTCTGCTCCTGAAGAGATATATGCAAAAGCTAGCCGGTGAGTGTGATGAGTTTCCCTGTCTGTAGACCAGCCTGCCCCACCCAAGGACCAAACTTGACTCTGTACTTTGGGATTATTGACATCTAGGTCTGTTCCAATCGAATGTCCAAAGGTGCAGGGACTTTGTCTCTTTTATATCCTCGGTGCCTAGAACAGAATTTAGTATACAGTAGATGCTTGAGAAATATCTGTTGAATGAATGAATGAATGCCCAGAGGGATGGATCTGATGAACCCTGAGTCCCTCTTCCGTTCGCTGGAGTCTCATCTGGAAACCATAGCCAAAGGCATGGAACTCTAGTTTCTTCTTGCCCAGAGACTTGGAAAGGAAGAGTAGTACTTAGTGGAACAGTACTTCAGCTGCTTGGGAATTGGTAGCATCTTAGTGTATTTTAAAGCCAATCAGTACAAAGATTACATCTCTGCCATCCTACCTGGTCTTAAGGAACTCACGGGGGCCCTGTTAGACAGTGGCTGTACAATTGTCCATAGGGTTCTTGGATAGTTAAAGGGACAGGTTTTAGGTCATAAACAAGGGTATTTATTACTAATCTTTACTTCCCAATTATGTAAACTAGCTAAACTTTGTTTTAAAATGAAAGCATCTTCTACATAATTTGGAGACCCCATGAACCCAAATTCAACATTCTCTGTAGGCTTTGGTGAGTTTTGAGATCTCTTTTGTGGGCCAGTATTTACCACTAGGTCCAATGCCAGTGCAATAAGTAATCAATCAGTTCTCTGAATGCTTCCAAGGACTGAGCATTATACAGGTTGATAAATGATTACCCTTGTAATTAACTTCTCAAGGAACTTCTTTTAAACTTTTCCACAAAATCTTCTGGATGTGAACCAGTACAGAAACACGGCCTGTTCCTTCCTGCTCAAATCAGGCTGTCAGCAGCCTTTACTGAGTGGCCACTGTCTGTAGAGCTCATCTAATATTTCAGTTTGGCAAACATATGGAGTCACTATCTAACAATAGTAATTCCTCACTGAACTAAAAAGGCAAGAATGAATGCAATCCTGTGGTTGAAAAGACCAAATTTACTACTACTTACAAAATTCAAGGGCCCTGTACATCTGAAGGCTAAGGCATGTGCCTTGGATGGTCAGTGATTCTGCTAGGAGAGCATATTAAGCAGTTTGGTCCTACCATTATGTTGAGTATGTGCTTGTCCTGGGCTTCGTGGTCCAGCCTCTCGGCTGTGTAGAGCACGCCAGTGCTGGGGTCAATCCGGAACTTCCTCATGCTGACCGAATCTATGCTGCTGTGGACAGTATAACTTAGCTTGTGCTTCTCATCTCTGTCTGTGGCTTCAATCTGCAATATCTCGGTATCTGGAAGCACATCCTCGGAAACTGTCACATCGTAATTTGGCTGAGAGAATTCTGGGCCATTATCATTATTATCCAGCACTTTGATAAATACCTATAGTTAAAAGGAGACAAGAGTGATGACTAATGCCAATTTACTCATTTCTAGTAAAAGAGGCTCCCTCCTTCTCTCCTCCCTCTATGTTCCTGGATCCCAGCTTCTAGCAACTACTTTAATATGTAGGAAGATTCTTATGAAAGCACTCTGTAATTAGAGGTTGACGATAAACCCGTAGTTCACATTAGCAGGAACATAAACTATGAGGATCAATATTCTCACGATTAAGTGAACAGATGAGACAGCCTCTGGGGTGGGGGTGATAATTCTAGGAGATTATTTGAGGCACAGTGTAAGAGATCACAAGGTGACCTTAGTTTGTTAAGTTCCTATTATCTTACATTCTTGTTATGTGCTTCTTATAGTAGACCTAATGTGGAGGCAGTGACAAGATAAGTAACAAAGAGGCAGAGGAAAGGGAGGTGTGAATACAGAGGTGGCTCTCCTTCAGATGGGAGGTGTCTAGCAAAGAACATGGTACTAATGATAGTAAAAATATGAAGTTCCCAAGTTGTTTCAAAATTTTTCAGGCAGATTTTATAAAAGTAATAGCTTAATTAACCCTGAATATTCATCACTCAGCTTTGATAATGATCAATTCATGGCTAACCTTGTTTCATCTTTATGCCCATTCATCTCCACCTGCTCCCTCATATTATTTTGAAGCAAGTCCCAGACATCATATAATTTCAGTGTACATCTCTAAAAGATAGGGACTCAAAATAAACACACACATACACACAATACCACTACTACATCTAAACAGAGAAAACAGGAATTCCTTAATGTCTTTAAATATTCAGTTGGTGTTCATACTTCTGTAATTGTTTTGTAATGAGTTATATATGTTTGCGTACATGTGCATATATATTTTCAGTTTCTTTCAACCAGGATATGCAAATAAGGCACAGACATTGCATTTGATTGACATTTCCTTTAATTATCTTTTAATTTGTAGGTTCTCCCTCTATCTTCATCGATTTCCTTGCAATTTTTATGTTGTTATTGTTGGCAATCAAAAATTTGAGCCCTTTCCTCTTTAGTTCCCACAGTCTGAATTTTGCTTATTGTATCCCCATGGTTTTGTTCTACATGTTCCTCTGTCCCGTGTATTTCTTATAACTTGGTAGTTTTATGTAGGAGACAATAAAATTCACATTCAATTTCCTTCTTTTTTTCTTGACAAAAATCTTTTATGGGTGATATATTTCCATCTGGAGAAACATAATGTCTAGTTCTCTATCTTGTTCCATGATATTAGCAGCCATTGATGATCATGATATAGATAATATTAATTCATTAAAAATACAAAACAGTAGTGTTTTAATTCTATGATTTCTTCCCCACTTATTAGCTAGAATAGTTCTAAAAAGAAAGTTTTCTTCAATTATTCGGTTACTCTGAAGTACACTTCATGTTGAAAAGGAAGGAGAATTCTTTTCCTTGATCATTTCAAAATAATGAGTTGGTTCTTCAGCTCCTCCCAAAGTGATCAATAAGGTATTTTTTTTCAAGCATCATTATGAGCTCATGAATTTAATCACATCTGATGTGCTTCTGTCCACTGCAGTTACTATATTTATTGATGCACAAATGGTCCTTCCTTGGCCATGGGGAGCCTCTTCAAGTTGGCTTCTGCAATGTTCTGACACAACCCAAGTAGTCTTTGATAGCTTCCTTGCTTTCCAATAATTGCTGCTGGTAATTTTTTCAGGGTCATCTTGTACATATTTTCTGCCCCAGTCTTGAATTATCCATTTCTCCAAGAAGTGTTGGTTTCTTTTTAGTTAGAAGTGGCATTTAGAGACCACAGTCTGGTGCTAGGAATGCTTATTGCTGCTAGCTTTGCTAGTTTTTCAGTGGACAGAGTCAGGAAAGTGTTTTGTTTTAAACAATTATTTCATGAGTTCATATTGATACTACCAATTCAAAATTAAATTGTCAACAACCCTGTCTATCAGTGGCATGGCAGCAGCCCTGGGACACCCCCGAATCATGTGGCCAGCTGCACTGGGATCCAGCCCCATCCACTGTGGGACAGCAGCCACTGCATGTGGCAGGGCCTGGCAGCCAATTGAGCTGAGAGCCTACCAGCACATCCACAGTAGTTGACCTTGCCACAACAAAAGACCTCATGCAGCCCACATAGGAGGCACCACTAGAACATATAGCCCTGGTGACAAGAGGGTAGTGTGCAGATGGGCTGCATAGGATGTCTCCTACACAAGGCTACTTCTCCAAGACCAGGAAACATAACTGAACTACCTAATACATAAAACAAACACAGAAAATAAGGTAAAATGAGGAGACAGAGTAATATGTCCTAAATGAAAGAACAAGACCAAACCCCAGAAGAAGAACTAAGCATAGGGGAGATGAGCAATCTACTCCCATAGAATTTAAGAGGATGATCATAAAATGCTTAATGAGCTTGGGGAAAGAATGGATGAGCAGAGTCATACGTTTTAACAAAGAGTTAGAAAATATGAAGAAAAACCAAACAGAGCTGAGGAACATGATAACTGAAGTAAAGAAATACTCTAGAAGAAGTCAACAGTAGATTAGATGATAGAGAGTAAAGGATCAGTGAACTAGAAGACAGAGTAGTGGAAATCCCAAGCTAAACAGAAAACAACAAAAAAAAGAATTACAAAAAATGAGAATAATTTAAGAGACCTCTAGGCCAACATCAAGCACACTAACAAGCACACTAAAGGTCCCAGAAGGAGAATAGAGAGACAAAGGGGCAGAGAGCATACTTGAAGATATACTAGCTGAAAATTTTCCTAACCTGGGAAAGGAAACAGACATCTAGGCCCAGGAAGTACAGAGAGTCCACGCCAAAACAAATAATAATAAAAATGTCAAAAATTAAAGATACTCATCCTTTTTTATCATTTTTATTTTTTATAATTTATTTTTAAAATATTTATTTATTTGGCTGCACGAGTCTTAGTTGCAGCATGCAGGATCTTTCATTGTGGTGCATGGGCTCCAGAGCGCTCGGGCTTAGTTGCCCTGTGGCATGTGGGATCTTAGATCCCTGACCAGGGATTCAACTCACATCCCCTACATTGGAAGGCAGATTCTTAACCACTGGACCACCAGGGAAGTCCCAAGAGAGATCCTTAAAAGCAGTGAGAGAAAAGCAACTAGTTATAAACAAGGGAACTCCCATAAGACTCTCAGCTGACTTTTCAGCAGAATATTTGCAGGACAGAAGGAAATGGCATAATATATCCAAGTGCTGAAAGGGAAAAGAGCTTACAACCAAAAATAATCTATCTGGTAAGGACATCATTCAGAACTGAAGGAGAGATAAAGAGTTTTAAAGACAGGCAAAAGCTAAAGGAGTTCATCACCACTAAAGCAATCTTACAGGAAATATTAAAGGGATTTCTCTAAGTGGAAAAGAAAAGGCCACAAATAGAAATTTAAAAAATTATGATGGGAAAAATCTCACTGGTAAAGGCAAAATATAGTAAAGGTAGTGGACTAAGCACTTATAAAGCTAGTAGGAAGGTGAAAAGACAAAAACAGTAAAATCATCTTTATCTATAATAAGTAGATAAGGAATACACAGAATAAAAAGATGTAAAATATGTTGTCAAAAACATAAAATGTGGGGCGAAAGGAGTAAAAATGTGGGGCTGTTAGAATGCATTTAAACTTAAGAAATCAGCAACTTAAAATAGATACCCATACATATTAGATGTTATATATGAATCTCATGGTAACCACAAATCAAAAACCTTTAATAGACACAAAAAAATAAAGAGAAAAGAATCCAAATGAACACTAAAGATAGTCATCAAATCACAAGGGAAGATTGCAAGAGAATAAAAGGAACAAAGGAGAACTACAAAAACAATCAGAAAACAATTAACAAAATGGCAATAAGTACATATCCATCAATAATTACTTTAAATGGAAATGGACTAAATGTTCCAACAAAAGACATAGAGTGACTGAATGGATAAAAAAGAAAACAAGACCTACATATATGCTGCCTACAAGAGACTCATTTCAGATCTAGAGACACGTACAGACTGAAAGTGAGAGAATGGGAAAAGGTACTCCATGCAAATGGAAATCAAAAGAAAGCTGGAGTAGCAATACTTAGACAAAATAGACTTTAAAACAAAGACTGTAACAAGGGACAAAGAAGGGTATTACATAATGTTAAAGGGATCAATCCAACAAGAAGATATAACAATTGTAAATATATATTTACTCAACATAGGCACACATAAATACATATAGCAAATATTAACAACATAAAGGGAGAAAATAACAGTAATACAATAATTGTAGGGAACTTTAACACTCCACTTATGCCAATGGACAAATCATCTAGACAGAAAATCAATAAGGAACCATTGGCCTTAAATGACACATTAACCACATGGACTTAATTGATATATATATATATATATAATATATAGAACATTACATTCAAAAGCAGCAGAATACACATTCTTTTCAGACACACATGGAACATTCTCCAGCAGAGATCATGTGCTAGGCCACAAAACAAATCTCAACAACTTTAAGAATATTGAAATCATATCAAGCATCTTTTCCAACCACCACATTATGAGACTAGAAATCAACCTCAAGAAAAAAACTGCAAAAAACACAGATGTATAAGTTAAATAATATGCTACTAAACAACGAATGGGTCACTGAGGAAATCAAAGAAGAAATAAAAAAAATACCTGGAGACAAATGAAAATGGAAACACAATGACCCAAAATTTATGGGATGCAGCCAAAGCAATTCTAAGAGGGAAGTATAATGATGTAAGCCTACCTCAGGAAACAAGAAAAACCTTTAGCCAGACTCATCAAAAAGAAAAGGGAGAGGGCCCAAATAGATAAAATTAAAAATGAAAGAGATGTTACAACTGATACCACAGAAATACAAAGGATCATACGATATTACTATGACAAATTTTATGTCAATAAAATGGACAACCTAGAGGAAATAGGTAAATTCCTAGAAACTTATAATCTCCCAAGACTGTATCAGGAAGGTAGAAAATATGAACAGATCAATTACCAGTATTGAAACTGAATCAGTAATCAAAAAACTCCCAACAAACAAAAGTCCAGGACCAGATGGCATCACAGGTGAATTCTACAAAACGTTTCAAGAGTCAGTATCTATGCTTCTCAAAATATTCCAGAAAATTGAAAAGGAAGGAATGCTACTGAACTCATTCTACGAGGTCAGTGGAACCCTGATACCAAAACCAGACAAAGATACCTGCCAAAAAGAAAATTTGAGGCCAATATCACTGATGAACATAGATGCAAAAATCCTCAACAAAATATTAACAAACTGAATTCAACCATACATTAAAAGGATCATACACCATAATCAGGTAGGATTTATCCCAGGGATGGAAGGATGGATGGTCCAGTATCCACAAATCAGTCAATGTGATACACCATATTAACAAATTGAAGAAGAGAAATCATATGATAATCTCAGAAGATGCAGAAAAGGCTCCTGACGAAATTCAACATCCATTTATGATAAAAACTCTCAACATAGTGGGTATAGAGGGAACACACCTCAACATAATAAAGCCCATATATGACAAACCCACAGCCCAACATCATACTTAATGGTGAAAAACTGAAAGCATTTCCTCTAAGAAAGGAACAAGACAAGGATGCCCACTTTCACCATTTTCATGCAATTGGAAATTCTTTTACATATTGGAAATCCTAGTCACAGAAATCAGACAAGAAATTTAAAAATTCAGATTGGAAAAGAAGAGGTACAACTGTCACTGTTTGCAGATGACATGATACTATATATAGAAAATGCTAACACCACCACCAAAAAACTATTGGAACTGATAAATAAATTCAGTAAAGTTGCAGGATACAAAATTAATATACAGAAATCTGCTGCATTTTTATACATTAATGATGAACTATCAGAAAGAGAAATTAAGAAAACAATCCAACTTACAGTTGTATCAAAAAGAATAAAATACCTAGGAATAAATCTAACCAAGGAGGTAAAAGACCTGTTCTCAAAACTATAAGACACTGACTGATGAAAGAAACTGACAATGACACAAACAGATGGAAAGATATACCGTCTTCTTAGATTGAAAGAATTAATATTGTTAAAATCACCATACTACCTAGGCAATCTACAAATTCAATGCAATCCCTATCAAAAAAAATTGGCATTTTTCACAGAACTAGAACAAATAATTCTAAAATTTGTATGGAAATACAAAAGACCCCAATCTTGAGAAAGAAGAAAAAAGCTGGAGGTATCATGCTACAGGAACTATCCTACCAGGCTACATTAATCAATGAAATATGGTACTGGCACCAAAACAGAGACATAGATCAATGGAATAGACCAGATAGCCCAGAAATAAACCTATGCTTATATGGTCCATTAATCTATGACAAAGGAGGCAAGAGTATACAATGGTGAAAAGCCAGCCTCTTCAGTAAATTGTGTTGGAAAACCTGGACAGTTATATGCAAAAGATCAAACTGAACTACTTTCTTACACCCTATGCAAAAATAACCCCAAATGGATTAAAGACTTAAATGTAAGAGCTGAAATCATAAAACTCTTAGAAGAAAACATAGGGATGACACTCTTTGATGTTGTGTTAGCAATATATTTTTTGAATATGTCTCTCCAGGCTACGGAAATAAAAGCCAACAAAGCCAAAAACAAAACCAAATGGGACTACATCAAACTGAAAAACATTTGCACAGTGAAGGAAACTATCAACAAAACAAAAAGGCAACCTGCTGAATGGGAGAAGATATTTGCAAATGATATATCTGATAAGGGGTTAATATACAAAATATACAAAGAACTCATACAACTCAACATCAAAAACCCAACCTGAATAAAAAATGGGCAGAGGACCTGAATAGACATTTATCCAGAGAAGACATACAGATGTCCCACAGACACATGAAAAGATGCTCAACATCACTAATCATCAGGGAAATGCAAATAAAAACCACAATGAGATATCACTTCACACCTGTCAGAATGGTCAAAAAGACCACAAATAACAAACGTTGATGAAGAGGCTGAGAAAAGGAAACCCTCATGCACTGTTAGTAGGAATGTAAATTGGTAGTGCTGTTATGGAAAACAGTATGGAGGTTCCTAAAAATTTTTAAATTGAACTATCACATGATCCAGAAATCCCACTTCTGGGTATTTTTCTGAAGAAAAAAAAGCACTAATTCGAAAAGACATATGTACCCTTATGTTCATGGCAGCATTATTTACTATAGCCAAGATATGGAAGCAACCTAAGTGTCCATCAATAGATGAATGGATAAAGAAGATGGGGTGTGTGTGTGTGTGTGTGTGTGTGTGTGTGTATACATACACACGGAAACACACACACAAACAATGGAATATTACTCAGCTATAAAAAAGAATGAAATCTTGCCATTTGCGACAATATGGATGGACAGAGTATTATGCTAAGTGAAAAATCTCAGAAAAGGACAAATACTCTATGATTTCATTTATATGTGGAATCTAAAAAACAAAGCAAACATAACAAAACAGAAACAGACTCATAGATACAGAGAACAAATTGGTGGTTTCCAGAAGGGAGAGAAGTGGAGAAATAAGTTAAGGGGATTAAGAGGTACAACTTCCAGTTACAAAGTAAATAAGTCACAGGGATGTAATGTACAGCAAAGGGAATAGAGTATAATTGATAATATTATAGTAACTTTTTATGGTGACAAATGGTAAGTAGACTTATCATGGTGATCATTTTGTAACGCATAAAAATATCGAGGCATTATGTTGCACACCTGAAACTAATACGATATTGTAAGTCAATTATACTTCAATAAAAAACAAAAGAAAAGACAATATTAAGGTACCCATCAAGGTTTTTACTTAATCTCATTCTTTTTACCTATCTTCTTTCTCTCATGATGACATTTCTCATGCTCAATGACATCACCATAATTAATCACCTATCTGAATGTTCACATATCTGAAATACATGCCCAAGTCTCTGAATAACACCAACATTGTTATTATAATCACATTACAATTATGGTCATTCAAACTAATTTAATATTATTTTGTCTTTTTGTCCTTTGGATTTATCCCACTAGGCATAAATTAGTATATGTAAAGTCACTTAGAATAGTTCTTCCCTGTGCATACATGCTCCCAACTGGATACACATATGTTCATCTGCTTCCATTTACTTTCAAATTTTAGACTTGCTTTTTTAACATTTAATTTTGTTTTATATTATATGTAAATTATCAATGTTAAATTTACAAAAAGTTATAGTCAAGCTTAGCTTCTGTATCTTTCTCTTTCATGTATTCCCTTTTTCTTCAGGTAACCTTTTTTTTTTTTCAGTAATGTTACATTTTATCCATCTATTTTATTAATATTAACATACTGTATACACTCCCCTGAACAGGTTATTTCACTTAACATTATATCCGGGGTCCCCAACCCCTGGGCGGTGGAACAGTAGCAGTCCGTGGCCTGTTAGGAACCAGGGCTGCACAGTGGGAGGTGAGCGGCAGGCAAGCAAGCGAAGCTTCATCTATTGCTCCCCATTGCTTCCCATCACTCACATTTCCACCTGAACCATTCCCCCTCCCCTCCTCGTGGAAAAAGTGTCTTCCATGAAACCGCCCCTGGTGCCAAAAAGGTTGGGGACTGCTGCATTATATCAATAGTTCTCAACTGAGGAGGACTTTGTCTCCTGGGGTCATTTCACAATGTCTGTAGACATTTTTGGTTGTCACAGCTCGGGGGAGGGATTTTCCTAGAACCTAGTGGATGGAAGGCAGGGGAGTTGCTAAACATCCTAAAATGCACAGGATAACCCCTGCAACAAAGAGCTATCTGACTCAAAAGGTCAATACTGTTGCTGCTTTATATCATGAAGACCATGCTACAGCAGTACAGAAATACTTCTCCATGGATAAATGTATCATAGTTAACTCAATCAGTCCTCTATTGACGTGCCTTCCTATTTTTGCTCTTCGAATGACCGTGCAATGAAGAGCCTTGTGCTTGTGTCTTTTCACATTTTTGCTAACATATATTTCTGTCCCTAGAATTGGGATCGCTGAAACAAAGAAGTGCTTATATGGTTTTGTGAGATACTTCCCATATTCCCCTACCTATAAGTTTGATTACTTTGCCTTTCTATAGCAGTATTTAAGAATGACTGTCTTCCCACAGCCTTGCCAACAGAGCATGCTGTAAAACTTTTGGGTTTTTGGCCAAGCTGATAGATGAGAAATGTCATCTCAATGTATTTTAAATTTTTCTTTCTCTTGGTATGAGTGAGGTTGAGCATCTTTTCATATGTTTAAGAACCATTTGCATTTCTTTTTCTGTTAAAACTATATAAGTTCATTCTTCTATGGGTTAGATGGTACTTTTTTCCCTTTATTTTGGGAGCATGAGGATACACATTGCAAATGTTTTCAATTTTGTCATTTATCTTTATTTTGTTTATGGTAATTTTTTTTTGCCATGCAAAAGATTTTATTTTTATTTTCATGTAGTTGCATGCATCAATCTTTTCCCTTATTGTTTCTGGATGTTAAGTCATAGTTTAGAATATTTTCTACATTTCCAGATTTTGGTGATCACGCTTATTTTTTTAAAAAAAATTGAATTTAAATGCTTCTTTTTTCTTACATTTACATCTCTAATCCATTTGGAATTTTTCCTAGTATATTATGTGAGGAATGGGTCCCATTTTATTTTATTCCACATGGCTCTCTATTTATTTCAACGCTACTTTTTAGCAGACCATCACTTCCTTACCGATTTGAGAAGTCACTTTTACTGTATACTAACTCTACCTATGCAGATAGTATATTTCTGGCTTTTCTATTTTGTTCCATTGGTTTATCTATCTTTTCATGCAACAACATCAAAATGTTTTAATTACAGAGGCTTTATAGTATTTTTTTCCTTCCAGTTTTTTGAGACATAATTGACATAAAGCACTGTGTAAGTTTAAGGTGTACAGCATAATGATTTGACTTACATACATCATGAAGTGATTATCATAATGAGTTTAGTCAACATCTATCATCTCATATAGATACAAAATTAAAGAAATGAAAAAACATTTTTCTTTGTGATGAGAACCCTTAGGATTTACTCTCTTAACAAATTTCACATATAACGTACAGCAGTGTTAATTATATTTGTCATGTTGTACATTACATCCCTAGTACTTATTTATCTTATAACTGGAAGTTTGTACCTTTTTACTACCCTTCATCCAGTTCCCCCTCTCCCTCCCACCTGCCTTTGGTAACCATAAATCTGATCTCTTTTTCTATGAGTTTGTTTATTTGTTTGCTTTTGCAGTATAATTGACCCACAATACTATGTTAGTTCCTGGTGCACTAACTAATCACTAAATAGTGATTCCATATTTCCATTATATATATTTTAATTGTTTGGAAAAGCTAGGCCTTCTCTTTGTTCTCTTCAGGATTTTCATGGTTATTCTTGATTGTTGTTGTTGTTGTTTTTTTGTCTTTATTGAATTTGTTACACTATTGCTTATGTTCTATGTTTTGTTTTTTTGACCATGAGGCATGTGGGATCGTATATTCCCAACCAGGGATCAAACCCGCACCCCCTGCATTGGAAGGTGAAGATTTAACCACTGGACCTCCAGGGAAGTCCCGATTGTTGTTCTTCTAAATTAACTTTATAATCAACTTCTATAGCACCTGACAAAATGATAGCATTTTAAACTGGGGTTATGTTAAAAGTACAGGATAATTAAGGAAGAACTAGTTTCTTCATGATGGAGTCTTCCTATCCAAGAACATAGTTTGTCTTTTTTCATTTGTTCAAATCTACTATTTTGTTTTTCAGGAGTGTTTTAGTTTTCCTCAGATAGGTTTTGAACACTTTTAAAGTTTATATATGTGCTAACCTAAATAGGTTCTTTTTCATTACACTTTTTCACTGTTTTTTTTTTGGGGGGGGGGCTATATATGGAGGCCATTAATTTTTGTATGTTAAATTTATAACCTGTTACTTTACTAATTTTCCTATTATTTGAAGTAGTTTTTCCATTCCCTCCTTGGAGATTTTCAGATATATAATTACACTACATGTAAATAGAGGTCAGTTTACCTTTTCCTTTATAATTCTTATAACACAAATTACTTTATCTTAGCTAATTGTATTGGCTAATACTTACAGCACAATGTTAAATAGTAGTGGAAACAGTGATATTCTTGTCTTATTCCTGACTAATAAGAAAGCCTTTAGTGGTTCTCCATTAAATAATATGCAAGCATCTGGCTGCATTCTAGACAATTATTTACTCTTAGAAATAAATTTAGTCAGACCATGGTTGTTCTTATAAATAACTGTACTATCCATCACTTTGGTGGAGATGTGCTTTTTTGAGTGAGAGGAAAAGGGCCGTGCTACGACTTCTGTGCCAGGACGACTTGCCGTGGGAGTGAGCTTGACGCGGGGACAAGCTTTGCTTGTAGTTTATGGTAGAAAAAGTTTAGAGAAGTGTGCCTATAGCATTTTGGGTATTGTTTTATCTCCACCGTATTTGGAAAGCCATACTAGATTCTTTGAATGCCAATTCTTTCCTTTAAAAAGTTCCAGTTAACTTAGTCAAGATGCTAAAATATTTGTGTTCACAGAAGCAGTCATATTAATGGGATAAAAGAGCCTTTCCGGCCAGCAAGCCTGCCCTGACCTTCCTGAGGTTTCAAAGTTGATGTGCTCTTGAAAAGCTTGCCTCTTTCTGCTTGCTTTGTCCTGAGCCTAATCTACAGTCTGAACAAGTGTTTCTCTGTAAAAGACTTCCCTTTCCTCATTTGCTTTTTATTTCCCACAGTTGGGGCCATTTGTGAGCTCCTGAACTACCAAACAAAGCAAAGTAACTCTCAAAGATGTTGTGTTCAAAATGGTAATTGAAATGCCTAAAGAAGTACAATGGATTCAAAGCAGGAGGAAACCTGAGTGTGGGAAGCCTCTTCAGAGCTGGTTTCAGTGCTGCTCACCACAAACACTTTGGGTTTTGCAGGCTCGTCTAAGCTAAGTCTGGGTAGATGCCAAGTCCAGCCTTACAAAGGCTCATGGCATGAAGTGTCCATGGGGTGAGTTGGAGGGTAAGGCCTCTGTCTTTTATTAGCACCAATTAAATCCTGAATTACTGAAAATTCTGTCCTGCCTCTGTTTGCATTTCAAAACCATACTTAAAACATTCTACAGTTGTGATTTCAAGGATGATGCCTCTTGTATTCTCTCCAAGCTTACAAGTTTTGTTTTTGAATGCCTAAGGAGAAAAATCGTGTGCTTGTTTTCCAGTTTATAAATCTGTACCATATTCATTTCTTAAACTGTATTATCTCTTGTTTCTCAATGAGGAAAATGAGAATCAGAGAAATTAAGGGATGTGCCCAAGTCACAAGGGCAAGGCCACGCTCAAATCTAGGTCTTACGGAGCCAAATTCTGTATGCATTCCATTATACAGTTTCCATGTGCACTTAAATTATATACACAGTAACTATAAATGTACAAAACATACATGTGAACAAACATGTGTGCAAATATTATGTACCTTGCAATACAGAAATCCTAATTTACCAAACACATAACTGACACGACCATTCTCATTTCAGGAACATTAATCAGGGATTATTCTGAACAGAAAGTTCCCTGCTGGGTTTCCCTGGTGGCACAGTGGTTAAGAATCCGTCTGCCAATGCAGGGGACACGGGTTCGAGCCCTGGTCTGGGAAGATCCCACATGCCGTGGAGCAACTAAGTCCATGCACCACAACTACTGAGCCTCTGCTCTAGAGCCCGCATGCCACAACTACTGAAGCCCGCGCGCCTAGAGTCCGTGCTCTGCAACAAAAGAAGCCACTGCAATGAGAAGCCTGCGCACCACAATGAAGAGTAGCCCCCGCTCACCGCAACTAGAGAAAGCCCACGCACAGAAACGAAGACCCAATACAGCCAAAAATAAATACATAAAATAAATTTATACATTAAAAATAAAGAAAGTTCCCTGCTGCCTTTAAAATTGGAATCCATTGTTAAGAATTGATTTACTCATAAGTTGTCAGGCACGGATCTATTACATTCAGTGAGACTTTATCACTATTATTTTTTTAACAGAAAGTCTCACAGTAGAGTTGGCTTGCTGCCTTATTTCATCTATATAATTGCACTTGTTCCAGCACTGTCTTAGCCTAAATATACAAGGAAGCTTTGGGCCACTGCCTTTTTCACCTGCTAAGAGGGAGATGATATTAAAGGAAACAAAAGAAAACCCTTGATGAGGGTGTCCCTTGAAAGACCCTCGATCCAGGGATCATGGAAAGGCATTAGCAAAAGTGATTTGTTTCTACCCTCCATCTCCTTTTAAGCTGGTGCAAAGTGGAGGAAAAGGGTAAGACAAAATCCAAATCTTCAAGTTAAAGCTTGCTTTGTAAGAAAGGAGGCCAGTTAGGAACTCCCAACATCACCTAGAGATAAGAGAGGAATGGAATCCCCATGGCCGTCAAGGGCAAGGCTAACCCAAGAACGCACATCACAGACCACCCAGCCCCAGAGAATAGGGACCCGCTGGCTGGAAGACTTAGCGGCCAATCTAAATTAACTGCCTTGTGGGGCTTAAGAAATGTGGAAATGATCTGAAAGAGAGTTTTAATCTCAGGTTTGGCTGTGGAGCATACAAATACAAGCTGATTTTCATATCTTTATAGATCAAAGCAGGACATGAATAAGAAAAGCATATGAAAATCACAAAAGCACGTATCGTAAGTCCCTGAATAAAATCGATGTAATTTTTAGATTATTATTTGGGCATGAATATCTCTGCTGCCTTTCATGAATAACAGTAAAAGCCACACACATAATATTTTATAGTTAGGTATATTATTACAGTTTTAAGTTGAGAAAAGACTACAATAATAAAACCTACATGTGTCTGACACGTCACAGCTCTCATGATATCGCATAATATCTTATTTATTCTTACAATAACCCCTGAGGTATGTAAGATCTCACCTGCATTATGTTGGAGAAACTGAGTCTCACAAGAGATAGAGCTTCCTTCTGTGGTAACACAGTCAACCACTGGTTAAGTGCTGACTTTGAACCTGGGTCACCTGATTCAGGGTCAGTGCTCCTTCCACTAGACCAAATACTTCCCCTAATGAATTAAGCTGTATATTTTATATACATAGACATGTAAGGGAAAGTTCCTAAGATGGTATCTGATTTTGAGAAGGAAGAAGTGGCTTTGTATATCTACCTGTGTACACCTAGGGTGGCCACCTAACCTGTCTGTGCCTCAGTTTTTCACTGGAAAAATGAATGTAACGATAAAACTTGATTTAACTACTCCCAGAGTGTCAGGGAAATGAAGCTTAGAATGAGGCTTGTTACGTGCTATTATGCAAATAACAGGTGTTATATATTAATTTTCATCTCTTGGTCTTTTGGACGAGCCAGGCTCTAGATTTATTTAAATTTGCAATGAAGATGCAGCAGCTCATATGGGTTTGGTAGCTATATGGGGAAAGTTTTTAAAATTTGTCATTTCTCATCCTTGGTAGTGTGTGTCTCTGTAGCTCATAAGCTCAGTGGGTGGCAGGGAGGGCTATAAAGAGGTTGGGGTATTTTGCTCTCTTCCTAGCGTGTATGACCAGCGATGAAACATTCTAATGGCCATAGGCGGTGCCATGTTTACGGGGCAACCACTTAAACAGTGTCCCCCTCATAACTAGTAGAGCCAGATGAGCGTCTCTTCCTGCCTTAGAATAGGTAGCAAAGATTTAATCCTACTTTTGCGAGGCAGCACGGTGTAGTGGTTGAGAGTGCAGAGCAGTCTCTAGAATCCAACTGCCTACATCTAAACCCTGATCTACTCAAGTTACTTAACCTCGTTTTGCTTCAATTTCCTTATGTGTAAAATGGGGATGCCAACAGGGGATTCTTTTCCTATTTCCAACGTAATAAGCTATCACAGATTTAGCAGTTTAAAATAACACCCATTTATTATCTCCTAGTTCTACAGGTCAGAAGTTTGAGTATAGTGTGGCTTAGAGTCTCATAAGCCTGAATTCAAGGGGTCGTCAGAGATGTGTTCCCTTCTGGAAGCTCTGGGGATTAATCAGTTCCAAGGTCACTCAGGTTGTTGGCTGCATTTAGTTTCTTGAGGTTAAAGGCACGAGGTCCCTGCATCTTTGCTGGCTGTCAGCAGGATCCTCTCTCAGATCCTTAAGGCTGCCTACATTCCTTGCTGTGTTGCATCTTCCATATTCAAACTAGCGATGATGTTTCAAATTCTCTCATATTTGGAATCTCTGACTTCCCCTTTGCTGCATCACTTCCGACTCCAGCTGGACAAAATCATCTGCTTAAGGGCTCATGTGATTCGACTGGGTCCACCTAAATAATCTAGGAGACTCTCCCTATCCTAAGATCTGTATCCTTAATTACATCTGAGTGCCCCTTTTGCCATGTAACATATTTACAAATTCTGACGACTAGGACAACATAGACATCTTGGGTGTGGGACGTGGGTGCATTCTGCCCACCACAAATAGTACCTGCCTCATGGAGTAATTGTGAGAGTTAAGTGAGTTTGTTTGTTTTTGAATATAATATAAACACTTGGGTTTTTAATCTATTTTAAGTGTTTCAGTCCATTATAATAATTATTCTTTTTGATGCTCAAATTATCCCATCTATGACCAGTGGAAGGCAGTTCAAGTTGTCTCTCGTCACCTTCTAACAAGATTCCACTAGGTTTTTCTGGCAGGATAAGATGCCCAGGCTCCTGCCCCAAACCTGGAATCAGCTATTTCTATGAGGAATCCTGGTTCCTTTCCATGGGAAATGGTATGTAGAGACCACAGTCTGGGTGCTAAGAGTAGAATCTCTCTTCAAATGGATTTGTAGTGCTCTTGTATGTTTGGACAATAACTTCATCCTTCTCAGCATCTCATTATTCCTGTCCCTTATGAACCTCTGGTCTCACCTGGATGTTCCCACTTCCCCTCTTATTTATAACAGCCAGTGTTCCTGTGATTCCTCACCTTTCTGCCAACCAGACTGTCCCACTTCTCTTAATTTTTTCATTCTTCTCATCTAAGCCAGACACCCTTGCTCATCTCTGACCTTCTACGACAACAAGTGGGGAATACTTCCATAATGCTGAAGAACAGTGGTACCCTTTTTCACAGATTGTTTCTATTTTAAAAAAATTTCTTGAAGGGAGCTAACTTCCTATTTGCTATCCAGGACTTTGGTAGGCAAACTTAACTCTTTCTTAACCCAGAACAACAGTGCTTTGAAACACCATGGCAGCAGCCAGCCCAGTCACCAGAGCAGGGAGGCATCAGAAAACCAACAACCCCCTCAGGTATGTATGTTTCCTAGGAAGCCTGGGTGACTGCATGTTGAAATTTTTAACTAGAGTTTCCGAGTAATGAAAATATTGAGGAGTTAGTTTACCTTAACCATTTTTGAGCCACCTACCCACTTAAAACATGATAAATACTAAGGGGCTACTCTCTGAAAAAATATACATGCACACCAAAATATATCAACAATTTCATAAGCTTCAAGGATCTGCCAGGGACTCAAACTATCTTGAAGAGTCTAATTTGTTTGCACAACTAGGTTCTGATTTGCATCAGGTTGTTGGAAGCAGCTGGATGTGGAGGTTGGGAGGGGGTGTGGACAGAAGGGAACATAGCTGGAACCAGGGTGTTGGTTTTAAATTTCTCCACTCAACATTATTCATGCTCTGGTCTAGACCAATGAATGTTATTTCTGGTGCCCGTCATGAATTATTTGCTACCATTCCACAATATTATATTTGTAGAAATTGGAAGTCAGCTCTTAATAACTTGGGATAATTCTTGGAATACAGAAAGCACTCAAAAATGTTGGCTGGTTTTAGGCAAAGAAAAGACTGTCAAAGAGCTGTCAAATGTGGCCAACCTGGGAGGGACCATCAGGAACCAGGAAAAGCTCACTAACATACTCTGGGTCTTGTGTGCTTACAGAGCTCTTGACAATTTCTATATGGTTCATCAGCATTGACAGTGCCTTAATGGATCATCTCTCACTTTCTACCCCAAGACTAGTCAGATGGTTTCCAAGATGGTTCTCCACTAAAGGCTTGGGATGCAGCACTGGATAATCCCTTTTTCAGAGCACTGTCTCAGGCACTCACTTATTTCTCACAACAACCTGTGGGGCAGTCCCCATGATACAAATGCTCAGAGACGTTAAGTGATAATGGTAATAATAATAGCAGTAGTAGCTACTATTTATTGAGCATTCATTATGTTTCAACCTCTTGCTATTATTTTTTTGTTTAATTAATTTATTTTTTTATTCAGCAGGTTCTTATTAGCTATCCTTTTTATACATATCAGTGTATACATGTCAATCCCAATCTCCCAATTCATCACACCACCACCACCCCCCCCCGCTGCTTTCCCCCCTTGGTGTCCATACATTTGTTCTCTACATCTGTGTCTCAATTTCTGCCCTGCAAACCGGTTCATCTGTACCATTTTTCTAGGTTCCACATATATGCGTTAATATGCAATATTTGTTTTTCACTTTCTGACTTATTTCACTCTGTATGACAGTCTCTAAATTCATCCATGTCCCTACAAATGACCCAGTTTCGCTCCTTTTCATGGCCGAGTAATATTCCATTGTATATATGTACCACATTTTCTTTATCCATTTGTCTGTTGCTGGGCATTTAGGTTGCTTCCATGACCTAGCTATTGTAAATAGTGCTGCAATGAACATTGGGGTGCATGTGTCTTTTTGAATTATGCTTTTCTCTGGGTATATGCCCAGTAGTGGGATTGCAGGGTCATATGATAATTCTATTTTTAGTTTTTTAAGGAACCTCCATACTGTTCTCCATAGTGGCTGTATCAATTTACAATCCCACCAGCACTGCAAGAGGGTTCTGTTTTCTCCATACCCACTCCAGCATTTGTTGTTTGTAGCTTTTCTGATGATGGCCATTCTAACTGGTGTGAGGTGATACCTCATTGTAGTTTTCACCTGCATTTCTCTAATAATTAGTGATGTTGAGAAGCTTTTCATGTGCTTCTTGGCCATCTGTATTTCCACTATGGAGAAATGTCTATTTAGGTCTTCTGCCCATTTTTTGATTGGTTTGTTTGTTTTTCTAATATTGAGCTGCATGAGCTGTTTATATATTTTGGAGATTAATCCTTTGTCGATTGATTCATTTGCAAATAGTTTTTCCCATTCTGAGGGTTGTCTTTTCATCTTGTTTGTAGTTTCCTTTGCTTTGCAAAAGCTTTTAAGTTTCATTAGGTCCTATTTGTTTATTTTTCTTTTTATTTCCATTACTCTAGGAGGTGGATCAAAAAGATCTTGCTGTGATTTATGTCAAAGAGTGTTCTTCCTATGTTTTCTTCTAAGAATTTTATGGTGTCCAGTCTTACATTTAGGTCTATAATACATCTTGAGCTTATTTTTGTGTATGGTGTTAGGGAGTGTTCTAACTTCATTCTTTTGCATGTAGTTGTCCAGTTTCCCCAGCACCACTTACTGAAGAGACTGTCCTTTCTGCATGGTATACCCTTGCCTCCTTTGTCATAGATTAGTTGACCATAAGTGTGTGCATTTATCTCTGGGCTTTATATCCTGTTCCATTGATCTATATTTCTGTTCTTGTGCCAGTACCATATTGTCTTGATTACTGTAGCTTTGTAGTGTAGTCTGAAGTCAGGGAGTCTGATTCCTCCAGCTCCATTTTTTTCCCTCAAGGCTGCTTTGGCTATTCGAGGCCTTTTGTGTCTCCATACAAATTTTAAGATTTTTTGTTTTAGTTCTGTAAAAAATGCCATTGGTAATTTGATAGGGATTGCATTGAATCTGTAGGTTGCGTTGGATAGTATAGTTATTTTCACAATACTGATTCTTCCAATCCAAGAAAATGGTATATCTCTCCATCTGTTGGTATCATCCTTAATTTTTTTCAACAGTGTCTTAATAGTTTTCTGCATACAGGTCTTTTTTCTCCCTAGGTAGGTTTATTCCTAGGTATTTTATTCTTTTTGTTGCAATGGTAAATGGAAGTGTTTCCTTAATTTCTCTTTCAGAGTTTTCATCATTAGTGTATAGGAATGCAAGAGATTTCTGTGCATTAATTTTGTATCCTGCAACTTTACCAAATTCATTGATTACCTCTAGTAGTTTTCTGGTGGCATCTTTAGGATTCTCTTTGTATAGTATCATGTCATCTGCAAACAGTGAAGTTTTACTTCTTCTTTTCCAATTTGTGTTCCTTTTATTTCTTTTTCTTCTCTGATTGCCATGGATAGGACTTCCAAAACTATGTTGAATAATAGTGGTGAGAGTGGACATCCTTGTCTTGTTCCTGATCTTAGAGGAAATGCTTTCAGTTTTTCACCATTGAGAATGATGTTTGCTGTGGGTTTGTTGTATATGGCCTTCATTATGTTGAGGTAGGTTCCCTCTATGCCCACTTTCTGGGGAGTTTTTATCATAAATGGGTGTTGAATTTTGTCAAAAGCTTTTTCTGCATCTATTGAGAAGATCATATTGTTTTTATTCTTCAATTTGTTAATATGGTGTATCACATTGATTAATTTGCAATATTGAAGAATCCTTGCATCCCTGGGATAAATCCCACTTGATCATGGTGTACGATGCTTTTAATGTGCTGTTGGATTCTGTTTGCTGGTATTTTGTTGAGGATTTTTGCATCTATATTCATCAGTGAGATTGGTCTGTAATTTTATTTTTTTGTTGTATCTTTGTCTGGTTTTGGTATCAGGGTGACGGTGTCCTCATAGAATGAGTTTGGGAGTGTTCCTTCCTCTGCAATTTTTTGGAAGAGTTTGAGAAGGATAGGTGTTAGCTCTTTTCTAAATGTTTGATGTAATTCACCTGTGAAGCCATCTGGTTCTGGACATCTGTTTGCTGTAAGATTTTTAATCACAGTTTCAATTTCATTACTTGTGATTGGTCTGTTCATATTTTCTATTTCTTCCTGTTTCAGGCTTGGAATGTTACACCTTTCTAAGATATTGTTCATTTATTCCAGATTGTCAATTTTATTGGCATAGAGTTGCTTGTGGTAGTCTCTTAGGATGCTTTGTATTTCTGTGGTGTCTGTTGTAACTTTTCCTTTTTCATTTCTAATTTTATTGATTTGAGTCCTCTCCCTCTTTTTCTTGATGAGTGACTAATGGTTTATCAATTTTGTTTATCTTCTCAAAGAACCAGCTTTTAGTTTTATTGATCTTTGCTATTGTTTTCTTTGTTTCTATTTCCTTTATTTCTGATCTGATCTTTATGATTTCTTTCCTTCTGCTAACTTTGGGCTTTTTTTGTTCTTCTTTATCTAATTCCTTTAGGTGTAAAGTTAGATTGTTTTTTTGAGATTTTTCTTGTTTCTTGAGGTAGGCTTGTATAGCTATAAACTTCCCTCTTAGAACTGCTTTTGCTGCATCCCATAGGTTTTGGATCGTTGTGTTTTCATTATCATTTGTCTCTAGGTATTTTTTGATTTCCCCTTTGATTTCTTCAGTGATCTCTTGGTTATTTAGTAATGTATTGTTTAGCCTCCATGTGTTTGTGTTTTTTTCCTTGTAATTGATTTCTAATCTCATAGTGTTGTGGTGAGAAAAGATGCTTAATATGATTTCAATTTTCTTCAATTTAATGAGGCTTGATTTGTGACCCAAGATGTGATCTGTCCTGGAGAACGTTCCGTGCACACTTGAGAAAAAAGTGTAATCTGCTGTTTTTGGATGGAATGTCCCATAAATATCAATTATATCTATCTTGTCTATTGTGTCATTTAAAGCTTGTGTGTCCTTATTAATTTTCTGTTTGGATGTCTGTCCATTGGTGTAAGTGAGGTGTTAAAGTCCCCCACTATTATTGTGTTACTGTTGATTTCCTCTTTTATAGCTGTTAGCAGTTGCCTTATGTATTGAGGTGCTCCTATGTTGGGTGCATATATATTTATAATTGTTAAATCTTCTTCTTGGATTGATCCCTTGATCATTATGTAGTGTCCTTCCTTGTCTCTTGTAACATTCTTATTTTAAAGTCTATTTTATCTGATATGAGTATTGCTACTCCAGCTTTCTTTTGATTTCCATTTACGTGGAATATCTTTTTCCATCCCCTCACTTTCAGTCTGAATGTGTCCCTAGGTCTGAAGTGGGTCTCTTGGAGACAGCACATATATGGTTCTTGCTTTTGTATCCACTCAGCAAGCCTGTGTCTTTTGGTTGGAGCATTAATCCATTTATGTTTATGGTAATTATCAGTATGTATGTTCCTATTACCATTTTCTTAGTTATTTTGGGTTTGTTTTTGTAGGTCCTTTTCTTCTTTTGTGTTTCTCACTTAGTGAATTTCCTTTAGCATTTGTTGTAGAGCTGTTTTGTTGGTGCTGAATTCCCTTAGCTTTTGCTTGTCTGTAAAGCTTTTGATTTCTCTGTTGAGTGTGAATGATATCCTTGCCGGGTAGAGTAATTTTGGTCGTAGGTTCTTCCCTTTCATTACTTTAAGTATATCATGCCAATCCCTTCTGGCTTGTAGAGTTTCTGCTGAGAAATCAGCTGTTAATCTTATGGGAGTTCCCTTGTATGTTATTTGTCATTTTTCCCTTGCTGCTTTCAATAATTTTTCTTTGTCTTTAATTTTTGCCAAGTTGATTACTACGTGTCTTGGCATGTTTCTCCTTGGGTTTATCCTGTATGGGACTCTCTGCACTTCTTGGACTTGGGTGGCTATTTCCTTTCCCATGTTAGGGAAGTTTTTGACTATAATCTCTTCAAATATTTTCTCGAGTCCTTTCTCTCTCTCTTCTCCTTCTGGGACCCCTATAATGTGAATATTGTTGCGTATAATGTTGTCCCAGAGGTCTCTTAGGCTGTCTTCATTTCTATTCATT
The DNA here is from genome assembly GCF_039906515.1 of Pseudorca crassidens. Classification (NCBI taxonomy): domain Eukaryota; kingdom Metazoa; phylum Chordata; class Mammalia; order Artiodactyla; family Delphinidae; genus Pseudorca; species Pseudorca crassidens. The sequence continues at coordinate 69,578,979 of NC_090304.1, read as the reverse complement.
CTTTTTTCTTTATTCTGTTCCGTGGCAGTGAATTCCACCATTCTGTCTTCCAGGTCACTTATCCGTTCTTCTTCCTCAGTCATTCTGCTATTGATTTCTTCTAGTGTATTTTTCATTTCAGTTATTGTGTTGTTCATCTCTGTTTGTTTGTTCTTTAATTCTTCTAGATCTTTGTTTAACATTTCTTGCATCTTCTCTACCTTTGCCTCCATTCTTTTTCCGAGGTCTTGGAGCATCTTCATTACCATTATTCTGAGTTATTTTTCTGGAAGGTTTCCTATATCCACTTCATTTAGTTTCTTTTCTGGGGTTTTATCTGGTTCCTTCATCTGGTACATAGCCCTCTGCCTTTTCATCTTGTCTGTTTTTCTGTGAATGTGGTTTTTGTTCCACAGGCTGCAGGATTGTAGGTCTTCTTGCTTCTGCTGTCTGCCCTCTGGTGGATGAGGCTAAGAGGCTTGTGCAAGTTTCCTGATGTGTGGGACTGGTGGTGGGTAGAGCTGGCTGGTGCTTTGGTGGGCAGAGCTCAGTAAAACTTTAATCCACTTGTCTGCTGGTGGGTGGGGCTGGGTTCCCTCCCTGTTGGTTGTTTGGCCTGAGGTGACCCAGCACTGGTGCCTACCTGGGCTCTTTGGTTGGGCTAATGGTGGACTCTGGGATGGCTCATGCCAAGGAGTACTTCCCAGAACTTCTGGTGCCAGTGTCCTTGTCCTCATGGTGAGACACAGTCACCCCCTGCCTCTGCAGAAGACCCTCCAACACTAGCAGGTAGGTCTGGTTCAGTCTCCTATGGGGTCACTGCTCCTTCCCCTGGGTCCTGATGTGCACACTACTTTGTGTGTGCCCTCCAAGAGTGGAGTCTCTGTTTCCGCCTGTCCTGTCAAAGTCCTGCAATCAAATCCCAGTAGTCTTCAAAGTCTGATTCTCTAGGAATTCCTCCTCCGGTTGCCGGACCCCCAGATTGGGAAGCCTGACGTGGGCCTCAGAACCTTCACCCCAGTGGGTGGACTTCTGTGGTATAAGTGTTCTCCAGTCGGTGAGTCACCCACACAGCAGTTATGGGATTTGATTTTATTGTTTTTGCGCCCCTCCTACTGTCTCACTGTGGCTTCTCCTGTGTCTTTGGATGTGGTGTATCTTTTTTGGTGAGTTCCAGTGTCTTCCTGTCGATTATTGTGCAGCAGTTAGTTGTGATTCTGGTGTTCTTGCAAGAGAGAGTGAGAGCACATCCTTCTACTCTGCTATTTTGAACCAATCTCCCTTGCTATTATTCTGTATATGTAAACTCATGTAATCCTCACAGCACCTCTAATGATGTAGGTACTGGTACCCCCATTTCATAGATGAAGGGACTAGGGTGCAGAGAAATTAAGTGACCTGCACCGGCTGGAGGTGACTCAGTTAGTAAATAGAAGAGTTGGGATTAGGACATGGATTTATTCCCTACAAAGCCCAGTTTGTCAAATACTATGCTATTTATATAAAGCACAATAATATCCTACATAAAATCAACAACTCTTTTTACTGAGGCCCTTGTCCAGGAGGTTTTTGTAAAGAGGATGCTTTGTTCTTGTGTTTAGTACGTCTGCATCCTTATAACTTGAAGTCCACCGAACCCTTTTACATTCTGTACTCATGCTAGAGAATCTCAGAGAGGAAAAGGATGTTTATTCATCACCAGATATTGTAGCTCTGAGGCACAAGAATTCTGGGAGAACAGGCCAAAACTGAAGATGAAGGAACGGTTTTCTTGTAGACACAGAGGTCCCTGAGGCTGTGATTTATTTGACATTTGTGAAGTGAAATTCAACAGGTTTTTTATGGCTGATTTGAAGCCCATGTCATACCATGTTTTATGGTTCCAAATGAACAAAGTAGAGAAAAGTTCCCCAAAGAAAACTGAACAGGTGTTTTGGGGGCTACAGGACATTTCTGTTATATGGTGAAGAATCTCCATTTGATGGTAAATCATTAAGTTGCCTCAGGTCATGGGTTGGAGTGTGCTTTAGTGGTTTCTAAAAGAAGCCTAGAATGCCTTTCCTTTCCACAAATATCCTTTTAGTAAAAATGTCCTTGACACTGAGGGCTTTGACTAATTCAGAAATTGCTCCTGTCAGCACTGCCAGAGGAGCCATGGCAGATGTGAGCAGAGGCCTGGACCGGCAGAGGCTGGTGGGTCCTCAGGCTCAAATACACCCAGATAGACAGAATATTGGTTTTCTGATGGTAATAATGTTGGCACACAAATTTATGCTTTGGAAACTGTTAGTTCTCACTTCTTGAGAAGGTCATGGCCCTGGAGACACAGGGTAACTTGGGAGCTTTTGACAAGAAAATCTCTTGATATCCTAATTTATTAACCTATTGAGCTTGGGCTTGCCAAAGGGAACCTCCAAGTTCACCCCGATTCTCTAATTCCTGAACGGCTCTAGAGACAAGCCTAACTGTACACTAGTCTGAAGTAAGATCAGCAAAAGCAGGATGTGAACAACGTGTACATTCAAAGTCTTGTAATACATGCTTCCATATTAATTTTTTTAAAGTGGGTGCACATCAGTTATCTGGGTTTAAAACTCTGAACCACTGTGACTTCAGGCATGTATTACAGTTCCCTGCACATGGTATGAACTCAAGAAATATTTGTAGAAAAGATGCTGTTGAATGATTTATCATCTGGTCCTAATGAATTTCTGAAATAAAAGTTTCATAGATAATTTTTTTTTGGTTAACATTTATCAGTTGTGTGCTTTGGAGATCCAGCATACCTGCCATTCAGACCCTATTGAAAATGTAATATCTACTATCCATTAATTCATTCTAAAATATTTAATATGTATCTATAACATTCTGGGCACAATGAATCACCATTTAATTCCACTGTTATGAAACTCTGGAGAAAAGTAAGTAATGAATAGGATTCCATGCTTTTATTTGTATTTTATCCAAATACGTCTTATGTTTCTAAGTGGTGCTAAAAGGTTGAAGTTGGATATGTTAAGACACGGCTAATTTAAAAAGTCTAATTTAAATTCCCATTTAAAGTGAATTAGCACTAAAGACTTAGCAATGCTACAAGTGGGTTGTTTTGTATTAGTCTTTAGATTGTGTGATTCATGCAGGATCTCAATCTTGGGGTCTTTTCCAGGTATCTCTATCTTTTGAAGATACTCTGAAGCAGTCTGGATTTAGGTAGGGCCATACAATTTACTGTCTCAACTGGGGCAACTTTGAGTGTGATAATTACACCGGTGCAATAAGTATAAATGGGATTCTCTCAGGCAAATAGGGTCGTATATTCATCCTAGGAAAGGACATGGGTTGAAAGATCAGGAGTTGATACACACGGGCTGCCTTATCAAGTGCATGTCACGTCCCCTTTCTGGGTTTCAGTTTATCTGATGAAAAGTAAAAGGGTTGTACTAAAACCAAAGCTACTGTTTCCTTCAAACTCTGCCACTTTATGCTTACAAACAGTCTCAAAGGAAAGAGTCTCATTATGTTTTTGAAACAGCTTCAAACTGAGAGACAGTTGGACAGACAAATACATAAAACCCTTCTCCTCTCCCCTTTTAAAAACCACACTGTTATAAACGCTTACATCATAGTTGAAATAAATCAACACTTGCTTACTTTAGGGCTGGTAAACATTTCATCTTCAATACCTGAAGCATTGTGTTGAGAAGGATTCTGAGGCCACATCTGCGCTCAGCAGGAAAGAAACCAAAACAAAAAAACAAACAAACACCCTTGATCCATTAGTGATGGTTTCTGGGGTCATGGGAACAGAAGAGAGAGGCAGGGAGGGTGGGAGGGGTTAGGGGCTGTGTGTGTGTGCCAGTCCTCTGCTATAACTGGCTTAAGGTCTCTGGTGCTAAAATACAAAACAAACAAACAAAAATCTCATATGTAGGGTAAATCTGCTCCATATTGATATCTAACACTGTATTAGTCTCACCCAGAGATTTTTTTTTTTTTGCGGTACACGGGCCTCTCACTGTTGTGGCTTCTCCCGTTGCGGAGCACAGGCTCCGGACGTGCAGTCTCAGCGGCCATGGCTCGCGGGCCCAGCCGCTCCGCGGCATGTGGGATCCTCCCAGACCGGGGCACGAACCCGTGTCCCCTGAATCGGCAGATGGACTCTCAACCACTGCGCCACCAGGGAAGCCCTCACCCAGAGATTTTTTTCTCCTCTTCCTTGTTCTCAGCGCCCTTTCATGAACACTCAAGTAGCAGAGTAGAAGTGATGGTCCTCAAACCTGGCTGCATGTTAGAATCACATAGGACCTCTGGGGATGGGGCACAAGCTTTATTGGTTTTAACATCCTCCACCAGGGGATTTTACTGTCCAGCCAGGATGAAGAACCACTGGCATAGGGTCTGGAACGGGAGATGGGAGCCAGGACACCGAGCTCTCTTGTTCTTTATTAAGGCTGTGTGACCTTGGATATATTACTTAGATTATCTTAGTTTGTAAAATGAATTTGGACTCAGGCATTCTCTAGCTTTAACTTTCTGTGACTAAAGCATGAGGAGGTGAAGAATATCATGGTGAGTTAACTCAGACACTACAGATGTCCTTCTCTTTGTAAATTCAAGGAAAGCTGACTTTGTTGTCAAAGAGATAAATCTTACAGGAAATGATCGGGAAACAAATACACATCACCCTCCCATGCATGAAAAATCATAATTTCTTGAAAGAGGCAGCTAAGTTATGTAATATTGTTGATAGAATCCTTTGTCTAAGCTGTTCTTGCAAATGCTTTTTTTTTAAGTGCTAAAAATCCATGGACATAATTTACTACTTTCAACACATATTTTAATTGCTTGCACCTCTGACTTTAGCAGACTTCTCGGCATTCCCACTATTTAGTAATTTGACATCTTACCTGAGTGACAGCAACATTTGTCCCATCGGTGACTTCCACACTCATATTATAGATGGACCTCTGCTCTGCATCCAAAGGTTTTGCAATGACAATGGTCCCAACGCCCTTCTCTGCGTCAAAAGAGCTGTCAAAATTGCCCCCTGACGAGTTCACAAAAACAACAGGAAATTAGCATATCCGAAAAGTTATTACACATATTGAAGCATACAGCTTTAAAGGGAGATCTTATATAGAAACGTTTTTTGACAGGCATCCCTATTGCTCAATTTTGTACATCTTAAATGGGACCCTTTGTTTTTTAACTTAATTCATATTTCAAAGCACAGCCTCTACAATGCATAACAAATATCACAAAAAAGAATGTATTGCAAAAATCCCCTCAGCACTAATGTTATAGCAGTGAAGCATAAACTGACTCCAGAAAATATTTAGAAAGCCAAAGTCCCTTCAACCCCTTGTGGCTTCTGGGCTAGGAATTTGTAGATCTTTTGCTTTTCCAAAGTATTGATAGATTAAATTCTAGGTAAACAAACAGTCCAATTATTATTAACAAAAATGAGTAGACACTCTGAAATCCATTCCAGGATTGATGGTAAACATGTGGTTGGTAGAGTTCAGATTCCCTCAATTAGATGTCAGAAATAAAGTTATAAATATTAGAAAATAAGAAAAAGCAATAAAATTGAATTTCTTATTAAAAGTTCTCTCTCTGTAAGTTGGGATATTTATAGAAATATATTTTTGCCATCTTGACAGTGTGACTTAACTTCCTCCCCCCAAAATAGAAAGTTTATGGGAGATTTACAAAATGAAATCTGGAAAGAAGGAGATGAAAACATCAGCTATGGAACATCAACTGATAAAATAATCCATAGAAAAGTTTAGAAAACTTTACTTTTCTCCCCCTGAACTAGGTGTAATCCATAAGCTGTAACTGATGTGCCTAAGACAGCATAGACTTTGTGGAAATTACTGTAGGTGTTTCCATCTCTGTGAACCAAAGTGTAGTTTATGATCTTTTTCAAAATGAAAGATTTTTTTTTTTAAGGGGAGAGAAGATACTGGTATAAGTGCTGGAACAATTTTAATTAAGTATCAGTATATGTTCACAAGCTCTATTTACTTTAGCCTGAAATTTCATCATGTCCACAAATTTTGTCCTTGGACAGTAATTTTATTTAACTACAGCACGTAGGGCAATGCATTTACTGAATTTCATATTTTAGAAAAGAAATCTTGGCTTCTCTTTTTTGCATTTAATTTTGATTATCAGTCAACAATATACAATTTCTATGATATTAGAATTAGAAATGGGCAGATGAGTTAAAGGAAAAGAGAATTTTACCTGAACTGCTGGAATCTGATGTATAATGACATGAAATAAATAATATGGTGTATTTAAAAAAAACCTCGTCACACATATGATCAGGTTTTTCAGATACTCATTGCGTGCAGCTGTCATATACACTTGAGATTATTTAATTGCTAGAGAGAACATAATTGCCCTTGACATTTAATTAAAGTTAAGGAGATATGGGTGTACCAGAGAATTGCTTGGAGATGTATTTTTCAAAAATTTCATCTCAAAAAGAGACTCATCTTCCACTTAATATCTTTAATTGATTTACTGAGAAATACTAAATGTTAACTCCAAAAAATGTCTTTTGAAGAACAGGATAAAGAGAAAGGGGAGGAAATCTAGGCTGAAAGGGAAGTAAGCCTTAGGTCACCATGCCTATTTCAAAGGGAATGTTTCATCTTGATAATCACATGAAATGAAATGTACGACTGATTCAAGTGTCTTGAATAACCCTCCTAATGAGCAAAGAAAAATCATTTGCTATCAAGTGGTATATTATGAAAAAAAAACCTCTGCCATGGAAACTTTCAAAGAAAAGACATAAAATTGCCTCAGACTGTGTAGAAGGAAAGATGGGAAAGCAACTTCTCAAGCCATTTCTAGTGGGTATTAAGTCATATTTTAAATCACATTTAAAATCATCTTTAGAATGTCTTCCTAACAAAGATTTTTACTTTCTTAAATTTGAGTACTATGATCTTTTTTGGGGGGGAGTGGAGGAGGGTCAATTATTTTGGAAGGTGAAAATTTGTAGGTCAAAGTAAAACAGAAACTACACTAACTATAAGCCTTTGATTTGCTCCAGTTTGAAGACAAATAAAAATGAAATTTAGAGAACACACAAGCAAAGATTTCCAGTTTCAGTTACTGTTTCCATGGGGCAATTCTATTTCCTCTCCCTCACTGCCCTAGAGTCACATTTTCCTCGGGGCCTTCCCTATACAGAAATACATCATCGTTTCATGTGCTTAGTGGCATAAAATTTACATATTTTACATATGGCATATAGATTGTGCACCTTCTTATTAGTCATTTTTTGTATCAAAAAACATTTTTGGCTACTTTTATGGTGGTGTTTTTTAATTTTTATTTTATGTTGGAGTATAGTTGATTAACAATGTTGTGTTAGTTTCAGGTGTACAGCAAAGTGATTCAGTTATACATATACATGTACCTATTCTTTTTCAAATTCTTTTCCCATTTAGGTTATTGGAGAACACTGGGCAGAGCACAGGGAACTCTCCTCAATATGGTAGTGATTTTTTACAGTTTTCTCTCCTCCTGCCTGTGTGTGTGTGTGTGTGTGTGTGTGTGTGTGTGTGTGTGTATCTCCCCCATTCACCTTTACTGTTTCAAATACTCTAGAACAGAAAAGTTGAAAGGGGCAGGGGAGATAGACAAAGAAAGCCTGTGAGTGTCTTTCCATCCATCAATAAGGCTAGCAGCCTCTGATACTCACTTCTAGGGCTTTAGCTCCTAGTTAAACCAAGATTTCATGTAAAACCAGGTTCCCCAAATCTTCCCTGAGTTTTAAAATGAATTTCTGACAAGGGATACAGAATCTGGACCAGCAGTTCACCATCAACCCTCCCGCAATTTCATAACCTACCACTTAAGCCTCCCATTTCATGAACGACTCCATCTCTCTCCCCCAGGCCTCAGTTTTCAGGCTCCCTTTTAGCCTGAAAGGTTATTTCATTTTGTAGGAACCCATGTCCAATTCATCTGGGGTGAGAATATTAAATGGAAGGAGTCTGCTTTCACTAGCAGCATTCTGTTTAAAGAAGATGTGCTTCCTCAGAGCCAGTAACAACATGCAAAGCCAGAGTGTGCTGGGGCAGCAGCGCTGGGCTAAACAAAGGGTGGGGAGGAGGGAGGACACTGCGGAGCTGGTCTGATTTCAACAAAGTGGGGAATTAAGAGAAGTCACAGCCTGAGCGTTGCTGCAGGGGTGTGAGGCAGAGATGGTTAAAAGCGAGGTTGTGAACAGCCCACATAACAGAGAATTCATGTCAGGGACATTTCTCTTGGACCATTTTCGGTCAAGACGGGTGTTAAGGAGTAAACAAAGAGCACGAGAGAGGCGTGTTGGATTTCTATTGGATTCTAAAGTTAAACATTGCAAGTCGGAGTGTCCCAAAAAGCTTTAAAAATGGGACAGGAATGAAACTACTTTGAGCCAGCAGCTACTGCTGGAATGTACCGGGCAGCAGGGTGTTGGGCCATGATTTAGTTAAGCTTTTCTTTAAAGAATCACCATCTCTCCATAATGAGATCCAATGCTGACTATCTCACAGCTTTCCCTTTAGAGAAGCTTCCGGGCCTCTCCCCTAGCTATGATTCCAATCCACTCTACGTGCGATGGTAAAAATACCAACCAAAATCTAGTAGTCACCGGGGGAGACGAGCTATGGGAGAAGCTTCCAAAACACTGAGCCGCTGAATCTCAATGAATTACAGGAGTTGTTCGCAAGCTGTTCATTCAAGTTCAGCATGTACACCTAACTTAAGGAAAAATGCTAAACACCATTTCTATGGCTTGATCATGAATAATTTTCTGCCTTGGAATGAAGCAAGCACAGCACGGGGCTAAAACGGATATTTACATGGAAGGCAGGAGATGCAGGCTGGAGGTGGGAAACAGTGGTAGGAAGGAAAATCATGTCTAGAATCTGGTTTGAAATTCATTTTCTTACAAACGATAATATCCGAAGCTGTTTTAGGCTTTTTATTATTTTCCTAAAGTCTCTTCAGGTGTGTTCCTATGGACCACATTGTTGCTATGGAGAAAAGAGAGGCATGTTCGGGATCCAATTAGAAGAAATGATGTCAACTGATGACTCTGAGCAAGCGTCATCGTGATGGAGGAAGAGCTGTATTAAAAATGGGACACAGACATGGCTTCACTTGGGAGGGGTGTGGGGGAGTTTTGTGATAAAGAAATCTGGCCATGAGGTTAGAGAAGACCCAGAGAGATGAAGTGCTAGTCAGGGTACCATCAAAGACTTTACCTTGCCTATTTGATGGAACCCTATTAAGGGATGGCTCCATTAGGGACAAGGTTGTCTAAGGACAGGTATAAGCTTATGAGACAGAAGCAGTCAAGAACCCAAATTCCGCAGGAACCTATGACAAACTAAGGGCCCAGGCAGTGCTTCTGAACCTGCAACACAGAAATGTATTTCTGCTAGAGCTGGACCCATGTGTTCCCTTGTACCATCAGAGGATTATTTTCAAAGAACAGCCTTTCTCTCCTCTACATATTGGGTGAGGCAAATGAACAGAGATATTTTAAGTGCTTACTGTCTACAAGGAAAACAGTTTTTCTAGTCTAAGTCAGGGGAAAAGCTAGAAAAGTGGGTGGTAGCCTCCCCCATCAAACTGGAGGTAAAGAGGAATGGTTTCAAGTGTGTAATAAGGGTGATCTTTACAATACAAATATTTGCCCGTGGGATAAGGATACAGGGACCAGATTGCATGCACATTAGAGAGTATGTAAATCAAGATGCTGCTGAGTTGAAATCATAGTCTCCCGAGAAGTGTGAAGATATGTGATAAAGCCACAAAGGATTGTGGGTTAGTTTTGTTCCCTTCATTTTCTTTCCCTTTTAACACAGGGAAGGAACATGCTGTGCAATGGGCTGTTTAACCACAGAACAGCTGAACTTTATAATGTTTCCTTTTAATTATAGCTTTCTTAACTCGGTTACAAGTGGGCTTCTGTTTCTGGAAGCTGAGGAGAGTCCAGCTCCGTAACATTGTAAGCAGTGGTGTCTTTGGAGGCACAAGAAAGTATCTGGCAGGTCCTTGTTGGCGGGGTCTGGACTTGGGAACGAAATCTTGCTCTCGACATGGTTTTTGTGAATTCATATCACGGTGGGAGGAAAAGAAATGCAGTTAAACAAGATTCGGGCAGATTTCGAAAGATGGAAATGAGGAGACAATACTCTCAGGGGAAAAGGCATGCTGGAACACTATTTCTGCTGATTTAATGAGAATTCATTAGTTATAGTATTTGTAAGCTATAACTGTTAGGCCGGGAGGTGGTATTGTCTGTAACCATAAGTGTCTGTATAGGTGTCTATCCAGCTACAGTACACTGCTATGTTTCTTAAGTACTGAGAATCACTTTCCCTCTCTCTCCTCTATGTTAGCCTGGCCAGGGAAGATGTTTAGGTAAGGAGGAAGGGAAGAGACAGCAGAGAGTTTCAGTGGCCAAGGATAAACAAGCAAGAAAGCTTGAAAGTAAGAATGAAACATCTGAATATGATAAAGGAAACAATAGGTTTTTAGAGAAGGGGAAAGGTGTTGTCAGCAGGTTGAAAAAAATATGACTGTCTTAGATCAGAAAGGATTTTCAGGAGGGGGATTTTCTGGAAGGAGGACCATATCCATTCTGAGTGCAGCCAGCACCCGGGGAAAAGTTTGTAGTTTTGCCGTGAAATAAAGAGTTGACATTTTAATATGTTGGCTGGATGCGGGGATGGAAATAAAATCATGTTCTGTTTGAGCATCTGGCCCAGTAAGTTCAATTTTCAGGAGAAGCTTGACTAGATGTTACGAGATATACAGTGAAATCTGTGATGGAAGTATCTACACTAGAGGAACAACCCAGTAGGTCTTCATTAAGAGAAGTACTTGTGTACTAAAACTGAGAGGATTCTATAAAAAGAGTATAGATTTAGGAATACAGATGGAGAAACATGAAAACGGATGCCATGTTTTTGATCATGATTCCTGGATATGGATTTGAAGCAGCCTAAAGGGACTCCTTCCAGTGAGGACTTTCATTTGTCAACTGCCTGTCTCTTCTTGGACCAGTCCTCATTTGGTCAAAGGTGCTGTGTTGCTCAGGCTGGGAATACAGTGGAAGGTCACACTGACTCTGGATGGGTCTCAGGAGGCATCAGTAATGTTAACACATGGGCTGCCTGGGGCATCTCCATCGGTCACCATTGTTTATTCCACTCACCGTGGATGGACAACAAAAGAAGCATTGGCAGAAGGAAGGAATCAGGAGGAAAAGACCTTGACCTTAAGGGTTAACATTGAAGCTAAGATAAACACAAATGAAAATGTACACTAGCACTAATAATTCTGGCATGGAATTCATGCAAGTAAGGTTACATGTAGCACCACTAGGCATGCTTACCTATACACACCATACACACACATGCAGGGATGCTGAGGAATTGCAAAAGTGACTGGATAACTGGGATCAGGTGGTTGGTCAGACTGAGCATCAGCAAAAGCTGTGCTTGCAAGATTTCTGACAAGAAGTGCAAACAAGGGCATCCTGGGGTGGGTGGGATGTGCTGCACGTCAGGAGGTTGCATGCATGCATCACACAGGGAGAGAAGCAGTGCTGTCAGGCTGTAGAGGTGCTTGCAAACTGGAGCGTCAGGGGAGGAGGGAGATGAAATGGTGGCTGATGGCAGAGGGCAACTCCTCTCACATCTCAGGACAGCATGGCAGGAGCCCTGCAGCCTGTTGGCTTTCCACTGTACTCTTCCTCAAGTTATTTAAAAGAAGTCATGATTGCACCAGGGACACATTGAGACTGAGATGCATCTTCTGTGACTGACTGAGGGTGGTTCTGAAGGAATCACCAAAGGTGACAGCACAGACAACCAGACGATGCATAGGTGTGACCCTCTGTTTCACAAAGAAAGAAGACACTGCACTGGATAATAACTTAATGACCTGAAAATGACTGAGAAGATACAGAAGCGGAGACATCTTTAATGGATCAGAAGAGGTTCCATTTCAAATGCGTTAAGTGGAAATGAAGACGGAGTTGAAAGCTTGGGAATGAGGATGGTCATGTACAGGGATGGTGTGATTAATGCCCATTAAGTAAAACACAGATGTTCTACTGGCATTCCATAAAATGAAATAGGCAGAAAACAAGTCCTTTCTTTTGGGGAGTTCAGAGGACCCTCTACTGAAGTTTGATTGGGGGCCATGGGGCGTTCTTTTTCTGTGCTTCATTGAAACAGATGTGGAATGTTCTAAATGCTTTCCCCAGACCCAGCCATTCCTGGGAAGAGAGGCAGGTTCCTACCCATCCTATCCAAGCAGTGACATGTGGAAGGAAATGATTCCCCCAGACCAGCTCTCTAGATTCGCTGCCTTCCACGGAGAACCGTGGGAAGTCAGCTCCAGCTCGACGCAGTGTCAGATCCAGGGCTGACGCACGCTCTCTCCCCTCGTTTTGTTTCCTGGCCCTCAGCACTTATTTCCTCTCCACTGCCTCTCGCTGCCTGGTTGTGGAGGGCAGTGGTGCTGTTTTGCCCTCTCTTTTTGTAGCCTTGCGTGCTTGCTTGCTTTCTTTCAAGGAATTTAAAGGTTGGTTTCCAAGGTCTATCCTGCCTGCATCCATCTGCTTTCTGTATTCGGTTCTCACGGGAAGCTCTCCCTGGCTATGTATCTAGGCTGCATTTCCTGCTCTTCCTATTGTGGACAGCAGCCAGGGACTCTCCTGGTGGGGCCTTCTGGTCTACGAATGGCACTCCTGCTGCAAAACCGAGGGGTTGGGATCTACTTGAATTTAATTTTCAATTGGAAAAGGCCCAGTTAAACCAACCTACAAAAAGATCAAAACAAAACAAAAAAAAGCCCACATACCTCAAAACCAAAGAACAAAAAATTTTTTTAAGAAATCAAAACAACCTCCCACCCCTGCCCCAAATCCAAACCCATCAAACCTCAAACAAAGGAGTCACTGGATACGAGTAATGCAATAGCTGTTAGAGGCATGTATGAAATTTGTGGGCTGCACTTCAGCCTGTCACAGGCAGTTATGAAAGATGTAATTTAATTTGCTTAAAAAAAAAAACCCGTAAAAGGCAGATTGGATAGCTGTATTTTAGCAAATGTGTTTGCACTAAGGGTACCTTCTGTTGAACAGTTCTGCCCACAAGCTGTCTGTAGAATATAGAACATCTCTCGAGCATGCTTGCCACCTTGAAGCAGGGCAGTCGGGAGCAGAAAAAAAAAAAGAACAGAATGCAGAAAAAGGTGAAGAAAAAGAGAGAAATGAAGGACAGCAAGTCCAGTACCATCAATACATTTAGAAATGAGATTAGCCAAGTGCGACAATAGAATTTAAATGACACACAGAAAGACATTAAGATTGCAGTAAATAACGTACTATGGAAAATCCAGCCAGAGAGCACTTTCTGTTCAGCTTAGCTACAGAGTCAGAATGAAAGCACAGGTCGATTATTCATTTTACTGGCTCTTTTGCATTCCAGCACTATATATCTTTTAATCTTAGTGCTAATCGTTGTGTTTTTTGTTTGTTTGTTTTGTTAGTTGCTCTGAACAGTCAATGATTACATTGCCCAGTACTGCTCTGGAGGACTCGAACTTACCAACGATGTCAAACCACAGGGGGGTGTTAGCTGGCTGCACAGACACCACCCCTACAATCTCGGTGACTCTATCGCTTTCCATGACTGTAAAGTTATAAAATGGCTCATCGAAGGTCAACGGTACAGGTGAAGGAGGTGGTTTCTTAATCCATTCAATGTGGAGGCGGGCCGTGGAGGACTTCTGAGGGCGCCCATTGTCCACTGCCTTTATCTACTCACACACGGAGAGAACAGAAAACTGTCTTAGAGCCCAGATCCTGGTGGAAGTCTCGATCTGTCACTCATATGTTGTTGGGCTGAGAGTCCTTCCTTATCACAGGGCCAGCAAGGGGAAGAAGACAATGGAGATCTGGAGAGAATGGGCTCAGGAATTGGGGAAAACAACTTGGTCACGTAGGGGGCCCACACCACATTTGCCAGAAGGTGATTTGAATCACTGCCAAGCTTGCAGATGTGGAAAACTTGAAAAATAAATGGTGCACTTACAAATTTTAGTGTTTTACGGACACGAATGATAGTTACATGAGTAGCAAGAGCTAATTTGATTCCTTATACCTCTGGTGGTAGTGTTGGAAAGGGAACAAAGTGCATCACATAGACACATAGAATTGTCACATAGGATTCCAGGAGGATAATGGGAGGGGGCGTGGGAAAGGCATCAGCCTTGCAAAATTCGTCTCAGAGGCCCTTCAGTTACGCTAACTCTGAAGAGGTGAAAGAGACCTCTCTTGGTGGAAACATGGGCTCCTCTAGCCAGTGGGGTAAGGAAGAGGGTGTTAATGACTCTTCTTTATGGTCTGATATAAGGACTGAGTAAAGCATGTTTCCTTGCTCAGATATGCAGGGTTAACAGCTGTGGTGTCCTGGATTTAAATGTGTGTGTTGGGTGGGGTGGGGGGGAATGAAGTTAAGTCCGACAAGCAGACATCAATGACAGAAATTTAAAAATCAAAATAAAAAATGGATTAAAAAATATTACATCAATAAAAACATTTTTAGGTGCAGAGCTAATAGCTATAGCCTTTAAAAACAGTGACAACTCATAGCTCCCTAATGCTATGTTCATGGATGAACACTCTGCCCCAGAAAATTCCTGTGAGATGAAGGACGCTTGAAGGTAGATGTCTTAGGTAGGGTTTCCTAGGAGCAGAGTCTGAGATAGGGATTTGTGTACAAATGGTTTCAGGAGGAAGTGTTCTCAGGAGAAAGGGAGTGAAGAAAGCAGGATGGACGGGGAAGATGCTAAGCAAGGGTGTGGTCTCAGTTGAAGTCTAACTTCAGCCTGATCCCAAAGGGAGCGCTGAATAATTGTATCAAAGTGTTGGATCCACCTGGAGGCAAGGAGGTTGGACTTTTATATCTGGTGTCAGTTAGTAGTTATCGGCTGTGGGCTGCTGGGCTGGGGTAGGAGTGTGGAACCTCTTGGGCCAAAAAGTTCAGCCAAGGATGACCCTCTGGAGAAGGGGGCAGCTGTGAGTCCTTAGCAGCCAACACTCACAACAGTTGGGGGATGTCCGCACCAGCCTGATAATGGGGATCTGGACAGGGTACCAACAGTATCCACTGCAATCCATCCAGTCCTCAAAGATTCCCATCGGCAAGTCTCACACAACTGCAACAGCACATATTACATGAGAGCTGCTAATGGTAGAAACAGGGCTGTTTTTTATTATTATTGTTATTTTCTTTTCTCTGCCCACTCTTCTGGATACATTACTGAGCAGGGAAAGGAATCCAAGTCCAGACCATAGGAGTAACAAAGATAAATAAATGCACTCTGACTATCCTTTAAAATAATAAAGGCTTGACCATTCACAGTGGACAAGGCTGAAGACTAAGAGAAGGATGGAAGATGGTGCTAACTCTTGACAGTTGTTGAGACCCTGGGAAGTGCCCATCACCTGTGAGGCTGAGCAGTCCCCCTTTGGGCATAGGCATTACAAGTCTAAAGTGGTTAGGGATGGGGAGTGCAGGCTGGCACCTTAGGTATGGGAGTTTAAGCCTCTATTTGAGATGGTGCTCATGTTTGTTTTTATTTTTAATTTTCTAACAATGAAAAATTTAGTCATTTTTTACTTAAGTTTCTTCACTTTTTACAGAATGAGCCTAGCTATGATTTGTGTCTCACAATTTATACAGCTAAATTCATGTTCTAACCCATTGTCAACAATTACAAGAGTTGTTTTCTTTGGGAGATTTTCAGGACATAATGAGTGGTGGAAAGGTTATGTCACTCTGCTATTCCCCTCCCCTCAGTTTACATCTATGCTCAGTACCTTGAAGTGATCTGGGGCCACAGGAAGTGTAATTGAGTAAATGATGGAGCAGGCTGTGTACTGGGAATAGGGAGTTTGGCTGATAGGACACAAGCAAAGGAAATGGCCTCACTAAGAATATCACTGAAACAGAAAGTAGCCTTCCACTGTTGTGTGGCTGCACTTTTTACCCCAGAGATTTTTTGCTTAAAAAATATACATGACTAAGAAAATAACTTCCTCCCCCGCATTAATGTTATTGAGGTTCAGAAAAATCTTACCGTTAGAATGTCATAACTCCCTGCTGTAAATTGCTTTCTGGAAGAAACCATGCCAGTCTTAGGGTCAATGAAGAACTTTCCATCATCATTCCCATCCACGATACTGTAGGAAATTTCTGCGTTGGGGCCCTCATCTCTATCAAATGCAAAAGCCCTATAAATGGGTTCTCCTCTCTTCTTCCGGTCACGTTCTGGCAGCTTGATCTGGTAGACCTTCTCTGGGAACTGGGGCTTGTTGTCATTTTCATCCAAAACCTGAACCACCACCCAAATGGTTGACTGTTTTGGAGAGAAACCACCATCTGTCACAGTTACCTGAGTTTTGAAAGAGAAAGCATTTTACAATTAGAAAAGAGAAAAACGTTTTTCGCCACTCTTTCCCCTGCCACCCCATGAAAGGTCTATTCTGTGCCTTAGGGTATCTCAACTTCTCTTATTCCTGTAGCTCATGTCAAATGCATAACTCTTCATAGTTCATCCATAAAAGCAGGGAAGGCCCTAAATCCAGTCATGGAAATCATTGCTGAAAGGGCAGGAAGGAGGCAAGGCTCTTATTGTGGTGTGGAGCGGAGAGGGAGAAGAAATAGGATTGACTTTATGAAATGTGTCAGGTTATATAGCTGTAGTAGACTTAAAATATGCTCCCCTCAACAGGCACAAAAAACAATATAACCTTTATTATAGGTTAACCCATGGGTATTTCATCTAATTCCTGGGAACTGCTATCAGCATTCGAATTCCTTCAGTATTCATGTTCCTTTCTTTCTTTTCCATCTTCCTGTAAAATTTGTGATTTTTACATTGTCGCCGAACAAAAGGAAAACTCTGATGTATACTTCACAATTTTGATGGCTGGTTGTAAGCACCTTTGACAGTTAAAATATGTTTTTAACAGTCACAAAATAATTTTTTTCCTCTGTGGGAAGTGGGGGGGATGGCCAACCCCTTTCCATATCTGAGATGCTATTCTTATGCGTGTCTGTGAAAATTGACAGAAGAGAGAAAAGAAGAATATGTAGATAAGGAATTTGCATGGTAGATGTAAAATGTCTTTGAGTCTTAGTGTGAATAATCTTCTTCTTGGTCATAGTGATGATAATTATTATCATATTAATACTTAATATGCAGATGGGGCCATATAAGCACTCTTCCATGTACTATCTCATTCATTTTCCAAAAACACTCTCCTCAGTAAGTGGGGCAGTTTTGTTTACTCGCATTTTGCAGGTGAGAAAACAGAGGCTTGAGGTCTCATTGTTATTAAGCCTAAAGTCAGGTATTGAACTTTTAGCAATTCTTGATATTGCGTTTAACCACAAAACCTAGAGGAACCTCTACTCAATCTTTAAATCATTACCTTGAATAAGACAGCTTATTACCTCAAAATACATATTTGGAGGCTGGAAGGAACATAAAGATGCACTCAGCATCAATAGGAGAAAAACAACAGTAAATTACAGCCTCTGGTCATCCAGTTTTCCACCTAATGAAGCAACCTGACAGGAAAAATGAGGGGAAAAAATGGCCCAAAATGTGGAAAAACAAATTTATGGCTTTTTACAAAATGGAACTGCAATCTAGTTAGGTTTCTTTTACAAGCAGCTTAGGAGAATGGATTTAATAGACTTCAGATGAATTTTCATAGGAGTTCTTGCTTTCTTTTAAAAATCCATCACTCTGATACCAAAACCAGACAAAGATACAACAAAAAAATAAAATTACAGACCAATCTCACTGATGAATATAGATGCAAAAATGCTCAACAAAATACTAGCAAACAGAATCCAACAACACATTAAAGGATCATACACCATGATCAAGTGGGATTTATCCCAGGGATGCAAGGATTCTTCAATATACGCAAATCAATCAATGTGCTACACCATATTAACAAATTGAAGAATAAAAACCATACGATCATCTCAATAGATGCAGAAAAAGCTTTTGACAAAATTCAACACCGATTTATGATAAAAACTCTCCAGAAAGTGGGCGTAGAGGGAACCTACCTCAACATAATAAAGGCCACATACGACAAACTCAAAGCAAACATCATTCTCAATGGTGAAAAACTGAAAGCATTGTCTCTAAGATCAGGAACAAGACAAGGATGTCCACTCTCGCCACTATTATTCAACATAGTTTTGGAAGTCTTAACCATGGCAATCAGAGAAGAAAAAGAAATAAAAGGAACACAAATTGGAAAAGAAGTAAAACTGTCACTGTCTGCAGATGACCTGATACTATACATAGAGAATCCTAAAGATGCCACCAGAAAACTACTAGAGGTAATCAATGAATTTGGTAAAGCCGCAGGATACAAAATTAATGCACAGAAATCTCTTGCATTCCTATACACTAACAACGAAAGATCAGAAAAAGAAATTAAGGAAACAATCCCATTCACCACTTCAACAAAAAGAATTAAATACCTAGGAATAAACCTACCTAAGGAGGTAAAAGACCTGTACTCAGAAAACTATAAGACACTGATGAAAGAAATCAAAGATGACACAAACAGATGGAGAGATAAACCATGTTCTTGGATTAGAAGAATCAATATTGTGAAAATGACTACACCACCCAAAGCAATCTACAGATTCAGTGCAATCCCTATCAAATTACCAATGGCATTTTTTACAGAACTAGAACAAAAAGTCTTAAAATGTGTATGGAGACACAAAAGACCCCGAATAGCCAAAACAATCTTGAGGGGAAAAAAAACAGAGCTGGAGGAATCAGACTCCCTGACTTTAGACTATACTACAAAGCTACAGTAATCAAGACAATATGATACTGGCACAAAAAACAGAAATATAGATCAATGGAACAGGAGAGAAAGCCCAGAGATAAACCCACACACCTATGGTCAACTAATCTATGACAAAGGAGGCAAGGATACACAGTGGAGAGAAGACAGTCTCTTCAATAAGTAGTGCTGGGAAAACTGGACAGCTACATGTAAAAGAATGAAATTATAACACTCCCTAACACCATATACAAAACTAAACTCAAAATGGATTAAAGACTAAACGTAAGACTGGACACTACAGAACTCTTAGAGGAAAACATAGGAAGAACACTCTTTGACATAAATCACAGCAAGACCTTTTTTGACCCACCTCATATAGTAATGGAAATAAAAACAAAAATAAACAAATGGGACCTAATGAAACTTAAAAGCTTTTGCACAGCAAAGGAAACTATAAATGAGATGTAAAGAAAACCCTCAGAATGGGAGAAAATATTTGCAAACAAATCAACGGACAAAGGATTAATCTCCAAAATATATAAACAGCTCATGTAGCTCAATATTAAAAAACAAACAACCCAATCAAAAAATGGGCAGAAGACCTAAATAGACATTTCTCCAAAGAAGACATACAGATGGCCAAGAAGCACATGAAAAGCTGCTCAACATCACTAATTATTAGAGAAATGCAAATCAAAACTACCATGAGGTATCACCTCACATGGGTTAGAATGGGCATCATAAGAAAATCTACAAACAACAAATGCTGGAGAGGGTGTGGAGAAAAGGGAACCCTCTTGCACTGTTGGTGGGAATGTAAATTGATACAGCCACTATGGAGAACAGTATGGAGGTTCCTTAAAAAACTAAAAATAGAATTATCATATGAACCAGCAATCCCACTACTGGGCATATACCCTGAGAAAACCATAGTTCAAAAAGACACATGCGTGCTTCCCTGGTGGCACAGTGGTTGAGAGTCTGCCTGCTGATGCAGGGGACACGGGTTCGTGTCCCGGTCCGGTAAGATTCCACATGCCGCAGAGCGGCTGGGCCCGTGAGCCATGGCCACTGAGCCTGTGCGTCCGGAGCCTGTGCTCCGCAATGGGAGAGGCCACGACAGTGAGAGGCCTGTGTACAGGAAAAAAAAAAAAAAAAAGACACATGCACCCCAGTGTTCATTTCAGCACTATTTACAATAGCCAGGTCATGGAAGCAACCTACGTGTCCATCGACAGACAAATGGATAAAGAAGATGTGGTACATAAATAAAATGGAACATTACTCAACCATAAAAAGGAATGAAACTGGGTCATTTGTAGAGACGTGGATGGACCCAGACTGTCATACAGAGTGAAGTAAGTCAGAAAGAGAAAAACAAATATCGCATATTAACGCATATATGTGGAATCTAGAAAAATGGTACAGATGAACCGGTTTTTAGGGCAGAAATAGAGACAAAGATGTAGAGAACAAATGCATGGACAGCAAGGGGGGAAAGTGTGTGTGTGGGGGGGATGAACTGGGAGATTGGGATTAACATATATACACTAATATGTATGAAATAGATAACTAATAAGAACCTTCTGTGTAAAAAAAAGAAAAATCCATCTAGTTTCCTTCCAAGGTTATTTTCCCAATTGGTTTGTTATGTTTTACAAAAGAAACACGTCAGGCCATTAGGTGCCAAGGCTGGATTTTGACTCTTGAGCTAATTCTTGGACATGGTAATTTCTGGAGAGGCATGTTTTACTGCTGCTGCTGAACTAAAATGTTATACTCCCAGGTGAGCTGTGTTGACCAAAACATGTTGATTTCTTGGCTGCTCAACTCCTCTGCCTCTCTTTACTGCTTGAACGGCTCCTTTTCCAAATCCAGACAACTCTCGCTGTCTTTACCGTGCACAAAATCACCTCCTCATTGCTTGTCAACAAACTCCCTGCAGTGGGCTCCGAGGTGGAGCCCTGGGGCTGCCTCAGGGCCAGGTGGCTGCCAAGGAACAGAGAGGCCCTCCTGGCTGCAGTTCACTGCTCACCTGAGGATTCTGCTGCTATAAAGGTGCTTCCTTTCAGGGTTGACCTGGATTTAAAAACCCAGGTCCTCGAGGTATCTGCTTATAGGCAGGGAAGGGTGGCAGCTGCAGAGGCTCATGAAGCAGCCTCCGTGCATGAGATGGGAAGCAGGCACACCTACATCACCGCCTCACCCTGGGTACCAGCTCTCATGCTCCCTCAGGCCACGTGGGCATCCTTCAGGTGCTCCAACACAGTGTCTTCCATCTCAGGGCATTTGCACATGCCGTCCTCTCCCCCTCCCTTCACTGGATCTTGCCTACTCATCCTTTGGATCTAGCTGAAATGCCATTTCCTCAGAGACGCCTCCTTGACCTCATAGACCAAGTGACGGCCCCCCACTCTCTCCACCTCCTGAATTATGTACTCTTAATTCACCCTATAGTTTTCTTTTGCAACACTTACGGTTGTGGAAATTAATTAAATACATGGTTCTCCACCAAGCTGATAGGCTGCATAAGGGCAAAAACAGATTTTGCCTTTTTGTTCACTGCTCTCACCTTTGTGTCAAGCCGTGCTCCATGTTTACTTATTTAATAAATTAGACTCTAACTCAGGTCCTATTTGGACAAGATCTTTAGCCAAAGCTGTCTCACCTTGTAAAGCCTTCGTAGATCATTCAAGGCCCTTTATGAAGTCACCCCAAGCTGCCTCTCCACCCATAACGCCTCCATTTCCTTACCCAAGGCTTTAACTACCACCTGTTTGCTGATCATTCCCCGATATGCACTCTTGTGTCTAAACCACGTTCCCTACCTCCAAGCCAATGCGTTCAACTATTTCCCAGGAATATTCTCTGTGGACCTCTCACATGCACCCCAACCCCCCAAAAGTCACAGACAAATCATTATCCTCAAACCTCCTCCTTTTTCCATTTGTGTCGTCTCAGTGATGACCACCCCCCCACATTCACTCACACACTGGTCTGCACCAGAATCCTGGACATCCATCTAGTGTCCCTGTTCTAACTATCCCCATCTGAGCAAATGTGAAGGCCAGCAGGCATCTCTCACGTGCACCCCTCACGCCAATCTCTTCTGCCATACTGCCCTGGGACAGGCCTCATTTGCATCTTGCTTGGACTCCCACAGGGGCCTCCTGGTCTCCCTGCCTCTAGCCTTCACCTTTGTTGTAAGGCGTTATTTCTTCCTCAAAAATCTGATCATGTCACTGACCTGCACAGCATTTTTTCAGGGGCTCCTTGAGGCTGAGGATCTGGCCTGCCTTGATTCTCAACATGTGCTACCTGCCCCTTTCCACCCTCCATGCTCAGCTACACGGTGAGCCTGGGGGGTCCTGAGTATGCCATGCTCTTACACCTCCATTCCTCTGCATAACTGTTTGTTTACATAGAAGACTTTGTTTTGGGAATACGCCTGACTCATTCCAGAAGCTTGAATTCAAACACTCCTTCTGCGAAGCCATTCCTGCTTCCTGCAGACTGCTGTGGACGCCCTCACCTTGTTCCCACTCCACTATGTGCATAGTTCCAGGATGCTAATTATCATCTTACAATTTATGTGTCTGTTTGCTTGTTGGTCTGCGCTCAATCCTTCCAGACCATGAGCAACTTGAGGTCAGGGACCATCTCATTCCTTGCTCTGTTCTGACACCTGGGACAGTTCTAAGTGCCAAATACATGTTGTTGAGTGAAACTGAGAATTAATCTACCCCAAACTCTTCCCTATGATAATAAATGGAGAGAACATTCAGACAGTGAAGGGTCTCTGCTTCTTTACCTGTAGGAAATGAAGAGACTGATAACGTAAGATCTCCCAAGTGCTTTATGATTCTCTGAATGGGGGTCAGGTAGAGGTAGGCACAATTTTAACTGTGCACTCTGGGGTTCATACCCATCTTGCGTCACTGAGGACATTGCCGATCCCATGATTACTCATAACGATTTCTAGCTACTTCCAAAACTGTGCTTGCCACTGTGGACACTTGTCTACAGTTTACTCAAATGATCTATTTGTGTGTTGGCTCCTTCAGGACACTGTGAGCCACTCGAAGGTAGGAACCTTGTTTTCCTCATCTCTTTCCTGGAAACTAGTGTACTCTTGATAAACGTTTGCTGAACTGAACTAACTCAAAGTCTTAAGGTCTGTTATCATTCCTCTAGACCCACTCATGTCTCCAGCCATGTTGGTACCTGGAATATTAATTGTTGGCAATTCCGTCAGCTCCTCAGACTTCACACTTCATGCTGCCCTAGACCTCAGCCCATCACGTGGAATTAGCCTATATGGAAGGAGGAATAGCACTGGAGACCTAAGCCAAACTGAGATGAATCCCCGTTATCTCCTCCTCTGCATCATTTTTCATTAATGATGCAAGGAATTAGCCATTGTTTAGAAACTATCCATGTGTCCTCTCACTCTGCTACCCTAACCTAGATTTTCTGTTCTCATCATTGATCAATAGCCAGTGGCTTGGCAATTAATCAAAGTTCTGAAAGATTAATTTCTTTAGTTATTTACAGCTAACAAAAGGAACCAGAAATAACACAGTACCCCTGAAAGGACAGCACAGCCCGTTTCAATTTTCTATGATACCCTTGTTGTCTGTGAATACCAGGCAGAGCCAGAAGGCAATCAGCATGGCCCAATGCGTTATGATGACAAAATTCCAAAGAGGAACCTGTTGTTAAGTCTATCCATGGAAGATGCAAGAGCTTTATAGGACCAAAAATGCGTGAACGTTGAGAATTCTGGAGTTATGGCAGCTGTTGGAAGGCCATGTTTCTCAATCATTGAAACTGCCTGATGTATTTATTTTAGTTTTACCTCTCCATGTAGTAGAATATAAGTACATAAACTGCCTGAGAGCCGAGACCTTGTGTTTCGTCCACTGCCTTGTCCCCAGTGATTACAAGAGTGTCTGAGAATATATTCAATGTTTCTAAGATGAAGAGTTCAATTCTGTCATTCTCTTCAGCCCTTAATTTACCAAAAATGGCTATTTCCAGGCCACTAACCACTGGACTGCCAGGGAATTCCCCTATATTTAAAATGATAAACCTCTCTTCAGGAATTACATATCTCCCCCCCGCTCCACTTTATATTTGCCTTTGACACTTTATATCATCTGATATATTACATACACTTCACATATAAGCTTGTTTATTGCATGTCTCCCTCTTTAAGAATATGAGCTCCGTATATGCATGGATTTTCATCTCTTTTGTTCACAGATATTTCCTGAGCATCTACAACAGTGGATGTAATAAGCATTCAATAAATATTTGTTAAATGAATTAATAAAATATTCATCCAGTGCCTTCTTGGTACAAAACTCTTTTCTAGGCAAATTGGGACATCAACCAACCAACCAACCAACCAACCAGCGAGCATGGATTCCTATCAAATTCACCCCTCCCCCATGCCCCAAATCCTCTGCAATGTTCCCGACCTGCAATCATCTGGCCTTAATTTAGATATTTTCAATAAGAAGAACTAATCCCTTATGAAGCAGTCCACTTGTTGTTTGATAGGTTCAATCTTCCCAAAGTTCTTCTTCTTATTGAACCTGTTTCTATCTACCTATTCTTAGCCTAGAGTGACTGTAGCTTCCTATAGACTACTTTTACTCTTTGTAACTCTACAGAAAAACTCAAATTCCTCTCCCACATTGTCCCAGGTATCTACTGCTGAGTAACCCCAAATTAGGTGGCTTAAGATAACCATAATCTTTTTATTAACTCTCCTTGTTCTAGGGGTTGAATGGAGCAGTTCTTGTGTGGAATCTTTCATGCAATTCAAGTCCTAGGTATCTGGGCCTGTGGTCATCAAACAAGTCTTTTGGTTGATGGTGGCCACTGGCTGGGACCTCAGCTGGGGCTGAGGTCAACGGGCCCAATATCTACAAGTAGCCTCTTTGTGTGGCCTGTGCTTCCTCACAGCATGGTGGCTGGGTTCTGAGCAAAAGCCCTAAAGGACAGGAAGTGGCAGGTGCCAGTTTCTTAAGGCTTGAAGCAGAAACTGGCACAGCATCACCTGATCCATATTCTGTTGGCCAGCAGTCCCAGAGTCCAGATTCAAGAGGTGGGGTCATAAACCCCACCTCTAGATGAGAAGAGGGTCAAGTAATTTGGGAGCTATATTTTAAAACTACCATACTCATAAATCCTTAATGATATTTGAGAATCCACACCCCAGACTGAAAAAATTCTAATTCATGTAATGTTCTCTCAGGTCATTCATTACGTATAATGAATTGCTATTCATTATACTGGTTGCCTCTGTCAGGATGTTTTCTTATATACCAGCTTCCTTCTTAAAATACGATGGCCAGGACAAAACAATAGTATATCAACCTTACTCAGACTTGTATAAATTGCTGTAGTCTTAGAGACAATCTCAAGTCCATTTATTCAGCTCATGACTCTACTTATATTGAGTGGCAGTCCTGTCACACAGCTCTGTGACATGATTGAATTAAACCATTTAGGTCTTTTTCTTATGAGAAGCACTAAACTATAAGTGTGTGGTTTCCTTCTGAAGGCCAAAGTACAGGATTTTACATTCATTCCTATTCAGTTTCATCTTACTGGAGGTTTTGGCTCCCTATCCTAGGTTACTGGGATAATCCTAACGATGACAGGAAGCAGGTATCAAAAGCTTACTAGGGGGCTTCCCTGGTGGCGCAGTGGTTGAGAGTCTGCCTGCCGATGCTAGGGGACGCGGGTTCGTGCCCCGGTCCGGGAAGATCCCACATGCCGCGGAGCGGCTGGGCCCGTGAGCCATGGCCACTGAGCCTGCGCGTCCGGAGCCTGTGCTCCGTAACAGGAGAGGCCGCGGCAGTGAGAGGCCCGCGTACTGCAAAGTTCAAACTATCTCATGAGATAGGTACTACTATTACAAGCCATTTGATAGACAAAGCAACTCAATTTATGGACTTGTCCAAGGTCACACTGCCCATTGTGGCAAGGCCTTGATTTATTCCTAGCTGCTTGATTTTAAACCACAGATCAGCACACTACAGGCCAAATCTATCTGGACACTTGTTGTTGTAAATAAAGTTTTATTGGGTTGCAGCCAGACTCATTCATACCATCTATGAACATGTTATCTATGACTGTTTTCCTGCTTTAAAGGTGTAGTTGAGTACTTGAAGTAGAGATTGTATGGGCCACAGAGCCTAAAATATTTGTTATTTGGTTCTTTACAGAAAAGTTTGCCACGATCTCTCTTCTAAACCTTGTGTTCCGCTGCCTCTTTGGTAACACAGATATCACTGACTGCATGTCTGCTTTGCTCAGTCCTCTGTGTGATCGTTTACATTAGCACGATTTTTCACAGGAACCCTGGAGACGCTGCCATTTCTATTCTACAGCTGGAGACAATAAGACCCAGAAGCGATGTAACTTTTGCAAGGCCATTCAGCCAGTATAAGTGACGGGACGCGGGTTTGCACCCCAGTCAGCTTGGCGTCCCAGCTCCTGCTCTTTTCCCTATCCTGAGCAGCCCATCCCGTGTAGAAGCATCTGTTAACCATCTGTTTAAAATTCCCTCCCCAAGTGTGGCTTTGGATCAGCATCAAGCTCGTAGCTGTGCTTCTAGAGTCAAGCTTTTCCCTCCTTTGATAATTGCGATCATCTTCGTCTCCTGCCTTGTGGCACCCTTCCTGTTCTCAATTGCTGAAAGACTGCCGCCAGGTCATGGGTCATGGCTACAACTTCTTTCAGCTCTCCAAGACTTATTTCGTGCAGCTGCACCTTCTCTTACTATTTTGTTACACGTCTACACCTTCAGCTCCCTCTTACAGAATTCGCCACGCCCCTCGCCCTGATAAAGGCAGTGGGAGGAGGGAGGGTGAAACTGAGTGGTCCCCAGTGGCCATTTCTGTTATCTCTTACTCATCAGGCACTTAGTGTTTACTCTGTGCACTTACTCTTCTAAGTCCTTAATAAATATTAACTCATTTATCCTTATATCAGTCCCAGGGGGAAGGTGGGATAATTATCCCCACACGGCAGATCAGAAAGAGGTTTAGTGGGACTTCCCTGGAGGTCCAGTGGTTAAGACTTCGCCTTCCAATGCAGGGGGTGCGGGTTCGGTCCCTGGTCGGGAAGCTAAGATCCCACATGCCTCGCAGCCAAAATGACAAAATATAAAACAGAAGCAACATTGTAACAAATTCAATAAAGACTTTAAAAATGGTCCACATCAAAGAAAAAGAAAAAAAAAAGAGGCTTAGAAAGTAAAGTGGATTCAACCTGGGCCAGGGTCTGTGCCCCTAACCACCACCCCATGCTCTCTCTCAGCTAAATGCTCGTCCCAACTCCTTCCTGTGAACACGGTTGGAACATGCCCTTTCATTGGCCTCGGCACCATCGTTTCAGCTTTGAGCAAAGCTGGCAAGTCTATGGCATGTGGGCCTTGGCGGCTCCTATCTGGCAGCTGTACCCTGAGGCCACAGTAGGCATCAACAGTTCACTCTTCACACCGCAGGTGGGATGTGGCCTCACACATCTAGGATGAAATCATCCAGAGTGCTGTTACTACCGACCCATCTGCCACGGTCTAGGCTGAACACGCCCCAAATCCCAAATATCTCACCCTCCCGACTTGGCTGCCACATACCTTCTGCCCATCTGGCAATACCCTTTCTTCTTCCGAAGTACTCTGTGCCCTTTTTCTGAGTCTCCTGATTGGTCTGAGCTATTTCAGCACCTGATACTTTTCTAAAGCAGAAGACAAAGCTTAAAGGAGTGTTATTTTTACCTCCCCCCGTTTCATTATCAAAAGTCTAAGGACCTGGCTAATAGATTCTGTGCAAGGAAGAACTCTAAAGATAAAGCCAATTAAACTAAGGCAGAGCTTCCAACCACATGAGGCAAGTCAGTGTCAGATGTGCTGCAATATTTGATCCTCCTAACTCTTGAGTAGATGCCTGTGACCTCTTACAGCTGGATCTCTAACTGGGGCTGGCCTTTCCCTTTACCTAAAGGTATCATACAAATGTTATCATCTTCTACGTGCACCATAAAGGGAAAATGGTTAGGAAGCCCTGTAATAAATTACAAATAATGTCACCCTTCTCTTGGATCTGATTATATTCTAACACAATATGCCTGGAGGTCACTGGATTCAAAGGACACTCTCTCCATGGGTAGGATTTTAGATGCTGGTGCCGCTGACAGTTAATTCTGGTGAGGATGCCTATCTACTTTCACCAAGGGCCAGTGTGGATAGCACAGTTTTTACCACTTACCTGTGCTTGGGTGTCTCCATTTATGGTCACCACACAGGTAAGCAAATGGATGAAAGGACCACTGTTGAGTATTTTCTTATCCCTGCCATGCGCCATATGTATTGCAGAACCTCGGGGTAGGAGAAAGTCTCTTTCCTTACCTCTATTATATTCAGGAAAGCACAGTCACTAGACGTTAAGAGAATTCAAGAGTACGTGGAGTTTAGACCCCATTCTGCCTCAATCTGCTCACTTTACAGATGAGGAAATGGGTGTAGACCAATGAGCTTCTTAACCCAACATCATATTACTGGCAATAACCTCAATCTTTCCAAGAGATTAGTTCCACAATTTCAAGCTGCCCTTTGAGTTTCAAATGAGGCATACATTCATAAATTCCCAGATATAAATATCTGTGCGATTTCAATATGGCAGAGGCTTTAATTTAGGTATTTTTCAAAATGCTAGACTCTTGAAACAATAACAGAAATGTGTTTAGAGTAGATGTTATGTTTACTTTTCATGTTTACTTTTTATCTTCAAAATGTTTCCCAAACATTAAATCTTTAATCCACCCAAGATAGCAGAGGAGAGGTTGAAAACAACTTTATCTCCTCCTCACAAGTGAAGCAACAGAGAATGACCTTCTCAAATAATAATCAGGGGCTGATACCAAGGCAGGGGGTGGAATTCAGGCCTGTGTGCCTATGGGTTCAGACTCCTGCATTGCTGGGAAGACAAGTGCTTCCTGCCATTTCTAGAAAGGAAACTATGAGCAAACAGTAAATTAGAGGGTAGGTTTCAAAGGAGGAGCCACTCTTTTTTTGTTTGTTTTTTTGGTGGTACGCGGGCCTCTCACTGTTGTGGCCTCGCCCGTTGCGGAGCACAGGCTCCGGATGCGCAGGCTCAGCGGCCATGGCTCACAGGCCCAGCCGCTCCGCGGCATGTGGGATCCTCCTGGACCGGGGCACGAACCCGTGTCCCCTGCATCGGCAGGCGGACTCTCAACCACTGTGCCACCAGGGAAGCCCTAGGAGCCACTCTTGAAGATAAACTTTCTGAAACCCCCAGTATCACTCATATTTTCCATGGAGGAGGAAAAGAAATAAAAAACCAGCCATAAACTATCTGCCTTTAGATTTATTACATGTAATTCCTCTTATTTGACCTATAATTTGGCATTAAGAAACCATGTGGGGATGGGAAGGTATCCTGGTCCCTTCCCACGCTGCATTCCCTATCCCATGTTGCTATCTATTAGGTACAGTTGAGGGACATACTCTCAGGTATTTCGGGAGATGTATATTTACTAGGTTGAATACATTTAGAGAACGGTTTGTTTTATAAGGGAAGAGTCTCTATCTGAAATTTTTAAAAAGGAAGGGATGAGGAATGAAAGGAAAGAAAGGAGGGAGGGGAGGAAGAGATGAGAGGAAGGAAAAGAAAAGGAGGAAGAAAACATTAAAGTATGTGGTGAAGTAGGGAAGGAAAGAAGGGGAGGAAGGAAATAAGGAAGGCAGGTAGGTAGGTAAGATTTAAGAAGAGGTGAATCTGGATGGAATAGAGCAGTTTTCTGAAGAGAATAGGAGAAAGCCATCGACAAAGTCATGGAAACGAGAAAATTCATTCACTTGGATAAAGAAGATACAGTGTATATATACAAAATGGAATATTACTCAGCCACAAAAAAGAATGAAATGTTGCCATTTGCAGCAACATGGATGGACCTAGAGATTATCACACTAAGTGAAGTTAGTCAAAGACAAATATCATATGATATCACTTACATGTGGAATCTAAAAAAATAATACAATGAATTTATTCACAAAACAGAAACAGACTCATAGACATAGAAAACAAACTTATGGTTACCAAAGGGGAAAGGAGGGGTGAAAGAGATAAATTAGGAGTATGGGATTAACAGATACACATGACTATATGTAAAATAGATAAGCAACAAGGATTTACTGTATAGCACAGGGAACTATCTTCAGTATCTTGTAACAACCTATAATGGAAAAGAATCTGAAAAAAATATAAATATATAACTGAATCACTTTGCTGTATACCTGAAACTAACACAATATTGTAAATCAACTACACTTCAATCGAAAAAAAATCCATTCACTAAATGCTAGGATTGCCAATCTTTGGGGAACAGATTGGAAAAATCTAATGAGAGTTTGCTCTGAACTGTCTTTCAGAAAGTTTGTTTTTCCTAAAAAGTTGTTTTTGAAAAGGTACAAACCAGAGGGGCTCCGTGACCCATGGAACCATGGAACCATGGAAGTTAGGTCTTCAGGCCACTGAATCCTACTCCTCATTTTTGTGATCTTTCTCCTTGCGCAAAGACACCACATTACTGGGGAGCCCCAGGACAAAATCTGCTCACAATCCACCCAGAGACAGTGCGCCTGTGGTCTGTCTTCTGCAGGACATTGATTCCCACAAGTCTGTGAGCCACTCCCAGGGCTAGTGCAGTGCTAGCGCAGAGTTGGTGGTCAGTAAGTATTTGTTGGTTGAATGCACGTTTGAACCTTGTATCTCAGGACAATGAAGGCATCTTCTCCTTGTCATGTGTAGACCCAGCAACTGCTAAATGGCAGCTTTTTAAGAAAGATCCTTGACCGATTCACTTGGGCAGTGGCTGCTAATATTACATCTTTGTCCAAATCCCTTCTTCGCACTTCGGGAAGTAAAGTATTTCCCAGCCTGACATCTCTTAAAGCTTTTCTTTCCCTGCAGAGAGGTATACATCAGCTACTAATCTCATCACATTTCCATTTCCTTCCAGGCTCATCCGCTCATCATTTTCTATTCATAAAACTTGCTTGATTCTAATCTTCCCTATCAGCAGGAACTAAACACCTCCTCAAAGTTTATTTAGAAGGATGGTGATTACCACACATGTGCTAACTCCCCCTTTCAAACAGATGGGTCCAACCTGTGTGTTCACATGTGGGCCATTAAGAAAGTTCTGCCATGAACCAAGGTGTGACATCACATTACCCCTGGGACTAAATCCCTCTGCCCTATTTCACAATTCCCCTGACACCAAGGCCTCAGTCCATCAATACACGATTCCACGCTCCCCTCTCTGTGAAACAGAATCCACCAGGTATGAATTATAATGGGAAGTGTATATGAGTAGCTTTCCCCTCTATTTCACAGCACCGGACCTCACACTTTACTTTTATCCTGGCAGACTCTCATGCCTTAGCTCCATTGATGATGTGATTTGGTCGTAAGCTCTAACACTCCCCAGGCACCAGATTTCTGGTCTTTCTTTCCACAGTAAGGGCTTAATGCAAAGATAAGGACACTGTTCTAATTACCAGCTCAGGAAACATAGCTTTTCTCCTCTCAGCAATTCAACCTAGGTTTGCAGGGCAACTTAGCGGGTCATTGAATACTTTGTCTACCTAAAAATATGAATTTTAAGGCTATTAATTTAAAAAATTGAGGCCCATGTGTATATATGATCCCACATATGGACTAAGGGAGGGATCATGAACTGGCGGCCAAGAGATATACTTTTATTTGGCCCATACAGTTTATTGAAAAAATTTCTGTCTCCATTGAAAACTAGAGAGATATCACATAAAAATTCAAATGCCCAGTGTCTTCTGAAAAAATCACAATAACTGGCCCACCCCTCTCTATTGTGTTCCTAACTGCCGCCATGTCAGGTGTCATTCATCATCAATACTGTGCAGACATTTTTCTTGGAGTAGAGAAATATTTCTCACTATCCACATTCCTATCAAAAATGGCAGGGCTGGGCTTCCCTGGTGGCGCAGTGGTTGAGAGTCCGCCTGCCGATGCAGGGGACACCGGTTCGTGCCCCGGTCCGGGAAGATCCCACATGCCGCGGAGCGGCTGGGCCCGTGAGCCATGGCCGCTGAGCCTGCGCGTCCGGAGCCTGTGCTCCGCAACGGGAGAGGCCACAACAGTGAGAGGCCCGCGTACCCCCCTCCCCCGCCAAAAAAAAGGCTATAAAAGTTAGATGGAGAAAACTGTATATTCAAAGGCAAAAATGGAATAGAGCATATTTCTTTTGGTAAGTTAAGTACATTCTCATAAGTTTAATATGCAAACACTCAGCCTGCTACATACTTCACTCATTTATGATACCCGAGTAGGCTCCGTAGACATTTGAGTGTGTAACCCTTGGTTGAAGGTCTTGGTAAAAATCTCTCCCTAATGATAGGATGTATTTATATTTTCATGTGTGGTAGAGAGAAAAACATAGCTCTTGGCAGAGTCTGTTAAGAGGAATATAGATGGACCTTCATCATCATTCCTTCTCCAGGTATTATGATTGCAGATACTATGGTTTTAGAATAATTAAAAGTTTGCAAAAAAAAAAAATTAAGGCATCTTTGGCCACGCGATCATTTAAACAAGAAACATGAGTCATCTTGAACACTTCTCTTGCTTTCCTCCCACATCTCACCAGTCATTAATTAGGGATACTGAAGCTGTGAAATAGAAACAGGTGTCCTTCCTCAGGATGGATGCAGCCCTGCATCTGGAGGCACAGCTTGGTGACAAAGAGTGCAGGCCAGATTCATGCCCAGGGACCACCTTGGCCAGGAGTCCCTGAGCAGGGCACAACCTGTGTCACTCCAATGACAGCCCTGACGAGTTCTACCTCTGAAACGTCAATTGTAGCTCTTGGTTCTTTCTTCTCTCTTCTTGGGGTCCAGCTGTCATTATCTCCTGCCTAAACCAATGCACCTGTCATCAACCTGGTCTCCCTGCCTCTGGTCTTGCCTCTCCTGAGTCCATTCTTTAGAAGACCAGAGAATCTTCTAAAATGAAATTCAGATGATGTCAATCTCCTGCTGAAAGGTCTTTAATGGCTCTCCATTACTTAGGACAGATTTCCATAAAATGTGTCATGGAGAACACCAATCCTGCAAGGTGAAGAGGGTCCAGGATCCGAGAAGTTTGAAGAACACTATAGAACTTTCTTGGAGCTTCACGATGCACATAAGCAGAGTGATGGCTCGGAGAAAATCTAAGCAAAGAAGTTGCCTTAACGTTGTTTAAACCAGCATTTCCCAAGCTTATTTGACAACAGAATGCTTTTGCTGAGTGATGTTTATTATCATCCTTCATATTTGACATTTCAAGGAACATACTTTGGAAAGTGCTGAATTACAGGATAAAGTCCATACTCTTATTATTTATTTATTTTTGGCTGTGTTGGGCCTTCGTTTCTGTGTGTGGGCTTTCTCTAGTTGTGGCAAGCAGGGGCCACTCTTCATCGCGGTGCACGGGCCTCTCACTATCGTGGCCTCTCTTGTTGTGGAGCACAGGCTCCAGACGTGCAGGCTCAGTAGTTGTGGCTCACGGGCCCAGTTGCTCCGCGGCATGTGGGATCTTCCCAGACCAGGGCTTGAACCCGTGCCCCCTGCATTGGCAGGCGGATTCTTAACCACTGTGCCACCAGGGGAGCCCCATACTCTTCATATTAACCTTCAAGATTCTTCAGTGTTGATACAGCCTGTCCACTGGGCTATTCTCAACCTCTAGTTTCCACCCACTCTATACCTAAAGTTTTAATCACATAATCAGATCACTTATTCAACAAATACAGTGCTTACAATGTGCAGGGTTTTAGACATGGGGTATACAGTGGTCAGCACGATGGGCTCCCTTCCTTCCGGGACCTCAAGGTCTACCTGTTCTTCTAACATGAAGCATGTACTTCAACACCCTTGCAGCTTTGCTGGGGTTCCCACTGCATAGAATCCCCTTTACTTCCCTGTTCTTGCAGTTCTTACAAAATCCTCCAAGGCTCCATGCAAATGTCTGTTCTTTTATGATGTCTTCTCAAGAGATCATGTGCAGGTAGGATTACTCCTTTTCATTTTTCACTTGATTTCATATACTAATACAATGCTGATCACACATCTAATTATTACATGTCTGTCCTCTTTAACACCATTGCATTGAACTAGCCTGTAAGCTCCCTGAGGATGAAGGCAATGCCACATCAATCACTATATGGGCAGCATCCTGCATGATGTCCCGATACATAATAAATGCTAAACTAACATCAGTTTCTTTTGTTCATAAGAGGCAGCAGGGAAAAAAGCCCTGCTTTGGTGAAGGAATTATTTATCCTGTTTTTTTTTCTTATTCTAGTGGCATGTTATCTTAATTTTGAATCATAGCAGAGATAGTTAATAAATTAGGATAAATTAGGTAGATATCCTATGGGTTAGAAACAAACATTATTCATTATCCCATTAACACAGCCATTAAGAAGCCTGTGTTCTCTTGTATTCAACACAGAACAGGTAGGGTTTGTTCTTTATACATGATAAAATAAAAATCCCCGGGGAAACATGGTTCAGGATACAGCTACTAAAAGAGAAAGATGGTTCCTCTTAGATATTTAAAGCATCTTAATTACTTTCACAAGACAAAAGGGAGCATATGCAAGTTTTAAATAAAGATCAATTCAGTAGACTTAAATAGATTCACAAAGATAAATTCAAGGGTGAATATAATGATCCATATGCACTATTTAGGAAGTATTTATCACGTATCTGAATTCAGCAAATTTGTCAGATGTGTATTTACATTCATCCAGCTTTTGCCTTCCAGGGGAATATAAGACACACATACCCAGTCCGAGGTCTAAACTATGTCTCCTCTTCTGGGAGCCTTCAGAATTTATGCTTATTTCTATCAAACCATCTGTAAGTCTGTATTAAAACTGTCTGTGAGTTCCTTGAGGGCAGGAACTGTGTCTTTCATTTTCCCATTCTCAGTACCTAGAGCAGGATGAATGAAAGCAATGTATGGAAAAGTAAACTGCCAAAGCTATGAAAACTCAGCCATGAAAAATACTAGCAATAAAAGAATTCCATGCTGTACCCAGAAAATGAAAACAATCACAAATAAGAAATATAAAACCTATCCATCAAAGAGCCTAGAAATGTTCATATTGTAGTGAAGAATGTGAAAGAAAAAAATCACACGGATGCTCTAGTATCCCTTTTATTATAAATTCTTGAAAATATGAATGACTGTTGCAAAATCAAGAAGGCAACAATTTTCTTTTTAAGCATTTATATATTTTTTAAAAAATCCCTTCTTCCAGAGATAAGGAAAAGAAAAAAGCCAAATTATCTTTTGACCATGGAATCAAATAGATTTCACAAATCCAATAACTTAAGAAAATAAATAATCACGTGAAAAACTTAAAAAAAAATGACTAAAACTTCCACTTTGTTCCTCGTCAACACTACCTATTGAAATCCCGTTTAAAGCTTAATTCTTCACTTTTCACTCTTCAGCAGTAGAGGCAGAGGGCTAAGTAAAAACATTCTCATCATTATGCCCCAGGCAGCCCTTATCACCAGGCCTAAGTAATGAAAAACAGTGGCTGGTGAACTTTCTGCCCGTGTCAAAAGCAAAATAGATTAAATGTGTTAAATCATCAAAGATAAATGAGTCACAATGCCCAGGAAGCAATTAAAAATGTATAACTCAGGGGCTTCCCTGGTGGCGTGGTGGTTGGGAGTCCGCCTGCTGATGCAGGGGACGTGGGTTCGTTCCCAGGTCTGGGAGGGTCCCGCATGCCACGGAGCAGCTGGGCCTGTGGGCCGTGGCCGCTGGGCCTGTGTGTCTGGAGCCTGTGCTCCGCAGCGGGAGAGGCCACAGCAGTGAGAGGCCCGCGTACCACAAAAATAAATAAATAAATAAAAGTAGAACTCAGTTGTGCGTCTATAAACTCTAGAAATAGTCTTTTTGCCCAGCCAAAACTACTGAAAAGGCATTTGAAACAAAAGACCTCCAAGAAGTACTCAGTTTCTCTGCTGGGTGGAGATATAATACAGTAGTTTCCACAGATGATACTTTACAATCTTGAATTTTATTCTTGGAGTGAGATTATGATGATCAGATATGACTCCCTAGGATGTACCATATTCAGACGGGCCACCGTTGTCCCCATGCTTAACAGATACACCCTCCCCATTCATTTTGTGAACCGCGGCTTGCCATTGCCAGGGCATTTCTACTTTCTCTATTTCCTCCCCAAACTTTTTTCTCAGAAAATCATGTCCACAAGTACCTACGAGTGAAACCTGAGATCCCTGGTGGGCAGCGCTGGAGAAAAGTGAATAATGCATAATGAATGTCTCTTTGCAAGAACTCTACTTAGCAGGGAGCTGAAACTATTTTTACTTTATGGCAAAAGCACTCTGAGAGAAATATTCCCAAACCACGTTTCAAAATGTGTGAGAGGCAGCGGAGATCGCCAAGCACTGGGTGAGATTTAACACCACTGCACACTCAGGGAAGGTTGAGGTGTTTTGCTCCAATTGTCCTGAAAAATCTCATTCCGGACGTAAACATGGAACTCTGTGAAGGTGCAAAGTTCCTTCTCCTTCTGGCTTTGTCTAAGGAGTGTTTCAGGGATCCCAATATTTGACCAACGTAAGAAAAAAGAATTCACTAAAATATATGGAATATGTCCTAGGAAGCATTATAGTTTGACAGTAAGAGGAACTGGCTTATGAAGCTCCCAAGCAGATTGGATTTTTACTAGAATAAAAAACTAACAGAAACAGGGCTTCCCTGGTGGCGCAGTGGTTGAGAGTCCGCCTGCCGATGCAGGGGACACGGGTTCGTGCCCCGGTCCGGGAAGATCCCACATGCTGTGGAGCGGCTGGGCCCGTGAGCCATGGCCGCTGAGCCTGCGCGTCCGGAGCCTGTTGCTCTGCAACGGGAGAGGCCTCAACAGTGAGAGGCCCGCGTACCGCAAAAATACAAAACAAACAAACAGAAAAACCTCACAGAAACAGACTCCCAGACATAGAGAACAGACTTGTGCTTGCCAAGAGGCAGGGGGATGGACTGGGAGTTTGGGGTTACTAGATGCAAACTATTACATTTAGAATGAATAAACAACAAGGTCTTATTGCAGAGCACAGGGAACTATATTCAATATTCTGGGATAAACCAGAATGGAAAAGAATATAAAAAAGAATGTATATATGTATAACCGAGTCACTTTGCTGTATAGCAGAAATTAACATGACACTATAAATCAGCTATTCTTGAATTAAAAAAAAAAGTCAGCAGAGAGCTTATGAAAAAACTGACTCTTGAATAGACTTAAAGAGGGTGGGAATATATATTGATCATAAATAGTTATCAGTTTCCATGCTCCAATGAATAGGCCCACAGCCTTCCTTGGAAATCTCCAGAAATTATTCAAACAGAAAGATCACACAAGGCATCAGGACGTTGTGTCAGCAGCAGCTGAAGGCTACCTGGCAATGAATGATGTATGGCTGTTATCCATGTTCTGGTCCTTTTGGTTTTGAAATCTGATGGTCAGGGGCCCAGGACACAACGCTGCAGCCCAGGGCAGGCTGAGCGTGAGATAACCTGTGCTCTCACAAAGCTGTCCCCCTCTGCTGTTTTGGGTCCCTGAGCCAGATCAAGTCTCAGGGCTCTTTCCCAGTGCTTTTGAGTTTGGTGGGTCTGTCGCCAGGGTGATTTACTATTGAAAACCACAGGGTGACAGGGACCCTTCATATTCTGGATCCCTAAGCCACTACAATAACATCATTGACGCCACCTCATTCATGCCACCCCTTTGGAGCACTTTCACATCTGTGATCTCATTTGTTCTCCCAATGAATTGACTAGGGAAGTTGCTCAAGCAATATTAATCCCATTTGACAGCAGACGGTAGACCCAGCACAGCACAGGGTCCAGTCCAGGCTGATGCTATGACACCCTCACAGAATCACAGGACACCAGCTCGAATTCACATACACTCCTAGGGAAAATCAGCTAAAAGTGGGGAGGTATCATATCTTTATATACGCAAGTGTATCGTTTATATTAGAATACTTTGCATTCACTATTATCAATCTGAAATATGCATTGTGTTCAATAATTACTTCTTGGGGACCTGCAATGAGAAAGCACTCTTGCAGGGAGAGATTATGAAGATAAATAAGAACACAGTCTCTGCCTTATGTGAACTTACCATCTGGAAGAGACAACAGATATGTTTACAAATAATGAAGGGGTGGTGGAAGAGAGGAAAAGCTCTCTATGTGGGCTGTGTATGGAAGTAGTCCGTCTAAAACTTCTTAATGCGTCATCAATGCAATGGCGCCTGGGGTGTCCCAGGGAACCCGGTGTTTTAAAGGAATGCCCTTTACTTTTGGAAAATCAAAGTCCCAGAAAAGAAATCTATATTATTGATTTTTCTTTTTCTAAGGCGATTATGGAAGTCTTCCTCAAAAAGTGAGATGTTTTTAAGTGTATCTGGAGTGATGTAGTTGTGTTGTTTTGGAGGGCTGCCCAGAGGATTTCTCAAGGTTCTGCTTGTCCTTAAGACCTGTACTTCTCACAAAAAATGCTATAGAAGAAAAGCTCATAGCCTTACACATCTTTTTTTTTTAATGGGTTTATAGGCTATCAAGGTTATTTACCACTGATTCTCAGCTCCCCCGCCTCCCCTGCCCCTCTAGTCCTGTGTCAATGTGAACAAGGAAATAAGTAGTCCTAGTTGTTTCATAGCCTTCTTAGAACCAAGAGGGTCAAGAGGGATGCTAGCTTCTGGATGACCTGACATCAAGGACAGCAGGGTGGAAGAACTAGGTTTCTTAGCATCTTTACACATCTGAGCAATTCCTAGCACTGCATGGCTTCTGGACTCTTGTTATGTGAGTTATGTGAGTAATACATTTTCTGTAACTTAAAGTTTATTCTTCCCAAACTTCAGTAACTAATTCCACTGAATTAAATAAACAAAAAATTAATTAAATATTTGAATTTTTATTTTTATATTTCATTGAAATATACTGAGATTTCTGACTGTTCATTTTTAGAAATTCTGTGTCAAAATTGAACTAGCCAGGTAAATTCTTATCTAATGGCTGGGTCATCAATTTTAGTTATTCACGTGGCTTTATCATGTGTTCCTTTATGAATAAACTTTCCTACGCATACATGCAGGCACACACATATACACAGTGATGCAGACGTACACACACTCTGTAACTGTGGTTTAGGAAGATGCTCTGGGTGAGGTCCTTAACCTGCCTTTGGATGCTGTAGGTAGGGATTAGGATCAAATTACTTGCATCTGACACCACCACATCATAATAGAACAAAATGCTCTTTGCTGTTCTTTAGACTATAAGTACTGTGGCTACCCAGGGAGAAACCCTGTTCATAATGAAATGACCCCAGATAAATGGAAATCAGAGACTAAAATCAGGGCTGGTAATATCCTCTTTGTTACAGAGCGTAATCAGCAGACCAGGCAGATTATTCAAAATTCCAATTTCTTCCCCCTCTGCTGACAGTACACTTCATCTTGTGCTTTGCCAAACATTTTGAATTGTGACTGAGAATTCTGTGAGGTATTACTGCTTCAGTCTTCTGAAAGTTGCAATTAAGTACGCTCTATGTAGATGTCACCTTGCCACCTTTTTGGAAAGGTATAAGAGAAAAAAATTAGCCTTCAGAGGAAATGAATTCATAGTTAAGACTCTTTCTTCTTCCTTAACCACATTCTGTTGTCTCTTTGTGGCGACAAAGGTCTGTAATCAGAGCCTGGTTCCAGCTTTCTAAAGGCATCAATGAGATGAGCAGGAGTGGGGTGGGAGGGTCGTATCTCCTTTTACACGTATGAAAGGAGGAAAAAAAAAAAAAAGACCACCCTGGAAGTGACTGAAATTGCATCTGAGTGACAGATCTTTTAAATGAATGGATCAGATTCTGACCAGATAGCTCAAATACTAGGAATCGTTCTTTTCCAAAAAGGTACAGGTGTTGTTATATTTATGACTTTCTTCCCAAAGACAAACTTTCTACCATCTCAGCAGCTAAATGAGGGCTGGGGACTTTCTGGAGCTTTTGGTTAGACAATGCTAATGGCCTCTGGCAGCAGGGATTCAGAGAGAAGGCATAGGTATAGCCTTAAAATGGATTTGTTCTTTTAGCAGTCTCTTGTGGGTCTGACCAAACACCTAAAGGGTCAATTGGCATTCTTTATTTTCTATTACTTAACAATTCTGCCTCCACATGCCATTCTTCTACTCCATTTCACTCTTTTGCAGTGTAATTGGGTTCTACTGAATCAATGGGAATCGTTTTCATGGTTATCTGAACGCAGTCTCGTGGCCTGTGGGTGAGGAGATTACAGTGTGCTCTGTGGAGGGTGAACATCTGGGCCTGGGGAGCATCCTGCAAGGCTGGGGTCATAAAAGTCATTATCTTGTTCATTTCAAAAAGCTGGTGGGCTGGGGGCACCTCAGCTCAGGCTCTCTGCTGGTGTTTCTTAAATGGCAGCTCCAGATGGAGATGTGAAATGTCTGTCAGTGCAAACAAGTCGGCTGCCAAGAGTGGGACTTCTTCATGATCTGGAAGAATAACTCGGTTCCCAATCACGGCACTGTGCAGAAGCTCAAGGAGGATCACACTATACCTTCAAAGAGCCATCTCCAAGACGGTGGAGAGCAAGAGAAAAACAATACTTCGGGATCACAGAGGTTTGTGTTCAATTCCAGTTTTTCCACTGCTTCCGAGCTGATCCAACCTTTTGGAAGTTATTTAAATTATGCCTCAAATGCCCACGTCTGTTATATGGGAATAGTGATAGCTACCTCATAGAGATCTAGAATTAAATGAAATGTTCTGTTAGTTATTCAGAAAACATGTTTAGAGCACCAACTACCTGCCCTGGGAATAAAAAGATAATATATCCTCCACCTCTGTCTTCCAAGAGCTTTCTTTTCCCCCATTGCAAAATGATTACCACTATAGCTGACCACCCCCATTGCATCACATAATTACCATTTCTTTCTTGTGGTGAGAACATTTAAGATTCACCCTCTCAGCAACTTTCAAGTATATAACACAGTATTTCCCAAAAAAGGTATACAAATGTCCAACAGGTACAGGAAAAGGTGCTCACTAATCATCAGAATCAAAACCACAATGAGCTATCACCATATACTTGTTAGAATGGCTACCATCAAAAGGACAAGAGATAAAAATTGTTGGTGACGATGTGGAGAAAAGGGAATCTTTGTGCACTGTTGGTGGGGATGTAAAGTGTTATGACCAAGAGCTTTGAGTCTAGTAGTGTACATAAGTGTCCAAAACAGTACCTTGCATGTAGCTGATGTTTAATAAATACGTTTGCTTTTTACTAAATTATTTTCTTTTAAAATGTAAAAAAACTTATTTTAAAATTTTTATTATTTTTATAATTTTCCTTTAAAATTGTTAGCATGCTCATGAAAGCAGAGCAGTAACTACTATTATTAATTTCTTTTTTTTAACATCTTTATTGGAGTATAATTGCTTTACAATGGTGTGTTAGTTCCTGCTTTATAACAAAGTGAATCAGTTATACATATACATATGTTCCCATATCTCTTCCCTCTTGCGTCTCCCTCCCTCCCACCCTCCCTATCCCACCTCTCTAGGTGGTCACAAAGCACCGAGCTGATCTCCCTGTGCTATGCAGCTGCTTCCCACTAGCTATCTATTTTACGTTTGGTAGTGTATATATGTCCATGCCACTCTCTCACTTTGTCACAGTTTACCCTTCTCCCTCCCATATCCTCAAGTCCATTCTCTAGTAGGTCTGTGTCTTTATTCCTGTCTTGCCTGTAAGTTCTTCATGACCATTTTTTTTTTTTTTTAGATTCCATATATATGTGTTAGCATACGGTATTTGTTTTTCTCTTTCTGACTTACTTCACTCTGCATGACAGACTCTAGGTCCATCCACCCCACTACAAATAACTCAATTTCGTTTTTTTTTATGGCTGAGTAATATTCTATTGTATATATGTGCCACATCTTCTTTAACCATTCATCTGTTGATGGATAGGTTGCTTCCATGTCCTGGCTATTGTAAATAGAGCTGCAATGAACATTGTGGTACATGACTCTTTTTGAATTATGGTTTTCTCAGGGTATATGCCCAGTAGTGGGATTGCTGGGTCGTATGGTAGTTCTATTTTTAGTTTTCTAAGGAACCTCCATACTGTTCTCCATAGTGGCTGTATCAATTTACATTCCCACCAACAGTGCAAGAGGGTTCCCTTTTCTCCACACCCTCTCCAGATTTTATTGTTTGTAGATTTCTTGATGATGGCCATTCTGACCAGTGTGAGATGATATCTCATTGTAGTTCTGCTTTGCAGTTCTCTAATGATTAATGATGTTGAGCATTCTTACATGTGTTTGTTGGCAATCTGTACATCTTTTTTGGAGAAATGTCTATTTAGGTCTTCTGCCCATTTTTGGATTGGGTTGTTTGTTTCTTTGTTATGGAGCTGCATGAGCTGCTTGTATATTTTGGAGATTAATCCTTTGTCAGTTGCTTCATTTGCAAATATTTTCTCCCATTCTGAGGGCTGTCTTTTCATCTTGTTTATGGTTTCCTTTGCTGTGCAAAAGCTTCTAAGTTTCATTAGGTCCCATTTGTTTATTTTTGTTTTTATTTCCATTTCTCTAGGAGGTGGGTCAAAAAGGATCTTCTTGTGATTTATGTCATGGAGTGTTCTGCCTATGTTTTTCTCTAAGAGTTTTATATAGTGTCTGGCTTTACATTTAAGTCTTTAACCCATTGTGAGTTTATTTTTGTGTGTGGTGTTAGGGAGTGTTCTAATTTCATTCTTTTACATGTACCTGTCCAGTTTTCCCAGCACCACTTATTGAAGAGGCTATCTTTCCTCCACTGTATATTCTTGCCTCCTTTATCAAAGATAAGGTGACCATATGTGGGTGGGTTTATCTCTGAGCTTTCTATCCTGTTCCATTGATCTATATTTCTGTTCTTGTGCCAGTACCATACTGTCTTGATTACTGCAGCTTTGTAGTATAGTCTGAAGTCAGGGAGCCTGATTCCTCCAGCTCCATTTTTTGTTCTCAAGATGGCTTTGGCTATTTGGGGTCTTTTGTGTTTCCATACAAATTGTGAAATTTTTTGTTCTAGTTCTGTGAAAAATGCCAGTAGTAGTTTGATAAGGATTGCATTGAATCTGTAGATTGCTTTGGATAGTAGAGTCATTTTCACAATTTTGATTCTTCCAATCCAAGAACATGGTATATCTCTCCATCTATTTGTATCATCTTTAATTTCTTTCATCAGTGTCTTATAGTGTTCTGCATACAAGTCTTTTGTCTCCTTAGGTAGGTTTATTCCTAGATATTTTATTTTATTTTTTTTGCAGTTGTAAATGGGAACGTTTTCTTAATTTCACTTTCAGATTTTTCATCATTAATGTAGAGGAATGCTAGAGATTTCTGTGCATTAATTTTGTATCCTGCTACTTTACCATATCATTAATTTCTATTTGCTTGTCTATCTACCTACGTCCATCCATTCATCCTTCTAATCATTCATTCATGTACAGTCTGTGTCCATCAGTTTAAAACACACACACATCTGGAATGAACAAAGGATTTAGTGTTCAGTGGACTTCTGGGGTGCCTGAAAATTTGAGGGCAAAAGCTGTATAAATAATGACTTTCATGACACTAGCTTCATGGAGTGGTCTTAAGCAAATGACTTTGCCCTAAGATAGTGAAATCTTCTTCCAGGAAAGACCCCTGTGTGAACTGTGATGATTACTCTCTCTGAACTGCAATTCAGTTTTACAATCATGAAAATGGCTATGATTAGCCCCCTAGTGACCTGAAAGTGTTAATGCTACTTCCCAAGGTGTCAAGCAAACAGTCAAGGAGAAGAGAATTGGTGCCGGAAAAATCAAGCTCATCATTCAGCACAAGGTGGGGTCAGATCTGCATGCTCCAAGTCAGACACGACCTGCCCGGGCTCTACTGAGAGTTCCATATGGTGGCTTTTGAGAACCCTTGCCTGTTCGATCAGCCACCAAGTTCCTTTAATTCTACCAGCCAAATCTATTAAATCCATCTTCTCTTCTCGATCCCTACCTTAGTTCAGATCGTATCCATTCCCCTCCAGACCGGGGCAATAGCCTCCTGACTTGTCTGTTTTATCCTGGTCCTGTTCCAACCATAACCCTCCTCCCTGTTGCAGGCTCCTGGATCATTTTGTACAGCAAACCTGATCATTTGCTTGACAGCATTTTCAGCACAACCTCCCAACACATCTGCATACCAT
The DNA here is from genome assembly GCF_039906515.1 of Pseudorca crassidens. Lineage (NCBI taxonomy): Eukaryota > Metazoa > Chordata > Mammalia > Artiodactyla > Delphinidae > Pseudorca > Pseudorca crassidens. The sequence continues at coordinate 69,534,644 of NC_090304.1, read as the reverse complement.
GCCCACTCTTCCTCTCTCTGTATGTGTACACACACCTCATTCCTTCTTTCTGGAAATAAACATACCTTATTCTTCTTCTTCTCACCTATCTGGCAAAGATTTCTTTTTTCATTTTTGAGCACTTATAGTGGTCCAAGGAAACAAGTGCATTGCTTTTTTTAAAAAAAAAAAGTAATAGACTTTTTTTTTTTTAGAGAAGTGTTAGGTCTGCAGAAAAGTACAGTTTTCACATGAGGTCTGCAGAAAAGTACAGTTTTCACATGCCCCCTCTTCCCAGTTTCCCCTATTGTTTTTTGGGGTTTTTTTGCGGTACGTGGGCCTCTCACTGTTGTGGCCTCTCCCGTTGCGGAGCACAGGCTCCGGACGCGCAGGCTCAGCGGCCACGGCTCACAGGCCTAGCCGCTCCGCGGCATGTGGGACCTTCCCGGACCGGGGCACGAACCCGTGTCCCCTGCATCGGCAGGCGGACTCTCAACCACTGCACCACCAGGGAAGCCTGGCTTCAGTAAATCTTATCCCCTACCTGCCTTCTTTTCATTTAGGTCTTAACTCAAATAGGATCTCCTCAGAGAGGTCATCTGCTGACTATATTTGCTAAAGCAACTCCCCCGCTCACACAACTATATTATTTTACTGGTTAATATATTTCTTGTCCATTTCATCCCACTTCAACACCAGCTAAATGAGGATAGGCACTGTAACTCTCTCATCTCTGCTTTATCCTCAGTACCTGAACAGTGCCTGGCACAGACTAGATGCTCAATATATACATTTGGTGACAGCTGACATTATCTCATTTAACTGCAAATGTGCCTTAGCCTTTAGAGTTCAATTCAAATGATTGATTTTTCTACCCTACTTCCCTGATCAAGGAGACCTCTTCTTCCTCTAGAGCTTTACAGCCTTTGGTACAGACCTGTATTTGAGCCCTTATCCACGTTCACTGTGATTGTTCCCTTGAATTGCCCCAAGAAGAATTTGCTGTGTCCCCAGTATTTGACCCACTGCCCAATACATATTAGGCACTCAAATATGTGGGATTCTTACTGACATCACCGACACCACACTGAACTTCAGTTTGCTTCTTTATCCCCACCAGAGATTTTTTTTTTTTTTTTCCAGAAGAAGGAGGTAGAGTCCCATACACAGGATCTGGTTATTAAGAACTCTCACCATAATTAAAGTAGTGATGTTCCCCTATGTATTAAAACATCAGACACTCAGAGAGTGTTTCGGAGTCTGGAAAATTTAATGCAGCTTCCAAAAGTGCCAATTTATCACAAGGGAGTTACTGAGGACCCTGAACATGCTGTCTTATTAAGGAGAAGCACTTATTAACCAGATGCTTTCCAGCAAAGAAAAGTATACTTATAAGTGCCTCTCTGTTAATAAAATGTCAGACTGAAGCAACTAATTAACACTAGAAAACTTATTTAAAAAAACGGAAATAAAGAACGTGAAGAATCATTTCTTACTCTTGAACAATCATCTATGTTTTGATGATCCCCAGATCTGTACCTCCGGCTTCAATTTTTTGTTTCTCCCACATACACCCAAGGTCCAAATGGGAAGTTTCGCTTTCTTGACTCCCTTGCATCTAAAACATAATGTGCCAAACTCAACTCACTATTCTCTCTCTCAAAACACATCTGCCTATTTCATCCTGGAACCACCATGCCCTCATCTATCTCAGCTTATAGACTTAATAGGCTCTCCCCTCTCCTTTTCATACTGTTGGTTCTTCTTTCCTGAAGACTTCTATCCATCTCTTCATTTCTGTTTCTGTTGCTCTCCCCAACACCTGGTCTGTAGTTTCATAACTAAATAACAATTACATATCCGGTATCAAGCCCCAAGTCTCTTCCTCATCTAGGACACTGTATACATGGTGCTAAAGCACCATGTTTGGTATATCACTTTGCAGATAAGAGACCACCATGACGACCAAATTCCATTACAGTCTTGCCTCATCATACTTATTCAAATTGGTTTCTTGAACTTTCAAACATGAGCCTTGGGCTAGTAACCCCAGAATATGCAAAGTTTACTTGAGTCTTCATCCCAAGCCCTTCCAGAACACAAGACTATTTTAGTCATCCATTATATGGTTACCAAGCACTCTATGTCTCCCAGTTGTATCCAAACTCTCTAGTAAGACCCCCAAAGCCTGTTGACATCCAGCTTCGCTCCTCAATCTTTGCTACTCTGGTGTTCCCACCGTTCCTGTCCCTTTCCTCTCTCTCTGTCTCCTGTCTCCCCTAGATTTCAGTCAGCTACCTACCCCTCAACAAACCTGCCATCTTTATGTCTGGAACACCCTGTTCAGTTTCTTCCTGGGATGAACTTCAACTGTTTTTAACATCGAATTCAGTGGTTTTCCCTCAGGAAGCTGTCCTTTGTCACTTTCCCAGCAAACCTGCTCTGTGATTGCTTGCACGGCACTTATCAAACTATCCTAGAAGGTTTGTTTACTGTCCATTTTTTCCTCACCAAATCATGGCCTCTTTGAGGGAAGAAACAATATCTTACTGATCTTTGTAATCTCTAGAAACATAGAAGGCACTCAAAATATGCTTATTGAGTGAGTGAGTGATGGAAAAAAGAATACCTGTCCAAATCTCATCCTATTTTCAGGAGTGTAGATTGGGCCAATTCACTTTCACAGGCTTCTCTATGGTTCAATTCTATTTTGATCTTTCTATGCATGGATTCCTATAGCATCCAGCCATTCTCTGTATTATAATTAAATTCTACATTGCCATATTGTCTTGCTCTCTCATTCCTGAAAGATAGGTCTCTTATGCCTTTCTGGCAATGCTGTGAGCACCTAGCATAAGAAATAATTAGTAAATTGATGAATGAATTAACTGGGTGAAAAATAGATCCCCAGATGGCAAAAATAAAACCAATAGAAAAAGTAAAACTGAAGTTAGAAGGCAGAGTCATTCTGCGGAAGTTGATGGGAAACCACAGGCAACTGAAATTTATGATCTATAACTTGAATACGAAACTCTAAATACAATTAACAAACATTTATTACGCGGTTTTTATGTGCTGCCATTACCCTAGATACTGGCATTATGCCATAATTTAATTTAATGAACTGACCAAAAAAAAAATCACCCTGAAATTATAACAAAAAAACCCCAAACCTATTCTATTAGAGATACAAAGAGAGAACACAGATGAAGGAGCAACCAACTGTACTCTCGAGGGTCTTCTTACTGTCCTGAATTCTTTTTCCCCCCCAAAATGAATCTAAGGTCTCATAGAAATTCTTAAGCCACCAGAGAGCAAAACACTTTCATTACCTTAGATTTGAGATGATATGGGAACCATTTGCTATGCAAAAGTTACAGAGAAGAAGTAAGAGTGAATCTGGATCTCTTAAATGATGCTGGACCCTCTGTTTTAAATGCATGTTTTGTAAAGCCTGCATCTCTGTGCCTTTCAGTGGGAAAAGAGCTGGGAACTCCTGTGAGATGGAGCTGAAAGATGGGTGCTGTTGTTCTATCCCAGTATTTTTTTTTTTTTGGGCGGTACGCAGGCCTCTCACTGCTGTGGCCTCTCCCGTTGCGGAGCACAGGCTCCGGACGCGCAGGCTCAGCGGCCATGGCTCACGGGCTCAGCCGCTCCACGGCATGTGGGATCTTCTCGGACCGGGGCACGTACCCGTGTCCCCTGCATCGGCAGGCGGATTCTCAACCACTGCGCCACCAGGGAAGCCCCCCAGTATTTCTTAACATGTGCAGTATTGATATTTGGGGCCGTACAGTTCTTTGCTGTGAGGGCTACCCTGTGCACTTGGGGTGTTTAGCAGCGTCCCTGGCCTCAACCCACTAGATGTCGCCTTCCCTTGTGACCACCACCAAAAAAAAAAAAAAAAAAAAAAAAAGTCTCCAAACATTACTAAATGTCTCCTGGGGGCAAAATTGTGCCTTGTTGAGAACGAGTGATCTATGTTGTGCTTTGGAAGAACTTCTGGGTTTGAGAACTGAAAAGCAAACCAACAGTTGGTTTCTTTATATGCATTTCCGTATGCACTAAAAACATTTTTCCTCTCTTAATGACTTTTACTATGAGTTTTCTTTTATGACATAGCTATTTACATATTATATATGGATAGGTATGTCTTAGTCACATTGTACATACAGTTTCATCTATGGTCTTTCATTTATCTTTGTTAAGAAACTCTAAATATTCAAGATCTCTCTTAATAATAAGGATAACCTGTCTTCTAGGATTAGTTACAAACCTAGTGATCTCAAATCTAGTCTCTGACAATCCTTAAAGTTCTAAATAAAGACTTCCCAGGAATATAAGTTCTAAAACACTACAACAGCGTAAAAATACTCCCTAGCAAGTGTCAGAGACCCAAAGGCCACATCTAATGAATTTTAGGTGTTCAACACTGCTGTGTAGAGGCCCAGGAATGCTGTGACCAGCCAATATGTTCTCTCGAAGGCTGAGAACTCTGAGAAGGGCAGAAGGTGACAGAGAATTATAAGAATAAAAAATGAAGAAAAGGAAAGGGAAGCGGTGAGATCAGCCCCAGTGAAGGCAATGGGAAGCAGTTATAGAACAGCATGCAGCAGGCAGAGGGAAGCCAGGAGCTTACAGGTGAGTGAGACAAAATACAGAAACATGTAGGAAGTTTAGGATGTCACCTTAAGGACAAAGATCATCTTTAGGGCATGGGAGGAAACAGAAAGGGCCCCTACACAAGAGGAACATGAGAGACTTTAAAGAAAGCCAGCCCCTGCTCCTCTGTCAATGCCCACTTGGCCCTCGGTCTGCACCTGCTCCGGCAGCCCCACTGCATCACCCATGACAACAGATGTGGTGATGCTCAACTCTACTCCCGTAGTCTGTTTCGGCAGGCAGACACTGCATTTTCTATTTTTATTCATTTAAAAATAAAAAGCTCTGGCTAACAGGTCCTCCTCTCAGACTCGCTCATTTCACACCATGCTTTTATTTTTTTTAAAGCTCTTATTACAACTCAAGCTAAATAACTATTTGTGTAACTTTTATTTAATGTGTGTCTTCCCTGTTACAGATGGTAACTCCCATGAGTTCAGGGGCAACATCTGTCTGAGTCACCTCTGTACACCTACTTTCCTAGCCCATAACTTGTGGCACTTGATATTTATTTTAAAAGAATAAGTCTTTGGGGCTTCCCTGGTGGCGCAGTGGTTGAGAGCCCGCCTGCCGATGCAGGGGACATGGTTTCGTGCCCCGGTCCGGAAAGATCCCACATGCCGCGGAGCGGCTGGGGCTGTGAGCCATGGCCGCTGAGCCTGCGCGTCCGGAGCCTGTGCTCCGCAACGGGAGAGGCCACAGCAGTGAAAGGACCGTGAACCGCAAAAAAAAAAAAAAAAAAAAAAAAAAAAGAATAAGTCTTTGATTATCTACTTTGTTCCCTGAGGGCACCAGATATCAGAAGAAAACCAAATTGCTAAAAGTCGATAGGCTGAAATAAACAATATACAGAATGACAAGTTTGCCAAAGCCAATTTGGCAAAAATCAATGTGCTAAATTTACCAAAACATCTTATTTCTTGTAACTGTTTACAAAGTTAATGAAAATTCATATTACATTGAGTGGTTCTAATAGCTTTTGACGATTTTAAGGAAACATTAGATGACTGTTTTTTCATTTTATTTTAAGAGCAGCATTTTACTGAATGTTCATTTTATTGAGAGAGTTAAGAATCAGAGTGATTTAGATTTCTACTGAATAGATTTAATATTAAGATAAATTTAATAGTTTCTCAATCTTTTGAGTAGTCCCATCCTATTTCCTTTCTACTGCTTTGGACAGTTCTCATTTTTCATGTTAAATCTGCCTGCCCACTGCTACCATGGTGACATATCCCATTTCTCAGATATCCCAGTGGCTACATAATAACAAACAGGCTTATCATTTGAGACGGAAAGGCTTTAGACATTCCAGATTTCTTTAGTTGTTTTTGAATGTCATTTTCTGTTATGCTAGAGTTTGACCTTTTTCATACTTTCAACCAGAATGACTTATCAGCCTTAATTTGGTGTTTTTGGCAACTTGTTAAATTTTATCATATCAAGCGTGAAAGGGTAGTTTGGGGGCATCTATCTTCCATCCTTTGCCATTAAAAATATTTCAAATTTTATCATTTAATCATTCTTTGACCAATGACACAAAGGGTCTTTCAACTTAAGATTTGTATTCTTTTGTTTTAATTAATTTATTTATTTTTGGCTGTGTTGGGTCTTCGTTGCTGCGCGCGGGCTTTCTCTAGTTGCAGTGAGCGGCGGCTACTCTTCGTTGTGGTGGCTTCTCTCTTGTTGTGGAGCACAGGCTATAGGCACGTGGGCTTCAGTAGTTGTGGCACGTGGGCTCAGTAGTTGTGGCACATGGGCTTAGTTGCTCCACGGCATGTGGGGTCTTCCCGGACTGGGGATCAAACCCGTGTCCCCTGCATTGGAAGGCGAATTCTTAACCACTGTGCCACCAGGGAAGTCCCTTAAGATTTGTATTCTAACAATGAGTAACCATACTCACCATATCTTATTGATATGGTTGTTCTGGGTCTTTCCTCAGCAAATTCATGTTTATGATGAATATATAGGAAACTAGTGTCATCCTGAAATTGTAGTTGTTGGCAATAAAATATATTTTTTCTAAAGATCACACATATTGACAAGAAAATTAAACTATCCGTGATCCTTAGTTTTTGAGAAATTAGATCTTTTTAAAGTGCTGGATATAGAAAAGAAAAACTTGAACTTTGTAGAAACTGTCAAAGCTGTTAAAGCAATTCAACCCAATGTGAAGTTCTGTAAACTTTATAGTTGGTATTTTAATACATTTGATGAAGTGGCTTAAAGCTCTAGACAAGAGAGGTTTTTTTGTAATTGATTAATTATAAGTTTTAAAAATTAAACAATCTTTAAAATTGAAAAAATAAATGGTCTACTTGCAGAGAGATAATGGAGAGAAGTAAAATCTCTCCAGTGTGGCACGCCGACAAGGTTTTTGCCACTATTCCACTCTTGACTCGATAGACAGAAATGTCGAAAAAGAGCCTCTATATAACGGTAAACCTGAGGATTATAGCAAAGAAAAAGGATCTTGCTTTGAAGAAAAGAATAAAAGCTCTTTATAATCCTAAATTAACATGCTATTAAGAAATTTGCCTAGTACTTTTATTAGAAAAATCTCAACTGTATCTGAGGCAACAGATTATAGAAAGAAAAATTTTAAATACCATTTAAGACGCTAGATTTCTCTATCTATAGAATGAGCTTTTAAAAGGTCTAAAGGAAGAAGGTCTTTTTTTTTCTCTTCTTCTTCTATCAGGTATCTTGGAAGCAGGCATTTAATATGATACCATCACTTGGGGAGCTGTGTTTATAGAAAATGAATGCCTAGGGATAGGAAATCAAACTGAACACTCCACTTTGATTAGGTAGCTGGGCGATGGATTTTTCTCCTTGAGACCCAAGCTTGAACCTGAAGAGGATTTTCAAAGTTGGATTGTAAAATTTTTAAAGACTATGCACAAAGGTCTTTGGTTCTCTTAACTAATGTCAAATGCTGTGGAGCTGAGTGGCTTTTCTGACTCGACCCCGGCCGTCTGCTTTTCACCTATAAGGTGAGTGCCCCTCTCTTAGGGACAACTGGCAGTAAGATGATGATGTCACAGATTTAACAAGGTTGTGAGATCATATTTGGCAAATTCTGACTAGTTGCTATTGATTTTCCTTTTGATGAGTAGCTTAAACAAGATTGTGGATATTATCTATTTCTTTTCTAACATTAGTCAATAGGATATAGAGTGTTATTTCCCACTCTTGTCTTGATGTGTTTCTTGTTGTTTTCATGTGAATGCTTTGGTCTACTCCTGAACTTTTCCCATTGCTGTGAGAGAAGTTCTAGCTGGTAAGTAACCAGAATCAGAACAAAAATTAAAATGAAGTTGATTCTCAATTAGACAATGTGTACTAATTACAGCATCATTTTAATCCCATCCTGGGTTCTCCCTGCTCCTCTAGCTTTGGGCTTCTATTTAATGCTATTCACTTTAGGAACACAAAGAAATATGTATGCTAGGTAAATCTGTGGCAAAACTCAAAAGCAAAATTTGAAAAATTTTAGCCATAGCTGCTGTTATCCCTGCCACTTTCAATGGGGTGATTAATATAAAATCAAATACACGTGTAAATATTATGACTGTACATTTAACAACACCCAGGGCCAAATTATCTTCATCATGAAACTTACTTTATTGAAAATGTAAGGGGTAAACTGAATAGCACCAGTTAGATTCAGCTAGATTGTTTGTCATGGTGGATTGTAAAACTGGCCACAAAATTTTGTGGCTCCTCATAGCGAGAGGTGAATTCTATTTCCCTATGTTTTGAATCTGGGCTGCTTGGTGTTCTGGACTGAATGTTTGTCTCCCATCCCCCACCCCACTGTGACGGCATTAGGAGGTGAGGCCTTTGGGAGGTCATTAGGTCATGAGAGTGGAGTCCTCACGAGTGGATTAGTGCCCTTATAAGAAGAGCCCAGAAAGCTAGCTTGCTCTGTTTTCTTCATGTGAGGGTACAACATGAAGTTGTCAGTCTGCAACCTGGAAGATGGCTCTCACCAGCCCCTGTCCATGCCATGCTGGCACCCTGATCATGGACGATATAAACAGTCTATGGCAATTTTTTATAGCAGCTCAAACTGAGTAAAGCATTTGGTGACTTGCTTTGACCAATAAAATGTAGTGGGACTGACCCCCTGTGCAAGTTCCAATCCTAAGTCTGAAGCTAGAGGATGAGTGGCCACATGGAGGAAAAGTGAGCACCTTGGATGCCAGCCTGCCAACTGCCAGACAGGTGAGTGAGTCTGTCCCAGATCAACTGGCCTTCATGTCAACTGAATACAATCTCTTGAAAAAGCGGAGATCAGCCAAACCAGCCCAGATAAGAACAACCTAGCAACCAACAGCATTGTGAGCTAAATAGAATGATGGTTGTTTTAAGTCACTAACTTTTGTTACATGGCAATAGGTAACTGATGCAGATGTTTCATCTTTTATACTTTTGACTCTATGGGAGCAGGCCCATCACAGTGGGACTCAATAAACACCTGCCAATTGGCACAAGCATCAAGGATGCAGCATTTGTATCTCTTAAGATGCAGCCATGGCCACAGATAAGACACAACTTTTAGGAAATTTCCTAGGAAGTTGATGTTTTCACCTTTAATGTTGCAGTTACTCCGTTTCAACTGAAGTTTTTTAGGATCACTGATGCCTTTATAAGTACATGTAAATTAAATCATTATTTCATTCCTGCATCAGGACATAGCTTTAAAAAAAATCAGCTTTATCAAGATATACTCTACATACCATAAAGTTCCCCTGTTTAAAGTGTGCAATTAAATGGGTTTTAGTATATTTACAGAGTCATGCAGTCATCACCAAAATCTAATTTTAGAACATTTCATCACCTCAAAAGGCACACAGCTTTTTGCTTCATATTTTCTAATACCGATAGCTAATAAGGACCTTTAACATTCCATTTAATTTTTGATAACATATTTCCTGCATCAGCCCAATTATCCTATATTGAAACACATGCAGTGTGCCTTGTTACTAAATACCATGCTATGGCATTTAGAATCCTGGACCATCACACAGAAATCCGAAGAGCAAAACAACCACTGAGTTCAAATGTTATTTGCATTAAAGGAGCTTATTTAGCAGATTTTGAATTTGAAGTCCCATGGTAGTTTAGTAATTTATTTTTAATGCAGAAATATTAAGCAAATTTAGATGGCTATTAAGACGCTTCAAATTGCTATTAACAAGATGAAGAAGAGTTAAGTTCCAGAAGCTGGAGTGTGGAATCTAGAAATGGGAATGTGGAATAGAGTTGAGATATGTTGCACACTTCCAGAAGTGTTAGAAAGCATGTCGGCCACTCCATCATCCAGTGTGCAATACTGTCCAATTAAGGGTGTTCCTTCACCAAATATTTCACAGTTCAGTATTTCAAGACACGTTTTTAATGAAAACATATCTCTATTTGTATGGTTAAAAAACAAAATGGCAGGGAAATAGATTCATTTTATAGAAACTAACACCATAGCTCAGCTTAGGTGTACCTATCTATTTCCTAAAGAAAGGTTAACAAGATTACATTTTTAAAGCATTTTAAATTATAGATTAAAACAGCTATACTGGCAATGACTTCTTGATTCATTTGCAGTTTATCAAGCTCTAGGTAAAAGAAGATAATCAACCCCAGAGTTTCAAAGATATTAAAGTGCTCCTGAAGATCAATTAGTAATTATTCCACAACAGGTTTTAGTGCCTAAGAGTTAGATGCTATGATAAGCAGGGGGAGGATACAGATGACAATCAACCTCTTATTCTACTTAAGAGACATCCCCTGGGATCGCTCTGTAAAGTAGATGGATTTCAAATTCTAGATCCCTGTATTCTACACGTTCTGGTCATAACTAAGAACATTAATTAAGCCCCGATGGCATGGAAAACATCTCAAGGGAGAGTCATGCAACAAACATTTATCAACCACTTCAAATGTGCTATGGGAGACACAAGGTGAAAAACAATCTGTCCCCCATGAGTAACCTGAAGGCATGACTCTCAGCTTTTCCCCCAGGGTCAGGTTTCCCTTAAACAGAGGAAGGACAACGGAAAGTAAAGTCTTCCTTGGACTTTTCTGTGTGTCTCAGGAGGAAGCATCCACTTATTAATTACTAATACCAAACTTACTTCCAAATAAGGTTTGAGAACACTTAATAGGAAAAGCGTGTGTATACGTTTAATCATTAAAATTAGGTATATATGTAACATATGATCCAGCAATCCCACTCCTGGGCATATATCCAGAAAAGACAGAAGCTCTAATTCAAAAAGATACATGCACCCCAATGTTCATTGCAGCACTATTTACCATAGTCAAGATATGGAAGCAACCTAAGTGTCCTTTGACAGATGAATGGATAAAGAAGATGTGGAATATATATATATATATATATATATTTATTTATTTATATATTTATATATTTATATAAATAAAATGGAATATTATTTAGCCATACAGAAGAGTGAAATAGTGCCATTTGCAGCAACGTGGATGGGCCTAGAGATTATCATACTGAGTGAAGTAAGTCAGAGAGAGAAAGACAAGTATCATATGATATCACTTATATGCAGAGTCTAAAAAAATGATACAAATGAACTCATTTACAAAACAGAAACAGACTCACGGATGTAGAAAACAAACTTCCAGTTACCAGAGGGGAAAGGAGGGGGAGGGATAAATTAGGAGTTTGGGATACATACTACTATATATAAAATAAACCATAAGGGCTTACTGTACAGCACAGGGAACTATATTTAGTATTTTGTAATAAACTATAATGGAAAAGAATCTGAAAAAGAATATATGTGTGTGTGTGTGTATATATATATATATATATATATATATATATATATATATAGGAATCACTTTGCTGTATACCTGAAACACAATATTGTAAATCAACTATACTTCAATTAAAAGTGCTTTAATGAAAAATTAAAAAAATAAATTATATATACATATTTAAAAGAAAGGTAAAAAGAAAAGGGTTGGGGGATAATAATATGAAAAAACCTAGGATAAGGGAAGCTACTACTATTTAGCACAACAGTTCATTCCATAAAAGAGGGCTGAACTCTTCATCTCAGAGAGGAGGAAATGCCCCTTAGCCCCACCTCTAAACTCTGAGCTCCTGCTGCAAGGGTCCTTCCTAGGAAACAGTGAATAACATAGATAACAGTATTCTGAGTGGCACTTTTAAAAAATATTCAGAGATAGCTGGATATGGCTCTGTAGCATAAGAACTTCAATAAAAATCAAGAAAATAATGCTGTAAAAATATTTCCATGAGAAGCCAGAGTAAACCAATCCAGGTAGACGGTGTTCTGGCAATCTGACTTGATACAAGGATATAGTTCAAGGCATAGAGCACCGAAGGCTGACATTCCTCAGCCATTCCTTTGGGGGCATCAACTTACAGGAGATGCAGAGCAGGTCACTCAAACTTAAGATCATTAGAATTACCTGCAGTGCAACTGCTCCCTGATGGGACTCTAAGCATCAGGACTGGATACAGAGAAACTAATGTTCACTAGTAGAAGTTCATTCATATACACGTATTTACTGAGCACCTACTATGTACCAGCACTAATCTGAGATTCAGGCGAGAACATACAGACTTGGTCCCAGCCATTACTGAGCTTACAATCCATAGAGGGCAGAGAAGGTAGAGAAATAAAATAATATACACATAACTTTGTTTAAAAGATAATTTCAGGTGCTCAGTGCTATGAAGACCCTTGCAATAAAGAGTAACAAAGAGTCTGACTCCATTTTTCAGTTTGCTGATGGCTTTCAGGCCTCACCACGTTCTCTTCCGCTTACACTCCACATCTGGGCAAGCTGATAAGAAAGCTCAGGTGCACCTTTGGTGTCAGCAAGAAATTCAAGCCATGTCAGCCCCAGCTCAAGGGCAGGAACCCTCACCCCAGCCTCACCCCAACCGCCATATATATAACCCCAAGCCCATCTCCCTTCCCTGCTTTCTCAAGCAATTTTTGGACCAGCTTAGGCGTTCACCCTGCTCACCCCAGAAAGCACATTACTCCAATAATAGACCCTTTCATACCCTCCTGGTGAATGTGTGGCAACATGAGTCTTGACATTTGAACCAGAGTTTGGATGGAGGGGCCATATTGCCTCTGAGAAGTGATCACATCACAAAACAGGGCAAAGTCTCAGGATTACATGCACTATAAGAAAAGCAGCAAGGTCTCTTGGGGCTAGGCTCAGAAACTGAACAATGTCACTTTTGCTGAATGCTATTGGTCATAGCAAGTCACCAAGCCAGGTCTTCCCCTCTTGATAGGAGGAGCTGCGAACATGTGTGGCCATTTTTACAATCCACCACGACCATCTAGCTGAGTGCAGTTGGGCAACACCCAGTGTACCCATTTCGTGGTAATGTGAGTAAAAGTCTTTTGAAGAATATCACGACGGATAATTTTGTCCTGATGAAGGGCTTCTCCACTCTGCAAGAGGTCGGGGCTGGGGTTCCAGGGGGCCAAGTCTTATCACCTTATATCCCTGTGAAGCTGAGTATAAAACCTGCATATCCTAGGCACTGAAGAAATTATTATAGACGTGAACTAAAGTGCATTTTAAGCTAAGCACAATGTCATAGCTAAAGCATAGGAGTAAAAGGGAAACATGTCTGTCATGAAACATTTTGAAAAATTTTCCATATATGTCCATACATCATCTCAAACATCATTCACATTTTTCAGTCATTTTGAACTCAGCAGTGTCAGACTGAGGCCTCTTGTTAGATGGATGACAAAGCCATTGGAGATCATTCTGACACTCTAATAACATAATTAGGCACCTGATCTGTAGGAGGGTGAGTCATCATGAGCCTCCCGACAGACCTGTGAGATGGGATAGAATGGCTCACCTTGGGAAGTGTGCTGCACACACCCGCAATTCTACGGACGCGTGCTAGCTGAAGTGCTGAATTAACTTCCCCCATTGGAAGGCAAACGTGTGTATCTGATTATGGATGCCGCTGCCTTCCTTAGTTCTCAAAATGCCCTTCTGATCTTGCATCCATTGGGCAAAATACTTACTGACTTCACTAGGACTGAGCTAAGCCTTAGGAACGATGAAACATACAGGGGTTTTTGCCTTGAAGAAGAAGGAAACTAACGATACTTGATATATTGCTCTATGCTAGTCTCTTTGCATATGGTTTCTACGCAGCACTTACAACAGCCCAGTGAGGTTTTAATATTATAGGTTATGAATGTGTTCTAAGTCTTTCACCAAATATATGGCAGAATCTTGATTCAACCCCTGGTCAACTTCAACCTACACACCCAGGCTCTTTCCAGCCTATAACAACAGGTTTAGTCCAGTTAGGCAAATATTCCATCAGTTTCGATTCTTTGTTAGAATACTAGACCAGTACTACAGTTATTAAAGGAAAACCTCCCTACCTTCCCCCAATGAATCTCTCTTTAGATTCTACCTCTACACAATTGCGATTCCATGGGATGATGGGTTCATCAGACAACGTGGCCCTGGTGAATGAACTGCTTGCTCGTCAGGGTCAAGTCCCAGGTACACGCAGTAAAGAAGGAAATTAAAATACATGGACGCTAAGTCAAACTCACCTCTGCTAGAAACAGTGCAGTTTCCAGATTAAGTCCTCCCTGATAAATCCAGCTCTTAACTCTTGTAGGACATACAAATTGTTTCTCACAATTGGGTGCATAATTTTTTTTTTTTTTTCCGGTACGCGGGCCTCTCACTGTTGTGGCCTCTCCCGTCGCGGAGCACAGGCTCCGGACGCGCAGGCTCAGCGGCCATGGCTCACGGGCCCAGCCGCTCCGCGGCATGTGGGATCTTCCCGGTCCGGGGCACAAACCCGTGTCCCCTGCATCGGCAGGCGGACTCTCAACCACTGCGCCACCAGGGAAGGCCCTGGGTGCATAATTTTATTACGTACTGTTCTGCAGTTAATTATTGATTCACTTGTGTTATTCTGGTGACCTCCAACTGTTTTAGGGTAAACTTGAGTGTAATTACCATGTTTTATGTGTTGCAAGTACTCACGTGTATGTGTGTATATGTGTGTGTACACAAATATGTGTATCTGTAGTTACTTATTTATTGTATTAACCATGGGCTGTTAACCAAATTTCACACCAAATATTTGCATATTCTCATGAATGATAATTTACATAGATTTAAAGTCAATTTAAGTATGCCCAGAGCATTTTATTACACTTATTGATAAAATAGATTGTTAAGAAGTAGGCTAGTTGCCCGACAAGCCTCAAATGAGATACGAGAAAAGTTAAGGATCTTTTTAGGTAACCCCAATGGTTTTCTCCTTTTAAATGAGGTTCTAGAACAGATGGGGATTTCCCTTCATAGATCATTCATTCATTCATTCATTCATTCATACAACTATATAGTTCCAGAATGCTTACTGGATGCCAGATACTGTGTCAGGTATCAAGGACACTACTGGTATCAGAGCTCTCTATGGGTAGTTTCTATTAAGCTAAAAGGAAAATGCAATTTCATAGGAGAAAATATGTGGAAACTATCAAGATATTCCAAAGTCTAACGAAAGCTGAATTAGGCTGACGCACAAACTTGGTTGTTCTGATTAAAAAATCGTGTTCCAGCTCCATTTGATTTCGATTTCAACCTCTTCCATGGACACAGATTGATTGAGGTTGGTCAGAGCTATTTAACTGTCACAGATCTACTACAATTTTCTCTGTTTCCTTCTTTTTGTGTTAGGGGATTGTGATGTAGATGGCTTGGAGGATAGAGACTGGAAAAGCCAGGATATTGAGCCTCTAAATTTTAGTGTGGGAAGTAAAGTTCCTCTGCGTTTAAATGAATTCTTGGACAACCCAATGGCTTTGCTCCAAAAATGGCCTGCTGGAGTGGAGGATAATCTCACATGGGTCATTACACTTCCAAGCGTTAAGCCTCAGAATGAGCATTAAATTAAAATTCCCTGCACCTAGTAGGCAGAACATTGTGACACTCAAAAGATGTGGAAGTGCTAAATGAATTCTGAGCAATAATATTATTACCACTGCATATTTATTGAGTTCAACAGGGTGCTAAGTACTGCACAGACAGATAATACAAGCAGCCTATACAGAAAAAAGCAACAGCAGCAGTCTTATAACAGTCTCCCATTCATCTGCTTTAGGAATAGACAGTGTAACTAGACTTGTTAGAAATAATCTCCTCTTTTCAAAAGCATCCTCAAGGTTTTCTACGCTTTTGTTTGATTGGAAAGTGGCCGATTTTCCACAGTTACCATTTATGAATGTAGCCAAGTCTCCCAATTTCAAAATTACCACAAGAATGCTGCAGGCATTAAAATGAAGAACTTCATCCCCTTGCAACTGGAAATTACGAATGGAGTTTTCTGGGAAATCCTAAATCAGCTGTAAAATATGATATTATGTGCCACTATGTTTTTTATTTGACTGGGGAAATACGCATTCTCAAAATTAATAATATTGCTCTTTTTAACTAGCCTTCAATTTTCTGAAAAAAATGCATACCTTTGAATGCCAAAAGAATTTAAAAATTGATGAGTGAAAATATTCAAAGTTGAAGCATGAAGCAAATTTCCTTTTTTAACAAACTTAGACACAAATAGAGGAAAAGTTCAAGTACAGTGTACCCAATATGTACATGCAAGAAGCAATAGGCACGAGGATGAGCCTCAAGAATAACTTGGCATACACAGAAACTAACTGAATTTCAGAATCCTAACTTTATTTAAATGCCAGCCCATCAGGGTTAGAAGAAGAAAAAATTAAGCATTTTAGAGAAAATGGGTTATAAACTGTCACTGTTGAGTTTAGTGTTCTGACAACTTTGAAAGTAACTATAATGTAATTTCTCAAGTTGGTAGCTAAAGTAATGGAACATCTGGATGCCAATGAAACGTATGACAATCAAGGAGAGAACAGAAAAGCAGCGGGAAAAATGCTTTTCCTCTGCTTATAATTCTTTGTGGTTTTGAACTCTTGTTCCAAACCTTGGCTACGGCAGTCAAAGGCGGCTCTCTTCTCAATGATTCACCTATCATTCCTGATCCTATGAGCCTGTGTCTGGGCCTACTTATCATTTCCAGTAGCTGTCCTTTCCACCAGCTTGCCTCCTCAATGTGCTATCAGGCTTCATGCCTGAACACCTGTGTGAAGTGGTAGGGAGTGTGTATGATGTCTCACGTAAATGGGTCAGATTTCAACCTTGTAGGCTGGGTCTGGCCTTTGGAAATGGTGTCTCCAGATAAAACCTTTATTAAACAAACACAGAATCCAGTGCATGCTGTCCTGGGGTTAAGTGACCCTAACGTGGACAATATAATGAAGCTGAACTGTAGAGAAACAAGATCCAGATACATTTGTCTTACCAACAGGCAACCTCATAGATGCTGCTTCCTTCTATGGTTTCTGAACTGGCCTTGCCACTTGTCAAATGACTAAAGTTACATATTTATGTCATTGGAAATATCTGGGCCCAGGCCTATGCAGCTTAAGCTCCTCGCGGATAAGAACTAATTGTAACTGAGTTGAGATTCATTTTCTCCTTCCTCCGTCTAACCACAATAAAGAGGATGGAGAAAGAATATTTTTTTTTTTCAATTCAGTTCAACCCATACTTACTTGGGGTCTAATAAGTGTAACCTCAGTGCCAGGAGGAAAACTGAAATTGTCATTAAGGACTTCGTAATCTATGGTCTCATAACAGAGACATACTCATGAATGATATATTTCTTTCCATTTTTACCTTAAGAAGGGATATTTCATAGAAGCATATTATTTTTCCTGCCCTCCCTCACTAAAAACCACACTTCAAGGTTGTCTGAAAGTGGAGTCTCTCTGGGTGCAAAGATGACTTATTCTTGGCATGCGCACCAGAGTCTTTCCAGAGTCCCTTTTACTAACCAGCGCCAAGTTGAAACTGATGTGACATGTATAGGGAGTCAGGGCTGCCCTTCTTCCTACTAGCTCTCCTTGCCATCATTTGATGGGATTTTGTTTTGAAGCACGGGAAGGCGTATGTACCCTCTCAAAGACGTGTCAAGCCTCAGATACAGTTTGGTTTGGATCCTTTCCCTCTTTTGACACCACAGTTTGTCACCAGTAGAGAATGCAGACAGCCATGCCAAATGTGAATGTCGCCTGCATGCCCACATTTGGCAAATGTTGACCCAGATCTTTAATTTGGGATTTAAACAGTTCATCATCTAGTAGATGATATCTAAGGCCTGCTTAACGCCGAAATTTTATGATTCTGGGGGATTTATTTGCACTTCTGTGAAAAGATGCTGACAATACATCATTTTGCCTTCACTGAGAAAACGTTATAAAGGAAAATATTAATCTACAGTGGAACAGATGGGGATAGTTCGTGTTTGTGGAAAAAACGTTCAGAAGTATAACGTACCTATTTAGTTTATGTGTTCAGGTTTCCAATATAATTTTCCAAATGACATGAGTGAATATGCAGTAGTCCCTTTTTTTCAAGTGTTTTGGAGATATTTATGTAAATATTTTCTGACGCTGCATACTTTTGCCTTCAATAAGTGAATTCTATAAGGTAGGGTCTCACAACTTCAGTCATGGGAAGGATTTTTGCTTATATTTCTGTGCAGGCTGGTCAAGGGCCTGAAACAATCTGCTAAGTGATATCAGATCATGTCCAGGGTCTTTCTTTCAGTTGATCTACAAGCGGGAGGTTAAGGAAATGCCTGCTTGAAAGTGGACTCCAAACCCACACTACAGAAGTGTTAATAGGAGAGCTAGGAGGCTAGGCTGTATCCATGCAGTCTTCCAGAATAAGTGATGATGGTCCATTACTTAAGGTCATTAAAAACCCTACCACAGACTGCTATTTAATGAGATCTCATGCAACCAAAAAAAAAAAAAAGCCATACTGAATCTGAATCTTTTAACATAAAAATTTCCCACAATAAACTGATAAATGCAAAAAGGAGGTTATAAAACTATAGGTATAGTATGATTTCAATCTTTTTGGCAAATTTTATGCAGGATTATATGTAATATACGAGCTTATACACATAAACGCAAAATAAAAGTTCCTGAAGTTTATACTCCAAAACCTAAAAAGTAAACATCATTTCATGCGGAAATTATGAGTGTTACATTTTTCTTCTTTTTTGCTTATCTTTATCTCTCTATTTTTTAAACAATGAATGTGTATTATATATAACATGCTTCTGGTACATCATAGTTACATGTTTCTACTTATTCTGTAATTTGAAATAACTGTATTTAAAAAAGAAAATCCTACCATAGGCACTAAGTAATTTCTCAAAGAAGAGTTTTGAAATAAACTCTAATTTTCTCCCTTTCACTGAAGTGTATAGACACATGCTTTAAACCATTAGAAACTGAGGTCAATCTTCCTTACATATGGATGTCCTTGTGATATGACAGGAACTTTTAAATGAGTTGCTCCTGGAAGCATCATTTTTGAAGACGGGTAAATGGTTTTGTGCAAGTATCTAAGCACATATCATGAGTCTGTCACAGTCTTGCACAGAGAGATTTGTAATTCTTCATCCTGAGGGGGAGCAAGCACGGCCTGCTACCACTGACAGACAGAACAACGTCTCCTGTTGTAAAAATGCTAAATAAAAACCCCATCGTGTTCTCTAGCTGAAAGCACCTCTCTAATTCCTGGACACCACAAGAGTCTGTCTGCCGTAGCCCTGTCTCCCTGCTGGCAATGCTGTAATGTGCTTTAAACTTAATTTTAGCCTTTCTGACTTGACGGTAGTGATGATAAAGGTGAGACTTTGCCAAACTTATTCACAATGGCAAAGAGGCTGCCCCACATTGTAAAGAGAAAAATTCAGTCATCTGGTATCTGTGGGATACCAAAAGTTGCTTTCACAACACTCAATTTAAAGGCAACACAAGAGAAGATCAATTCTCTCTATATGGAGAAGACATTCTGCTTTTTCAGAACACAGGGCTTGATTGATCAGAGGCCCCCTGCCCCGTGGGTACTAGTTTCTTAGTTTAAAAATGTCTTTGTGACGCTTCTTAAGAGGGCTATTAATGAGTACTTATACATTAAAAAAAATATTGAGCTTTTCCTATTTCATTTGAAATAGTATCCTAAAAGTAGATTTTATCTCAATTACATATTAGCAAAGTATACCTTAGCATGGAACTTAGCCCCATGTCCAATTTAAAGATTTATTAGCATCTTTAAAAATGTATAGTGGCATGCCAAGAGTTATAACAGGGTACCTCATGAAAAGTCTTCCTTCTGAATTATGTATTTATGACCTCCTGAGGATGACAGATTTCAGGCAGGTAAATGTGATGTAAGAACTGCTTTTAGGCTCCAAACACGCACTCAGGGGTTTGCAAGAGGCCTCTGTACTGACTGCGATGCAGTGGGGTGAAGGCTTTTCCCTTCCTGCATGGTAGCTGGCACCAGGGGAGGCCTGCCAACCTCTTGTCTAGGCACCGACTTTTGTGGGTTTCTGGGCAGTACAGATCACTGTAGCCTGGGAAGCATGGGTTATCTGGTTTGTAGATTTCCTGGAGCCCTAAACTTAAAGTTTAATCTTTTGTGAACTTTAAGGCCCATGATGTTCCAGGTATTGTTCTAGGTGCTGGGAGTACAAAGAGGGGCACTCCTTAGCTTGGCCCCCCCATCCTACTGCTGGCCTCCGCCAAAGACAGGGCCAGGAAGGGAGACATTGCCGAATCTCTAGGGAGCCCATCCTGCAGCTTGCAAACAGAGCTGAGATGGCCTGAAGGAGAGGCCGAACTTGAATCTACCAAGGCCAACGAATTTTGAATTACGGTATCTGTCACTGGGTATTAACCATGGTGTGGAAGACCTCTACTGAGAATCTCTTGCCTATTCATGATCAGTTTTATTATTTCCATTCAACTGAGGTGTTGACATCTGAATGAATCAGGAAAAATTCCCATTATGTGTTTAAATATTAACAACTAAACACAATTTAAGGCCTTAACGCCACTATAATTCTGGGGAAAGCTTGGGAGTTAGTGATGAAGCTGGCTAGGCCTAGAGATGGCTAACCTGGAGAAATTAACGATCTGGGAATGCTACAGCTCTGCCATTTGAGCTAGGATGCCTTAGTCTCCCATCTCAGAGTTTGGCTTAGAAAGCCAGGGGAACTGCACATCATCCAGCAGAGCCCCAGTGACCTTCTTCATAGCCAGGCTAGACCCATGGTTGACTCCTTATTCTGCCTATCTTTGGAGAATGAGCTGTTCCAACTTAGATGGTCATAATCCATTTAAATGGATGCTGGCAAATGGAAGAGGAAAAATCTCTGAAACTTTGGGCTTGTCTCCAGAAAAGGAAGGAAGAAATTAGTACGCTTTTGAGTGCACACCATATGCCAGCATCTAGGTACATTCATAGATGCTATCTTGCTGAAGTACTATAAATATATTCAACAACCATGAGCCAAACTATACATGCAATGTAATATAATGCACTAAGTGCTCTGAATTCTGCCACAAGAAGACTGCTTCAGGAATCAAAAGAGAAAATTGTAAGCTTCTAATCATAATAGCTGACACATGTTAAACTCTTAATATGCGCAATGTACACGCACCATGCCAATCCTCACAAAATCCTATGAAAAAATATTATTATTATTATCCCAATTTTACAGGTGGGGAAACTGAGGCTAGGTAGATTAAGAAAGGTTACGTGAAAAAAAAAAAAGAAAGAAAGGTTACGTGGCTAGTGAGTGGCTAGGCTTCTCTGTCTCCAAATCCTAGGCTTTAACCATCTCTGTCTACATTTGTTGTACATGATTAGTTTGATGTAAACTTTAAGAGGACTACTATAATTAGGACATTGTTATGAGAGATGCCTTATTTCTCACTGAGTCAGATTAAATAATTGTGCAAAATACATCCAAAAAGATGAAATAACCAAATTTATTACAGGTTTTCTCAATTTTAGAGGAACTGTATTTGCTCCAACATACTGACCTATTTTCCTGGGCTCTGAGATCTGGGACTCTCTTGACTTACCTTCCTTACAATCATCTGTGTCCTGCTTACAACCCTCTCAGCATTTCACTAAACCAGTCCTGCTGCAAAATAGATGAGGTTGGTAGCCCCTGATTTGCCATGAAAGCAAGTCCCTTGAAAGGTCCCAAAACAACAGCTCATCTGAATAAAGCTGTCTGCGGCATGCAGGAAGCAAGCCAAAGTAGTTTTCCTTTTTACTAATAGAGGCAATTGACTTGAAATCTCAGGTTCTGAACCTGCTGCCACTCCATTTTTTATTTTCCCACAGACAGACTTAAAGTGCTCAGCTGGGTCATATATGGTGTTAGGCATGGGTGTGGGTGGTTTCTGCAGCGCCCCAATAAAATCAGACTGGACGGATCATTCTGTAGCTCACAGAGTGTGTTGCACAAATAAACTAGAAAAGCAACACAGTGGGAGAAGAGGGAAAAGGAGCTAGGGAAGCAAACGGCAGAGGGTCAATTTACCATCTCGGCACTGTGGAGAAGCCAGTCCGGGCTTCCGGGCCGTATGGTTTGTTGGGAGTTCTCATGATTGTTCAGAGCCAGGCAGGAAATCTGAACCTCTTCTCTGAAATGGGATAAGCCATTTGTGTGATACCAGGCTTGCAGGGTAAGGGGTCCCCCCACCGGCCCACAGGACCCAACCATCACTTGGCCCCCGAAACTTGAAGGAAGCAGCAGCATGGTACCACATCAGGAAACCATTCCTAAGTGAAAACAAAAGCAGAGTCTTGGCTCCCTGCAGCCTGTGTGTGCAACTCAACAAGCTGTGATCCCACTGGAGCAATTATCTATCTGCCCGCACATCCCCGGTGAGCAGAGCGCAAAAGCCCGCTCCTTTCCAGACTGAGCCACTGGCTGGAAGGACCATCCCAGGTCCAAGGGAACAGGTTTCATTCACTGTTACTCTACTAATCAGAGTTCAGACTTAAGGGGAAACAAAACAAATGCAACCTTTCGCAAATAGGTAAATTAGAGGGTGGTTATTTATGGAATCAAAGATTTATTTCAGACAACTCTCCTAGCATATGTAAGTGTTTGCCTGCAGATTATGAACTTGGAGGCTAACCAGGGGCACAGACAAGCAAGGTTAAGAGGTGGAGAACTGCCAGGGGCAGACAAAGAAGACATGATGCCCAAGCAACTCTCTGTCACCCAAGGACCCAAAGCAACCGCTCCCTCCTTCCCTCGGTTCACATGGAGGCTGAGTGGGAAGACGGCCCTCAGCTGAGATCCTAACCAACTCCGTACACTCTATCATTTCCAACCTCAGCAGGCTCTCTTAAGACTTAGCCCTGAGCTCATCTATTATTTTTTTTACGGGCCCAAAGGGTCATGCTGTGAAAAAATGGGTGAAAAGATGACAAGAAATTAATTGCATTCTACAATACATGTGAATGACTTCCCCTGTGAGATGATTACATATTATGAGGCAAGTAAGAAATCTTCCTTTATATCAAATGTTGCAAAACAGGGGCTCACTGGCTTACCAAGTGTTCCAAAAAAATGGAGGTGCCAAATTTGGTATGCAGATCTGATTTTGTTTTTGTTTTTGGAAAAAATAAGACTTTCTGGTAAAACTGGCTGCTTCATCTGCCACTGGCTGAACTTTTATAGAAGGGGCAGGTGAGACCCACAGTACTTCTCCCTTCCACCCTCACCAGCACACATGCTGGTCCTCTGAATTACCTGCCCAGTCCTGTGGGCATCTGGCAAACTCTGTTTTGAACAAACTACCTTAGAATTAATTTTTGCTTTGAAAAATTTGCTTGTGTGTCTGATTCAATATTTACTCTTCCGTCAGTTGGGAAAATCAAGTGGTCCGTCTGCAATTCACACTGCTGGGGATGTTCTCACAAAAGATCATTCTTAAGGACCCACACAAACCTAGACTGCTCTGCAGGAATTAGAACGGCAACCCTTGCTCTTACCTCAGATGCATGTGCGTGCACACACACACAGACACATACACCACCACCACCAATACTCCTTTTTAACTAGACTGGAGTACCCAAGGCCATCCCTGCCTGGTTTGCTGGGGCACTGATAAGACATAAAAATGACACTGATTTAGGAAACTCTACTGATGGGGAAGGGTTTGTTCCTGAGCAAGAATAATTCCTGTGGGTAAAGAGACAAGATTTCTGGGAAAGATGAGCTGGAAATGCTCCCTGAGGAGAGTGGAGGAAGCAGGCAGTCAGAAAGGCAGTTGCTTGAGCCTAGGGAAGCAGGAGAGACCTTCTGTGAAGAATTTTCACTTGCAGGTTCTCCCCCCGCCTTGTAGTATGGAGTGTGGAACATGGAGATAATCATATTTAGATGGAGGTTTTAGCCTCCCACACTGTAAGTGTAGTTGCCCTGGTCCCTTAGTAAAGTCTAATGCATGTACGTAGCCTTGTAAGGTGGTGGTGTGAGAAGAGAGGGGCAGGGACAGGCAGTGAATGGTCTGGCCTGCTGTATGAGTTACTAGAGCTGCCATTACAATGGACTACAGACTGGGTGGCTTGAACAACAGAAATTTATTTTCTTACGGTGCTGGAGGCTTAGGAGTGTTACCAAACCAAACTTGGGTCTGCTCGCCTGTGCACAGTAAAGCCAATCTACTGACACCGGGTTGTGGTGAAGGAAAATACAGCATTTATTGTAGAGCACCGAGCAAGGAGAACAGGCAGCTCATTCTCAGAAGACCTGGAACTCCTCAATGGCTTTCAGGGAAGAGATTTAAAGGCAGTGTGAAGGAGGGGGCTGCAGGGTGTGTGATCAGCTTGTGCACAATCTCGGATTGGTTGGCATCAAGGTGAAGTTTCAAGCATCATCAACTTTCTGGTTTCAACCAGTCTGGGGTCTATGTTCTTGCGGTCAGTGGTTTTCATCTGGTAGGGGTCTGTTTCCTGTAAAAACAACTTAGAAGTGAGTGTCAGGCCTTCATCTGTATCTTTGAGGGAACTGGGAGTTTGGTGATTCTGCGGTGTGGCAGATTTATAGTCTAAATTGTTACCAGTTTCCCAGCCCAACAGCTCTTCTTTGTTTCTACCTCTTCACCTTTTCTAATCATTAGTGATTGAGTCAGCCTTTAGAGACTCAAGGAAGGCCTGGGAGACTAAAGCAAAAGCCTTTATCTTCAAAGGACAGGGACACAGGGCCTTGCATAGTTTCAATTCCCCCTTTTCTTTGATACTCCTCAATCTTGAGGGGGACAGGTTCAGGAAAAGAAAGGGAGTAAAGATTTGGATAGAGAGGTTAATCATAAACCCAGCAGAGGAACTCAGTTTTAGGGGGACTCAGTCTTAGGAGTCTGAGGTGAAGGTATTAGCAGGGTTGGTTTCTTCTGAGGCCTCTCTCTTTGGCTTATAGACGGCCATCTTCTCCCTGTGTCTGCACACGGTCTTCCCTCTAGATGTGTCTGTGTCCAAATTTCCTCTTCTTGTAAAGACACCAGTCATGCTGGATCGGAGCTTACCCTAATGGCTTCATTTTAATTTAACTACTTCTTTAAAGACTCCAAATACAGTCACATTCTGGGGTACCGGGGGTTAGGGCTTCAACATACGAATTTTAAGGGGAATCTTAAGGGGATACAGTTCAGCCCATAACACCTGGTATACAGTCACTCTTCTGTTGGAGTCCACACTGGCACTCCCAAGACAGGCACAGCATCCTCTCAGATGGACTTTGTCCTGGAGCCTGGGCTGGGGCCCAGCAGCAGAGCGAGCCCCTGTCCAACGCTGGGCCTACTACTCTGAAGAGCAAACAGCTGAGGGGGTGGTAAAAGAACAGCCAAAGAGTGTAAGAGAAAACCTCCACGTGTATGCTGATCCTTGATGGGGGTACTGAGCTGAGCCTTGGGTAAATCTGTTATAAAACAAGAGTGGGAATAGATGATTCCATTTGCCACACTTTAACACACTGATGGACGTATAGGCCTATATATGTTCTATAAGAAGAGGAAGACCTATACTGGACACTACTATGAAGTGATTGTGTGATCTTGGACCCGTCTCTTCTCTTTTCTAGGTCTCGGTTTCTGCATCTATATAATGGGAGAGAAGCAGTTTGGATGACCTGAATGAAAAACAGCCCCCTGATTCCAAGACAGCAGCTAACTGTAGTAGCTCATAAATAATCAGCAATGTAATCTCTGTGAATAGACCTCAGCACGAAGGGCAAAGAAACAAACATCCAGTGGGAAAAACATACTAACTCCAAAAACAGAACCTTGGTGCCTAGCCCAATACCAGGCTCAGAATAAGCCTTGAAGAAAGGAAGACAAAAAAGAGTGAGTTGCCATTAACTCCATCAAAGTTGATACAGCACAAACACGAACAACTAAGACTAGAGAAGGTACAGTCCTAGAAGTAAAGAACGGTTAAGAGAGGGTTCTGGGGCTCTCTTGGGAGCTCTGGAGAACACAAGTCACGATCACTCTCCTTTCGAGGCCCGTGCCTGCTACAGGTGCTGTTTTTGTGCATGGACACACATCTTTTCCTGAAGGCCTACTGGTACTTCCTGTGAAGTTTTCTGAGGGTGGCAGAAAAAAGAGCCTAATGAGAGAAACTGCCATTTCACTTGGAGACAAATTATCAAAATATGGACGGCTTAATGTGTTGAGATAGACCTGCAACTCTTCACCACCAGAAAGTACCATCACCTCAAAAGCAGCTGCTGACTAAAGTAAGAAACCACTAAGGATGTGCACTCACTAAAGAAATCAATTTGCATCCCAAGGCAAGAGGAAATGTTATAAAAACTTACCGAAGAGCAATATTTTTTTCCCCTCAGAAAATAAAACTATAAAAAGGGATGAGAATTTCAGACAGGAAGAAAAAATAGTCACAGGAGATGCACCTTACAGAGGACGATGGATGAGTATTCTAAAGAGACAGATACTAAATAATTTACATTCCTATAGATCTAGCATATTCCTCTGTAATGTGTTTTGTTATTTATACCGACTGCACTATAAAATCTCACCACCTTCTCTGGGCTACTTCAAGATATACTCACACAGACAACATAATTTCTCATCCTCTGTCTTTATACTGGGCCTTGTCATCTTTTTTGATTTTCAAATAAAATACTCTCTCTGTTCTCTTAGGGAGACTTTTACCAGAACCATCTGCCCCTGAACAGAGAAGCATTTCAAGATCAAAAGAGAGGCAAAATCATACTCTTTTTTTTTTTTTTGCTGTACGCGGGCCTCTCACTGTTGTGGCCTCTCCCGTTGCGGAGCACAGGCTCCAGACGCGCAGGCTCAGCGGCCATGGCTCACGGGTCCAGCCGCTCCATGGCATGTGGGATCTTCCCGGACCGTGGCATGAACCCGTGTCCCCTGCATCGGCAGGTGGACTCTCAACCACTGCGCCACCAGGGAAGCCCAAAATCATACTCTTTTAGCAAACAAGATAAAGATTCACACATAATTAGGCTGGGACTATAGTATTATTTAAATGGATATAACTTTTAAGAATAATCAAACTGCTGTAAGCTATTCAAACACGGGCCAGCTCTGAAAAAGAAATGGAACTGACAAGGTGTTTATTGAGGACAAGGAGAGCAGGGAGGGGAAAGAGTGTGGGGCAAACAACGGTTTAACAGAATAGTGTCCCTACGTGCCAGACCCTCTGTGTAGTTCATTGATGAAGTAGGGATTAGTAGCCCCATTTTACGGATGAGCAAATGGAGGATCAGAGATAATTTAATTTGGCAAAGCAGATGGAGAGAGGCAGAACAGTCCATTCTTTCTGTCTCCAAGCCTATGCACTTTCCTGTGTGCTAATACCCACCTCCGTGATCTCATCTAGGAGTAAAATAAAGGTCTCAGAGTAATCATTCATTCACACACCCTTTATTGAGTGCCCCCTGCTTTCCAGGTACTTAACTAGATGCTCTAAATAGAGAGGTGAGTAAGACAGTTGGTGCTGACAACACCCGCCACTGTCCGTGGAACACATTGTCCTACAGAGGTCATCCTGGGGACGTCTCACCTTTCATTTTTCTTTTTTTTTCAAGTTGAAATCTTATATTTTGCTAAAATGTATGTATTTTGTAAAACGTATTTGCTAAAATAGAATATAACCGTCCACATTCTCTGGTTTCTAAACATTTAACCGCTGATGACTTCCATAAGATATTGTTCTTCATAGTTCAGATGCCTTATCTGAACAAATGTGACTCCATATTGGATCAGTTTATTTTACTTTAACCTTTGTATTCTATTGCTTCAGCTACAAGTTTAGAATGTTGCCTTATAGGATGAAATATACAGGATAGCCCATTCTAAAGCCTCTGCCCTTTAAAGGTATAACCCTTCTCCATTCATATAGAGATAAAGTTGCAGAACAGAGAATAACATTTGTCTTGTTGGAGGAACATCATGTCTCTTGATTCATTGGCCTGTCATGCAGTGAGCAGTATGAGCTTGGACTCGGTAACAATTTCATATGCTCTTTACACCAACCCCATGTTAGAAACCATTATCCGCTCTTTACAGATGAAGGAAAGGGGGTTCAGAGAGTTGAGAGCCTGTCTAAGTTCTGTGAGCAGTGCCCACATATAATCTCAGGCCTGCCTGAATGGAATATCCATGCTTTCCCACACCACTTCCATGCACTATCTTGATAAATCAAGTTTCATGCCCGTAAGGAGATTAAATTTAGTAGGTGAGGAAACAATCTATACAAGTGATTATAACATAAGAAAGAGTTAGTGCATTTATTCCCTTATTTCACAGCTGTCTTCTCTGTTAATGAGGTAATCAGGGCTAAAGTCACAACCACTAAGCTAAAATGGTAATTCACCGTTTAGTTTGCGCATCATTTTCAACTTTGTGCATCTATTTGCTAGAATTAGCCTTCTACCTCCACTGTAATCATAACTGGCTATCAAGGAATGCATATGACTTTGAATAAATGAGCTGAAAATTCCATATTTTTGCACTTCATGGTAGGGAGAAAAGATCAGGCCAATATTTTCACATAACAGATTTCCAAATTAGGCAAGAAGTAACACTTAGAATTCACCAGAGAAATATAAGCTGTACTTGTGAAGTTTTCTGTAGTCCTTTGCTGCTCTTGTTTCTTTAGCAAGCTCCTTAGATTCTGGTAATGACAATCCCGTCTTATAGTCACAGATTTGAGATGAATGTTCTACAGACTCCAAAACCCTTACAGCGCATACACAGTCAAGCTAAGTATCTGAAATTAATGCACAGGCAGAGTACCCGCAGTATACAATTGAAGTGCTTTCCATCATGGGGATAGCAAACTATAAACAAATCATTAATGTCCTTCTGGCTACCTATGCAGAAGTGTACCTGCCAGGTCAGCTTCTAAATGGATCCTTTCAAGAAGAGTCCATTTTATTTGATTGGGAAGGAGAGATATGCAATAGAACCAGAAGGTTAATGTGAGTTTAAAAGGAGCATAGGGTTATCTTGGCAATTAAAGGCTTTCCAGGAGGTTAATTACCCACACCCAGTGCTTACAACTCACAAAATGTGTCAGCAGTTACAGAAATTTGTGTACAGCAGAGAACTCTCTTCTGCACTCTGAATGATATTATTTTACTCACTTTTTTTGCAGGGCTGAGTTAAAGTAATATTCTATCCATGATCCATTCAGAAAAAAGAAATGAAGGCCATTCAAATGCTCACAGCAATGTTATATATATATAAAAAAAATGTGGCTAAGAACTGTACAATTTAGAAAGTGAGAGCAAGACTGTACGTGAGAGACAGAGAGAGAGAGAAGAGGAGGAGAGACAGAAAGAGTAGGAGATAGAGATTCAAGTGGTTTTTGAAAACCTTAGCAGGGTAGTTTACCAAATGAAAGAGCATCTGTGATGGGGAATCCTGGCATGGGGGCAGAGCTGGGGGGCGAGTTAGTGTAATTCAGATGACCTGTAGGTTTTTAAATCTCTACCCTGGAAACTTCAGAAAACCCATATCTGCTTGCTAGCCAGAATCATGATGGGATTTGTATTAGACCCTCATCCAAGTCACCATCATCTTTCACCTGGGTCCCTCTCAAAGCACCCGCCTTCCAGTCTTCCTGCTACGGAAGCCCTGTCCCAGCCCGATTCTGCTCAGAAGGGCCAGTGATCTCTCACTCTGCAATCTTATCATGCCCCGACCCACCCTGCTTACTGGCTTTCCACTGCACTTGGGAGAAAATTCAGAATCCTTACTACAGCCCTATTTGCTTTTTCCAACTTATTTCCTACGACCTCTACGGCCCTCTGACTTTATACTCAATCACACTGGTCTGGGTTCTGTTTCTCCAACAGAACCTTGGCTTCATGTCACCAAATGTCACCTCCTCAAAGAGGCCCTCCTAACCGCCCCATTGAATGTTGCCTATCACCCCCTCATTTTCAAGCACTATTATGGAACCTTCTTTGAGTGGTCTCAGAGAGTTTGTGTCTGAAGTGATAGCATGTATTCATTGATCACGTGTCTCCCCATCCTTCCTGTTCATTCTGTATCCCTGAGACACAGCTCAGTCCTGGGGACATGGGCTGAGTCCAGTGGTTGCTGCCTGTGGCTCCTTCAGTCCTGCAGTTGCCTGGAGCTACTGTCTGTCTTGGAGTGTGGAGATGAAGCTGAATCTGTAGGAGAGTTCAGGTATTGTGACACCATATGATAATAAAACCACAATGATACTAACTACGTTTTACTGAGCACCCGTGTTGTCCAAAGGACCAAAGTGTTGAGTGAGTATTCATGTAAGTCTGTAAACGATGTGAAACTGTTTAGGATTCTTTTGGGAAGGGTATTCAAATGCCCAGAAAACACTTTTGCCTCTTTTCCCTAGAGTCACACTCTGCACGCCCCCAAACACCCCCAGAACACCACCTTTCCAGGGACAAGGCAGATCCCCCAGTTAATGAGACACCCTCTGTTTTCCCTGCTGGGAGGTAATAGGTTCAACTACCTGAGAACATAGCCTCTCCAGGAGGCCTGGACACTGCTACAAAGGAAAGAAGCCCATGAATATAACATAAGGCGTTTTTATTCTGGCAAACCGACTCTAATTCTGGACCAGGTATGTAGCCCATTAGGATGATTTTGAAAAAGAATTAAAGTAATTATTGTTCGGCAGCCTGGAGTCTTTCATCTTTATGTGATGGTAGCAATGTTTTAAAAGGCTTATCACAAGGCTGTATAATAATAATAATCCTTTATTATGTGTAGTGCTTTAGGAGTTTTAAAAATACTTTGATATAAAATATCAAGTTTGATCCTAACAGAGATCCTTTGAGGTATATGGAGTAGCAATTATGTGCCACACTGAAGTCCAGGGCAACGAAACAGCTTCCAAGGCTCCAACCTAATCATAGCAGGGAAGCCCTAAGACCCAAGGCACTGATTCCTAGTCCAGTGTTCTTTAAATAAATCATTACTGCTGAACTGACTTAAAGGGGAATTTCAGAAGAGATCTGAGGAGTGTGTGAGTGTGGATTCCAGTGAGTGGTTCTTGGGACTGACAAATCATTTTAGCAGCATGGGCACAATAAAACAAAGCTCTACCTCCTAAGCACTGTCATCCGTTCGGTATCAGACTGTCACACTTAAATCGCCGCGTCATACATACTACCCAGGCTTCAAGCTTCCCAATAAAGATACTCGCTATGTATGGAAAGAATGTTCCACAAGACTCTTTCATATCTATTTTCTCATCCCTGGTCTTTTTTCTTCCAGAAATAATGCTCTTATAGTTTTTATTGCTGTTGTTTCTGTCTTCATGAATTATAGGAGCACATTTCATGGTTTCAGAAACAGTCTTCTCAGGCAGTGAATCAACTGGCAGCTTTCTCTCTCTCAATCCCTCTCCCAAGAAAAGAAACGAGGGGCTGAGCAGAGCACTTCTTCACAAAGGACGTACTTCACTTTTACTGCGGCACTTCGGCCCACTCTCTTTTTACCTCTGAGGCCATGATGGCTTACAGGGCTCTGCTCCTGAACTTTCTTTTCCAGTTATTGACAAAGGGGCACAAAGTCCATACATCTGCTTGCTTTCAGGAAACGCAAAGTCCCCACCCTGCCATCTACTCTCTGCACACAGGAGTGCATTCAGAGGAATGCACCAGAAATCTCCAGCTTCGGAACCAACCAGCCCAAGAGAAACAGCCGTATTTTGCAACCCACTGTTCACACACATTCAAGTTCCAGTTCCCGTGGAAGGTTAAAGCAGTTGAGGAAAAGTCACTTTTAATGAATACCGGCTCCCTCTAGGCGCTTACCTCCAGAAAATGTTCTGCCTGCTGTTCTCGATCCAATTTCCTTGAAGTTGTTGTAATCAGACCTGTGTAGAAATGAGAATATTTGACTTTTAAATATCTGGGGCAAGCAGCTTACTGAGGGTGGGAAGCAAGTCCAGTTAAAGCAAAAGCAAAAGCAATGGGGAACAGTATAACTGGCCAGTCCTTAGTGACAGTCAGATGGTCTCAGAATTATTCTTCAAACAAAATAAAATTTACAAAGAAAACTTGAAAAATTTGTTTCTCAGTTCTGCTTACCACATATGAGGTATTTTCATCACTTTGGGGATATGAAACCTCTCTAAAGAACCATTGTTTTTCTGGAACTTCAATGATTCATTTGCATATGACTGATATTCTACCATAGGAAACTTATTAAAGATTTTAAGAGTTCTTGAACAATTAATAGGTTGTTGAAGCTGATTAGAGGCAGGCTATAAAACAGAACTTTTCTTATTTAACATTTTTCTGCTTATATAATCTTTTTGGTTATACTTGACAAAGAAGGTTATTTCTGTAATAACTACTTGTACACATAATTATTTCAAATATAATATCTCATATACGGAAGATCTCATATACTGTAGTTTTATCACTTTGTATTATTTGTTTGAATCTTTACACAAAATAAGTTCCACATGGAAAATATCTATCTTTCCTATGAATGGCATTTCCCATAAATGAATCACCCCTTTGAGTATAAAGGCAAAGAAAAGGGAAGGAGAAGACAAAACCGTCAAGGACACCCAATTTGTCTATTGCAAGTTTTATTATGATTATTGTCAAATGGCAATTAGGAGGTCAAATTTACATTCTATTTTTTGATTCTTCAATGCCCCTGAAGATAAGACACCATGGACTGGGCTCCTTTCATGGCATATGCTGATTGACATGAGATAACAGAGAAATCACATGCAAAGCTCACTCCCAATGCTGGTGAGGTACATGAAATATAGAAAAGGTATTTTATCGAAATCTGCTGAGGAGCTCACGTTTTTGTTTTCAGATAGCAGGTGGGAGTAAGACTACCAGATGTTAGATGACTTCACATGGCCTTCAAAATAAAATCCCACCGCAGGTAGCATGGCTGTTTACAAGCTGACCCTGAGACAGGAGGGAAGGGCACAGGGCACAACCTTCCAAAGAATGACATAGCCGTTGAGGATATAACAAAACTGGTTAGAACCGATTAGGCCCAAGATGGTGGAAGGTTAGACTTCCAGTAGACCGTGAGCCTCCTTATATGCTCATTGTAATACATTAGTATCAGCTAAATGACACACCCACAGGCACTATGACAGCTCTGAGGCTAACCTTAAAAGGCCAAATAGTGAGTGGTGCCCAGTTCCTGGAAATCCCCACCCCTTCTCTGTAAGTGTTGGAATAATCATCCCACTTTGTTAGCCCATGAAATTACTCAGCCTGTAAAAATTAACCACCCCGTATTTCGGGCCACTCTTGCCTTCTGAAATGTACCGCATTCTGTCCATGGAATGTGTATCTCCCTAAATACACCTTCTTTCCCACTTAGTTCTTGGGGCAGAGCTCCCTTGCCGGGCCACTTATATCCCTCAAAAGCACCCTATGTTAATAAATCTACTTCTTACCTATCACTTCACCTCTCTCTGAATTCCTTCTGTGCAGAGACATAAACAGCTTGAGTTTTAGTAAGTCCTGACCGCAGGTGAGTGATTTTAACTAAAAGACAGTGGGTTCGAGTTCCAGCCCGTGAGTTCAAGTCCCAGTCTGAGTTTTGGCTGGGTTCGAATCCCATCTGAGGTGCGATTGGGTTCCAGCCCCAATCTGACCTGTGTGGTTTCAAACCCACTCCTCTCCACTCTCACCTGTCCACGCTCCCCACGGGAGGGAAACCCACATTCCCATTGCATAAATGATCTGCCTCTCCATGAATGCTTTCTGGAATGTGCCCCACTCATCCACAGATTTTTTCGAATTTAGCTCAGGTGTTAGCTCAGGTGTTGGAGAGGTGACCCCCTCTCCCAGTGTTAAGGGTCCACCTGATACATACTAACAGAATGAGTATACTCCACCACAGTATCATTCCTGGCCTTTTACTGCAATCCTTTGCTCATATGTCTATATTTTACCGCCAGACAGGTTGACAGAGTGACTTCACGGGAAACACCTGCCTTCCGATTCAGAAGCCCTGTGGTCCACCTAAGCCCCTGGCCTAAAACAAAACAGGAAGTTCATTAAGGATCAGTTGACAAAAGTTGCTGTAGAAAAGACGGATTATTCATATTCTGATCTTCAGTTTTGCTACAGACAGACTTAGAAAGTGTTTGTTTTGGAGGGTATTATTTTGTGTGTGGGGAGAGTATCTGTGGATGGGGAGGGAGTGTGTGCCTTTAGTATTCATTTAAACCATTTCCTAAATTCCTCTATGTGAATGGCACAGTGCTAGGCACTTCTGAACTATTGTCAGAGTTGACAGAGAGAAGACCGTTCTCAAGAGTTTCAAGGGAGAGAATCGGTAACTTCCCTTTCTCTAGCTACCCATCAGAACCTCCCGGGAAACTCAAAAAGAGATCCTGTGCCCCACTCCATCCCTCATTTACTGTGTCTAAATCTCCTGGGGTGATACCTTGAGATGGTCCTCTGATTCTAAGAGAAGGCTTTCTGCAATTCCACTATCCTTTGTTGAATCTCACTATGACTTTTATTGACATGAATTTTTCTGCCCATCCAAGAATGAAATACACCTGAGAAGCTTTAGCATCTGGATCCGACCTTGGGCTCAGTGTGTGTGTGTGTGTGTGTGTGTGTGTGTGTGTGTGTGTGTGTGTGTGTGTGTGTGTGTGTGTTGGGAGGGTGAGCGAGAGCGGGATGGAGATGTGTGAATGCACTGGTGCACTGAGGTGATAAAGGAGGAATAAAGAGGAGCCTGCTCTCTGAGTCACATTGACTAAGGGTCAGCTTGGTCACACCAGGGAGCATCTAAAGCACAAATCCGATGCCTGCATTTTCAGGCCATGCTATCCCAGAAGATTATATGTCACGGTGGCTCTTTCCAAGTGAGATGTAAGTGTGTTCTCCAAAGGGGGTGGGAGGCTTTCACAGACCTCACCACCTCTTCAGGGGGCCTCCTCTGTTAGAGGTCACAATGGGAATGAGAAATACTTGTTATATGGAGGCTACACACGGGTGAAAGGGCTGTCAGCCTCTGCTCTTGTTCGCCTGCTGCCCTTCCAAGAACAAAAGACCAGGAACCCTTTTGCCCTCTGTCTGCACTCCCCACCCTCTGTAGGATCTCGTGTCATTTCAGGTCCTCCTTGCCCAGGTCATGCAGCCACAGCCCACTGTGGTATGACGGTGCTCAGGAAGGAGGTCAGCTTCCTCTCCCGATTATCCTGAGGGTAATTCTTTAGGAAAGCCACTTCTTTTCACAATGCCCAGGTATAGGTGGAAGAGCAGTGTGGCTCCCTTCCATCTGCCTACCTCCCCCAGGATGTGCTTTTCACCTATTTATCAGTCAACAGGGAAGAAGACAGGCTTCCTGAAAAGTCTGAAACAACATAAACAGTGAACCTGGAGCTGTGAGAAAGCCAAGGAGTTTCTGTTTGTGGAGGAAAGGCAAGGAAACCTCTGCATTTCTCTGGGTTTCTATCACCTTTATTTTCACAGATCTAAAGTAAAAGGCAGAGGAAAAAAATCTACGTCAAAAGTGAAAATCAGGGCTTCCCTGGTGGCGCAGTGGTTGAGAGTCCGCCTGCCGATGCAGGGGACACGGGTTCGTGCCCCGGTCCGGGAGGATCCCACATGCCGCGGAGCGGCTGGGCCCGTGAGCCATGGCCACTGAGCCTGCGCGTCCGGAGCCTGTGCTCCGCAACGGGAGAGGTCACGCAGTGAGAGGCCCGCGTACGGCAAAAAAAAAAGAAAAAAAAAAAAAGTGAAAATCAGTAGGAAATGGGACAAGTTGGGGCAAGGGACAGAGAGTGACTTCTAAGGGGTACAAGGTTTCTTCTGGGGCTGATGAAAATTCTCGAAAATTACAGATTATGGTGATGGTTGCATAGTTCCATAAGTATTCTGAAAACCATTGAATTGTATGCTTTAAACAGGTGATTGTTACTGTACATAAATTATGTATCAGTAAAGCCAGATTGTTATTGTACGTAAATTATGTATCAGTAAAGCCATTTAAAAATCAGTAGGAGATCACAAACTCTGCCTTTTAGATTTGAACACGTCTTTCATGTTTAGAAGAGACAGATCTTTTTTTTTTTTAATTCAACCTGCTTTTTAAAATTAATTAATTTATTTTAAATCTTTGGCTGCGTTGGGTCTTTGGTGCTGCGCACAGGCTTTCTCTAGTTGCGGCAAGCGGGGGCTACTCTTCGTTGCGGTGCGCGGGCTTCTCATTGCGGTGGCTTCTCTTGTTGCGGAGGACAGGCTCTAGGTACCCGGGCTTCAGTTGTTGTGGCACGTGGGCTCAGTAGTTGTGGCTCACAGGCTTTAGAGCGCAGGCTCAGTAATTATGGTGCACAGGCTTGGTTGCTCTGTGGCATGTGGGATCTTCCCAGACCAGGGCTTGAACCCGTGTCCCCTAAATTGGCGGGCAGATTCTTAACCACTGCGCCACCAGGGAAGTCCCTAGAGAAGACAGAACTTTAAAAATACTTAAACGGGGGCTTCCCTCGTGGCGCAGTGGTTGAGAGTCCGCCTGCCGATGCAGGGGACACAGGTTTGTGACCCGATCTGGGAAGATCCCACATGCCGCAGAGCGGCTGGGCCCGTGAGCCATGGCCGCTGAGCCTGCGCGTCCGGAGCCTGTGCTTCGCAACGGAAGAGGCCGCAACAGTGAGAGGCCCGCGTACCGCAAAACAAACAAACAAAACCAAACAAAAAACACTTAAACGGTTGAATGACTAAGTGAAATAAGCCAGGCAAAGAAAGACAAACACTGTACGATATCTCTTACATGTGGAATCTAAAAAATACAACGAACTAGTGAATATAACAAAAAAGAAGCAGACTCGTAGATATAGAGAACAAACTAGTGGTTACCAGTGGGGAGAGGGGAGCAGGGAGGGGCAATATAAGGGTAGTGGATTCAGAGGTACAAACTATTAGGTAAAAAATAAACTACAAAGATGTATTATACAACACGGGGAATATAGTCAATCTTTTATAATAACTATAACTGGAGTATAACCTTTAAAATTTGAGAATCACTATATCGTACACCTGTAACTTATATAATATTCAACATCAACTACACTTCAAATAAAAAATAAATTAAAAAATACTTAAATGATTGAGTGAATGAATGAATGAGTTAGTTTAGGAATCTGGTAGGAAGAGGGGCCATCAGGTTTGTCCATGGGGAATCTAGAACATAAAAATAATGAAAGGTACATTTTGGGTTAAAGTCACAACTGGTAGTTATTTGCACTGAAAATAAACCTTGTTGTCAAGACACAGCCAGCTAAACTAAGAAGGGGCAAAAGCTTTCTTCCTTCTAAAGTTGCGTACTTAGGATGAGCTATGGAGCTGTAGCTGCACGGTATGTTTTACAGTCAGACAGCAATGAAGTGAGCCATTCCTCCCGGTCCAGAGGAATTAGTCAAAATTGCCAAAGCTGCCTCTTCCTTTCTAAACAACTTTGTTGTAGCTGAATGCAGTTGGGTCTTAGAACAGGGCAGAAACTGTAACAGATCAATCTCCCTCTTCAACTGCTCTGATTCATCATTGTAGAAGGCACCCTTATCCTGTAATCTCTGCAAGAGAGAGGCGTATACATCACACATGTAACTGTAGACCCATTGGGCACAGTAAGTTGGGGACTGACATGATGAAATCGAATTTCAAAGATAAATCATAGGCAAGCTTTTGAATGTGGTTTGGAGATATAAACAAACACATCATTTGATATAATTACATATGCAAACCTCCAATTTAGGAGGGGAATTACGCCAGTCCTAAGTGAATGATACGCTTTAAAGAGGACGGGAGAGCATATGGCTGGAACCGTGCAATTACTTTAAAAAGGACTGTTTTTGATTTTTTTTGCTGTGGAAATGGGGGAATCTAACGACCTTTCTGATAAACAGTCTAAGCATGAAAACATGGCTGCCTTTTCCAAAAAGAACTTAAAATGTTCTATGTAGTTATGGTCAGAGAAGTGATACTTGTAAGGATGACATATTTCCCCTGCTTTTCCGGCCTGTGGGTGTCCTGGGTCTCAGCTGTGTAATCTATTGCCATGACATTGACATTTCCCTTAAGTACTGCTTGAAGCAGTGTAGGTCTTAGCTGTTTCAGCATAATTTTCCAGGACTGTTGGAAACTGAGTTTGGTATTACAAATACAAATGGAGTATCAGCCCTGTGAGCTACAATTAGGGCTTACTCTCTGTCTTTTTTCATATTCAATTTCGTCTGCTTACCATTTCTCCATGCCTACCCTGGCTATCTGGTAAACCCTCTCACCATCCTTCCAGATAGTTCAAATGTCACCTATCTGCAAAGCCTTCTCTGACCTTTCCTCCTCTAGCATGTGGTAAGTAACTCATCTATTGTTTGGATCTTTTTCTAGACCACAGTTTCAGGAAGGCTTTGGGTGGTTCACCAGTTGAGCTCAGGAACCTCAATCAGTGCCCATTATGTTTGTTGAATACAACAGTACTACTAGTAGAGCACCCAATATTTGGCTCTAATTATTTGTTAAAGAGTCAATTTTCCCTAACAGGATATAAGTAAACGTAGTTAATAGATCTTATTCATCTCATGTCCCTGGCATTTAATATAGAAACTGGTACATTGAGGGTATCAAGCAAAACTTGTTTGAATCAGGGTGACATGGATGCAGTCTCTCAGAACGCTCAATATTGTTTTCTTTTCTTCTTTTTTTAAAAAAATAAATGTATTTATTTATTTATTTTTGGCTGTGTCGGGTCTTCGTTCTGGTGCGCAGGCTTCTCATTGTGGTGGTTTCTCTTGTTGCAGAGCACGGGCTCTAGGCATGCGGGCTCCAGTAGTTGTGGCACGTGGCCTCAGTAGTTGTGGCTCCCAGGCTCTAGAGCGCAGGCTCAGTAGCTGTGGTGCATAGTCTTAGTTGCTCCAAGGCATGTGGGATCATCCCAGACCAGGGCTTGAACCCATGTTCCCTGCACTGGCAGGTAGATTCTTTTTTGTTTTTTAACATCTTTATTGGAGTATAATTGCTTTACAATGTTGTGTTAGTTTCTGCTGCATAAAAAAGTGAATCAGCTATATGTATACATATATCCCCATATCCCCTCCCTCTTGCGTTTCCCTCCCACCCTCCCTATCCCACCCCACTAGGTGGTCACAAAGGAACTATCTGATCTCCCTGTGTTATGCAGCTGCTGCCCACTAGCTATCTATTTTACATTTGGTAGTGTATATATGTCAATGCTACTCTCTCACTTCGTCCCAGATTACACTTCCCCCTCCCCATGTCCTCAAGTCCATTCTCTACGTCCACATCTTTATTCCTGTCCTGCTCCTAGGTTCATCAGAACCATCTTTTTTTAGATTCCATATATATGTGTTAGTGTATGGTATTTGTTTTTCTCTTTCTGACTTACTTCACTCTGTATGACAAACTCTAGGTCCATCCACCTCTCTCCAAATAGTTCAGTTTTGTTTCTTTTTATGTCTGAGTAATATTCCATTGTATATATGTGCCACATCTTCCTTATCCATTCATCTGTCAATAGACACTTAGGTTGCTTCTATGTCCTGGCTATTATAAATAGTGCTGCAATGAACATTGCGGTACATGACTCTTTTTGAATTATGGTTTTCTCAGGGTATATGCCCAGTAGTGGGATCGCTGGGTCATATGGTAGTTCTATTTTTAGTTTTTTAAGGAACCTCCATACTGTTCTCCATAGTGGCTGTATCAATTTACATTCCCACCAACAGTGCAAGAGGATTCCCTTTTCTCCACACCCTCTCCAGCATTTATTGTTTGTAGATATTTTGATGATGGCCATTCTGACTGGTGTGATGTGATACCTCATGGTAATTTTGATTTGCACTCCTCTAATGATTAGTGATGTTGAGCATCCTTTCATGTGTTTGTTGGCAATCTGTGTATATCTTCTTTGGAGAAATGTCTATTTAGGTCTTCTGCCCATTTTTGGATTGGGTTGTTTGTTTTTTTTGATATTGAGCTGCATGAGCTGCTTATATATTTTGGAGATTAATCCTTTGTCAGTTGCTTCATTTGCAAATATTTTCTCCCATTCTGAGGGTTGTCTTTTCATCTCATTTATAGTTTCCTTTGTTGTGCAAAAGTTTTTAAGTTTCCTTAGGTCCCATATGTTTATTTTTGTTTTTATTTCCATTTCTCTAGGAGGTGGGTCAAAAAGGATCTTGCTGTGATTTATGTCATAGAGTGTTCTGCACATATTTTCCTCTAAGAGTTTGATAGTGTCTGGCCTTAAATTTAGGTCTTTAATCCATTTTGAGTTTATTTCTGTATACAGTGTTAGGGAGTGTTCTAATTTCATTCTTTTACATGTAGCTGTCCAGTTTTCCCAGCACCAATAATTGAAGAGGCTGTCTTTTCTCCACTGTAAATTCTTGCCTCCTTTATCAAAGATAAGATGACCATATGTGCATGGGTTTATCTCTGGGCTTTCTATCCTGTTCCATTGATCTATATTTCTATTTTTGGGCCAGTACCATACTGTCTTGATTATTGTAGCTTTGTAGTATAGTCTGAATTCAGGGAGCCTGATTTCTCCAGCTCCGTTTTTCTTTCTCAAGATTGCTTTGCCTATTCAGGGTCTTTTGGGTTTCCATACAAATTGTGAATTTTTTTGTTCTAGTTCTGTGGAAAATGCCACTGGTAGTTTGATAGGGATTGCACTGAATCTGTAGATTGCTTTTGGTATTATAGTCATTTTCACAGCGTTGATTCTTCCAATCCAAGAACATGGTATTTCTCTCCATCTGTTTGTATCATCTTTAATTTCTTTCATCAGTGTCTTATAGTTTTCTGCATACAGGTATCTTGTTTCCTTTGGCAGTTTTGTTGCAATGATAAATGGGAGTGTTTCCTTAATTTCTCTTTCAGATTTTTCATCATTATTGTATGGGAATGCAAGAGATTTCTGTGCATTAATTTTGTATCAGCAGGTGGATTCTTAAACACTGTGCCACCAGGGAAGTCCGATATTGTTTTATACAGAATGGCCACAATGGCCCCAAAGCATGGGAGTTAAAGTTACCTGAATGCTTTCATCCATTCTTTGAATAATTTTAATGTTTTCCCAACTTTTGGACAACGTCTTCTGTGCTGATAGTTGGAGATCATTAGAACAGTTCCTGATAGTCTTATTTTTAAATTTTTCAGTGGCTAGTTAAAGATTTCAATCTTTAATGTTAGATACAGGGGCTACTTGCCCATTCTATGGTTCTCCAACATCCTGGTTTCTATCTAATTTATGAGGAAAGGTGGGCAAAAAATAATACAGTAGTATACAACATTTATTGAGTACTATGTACCAAACACTATACTAAACAGTTTGCATATGTGACCTCATTTAATCTCACAAGAGTTCAGAGACACAGCAACTATTTTGACTCTGTTCAGAGTAGGAAACTGAGGGAAATAACTTGCTCAAGGTCAGCTATGACTGAGCCATTATTCAAACTCAGGGACTCTAACTCTGAAACTTCTCCAATATGTTCCTAGCAGAAAAGGATACAGAGCCATGGCAAAGCCACCTGCCTAGGAGCCAGGAGACCTGCGTCTCAGTTTCACCTTGGTCAGTAACTGGCTATGAGATTTGAGCCATCACATCTTTTTTTTTCTAGACCTGTTTCCTCATCTAGGAATACCCTGAAGTCTCTTTTAGATGTGAAGAGTCTGTAGTAATATAGAAACATTACAAGGCGATCATTCTTCTTCTTCCTTTCCTGCTCCCTCACTGGACCCCACTTTCTGTTATGGACCTGAGTCCAGCTGTGCAGGACATGGGAGGGTCACCCAGGCAGGAACAAGAGGGGCTGTGTTCTGGTTTTTATTTATCCACAAAATCAACACTTAAGCACTCATATGCATATTTCTAAAAGGAGCAAAATAAAAACATCAGTTAACTATGAATGTATGTTTTTAAGTAGGAAAAAAAAGCAACACTGTTGTTATTCTCAGGTTTATTGTCTCTTCCACAAGATTCTAACTTCTAGAAATGTAACAGAGAAGAACAAACCTGACTCCATACTGGATCTATTCCTTTAGCTCTAGGGCTCTGCATCTGGGTAAAAGAATGTTGCCTATAACTGGAAATATATATGATAGCCCATTCTCAAGGCTCTGACCTTTAAAGGCATAACACTTTTCCATTCATATAGAGATTAAAAAGTTGCAGAAAAGAAAATAAGAATTGTCTTGTTGGAGGTTTATAGGAATATTGTGACTAGATGTGGACAGCTGCGAGAACAAAGGATTCCTGCACCAAGTAGTTTGCAACAACCAGCCACACCCCTTCCCCTTTTAGAATAAAAGAAGGCTGATCAGGTAAGTTGGTTCTTTGGGACACTAGTCCACCATCTTTTCGGTCTGCTGACTATCCAAATAAAGTCACTATTCCTTGCCCCAACAATTCATCTCTCGATTTATTGGCCTATCATGTGGCAAGCAGTAAGAGCTTGGACTCCGTAAGAGAAAGTCTTTTTCTACCTCTCATTTCAGCCTATTAGGAAGGCTTAAAATATTCCCTATAGTATTTACAGATGGACATCAGACTGTGCACTGAATTAATTCAAAGAGAATGAAATGGACACAGTACATGAAAGTTTCAGGTTGTAGAAAAAAATTAAAGTTGAGGTGAAAACACATATCAGGTTTGCTTAAAAAAAGACTAAATAATGTTTGTTTGGACTACATGATGTTTCTTTCAAAAGAAAAACCAGAAGGAAAAAACATATACATATGAGAGGGGTTAAAAAAAGGATTCTGGGAACTGGCCCCATCAGGCATTCTTCTTAAGTAAGGGCTGTTTCATCGGATGTAAAGATTTGGAGTTGCTCAATTGGGCACACAGTGCTGCTATTAAATTTCCTTCAGAAAATCTGGGGACTTCCTTGGTGGTCCAGTGGTAAAGAATCCACCTTCCAATGTAGGGGATGCAGGTGTGATCCCTGGTCAGGGAACTAAGATCCCACATAAAGCGGGACAACTAAGCCCTCGCGCCACAGCTACTGAGCTTGTGTGCCTCAACAAGAGAGAGAAAACCCACGTGCCACAACTAGAGAGAAGCCCATGCTGTGCCGCAACGAAAGATCCCACATGCCTTAACAAAGATCTCACGTGCTGCAACTAAGACCCGATGCAGCCAAAAAATAAAATAAAATAAAAAAAATTTAAAAAAAAGAAAATCTGACAGGAGAAATCATCGATGGAATTC
This sequence comes from Pseudorca crassidens, assembly GCF_039906515.1. Lineage (NCBI taxonomy): Eukaryota > Metazoa > Chordata > Mammalia > Artiodactyla > Delphinidae > Pseudorca > Pseudorca crassidens. Next base: position 69,491,280 of record NC_090304.1, on the reverse strand, counting down.
TAAGCCTGCAACTTGGACTTTTCTTTGTAAATAGTGATTTCCAAGATGCTGATAGAAGTTTTAAAGCTGTATAAGTGAGAATGCATCTTAAACCGAAGTATGAAAGACCTCGTGAGTCAAACATGATTCATAGTTGTTGGTTTTCTGTCACAGGTAACTTTCACTTATTTTTCTTTGCAAGCCAATGGATAGAATTTCCCAATTCTGCCTTAGCAGTAGGGAAATCGCAGGCAGTTCTCTCCTGCCAGAAACACTTTCCCCTTTGGATACAGTATTCTGTAGGTACTACAGGTAGCAAAGGGGAAAAGCCAGCTTGTAAAGGAAAAGTGTTCATGCTGGCTCATACCTTGCACCTTCCCTTCAGGCCTGGATGACAGATGGACTTGCCTGCAGCCTGGAGGGAGAGTTCTGAGGTTCAGGCAAATCCCGCTCCCTCACTGTGCTACTCATTACAGATGAAATCGATTGGGGGATCTGGGTCAAGGCAACCTGTCATTAGAGTGAAGGATAGGATAGTGGCTAACAAGGGAGGGGTAATGCTGAGGATGTATGGTGGAGAATATTTCCAAAAGCCATCTCCTCTGAGTAATTCTCTCTCATACAAGGTGATCCTGCCACACGCACCCCCCCCACACACACATGTACATGTACACACACATACACTTAGGACCGGAGATGCTGTGTACGAGTCTCATTTTGCCAGAATACCTGGATACTTACCAGTCCCATCTGTTCTTCCCTCAATTCCTCGCCTCATCACCAATCCTCATGGCTCTCTCCCTCCCAGTCTCACACAGCCCTCCAGCTCTGCCTTCTAATTCAGCCTAGATGAAGAAGTATTTGTGCACCTGAAGAAGTCTCTAGGCGATTTAGCTAAACCTTGAATGCCATATTGGATTTCTTCAGAGAAATTAAGCTACAGATGGTGAACCAATATTAGGGATGTCGCAAGAAATGATGCCATTTTAGGTGCCATTAACATACCACTGATGTGTGTGCTCAGATGTGCAATATGGCGCACGTCTCCCCATTTCTCTTTCTGCCAAGATATATTTTTTTACAGAATTCTGAATATTGGATGATCAAAATAAGGAAGAAGTGGCTGGCAATCTAAATTATACTATATGGATGGGTTTTAAAGATTATCTAGCCTGAGAGGCACCATGAACCACCATCATGTACCATCAAGTAAACAGTACTTAGGCTGTGACATCAGACTGCCTGACTTCACATCCCCGTTACCAGCCCTAGGCAACTGCCTGTTCTTCAGTGAGTTATTTAGCTTCTTTAAGTAAAATGAGGCTTATTAAATTAAATAATCAATTTTAAATGCTTGGCTTGGTTCCTGGGACATATTAAATGCTCAAAAATGTTGCTCTTATTGTTAGTTCCAAGAATAATGCCTGGAGTATCATATGTGTTCAACGGTCTAATCTTGCTTCCTTCCCATCTTGAGATTCCCCTCACATGGGTCTGAACATTGGGGCAACAAAAATTGTAAACTTTCTACTTCTTACCCTGTCATCTGACAGATAAGGAAACCAATGCTCACAGTTTAAATAACTTGTTCAAAGATATATTAATAAGAAATCCTTCATCCATGCATTGTTAAATTTTATTGAGAGGTGAGTGTATATTCTTATTTCTCAAAGTGTGACGTGGCTTCGCAGCATCAGAATCACCTGGGAGCTAAGTCAGAAATGCAGAACTGCAGGCTCCTCCCATACCTCGGTGATTTGTACCTATGCTAAATTTTGAGAAGCCTGACTCTAGACCATTGCTGTGCAAACTTGGCTGTGCACTGGAATCACCTGGGGAGCTTTAAAAAATACTGATGCCAGGGTCCCACATCCAGACATTCTGAATTATTTGGTATGGATGGGGGCCCAGGTACAGGGATTTTTAAAAAGCTCTGGATGGTTGTAACAGTAAGCCAGGGGTGAGAATCACTGTATATGCATGCAGTCGTTACCAGTAGGTGCTGGGGTTATGGTAATTAGTTTTTCTGGCTTATCTAAATGGTCTAGTTTCTCCACAATGAACAACACTCAATTTTATAATATAAGATAATTTAAAGGCCAGTAAAGTGAGACACCTGGCACATGGACCCCTGCATATCTTCCTATGAATTCTGCAAGGTTCTATGCTGAACCCTCCAAGAAGAGGACTAAACTATGTTTGCCAGATCTGTTCTGACTTCACATCTGCTACAGGCCTGGTGTCTTCCCCTAATACACTGGATTACCTCAGCTACAGTTTTCCATCTTCACCCTGGCACACTTTCTTATATTGTGTTACACGTTTCCTAGCATCTTCTGGCCCTCAGGATCCTCATAGCAGAGGTTAAACCCCACCTCCGTGGTGACGCTACCTCTCTCCCACAAAAGCATATTTTTACTTGAGACACCGTGGGAAGAGCCAAGAGGATACAAGAGTAAGTCCCCACATTTGCCCTCATGAAACTAACAATCCAGTAAGGGAAACAGACATGTACGCAAATAACTATGATACTAGGTGTGAGCAAAACACCCTGGACAACTCTGGGTGCCCTGAAGAAGGATTACTGCAGAATTGTGCAACTAGAAAAGATGAGGGAATAAGTTGAATTTGTCCTGGTTTTTAATGGTGAATAAGATTCTAACAGAGAAGTTGGAAGAAGTTAAAATGTCAAATCTGTAGCTAAGAATCATGAGACAGAAGGTTAATGAAAAAGGTAAATCTAGGTTTAAATCTTGGCTCTGCTATTTCTTAGCTGTGTGACCAAGGACAAGTTACATCACTTCTCTGATCTCAGTCTTGTCATGTCTGACGTGGGGATAGTAATAACTCCCTCATAGGCTTTTGGTTAAAAGTGATCCAGATGAAGTGCTTAGCATGGTGCCTTGCACTTAGCAGATGCTGTTTTGAAAAATAGAAACCACATCTATAAAAGGCAGTGCATTACCTTTAATTTGTATTAAAAACCTGAAGAGCACTGGGATGCTATTTCTGATCACATTTTAAAGGAACACCTTATTGTCTCTAGATTGTTCACCTCTGACAATGTCTAAAAAATGTAATAACCAAACAGCTAAAAGCTGAAGTTTCCTTCTGCTTATTCAAATGAACGCTGTAAAGTTCATTAATTCCTGCCACACTCCAGAGGTGTGAAAGCCACCACTGCACTCCCCTTAGAAATGATTTCACTGCAAATAACGTCTCTACATCTGTTTTCACATGACAGATAAAATCAGGAGGACGGTTAAAGTGCAAATTACTCAGAGGACGTGCAGAGTCTTGAAAACACACACGTGCTTTGTAGGTGTGCAATCCTTTACCATCATCTCTGCTCTATGAGGTCTTAGGTAAGAGCCATGTTTTGAAACCCAATTAAAAACATCTGGGAAAAACATCACTTGTTATGGAGAGCTTTGAAAGTTATCAGAAGACTGACAACACTCTTTTTTTTTTAGATATCACACATTTTCCAGTTAATTTTCACATAAGTCAATCCTTTTCTTTTGTCCTATATTTTTATATACACTGTTATACCTTATTACTTTTCATTCTACCTAAACCTTATTACTTTTCATTCTACCTATCTGAGAATTTGTAATAGGTCTGTGGCTGGTTGAAGTTTACCTTTGTACTACCTAGGTAAATTAATAGGGTGGAAAGTTCTCAGGGGAATATTTAATGTACTCCAGACAAACCATTTGCAAAGCACTTTAAGAACCCCCATTTTGATGTTCTAATTGCAAATGGCCCACGTAACTATTCATTAGAGTCCATCCAAGCAGGTCTTTTGTTTGGCAACATTTTGTTAACACTAGCATTAACCTTATGTGTTTATTTGAAAGCAGGAAACGTGTGTTTCCTGAAATATTCTAGAATCTGCATTTTCAACTTCTGTTAAATCCTCCTCAATGAGAGTCTGAATTAATGGAATTCCACGGTCCTTCTCTTCTTTGGGAAGACTACCATCTCTTGCAAGAATGATGAAATTTGTGCTTAATCATTCATCAATGAATGCAACGACTTTGTCAAGCCTTTTAGAATGTTGTGTGCCTTTAAAAATGTTGTGTGCCTCAGTTTCTTCCTCTGCAACATAGCAATGATTTAATGGGGAAGCAATTAACTTCTTCCTTACTATGAATAACATATGCTATTTTTTCCTTTATAAATATAAGTGGAAATAAAGGCGGAATTAGAATCCTTTCTAACTCCTTGAGAAAAATGCTTTATCAATTCAGGGAGGAGTTGTATACTCCCTCTACTCTTTTGTAGAAAAATTTATGAACAATTCCATTATAGCTTTATCACTTTGTATTTTGTTTGCGTGTTTGTTTTCTTCAATAGACTGTGGCTTCTCCAGGCCATTGTATTTTTACTCATCTAATGTTTGTTAAAGGAATATCTTTTAAGAGCCTAGGCTTATCTGTATATCTTTCAAAGTTCCTGGCATATGGATGGTGATCAATAAATATTAGCCTATTGGATGAATAAACTATGCTACTGAAAATGTGTATGGAAGTGTGTGTGAACATAGGTGTGTGTAGCACCACCCAAAGCAGGTAATGGTCCACATTCATGGGAATGATCACTCAGCATTTATATTGTGGCTTGCAAAGCTTCCATGCCTTTTGGAAAAAGCTTCCAAATAAATTCTAAATGGAATTATATGCTGTGATAATTAGTATTTTGGATTTTTACCATACAATGTTACAAGTTCATAAAGCCATGTTTTTTGGTATCTATGTCAGAGTCTGCAGTCTGTGTGGCTAATTGAGGTTAAGGGGGGGAAATGGCAGATTGCCAATGCTAATGAGTTTTTCATTACTCTTTCTAACATGTATTTTATTCCTCTTTTGCCTTTACTTTTTTTTTCTTTTGCGGTATGCGGGCCTCTCACTGTTGTGGCCTCTCCCGTTGCGGAGCACAGGCTCCGGACGCGCAGGCTCAGCGGCCATGCCTCACGGTCCCAGCCACTCCGCGGCATGTGGAATCTTCCCAGACCGGGGCATGAACCCATGTCCCCTGCATCGGCAGGCGGACTCTCAACCATTGCACCACCAGGGAAGCCCTGGGGCTAACAGTTTGTACTGGGTGTGTACACAAGACGTACCCATATAAAAAACCAGTAAGCCAAATAAAAACACCACCCATGTTAAAATATCATCATCTTTGCTGGCATTCTGAGTAATTCAGTATCTTCCGAGCAAATGGCTGTGCATACAGAGTCTGAGAGTGGATTTTTAAACCATTCAAAACAGTGTCAGTCCTTCTTTCTCAGTGAAAATGAGCTCAATTCTGCTGTGGTTGTAATTAGTGGATGATTAGCACTTGTACATGTCGATGCTACACGTGATGGAACTGGCGCCCAGTTTAGCACCCATTCAACAAGATTATTTAATTTTGCTGCAGTTTTCATTCTTGTGAGTCACATTGGTGTCCTGGCACTAGAAGACCTGGAACTCAAGCTAGATAGACTAAGGTTTGAAATTATATTAATGGGTTTCATTTTTCCCACGGAAAAGAAAATTGCTGGAAGGTTCTGCATTAAAAAACCAGAGCAGCAGACAGGACAGAGGGCAGGACGCATTGTAGTGTCTCATCAGCCATTCTAGGCTCTGAATTTTTAATATAACATGGACTACAGTTTGAGCCCGAGTGTTGGTTTGGCACCACTGGGGTACTTGCCTTCAGAGAATGCTGACAGTACTGGCGGTGGATAGATAATTATAGCTAAACTGTTGAAAAAAGGTAACACAGGGGCACAGAGGAGTCAGCCTTGATCTCCACCTGAGAGTGCAAGGGAAGCCTTCCCATGATGACTTCTCTTGGTTGAAACAGCAGTTTGCCAGCTAGACACGGAAGAGAGGACCTTTCACAGTATTCTGATGGGACAGGAAAAGTGCAGTAGGGAAGAACAAATCTGACTCCATATTGAATCTGTTTACTTTAACCTTTGTATTCTATTGCTTTTGCTACAAGGTAAGAATGTTGCCTATAGCCTGAAATATACAGGATAGCCCATTCTCAAGGCTCTGATCTTTAAAGGCATAACACTTTTCCATTCATATAGAGGTAAAAAGTTGCAGAATGGAGAACAACATTTGTCTTGTTGGGGGTTTATAGGAAAGTTGTGACCTGACCGACGTGCACAGATGCAAGAACAAAGGATTCTGACACCAAGAAGTTTGCAGCAATCAACCACACCCCCTCCCCTTTTAGTATAAAAGAAGCCTGACTTCTAACTCTGGTAAGATGGTTCTTTGGGACACTAGTCCACCATCTTCTTGGTCTGCTAGCTTTCTGAATAAAGCTGCTATTCCTTGCCCCAACACATTGTCTCTCAATTTATTCGCCTGTTGTGTGGTGAGCAGTACAAGTTTGGACTCGGTAACAAAAGCACACAGACAAGAAGGACCCCAGTCCTGTTTCAAAGTTACTTCAGGACACCTTAGGGGAAACCTTGGAATTTTGTATTATTTATTGTTGGAAATGGAAAGAAAATAATACCTTTTTTCTTACAAGCATTCAGTCAGTCAGCTCTGCAAGGTGCTCTTTTAACTTTTAACATGGAAATGTTTTTACAGCACTGTAGGTGACGATGGGCAAAGTTCTCTCTCTACTTCTGTCAGACTCAGAAAAAAGGGACCAAGACTAAGTTGCAAGCAAGTACCTGAGCCTAACAAAGTGACAGGTCGGGAATGCTAGGAGAATGTCGGTGAGTTACCATTTAAACAGAGCTTCCTCCCCACTCCCTTTGCCTCCTCTAGGAAGCAACACTTTTGGAAGGTGGGCAACCATCTGCCCAAGACTATTCTGGTTTTAGCATCAAAAGCCCCAGTTCTGCATCCCAAGAAACCCCTCAGTCTTGGGCAAATCAGGACGGTTGGTCGCCATAGTTTTAGATCACAACCGAACGCCAGGCTTCTGCAATGAACTTATTCAAACAGTAAATTTTCAAGGCCAGACACATCTTAAGAGTGTTTACTACTTGGCCTGGTATCCCCCTTGGGTTTGCAGATGAGGAAACTAAGGCCCAGAGAATGGCAGCACCTTGTCAGATTCCACAGTGCTTAGCTCCAATCAGGTGATGGCCCTGCTCAAAACCACTCAACTGCTTTATGACTTCTTTTTGTCTTCCTTCCATGATCACACATTTTCCTAATAGAGCTAACAACTGGCACCGTTTTCTAATTATTCTCCATGTGGCCAGTGGTGTGCTGAGCACTTTACATGCAACATCTCATTTAATCCTCCTAACAGTTCTAAATTACTGTTCCTAAATTGTAAATACTATTATCATCCCCATCCCCATTTTGCCGATGAAGAGATGGACTCTCAGCAAGACCAAGCAACTTGCAGAAGTTACACAGTTAGTGAGAGATCTGAAACTTGATCAAGTTGTCTGACTCCAGAATCCTTGTTCTTAACCACAAGGACACAAGACTTCTCTTCTGATTCAATTTTATCTTCCACTATTTCATGTAAAATGACTCCATCATTTAACCAAAATATTTGAAAAAGCATAGGAATGATTTTGTTTATTCTGTCTTTTATTTTGTCTCTCGTTCATTATTCCATTCACTGGAAAAGCATCTTCAGATAAGTGTCTATACTTGCTTTTCAGTTCCCAGTGGGTTCGGGGCCACATCAAATCTTTCCATTACAATACTGCTTCAGAAAAGTGCAAACTTAGTGTGTGGACAGTGTTTTTGTCTTAAGCCATTGAGCTGTTGTATGATCAATTCAATTAAGTGTCACTGGGACCCCTGCCCCCCACAATTAACCGAAGGATACCCTACAGGGATCCAAACACCATGCTTCTCTTAAGAACTCTGCCAAGACCAGACCCATATAATTTGGATTCTGCTGGATCTTCTCTGAGGGTTTCTCTCCTTAGGTTCTGTCCTCTTCCGTGTCTCCTTGCTCATCTCTTTCTTTTGAAAGAAAGTCTTCACACTTAACAAATTCAACTCAATTCACCAAAACATTGGTAATTTATCACTAGATTACAGCTACTCAGCAATTCTTCCTTCACATTGAACATGTAAAGCTTATTTCTGCTTTAAGCCTTTGCCCTTGCCCTTCCCTGGGCCAGGATCCATCTCCCTACACCCCCTCCACTCCCCATAGCTGCAGGGCTGATTCCTTCTTCATCACACAGACCTCAGTTCAAATATCATCCACAGAGAGAACACTTCCCTTCTCTGATCACCACATCTAATATCTCCCCCTCCTTGTTTTATTTTCTTCTGACCCTACTGTCTGAAATTATCCTGTTTGCCTACTTGTTTACTTATCTATTGTCTGTCCCCTTCTCTAGAATGTAAGCCTTGCAAAGGTAGGAGCTTCGAGTTCTTATGCACTGTCATATCTGCCGCACCTAGAAGACTGCCTGGCACATAGTAGTCCCTCAGTAAATGACTGTTGAATGAAAGGAGAAATGCCTCTATGAAAAAATACTTGTAAACATTGCTGAAGCTCTCCTGTCCTTGCCTTTAAATATTTTGCATACTTTTCATTCTACTTGCATTTCCCCAGTGAACGTTTTCGGTATGGGTTTTGATTACATGACTAAAAGTTTCTGGATGCTCTCCATTTGGGAACTAGCCTGAAGGACAGTGGACGGGAGTGAAGAAAGATCCAGGTTTGGTTCCAAGCTTCCCCACTTCCCAGCTAAATGATCTTGAGCAAGTGACTCAAACTCCTTGAGCTTCAGGTGCTCAAGGCTCCTGAAAGCACGTATAATGCAACAAGGAAGGACTTGATGTGCTCCTTACTCTCTCTTTATACAGTTATTAAGCATATTTAACTTTTATAATTTTACCTAACTATCTGTCCATACTGAACAAGTAAATGATGAATTTGAAAATAGGAAGAATATATGGAAGTTCAGGAAAATCTTAGAATTCTCTATTCTCTTTCAAAATCCCAGGAGCTTGGAGTGTCAACTGTCAGGAAAGGTCTGTTACAAGTTTGGTTCCATAGCAAAGTCTGGAGGTCAGCACCCTGCTGGCCGGAAATTCCAGGGAGAGGACGTAACTTCTACCACAGACCAAAGAGGCTAGTGTGAGGGTTAAGCGATCTAATCTCATTTGAGTCAATGGACTGAATTAAAATCTCAGAGTTGATGTTAATCTCCTGCAAATGAGATCATCAGAACAGCTCTCTGCTCCTCTGGGCAGGCACCTCTTACATCCATATCCCTTCTGCTCAGTTGTAATTTTTTTTTTTTTTTGGCTGCTCTGTGCAGCTTGTGGGATCTTAGTTCCCTGACCAGGGATCGAACCCAGGCTCCAGCAGTGAAAGCACCAAGTCCTAACCACCACTGCCAGGGAATTCCCTCAGTTGTAATCTTCTACCTGAGTAAATGGGCTCCTCTGTGGCAAGCCCACAGGTAGAAGTTTTCAGCTCTCTCTTCTTTTTGACCCTGCCCCTGTTGTTTTGCTAAGGGCATTAGTGGTCTTTGGTAAGAAAGACGGCAGCAGAGGATACTGGAGAAAACGCCAGGGCCCAGAGAACAAGGCTAAACCCCAGTTTCTCCCCTTATATACTCTATAATCTTATGCAAGTCACATAGCCACTCTGATTCAGTGTCTGCATTCTCACAGGGATAATAACAACGTCTAACCATGTAGCTCATCCATTTATCATCATCCCTGCCACCGTATCTTCGTAGCCTATTGAGTACAAAGTCTCAACCCCACCTGATGTTCAGGCCCTTTTGTGATCAGCTCCCAGGCTTCCTTTCTAGCCCTAAATCTCCTCTACACGGTGTCCAGACATAGGTTTTAATAAATGCCAGTTGAGAGAATGAATGAAAATGAGAGGCTCCAAGTAAGACAACTTTAAAAGAGCTATTTCAAATAAAAAGTGTTACTTTAACAAAAATAGGACAGTGATTAAAGTCTCTTGGTTTTCATATACAGAGATATGAATAAAAAAGGTTATATAATAATAGACTCTACAGCCATTCTGTAATTAAACAGTCATGCTTTGACTAAGATCCACTTCTCCTTAACCTTACCTATTTCAAAACCCAGTCTAACTTTCATCTCATTTATGGAGTCTACAAAAACGTATTGAATGCCTTTGGGCTATGCACCAGGGGTCCTTAACTCCTTTGGGAAATTTCCAGGTATGACCATTTGGGTCCAACGCCTGCCACTTCATGTGCCTGAGCGGGAAGTGTCTTTGTGGCCATGATGCTGACCTCGGCCAAATCTAGGTTAAGATGACCAGAATCAAACAGACTAGATTCCAGTCCAAGCCTTGCTATTTACTTCCCATGTGCCATTGGGCAGACTCTCTTTCCTCATCTGTTAGGTGGGGAATAATACCAACCTTTTATGTCTTCCTGTAAATATAAATTACGATCATACACATAAAAGCATGAAGCATGAGGGTTGGAGCATAGCAGGTGATGAGCCCATGTGAATACCTGCCTTATCCTGGCCTTGGCTGGACCAAAACTAAACCACGCATTGGTAGTGGAGCCTTCATCTTGGTGCAATGCATCGTATTACAGCAAAGGTAACAACAGTGATCGTAAGCCAGAACAGATAGCTGCCTTCAGTGCTTTACAGGCATTCCCTGTTTCTTTTTTCTGATGCTTGTAACCTCCACCTCTACACTTATTGCCTGCTCCCCTGTTATTACATCCCGGAAGGGATGTCACAAAAGGCTGCTCCTGTCAAGTGGTCTCAGGATGAAAACAGAAAAGACATGAGTATCCAGGCAGCTGCATCCTCTTATAACTTTCTCACCTGTGAAAGCGAGAGGCTGGAGGCATCACCCCAAATCACCCGATTGACCTAAAAGGGGAGAGCGTTTGTTTTTCTCCTGTGAAAACTTTTAACAAGCAATAATATGAGAGAGATCAATCATGTGTTTAACTCCTCTAGGAAGGATTCTTAGCGGAGAATACAATCAAGTGAAATTTAAGTTCAATTTGACCCAAGTTCTCATAAGATAAACACTCCTCAAATGGAGGATGATGGGAACCTCATTATTTAGAATTGGACAAATAACCTACGGCAGTATGATTATAACCTGGCAGCAGCTACGGTTTGCTCAGCAAACTGTCTGAACCTCTACTGGGAACATTTAACACCACATGTATTTTGAAATCACAGGCTACATCTACAGGCAATAAAGACTGTTTGTTATCTCTCAGATTCATTGCAGTTGCACAAACACCCAGTTAACTCAGCTATAACACATCTGCCCAGAGAAATATTTACTTTTGGAGCCTCCAGGGTGTGCTTTAATTTTTTCCTAATTGCTATCCATTGAGTTCTAAGTTTAAGTGCTGTTGAGATGGACTTAAGTCCTATTTCTATCCTGAGAAGTTCACTGCTATCAAACGCAAAGAGCAGATTCTCAAATGACCTTAGCCGTACTCTTAGGAATTGTTTTCTCCCTGCAATCGTGCAGGTGAGATTCTCCCTGAACCTAAGAAGATGAATTTTTCTTGCTGTTCATTCGGCTTCTCAGTAGAGCAAATGGACAATAAATGTTTCTCAAGGATCACAAAGAGGGTAACACTCATGCTTCTGGCTAGAGAATTAGATTTCTCAGCCACTCAAGCCATAGGAAGCGAATTTCAGGACACGTCTTTAAATTGTGAGGTTAACAAGCATTTATATCCCATTAAAAGGATAAAAAAATGGAGTCAGAGGAAGATCAGTTTCAGAGGAGAAACAGGAATAAAGTCTAGAAGATCTTGTTCCCAGAGGGCGTACTAATTATGAAAACATCTTAATAAACATAACATTTATCCTGCTCCTTCCAAATCTCTAATTATGTACATTTTTTCTAGATCACTATGTGCCTTTAAGAAGCAAAGTGAAGGAACACAGTTCAGATCCAAGAGGCAGGTTGGAGTGGGTACGGGAGGAAAAGGGAGGAGTGACATACTGACCCCAGGTTCTCAATGTTTTTGCACTCAGATCCACACCTCTCTGTGCGCCAGAGCACGTGTCCAGAAACCTCTTCCTTTCTTTCCTTGCCCAAGACCTCAGGAGCCCCCAGTCCTCGGAGGCACCAATGACACAGTACTTTGTCCTCTACATCTCCAAATTCCTCATTGCTTCCCACATCACATCCAGCACCTTGTCTGGACCACACAAGAAGGGCTCCTCACTCACCTGGGTTTCATACCAATCTTCAGATTTCGGACCGTCTCCATTCCAGACTCCTAAGACTTTTTTTTTTTTTTTTTTTTTGCGGTACGCGGGCCTCTCACTGTTGTGGCCTCTCCCGTTGCGGAGCACAGGCTCCGGACGCGCAGGCTCAGTGGCCATGGCTCACGGGCCCAGCCGCTCCGCGGCATGTGGGATCTTCCCGGACCGCGGCACGAACCCGTGTCCCCTGCATCGGCAGGCGGACTCTCAACCACTGCGCCACCAGGGAAGCCCCAGACTCCTAAGACTTTTTTATTGCAGAATTAGAGTCCAGACTAGGTGGAAAAGTAATATATAATGATCACATTGTAGCGAAGGAAATAATAGCCCAACACATAATGAACTAACATAGCACCTTGTGAACATTTAGGCATCTCCTAGACGCCAAAATACCAACTGAATTGCAAACTTTTGGAGGAGAGAAATCACGTATCATCCTTTTTTGCATCTGGGTGCCTACCAGTTAACCGCCTCCTGGAAGCCTCCCTAATTCCTTATTCTCCCCCAGGATGTCTTATACAGTCTTCTTGCACTCACACGGTGCCACATGCTAACATCTATCATGGCACGTACCACCAGGATTGTTATTGCTGATATACTGATACTTGTCTGAACTTGACCATGAGTTCCTCATGACAAAGTCTATGTCCTCAGTGTCTAATACTGTCTGACCCACAGTAAATATGGCATAAAGGCTTGTTGGATGAATACACACAATAGGTGTTCCTTAGTGTTTGTTGAATTGAACATAATTGGATATTTAACAGTAAAAGTTAAAATTAAAATGACACTTGGAAAAAGCTTGATAGTTTATAACTTCTTTGCCGAGTACTGAATATGAGTTGGTCATGTGAAAATGAGGAAATAATCTAATTTCAATTTAATTCCCCTTTTAAATCACTGTAGAAAATTAGCCTGACCTTCTGATCCCAAAGCCTGAAGTAAAGTAGCCTAAATCGAAAGCCAAATCAAACTAATGAATGGTTTTTAAGAATAACCCCATGCAGAATAAGAATAACTAACTCCCAGAGTTGGAAAGAGCTTTAAAGTCCATTTCAGAGCCAGTACGTGAATACTTTTCGCAATATTCCTACCAGACAGTCAACCGACCTCTACCTGAATTCTACTCACAGTGTCATGACAGATCATCCTTCACTTTTGAATCTAAAAGGGGATCATAAGCTCCTCCTTCTAGGGATAAAAATGTGTATCCCTATAATGCTCACCTCAGCCCTCCCTCCAGCAAAACACAGAAAAATCTTGTCCTGTTCTACACGGCACCTATGCAAAGACTTAATGACAAACACTAGATTTCTCCTTTGTTTTTCAAGAATAATCATTATGTCCCTGTTTCTCCCTCTGATTCAAGGATTTCAGATCATGTTCAGTCACGGTCACCCTCCTCAAAACAAGCTACCCAAATCTGTATATCTGGTTAGATCATAAAGAGATAAAAACAATATGGTTGCCAGAGACTTCCCACCGTAAATCATGACCATTTAAAACAAAGGACAGGGCTTCCCTGGTGGCGCAGTGGTTGAGAATCCGCCTGCCGGTGCAGGGGACACGGGTTCGTGCCCCGGTCCGGGAAGATCCCACATGCCGTGGAGTGGCTGGGACTGTGAGCCATGGCCGCTGAGCCTGTGTGTCCGGAGCCTGTGCTCTGCAACAGGAGAGGCCACAATAGTGAGAGGCCCGTGTAACACACACAAAAAAACAAAAAAACCCACAAAGGGCAGAGTCTTCAGCAGTATTTACTTCAAGGTTTCCAACGTTTGGAAACGCTGCAAAACCCATTTCTGCTCTAAAGATGCGTCTGTTAGATTTTCCTGCCCATCCAGTAATGGGCAGCCTGCAGACCACATGGATGGAGGGCCTGACTCTGAAAGGGTCTTTCAAATGGGATAATGATGCCAGGGTGCTGGGTCAAGTGAACCATGATTAGACTGATGGAGAGTCTGGGGATGAGAGGGTACCCACTGCATATTTTGTCCTTCTTGCTTAGCGTTTAGCCCTGCCAAAGGCCTCATTCATTCATTAATTTATTCTAGAAATTATCTAATAAGCCTCTATTATTGCCTAAGCACTCAGATATAAAAAGAATATAACAAAGAGCAAAACGGATACAATGCCTGCCTTCAAAGAATTTACAGTCCAGTAGGAAAGATGCACATTAAACAAATAACACACACACATAGGACGGGTTGCTATAGTAAGTGCTTTGAAGGAAAATCAGGGGATGCAATGAAATGGATAAAAGGGGACCAAATTTACACTGCAGGGTACAGAGGCCAGTTTAAGCAAGAGATCTTAAAGGTGAGTCCTGGAGAATAGGCACAATTTAGTTGGCCTGAGAAGGGGAGAAACATTCTGGGCAGTAACCAGTATGTAGTAGCAACGTGAGGTGGAAAAAAACTCGGTGAATTAGTGAAAATGAAAGGAGGTCAGGGGACTTCCCTGGTGGTCCAGTGGCAAAGAATCCGCCTTACAATGCTGGGGATGTGGGTTCGATCCCTGATCAGGGAACTAAGATCCCACGTGCCTCGGGGCAACTAAGCCTGTGTGCCACAACTACTGAGCTCACACGCCTCAACTTGGGAGCCTGTGAGCCACAAACTACAGAGCCCACGTGCCACAACTAGAGAGAGAAAACCTGCACGCCACTAGAGAGAAGCCCGTGCACCGCAACGAAGAGACCACATGCCGCAATGAAAGATCCCGCATGCCTCAACGAAGGTCCCGTGAGCCGCAGCTAAGACCCGACGCAGCCAAAAATAAATAATAAAATAAATAAATCTTAAAAAAAGAAAGAAAGAAAGGAGGTCAGCGTGACTGCAGAAGACCGAGCCAAGGAGTCATGGGGTGGGCTGAGGCTAGAGGACCAGGCAAGGGCTTTGTATGTTGGATTTTGGATTTTTTTTTTAAATTTATTTTTACAGCAATGGAAAGCTACTTAAGGGTTTTGAGGAAGGAAGTGACATGATTGATTATCAGCTCGAGAACTGGAGGCTTCCAGAGCCTTCCTCTTGTCCTGTGAGTAAGCTCCGGCTAGACATGGAGTGGTTTTGTGTCCAATTTGTCTACCCTAACCTGTCTCACTTCCCCGCTACAGGTGTGACCCATTTATAAAATGCTTTTTCTCTTTTGCAATTCAAGCCATTTCTTCTGCAGATGTGATCACAGTGTAAATAATCTAGCACCCACTACGCTACAAAAAAATTTCAGGCAGTGGAATTCAGGAAACTGTCATGAAACACTATTTGGCCCCAATTCCCAAGCACTCAGGCCGGCTGGCTCAAAAGGACATCTGATATGTCAACACAGCTCATCCCCTAAATGAGGCTGTTCAGCTCATTAACAAAGTACTTCCTTCCAGAGGTAATTTGAGCATCCTCTAAAAGGGTGCGATTTGCTGTGTTTCATTAATAAAGAAACATGTAATGCGGTTGCTGATCTGTATCTAGAAAAGGCTGCACAGTGGTTTTGTCGAATTGGGCAGAGAGAGGCACTGGTTTTAGTGCTGACCAGGATCTTGTCAAGTGAAATTTGTGAACAGGAAGTCTGCTTTAAGGAATACTCCAGAATGGAAAGCAGTTATCTCAACCCAAAGGAATGAAACACCCCTATTACAAACACATTCACTGAAGATAAACTAGAGGTTGCCCATGCTTTAAAAGCATGTCTAGAAAGCAGATGCCGGGTCATCAGGAATGAAAGCCATCTCTGGGCAGCGCCAAGAGGAAGCATTTAATAAAAAAAGGATACAACTTCTATTTTTTCCTTTTAGCCAGAAAGCACCACTGTGGTACACATATGAGAAGACTTATCATGCCTTTTGACAGCTAAGAAAACAGACACAGAGGAGTTAAACGGCTCCTCTGTAGTCACATGGCCAGTTGTTGATGAAACTAGGTCTTTGACTTCTGATCCATTTCCTGTCTACAGCCCATGCTGCCTGTTTGGAAGGGCAGTAGTACTAGCTAGCTCTCATGTAATCTCTACCATCACACTGCAAGGCTGGCATGATTATTCCCATTTTAAGGATGGGAATTTTACTCTGTAAAATGATTTGCCCTAGGGCCTGTAGCTAGTAAGTGATGGGGCTGGAATTGGAAACCACAGTTGCCTGTCTGCAAAGTATAGGCTCTTACCATTTTTATATTGCCACCAGCTTCTGGATAAGAAGTCCAGCCAACTTTTCCTAATTCAGATAGGAAAAATGGGCTGTTTGCTCATACGGGCCATAACAGGGACCGGCAAAGTACTAAGGAACTGGTAATTGACGTGTCCAAAGCATGGATTCTGTGTAGGACAGACCAGGTCTAGGAAGAACAGACAAGAGAAGGGTTAGGATCAAAATCTGTATATTCACAAAGCCATGGACATGGTAAACACGGTGCCAGTGAAATTCAGAAGGCGGTTGTCGGCAGGGAGTGAATTATTTCATTTAATTAGCACAACTGCACAGCATAGATTTTGTGATCACCGCTCTACAGACTCAGGAGCACTGAGTGACTATGTGAAATCACAAAGGTAGAAAGCTCTGGAGCGAAGGTCTGTCTGTCTGAAACCAAGCCCAAACCCTGAAGGGTGAAAGAGTCAGTGTACAGCAAGTGAGAGAAGGGATTACTTGAGATGGCAAGAGTCAACTTCGACCCTTTATCTTAGGGCATAGAGTAGTGTGAAACCATCAAAAAGCTGAAAGAAGATCTAGATAAATCATGGCTGAAAGTACCATAAAAGATGTCTCGGAAAGCCAGGGATGGTTTACAGGCCCCCTTGTAATCCTGTAAATTAAAGTCACTGAAGACAGCTATGTCCTCACTAGACAGCCTTTGGAGCTGTTCAAGTACCCTGCTTGGTTTGTGACGTCTGTACTTCAGCTCAGTCAAGGGGCTCCTTCCCTGGTTGGGGACGTTTTCATGCTGCTTGGACACAACCCACTCTGAAAGTGGACCCCAATGCCAGAGTAGCACCGTGGAATATTAAAGCTTAGAAGATGCTTAGATGTCATCTAGTCAAACTCTCACATTTTACAGATAAGAGATTGAAGAAACTGAGACCCGTTTACTAAGCAACTTACTTGGTGTCAGGCACTGTGCTAGGAGCTTGACACACATTCATTCTAAACCTCACAATGATCCTAGAGAAAAGTATTGTTTCCCTCGTTTTACAGATTATTGGAGAGCCAGGTTCAGGAAAGTGAGGACTTGATCAAGGTCACACGGCTTTCAGGTAGTAGAATCCAGATTCAAACCCACATTGTGTGAGCCCACAGCCCATGTTATTTCTCCCTCTCTAGTTCAATCTCTCTTTCTACACTGGAGACCCCGACCACTGCCTGAGGCCAGAGTGTCTCAGAACAGCCTGGATCACTTTAAAAACAGAGATCCCCGGACCCTCTCTGACAGACCTAACGAACCTCCTGTAGGCAAGGATCACGTCTTCTTCCTTTTTTTTTTTTAACTTTTTATTTTAGATTGGAGTATAGCCAATTAACAATGTTGTGACAGTTTCAGGTACACAGCAAAGTGACTCAGCCATACATATAGATGTATCCATTCTCTCCCAGACTCCCTTCCCATCCAGGCTGCCACACATAACACTGAGCAGAGTTCCCTGTGCTATACAGTAGGTCTTTGTTGGTTATCCTTTTTAAATATAGCAGCGTGTACATGTCGATCCCAATCTCCGTAAGTATCCCTTCCCCCGACCCTTCCCCCCATCCGGTAACCACAAGTTCATTCTCTAAGTCTGGGATCGCGTCTTCTTCTTTGCGTTTTCCACTTTCTGTGCTGAGTTCCCGAGAGGAACTGAGGATGTGCATTTGTAAAAGGCTCCCTTCCTGGGTAACAGGATGGAGAGTGATGGATTGAGGTCACATTCAGCCAACCTCAGTCCTGGGACAGGTGACTACGGGAAGGTCCACTGAGCAGCTTTTGTAAGATCTCCTAGTGAGTTCTGACAACTTTGTTGTCCTGCCACCCAGTTCTGAAGACACACTGTACTCCCAAACCAGAGGAGACAAAAAAGGCAAAACACCAACCCACCAGCCAGGGCAGGCTTCATGCTTCTCTGATGATCTTTCCTAATAGGGAGCCCAAGGCAGTCTCTCGTCCCTCCACCCTTCCCTGAGCCAGGTTCTATCTACACACATCACTAGCTGCTCTTGAAAGGGCCTCGGTGGCGAAAGTCGCTCACGATCCACTTTTATATGAGAGTCTGACATTTGGGAAGCAGAAAAAAAGGAATCAGTTCAAGCCAGTAACATTTCTATGGGAAAGGCCCCTGATCCACAAAAGAGTGAGTGAAAGTGGCAGTTAACCCTGTGGTGGCCTTATTGTTCCTCATTCATACTTGGGAACACTAGGACCTCCGAGAGGAGGGCTCGGAGAAAGAGGGCTGCCACCTGTTGCTAGGGATGACATCACCACCCCAGCAAGAGCCAACATTCTTTGGGCAGCTTGTGTGTAAGTCGTTAATCAGCACTGGCTCCTCTGCAGCCCCATTCACTAAGGTCTCAACTGTCAGCACTCTGGCTTCAAAATTCCAAAGGCATCTGCCAAAATGCCTGGCCTCCATCCTAAAGGGACTTGGCTGGCATTCAAAATTACCTTGGAGGGGAGGGGTGAGGGTGGTGTGGGCATATTCTCTCAGCTTTTTGTCTCTGTTGTGTTTGTTTACAAGCCTGAGGGGGTTAAGTAGGAGAGAGGAAAGGGTATAAAGGGCTGGAGAGAAGAACAAGAAAAACCTACCTCATCCAGTGTAATGGGAATAGGAAAGAGTGTAATAGGGAAGAACAAATCTGACTCCATATTAGATCTGTTCCTTTTCCTTTAACCGTTGTGCTTTGTTGCCTGTGTTTAGTTATGCCAGCTCTGCACCTTTTGTAAAAGAAGGCTGCCCATAGCTTGAAATATACAGGATAGCCTATTCTCAGGGCTCTGACCTTTAAGAGTATAACATGTTTCCATTTCTTTGGGCAAGAGCCGCCCATCTCCTTGCTTGGCCTGCAATAAACCTTTCTTTGCCCCAAACTCCCGTGTTTCGGTTTTGTCTGGCCTCACTGTGCTTTGGGCACACGAACTTGAACTTGCGTTTGGTAACAATAAGTCCGATGAAACACTTTTACGTAAGTGCCAAAGCCCACTTCTCACTAGTTTTTTTTTTTTTTTAATGTTTAATTGCTGGAAATTTTCTTTAAGAATTAACTGCAAATGGATATAAACTACTATATATAAAATAGACAACAAGGCTCTACTGTATAGCACAGGGAACTATATTCAATATCTTGTAATAACCTATAACTTATAATGGAAAAGAATCTGAAAAAGGATATATATAAAACTGAATCACTTTGCTGCACACTGGAAACTAACACAGCATTGTAAATCAACTATACTTCAATTAAAGTAATAAAAAAAGAATTAACTGCAAATGGTGTGGCAGTCATATAAGAGATCTGCTGTCCATTTGGAATCATAGATGTTATAGACACAGGTGGAATCTTTGGCATCACCCCTTCAGGTTACAAGTGAGTAGTAAACTCAGGCTCAGAGATGCTGTGTCTTGGCCCTGGTCCTCTGTTGCCATTAGCCAGCTGCTCACCAGAGCTGGTTTCCTCTTCTTCCTGGGCACACAGCTGGACTAGACTGCCCAGCTTCTCTTGCTGCTGGACACGGCCATGTGACTGACTCCAGCCAATGGAATATGAGGAGATGGGATGTATGTCACTTTCAGGTTTCCCAAGGATAACCTTCCATGCCCTGCCTTCACGCTTTTTCCCCTTCTGCTGGCTTACTGCACTCAACATTAAGGCTGGAGTATAGTTCAGTTCTCCTACCTTCCCCTCCTCCCTCAGAGCAATTTACATCAGCAACCTGTCCCTTAAGGATATATTTTAAATACCCTTCAAATTCATCCTTAACTATGGATTAGAAATAAAATCTGGATATGCAGACCATTACACATAGGATGGATAACCAACAAGGTCCTACTGTATAGCACAGGGAACTCTATCCAATATCCTGTGATAAACCATAGTGGAAAAGAATATGAAAAAGAATATATATATATGTATAACTGAATCACTTTGCTGTACAGCAGTAATTGACACAACAATGTAAATCAACCATACTTCAGTAAAATTTAAAAAGAAGAAATAAAATCTGGATAAATTAATCTATCAAGTATTACCTATTTCCCTGCCAAATTAACATCCTGATCAATTAAACCATCAAACACAAATGTTTTACCCAGACTCCTCTCAAGCTTGATGTTCCTAGTTCACTGCTTTTACTACATTCATAACTCAACCCTTTTCTAAGCCTCTTTTTAGCAGCAAGTTGCCACCAGGCAATGTCATAAAATTTGCATCAAATGAGGCAGAGAAGGTGTTTCAGAATAGAGTGCTAAAAGAGAAAAGATAAGCTTGGAGTGCAAGCGAATTTTTGAAGTGGAAGAAAGGGAAGACCCAATTAGAGCATTTTCCCCCACAGAAAATGTCAGCATCCTTGGAAGACCCTGGCTATACAGGTAGACATGGAATGTTTCTCAAGGTGGCTGGCGGAGAACAGAGAAGGCGAGGACCACACATAGCTCATTTCCCTTGAAGCTGAGACAAGGAAATGAAAACACCGAGTTCCTGCTTGACTGATCTCTGCTTATTCCCTTAATTTTTAGGGGTTCAGGGACCCGCCACTGAGGTGACGCCACTTCTTCCATAATTCAGTTGAGGAAAGTGATAGAAACCCTAGAAGAACTCTCTTGGGGACTTGTTGGGAACTATATCTATTGCTATCACCAGTCTTCCCTATCTTGAGTATTTTCTTCTTCTTTTTTTTTTTTTTTACTAATTAGAAAGAGAAGCCTTGCTGTCAGTAGAACCAGATGAACATAACTACAGTTGGTACTTGTTACATTTTCAAAAATCTGTTATTTTCACTGGAGTCATTCTTCTGTACTTGACAACATCACGTCGTGAGATGCATCTGGACAAACATTCCTCTCTGGCAAGAGCACAAGAAAGATGACTGGAGGTCAGGTATGGCAGGGCCGTGGCATTCAAACCAACTGCCAACATGCACTTGTGGGAGGTTCTTGAGGAATCTTAATTTATTTTTGAGGCAAACAGGGACTCTTCTAACCTCTTCTGTCTCACAGTATTAAAATGATTTTGGCTGTAGAACATAATTGGATAAAAATGACCTAACTAGCTCTTGGAGGAGTTTGAGCACAAATCAGCACAGCAACTGTCATCGATGACAAATGGGACAAATATGACTCCTTGCTGAGGATTTTAGGATATGAATTTCAGACCAAACATACAACCAAAGAAAACTGTTCCTTCTTCATTAAATCTAATGCTGCAAAAAAATCCCAAACAAATAACCAATCCACTCTTGTTGGCAGTGAAGGTGGGTGCAGATGGGAAGGACATACTAAACGGGGGGAGAGGAATTTATAAAACATTCAAATGGCAAACAGATAAACAATATAATATTTGAATATTTTATATAAGGAAGATGTTTTCCTACAGGATCAGAAGTTAGTCTAACAACTAAAATTCTGGGACTAAGGTATATATCAAATGCATTACCTATTTCACATTCTCATCCATAAGCTATATTGGTAATTATTATTCTCTAAAGAGATATAAAATTTCTCTTAAAAAGTGTATGTGGGGCTTCCCTGGTGGCGCAGTGGTTGAGAGTCCGCCTGCCGATGCAGGCGACACGGGTTCGTGCCCCGGTCTGGGAAGATCCCACATGCCGCGGAGCGGCTGGGCCCGTGAGCCATGGCCGCTGAGCCTGCGCGTCCGGAGCCTGTGCTCCGCAACGGGAGAGGCCACAACAGTGAGAGGCCCGCGTACCGCCGAAAAAAAAAAAAGTGTATGTGTGTGCATGTGTGTTGTGTGTGTGTGTTGGTAGGAATGACACATTTGCCAAGTGCAGACAATGTGTTAGATGTTTTATCTCTACTAACTCATTTTACAGAAGAATAAAAAGTAAATTTAAAGGAGATTTGAGAGCCGGGTTAAGAAATGGCATATCAAGAATCTGTCACACACCGTGATTCTGATTGTAGTCATCTCTGTCCTTCATTCATTTCACAGACATTGATTAGAGTCTCCTGTATATCAGGCAGCAGCAGGAGAACTAATGTCAATCAGACTATGTCACTACCTTCAAGCAGCTTACAGCCTGGTGGGAGAGGCAGATATGGGAAAAGAGCTTGTTAAAATGCAACAGATTAAAGGTGCTAAACTACTCACTCTATGCACTAGCACTACAGGAGCACAGAGTAATGAATGGACTGGTCATTTTGAAGAGGAAACAAAGGGAAGAATCCAGTTGGGTTTCAAACGATGAGTAGGAGATTGCCAAGCAGGGAAAGGACACGCCATGCCGAATGTGCATTTTGTGTAGAAGCATGTAGATGAGAACAAGCATGTATACCTGGAAAATGC
This sequence comes from Pseudorca crassidens, assembly GCF_039906515.1. Taxonomy (NCBI): domain Eukaryota; kingdom Metazoa; phylum Chordata; class Mammalia; order Artiodactyla; family Delphinidae; genus Pseudorca; species Pseudorca crassidens. The sequence goes on along the minus strand of NC_090304.1, from coordinate 69,468,636 downwards.
AAGCCCAGACATGATGTGTGATGTGTTGGGGGTAGAGGTGTTAAGATAGGCCAAAGGTAGAAAAGGCCAAATTGTGATGGTTCTTTTATTATACTGTAAGAAGCATGGTTTTAGACTTTGGTAACAGAGAGCCAGTGGTGATTTTAGAATCTCCAAGTCATACGAGCTTATCTGTTTTCAAACAATAACCAGTGGCCACATGGAGGCTGACTAGGGAGGAAAAAAAATAGAATTGAATCAGCTGATATAGGATGGCAATGAATAAGAGGAAACAATCAGGTTCATGAAGTAGGAGTGAGAATCTATCAGATGTGATGACTGGTGTGCTGTGGGAAGTGAGAGATGGGGCATGTAAGGAGGATTGGTTTGACCAACTAAGTGGGTGGGTGTGCTGCTTCTCAGAAAAGAGGAAAGAGTTTAGACTGGTAGAACTTTTGGACGTGCCGGACGCAAGATTCTACATGAGCCATCCCGCTAGAGGGACACCAGAGGCAGTTAGATATTGAGGTCTCCAACTCAGGAGAGAAGGCAGGGGCAGTGACGGTGTATCTGGGTGTCAGTCAGCAACTACCCTCCTCCTGAACTGTAGGTCTGTCACTTTCGTGCAATAACTTCCTCTAGCTCCCCCACTGCCCATGGAATTGGGCGCAGACTCCTTATTCTGGCTTTCCAAGACGTCCTGAACTAGTACCAACCTCTTTTCAGCCTTCTCTCCCTCAACCTGGATGCTCAAGCCAAGCAAACCACCTGCCTGCTTCCTAAACACATCCTTAGGTATTTGCTGTTTTCCCAGCTCAGCATTCCCTTCCTGCCTGTGTTCACTTCACTGGTTGAAATCTGACGTATTTCAGATTTCATCCCAAATCCCATCTCAGCCATCAAATGTTCCCCCAATGGTACCTCTCAGTGATAAACGACCTCCTCTTCCTCTGGCCGCCCATAACACGCAGTTCACACCTCTGATGCATGGTCTTGCCTCCTCCAACTGGCCCATCACTGTCTCTATAAGTCACATTGTAATGGGAGTTTACCAGAGCAGGGTCATCCCCATAGGACATGCTAAATAAAGGAGTGCAGGCTCCTTGGGCTTCCAGCATTGAACGTCCTTTTCTCTGCTCCTGGGAACACAGGGTCTTGCTATCACATCGGAAGCTAAAAGCTTCAGGGTTGATCACTTGGGCCCCAGTGGGGAATAGACCGTTCAGGATGATGTGATGAAACATGACAAATGACTTAGTGAACTGACAAAATTGCAAAGATTAGACCGTCTCTCTTTTCTGGTGTTCATCCAGCTTCTCTACTTGTCATGACCCTTCCTGCCATGCCTGAGCATTAAGACTTCCATGTGCAGAGCCCAAGAAGAGGCAAAAATGTGTTTTCTTTGGCAATTTAAGCATGAGGTTTTCATGTTTATATACTCATTAGATTTTTAAAAAATGATTATTGCCACTTGTGTGAAAACATAAGCATCTGTGACCCCGACGATGGCTAAATTCAGGCTGTAACCTCAGCTGTCAACAGCTTAAGATCTTTCCAGGAAAACAACACAACTCGACCTCTAATTATAAAGGAATTATTCTGGAAAGGAATCAGGTTAATGAGGGGTGGACCTCGGAGCAGAGGCAGCCTCTTCTTCTTTGTAAATTCTCTCATCACCTAAGAGTTAAGAGATGCAGAAACAAGTAGAAAGATGCTCTCCACGCCCCAGCTGCTGCCTCTAGTTTCTGTTGTTTGCCAGGCTGATACCACACTGATAATGGCTCCTGGCATAAGATGCCCTAGTCTCACTCTACATTAGTTGACAAGACACTAGCAACTTAGATTCTGAGTGCCAACGTGATGGCTATGTCCTTAGATTCTGGATGGATATGTCCTTAGAAGGAGCTAAAACATAGCTCCTTCTATATTTATACTGGTCAAGCATGTCAATGCTATTCTAATAATTACAGTAACTGTAGTAATAATGTTAATACAGAGGTAGAAGAAACACAGATCATCTGCTTGGCTACCAAGAAAGCCAATTCTTTTGTATAATAATCACCCACATTCACAGATGTGTAAGGCATGCATCTTACATCTGCTTGAAGATCTTCTGGCTGTTAAACAAAATACAAAGATTCTTTGCATCTCCCATCTTATAATTCCTTTCTCACAATCTCCACCTGGACTATATAAATAGCCAGTTCTTATTTTAGTAAAAAATTAGATGCTAATTTATTGATCATCTGTAAAACGCCTCTTGCCCCCTCCAGTTCTTTCTGAAACACGCACTTTTTCAATTTCTAAAGACAACTGAGTTTTTCCCCTACGTGAATTTCTTGATGTTTCCAAACAGGTCAGTGGAGATGGGAACACTTATTTATGTAAGAGGACATGTGTCAACATGCTCTAAAAGAAGAAAGAAAAAAGGACACCAGTGATTCTTCATAGGAGCACTGCCAGCCACATACTTTAATGCCCATCCATTATGCCTTGGAATCCATGTGTGAAACTGTCTTCATGACTCTAGGGGGTCCTTGGAGGCAGGATGTGGATCTTGGAATTGAATTCATTTCAGGGCTTCACCACATATGGTGATGGCATCTCCTCGTCAGAACGGTGGGGCAGTTCTGGACACATCATGGACCATGGCCAGGGTTCAAAAGACCACATAACTTTCTGTCCCCTCGATGTGATCACATTTTATCAAGTTTAACCCATGAATATTTTTTGCGTACCCTTGACTCAGATATAACTGTGTGTTGTTTGTGGAATCTGACAATTTGTGTCTGATTAGCTTATTACCACACAGGCATTTCCTGGAAAGCCCCTCTTGTCCCGCCCCCTCTCGCCCCGCCCCCTATCACGCCCCCCCCCCCACCACCACCACAGACACACATCCCAACTCCACCTGCTCCTCTTGGGTTCGGAGCCATTTCCAATACCACTCAACATATTTCTTTGGCTCAATCCCACAACTATTTTTACTTCATTATCAAGTACTTACAAAATGAAGTGGCCAGATTAGAAAAAATATATATGTGTAGATAGAGAAGTAGAATAATATTTTTTTAAAGATTACGTTTTACTAGGTCTGTTGATACTACTCTTTTTGCCATGGGACCTAAATGTTGAAGAATCCCCACTGTGAAGACAGCTGTTGCTGTTTAAGATATAACCTAGAACATGATATATTTTGTGTGCTTCTGATTTTGGAGAAAAATTTAGGTGAAAGCTATATGATGAAAGACTTCTAGCCCATGATGTCGGTGGCAGGCTGACACTGTTATTTCCCTTTGTCTCAAAGTTGTGAAACCCAGAACAAGGAAAAGCTAATTCCACAGTTTAGGACCACAATTTAAAACACTGCAAGAGACCCTGACTTCTCATCCCCTGCTTTCTTCTTAGCGTAACACTGACTCTCACAATGATTACAGTTGCTCTCAAAAAGTAACGGCCTCGGGGGCTTCCCTGGTGGCGCAGTGGTTGAGAGTCTGCCTGCCGATGCAGGGGACACGGGTTCGTGCCCTGGTCCGGGAGGATCCCACATGCCGCAGAGCGGCTGGGCCCGTGAGCCATGGCCGCTGAGCCTGCGCGTCCGGAGCCTGTGCTTCTCATCGGGGGAGGCCGCGGCAGTGAGAGGCCCGCGTACCGCAAAAAAAAAAAAAAAAAAAAAAAAAAAAAAGGAACGGCCTTGGGACACCTCTTCACCATGTTGAAAACGAGATTTCATTAACAAGTGGGCTGCAGTCTGGGGCGAGCAGGACTGGTCATCACTTTTGGACATTTTAGTGGACAGACCTCTACTCTGAACCTCAGAAGAATAATGCCTACTTATCATCACCCAGCACCTGCCCCCACCACTTGGTAAGATGGCAAAGAAAATGAAATGCTCTTGACATTTGTATTCAGTCGGGACTCTAGTGTTAATTTAGGAAATCATCCCTTTCATGAATTTAAAGATACCTTTATAAGCCTTGTTCCCCCCTGACCCACAGCACAAATATTCTTGTATTGCAAAGCATCAATTTATTCTTAGCTTAGATGCTAAAATGCTATATGTTATCACTTACATGTGGAATTTAAAACATAACGAAAGGATGAATATAACAAAATAGAAACAGACCCCCACCGAGATATAGAGAACAAACTAGTGGTTACCAGTGGGGAGAGGGGAGCGGGGAGGGGCAATATAGGGGTAGGGGAGTAAGGGGTACAAACTAGTATGTTTAAAATGAATAAACCACAAAGATATATTGTACAGTACAGGGAATACTGCCAATATTTTATAATAACTTTAAATGGGGTATAATCTATAAAAATTTTGAATCACTTTGTTGTACACCTAAAACTACTATGATATTGTAAATCAACTATACTTTAATAAAAAAGATAGGTTAAATCTTTTTAACCTATCTTTACGTTAAAAATAATGCAATAAAATAAAATACATAAGCTACAGTGGTATATTGTACAGAACAGGGAATACTGCCAATATTTTATAATAACTTTAAATGGAGTATAATCTATAAAAATTTTGAATCACTCTGTTGTACACCTGAAGCTAACACAATATTGTAAATCAACTCTATTTCAATTAAAAAAAAACACTTTGAAATAAATAAATAAAAGGCAGTAGAAATCCAATGAGTTATCTGGGTTTTTATTATATTATACTCATACTTAAGTGGAGCACCCTACAGTTTATTAGACTGTGAAAAAAAAAAACCCTAAGTGGTGCACATAATTGGTACACTGTCTTCCTTAATTTTCCTTTCATGTTTTCCGTATGCTGCCTGGAAAGTACAACTGTATTCCCAACAGGTGGCTCTGTGAGAGTCCCAAGAAAGCTCTAAATCTTGGCTGCTGCTTCTGTGTTTTTTTTTCCCCAGTACCTTTCCAACATTCCTCAGAGAGCTACTATGTAACAGCGGCATTCCCATAGGGTTGGTGTCCACACATACCGGGCGTCCAATCTGAGCGCCCTGAGATGCTCTTGGCAGAAGCTCCATCACCCCTCCCGCTTAGATACTCCCTGCAGTGTGTCTTCCTCATTGTCAATCATCACTCATCACTCACATTTTGGGAACAAGGTCATCTACTACCATCAGCTTCACACCTTTGTTCTTTTCTTTTATGCTCCAGGCTTTACAGTAGGGGTCCGACTGAGGCAGCAGCCCTCCTAAGATATTATTTCTCTAGAAACCAATGTTCCTACACTAACACTTGACTGTTTTTCCTCTCAGAATTTTTCACTGGCAAAATGGGGATAATGATGGGGAAGCTGTGAGGGAAATTGTAAGATAGCACTTGTGAGCATTCTTTTTTTTTTGCGGTACGCGGGCCTCTCACTGCCGTGGCCTCTCCCGTTGCGGAGCACAGGCTCCGGACACGCAGGCCCAGCGGCCATGGCTCATGGCTCATGGCTCACAGGCCCAGCTGCTCTGCGGCATGTGGGATCTTCCCGGACCGGGGCACGAACCCGCGTCCCCTGCATCGGCAGGTGGACTCCCAACCACTGCGCCACCAGGCAAGCCCTGTGAGCATTCTTAGAAAGAGAAGGTGAAAGAAGAATCCTTCTTTGATGTTCATCGGCACGGCTTTATAACAAATGGGTAGGAAGGTAGAAGGTAGTCTTCCTATCAGCTCTCTGGTCTAACAACTGCACCCTCATTTGGGAGTAGACACTTGAACGTACAACACAATTGTGTTACACTGAGGACTTGCTGTGTTATTACATTCCCTGTGTTCTGTCCTCCAATAAGGATGAACAGCAGAAATAGCATGGAGTTGGGAGTCAGACCCTCTTGGATTTACATCTGAGTTCTGCTGCTTGATCCTGGACAAGTGAATTCACCTCCGTGAATTTTAGTATTCCCACCTGTTGTAAAGAGGGAGGGACAGCTAGCCAGGCTTCCCTCAGTGAGGGTTATGTAAGAATGCCTAGCATATTTTAGTTTCTTTTCTCTCTTCCATAAACTCCTAGTTTGATACATAGCATGAGAATCTAGGTTCCCCATCCCCAAACAGGAGCTTCAGTTGGCTAGTGAGGGTTTTTTGGTTTATTTTTTTAGATGTTGGGGGTAGGAGTTTATTAATTAATTTATTTATTTTTGCTGTGTTGGGTCTTCGTTTCTGTGCGAGGGCTTTCTCTAGCTGCGGCGAGCGCGGGCCACTCTTCATCACGGTGCGCGGGCCTCTCACTATCGCGGCCTCTCTTGTTGTGGAGCACAGGCTCCAGACGCGCAGGCTCAGTAGTTGTGGCTCACGGGCCTAGTTGCTCCGCGGCATGTGAGATCTTCCCAGACCAGGGCTCGAACCCGTGTCCCCTGCATTAGCAGGCAGATTCCCAACCACTGCGCCACCAGGGAAGCCCAGGATAGTGAGGGTTTGATAGACTGAAAGGGGGAAAGGGATGATGACAACACTGATGATGATGATGACAATGGCCAAGATCTTGAGGACAAGGACTAATTTTTAGACCCTTTACCCCTAAGGCACCTACAACTCATTCAACAAGCCGTAGACTAAGCTGATGGAGCAGGTTGAGCCAGCTGGTTCCTCAAAAGAGCATTTACCTACTCAGAAAACGTCGTGGGTCCTTGAAGCATGTCTAATTGCAGAGAAGAACTTGAGAAAACAGTGGCATAACTTCACAAAGACTAAAAATGCTTGGGCCTTGTGTTTTACGTAATCACTGAGCCAACAGCCTCTGGGAAGGCAGCCAGGCAAAATGGCAAGATCAGTGGACTGGGGCTTTGCAAAACTGGATGAACTCAGAGGAAGCCAGAGGCCATTCAGTCCGGCTTCCTCCCACCATATCACTGATGGATGCCAAGCAAGTCCTTCTGCTCCGTCCCTTGTTCCTGACTGAGACCCTGCCTCATCCTAATGCCCACACTCGGAATCATTCTGAATCTAGCCCCATGCTGCCCAATACACTTGCCACCATCCTCATGTGGCTACCGATCACATAAAATGTGGCCAGTGCAACTCAGGGTCTGACTTTTAAATTTCACTGAATTTTAAGTAGTTCAAATTAAAATTTAGAAACCGATACTAGTTTTGGAAAACTTTTAAATAGGTTTGGAACCACTTGGATATATGAATCTATTTTTTCAACTGTAAATTTTATGAAATCTAGATACAGATGAAGAATTTCTGATGAAAACAGCATTCAAATTGAGATGTGCGATTCGTGTAAAATGCACATTGGATTTTGAAGATTTGGTGTGAAAAATAATGTAAAATATCTCATTCATATTTTTATATTCATTACATATCAAAATTATGTTTTGTACATAGTAAGTTAAATAAAATATATTATTCACATTAATTTTCCCTGTTTATTTTCACCTTTTTTTAATGTGGCTAGTAGAAAAATTTTAATTACATATGTATATCATATTATATTTCTATTTAACAGCACTGGCCTATACACTCCAGAAATGGAGATAAAATTTCCAATATTATCGACTGTTAAAAATGTGCTGGGAATATCATATCTTTTGTAATGGATTTGTCGGGTCTAACAGGGCAAAGGCTTTGGAGCCTAGAGCTGAATTTAAATCTGGCTTCTACTGATTTAGATATCATTGGTGTCTTATTGCCTGAGGTCTCCCTGAACTCTGATACAAGATTCGAAAGAATTTTCTTTCCCTTTTATCTCTAGGTCCTCTGAAAATTTGATAAATATGCCTTCTACTATTCGGTTGAATGATAAAATGCTGTGGAATTCATCTGAGAGGGTTTCAAAGGAGACATGTGAATGCCACAGCACGCTCCAACTTCCCACCATCATTTGTAACAGTCAAGACATCTCCCTCCACAGCCCCATGGAAGGGGCTCTTCTATACTCTACATGTTGACTTCATAGCCCTCACCAAGAACCTGGCTCACTCAGACTCCAGGGCCACACCCACTATTTGCTTTCTGTGTGCCCACAGTGCAAATAATAATCAAACGGTGCCTTCTGCCATCAGAATTATGACCTAAGAAACATTAAATGCATACTTTTACCTTTTCACGATTATCTTTATTGAGCAAAATTGACTCACTCTAAGTTATTGGGCACATGACTGGATGCACTACAGGAGATGTATTTTGCGGATGACTAACCACTCAGTGTAATAGGGGATCAGCCCAATCCCTATTCTGGGGGTGGAGGGTGCGTCTTTTGTGATGCCACTAAAGAACAGACATGCTTTATACAAAGAGATCTGAAAAATGCTTAACAGTGTTACTTTCCAGTGGAAATATAAGCTTTCGATTCAAACCCACCCTCTCCTCTCCTAGGGCAGAGTCTTCTCTAGTTTAATTCTTGGTGGTGGTAATCAAGTTTTCTTCTGTGCCATAGATATCCCCTACCTTTTCTCCCCGTCCTGTACACACACACATACACACACACAGAGCAATCTGTAAGGCAGGTGTTTAGGGGGAGGAAACATGTGGTAAAATGAGCAGCAGAGGAGGGGGCAGAGAAATAAATAGGAAAAGGCAGAGCTCCAAGGGGCACATCTCAATTGATCTGTTTCAGTTCCTCCATCTATAAAATGGAATCCGGGCTGATAAAGTCTTCCACCCAGGGATGCTGTATCAATTGGCTAATTAATGACTGTAACTCACTCTTAAAAATTCAAAGAATGCCATTAATGCTAAGTATTTGCTAGGTATTTTTTTTACACAGAAACCACTTAAAGTAATTAGCAAAACGATGGTTGCTCTGAATTAGAAAGTAAATTTAAACTTGAGAACTCATTATTGGGATGGCAAAAAAGGCAGAACTCATGGTGGTCTAAGCCGTCGTTGTGAGAATTTTATGTCAATATCTGGTGGTTTGGTTGTGTCATTACGTCAAGAAGATGGGCTATATGCCATAAGCAGATGGTTTGGGTTATAAAAACAAGTATGTAGCAAACAAGACATCCATGCAGGTGCAAAGAATAAAGTAAAAAAGAAGGCATCTATATGTTGGAGGCTGAGGACCTAGCCCAAGGCAAGAAATCACTTCCGAGCCCCCAGGTCCCTAGACCAGAGCTATAGAGTGGATTTTAATGGAACAAAGCAAATTCATCACCAGTTAGCTATCTATAGGCTACAGTTGAGACGAAGGGAAATTTAACAACCAAGCCCCATCTTCATACCACTGAACATTACATAATTTTGTTTCTATACCCAAGATGACCTAGCACTCATCGTTCCCAGCATAAACATTTGTCAAAGGGAGCAGAGGCAATGGTTTGAATCAAATGTGAGGTCAAGGAACACAATTCCATGGACTCATAAACCCAAAATTCAGAGGTCTGTGAGCCTTTGCCAGCATGTGGGCAAAAATTTCAAGCATTTCGCAGCCCAATCCGTCTTGTGCCCCCCAAGAAATGCAGTGATGGACAGGATGGAATGGATTTAGTGCATCTAGGAGCTTAAGATTTAGTTAGGGTAACTCACTCACTCAACTCATTCATTCATTCATTCAGTATATATGCAATGAGGACTAAATGCAAGGTGTACTGCTGGACAATGTGAGGTTACAAAGCTGAACACGACACAGAACTACTCTCAAGGAGCCTCCTGCCAAACTTCAGAAATCAACCAATAACAAACTACAAAAATAAACACATTTGCACCCAGCACAAAGCTCAGTACCTTGTGGGTACTTAAAGAAAGCTGAATAGCTGAACACCAGGCAGAGGGGGTAGATGCCATGTTCAAAGCAAACACTCTGGCAGGTCATAGTCAGGAGAGGGTACTTCCCACCAAGGAAGGTTGCTGCAGCACCTTAAGTGAGAGCTGAGCCTGAACGATCTGGAGCAGACAGATGGGACAGTGAGACAAACGGGTACCGAAAAATCACAACAGTGATAACAAGCATTTATTATTGCTTATTTTGTTAAAAGGCTTATATAACTATCACTAAGTGTCTACAAAGTGCCAGAAATTGCTCTAGGTGCTGGGGATACAGAGCTTTACAAAACTGATACTGTTGCTGCCCTCCCAGGGGGTTGGAATACTGAAGGAAATGTATCCATTACTTACTGATTTAACTCCTGAACACTGCCGAGGATGCAATATGTAAAGTCCCTTAAGTAAGTGGATTTCTGCCATCATTGACCAAGAAAGAGAGTCAAACTAATCTGAAAAACTGCCACAAGAAAATAAAGGAACAATAGCTTAAAATGGAGTGATTTAGTAATTTATAAGCAAATTTTAAGACAAAATATTAAAAGGTTTAGAAATATTACAACATCTCCATGAGACTTCCAGAGAGCTTTGAGAAGTGGTGGGTAATGTGCATAGGTGTCATTTTTCTAGAACCACGAGAGACCTTGTTTTAAAGGCAGTACAACTAATCTATTCTAGTGAAAAATAAGAAAGGAAAGTGTGTGTATTTAAAATTCACTGCAATATTAATGCTAATTAGAGTCATACTTCGGCGGCCAAGAAGAGAAGATGTAATTTCTTAGGTTCACATCAGGAAGGCATAACAAGGAACTGGACTTTCCAACTACAATTTATGAAACAGTGAACAACGCAATGATTTAAGATTGATCGTAAGCCAGACTCCATTGTTTCTTAATACTGCCAGAGCAACCAATTGCTTTAGGAAAGAGAGTTCTGGGTGCTCCCCAACACACTTATAATTTAATACATTTCTGGAAAGCAGAGATCTGGTTTTGATAGCCTTTGTCAGATGCTAATACATACAGAGCATCATACTGGTGGGGAGGTGGGCTACAGAGATGATTCGGGGCTCCTATTTCCAAGAAGCTTACCTAGAGTGAGGTTTGGAAAGTCCACTACACCCCAACTTGTAACACCATCTGCTGTAACGCCAGACAGCAGATGAGGGCCACTGGAATGGTAGAAAGGGCCACTGGGACACAGAAGCAGTTTCAATGAATTCTGGCTTGGGGATTAATATAGGCTTCATGGAGAAGGAACATTTTAGTTGGTTATTGAAAAATGTGCACACACAAACACTGCATGACAAGCAGAGAAGGGGATTTTAAGCAGCCTGTGAGACCAAATGCAAGATATAAGCAAAGGAAATGAGGTAGGAGCCAGGGCCAGAAGAGGTGGTAATACTTCAGGGAGCATCTCCCCAACTCCTATATTTAAATGGGAGATGCAAAATTGTTGCAGTAATACATACAAAACGATGGCTACCATTTCCCAGCCAAGTGCCTTCAGACTCTTTTCTTCTCTCTGTTTCTGAGGTGCAATTAAAACAAAGGGAAACATTCATCTGAAGAAGACAGTCTTTTGGGTAAGTGGGAGAGAATAGGAGAAGCATGGCATTCCACAGCTCTCTATCCCATGTAAGCTACTGGTTTCTGGTCAAAGCCCCGTTTGCAGCTCTGAGGAACACAGGAACAGTTTCATTGGAAAATGTGGGCCAGGGTTTTGCATAAGTTTATCTCTTCAAAGTGGCCTAGTAAATTCTTGAAAGCAAAATCAGTTTGATGGCCTTAAAAGTGGTATTGGAATTAAAAATTTAAAAATTATGTCAATTTGAATATCTGACCTCCTTAATGCGACAGGCATATGTCTGGATATGGCTTACAGATTTGATAAGAACCAAGCTCCTTTCAGGCTGGATTGGAGGGGCCTTTCTGTCAGTGGCAAAGAGTGGGAGGTGATCAGAGCACCAGCCTTGCGAGCAGGGCTTTGGAGTCAGCTACCCCAGTTTCACCGAGGACAAACTGTGGAGTTTTGGGGAGGTGAGAAACCCTGTATTTCGATAGGTATGTAAAAGGCATCATAATGGCACCCCCCTCACAGGTTTACTGGGATGACTACAGTGAGGCTACGTGTTCAATAATGTCAGGGCATATATGAGTGAGTCCCTTACTCTCAAAGTGTTTACAGTCCAGACAGGAAGATGGACAATTTAAAACGAATATGTTATGCAAATTATCAAATCAATTTCCATCTCTTTAAACCAAAGCATCCCTTAGACGTCAACCTTCAAAATCTCAGGAATTCAGGAGTTGGATAGGAAAGATTTGACAAGGAGGGCTTTGGCACTGCCTATGGGAGACAAGTGCTGACCTGTTAGATGCTCATTCCCACACTGTCCAGAAGAGGTAAATAGCAATAGATTGGAGGAAAAACTGGGAAACCGGGAAGTGTGCAGTGGGTCACCCACTCTTTCGTCAGGGGCATCTGTTCTCATCATCAGTTTCATTTCCAGATACTGAGTGTGCACCTCAACTCTGGCCAAGATGGAACTCTGTGGAGTAGGGGCTATGTGGTTGTATTCTGAGAACGAAAAAATTATGTCTGAACTCATATTAAAAGACCCAGATTTCCCCCACTGAGACTCTAGTCTAAAGCAATACACAGTCCCAGATGGGATTAGAAGAGTGACGGGCATTTTTTTATTCCATACTGAGACTGAGTTCACACAGCAGGAAAGCTTGTTCCACGTTTTACCTGTCCCTGAAGCTGGGTGTGTTGACCAAGCCCAGCAGTCCTCTTGGGAGCAATCAGCCTGCAGCACCAATAGTGCTGCCCTGACTTACCTCAGCCCAGCTGGCTTCACAATTCTGTGTCCCTTGTGCACATCTGTCTCCCTCCACTGAACAGTAAGTTGCTAAGCGAGTTCTAGACCCGCTCAGGTATCTCTCCCCACTGTATCTCTTTTGAGAACAGCTCCCATTTAATAACCAATAATTGGTTATCAAATAAATAGGATGATGGAGCTACAGGAGATGATCAGGGCTGCCAGCCCCACTTTGCTTCTCGAGTGAGTTCCCTAAGCCAAAGGAGGACAGTACCTTCCCATAACTGAAACCAACATCATGAGCTGGGTTGGTTCATAGGTAGAAAGTTCACCAGAAATAATGCTATTGCAGAGAGAGGGCTGGATTACTGATGAGATAAGGGTGCCTAGTACTCCTAGCTAACTAGGTATCCCTCACTGAATGGTTACCATGCTCCTTGTGCTTAGCTAAGCTCTATGTATGAAATATCATTGACTCCTCACAATTACCCTTTGGAGCAATTATTTTCGTTTTAACCACATTTCGCATGCAAGGAAGCTGGGACTTGGAGAGGGTAAGTAATGCTCCCAGGGCTGAAAAGGGCTGGATCATGGGCTCAGTCCTAGGGTTGTTGGTGTCTGGTACTAGCACGTGAGAACCAGCTGTGCTCTCATCTTTTACTAACTGTATTTAGCGATTTCACTTGGGTAGCTTGAACTTGGCCGTGGTGGGAGTATATCACCATGGAAATCAGCAAGTACTATAAATCAGGTCTTTGTGTGTGTGTGTGTGTGTGTGTGTGTGTGTGTGTGTGTGAGAGAGAGAGAGAGAGAGAGCCAATTCTTCGCAGCACATCCACTGACTACGGCTATCTGATTCCAAAGTCTCTCTCCTAATGAACCATTACCCCATATGTAATCAATAAACAATACTGCATGGACGTGGCAATGCCTGCATGTTGGCATGACAAGGGCCGTGTGTAATGATGACTGCAGACAGAAGGACAGAGGTATGTGGGGAGACTAGAAAATGAACACTGAGTATTAAGATTTGTCAGGAAGCCCCACACACAGCAGGTGAACACTGTGCCTGAAAGACCCAAGCCACCAGAAAGTTATGTTCTTGTAAAGCAGAAGGAATAGTTCATTAGTTTCCACCACAGGCTGGAACAAATATCTCTCAAGATCAACTGGTGCCCATTCTCTGATTCCTAGCAGACTTCTGATACTTGGAAGGAAGAGCAGACTCCAGCATTCTGGTTGTTAGAAAGTTATACACTCAATTGTAATGACAGAAAATGACACTTCTGTCAGCTCCTTGTGGTCCTGGTCACTCATTCTCTAATGCTTGACCCCTAGGTGGTCCGATGAAAGCACTCGTCTCTATACACAAAGATAAGAACCCAGCAGTCTCCTCAGAGGAACCTGACTTCCTCTTCATTTATTTCTTCTAGAAATTGACATGGGAGAAAGAAAAAGGCAACAATGGCAAAGGAGGTCATATACACAATGGTACAAAGTGGGTGTTCAATCAATGCTTGATGAACAAAGGAAAAAAGGTAGTGAAAAAAAATCACGGTTTTAATTTGATCCTAAGTATCTCATATCTAGATCTCTGATATCAAAACTTGTCTAAGACAGCTCAGTCTGGCTTCATGGGGATACAAGGCCCATTTTCCTTCATTTGGTATCCTTTGCACTACATGACAAATCTATGAAGCCCTCTGAGATTAGAGTCTGACCAGCAAAAGCACTCGGCCAAGATGCCGATGCCTGCTCTGTACCTTTGGAGAGGATCCTTCTAAAACATGGTGGATGGACGCCAGAATAGGGACCTGCTAGCAATCTGACAAGGAGATAAGTCCTCAACCACAGGTACAAGAAATGGGGAGTGAAGAAAGAAAACAGCCCATTGCACAAGAGTTCTAGAGCTCGGTATTCAACTCAGGTGTAGCCTCTGCCTCGGTCAGGCCACAGTTCCCAAGGATGAGTGGGAGGCGTTTGCAGATAAAGCACAAGCAATTTTTTAAGTCATAAACCTCCAGACGAGCATCAGAAGCTGATTTTTATGGTACTCCCTAGAGTCTTGCTTGCTATAAAACACCATCCTAAGGTATCTGTAGCTGTGGACTTCCATTTTGAGGTTCATAACTCTCATAACGGAAATCAATAGACCCAGTGATCCTATATTCTTCATAATTAGTAAGAAATGCTGGTCTTCATCACAATTCAGGGTGAGACCTGTTTCATCACATGCCCCGACACTTTTTCACACACTAGTTATGAAAGACAAATATCACCTTTTATGCCTCACTGGGCAGGTACATGAAGCTGAATTATAAAGACAAATAGAGGCAAAGGGACTCAGAATAGGACTGTGGAGAGAAGGGATGGGAAACAGATGGAAAGGAGAGTCAACTGCAAAGTTACCCAGGGATACTTTGCAGCATTCCTGGGTGATCCCTGTTGTTTCTTTTTTTTGTAAATATAAATGTATTTATTTATTTTTGACTGCATTGGGTCTTCATTGCTGAGCGCAGGCTTTCTCTAGTTGCAGTGAGCAGGGGCTGCTCTTTGTTGCGGTACACGGGCTTCTCATTGCAGTGGCTTCTCTTGTTGCGGAGCACGGGCTCTAGGTGTGTGGGCTTCAGTAGTTGTGGCACTCAGGCTCGGTAGTTGTGGCGCACAAGCTTAGTTGCTCCGTGGCATGTGGGATCTTCCTGGACCAGGGCTCGAACCCGTGTCCCCTGCATTGGCAGGCAGATTCTTAACCGCCCTGCGCCACAAGCGAAGCCCCAATCCCTGTTGTTTCTTGACAGCTTCACACTGTGGGGTCATCATAGGCCTTATTTAAATGTGCATCTTCATGCCTGCTATGAGTCCCTGGTCAAAAGTTTGTGTTTCCAGTTGTTTGTTGGATACTGGTCTTGGGACACAATTTTGAAGATGGCCTGTATTTTGGGGTCAGGTCCCCCAGGAAGTAGACTGAGATGAAGATTTGTGTTTAGGCAGTTTATTGAGGAGCTTCTTGGGATCAGCAGTCATGAAGCTGTGACAGGCGTAGATTAGGCAGATGGAGGAACTGAAATGCAACAAAAGCCTCAGCTGATCCAAGGACAGCTCTGGCGCCAGGATGACCCTGCAGAGTTGTTCTACCTTGAGGAAAGCAGGCATCGGTATATCCCTGGATGCAAACTGTGTCTGGAGAGGGCATATTGGTTCTCTTCAGCTAAGACTATTCCCAGAGATGGAATCAACAGAGGGTCATCGCTGCCAGCACTCCCAGAAGCAGGAGGGATGGTGTCTCAGCCCTACGGAGCCTGCGGAGCACACCACAGCTACCGCTATAGTTAAGAGCCGTCAAAGAGGCCACAGGCATACAATGCTATCAGAGTGCCTTGTCTGATTTTCAGGGCTGTCAACGACTGTAATCACCCTTCAACTCACCATTTTCACCTTCTTTGCAGAAAGTCTCATTCCTCCCAACAAAAATAGGGCAACTTGATTCATCTGCTATTTACTCTACAACCCAGAAAGAATTTTATCATTTCGCTACCCCACTCACCCCTCCACTCACCAGAACAGATATGGCAGACCAAGTCATCAGAATGAAGACAAAAATGCCTTCTCCAATTCCAACAGCCCTGGTCTCTAAACCACTTTCCTCTTCCTGGGACATTACCAGGTGAATTTCTACTGAAATCTTCGTTCCGCCCTTTCTATCCCTGGGAGGTGACAGTAATCTACTGAAATCCAGGTATACCGGTGAGATGAGACTAGGTTTGCCTTTCATAGGGTGAATGTACAGCATGGAAACAAGCACACTGTCATTTCATTTAGCGATTTCCTGTTCTGTACATCTGACATTTATTAAAAAACCCTGCTCATGCTGGAATGGTCTATTTGTCCCATCGAACATGAGAGAAATGTCTATCTACTATTTCCTGTGTTCCTTGTTTAGAAAGCCAGAAAAATTAAGATCCAGAAATATGATAAGGGAAACAGAGCTTATTTGATAGGCTGCTCGTTGGCGATAAAGCATAGTGTTGTCTTTCCACCTCTACTCTAAACTTGCTGGAAGTGCAAAATGTTATCTTACTTGTCCTGAGACCTCCCAGACCCCCCAGCAGAGGTTGCTGCTCAGTGCAGAGGAACTGAACAATGTTATAAGAATTTTGAGTTACTCTCTGAATGAGGAAATAATTTAGAAGAAAATACCCATGAAAAACTCAATTCCTTGAGAAACATATAGGCTGTATCAGCTTGAAATACTTTGTCATACTGATGTCAGACTTTTCCAGTTTTCCAGTTAAGGCAGGCTCCTTTATTGTAGCATTCAAGGATTCGGTCGGGTGATCACAACTCACCTTGTTCATTTTATTTCTAGCAGTTACCTCATTTGAAGTCCATGGTTCACATTTGCTATTGTTCTTAACATCCTCCTGTACCTGGATCCTAACCTAAACTATATATTCTCTTTAAATGAGGATCTATGTTATTTGTTCTTAATGATTTCTATATCTTTTTTCTAACTCTAACAATTTGCATAAGCACTCAGTTCCTGTTTGCTCAATTTATTTTGTGGATGGCTTTGAGGTAGATTAAAGCAAAAGCTCATACAATGAGCTAGCAAAACGGAAAGGGAATTAAAACATCAGGATTAAAGAAAAGGAGATGATTCAGAAATGCCACACGGAAGGCTCAACATAATTGCCAGAGGTTCAAGTTGGGTTCTGAGCCTCCAGAAGCTAATGGGACGAAGCAAAGAGGAATTGTCCTGGTTCTTACCAGAAGGAAGAAAGCAGAACAGATCTAACAAGGCTTATTCTTAGCACGATTCTGAAAGATAACTCTCTACAAGGTATTCTCTAAGGAGGGACGCAGTCAGTGTTTCACAGGAAATGCAGTCGAAAATGATATATGTTGTTTCCTACAGTGCCCTTCCCAAAATGGTGATGGTCATGTCCTTTTATCTCCAACTTACTGCCAACTAACAACTTTTAATTAAAGAAATGCTGTTAATGTTGTCGATCCTTCTTCTACACCGATATTTAAGCAGGTGTTCCTTCTTTGGGACTACCCTCCTTCAACATCTTTTAGGTTTTGAAATCTTATCTTTTCTTCCAGGCTCAGGCCAAAGCTCACGCATGGCTTCCATGAAGTCTTCCTTCAAACTGCTGATTTCTTACTCTGCATTCATGTGACGGTCACCTAGATAGCACATACCATTCTTGTCTAAATATTGCTTTCCAGTTGTTCGGTAAATTCGCTTTTCAGTTAGATGGTGTGGTAGATTCCAGACGGCTGCAATTATTTCTGTTACTAGAGGGGGAGTCACTTACCCTCCCTTTGAATCTGGGCTGACCTTAGGGACTCACTTAAATAATTAAATATGGTGGAAGTGGTATTATGCCCATTCCAGGCTTATCCTCTCAGATAACTGGCATCTTCTGTTTTGCCCTCACGAAACCTGGCCTTGCCACCCTGTTGGAAGCCCAAGCCATGTGGAAAGGCCACGTAAACACTACAATCAAGAGTCCCAGTTGAGCCCAGCCTTCCATCAATCCCCGTCAAGGACTAGATACGATGAAGCTGAGCACCACCAAATGACCTCCATCCACACCATGCAGAACAAAAGAACTCCCAGTGGAGTATTGCCCAAATCCTTAGCCAACAAAATCTTGAGAGCTAATGAAATGTTAGTCGTTTTAAGCCACTTAGTTTTGGGGGTGGTTTATTTTGTAATATTTGGTAGCAAATCATAAACATCCTGAGGCTGAAATCATGCATTTCTACTTAGTTTCTTAATTCACTTCAACAAATAACCATGGAGTATCCACCATGTACCAGGCACTATTATAAAAGCTAAGAGATACAACCAAAGAAATACAACAAAATCTCTGCCCTTTTTAAGCTGACATTCTAGTGAGGGAGGTAGACAATTAACATGAAAACAAATAATGTTACTTTTGTAACATCCAAATTGCCAGGTACAGAGCTAACTATAGAAAGTGACTAAGGGATGCTGTTACTTCTGTGCCCTCAACCCAGGTCAATGTGTCACTCTCCATTGTACTGAAAAACAACAACCAAAAGAACGTAGCTGAAACTGAATCCAAGTATTTGAAGACTAAGTTATTAACAAGTCAGATAAGCCAGAGAAGTTGATAAACAACACGTTTCTGGAACGATAGGTATAATGAAAGGATGTCTACCTATTTCTCAAAAGCAGTGTCTCTTTTACCTGTGGAGCCCTAAAACTTTTATTAGGAAAATGAGGGCAAACCTCCAGGTCTTCAGAAATGTAGGTTACTCCCTAACCAGTGTAGAGCGTATCGCTCCATAAAATATCAACATCAAAACAATATAGAAAAAATAATTACAGACAGTGTTAGTCTTGTAAGCTGATAAGGACCAGATGGTCTTTTGTATTTATGGTTTTCCTTGTGCATACAAATGCTTTAGGGATCTAATTAGCCTTCTACAAAACTCAAACTGGGTAATTACTATCATTATCCCCTTTTCAAATAAATCTGAAGTCTAAACTGCAATTATGGTTTTTATCTTACATTTGGTATTCACATATTTTAAGAATTGTTCTTTGCCATCTACTCAGAAAACTTCTTAACGTGAACCGAAGTAAATAAAGTGCAGGAGGATGATAAAAAACTATTTTTTAAAAAAAGATGCATCACTCCGTTAGAGGAAAGTGCTGACAACCGCCGAAGCACTTTCTCAACCAGAGTCCTGTTTCTGTCACGTTTTCACTCCAATCGAGAATAAAGTCCCTGTTCTCTGAGACTTTAGTTTTCCACTTACGCTTTGCACAGCAGAAGAGAAGAATTTCTACATGGAGACAAAACCAGTCACGCATGTTAGAGAAAGGATTCTCTGTGAGATACAATGTGCCAGCCATTTAAATGAACTCCTGACTCTGCCCCCAAAGTGCTATACCTGGGCTGGCGATGAGCTATGGAAAAGAAGCAGTGCACATAACAAGGCTGGCACGTCATCTTTATTGGATTTTTGGCCTCGGGACAGTCAAGTCACGTGACAACAACATCTCTGGACTGCAAGGCGAGGGGAGACACGATCATGTGCGCCAGTGAACTCATAATAGAGAATTCATCAAAATCTATCTCCAGTGAGAAGTACGTGGGCGCGGGGGGTGGGGGGTGTGAGGAAGCAATTGTTTCATTTCAGGTGCAAGGCCAAGGATTAGAGGTGATCAGGGGCACATGTGTCTTCCTTGACAGGACAAAACACGGACACTGACAAGTGATGAAGAACCGGCACCTCTCCTGCGACAGCTCCCAGGGAAGAGGGTCAACAATACTCAGAATGTCTGGCTGACATCTCAAAATTTGGCATCGTGATGACTGGTCCAGAGGGCAACATCCAAAAATAGTTGACAGAGAGAAAAAGCCAGGTGATGAACCGGAACTGAGGGGGATGCCTGGCCCTGGGGAGGTACCTCTACTAAAGAGGGCTGCTGTATGTCGATGCAGGTTTCAGAGGTGGCCCCCCTGACCTGCCTGACAGAAGGATGGCTCTGGGGCTGCCACCTGGACCCTTCACCCTGGAGACTGCCCTGGGCTGCAGGCAGCAGTGCAGGCGCCCAGACATTGACAAGGATGACTGCAAGTTAAGACTTTATATTCCCTGATAGGATTGCAGTAACCCTGCAGCTCACTGAAGAGAATCTCCAAGGCATACATTCACTCTTCCATTTAATAAACAAATAGTTACCAGGCATCTTCTTAGGGTTATGCATGGTGTGAGGTGATCTATGCAAGTTCAGGTGTCAATGAAGACATTGGCCTTACAAATACTGGCATCATAAAAGGCATTAGAGACGAAGCCCAACACTGTGGCAGAGTCGAAGTGCCCGGAGCAGTTCTGATGGCCTGGCAGGTGTGTGCACAAGCAGTGGTGAAGTCTTTGTGTTGGGGGATTTGTCATGCAAGGGACTGTCTGTCTATCTCTGAGTTCATGCATCTTCTTGTAATCTCATCTTAACGTTTGTACAGCAATTTTTACAGTATCTCTTGACTATCATCATTGCTCTTGTTGGAAGCATGACAGGTGATATTGTTCCAATTTTACAGATGCACAAGATGGATCAGAGGCAAGATGAAAGGACTTGCCAGAAGCTAGACAGCAAGGAGGAAGCCTAAGCAGGACTCACACCCAGGTCTTTTCATGATAAATGCAGACTTTCCAGACACTTCCCTGTCTCATGGGGCTTTCGCTGAAGCCTCCAAATGGAAGTTTGGGTGCAAGGGCTGCTAGGCATCATGAATGTCCCTCTTGCTTCTGAGGTTGCAATTCCAGGGTCCCAAGGAATCTGAATCAGGGCAGGACCAGGGTATCTGCTTTAATTAACATGCAATCTGATACAGCAGGAAGAGCAAAGATTTACTGTCGGCAAGAATAAGTGGCCTGGATGAGCTTCATCAAATAACCTCTTTAGGAGTCTGCTTCCTCACAGGTAATCATACCTGTGGGTATGTAGCGATTAATAGTGAACCAAAAGCATCCTGGGGCTGATATCATGTACACTACTTCATTTATTCATTCATACCACCTCACCAGGTCACAACGAGCATGGAAGGAGATGATGGGAATAATGCACAGGTGCAAAGCCTGGCACAGGATAAGGATTAGTTCTGCTCCTCTTTCCATCAGACTCCCCTGTGGGTTTCGTCTATTCTGAAAAGGCGAGGAAAGGGTTTTTAAGAGTTCCCACCATGGGAATGCCCCAGAACTCTAGGCGTCTAGGGAGAGCCTTGCTCTGGCTAAATGTCAGGGAGGAAGCCAGAGGGAAGTGTCAGGCCATGACATAGTCTGCTGTCTCCCCAAGAGGGCAGGGGGTAGAAGCCATGTCCCAGTGCTCTCCAGGTATGCTTGGCCGGTCCTCAAATAGCCAGCAGTGCTTCGGAGTGTGCCCTTGTTCAGGGATGCATACTAAGGGGAGAAGATAATAGCAACCATCTTTGCAATATCATAAGCATTTCTTGCTGATTTAAATACATTCTCAATCCTCCGGTTAGGATAAAATCCGAATCACCTTCTAACAACCGTCTAGCAGAGTGGGCTTCCTGCCAGTCAAAGAGTTTTGTAGGGCCTGGACAATTACTGAGATGACAGTCCAGTCTTGTACTGGAGGTTAAAATAGCAGATTGCACCAGCTCTGTGCCCTGATGGTGATGCACCCTTTCAACTTGCTCGGCTGATGGGGCAGGTGGGCCATGCACCTGCATGAAGGCATCTTTGAGTCATGGTACTCGGGGACCCAAAGACAATCATGGCGCAGGGTGAAGATGGGAAAGAGGATGAAGCTCAAGGCTCACAGGCCCCTGTTTCAAATACATGCATCTCACAACTTACCACAGCTGCTCCCATTTGCAGGGTACAGACATGTGGTCCAGGTTAAACCATGCCTTTCACAGGGATTCAGTCTTCCTCAAAGGACCCCAGCAGTGTGCGTTGTGATCTCCTTCAACCTCATGTTCCATAGATCCCAGTATCTTAGTAGTAATTAGTATGTTGAAATAATTTTTCAGCTAACCTAACAGCTAATTTTTGTCTGTGTCTTAAAGTTATAGTGATAAACTTCACTTCCAAACTTAACACAAATGATAGAATAATAGGATGGTTATAACTTGTAGGCACAATAGTTTATAGGTGTGTGTAGTGGGTTGAATGGTGGCACCCCAAAAGATAGGTCCACGTCCTCCTAACCCTCAGAACTTGTCCATGTAAATTCACTTGCCAAAAGAATCTTTGCAGATGTAATTCAGGATGTTGAAATGAGATCATCCTGGATTATCTGGGTAGACCCTAAATCCAAAGACAGGTGTCTTTAAAAGAAAAAGGCAGAGAGAAATTTGAAACATGGAAGGCCATATGAAGATGTAGGCAGAAGCGGAGTTATGCAGCCACAAGCCAAGGAAGGCCTGGAACCACAGAAACTGGAGGAAGCAAGAAAGGATTCTCTCCTAGAGCCTTCAGCAAGAACCTGGCTCTGTCATACCTTGAATTTGGACTTCTGGCCTCTGGAATGGTGAGAGAATACGTTTTTGATATTTTAAGTTATCAAATCTGTAGTAATTTGTTACAGCAGCCCTAGGAAACTAATATAGTATGTTTATAACATGTAGATATATGATCTCTATACCTATGTATTTATATCTATATCTGTGTTTCTCTCTCTCTCTCTCTCTTTCTCTCTCCAGTGTGTATGTGAATTATATGGTGAATTTATTGTTTTATCACATAGGATCTAAAGTCCTTCATCATCCCAGGTTGCAGGATGGGACAAAAAACAAGAGAGACTGTCACCCATTGACCAACTGCATTCAACACCTGTGGCTTATGTGGGGAAAATATATAATTACACTGGGGCTCTTAAAATGGGAATTGAGTAGAAATAAATCCATACAGGGCTATCTCTTACTCAGAAGGAATCATTAAATACTAAACAAAGTTAGTGTACCTGAAAGAATTTGAGCTAACTGCATTAATAAAAAATATATTCAAATGGAAAGGTAGGGTATACTCAATATTCAAAGGGATATACAGCAGGAAACTTAAGAGTAACGGTTCATATAAAGTATTTTGTAATTCCATGTCCTTGTTTTTATGTGGATGCATTTGGGAAAACTTCCTGATATGTTTCTAACCTGTTCTACAAATAATAATAGTTACAATGGGGAATTAATATAACCATTAATTAACCATTGTAATGTAATGTATTAATTCATAATTAATGATTACTGAGCATTTACTTTGATTCAGGCACCAGGCCAAACTATTTACATGCATTATCTGGTTTAATGAATCCCTACAGAAGTCCAACGAGGAATGGATCATTACACCTGTTTTTCAGGTAAAGAAGTAAACATCATGTTCATCAACATGAAGTGACTCACCCAAGCTGGCGGTTGTTCTAACAAGCAGGACTGATAGGACTCTGCCCCTCTGCTGTCCAGCGTTCCTGACCTAATAAGTACATAGTGGGCCTGGGGCAGGTGGAACCTAAAATCTGTTGTGGGATCCTCTCATATACTTATAATTAGTGACAAGACCCTGATGTGGCCTCTCCAAACTTCCTGTCCCAATTTAGTTGAAGACAGAAAAAACTAAACAAACAAACAAAACTCCACAGTACTGAAATGAAGACTTCCAGGAACTAGGAGGTATTAAAAAGACGAATAGAGTTTGGACAGGGAGAGTGGGGAGAAAGGCACTCCAAGGAGGAAGAATTGGGAGGTGGAATGCTAAGGCTCATTTGGAAATCTGTCCTGGCATTGACCATGGACGCCTCCAATGCCAAACTCATGCACCTGAGTACAGCCCAAGCCCTTTCCTATTAGGTGATTAAATAAATTTACTATCTAGAAAACACACTTGTAAAGAGGTTAAGAGTGAGTAAAAGCCATGTAGTTCATAAGATAAGTGGTGATTCTCAATGGCAACAGAGACTACCTGTAAATAAACCCCACAGCTGGCTGGTAAAGGACTGAAAAGCACAGTATCTTTAGAAGCGAAGGCCCCAGAGGCGCTCAAACTCATGTTCCTCACTGGTTGAGGAGATTCACACAACTCTTAGACATTTCTGCTATGAGTTAGGGATACTACTGCTAGGGATATTACTCGGCTCAGGTATATTATCAAGTACCATGATGAAACAGTAAATGGCTCCCAGCAGAAGTGGCAGGCTAGTGGTAGGCTAGATACGAGAGAGAGAGAGAGACAGAGAGAGAGAGAGAGACAGAGAGAGAGAGAGAGAGAGAGAGGAGAGAGAGGAGAGAGGTGTGATACTGAATTTTTCACAACTGCATTGCAGTGCTATGTGCTGAGAACTACAGGATGCTGTGATTCTACCTGAATTGCAGGAAAAGCCACCCGGCCTCTGTGTATTCATGATCCTTAGAGCTTCATTTATTAGACTAGAGGAATCAGGTTTTGTTGACTCCCCAACGTAAGCAGAATGGGGGGAACATTAAAGACAGTGCCAGGGAATCTTGCTCTAGAGTGGCAGGTATTAAATATGAAGCTCCTGAGATCCCCCTATGGCACTGTCCTTATTTCTCTCCCCTCACGTGCATATGCTGATTCACATAGAAGGGAAGGGCTAGAAGGTTGATTCCAGGATAAGAGGGGATTTGGTCTGGAACGCAGCCTGACTTATTTCATCAATGTCTGTGCCTCGAGCTATTAGCATCAATATAGTTACCATACTATAATAACTAATTAATGTAGTTAAAGGAGAATGTAGTTAATTGAGAAATGTAGGTACATAGGGAATGACATACATTGACTGTGCTTGGGAATACGGAATCTGTACCTTCTCAGTTAGACAGGGCTAATGTCAGACTAGTAGAGGCTCTAAGAGGCTAATCATGAATCAGTGAACAAGTACCATAACATTCTGAAACATGACTAATATCATTACCAGACCGATCACCATCGAGTTCCTTGATTGTATCAGGTTGAACTTCTGGAAGAAGGGATTGATGAGCATTGGAAACCAGGTCTGCAGCCCATAATGGGCCCAGTTTCACTTCTTGCTTCATGTATGTATACAATCCAGAAAAGCAAAATTCACATCAGAATGTCTTCATGACTTCTGAAAACTACTACTGACACTGATATTTGCTGTGATGCATACTAGTAGGTTTCCAATACACTTGTAAGATTCACAGTGCGTCCAAATGGTTTCTGGAAGAAACCACATTTCAGAACTCCTATTCATTTAGATTTAAATCCCACAGTGCCAAGTATGGCTTTCCCCATTTATAAAATCTGGACTCCATAAAGCCCAAAGTTATGATACAACAGAGCGTACTCAATTCTCTCAGAGGTAAAGGGAGAATCAGAGAGGTTTTATCAAGATGGACAGTCATGATGGGATATACTTGAGATCTTAAACCAACTGATGCAGAAACACGAGTCAAGAATGCTCAAGAAAAAAGTCTTAAAGTAGGATTCTGACTACTATATTGCACTTGGGTCAAGATCATGTTCAGTAGATCATGAAAAGGCACAGGAGTTCAAGGTTATGTATATACTTGCATACACATGCCTATTTGCTTTCCATATTATTTGATGTAGCTTAAATTTAATATGCAAATGGTTGCCCTATCACCCAGTCCAATGAGTCCCTCTCAACCTTTTTAAAAAGCATGTTAGTGAGCGTTGTGTATTGCAAATTGAAGTCAATAAAATCCGTGTGATGAGATTCATGTTTTCACATGACCCATGCCAGCGGATGCACCACACACAACATGGAGTACATGGGATCTCTGAACCTCAAGAGTACAAGTTACCTGAAGGAGGGGTATGCGCTGTATTAAGGTAAAAAAAGAATATTCAAACGACATGCAGCTTTTGCTAAGAGTCAATTTTATTTCCAGCTGCCTCCTATGCCTGACATGCTGGTTCATTTATTTTAAAAACAAAAGCCCATGTATAATATATACCGAGAAGATATCATTATCCAGAGACATGACAGAGTCAGTATTATTTCCACAGTACAGAAAGTATTCAGTAGCTCAGCAAGGCAAGATAAACCCCCTTATTCACAGTTACCTTGCTCTTGTTTTCTTGGGAGATTTTCATAAACCACATGGAAGTGAACACTCACAAAGTTCCTACAGCTCTTTCAGCTCTTAACAATGTATGTTGATGCCTGATCATAAGTTACTTGCCTATGCAGTGAAAATGAACATTGTGTAGCTATTTATCAAGCCCTGCTGTGAAGAAGGCATTGGTGACCTCAGTGCGGTTAATGATGGAGACACCGTACAGTGATTATTAGTCTTTGCAATGACACACTGCAAAAGTGAGAGAACATAACAACGTTTTCAGCAAGATAGGTAGCAGGTTACACTGTCTTAATGTTGTTATTAAGTGAAACAAAAGGTGTAGAAATGGGATTCATCCTTCCGGACCACCCCTCCCCCCGCCCCATTAGCCATTCTCTTTTCCAAGATAACAGCATGGGGTTCTAAGAAGTACAAGAAGTTTGGTACTTTTTATTAAACCAATATTTGATGGAGCATTGGTCTTTCAATCATTCATTCTATGTCTTACACCACCTCCTCAACAGGCTGTCAGCTTCATGGAGGCAGGGGCTGTCTTTTCCTTTTCATATGTCTTTGGACCCCGCCCCCTTTCTCACTTTGGTCCTGACTCTCCCAACAGAACTCCTGGAATTGAATTTTTACCCAGTAAAGGTTTGCTGTAGTTGAATGAGGGATCCTTTGAACGTTGACAGAAATGGGCAAGTTGGAGGAGGGTGGAGAAACCACTCTGAGAAGAAAATGTGAATGGTAGAAATAAGACATTGTTGAGTTTGCAGTGACAGCAAGATGCCCAGTTAGAAAGGATGGACAGGACCAGTACTGAAGTTCTGGGTGATATTGATATTTGGAGCCAAGAGAACTTAATTTTACTTAGGATTGGTCATTAGTCATTTGAAGAATGAACTAGCTGAGGCTAACAATGAAAAGGACACAGATGCATTGTCACCATGGTTCTTTTGCCAGAAACGGGCTTACTGATCAATCTAGCCTGCACCTTCACCTAAGCAAAAGGAGGACGTCTGAAGCCAGTTCGAGCAAAGTCTTCAGTGAATTCCAAACTGTGCTGTCAACAGAAAGCCCAAGAGCTGTTATGAATCTTGCTGACTTTATTATTTTTTTAAATAACACGTTGATTTCTCCTTTACTGTTGGATCTTTGCTTCTCAGAAACTAGTAGATGCCCAGGGATGCTTTTGAGAGCTGCTAAAATTCACTGCCCAATAGTTAGGGAGATCTAATTTGTCTAAATTCTATCTAAACCTCTCAAGCCATACTCGTCTCTGCTGCATTAAGTCCTTTAAGAAGCTGTAATGACTGAAAGGAATTGTAATTCACAAAGAACTCTGACAGGAGTAGGGATTATGGATAAGGTAATGATAAGTCTCTGATTTATAGAAAGAAGAGTCTATGGTATAACTTACCCTCACCTTCTTCTGCTCAGTCCTATATCATGACCAAAGTCAACGGATGCCTTTGCATCTTTTAAGAATAAAGACTCCTGTAGGAACCACTTACATCTCTCTCTTAGGCTGTGTTACTGAACACCTGGTATGCTTTTCCTAAAGAAATTATAGCCACTTCATATTGAAATATTTATTTTGAGTTGTAAGACAGAACACTTTTCTCCTCTGCTTTAATCTTCCCTTAACACAAAAGACTGTAAGTATTTAAGTCACTCCAGTTACACCAAAAGAGAATAATCAGTTTCTGTTCAGTATTAGCTGAGTTAAACAGCAGCTCTGTTTCCAGAAAGATAATAATGTCAAAAAATTAGTGAGAAAACAGCAGGCATTCAGGGGAATTTAACCGTTCAACAAATGACTGGAAGGTGCTTCAAAGTCAATTTAAATAATTTTTAAAAAATTACACCCTGACTTGAAGCCTAAGAACTCTTTTTCTCTATATATAATTAAAACATAATGCTGAAGACCTCATCAGGCAATGATTCCTGATATTTTAATAATAAAGTAGAATATCCTCATGATATACCTTATTATTATAGATTTTAACATACTACAGATTAAATCAATTCTAGTGGAAAGACTAACTACAGCATCCAGGAAAAGCCTGGTTCAACCAACTCTTCTGCATAATGGTTTCCTCAATATCAGTGACAGGAAAATGCCCTACTGAAAATGTTGTCTTAAATATTCTGCTGGAGAAGTAGATCAGAATGACAGGGGGAAGAAATCTCAGCATCCTAGCGGGCTCATGCAGGAATAAAGCTTGTGAGAATCCGGGCACAGAGGAAGCAGAGTAAGGATTGCCCAAGAAACAGCTTGTATCTGTCTGCTCAGGCTGCCATAATGAAAGACCACAGACTGGGTGGCTTAAACAACAGTTTCATTTTCTCACAGGTCTGGAGGCTGGAAGTCCAAGGTCAATGTAAGGGCTTGGTCAGTTTCTGGTGAGGACTCTCTCCCTGGCTTGCAGATGGTCGTCTTCTGGCTATGTCCTTGCATGGCCTTTCCTCAGTGCATATGTGGGGAGGACAGAGCAAGCTCTCTGGTGTTTCTTCTTATGAGGTCATTAATCCTATCAGACCAGGCCCCAGCCTTATGAGCTCCTTTAACCTTAATTACCCCCTTAGAGGCCTCACCTCCACATACAGTCATATTGGAGATTAGGGCTTCAACACAGGAATTTTGGGAGGATACAAACATACAGTCCATAACACTCTTCATCTCATTCCGGTGCTCATTTCTTTCCTGTCCTTTGTGGAGTTCCAGGTCCTTGGAGTGTGCATGACTGTCCCTAGCTGAGGAGAGCCTGGAGAGGATCTCACCAGCTCTCTGCTTTCTGAGGCTCTACAGAAAACCCCATACTCTACACCCTGAAGGACATGAGCAGTGCATGATTCAGGGATTAGAAAATGAAATTCATGGAAAAAGGTCAAAGGAACAAGAATTGCATAGCTGAGAGAAGAGAAGATGGAGGGGACTTAACAATCTTTAATATAGGAGGAGATAGTATGCACAGAATTCTGACCAGCTGCTCCGTCTTGCTACTGGGGGCCAATCAGGAGAAAAGGGAATTCAGCTGCAACACTGGGAGAGATTTAAATGAGATATAACGGATAGACTGTTGGACAGTACAAATTTGTCACCTGACCATGAGGACTGAGAGATAGGAAAATAGATTACAAAGCGGGGACTTGGGCTTCCAGGAGCTGTAAGAAATAAGGGTCCAATTTATTCAAAGAAGAAACATAGGTGGCCAATAGGCACATGAAAAGATACTCAACATTGCTAACTATCAGAGAAACGTAAATCAAAACCACAATGAGGTACCTCCTTACTCCTGTCAGAATGGCCATTATCAAAACGTCTATAAATAATAAAGGCTGGAGAGGGTGTGGAGGAAAGGCTACCTTCTACACTGTTGGTGGGAATGTAAATTGGTGCAGCCAGTATGGAGGTTCTTTAAAAAACTAAAAATAGAACTACCATATGATCCAGCAATCCCACTCCTGGGCATATACGTGGAGAAACTCTAATTTGAAAGATACATGCACGCCAATGTTCATTACAGCACTATTTACAACAGCCAAGACATGGAAGCAACCTAAAAGTCCATCGACAGAGGAATGGATAAAGAAGATGTGGTGTGTATATATATATATATATATATATATATATATATATATATATATTCAATGGAATATTAGTCATAAAAAAATGAAATAAAGCCATTTGCAGCAACATGGATGGACCTAGAGATGATCATACTAAGTGAAGTAACTCAGAGAGAGGAAGACAAATATCATATGATATTACTTATATGTGGAATCTAACATATGATACAAATGAACTTATTTACAAAACAGAAACAGACTCACAGACATAGAAAAAAAACTTATGGTTAGCAAAGGAGAAAGGGGGTAAGGGAGGGATAAATTAGGAGTTTGGGATTAACAGATACACACTACTATATATAAAATAGATTAACAACAAGGGCCTACTGTACAGCACAGGGAACTATATTCAGTATCTGGTAATAAACCACAATGGAAAAGAATCTGAAAAAGAATATATATATATGTAACTGAATCACTTTGCTATACACCAGAAACTAACACAATATTGTAAAACAACTATACTTCAATAAAAAGCAAAAAATGAAAGAAACAAGGGCCTAAAATGGCAGGAAGAAGTAGTGGTAGATCAGAAACAAAGAGTTCTGTTGTGTGAAATGCTATCCATTTCAGACTTTACTGTTGGAATCTCTGCATTCCCAAATCTGTCCTGGCCTGTGAAGGGCTGCCATGGTCAAGAAGAAGACTGTTTATAACACAATATTCTATCAAGCAGAGGACAGAGGGCCTCAATTCCTTGGCATAAGGAATGAAAAGTTATGTTATACCACGATCATTATATTATGCTCCTGTACCCTTCTCTGCTTTAGTCCAAGTCCCCTGAGAGAAGAAACAGTTCATTTAATGCCTATATCCACAGCACTTACTAGCACAGTACTCAGTACATACAGGTAAGGACAAATAAATCTTTCCTTCCTGGAGTAAAAATAGTGACACCTACAGGCAGAGGAGGAACCCAACTGAACCCTGACACGTTCAATTTTCCTGTATCTTTAACCTCATCTATTGAGGGTCTCTCTTGAAGAACACCATTGGAATGGAGATCAACAGTGATCAGACTCAGATTTATCAGGTGATCTACTGCCTTCCGTCCTTAACCTCCAAGACGAATAAGTAGCAAGATGAATAAGGGCCCGATAGAACATGCTTTGCTGACCAATCTATTGTTTAAAAATGGGAGCTCATTATCTTTCACTCTTAGGCTTGAACCTTTTGTTCTTCTTTCCGAAACCAAGTCAGTCCCCTGAATTTGAGGACAGAGAATGAATAACACACCGTGGAATTATTCAGAAGTCTGTTGGACTATGCTGAGTCCCTACTCAATCGTCAACATTGTAGAGTTCACAGGGCCATTATCCTGATTTTTAGGACGCTGGCAACAAACAAGGCTCTTAAAGTTACTCTCTGACATCCTATTTGGCTTATTTTGGTCTGGAAAATGTAACCATCAAATCCACTGTTCTCTAGGAACACCCAACAGACAAGAAATGGCTCTCTGAGGCTCCGTGGAGCCAGGACTCGCTTACATCAAACCTGGGAAAGCTCTCTCTTTGATATTAAAAGCTATTGACCCACGAGGGATTAAAACCCCTTCAACTGTAGTCCTCTTGTGAGTGAGAAGCACCTTATGTTTGTGAACCTACTTACGCACAGAGTTGGTTATATTTAGTCAACCCCCCAATGTGTCATAAGGTATGAGAGAATGAAGGAAAATAACCAGGAATGCACAATTAATTTATCAAATAAATATTGTCAATTATACTACCAACATTTCAGTGAATTAATATAAGTAAAGGTAGCAGGTACAAAATAAGGAAAAGCATGTAGAAAATAACCATAGGTGGCAATGTCCCCTCAAATACGAGACACTTTTTCGGAGGCAGTGAAAATAACTGTACCTACTTCCCAGCCCACTGTGCCCACGTGGTCTAAAACCTATGTTTCTCCAAAGACCCGAGAAATGAAGATAGGCACTTCCTTTCTGACCTTACGCCCAGAATAGAAATTAACCTCTGATTACACATCCACAGTGAAATTTGGAAGAATAAATTTACAGGCCAGAAGGTGAAACCGTGTCAATGCTTCTCTGTCTCCCGCCTCTGACCCTGGAGCACATGGAATTTCCCTGATGACACAGACTGGGGCTGTGTTCTATTAGAGGAATTTGTGTACAACCATGTCTTGTTTACCTTCTCGACATTTTTGCAGCCCCCTGAACAGAAGCTGGCCCTAAGGAGGCCTCGGTTAACGTCTGCAGAAGAGAAATGACTGCCTCGCCTTCAGGAGCAGTCCAGACGAGTCGAATAATGCTTTTTGAAACCATTTTGCAGGAGCTGATTATCCAGCTGTTGCCTCAGCTCATCCCCGAGCTACAGCTCCTTCCCCACCTACCTGCCTACCTCTTGGCCATTTTGCCTCTCATTAGCGCCTTTCATGAAAGTAAACTGGGAAGGAAAAAATGTGAAATTCGTATGACTGCCAGTTTGACAGCAGGAGAAGACAGATAATACAGAGTGACTCAAGATTCTTATATTATCTGTATATTTAAATTATCCATACCATGCCTTGTCCTCATTAGCATGGATAGTCAAGGTCTTGCTAGAATGGCTATATTTACTATATGGCAGGTTATGCAGCAAATGAGCCTACAAGTCTTCATAGGTATTCTATGTGGATGGTTTTCCATAAAGAGTGGCTGAAGCCAAGAAAAATACTGCAGATATAATCCTAAAAGCAGTAACTGGAAACATGGCCTCAAATGTCAACTATCACCCATGGCTACACTAATAACCACTTATTTAAGTTGACATATTTCCTCCAATAAACTACAAACGCAGCTATCATGCAAAGGGCCAGAAAACCCAGCAGGTCTTACAGAGGGAGGCGTAGGGTCAGAAGGAAGCTTCCATAATAATCAAAGGAAAAGATGGAACTTTCATTTCTCCCAAGTCATCATCTGATTAGACAAGGGCTTGCTGCCCTGAGCTATGCTTTCTGTCTGTCCCCAGGGGAAAAGAATGACAGGTTTTTGGAGAACAGTATGGAGGTTCCTTAAAAAACTACAAACAGAACTACCATATGACCCAGCAATCCCACTACTGGGCATATACCCTGAGAAAACCAAAATTCAAAAAGAGTCATGTACCAAAACGTTCATTGCAGCTCTATTTACAATAGCCTGGAGATGGAAACAACCTAAGTGCCCATCATCGGATGAATGGATAAAGAAGATGTGGCACATATATACAATGGAATATTACTCAGCCATAAAAAGAAACGAAATGGAGCTATTTGTAATGAGGTGGATAGACCTAGAGTCTGTCATACAGAGTGAAGTAAGTCAGAAAGAAAAAGACAAATACCATATGCTAACACATATATATGGAATTTAAGAAGAAAAAAAAATGTCATGAAGAACCTAGGGGTAAGACAGGAATAAAGACACAGACCTACTGGAGAACGGACTTGAGGATATGGGGGGGGGAAGGGTGAGCTGTGACAGGGCGAGAGAGAGTCATGGACATATATACACTAACAAACGTAAGGTAGATAGCTAGTGGGAAGCAGCCACATGGCACAGGGATATCAGCTCGCTGCTTTGTGACCGCCTGGAGGGGTGGGATAGGGAGGGTGGGAGGGAGCGAGACGCAAGAGGGAAGAGATATGGGAACATATGTATATGTATAACTGATTCACTTTGTTATAAAGCAGAAACTAACACATCATTGTAAAGCAATTATACCCTAATAAAGATGTTAAAAAAAAAAAGAATGACAGATTTTAGTTTTTCAATGATATTTTGTTACAGATCCAACAGGGAAATCAGAGACTCAGTGAGGAGACTGCCATAGTGATCCTTTGTGACAGAGAAGACCCAAGCCACACTGACCATGCCTGTAATTCCCTGCTAATTGGAGTAGGTCTGGAGAGAAGATACAAGGGTGAGTAACTCATTGTCAAGTTGTGATTCATAGCAATGAAACTAGAGAAAGGTCAGTTTTAAACAAAATAGCTGGCTCTTGCAGTGTGAGGGAAAGATTCCAGCTGACCTAATTTGGTGCTGGGGACCTGAAGGAGGGAAATAAATTGAAAAATTCTCGACTTAATACCAATACCAATCTGGTGGCTGGCAATTCGGGTTTTAAACATGCTAGCCCTGAAAGCGCATCGCTTTGTGTGTTTGATCTGTAAGTAAGAATTCCCAAAGAAGCTGTGTGCTGGATGGCTCACACTTTCATTTATCTAATTCTATTGATCACCTGCCAGACATTCAGCTAGATGCTGAGAATATAGCATGAAGCAGCCATATTTTCTAACTTCACGGCTCTAACCATCCAACAGGGGTGGTGAGAGCATGAATTACTGCTAGATACCTGGCAGAACTGTTCAAAGTCTGTCACAAAGGGTAATAAAGGCCTGAAGCTGGGAGAGGAGAAAATACAATCAAGAAATATTCAGGAGAAAAACTGGAAGGATTTGGCAATGTTTAATGTTAAGGGTAAGAAAAATTAGACGAAGATGACTTCAAGTTTTGGCTTCGTTGAGAGCGGAATCTCTCCGGGGAGAAAACAGGCTGTGGATAATTTAGGGAGGAAGACAAGTTTTGGACAAGCTGAGCCTAAGGCGCTTACAGGGTATCTGGGCACGTGCGTCCAGCACACGGAGATTTTCATGAGAATCTGAAGCTTAATTAAGAGATGGTCAGCGTTGTAGGGACATTTGGGTGTCATCAACATATCTGAGGTAGTTAAACCATAAGAGGGGATGAAATTGCTCAGTGTCTGAGCAATTTCGTAGGGAAATACGATTAGAAGGTTAAGCATGGTATCCTGGGGTAAACCAACAGCTGAGGATAAGGATGAGAAATTAGAATCCACAAAGGATACCAAGAAGGAACCGTCAAAGGGGCAGGAGGGATGCTCCGGAGAGCACAGTGTCACAGGTGCCAAGTGGGGAGAGAGTTCCAAAACGGGTGTGACCCACAATGTCCGGGGCTCTACAACAGGGCCAATGTGCCGCTGCACCCAGCAGTTAGGAAGAACCACAGTGACCCTGGCAAGAGCACTTTCACTGGCATGAGAAGGATGAAAGTCAGATGGAGGAGGGCTGGTGAGTGGGCAGGAAGAGAGGAAATAAGAGGCAACAAGTATAGATTAGTGTCCCAATACTTGACATGGTCACCCAGGCAGCATGCTAGAAACAGATCTCTGAGCCACAGTCTGAATCTTCTGAATCAAATCTCTTCTGAATCAAGAGGAACCTGGGAATCTGTATGTTATCAGGCTCCCCTTGTGACTCTGATATAGAGGTTGGTTGGGAACAGTAGACTATTCTTTCAAAACACTTGGCACAAAATAGAATGAGAGAGACGGGTGGGAGTCTGATTTAGATGGGAGGGGGAAGGAGGAATCAAGACGGGAGAGACTTGAACATACTTAAAGGTTGGTGTCGGGGGAGACAAGTGAGAGGTCAGGAGAGAAGAGGCAGAAAGAAGATCCTGGTGATGTTAACTGCCTATCACATAGGAAGAACGCAACAAAATGTCAGTCCTCTCTCTTCATTTTCCCTTTAGCAGAATGAAATGTCTAGCATAGGTATGAGTCATTGAATTCTCTCCCTGCTACTATACCTTGATTCATTTCCAGTTACACCGATTAATAAAGAATGATCAGCTTGTAGGAGATGGTCTAGGTGCATGCTACACATTAACTGGCTCTGCTAGCGAGTGCTACAGTTTTACGTAGTATCTTACGTAAGAAAAGTTGTACATCCTTCTTTCTCTTGTCGCTGTTTTAATCCTGAATGTCCAAGAAGCCAGGCTGTTTGAGAGCGAATAGAAGTTCGACTAAATTAGGAAAAGAAAATTTGATGCAGTTTTTCCTTCAAAAAGTCTGTGATAGGATGATTTCAAGAATTCCTGCAGTGCAGTGTGTTTGTGTGTGTGTGTGTGTGTGTGTGTGCCCGCGGGTGTGTGCATGGGCCCTCCTTGTTTCAGGAGATCAGGCTGCTAAGTCACCACTTTAAATAATAGCTCCACACACATGACATCATAATAGTCTCCACAGCAACTGTGAATGATATTACAAACCTGTCTGGGACTAAATAGGAAAGATATGCAAGAAGACAGGAGTGGGCGATCTCCTAAGCAACAAATGTGCTTTTTCCATGGAAACACCACCTCGTGGAAGAGAAAAGGAAACAGATAATAGACATAGGTACACAATGGTTCCTAAATATAGCATTTCACTAAGCACTCTGTCAATTGCAATTTAAAGACCATTCAACCTATGAGAATAATCGCTGGAAGAAAAGCTTCCCCTAGTTTAATGCTTCAAGAGAAGGAGGGCAGCGGCATTTTTCTTGAGGTCGGTCATCACATATCATCACAGCTGCTCACAAAAGAGGGCGAATGGGAATGGAGCAAGATATCATCAGTTCAGGTTTGCTCCCACTTTAAGACAACACCAAAGAACAGAAGCCTAACTTAAGAAGCCAGATAAATTATGAGTAGGTAACGAGCATTATAAAAATCCCGTTATGAAGAGAGTCAAGATAGACCCCTTTGAAACAGCAAGCTCCCTCGTGAACGGATGATAAAATGTACATTCTAAGAGGTTTTTTGGGGTTTTTTGTGGTACGCGTGCCTCTCACTGTTGTGGCCTCTCCCGTTGCGGAGCACAGGCTCCGGACGCGCAGGCTCAGTGGCCATGGCTCACGGGCCCAGCCGCTCTGCGGCATGTGGGATCCTCCCGGACCGGGGCACGAACCCGTGTCCCCTGCATCGGCAGGCGTACTCTCAACCACTGCGCCACGAGGGAAGCCCCTGAGAGTTTTTTAAACAGTTTTAGGGAATAATTTGCTCAACTGCTAACGACAGTGCGCATATTCATTACTCAGAAGTAAAGATGAGATTGCTAATGGCCCACTATGTGCAGTCACCTGCTACCCCCTGGGCATCAGTATCTGAACTATCCCATTCAGTGACCCGATGAAGAAGACTGTATCGTCCCGGGTGTCACATGAGAAGCGGGAGCAAACATTTTCCAGGACACACGGTAGGTGTCTGGCTATGACTCAGACCTGTTTCCTGACTCCCAAGCCCCTGACTCTGCGCTCCGGGCTCAGTAGCCTCCCTGCCCAGGCTGCTTACTTACAAAGCTGTTCACACCGTACTTTTTCCTGTAATCCTTTCATGATTAGTGTCAACTCATCCTTATAATGCCGTCAACCTATTTATCAACAGCGTGCACATTTTGCTCTCTACGTTATAATCATCCACTGTTAGAGGAAAGGGAGACTTCAGGAGAGCCTGTCCAAGTTATCTTTTTTTATTGCTCAGGAAACCAAAGTCCAAAGAGAGTAAATTCCTTCCACAGAAGTGAGACTTGAGTCACAGTATTGCCTGGCTCTCGAACCCCAGCTTCTCCCCAACCCACATTCCTATGACCTAATCCTTGTTATTTACTGTTGATAAATTATTTTCCTAACTGGGCTTCTCTATCCCCTCTTCCTTTCT
Organism: Pseudorca crassidens; assembly: GCF_039906515.1. NCBI lineage: Eukaryota > Metazoa > Chordata > Mammalia > Artiodactyla > Delphinidae > Pseudorca > Pseudorca crassidens. The sequence continues at coordinate 69,431,471 of NC_090304.1, read as the reverse complement.
CTTGCTTTGTCTCTGCTAACTATAAATTCCTGGAGATTTAGGAGACATTTTATATCATAAAATTTTAAACCCCGGGGACTTATTTCACAAAGGACTCCCTTTCACTCTGTTAACTGCTTTAAAGGAGACTTTCAGAGGACCTGGCTGCCTTTTTCCATCCCTCCCCAGTGCATCATAAAGTTGTACATCTTTAGGTTGTATTTCTCTTCTCTGATGTAATAGAACCTTCACCTATGAATCAAGCCATCGACCTTATTTGTTCATAGAGGGCCACTGAAATGTTGCCTCTGTCCTCCTTGCTAACCTTTATATAAAGAGGTCTCTTTCATTAATCTGCAGGAACATTGATTAATGTTAACATGAGTTACATGCATATCAAAGAAGACCCCGATGCTTTCACAACATTCAATTTCCTTTGAAGACCTTTAAAAAGTAAGACGTCTAGATTACCCATCACTAATAAATGGGGATTTGCAGGCTGATTAAAATTCACAGGGAGAGGAAGTCTATGTCTATTTCAACAATGCTGCAGCTTCATTAGTAAGATTCACTCATTTTTTACTTAACTGTATGTCCCTGGGTGAGTTAAAAGTGTAGTTATATCAAATGGCTCTTACTGGGATGAAGAGCCTTAGTGATTGGGTTCCCCCCATATCAGAACAAGTATCATGCATAGTTTATGAGAAGTAAAATAAGCAACCTTAATAGCTGGCAGAACCAATGGAGCGAAGGATATCTGCCTTGACAGCCCTGTGACAACCACCCCATTTACTCCATACTCTCCTTAACTCTTTGTTGGGTTGGGGAGAAAATTCAAACCTCTTCACGATCACCCCAGTTCCTTGTGAGAGCTCACGTCACTTTTCCATCAAGACAAAGTTCTAGAACTACTCTTCATTCATTCTGGAGCTGGCATGTATGAGAAACTTGAGAGTCTTCTGGGATATAATATTTGGCCCCAAAAGGACCCAAGCAAGTGTCAGAAACAGAAGCCACCGAGTCATTTGCTTAATTTCATTTCCTTAAATGAAATTAAGGAAAGCATCAGGTTCATGTTTGGAAGAACCTCCAAAATTGGATGTGCCATGACAATGTCAAACTCCCTTTTCCTTGATCTAAAATATCTTTCTGCTTAGCCAACAAAATGATGCAAATAAATTCTTTTTCTGTAACTCTCTAACCTAAAAAGACCCAGCATGTTATTTCTCCAAATTCCCTGATTAAATCAGGGGAATTAAATCAGGTTACCGAATGAAATCTTAACTTTTGAAACTATTATCTCAATTGTCTTTCTTTAAAAGGACCTTTCAGTAAGAATAATTTAGGCAAATACAATACCAGTGTCTTTCTTCAGCTGGGGAGAAAAAGAACCTTGGATAAATCCAAAGTCAGACTTTGAGGCTGCTCCAGGGGCTATAATAAAAGGAGCTTTCCAGAGTAACACTTGGTCATTTTCCAAACCTCAGGCCTCTTCCAGCTAATCCTCCATTAGGATGTCATTCGTTTGGTTCACTTCAAAGCTCTGGCTACTTTCTTGTATTTTTCTGAAAACAAGGAGTTATCTGTGGAAATGATTTTGTCAGGCGATTTGGCAAGTCACTTACAATACTCATCAATGTCAGTACTTTAATTAAATCCAGGAAGTCCCTCTGCCGGATGTGATTCTCCTCTCTGGGTCGCAATTTATCTCCGCCTTCAGCAGGACCCAATGTTTCAAAGCGACAAAGGTGTGGAATCTCAGGCCTGGGGTTAGCTACGTATGTCTCAGGATTTGGGCAAGACTGACTAATCTGCTTTAAAAAAAAAAAAAAAGTGAAAGACAGATACCTGGTTTACTGACTTAGAGGCTGACAATGTACTCACCCTACCTCACGCCACAGAGCATGAAATGACCATAGCCAATGACAACTTGGGGGAAAATAAAGAGTCAGTATGGTGTCTGAGTATATTTAACTGCTAAATTTGACATCTTTGCTCTCTGGGCTATCCGTCTGAGTTTTGTTGGGGGTTCCAGCTGACAATATGATTGTGGAGAGCTTAGAGAGGCTGTTTTTGCTGGCCTCAGGTGTCATTGCCGGGGATGACAGCCGCTACCTTGAGGAGGAGGGAGTTGAAGCACGGATTAATGTCATCCGAGAAGAATGTCTTCAATGCCATAGAATCTGACAGCCCTTGAATAAGCTGGACAGCTCATGGTTTCTCCACAGGGCCACTCCTTTAGGCACTGTCAGGGGACTAAACCAGTAAAGTAAGATGAACACAGAAACAAAGGTGCTGCATAGGCATAAAACGAAAGTCACAAAAGCAAGCAGCTTATGTGACCATAATACTATAATATATTTAAGCAAAACATGGCACGGGCAGCATAGCATGAAACCAGTCTCATTCTCCTACCCCTGCATCTACCAAATCTCCTTCTCTTTTGCTCTCGGTGACTGGCTCCACACCCACTGTTACAGGTTGAGTTGTATTCCCCCCAAAAAGATATGTTGGATTTCTACCCCCTCAGTACCTTAGAATGTGATCTCACTTGAAGAGAGGGTCTTTGCAGAGGTTATCAAGTTAAAACAAGGTCATTAGAGTGAGCCCTAACCCAGTACGACTGGTGTCCTTAAAAAATGGGGGTGAAATTTGGATACAGGGACAGACACACATAGAGGAACAATGATGTGAATAAACGAAGGTAGAAGATGGCCATCTGCAAGCCAAGGAGAGAGGCTCTGAACAGATTCTGCCCTAACAGCTCTGCTGACTCCTTGATTTCAGACTTCTAGCCTCCAGAACTCTAGAAAATAAGTTTCTGTTTAAGTCATCCAGTTTGTGGTACTTTTAACAGCAGCCCTAGCAAAGGAAAACTCCCACCAAGCCAGACATTGACATTTCCTCTGTCTCTCTCTCTGGACCTATAGCCAAGCAGTGTTTGGTCCCACTAATTCTACCTACCTAATATATTCAGAATCCATTCACTTTTCTCCACCCATTGTTAGACTTTAGTTCAGACCACCATCGTCTTTCACGTGGGTCCCCACCAGAGGCTTCCAGCTGGTTGGCTGGCCTCAGATCTCATCATCCTCCAATTCCCACTGTTGCCAAGGTGGTCTTTCTACATTGCAAATCTGTTTCTAAATCTTCACCACATACCTCTTGGCATCAGGGTAGAGAAAGTATGCTTAGCCTATACGTGCCAGACCCTTCAGGATCTGACCCAGCCAGCTTCTCCTAGACTTTTATCTTGTTAATTTTCCCTCCCTCAAAATCATGCTTCCAGCCTTACCTGGTTTCCTACACCTGACAGGCTCACCCATCTACGTGCGTTTGTTGATGTTATTCTCTCTGCAGGGAACATCCTTCCCCTTGCTCTTTACCTGGCAAAATACTGTCCTACCGCAGCCAAGTGTTATCACTTCTGGGGGCTTCTCGGGGAAGTTTTCTCTCATCCCAGGTAGGCTTAGCTCCTTTCCTGAACTTCTTCCATGGTTTCTGTGCATGTGCTATCAAAAGTCTTGCTACATTGCGCATTAATAGCATCTGGCCTGTGAACAACTTGGGAGCAGAGGCTATGCCTTGTGTGCTCTTGTATCCTTGTTTGTTTTGTATCTAGCCTGGTGCTGGACACATATTAAGAACTTCATACACATCTGTGGAATGGGATAAAAGTTTTAATATTTAAAAGCAGGTGATACTAATTCTATAACACTCTAAATGCTACAATTTAAGAAAACATCACAGTATCTTTCCTCTCCCCCGCCCCAATTTATTGATAGTATCCTTTATACAGCGGTGAGCAAGTGATAGATTATCTTGCCCTCATACAACATTGATATAGCATATTCCCAATCTCTTTTTGGTGCTCATAACCAAAAACATGAGTCCACGTATACTCTGCTCATCCATCTGATTTACGACTAATTAATACCAATCTGATTTAAGTCAATTCAGTGCAATTCTAACAAACACATATGCACGGTGAGTACTGCTGTATATGTTGCACGTTAAGTAAGGGACTGAAAGGGGTGGGAGTAAGGAGGGCAGATGGCATGGGAAAGATCAGAAATACTAAAGTGAACAGCAAGGTCCCTGTGTTCTGTGTAAGCTCAATGATCATTGTAAGCTCACCAATCATCAGGGGAGGCATACCTCCTTCTCTGCAATATTCAATTAAGCTGCTACATGGAACGATGTAGGGTAGACATGACAGAAATGGCTTGTGTTCACATTCTTTTCTAAGTTTCTAAGATGATGTCAGGGCTGAACACTAAGGCTTTCAAGAGCAGACAGTGAAAGGCACTCAAAGACATCCCTGGGGTCAGCCTCGTTACAGGAGGTGTCTTGAATCCAGACTTACTGGGAGGCCACCCTGGGGGAGCTCTCAGTCAGTGACTGATATATCCTCATGGAACCACCCAGGAACACAGCCATAATTCTTTAAGAGGAAGCTTGTTCACACAGCAGAAGCAGACATGAGGCTGCTTTTGCAGTCAAGTTTCTTATAGAGAGTCTCAGGGAAGCAGAGCATCATTTCAGGCAGAAGATTTAAACTCCTTTTAATTAACCTCTGTGGCTTCATTGTGAAACTAGTAGAGCTCAAAGGAGAACTCCACATGACCCTGCACTTGAGAGGCCCTCCTTTCCTATCTTTTCAGTTGATTTTTCACTTCTTCTTCCTAAAACCTCATGAAAACAGGTCACGCATGACTTGTGATGTGTGATGCTTCCGCCCAAAGGTTGATATATAAATACACACAACATGTCTGTTTCTTATCACAAGGGAAAACCTCGCGTGCTCCCCAGAAGTCAAGGCTGAGGAAGCAGCAACAATAGATTCACAATCAAAATCACTCAACAATGATCTCACCCTCTATCTCTCTATTTGCTTGTGTAAACATTTGCTGTTGTACGTCCTCTACTGCCTCCAAAGAATTGCTCAGCAGAGGATTATTGGGAATACTGTCTAGGATCAATAAATAACATATATAATAGTATGAAAATAACTGCACTAATAACAGGGACCAATCTCAGGAACTCTTTCATAATTATATTCTACAAAAATTTTAAGGTGCTGGATGCCAAAGGTGAGGGCAGAATTCTTACCTACAATGGGGTATCTACACAATAAGCCCCTAAGTGTGGATCTAAAACTTGAATATATAAGAATTATGTGGTTTGCTAAAATGTAGATTCTTGGGCCTCTACTCAGAGTACCATGCCAACATCTGATTTTTTAAACAGGAATCCCGGGAGTTTCTGATAGAGGGTTACTGCTGATCAAGTCATAAGAAACAACACTGTGAATATTTATTCAGGATGGCTTTTGTTACAGGCTCATACAACTTTCATGTCATTGTTACATGAACTCAGGCAATTCAAAGAACAGACTTTAAAAATCGCAAACATTCAAAGAACAGCATGGATTACAAGGGTAAGCCTTTAAAGTGAAAGAACAAGTAGAAGAACCATCCTGATCATTAATGGTAAAGGAAACAAGTTGGTCATGAGCTATATGTGCTGTGGAAATTAATGATGTGGAGGACCAAGCCACATCACACAGTGAAGCTTTTGTCAAGTGTCTGTGGGTGATTCTCTCCATCTCCCCCAAAGAACTGATCTGGTTAAATGAGGTTCAGCATTTCAAGGAGGAGGATTAGGGAATGAAATATAAACCTTAAGGATAAGCTAGAAGTGCTGGTGATTTAATCCATTGGGAAATAGTTCATCTTAAAACTAATTTTTCTTTTCTCCCAACTTCTTCCACAAGACAAAGAATTCTTCTGCTACCTCCATTTGTTTGGATATTCTTGATTCCCTGATGAACCTAGAGCACACGTAAATACATTCCCTGGTTGACTGGGAAGAGATATTCAGGGATAAAAGGCAGGGCTAAATTTTGTAGTCAAATTAGGAAGTAGTTTTTAAGGTCAAGCCTTGATTTAGGATGGTACTTTCTATGGACTACATGTTTGTATTCCTCCCAAATTCATATGTTGAAACCCTAATGGCTAATGTGATATCTGGAGATGAGGTTTTGGGAGGCAATTAGGTCATGAGGGTGGAGCCCTCATGATGGGATTAGTGTCCTTATAAAAAAAGTCTCCTTCCTCTTTCTGCTCCCCATCATGTGAGGATATAATGAGAGGACGGCTGTCTGCAAACTAAGGAGAGAGCTCTCACCAGACACTGGATCAGTTAGCACCTTGATCTTGGACTTCCCAGCCTCTAGAACTGTAAGAAATAAATGTTTATTGTTTCAGCCATCAAGTTTATGGTATTTTGTTACAGCAGCCTAAAAAGACTAAGGCAGTGACAGAGGGAACAAAAAACAGCACAAAAGATCAAATAAAAATGTCTTTTAAGGAAATAAACACAATGGACTCAAACATCAATTAAAAATCTGCACTGCAAGAAGAATTTAAAAAAATAATGCAATGTTGAGAGTGTAGTAAATAAAAGAAAGAAACCAACTAACATTTTCCCTCATTATCTGAGGAGATAGTATGATTGAAATTTGGTTAAAAAAAATGAAGCTAAGCTAAGATTTTTATTAAAGGAAGCTACTGAAGAGAAAGGTGAAAAAATTAAACATGGGGCTTAAGTCAATAAAAAATTTATACTATTGAGATTTCTGTGTCAAAGCACAGACTGCATAGAACAACTAGGCAAAAGATCGACAAGGAAATAGAAGACTTGAACAATACTATAAACTAACTAGACTAAAGAGACGTCTATATATCACTCAGCAACAAACTACATTTTCTCAATAACACATGGAACAGGATAGATTGCGGATAGGCCATAATACAAGACTCAATAAATTTTAAAAGATTAGAATCATGCAAAATACATTCTCTAACCACAATGAAATGAAATTAGAAACCAATAATAAAAGGAAGTTGTGGGACTCCTCATGTACATAGAAGTTAAACACACTTCTAAATAACCCATGAGTCAATGTAGAAATCACAAGGGAAACGAGAAATACTTTTGAGATAAATGAAACCAAAAGTATGACATACGAAAACTTATGAGATGCAGCTAAATCAGTGCTTAAAGGGAAATTTATAGCTGTGCATGACTGTATTTAAAAAGAATAAGAATTTCAAATCAATAACCTACACTTCCACTTCAAGGAGCTGGAAAAAGAAGAGAAAAGTAAACCTAAAGCAAGTAGAAAGAAAGAAATAATAAAGAAGATAGTGGGAATACCAAAATAACAAAAGTAGACCTGGGGCTTCCCTGGGCAGTGGTTAAGAATCCACCTGCCAATGCAGGGGACACGGGTTCGAGCTCTGGTCCAGGACGATCTCACGTGCCACGGAGCAACTAAGCCCGTGTGCCACAACTACTGAGCCTGTGCTCTAGAGCTCACAAGCCACAGCTACTGAGCCTGCGTGCCACAACTACTGAAGCCCGTGGGCCTAGAGCCCGTGCTCCACAACAAGAGAAGCCACTGCAATGAATGAGAAGCCCATGCATCGCAACGAAGAGTAGCCCCCACTTGCCACAACTGGAGAAAGCCCACGTGCAGCAACAAAGACCCAATGCAGGCAAAAAAAAAAAAATTAAAAATAAATAAATAAATAAAACCCAGGAGTCTTAAAAAAAAAAAATATATATATATATATACACACACACACACACACATAGACCTATAATAAGTAGAGAGACTGAATTAATAATAATAATTTAAAAAAATCTTCCCCAAAATAAAAGCCCAATTTCAGATGGCTTCATTGGTGAATTCTACCAAACATTTAAACATGAATTAATTTCAAATCTTCACAAACTCTTCCAAAAAATATGGGAGAAGGGAACACTTCCCAACTCATTATAAGCATTATCTTGATGCCAAAACTATCATAAGAAAACTACAGACCCATATTTTTTATAAATATATATGCAAAAATTCTCAACAAAATATTAGCAAACTGAAGCAAGCAATGTCTAAAAGGGATTATACAACATGTTGAGCTGGGATTTATCCCAGAAATAGAAGTTTGGTTTGACATCTGATAATTAATATAATATTCTATTTCAATAGACTAAAGAACAAAAACCATATGACTATACTAATAGATTCAGAAAAAATGTTTGACAAATCCAACACCCCTTTCATGAGTAAAACACTAAATAAATTAGGAATATAAGGGGACTTCCTCAATTGATAAAAGGCATCTGAAAAATTCCCACAGCTAACATAATACGTAATGGTGAAAGAATGGATGCTTTCTCTCTAAGTTCAGGAATAAGACAAGGATGTATGTTCTTGCCACTTCAATTCAACTTGTACTGAAGGCTCTAGCCAGGGCAATTAGCGAAGAAAAAGAAATAACAGACATCAAGTTTGTAACAGAAGAAGTAAAACTACCTCTATTTGTAGATGACATGATCTTTTATATAGAAAACCCTGAGAAATATAAAAAGAAACATTAGAGCTAATGAGTTCAGCAAGGCTGTAGGGTACAAGATGAATACACAAAAATATCAATTGAATTTATATGCACTAACAATGAACAATCCAAAATGAAATTAAGAAAGTACTTCTATAGGAGCCCATAGCATCAAAAAGAACGAAATCCTTGGAAATTAATATAACAAATAATTAAGTCATACATACAAATGTATGACTTGTACTCTGAAAACTACAGTGTTGTTGAAGGAAATTAAGACAAATAAATGGAAAGATATCCCTTGTTCATAGATCACAAGACTAAATACAGTTAAGATGGCAATACTCCCTAAATTGACCTAGAGATTCACAGAATACCCACAAAATCTCAGTTGGCTTCTTCTTAAGAAATTAACAAGCTAATAATAAAAATTCACATGGAAATGCAAGGGACAAAATAGCCAAAACAATCTTGAAAAAGAAGAAAAAATTTGGATGAGTCAGTCTTGCTGATTTCAAAGCTTACTATATAGCTACAGTAATCAAAACAGTGTGGTACTAGCCTTAAGATAAATGTGTAGTTCTATGGACTACAATTGAGGGTATAGAAATAAACACTTCCACTTATGATCAACTGATTTTCGATAAAGATGCCAAGACAAATCAAAGGAACAAAATAGTCTATACAACAGATCCTTCTGGGACAACTGAATATCTACATGTAAATGAATAAAGTTGGATCTCTGCTCACATCATAGACCTAAATGCAAGAGCTAACACTATGTAACTCTTGGAAGAAAATACAGGATTAAATCTTCATGACCTTGGCTTAGGCAAAGCCTTCTTAGATATGACATTAAAAGCACATGTGACAAAAGAAAAAAGATAAATTTGAGTTCATAAAATTTTTAAGCTTTTGTTGTTCAAAGACCATCATCAAGGAGGTGAAAAGATAACCCACTGATTAGGAGGAAACATTTGTAAATCATCTATCTGATAAAGAACTTGTATCCAGAATATCTAAAGAACACTTACAACTCAATAGTAAAACAAACAATGGCAAAGAACCTAAATGGGCATTTCTTCAAGAAAGAAATACATATCCTCAATAAGCACATGGAAAGATAGTTAACATCATTAGCCATAGAGAAAGGCAAATAAAAACCACAATGAGACACTGCTTCAAACTCAGTAGAATGGTTAGAATCAAAATAAACAGATAAAGACAAGTGTTGGTGAGGAGGTAGAGAAATTGCTCATATATTGCTTGTAGGAATGTAAAATGGCATAGCACCTTTAGAAAAAAATGTAGCAGTTACTCAAAATGATAAACATAAAGTAACCATATGACCACATCCACTCCTATGTATATTCCTAAAAGAAGTGACAATATATATTCACATAAAAACTTGTACATGAATTATTCATAATAACCAAAAAGTAAAAAAATCCAAATGTCCATTAACTGATGAATGGACATACAAAATGTTCCATACAATGCAATATTATTCTGCAATAAAAAAATGAAAAACTGATACATGCTACAACACAGATAATCCTTGGAAACATTATGCTAAGTGAAAAAAGCTACTCATAAAAAACCATATATTATATGATTTTATTTATATGAAATGTCCAGAGTAGGCAAATGTATAAAGACAGAAAGTAGATCTGTGGTTGTCAGAATATAGGAGGATTTGAGGGAGGTAGGGAATGACTGACAATAGGTACAGGCTTTCATTTTGGGGTGATGAAAATGTTTTAAAATTGGTTGTGGTGATGGGTGTACAACTCTGTCAATGCACTAAAAATGATCGAACTGTACAATTTAAAAATAAGCAAATAAGGCACATATTTCATCACTCATTTTATTACTATCAGCTTCCCAGTTAAGCTGTCTGATACATTGATGAAGGAAGTTCTTAGGGAGTCAGCTGCCTCATTTTCCTTGGCCAGTTCCCAAGTAGAGGCTGAAAGGTGGGGTTTGGAGAGTAACCCCAAAGGATTAATGAGAGAGGAGAGTTGATGGGTCCTTAAATATGAGTATTGTGTTTATGTGTGTATGTGTGTGTGTGTGATGTGCTCATGGGATTTTCAAAAATGAATATTGAAAACCAGTGATTAAAAGAGGAGTTAGAACCATTTTTTCTTCTCGTTGCTTTTTAAATCAATCTGAAGTTGGTTTAGAATTTAATTGCGTTATTTTAAAACAGTTCATTTTTTACGCTTAATTACTTTCGAACTTGATTATTTTCACCCTTGATAAAGGTGTTTTAAAATTAACTCTCTGGTTTTCTTGTTTTTTAGATTTTAAATTTATTTATTCATTTCTTATTTATTTTTGGCTGCATTGGGTCTTCCTTGCTGTGTGCAGGCTTTCTCTAGTTGTGGCAAGTGGGGGCTACTCTTTGTCGTGGTGCGCAGGCTTCTCATTGCGGTGGCTCCTGTTGTTGTGGAGCATGGGCTCTAGGCACGTGGGCTTCAGCAGTTGTGGCACATGGGCTCAGTAGTTGTGGCGCACAGGCTTAGTTGCTCCACATCATGTGGGATCTTCCTGAACCAGGGCTTGAACCCGTGTCCCCTGCATTGGCAGGCAGATTCTTAACCAATGTACCACCAGGGAAGTCCCTCTGGTTTTCTTAAGTCCTAAATAGAATAGCTAGAAAATTCCACAACTGAGGAAAAGGGAAGAGGTTAAGAAGTAACAACTGTGAATGACCCAGTCTGGTGACTTCCAAAGTCTTCCTGACCGAAGAAGGCCAAGAGACATTATTCTAAAAATCATTAAGACCAACAAAACAGAAACGTTGCGCATATATACCCTATTATATACTCCACATGAGCTGCAGGAAACTCTTACCTTAGAATCCAAGAACGTGATCCTTGAGTTTGATAATAGGCTATGATTTTCATTTAAAGAACTTTAGTGACTCTAAATATAGGAGATACTTTCAGTAGGTAAGTAAAGCTTACTCCAGGACCCCATCCTACTTTTTAGCTTTGTTACTCAGTCTCTTCTCCCCAACACCTGCATAATACACATTCACGCTTAACGGAAACATCACTATTTCTCACACATCTACCCATCTATGTGCCTTTGCTTATACTCTTCCCTCTGCCTATGGTGCCTTTTCAGGGTTTTATCTTCACCTATCAAAACTGCAGCCATCCACCAATGAACCTATCTATGCAGCAGAAACAGACGCACAGACATAGAGAACAGACTTGTGGTTACTAAGGGGGAGGGGGCTTGGGAGAGGGATGGATTGGGAGTTTGGGGTTGGTAGATGCAAACTACTACATATAGAATGGATAAACAACAAGGTCCTACTGTATAGCATGGGGAACTATATTCAATATCCTGTGATAAACCATAATGGAAAAGAATATAAAAAAGAATGTATATATTTGTATAACCGAGTAACTTAGCTCTACAGCAGAAATTAACAGCTACACTTCAATAAAATATAAATTGAAAAAAAAAAAAAAGACTGCAGCCATCGTTCAAGTTCTGTCTTCAATGCCACTGTCTTTTAGGAAGCGTCTTCTGATTTCTCCATCTCTCCCACCTGTGAACTTTACATAGCACTTCCTTTGAACATATCTTATTTAATTTTTTTCTTATTTAATTTTATGTCACAGAAAGTATGTACTTAAATTGTCCCTACACTAGAATTTAAGTTAGCAATGGATTTGGTTCAGAGAAGGCTCTCAAATATTTGTGAAATGAGAAAGAACACCATCGCTTCTCTCTGACACGATCGATGTCATTTCTCTTCAGTCAATCTTTACCAATTCAATTCCCCGCATGAAGACAAGCCTTCTGACAGACCTGCATATAAATCCTGGCTTAATTCAGGTAAGAGAAGTCCCTGCACTTATTTCTTACTGTTTTTCTTATCCTGCTGTGTCTATGAATATTCCCTAATTAACCAGCACTCCAAGCCCTGTTATAGTCTCCAACTTTCTCCCATTCCTCTAATTGAGAAAAAAAAAAAAAATCCACTGGTAAAACTGATAAAATAGATTCATATCATTCTCATTATCAGGTATGGATTCAGAGTCAATGTGCAAAATGGGGGTTTCTGTGGCGGTGGGATGGAGAGGTAAGTAACCAGTTGTCATTTTTATGGTTATTCTGAGACAAAGAGAAAACAATGGTTTAGTATAAAATTGAAATGTTTTTGTACGGAACACCTTAACAAGTAAGACAAGGGAAGAAAAATGTGGAGACACTTTAAACAATAAAATAGCTAACAGTGAGTGTCCCCAGTGTGCCTAGTACTGTGTGGATTAACCACTTTTCACGTATTATCTCTTTCAATCTTCAAGCTGCCCTATGAAGTAGGTCCTATCTTTCTCCCCCATTTTGAAGAGGAGGAAACTAAGACATAAAAAGTTAAGAACGTTGTTAGAGGTCACACAGTGAGAGCAAATGTGCAAGTCAAGTTTCCTTATGCAGTCTCAACTCTTCTTTCTTCTGAGGCGTAGAGATGTTTGGCCCTTCGCGATATTTCCTGAATGACCTCTGTTGAGGCCACTGCAATTGGATCTCTTCCCTCCCCCAATTATTCCTATACCACCGATGTATATCAAGGAACAGAAAGAAGACAGTCAATCAATAATCTTATTTGGTCATTTACTAATTCTTCCTTGAATTCAGAAAAAAAAACCTCTTTGAAGATCTGAAGCCAAATAGGACATATTAGAGATCCAAAGTCAAAGAAAGAAACTAAACTGGCTTTAATCTCTCCTAATCCTGGATTTTGAAATACTCTCCAATTAAGTGTGTTCAGACAAGAACATCTCACATGAAGGACGCCAAGGACTGAGACCAGTAATAGTCTTTGCACATTTGCTCTTTTACTCCGGGGGGAGTATCTGTTAAGTGCCTACTGTGTGTGAGGCATTGTCTTCAAGTCAGACAGACATGGTCTTTATCCAGTGAAGCTTTTAGGATGGAAGAGGGAAGCACTAAAGCAATGTCTTTAATGATGTGACTTCAATTATAAGTGCTCTCAAGAAATGTAGGGTGCTTTGAGATCTTAAAGAGGGGAACCTCACCTGATCTGAGATGCCAAAGACAGAGTCCCTTGAGGACAAGACACTTAAACCAAGATTTCACAGGTAAAGAGAGGAAGATCGGAAGCCTGTAACTTAAAAGGGAAAAGTTTTAAGAGACACTAAAAGTCTAAAAAAGAGAAATTGGGCCTAAATACTGAACTGAAATATACAAATGATTGAACTTTAGAATATCTTTAAAAGAGTGTAGGTTTATTCTTTTCAAATATGTAATGTGGCATAAATAAATGCTATTAGAGTGTTTCCAGAGATAACACAAACTTGTTTTAAGGACTAGGTATGAACTCATTAGAATTACTCTGCAGAGTCCCATTAGTATATTTAAAAAAATTCAAAAGATAGTGTCCTTAAGAAGAATCTGTCTGACAAAAACCCGTGCATAGACTAGATGCTCAGTAAATACCTCCTGTAAGGGTGACTGAAATACTCCTTCTGATATAGATTTTACAGCTATATATATGTATATATGTACATATATATATATATTTTTTCATATTCATTTCCATTATGGTTTATTACAGCATATTGAATATAATTCTCTGTGCTATATAGTAGGACCTTGTTGTTTATCTATTTTATATATAGTAGTTTGTATCTGCTAATCCCAAACTCCTAATTTATCCCTCCCCCCTTCCCCCTTTGGTAACCATACGTTTATTTAAGACAAACAAACTTTTATTTGCAGCTCTCATAACTGCTGGTTTTCACTTTTGTATCTGATCTCTAGTTTTGTTTTGTTTTTTAATCCCCACACAAGCTTTGATACCAAAGTACATTGTTTTGCCCACAATGTCACTCAGCTTAGACAGTACCTGAGCTAGAATGAGCTTTTGTCACACTTGTTTTTCGTGAATGCACAAAGCAAATCCACATTCAGATTCCATCAGGGATCAAGTGCTTCACCCCAAATATACACACACTCTCACACGCACAAAGCAAATACACAGAACAACCTGCAAATTCCAAACAAGTTTTAACCTACATTTACAATAATTATGAACTAGAAACTCTCCAACCCCCATTTTATGCCTCTGTAAGTGCTTTGCTATTATCAAGGAATTACTTAAAAGTTCATTTCTGCTATGGGAGTTGCAGAGACACACCGTGGAACAGAGGCTGTACCTAGTACATTTGAGTTCTGAAAACCGAAGGAACCACAGTTAATTGTTCAGTGATCACGAATAAATATCAGTGGGAAAGCAAGGACCTTTTTGCTCCGTAAGTGCTCAAGGATACATTGCTCAAAATGTATGCAAAACAAAACAGCTATGTTATAAGCAGCCGCGTTCATAAACCTCAGACACAAAAGTAAAAAATTAGGAGATATCTCTGGGAAAGGTTTCCATTTATCTTAATGCTTTCCCTTCCTTGCTCTGTGCCACAAAGCTGTAGCCTGGGGAAGCCTGGTAACGGCTTGCTTCCAGCCTTTCCAAAGCTCCTGCAGAGGTAGGTTCTGAGTGTTCCCTGGCTGGCTGACTCTCTGTGGTTACTTCCACCTTCCCTGGCTGAGATGCTGTTCCCTAGGCACTGAGAACACTGCCGAGTTAGATAGGAGTTTTGTTTTGTTTTGTTTTGTTTTTAATGCTGAACTCAGGACTGTATTTTCACAAAGAACATTATCTCACTATCAGGTTCTTTTTAATTCCCTGATTCTTACAAGCATAATTACCCAGGAATGCTCCTAGGCAATCAGCTAGCTAGCCCATTAGAAAAGCTATATCCTGTTTCATGATGCTGTCGGGAGAGAAGAGGTAGGCTGGAGAAGTTTTGAGGTAGGATGCAAAAGGAAGACACAGGCAGAAAATATGTAACCTGAAAATTAACATATTTCACACCCAAGCAGGATTTCTCCATTTCGTTTTCCATTAAAAGCTGAGTAATTGCAATATGAAAGCGTGAATACAGATTGAAAAGTAACAACTAACAGCATATCATTCTGTGAGGAGTTGAAAATGAAAAGTAACTTAACTGAGTGTTGGCAAGTATCAATATCCCGGTAATATAAAACCCATCAGAACTCATGTGTGTAATACTGCCTCAAACAACTCACTGGAAATGGAAATAAAATACATTAACCTAATGTCTGAAGATTGTTAAGGTCAGGGAATTGGTATTTGTTCACAGCAAAAAGGCAGTGATGACTCAGCTCCTTCAGATATATGTGAAATTTGTTACACTTATCATCCAGGTATCATTATCTTATGGTTCCTGCAGGGATCCCAGCTTTTAATTTCCTGAACACACTTAAAACCTCAATGACAATGTTAGACGTCGTGGTATTTCATTTTAAGGTGAAAAAGATAAATGTTCCAAAATGGAAGGCACTCTTTGTTTACTTGACCACATTTCTAAGGAAATTTAGGTAGATATGAGAGATGTTGGTCCAAAGCCTTATCAGGATAAAGGAAATTGGACAGGGCTATGGTAAGTGGAAACCAGTAATATTAAGGGTGACCAAACACATACTCACATTTACTCACAGGTATACGGAGAACTTGCCTCACAAATGAATCAGCAAGAAAAGTAAATTACCTTTAAAATGGAAAATTGAGAAATGAGAAAATGTAAATGAGAAATTAATAATAATTTTTTCACCAATGTGACTCATGTGCCAGGAAAAGTTTATAGTAATACATGAAATATGGGGGCAATTTTAACCACATGGTATTCAAGAGGCTGCTCAGCATTTGAATTGTTTATTTTAAATACATGTTTAAAATATAGTTCTGCTTGGTTAATTAGTTTAAAGACTGAACAGCAAAACAATCATTATCCCTTCATATATGCAAGAAATTCCTAAACATTTGCTTCTAAGCTAGTTTGAAAACAGTGCGGGAAGAACAGATAAAGTTCCCCAAGGAGACATAATATCCTGTTACTAACCAATTGTTATATTCAAATGTCTCTAGAAGTTAATTTTAAAAATCAGTGTAATTGCTACCCTGTTTCTTTGATCAATGATGACAGATTAAGGCAGCTAGCTGCACTAGAGCAAGTCATTTTCCCCGTCTCTTAGTCTCCTCTGTCAGCAGCCACTCTACCCTGCTTCCAGGCTGGTGAGAAAGAGGTGAGAGAGTGTAAGAGAAATGATGGGTCTCCATGGGAAAATCTCATGAAGTAAATTTCAGCGAGTACTTTCACTGATCACCAACAAAAATTTCTAAGCATCACAGGAAATTCACATCCACCAAAAATACTAAGTGGGCTCCAAACCAAGAGATACAAACATTACAATAGACTACTCAGGTGAAAACTAAGGTCACCAATGGGATGTGATGGTTAGATTACACATCTTCATTGCTAATGGTTGGCGGCTTGGAACAGAGAGTATGAAGATGCAGGAAGTTGCCAAGCTGCTCTGTAATCTAACAATGTGTTAGGGTCACTGTTCTACCCTCCATTGTCCCATGTCACTGTCTTAGTTGGGAAGGGGTCCCCACGGCAAACCAAATGAAATTGAAGAGAGGTATGGGTACTTCCCACCCCCATCTGCTCACAGGAACTGATTAAGAACCAGACTGGGATTAAGACAGAGTCAGGTTTGAGTCATGAGCAAATCAGTTTCCTCAACTTTAAAATGTGATTTAGGGCTTCCCTGGTGGCACAGTGATTAAGAATCTGCCTGCCAATACAGGGGACACGAGTTCGAGCCCTGGTCCAGGAAGATCTCACATGCCGCAGAGCAACTAAGCCAGTGTGCCACAACTACTGAGCCTGTGCTCTAAAGCCCAGAAGCCACAACTACTGAAGCCCATGCGCCTAGAGCCCACGCTCCACAACAAGAGAAGCCACCGCAATGAGAAGCCCGCACACCGCAATGAAGAGTAGTCCCCACTCGCCGCAACTACAGAAAGCCCACGCTCAGCAACGAAGACCCAATGTAGCTAAAAATAAATAAATAGAAAAAATGTATAAAAAAAAAATAAAGTAAAATGGGATTTAATAATGGCAACCTCAAGATTAAATTAAACCATGCATATAAAGAAGTTAGAACAACAGGCACAGAGTGCTTTACTCAACAAATGAAAAGTGCTTTTATTACTGCTATTATCATCTTCAGCAAATGGAGATGTTTGCTCACTGGTGAGCTGGAAAGAGGAGGTGGGAGGACAGAAGCAGTCCAAAGCAGTTCACCTCTCCTGCAGGCTGGAGTTCCAGGCAATGCCCAGGGACTGGGTCTATGGGGTGCCAGGTCCTTGACCTAGAGAAGTGTCCATTCTCGGGCAAGGACATGCGGACTGCACTCTTGCCTTGGCAGGAGGAGGGATAATTGCAAACTGGGTGAGCCTGGAAAGGATGATGAGGCTTCACTCCGAATGAGACCAGAATTTTCTGGTTAGTAATTTAAAAAAATAAAATAAAACCTCATTAGGAAACTCTTAGGACAGAATTATGAGGCTCGAACACTGCAGTAACAGAAACCTCATAACTCGTTGGCTTGAGAAAACACTGAAGCTTTCTTGATTTTACGGAAATAAGTAGAAAGCTGGAGGGAGCTGAGGTCTGGGAATCAGTCACCAGTTGTTGATGGCCTAATGAGGGAAAAAGCAGACGCTTTATCACACAACTAACTCATTCAGCTTGTAAATGAGGAGAGAACATGAGTTTTCGGTTAAAGGATGACATTCTTTGTTCACTGAATTTACTGTCTGCCCCCTCTAGCATGCTTCCCTGGGCTCGTCACCCATTCCAAAAACTGATGCTTGCAGGTGATGTGGCGAAGGGGCCCTGGCGAAGACTATTACATACTGATCACTGGACTATGGGCCCAGGACTGTGGACACTCCTGGCAGCAGTCTAGACTCTGGCTTTCATGAGTTGACTTGGGTTAAGAATGACCCTCCCTGAGTTTCAGTTTTCTCATTTGTAAAACGGGGATAATAGTAGCTATTTTATTGCATTATTTTGAAATTTAATTTTTGTAAGGTTTAATTTTTTTGATTTGTATAAAGCATACAAAGTAGTAACCTGTAAGTTGTTTTAATTATTATTATGTCATTTGTACATTCAGAGGGGATTTCTCTGAATTTCCAGAGAGGGCTTTCTCTTTATACTTTATTCTTTCTCATAGCACGCTCTTCTGTCCCTCAATATTTACTAATGTGTGTTTATTGAAGCATCTTTTCCTGCAGATGATACCTGTCTAAGGGCAGATATCATGCTTGTTTTGTTCATCACTGCTCTGCAAGGCCGTGGCCATTGCTGGGTAAGAGTCAGCACCTGGTAAATACTGTGGGATGAGGGCCCACCAACCCCAGTCACTGCCCAGCCCACTCTAGACGTCAGACAAGCGTGGTCCCAGGTGCTCCAGGATACCCTCCTTTGACACACATGCTGCTGATCTACACCCTTGGCCAGAGGAGGTTGGCTCGATTTTGTCACTTAGACAGGAGTCAATAGGTATTTGTCAAGCTCCTCTTGTCTGTCAGACTATGTGGATGTGAGAATTCAAAGGAAGACACAATTCAGGCTTCTGCCTCGCAGGAATTCTGATTGCGAGTGCAGCAGGAAGTTGGAAGGGGACATATTCATGATGCTGGAGGCACTGGGGCAAATTTCATAGCACGCGGCCGGCCCCGTTATAGCTCCACGCCCTGAATGCAGACTGTGGGCTGGGCACTATGTTTGGTGCTTTGCATACTTACCTCATTTCCATCACCATAAACATCTCGCAGGAGGCATTACATGTACCGATGAGGAAGTACAAGTTCAAAATGTTTAAATAACTTGCTCACGGGCACTCAGCTAATAGATATCAGAGCCCAAATTTGAACCCAGGCCTGTTTGACCCGGAATCCTCTGCTCTAAGCATTACTGAATGTCCCTACTGCCCTGGCTTTTCTGAGGAGTATGGGCACTGTGCCAGTGAGGGAGGCAGGGGACCAGAGACCAGCCCTCCTGGAATTCAACACTGCTGCTAGGAACAGAGTAATATGATGTAGGATGGGCATATACATTGGGGTCAATTGGGGTCAATGACAAAATCTCTAAGTTTAAGTAGTGAAAGGAAATGCTCCTCTTGGAACAGTGATTGGTCGTGAGGTAGAGCAGGGTTTGGCTTGGGGGAAAGACTATGGGATTGGAGACCACCTAGGGAGGATTATAAACTAATCACCTGCAAAAGAGGACGATTCTTGTGTCACTTATTCCTTTGTGATTCCCAGCCTGGTAGTGGAGATGTAGAAGATATTAAAGTATAATTAAATATAATTAAGTTGATAAGGTTATTCTGTACTCCTCAAGCACAAATTCATAATAAAAGAGAAGAAAATAATCCTTACCAGCAAATTGGTCCATACATATTAACAGTTCACTTTTTTACAACATATTTTTTGAATATTTTCCTATTTGTTTAGCAAGGTTACCCTGGGAAATATACTTTCAGGGATCTGCCCCTCTGGGTGGGAGTACTGAAAACTCATCAGCACAGCTGATGGGCACATTCACAGAACAAAACACATATAAATACTGAGAGGACCCTCAAGGAAATATATATGTGACATGCATTTCACTGTAAATGAAACCTGTGTTGACCTCCTCTACACAGGGAAATTCTGGTGCATATCACAGCATTTCATATATAAGCAGTTGGGAGGGTATTTTAGACTGAGCGTTAAGTGTAAGATAAAAATACATATCTTAGTTTGTTATCAGGATGCAGAATATAAGAATCCAGTACATGTGAAAACAGAGATCTTAGAATGTCTAAAAGTCAGGAAGAAAAATGTATCATAAAAGGATAAATCATGCTTCTTTCTGGTACTATATTTTCAATGCTCGTTATTTAAGTACAAGCTGGTGAACTGTTCAGAGCTGTTCAATTTCACAAACATACAGTAGACACGTATTACGTACGAAGCTTGGTGTTAGGTGTTGTGACGATCCAAATATAGGGCAAGACCTTGGGGGCACAGAAATCGATGGGATAGAAGCAGACCCCAGTAAGGGCTCTGAGAGGAAAAATAAAAAACATGCACTCGAAATATCTAATGATTTAAATGGACTCTATCCCTTTATGAGAAATGTAAAACTTCTTAAATTCCAACTCCTTTTCGAAATTGAGGTGCAGTTTTATTTCATGGGGCTCTAATAAAGAGCAAACTCCTTTTATTGAAATGGCCAAGCGATTACCCTTGAGAGTTGCAAATGAACAAACACAGTTCATTATTCTCCCATCATTGAGACTTTGGTGAGTTGAAGGCTCTTGGCCTAACTCATTCATACACAATCTAGTCCTTTGGAAGGAAAGCAGAAGTCACTATGGAACTGCGGGATCCTGGAAATGCTTTTCCCAAAACAGCACGTGACAGGCATAGCTACCACGAGGGTAGATGGGGCAGCAGCAGACAGCTGGAGAGAGCCTGCAAGTCTCACTAATGACTTGGAAGCCCAGTGAAGCTTACCAAAGTCTGAGAGTTACTGAGAAAACATAAGCCATCACAACAAGACTTCTGTACATTAATTCTGATTAGTAAAGTTTCGCTTAAGTGATTTATCACCCTGTCTCACAGTATGCACACTGAAAGTAATGAAGTCTTTGCAATATGAACTTTCCTTATAGCACAGGGCTAGTAAATCTTTGTTGAAAAGCATGTCGAAGCTGCCTGGATGATTATTTTTTATTTTTTGGCTGACACCTGGCAGAGCCAACAAATAAATGAAATGAAAATTTGCCACCAACCCTGAGTCCACTGAATCTTTTGTTCAAGGGCTCAGAAACCTTGCACTATGTTCTTCTTTTTTTTTTTTTTTTTTAACAAATCAAGCAATAAATATCTACCATCCCTTCTATCAAGGAAGAAGCTGCTTTGGGGTTGGAGTAGATTCCAATAGCTGTTTAGTAATGAGGAAAACAAGCATGAGGGTCGAGCTGAATAGCAAGCCAGGAGTACCAAGTGGCAGCTCATCTGCGCTTCTCGGATTTACCACATGCTTCATGTGCACCTGTATCCCTAAGCATTCTTGCAGAAACATAAAGCATGGGGGAGGCAGAGTGGTGAAGAGTAGGGACTCAGAAGTCAAGCAGTCTGGGTTCAAATCCTGACGCCATCTCTCATTATCTGTCACCCTGAACAAACTAACCGGCCTATTGTGTCTGTCTCGCCATCTGCCCAACTGAGATAAAAAGGGATGGGCGTCTCAAGTAAGGTAATACACATAAGCACGGAGGACTGTGCCTTGCACATGGTAGAAACTTAATAAACGTCAGCTGTGATTACTCTTACTGAGGGAGAAGCAGAACCAAGTGTGTTCTAAATACCTGGCTCGCATCGGCCCAGTTTCATCTTCCAAAGCCCCAGGTTCACAGAGTGCACGTGCTAGCAGAGTTGAAGGACGAGCTCTTTTGGAATGAGAAACTGGGTGCAGTGTAACTTCTTCTACGGGAACCCTCAGAGGCAATCAGGTCTTGGCACTGATGGTGTGAATACCAACTCTAAGCTGTTCTGCAGAAGGATAAACAGAGAGATGTAGCCTTCTCAGCTACAGAAGTTTATTCCATATGTAACAGATTCCATTGGAAGATGCCACACGTCCCTCCCTCCAACTTTATATCCTTCACTGCCATTCTTCTCAGACTATCTTCCCACACCGCCCCGCTCACATAAACACACACACACACACACACACACACCAAGCTTGCATACTATGCTTTTTACTTCGAAGATGCCTGCTTGGAATGGCTTCACCTGTCTATACACTCATCTCCACTCCTGCCCCACCTCCACCTTCTTCTCCTCACAGCATCCAGGCGACCTTTCAAAAAACAGTTGGTTCACATCACTCTCCACTGAAAACCTTCTCCTGGCCTCTTGTTGCCCTTATCACAAAATCTAAACTCCTATGTGCTCCTGCCCTCCTCCCTCTCTGATAACATCTCCCACCCACCCCCCGGCTGCTGCCTCAGCATCTTCTCCTCTGGTCCTTGACGTTTTTAAGTTGGCTCCAGCCTCAAGGCCTTGCATTTCTGTTTCTTTTACTGGAACTCTGTTCCTCTGCTCTTCCCATGGCAAGATCCGTCTCGCCATTCAAGTTCCAGCCAGAAGCTCACCTCTCTTGTGGCCTTTCCCAGCCACCTTCTCTAAAGCAGCCCCTGATGGCCGCACCCCATCAGTCTCTATCACTATCTTTGCTATTTTTCTATCTCATTTGTTTCCAGCACTTATTACCCTCTGATGCGTTCTATATTTTTCCCTTACTTGTCCTATTGTCTTTCTACTCTCACATACATGTTCCAGGAGAACAGAAACCTTGCTTGGCTTGCATACTGTATCTTCTGCACCTATAGTACAACCTTGCCCATAATCTTACTCCATAAATATTTATTGAACGAGTACATGAAGGAGTGAGGGAGGGAGGGGACCTACAACTCTAAGTAGTTCTTTGAGGTTCTACTCAAGAATAAGCAGAATAAGAGTTCTTCTCTTTTTCTACAAAGCCTTCTCTAATGGCTTCACCTAAGGTGAACTCCCAATGCACCTACTCTCACAATTAGGCATTTTCTCATGAGCATACTTGTCCTGTTTTGTCTGAAGGAATGTGCATCTTCTCTCCCCCACTCACCTAACTTCCTTGAGAGCAGCAATCTTGACCATCTCAGAGACAGCTGCAAGTCAGGAGTCATCAGAAGTTCATGTACTCAGCTAGGGGAGAGGCTGCCTGGGTCTCACTAAGCGTCTATATACTCTTATTTTAGGCACAGTTTCAGCCTCCTAGCAGATTCTGACAATGAGAAATGATAGTTAAGAATAAGAGGTAAAGAAGACAGCTATAAAAGAAAAAAGTAGGTATAAGAGGTCAAAAGGCATGTGTGGGAGGGGGATGGCATTACATGGTGAGGGCCAACTCTGCCTACCTCAACAATGTCATGAAAGCGACTTCATTACAGTCCATGGAATCATGGATGTGCTGGGGATCACAACCAGTTTTTTATTTTAATTGGGGTATGGTTGCTTTACAACGTTGTGTTAGTTCCTGCTGCACAATGAAGTGAATCAGCTATATGTATACATATATCCCCTCCCCCTTGGACGCCCCCCCCCCAATCCCACCCATCTAGGTCACCACAGAGCACCTAGCTGAGCTCCCTGCACTATACAGCAGGTTCCCGCTAGCTATCTGTTTTACACATGGTACTGTATATATGTCAATCCCAATCTCCCAATTCATCCCCCGGCCCCACTCCCTGTGTCCACACGTCTGTTCTCTACGTCTGTGTCTCTATTCCTGCTCTGCAAATAGGTTCATCTGTACCATTTTTCTAGATTCCACATATATGCGTTAATATACGATTTTTTTTTCTATTTCTGACTTATTTCACTCTGTATGACAGACTCTAGGTCCATCCATGGTTGGACAAACTCTAGGTCCATGGTCTTCTCAGGGTATATGCCCAGTAGTGGGATTGCTGGATCATATGGTAGCTCTATTTTTATTTTTTAAGGAACCTCCATACTGTTCTCCATAGTGGCCACACCAAGAAAATCATAATTTGAAAACATACATGCAGCCCAGTGTTCATAGCAGCACTACTTCAATGGCCAACACATGGCAACAACCTAAATGTCTATCAACAGGTGAATGGGTAAAGAAGATGTGGTACATATATACAATGGAATACTAGTCAGCCATAAAAAAGAATGAAATAATGCCATTTGCAGCAACATGGATGGGTCCAGAAATTATCATACTAAGTGAAGAAAGTCAGACAAAGACAAATATCATATGATATCACTTATACATGGAATCCTAAAAAAATGATGCAAATAAACTTATTTACAAATCAGAAATGGACTCACAGACATAGAAAATAAACTTCTGGTTATCAAAGGGGAAAGGAGGAGGAGGGATAAATAAGGAGCTTGGGGTTAACATATACACACTACTATATATAAAACAGATAAGCAACAAACACTTACAGCTCCCTGTACAGCACAGGGAGCTATATTCAATATCTTGTAATAACTTATAATGGAAAAGAATCTGAAAAACAGTATATATATATATATATATATATATATATATATAAACACTTTGCTATAAGAGAAAATGTACACCAGAAACTAACACAACATCGTAAACCAACTATACTTCAATAAAAAAAGATATTATTGGGATAAATAAAAAAGGAGTCCTTTGAGGTATAAGCACTTAAAAGTATAGGTTTCAGTTGTAAGAATTCTCCCCTTTGGGTGGGACACCTTTTTCCAATGAGGTCAAATAAATAAGGCATTCTTGTTGTAAACTTAGCACAGCCCTGGGCACATACTTTTTACTGATGGAACTGTTTCCTTGGGGAACCGACAGCCTAGAATGTGAAATCTAATCTCCACAATCCCTAATTCACTTTGCTAAGGGACAACCATTTGATCTGATATTTTCTGGGATTGTGATGGGGGTTGGTGATTGGCACTTCTGAGCTTTCTACTAAAGTTTCTTCCTGGGATGTTGAGACCATGCCCTTAGGAAAGAAATGAACTCCTGGATAGTAACACTAAACAAAGGGGTGAGAAGAAGCAGTGGAACATTCTCATCTCCAGATGTGAAGCAGTCCAGAGGGGATGTCCTCTTCTCAGAAGCTTATTCTATGGCCAGCAGGTGCAGGATGGTAAGGAGGAAAGAGCACAGAGCTAGGAGGCAAAAAAAAAAAAAAAAAAAAAAGAGCACAGAGCTAGGAGGCAAGAGAAACTGACACTTATTATTTCTTTTGTACTAGGAACTGTGCTGAGTACTTTTTAACCATTAACTCACTGCATATTAAGAATAGTTCTACTAGGTCTTTTCTATCACCACCACCACCATCATCATCATCATCATCACACTGAAGAAGAAACTGAGGAAGAGAGAGCTTAGTAACTGACTAAGATTAGCCAGGTAGCAAACAGAGGAGCCAGGCCTCAAATCCAGACTTGGTCCCACCACTTTCTAGTTGGATGTCTTACGCATCACCTAAAATTTCTGGGCTTCAGTTTTCTCATCTATAAAATGGGACTAATCCCCACTCTTTCCCTCACAGAGTTGTGTGAAGTTCCAATGATGCCCTCAAATCCCTGTGGAAACTTCTACATGACATACAAAAGTAAGCTCTATATATCTGATTATACAGATGATTTCTATGTGAATAGCCACGTAGCACAAAAAACATGTTTTTCTCAAGCCTAAGAAACCCATTTATAAAAGGAAAATGTACCTAGACTTTATACAACAAGTTCATATGTTTTTTTCCCCTCATCAGAGTCTTCAATATCGATTTCAAAATTGTTCTCCAACTATGAGCTTCTAAGAAAAAGTTACCCTGCGGAGATTGTTCTCTTAGGAAACTCCAAATAAAATACAGACCTTTTAAATGAATGAGGCCATTTGTATTCCCATGGGTTACTGATGCATTTTGCTTCCATATTTCAAATATTTTCCGAAAGGCTTTTTCTTCTTTTGATTCATATAGGTCTGGCATGTTGAACTTAGTTATAAACTTGAGACTAGTCATGCATCCCTGGGTCATTTGTTTTGCATCCTGTTCTCAATAATATATAATAGGACCTACTTCAGAAGAAAAGTCTACATTTCTCAGAACATACTTGAAACAACATTTTTGGCAATCAAGGAAGGCAAGAAATATGCCAAACCTTTTACTCCTATTCTCTATGCAAATACACAGCTAAGGAAGAATTGCTTAAGAAATGGTCAAAGGGGCTTCCCCAAACCGAGAACTCTCCATCCACGAAGGGGCCTCCATAATGGAAAACCATAGAGACCAGAGTTTAAATCATGGCTCTATCCCTTCACCAGCAATGTAAGTCTAGGGAAAAGACTTAAACTCTGAGTCTCAGTTTCCTTAGCTATAAAATGGGAATAATGATATCCTATAAATTGCCTGTCACTTGTAGGTGCTCAATAAAATGTTAGCCGAAAAAGAGGATGCATTCATTTAACTTTGAGAAGATCTGATGGATCACTATGTAAAGGCTATCAGTTAAGCTATAACTTAATGCAGCTGTAAGAGAAGACCTCCATAGAGTCATTTCTAACCAGAACATCTACCCATCAATGACACAGTTAAATGTGACAGCAGACAAGTTCTCAGCAATTGAGCTAATTTATGAAAACACTGTGTAAACCATAAGCACATCCCAGAGGATGAAATGAGATAGGTTTAATGAGAAAGAATACTGGAGCAGGGGAGGTGTTAAAAGGAACAGAGTGAAGTAAGGAACGGGCACAGAGAAGAAAAGAATAGGATAAACTAAAAAGTGAAGGGAACAAAATCCACACACATTCAATATTGGTCATTCAAGTGATGAAGGGGAGGAACATGGGGAAAGAAAATCACTAAATCTCAGTACTACAGGGTGGGCACACTAGGAAAGAACTACTCAGTAACTGCGATAAAGCTCATGAGAACTCAGGTGGCCTTATTGGGGGAACTGGGCCCCAGCAGCTGGTGGTACTAAGAAAGGAGGGATGTCTGACAGTATTGAAGCCTGATATAGGTTGTTTAGTCAAAACTTTTTGATAGAGATTTCCCTGGTGGTCCAGTGGTGAAGACTTCGCCTTCCAGTGCAGGGGGTGCAGGTTCGATCCCTGGTCAGGGAGCTAAGATCCCACATGCCTTGTGGCCAAAAAACCAAAACATAAAAAACAAAGCAATACTGTAAAAAATTCAATAAAGACTTAAAAAAAAAAAACTTTTTGATAATCATGGCTACTAGGAAGCTGGGAGGAAAGCAAGTTTGTTGTTCTTATAACTAGATACCAAAGAGCATGGTATCTGACTCAGCAGAATAGAGAAGGAAGCCCATTCTCACTGTACCCATGGCTCACTTCCTTGCACTGTGCATGAGAGGGTCAATAGCAAGATGGTTATGTCTCTCATCATACATCATCGTGCACTGAACACGGTCTGCTGGCCACCCAATTCAGAAAAGCATATCACCAAAGCATGGCACACCAAACCACCATCAGCCCCTTGGGTCATCTGGAACATACGTGTAATCTGAACAAAAAATTGTGTTGGTTCCGAAAATGTGGCCCAAGGTAAGCTCCTGAGGTCCCCACTGATCTGACTACCCCCCTATCCTATACAGAAAATTACAGAGCTGTTACTGGTGTGTCTTGGAAAGTGAGATTTGGAGGGTGCGAGTGGTGGGCGGGTCGGGGGAGAAGGTGGTGGAGCTGGGTTCCACAGTGGGGAAGGCCTCACAAACCGTGTACTGGCCCAAGAAGGCTAGGCTCTCCCAATGAATTATTTTAAAAAGAATGTATGTCCTGGCTATTGTAAATAGTGCTGCAAGAGGGCATGGCGGGGGAAGGGTAAGCTGGGACGAAGTGAGAGTTGCATGGACATATATACACGACCAAATGTAAAATAGATAGTGGGAAGCAGCTGCATAGCACAGGGAGATCAGCTCGGTGCTTTGCGACCACCTAGAGGGGTGGGATAAAAAGGGTAGGAGGGAGATGCAAGAGGGAGGGGATATGGGGATATATGTATACATATAACTGACTCATTTTGTTATACAGCAGAAACTAACACACCAGTGTAAAGCAATTATAGTCCAATAAAGATGTTAAAAAATAAAGAATATATGTTAAAATGTAGTGTATTTCCTAGCAAAACAGGGGTTACCCTGTGGGAGTTGTGTGTTGATAAGGATAACCTGGAAAACATCACTCTCAGAAGCCTTCTTACACCAATGAGCTCTCTCTCCACCACCTCAATCCCCCCAATCGTTCCTGGACCACACACACAAACATTACCCAATCAATGCTCTCTCTTGTTTTAGGCTAATCAATAAAAAATGGGTATCGATTACTCCTCCAGGACCCAGGAACCTGGATGTCAAGCATGAAAACATGATAGTTGAGGGTGGGGAGGTGGTCTAGGACTCTGACCAACACCGTTACTGTCTAACATTAATAGCATTTGAGAAGGTGCCCGTAAGCACATGAGGTGTCAGTCTCAGGGGTGAAACTCCATATGAATGAGGTCATATTTATTTATTCCATCTAATGCCTGTTACACTACCAATGAGTACATACAATGCTTCCTAATGAGAAAGTATGCCTTGTATCTTGGAATAAGATGTGGGAATAAGCTTGCCTTTATAAAGGACTTAATTATTACTCCGTTATTCGGGTTACAAAGGTCTTGTTCTTTTCTTTCTTAGTTCACAAACCAACAAAAGAGAGACCAAATTCAACAACAATGGAAATCCTGGGCCAGGAAGTACCACCATGATGTTCGGGAAGAAAAGCAATTTGTGTTGTAGACAGAATGCATTTCTCTACCATTATAACCACAGCCTGTTAAAAGTCAGTCAGGAAATAAATAAAACACTTTTTGTTCCGTTGCCCACATCCCTGTACTCAATTCAACAGATTCCAGCCTTCTCAGAAATGCAATCGAAGGTGAAGTCAAAGAGGACACACAGCTGGGGAGGGGAACTGCCCCAGAGGAGGCTCGACGGGGACACGGGCCCCTCAATGCTTGCTTCACCAGACACTCTGCCTCCACCACCCTCTTCTGAACTCACATGCTGTTAAAATCAGATTCAACCAAGAGGTTCACATCCCTGACACGTCCCATCCTTCCTGCCAAAAAGAAGCATTCATCTTACCAAGGAAAAGAGGAGTGAAATTAAAGAGCTCACATGGTTTATGCAGAGTACACGCAGGCAGCAAGATGATCCTTATTCCTGGCTCCAAAGGAATACTATATGTATGAATGAGTACTTTAAGATGTATGCCTTTTCTACCATTATATCTTATTTTAAGTGAACCCTACTGCCTGTATCTATTTTTTCCTGCAAGCAATCCACCTCACGCTCATTCAGAAGCCCTACCAAAATAGAAAGTGCTCTGAAGCGTACTGTGGATTCTGGCAGCAAACATCAAGGGTGGGGAAGGGGGCTGGGTTTTATCGTAAAGCAATCTGGGGTATCGTTGCAAACTGTATAGGCAATCTTTCCACTAAGAGCCTCTGCCTTCTGAGTAATCCATAAGTACCAACAGACCCTAAGCGCCATCCATAAGTTCAGGAACTGTTATCTTTCTCACCACCATATCCCCATGCCCAGCACAGTGCCTGACCCACGAGGCATTGAAAGTATGTGTTCAATACAAATGTGGCCCACTGACTAAGTGAAGAATGACAAAGGTATGAGGGGAATTAGGACACAGAAGTGGCAAATGGTCTGGGTTTCATGGTTCTGAACACCTGGGGAGCAAGGAAGACTATTCAATCATTCTCTTATTCTCTTCTGCAGATGTGCAAGTTAAATTACTGGGATCCCAGAGTCCCTGCAGTGCACACCCACCCCCAGCTCCCTGAATCCTGCCTCTGATTCTTTCTGGTTCTAATGCTGAGCCCTCACTGTTACACACGCCACTGCTTACCAATGGGTGAAAAGAAGATTGGGGAGAAGGGGCCCCTGCTCCACCTATTTTTGTTCAGGCTGTGGATGCAGTGCAGAGTAACGATCTGTGTCTCTGAAATCACAACCTGGAAGTGGGAACATATGTAACTGAGATAATGCTTTAAAATAAAACTTATCATACCTGGTTATTACTTTTTGCTTCAATAGTCTTTCCTGACCTAGCTCAGGAATCAAATCCTATATTATGATGGTATGTGTTCCAATAAGACATTAGTAAATACATTTGAAATGTAATCTGCCCATAATCTTAGGATTCCTTTCAATGTGAAATCTTGAGACAGGGTGCTACACCTTGCAACAGGGTCAGTGTTGCCCACTCTTAACCTGTTGCTAGTTACCCTTCCAGAACGTGGAAGGGACAGAATACATCTGATTGTTAGCTGAGGTCAGCAGGTAACTTTTGATCAGTCAACTGACTACAAGAGAAACACTCTCAGAGCTCAGTACAACCCGGCCCAGGGTCTTTCACCAGCAGGCGCTCCATAAACATTTGCTAAATGGCTAATTAAAACCAAATTAGACCACCTCACACCCATTAGGTTGGCTACTATCAAAAAAACCCCAGAAAATAACAACTGTTGGCAAGGTTGTGGAGAAACTGGAATACTTACGTACTGTTAGTGGGAATGTACAATGGTGAGGCTGATCTACAAACAGTATGGTGGTCCTCAAAAAATTGAAAATAGAATTACCATATGATTCAGAAGTCCCACTTCTGGGTATATACCTGAAATAATTGAAAGCAGGGTCTCGAAGAGTTACTTGCACACCTGTGTTCATGGCAGCATTATTCACAATAGCCAAAAGATGGGAGCAGCCCAGGTGTCCATCCACAGATGAATGGATAAACAAAATGTGGTGTATACATACAATGGAATATTATTCAGCCTTAAAAGTGAGGGAAACTCCCACACATGCTACAACATAGATGAATTTTGGGAACATTATGCGTGCGAAATAAGCTAGTCACAAAGAGACAAATAGCACATAATTCCACTTATGTGAGGTACCTAGAGTTGTCAGAGTCACAGAGACAGAATAGTGGTTGGGGAGAGGGAATGGAGAGTTGCTTAATGTGTACTGTGTTTCACTTTTGCAAGATGAAAAGAGTTCTGGGATTGGCTGCCAGACAATGTGAATGTACTTAACGCTACTGAACCGTACACTAAAGAACGTGAGAACAGTAACATTTATGTTATTATATTTTGCCACAGTTAAAAAAATATAAATCCACAGAAACAAACAAAAAAGATATCCACAATACCTAAAGAGAGATCATTCTTTAATATCATCAAATACCCATCAGCAGTCAAGTGTCCAATGGTCCCATAAATGTAATGAATACTTTAAATAGAGCTTGTTTTAATCAGTACCAAAAAAATGGTTCATATTCTTTTAAAAAAAGAATTAGGAGATTTAGAAGATTCCTGATCTATTGTTGGGCCATATGATTATCTACAAAAGAGTTGGTGTCTAGACAAGTTTAAAAATGACACATGTTCCTTGATCACAAGATAAGAAGGACTTGAAGGCAGGGGCTGTGTCTTATTTACTCTGTATCCCCAAAGCCTAAGGAGGAGCACTGAATAAATGGACAGATAGTGCATTCTTTCATTTTAACTACTGCTGAAACAAGACAGGGCCAAAGAAACAGAAAATGTTCATTTTCCTTTGTAACAATTCATATGTCAGAAGCTGGATGCTATTCTGCCTGCAGCCAAGATGATAAAATTGCATGCCTTTTTAGGAGTAAAAATATTTTAAGTTCCTGTCATGAGCTTTGTAAAACAACTGGTATGCTTATAGTTTAGGAAAAATTGACTTGGTATTCCTACTAGTCTCTGCAATAGTGAAACTGCATTAGACATTAAAAAAACTCTTTCTGAGAGGATAACATTATAGGTGGAATAAGGCAATTAAGAGTGACGTAACTCTCTACATGCCACACTCTGACATGCCATCCGATGGCCTGAACCACGCCTGCATACCCCCATCCAAGGCCTTACCCTGTAACTCTGAGGCCCCCCTCTGGCCCCTCCTCCAGCCATGCTGCCTTTCCTGACTGCTGCGGGTTCTGAGACCAGGCCCCACCCCATGCCTGTCACCCCCACCTAGGCCCCACCCCCAAGGTCTTTTCCCGCCAAGCAGTGTCCTGAGCCTAGGCCCTGCCCCCACCCTAAACCACGTCCCCACCTAAGCTCCGCCCCCCCCCCCCCCCCCAGCCAAGGCCTTTTCTGGCCTTTTTTTTTTAGGTTGTGGTTCTGTTTTACCTTGTTGATTTTTTAATATTTTTATTTTTTCTAATAATTTTTTTCCCAATTTTATTTTATTCTTTATACTTTGTTATTGTTCTGCTCCTTTTGGCTGTTCCCCCCAACCCCTTTTTTTTTCCTTTTTCTGTTGTGGTTCTGTTTTACCTTGTTGTAGTTGCTTCACTTACATATTGATGTTTCCTAACATATTTTTTATTTTTCTTATTTTATTTTATTTTTTATTCTTTGTTATTATACTGCTCCTTTTTTTTTTCTTTGCTTCTGCCACATCATGTGGCTTGTGGGATCTTCATTCGCAGACCGGGCGTTGAGCCTGAGTCTTGTGGTGGGAGAGCCGAGTACAAACCGCTGGACTAACAGAGAACCTCAGACACCTGGGAATACTGATCAGAGTGAGGTCTCCTAGAGGTCCTCAACTTGACACCAAGACCCAGCTCTGCCCAGCTGCCTGCAAACTCCAGTGCTGGATGCCTCAGGCCAAACAACCAATAAGACAGGAATACAGCCCCACCCATCAAAAAAATGAGACAACAAAAAAATAGGTTACAGACAAAGGAGCAAGGTAAAAACTTACAAGACCAAATAAATGAAGAGGAAGTAGGCAACCTACCTGAAAAAGAATTCAGAGTAATGATAGTAAAGATGATACAAAATCTTGGAAATAGAACGGAGCCACAGATCGAGAAAATACAAGAAATGTTTAACAAAGACCTAGAAGAATTAAAGAAGAATCAAACAGTAGTGAACAACACAATAACTGAAATGAAAAATACACCAGAAGGAATCAATAATAGAGTAACTGAGGCAGAAGAGGGAATAAGTGAACTGGAACATAGAATGGTGGAAATAACTGCCGAGGAGCAGAATAAAGAAAAAAGAATGAAAAGAATTGAGGACAGTCTCAGAGACCTCTGGGACAATATTAAATGCACCAACATTCGGATTATAGCAGTCCCAGAAGAAGAAGAGAAAGAGAAAGGGTCTGAGAAAATATTTGAAGAGATGAGATCAAAAACTTCCATAACATGGGAAAGGAAATAGGGACCCAAGTCCAGAAAGTGCAAAGAGTCCCATACAGGATGAACACTAGGAGAAACACAAGAACACACATATTAATCAAACTAACACAAATTAAATTCAATGAAAAAATATAAAAAGCAGCAAGGGAAAAGCAACAAATAACATACAAGGGAATCCCCATAAGGTTATCACCTGATTTTTCAGCACAAACTCTACAGGCCAAAAGGGAGTGGCAGGATATATCTAAAGTGATGAAAGGCAAAAACCTACAACCAAGATTACTCTACCCAGCAAGGATCTCATTCACATTCTACAGAGAAATCAAAAGCTTTATAGACACGCTAAAGCTAAGGGAATTCCGCACCACCAAACCCGCTTTACAACAAATGCTAAAGGAACTTCTCTAGGCGGGAAACCAAGAGAAGAAAAAGACCCACAAAAACAAACCCAAATCGGTTAAGAAAATGGTAATGGGAACGTACGTATCAATTACCACCTTGAATGTAAATGGTTTAAATGTTCCAACCAAAAGACACAGACTGACTTAATGGATACCAAAACAAGACCCATACATATGCTATCCACAAGAGACCCACTTCAGACCTAGGGACACATAAGACTGAAAGTGAGCAGATGGAAAAAGATATTCCATGCAAATGGAAATCACAAGAAAGCTGGAGTAGCAATACTCATATCAGATAAAATGGAATTTAAAGTA
This sequence comes from Pseudorca crassidens, assembly GCF_039906515.1. NCBI lineage: Eukaryota > Metazoa > Chordata > Mammalia > Artiodactyla > Delphinidae > Pseudorca > Pseudorca crassidens. The sequence goes on along the minus strand of NC_090304.1, from coordinate 69,397,562 downwards.
GACTGTTACAAGAGATAAGGAAGGACACTACATAATGATCAAGGGAGAAATCCAAGAAGAAAACATAACAATTATAAATATTTATGCACCCAACATAGCAGCACCTCAATACATAAGGCAAGGGCTAACAGCCATAAAAGAGGAAATCGACAGTAACACAACAATGGTGGGGGATTTTAACACCCCACTACACCAATGGACAGATCGTCCAGATGGAAAATAAATAAGGAAACACAAGTTTTAAATGACACAATAGACCAGATAGATTTAATCAATATTTATAGGTCATTCCACCCAAAAGCAGAAGAATACACTTTCTTCTCAAGAATATTCTCACAGAATATTCTCCAGGATAGATCACATTTTGGATCACAGATCAAGCCTCAGAAAAGTTAAGAAATTTGAAATCATATAAAGTGTCTTTTCTAACCACAATGCTACATGATTAGGAATCAATTACAGGAAAAAAACTGTAAAAAACACAAACATATGGAGGCTAAACAGTGTACTGCTAAATAACCAAGAGATCACTGAAGAAATCAGAGAAGAAATAAAAAAATACCTAGAAACAAATGACAACAAAAACATGAAGATCCAAAACCTATGGGAGAAAGCAAAAGCAGTTCTAAGAGGGAAGTTTACAGTAATTCAATCTCACCTAAAAAAACAAGAAAAAACTCAAATAAACAATCTAACCTTACACCTAAAGCAACTAGAGAAAGAAGAACAAAGAAAACCCAAAGTTAGCAGAAGGAAAGAAATCATAAAGATCAAACCAGAAATAAATGAAAAAGAAATGAAGGAAACAATAGCAAAGATCAATAAAACTGAAAGCTGGTTCTTTGAGAAGGTAAACAAAATTGATAAACCATTAGCCAGACTCATCAAGAAAAGAAGGGAGGAGCCTCAAATAAGCAGAATTAGAAATGAAAAAGGAGAAGTAACAACTGTCACCACAGAAATACAAAGTATCATGAGAGATTAGTATAAGCAATATATGCCAATAAAATGGACAACCTGGAAGAAATGGACAAATTCTTAGAAAAGTACAACCGTCCAAGACTCAACCAGGAAGAAATAGAAAATATAAAGAAACTAATCACAAGTACTGAAACTGAAACTGTGATTAAAAATCTTCCAACAAACAAAAGCCCAGGACCAGATGGCTTCACAGGCGAATTCTATCAAGCATTTATAGAAGAGCTATCACCTATCCTTCTCAAATTCTTCAAAAATATAGCAAGGGAGGAACAATCCAAAACTCATTCTACAAGGGCACCATCACCGTGATACCAAAATCAGACAAAGATACTACAAAAAAAGAGAACTACAGGCCAATATCACTGATGAACATAGATGCAAAAATCCTCAACAAAGTACTAGCAAACAGAATCCAACAGCACATTAAAAGGATCATACACCATGATCAAGTAGGGTGTATCCCAGGAATGCAAGGATTCTTCAATATACGCAAATCAATCAATGTGATAAACCGCATTAACAAATTGAAGGATAAAAAACATATGATCATCACAATATATGCAGAAAAAGCTTTTGAAAAATTCAACACCAATTTATGATAAAAACTCTCTAGAAAGTGGGCATAGAGGGAACCTTCCTCTACATAATAAAGGCCATATATGACAAACCCACAGCCAACATCATTCTCAATGGTGAAAAACTGAAATTATTTCCACTAAGATCAGGAACAAGACAAGGTTGCCCACTCTCACCGCTATTATTCAACATAGTTTTGGAAGTCTTAGCCACCGTAATCAGAGAAGAAAAAGAAATAAAAGGAATACTAATTGGAAAAGAAGAAGTAGAACTGTCACTGTTTGCAGATGATATGATAGTATACACAGAGATCCCTAAAGATGCTACCAGAAAACTACTAGAACTAATCAATGAATTTGGTAAAGTAGCAGGATGCAAAATTAATGCACAGAAATCTCTGGCATTCCTATACACTAATGATGAAAAATCTGAAAGAGAAATTAAGGAAACACTTCCATTTACCATTGCAACAAAAAGAATAAAATACCTAGGAACAAACCTTCCTAGGGCGACAAAAGACCTGTATGCAGAAAACTATAAGACACTGATGAAAGAAATTAAAGATGATACAAACAGATGAAGAGGTATACCGTGTTCTTGGATTGGAAGAATCAACATTGTGAAAATGATTATACCACCTACAGCAATCTACAGATTCAATGCATTCCTTATCAAACTATCAATGGCATTTTTCACAGAACTAGAACAAAAAATTTCACAATTTGTATGGAAACCCAAAAGACCCCGAATAGCCAAAGCAATCTTGAGAAAGAAAAACAGAGCTGGAGGAATCAGGCTCACTGACTTCAGACTATACTACAAAGCTACTGTAATCAAGACAGTATGGAACTGGCACAAAAACAGAAATATAGATCAATAGAACAGGATAGAGAGCCCAGAGATAAACCCACCCACATATGGTCACCTTATCTTTGACAAAGAAGGCAAGAATATACAATGGAGAAAAGACAGCCTCTTCAATAAGTGGTGCTGGGAAAACTGGACAGCCACATGTAAAAGAATGAAATTAGAACACTCCCTTAACACCATACATAAAAATAAACTCAAAATGGATTAAAGACCTAAATGTAAGGCCAGGCACTATAAAACTCTTAGAGGAAAACATAGGCAGAACATTCTATGATATAAATCACAGCAAGATCCTTTTTGACCCACCTCCTAGAGCAAAGGAGATAAAAACAAAATTAAACAAATGGGACCTAATGAAACTTAAAAGCTTTTGCACAGCAAAGGAAACCATAAACAAGATGAAAAGACCACTTCAGAATGGGAGAAAATATTTGCAAACGAAGCAACTGACAAATGATTAATCTCCAAAATATACAAGCAGCTCAAGGAGCCCAATATCTAAAAAACAAACAACCCAATCCAAAAATGGGCAGAAGACCTGAATAGACATTTTCCCAAAGATATACAGATTGCCAACAAACACATGAAAGGTTGCTCAACATCACTAATCATTAGAGGAAGGCAAATCAAAATTACAATGAAGTATCACCTCACACCGGTCCGAATGGCCATCATCAAAAAATCTACAAACAATAAATGCTGGAAAGAGTGTGGAGAAAAGGGAACCCTCTTGCACTGTTGGTGGGAATGTAAATTGATACAGCCACTAAGGAGAACAGAATGGAGGTTCCTTAAAACACTAAAAATAGAACTACCATATGACCCAGCAATCCCACTACTGGGCATATACCCTGAGAAAACCATAATTCAAAAAGAGTCGTGTACCACAATGTTCACTGCAACTCTATTTACAATAGCCAGGGCATGGAAGCAACCTAAGCGTCTATCAACAGATGAATGGATAAAGAAGATGTGGCACATATTTACAATCGACTATTACCCAGCCATACAAAGAAATGAAACAGAACTATTTGTAGTGAGGTGGATGGACCTAGAGTCTGTCATACACAGTGAAGTATGTCAGAAAGAGAAGAACATATGTCATATGCTAACACATCGATATGGAATCTAAAAAAAAAAAAGTTTCCGAAGAACCTAGGGGCAGGACAGGAATAAAGACGCAGACATAGATAATGGACTTGAGGACACAGGGTTGGGGGAAGGGTAAGCTGGGACGAAGTGAGAGAGTAGCACTGACATATATACACTACAAAATGTAAAATAGATAGCTAGTGGGAAGCAGCTGCATAGCACAGGGAGATTAGCTTGGTGCTCTGTGACCACCTAGAAAGGTGGAACAGGGAGGGTGGGAGGGAGACTCTAGAGGGAGGGGATATGGGGATATAAGTATACGTATAGCTGATTCACTCTGTTATACAGCAGAAACTAACACAATGCTGTCAAGCAATTATACTCCAATAAAGATGTTAAAAAAAAAAAAAGACACATGTACCCCAATGTCCACTGCAGCACTATTTACAATAACCAGGACATGGAAACAACCTAAATGTCCATCGACAGATGAATGGATAAAGAAGATGTGGTACATATATATTAAGGAATATTACTCAGCCATAAAAAGAAATGCAATTGAGTCATTTGTAGAGATGTGGGTGGACCTAGAGACTGTCATACAGAGTGAAGTTAAGTCAGAAGGAGAAAAACAAATACCGTATATTAATGCATATATGTGGGATCTAGAAAAATGGTACAGATGAAGCTATTTGCAGGGCAGGAATAGAAACGCAGAGGTAGAGAATGGAAGTGTGGACACAGTGGGGGGAAGGGAAGGGTGGGATGAACTGGGAGATTAGGTTTGATATAAATAAATTACCATGTGTAAAGTATATAGCTATTGGGAACCTACTGTATAGCACAGAGAGCTCAGTTCGGTGCTCTGTGATGACCTAGATGGGTGAGATGGGGGCAGGGGGGGAGGTCCAAGAGGGAGGAGATATATGTATACATATAGCTGATTCACTTCATTGTACAGCAGAAACTGACACAACATTGTAAAGCAATTATACTCCAGTAAAAAAAATAAAAATTAATAAAAATTAAAATTAAAAAAGAGAGTGACATAATTAACACACTGAATCCTAGCTGCTATGCTTCTATTGCTCTGATCTGATTGTTTACATCAAATGAATGCATTCTTGGGACGCATAGAAATACATGAATACATTCCACAGTGTTCCAGAATCCTTCCAAAATCCTCTCCGAGAATATTCCTCTTTTACAGGGCTCCTTACCTATAAGGCCTGTACTATGGACACACCCAATGCAGAAGCCCATTTGTGGGAAGCACAGGGGCCCATTAGGAACCATAAGCTATTCCGGCACTTACTTCAGAAATGAGGGATATTAAACTTCAGCCTTAGAGGATATGAGGTCACCAAAACCACATTTCAAAGCCAGAGGCCGTCCTAAGTACTTAAAAGTGGATTTTATTGTTTTGCTCCTAGGCCAGGTAATTTACATTTGGCTTGGTTATAGAATTCTTTCAAAGGGTCCTGAATTTGAAGATGTCCAGGCCATTAGCTTCCTCTCTTTTGTATTTGATTTAAACACCCACAGAGGTCAGCCTCCTTGGGCTGATGGTTGAATTTTAAGTCCAGCAGTAGAAATGGGTTGGGCTGGCTGCTTTCCAATTTCTACCCCTTTCTCCCTTGTGATCAACTCAGCCTCTGGGTCAAAATCCTAGCTCCCCTAACCATATAAACGCATAGAGGGATTGTTATTCAAAGATGAAGGGAAAGAAAGGATGTAGGAAAAAGGCAACAAATATCTCCTTTGTTTTGTACCTCTACATCAGCATGCTATGCCCAGCACACAGTGAATGCTGATAAGCTATCATAGTTAAGGCTCAATAAGCAAGTGCTTTGGAAGCATTTGTACCTGATCAAATGAGATGATTACTGTAAAACAGAGGACTAGTCTATGGATAAATAAATGTTAGCTTTCGAGCACTCTTTCTTCAGTCTTTTTATATAAAGTCAGCTATTTTTAAGGTATAATAGAAGCAGTGATAACTAGCTTAAAATCTGAGTTTGGTCTTATGATGAGAAATTGTACTTTGTGAGCCTGACGACCTTCTGTCACACGACTCCTCAGATGCGTATCCATCCACGATTTGGCCTCTACCTACTCATGTGGTTTTTCTCCCTTACCCTCCACACCCCCTCCAAACACACTAGTGTGCTCTCTTTCTGAACTTTTCCATCTTGTAGCTCAGCTCTTCCTCCTGACAGGCAAAGCCTTCCTACCATGCGTGCCCACCTAAATTTTAAAGGCCAAGTTCGAATCTTCCTTCTCCCAAGAAGCTTCTGCCACACTTTCTCATTTTGATTTACTCTGTTGCTCCCACTCCCAACCTCCTACAGTATATTGCTGAAACCTTGATTATATCACTTATGAGTAAGTTCCCTGAACTAAAAAAAAATCTCTACGTGTTGGCCTCCATGTACCAAGCGCTTGAATCGTATACACAGCACTTGAATCACAGCAGCTGCTTAAAGAATATTTATAGAAATGATACCAAAAGAAAACAATGAGAAAAAAAGATTCCACAGGGAGAGAAATTTGTTCCAACTTAGAATTCTACTGAAATTTTATTTGGGGTAAACGTGAGCACCTAGGTACCTATTTGTATTGGTCTGATGTAGCAGGCTGGTATTCCATGGGCTTGCTGATGGTACAATATTGATTTCCTGTATTTAAGCATCCTTTTATGACAAACGGTGTTTGATATGGAAGGAGACAGCAGCCTCACAATATGAATAGCCTCAATTAGGCCTCAGTTAGACGTGTCACATCTTTGTTACTGAGATCGGAGGGGAAGAAATGTCCTTTATGTGGCCACAGAGAGAGAGACAATCAGAAGTCATTCTAAAAGATAAGCTTGCTCAAGTAAAGCAAATATGATTGATATATCCACTTTGCTGAACAAGTGAGCAAGTTTAAGTTTAAATAAGCAGCACAACTTAATTAGGAGGAGAAAATTTTGCCTAGGTGGCATTAGGGGAGAGAGGGTCAGGATTTGGGATCTATAGATTGAAACTTGCTATACTTCTTCATACCTGAATTAACTCATTCAGTGAAAATATACTGAGTACCCATAAGTGCTAGTTATATGCTCTTTGACAAAACTTTCACTAGGAAAGGGGAAGTGCTGCAGAAAATAAATCTGTGGTGGAAACTGTCACTTGCCCACCACTATCTGTCCTCTTTTTTCACAGTAATGGAAAATCATGGCCACTCAGCTGGAAACCACATTCATTCCTTACCCCTCTTTACGGCTGGGTATGGCTAGTTCTGGCCAGTGGAATGTAACTCCTAGGTCATCTCCAATGTAGAGGTCAAGCCATATGCCCTGGACTTCCTTCCTTTCCTTTTCTCGTGAGCTAAAACATGGATGTGCCTAGGACACAGCTTCAACCATAGAGGTCAAGGTAATACCCAAGGAAATGGTGAGGTCATAAGATGGAAAATTTCTAGTCCTTGATTGATCACATGGAACAGAGCCACCCCATCTATGTGGACTGTCACCTCATACCTGTCACATTAAAGAGAAATAAACTGTCTTCATTATGCCACTGTACTTTGGAAGTTTCTTCATGATGGCATCTTAATTTTTATCCTAATAAAATTCCTCATTATTCCCTAATATAAATTGCCCCAGAACTATTGGAATGTGGCTGCATGTAGCCTTTTCTAGAGTCAGAATGGGGACCAGGCTATGATGATCATATTTTGTGGGAAATGTGTCACATACTATTTGCTCTTCTCTTTGTCTACTTTTGCTCCATCCAAACTCATCTGGCTGACGTCTGAAAAAAAGACTGGCTGATTTCTTTCTCACCTGCTCTGATGGATACCAGTGAGTTGCTGAATGGTCTGGAAGAAGCTTCTTAACTCTTTTCATCTGCGACAGCATAAATACCCATTTTCCTCTGTGCAGTATTCTGTTAATTCACATCAGTAGAGCAGAGAGTATTCCAAAGCAGGACTATTACTAAGCCTCCTTTACTGCAACTGCATAAGCAACACTGCAGCTAATCACTCAGGAAGTAAAATCAGTAGGAAGTCATCAAGAGGGTCAGCCTGTAATTAATCAATGAGTTCCCTGCCAATAAAGATAGTACATTCTGGTACATGTGTAACTGAATTTAATGGATGTACCATACTGGCGAGTTACTGGAAAAGGAAAACATTCCATCTTTGCCCTGGAACAACACCTTATCGCAAAAAACAAATGAAAAATCTGTGCATCATGCCAAATAACATCAAAAGGAAGAATAACAGAGGCCATAGCTAGAAACACTGTTACTCTACAATGGACTCAAGGTGAATGACAGAAAAGGGACATCACTGATGAAAACATGCATGCTCTCCAAGTCTCGAGCACAAATCTATTGGAAAAGATCCTTAGACCTTGTATGGTCATCCTTTTGATAGTAAAGCAAAGTAGGAGACCTAAAGTCTTGGATTTTTTTTTTTTTTTTTTTTTGCGGTACGCGGGCCTCTCACTGTGGTGGCCTCTCCCGTTGCGGAGCACAGACTCCAGACGCGCAGGCTCAGCGGCCATGGCTCACCTGCCCAGCCACTCCGCGGCATGTGGGATCTTCCCAGACGGGGGCACGACCCTGCGTCCCCTGCACCGGCAGGCGGGACTCCCAACCACTGCGCCACCAGGGAAGCCCTTGGATGTTTTTAAGTGACTCAGAGGTGTGGTGAGGGATTTTACAGCAGACTTTTAATAAATGGAGAGTTGTTAGTTCGTGTTGCTGGCCAGCCTTGCTCCAAGTCCACTGCTGAGGAAAAATGAACAAATTTTTTCCTTGCTGAGATTCAGCATTAGGCAAAGCTTGCAATCTCGTCTTCTCCAAGCCTCCCTAGGAATGAAAGTTCTATGTTCTAGTCCCATGATGTGGTCTGAGTCAACAGACTCACCATTCTAAGAACATGATGCAACATTCAAGATCAATATTTCATTTTGCTAAGTTAAATACGCTATACTTTAGCATTTTTAATTATTAAAAAAAGCTTAAGTAGTTAAAGTGAGAGGGGGACATTTTAGTTTGTGTGACTGCAAGTATTTTGGCAACACTTATCAAAAGTCTCAAAAATATGCATTTCTTTGACCTGCAAGTGTGCTTCTAGGAATTTTTTTCTAAAGGGGAAATAAAAGCAGATCCACTTAGAAAGATGTTGACCAAAGCACCTTTTTTAAAAAAAAAAAATTTAGTTTATATTGGAGTTTAGCCAATTAACAATGTTGTGACAGTTTCAGGTGTACAGCAAAGGGACTCAGCCATACATGTGCATGTATCCCTTCTCCCCCAAATTCCCCTCTCATCCAGGCTGCCACATAACATTGAGCAGAGTTCCCTGTGCTATACAGTAGGTACTTGTTGGTTATCCATTTTAAATATAGCAGTGTGTGCATGTCAGTCCCAAACTCCCTGACTATCCCTTGCCCCCATCCTTCCCCCGCCCCATACCCATAAGTTCGTTCTCTAAGTCTGAGTCTGTTTCTGTTCTGTAAATTGGTTCATTTGTATCATTTTCTTTTTAGATTCCTCATATAAGGGATATCATACATACTGAGTGAAGTAAGACAGACAGACAAAGCACCTTTTTAATAATAGTAAAAAATTTAAAACAGCCCCACCCTGGATATTGGAGACAAAAGAAAAGGGGGTACATGGGATCTGCTGAAATGGAATAACATTAATAATGAAGTTATTCAATATTCAATATTAAATAATGAAGTATAATTAAATATTCCACTTTCTACAGATCAGGGTCCTTTCCTTGAGGATCATGAATATAATTTAATGAATTCTTTTGAATTTAAGAGGATTATAAAAGTGGGCCCATTTTAGTATCAAGTTAAAAATCCTTAGAAAATATCACATTGATATTTTCCCATGTCTAGAAGAAAGTGAAGTAAAGAGAAGAACATCAGGTGTAAAGATTCTCATCACTACCACTGCAGGTAAATGTATGCTAACGAGAAATCAGGTGTGTAGCTCTGTACATTTCATTTCTGCCATGCCTCTCACATTTGAAATTATTCAAAGACAAGGAAAACCTCTTTCCCTTAATTACCTGGAACCAATGTTCTAAAAAATTCTCCAGCTAGTATCATTCAGAAACATGATTTTCACAAAAGCAATTTAGGAAAAGAGGTTGCTGAAATATAGCCCATTTCTTAAAAGCATGGTATTTCAGTGAATCAGAGTACGTTCTCAAAAGAAAGCATATAAAAATATTGTCATTATTCAGACTCATTATTTGCAATTAACAGAAACTCTTTTTAATCCACAATTAGTGGAGTTTAATAATCCCTGATTCTGGGGACTTGGTTAAATTCCAAAATTTTAAATTTACTGACAAAAAAAAACTAGAAAGTAACAAGACAACTGTTACTGCCCAATATTATTTCTTTCTTTTAATATTATTCTTAATATTTAATATTATTATTTAATACCATTGTTATTAATAATTAATAATATTTATTATTATTATTTCTTTCTTTTAATTTTTTTTCAAAATAATTTCAAATTTACAGAAAAGCTGCAAGTAGAGTGTAAAGAACTCTCATATATCCTTTACTCAGAGACCCCACTCAAATCTGACTAGTGGTCCTAATAATTTCCTTTCCAGTCAAAGGATCCAATCCAGGATCACATGTGGCACTTAATGGTCCTGAGTCTTTAGTCTTTTCCAATCAGGAAGACATTCTTCAGTCCCTCTTGACCTTCATGACCTTATCATTTTTGATGATGCAGGCTGGGCTCAGGTGTGCTTACTGATACTGAAGTGTCCCTACTGAACAGAGCTAAGAACTATCTGTACATAAATACACACACACGTGCCCTTACATCTATATTTATCTCTACAGATACCTATATATCTTGAAAACATACCAATGCCTCTAATTCCAGTCCAACATCACAGAGTCAGTCTAGCCTATCTCTTCTCCTATTTGCAACATCATTCTCCTCTGACAGTAAGAAAACTGGCTTCCATTATCCACTTACTTATTTGCTCAATACCCAATATGTCACTAGTCTCATCTACTGACATGACCCAGCCATTGATCTTCTCAGCACTTTCCTCTCTCCAGCTTTGACCTCAGTCGGCCCAACTCCAACCTGGCATCCCCCTTAACTTGGGCTTTTTTTCCTTTCTTCTGAAATAGAAAGGAGGGGGAAAGAAGAAGGAAGGAAGGGAGGGAGGGAAGAAGAAAAAAATTTTTTGGTAGCAATAGGTATGGTACATTTCAGGGACCAAAAATAAAAAAAAGAGTAAGAGCATGGGCTCTGGAATCAAACTTGGGTTGGAATCTTGAATCTGCTACTGAGTAGCTGTGAAAATTTGGGGAATTTACTTTACCAATTTGTGCCTGGGTTCCCCATCTTTAAAACAGAAATCATGTGCCTATCTTATAAGACTAATGTGTTCACATATGTAAAGCATTTAGAAAAGCATTTGGAACTTTGTAAGAACAATTGAATGCTAGCTATTTTATTACCTATGTATAGAAGTGCATCATTTTTCTCCTCAAGGTAATACTGTAAGAGATGTAACTGTGAGACAATCATTTTAATGCGTTCAGTCAAGCTTTCTACCTTAAGATGTCCTGTCAAGTATACTGATGATGGAAACTATAGAGAAACAGTGCAAAATCAAATTTATAGTCACCAGAATTAGAAACAATGAAAATGAAACTCATTATAATATCCAGCCCTAACTCCTTCCTATTCTTCAATCCCTCAGGTCTCTAGAATGTCCACATCATAAGAACAGAGACTGGGTTATCTTGATTATCAAAGACTTGTAAATATTAATTACTGTCCCAATAACTTCATTGTCAATGACTGCTGTTATCATTTCCATAATTTTTCTTCCCATGGGATGTTAAATTAGGTGTTTTCTCAGCAGTTAGCATTTCTAAAATGAAGGTCTCTACATGAATACAAAAGGGTATCATTTTAAATTATAAATCTCTAGCTCAAATAATCTAAGTAAATTCCACAGGCTATTCAAAACACAGCTCAAGGCAAAATACTGCCCTCCAGCTGAGATAATGACTTAATTTTCCAATCAGGGTTTTTTTTGGCTTTTTTCCAATCTACTGAAAAACGTTCCTCTGCATGTTTAGAAAATGAAGTGGAAATATTCTAATTTATAAATAGTTACCACGCACATCTCTGTGAGGATCACAAACTATCAAAGAATTAAAGTATATGCATTCCCATTCTTTTGTAACACTTTTCTTTTTACTATCATGCTCACCGCATCAGTAGCCTGCCTAAGACTGCCTGGTCAGCTTCTAGTAAATGTACTGGGTCTTTGGCACACCTCTTTGTACACTACGTAGTGTGCACTACTTTTAATATCGATGGCTAATGTGTGTGGAGCGTTGCTTCATTTTAGTCACTGTGCTAGGTATTTATGTTCTTGACTTTATGTCTTATCCCAGCCCTGGGTGGGAGTAGTGACGCTCCCATTATCATTCTCCACTTTGCGGAGAAGGAGACTGAGGCATTGAGTTGTGTCTGTCATTGACTCAAGGATCCACCGCTGTTAAGGAGTGGGGTTGACGGCTGGCCTGCACTAGGATTCGGATCTGGTGTCTTCAGAGACCAAGCTCTCAACCACACAAAACAGATTATTATTATGATGCCTATGACTTGCTTTTTCTTTTTTTCTTTTTAACATCTTTATTGGCTTATAATTGCTTTACAATGGTGTATTAGTTTCTGCTTTATAACAAAGTGAATCAGTTATACATATACACATATTCCCATATCTCTTCCCTCCTGCGCTATGACTTGTTTCATTAAAAACTGTCCTATCAGGGCTTCCCTGGTGGCACAGTGGTTGAGAGTCCGCCTGCCGATGCAGGGTACACGGGTTCGTGTCCCGGTCCGGGAAGATCCCACATGCCGCGGAGCGGCTAAGTCCATGAGCCATAGCCGCTGACCCTGCGCGTCCGGAGCCTGTCCTCCGCAACGGGAGAGGCCACAACGTGAGAGGCCCGCGTACTGCAAAAAAAAAAAAAAAAAAAAAAAAACTGTCCTATCATTGTTCTCTGTTTACCCTGATTTTCTCATTTATTAATAATTTATACTGTTGTTTGCCATGGATATCGTTTAGCTACTTCATGAATTTTGAGGGACGATATATAAGACTAATACAGGTGATGTAAGGGTTACCTGAAAGAATATAGGTAAACTCTAACCCAGTTTCTGACACATTAAAGGCACGAAATAAACACTTATCCCTCTGGCTTCCCATTCAGTGCCTGATACCAGCATAACCCTCAGTCTGGTTTCTTCTACTTCTTTCTACTTCTCAGGCAACACCATAAATTGATTGCAAATGATAAGAAGAAATAATAGTAATAATAATACACTGTGTGCAAGTCTGTAATGAGATGTCCTGAAATGAATCAAATTTGCATTTAAACACTATTTCTATATTTTGTCTCTCATATTCTCAACTTAATTATCCAAGTATATAATTATCCCTTCTAAAGATCTTGTAAACGAATTGGTTGAGGTTTTTATTTGTTTGTTTTTGTTTTTTGGTATTTTGGGGAGAGTGGGTAGAGGGGGTTCTCTTTTTGATAATATTAACACTTCTCTTCATTAAGTCTCAATTTCTTTATCCGTAAAACGGGGTTGATAATAGTTACTTCACTGAATTGTCATATAATTTAGTGATAAGGGCACATGCTGACTCCATGTACTTAGAAGTACCATGTACTTCTAAATGGTACAGTTTCAGCAATAAACTGAAACTCCTCTCTCCCTCTCTTCTTCCCTGAGAGAATCTTCTTATAATTATGCTAATTTTTTTTTTTTTTTTTTTTTAATGCAGAAGTGTTAGTAGGCAGAATGAAGAAGACTTTTCTTCAGGACTGTTTTCAGTTTTTTGAGACTAGAAATGGAAAGTCAGAATTTGTGATAAAGTAGAGATACCTAGCCTTTTAGGTTGTAGTAAAATCTGCCACACTTAGTTTGAGGTTTACATACAAATTACTTTAGTTTAATAATGAGCTATCATAAAAATGAATTATAAATTGAGAGTTTAAAAATGTGCACTGGGCTTCCCTGGTGGCGCAGTGGTTGGGAATCCGCCTGCCAATGCAGGGGACACGGGCTCGAGCCCTGGTCCGGGAGGATCCCGCATGCCGTGGAGGAACTAAGACCGTGCACCACAACTACCGACCCTGCACCCTAGAGCCCGCGAGCCACAACTACTGAAGCTGGCGCGCCTAGAGCCCGTGTTCCGCAACAAGAGAAGCCACCGCAATGAGAAGCCGCGCACCGCAAAGAAGAGTAGCCCCCCCTCACTGCAACTAGAGAAAGCCTACGTGTAGCAGCAACAAAGACCCAACACAGCCAAAAATAAATAAATAAAATAAATAAATCCAAAAAAAAAATGTGCACTGATCCTCAGTATCATCTTTGCCAATGTAGGTAATTGCTTCAACCTGGGATGGGATTCTGAAGCATATGCAAATGATCAGAGTAGTTTTTTAAGGAAGGACCTCAGGTCCTTAAGGGGTGAAACTGAAGAAGCAACACAGCCTTCCATTTCTCTGGTGGTTGAGAGCCCCCTAAAGTTAATTCCTAGAGAATATTTAGTTACTTGGTTTGGTTTCAATTACTTGTTGGTCCCAACCTTAACACGACCTTACCTATGTCATTGAATAGCATCTTGTGGTGAGGTCTTTGGGACATTTTGACAAACAGGTGGATTGTATCACAAGCAAATTTATAAATCTTTAGCCCGAGAAGAGAGTTAATATTTCCGTGTTGTAGACCACATGTTCATTCCCAAGCAGGATGTGTAAGCTGTTCTTATTTCAGTAAGTACAGTTCGTGAAATGTTTTTATGCCATAGGAGTAATCCATTCAAATTCTAGCCTCTGTGATGAAATGCTAGAAATGGCAGATTTGGGCAAAGCACACTAAGTTGGCATCCTCTGAGGAATACCTCCTCTGAAAGTTGGCATTAACTTCCAGGCAGAAGTTCCAATCAGTGGAGCCTTTGTCACATAGAGGAGGGAGAAACATAGGAAGAAATATTTATACCTTTCCTGCAAGTGATAAAAAAACAGCTTAAACAACAAGAACAACAACAAAAAAAACCTTCCTTCTCTAACTTAGATTTTACTTTTGATAACCTCCAAGAAGACATTAAGCAGTACATGCATTACAATAAAATTTTAACCTCCTCAAGAAAGAAAAGATGCTTTAAAAAACAATTACTACTGTGGCACTGAGATTCCTGCAGGTAGACTGCCTGGAACTCAACAAAGAAATTCACAGGGCATCAGAATGTTGGCAGATGATGGCCATTTCCAAAGAAAAACGCAGATCTATTTGTGATTTTTTAAAATTTTTGGGGTATAATTTTTTATTGTTTTATTTCCTTCGCTTGTATCTTGCGGAAAAACTGGGAGAGAAAAGAATTGAGATTTAGATAGAAAAAGAGATAAGGAGAGAACTGTGAAAAGAGAGTGCACACACTGAAAAGTAAATTATTTGCAAGTAACCAATATATTAGAAATAATCTAGCAGATCCTTATGCAATACCTATAGTATGCACGGTATAAAGGGACACATAGCTTTTATGTAAGCTCTGAGCTTCATGTTTAAAAATTATGTGCAGGCTAAACAATTATGGACTCAAAGAGATACTGAAGTAGTTGCAAGAAAAGTACTATTTGAATATTAAATATTAAGGATAAAAAAAAAGAAAAAAATAGTAATTTGACCAACACTCACTATTAGTGTTTGCAGGATTATTTTACCAACACTGACTAGTAGTGTTCACAGGGTTACTCGGTTCTCTTTATTAACAGATTGTGCGTGTGCTAAGTCATTTTAATTAAGTATACAATGCATTGAAGATTCGAGGATTTGAGGATGGTTTGCTCATTTGCAGTGAAAACTTCTGTAGCTAGTTTGGAAGTCCTGTTGTGTACTCTCTAATTTACCCTTGATAACATTTACCCTGTTATCGAGACCACTTTACAGAGCAAAAACCCAGATTGCGTGAGTGACCTACTAGAAGTCACACCTTTAAGAAGACTTCAGAACACATACCACATGGGCTTTCCACCAGGTGATGTTGTTCCTTGCAGCACCGTTATGCAGGGTTGGAAATTTTTCCTATTTTGATAATGGACTGCAAATTTGAGAGAGTTATTACCCAGTGCAATCTTCCAGCTGCATTAGGCAGCAGAGAGCTGGGGATGTCCACCCCAATTCTCACCCCTGTTTTACCCGTCTGTCAAACCTTAATCATGTCCTCTTCTGTAGGCCTCACTTTGCCTGTTTATAAAATAAGGAGTAATAAAACCTTCCATCTCTCAGAGATGAGTGTTTTAAGGACACATTAGATCACTTGTGAGAGAAGCTTTATGTTCTTTCGAAGAAAAGCACATGGCAAAGTAACATTTTTCACCATAATCGTCTAATATGTCATAAAAAACCAATGCTGGAAAAATAATTAAGTATGTGGCTTTGACAGAGGAGTTGAAAGGAATGAAAAACTGATGAAAATAAAAATAGTCTGTTATCTTGGTGACTGGATGGTATTATTACCTTATAAGGGCATTTCTGAGCCAGTGGTTCTACTAAGACAGTTCTTTATTCAAAACCAGATGAGTATCTATAGCCCCATTAATTGTGTTGTAAGCTAAAATCCAGACTAATCTGGGAGTAAAATTTGTAACATAAAGATCAGTGGTCTGTTCTTATTAAATTGCTATGTCAGGACCTTATGACAAATGAAATATTTGGAAAAGGTCAGGAATGGATCAGTGAAAATGACTCAGAATTAGGAAGCAGAACTTGTTAGGGAAAGGTTGAAAGGAGAGAATAAAATAAGAGACAAGGCTGCAGGATGAGAGAAATATGAGAGATGGATGGTGACTGGAGGATAGAATGAAAAGAAATTGGTTTAAATTATGACCAGAGGATTGTAAGCAGTGCCCAAGGGAGACCCTGATGCGTCTGAAGGTTGTAAGCTACTGGAATGCACTATTGATTGAATTTATAGACTCTCTCTTTTTTTCTGGAGATATATTTAATAATAGGCCACCTTTCCATCTCAGCGGATTGCTAGAGGCTGTGGATAAAAGGGTACATTCTATCATATCGTGTGGTCATGCCCTAAGATAATTAAATTTGGGGACAGAGTGCTTTAGTATGTGGAGTCTCTCACTAGAAGAGCTGCAGCATTGCAGGACCCCAATCAAATGCTACTTGGCATATTAAGTAAAGACCTCTGTTCCATTTTCGAGAAGAAATAATACCGTTACTCTTTCTCATAGCTACAGAAGTCTGACTACCTTGGCAATGGCATCAGAAAAGCTGCCCCATAGTCAGTACCTGTCATGGAAAGATTTTGGAAGTTAGGGGACTAGCCACACTCCATCACCTTATGAAACATCTTTGTACCCAGATGGCAAAGAAAATGGGATGCCTTCTTTGAAAATTATTAAAAGTTTATAAAAAGCAGTAATTATGTAATCTCTGAATATTTCAATATAATTAATATGCTTTAAAAAAAACTCCAGTAGTTAAGGTAAACAAATAATTTGGCATAGACTAGAATACTACATAAGCCTAGTTATTCAGGGTACATTATATGCCCAATAGTTTGAATTGCTTAAGGCATGTAAGGCGGCCTCCATCATAATCTTGTTTTTGTTAAGTTAGCATGGAAAAAAGTTAAATATAAGCTTTTTATTTGTGTTAAGTAGAAGATTAGGTCAGGAAGAATAATGACTCATATCTGCTGTTGTGGTTCTCATTTTTACCTTAACTCTAGTTTTGTTTTTCCACCCAATTCCAGAGCAGCCTTACTTAGATGCCTCAATATATCCTGGACCCATAGTTCCATTTCATCTGGTGATGCTACCATGATTGTTTGATGTCACCTTTGTTGGAAATGCTCTTTCCCCAACACTAGCTGCACCTGTGAAAATCCTACTCATTCTTTAAGATTCAACTCAAAAAGCATTTCTCCGATTCCCTCCTCACCCCCAATTTGGTAAGACAGTTTCCTGTCTTGGGCACATCCATGGTACCTAGCTCATGCCCTCTCTTGACCTTATCAGAATCTGGCTGTTTATTGTTCTCTATCTTAATCTCAATCTTTTCCCCCTTGATCAGGAGCATTTTGAAGGCATTGATGTTTTACTTATCCTTCTCTTCTTTGCAAAGCCTAGAATGTCATCTTGCACATATTGGATATTAACTAAATATCTGTTGAATCTGCTTCCCCTCCTGCCTCCTCTTTGTGCACCATCCATTGTCTTGCTTCTTTTTATGCCTTTGGATTGAGTGTCTTCTGGTCATTCTTCCTTTCGGCATCTTGTTCTGGGCTTCTCTTGGTGATTTATAGCTGAATTCCTGCTCTGGCTACCTCATCAGAGCCTGTTTGGATCCCTTGGCAGTCTTGCCCTCTCCTGCTAAGCTTTGAGAACCCATAAAAACCCCACAGGTACAGTTTAGTAGCTCAGGGAACTTTTCCAACCATTGCCTTTTTCATTCGATTCCATCTTCCCATGTTTGCTTTGAGGTTCCTAGTTTCTAACTTGTTTCCACGTGCTTGAGTTTGGCCTCTCTGGATCATTCCATCATGTCACAGCCCTCACTGGACATCTCTTGGTTTGGTTTTCCATTTCAATTCTGCAAAGGAACTGGCTCTTGGCTCTACTTTCCCTATATTTGTTTCAGCCCAAATGCAAGTCACAATCCAGCATCCCCCAGATCCTAGCAGGGACACAGAGGTTTGCTGTCCTCTTGTAGGAAAGGGAATTATAGTTATTATGGAGCTAACAAATCAGCTTCTTACACCAGCATCCAAAACCTTGTGTAATCTGCCCTCACCCTCTCTAGGTGAACTTCTTTGCCCTGTCCCGTCAAATAGTCCCATCTCTTGGATGGCCTATTCTTGGTGACCCTTGAGGACCACAGGCTCATACCTCTTTGGGGAAATTTGCTTGTACTGGGATGACCCCTCGTGTAGAACACCCTCTTCTTTAGTCATTTTTTTTTCATAACAATTTCTTTAGAACCCAATTCAAGATACATTCTTTATGATTTTTTTTGTCCTAAATTCAGGCCATCTGATTTTTTCTCCATCCTCACCCATACATTGCATTTATGATTTTGGCCTTGGCTGACTTGTCATTTTATGATTGTTCCAGGAATGGGCATCTCATCTTAACGGCTAGCTTATAAAGTCTTCCAGGGGCTATGATTCCACAGACTTCTCTTTTGCCATTGCACCTCCCCCAGAAAATATGACTGTACTGGTGTATATGTATGTATGTGGGTACACACACACACACACACACACACACACACACACAGGCACACAGTATGTACCTCAACATGAATTATTTAACTTAATATACACAAGTAGGGTTGCCAGGTAAAATATAGGATGCAAATATTGAGTCCTGTAATATACTAAAGAATGATCCTAAATGTTATCTGTTGTTTATCTGATATTCAAATTTAACTGAGCGGCCTGTATTTTAAATCTATTTGCTAAATCTAGCAACCTTTTTACATAACATCCCTAAGAGATAAGCATTTATTACATCTGTTATTTTATAAATGAGGAAACTGAGGCTCAGTGACATTCAGTCATTTGCCCAGAGCTAGATTTCAGATGAAATCTGTTGGCTGGAAAGGTTCTTTAAGCACTATACTTAGCTTAGTAAGTGTGAAATAATGTGATGGCACACAGAATGGCATGACACCTTTCAAGATAACCTAATTCACTTTGTCTTAAAGGAGTGAATCATATAAACTCCAGCTCATCTTCGGATCTTCTGTTGTGAAGATAAAAGGGCTGTTCAATAGTTGGAAAATGCATTTCTCTAATTTTAACATGGGAATGGACCTCTTCTGAGCATAGAAGCAAAACCTAGGTGCAAAACTTAGCCACAGTAGGTACTGTGGAAAGCAGCGGAGGTGAAATATCTTGAGCATGATAAGGCACCTATTAAATACTCTTTAGCAATTTTGTTACACTTAATATACTTCCCTGTAAATATTGGTTTTCTTTATTAGACAGTTATTACAGTGAAATCACATTAGCACTTTGCAGAATATTTTTTTTAAAACCACCCATCTCCTACAATTATGTTAAATCAAATTTAATTCAGGCTCCCTTGTCTAAAAGAAAATATCTTTGCATTTAGTGAATCTAATTAGCATTACATACATTAGGGAGGGCGCCTTGGAATATTCTCCTTGAATAGAGAAACTCTTTTCTCTATTAATGAAGAAAAACAGGGGAAAAGTGTAGGAAGCTTTGCAAGATAGCCTTCCCCTTCCTTTGTATTTCCCTCCTTTCTGTTGGGTGAAGGCAGGGATTTGCTGGAAAGCTTTGCTGTAGGCTGGTCTGTGGAAACCAGACTTAGAGGAAAATGG
The DNA here is from genome assembly GCF_039906515.1 of Pseudorca crassidens. Classification (NCBI taxonomy): domain Eukaryota; kingdom Metazoa; phylum Chordata; class Mammalia; order Artiodactyla; family Delphinidae; genus Pseudorca; species Pseudorca crassidens. The sequence continues at coordinate 69,377,589 of NC_090304.1, read as the reverse complement.
ATGGAAGTCTGTAACCTCTCAAACTAAAGTACTGATAAAGCTCAACCAGGGACTTCCCTGGTGACGCAGTGGTTGGGAATCCGCCTGCCAATGCAGGGGACACGGGTTGGAGCCCTGGTCCGGGAAGATCCCACATGCCACGGAGCAACTAAGCCCGTGTGCCACAACTGCTGAGCCCGTGTGCCACAACTACTGAAGCCCGCGTGTCTGGAGCCCGTGCTCGGCAACAAGAGAAGCCACTGCAACGAGAAGCCCACTCCCCGAAACGAAGAGTAGCCCCCGCTCGCCGAAACTAGAGAAAGCCCGCGCAGCAACGAAGACCCAGTGCAGCCAAAGATAAATACATAAATTTAAAAAAAAAAAAAAGCTCAACTAACCTAGGATAAAGGTTGTGACCACCCTAGGATAAAGTTCATCTGACGCATATTCTGCCTTTAGGATCTTTAACGAAACTGCAAAGTGTAAATGGTACATCTTTTGGGCCTTCTTGCCTCCTATTCTGAGTCTTTCTCCCTTCTCTGCCCCTCTTTTTGCCAACACTTCTGTTGATGACCCTTGGTCTGGAAAGTTACACAACTTTCCCAGTCGTGTCTCTAAAACTCCAAAAAGACCTCCCGTACCCTTTGACCACAGGCCACAACTCCATTGTCATTGTTATCAGCTATATCTGAAGTTGATGTTCTGCTTATTTTTGTCTAAAATTTTAATTTTATGCAGCTCCCAGGCAGCTCAGCAACTGAAGAGTCTTCCTTCCTCCCTCCCTCCCTTCCATTCTTCCTTCTTTCACTTTTAGTTGAAAGGACTTTTAGAATTGAGGTTGTCTGACTCTACTTGCCTACAGAAAATGATTTCAAACAGCATACTGAAAACCAGAGAGACAGTAGATGAAGCATTTTAATTGAGTCATTGAGGTTAGACAAAATTCTTATGGGTACTAAGCAAAGTGCAAATTCTTGTGGCAAGGCAAGGATCACCCTTAGATAGAAGAGGGTTTAATTTCCAGCTCTGCCCCTTGCTATCTGGGTGAACTCAGGCAAGTTTCAGAAACTCTTTAATTCTCCCTTTCCTTGTCTAAAAAATTGTGATAAAATATAGCTGCCTCTCTGTATTTCTGAGACTATTAAAGGACATTGTATGGCTTGGCTAGTTTTGACTCTCTGTAAACAATGGCTCTTATTATCATGCTTGTTATATACTATGGATGGTTGGGAATTAGGTGTGCCCTTTGCTCAGCAGCCACTTGCCCACAGCTTCCTCACCTCCCTCCCAGGGCACAGAGACTTCATTTTCACAAGGACGTTGGTGATCAAAGCGGTGGGCCCTGGATTCTGCAAAGACCCAATCTTTGTATTTTCAGTCATTAAAAAAATTGATTTAACTGTGATTCACGGAGTTTATTGAAGTGGTTTTTATGGTGCAGAAAGCCTTTTCTGCTACTTGACATTTAGCTAAGCCTGTTCCTGGAGGCTAAGCAATACATTTGGGGGAGCTTTTTTGCCTTGTTGCTCATATGTGCCTGTCTTAGTCTGTTCTGGCTGCTATAACAAAATAGCATAGACTGGGTGACTTATAAGCAACAGATATTTATTTCTCAAAGTTTGGAGAAAATAAATATGGAAAGTCCAGGATCATGGCGCCCACAGATTCAGTGTCTTGTGAGGGCCCGCTTCCTTATAGACAGTTGTCTTCTCACTGTAATCTCACATGGTGGGAAGGGCAAGGGATCCCTCTCCTGGCTCTTCCTATTAGGTCACTAATCCCATTCATGACATCTCTGCCTTCATGACCTAATCACCTACCAAAGGGCCCACCTCTAAACACCATCACACTGAGGATTAGGTTTCAACATATGGATTTGGGGGGACACAAACATTCAGTAAAAGTTCCTGAACCTGTTTGTAGAGCCAAAGGTGAGAGCATAGGCTGAGTTAATGTTTCACTTTGTGGCCATGTTAGTGCCATGAGACTTGTGAGATCGTTATGCCCAGGAATATGCTTTCAATTTTCTTTATTGGTTTTTTTAATTGACCAGTACGTTAGTTTCCTAAGGCTGCTGGAACATAGTGCCACAAGCTGAGTGGCTTAAAGCAACAGAAATGTATTCTCTTATAGTTCTGGAGGCTACAATTCCAAAATCAAGGTGTCAGCAGGGTTGGTTTCCTTTGGAGGCTCTGGGGGAGAATTTGTCCTGTGCCTCTCTTCCAGCTTCTGCTGGCTGCTGGCAACCCTTGGCTTTCATTGGCTTGGAGCTGAATTAACTCCGTAAGTTCGATCACTGTCTCTGTCTTCACGTGGCCTTCTTCTCCCTGGGTGTCTCTGTGTCTTCTCCTTTCCTGTGTCTTTTAAGAACACTCACTATTAGACTCAGAGCCCCCTTTATTTTTTTCAAGTTATTCCAATGAGAACTTTATTTTATTTTTTTAATTGAAGTATAGTTAATTTACAATGTGTTAGTTTCAAGTGTACAGCAAAGTGAGTCAGTTATATATTCATATTCTTTTTCAGATTCTTTTCCCTTATAGGTTATTATAAGATATTGAGTATAGTTCCTTGTGCTATACAGTAGGTCCTCATTGTTTACCTATTTTATATATAGTAGTGTGCATATGTTAATCCCAAACTCCTGATTTGAGAGCCCACTTTAAATCCAGGATTATCTCATCTCAAAACCCTTAATTACATTTATTCCCAAGAAAAGGTCATGTTCACAGGTACTGGGGCCAGGACTTGGACATATCTTTAAGGAGGGAGTAAAACCCAGTGTAACCAGTAAAGTCTGTGGTTGTCTGTGTTCACTTCCAACAAAATTGAAAGTGGAGAGATGTTTCTAGGAGTCGTGGAGAGACTTCCTGTTGCGGTAAAGTTTGATCTTTTAGGGAAATTTCTTCTATTCCCTACCAGCATAGTCACCCTTAGGGGGTCAGGGAGCAGAGGCTGAATTAGCCACTTCTTCAGGATCTTCCCACAGCACATTTATTTAAGCATTTATGACCCAAGATAGTAATTTAGCTGATGCTCCCCTATTAGTCTTTTGGCTTATGAGAGACAAGAACATCCCTTTTCATCTTTGTGCCTTAGCAGCTGCACAGGTCCCAGAACATAACAATTAACACAGTTAAGCTACAGGGAAGGTGGGGAAAAATTAAAGAAACTGGAATAGAAGATAGAAGATAAAATAGCATCAGTTTTGTACGACTCATCACTGTTGCCGAAACCAAGCCATGGCATTTCTCAGTTTTGACATGAATCTATTTCTAACAATCCACCTTCTCTTTTTCACTTGCATTCCAGGCACCATCTTCATATGGCATGTTTCTTAAATAGGTTAGCAAGATACTGCATGATTATCAGTTAACTCATCAGGAAATCAAATGCTTAAATTGTAAGTAGTGAAAATTCAATGTATATTACAGAAGATGAAGGGTTCTGTTGTCATGGTAACCGAACAGGCTGAACAACTCACCCATTCGGCAATTAGCTACTTCAGTGACTGGTTAACCAGTTAAAAACACCTCAACGTACACAGTCATTTTAATTCTCTTACTCCTGGGAGAGACTTCAGTTTTATAGCTCTCCTGACATGTGAGTGGTCCTAATGATTCATTGCCATATGCTGCCTTTCATCTAACTATGTTATTAAGATTGCAATGTTGACAGATTTTTTAAAAAGCGTGGTCAGTTGTTAATACTCTGCTCAAATAGCACAGAGAGAGACATTTAAAAAAAATATCCCTTGACATTTAGGGCATGGATGAGAAAATGCTGAACTATCTGTAGCGCTTATTTCATTTTATTTTTGTCGTCAGATGCTCAGGGTTATCATTTCGTCCAGGCTGGCTTCAGGCTGAATCTCATTTGAGAATCTGTAGGCTTTTAAGCATAAAGATTACCCATGAAATTTGTTGGTAGAATAATACAGTAACTTAAGTAAATTATACCTTTAAAACAGTAGACCTCTAATAAGATCTTTCAATTTAAATTGTACAATGAAGGATGTCTTTCCCCATGTTTTACCATAAATCACAAAGGGTGGTGAGCCCCATGAAGACAGGAGCTGTGTCTCCTTAATGCCCATGTGAATTTCCAGTGCCAGGGACATAGGTGACACTCAGCCAACACTGTCTGAATGAAAAAGGGGATTTATGGTCAGGTACCTATGAGGGCTGTAAAAGCCAAATGTCATTTTGAGGTGGAGACTTCAAGCATTCCTTCCATCCCCAAGTATGTGACCGGCAATGCTGTAGTTCAGATGTTTTCAGACATACAAAAATGCTACATCCCTGAAAACTCTCACATAGTTACCCAAGAGTAAAGCCAGGAGAAAACAGGAAGAAGGATGGTGAGAGAAAAGGAAGAAATCAAATGTGGAAGGGAATCAAAATGGGGAAGACGCAACAAAAGAGAAGCAAGATTTAGACAGAGAAAGAAAACCAAGGACCAGAGAGAAGAGCTAAGTACTGGAGGAGAAAGGGAGAGAAAAATTAGAGATAGAGAGAAAGCAAAAGTGACAGCGTCTGTCCTGGTCTTGACGGCCTTGTGCAGAAGACACGTTAGTGTCTGTTGTTAGCTGACAACAGTATCGCATGTTCAAATTCCAGCGAATAGTAACATTTTGCAAAACTTGTCTTAAGTCATGGTAAAACCTGCAAAGAGAAGCAAGCTGCCCCTGCACGGTGAGGACGGTGGTGACAGTCATTCCGTGAATGAGCAACCTTTAAGCTGGGGAGACGTGGCTTAACTGAGCTCATGACTGCCGACGGTTCGGTTTGGGGTACAGGTCCTGTGGTTGGCGGCTGCCCCTTGTCACTGACTCTCAGAGCCCAAGAGGGAGCCACTGGCCGTCCTCCCCTCTGGCCCCTGGCTGCCTGTGCCCCAGCACCCGAGCAGCACAGACCTGGAGCAGGACATCTGTCCCTAAGGAGAGGGGAAGGACACTTCAAGAGCCTCCCTCCCTGGGCACTTCGCCTGTTCATCCAGGTCCCTTGTCGATGTCCTGGTTTTCCCCTCTTTCCCCTTCTTTCATTCTGCACTTCTAGGCTCTTTTGAAAAAATCTAAAAGATCCCAATGTTTATAGCTAGAGAGTTTTAGAAACGGCTAAGAAGTTTGCTCTTCATTTTTAATCCAAGCACCCAATACGGTCCCTGGAATAGAACAAAATAAAATGGTAGTCGACAACCTTTATTGAATACTGGATAGAGGACAGGAATTTCATCCTCAGAGTATAAATGCACCAACAAATTAAGAAGCTTCTGACACTGCAATTACATCTTGTTGGGAAGTTCAGTTCCACCAGCTATTAAACAATGAGAATCTTGAGAAACCCTGGAGAAGGCTGTTTCTGTGTGATCAGAACAGGGTCCAAATAGATAGGCACTTGTGCCTCTTTTAATCAGTGGCATTAAAATGCCAAGTAGAGCCTGCTCTTTGCAAGTATCCCTTGAAGGCGGACAATGCAAAGTAAGTTGTGTATTTATTTAATTTACTGAATTTTCTGCACATAAGTGTCAAAATATTTCCTATATGTTTTCTTCAAAATAGTCTGATGGGTGAAAGGAATGCTAGAGGTATAGATGAAACAAGATTATCGAAGGCTTGATGGCTACTGAAGCTGGAAAATGGGTTTACAGGAGTTTGTTATACTCTTCTCTTTCTTTTGGTGTATGTTTAACAATTTTCATAATCAAAACATTGCAAAAATTTCCCAAGATAACATCACTAATGATTATCCAACACCATGCTTCGATTCTCACTCACGCAGTCCTTAATCAGACATTTACTGAGACGTAATATATGCTGAAGCTGCTTTATATGCAAGCACAGAGTGACCAAGGCTGTCTTAGGGAGCTTACCCTCTAGAGGAGAGCTACAACATGTGCATCTATTATTATTATTACATGGCAGAGGCTGAAAAGCGCTGCCAGTGAATATAGGGCTAAAGAGTGAATTCAACTTAATTATAATTTTTCATCCTAGCCAACTACTGCATGCTCATTTTACCCTTTGCTCAACAGCAAAATCCAGTTTTACTACATGGTGCCCACACAACTGTGTTAAGGACGCACTGATCACAATTCTCATCACCAAGTGAAATTGTGAATTTCAGACACCTTGCTGTCAGAGACATTAAAGGAACATACATAGTCAGACAAAAGCGAGCAATAACACATCACAGGCTGACAAGGAGGCCTGCGGTGAGATGAAGCCCTCAGTCGTAGCTCCAGATAGCTTGAGCTGTTGGAAATCACTTTTCCAACCAATTACTGCGATGAGTCACTGAGATGGTAAAAGCTTGCAATTCCCACAGCAGACACCAGTCTCCTAACGAGGCAGTGAGCACGCTAGCTTCATTAAATATGCAAAATGATCAAATTAAAGGGGGGAACTTTAATTGAGTGGGGATGTGTCCACTCCGCTTCTTATGAATGCAATAGGACATGTAACGCAGTTTCTGTTAGGGAAAACAACAATAAGAACCACGACAACAAAAATTACACAAGCAGCAGTCTTTCTGCTCAATTTCCCTCCAGCACAGCAGGAAATCTACCAAACTTACCAATTGGGAAAGTAGGGGTAATAGTATTTTTAGTGTCCCAGTCTCATCTTTCCTTACCCTTCTCCTCGTGGTTAATATTCCCTCCCTCCATCCACCACATCAAATATTCAAAACAAGCAAGAACTTAATGACATAAATGATAACGTCATTTAAACTTTGACTGAAAGCTATGTATACTTATGTGGACTTGCATAGAGTTTGCATTTTGACCACAGTAGCTACATTGATTCAATGTTCTAGGAGCTGTGCCTTTTCAAGCACATTCCTCCTACCTAAGAACGATGCTGTAAATAAGTATGCTTGTTATCTTCACTTTACAGAAAAGGAAACTGAGGCACTAAGGTTAAGTAACATAAGATCACAGAGGTAGTATGCAGGGGAGCAGCGATTGCTCCTAGGTTGGCTGGTACCCAGCTCAGCCACTGGGCCAGATACAGACGCACTAGAAGCTTCGACCTTATGTGTAAACACAGGGCTTGGCTACCTGCTCAATGAACTTCAGTCCCGTGACACCTGATGGGGTAGACACAATGGGGGAAAAGAAGACCTTTTAACTCCGGAAAGTCAAGCTATACCCAGAATGTCCTCGGAAGCAAAACCAATGGTTTTCTTTCTTTTTAAAATTTTTAAAAAAATTTTTAATTTACAATAGTGTGTTAGTTTCAGGCGTACAGCAAAGTGATTTGGTTATACATATACATATGTATATACCTGTATTATTTTTTATTCTATTTTTCCATTATATAATTTATCACAGGATACTGAATATAGTTCCCTGTGCTATGTGTGTGTCTGTTAATCCCATACTTCCAGTTTATCTCTCCACTTTGGTAACCATAAGTTTGTTTTCTTCGTCTGTGAGTCTGATTCTGTTTGGTAAATAAGTTCATTTGTATCATTTTTAGATTCCACATATAAGTGATATCATATGATATTTGCCTTTGTCTGTCTGACATGTCACTTAGTATGATAATCTTTATGTCCATCCATGTTGCTGTAAATGGCAGTTTCATTCTTTTTTATGGCTGAGTACTATTTCATTTATATATCAATATATACCACAACTTCTTTATCCATTCATGCGTCAATGAGCATTTAGGTTGCTTCCATATCTTGGCTATTGTAAATAGTGCTGCTATGAACACTGGAGTGCATGTATCTTTTTGAAGTAGAGTTTTCGTCTTTTCTGGATATATGCTCAGGAATGGGATTGCTGGATCATATGGTAACTCTGCTTTTAGTTTTTTAAGGAACCTCCATACTGTTTTCCATAGTGGCTGCACCAGTTTACATTCCCACCAACAGTGTAGGAGGATTTCCTTTTCTTCACACCTGCTCCAGCATTTATTATTTGTAGACTTTTGGATGATGGCCACTCTGACCGTTGTGAGGTGGTACCTCATTGTAGTTTTGATTTGCATTTCTCTAATAATTAGCAATGTTGAGCATCTTTTCATGTGCCTGTTGGCCAAAACCACTGGTTTTCATGAGGAACGGGTGGTGACACTAGTTCACAGTTTTAGTCAGTGAAAGAGACAAGTAAAGATAATTAAAATACAGTGAGCTGAGGGTTGACAGGCATCCAGGTGGAGAAGCCACCAGAGGTCAGAGCACCGTGTGAGTAACGGTTTGGAAACATCCACGGTGACTTCACAAAGGGCATCTTTCAGCAGAGTTTTGAAGGACAAGTTGAAAAACATCAGGTAAAGAGAATGAGGATGACATTAGAGGCATGTACAAATGTAAAAGAAAAGACTTAACAAGACTAAAAAGCAAACAGTGGCCAGAGAGTGAAGGTGCCTGTATGCCAGGCTAAGGAGTATAGACTTCATCCTCTCATCGACTGGGAGATATTCAAGGGTTTTAAGGGCTGATAACCAGTCTAGCCACGGTGATCTAATGGTTGCCTGAGGATCTGTTACACTTTTGTGTATCTGAGCCTAATAGGAACACATTTTCTGTTCTTTGCATTGCTGGCATTAATCACAACAAAGCATCGTCACCTACAATTTTTGGCTCACTCTAAAGCATATGCACAATGTAAAAATGGCTTAATTGTCTCCTTTTCCAGTATCTGATGATGCCTGCAGGATACTGTGAATACTACAAGTGGCAGGTCGCCACCTAACTCATGGATAAGGGGCAGTGCCAATATTAATCTGAGTATTAAATATGAGTAAAATTTAAATTCTTCTGACCTTGGAGGAGAGGTTAAAGTAAATGTATTTAGAAATTACAAAATGCATTTTGCTTGTGCCCACTCTGCTGCTCCATTTGCCTACGGACACATGCTGTATGTATTTTTTCCTCGCTATATTCTCAGTGCCTAGAACAGTGCCAGGTGGCAGAGTAGAGATTCAATAATAATTTTTAAAAATTATTTATTGATTGATTGATTTTTGGCTGTGTTGGGTCTTCGTTGCTGTGCATGAGCTTTCTCTAGTTGCGGCGAGCTCTCTTCGTTGCGGTGTGCGGGCTTCTCATTGCGGTGGCTTCTCTTGTTGTGGAGCACAGGCTCTAGGCACGTGGGCTTCAGTAGTTGTGGCTCACAGGCTCTAGAGTGCAGGCTCAGCAGTTGTGGCGCACAGGCTTTGCTGCTCCACGACATGTGGGATCTTCCCGGACCAGGGCTCCAACCCGCGTCCCCTGCATTGGCATGTGGATTCACTGGAAGGTGGCACTGCACCAACAGGGAAGTCCCCTCAGTAATATTTTGTATTGACTGAAAGGGGTGAATTTGTTTTAATTTTAAAAAATTTTTATACAATTTTTAAAGGTTACTTTCTATTTTCAGTTATTAGAAAATATTGGCTATATTTCCCATGTTGTACAATACATCCTTGAGACTATCTTACACCTGATAGTTTGTACCTCCCACTCCCCCATCCCTATAATTCCCCTCCTCCTGCCCCACCCCCATGAAAGGGGTGAATTTTAAATTGGGTTTTAAAGCAGGTTAGGTGGAGGGAAAGTCAGTCTCAAGAATTTATTGATTTTTTCAGCTAAAATGAGTCATTTATCATAATGTCGATCCTTGCCTCATATCTCTTGGCTGAAAGTTAAAGAACACTGAGACTTTTTTTTATTATTGTTAATAATAATGACAATATATTTGGATAACCTTTTAGTTTTTGAAGTTGGTTGACGTAAATATGTTTTCCAATCAATCACAAGATATTGAGATGACTGCTCAAAAATGTTTTACTGATAGGAGTACATGATCAAAAAGTTGGGAGACCACTGTGTTACTTAGTAAACCCCCATGATTACTTACAGTCCCTTACCTGATTACTTACAGTCCCTCCCTCTTCCTCACATATTTTCTGCTGCTTCCATAGAGCCAATATTATGAACAGAGAATTCCTTTTATACTCAAAGAATAAAGTAGTTACCCAGAAACCATTTTGAAAACATTTTCTGAGCAATTACTCCACAGATGACATTGGGCTTGGGGGAGAAGAATCTACAGGCAGAAGACAGCAGAGAAAGAAGAGGCAGAAGCCCCCTGCTCCAGCTCTTCCCAAATATAGTCCAAAAATCAAAGCTGCTCATAAAAATTATCTCAATGCATACTCTCTGAAGCAGTGTTAAATGTTATATCCATTATACAGGTAAGATGATTGAGGCTCAGCAACGTTAAGTACTAATTTACACCAGAGTAACTGGGAGAATATGAATTAACATTATAAATCTATATCTCAGCTTTCTATATGCAAGGGGTTATTCTAGAGAATATGTAAAATGCAGAAAGAGGAGAGAGAGACAGGCAGACAGGATAGTTGCCATAAAAAAAAATTCTGTTTTGTACAGTTTATGTGGCTACCTAGCATAGGAGGCAGCCACATGTACACATCATATATAAACAAATATCCAGGTACTGACTCATATATGAAAAAACTTCATGTTAAGTGGTGAAAGGCTGAAAAGTGATAATCAGAGTTAAACAGAACCAGGTAAGGGATCAATTAACACTGCTGTTGAGAGGTGAAAGCATCCAGATAATAGAGCAGAGGGGTAAAGGGAAAAATTACCTTGGGCATAAACTTTAATTACTCAACTTAGTGAATGAATATAGATGCTATTACGATCAACATCTCCAAATACCCCTTTTTCATGGCCAAGAGCCATTTAAGATTATCAAATGGTTGCTGCCAATCAGAAACAAATTTACTATTCCCTCTGAGAAAACAAAAGGAGAAAGTCATGGTAGCTATGAAAGACAAGGTTTTTATGGAGTTGGATAAATTCCTACCTGTAAAAAAAATATAGCTCAACACTATAAAGTACTTTTAACTGCATGGATTTTGGTGGACATTTTATGAAAATTAAACAAATAAATAGTTTACTTTTGTCTGTATAAATGCTATACTTTCCTTAAAAGAGCTCTCAGAACATTATTAAAACATAAAGCAGATAACATTCATGTATGAGGCAGATAAAAATGTCACAACGGAACCATTTAGGGTAAACACACAAACACACCCTCACACACACACACACAGTAGAAGAATCTGAAAGACTGTCAATACTGAAGGAGAAGAACTAGAAAAGTGTCAGCCACACTGTATACACTAGGGTACTGTAGTGACAAAAACATCCGTGAAATTTGGAGAATTTTCCTTGCAGGTGCCTCAGATAGGCTATTAAGTAACTGAAAGAGAAATTTTCTTTCCTACTGATAAGTGCTGCCTAACCAGTCTTAAATCACCTTTTAAATATTCTGTCAAAAAAGTTGATAATATAAGAGGGTAGTGCATTGACAGGCATTCTTCCTTTTCTAAAAGCTTCTCTCAGAAGTTCTAAAGCATGAAAAGTTTTTGCAGTAAATACTCCAGTATTTCTGAAGAAATGTTTAGAAGGCCAATTGGTGACAGCAATAGAATAATAACAACAACAAAAAAGCAACAGATAAATCACAGGAGCTGAAATATATAACTCAGTCAAGAATTGACCAATAGGGGCTTCCCTGGTGGCGCAGTGGTTGAGAGTCCGCCTGCCGATGCAGGGTACACGGGTTCGTGCCCTGGTCCGGGAAGATCCCATATGCCGCGGAGCGGCTGGGCCCGTGAGCCATGGCCGCTGAGCCTGCGCATCCGGAGCCTGTGCTCCACAGCGGGAGAGGCCACAACAGTGAGAGGCCCGCGTACCGCAAAAAAAAAAAAAAAAAATTGACCAATAAACGACATCAAAACACCAACCAGAGGTAGCCCAGCACCTATAATGACCAAAAATGATGTGATTGTGGGGATGGAAATCTTTAGAAAACCCAAGGATAAAATTAGATGACAGAAGTTTCTATGATCATGCACAGTAGAAACAGTATTTTTCAACAAATCCCAGTATTCTCAAACCAAGGACTATACCCATAAAAAGGAAACTATGTCTTAGGACAATAAAAGTAAGTAGGAAAGCATAGGGGTAAAATTTTGTGACTCTGGATTTGGCGACCTGTTCTTAGATGTGACAGCAAAAGCACAAGAAACAAAAGAAATGAGCCAATAAATTGGACTTCATCAAAATTAAAAACTCTCATTCATTCTTCGAAGAACACTATCAAAAAAGTGAAAGACAATCCACAGAATGGGAGAAAATATTTGCACATCATATATATCTGATAAGAGACTTGTACCTAGAATATATAAAGAACTGTTACAAATCAATGATAAAAAGAAAAATAACCCAATTAAAAAGTGGGCAAAGGACTTGAATAGACACTTCTAGAAAGAACAGATATATCTATAAAGAAGGTATAAAAATAGGCAAGAAGTACGTGAGAAGATACTCCACACTATCAGCCCTTTGGCAAATGTAAATCAAAACCACCATGTGACATGGAAACAACCCAAATGTCCATCAACAGATGAATGGATAAAGAAGATGTGGTATATACATACAATGGAACACAACTCGGCCATGTAAAAGAATGAAATTATGCCATTTGCAGCAACGTGGGTGGACCTAGAGATTACCATACCAAGTGAAGTAAGTCAGATAGAGAAAGACAAATATCATATGATATCACTTATATGTGGAATCTAAAATATGACACAAATGAACTTACTTATGACATAGAAACAGACCCACAGACATAGAGAACAGACTTGTGGGTGCCAAGGTAGAGGGGTGTGGGGGAGGGATGGATTGGGAGTTTGGGGTTAGCAGATGCAAACTACTATATATAGAAGGAATAAAAAACAAGGTCCTATGTATAGCACAGGGAACTATAGTCAATATCCTTTCATGAACCATAAAGGAAGAATGTGGAAAATAATATATATATATATACACACAAAAATATATATATTCAGTTTATATATATATAACTGAATCACTCTGCTGTACACCAGAAACTAACACAAATTGCAAATCAACTATACTTCAATAAAAAATAAAAATCACACAAACCAACAAAATCCCACGATGTGATACCACTTAACACCCTGTTGGGTGGCTAAAAACAAAAAGTCAGATAATAACACGTGTTAGAGAGGATATGGAGAAATTGGAACCTTCAAATTCTGCTGGTAAGAATATGAAATGGGATAGCCACTTTGAAAAACGGTAGGGAATGCCTCAAAACTTTAAACATAGAATAACCATATGACCTAGCAATTCCACTCCTAGGGTATATTCCTAAGAGAGTGAAAGCGTATATCCACATAAAAACGTGTACATGAATATTCATAGTAGCATTGTTCATAATAGCCACTACAACCCAAATGTCCATCTGCTGATGAATGGGTAAACAAAATGTGGTATAGGCAGATAACATTCAGCCATAAAAAGAAATTAAGTGCTGATACATATAACAACATTAATAACCTTGAAAACATTATGCTCAGTGAAAGAAGTCAGTCACAAAAGACCACACATTATATGATTCAATTTACATGAAATGTCTAGAATAAGCAAGAAAATAGAGACAGAAAATGTTAGTTGCTACTTAGGGCTGGGGCACAAGGGGAAAGGAGAGTGACAGCTATAAGGTCCAGGTGTGTACAAGTTCTGAAACTGATCGTGGTGATGGTTGTACAACTCTGTGAATATATTAAAAAACACCGATTGTACATAAATAGGTGAATTGTGTGGTATGTGAATTATATCTCAATAAAGCTCTTACAAAAAAAGTTACTTGGAGGTTGCCAGGGGCTGAGGCTGAGGGTGAAAATACACACGGTACCACAGAAATAAAAGAAATATAGCACATAATGGGGTTTTGAGGTTGACAAACATAGGTATGGATTCCAGTTAAAATACTTATTAACTGAATGATTTGGGGACAGTCACTTATTCTCTCAAACCTCAATTTACCGCTTCTGAAAAGAAAGTAACAATTACACCAAACTTACAGAATTATAATGATGAGCACCATATTTCCAGTTTGCACTGAAAACTCAGAATTACCTCGTTTCAGTGGCCCACAGACCCCTACAGCTACCAGCAAGTGCAAAACACAAACAGCGTCCTTAAGAGGAGCAAGTGCTCGCCTATGTACCTACATCCCCAGCCTACAGGTCTGGGCCCTCTAGACCACTGAGTGTGGCACTCCTGGAATAGTAATTGAGATCTTAGGGTTGAAGAAGAAGAATTACTCTTAAAATGCAAAAGCAACTTCAACTTTTAAATACTATGTTACTAAGTCTCAAGTCCCTCACCTCTGGTGCGGAGAGACTTCACTGGTTGTTATGAAGATGAAATAAGATGCATGGAAGGAATTGAGCACACAGAACACCTAGCGTGTTAGAGCATTCTGAATGATTTCTCTGAACCATTGGCAGAAGCCAGAAAATTGTGCTGAACAATGAAGGCTCTGGCTCAGTGTTACTTTCACTGATCTGTGTTTTAATACCCTCTGAAGTTCTCCCTGACCCACACTAAATGGGGCTTGGAGGCATGCGAAGGTGAAGGAATAGACCCTGGAAGGTCTCCCCAAATTAGCTCTTTGCCATCGAGGAAAGCAATTATCCAGGCAGGTGCTGAGCAACTATTTGGAAAAGCTCCTGAAAAATTCTTCTCTGGGTAATCAAAAATATAAAAACACCACACAAACAATTTTGCCCCTGTATTATTAATTACCTTTCAGGACAGAAATAAAACAAAACAAATTATCCCCGCTGAGTAGCATGATAACCAGAGACGGCACCAGATGAGCTAAGCCTGTTTCATGCCAGAGACAAATAGGGCTTGCTCGGTGCCAGAGATAAATGGACAGACTCATCTCCTACTAGAAATAACCCTCAAAATACAAAAGCAGGTTTAAGCACTCAGCAGCTTAAACACACACACACACACGCACGCACACACACACACACACATACACCAGTAGTACATACAAAATACATCATGCTCTGCACTCACGCTTTGGCTTCTGAGAGACCATTTGAAATGTAATGTAATGCTGGTTAGGCACGAGCTTATCTTCAGGAAAGGAAAACTCCCTTTTACCTAAACAAATATTTTCTGGAGTTATTCAAATAAATTCCTATCAGCGGTTAGTAATTATGCTTCCTGGAATAAGCCCCTTGACAACCAGTACCTCTCAGAGGACAGAAAATGTCCCCTTCTCTTCCAGAGATCCAAGTCTTTTGCACGCCCAGACCCATCCTAGAGAATGATGGCCCTTTACGGGATGCTTCACATCTCAAAGCATTTCTCACAAGCCAGAGGCTGGCGGCAAATGCCTGATATGATAGCAGGAACCATCCACCTTGGCCAAATAAAAAAAGCCATTCCAAAATAAGGCCCATAAAAAAGCCTTCAGGCTTACAAAACTTGCACATTTTGTCAAAGGCAATCCTGGTGAATCTTTACCCCAAAATAAGTCACCCCTCAGGAATAGAGGATGAACTCTTTTATTTTCCTTACTAAATTCAGAACATTTCTAGGTTCTTAGCACATAAGAGGCCAATATTTCAAGACATATTAAGGCATCCTATGATTCTATTTTCCTCTCTTCCAAACCAGGACAGCCTTACTAAACCATAAGTTCTATCACTCCCTCTATTGCTCGTGAATTTACAAAGGCTCCCTGCAGTCTGACTGGGGCAGAGAGCTGCAGGCTGTCCCCAGACCATGGCTGGATTCAGGGTAGGCCCTGCATCAACACCGGAGTTTATCAAGAATGGAGCAATCCCATCTTGGCAAGATCAGGGCTGCAGAGATAAGGGGGCTGGGGTTAAGCAGGGGGGAAGTCGGGGCTGACTTCTGGCTTGTTGGTTGGTCACAGACCACAAGGCCCAAGGCGGGCAGTGAAGGTGGACCCACAGTGACCAGAAGAACTTTAATTGGTTTAAGGTCAGTACTCTGAACAGCTTTTTGGGAAGGAATTTAATTTAACAGCTTTTGGGGAAGGAATTAATTTGGGAAGGAATTTAATAGTTAAATTTAAACTTCCTTTGAGCCTGTGATATTTTGCAGGTTATCGACCTAATCACAGTAGAAAACACAGGTGGAGGAGAGTCCTAGGAGGAAGAGGGATCCCACAATCCATCCCACTGCTTCCCATAACGTGGTAGTGGGGTGCACTGAAGGTAGAAGCAACTGAACGGGAAGCCAAGGGGACTCACATAAGGCAGTGTCAACACCCTTGATAAAATACGAGCCAGATTCTTCTGTAGAAAGTGAGGATGGAAGAGTGAAGGGTTCAGTGGGAATACTTGAAAGAGAAACTGGGAGGAATGGGACAGAGAGTAAAAGGAAGATAAAAAATATGAAAAATGGGTTTGCCAACCAGCAGTTAGAGACTATTTTAAAAGTTGAAAGTGATAAATGCATTAATTGACATGAATTCAAATTTTAATTGAATCCCTACTATAAGCCAAGTTTGGATCGGGGCACAGAGATGTATGAAACAGTGTATGGAGCTCAGAGTTCCGTTGGGAGACAGGTAAGTAAATAGGAAGTTACAATTCAGTGTGTGGTTAGTGCTGTGATCGTGTGGTTAGTGTGTGATTGGGCATTTGTGAATAATAATCTGTATTGGAGCTCTGATTTTTTTTTTTTTTCTTCCTCTAGTGGCGCTTGGCAGCCTAAAATTAACAGAACTGAGGACTTTAGTGACCCAGAGGTATGGACTGATAAATTGGGTGTGGAAACAGTGTGTTCATTATTGTGTTTCAGCACCTTGGAGAGTACCAGGATCCGTGAAGAGCTTTGATTCCACCCCCCACTTTTGGTGGGGGAATTAGAACACAATTACATGAATTAAGGAATAAATCATCATGGCTTTTCACTGAGTAGGGAGGCATGTGAACAGAGAAAGAAGACAAAGGGATTGTGAGAATTCAGTTTCAGGGGCAGGACTCAATGAAAACATACTGGCTTTGCGTTGTTAATGACCTGAAGAGTAGAGAAGTTGATTTTGTTTGAAACGATGCATTTTTGATAATCATCATGAAGTCATTATACGCCCTGAGGATAACAGTGAAGGCAAGGATAGAGAAGATGTTGGTACGGAACACACAGTTCATGGGAAAACATCTGGAAGGCTGGTAGATAACAGCGAAAAGAATGGAGAGAATTTAGGGCAAGAGACTGAACATGTTCTTCAACCCTCCTCCTCCGTGTTACGCAGAATAAGAGAATAGCCTCTACTTGAGAAGGTTTCCAGAGTGAAATCCTCTACAGGAAGGTGGCTATGGGTAAACTCATAAAAACAACAATAGTCATAGCCAACATTTGTTTAGCGCTAATTATTACATCCGGGTGCCGATTTAATCACGGTGCATGCCATTGCCCCACATAATCCTCGCCATAACCCAGCATGGACAGCACTGTTAGTCTCATTTGAAAAATGAGCAGGCTGAGGCTTTCCGGATTCTTGTTGAACTTGCCTGATCATAAGCCCATAGTAGCAGAGCCAGGATGTCAACACAAAGTGTACTCTTAACCAATAGGCTACAGAAAAGGATGATAAGTGTAAGATTTGGGGTGAGTGGGATAATTTATGTGTGTTTGTATGTTTTTGATTAAAAACATAAAATGGCATAAACTTCCCAAAATGAATCTGTGAGTACTGCTGATTCTGTGAATGACTGAGCCGAGTCTCGCTCTGGACCAGCCATGAAGAGGGTGGGTGGCTGCCAGGATTAGTCAACCCAGGCCACCGCTCTCCCTTTCTGCTCAGAACACCAGGCACAAAGGGGCAGTGATAAGAGCAGCTTCCCTGCTTGGCTGGGCTGTGGGCGTTAGCTCAGAACTAACTGACCAGAAGGTGGCCTAGACATGCCTGAATGGACAAAGCAATACAAACCTTAAAGAAAAAACAAATTTGTCCCAGGAGTTAAAGTATACAAACTGTTATCCCAGAAGGCACTTGGCTTCATAACAAAGGAAAACATCTTCAAACAACCACAACTTCCCATTTCCATTTAAAACTAATTTTGTGGCATGCAGTTCAAGTTATTTCCAATGTAAAGTTACATAAGAATATTATTCCTAACCATAACCAAAGGAAACATTTTTTATTTTTTGCACTCAGCTCCTTAAATCGTTAACACTGCAGTACCATACCATAGCAGTGATAATCGCAGAAGCTCAGAATCATCACATCGAGCCATCATGTTTTCCAGGAAGAGAAAAATGTATCTGGGTTTATGGTATCTCTGCAAATTTTCACTTTAAAGCACCAACTAGTTCTAGATATCACAGGAAAAAACTGGAATGAATTTTTTTTTTTTTTTTTGGTCTCAAAGCTTTTGTTATGACCAAAGGACTGTAAAACATGCCTCTGTAACATTAGGTATTCTCTTTCTAAGATACTAGTGAATTAGCACAGTCAGACGAATGAATAAAAAGTGCCACCAGCTCTTTAATCCCCAGTGGCATCATTACCCCAAATCACATAAGCTTCTGTGCAGCAGACACAGAATCAGAAGGTGTGGGGAGGATGTTTCATACTTTCTCCAATGCCAGCCACGGAACTGCTCGCAGCCAGCAAAGAAACTGGCAACAACACATCAGGACACATATCACATATGGTTCCTTTTAAGGAAAGGGGACTCTTCTGCCTTATAATCAGCACACATGGGCCATAGGAAACTTAAGGCCTGGAACAAAAGCAGGGCACAGGAGGACACACTTCTTGACTTTTATATTATGTTAGGAGGAAGTGAGATCAAAGATTGGGGTTAGAGTTAGGTTGTAGATATTACAAGCATTAATATCATCCACCAAGTCACCTACTTCTGCTATATCTTCTCTAGTTGTGGGTTTGAAATACACAACCAATGCTGCCAAGTCCTCCATTTTCTTTCTCTCCTGAACTAAATCCTATCCCACCCTGCATCTCACAATGATAAAGAAATAATGAATTCTAGAACTTCTGTCCTTGATTTCCCCATCAGTGCCCCTCTAGGGCTTAGATTTGCTCCTAGTGTGGCAAAAAAACCCAGCTTCATTCTCTGTTCTGCACATACATTTCTGGTTTTCATGAATAATATCAACCTTTCCACATTTGAAAGCTAAACAGGTGCCTGGTAACTCCAGGGTCAGAGTATTCCCAGCGTGAATTCCTTCTTTCTGGAAGAAACAACCTCTCTAAACTCTAAGTTCTTTTAAGCCAATACTTGTATCTCATTATCTTGACACAAAGTAGAAACTCCACAAACATTATTATTACTTCAAAAGGAAAATATCTGTTATTTGGACAAGATCTAGCCTTTGACCTAAGTATAAAGAGATGATGCTTATACTTGCAAAAATACAACTGGACTGTTTATTTTTAGCCATAATATTATCAAATGCCATAAGGGAGTAATATTATTCCTTGAAAACTGGGGATTTCTTTCTTTTTCTGTTTCTATTTTCTTTTATGCCCCTCTCCCATTTCTATTTTCTTTTTTCTTTTCTTTCTTCATTAAATTTTTTATTAAGACTTTATCAAGGACAGGACTTCCCTGGTGGCACAGTGGTTAAGAATCCACCTGCCAATGCAGGGGACACGAGTTCGAGCCCTGGTCCAGGAAGATCCCACATGCCGAGGAACAACTAAGTCCGTGCGCCACAACTACTGAGCCTGTGCCCTAGAGTCCGTGAGCCACAACTACTGAGCCCGCGTGCCACAAATACTGAAGCCCGTGTGCCTAGAGCCCGTGCTCGCCAACAAAGAGAAACCACTGCAATGAGAAGCCTGTGCAACACAACGAAGAGTAGCCCCCGCTCACCACAACTAGAGAAAGACCACATGCAGCAACGAAGACCCAACACAGTGAAAAAATGAATAAATAAATTTATATTAAAAAAAAGACTTTATCAAGGGTGTTAGAGACCATGTTAGAAGAAGAGAGTAGCCTCTTCGGCAAAAATACCAATAAGTCCTGAGCCTTTAAGAAACTTCAAGTTATCTTATAAATAGTAGACCAAGGACTTGAATCCAGGACTCATTAATCTAAAACCAGAATTCATTTCACCATAAGAGTCTGCCTCTCCCCCTCTCTCAACAGTCAATGAAGTACATTCTTTATATTTATTGACAGTAGTAAATATGAGTGCTGTCCTTCGTTTTAAAAGCAGAATATTTTGTTTTCCTCTCTGTAAAAATCTTCAAGTGAGCTGGAATTTACTAATATGATTCTTAAACATGACTTTTTCCATTTGAGTGTGTGACTTGCTATAAAAAGAGACACTCAAAACTAAATAATTTCAAATTTAATTATTCAAGTGATAATTAGTTACAAACACACCTTTTTTTTTTTTTTTTTTTTGCGGTACGCGGGCCTCTCACTGTTGTGGCCTCTCCCGTTGCGGAGCACAGGTTCCGGACGCGCAGGCTCAGCGGCCATGGCTCACGGGCCCAGCCGCACAGCGGCATGTGGGATCCTCCCGGACCGGGGCACGAACCCATGTCCCGTGCGTCAGCAGGCGGACTCTCAACCACTGCGCCACCAGGGAAGCCCCAACACATCATATTTTTATGTTAAAGAAAGAAAGAGTGTCCCTTTAAGTGATTTTGCCATGGTTTTCTACTGTCATTCAATAACTGCTTGGTGCTGAGAAGGCTGAAATTTTCATTTGAATTCTTATATTTAAATTTTTACATCACTGGCTGCCACTTCAGGGTATGAGCAATTTGTAATGTTAGCAATTCTTTGGAAGCTGAATATTAAAATCTACTTTTATATTTCAAGGGTTATTTCTAATTACATGCACAATTGCTGATCCATCTGCCTACTACATAGATGTCTGTGGTTATATATGCTTGAATAATTACTGAAAATTAAATAACATCGTAAACAGTCAAATTAATTTCTTTGAGCATACTAAAGGCAAGAAGGCTGTGCTAAGACAAAATATGATTTGCCCTAAGAAACATAAAGACAGGCTTATCTTATACCTCACTGAATTTGGCACATTCTATCCTTACTTGATAGAATCTTTTTTAAAAAATTCTGAAATTTGAAACAAGTAACTCCTGAGAATTATTACTGAACATCAACCAACCTTAGCTGGATGAGTAATTTAAAATTTTAGTCTAAAGATGTTTCACGTTCAACCAACCTTAGCTGGATGAGTAATTTAAAATTTTAATCTAAAGATGTTTCACGTTCAAAAAAGTCCACAGCGTGTTTCCTGTAATAACATGACCAAGTGTAGCAGTTTCAATAAGAAATGATTTCATTGCGTGTTCTAATGTAATAGAGAACTGTAAAAGACTAAAAATTCCTGGCCTGTCTTCTGTTTCTACAATAACAGGCATTCGTTGTAAAATGTGAAAAAAAATAAGAAAGGCTGGATTTCAAAGTCCCTGAAAATGATATTTTTCCAAATTTTAGTAGAGAAGTTGAGGAAAAATGGCTGAGAAAACACACAAGCGCGCACACACACACACACACACACACACACACACACACACCCACCCCTCACGGGAAAAAGACAAAGATCACCCAAGCAAGTTGCAATAGTGAAACCGGTCAGGTGGGAGGAAGCCTAAGGAATAGGTCTCCCTGTTTTAAATGCAAAAGGTGAGAGAAAATTAGATCCTCTGTTTTAAAGTTGGCTGAGAGCGTTGGTATTGACATAATAGTTTTCTTAGAGTAGAGAGATTTAGAAAGTCCCAAGAAAGGCAAATTTGAACCATATATTTCCACTACATGTTCTTTCAGAGAATGACCCCCAGGCTGAACCCAGACATCTGATGAAGTTGAGGATATTTTCTGGCCTCCAGTTGTCTATAGAAACCACTGGGGCTTAGCCCTGCCCCAGAGGGATCGGATCGAAGATACAGATAGAGGATGATGGGTAGAAAGGAAAATGTACTTTGAGGTTCAGACTCATCTGGGCCATAGAATTTGGGAATCTGGAGGCTGGGCCACACTCAAAGACAGGCTAGTGAGGGGCCTGAGGTCAGATCCAAGTGGTAGCTCAGGTACCAGGAGAAGAGCAGAAAACAAGTGCTGGTTCATGGACCTAGTGACAAGCAGCAAGTGGGGTGGGTAGACACCTCAGAGCCAAAGAGGCAGCTTAGCTGGAGTGCTGCTGAGGGAGGTCAGAGGGGCAAGCAAGGGGCCTGGTGAACACAAAGAAACCCATAATGAGCTGCCAGAAGACCAAGGGTATACTCCAGTTGGGACCAAAAGGCAAGTGTCTCCTGGATCATCCCGGGTCCAAGATACCCCAAAGACCAATGTATGTCAACACATCATCATATCAAGCCATGTTTAAAACCATGTTTTAAATGTTAACTAAAATCCTTTTCCATAAGTGGTTTCTTACGAGTACAGCTCTCCGCGATGCAGACCTAAGTTAGAACCTGCTTCTCTATCTGCTGGCTGTGTGACTTTGGGAAAGTCACTTGACCTCAGTTAATAATATACACACCACTTAACACTGTTGTGAGAATTAGAAAAGATACTGTATGGAAAGTGTTTAGCACAGTGCCCAGCGCAGGGCTCTTCCCCAGGCAGTTCATGTTCTCATCCTCTTTATGCTGGCTCCCTCCCAGAATGCCCTCCATCACACCTCCACCTATGGGTTTATACACAACCCATCCTGAGACTCCTGGAATCTGGGTTTAGTGTCCCCCAACCCTGGATTTCCACAGCGTCCTGTCTCTTCAGAAGACTCATCACACTGTGCTACTCCTCCACATCTATCTCTGTGCCCCATTGAACCTTGAACTCTATGATGGCAGCAACCACATGCACCTTATTTGCTGGGCCATCTCCAAACTCTAGGAAGTGCCTGGCAAATAGTAAGCAAAGCATTAACTTTGCTGAGTTAATAAATGAGTGAACGAGTTCAGGGTCTGGATCCTCTGTAATCTCTTAAACAATGTTGAGCTCTCCTTTTCTCAATTAAAGTAGCTATTACCCATGATAATATTTTTTCTTAATTACACAGATTTATACTGTGGCTTATGTCCTGCATATACGTAGGTATACCCCTAAGAATATATTTTAAATTTTCTTATTGCCACCCTCTTCCACATTTAGCAGGGGGTCAACAAACATCCAATGAATTAAATTAGGTTCATGACTTTTGGCAAATCAATTAAACTTTGTGTATCTCAGTTTCCTTCCCGGTAAAATGGTTACATAAGCTCCGGACACCTTTGATTCTATGCTTGTACTAAAAGAAAAGAATCAGGTGTGAATTACCACTCAACACATTGATATACAGCGCAGACCCACACACACAATCTGTCTTCTTATAATTTTCAATTAAGGTGCCATAGGATATCAAGAAGCAGAGGACTCCCAAATCAAATCCTGTATCCAAGGAAAGAATTGCATTTCCATATGGAAGGGCACTCATTTTGCTAAGCACCTGTAAAGACCCAAATCTGCTCATGCCAAGGACAGTTTTAGCATGAAGGCTATCAAATAACATACTTGCACACACAAAGCCTGTTTTTTTGTGGGGTTTTTTTGCAGTACGCGGGCCTCTCACTGTTGTGGCCTCTCCCGTTGTGGAGCACAGCAAAGCCTGCTTTTTTGAAAGAGAGAAATGTAGCAACCAGGTGGAAGGAACAAGGTAATTTCAAAAGTCCTAGCTTTCTCTTAGCAGGGGATTTGGGTAATAGCTTGCCAATTGCTGGTTACTGCTGCCAAGGACCAAGACTGCTGTGTTCAAATTGCTGGCAATGGCCACCTATTGTTTGTGAATTTCTATCTTAGCAGGGACTCTGCAGAGAGGCTACTCAGGACAGCAGGAAAGTGGATTTGGCCAATGCTCGCAGGGGTCATCACTGCCTAAAGTAGAGAAGTCGCAAGAGAACAACTTGAGAAAGAGGACACGTGTGAAAATCTCCCTGAAAAATTTCCTGAATCTTTAGCCAAATATAAATATATACATATACATATATATGTATATACATACAGATGGATTATGTCTTCTGCAAAATAAATCAAAATAATATTAATAATTATCCACTCTAATCACTGAACATTTACAAAACCAGAGCCTGCAGCCTGCTGGCTCTTCTCGCTTGGCTGGTAGTCTATTCATTTAAGCTGGGTGGTGATACACCACACAATAGCTCACACAACCGGATGAAGGAATCCACTGGGAAATTTTTGTCTGGTGAACTCAAATATAGACACTTTGGCATCTCTTTATGGCTTAACTCCCTAGTGTTGTCTGCTAACTACCATAGAAAATGATTTAAAACAAAAGTTGGCTTTTAATTCTTGAAGGTTTCTCCCCTTTCTGGTCAAAAGACCCAGCATTCTAGAGGCCCTGGAGTAAATCCCAACTGTTGTATTTACAAGCGGTGTGATTTGGGCACATTTAGAAAAACTCTCCGGGCTTCAGTGTCCTCACCTATAAAATGCAGCTAATATAATGCCCTTCTCCGGCTGGCTGAAATGAAATGGAGTGAGAGCATATGTGTAAGGCAGCTCCTAATACTAAAAAAATGTTGGCTATCATCTCTGTCTCTGTATCCACAGTGTACTGGACAAAAACACAGGCTCTTGAGTCACTGGCTCTGACCTTGAGTCCTTATCCTGCTACTTACTATTGAGAGACCCTGGCGAGTTCAATTCCTGAATTTCCTTTTTTTCAATGATGAACTGGGAACGATCATATTGATCATTAACTATGCTTGGCAGATACACCAAAGTATGAGTCATCAACATCATCAACCTATACCTTCACCAAATGCCAAAATCACAACATTCTCGTATATCTTCTTCTACTATTATTTGGGATCCACTACTTAATCTGTGTTCCAGCTCACTGGGTCATGGAAAACATGAGGAGAGAAAGGAACTTCAATAATAGGCTGATGGCAGGTGAACAATAACAACCTTAATCTCCAACATAATAAAACTATGTTATGACTAAAGGAGCAGAAAATATTTTGAATGGGCTTATGGGTTTGAAATATTCTTATATACAACTAGATCCGCTTGTACTAAAATATGGGTTATCGCTTGTCCTAAAGGAAAATGTCCTCATAGTGGGGGACAATGCCTAAGATAAGAAAAATGTGAATGAGTCTGTGAGGAAGGGTGTATCCAATAATTTCTATTGCCTTTCCAAGATGAAGAGGCAATTAGGACATTTCCAGGCATTAGGGACTATTCTGCACATACAAGAAGTATTCCATAATGGGGTTTTCAGGCTTATACAGCCTTAGAACCAGATAGTATCATGATCTTGGCAGGCTAATTAGCCAGACTTTCTTTTTTAAAACAACTGACTTAATAGACTAAATAAAAGAGAGTATAAGCCCGATGCCAACACTCAATGGTCATTGCTGGTGGCCAATGGAACCTGCAAATGCCAACTTCTCTCACTTCAGTATTACATTCTAAATTCCACACCAAATAACTAGCCTTATAATTTAGGAAAAGCTTTGATTTAAACTGTGTTTAAAATATTTTCCTCTTAGTAAGGAAACTGTCTCTCCCTCTTTTCTCTCCTGTCTTCCTAAAACAAAAACATAAACAAAAGTCTGTCTTTGAAAAGACCGTTTACTGATACACAAAAGCTACATGGGTATACGTTTCCAGGGAAACTTAAGCAAGAATCTAAGCACCAGGTCCTTTGAACAAATTAATTTTAGAAATTAGACATAGCTTTGAAAATGGTTACAAGGGCCCTAAAAATTGAAAACTTATCACCATCAGATTCAGAGGAAAGACAGGAACTTTTTCATATTTAAACAACATCATCAAGCTAATTTCCTTATGCTGTTCTTTTCTCATGGAAAAGTGAAAGATAATTCAAGTACTAGAAAGGCAGTCTCAGACTGTCCTTGTGTTTAACCAGAAGAGCCTAAAGCAAACAACTGCGGCTGAGAGAGAGTTCCATAGACATTCCCTAGGGAGGAAGTTCTGCTAGGATGAACCAGTAACGAAAGGTCTCAACCATAACTGGTTAGAAAAGTCCTTGATAGGCCAGAAAAAAATTTATTTCATCTCCATTTTCCAGAGGAGGAAACCAAGGCTCAAGGAAGCTAGGTAACATGTCACTGATCTGGCAAATGACTGGACTAAGGATTAGGTTCAAATACGTCCGATACAGTTGACTAAAAAGGCTCTGATTCTACATGAATGGACACTGCCTCTCATTAGCCAGGATCCTCCTTTGTAAACTGAGGTCTTGGACTAATAAGATGATCTCTAAGATCTCACTGGGAACAAATATTCTTTAAATCAAGGGCCTAAACACTGCCCTGAGATTCCAGCCACCAAAGTCCCTGCTCCTATAATGCAGAAGGCACCCCCTGGCCCTCCTTCAGCCATGCATCCCCCAACAAAACCAAGAGTCTGAGGACCAAGGAGATGTGCCCACTTGGTGTCACTGCATGACCCTCCACACACATTCTAAAGTCTAGATTCTGGACCAAGCTCTGGTTTTAGGGATTCTGGAATTCTCTGCCTCAATGACCACCTATAGCCTGTTTCCAGGCCTGAGTGGGTCTCTTCACTGGATCCATTCTCCCTGGGGTAGGCCACGCCTCCGCATTGCCCAGGGTTGGTTAAGAGGCAGCTGTTTATAGGAGGCAAGTGTTGGAGCGTGAGAGAGCAGAGCTTAGCCACGTGGCCTGAAGTATCCACACGTGTGCACCTGGAACAGAGCTGGGGGTGAGAAGAGAAGCTGGGTAGGAGCAGGGGCTTGCAGGGCCTGCTCTTTCCACTCTACTTTGTCTGGTACTCGTAGGATGCAGAGAACTCTAGTTTTAAATATGGCCTTTCAGCTTTGAATATTTGTCAAAGTCTGAGGATGGAACATATTTTATTAAGTTTTGCTAGCTTGATTTATTACTTTTAAATATTTATACTGTGGCATGTGGGTCTCTATTTGTTCTTATTTTGACCTTGGACCTGCGAAAGTTAAGGCCATAGGCACGTTTTGTTAGGTTGGTGCCTACGACTGCTTCTTTTAGATTTAACTAACGTTATATAAAAATTGAGGGATTTTGCATGAAAACCGTGATCTATAGCATCCCTTGAAGAAAGAGCTGGCCACTTCAATGCAACATTCTGTACTCAATCATCCTTTGGGATTAAAAAGTGGCAACCCTCTTTTATGGGTTGGCCAAAAAGTTCGTTCATAGTTTTCTGTACGCTAGCTCTAGTAGCGCTTGTCTTTAACTTCGTTTGAAACAATTTTGTTAGTTGTATGGTGACAGCTGTCATATCAGCGTGCATTTAAAAAAAACTTACCAAAATTGGTGAATTTTTGTGTAGCCATTTTAGTATTGAAGATGGAAGAAAAACAGCAACATTTTCAGCATATTATACTTTATTATTTCAAGAAAGGTGAGAACGCAAATGAAATGCAAAAAAAAACCAGATTTGTGCAGTGTGTGGAGAAGGTGCTGTGTCTGATCAAACATGTCAAAAGTGGTTTGCGATGTTTCGTGCTGGAGATTTCTCGCTGGACGATGATCCACAGTCGGGTAGACCAGTTGTAGTTGATAGTAATCAAATCGAGACATTCATTGAGAACAATCAATGTTATACCACGCAGGAGATAGCCGACATACTCAAATATCCAAATCAAGTGTTGAAAATCATTTGCACCAGCTTGGTTATATTCATCGCTTTGGTGTTTGGGTTCCACATAAGTTAAGTGAAAAAAACCTTCTTGATCGTATTTCCACATGCGATTCTCTACTGAAACGTAACAAAAATGTTCTGTTTTTAAAACAAATTGTGACAGGCAATGACAAGTGGATACTGTACAATAATGTGGAATAGAAGAGACGGTGGGGCAAGCGAAATGAACCACCACCAACCACACCAAAGGCTGGTCTTCATCCAAAGAAGGTGATGTTGTGTATATGGTGGGATTGGAAGGGAATCCTCTATTATGAGCTCCTTCCGGAAAAGCAAATGATTAATTCCAACAAGTACTGTTCCCAATTACACCAACTGAAAGCAGCGCTCGACGAAAAGCATCCAGAATTAGTCAACAGAAAACACATCATCTTCCACCAGGATAACACAAGACCGCATGTTTCTTTGATGACCAGGCAAAAACTGTTACAGCTTGGCTGGGAAATTCTGATTCATCCTCCATATTCCCCAGACATTGCACCTTTGGATTTCCATTTATTTCGGTCTTTACAAAATTCCCTTAATGGAAAACATTTCAATTCCCTGGAAGACTGTAAAAGGCACCTGGAACAGTTCTTTGCTCACAAAGATAAAAAGTTTTGGGAAGATGGAATTATGAAGTTGCCTGAAAAATGTCAGAAGGTAGTGGAACAAAAAGGTGAATACGTGGTTCAATAAAATTCTTGGTGAAAATGAAAAATGTGTCTTTTATTTTTAACTTAAAAACCGAAGGAACTTTTTGGCCAATCCAAATAGATGGGGGTTGGGGGACGGGGGGGCAGGATTGTCTGTTTGGCCACCTTCAGTGGTTTCAGGTAAAGCTGCCAGCTAGACCTGTGTAGCCAATGTCCTGTTTTCTGTGCAGCTATTTGACCAGGTTCATACTGCTCCCTTATGTTACCACCTACCTGTCCTGGCAGGCATCTGAGCACAAGACACCTGAGTTGAAGAAACCTTAAGGTATTAGCTGAATCACCTCACCTAAAATTAATCTAACTGAGCTTGTTTTGTGAAAAAATAAGTGTGATTTGATGTGACTGAAGATATAACCCCTGGCCTCACAACTCTCTCACTTAAGACAAGAACATGTTGTAATCACTTGAATTGAGAGAGAAGTCTCTTTAACTCTCCATCTTTCTCCGGTTCAGGGCACACTGGATGAGCAGTTAGTTAAAGAGGTCCTTCCTGACTGTGCTCACAAAAAGAAAATTACCCCCTTAAAAAACTTTGTTGAAAAATAATGAATTCGAACAATGAGAATATCATTTGTATCCTCGTGTTGGAGTCTGTCTTTAAAAGAAGGGCAATGTTGTTTGTGCTTCCATGTGACAATAATATTTTTTCTGGATGTTGAAAACTCTAGGGTGACTCTAATTTCAGTTCAGATCAGAAAGCGCCAAGATATGGTTTATGAAAGCAAAATTAATGATGCCCTCAACATCCCTTCTTGGTTTTTTTCTCCTCATCATGTATTAATCTGCTGGGGATTGTTCTACATGTTAAAATACAAAGTATGAATTGCTGTTAATACGCTGTTGCCAGGTTAAAGTACTAGAGAATGTGAAGATGTCAGAAAACAAATCCCAGAGCGAAATGAAACACTGTTTTCCTTAGCTTACAATTACCATACAAATAGACTCCTTCTGAATTTAAATTACAATGACAAAAAAAAATCCTTTACATTCACTTAAACACACTGACAAGAATGGAAGGGCAGAGGAGCTGCACACTGCAGTTCTGGGGCTAGTATCACCATTTCTACAGTTTCACATGCAAAAACACAATCAGACAACACACTCTCACTTTGAAACTTGGAAAGTATCATGTTGCAAAACATTACGGCAGACATTTCTTGAATTAAAAGCAAAAATCTGTTATCTTCAACCACAGGGAAAAGTTATTATAAACAACGTATGGAAAATCTAACAAGCACGCAGAGAGAGAAGTGGAAAAAAATGACAATTTCTCTAAGTGCAGTTGTAAATGTTTCCAGGATCAAAAGCTTAACTTTAGAAATGCCCGGTCACATCCTACTATCAGTTATCATCTCAGGATGGGAAGGCTATTTGCTAAGCAACAACACATCCAGAGGTGGCTCAGAAATGGCTTTGGTATAGAGCATGAAACACCCATGACTGCACAGGGGAAATGCTATCTTTAAATAGATGCTTGGCAAGGCAAATTCCCATACAAACCCAGGACAGTGGGGAAAGGACGTGTAACAGGGGAGAACCAAATCCGACTACATGTTGGATCTGTTTCTTTTACTTTAACCTTTGCTTCCTGTTGCTTTTGTTCACTAAAAGGTCGCTGTCTATACACAATGGCCTGCCTCAGGGAACACTGCCCCTCTGCCTGAATGTTAAACCAAAGTGCGTTTGTTCAGGGAAACATCCTGGCCCTGTCCACCTGTGAATGGCTGCAATAAAGAAGAAATTAACACATCCCCTTGCCGAGGCTGGCCATTCCAGGGGACAATTGCAAATCTTATGGCCTTTTTACTTTACTTCACTTGCTCATCTCCTCTCCCTCTCTGTGCTATAAAAGAAACTGACATCCAAACCCCAATAAGATGGTTTTTCAAGAGACACTAGTCTGCCATCTTCTTGGTCTGCCAGCTTTCCAAAAAAAGTCATATTCCTTGCCTCAGCACCTCGTCTCCAGATTCACTGGCTTGTCGTGCAGGGAGCAGAGTGAGCTTGGTCTCGGTAACAGATGTACCTGACCACCTCTGCTTCCACACCTTCATGTATAGGTCTCTTCTCTCCTTGACACCTGCACATTTTAAAAATCAAGTTCACATCGTCCCTACTCCCCAGCCTTTTGGTTTGGAAGGTATAATGCATGGCCTCTCGACAGAGAGAGTACAAATTTGGACCCCCTCATTTGTAACCTTTCAGAGTAAGAATTCTGGCAAATTTATTCTCTCACTAATTTATCCAATCATTCATTTATTCATTCAACAAATAATTTACTAAACATCTACTACTTGCCAGTCACTGTTCAAGACAGAATATACAGGGGTCAACAAACAGACAAAAGCCCTGTCTTCATGGAGCCTCCATTCTAGTGGGGAAATAAAGAAGAAGTAAAATAAACAGGTTACAGATCTACTCTGTTAGATGGTGGTAAGTGTTTATGAGAGAAATAAAGCAGGGAGGGGCATAGGAAGAATTGGGAATTGCAGTACTAGATGGGGTGGGCGAGGAAGGCTGCTTCAGAGGGTGGCACTGGAGGAAGGAACTAGTGAGCCAGTCATGCGGGGGATCAAGGGGAAAAGCATTCCAGGCATCAGGACCAGAGGGGGCCACAGACCCAGGGCGAGAGTGTGCCCAAGTGCACAGGTGACACAGCAGTGAGGAGTGGGGCGTGGGGGGCCAGAGAGGGGAACCCATCAGAACCGTCCTTAGAGGCCAAGGGAAAACTCGTGCTTTGACCTAGTAAGACCGAAATTTTTTGAGCATCTGTGGTACAGTGAACGTTAATTACAGCACATGCCTCTGACCGTTCAATAAGACATGGGCACGGTGTCTGGCTCACCTCATCTCAAAACCTGTCGGAAGGGAGTTAGTTGCTTCACTGCCATAAGATCCAACCACAAGAATGGCCATTCCCGCTCAAACAGGAGCTCCCTGAGGGCTAAGGTGGCCGGCTAACCCTGCCTGCCGCCAGAGGAGGGCGCTGCCCATCGAAAGCACCAGGAGTCTTTGTCAATTCTGAGAGCTCTCCTGGTTGGGGACAGGACTCTGGGAACCTCTACTAAGGGTGATGACTCTGCTAAAGGTCCAGGTTTCACAGTGTGATTTCCTTCCTGAGTTGGAGGAGACAGGTCAGGTGATGACAGTCTGTCTGTACTAGGGCATGTCTGATTTGTGGTTAAAACAGATCCGTGGCTCTACATTTACTTTTTTAAAAAACTTTTACTGAAGTATAGTTGATTTACAATGTTGTGTTAATTTCTGCTGTACAGCAAATGGATTCAGTTATACATATATATATATTCTTTTTGATATTCTTTTCCATTAT
This sequence comes from Pseudorca crassidens, assembly GCF_039906515.1. Classification (NCBI taxonomy): domain Eukaryota; kingdom Metazoa; phylum Chordata; class Mammalia; order Artiodactyla; family Delphinidae; genus Pseudorca; species Pseudorca crassidens. The sequence continues at coordinate 69,345,998 of NC_090304.1, read as the reverse complement.
GGCTTATCACAGGATATTGACTATAGTTTCCTGTGCTATACAGTAGGACCTCGTTGTTCATCCATCCTATATATAATAGTTTGCATCTGCTAATCCCAAACCCCCAATTCATCCCTCCCCCACCGCCTCCCCCTTGACAACCACAAGTCTGTTCTCTGAGTCTCTTTCTGTTTCAGCTCTACATTTAGTTTTGAAAGGATACCAGCTTCTCCTCACCAACATCCTTTTAGAAATGTATTCACTTTAATGTTTAGCTGAGAACTGTATACCCCCAAACAGAACCATCTGAGATTCTTCTTTCCACAAGAGGCCTGACGCCAGGGTTCAGGCATGCTCCTCCAGTGCATGGAAGTATTGGTTTACAGTCATTCTTGTCTTGACAAAGAACCCAGGATGCAGGGGAAATTAAAGCTATTTATGGGTAAGGAGCCATTTGTTCAGTAGGGATCAATAAAAATGACATGAAGTACTGCAAAAATTGTAACAAAAGTCTGAAGACCCTGCCTATCTTAAGGGATGACGTGTTATTCCTTTTGCACTCCCAGGGCCTAGCACAGCACCTGACACGGAGAAGGTTTTCCATATGTGTTTGCTGAATCAATTAATTCATAATTATTACATAAGTCAAGGCACAATAATATCAACTCATGGAAGGCCAGAAAATACGGAGTTTAGTTAACGATGAATTTATGATACAGACCAAACCCACAGGTACACAACACGCTGCTTCCAATATTTTGTTTCTAATGAGGTTTATAGACATCTGGCCGTATTTTTATCACAACCCCTTTCTTTATTTTAACTCTCAGTACAATGGTTGGCCTTCCTCAGAAATAAAGGATCTAAGTAAGATTGCTTAGTAACCGAGATTTGTCTGCCGCTTTTGATTCTCAGGTATAAAATTCTAATTCTAGAGAACTTTTCCATAGGTGGCCTAGGTAGACTTTCATCTTGCAAACCAGTTTATTCTAAACCTATCATAGATAAAATGTGTGAGAGTTTTAATACCGTGAAGCATCATATAAATTACAATTATGATTGCAATTATTATTATATCTATTAGCAAAGACCAACTCCCATTTTCCTCCTGTTTATAAAAGTAAAAGGCATTTCCCAAATAATGACCTGCTTTCCCCGCTCCACATGTCAAATCATATTAAAATCCAACATATTAGAAGGACAGCATCACAGAGGTAGAAGGTCACTGTGACATTGTTTTAACCATGCCCGCACTTTTAACCATTTCAGTTAATGTTAAGACCTGCCACAAAATTGATGCTGCAATTCCCAAAGCACTTTGATAACCTAGGATTAACTGAAAAAAAAGACTAAGGACCACTTAATTTTCTTTTGTGAATACTTAGGAAATTTCCAGGACTGTGTACGTTCTGATGACTTGTAGACTGTGTCAATATAAACTTTCTTTCAATTCCTCAGAGGCAACTGAATCCAGAGATGACATTTTGAAAACAGTTCAAATGTCAAATGGAAGTTTAAACAAAAGCAATTAGGCAGGAGAATTTCAGCCATGGTTGGACTTCAGAAAGGTGTAAGCACTCTTTGCTACAAAAGGAGTTCAGAAATCCCTGAGCAATGTTAATAAATGATACGTATTATCCAAAGTATGTATTTCCTTCCCCCCTCCCTCCCTCCCTCCCTCCCTTCCTTCCTTCCATGTTTCCTTAGAGCATCTGCTGTGTGTAAAGCACTGTTATTGGAATGGAAAACAACTCCCTATTTCCCACTGTACCCTGGTGCCTACTTCAGTGTCTGGCACACAGTAAGGGCTCAATAAACAACACTGAATGTTGAATAAATGAACAAGTAAACAAATGATAAGTAAGAAACACGCCTTTCTACTCTGAAGACTCTTGTTTTCTTATAATACAAATGCCAGCACATTTCTTATACTATGAACAGCCTAAAAAAAACAACAGAACATTTACTTGGCTTTACTTGCCTTTGCCACAGATAGCTTGGAAGTTGGAAACCAGAAAACCGTACCAGAAGAAAACTAGAAATCACCTCAGAGATTAGCTAATAGGAATCCAAGTAGACAGTGAAAAATGAAGTTGCATAATTGTAGGGAAAGCCTAGTAACTATGGCCTATGTCAAAAAAAAAAAAAAAGAAGAAGAAGAAGAAAATCATCCAGAATACTGTGATATACAAAGGTACTTATATTTTTTTAAAAAAGTATAGAATGGTTTCCTTTAGGACAAGAGGACATCAAGCAAGAACAATGCTTTGAAGGCACACGAACAGTTTGAAGGGACAGAAATTACTGGAATAAAAACGTTCTCCCTCAGTCAACAGGGAAAGCTTCAGAGCTCATAAGGTTTATGTGACAGGAGTTTCATGAAAAGAAACCTCCCTCACCATCTTACCACCTATGATTAATTTTGAAAATAAAGTGGGCTTTGAAAATAATTTGTTTCCTACAATTTTCTTTTACTGGAAATGGACCAGAATTGTACCGTCCCACATGGTGTTCATACAGAGGCAGCCTCTTCATCAAAGCAGTCAGTCCAGGAGAGGAGCAAAACCAGCCCTGTGATCACTGAAATTAACGCCACAAAGCCTGGTTACTGATGCTGTGCACTTTTACTCTGTGGGAGGGGTCTTCAAAGTCACCCTTCAGAGCCTGGTGATTCTCAACCTACTTACTATTCGAATCCCTTATTTATACGATGTCTCAGCAGATGAGAAGCATCAAATTAGAAGACAGAGCCCTGGGAGAGAGAGGCACGCTGATAATAGAAGCCAGTGCTGTCAAGCTGAGCTTAAGTGAGGAAACCCAAACAGTAGTACATTTGATGGCCCCAGACAACCATTAAGATTCCAGAGGGAAATCCTGTATCCATGACAGACTACGTAATTTGCAGGGCCCAGTGCAAAATGAAAGCACCAAGCCTCGTGTTCAAAAATTATTAAGCATTTCCAGATAGTGCCGGCAGAGCATTAAACCATATAAGTGGCCCTTCTGAACATGGGCCCTAGGTAACTGTCTGGGTTGTAGGCCCATGAAACCAGAACTGCTGGTATCGTCATGTTCAGCATACTATGCTTGCTGAGTTGAAAGACACATTTAATACACTTTAGAAAGTGATCCAGAAACACAGGTGTTTATTGTAGTTTTGGCACTTAAAGGTTTTTTTTTTTTTAATTGAAGTATAGTTAACTTATAATGTGTTAGTTTCAGGTGTACAGCAAAGTAATTCAGTTATATATATATATATATATATATATTCTTTTTGAGATTCTTTTCCATGATAGGTTATTATAAGAAATTGAGTATAGTTTCCTGTGCCCAGTAGGTCCTTGTTGTTTACCTATTTTATATATAGTAGTGTGTATATGTTAATCCCAAACTCCTAATCTATCTCCCCTGCCCTGCCCCATCGCTATCCCCTTTGGTAACCATAAGGTTGTTTTCCATGTCTGTGAGTCTATTTCTGTTTTGTAGATAAGTTAAAGGGTTAAACTTCAGTTACGTGGGAAAACCATTTATGTGTAATTCCTCTATCTTGGGAGGTACTAGATATGACTAAAATTCCAACATGTAACTTCAATAACAAGCTCCAGATTCAGCCTCAAACACGGGTTTTCCCTTTGTTATAAAGTGGTTTTTTGTCTTGCAAAAACAGCCTGTTTGTTTTTTTAGGGCTGAGAAGTTTCCTATATCTTTGTGTTCCTCCCACACCTATGTACAGAGTCCCAAACCCACAAAGGCGTATTAAATCAGAGAGTAATGAAAACACAAAATAACTTAAGCCATCTACTAATTATGATAACCCAGTAAAGTACTGATAGAGATCTATCGAAACCATCTCTGGTATTTCTAAACATATAAATATAAATCCACCAGGTATATTTGATTAACTATAAAAGTGAGACTTTGGAGACTGATTATCAAAGCCCACTTTACATTGAAAACCATTTCATTGGACACTAAAAACACTTAAATACAAAATTATAGAAATACGTCTAAATCTAGTTTCATAATAAACCATTTTAATAAATAACCCTATTTCCCGTGCATGAACATCATTTCTTCAGAGAAAAGCATTTCTCACTGTGACAGAAAACAATTTAACTAAGTAAAAAAATGAACAATTTAGTATGTACATTGCCAAGATAAAGTATGTCTTTACGAAATAGGAAATTTTACAGAGAAGAGAAATTAACTTAAGTGGTAGGAGGTAAAATTGGATTTGCCTTCCTTAACTGAAGTATCTGTAATGGCAACATATTTAAAAACGGTGCACTGGCAAAGGCTCAGCACTTTCTACCTGTAATAGTAAGTTTCTAAAGTGATGGATTTATTTTACATCTCCTCACTCATGATCTCAGATGTTTCCCTTCCGAAAATAGCCTATAAATATTATAACATTTATTACTGCCGGGAAAATGTCCCGTATAAGCCCTTAATATTATTTACTTAATCTATTCATTTTAAAGCTATGTGACAGCAGCAATGAATGACAGCTGATGCTGAAATAATTCTGCACTATGAGATCTGAAAGAGTAGGGTTCTTGTTTTATCATCCTTGGACCCTCTGTGCCTAGCACAGTATACCGGCGTACAGTAAGCACTCGTAAAAAGATGAACATTTAGTATATATCTGATACCTTCAAGGCTATTTAATCAGACTGATTCTTCGTCAATTTTCAAGAAAGTATTCTTTATAAAGCACATTTTGATGAAAGTCAAGAATGTTGGATGCATTTAATAATAACTATGATAGCTAACATTTGTTGAGCACTTCATATGTACAAGGCTTAGCTAAGTGCTTTATAAAATACATTGATCTGTTAAATCTTAGCAACAACTGAGTTAGTATCCCCATTTTCCTGATGGACAACGTGATCCATAAGAGGTTAAGAAACTTGTCTATCACCATAAGGTTAACATGTGAACGAGATGGGGCGCCAATCCAGGAAGAATCCATGCTTCTCACGGGTGTACTTGGCGAATTTCACAGGGTGAAACTCAGAGAAAACAGGTGGTTATCATGCACATCTTGTTCAAAAGATTAAGGATAAATGGGGTTGTCTAAAACAGGATAATTTGCTTTTAACAGAATTGTTGGCATATTTTCCTATGGAACACTACAGATAAAATTTAAACCAGCAAATATCCATCTAAGAACTAGTAATAAAGAGAGACAGGGCTTAATCCAAGCACACGCTGGAGACCACAGATACTTTAGGTCATGACTCACAGAATTTCACAAATAAAAGATGAAAAGTGATGGTCAACATTCAAGCTAATGTAGATGAAAAATCCCAGCAATGATGTGACTTATAAAGACAAACGCCTTTCACTGATTTCTCCCTTAATTACTAAACCTAAAGGCTCCTTTTAGGCTTTAACCTTTGTGCGCAACTGACGCTAGAGAACAGTTCTTCTTTCTCGAGCCTCTCTCCTGACTTGGTTTCCACAGCAACAGTCTTTTATGGTCCTTTCATTTACGAAAGAGACACCTATACCAGACTTTAATGGGAAAAAGTACGTATTATTACTGCAGGGTACGTCAGAGAATCTAAGGGCAAAGAGTACAGCTGAGTGTCACTAACACCTGGACCAGCCATTGGAAAGCCTTCAGGGTCAAGCCTATCAGAGCCTGTCTGTCTCTCCCTCAGCTGCTTCATGCCCACAGCCTCTGTCTTAGTCCATTTGGACGGCTCTAACAAAATATCATCAGCTCACTGTTTTAGAAACAACAGAGATTTATTTCTCACAGTTCTGGATGATGGAAGTCCAAGATCAAGATGTGGTAGATTCGGGGTCTGGTGAAGTCCCACTTACTGCATCTTCTAGCTGCATCCTCACATGGCAAAAGGGGAGAGGGATCTCCCTGAAGTTTCTCTTATATGACACTAATCCTATTCATAAGGGGTCCACCATCATGAAGTAATTACTACCCAAAGGCCCCACCTTCAACTACTTCAAATTGTTTCAGCATATGAATTTTAGGGAGACACAAATATTCAACCACAGTTGTCAGGTTTACAACTCTTCAATTCTACCCCCACTAGAGATTATCTCTGAATCCCAGCAATAAATTCCTGGGAGAGAGAATCTTGGTCCCAGTGTCAAGGAGGGAAGGATTGGGGGTCAGTACTCAGAGAAAAAGGGATGATGTTGTGGGCTACACAGATATCTCTAACATTATTTATAACAAGGTATCTTCTCTGTGAGATTTCAAGCCTGATGTTCCTTTTCACTACACCCCGAAGACTGTCTTCACCTCTTGTGTTCAGCCCTTCTCAGAGTTACCAAGTTCCAGTTAACTGTATTTCTATTCTGTCTCTCCTATCAGTCCCCTTCTTTTCTTCCCTTCAATGTCACTGTCACCTAAAGACTCAAAGACTTAATCAGACAATATGGATGCCAAATTAGCTAAAATAAACTCCACACATATGAAGACAATATCACTTTACATTTACTGAGAATTTACTACACGCTAAATGCTTATTAAAGTATTTTACATATACTAACTCATCTAATCTTGGTGGTGAGCCAATTCATTAGTTAATGAACTTATCCCCATTTTCACAGTGGAGTAAACTGACGCTCAGAGAGGTTAAGTAATGTGCCCAACATCACACAGCTAAGAAGTGGTAGAGTTGGGATTCAAATGCAAAGACATCTGATTTCAGTGTCCAATCTCTTGGACACTACTCCTTGTGACTTCTTTCCTGCCAGTGTTATTATGAAGCCCAACCATGATACTGAATGGCAAAGTGCTAAACAGACATTTGTCCTTGTGCTATTAAGTCACGAGACTACTATCAGTAACTCACCCCAGGTTGGTTTTGTAATTTTATTGTTATATTTCCATATGCTTTCCTAGAATAATCTACCTCAACGTGAATAAAATTTATGGATTTTTAAAACACTTGTTCATTTTTATAAGAATGTTGAGAAACTAGGAACAAAGTCATTTAAAAATGACAGCAAATACCAAGGCCAGACTATAAAGTAGCAACAATACTAAAACTGGACTTTGGGTTCTCAAGGTCAATGGTGAAACTACACTTCATCCTGTATTTACTATTCAGGTAGAAACTTCCAGTGCTTTGAAAGAAAAGTGCTTCCAGAGAATCCACTTTAAATGACTGAAAAGTGACAAAATAAATGAGACTCTGATGAGATTCTGATTTATGAAGCACACCAATGACACTCAATAGTAACTTCCACATGGCCTTGTGAGTTACATAAAAATACTCCCACGGGCTTCCCTGGTGGCGCAGTGGTTGAGAGTCCACCTGCCGATGCAGGGCACACAGGTTCGTGCCCCGGTCCGGGAGGATCCCACATGCCGCGGAGTTGCTGGGCCCGTGAGCCATGGCCGCTGAGCCTGCGCGTCCGGAGCCTGTGCTCCGCAACGGGAGAGGCCACAACAGTGAGAGGCCGCATACCGCAAAAAAAAAAAGAAAATACTCCCACAATTGGCCCTGTAGGGCATGAGAGCACCACCCACGGATGATCTTTCAGGAGTCCTGAAATGATTATAGCAGCTCAATGCCACACAAATCACTCAGCAAATCCCCTATCCCTTTTATTTATTTATTTTTAAAATTTTCATTGTAGTATAGTTGCTTTACAATATTGTGTTAGTTTTTACTGTATAGCAAAGTGAATCAGGTACACATATACATATATCCCCTCGTTTTTGGATTTCCTTCCCATTTAGGTCACCACAGAGCATTGAGTAGAGTTCCCTGAGCTATACAGTAGGTTCTCTCATTAGTTATCTATTTTATACGTAGTATCAATAGTGTATATACGCTCCCTTTTAGAACTCCCCAAATTATTAAACTTAACCAGATCATAAGTACTGCAAAACAAACAAAAACGATCTATCTAACTAAAGCCTGGATTGACTAATGCAAAAACTGCTAAAATTCTTAGGTTCCATCCTAAGCGACATCATATGATGTTTGTCTTTCTCTGTCTGGCTTACTTCCCTTAGTATGATAATCTCTAGGTCCATCCGTGTAACACCTATATACGGAATCTAAAAAAAAAATGATACGAATGAATTTATATACAAAACAGAAATAGACCCACAGACACAGAAAACAAACTTACGGTTACCAGAGGCAAAGGCGAGGGAGGGATAAATGAGGAGTTTGGGATTAACAGATACACACTACTATATATAAAATAGATAAACAACAAGGACCTACTGTAGAGCACGGGGACCTCTACTCAGTATTTTGTAATAACCAAGAAGGGAAAAGAATCTGAAAACGTATATATATATGTATGTATAACTGAATCACTTTGCTGTACACCTGAAACTAACACAACATTGTAAATCAAGTATACTTCAATAGGAAAAAAATCTGAACAATATATTAAAAAAAAAAAAAAACTGGAAAAAAAAACCCTGCTAAATTCTTAACATTTGGTGTAGTAAGAAGAGCACCATATACTATGAGTCCTTGCTTATAGCAACCACCTTTACTCCCTCAGGAGAACTCAAGCTTCCCACCTGTACCCTTGGACTGCCCCTTGCATAGTTTCCAGGGCCTGCCGTAAAGAAGTACCACAAACTTGGTGGCTGAACACAACAGAAACTTCTTCTCATACAGTTCTGGAGGCTAGAGGGAGAAAATCAGGGTGTCAGCTGGGCCATGCTCCCTCTGAAGGGAGCCAGTCCTTTCCTGGCTTCTGATGGATGCCGGCAATCCTTGGCATTCCTTGGCCCGTGGCAGCATACCTTCAATCTCTGCCTCTACCTCCAGCTTCCCATGGCCATTTTCCCTCTGTGTCTGTGTCTCTGTGTCCAGCAGTCCTTCAATTAGGGTCCATCCTAATGCAACAGGACCTCATTTTAACTTGATTACATTTACAAAGACCTTATTTCCAAATAGGGTCACATTCATGGGTACAGGGGGATTAGGACATCAACATGTCTTTTGGAGGGACCCAATTCAACCTCTAAATACCTGCAAAACAAAGAGTGTGTACAATCATCGAAAGGAATTCCCTGAGCACCAGAGTCCTCAGATCATTAATGCATTCATTGAGTTGCTCATGTTTTCACTTTCAATGGCATATGTCTTTAGCATTGGAGACCATTAATCAGAGCAACCCTAGTTCTGTATGACCAGCTGGTTGACCTTGGGCAGGTCACCAAAGTGCCCAGAGGCCCAGTTTCTTCCCAGGACTGTGGTAAGAGCTAAATTAGATAATATGTGAAAACACAGGTCTGGCTTGGGCACAGAGCAGACCTGCACTCTGGCTTCCCTGGCTTAAGGTTCCTCTTCCCACCTTTCCATCACCCCGGGAGGGAGGGGGCACACATCAGGGAGTATCCAGGAGTCCCCCTAACAATGTCGGGGAAGAATGAAGAGAGGTGGGCAGTGGTTTCAATTAAAATTCACTGTTTCTCTCAGAACAGAAGAAAGTAATAAACCAATGCAGTAAATTACTGCTGTGGAATTAATGCCCAGATAAAAGAAATAAAAGGGAAATTTACGACCTTAATCAATCTCTTTTTTCATATATACATATAACTCCATCATCTGCTTTATTTACGTGACTCTATCACCCTCCCAAATAATTCCCAGTAATTTCCAGCAGCAGCTACGCCTGCAGCTGAGCCCCAGGAGCAGGCTGGGTATCTACCGGAGATCTAGGAACACCGCCCCTCCTTCCCACCCCTCCTCAGTGGGCTAGAGGACATGGAAGAGCATGGAGGCCCGAGCAATACCACCAGCCACACAGAATAAGCAGCGTCCATCGCCTCGGGGAGGCGCCTCTGAGCCACCTGCATGTGCAGGGGCAGTTTCCAGCCAGGCATCTCTTCGCTCCAGCTCGTGTCTGTTCAGTCTTCCCTCTCTTTTACTGAAGTTCCTCAAACCTGCCTGGAATTCATTTTTTTTTTTTTTTTTTTTTTTTGCGGTACGCAGGCCTCTCACTGTTGTGGCCTCTCCGGTTGCGGAGCACAGGCTCCGGACGCGCAGGCTCAGCGGCCACGGCTCACGGGTACAGCCGCTCCGCGGCATGTGGGATCCTCCCGGACCGGGGCACGAACCTGCATATCCTGCATCGGCAGGCGGACTCCCAACCACTGCGCCACCAGGGAAGCCCTGGAATTCAATTTTATAAAAGTCAAGACCTGAAACTCTTTTTTTCCAAGTAACAGTCATATTAACTCAAAGATCCGAATCTGTCTCTCATGAAGGCTGTTGCCTAATTAGCAGAGCTGTCCATCGAAACGTGACTCAATGTGGGGGTCAAAGTTTTCTTTCCTATGACTGATGGTGGCACCAGTTAGCAAAGTCTTCACAACCCATGGTGTATCCAAGGACCGTGATCTGAGACACTGGTCTAAGTCCCCACAAATCTACCAGTTCCCTGAGGCTTGTATATGAACACTGCGTACGTACAAGGGATGCCAAAGACCTCAGAGAGCCTTAATCTAGATACAGGACTGCAGACTCCCCAACTGAGGGCAAAAGGATTTTTTTTTTTTTCACTCTCTTTCATTCCAGGGAAGTAACAATCCTCATATTTATCTGTCAGAAGGCTGACATTAAGCAGGAACAGGATTTGGAGCTACTTAAGTATTTCAAGGGAATAAACTCTGGGACCCTCAAAATAACCCCTTGATGCTGTTTTCTGAAGAATGCTGTGCAAAACCGACTTTGGTGAGAATTCTGTCCAAACACTCAGAGTTGAGAAAACAATAACTTCCTCCACTTTCATTCTGCTGGAAGTTTTGTTATTGTTTTGTTCTTTTTTTGCTAATGGATTTGATTTCAAATATTCATAAAGCCTTTAAAATACAAAGAACCTGGAGTGAGAGGGAAGTGAGAGGCAGCTTTGGATTTCTTCCTTTTTTATTTTATATCATTTTATTATTGTTAATAATATATATTTGCATCTGTTTCTATATATAGATATATGCACACAAGCACTTTTTGAAAATGTTAACAATACCACCACACCTCCCTAATTAGTTACTCATTTTGTAGGGTGTTTTGTTAAGGGCAAGTGAAATAGAGTCTTAGAAAATATTCCACATTAGTTCAGTGGTTTTCAACCGGGGCATTTTTTACCCCAGGGGATGCTTGACAATGTCTGGAGGTATTTTGGCTGTCACAACTAGGGGAAGGGGCACTACTGGCATCTCGTAGAAGCCCAGAAATGTTGCTAAACATCGTATAATGCCTAGCACAGCTCCCAAAACAAAGACTGATCCAGTCCAAAATGTCGAAAGTATTGAAGTTGAGAAACTCTGAAATCAGTACTTACATTCACAAGAGCATTCAAAAAAAAAAAATCAAGGCACAGGAAGGCAGAACCTCAGTCCACTCTAGGTGAAAGCACGCTCTCCTCTGCAATGTCCCCCTCTGCACCCTCAGAACCCCGCCACCCCCAGTTCACACTTATGAGTTGATCAGATGGGGAAAGGCACAATCTCCCCAGTGACACAATGACAGTGCAGAAAAGTTCCCTTTGTCCTTGTTCATGTGAAGCACATTCACAGGGATGCAAAGGTCACTGCTGAATTTAAATAACCTCCTGTGATAAATCTGCATGAGGCCGATTTGTTCTACTGGACTCGTTGGATTAAATGAACACAATTTAATGTTCTATAGGACAAGGCCTCCTTTCATGGCTGAAAGAAGGAGCAAGGGTGATTTACAGTTTCATACGTACTTATTCGCTACATTATCTGCTTTGTGCCTGGACTTATGAATAACAACTCATCATCCCGCGGTCATTTCTACCCATTCAGGAGAATTTAGCTTTCCATTAGGAAGGAACAAAGAACAAGAGACTGTAACAAGAGATTTCTGCAATGTTCACTTGAAAGAAAAATCATCAATATTTGTCCCCTTGTCCTTCACCTTGTGTGTTTTCTTCTTTGTAATCTCTGATGTTATAACATAAAGCCAGGTCTCCTTCTGTTTTCCAGGAAAAGGTAGTTTGTTAAGCAGATTATCCCCAAACAGAGCTGGGCATCAACAGAAGGCTTAGCTTACTTATGATACCAGATTATTTTTAAGCACCACTCTCTTATGAGCCATTGCTCTTTTTATAATGATAAACTAATATCAAATGTTTGTTGATTCATTAAAGTATTTCGGAATTCCATTTAGCAACAGTTTCTGTTTAATGTTATATATTTGGAAACAAGAGAAGTGTATCCAAACATTAATATAACCCAGAATTTTTATTAACCACAAGTCTTAGGTATCACAATGTTTCTGCTCATGGACCATTAAAGAGACAGGATTTTCATTTTTCTCTACTTCATAAAACAGAACGTATAAGCAAGGGTATGAGAGTTGATTCTGGGGGTGAGTACAGAGAGCACTTTGCATTCATGGTCAAATTTCAAAACCCCAGCACTGTAAGTCAAGAGTATACACCTGAAACTAACACAACGTTGTAAATCAACTACACTCCAGTAAAATTTAAAATAAAAGAGTGTACGGATAAATTACAAACTTGGCTACCTTGTCCTCAGGTCATCGCTCAGCACTGTGTTACCTCCTTCTTTCGTTTCTCTTTGGATACTGAAGTCTAGAGTCTTGCTAACCTAGTTTTCAGGGGAGCAATGTCAGCATCACATAGGAACTTGTTAGAAATGCAAATGATTGAGCTCCATCCCAGGAATCCTTAGTCTAACAAGCCTGCCAGTCAATCATCATCATGCTGAAATGTGGTCTAGATTTTTCTCTCTCTGTTACTCCTCCAGGTAACACTTACCGGCTTCGTCTTATACCATACACTGAAAGGCAAGCTGGTATTATTTATTTATTTGTTTGTTTGTTTGTTTATTTTTGGCCACGCAATGCAGCAGGCTGGATCTTAGTTCCCCAACCAGGGATCGAACCCATGCATGCCCCCTGCAGTGGAACCAGAAAGCATGGAGTCAACCAGTGGACCGCCAGGGAAGTCCCAAGCTGCTATTATTTAGAGTTGGTTAAAGAACTAATAACATCCAATATTATAATAAGTTATCCCTCCTCTTTGTATAGGGAAAAATGTCTAAGCCCAAGGGAATCAATCGTTAAGGTTAGCCTTTGAGGTATTCCTACAGCACACATGCTTTTGAAGAGGTCCACTTTCTGTCAGCTCGCCTGAGAAGAGGAGAGGGCAGCAAGTCTTCCTACACATAAGTATGCTTTGGTCAGGTTAATCCCAAGAGGCTCACACAAAGCGAAAGCAAGCTGAGCTTCACCTCCGCTCAAATTTAGGTGGCAATGCCAGCGGCCAGAGCATGGACCAAAGGGAGACCTCCCAACTGAAGGAAGGAATTTAGAAAGCCCATGCCCTGGCTAGTCAACCATTAAAAGGTCTGGATTAAATAAGGCTCACTTCCAGAAACACAGGCTCTCAATACAGCATTCCCTAATCCTGGATCTATGTTTAACAGAGGCAAAGGAAAGAATAAAGGGATCTACCTTAGGTATGTTTTTTCCCTCTAAAAAGTTATTTTTTTAGGCCTCTCAGAAGGAAGATATAAGACCCAAGGCTTTTAAAAATCTAAATATCATCAAACAAGAATAAAAGAGATGTGAATAGTTGCTACTTCTAATGTCTTCCAACACTCCAGACATTTATGAGTCTTTTAAAATTCCTTTTCTAATGATATAAAGGCCTCTCCAACTAGCTCAAGTAGCAACGGATGGGTTTTCAAGGTCAGCTTAACTTGTTCATAGTCCCTGGGTAATTTTCTCGCTTCTCTCTTTGCAGACTGACCCATTCTTCAGGGCCCATTTCAGGGGTCTGCAAAGTCCTCACACCATCCTCTCCTACTCCAGCTGGCACTGAACTCTGCCCCACCCAGACATGTTATCCTGTTCACAGCTCATATTCCACAGAGTTTGACCATTTATTTTTTATAAACTGCCTTACATTTTTGCTAAAGTGCACAGTATGTGTGATGGTCCTATTTTTCCCATGACAATAAATTCCCTGAATGCAGTAATGTCTTATACTTCTGTTCTATCACCCATCCCACCAATACCTGGAGTCTAGAACAGCAGTGGCACACAGTAGTGCACAATACACTTTATAAAACCCTGTGGAAGGTTCCAGTGCTACACACTGATTAGGAAGGAAAGACATCACCGCCTTTCAAGTATGTCTCGTTTGCAGCAACATGGCTATACCTAGAGATTACCATACTAAGTGAAATAAGTCAGAGAAAGACAAATATCATATATCACTTATATGTGGAATCTTAAAAAAATGATACAAATGAACTTATTTACAGAACAGAAACAGACGCATAAACATAGAAAACAAACTTATGGTTACGAAAGGGGAAAGGGGGGATAAATTAGGAGTTTGAGATTAACAGATACACATTACTATACATAAAACAGATAAACAACAGGGTCCTACTGTATAGCACAGGGAACTATATTCAATATCTTGTAATAACTTATGACGGAAAAGAATTTGAAAAAGAATATATGTGTGTGTGTTTGTGTGTGTGTGTGTGTGTGTGTGTAACTGAATCACTTTGCTGTACACCTGAAACCAAGACAACATTTTAAATCAACTGTACTTCAAAAAAAAGACAGTGGGGTTCGGGAGAAGTATGCTTGCAACTCATGCAAACTTGACTCTAGTGGGGAAAACAGGATGATTAATAATAATAAAAACAACAGGGGCTTCCCTGGTGGCGCAGTGGTTGGGAGTCTGCCTGCCAATGCAGGGACACGGGTTCGAGCCCTGGTCCGGGAAGATCCCACATGCCGTGGAGCAACTAGGCCCGTGAGCCACAACTACTGAGCCTGCACGTCTGGAGCCTGTGCTCCGCAACAAGAGAGGCCACGATAGTGAGAGGCCTGCGCACCAAGATGAAGAGTGGCCCCCGCTTGCCACAACTAGAGAAAGCCCTCGCACAGAAATGAAGACCCAACACAGCAAAAATAAATAAATAAATAAATAAATAAATAAGCCAAGCATTTGAAGCCCTTATTAAAAAAATAATAATAATAAAAACAACAATATTTATCGAGTGCTCCACTAAATGCTGGCATGCTGGCACTATGCCAAATGGTTCCCATACTGGAGACAGGGCTACAATAAACATTCTGAAATCCTAGAGGAACTTCCCACACCTGTTCCCCAATTCAGCCTGGATGTCCACTCAGCAGCCAGCTTGGATTCCTTTACAAGTGCTGGAAGGAAGCATTTAAGTCCCTGCTCACCCAGAGGGACAGGTGAGCACCAGCCTGCTGGGTGTCTCCTGCTCAGAACACGTGGGTAGGACTCCCGTTACTGAGTAGCTAAGGCAGGCGCATGCAGGAAGCTGCCTTTGATTAAAATCACCTGTTCTGCCTGGAATTAATCAAGCGTTCTCTGTACAGGCCAGAAAGGACCTCAGAGCATTACAGCTTTTGTTTTCCTTCTTAAGCCACTGGAATTACCAAAGAAAGTCCACAGACTACTGACTCTAAGTGATTTTAGGTCTGGTAGGAAAAAAGAAAACAGTCCTTTAGGTAGAGAACAGAGTGTTCATTAAAGAAATCTCTCTCCCTTTCTGGGTCCCGGACATCTGTTATCTGCTGCAAGCTGTGGACCCTAAGTATTGACATTATTCGAGTTCGCATTAATCATGTTAATCTTTATTTATTATGTAGCACATTGCCAAAGCAAAATGGAACTCTATAAATTTCAGCTCTACCGCAGAGGAAGGAATGAAAGGTCAGTTTACCAGAGTCCACAACCAGTTGAAAAAATCTAAAGCATAAATATTACCTAAATATACCAGTTAGGTACACCTCCCCCTTCATTCCTGAAAAATGTTACATTAACATAACTATTGCAGACAAAGGACTTTAGAGAGACAGGAAGTATGCCAAAAATTAAACCATCTTTTTGGAGAGCTTGTTGAATCGGATGGAAATTGCTCCATAGGCAGCATTATATTTAGAGCAACAATCTTAACAAGGGTTACACCAGGCTCATGGTTCTGCGAATCTCAATAGAAATAAGAAGAGTAATAACATGATTCTTCTAGAACTTTGTACTTCACCAATGGCCTTCAAACACATCGTGAATTCTGACTTCTTGAGCAACTCGTATGAAGTAAGCAAGGTCATTTTCATTTTCTAGATAAGAATCTGAGGAGATTAACTGATGTGCCTGTAATCAGAGTTACAGCAATCAGGATGGGGTATCAACTTTCTTTGCAGTTTCACTGTGCCAGGCACCGTGGTAAGCATTTTACATGAGGACCGCTTTATGCCTTGCAACTATCCTTTCTCACTAAAAACCGAAGTTCAGAGAGGTTCAGTAACCTGCCCAAGCTCACAGAGCCCGGAGTGTCTGATTTAGTCTATGTTTTCCCTGCTGTGGTTGATGGTGTTTCCCAGTTAGAAGTGCAGAGCAAGGGTTTGAAAACCAGGACTTCTAATCCCAAATGCTACCCTCCTCCATGAAACACTCCCTAACTACCACTCTTGCCCACCCCATATTGAGTGAAACTCCTCTAACATAGTCGATTATTGCAAACCTTCACTCTACTTTCACTCTGTCATAAATATTTGTCAGTTTAGTAATTTCACGTACATTGGGTCCCTGATAGGCTTGGGCCATCTCTTAAGTCTATAACTCTCTCTATAAGATCCTGTTTGGAAACTAGTAGGCACAATAAATGCTTGGTGAATGACTAAATGGATAAACAAAACCCAGTGTTTTCTTATCGTGTGTCTGAGAATTACAAAGTGTGCTATATGTTCCTTTTAGACTATTAGAAAAGTTGGTCTAAAATGTCATTCCTGGCACAAATCCTTTTTAAAAATCTACAGCTAGGATGGAGAAATTATAAATATGATTAAGGCTGTTATGTAATACAGTCCAAATTTCGATAATACAGGAATTTCTGAAAATCCATGGGCAAACTTTTCAAAGCTTGATAAAAGACAGCTTTAGTTACATGAGTCTCCATGTTCTTCTCTCCAAATACTGCGTGGTCTATGGTCTTCACTTCCAGTCCAAATTCTTCCCTGTGACATTTATTCTTTCTTTAATTTCAGCCATGAGTGGAGGAAGAGACCAGTTGACATTGCCCTTGTGCAGTGTCTTTTATAAAAGAGGGTGCTGGGTTCACTCTTACTGGCTCAAGTGCCAATGGAATCAAGAGGGAGGATTCGGAATATGACGGGTGTGTTTCAGGCTCCACAGGGGCTGTGAAGTGTGAAGACATCTATGCCCTCAACTTCTTTCCTGTGACTTTTTTTGTCTTTGTTCTTTTTCCCTCTTGACCTTCTCAAGTATCTGAATTCACTTCTCTGTCACCATATTACACAGAGCTCTAGGTTACAGTGAGAAAGTGAATCAGGAGGGTGGGGGTCCTCACGTGCATGGGAGGCTCCCCGTACTTAAGGGGGTGCTGAAAGGATGGACGCGGCTCCAGTTCTCTGAGTCTTCTCCTTCAAGTTCAAGGATGCCTGAATCAGACACTGATAGCTGATGACCACTCTCTGTCTTCTAATGAAATTAAAGTCAGATCCTGATTCAACACTATTTAAATGCTAAACTCTGCTTAACAAAATGACTGACCCACTCATAATTAGAAAAAAATCAATAGCTTCAGAAAAACCCTTGGCATTCTCTTTAACTTATGTTAATGGGAACCTGGCATTTATAAAACGCTTGGTGTCAGTTGTATGTTTCTACTTGAACAAACATGAGCAGGAGAAATAACTATCAACTCGATCAGTACTTTGTTAGGGAAGTGGGACATGTCCCAGCCAACAAACATCAATCACCTAGCCTAACTTTTGACCAAAATCAACTCACCTAGAGCGAGATAGCTATAGTATCTTCTAATTCTTCTAAATTTCATTTAATTAAAACTCTATCCATCACAACTCTCACTGAGTGTTTTACCTGCTTGTTCAGATCTAAAAGAGACAAGTCACAAGAAAGCAACACACTTCTGAGATTTACTCTGCAAAGCACTTTTTTCCAGTGTATGTACTTGTCTCAGAATGCATTCAACCAAACTCCACACCTGCCCTTTCTGGTCCTTAGTCAACAAGTTAAGTTTTCAGTGCACTCTCTAGAAACTTTTTGAGCAAAAACCAAGAAAATTAAAATGTGTATGTTTTATGTAAAGATTTAGATACTGGAAGTTCTACTAAACATTGACATTTCATTGATGGGTAGTACAGAAATCACAAAACATCTGGGGCTTAAAGTTAAGGCTCTAAGGAGATTATTTATGGCATGCTGGCCTAAGGCCAAGCAAGGGAGAAGTTCCTAGAAAGAGAAGTGTGACAAAGCCAGCTACCCATAGAACCCAGCATGGCCCAGGTTACTCTCTCCCAAGATAGAGAAAGGGGGCAGCTGGCTCTCTGAATGGCTCAGGAACCACGTTTTACAATTATGAGTAAAGCAAATCTAAGGCTTCCTGTGAAAGCCTCCGATTTCTATTAGATCACTTCACCTCAATGTCAGTTGAAATTAAAACATACCAAACCAGGCAGGTAAAACGCTCACCTTTTCAAGCAATTCCCAGAAAGGAGGATGCTGTTCTCCATACAATAAAATAAATAAGAGGGTATAGCAAGTGTCAGACTCATGAATTTAAAAGGTGGACTAACAACTAGAAACAGTCGTACGAGCATTCCCTTACCTGTTTTGATGTTGATGGCAAAAAAGTTCTGAGGATTCCCACTTGTAATCCTGTATGTCAGTTTTTCACTGGAACTAGAGTCAGGGTCCTCAGCCTGGATCTGAATGACAGATACATCCTTCGGAGAGTTTTCCATGACAACAGGATAATAAATAGGTTCAGAGGTCAGCGGGGCATTGTCATTCACATCTTCAATTTCAACGTAGACCTCAATCGTGGAATAGAGTGGAACAACGCCCCGATCTGTGGCGTACACAGTCAGCCAGTATGACCCTGTTGTCTCTCGATCAAGAATGTCTGCAGTAGAGATGACTCCTAAAAGAAAGCAGGGAAAGTGTAACTGCTATAGCAAAACAGGAAGACATTAGGTCAATCACCCCAAACTGAGGACGGCTGTGCTAAGTGATCTTGGGATATGAAAAAAAAAAAATCCATCACACAAAATTAAATGAAAGTGTTTCTCTTTACATCAGAACACTATTTTCTGCAAAACTGTACTAACCAGTTCTTCTACCATTTGAGAAGTATAATTATATTCACAAATACTTTATTTGAATTTCGGGGATAGACATATCTACACACACACACACACACACACACACACACACAAGACAGTTGGGAGCAATGGGAAGAGAGTGGGCCAGAGGTCAAAACACTTCCCATGATGCATGGGAAATCAGTGCACTATCGCATCAAAATTTCCATTTGACCTGATATCAAATTGATTTCCTATACAACAAAGCGCTTTCCTGGGATACATTATTTTGTCTGTTCATTCACAAAAATGAAAAACACCTTTAAAATATTCTTTTGCCTGTTAGGATAGAAACTATTTTGCATGCAAAAGTACAAACCTCCTTGATACTATTTCTCTACAAATCTAATGTCACAGTTATTCCAAAAGAATCAGAGAAGAAGCCGTAAGCCATACCAACGTACTTTCTGAATGAGCTCTAGCCCCCTCAAGAACTCTACAGAGTGCACTAAATAAACTCTAAGCCGCTTTGAGGGATACTCAGGGACAATCATTTTAAATTAGGAGCAGAAAAATGCCCAGTCTGCTGCCTTCCACCTTTCCCATTTCATGGTTGAAACAAGCACCAACCAGGAAGTCAAACATCTGACAGAAAAGCCAAAGAGAAAATGCTGTGCTCTTGAATATCTTTACAGCCCTCACCCAACCACCAAGGCTATAGAAACTTACTACAGGAACTGTTAAGTACTTTCCACTGCGATGGGAAAACTCTGGGATTCAGCTTATAAAATCTCTAAAAGTAGTCAGGATACACCTGGAAGGCGTGTAATTCATGTAAACCTTTATACCCTAAAAAAGATCCGTGGAAGGAGTCAAGAAACACTTCTCCAGTTCTGACCTGAATCTTATATCCTCTGTACTCCTGTTGGATTAGGCACATAATTTGGCCTGTAGATCTTGCATAAGCAAACTGCCAAGTATAGCACCTGGGAGGGAGGAGGGCATCTTTCCAGAAACAGGCCAGAAAAGTGAAGGCTGCCTGTAATTCAGAACAGCTATACGATTCAAAGGGAGATCGCCCAACGGATGCTGAAGTTTCCGTTCTAAAGTTATCCACCAAAGAACTCTGTAAGCTTTATAATTCTCTCTTATAATGAGGGCATCAAGTCTCAGATGTGAGTACGTAACTTGTCCAAGGTCACACAGCTAGTTGCAGAAGAACCCGGATCTGTCTTCCTCGAATGTTCCAGTTTCAACTCAGACTCCATGACTTACTACCTCTTTGACCGTGTACAAGGCGTTTGAACCAAGCAAGCCTAGTTCTATCACCCATATCTCAGTGCTGTGGTGGCAATCATGTAATTAAATGTATGCCGAGAGTTTGGCAAAATGCTTGCAACACAGTAGATGCTGAGTATATGTTAAATCA
Organism: Pseudorca crassidens; assembly: GCF_039906515.1. Lineage (NCBI taxonomy): Eukaryota > Metazoa > Chordata > Mammalia > Artiodactyla > Delphinidae > Pseudorca > Pseudorca crassidens. The sequence continues at coordinate 69,325,460 of NC_090304.1, read as the reverse complement.
ATATGAATCAAAAGCAACACCCAAAGTCTTGTAAATGGTAACCACCCCCCAAAGCAAGGAACAATCTTGAGAGGAGAGAAGTTTGCGATGGAAAGTCTTGTTAGATATTTTTTTCTCCTCTGGTCATGCGGCATATTGTTGCTTGATCTTTGTGACTTGCCCATGATACCTTTTCATGAAAATATCCGGCCTGTTTGGGGAACAGCAAAGTCAGTCCACTAAAAAGAGAACTTAAGAAGGAACAAAATCAAAGAAGTTAGGTCAGCTTTGTCTGTACCTCGCCTGACCACATACCATGCACACACGCACTTGTGTGTATGCGCACACACACACACACACACACACACAGATTTGTAGTCACAGAATTGCTCTGGGATCCCTGGAAGTCACTTATATCCCTTTTCTTGGACCTGTCAAACTGGGACAGGCTCTGGACCTTACAGGCTTTAGACATTAAATGATTGTGAGAAGTCCTTAGATGAAAGGCATCCACTAATGCAAATTAAAATATATGGGTGGAATTTTACTCTATTTTTTAATGAAACATCAGATACGTCCTCTAGAAATTAAAATTCTCTCTCATTAAGATAAAATATGTCTATGGCTATATTTACTCATTAAGTAGAAGTGCAAATGAGTATCTTGGAACATAAGTGTTCAGGCTTTGCTCTCATGATCCAAAAATTTGAGGACAAAATGAAAAGAAGGACTATGAAATGTGTTGACAATTATTATAAGATTCATCCAAGGCTCCATATTAACTATATTAAACAACCAATGCCTAATGATAGCATTTTCTCACTTTCTTCAGTGCTTCACAGCTAATTATGATCCACGTGGTCACAATTAAAAATGTAAATCCACATGAGCTTTTCTATCAAGCAAAAACTCACTTCTGAGGTTGCCCAAAGACTGCCAAAATCATGTCATAGCCCATAGCTTTGTAACAGCTACCATACATTCTTTATTACTTTTTTTCAATTATGGCATAATTGACATACAATAAACTATACACATTTAAAGTAAACAATCTGTGTGACTTCCCTGGTGGTCCAGTGGGTAAGACTCCACGCTCCCAATGCAGGGGGCCAGGTTCAGCCCCTGGTCAGGGAACTAGGCCCGCATGCATGCAGCAACAAAGAGTTAGCGTGCTGCAGCTAAAAGATCCCGTGTGCCGCACTGAAGATACGGCATGCCGCAACTAAGACCCGGTGCAGCCAAAATAAATAAATTAAATAAATTTAAAAAAAATAAAATCCTCTACAATTTCTCTAAAAGAATTTAAAAATAAGCCATTTGTAAGTTTTGACACCCGTGAAACCATCACCACCAAGATAAAAAATGTGACCATGACCTCCGAAAGTATTCACCTTCCCATTTTTAATCTAATTAAAATGCTCTCAAATTTTCCCTACCCACAGACAACCAGATTAGCTTTGTCACTACAGACTAATTAGCATTTTCTAGAATTTTACAGAAACGGAATGATACAGTATGTGCTCTTTTTCTCTGGCTTCTTTCACCCAGAATAATTATTTCTGATTCATCCATGTTGTTGTACATTTAAAAATACAACAGACCTTCTAATTTATGAGTAGTATTCCATTGCACACGTATAGCACAATTTGTTTTTAACCATTGACTTGTTGGACATTTAGGTTGCTTTCAGTTTTTAGATATTATCTAAGTATCTAAGAAATCTTTGCCTATCCAAGGTCACAAAGATTTTTCTCCTGTGTTTTCTTCCAGAAGTTTAAAGTCCTAGGTTTTACATTTATACCTATGATGAATTTTGAGTTAATGGTTGTATATGGTACAAACTATGGACCTAAGCTCATTTTTCATATGTGGATGTTCACTGTGCCAGCCCCATTTGTTGGAAAAAAACTATCTTTTCTCCACTGAATTGCCTTTGCATCTTTGTTGAAAATCAATTGACCATATAAGTATGGGTCTACATTTGGACTCTCCATTCTGTTTCATTGATCTATTTGTCTATTTTTATATCAATATCACACTTTCTTAATAACGCTTCACAATTAGTCTTGAAGTCAGGAAGTGTAAGTCTTGCAATTTTGCTCTTCTTTTTCAAAGTTGTTTGGGTTATTCCAAATCCTTTGTGTTTCCATATGAAGTATAGAATCAGCTTTAGAATCCATATGAAATTGAGAAAAACCTATTCGGATTTTTACTGGGATTATAATGACTCTATAAATCATTTTGGAAAGAACTGACATCTTAACAACTTGGAGTCTACTGATCCATGAAAATGGTGTATCTCTTTATTAATTTGTTTTCTTATATTTCTCTAAGCAATGCTGTATAGTTTCAGAACACAGATGCAGCACATCTTTTGTCAAATTTATCCCTAAGCATTTCATATTTTGATATTATTAGAAATGGCATTATTATTTTAATTTCAATTTTAATTGTTTGTTATTAGTATATAAAATACAACTGATTTGGGGCTTCCCTGGTGGCTCAGTGGTTGAGAGTCCGCCTGCCGATGCAGGGGATACGGGTTCGTGCCCCGGTTCAGGAAGATCCCACATGCCCCGCGGAGCGGCTGGGCCCGTGAGCCATGGCCGCTGAGCCTGCGCGTCCGGAGCCTGTGCTCCGCAACGGGAGAGGCCACACAGTGAGAGGCCCGCATACCACAAAAAAAAAAAAAAGAAAAATACAACTGATTTTTGTATATTGATCTTGTATGTTGCAACCTTGTTATACTCACTTATTAGTTATTACAGGGTTTTTACAAATTCCATAGTGTTTTCTACATAGATGATCATATTATCTCCAAATAGGGACAGTTTTACAACCACTATAATCACCTACACATTCATGACTATTTAATCATTGTGTGCTGGGATTATGATAGGTGCAATAAATGCATTCATCATTAAATTTTTTAAACCTATCATTCATTCAGCAAGTATTTCTTAGTGCCAAGCACTCATGAGGTAGTTACTATTTTTATCGCCATATTACAGGTAAGGAAAGAGATTTAAGTTAAGTAACTTATGAATGATGACTCAGCCAGTAAACAGAAGATCCCATTCTCAAACACTGGTCTGTCAAACTTGAGACTGGTTGCTCACCAAAACAACATTATTTTCTCTTTTATTTAACATCTTTATTGGAGTATAATTGCTTTACAATGGTGTGTTAGTTTCTGCTTTATAACAAAGTGAATCAGCTATGTGTATACACATATCCCCATATCTCATTATTGTCTTTTTAATCTATATAGACATCAGAGTCACATAGTATTTTATGTCCAAAGAAATTCTTTTTTCCCCTCTGTTAGAGAAGTGTCATTAATTGGGCAAACAGTGTTGAGTTAATAGGATACTTTCCTATTTGACTTCTCCAAATTGACTGTAGAAATCATAAAAAGGTACTTCTTGGTATTTCTTTGTAGAATATAAAAACAATCACAACAGTACTGATTCTCTGCAAAGAGAGTCTTTTTTTTATTTATCAAAATATGCAGAACATGAATGTTTGTGACATATTCGTAGTCCGTTACCTAACACAGTCCCGGAGTGTTTATCCCCAGAAAAGAGTCTCCTTCCATCTGCCTGTTAGAGAAAGTACATTCTACAAGAAGAGTATCTGGCTGCTTAATCACTGTGGTCTCACTGCATACAACAGTGCCTGGCATGTAGCAGACACTCAAAAAATGTTCATGTATGAATTTAAATCCTCACACTGAATCAGCAGTAGGTTAGTTTACATCACAGATGAGATAAGTCAGCCTCACTAAATCAGATCTGGAAGGGACTTCGAAGATCAATAGGTATAACCAAACCCCTAATAATCAGTAGGTATATGCTCCCACATGATGCCTGACCCAGCACCCAGCCTCTGCTCTGAGTTTGGTGACAGGGTCCGCATCATTTACTAGGGAGTTTCAGCTAATGCAGAGTTCTTCACACTGAGGCAAAACTGCAGTCTCTCTAATTTAAATGTTTTCCTAACTCAAATCCTAGAATAAAATAGAACAAGTCTGCAAACCACCATTCACCTGGGATAGCTCTTCAAATATCAAAAAATGACCCTCTCCATGGTTTTAGCTCTTCAAATATCAAAAAATGACCCTCTCCAGACTAAGAATTTCTTCCTCATGTGCCACATAGGCTTCTATTCTCTTCTTCCTTGTCTCTGCTCTGAACCAAGAATGAGCAATTAATAAATCTTATTTAAAAAATAAACCATCCACAGTGAGCTTCTAGCAAATTTCAGGGAGCGCTGCTCAGTAGAAAGAACTCAGGTGGAATATCCCAGATGCAGATACATCCTTAACCTCTTTGCATTTTCACCTATCACAGAAATGCTCAATGTGGATTCAGTTGAGATGCCAAATTTATGCTGATATTCACGAAAATTAAAAAAATCTTTAGAAATACAGTTGGGATTTTTTTATTTTTGAGATAAGCTTATGTTTATAAAATTTTTCTTTTCCTGTTTCTTCTTTACTTGCTGTATAAGTCTAGTAGCTGACTAGAATTATTTGAGAAACCTAATATTTAATTCTATAAGCAGATACACAAACAGTATTTATTTATTTATTTATTAGAACTGTGCACAGCTTGAAATGGAATTAGTTGATCCCAGCATGAAGCACATTAGCTGTAATTGTTCCTTCTTATTCACAAATATTAGAAAAACTATATGCACCTTTTTCTCATAGAATAAGCCCTACATATTGGAGATGAAAAGAAAAACATGTATGGAGCTGCTCAAATCACACGACCATCACACGCTGGGTTATTTAATTTACCTTTTTTCCAGCCATATCCCCATATGTGGCACCCAAAGTCTCAAATGACATCTTGCCCCCAAAGAATGGCAACCAAATACCCACAACAGCTCTAAAACGACCTGTCAACAAATGGTTCAGGGAGTGCTTTGGAGGCTATGGGCCCATAACATGATGAAAATCCCTCTGCCAGGATAAGTACTATAGATTCTGAGGCAGTTAAAAAAAAGACAACAAAATTTTAAAAACACCCTGGTTGCATATTCTTTGTAGATACCTCTAATAGACGTTTACTTGTGCATATATATTTAACTCTTATTCCCAATCAGTCAAAATATTAACTCCCAATTCTCAGTGCATTTAAAATTTGTATTGACTTTTTATTTTGAAATAATTATAGACTAACAGGAAGGTGCAAAGAAATGGACAGGAGTCCCTGGGCAACCTTCACCCAGCTTCCTCCAATGTTAACATCTACATGTATTTTTAAATTGCTTATTTCTTCAAGAATCAAACACTTAACTACATTTATTTCTGAGAGAATATGAATTCTTTCATGGGCTCCATAACCCCCTTTAGCCAACCCTTGCTTGCCTTTATTTAGGAGGATCACACAGTTACTATTTTTCTTTCTTTTCCTGTTCATCCCCAGACTTGTATAAAGCTCTTATTGCCTTAGGAAGGATCACTGTTCTGAGCAGAGTGTGGTGATAATTAAGGGAAGAATGGGGATTTTATCCTCATAGGCCCAACCCAGGGTCAGTCCATGCACACCCATGGTCATACCTATAACTGTTACCACTCTGAAATATACTGAAATCAACTGAAATCAGCTAAAATGGGATGAACCAAGATGCATAGAGCAATTGCGGGTGGAGAAAATCTTAACTTAGATGTTTAAAATACTTCAAATACATTTTAGCGTACACGTATTATATATGCATATGCTTTTATATACTTTATATATCACGTATTTGACACATAATATATTTAAATATATAATTTAAGGCACTTTTTAAATCGGGAATTTTAAGTGAATCACCCAGCTAATCAAGCGGCAGTCAGGCCTGGAATCTGGAGCTGTGAATCAGAGTATGCACTCTTTTCATTACTGGAGTTGCCTGCTGACTTATCCACATGTGTCCATTATCATGAAAAAGAAGGCAATTCCATGCCCCTGCGCTCTCAGTGGGTTGGTATCAGCTCTTTAGTAACAGGAAATTCAATAGTTTCATTACTTTCCTCCATTTCTAAAAGTTGCTGCAAGATATTATTCTGAATCCATTTTTATATCTTCTCAGAAGATTCTCAGTTGTTGGAATGGTTTGAGACCAGGAGAATTAGAAGACTGAGTCTTCCTTAAATATCCAGTACTCCTTTGCTTTTGTACAAAGGAGTCTGCACGTACTGCTCCTTCAGCCCCTGTCTCCCCAAACCAAACCTTCTTCTCTGTTCTTCAAGGAGGTTTCAGATTCAGAGAACACCCCTCACCCAGCCAGACAGGGGTCTGGGGTGGCCTCCATCTGCCTTTATCTTAGCACTTTATTTTTGTCCCTTTCCCAATCTACGACAAGCTCCCTATGGGCAGAGACCATTCTATCTTGTTTTTCTCTATTCTAGGATGGTGGCTAGAAATTTGGAACACTCTAAATGTTGAATAAATGAATGAAGGATAACATCATAATATTTGGTAAATGCAGGCAAGTTGGGATGTCTGGCTCTTTTACAGACAAGCACTCTGACGCATAAGCTACATTAGGAAAAACAAAATGAGTCATCTAGCTATCCTGTTTGCCTGTGATCACTAGCCAGAATAAAATGGGATAGACTGAGCTTGTCATGGATTTTAGACGTCTCTAGCGTATATTCAGAACTGATAGTTAAGTGGCTCTGAAAGTCAACACTCCATCTGTGAATTATCCTATGTGATAAGACAATTTTCTTAAAAACCATGTCCAGTTTTGAGTTGTCCCTTTACTACCAAGAATAAGGATGGTGTCATGGTAACATCTTCAAGGCTTAAAGCCAAGATGCAGCTTGATGAAGACATCAGTTGATTTTATCATGCACTTAAATGCTGCACTGCCCACAGGCACACACCATAGGCAGCCAGAATTAAAGTCCCGGGCCCCCAGATAGAGAACCAGCAAGGTGCTCTCTCTCTGGCCTCTCATCCACTGATTCTCACCGGACACTTTTGTTCTACTCTGTTCCCTCCTCTTCATGCCAACTCCTACTGATTAGCTATCTTTCATCTTTGCAGAAGGAGAAGCAAACATCCACAGCACAGTCGTGGGGAACAGTTATGTCCTGAAATGCAAGCCGCCTTCATTCCGTGTTATTTCACAAGGCTCAAAGCTGGAGATCTGCACATTAGATTAAGGTGAAAGGCTGCAGGCTGAATTCAAGCTTTTATTTGGAGTTAATGAAAATGGACAGCTCTCCTTGTCTGTTTGGGACCCAGAAATTCTAAAACTTAGCTGCGTGCTTGAAAGTTTCACGTGAAGTTCCGTGCGCTCAGTAAACATACACTTGGTATTTGATTTTTTCTTAAAGACAAACTTTTCGGGACCTGTTTTCAGTGGACTCAAAATGTACACCTGTGCTCTCTCTTCAGTAATTCTGGTCTGTGTAGCTGGCACCAGGCGCCAACAGCCTAAAAACAGGAAATGGACAGAGGACCAGGCTGTGAGCGACACATCCAGCTTGCATTATTCTTTGTTTTTTTTCTTCTTTTCTGTAACCCAGATTATTCCCAGCCTCAGATTCTTTCTGTGGTCTGTGCTAATTTGCATACCCCCATACCCAGCAAAATGATCTGGATCCTCACAGCCGAATAGAAAGGAAGATGGAAATTTAAAGCAATGGAGAAAATGATCTCAATATATGCAATAAAGTCAAGAAGTAATTTTGTTAAGTGTCTAAAAACATGGAGGTTACTTCACGAAGGGCAGTAATTAGCTGGATTCTGTTTCTTTAGAAGAACTGAGCATAAACTTCAGCGCAAAGCATTTTGGTTAGATACCTAGAAATATTTTCTGATAGTAATGGAGAGGAACAAAGGGATAGCTCTCTGAGGGAAGCTGAAGTTTCTGTCTATTCCTATGTTTCAGTGATAGCAGAGAGAGAGAGAGAGAGAGAGAGAGAGAGAGAGAGAGAATGAAAGGAAGGAAGGAAGGAAGGAAGAACGGGAGAAAGAAAGGGAAAGAAGAAAAATAATGAGGAACTCTTTTGCCTAGCAGAAGCTTTTGGAACATTCACATTGGTTACTTAGGTAAATCTGTGTTGAAAACAAAATACAACTTCATTGTAGAAGAAAATATGCAAAATAAATGTTTTTAAAACACTCATTATTTCATGACTCAGAGATAATGACTGTTAATATCCTTGATGTATTGCCTTGTTCTATATTATTTTCACTCCAAAGCAGCATATTTCTCTGTAATTGTGGATCCTCACGTACCATCGTCTACTGAACAGCTTTCCATATTGATAACTGTAATTCTATACATTTTGTTTTTAATGCCTGTGTAGTAATGCCCACTTGCCCATTAGCCCACTAATAATAAAATGTAAGCTCCCTACACGCAAGAGTTTTCTATGTTGCATCTCTGTTGTATACCCCAGAGGAGTGACTAGTACACACTAGATGCTCAATAAATACCTGTTGAAATACTCACGCAGTGTTTATCATTTATATAATGAAGGCCCTCTTGCTAAGTCATTTATTAGGTCATATTTTATTTTTCACTATTATAACTCATGCTTAGATGAATAACCTTGCATCTATATCTTTTTTCAATTATTTCTTAGGATAAATTCCTAGAAGCAGAAACGATGAGTCAAAGGGTCTGTACATTTTTAAATGTATTTGAATCAACTGTCTTCCAGAAAGGCTACACTAATTATAATCTTACCAGCAGTTTCTGATCACATTTTTGATTAAATCTTTATAAGATCTGTATTATTGTTGGTGAAACAAAAACCCAAAATAGGGACTTCCCTGGTGGCACAGTGGTTGGGAATCCACCTGCCAATGCAGGGGACACGGGTTCGATCCCTGGTCCGGGAAGATCCCACATGCCGGGGAGCAACTAAGCCTGTGCACCACAACTACTGAGCCTGCGCTCTAGAGCTCGTGAGCCACAACTACTGAGGCCGTGTGCCACAACTACTGAAGCCCACGTGCCTAGAGCCTGTGCTCCGCAACAAAAGAAGCCCGGGCACCACAGTGAAGAGTAGCCCCTGCTCGCTGCAACTAGAGAAAGCCCGCGCGCAGCAACAAAGACCCAACGCAGCCAAAAATAAAAATTAATTAAAAATAAACCCAAAATTTAAAAAAAGTCTTCAATTTACCATCTATAGAGGTAACAGCTGACCTTATAAAAACCTTTAATCCATTCCTCATTGTATTTTAACCATTGGACTCAATGACAAAATGCCATGTTTTTGTGGTGAGATAAAACATTATTGACAGAGAGATGGTGCTAAAAATTTTATTGAAAGGAAAGACTTTACATGAGGCACAACTTTAATTAAATTAAAATCTGTCCACAAAACCAAATTCTTCAGCCTTGAAAAGTGCTGTGGGATTTTTTAAATGAAATGTCAGAGCACAACCTTTAGCTCTTCAAGTAACATTAGATATTAGTCATATTTTAATCCAATATTTAGACTTATTTACTACCAAATTTCATTCAGCATAAAGGACACCTGGATCCTCTGAGCAGACTAGCTCTATAAAAGTCTTCATTCGGACTGGGAAATTTTAAATTTTTTTCCCCAGTTTTATTGTGATACAATTGACGTACATCCCAGGATAAGTTTAAGGTGTATGGCATAACGGTTTGACTTACATATATTGTGAAATGTTTACCACACTATATTTAGTTAGCATCCATGATCGTATGTAGATACAATAAAAAATTAAAAAAAAATCTGAGACTGGGAATTTGAGTTTTGCTTAGAAAAGGCTTTTCACTTTCAAGAAGTTAGACTTGAAGAAAGACCCCCTGAACCAAAATGACTGGGTAAATGCTTTGGAGTGTGTGCACATACAGGCGTATTCTCAAAAGCTCCTGTGTTTACTCTGCAAGCAATGCAGGATGGTACAAAGTCCACTCTTAAAAATGGGACTTCTCCACTTGAACCTTCTGGAAATTTTCCCTTTTGGAAAACTTTTTCTCCAAGTTAAAGGGAACACTTTTTCCTTCTTTTTGATTTCTCCTATTATCAGAATATGGAAACTATAAGTCAAGTCGCATCCACCCAGATACAAAGCTCTTATCTGCCACCCCACAGGGAGCAATAGCCTTCAGTAACTTCCTAATAAAATAATGAAAACATACAGCTCACTTATTCTTTTCTCAAGTGAATGCACTCTGACTTTCACAGCTGAGTGGATATTTACCAAGAAAATATTTTTACTGAGGTTGCACAGATAACTGCATATTTGATACCCAAATAGCTGAATTGATTCCCTTGGCAAAAACACAATCTAGGTGATGGAAGTGAAACACAGAGCAAACAAAGAAAGCTGGATCAGGGTCTAAGTTTAGTATTGTGGTTGCTTTTTGCTATATGTGGCCAAAAACTTAATAACTACGTTTATTAGGATACGTTTATAAAAGCTTACCTAGGAGAAAAGTACCCTACAGAACTTCTGTATTCTTTCATCCTTTCAGGTTAAATCTCACTAAATTGTCTTTTCCTTTGATCAATGTTGTGGAAATCACACAGACAAAGCCATACTTAAGTAATTAAGTTAGGTTGATTAGGTTATAGGGACTATACATGCCCATTAGAGCACATGAATAAAATCCTTGAAACCACCTTACCTTTCTTCACAATGGAAACAATAAACTCTTTGTTTTCCTATTTATAACCAAATAAGCACCTACAATAGCCCAAAGAAACCAGGGCCCAGAAGGAGGAAAGTGTCTGGTTTTCGCTAATTGAGTCTCCCCCATTCTCATCTTCTATAGATCCCTTGGATTGTTTTCCAATTTTCATTCGCATTTCATCCCATTAAATGGTTCTAACCTCTGACAAGCGCACACCACCCCAGATTCATCTTCTATTCATAACTGAGATGAAATGTGCCCACTTGCTCTGTCGACAGCACCAGAGGCATTGACAGGACACAGATAAATACTCATTCTGTCGATCAGCCTTGGAGGAGAAAACAAATGCACACTCCTCATCTACCTATAGTCCTTAAAATCAGTGCGCACAGCACAAAGCATTTTTGGTAAATATGTAGCTGTTGACGTGCAGTGAGAAGTGAAAAGAAGAGGGAACAAACACTGCTATGAAGACTAGTTTGTTGTTACCATGCTGATTATATGCTGCAGGTAGGAAAGCTTTTTCAAAATTTCTATATTTAAAAGTGCTTAGCAATTCTAAGCTGTGTAAATAGCAATACAGGTAAATGTTAGTTTTAGGACAAATTATTGAGATTTGTGAACAAATTGCTCTGCACTTTTCTCAACATGGAGATGAAAAATCATGTTGATTTTTCTCCCCTTTGTAAGAACATTAATTTAGATACTGCCTATAATGTGACTCAAGTAATATGCATGGGATCAGAAACAACTATATTACGAGCTCTGAAAACAAAGCAGTAATAATGTGATCGTTGTATTACTGTGCAAATTCAAGATAATATGAAAATTATTTTATCATATGATATTCCATTAACATACTGATTAAAACATGTACGTGAATGGCTCCCACGAAGGGTTCTGATGCTAGTATAGACAGTGTATAGACATTACTGATAAATTTCCAATAGCCAAAGGAAAGTTTAGTCACTGAAATTAAAATGTATAAGACTGGTATTTGGGAGGTGTCACTCAACAAATGTGGCTCTAAGTTAAACTTAGGATAGCTCCTTGTCAGACAATATGGACAAAATAAGGTCAAAGAGAAAAGAGAGGAGGTGTTCAGAAAGGAGGCCTCTGGGTTCTCATGGGCATTGCTACACCCACCATTCCTTCTTTCCTGCATCTAACACTTCAGAGTCCAACAGGGGTGAAATCCCAGGTACCTATGGAAGGTTGCAACAGCAAAGAACAACATGGGAAATGTGGCATTAAAGAGGACGCAGGGAGAAAGACAAATATCATATGATATCACTTATATGTGGAATCTAAAATATGACACAAGTGAACTTATCTACGAAACAGAAACAGACTCACAGACATAGAAAACAGACTTGTGGTTGCCAAGGGGGAGATGGGGGAAGGCTGGAGTGGGAGTTTGGGATTAGCAGATGCAAACTATTATATATAGAATGGATAAACAACAAGGTCCTACTGTATGGTGCAGGGAACCATATTCAATATCCTGTGATAAAATATAATGGAAAAGAATATGAAAAAGAATGCAAATATATGTAGAACTGAATCACTATGCTGTAAAACAGACATTAACACAACATTGTAAATCAAGTATATTTCAATAAAATAAATTTTAAAAAACTAATATAAAGAGAACAGAAGAATAACCTTGGATTTTCAGGAGATCATCCTGGACTGTAGGTTGCACAGGGAATTTTTGTGTTGGGGTCCATTCTGACCAGCTATCTGCTCAAAGCCTTAGGGATGCTTTATAGGCACAGAGGTACTGCCTTGCCTTTCCGAGGAACAGGTTTCATTGCATGTGACCTTAATTCTGGGCTGAGTGTCTATCTCCCCACTAGGCTGTAATATCCCCCAGGGCAGAGAGGATCATGCCTGTCTTACTCAACACAGACCCAGCACCTATCTCAAAGAGCCCATCTCAAAAAGCCCCTGACAGTTTGTGCACAAAATACTTGAACATTAAATATTTGTTGAATGAGTGAATGGTGTTTCTACTTCCAATGGAGCTTTGATGGCTGTGCAGGAAGAGCCCAGCCAAGAATTATTATAAATCCATTAACAGTGGCCAACATATGGCAATGAGTTAAAAAGCAAGAAAAAAAAAAAAAAGCACCTAGTTAGCCCCAGCAGACTGGAAACAGGAAGAGCTGCTAAAAGCAAAGTTTAATTAAAATAGCAGGAGGCCCAGCTGAGAAAGTCTAAGCTTCTCACCGGGTGTCACGGTCTTCACATAACCCATGTAAAGCCGCAGTAGAGGTGGATCAGTAACCTCACCCCACTGCAGAGACGGTCCCAGAGAGGGCAGCGACACATACCAGCACCACACTGGAACTTTCAGCTTCAGCTCCTCCAACGTGCATCTGGTGCATAACCGGAAGCTGCGACCAGAGATGTAAACAAACAGCCAAAGTCATGAGTCAAGTGTAACATCTGCTCAGTCTCCAACAGAAAGTCTTAGCAAGTTCGAGAACAGTTGCAGAGGGAGAGTCAGCCAGAGCCATTCTCTCCAGCAGAGACCTGAGAGCCTTTGCTCAGAAAAACTTGGTTTGTACATGAGCAGGTGAACCCCAGAATCCAGAGTTAGTTCAAAGGAGACAGCAAGTCTACCTCGGCAATCTCTAGTAGGCACGTATGGCCGTCTCAAAGACCTTTCCACTCCTCTCTCCAATCTCATCTCCTGCCACCCCCCGCCCCATCCACCTGGACACTCCAGACACCCTAGAATGGCTCATGTTGTCCCCTCTGTCTGGAAGAACCACCCTCCTACACCTTTAAGACACAAATTCAGCACTTCCTGCTTTGTGAAGCCATTAACCCCCAAAACAGACTTGGCCACTTATTCCACCACTATATTTATAGCTGCCTTTACTATGGCACTGAATACACTCTTTTGCAGTTTTTTTTGTATGTCTGACACCTCAGTGAGTGTCTTAAAGGGGGTCAATGTCCTATTCATCTTCTGTGCTCTTGGTCCCTGACACACATAATCACTTAGCCAGTGTGAACTGGATGAAAAGGAAACCCGTTCCTGAGCTGCAGCCATTCACAGAAATGTCCTGCCAGGGAACGTGCCAACAGGTAAATCTTGTTGGGAAGATCGTAAAGTCCAAGATAACAGGATAATTGTTCTTGTGAAAAGAGAAATTACAGCAAGGAAGAGGAGGCAAATGTGTAATATATTCATTCATAACCAGTTCAAGGAATGCTTCAAAGACATGGCTGATACAGGATTTTCAAATCAGCTATAAAAATGCTTTATTTTTAGTGGGTAGAACTGATCTGTCCTTTGCATGATTTCTTGCAGAGAACCAGTATTAAACTCCTAAGTCACAGTTGTTCACAACCAGCGGACCTTTGGAATACCTTACTTCTGTTTCTGCTATCAAATCCGAGCCCTGAGCAGAGACCAGAAAGGTTTCAAATGCCCATCAAACAAACAGTCATATTCTCTGGGCAGCATCCAAAAGAGATGGGTGGGAAAAAAATCACTAAAATAAGTTAGACCTGTTCCCTCCATGCCCGAGTCTGAGCACCGACCTCCCAAGAAGTCTGGCTCGTTCATGGAATCTGTGCGGTCTTCTGGCTATTACATTGTATTTTTCACGGCACAACTAGCTTTTGTGTATGATCTGGACCTGACAGCTATGGCTGTTCTAAAATGAAAAACTACAACTATTTAGCTTCCATTACATAATAATTCACAATCTCTGATGTAAATGTTCAAGTCACTTAGGACTCTGATTTGGAACAATGTATCTGTTTTAATTCAGATGACAGCAGTAATTCATTTGGACAACATGATTCATATAATGTGCTTCTCCTTCACTGTAACCTCTGCCGTTATAAAACGACACTGTTTCATGAGACCACCTCGAAAGAGTAAGAAGCAAATCCGTTTACATATATGAGCCCTGTAATTTATCCAACGTATAGAACTTTTTCTTCCTACAGGCAGAGAAAGAACAAGGGGTGCATTATTTTTTAAATTATAATTAGTAATGATCACTTAGTAAGATATGAAATCAATTTAATAGGTCCAACCTGTATATTTTTTGAATGAAATATAATAGGATGGAAAAATCAGAGTGTGTTCTGTGTGATAAGGATAAACAGTGTTTTGTAAAACTTGTACGTGTGAGAATGAGAGAGAGAGTACAGTGGGTTGTGATACAAAATGTATTTAAATGTATTTTTTACTGAGGCTGATAGCCAAATAAGGTAGAAAACCACTGATAAACCAACTGTAAAGGACTCCAATTCTGAAGTCAGGAAGCACGGTGAAAATGCAGGCGAAAAATCCTAATTTTATCTCTGTCATTTATTGGTGATGTGCCCTTGTGCAAGAAACAACTTCTCTGCCTGTTTCCTTATCTATAAAATAGGGATGGTACCTCATAAAGTTACTTGAGGTTTAAATAATATAATGTGCTTAATTCACCTAATAAGATAATGGTAGGGAACACTGTTTACTATTTAAAATGCCTAGCACAGTGCCTGGTATATAATAAACATTCTTTAAATGCTAGCGATTAATTGTTTTGTATATTATTATTTTTAAAGTATTACTATTGTTATGTAAGGTTATATGTGTATTATGATCAGGTATTGCCTAAAATGTAAGAATCAAATATCACTCTCCACGTTCACTGGACATCACTAAGCAAAGTAGACTGGCACTCTTTTTCTGTCCTTGCCACCCTTTCTCATTCAAATCGCTTGATGTTCAGCTGTAAATTAAACCCTGGCTAACAATACCAAGGAACTGTGAACTGAGCACTGTATTAGCATTTCATCAGCTGATCTTAAACTCACTTCTCAGACTAAAGCAAAGAAGATAGGTAAATAATGTTAGAGCGATAGCTACCTTTTATTGAGTGCTTATAGGCACTGTATTAAACCCATTTTATAGATGAGAAAACAGGTTTGAAAGTTTCAATAATGTTTTCCAGGCCGTATTATTAGTAAGTGAGAGAATCAAGCTTTGCTCCCATGTCCATTTGGCACATCGTGAGACCCTCCACACGGTAAGTTACATGACGATCATCAAATCCAAACATCCACCTGTGGCAGGCCTCAACTTGTAGCATCCTTTTGGTCTGGGTTTGAAGGCCCATTATATTCATGAGCTTCCTACTCCCCAAACCCTCTGCTCCATCAATAGGCAGTTGTGACTGTTAGAAAGCCGTTTCTCATATCTGGCCCACATACTTGCCTGCCTACACTTTCCACCCATTGAAACAGTACAGAGTATATATTCAGTCTCTTCTACCTCACATAACTTAATATGATGAATGACTCTCTCCTCTCTGTCTTTTCTTCTCTGGAGTCAACATTCTTAGTTGTCTTTGGACTTCACTCTTACGTGATGTCTCTTACCCATTTTCCACATGCTGTTCATCTTCTTTTAGATGATATTCAATCTGAAAACATCCCTTAATGCAATACTCCTGATGCATGTGGCCTGTCCAGGTTACTGGAGAACTGGTTTGTTTAAAACCACACTTGTGTATCCCTGTCCTTGGAAGCTGTGTTAAGCTCCTTGGAAACAAACTACCTCACACTCTGCTTCATCTCCAGGTTTTGGTCACCGAAAGTATCAAAGTAGTTTTCAAATGAACTGCCAGGCCATCTTTCCACCCTGCATTTCTACAACCACACTTCTGAACCTCAATGAAAGTTTTATTTGTGTCCCTATAATATTTCCTTGCCTTGCTTTGGGCCCAGCTTTCCAGCCTAGAGAGGTCACTTCGATTCTTAATTC
The DNA here is from genome assembly GCF_039906515.1 of Pseudorca crassidens. Taxonomy (NCBI): domain Eukaryota; kingdom Metazoa; phylum Chordata; class Mammalia; order Artiodactyla; family Delphinidae; genus Pseudorca; species Pseudorca crassidens. The sequence continues at coordinate 69,309,073 of NC_090304.1, read as the reverse complement.
TGTCTTTCATAAAATTAACTCTTATTCTCAGGAGCATATCACACGCAAGCGTAAAAAGCATGCGGTTACATTAAACCGTTATAAGTTGACAGACTATTTGAGCAGATGGAAATATATATATACACCCACAAAAGCATCCATTTTTGCTTCTCTCATGAAACTGTAAACTCCACGAGTTCATGAGCACTGCATCCCTCTCCTTTTACTACATCGTGTGGGCACAAAGGTCACCATATTCATTTTCACTGAATGATTATTAATTTTCACGTGTCAAAATTCACTGCTAGAATTGATGATAAGCCAAGAGGCAGGAGAGGAAATAAAACGCCACACATGTGAAGTACGGGTGCAAAGGCAAGGACTGGCACATGTTGCTTCCCTGAACCCAATCAATCATAGGGTTGACAGAAAATGGAAATTCTTATTAGAAAAGAGCCCGACAGAAAGACAAAGAGAAAGAGACAGGAAGAAAACATGCACAGGCACATGCCTACACACACACACACACACACACACACACACACACAGTTGACTGGTGAAATCTTCAAGTAGTTACTAGAAGGCTTTCACACATGAATACCGCCATTTAATGGCATTAGATCCTTGACTTTGTGTTACTATTAATAGACAGCCTATTAGGGCCTTGCTATTAATGGGTTTCCACAAGGCAACATGATTTCCCAGTAGTATATTACCATTAATTGGTAAAAGGCACTCTAGGAATACCAGTCTAAGACAATAGCTCAGCCACAATTAAAACAGAATTGCATTTGCTGACCTAAACGACAAAGCAAAGTGTGCCTGGGAAATTCTCTGCAATATTTTACCACCTGAACTAATTAAAGATCACTTTCTCCATACAGCCAAAGAGCAAACAGAGAAATACCCCCAGCTGAAGACTTTCTAGTTTGATGGTTACTATAATGAGTTCAGTCCCAAAGGTACAAGACAATAGAAAGCAGCTTCTATCTGAAGGCTGTGAAATGAAACTCTGACATCCCTTAATTTTGGAGCAATTCTTTCTTGTGTAGTATCAACTCCATCCAAAGGCCACAGTCCAATTTTTCTACAATGAACATAGGGAATGTAGGGGGGAAATTGATCTCATTGTAGCCTGCTAAATTTCTTACACAGATTTAATGTTGACAGAGATTAAGAAGAGCATATCATCATTGCCAGACTGTATGCTGGATGAATTTCATTTATTAACTTAGGGGAGTCTTCCTGCATCTAAAGCAGGCAGCAGACTAAAAATGTTTCTACTATATGATTGAAGTACCTTTACACAGGCAGCCCTAGGTACCCCAAGTTATTGCTCTATTCCCTGGAGGTAAATTAAGGTGATACTTTTCCTTTTCCCCAGCTGTAATAGGATTGTACATTCTGCTTCTGGCAAAACCGGTTACACTATTACCTACTGCCAAAACCTCATTCCTGAATGCTGATGTGTGTTCTGTCACATTTGGCTTGAAAAAATTACCTCTTACTACTTTGTTCTGATAAGGGGGAATCCTGCAAGAAGGCTGTTTTCTGGGAGAGAAAGAGAAACACAAAGGAAAAATGCACATTAGACACTTAATGTGAGTTACCAGACGTCATTATTTGAAAACACTTCATCTTGTTTTTCCTTCTTCAAATTCCTTTTACAATCAAATCATTTTGGCCAGCACTTCAGAGCATCAATGCTGTCCCAATAGGTGCAGGTTATTTTTAATCTTCAAGATAAATCTGTCCTTAGAAGAAAAATTACCTCATGATAATAAGATATCTAAAATTAAACTAAATTATATAATAACTTAATCTAAAGTAGTGTTCTATGGCCCAATACAAATCTTTGGGAATTGATCCTTAAAGGAAAAAATAAATATGTAATGTGTGTGATGAGTCTTAGTATTTGTGTCAATAAGCCTTTTTAATTCCAGTCAACAAATATTTATTGAGCATCTACTACATTGCATGCACTTTCTCAGTCTGTGGATACAATGAGGAATGTGAAAACCCAAGGAGACTTAAAAACATTTTCAATTTTACAACATTATTTAAGTTTTTTCTAGCATATTGCATAGGCCTCAGTACAATCTCAATCTGAGTGTGAAAAATTTCTTCATCTATCAGACCCCTGACATTTGTAAAGGGAAAGGATATTCTGCATTAATACCTCAAGTCTCAGATGCTGTTATAGCTTCTTCAACTTCTATGCTATCACTTTTTTGACAAGTCACATTTTTTGTGCATTCCCTTCCAGCACAAGTTAATAACTGGCTTTCCAAGTTTCTCAAGATGTAATATTTCAAACGATGGTCATTTGCAACAAAGCAATCAAAGCTTTGCTCATGTACAAGGTGACTCAAGGTGCCATGGAGAACAACAAAGCCAAGTTCAGATGTGACTGCTGGGAAGTCAGCCAGGCTCATTCACTCTGCGTATCCTTTGCTTCCATGCAGCATTCCAAAACCAGGAGATTACAACTGGATTCTCAGCAAAATTAGGAAGTGCTCATATCAGGTACCCTCAGAGCAGTTCTTATTCAAGAACCGTTGGTGTTAAATCCCTGATTACTAAAAGTATACTCTGCTGGGTACGATTTAGCAAGATTTCACTTGGTTATCAATTATAGTTAACATTTGGATAGTAGATGACAGTTGCCCTTTATAAATTGTGATAAAATACATGGTCCCTAGCTACCACTCAGAAAATCATCTCAAATGATTAGATCAGCTCACACCACGTGGAGACTTTCCCAATTCCTTTCCTGCCTCCCCCCAGAAGAATTAGTCACTCCATCCACTAGATTTCCATAATAAATTCTCTGTACCGCTAATAAAGCACTCACATGCTATACAGCAATTATCCCTTTTAACATATCTATTCAAGGTCATAGGACATACAGCAGTCACTTCTGTATCAAAAAGACAGTAGGCCTTCAACAAATGTTTACTATATGAATGACACCAAAATAGCCTTTATAAGTACACCTGCACTAAACATTACAAGTCATCGCACTGCAGAGCAGTGGGGAAAGAGGAAACTCTGAGAAGCCCTTTAGTCCACCTTTGCTTTTAAGCAAGACCTTACAAAAAAGCCCCAAAACTGCATTCCTTTATACAGTATCCTTGTCCTATTGATTGACGGTATCTGACCAATTTAAGCTGTGTCATCTTAATAATTACCAGATGATATCATATCAGAAAGTCTTGGAGACAGACCTGGGTCAAGGTCTGACTCTGTCATGAACCAGCTGTGTGACCTTCAGCCAATAATTAAACTTCTCAAGGGCTTCGGTTTCCTCCTTCATAAAAATCGAGCTGAGAATGGCACCTACCTCACAGGGGAGTTAAGCGAGAAATGTTTGTGCCAGAGCCGCATCGACTTTAGTTTCTATTTGTATTGAATTTTCCAGGCTAAAATGATATTTTCGCAACGCAAAGCTCTGCACTAGGCACCTGCTGGTGGTATTTAAAATGCACAGACATTGACTTTGATTTGAATCCTTTCACTAAAAATAAACCTCCCAACAGAGATTCACTTATCAAACAAAAATGGCTCAGACCTCAATTAAGTGCCAGGCAGCAGAGAAACAGCTGTGGTCCCTTCTCTGATGGAGTGAAAAGACTAAGAGGGGATGGAAACCAAACCCACCACAGTGGAGAAGATGAAGTGTGTCACTGGATACACATCAAGTTCATAAGGAAGGGGAATCCCAGGGACCTAAGGAAACAGGTAATAGAGATGCAACTGGGCTACAGAATTCCAGATAAACTCTAGACAAATGCAGCTGAACTCCATCACCAAAGTCAGATTCAGTGCAAAACATGCTCTACTCAAGTGAGGAAGCTAAACAGAGGCCATCCTGTGGCATGTGAAGTGTTTAAGTAATCACAGTGAAGGGGATGGAGGACGGAGTGCAAGTGTGTGAAATCACCTTACGATTATCACCTACCACTGTGAATGCTGGGCATATAATAGTACTTCCCAGCTCTGGAGTGTTGCCTTCGGGCTCCAACAGCACGGAAGGGTCTCTTCAAACCCTATTCTCAGAAAGTAAAACTTAACCTCCTCCCTCTTTTCCTAAAGTGGTTTGCAAGACTAATACCTTTGGGCTAGGTGCTGAATTCCTTCCTTCCTTCCTTCAATCCAACAAGTAATTGGCAAGTGTCTGCCACGTGCCCATCACTGCCCTAGAGACAGAACCACCAGTGGGACTAGAGCAGAGGCCCTGCACTTGGGGTACAGCTCAGAGGAACTTTGACATATGGCCGTGGAGTGTGAAAGATATGGCCACGGAAGGGTGTGCAGGGGAAAGAGAGGCACAGATGGGGATGCTGTGAACTCCGCCTTGGAAAGGTGTCATAGAAGGTCCCACAGAGGAAAAGCATGTGATCTGGGTTCACAGGATGAATAAGATCGCTAGGCAGGAGAGGAGTTATGGGAGAAGAGGTTTTCCAAGAGGCAGTAGAAAGTCTGGTGCTTGTAAAGGAGGGTGCCAGGGTTAGAAGTGGGGAGGGAGGGAGCAGGGGTGAGGTGGAGAGGCAGGGGGAGCAGATGGCAAAGATCCATGACATTACATTCATACAACAAACACTTACTGACTGCTATGTGCCAGGCACTGGGGATAGAATCGTGAGCAAAATCTCAATTCAACTGGAATATTCTTTAAGTAAAAAGTTACATATGCTGTAAAACCCATTGGCTTTTATTAAATGTCCATTCAGTAGGTGGGGCAGCTGACGGGGTGGTTATGTGATGGTAGCGATCCTAATCCAGGCCTTCACCCAATACCCTGCACAAGAGATTTAATCAATCCACAGCCCCCCAGTTTTTTGCACTGAAAATCGTCAGTGCTCATCTTTTGGATGGATCTGCACCAGAGAAAATGCACTTATAAGGAAGATTTTCCAGATTACCAAAATTAATAGCTAAAACTTGGAAATGTCTCCTCAACTCTGATTTAAACCAGCTGATTTGGATTCCAATAGCTAAGAGTTCAGGACCAAAATCTTCCCCATCCCACATGGCTCGCACTACAAAGAACTCTATTAAACTACTCTGTCAAGGGTCTGAAAAAATAGTGTACTGTGTACATAGTTCTATTACTCTCTCAGGACCTTCCAGTGGATGTTATGTCTCAGAAGTCGCTGGAGTTGGTTGGACGACCTCTCCAATATGGACTCCATTTACTAGCTGCAAGGAGATTATTCCCAGTGATGACTAAAGACAGGAGAGCGTGTGTTAGCCATTGACTCAAACAGCAAACTTCCTTGCTCTGAAAAGTTGTAGGTGCCTGAGGAAAAGACTTTCAAAACTGATCAATGGCTTGATTTCTGCTTCTTTCCTGCACATGGGCAAACTGGAGATAATGTGCCTCTAAACTACTTTAGGAGAAATAATGGAAATCACAGGGACAAGTATCTTCAGTTGTTTTGAGCCAAATCAGCCCATCAATATTTGCTGAAGACTTCATTGTGTACAAATTGTTGCAGCTGTCTAGTGCCATCCCATTAAAATAGGCGTTTGGGAGAAGATGCACGCTGAGGCAAGAGACCTGTCACTAATCACTTGTGTGACCTTGGACAACTCACCCTTGCGAGAAGCCTCAGCCACCTCACCTGTTCACAAAGAAGGATGTCCTTTGCCTACCTCGCTGAGTTGCTATGAGGAGCAAATGAGATGAGTCTACAAACGCACTTCAGAAGACGTTCTCCTATCCTTGAGGAGGTTATAGACCAGCAGGGAAGGAAAAACATACTAGACCGCTGTAGATTTCTATTTACCTGACAGCTTTAAAAAAAAAAAAAAAATCCTTTAAATTCCATCTCCCAAACCAGTTTTCATGCTGCCCCTAAATTATGCTCAGTGGTTTCATGATTTAAGCTTATAATTTATGTATTAGGATTATTAATGTGTTAGGATTATTTGGTCCTTTGGTCCATTCCTGGGTAGAATTGGGAACTTGAAATACAGTGTTTTTTAAGGTAGAAATCGCATTTTCCACACATTCTGTTAAGGCTCCCACATTACCCAGGACAACTTCCCCTGGTTGTTTCCTGACAACACCAGCAGTAACATATAGGGTGGTCGGGGCGGGGGGGAGGAGTGCAGGTTCCACAGTAGGACTGGTTGTCTTTAAATCCCAATTACTTATTATGGAAAATATTGGGCAAGTCACCTACATTCTCTAATCCCCAGTTTCCTCACCTGTGTAGTATGTATGACAATACAACCTCTTATCTTACAGGGTTATTGGGGAAAATTTAAAGAAGAAAGTGTACAGAAAATGCCCACCACGGTGCCTGGCACATTAATGTTTATTAATGATCATGATGATGGCAACCAGAGGGTAGATGCAATAAACTCAGACCATGGAGCGGATATATGCAAGGGACACCCTAAAGCCACTCACACATTGGGTATGTTAACCATATAGACTTCTCAATTAGTGTCAAAGACGGGTCAAATGCATTATCTCTAAGTAGATGATACTAACCACCTTTTTACCAAAAATGCAAGTAAGCATCAGAGAACTTAAACAATTTGCATGAGATCACAGAGCTACTAAGTGATGGAGTGAAGACTCTCCCCCAGGTCTGTGAGGCTCCTGCTGATTCCAGCAGGCCATTCTCCCAGCCCACTGCTGATTCTAGCTAAGTCTCTGAAACTCTTGGACTTCATATATGGTCAGTTCCCAGTGGCACCAAGACAATGAAGCTTGAAGGATCTACTCATAGTTCCATTCCTGCCATTATCCTTCAGCATGTCTGTAAATCCTTTTTGCTTCCTTCCCTGTCTCCTTCTCTATATGCATTGGGGCACAGGTACCAGGGCTGTGAATTCAATGAAGATTCATTTTTCATAGCCCGTTGGCCCTGAGAACTCCAAGTCTTGTTGGGGACACACAGGAAACTAACAAGCATTGTTAAGTATTATAATAAAGATGATCACACATGCTATGTGATTACAGGAGGGAGAAAAGTACTATGGGTTGAGCCTTGGAAATGACGGCCGTGCCCATCCTTGAGGGTGGAAGGGCTATTCAACCAGAGTGAAAGGAGCGTCAGGATATTCAAGGAACAGCAAGCAGAGGAAGGTGTCTGAAGAAGTAACAGAAGATTGGGCCAAAGCTTACTTAAGATACCTGAACTCCAGGTGGAGTTCAATCTGGACCAGGGGAACTCTAAGGACTTAAGACAGGAAACTACACACCATCAGTAAAGTGCCAGGGCAGTAGCTACAGCTCAGAGTAAGGCCAGGAGCCGAAGGACAGGAGCTGTGAGTGTACATAAGAAAATGCTGTCCACCTCCTGGGGGTCTAGTGCAAGCAGACCCCCAGAAGCCATGGCAGAAGTCACTGAGCCAGAGAAGAAATTCTGGGAGTTCAAGCTAGGCCTGGAGGGAGTGCAACCGGGAGATCGGTGCAGACAAGGTTGAGACCTCCATCCAAGGTGAAAATCATCCATGAGAAATGTCTAGAGCTGTCTAGAGGTCAATGCTGAAAAATTTCACCTTGGAGAATGACAAAACGTCAAATTCAATGAAGTGTGGAGGAGAGAAGACTCTCTGCATCTTATGCAAAACTGAAAGAAAACAAAGCCAAGGAAAACAAAAACTCTGTAATTCCCCTTATTTTCACCCCTGACTTTTATTTAACCTTATTTGTTTTTGCCGGCAGGAAAATCCAGAGAACATCTTGATGATAACTGCCTCAGGGAGAAAGGAACCAGCATTTGTTCAGCATCTACCGTGTGCCAAGAATTTTAAATGCTTTATTTAATTGAGTTCTTGCAAATCAGCCGGTGAGACTCAGAGAAGTGAAATAACTTATCCAAGGTAACAACGCTCTGATTTACCGCTGCTGCTGCTGCAGGGTTAGTACCAGATTGGGATGGTGGGACTATTGTCATGGTAGGCTCTCAGTGTGAGCTCCAAAAGATAGGAATGCATCTTATCAACCTTTTTTTTTTTTTTTAATCTTATCAACCTTTGTTTCCTCCAAAGCACCAATTAAAATGGTTGGTGCTGTCATCACACTGTCATCATCCTCGTCATAATAGCAGTAAAAATAAAGCTAACATTTATGCAGCATATCTGCTACCAGTGTTTTAGATTCTTTGCATACTATCTCTAATGCTGAATACAATCTTGCTCATTAAGTGTTATGAGCTCCATTTTAGAGATGTAGAAACTGAAACTTAGGGGAAAGCATTTGTCCTAAGTCACACAGCAAGCAAAAGCCCAAACCAGGATGCAAACCCAGATTTGTTAGTGCACACATATGTATAGGGTTGATGAATATATCAAATAGAATGGATCTTCACCAAGTTGAAGCTGTGGTATAATACAAAGGAGGGAAATCTTCCACGATATGAGTACATACATAGTTATAAATAGGTTCAGAAGCACATAGGGCTGGCAGGTTGCGTTGGCTGGAGATCCACAGCCCTGCATTACTGCAGAAGAGCACACTGGGTACCACTTCCACATCCTGGCCCATGAAAATTCTCTTCAGTATAGACTGTGCAAGGGACATTGTACCAGGGGCCATGGATACAAAGCTAGGAAAGACGTGTTTGGCTCATGTGTTCAAATGTTCACCTACATGTGGTTCGATTCTTAGAAACACCCACTGAGGAGAAACAAGCCCAGATCTGTGAAGCCCTGAGGCTGGGCTTGACTGTATCATCACTGCAGTATAGTCTCTGCATGAGCATCTTAAGAATTGGTGATATTCACAGGCTGTCTGGCAGAAAGAATTATTTATTCTCAGGAACAAAGTGAATTTATAATCCAACTCTTAATGTGAATTACTGCTGGAAAAAAAGGAACTTAACACATCGTTCTAGTGTCATCCCACTACTCCTCCCAGAAACACTGCAACAATGCCAAAGAGCTCAGGATTTCTTACACATGAGGCACAATTTCAGGCCTCTGTACTTTTGCAAACCACATTCTTTGTCAGGAATGCCCTTTCCTTTCCTTGTCTGCCTGGAGAACTTTTAGTTATTTTTAAAAACACAGTTCTGGTGTCACCTCCCCCAGGAAGCCTTCCCTGACTCCTCCAGCTTGAGTAAAGTTTCTTAGCCTTGGCACTATTAACATTTTGGGCTATATAATTCTTTGTTGTGAGAGGTAGGGCTGTCCTGCACATTGTAGGATGTTTGGCAGCATCCCTGGTCTCTAACCATTTAAATGTCAATAGCACCCGGCCAGTTGCAATAACAGATGTCTCCAGATATAGTTAAATGTGGCGCTGGGGTAGGAGGGAGTGCCACCAGTTGAGAACCACTGAGCTAGAGTATTCTGGTGCTAGGTCTGTACCTTGGTCATACTGGCTGAGCCTTAATCTAAGCAGAGGAATAAATCATTGGAAGTCCCTTCTGGTTCCATGTTTCTATGCTAAGTGAGGTTGAGATTTAAAAAGAAGAATTTGCCAGGTGGTCCATCCACTCTGGCAAACACGAGATCCCTTCCTATATTTTTAAAATTTCTTCACAGAAGAGAACTATCCTAGTGAGGACAAGAGAATGATAAATTCAAGCTGTATGGACCTTGGACCCTGTCCTAAGTTTAGGTATCCTAAAAGTGGAACTAATTTTTGCTTCCTCATAACGTTTCTGGGAAAAGTGTAATACTTACATCAAGCTGCCTAGCAAGACCACATCTCCCCTTGCCCCAGAAGGTTAGGAATGGGTTAATGTGTGAGAAAATGCTTCATAAATTGTAAGTGCTAAACAATGGTGAGGTGTTACTATCTGGTTTTTAAAAATCAGTAATAAAATTTGAGCTTTCTTTTCTCAATGTAGCATTCAAACAAATTTTTAAAAATCCCTGTTATATGAATTAGCAATAATAATGACCTCCTTTCACACACATGGTCTCTTTCGATGGTCTCTTTGCTCGGGCTGGCGTTATCTGGAAAGTGAGGAGACAACCTGAAAGAACTAAAGAATCGCCCCATGTTCCCCGAGCCAGAAAGCAGACACTCAAATCCAGTTTGTGAGAACAGCCCTCTTTCCAGTGAGCACTGAAGTAACATTTTAAATACAGAACAAAGAGCCATTCAGCCCAGCCTTTCTGAAATTTGAATTACATCCCTATATGCACAACTAGGTAGACAGTGGAGACCATTAGAACTGATTATGTCGATGGCTATCATCATTAGTTGCACATAAGCCAGGATTAAGGATTTGTAGACATAAAAAAGAGCTATTTCTTTTGTCAAAAGCAATTATAATTAATTCTTAAAATATGTATATGTTCAACCCAAATCAGATGAAGGAATAAACCAAGGGGAGAGATGGGCTCCTGCCATAACTCCATGTAAGAACTCTTAATTAAACCCAGACATTCAAAAGTATTTTCAGAAGAAAGGTTAATGAAATGGGGTAGGGAGGGAAAACATCTCCAGAGAACCTTGCAGACTCTAGTTTTCTGGGCCAGCTCTTTTGTTGCTCTCAGGATAAGTAAAAGAGCTACAAAATGCATTTCTCTTTTAGGAGTCAAGGCTGGAACTAAGCTCCTCTCCAGCACACTGCAAAGAGAGCTATGCTGTAATGTATTTTCCAGCACTCTAACCAGCCCTGGAGAAGAGTAGCTGAGTTCTGGACACATAGTACTTGATCTCAGAGAGAAGCCAATATAGTTTGGTTTAGATGAATAATGCCTATTAGCATCTGGTAGATGTTACAACTTTGGAAATACGTTAAAGGAAGAAGGAAAATCTTAAGAAGCAAAGATGCTCAAGTGTTTGACCTCATACAATTACTCAAGATTACCTTTCCTCCGTGCTCCACGGCAACAACAAATCAACAAATTACAGCTGATGGTACAGAGTTCACTGGAACCCATGATCAAGAACGAACCTAACAGACTCTCCACATGATCTCAACACAACCCAGCGGGTGAAAAGTGGAGCTTAAGGGCCAGTACAATTAGAGATTGAAATTCAGAGGAAACTGCATTCCATCCAAGTGGAGAGGATACACATGGATCCGGGAATAGGCCTCCTGGTAATAAGTCCTGGCCCTGTTACTGATCATTCACTCATCACCTATGCACTGTAGCTTTTGACTGTCCATGTCATGCCAGGTACTGCAGGAAGTACAGGAGCTGAGATGAGAAACAAAAATGGTCACGGTTCCTACTCTCATGCAGCTTATAATCTAAAAGGGGAGATGGACATGTGCATCAAAAAATTAAAATTTCAAGCAGTGAAGTAAAGGAATATGCGTCTACGGGAGATCACAACAGTCACAACACAAAAAGCATCACCCTCACCGTTTACTGAGAGCATACCAGGTACCGGGAATAGCCCTCTGCATTTAACTCATTTGATTTTTCTAACTTGATGACGCAACCCCACTTTACCATCACCCCCTTTTACTGCAGAAGATGTTAATGTTCCTAACTTGATGAAGGAACCTGCACTCATCGCTTTAGTATTGAAGAAATGGAGGCACAGAAAGGTTAACAAACGTTGTCCAAGATTCCACAGAGAGTAAACGGTGGAACTGAGATTGAAACCCAGACAGATGGATTTCAGCAGCCATGCTTGTAACCTCCAAGTGGGTGTGTAACAAGGACTCCTTGTCCAGGCTGAAGTCAGAGAAGGCTTTGCTGAGGAGGTGACCCTTGAGGTGGAAGGTGGTTATGGGTTCATCTAAAGAGAGATCAGAAGTGAATCTGGGGGGAGGGAGGTTCTAGGCAGAGGAGGGAAAGCAGGGAGTGGGGCTTGAGTGGCTGCAACAGCAGAACATGTGAGACAGGCTGGGACCTGGGACCTGGGGCCCTTTACTGCAGTGCTTGTACCTGGTCAAACATCTCCAGCAACAGAATACAGAGAAGCTATAAGGGACTAAAAATAACTGCATGCATGCACAGTTGGGGCAAATTATGAACAACAAGATAAAAAAGGCCAAAACCCAACTGCCACTTCTGAGATGTCAGGAGCAAAACAGGGTACTGTGTGCATGGTCCCTGCACACAGCACCGCCAAGGGGATGGGCAGACCACCTAAGTCCCCTCTTTGGCCCGATCCCTGGACCCACCCCTACTCTCACCCCATATAAGGGATCAGCTCACCACCGGCCTCAGGGAGCGAGCAAGGCGACCTGGTACTTGTTTCCGCTCTCTCTTGCTGCAGCATGAGCCCCGGTAAAGTCTTGCCTGAACTCCTTGTCTGGCCTCTTATCCATTTCTATTGATTAGAGAATCCAAGAACCCTGGTCGGTAACGCATGCACCTTGCAGGCCGAGGTGAGAATTTGCATCTTTATCCTAAAGCAGCGGGAAGTTGCTGAAAGGCTTTTAGGAAGCAGTAATATGATTTGTGTTTGAAGAAATTCTCTGGCTGCAGTGTGGACGATGCAGCAGACAGGTTCAGAGGAGGTATGGAGAGAACAAGTAGGATATAACGCAACTGTCTAGGGTCCAGGCCAGTGATTCTCAAAGTGCAGTCTCTGGACGAGCAGCATTACTGTCCCCAGGGACGGTTTTATAAATTGAAATTCTTGGGACCCACCCCAGACCTACTGAATCAAAAACTCTGGGGATGTATTAGTCATCCACAGCTGGGTAAAAAATCACCACAAACTTAGCACCTTAAAACAGCTTATACTTATTATTTCGTAGGTCTGGGGGGCCACTGCTTAGGTGGGTCCTCTGCTCAGGGTCTCATAAGGTGGCAGTCAAGGGATCGGTGGGGCTGTGTCTTCATCTGCAGGCTCAACGAGGGAAAATCGGCTTCCAAGCTTATTCAGGTTGTTGGTAGAATTAATTCCTTGTGATTGTAGAGCTGAGGGCCCTGGTGGCTTCCTGCTAGCTGTCATCTGGAGGCTGCTCTCAGGTGCTGGAGGCTGCCCACAGTTCCTTGCCTCATGAGCTTGCTCAAGGTGGCTGATTACTTCATCAAGCCAGCAATGTCTCTAGAACAAATCCATTAGCAAGACAGAGTCTTCTATAATGTCCCATAATCATGGGAGTGACACTCGCTACCTTTGCCAAATGCTATTGGTTAGAAGCAAGTCACAGATCTCTTGCACAAAGGGAGAGGATTATATCAATGTATGAACGCCAGGAGGCTGAAATTGTGGAGGACCACCTCAGAGTCTGTCCACCATACTCTGTATTTTAAGAAGTCTTCCAGGTAACTGTGATGCATGCTCAAAGTTAAGAACTACTAGTCCAGACTATGGATTTAAGGGGCATGTAGAAGGTACAATCAAAAGAACTAGATGCTGTAGTAGCTCTATTAGACTATGTAGTTTAGCACTGTGGTCATGAGCATGGCCTTTGGAGCCATGAAGATCTAGATTCAAGTTTCTGCCACTTTCTGGATTGTGTGACCTTGGACAAGTTACTTAACCTCAAGCAGCTTCAGGTTCTTTACCTATATCACGGCAGTCCCATGGAATCTACTTCTTAGAGTTTAGGGTTGTGGTGAGAGATAACTGATGATCAGTGTAAACTATGTCTGGATGTCTGACACAGAGATATGCTCAATAAATGCAGGCTACTATTAAAAACATCTGTGGGATTCAGCTTCCTCTGTAAAAATGAGATTAGATCACATAATATATAAGGCTCCTGATTCTAGAATTCAAATATTATAGATGAAAAATCTTGCTTTACAGAAGGGTGTTTTTTTTTTTTTCTTTCCTCTGCTACCTATAATGGTAATAGCAACACCCAGACTATGAGGATTTTGTTTTCTGTGTGTTTTTTGTTTTTTAGTTTTTTTGTAAATCTACTGTGTTACTGGAAGGAAGCCCCACCAGCCTCCTTTTTGCTAGAGAAAGTTCTTTTGTGTAGACCTCCCAAAAGTTTTGTATACCCTCCAGGGACCCAGTTCCTGTACTTGCCTCCTCTGAAAGAAATAATCCGAAACCGATTAAAACAAGTCATACAGACACCCTCAAGGACGTATCTAAACAATTATTAAGTGAGGATCCCATTCTATGGGAACGTGTGCTTTAGGCATTTACCATGAAGTGTTGTCATTGTGGATTTACTTTTCTATCTCCCTTACTTGACTAAAAACTCCTTGGAGGCAGGAACCACATCATACTGCCCTGGATAAAGGGGAGGAGAAGATTCATCCTGAAAGAGGTGATGACTTTTATACGCCACCTTTTTTTCCTCTATTCTGTCATGTCCCCTCCCTCTTCCCCAATCAAGGTTATACTTCCCAATATTTGGGGAAAGCTTTGCACTAAGAATGCCTGCGAGTAGGGATCAGAAGAGAGTTGGACACTGGGGTAAGATCTTGGTAGAATATAAAGGAAAACTAATTTCAAACCCTCCTCTAGTTCTCTGTGCCCATAAAGGTAAAGATAGAGTTCATCGTTGTATAAAGAAAGCTGTGTTGTTAAGGAAAACCACCTGAATGGGCTTTTAGCCTTGCAAAGGTGAAACAAAGACTCAGAGAATAGAGATGAGGATGCAATAGAGGAGGACACGAGGAAACTTCTGGATGATACCAAACTTATAGCTATTGGTTGTAGAGTTCTGAGTAATGTTCTTTGGGAAGGCAAAGAGGAAAGATAGACTATCTGGGATTGTTAGACTGCACTTGATTGCAGTATCTTGCACAAAGAAAGTGCTTAAAAATGCTTACAGATTCAACTACAGAATGAATGAATTAATGAAATCAAATGCCATATTCTTCTCCCTGTACATTGTAATTTGATCTCTCGTCACTGACTGCTGAAATAAGAGACGGACATGGCCCCAAGAGCAGACTCATTGTAAAACAAGCACCAAAAGATGCCCATCTAACATAGGCACCGCCATCTGCCTAAGTTGGAAAGTACAATTTAGTAAAGAAACAGACAGAACACGTAGTTCAGAGAATGTTAATCCACAGTCAATAAAGTAACTAACCAATCCATAGTAACAGCCCCCCAAAGGACAATTCTGGAGTATTTTATTCTGAGAGCAAATTAAAGCAAAACAAAGAGGAGTCTACCAAAAAAACAGCAGACTCTCCTCTATTTCACATATGAGTCCTTAGAGGAACTCATGGAAATTATCCGTATCTTACCCATATCTCCTACCTGCAGTGTACAGTGTCAACCTAAAATCCCCTTTGTTCGAGCGCAGCTACACTGGATGAAATCTGAGCTGAGGGCGCTACCCTTTCTATTCCCTGCATGCAGGATATGTTCAGAATGAACTATTCATGAGCAGTATTGATCTAGGAACAGAGTCAGATGTTTTGATAAGGTTACAATGAGCCAGTTACCCAATCAGAAGTCCTTTCATCAAATCTTTAAAGATTACCTTAAAACAGTAGAATTCTTAGGGTACATAAAAGCTGGTATTTTATTCTTTGCAACTGAGAAGTGTTTCCATGCTTTTCTGGTGTGCTCCAGCGGCTGGCAAGCATTCCCACGGGACCTGTGGTTGTTTAGCACATACAAATTTGTCTGCTTGTGTTGGGGGGGGAGGGCAGGATGGGGACAAATGTTTTCATTCACATCATATATACATGACCATAGCATTCGCTTTTCAGACACTACTTTGGGGTTTGGGGCTTTTCATTTCTGTGCGATCTATTGGATTTGGTTCTCTTATCAAGATTACTGAAATATCAACATGTGGTCCAATTATTTCAGTGGTCTAAACACAGCTTTAGTCTGGTCCTTTTCTGTATCAAGAGAAGCATGACTTAAGAGATCACTTTTCTGGGCTTTTCTAGACACTTGGGACACTCCAAGCTCCCATATGTCTTCCAAAATGAAACCAGCACGGAGAAGAGATGAACAACATACATTTCAGTCTTCAACATTATTTACTATATATGTTTCCAGAGAGTAAGTAATGAACACACATACAACCCAATACTAGGATTCCAAGCAGTTAAAATGGCCTGTTTTCATTACATTATTGGCTGCCGTGATACAGGCAAGCTTCTCTTTAATTTGAAGAATTGTTCTATTTGCAGTCAACTGAGATTAAATATGACCTGTTTTTTCCTTAGAGGAGCCACCTATGGGCTTACTTCTTTGTACTTTAAACTGTTAATCTTGTTCTCCAAAAACTGTACACTGAGTAAACTGTTAGGCTTATAAACATACACGTGAACACTCCCTCATTCACTTTCATCACACACACATTTTCAAAGACGTTTCTCAAAAATTACTTGTCTAATTAACTTCTTTATGAACAAATTCTCTTCACCTACAGATGAGCTACGGTGGCAATCTAGCAACTGGGTGTCGGATTTCAGAATATTATTAATAGTGGTTATTAGCTGAAGATACAAATTAGAGGTGAACATAGAGAGTGAAATTTGCAGTTACTGCTCTGTGGAGAGATGGCAAGAACCACTCAGTCCCTCCAATCTAATTTACATACAATAAACTGGGTTTTAGATTAAATGATTTGGTTTTTTTCCTGTAGTTCACATAATTTACATGAGATAAAATCAATGCATCGTTATTATCATCCTCCAACATTTTAAATCTTTGTTTTTCTTTCCCTGAGGAGGCCTAAGGAAGGCAATATTCCATTGTTCTAAAGTGATTTTCATTTTCTCCCTTTCCCAGGTAGATTTCTTCTTGAGTGGAAAACTATACCTGTATCTATCCACCTGGTACAAAGAGGCACTCTTATTAACAGTCTTTAAGAAGTATCTTCCAGAGGTTTCTTTCTTTATGATACTACTCAAACACGAGTGAAAATTCTAACATGGGTAAAATTTGTCCAACCTCAGAATCTACTTTATGGTAATAGTTCTAGAATAAGTTCTAGAATAAGTAAATAAAATATAAAATAACAACAACAAAAAATAAAATTGCTAAGGGGAGGGGGAGAATACCACAGTGAAACTGGTGAAGTAACGAGAATTTATTTTTATAATTTATGTAGCAGGCATAGGGCCCAAGTTTCTATGCCAAGAAGACAGACCTTAGGACAGAAGATTGATCTCTTAGAAAATTTGTGCAATGGTCACGTTGAAAAAGTGAAGGAATGACAGCCCTTGACCACCTGTCTGTCCCACATGCTATTCTTAGGATCATTAACACTGATTATGACACATGATATACACTCTCACCTTAGTGTGTAACAGCAATAAAAACTACCTTAACTGGGCAGGCCAGATGGGAATTACGTCACGGCAACAGGCAATCAAAACTTGCGTTCTGTGAGAGAGTGGGCAAGTCAGTTAATAATCTTGAAAATCAGTTGCCTTATTATCTGTAAGAATTTGAAAGATAAATGTAATAAGTATTTACAGAGTGCCTTTCTGTGTCAGATACTATGAAAGAGTCTAGGTTATTCAACCCTTTGTGTTAGATTATGAGCCTAGTGACAGAAGAGGATGTATCTTCCGCACACATCACTGTAACCTCTAGGGGTATGATGTGCTTGGCAGTGCTTGACATAGCAGAGATGCTTAATACACTTGCATGGAAGAAAGGGAGCAAAATAAGGGTAGAGGGAAAATATAGATGAGAATAAAAGAGAAATGGGATAGGATTCATACCCACACAGTCTCATGGTCTAATAGAGTTGCATAAATAAATATTAGAAAACAACTTTGTTTAGAAACAACAAAAGAAAATAAAAGAGGGAAAATAGTGTTTTGCAGGGGAAGTGGGGAAACATTAAGAAAGGAGTTGGGTTATGATGGACATGCCGAAAATTTCCAGAAAAATGTGCTCCTCCCACACAGTACTCAGAGTTCGTTCAAATACTGTGTTATCTGTGCCCTGTAGTTCATGTAGCTTGTCTAAGAATCGGCACCGGCTGGTGGCTATTTTTGCAATATGAGTTTTACCAAAAGACACACCAACATCTCCCAGTTCATTTACTTGGCTACTCCCAATACTTGGTTGTGCCAGTGTAATTCAAAGCACCAAAGAGCATTTATGACTCTTTCCGTACTGTACATGCAGTAATTTTTCTTTCTTTTTTCCGCCTTGATTTATGATGACAGCTGCTCTTTGTGACTGCTTCTGAGATTGCTGGTCAGCTGAAATCTGTTGGCTGACAGCAAAGGCATTATAAATCCAGGAAAGCTAAAGGGAACCTTCTCCTCTCACACCTAGGGAGGCTGCGCTTTCTACCAGGAATGCAGTCTCAGCAGCGGAGGCCGATATGGAGCTGGGGAAGGGTCAGGCGCAAAAGAGGAGGGAGGAACTGGATGCCCAGGCCAGTCTCCAGATGTGAGGTGGAAAGCAGAGGTCTTGGGGGTTTCTACAGCAAGCTGGCAGCACCGCAAGGTGGAGGAGAAGCTCAAGCAGAGATAAAAGGATGCACTGGGATGAAGCAACTGAAGTACTGATGCAGACCTGGCAATGGGGCCAGAGGACAGTGATGGGCTGTATAATCATAAAGAACGGGGTTTAAGTCCCGATGCCGTTTCTTATTTGCTAGGTGACTTTGGGGAAGCTTTTTTTTTTCTTTTCTGGTACGCGGGACTCTCACTGTTGTGGTCTCTCCCGTTGCGGAGCACAGGCTCCGGACGCGCAGGCTCAGCGGCCATGGCTCACGGGCCCAGCCGCTCCGCGGCATGTGGGATCTTCCCGGACCGGGACACGAACCTGCGTCCCCTGCATTGGCAGGTGGACTCTCAACCACTGCGCCACCAGGGAAGCCCTGGGGAAGCTTTTAAATTTCTTTAAAACGTAGTTTCCTTGGCTATAAAGTGGGGAAACATAAAAGAACATGCCCACTAAGGCTGTTCTAAGGATAAGAAGGGAATACTGTGCATTCTCAGCAGAAGACGTGGCACATAGTAAGGACCCCAAAGTTACCAACGGCGACTGCTGTTACAATTAAATCTATGATCCCCACTATAAGAATTTTAATTCGAAGAAATGCTTTCATAAGTGCAAAAGGCTACCCATTGTAATAATGTTGGAAATGATGGAAAATGGAACATGATCCAAGTATTCACTAACAGAAGCAGGGTTTATGGTGTAGTACATCCTTACTGTATTAAAATGAATGAGATCTACTTATGTGCACTGACATGGCAGGTGCCCAAATGTATAATTAAGTAAAAACCACATTCAACAATATATATAGTATCAGCCAATTCCTCTAAGTAAATTTCATTTAAAAATTTTTGAAAAATATAAGCATTAAGTTATTAGAAATGGTTATCTCTGTGGGGTGAAATTAAAGGAGACTTTAATTTTCTAAATTATACTTTGCATAGTGTGTTTTAACAAAAATATATCCATTTTGTAATCATATTTTTTACTATTATTTTCAAGGAGCAGATTTTGAGATGGCTGAGCTTTTTCTTAATAGTCTTTTCTCAATGGTCTGTTTGCTACATGGTGTCCTTATGGGCACTAGAATCACATATCTGGTATTTTTCTACTTCCTAGTCAGAAATTTAAAGCCACCCCTGATCTGATAACTCACAAAAGAGAGAAATCAAAAAGTGCAGTAATTGACAGGACAAGAGCTACAAGCATGAAACACTTATATTTTAGATGTTGACTCCATTCATTTCATTAGTCAATTTGCTTCTTAAAATCCTGAGAAATTAGCAGAACTAATTCAACATTACTCTGTAGTTTTCCTTGCATAATACTAAATGAACAAATCCAAGTCCCCCTTCAATTAAAAACAGTCTTCAAAAAAATTTCGCAACAAAATAAACTGGATTCATGCACTAAAATAGGTAATATACTATTCCCTTGAATTTAGAAGTTTCCTCTAACCTCATAGCTTATGCTTTGATTGTTTCTTTCCCAGAGCTTTAGAATTTGATTTCTGAAGCAATAATGTAAAGCTAAAAATATCACCAGGATCCCAATATATAATACAAAGAGGTAAACATACTAGACAAACATAATTTTTCAAACTATATATAATTGGAATATCATCATTGCCCAGGGAATTTTACTAAGATGAGCAAGGGTAGAAATAGCATGATTCCAGTTTAACTGACTGGAATAACTGAGTATTTTCCTTGCGATGCATACTCATATATGAGACAGCAAGTCAACAAATGCTAAAATGAAGCAAAGATCACACTGACGATCCAAGTCTTCCTGATCACCAGTTTAGGTTCTTATAACTGAAGCCCTCTTAGTCATCTTTAAGGAAGAAACTCTTAAGTTTGCAACAATATTTTGTCACATATGAATGAACAAAAGGATTGGACAATAACAGCAGCTTAGTCGCTTCCCTAAGCTTCTTTCACACAACACGTTTGCAGGAACTCCCTTTAGCATCTTCTCTTACGGGCTCATCCACAAAGATCGTTTCACTCCACATGATTTATGCATTTCTTTACTTGGCTATGCAGCATTCAATGAAAGGATTTTATTAAACTCACAATCAGCAACTGGTTGACTCCCCTTGTGCTTATAACAAAGCATTTACATTCACTTATGGTCACAATAAAATGGGCACTGCTTCCATTTATATGATCCTGGAGCCTTTCTGATCTCCCTGAAAAATCCATGTACATCGTATAACGCTACGGAAAGGGGACCTATGGAGGATTAGCTACCTTTTGCTCATGATCTTTGAGGACACTGAAAAATCTGTTTTGTGTAAACTTACCAGGGAAGCAGAACACCAAGTCAGTTGTTCCTCTTGCCTTTCACCCTGTGGGTTGCATTCCCAAAACACACTCACCAGTGCAATTTTGGTATAGGGAGCCCTTTGATGCAAATGCTTTCCTTAATTTGATAGTAAAAGTTCTAGTATTAGTTTGCTTCATAATTCAAATATGCAGAGGCAGCCAACTCCAAAATACATCAACTCTTTGAACTTCCTCCACTTAAAATGTGTGTCTCTGGCACTGTTTTAATGGCCTCCTATTCACCCTGTTATTAAGGGAAGGGTTCCCGTCCTACGGTCATGGGGATGGCTGGACACAGGACACTCAACACTGGACAGATGAGATCAACTGCAGTTTAATAGTCCCAAACACTCACAGGCCAGGTAAGGGGAATGCATGCCAGACAGGACCACACAGGGGCTGCACTTGGGAACAAAGTGAAGCCACAGGGGCTATGGGAGACAGGCTTTAATACCAAGACCACCCCTGTCTCTCACCAGACAACGTGATTGGCTTGTCTGAATAATTCTGCAGGCTGGCAGGAGCCAGGCCAGGTCCCTTTGATAAAGGAGAGTATTTATTTGACCAGGGAGCCGAGTGGGGAGAGGAACTTGCAGTCAGGCCATGTAAGGCTTTCCTGAGTTGACCAGACGCTATTAGGGCAGCACATAATACTGAGCCCCAATTTTAGGACTTACCCCAGAGGCACATAGTAAATACTCATAAATATTTGCTAAACAAGTGAGCGAATGAGTGTTGAAAGAGGAACCTTGGGCTAGACACTGAACGTCTTAGCTGCACTGCAGCCGTTTATAAAGTCTATAAAATGGAAATTGTAGTATCTTTTCTGTTTATCTCAGGAGGCTGTTTGTGGGAATAAAATCATTAACATATGTGGACAACATCCCAAAGCCTTCAAAAGGCCTGAAGGGTCCTCCACAGATGACCTGTCACCCTTCACATCCATCTCCCTCATATTCCAGGCACACTGGCCTTTTTCCATAGATGGCTCCACAGCCTTCATGCAAGAGCAACGGAAGGTAAAGATATTTCCTTAACATGCTTTCAAAGCACCCCGAATTTCATCTACAACTCAAGTTGAAACTGTCTGTTTGATGTATGTCTCCTGAATGCCTGGCACACAGTAAGTGCTCAAAAAAATGTCTGTGGGTGGAATAAATGAATAGAATGTGATACAACTGTAAAAGCATGCTTAGAAGCTATAAGCATGACACACGATTAAAAGGGCAAAATTATCATGACTTCAACTGTGGGGAGAGTCCACTTACACCCTCGTCCACCTTGCCTCCCCGCCCTGAGCCTCATAGCTGTGGCGCTGTCTGCCTTGCAGAGAAGGGACACTTGGCCTGGGCTCGTGGGTCAGATCACTCAGGCTTTTTTACCTTTCCCAGCCCAAGAGCTGGCTTCTGCCAGAGCAACCTATCAGCCACCTATGAAGCAAGAGGAGAATTTGCAGCGTTAACAGACGTCCATTTTTTTTACAGTGTAAATGGAATTTGACACAACCAGAAAAGTCTGTAAGAAACCAGTTCTCCCAACTGTTATAGGTAACAGATTATCATGAAAAATTCTCAATTTTGTAGAGAGTTCTACACAAACTGAACAATTTTATTGGTGGAAGAAGCTGTGGACGGCATCTGACCTCATCATTTGGTCTATAAGATGAAGAAATGGAGGCCCAGAAGTGACTTGCCCAAAGTTACACCAGCAGCCAGTAACTAAGCTGGAGTGAAATCCAGGTCTCTAGCCATATATGTTCTCTTCTGCATTTTCTGCAGTGTTCTTTTCTTTTGTGTGTGTGTGTGTGTGTGTGTGTGTGTGTGTGTGTGTGTGTGTGTGTGACAATATTGAACATGGTGGGTTCCCATACTGACATGCAAGAGAGTGAACAGAAGCAAAGCAACATAATTTTTCCAAACTCAACAGATATGAGTTGAAATACACATACATTCTTATAAATGTTTGCAGGTATTTTTGCCACCAAAGGGGGTAAAACCTTTTCTTCAAGGGAAGTTCTTTCCCCTGAAAGTAAATGAGTGGGAAAGATTTAAAACATAATCGTTTTGATTATCAATTAAGCACTGGCATACTGGTTGTCTATAATTAGGTTGAAACAGCCATTTTTGGAGGTCAAAAACAATCTAATATTGTCAGGGTCAACTGGTTCAGGTACACATAAACAGAAGTAGAACATCAAGTTTCTGCCCTCAAGAAGTTTACATCTTCTTGGAAAGAAAAGTCAAAAAGTTATAAAAAAGAAAACTAATAACCCAGAGCAGTAGAAGGGGTTGGGGGGTGCAGCGTCGTCCTGTAACTACTGTCATGTGTTTACATTGTAATGGGGTATAAATACAAATAGTTTATTCTTTGAACAACTATTTTCAACCATGCCCTATCAAATCACCACTTCCTGACCCTTAATGACAGGCTTGGTTGTAGTGACTTTTAGTTATTAAACTTGGGCCAATCCTGTTTCAATTGCTTTCCCAACATTACCTCAATGAATACTCCCCAAATGTCCAAGAGTAGATACTATTATTGACCTTATTTTCCATTGGGAAAAAATCTGAAGTTCAGAGAAGTTAGGAGACATCCCCACGAGCCGTGAGATAGTATACGGGAAAGTTCCAGATTTACATGCTCCCGCTTAAGCAAGGAGGCAGGGATTCATGGCAGGGGGCAGTCACAGGTAGTCACTAAATGAGCTGAAGGACAATGCTGGTGAAACTGGAAGAAACACAAGGACACCAAGCATCGTGCTGAAGTTAAAACCCACAGAATCTGGCTCGTGACTCAATAAGGAAGTCCAGAAAGAAACTTTTAAAGAAGAGGAAAAAATGGCCTTCAGGATGTCAAGTCGGGGTGACTGGGAAAATGATGTTGTCATCTGTATAGTCTGAGAGAGCGCCAAGGTGATGAATTACCAGCTCACGATGTTCTCTGTGAAATAAATATCTTGAATACCGAAATTAGTATTTCCCAGGCCTAGAAAAGCATTTTATCTTGAAAATGTTTGGCCTCACATAGCCAGTTCTTAACTAGTAAGAACACAGCGGTTCTTAACTGCCTTAAATAACTTTTCTACACTGTAATTTTTCCCTTAAGAACACTTCAGAGAAGTAACACTTCACTGTACTAGCCAACTCAGTCTACAAGGCCTTCTGGTTTC
The DNA here is from genome assembly GCF_039906515.1 of Pseudorca crassidens. Lineage (NCBI taxonomy): Eukaryota > Metazoa > Chordata > Mammalia > Artiodactyla > Delphinidae > Pseudorca > Pseudorca crassidens. Next base: position 69,285,357 of record NC_090304.1, on the reverse strand, counting down.
TACTCTGAAGGCTATTACCAGGGATAGAGTTACTGACTGTTAATAAGCCACCTGGTTTCACAGACCCACACCATCCTGCCATTTTGACAGACCTCCCAGAGCATGCTCTTGTAAGTTAACCAAGGTCAAGGCTGATTATGACTTGCATACCCAAAGCTGTCTAACCGATCTCATGTTCTAATACGGACATAGAAAAATTCAGTGAACCCTGAACAGATGCAGCCCTGTACATTTCCTGGGCCTCTGCTCTGGGGTCAGGTGCCAGCTGTGTCAAGTGTAAGAGCTCCAAAGCTGAATAACATGTTTTCTGCCTTCAAGAAGCTCACATCCAAGCCTGCACATGGACAATAGAATAAATAAGTACACTAACACAAATTAAGTACTAGAGGAGATGTAGATATAAAGGGTGAGAGAGTAATTGATTCCAGTGAGATAATAAATAAGGTCAGGGAAAGAACATGATGGACTATTTGAAGTGAAGACATGTCTCTAAGAACAAGTGCTCACAAAAGCATAGGTATATGAATTACCCAGAAAAGAGAGGAGAGGCACACTTAATTTGGGGGGTTAGGTTGCATATCTCATTTTGTACCTATTTATTCACTTCCCTAAAGTAGGAGTCTGACAGTTTGTATTTTTAGAATATTGCATTCACCACCTACAAAAAGCATGAGGCCATGGACAACAAAAATTCACTTCACACCAGAAACCCCCAAAGAGTGAAATCTACATTGTCATCTGCTATACAGAACAAATAGTCTTATGTTACCATAGAAACCCCACTCTCTTTGTGGGAAAGTATTTTAAAATAAAGCTGTCAGATTAAAGCTGTCTCTATTAAAAATAATAAACGAAAGACCAATCATGGCCCCTTTGGATTTACCAAGAAAGTTCATCAATGAACTTTCCACCAGGTATTAAGAAACAAAAATAGTAGCATATGGAGGAATGTTCAACACAATTAAAGTACACCATTAACATTTTACATTACTACCTTTGACTGCTGGCAGTCTGAACAGAATTAAACAACTGGTTACACAAAGCAAGGCTTCACATGATGGTCAAGGTGGTGGAAGAAATAAACAAGTAGAGGAGAAAGTCACAGCAAATATACTTGATATGGGTAATTTTCTACCATTTTCCAGAACAAGTTAGTTTTTAGCTCCTCTGTACCACTTTCTTCAACTCCAAATGCAGAGCACTCATAATAACTGGCTTATTTTAGTAAATGTACATTACCCTCTTCCATCCATGTTCCCCCCACCAAGCTCTTTGGGTGTCCCAGTTTACAAAGCTTATGGGTTTCATGAGGGCAAGGATTAGCTTCTTATTCTCACAGAGCTCACTCAGTACCTAACACATAGCTCACTCAATTTATTTTGATCAATTCAGTGCAGTCAAATGTCTTCTATGCCACTCCAAGTGAACTGCTAAGTCATTCACTCTCCACTTTCTGCACTAGCATGCTATTGACTCGTTTTGGGCATGCTGCCTGCTTCTGCGCATATAGTGTATGGTGTGTGTGCTGCTCCGCTGCTGAGTCTCATAAAATTCCAAACTTTCTTTCTGCTTCCACAATAAGAGACAGAAGAGATAGTAGACTTTGATGTAATTTTATGACCCAAATATATTTAGATGGCTTCTAAGAATGGTTTTGAAAGTGGGTTACACAAATGAGAGAGATCCTCGCTCTAACATTGCCATTTGTTCAACTGATTTGAGCTGACCTGGTCAGGTGGCTCCAACATAAAGATAGTGGTGATCTAGCCAAAGCTGAAACAAAACAAAAGGCTGCCCTCTTTTTTTGGTTTCTTTTTAATTAATTAATTAATTTATGGCTGCGTTGGGTCTTCGTTGCTGTGCGCCAGCTTTCTCTAGTTGCGGCGAGCGGGGGCTTCTCATTGCGGTGGCTTCTCTTGTTGTGGAACACGGGCTCTAGACAAGCAGGCTTCAGTAGTTGTGGCACACAGGCTCAGTAGTTGTGGCTCGCGGGCTCTAGAGCGCAGGCTCAGTAGTTGTGGCTCACGGGCTTAGTTGCTCCCTGGCATGTGGGATCTTCCCGGACCAGGGCTCGAACCCATGTCCCCTGCAATGGCAGGCGGATTCTTAACCACTGTGCCACCAGGGAAGTCCCAAGGCTGCTCTCTTGACATGAGTCCTCCAGTCATATTCTGTGTTTCGTAGATGCCTCTTTACCTCCCACTAACCCAGTCCTGGAATCCCCCCGCCCCACACATGCTCACCCACACTTGTGCACACACAGGCTCACTAGCTCACTGCTGGCCAGCCTGGTACCTCCATTAGACACGTGAACCTAGAAAGGGAGTTGATCTCTCAGTTGAGTTGTCTCATAAATCACTCACCTCTTCCTTTGCTCCACATTAACCTTAGGTCTTTAGTTTCTTCCTTTTCACTTGATTTTATGACCTGCTCTCTCAATAAAGCCTTTTTATAAAGATTTGTATGGAGGTGACTCCCTAAAAGTAAACTTCAATTTATATATGACTATGATGATTCTAGTCTGTAACGGTAGATTTAAAATATCACGCTCCAAACACATACACATAAATAAGTGAACGAAGGATAATCAGAACTCTTAACTATTTGAAATATTCTCATATATTTCTTGTTCTGCTGAGGTTCTCTGTTTGTTTCTTTGTTTTGCCTTCCTCTGGTCAATAAGTAAGTGCTAGAAAACTAACAGGGAATTTAGTATTTTGTAAAGTTAGGAACTGAAAAATTCCACCCCTAAGAGTGAGAATTGTACAGCTTTGTCTTTGTGGGGAACATGCAGCCAGCTTTTCACATGTATATGTGGGTCCTTTCTGAACTGTTTCACCGTTTCCCTGACCCTGGGGTCCCCACATGAATAGCAGTTCAGAGCAGCATCCCAGGGTACATCCATGGCCACTGTTCATCAGTGACCCAAAGACAATAAACAGACAGCCTGGAACAGAATAGCCAGCAGAGTGCTACTGGTACGTGGAGTTCTCTGCCAGGAGGGGAGCAATGTAGCTTGGGAGAGGTCACTAAAAATAGCACAAGGATTTAAAAAAAAAAAAAAAAAGAAAGAAAGAAAGATGCAGAGAAGCTTAGAATCTCCAAAGAGACAGGAGAACTAAGGAAGAGTGGGATCCCAGAAACTAGAGGAGAGATACAATCTCTACATTCAAGGACCATGCCATGAAAATGGTGAGACACTCAAATAAAAAACAGCCTTTAATCAAGACCCACAATGGTAAGACCTAAAACAGCCATCCGTATCCAGGTAAGGCATGGAGAAGCGAAAATTATTGAAGACCAGTGGACAACTAGGAAAGGTGATGTTCCCATGGGGCCTTCCATGTGTCGTCGCCATGATGACATCACTGCTTATGATAGAATCAGTGAGGAACAACAGGTTATACAGACAGCAAAGCACAGCTTTAGGCATCTCCAGTATTATCCCCACCTTCCAGGCTTCTTAACTCCTTTTTGTCACCAGTCTAGGAGTAATCTGATATCAGTCTTTACCTTGGCCTCACCTAAATGGAAAGAAACACTCTACTCTTTCCCTCTTCACTTGAGAACTTCAGGTTTTAGCTTTGATTTCTGATTTTTGCCTCAGAAGGCCTTTTGAGGGCCCCTAGCTTACAGCAGTCACCCCTATTCTAGGAGTCCAGCATCTCTTCTGAGACACCCCGACCCTCTGATCCCTTGTCTGAGGCCTCTTGCCTCTGCCACACTACATTCTAAGCACCTGGAGGGCAGAGATGGCACGATGGCATCTATCCCTTCGATCCTATATTCCCAGCGCATAGAACACACTCAGTCTGTGAGTTCTGACCAATAAAGGTAGAATCTGTGCCCACCTCACTAGTCTCAAACCCAGAATTAGTTTGGCTGTAGTGGCTTGAGGCTGTCATAGCACTTAACCTATTCTTCACTATTCTTTAACCTATTCTTTATATTTTATGTATGCTCTTTTGAGGGAACATATTGGTATATCTCTCTATTATATCTCCCCCTGGTAATAAATTTCTGATAAAGAAATGTATCACTGGCACAACCATCCTTCATTAGAAGAGAAATTATGATAGCCTATTAGCTGGCCTAGGAGCCCCTGATACAAAATGACTTGCACTTGTGTTGGGAACAACCAGAGGCGTGAGCCTCAATGCAGGGTTTATTGGAGATCACTGGGGTGGTCCAGGAGAGCCTTTCATCCCAAAGGAAAAGAAGGCCGCTCCTTTATCTCCTGACAGTCAAGCATCATACCTTCCAGTTGGAGTTAACATCACCTAATAACAAAGTATCCAAGCAATGTTTGTGATTTCCAGCCTCACAAGCATGCTGGCAGCAGAAGCGTCCTGACAAGAGCCTTAAGTGACAGCGATAGGTACAAAAACAATCCTGTGGATGCCTGAGGAGGCATCACTTCTTTAACAGTCTTTCTACACAAAACGCCCATGAAGAACCCAAATCTTTCTGGACTAGGACTGCAGGAATGGCATATTCTCTTTAATCTACGGAGAAAAACCATTCTGAGCTTCTTGCCAGTTCCGAGGTTCACACAGTGTTTTCTCTGTGAAGGGACTGGCTGACTTGCATGAGGCATAAAATATATGATTCATGGGACACCCGGCTTTAGGAGTTAGTTTTTCACTTCGGTGCAAAAACAAGTGTCTCATAAGCACTTGGAGAGCTCTACCACATTTTGTCACAGGAATAAATCCTAAAATGCAATCTATTTTTGTCCGTATTGATGCCTAAGATGAAGGAATCAAAGACGTGCTTACTAAATTTGCAGGTCAAGTTAAGCTAGGTGACATTCCAATACTATAAATGACTGGATAACACTTCAAAATGCTTGCAATCATCTAAAAAAGGATCCCAGTGGAAAAGGATGAAATGCTAAAGATGGATAGAAGATGGGAAAAGATAAGATAGTGGCTGACTGATTTGATCTTTCTCTTTTCTTTCTCTACACCCCACTCCCTGAGCAACCTCCTTCTCACACACACATGACTGAGATTATTGCTAATTGCAATTAAGTTAACAAACATTTACTGAGTACTTGCTGTATGGTAAGTACTGCACCAATTAAGTGTACAAACATGAAGGACATAGTCTCTGACTCTAAGAAGTTTATAAGCCTAATTAGGGAAATAGATACACACACCAAGAGTCACAAGTGAGGACCAAAGCCTGCAGAAGTGGATATTCACAGGGACCCAGGAGTACTCAGGAGAGACTGAGGATCAGGGAAGACTTTCCCCAGCCATTTCCATTTAAGCTAAATTTTAAAGGGTAAGTGGGGTTTACCAAGCAGATAAAGGACAAAGAAAATTTCAAACTTGCAGAAAGAACAATCTGGAAATCACCGATGAATGGAAGAGTGAGCAGCCTTCTAAGAACCATGATCTGGCCTGTAGAGTGAGAGCTGGTTAGGAGAGTGCAGAGCTCGGATGATTAAAGGCCTCCACTGCCAGGCTAAGGGGCTGAACATCTTCAGAAGCATTTAACTGCAGGGCAAGATAAGAGCTTTACAAAGACTCTTCTGGCCACTGGATAAAGGGGAAGCAAAGTGGAGATGGCAGGCAGTCTGGAGGCCATGACAGTTATGTCGTGTTTACACTGAAGAGTAGATTCAAACTCTGAAAGGGTGTTGGTAGTTCAGTTTTTATGTAGAAAATTCAGTTGCAAGGGAGGCTCACAGCACTGTAGGTTGTACATCGTAGACACTCAAAAACGTGTGTTGACTTGAGTTATTAACTTAGCTGGAAACAACTTGGGAGTCTAACTAACCGAGGGCCAGGTAGTTTTCTTTACAGAGAAAAATTTGTTCCGCTGCATTCAAAAATACCCTTGACTCTTCAGCATCTTCAATCGCTTGTTGGTTATCACAAGACAGATTAGAGAGTGTGGGTTCAAACCTATCACGAGTGGTAGAAAAAATATTCAAAAGTAAGCTACAGAGACCAGATTACCAAGCTGCCATCAGAAATGGTGTTGGCCAGTGTTGGAAAGGGCCGGAGGAATGGATAATCACTTATAGTACTCGTGGAAGTAAAAATCATTCATTTATTTTTCAGAACACTAAAAAGTGCAGTGGAATAATATGATATATACACTATGTACTGCTTATTTAGCTTAAGAGCTAAAACTCACAGATATAAATAAAACCCCACCCCATTTCCCTCCATACATCACTACAAAATGAATTTCTCATTTTCATGCACACTTTTTAATATATTTACTCCATGTGAATATCTCCAAAGATAATATATGATGTTTTGTTTGTTTTAAATATTATTTAAATGATATATATAAAATACAATAAGCTGGCTTTTTTGATTCCTCTTTTTTCTCTCAGTATGTTTTTTGAGATTTATTTGTACTGATCAATGTAGCTCTGGTTTATTCATTTCACATCTATATAGTATTCCACTGCATGAATACACTGCCCTATGTTAGATCCATTCTTCCAGAAATGGACTTTTTAGATGTTCCCAGTTTCTTATTATTAGAAGCAACACTGTCATAAACTTCATGCTCTTTTAGGAGAGTTTTCTCCAATATTGATTAGTGTCAGTGCATTTTCAACTCTTCTAGATATTGTCGAATTGTTGTCCAAAGTTGTTGAAACAATTTACACCCTTCCCAGCAGTGCATGAGTTTCTATTGCTTCACAGCCTCAAAATCACTTGGTTAGAGCCAAATTTAATTTTTGTCAAGCTGATAGGTGTGAAATGGTTCTTGTGATTTTAATTTGTTTTCTTGATTACCAGTGAAGGTGAGCATCTTTTCATGTTCACTGACCATTTGGCTTACTTTTCTGTACACTAATCCTTCATTTAAAAATTTTATAGAAAACAAATTATTGTTATATGTTAACTTTAAGGCCTTAAAAATGCTTTCATACCCTTTAACCCAATAATTACACTTAATTAATTAAAACTAAGAAAGTAATAAAAGTCTGTTAAAAGATTTAGGCTTCAAAGATGCTCATCAAAACATTGTTTGTAATAACAAAACTTACAAGCAATATACTTGAGTAATAGCCAGAAACATATGAAATTCTCCAACAACAAAAAAAGGAATTGGCATAACCATAAATAGACTGCTATATAGACATTAAAACTGACATTTATAGAAGAATGTTTAATGTGTAGAAGAATGTTAAAAATATATTAAATGGGAGAAGCAGGTTGCAAAAAATATGACAGTGTGATCATTGTTAGTTTATGGGATTATAAGTATATTTTCTTCTTTTTATTCTTATCTTTTTTCAAAAATTTCTATAAAGGATATAAAATGTTTTTTTTAAAGCTATGCATATAAATATAATGGGGAGACTCTTTCAGAATTGGATTATCAGGAGAAAAATTAATCTAAGAGACAATTTTGAAAAGCACCAGATTGCAAAGAGCATTGAAAGCTACAAACAAGACCAGTGTGTACATGTATGCAAGACTTCTGTTCCCAAGACCAGATATTTCAGCCAAACCCACTGAAAATGATCACCCTTGGATCACTGCTGTCTCACTTAATGGAGAATAATAACCCGAGAAGTTCTGTGGGTTCCATATACAGCAGGACTCAGTGTTTCCCAAAGGATTTACCATCTAAGTAAGACAGATGACACAATTAAGACAAACAGACACCGGATGGAAAAGGCAATTTGTACCTCAGTCATGGAGTGGGCATATGGTTTCTATGTCTAGGCTTGTATTTGAGGACAGCTTAAGGAGAGTCAAACGAGATCTAAGTAGAAAATATAGCTAGAAATGGATTCTGAGGGTTATAAGAAGTACATTTTATGCAGTTGATGGTAAAAGACATCATCAACTCAGAACGAAAAGACTGATTTTAAAACACCTCGACCAGAAGTCTAATGGTTTGAACCACTGGCATAACTGTCTTTCGTTTATGAAACACTTGCTTATAATCACCCCCATTTTTGAAAGAATCAAGGTCAAGTGTAGAAAAGAAGAGAGAGAACATCCTTCATAGTTGGACTCAGATCAGCCTTGGGCATGTTTCTCAACCTCTTTAGACTCAATTTCTTCATCATAATAATGGGATAGTAACACAGTATCAACCTTGCATGGCTATTGGACCTTTAGAAATAATGAGAATAAATACTATGTGCAGCATGCTGGAAGCACTCAAAAAGGGGAAAAGGTGAATCCCAGGAATATGGTGGTTTCTTCCGCAAATGGAATTGGAGCATCGTTGGATAATATACCCCAGATATTTAACTGCTGCACTATGCAAACTAAATGAAACTCTAAAAGCTTTGATTAAAAGCTTACTAGCAACACCAGTTGGTTTCAAGCTTTATTTTTTCTATTTAGATTATATTTATTTTTCATCTTAAATAATCACAAGGTAGAACGATTTAAAAGATACTTTATAAAAAGGAGTCACCCACAGTCAAAGACAAATCCTAGCTCCCCTGGTTTCTTGCTCCTGTAAAATATACAATTAATATTTTAATCTAGCTCCTAAAATAGTATCCAACCATTTGTCCTTTGTTTTGCCAAGAAGACACAGATGGTGAATCAGCTTATAAATCAGCCCCCAGAAGTCTTGAAGGCAAATAAGTGCTTTATAAATCAGGGTTTTAAAAAGGTCTCATTTTTATAACAGTTATTACTTTGAAGCAATCTTTCCCTAATTATCTTCATTAAACAGGGCTAATTTATGAGTTCATGAACAATTTTGGGTTTTTGAATGAAATAATCAAGATCCCACATGCCTGCCTTTTCTCTTTTAATTATCACTAACATATACACTGACCTTGATCAGCCTTATGATAGGTTCATCAAGCTATGACCCTAATAGACAGTGAAACCGTGCTGAGAAATTATTATTCAGCATTAAAACTCAGAATACACTTGAAAACAACTTTGGGATGATGAGACACCTTGGTAGTTTGGCTATGACCTCACATCCAAGAAAAAGAAATGATCAGGAAAGAAAAGTTATATATAAAGATTGACACAAGCCTCTAAAACTATGCAAGCTCTCCATACATTGTTTGCCTTTGTGCTGATCTTATCTCAGTTTCTCAGAGGGAAAAAAGGGGACATTATGTTACACCTCTCTTCTGAATATATTGAGAGCTAGTGCATTATAGATGCTATATGAAAGAGTATATATGACAACAGGACTTCCTAAGGCTTCTATCAAGTTTATAAGGCACCACATTAGGTCAACCATATTCTAATCTGGTGCATTTTATTATAAGAAAATGTTTACTGTTGTCTAATTGAAGAAAAGAAAGTGAAATTTCTATAAAAAGGCATGTGGCATGGAGAGTTACTTTATACAGTGATTCCTCTGTTAGTACAGGGCTACAATCCCTGATCTATCCATAATTCTAAAATCCCAAAAGCTCTGAAAACTCATTTAACTGCAAAACCTGATCTAACCAGAAACAATTTAATGATTAAACACAACCTGGGCCAATGTGAGACTCTTATACTCAACCCACCACTGTGACTCTCCATATGTTTTGCCACTGAAATATTAAAGTATTTGATTACAAGCTACTGCCCTAGACCCAGCTGAGGATGTCATGTAAATGTTACAGTATATGCCCCCTCCCCCATTGCCTTTCAAAAATTCTGGAGAATTCTGAATTCTGAAACACATCTGGTCCCAAGGGTTTGGATATGGGATAATGGACCTGTGTTAACATTTGTATTTTTCTTTCTTCTAATGGGAAGAAGGAGGAAGTTAATGCTGTAGCCTTAGGGTTGGAGAAACACTGAAGCCTCAGCAAATGTTCAGAGATGGTGATGTTCTTGCCTCCAGATTAGAGGGCACCACGGTCAGGTCAGCCTTCAACAACATTCATCATCAAGTGTGAGGTTCATTCTGGGCACAGGATGCAGGCACAGCCTGAAGGAACTGACAATGGGCGACAGACCAACAAAAAGGAACAAATCTTTGACTACAGAGCCCTGGACGTATGCAGACGTGATTAACTAAATTATATAGAGGCCAAGGGATAAGGGCAAGGAGGACTGGTGAGCGAGGTCATCATGGGTTTGCTTCTTTACACAGAGTAGGAATTGAAGCTGGGATCATGACTCTTCTCATTAACCCAAGGAAGGGAAGGATTAATGGAAAAAGCAAGATAATAACTAAAGGGTCCCCAAGGTGCATACATGTCTGTGTGTGCGTGTGTGTGTGTGTGTTCACAAAAGAGAAGAAGATAGTTATTATACATGTCAAAAGACATTAGGAAACGAATCACAGATGTGGCAACTTGGCCACGCCAATTGGACAGCACGATGGGGACAAGGTGAGGGATGCTGAGTGCAGAAGTGATAGATTTTGAATCATGGTTTCAGAACCTAGAGATAAAATTCTAATAACTCAACATCCAGGAATGATTTTCTTATTTATATATAAGCATACCTCATTCTATTGCACTTTGCTTTATTGCACTTCTTTACAAATTGAAGTCTTGTGGCAACCCTGCTTTGTCAGACGGCGGTTAGCATTTTTTAGCAATGAAGTATTTTTTAATTAGGGTATGTACATTGTTTTTTAGACATAATGTTATGGCACACTTAATAGACTACAGTATAGTGTGAACATAAATTTTACATGCACTGGGACACCAAAAAATTTGTGTGAGTCACTTTACTACAATACTCGCTTTATGGCGGTGGTCTGGAACTGAACCCACAATACCTATGAGGTGTGCCTGTACACCCCTCAATTTTAGGTTTTCGATTGCTTGTCCATTTGACGTTCCCACCTTCTCGTTTAACTGTATAATTGATAACAGTAATAATCATCCTGTATATCTACATAGATAGTACTCCATAATTTAATAAATACATTCAAAGCATGATTTGTTGAGACAACAATGTTCCAAGGACAGGTATTATTATCCCTAAAAATGAAACTGAGGTTCAGAGAGTCAGAGTTCAAATCACCGTTTGAGCTTTCCTACCTTGGATAAATATATTAAGCTATTAAAGCCTCGGTTTCCTCATCTGGAAGATGAGAACAATAGTACCTACTGTACAGAATTGTTAGCAGAATTAGATGAGGTGATATATATGAATGTGCTTTTCAACACTTATTAACACTAAAGCCCTATAACTAGTGCCTGTAACTGTGGCAATTACATGTGTGACTTTGTTCGTGTTTTAGTCTTAGGACTCATCCCCAATCTTTGCTCCTCTCTTCCGCCAAGCCACAATTTATTTTTGAAGGCAGAGCTTTATAACATAGCCGAAGTCAGTACTGGGAAGCCTCAATTCAATTTTCACTTTAAAAATAATTTTGATAATTATACTGGCTTAATACGAACTTTCTGGCATAAAGCAAACCATAGTTTAGCAAGATACTCAACATTTAAAATGCAATTCCATTAGCTTGCAATTAGTAGTTTTCACACGTACAGGAAAATTAAATTGATTTAGCACCTTTCTCCTGTCCACAGTAATACTGAGGATTTTTTCCCTTGCCGTTATTGTACCCTGGCTGCGAATATTAGTTACCCTAACTGCGTATCACATAAGTCAAATAAATGCTTCCTCCTCCCAGCCCTCCCCCCATAATCATGTCTGCAGCTGCTCCAGCATGTTTCAATGGCCATCCACTGGAACTCATTAAGAAAGCATTATGTATAGTAAATTAAAATGCAAGGTCTATGATCTGTAGACAAGACAAAAAGATGACAAAGCTTATCAAATACATGCTTTGGCCTTCTCATTAGCTCTCAGAGTTTAAACGGCATTGTCCTCTCAAACAGGTCCGAGCGCATCTTTATTTGTTAGGAGCAGAGCAAAGTCAGGCAAGCTTTATGTTTTACAGATATTTCAACATTTCAAAGAAATAACTTTAAACGAAAATTGGAGCCTGCGATTAAGGTTTGGGATAGTCTAAGAAATATTCAGAAGTAGTTATTTTCGTATTCACCCTTTCAATGTTCTTTCACAATAACCAAATCCATCTGCTTCAGCATTACTGGTCAATCCACGATTATGAAATGCAATGGTATTATTTCATATGAGAAATAGTTCCCACATAGGCCTTTTAAGGGGCTTTAGATGCACCTCTACTGAGGCATTCATGGCATGATAGCTGTCCCCTGAGCTTCCCTCATGGTTGAAGATATCCCTGCTAATGGGAGCCCAATGGAGGGATGGGGAGGGAGCCTCAAATCATCCTGTATGAGAAACAACTGAAGTGGTTGGGGATGCTGACTTGGAGAATCAAAGCCAGGGGGTATATGACATCTGCCCTCAGATATTTCAATATGGAAACTTCCACCAAGGATGAGACCTACTCCGCAGGAAGAGAGAGGGGCAGATATGCCAGAGCCAATAATTAGACTGCATCAGGAGGCAGGCCCGCTTGTGATAGAGCTGTGTTCCATTTAGATGACCATCACTCCCGAGGAATGTTAAAGGAGTAACCGTCCCTCCACCAGATGGGACTAGGTGATCTTTAAATGCCCTTCTTACTACTGGGTGCTATTCTTCATTAAAGCCCTAGTCAGCCTTTACACTGCTGACTGCAAACTTAAAGATGACTCTGGTCTTATATCCCCAGCATCTAGCACAGTGGGTAGCACACACTCTTAAGACCAGCAGCCATGCTTTACTGAGCATTTACTATGTGCTAAGTATTCCACATTCACTGTGTCACCACATTCATGGACTTTCATGAGATACCTAGAAGGTCTTATCTCTGTTTTACAAGTTAGGAAACTGAGGGTCAGAGAACTTAATCGTCCAGAGTCACACAGACAGAAAGGGGTTGAGAACTACAGTTCAAACTCATGCTTTTCTAACTGTAAAGTCCAGACATTGATCCTTTGCAGTCCTGTAATTGACAAGCCTCAGCACAGATATGGGTACCAGAGTGCCTGTGTAAGAATAGCCTGGGGTGGAAACACAGATTCTAAAAATAACCTAGAAAAGCTGACTGGGTGAGTTTCAGTGGGAACCAAGAGCTGGCATTTTTAACAAACTCCTGAAGTCAAATCTGATGCTAATAAAAATGGCTACCATTTACTGAACACTTATTAATTGCAGGTTACTACACTAAGTGCTTTACATGGACCATTTCATTAATTCTCCCAGGAACTCTAGGAGGGAGCTGCAGTATTGTCCCCATTTTACAGATAAGGAAACTGATCTTTGGAGGGGTTCAGAGTCCTCCCCAAGGTTACACATGCTGTCAGCTAGCAGAGCTGGAATTTGTCCACAGGCCATTTTGTTCTGGAACTAGTACTCTTAACTAGTACTCTTAACTAGTACTATATTATCTCCCAATAAACACAAATGATTCAATAATTTGTTAAAGAATATCAGCCACTCATTTGTTGAGAAAAGGCTGATATAAACTAAATGCATTCCAGAGACTATATTTAGAAAACAGTATATAAATTTGTATACATTTGTTAGGCATCTTTTAAGTGCTGGCACAAATATTTGTTCCTTGATGAAGCTTATACCCCTTAAAAATAAACTTCTCACTCTACGGTTGCTTCCAAAGCCCATCAAACTACCCTCTGTCCTCACCCCCCACCTCGCCCCGACTCTTGCTGGGCCTTTCCAGAGGCCACAGGACTTGTAGATCTGGGTGCTTAGTTAGCACAGTTCTCAGCAGACACCAGCGTGTGTTTATGGGAGGAAAAAAATAAAGGGCATAAAAGGTGCCAAACGGACAACAGATTTGGTTTCAGGAAAGCTGTATTTCTTTCTGAGACAAAAGAGAGCATGAGGTGTTGGAAGTTTTGTTGGCCAGGGAATAAGACAAACATTCTTTTAACCTCTTACATTTTACTGGAATTCCGATTCCTAAAACAATTCTCCCCGCCCCCTGCTTTACTGAGGTTCTATTGGAAACTAACAAATCTAAGTTGAAGATGATTTGATATGTTTATATTGTGAAATGGTTACCACAATAGGGTTAGTTAACAAATCCATCACTTCACATAGTTACGTTGCGTGGGTGTGTGGGTGTGTACAATTAGAACTTTTAAGAACTACTCTCTTAGCAATTTTCAAGAATACCACACAGTACTGTTAACTATAATCCCATGCTGTACATTAGAGCCTCAGAACTTATTCATTTTATAATTGGAAGTTTGTACCCTTTGACCAATATCTCTCCATTTCCTCCACCATCCAGCCCATGGCAACCATCACTCTACTGTCTGCTTTTATAAATTTGACTTTAAAAAAAATTCCACATGTAAGTGAGATCATACAGTATTTGTCTTTCTCTGACTCATTTTACTTAGCAGAATACTCTCAAGTTTCATCCATGTTGTTGTAAACGGCAGGATTTCCTTCTTATTTTATGGATGAATAATATCCCATTATATTATATATAGGAATAACATTCACATATATATAATATATTACATTTTCTTTACCCATCATTCTTTGCCCGTTGTTGACAGACACTTAGGCTGTTTCCACATCTTGGCTATAAAACATAATTCTTAATGAAAAGCATTATCAAAGGAGAATCAGTCACTGCATCAGGATATTCAAACTTGAAAGCTAATTAATAATACAGATTTGGAACTCTCCAGCATGAACTGAATGACTCTGGGTAAAACATGCACAAAGCATCCTAGATTTTCTCTGAGAATAAAAAGGGAGGAGACTGTACTTTGTGGAACTTCTCGATGTGTTCCTCTACGCTCCCCTGGGTTCTCTCTTCTCCTTCGTGTTTTCTCATCTGGTTTTGCCTTCTTCCGCCATTTCTAAACACAGAAGGATGATGAATCTGCCTTAACAACCCAAATAAAATCTTAAAGCTAAGATGAGCGGGCATTTGCTTTATAAGCCAAGGGAAGGAGAATGAACTAAAGACAATGTAAACAACATAAAAACACTCACGGATTCGGAGTATAGGATTCTGGTCCTAAGAATAGCCATGGATACAGCAAATTGCTTTCCTGAGTCCCAAATCATTTTCTTCCGGCAGATTGTTACCCTCAGTCCCAAAGGGAGAATATCAAGGCACTCCCTGCTTTTTTTCTCAGCCAGGTTGATCTCTGGCTACCAGCGTGTCTTCCTGAACAGGAAGGATTAGTTATGTCACAATGCTTGTTGAGCCCCGTGGTGGACATGAGAAATACCAGTTAAGTCACCTTCCTTGTTTCAGTCTAGAAGAGGAGACAACACGTGAAAAAGCACTTACTACACCGTGATAAGTATCGTGATTGGGAAGCTGTGGGTACACCAAGATGAGGCAGAGGGAGAGAGGAGAGTTTCTCAGAGGAGATAGACTTCTGACCTTAACCTTCAAAGGCTTCTCTCATCTGGCCTCTGCCTCTAACTCCAGGCCCCTCTCTTGCTACTTCACTACACCTCTGCCCCATCTGCCACTTATTTACTGGAAGACCACCTTTTTTTCGCTGAAGTCAGCCTTTCACCCAGTGTCCTCTGCCTTGAAGTCCCCCCCCAGCTCTTCATCGTCACCTCAGGTGTTGATCTGAATGCCAGCTCTTTCTCCATGTGTGGCTGTTTCTAACTCTGCTCTAAGGATTCTCCAGCATCACAACTCCCATCCTTTTTCATATCCCAATGTTCTCTTTTTAAAACAGTGCTTCGCGTTTTGTAAACAAACAAATTATAAATGTGTTTACTCTAATGTTTATAAACATGTTTACTCTGATTTTATAAATGTGTTTAATCTGATTTTGTCTATCATTTCTTCCAGACCATTAACTCCATGAACGTGGAGACTACGCCTGATGCAGTTACTATATCACACAACCAGGCCTGCTGGGGAAGGAGGAGAAAGTGCCAGGCAGCAGAGCCAGCATGAGGGAGGCTCCTATCTCTGTGCTCTCATCTTCTAGAAAAATGCAAAAGGACCCTCCAAGGGACCAGGATTAGAGCGAGACAAGCAAGGTACCTGTCTCAGGTGCAAAACTTAAGAGGGTGCCCACCTAAAACACCATAATCTAGACAGAAAATATCCTAATACAACATTTAAAAAAAAATCAACATTAATGCAATCCTTGATTAAAAAGTATCAAAATTTTAAATAAAGGCAGGATCAGTATTACAGAGTTTTCCTTTAACAACAGGCTCGAAGATGGTAAGGCACGGCACAGCCCTTCAAACACTTCCTTGGTCCTTACAGCTCAGAACAAAAAGCATCTCCTATTTGGTTTCTGGATGACTTCACAATATATCTGTACGTCAGCGGTGATGGCTTCTCAGGAGAGGCGTCCCCTCCGCTGTTCACAGAGAAACATTCTACATCATAAAGCTTCCCACTATATGTCTATAATATAATTATACTTTAGCTTATACAACATCCGTAACATACACCTAATGAGAGAAGAGATGCTGGGTGCATGTGCCTGCATGTGAATGAGCATGTTCCTGCAAGGTATAAAGGTCACTGACTCGCAGCATGATTCTAAATTTCATCTATTTGTCTTACTAGCAGTGGTGCCTTTGGACTGGTAGCAAGCACACTCTATATCATGGGACCACAGGCACAGACAGATATACTTTCTAATACTGTTTTCAGAAAGTTTTCAATTTCACACGAGTGCTTTCTTGCCTGCTAAAAAAATCACTGTTAAAAAAAGTAAGGGCTTCCCTGGTGGCGCAGTGGTTGAGAGTCCGCCTGCCGATGCTGGGGACACGGGTTCGTGCCCCGGTCCGGGAGGATCCCACGTGCCGCGGAGCGGCTGGGCCCGTGAGCAATGGCCGCTGAGCCTGCGCGTCCGGAGCCTGTGCTCCGCAACGGGAGAGGCCACAACAGTGAGAGGCCCGCGTACCGCAAAAAAAAAAAAACCAAAAAAAAGTGAAATCCAAACCCACAAACACTGTCACAGATAAGGCAGCAGCACTCCCAGTCCATTCATTTGTGTGACTCTGACAGCTGCGTAGTTAGTCCAGCCCTGCCGCCTGCCTGTGGGTCAGAGCGGGACCCGTGCAGAACACGATGCACGGTGTGCATCAATGCAGGGATCACTGCTCTGCTTCAGCAGAGATGTGATTTCCCAACTGGCACCTCCCTTTGCAAAACATCACTCATTCACTAGAAAATAAAAACACATCAACAAGCTGCCAGGGAACATACAAGAGCTTAATTACCTACCCTCTCTTTAATATGTGGATTCAGTATTTATACTTCCATTTCTCTAACCTCTGAAAGAGATACAAAATCCATTTCCCAGGACTCACTTTACAGAGGACTGTTAAAATTAAGCTGTGCCCAAATATCCAAGGCAGGCATCATTGGAGGCAAAACGAAGACAGAGAACAGCTGCTTTTTAAAGCTGGCTAATAAATAGGTCTCTGGCAGCAATAAACTCTGAGCTAAAGACAAAACAAAGGAAAACATATTTTTTTCTTTGGCTTGCACTAACCATAGCTCTTCTTGTTTAATATTACAGTTTGAAGGAGCTCCAGGCTTGCCAACAAGGCATGCAAAGTTCAAGATTAACTAGTATTTGAAGCAATGGCAAAAACACACCATGTCCTGCAACAGCTAGCTTCCCTTTTTTTTTTTTTTCTTTGCGGTACGCGGGCCTCTCCCGTTGCGGAGCACAGGCTCCGGATGCGCAGGCTCAGCGGCCATGGCTCACGGGCCCAGCCGCTCCGCGCCATGTGGGATCCTTCCGGACTGGGGCACGAACCCGTGTCCCCCTGCATCGGCAGGCGGACTCTCAACCACTGCACCACCAGGGAAGCCCCTAGCTTCACATTCTTGAATCCCAGGGAAACGTGGTTTTGATGTTTGGCCAGAGAGATGTGTGGTGACCTCAAACCAGTGTTGGCTGTTCCCCCAGTTAAGCAAGTGGGGTCCTTGCTCTACCCTCAAATGAGCAGGAAGAGAATGAGACCCCATCTGCTCAAATTTGAAAATTTGAATTTGACCAGAATGATCCATGTAGTGCTTTCAATTCATTCCATCATCAAATACTTCCAAGCCCCTCTTCTGCTCCAGGCGTAGACAGGGAAGTTAGCTTTTCCAAGAATGCGAGGAGCTTATTTAATGGAACCTGACCACAGCTTGCAATGTAAGCACACATGGTGTATTATGACTATAATGTGGAAGAGGACTCAGGCTCAGAGATGCGCTGAGATTTACCCAAGCTGCGAAGCTGGCCAGGAGCGGAGGCAGGCACCCAAAGTGCCCCCTTCAGTTTCCCGCATTTCGTGCTCTTTTGCCTCCTGAGCACTACGGGAGCAGCTGTCAGGACCAACTGGAAGGCCCTATGCGCAAGGGGATGCACTGCGGTTTCTGAAGCCACAGGCTCTGACGGCTGAGAGAGCTGCATCACACCCTGCTGCGCTCGCACGGGCCAACGCCACCTCATTCAGGAAGCCGTCCTTCCTGGGCTGTGCTCTACCAGGCTCCTTGCACTGCTAAAGGACAGATGGTCCCACACCTTAGCAGACCTGCTGCAGTGAGGGTCACAGGACTGTAACAAAGGACAATCTGCATTTCAAGGTTGTCAACCAATGCCTTCTTAATATGGAGAGGTGTAATCAACGGTCTCAACACATTATGATAAATAGGTGTAAACGTTGCTTAAATTCAAATTTAGCAAATCATTATCAAGTGCCTGTGCTTGGCCCCCAGAAGGCGTACACAATGTTGGTTGATGAATTTCGCTGAATGAAGGCAATGGGCTAAATGCTGATGGAATCACAGTGCAAGGACTCCCGTGTTCTCCTTAGGACTAGGTTCAGCTCTGCGTGGCAGCCTGCTCAGACCCCAGACCATGCAAACCGTGCTGCCTCTTGTCAGTTCTCCCAACAGGACATCACACCATATAAACGCTAATCACGTAAAACATCTTCGGGAAAGCCAGTGAAAAACCATCTATCTTTCAAATGACAGTCACAATGGCCCGCACCACTTAGGAAACTGAAAAGTCCCTCTGCTGTGGCTGGAAAGTGGAATGGCAGAAATAAGGGGGGTGCAGAGAGCAGTGTTGGGTTTCTCAAATTTTCTTGGCAAAATATGGAAAACAAGTTCGACCTCACTCTCAAATCAACAAGTAGTGGAGAAAAATATATGTTACGGGCCCTAGAAGTTTAAAGAAAATGATTCCGTGGAAAATGCAGCTAATGTAAACCTACATAGTCAGGGGCAAAGCGTACAAGTAAATGTCAGAACCTGGAAAGAGCAACAGAAACACTGCTTCCAAATATAGATTAATGGGCATTGTGGCATTTATTATTTATCCGTTAGCCCTGTATAGTTCTACCCACTGCTTCAAGTCCCCAGGGAAAAAATACAATAAAATTCCATTAGTTAAAATATTTAGAACAACGGAACTGGAATACCACAGTCTCATTATAGTGCTCTTCATCATAGAAGAAAAAATTTGGAAACCACCTGATAAAAGGTGGTGTTTTGGGGAAAACTAGAGATTTTCTTCTGGCCATAAGTAGGAGGCTTTGAAGAGGAAGGTAATTATTTTTCTTACCTGTTTCTCTGTGAGAGATAAGTAAACTGCTGGCTTAATTCTGACCCAATGCCTTAAGATGTTTCAGTTTGTTCGTTTTAATGTATAATTATATTAAATAGAATCTTATTCTGAGAGATCAGACTGATTTGGATGAGGTCATTTTTGATGATTATTTTAAGGCAAGGATATCCACTAATATTCATCATCCCTTTCTCTGGACATGCAAGGTGGGCCAGGGTCCTTTTTGCAAAGCAACTCACATGCAACTACCAGAAGCTCTGCAGAGTGATTACAACCACAAAATCCCACTGCTAGCTTCTCAAAGCTCACAGGTCCAAGCCACACCAGACCATACACGCTATTCTCCCATCTGAAACACTCTTATGTTTCTTCTGGACCTATTTGTACTTATCTTGTATTTGTCACCCACAATATCTCCTTCAAGAAGGTTTTCCAGCTGCCCTCTCTCACAGAACTTTTGGCCTTTCTCTGACCTCTTGGGGCAGAGGGTCATAGCCTCCAATAGCAAGGGGCTCAGGTGACTGGCAACGCAGAGAAGGGTTAGTTCTTTTTAGTCCTCATCTACAGGACCTCCAGGCTCTCTTTTGCTTGCCTTGGAAAACACATTCTAAATATATCACATTCTATACTCCATCTGCCCTTACTCTTAGATTTACTGCTTGGGATCATCTTGCTCCTGTGTCCTCCTCTATCCAGGAAATGGATGACAGTTCCACCTTGGCCCTTACCTCCTAGCTATAGACCCATGACCATCCTCTTTACTCGTAAGTTTAGGTCAAGCAAAACACTGGAATGAGCTGCATGCCATTTAAGCATAAGATAGTTTCATCATAGTGCTGTTCGCCATGGCACACACACACAGAGGAAAGCACCAGAAGTGGAGGTTGGTTGAAAGAATTACAGTGCATTCGTACAATGAAATAGACTTCAGCCATTAAAAAACATTTGTTGTTGAGAAACATTTATTAACAGATAAAAATATTCACCATTAGGGATAAAAATAGGTTGTAAACAGTATGGATAGTATAATTCCATTTTCAGAAAATGTATATATATACACACTAAGACAGGGATATGAAGAGCTAGACATCAAGGTATCAACCACGTGTATCTCTGAGTAGTGTGATTGTGGATTTCAATGTTATTCCTCACTTCGCGTATTTATATTTTATAATTTGTCTATGATGTCCAATTTATTGCTTTTACAATAAGAAAAAATTAAAGTTTTTGTGTTGTTGTTTTGTTTTTTTTTAACAGTCATTAAAGAAGGCAATGATGAGGTACTTGGGGTGAAAAAGTTGGAAATTACTGTTCTTGATTACAAGTTATACCACATATGTGGCAATGAATCATAGGTTGCTTATAATTTCATATGCTAGGTCTGCCTCCCCAGGGAAACTATAAACTCCAGAAGTAATAATATTATTATAGAACTTCCCCGGTGGTGCAGTGGTTAAGAATCCACCTGCCAATGCAGGGGACATGGGTTGGAGCCCTGGTCCGGGAAGATCCCATATGCTGCAGAGCAACTAAGCCTGTGTGACGCAACTACTGAGCCTGTGCTCTAGAGCCCGTGAGCCACAACTACTGAGCCCCCATGCCACAACTACTGAAGCCCGTGAACCTAGAGCCTGTGCTCCGCAACAAGAGAAGCCACCACAATGAGAAACCTGCGCACCACGACTAAGAGTAGCCCCACTTGCCGCAACTAGAGAAAGCCCACATGCAGCAACAAAGATCCAACACAGCCAAAAATAAATAAATAAATATTTTAAAAAATAATATTATTATATGCAATAGCTAATTGTTCCTGAGTATGTACCAGGAGATAGGTACAGCTTTAGGTGCTTGATACGCTCTACTTATTTAATACTCATAGAGACCCTATGAAATAGGTATTATTTCTGCACCTTTTTAGATGAAGGAACCAAATGATGGAGAAACCTGCCCAGGGTCACTCAGTTAAGAAGTAGTAGAGGCAAGATTCTAGTCCAAGTCCTTCAAAATCACATAGAACTGAAAGGCAAAAATCTCGTTGCAGATTCTCAGAGCCCAAGGATCCAAACCACACCAGACCACACAAACCTTGCTCCCCCATCTGTAATGCTCTTCCATCTTATCTCTACTTATTTATAAATGGCTGAACTAGAATATTATATTCTTCAAGAAGCTTTTCCATGTTGCTAATTAATAGTAGCCATTGATATATATTTACTAAATAATAATAATAGAAGTTAACATATATTGAGTGTTTATTGGGTTAAGAGTTTGCATCTTATAACGCTAGCTCTATTATCATTCTATCATAAAAGAAAAGATTCTGAGAGGTTAAGTAATTTCAAGATCCCAGATTAAGGAATAGAGCTAGGATTTAGGTCCTAGCTCCGTTTAGGTCATCTCACTCAAGAATTCATGTTTTATCCCACCATTCAATTAATAGAACTTCTGCTGTGGTCAAATGAAAAAGACTATATTCACCAAAAGGCATTCTTTCCACCCAAAGTCATGCCATATCCTCAAGCTGGCAGAAGCAGACAATTGTCAATGTTTTCCTTGCTTCCTTGATTTGATTTCCCAGATCACTGCCTACAGGAAGCCATGCTTCAGCCTGGAAAACATCAGCCCATGAATTAACAACATAATTACCGCATGATATCAGCCAACACTGCACAGTAGTGAACAGGTGTCCTGGTAGAGTAAGATTAATGAAGTGACTGCAGCAGGAGCTTGTCAGAGCCACAGTTTCTGGGAACAGAGTCATCATGTTGAAATTGCAAGGCTTGGATAAACTGAAACCATACTTAGAGAATTATCTTGATTCTCCCAGACTAGGTTCAAACTATCCCCTGATTTTTAAAATAGAAATGTTATCATCTTCACATTCACAGAAAGGAAGAAAGTATTTAAACATCCTAGTGTCAAGGATATTCAGAGATGTTCCCTGAAGCACATTCTCATGCAGTGGTTGGTCTACAACCATCCTACCATGACTGCCCAAACTCGGCTTCCATTCAGATCCTAGAAGATTGTCAATTCTTGAATGGAAGGCACATGGGAATTCCATGTTCTGTAGGAGCATGGGCTCCAGCACTGAAGAGAGCTGACAACAGGGGAAGCTCAGTCAAAATTTCCTAACCTGCCTAAGCCTTATTTTCCTCATCTATACAATGAGGCAATTCATAGAATTGTAAGGATTAAAAGAGATGATGCATATTAATAGGGCTTGACCCATGGAAAACACTAAGGAAAGGTTAACTATTACTATTATCATCTATTTCCTAATAAATGCATGCACACATTTCTACGTAAATTACACTGTAGTTGAAATTTCTCTGGCCCTCAAAGACCAGTCCAATGTTCTAGTGAAATACCTTGTTTTAAAAATCCACATCCACCTGTCTATCAGGGTTCCAAAGGACAGATGGTCCCACACCTTAGCTGACCTGCTGCAGTGAGGGTCACAGGACTGTAAGAAAGGACAATCTGCATTTCAAGGTTGTCAACCAATGTCTTCTTAATATGGAGAGATGTAATCAACGGTCTCAACACATTATGATAAATAGGTGTAAACGTTGCTTAAATTCAAATTTAGCAAATCATTATCAAGTGCCAGAAAGTCAACTTAAGTACTTACCTAAGTAAAATTAAATGTTATCCTGACAAGGTTAAATGAGGTTTCTGGATGCCTTCCTGCTGATTTTCATTAAATAATAAAGGCTTCCCCCATTTGTGTTCCCTCTCCATTGGGGAAACTTGACAGTGGAGCTGAATGAAACAGCAACATCAAAGAATTAGAAATGTGTGTCTACGGATATTCACCATATGATCTGCATTCCAGATGGTGCTGTTGGGAGTAAAGGAGAACTGGATGCACCACACTCCTGGAAGGAAAGGCAGGGAAGACTTTCCCACAGGGGCCATCTTGGAATGGACCCGCATTGTCCCGAAGAGTAGCCACTGGTCACATGTCGCTACTGAGTTCTTGAAATGAAGCTGTGGGAACTGAGGAATGCTTAAGTGCAAAATACGCCCTGAATTTTGAAGATTTAATAGGAAAAATGGGGAAAAAATGTAAAATATCTTTAATAAGATACTTTAATATAACTTTTTTATTTATTTATTTTTGGCTACATTGGGTCTTTGTTGCTGCACACAGTCTTTTTCTAGTTGTGGCAAGTGGGGGCTACTCTTCATTGTGATGCACGGAGTTCTCATTGCGGTGGCCTCTCTTGTTGAGGAGCATGGGTTCTAGCCACGCGGGCTTCAGTAGTTGTGGCACATGGGCCAGGCTCATTAGCTGAGGCGCACAGGCTTAGCTGCTCTGGGGCATGTAGAATCTTCCTGGACCAGGGCTCAAACCCGTGTCCCCTGCATTGGCAGGTGGATTCGTAGACACTGTGCCACCAGGGACGTCCTCTATTTTTAATATTAATATAACTTTTATATCTTGGATCTAGTGGGTTAATAGAATATATTATTAAAATTATTTTCAACTGGGTTTTCTTTGTCCATTTCACTAGAAAATTTAAAATCACATATGTGGTTAGCATTATCTATCTATTGGATAGTGCTGATTTAGACCATGAGGTACTCAAATCATACATGTGTGTACAACATTTTGCTTCCCTTAAATGGAAAATCATTTGATGGTTTATTAGACAGTTACTAGGTGTTACATTAAAACAAAACTGGGATAGGCAATAAAATAATGCCTTGGACAATACAGTCCCCCTCAATAAATGTTAGTCATTTATATACATAGTTTTATCATGTTGAATACAGTGAGTCAAAGTGTAGGTTTAAATAAAGCAAATTTCTTTGGTCCAGGACTTCTCAGAGCTACTACTCTACTTTACACATACTCTATATATCAAAAAGATATGTGAAGCTTTAAATGATACATTAAGCAAGATGGACTTAATTGATATTTATAGGACATTCCATCCAAAAACAACAGAATACACTTTCTTCTCAAGTGCTCATGGAACATTCTCCAGGACAGATCATATTGTGCATCACAAATCAAGCCTTGGTAAATTTAAGAAAATTGAAATCGTATGAAGTATCTTTTCCGACCACAACGCTATGAGACTAGATATCAATTACAGGAAGACATCTGTAAAAAACAGAAACACATGGAGGCTAAATAAAACCCTACTTAATAACCAAGAGATCACTGAAGAAAACAAAGAGGAAATCAAAAAATACCTAGAAAAAAATGATGATGAAAACATGATGACCCAAAACCTATGGGATGCAACAAAAGCAGTTCTAAGAGGGAAGTTTATAGCAATACAATCCTACCACAAGAAACAAGAGGAGGAACCAAGATGGCGGAGTAGAAGGACATGCTCTCACTCCCTCTTGCAAGAACACCAGAATCACAACTAGCTGCTGGACAGTCATCGACAGGAAGACACAGGAACTCACCAAAAAAGATACCCCACATCCAAAGACAAAGGACAAGGCATAATGAGACGGTAGGAGGGGTACAATCAAGTAAAATCAAATCCCATAACTGATGGGTGGGTGACTCACAGATGGGAGAACACTTATACCACAGAAGTCCACCCACTGGAGTGAAGGTTCTGAGCGTCACGTCAGGCTTCCCAACCTGGGGGCCTGGCAACGGGAGGAGGAATTCCTAGAGAATCAGACTTTGAAGCCTAGTGGGAATTGATTGCAGGACGTCGAAAGGACTGGGGGAAACAGAGACTCCACTCTTGGAGGCCACACATAAAATAGTGTGTGCATCGGGACCCAGGGGAAGGAGCAGTGACCCCAGGGGAGATTGAACCAGACTTACCTGCTAGTGTTGGAGGGTCTCCTTCAGAGGCGGCGGGGGGTGGCGGTTGTGGTTCACCGTCGGGACAAAGATACTGGCAACAGAAGTTCTGGGAAGTACCCCTTGGCGTGAGCTCTCCCAGAGTCTGTCATTAGCCCCACCAACGAGCCCAGGGAGGCTCCAGTGTTGGGTTGCCTCAGACCAAACAACCAACAGGGAGGGAACACAGCCCCACCCATCAACAGTCAAGTGCATTAAAGTTTTACTGAGCTCTGCCCAACAGAGCAACAGTCAGCTCTACCCACCACTAGTCCCTCCCATCAAGCCTCTTAGATAGCCTCATCCACCAGAGAGCAGACAGCAGAAGCAAGAAGAACTACAATCCTGCAGCCTGTGGAACAAAAACCACATTCACAGAAAGACAGACAAGATGAAAAGGCAGAGGGCTATGTACCAGATGAAGGAACAAGATAAAACCCCAGTCTGGGATCTCCAGAAGATTTAAGTAACTCAAAAACTAAAGTATGAGGTTGTTTGCACAAACAAGCTGCAATGGTAGAATGGGATATATAATAACTAAAACACACCCATACCCTTCCTGATTCACAAATAACAAGAATAGATAGTTCAGAACAGGCAAAAAAAAAAAAAAAAAAAAAAAAGATAAAACCCCAGAAAAACAACTAAATGAAGTGGAGATAGGCAACCTTCCAGAAAAAGAATTCAGAATAATGATAGTGAAGACAATCCAGGACCTCGGAAAAAGAATGGAGGAAAAGATCAAGAAGATGCAAGAAATGTTTAACAAAGACCTAGAAGAATTAAAGAACAAACAAACAGAGATGAACAATACAATAAATGAAATGAAAACTACACTAGAGGGCTTCCCTGGTGGTGCAGTGGTTGAGAGTCTGCCTGCCAATGCAGGGGACGTGGGTTCGTGCCCCAGTCCGGGAAGATCCCACATGCTGCGGAGCTGCTAGGCCCGTGAGCAATGGCCACTGAGCCTGCGCGTCTGGAGCCTATGCTCCACAACGGGAGAGGCCACAACAGTGAGAGGTCCACGTACCACAAAAAAAAAAAAAAAAGATTATTAAAAAAAAACTACACTAGAAGGAATCAATAGCAGAATAACTGAAGCAGAAGAACCGATAAGTGATCTGGAAGACAGAATGGTGGAATTCACTGCTGCGGAACAGACTAAAGTAAAAAGAATGAAAAGAAATGAAGACAGCCTAAGAGACATCTGGGACAACATTAAATGCAACAACATTCACATTATAGGGGTCCCAGAAGGAGAAGACAGAGAGAAAGGACCCAAGAAAATATGTGAAGAGATTATAGTCGAAAACTTCCCTAACATGGGAAAGGAAATAGCCACCCAAGTCCAGGAAGCAGAAAGAGTCCCATACAGGAAAAACACAAGGAGAAACACATTGAGACACATAATAATCAAATTGGCAAAAATTAAAAACAAAGAAAAAATGTTGAAAGCAGCAAGAGAAAAACGATAAATAACATATAAGGGAACTCCCATAAGGTTAACAGCTGTTTTCTCAGCAGAAACTCCACAAGGAGTGGCATGATATACTTAAAGTGATGAAAGGGAAGAACCTACAGCCAAGATTACTCTACCAGCAAGGATCTCATTCAGGTTCGACGGAGAAATCAAAAGCTTTACAGACAAGCAACAGCTAAGAGAATTGAGCACCACCAAACAAGCTCTACAACAAAAGATAAAAGAATTTCTCTAAGTGGGAAACACAAGAGAAGAAAAGGACCTACAAAAACAAACCCAAAACAATTAAGAAAATAGCCATAGGAACATACATATCGATAATTACCTTAAAGATGAATGGATTAAATGCTCCAACCAAAAGACACAGGTTTGCTGAATGGATACAAAAACAAGACCTATCTATATGCTGTCTACAAGAGACCCACTTCAGACCTAGGGACATATACAGACTGAAAGTGAGGGGATGAAAAAGATATTCCATGCAAATGGAAACTAAAAGAAAGCTGGAGTAGCTATACTCATATCAGATAAAATAGACTTTAAAATAAAGAATGTTACAAGAGACAAGGAAGGACACTACATAATGATCAAGGGATCAATCCAAGAAGAAGATATAATAATTATAAATATATATGCACCCAACATAGGAGCACCTCAATACATAAGGCAACTGCTAACAGCTATAAAAGAGGAAATCGACAGTGACACAATAATAGTGGGGGACTTTAACACCTCACTTACACCAATGGACAGATCATCCAAAATGAAAATAAAGAAAGAAACAGAAACTTTAAATGACACACTAGACTAGATAGATTTAATTGATATTTATAGGACATTCCATCCAAAAACAGCAGATTACACTTTCTTCTCAAGTGTGCACGAAACATTCTCCAGGATAGATCACATCTTGGGTCACAAATCAAGCCTCAGTAAATTTAAGAAAACTAAAATTATATCAAGCATCTTTTCTGACCACAACACTATGAGATTAGAAATGATTTAAAGGGAAAAAAACATTAAAAATAAAAACACATGGAGGCTAAACAATACGTTACTAAATAACCAACAGATCACTGAAGAAATCAAAGAGGAAATCAGAAAATACCTAGAGACAAATGACAATGAAAACACGATGATCAAAAACCTATGGGATGCAGCAAAAGCAGTTCTAAGAGGGAAGTTTATAGCTCAAGAAAAAAGCCTACCTCAAGAAACAAGAAAAATCTCAAGAAAACAATCTAACCTTACACCTAAAGGAACTAGAGAAAGAAGAACAAACAAAACCCAAAGTTAGCAGAAGGAAAGAAATCATAAAGATCAGAGCAGAAATAAATGAAATAAGAACAAAGAAAACAATAGCAAAGATCAATAAAACTAAAAGCTGGTTCTTTGAGAAGATAAACAAAATTGATAAACCATTAGCCAGACTCATCAGGAAAAAGAGGGAGAGGACTCAAATCAATAAAATTAGAAAAGAAAAAGGAGAAGTTACAACAGACACCGCAGAAATAAAAGGCATCCTAAGAGACTACTGCAAGCAACTCTATGCCAATAAAACGGACAACCTGGAAGAAATGGACAAATTCGTAGAAAGCTATACCGTTCCAAGATTGAACCAGGAAGCAGCAGAAAATATGAGCAGACCAATCACAAGTAATGAAATTGAAACTGTGATTAAAACTCTTCCAACAAACAAAAGTCCAGGACCAGATGGCTTCACAGGTGAATTCTATCAAACATTTAGAGAAGAGCTAAAACCCACTCTTCTCAACCCCTTCCATAAAATTGCAGAGGAAGGAACTCTCCCAAACTCATTCTATGAGGCCACCATCACCCTGATACCAAAACCAGACAAAGATACTACAAAAGAAGAAAATTACAGACCAATATCACTGATGAATGTATGCAAAAATCCTCAACAAAATACTAGCAAACAGAATCCAACAGCATATTAAAAGGATCGTACACCATGATCAAGTGGGATTTATCCCAAGGATTCAAGGATTCTTCAATATACGCAAATCAATCAATGTGATACACTATATTAACAAATTGAAGAATAAAAACCATATGATCATCTCAATAGATGCAGAAAAAGCTTCTGACAAAATTCAACACCCATTTATGATAAAAACTCTCCAGAAAGTGGGCACAGAGGGAACCTACCTCAAAGTGATAAAGGCCATATACGACAAACCCACAGCAAACATCATTCTCAATGGTGAAAAACTGAAAGCATTTCCTCTAAGATCAGGAACGAGTCAAGGATGTCCACCTCACCACTATTATTCAACATAGTTTTGGAAGTTTTAGCCACAGTAATCCGAGAAGAAAAAGAAATAAAAGGAATACAAATTGGAAAAGAAGAAGTAAAACTGTCTCTGTTGGCAGTTGACATGATAATATATAGAGAGAATCCTAAAAGTGCCACCAGAAAACTACTAGAGCTAATCAATGAATTTGGTAAAGTTGCAGGATACAAAATTAATGCACAGAAATCTTGCATTCCTATACACTAATGATGAAAAATCTGAAAGAGAAATTATGGAAACACTCCCATTTACCATTGCAACAAAAAGAATAAAATACCTAGGAACAAACCTACCTAGGGAGACAAAAGACCTGTATGCAGAAAACTATAAGACACTGATGAAAGAAATTAAAGATGATACCAACAGATGGAGAGATATACCCCGTTCTTGGATTGGAAGAATCAACATTGTGAAAATGACTATACTACCCAAAGCAATCTACAGATTCAATGCAATCCTTATCAAATTACCAATGGCATTTTTTACAGAACTAGAACAAATCAACTTAAAATTTGTATGGAGACACAAAAGACCCCGAATAGCCAAAGCAGTATTGAGGGGCAAAAAAGGAGCTGGAGGAATCAGGCTCCCTGACTTCAGACTATACTACAAAGCTACAGTAATCAAGACAATATGGTAATGGCACAAAAACATAAATATAGATCAATGGAACAAGACAGAAAGCCCAGAGGTAAACCCACACACATATGGTCACTTTATTTTTGATAAAGGAGACAAGAATATACAATGGAGAAAAGACAGCCTCTTCAATAAGTGGTGCTGGGAAAACTGGACAGCTACGTGTAAAAGAATGAAATGAGAACACTCCCTGCATAAAAGTAAACTCAAAATGGATTAAAGACCTAAATGTAAGGCCCAACACTATAAAACTGCTGGAGGAAAACAAAGGCAGAACACTCTATGACATAAATCACAACAAGATCCTTTTTGACCCACCTCCTAAAGGAATGGAAATGAAAACAAAAATAAACAAATGGGACCTAATGAAACTTAACAACTTTTGCACAGAAAAGGAAACCATAAACAAGATGAAAAGACAACCCTCAGAGTGGGAGAAAATATTTGCAAATGAAGCAACTGACAAAGGATTCATAGCCTCAATTTACAAGCAGCTCACGCAGCTCAATATCACAAAACAAACAACCCAATCCAAAAATGGGAAGAAGACCTAAATAGACATTTCTCCAAAGAAGATATACAGATTGCCAACAAACACATGCAAGAATGCTCAACATCATTAATCATTAGAGAAAGGCAAATCAAAACTACAATGAGATATCAGCTCACACCAGTCAGAATGGCCATCATCAAAAAATCTACAAACAATAAATAGTGGAGAGGGTGTGGAGAAAAGGGAACCTCCTTGTACTGTTGGTGGGAATGTAAATTGATACCGCCACTATGGAGAACAGTATGGAGGTCCCGTAAAAAACTAGAAATAGAATTGCCATATGACTCTGTAATCCCACTACTGGGCATATACCCTGAGAAAACCATAATTCAAAAAGAGTCATGTACCACAATGTTCACTGCAGCTCTATTTACAATAGCCAGGACATGGAAGCAACCTAAGTGTCCACTGACAGATGAATGGATAAAGAAGATGTGGCACATATATACAATGGAATATTACTCAGCCATAAAAAGAAACAAAGTTGAGTTATTTGTAGTGAGGTGGATGGACCTAGAGTCTGTCATACAGAGTGAAGTAAGTCAGAAAGGAAAAACAAATACCATATGCTAACACATATATATGGCATCCAAAAAAAAAAAAATGGTCATGAAGAACCTAGGGGCAGGACGGGAATAAAGACGCAGACCTACTAAAGAATGGATTTGAGGATATGGGGAGGGGGAAGGGTAAGCTGGGACAAAGTGAGAGAGTGGCATGCACATATATACACTACCAAATGTAAAACCGATAGCTAGTGGGAAGAAGCCGCATAGCACAGGGAGATCAGCTCGGTGCTTTGTGACCACTTGGAGGGGTGGGGTACAGAGGGTGGGAGGGAGGGAGACGGAAGAGGGAAGAGATATGGGGATATATGTATAGCCGATTCACTTTGTTATACAGCAGGAACTAACACACCATTGTAAGGCAATTATACTCCAATAAAGATGTTAAAAAATAAAAAAGATATGTGGCCTGTGTTTTTCATACTCATTTGATCACACATCATTTTTATTCTTTTTTTCTTTTTGAGCATCTTAAGGGACTAATTTTTTTTTTTTTTTTTTCCAGAAAATGTTTTGGGAAATGGCTCTAGTCCTTACTTGGACTGTGAAGAGGTAAAAAAGATGAGTCTTCTATTTAGGACCAGAGAACTTAGAATTTGATTAGCACAATAAAAAGACCCAAAGAAAGGGGAAATGCCCATTCGGACTGGCCTAATGTATACAGTACATAGTACATAGTAGTAAATGATAAATACTTAACTTATAGCATTTGGTTTTATTGGTGAACAGCATGAAAAGCAGCATTTGAGCAATAATTTGCCTTACTATGACCCATTCACTGAAGCCAGGCTCTAAGAATATCTTTTCATTAATTTCTTAACGTTCAAATCGCCTCAAAGCTGATTTATTCTGGGCGAGAAGTAGAGAGCTAATCAGCAGTGGTGTGAGTGGTAGTGGGTAGAAATCAGTAACAAAAACAGGGATATCAATTTAGCATTGCCACAGTGGATGTTTATGGGGCAGTTATCCCCCTGCCCTCTTTTTAGACATTTCTATCAAAGAACTAATATGTGCTTGTTCCATTTAGCATTAACTGAATCACAACGCACAGATCATTACAGCACTGTCCCTATGGATATATGTTCCCATCACAGTACTTTAGCGATCCTCCATGCTTTTCAGAAAATCTCTTCTCTGTCATATTCTTATTTATTTATTTATTTATGGCTGAGTTGGGTCTTTGCTGCTCCGCACGGGCCCTCTCTAGTTATGGCGAGCAGGGGCCACTCTTCACTGTGGTGCACGGGCTTCTCATTGCAGTGGCTTCTCTTGTTGTGGAGCACGGGCTCTAGGACATGGGCTTCAGTAGTTGTGGCACGTGGGCTTCAGCAGTTGTGGCGTGCGGCCTTCAGTAGTTGTGGCACGTGGGATCTAGAGTGCAGGCTCAGTAGTTTTGGCTCATGGGCTTAGTTGCTCCACGGCATGTGGGATCTTCCTGGACTGGGGCTTGAACCCGTGTCCCCTGCATTGGCAGGCGGATTCTTAACCACTGCGCCACCAGGGAAGCCCCTCTTCCATATTCTTTATCAACTACCACTCCTAAGTAATTGATCAACCCCTCCTCAGTGGCAAAGATGTTTATGACGCTCTTCACAATGACAAAGGATTTCCATTAATCTCTAATTGCCTCTTGGTAAATACTACTAGATGCCTGGATCATTTCCTTGAAGGTGTGTGACGTCTCTGTAAAAATCCATGTTTTGGGACTCTCTTGGTGGTCCAGTGGGTAAGCCTCTGCGCTCCCAATGCAGGGGGCCCGGGTTCGATCCCTGGTCGGGGAACTAGATCCCGCATGCATGCCACAACTAAGAGTCCACATGCTGCAACTAAGAGTTTGCATATCAGAGACTAATATCCTGCATGTTGCAAGTAAGACTTGGCGCAGCCTAAATAAATAAATAAATGTTTAAAAAAATAATCCACGTTTTTATAGCTAGAAGGATACTCTACGGACACACAGATACTATCACTTGCATATTTTTGGCATTAGCTCCAAATGAAATAAAGGTCATAATGAGTCCAGAGGAAGAACACACCCTTTACCAGAGCTCACCAGCAGAGAGTATGTACAGATGAAATGCTAATGCTCATTGGCTGAGAGCATATCTACAGTCTGCTCTTTTAACTCCCATTGGCTGAAGGCAAACACCCATATTCAGAGCAGTCATTAGGTAGATAGATAGAATTCTATCCTAATGGATTGTTCTCTCTCTCTCTCTCTCTCTCATTTGTCCATCAGTCTCTCTATCTATGTACATTTAAAGAAAATTTCAGAGAAAACAGGGCTATAAAGAATCACAGTTGTTTGGAGAAATGTTTAAAAAGACATACACTCAAAAACATTCCTTGCACATTTTTTAGGCAGGTACTTGTGACCAATTCACGCTAGGCACTCTCAGAACTTAAGAAAAGAAAATGCACATACACAATTATTGTGGTCTAAAAGTTGTTTTTGTTGCAAAAACGTTAATGTAACCTACAACTAACTTTTTTCTCCCCTGTGAGGAAGTTTGGTTCTCGCCCATGTTCATTAATTTGGTTGCCAATTGTTCACGTCCCTCTGTTTCACATGATAGGTGCTACCAAGAAAAATAAAGGGAAAATTCATTATTAAATTTCACAGAAGTATCTACATGCGTATGATAAGGAACATCCAAATACTGCTACACTCACATAACTAATGTTCACTTCCCTTCATTCAAAAAGGTTTGCTTCTTTCCTCCTTTAATGTCTTTCATAAATTTGTTCTCCAGGGACTGCTGCCTGCTGTTAATTATGCATATCAACTCCCGCTGTGCCAGAGGAAACTTAATTATTCTAATTTTCAAGGTCATAGAAATATCCAAAGGTGCCAGTTTGACAGTCCAAAGAATAACCGTAGCCCAAGGGAATCAGAGGCAGGACTTGTTATGGAAGGCTGGTTACAACCTTATCCACAGAGCTGTGCTGAAAGTTCACTAGCTTCCCAACCTGAATTAAATTGTTTAGGACAAGCTCCCCAGAGTGACCGGCCAATGAACCTGGCCATAAATAGGAAACACTTCCTCACCACATGCAGGGAGCGCAGTTTTCTTTCCAGGGTCCCTCAAAGCTGCAACTTCTTACGGACAGGCAAGTGCTTACTATTGCAACACCACTTAAACCTTCCTGCTTATCTTCTGAGGTTTCAGCCATGAGGACAGAAAAGAGAGAAAGGAAGTGTTCTGCAGAACTTTAAATAAAAGCTGTTCTACAGTTGCTGGGAAAAGTAACTCCAGAGAAAATTTCCAGAGATGGACCAGCAAGAATCAGGATCCTGTTTTACATCATCTTGATTTCTCAAGGAACACTTATCTGGAAGCTTTCAGTATGGAAACAGGCCATACTGAAAGATGAGTTTCTAAACAATGCAAATCTATCTGGATAATAATATTTCAAGGGAACATAACTTATAAAATGTCCATACTATCAGTTTAGCATAGCCACGAAGGCAAAGGATATTTTAGGCTCCTTAAAATTACTAAGAAGTAGGCTTTGGGATTTCACGGCTTCTGGGCTATAACTTCAGATTCACTGGAAGGAGATTCCAAATTCCCATGTCCAACTCTGGGTACAAGATTTACCTTTTTCTTCCTACTTCCCAAATCTTGCTGCTGCTCCTAATTGCTTCCAGCCCGGTGTGCTTCATAAAGCCTTTCAGGAACCAGAGGCTGTGATACCATATCTCCTTCAGGACATTTATCTAGCTTATTCATAAAGATCTTCCAGCAAGCCTCCTAGTGGAAACTGCACCCATAAATCCCTCCACCATCACTCCACACCTCCCCCACGGAGCCACAAGGAAGCTGAGCTCTGAACATGAACACAGTTTGAGAGCAAGGTCCCGCCCCTGCAGGAAACTGTGTAAGCTGTCTTAAAGATGATGCCATTCAGCCATCTAATGCCAAAAGTTTAAAAACTCAATTAAATATTAAGCATCATGATAATCACATGTGAAAGAAAGGGATTTAAAAAACAACAACAACAGCAAGGCTTCAAGGCAGTTAATGGGTCCTCAGCTGGCCTGCTAATGCTGAGAACATCAGGTCAGGCAGGAGGTATGCAGATGGTTGTCACAGTTCATTGGTGCTGAGGCAGCATTCCTCTATGGCTAAGGAGGTGGCACGGCTGGGCAAGAGATGTCACGGGGAAGGAAGCTGATTTGCAAATCATCTGTGGTCTAAAAGCAAGTTTCTCAGACGTGGGCTTTGGTGTACAGGGTGAGAGTCAGTTTTGAGAGGAAGAAGTCCAGTGGCCAAGATAACTTCATAAGGAAGTGACCTATATTATGGAAAACGAGGCCACTAGAACTTTCAACAGCCAGTTAACAGCAAAAGCAGAAGTAGCAAAGCCCAAAGGAGAAAATACCTGCCTATGCTTCTTGGATAGTTGATGTAAAATCTTGTTTTGGATCCTAGAGGATGAATGACCTTTTACAGTTCTTTCCTATGTCAAGATTCCAGTCATTCAATTTGGAGAAAAGCTCTACCTCAGCCTCGGTGGAAGAGTGGAAAGATTGTATTGAAATTTCAGCTCCCCTGCTAAGGAGCTGTTGAAGCCTTTTGCAAGTTACTGAGTTTCTCTGTGCCTCAGTTTTCTCATCTGAACTTTACCCTACACTGTTTTCATGAGAGCATATATTCCCTAAACATGCTCCTATGCCCCCTCTCCAACACTTGACTCATTCCATCCATCTCTAGTTGGAGTGACTCATCAGTTTAGCACATTTGGGAAGAAAACTAGGTGCACTCCACTCAGCTCTACATTTTCGCCTCTTGCGGTTGAGCTGCCCATAGGGAAGCGCAATTCATCTGCCTAATTCTGGGATTCATTCTTTGCAAAGCTCACTTGGCTCTGACACTAACTTACATCTGCCAACTTAGCGTCTCTACAATAAAGATGATATTCTGGCCTCCATCTTTGCTCTTTTGCTTTATTTCTCAAATTATTCAGAAGTCAGGCTGAGAAGAGTGATACTCTTTCCTAATCTCCCTCAGGCACCCCCATCAACCTGCAGACTAGGTATCAGGATGCTGTGAGGAGTAAACGCGGAGGCATCTGAAACCATCTACCCCTGAGCTCCATTCAGAGTCGGATTTCACAGAAAATTGGCTGAATCGGAATCTTGCACTCCTTTGCTGATCTGGTGACCCAAGTGGGCCTCATACCAATAGGCCAGCCAGTCACAAGCATCTCCAGACTCAAGACAGAGGCTGGCACCTGGGTAGCCACACACTGCCCTTGGAAACTACCTGGGCAGCAAAATCTGTAATCCTTGTAATACATTTTGGAGCACAAAAAACTTAACGGCAGAATTCAGAGATCAGTGGCTCTAAAGTGGGCTTAGTGACAGTAGTCTAATCCCAGAGACTCTGAATGCAAGAAAGCTGGGAGGAGGAAGCCTGAAATCACAGTCTTATTTCCCCAGCACACTTTCAGCAGGCAACAAGGACAGTAAATTAATGAAGGGGGAGGGAATCCAGCCCGAAGGAAAACTCCAGCTGTGGTTAAAGGAATTTATCACAGAGAATGAGAAAAGAAATTGGAATCCTGAGCAAACATGTTTGCTAAAAACTAATTCATGTTCTAACCCCAGAAGTGTGTGGATGTATAGTTTTTGTTCTGCCTGCAAATATGTCCTGTGCTACCCAGGCCTGTCAGAGTGCAAATTTTGCATCTTCAAGATTAGGAAGGATGATGAACCATTCTTAATATAAAAAATAACTGTCTCCATGACTTTAATAACAGAACAGGCTCAAGACTTATCATTCATAATGCTATACACTTTTCTGCCCCCAGAAAACAAGAAACCTTCAAGAGTCACCTCTTAAGTGGAAATGCACATAAATCCAGGTACAGTCATGGAAAAAAACAGGGGAAAAAAACTTGGCGAGAGCAAAACTGACCATTCAGCTCTCTAGGGGTAGATAGATTATGATGGCTAACATTTACTGAATGCTCGCTTTTCGCCATATATTGTTCCAAGCACTTTCATAAATTAATTTCCTTAATCTTCGCAACAAACTTTGAAGGTAGGTGATATTTTTACCCCCATTTTACAATCAAGGGAATTGGCCACAATAAAGCAAAAAGACTTGTCCAAGGTCATAAAACTAGTAAATAGCTGAGCCAGGAGCCAAACCCAGGCCATCTGGTTCCAGAATGAGTTCATTCAGCCATCTCCCAGAAGCCCTCCCTCTGGCTCTAGAATGAGCTTTTACAACTCCAGGTCGATTTGAACCTCATTCTGGATCCTGCCTACCTGTCTCTGTGTTTGCAAGATTTTATCCAGCATCCACCTTCTACAAAGGTACAAGCACTCTAGACAGGCCTGACTATCTTCCCTTCCTACTGCTCAAGGGATTAGCTTTGGATAAAAGGAGCCACTCTGGTTCTTTCCTTTCCACTTCTCCTTCCAGAAGTGTTTCCACATCCCTGACTATTGATCCTCGCTCACAGCGGGGGATGGACATGCTTATATGAAGACACTTGTTTTGGCAACGTACACAGGGAAACCTTGTCCATATTCAGCAAAAGAAGTGTGTTATTTCCAAATAAGACCAGGGAAACTTCACTCTGTGCCTTACCCTCATAGTACTTATATATAAAAGTTTACCTTGCTTTGTACAATTACTGTATTTCAGATTGAGGTCACAGGAATTTTCATTATAATACTGTTTAGCTGTTACTGGGCATTTGGTGGGCCAGGCTTGCACATCTTGAAGAGCTCCACCTTTTTTTGTCATTTAATCTCCACCTACAAGTAGATATTACTGTCCTCACTTTACAGCAAAGAAAACTGAGATTTGAAGAGTTCAAATACTTCCCCAAAGTGACTCAGGGAGTGAATAGTAGAAACAGGGTATTAGTCCAAGTCAGCCTAACTCTGAAATATGTGCTCTAAACCACTATATATATATACACACACACACACATATATATATATTGTTATGTATATTATATATATAAATATGTATTATGTGTGTATAGCATTTCTAGTTACAGAATATGTGAATAACAATTATTAGGCTACATTCAATCAACATTTATTTGCTACAAATTTGTTCTGCAGTATGCCAAACTGCAAATTTAGAGATGGGTTTTAGACAGGATAGTCAGTCTCACAAACCTTACAATCTAGTTGATTTTAAGAGATAGGAAGTGCTGAAAATGCTATGACATAAGACTGTAAATCCAGATGTATCAACTCCAAGGACTACTTGCAGATATTTACTTTGATGACTACCTGCAACTATTTGAAACTACACAAAATGTCTTTACATAAGTGAAAAACTGAATATGAAAAAATATATTTTCCATTTGCAATGATAAAAAAACACCAGCAGGTCAAAGACTGAAAGTACGCAAAACACAAATAGTTTTCGTATTAGGATGGGATTATGAATATAGCCTATAGACGTATGGATATCTTTACAATTTAATACATGAGAAGATTATTATAGAAACATTATATTCAAGAAGATCATAGCATATTACTTTTTTACAAGTGAAAATAAGAGAATTGTGTAAAGGGACCACTCACTCTACAAATATCTATTGCATCCTTTCTGGTCTTTGGAAAGCTTGTTTTAAACCTGATATTGGTTAGGAAAACTGAAATCCAAAATTAGTTAAAATTAGATATAAAAGAGATTAAAAGAGACTGAGAAAAGGGCTCACGGAGGAGTTAATTGGTAAGTTTAGGGCGAGTAGAGGTATAACTGTTAAGAGCATACAGAAACTGCCTCTGCCACTTCCTAGCAGCAGGACTTCGGGTGAGTTTCCCAACACCTCTTTCCTGGCCTCAATGTCCACATCTGTAAAATGGGTACAGTAGCACATCACACAAGGTTGTTTTGAGATTATGAATATAAACATTTATATCACTTATGACACATATCAGTTACTATTTTGAACTGACTTTCACTTTCCATAGACTTCTTTTTCCCTCCAACTAGATTTTAACTTGTTTGGCTGGGGGATCAATGACTTTGGGTCAATGAAATGTTGCATGAATATATGACTATTTTCATTCAGTGTCAGATAAATTCTGTCAGATATCTGACAGATAAATTCCCCAAAGAGGCTGATTAGTGTATTCATAAGGAGGCAAACAAATGGATTCTGAGTTCAATTTACACTTCAATTGTGAAGGACATAATGTGTTAGCATCAGACCTTTTGCCCTAACAGCAGGTTTTATAAAGAGAAAATACCGATTAACCTGAGGTCATTACTACAAAACACCAAACTGTCCCACATCTACTTGTGAAAATCACTCCCAATGTCCTTAATACTTTCATCATTGAACTAATGATGGAAAAAGACATGGGGAAACAATCACAGATCAGAAACGTGAATAGGTTCCCTTGTTGGTGGAATTATAGGTAATTTTTCCTTGCTGAAGACAATATATACATATAGACACACATACATAAAAATAAATGTTCAGCCATTCTTAATCTAAAATATCATCAGAATCACTCACAGACCATCTTAAACATTCAAACTCCTGCCCCCATCCCAGAACTCCAAAGATTCACAAGTTAGAATTTCTGTGAATACGTTTTTTTTTTTTTTTTTTTTTTTTTTGCGGTACGCGGGCCTCTCACTGTTGTGGCCTCTCCTGTTGCGGAGCACAGGCTCCCGACGCGCAGGCTCAGCGGCCATGGCTCACAGGCCCAGCCGCTCCGTGGCATGTGGGATCTTCCCAGACCGGGGCACGAACCCGCGTCCCCTGCATCGGCAGGTGGACTCCCAACCACTGCGCCACCAGGGAAGCCCCTGTGAATAAGTATTTTTAAACAGACATTCAAATGATTGAAAGGCTCAGCCAGGATGGACTATCACTGGATCCATGTGGGATGTCTTCCTTTGCTCTGAGTAACGAGCTCCAACAACCCAGACCTGGATGGAAGATTTGCTTTCCCTCCCCAAAAGGAACCAGTTGGGAACTCTTCTGGGAAGGAAATGTAAATCAGTGATTCTCAACCTAAACTGTATCAGAATCTCTGGGGAAGTCTTTGCAAAACACAGCCACCCAGGTCCTATCTCCTGCAACTCTGACTCCATTGTTCTGGGATGGTACCCTGAGCATTAACTGAAAAAATTTCGAATGTGATTCTAAAACACAGCTGGGTTTGAGAGCTACTGATTTTAAAAAGTATTAGTTCCTAGGGCTGCTATAGCAAAGTACCATAGACTGGGTGGATTAAACAACAGATTTTGTTTTCTCACATTTCTGGAGGCTGGGAAGTACAAAATTAAGGTGTCAGCAGGGTCGGTTTCTTTGGAAGCCTCTCTCCTTGGCTTGTAGATGGCCATCTTTTCCTTGCATCTTCACATTGTCTCCCCGCTGTGTGTGTCTGTGTCTAAATTTCTTGTTTTTATAAAGACACCAGTCAGATTGCATTAGGGGCCATCCTACTGGCCTTATTTTAATTTAATCAGCCCTTTAAAGACAATCTCCAAATGCAGTCACATTCTGAGACACTGGAAGTTAGGACTTGAACACACAAATTGGGGAGTGGGGCACAATTCAGAGCATAATAAACAGTTTTGAATTTTATTGTGTATTATCAAAATGACAGAACCTTTTCCTTCTAAGACAGAAGCCATGGAAAGGGAATAGTCATTACATTTCAGTTCTGTGGTGTCTGTTAATTTCCTCGCAATGTATCTTTGAGAAAGGAAAGGGCATGTTCATTGACAGCTGCCACAATCAAGTACCCTGAGCATTCTTATCTGACTTCTGTGAAACCGAGCCATCCATTCGTAAACACGTGTGCTTCTAAGAAAGTAATATAACCTATATTGTGCATTATTTTGCCCAATAATATTCATTAACATCCTTAAAGTATTTTTCTTCTTGGGAACCTGGTGGACATTTCCCCCTTTGTCTGAGATAAACTCTAACAATTATCTATGTTTCATTCTTTCTTCTAATGACACAATTTTTATTATATTTCTTTATCAAATTTTCAGTGTAGCCTTCACTCTATGGAGGACCCTAGTTCAAGCCTTTTTACAAATAGATTAGCTCACATTGTAAACTCCACACTGTACATGCAGAGCTAGGAATGAAAATATGGAATCAACTGATAGAAAAAAAAAAGTCAGCCTTTGAATCAGAAGTTTAAGCTCTAGCTCTGTCACTTAAGCTTCATGACACATAGAAAATAATGTCACACCAAAAAGTCAGTTTCTTCACTAACTCGCTTTGTAAATTACAAAAGAATAAACGACTTGAAGGACATTGTTATCACCTCTTCCTCTTCTTCTTCCTCATCCTCCCATTCTTCCTAATTTCTTTTTCTTCTCCTCATTATTTTCTTTCTTCTTGTTATTATTATAACCCCACCACCAACAGCTTGACATTTTGGAACAAGGAATTGAAAGAGAAGAACTCATTAAGAAATAGTTATCTCCCTACATACAATGAACTGTTTTCTTGCAAAAGCCCTTCAGGAAGTAGCTCAAAAGAGAAATGTTTTAGAACAAAAATAAAATACATGCTTCCTGCTAGACTGGCCTTGGCGACTTGAAATATTAACTGGACAATTCTCATGTGTAAGAGACCACATAGCTGTTCATCTTTGGTTTTCAACTTCTGTTTGTAGGACCAAGTCAAGGGCTTAAATCACATACTGGCAATAGTTCAAAAGATTCCAGGAGAATCTGAACATTTCTATAAAAGCAAAATTAAAAAAAAAACATGTTGCGTTAAGTCCTTAGAACGAAACACATATGCCAGGAATTTTTTCAGTAGCTCTGTAAGCATTTGACAATACAGAGCGGCATGCACTTGGGGACTTTAGGCTACTGATGTCCCATCCCTGCTCCCAAACAGCCATGCTAAATTTGGAAAGCTTATTTTTAGAAACAATGAACTAGGGAGAGCCTCTCTTCTCTCAAAAGACTGGTTTGCTGAGTTGATTTTTCTCTCACTGATTTAGGAGATTTCAGAATTGTATTTCCAGGTTTGAAAACATAAGCTCATATAAATGTACAAGACCTGAAAATATTCCTTGACAAAACCTCTTAAATAGTTATGTTTACAATTACAATAGAATCAAAACAGCAATATAAGAGGAATCAACTTTTGGCAGGTCTATCAACTGTGTTTGCCCATCATCGTAGAGTTTTCAAAGTGCTTATGTATATCACACACTATTTCATTTGTGCTTAGAAACGTTTCTTGGAAATAGAAAGAAGGGAAGGCTTACCTTCGTTTTAGAGGATGCTGAAGCCTCAACACCTCAGCTCAAATATCTCAACTACTAGGTAGCATGGAAAAAATCAGACACTATAAAGATGTACTTTGGGGCTCATGATAATTACCTGCCAAGCTTCATCAGAGAAGGAGGACACATCCTGCTTTTTGGTTCAATAGTGTGAAAATATGGCCTCTCTGGGTACCAGAGCAGCAGGCAGATATAAACACATTAAATGCAGGCAGTTGTATACAGTGCGAGAGCTTGACCACGGTCATGTCTTGATTCCCTTTACCATCCATCAGCTTTGCAGGAAACTTTCTGTGTCTGTGCCTGACCGCTGCTTTGTAAAGTGCATTAAGTCTACATTTGCCAAGTAATGTTTAAGTTTCTTCAATGCAGAGACAGTATGGATACATCTGTTTTATGTATGTATGTATGTATGTATGCATGTATTATTGGTTGTGTTGCACATAGCAATCTGAATGCCACAGGTGCTCAAATATACTTCCTAAGTGTTGCATCTCAAAAGAAAGCCAACCATTTATTTCAGGGCTTCAATACCTCACAGAATGTCTCATGAAAGAGATGCACTATTTTTCAAAACATATCAGGTCTAAAGTAAGCCCTGGCTCATGAATGTGCTGGCAGAAGGTGGGCAGCTGAAAGTAAAATTAAGTCTCTGAGGGATCTTTCTAGAGTTTACTGAAGTAGTTTCATGCCCAGGAAATTGATGAGGTCCTGGATAAAATACATCCCTAGGAGTTTCCTGGTCTACAGTGGCTGGATCTAGAATTATTCAGTTGTTACTACTTATATTTTAAATCCTAATGG
This sequence comes from Pseudorca crassidens, assembly GCF_039906515.1. Lineage (NCBI taxonomy): Eukaryota > Metazoa > Chordata > Mammalia > Artiodactyla > Delphinidae > Pseudorca > Pseudorca crassidens. The sequence continues at coordinate 69,242,469 of NC_090304.1, read as the reverse complement.
AGCTCCACTTGGGTCTGTACGTTAGTTAAGGGACAGAAAGAGAAAACTGTTTTGTGGTGGTTTAAAAACAGACTCCCCTAATGGGCCTTTGAGATGCCATTTTGACTTTTAAATCAGCAGGACAGACAGCAGATCCTCTGGGTTCTGATAGGGAACAATGAAATCAATCAAGCAGCTAAACACTGATATTAAAGGCCGGTGGCACCCACTGTGGAGTTTCCATTGATCATATTCATCCTTCCCGATTTGGGGGTCAGCTATAATTCACAGTCAGTGCTAAAATGCTTGAAGAAGTATTTATTATCTTCCAGACACAATTTATTGCTTTTGATTATTCATTTTTCATTACTATGGGAAAGCAAGATTAAATTGTTTCAGAAGTGACTGCTTATATTAATCTTTCAAACACATGCTCCACGTAAAACTCTCTGTCAGGGAAACAGATATCATTCCTGCTGCCAAAACAGCCATAGATAAAAGTAAACAAACCCGAAATAAAAATAATTCTAGCATCCATTTGGAGGCTGGAGAACAGAAGCAGACAGAGAAGATAGAGGGTAACGGGTTCAGAGAACAGGGAAAAATACTTGAGAGTGCATTTATTAGACCCAGCAAATTTATTCTACGAACATTTTAATTTCAACAGTCATTTAAATTAGCTCTTTATTTAACTGTGAAATTAGATTACTCCTCCGTCTCATGTGCAGTACGCTTATGAACTTAATAGACGACAAGGAGTGAGGCAGGAGTCACAAGACATCTTTGAATCCAAACAAATTGCCTCTTGGCACTTGGAGAGATTGGAAACAACCACCTCACTTTACACAACAGGAACCTGAGACCCAGAAAGGTTAAGGGACATTCCTGAGGTCACACAGCTAGAGAACAGCAAAACCAGAACTACAACCAACTTTCAGAGCAAGCCTATTCCATTAGACCACTCGGTTAACACGTAATCGGCTAGTTTGGGGGTTTGAAAGCACAATTATGACCATGCTTTTGGTAAAATATTACTTTCCTTTCGACTTTCCCTCCTTACGGAAACTCTCCTTTGACACTGCATGGCATTCCGCTCCGTCTCTAATTTCAGTTTCTTCAGTTGATACCCATCCACCATGACCACTCATGCAGTGGATGTACCTTAACACTAGTCTTTCTTCTTTATACGCTGAAGACTCTAATTACAAACACCTCTGAGCATCACTGCCCGAGAGCTTTTTATTCCAGCCACAGAAGTGCAAACCACCTGTGCAGGACAATCTGGAAGGGCCAGCATCCATGTCCCTGGGAGCAGTCCTCAAGCAGCAATGGTCCGAGAGCTGTGGACAGGGGCTGCCTTGGCCTCAGCTGGGGAAAATCTAAGGTGTGTTACACATCGTTTCCCAGAGCTTTCCAGCAGGGCTGAGCTCCACTGGCCCAAAGTGCTCACTGGCTCCATGACACACCCTTTACTGGCTTCTTTCCCTTCCTGGCCTCACTTCCTTACCCCCTACTAATGTTGCCCAGGATCCCCCCTAATTAAGGGCTTGAATTCAAATCCTTGCCTCCAATTCTGCTTCTGGGGAAACCCATTAACCAAACACTATGCTGAACATCTCTAATTCTGCACTTCAACTTAGGCTGTTCTTTCTGTCAGGAGACACCTCCCGTGCATAACCACCTTTTCCGAGTTACCCATCCTCAAGGCTCTGGGCCAGGCTCTGCCCTCCCAAACCTCCTTAGCCAATCAGCCAGGGAGACCGCCACCATCCGGAGAACTGTGCACCTCTCAGGAGCACAGGTCCCCTATGAAGATGTTTACATGTGTATTTACTTTGACTACAATCCACAGACTAAATCATGAGCTCCTGGGAGGCCAACACCCTGTCATGTTCATTCTCACCTCCACGAGAGCAACTGTGGTTCCATGTGGTAGGCTTTGCTCCACGTCTACTGAAAAAAGGTGAACTTTTTAGAAATGTCCCTAAATAATACCATGTGTTTCTTCTTGAAGGATGCTTCCTTATGGAGTTATTTTTCTATCTTACGGGGAGATCTGGCTTTCACATTGTATAATAAACATACCTAATAAGACACAATATATGAAAGAAAAGTGCTAAAATACTCTCAATTCTGTTTTAGATCAGAGGTACTGGAGCCTGGAGCCTGCGTGTTGCAGAAAAAAAATTTTTTAAATAGCCTTGTGTTTTGTTACTTTGAGACCATTTATTAATGCTGATGAAACAAACGTTCCTGTAAGTGAAGGAATTTGGGCATCAGAGAATCCAATTATATGCAACATGAAATTGACGTGGAGATTCTTGATGCTATAACAAAGGAAGGCTCTCCCACAAGCAGCCATAGGCCAAAATAACGATTTGTGCCTCTATCAAAGTTTTTCCTCATATATGAAACCTGAACCGGATCTGGGTCCCTTGGTTTCCTGAAGTTGGTATGACAGCTTGATCATGGATCTGGTGGCTTAGCTGTCTTACAATCCAAAAGCCTGCAAGTCCCCAGCAGCTCCTAAGTCCATTTCCCATAAACTTGGTGCCCCAAATTTATCTTGGGGGAAAGAACACCATCTAATCCAGGGGGATCAAACATTATAAGCAAAAACACGAGGACAACTTGGCCTTCTCTCAATCCCTGCACTTCCTCTCCACTCCATCAGTCATCATCTTGAGTCAGGACGTGATTTCCCTCATCCCAGCAATAATATCCCAGTGAGCCTCGGAACCTCGCTTTGTATTTTTTAACTCAAATTGTGTTTTGGTTATAAAATTTAAAAATTCAAACAGTAGATAAAAGCATGAAGAATAAAGAAAAAAATCACCTATATTCTAGAGATGGAGAATGCAGATGGCTGCAGAACAATGGTGAATGTATTTAATAGGACAGAGCTGTGCTCTTAAAGATGGTTAAATAGTAAATTTTATCTTATGTATATTTTAATTCAATTAAAAAGTCACCCAAAGGTAACCACTATTAATATTTCAGTTTAAATCCCTTCCGTCTTCCGGACTTTTATGAATGAAGGCATAGGCCATCATATATCCACATATATTTTTTATGAGATCATACCAACATAACATTTCATACCTTCTAAATAACTATAGCATTATTCTGGTAATCTTTGTTGATAAATAACATCATTTTTAAAGACTAGATAACATTAAATTATATAGATTTGCCATCCTTTAACCAAGACCCCATTATTAGATATTTAGATTGTCAGTTTTTTGTTTAATAAATGTATTTTATTTATTTTTGTATTTTTGTATTTTATTTATTTGGCTGCGTTGGGTCTTCATTGCTGCGAGTGGGCTTTCTCTAGTTGCAGAGAGCAGGGGCTACTCTTCTTTGCAGTGTGTGGGCTTCTCATTGCGGTGGCTTCTCATGTTGCAGAGCACGGGCTCTAGAGCACAGGCTCAGTAGTTGCAGCGCACGGGCTTAGTTGCTCTGCGGCATGTGGGATCTTCCCGGACCAGGGCTCGAACCTGTGTCCCCTGCATTGGCAGGTGGATTCTTAACCACTGCACCACCAGGGAAGTCCTAGGTTATTAGTTTTAAACCATCATCTCTGCATACTTTTCTAAAATCAGAATTGCCAGGCCAGAGGGAGACACATTTGTAAGTTGTCAACATAAACTATCAGAGTACAAGCTATAATTCCACTTTATCTAAAGAAAGCCTCCCTTCCTATCCGTCCTCACCCAATTACTCTCCCTTAGCCCAGGTCTAATCATATCTCAGTCTCTCTTTCTTTCTTACTGTCTGTCCGTTTCTCTCTCTCTCTCTCTCTCTCTCTCTCTCACACACACACACACACACACACACACACACACAGAGACATACACATACTAATGACTGAACTTTAAATTCCATGTTGGCATCCAAGACAGCCATGATCAGGTTTCAACTACTTTTTTAGAGTTTGCATCTCGCTCTTGCACTCATGCATTACACAGCAGAGCCAAGCTGGATTACTCCCAATGTTCCCATTAAGACCCTCAATTCCCTGTCTCTGTGTCCTTCCTTCCTGGAATATCCTCACCCACCCCGAACACCTGTTGAAAATGTAATTTCGCAGCCCAGCTCAGTGTGGATTTGTTCCTGCCCTTCTCCATGCTCCATCATAATAATAGCTAATGTTTACTGAAATGCACTAACCAGGGGCTTATTTCATTTAACTTACAACAGCCCTGTGAGCTATATTGAAACAATTTCCCCTTTCATGCAGATGAGGACACTGAAGCTTGGAGAGGTTAAATAACTTGCTCAAGGTCACATAACTAAGAAGAGGAAGAGCTGGATCCAAACCCAGTTTCTCTGCCTACAATTAATCACTGCGTAATTAACACGGGCAAAAACCATAATTCGAAAAAGAGTCATGTACCACAATGTTCATTGCAGCTCTATTTACAATAGCCAGGACATGGAAGCAACCTAAGTGTCCATCAACAGATGAATGGATAAAGAAGATGTGGCACATACATACAATGGAATATTACTCAACCATAAAAAGAAATGAGTTATTTGTAGTGAGGTGGATGGACCTAGAGACTGTCATACAGATAAGTCAGAAAGAGAAAAACAAATACTGTATGCTAACACATATGTATATGGAATCTAAAAAAAAAATGGTTCTGAAGGACCTAGGGGCAGGAGAGGAATAAAGACACAGATGTAGAGATTGGACTTGAGGACACGGGGAGGGGGAAAGGTAAGCTGGGACAAAGTGAGAGAGTGGCATGGACATATATACACTACCAAACATAAATACACAGCTAGTAGGAAGCAGCCACATAGCACAGGGAGATCAGTTCAGTGCTTTGTGTCCACCTAGAGGGGTGGGAGAGGGAGGCTGGGAGGGAGGGAGATGCAAGAGGGAAGAGATATGGGAACATATGTATATGTATAACTGATTCACTTTGTTATACAGCAGAAACTAACACACCATTGTAAAGCAATTATACTCCAATAAAGATGTTTAAAAAAAAAAAAAAGAAAGAAAGAAACTGGAAACTCAGAGGCCAAAATGGAACCGATGGACCTCAAAGGCCAGAGCCATGTCCTATTGGGTCCTTGCTCCAGGATCTGAGAAGCAGATTTTCATCTCTGTCCATAGGATAGGTAGTTCCTGATAGAACTAGGAACTGGATTAGGAAGAGCCAGGTACCTGAAGTTATGCTAAGCTGGCAGACAGTGTCTTAACTCTGACAGGTGGGAACCCATTCCGTCCAGAAAAGATTCCTGTCAAAGTAGAGTTAACTTTGCATGTCAAACTACAGGGAAGGGCTTCCCTGGTGGTACAGTGGTTGAGAGTCCGCCTGCCGATGCAGGCGACACGGGTTCGTGCCCCGGTCCGGGAAGATCCTACATGCCGCGGAGCTGCTGGGCCCGTGAGCCATGGCTGCTGAGCCTGCGCGTCCGGAGCCTGTGCTCTGCAACGGGAGAGGCCACAACAGTGAGAGAGGCCCACGTACCGCAAAAAAAAAAAAAAAAACTACAGGGAAGATAAAGAGCCCTTTACATCTGAGAATCCTCAGGGTGTGTCACAAATGAATGAAAGCACCATCAGAGGTACTTTATGCATTTGCAAGTTAGAAACCTGGGAGCTACTAGACCACAAAGATGATGTGAGGTCAGAAATGGTATTTCATTCAACTTAAAATCCCAAGCACTTACCACAGTACTGGACACAGAGCAGACAATGAAAATACAAAGAAAACAGGAAGGCAGAGAGAATCCCAAAGAATAAAGTCCTTAGGAGCTGTGTTATCACCTTTGGCTGTTTCTTGTGATTCTAACGCCAGTTACTATCAGTCACAGTATAGACACCGGGGAAAAGCTACCCACTGGGGCACCGAAATTTCATACATGAGAACAAAAATTTAGAGATTATTTGGGACAGCCATTAAAAAAAAAATAAAAACAGCTTCATTTAACGAATCCTGGCGTACATATATCAATACTAAGTAACGTGTACACTGCTAGAATTGCATTATGTTTATCCAATTGCCAGAACAATTCTGAGAAGCAGATGTGACATCTTCACACTACGGAGGATCAGAGGCACAAAAGGTCAAGCAGCTTGTGTCACACAGCTAATGAGTATGGGAGACTGATTTTAGGTCAAGATCTACCTGGCTCGAGAACCCGTGCTATGAACCAACATCAAAGACTCTAGACTGAGGCAAAGGTTCTACAAAGGCAGATGCAGGAGAGATTCCAAGTCCCTAAATCCTACTTGGGTTCTCTCCCCATTGTATCATGACCACGAGCTTCTAAAGTGATGACCTCAAGCTTGCCTGACCACGTTTCCCATAGAAATAAGGCAGTCTGATGGTTGTTCAGACTAACTACTGATGACGATTCTATTCAACACAGATTTATTTTCAAGAGTGAAAAGAAGTACTTGGGCATGAGCCCGTATTGTGTTGGCTGTCAGCAGAAATGATGTAAATAAACCAGAACATGAGATTCTAAGAGAGCGACAGTCTCCCTTCATCCTCTTTCCTAAAAATCACGTGTGATGCACTGGCAGGGAGGAACGTGAGCATCCCCAACAAGAATTTCCACTGCAGCCCCACCTTGCTTTCCTGGCCTGTGAGTTCTTCAAGTCCTGGACTCACTAGGCTCCCTTAATCCCTTGTGAGGTGAAACACGCCAAGACTGATAGTGCCTCTCACCTGGCCAGTATCCTCTGAAGCTTATCACTCTCAACCAGAGTTAATGGCTCCCTTGAAAAAGTAGCTTTTTGTTGCCATTTAGCAAGCAGCTCAGCCCTCCATGAAGGTATCCAAGGATGCTGAGGGTTGGATCGCCCCTGGCCAACCTCAGGACCCAGAGCTCGCAGGGCCCAATAGGAAAGCTATAATCCTATATTCAAAAGCAACTAGGAAGCTATCTTTTAAAGAAATCCAAACAAGGGAAAAGTTTCATTCACAAAGCAGTTCACTGCAGCATGATTTACAATAATAAAAAAGAATTGGCAAGTATATTAAAAGTCCAACAGGGAAGAACGCTAAATGACTTAAATATGATGTGCTCACATGATGAAAGATGATGCTGACTACAAACATAATGCTTATAAAGGTACTTATTGTCACTGGAAAGTGTTCCCTTATTAAATCACCTGACAAAAACACAAGACATAGAAGTACGTAAGCCATGCAATCTTACAGTTTTTTAAAAGTTCACAGAAAACAAGGTGGAAGGAAAATACTCAAACATTAATGATCCTACTACACTATGATCAGTTATCATTTTTCATTCCTGCTCCTTCTTCGTACTTCTTCAATAGCTTCCAAATGTCCTATAATTGGCAAACAATCCTTCTAAAACTAGGGAAAATACAAAACTTAAGATATTCAGCGCTAAGTTGACTATCGGGTCGGTGAAGATGAAGGACAAGAGTTTCACTTGGATAGTTTTCAATATGAAAAGTTGCAGAATTCTCTCTCCTTCTTCAAAGATCCTAGCAAGGCCAGCTTTCTGCTCAGGGTTTACCAGTTACTCTGTTGCAGCCAACTATAGGGCAAAGCTGCCTAATGGGTAGTTCCTGCCACTTCATGAGAATTAAAGCTTTCACAAATTCTCTGGCACTTCAGAGCCCTCACAGTTTATCTTGGAGCAAGAGAAGTGGCAAGTTGTTGACTACTTATAGAGAAATTTTCGTAGCAGTTTCTATAGGATAAACAGTGTGTCCCAAGCTATTCAGGAGTAGTCTTCTCCAAACATTTCATAAAAACATTTTGTAAGATATAAAACAGCTTTAAATACAAAGTTACATATAACTCACGTTTAGGTAAAAGGTGATCGAAACCACGAAAGTGAGCTGTTAAACCTTTTTCAAAAAATTATTTTAAGAAGTCACAAGGTCAAATTGGAAATACTCAATAACTTCATGGCCAATAACTATGAATAAAAGTAAACAGCACAACAAAAAGCCTGATAAACTGTCCAGCCTCAGCAGAGCCTTGGGGCACTAAAGAAAGCTTTGTAGCTATGTTCATCCACCATCTGTCCTTAAGTAAGTGGGGTGTGCTGGATAATTTTCCATGACAGCTCGGCTAGACTATGATGCCCTGTTGTGTGGTCAAACACCAGTCTAGATGTTGCTGTGTAGGTATTTTTTTATGTGATAAACAGTTAAGTCAAGAGACTTTGAGTCAAGCAGATTACCCTCCAGAATGTGTGTGGGCCTCATCCAATCAGCTGAAGACCTTACAAGCAGAGACTGAGGTTTCCCAAGGAAGACGGAATTCTCCTCAAGTCTGCACCATGAAAACCCTGCCTGAGTTCCCAGCCTGCTGTCCTGCAGCAGCATTTGGACTCAAGACTGAAGCATCAACTTTTAGCTGAGTAGCCAGCCTGCTGCTCGCCTGCCTTATGCATTTCCAACTTGCCAGTCCCCATTAAGCACGTAAGCCAATTCCTTAAAATAAATCTCAATATCCTCCCCGTCCTCTCTCCCTCTCTCTGTCTCTCCCCCTCTATACAGATAGATGGATCTAGATGTATATAGATCTATATATCCTATTGGTTCTGTTCCTCTGGAGAACTCTAATACAGGCAGAGTGACAATATTTCTTAATTAGCTTGAGGTAGTCCCGGTTTACACCTGTTGTGGTCTAATTAAGAGCTACCCCTTTCCCTCTGAAATGTGTCCTGGCTGGGATAAGAAATCATATGATCTCTTTACACAAAGAGCTAAAGATAGATTTACGATATTCCCAAGTAATAAGCTCTTTTCACTTACAATGTTGTGTTTCAAATTTCTCAGTGACCCACAGTAAGAAATATATTTTCTGTCACAAAACAGAACTGACCCTTATGATGTGCAATGCAATGGGCTATTTTATATTTTATAATGTGTCATTTCAAATGCTCTCTGCCACCCACTAACTTTAATGCATGATCCATGGATGGGATCATAACTCAGTTTGAAAAGCACTGACTTGGACGAATTCAGGGCTGGCTGGCATGCAGTGTTCCTAATTGCCTCAGGACACACTGGGGACAGGGAAGGAGGAAGGGTGAGGCCCGTGTATCAGAGATTTTACTTTGTCTACACTCCACCCAGTCTTCAGTATCACTTCTCCTAAATATAAATGAAGCAATAGTAAACAGAAACCCGTCAACCAGGAATATGATTCTGGAGTGTTTTCCTTGAGTGCATATCTAGTTTCTTGTGACTCCTACATACAGAGAACAGGAAAAATGAATCCATTCTACTGGGTTACGCTGCCTCTCGTTTCACTCTCCTCCAACTCAGTTAATTTCCCTTGCAGGAGGACCCATAATGTCCAGATCCCATCTGTGGCCATTCAGTAAATATCCACTGACTGCCTACCAGGCACAGGGCAGGCAGGGTTTCCTCTGCCACCAAGTCCCAGCAGCTCTCAGCGGCCATAATCCCAGGTGTGTTTCAGGCTCCATGGCCCAGCTTCAGCCTGCTTTCAGTCTTTTGTCTCCCTCACCACACACCTTTCCATGCCCAATGCAAATACACTTATCCATACATGTACCCTGGCCCTAGCATCCTGCCCAAGCCTCTGGTCAAGCACGCTTCTCTCTCACCCCATGCACCCTACCAAGTTTCTTCTTTTCAAAGCCATTCAGCCTCCATCCCTTCTTCTTAAAACTATTACTGTTTGCAGATGGCATGACGCTACACATAAAAAATCCTAACAATGCTACCAGAAAACTACTAGAGCTCATCAATGAATTCAGTAAAGTCCCTGGATACAAAATTAATATACGGAAATCTCTCACATTCCTATACAGTAACAATGAAATATCAGAATGAGAAATTAAGGAAACAATCTCATTTACCATCTCATCAAAAAGAAAAAAATACCTAGGAATAAACCTACCTAAGGAGACAAAAGACCCTACTCCAAAAACTGTAAGACACTGATGAAAGAAACTGATGACAACACAAATGGAAAGGTATACTGTGTTCTTCGATTGAAAGAATCAATATTGTTAGAATGACCATACTACCCAAGGCAATGTAGAGAGTCAATGCAATCCCTATCAAATGGCATTTGTTACAGAACTAGAACAAAAAATTATAAAATGTGTATGGAAACACAGACTCCACCCCCTTGACATGGAGTTCCAGCTTCTGCCAGTGACTGAACAAGCCCCACAGCTTCAAGATGGAATTTGTCTCAAGCCAGAGGGGCCCAAGTTTAACACAAGCACTTTCCCAGAAAAAATTGCCCTCAGGAACTGAAAAAGTGAAGGGGGATCAAAGAAGCACAAGCCAGAGACAAGGGAAGGAATGGGATTGGAAGAGTCAGGCAAAGGGGGCAGGACGGCACGGTCTAGTTCAAGAATGAATGGGTCAGGACTCAAACAAAGGAGGAAACATTGTGGAAGCAGCTACAAAAGAGAACTAGGTATCTCTCTTTTATTTATTTTGTTGCTCCAGGTCTCTTATTTGCAGCAGGCAGGCTCCTTAGTTGTAGGAGGCAGGCTCCTTAGTTGTGGCATGTGTACTCTTAGTTGCGGCATGAACGTGGGATCTAGTTCCCTGAGCAGGGATCGAACCCAGGGCCTCCTGCATTGGGAGCATGGAGTCTTAACCACTGCGCCACCAGGGAAGTCCCACTAGGTGTCTCTCTTGATGGCAGAATCAATCACATTTGACAAGCTAGGCCAAGGAACAGGTGACAGAAAGGTGGCAAAGACACAAAGCAGAGCTCAAAACTTTGTTCTGCTACATTGACTGGTGGACCCAGATGAAGGTCACCTCACTATCTCAAACTGCATTTGTCAGTATCTGCATCTGTCAAAAAGGGAGGAAAGAACAGCAGTTTATGGACAAGAGAGGCTACGATGAAGCATGTGAAGGCTTAGCTTGCTGACCTCGGTCTACCTGGGGCTCAGTGAATATTTGTCCCCTTTCCTGGCAGTCAGTACCCCCTCATAAATGAAAAGCTGCCTCTGGCTCCAGTCTCCAAGATTACAAAGGCACAAGAAGATATGGCCAAGAGAAAAGGGAAATATATCTTTAATGTTTTGAGACTGACTGTCACTCAATAAAATGAAAAAATTTTAAGCAAAAGACAGTAGTTCAGAAAGCTTCCTCTTCAAGTCTGTTTAGAGACAAAAATTTAAGATCTCCAAAAGTTGCTGAGGCAAATTCCATAAACCCATGTAAGCACACAATTGCTCAATTACCATACACAAGGTCACCTGCCAATAAAACATGAGGAAGATGTAAAAATAATGCAGATGCCTTATGCAGGTCTAGATGGCTTCAGCAACAGATTGAAAGAGACTCAACAGAGAATAAAACACCAAATTGAAACTTATTAATATAAGATCAGACGTCTTTTCTAATTAATTTTGCAGACAAGAGCTCAATGAATGAAAACTGAATCATATCTTCTTAACTAAAATGCATAAAATGAATTTTTTTTAATGCCTAGGTTCTCAGCAATAAGAAACTATTAAATAGCAAGGCAGAAAAATTAATGTAATTAAATTCAAAGTGATATTCAGATTACATTAAAAGTGAAATTCGACTGAAACAAAAACTGAAGAATTATTCTTCAAGATATATTCAGATAAAACCATCTTATCCAAACCTCAAAGAATGCTCTGTTCATTCTTTTGAAAGACACATTTCTATTGAGTTATGCAATATCAACGGGCAGGAAAATTATCTGAGACAGGAAAACATTAGTTAATGGAAAAACGAGAAAGTTAATAAACAAAATCAAACTGGGTATTTTATAAGTGCTGCTGAAAATACAATTCATAGAAGTAAAATACCATTGTTATGATGGAGCATAATAAACCGATTACTTGTCTTAAAGGTTATGTGTGATAGAAATCATTTTAATCAACTGAGTTACTGTTTCTTACCAATTTGATAAAAAGGGAAAATAGTGTTAACAAGGAATCAAGTGCTCCTTTGGGAGCTTAAAAACAAGTCAGCTGGGTTTCTAAGTGCACTTTAATCTGTTTATTTTTCCCCTGCTTTTTAAAAAAAGAAAGACAGGAAAGATTTAATGAGTAAAGCTGCAAAAGTCCTGGAATTTGTAGAATTTAAATAATTAGTAAGCATTTAGTTATGATGGGTATTCTCTCTGCCCTCCAAGCACCATCAGAGTGGAGAGGTAGATCAGCGCTTACGCGAGCCGGGTCTTCTAAAACTGTTGAATCCTTTGGGACCAGAACTTGGATGTGAAATCCTGCTCAATATAAAATTGGGTGGGATATGAGAACGGGGGCTCTAGGATGTCTCCATGAATGAACGCTGAGTGAAGCTATCTACGTGCAATCTTTGTTCAGCCCTTCCACCACTGCATCCTTTATGAGTGGTCAAAAAAATATTCACTTTTGGGAAAGCAGAAACCATAATGTAATGACTTATTAAGAAGACCTCTTCCTATTTTTACTGGAGTATAGTTGATTTACAATGTTGTGGTAGTTTCAGGTGTACAGCCAAGTAATTCAGTTATATATATATATATATATATATATATATATATATATATATATATATTCTTATTCAGATACTTTTCCCTTATAGGTTATTACAAGATACTAAGTATAGTTCCCTGTGTTATAGAGTAGATCCTTGCCGGTTATCTATTTTATATATAGTAGTGCATAAGTTAACCTAAGACCCCTCCATTTTACAAATTATAATTATCAGCTAAATTGCCCTAATAAATATTAAGCATCAACAATACCCCCAAGGCAGGGTTCTACAAACTTGCTGGTAAAGTGTCAAACAGTAAATATTTTAAGCTTCGTAGATTTGGACGGTTTCTGTGGCAACTATTCAACTCTGCCATTGTATGGCAAAAGCTGTGTCCCATTACAACTTAACAAAATCAGGCGGCCAGCCTGCAGGCTAGGCTTTGCTAAGCCCTGCTCCTATAATCAACTATAGAAATCACAATGGGCTTAAAATCTAAATGGGGGAGACTTTCAAGATGGCAGAGGAGTAGAAGTGGAGATCACCTTCCTCCCCACAAATACATCAAAAATACATTTACATGTGGAAAAATTCCTACAGAACACCTACTGAACGCTGGCAGGAGACCTCAGACTTCCCAACAGGCAAGAAACTCCCCACGAACCTGGCTGTGTGGCTAACGGGATCTTGGTGCTCTGGCCGGGTGTCACACCTAAGCCTCTGAGGTGGGAGAGCTGAGTTCAGGACATTGGTACACCAGAGACTTCCCGGCTCCATGTGATATCAATCAGTGAGAGTTCTCCCAAAGATCTCTCTCTAAACGCTAAGACCCAGCCGCACTCAATGACAGGCAAGTTACAGCGCTGGACACCCTATGCCAACCAACTAGCAAGACAGGAACACAACACCACCCATACCAAACAGGCTGCCTAAAATCATAATAAGTTCAACGACACCACAAAACCCAACACTAGAGATGGTCCTACCCACCAGAGAGACAAGATGCAGCCTCATCCCCTAGAACACAGGCACCAGTCCCCTCCACCATGAAGCCTACACAACCCACTGAACCAACCTAAGCCACTGGGGGAAGACACCAAAAAAAACCGGGAATTACGAACCTGCAACCTGTGAAAAGGAGACGCAAACACAGTAAGTTAAGCAAAATAAGAAGACAGAGAAATACACAGCAGATGAAGGAGCAAAGTAAAAACCCAGCAGACCAAACAAATGAAGAGGAAATAGGCACTCAACCAGAAAAAGAATTCAGAGTAATAAGAGTAAAAATGATCCAAAATCTTAGAAATAGAATGGAGAAAATACAAGAAATGTTTACCAAGGACCTAGAAGAAGTAAAGAGCAAACAAACAATGATGAACAAAATAAATGAAATGAAAAATTATCTAGAAGGAATCAATAGCAGAATAACTGAGGCAGAAGAAGGGATAAGTGACCTGGAAGATAAAATAGTGGAAATAACTACAACAGAGCAGAATAAAGAAAAAAGAATGAAAAGAACTGAGGACAGTCTCAGAGACCTCTGGGACAACATTAAATGCACCAACATTCGAATTATAGGGGTTCCTGAAGAAGAAGAGAAAATAAAAGGGACTGAGAAAATATCTGAAGAGATTATAGTTGAAAACTTCCCTAACATGGGAAAGGAAATAGTAAATCAAGTCCACAAAGTGCAGAGAGTCCCATACAGGATAAATACAAGGAGAAAAATGCCAAGATACATAATAATCAAACTATCAAAAACTAAATACAAAGAAAAAATAGTAAAAGCAGCAAGGGAAAAGCAAAAAATAACATACAAGGGAATCCCTATAAGATTAACCGTTTATCTTTCAGCACAAAATATCCAAGCCAGAAGGGAACGGCAGGACATATTTAAAGTGATGAAAGGGAAAAACATACAACCAAGATTACTCTATGCAGAGGGTATCTCATTCAGATTCAATGGAAAAATTAAAATCTTTACAGACAAGGAAAAGGTAAGAGAATTCAGCACCACAAAACCAGCTTTACAACAAATGCTAAAGGAACTTCTCCAGGCAGGAAACACAAGAGAAGGAAAAGAACTAAAAAAACAAACCCCCCAAAATTAATAAACGGATAATAGGAACATACATATCAATAATTACCTTAAAAGTAAATGGATTAAATGCTCCAAACAAAAGAAACAGACTGGCTGGCTGGATACAAAAACAAGACCCATATATACGCTGTCTACAAGAGACCCACTTCAGACCTAGGGACACATACAGACTGAAAGTGAGGGGATGGAAAAAGATATTCCATGCAAATGGAAATCAAAGGAAAGCTGGAGTAGCAATTCTCATATCAGACGAAATAGACTTTAAAATAAAGACTATTACAAGAAACAAAGAAGGACACTACATAATGATCAAGGGATCAATCCAAGAAGAAGATTTATCAATTGTAAATATTTATGCACGCAACATAGAAACACCTCAATACATAAGGCAATTGCTAACAGCCACAAAAGGGGAAATTGCAGTAACACAGTAATAGCAGGGACTTTAACACCTCACTTTCACCAATGGACAGATAATCCAAATGAAAATAAATAAGGAAATACAAGCTTTAATTGATACATGAAACAAGAGAGACTATTGATATTTATAGGACATTCCATCCCAAAACAGCAGAATACACTTTCTTCTCAAGTGCTCATGGAACAATTTCCAGGATAGATCATATCCTGGGTCACTAAACAAGCCGTGGTAAATTTAAGCAAATTGAAAACATATCAAGTATCTTTCTCGATCACAACGCTGTGAGACTAGATATCAATTACAGGAAAAAAATGTAAAAAATACAAACACATGGAGGCTAAACAATACATTACTAAATAACCAAGAGATCACTGAAGAAATCAAAGAGGAAATCAAAAAATACCTAGAAAAAGATGAAAATGAAAACATGACGACCAAAAACGTATGGGATGCAGCAAAAGCAGTTCTAAGAGGGAAGTTTATAGCAATACAATACTACATCAAGAAACAAGAAATATCTCAAATAAACAACCTAACCTTACACCTAAAGCAATTAGAGAAAGATGAACAAAACAAACCCAAAGTTAGCAGAAGGAAAGAAATTATAAAAATCAGATCAGAAATAAATGAAGAAGAAATAAAGGAAACGATCGCAAAATAAAACTAAAAGCTGGTTCATTGACAAGATAAACAAAATTGATACACCATTAGCCAGGCTCATCAAGACAAAAAGGGAGAAGACTCAAATCAAAGGAATTAGAAATGAAAAAGAAGTAACAACGGACACTGTAGAAATACAAAGGATCATGAGAGATTACTATAGGCAACTATATGCCACTAAAAGGGACAACCTGGAAGAAATGGACAAATTCTTAGAAAATCACAACCTTCCGAGACTGAACCAGGAAAAAATAGGAAATATAAACAAACCTATCACAATCACTGAAATTGAACCTGTGATTAAAAATCTTCCAACAAACAAAAGCCCAGGACCAGATGGCTTCACAGGTGAATTCTATCAAACATTCAGAGGAGAGTTAACACCTATCCTTCTCAAACTCTTCCAAAATATAGCAGAGGGAAGAACACTACCAAACTCATTCTACGAGGTCACCATCACCCTGATACCAAAAGGAGACAACAATGTCACAAAAAGAAAACTACAGGCCAATATCACTGATGAACATAGATGCAAAAATCCTCAACAAAATACTAGCAAACAGAATCCAACAGCACATTAAAAGTATCATACACCATGATCAAGTGGGGTTTAGCCCAGGGATGCAAGGATTCTTCAATATACACAAATAATGTGATACACCATATTAACAAATTGAAGGAGAAAAACCATATGTAGTCTCAATAGATGCAGAGAAAACTTTCAGCAAAATTCAGCACCCATTTATGAAAAAAACACCCTAGAAAGTAGGCATAGAGGGAACTTACCTCAACATAATAAAGGCCATATATGAGAAATCCACAGCCAGCATCACTCTCAATGGTGAAAAACTGAAACGATTTCCACTAAGATCAGGAACAAGACAAGGTTGCCCACTTTCAGAACTATCATTCAACATAATTTTGGAAGTTGTAGCCACAACAATCAGAGAAGAAAAGGAAATAAAAGGAATCCAAATCGAAAAGAAGAAGTAAAACTGTCACTATTTGCAGATGACATGACACTATACATAGAGAATCCTAAAGATGCTACCAGAAAACTACTAGAGCTAATCAATGAATTTGGTAAAGTAGCAGGATATAAAATTAATGCACAGAAATCTCTGGCATTCCTATACACTAATGATGAAAAATCTGAAAGAGAAATTAAGAAAACACTCCCATTTACCACTGCAACAAAAAGAATAAAATACTTAGGAATAAATCTACCTAAAGGGACAAAAGACCTGCAGGCAGAAGACTATAAGAAACTGATGAAAGAAATTAAAGATGATACAAACAGATGCAGAAATATAGCATGTTCTTAGATTGAAAGAATCAACACTGTGAAAATGACTGTACTACCCAAAGCAATCTACAGATTCATTGCAATCCCTATCAAGCTACCAATGCCATTTTTCACAGAACTAGAACAAAAAATTTCACAGTTTGTATGGAAACACAAAAGACCCCAAAGAGCCAAGGCAGTCTTGAGAAAGAAAAATGGAGCTGGAGGAATCAGGCTCCCTGACTTCAAACTATACTACAAAGCTACAGTAATCAGGACAGTATGGTACTGGAACAAAAACAGAAATACAGGTCAATGGAACAGGATAGAAAGCCCAGAAATAAACCCACACACACATGGTTACCTTATCTTTGATAAAGGAGGCAAGAATATACAATGGAGAAAAGACAGCCTCTTCAATAAGTGGTGCTGGGAAAACTGGACAGCTACACGTAAAAGAGTGAATTAGAACGCTCCCTAACACTGTATACAAAAATAAACTCAAAATGGATTAAAGACCTAAATGTAAGACCAGACACTATAAAACTCTTAGAGGAAAACACAGGCAGAACACTCTATGACATAAATCAGAGCAAGATCCTGTTTGACCCACCTCCTACAGAAATGGAAATAAAAACAAAAATAAGCAAATGTGACCTAATGAAACTTAAAACCTTTTCACAGTAAAGGAAACCATAAACAAGACCAAAAGACAACCCTCAGAATGGGAGAAAATATTTGCAAATGAAGCAAATGACAAATGATTAATCTCCAAAATTTATAAGCAGCTCATGCAGCTCAATATCAAAAAAACAAACAACCCAATCCAAAAATGGGCAGAAGACCTAACTAGACATTTCTCCAAAGAAGATATATAGATTGCCAACAAACATATGAAGGATGCTCAATATGACTAATCATTAGAGAAATGCTAATCAAAACTACAATGAGGTATCACCTCACACTGGTCAGAATGGCCATCATCAAAAAAATCTACAAACAATAAATGCTGGAGAGGGTGTGGAAAAAAGGGAATACTCTTGCACTGTTAGTGGTAATGTAAATTGATACAGCCACTATGGAGGACAGTATGGAGGTTCCTTAAAAAACTAAAAATAGAAGTACCATATGACCAAGCAATCCCACTACTGGGCATATACCCTGTGAAAACCATAATTCAAAAAGAGTCATGTACCAAAATGTTCATTGCAGCTCTATTTACAATAGCCAGGCCATGGAAGCAACCTAAGTGTCCATAAACAGATGAATGAATAAAGAAAATGTGGCACATATATACAATAGAATATTACTCAGCCATAAAAAGAAATGAAATTAAGTTATTTGTAGTGAGGTGGATGGACCTAGAGTCTGTCATACAGAGTGAAGTAAGTCAGAAAGAGAAAAACCGAATACCGTATGCTAACACATATATATATGGAATCTAAAAAAAATAAATAAATGGTTCTGAAGAACCTCGGGCCAGGACAGGAATAAAGATGCAGATGTAGAGAATGGATTTGAGGACACGGGGCGGGGGGGAAGGGTAAGCTGGGACAACGTGAGAGAGTGGCACTGACATACATACACTAACAAATTTAAAATAGATAGCTAGTGGGAAGCAGCTGCATAGCACAGGGAGATCAGCTTGGTGTTTTGTGTCCACCTAGAAGGGTGGGATAGGGAAGGTGGGAGGGAGACGCAAGAGGGAGGAGATATGGAGCTATATGTATACGTATAGCTGGTTCACTCTGTTATAAAGCAGAAACTAACACACCATTGTAAAGCAATTATACTCCAACGAAGAAGTTAAAAAAAAGTCATGTACCACAATGTTCATTGTAGCACTATTTACAATAGCCAGGATGCGAAGGCAACATAAGTGTCCATCAACAGATGAATGGATAAAAATGTGGCACATATATACAATGGAATATTACTCAGCCATAAAATGAAACAAAATTGAGTTATTTGTAGTGAGATGGATGGACCTAGAGTCTGTCATACAGAGTGAAGTAAGTCAGAATGAGAAAAAACGAATACTATATGCTAACACATATATATACAGAATCTAAAAAAAAGAGAAAAAAATGGTTCTGAAGAACCTAGGGGCAGGACAGGAATAAAAATGCAGATGTAGAGAATGGAGTTGAGGACACAGGGAGGGGGAAGGGTAAGCTGGGACGAAGTGAGAGAGTGGCATGGACATATATACACTACCAAATGTAAAATAGATAGCTAGTGGGAAGCAGCTGCATAGCACAGGGAGATCAGCTCGGTGCTTTGTGACCACCTAGAGGGGTGGGATAGAGAGGGTGGGAGGGAGATGCAAGAGGGAGGGGATATGGGGATATATGTATAGGTATAGCTGATTCACTTTGTTATACAGCAGAACTAACACACCACTGTAAATCAATTATTCTCAAATAAAGATGTTTAAAAAAAAAATCTAAATGAACTTTCCAAGTTTCTCCTGCCTGTGACATCCTTAAGGGAATGATCTTTATATTAAACAAGTTTCCCACATTCCTTTAGGACTGTAACAGGTTATCCCTGAAAGATGTCAAGTACCCCTTTAGTCAACTTGTGATTTTGTTATTTCGCCAGAAGGATGGCATGAAGTCTTTCAAAGAAATTACAAAGAGTACACCTGAAATTGACTTGCTGGCTCCAGATTGTCACTTATCTCATTTAAGACCAGGCAGGGGTCCTGACTTTAGTGACCGGTATGCAGTTGAAATGAACAAGTATACAACAGTGACACCAGTCATAAATATAAAGCATTAGAAAGGTAGAAAGTGAAATTCAAAACTCCTCAGTTACCTTGCTAATCCAATCATGGAGATAAGCACTAACCCAACACACCTAGGGATTAAAGAAATCCGAGGTCCTAAAGAAATGTAATATAATCCTCCTATCTCTGCTTTATATCGTATTATTTATCTTCATGGGGATCTTCAGTTTTTTCAAGCCCTAAACTTTCTGCTTCAGGCACCCTTTATAATGGGATTAACAAAAACTAGGGCCCCATGAATTTCCTGGATCTTTGTAGGTCAATATAAATACCCATCACCTGCAACCTGTACAAGGTTTTCCTGGACGTCAGCTCAATTTAGAAATGTGGAAGTCCCTTAAACCACTTTTAAGAATACTGCATAGAAATGAACACAGCATACCACCATGAAACATAAAATTTGACAGCAACAGAAATGTTGTGTTCATGAAATCTGTTTTATCATTAAATGCTTACCTAAAGAAAATAAAATCCAGAAGTCATAATAATGGTTCTGGAGAGTTTCTATAGAGACCACTAATACATTTAATATAGAATATGAATTGGGGGTAGGGGAGCAGGAAGCCTGCACTAAAGGTTTTTCAGAACCAGTAAGTCAGAAGCCTGGTAGGGAGGCAGACAGGGAAAGGTCAAAGCCTCTTCTGAACACTCCTTTGCTTTGCTGGTAATTTCTAAAAGCTAGATTGATGTTTGACCAGGAGGTCCAGATATTATAAAAATGTTTTCTTCTCCAGGCCTAGTGTTTCCTAAAAGCTACAATAGGTACATCTATGTTTTGCAAAGACTGAAAGCACTCTGAGGGCAGTGGTTCTAATATCTCTCTTAGTGTCATGTACTACAAAGGCAATTTCCAGCAAAGTTATATCAATTAAAAAAAAAAGAATAGAATTTTGATTTGATAAAGAACTCAAACAAATTCCCTAAGCAAACTACATTTTGCATCTGTTACTGCGGGCATGGATAAGCCCTCTTGGCTGGAGTGGCCCCCAGAGCAGCAGGGTCAATAAGCCCTTCAAATGCTTCCTGGGGACCTGCAGGCACAGCAGAGGCAGACGTGCTCTAAGTTGCATCTTTACCAAAGGTGCTCATCGCCTTCTAACGACGCCTGGAGGGTGACAGCAAGGATCTCAGCAAGGCACCAAATCTGACAGCTGCCTGGTGGTGCTATAATGGAAGAGCTTTTCTCTTTTATGGAGAGAGGAAGGTTGTTTAACACTTTCACTGAAGTTTGTTGTTGTTGTTATAATTATTCCTAAACATTATTTTTTAAAATAATTTCTTCTCTAGCCTAGTAAAAGCTGGCTTCTTCAGGGTATGAGGTTATCACTACATAAAATACATTTACTAAGTGAAAGATTTACTAAGTGCAGCCGCAGAAATGCTAAGGTAAAAACTGAGCATGGCATTAGCATTAGCATTTACTAATACTACCTCGGTTATCCACTATGAGAGAATTGTCGAGACGTGTGAATTATTCTCCTTCGTGTGTCAAAATGTATTAAAAGGTATTTTGATAGGTGATGGAATCAGAGTTGGAAGGAGAATTTAGATATCAGACACAGAAACAGCTCATTTTGATCAAGATATAAGTGAGATTCCGCTAAGTGAGAAGCCCGAGGCGACACCCCCCATCGGTGACTGCAGAAAGGAGGCTAGAATTCCCACCTCAGAGTCCCCTTCCAGCACCCACTCAACAGGTACGTGCAGGGCACCTGCTCGTTTAAGGGAAAAGCACCTTCTGAACCTACTACTATTATTTCCTCTCCTAAATTTAAGGGAGGTGTTTCTCACGTAAGTTGAAGAACAGCTATTGCTTAAATATCCCCAGGGAGCACCAATGATACTGTATGATATGATTAGTAAAGTCGGAATCTATTAATTATTTGGGTTTTTTTTCAATTTTATTTTTGAAGATTCCGTAAGTCAATTCTTTCCCATCAAGAGTGGTTTAAGACTAGGTACATAAATCTCCCATCTATGTGACTCAGCCCATGCTGCGTGGCTCTGCCCGGTAACTTCTCCACTGTATCTTTTCCCTTTCTGATAAATTTCTATCCATCTGATAAATCGATTCAGGTACCATTTCCTCTCTGAAATCTTCCCTGACTCACACACTCCTGGAAAGTTGACCATGGCCTCGTCCATGCTCAGTTTTTACCTTAGCATTTCTGTGGCTACACTCACCCATCACACCCCTCGGTAGTTACTGTTTACACATCTGTCTTTCTACTATATGATACATTCTAGGAGAACAAGGTCCATTCTTCTCATTTTGCTATTTCCACAATCTAGCAAAGTACCTAAGAATTATTCAATACGTATTTTTTAATGTTGAATTTGAGAGTGTACAATTCAAAATCGAGACCCTGGAATGGGTTTAATTATATAATGAGAAACAGCTCTATTACCAGCTGACAGCAAACTCTTCCCCACAGCTGTGATTTAGAAGTAACCTTCATAATAGGTTAGCATTTTTAAAAGTAGGAACTAAACAACAATAAAATCACCACGAATTCCTAAGAACTATCAAAACAGCAGGTTGTATCAAGGCAATGATAACTAGGAATTCATTTCTAAACCTGAAAAGGGAGCTCAGACAATCAAACAATTGCTTAAATACCCTCTTTTATCTTCCGTTCCCTTGCTCCAGCTCCTGGATCATTCTGCATGGCTGGTATTTTCCGAGGCACACATCCAAGCTGGCTTGGCCAAATTCCCCAGGCCACTGCCTAACCTCCAGCATCTGTCCTGGCACCCATCCTCTCCAACCAAAAGTCAGACACATCCATCTTTCTCAGCAGGATGTGGACAGACCTGCACCTGTGAAGGATGTAGAGGAGCCTTTGAGAAAGGGTCTCATCAGTTTCTGTGTGCTTGCCTCTAAACTGGGACTCACGAAACAAGGGTATCTCATAGGTGACCTCATGCCTCACAAAAAATCTCATCCATCAGGCAAAGTTTCTGGGGTGGGTTGGTAAAATGTTAATTCCTTTCAAGGGACTGGTGACAACTTTTTATGTGAGTTTTTTATGTCACAAGTCAAGTCAGTGTTGTGTAATGGATAAAGTACTGACGAAATTTAGAAATAATCTGATCCAGGTGGCACAGCATATCCATTTTCCCAATGAAAGAAAAATGTATAAGAAACACTAATTCGAGTGTCATATAAATTATCATTAATGTGAACATGAAAAGTTAAACAAACGGGTTTTAAGGAGTTCTGTCTGTGTGAAGATGGTTTGCTCTTAATTGTAAGCAACAGGGTTTAAAACACAACAACAACAAAAAATTTTATACTGGAAAATGAGTACATTTACCCACATGATTATTCACACTCTTTCTCACCTTCCAAGTCATAGGGGCTATAACAAAGCATATTTCAAGGGCCAACTTGGACCTTGCAAAGCCAATGGCACCAGGGAAACCCCCGAAGTTAGTCCTACACTTCAGATGCTTTGAACCATCTGCCTTGTGCCTGGTGGTATTTTTGTTCCTTTCTGACACTCTAGATGTTCTTTCTTTCAACCGTGATAATACAGGGTCTTCTGGAAGTATAGCCATTGATATATGAAGCACGGAGGCACAGTATGGTCTGCTGAGACCCCACTCTTCTGAAACTGTGGCCAACATGAGGGGAATAAGTTGCAATTCTGCTGCTCCAGTGATGCAGGAGGACAGACTAGCTAATGGCCTGGGCCATCTGTCCCCAATCCAAGGCTTCTGATTCTATGCCCGTACTGGTTCAGACATGCCAAGAACACACAAACATCCAGGAATGCAGTACCCAAGGCATGTAACAAAACGAGAGGCTGATCAATCTGTGGAACGCCATCAGCACTCATTGCTGAGTAAATTTGATCAAATGAGAACATATTCTAAAACTTGGGAAATGGCAGAATTATTCTAGGCTTATAATTTACAAAGAGAACAAGTTAAACAGGCACCATGATTATTCAAGCTGAAACTGGCAGGAGAATCCATTTTTTCCCCAGGACATCAGTAAAAGAGAGTTTCGTATTTTTTCAACTGGGAATGTTCTGAAGCAAAGACACCACTTCAAAAATATTAAAACACAGCCCAAACTGATCTAACTAACTGTATTCTTTAGATTTTTTTTTAAAGCCCAGTTGCAAAAGGTTAGTGTGTTGTGCTCTCCTGATGAGAAAATTACGCTATTATTATATGCAGCTTTGTCAAACACATTTCCAAGAAAGAAAATCATCTAGCCCACATGATGTATTGCTTGTAGGCAAAGAGGAAGTGGAGAAATACAAAACTGATGCAATGCTTTATAAAGGCAAAATAAGAAAAGACAGCCTAAAGTAAAAATTCTATGAACATCACTATATTTTGTTTTGCAATGGAAAACCACAAGTGCCAGAGAAATCACCTAGAAGGTTTAACTTTCTAATCAATGTCAGGTATCCTGTATTGGCCAGAACACCAACGCATGGAGCATTTTTCATGTTCTCTCTACAAACATCAATCTCTCACTTGTTCACTAGTTTCTGGGGCAGTTCAGATTTCATAAGAGCTCCTAGTTCCTTGCCCATAAATTGGGGGCCTGGGGCACGATGATCTCTCCCAGATTGTTTTTAGATGAGTGAATTTTGTTGTAAACAAAATGACTCAAAACAAAGCCTAAGGGGGAGAGACCTTCAAGATGGTGGAGTAAGGCGTGGAGATCACCTTCCTCCCCACAGATACAACAGAAATACATCTACACATGGAACAACTCCTACAGAACACCTACTGAATGCTGGCAGAAGACCTCAGACCTCCCAAAAGGCAAGAAACTCCCCACGTACCTGGGTAGGGCAAAAGAAAAGAGAAAAAACAGAGACAAAAGAATAGCGACGGGACCTGCACCAGTGGGAGGGAGCTGTGAAGGAGGAAAAGTTTCCACACACTAGGAAGCCCCTTCACTAGTGGAGACGGGGTGTGGGCAGGGGGAAGCTTCGGAGCCACAGAGGAGAGCGCAGCAACAGGGGTGCGGAGGGCAAAGCGGAGAGATTCCCGCACAGAGGATCGGTGCTGACCAGCACTCACCAGCCCGAAAGGCTTGTCTGCTCACCCGCCGAGGCGGGCAGGGGCTGGGAGCTGAGGCTCCGGCTTAGGAGGTCACATCCCAGGGAGAGGACTGGGGTTGGCTGCGTGAACACAGCCTGAAGGGGGCTAGTGCGCCACAGCTAGCCGGGAGAGAGTCCGGGAAAAAGTCAGGAGCTGCCAAAGAGGCAAGACACCACTGTCTTGGGATGAGCAAGGAGAGGGGATTCAGAGCACCGCCTAAACAAGCTCCAGAGACGGGCGCGAGCCACAGCTATCAGCGTGGACACCAGAGATGGGCATAAAACGCGAAGGTTGCTGCAGCAACCAAGAAGCCTGTATGCAAGCACTGGTCACTATCCACACCTCCGCTCCCAGGAGCCTGTGCAGCCCGCCATTGCCAGGGTCCCGTGATCCAGGAACAACTTCCCCTGGAGAACACACGGCGCACCTCAGGCTGGTGCAACGTCATGCAGGCCTCTGCCACCACAGGCTCGCCCCGCATTCTGTACCCCTCCCTCCCCCTGCCAGAGTGAGCCAGAGCCCCCGAATCAGCTGCTACTTTAACTCCTTCCTGTCTGGGTGGGGAAGAGACTCCCTCAGGTGACCTACATGCAGAGGCGGGGCCAAATACAAAGCTGAACCCCAGGAGCTGTGGGAACAAAGAAGAGAAAGGGAAATCTCCCCCAGCAGCCTCAGCAGCAGCAGATTAAATCTCCACAATCAACTTGATGTACCCTGTATCTCTGAAATACCTAAATAGACATAGACAACAAATCATCCCAAAATTGAGGCGGTAGACTTTGAGAGCAACTGTAGACTTGGGGTTTGCTTTCTGCATCTGATTTGTTTCTGGTTTTATATTTATCTTAGTTTAGTATTTAGAATTTATTAAGTTTGGTAGATTTTTTATTGATTTGGTTGCTATCTTCTTTTTTTTTTAGACATATATATATATATTTTTAATTTTTCTCTTTTTGTGTGTATGCGTATGCTTCTTTGTGTAACTTTGTCTGTAGAGCTTTGCTTTTACCATTTGTCTTAGGATTCACTCTGTCCTTTTTTTTTTTTTTTACTTAGTATAGATTTTAACACTTGTTATCATTGGTGGATATGTTTTCTGGTTTGGTTGCTCTCTTTTTTCTTTCTTTCTTTCCTCTCTTTTTTCATTACTTTTTAATTTCTTTATTTTTAATAATTTTTTTTATTTTAATAACTTTTTATTTATTTTTTTTATTTTTTTAATTTATTTTCTTTCTTTTCTTCTCTATTTTCTTCTGAGCTGTGGGGCTGACAGGGTCTTGGTGCTCCGGCCGGGTGTCAGGCCTAATCCTCTGAGGTGGGAGAGCTGAGTTCAGGACACTGGTACACCAGAGACCTCCTGGGTCCACATAATTTCAAAGGACGGAAGTTCTCCCAGAGACCTCCATCTCAATGATAAGACCCAGATCCACTCAACGACAAGGAAGCTACAGTGCTGGATGCCCTATGCCAAACAACTAGCAAGACAGGAACACAACTCCACCCATTAGCAGACAGGCTACCTAAAATCATAATAACGTCACAGACACCACAAACACACCATCAGATGTGGTCCTGCCCACGAGAAAGACAAGATCCAGTCTCAACCACCATAAAACAGGAACCAGTCCCCTCCACCAGGAAGCCTACACAATCCACTGAACCAAACATAGCCAATGGTGGCAGACACCAAAAACAACGGGAACTACGAACTTGGAGCCTGCGAAAAGGAGACGCAAACACAGTAAGCTAAGCAAAATGAGAAGACAGAGAAATATGCAGCAGATGAAGAAGTAAAGGTGGGTAAAAACCCAGCAGACCAAACAAATGAAGAGGAAATAGGCAATCTACCTGAAAAAGAATTCAGAGTAATGATAGGAAAGATGATCCAAAATCTTGGAAATAGAATGGAGAAAATACAAGACACATTTAACAAGGACCTAGGAGAACTAAAGAGCAAACAAACAATGATGAACAACACAATAAATGAAATTAAAAATTCTCTACAAGGATTCAATAGCAGAATAACTGAGGAAGAAGAACGGAAAAGTGACCTGGAAGATAAAATAGTGGAAATAACTACTGCAGAGCAGAATAAAGAAAAAAGAATGAAAAGAATTGAGAACAGTCTCAGAGACCTCTGGGACAACATTAAATGCCCCAACATTCGAATTATAGGGGTTCCAGAAGAAGAAGAGAAAATGAAAGGGACTGAGAAAATATTGGAAGAGATTACAGTTGAAAACTTCCCTAACATGGGAAAGGAAATAGTAAATCAAGTCCAGAAAGTGCATAGAGTCCTATACAGTATAAATCCAAGGAGAAACACGCCAAGACATATTAAGCAAACTATCAAAAATTAAATACAAAGAAAAAATATTAAAAGCAGCAAGGGAAAAGCAACAAATAACATACAAGGGAATCCCCATACAGCTTACAGCTAATACTTCGGAGGAAACTATGCAAGCCAGAAAGGAGTGGGAGCACATATTTAAAGTGTTGAAAGGGAAAAACCTACAGCCAAGACTACTCCACCCAGTGAGGACCTGATTCAGATTCGATGGAGAAATTAAAACCTTCACAGACAAGCAAATGCTAAGAGAATTCAGCACCACCAAACTAGCTTTCCAACAAATGGTAAAGGAACTTCTGTAGGCAGGAAACACAAGAGAATGAAAAAAAATTCAAAAACAAACCTAAAAACAATTAAGAAAATGGTAATAGGAACATACATATCGATATCTACCTTAAATGTAAATGGATTAAAAGAGCCAACTAAAAGACACAGACTGGCTGAATGGATACAAAAGCAAGACCTGTATATATGCTGTCTGCCAGAGAACCACTTCAGACCTAGGGACACATACGGATTGAAAGTTAGGGGATGGAAAAAGATATTCCATGCAAATGGAAATCGAAGGAAAGCTGGAGTAGCAATTCTCATATCAGACAAAATAGACTTTAAAATAAAGACTATTACAAGAGACAAAGAAGGACACTACATAATGATCAAGGGATCAATCCAAGAAGATGTAACAATCATAAATATTTATGCACCCAACATAGGAGCACCTCAGTACATAAGGCAATTGCTAACAGCCATAAAAGGTGAAATTGCAGTAACACGGTAATAGCAGGGATTTTAACATCTCAGTTTCACCAATGGACAGATCATCCAAAATGAAAATAAATAAGGAAACACAAGCTTTAAATGATACATTAAACAAAACGGACTTAATTGATATTTATAGGACATTCCAACCAAAAACAACAGAATACACATTCTTCACAAGTGCTCATGGAACATTCTCCAGGATGGATCATATCATGGGTCACAAATCAAGCCTTGGTAAATTTAAGGAAATTGAAATTGTATCAAGTATCTTTTCCGACCACAACGCTACGAGACTAGATATCAATTACAGGAAAAAATCTGTAAAAAATACAAACACATGGAGGTTAAAAAATACACTACTAAATAACCAAGAGATCACTGAAGAAAACAACGAGGAAATCAAAAAATACTCAGAAACATATGACAATGAAAACACGATGACCCAAAACCCATGAGATGCAGCAAAAGCAGTTCTAAGGGAAGTTTATAGCGATACAATCCTACCTCAAGAAGCAAGAAACATCTCAAATAAGCAACCTAACCTTACACCTAAAGCAATTAGAGAAAGAAGAACAAAAAAACTCCAAAGTTAGCAGAAGGAAACATATCATATAGATCAGATCAGAAATGAATGAAAAAGAAATGAAGGAAATGATAGCAAAGGTCAATAAAACTAAAAGCTGGTTCTTTGAAAAGATAAACAAAATTGATAAACCATTAGCCAGACTCATCAAGAAAAAAAGGGAGAAGACTCAAATCAATAGAATTAGAAATGAAAAAGGAGAAGTAACAACGGACACTTCAGAAATACAAAAGATCATGAGAGATTACTACAAGCAACTCTATGTCAATAAAACGGACAACCTGTAAGAAATGGAAAAGTTCTTAGAAATGCACAACCTGCAAAGACTGAATCAAGAAGAAATAGAAAATATAAACAGACCAATCACAAGCACTGAAATTGAAACTGTGATTAAAAATCTTCCAACAAACAATGGCCCAGGACCAGATGGCTTCACAGGCGAATTCTATCAAACATTTAGAGAAGAGCTAACACCTATCCTTCTCAAACTCTTCCAAAATACAGCAGAAGAAGGAACACTCCTAAACTCATTCTACGAGGCCACCATCATCCTGATACCAAAACCAGACAAGGATGTCACAAAGAAAGAAAACTACAGGCCAATATCACTGATGAACATAGATGCAAAAATCCTCAACAAAATACAAGCAAACAGAATCCAACAGCACATTAAACGGATCATACAACATGATCAAGTGGAGTTTATTCCAGGAATGCAAGGATTCTTCAATATACGCAAATCAATCAACGTGATACACCATATTAACAAGCTGAAGGAGAAAAACCATATGATCATCTCAATAGACGCAGAGAAAGCTTTCGACAAAATTCAACACCCATTTATGATAAAAACCCTGCAGAAAGTAGGCATAGAGGGAACTTTCCTCAACATAATAAAGGCCATATATGACAAACCCACAGCCAACATCATCCTCAATGGTGAAAAACTGAAAGCATTTCCACTAACATCAGGAAAGGGACAAGGATGCCCACTCTCACCACTCTTATTCAACATTGTTTTGGAAGTTTTAGCTACAGCAATCAGAGAAGAAAAGGAAATAAAAGGAATCCAAATCGGAAAAGAAGAAGTAAAGCAGTTACTGTTTGCAGATGACATGATACTATACATAGAGAATCCTAAAGATGCTACCAGAAAACTACTAGATCTAATCAATGAATTTGGTAATGTAGCAGGATACAAAATTAATGCACAGAAATCTCTTGCATTCCTATACACTAATGATGAAAAATCTGAAAGTGAAATCAAGAAAACACTCCCATTTACCACTGCAACAAAAACAATAAAATATCTAGGAATAAACCTACCTAAGGAGACAAAAGACCTGTATGCATAAAATTATAAGACACTGATGAAAGAAATTAAAGATGATACAAATAGATGGAGAGATATACTTGTTGGATTGGAAGAATCAACATTGTGAAAATGACTATACTACCCAAAGCAATCTACAGATTCAATGCAATCCCTATCAAACTACCACTGGCATTTTTCAAAGAACTAGAACAAAAAATTTCACAATTTGTATGGAAACACAAAAGACCCCGAATAGCCAAAGCAATCTTGAGAACAAAAAACGGAGCTGGCCGAATCAGGCTCCCTGACTTCAGACTATACTACAAAGCTACAGTAATCAAGACAGTATGGTACTGGCACAAAAAGAGAAATACAGATCAATGGAACAGGATAGCAAGTTCAGAGATAACCCAAGGAACATATGGTTACCTTATCTTTGATAAAGGACGCAAGAATATACAATGGAGAAAAGATAGCCCCTTCCATAAGTGGTGCTGTGATAGCTGGACAGCCACCTGTAAAAGAATGAAATTAGAACACTCCCTAACACCATACACAAAAATAAACTCAAAATGGATTAAAGACCTAAATGTAAAGCCAGACAATATAAAACTCTTAGAGGAAAAATTAGGCAGAACACTCTATGACGTAAATCACAGCAAAATCCTGTTTGACCCACCTCCTAGAGAAATGCAAATAAAAACAAAAATAAACAAATAGGACCGAATGAAACTTAAAAGCTTTTGCACAGAAAAGGAAACCATACACAAGGTCAAAAGACAACCCTCAGAATGGGAGAAAATATTTGCAAACAAAGCAACAGACAAAGGATTAATCTCCAAAATGTACAAGCAGCTCATGCAGCTCAATATCAAAAAAAGAAACAACTCAATCCAAAAATGGGCAGAACACCTAAATAGACATTTCTCCAAGGAAGATATACAGATTGACAACAAACACATGAAAGGATGCTCCACATCAGTAATCATTAGAGAAATGGAAAACAAAACTACAAAGCAGTATCACCTCACACCAGGCAGAATGGCCATCATCAAAAAATCTACAAACAATAAATGCTGGAGAGGGTGTGGAGAAAAGGGAACCCTCTTGCACTGTTGGTGGGAATGTAAATTGATACAGTCACTATGGAAGACTGTATGGAGGTTCCGTACAAAACTAAAAATAGAAGTACCATATGACCCAGCAATCCTACTACTGGGCATATACTCTGAAAAAACCGTAATTCAAAAAGATTCATGTACCACAATGTTCCTTGCAGCTGTGTTTACAATAGCTAGGACATGGAAGCAACCTAAGTATCCATCGACAGATGAATGGATAAAGAAGATGTGGCACATTTATATAACAGAATATTACTCAGCCATGAAAAGAAATGAAATTAAGTTATTGGTAGTGAGGTGGATGGACCTAGAGTCTGTCATACAGAGTGAAGTATGTCAGAAAGAGGAAAACAAATACCATATGCCAGCACACATATATGGAATCTAAAAAAAAAAAAAAAAAAATGGTTCTGAGGAACCTAGGGGCAGGGCAGGAATAAAGACATAGAGAATGGACTTTAGGACATGGGGAGGGGCAAGGGTAAGCTGGAACAAAGTGAGAGAGTGGCCTGGACATGTATACTCTACCAAACGTAAAATAGATAGCTAGTGGGAAGCAGCCACATAGCACAAGGTGATCAGCTCTGTGCTTTGTGACCACCTAGAGGGGTGGGATAGGGAGGATGGGAGGGAGACTCAAGAGGGAGGAGATATGGGGATATATGTGTATGTACAGCTGATTCAGTTTGTTGTAAAGCGGAAACTAACAAAAAAAATTTGGAGACTTGGAATAATTATATATGTATTTTAAATTTAAATAAATAAATAAATAAAAATAAAGGTACCACATCTTTAGAGGAGAAAAAAGAAACAAAGCCTAAGGATAGAAGACAAATAGAAATGACAAAGAGAGGAAATGATACTCCAGCATGCAGCACAACAATGAATTATAAGAACTGAGCATTACTAACAGAGCAGAGATCCATCAAAGAGGCCTCTGTATCAGGGCCCTCTCAGACCTCCTCACATAAAACGCAAAGCAGACAGAGAATGTAGGTGTGGCACCACCCGTTTACATAGCAACAGAGAAAAGGACAACCTATGCCAACATCACCAAGATAAACACACAGATCCCGGAGTTGGAAAGAGACTGAGCCATGAAAATTGCATCTCTTTCATGAAAGGCTCCATTGAGACCAGCCACACCTTCATCTCAGCTCTGCTAAGAACATTTATTTAGTCTTCAACACTTTATGGACTCCTGGGTCAGAAATTTTCCTCTCCTGCCTGTCAACATATATGGAAATAATGTTCTTGGTGAAAACTCAAATGACTATATAGAAATGTGTCTTAAATTTTCAACTTTGTGCCATTCAGCAAACCCACCCACACTATTTCCTCTTTTATTGCTTTTAGTTCAAGCCGGAAATGCTGAAATTCTAGACATCCAGTAGAGTATGAGGAAATACTCCCACAGCAGTGGGAGGCCCGTGTACCGCAAAAACAAAAAACAACAACAACAACAAAAAGTGGGTCATTCTGACTTTGTAACTTGCCTAGAGGTTTTCCTGGCTTTATCATTCCTCATGTATTTCTTTATCCTGTTTCTTTGCCTAAGTGACTCTACAGTTTCAGGACCTTCCAATCTATGCATAGGAAATTGTCACATATACCAACTGTACCTAACATTCAATAGTAAGAAAAAATAATCTAGGGTGATATATGAAAATTTCCTTCCAGTAAGGTTTCTTTTTCCTCATTAGAGTTTTGGCTTATGTCCCCAAGACTATATTCCAAGAAAACGGCAGGAAAGGAGCCATATTTTTAATTTATTTTTTATTTTGCCTGGTTCTGGCAGGAAGGCCAAGGAGGTCAATGAGGAAATGAGGACCTGGCATGTCTGAAATCGTGCTGGTTGCAGCTGAAGTCTGGGCCAGAAACTGATCTGGAAAGTTATTCAATAAACTCACCCTCCTTCCCATCAGCTACTAAGCTTACTTATTGGCTGAGAACTAAAGGCAAAAAATGACACAAGAATTTACACACCAGCAAGAATATGGACCCCCTAATGGAAAAACTGGGGAAATGCCTCTTGGGCTTCAAGTTAACTCAAATTGACTCAACAAAGGTGTTTATCAGATTATATGCTCATATCATAATCTCTCAGATGTCTCAAAAGCATGGTTCAAGCTCCACTCTCCCCCGTGATTAGTCCCAGAGTGATTATTCACAAACACACACACACACCATAAAAGAAATTCAAGTACAGTGAAATTTTAAATGGCCACATTATGCAATTAGTATACAGGTGAAGAAGCCAGGACAGAAAATGGTACAAAGGATTTCTGGATTTGTGGAATCCCAAAGCTGCAGTACATCTGATGATAACAAAAAAACAAGAACAAAAATATCGCGGACCACCTTACAAAGAGCAGATAGAGTCATAATCCTAAAAAGATCCTCAGGTAAAAGAAATCTAAAAAGTGGACTTGTTTTTATTCCTTACATCTTGACCCTTGTTTATTCCGTGCAATGTTTTTTTTTTTTCCTTTTCCGAAAACCAAACAATGCATGCTCTTTGTTACTTCTTACAAATGAGTGGATAAACAAATGCTCCAGCACAGTTTAGCAGTCAGAAAGATGATGTCCATTCCACTCTACTTCATTCAGGAAAATTCAAGGTCTGTTATCCCAACTGCCAGTACAGAACGCTGTCTGAGGCTGGCAAAACACAAAAGAAAATAAAAAATACGAGTCCACTTCATCGAGGAACCACAACAAGAAGTGACTCTAAGCTGTAAGTGCTACCCTGCAATCACACCAGCTCAAACTGTGAAATACGGTCATTATCTTATGGAACTGATCTAATTTTGTACTCAATGCCTTAAAATAAAGGGTTTCTTCTGTATACCAAATACAAGGACTGGGACCAAAAAAAAAAAAAGATAATAATTTGACAGCACTTTCAAGCACAGCTATTTTCCTTCCTTCTGTCACACTAAATAGTACCAACTGACAACAACTCCACAGGCTCAATGAATGAATGAAGAAGATGTATTTGCTGAGCTGCGGAAATGCCACAAATAAACTATAGCAGAGGACTGATACTAGCTCATTAGAGGGCTTAATACGCAAGCACAAACAGTATATTTAACAAAAATCTGCAAAGGTATTGGAATGCAGCTGGCATAACACTTGATGACATTTTTTTCTTCAGTACAAAGGAAGGGAGGGGAAAATATGCTTATCTCTTTAAAAATATCAAGGTTCACGCTGCACTGTGTTTATATATATTTACATTTACATATATATAAGAAAACTTTGTTAATTCAGGTTAATAAAGAAAGCAAATATACTGGAGTGACATTTATTAACATCTGTGCTAAAATCAGGAATAAGAATTATATATATAATACTTGGCCGGAGGAATTTAATTTCAAATACCATGAGAAGAAAGCCCAGAGAAGATGTAGAATCTTTTCTTAGGAGATTTATCTGCAGAGCAGGAAATAAAAACAACGCGTCTATACATAACGTTTAATTCATTAACAGTTGACAGGATTATTAAAGAACAATATTTAAAGATGGGCATACTTTTAAAACGGAATTCTGCTGAAAATGATTCCATTTTATTTTTTCATCAAAGAAAGGCCTTAGCCTAATCCCATAATTTGATAGAATAGAATTAAAGTCACTCTCTCATTTATTGAAGTCATTAAAAATGCCTTCCTTAGCTTCACTGTTCCATAATTTCCTTTGGCATTAATGTGCTTGCTAATCCTCTCACTTTCTCAACATCACCACTTATGCAGATTGTCACACTTTCCACATTTAATCCCTGCTTCTAAGGATTTTTCTGCCCTCCTAGACTATGATCCACGGATCACTGAAAGGGGTATCCACACCAAAAATGTGCCTGAGAACCTGGATCCCAGCCTGGCCAGGCAAAGAAGGATGAGGTCTGAGTGGGCACAGTGGGTAAGGGAGGAGCTTGAGGGCTGGCCTTTGTGAGTGTCTGCTATGTGCCCTGCCTGGGTGAGGGCTCTCAAACACATTTAATTCATTGCAATCTCGCGACTCAGGCTGTGATTCTTACCCCCATGTTATATGGAGTTAGAGGAATAGACTCAGAGAGCCTAAGCAACCAGCCACGGTCGAAACAGCTAAGCAGAAAAAGGGCTGGAATTCAAACCTCAGGCTATCCCAACTGCTATGGACTGAACTGTGTCCCCCAAATTCATACGCTGAAGCCCCTGCAC
The DNA here is from genome assembly GCF_039906515.1 of Pseudorca crassidens. Taxonomy (NCBI): domain Eukaryota; kingdom Metazoa; phylum Chordata; class Mammalia; order Artiodactyla; family Delphinidae; genus Pseudorca; species Pseudorca crassidens. Next base: position 69,207,381 of record NC_090304.1, on the reverse strand, counting down.
ACCAATGTGTGTGTATTTGGAGACAGGGCCTATAGGAGGTAATTAAGATTCAATGAGTTCATGAGCATGGGGCCTTGATCTGATAGGACTGGTGTCCTTATAAGATGAAACACCAGAGAGCATGGCTCCCTCTCTCTGCCCCCTCCATCTCGTTCTCTCTCTCTCTCTCTCTCTCTCTCTCTCTCTCTCCCTCTCTCTCTCACTCTCTCGGCATGCACTCAGAGGGAAGTCCACATGAGGACAGGGCAGCCATCGAATAAGCCAGGAAGAATACTCTCACCAGAAACTGAATCTTGCTCGAAACTTGATCTTGAAATTCCCAGTCTCCAGAGCTCTGAGAAAATAAATTTCTATTGTTTAAGGCCCCCAGTCTGTGGTATTCTGTTACCATAGTCCGAGCTAACTACTCTTCCTTGCCTCTTTGCCTCACAGGAGGCAAAGGTTCATTCCCCCTCAATTTCTGCAGCAAAAGCCTCGTTCTATTCCCCTTGGTCTTTCACTGTCGCCTTATTAGCTGCATCTATATGAATGAAATGGATGATTCTGAAGGAGGCTCATCACAATTTAACAGGAATTAATGTCCTCTTATTATAAGGGACCCTACAAGCCGCTGCTTCACAGTCAGCAACAACCGGACTTGATTCATGTCAGATGAACATCAAGAAAAATCCATTTATGACCCCGAAGTCATGAAATTTAGCATAATTACACATGCTCTTGTTTGGGTAATTTTTTCTCTCCTCATTAAATTAGGGGTCTACATTAGATTTCAATCTGATCAGTCCTGACTAGTTATATGTCTGGAATCAAGGACACTTCCTCTCAAATCAACCCAGGGTTTCGCAGGCAGACTACACTACATGCATGAATCAAAGCCAAGGTACGAGCACTGAAAAACTTAGAAAATAACAGTTTGACGACAGCAGAGAAATTCACTGAAAATTTATTCATGCTTTCCCTCAACAAACATTTACTGAGTACCTACTACGTACTAGAGAGCATTCTAGGTGTTTGGGAGATATATATGGAGCAATAACATGTGAGCATCGTTCTAAGAAGCTCTGGAGCACCGTGCCTGCCTTTCTTCTCACCACTGTAATCCCAACTCCTCAACAGCACCCGGCACTTGGTACTGCTCCATCACCAAACGAATGAATAAACACATTTTCTCAAAAAGGATCCCTTACGTGTTACTAACCAATCTCCGTCTCCCAATCTTTCTCTCTTAAACATACTCTGCCCCTCCTACTCTCTTGCAGTATCTCCTAAATAATTTTTCTAGCAAATAAAATCATCTGGCTTAAGCCTGAACAGACAGAGTTCCCTTGAGTCTGGTCTCTGGCAATTAGAATAATTGTCATCTTCAAAAAAGTTCAGCCTTCCAGAGTCCCTTTCTCTAATTGTCTCCAGGAGTCTAGCCTTCTAAGATATAAGAGAAAATTCCTTAAATCATTACCTTGACAACATTATGAAGAAACAGAGGCCTCTCCGGGGTCTGTAGGGTGGATTCCTCGGCTGGTCAGGAAAAGGGCACAAACCTGAAGAATCTGCTGTTGCCTAGAAGGATGTGTCTATCTAATCCATGTTGGCAGCCTCAGTTACCTGGGTCCTAGAGGCACCTGGGATCTGCCCACTGGGGAGCTACTAGGACGTGCTGTTACTGGTTCCCGGAAAGGGACTGAAATCAGTGTTCCTCCAGGCGAGGTTCACATGGGGCCCATGATAGGAAGGATTCCACGTGAGTTATCTTTCCCTTTGGAAACAATTCTGGAAGTCCGTGCAGTCGGTACGACTTTCAGGCCAGCAAACTAAGCATGTGCATGAAGGAAAGAAATCAGATTATGTTTGGGGAAATGAGATGCTGTTCCCTTGGTTACTCTGATTTAGGAAACACTAAGGTATTTATTTAAGAAAGGGAACAATGAGTTACAAAGCAACTTTGAAGTATCCCTTATGTGTTAAATATACAATTAGAAAGAAAGTGTATAAACTACTAAAATATGGTTTTATCGGGGACTGGAGTAACACAAGAAACAAAACAGCACCAATTCTGGAGACTACTAACTCCTAAAACAATTTCTCAAGGAACAAGACAGTCTCCATAGAAACATTAAGACAAAGTCATAGAATGTAAGGCTCAAATGGTAAAAAAGAATCCTTTTAAAAATTCTGCTGTTGCCACACTAAAAAGCGAAAATTGAACTCTTAATGGAGCCCGAGAAGGATATATGAGCAGCCATATATAAATCAAGCAACATGAACCAAGGAATGAAGCGTTTTTTTTTGGCTTTTACAATAACAAGGCATATTTCAAGGGTCAAGGTTATGTCCTGAAAGAGTCAAAGTTTCAGAATGTTCATGGGTTTCACTAGGAAACTCGGAAAAGTCCAAAACGATTTTGCTAAAAGAACGCAAAATGTCACTGGTCATAGAACATTTAAAATTTTTGCAAATTGACTAAGGATATAAAATTTCTAGCCACTCCCACTCGTTACTTTCTCTACCCCACCAAATATATACTTTTTCTAAAAGTTCTCCAGTTGGTTCAAGGCTCTTCATGTATAAACGGGAGCCTCATTCTCATGCCATCCTTTGATACCACTCAAAAGAGGACTTGATGAGATCACGTTATATAGCCAGTTCTTGCCAAATAATAAAACCTCTTTGAACGGGGCTTGAGAGGCTGTGCCACCATGAATGTCACATACAGCCCCCGGATGTACCTCAGTACCACCTTTGCTTCTCTAAAGCATCACGGGAAGGCGTTAGGATGGAATCTTCCACGATAAGAGTGATATATGTAAACCTGGGGAAAGTAGAAGCAACCCCTACACCTGGAAGTGAAGTATCTGTCAAACAGAAGAGTTCTGCTTGGGAAGAAAGAGCCATGAAGAACACAGGAAGAAGCCGTAAATAAGAGGTGTTTTAGGACAAATGCCAGTAAGCCAGCTTCATCCACTGGTCATACTGGGCTCTGGAGGCCGTGACCCACACACTACGGGGTCAGGCCATGACCAAACACAGATGGAAAACCTCCAAAGTCCACAGATGCTCAGTGAGGGATAGTGTGAGGATCTGACAAGGATGGATCATCTACTCGAAGTTATTCGGGATAGTTTACTTGGGATTAGATTCTTCCAGCTCTTTGTTATTCTTTCTCCTGCCTGACAAAATTAATCACTCCTTATTCTGGGCCTCCCATACCCAGTCATACATTCCACCAGTACGGCACCTGTTGCAGTGCATTTTAGTTACAGACACATCTGTCTTTTTAGTTGCAAAGCTCCTTGCAGGAATCATTTCCTTTTGACCTTTGTACTCTGAATGGTGGCAGAGAGACTGGTATAGAATAGATGCTTGATATTTGTAAAATGGAGGAACAAATGAATAAGTTCACAGGTGAAAGTTCCAAAACTTTTATTTGTTTTCCTTCATAGGATAAAATCCATACCTCATACTTATCTTCTACCACTCCTCAATATAAACATTTTTCTTCCCACTGGAGCAGAATGACCTACATTGACCCACACATTCCCACCTCTAGGCCTTTAACAATGCTGAAGCCCTGGACTAGAACATCCTTATAAACCCATTCTACCTCTGAAAATGGCAACCCCAAATTTTAAGGTCTAGTTCAAATCTAACTCCTTTATTTTGACTTCCTAAACGTTATCCCCCGCTTTCATCTCTAAACTCCTACTGTACTTGTGATCTGTAATATCTTCATGACACTTAATCACATGTTGCAATGAATTGTATTTAATTTGCTTTTTCTGGGAGTCTCTGTGCCAAAGGGCAACCCTTCTTCTTATGGAATAAGTGGGAGTAAGCGTGGCTCAGGGAAACACAGCTAGTCAGTGAGAAACCTAGGAACGGAACAATTTAAGAAGACACGGAGGGTAGGGACTTAGAAGATTGGGTAAAATAGCAAAGAAACAAAAACCCTAATAAGAGATCAGTGTAATGAGACATCTTGCTCAGCCACCGCGGTCTGTTTCTACTCGTTGCCATTACAGTTTTCTTTTTGCCTCCGTCCTCATCCTTTTTTGTCTTTGTTCAGAGACAGAATAGTAGATGAGAGTTTAGGCTCTGAGCTATGTAAGTTGAAATCTTACTCACCCATTTATAGCTATATGAGTAAGCAATTGCTTAACTAACCCCTTTAATCTGTTAATCAGATCTCTTAGTTGACAAATGTCTTAATGTTGAACTATCTCCTAGGAGAAATCCTTCTCAGACATAATGTATTTCTGTAGGTTACACTGTTGGGTTCAGTTGCTAATACTTTGCTTAAGATTTTCACATTTATATTTGCAAGTGAGACATGCCTACATTTTTCTTATCCTGGGCTTGTCCAGTTTTTTTTTTTTTTTTTTTTTTTTGCGGTACGCGGGCCTCTCACTGTTGTGACCTCTCCCGTTGCGGAGCACAGGCTCTGGACGCGCAAGCTCAGCGTCCATGGCTCACGGGCCCAGCCACTGCACGGCATGTGGGATCTTCCCAGACTGGGACACAGACCCGCGTCCCCTGCATCGGCAGGCGGACTCTCAACCACTGCGCCACCAGGGAAGCCCGCTTGTCCAGTTTTGATAAAAAAGGTTAGCCTTATAAAACAAATTGTGCCATCTGCTTCACTCCCCATCCCCACTTTTTAAAATTTCCTGGAAGACTTTGTATAAAATGGAGATTATGGACTCCTTGCAAATTAGGTAAACTTGATGTAAAAATATGGATCAGTATCTTGGTGATGGAGGCCAGGTTGGGTGGAAGTGGGAAGACAGTGGAAAAGTTTTGATTTCTGATTCTACTGTCTCATGTTCACCTCACACTTCCCCACTTCCTTTAAGATCGTCTCTTTGTCTTTGGTTTCCTGCAGTTTGAATATGACATGTGTAGGTATGGGTTTTTGGTATTTGGTTGGTTGGTTGGTTATATGGTATTTAACCTGCTTGGATTTCTCTGAACTTCTTGGATCTATGATTTTGTGTCTGTGATTAATTTTGGAAAGTTCTCAACCATTATTACTTAAAATATTTCTTCTGCCCTGTTCTCTCTCTCTCTTCTGCTGCTCATAAAAGAAACACTGCATCTTTTATACTGTCCCACAGTTCTTGGATGTTCTACTTGCCTTTTTTCCCATTCTTTTTTCTCTTTACATTTCAGTTTGGGAAGTTTTATTGACTTACCTTCAAGTTCACCTATTCTTTCCTTTTGGCTATGTTAAATCTAGCTATGAACCTATCAAAGGCATTCTTTGTTTCTATTACTGTTTTTTTTTTTTTAATTTCTGTCATTTCCTTTTGATTCTTTCTTAGAGTTTCCACCTCTCTGCTGACATTAACCGCATGGGCTTGTATCTTATCTATTTTTTTCACTAGAGCCTTTAACATATTAACCATAATTATTTGCAAATCTCTGATCATGACAAAATCCATGTCATATCTGGGTCTGGTTCTGATGATTGTTTTGTCTTTTCAGACTGTGCCTATGTGTGTGTGTATGAGTGAGAGAATTTTTTCTTGCCTTTTGGTATGACTAGTAATTTCTTACCGAAAGCAAGACATGTCCTATAGGATAGTTACTGAAATAAATAGGACTTTAGTGTGAGAATTTATACTAATCTGGCTCGGAGATAAGCTGTGTTTAATGTTTGGTGTAGCTATTGGTACCCAAGGCTTCAAATCCCCAGAGTGGGCTTCTGTGTTCCCCCTCTCTTAGCTTTTGGGCTTCCCTTTTTATTCTTCTCAGAAAGAACCTGTGTTTTGCAGCCTCTTCAGCTCTACCCCTCTGTTACGATTACTGGAAGCTTGTGAGTGTAATGGTAGGATGTGGGGGAGAGGAGTGTTCTCAAATCCTCACTTACGTCTCAGGCTTAGTGAGCTTGTGTCTCAGGGGTGTGGCTTTCAGAAGTGTTTTGTCCCTCTCCAGGAGAAGAGCCTTATTTCTCAGCTCCCGGGCTATAACCTTCCCAGTCTATTTCCTTAAAGCTCCCTCCCCTGTTGACTGTGGCTTTTATTTATTTATGTTTCCCTTAGGTGAGAGGAAAGGCTTGGAGGCAGCTGTGGTGGAGCCAGTTCCCTTCCCTCAGCTGGGATAAGGTTTTAGAATTGCCCTCTAGAGAAGTCCTTCCCCCTTGAGAGTAGACCTTTGTTAGGGACAGGAGTCTCAGAGGGTTTCCTTTATTTCATCCCATCTCCTTTCCCAGAGCCAGGACGGGAGCTTTCTTGGATCCTCCTTCTGAGCACCGGGCAGGTTCCAAAGGTAAAGCTGGTGAAAATGTGGTGACCTACACATTCTCCTGGGTCTATTTCAGCTCCCAGGAGCTTCTCAATCTCCCACTTGTCTACACTCAGCCACTAGGAATTCGTCAAAATTTCTATCAGAATGTTCCTACCAGTTTATAGCACTTACTGGTTGGTTTCTGTTCCAGGTAACCAAATTCCACGAAAAGTCAATTTCCAGTTTGATCAGGTGTGTTGTTGTTGATGTGTATAAGAACGCTGCCTGCCATGTCAGTAAACAAAGGAAACTGCAGCTATCAGCCACTACAGCTGCCCCCAAAGGTAAGCCCTGAGGGAACTCAGGATGGAAACAGAATGCCTGCCATCAGGCCATCAGACACTGCAGCCACTCCCCCATGGTGCACCCTGAGGATACTCAGGATGAGAAGCACAGGATACTGGCCCTAGATATCTGAGATGCATATCAAAGGAATGATTTCAGTGAGCCCAGACTCTTGCACCTTCCCATACGTAGAAAAGCGCTAAATACCTTAACTTCAGATATCTGGTTTTCTTTCATTAGCAGTAATCTTTTGATGTTCCAACTACCTGCTCTTTGTTGCAAAAAATCCTATATATCCTGGCTCCCCCCTTACCTCTTTGGAGCAGTCCCTCAGAACTATCTAAGATGCTATGTCCCAGGCTTAGGTCCTCAGTTTTGCCCGCAGAATAAAATGTAACTCTCAACTTTTAGCTTGTGCATATTTTTTCAATCGACATTGTAATGTTGGGGGTAACAATATCCAAGCTCTCTGCATGTCAGAGCTGGAGCTAGAAGTCTCCTTTTTATGGTTTTAATCTTTTCTGGTTTTCTGTTTCTTTTTGGGTCAGTTTCAGTAATCTATATATTTTCCGGAATTTTGTGCATTTGATTTAGATTTTTAAAAGTACTGGCACATAGTTGTTCATATCATTCTCTTTGTGAGTGTATGCACATACACAAATTTTTAAATTTCTAAAACCCTTTAAATAAGCATTCTTTTGAATATTACCGATTTGTGTTTCCTCTCATTTGTTGATCATATCAATTTTCATTGTTTTATCATATATTATACTCAGTTTCTACTTTTATCTTCCCTCTATTGGGGTGTTTGTTATTTATCTGGCATTTAAATGTCCAAGTCTCAGTTACTTTGGGAAGAAAACTACATGGAGAATACTTTTCTCATAGAGATGTTTGTAAGAAAATGCACATCTGACAAAGAATAAGTAATGCACAAATGTAAGATGATATGACCATTGACTGCCAACCCACAATACTTTTAATTTCAGACATCTTTATTTTAAATGTTTCCATAATCTGGTTCATGTACAGTGCTTTTACCCTTTCTTACCAACCTTATCTTCTGAGCATTAGACCTGTTTGTTGAGCACTGTGATCTGCAGACAGAACACTTAAAAAAGGACAATCAAAGTCAAAGCATATTCCTTGTGTGGATAAGCGATCCAAGGCTAAGACAGTTACAAAGAAAACGTCTCTTAGTTGTTTCAAGCCGGGCTGCAGATCTCCTGTGTGTTTCTTTGGCTTTGTCTCACTGAGTTAATAAAAACACCACTTGACATTTCCTAGTAAATACCTAGTGAAGATACATATCTGCCTTTTTAAAAGTTCAGCTTAAACCCACTTTGCTAGATAAAAATACTGACACAAGCAAAAAGTCACCTACATCAGTAGAGAAAGCTCTTTCTGTGAGGTGTGCATTCTCTTCCTTACAATCTCAGAGGTGTTAAGGAAGAGCCAAGAGGAGCCAATAATCCCTGCACTGAGATAAGAGCATACACCCCAAGAGCATCCTTGAAGCAGAGCAGGCACAAAGAAACACATCTATCAAGCTCATTTCTTTCTCCATATTGTTTCACATTTAATGTGTCTCCTATTGGCTGGTATATGGTCAGGCCACTCACAGTGGCTGTTCTCTTGCTCTCTGTACATCCCCTGCTTGACCAGTGCCTGCTTCACCTACACCCTACTCACCTGCCTACATACTTGCCCCTGCCCCAGGTAGTGACTGTTCTTATCAAAGGGGCAGTGAGGGGCCTGCCCCCTCTGCTAGTTTCTCTGGTAACCAATGAGCCAACTGGATGTCAATTCCCCCTATAATTGACAATCCCTCCTTCCCCTGGGAGCGAAGACAGTAGCCACATCCTGACCACCATCCACAGCAGACAGTGGGGTGTCGCTTCAGACATGTAAGCTCCCCATTAAACCACTGATGTCTCTATTGCTGACTCCTGGCTTTTTCTTTGGTCTTAAAGCTGGGCAAGTGCAGGCCTTGTAGGCCTGGGGGGCGCAGCCCAACTGCTGGGTCCTTCTTTCCCAGCCACGTGTCCTGTATCTGTGGTAGAGGTACAGATGGGGAGGGCTACAGAAGATTTAGACAAGAGTCCCCTGAACGGAGAACTGATTCACGTAAGTGGTCATCAAAATGTAAAAGCTCCCTAATCGACCACCGCTTAACCAACTCACCAAATCAACCACTGCTCTCGATTCCTTCGGTAAAATAGGAACCCACACCCATGGCTAGACTGAATGGTTTTAGCCAGTAGGCCCTTCTCCGTGATATCTTGTCTTCTACCCCCACCAACTGGGCTGTTAGGCTGAGAATCAGCTGGGTTTGCCAGCTTTACTTGTTAACAACATTGTATAATTTAAGTAAATATTGCATAAGCTAATAAAATATGAGTGTGAACAAAAAGAAAATTAAGTTGAATGAGAATGGATTTTTGTTAAATTAGCCATCAAATTAGACATGAGTAAGACCACTGTGAAACTTTCCAGGAAAACAGTTAACTATTTTCTACATCAGTAGAAAAAGCTTTACTCAGAATTCTACACTCAGATTGCTCTGTGTTTTAAATTCTCACTTCATTATTTTGAAAAAACCCTCCGAAAGGAAACTATAAGTGATATGGGCTTTACGCAAGAAAAATGATGTGAAACATCAACCATGGGACTCTTAAGACAACAACAGCAGCAGTAACAAATACAACTCTTGGTCCAACATTAAAAGACTGGAGAATAAATGAATAATTTATATCTTGTACGGTATGTGTATATAATTGTTAATAGTCTGAATTTTTTGATTAACAACTACAGACCCTGATCACGTCAGACATAATGGATTCTGTGTAGTTTCACCGAGCAGATTAAAAGGTACTGCTCCTAATTTCCCTCTCATTTTCACTTCGTTTTTTATTACATTTAACTTACCAAGTATCTCATTATATTTTCCTCTTAATTTTCACTGCCATCCTGTAATGTAGGGATTATAATCTCTATCTTTTATAGGAGGGAACTGAAGATCAGAGAAGCCAGGTTCAAACTCAGAATCACTGTCCCAAACAGTGTTTCAAACTTACATGAAATTAATTTTGTGAGAAATAAGCAACATTTTTAATAAAAGAAGAGAATAGATATTAAGACATTATTTACGGGTTGGTGTTTATGATGGGTTGAATTGTGTCCCCCAAAAAAAGATACGGTGGCATCCTAATTGGGGCTATCTCCCACTTCATTTCCTCAGAAAGTGACCTTATTTGGATATAAAGTCTTTACAGAGGTAGCCAAGTTAAAATGAAATTATTAGGGTGAGTCTTAAACCAATACGACTGGTGTCCTAATGAAAAAGGGAAATCTCACCAGGGACAGAGCACACACAGAAGGAAGACGATGCAAAGACACGCAGGGAGAAGAGAGCCAAGTGACTGCGGTGATATCTACAAGCCAAGGACACCAAAGATTGCCACAAAACCCCAGAAGCCGGGAAGAGGCAAGGAAGGATTCTCCCTTAGAGTCATCAGAGACAACACGGCCCGAGCCAAACTTGATCTCAGACTCTGGCCTCCAGAAGTAAGACAATAAATTCCTGTTATTTTAAGCTACCCAGTTTGGGGTACACTGTTACAGCAGCCCTAGGAAACTAACACAATACCGTTTTGAGAAAGTCTTTGTAGAGTCCCTTTGGAGCGTGTGCTTATGTGCATAGGGATGTATATTCTGGTTCACAATGTAAAATTTAATTCCTACTGTGGATTGTGGCCAAAAAAAGTTTGTGAAACAGTGTTCCATAACACAGGCAAATATACTATCACTGAAATCTATCTGGGCAATCTCCTTAAGACAGGAGACAGGAAAAAAAAAAAAAAGAAAGATGGAGCGTTTGCAGGGTGGGGAATGGAAGGAGGTTCCAGCTTTTCTGGGAAGATAGGCAGGGAGAGCAGTATAATTAAATAGAGTAGCTGTTGGTCGGGGTAATATACTGGATGAAACTGGCCATGCATCACTTGCAAGAGAAGACAAAAATAGCTGTTTTTGGCAGGTATTTAGGGAAAAGGTTTTTGCCAATCCACTTTGCATAAGTAAAAATGATTTAACCCAGCCCAAGCTTCAAAAGAAACTGTGAGGCATGTTAATGATGTTGGGAACTCCATCCAGACAGGGAGAAAATCAGAGTAATGGAAAAGCAGACCTTCAGGGACCCATGCGCTGTTGACAGCAGACGGCAGAAGATTGCTTAATATTCCTACACAATTAAACTAATTCCCTTTAAGCTTCCTTCACATACCATAAACAAGATCTCCTGATCCCTTAGAAATTAACTTTTCACATCTGGGCAAATGTATTGCTTAATGCCCAAATCCCCAAAATTCCAAGTTCTTTTTTTTTTTTTTTTTTTTTAACAGAGGGCAAAACAAAAACCACTTTGTGAACAGTTTTAGGCTTGCTATTGTAATGCACATTGTGACACAAATTATGTGGCACAAAATTCCTATAACGTACCATCATATTATCATTAACAGAGAAAAACTGCATTATTACCAAATCTCATGTATGCATAAATGTATGTAGTCAATTAGGGTGTCAAAGGGACAACAAAAGGAAACCCAATGACTTATTCTGCTACCAGAACAGGAGGGTGAGATGGGGTAGCCTAGCATGATTTACTCGTGAGCTGCAGTTGCTCATCTGATCACTGTATTTGCGTAGCATCCTGGGCTGGGGGAAGCCGCCGATTCATACACACCTCAGTACCCATTACCCACCGGCAGCAAACCATCCTACGATGCTATCCCTCCGTGTAAACCAGATCTCCCACTCCCAGGTCAGATTCAAACAGGCTGGGACCTGGGACCTGGAACCTTGGACCCTTTGCTGCAGTGCTGCAATGCTAACAATATTGAGCAACAAAATACAAAGAAACTATGAGAGATTAAAAACAACTGCACGCATGCGCGGCTGGGGCAAATTATGGACAAGATACAAAAAGACCAAAAATCCAATTGCCACTTCTGAAGAGCTGGAAGCAAAAACAGGGTGTTGGGAGAAAAAGCAGGGTACTGCGCATGCCTCCTGCACACAGCACCACCTAAGGGGTGGGCAAGACACCCAAGCCACCCCTCTGGCCTGACCCCTGGACACACCCCTGCCCTCACCCCATAGATGGAAACAGCTCACCCCCCTTCTTGGGGAGCCAGCAAGGGAAACTTGTTACTTGTTTTTGCTCCCGCCTGCTGCAGCAGGAGCCCCAATAAAGCCTTGCCTGAATTTCTCGTCTGGCCTCTTATCAATTTCTATTGATTAAGGGAAGGTCAAGAACCGTGATCAGTATCAAGATGAGAACGAGCAGATGGACCTTTAAATTCTGCCCTTCTGGCCCCTATAAAATACCTGCATATGAGGTAGCAGGGCAGCAGAGCAAGTAGGGCCACAAAGGTTTAGATAGGGAAACAAATCACTCACAGTGTAACACTCTACTCAGTAGCTCCCTGTCTCTGGTTTCTCAGGAATAAGGTGGATTTACAATCATACTCATCTCACAGAGTTTTTGAGAATTAAATGAGATGGTAACTGTCAGATGCCTGGCTCACAGATGGGCTCAGATTTATGATATGCATCTTTGATTTAAACTTACCCTTCTATGTGAGGGAAGCTATCACCCAGTCCTTCTATAAACATTTCAGTGTCCTGAATGGGCACGGGACTGAGTAGGCATCAGGGTGGGATGGCTGTTAGGGAAGGGAGAAGGGGAAGGATACAAGGGTGAAAAGGCTAGTTTCCTTGAGCTGGACAGGCTCAACACCTACAGAGAGAGACACCCAGACAAGTGTACACCACAGCACAGCTGGTTAAATATTACTCGGGGTCAGGGATGCCCAAGACCAGAGAAGGTGACACTGAACCCGGGTGACAGGGATGCAAAGTAAGGAGAAAAAAGAAGGCATGAAAAAAAAAGTGTGTCTTTATAAAACGGCAAGAAATGTGGTGAAACTGGAATGCAGGACTCTTAGACAATGGTAAGAGAGAAAACTAGTAAGAAAGACCTGGGCGTACAGTCTCATTTTGTAAATACAAATGAGCAAAAAGGTGCCCATATATAGAAGGGGACTGAGCGTCAATCAGATGGGCTGCAATATTTCAACAAATATTCATTGAGCACCCAGTAAGTGATCAGTGTGACCCAAATGCTGAATAATGTCAATACTGTCAAACAATTCAAGTGTCTAGTTCAACACTAAGTCTCTTCATTTTACAGAAAGACAGAACAAGAAATCAGTAAAGGACAAAAGGAGGATATATCTAGGGAAATTATAGAGAAAAAGTATTTAGAACTACTGAAAATATTTAATTAATAGTCTTAAACTGAAAAAAAAAAAGGTTATTTATAGCACTCTTAACTGGGTTAGAAAGGATTTGGGGTTCAGGTATTCATTCAGCAAATACTCAATACCTGCTATGTGCCAGGCATTCTTCCAGCCAATGGGCGAGGCAGAAAAACAAAACAGACAAATATCCCTGCTCTAACGGATACTGAATTCTAGGGATATAGTTATGGTGTTCTAACTTGAAAAGTTAGAGAGAAGTAGGAAAATATTAAAAACTTTTAACCTCTTTTAAAGATTCCAATAGCCTCCATCTGTGTGTATATAGATAGATTCAAATGCTTTATGGCATGTATATTAAGGAAAAATATTAATTTCCTATTAATTGTGGAAACTCAGGAAAGATTGTGAATCTAATTTGGGATAAAAGAGTTTTCTGCTTTAATTCTTGTATACAGATCATTCGATAAACGTTTAAATTTTTATAATCTGTTGGTGACTTAACCATACTGTAATGCCTCCTAAATAAATCTTATTTGTCAGTATTATTCTTTCTCTGAGTGATTTATTGAGTACCTCCTCAGGGCTCAACGTTGTAGTGGGCTCCTAGGAATAGAAAAGAAAAACACGAGTAGCCCTATTTTTAACAGGCTCATCACTTCTTTAGGAGGAAGAGGGGGTAGAAAATATAACATACTTTGTTGGGCTTCCCTGGTGGTGCAGTGGTTGAGAGTCCGCCTGCCGATGCAGGGGACACGGGTTCGTGCCCCGGTCCGGGAAGATCCCACATGCCGCGGAGCGGCTGGGCCCGTGAGCCATGGCCGCTAAGCCTGCACGTCCGGAGCCTGTGCTCCGCAACGGGATAGGCCACAACAGTGAGAGGCCAGCGTACCGCAAAAAAAAAAACCAAAAAAACCCATATACTTTGAAACAACTAGAAAGCAATCAATTCTTGAGATATTGCAAGGCAGCACATCAATAGCATATAAAATTCATGTGTTAGTGCCAATAGAAAGTGGGATACTCCCCAACCAGAAGTTAAGACACTCTTTCCTGCCACTTAGGAAAACAACTGCTTCATGCTATTCTGTTTAATGATGCTTCTCACTAACAACAAGCCAGTAGATTAGGCCTTGGAAAAATACTGCTCTCTTTGTAATTAATTAATCCATTCATTACACTGTCAATTACCGTGGATCAGAAGTAAATTCAACATTATTTTTAATACCTATTGTTTCTGAAATCAAAATTACAAAGTATCCCACCACTTCCCTTCAGCTATCAAAGCCAAGCACAAGCTGTGCTTATCCCAACCGAGATGCCGGTCGTTGATCTATGATGCCTCACCCCTAAAAGACTTGGGGATGCGGGTCTTACTGCTGATGAGAACATATGGTTTGGGTAGTTTGGCAGGAGAAATCCTGGCAGAAGAGTCTCAGAGCATCAGCAGATGCTGCCATAGCACAGGCATCCAAATGGTGGCATAATTGCCGCTGCTGCTTTGATGCCACATGTTTCACTGTGATGACAGCAATGCCTTCCTCGAGAAGCTGGTGGCAAAACAGAACCCCTCCCCAATCCCCACAGGCAGAGACACAGGAGTGTGAACAAACACGCTCATGCCCCACATGCATACACGTGCACACAAAATCAGGTGACGTTGGCCTTCCGTGGGTCTCTTTCATCTGTCTCTAATGGTGTAAAGCCAGCTGGAAAGGAAACGGCAACTAGAGAACTATTTTGTTCTTCGCTTACATAACTCTGACATTTAGGTTCCATTCAGAAAACAGGGAGTCACCACCAGCTTTCCACCCACATCGCAGTCAAGGAAAAGATGGCCTGTTAGCAACTCAGAGATGGGAGCAGAGTCCCCTGGTCTCCCTGGCAGTCTGAGGCACTGCCAGGTCCCGAAAGCTGTCACAAATTGCTCAGATTCGTCTTCATCAGACTCATTCAGTTGGTCAACAAATCCTTGTTGATCACCGCTATGGGCTTGAAGGGGAGGGGACTTCAAGAGTCACAACCACAAAAGAGCTGAGGGGTACTGCGCAGCGTCCTCCTTCCATACCTGTTCATCACTTTCTGCCATTCATTCCACCTTGACCGAGTAGGGTCAGTCTAGCACTACCGTCAGTCTGGAAACAGTTCCAAACAAGACAGATGCGGTGGTTCCTGACTCTAGTAGAGGAGTGAGCCAGACATACTGGCCAATACAGTGCAGCATGCATCCTGATGCAATAAGGTATCAGCTGGTATAGAGACGCTGAGGGGCGGGCAGCACACTGAGTCCCAAAGAGAAAACACCATCAGCCAAGTGGCTAAGGAGGAGCACAGCCGAGGCAGAGGGAGCAGTTCTAGAGCCGGGCAGAAATTTGTTCTTGTGCGTCAAATACTCCAAGCTCTTCCTCTTCATCTGTTAAATAAGAGAATGTGAGGAAAGAACCTGGGGCTCAATAATTCATAGCCATCACTGTCATTACTATGGTTGTATTAATCATAACAATAACAGCAACATTTGCAGACGCTTAGAGGTAAGAAAACATATGGAACATTCTGGAAAATTAACGTGGTTCAATTTGGCTGAAATATAATGTGTATTTGTGTACATGTGTGTGAGAAAAAAGAGAGGAAGACGTGAGGAGAGAGAAGGAGAAAGAGAGAATAGATCTGATAGTAGATGTCAAAGTTACTTCCAACTTGAGCATGATGCTAAACTGCTGAATTCCAATGGAATGGACACAACTGAGCATTCCAGGCAACCATCACCACTCCACTGGACAGCAGAATAACTCCTGGGCACTATGAACAGAACCTTAGGACACATATCCTATCTATCTCAAAGAACTGTTGATGTTAATGAATCCCATCCCTAACTCTGAGGTGCCAAGAAAAACTCCAGAAAGGACAGTAGAAGTAAGTGCATGGAAAGACGGCCACTGTCATGCTAATTTAGATAAATCTCCAAGTGGGAGGGAGTAAATGATCTAAAAGCACAAAACTGCCCAGTTGTCTATTTTGAATGTCAAACATTTGTGTAGTGTCCATTTGTCACTAACTGAATGAAAAGCAGACAAATTAATGAGGTGACAGAACACAGAGCTAAACCACACATAAATAAGAACTCACAGTAAAGCATACAAATTGTCCTCCCTCGACACTGGAACAAAGTTACTCTGAAGAAGCGAGGGGAAGAAAAACATTATGCACAGGATCTTGTACAAAGCACAGATCCAGGAGCTAAGATGTCAACATAAAGAATCATTTGCCTTCAGCCTTGGGGCCTAAGCTTATAGGTGACTGACACTGATTTCACTTTTCAGTCAGAATAAAAATTAGGAGAATGAGGGGCCACACAGCTTGGGAATGACTAGGCTAGAAAACTTTTTGGGGGACAGGGGTGTTAACACTCATTGGCAAGGCTGCGGGAACACTTCGGGATCTTCAACTGTCTGACTCCAGACTCCAAGCATTATCAAGGATGCTAGCCCCAACCTGCACCTACAGGCTGAAGGACGGCTTGGAACAGGTGGAAGAACACGAGATTTTTGTCTCTGGCAGACAAACCCAGAGTTCACATCTGCTGGGTTCTACCTCTTTCCAGTTATGTAGCCTCAGGCCAATTTATTTAGCCTCTCTGGAGCTGTTTTTGAATATTAAGTGGGTCATTCGTACGTCCGTGAAAAATGCTTAGTAGAGCCTTTCATCAAGCCACTATGAAGATCAATAAACAAACACACAAAAGATAGCCTCAGTGACTCTCCAGTGCCCACAGGCTGAAGTCTGAACTCTAATCTCACATTCAAGGCCCCCGATGCCAGATTCTAGCCCTAACCTATAACTACAGGATTTAAGTACATCCACAACACTTATGCTTTTCCACAGCTATGCACTCTGATCGCCTCCTTGAAGGCTTCTCCTACCCTCTCACTTCCCAGGTCCTACTCATCCTCAAGGTCCAGCTTTGGTCCCACCTGCTCCTGGAAACCATCATAGAGTGTTTTTACTTTTTTCAAAATATAGTCAGTCCTACCCAGGTCAGAGATTGGTTTCCTTTGCAAGGCTTTGAGTATCCTGGGTCATGAAAAGGGGAATGCCGAAACTGGGCGGTTCACATCAAGGCTCAGCAGAATCTCAGGAGGAAATATTGGATCTAGTGGGTGGTCCGCCAGTACCATGCAGACAGCAATCAATGAAGGCTTGATAAGCAGTGGTAAGCAACTACCGTGGTTCCTTGAGCTGACATATGGTGCCCATTCCAAAGGTGAAGGAGAGTAGGTTTTGGCTGAGCTCCCAGACATAGCCATGGCCAGCATATGGCATACTCTCCACACTTGGTTTTGCTTGTCTCCTTGACCAGCCCAGGTCTGGTCCCATCACTGCAAGTCTCAGACCCCTCCTCCCTGCTCAAGTCCTAACTAACTCTCCTTCTCTACCAACCCAAGGATCCTCAGCTAGTCTTGGGAGAATCAAGTGGGGAGAGGGAAGCTTCTAAATCTTCCTCTAGTCTCTTTCCAATCTGTGATTATGGCAAAAAGTCTAGGGTCAGCTTTTTCAGAGACCTTTTTTTATTCTCAGGAGGCTTTTCTTCTCCCAACAAAACTTAGCTCTTAAGATCAAAACCTGTGCTTTTAAAACTGCTATTTTTGATGTAGACTTCAAAAGCCTATTTTGGAAGTAAAAAATTATATATATATAGCTTTTTTTTGCTTTTGCTTTCTTTGCTTTTCTATGGACATACTTCCTGCTTATTCTGCTCCCTGCCTAGAATGTCCCTAATTCTCCACAAGGCAATGTGAAGACCACCAGCTGATTAGAAAGACTGAACATAAGCCAGTGTGGAAAAGAACAACTTCAAGTTTAATATGTCAGGGTGTTACACTGCTGTGATTGCACATTTAAGAGAATAAGCACTGGAAACAAACAGACCTGACATTTACTCTGATACTTACTAATATGTGATCATTAACTTCTCTGTGCTGATTTCATCCTCAGTAAAAGTGAAAAGTAATAGTACGTGCTTCTAACTGCTACTGAGAAGATTATTATAAAGCACTTCACCAAGATGGTCACAGCCATACCACTCAATAAATGAGAGTTTTTTATTGTGTACCATTCATTTGACAATTGATTATGTTTTACCTTAAGGTATATCTAATATCATTAGTCTTTATTATTTAAGTCTATTTTTATTTCATTATCCTTGCATGTGAGCCTTCTCTCCCCAACTAGATTTTAAGTTTGTCTACTGTTTTCTCACCTGTAAAACAAGAATAAGAATAACGTGCCTTGTGAAGTTATAATCATTAATGGGAGCGGCTATGAGTATTTAGTCTGATTCCAGGACAGAGAACACTAGCCATTACTGTTATATCCCTGAAAGGCAAAAAACAAGTGCTCAGGAAACTCATCTATGAGCTTGAATCCATGCAGGGAAGGCAGGAGGCTTGGGAGATACTGTCAGGGCCCCCACTGATATCCTAATGACTTTGCCCTTTCAGGGTGCTTTGTATGATTCCCTCCACATCTCTGTGTCTGAGAGATTTTCCTGAAACGAATTAAGGCTATTTTGCCTATCTCATAGCAGGCTGAATGTGCCAGGGAATTAATCGCCCCCATCCCCCAGCAGCCCCCAACCAGTGACTGAACTAACATGGCACCTCAATACTTCAGCTCCCTCACCCCTTGAACAGAATAATTTCAAAATGTGTTTAACACCATTTCCCAGAGTTTCTCCTTGGAATCAGCCCCACTTATTCTCTGTGGTAAATGTCCTTCATTGGCTGCCTTCCATTCTTGAATTTCTTCCTCTCTCCCTGTACTAACACTCTTTGCTCCCTGCTAATAATCTCCCTAAATTCAAATTATGGGAAACCCAAGCTAAGAGAGGGGCTCCTGTACTTGTGCATTATTCAGAGCTTCCACAGAGAGGTAGTACCCCTCCACCCACCTTCAGGTACGGTGACGCTAGTGAATAGGGTGGTTTAGTGAAAGGAGCCTAAGTCAAAAGTTCTAGATTTGGTCTTGGCTTTCACTCAACTAGCTGTGTAACCCTTTGCTATGGATTGAATGTTTCTCTCCTCCCAAAATTTCTATGTTGACATAATCCCTAAAATGAGGTATTTGGAGATGGGGCCTTTGGGAGGTAATTAATTAGGTCATGAGGGTGGGGCCCTCTTGATGGGATTAGGTGCCTTTATAAGAGACAGGAGAAACTTCTAATTTCTCACCCTGTTCATCCATTCTTCTCCCAAGTTCTTGGATCATCTTTACAATCATTACTCTGGACTCTTTCTTCGGTAGATTGCTGGGCATACATCAGGAGAAAACGCTAATTCAAAAAGATATGTGCACCTCAATGTTCACTGCAGCACACTGACAACTGCCAAGACATGGAAGCTACCTAAGTGTCCATCGACAGCTGAATGGATAAAGAAGATGTGGTATATATACATAATGGAATACTACTCAGCCGTAAAAAAAGAATGAAATAATGCCATTTGCAGCAACATGGATGGACCTATCAAATTTTCATACTAAGTGAAGCCAAGTCAGACAAAAAAAGACAAACATCATATGATGTCACTTATATGTGGAATCTAGAAAAAATGATACAAATGAACTTATTTACAAAACAGAAATAGACTCACATACATAGAAAAGAAACTTATGGTTACAAAGAGGAAGGGAACGAGGAATAAATTAGGAGTTGGAAATTAAAATATACATACTAGATAAACAAGGCCCTACTGGATAGCACAGGGAACTATAATCAGTATCTCGCGATAACCTATAATGGAGAAGAATCTAAAAAAGAGTATATGTGTGTGTGTGTGTGTGTGTACATATCTGAATCACTTTGCTGTACACCTGAAACTAACACAACATTGTAAATCAACTATGTTTCAAAAAAAATTTAAATAAAGAGGAGAGAGCTTGCTCCCTCTCTCTCTCCCACTCCCCCTGTCATATGAGGATGCAGAGAGAAGACAGCTGTCTCCAAAACAGGAAGAGTGTTCTCACCAGAACCTGACCATGCTGGCACCCTAATCTTGGACTCCCAGCTTCTAAAACTGTCAGAGCATAAATTTCTATTGTTTAAGCCACCCAGCCTACGGAATTTTGGTTAAAGCGGCCAGAATTGTCTAAAACACCTTGAAAACAGTTTTCAATGCTCGACTTTTAGTTTTCTTATCTTTAAAAATGGGGCTAACAATAACACCTGTGCCACGGTGCTATTCTGAGAGTGAGATGATAAATTTTGTGTGTTACCATGGCACTTGCTGGGCCCAGCAGGGAATAGGAAAGTTGAACAGACAGTGGCCTTGCCCTGAAGATGCTCCAGGAGAGTGGAGGAGAGAAGACTCAGACCGAAAAAACTGCAATACAAAGAAGCACAGATAGAACGTAAAGGAAGTCCAGTGCAGGGAAAAGGACACGAGTCTGCAGTCTATTTGAAACAAGGTGAACAAGCATGCAGACTGCCCAGATAGCATTCCTATGTAAAGACTTCCTTAGCGGGCTTCCCTGGTGGCGCAGTGGTTGAGAGTCCGCCTGCCGATGCAGGGGACACGGGTTCGTGCCCCGATCCGCGAAGATCCCCCATGCTGTGGAGCGGCTGGGCCCGTGAGCCATGGCCGCTGAGCCTGCGCGTCCGGAGCCTGTGCTCCGCAACGGGAGAGGCCACAACAGTGAGAGGCCCGCGTACCGCCAAAAAAAAAAAAAAAAAAGAATTCCTTAGCACTCCCCAGGCAGTTATGCTCTGAGCCCCCGTACTATTTTGGATACACTTCTATTACAACACTTTACTCGTTGTTTTGCATTTATTTGTTCGGAAACCCATCTTCCCCAGGAAGTTAGTAACCTTCTTCAGGTCAGGACTACCAGGCCCTGTTGCTTTATACCTGCAACCCCTTCATCACGCCACCAGGAAACTTACTACGATATCTGATACACAATAGTAAGTCGTAAATAAATACTGTTGAAACATGAACCCAATTTGGTATCCTGCCTCTATATGTAACCTGAGAACAATTAAGAAGTAAATTATAGCCACAGGTTCCTGTTTCTGAATATTTCTTTTCTTTAGTTTTGTTTTTTTTTTTTGTATTGAAGTATAGTTGATTTACAATGTTGTGTTAGTTGCTGGTATACAGAAAAGTGATACAATTATATATATAAATTTTTTCCCTAGATTCTTTTCCCTTATTGGTTATTACAGGATATTCAGTAGAGTTCCCTGTGCTATACAGTAGGTCCTTATTGGTTATCTATTTCATATATAGTAGTGTGTTTATGTTAATCCCAGACTAATTTTTCTTTCCCACCATTTCTCTTCCAGGAACGCTCTTGACCTGAGGCTTTGAGCACTATAAAACAAATGGGCAAGAAATATTACCTTCCATCCCCTGGGCGACGGTCAGAAGATCAGGAGGCCTCTCTCTCGAGAAGCATATTAAAATGACCTGGCCCAGTGCTGGCGGGGAAAGGGCAGCGCCCGATCTAGACTCGGCCACAAGGTGAAGGCACATTTCCCTCTAAGAACCGGTTTTTCCTTCGCTTTCAAACACATAAATAATTATGATCCATCCACAAAGCCATGCTGAAATCATAAAACTTTCATTACTTTATCAGCTTGGACCCAAAGCATCAAAAACGAGTCAGTGCTAATCTCCGTCTCCCTGCTTCTAAGTGCTGCCTCCCACAAGCCTGGCAGAAAGCCCCCAAATGGAAATGAGGTGTCCAGAGTAGTTCCCTTCACCAGAAAAGATCCTTGTCCTGTATTTAGAACAAGCACAGCAGACCTCAGTTCTTTATGGACGGGACAGTTATGCTAAGAAGACAGAACTTAACGTAAGCCGGTAACTCCCGAACTACTTAGTGAGGAAAAACCAAGAGATATATATTGATGCAAGCAGAAGAAGGTCATTTGCATGAAAAAAGCCATGCTTTCCAGCATTACCTCTACAGCAGTGCTTTCTCTGGGCCACTCCCATAGGAAACTGTTTTGTCAGAGGCTCATCAAAATCCACTGGTATGTTTGGCACCTTCCCACCTGAACAATGACCTTTCCCCTGTATATTTAATCTAGATGAAAGGTCTTGGGCTTCCCTGGTGGCACAGTGGTTAAGAATCAGCCTGCCAATGCAGGGGACAACAGGTTGAAGCCCTGGTCCGGGAAGATCCCACATGCCACGGAGCAACTAAGCCTGTGTGCCACAACTACTGAAGCCTGCGCTCTAGAGCCCATGCCCCACAACTACTGAGCCCACGTGCCACAACTATGGAAGCCCGCGCACCCAGAGCCCGTGCTCCGCAACAAGAGAAGCCACCGCAGTGAGAAGCCCGCGCACCACAACGATGGGTAGCCCCTGCTCGCCGCAACTAGAGAAAGCCCACGCGCAGCAACAAAGACCCAACGCAACCAAAAATAAATAAATAAATTTATATTTAAAAAAAAGTTCTCACCATCCCATGCGCCTCATGACGAGCCAGAAACTTGAGGACCATCATTAATTCACCCCACCACCACCCATCCTTCCAACGCAGACACATTCATGGGTTGCCAAATTTGATGAATTCTGCCTCCTTAATATCTCGCGAATCAGTTCCTTCGCTCATCCCTGCTGCCCCACCCTTACTTCAGCCACTTACTTCTGGATTTTCCACAACTAGTCTTCCTGATGCCAGTCCACACACCCCCGCCGCCACTCCACGTACATGTGGCTATTGACTAGCTTTCCAAAAGGCTGCTCTGATCATGTCACTCTCTGCTTAAAAATCATTCATTGGCAACCAGCCCCATTCAGCCTTAAACTTAAAGACCCATGCCCCTCCTCGCTCTAGACCTCTAGCCATGCTGAACTAAGGATGATTTTTCACCTTGCCAGCTTTCTTACTCTCCTCAATGTTTGCAAATGCCACTCTTGTGTCTTGGTTTATAATGAGCCGCACCCACCGCATGAAGCTAATACCTAGTCTTTATTGGGATGTAGTTCAACTGGGCCTCCTTGGGGAAAGGATGCTCTGATACCCTCTCCCTCCAACGCACATAAGCACACACACACACCAGCTCCCACAGCCCCTGGACATTGCTAGCTTTCACCATATATCACAGTACATTATAATTCCCCTTTGAGTCACAGGTCTCTCTAACTGTGTTCCCTGCAAATGTCTTTGGAGCTACAAAATCTGACAGAGCTCCTGCCACTCAGTGAGGACTCAGGAAATGTTCGTTGGAACAAAAAAATGAAAAAGATGAATGCATGAAGGCACAGCATATTTCTTATTCTGTGATGGAATGATCTGGCCCCAGATCCACTACCCAGTAACCATCAGGCTGTAGTGGGAGCGTTTTAATCAACTGAGCACACCAAGGAAACCTCCCAAATAAAACAGCCCCCAGGGAGCTCTCCCCTCAAATGGGTACCAAGTGGCTCACAACTTATTTATTATTTCATGAATCTTCTCTTGCCTTCTCTCTCAAGTTTAAATGACCAAAGGGCAGTGACTGACATCCATTCATTCAAGAAATATCTAACCAATACTAATGTGTCAGGCAATAATCATAACTGACACATACACAGCACTTACGGTACACACACTGGGCTAAGCAGGCCCCATTACGTTTTTGTGTTGCTCTAGGTACTGGACTAGGGACCAGATACATAACTTTGTACGGCATGGGAAACACTCCACCTAAGCATTCATTCAGTGTCTTTTCCAACAAACATTTATTGAATATTTACTATGTTCAAAGTCTTTTAATTAGATCAAGGCATTTTCTTGAAGTAGGTATCCTTATTTTATCAAAGATGAAATTGAGATACAGAGAGGTCAATTAATTTCCCCAAATCCCACAGCTGAGAAGTGGCAGAGTTGGGATTTCAATCCAGGTAGCTGGTTCCAGAGTTCCTTTTTTTTAAATCCTCTAAACAAAACCACCTCTTGCTCATGTCTTCAAAAGAATAAGAATGGTTATCTCTGAGTGGTGGCAGTAAGAGTTTTCTTATCTCCCTTTCTAATCACCTCGCCTTTTTGATTTTTTTGCTTATTCGTGTTTTCTAGTTTTTCTACATTGAGCCATGTCATCTTGAGGATAATTTATAACAACAAAAAAAAAATGATTTGGCTGACCATGAGATGAAAACAGTTGCTGTTACATTATAAAGAAAATATGCAGAGAGATAATAAAATGCTAATTTGATGAGCTGTCTAAAATCAGCATGAGTCCACTTCCAGACTCTCCACTGATGGACACTCAGGGACCCCAGCCCACTTCCTGTGCTGCCAGCTATCCCAGCCGGAGCCACAGCTAAGGAAGATGTTGCCGTAATTTCAATGCTTACAAGTGAATTTAAGAAAGAGACGTGATCAAGAAAAAAAACAGGAAGACCTGGTGGTTGGTGCTGTTTTCTTAGGAGAAAACTACAACCTGATTTCCAAGTGAAAACATTCAAGTTCAAGCTCTGTTGTCAGCGCATGGGAGTAGGCGCTAGGTGTGCCCATGCTGTGCTGTGCAGCCTGAACTGGCAGATCCTCTCTCTGCTCTGTCTTCTGGGTGTCTGCAGAAATCTGGGTCACTCAATCACATGGCTGACCCACATTTACAGAAACCCAGCCTTCCCATCCTATTAGAAAAACAGCAGCTTTGTGGAAGCGAGCTTTATGAATGACTAAATTTACAGATAAGCCCATTTTAATTAGCTAGAGAAGAACCCCACTCCTTCTTCCAGACAAAGCCAATACTGATTTTTCTACATCAGCACATCTGTAAACATCTCCCCATCTCTTCCACTGCCCTGGTTAATCTACTTTAAATTCCTTTTGAATATCATTAATTTGCTTCCCTCACTTTTTAAATTTGTACATCAGAAGGGCAGTGCTTTTGAACCATCAGTTTTCAAGGGATGATGGCAGTGCGTGATCCCCCAGATGCGTGGTAGTCCAGCTTCTGCATGTGCTTAAATTCAGTTTGCCTCAGATTTCCACAATGAATCACCACATTGTGAGAGTGGGGGTGGAGGGGGGCGCTGAGGGAGGGATTAGCTTAAGTGAGTTGTGAGTCAAATTCTTTTCTGGGGTTTCATGGTCAGAATTCTGAGACACACACATCCTCCAACTACTTTCCTTTTTCTAGGAATAAACCCTCTAAAAAATACAGTTTTGTCATTCAAATGTGCTACAGGAATTTCCCTTTCTCTTTGGGCAGCAACCCTTTACCTATTTCCTCCCTGATACACAAGACAAACAGAGAAAGGATCAGGGCCATTTAGCAAGAATGGGAGGATCAGGTATGCAGATGAGAAAATGAGGGATGACCAGTGTGAAACCTTCAGAGATTTTTACAGGGAAATGCCCATCTCTATACCCTTCCCAAAAAATCACTGCTTCGAGTTAAAAGATGCCCCCCTGCTTCCCATCACATAAAGAGGGAGGCTGGTATTAATGACTTACCACATTTATGTCTGCACATGTTCCTGTGGGGAGGCAAAACCTCCTTGTAAAATGCATGTAGATTTCTTTGTTAGGCTCTAGTGACTCCTGGGAAGTATACCTTACAATCTGAGCGTTCCAGATGAAATAACCAAAGAAATTTGTGGGTTCAAATTTATATGTTTGGATCAGCAGGAAAAGGGACAGCATGCCAAATTAGGCTCAATTTTCTTTTCTTTTTTAAAATTTTATTTGCCCATCTCTTTACTTCTTTCCTTTCTAAAAATGTGTTTGCTAAACTGTGGATCAGGGAAATTCTATAGATCTAGCATAGCTGGATGTCAGCAAGGCATTTGACAAAAATCTCTCATGAAATCCCAGAGGACATGACAGGGAAAATGTGGGCCAAATGACAAGCCAGGGAAAGGGGTATAAAACTGATTGAATTTCAGTACACACAAGGCAGTGTCAACTTAGAAAAGAGTCTCCAGCGGCTTGCCTCGGGACTCTGAATCCAGTCTTGCATCCATCAACATTTTTCCTAATGACTGGGATTAGGTCATGGATATCTCACCAAATTTTCTCATGACTCAAAAAGGAGGGACAACAGATATGCTGGATAACAAAGCAAGGCCCCCAGTGGCTTCCATAGGCTAGGACGGTGGTCCTCCAAGTATGGTCTGCATATCACCTATCTCAGAATCATCTGATTTAATAGGAATCATCCAGTTTGAAATGCAGATGCTTGGCCCACTCCATACCTGCTGACTCGTGGCAGACACTCTTTAAGAAACACATGTACCCCAATGTTCATAGCAGCATTATTTACAATCTCCTAGATATGAAAGCAACCTAAGCATCTATCGACAGATGAATGGATAAAGATGTGGTGTATATATATATACACATATATATATATATCACACATATATATACATACACATATATACGGTATATACACACACACAATGGAATATTACTCAGACATAAAAAAGAATGAAATAATGCCATTTGCAGCAACATGGATGGACTTGGAGGGCCTTATGCTAAGTGAAATAAATCAGACAGAGAAAGACAAATACTATATGATATCACTTATATGTGTAATCTAAAAGGTATAACAAACTAGTGAATAAAACAAAAAAGAAGCAGACTCACAAATATAGAGAACAAACTAGTGGTTACCAGTGTGAAGAGGGAAGGGAGGAGGGGCAATATAGGGGTTGGGGATTTTTTAAAAAGGGTTATTGTGGGATTATATGAAATCACGTGTGTGAAACTTTTGAAAATTGTAAAGCACTGTAGAATTTAAAGAATCTTTCATTCAATTAAAAAATCAATTAAAAAAAAAAACACTGAACAAGAACACAGTCACCTGAAACATTAGGTCCTGACCTATAGTTGGTGGGTCCGTGAACATCTTTCCTTATACACACTTGAAAAAAGCCGTCAAACTATGGCTATCTCAAAATTAGTAAAACCTGAAGGAGGAAAAACCCTCCAGAGTGTTTGTTGTTGTTATTGTTGTGTTTAATTCAAGGAAAGACCAAGGAGTATCTTAAAATGAATTTAAGCTGGAGGCTGACAGGCATCTAGGTGGTGGCAGAAGGATTAAAGCCAAAGGACACTCAGGTAGAATGAAATAACGTTCCAGTGTAACCCTCAGGGGTCCCTCTTGTGAGGCAGGACCTCATAAGAATCTCCCCTCACTAAATGGAAGGTTTTGTTCCAAGTGCCTTCCTGGGACAGTACCTCAGCAGGTAATTCCATTAGCTTTGGCACTTTAATAACAACCAGATTTACCAAATGAAAACTGCAGAAAATATTGAACAAAGGACAAAATACATATTGCTTGTTCCTGAAAATGACACTCTAGCTGACACCCGCCCCCCCCCCCGGCAAAAGTCTCTGTGATTCTTATATTTTAAATAGCAACTCTGAAATCCACTTCCAAGAGTCAGTGTAAGACTCATGCAACTTTCAAACTGGAGGAAATTAAAAATACATGTGAAGCCATGTCTTTTTACTATTAAATACTGGAAGTCGATATTAAAATCTGGAATCAAAGGAAAATTCAGATCCTACCCCCTAACAGGAGGCGTTTTCATGAAGTCTGCTGTCTTCTAACATAATATGCAATTGATCTGAGCCAAAGGGTTCAATTTTCTCCTGGATCTTCTGGCATTTTATGAGATCTGGCCCTCTGAAAGTAACTAATACTGCAATGAAGAAGCAACAAAAACTCATGAAGCAAAAATCCTGCCGAAAGTATACAAACTACCCTCCAATGTTTGAGAAAAAGACAGCATCTCATATTTCTTTCATTCCCTTTTTAATGCCTGGTACACTCGACTTCCCATAATGAATATTCGGTGTTCAAAACTATTTCCTTTAAGAAGAAAGAGAAAACAGAATGGGGTACTTAAAATGGGAAATTAATCCATACATTTCCAGAATGTTACTAGGATCCTCCAAAAAATACAATTCTAAAATGAAAAAAAAAAAAAATAGTTCAATTATCTTTCAGCCATCTCGCTATCTGCTTGAACAAAAATATATGGGTTTACTCCTTAAAAGTCAGATCAAAGCTGCTTCAGAAAATTAACATCTTTCTTTTATCACTAAAGGGAAGATAAAGCAAGATGTGGTTTTATTCTTGAAACTCACCTCCTGGATTTACGATAACATAAAAGAAATCCCTGGCCCTAAGATCCCACCTTCTCTTTTAACAATGGAGTAATTGAATCACGTGGCATCTCATTCTTTCATATGGCTATATTCTATGCTTATGAAAAAACGAAACAGAAGATAGAAAACAGACTGGTGGTCTCCAGGTGCAGGGGAGAGAGGGGTGCTTAATGGGTACCCAGTTTGGAACTAGATAGAGGTGGTGGTTGTACCAATGCCACGAAACTGAACACTTTAATATGGTTAATTTCATGTTATATGAATTTCATCTCAATCGAACAAAAACCAAAAACAAAATCAGGAAAATACCAATGTTTCCCTAAGGACATAATCCCATGAGCAGCTCATTGACAGAGAGAGGTCAGTTGCGGGTATGGGGCCTAGAGTGGGAGTCTATATTCTGGTACCCACTCATGGAAATGTGCCCCCGTATCTCTCCCAACCTATGAAAGAATTCTGGCTGCTAAATAAAAGACTGACGTGTTACCGGGAGGTTATCTACTAAAAGGGAATTGGCTTAAGGATGAAGGGATCTGGGTTTCACCTTGGCTCTATGAAGAGAGCTAAATTATGCTGTGTATCTCTGAAGTCTGGATAATCATGCCTCAGGGTGGCTGCGAAGGTCACATGGGCACCACCTCACATGACAAAGCACAGTTCACATGGTTTCTTTTGGGGTGCTCAAAAAAGAAGAAAAGAAACAGCTGTATAACCACAGTTGACAGATGAAGCAGATGGCCAAGACTGGAAAAGGAATGACGGGGGCATGCAGAACCTATTAAGAACCACGAAACGCTGAGGGCCACAGAGCAAGTTCACGTACCAGGTCCACACTGTTCACTCCAGGCATTAGCAAGAGGCACAGTAAGTGTCAAAGGTCAACCACAAAAGGGAATTTTGAAGGTATAAGAGACACACGCTATGTGACAGGCGTGTCCACATTTGTTTTCAAACTGCACCTTCCCCACATAAAATCCCTGTTATAAAATTTAACACCAGTTATCTTGAGAACAGACCCTTACCTGTACCATTTTGTTCCTGGCTTGCTTGAATACACACACACACACACACACACACACACACACACACACACACACACAGAGGAATCTGATTTAATGATTGTCAGGCTCTTTTGTCATCTATAATCCAGCTAAGTGATTTTGGTGGAGGCAAAGACAATAATCTGCCTTGGTCTGGGTTACCACCAAATAACGTTAGAACTACCTGGTATGTATAAAAGAGATGGTTTCCTGCTCGTGGAGACCATTTTCCTGGCCCCATGAAACAGGGTAACCCCATCAAAAGTGGCATACACTACTTGCCAGGAGAAGAAAGAAGCTATGGCTTGGTAAATACAGAAATGTCTGATAATTGAATGCCTTATGTTTCAAATTTATGAATGTCTGGGTCTGTGGGGACAGGTACTACTGAGCACCAGTGATGCCCATTACATTCCTTTCAGAATGAGAAAGGCTAAAATAAATATACAAGGAATCCTGACCATGTTTGGTATATAAAATAACTCATTTAGTATATAGTACAAAATCATTTGTGGAACAAGCTTAAAACTATGTTATCCCAAGAAGAAAAACAGAATATTTCCTACCTAAGAAGAAGATGGAATGAAGGGGAAGACAGAAGATTTTTAAAGAAGTCAGAAAAGTGTTGCTGACAGAAAGCACATGGAAGGGAGGGTGGTAGGCAGGGTGACAAGGCCAAAGATCTAACTTGGAAAACCGGTAAAGTACTTTTGCAAAGAAATACCAAAAGAAGTCAATGCATATAAAGTAGAAATTAAGGATGAAGATAACCTTTAAGAGAGTGGTGAAACTGGAGTCCCTTGGCACAGTGGAAATAGTATGGAAAGTCTTATATAAAAACTGCTGGCTGAAATGAACTCGAAGTTCCAGCCAGGGTATGAGGTAGCACCCACTCAAGGAGACAAGGATGCAGAAAGGGTTAGTGAGCTGAAGTGATCAACAATAGGTTTATGGGGTCTTACTGACAAATAGCAGGGAGAGAAGAAAGAGAATAAAAGAAATATGTGGAGGACAAAGTCCTTCCGATAACAGAAATAGAAAGAGTCAGCCTAAGCACTGGCCATAAGGGCATTAAACACATTACAAGAGAAGAAGAAGCCAGGTAACAAGAAAGCACTGGATATCTGAGAGGATGAAATTTATAAGGAAGCAATGGGCAGCTCTGTGGACATTTTGTTGGTTGTATTCAGGTAGGGAGAAAGAAAGCTTACATAGAAGTAAAAACCCTACGGTGGTCAATGAGACATAGTGAAAATCATTAAAAAGTCAAATTATTTTCAAATGTAAGCTTTTATCATAATTTTTCTCTCACCTTCAATGGCTGGGAAAAAATAAGCCAGTATTTGCAGGGAAGCTCTTCCATAGATAGTCCACATCTCAATTTTCTTTATCTACGTATTGGTTATTCAAAGCTTTGAATCACAGAAGAAGAAAAAGGTACTGGAACAAACCCTCCTGTACTCAAGAGGTGAAGCTGATGGCCAGAAAACACGTCTTCTTCATCTAATCCAACCTCTCGAGAGGAATGAGACAGAGACATAGAGCGCTATTGGATATACACAGCCAGCCCCTTCTTCTCTTCCTTTCCTTCCAAAAATTTCTACTCAGCATTGATTATATGCCAAGCTCTGACTAGGCAAGACATAGGACACAATTGTGCACAAGAAATAAATCTTTGGAATTTTGGGATTGACATGTACACACTGCTATATTTAAAACAGCTAACCAACAAGGACCTACTGTAGAGCACAGGGAACTCTGCTCAATATGCTGGAACAACCTAAATGGGAAAAGAATTTGAAAAAGAATAGATGCATGTATACGTATAACTGAATCACTTTGCTGTACACCGGAAACTATCACAACATGGTTAATCAACTATACTCCAATATAAAATAAAAAGTTTTAAAAAAAGAAACAAATCTTTGGAAATCCTTTGTAGTGTATATATCTCACATCTTCTTAAATCAATCATCTGTTGATGGGCATTTAGGTTGCTTCCATGTCTTGGCTATTGTAAATAATGCTGTTATGAACACTGGGGTGCATGTGTCTTTTTGAAATAGAGATTTTTGTCTTTTCTGGATATATGCCCAGGAGTGGGGTTGCTGGGTTGTATGGTAGTTCTATTTTTAGTTTTTTAAGGAACCTCCATACTGTTCTCCATGGTGGTTGCACCAACTTACATTCCCACCAACAGTGTAGGAGGGCTCCCTTTTCTCCACACCCTCTCCAGCATTTATTATTTGTAGACTTTTTGATGATAGCCATTCTGACTGGTGTGAAGCGTGACTCACTGTGGTTCTGATTTGCATTTCTCTAATAATTAGTGACATGGAGAATCTTTTCATGTGCCTGTTGGCCATCTGAAGATATGGTATATATACACAATGGAATAGTACTCAGCCATAAAAAAGAATGAAATACTGCCATTTGCAGCAACATGGATGGACCTAGAGAATATCATTCTAAGTGAAGTAAATCAGGCAGAGAAAGACAAATATTATATGATATCACTTATATGTGGAATCTAAAAAAATAGTACAAATGAATCAACATACAAACCAGAAACAGACTCACAAACATAGAAAACAAACTTATGGTTGCCAAAGGGTAAAGGAGGGGAGGAGGGATAAATTAGGAGTATGGGATTAACAGATACAAACTACTCTATACAAAAAATAGATAGGCACCAAGGATTTACTGTATAATACAGGAAACTACATTCAATATCTTATAATAATCTATAATGGAAAATCTGAAAAAAACATGTATATTATACGTATATATACACATATAACTGAATCACTTTACTGTACACCTGAAACTAACACAATATTATAAATCAACTATACTTCAATTTTAAAAAGAAGGAAAAAAAGAGAAATAAATCCTGCCTTCAAGGAGCTTCACAATCAAGCAGAAAGAATAAGACAAATGCACAACTGATGCTGAACCAAGATGATGGGTGTAGTTCAAGCTGGGCCTCTACACCCAAATCTTGCACATGCTCGGCTATTCCAACAAAACCAGCTGATTCCAGAGAGTTAGCTGGAAACAGCCAGTTCAATACCTTGGTAGTATGACTATAAAAAAGTTCTGAAAAAGTTTTGTCACCTGCCTTCTGGGCAGCTGAAGAATCTTAATACAGACAGAATACAGGATACAGAGTCTAGATATGATTTTACATGACTGGACAACGGTTTTTATTTCCTAGGTAAATGTCAAGCACAGTTGGATTTTTTACAATTATCATGTATAAGCTATTAAGTTTATCCACCAGCAATAACTCCTATTTCTGGTTGAGTGTTCCTGGAAGAAAAATATAATTAAACTTTGAAGATAGATTGTTCAAATTGTTAGTCCTAAAATTACATATTCATAGACACAAGAAGAGTCAATATAATACACTGGAAATATGAAGTATTTGGGTAAGTCACCAAACCTCCTTGTGCCTCATTTTTCTCATTTGTGAAATGGAGAGAGATTAATAACTCACAGGATGCTATAACAATAAAATGAGATGCCACATGCAACAATAACTTTAAACCTTGTTATCATTATACATTATATGTTCTCGTTCAAGTTGCTGTATTCAACTACAGTTGGTGGTCAGAAACATTGGCTCCTATGCACGAACTCTTGTTGGGTTTCATTCATTTCTTTATAGCCATATGTGTACAGAATGCACAGGTTTGAAAATTTGTGCCTGAGCATTCGTAAGCCTCTAAAGCTGCTTACAACTGAAAGTTTTTAATGTCCACTGAAGGGAATTTACACTGTATTTACGACCTGCACATAATCATTACCTTCCAATAAAAATGACTCATTAACTAAAAAGCTATTTTCACCCATGAGCTCTTAGGATATATTTGCTTACTAAAGGAAATCCAATAACCTCCTGCTCGGTATGTTCTGCATTTCTTACTACAGTTATTTGTGGTTCACATGTCTATTCAAGGTTCGCCAAATCTGAGTGACTCACAAACACTAAAAGACAGAAAACAATAACAAGAAACACACAAGCTAACAAAACCACACTCATTTTCCGAAGTGAGAGATGCTAGGCTCCATTTGAGAGGGACAGAGAACTTCTGATCTTTATTTGGCTTCTGGTGAGAAGCCAAAACATAGCAGGGCTGGTGTTTCCAACATCTTTATTAAGAATCCCACATGCCAATTAGGAAAGATTCCCCTGCAACAGAGAGAAATCTTCTTGAAAGTGACAGGCCATCTACTCAAACCTGGGTACCAAGCTCTGTATGTTAATTGAGTATCTAAGGTCCCCAGAATGATGGACTATTTGCCCCAAAGCCAACACTACCTCTGTGTTACCCACACGGTTGCTTTCCCACTATAGCTCTGTCTGCCTGAAATCAGAACTGGTACTAGACAAAGCAGATGATTTAATTTTACTAAGGGCTGGAAATTCGACCTCACAGCTGGAGAAACTGCATTGGGTTTGATCAGAACAAAAGAAGGCAGAAACCTCTCCCTCCCACCTACCCCCACCAGAGGCCTGGCCAGCCAATTCCAGCAGAGAATATTCAACAGCCCTGTGTTCACCCAGGGAAGTCAGAGGACCAGGATTGGGGGCAGGCATCACTGTGTTTAACAGACCCTGCCAGGAGCCACAGGGCGATCGTTGTGTGTGTTTGTGTTTTTCATAGCTCCCTAATATTTTATAACAACAATGCTACTGTTTCTCATTTTAATGTGTAGTGTTTTCATGTTGGGCTTATTTATCTTACCCCAAACAACATAATAATTGCAGAGTAGAAAACCACTTTGGGAAAAATAGTGTTTGCATATGCTAATGATTGCATTTCAAGAGTTCCATGACTAAAAACTGAGCATGTGTGATTAAAAAAAAAAAGTGTGCTTTCATCTTTGCTTCAAATGCTAGGTATGATGTTTTTAGGGCAGTATACAACAGAATGTAAAATAAGTTGTAGAATACCATAGAGGATGGTCACCCAAAATCTTCACAAGTGTAAAGTGAACATACAGTCAACTCCAGCGTAAGCCATTCTGGTAAAAGGTGATGTCGGCTTATGGCAAAGTCGGTAACTCCACACCTCAGTAATAAATATGGTTAATGATGACAACCTAAGACATCAAAAGCATCTTCTGAATCATGGAGACAGCTCTGAGCAAAACAGTGTGCATGCTTATAAGTCCTCAGTTCAAGACTCAGTGGTACCACTGACCAGCTCTGGGGCTGTGGAAAAGTCACTTTATCTCAGTAAGTCTCATCTTCCTCAAATGTCAAAGCAGGGCACTGGGCGAAATGTGCTCCAAAGAATCATCAAAGAGTTTTGAAAAATCCAGTTCAATTATAATTTTAGCAGGAAGTGTATTAAATTACTCTAATTCTTTGAAAATTAGTAATTTAGGTACAGGGTGTGTACATGTTTATTTTATTAAATAGGACAGAACACGTCCACTTTGCCTGCACACATGCCTTATCTTCCCAACTAGAATAGAAGTCCTCCAAGCAAGGAACCAAGATCCACTCCCAGCAGTTAAGACATTACACCTGCTCAGTTGGACACGTTTTAATACAATACCTTTGATAAAAATGAAAGCACAGTTGCTGTGAAACAGTGTCAGAAAAATAGACTCTAGAAGGAAGAGGGGAAATAGTTATATAATTAACAAGGGAAATAGTTTTTCCTCTTATGACGTAGGCACGTTGAAATTAAAGGAAATTTGAGATGGGATACATTTACATCAAGACTTTTGAGTCACCGGAAAATACTTTAAAACAGGATACTTTTGTGTTGACAAATCTGCATTTACAATTGTGTCTTTTCAATTATATTCTTCCTACAGTTCATAGTGATTTTGTTAATCACAAAGAGTAGTTACAGAGTTTGTCTGTGGCAATCAACTGAGTTTGTGCTCCATCTTTCTTGCCTCCCTCCAAGTCGAAATAATAAGTTTCCACATCTAAAATCCCTTCAGGACTTAATCCAGAGGCCATCTTCTTAGTGAGGCCTTCTTTGGAACACTCCACCACCTCATTTTTCTGCGTGATTTTTCTGCTTAGCACTTAAACCCACCTAACATTTTACATGTTACACTTATCTTGATTATTATCTCCTTCTCCATTAGAATGTTGAAAGGATAAGGATTTCTGTCCATTTGATTCGCTGGTCTAGCTTGCTGCCTAGAACAATGCTTGGCATATAGTAGGTGCTCAATATATATAATAACATACCATATATGAAAATACCAAATACATAACATATTATAACTTATATAACATGTAGTACTATATGACATATGTATTATAAATTATGTTGTTTTATATTATATTTATATTATATACTGTATTATATATTATTATATTTAGTACATATTCTATTTTGTTTATGTATGTTCATTATATTATATATTGCATGCTATAATATACAATGCCTATTTTAATGAACTGCTGAATATTGTAGATATTCCCTTTAAGCTCCTAGCAACAAAGGCACATAAGAAAATCGATGCACAGGGCAGCGGCAGGGGTGGGGGCAGGCATTTTTCTAAGAGGACCCAAACATGTGGGCTCCAGGAACAGTCTGTGGTCAGGACAAGAGCAAGGGCTGCGATTTAGATGATCTGAGTTGAAACCTTGCCTCTGCTACTTCCCAGCTTTGTGAAATTTAGCAAGTTATTCAACCACTCTAAACTTCAGTTCCCACTCCTATAAATCTGGGGTCATAAGAGTCCTTGGCCCATAAGTTTAATGTGAGGACTGCATGAGTTCCAGTACATAAAACACCCTGCAGAGCCTCTAGCAGATAACAAGCTCTCCAATAAAGTGCTAGATGATGGTGGTGATGATACCAATGAGGAGGATAACAAAGATGATTGTATTGTGACAAGGAATGAAGATGGGAGAGTAAGTTCAGCAGACAAAATTCTCACAAAAGCCTCAGCTTCTAGTCTCTCTTCTACCTCCCCCTGCATTTCTAGCCCATGAATTCATGCACAAACATTTGATAAAATAGCACTCAGATGTCAAGAAAGGAGAGGTGTTAAAACAGGTTTTGCCCACATCAATCAAAGAACATGAAGTGCTGGTACTTCTTCCCATGCAGTTCTTAGCAGTCCAGGGCCCAGAGAAGCAGGAATCACAACACCCTGACAAATCAGAGCTATGGGGAAATGTGTCATTTCGTGTAACTGAGTTTTGTAAGTAGCTTAGCATCTGCTCAGGTAGGCATCACAATTTTATGGGTTGTGTTTCATGTTGCTTAGATTTTATTTGTTTGTTTCAACGAAAAATCTGTCCCAAATACATTGCAATTCTCTGCCCAGACCCTGCTTGGGCATCGCCAAGATCCACTCAATTCAGTCTGCTCCACTACTCTCCCACAGCCTCAATTGTTCACCAGCTTCCTGTGAGGAACCCCCAGTGCAACAGCAGGAAAAGGAGCTCACTCACAGTAACGCAGGAATGCTGACCAGGCTGTACCCACAAAGTATTGGCTTTCCCACCAGCGGCCCAAGCATACCCAACGCAACTCAGAAGAGTTGGGGTGTTGATGCCCCCACCTGGTGGCAGATCTGACCAATAAGAGGTCAAAAACGGGAAAGAGCCAATAGAAAAATTGCTTGCCCTTCCCTCCAACTCCAGGCCAAATGGCCCAAGATGCAGAGGTTCTAAGTGGCCTCCCTGGAGACGGCAGGGTGACTGAGAAACAGGCTGGTTTTTGTTGTAAAGCTGTGACTAATTTAATATACCAATTTATATTTGGACTCCCTTCCTTCAGGCCTGGCCTCCTTCTTTCCCTCATTCTTGCTCCCCTGGGATTGCACCCTTAATAAAACATTAGCATGTACTGTAATTTTTGCCTTGGGCTCTGTTTTCTAGGGAATCTGGGCCTCTGCAATAGTTGGGACTCTTCATTATAATGATCATCTCTTATACTGTGAGGTAATGAAGTGATGGGCTCCCTTTGGGTCAGCCCTTAAGGAGATACTTAGGGCTGTTCATCCAGAAAGTGTCTGAGGTATAGTGATTAAGAGCTCAGACTGGTGCTGGCCTGCCTCATTCAAATCCCTGCTCTACCACAAGCTGTGAAACCCTGCACAAGTAATTTAAAATCAAGCTTTTGTTTCCTCACCCATAGATGTCGATAATCGGGGTACCTACCTTACAGAATCCTTGTGAAAAGTAAATGAGTTAATACTCTTCAATGCCTGGCACGTAATAAACACCAGTGGCAATGGGGGTTAGCCACTGATTTCTCTCTCTGTCTGATGAACAGGGCTATTTCTCGTTGTTGTTAGTATGCCTACCTACAGCAATTTCTATGCTGTGCAGTTTCTAAAATACTGTAGGATTATACATCAAGAAGTCTAGCTTACTAGAACTGTGTGCAAAGTAAAATTAAAAAGCTCTAGGTAAAGGGCTTCCCTGGTGGCGCAGTGCAGGAAAGAAGAATCTGCCTGCCAGTGCAGAGGACACATGTTCGAGCCCTGGTCCGGGAAGATCCCACATGCCATGGAGCAACTAGGCCCGCGCGCCACAACTACTGAGCCTGCACTCTAGAGCCCGCGAGTCACAACTACTGACACCCACGCGCCTAAAGCCCACGGTCTGCAACAAGAGAAGCCACCGCAATGAGAAGCCCACGCACCACAGTGAAGGATAGCCCCTGCTAGCCGCAACTAGAGAAAGCCCGCGCACAGCAACAAAGACCCAACGCAGCCAAAAATAAATAAAATAAAATTAATTAATGAGAAAAAGAAAAGGTCTAGGTAAAAACCCAAGAGTTCATGTATAGCAGAACGAATTCATTCTAAAGATCATTTAGAAGGCTCCCAAGAGCAATTTTTGCTTACACTCTGGTTCTTGAACATATTCTACCAAATTATCAAGTTCCAATTTAGCTAATTATACAGTTTTGAGTCATGTGGTATGACGGTGGAATATAGAATTCTGACTTAGCATTAACACCACTGGGTGTCTACACTATCCTAGCTGTGAAACACAGGAATTTAGTGACCATAAATGAAACTCTTACTCATCCCAATTCTGATTATTTGCCTTCTAGGATAAAACTACCTGACAGACAGATGGACAACGCCTGCACTTTTATTTATTTATTTATTTATTTATTTTAATAAATTTATTTATTTTATTTATTTTTGGCTGCTTTGGGTCTTCGTTGCTGCGTGCAGGCTTTCTCTAGTTGCGACGAGTGGGGGATCCTCTTCTTTGTGGTGCGTGGGCTTCTCACTGTGGTGGCTTCCCTTGTTGCGGAGCATGGGCTCTAGGTGCGCAGGCTTCAGTAGTTGTGGCACGCAGGTTCAGTAGTTGTGGCTTGCGGGCTCTAGAGCGCAGGCTCAGTAGTTGCGGTGCACAGGCTTAGCTGCTCCACGGCATGTGGGATCTTCCCGGACTAGGGCTCGAACCCGTGCCCCCTGCATTGGCAGGCGGATTCTTAACCATGGCTCCACCAGGGACACCCCGACGCCTGCACTTTTAGCAATCAGGACAATGTTTTACGAAACTGTCATCTAAAAGTTAATCACCGTGTTTTCAATTCAAGGCTCTTTCAGTCTAATCGTGTGGCAAATATTTCTTTAGAAGTATACTCAAGGTGTGAGAAAGATATGTATCACTCTACCCAGGTTCCAGGAAAGATGCTGATATGCATGGGAACAGGGGATAGACAAACATGGAAGAAAACCTTAACCCTGCTTTGTATCACCACAGCCTCATTCAAGATCTCAGGGCCTCATGCTGGCTCAATATGATGTGATATCTATTGAATAGAATTCCCTGTTAAAGCTGACCTCAAGTCAATGTTTCTTTTTAAAAATAACAGGGCTTTATCAAGGTTCCAGAAACATCTTACCAATGCCAGCAGCCCATGGGGATGGAAATTACCGATTGTGAGATGTGCTACTGATATATACGATATAGTAGCAATAAATTAGATTATCAAAAAACACTTTCATAATAATGTTGAAATTCTGATTAAGTGAAACCCCTAATGGTTTAGGGGAAACCTCAAAATCATGCTTTTAGGATACAGATAATGAGTCAAAGCAAAAGAACTCTGTGACTGTCATTAGGACAGCTCTCAAAGACCCTTTTTTCTTGGCTTCCAGATCCTAGTGTATACTTCCTAGTGAATTCCCAAATAGGTGTTATAAAAGAGAGTGGGCCCAAGAAACAATGCATTTCTCTCACCAGCCAACCACTCAGAAAAGGCAGTAAGCTCAAAACTCTGTATTTTTTGAACTTGCAGACTTCTTACTCTTCAAGTGCTGCTTTGGCTACACACTTCCAGGGCACCTCCTTGAGATACTTGGAGATATCAGGGAGCCAGATCCACTCACATGTAACCGTGATTTTATGTCCTTTGCACAGTTTTGTCTGTTGGTTCAGTAATACATGAGAGTGACAAAAACCGTAAACCTGGTCTAGGGGTCGGCAGTCTACAAATCAGGACTAGCCTTTGTGGCCTGGCCCAGCTCATTCCCTCCCTCCCATGATCTTGAAGACTTAACTTCTTTCAGAAAAATGTTCATTTACCAACACTCCTAGGCAACACTCCTAGGCACATTTAATATGAAGCTATCAAAGTCAAAGCTTCCAAGCCCCATAGAGGACCCTAGCAATGATTCACAGGGTTACACATTTCTATAAATTTTGCAAAAGTAATATACCTAAACCACAATCATTTAAAACTTCTTTCTCTTTCCCCTCAACTTCTCCTCTATTATACTCTGCAGATAAAGTAGTTGTAAGCATCTGAGGGATCTAAGGGAGAATGAGTTGAAGATACATTAGGTTTGCATTTAGTGGCATATATTTATGTGGTTCACCATCAATTCCATGTATAGACAAATTGTTGTTAGCTGTCCAGTGTAGGAATGGCTTCCCAAAACCCTTCTACTACCCATTGCACCGAGACACCCAGCATTGTAGCATGGAAGTGAAGGGAAAGAACTTGTATCACCATATGACCATATCCTGGGGTGGCCAGCACTAGAATTACGGCCATTGGGAAGGAGAGACTAGGTACAAAACGTACAGAGCCAGAAGCTAGTCTGTGGAAAATTCCCCAATCATTAGACATGTAATCTTGTAATTAGAAGATTTGGTTCTTGCCTATAGAGTCAAAATCAAAGTTTTCTCCTGAAATGCAGCATAAGTGCACCATGAGTTCTTTCCTTTGGTGGATTAGATTATCAGACATGGAAATTACTAGACGTTTTTTGTTTACAGAGCACAGACCTGTAGCAGTTATTATTAAGAGCAAGTAGATCTGCAACAGTTCATGCGAGAAATAAACTTGATAGAGATGTTTTCAACTTTGACACCGATGGAGAGAATACACATAGCACTACCAATAACAAGCTGTGACTCCAGAGAAACATTTCTAAACTCTCAGTGAAAAAACAAACTTCAATCAACCACGTTGGAGGAAAAATAATCTTTCTGCACTTTTTATAGAAACAATTACAAGATTATTATCCTATAAGAGGCAATCAAAGAAAAAAGGCAACCAAAAAATGCAGGGGAAATAAGTATTAGAAAGGTGTGTTAGACAATCAACAAAATATTATATTTTTCCTGAGCTTTGTGATATTTGTGTTTGTTGGCTTTCAAACTCATGAGTTACTGTGATTTCTTCCCTCATTCTAAACAAATACAAAGATTTTTTTAGTCATACTTTTTATAATTTTTCTCAAAGCAGGCACACAAATTGCATGAGCTTTAAGCCTCACAAAACCTGGATCCATTTCTGGGGTTATGCATTCCTTGACAATTAAGCCTTGCTGATATATCATCATCAACTGACTTTAGTGCCCTGGTTATCTCTCAGACTGCCTTGTCTCTAACTGGAATTTGTAAAAATCATCCCACTGTGCCAAAGGGTGATGCTAAGGCCGCAGTGAACATGATGAATGGCCAGCACAAGGCACTCACTTACGTTGTGTCACTTGGGTATCCCACGGTTTGCAATTACATGCTTTTCTATCTCTACTACCCATCCTTGACTTAATCATCTATGCATCTTCTTCAGTGCAAAGCACTGTGCCTGCAGAGAATCTGTGCACCATAACTGTGGCAAGTAGAGAAGGAAGAGGTGGAGGATGAAGAAAAAAGGGAGCAGAGAAGCTGCGAGAGCAAAGAGGCAGACTTTTAAGAATGTGGGGAAAAACTGAAAATGTTTTAAGCTCTATTTTATAGATCTTGGGGCTAAACCACAAAGCATTTATGTTTTTACCATAACGTGTGTGTGTGTTTGTGTGTGTGTGTATGCTGGTGTGTGTGTACCTCAAATTCTTATCTTCATTCCTTCAACATTTATTCACTTTTTGACTCAAGACATTTCCTCTTCAATATATTATTTTTACTTGGTACTATTCTCACTAGCATGCTGCTTTTTAAAAGCAACTCGAATATTAACTATGCTATGTAAATGAAAATCGGTGAATTTAATCACAAAGAGTGTGGCCCTAGAGGAGCTACTAAGTCCTCCAATGTCCAATGGGAAAATTTGGAGAGTCCTATTATATTCAATCATTGTATACCAGTGCCCAGAATTTAATATAAGTTGAATTGAATCCCACACACAACTCTTTGTAGATTCTGTCTGTCGATAAGACATGCGTTCATAAAAACTGGCAAGCTAAAACTACAGGCTGCAGCCCATTTTCATTTTCATTTTCTTTTCAATGAAACACTGTGAATGTAGCGGCATCCCATAAATATTTATCAAACTCTATAAACCTTCCAAATGTGATGATAAATGAAAGTATCCTTCAACATGCATATAAAACACCTGCCGAAAAAACATTTTTAGGAGACTGAAATGAGACGCAAGCTATCCGAAGTCACAGAAGGCAATAAATTTATCCCACTACCTTCTGGAGAGCCACTAATACACGAAGCAAGCATTTGATTGTTTTTGTAACCTCTGCTTACTAGGCCTCTGAAATTTCATTCTTTGTTAACTGAAGAAGTAAATATAATTCAGCATCACTTGGCATTGAGGAAATCATGATGCTGGCATGAAGGGCCAGGTAAGCCATGGGAAACTTCTATTATTAAAATATAAAAGGAAGGGCTTCCCTGGTGGCGCAGTGGTTGAGAGTCCGCCTGCCAATGCAGGGGACACGGGTTCGTGCCCCGGTCCGGGAAGATGCCACATGCCGTGGAGCGGCTGGGCCCGTGAGCCATGGCCGCTGAGCCTGCGCGTCCAGAGCCTGTGCTCCACAACGGGAGAATCCACAACAGTGAGAGGCCCGCGTACCGCAAAAAAAAAAAAATATATATATATATATATATAAAACAAGACTGATTTCAGAGAAAAGACCACACAAGTTTCTAGGTTGTTGACTTGCCACGCTATTTGGATTTCGTCTTTATGCTGGTCACTAGTTTTATCATTTACTAGTTACCTAGGGACAACAGCAGCTCGAAGTTGATATACAAGGCAGGCATAATTACAGATTCGAACCAACAGTCTTCTATTAAAACCTAAACTGCCTTCAGCCAACAGTTAAGAAAAAAAGGTCAAGAAGGAGGCACGTGCTGAAAAGAGTAATAAAAACATGCTCTTCATTATTTTCCAGAAGCGTCTAATCCTCTCTCTGGCCTGATTTACATGACAACTACTACGTTCATCTGAATGTTATGGAGTGTTCAGGGCTCCTCCGGGAACATTATATTTCTCTCAAATAATTATGATCAAGAAGTCTAGAGCTAAGGTTAAAAATCCAGAGCCGAGAAAAGTTTCTGCTGTCACTTGATCATAACTTCATTCCTCTCCTTTACTTGCTCTGGTCCCAGGGGCAACTTTTGAGCCAAAATTCAGTGATTCTCTTTTGACCTAGACGGGTAGAGACAAAATATCACCTTGAAAAAAGAATGAGGATGGGCAACACCATTTAGTTTGGAATCATCATGAATTGCACCAAAGCCGCCGAGTAGCATCTGCCTTACACCTCAAATTGTCAAAAAGGAGTTGAACAGGAAAGTTTGGGGCGAAGAAACTGGAAAGATTACCAGTAAGATAGTAAGATAAAATATGATTTCAGTAAGAAACAGTAAGACAGTAAGATAAAATATGATTTCTGGTGCCTCTGAATATCAGAAAAGGGAAACTTATATTTTATGACATTATGCAAGAAACATGATCCTATGGATATTACCCACCTTTTAAAATATCTGGGTTGGGACATCCGATTTCTGCAAAGACAAAAGCTTCTCAAATTTCTAACAATACAAATTTTCCCGTTCTTGGTTTTCATCCACCCACTCTTGACTCTCTAATTATTACTCTGCAGATAAAAAAGAGTATTAGACTCAGCACTGGCAGCCAGTAAACATTCTTCAGTTGAACTAAATAAATAAAAGCTCTATGTATTTATTCTTTCCCTGGCCACCAGTTGAAGTGAATCCTTCTCCCTATAGAAGATCAAGTACAGCATCTCAACACTGGAGAGCTTGAAAGATCCTGGTCCCACTATAGAAGGCCCAGGTCTGATACCTGTAGCTCTCTGTGTCACCACTGCCTGTCCCAGTGCCTTCCACAAAGGTAGTGTCCAACTAATGTTAAGTTATGAAGACAATAGTGAGAGCTGTCACATGCTTTGTTAGGCTGTATTATTATTCAGTAATTATTATTATTAATTATCCAGTAATTATTCATTCCTCTTCCTCCCTCCCTCTGTAAGA
Source organism: Pseudorca crassidens (assembly GCF_039906515.1). NCBI lineage: Eukaryota > Metazoa > Chordata > Mammalia > Artiodactyla > Delphinidae > Pseudorca > Pseudorca crassidens. The sequence continues at coordinate 69,163,636 of NC_090304.1, read as the reverse complement.
GAAGTACTACTCTCTACCCCACATCAGTGTTGAACTTGGCCCCAAGACCTTCTTTGGCCAATGGACTGTGGGCCAGTCTTGAGCAGAGGCTTTAAGAGGCACCACAAACTTCCATCAGCCTCTTGCACTCCTGATCTGACTTTGAGAACACTACATCCCAGACAGTGAGTACTCCCTTCAGCCTGGGTCCTGAAGTAGGAAACACATGTAGAACAAATCGTAACTCAATCTACAGCCTGCAACAACTTCAACTGTCTTCCCAGACTTAAGAGCAAGAAGAAAAAAATCGCTGCTTTTATAAGCCACTGAAATTTTGTGATTGTTTGTTATACAGTAATAATACAGAAAAAAATCTGACTAATACGTATGCTTAGCAAGTTTATTATGGCACACTGCAGTGGAAAAGAGGGGAACTGACATGAGATTTGGAGTCCATTGCACTAGAGCATCCAGTTCTAACAACTTCCAGATGCCTGACCCTGTTTGGGCAAACCTCACTGAACCTCACCTGCTGGATTGCTATGACAACTAGAAAGTACCCACAAAGCACCTAGTGCTTAGCACACAATAGGTACTTGATAAATGGAAGCCATAATATAATTAGTAATAACGGATGGTAAAATATCTTCCTAATTACCCATGATTAATGTGCTAAACTGGAAATTGTTTATCTGGATTAAATACTTCTTTAACACCAGGTAAATAAAAGAGTGAAGTCATTGTTCAAGTTTGCAGTTTACAAAAGAATCTAATAGAAAATCACTGTTTAAAATGTACAGTGTGTTCTGTATAAACCTTCTAAAACTTCTGAGTAGTCAAGAATATGCATTCCTATTATGTCAAAGAATAAGAATGCGTTCTTTGTGAAGGAAAAAAAAGACTAAATTGCATCTTCCAGACTGGTCATTTAAATTGTCGTCAAATCCACTGTGGTTGGGGGCCCCTCAGTTAATCCATTTACTGTGAACATTATTAAACATTTATTAAATGCCCATGCATGGTAAAGAATTTCAAAGGTATGGTTTTGTTCACTGAGCTCCAAAAAGGTCAAGAACATAAAACTACTAAATGGATCAACTAATCCCAGCATAAGCTGTCTCACAAAACAGGAGCACTGCAATTACTGAAGCACAGAAATAGATTTTGATCCATTGGGAAGGCATTCAGAAAACTATCACCACTAATGAATAACAGAAAATTTATTTGGATTGGAAAACTTGACTAGAAAAGAAATTTATCTAAAATATGAGCTCAATTCCCTGCCTTGCCAAAGAATAAGGAACAGGATTTTACAGAAAAGATATAATCTGATAGACACACTCTAAGGAGTCCAGGTAAATTTAGGGTAGTGTTTCTGAACCACACACAGAAGGACCGCTTGGAGTGCTTGAATGAAGATCCCTCAGCTCCTACTCCAGTCCAACTGAATCAGAATCTTTGGGAATCAGTCCTGGGGATCTGCATTGCTGACAAACTCTCCAGCTGATTCATGTGCATGCATAAGTTTAGACCCATTAAACAAGGCAAGCCATGACAGAACCTTTGCCGGATGACTTAAGCTTCTTGAAAGACGAAAACCCCAACAACTTTAGGCCATTTTATTATACCCAAGGGGTCATATGAAACAACAGAGTCCAAACTTAAGACCCAGTAACAGCTGTAGGGCTAAACAACCACTCATTCTACCAGCAGCTCAAGCCATGATTTTTAGGGCTGGGAAGCAAAGAGCTGATTGATCATTCAACAGTAGCGCAAACCCAGTAGCGCCATGGTGATGGCTTCTCTTGTTGGACATACATTTGCCAAACTTCTCCCTAACCCTAGCATCCCCGTGGCACAAGTCCGGGCAATCATTCCTCATCAGCTTTTTGGGCTGGGATGTTAAAATCTGCAAGAAGTGAGACAGAAGGAAGATGGTTAAGAATATTACCATATGGAAATTATAATCTTCATAAAGATTTCAACATTAAGTTGAAACTTTGTTCCTCTAACCTAGAGAAAAAGATAGTTTTGCTTCCTAAAAGAGGGAAACAAAATGAAATAAAAAGGAGGAAAAGATTGGGATTGACATATATACACTAATATGTATAAAACAGATAACTAATAAGAACCTGCTGTATAAAAAAATAAAATAAAATTCGAAAAAGGAAGAAAAGAAATAGTCACTATGGTTTTAAAAATGAATAATTCTCTAGGAAAGTAAATCAGAAACATGGGTAATGAATCCGAAGAAAAGAGCACTGAGTTAGGACTGAGGAGAGCTGGTTCTAGATCTAAATCCTCTAATGGGTATGTGGGTTTGCACAACGCACTTAGCTATTTGTTACCCCAAGGGAGTTGATGTCATAAGAAAAGAGATTTTTAAGTCACAAAGCAATGTCAAAATGAAAATGGAATTATCATCACTCATGGCAAAACTTATTTTATACAATCCAGAATATAAGGGAATAATGCAAAGTAGGGAGTTGCAGAAACAGACTCATAGACATAGGAAACAAACTTATGGTTACCAAAGGGGAAAGGGAGTAGGGATAAATTAGGAGTTTGGGATTAACAGATACACACTATTATATATAAAATAGATAAACAACAAGGACCTACTGTATAGAACAGGGAACTATACTCAATATCTTCAAATAACCTATAATGCAAAAGGATCTGAAAAGGAATATGTATATATATACACACGTATATACATACACACACACATATATATATATATAACTGAATTGCTTTGCTGTACACCTGAAACTAATACAACACTGTAAATCAACTATACTTCAATAAAAATAATTTCTATTTATGTAAAGAATTATAAAAGCAGCTACATCATCAGATGACTATACACACATTTTCTGAAATAACACCCAAGATGAGAACAAAATAGCACGGTACAAACATGGAAAATCTAGGCCACTCTCACCAAATTGCACCTGCTCTTCTCTGCATTAAGCTACACCAAGATGAAACTCATGAAAACAACTCATTGTGGCTTGATGTAGTCATGAAGGTTGCAGTTGTTAATGATTCAGCCTGACACCTTCCTGTTGACCTACCTACCTACATCCACCTGAGTCCCAAAGGTAAGCTTCTCACACTGAAGAGCCACACAAACAATGGGACTGTGAGGAAGAAGGAAGGTGATTAATGGCTGGTGCCATCAGCCAACAAGCCCAGGATTGTAAGGACTTTGAAACCCGTTTAACACTTTATTGCCTTACAGATTTTAGATCAACACCAAATTCATGTGTATCTAGGATCATGCAAGGAAGCCCATACTTGTCTTTAGATGTGAGACAGCAGTGTATACTGCAGTTACTCAGAGCTACACTTGAAACCAGGTATCGTCTCTGAACATCAGTTCATGAGTTGATGAGTATTAGTTCTGGAGGGGCTGTTGGGAGAATTAAATAAGACCCGACTCTAAAACCCTTCATATGGTGTGTCGCCTATTGCAAGTACTCGATGAAGTCATTATTATTAATAGTAAAGTATTAGCATGGAATAGACATCCAGTAAAGGTTACTACTTTTTCTTTCTCATTTTGTACCTCAAAGGTAAAAATATATTCTAATCAAATGACAAGCTATATATAATAAGATAGAGTATATGGCTACATCAGAACCCAGTTTTCTTGACATTTACCTTCTCCTTCATTATGGCTATGGAGATCAATTTTACAATTTACACTAGCCAAAATGAGAAACCATTTATACAAAAAATTTACAACTTACAGTTTAAATTTTTGACAGTACACACAGTTTTGTAACTCCTATCCAATATTTAATACCTTCTCAAACCCTTTTTCTAGTATAATTAATGTACAACTAGCATTCCTATGATGACACCTTCCCACTATCTGTTTTCTTCATCATCACTACTGGGAACAAAACACCCTGTGAGTGTTGTAGAAAATGATTTACTGGATACAAATGTGCCCCCAAACTGTAAAGTGCTAATAGTACCATTCACACAGGAATAGAGAAGACACCGTCCCTGTCTTGAGATGTGTACAATCTAGAGAAGATTAGAAAAAGGCACTGTGTTGATCAAGGAACACACACACACACACACACACACACACACACACACACACACGCAGGTGTCTAAGCACCTGTACATTTAAAGGCAAATAATGACAATAATAAGAATAGAAATAAAATCTATACCTGTATCTATGACAGTGTATAAATAGGTAGGGGACAATGAAAATATTGGGACTATTTTGTCCCATATTTTAAAGTGTTTCTGTAAAAGGTAAATCCTTACAGATAAAATCTTAAATAAATAAATAAAATCTTAAATAAATAAAATCTTAAATAAATAAAAGGTACCACTATCTTTAAATAAATAAAAGCCACAACGTGCCTCCTCTAGTCTATCATGAAAACATTTGTAGAAGGTTGCCTCCATGCATTAATGGGGCCGATACAGTGCAAATGCCTGTCATTCAAGGGCCAGATGTGCCTGGGAAACACAAGAGACCAAGCAACTAATGCAATATCACTTTAGAAAAGCCTTACTATAAAGGGAAACACTGGTATATAAGATCCATTTGAAAATCCATTTCACACTTCTAATTTAAAGCCAATTCAAATGTAATTTACTTTATCAGGGCCCTTAATTTAGTGAAGGTCAGAAGTGCACTCAACAGAGGCGAAAATTATTTACACTTATTGAAAGATAACCTGGTGATGGCAACGCTGAACAAGAAAAACAAAAACCAGGGACTCCCACTGAAAACCACTGGCTATCACTGTATAAACAGGTTTTCTTACAAGTCAATGCATTCTACGGAAAAGCTTTTACTTGCATCACCTCTGCACCAAATGCAACCTCATTTGTCATTCCGTTTGAGTGCAAGAATAGCCATTCACTTTTCCAATGTTGACAATTCATGAGAAGAGAAACAATAATTCTGGCACAAAATATGAAACTTACCACTCTCGTCATCTATGTTGAACCTTCCAAGACCACTGCCATCCCTGATGGAGTACTGGATCTCTCCATCCCTCCCGGAGTCCTCATCGTGGGCAGTAACCTGCAGCACACTTGTTCCAATCCGTGAGTTTTCTTTTACAGATCCAACAACAGCAAAGTCTGGGAAATAGGGAGTATGGAGGTTTTCATTGACGTCCACCACTTCCACCTCAACAAAGGAAACGGATGACAGAGAGACAGGCCGCCCTTTGTCTTTGGCCCGAACGGTGAGGTTATAGAACTGTTGCTTTTCATAGTCGAGCTCTTTGCTCAGGCGGATGGTGCCACTTGCTTTATCTATTTCAAATCTCCCATTATAATCATTGACCAAAGAATAGCGCACTTGACCCCCCAGTCCCAGGTCTGGGTCATGGGTCTCCAGCCAAGCAATGACAGTGCCAATGGGGAGGTCTTCAAGAACCTTCACACTATAGCTACTGGGAATGAAAGCCGGGGAGCAGTCATTGACATCATCCAAGAAAACCTTCAGGGTGACAACCGAAAACAGCTGCTGGCCACTTTCTGCCTTGTCTCTGGCTTCTATTTTTAAAGAGTAGTTTGCTTTGGATTCCCGGTCCAACTGATCAGCTACATACACAATTCCAGTGGAGCTATTGACGGCAAACTGCTGTGTATCTGTCAAGACTGAGTAAGTCACTTCACCATTAGAACCCAAGTCTTTGTCTCTGGCTTCCACTTGAATAATCTCAGTGCCAATACTTGAACTTTCAAGAATGTTAACTGAGTAACTGTCTTGAAGAAAAATCGGGCTATTGTCATTAGCATCCTCCACATTGATGGTGAGCAACCGCCACGCAGACTTTTGTGGGTTACCTAAGTCATAGATAGTGATATTAAGGAGATAGAGGTCTCTGTGTTCTCGATCCATGGGCATAAGGACTTGAAGCTGCCCAGTCTCCATATCAATATTAAAACAACTGTCCGTATTCCCATCGGATATTGTAAATAGCACCTTTCCATTGAAGCCAGAGTCGGCATCATAGGCTTTAATCTTCAGGATATTAGCACCAACTGGCAGATTCTCCTTCACGGCCACATCAGAAGGAAATGACTTGTCAAAATGTGGCCCCTGCCTATTAATTGAATAAAAGTCAAGAAATCCATCTTCCAGATTCAGCTTCCCATTTGCTTTGGCCTTAATGAGCAGTTTCTCTGCCAGCTTCTGAGCCACGCGAGTTTCTCGGCAACTGAAGTTCTTTGAAGACACCTTCCCGTGCAGGACTGAAATGTTAACAGACATAGGATCCGCAAAATTCTCCCCATCGGTGGCTGTAATCCTAAGGGCAAAATTTCCATTTTTAATTCCAGGATTCATCAGTGACTTTTTAAGCTGCAATACACCAGAGTCTGGGTTTAAATAAAAGAAACCAAGTTCATTTCCAGAGATGATTTTGTACTTTACGAGTTCCAGTTCATCGATATCGATCGCTGAGACAGCTGTGATATGGCCCCCAACTGGAAAGTCAGAGGAAATAATTCCCTGGCAAGCCACTTTTTCAAAGAGAGGGCTGTTGTCATTGACATTTCCTATTCGAATAGTCACATTGACCTCACTTTCATGGCGGTATGGCGAACCCCAGTCAGAGGCTCTGACAATGAACCTGTATGTTTCTGGCGAGGATTCAAAATCCAATGCTTCAGTTGTGCTAATAACACCTGTAAACTGGTTAATGGCAAATGGCAACAAATTCAAGCTGGCAATACTATAGGTGATGTACCCATTTTCTCCTTTATCCTTATCGGAAGCTGAAACTGTCAAAATGCTTGTTCCCGCTGGAACACTTTCATTCACAAAAGCATCATACAGTGGCTGCTGAAATTCTGGGGTGTGATCATTCGCATCCTCTATGCTGATGGTGACTTGTGCTTTTAAATCTCCTTCTTTATTTGTCACCCCTAGTTTATAAACCTCCTTCTTAATGGTATTCAGTGGCTGTGCTGTGACGATCAGACCTGACCGAGGATTAATTCTGAAGTACTGTGCATCCTCTCCAGGGGATAATTTGTATTCCACATCTAGAGGTTCGGGACTTAATTTCACTATAGCAACCACGACACCAGGAGGGGAAAATTCACTAATGCTCACATCGTACGTTTCTTTTTCAAACCTAACTGGGACAGTGTCTCTTTTGGGGTTGGCAATGTGGACTATCTTTACTGCTGAAAATTTCTGAGGTGACCCCTTGTCTTTGGCTTGAAGAGTGAGATTGTAGCCATAGGGAAAGCTCTCCCAGTCAACCTGCTTCTTCTCCTTAATCCTGTACTCATTCATCCACTTTCCTTCCTTAGCCAGGAAGAACTGATCTAAAGGATCCCCAGCCACGATGGAAACAGACTCAATCTCTCCATTGGCTCCTTCATCTAGGTCATCCACGGTCACCAGCGCATATATGGGCTCTTTGTCCAGTGCGGAAGGAACATGAGTGACCACGTGGAGAGTTGGAGCGTGCTCATTTATTCGTTCAACGTGAACGTAAAGCTTTGCAGTACTGCTCACTCCATTGTTTCCATAGAGCTTCATCCCCCGGTCCACAGCCAAAATTTCCAGATCATACCTATTCTTTTCATCATAATTTAATCGTCCACTTAAAGAGATGACACCACTCGTGGGGTGAACTGAAAAGAGATCAACTTTGTTCTTAAAGTAGTAGTAGAATTCTCCATTGGAACCGATATCTGCATCTGTTGCTGTCACCTGGGCAACACTAGTCCTTAAAGGTGTGCTTTCTGCGATTGTAACAGAGTAGGTTGTGGGTGAAAATAAGGGTCTCAGATCATTCATATCTAAAACCTGTATGCTCACTTTAGTCCATGCTTCCAAATCTTCTCCTCGAACAGAACCTTTTACTATCAATAAATAATTGTCCTGAATTTCCCTATTCAATATGGCAGAATTGCCACCTTTAGTTCTTATTCTGAGAAAACAGAAATCTGCAATGATGACTTCCTCTGCTTTGAAAAAGCCTTCTTCATCTCCAGACACTATTCTGTATTTGATATCCCAGGACAGATCTATTAAGGTGATGCCCATTCTACTCTGGCTGTTGATGTAGGTCCTTGCTGCTGAGTTCTCATACACGGTAGCATTATAAATGGAATGTGTGAAGTGGAAACCAAGGGGCCCGGTCCCCGGCAGCCCCTGAGAGACAGTGGCCAAAAGCTTGAGAAGCAGGAGGATGAGGCAAGAGGGAGGCCGTGTACCTACACAGTATCCCATAGTTATATCCATCACATCATACTTCCATCCTGGAGGGGGAAAAAGAAAGAGAGAAAAGATACATTAACCTAGAGGAACATGGGAGAAGGAACAGGAAATAACTGTTATGAAAGAGTGCTTTTTAAAAACTTTATTATAAAATCTTTTTACTAAAACATCAATATGAGAAAAAAAATTAGAATCCTTACCACTACTAGATGGAATACCACAAGGAATTCAAAACCACTAGGATTTAAATTTACCTTATTTGATTTTTTTTAAATGACACTTTTACACTGCTGACAGCATTGTTTATTGGTAGAAGATTTCTTGCATTCTGAAGGTCAATTTAGAAATATGTTCTGGAAGCCTTAAAAAGTGCATTTACCTCTGACATAAAATTACCTTCTAGGCAATTATCCTATGGAAATAATTAGACAATTGTACATTTAGAGCACAGTTTAAAATACAAAAGATTGAAATGATATTAACTGCTTATCAATAGAGAAGCAATTAATTTGTGGCACATTTCATAAAACAAAATACTATGAAGCCATTAAAAATAATGATAAAAAATAAATAATGATAAAAAGATGTATATTTTCTGATGAAGTAAGATGTAATGCTAAATTTAAAAAAATCATAAAACAGAATGTATATATGATATCATTCTATTATTATTTAAACATTTATATATACAAGTGCATTTTTACATTTAAAATGAATTAACTGTGTTGTGGGTTTGGGGGCACCTTTGCATTTTCTAATATTTCTTCAGTTAACATTGTTCATCTATGGTTGTGTAATTACTTTTATATCTATGATCTTTAAAGAAATGTTTTCAAGGTATCACCATCTTCTGTTGTGTTGACTTTTAAACTGATCAAGATTAAGGCATAATCTACTACCATGAGGATGAACCAAACAGCATGTAACAAACAAAGCAGGAAGGACCATCCCTAAGGAGTTGCATGAGCTAAGCGATATTCACAAGTGGACTGTGCCACTAAGGACAAGGGAGGTAAGAAAGATTTTGTGCAAGAAAAATTTAAAGAATGACAAGAGATTTATTTTCTTAAGAGTAGCTGAAGGAATTACTTCCAATTATTTTTATCAGCCACTATTAAATTTCCAAGTCACCACAGCTCTGACTATGTAGATTATCAAAACATTTTCCCATATTAACTCTAAAATCTGTCAAGTGCTTTAAAAATAGAGAGGGGAAATGCTATTTAACAGGGAAGAGCTAAGCCTATTTATACCATGATGGCTTTTAGAACAACCAAATGTATTAGTTCTTCCACCAAGACATATTCACCGGACCCTCCCATTTCCTCTCTCCATCTCTTCTATAGGAAACAATGGGAGAGAAGAGGAGATAGGAAATGAATCCTTTAGCCGGCACACTGTGACTTAGCCCTTTTGTTACATTTAATCCTCACAACACCCTAAGTACGATTTCACCCAACTCCATGTTAGAAAACTGAAAGAAAAGTTAACCCACTTGGTTGAAACACTGGCCCAACCAATGTCTCCCAGCTGGTAAGTAGCAGAGCAGGATCTCGAACCCTGGTCTTTCTTGCTCTAAAAGCCATGCTTTTTCCTATCACACCACCATTCTTCCTAAATTATCTATAAGCAAGAATGAAATAGTCAAGGTTCCCTAGAAGCACATATGACATAATTTCATTCTGTTGAACTAGTCAGTATTTATCATTGATGGAAAAGCATAAAACCCACACGTCCTCTCTATTTGATGATCTCCATTCTGGATTTAAACTAATTGCAATCACTGGCTGCAAGCTAAAATACCCCCTATGGAAGTTTAGCATCTACAAAGATATCTTTGTAGTTTATAAAAATATCCAAGGTTGGCAAGACACATGCTATTATACCCTTTTTTGGATGAGAACATCAAACCTCATTTTCCTAGTAGCACACTCTCTCCACACCCCATACACTTTCTCATTTTTTTCCCCCCAACTCTGCCTTACAGGAGACTCTCATAAGTGAAATTCTGGGCCTGCATTTGCTTGGTTCCAACTGAGGAGGAAATATGCCTTGCTGCTGTCACCCGGTAAAGTACCAAGGAAACACTGAGTAGGTGGGTAGAAAGAGTACAGTTTACTATACGGATTTTGTAAGCAGAATAGACAATAAAAATGAAAAGCAGAAAGATGGGATGACTTTTTATAAAAGAAGTTAATTTCATATGCAGTTCCTCCGGCTGGCTGTCCTTTGGAAATGCCCCATGTGCTAAGTTCTGTGCAAAGCAACAGCTTGGATGCAGAAGGTTCAGGAGAGTGAATCCCAGGGGACCAGTGCGACTGGAGGTGCCTCTCCGTGGAGGACACTCAGCTGAAAGATGGGAGTGACACAGCCCTCTGTAGAGACCACAGATAGAAACCAGCAGAAGCTTTGATAAGAACCCGTATGACTCATGAAATTCTTTTATTTCATCATCTGAGAATGCTCCAAAGCAGAAGAGGTATTTTAAGGTTCACTATGAACACAGTGGAAGGAGACAAGGTTTTTATAAGGGGATGACCGAAGGCATGTGCACTCTCTTAAGGTAGCAAACAGGTTACTCCCACATCTCCAGGGAAATACAAAGCAAGTTTCTGCCTCGTTTCCCACTCACTAGTCTACACCCAGGGCACTCCTGGGGTTTCACCAATACTTAGCCCAAGGAGTCTGGACTCTTTGATCACCAGAGAAGAAAACCATTCCAATGGTAAATTCAGTTCAATTGAAGTGTTCTTAGTCTGTCTCCCATCCCCACCCTAAGTCCAGATTGAAGGAAACCTGATGGGATGAGCCGAACTTGGGCACCACTCTCTTCCCAGCATGCAGTCCGGCATGTACCACCAACCACGTATCACGTAGGAGGCATACAATACTGGTTTGCTGAACAGAATATTAAGGTACAGAAGTAAACAGAGGCCCAGAAGCCTTTAACATGCTCAGTTTCCAAATCCCCAAAATAAGCACGTCTTACTTCAGGAAACAGAATCAAGAAATTATACTGATTCAAAGGAGCCTTAAAGAACATCTGTTTCAATCTCTTGAGTTTACAGATGAGGAAACTGAGGCCCATAAAGAGGACGAGATTCCCTAACATGAGGTCTCAGATCTCCCCGGTTCGAGCTGATACCAAATGGAAATGTGTGTCAATTGCATCAGTTTTCCTTTGAGTTATATTACAATTTTAGCGCTGTGGTTTATCAACATTTTGCAGCCATCTTTGTTTTCTGACATCTTATTAGTCTCCCTGGTGTTACTGCCTCCTCTAAGTAGTTAACTGTTTATAAGTAAACGTTGAAGTGCCCTGGGGGAGAGTTACTTTTACAAACCCTTCTGGTGAATCCTTCAAAACACAGAATGCTGTCATAATATGAAAAACATCATTCATGTTAACTATTTGAAAATCAGTACTTTTGCATACTGAGTTTTTCTTTCAGCAAGATACACTGCTGGAATACTTTTCTTATAAAGCAGAACCAATGGTCTTAAATGCAAATGAAAAGACTTCAAACCACGCTGAAATGGAACTGTATTATTGTGCTCTGAAATTTGGATTTAACTCCAAAAACTTGAGCAGGATTGAGCTTGTTGGCTTCAGTTGTTAAAACCAAAAAATATCTCATGAAGTTTTGGTATCTTTATTTTTGAAAAAAAAAAAAGTCTTATATGGCACAAATTATTTCAAAACCTTGAAGTTTTCTCCATCAATTTAGAAAATAAACAAGTGCTAGAAGTGAGAACTTCTTTAAAATTCTGCAAAGTAAGTACTAGAATTAGTTTTTGGCTTCCTTTTTTTAGTATGCCAAGATGACTGTTAAGATGTTTTCTTAAAAAAAGAGTCCTGCTTTCTCCACATTGAAGCCAAGCTATCTGTGAAGCCAATATGATAGTGATGGTGTTTGAGAAGCTCTGCACATTGATTTATTTTACTGCTTCTGGATTATTTTAAAGAAAGCACTTAGTTCCCAACCTCAGAGCCTATTTTCTACGACTTAGTAACATAATCAATAATTTTTGATATAATCTCCAAAGAGATCATCAACTCATCAATCTTCGAGACATTTATTTTCCAGAAGCAGTCCAGCATGCCTCACCATCCAGCCCTGTCCACTCAGGTAGAGGGAATCTTAGCCTGGGATGTAAAAGGGCATGCGGATTTTCTTTCCAGGGATGAAAAAATACCACAGACCTCAGGGCAATGAACAGCTCTTACAAAGGCCACCTGTCTGGGAGTGCCTTGACTCAGTGGAGTCCTGGAGTGCCTCTACTTGCTTAGGTAACCTGAGGAAGCTGTATTTTGCCATCAGTTAGCTGGCCTCTTTAAACAGTTGGGATATCTGAACAGTAGAAACAGCATCTTAGAAAAGCATTCTATTTTTTACTCCATCTCTTCGTATCTTACAGATTTTCAAAGGGTTTTGTAAGCCAGAGATGATGCTTGGGGAATGTGCTATGACAGCCTGTGAAACAAAGAACAAAGTCAGTCTCTGAAGGGCCACCCCTTTACAGGCATCCTTGACGAAGATGCCTTATGTTCAAACTGCAAAGGGAAGGTCAGTCACGGCTCAGGTGTGCTGCGACTGTGTCTGAAACCTACACAAACGCTCTGTGTACACTGGTTCTAGAACACACACTCTGGTGCATGACTGCCTGGTTTGAATCCCAGCACTGCTCTTCATTATTTTTTTTTTTAACAAATTTATTTATTTATTTATTTATTTATTTATTTATGGCTGTGTTGGGTCTTCGTTGCTACACACGGGCTTTCTCTAGTTGCAGAGATTGGGGGCTACTCTTCACTACAGTGCGCAAGCTTCTCATTGTGGTGGCTTCTCTTGTTGTGGAGCATGGGCTTTAGGCACGCAGGCTTCAGTAGTTGTGGCTCGCAGGCTCAGTAGTTGTAGCTCATGGGCTCTAGAGCGCAGGCTCAGTAGTTGTGGCACACGGGCTTAGTTGCTCCGCCGTATGTGGGATCTTCCCAGACCAGGGCTCGAACCCGTGTCCCCTGCATTGACAGGTGGATTCTTAACCACTGCGCCACCAGGGACATCCCTAGCACTGCTCTTTAGTAGCTGTGTGACCTTGGGTAAGCTATTTAACCTGTCTGTGCCTCAGTTTCTTCAACTACACAATGAGAATGATACTGCCTACCAAATCGGATTTGAGTTAATAAATATAAAGCACTTAAAATAGTCCATGGCACGTTTTAAGTATACAACTGCTGGCTATTAATATCATTAACTAAGGCAGTTTTTAGAGAGGGCAAAATCTGTGAGTCACAAGAGAGGGATAATGGAGGAAATTTACAACCTTCAGTGACATTTTTTTTTTCCAACAAGAGAAGCCACATTGAAGGGAAAGGAAAGGATGTCTTCTTTACTAAAAGTAAAGGATCACTCCATGAGACCCAAAGGTCAGAGATATCTGACTTGAATAGAGGTTTGCCACTTACTGGCTGGGTGACTTTGGGGTAACACTTAAAGCTTTTTTTTTTTTGCGGTACACAAGCCTCTCACTGTTATGGCCTCTCCCGTTGCGGAGCACAGGCTCCGGACGCGCAGGTTCAGCAGCCATGGCTCACGGGCCCAGCTGCTCCGCGGCATGTGGGATCTTCCCGGACCGGGACGCGAACCCGTGTCCCCTGCATCGGCAGGCGGACTCTCAACCACTGTGCCACCAGGGAAGCCCCACTTAAAGCTTTTTAAGTCTCAGTTTCCTTATCTTGAAAACAGGGATTATACCAGTTCCCACTCTCATGAAACAGGCTGACAACTATGTCTGGCACACAGTAAATGTGTCACAAATATGTACTGGCACTATAATTATTAAGGTGTTCAGAAGAAGGGATACGAAGTAGAAAATAACTGAAAACTGGGCTGAGGATAAGGGGTCAAGAGGAAGACAATCCATGGGGTAGTCCATCCCTAATAGGAAAGACACCTTTCCACAGACCCAGGCTCCTGCCATGGGTTGGGGTCAGAGCCAGGGAGGGGTCTTTTGCATGGCAACACAGGCTAAGGGTTCTTGCCGAGGCTCTGTAACTCATTCCCAACTCCTGAGTGTACACTTTCAAACTTAGGAAACTATAGCTGCATTAGGGACCTAGTCCTCAGATTTGGCCTTTAATTCCTGACAAGTTCTAGCAGGATTCCTCCTTGCAATGATGAGCCCCAGCACAGCCAGATACTGCTAAGCCCTATCTTCTAGAGCAGCATATTTCAGTATGGCTTAAATTACCATCCTCATGGCACTACTTTATGTTCTGGGTCCTTGCTCCTGAAATCAGTTATAGACTGGCTGTATGACCCACTTGGGAATAAAGTTTTACTCTCTGGCTGATGGTAATGCCTGCCTGAAAAGTAGAAAAAATGTTTACTGTGTAGTTTTCTTAATACAAATCATTGTAGCTAGAGAGTGTACAGGATAATATACTAAGCATTTGCGTCACAAATAATTCATGTCATGCCATTACTCAGATGACATTATGATATACTAAACCAGAGGCATGGAAACCCAATGAGTTTTACAGACACAAGGATCATAAAATTGTCTCATCCAACAACCCAGTTTTAGAGTTGAGGAAACACACCGAGAGAGGTTATGTAATTTGGACAGGGTCACACAGCTCGCCAGTAAAAAAGCTAAAATTAGACCTCAGATCTCTACTGTGAATCTGTCTCGTTGCTATTGCTTCCTTTATAATACAGGTCTCTACCTGTTCATGCCTATAATTATTTTCCGTCTTCTTAGATTTAGCTAAAATGCCTCATACTTTATGAAGCAATCCTGGAGATACCCACCTGCATCCAAAAGTGAGCTCCACATCTAAAGCTGAGATTCTTAAACTTCAGCAAATGTCGGAAACATGGTAGGACTTGCTAAAGCTCACACTGCACGGCTCCACCATAGAGATTCTGGATCCGTTGGTCTGGGGTAGGGGCTGAGAATTTCTTTTCTGACAAGTTCGCAGGAGATGCTGGTCTTGGGACGACCAGTACTCTGAGAACAACTGCCCTAAACTGTCTGTAGCTTATCTATATGCACCTCCTGATAGCACTGCCTTCCTTGTATCAAAGTTACTTATGTGTGTTTGTAAATTACATACTGGACAGTAAGCTCCCTTGTTTCTTCTTCTTTTACAGTATCTAACTTGAAAAGGCAAAACTTCAGTCAATTTTTGTCGAGTGAGACTTGTCTAGCCAGTGTACACTGTCTAGACAGTGTACTTCACAACATGCTCCAGGGAGAGGATGAAAATGAGCATTGGACAAATCAGGAATTATAGTCATTAAACCTAGACACCTTGGAGAAATAGTACACCATTTCCCAAACTGTGTCCTATGACACATCATTCTATGATATGAAAATAGGTGTGCAACTAAAAAACGTTTTAGGAAATGCTGGTTGAACAAAGCTAAACGGATTTCTTAATTTAGAACTTCTTGGAGCCTTTACTATGCTCCAAAATAAACATTCCCCATCTCCCTTCCTTAGTCACCTCTAATAATTTGCCCTGCTTTGTTAACTCCCTAGGAAAGGACAATCTGTATTTATTGTCTACTTACACTAGGAAAAGTAAAGTTCCTTGGTACTTGGTCAGGATTCAGAAATTCTCATTGCATGCACAGACATACTATGTAAATTTTGATCCCAAGGGATAGTATATGCACTACTTCTAAAATGTATTTGATCATGAATTTCCTCCCCATTCCTACCCCCTCCCCATACCACCACCAGCAGGAGAAGAAACAATACTTTGTTGGGGAAACACTGATTGAGTCCAAGCTAGATATTGTGGCTCAGACAGGTCAAACAGCTGCCTGGAAAGCTTTGGAGGTGAGGGCTAATCCCAAGATTCTTGAGACTGGTTCATTATTCTTCACCATATCACAGGGTATGTTTTCCCATTTCAACTAAGCTGAGACTTATCCCTGAAGAAACTGCTTCAATAGTTGTCATATAAACACATCTCCATGCTCCAACTGAAGAAAAAGCTGAATGCTCTATAGTGTGCTGTATATTCTCTTTTCTCATTAAAAAAAAAGGCAAATAGAGAATTTTCGCAGTCCTATGAGCTACAAAGACTGGTATGAGGGGAAGAACCTTATTAAAGTTAAATAATCATCCTTATATTTTCATAGTTTTTATTATCTGTTTTTACTTAGTCAATGATCAAAAGCAGTTTGCCAAATCAAAAATATTCTGAGATGCAAAACCTAAAACCAAGTTCATATTTCACACCTCTCTGGAAAATGGTGCTTGTCTACTTGAGCCCCAAGCCTAAGCAGGGTTTTACAAGCAAAAGAGTATTTCATTGACAAGGATAAGATATCAACTTCTGTCATTCTGAACAAGGACCAAATCCCAAACCAAAGCCTCCAGTTGGCTCTGCCAACCAACCAAGCAGAATGTTACCCAAACCCAATCTTTTTCATTATAATAATACTGTAAATTCTCATTTTTTCCAGTTGTGCACATCCTTCTATTGTCCAAGAGTGGTCTCTCAGGAGAAAAGTCAGTCAGCATGAAGCAAGTGTAATTCAAGTTGGTCCTGAGAAAAATGGAAGATTCAGGCCACACAGCGGCAGTGTTATGAACACCCTCCTTTATTTTCTCCCCAGGTGCTAGAAATATTTCCATACAACAGTGGTTAACGTCAAGTATCATTTCATCAGTAAATGCTTCAAATTCAGGGGTAATTCAACCAGGGGCTATAAGAAGGAAGATTAGCATGTTGTTCAAGCCTTTTAAAAATCACTTTTCCCTCTGGAGAAAGAAATTCATCATGGGGTAAGAGAAAAAAAAATGTATGGAGTGGATATAATTTGCTTCTACGCTTGGCTGTCTGGGAAAACGTTCCAGAAAAATGCATGATTTCAATTTTTCTCTGGTGGGCCTCGCTGACAGAAACCAAAGAGTAAATACATTAGTGTTCACTTATGCTCAAGATTTTTTTTAAATGAAGAAAAAAAAAGCAAAAAAGAGCCTTTTCCAAGTAATAGCATTTACTCTTGCATAACTGCCTGAAAGAAAAAAGAACCCAAATAGTTTCAGATGGAACAATTGTTTTTAACAGTGTTCATTCCAATAGTTAGGGGGCAAAATGCAGTTGAAGGGAAATGTGTTCTCTGAGCCCTTAGCTTAGTACGTTCTGACACAACCCATATTTACTGCTGTGTTAAGTCCCTGTGGTCTGTCCTATTTCCAAAAGTTAACATCCTTTCAGCCATCCCAATTGCTGTACCCCTTTAAAAGTGGGTCTCCTTCAAGGAAAAGAGTATTCTGCATAGTAAAATCAGGCATCAGGAAAGCAGAATATGGGGGAGCATCCCTCAGTACCTCCCTTCCCCACTGTGATAAGTGATGGTAATGTTAGGAAGTGCATCCTTGGGAGAGCTGAGGAAGGGTGAGGTTCACAGAGCTCTGGGACCAAAACAAGGTAACGGGTATCAGGTTTCCCTCATCCCAAAGAACCTAATCACCAAAGGAAGATGTGAAAATGATAAAACACCCTAAAGACTACTGGAGGACTTCTGGGAGAATTCATTCAACTCCAAAGTTTTCCAAAATTACACATGGGATCTGGTCTTATTCTGGACAAAGCAGGTCACAAGTTCTAGAAGGCAGTTCTGGAAAGGCCTAGGTGTTTGGCTAAATGCCCCCCCCAAATGTAAGAAGGCAGCAGCACTGGTCCCTAAATATTATGCACAGTACAGCATTGCTAAATGAATCTAAAAAGAAAAGAGATACACACTCAACTCTCTACAATGGCGTGATACTATATGTGTCACCTCATGAAGGCTGGGGAACGGGCAGATGAAGATGGGAAAAAGAATACGTGGGCAAGAAATGAAGAAACAATACATCCGGGAATGGGTGAGACTCTTAAAAAATGTATTCTAGGCAGCAATCCCAATACACTCAAAAAGGAGAAGAGATGAAAAAACAGGTTAACTTATGGAAGATGAACACACTATGGTGAGAGGTAAAGAATACAGGAGAAGGCAAAGAAGATGATTTGGGAATAAGCAACGAAAAAAACTGGCCAAGATTTAAAACAGCTCACATGTAGGTCAAAAAAATGCAGTCTCGAAGTTTGCTGACAATCCAGAAATCTTGTCAGTCACGTCTCCTCACATTGACATCACTGACAACTGTGCCTTAGCAAACAGGGCACAAATGCAGATTGGCTTCCTTCAGCTCTCCCATACTCTCCATTAAGGTTATTTGTTACTGATTCATGGGTTTATACTGACACTGCTTGGATTAGTACCCAGTGCTAATGAGACCAAGGTCACAGGTTCAATCCCCACTACCCAGAGTCTTCCTAATAACAGGTCATGAAGGACAGCTGAGCATCAACTTCCCTCCATCTCAACTGAGAAGGCCAAGGATGCAGAATCATGTGTCAGTGGGGTCTTCACGTTCACTAAAGAAAACATATTTCCTGAGAGGGATGAGATATTTGTAACATTTCTGTAGATCCACATGGAAGGAGTTGTCAAAGAACCTCGGAGCACCTAGATAGTAATTTTCAGCATAACCAACCTTAGCCTAACATATTAGGTCCGGGGCAGGGTTACTATCCTTGTAAAAGCACTTGTAAAAGGACTATGTGTGAGCACCCAGTGCCTCAGAGCTGGCTTGACAAGAACTGTGCCCCCTCGAATGGAGCCAAAAGGCCAAGGGTAGGTCCTATCTTTGGAGAATAGCTACTAAGCACACACGGACAAGGCTGGTCAGTGGAGTCACCCTGAGAGATGCTAAACTGCTACTTTCTGCATCTCTGTCAATACTGCTGCACATTACAATTTGGGAAGAATTAGGACCCAAAGTGGTGGGCGTGGCTAATGAAATGGTTTCCTGGGACATCCCCTCACCCCGCTTCTTGGGACCCTCGTATCATTTTGGAACCTGAGAGCCAGAAGTGGAAAACCAGTCAAATGTAGTAGGTTCAAAAAGACAGTGAAAAGAAAAAAAAAAAAGAAAGAAAGAAAGTGAATGTTATAAGAATGCAGCAAGTTCAAATCCAGGACTTTGGAGCTGCAGATTAAAGTTCACTCACGGCTGACGAGAATGAGGGTGCCACTGAGGGCACATTTCCTGTGCTTTCAGGATAATAAAGACCAAAACTGTTAAAAATGCCTGAGAAGGTTCTGCTGAATGTGGCCCTCGCTTCTTTTCTGGACTCATCTCTAACCACTCTGCACTTAGCCACACTGGCCTTTTTCTTGTTCCTGGCAGATCACCTCCTACCCCACGCACTTTGTACATGCTGTTGCCCCTGAGTTTAACTCTTCCCAGCCCCATCTCCATCAGGAAACACGTTCCCAGTCACCACAGCTTCTGTATCCCTCCAGGCACATTTCTCCGATCACCAAGACTAACTGTGGCTTCTTGTTATTGGTCCTCAGAGCACCCAGAACATTTCTTTCATCACAGTTATTACCATTTTAATTATATTTTAATAAGACCATTTGGAGGGCTTCCGGGAAGATGGCGGAAGAGTAAGACGCGGAGATCACCTTCCTCGCCACAGATACGCCAGAAATACATCTACACGTGGAACAACTCCTACAGAACACCTACTGAACGCTGGCAGAAGACCTCAGACCTCCCAAAAGGCAAGAAACCCCCCACGTACCTGGGTAGGGCAAAAGAAAAAAATAAACAGAGACAAAAGGATAGGGACGGGACCTGCACCTGTGGGAGGGAGCTGTGAAGGAAGAAACGTTTCCACACACTAGGAAGCCCCTTCGCGGGCGGAGACTGCGGGGGTCGGAGGGGGAAAGCTACGGAACCGCGGAGGAGAGCACAGCAACAGGGGTGTGGGAGGAAAGCAAAGAGATTCCCGCACAGAGGATCGGTGCCGACCGGCACTCACCAGCCCTAGAGGCGTGTCTGCTCACCCGCCGGGGCGGGCGGCGCTGGGAGCTGAGGCTCGGGCTTCGGTCGGAGGGCAGGGAGAGGACTGGGGTTGGCGGCGTGAACACAGGCTGCAGGGGGTTAGTGCACCGCGGCTGGCCAGGAGGGAGTCCGGGGAAAAGTCTGGACCTGCCGAAGAGGCAAGAGACTTTTTCTTCCCTCTTTGTTTCCTGGTGCGCGAGGAGAGGGGATTAAGAGCGCTGCTTAAAGGAGCTCCAGAGACGGGCGCGAGCTGCGGCTAAAAGCGCGGGCCCCAGAGACGGGCATGAGACGCTAAGGCCGCTGCTGCCGCCACCAAGAAGCCTGTGTGCGAGCACAGGTCACTCTCCACACCCCGCTTCCCAGGGAGCCTGTGCAGCCCGTCACTGCCAGGGTCCCGGGATCCAGGGACAACTCACCCGGGACAACGCACGGCGCGCCTCAGGCTGGTGCAACATCACGCCGGCCTCTGCCGCCGCAGGCCCGCCCCGCACTGCGTGCCCCTCCCTTCCCGCAGCCTGAGTGAGCCAGAGCCCACGAATCAGCGGCTCCTTTAACTCCGTCCTGTCTGAGTGAAGAACAGACGCCCTCCGGCGACCTACATGCAGAGGCGGGGCCAAATCCAAAGCTGAGGCCCTGGGAGCTGTGAGAACAAAGAAGAGAAAGGGAAATCTCTCCCAGCAGCCTCAGAAACAGCAGATTAAAGCTCCACAATCAACTTCATGTACCTGCATCTGTGGAATACATGAATAGACAACGAATCATCCCAAATTGAGGAGGTGGACTTTGAGAGCAAGATTTATGGTTTTTTCCCCTTTTCCTCTTTTTGTGAGTGTGTATGTGTATGCTTCTGTGTGAGATTTTGTCTGTATAGCTTTGCTTCAACCATTTGTCCTAGGGTTCTATCCGTCCATTTTTTGTTTTTGTTTTAATTTTTTTCTTAATAATTATTTTTTATTTTAATAACTTTATTATATTTTATTTTATTTTACTTTACCTTCTTTCTTTTTTCCTTCCTTCCCTCCTTCCTTCCTCCCTCCCTCCTTTCTTTCTTTATTTCTACTTCTACTAATTCTTTCTTTCTACTTTTTCTCCCTTTTATTCTGAGCCATGTGGATGAAAGGCTCTTGGTGCTGCAGCCAGGAGTCAGTGCTGCTCCTCTGAAGTGGGAGAGCCAACGTCAGGACACTGGTCCACAAGAGACCTCCCAGCTCCACATAATATCAAACGGCGAAAATCTCCCAGAGATCTCCATCTCAACACCAGCACCCAGCTTCACTCAATGACCAGCAAGCTACAGTGCTGGGCATCCTATGCGAAACAACTAGCAAGACAGGAACACAACCCCACCCATTAGCAGAGAGGCTGCCTAAAATCATAATAAGGCCACAGACACCCCAAAACACACCACCAGACGTGGACCTGCCCACCAGAAAGACAAGATCCAGCCTCATCCACCAGAACACAGGCACTAGTCCCCTCCACCAGGAAGCCTACACAACCCACTGAACCAACCTTAGCCACTGGGGACAGACACCAAAAACAACGGGAACTACGAAACTGCAGGCTGCAAAAAGGAGACCCCAAACACAGTAAGATAAGCAAAATGAGAAGACAGAAAAACACACAGCAGATGAAGGAGCAAGATAAAAACCCACCAGACGTAACAAATGAAGAGGAAATAGGCAGTCTACCTGAAAAAGAATTCAGAATAATGATAGTAAAGATGATCCAAAGTCTTGGAAATAGCATAGACAAAATGCAAGAAACATTTAACAAGGACCTAGAAGAACTAAAGATGAAACAAACAACGATGCATAACACAATAAATGAAATTAAAAATACTCTAGATGAGATCAATAGCAGAATAACTGAGGCAGGAGAATGGATAAGTGACCTGGAAGATAAAATAGTGGAAATAACTACTGCAGAGCAGAATAAAGAAAAAAGAATGAAAAGAACTGAGGACAGTCTCAGAGACCTCTGGGACAACATTAAATGCACCAACATTCGATTTATAGGGGTTCCAGAAGAAGAAAAGAAAAAGAAAGGGACTCAGAAAATATTTGAACGGATTATAGTTGAAAACATCCCTAATGTGGGAAAGGAAACAGTTAATCAAGTCCAGGAAGCACAGAGAGTCCCATACAGGATAAACCCAAGGAGAAATGTGCCAAGACATATATTAATCAAACTGTCAAAAATTAAATACAAAGAAAACATATTAAAAGCAGCAAGGGAAAAACAACAAATAACACACAAGGGAATCCCCATAAGGCTAACAGCTGATCTTTCAGCAGAAACTCTGCAAGGCAGAGGGGACTGGCAGGACATATTTAAAGTGATGAAGGAGAAAAACCTGCAACCAAGAGTACTCTACCCAGCAAGGATCTCATTCAGATTTGATGGAGAAATTAAAACCTTTACAGACAAGCAAAAGCTGAGAGAGTTCAGCACCACCAAAACAGCTTTACAACAACTGCTAAAGGAACTTCTCTAGGCAAGAAACACAAGAGAAGGAAAAGACCTACAATAACAAACCCAAAACAGTAAAGAAAATGGGAATAGGAACAAACATATCGATAATTACCTTAAATGTAAATGCACTAAATGCTCCCACCAAAAGGCAAAGATTGGCTGAATGGATACAAAAACAAGACCCATATATTTGCTGTCTATAAGAGACCCACCTCAGACCTAGAGAGACACACAGACTGAAAGTAAGGGGATAGAAAAAGATATTTCATGCAAATGGAAACCAAAAGAAAGCTGGAGTAGCAATTCTCATATCAGACAAAATAGACTTTAACATCATAAAATAATAAAATATTAGAAGAGACAAAGAAGGACACTACCTAATGATCAAGAGATCGATCCAAGAAGAAGATATAACAATTGTAAATATTTATGCACCCAACATAGGAGCACCTCAATACATAAGGCAAATACTAACAGCCATAAAAGGGGAAATTGACAGTAACATATTCATAGTAGGGGACTTTAACACCTCACTTTCACCAATGGACAGATCATCCAAAATTAAAATAAATAAGGAAACACAAGCTTTACATGATACATTAAACAAGATGGACTTAATTGATATTTATAGGACATTCCATCCAAAACAACAGAATACACATTTTTCTCAAGTGCTCATGAAACATTCTCCAGGACCAATCATATCTTGGGTCACAAATCAAGCCTTGGTAAACTTAAGAAAATTGAAATCATATCAAGTATCCTTTCTGACCACAACACTATGAGACTAGATATAAATTACAGGAAAAGAACTGTAAAAAATACAAACACATGGAGACTAAACAATACACTAGTTAATAACAAAGTGATCACTGAGGAAATCAAAGAGGAAATAAAATAATACCTACAAACAAATGACAATGGAGACATGACGACCCAAAATCTATGGGATGCAGCAAAAGCAGTTCTAAGAAGGAAGTTTATAGCAATACAATCCTACCTTAAGAAACAGGAAACATCTCCAATAAACAACTTAACCTTGCACCTAAAGCAATTAGAGAAAGAAGAACAAAAAACCTCAAAGTTAGCAGAAGGAAAGAAATCATAAAAATTAGATCAGAAATAAATGAAAAAGAAATGAAGGAAATGATAGCAAAGATCAATAAAACTAAAAGCTGGTTCTTTGAGAAGATAAACAAAATTGATAAACCATTAGCCAGACTCATCAAGAGAAAAAGGGAGAAGACTCAAATCAGTAGAATTAGAAATGAAAAAGGAGAAGTAACAACGGACACTGCAGAAATACAAAAGATCATGAGAGATTACTACAAGCAACTCTATGACAATAAAATGGACAACCTGGAAGAAATGGACAAATTCTTAGAAATGCACAACCTGCCAAGACTGAATCAGGAAGAAATAGAAAATATGAACAGACCAATCACAAGCACTGAAATTGAAACTGTGATTAAAAATCTTCCAACAAACAAAAGCCCAGGACCAGATGGCTTCACAGGCGAATTCTATCAAACATTTAGAGAAGAGATAACACCTATCCTTCCCAAACTCTTCCAAAATATAGCAGAGGGAGGAACACTCCCAAACTCATTCTACGAGGCCACCATCACCCTGATACCAAAACCAGACAAGGATGTCACAAAGAAAGAAAACTACAGGCCAATCTCACTGATGAACATAGATGCAAAATTCCTCAACAAAATACTAGCAAACAGAATCCAACAGCACATTAAACGGATCATACACCATGATCAAGTGGGGTTTATTCCAGGAATGCAAGGATTCTTCAATGTACGCAAATCAATCAACGTGATACACCATATTAACAAATTGAAGGAGAAAAACCATATTATCATCTCAATAGATGCAGAGAAAGCTTTGGACAAAATTCAACACCCATTTATGATAAAAACCCTGCAGAAAGTAGGCATAGAGGGAACTTTCCTCAACATAATAAAGGCCATATATGACAAACCCACAGCCAACATCATCCTCAATGGTGAAAACCTGAAAGCATTTCCACTAAGATCAGGAAAGGGACAAGGATGCCCACTCTCACCACTCTTATTCAACATAGTTTTGGAAGTTTTAGCCATAGCAATCAGAGAAGAAAAGGAAATAAAAGGAATCCAAATCGGAAAAGAAGAAGTAAAGCTGTCACTGTTTGCAGATGACATGATACTATACATAGAGAATCCTAAACATGCTACCAAAAAACTACTAGAGCTAATCAATGAATTTGGTAAAGTAGCAGGATACAAAATTCATGCACAGAAATCTCATGCATTCCTGTACACTAATGATGAAAAATCTGAAAGTGAAATCAAGAAAACACTCCCATTTACCACTGCAACAAAAAGAATAAAATATCTAGCAATAAACCTACCTAAGGAGACAAAAGACCTGTATGCAGAAAATTATAAGACACTGATGAAAGAAATTAAAGATGATACAAATAGATGGAGAGATATACCATGTTCTTGGATTGGAAGAATCAACACTGTGAAAATGACTCTACTACCCAAAGCAATCTACAGGTTCAATGCAATCCCTATCAAACTACCACTGGCATTTTTCACAGAACTAGAACAAAAACTTTCACAATTTGTATGGAAACACTAAAGACCCCGAATAGCCAAAGCAATCTTGAGAACAAAAAACGGAGCTGGAGGAATCAGGCTCCTTGACTTCACACTATACTACAAAGCTACAGTAATGAAGACAGTATGGTACTGGCACCAAACCAGAAATATAGATCAATAGAACAGGATAGAAAGCCCAGAGATAAACCCACACACATATGGTCACCTTATCTTTGATAAAGGAGGCAGGAATGTACAGTGGAGAAAGGACAGCCTCTTCAATAAGTGGTGCTGGGAAAACTGGACAGGTACGTGTAAAAGTATGAGATTAGATCACTCCCTAACACCATACACAAAAATAAGCTCAAAATGGATTAAAGACCTAAATGTAAGGCCAGAAACTATCAAACTCTTAGAGGAAAACATAGGCAGAACACTCTATGACATAAATCACAGCAAGATCCTTTTTGACCCACCTCCTAGAGAAATGGAAATAAAAACAAAAATAAACAAATGGGACCTAATGAAACTTCAAAGCTTTTGCACAGCAAAGGAAACCATAAACAAGACCAAAAGACAACCCTCAGAATGGGAGAAAATATTTGCAAATGAAGCAACCGACAAAGGATTAATCTCCAAAATTTACAAGCAGCTCATGCAGCTCAATATCAAAAAAACAAACAACCCAATCCAAAAATGGGCAGAAGACCTAACTAGACATTTCTCCAAAGAAGATATGCAGACTGCCAACAAACACATGAAAGAATGCTCAACATCATTAATCATTAGAGAAATGCAAATTGAAACTACAATGAGATATCATCTCACACCAGTCAGAATGGCCATCATCAAAAAATCTAGAAACAATAAATGCTGGAGAGGGTGTGGAGAAAAGGGAACACTCTTGCACTGCTGGTGGGAATGTGAATTGTTACAGCCACTATGGAGAACAGTATGTAGGTTCCTTAAAAAACTACAAATAGAACTACCATATGATCCAGCAATCCCACTACTGGGCATATACCCTGAGAAAACCATAATTCAAAAAGAGTCATGTACCAAATGTTCATTGCAGCTCTATTTACAATAGCCCGGAGATGGAAGAAACCTACGTGCCCATCATCTGATGAATGGATAAAGAAGATGTGGCACATATATACAATGGAATATTACTCAGCCTTTAAAAGAAACGACATTGAGCTATTTGTAATGAGGTGGATAGACCTAGAGTCTGTCATACAGAGTGAAGTAAGTCAGAAAGATAAAGACATATACCGTATGCTAACACATATATATGGAATTTAAGGGGAAAAAAATGTCATGAAGAACCTAGGGGTAAGACAGGAATAAAGACACAGACCTACTAGAGAATGGACTTGAGGATATGGGGGGGGGGAGGGTGAGCTTTGACAAAGCGAGAGAGAGGCATGGACATATATACACTACCAAACGTAAGGTAGATAGCTAGTGGGAAGCAGCCGCATAGCACAGGGAGATCAGCTCCGTGCTTTGTGATCGCCTGGAGGGGTGGGATATGGAGGGTGGGAGGGAGGGAGACGCAAGAGGGAAGAGATACGGGAACATATGTATATGTACAACTGATTCACTTTGTTATAAAGCAGAAACTAACACACTATTGTAAAGCAATTATACCCCAATGAAGATGTTAAAAAGAAAAAAAAAATGTCATGAAGAACCTAGGGGTAAGACAGGAATAAAGACACAGACCTACTAGAGAATGGACTTGTGGGAGGGGGAAGGTTAAGCTGTGACAAAGCGGGAGCGAGGCATGGACATATATACACTACCAAACGTAAGGTAGATAGCTAGTGGGAAGCAGCCGCATAGCACAGGGAGATCAGCTCCGTGCTTTGTGACCGCCTGGAGGGGTGGGATAGGGAGGGTGGGAGGGAGGGAGACGCAAGAGGGAAGAGATATGGGAACATATGTATATGTATAACTGATTCACTTTTTTATAAAACAGAAACTAACACACCATTGTAAAGCAATTATACTCCAATAAAGATGTTAAAAAAATTTCTTTAAGTAAAAAATAAATAAATTTATTTAAAAAAAAAAGACCATTTGATTAATATGTGCTCTCCCAACTGGACTATAAACTATATGAAGGAAGGGACCATCTCTTAGGGTCATCATTCTTGTCCCACACCAAACCTAGTGTTTGGCACATAACAGGTGCCCAATACTTGCTGTTGGATAAACTATAAATGTCTTATGAAACCATGGAATTAGAGCAGTGGTTCGCAACTGGGGACTATTTTGTCCCCAGAGTACATTTGGCAGTGTCTGCAGACATTTTTCATTGTCACAATGAGGAGAGAGGTGCTACTAGCATTTGGTGGGCATGGGCCAGGGATGATGCTAAACATCCTACAAGACACAAGACAGGCTCCCAAACAAAGAATTAGCATCAGGAGTAAGATATCAATTAATGCTGAGGTTGCAACTGGACTAGGGCAACGAGGGCAATTATATTGAGAAGGGTAGTAGCAAGTATATACAATAAAACGACTCCCAAGAAGAATGGTTCATGGAAGAGACACTGCACAGAGCTCTTCTGCTGCCCTTGAGATGTTCACAGGATATTGACCCAGGGAGAACAGCTCTGAGTGTCTGGTACTAAGAATTGAGCTCCCCTCTGTGAGGGACGGGTTGGCCTCCATCCCCACAGTGTGAACCTGGCTGGGTTCTCAGCTACCTGCCCACAACACAGAATGAAGAAACCTTCACCTCTCGGTGGTGGAACCATTTGACCTGATTTCTCCAGGAAGTATTCACGTGTGGCAAGACCATCAGTCACCCTGACAGCTAGATTCCCTGTTTGCTCCCAAGGACTAATGTTCTCCAGTTTTCCAGCAACCTGAGTTGGATCTCACTCTTTACAGAAGCATTTATTCTGCCAACAGAGCCAAGACCCTGGGAGATTGATCTTTCCAGGTCAATGGAGGGCCACCTCTCTCAAGGGTCACATAATTTTCTCTGCATGACTACTAAGACCACAGCCTCCCCAGGCTTTGAGTTGTCTCACTTTTCCATCACTTCAAAAGAGTCATTTTCCTCAGCAGTGTGGTCTACCAGGCAGGGTTCTCAAACCCAGTCCTGGATTGAGAGGCCAGGCACAACTCCCCAAATTACCTCAAGCTACAAGAACCTAAATAGATTTTTAAACACTCCTTTGCATCAACAGTTGCTGGAAAATAAATGGGGCTGCAAGTCTAACAAGGCTTAAACCAACTACTCCCATTCCATGAAGTTAAATAGAGCTTTCTTCCAGTCTGCCCTGAGTCGATGTAGTTAAAAACCAGGTCTACACTTTTCCACCAATTATGTATTACAAATAAATAGTTTACACAAGCATGTGTAAACTGTGAAAGGGGGAAGCCGCCATACCGAGCAGCCACGGCAGATGTTTAGGGAAAGCTGTACAGGGAAGCTGACAAGAATTTAGATGAAATTTACTTTAAAGTCCCACAAGAGTGAGAGAAGGTTTGTTTAACCTTTATCAAACCATTCCACCTAAGGGGTTCAGATCTGAATTTTCCTTTAGAACAGATTTCTGTTGTGTTTAACATGCCTTTCCCACTTCCTTTTTTTAACTAAGGAAAGAAGCCCTAGTGGTTTGACCATTATGAGCAAATTTCATCCAACCATTACAAACGTTAAGCCCAGAAGCATGCTTTTCAATGTCCATGTGCTATTAGTAAATGCGAACAGACAAGAGTAAATATTATTAATAAAGAATGTAGCAACAGAAAAATCTGTATACCAAGCACTTTAAGTTCTGAGCTTCACGAATCCACCAGGCTATACTATAGTTTACAAAAACCTCTATTTCCACATCCAAAAGAGAAGTGCTAGCTCTCAGCCTCACAAAGGTTACAATACCATCCTTCCACTACTTATGTGTTTTTAGGAGAAAGAACAAATGATATTAGTGAAAAATTACTTAGATTAAATGTTCCTAACTAGAATTGTAGGCATCGCTACTCTTTGCCTCCCATATTTTCTGCAAGATCAAATGCCAGTCATTCAATAAGTATTTGTTGACTTGGGAAATGGTAATAACAGCTAACACAGAATGAGTGCTTACCACATGGCCAGACATTGTGCACTGTTTTGTTATCTAAGATAACTTGAACACTGGTGCTTCCAGAGTTAGGGAGGTTAAGGAGGAAGGAATTTCAGAGGTAGTTTTGTAATAGGGAAGAACAAATCTGACTCCATATTAGATCTGTTTCTTTTACTTTAACCTTTGTACTCTGTTACCTGTGCTTAGTCATGCTAGCTATGCACCTTTTGTAAAAGAATGTTGCCTATAGCCTGAAATATACAGGATAGCCCATTCTCAAGCCCATTTTAAATGTGTAACATTTTCCCATTCATATAGAGATAAAAAGTTGCAGAACAGAGAATAACATTTGTCTTGTTGGAGGTTTACAGGAGCATCATGACATGACCTACCTGGACAGGTGCAAGAACAGCTGGAAAAGGATTCCAATACCAAGAAGTTTGCAACAACTAACCATGCCCCTCCCTCACCTTGCCTTTCAAAATGCTTTGCTGAAACCCTTTGGGGGGGATTCGAGGTTTTTTGGGCACGAGCCACCTGTCACCTTGCATGGCCCTGCAATAAACATTTCTCTGCTCCAAACTCTGACTTTTCAGTATTGTTTGGCCTCACTGTGCACTGAGCACGTGAACCTGTGCTCAGTAACAGTTTGGTGTGTCAACCTTGCCATGGAGGTCGAAAGGTAATGCTCAGAACTCAATACTCATCACGTGGGCTTGCTGATGGCAGGGCCAGGATAAGAACTCAAGCTCTAAACCAAAAATAAACAGTTATAAAACTATTATCTTTTAAAATAATTTCTAGAAGTACAAAGAGAATGTTTATTTACCATACTCTGATAGAATTGCAAATGGAAGCCATATGGTCTGCAACCCTACCTCTACCACTCCAGAGTTTATTTGGATTCAACATGTCACTAAGAAAGAGTCAAGAAACATTATTTGGTAGTTTAAGGTTATCTGGTTTTACCATCGAAGAGTTACTGGTGATTTGATTTTATTAAAAAATGGCCCCCAAAAGTCAGTTCTGTTCCAGATTATCATAATGTTGATCTCTCCACTAAGTAAAAGTGAAGCCAACAAATAAATGATTTGTATATTTTTGCCCTTCACAATTCAGACACAGATTATATAGAATATATACTCATGTGATTCAATACATATCAATCTTCCTTTGAAACTTTGGACTTTGATTTTGGGGACAATTTTGGGATGTCCTTCTTGCTCTAGCTTCTTCCTTTTCCACTGATTTAATTTTAGTTTCAGTTCCAGAATCTTTTTGTTTTTAACAACATGTTCACAATCTCTGTCATATTGTATGCAGTTACTTCTGGACTAGGACCTCCTCAATACAATTAGCCTATAGTTAGAAAACAATGTGAAAACACTTAACACTACTGAACACTATATTTAAAAATTGAGGCCTTCCCTGGTGGCACAGTGGTTGAGAGTCCGCCTGCCGATACAGGGGACACGGGTTCGTGCCCCGGTCCGGGAAGATCCCACATGCCGCGGAGTGGCTGGGCCCGTGAGCCATGGCCGCTGAGCCTGCGCGTCCAGAGCCTGTGCTCCGCAACAGGAGAGGCCACAACAGTGAGAGGCCCGTGTACCGCCAAAAAAAAAAAAAAAAAAAAAAAAAAAAAAATTGATAAGGTGGTAGATATTGTGTTATATGTTTTTAAATCACAATTTAAAATAAAGTATAAAAAACATTAGCCTTCCTCAAAGCCATGCTCTTACATTTTTTTACATCAGATTTATATACTGATATACTATGCAAAGCCTCTGAGATTTTTGGAAAAGCCACAGTTCTTTTGGAAAGTGGGTGTGATTGTTGTAGATTACATAATGGCAAACAATCACCTCACTCAAACGCACGGAAGTACCCAATAACTCTAATACATCACTTCTGTCCATCATCCATCCGATCAATCAATTGCAAAACCCCACTGCCTGACAAGAAAACCATAATCAACCACTTAACCTAAATAAAAAGTCAAAGGAGTGAAATCTTCCGTTTCGAGTCATTTGGGAATTTTGCATACATTCAGTGTCTGAGTCAGGGGAAAGACAGTTGGGGAATGTTTGCCTTTTTTTTTGAACAAAAACAAGTATGTAGGTTTCCCTATGTAGATCAACAGAAGAAGGATCCAACACTGAGGAGGGGAGGAAATGGGCTAAATGTAACTCCCGGGATTCTCAAAGTGAGCAGATGACAGTGATGGTGTCCCGTCTCGTGTTCCCGGTGCAGCATCATCAGACATTTAACGCAGTCAGTGCTTCTCCTTTCTAATACATGCAGAGTTCCTCAGGATCCTGGCCTAGAGTGCTTTCAGGATAAGAATTTCCACAGGTCTAATCAATGGTGAACATACAGGGCAGTCCCTCCAGCCCGACATTCCCTCACAGAAGCCTAATTTAATTGTGATCAGTTCTTATCTGAGTCAGCTCTTCACTGACAGAAGAGAGCATCTCTGAACAGGTTTCACAAATGCTGGCCCAGGGCTGTTTCAAAGGCTTCCCATAATTGAAGCAGCTATCTTTTCTCCTCAAGGTGGTGTTTTCGTATTCTACCAGGGAGAGAATTATAAGCTTGATATGAATGGCATTATTTGCACCTAAGATGCACCTTTCTAACTCAAGGAAAGAATCACTCCTTTATCGACGACACTCTCTGGAATCCCTCTATAGATGACTGAAATTTAAAAATGGAGAAGGAAAGAAAATCATCAGCTATAGATTAGCCTCTTAGGTGGGAGTATAAAATGAATCCTGACAAAAGTCATAAGCCATTAGTAAGATATTTTGCAAAGTCTACCAAAGGTAATGATGTTACTTTCTTTAAGTTATGACTCTCACTTCCTTCGTGAAGTCACTCTAAAAGAGAAGAAAGGCAATATGGAAATACTGGAATACTGGTCAGTTCCTTTGCTTAGCAATTCCATTTTCACCCTCAGTCCTTTACCAATTGTAATCTACTTAACTGGGAGCAAAATGAAAAAGGTTTTCTCCCCTTTTGATTTTGTGGAGGGGCGGAGGTGGGAATCGGGGAGGGTCATGATTAAACAGATGCTTTAGGAAGAGTACTAATGCTTCACAGCTCAAGAGTGTGGGATATAACTGGAGAGAGCCCTAATATCTTGTCCTTTCTTCAAAAATGTCTCACTGCTGCCTTAATGGAGAAATAAAAAATACTTTTAAATTAAAACCTACATTTATGAGGCAGATGTAGGGAGGATAATCTGAACATGATTAAGGTTGGAAAAAAACTTTCACAGTTTTTCTTGTCTTTGATACTTCAAGATAAGAATCTGGAGAATTCTGAATACGCTCCAGGACTTGCAGCTCCAAATTCCCCACCAGATAAGGAAATTCAGAGAGAAAGAGCAGCTGTATAGATAAGAGGAGGAGGAGAGGTGTAGAGGGACAGCCAAACAGTGAGTGCTGACTATACTTTCCTCCCGGGCACAGGTTGGTTTGCAAGTTGCTGCTTCACTTGACTGCCCGACTCCGTTACAACAGAATTTCAGTGATTCAGGTAAGTCAGTTAAAATGATTAGAAAGCTAGCATTGCTAATATGATTTAATGAGAATCTGAAACACAGAGAAATCCCCATTACAATAAATATTTGTAACTTCACAAAGAGTGCAGATCAAATCACTGGTGGCAATGTCCAAATACCCTGGTTATGATTCCATGTTGAATGACCTTGCATCAGCTATTTGACCTCTTCGGTCCTCCCCAGCTATTTATAATTTAAGTATCTGGCTTTCAGTGCTGCTTATTTTCAGCTCAATTTTAGTTATTACCCTATAAAAATGATGCTTGGGTTTTGGCATGACCTAGGAACCATTAATTATCTAAAATTCCCATTTATTTTATGATGAAATCATATAACCCCCACTGTTATTAAGCCCTGGTTCAGCAACCTAACTTAATTCAACCAACATTTATGAAACATCTAGCAGAGATAAACTTCAAGGAGCTTAAGGGAAGGAAAATGCTAACAGAACACGGCAATACTATAAAGATGCAAAGTGTTGTAAGAATTCAAATACGAGGCTAATTGTTTTGTAGGATGGAAAATAGAGAAACTCCATGAAGAAGGAAGCGTTTAATAATATTTTACTGAGTGCCTACTAAATGTCAGGCATTGTGATCATATACGCCTTACCTATATCATTTTATTTCATTCTCACGATAAATTCATGAGGTATCACTACCTCTGTTTCTCACATGATAAAAGTGAGGTTTGGAGAGTTTAAGGTTCTTGCCCACGTTCTCATTCACATATGATAGAACTACAATTCCAGCTTGGTGTGTCTGACTGCAACGCCCAGGCTCTCGCCCACCACGGTATTACACTCTCATGTGAGGTGGGTCACAAAGAATTCTAATGATTGATTGGAATCTTTTTGGTCCCAACTCCAAGAAAGTGAAAACACAGATGTGGGAAAGTGCAAGGCCATGAAAGAACCAGTGACCCAGTGTAGCTGGACTAGAGGAAGCAAGAGGACACGATAGGGAAAGAGGTAAATAAAGCTCAAGTGGTTGGCCTCCAAGCCTTAAATATCAAACTGAAGATCATGAACTTTAGCTTGGAGGCAATTCTGGAACCTTCTCCCTACCTATTTTTGTTGATTAAGGAAGCATCAGGATGGAAGAGCTGCTTCAGGAAAATTATAGCTCTGTAGCTGGTATGTGTAGGATGCAATTAAACGAAGAGATAAGAACCAGGGAAGTCTGATAAGGGACACTAAGCTAAGAGAAGGCGATCTTAAGAAACGTAATATAATAGCCTTTAGTCAAGTTAATTCATCTCAGCTTTAGTGTTTTGTATATGCACTCTTGTCTAATGTATTATTTCTCCTCTTATAAATCCCCCTTGTTCCATATCAATACTACCTTTATTCAACAAAGTAAAAAATGATTTTTCTTGGAAGGAAAAAAGTCACAAGAATATAGTAGAGAAAACTCTTCTTTAAAAGCAACGTTCCAATTCTGTTTTCATTCACATTAGGTTTCATTGTATTATGAATTTCACAAGCTAAAGACAAGAATGTTAGTATCGCACTACTGGAGTATCTCAGTCCGTGATCAGGGCAAAGAAGTGAGGAGGCAATGTTACGGCCACTTTGATTCAAAAGGACATCAACTTCTCCTGAAGCCCTGCGGCAGAGACTTTCATAAGGAGGGGTTCACTGCCAAAAGTACAGCCCGCACCTGCCCTGGGGGGCTGTATCCAGTGCTATTTTACTAGGATCTGCATTTCATGTGCCTCCGCCATAAGCCTTTATTTGGTCAAACTATAATATATGATCTGCCTGAAGAGAAAATATTTATTCAGATCAGAGAAGGACTTTTAATATCGTAGAGAGGTTTCGATGGAACCCACATTTAGAAAAAAATGGAAGAAAGAAAACATACCTTATGTGCACTGCATTTCATGATCCATTCAACCATAGATAATGTTTAACTGTGCAACAGGAGTGCTCAACAATGCTAAATGACTCTTGATCTATTACATCCAGAGATAGGCTGAAAACTTATCTCAAACGGCACTCCAAGTATACATTTTATTTGACATGATAAAGTATTTTATTTTCTTAACATTTATTGTTAAGAACAGGTTTTATTTTCTTAACATTTATTTATTCAACTCTGTACAGATTCAATAACAGAATCTGAAAAGCTGTAAATGTGGTTGTAGATGTTTCTCTCTCTCTCCCTCTCTCTCTCTCTCACACACACACACACACGCATACACACTGTCCTCCTGTCAGTTTCACTAACAAGAAATCCCTTCCTTTACTCCATTACCATAATTTGCAAGCTAAAGTCAATGGAAACTCATTAAAATGCTTCACGTTATTCAATATTTGCTATGTTTATCAGATATTTAAAGCCTTTCCTTTCAAAGTGCTAATGCTCCCAATAATAAAACAATTACACATTTTGAGACATAATAGCAACATGTAAATGAATATTTACTCAAATAAATAACAATGAAGCAATAAAGTACTCCATTTATTTGCATAGTTTTTTGTCCATTACCCAATGTCAGGTCCTTAAAATTTATAATAAACCCTAGCCAAGCAGTGGAGCTGAAGAAACTGGATTTGGAAAGTGAGTAGGAGGTGAACTCCTGCTTGCTTATGACCCTGGGCAAAACATTTCAACTTTCTGACCCTGTTCCACCTCTCCTATCACACAGAGCTACAGTGAAGCTATGTATCTGAAAGTAACCAGAAGTGTAACATATGAACTGTTTCTCAGTATACTGAGGAGGAAGCCAAGGACAAGAGAGAGGAGATGTCTTGCAGAGTCCAAATCCAGTGGGCAACAGAGCCAAAACAGCCGGGCTAGATTCCCCCATAGGCTGACTCACAATTTTGGGGGCATCAGCAAAGCAGAAAGGGGAAGAGTGTAGCTTCCATAAATTCATGCCAAATTCTGCAGTCATACAGTCAAGAAATATATTATTTTAATTTCAATATACATGGAGACTTGTGACATTTCCCCCAAAACAGCATTTTATTTTGTTTTACATATGGTCTCTAGGATAATAATTCAGCTCTTCTGCTATCTCCTTCAGTTTTCTTTCCACTACCCTAACACTGCTTTGGGGTTTGTCTGTTAGTTTTCCTCTTATGCTAAGGATTTACAACCCTTGCTTTAAAATATTAAAAGTACAAAACCATTAATGTTTGAGTTTAAGAACATGCCCGATTTCTAGCGACTATGAAAAATACATTCAAATGAGGCTGACGTTTATTAAGCCCAGGTAAGAACTTCCTATGATATCACCAAGTGTACAAGTTTCAATCTTACCCCACAGCTTATTACTGCAGAAACTGTCAAGGTACTGACTCACTCACAGGTAAGGCTCAAGAAGGCTTGGAAAAGGGTAACAAGCTAGAAAGGAAGAGGTTTGGGGGGTTTTGTGTGTCTGTGTGTGTTTGGGGGTTTGCCTTTTGTTTCTTGTGTGTGTGTGTGTTTCTTTTTCATTCAGCAACAGCCTCCTTTTTGCAACCTGTTCAGACCTCCCTGCATGAAGCTCCCAGGCTATCACAAAAGAACTGGATGCTTGTGCAACGATTACCCTCTGTTTACTGTCTGAGACAAGAAACAAAGAAAGATAGGTGCCCAGCAACAGAAGCGCAGCAGGAAGAATTTGAGTTGGCCCCCATCTTTCAGAAGCTGAAGTTAAAACAAGTTAGCAAACAGAGACAGTTTTCCCCCAGCAACTCCCTGAATCCTCAGGGCTCAGCTGGCTTGAGGTTTTAACTGACAAGATTGTGCTAGGTGCAAACAACTCCTAAGGATCTATGAAAGCAGAAAGACTAGCGCCTGTTCAGAAATTGCCTGCCAAGATCCAATTCCCATAGAGTTCTCCAAGGTCTAGTTTTGGAAATGTCAGCTCTGGAGTAAATGAAGAGTCATGGGGTTTTGTAGCAGGTAAGAGAGAATGCAGCCAAAGGGTGGATGGATGCTCTAGTGCCTGTCTCTAAACAGCCCTTCATCTCCCCAAAATGAGAGGTGGGGGGACTTTTTGACACTCCAGCTGGAATTCCAGCATTTTAATTTGAGCTGGTGCAGAAACAATACAGAAGCACTATGAGATTCTAAGAGGGACACAGATATGCCCCAGCTCTCAGCATTGCATGTGAATTTGGAGCAGAGTTCAGTGATAATCTGTGATCATCACCAAACCTCTGTTTAGCATCTTCTATGTGCACAGCACTATGCTAGCCGGACACTGGGGGATAAACAAAAGTAGACAATGTGATCTTCACTTCAGAAAGCTTAACTCATCACCCCTATATTTACAGTGTGGAAAAGACAATTCAAATTTCCCTTTTAATGTCATAGTTCTTTAAAATGTATCTATAATGCCAGATGTTTCAGGGTACAATGAGTCAAGATACAACCTTCAATGGCATCAGAGGAAACTTGACCTATATCAGAAAGAAGGCCAAAAAAGGTTCACGATCATTTATAGCACTAGTACACCTTATAATCTCACCCTCTGCACAGAATTTTCCAAATTATTCAGGTAATTTTTATATGGACCGGCTAGCTTTTTCTTCACAGCAACTCTCTGAAGCAGGCATTATTTCTCATCTTACAGGTGGGGAAGCTGAGGCTCAGAGAGGTTAAATGACTTGGGAAAATTAGTCAGATCCTAAGGCCCACAGTAAGGACAAACATCCCAGGGTCTTGGTTCACAGAGGTCTCGATTATTATGGACTCCAAGCAAAATTACTTCAGCTATGCTTCAAGTCAGATGAGACAAGCATTAATTCATGAGGACGGCTTGTTTCTCTTCAGTAGATTTTAGTTTAAGGATTTTAGTTTAAGTTATAATTGGTTTAGTGAAAATCTAATCTTCAGAGACTTCTCTTGAAAAAAATTTTGAACGCCCTTTTGTGATGTGGCGTGCATCTATGCATGTCTGTTCCATCCTGACAGAGACACGGCAAAGCTCAGGGTCTGGTTCCCTCCCTGCTCTCACCTCTGACCTTGGGATGACCACATCCTTCACATCCCGATATCCTTTTCTGCTCCCTTTCGTGAATCTAAAGATTCAGAGAAAAGGGGACTCAAAATAGATCAAAATTTCACAAGTGATCTTCAACTGCCTTGCAGCCCACCATCTTCCTAACCTAAGATCTGGTTTCTGTTTTTCTAAGAAAGACTGAGGATAAATCCCTTCTGCATGCATTTTTGTCCTGACCTCATTTCCTCTATAAGCAATTCTCTAAGCCAGTTACCTATATATGTTCCCTAAGTCATTCATACACTCGGGTGACTTGAAGACATTTTTCATGAATTCCGCTATTTTCTCATTCTGCACTGACAACAATGTATCTGCTTTATGAGTGGGATTCTCTTCCAGAATGGCCCTCCAGATCCTGGATAACTAGGAGTTCACTTTATTTTTGGTGCAATTTTATATCTTATTTTCTTTCCTAAATAACTGTTAATTTTTAGCGCTTCATAGTAAAATGAGAAGTCTACCTACAGTCATACATGAATCAGGAATCTATACCCTAAAACAAACAAACAAAAGCAAAAGAAAAAAACTTTAAAAGGACTAGAAAAAAAAATTATAATATTTCCAAAATCTTAGCAGGGGGAAGTCCTCCCTAAAGATGGCACAATGCTTAGAAAGCCATAAAGGAAAAGGCTAACAGATTTGACCACATATAAATTAAAAACGTCTGAGTAGCAGAAGATACCATAAACAAAAGACTAACGACAGACCAGAGAGAGCTCTTACAGAGGAAAACAAATACAGTCAGCCTTCCATATCCACAGGTTCTGTATCTGTGGATTCAACCAACCGTGGATCAAAAAGATTCAAAAAAAAATTGCAGAAAGTTCCAAAAGGCAAAACTTGAATTTGCTGCTTGCTATTTACATGCATTTACATTGTATTTACAACTATTTACATAGCATTTCCAATGTATTAGGCATTACAGGTAATCCAGAGGTGATTTAAAATATAGGGGAGGATTGCCTAGATTATATGCAAAGACTATGCCATTTTATGTAAGGGTTTTAAGCATCTGATGATTTTGGTTTCCAAGGGGAGGAGTGGGGTGCTGGAACCAATCTCCCATGGATACAGAGAGAGAGAGAGAGAGGAGAGAGAGAGAGAGAGAGAGAAAGAGAGGGAGAGGACTGTACTGATAAAGAAATTTGGAACAAGGACATGAACTAGCCCTTCACAGCAAAAGACATACAAATAGCAAAAAAAAAACTATGAAAAAGATGTACAACCTTCACATGAACAGGGAAATATAAATCAAATGAGAGCCTGTTTTGTTTATCAAATTGGCAAACCAGAGTCACATTCCCCAATGTTGGTGAATATGCGGGGAATCGGGCACACTCAAACTCTGCTACTAGAAGGGTAATTGGGGATGATAGCTTTGGAGGACGATGGGACGGCACTTTCTTTGACTCTGCAATTTCACTTCTTTGAATCTATCTACAGAAATACTGGCATAATATGTTCTACGACATTGTTTTCAGTAGTGATGTACTAAAGAAAGACTAAATGCCCTTCAGTAAGGAAGGGTAAATACCTCTGGTGACTCCATCCAGTAGAATATCAGGCACCCGTTAAGAAAAATCAAGTCTTTTTTTACTAACAGGGAAAGATTTTCTTAAAACAACTACAATTCATTTTTTAAAAATATGTATACAGATACATACACTGTATGGTGTAGAGAAAGGTCTGGAAGATTACACACTCAAAAATCACCCGAAAGAGGGATTCGAATGGGGTAGGAGATATTTTATTTTACATTCTTCTTTATTGTTTGAAGAGTGAAGAGCTGTTTAAAGCATACTATTTGGAGAATAAAGAACTGCGATTTTTAATTTGGTGGTTTAAACACAATCTTCTAAAGCATCAAAGCAGATGGCAGCCCTGTGCCACAACTGCCCTCCCTGTGTCACATGAAGTACTGTCACCAGGTAGACAACTGCCCACGTCATGGTATAAAATTGCCCCACTTCTAATACCACACAATCCAACACTGGTCTTCACTGAGTTCACTTTTAAAAGGTGGGGAAAGCTAAAAAAGCCGATGGTGGTAGATGTTTTAAGGCTGCAAAGCTGATCCTACATACAGTTGAACACCCTCTGATTTATAAGTCATCTTCGAAAGTCAGCATGTCCCTTAAATACGTGGTGGCCCTTTGGCCAATGTACTTGATTCAACAGGGAAAAGGAAGATGAGGAAAAGGAAGTGGCACTTGTGAAGAGGCGCTTCTTACAGAAGCCAGAGCCCAGGATGGGAAGACTTAGGTGCAAGGTCTTGGTTTTTCACTTTTTAGCCAGCCGGCCTTGAGCATTATCTGCTCAACCCGTCTCAGCTGCTCAAATGAAATAAATAAAGTCCCGGAGGGATATCCCTATTTAGTTCATTTTCCTGGTGTGACTAAACATGATGATTAATGTGAACGCCTTTTGAAGTGGATAAAGCATTACACATAACGTTATTCTTATCTTCTCCACATATCCCACAAACTAGAGATCCTTTTCAGGGCCATGCTCTTTAAAAATGCAAATACCCTTGCTAAAGTTCAGCATCATTTAACAACCTGACGTCCATCAATGTCATCAAATAATCTGGCAGCTAGCTGAGTCTGGCTTTATGTTCAGAGAATGGAAAAGCTACCTGGAGAGGGGAGTGGCATTCTGAAGCAGGAGGGCATGTCTGGGTGGCGAACAAGCATCCAAAGCACTTAATCTCTGGGAAGAACTGAGAAGAAAGGGATAAGGGCGATGTCCCTAAATCCCAGATGGAGGGGCAGCAAGAACAAGACAGAAACCAAAGCCCATGCAACACTCAGAGTTAGTCTGCAAAATTAAAAATCACAGCCTTTTTGGGTATTACCCTATCTCTTGCGAGAAGAGGAAAACAAAGATAGTGACAGGGGCCCATGGAAGCTTCCACCTCTTCTTTACCCATTTTTATATCTGTTTAGACTCAGAGCAATAACCCAAGAATCCCCAGATTACCTTAAAACTGCACACCCCAAAGTGAGGGCAACACCCTGATTTTAGAAGCTGAAGAGGCCAAACAGACCCATTGTTTTATCGGTAAGAACACCCTCAGATTAAGTGACTTCCTCAAAGTCATTGCCAAATGATCTTTACTGGCAAAACCAGTGGCTGGGACCTAGGAATCTCAGCTAAGGGGTCGGCTACTGTCTCCATTACGCAGCCATGTGGGGAGCTGGTGATGTCCAAAGATCACTCAAGGGCTACATGCAACAGAAAAGACACATTCAACTCATCTTCTAATTATCTTGGGAAAAGCCACTTGGCTCTTCTTGACAAATGATTACAGAAAATTGCCAAATTCCTTTTACTAAGAAAAAACACACAGACTAGTAAATGTTTTTTCAATGTTTTACAAGCTGCCATACTATAAATTCTTGGCTTCTGACTTTTCTGAAACACTCTGCCCCCAAATAAGAATCCATCAGAGTCTGAGCACTCCAAGAAAACCCCATTGTCCTGGTCTTTCAAACACAATGCGACCTATTTCTGTCCATTCCCTGCCTCACTCTGCTTGAACTATAAAGAAACTTGAATTCTCTGATTCCATGGTTCTGACTCCTGGCTTTGCAAGTAGAAAAAAATAACAATAATAAAAGGAAATCTTCCATTCAGCCTAAGTGCCTTTGAATAGGAAGCCTACAGAGGTATTTTTTTTCTTTTTATGCAGAAAAGAAAAAGTCAGTAACAAGCTGCATGATAAGCAAAAGCGATTCCATGTCTTTTCATAAATATAATTGAAAAGCATCTATGCTGTATAAGGAATACCTTAAAGTTCTGGTTATGCCTGTTTCACCTTGAGAAAATGATAGAGGAAAGGAAAGGGAACTTCAAGGTTGCTTCTCAGATGCAGTACTAGGATAAGCAAGTAGCTACTTTGTATTGGGCCAGTGAGTGCTGATTTTAGGAATGGTTTAGTCCCTAGAACTATTACAGAATTATTCAACTTTGACTCACTAATCTAGATAATGAAACTGAGTCAATATACTTCCCTATTTCTAAGTGAGTCTTGGGAGTTCATAAGACAATAGGAAATTAGCCTCCAGTTTCTGATAAAGTAGGAGTGAGGGTGGGGGTGGGGAAGGGTGGGCTCTCACCTAGATGAATGCAGACTGTGCAAGGAGAACACACCAGGGGGTTTCCCAGGGTCCCAGGAGGGTGAGTCGGGAGCAGCAGGCTTCATGCTTGTTTGGATGTTTTTTGGTGGAGAACCAGTCATGGTCAAAGATGGTCCAACATCACATCTATTATATCCATCATAAACTACAACCATCCTGATGGATGTAACCAAGGGAAGGGAAGCCATCCTGAAGCAAAGGATGGAGACTGGGGCAGGCAACTGGTTGGTTCAAATGCTTCCTTCTTTGTCCATTGCACCTCATAAATAATACAGACATTAACCGTGTTCAGTTCACATGGAGGAGGGTTAGAGCGATTAGGATTAATTGTTTTCCCCCCGACATTTAATTCCTCTAGTGCAGAAGGCAGCTGGTACAGAAACTAAGCTGAGGTCTGCAATACTGCAGAAGACCATTTTTGTCTACTCAATATTCATCATCCTGCTGTTGCCTAACTAACACCATATTTATTTAGAGAGCAAATATGTCCAACTCCAGGTGATGATCACAGTTGGTCTCCTTTGCAGGTAGGATGTGATTCAGTTTAGGCCAATGAGACTAGCAGAAATAAGGGATGATACTGGGTGACAGGCAGCATGCCCCTTCCTCCTTCTTTCTTTCTTCCTACCTGAATGGGGATGTGATGTCTGGAATTCAGTAGCCATTTTGCAACCATGTGGGAAAAAAAGGAGGGAAATCTTCGAGAATCATAGAAGCACTGACCCTAACATTGCTGAGGTCCTTAACCAAAGCTAGCAATCACCCACCTCAGGACTACTTGCTATATTAGAATGATAAACTATTTGTTGAAGCTGTTGTAGCTGGGTTTTCTATTACTTGCTATCTAATGCATTTCTAAAGAATACAAACATTTTCTGTCTTCTTCAAAATGAAGCGTTAGATAAAATACATTTACATATAACTAAGGGGGAAACTCGAAACACAGCCAAAGTAAAAAAGAGAAGTTAAGGAACACCTTAAGACTTAAGGAAGACCAAAGACAGCCACCAACATAAGATAATTTCCTGAGAGCAGAGATGTATTAATTCAGAAATTCTATTCCAGGTTCATATCCATATCATTTACCATTTAGTCTTTCAAGGAAAAGAGATAAAAAATACATTCATTTTATGTTAGTGAAATTGACTCCAAACAATAATTATAGTACCACTTACAAAGGACTTACTCTGTACCTCACACTTGTGTTTTAAATGCACTGTCTCATTTCACCTTAAGATGACCCTAGGAGGTAGTTTTAATGAGCTGCTTTTCACAGATGGGCAGCTGGGGAAACTGAGGCGTAGAAACTAAATTACTTGTGCTAAATCACATAGCTAGTACAGGATGGACCCTGGGTGACCCCGATGCTCAGAGTTCTTAGCAAGATTATGTTGCCTACTCAAGAAGTACTTGTTTTAAACTGCTTTGCCAACATGAATATGGTATGGGAGCCAGGCCCTAAATTACAAAGGCTTAGGCATGCATGAAAGAAATGCACACATTCCCACAAATAAAAAGAATGACCCTTAATCTATGTCACTCAAGCTGCTGTAGACATGCCACAGTCCTGCATTCCAAAAGCACAGACACCACTTTAGCTAGATGTCAAATGAGAGTTAAGGTAAGGAGTGATCTGACAGAATAAAGAAATGTCAGCCTCCAATTAAAGCACAAGTAAAAACAGGAGAAAAAGAAGAAGAGGAATTATACCCATTCTGTACACCTAGGGAGTCATCGATAATAGGCCCAAGGTTTCTAACTTAATAGCGACCATCAACAGAGGGCCTTCTACCTTTTCTCAGCAAACATTTCTTTCATGCAGCTCTAGCTACAGGGAGCAGCATATTTTCGCTGTGCTACAAGGAACCAAGAAGAGGTGTCTTCGGGTCCCCACCAACTGTTCGGAGCTGTCAAGTCTGGCAGGCACATCAGAAAGGATAAAGTCTAGCTGGTCATAATTGTACCTTAATGACTTCACAAGCTATAGGACTCTCACCTGCTCTAAATGTCAAACAGCAATCCCCAGAGAATGTTCAGACTCCAGAGATATCTCCCCAGAGCCCTGACATAATTTACCTAACAGGCTTGAAATGGGTTTTAAATGTGATCAGATTAAAGGTCCTGGTTCCTGGAGTATCCCTGCCAGAATCATCTTCAAATTCCTGGTGACAGTCTTCAGTCAGGGCTTCTGTCTAACCCACAGGGAGTTCCAGCTTGCAGAATGTCAGCGATAATTGGTCTTTTCTTCAGAGAATCTTTAGATCAATTATTATCATCATGAAATGGGTTAGAGGCCACCACGTGTGCACTGCTGTTGGTGCTTTGTTATCATATTGTACATGCACGTGGCTTCACTGGACCCTAAGACAAGGTCTACAGTGAACCTGAGTCTGCACATCAGCAATTAAGGTTTTCGATGACTGAACAAAAATTTTCAAAGCCCTTTCATCTACCTATGATCTCAAAGGTCCATGGTACTGAACCTCAGCCACAGTCGCTTGAACAGAAATGGTGATCTGGTTTGCAGTGTCTTAATAAGTGAGCGAAGACTCAAATGTGAGTTTATGAGAAACAGCTTTCTACACAGGATATTCAAAATGAAAAGAAGGTTGTATTTGCTTTTCACCTGATTCTAATGGCTGTGAAGGGAGCTACCGTTAGAGTGTATCATCTCCTCTCAAAATACAGCTGCACCCC
Organism: Pseudorca crassidens; assembly: GCF_039906515.1. Lineage (NCBI taxonomy): Eukaryota > Metazoa > Chordata > Mammalia > Artiodactyla > Delphinidae > Pseudorca > Pseudorca crassidens. The sequence goes on along the minus strand of NC_090304.1, from coordinate 69,118,947 downwards.
AAACGTCTTCATGGATGTCCACACAGAATCCTAAGTCTGCAGTGAATTGCCTCAGTTCCACAGTTCAGCTCTGAGGCTCTCAAATGTGGCATCAGAGCACGTATGAGGAGAAAGTTAAACCCCTTTGGAGGGGCTTTCCCAATTTTTTTCCCCTCAGAAAAATCATCTTCTTTTCAGGATCAGTATTTTCTGTATTGTATTTGTCTAATTATATCATTTTAATTAAGTCATTGTCATAACCCCCTTCAGCATAATAAATTAATAATCTAGAGTCCAGTACTAGAAACAATCAAGATTTTTTTAAAATTGTGATCATTCACTCTCTCCTCTCTTGGAAGACTTATTTATTTTATGCCAAGAGCTTATCAGGGCTTCCCTGGTGGCGCAGTGGTTGAGAGTCCGCCTGCCGATGCAGGGTACACGGGTTCGTGCCCCGGTCCGGGAGGGTCCCACGTGCCACGGAGCTGCTGGGCCCGTAAGCCATGGCCGCTGGGCCCGCGCATCCGGAGCCTGTGCTCCGCGATAGGAGAGGCCACAGCAGTGAGAGGCCCACGTACCGATTAAAAAAAAAAGAGTTTATCACACTCACTTTAATTACAAAATTCCCTATCTCTGGAGATTTGAGTTTTAGAAATCAAATAAGTTTAAGCATTATTCCCTAACAATTTGAGAGAACAGAACAGTTTACTACATATTACATTCAACATCTTGGGAAAGTCTGCTGCAAAAAAGAAAAAAAAAAAGTCTAAGGATAATGTAAATGAAATAAACAGCACTATAAAAAATAATAAATAACACATCACTGTGGGCTCAAAAAACTGCACGTGATCTTTAGTGCTATCTGAACCACCACCACACACAAAATACACAACTCAAAGGAAAGTCCCAAACCAATACTTGTTGATGGTTGTATTTTTTTTTAAGCCTTTAGTAAGAGAATGCATTGACCAGCATTTTCTAAACTGTTAGTTCCATAAATGTCGACATGCATTTCTCAGACAAAAGGAGTTCGGCAGTTAAATAAATTGGGGCAGGAGGGCTGCAGTCTGGCTGACAGTGGTGCCTTGGACCCCTGCTGAAATAGATGAATTCACTGCCTAAAGGTGGTCTCCCAAAGGTGTTTTCAATGGAAGTCCCCAGTTCCCACCTCCCACAGTTTTGATGCAGTGAGTCTTTGGAGCCCAGAAATTTGTGATTATGATTTCATATTTGGGAACTACCTCTATAACCCACGTTGGAGATTTACAATGCACATCAGCAGATTAAAGATTACAAAAAAGCATGTGTAAGAAAAACCTGCTTACTTCCTTTAGCCCAATGTTTGCTAAACTGCTTTGACCAGGGAAACTCCTTCTGTCCTCCCCCTTCTCCTCCCCCATAACTATTAACATTTTTCCATTAAATAAAGTTCAGTAAACACTAATACAAGTAAATGCACTGTTTTCATAACCTTCATATTCTCAGAATCTCATCATATATATATGATATATATATATATCATAGATATATATAAAATTTTTTAATGAGTTTCAGAAGAAGATTCCCATAATACTTCCAAATCCGAGTTGGGATATCAAGGCTGCCACACCACCTGTCTGTATCTCAGTTTGCCCATTTCTAGAAATCCATGCCTAAATGGTGTTTTCTCTATCTCATGGGATGATATGTGATTTGGACTTTGCAAAGTACTTTACAAGACATTTTCAAGGTAAAGGCAGATAATTTCTGTTAAAGGATAACTCTCTCCCTCCAGTCACTTTGGACCAACTTCAATCACAGGCAGGAGCTTTCATATTAAATAAATGCAAACAGAAAAATAAAGACTATTAGAGTCAAGGTCCCATATTTTAAAGCTGGATAAGGCTGAGGCCATGTAGGTAAAAGGAACTGCTCAAAAGCAGTCGGGTAAGAGTAGTGACTGCATTCCTGACCCCGGCCAGAATACTTTCTTCCACCATGTCCCCTGTAGCCTGTAATTCTAGGAGCCTGAAGACATGAAAAGCCTTCAAAAAAGTTGTGAGCACTAAAACAGTATAAGGCCACTCTAGTTAGCCTCAAGTATATACTTACTGACAACAAGGAAGAAGCCACAATCAACTGCAATAAGGTTTTACCCAGCCCAGCAAAGAGAACTTGATATTCAGCAATACCTGTGAGCAGGGCTTTACTGATTGCCCAACAAAGCCACTCCAGCTCTCTCTTAATTCCAATCTCTTTCCCCACCACCAGCTCAGCCTCTTTCTACAAGGCTACCTTAGCCAGCGCACCAGGCAACTTGCCTTTCTGATGCTAATGTAATTCAAACAACCAAATCCTTTGATTTCCCAGCAAAATTACCTACCTGAGGTCATTCAGCTATAAAAAGGCAAAACGGAAAGGACTTCCTCTAAAAAATTTAAACATTATATTACACAAACAAAAGAATACAACTAAAGTTGAGGAAGAAGATATGTGAATCTCCATGTCCACATGTTTGGAGGGAGAGGACAAAAACATTTTTAAAGTACATGTTTCTGGTTTTCTTCATCCTTCATTTTCCCTCGATTTTTCCTTCCACCCACCTTCCTTCTGACTTTCCACCTTCCTTCCTTCCTTCCTACCTTCCACCTTCCTTCCTTCTTTCCTTCCTACCTTCCACCTTCCTTCCTTCTTTCCTTCCTACCTTCCACCTTCCTTCCTTCCTACCTTCCACCTTCCTTCTTTCCTTCCTACCTTCCACCTTCCTTCCTTCTTTCCTTCCTACCTTCCACCTTCCTTCCTTCTTTCCTTCCTACCTTCCACCTTCCTTCCTTCTTTCCTTCCTACCTTCCACCTTCCTTCCTTCTTTCCTTCCTACCTTCCACCTTCCTTCCTTCCTACCTTCCACCTTCCTTTCTTCCTTCCTTCCTTCCTTCTTTCCTTCTATCTTCCTCCTTCCCTTCAGTGCCATCTGTCCTGAGGTCCCAGTTCCTCCTCTGCCAACTCCTTGGTGGCACAGCCAGTATGCTCTGTATGTCCTAGGATTGGAAAGGCAACTGGTTAATTCCTTCTTTGTTCAAATTAAGCCATGGCTTTCCCTCTTCCCAAGGCACCTGGCTCCAGAGTGAAGGAGAGGAATGTGGGAAATCATTGCCTAAAAGCTACCATGAGGCTATGAAATAGTGTACTCAGCTCAACACACAGCAGCACAGAGGTCCCACAGACCTTCCCTAACCTAGACCTATGATCATAAGTAGAGTTGATGTGAAATCGAATGAATCTAAAGTGTGATCTAATCATTATTTTTTCTTCTTCAACACAAAGAGAAGGTGGGTGCACTGCAATTCCTGCTGTAATTTACCCTGTATGCATTTTTCAGCTTAATTTTACAGATATTAGAAAATAGATCAACAATTTGGTACTTTCATTTGCCAAGACTAACCGAATCAGTTAATTATGAAGTAGTCAAGAGGTAATCCAATTCAACTTGTTATGCATGGATAGCTAGGGGCTTATTTTTGGCATGATATTAAAAGGACCGTTGTAAACACAAAAACAGACAGATTTTTTTTTAAATCAAAGCGACTAAGAAATATGTATTTTGTTTATATTTTTTCAACAACCAACAGTTATACTGCTGCCAACAATTCATGTTATCTTAGGGTGCAGCCTGTGTCTGAGAACTGAAATGTCTCTTTCTCAGCTCAATGAAACCTTCTACACTTAACGGAGCTCCAAGTGGAGTGTCTTCTTTATACTTCCTAAGGAATCGCTTCTTTCTTTCCATCTTTGTATTCCTAATTCTGCTTTGTTCCAGGCATATCAGAGAACTATAGACTCTACAGAGGCCTTGGGGATCTTTCAGCCTAGCATTGTCTATTCGCTTTTCACTTGGGACTCCTTTTTTCACTCTAATGTATCACCACTGGAAACCCCTTAGGAAAACTTTTAATCATTTCATCCTTTCTGCATGGTAGATGATAAGGGATTTAAAATAAAGCATTTCACTTGAGATCAATATATTATTAAAGATTTTATCTAAAGTTCATTTAATAAAATTTTAATAACATTCATTATGTATGAAGACAAATTCCAGTTTTTTCCCATTTAATAAGTAAGAAATGCTATTTCATTTACCTTAAGTTTGTAAGAAAACTAATCATTTGTCTACAATTTAAATTTAAAATAAAATTATATAAGGTTTCATCTTAGGCTCAAGCACATATTAACATGTACATTGAGGCTTAACTGCACCATACTGTGTGAAAAATAAAAAAACAAACATCGTGATCTGATAGCTGAAATGTTTGCATCATAGGCTTAACCCACTTTTTTTGGTAATTTTCATGGTTTCAGGTTTCTATTTGCACACACATCTCAATAAATAACCATAGAGTGGATATGAATAATTTTTTTTTAACGTTTTTGGCTGTGTTGGGTCTTCCTTGCTGCGCGCGGGCTTTCTCTAGTTGCAGCGAGCAGGGGCTACTCTTTGTTGCAGTGCGTGGGCTTCTCATTGCGGTGGCTTCTCTTGTTGCAGAGCATGGGCTCTAGGTGTGTGGGCTCAGTAGTTGTGGTGCACAAGCTCAGTAGCTGCGGTGCACAGGCTTAGTTGCTCCGTGGCATGTGGGATCTTCTCGGACCAGGGCTCGAATCTGTGTCCCCTGCATTGGCAGGCGGGTTCTTAACCACTGCGCCACCAGGGAAGCCCCTGTGAATAATTTTTAATCTCGGTGAATGAAGAGCCATAGTGGATGGAGCAGGTACTGTGTCTTCTATTTTTAGCACCTGATATGCTATATAAGAACTCTGTTCAACTCAGCTTGAAGATCTGCTCAGGACAATCTCAAGGTTATTAATAGGATTATTATTTTTATGCTTCTTGGCAACTTATTTGTATTTCAACGTCAATTTTCTTGTTTCCTCTCCTCAACCAGAAATTCATTAAGGTGATGAATTAAACTGTGTGTGTGTTTTAGTCAGCTTTGGCTACCATAACAAAATACCACAGGCTGGGCAGCTTAAACCACAGAAATTTATTTCTCACAGTTCTGGACGCTGACAAGGCCAAGACTGGAGTGAAGGCTGTTTCAATTCCTGGTGAGAACTCTCTTCCTGGCTTTCAGACTGCTACCACCTTCTCACTGTGTCCCCACGTAGGGAAAGAGAGAACTCTGGTGTCTTCTCTTCTTACAAGGGCACCAGCCCTATTGGATTAGGGCCCTATTGTTATGACCCTCATCTCTTCACAGGCCCCATCTCCACAAACAGTGACATTGGGGTTAGGGCTTTAACATATAAATTTGAGGCGGGTACACAAATGTTCAGTCCCTAACAGGATATTTAATAAGAGTAAAAACAGGTTAAGCATATATAATGATCAAGGCACCTGCCCTCTAGCCAAGTGAGTAAGTTCTGAGCATGGCCATCTGACCTAAGGACTGTGGATGTGCCCAGGAAGCTTTCAAATGGCTACAGTTCAAAGGGAAAAGTTCTCATGAAGGAGCTGGAGAGAAGCTCCATTTTACAAGTCAGGACGAAAGAGCCTGCCCATGTGGCCTGACAGGCACTACAGCTAGAAAACAGAGGAGACCCTAGAACAACGCAAGGGCTCCATTTGCAGCTCCAAACTCCGGCCGTCATGTTCAGTTCCCTGGAGAAGTTCTGCAAAGTTCTGGAGGGCAAGTTCAGTGGTGAAAGAAATATTAACAGAGTAGGTAGTGGCAAGAGGATACCCTGAGCAGCATATGGTGTAACTGCTTGTGGCCAAAAGTCAGAACCCTGAGAAGCATCAGAAACAAAAACACAGCCTCCAATTCCCAGGCTCACAGTAAGCAGACACTGAAAACAAACCAACAACCCTACAGTATAGATTACCTCTCTACCACATCTGAAGATGACAATTGCCTTTCCCTTCTACCAGACCAGGCCAGCGTTCTTCCTTGTTTCGTATGATGAAAAGTCCAGCATTTATTTATTTATTTTTTGGTAAATGTAAAAATGATCCAATTTGCATTCATTTGATAAAGTTTTATACTGCAAAATACAACATCTACATGTTTTAAAATCTGAACTTTAGAATCGGTTAAAATTATATCGTCCAATGACCTTAAATATTAATTAGCCAAGACCAGAAAACTCTCCTTATTCTTAAGATTGCACCAAGTATATAATCATCTTTCAATGGTCTTCACTTTTGGGAATGTCATACAACTTTCTCTGAAGTTTGCAGTTTTGGAAAATGATTATTCTGAAGCAAACCTATAAAGGCACTGGAAAAAAATAATGCAGATAGGAAAAAGCATGCCAAGTTGTCCACACTCATAGAAAACAATGCTAGGACATGCTAAATGTCCTCATCACTAGCCTCTAAGAATTTTATCACACCAAGATCCATTACAGTCAGTTCTGCTATAACAAAACATAAGTGTTCCCAAAAGTCATGATACAATGCAAATCATGCAATAAAAACCATAGGACTTAGGGGGGGCATGGGGTTAGGGGTAAGCACTCCAAAAGGATATCAGTAACATTATTAAAATGCAGGACTTTAATATCAAAGTTTTATTTGTGTTAAACGGTTAAGAAACACATAAGAACTACAATAAACATGGCACTTTACCTCATTAAAAAAAAAAAGCTACAGTTTGCTTTGGACTTGGGTGCAGGAAGAGATGGGTTTATTGTGAAGTGTGGTAGAAAAGCGATCTGAAATGGGACGGAAAGTTGTTTCACACCAAATGTGGATGGATGGGGCTCATAATTCATAAGTAAAATGAGTATGTAGATAACTGGGTGTTGTACACACTTTGGGGTAATCCTATGTGGCGTTAAGCTTGGCTGCAGTTTTCCGCCTTCACCTAGTGATTCTCTAGGAGGAAACTGCACATAAGCAAATACATTTCTTTTATGTCTGTTCTCTAATATGTCAATTGCTTTGCAACAAATCTGCATTTTCAAAACAAGTGTTATAGCAGAAATGATTACTGAGAATTGATTAAACTTATAAAAGAAAAACTAAAATTCAGAGATTAGAAACCTGGGAATGACTTAAGGCTCATCTCTTCTAATTCAAGTCTTCAAATCACAGATAATATTAACATATTAGTATCTCTGAACTTTTTTTAAGGGTCTTGCCCCTATTGTCTAGATACTCTCATAATTTTTCAAGACTGAGTCTAAAGTAGAAAAGACACTGCAGGAGAGAAACTTTGATAGGAAAAACAAATGCTTAGGTCACATACCAATTCCAGGTCTATGGAGACAGAGCCTCATCTGATATGTAATGTCTACCTAGGTGCCTTCAGAATTGTTTGGGAAATACATAATAATTATTGGGTTGGCACAAAAGTCATTCAGGTTTTTCCGTAAAAGCCCAACAAAATTTTGGCCAACCCAATATTATTCAAGAGGCACACTTCTACTGGATCAAGTGAGAAGATACACACATAACCCAAAAATACACATGTGGAAAGAGAATGTTTTCAATTGGCTGGGTTCTCTCCATTGTATCATTTTGAGGTTCATGAGAGAGTCCTGGGACTGGAGTACACAGTAATTTCCAAGAGGTATGTTAGTATCATTGCTATAGAAGTCACTTTGTTTTGTGTGCTAGAAAATGATTAAAGGGCCCTTATTCATCTATTTTCAGAGGTTTGAAAAAGTCTGCAAAAGAAGTCCAGCCTTTCAAAAGAAGCCCTATTATTTCTCAACTTACATGTAGGAAGCATAGAAGCTGGGACATGCCCTTCTTTAAATTCAACCAAAGAGGAAGAGGAACAGATTTTGCAATGAGTTTTATCCAATGTGGCCTGTTAGAATCCACTCTGAAAACATTTCGGTATTTAACATTCATTGGATATTACTGAACACCTACCATGTACCAGGCATGGATGTAGAGTTCCAGGACAAACTCCCTGACGGTGACATCACTCAATCACTTTACAGGTGAGTCCTATGGACACGCCCAGGCTGACAGTCACTGATTTAGTACATTAAAAAAGTGTCCAATTTTATATAAGGGACAAATCTAGTTTAAACTTTAGAAAATAAAGTATGAAACACTTGAAAGAGAAAAAAAATTTTTCATATGAAGAAGTATCTGGTTTCTTTTTTTTTCTCCTTGTTTATTTTTTCTTTGTATTAAGAAGGAGATGTTTGGAATAAAACATGGGAAGAAAGATTTTTTTTTTTTTTTTTTTTTTTTTGCGGTACACGGGCCTCTCACTGCTGTGGCCTCTCCCGTCGTGGAGCACAGGCTCCGGACGCGCAGGCTCAGCGGCCACAGCTCATGGGCCCAGCCACTCCACAGCATGTGGGATCCCCCCGGACCGGGGCACGAACCCATGTCCCCTGCATCGGTAGGCGGACTCCCAACCACTGCGCCACCAGGGAAGCCCGAGGAAAGATTTTTAAGGTCTCCAGGAGTATGTGCTGATCTGAGCCATCTCCTGTTGATCTCAAATGGAAGGTCAATCTTAGTTTTGGACTTCCCTGGTGGTCCAGTGGTTAAGAGTCTGCGCTTCCAATGCAGGGGGCGCAGGTTTGATCCCTGGTTGGGGAAATAAGACCCCGCATGCCATGTGCGGCCAAAATAAATAAATAAATAAATAAATGGAAGGTAAGCCATCCTGCTGACACATTAAAGAAACCAAAGGGACTTAATGACAAGACACTGGACAGTGAGGGTTAGGGTGAGGGGTAGCTGTGGGAGAGAAACAGCCTCTAAAATCTGGGCCCTACTCTGTCGACTCAATCTCTAGTAGTCCCACTAGGAACACGTGAGTCAGGGTTAAGGAATTAAAACTTTCCCCCTTTACAGACAGCATCCTCGCTTCAGTATCCACGTTACTTCTTGTTTCTTCTCAAAGTCTAATCACTAAAGAAATCCAGTTCGTTTTGCTAATATCACTAGGTTTTCTAAGTAGATGCATCAATATGTTGGAGGAATATGCATCAATATTGGAGGAAACATTTCCCAGAGGCCCTTTGGCCCAAATTTTATAAAGTAATAAATAAAATAAGTTGACTTAAATTGGGTGTCCAAACATACACCTTTCCTTCATTTATGGCTCATGAGACAGATTGATAAATAGAGCCAGATTGCAACACACATCACACGCCCCAAGTAGCAACCATAAAAGAAAATATCATTAAAGCGACCTCCACCTCCAATAAAATACAGCCTACACTCCTACCAAAGAGTCTCTATAAATCACCAGTGCTTACGAAAATAAGGTGTAATCATTTTTTTCAATAAAACTCAGTTGGTTTCCAACTGTACAAATTCCATAGCGATGGGCAATCTGTTTTTGAAATTATGTTTCTTTAACCAAAGGTAAGCTTTTTTCCCCAGGGATAACAGGCATCTGATATTCTAGTTTCAATTAATTTAAGTAGGTAAGTTTGAGAACCATAAGTTTAAGGTCTCTATAATTTTATAATAGTTCTGTTGTTAAGATTTTTTGGCCTATATTTCAGTTCATATCTGAATTCTAATCAGAAATGGAAAATTTCCTCTAAACACACATAAAACAAGAGGTATAATTGGTGACTCCTATTTATCAACATATATTTACACACGCTAAAGTAACTGACCAATCAATCAGTTATGCTACTTCTTGTTTAAATACTACTTGTAAATGCTACTTCTTGTTTAAATAGTCTCTAACTTTCCTCATTCTGACTACTCAAATGCACTATAGTTCTTAGTTGGTAAAAATGCAATCCGCTGGATGAAAATATTATTAGCTTGGGATAAACCTACAAGTCCTATTCCCAAAGTTTACAGAAATCACTGAAAATAGTGACTACGTGTACCCCATCCCTCTTCACTGGTAAATAAAAAGTTTTAGATGAAAAGAAAGAAACATCATGGAATCAAAAGTTTCTTGCTTTTTTTATTCCCCTGGAAGACATGTAAATAGACCTTCCATTAATGGCCATAAGATTAGCCAAGATTATATTTTCTTCAGATATTTTTTAAAAAATCAGAGAGATCTAACAGGATAGGCCACAGAAGTCAAGCAAAAACCCTCATTCCAATCTTCCCTTAAGAGCCAATTAGTTGAAGGCCTTAGAAATAGAACAATGCACCAATTCTTTGCAGCAGCAAATTACAGAAGCCCTTACCTTTTAGTCAGAATAAGTGACAGATACCCAGCAGACTAAACTCAGCAGGCATGCCTGCAACACACATTTCTCAGCGGACTCCTTCTGCAGCCCCCAAAGAACTGCGCATAAAAACTCCAGCCTGCCTGCTCCATCCGTCACTGTCTGAGATACCCACCCGCTACCACGGTAACAAGAAAGGGCCAAACTAAGCAGCAATCTTAGTTTCTTAAAGACCTTTGTCCTGGAAAAACAGAAGAGAAAAGAGCAAGGGGTAGGAAGAGGGAAAAACGGAGAGGAACAGAATAATGACTTTCATGAAGGTGAAGTGGCGTTTGCCATAAACTAAATGCACAGCTACCAGCTTATTAAGTTTGAATGGCTCTGCCTGCGAGCTCCTAAAAGTATCTGCTCTTTACCTCTGCCTCATAAGGGGAAAAAAGTATGTGTGTGTGTGTGTGTGTGTGTGAGTGAGAGAGAGAGAAACTAGCAAGTGCATGCCAATGCCTGGATGCCTGGACAGGGAAGGGGAGACTACTGAAGGGATTGGGGGGAGGGGTGGAGGAGAGAGCTAGGATGTGACCCACATATGGAATGAGCCTTAGAACAATGAGGACAGGACAGCCAAACCAGTGTACTCTGGGGCAGCAGTTTTCAAAACAAGTCTTCACAGCTTTGCAGGAAAGGGGGGTGTGGGGAAACATAACACAAAACAAGCTAATTGAAATAAGCAACTGGATACAAAATGAGCTGGCCAAATCACCAGCAACTGGGACACTGTGGGCTCCTGGATTTCATTTTTATGCAGCCTGTGGGTTATTTCCCCTCCTCACTAGAAAGCTTTCAGTCCCGAGGGTTTAGAATTCCAGAGGACCCAATTAACACCATACTTGGCTAGCTCCCTGGTATGATCAATATGAAATAAACTGGCTTTTAGCATCTCCATAAAATAACACAGCCCAGAAACTGGGTCTACTGCTTTTTCATTTCCTCTGTAGAGTGACAGCCAAACTGGGGGTGGCAGGAGGTGGGGGTAAGCCACACACATACCAGACATTATGTAGGATAGAAGAGCATGAGGACTTGGTTGAACATCTTTAAGAAGCTTAACTCCAATAGAGATTTTTTGTTTTGTTTTATTTATTTATTTTTGGCCGCATTGGGTCTTCGTTGCTGCACGCAGGCTTTCTCTAGTTGCGGCGAGTGGGGGCTACTCTTCGTTGCGGTGAGGAGGGCTTCTCATTGCAGTGGCTTCTCTTGTTGTGGAGCATGGGCTCTAGGTGCGCGGGCTTCAGTAGTTGTGGCACGCAGGCTCAGTAGCTGTGGCTCGCGGGCTCTAGAGCACAGGCTCAGTAGTTGTGGCGCATGGGCTTAGTTGCTCCACGGCATGTGGGATCTTCCCGGACCAGGGCTCGAACCCGTGTCCCCTGCATTGGCAGGCGGATTCTCAACCTCTGTGCCATGAGGGAATTCCCCCTAATAGAGTTTTGAAGCCAATGAAATCATCTCTGCTGTATCCTCAGGTCTCTGATGGCCCGCAGGCTGTTTCACGTGTGAGGTGTCCTGAGCTTTAACTCATAAGGGACTCCGGTGATTGCTGGGTTCTTCAGAGCCGAATTCTGGTGTTTTGGCAAATAATTCACTCATATACATTTTAGAGAACCTGACTTGGTTCCCTCAATATACTTCATAGCAAGTCTTCCTTAAAAATGGTATTCTTTCTGTCTCTGATTGATTTGATTATCAAACAATTGATTTTTTTCAAAGACCAAAGATAAAACATCAAACACAACATTGCTAGGGGGAACCCTCCTACACTGCTGGTGGGCATGTACACTGGTGTAGCCACTATGGAAAACAGTAAGGAGATTCCTTTAAAAACTAAAAATAGAGTTACCAGATGATCCAGATTTCTCTGGATATACGCCCAGCAATCCCAATCCTGGGAGTATATCCAGAGAAAACCATAATTCGAAAAGATACATGCACCCTGAATAGATACATTGCAGCACTATTTACAATAGCCAAGACATGGAAGCAACCTAAATGTCCATTGGCCAATGAATGGATAAAGAAGATGTGGTACATATATACAATGGAATACTACTCAGCCATAAAAAAGAGATAATGCCATTTGCAGCAACACGGCTGGACCTAGAGGTTATCATACTAAGTGAAGTAAGTCAGAAAGAGAAAGACAAATATCACATAATATCACGTATATGAGAACCTATAATAAGACACAAATAACCTTATTTAAGAAACAGAAACAGGGGTTTCCCTGGTGGCGCAGGGGTTGAGAGTCCGCCTGCCGATGCAGGGACACGGGTTCGTGCCCCGGTCCGGGAAGATCCCCCATGCCGCGGAGCGGCTGGGCCCGTGAGCCATGGCCGCTGGGCCCGCGCATCCGGAGCCTGTGCTCCGCAACAGGAGAGGCCACAACAGTGAGAGGCCCGCGTACCGCAAAAAAAAAAAAAAAAAGTTATATATAAAACTGAATCACTTTGCTGTACACCAGAAATTAATACAGCACTGTAAATCAACTATACTTCAATTAAAACATTGCTAGATGTATTTCATTAAAAACAGGAACCATTGTCAAGTGAGGGTTCCAAACCATCAGCCTCTTCATTTAACAATATTTTATTGACGTTTCTAGCATAACTAGTTTAATTTGTGATTTCAAATCACTTCTATATTCTGTCCCCTGCTTACTCTGGAAACACAGATATGGAAGTAAAAACTTCTGAACACGCACACACGCAACACACACAGACTGTAAAAGTCAAGAGAGAGAAGGCAACTTCAGAATGAATGCCTTGTGTCTTGTAATTCTAATCTTCGATTTCAGAAGTGTGTGGCCAGAAAAAGAAAATGTCTTTGGTAAATTCAGGGTTAGAATAGCTAGGCTTTAAAAAAAAAAATCACTCTGATAAAATTATTAAAGATCAAATTTCCCTAAGAATAAACTCGATCTAAAATGTTCATAGAGAAAGAGGTCATTAGTTCCCATGTGTTACAAAAGGTCTTCAAGAGTTAAATCACAGAATATGAAAACCTATGTTTAAATAATTTTTAGGCAATGACACAAGCTGAGGAGGGAAATAAAATTAATAAGTGACAGGAATGAGGGGCTGTCAACACCAGCTCCAAATTTCATGCTCCTTGGCTTGATCCTATATTTTATTTAACACAGATTTCTACATATGGATAATTGGCCTCTTCTTGTGAGGTCTGGTACTTGAAAATCTGGGCTGTGAGCTTATCTGACAGATAGATGAAGTGAGATGAGCTTGTGGCTGGGCTGGGGGTCGAATTTTCAAGTATCAGCTGCAACTCCAAGTCAGTCCAAGCCATGTTGCTTCTAAGTGTCCAAAGTGTGCTCCTCTGGGCAGTGACCTTTTGGATGCATCAAAGCTGATCTTCTGACCAAATGTGCTCAGGTTCGGACTGCTGACATGGATGCTTTTCATTTGCATTCGCCTTTATTTGATTCTAATTTTGCCTAGCCGAGTAGTGAACCAAATCCAGCAAAGGAAAACTTTTTTTTTTTAATTTATTTTTTGGATGCGTTGGATCTTTGCTGCTGCACACGGGCTTTCTCTAGTCGTGGCAAGAGGGGGCTACTCTTTGTTGCAGTGCACGGGCTTCTCATCACGGTGGCTTCTCTTGTTGCCAAGCACGGGCTCTAGGCACATGGGCTTCAGTAGTTGCAGCACACTGGCTCAGTAGTTGTGGACGTAGGCTCTAGAGTACGGGCTCAGTAGTTGCGGCGCACGGGCTTAGTTGCTCTGCAGCATGTGGGATCTTCCCGGACCAGGGCTTGAACCCGTGTCCCCTGCATTGAAAGGCAGATTCTTAACCACTGCGCCACCAGGGAAGTCCCAAAGGAAGACTTTTGAAATAGATTGCGGCATCCGCTTGATATAGTTTCCTTCTCTGCTGTTTTGAACTGGTGAGCCAGAATGGAAAGAGACTGCATGACCTTGTGTGGGGCCGCCTCGGTCAAAATACTCCCAGGAAGCAGGAGCATTTCAGGTATTGTGGGGCCTGAAGCTTATACCATGTGGAGGACGCTCTTTAAGAAACAAGTATAAAATTATCAATTCAAAATTAAGTCAGAAGGGTTTGGAAGAGGCCCCTGAGAGAGAAGCGTTCTGAAGCCAAAGCTTCAATAACTTCACGATAAATATGCCCTATTATCAATAGGGTCTCCCTTCAGAGCAACTTAAGGGTAGGAAGACTCAGGTAACTGGGTGGGTAAAGCTGGACCGTCCCTGCCCCCTTCGGTAGAACTTTGAGTATCTTCTCTTACTGGTGATGATGAGAGGAGAGTGCAACCTTGAGAAGCTAAAAAATTTAGTCTGATATTCAAGTAAAATGATAACATCAAAGGGGAGTCTCCATGCGCTTTAATTTTCTTAGAAGAGCGACTAGGTATATGCAGAGACAGGATATGTGGGAGTTAGTGAAACCATTAGTTCAATGAAGCTTAATATCTCCTAAAGAAAAGAGTTTTACTTCTTTTTTTATTTCAAATTTACAAAACAGTTGTAAAATTAGCACAAAGAGCTCCCATATATCTGTCACTCAGCTTTCCCAAATGCTCATATCTTATACAACCATATAACAATTATAGGAAATTAACACTGACGCTACACTCTTAACTAATCAACAGACTACACAATTTTTGCTGATTGTCACAGGCATGTCCCTTTGCTGGTCCAGAATTCAATTCAGGGGTCCTCACTGCATTTAGTTATCCTGGGTCCTTACTCTCCTTAAACCTGTGACATTTCCACAACAGCCATCACTTTTACATTTGAAAAGTACTAGCTAGTTATTTTGTAGAATGTCTCTCAATTTGAGTTTACCTCATGTCTACTCATGATTAACTCAGGGTGTGTATTTTTGGAAAGAATACCCTAGAGGTGATGTTCTCCTTTCTCCTGCATCAGACCAAGGGTTACATGATAGTGCTATGTCGTGTAAAAATAACTTTGATCATTTGGTTAAGGTAGTGGTTGCTAGGTTTCTCCACTGTAGAATCTAGACCCAGGAGGAACCCTGATTCATTAGGCAGCAGGAATAGAGGTAGAGGTCAGCAAAAAAGCTACCAAGCCCCCTTCTGAGCACCCACGGAAAGCCATCCTGAGGCTCACTCCTCAAGCTGGCATGCCTTGGAGAACCAGAAAACCACCAGGAGAGGATTAAGGAAGGAAAAATCTTATGAGGAAAAGGTTAGAGAGTGGCTTGAAGACCACATCACTTTGCTCCCTGACTTTCCAGGTACATGCTCTGCAAATGCCCTTTAAAATCACTAGACCACCAAACAGAATATGTTGTCAAACCCCATGAGCTCTGCGTCAAAATCTTTACATAACCATACAACTGCTAAAACAGGCTTCTATATTTATTATATTACTAGAATCGAAAACTCTCTAAATTACATTTTAATAGGGTGTCAAAACTTTCTCTAGGTTTTCAACACCAGGTGCTACATTTTCATCCAAAATGAAATGCTTATGTGATGAGGTGAAGCCAGCCCACTTGCTGCTTTGATACCATGGCTTCTCTGACTATCCATCCCAAGTTACAAATGTTTTCTAAGGGAAAAAAATTGAAAAGCTAGTTCAGCACCTAAGCTCTGCTACTGAAACTCTGAGCTAAACAATACATTTATTGTTCTTAAATTCATCTTTAGGGCCAGAATTTCAAAGACCATCTAGACTCTATAAGAGCAATATACTGAAGAAATGCCTACCACTTGGTTCAAAGTGCAAGACTCAATTCTTCACATCCTAAGGTGATCAAAACTGTGTTAGCCCCTTTAACCAACTACGTTAGTAAAACACTAACGTGTTTTAAGAGCTGGAAAACTAAATACTCTGAGAGGTGAACCTTTGGAAGATACTCACAAGATACAACCACGTGGGCTGGTGTAAGAGACAGGGATCTCTATTCTGACAAACGGATTAATAACCCCATCGTCATGCAATTAAGAGAGGGAAAATGGAAGAGAAAACAACACAACAGAATTTTAAAACTAGCACCAATCTTAATTTTAAAATAAATTTTACCTACAAATTTGTCAATAAATTCCTCGCAAAGCTGATTTCCACTTAATGGGAAATCTGTGCATTAAGAATCAGCACAAACTTAAAATTATACAGGGGACCTCAACCCTCCTCATTAATTGGCGTCGACCAAGCATCCACAGACACATCAGTCTGGTAGAAGCTAACCATCTCTGCTCCAAACTGCAAACACTCCAAAGGGGTCGGGCACCCCTGTGACTCACAACCTATTTTTCCACAAGCACCTGCTCCATTCATTAGCTATGCACTAAAATAGAAGGTGACAAATTCTGAATCTGTGCTTATTTCCATCACTGTTATTAATTAAATACCATTTTGGTGAATAAAATTAAACTAAACCCACATGCATGAAATTACTTCCTCCCTTTCCTCGAAATCTTGTTAACGTAACACTGCCAGAAAATTAATCAACACCACACAATTGTTAAATGATCAATAAAAAGAGTGATTATAATAATAAATTCCAACTTGAGACGAGTTCTCATTCAAAATAGATCTATGAGTTCTGTTTGGATTGAGAAAAAATTGTTCATAAATGTAGAAACTGTTTGTAAATGCAGTGCCTTCTATGCTTCTATGCTACTATGGAAGTTAGATAATATTCCACAAAGGGGTGATTTCTACCAATTGGTATTAGCAATTTTTTTCTTCTTTTCCCTTAATCAAATTCAATATACATATAAATAGTGCTGAGCCTGAAAGAAAAAAAAAACTTAGGAGGTAAAACAACCTTTCCAACAACAAGCTTAACATGAGAAAAGGTTAGGTAGATAATTACAATTTACTTCCACACAATGAACTGCCGGAGTTTTTCAGCTACTAAATGTACTCTAGTTCATTATGTAGCCATGCTACAGACAAAGGCCGTTTCTTTCCCTTAGAATTTCAGTTTCGGCGACATGAAACCACCAGGAGGATTGAATATCATCCAATAGTATTTTAAAACTGCATAGAGAAATACTTCCATCTTTTGCTAATGATCACCAAAGAGAAACAAGGTAACAATACTCTTGCAGTGGAAACGGTTATATGTACAATTGACCACAGGTTTGAACAACGTGGGGCCACTTACACAGGAATTTTTTTCAGGAAGGCCAGTGCCCCTAATCCCCACCTTGTTCAAGGGTCAACTGTATGTGTGTGTGTGTGTGTGTGTGTGTGTGTGTGTGTGTGTGTGTCTGCATCTCCATCCCTACAGCAGAGACTACAGAAGTTAACACCCTGACGTTTCATTAGGATGTGTCAGTGGGATTCTAGGAGGTTCTGCAGAGTTAGCCTGTACCCTGAATGGTTCAGGGCTTCTATGGGCCCTTTAGAAAGAGGTGGGGGGTTTTGTGGATACTTGTGCTTACAGCTTAACCTAAAACATACACGCGTGCGCGCGTGCGCGCGCGCACACACACACACACACTCTAGACCTAGTATAAGGCATACAAAGATGATCCAGTTATGACGTCTGACACTTCAAGCATTCTGATCCCCATGCTCTCTGGTAATAACTGCAGCAAATTATAAGCTCCCTTAGAACAGAGAAACAATAATAACAGCTTAACTGGCTGTTCTGAGTCCCAAGGCTGAGAACAGTAGGTATAACTGTCCCCACTGGAGAGGGGTGATGGACTTGCCATCGAGCAAAGCTAGCTCCACACCCCTTATCCCACTGCCCACCTCCAGACTATGTAGAAGAGGGTGGTTAAAGTAAGGGTGACTTGGGCTTCCCTGGTGGCACAGTGGTTGAGAATCTGCCTGCCGATGCAGGGGACGCGGGTTCGTGCCCCGGTCCGGGAAGATCCCCCATGCCGCGGAGCGGCTGGGCCCGTGAGCCATGGCTGCTGAGCCTGTGCGTCCGGATCCTGTGCTCTGCAACAGCAGAGTCCACAACAGTGAGAGGCCTGCGTACCAAAAAAAAAAAAAAAAAAAAGCAAGGGTGACTGGTTGGCAGAGAGCTGCAGGCCCAGAATTGGGGCATTTTATGCCTATGGAAGGAGAAGCAGATTCTACAGGGGGAGGGAGAGGGGTGCTCATGCAGCCACTTCCACCCAAGTGGGCAGGGCCCCCTGCACTCAGGACTCTCAAGTGGTTGGAACCCCAGGACTTCCCAGTCATGGGCTTATCCATTGTATCTCTCTCTCCTTTGTCATCCTATCCTATTCCTTCAACTCCATGCCCTTATTCCCTTTGGAACAGTCAGCAGTCATTAAGGAAAGAAGACAAAAACCTCCATGCTGTCCCTCTCAAACTTAATTCATATATCAGGGTGGGCCATCTGACTTGATGGAGACAAACAGCTGAAAAGGACAAAGGAGATCAGAAGCCAAACTCTGACCCTGGGATGCCAGTTCCCAAAAGCACAAGAGTGGAGGGTCCAGGCCTCCATGATTCAGAAAAAGCTCTGTGAAACACCTGCTGAAGACCACTCATGAAAGGCCAGCAGCCCGGAGCCAAATGTGGCAAAAGAAAACACGCCATCCCGCCGACCTTACCTTCCAGGTGCCAGGAAAACTTAAACCAGCCCAGAGAGAAAGAAGAAAACACTGGAAATGTGCGAAGAGCTCAGTTTTAAATAATAAAAATGTATGTTAGATGAGAAATACAAATCGGGTTAAAAGGGAACCAAATGCCTTTCATGGATTAGACAAATACATACTGAAGGCTTTCTACTGGTCAGGCACTGTTCTAGGTGCAAGTAATCCATCAGTGAACAAGACACAAGATCCCCACTCTTAGAGAGCTGTCTAAGCTGTCTTAACAGACAAAAGCAATTACGAACAAGGACCTACTGTATAGCACAGGGTGTTCAATATCTTATAATAACTTATGATGGAAAAGAATCTGAAAAATTATATATATATATATATATATATATATATAATGGAATCACTTTGCTGTTGTACACCTGAAACTGGCACAATATGGTAAATCAACTATTCTTCAATTAAATAAAAGCAATTAAGAAGTAATTTCACACAGTGATGGGTGCTATGAAGACAAAACACCTTGACAAAGTGATGAAGAGAAACCTGGATGAAAGGAAGGGTCTGTTTTAGAGAAGGTGATCAGGGAAGGCCTCTCTGAGATTGAGTCATCAATTCAGAGATCTGGGACAAACATATTCTGGACAGAGGGAACAGCAATGGCAAAAGCCCTGCCGTAACAGCCGGCCTGCACGTCTGTAAACTTCCGTTAAGCTCCTATTCTTCACAAAGGTGAACTAGCCAAATCCCTTGCCTTTGAAGGCCCCATGGTATAGTGGGGAACACAGACCCAGTGACATAATAAGTGTACCCCAAACTCCCACCCAAACCCCAATGGGAAGAGTCCATGAACATTTCTAAAATGTGACCTTTGACCATGACCTCGACTGAAGAGTTGGATTTTGCCACCAGACTTGTTAAAAACATTCTGGGCCCAGGAAATATAATTGAGGGAAGGAACAGTGGCATGAGAGTGTATGACATGTCTGTGAATGACATCTGTACCCTGTAGAAGTTACTCTTATGGCATTTAAGCACTGAATTCTATGGATTTGTTCCATGTCTTTCCCCCTTGTTAGAATGTACATTCTTTAACAATAGCAAACTTACTCACTTTGGATCGTAATAATCTAGCACAATGAGTTGGGTGAAGAGTAAAAAGACAGGTTCACAGCAGTTAGTGAAGGTTGAAAGGTGAAAGTTGGAGAGAGCTGGACTTCTTTCTGTAGGTACGGGGGCCATTAAAGGTTTTGCAATTCACAAGAAAACCTCAAGGTTGACAACAGTGAGCTTAACCTACCAATGAACCCGGAAGCCTGACCTTAGAAAGCCTGTACTGGTAGTGCTAACAGCTACTGCTGATGTGGTTTAAATGAAGATTTGGCTTGTGTCCTTCACTGAAGAGACATATATTCATTGCAGTGCTTTTTCAGACATGAAGCATGGTTTTTAAAGCTTGATAATCTCATCTACTACAGGTTTCCTGCTGTGATTGTCAAATATATAAGTCTTCACCCCTTCCCTGTGATCCACCACTCTGCTATTACCTGGCTCCACACTGAATCAGTTAACCCATGTGTACGTATCCTCTTCTTCTGTGCACAGCAAGGATTATCGTGTGAGATAACGTATGCTTCACACATCAGAATCAATCATAAAATAGCCTTAATGGCCTTTGAATAGAGGAAGCAAGTTTATAGCATTTTTGTTCCTACTGTACATGATTATGAGTCCAACCCTTTTATTTCATCTTAAAGATCTAGTCCAAACCAGGTAACCTGTTTGGCTCCTGAAAGAGCTCAGATGATAACCTGGGTTTCCTGGCTTCAGGTCACCAAGGGACCACACCTAGTCCTTCTTGAGTACTTTGAAGGATGCCTAACACAATGGCTCAGCACTTCCAAAGCTCAATACATTCCCTCAGATTAATTCATCCACCCTGTGCCCCACCATTATAACTATTGTCATGTCTATCTCTGTACCCCAGCGTACCTCTCCAATCTCTACTCCCTTTTCAGACCTCAGCCAGATGTCAGGGCATTAGGCTCATGGAAACCTTGAAGCCATAGAGAGCTGGCCCCCTATGGTATAACACTGTTCACCAGCAGGAACTCTGGCACGGCAACAGATGCAACATTTGGCCAGCCAGAAATAACACAGATGTGGCCACACATCTTCAGGCATACGAGGCGCTAAGATTAGATAAGTGTCTGAATTTCAACGAAAATGAAGCAGAGATGGAGGAAGCCCAGTTGATAAAATAGATCCAATCCTTCAAGGGACCCATCCCAATTATGGAAAGGTACCAGGGAGCTCCACTGATCAGGTTCAGACGCAAACTGGACACCCCGAGTTTCCCAATCTCACTCATACCCTGACAAGTCCAAAACTGTGTTGGGATGAAAATTTTTAGTTATTTAGTCTGCATGGGGTTGTCTGGCTTAGAGATAAAAATTAGAAGTAACTTAACGATTATCTTTAATAGTATGATGGCTTATCATGAGAAAGATAACAGCAGTTAGTTGTCCAGGTCAAAAATGTTGAACCAAAAATCAGATCATCAGAGAAAGCATGAGACTTCAACAAGTATGATGAATGTCCCTTTCGCTATGCTACTATTTGTAATTCAAGTTACTTGCTAGTGCTCTAATACCACCTCATTTTACAAAACACCAATTTGGAAATTAGAAAGGTAAGGCACATAAAGGAGACATCACTATATACAGAGAAGCCAGAAACCCATCAAGAGAGAGGGAAACAATTGTTCTCTAAAGGAATGAGACCCATGGGAAAGGACTACTATTCAAAGTAAACTAACAAACAGCAACTTTTCTTCAACAGTTGTGCACATTTCCATTTACTATGCACAGAAACATTTCCTTTAGCTGAATGCATTTATCTCTCTAAGACAGAAAACCGTAATTTAATTAAAGTTAAAATGAAGAACTTAAAGATTTGCTACATTATTAGATCCCTTTGAAAGAGTTAAATGTTGCCCTGCTCAGATCTCCTCTCTTCCTGTGCTTCAAGATAAGTACTGAGAGATTTATGTGCCATGAATTTCCAATTACCCATTTCCACCAGCTGGGCTGTCAATCACCACTTGTCTTATCCTGGATGTCTTCACCACCCCCGTTTCCTTGTTGTGCACACAGAAACAAGCTTATTCTTCCCCAAAGAGCTTACCACCAGGCAGGAAAATGCTGGGTTTTTATGTCCAGCTTCCACTGGACAGAATTTCTGACTCCAGTTACTGCCACCCCATCATTCCAACATATTCAAATAAAGCCAGAGTTGCCACAGATTGTGAACAATTCAAGATCTCAAAAGAGAATTTACATCGTGCACCTTCCCAGTGTCCACTGAAGCAGAATTGATGAGCTCTCAAGAGCAATCCCTCCCCCACCTTTGACATCTGGAAGCAGGTGGGAGAATTCTAAATGATGACTACGCTCACTTAAGACACCAGCAGAACACACAAACCAGTACATTCGCAAATGTGTGCTTACATAATAGTTGTGAATTTGGAGGAAAAAATATATATATATATATATATTTTTTTTTTCCGGCATGCGGGCCTCTCACTGTTGTGGCCTCTCCCGTTGTGGAGCACAGGCTCCGGACGCGCAGGCTCAGCAGCCATGGCTCACGGGCCCAGCCGCTCCGCGGCATGTGGGATCCTCCCGGACCGGGGCACGAGCCCGTGTCCCCTGCATCGGCAGGTGGACTCTCAACAACTGCACCACCAGGGAAGCCCCGGAAAAAATATTAATGGTGAAAGCTCTTCATTGCTTTTGGCCATGGGGTTTGTCTGGAGGATGGACATCAAAATTAAGATATCAAAAAAATTCTTAAAAGGACTCTACAAGGCCTGGATATCAGTGCTGCAATTAAACACCTGAAAAGTAAATGACAGCTGTCTTTCGATGGTCAGGATGACAGTGGTGAGTCTTGATGGTACGATTTATTTCTTGTAATTGTGCCCCAAACATGCATCTATTCAGTTGACGGTCACTGCGTACTTACTTTGCAAAAAGGCTTAGATGTTAAGGGAGATACAAAAATAACTAATACAAGTCCTTTCCCACAAGAAGCTCGTAGAAATATGTGCATCAATAATTTTAATAAAAGAAAGCCTGTCATTAAAAAGTCACTGAAACACTACAAGAATTCAGAAAAGGCAACACGTTGCATCTGGCTGAAGGAGGACAAGAATTCGAGGACAGCTTCATGAAGTAGAAGGACTTTACCAGCGATGAACTCAGTCCAGTCAACTACAATTATTCCAGGGCTGTGGCCCATCTAGTCTTTGGGCTTCTCCTCTCCTCCTGTCATACTTTGCTTTGCTTGTTTTTAGAGGACAGGACAGAAGCAAGATAACTGAAATCAAGCTCTAATGCTGCTGCTTATTTGAAGCGTGGGTAATGTTGATGCCTACAGAGGTTTACACTACTAAAATGAAATCTAGGGATCACTTAATACTCACTGCTCTGGGTCACTGAGTGGTCTAAATAACACAGGAGGCACATTCACATTCAGGAAAGAAGTCAGTCCTTCCTTCTAGGTTCCAAGCCTGGAGAGTGCTAAGGCATCGGGACTGCCATGATTCTGGCCATCAGGTGCAATGGAGTCATCCTTCACGTCCCATCCTGACAAGTAGGGAGGTCAGTGGTGAGGTGGAAAAGGCAGGCTAACTGCTAGCTCAGCTCCATTTCATTCTGGGTTTCAAAACATCTATTAAATATTTCGTCAGTTTATTCCACTGATTGTCAAAAACCCATCGAACAGACAGGCCATGACAAGTTGGACCTGATATGCAGTTGGCCACTAGTAGCTTCCTGAACTTGCTTTCCATCCCTAGGTCATCATTTATACGGTGATAACCAGCCCTGCTAGTGCTAGGATTCGCACTCAGAGCCCAGGATCTCTGGTTGACCCTCATACTAGATACACAGCTACCCTGAGAGTCAATGTCTAGTGAGCCTCCCTCTGTAGCCGATAGAATGAAGTGTTTGCTCTTTGTGCACAGTCTGTTTTAACCATTAAAAATCCTGAAATGCATGCATGATTCTACCATTTTCCAGAGGTGGAACTAAGCCATGAAAACATAAAGTAGCTGCTTCAGACACACACCTGATAAGTGCAAAATCCAGGATTTGCATTCCTTTCTTTCCAACTTCAAAGCCTGTGACCTTGACCATGTGCTCTTAGCCAGGACTCTGTAATGCTTCCCAGAAACTGTGGAAATTAGAGGTGGATTTCTGAGTTTTTAACCTAGGGAAGCTGTCAAGAATGTGGGTCTGGGCTTCCCTGGTGGTGCAGTGGTTGACAGTCCGCCTGCCGATGCAGGAGACACGGGTTCGTGCCCCGGTCCGGGAGGATCCCACATGCCGCGGAGCGGCTGAGCCCGTGAGCCATGGCCGCTGAGCCTGCGCGTCCGGAGCCTGTGCTCCGCAACGGGAGAGGCCACAACAGTGAGAGGTCCGCTTACCGCAAAAAAAAAAAAAAAAAAAAAAAAAAAAAACCAGAATGTGGGTCTATGTCTGTCAGACTTATTTCAACATAATACCCTCCAAGTCCAAGAGAAAGACAAATACTGTATGATATCACTTACACGTGGAATCTAAAATATACAACAAACTAGTGAATATAACAAAAAAGAAACAGGCTGGGGCTTCCTTGGTGGTGCTAGTGGTTGAGAGTCCGCGTGCCGATGCAGGGGACTTGGGTTTGTGCCCCGGTCCGGGAAGATCCCACATGCTGCAGAGCGGCTGGGCCCATGAGCTATGGCCGCTGAGCCTGCGCGTCCGGAGCCTGTGCTCCGCAACGGGAGAGGCCACAACAGTGAGAGGCCCACGTACCGCAAAAAAAGAAAAGAAAAGAAACAGGCTAACTGATATAGAGAACAACTAGTGGTTACCAGTGGGGAAGGGGAAGAACAAAGGGGCAAGATAGGGGTTGGGGATTAAAAGATACAAGCTACTAGTGTAAAATAAATAAGCTACAAGGCTATATTTTACAGCACAAGGAAATAGCCATATTTTATAATAACCATAAATGGAGTATAACCTTTTAAATTGTGAATCACTATGTTGTACCTCTGAAATTTATATGATATTATAAATCAACGATACCTCAATTTTTTGAAAAGAATGTGGGTCTAGACCTGGAAAATCTATCTCAACTATATTTAGACACTCTGAGTCTGGCCCTGACCACTGAACCAGGAGAAACCACTAAGTGTCTTCCTTCACCTGCTCCTTACGTCCTATCCCCCCTACTTACCAGAAGCAGTGGCACGTGATCAGTCACCCAACTAACCGAAACCTGGTGAAAGTTGAACTCAACCTGGTAAGATGGCGGTTCTCCACCTTGCTGCACACTCTACTGGCCTGGAGCAGGACCTGGGTGTTCAAAACATCCAAGGTGATTTGATTGTGCATCTGAGAATGAGAATTATTGTGTTAAAAGAAAAAAGTCAAGGGTTTGAGGCCCCTTCTTTCCAGTCAACAGAACAGCTGGTTTCATCTCAGGATTTTGTGGAAGCACATGGAGATATACATATATCTTGATGACACTACAAAGATCAGAGAAGCTCTGAAAAATTATAAAGAGCTTCATGAGAGCACGGCTGTGCAGCATTATTACTACAGACAGAGCTGGGGTCCTTTCCTGGGTGCTCTGACTGAGCCTCCAGTGGCCGTGGGCACTGGACGCACGCCCTCAGGATCCTCTCCTGGAGGCCTCTCTCTACCCACGCCACAATTATTTTCTAATTGCTCAATTAAGAAAGCCAACGGCTAATAGATTAACTAAAATGGTATGTACTGTATATTCCAATTGGATAGGGAAAAAATTACTTACAGAATATCTGAGGCTCCACTTTAAAAGAGTAACTGATTATATCAGGGTCAGGTGGTTACGGGCATGATTATAATTTTCTTCTTTATATTCATGTACGTTCTCTAAATCTTCAACAAATAATTAAATTACTTTTGAATGAAGAGAAAGAAAAAAACCACACGGGGTGAAGGCTATGGACTCCTCTAAGGAAAAGACTGACCTCCTTCCCAGCAACCTCACCACTGCCCCTCCCTCTGCAGGGAAGAGAGGAGCCGTGGAGCTGGTAGAAGACCTCACACCTCCTCCAGGGCCTCACCCTCCTCTCTGCTCTCATCGTCACCCTCTCCCTGGAGATCAGAGAGGTCCTGGGAGGGCCACCCACCACAGTTGCCAAATTGTTCTTCTCCATCGGCTCGGGTCACTGAGAGCTGATTTTATTCAGAAATGTTCAGGATGTCCAACTCCACTACCCTGCCCTTCTTAAAACACCCTCGCTTTCAGAGTTCAGTAGGAAATGCCAGCTCGTGCCCAGAGCATGCATATAGCCCACTGCCAGGCACAAAGAAGGCTCTCGATAAATGTCAGTTCCCTTCCTTGCTACTGGGCTCCACACCAAAACCCCCCTTTCAGATAAAAGTGGCATTTCAGGTGCACAGAAATGTGCTATACACAGTACAGTCTAAAAGTTTTTGTACATAGTCACAGAGCTATGCAGGGGCATAAACTGGATCTGCTTAATAAACACGGCAGCATCTCCATTCTGTGGTTTAAAATGACACATGCTAATTTTCTGGAAGACAGAAGGCGAGTGTCACACAAATTAAGTTTCCTCACAGACAAAAGCAGCTGTCTTACCTCACTTCCCATCCCCATGGTCATGTTCAACAGCTCCAGCTTTGAAACTCTGGCTGGAAGTATGTTTAAATTTGAGGGGAAATACAGTTCTGGACGTCTGGATTCATTAAAAAATAACCTAGCCCCTTCTCTCCCTAAGGATAATAATGATAAACCCACACTTAACGTAGTCACAAACTTATGCACTTAGCATATTTTTAAAAAAATATTCTTCTGTTTATCATTCATCTGAGAATATGTTTAACCAACAGGCTGTGCCTTGATTTTACAGGTCATTGATATCCATTAATTAATACACTTGTTTGGGTTTCACATCCATGGTTAAATTTTGCCTTGTGATAGATAAGAGGGATTAAAAGATCGACCAAACTTTCAGATGCTAGCATCTGCATATGCAAATCAATATCTTTTTCAGAGAATAAACTGCAAACATGAAAGCAAATCACGATGCTGCTAACCGTCCTTCATTTGTATTAAAAACAATAATTGCAAATCTTCAGTTGTGTTCTCCATACCAGGCTAAATCCTAAAGTATTTGCCAGAGAGACAGGGAGAGAACGTTTCACAGGAGAGGGGACAGAGCAAGCCAAGGGCCAGGGTGAGGAGAGAAGGTTGTGTGGGAGCACTTGTGTATTCTTCCAGAAGGATGGAGCACACAAAATAAGGAAGTACTGCAGGATCTTTAAAATCCATTCCAGCTCTGAAATCCTCCTATTTGGGTGATCAGAGTAGATAAGGGCTTTTTCTGTGGCTCAGACCTAGGAAAGCAGAAATAACTTTTGGCCCCCCAGAGCAAGACATCACATTTAAACCAAACTGCTTTGTCGAGAGAGAGGTAGGAGGCAGGCACTAAATCTATGTCCAGCAAAGTTAGAGACTAGGCTTCTCTTCCCAACTGAGTTTCTGACAAACTAACACTCCTCCCTCCGCAGCCTGAAGCACAGAGCTGGGTCCCAAAGCTGAGGGTACGGGCTGGATAGCAGCCCAGCCCTTGAGCAAGGGATCCACACTGTTCTCACTCTGCCGTCTCTCTCCTCTCCCACTGGACCCGATTTCATGACTGGGTGTCAGGCTCCCACCAAGGGCAGAAGCACCTGCCTGGTGAGAAAGGAAGGACCCACCCAGTGAATCTCTGAGGAGTCAGTCCTTCCAATAGAGCAGAGGAGTTAAGACATCTCCTGACTTGGCCAACTCCTCACCTTTGAACTTGACAAGTTACTTAAGCCCTTTAAACCTTAGGGTCCTCATTTGCAAAATGAAAAAAATGCCGACCTACCTCACAGAATGTGTGTGTGTGTGTGTGTGTGTGTGTGTATGTGTGTGAGTGATAACAAAAAGCATTTAGCAGAGTGTAACCCAGAGTAAAGGCTCAACAAGTGTTAGTTATTTTTGTTATGGTTGGTCTCTTTAAAGCACACTTGGGGGGGCATCTGGATTCTCATATATCTTAGCAAGTCCAAGCCTTTCAAGTTAGTATGTATAATATCACCATTATAATTATGCAAAAATTCCCTGATTAGTTAGACAAGTCACACTGGTGTTCTAAGGTGGCCGGTGTGCAGCTGAAGAAAGCATTATATAAATTAAACCCATTGCTTCTGCTGGTGAGCTTGGAATATCTCTTATTAAATATTAACACCACAGAAAACAGAACCTTTGAGCCACGAAAAGGCAGATTTTGCTGGAAAGCATTCATTTATTCAAGGCACTGATGGCTTATTATGAATCAGGCCCCATTAAGGAGCGAGTGATACAGGCACAGACAAAAACCAGATGATATAATCTTTGCCCCAGCGAGGTTTACATTCTGGCAGAGGGAGAAGGAAAAGAAATGAAGAGAATAACTAAAACATATGATGATAGGGACTGTGGAGAGAAAGACGGCAGGAAAAGGAGATAGGCAGCGCTGCAGGCAGGTAACAGTTTTCAATAGGGCATTCCGGGAAGGTGTCACCAAGAAAGTGAGGCTTGAATAAGGGGAGGAGGTAAGGGAGTGAGCTATGTAGGTGTGTAGGGGAGAGGATGCCAGGCTGAAGATGCAGCACAAGTAAAGGCCCTCAGGTGGGAAGAGGCCTGCTCTGCTGGAGGAACAGGAATGAGAGCACTGTGGCAAGAGTCAATGAGGTGGAGAATGGGAAAGATAAAGTCGGAGACAAACAGGGTCCAAGTTCCATAAGTCTTTGCTAAGTTGACTCGGAGTCAGATAGGAAGCCAACAGTGTTGTGAGCAGGGGAGTGAGATAATCTGATGAGGGTTTAGCAGTATTACTGAGCTGAGGTGTTGAAAAAAAATCACAGCACAGAGGAGTAGAAGTAAGGAGACCAGATAAGAGGCTATTACAATAATCCAAAAGAGAGATAATGGTGACTTGAACTGAGGTGGGAGCAATGAAAAGTGGTCAGATTCTGGAACTATTTAATTTTTAAAGTATATAATAAATATATTTAATATAGATATACATAATTCATAAATACAATTTATAAGTTTATGTTATAGTTTATTATTAATTATATATATATATATATATATATATATATATATATATATACAGGA
This sequence comes from Pseudorca crassidens, assembly GCF_039906515.1. Classification (NCBI taxonomy): domain Eukaryota; kingdom Metazoa; phylum Chordata; class Mammalia; order Artiodactyla; family Delphinidae; genus Pseudorca; species Pseudorca crassidens. The sequence goes on along the minus strand of NC_090304.1, from coordinate 69,090,056 downwards.
GACACCAAGCTGGGAGGATGATGGAGCTGCCATTATTAAGGAAGATGGCAGAAGAAGCAAGTATATGGGGTAAAGACTTGCAGATCCATATTGACCATGTGAAGTTTCACATGCCCTCTGAAGGTCCCATTTGGATGTTGAATGAAACACTGAATATACGAGTCTGGAGTATGAGGGGGTGTCAGGCTAGAGCTCTACATTTAGGATGTATAGATGGCATTAAAAGCCACGAGACTGGAGATCATTAAAGAATGAATCTTGTTTCAGAAGAGAAGGGAACTGATCCCAGGGCACCCCAATATTTTGCGACAAGGGAGACCAGGAGACATCAGCAAGGGAGACTGAGAAGAAATGGGCAGAATAGTAGGAGGAAAGCCAGTGTTTCCTTCCATGAAGAATGAGTCTCAAGGAAGAGGGAAGAAATGATGGATTGTATCCAATGCTGCTGATAGGTCAATTAAGAAGAGGGCTGAGTACTGACCACTGGATATAGCGATCACCGGGCCACGGATGACACTGACAAGAACTGTTTCAGTGGAGTGATGAGGAGGAAATGGAAAGGAAGTGAAAGAAACAAGAATAAGCAACTCTTTAAGGAGTTTTACTGAAAGGGGAGCAGAAAATGGGGCAGTGTCTGGAGGGAGATGTGAAATCAAATGAAGGATTTTTTTTTTTAAGATGAAGGGAATTCCAACATACATGCATGCCATTAGAAAGTAACAGAAAGCAGAGGATGACACAGGAGAAAGAGACAGTGCGATAGGAATTTCCATTTAGAATCAAGGGACCCAGAAATGGGTCCCCAAACCTGAGCCTGGAACTAAAACACAGATAAGAAGCAAGGAAAACTGTCCCCATCTCGACAGGCACTGGAGTCGGACCTGAGGGATTAACCCTTCCAACACTGGAAGTTTCCAAACGGCCAGCCAACGTGTGTGACTAAAACCATCAAAGAGGTCACTTAGAGAACACCTGCTCTTAGATGGGCCCCAGAAGGGTTATCTATGATTGTTTTTACAGCCCTGCATCTCTCTGCCTCAAGGCCTGACCTAGAGCCCTGACTCCTGAGCCCTGCAAGGAGGGCCTGGAGCTCACAACAGATCATTTTCAGGCTCCAGCAGTTCTGAGGTGGAGTTGTCAGCACATTCACAAGGAATAGAAAGGGAAGCAGTGACGTGGGAAACCTTGCTTTTCCTAGATCAGGTTTAACAACTACCCTTCACCAAAGAGCTAACCAAGTGTGGTCCCAGCAAACCAGGAAGATTTTAAAAATTGCAAATATTTGATTCATGAGGCTCATTCCCTAGCAAGATTTTTTGAATACTCATAGGAACATGATGGAATTTTAGATGCTATAGGTTTGTTTTTGTTTCAACAAGGTCCTTACCTTCCTGCGACTCCAATTGGAGGGGTGGAAGAGGGGAGGCAAGCAAGATAGATAATCACTTGCAGATTTACAATATAGATAAACAGACAGATGATAAGAATGAACATGTTAAAACACAGAAGGCATAAATTCATTCAGTTATTGATGTGCTGCCCTGTTCCAGGAAAGATTTGAAGTAAGGAAATGCGTAAATAGCCAGCCTACAGAGCTAAAGGACAGGAGAGGCAAGAAGCAGACTCAGGTAGTATTTGGCTCTAAGGCTGCAAAGCTGTCCTTTCATAGCTCTGAGCCACAGCTTTCTCATCTCTAAAGCAGGGGATAGAACCAGAAGATGGCAGGGCCTCCTCTACCTCAATGCTTTTCAGATCTCACGATTCATCTTATTTCCCAAAAGGTGTTTCTCAGCCCGGCAGTGACTTCCCGTTGACAAATGCACCCCTCCATACACACACCTAGATCAGAGACCACTCATTTGCTCTGCAACTTTTCTGCGCCTGCCAAATGGCTTCAAACTCAGGTCACTTTAACAAATGCCCTCGGTCCTGTGGCCATTCCAACGTGTTCAGTTCACAGCAGACCCATTCTGGAAGAGCTGCCCCCTGGCACAGGGGGCATCCTGGAGCAGACTGGCTCTCTCCAAGCCAGCACCACAATGTTGAAGAGGCTGGGAGGGCTCGGGGCAGTGATCACAAAAATCGGCATTTTAGAAATCCAACTCCACAAAGCAACTCATAGGGAGCACAGCTGGCTTCTTCAAGAAATATTATGGCTGCTACTTGAAGACCAAAGGGGAAAAAAGAAGGGGATCACTTAGAGGGGAGCACAGGTATTTGGAATGGTGAGGGGAGATCTTAACCAAGGAGGAAAAATGTGAAATTTGGAAGATTTGGGATTGGCTTATTATTTCTGCACAAAATTCTACTTCTTGACAGTGGCATTTCTGATTCAAATGGCAAGATGGGAAACCCAGGTCCAAAATCAGAGCTAAATATGGCTACAGTACAAAATATTATACTGTACACCAGGTAGAAGAAGAACATTTGTAAAGGCCTCACGGTGTTTCTGAATAAGTCTCTCAACCACCCTGCCCATTTACTACCTTAGATATCACAGCAAGTTCTCACTTCAAACCACCTAAGTACGCAGATTTTTAAACACCACTTAAACGATCTTCTCCCAAAGAATTCAATTACCATGTATAGCCTATTCCTCTATTAAAAATTAATAAATTTACTAACTCCTAGGCTGGAGGCCTTCATTTGTTTCATAATGAAAAAAAGCTTTGATCTGCAATTCTCCAAGGCTGGATTGTTTTTATTCTTCAGCTCTTCTCATTAAAAATAAATACCTCCACTCTCTAAGATACACCTGCAAAGCACTTAAAACATCCATTTGAACAACAGGAAACCTATTTTCGTTTCCCTGCAAAAGACTCTACTGTTTCAAGTGCTTCTGCAGTGAGAAAAGCGCTTTTCTTCAGTACCCAGGCACCAATCTGGGTGGTGAAGGACCAAAATTGAAGATTTGGCACTAATCAGTATTTACAGAGCAAGCTCAAAGGGCACCTTCTTAAAGCTGAAGGTCTGAGCTATAATCAGAATTCTTCACATATTGTCTTTTGCTCAAGAGGGAGTAATAAACCAACGTGAAGTCACAGATTGTGTCATTGAATCCTTCAGGCTACACCCCTAATGCAGTCCAAACCGCCAGGAGCAGCTTTTTTTTTTTTTTTTTTTTGCGGTACGCGGGCCTCTCACTGCTGTGGCCTCTCCCGTTGCGAAGCACAGGCTCCGGACGCGCAGGCTCAGTGGCCATGGCTCACGGGTCCAGCCGAGGAGCTGCTTTTCTTAAACCGATGCCACAAGCCTTCACAGGAAAAGGCAAATGAGCTCTTAGTGCATAACCTAAAACATGGCTGGCACCAGCTAGAGTTTTTTCTCCCATGCTATCACTACAGTAAAATGCTCATAACCAGGCTCCTAAGTGTTTAATGTATTGTGAAGATGAGGGAATTGTGAGGCTTTTCTAAACAAACTAGTTATCAGAGAGTATTGCCACTTCACATATGGTCATTCAGGAAAACTGCTACACCAGAACCACATTCTATATTTCAATAACAGGAGCCATTCCACTCCAGTAACTATTTGTTGATTTACATAAAGAACAAACAGAGTAAGTTCCCTCCCATGTATGTAAGGGAAGGTTTCTCAAAGCTATTTCCAGAATCTGGGCATTCGCCTCCTTTACTCACCGCTAGATTATCCAGGCTTCTGGGACATGAAATTTAGAATAATCAAAAACCCTGGACTGATCCTGTCACTGGCAGTGAATGCCTGCCTAGAAGTCGATAAAACAGACTTGACCCCTGAATTCTTCCAATCCACAGACACCGCATACTGAACGCCTGCAACAAATCAGCTGCTGGAATGACAAAGCATCACCAGCAATGTGTATCCCCGTTGCCAAAACTGGGGAGAGTTTCCCGTTAGGAGGCATCTCTGATCTAAAGCCTCGAGCCAAGAGTGAAGGGAGGCAGTCGGTCTCCAGGGAGAGGAGGGGAGTCACGCTGCTGGCTAGGAGCAGGTTTTGCCAACACTCTTATCTTGGGGAAGAGCATTAGCAGTGGTACCCAAGAGTGCACCCACTGCCTGCCATCCTGCCCACAGACCCCACCATCATCCACCGCGGAGGGGCAGGGGAGCAAAGTGGAACATTCTAGAAAACAAAACACAGAATCCCCCAATACGCTGCCATTTCCACCCTCTGCTGCCTCAATTCAACACACATACACAAACACATAAGTGACTAAAGAGAATTTCGCTTAATTTTGGCATTGAATTAAAAATATACGAATGCCTCCTCTTAGGAGACAAAACACTGACCTGCACAACAGAACCAGACAGAAGGTTCTTCTGCCAAGATACTGGTTTTCCCTAAGTATAAAGGAAATAATTCCAAATTTGGCTAAGATACATGCTTTCATGAAAACAGAGGAGACCTAACTGCCTGTCCCCAGATATCACACGGATGATCAAATAGCCACTTGAGTAGACTCCTCAAATGAGCTGCAAGAAAGGGATGATGCTCTGAGTAAAACACGTTTAGCACTTCACAAGCTGTACCAGTATCCTAACTCTTTCCCATTCCTGCACATACTCAACTTACTCCCATTCTAGAAAGCCTAACCATTTGGCAAAACAATGGTAATAATAAAAATACCATGTTAATAGATAACAGCTTGTTCCTAGTAAAAACTGGATGTGCATACCAGTGTGTATCTAATTGGAAAAACAAACAGACTGGGTAGGTTTTCAGAAAACCCAGTTGCATGTGTAGCTGCGCACATGCGACTCATAAGCAGAGCCTGCAGAGCTATGTTAAATACCCTGCTCTCTCTCACTCCTCCCCTATGAAAAAGGGGAGACGTCAGTCTCTGATGTCACCATGCAGCCTCAACTTTCCTGAATCACCTCCTCACTCGTGTCCTAGGGAGAACCACTGATTTGATGACAGTTCGCTGCCTTCCTCTTTTTGCTCCCTCCCAACCCCCACAGCATAAGGAAACCAGGAAGATAATACCTGTAGTGTCATTTTCCTAGGGGTAAATTCTATCACCAATAAGCTAAGAGCACCTAACTCTGACCTAGATGGAAACTTCTGCTTCTGATGTCCCCGAGGTGAATAATATTATCTTTGGCTATACTTCAGCAATTCGATTCCACTCAGATGATATTTACAGAGGATCTTCCATGTGCCAGCACTGCACTCAGTCTGGGGAGACAAAGCAGCCTCAGCCAGTTGCAGCCACCTGTGGAGACGACTGACCTGCAAGCATCCCTAGGACAATACAGTAAGTCCGCTACATATGAACAAGTTCTGTTCCGAGAGTGCAGTTTGCTTGTAAACCCAACAAAGTTACCCTAGGTGCCCAACTAACACAATCGGCATAAGTTTATAATACTTTTCACACAAACACATAAAAAACAAACACACACACAAAATAAAGAAAACATTTTTAATCTTACAGTACAGTACCTTGAATAGTACATTAGTACAGTACAACAGCTGGCATACAGGGGCTGGCATCGAGTGAACAGGCAAGAAGAGTTACTGACTGGAGGAGGGAGAGGAGGTGGGAGATGGTAGAGCTGAAGGATCGTCAGCAACAGGAGACGGAGGCCAGGCTGCAATTTCAATCACGCCTGACATCGATGGTACAGGTTCTGGTTCCTTGCTCGATTCAACTCTATCTACCCTCTTGAAAAAACGATCCAGTGATGTCTGGGTAGTAGCTCTTTTTTTCTCCTCATAGGTGACACAGTAGCACTCGATTGCATTCTGAGCAGCTGCTGCAACCTCCGTGTACCGTTCTACATTCGGGCCCTGTGCCTCAAAAACAAACAGTGCCTCCTCAAATAAAGAAAATCCCCTTGCCATTTCCTGCGTCGTGAATCTCTTCGGTTCTTCAGTTACTTCTTCTTCCTCTTGTCTCTCTTCGTCTTTTGCCTGGGCCTCCAGTTCCGTCAGGTCTTCATCAGTAAGTTCCTCATGTTGCACAGCAAGGAGTTCAGTGAAGTCGTCCTCTTGCAGATCTAGCTCCAGCTTCTCGCTGAGGGTCACTACGTTTCTGGAGACCTCTTTGGACTCCTCATCCACCTTCTCAAATCCACGAAAATCGTGAACAAACTGCGGGCAGATTCTTCCAAACCCTTCTCATGGTGTCGGCCGTAACCTCACTCCAAGCAAAGTCAATGTTTTTTATGGCCTTGTAGATGTTATAGTCCTTCCAAAATTGTCACAAGGTTGTTCCTGATTCATCACTCACCTTTACTGCCTGACAAAAAGTGTGACATAAATAGTATTTCTTTAAAGTTGCTATAACTCCCTGGTTCATAGGTTGGACGAGCGATGTAGTATTTGGTGGCAGATGCACGACTTTGACGTTATGATGAAAGTCATCCACGAATGGGGGGTGGTCCGGAGCATTGTCAAGCAGCAAAAAAAGTTGAATGGGATGTCCTTCTCCCAGCAATATTTCTCTACTTCTGGGATAAAGTGGTGGAAAAACTAGTCCTAGAAAATGGACTGTGTAACCCAGGCTTTGGCATTACTCTTCCACACAACAGGAAGAGAGCACTTGCTTATGTTTTCAAGGGCTCTTGGGTTCTCTGAGCGACAAACTAAGAGAGGCTTAGCTTCATATCGCTGGAAGCATTGCCACCAAACAACAGAGTTAGCCTATCCTTTGCTGCTTTATATTCAGGCATCAACGTTTCCTCCTTACTGATGCAACTTCAGTCTGGCATCCTCTTCCAGTACAGTCCTGTCTCATCCACATTAAAAACCTGCTCAGGTAAATACGTGCCTTCATCAATAATTTCTTGAAGCGTTTCAGGAAATTCCTGGGCAGCTACCATATCTGCACTGTCTGCCTCGCCACTTACTTTTACGATGTTAACATTGGCTCTAGCCTTGAACTGACGAAAGCAGCCATGGCTGGCATTACAAGACGCACCCTCTGATTCCTTGCAGTGTTCTTCAAATCTTCATAAAGGCTTTTAGCTTTCTCTTGAATCAGCATTCAGCTGAGTGGGACTCAACCCTGACGCTGGTCTTGCATCCACACACTGAGAAGTTTCTCCATCTCCTCCATCACTTTTCCACACTTCTTCAATATTATTGTTGACATCATGGCACAGCAGACTTCACGTTCCATGATCTTGTTCTTGTTCTTTAGAATCGTGCCGATAGTTGAACGATTCATGTTATATGAATGAGCAACGTCTACCATCTTTTCTCCTCGCTCCACTCTGAACTATTTTCATTTTTGTTTCCATCGTTATCGCTTGACGCTTCTTAGCAGTACCAGCTACATCACTGTTGCTTTTACGCTTGCTTCCGGACATCCTGGCCTTGAAATAAAGATAGTGTACGACTGTACTCTATACAGTACTGTAAAGTACACAAAAGCACAACCACCTGTAGAGGATGCACGCACGTGACAATGTACGCCAGACACGTGAACTAACTTACATGATTGGACATGCGAACACATGTTCGCATCTTTGAAAGTTCACAACTTGAAGGTTCGTATGTAGGGGACTTACCGTATTTGAGGTACTATGTTGGCAGCACGTGCAAAGAGCTAAGGGGCAGAGCAACAAAGTCCTCTGAGCACTCAGCCTCTGCAAAGTTCATCTAAAAAAATCCAGCACACGTGTTTTGAAACAGCGTGGCCCAAGACTGACAAATGAAAACAACACTCAAGTGCCCTAGGGTGGGATGGGCCCATTCCAAGGGCCCTGGCTTCTTTCCCATCTTAGTCCTACTCAGTCCTGAGCTCCTTGAAGGACTGCCCAGGCTTTGATTCTCATAACATGATATTCCCATTCTGATGCCTCACCTTTCTTTACCTTAAAACCTAAGAGGTGGAGTCTTTAGAACTGGTGCAAAGGCCAGTGAGCTGCAACATTATTGGCTATTTGTTGCCTCCTCTGCAAAACCCCATATCAGACCCAAAAGGACCAAAGCTCCTTTTCCAACATGATTTCCATTTTCTTACCTTGGTGAACCCCACACTCCATCCAAAAGGAATCACTCCTGGAATCACAGAAGCTTTAATTCTTTCCCATTTCCATATCTTTAATACGTTGCTTCCACTGCTGTAATGCCTTCTCTCCTTTTCCTTCATGTCCATCCTTCAAAGCCAGCTCAGATGCCAATGCCTCTACCATCTTCCCAATGGAATTGTACTTCATTCTGCACCTAACTTTCTTACGTGCTTATATACTCACCACACGTTTATTAAAAACCTATCCTGTGCTATGCCTGGTACTAGAGCGGTAGAAGTGAATGGACAGAATTTCTGCAAGCCCTCACAATACTCACAGAGACCTGGACATACAGAAATGCAATACAATAGGACACAAGACTTAATAAAGTCCCAAGAAAACTTTTGTGTCCCAAGACACAAAAGGAAGAATATCATCTGCTTCAGTGGGTCAGCAAAGGCTTGAAGGGAGAGGTCTTATCACCCTTTCTAGACGTTAAGTTACTTTAGGGCAAGGTCAGCACCTGGTTCGTTCTCTCAAAGTGCACTAGCTCAATAAACAGTCTGTGAAATAAAGGAGTAAATGCATGGATGAATGAATGACATAGCCAATGCACCCGGTGGCTCTCACTTTGTGCAAGGCCACTTTAACGAAGCCTTCCAGAAAGCACCAGGATTCCAATTGCACTGAGAAGTACATCACTAGCTCTTCCTGAATTGAAGGTGAGACCAGAAGCTTATTCAAGTGAACAGGTCATCAGTGACTGTAAAAGTTGCAAAAGAAACTGGATTCAACTCTTTAGGGCGTTCACTGAACTGCTAGCTAAAACGTCTCCGGAACCCAAATGAGGAAAACTAATGAGTAGAGAATCTAGGAGGTGTTACGGAGCCAGTATCTTGATAGAACCAGGCTTATCTGACTGTCACAGTATCTAAGATGCTTCAGAAAATGATCTAAGGTTTAATTCTTGATGTGGCCGTTTGGTGTCAAAAATTTTGTCTGATAAACATTATAATACTCCAACCTACACACCAAGTAAAAAATCCTAATGCCTCTCAACTCAGGAGCAAAGCTTGTCACAGATAAGACTCAGATTTGATTTTGCTTTAATGGGAATAAAATGGTTAGTGGTACGATCTTTTCTGAGGAGATAACACCAAGATGAGAGAGGAAGATTTTCCAGAGAATTGGTCTGGGCTTTAGACAGAGCACTGAACTAGAATTTGCACAGGAGTAGAATTCTGAAGATTATGTTCCAGTACCAGCCCCATAACTTAATTGTAACTATGGAGAAATCATTCGAACTCTATACCCTAGTTTTCTTGTCTATAAAACAAGGATGAGCATGCTTATTTCAGAGGCTTATTTTATAAAAGTTAAATCAGATTGTAAATTTCAGGTAAAAGTAATGGATAAAAGATAGACTGATGATTAGTAAAGTTCCATCCAGTGCTGAAATTACCTTTGTTCACAGCAAAGTTACCGTTCAATGAAAATTAATTTATACTTCCTAAACAGCCTCTTTATAGGAGGCCAAAGCGAATCACTTATTCTTGTTCTATAAATGAGGCAACAGAGTAAGAAGTTGAGTTCTACTGTTTCCATCTTCCAAATTTCATTTTACACTGTAAGCTCTCAAGCTCCATGGATAGAATACCTCCTGCCACCCAAATCCAGCCTCTTATCAACTCATATTGGTGGATTTCAGTAGACTCCCAACTGATCTACCTTCTTTCTGTACCTCTCCCTGACTCCAGGTTTTCCTCACTACAAACCACCTTTCCAAACACATTACAACACTTTACAAAGTGCCCCTTGGGAGGGGCACGTCCTAATTCAGAGCTATTTTTTCCCTTCCCTCTTCTCTTGATATTCCTGTGGTCCTCAAAATCCAGTAGTGCCCATCACAGAGGACAGGAAGCCACCCACGACGTAAACAGGCAAGAGTAAACAGGGCACACAATCAGCAAACACTGTGTTTATCGTCCTCAAGATAGACTGTCTCCTGGGATGGGCTGGTCTCCAGAAAAACGTCCCTTATTCTATCACCATATCTTTTCTACTTGGCACTCATCGCAAGGGGAACTAACATGAATCATTGCATGTTGCAGATTAACTTTGTGCAAATAGGATTCAAGACTAAAGAGTTGAATCACAACTTGTTTTTGTTCATCCATTTATTTTGACAGTTGCTTATAATTTGTTTATGTAGGAGTAATATATATACATAAAATTTTATGAAGTATATGAAGTATGTGTGTATATGTATGTACTTCATAAAGAATACATACATAAAATATTTATATATAATTGTTCACCCACCTCAGCTTCCAGTTGCCATTAGTATATATTATCTAAAATTATTTCTAGATTTAATAACCCTGAAAATTGTGACCCTTAAAATTGTACGTGGAAAATCCAAAGAGGCCCAGCAAATTCTAGATGTGTAGAACATCCAAATATATGCCTACCTATAGGAAGAAATATTATAATAAAGAAAAAACATGAAGGAATGTTTACTCCAACAGTCCAAACTTCATAAATGTCCCAACAATTTACTACAAGGGAGCAAACCCCAATGAAATATCCCTAACAAAGCTGCTTTCCAACCCAATAGTTGGTCAGTTAATCAAAACAGGTGATTAAAGTAGGAAATCATGCCTTAAACATGTAATTTTAACATAAAATACATAGATATGAGTTCATTCACCCATCATTTGAGATGGCCAAGTCCTCTCTCAGCTCTGTCGTATGTGAACGGCACACACAGGTTTGCCTATGATTTCCAGTTAGGCATTCTTTAAAGTAAAGTAATAACTTAGGGATACTTCCATAGCAACCTTCTAGAGCTTACAATTTTTCCATTCTTATACAATTACCTCACTTCCCTTATTTGACAGAAATTTTTTGGAAACTAGCTTTTTCCCAGCATTTAATGCGGTTTCCCAGAAGCAACTATCTTTAAACAGATGTGTTTCACTAATATTTAATTGAAACATATAAGTACAACTGGTATCAGCAAGTTTGAGCACAACTAAAATTTATTCTTGTAAGCACCTAACAACTGTTGGGGGCAGAAGCATATGGGCACTTTAACGAATAAGCTACCAGCTGCCAGTGATCAGTGAGTCACGGGCATCAGTCAGACTGTTTTATCGGAGTGGGAAGGGAGTGTCTGTGAACCCAGAAAGGAACTCAGTAAACCAGTTAGTTAGGAAAGTTTCTACCGGAAATGGAAATGATTTAAAAGCAAATATGGCTGTCCTATGCTATTACATCAGTTAGCGGTTGCCACAATAATGTTACATAACAAACTACCCCAAATTCAATGGCATAAAATCAATCATAAGCATTTTATTCTCGTGCTTATGGGTACCCAAGTCAGCTGGGATCTAGGCTGGTCAGCATCTCTGCTTCAAGTTTTGGGTCAGCTGAGCTTGATTCCTCATTGTGGAGGAGGCTGGGTCTGCTCGACACACATGCATTCAGGTACCCAGGCTACCTGGGGGAAGTTCTTCTCACAGCAATGGCAAAGCACAAGACACCTTTCAAACCTCTTTTTGTGTCATGAATGCTAATATTCCACTGGTCAAAGGGAGCCACCTGGCCACACCAGTCATCAAAGGACAGGTAGCAGACTCCACCAACCTTGAGGGCAAATCAAGCCATATGGCCAAGTGCAAGATCCCAGAGTGAGAAAATATATTTCTCCCATGGAGACAGGGAAGGTAGTGAACATTTTCGACAATAATCTAATCTACCATACAGACCAAAGTAAAAGGCTTCCTTGTGGTCTTGTATAGGTCAAAATTCTGGTTAAAATTGATTGTCAAAGTCACTTTTAGCTCTATCATTTTATGATGTTACAATTTTGTGACTACTTTGATAAAAATGTATTGCTGGACTGATTGATAATGTTAATAGAAATAAAAAGATTTAGTGTTTTAGGCATTGTTTTGTTAAATAGTTTGAGCTAAAAAAAACAGTTTTATTCAGGTCTAGTTACCCATGCAGATTCAAGCACAGAGAACTGCAATTTAGCAGAAAAAATGTTCCATTATACGACAGCAAAGCAGTCTCCTTTTCACATTCAAAACTTGATGTAGTGAGTTATCAGTTTCTTTTAAAAACTATTCTTACTCTATATGTATCACATACATATGACATCATAAGCATATGTTAAACTATGTACTCTTAAATTTGACTGAAATTTTAATGGTGAAAATATTCTAAAAATGAGACACTTAACTCCTTCATTTTATAGGTTAGGAAAGTTGCTGGAAAACTGGAATTATTGAAAATAAAAGGTTGTGATTAATAAGCATAAATGTACACAAGTCTCCAATTTGGGAATTATTATCATCAAATGAACATTTAAAAGGTGTCCCTTATTTTCCACAGTGCATGTGCTCCTGAAAAGTAACCATTCAATTGGTAGTTGTGTTAAATTAGTGGCAGAAACAAGCGCTGTCTTCAAATGAGGAAGAACAGTGATTTGTGTACATGATGAAGGTAAGAATCAAGATGAACTTTACAGGATAGATAAGTACTGACAAAATGAAGGAGACTTAGGAAATACAGTCCAGAGAACCTGGGGGAAGGGAGTCATAACTGATGTTTTGGAAATAAGAAGCGTGGTATGTTTGCCAATCAATGGAACCAAAGATGAACGGAGGGGTCTCTCGGCATTTAGAGAAAAACAAGGTAGAATACAGAGACTGAGACCAATTATGGCAGCTTTTGAAACCCAGACACAGGCGTTTGGATTTAATATGGTGAGGGAGTTAATGCTGAAAATGTCTGAAAGTGGGAAGTCACTCTGGTAACATGGATGGACAGCTAGGGAGAAAGTAAAAAGGCAGAGAAGTCTTGCAGATGTCTATGGCCCTAATTCAGCATGAGATAAGGAAATAAGGGTCTGGCCCAGGATTATAGCACCCTTCAGGGAGAGATGGAGAGATGGAGAAGGCTCCTGCTTTTAGTGTGGTGCCTGGGAAGACCGAAGAATCAAGGGCTTAGAATTCATGGTTCATCTTGCTGCAGAAGTCCCCTGTTATTGTTGCTATGTTGATTCATATTGCATTAAATATCTGACATACACAATTAAAATGTGGAAGTGACCAACGTGTATGTGCGCAAATGGGTCCTTATATGAAAAATGTTTCCTAGTAATCCTCAGTTAAAAGTCGTCGTTCTTTCTTTCACAACTATGAGAAGCTCTTTATATTAACATTCGTAAAAGCAAACAGCACAGCAAAATAAACATACAGGAAAGGCTAGACAAATGTGGGTGCCCACAGAGTCATAGGAAAGGTCAAGAACTCAGTGTTTTATTTTCCTCTGAGTTTAAAATAATAGGTAAAATGAGACTATGAAGATGACAGAAAGGTCAATATACTATACTTCTGACCCTAAGCTGATAAAGAAAGCAGAGAAATATAATGAAATAACATAAAGCTTTTCACTGAATGTAAAATACTTTTAAAGATTTAAAGGTGCATGTACATCCTTGGCCAAAAAATCTTCTAGAAGAAGAAGTCCTATAGAGTTTAATTATTTAAAAATGCCTTATAACTGATATCACATTCACAGAAGATGAGATTTGAAAATAAACCAGAAGTGGTCAAACAAATTAATGCATCTAAAGTGCTCAGATTCTCGGACTCTAAATTTAAACCTAACATTTACAAGCTATTTAATTGCAATTAATTGCAATACTATTTAATTTTTTAGAAAACCTTCTTTTTTTCAATAATTCTAAATCAAACATTAGTGACCCTCCAAGTAATCAGAAATTTTTAATTGAAGACCAAATCAAGAAAACTTGCAGTATTATTACAGTAAAAATACCTACTTTGTGAAATAATAGAAAAAAATACCTATCTATGTACTGGTCTCTGCTCCCAGTAGTTGGCACAGAGTTCCTAACATGCTTCTAATTTCCTAAATGATAACAGCACAAGGAGCATCATTTTGTTCTAATATTTGGTGTTTGGTTCCTGACAAAGAGCTCCTAAATCCCTTGGAATTTCCTGAACAATGGAGGTGTCTTTTGTTCAACGAGGTGACTCTTGGTAAGCTCCTGTATAGCTTCAGGATGGGGGGTTGGTCACCAGAAAGACCAAGCCATGATTAGAAGCTTGAAACTCTCAAGACTAAGCCATGATTAGAAGCTTGGAACTTCCCACCCCATCCTCATCCTTTGGGAAGAGATGTACAGGAGACTGAGTTAATGATTGAGCATGCCCATGTGATGAAGCCTCCATACAAATCCCCAAAGTACGGGTTTCAGGCAGCTTCCAGGCTGGAACACGTGGAGGTGCGGGGAGAGTAGTGTGTCCGGAGAGGGGATGGAAGCCCCGCACCTCTTCCCACATGCTTTGACGTGTGTACCTATTCCATCTGGCTGTTCATCGGTATACTTGATTATATAATAAACTGGTAAACGTAGTGTCCCCCTGACTTATGTGAGCTGTTCTAGCAAATTATGGAACACTAGCAGGGGGTCATGGGAACCCTGATTTATAGCCTAGTCCGTAAGAAGTACAGGTGACAACGTGAGACGTGCCACTGGTGCCTAAGTGAAGGCAGTCTTGTGAAACTGAATCCTCAACTTGAGGGATGTGATGCTACCTCCAGGTAGATAATGTCAGAACTGAGCTGAACTATAGGACACCCAGCTGGTGTTGCAGAAATGCCTGCTGTGTGGAAAACCCACATATCCAGTGTCAGACAGGAAGTAAAGTGTGGTAGTAATATGAGAGTAAAGGAAAACACAGGAGCGTGATTTTCCAACTTATGCTTATTTTCCAAAAAAAAAACGAAAGAGAAATCTCCCTTTATTATGCTCCATCATTCCTCTATAATCATGTTCTAGATTATGCATGTGAAGAAAACAGTGACAAAACAAACCGGCAAAAATGTGAAACTTCAAGAATTTTAGTGCCCAAGAAAGACAATGAGAGTACAAACTGATTAAAGTAATAATGAAAGTTTTAGAAATATCAAGACCTGATTTTTTTTTTTTTTTCGGTACGCGGGCCTCTCACTGTTGTGGTCTCTTCCGTTGCAGAGCACAGGCTCCGGACGTGCAGGCTCAGCGGCCATGGCTCACGGGCCCAGCCGCTCCGCAGCATGTGGGGTCCTCCCGGACCGGGGCACGAACCCGTGTCCCCTGCATTGGCAGGCGGACTCTCAACCACTGCGCCACCAGGGAAGCCCAAGACCTGATTTTTTAATAAGGACACTGAGATATACCATCATAATTTTCATTAAATTTTTGATAACAGCAGACATTTCATTATGGGCTATAAAAATCAATGTGTTGAGCTATGCACTAAACGTGCAACCTGCTGATAGCAGGCCCCTCATAAAGTCAGTTTATTATACCAGAAATGTTCTAGTAAACTTAATCACAGTCTACAAATCAAGCAACTTTGCATGCTAACTTACATCAGCTCAGAAGAAGAATAATGGTTAAAACAAATGAGGGGATGAGAGCATCATTTTTTACTCTCTGTAGAATAACAGAGCCCAGAGACTCAGAGCCCCATGAACTTGACTTTGAGAAATCTATTCTGGCTACAGAGCTTTATAGTTCTCCTCTAATTTGGTCCTGTAGGACTGAATATAGTCTGTTCTTCCTCCTTCATCAACTTCTAGACCCTCTGACTTTCGCTTCATTTTACACAGAGGCTCCATAACAACTTCATTTGCCAGCTTTTAAATTATTTTGATAAAGTGTATGATATTATACAGTTATTACAACTAGGACCGTAGGAAACATTACCAGATTTATATCACCATCTCCCATTAAATGGCGACTCAGTGTGTCGGTAATTTCCTTTCATTGAACTTCAAATCCTAAAATACCCAAGATCTCTTTTATTATGTCCTCCTTGATCCCTGCAGGCTTAGAATGTTACAGAATCTGGAAGGGCGGGGCGAGGATGACGGTAGGGGGAGGGGTAGAGATGAAGGGGAAGGGCTTAATAGGACTGCTACAAAGATGGTGAAGAAGTAATTTTATTTTTCCCCCAAAGCTGAAATGATTTTAAAGGCAGAAGATATTAAATTCCGTACAAACAAATTTGGCATCTCAGCATCACTTTATATAAAACACATGAGATAGGCTATGTAGGTGGTTTATAATTTGCGTAAACACATGGTACATCAGACTCATGATTTCCAGACACTATTTAGGATGAGATTCGATTTACTTAAGTAAAACAGAGGACTGATTTAAAGGAAAATATGACGTAAGTAGGGGTACAGGGGTTACCCATCAGTGGCATGTCAGTAGAAGGTGGTACATGAAAATCTGACTTAGGGAAACTACTCACACTGCTGACCTCTGTTTTCAGAAGTGTGTTTAAATTATTTAATGTTAATAATCATGTTTTTCTGCATTAATGTTTGTTCAGAAAAGGAAAGCACAGTCACAGCAGTAGAAAGTTCTCCATCATCCAGCCAAAGCAAAACACTGTTTCCCCAGCCACGGCTTGAAGGATGTGCCAGTTCCGTTGTGTTTCCAGATCCCCCTGCTGTGGTAAGACAGGTTCATGGAGAACACTTCTGAATAATTTCCTTTTTGTTTTCCTTCATAATTTACTAAAATAAAGCATCTACTAGTGTCAGATCCAAGAATGTAAACTGATTCTGTATTAATGTAAATAAGATTATCTACTGAAAAAAAAGTGGACCTCAGAGTACATGGCTGATGCTTCCCCCAGTTTCCCTGCTGACAGGTACAATATTGACAAGGTGTAGGGTCAGATCTCCATCTGAAGCTAGATAGGAGGTTTGCAGATCAATACTTTATTGGGCTCAACAGATCTTACTTTTTCAAAAGGTCTAGCAGGCTTCCTGGGCAATCCTTTCTTTAACAAGGTTGTCCAAGGTCATTGACAATGACAGAAGTGAAGGATGCCTGAGGATTACCCTTCCTTAACATTGCAATCACTTGAGGCACATTTTCCCTGGCTGCCCCACCCCCATACAACATGAGCTCCTCAAATGGCCCCTCTTCACTGCAGCCTTCCCTCTTCATTCTCCCCCATGTAACCTACATATAACCTACATCCCAACCTACATGTAATCTCCCCCCTTTCAAACACCCACCACATTTTGCTCCTTTCTTTCCTCTGGCCTAAATCATATTATGCCCTTTATGTTGATTATTCCCATATTTATTAATGAAGAGCTCCCTGAGCACATGATCCATGTCTCAGTTATCTTCCCAACCACTGTCACCACGACTACTCAGTAACTCACAAAATGTCACACATTTACGAGGAACTCAGAAAGTAGTCCAATTGTGCCATGCGAATGCAAACTTTATGCTGGAACAGAGAGTCCTTAGCCAGAAAGATGGTAAAGGCCACTCAGCCTTACATGGAAGTAGGGTACAGTGGACTCCCATGGAAGTAGGGTACAGGACTCCCATGAAAGTAGGGTACAGTGAACAATGGTACCCACCCTCAATTTCCCCTCTAATACCTTTCAGTGGCTTCACTGTTCCTTCCCATAATCACCTCTACATCTGATGTGAGCAGGAATTTACAATGACATCAATAAAAGGGCTCTCTTTGATGAATAAGCCAGGGATTTCTCCTTTGGCAACCCAAGAGAAGTAAGGTGGAGGAGGATGACTGCTTGAGAGAACTGATCTAAATTCTTACACAGCTATATAATAAAAAAGATGCAGTCTTAAGGCAAGCCACTCCCGATCCAGGAGAGGAGGGAGAGAGATTAGTAGAGTCTGCTTCCAAGAGTTGCCACGCACAGGTTAAAAATGGGACAACGATATTAAGACATAAAATAAATCCACTTCCAAATGGGTACAGGAAGACAGAAAAAGGCAAGTTACATAAAAAAGATTAATAGGGGAGGATTGGTTCAAGATGGCAGAGTAGAAGGACATGTGCTCACTCCCCCTTGTAAGAGCACCGGAATCACAACTAACAACTGAACAATCACTGACAGGAAGATGCTGGAACTCACCAAAAAAGATACCTCACATCCAAAGACAAAGGAGAATCCACAATGAGACAGTAGGAGGGGCACAATCACAGTAAAATCAAATCCCATAACTGCTGGGTGGGTGACTCACAAACACTTATACCACAGAAGTCTACCCCCTGGAGTGAAGGTTCTGAGCCCCATGTCAGGTTTCCCAACCTGGGAGTCCAGCAGTGGGAGGAGCAATTCCCAGAGAATCAGACTCTGAAGCCTAGGGGAATTTGATTGTAGGACTTTGACAGGACTGGAGAAACAGAGACTCCATTCTTGGAGGGCACACACAAAGTAGTGTGCATATCAGGACCCGGGGGAAGGAGCAGTGACCCCACAGGAGACTGAACCAGACCTACCTGCTAGTGTTGGAGGGTATCCTGCAGAAGCGGGGGGTGGCTGTGGCTCACCGTGAGGACAAGGACACTGGCAGCAGAAGTTCTGGGAAGCACCCCTTGGCATGAGCCCTCCCAGAGTTCACCATTAGCTCCACTAAAGAGCCCATAGCATCCATTGCTGAGGCACCTCAGGCCAAATAACCAACAGGAAGAAAACTCAGCCCCACCCATCAGTAGACAAGCTGATTAAAGTTTTACTGAGCTCTGCCCACCAGCGCAACACCCAGCTCTACCCTCCACCAGTCCCTCCATCAGGAAGCATGCACAAGCCTCTTACATAGCCTAATCAACCAGAAGGCAGACAGCAGAAGCAAGAAGAACTACAATCCTGCAACCTGTGGAACAAAAACCACATTCACAGAAGGAGAGACAAGATGAAAAGGCAGAGGGCTACGTACCAGATGAAGGAATAAGATAAAACCCTAGAAAAACAACTAAATGAAGTGGAGATAGGCAATCTTCCAGAAAAAGAGTTCAGAATAATCATAGTGAAGATTATCCAGGACCTTGGAAAAACAATGGAGGCAAAGATCAAGAAGATGCAAGAAAAGTTTAACAAAGACCTAGAAGAATTAAAGAACAAACAGAGATGAACAATACAATAACTGAAATGAAAAAGATACTAGAAGGAAACAATAACAGAATAACTGAAGCAGAAGAACAGATAAGTGACCTGGAAGACAGAATGGTGGAATTCACTGCTGCAGAACAGAAAAAAGAGAAAAGAATGAAAGGAAATTAAGACAACCTAAGAGACCTCTGGAACAACATTAAACACAACAACATTCACATCATAGGGGTCCCAGAAGGAGAAGAGAGAGAGAAAGTACCCTAGAAAATATTTCAAGAGATTATAGTCAAAAACTTCCCTAACATGGGAAAGGAAAGAGCCACCCAAGTCCAGGAAGCACAGAGTCCCAGGCAGGATAAACCCAAGGAGAAACACACCAAGACACATAGTAATCAAATTGAAAAAGAGTTAAAGACAAAGAAAAATTAAAACCAACAAGCAAAAAACGACAAATAACATGCAAGGGAACTCCCATAAAGTTAACAGATAATTTCAGCAGAAACTCTACAAGCCAGAAGGGAGTGGCATGATATATTTAAAGTGACAAAAGGGAAGAACCTACAACCAAGATTACTCTACCCGGCAAGGATCTCATTCAGATTCCACAGAGAAATCAAAAGCTTTACAGACAAACAAAAGCTAAGAGAATTCAGCACCACCAAACCAGCTCTAAAACAAATGTTAAAGGAATTTCTCTAAGTGGGAAACACAAGAAAAGAAAAGGACCTAAAAAACAAACCCAAAACAATTAAGAAAATGGTCATAGGAACATACAAATTGATAATTACCTTAAATGTGAATGGATTAAATGATCCAACCAAAAGACATAGGCTCGCTGAATGGATACAAAAAAAAAAGACCCAGGTTCTTTCCTCGTGGTGCAGTGATTAAGAATCTGCCTGCCAATGCTGGGGACATGGATTCCATCACTGGTCCAGGAAGATCCCACATGCCACAGAGCAACTAAACCTAAGCACCAAAACTATTGAGCCTGTGCTCTAGAGACCACGAGACACAATTATTGAGCCTGCGTGCTGCAACTACTGAAGCCTGCATGCCTAGAGCCCATGCTCTGCAAGAAGAGAAGCCACCACAAATGAGAAGCCCCCACAATGCAACGAAGAGCAGCCCCTGATCACCACAACTAGAGAAAGCCTGTGTGCAGCAACAAGGACACAATGTAGCCAAAAAAAATTAAAAATTAAAAAAAAAAAAACAAGACCGTATATATGTTATCTACAAAAGACCCACTTCAGACCTAGGGCCACATACAAACTGAAAGTGAAGGGATAGAAAAAGATATTTCATGCAAAAGGAAATCAAAAGAAAGCTGGAGTAACAATACTCATATCAGATAAAATAGACTTTAAAATTAAAAATGTTATAAGACACAAGGAAGAACAATACATAATGATCAAGTGATCAATCCAAGAAGAAGATATAACAATTATAAACTTATATGCACCCAACATAAGAGCACCTCAATATATAAGGCAATTGCTAACAGCTATAAAAGATGAAATCAACAGTAACATAATAGTGGGGGACTTTAACACCTCACTTACACCAATGGACAGATCATCCAGACAGAAATTTAATAAGGATACACAAACTTCAAATGACACACTAGACCAGATAGATTTAATTGATATTTACAGGACATTCCATCTGAAAAGAGCAGATTACATTTTCTTCTCAAGTTCACATGGAACATTCACCAGGATAGATCATATCTTGGGTCACAAATCAAGCCTCAGTAAATTCAAGAAAATTGAAATCATATCAAGCATATTTTCTGACCACAACACTATGGGCTTAGAAATAAAGTACAGGGGAAAAAAATGTAAAAAACACAAACACATGGAGGTTAAACAATACGTTGCTAAATAACCAAGACATCACTGAAGAAATCAAAGAGGAAATCAAAAAATACCTAGAGACAAATGACAGTGAAAACACAACAATCCAAAATCTATGGGATGCAGCAAAAGCAGTTCTAAGGGGGAAGTTTATAGCAATAAAATCCTAACTCAAGAAACAAGAAAAATCTCAAATAAACAATCTAACCTTATACCTAAAGGCACTAGAGAAAGAAGAACAAAAAAGCCACAAAGTTAGCAAAAGGAAAGAAATCATAAAGATCAGAGCAGAAATCAATGAAATAGAAACAAAGAAAACAATAGCAAAGATCAATAAAACTAAAAGCTGATTCTTTGAGAAGATAAAATAAATTGATAAACTATTAGCCAGACTCATAATGAAGAAGAGGACTCAAATCAATAAAATTAGAAATGAAAGAGGAGAAGTTACAAAAGACACCACAGAAATACAAAGCATCATAGGAAACTACTACAAGCAACTCTATGCCAATAAAATGGACAACCTGGAAGAAATGGACAAGTTCTTAGAAAGGTATAACCTTCTGAGACTGAAGCAGGATGAAATAGAAAATATGAACAGACCAATCACAAGTAATGAGATTGAAATTGTGATTAAAAATCTTACAACAAACAAAAGCCCAGGACGAGATGGCTTCACAGGTGAATTCTAGCAAACATTTAGAGAAGAGCTAACACCTATCCTTCTCAAACTCTTCCAAAAAATTGCAGGGGGAGGAACACTCCCAATCTCATTCTATGAGGCCACCATCACCCTGATACCAAAACCAGACAAAGATACGACAAAAAAAGAAAAGTACAGATCAATATCACTGATGAATATAGATGAAAAAATCCTCAAAAAAATACTAGCAAAAAAGAATCCAACAACATATTAAATGGATCATAAACCATGATCAGGTGGGATTTATCCCAGGGATGCAAGGATTCTTCAATATATGCAAATCAATCAGTGTGATAAACCATATTAACAAATTGAAGAATAAAAACCATATGATCATCTCAATAGATGCAGAAAAAGCTTCTGACAAAATTCAACACCCATTTATGATAAAAACTGTCCAGAGAGTGGGCATATAGGGAAACTACCTCAACATAATGAAGGCCATATATGAAAATCCCACAGCAAACATCATTCTCAATGGTGAAAAACTGAAAGCATTTCCTCTAAGATCAGGAACAAGACAAGGATGTCCACTCTTGCCACTATTATTCAACATAGTTTTGGAAGTCCTAGCCATGGCAATCAGAGAAGAAAAAGAAATAAAAGGAATCTGAAATAGAAAAGGAGAAAAACTGTCACTGTTTGCAGATGACATGATATTATACATAGAGAATTCTAAGAATGCCACCAGAAAACTACTAGAGCTAATCAATGAATTTGGTAAAGTTATAGGACACAAAATTAATGCACAGAAATCTCTTGCTTTCCTATACACTAACAATAAAAGATCAGAAAGAGAAATTAAGGAAACAATCCCATTCACCATTGCAATCAAAAGAATAAAATACCTAGGAATAAACCTACCAAAGGAGGTAAAAGACCTGTACTCAGAAAACTATGACACTGATGAAAGAAATCAAAGATGACACCAACAGATGGAGAGATATGCCATGTTCTTGGATTGGAAGAATCAATATTGTGAAAAGGACTACACTACTCAAAGCAATCTACAGATTCAATGCAATCCCTACCAAATTACCAATGGCATTTTTTACAGAACTAGATCAAAAAATCTTAAAATTTTTGTGTTCAAAAGACCTCGAATAGCCAAAGCAATCGTGAGAAAGAAAACAAGGAGCTGGAGGATTCAGACTTCTTGACTTCAGACTATACTACAAAGCTACAGTAATGAAGACAGTATGGCACCTGCACAAAAACAGAAATACAGATCAATGGAAGAGAAGAGAAAGCCCAGAGATAGACCCATGCACCTATGGTCAACGAATCTATGACAAAGGAAGCAAGGATAAACAATGGAGGAAAGACAGTCTCTTCAATAAGTGGTGCTGGGCAAACTGGACAGCTACATGTAAAAGAATGAAATTAGAACACTCCCTAACACCATACACAAAAATAAACTCAAAATGAATTAAAGACCTAAATGTAAGAATGGACACTATAAAACTCTTAGGGGAAAACATAGGAAGAACACTCTTTGACATAAATCACTGCAAGACCTTTTTTGACCCACCTCCTATAGTAATGGAAATAAAAACAAAAATAAACAAATGGGACCTAATGAAACTTAAAAGCTTTTGCACAGCAAAGGAAACTATAAAGAAGACGAAAAGACAACCCTCAGAATGGGAGAAAATATTTGCAAACGAACCGATGGACAAAGGGTTAGTGTCCAAAATATATAAACAGGTCAATTTTTAAAAAACAAACAATAAAAAAAAACAAACAACCCAATCCAAAAATGGGCAGAAGACCTAAATAGACATTTCTCCAAAGAAGATATACAGCTTGCCAACAAACACAGGAAAAGATGCTCAACATCACTAATCATTAGAGAAATGCAAATCAAAGCTACAATGAGGTGTCACCTCACACTGGTCAGAATGGCCATCATCAAAAAATCTACAAACAATAAATGCTGGAGAGGGTGTGGAGAAAAGGGAACCCTCTTGCACTGTTGGTGGGAATGTAAATTGATACAGCCACTATGGAGAACAGTATGGATGTTCCTTAAAAAACTAAAAATATAACTACCATACGACCCAGCAATCCCACTACTGGGCATATACCCTGAGAAAATCATAATTCAAAAAGAGTCATGTACCACAATGTTCACTGCAGCACTATTTACAATAGGCAGGACATGGAAGCAACATAAGTGTCCATCAAGAGATTAATGGATAAAGAAGATGTGGCACATATATACAATGGAATATTACTCAACCATAAAAAGAAATGAAATTGAGTTATTTGTAGTGAGATGGATGGACCTAGAGACTGTATACAGAGTGAAGTAAGTCAGAAAGAGAAAAAGAAATACTGTATGCTAACCCATATATACGGAATGTAAAAAAAAAAAAAAAAAAAAAAAAGGTTCTGAAGAACCTAGGGGCAGGACAGGAATAAAGATGCAGATATAGAGAATGGAGTTGAGGACACGGGGAGGGGGAAGGGTAAGCTGGGATGAAGTAATAGAGTGGCATGGACATATATACACTACCAAATGTAAAATAGATAGATAGTGGGAAGCAGCTGCATAGCACAGGTAGACCAGCTTGGTGCTTTGTGACCTTCTAGAGGGGTGGGATAAGGAGGGCGGGAGGGAGACACAAGAGGGAGGGGATATGGGGATATACCTATGCATACAGCTGATTCACTTTGTTATACAGCAGAAGCTAACACAACATTGTAAAGCAATTATACTCCAATAAAGATGTTTAAAAAAAAAAACAAAAACAAAAATCCAATCAAAAAATGGGCAGAAGGGCTTCCCTGGTGGCACAGTGGTTGAGAGTCCGCCTGCCGATGCAGGGGACGCGGGTTCGTGCCCCGGTCCGGGAAGATCCCACATGCCGCGGAGCGGCTGGGCCCGTGAGCCATGGCCGCTGAGCCTGCACGTCTGGAGCCTGTGCTCCGCGACGGGAGAGGCCACAACAGTGAGAGGCCCACGTACCACAAAAAAAAAAAAAAAAAAAAAAAAAAAAGGGCAGAAGACCTAAATAGATATCTCTCCAAAGAAGACATACAGATGGCCAAGAGGCACATGAAAAGCTGCTCAATATCACTAATTATTAGAGAAATGCAAATCAAAACTACAATGAGGTATCACCTCACACCGGTTAGAATGGGCTTCATCAGAAAATCTACAAACAACAAATGCTGGAGAGGGTGTGGAGAAAATGGAACCCTCTTGCACTGTTGGTGGGAATGTAAATTGATACAGCCACTATGGAGAACAGTATGGAGGTTCCTTAAAAACTACAAATAGAACTACCATATGACCCAGCAATCCCACTGGGCATATACCCAGAGAAAACCATAATTCAAAAAGATACATGCACCCCAATGTTCATTGCAGCACTATTTACAATAGCCAGGTCACAGAAGCAACCTAAATGCCCATCAACGGACAAATGAATAAAGAAGATGCGTTACATATACACAATGGATTACTGAGCCATAAAAAGTAATGAAATTGGGTCATTTGTAGAGACGTGGATGGACCTAGAGACTGTCATAAAGAGTGAAGTAAGTCAGAAAGAGAAAAACAAATATCGTATATTAACACATATATGTGGAATCTAGAAAAATGGTACAGATGAATCAGTTTTCAAGGCAGAAATAGAGACACAGACATAGAGAAAAAAACATATGTACAGCAAGGGGGGAAAGGGGCATGGGGAGTGGGATGAACTGGGAGATTGGGATTGACATATATACACTAATATGTATAAAATAGATAACTAATAAGAACCTCCTGTATAAAAAATAGAATAAAATTCAAAACCAAAAAAACGATTAATAGGCTGTGGCAGGATAATTTCTTTAGATGAATGGGACAAATCTAATTTACTCAGTCCAGCATATCAAAGGGAATTTTTACCTCTCTTTTTAAAGGAAAAATTAAAAGAGCTACAGAAACCAAGAGGCAAATATAATCGACCAGTGTTTATTGAGCAGCTACTATGTACCAAGCACTGTTGTTCTGGGCACTGAGGGGACAGCAGTGAACCCCATAGACAGGCTCCCAAGGACCAGAAATTCTTGTGGTGGAAGACAGAGAGTAGACTATATAAACACAATCATTTCAAGTACTAAAATGTGCTGTGAAGAAGATGAAATAGGATCTTTCGGAGACAGAAGTTTGAAGAGGGATCACTTCAACTAGGACAGTCAGGCGTGGCTGCTTGGAGGGGTTGAGTCAAGACATAAATGATAAAAAGCAGAAGATGAAAGACTTGGAGGAAAAGGAAGCAGAAGGAGCAGCAGAGACAAAGGTAATGTGGCAGGACATTTTGGAGGTTTACGTTACAGAGAAAAAGCCTGTGTGCCATGATAACCAGAGAGACAGTGAAGGGAAAGGAAATCAGAGAGACAGACAGGAGCTAGGTCACAAGGAACCTTGAGGCTAGGGTAAGGAGTCTAAATTTTATACCTATATCAATGGGAAGCCACTGGAAGTTTATAAGCAAGACAGTGACATGACCTGATCAACACTCTGGCTCAGCGTGGAGGATGAATTTTAAGAGTGGGAGACTGGAGGCAGGAAGTCCGCTCCTGGACGGGAGCCGCTGCAGTGGTCCAGGGAAGAGATGTTGATCCCCTGAACAAGGGCTGGAACAGTGGAAACAGTGAGAAGTGGTCAGGTTCAGGATATATTCTGCAAGTAAAACAGACAGGATTGGATAATGGTGTGGATGTGGGAAATGAGGGAAAGAGAGGACTTGAGGATGATTCCTAGGTTTTTAGCCTGAGAAAATGGGTGGATGATGGTGCCATTTATGGAGGTTGAAAAGACGGGGGTAAAAGCAGCTTTCAGGGTGGGGGCTGGTAGAACATTAGTTCTCTTTAGCCACATATGTATACATCCCTCAGACATCCAAGTGGGAGTTCAATCGGATATATAAATTTAAGAGTAACCTATAGATGGTATTAAAAGCAATGTTAAATGATATCACTAGAGGTAAGGAAGGGGACTGCAGATAAAGAGAGAAGAGGGTCCAAGTTCAAGCCCTGAAACACTCAATATTTAGAGGTTGGTAGGAGCGTCAATAAAGGAGACCAAGAATGAATGGCCACTTCAGTGGGAGGAAAACCAGGGCAGGGTAATATTACTGAAGACCAAAAATGAAAGTGTTTCAAGGCAAAGGGAGTGGTCACCTATACCAAAAGCTGCTGAGAAATCTCACCACCTTTGGCAACTTAGGGTCTTAAAATACAGATCAACAAGACGTCATCAATCACCTGGAGAGAAAGAGCCTTAATGGAGAGGAGAGTGGCTACAGCCAAAGTAGTAAGGGAACATCTTATTCTTTAGATGGCTTCACCATCAATTATTTCTGAAGTGTCCAAACTAGTAAATTAATGCATGTTAAAACAAGTGAGTTTCAACTGACAGCAAGAAAATGAAATCGTGGGTAGCACCAGAAGGTGTAAGGTAGAACTCTTCCCAAAGCCCAACTTTCCAAATTCCCAAAGTTGCTAAATGGGAAGGGGAAGTGGGTCATAGTGGGCAGACTGGTGACAAGAGGACAGTGTTCTTGGTTTGATTCTGCAAATCGTCTTACCCATTTCAAAAATGGTGATACTCAACACTATGCACCCTCTGTATACACATGAATAAGGAAGAAGACAGGTAAATATTTTATTGCCCAAGAGCACTTGGTACTCGGTATATGCACAGAATTGCTATATTACCCTTTCTTTTGCCATCCTTCTAATGAGAAATCTGCTCAATGCAGTTTCCGTCTTATGACTTCAAGCCATACGCTCTTTCAACAAATAACTGAAAGACGAATTGAAGAGTGAAAGTTCTGTTTGTTCCAATTATACGACCCAGTATGAACCAGATTCATTTTTTCATGGGATGTGGATAAACCAGGAAAATGAAAATAAATCGGTAGAACAATTTCCAGTCTCATGTAAATATCTTGTGAAAAGAACCAGTGGGAGTATTACCCAGTACACACTTGCCTACAGATCTAACACAGACCTAAGTGATTTGAATTCAGGGTACTTCTGAGTGGTCGAGGGGCTAAATGGCCAGGCAAAAGAGTGTTTTTAGCTCATTAAGACCACACATCTCTAGCTCCTGAGGCCGTTCTGGAATCTGTCAACATTGTGAATCATATCATAACTATAAGGAAGTCTTTTAAACTTAACTTTTGACCTTCGGTCTAATGAATCCTCTAATTCTACCGGTTCAAACTGTTGAATAATTCAACAGTGTTCTGACCCAAAGCAATTTAAAATATGGTGATATTTTTGCTCAGAGATGAAGAGGGAAAAAGAGCTGATTCTGCATTCCATTCCAGCTCATCATGTTAAAAACACCTGAATACATCTATTTTTTAACTTTTCCTATGCTGAGGAAAAGGCTGAAATGGAAAAAATAATGGTTTCAAACCAGTGTCTTTTCTGTAACCAAAATCTCCCTGGAAAATGTCTCTTTCTCTCCCCCCTTCCTTAAAAGGAAGAAAATTGTAAGTTGGAACACTGCTTACCAAGGGGTACATTTTGTGCGTGTTTCTAAATGCCAGAAGTTTTCTGAAGCCAAGGGTAACTTATATTTTAGTCAACTCTGTATGAATGCCTGGGGAAATATGTAAAACATTAATCAGGGTAACCACAATTGCATACTCATCATCTGAACGGAAAAGAAATATATACAGAAGAACAACCAGAGATTAAAATTAAGTTAGTGAAGTGTCTGAAAGCTCAATTAGCTTCTATGCAAAAAACAAAGCTTTAAAAAAAAAAAAAAGGGAGGGAGGATTGTGAAATTACAGTCTCAAGGAAAATTATTTTTACTTTTGAAAAAATTAAGAAAGTGGAATTCTATATTCATCTTTTTTACAATTGGCATACATGTTCAAATTTTTCCAAGTTAAGTAGTAGCATATATTAGAAAGATCACTGTTTAGGGGAGTAAGATACCTGGGTTCTAGTCCATTCTCTTTAACACTAACTAGTTGAATGGCCTTAACTTGGGGTAGTACAAAGAGTATGGGCACTGACACTAGAGAGATCTAAATTTAAAACTCATCCCTGCCTTGTGCTATGTTTCCCTGGGCAAGCTCCTTAACCTTTCTGAGTATCAGTTTCCCAATATGTGAAATGGGGATAATAGTTATCACACAAGGTTAAGATTGAATAAGTTAGTGATCTGAAATGATTAGCCCAAAGCTGGTACTAGGGTTTGTTCTCCTTCCTTTTTTCCCTCTGAACAGATTAGTTGTTTTTGGTTTTGTTTCCTTAATGAGGAACTTAGGGCAGATAACTAAATTCCCTTTATACTCTAAAAAGCTATAATGTTAGTGAAGTACACTGAAAGAAGAAGAGCCTCAATTTTCGGTAATTTAAGCAGCTTCACGAGGAAGTGCTACCTTATTCAATCTGAAGAACCAGCTCCCCAAATCCTAACAAATCAGGGCTCACATACGTCATTACGCAAACGACATACTCTTACACAGTCCCATAAAAAGATTTTCACAGACTTGATTACTTAAGAATTTCAGGACACCTTTATTAGATTGAGGTATGTTCCCCCTATGCCCACCTTCTGGAAAGTTTTGGTGTTGAATTTTATCAAAAGCCTTTTCTGCAACTAGTAAGATGATCATATGCTTTTTATTCTTCAAATTGTTAATGTGGTGTATCACATTGATTGATTTGAGGATACTGAAAAATCATTGCATCCCTGGGATAAATCCCACTTGATCGTGGTGTATGATCCTTGTAAGGTATTGTTGGATTTGATTCCCTTGAACAACAAGGGGGTTAGGGCACCTCTGCACAGTCCAAAACCCACGCATAACTTACAGTCGGCCCTCCTTATATGAGGTTCCACCATATTCATGGTTCTGCTCTGGTGAATTCAACCATCTACAGACCACGTAGTACTGTAGTATTTACTATTGACCAAAAATCCGCATATAAGTGGACCCTCACGGTTCAAACCGGTGTTGCTCAAGGGACAACGATAGCTCCAAATAAATAACGGTCACCAATAGCTTCTGTTGAGAACTGTCAGAATTAAACATTCCATTTTTACTTCGCTTTAATGCTTTCAGATAAAACTACGTTTTAGCCACTTAATCAGAGGATATAAAAAAATGGACAGGATGTGAGTAGTCTAATTGGTAGCTGTATTTAGGGGGGGTTCATTTCCCATCACCATCACTGCTTTTTTCCACACTTCCAAACCCTTTAGTTGTTCCTTCCTAAAAGCAATTGTTCCCAAACTGCCAATCTTGGCCCAAAGGCCCTCCCCAAGTTCTATGCATCTTCAGGCTGCTGAGGGGACCTCTAGCTTCTATGCTCTTTCCCCTGACCCCAGCAAAACATATCCATCATATTCTTCTTATACTAAAGGTTGACTAATTAGAACGAATTAGATTTCTGGCAGGAAGTTTCAGCATTTACTTAGACATTCTTTACAAACATGAAAGAATGTACCTACAATGAACAATCTCTACATTGTTTTCACCTTTGAGGAGTGTAGGTGCATACAAAAAGAATTTGCTTTCTGTCCCACTGCTTCTGTCCTGAATAACAAGTAATATGACAAACTCATGGAGGCCAAGTACGTTTCTTTTCCAGTAAATGTTGTCGATAAATGAGTTGGTACAAAGCATCAGCATTGTGCAAATTTAGGGAGCTATGGCTGGTGACATGCAAGGCACTCACTGTCAGGCAGGCAGCCTTCCAATACTTTTCCACACCAGAGTGGAGTAGCGGCTAAGTCCTAGGTTCTTCCAGAGGATTTCTATTGGCACAGGGCAGCACGCAGACACATGCTAATGGGCCCTTTGCTTATGGGATGTTACTCTGTGGGTGATATGCCAGAATTAACTGAGAACCTTGGGGCATGAATTACAGAGAATGAAAATCATCAGATGAAATCAGGAAAAGGCACCCAAAAAGCATACCCAGATTTTCAGGTGGTGTTTCCATAAAATTTCCAGCAGTCACCCTGCAAATAGAAGACACATTCTCCCTGCAAAACAGAACTGTAAATGAGGTGAATCTCTGAGAACCATTCCTGCTACCCATCAGCAGAGGACTTTCAACCAGAGGGTGGGCAAAAAGGCTTTTCAGTCACAACCCTCCAGACAGAGCAGGCTGAGGCTGTCAGAGTGGAAAGGGACATGTATTTCTCCAAGGCAAAATGTTGTACTAAAGTCCCTAATATAAAATACACCCACTAGAGTTAACAAAGGAATGAAAGCACCCTAGATTACACTTAATTTTCTGACACAGACAGTGATAAAAGCTGAAAAATACCTATCAACAGAGGCCACACAGCTCAATATGCCTCCCTAATGACATTTTACCAAAGAGGATTTGTACGTGTCAAACACGGAATAAACCACATTTTGGACCTGAAGACACTTTAGCTCCTGCCTATACTAAAGGGAAAATACAGTTTCAAGGATGTTTGGGCATAATTTTTCATTGTGAGGCCAGGTTCTCAAACTAGAGAATGAAATGAACAGCGTGAATTACTCAGAGAGCTACACTGATGAATTTTGAAAAGAAATGTAGCTTATTTATTCCTCTTTCTCTTAATGAAAAACTAGTCGGTATTTCTTTAAAAGCAGCATTTAGAACCTGAGATAAATCTCCTTCCAAGTTAAACACTTGGAGGAAAATATTACAAATCGTGCCTTATGTTTAATAATAAAAAAGTAGTTATTGAAGACAGTTTCAGTTCAGACAAATATTCAAGGTAATCTGAGAAAACGGGAAGAAATGATGAAAGGAAAGGGGAAGGAAGAAGACAGGAGAAGAGAAAAGAAGCCTGGAGCCGCCTGCCTTTGCCCCACTCAGGAAGTATTACCAGCACCAGAGGCCTTGGTGTTCCCCTTGCCCTCTCAGGGAACGTTGAGTACCATGTTGTAATCTCCTGTCTACCCATCTGTCTTCCCCCTGAGACTGGGGCTCTATGAAGACAGAAAAATAGGTCTGCCCCAGGCATCATTTTACCTGCATCTCCTAACACAGTGCCTGGCACTCAGCCAATATTGAAGGGTACAGAAAGAAGGAGAAAAAAGAGAATGGAGGGGTGGATGGAGAGAATATGGGGAAGCCCAAGGCTGCAGAGTTGTACTTTTTAAAATCTCCTGGAGATGGTTTGCAAATAGCCTTGACTGTGAGGCTAAGAGCCATGAGAAATTACAGCTATTTGGTGGTATTTCTAGACGCCTTCACAGGACTCACCAAATTTTGTACTTATTGTCTGTCTCATATATTTAATAGGCCTCCCCACTCACACAATGATGTCCTAAGACTTAAGAGTTCAAGGTGGGACTTGTGAATATTTACAATTAAGTGCAAAACAACTTTGTTCCTCTTATAAAAAAACATGCTCCTAATCAGCAAGAAGCACCCTATTTCCCTCAAGATTGAGGAATGTATAAAGAAATAAGGGGAAATTGAAATAGCACATAACACATTGACCAGCAAAAACTGGCTTTGCTTCCTTAAGACAGGTTGTTGAGTATTCAAACCTGTAGTTATTTCACAGAGACAGCACTATGCACGTGCAAGATGGGAATCTGTGGCTCCAGGATGACCCCGGAACCAAAAATCTTGAGTCTACAGAACTCAAAGAATAGAAACGTTGCCACTGGAGCCCTTTACAAAGTAAGAAGTCTTTCAATAAGGAAAAATGGCTTCCAGATGGATGAGTTGAGACTAGCCAATCAGCTTTTGCCAAGTTCGCCCTTAAATTTTGCTCTGAACTCTGGATGGGAAAGACAGATTTGAGTCCTGCCTCCTGTCCTCTTGCCCGTCAGCCTCGCAATAAAGCTCTTCCTTTCCTCCAAAGCCAGCGCCATAGTACTGGCTTCTGTATACGTCGGGCAACCGGCTGGGTAACAATCCTTCCTCGCATCTCTCCAACCTCTGTCTCCGTCATGACATCTCCTTCTCTGACCCCGACTATTGTAAGGACCCTGTGATGACACTGCCCACTCAAATATTCCAGGATAAACTCCCCATCTCAAGATCCTTAACTTAATCACATCTACAAAGTCTATTTTGCCACGTGCAATATTGTGATTTATAAGAAACATGTATATTTGGTCAGGCGGCAAAAATATTTTTTCATATATATTTAGTCTTCATCCACAGTTCCTGGCTCACAGTTCCCCAAACCCTGGGAACTTTCTGGGCAATAGGAGCATCTTTTGTCATAATATTTGGTCTCTATCCTTAGTTCCTGAAAGTATTTCAGAGCCATAAAGGTGTCCTGTTATTCATAACAAGACCTTTTTCACCACAACTAAGTTTTTGTTAATGAGATGACATTTGGAAAGCACCTAAGGATGGGGGCTGGTTGTCAGGGAACCAACCTTGAAGAGAGAGTTGGAACTTTCATTTCCACCCTTGACCTCTGGGGAAGGGAGAGAGGCTGGAGGTCCAATGGCCAATGATTTCATCAACCATTCCTATGCAATGAAGCCTCCATAAAAACAACAAAAAAAGGAGGTTCAGAGAGCTTCTGGGTTGGTGAACGCATGGAGATTTGGGGAGAGTATTGCACTCGGAGAGGGCATAGAGGCTCCGCACCCTTTCCCCATACCTTGCCCTCTGCATCTCTTCAATCTGGCTGTTGCTGAGTTATATGCTTTTATAATAAACCAGTGATCTAGTAAGCAAAAACAAACAAAAAAAAAAAACTCCTGGGAATTCCCTGGCAGTCCAGTGGTTAGGACCCCACACTTTCACTTCCGAGGGCCCAGGTTCAGTCCCTGGTCAGGGAACTAGGATCCCACAAGCCTTGCGGTGCAGTCAGATAAATAAATAAGCAAAAAACCAAACCAAACAAAACAAAATAAAATAAAATCTCCTTAACAATGTTCATTGTTAGCCTTGTGGAGCAGAAGCCAGTATGTCTGCTATCTTTCAAATAAATATAGGGTTTCAGCACCTAGCTGGCTCAAAAATTGCTGAACCATCTACAGCCATTTGATTCTTCAGTGATCCTCTTAACTTACACTGTGGGTCCCAAAGAAGGGACCTCAAGAGAAAAAGCCCCAGGGAGCCTGGGGTAATTTCTAGACTCTTGGCTTAGCAACTGTTTTGTTTTTTCCTCCTCTCTTCTACCTTTTTCTTCTTTCCTGAATGCCAAGAACACCCCCCACAGAATATTCACAGAATGAAGTCCTTACCATCTGTAAAGGGGGGGGGGGGGCACTGTGTATCTCTGATTCTGAATCCTCTTTACCCAAGGCGATTTAGATTTCAAATCCAAGTTGAAAGAAATATGTGCTAATCTTTAAACGAGAACAGTAATGAAAGATGTCTAATCTCTCCTCATCATTGCCCTTAAGAAGAGATGTCAGCATAGTCTAGCGACAGCCAAGCTGAATTCCAGGAACTCCACTAAGGGATGGGAGTGAAAAGGAGAAACAATTGCGTAACTGAAGAAATATGGTTAGTGTCTTCCTCACTTCTTTGTCTTTGTAACCTGAAGTCAGAAAAGATAAATATGAAACGTGAACTTAAGCAATATTCCAGCTTTGTGCGTTTATACTCTAAAAAGGAGAAACTGAAAATATTTTCGTTGTCATAGCAACCTGGATTCACCCACAGTAAGTGTATGGTATGTGACAGTGGTCATCCTGAATTACTGGTTAAGCTCCCTCTAAATACACAGTATGTTCTACAGGACAAGGGGCAGAGACGACTTTAATGTCCTTAAAACGACCCACGATTGGTTTCTACAATTTAACCATTTCAATACACATGTCACTTACACTACAGATAACCATTTTCATGTTCTGTTCTTCAGATGTGGAAACCAATGCAATAAGCCCCACTATCCTGAAATGGGTACAACACGAAAACAAGGCTCAAAATTCAAGTCTCAGGTCATTCCAGATTCAAATCTGAAATACATATTAGCATTACAGTAATGTCCCTTGGCTTGTCATGAGACAAGGAAAATGTCGTGTTACCCTGGTTCCTATTATTTATCATTTCTATACTTAAATTAGCTGAAGTCAACAAAATGACACCTTAGAATACACAGGGTAAAAGAGGCATAATGGTAAAATCGAAATGAGACAGTGGGCTTGACAGTGCTTGGTCAGTAGCTCAAATGTAACTATGGGCCTATAGTATTTAACTACTCTGCACCTAAGTTTCTCAATAGAGGTAATAATACCTACCTCGTAGCACTTCTCTGAATACTGCCTCTCTAGCACAATGCCTAGAACACAGTGGTTGTTCAGGATATGTCAGCTTTCTTTCCTCCTAAGAACTGATACCAAATGTAGATCCCTACTCTTAGGGGCCTTAGAAAAGTAAGTCAAGATGAAAAAAAAGAGAGAAGGTTAAAAGCAATACCAAGTAGGATATGATCAATGCTAACAGATGATAAATTGGGGAAATATTTCATCATTTGTTCATGGGGAAGCATTTAGAATTCAAAATTAAAATTATAACACGCATATATACTTATATTCAAATGCCACACTTTTAGAAAAAATGGAATTTTTTCTAAAAATGGCATACCACATTTTAGAAAAAATGGCATACCACATTTTAGAAAAAATGGAATTTTACCTAGCAGATCCAATCTTCACAACTTGTGCAGACACAAGGAAGGAAATTTTAGACAAAGGATAAACAGTGTTTTGCAAACCCTTAAAATCTTTATAAAGCAGCAATACGGTTATTACTCCCACAGTGTTGATGAAATGAAATCTTTCTCAAGGAATCAATTTTCTATTACAACTGTCTAATGTGACATAATGGCAAATGCTATACATATATATATATATATATATATATACACACACATATATACACACACACTATATTATATATATAGAATATATATATTTGCTTTTTTCTTTGCTTTTTTAAAAATGCTTTAGTCTTTAGAAGAAGAGTAAAGATATATATATATATATACACACACTATATTTTATATATATATAATATATATATATTTGCTTTTTTTCTTACTTTTTTAAAAAAATGCTTTAATCTTTAGAAGAGTAAAGATATATGTGTGTATGTATATATATATATATATATATATATATATATATATATATAAAATTCCAGACTGTGATATGACACAGAAAATCTGAGGAAAACCAGGTTAAAAAATTGAAAAAGAAAATGCTGGACAGAACCTTGAGAAGTGTGAAGCCCACAGAAGGTTGGCGGGGTTAACACTGAGATGCCCCACCACACACAAACCATTATCTCTTCAGCACTGCACTGTGAATACTGGGAACAAAACCACCAAGGATTCCCGGTGGATGTGACAAATATTCCATTTATTAGAAGAAACAACGTGGGGTACAGCAACCAGCTACAAATTGAAAAGGAATAAAGAAGGAAAAGAAGATAAAAGACATCATTGTAGGGGCACCACAGGCCCAAAGAGGAGTACCTACATTTCAGTAGCTATTTTGACCAGAATAACTGTCTCTATTTCTCTATGCTTCTATTATTCTGTTCTTTATGGAAGAGAACTGACAATCATCCTTCAGAAGTATTTACAATCACTTGCTTTGGGGCCAGGTGTTATAGATTCAGAAGCACGGATACTGACACCTCACCCTTTCTTCTGGGAATGTTTTCTAACCCTGGTCTTATCTCAGTCCCACACGGAATCTTCTCATTTTCTCAAGAAGGGTATGTATAGATTCCCAAATAGTTACCAAAGTAAAACTTGTTTCAATTCTTTCATTAAATTATTTGAAATATATCATGCTCTGCCCATTCACAAAGGACCAGCGAAAATTCTAATTGATGGAGAAACGGATTTGTTTAATTTCCTGAGATGGTGAAGGTGTCATTAAAGGGTCTGATGATCTTTTCTGAGTTCCAACAAGAAGGACCAGGCCAAGGATGCCTTAAAAGTGTCTCATAATTGTTAAGGGATTGGTGTCTCCAAATTCTGAGGTAAGGTTTCCTCAGCTGATGGAAAGAGCTTAATATGTTAAGTGACTCCTCTGAATTCAATAAAAGTGGAGCAAATTCAAAAATTTGCTCGTTCTATCCAGTCCTCAAAAGAGTTACCGAAACTACTTCTTGACACCTATTTACAAGAAAATATAGGGGAAGGAAAGATGAGGAATTCTGAAGGATATTAAAACTACCCATGAGCAGTTATTACCAGTTAAGGGCAGCTAAAGGGGGCTCCTTCTATTTTGTGATCTGTTCAAGAGTGGAATTTCCAGTTAAATGTTCCTTCTCTGGACATTCTTGTCATAATTCTGCCATTTCAGATGCCTCTGGTAAGCAAAAGCTAGATCTAATATGGTAGCCTCTGGGCATGTTCCCTTAGGTCACATGGAAGCAAAATAATGCCTAAGTCCATTTACTCTTCTAAAGACTAAAGCATTTTTTTAAAAAAGTAAAGAAAAAAGCAAATATATAATAAATGAAAGCAATACAGGAGTAAGAAAATCTGGAATTCAGGAGAAAGAGGACAACATAATTGAAATGAATAATTAATTAGAAGGCATTAATTTGGGGAATCCTTAATGAAAGGAATGACTAAAATGCCTTTGCATCCAGCCAGCATGAGTAGGTCAAAGAGCCAGGGCTTCAGAGATTCAAAGTACATTGCCCTTACCTCTTAGTTGTGGTATTATTCTGCTTTTAGAAGGAAATCTTTTGAGAAATCAAGTACTAATATATAAGGTATGTAACCACCAAGGGGTTGGAATAATACAAAGGTTTGTAAGATACAAGACCCTTAGATTGAATATTGTACTAAACTGGGTGCAGTTGGTGACTGCAATTTTGCTGTTCTATTCTGAGCTGGGCTAAAATGTTCATAAATAAGAAAACAGCCAAATTAAAAGACAAAGAGAGAGAGAGAGCAAACTAAGGTTTGTACCTCACCTTAAAGCACACTTCTCAACCCTTGTGAGTACGAGGCCCTTTTAATACCACCCCCAAAACAGAAAGGAATTCAGTTTTTATTCATTAAGTTTATAGGCAATGCAGGTCTGACACACACTGCAATCACCCAGAGGTCTGAGGCCCCAGGCTGGGGAGAGTCGTGTTAAGATATCTTTAAACTCGGCATATTCCTCCTTACCTTTCCTATTTAATGATATGAACTCAGTAAATGGCTTTCTTGCTTGGATGAACTCCTCCCTGCATTCTAAAATTTCTCCCATGAAGAAACTGAAATAATTTTGCCTCTGAAAATACTATCTTTTCACAAATCCCCTGAGTACAGGGATTTGGGATGATTTATGGGAGCAACACTCATCTGAAGTAGTACATTGTCACAGCATTTTTTAATATGAATAATGATACATCTCCTTCTTTTTCAGTAACTTGGCCCTATAATAAACTATCACCACACCACACATGGCTAATGATATAACAATTTTTCCCCAGCTATTCATACTGCTTAATATCCACAGACAAAAAGCGAATAGGATACCCACTACTTAAGTTATTTTGCTGTCTATCTGATGTCCTATGTGTTGGCATACTCAGCCTGTAATTCTCAAAATCTCCTCAACTTTCCTATTAAAGGATGTTCTAATGTCCACTTTAACTTAGCAAAGACAGGCTGTCCACTACACGTACCCCCGCAGGTACAACCTAAGATGGTAACTACACTGTCTCAACTTCAGGATGACAGGAGAACAGGTGATAGATTAACTTTAGGATCTATTTATTAGAGATGTGTAAAATAGGCTTCATGGTCTAGATCTTGGGTCCTGAATTAGATTACAGCTTCCTTCCTGTAACATACCTGGATGGGAGCTTATTACACTGATGCATTTACCCACAGGGCCTTGAAAGACCTAAAAGAACTGTTGAAAGTGGGAGTTTACAAAGATTTTAAAGAAACTGTCAGCAAAATTCAACTAAAGGAGATCAGTCTAGCTATTTCTATGCCATCTGTTCCAATTTCATGCCTTACCACTTTTATAAGCAAATAAGAAAGCTGATAAGGATTTCTGCTCTTCCTTTTCCCTGTAGGACAAAATTTTCAGAGCCCTGAGTCAAGGTTTTTGTTTTTTTGTATATGACTCCTTGAAGACAAACAGGAGTCTGAGTTCAAGCACACAAATGAAGACTCTTAAAACACACACACACATCCTGCTTATAAGCTGCTAAATCTGGAACATTCCTAACAGGAAACAAAAACAAAACTGATGAAAGAAGAGGGCTAGCAGGGAAAGAGGCTACAGCCGAAGGCTGCATCTGCCCAGGAAACCAGGCCATACTGACAGGTTTGTAAAATGGGTGCTTAGAATTCTGCATGACAGCTGTACAAAGCTCTTCAGCCTCACTTTCCTACCTCAAAAACAGCAGCTGCTCAGGGTGTAACGGATCCTATCCCTGGTAAGTAAAACTGTCTTATCCTTGAAAGACTGGAGGGCAAACTCCAGTCTCACCTTTAAAACACCCCAACCGTGGCTTCTGTTCCCCATCCCTTACATGAAAAATACCCAGAGGAAGAGGAGATGAAAGCAGGTTGAAAACTTTCTTCTCTAAATTCTGGGGAGGTCATTTAGGTGCCTTTCAGTATTTAAGAAAGCTCAATCCATTAGCTTTCAATGACAGGTCCGGTTCCTTTCCAATTCGTTTCAACTCAACAAAATTTCAAGTAGCTTAGAAGCCATAAGGTTATTTACAAGTTGTTAGATGTAGAGAAAGATTTCAGTTCCTTCTGAAGTGCTGAGTTTTGGACACTAAATACACCCACCTATACCACCAGTCCAAAGCGGACCTCTTCTCGTGTCATCTACCATATATAAAGGCAAGACAGGAGCTTGAAGGTTCTCTTTTTTTTCAGCTTGTAATATTCATATTTGTGTCGGTCTCTTTGGAAATTTCAACCCACTTCTTATTTATCACTCAATGCACAATTAGCCTTGATTATAAACGTGGCCAGGGTAAGTGCCACCCCAAATTATGGCCATCTTAAGTGTCAGAGGGGGAAACTTCCTATCACTAACAAATTGACATACCCTCCATCATTCATAAATTGTACTTTTCTGCTGTAAATGTCAAGAGTCTAAATCTTATGCCTCAGCAGAAAGTTCAAAAGATTTCCATATTGCATTTCCTGTTCCTCTCTTTTCTTACTTTCTGAGAACTGATGGAACCATTCCATTCTCTATTTTTCTTAAACAAATAATATTTGGAATAATAAGTCATGAGAATTAAAGACGTATTTTACAGATGTAGAATGCTTAGATGCTTAGGGGGATGAAGCTGCTTGCTCAACATTACACGGCTAAGGAAGTATCAGATCAAGTTCTGAAAGAACGCCAGCCTGGCCACAACTCCCTCCTGCCCAACAACCACACACACACACACACACACACACACACACACACACACACACACACTTCTCCCTCCTCAACTAATTCTGTTAATGTCACCACCTGTCTCTTTGTCATCCAAACTCGAATCCTTCAGCTTCTCGCCACAGCCTTCCCACACTACTGGTTCAACTGCTGGTTCTCCTTCCCCAGCGACCTTGGTCTCTGGTCTCCATCTGCATCCCACCTGCTCTAGGTCCGTCGCCTATCATCCTCATTCTAACCCACCTGATTCTTTTGTGTCTGTCCGTGCCCCCATGTTCCTACCATCCACTGTGCACACCACACTGCTTCCAGGTAACTCTACAATAATCATGGTTCTCATAATGATGCCAAGATGCTCACATCTTTTCAGCAAAACCTGACTGTCCAATGAATAAGGCCCAAGCTCCCTCCTTGATGTCCACTACTATTCAAAATCTGGCTCCGACTTTCTCTGGCACTACCATCCTCCACACAACCAATATGCCAATCAGATGAAACCATGCACAGTCCCCTGCCAGTGACCTCTGTGCTCCCCAGTCCTGGGCCTCTGCTGGTGCTGCTGGACCCAGCCGGACCCTCCTTTCTTGGCACAGGCAAGACTGCAGCTAATTCAAATGATCTCTCCCATGATCCCTCAAGCCAAGGCAAAGTCTCCTTTGTCTGAACTTCGTAGCACTTGGATCCCTTAAAGCTCTCGCCATAGTATACTGAGTATTTTTCTTTCTTCTGTAATTGAGTTACTTCCCCAATCACGAAAGCAGCAAGTCAGCGTTTGTTCCACGTGTGGGTCCATCGCAGCTGTAACACGACATTAGGCACCCAGCAAGCACTCACATTTATCGGTCCAATGAACATTATGTGGGATCACAGAGGCTGGCTCCCTCTATTGAAGCGTATTTATTCCCAAAGCCAAGCACAGTCTTACACATATCGGCCAATAAGAAAAGTTAGAGGGGTAGGAGAGCAACAGACACTTTATCTTCCTGGGCAATCTGAATAATAACCAAACACATTAAAATAGAACAGTTTTGGGGACGCATCCAGTGGGGGTGGGGTAATGTTCCCGGTTCCAGATACAATTTCCAAGCAAGATGGATGTGGGAGGTGGGCGGTGTTCTGGGTGAAACCTGACTGCATAATGGGTCCCTTTGAGCAGGAAACCCTGGTATGCAAACAGCTAAGCCACTCAACAAATACCTTTATATTCCATGGAAAAACAAAATGCTCCATAATAATTAGGATATACTGGTCATTAAAATATAGTCCCAGCTGCACCCAAAGCCATCTTGAATGGAGCTGAATCTCAGCATTCAGCAGTGATTCAGAAAGGGGAAATAAGGTTATGGAATTTGTGAGTTTCAATCACACTTCAATCCGTTTCTCCTGCATGTGTCTCCTCTGGCCTGTCTCTGTCCCAGAACACACCCATTCTTCAAAGGCTAGACAGGAGGGCAGGAGTTTATAGTCCTGAAGAGAAATCAAGGAGGTTCGGGTTTCACATTTTTGTTGTTATTTTTTTTAATGCAATTTTTTCCTTCCTAAAATTTTGAGAGATGGAAAATCCATTAGGTAATTATGGCCAACCCAAGAGACCAATTCAAGCTTGTTCCCTACAGTTCACTCTCTAGCAATTTTCCAGTCCAGTTCCCTGGGGAAATGCTGAAGTTGTCTCCCCCAGAGCTCCTTTCAAATTTAGCCTGAACCTGGTACCACTGTAAAGCTTTAAATGTAAACTATAACAAGACCTGAGCTGAAACTGCAAACAGCTATGAAAACCAGGACCTCTGCTCTTCGCAAGGGAGCAAAATAATCCTAGGCACAAATGGAAAAGACCACGTCAGGTTTTTATGCATTTGTGAGTTAATTTCACCACCGTAGCTGTTCTCCGCTGCAAGCTTCCACACACAGAAATTTATTTTTCGGTGTTGTCATTCTCAGAAGAAGTGACAACAATCTGAGCTAAGGCATGAGGTTTTCATTTGGATTCTTGTAAGTAAACACCAGAATGGTCAATAGCAGGCTATAGACTTCTAAAACTCAAAAAAAAAAAAAAAAAAAGAAAAAGAAACTAGTAAAAGAGAGGAGCAAGGTTTGCTCATCAAACTAAGACCTGTTGCTAGTGTTACCAAAACTCCAAGTTTCCCAAGGGCTGAGATTGTACGATTTGCAGCCTCATTATGGTCAAGAGTAAAGCACTAGTATCAGGGCAGATCTGGGTTCTAATCCAGGCTCCACAATTGATTAAGTATATAATCTCAGACAAATTAAGTGACGCCCTAAACCTCTGTTTCTCAATGGGCATAATAATGCCAACCTCAGAGAACTGTGATGATCTTGACACAGCACAAGTAAAATGTTAAACACAAAACATCCTGTGGCCCAGAGTAAATCCACAGCAAATGCAAATGGTAATAAAACACTTAAATGACTATTAAACTCAAAAGAACCACAGCACTAAGTGTAAGCAACCTTACACTTAGAAAAGCCTTGATCATAAAAAAGAATGAAATATTTGCAGCAACATGGATGGACTAGAGATTATTATACTTAGTGAAGTAAGGCAGACAAAGAAAGATAAATATTATACGATATCACTTATATGTGGAATCTAAAAAATAATACAAATGAATCTATATATAAAACAGAAACAGGCTCACAGACAGAAAACAAACTTCCAGTTACCAAAGGGGAAAGGGAGGAGGAGGATAAATTAGGTGTATGGGATTAACAGATATATAAGCAACAAGGATTTACTGTATAGCACAGGGAACTATATTCAGTATCTTGTAATAACCTGTAATGGAAAATAATCTGTGTATATATATATATATAAAAACTGAATCACTTTGCTGTATACTTGAAACTAACACAATAATATTGTAAATCAAGTATACTTCAATTAAAAGAAAGAAAGAAAGAAAGAGAGAAAAAGCTTGATCCACACATGCCAAATGACGCCTGGATTTTCTTTTGGTTTTGTACTTTGGTTTTCTAATTCTCTATCTCCTTTTTATTTAGTTGTCCCCTTGTTTGTTTATAATATTAACAATATTAAATTTGGAGGGTATCTTTTATCCTATGACCAACGGTGTTTTATAACCTTTACAAATGAGTCATGTACAACCTTGCTCACTTGGAAACTCCTTGACTATAAATTCCAAACATTTAAAGCATTCCTCTGTCACTGAGGGAAACCGTGAACGTTTTACCAGTGTGTGTGAACTAAGTGTGCACTCTTCTCAGGGGTCTCCTCTGGACCCCCATCTTCTTCCTGGAGCAACACACCCTGCTCCATGAAAGACCTATCTGCTGTGTCAACAGACGGATGCCCAATCCTTTCAAAGTGAAACTGGGAAATCACGAAACAAAGCAGCGAAAAATACTCAGCGTCATTTAGGCTCAGGATAATGGATAATGGATCCACTATCACACTTCAATATCCAGATAAGAACGATGGGTTTTTGTAGATCAGTTTTTCACAAAAGTTAAGGGTATTTGCGTCAGAGCTCAACATTCTAGTTTTACATTTGACCCTTGAACAACGAACACGGGTTTGAACTGCATGGGTCCACTTACATATTTTTTTCAACAGTAAATACTACAGTACTCCATGATCTGCAGTTGGCTGAATCCACAGATGCAGAACCTCGAATATAGAGGAACTGCTTACACAGAGGGATAAGTTATACATGGATTTCCCACTACTCCCCTGACCCCCATGTTGTTCAATGGTCAACTGTACTTGATTTTCTCTGCTGTAATGGGGTAGCTGTCACCTCCATATTTCAATTACTTGGGCCTTCTCTGGTTTCACCCACTCCTGACATCCTTGTCC
This sequence comes from Pseudorca crassidens, assembly GCF_039906515.1. Classification (NCBI taxonomy): domain Eukaryota; kingdom Metazoa; phylum Chordata; class Mammalia; order Artiodactyla; family Delphinidae; genus Pseudorca; species Pseudorca crassidens. Next base: position 69,046,406 of record NC_090304.1, on the reverse strand, counting down.
CAGTAAAGGCCCTGTTTCTAATTAGTAACAGTCTGAAATACACATGGCAGAGGAGTTTCTCCCTACTTAGTCAAGAGCCCATTCATTCACCTTTACCCCACTCCTCTTGGGCACTCACTTTGTGTCAGGTCCCCCTTCAAATATTCATAAAACTCTACAGGTTAGGTGCTATTATTATCACCTTTTACAGAGAAGAACATTAAGGCACAGAAAGGCTAAGTCAATTCCCAACATCTTAAAAGCTGGAGAGTGGCAGAGCCAGACTCAGTTCAGAGCATCATGTCTGAAACTACTCCAGTAGGCTGCCTCCTTGGTATCCAAAATGCCCACAACAGTTCCTTTTCCCTGAAAAAATGTAGAAATCTGATTGTTTCAGCGTTCATTTATTCATTCATTCAGTATGCTTTTTAATTACGTTTCTTTTATATGGCAGGGACTGTGCAAGATAGCAGGGTTCCAGTAATGAAGAAGACACGCATTGTATCTGCCTTCAAGGCAGCTATTGAGAAATTCTTATTCAAAAAACGCTAATATTAAAACATACCCAAATAATTAAATAAAACTCACCAAAGAAAGCCCTACAATAAAAAAAAATATGTAAGTAATTAATTAATTAAAGTCAGGATCATTGCTACAAGCCGGGGAGGACCCTGTGAAAGGATGGATATAGCAGAGGGCCCCATCCTGGTCTGTAGGACGAGGGAACACAGATCTCTGATGTTGATGATGGGGCCCTTAGCTAGGGCTAATTTTAGCCATAGCATCTACAAAGGCAAAGTGGCCACTGGACTTGTTTCTATAACATCTGGATTCCTGATTCCAGCCCAGTGGAATTGTTCAGCCAATTGCTATTTTTTGTTTTTTTGGTTTTTTTGTTTGTTTGTTTGTTTGTTTGCGGTACGCGGGCCTCTCACTGTTGTGGCCTCTCCCGTTGCGGAGCACAGGCCCCGGACGCGCAGGCTCAGCGGCCGTGGCTCACGGGCCCAGCCGCTCCGCGGCGTGTGGGATCTTCCCGGACCGGGGCACGAACCCGCGTCCTCTGCATCGGCAGGTGGACTCTCAACCACTGCGCCACCAGGGAAGCCCTATTTTTTGTTTTTTAATAATACGAGATGTCTGCCAACAAAGCTTCAAAATGCCAACTTTCCTTCCACCTCTCCCTGGCTGTCTATGTATGCCCAGGTATTGGGTAAGTTTCTATAAAAGTTTGATAAAGTAACATGTCATAAAATGCTTTCCCCAGCCCTAAAATCTCAAGTAGTTCTCTACCATCTAGCCTGGCATCCACCACCAGTTTGAAGTTTACCTAAAGCTCCTCCCTACCTAAGGATTTGAAAGTTTTAATATATAAATGCTTTAACATATTGTAATGCCCTGTTTTTCTCCAGTGCTTTGTGAACAGCGTTAATATTTCTAGGCATCAAGATCTTAACTCTTTGAAACTTCCTTTTTACACCCTGTCCTTAAAAATCTTTCTAAAATGCATTAATACGATGTTTTATCTTAGTAACAGCCTGGTGACTAAAATAAAACTGATCTCTGATTAACTCAGGATCTTGGATCCTTCTGCAAGATTTCTCAGGATATCAACATTTCTTAGATCTTGCCTCATTGCCTATATTTGGATGTGCAGATTAGGGTCCTTGGTGTGGAAAAGATGGTGTAGTTTTAATAGATGACAGTGAGCAGACAGATTTGCTGGATTTCTACTTTTCCTCCACCTTCCATCTCTCAGCAAGAAGAACTAGGTAGAAAGGACCAGGGGATATGTAAGAATCCCCCCTAATTCAGAGCCCTCTTCCTCTGCAATCAGAGAACTCTGCTTTCATCTATTTCAAATCTAGAACTTCGGTGGAGAATTTCAATGTCAAGAAAGGTTGCCACTGCTTTCAGAGGTTAGAAAAATACCAATACCTGATTGGAATTAGTTCAAGTATCCGAACTCAAATAAATTAAATCTTGGAGCGATCTAGGAATTTGCAATGTGATCTTTTCAGTCCAGAAGTCATCAATAGTAGACGACTAACAATCTTTCCTAAATCCCTTCCAACTTGAGATTCTATGACTCAATGAATCTGTTGTCAGCCTGGACCACTTACCTTGATGTTTCTGCAGTTAAAAAAAAAAAAAAATCCCCACAAAGGCTGACTTTCTTAAAAGTTGTCCCTTCTAAAAGTACTGGGAAGAAAAAAATATGGCTAGCTCACAGGTACAATTTAGCGGTACTTACGGTCTAAACCCAGGATTGCTTCACATTAAAGGAACCCGAGTTACTATAAAGAGATGCTGTCTATAAATTCCAAGTACTGAATAATTATCCTCAAGCTTTCCAGTTGGCTTACTTTCCAAAGAGCCAATAAATATGTCCTAGGAGTCCTTGGCAAGCAAAAGCACCAGCTCCTATCATATGGAAGAAAAACTCAGAGCAGAAACCAAGGAAATAAGCAGGAAAAACTAGCAAGAATGAAGGGCAATGCTGTTAACTATGAAGTTGGTGATTTACATGATAGGTTTAAATCTACCAACGAGAGGACAGATCAACTGAAGAGAGCTCCCCACAAAAAGAGGAGGAACCATAGCCGAAGTGCATTAGTGGGAAATAGAGAAGCGGAAGCTGTCCAGGACGTGGCGGGGAGAGAAAGAGAGGGTACAGCCCTTTTACGGTGTGATGGACCAATCTTCTTCCCTCTGAGCGGATGTATTACCCAGATCCACTCAGCAACGCCGGACAGGGAGAATCCACTTCACCATTACAGTGAGAAGCTTGGGCAAACGTGTGAAGGTCGTGCTCAGGGTCACTCACAACTGCCCAAAGGGAATAAAAGACACACCTCCAGGCTGCTCCGAGGACGGTGGGGGAGGGGTGACTGAGTTTATGCAACAGGCCCAGGTACCTGCAAAATACTGCTTGATTCGGGCAAAAAGGCACAAGCAGAAGGAAAATATGCAATAATTTTAGAAAGAGCAGGAGGTACCTGGGCTTGAGTGCTGCTCTCAGAGTGACAGTCAAATCCCCTGGGAAAAACAACATAGAATATTTGTGACTCGTTCCTCCCCACAACTTACTCCACACCCAGCATTCTATAGGGCAGGAGGGGAGGAGGGAGGTGATGAGAAGATGACCTTCCAGCAAATTTGCAGTAGGGGTCCAGAGAGAGAGAATTACTTATTGCTGTTGGAAGATTACTTGCACTTACTTGCTTATTCTTTGCCAAGGAAATGACCTGAAACAGTTGGACCTGGGAATCTAAATTGTAGAGCTCCCCTGATTCTAATGCACAGAAAGGTTTGGGAACCACGGCTTAGGAAACAGCTTTGACACTGGCACGCGACTGTTAGGGACTCAAGTGGATGGGGCCAAGAAACAGTGAGCGGAAAGGAAATGATGCACCGTTCCAATGCTGTGCTTGCAGCCAAGTAAATTCTTTGCGATGTTCAGCGACATGATTTAGAGGAAGACTGTTCTCTCCTTGATGTCACCTCAAAGAAGAACCATAGCACAGGATTCATGAGAAATGGTCATAAATTTCTAGACTTAGCCCTGCAGCTGTGTAACTGTGTCACTTTGGGGCAATCCAGTTGACAGGGTCACAGAGGGCAGCTGAACCTAAAGGATTTCACTCCATTTGATTCCATGTCTCTCCAGCACTGACAGGGATACACAACTTAGGAGAAAGAGCTCTCAATTCCAAGGATTGCTCAAAAAGCTGGTCTTTGGCAAAGTTGCTAAATTTATTTTCTGCGTTCTTCCCTCTGGTACTTCATTCCTTTCATCAGGTATGTGGTTCCTGACTCCCCAGGGCCTTCCAGAAGTACCACCAGGCCCACTGGCTTCTAATGCCTTTACACGTTTATGATCAACCCTCAAAGCCTTGATAATTCATCAAGTAATAATTGTTGAAAGGGGGGAGGAATAAATTAGGAGGTTGGGATTAACATATACACACTACTACATATAAAATAGATAACCAACAAGGACCTACTGTAGAGCACAGGGACCGCTACTCAATATTCTGTAATAACCTGTAAGGGAAAAGCATCTGAAAAAGAATGTGTGTGTGTGTGTGTGTGTGTGTGTGTGTGTGTGTATCACTGAATCACTTTGCTGTACACCTGAAATTAACACAGCATTGTAACTCAACTATATTTCAATTTTTTAAAAAATGGAGTACTATACAACCCCAGATTATCTAATCACATTTTAAAAAGTAACCAGTGAATTACTTATGTGGAACTTCCAAGTTTGTTAAAGCAAAATAGGAGGGAAGGTTTTCCCAAGTAAACTAATAGAACTTTTCAACACATCCGTTTGTTTGTTCCTAGGATCTTTCCAGATGATAGCTAATTCAAAATGGATAAAAGCAAATCAGATCTTAGCTATTAGCTCTCTTTCCCCTCAAAAACCTGGAAGTTTCATGAAAGCAGGATTTTGCCTGTCTTGTCCCCCATGTATCCCTGGCAAAGTAGGCACTCCAATTTCCTATTTCTTCAATGAATTAATGAAAAGGTAATTTTTAACTATGAAATATAATCTGTGGGCTTTTATCCAGCAGATTCATCTTTTTAAAATTAGATTTCTACTTTGAGTAATACTAAAAGAAATATGAATTCCTTAAGCACATTACTGGAGACGTAAGAGGTAAGGAAACCAGGGTAGAAAAAATATCTGGTTGTGGAAAATCATGAGGTCATTACACTTCAGTAACATCATCAATTCTTTTTCATTGTTTTAACAATTAAGTACCTGCTTTTTTGTCTAAATGCTAACACTCTAGAGGTTCCTAAAAAAATTAAGATGAATAATTAGATGAATTCAATTAGTATAAACTGATATATTCTACAGGTTTTAAAGAAAAACTACGATAGCCAACATACTTGGTTTCCATTATTCATCATATGTGGAACCATCAACTCGTTAGCCTCCCTCAAGCTCAGTTTTCTCATCTATAAAGATGGACAGTATTTCGCTCAGAGGCCAGAGGTAAGGAAGCTTACATGAGACTGTCTATATGGTATTTAGCACAGTACTGCCTTTCAATTAATAATGATGCTTATTTGTACTAAAGTACTTGAAATGTATTTTATTTCAATTTTTCAGCTTCTGGTTTCAAGGGAATTTCTCTGGATCTGTTTATTTACTAAAACTGTCTCAAGAAAGCATCACATGCACTGTAGACAGTGACTGATCCACAGTAAATATGGCTATCTTCTCTCACCTCATTTCGTGGATATGACTCTCTGTAGCAACATGGAGAGATTTCATGTCATTTTACTAAACTAGCGCAAAAGACACACTTCTGCCTGTAAATTCTGTTTGCAAACTCTGTGAAGAAAAGACAGCTATTCCCAGAACATTCCCCGTCCTCCTTCTGCTTCCTCCTCACAGAGAAAAATAGAAGCAATGGCTCTGAACCACCAAAGTGAAGACGGGTTCACAGCCTCCCTTCTCGCGCCTCAATTGTTTTGCTCTTTCAAAGCACCATCCCTTTAGAATAAGCCACTTCTCACACGTGAGAGCTTAGAAGCCTGGAGTGCTTCAGAAGTCAGCTCTATTAATTACAGACAACCTCAATGGCAGTTTTTGCTTTCTTTTTCCCTTTTGATGTATTAAACTGGCTGTCAGAAATTAAATTAATGCAGAAAGGAATGGCTGAATATCTCCAAATTAAATCAGCTGTTAAAGAATGCCTGGAATATGATTTTTTTTGTTGCTAATGCTGGACTACAAACCTACAAAGTAGACTCCCTTGTTATTTAAGAGGACAACAGACATTAATATTATACAACTGCATAGGCCTTTCCATAAAAGTCCCACGTGACTGGTTTATATTATAAGAAAAAATGCATAGATGACAAAAATAGGAAACTATCCCTTCAGTGTTAACATACCAGTTCGTATCAGTAAATAAGAAAAAAAAATGAGTATTTTAGGATTCATCTCTAAAATAAGAATTTTAAATGTCATGTAACTGCTTTATATTAAAATCAAAAACACTCAGGTACTAAAAATAGGAAAAAAATTCTTACAGAGTTTAAATATCAGTTTGTATCCAGAAAGAAGAAGTGGATGTTTTAGGATTCATCCATAAAACAGGAATTTAAAACGTCCATAGTGGAGAGAACAATGACTTTTTTTCATGAAAAGGATAATAACAAAGTTCAATTGCTAAGATTTATAAATTTGAAAAACTTTTAGAAGCAGAAGAGATCATAGGTATCCAGTCTTTTATTATTCTACTGCAGGCACATAAAATGTAGCCCTCCAAGACAGACGAAAATCTATTCTATCCTGTACCAGGATTATGGATTTGCAATCAGGTAGGAATATCTGTTGTTATTTGCAAAGGTGGCATTTCATTACATAATTAATACTGAATTTACTTATTTATTTATTTATTTACTGAATAATACTTTTAATATTTTAAAATAATAATTTATTCACTGAATAATACTTTTCTTGATTGTGAAGTCTCTCCAGCTCTCCCCAATCCTTCCATGTGTGTAAGGTGAGAGTTTCCATTAAACCCAAGAGGGCTGGCTGTTAGCGCTCCAGGTTTTTATAAGGTGTTTCCACTGCTTTTAAATCTGTTTCATCATAATGACACTGTCTTTCGATGTCACTCTTGCATATGAAACTGAAGGAGGGAAGATGAAGTTCTTTGTTACTGTGATTCGAGTATCAATCTTTTCCAGTAGTGTCAGTCTACACACACAAAAGCCAAGAAGCCTATTAAAAGAATGTGATTTATGAACTTGTAAAACCCAAGAAGTCAATCAATATGTAATGAAGTAAAGAGAAAGAGAAAGAAAAGCAGGCAGGTGTGACAGAACGCTCGGTCGATGGCAATTACTGGCATGTCTGGTTGAAAGCATTCAGTTCGCTTAAGAAGACCTCCAATTCTGATAAACCCTGATTGATGAGTGAGAGACACATCTCGGATTACACGTGCCTCTGCGTTTTCACTTCTCCTCCAAGTCACAGGTGGTGGCCCTGTACTTACAAACACACGCTGCCTTGTTACACTCTCCCATTCCCCCTTCCGATCAATCATTTTCATCTCAGTTATTCCCTGCAAGTTCATTTGAGTTTGTTTCCAGAATGACGTAGTTGTCAAAACGTTCCCATATTTTGTGAGCTAAATGCAGGTACTTTAAATTGATACAGGCACTGTGGAGAACAGTATGGAGGTTCCTTAAAAAACTACAAATAGAACTACCATATGACCCAGCAATCCCACTACTGGGCATATACGCTGAGAAAACCATAATTCAAGAAGAGTCATGTACCAAAATGTTCATTGCAGCTCTATTTACAATAGCCCGGAGATGGAAACAACCTAAGTGTCCATCATCGGATGAACGGATAAAGAAGATGTGGCACATATATACAATGGAATATTACTCAGCCATAAAAAGAAACGAAACTGAGCTATTTGTAACGAGGTGGATAGACCTAGAGTCTGTCATACAGAGTGAAGTAAGTCAGAAAGAGAGAGACAAACACCGTATGCTAACACATATATATGGAATTTAAGAAAAAAAAATGTCATGAAGAACCTAGGGGTAAGACAGGAATAAAGATACAGACCTACTAGCGAATGGACTTGAGGATATGGGGAGGGGGAAGGGTAAGCTGTGACAAAGCAAGAGAGAGGCATGGACATATATACACTACCAAACGTAAGGTAGATAGCTGGTGGGAAGAAGCCACATAGCACAGGGAGATCAGCTCGGTGCTTTGTGATTGCCTGGAGGGGTGGGATAGGGAGGGTGGGTGGGAGGGAGGGAGACGCAAGAGGGAAAATATATGGGAACATATGTATATGTATAACTGATTCATTTTGTTGTAAAGCAGAAACTAACACACCATTGTAAAGCAATTATACTCCAATAAAGATGTTAAAAATAAATAGATAAATAAATGCAGGTACTTTAAGTTACTTTTAAATCACAAATAAGCCTTCTAAAATGCCTATCACACCTTCAAATTCAGTCTGAAAATGCTAAAGTGCTTAAATCTAGATGACCAATTAGAATTCGGATTTTAGAATATTCGAGTCTAGCCCCTCACTAGGTCCCTAATTAGTTCCACGTTCCTGGGCAATTTATTAGCCCTCTCGGAACCTCGGCCCATCTGTAAAGAAAGAAGATTAAATCAGATTCACTCTAAAGTTTCTTCCAGCCCCTAAGGTTTTTACATCTTTTCAGGATCACTAATGGAGCTATGGTGTTACAATTTATTCTCTTAGGAATTGTCTATCTAGTACAGGTTATTTATTCAAACACCGAGCTCTATACCTCACTAAAATGTATGTGGAAATGTCATTGTCATGTAGTCAGTTTTGAGATTGGATGTTGGTCTGCCAAAGTACAATCACCATCAGTGGTTCTTCTTCCTCTTTTTTCCAATATATATTATTTCCCCCAATGACAACAGACATAAAGTTGGGATAGAGTTTTTGAAAGAAAATTTTATATTTCTTTTTCATGTTTCAGTTCTGAAAATACTGATGGATGTCAAGTGCAGGGTAAAATTTTCTGCACAGATTTAGTCAAAGGGAAAACTTTTATACGTTCCAGAAAAACAGATAGGGTATTCATAACATCTGACAGCTATTCTAATAATCTTTCCCCAACATTCATTTACCTTTCATATTCATATCTTTCCTTTGGAAATTCCAAACTGGAGGGGAAATATGCAAAGGGTAATGCCATCTGTATGAGATATGAAATCTAGTGTGAGATGTTATGATTCAAATATTAAAAAATGATACACTCTTTCAATTCATTTTCTCAGATTTTTCAACCGATACATGAGAGTATGAGATATAAATCAAGCCATTCCTGTTAAAAAAAAAAAAGCATCAAAGACAACTTCAAAACATAGTCCTCTTTTCTGTAGGTGAAAGAAAATGGTTGTATAGAAAGAGAAAGTGAGGAAAAAGGAAGGACTGGGGAAATGGGGAGATACTCCTTTTGAAGCATGAATCCTCTGTGGTGACAACATTTAACCATTTCTTTTAAGCCCTTCTTAAATGTTCATTTAAAGGTTATTTTTCTTAGTTCATTAAAGTTATCATACATGAGCTTGCATTTTTTAGTAGAAGGGATCCAGTTCCTTTTTAGAAGGTAATTTGCAACCAAAAGCTGGAAAATAAAAGAAAAGTGAGACCAAATATTTTACAACAGACAGACTTCCTCAAAGAAGTCAGCAACAATACAGACTCGAAGGTACCAGCAAATGTTCAATGATGCCCAACAACTAGTAAGGCTTGGTAGGGAGAAAAACTTGCTCTCTCTTTTATAGAGGGAATTGGAAAATAGCTTCCTTCCGATTTGCAAGGAACAGTCACAGAAGTTCTAGTTACCAACAGAGACGTACCCTACTTGTCTATAATCTTTCTTCATGCTTCTGCCAGGGGAGAAAAATGAGGAAAGAAAGAGGGAAAATGTGTGGTGAGTTGCTTCAATGGTCACACAAGAGATACGTCATGCCAGGCAATGGCAGAAGCAGACCAAAAGAACAAGAACGGGGGAGCCCCACAAAAAGCAAAACACGACAGTTTCAAGGCTCCTCCAGGTAGAAGAAGAGGCAGGTCCCCTGCTGTGCCAAGAGCTTCCTCCTCTCCTGCCATGACTTAAGTAACTTCAAGATCTACCTTGCTAACCTATCCAACCTACCCCCCTCAATTCCTGAACACACCCCCTCAACTCGACTTCAGAGCCTAATTCCGCAGCCACAGCCCAGGCCCTTGGAATTGCCACGTCTCTGAAATCACTAAGAAATCCCAACATCTCTAATAATTTCCAATCCTCCTCAACCCCCTTACATCTTCCTCTAAACCTGCTCTTCTTCGTCTTTACCAAGACTTCAACCTATGACACGGGTACCACTCTTGGTTTCCTTTGCTTCTCCACTTTGTTCTCCTTCCTACTCCCATTCACAGGCATCTCCAATTCTATCGCCTCATGTCTTTCTGACCAACGCCTCTTGACAACCTGCAATTCTGAATAACCCTCCATCTGTTACATGTTCTACATTTTCCAGGCAGCTACAGACTACAGGGAAATTCCATATATCAGGGTGACATATGGACGCTCATAAATGAGCTTAAACTCCAGCAGAGTCCTCAGTGCTACCTGGTATGCATAGTACTTACCTTTGGTATACTCTCTGCCTCACTGCCTACTCCAAACCATCACCGCTTTCCTTAAAATTCCTACTTTTCCCACAATCTCTTCACTCTAGCCTAGCTTCCAACCTTTCCAAGAAACAAAGGCTATGGGTTGGGAAACCTCTTACCTTCCTTCCTCGAAATGGAATGATACTCACCCGCTCTTGTCTTACAGAAGTATTATCCTTCTCCGGACCAAGGGCAATTTCTGCAGGCTCTCTTAATCCCCCTTCCCGCCCTGTTTCTTTTGAGAACTTTCCCCCATTAATGATCTCTTCTCTCTTGTCTTTTCTTCTGCTCCCTATTCACGACCTGCTGCACAACCTGTGGGGAACCATCTTCTTAGGAGACCATGTGTTTGCAGCCCAGGCTCCTGCTTCTACTGGCCCTTTCCTCTCTGCCTATAAACGTACTTGTTTTCCTCTTATCCTCATAAGAAGCTTCTCGGACCCAATTTTCTCCTTAAGCGTTAGCCTCGAACCCCTCCTTTCTTTCACTGCCGAATTTCCTGAAAGAGGATTCAAAATTTGCTGCCTCCACCTCTTCCTTCACTTCAGCCCACTGCCATCTGGCAGGCATCCCTCCCCACCACTGTATTCAAACGACTCAGTCAACAGTGGTCATTACATCCTAACTGCCAAATCCAATGGCCTCTTTCAGCATTCATCCCCTCCCACATCCTTAATTGCTCTGAGACAATAGATGAGGATGATTGCTCGGCTTTGGGGATACTCCCCTGGGTCTTCTACCATGGCTCAGATCACTCTTCCTCTGTTTCCTTTTCTTCTGCCCAATTTTTAAACCTGGATGTCTTCAACAGTCACCTTTTTTTTTCACCCTAGAGCAGGGCCTGCAAACTGAAGCTGACCCAGGAGCCCAATCAGGCCAGTATCCTCGTTTTGTAAATAAAGTTTGATTGAAACATAGCCACACCCCATTTATTTACATACTACCTGTGGCTGCTTTCAAGCTGCAAAGGCAGAGTTAAGTAATCATAATACAGATAGTACAGCCTACAAAGCCTAAAATATTTACTATCTGGTCTTTTACAAAAAAGGTTTGCAGATCCATCTCTAGAGAGTCTACACTGTAGCTCCCAAAGCTTGGTCCCGGAAGAGCAACACTGATATAAACTGGAAACCTGTAGGATAAGCAGTCCTTTACCCCACCTCAAGTTTACAAAATCATAAATTATGGAGTGAGGCACAGGAATCAATGTGTTACAAACCCTCCCAGTGATTCTGACGTTCACTGCAGTTTAAGAACCTTAGGTCAACACAATGACCCTGGACAATCTCCAGGGCTTCAAGTACCACCCGTGCACATGATAGAGACTCTTGAATCAAGCTCTGCTATGCTCTAAGTTAGTATTTTCAACTAACTCCTGGATATTTCCCCTTGGAGGCTCATTCGGTCATTCAACAAACCCTTTCTCAATACCCTGTATAGGATGAGCTGTGATCTGTGCAGGAGTTGGGTGGACAGACAAAAATACATCTCATGCAATATTGGAGATATGCTAAAGAATTGTTGGTTGTTCAAATTCAAATTTAACTTGAGATCTGTATTTTTATTTACTCTACCTAGCAATCCTATGCGGGAGCTATAAAGTGAACATAAAAGAGCTTTTACTCAGGAGTAGTGAGTGCGGAGTTCAATCAGGGAGCCGATGATATAAACACAGTACAAAACAATACACTTACCTCAAAATCTCACATTTCAAAAATCTCCTCCCCTCTTCCTACGTCAGTTAATAGCTGCAAGGTCTTTTGGGGCTATGCTACTTCAAAGACCTCTTTTAAATACCCCAGAAAGAGATTCTGACCCTAGAGTTGAGGGAAAAGTTGTAAGGCAGAGAGGAACATTCTAATCAAGTGTGTGTATTAGAAGAGGGTTGCCATATGAATCACAATGGAATGATAAGAAAGGCATTAAATGTATTTGGGTGCTCATTTCTTTAAACTCTGACCTTAATCCATTGTTATAGATAATGCACAGTAACAGAGTTGATATTTACTATTCTAAGGCATTTTAATAAAGATTGGATCCATAGTTTAAAAAATCATGCCCAGTGAAAAGTTCATGATTTGGAATCTGGATCTAAAATTCAAGTCCTTGGCTTATGGTTCAGACCACAAACCAAAGCCTTGTGGCTCAACTGGTAGCATTTTACCCTATTAGCAGGCCAAGGACCCAGGAAGACCTCTTTAACGTTGGGTTTGCAAACACTGATATCAACAGTGATGTAGAGCAGTCTTTCAACCAGCATCTTTTGCAATAAGAAAGTCGATTTCTAAAACAATGTATTGGGTAGGATGCAAAATGTTTGACCTACTAATTTTCGATTTTCTGACAGTTTTCTACTGAGAAAAGAAAGACAATTTTCTAAAACAGAGAACAAGGTAATTTTTTAAAAAAAATCAGGGCTTCCAGCAAAGAACATTTCCATCTAACTCTGAGCAAACTCAGTTTTAAAACTTTCCTCAAAAGCCCGAGAAGAAAACTTACCACTGTGATAATTCACCCACGCCTGAAAGCATTCCACTGAATCATCTGTGTTATTGGAAACAGTGACAGCAGAGACAAACAATATTCAGACTTTGTCTCATTTTAGCTTCTACATTCTCTAACTTTGTCTCCTCTTTTCATTTTAATCAATATTGGTTGATTTCAATTCAACAGGTCACACACCCAACATCTGGTTTAGGTGGAAAACTGAAGACCATAGAGAAGGGGCAGCTGCCTGCCAGGGCCCAAGATAATCTGCAAACCAGATATAATTATTCCCGGATTTTAATATTTCTAACATCACTTTGGTAAATTCAAATTTACAACTCATAAATTATATTTGTCTCTTTACAAAAGAATAACTTAGAGGGCTTCTTTACATGAAAAGATTTCACAACAATTAAAAAAAAAACCTCTGAAAATGACATATTCTGTTTCCTAGAACGCACCTACTAAATAAGATTTCCTTCTAATTGTTGATTGAATAAAGAAGAATTGCCAGGATAGATTAGGAGCATCAAGTTGAGAAATTTGACTCTTCAAGTGTTAGTTATCGGGTAACTGGCCACCCTCGGTTCCTGTATCAGGGTGCTCCAGCATTGAACAGGGAGTCCTGCTTTCAGAGGTGTCCATAAGAGATCAGAAATCAATTCCCAGGTGAGTTCAGAGAAAACACTTCTCTGCCCAAACTAGCAGAGCACAGCCACTGCAGCAATGCCACATCTTATTCCTTGATGGTTACTGTAGGCCTTGTCTCACCCCCATACCTTAAATTCCTCGAAGTCAAGAACAGTGTCAAATTGACCCCCTGGCCCTCCCAGCACCCAGCAAGATGCAAAGTATAACAGGGTCGCCATGAATGTTTATGATCCAATAAAGACAAGGACAGGACGTGGGAAACCACAGAGAAGGGTGATTCTAAGTTTTCACTCTAATGTTGCACTTAACTGGCCCTTGAAATATTGTTCCAATTTTAACTACTAGTAGTTTTCTACTGCCCTTGATCAAAATCATGAAGGCGTAATGCCGCTCTCAGCAGAATTCAAGATAACCTGTCATTATCAGATGTCTGAGCAGTCCTTCACACCAGTAGGCAGTCAGATATGACACTCTGAAAGGTACTGGTTTATAAGAGGCCAAAGAAGCTTTTAAAAATTTTTTTTGGATTTGATTAAATACTTTAATCCAGAGATGCCTATTTAATCCATGAAAAGGGTCAAATCCTCATTCTGTAATTCTCCATGTGAAACACAGAGTTGTTCAAATCACCCCTCTCATCAATGTCAACATTTTAATTCTTAATGTGTAGGGGACCGTGGTGTAAGATGAATGTTCTTCTCCAGAGTGCCTAAGCCTTCTTACACCAAGTACAAGGCATGCTTTCTTTGTGTTAGCAGTTATTTTACCCAAGTTCTCAGAACTAACTCAGTGTTTACACAGCTCTGTATCTGCTCGTGTGTAAAGAAAATCCACTACACTGAAATAATCACTAAGAGAAGAATTACATAATGAATCAACCATTTAAAATATGGCCAGTTGCTCAAACTGCAAAATGCTCATTCAAAACTGGAATTATAAGACAAGTGGACCCTACTTTTACAATCATACTGTAAACGAATCATACTAGCAAATCAAAAACACCCTTTAACCAAGCAAATGGAACACCAGCAATAATCTGTACTCATTAAAGGTAGTTGGTTCTTACTGAATTAAAACCAGATTCCACCACTTACAGTAACGACTTACTATTAACACACCTGCTGAATCAGATGAAATCAAGTTTGAACTGTGGACAATTAATTTTAAAGTAAGTATTATGTGAACATTTACCAGCCCAGACACACATTTTTCTACGGAATATTTGTAAGAACTTGTCACAAATGCAAGTGAATAAAACATCTATCTAAATGTATAGTATTTAGCAATGATAAAAATACTTGAGACAGCAAAGGAAACATCACAAATGAGCTTTCCCAATACTGTCTTGGCATACAAACAAGTGTATCTTGCAAACAGGAGTACTGGGTTTCCTGAGGTACCCACAGTCTGAGAAGCCCAGAGCAGAGAAGCAAAGAGGTCCCTAAAATGCAAACATCCACTAAAGAAGGAGCTGTTGAACTCAGCAGACTCAAATAGCAGGTTCAAAGCCAACAAAGAGTTAAACACCTAGGCCACCTCAGTAATGAATGCTTAGTAAGTTGGGCCAACGAATATCAAGTAGATACCGGGGCTAGAGCAACTGCTAAAGGGATGACCTCCTTGAATCTCATTTGCATAGCAATGAGATGTCACAAAGGCATTAAGTCTGCAACCGCAATGCTGTTTCTAATCCATGCTTTATTTTGTTGTGACATTTAGCAAAGTGCTTTTTAAAGTAAAACAGAAAAGATTCCAGCAATGCAAGGCTGGGTGTGGGGGGAACATGTATGGATTATAAAACAGACTGGAAAACAGCTATGCAAAGAGCAACTGAGCAAAACCAGCTGAAAAGAACAGTAAAGTAAGAACTTTCAAGGATATTTCCAGAGTGAGGCCAGGTAAGTAAGTTGCTGGCTTTTGTCAACTGATATATGTTACTTGGGCCAAGAATAATGGATGTCTACTCACAACAGACAAAACAATATGTCAATAAAATGAGCCAAACTCTCTCCAAGTGTATCTGTTACAGCCTTATGAGGCTGTTGCCTGTAATGATGCAAAAACCTTCAATTACAGTTTAGGGGTTTTTTTGTTTTGTTTTGTCTTTGTTTTAAAGAATTGTGCTTGCAAGTATTATTATCATTAACTACTACTAAGGGAGATTGAGGGCTTTTTGCTCTACTATTGAGGAACGCAACTTCTTTTTAATACACTGGATTAAATTACACATACAGCCAAGGCTGCAAAAGAACAACGGAAAAAAAAAGCATTGAAGTCAAGCTTTTGTGTGAAAGCAGTTACAAACTGAAAAGGCATTCAGCAAAATCTTGAATATTCAAGCTCTACCTATACTAAAAAAAAAAAATACTTCCAAACTTCAAATGTCACAAGTTCATTTCTCTCTCAGAATCTTATGCATCAAATTCAAACCCAGTCACAGTGCAATTAAAGGAAAACAAAAGAAATCTCCTTCATGATGCCTTAAACATGCAACTTACCCAGTTACAGTTGTTTCACTGCAGTAATTACCAAAGAACATAAAGAGTTGTACTCATTTCTGTCATAAACACAGGCAAAATGAGAGTGAAGTTTCAGCTGCCTGTTACTAAAATTCCTGAACCACATTTCCAAAGGCATAAAAAATAACTCTCTCACTTTGTGATTTTGACAGAAACTCAAGTTATTCACCAGACCATATGAATCTACTTTGGGCAATGAAATTAATATTTCAGTAAGTCTTCGTCCAAGAAACAGGAAGCCTTTTAGTAATGACCTTGGACCGGATAATAAGAAAGGCAAGAAGCGGGGGGGGGGGGGGGGGGGGGGGGGGGTGTCCAAAGCCAGAGGGAAATTGTGATTCAAAGAGTTTTATGCAAATAAAGCCTCTAATCAAGCTAATGCGTTTATCTCCATTTTTCTCTTCCATCTTTTTATTTACATTCAGCTGAGATATCAAAATCAGAAAACAGCAGATTTCCCACTTCTCGATCCAACCTGTCCTGTGCAAGCACAGTCATAGATAACTGTAGGACAGTCACTCGGAACCTAACAGCCCAACTCCCAGGAGTAAGATGAACTCAGACCAGCCCAACCATTCTGAAGTTAGTTCCAGCAAGGTTGCAACAACCCACATTTACGGGCATTGGTTAACTTTTCCACTTCCTTTTGTGTGTTATGTTATCCCGGAAGAGAAAAGTAATTTCCAAGAGGGAACATCTGTACTCTTCCCATGACCCTCTGGAGGGGCTCAGTTTGCTTCCTGCTGACCTGGGTTGCATACTCAAGTTTTAGAAAATCAAACCAGATTTGCCATGCACTGGTAGGTGTTTTAAGGGATACTGCGGTCTGGAGAAGGATGCCTCTGCAGGATTACTAGAGGGTTGCTATAACTATGAGTGAGGCTGAGGACAGGCCAGGAACTGAGAACTTCACCAAGGAGAAAAACAACTGGTAGCCCAGCAGAGGGATAAAGAGCACAGGTTGTAAAGTTAGATAAAGCGGAATTTGAATCCTGACTCTGACACCTCCGAAAGTATGTCACCTCGGGCAAGTCACTTGTCAAGTGTGCCTCAAGTTCTTCATCTGTAGAGAAAGTAATAGTACCTGTCTCATAGAGTTGTTGGTGGATAAATGAGATAATATGTGTAAATCTCTCATCAATGTTAGTTGTTGTAAAAAAATGTAAAAGTGAATGACAAATTATAAATGGTAAAGTTCTAAACAAATGCAAGTTTTTGATATTGTCAGGAATTACTTTCTAATAGTCATCTACCAATAAGTGACTGCTGACCAGCAGAAGTTTGGAAATATTCTGTTTTTCAAGGATTCTTAATCCACATTCTTTTCTCAAGTATCTCCTTTAAGTTTTATCATCCATACAGTAAAACGAGGATAAAACGCCATTTATGACTAACCAATTAATCATATGCACAGTAATTGTTATTGGCGTCATTATTTTTCAGATAATACAGGGAAGTATGTTTCTGTGCGTACTTCTCAAACTTGGATTAACAGCAGTTACAACAGGGTACTTAAAGCTCCTGATAAACAAGCCGAAATCATGGGGAGTTTTGGCACCTTCCTCATCTCTAATAGCCCCATGCCGCTGCAAATAAGCATCCAATCTAAGTAAAAAACTACACTTGAAATGGGAACAAAATTTCAAGACAGGTTCCCCAGTCCCTCTTCCAACCAAATTGCCACCTCTGATTCTCTCTTCATGGAATTCCCAGAAAAGTCCCAGAAGATACACTTGGAGCAACTTTAGGTGGGTCCATTGTAATGAAAGACTTGGGGCAGAAAAATTAAACACTTTGATAATCAAGTAACTTAAAATATTATTTTACATTCAACCAAACACATTATGGAACAGACTGTAAGATTCCCATAAGTGTTTGTAGAAAAATACTCAGCCTTCAAAGAAATCTGACTGATGCTATGGCCTATCTTTGGGCTTCGCCACCAAGCTCTGACAGTATGAGACCAACCTCCTCTTCCGGTATGGGGATTTGTGTGGCTACATTTGAGAAGCCCTGGTTGTCGACAAGAGCTGTAGGTTCAAATCCCTATCCTGCCAACTAAGGTCTGTGACCTTGGTTCAATCCCTAACCATTATTTGTCACCTATGAAATGATAATGCTAACAACCACCTCCCAGAACACAGTTGATGCTGAAAGAAAAGCACATATGCAAAGAGCCTGATGTAGTAAATGCTCAATAAATCTTAGCCATTTTCTTCTTCCATCCCCTATTCCCCTTTTCCTCTTTGTTATTCGGGATCTCAGATCTTAATGATGCTTGGAACTCCACCAAACATCATCCATAACTTCTCTCAAAAATGCTAAATCCTTCCAGCATCCAAACCTATACAACATCCCATTCATTCATCCATCCAGCAGATATTCATTGTGCATCTATTTTGTGGCAGACACTGCCTATGAGTGAAAGGGCTAGAAGGCAAGAAAGGGTGTGCAAATATATTACTCAGGTCATCATTTCAGAGATGAAGTATTTTCCGTGACATCAAATGACTACGAAGCCTTCTCAGTTGGGGGAAGGAGGGAAGCAAGGACAAAACATGCTGAAATTCCAGGTAATTCCAGTGAAGTTTAATGTTCTCTCCAGCGTTCACTAGGATACTGGGGTCCCAATCCAGTTCTCATCAGGGATATTAATAATAACCAAAAGCTATCAGTAGGGCCAAGAAAAAGAAATGAAAAACCCCCAGACCCAAACAAAGAAGGCTTCCTGCAGCAAAGAGCTACCAAGAAGAAACTTCTGGAACTTGGTCACCTGTGCTTCATCTACACAGCCTGCCCATTTACTGCTGATGGCAGCAGTAACAGCCACCACACCATTCAGACTCAGTGCTCACAGACTGCTCCAGCCTGCCCAGAAATCTGCATGGAAGCAAAGGACCAAAATGCCTTTTCATCTAAAGAACTGTGAATTAACTCTCTGCCTTTTTAATTACTCTCAATTACTTTCCCACTATTTATAAAGATTTTTTTTTTTTTTTGCACAACAAAATCCAACTCTAATCAATATATGCAGTATATCCCAGCTGATTAGGGTAATTCTTACTCCACCATGATGCTGGAGTTGTGCCAGCCTTACCTAGCACACAATTAAATGTCTGCTAGTGCCTGCTGCTACCCAGCAGGCCTCATGAGTTAATAGGGAAAAAACAGGATTCACATTTGCCTCTACCAGCCCCTAAGTGCCCTCGCTCCCTCTCATCTGCTTGTAGACACGTACAAAGCGTGCCTGGAGAAATAAAGGCCTTCCACAATTCACACAAACCTAAAAGGCACCGGAGCATCAGTAAAGGATCTCTGAAGTCTAACTCATCATCTTCTCATTACAGAGAATGAAATGAAATGAAATCCTTCCAGAAATAAGCTATCGTTCTTCCCACCCCCTAATTCCAATATGCGCTTGTAAGCACATTCTAAGTACAGAAAAGACATGGCTATCTAGACTCACCTAAATCCAATATTATGAATTATGTTCAGTGTACCTTCAAGCTAATTTTCAATAAACACAAATCACTTAATAAGAAATTAAGAGCATTACACATTTCTCATGCTCCCATGAATTCAGCATTAATGAGATTTTGTTTGTTAAGCTCACAGAACGACAAAGTGTCTAAAAGACAGACACGGCCTCTTCCAATTTCCATTCATTCGAGAAATAGTTATTGAACATTTTTTGTAATATGACATTCCCAAGACACACACCTGTTCACATGCCGATTTCACTGGCCTGCCCCTCAAATAATGCTTTAGTGCAGTGTAATTGAAAAAAAATAAACAAGATACTTGGAATTTTACAAGACTTGCTTTTAATTTATTCTATTACTAACTCCCAGGTAACTCTGTGCGTTTATTTATACACACAAGCTTTACTACCTGCCAGACACTGTAAATTCAGCCCTTAAAGCTGAATTCTCTTGCCCACAATGGTCAGAACTGGGTAAGCAATACCCCTGGGAACCTCTGTATCTTCGTACCCACTGGAATTGTACATTGATTGTAATTTAGTGTAACAAGAGTTACAGCAAAGGTGTTTACAAATAATTCAATTTTTAAATATAAATTTAAAAGGCTTCAAATTTTCTTATAATAACAACATTCTTACATATGCATTCTATGCTTTCCTGAGAAGAAAAGACTCAGTATTGAGAAGTGCTCCCCACTCCCAGTAAATCTGACCTTTGACTGTGAACATCCATCCAACGTGCATGTTTTTGTACCCTTAGGTTAATAATTCCTCTATCAGAACCTCCCGGAAAACAAAGTGATGCTACTAAAAGGTAACAAATACTTGGATGTACCCAACATGCCTTCTTGGTGTCTTCACCACACAGGCTGAGAACTTATTGGAAAGATCCACAGCTTTGACAGACCAGCCAATCAAGAACCTGGGTGTACATGCCTGGAGGGTCTTTTGTTCAACTAGAAAATGAGGACCTCGAATATACTACAGTCGTCCTTCAGTATCCATGGAGGATTGGCTCCAGGGTCCCCCTTGGGAACCAAAATCCACGGATGCTAAAATCCCTTATATAAAATAGCATAGTATTTGCATATAACCTACACACCATCCTCCCAAATACTTTAAATCATCTCTAGATTACTTATAATACCTAATACAATGTAAATGCTATGTAAATAATTATAAATTCAATGTAAATGCCACATAAATAGTTACTAGCGTGGCAAAATCAAATTTTGCTTTTTGAAACCACTTGGAAAATTTTTTTTAATATTTTCGATCTGTGGTTGGTTGAATCCACAGACACAAAACCCGTGGATATAGAGGGCCAATTGTATATCCCACCAGTACCAGTATCATAATAAGTCCTAATATCTCAGGGATATTTTTCAATGTTTGGTCTTAGATGTTCCATTGTGAAAGTCAATAATATACTATTCAAGTTAAACATCAACAAATATGGTCATTCAGTTTTAAATATTAAACACTGGTAAGATCCAGCAGTAATAAGAATGGGGGATCAAAGATTTATGTTATTTCACTGAGCCCAGGGAATGATGGTCTATAGGAAGGAAGAGACACCAACAAAGGTAAGTTCATTACAAGATGGAATTAGGTTTCAATGATAGTAACACAAACTGTAGTGGGCAACTGCGTGTAGAAATATCAGCAAAGGATGTTGCAGCTATCAGCCACTACAGCTGCCCCCAAAGGTGAGCCTTGAGGGAACTCAGGATGGAAAGAGAATGCCTGCCATCAGGCCATCAGACACTGCAGCCACGTCCCATGGTGCACCCTGAGAAAACTCAGGATGAGAAGCACAGGACACTGGCCCCAGATAGCTGAGGTGCATATCAAAGGAATGATTTCAGTGAGCCCAGACTCTTGCATCTTCACCTTCGTAGAAAAGCATTAATTTCCTTCACTTGAGATGTCTGGTTTTCTTTTATTAACAGTAATCTTGTGACGTTCCTACTACCTGGTCTTTGTTGCAAAAACTCCTATATATCCTGGTACTTCCTTTGCCTCTTCAGAGCAGTCCCTCAGAACTATCTAAGATGTTGTGTCCTGGGCTTAAGTCCTCACTTTTGTCCACCAAATAAAACGACTCTCAACTTTTAGGTTGTGCACTTCTTTCAGTCGACATCACAAAGGAGCGGATATCATCAGAGGTGTACTTCTGGGTTGCACTGGGCTGGCCCTACTGCCCAGAAATACTCAAGCTTTATAACATTCCCTCAGTCTCCACAAATGACACGGACATTCCCATCCTCTCTAACTCCAGGCGTGTCTTCCCCATTTAGCTTCCCCTCTGATGCTTCTCTTGAAAGCAGTGCAGAGGGAGAAGGACAAACTAACTTTCAGTTCATCACATATTTAAAAAAAAATATATTTTCCATAGGTATACACTCTTGCTTCTTTTTAAGAAAGCTGATATACAAACATTGAAAGTTGAAAAACAGGTAAATTAAGGAGAAACAAAATATTCTTTACTTTATAAAAGAATGTGCCAAGGATCTGCTTAAATAGTGAGTTTTCCCTAATTGAATGCAGTTAAAATGTGATTTGCTTGGAAAAGTGGAACTTACACTCACATTTAAAAACATATCTATTGTATAAGAGCAATCTAGGCTTATTCACTTTGATTATTATAATAACCACTGATGAGCTGTATTGTATGAAAGTGGCAAATGCTATAAAAATACCTGTACTTCCCTCTCTCTCTTTGGAGAGGAAGTATAATATGTTATTAATCCTACCTACTTAACAGAAATAGAGAGAGTATAAATTGAACAGACTATATGTACTGCTGAATACAACTTGGGAATAAAGTCATTAACGCAAGTAATTACACATACAAAATCTGCACTTCCAAACTAAAAGAAGATTATCTAATGATTGGATAATTCAAGGAGATCTAGGAAATTGATTTGGCAAGGTAGTATGTTTTTGTCTTACATTTCCCAGTCAATTGCCTAGACTGCATAATTTCCGCACTGTAGTCACTGTCTTCTGAATGTAAATGGAAGGCATACTGTCCCCTTGCTAATGCAGGCATTTCCAAGGAGATGATGTCACTTCATCTCAATAAAAGCTGCTGGTGCCACCTTTCTGACTTTGGTCCCACAGGCATTTTGTCCTTTTCTGGGCCTATCTAGGTAAACAAGAGCCAATGGACAAAGCTAACTTTTGAAGGGTCAGGCACCACATTTGTTTAATATGCCGCGTGCAAAATCAGTACAAGGTAATAAGAGCACTCAATACATTTTTGCCAACAATGACACACAGGTTTGAAGAACCCAGCACAGGCCCTCAGAAAGGCTAACAATGTAATGTGTACTTAGTTCTCCCAGACTGTGAATGATCTGCTATGTCTACGGGAAAGATGAAATGCCAGATTACATTAAACTGCTGCTAGTTAGAGAACATACCTATGAAGACAAGGAATTAAGAGATCGTATAAAACTAGCTGTTCACATTAATACCAGTACAGGAGGCAGCTAAAAACTGTAATCAGGTAGTGGCAAATCCTCAAGGATTAGGTGAACTGTGTTTCTCCCTCTTCCTCACTTGTTGTCAACATTCCCAAGTTATTTCTTTATTAATTACAGTATTTTCAAGGCTTTATAACCATCAAATGCAGTTCAAAAAGAAATACATCCCACAACAAGGATATTTTAAAAAGAAAAGAATTTCCCAATCTCCTGTTTAACTGGGAACTTTTCCATAGCCACAATCTGGAGTAAAAAGGATTGATACCACTAACTGATCAACAATAAAACTGAAAAGGACGCAGAGAAGTGTGCATTTCAATATCAGATAAATACAATATAGAGGGTGAAACATGCCACGAGAAAGAGACCTTCTGTCAATAAATGCAAGTCCTGGTTCACTAATTAAACCATGGAATACAGCATCTGAATATGCAGACACCAGACTTCAGCATTTCTTAATTATATTCAATTCCAGGCATATTTTTCCATTTAATTGACATTCTGAAATGCCTTTACAGTCCTATCAGATAGGTACCAAATTCTCAAGGGAGATTACTACATACTTTTGAATTCTGGTTCATCTGACTGAAATGGTTATTATGAAACCTTTTTGGAAATGTGGGAAAGAGGCACATTTTCTCCCTAAATCCAGCAATGCTAAAGTTGTCTGCATTTGGCCTACTTTCGTGTGTGTATTTCTTTACTGTGAGGCTCTCTACAGCCAGGCCAATCTGATGAAACCGTAGCTACACACTCCAGCCTGGCACAGGTCCACGCCACATGTATCACACAGTGCATTTCTCAACCTATCGCGGCACCAACAGCCATCATTTAGCCACCACTTAGAGCCAAACAGAATTGCAAACCAGTCTTAAAAACAGACTTCAGATGCCCAAAATATTAATCACATACTCAGATGTTTAAAAATCAGCAAAACGTCATTTGTAACAGATGCTCTAGGTTGCAAAAAAGACCAAGCTACCCCTTCTCCCAAGATATAGCCTCCTTCTGCTTTTGAAGAGAACACACACACTCACTGTTTATCTGTTAGAAAAAAAACATGATATTTATACTGTCATTAAGCACATTTGTCACTAGATTTAATCTGTATTATCTGGCATGCTTTCAGATGTTTATGAGTGTTAAGTAATGTTCAATGATACGGATATTTAGTAGCACTAATAATTTGGAGTTTATTTCAAAATGTGAAATGTAATAGCCGCTCCAGTGTGCTCACTATTTAACCTTCTCTGGTACGGTAAAGGCTATAATTTTTATCAGATTGTTGGGAATTTCATTTACTTGAAGTCCTAAAGTTACAATTAAACTTCCGGTTAACCTTTCCTATCTGTGCGTCACTCAACAGCTAGGCTTGTCTCTGACATCTCAAAAAAGAAAAGACAAGAAATAAAGAATAACTGAAACCGTATTTGCAACTGCTTTGCAAAGTGCAAGTTTCAGCAACTCACGCTGAACATCCAAGGTAAAAGTTCCGGCCTTTTCACCCATACACTCATTCTGAAAGCTAGCATTACTAGGCTTACCATTTACTTGACATTTTTTTTGAATGTTAAAAAGCCAGCAAGAGACCTGAATGCTGAATTCCTAAGTGACAGAACACCTCAAAGTTCTCTGTGCTAAAGCTAATTCTGAGATTACTAACTAAGCGTCAGAGGAAAATGGAACTAAGAAGACGCCAATTACATCAGTATATGGGAATGAAGTTTCTTCCTAACATGTGCCAGAAGCATGCCTGCCAAACTTCATAGATCCCTTCACCTCCAACAGTAAACAGTGCTGTGATTTTTTTCCTTAAGTGTACACATCTCGAGGCACAACTAGACTGTAAGCTTCTTGAAGACCTGATTCATTTTTTTGTGCAATGCATTTCTTGTAATCCCTACAAATAGAAAGAAAATGGAGCATATATTGATGGATTACATTGAATTCATTCCCCAAATTCAGTATTACATTAAAAAAAAAAAAAAGACTCCAGATAGAGCGAGAATCCAATGTAAAAAAAGGAAGGAATTTCTGTTCCTGAAGAGGTCTGAAACTTTCCAAATATCATTTACCAGCTCCTAGACAGCACCATGATTACCAGCTGGAGAAGGCACCATGGCGAACTAGAGTCAAACAGGCTAAATCCACATTAGGCCACAGGAAGAACGTTAAGCACCGGCAAAACTGAGAAACAAGAAAAACACAGGAGGATGGAAGCCGGGACCTTCCTAGTCACCTCGGTCAGGGCCAGTCCAGCTTAACTTCAACACAGTAAAGAGTCCCAGGGGTTACATTCACAGCAGGAGAATGCAGAGCACGCGTTTTTGATTTCCATTCAAATTCCCTGGGGTCTGGGAGCTTCGGACAGGAGTGAACTCTAACTCCCAGATGGAGGTACAGCCTTTGTAGTAGTGGTCCTTGGCCTTGGCTAACCAATGAAATCCCCTGGGAGGCTTTAAAAACTACTGATGCCTGGGTGCTACCTCCAGAGAGTCTGATTTCAACGGTCTGGATGCAACTTGTGAGTCAGCTGTTTTAAAAGCCTTTGGGTGATTCCAAAAGTGCAGTCAAGGTTGAGGACTCCTACTTTAGTTTCACTTTGGGGAGCTTTGGGTGGTGTGAGAAGCCTCCCAGAGTTCCCTGTTGAATAATAATAGGTAGTGCCATAAAGGGCCCATTAAATTTTATGCAAAACAGCAAAAATGAATGATTCTTTAAAGAATCAGTAGTTGCCTCCCTAAAAGGCAACTTATTTGCGCCCATACTTTCTTTTTTTTTTTTTTTTTTTTGGCGGTACGCGGGCCTCTCACTGTTGTGGCCCCTCCCGTTGCGGAGCACAGGCTCTGGACGTGCAGGCTCAGCGGCCATGGCTCACGGGCCCAGCTGCTCTGCGGCATGCGGGATGCGGGATCCTCCCAGACCGGGGCACGAACCTGCGTCCCCTACATCGGCAGGCGGACTCTCAACCACTGCGCCACCAGGGAAGCCCACGCGCCCATACTTTTTAAATACTACCAACAGGAAAAAAAAACCTTTAAAAACCGAGAATTAGTGATGGAACCACTAGGAAGCCAGAGTGTGTGAATACATAGTGGAGGAAACGGGGGCAGGCAGGTGCACCTGCATGCAGGCTCCCAGACACACTTAAAACGCCTAAAAGTTCCTCTTTGAAGCTGGGGGTGGGGAGATGGGGAACCACACAAGCATAATGGAGAAAAGGGCCTGAATAAATTCTGGTGTCTTACCAAAATACTGAATAACATTCCAACAGCCTATTTGGCCTGTTCCGTGAGTGTGTTCTTCCAAAAAGGAGCACTGTCCTAAAGAAATGAAAGAATTGATTAATTTTGTACTGTCTTGCTTACATTACAGTTTCACTAAGAATTATGAAATTGGATTATATTCACTTTTATACTCCCCCTAAAAGTTTGCTCAAACTCATATTAATCTATCCCTCCAGGACCCTGCTCAGCGACACTCTTTTGTCGATTAACGCATATGTCATGTGTTGATTTCTAGTTTGCACACATGGGTATCCTCCCCTCTTCTCAACAACACAGTAAGCATACAGGAGCAAAGGATACATTTTACTTTGACAATGGGCATATCTGAATCCTGCGTAGGGTCGTAAATATTACTGAAAAGAAATTTAAGTGAAATAAATTTCTTCAAGAGATAAAAGAAACAAAAAAATAGGTTTAAAAAAGTAAAGCTTTTTTTTAAAAGGAAAAAAAATAACCAAAATGACTTTAAATTCAGTGTGACATAACAGAATAAAAATAAAAGGATAAATTTAAGACACACAAGGGCAAGAATTAATTAAGCAAATTTCCTTTATCAAATAGAGGTTGTAATCCACAATCCTGGAACCCTGGAAGATCGGAAAGGTGAAATACTAAAATCTGCTCAAGGATTCCTCTCAGGGTCCCATGTATAACCTTTCTCTCCAGGCCAGGCAATACTCTCATAAAGCATTTTCTAAAGAAGGACAATCTCACAACCCTCCCCCGACCTCCTCCCAGGCCTCCACATTCATACATATCTATCCAGCGAAGGAAGTAACACACTTTGATTACATAAAGAGTTTGCTCATTAAGTTTTGAAATCTGTTCTCTATTTTCTGCAACCACCATCATGCCAGGAAATCCATTCTCAAATTTTCAATCCTTCTACTTTAATACAAAAATATCTCAATCCTAGAACTGGCTAAAATTAAGACTAACCAGGGAGTGCCATTCCAATCCAGAACTACTAGAATGGTCATTTGTCACTGTTACATGTAACTGATAGCCTATTTTGGTAGACCAGAAACTGGCTCGAAGCCACCAGACAAGTGTCAAATACGTTCTCAATAAATTCAATCTGTGGCATTAAACTGAGGCTTTTTGTTTTTATTTCTTTAAGGAAAGGTAAGCTTTCCTAAAGTTATTCTTGGAAAGAAATTTGGGGAAAAGAAGCAGTGTAAACAAAGAAAGAAAAAAGCCAGTTAAAGAAGTAGATACTCTTCAATTGACAGAAAAATCAGTAAGTTTGAGAAGCCTGTAGAATAAAATGGAGCGAAACACAGAAAAGAAATGTACCATCAGGGTCTTCACAGAGGAAGTCACCTAAGCCACAAATATTTATTTAGCATCTATTAGGCAGTAGGCATGGTATCCTCAAAGGACAGACTATAAAAATAGAGCCAACCCTCACAATGGTGTAGAAAGAAGCTCATAAAGACCTATTCAACAATTAGAGATTGAAACATATTTCAGAAAATTGCATCAATAAGCAAAGCAATCTACACTGGGGTGTGTTTCTTCCTTTAATTTTTTAAGACTCTGCACATCTGTGGAAATCAGGGGCTCTCTTATCTTCAGGAAGGAATTTGGCAGCAGACATGTCCTCCCCACTAGGTCTGTCAGATCTCTTTTAGATTATCATTCCTTCCTGGTGTTTGTCACAATCAGCAAAGACAACAGCTCATCAATAGTCCTTCCCCAGCAATCAAAGGAAATCAATCCAAATGTTTGGTCCCACCTGATCCCATCAGACGATCCCCCCTCAGTGCTCTTGCAGAAGGAAAGAACCAAGGAATGACAATTCAAGTAACCAAACATCACCAATATCATCCTTTCCCTCTTGTTCAGCAGGAAAAAGCCAACCTACCGGTCAACCGGACAGAAGTGGGGTGTCAAGGAAAGCCACACCCAACTCCACAAACAGGAAAATAAAGCCACCATGGTCCTCTTTGCCTCATGAGCTATTAATAAAGCATAACAACACAGGAGCCACTCCTCACACCCGCTGCTAATGACTAAATATCCACTCCTCACCGGTAACTGCCTACTTCTATTTAACATCATTCATTAGCCAGATGACAGTGGGTCATTCTGCAGCATATGAAGAAAGCGAGGCTGATAACATAAACTGACACATCAAAAATGTGTCATCAAAGTTATGTCATCAAAAAATTCTTCTGTGAGCAGCGTGAAGAGCCGTTGATTTACAAAGAGCTGTGAGCTGGCAAACTAACCATACAGCATACAGGTCAGTGGGCAGCCACTCTGTTTATTGCTACTCATTTCATTTTTGAGTAGCTCAGCACAACTGTAATTGCTAGTTAACAGATAGACTGGGTCCTGACTATTTTTTTTTAAAAAAAAATCCCCAGAATGACTCTGCCAGGAACCAGAACAAATAAATTTGAAAAGAAGGGGAGGGGGGCTTGATACTGGTCAACAAACACTGGCTGTGAAAATCCTACAGCTCCAAGACATGGAGCCAGCCCAGCAGCTGACCGATTTCTGATCTCTGAGCCAGCTGCCTTTCATGTGAAGGTCTCTGTGTGGCTCTGATATGAAGACATTATAACTGGACAGTTCTGGGAACTTTCTCATCCCAGCTCACTGTGCACAGTAACTGGCCCCACCACCATTCATTGTCAAAGTTCCAAAAAAGGCAACAACAAGGATTCACGATTAAATATCAGCATATCGCTTAATTCTAAGAGACAACTTTTCTCCTTGTAAAACGTTAAATACCCTTCCCCCCACTCCACCCTACGAGGACAAGAAGCACATCAAAGCGCTAAAGTTATGCATTTTTTGTCTTTGTCTCTTGGCGCCCTGGTTTTCTTGTCTGCCCTTTATTCTCTCACGGCTCAACTGCTCCAATTTAGGAATACGAACTCAAAAAAAAAAAAAAAAAAAAAAGGAGCAGTTGGCTCGGTGCAGTTTCCAGGATTCTGCAGAATCTCAATCTCTCCATCTCTCTCCCTCCTTCTCTCTCTTCCATCCCCTCCCTTTCTTTCCTTCTCAGATTCAAATCTCCACGTCACAAACCAGAACATCATTCAGGCTTTCGATAAACGTTAGGAGAAGTTGCGTGCCTGCCGGTGGAAGCGAAATCCCGGCTCTCTTTGATTGATACTGAGAAGGGAGCACCTCAGTTCTCGATTCCTAGATGGCGGGCTTCCCCATTCTACCACCTGGACTTAACGCCTGGATGCAGGCAAAGTCGTCTACAGTCCTTCTGGTCGGTTCTCAGTCTTTCTGCATGTATTTTAATCTAGCCTGGGCGGAATCAGAGAATCTAATCCTAGCAACAAAGCCGGGAGCACAAATCCACCGTGATGAACTGGTCGGCCCGCTCCCCCGCCCCCGGCCTCCCACCGCCCCTGACTCGCCTTTAAAAAGACAGGCGTTGGGGCCAGAAAATTAAAACGTCCAAGGCGAGGAGGAGAAAAGCGGCGGAATACAAGTGGCCAGAGCGGTTTGGGTTTCGTGGTTTGTTTACGTGTCTCTTTTTTAAACATCAAGGACCTACAAATGTGAACCCAAGCTAGTCCAGCCCCCCCGTGGGAGCGTCGCACAGCCCTAGGCGCTGCCCAGACAGCTCGCCCCCGGCCCCTCCCGCGTCTGGCTGGGGCCAGGGTGAATGGGGGAGGTTCGCGCGGGTTTGTCTGACACTTGTAAATGGAAGTGGGATCCAACTTGAAAAACAAACGCGCCGGAGTCTGGGGGCGGGGAGGAGCGGGAGACTGGGGGGAGAGGAGGAGAAAAGACTCTTCAAGCAGCAGCGCGCTCCGCGCTTCCCTCCCAGCCTCCCACCGCGGCTGCTGCAGGCTCGCCCCAACCAGAAGCAAGAGTCCCGCTCGGCGCGCGGTGGCGATGAGACGGAGCCCGGGGCCGAGGAAGGTTGAACCGACCAGACGCCGCGAGCCCAAGACACCGAGCGGCCACGCTCCAGGCCGCAGGCGCCTCTCCCTCCCGGGGGCCTCTCCAACCCGCCCCGCCCCTCCACGGTGACCTCGCCAGGTCCCTGCAGGCTCCCTCCCTCTTCACATCCTTTCTGGGATCCCCTTCCACTGCCAGGTTTGCCCCTATTATCACGCGGAGCTGCAGCCGCTGGATGCCACCACCATCACCACACACACATCCCAGGAGAGCCCTCCTCTCCTCTGGTCGCAGGCTACCCAAAAGGCTCCCTTACTTCACAGCCAACCTCCCGCCACCCCCGCATCCTTGCCCCCTGCTCGCCCCCGCCCACTAGAGCCGAGCAGGGAAAAGCGAACAATGAAAGCTGCTTTCCGCGAAGCCTAATCGCGGTCAATGTTTAACCGTCTCGGAAAGCACACGCGACAGAAGTCAGCGGGAGAGTGGAGGGAGGAGTACGGACCACAGGGCTGCTAAAAATTCCCCGGGCCCGCCACCTCGTGCAAGCCGGGGGGCCAGATGCACTTTAGCTCAGCGACCCCCACTGGCGGAATCCTGGTGCTCAGCGCGCCGCGAGAAGGCTGCCCCGGCCACCTCAGCTGCCTCCCCGCCCGCGCGCCTCAAACCCCCGCCCGAACCTCGCACCCACACTGGTCGCCACCGGGGAGTCTACCCGGCACCGTCCAGGAGGGGGCCCTGAGAGTGGAACTGGCGCGCCCTCGCGTTCGCCCCCAATCCCCAACCCAGGGAGGGCCGCAACGCACCCCCAGGACACTCAAACCCGCGCGGCTTTCTTTTCAAAGACAAGCAACCTTCACGCACGCCCGCCAAAATCCGTGCACTCCCAAGGCACTCCGTTTCCCTCTCCCTGTCAAGATAGCAGGGAAAGTCCCACCTCCCCTCCACTCCGTAAAAGACTGTCGCCCCAGTCTGAGAGCCGCTGCCATTCAGCACCTCTCACCCTGCCCATGACCCCCGCAAACCGGAGTCAAGCATGGAGTGGACCCGCAGAATGTCTAGTAACCCTTTCCCCTCCCTGGCCAAAGTGGAGTGTGGGCTCCCTGCTCCACCCGGCGCCTCGCCAAGCGACGACCCAACTTGAGCCTCCGGGTCCCTCAAGTGCATCCATTGGCATCTGAACGTCCCCACAGCGCCCGTCAGGCAACGGCTACCAAGCAGGTTCGCCGCCTGGACCCTCTCATCCACCTGCAGCGGGCGGCCGGGGCTCGGGGGGTCGGGGGATGGGTGCACTGATCTGCAAGCCCCCTCGGGTCCCCTCTCCAAATCCTCAGCCCCAAACTTAACCAACTCTACATGCCAACCTCCCGGCTACCGCCACGAGACCTAGGCTCCTTCCCCTCTTTTTTGCAGCGGCAAAGACTGCTCGGAGCTGTGCTGAGGCAGGAACTTTACAAGGTGAAAAGTTTCCCCCACGCGCTCCGCCGGCTCTCGCCTACCCGAGCCCACCTCGCAGCCACTTTGCACCCGGCAGCTGGAGCTGTGCTCCGGAAGGCGCGCTCCAGCCGGTGCACCGGGCAGCCAAATAATCACGTTAAAAATGCCCACGCACCCTTGCCTCCGCCGGCGATCCTCCGCTACACCAGGCGCTTCCCCCGCTGTTCTTCCTCTCCCGGCGCTCGTGCCCGGGGAGAGCCGGCCACCCGGCCGCTGCCGCCGCAGTGCCTGTAGCGCGCTCGCGGGGACTGGAGCCACGAGCAGAGGCGCTCAGCGCTCGGGACGCCGCCGCCACTGCCGCCGCCGGGGCTCGCAGGCGGAGGAGCGGAGCTGGGACGAGGAGAACGGCAGCGGGAGGAGGGGGACGGTGGCTCGAGATCCCAATCCGCAGCCCAGATCACAGCGCAGCCTGCCGGGAGGAGCGCCGGCTCTCGTGTGTGCCCCGAGCTGCCGCCGCCGCCGCTACTGCTCGGCGCCTGGCTGCTCCCAGCTCCCCATCACAGCCGACGCCGACGCACGGCCAAGCCCCTCTCTCTCATCTCCCCCTCTCCCTTCTCTGTCGCTGTCTCCTCCTCCCAAACCGCGAGCGCAAAGGGCGAGGGGGAGAGAAGCACCGGCGTCCGGGATGACTAGCGATCTCGGAGCGCCGCGCTGGGGAGAGGGGGCGGGTGGAAAGGGGGATGATGGGGGAGGCGCGGCGAGCTGGAGGGCGCTCCGGGCGCCGGGCCTGGAAGCTGGACTAATTTTAGAGCTCGAGTCTTCCCCCACCGGGTCCCTGGGGCTCCAGGATAACACCAACGTTCCTTGGTGGCGTGAGCGAGACGTGGTGCCGGCTTCAGAGAGCTCACCCACACCGCTCTCAGTCTCATCCCTACCACAGCCCCGCGCAGAGGTCCGGCACATGTTACTCTCGGAGGACAGATGAGGAAACTGAGGCACGTGGAGATTAAAATGGCTAATCTAAAATCCCGAGGTTACTTTGTAGCTTGAAGATGAAACCATCCAAAGTGACTTTTGATTTTATTACGTGCTTCCCAGAAAGGGTTCCTGCTGCTTTCCCATACATTTCTGGATCGTGGGGTCATCTAATTCCCCTGTGGAGGAGAGAGTATTAAACTAAAGGAGTAACCGTGGCGCGTTTTCTTCCCTCCTTCCCTGCCCCCAGATCGTTTTAAACATTTTTATGTCGAAATGGAGGAGAGGTACTTCTAAATGGAATGAGTGATTGATGTGGGGCTTGATGATTTGCAACTGCAACCTGTCTGTCCGCCTGTTCCAGTAACTTGTGCGCCCCCATCCCGCCTACGCTTCCCAGACCACACCCCGACTCCACCCCCAACGCACACTCTGCTGCCGCGGAGCCTACACTCGTCCTGCTCTCCGTGTATCCTCGCACTTCCGCCTTTCTTCCCCTCAGAACTGAGAAGCGTCTTAACAGCCCCCCACCTCCGTCCCCCATCCCCACTCTCCACACACAGCAACGCGCACCTGTCCTTTTAGCAGGCACACGAGCTGGCGCGTTGCCCCGATGCTCTCTCCCAGGCGGTTTGTCCCCAACTCTACTGTTGGCACCAGGGAAGAGGTGAGCTAGGCCTGAAGATCTCTTCTCCAAAAGAAATCCTTACTTTTTTTGAACCGTGAAATTCTCCTTGGGGCATGAGGTAGGGGTGGCTACCGGGGGCTTTGTGCTCAGTCACTAGAGCGAGTCCTTTGAAGAGCCAACTGAGTTTACCTTTCTGTCCTTCCAGTTCTCAGCCTGGGGCCGCTGCCCTGCCGCAGCTACACAATGGCCCCGCCGCTCCCCACAGGTGGAAGGTTCCCCTTGAAAGCCTCCAGCAGCCTGGCTGCCTTGACTGCCCCATAAAGCACAGGCATGCTCTGGTCACTCTGCCCTGAGAGTTTAATGTGAATACTAAACAACAGTGACAGCTCCCCATACATCAGCTAATTCGGAGGTCATCAGCATGATGTTACCTAGGGCTTCACTGTCACAGAAGGCCAGAAGATGGGTCTGGAGTGAGGGAAAGCACCACCAGGGCTAGGAAGACTTTCCTGTCCTCCAAAATGTTATCATTTGAATAATTTAAATCTGATTTTATTTTTATTTCAGTAACTTTCTAAGGCAGTGGAGAGTTTATTATGGTGTGTGTGTGTGTGTGTGTGTGTGTGTGTGTGTGTGTGTATAACCCTGGCAGGGCATTTTGCTTGTGACCAACAGAATTCAGCCAACTGTGCATCAAAGGTTGTAAGGAATCGATATTTCCCACCCAGGGAAGTGCTGAAACGAGTTGGCTCCCGAAACCAGGCGCTTTGGGTAGAGTCAGCGAGTGGTTGTTTGGCCACTAGGATGCTCAAGGAAAGAGTGCTGGCAAGGAGACAGGACATCTTCCACCTTCCGCCTGGGAAGACTGCCAGGTGAGTGTAGGTGTGGTTGCTGCTACAGCTGCTACTGCTCCTGGATTTCAGCTCCTCCGAATGTTCTCTGATGCCTCGGAGGCACCTTACAGATAAGTACAGAAATCTGTCTAAATTTCAGCTTCCCCTATCCCTAGGCAGTACATAGATAATAAAGTAAACAGTCTTTACTCCCTTGGCAGACATAAGCCTTTTTCAGCAGGGGGTTAGAGACTTCCTACAAGAATGATTAGATGGTTTATCTAGCAGGACACCCCTCTGGTCATTTAAGATTTGCATAGTACTTAATACTCATTCTCAGAGGCCATTTTATTTCTTTAAAAAGTGCCTACTGTGTGCTAGTACTGTAGTAGGCTCGGTGTGGATAACATAGTAAGATTTATGACAGCAGGGAGTCATGTGAGTTTATATTTCTATCCCCAGTTCCCTACACAGGTCTAATACAACTCAATGAATATCAGTAAATACCCAATAAATATTCAAAGAATGAACAGAAAATGAAAGCTTGAGAATCTTCCATTAAACCCAATGAATATGATACGTAGGACATTCCTCATAGGAAGGTAGGCCAAGAAATGAAAAACTGTGAATTGAATAATAAAATAATTTGATTAAAATAATAATAAAATAATGTTACTTGCTATATCACAGCTCCCATGTACCACCTCCTATCCTCTGGGCCTGTCTCTTTTAGCCACTGCAGGAGCCAAGTTCTAAACGGGCTTCAACTGGCTTCACACAGGTCCAATCTGACAGTGTCTCACCCGAGGCCTCTCTTACATCTCTTGTCCCACCCAGAGGCTTGTTGGTTGAAGTTTTGGTTTAGACGAAAGCCCAGAAAGAAGTGTGACAGCTTAAACACCCTGTGGTAAATCTTTGCCCAGTGGGAGTCCATGGGTATCTGTTCCCTTTTCCATCCTCCAACAAAGCGTCCTGGAATGTGTTCCATAGAGCTCCCCAGGTGGTCTTCCTGAGGAGCCAGTCAGCTGAAGCAGTGGCCAGCTTGATGACACATCCTCCTCCTGGCTCTCCATCTTTAGCTGGGGCCCCTAGGGTCACACTCCCCAGTAAAGTATTTTCAGTAAGTCTTTGTTATCAGTCTCTACTTTCTGGCAAGATGCCAAACAAACACCCACTATCAATTCTAAATATTTACATTAAGGAGCAAATTATTTTTCAAAATGTGCTATAGCATACACACACACACATGCACATACATGCACACACGCACACACACACACACTGGCTCCTCTGTGATCAATTATATCCCACCCAGATCTGTTCTTAGTAATCCCATTCACTGTGTTTCTGTGCTCAGAAAAGCAATGATCAGAGAGGAACTTGTCTAGTATGACATTTGAGGCAGGGCCTACCTCAATGTTAGCCTTCCATAAACATTCCAGAACGGTTTCCTTTAAAGAAGAATTTGTTACCACAATGGACAATTGAGAAAAGTGCTGGAATTTCCTCCCTAGAAGTATTTAATCAAAGGATAGGTGTTTATCGACTTGGGATAGGAGTGGATCTGTCAAGAAACTGTGGTATTAGGATGTTTTGGAAACAGATAAAGTCAAGTTATATCATGGCAGGGAGTCAATTTAGGGTGGTGGTGAAGCGAGCAGGCCCTGGAGGGAGACAGAATGACAGAATTCTCACTTTCCACCTTCGAGTTGTATTATCCTGGATAAGTTACCTAGTTTCCCTAGATTTTAGTTCCTTCATATGTAATATAGGACCTGTACAATGATAAGTATATTGTAAGAACAAATGAGATAATTCATAAAGCATGTGCTCAACATATAATAAGCATCCAACAGAATTTAACTATTACTATTCTTTTAGATACAAATCTTTAGGCAACAATTTTGTATCATCTGATCTTAAAGTCAGTGCTAGCAGCCGGAACGAAGTTCAGACTTACTACTATCCCTTCCATGCTAAAATTCTGTAATTCTCAGCAATTAAAGGCCAAACTTTTATTCAAGTACAGCAAAATGATATTCCAGATATTCAATATCATGCAATCCATAAAATGTATATATTCAATATACAAGGGGATCACTTGTGGATGGGAACATCTATTTATATCCTTTTTTGCTCTTCATTAATAAATAAACCTCCTTAGATTTCAAATTCACCTTTTGCAAGATTATTATATATAATATTAATATATATTATAATTAACAACATGTTGTCATATACTACATATATGACTATAATTATAATTCACGTATCTTCATAGAAAAATGTTTCCTCATTTGACTCTGTGTATTATAAAACATCAAAGAATATAGAAGAGGGACTTCCCTGGTGGCGCAGTGGTTAAGAATCCGCCTGCCAATGCAGGGGACACGGGTTCGAGCCCTGGTCCGGGAAGATCCCACAT
Organism: Pseudorca crassidens; assembly: GCF_039906515.1. NCBI lineage: Eukaryota > Metazoa > Chordata > Mammalia > Artiodactyla > Delphinidae > Pseudorca > Pseudorca crassidens. Next base: position 69,010,135 of record NC_090304.1, on the reverse strand, counting down.
GCCTCAGAGCAATTGAGCTTGTGTGCCGCAACTACTGAGCCTGCACTCTAGAGTCCACGAGTCACAGCTACTGAGCCCATGTGCCACAACTACTGAAGCCTGAGCACCTAGAACCCATGCGCTGCAGCAAGAGATGCCACTGCAAGGAGAAGCCTGCGCACCGCAACAAAGAGTAGACCCCGCTCGCTGCAACTAAAGAAAGCCCGCACACAGCAACGAAGACCCAATGCAGCCAAAAATATTAAAAAATTAAAAATTTGTTTTTAAAAAGGATATTATAATAGGGACATCCCTGGCAGTCCAGTGGTTAGGACTCCACTTCCTCACTGTGGAGGGCCCAAGTTCAATCCCTGGTCGGGGAAATAAGATCCCACAAGCTGCACAGCACAACCAAAAAAAAAAAAAAAAGAATATACAAGAGACTTTGGATACACTTTATGTTTTTTGGGTCACAGACCTCTTTGGTTAAACTTACAGAACATCTTCTTAAAAATACACATATACATACATACACATTCTGCATTCTATTTCAGTAGTTTCTGAGTCCCTCTAAACTCCCTCCACAGAACCCAGATTAAGGGAAGTGTTGCACATGAAAAAATTTAGTCCAAAACTCACGTTCTGTCTCTTCAAGTTTTTAGTTACTTTGGTTGCTTTTTCAAACCTCCTGTAAGGAATACGTAGTATCTCAGGAGTTGTAGGCACAAACTGTACCTGAAATGAACTTGGATTATTCCAAACTCTTAAGCACTTCCTCTTAAGATAAACATGTATAGCCAAGGCCTCCTGTGTTGGGGGACCTACTATGCAACTAGAAGTTCTCTGAATGAACTTCCACTTAGACTACAAAGCTTAGTAAAAAAAATAAGGAATTAAAATATGCTAATTTGGAATTTACAAACTCCAGATGAAAACTCAACAGTAACTAAATTAAAACAAGAGTAACTGCAGGATTTGTTTAGAATTTAGACCAAAAGAGACCTTGTTACAGAGGAATATTTTATCACTGACGTTTTTAGAGTTGCAGGTGTATAGTAATACTAAAGAGCAGACTGACTTCTCTTTTTAAATTTTCTTTTAAAATTTCTACATACGGAGAGCGCTCCTATCCAACCAATGCCTGCACACTGGGCAGAACTCTCCTACTGCCCCACCTTTTGTACACAAGCCTCTGATGCTTCTTGCAGGGGTCCTTCTTTGCCACTGAACTATCCTAAAGCTGATCAATCCCAATCTCCCTTATTTTGAAACAATAACCAAAGAAAACTTGGACAGACCTAACCGCTTGGCTTTCACCAAGCAAATTGTATTACCAACTGTCCTTATCCTTGGGGAAATTTCTCTTTATACATCTGTCTCTGGCTACAACTCTCCCCTCTTTGGCTACACAGAGACTAATAATAAATGTAATATCAGACACTCATTTTTAAGGCATCTGCAATTCTATATTCTTTAGACCATTCCTCTTTTTCTTTTTTAGTCATTCAAGCAATACTTCCAAGCAGCTACATACTTGGCTCTCTGCTAAGTGCTGAGGATATAATCGTTAGCAAAAACTGATATCTGCCCCCTTGGATCTTTGGGCCAGTGGAGAAATCACTATTTATCAAGTGATTATATAAAGAAATGTAACAGGGCTTCCCTGGTGGCGCAGTGATTGAGAGTCCGCCTGCCGATGCGGGGGACACGGGTTCGTGCCCCGGTCCGCGAAGATCCCATATGCCGCGGAGCGGCTGGGCCCGTGAGCCATGGCCGCTGAGCCTGCGCATCCGGAGCCTGTGCTCCGCAACGGGAGAGGCTACAACAGTGAGAGGCCCGCGTTCCGCAAAAAAAAAAAAAAAAAAAAAAAAAAAAAAAGTAACAGTAAGAAGGACTACAAATGAATGCTTCAAGTTGTTTGTTTAAAGATCACTACCACCCCATCCTTCATTTTTTATAAACTAAAGTTAGTTTATAAACTAAAGTTCATGGTATTAAGCAAACAGGATATTTAGGGTTACACCTGATATGTGTTTGACATAATACTATAAGTGATAAATGTCATCAAATACTAAGGTATTAAGAGTTTCAGGATCCCACTTCATCATCTTCACCAAAAGTTTTCATCTACCCTATTGACCTTTACCTAAACCTTCTTTTCTTCGAGTATCTTGAGGTGAAACTTTAGTTTTTTATTCAAAATCACTGCTTTTAAAATTATTCATAAAGTATTGATATTGTCTGCCCCTATATTTCAATACAATAAATAAGTTGTATTATAAATAAAACATGCTTATGTGGGCTAATCTAGTCAGACCACAATTTATAACATATTTCTGTGGGAAAAACATTCCAAGTTTAAAACAACTGGCTTACAAACTTTGGGAACACGGCTTATTTGTAAATTAAGATGTTCCTTTACCAATCAAAGGGAAAGTTGCTATGTAACATAAAAGTGAGGTCACCATTTATTATAAGTTCCATAAAATCTTAGACTGGAAAAGAGTTGGAAAAGTAGTTAGAATTTATCTCCTGTCTTTTAATTTGCCTAAGTGTCTTAGCTACTTATTGCTTCAGGCTTTAGTGCATCTCCTAAAAAATAGTCCAGGCACAGAACAAAGACTTTTGTCTACTTGCTAAAAGGAAGAAGTATGTGATCTTCTACCTTATTCATTGACTAATCCAAAAAAAGAATGTTAAAAAAAATCCATCTAAACTCAGGAGCCCCCAAACCAAAGAAAAGGAAAAAGCCTTTCCAAGAGGTTGGTGAACAAATTATAGCAATTGATTTTATTACATGGTTTTAATTGAATCAGCAAAGTATTATTAAAAATAAATGTTGGCATATTGCCTTAAATTAAGGAACATAAACCCCCTTTTCATTTTGAATTCATGAAAGGTCTACTTACCCTTATTTTTGGAATACTTTAGCTCAAACATTAATACCTATTTCATTTCACCGGGCCAAATGTTAGCCATGAATGTCAGCATAATTTTTCAAAAGTGAACTGCATCAAACTATTTGCATAACAAAAACGTCACTGTGAACCAGCACCTTGCTGCCTGTGGCTGTTGTCAAAGAATGCTGGCAGAACATCATCTATTTTTGTACCTGATAACTTTGTTCATCCAGAAATAACTACTTGCCAAATACAGTTGATTTTCAGTAAAGTGAAAAAAAAAAACAAAAAACAAAACCCTACTGATTATGAGGAAGTAGCAGCTTCAAGGAGTTGATCATAGGATTCAGGTATTTTTGTGTTTTCATTTCAAAATCTGCCAGTCCAAATTCAAACCAGATTTGTGGTGATTAAATGTTCTTTTCCTCTGACTCTGATTCAGGAGGCAATTTGAAAAAAGCTACTTCTCTCCATACATTTTCCATTGGGCAGATTGTGTCACCAGACAGCATTTATGAAGCATTGACAGCAACTCATTCATACACTAAAAACCTACTGTGTGCAGAGGGGCAGATGGAGATCTTTGTGGCATAAATGGTCCCTGAAATCAGGAAGCTTGCCCATGACAGCCCTTGGATTCATAAGACTGACTTTTATGGGTGCAGCCCTTGGATTCAGTAAGGCTGACTTTTATGGATGTTAACAGACCTCTCAACCTTAACACCTTTATTCTCAATTCTTTGCTACCCCACCAAGCCCAGAACTGATAAACCTCCAGTCCCAGTGGAGTGTCTGTGTTCCCAGTGGCATCCAGTCTTTATCTCTGTGATATCACTTCTCACACTGCCTCATCCTTATCTTCATCTGGTTTTGTGTCCGTCTTTCCACCAGAATAGGAGCCTCTTGAGGATAAAGGCTGGTGTTTATCTCTGTATCACCAAGGTGAGCATCACATGGTGGGTGCTCAACAAACTCTTTGCAGGTTGAATGAATAAATACAGCTCAGCCTCATTTGAGTTTCCAAGAGGTGGCAGAGCATGGAGTTGCCATAGGAAACCTTGTACTGTTTTCATTTTCTCGAGAGAGAGAGCCCTAGATCAGTAGATCTCAAAATGTGGTCCCTGGACCAGCGGCACTCATGTCAATTCGGACTTGTTAGAAATGCACTTTCCCAGGCCTCACGCCAGACTTAGGGAACCAGAAATTCTGGAGGTGGAGCCCACAGATTTGAGTTTTAACAAACTCTCCTGGTGATTCTCTCCTCTGATGCTTGTTAAAACTTGAAAACCACTACTCTTCACAACACACGTGTTCAGAGTAAGCCCATGTGAAGCCTGATCTGTGTCCTCAAGGATGGAAGTACCACACCCCTTTAACTCAACCTGTAAATCTATGCACAGGCTGCAGTCAGGTAGTCTAATTTGTCAAAAACTACACATTATTCTCTTTCCTCCTGATGACGGGGTGGTGTTTGGGCTTGAATTGCCAGGTAATTGCTTCAATTAACCAATTCATTTAGCTTAGGCAGGCACAGCTGGTGGGAAAACCATCTACAGTATCCAAAAGGTGTTCTAACCTACACTCCGCAGGTTGGAAGCAACTACAGACCTGCTGGGGAGGGGAAATGAACCATCTGGGGAGAGAACAGAGGCTATGTCTGCATTTATTTGGCCCTGTTTACAACTTTCTTTCCTTTACACCCTGGTTCGTATGATTTTATGCTACCAGGGTCTGGCATGTGAGTGATAGAAGGAAGTGCTTCTCTGTATCAAGTACACTTTGGATGCATCTCCCCCATCATTAGAATCAAAATAGGGGAAGTGGAGGAGACCGGGGAAATTCCTGCTACCTCAGCAGCTTTGATCTCCTGACAATGTTAAGTGCTGTTTTGCATGGGTGTGAACCTGAACTTGTCTGTGCACCTTATGAATGCTGTTGCCATCATAGTCACAGGGGCACACAATTTCTGAAACCTTGAGATGGGAATTTTGAGGCAGGTAATTACAAGCAATCCTGGTTGGTTGTAAGAAGCAATCGGAAAGATGGCGGAGGAGTTAAGACGTGGAGATCACCTTCCTCTCCACAAATACATCAGAAATACATCTACACGTGGAACAACTCCTACAGAACACCTACTGAACGCTGGCAGAAGACCTCAGACCTCCCAAAAGGCAAGAAACTCCCCATGTACCTGGGTAGGGCAAAAGAAAAAACAGAGACAAAAGAAGAGGGACGGGACCTGCACCAGTGGGAGGGAGCTGCGAAGGAGGAAAGGTTTCCGCACACTAGGAAGGCCCTTCACTGGTGTAGATGGCGGGGGGGGGGGGAGAAAGCTTTGGAGCCACGGAGGAGAACACAGCAACAGGGATGCAGAGGGCAAAGTGGAGAGATTCCCACAAAGAGGATTGGTGCCGACCAGCACTCACCAGCCCGAGAGGCTCGTCTGGTCACCTGCCAGTGCAGGCAGGGGCTGGGAGCTGAGGCTCTGGCTTCGGAGGTCGAATCCCAGGGAGAGTACTGGGGTTGGCTGCGTGAACACAGCCTGAAGGGGGCTAGTGCACCACAGCTAGCTGGGAGGGACTCCGGGCAAGAGTCTGGAACTGCCTAAGAGGCAAGAGACCATTGTTTCAGCGTGCATGAGGACAGATGATTCAGAGCACCGCCTAAACGAGCTCTAGAGACAGGCGTGAGCAGCAGCAATCAGGATGGACCACAGAGACGGGCATGAAACGCGAAGGCTGCTGCTGCAGCCACCAAGAAGCCTGTGTGCAAGCACAGGTCACTCTACACACCTCCCCTCCGGGGAGCCTGTGCAGCCCACACTGTCAGGGTCCCGTGATCCAGGGACAACTTCCCCGGGAGAACGCATGGCGTGCCTCAGGCTGGTGCAAAGTCACACTGGCCTCTGCCGCTGCAGGCTCGCCCCACATCCGAACCCCTCCCTCCCCCTGGTCTGAGTGAGCCAGAGCCCCCTCATCAGCTGCTCCTTTAACCCCGTCCTGTCTGGGCAAAGAACAGACGCCAGAGGGCGACCTACATGCAGAAGCGGGGCCAAATCCAAAGCTGAACCCCAGGAGCTGTGCGAACAAAGAAGAGAAAGGGAAATCTCTCCCAGCAGCCTCAGGAGCAGCGGAATAAATCTCCATAATCAACTTGATGTACCCTGCATCTGTGGAATACCTGAATAGACAACGAATCATCCCAAAATTGAGGCGGTGGACTTTGGGAGCAACTGTAGACTTGGGGTTTGCTTTCTGCATCTAATTTGTTTCTAGTTTTATGTTTATTTTAATTTATTATTTAGACCTTATTATCATTGGTAGATTGGTATATTGATTTCCTTGCTCTCTTCCTTATATATATATATATATTTTTTCCTTTTTCGCTTTTTGTGAATGTGTATGTGAGTGCTTCTTTGTGTGATTTTGTCTGTATAGGTTTGCTTTTACCACTTGTCCTAGGGTTCTTTCTGTCAATTTTTTTTAGTATAGTTTTTAGTGCTTGTTATACTTGGTGCATTTGTTTGGTTGCTTGCTTCTCTTATTTTTTTAAATTACCTTTTTATTTTAATAACATGCTTTTAATTTTTTATTTTAATAACTATTTTTTTCTTTCTTTTATTTTTTCTTTTCTCCCTTTTCTTCTGAGCTGTGTAGATAACAGAGTCTTGGTGCTCTGGCCAGGTGTCAGGACTGAGCCTCTGAGGTGGGAGAGCCGAGTGCAGGACATCAGTCCACCAGAGACCTCCCGGCCTCTCATAATATCAATCAGTGAGAGCTCTCCCAGAGATCTCTGTCTCAACGCTAAGACCCAGTTCCACTCAATGACGAGAAGGCTCCAGTGCTGTACACCCCATGCCAAACAAATAGCAAGACAAGAACACAACCCCACCCACTGGCAGAGAGGATGCCTAAAATCATAATAAGGTCACAGAAACCCCAAAACACTCCACCAGATGCAGTCCTGCCCACCAGAAAGACAAGATCCAGCATCATCCATCAGAACACAGGCACTGGTTACCTCCACCAGGAAGCCTATACAACCCACTGAATGAAACTTACCCACTGGTGGCAGACACCAAAAACGATTGGAACTACAAACCTGTGGTAGGTTTGTAGGAGAAAAGGAGACCCCAAACACAGTAAGTTAAGCAAAATGAGAAGATAGAGAAATACACAGCAGATGAAGGAGCAAGGTAAAAACCCAACAGATCAAACAAATGAAGAGGAAATAGGCAGTCTACATGAAAAAGAGTTCAGAGAACCAATAGTAAAGATGATCCAACATTTTGGAAATAGAATGGAGAAAATACAACAAACGTTTATCAAGGACCTAGAAGAAATAAAGAGCAAAGAAAAATGATGAGCAACACAAGAAATGAAATTTAAAATTCTCCAGAAGAAACAAATAGCAGAATAACTGAGGCAGAAGAACGGAAAAGTGACCTGGAAGGTAAAATAGTGGAAATAACTACTGCAGACCAGAATAAAGGAAAAAGAATGAAAAGAATTGAGGACAGTCTCAGAGACTTCTGGGACAACATTAAACACAGCAACATTCAAATTATAGGGATCCCAGAAGAAGAAGAGAAAAAGAAAGGGACTGAGAAAATATTTGAAGAGATTATAGTTGAAAACTCCCCTAATATGGGAAAGCAAATAGTCAATCAAGTCCAAGAAGTGCAGAGAGTCCCATACAGGATAAATCCAAGAAGAAACACCAAGACACAAAGTAATCAAACTATCAAAAATTAAATACAAAGAAAAAATATTAAAAGCAGCAAGGGAAAAACAACAAATAACATACAAGGTAATCCCCATAAGGTTAACAGCTGATCTATCAGCAGAAACTCTGCAAGCCAGAAGGGAGTGGCAGGACATATTTAAAGTGATGAAAGGGAAAAACCTGCAACCAAGATTGGCTGAATGGATACAAAAGCAAGACGCATATATATGCTATCTACAGGAGACCCACTTCAGACCTAGGGACACATACAGACTGAAAGTGAGGGAATGGAAAAAGATATTCCATGCAAATGGAAACCAAAAGAAAGCTGGAGTGGCAATTCTCATATCAGACAAAATAGACTTTAAAATAAAGACTATTACAAGAGACAAAGAAGGACACTACATAATGATCAAGGGATCAATCCAAGATGAAGCTATAACAATTATAAATATTTATGCACCCAACATAGGAGCACCACAATACCTAAGGCAAATGCTAACATCCATAAAAGGGGAAATCGACAGTAACACAATCATAGTAGGGGACTTTAGCACCCCACATTCACCAATGGACACATCCAAAATGAAAATAAAAAAGGAAACACAAGCTTTAAATGATACATTAAACAAGATGGACTTAGTTGATATTTATAGGACATTCCATCCAAAAACAACAGAATACATTTTCTTCTCAAGTGCACATGGAACATTCTCCAGAATACATCACATCTTAGGTCACAAATGAAGCCTCAGTAAATTTAAGAAAATTGAAATCATATCAAGTATCTTTTCCGACAACAGTCCTATGAGATTAGAAATCAATTATAGAGAAAAAAACATAAAAAGCACAGACAATGGAGGCTAAACAATACACTACTAAATAACCAAGATATCATTGAAGAAATGAAAGAGAAAATAAAAAAATTCCTAGAAACAAATGACAATGAAAATATGACGACCCATTATCTATGGGATGCAGCAAAAGCAGTTCTAAGTGGGAAGTTTATAGCAATACAATCCTACCTCAAGAAACAAGAAACATCTCAAACGACCTAACCTTACACCTAAAGCAATTAGAGAAAGAAGAGCAAAAAGATGCCAAAGTTAGCAGAAGGAGAGAAATCATAAAGATCAGATCAGAAATAAATGAAAAAGAAATGAAGGAAATGATAGTAAAGATCAATAAAAATAAAAACTGGTTCTTTGTGAAGATAAACAAAAGTGATAAACCATTAGCCAGACTCATCAAGTAAAAAAGGGAAAAGACTCAAATCAATAGAATTAGAAATGAAAAAGGTGAAGTTACAACGGATACTGCAGAAATACAAAGGATCATGAAAGTTTACTACAAGAAACTATATGCCAATAAAATGGGCAACCTGGAAGAAATGGACAAATTCTTAGAAAAGCACAACCTGCCAAGACTGAACCAGGAAGAAATAGAAAATATAAACAGACAAATCACAAGCACTGAAATTGAGACTGTGATTTAAAATCTTCCAACAAACAAAAGCCCAGGACCAGATGGCTTCACAGCCGAATTCTATCAAACGTTTAGAGAAGCGCTAGCACCTATCCTTCTCAAACTCTTCCAAGATGTAAGAGGGAGGAACACTCCCAAACTCATTCTATGAGCCCACCATTACTCTGATACCAAAACCAGACAAAGATGTCACAAAGAAAGAAAACTACAGGCCAATATCACTGATGAACACTGATGCCAAAATCCTCAACAAAATACTAGCAAACAGAATCCAACAGCACATTAAAAGGATCATACACCATGATCAAGTGGGGTTTATCCCAGGAATGCAAGTATTCTGCAATATACGCAGATCAACCAATGTGCTACACCATATTAAAAAATTGAAGGATAAAAACCATATGATCATCTCAATAGATGCAGAAAAAGCTTTTGACAAAATTCAACACCAATTTATAATAAAACTCTCCAGAAAGTATGCATATAGGGAACTTACCTCAACATAATAAAGGACATATATGACAAACCCACAGCCAACATCGTTCTCAATGGTGAAAATCTGAAACCATTTCCTCTAAGATCAGGAAAAAGACAAGGTTGCCCACTCTCACTGCTATTATTCAACATAGTTTTGGAAGTTTTAGCCATGGAAATCAGAGAAGAAAAAGAAATAAAAGGAATCCAACTTGGAAAAGAAGAAGTAAAGCTGTCACTGTTTGCAGATGACATGATACTATACATAGAGAATCCTAAAGATGCTACCAGAAAACTACTAGAGCTAATCAATGAATATGATAAAGTAGCAGGATACAAAATTAATGCACAGAAATCTCTTGCATTCCTATACACTAATGATGAAAAATCTGAAAGAGAAATTAGGGAAACAATCCCATTTACCATTGCAACAAAAAGAATAAATTACCCAGGAATAAGCCTATCTAAGGAGACAAAAGACCTGTATGCAGAAAACTGTAAGACACTGATGAAAGAAATTAAAGATGATACAAACAGATGGAGAGAAATACCATGTGCTTGGATTGGAAGAATCAACATTGTGAAAATGACTCTACTACCCAAAGCAATCTATAGATTCAATGCAATCCCTATCAAACTACCAATGGCATTTTTCACAGAAGTAGAACAAAAAATTTCACAATTTGTATGGAAACACAAAAGACCCCAAATAGCCAAAGCAATCTTGAGAAAGAAAAATGGAGCTGGAGGAATCAGGCTCCCTGACTTCAGACTATACTACAAAGCTACAGTAATGAAGACAGTATGGTACTGGCACAAAAACAGAAATACAGATCAATGGAACAGGATAGAAAGCCCAGAGATAAACCCACGCATTTATTGTCACCTTATCTTTGATAAAGGAAGCAGGAATATACAGTGGAGAAAAGATAGCCTCTTCAGTAAGTGGTGCTGGGAAAACTGGACAGCTACATGTAAAAGAATGAAATTAGAACACTCACTAACACCATACACAAAAATAAACTCAAAATGGATTAAAGACCTAAATGTAAGGCCAGACACTATAAAACTCTTGGAGCAAAACATAGACAGAACACTCTCTGACATAAATCACTGCAAGGTCCTGTTTGACCCACCTTCTAGAGAAATGGAAATAAAAACCAAAATAAACAAATGGGTCCTAATGAAAGTTAAAAGCTTTTGCACAGCAAATGAAACCATAAACAAGATGAAAAGACAACCCTCAGAATGGCAGAAAATATTTGCAAAAAACAAAGGAATAATCTCCAAAATATAGAAGCAGCTGATGCAGCTCAGTATCAAAAAAGCAAACAACCCAATCCAAAAATGGGCAGAAGAACTTAATAGACATTTCTCCACCCAAGATATACAGATTGCCAACAAATACCTGAAAGGATGCTCAACATCACTAATCATTAGAGAAATGCAAATCAAAATTGCAATGAGGTATCACCTCACACCAGTCAGAATGGCCATCATCAAAAAATCTATGAACAATAAATGCTGGAGGGCATGTGGAGAACAGGGAACACTCTTGCACTGTTGGTGGGAATGTAAATTGGTACAGCTACTATGGAGAACAGTATGGAGGTTCCTTAGAAAACTAAAAACACAACTACCATATGACGCAGCAATCCCACTCCCGTGCATATACCCTGAGAAAACCATAATTCCAAAAGAGTCATGTACCACAGTGTTCATTGCAGCACTATTTCCAACAGCCAGGACATGGAAGCAACCTAAGTGTCCATTGACAGATGAATAGATAAAGAAGATGTGGCCCATATATACAATGGACTATTACTCAACCATAAAAAGAAACGAAATTGAATAATTTCTAGTGAGGTGGATGGATCTAGAGTCTGTCACACAGAGTGGTGTAAGTCAGAAAGAGAAAAACAAATACCATATGATAACACATATATATGGAATCTAAAAGGAAAAAAAAGGTTCTAAAGAACCTAGGGGCAGGACAGGAATAAGGACGTTGCCATAGATAATGGACTTTAGGACATGGGGAGGGGGAAGTCTAAGTTGGGACAAAGTGAGAGAGTGGCATGGACATATATACACTACCAAATGTAAAATAGATAGCTAGTGAGAAGCAGCTGCATAGCATAGTGTGAACAGTTCGGTGTTTTGTGACCACCTAGAGGGGTGGGTTAGGGAGAGTGGGAGGGAGATGCAAGAGGGAGGGGATATGGGGATATATGTATACGTATAGCTGATTCAGTTTGTGATACAGCAGAAACTAACACACCATTGTAAAGCAATTGTACTCCAATAAAGTTTTTTTTTAAAAAAAGAAACACTCATATTTTAAGGAGTTACATGGAAAATATTTTCATTTTCTTCAATTTGTACCTAAAATCAGTAAGTTTTGTTTTAGCCATGCTGCAAGTATTACTTTCCCTGAGATATTGGAAACCTGGTGCCAGTAACTTTTTATTTGCCTTTAAGACAAAATTTACTGGAGCCTTCTATCTTTCCGAGTTGGAAGGCTTAGGTGAAGAAATGTCTGAAGAAAATTTCATTTCTCAGAACATATTTCTGAGCTTGTTTGAGAGTGACAGTAGTGGTGTTACAAGGTATTGAAGCACTCTCCCAAAAGCTAGTGGAGAGGCCAGAGTGGTGTGAAAATCTCCGGCAAACCTGTCAAGCATCCTCCAACTCATTAGGGTAGCACAGAGGGTTTTTAACAGTGGTCCCAGTCAAGGAAGCTGGCCCAGTCTTCATATTGACAAATACCATTTAGAGATCACATCATATTTTTGCTTAGTGTTTTTTAAAATGGGGGCAGAGTATATTTTGTTTTTTAAACTCTGAATAAACATGCATGCTTTATCCCATGATAGTTAGAATATTCGGAAGCTCTAGAGAATTCAGGAAACACCAGGTTTTAATTACTAGAAGTCTGAGTGCTACTTATGGGAGAGGATTTATAATAATATTCTGTTAAGGTTAAGTTTGGACTAATAGACTCCATAAGAATCAAGATGGAAAAAGAGTTTGTTCATTTATTAGCCTGTGTACTTACTTGGGCAAGCATAAATGCATTCTATACACACTCCTGAGTGTCTATTATGTTCCAGAAGCAGAGGGTCTAGATGGAGGTTAGTATGACACAGTTCCTGCTTCAAGAAGCTTGCATCCTGTTCTCGCTGTATCTACTCACCTTTTCTGTGCCTTAGAACACAAGTTAGCAGCAATTTTAATTCAGCGTAATAGTTATACTTGCTTCCTTTGCAGGGTCCCTGTCCCTTTCAGAGTATCTCCAAGTCCCCAACTTGCTTTTATTGTACAGAGAAAAGGAAGCTCTTTTTTCTTTTTTTTTTAAAGTGAACAACTATTTAAAAAACATTTCCAGAACAGCTACTAGGATCTCAGATGCGTATCTCTACTTCACATGATGTAGAGGGCCCTCGACTGGTTCCTGAACAGTCCCCAGGGGATGGTTTCCAGGAGTGTTTTCTCTTGGAGAAACCGGATTCCTCTGGGAATAGGAACAGCTGCTGATGGGAGATTGCTCAGCACAAATCATTCTCTCGCCCCCAAAAGGGTTAGAAACAGCCCTTCTGAGAACAGACGTGGAAGCTGCTTCTTTACTGTGGTGGCACATGCCAGTGCAGGAAGGAGACGGCTTCTCCCTACTTGCACTCCAACGTGGTACATCCTTGGTCAGTTTCATTAGCATTTCCCTAACAATTGATTAACTTGGAAGGAACAGTAGGGTTTATTTAGTCTGAATGATCCTTTCATCCTAAGTATAAGCAGAATATCATAGTGGTTTGAGTTTGTTGCTAAATAACAGTCTTTCCCAATTCTTGCTTTTCCCTAACAGGGTCATTCCCTAACTTGCCCCAGCATCTTGGGTGGTCCTCCCTCATGTCCCTGGTAAAGACACTGAGAAACTGCATCAGCAATGATCTCGCAGCAAAGTCTGCCACACACAAGTCCATAGCTCTTGAATGGAGCCAGTTTGAAATCTTGGCCAGGATCACTGAACTCCAATCAAGCCTCCAGGCTGAAATGACCCTGCATTTGTCTCACAATGGCTGTCTCCCAGCATTGGCAGTCTCTGCCCTGCAACAGAGACACACAAGGACCTTGCCAACCGAAAAGAGCAAAGAGGCAGAGAAAGAGGGAAGGGTAGGGACATTTTACTGTCCTTTTTTGTTCTAAATCAATAACCTCAGATATATTTTTAATATATGCCACCTAGCTAGCCTAACCAAAAATACGTAGTTGCATTAACCATTCAACCAGTTATTCTTAGATGCCAGATATAGTGTCTGTTTTGTTTGCTTCTGGACATATTCCTTGCTCTCAATATGCTTATACTCATGTTTTAGACTCCTAACAAAGACCAACAATCATAAGGAACATTTTTTTCTTTTTTTTTTTTTTTGCGGTACACGGGCCTCTCACTGTTGTGGCCTCTCCCGTTGCAGAGCACAGGCTCCGGACGCGCAGGCTCAGCGGCCATGGCTCACGGGCCCAGCCACTTCGCGGCATGTGGGATCTTCCAGGACCGGGGCACGAACCCGTGTCCCCTGCATCGGCAGGCAGACTCTCGACCACTGCGCCACCAGGGAAGCCCATAGGGAACATTTTTAACTGCCTAGACATGTAATGAGAGATTTGTCGTTTCTGGGACATGAGAAATTTTTGCTTGCTGAGATAGTCAGGAACTTTGTTGAAGAGGTGCAACATGGGCGAATCCTAAAGGATGGGAGGGGATTCAGAGAGAGCGGCAGAATGAATTGGTAATTTCAAATGACTTATATAAAGGGATCACTGTGGTGGGCAGAAATGCATAAGACCTAGGACAGTGAGAGTACTGGGCTAGAGATTTTCAGTGGGAGTTTTAGTGGAAAATACTAACATGAAGTATAGATTTGAAGGATCCTGGAAAGCTAGGCAGGGGAGTCTGAGTGTCATCTTAAGGCAGCTGAGAGACACTGAGGATTTTCAGTTGAGAAATGACAAGATGAAGACAGTGTTTTAGGGCACTGATGGTGATTTGTATGATCTGCTTTGAAGAGGGGAGAGCCTAGAATTAGAGAAACCAGTAAGAGTGAGGAGGGCAGTGGCCAAGAGGGTGGGATTTGGAATTTGATAGATCTGTGTTCCAGTTTTAGCCACCTCATTTCCTAGATTGTGCAAGTCACTTCACCCTTCTGAGTTTCAGGTTTGGATAATAACCTTTATCCTCTTAATACATTCAGCAAAAACTCCTGAGAACCTACTCTGCCAGGCTCTGTTTTGGGCACTGGGGATATCGTGGTGGGCAAAATGAACAAACCCCCTATGCTGAGCTCCAATTCTCCACGGCTATAGGAGAATTGGGAGGATGAAATGAGGTAATGTACAATAAATTGGTGTCCATGGTGTAGAACAGATGCTCAATAAATGGTGACTAGAAAGTCCATGGTAGTTGTACTCAGGTAATGAAATAGAAAAATTCCAACAATATGCTCTTCTAGAACGATTGGCTGCCAGAGAACAGACACAGGTACACATTTCAGGATATGGATTCCATGCCACTGGCTCCTTCTCAAGGAAGCCTCTATCCTTTTGTTTCAACTGGGCTGGACTTCAATAACTTGAAACTTTCACACCCGCGTGGACTTATCTTGCTTGTCGCAGACCCATTGAGTCAGACGCCAGTGATTCAGGAGGAGTTTCCCCCTCTCTGGATGTCTGGGCCGTGCAGTCTGCCACAGGCCTTTCCTCAGCCCAAAGCAAAATGCCTTTTCTTCCCTCGGTCAGTCCCATATCCTCCTGCTTTCCACCTGACAAGAGAGCGAGAACTGGGATTATCTCCTCAACATCCCTGTGGTCAGGCCAACTCTGCTAAAGCAAAATGTATCCTTAAAGGATTTGTTCATGATCTGAGCACCTGTGGTTTTTCTCGCCAGCTGGTGGACCAAAAGAACAAACTATGTTTGATATCTTTAATATCTTCCAAAGCAATGCCAAGAAGAAGCACTGAAACACATTTTATTTTTATTCTGCATTTGCAACTCTATAATTTGACTTGGAGTCTGCTGCCAGTGAGTTATTCAGCAGTATTTCCTGACTCTCCATTACAGGTGGAATATTGTGCTGGATGTTAGGGTTGAAAGTCTGGAAAAGTCCATATTCCTCATTGTTATACTTCAAAGGAAGTATCACTAGACTGGGGAGACAGAAAACAAGGGTTCTAGCCCTGCCTGCGGCGTAGGATCCTAAACAATGCATTTAAATTCACTGTGAAATCTGAACAATATTAAAACAGTTAACATTCACGGAATTACTATATGCTTGATGTACTAAGTGCTTTACATATATTATCTTATCTTATTCTCATAGCAACCAGACAAAGTGCATATTATCATTATTCTTCTTTTATACATGAGTGAGGCGAGGCTTGGAATGCCCACCCCCTCCCCCCACCACACTGCCACTAGTGACAAAACCAAAGTTGAAACTACATCTCTCTAAATCCAGAGCCCTGAGGCTTAACCTTCATTCCCCAGGGTCATTATAAACCTCTAACTAGTTAATATATATAAGAGTATACTTTGAGCTTGTAACAAATGTAGAAAATGCTCTTTTGTCAACTGTAAAACCTTTGAAATAAAGGGTTGTATCTGATTTTCGTGTATATCTTACTCATACTTGGTGTGAATGAGTGGGTGATCAAGGCGTATTGGATGGACAAAACATTTGTATACTGTGCTACCTTACTTCCAGCCGCACTGCCATATCGAATTAATGTCCACTGAACTGCCCCAAACGATGCTGTTTACTGAATGGGGACTGGATATCGTTTATGCATTGAAATGAAGTGCCCCTAGCTCTCAAATTCTATTTTCAATTACTACCCAATTTTGAGGATATGCATATCTGTAATAGGGTAAACTGTCATTCTTAGGAATTTCTACCTTGTTAAACTGAGAGTCTGTCCTACGAGATTGTCATGACTGCAGTATGAAGAGAGCACAAAAATGCCAGGGGAGAATCAAGCAAGCAATGCTCATTCAGGGGGAATAAATAATGAAAGGCATCACAGAGTAATTATTTTTAAGAGGGTTTTGAAGGAATGGCAGGTGGTTGTGACTGTCCTACTAGGATGTGACACACCAACCCCTGTCCCCTGGTTTTCTTCCCTCATACCTCTCTTGGCCTCCTAACATTGTAAGACTAACTGTAAAATTAGTAGTTCTTTTAAACAATATTTACTGTTTTTTGGTCTTGTGTTTTGAATATTCGTGTAGTTGCAGACAGAGTAGACAAGGCATTAGATCAGACACCACTTCTGCACCACTTCCCTGTCTCTTTTTGGCTCAGCACCAGCTTCCCGGACCTCATGTGGTCATGTGGCCCCAGCTGACCATGCCTTTCTTCTGGCTGATGACCAGGGATCCACCTGATATCCATGCGTGTGCAAACCCAAAGTGCAGAATTAAAGCTCCGTGGACTGAATCTGAGTCCAATGGGAGATGGGTGCATGTGGATAAAGGCTCTTCCTTCTGTCCTCCTATGGATGACCTTGAGACTCTGGTTATACAGCTTCCTGAACATTCCTGTGGCAGCCAGCTTGATAATGCATCCTCGTATTGGCTTGCCCTCCTTCCCCACTTCTCTCCTCTTCTCCCCCACTTTTCCCTCCAGTAAATTAAGAGCATACATACCCTCAACCACAGGCTCTGCTTTCTGGGATACTCAGTTTGTGACAAACGTTAAGAATGGGAGGTCAATATCTTAGCCATGAATATCCTTAAAACCAGGTCTTTATTGTTTGATTCATGGATATCAAATGTGACCATGAGAAATGTAGAAGTGAAAACGTATCGATGGATTTGCTGAACTACCCTAAAAGCATAAAAATCATGTCCTTCAAGAATATTTAGTGAAAATGATCTGGGTTAATGACCACAATATTAAAGATGAATAAAAGTAAGCTATCTATTCTCTGTGTTCTAATTTTATGTAAAATATGTATTTATGTATATGCAAGAGTAACATGAAAGAAAAGCACTAACGTGTTAACTATGGTTATCTCTGGGTGATGGTATAATGGCCGATGATTTATTTAGTCTTCTTATAATTTTCCTTATTGTTTATGACCATATTCTACTTTTAAAATTAGAGGGGAAAAAATCTAGTTATTAGAAGTGAGCCTAAGGAGTCATTTATTCCTTCTTTAAAGTTTTGTTCTCCATAAAAGCAAATGTGTGTTTCTGCCTGAGGAAGCATCCCAGAGCCTTCTCTTTTTCACAGATCAAGAGTCGATATGGTTTATGCTATAATTCAGTTGCCAGTAGAAGCCTAGAGATGGCTTTACACTTCAGGTGTGTGGGAGCTGCCATGGCAGTGAGGCAGACGACACATTTACGGGTAGGAGGATGATGTTAATGACAGTAATGATGGGGGAAAAGCACAGACTGAGTACTGACAGCGTAAAGATGTTGTCAGAGCACACAGGTGAATACGGTCCCAAAGTCTAGATTTAATCTGCATTTCTATAAGACATCCCGACAGCCAGCCCTGAGCATCACCCTCAATTGGTGATGATTGATAAGGAGAACTAGGTACAGAGACTCTTCTGGGCCTTTAGCATCGTAATTGCTCTACATATGGGTAAAATAGGTGGCTGCCTATGTAGCGTAGTGGGAGGATTCTGCCTAACCCCAACGTCCTTCATAGGTGCCTGAAATTCCCCCATTATTACCTCTTTGTGATAGATTAAGCAATATCCACCCCCAGGTTAGGCAGAATCCCTCAATGTATTCCTGGGAAGACATTATATTATACCATTATCGGTACTTATCATTTTATATTATTAGATTTTTCCATCTTTGAAAACAAACTAAGAGCAGATTAAAAGAACAAGGAGGAGTAAAAAAAGGGGAGTCTGACTTCAGATATTCTGTAGGAGCAAGCTATTGTCTACTGTTAAGAGAGCCAAAGGACTGTGTATTATCAAAATAATAATTTCACATATTTCTCTCTCTCTCCCTCTCTCTCTCTATCTGTCATATATCTATCACACATAACCTCAGGCCTATGTGACTGCAAGGTCCAATTTTTTTTCATTTATTTATTTATTTTTGGCTGCACTGGGTCCTCGTTTGCTGTGCATAGACTTTCTTTATTTGTGGAGAGCGGGGGCTACTCTTCATTGTGGTGCACGGGCTTCTCATCACGGTGGCTTCTCTCGTTGTGGAGCACGGGCTCTAGGTGTCCAGGCTTCAGTAGTTGTGGTGCTCGGGCTGAGTAGTCGTGGCTCTCAGGCTCTAGAGCACAGGTTCAGTAGTTGTGGCGCGTGGACTTAGTTGCTCCGCAGCATGTGGGATCTTCCCGGACTAGGGCTCGAACCCGTGTCCCCTGCATTGGCAAGTGGATTCTTAACCACTGTGCCACCAGGGAAGCCCTGCAAGGTCCAGTTTGACTGCAAAGTCCATAGGGTAGTTTGCCCCCAATTCTTCATCCTTTCTATATTTGCTCCCTTTGCCATGTGACTTTACAGTTGCTCCCTCTAAACTTTGAACTGAGTTATAAATCTTGCTTTGACCAATGATCTATGAAGAGAAATGGCAGCCAAATGCCATTGTTATGATAAGAACATGCCCCAACCAGCCCACTGATCCAAGATGAGAGATATTTGAAGTAGGACCTCCTCACAGAAGCACAGACTAGATCAGCTGGCCCCCAGCTGGCCCACAGATGTGTGATCAGTAATTCATGATTATTAGTTTAAGCCAACAAGTATGGAGTGATTAATTACAGAGCAATAGCTGAGTGATACAATGTTCTTTCTGTTCTTACAACCTAAATTCATTGGATCATAGCTCAAAAAAGTTGGAGCATCCATGTGGGCATTTTTTTCTCCAGCACAATATTTGGCATTTGATATGCGATTGATAAGTGTGTGTTAAATGAATGATTCTTCACAATAGTTTCCAACTGATCTTTTCAGCCTTAACTCTATGTTAACGGTAAATTGGTCCCCCGCAAAAAGATATGTTGAAGTTCTAACCCCCAGTACCTCAGAATGTAAACTTATTTGGAAATAGGGCCTTTACAGTAGCAATCAAGTTAAGATGAGATCAGTAGGGTGAACCTTAACCTGATATGACTGATGTTCTATAAAAAGAGGACATTTGGATACAGAGGCGGACACACACACACAGAGAGAGAAAAGACAATATGAAAACACCAGGGATAAGATGGCCAGGTGACTTGATTTAAGCATTTACAAGCCAAGGGATACCAAGAATTGCCAGCAACCACCAGCAGCTAGGAGAACACAAGGAAGGATTCTCTCCTAGAGTAACGAGAGAGAGCGTGGCCCTGGTAACACCTTGAGTTCAGATGTTTAACCTCCAGAACTGTGAAACAATACATTTCTTTTGTTTTATTTCAAAAGCAAACTTATGGTTACCAAAGGGGAAACGTGAGGGGGAGAGATAAATTAGGAGCCTGGGATTAACATACATGCACTGCTACGTATAAAATAGATAACCAACAAAGACCTACTGTATAGCACAGGGAACTCTACTCAATGTGCAGTAATGGCCTATTTGGGAAAAGAATCTGAAAAAGAATGAATACATGTATATGTATAACTGAATCACTATGCTGTACACCTGAAACTAATACAACATTGTAAATCAACTATACTCTAATAAAGTAAAAAATAAAAAGAGACCCACTGTTTCGTACTTTCTTAGGGCAGCCACAGGAAACCAGTTGACAGCTCCACTACTTTCTCTCTGCTTCAGTCACATCTGGCCACTGCCTTGTCCATGTACTCCTCTCTGCCCTTATATGTAAAATTCCCCTCTTTTGGAATTCTCCTCTTTTTCTTCCTCAGCTGTTTAACTTCCTATGCAACATTGTGAAGCAATTATACTGCAATAAAAATGTGGAAAAAAAAAAAACCCAACAGAAAGCTCACCTCCTCCGAGAAGTGTGATCCAAGTACCGCAAGGAGAGTTCATTTCTCACTCTACTGTGTTCTTATATTTCTTGCTTCATAACTGCCCTGTAGTATGTGTCGCGTTGTGGTTCTTTACCTGTTTGGATGCATTTTTTTCCCCTTGTGGACCGTAAACTCCTGGAGGGTAGGAACCGTGTATTATTTACCTCTCCTTACATCTTCCACTTCTGCTATAGTTTCTGGCTGTTAGAGGTCCTTGTTCCGTACTTGCTGACTGACCACAAAGGCTTAATGAATGAGGCTTCCTTTGGGAGTATAGGCTTGAGAGGTGGCCAGGGGACACGATGGTGGCTGGAGGGCACTGGTATCTGTGGGGAGAGGGCATTGTGTGGGGCTGGTGAGGCAGACAGAAAGGAAGATATAGGCTGGATACTTAAGCTTTTTCTCAAAGGAGAGTCCAACTCTCCCCACAGGAAAGGTGTGAGTAAAAGTGCCCTTCTGGTTCTAGTCCATACACTTAGCACCTGATTATTATTGTTGGAAGTTTATAACTGAAGAGAAAAAAATGAAGAGGGCCAGAAGCCTCCATGTAACCAACTTTCTCAGAGCCCTGACATTAGAGAATAAAGATCTTGTGGAGGAACACATTAACGGACAGGGCCTTTGAAGTCAGGAAGACTGGGGTTGGAATTTCCCTTGTACCACTTGTCTACTGTGTGACCTTGACTAATTTCTTTAACCTCTCTGAGCCTCTGTTTCCTCATTTGTAAAAATGGAGATGTCTCTTTCTGCTTCATAAAGCTGCTGTAAGGATCAAAGTATACACGCAATCTGAAAGAGATGGGAGCATGGGTGGTGTTCTTAAACACCAGCTTCCCTGCTTTAGGCCTAATCAATTAATAACTCAATCCAGAACAGGGATGCGGCCTCTTTGACAACACGAGCAAGCAATTAGAACATTCTGATCCTTAGATCACACTGCTTTATCCTGCGCTAATCACAGTAAAATACACGTAAGTGATTAGAGGGTAGAAAAAATTGGGGCAAACCGTACAATTCTGAAGAATTTACATGAAGTTCAACCCTTTATACAGTTTTATAGATGAAAAACTTACGGAAATCAAGGTTGAGATGAAAATGGACAGACTCTTAACTCAAGCAGTGAAAGGGGTCTCTTTTTGTAATGATATAAGCACAATAACTCCTGGTTGAATTTTATCAGGGTTCACAGGTTTTTCACTGTTGGATAGCAATTGAAGTATGGTACCTGCATTCAGGAAAGAATATAAATAATATATTCATAAATGCCAACAATTTTGTACTCTTATTTCATACCTGTCACCTCACATTAGGAAATACATCTTTCTGTGGGTATTCAAACACGCCAACCTTCCTTTCGTCTTTAGAACTGTTTCCATTTCCATTATTAAAGCCTGTTCAGAGGCAAATTCTTATTCTTGAAAATTGCAGTTCATGAAAAACATTTTCAAACTGAGCAAAATTATTTCCATAGCATCTGGTTCCTTCATGTGTGCATTTATTTTTATTCACTAGAAGAGATTTTCTGGCAGCCAAATATAGATCCAGCAACAGGTTGGCAGGTATGCCAGGTCCTTGATTGTCCTTATAGCCATGGGTCAACCTCTACTCAGAAGGGTCGCCCCTAATATACCTTCCAAATGAGGATTCTTCTCAGCCTCATAGCGGGAATAGAGACAAAGCTTTGCTTTATGGTGAGTACAAATATATTTAAAATATATTTCCCCCTTGAGGTTTAAGTTTTACTGTGTGTAAAAAAGAGAATGTGAGTTTTAGTGCCTTTCCTAACCAAGATCTCCTATTAAATTCTTTAAATTACATGTGTGAAAAATAAAATTAAAGAAAAGCAATATAAATAACAGAACTGTAGAGCATGTATAATAAACACCTCTAAATCAAAAGGGCTCATAAAAGTAATATTTTGAAGCTTTTACTAATAACAATCTAAAAACACTTGAAAATTAATATACCTACACAGTGCTGCCCTTTCTCCTCTAGGAAGCTGAAAGTGTTTCACTGATACTCTTTGCCTACCTTTAACACATGCTACAGGTTGTGGAAAGCACAGAATTTATTTCTCTTGATTTGTGTATGGGAAGATCTGACCACAGAGAGGTCAAGTAGGTCTCCTGCTTGCTAAACCCCACGTTACAAATTTAAGATTACACTTTTTCAAATTCTTTCACACAGCACATCTCATTTTATTCTAGCCCAGAAGATCTGGCTTTAGTCATCCCACACTGCCTTCTCCCAGCCCAGAGCCAAGTGGCTTCCTTTGTAAATCTGGTGTTCACACCTCCCTTCCAGTTATGCAGTTGCTTGACTCCTTTCCCCAGATCGGCCCTCAGGCAGAAACCAGCTCAGATTAGGAGAGTTTTGTGCAATCTTCTTCCTCCCACAAACTCCTGTCTAACAATCAGACACTCCTCGGTGTACTAACTCAGATGGTATAAAACTAGCTGAAAAATTAAAACACTGAAGACAAGGGTCAGACCTGACTACTTTAAGTCTCAAGATAGTCCTGGAAGGTAGGCTTTGCTTTCTCCTTGCAGGGAGTCATGAGTGCCTGCATTGACTCTTCAATCGTTCATGGATAAGCTGTGCTCATTACTGGGAATACAAAGATAAGAGACCTTATGTTGAGATAATGTTGTGAATTGTGCATTTAAGTACCATCCTCTCCCCCAGATAGGAAAGAAAAACAAACAAACGAAAAACCATAGAATGAGAAATTTTTAAAGAGATTTTTATGCTTTAAAACAAGACAAGTATCTCCATGGACCAGAAATGAAATTTAAATGCAAAGTAAGGACAAGGCTGAAGGACTGTCCTGTTGGTCTCCTGGTTTCCTGTTCCCAAATAAGCAGAGCCAATCAGGAGACCAGTTTATGCAGGACAACTGGACTGAAAGTGCTTCTCAAAGAGGTGGGAACTGGAGGCAGGCTCAGTGCTTGAAAGCAGGGACCAGGGTGCATCTCTCACTGGTGAAACGATGTGGAAAAGGTATTGTCAACTGCTTTCTAGGCTGGAGTCCATATGTAGCTATAGAACTATGGAAACTGGAGGACACATTACTGCATTAGGAGGTAAAATCAGTGTCAAACCAAATTAGATCACTTGAGAAGTCACATAAAAATATAAAATCAAGATGACTTTTGAAATATTGATTTTTTTTATTCTCTTAACGATCAACCCTAAGTATAAATTGTGTCCTAAACTATTTACAATACGGTAGTTTGAAGCCAATATAATTATCAAGATATTGAGAACATTGTTTAAATTTTTATTTTAAATTTTTTGTATTACATGTCGATTTATAATATACATTCTATATCAGAAGAATAGTACTGCAAGTGACATAAATACATATACATAAATTGGCTTGCTACCTCAAACATGGTTCACTGATCGGATGCTGGTATCAAATAAATGTGGAGA
The DNA here is from genome assembly GCF_039906515.1 of Pseudorca crassidens. Lineage (NCBI taxonomy): Eukaryota > Metazoa > Chordata > Mammalia > Artiodactyla > Delphinidae > Pseudorca > Pseudorca crassidens. The sequence continues at coordinate 68,986,144 of NC_090304.1, read as the reverse complement.
CCATGCAATGGAAGAGATGCTTGTGGTGCTCAAGTGATGAAACATTTGTGAGTGCAGAGTCATATGGGAAACATTTGAGGAGGAGATAATCCAGCCTAGAGGAAATTAGGGCTGAAGGCTGAAGGGCAGATATCATTAGCCAAGCACGGAGGGGGTAGGAGGGCATTCCAGGCAGAAGAAGCAAAATCAGCAAGGGCCTGGCAGACTTGAAGAACACCAAGTCATACTGATGTAAAATGTCTAGTGTTTTCCTTGGGAAGCAATAAAACGTACAGGTTCAACAAAGGAAAAAAAAAAAGCACAGGCTTTAGAATCAGACAAACTGAAGTCTGAGTCCAAGCTGTGCCACTAGCTCCGTGAACTTAAGTTGCTTTTCTTTGATGAGCATGGATGCCTCATCTGCAAATGATAATAATCATACCTATCTCATAGGATCACTTTGAGGGTCACCAGAGATGGTGTGCTCTACTGAGCACCATGACTCGCCTATGTCCAATGTTCAGTGATTGCTGTAGGTGGTAAGGATTTTCTAGGAAAGATTAGTGCAGATAGGCAGCAGTGGTCCAGATCCACCAGGGGTAGCCTGCAGACTGCATTGTGAGCGAGGACAATTTTGGCTCATACATCCTACCCTGAACCTTGCAAGGCAGTAGCCTTCAATACTCTGAGGTAACCGATTAAGAAAATGAGGGGCAAGGAAGAGACCATTCGAATGAGTCATAATGGAATGGAACAAAGTATTGAAAGAGGTAAGGAACCACTTAGAGAAACTCCCTGTGGAGAGCACTTTTAAAAGAGCATTCTGAACTGGGGGAAAAACGACCCTTCTCCCTTTTCTTTTTTTTTAATAAATTTATTTATCTTATTTATTTATTTTTGGCTGCATTGGGTCATCGTTGCTGCGCGCGGTCTTTCTCTAGTTGCGGGGAGCGGGGGCCACTCTTCATTGCGGTGCGCAGGCCCCTGACTGCAGTGGCTTCTTTTGTTGCAGAGCACAGGCTCTAGGTGCACAGGCTCAGTAGTTGTAGCTCACGGGCTTAGTTGCTCCACGGCATGTGGGATCTTCCCGGACCAGGGTTCGAACCCGTGTCCCCTGCATTGGCAGGCGGATTCCCAACCACTGCGCCACCAGGGAAGCCCAACCCTTCTCCCTTTTCTTTGTCAGGAAAATCTGGCATACGATGCTGCCATGCTCCATAGTCAGGACTTGTCTGAGGTCTGGGGATGAGGACAGGGCAAAAGTTTCCACTTGTTTCTTCCAGCTGTGTGTCTTCAGCAATGCTCCAAGGAAGGCAGGGAAGAACAGTAAGTGGAGTGTTAGACAAAGCAATGTCTGCAAAGAATTTCTATCACCAAGAAAAGAAAGGGGAATGCAAGACAGGAGAAATAAAGTTGAAGTGTGTGTGTGTGTGTGTTTCAAGGGAAGGATTTTCTTTTTTCCTTTTTTTACATCTTTACTGGAGTATAATTGCTTTACAATGGTGTGTTAGTTTCTGCTTTATAGCAAAGTGAATCAGTTATACATATACATATGTTCCCATGTCTCTTCCCTCTTGCGTCTCCCTCCCTCCCACCCTTCCTATCCCACGCCTTTAGGTGGTCACAAAGCACCGAGCTGATCTCCCTGTGCTATGCGGCTGCTTCCCACTAGCTATCTGTTTTACGTTTTATCATAAATCGGTGTTGAATTTTGTCGAAAGCTTTCTCTGCATCTATTGAGATGATCATATGGTTTTTCTCCTTCACTTTGTCAATATGGTGTATCACGTTGATTGATTTGTGTATGTTGGAGAATCCTTGCATTCCTGGAATAAACTCCACTTGATCATGGTGCATTATCCTTTTAATGTGCTGTTGGATTCTGTTTGCTAGTATTTTGTTGAGGATTTTTGCATCTATGTTCATCAGTGATATTGGCCTGTAGTTGTTTTTCTATGTTGAAGAACTCACTGGAAGAGAATTCAGTCATTCTATGTTGGAAAACTTAACTCAAAAGAGTGACATTAGAAATCAGAATAGGAGGCAGAGTTCTTCTCAGCTTCATGGGAAACCCCACAGCATGTTGTCACTTAATCATAGCATTGGTGACAGTATGCTAGTGTTATTGTTGTTTTTTTAATCCTCATGACTGTCTTGACTTCTGTTTGAATCGGCAGCTACTAGAAGGCACAGGCTGAAAGACACAGGGAATATCCACCAGCCTGAATTTGCTTTAAATCCTTGTCTGCGACATTCAGTCTCTCTTTCCCCTGTGTGTGTGTGTCTGGTGACATAACCTAGTAATTAGACAGTGGCACCTCTCACCACAGCCATGCAGTGGGCACATTTCAGAGGGGTATGTCTCATCTCGGTAGTGATAGGGCTAGACTGGGCCTCTCCCCAACTTGGTTCTCTACACAGGAACATCCACCTTTTCGGTTGGGGGAAAGAAGGTTGGGTGTAGCCACTGGACAGTTTTCACTTTCCTGGAGATGGTTTATCCCTATGTGGTGTGATGGAAAGAGTTGTTTTCATCCCTGCTCTGCCAAGTACTGAGGATTTGGTTTTGGGCAAGTTACCTGACTTCTCTGAGCCTTACATTTCTCATTTGCAAGTGGGAAAACTGTACCCACCTAAAAAATTTGTTACAAAGACTGAATAAAATAATATGTTTCAAGTACCAGGCACAGTGCCTGGCATATACTATGAATGCTACAAGTGCTAATTACTTCATTTAATTAGAAGTTACTGAATTCTCTGGAAAGGCTTTCTCCACTTGGTGAGGAAGATGACTCTAGACTTGAACCGTCTTCACTGCTAGTGATCCCATAGACAATAGAGTGACCCCTCTGTTGGTATCAATATCAGTCTTCAAAGACACCAATCAGCTCTGTTTTTTTCACATGTCCCCCCTCAGACCATGACAGTGACCAGAGTGATGAGATACTTTGAGCAGCCTATGTCACTTGACCACTTATACGGTGGAAAGTGTAGACAGATAAAAACTGCTGCTTATTCAAGTGTAAATGATGTAAAGTTGTGAAGAGACTGGAGAGATACAGGATGGAAGCATTGCAAGGTTAGACCCAATTTTCGATGAGAGCTTTGACCTCCTAATCTTTAAGCTTCTTCCCATTCCTTTAATTCCATCATTCTAAAACAACTGGTCATTTGTTCTAAAAATACACCAAGAAATAGTATTGTGTATTTAGTATTAAGAAGAATGAATAAAGAAACACAATAAGGAAAAGTAAATTATCTGGAATAACAGAGCCATGAGACAAGAAAACTATAGTTATGACTCATAAACCCATTGCTATTTCATGACAGTTATCACTCCCTAGTCCTTGTCTATATACATAAATATTTTACGTATTTGTATCTGACAGTTCAGGTTTTAGGAACCACTCTCACTTTTAATTCCCAAATACTAATAGCTGGAGTTCTCATCCTTTTATATTGCAGGAAGAGCAGTCTGTTTTCAGGTTCTCCTTCCCCAAGGTTTCTACGTATCTGAAAGAAAGCTTAGTGTTCCACAAATTCCATTCTGCTACATAAGTGGCCCAGACCCAGTGATGTGCTGGTTCAGCAACTGGCTTGCTGGAAAAAAATGTGTGCATGCATATGTACATAAGTTTATTATTAATTTCACTGATATGAAGGATGTAACACAATTTACAATAATAATAAAATACGCAATATTTTTATAGTAAATTCCTTATCAATTGATTGATATGGAATTGATTCCCATGGAGTGATTTCATTGATTTTTGCAGAACTGTTGTGCCCTAGACAACATATGGTTGCAACTGACAAGTGTAGTTCTGACATAAATGCTGGTTGATATTTTCGTTTATATTAAGGAATATAGCAAAAGTGAAACAATGAAAACATAGGCCGAGTTTCAATAATTTTGTTTTTGGCAATGTTTTGTGCTATTCACAATGTAACGGTTACAGACATGACACAATTTAAAGGTTAATCTGGATTTTAAAATATTTCCTGTATCACTTCAGTCTGGAAAGTCAACAAAACAATAAATCAAACACTATTTTATAGAAGTTGCCAATTTCCGTGGTGTAAATGGAACCACCATGGCTGATTTCAAGCTATCAACATGACTCCATCAAACACAGAGCTGGGGAGAGCTGTGCAGTAGCATTCCATTATATCAATGCAATATTTCCACCATACAGATACAGGGCACGTAAGCAACTTCCAGATCAGAGGTGATAGTAAAATGTAATGAAATAGGAAGTGATGAGTTCTGAGTATTTGTTAACTTTCTTTTCTTTTTCTTTTCTTTTCTTTTTTTTTTTTTTTTTGACCACACTGTGCGGCTTGCGGGATCTTAGTTCCCTGATCAGGGATTGAACCTGGGCCCTCAGCAGTGAAAGTGAGGAGTCCTAACCAGTGGACTGCCAGGGAATTCCCTAACTTTATTTTTAATAAAATTTATTTAATGGTAAATTATAATAATGAATTTTTAATAATGTCTCCTTTTAACAGTGATCTCACAAAATTCCTGAGAATTTAACAATTGGGTCTTTGGAGACATCATGAGCTGGCTTCAGTGCATTATTCCCTAACCCACGCTTCTACAGAGGTTAAGTTCCAGCCTCTTTGAAAGACCCTCTCCGCCATTGCTACCCAAAGGGGAGGAGGGGATGGGAGGCTCAGGAGGTTATTCAAAAAGGAAGCAAACTCTACCGAGATGCACCTCTACCTGAAGACAAAATCATTATTACACAGAACAGTTAAGCTCCACACACCTTCCGTGTCAGAGAATGATTTTTGCTTCACTCTCTGTAACTAAAAGTTCCACCAAAACATTCCTTTATAGACAAAGGAATCATCTGCTCCAAAGCCAAACTCTACTTGCCACTTCAGAAGGCAGACCCTGCTTATAACTTTTTAAATAGATCTCCCTTTCTTTATAATAAGGATTGGCTTAAAAAAATATGCCAGACAACTCTATGTTCTAATGTGCTCAATTTTATTGTAGAAGTTCTGTATATCTACAACATATACACACTGTAAATATTACGTTAATCGTATCGTAACTGTTATATACAACTGTATTTTACATAACGTTTCCTATTTTTCTTTCCTCACATAATATATTGTATACATTTCCCTGTTGTTTGTAATTCCCATTTTACTGGCTGCATATATTATAGAATATTTCCTGCTGATTATAGTAACAAGTTCATTTAATAAAAATTTATGGAGAACCTGCGTGCCAGGTATTGTGGTGCAAGTAAATCATGAATGATGCATAAAGCTCTCATGGTCCCCCTTCCTGCAACTCGCAGTCCAGGGGAGGAGAGAAACATTACACCAGACACACAAATACTTAGACATTGGTATAAAAGATGAGTGGAAAGCATATGCTTGGAAGGAATAGCAGAGACAAGACCATATAAGGTTTGGCAGACCATTTTCAGAAGATAAAATTTTATTTATTCTGAGTGTAATAGGAAGCCTTTGAAGGTTTTTAATAGGGGTGTGATGGAATGCAGTTTACATTTTTCAAAGCTCTCAGTGGCTCTTATTTGGAGATCATTGGAGGTGGGAGCAAGAGCACAAGTGAAAGCGTCACTTGGGAGGTTGGGAAGATGCTAGTAGTTTGGAGCAGGGTGGTTTCTGGGATGCTAGAAGGACATGGAGTTTTCTGACATGTCCTCTGGGATTAGCATTGAAGGATGTGGAAGTGATTTGATGGAGGAGTTTGAGCAGCTAGGTGGATGGAGCCATTCACAGTTCAGGGAGGAGAAGAGGGTAGGAACAGGCTTCAGGGGTTGGGGATTACTTGGCAGTGGAGGATCAAGGATTCAGGGAATTTGTTTGTATGGGGTTTTTTGTTTGTTTGTTTGTTTGTTTTGCGGTACATGGGCCTCTCACTGTTGTGGCCTCTCCCGTCGCGGAGCACAGGCTCCGGACGCGCAGGCTCAGTGGCCATGGCTCATGGGCCCAGATGCTCCGCGGCATGTGGGATCTTCCCGGACCGGGGCACGAACCCGTGTCCCCTGCATCGGCAGGTGGACTCTCAACCACTGCGCCACCAGGCTATTTTTAATTTAAACATATTCGGTACTTCAAATTTTGGTAAGATGAGGTTAATCTATCTACTTATTTTCTCTTCTGAGGACAAACATAAAAAGTAAATTTAAAGTTTCAGAGCAAATTAAAGAATACATCTTATAGGCAACAAGATACACAAGAAACAAAAAAAGTCTTGGAAACTACTAGAGAGAAGAAAGAAGAAAAAGTTTTAAAAGTTTCTGTAAATCACAAAGAACCATTGGAATTATACCATGTTATGAAATTCTGCAAGAACTAGCTGGTTATTGGCATACAGTGATTGGAAGCTTATAAGTTTCATGCATGTAATTTTTTCCTACTTATTAAAATCCGCTTTTGCTTAAACCACAAAAGAGGCTAGGGGTTAAATAGTGTAATAAAAGGGAAAGAAACTCCTTATAAGTGATTTAGCTTATATTGAGGTTATATCTTAGCTGATCCGAGTTATAAGGACTTTGAATAAATTGCAAAGACACTTTCAGTTTCTTTTCTAAAAACAAGACTCCTTCTGCAATGTGATGCCACAAAAAGAATAGACCAGATTTAGTTACTCTCTGGTTACTGGTGGTTCTAACCTGTGTACTCTGGGCTCCAGAACCTTGGTTGTGATTGTTATTTTGGTCCCACAAATTCCAAGTCTTCCCTCTTACAATATCTTAAAGTGTTCTTTATGGGAAACCTCAAAAGGACATCTAATACATATAATTAAATATATAGGTATTCAGGAAATTACACATAATATCATAGAACCATGCTCTTGGAAAAGTTGCTTAGCCTCTCTCAGACTTGGTTTCCTTATGTGAATTGTATGGCTAGTTAATACTTAATTCGTAGGGTTACTTGAGGATTAAAGGAGATCCTGTTTATAAAGTGCTTCTCACTATGCTTGGCAAAGAGAAAGCCCTTAATAACTAGCAACTATTATTATTTTATTTACTAAGGTCAATGCTGTCCTTCTGATACTGTTCTCCTATCTCAAGTTTTCCCCAATAAGGATTTGTTGAAACCTTATTTTCTGTGCTTTACTAGAGTTTGATCTTTCTGTCACTTTATTCCATAATACCTGCTTATCTTTCATTGGAAATTTCTCCTGCACAAATTGCTGCCCGGCTATCACTTATTGAGTTGCTACTATGGGTTACAGGATGTTTCAAAAGGATTCTTCTTGCCTCAGTTTGGGCTGAGGCCCCAAATCAGTAGGTGCGAGTGTTACTGAGTCCAAGCCCATACTGCTCACTGGATGATAGGACAATAAGTTGAGAGATGAATTGTTGGGGCAAGGAATAACAGCATTATTTGGAAAGCCAGCAGACTGAGAAGATGGTGGACTAGTTTCCCAAAGAATCATTCTACTCAGGTTAGAATTCAGGCTTCTTTTATACTAAAAGGGAAGGGGGTATGATTGGTTGTTGCAAACTTCTTGGTGTCAGAATCCTTTGTTCTTGCATCTGTCCTTGAGGGTCAGGTCATGATGTTCATGTTCCTGTAAGCCTCCAACAAGTCAAATGTTGTTCTCTGTTCTGCAACTTATCTCTATGTGAATGAAAAAGTGTTATACCTTTAAAGGTCAGAACCTTGAGAAAGAGCTATCCTGTATATTTCAGGCTGTAGGCAACATTCTTAGCTTGCCCCCAAAACAGCAGAATACAAAGGTCAAGGCAAAAGAAAGAGATCCAATATGGAGTCAGATTTGTACTTTCCTATTAAACAAGTGCTCTTCTACAATGGAGTGAGGTACCAGGCCACCTATGCAGGATTTGCAGAAAAGCTTTCAGAATTCAGTTTTGTAGCCCTTGAATAACTATCCATTTTTGAAAGAATCATGAAGTGACAAGTAGAGAATGTGTGTGGAAGTTTTTGGAGTGCTGAGGCATTTTCTCTCATATTACCCCCACTCTATCCACACTCACCCCAAGTTGAGTGAGAGGTGCATTGAGGAAACTGTTTGACAGATTGACCTACGTCTTCTGTAGGACCTAGGTCAAGCCTAGAACAGCCTAAAGTTACAAGGTTATTGTTGGTTAGATGTGTCCGTAGCATAGCTGGCAGTGTTAGGGAAGCCTGAACAAAGGATGGGTGAACTTGAGCAAAGGACTGGTGAGGGTTGCCTGATGAGCAGATGGGGGACAATACAAGACAAAAATCTGCCCAAAGCTGTTTTACAATGACTTTCTCCAATAAGGAGAAGTGATGGGTCCCCAAAAGGGAGAGTCTGTGAAGATTAGGCCACTCAAATGGGGTGATTTTAAGGGATCAGCAGTTATGGGAACTCAGGCAGAGATCCCAGTAATGACACTGTCTACAAAGAACTAAAAAAAATAAAAAAAAAAAGAGTCTAAACTTCTGCCAAGCCCAAAGAGACTTAGTTTTAAACTTCCACATTATCTAAAGGAAACTAAGGGTAGGTTATTAACGTCAGGTAAGCAGTAACTTTCCTGCTCCCTTACCTCTTTTCTCTTCCTTGGCTTCTCCCCTAGAAGAGTATGTGAAGCCTAGGGCTGGTAGAAAAGAGGTGGGAAAGGAAGCAGTAGCTCACCCCATCATTGGAGGAAGTCACTGAGAAGATGTGACTGCTGGTTGACCTGCAAGCTGGACCTGGGCAATCAGAGGCTCCTCACCTCTCCCTCCCCATCCTTGGAAAGTGGGTTCTGCTCACCATTCCCATAGTGGGAGTCATTTTCAAGGATGCAGCCTTGAGAGAGCAATGTGTTGCTGAGAACTTCTGGACGGTATATGTGACTGATTGTCCACATTAAGGACTCTATGTAAACTTTTAAGAATCTGGTAGGTGGGTGCCAAAGATCTACACATCTGCGGCTGCCCAAGAAAAGCCATGTATGTAAGTTCCCTTGTTTATTACCTAGCACCTACCAATCTGGAGTACAGTAAGTTCCCTGCATATGAACCTTCAAGTTGCGAACTTTCAGAGATGCAAACATGCGTTGGCATGTCCAACCATGTAAGTTAGTGCACGTGTCTGGAGTACATTGTCACGTGTGTGCATCCTCTACAAGTGGTTGTGCTTTTGTGTACTTTACTGTAAGTACTGTATAGAGTACAGTAGTACAGTATCTTTATTTCAGGCCCAGGATGTTGGAAACAAGAGTAAAAGCAGTGGTGATATAGCTGGTACTGTTAAGAAGTACCAGGAATTGGAGGCCCAGAGAAAGGAAGGAGAGAGACAAGAGGAAGAAGAAGTAACTGAAGACCTGAAGAGATTCACGACGCAGGAAATGGCAAGGGGATTTTCTTTATTTGAGGAGGCACTGTTAGTTTTTTAGGCACAGGGCCCGAACGTAGAATGGTACACGAAGGTTGCAGCAGCCGTTCAGAATGCAATACAGGGCTACCGTGTCGTCTATGAAGAGAAAAAAGAGCTACTACCCAGACATCACTGGATAATTATTTTCAAGAGGGGAGATAGAATTGAATCGAGCAAGGAACCAGAACCTGTGCCATCACCATCAGGCATGATTGAAATTGCAGCCTGGCCTCTGTCTCCTGTTGCTGACGATCCTTCAGCTCTACCATCTCCCACCTCCTCTCCCTCCTCCAGTCAGTAATTCTCCTTGTCTGTTCACCTGATGCCAGCCCCTGTGTGCCAGCTGTTGTACTGCACTACTGTACTTTTCAAGGAACTCTACTGTAAGATTAAAAATGGTTTCTTTATTTTTTTGTTTGTTTTCTATGTATTATTTGTGTGAAAAGTATTATAAACTTATTAAAGTGCAGTACTATATAACCGATTGTGTTAGTCGGGTACCTAGGCTAACTTTGTTAGACTCAAGAACTGGACTCAGAACGGAACTCGTTCCTATGTAGGGACTTACTGTAGTGTGTGCCTCTGTTTTCAGTCTCTTTTTGCTCTCTGTGTATGGGGGCCAGCTTCAGGTTTCACCCAGGAAGCTCCTGAGGTTTTGAAACAACACCCATCCTTCTGATAGAGGAGAGGAGGAGATTTAATTTTGGATACCTTTATCATGCTGAAGTGAACATATACATTCCTGAAACAAGACTATTGTTTGGACTGCTAGTAACCCATGTATGTATGTCTTACTCATGTGTACACATCATCCAAGCGGGGGTAGCCAAGGTATGGAGACTACCTGAGATTTCACTTAATGGCAGATGAAGAACACATCCCACAGAACGAGACCGAATGCACAGGTGGAGGGCAGGGGCAACTTCCTTGCCTCTGTGAGTCCCAATTAGTCAATCTGCTAGTTACATTTGTGCCTGGCTTTGTACCAAGTGTTTGAGTAATATAGGCTACCGTTTTTGAGCACTAACCACATGGTAGATGCACTGTGTTCTGTCTGCCTCCAGCACACGTTTCCCGACCCAATCTACTTGCCGTATTTATTATCATACATCTGCCCTCTCATCAAAATAAAAGGCCCTTATTTTCTACCCCAAAGGTCCCTGAAACTCCCTAATCTAGCACTTACTAGAGATTTTTTTTTCTTTTTTGTTTAAACAATTCTTTGTTTAATTGTTCATCTTCTCCAATAAACTGTAAAAAGTGTGAGGACAGGTCTTCCTGGGCTGGTGACTGATATTCAGTAAGGTATTTTCAGAATTTTCTCAGTTAGTTATCATAACAATTTAAGATGTTATTGTGCAGGTGAGAAATGTGAAGTTCAGTGGTCATAATGTGCCTAAATTCAATCACTTCTGGTGGGTGATGGAATCAGAATGCACACCTTGGATTGGGGTTGGTCTCTTTCCTGCCAAAGAATGTGAGAATTTATATGGTCCACTCTCCTCTGACAAAAATGACTTGGTTGCTGTCTAAACATTTCTTGGCATTGCAAAACTGAAGATTTTAAGAACAACACAAGTAACCGTAAAGGATTCTACCCATTGAATGTAGGTAATGCATCATGTTACCTTTAATCATAACACAGAATCCCATTTTTAAAAATGCCAGAGTATTAAAAATTAAATGTAAATTCAATAATTTGTTGGTCATTACTGTCTGTTTAACTCTTTTTTTATTAAAGAGCTAAATGTTTTGTACATTTTAAGTCAAAATAGAATATACATTCATTCCTCATCCTAATTCAAAAGTTTAACAAAATTCCTTGGGATTTTTTTTCTGTATCAGTGTGCATATCAAAGCAAAACTGCACAGTAAAAGAAAAGTAAATGTTTCTGAAAGCCTTTCTCTTCCAAGTTCTCATGATTTAAACATTGTACAGCACTGACACTTAAAGTGCACATTTTTTAGACTGAATTCAATTTAGAACTCATTTTCTTATGCCATTCATGCTCAGGCCACTGTGCCAGGTACTGCAAGAGACAAAAAAGTAAATAATCTGTGGATTCTCTGCCCTCAAGAAGTTTATGATTTGGTGAAGACAACAAAAAGTGAAGTGTTGCAGAAAGATAAAATGAAGAGTTCAGGAAGCAAGCGGAAAAAAAAAGGAGAGGAAGAAGTTGTAAAAAAGACAATAGAACAAAACTTCTTAGAGTTAAGTCAGGACAAGACTTTTGATTAAAAGCCCATTCAGTACAGAAGAAGAGAAAAGAAAAGCATCATACTTGATTTGCTGACTACCTTTTCTTTGTCTCGCTACATTCACTCTCCACCATTTATCACTTTCTAACATGATGGATGATACCATCTGGTCCCCAGCCCTCGGGCTTTTGGGTGGGTTTTGCCACTGGGAGTCCTAGTTAGAGATGGGAGGGAGGAAGAAGGGTAGGCTCAGGGTGTTTGTCTGTGGGTCCCTCTATGTGGAGTCTCTTCAAACACAAGTCACTGCTGCTGTCAGGTCAGTTTTCTGTATGTGACTCCCTGGCCATCCCATCTTTCCTTGTCCCTTTGAGCTTAGGAGTGGTAACAGCTCTGTGATGACTGATCCTGAGTCATGGCAGCATCCCTTGAGACTCTTCCATATCTCCCATACCCAATACCTTTGTAAATATCCTCCAGATTAAATCCTCCTCAACTCTTTTTATTAACTTGAGTGGGCCACTGTTGGAAGAGGTCGTTGAGAGGACGTGACTGCAGGTAGACCGGAGAGCTGGACCCAGGCAATCGAAGGTTCCTCATCCTCACACCTCCCCCGTCCTTGGAATGTATGTTCTGCCCACCATCCGCATCACTGGAGTCATTTCAAGGACAAGGATGCAGCCTTGAGAGAGCAATGTGTTGTTGAGACCATCTGGACAGTATACATGGCTGAACCCAGTTAAGGACTCTAAATAAACTTTTAAGATTCTGGGGGGTGGATGGGGAAATCTACACATCTTATGGCCGCCAAGACAAGCCTTGTATGTAAGTTCCCTTATCAAACCTGCCACTTACCAGTCTGGAGTGGTCTGCCTCTTTCTTTGGTCTCTCCTTTCTCTCTGTGTACAGAGGCCAGTTTCAGATTTCACCTGGGGAACTCCTCTGGTTACACGTAACAGCCATCTGTTCTTATGGGGATCCTGACTGACAAACTGAGATCAATCATCATGAAATTTCAAAATATCAAGGAAAAAGAGAAGGACTTTAAAGCTTCTGGAAAGGAAAAAAAACCTACAGTAGGTATCTACAAAGGAATGAAAGACAAATTGGCAAGAATTCTCTTCAACAACACTTGCTGAGAGATGACAACAGAAAGATGTCTAAATATTAGTCTAAGGGAAAACTATTTTAAATCTGGAATTCCATTCCCAGTCAAGTTACTTTGAGGGCAAAATAAAAACATTTCGTACATTCAAAGATTATACCCTTCCTATCACATCTCTATGCACCCTTTCTAAGAATGAGACTCAAGGGAAATTTTGGTGAAAACCAAGAAAGAAGATAAAAAATTCAAGATACCGTGGGACTAAACTAAGAGTATGATTAAAATTTATCCTGTAATGATAATTTGTGTAGAGGTCTAAAAGAAAACTGTTGTAAATTGCAAAAGATAGTCAGAAGATTCCATGAGGAAAGTCCTCATGAAAAAGAAAAATGGGGTGGATTATAAGCAATAGAGAGAATAATCAGAGGGCTGAAAACTGGCAATATTAGTGAAGTTAGTGAATTATTTTGTCAGGAAGAAAATGAAAGACAATTAGAAACTTATGGGAAAATTAAATAGAAAGTTGTATCAGAAGTCATGGTCCAAATATGAAGGAAATAAGAGGCATTACATGAATTAACAACATATGAGATAAAACATTAGTGAATCAGTTTGGTCTGGATAGTAGAAACATTCTCCTCAGAAGGGAAGTGAGGTGGTATCAAAGGTAGGACACTAATAGTTTCACTGTACATAACTGAGAGTCAAGGTGTACTTTCGAAAGTTGATAAAAAAGATTAACAGAAATCAAAAAATTGGGAGGGGGATAAGAATATTGAGAACAAGGTAAATAAGTTAAAATTTAGCCTTTCATGGCAGGAACCAAGATACAATATCTTAAGTTTATAGCTCAAAAAACAAAATAGCTAATATCTAGAAGGGCTAGTATACAAATATTAAAAAGCTGTTACCTTTAGGCATTGGGATGGTTGCAGGAGGGTGGTGCCTAGCAAGATAAGGAGGGGCAAAGACTGTTGCTTTTCATGAAGACTTCTTTTGTGTGATTTTTTTTTGTATGGTTTTAAAATCATTATCATATGCTCATATTGTACGGTTATATTACCTTGACACAAAATGAAATAAAAACCTTTGAAAGGTGCTCACAAAGAAATACAATAAGACACATGATGTTATAAAGTGAAAGACAAATGGTAAAATATATTTGAGGACTACAAAAGGGAGAGGTCATTCTGGGCTAAGAGAACTAGAGAAACCTTCATAAAAGAGGTAGTTTTAAATCAAGGTATATTTTTGAGAAGAAAAATTTAGGATCAAGCCATTTTAATTGTGTGTGTGTGTGTGTGTGTGTGTGTGTACATAGTGAGTTGTGCATGTATGAATCACACTAACAAAAACTATTGCCTTGAGAAAGAAATCAACAATGTGCTTTCCTTTGGTCAGAGATAGCTGTAAAAACAAAATGAAATTAAATTCTAGTGAAATAATTATAAATAATCATTTTTGCACCTCTAACACCTAGCACGTTGAGTGACATAGAGTGAACACTTGGTAAATACAGGTGAGACTATTAGCTAATAAGTGAGTGAATGAATCACAAGTGATTAAGGAATTACTTTAGGAAAGCGTGCACATCTGCAGCAGGAAAGTCATGGCTTAATATATAAAATACATCAACATACAATATGACCAGTGTGTCGTAGAGTGGAAAAAGCCCCCACGATGAGTGCCAAAGCTATAGGAAAAGGCCATTATCAGGTTCGTGTTCTATAAATCATCGAGTGTACATGAGGCTCAGTAAAAACAGAGGTATGCGATGAACTGCTTGTCTCTGGTCTTCGTACTCACATCATTTCAGATACTAATTGCAGAGAGGTTTAAGGTTAGGCAACAAGCAACCATGCTGAGGAAGTCCAGATTTAGTATCCAAGATACAAAAATAAAGCAAAACAAGAACAGAACTGAATTGTAGGCATAGACAGTCAATTAGAATTTGGCTGTCTTCTCATGGCTACCTGAGGGTTTCCCGGACATAAGTAAGTAAAATAAGTCAGGAAGTATTGCTCTCTGCATTTCTCCCTTTTCAACTATAGGTTTTGCAGATTGGAGGAAAGAACGCTTAACTTGATAACTTTAACCAGGTCTTTCCCAGGCTGGAAACACAAGTACATTTTCACTAGCATATTTCCAGACTATATAGTTCTTGGCCCAGAGCAGGTGCATTACTGATAACTTTTTAAGAGGAAAGAAACCCACAAATGTTGAAATTCTGACTTATTAATTCACTTCAAAATTGATCTCAGTCTTTTCAGTGTTCTCTGAACATCTTCAATGATGGTGAATTCACACTGGCTGGAAAAAAGGAGATTCTATTTGTAGATAGTGATACATGGGTCATATCCCTCTTACATCCTGGCCCCAGATCCAAATTACTGCCCCAGAGTGACCTCAGTAGTACAAAATAACAGGGCACTACTTCCTGCCTTTTTTTTTTGAACTCTGTGTATCTACTGAGTTAATTGACTTTTTGGTCAGTCATGCCAAAGGGTTTTTATTCATATTGAATTTATAATTATTTCTCATACTTTTACATGTATGCATATTAAATCATCTTTCTCATTTTGTATTTATGAATTTTGAAAACCAAATAAAATAGTTTATGGTTATCTATGTTATATTTCTGGAGGGGGATATTTTCCATTTAAAAAACACTGGTATATCTTGCATACAGTAAAATTTGCTTTTTTTTTTCTTAACATCTTTATTGGAGTATAATTGCTTTAAAATGGTGTGTTAGTTTCTACTTGACAACAAAATGAATCAGTTATACATAAACATATGTTCCCATATCTCTTCCCTCTTGTGTCTCCCTCCCTCCCACCCTCCCTATCCCACCCCTCCAGGCGGTCATAAAGCACCAAGCTGATCTCCCTGTGCTATGGGCTGCTTCCCACTAGCTACCTACCCTACATTTGGTACTGTATATATGTCCATGCCTCTCTCTCGCTTTGTCACAGCTTACCCTTCCCCCTCCCCATATCCTCAAGTCCATTCTCTAGTAGGTCTGTGTCTTTATTCCTGTCGTATCCCTAGGTTCTTCAGGACATTTTTTTTTCTTAAATTCCATATATATGTGTTAGCATACGGTATTTGTCTCTCTCTTTCTGACTTACTTCACTCTGTATGACAGACTCTAGGTCTATCCACCTCATTACAAATAGCTCAGTTTCGTTTCTTTTTATGGCTGAGTAATATTCCATTGTATATATGTGCCACAGTTTCTTTATCCGTTCATCCAACGATGGACACTTAGGTTGTTTCCATCTCCGGGCTATTGTAAATAGAGCTGCAATGAACATTTTGGTACATGACTCTTTTTGAATTATGGTTTTCTCAGGGTATATGCCCAGTAGTGGAAATGCTTTCAGTTTTTCACCATTGAGGACGATGTTGGCTGTGGGTTTGTCATATATGGCCTTTATTATATTGAAGAAAGTTCCCTCTATGCCTATTTTCTGCAGGGTTTTTATCACAAATAGGTGTTGAATTTTGTCCAAAGCTTTCTTTGCATCTACTGAGATGATCATATGGTTTTTCTCCTTCAATTTGTTAATATGGTGTATCATGTTGATTGATTTGCATATTGAAGAATCCTTGCATTCCTGGGATAAACCCCACTTGATCATGGTGTATGATCCTTTTAATGTGCTGTTGGATTCTGTTTTGTTGAGGATTTTTGCATCTATGTTCATCAGTGATATTGGCCTGTAGTTTTCTTTCTTTGTGACATCCTTGTCTGGTTTTGGTATTAGGGTGATGGTGGCCTTGTAGAATGAGTTTGGGAGTGTTCCTCCCTCTGCTATATTTTGGAAGAGTTTGAGAAGCATAGGTGTTAGCTCTTCTCTAAATGTTTGATAGAATTCACCTGTGAAGCCATCTGGTCCTGGGCTTTTGTTTGTTGGAAGATTTTTAATCACAGTTTCGATTTCAGTGCTTGTGATTGGTCTGTTCATATTTTCTATTTCTTCCTGATTCAGTCTTGGCAGGTTGTGCATTTCTAAGAATTTGTCCATTGCTTCCAGGTTGTCCATTTTATTGGCATAGAGTTGCTTGTAGTAATCTCTCATGATCCTTTGTATTTCTGCAGTGTCCGTTGTTACTTCTCCTTTTTCATTTCTAATTCTACTGATTTGAGTCTTCTCCCTTTTTCTCTTGATGAGTCTGGCTAATGGTTTATCAATTTTGTTTATCTTCTCAAAGAACCAGCTTTTAGTTTCATTGATCTTTGCTATCATTTCCTTCATTTCTTTTTCATTTATTTCTGATCTGATTTTTATGATTTCTTTCCTTCTGCTAACTTTGAGGTTTTTTTGTTCTTATTTCTCTAATTGTTTTAGGTGCAAGGTTAGGTTGTTTATTCGAGATGTTTCCTGTTTCTTAAGGTAGGATTTTATTGCTATAAACTTCCCTCTTAGAACTGCTTTTGCTGCATCCCATAGATTTTGGGTCGTCGTGTCTCCATTGTCATTTGTTTCTAGGTATTTTTTGATTTCCTCTTTGATTTCTTCAGTGATCATTTCGTTATTAAGTAGTGTATTGTTTAGCCTCCATGTATTTGTATTTTTTACAGATCTTTTCCTGTGATTGATATCTAGTCTCATAGCATTGTGGTCAGAAACGATACTTGATACAATTTCAATTTTCTTAAATTTACCAAGGCTTGATTTGTGACCTAAGATATGATCTATCCTGGAGAATATTCCATGAGCACTTGAGAAAAATGTGTATTCTGTTGTTTTTGGATGGAATGTCCTATAAATATCAATTAAGTCCATCTTGTTTAATGTATCATTTAAAGCTTGTGTTTCCTTATTTATTTTCATTTTGGATGATGTGTCCATTGGTGAAAGTGGGGTGTTAAAGTCCCCTACTATGAATGTGTCACTGTCGATTTTCCCTTTTATGGCTGTTAGCAATTGCCTTATGTATTGAGGTGCTCCTATGTTGGGTGCATAAATATTTACAATTGTTGTATCTTCTTCTTGGATCGATCCCTTGATCATTATGTAGTGTCCTTCTTTGTCTCTTCTAATAGTCTTTATTTTAAAGTGTCTTTTGTCTGATATGAGAATTGCTACTCCAGCTTTCTTTTGGTTTCCATTTGCATGAAATATCTTTTTCCATCCCCTTACTTTCAGTCTGTATGTGTCTCTAGGTCTGAAGTGGGTCTCTTGTAGACAGCAAATATATGGGTCTTGTTTTTGTATCCATTCAGCCAATCTGTGACTTTTGGTGGGAGCATTTAGTGCATTTACATTTAAGGTAATTATTGATATGTATGTTCCTATTCCCATTTTCTTAATTGTTTGTGTTCGTTATTGTAGGTCTTTTCCTTCTCTTGTGTTTCTTGCCTAGAGAAGTTCCTTTAGCAGTTGTTGTAAAGCTGTTTTGGTGGTGCTGAACTCTCTCAGCTTTTGCTTGTCTATAAAGGTTTTAATTTCTCCATCAAATCTGAATGAGATCCTTGCTGGGTAGAGTACTCTTGGTTGCAGGTTTTTCTCCTTCATCACTTTAAATATGTCCTGCCAGTCCCTTCTGGCTTGCAGAGTTTCTGCTGAAAGATCAGCTGTTAACCTTATGGGGATTCCCTTGTGTGTTATTTTTGCCTTGCTGCTTTTAATATGTTTTCTTTGTATTTAATTTTTTTTTTTTTTTTTTTTTTTTTTTGCTGTACACGGGCCTCTCACTGTTGCGGCCTACTCCCGTTGCAGAGCACAGGCTCCGGACGCGCAGGTTCAGTAGCCATGGCTCACGGGCCCAGCCTCTCTGCGACATGTGGGATCTTCCCAGACCGGGGCACGAACCCGTGTCCCCTAGCATCGACAGGTGGATTCTCAACCACTGCGCCACCAGGGAAGCCCTGTATTTAATTTTTGACAGTTTGATTAATATGTGTCTTGGTGTGTTTATCCTTGTATTTATCCTGTATGGGACTCTCTGTGCTTCCTGGACTTGATTAACTATTTCCTTTCCCATATTAGGGAAGTTTTCAACTATAATCTCTTCAAATATTTTCTCAGTCCCTTTCTTTTTCTCTTCTTCTTCTGGAACCCCTATAATTCGAATGTTGGTGCATTTAATGTTGTCCCAGAGGTCTCTGAGACTGTCCTCAGTTCTTTTCATTCTTTTTTCTTTATTCTGCTCTGCAGTAGTTATTTCCACTATTTTATCCTCCAGGTCACTTTTCCATTCTTCTGCCTCCGTTATTCTGCTATTGATCCCATCTAGAGTATTTTTCATTTCATTTATTGTGTTGTTCATCATTGTTTGTTACATCTTTAGTTCTTCTAGGTCCTTGTTAAATTTTTCTTGCATTTTGTCTATTCTATTTCCAAGATTTTGGATCATCTTTACTATCATTATTCTGAATTCTTTTTCAGGTAGACTGCCTATTTCCTCTTCATTTGTTACGTCTGGTGGGTTTTTATCTTGCTCCTTCATCTGCTCTGTGTTTTTCTGTCTTCTCATTTTGCTTATCTTACTGTGTTTGGGGTCTCCTTTTTGCAGCCTGCAGTTTCGTAGTTCCCGTTGTTTTTGGTGTCTGTCTCCAGTGGCTTACGTTGGTTCAGTGGGTTGTGTAGGCTTCCTGGTGGAGGGGACTAGTGCCTGTGTTCTGGTGGATGAGGCTGGATCTTGTCTTTCTGGTGGGCAGGTCCACATCTGGTGGTGTGTTTTGGGGTGTCTGTGGACTTATTATGATTTTAGGCAGCCTCTCTGCTAATGGGTGGGGTTGTGTTCCTTTCTTGCTAGTTGTTTGGCATAGGATGTTCAGCACTATAGCTTGCTGGTCGTTGAGTGAAGCTGGGTCCTGGTGTTGAGATGCAGATCTCTGGGAGATTTTCACCGTTTGATATGATGTGGAGCTGGGAGGTCTCTTGTGGACCAGTGTCCTGAAGTTGGCTCTCCCACCTCAGAGGCACAGCACTGACTCCTGGCTGCAGCATCAAGAGCCTTTCATCCACACGGCTCAGAATAAAAGGGAGAAAAAGTAGAAAGAAAGAATTAGTAGAAGTAGAAAGAAAGAAAGAAAGAAAGGAGGGAGGGAGGCAGGGAGGAAGGAAGGAAGGAAGGAGGGAAGGAAGGAAAAAAGAAAGAAAGAAGATAAAGTAAAATAAAATAAGATAAAATATAATAAAGTTATTAAAATAAGAAATAATTATTAAGTGAAAAAAACAAAACAAACAAAAAAAAGGATAGATAGAACCCTAGGACAAATGATGGAAGCAAAGCTATACAGACAAAATCTCACACAGAAGCATACACATACACACTCACAAAAAGAGGAAAAGGGGAAAAAAATCATATATCTTGCTCTCAAAGTCCACCTCCTCAATTTGGGATGATTCGTTGTCTATTCATGTATTCCACAGAGGCAGGGTACATCAAGTTGATTGTGGAGTTTAATCCCTGCTCCTGAGGCTGCTGGGAGACATCTCCCTTTCTCTTCTTTGTTCTCACAGCTCCCAGGGCCTCAGCTTTGGATATGGCCCCGCCTCTGCCTGTAGGTCGCTGGAGGGCGTTTGTTCTTCGCTCAGACAGGACGGGGTTAAAGGAGCCGCTGATTCGTGGGCTCTGGCTCACTCAGGCTGGGGGGAAGGAGGGGCATGGAGTGCGGGGCGAGCCTGGGGCGGCAGAGGCCGGCGTGACGTTGCACCAGCCTGAGACGCGCCGTGCGTTGTCCCGGGTGAGTTGTCCCTGGATCCCGGGACCCTGGCAGTGACGGGCTGCACAGGCTCCCCGGAAGTGGGGTGTGGAGAGTGACCTGTGCTCGCACACAGGCTTCATGGTGGCGGCAGCAGCGGCCTTAGCGTCTCATGCCCGTCTCTGGGGTCTGCGCTTTCAGCCGTGGCTCCCGTCGTCTCTGGAGCTCCTTTAAGCAGCGCTCTTAATCCTGTCTCCTCGCACACCAGGAAACAAAGAGGGAAGGAAAAGTCTCTTGCCTCTTCGGCAGGTCCCGACTTTTCCCCGGACTCCCTCCCGGCTAGCCGTGGCGCACTAACCCCCTGCAGGCTGTGTTCACGCCGCCAACCCCAGTCCTCTCCCGGCGCTCCGACCGAAACCGAAACCCAACCCGAGCCTCAGCTCGCAGCCCCGCCCGCCCCGGTAAGTGAGCAGACAAGCCTCTCGGCCTGGTGAGTGCCGGTCGGCCCTGATCCTCTGTGTGGGAATCTCTCCGCTTTGCCCTCCGCACCCGTGTTGCTGTGTTCTCCTCCGCGGCGCCGAAGCTTTCCCCCTCCGCCACCCGCAGTCTCCGCCCGCGAAGGGGCTTCCTAGTGTGTGGAAAACTTTCCTCCGTCACAGCTCCCTCCCACAGGTGCAGGTCCCGTCCCTATCCTTTTGCCTCTGTTTATTTTTCTTTTGCCCTAACCAGGTACGTGGGGGGTTTCTTGCCTTTTGGGAGGTCTGAGGTCTTCTGCCAGTGTTCAGGACGTGTTCTGTAGGAGTTGTTCCACGTGTAGATGTATTTCTGGTGTATCTGTGGGGAGGAAGGTGATCTCCACGTCTTACTCTTCCGCCATCTTTCCGGAAGCCTCCTTAGGTAACTCTTGATAGTTCCAATTTCTCAAAAATTTGGACACTTTGACTGCCTCTATAACATCTCTTTCACGCTGCCTGTCTCAAAGCTCCCGCCCCTGCTCTTCCTGCTTTCTTTACTGTACAGTTCTTTGAGTTTTGGAAAATTTATACAGCCATGTAACCGCTATCACAATTCAGATAAAGAACAGTTTTATTGCTCCAAAATAGTCCCCAGTGCAGTTTTGTAGTCAACCATTCTCCCACTCTCATGTCTGGCCATCAGTGATCTGTTTTCTGTTCCTATAATTTTGCCTTTGCAAGAATGTCATTTCAATGGAATCATGCAGTATGTAGTCTTTTGACTATGGCTTCTTTCATTCAGTAGAATTCATTGGAGATGCAGTTATATTGTTGTGTGTCTCAAATGCGTTTGTTTCTTTTTACTGTTGAGTAGTATTCCATCTTACAGATATACTGGGGGTTTATCTATTCCCCAGCTGAGAGACACGTGAATTGTTTCTGGTTTGGGGCAATTAACAGATAAAGCAGCTCTAAACATCTGTGTGCATCTTTTTGTTTAAACATAGGTTTTCATTCACTTGGGTTAATATTTGGTAATGGAATTTCTAAGTTGTATGGTAAGTGTATGTTGAACTTTATAAGGAACTGTCAAAATATTTCCCAAAAGTGACTGTATTTTTTGCATTTCTCTGAGAACTGTTTGAGAGTCCCACTTACTCTACATCCTCATCAGTACTTGATGTTGTCAGATTTTTTAGATTAGATTTGATTCTAATAGTTATATAGTTATATTTTATTGTGGTTTTAATTTGCACTTCTCTAGTGACTATTGATGTTGAGCATCTTTTCATGTACTTGGTTGCAATATGAAGTGTCTACTCGGAGCATCTTTTCATGTACTTGGTTGCAATATGAAGTGTCTACTCAAATATCTCCCCATTTTCAATTTGGTTGTCTGTTTTATTATTGAATTTTGAGAGTTCTTTATATAATCTGGTTACAAATTCTTTATTAGAAATATGATTTGCAAATCTTTTCTCCCTCTCTATGGCTTGTCTCTCTTCATTCTGACATTGTATTTCAAAGAGTAGATGTTCTTAATTTTGATGAAGTCCAATTTATCAAATATTTTCTTTATGGATTTTGCTTTGGGTGTTTTATCTAAAAAATCATTGTTTACCTCAAGAACACAACAATTTTTTTTTACATTTTCTTTTAGAAGTTTTATAGTTTTAGGTTTTACATTTAGGTCTCTGATCCATTTTGAGTTAATTTTTGTATAGACTGAGAGGTATGGATTGAGGTTCATTAAAAAAACAAAATTTCCCCATTGTTATCTGATTGTCTCTGCACCATTTGTTGAACTGACTTTCCTTTCTCTGTTGAATTGTCTTTGCACCTTCATAAAAAACTAATTGATACTATATGTGTGCATCTATTTCTGGACTCTCCATTCTGTTCCATTTATTTATATGTATTTCTTCTCACCAACATCGGACTGTCTTGATTTCTCTAGTTTTATAGTAGGTTTGGATATTGGGTAATGTGAGACTTCCAACTTTACACTTTTTTTCCAAAAAGTTTTAGACTACTCTAGTTTCTTTGCCTGTCTACATAAATTTTAGAATGTTTGTTGATTTCTTTAAAAAAATCTTCTTGGGATTCTGATTAGGATTCCATTAATTCTGTAGACCAGTTTGGAGAGAACTAATATAACAGTTTTGAATATTCCATTCTTTGAACTGGTATATCACTCCATTTATTTAGATCCTCTTTGATTTCATTCATCAATATTTTATAGTTTTTAGCATACAGATCTTACACTTACTTTGTAATATTTGTACACATATATTTCATTTTCTGGTCCTATTGAAAATGGTACTTCAAAAAATTTAAACTTCTGATTATTCACTACTAGTATATAGAAATATTATTAAATTTTTATATTGACATTGTATTCTTCAACTTTGATACTCACTAATTAGTTTTAATAGCTTTTTAAAAGATCTGAAATTTTCTATATCATGCCTATACAATCATGTCATTTGCAAGTAGAGACGGTTGTATGTCTTTCCAATGTGTATACCTTATTTTTTCTTGCATCTCTACTACATATATTTTTATTTAGCCCATTGTTCTAGCCTGTGAAGAACTTTGGAATCATGAAAGTGTCATCTATTTTTTTCACCGCTGATCAGAAAGTTCACCAATTCCTCATCCTAGTTTTTATTTAAAAGTACTGAACCGGATAATTTTTGTAAACAAAACAAAACAAACCCACTTTATATTAGGAGAAATTTAAAGCATCTATAGATGTGGAAAAATAGTATAATGAACACCTCACTCCCATCACAAAACTTCAAAAGTTATCAACACATGGCCAGCCATGCTCCTTCAGTACCTCTACTGATTCCCTCTTTGTGTCCTTACCTTCCGGTTATTTTAAACAACATATTATTTTCAGATAGAGATTTGATAGTGAACTCCTCCACTATGCTATAAGCTATACAGAGTAGGGAATGATGTCTTATTTATAATTTTATGTCCACTGTAAAGCTCAGCACATGGAATATATGTTCAAGATATTTTTGTTGAATGAAACGTTTATGGAATCTCTCACTTCAGTATAGTTCTAGATGCCCTTTCTCCCTTTGCTTTTTGAAAATCTGTCTAGTTTACTTTGAGGTCCTTTTCTATATTTAGTTATTTATATAATCTTCTTTTCAAAGTATTTTATTTGACACTTATGACAAAATATAAGTAATGCATATGTATCAAAGCATAGTAATGCATGTGTACTTAACACCCAACTCAAGTACCAGAATTTCACAGAGTCACTGGACCGCTATGCTCCCCATCTTTTCTAGAGATAATCTCTATTGTGAATTTTATCATTCATATTTTAAATAGTTACATACATATGTAGATGTACATCTTTAACAAGCATATTTTTTAGTTTTGCTCAGTTTTGAGGCTTGTAATAATGCTATCATGTAGTTAAGTGTCTGCAAATTATAATTTTTAAAATAACAGCATTCAGACAATTTATATAATTATTGGTATGGTTTGATTTAAATATACCATCTTGCTCTCTATTTGATCTGTTTTTGTTCCTTTTTTGGCTTTTCTTGACTTCTTTTGGATTAATATAATATATTTAAGATTCTCTTTCATCTCCATTTGTTTTCTTCTAGTTAAATTTCCTTTACAATTTTTAGGTGATTGCTCTAAGGTTTACAATATATGTCTTTAACTTATTATAGTCTATCTTCACATTATATTACATTACTTCATACAGGTTGTGTGAACCTTGCAACAGAATTCTTCCATTTCTTCCCTCCCATCCTTTGTACTATTGTTGTCATTTTACAGACCTTTATTATAAACCTTGTAATACATTGTTACTACTTATGCTTTAGACAACATATTTTCTTTTAATATTATTAAAAATAAGAAAAAAATCCTCTACCCACCCCCCTTTCCCCTTCAGTAACCATAAGTTTGTTTTCTTTGTCTGTGAGTCTCTTTCTGTTTTGGAAGTAAGTTTATTTGTGTCTTTTTTTCTTTTTCTTTTTCAATTTTGGATTCCACATGTAAGCGATATCATACGATATTTGTCTCTCTCTGTCTGGCTTACTTAACTTAGTATGAAAATCTCTAGGTCCATCCATGTTGCTGCAAAATCCATGTTCCATTCTTTTTTATGGCTGAGTAATATTCCATTGAGAGTGTGTGTGTGTGTGTGTGTGTGTGTGTGTGTATATACCACATATACACACTATTTTGTATAAAATAGATAATCAACAAAGACCTACTGTATAGCACAGGAACTAAACTCAATATTATGTAATAACCTATAAGGGAAAAGATTCTGAAAAATCTTTATATATAGATATAGATATAGATATAGCTGAGTCACTGTGCTGTACACCTTACAAGCTATTGTAAATCAACAATACTTCAATAAGAATTTAAAAAATAAAATAAAATAAAATAAAATAAATGGAACAAGATAACCAAGAAAAAAATAAGAAGAAAATCATCTCAATTTTAGCCATCCCCTATGCACCTGGGCCTTGGGGATAGGGCATTCTCAGTGTTTCTGTCAGTTCCACCTGTGTCAACCAAACTCTGCCTTGTATCTGTGGCAGGTATTGGGAAGAAGAGTTTCCTGACCCTCCCCTAGGGTAGCAGATTTCTGCTTTGTGTTGGTTCAGAACACTGGGACATAAAGATTTTCCTTTGTCTCTCCTGGGGAAGACATCTTTGTTCCTATCATTCCCTAAGAAGATTTCTGGTGGCAGGAAGGGGAGTGTCATATTCTTCCTCCAGAGGCTGATGGGTTTTGCTATTATCTCTTCCTCAGTGACCCTGGACGCATAGAGGATTTTCTCTTCTTCCCAAAGTGGCTTTTGTTTTTGATGAGAGATGGGTCCAGGGAAGTGGATGATGTTTTTGTGTCTGAATCTAAGCAGAAGGTATTCTCCATCTGCATACACCGCTGAAGGGACATCTAGCTGGTCTTCTGTCCTGCCCCTAATCTTTCTTGAGAGCATTATTGGAGCCCCATGGAGAAGAGCTGGTGTGTGAATAAGAACTATCCTGGGTCTGGGGCTCCTAGTTTTTCTAAACTTACATGCTAGCCCACATTTGGCCTTTAGGAATTTGTTACAAGTTTAGCTGATGTCTCATCTTCTTCTCGAGTGGCCTCCTATTTCTCTTGATCTCTGGTAAAGGTAAAATAATGTTCACGTCTCTCTTTAGAGGGGCTTGTCTTTTTTTTTTTTTTTTACATCTTTATTGGAGTATAATTGCTGGCTTGTCTGGTTTTGAAATTCAGTTCTTATGACTGCCTTATGACCTCAGCTCTCTGATGGGTTCAAGATAAGTTATAATTTTGTATACTATATTTTATATATTATTTTGTATATTGTTTTTGTTGTTGTTATTAGGCTGGGAGCAACATTCTCTCTCAGCTTTCTATAGCTTAAGTGGAAGTGGGGTTTATAAGGATTATTTTCTTCACTCAGCATTAAATTTTCAAGATTTATGTTATTGCTTATAGCTGTAGTTCATTTATTCCCCCTGATGTGTAATATTCTAGTATGTGTATATATTACAATTTATCCATTCTTCTGTAAATAGGCATTTGGGTTGTTTCGGGTACTTTACTTTTATAAACAACATCGCTTCAAACACTCTTAGTCATATCTGTTGGTCCACTTTTGTACGTTTCTCTAGCTTGTATATCTATAAGGGGCGCTGCTGGATTATAAGGTATGTATGCTAATGTTCAGCCTTACAAAATAATGCTTTTGATTTTTAATTTATGCGACGCCTTCCGAACAATAAAGAAAACTGCACACATCACTTATATTTGTCCTTTTTTGTTTTTTTTTTTGGCCATCGCCTATGTCTACCCTTCCTTTCCTTATGATCGTTTGAGTTCTAATTCCTTCTGTTTTTCTATTTGGATCCTGTGGTTTATGATCCAGCTCTTGCTTTCATCTTAACCTTATTACTTCATTTTCTTGATTTTTGACTCAGTGTTTCCCAAAATATTTTGGCTTGGACTTGCTACTGTAGCTTGCATTGTGTTGATCTATAGACTATAATAGTCCTCATCTTATTCAGCCACTTAATCCCCCATCTCCAACTCTGGCTAACTGAGCCAACATGCTAAGTATTTACTCCTTGGCCTACTCTGTGTGTGTGTGTGTGTTGGGAGCAGGGGGCATGTGTGAGAGCATGTGCATGTGTGTGTATTACTAACTTGAGGTTATTATAGCTTGAAGTATCACAAACACTTGAGGTTGAAATAACTCTACCAATCATTATCCTTTAGGTAGACTTAATTTCATCCTAGAAACTGGTTTAAGTAGTTAACTAGTCACAACTCCAAGCCACATTTCTCTGCTTAGTCTTTAAGGATATTAAGAAAGATAAAATCGAGATTTAGATAAACAGTGATTTTCTTTTTTTTGCCCTCTAACTGTAGGTGGCTCAGAGAACTTGCTTCATAAGGCACAAATTAAGATTATTCTTTCTGCTTTGGGTTCCTTGTAATGACTCTTCGGCCAGAATTAGAGTGCTCATGGGAAGGCATTAATACTTGGGCCATAATAGGTATGAGGACAAATTTAGTGAGCGATTCATTGTTATGCTGGTGATGTCAATTGTCTGGGAATATACTTTATGCTAACAGAAATATACATAAAGAACAAGAGAGAAGTTATGGGAGGAACTAAATAAACCCAGATTTTCTATATGCTATGAGTTTTATTTTCTACAGGGAAATATTGATTCAAAGCAGCTATGAAGTGCATAGAATACTCTTAGATTTATAGTTGTAAAGTTAGGAGAAAACATGGTCTGTGCTCCCAAGGATTCTAGAATTTAACAAAAATTAGTATCCAACCAATACCAATGAGTGCATCAATAAACACGTGGCAGATAACACGTATAAATAAATATAGATACTCAGAAGGATATAATTCAGTGTTATGCAATAGCTGAATCAGAAAAAGACAGGAAAAGACAGTTCAAGAATGAGTAGCCTCGGGGCTTTCCTGGTGGCGCAGTGGTTGGGAGTCCGTCTGCCAATGCAGGGGGCGCGGGTTCGTGCCCCGGTCCGGGAGGATCCCACATGCCGTGGAACGGCTGGGCCCGTGGGCCATGGCCGCTGGGCCTGCGCGTCCGGAGCCTGTGCTCCGCGATGGGAGGGGCCACAGCAGTGAGAGGCCCGCGTACCGCAAAAAAAAAAAAAAAAAAAGAATGAGTAGCCTCATTGAAAAGATGGCATGAGTAAACATTTCCTCATCCAAAGGTATATTTTAAAATATCTGTATCTTTCCATGCTGCAAACATTGAAGTATTGTACTGGGTGTTATTGATGACCTGCTGAGATACCCCTTAAAAGGCCAGAACATCTAGCTGCCTTGACTGTTGGCTGCAAAGAGCTCACTGCTGCCCCACTTCCAGAGAGCTGTCTGAACTCAGTGATCTCAAAGAGTGGTTTCCAAAAGGCAGCGTTAACTTCACCTGGAAACGTACTAAAAATGCAAATTCTCAGACCCCAGCCCAGATCTACGGAATCAGGCTTTCCGGGGGTGGTACCCAATAATCTGTGTTTCATGGAATTCCACATGACTCTGATTCACAGCAAAGTTTGAGAACTACTGTACTAGCTGATGGAAGCCGCTTGGTCTTGGAGGTAAGGCACCACCGCCACCCAGCTCCACAGTGGCTGACTGACTGATACAGGGGACAAAAGGCCAAACTCCTTGCCTCTGAAGTGGGGAGAAGACAGCAACTCTGTGATGTGATTTATACTCTAGAGAAGGAGTCAGCAAACCATGACCCTGGGGCCAAAACTGGCCCACGGGTTGTTTTTGTAAATAAAGTATAATTGGAACAAAGCCAGGTTCATTTCTTTTATTGCCTATGGCTGCTTATATGCTACAATGGCAGAGCTGAGAAATTGCGAGAGAGCTGATGAAGCTGCTGACTCTGTTCTAGAGTTTCACTTATTCCCAGCATATGAGGCCAACCCCAGACTACACATGCCACCCATGTCCTTGCTTGGTTCTCTCTCCTTTTCTATTATGCTTCCTTCCCTCCCTTACAGATTGCATTCAAATCTCTTCCTCAGGCTCTGCTTCTTAACAAGGGAAACTGACAGTATACTCACATGTTTCTTAATTTTCCTGCTATTTTTTCTGTGTTTCCATTGGCTCTAAAGGAGCTGTGAAGTGTCCCAGACTGATGTGCCAGCAGTGCTCAATAATCAGTTCCCTCCCAGTTGGTCTTTTGGATCTGTGATGCTCCTCTCAGAAAGGGAAGGTACTCATCATCTCTGCAACTTTTCTTTCTACTGCTTCTCTAATGGAGTGACAGTGATTACCCAGAACGGTCTTTGTCACCCTAGTTCCAAGGGTCACAGGTTATTATTATTTCATCTGCATCTATAATATTTTTTTAGAGCATCAGAGGCTTCCAAGGCATTTATCACCATATGATGCATGATGTAGCCAATGTCCGAAGACCTCTGGGAATATAAAAATGCTCACACCATCCACCAGCGATGATAAATTATGGGTTAGAATGAGGTGAGGATATTGCTGCAATTCATTATATTAAAAATAAGAAAGAGAAAATATGTTGTCTACAGTTTGCTAAACGTCCTACAGAAAGAATGAAGCTGTGTTTAAATAGCACCCAGTCCTGCAGTCTCCTGAGTTTTCTACCTTTATAATAATGAAGCAGCACTGAAACCTTTCCATGATAGTAATCTTCCTTGTGCAATTACCTGCAGTTGATGCTTAGAAAAATATTCATGGTTTCTAATGCAGTAGGCTAAATTTTTTTTCTTACTGAGAAAATAAAAGAAGTAGTAAGGCTAACACACAAAATGAAAAATATAATTAGTATCAATAGTTGAAATAGCCAAAGTCATTTTCTGGAAGGGTAAAGAGGGGACTGAGAAGAAAGTGAGAAACTTATTAATGAAATAGGATCAAGCGTGCTGAGGTTGCACTTTAATATTGGCTGAGAACTTGGACTGGGATGAGCAGTGAAGAGACTATTCTTGTCTGTGAGTAGAGACAATGGATCATTTCATAAAGTCTGAGGAGGTTTCTCAGGACATAAGAGAGGTATAGTTTCTCTCTGTCTTCTCTGAGATAGCTGTTTGCAGGTTGGCGGCCCACTGTAGGATTTTCAAATGGATGGTTTCACACAGCTTGCAGGAAGGTGCTATATATGTATGGCGTAAGAAGAATTTCTTTGCCAGAACAGGAATTTTATGAGCTGAAGTTTAATTTAGAATGTCATTTGTTGATGAATTTCAGTAGAATATTTTACATCTGAGGGACGTTTACCAAAACCCTTTTCAGCTTTCCAGCTGATTAAAAATCATTGCTGAGTACTAATAAGTGAAGCGTGGGGCACTCAAGATTCAGAATTACATACTCACATAGAACCATTAGATTGATATATATATATATATATATATATATATATATAGTTAAATACACAGTATTCTTCTTACCTCTAGTGCAAGTTGAGTAATATATTATTTTTTATCCTTATGGAACTTTTTTTTTTTTTTTTTTGCGGTACCCGGGCCTCTCACTGTTGTGGCCTCTCCCGTTGCGGAGCACAGGCTCCGGACGCGCAGGCTCAGCGACCATGGCTCACGGGCCCAGCCGCTCCGCGGCATGTGGGATCTTCCCGGACCGGGGCATGAACCCGTGTCCCCTGTATCGGCAGGTGGACTCTCAACCACTGTGCCACCAGGGAAGCCCTGGAACTTTTTTTTAAGCATCTTTATTGGAGTATAATTGCTTTACAATGGTGGGTAAGTTTCTGCTTTATAACAAAGTGAATCAGTTATACATACACATATATCCCCATATCTCCTCCCTCTCGCGTCTCCCTCCCACCCTCCCTATCCCACCCCTCTAGGTGGTCACAAAGCACCGAGCTAATCTCCCTGTGCTTTGCAGCTGGAATCTAAAAAAAAAAGTTTCTGAAGAACCTAGGGACAGGACAGGAGCCATTAGGTTTTAATATAGTAATTCAAACCTGACGATCAACATGAAGGGGTAGCAGATAATAAAACACTTCACGTTTGTACATACTTTAAAATTCAAAGTACTTTCATGTTTTTAATTTATCCCCACAACAATACTGCAAAGGGGAATAGGTATTTAATTCATTAATTAACTTAATAATCAAGCTCAAAATAAGCTTGTTATAAAAATAAATATATATGAATTATATATATATATAAAATTAATGTTGTTAAATAGATATATAGTAGAGTCACAAATACGAGAATGTGCTTTGGACAAAACTAGAAAAAAAATCTGGGTTCCAACACTGACCCTGATTCTTACTAGTTTTGTAACATTGATGATGTTATTTGACACAACTGAACCTCGACTTTAAAACAGAATATGGTATCATTGAATAACACCCAAGGTTGTAAATGTGAACTACCCGACACACAGTAAATGTTTAGAGAATTCTGGTTACTTTTATACTTACCTTCAGCTGTATGCCTCCCAAATTAAAAAAGATAAAAAGCAGCTTCTAAGATAAATATCATGTAAAATGGATAGTTCATGACTGAAACAGAAGAAACACTATCTAAAAAAACACAACCAAAAATAGATAGTGCTATAAACCGAAAGTGAGTTAATTTCTAAGGTATGTGTGAATTTAGCTCTGAATTTCCTGACATCTAAAAGGAAACCTCATTAGTTACCTAAAGTTCTCTCCAGACAAAAGAAAGCATACTTTTACAGACAAGAAACGAAACTTTCCTTGGAATTATGTTAAATGAGGTGAATTTCTGTGGGCCTTTTAAAAACTGGTATTTGCAAACATAGTGGACACAGCTTGGCTCCAGCTTTACAAAAACAACAGAAATACTGATGAGACAGATTCCCTATGGACCCTCTGTAACGGCTCAGGGCAAAACCTCATATCATAAATCAGTGAAGGTAGTTCTATGGAGAACTGAGATAATTTGTTCCGAGTACATTGCTTCTTGATGATCTAACTTAAAATGCAGTAGGCTTGGAGAGTCTAGGAGAAAGGGTATGTAGCATACCCATTACACTGTCTTTTTCAAATATCAGATGTCTTAAGCCAGGCCCTGCTGGGTGCTGGCTCACAGACAATTCCTGATTGAGCAACAACTGATGACATGGCTACTCTACACTCTTGGCTAATGGGAAAGTTACATGCTTTAGACACCAGATGTGGGGAAGGCAGTGTTAACATTATGTTACGAACATTAAGAGCTTTACTTATATTTTTGCCAAGTCAGAGGACCAACCCATTTGAGTAGAGGTTTGGGAAGCGGGAGTACATGTAGGTTAAATTTGCTCTTTCCCTTACAGAAGAGTTCTGACTTTTCCCAAGGGCTTGCATTCCTCAAGTTCTGTGCCTTACAATGCACAAAGGACAAGTAAGTATCATCTTCATATTCCAAAAGAGAAGTGTCTCTCTGAAGGCTGCAGTCAGCAGCATAGGTGTCACTAGAGCTTTCCTTCTCTGATTCCCTGGACCAGAGTGGTTTACAGTCGTAGGCACTGCCTAAAGCTACGGAAACAATCCGATCACGATTCTACTTTAGCTTATTGCTTCTGCCATTCCTTCTGGTTCAATCCATTTTAGGTCAAATTCTCAATAATCTTGTTTTCATGTCCTAAAATTCTGCTTGGGATGTGTGTTTCCACAGATGAGATTTTTTCGTACTTAGCTGGTTGCCCTGGTGTCAATATATGTTTTCAAGGACTTTGGCCCAGTCATGTAGAGTGGACCCAATTTTTCAGAAAGACCATTTCTGTGGCTCTTATAGATAGTTCCATGTATTTTTATGATTCCTCTTTCAAGAGATAGTAATTCCAAGATTTGGAGGACAGAATGTGCTTTGGAAGTTTAAAGGCAGCCTTCTCATTCACATATTTGACACACAAGTGGAATTATGTCAATGCAGGTAGCATTTGTTTGAGAGATTAAACTGTTGTTTGTACAGTACCTGCTCACTTATTTGTAAGATTCTTTTACTGATGATGCTGCAATTTCCATATCCTATACCTCTGACATCCACAGCAAAGGGGGATTATGGCACTAATACATGAGCTTAATTCTGTCCAATGTTGCACCTGGATTCCTAGTTAATGACGTATTTCTTTATTGTTATCTGTCTTTTGTAAGAGGAAATTTTCCAGGCATGGGAAATATATCATATCCTCTTGAGTCTCATCACAGAATTAAAATTTGGCAGTTTTGCCTCCATCTTTATTGTTTTTTTAATTACAAAAAAGAAAGTCCAAGTTCTGAAATGTTCAAAGTGAAACATGGAGCTAGTTCTTACCCCCATTCCATCCCTTTGGGGGTAATCCAAGAAAATACTTTGATATGAATCATTTTTGAAAAATTTTGATTAATGTTTAGTCCTAATTCAAGGGTTGATCACAAAAAAATATGTTCATAAATATATTGTCTCAATATAAGATTACATAAGATTTTGTGCTGGGAACAATGATAGCTGTTTAGTGAGGTATTTTTAAATGTGCATGTCTGATTTTTAAGCTGTGATTAAAAACCAATAAATCGAATAAAAATACGTGAAAACCTTCTATAGCAAAACATGAATTATCGCCATTCCAACAACTCTCCATTCCAGAGCCAATCAGTAAAGTTATTGAGAAGGAATTTTATTCTTCGTTGTTCCAGGTTCACTCAATCAGGCACAAGTAGAGGCAGATTTCCAGGCTGAAACAAAACCTCTTGTGCCTCAGAGGTTTAGAGGATAGATTTATGCTGTTTGTGAAGAATATCTTCATTAATAAGCCTAAGTAAATGAATCATTTGCCTATTTTTATCTACTCTGTAAACACTTCAACCGGGACTGGTGTTCTTTTAGCAAGACTGAGTCACACACATGAGCTAACGACATGTAGCTCTGCACTGTGCCTTTGCAACACATCTCCGATTATCTCAGGAGAGGATAGGCAGGACCCCTGCAGCACAGAATGAATGCACAGAGATGTGCAATGAAGGTCTGAATTATTCAAGGCACATGCAAGGTAGGGTCTCTAAATCCTTTTCTAATTCTTTCAAGATTCAGTGTAGAATTAGATTGCCTTGACTGAGAAGTTTTCCATGATCCCTTAGGCCTGGGTTAACTGCATCTCCGAGTTTCCATGGTATTCTGTGAACATAGAACATTCTATTATCATCACAGTTTACTTGAATTTCTAAATGGTAAGCCTTTTGAGGGTAAGAATTATGTCTTATTAATGATTGTCTCCGCATCTCCTAGCACATTTCTTGACACACAGTGGTCTCTCCATAAGTGTCTATCAAATAAATAAATACATAAACACATGAATAAATGTTTATTAAGTTTTCCAACCCCATCGGTGGCTTCCAAGCTCCAGCTTCAGGGTTTCAGGGTTTTGTTAACTGTCAACACTAGTCACTAAACATGCTTAAGAAGGCTAGCTTGATCTTTTCTGAGACATGGCTCAGTTGTCACCACTTTCATGATTCTTAGATAGGAGAGGTATTATTCTGAGCTATGTACTGAGTTGACACCCTTCTAAACAGGCACATGTAGGAGAATTTGAGAGGGGGCCTCCCATTTACATCACCTAAAATTCTATCTCAAGAACTAAATACACTCTTAACAGGCAATCCTGTTAAGGAAATGCCAGCACCTAGCTTATTTTCCTTTGTGGTTGAAGAGCTAAAACATACCTGTAGATCACTGCCAGGGTACCTGTGGGCATTCCCTATATTGGACAAAATAGAACACAGCATTTGAGTGGTAGGGGTGCTGCTTCCAGGGTGGGGAGATAGGCAAGTCTCCAGTACTTCAGCTGCCTGTCCTTGGGATCTCCACTCAAAATATAACTTTCTGGTGAGAGTTATAACATCTTTTGTAACTGAATTATAATTGTCCAGTTTCTTGTCTTATTTCTTCACAAATATACAAATTCATTGAACCATGGTTATATCCTGTTCATTGTTGTGACTTAGCTTCTCATATGTTAAAGTAATACAAGAAGTAATGTATAGGTAATTATTTCTGCTCAGTGGGGAAGATTTCTCAAGTAGTATTAAATTTGGAAGTTATATCAGGAAGGACCAAGAATGTGTTTTTGGTCCTTTTCCTTCCATAACTAAGCAGAGACAGAAAATTAAAGCAGGCAGTTTCACTCTGTATGTGTTGGAGAACTGGGCCTTAGGTTCTTACACTGAACAGACATATCCAGTAGATAATTGAAAACAACCATGTATAGAGCTATAGAAATAGAGATAACAGAGACCCTCTTGAAATTGTTAATTTCTGGAGTTAGTTTTAAAAAACATAAAGAAAAGGGAGGGAAAAGTTTTCATTATGGGAATTGGTAAAAATAAGTGAACAGTGCAGAAAAGAATGAAGCAAGATCAGGTCAGAGAACTTTAGCTCATAAACTTGTTCCTGAGAATTGAACACATTTGTTTCTTAAGAGAAATTAAAGTGAACAATAATGTCTTCATTCAACAACTATTTTCTAGGCAAAATGTTAGGCTTGGAGGATTAAAAAAAATAGTGGTACATATATATGCAATGGAAGATTACTCAGCCGTTAAAAAGAATGAAACAATACCATTTGCAACAACATGGATGGACCTGGAGATTTTCATACTAAGTAAGTCAGACAGAGAAAGACAAATATCATATAGTATCACTTATATGTGCAATGTTTAAAAATGATACAAATGAAATTATTTATAAAACAGAAACAGACTCACAGACTTAGAGAATGAATTTATGGTTACCAGAGGGGAAAGGTGGTGGAGGAGAGATAAATTGGGAGTTTGGGATTGACATGTACACACTGCTATATTTAAAATAGATAACCAGCAAGGACCTACTGTATAGCACAGGGAACTCTGCTTAATACTCTGTAATAACCTAAATGGGAAAAGAATTTGAAAAAGAACAGATACATGTATATGAATAACTGAATCACTTTGCTGTACACCTGAAACTAACACAACATTGTTAATCAACTATACTCCAATATAAAATAAAATTAAAAAATTAGTTCAGGCCTTCATGGAGTGCATTATCAAGTAAGGAACAGACAAAACCAGAATAAAATAAGAAAGCAAATAATAAAGCAAGAATAATAACACTTTTTACTTTAAGTATGAAAGTGTACATGGAACGGAAACTTACTGTATCTTGAGAGATGAGAGAGTAGAGAAGGTGATGTCTGAGCTTAGTCATGAACTCTTGAAGACTAAGGTGAGGAATACAGATAAAGGCCCCGGATATTTGAAAACAATCCCCAAACAAAGCAAACAAATAAAAATCATCATGCTCTATGTAAAGGAGTAGAAATACTTAGGTGTTTTGGAATGTAAGAAGCAAGACATGGAGTTATTGGAAGAGATTGAAAGGTAAGCAGGGTCACTTCTTTTTTTTTTTTTTTGCAGTATGTGGTCCTCTCACTGTTGTGGCCTCTCCTGTTGCGGGGCACAGGCTCCGGACGCGCAGGCTCAGCGGCCATGGCTCACGGGCCCAGCCGCTCAGTGGCATGTGGGATCTTCCCAGACCGGGGCACGAACTCGTGTCCCCTGCATCGGCAGGCGGACTCTCAACCACTGCGCCACCAGGGAAGCCCGAGAATCAGTAATCTTAACAGGAACTTTAGCTCTATAACATAAACAGGATTTAACATCCATTAAATCCTCTTTTCACACTATTAACCAAGAAGTATGCAAATCAACAGTGTTCCCGTCTGTGCTCTGTGCTGACATTTCGTTAATACCTCATTAAGAAGAGTCAGCTCTTGGTAGTTGAGGTTGTGCCAGAGATGGAATATTTCTTTTCCTTGAAATCCACATATTTTTCCCCAAAGCTCCAGAGCTTCTTGGAATATCTATTAATATTTGTATATATTTCAGCTGTAATTCAAAAAACAAATGGCTTCTGCTAACATTCCTATACCTCACAGAGGGACAGAAGTTCTGAGCTTCCAAGGATTCACTTTAGATCCAAAGTGCTTTACTTGAGAATATTTGTCCTTACAGCTAACCCTGGTGGTGGTGGGGTTATGGAATAATCTAGAACGGGGTAAGTTTGCTCCATTCAACAAAGTTTTTATTCATTCAGTATTTATTAAGCACTTACTGTGTTCTAAGCACCCTGTGAGGTTTTGTGGATAAAATATAAACAGGTTTCAATCCCCATCCTTGAGGAATCCATTGAGTAGTTGGGGAACATAACTATATATATTTTATAATGTAAGATATAAAATATATAATATAATGTAAGATATATATCTTACAATGTAGTGTATTAAATTTAAAAATCAGATTATGAACAGTGTGCTGTGGGAGCCCTACCTAGGGCATTGACACAGAAAAATTGATATTTAGTCTGAGCATTTGAGGATAATTAAAATTTTTCCATATGAAGAAAAGAATATGTGTGTGTGTGTGTGTGTGTGTGTGTGTGTGTGTGTGTTTGTGTGTGTGTGTATTCCTGGGGTTGGGAATGGAATGGGGTTTAATAAACCCCAACTGTTTCCTGCAGTACAAGAGGGAATGATAGATGAGACTATAAGTGCTATTGAAGCCTAGAGTATTGGGCCAGAGAAAGAGTTCCACCCTAGATAATTTTAACTGAACAGCTGGACGGACCTCAACCAATTTCAGCTCCTGGAGCCCTATTGGAAGTTCTAAGAAATTTCCAATACATAAGGTTATAACTTATTGAGCAATAGCTTCAAGATAATAGACATCTGAGTCTCAAACATCTGGGCCCTAAGACCATTGAGGTCCTGCACTGAAATACCAACTGAGGCCCCAAGTTTTTACTTAAGTAACTTTGAGACCTGGGATTAATGTAGGAGATGGATGATCAACTGCTCATGACTTTCAGGTTTATGTCTGTCCACAGTGCAACACAGACTTCTTTGTTTCTCCTTGTCTGCGGGGTTCTAATGCCACCCTGAAAGAACAAGCAAAATAAATGTCATTCCCTGCATCCTCAGCACGCTGAGCGGTGCACGTCTACCCTTTCAGGAGGGTACCTGTGTGCACCTTGCAGCTAACGTGCTGAGACAAAGTGTCACTTTTGTAAGAAGGAAAAATGTTGGGCCACATTCAAATAGTAGCATTTCTAGAGTGCTGAGTCAGTTTCACAAAGGACTGATTATTCTTCATCATCAGCTGAGCTCCTACGATGGGATTAACACTGGTTGAGATGGGTTTTCCTTGTAGAAAGAATTTGGGTTGGCAAAATCTTTTAGCTCTTTCAAGATCCTGGGGATAGACTATTAGCTCTTTGAGGGCAGTGGCTGTGTCCATCTTGTTCAGTGTTATTTCCCTGGCACTTACAAAAGTGTTCATTATTTTTTTTTTTTTTGGCGGTATGCGGGCCTCTCACTGTTGTGGCCTCTCCCGTTGCAGAGCACAGGCTCCGGACGCGCAGGCTCAGTGGCCATGGCTCACGGGCCTAGCCGCTCCGCGGCATGTGGGATCTTCCCAGACCGGGGCACAAACCCGTGTCCCCTGCATCGGCAGGCGGACCCTCAACCACTGCGCCACCAGGGAAGCCCTGTTCATTATTTTTGAGTAAACAAGTATTTCCTGGATAGTGTTATCTAAAAATTTTCTTAGGTATCTTTAAAGTTCTGTTTGAGAGTATTTAAACTTGGTGGATGACAAAAAGCAATGTAGGTGTCAGTCTGTATATTGGGAATTTTCTTATAAAGTATTCTTATGATCTTCCCTTGGAAACAAAGAGTAACAGAAGTCATAAAGACTATATTTAGGGTTTAGATAGTGAATGTATCTTGATTTAAAATAGAAGAAAAAATAATTCCACAGATTTATTCATATTGGTCTGCATGACCCCGGCAGAAAAAATGTTTTAGTTACTATAGTTCCCTAGCTAAGACAGAGCAGTTAAGCCAGTAGTAGTAAGACCCTAACCTTTTGCCCTGGGTTTCAGAGGAGACAACAGGAAGGGGAAAGAAAGCACCCATGTTTGAGGTAATAGCCTTGGGGGAGCTAGGTCAGAAGGTGGGAAGCTAAGTCAGGAGGTGGGAAGAAGGTGGTCACTGAACACTCTAAGAGGCTCTAAGCCCTTCTCAGGGCTTGGGACTGACATCCACAATTGTCATCCCATTCATTCAAATGGTCCCTTGAGACCCAACACTACATCTCCATTTCCCTCCAGGGCAGGAAAAGCCAGACAGCACAGCCGAACTCTAGTCCGGAAGGAGTCATCACGACTGTATCTGCTTTAAACTGTTTCTACCCTGAGGGTCTCATGCTTGATAGGGAGGGTTTATAGGGTTACCACGTGCCAAGCTTCCAGGAAGGGCCATTCCCTTTCCTGACCATTGGAGGGTTCCTTGGAGGTGTGCAGTGAGCAGTGTGGCCATGGGTGGTTCTGATCTTCTATGCTGGGAATAGGACTAGAAACATGGCAACCATGGAGGTGGTACAACTCTCCTTTTTTTTCCCAACTTCAAATAATAAGCCCCTTTCCCCCCTTTTAAAATATATGCTTGATACATTGCTTACATTGTTTGAAACAGACAGATAAATTAGAGTCAACAGAAACAGATTGTCTGCAAATAGCTCAATGTGGTACAGTAGCCTTTCTGTGATTCCAACTAGAAATAACCACTTACAGGGCAAAAAAAAATAAATGCCTATCTCATTTACATCAGCCAAATGCCGGTCAGAGAAGGGATTCATTGTCCTTTTCATCTTAATTTTAATTATCTGCCAATTATTTATCACTGTCTGTAAGCCATAGACTCTCTTAGGTGCTTAACACAGTCTTACTGGAGGAAGGTGCTCACCATCTTTGCAGGAGAGATCCAAAACAAAGCTTACTTCCCTTCTTTTCCTCTCTTTCTTGTTCAAGGAAATAAGAGCTGGTATACGAAAGAGGGAAAAATAACTCAGTAGCTCTGCTCTTAGCATTGGGGGCTTCATTAGGAATAGGTGATTGACAAGTATCCTAGTTTGACAATTGCACGTTATGTATTGCTGACCTGCCGTCTGTGGCTGGTGGCTGTATTTTGGTGATGCATTGGCAAGACAGTTGGTTTTACAGCTAGAACGCTCCCTCGCACTTAGTAAAACATTCTGTCACACATGACTTCAGATATCATAATTCTTAGAACAAGAACCAGCATTTCCAAGGAAGATTTTCGGCAGTTGCTTGGAGCAGGTTAAATTAAGGCTGCGTATAAGGTTAATATGTTTCCTTTGATCAAATTGCAAAGAAAATAAAGTTGCAGACTCACAGGACTACCTTTGAGGATTTGCAGAATAATCAAGATCCCCATAATTGGTAGGCATTTTTGGTGATTTTATCTACATAGTGTTTCAGATTGTGATGTGTGATAAAAATTATACATTCTGGTTTCTGTTAAGTAAAAGAATTTCAGAAGGAACGGGTTACTTATTTACTCGAGTTCTTTGTTTTACTGTTAATAAAATCAGTATATAACTGGTTTACCTCATGCAGGGGTTAAAGAGCAGCTTAGAGAGAGAATAACTGTATGCTGTCCTGTGAATATTTTAGTAGCACAGAAATGCTTATTATCAATAATAATAGTAATAAGCAGTGAGGGATTCAGCTGAAGAAGTCTAAGGCAAGACATTGTCACATTGTTTTCTTAGAATTAAAAAAAACTTTGGCT
The DNA here is from genome assembly GCF_039906515.1 of Pseudorca crassidens. NCBI lineage: Eukaryota > Metazoa > Chordata > Mammalia > Artiodactyla > Delphinidae > Pseudorca > Pseudorca crassidens. The sequence goes on along the minus strand of NC_090304.1, from coordinate 68,945,718 downwards.
TTCTTGTGCATGTGACACTTTCCATTGTATTGGAGAGAATAAAAGCTCTAAATGTAGTGCTTTGTTGTCTAAGGAATTCTTGATGGAGACAGACTTCATAGGAAGTCTAAATTGTGTCACTCACTGTCTGAGTTTTAGCATTAAGATCTTTGGAAGATAATTTGTTTATTCTTCATGTAACTGCAGGCTGAATTCTCTCAGGTTATCATCATAGAAGAAATGTCACCCAAAAGCAGAAAATATCCCTGAGATTGCTTCAGGCATGAGCACAAATTTTCCTGTCAAAAAATTAAGTGCAGTCCTGAAGGCTACCAGTATTTGCATACATACCCCTATTCTTTTTGTTTCCCTGGGACTAAAGGGCAGAGTGAGTAGAATCAGGACGAAAGATTATTCTCACACTGAAAAATACTAAAAATTGGTTGATAGCATTTTCCAAGGCTGAGTACACGAAAGATCTCTGTGTACCTGCTTGGTGTATCCTTGAGTTACTGCAAAGAAATGTGAGCTTTAACTTTGTAGACAGGATCCCCAGTCAATTGCTTATATTCAAGTACTTTTACCACTTCCTCCCCAAATATCAGTTTATTTTAAAGAATAGGTACTTTTTAAGTATATATGAAATTACATATAAATTACTTTTAAAGTAATATGACATTGCAAAGGGCAAATTAACAATATTTCCACTGCATGGCATGGGGTTTTTTTGGTGTGTTTTCTATGTGGAAAATAGAAAGGCAGCATTCACGGTAAATTCATTTGATTTAGCAATGTTCTTTCACTCATGGAAAGCAGCCTTGGTACAGAAGAGTAGATATTTTGGAAAACTAGACAGAAAGGGGCAAGGGAACAGAGGCTGGCGAGCTGTTGGGAGGGTGTGTGACTCAAAGCCCACTCTTTACCTCCTAAACAGAGGGAATATGTTAGGGTCTCATTCTGTAATTACAGTGTGGGACTCACTAGTGATCTGATGCATTCTGGAGTCCAAGATATTTCTTGATGAATTTCAGACATCAAGCTATCCTAGAGGAATTTTGTTTTCTTTTTTAAGCAGATGTTCGCAGGGCTACGATCTTTGTTAAACACCAGCACCAGGGAAACGTTACAGACAGGAATTCTCCCTGTCCATCACATGGATTGGTTTGGCAAAGAATTACTAATGATTTGGAAAATTCCAGAAAGAGTTTGATGTCAAGGTGTTAGGAACACTTTACGCTGAGGCTAGAAAGGTGACTTTCAACCTCTGGGGGTAGCCAATAACCTAACCAAACCACAGATATTTTATTCAAGACACTACCCTAGGCCTTTCGAGGGGCACATAAAGAATTATAAGACAGTCTCTGTAGCCAAAGAGCTGCATTTAGTTGTGAAAAAATTCAAAAGTGGATGAAAAATTAATGGATAAGGCAGTACATGGAAAGTGCCCAGTGAGAAGTAGGGAAAGTAAAGGTTAAAGGGAAGAATGTGTATGCGTTAGTGTTCTTTGATTCAAATCAACAGTAATGCTCTCTACTTGAGCAAAAGCGAATTTATTTGAAAAATTTTAGGAACTCACAGACTTGCCAGGAAATTTTCCGGACGCACAGGCTCAGCGACCATGGCTCACTGGCCCATCCGCTCTGCGGCATGTGGGATCTTCCCGGACCGGGGCACGAATCCTTGTCCCCTGCGTTGGCAGGCGGACTCTCAACCACTGCGCCACCAGGGAAGCCCTGCCAGGAAGTTTTGAGGGTCTGGCCTGGAGGCCCAGGGACACCAAGCTTGGGATGGCTAAGAAGGCAGGCTTGCAGGAGCAAAGCCAGAAATCTGGGGGTGCCCTCAATCCTGGGATTTGAAGAAATTCTGTGTTAGATCACTCCAAGTGGTGGAAATGATTTGACACTTTTTTATATTCCACCATAGATGTGGAAATGATATTTATTGCATACTTGGGTTGATGCAAAATTCCTTCTGCTTGGAATGAAGGGTAAATGCATGAGGAAAGAGATCAAGCTGGTAAAGTAAGTGGGAGCCAGATTATGGAGTGCCTTGCTAAAATTATCTTGCTGACAGTGAGAAGCTATTTGGCATGTTTAGCAAGAGTGTATCATGGTAATAATAGCAATATTTTTAACTCTCTATTTTGCAGTGGTGTTTTCAAAGAAAATAGCTACTCCCTTCCTTATTTCTGATGTGTTTGATTTCAGCCTGTGGCTAGTCTCTTCCTGAACTGCTCGCCTTTCTTGTAGCAGTCTCCCTCTCGTCTTCCCTAGGGCAGTGTTTCTGAAAAGAGCATCACAAGGCTACTTGCATCAGAAGTAACTGGGGAGATTTGTTAACATGCAACTTCTGAGGGCTCTACTGAATTAGAATTTTTGGGAGTGGGGGCAGGAATCTGTATTTTTAACAAGTTCCCTAAGTGACTCTTTTGGGCACCAATGTTCAAAAACCACTGCCTCGAGGAGTGCTTAAATAGAGCAGACGGACGCAGAGCAGAGGGAAGATGCTTTCTGCCTGCCTTTCCTTCTTTTTTTTTTTTTTTGCGGCACGCGGGCCTCTCACTGTTGTGGCCTCTCCCGTTGCGGAGCACAGGCTCTGGACGCGCAGACTCAGCGGCCATGGCTTACGGGCCCAGCCGCTCCGTGGCATGTGGGATCCTCCCGGACCGGGGCACGAACCCGTGTCCCTTGCATCGGCAGGCGGACTCTCAACCACTGCGCCACCAGGGAAGCCCCTGCCTTTCCTTCTTGATCGTCTCTTCCTCTTCCTTTCATTCTCCAAATTTTGCTCCTCTTCCTCTGTCTTCTCTGACTCACTTAATAAACACCACATTCATCGAGCACTATTGTGTGCAGAACACTGCCGAATGCTTTTATGGACACTGGAGACTTAAAGGCATACCTGAGGAGCTTAAAATATATGTCTGTTCCAAATAAGCATTGGCAGAAAATCAGTGCTATTTCAGGGTGAGCCTTTTATGGAAAAGATGTTTAGCATTTGCTTTGAGTAAGGCTGCCTTTGATTTGCAAGCTTAGTAAGGCTTGAGTCAGGAAGATCTAAAAATTTTTGGCTGTTGATAAAGGGACAGCAGCTGGTGAAATCAAATGGCAGCAATCAGGGAAAGAGAGTCTCCTTCAGGTCAACCCAGAACCTCAGTGAGAGGATAGAGCCAGTTAGCAATGCTTGGACTGATTCTCTTTCCCCGTATTCACTGTTCTTGTGTGAGATATCATAAAGAGAAACAACACGTTTTTAGCATACTTCATGCTTTATAGGTATCCTCTTATTACTAGAATAATACCTAGCACATAGTAAACTTTGAACCAGTATTATTGTTCATGGACTCACTCATCTATTCGTTCAATAAATGCTAGCAATGGTCTTGGCACAGGAAATGCAGCCATGAAGAACAAAATACGAATCCTTGCCCTCATGTAACTTACCTTCTAGTGCTGCATGTTATTTTATGTCAACCCTAGGTGGATAATATAATTCCCATTCTACAGATGAGAAACTGGAGCTTGGAAAATTTAGCTTGCTAGAGGTCAGACAGCTGCGAATTTGGGAAGTCTGTAAGAAACAGATACCCACATCTGTTTGGCTGCCAAACTCATATATTTCCTATGACATCATTACAGCTTCAGGCAGATTTTTAAATAAAAAGCTATCTTCTTTCCTCTGGATAGGTTGGTCTCCCTTTGGAATCGAAGTGAATTTCTTAGAAAACAGCTTTTATGCATAAGAAGCGAAGAAGAACTGAGAAGACACCAAACCATCCATCACCCCATCTCTTGCACCCTGTGCAGAAATAAAAAGACTCCAGTTAATCTCCAGTAAACTGAGTCGAATTGAAAACTTACATGCTGTTTGGAAACGTCCTGTCTCGTATCTAAAATATACTCCTGGCTGTGACATTTCTGCCCATTGCTTTTGGGAAGGGCTTTGTGCTCCTGCTGATAAAGCAGCCAACTTGTGCCGCGTTAATAGTCTTGCATGTTGTTCACCTAGTTGAAAGGTTATCCTCCAAGCCTCTCACCCACGTGCTACTTCCTGTTTCCTTTCCATCCTACTGTCTCTTTTCTCTGACAAGCCAGTGTGCTGACACTCCCAGGGCCTGTCAGACACTGCTGAAAATGATCTTAAAAATGACCATGTAAGAGATGTGATACCTTCCTTTTCCAGTGTTTGCATTTTAGAAGAGGGCAAGGCTGAGCCCAAAAGAATGACACCTGTCAAGGATGGCTTAGAGACGGTACTGTCTCTGAGGTTCACTCCAGTGCCCCTTCTACTCTGCAGATTTCCCCTTCCTCCCAAGCAGAATTAATTACTTTTTCGTTTGAGTCCATAACATTTTGCAAATACTCAAACTTATCACAGTCTCACCCATTTGATAATTAGCCGTGATTGTGACCTTGTTATACGGCAGGGCTGGACCTGCATCTTGAAAATATTTGTATGCCTGTGGTGCCTAGAACAGTCTTTGCACTCTGCAGGAGCTCCACAATGGTTTAGTGCATTGAATGGAATTGAAGGAGTTATTCTGGGAAAGGGCAAATTAAGAGAGAGTGTGTACTTGACTTTGTGTCCATTCAGAATAACTTGCCAGTGATGTAAATAGGTGTAGGGAGATGAGATGGGCTTTCCAAGTCATTCTCTAAAGAGATCAACTAAATGCAATTTTTTGGTCCCGACTATACATTTAAACACTACAAATTTGGATACTGTGTGTCCCTTATTAACTGCATAGTGACCTTGGGACAGGTTAGTTTCTCTCTCAGTGACTCAGTTTCTTCATCTGTAAAATGATACATTTATTGTTAAGATTCAATGAGATAAAGCCGTGAGCACATTCCCCAGCACATAGTAACTCCTCACTAAACGTTCCTTATTTTTACTTCTATTCTCACAACACTTTGAGAGTCATTGCACCTTCACTTTACAGATAAAATATACCAGCCACTATCATTTATTGGGTGCAATCTTTTGTTCAATTTTTACAGCAAGCTTGTTGGGAGGCATCATTATCATCCCCACTTTCACAAAGAGAAACCAGGCTGTATTCGCAATCAGCTGGGTAAGCAGTGGAGCTGGAATTCAGACTTAACTGATGAACTTAACTGATGAACTCCTGAAGTTTCATTCTCGCCACTATGACAAGCTGCCTGTAAGGAATGATTGCCACTTCAAAATTGCACTCAGCCTTCTTAAAATACTTCTGTTCTTCAAATGAAATCCCTCATGTCAGTTCTAAATCTGTAATACTTGGGGAATTCGAGCTTCATCTCATGTAATGCTGCAGTGTGCTCTCTGCACTGCTAAAACCTCAGACACGAGGAGTTTTGCCCCTGAGGCATTTGAATTTCATGAGTGAGTGGCTGGTCTTTACCCCATCTATGAGGTGCTGTGAGAGCCCTCTGGATGGAGGACGGTTGCAAATATAAGCCAGTATTTCTGCACAAGACGAATTTGTTGCAACTACTGAATATATTAGTTCATTATATATACTTCCCCCAAATACTGAGAGCGCATGTGCAACAAACGTTATAGAATGCATCCATTTCAAATCCTGAGCTGGCATTTTACAAGCATTAGTTATTAACATATGAATTTGAACTCTTGTCCCCTGCCAGAGGTAACTGATGGCAGAATAAAAATCGTTGAATATAACTTCAACATTCAAATGCGAATGGATAGGACCAGAGCAAAATCTTCTGATTGGAAACTGGCCCCTTGCCAGCTTTTGAGTTCTGAGAGAGATCTGAGACCTGGGGGGAAAATAGCCAAGATTTAAAATATGATTTCCGTTTGCTTTCACTTTGTTTCTTCAAATGTAACATTCCCATGTAGTTCTCAGTTATGTTTGATCACATCAAAGCTAACTTAGATACATCTTTTGAAATCCTCAAAACATTTTGCTGAATAACCTAGAGAGGTCATTTATTTTAGTGTGAATAAAATCCAGATCTATTAGAAGTGATTGCCAAGCTTTTCTTTCAAGATTGGTACCAGTCCTTGAAAAAACTTTCACAAATCTTTGGCAGAATGAAGGGCAAAGTGGCGTATTTTCCATAAAGCTAAATACATTCAATGATAAGTGCTGATCCTTTATTTTGAGATTTGATTTTGCAAAATGTTCTGTGTTGAAATATCCCTTTTATTATAAAATGGTGGTATTAGTAGATTGAAGTTTTTACGTTTAACGTTTTTGACAGTATCCAAAGTTGCTATCTCTATTTCTGTTTGCCAATTTTTTTGTTTGTTCTTAATTTACTGGACTGTATAATGTAAATCTGGAAACCACTGGTGTGGAAGAAAAAGCATAGGCTTTGAAAGCAGAAGCCCCTGTGTTCCCCTCCTTGTTGGATTTGCTATGACCAGATGAACTGAACCCTTACTGGTTCTATGAGAATTCCAGTTTCTCCATTGGTAATGTAAAGGCAATAGTGTTGTTGAGAGAATTAAATATGATCACATATGCAAAATGTCTAGCTCACAATACTACCTAATAAACAATAAGCTCTCCTCTTTATTTTTCCTGTTATAAGCTCAATTCATGAGGAGCAGAAGAATATGAACGTTGGTTGAGATTTGCGGGTGGAGCAGGTAAAGGACTAATCATAAAATAGAAAGTGAAGGTCCCAAAGGCAGGTTGTGTTTGAGGTAAGCCTTTTTTTCTATACCTTATAACATTTTCTGATATTGAGGAAAATCTTGGAGGGTAGGGACATATCTTGTTACCTTTGATTCTCCAGCATCTGGACCAGTGCAGGCTCAGAGGAGCACTGCTATAAGTGGTATGAGTAGACTCTGATTTAGCTATTTGCATGAGGGAACTTTGTAAGGGTGCATTTTCCAGTTTAATGCCTGCAGGGGAAGTGAAGGAAGAAGGCCTAGGCAGAGATCTTTGCCAACACTACAGGGAGTTTTGGATTTAGGATAACTGCTAAGTTGTTCTGACCTGGGGCAGGGGATCTGGGGCCTTTATACTCCCTTCACTGATCAATCATGGGATGTAGGTTGATATGATACAGGGAGGGGGCAAGACTTGGGAGGATTGGCTTTCTTCAGCTGAGGACAATCTCAGGAGAGCAGTTAGCTGCAAGCTCTCAGTGGCTGCTACAGGTAGAATTGTCTCTCCAAAAGATGTTGAAGTGCTAACCCCTGATACCTGTGAATGTGATCTTATTTGGAAAAGGGTCTCTGCAGATGATCAGGTTAAGATGAAATCATCAGGGTGAATCCCAATCCAATGATGATGGATTAAAAAGGGGGAAATTTAGACAGAGAAATAGACATGTGTAGAGGGAAAACAAGGTAAAGACTCAGGGAGAATGCCATCTTCAAACCAAGGAATGCTTGAGGCTACCAGAAGCCCGAGAGAGTCATGGACCAGATTTTCCCTCACAACCGTCAGAAGGAACCAAGCCTGCCGACATCTTGATTTTAGACTTCTTGTCTCCAGAACTTTCAGACAATCAATTTCTGTTGCTTAAGCTGCCCAGTTTGGTTGTGGTAGTTCGTTACAGCAGCCCTGGGAAACTTGAACAGTTGCCAACACTCTGGACATCAGTGCTATGCATGCCTGAGTTATGAAGTTGGGGCAGCCCTTGGCACGACGCAATGTTAGTAACAGAACCCTATGATGTTTGTGGGATGAAGGAGCCTTCACATTCTAGTTTTGAACAATGCTGGCTCAAGTTTCTCTGCTACAGAATTCTGCTAACTAGGCAATGGACTCATCCTTTCTTCTAATTATGTCCACATACCTCACTGCAATGAAACGCCCAGTCATGCAAGGCTACCTTGAGGCTAACTGTATCCAGAAACTGACAAAAAGAGAGGGCTCTGCACATGCTCAGAAAACACTTTGAATCTGAGGTGACCTAGAAACCAGGTATATTTATGGAATTGAGTCTTAAGATAGACTAAGACTGTTCTGGGGCTTATGACCGCTCTTGCATTGTCAGTCTGAAGAGTTTGTTTAAGGAAATGAGGTTTTAAAATCCATTAACAGTCCTGCCTATGGAGAAGGAAGGAGGTATCACAAAGTGAGAATAAGGATTCTTTATGTCACAATATTGCTTAGCGTAAACACTAATAAGCAATTCTTTTAGGATAGAAGGGAAATGAGGATGGATTCACATAATTGTAGATTGATGTTTGCTGGTACTACATGTTGCTCTATTATCTTTGGATTTTGTCCAGCCTTTCAAAGGCAGGAGATGTGTCTTATTCATCTCTGTAATCTCAGCACCAAGCAGAACGGACAATGCTAGGGATTGAATGTGTGTTGAGAGCTGGGGGGAGGAGGGGTTGGTATATGAAATTGGCTTGCATAATCCTCTTGCTGTATTCCTGCAAGTTGTGGGTGTTAGCTGTATTCTTCTTCCATCAATAGAGCAGTAGGAGAGGAGGAATCCATTGTCTCACTCATGCCAACAACTAAATTGTCATCAGAGTTTGAACTGCAAAATCTTTATTTCAGGTCAGAGACAGGAAATCAAGAAACAACTTACTTTCTGCTGAACTCCAGGTAAGTACTCAGGGCTTGAAGTTGAGTAAGGTCATCGTTGAATGAATACTGAAGGCAAGATGAAAGTCCTTCAATATTTGCAAGTTTTGCTTTTTGGACGGTATATGATAAGTTTATGCCCATTAAGGAAGCCACACAGTTTAGTGCAAAAGGCCCAGACTTCCAACCCCTGCTTGCAAACTCTGAGGATTCATGACAAGCATGTAGTAGGTGCTCAGTAAATATATTTGGAATAAAATTCCATGCTTTATGATAGAAACAGGTTCCCAAAATGGAATATACCAGGGCTCCAGTGAAACGTCTTTCAGGAGAGGAGAACAATCTTTTAGAAGGTACTCTTTCCCTCTCCCCCATCTCCCTTTCTTTCTCTTTTCCTTCCTTTTTTTTTTTACTGTTTATTTGTGAGCCTCCTACTCACTTTCCCAGGGCTATAACTCCAGCCCCAGGGAGGAGATACAGTGGTGGGGACTCTGGGCAGCTCCATCTGCTGGATTCAGCGTTTGTGGGGTCCTCAGTAGCAAAGGCGACAAATGTCCACGGTGTGATGAGGACCGCTTTGCTTCTCCTGCTCTCCATTTCCCTGTGGGGTGAAATCTCTCTGAGGGAATCCCTCTTGGTGCCGAGCTGCTCTATACTAGGGGTGGGATGAAGCAGGTAAAATCTTTCCTATCCTTTTCTATGTAGCCATCTTCCACTTTTGAGCTCAGCTGGATTTCTGCTGCTTCTTTATTGTAGTCTAGAGCTTTCCCAGAGCTATTTTCATTTTTTGTTTTTGTAAGGGAGACAAGCATTGGGACCTCCTAGCCCACCATCTTTTTGACGTCTGTCTGAGGTCTTTTCAAGACAGACCCTTCTGTACTTCAGAAGCATTCACCTCAGGAACATCTCTCCAGTTTGAGGGAAAACTGAATAATACAAGAACCCTACATCCAAGCAACTTCCCTCAACAGCAGTCTAAAGAGTTGAGAGCCATTCCAGCCAAGCTAGAAGGAATGCTAGCTCCTAATGTGATTCTGAAACTCTAGACTGTTTTGTATTGTAGAGACTTTTCCAGATTGTCAGCCCTGTCAAGTCACCCTGGGGCCAGACTCCCATCTGTTGTCAAAAAATTTATTATAATTTCTTGTGGGGTTTCAGAGAGCAGAGACTATCCATCACTTACTTGGACAAATGATACCACACATGGCACTTCCTATAAGGGATCCAACAAATATTTGCTTGATGACATAATGGCTAGTGAGGTTTGGATTCTGCTATTAGCTCTGAAATTTAGGCAACTTTGAAAATCACTCTGAGCTTAACTTTCCTGACACCATATAGGATCATGGCAAAGATCAAATGAGAGAGTGGATATCAAAGCCCCAAGCACATGATTGATACATATTAGGCATTACAGATCTCTTTATTTCTTTCTTCCTCCTTCTAGATCCTCCCTCCTACTGTACATTTACCTGTCATTGCCACCTCGATACTAAGCATAGGACCTACATTCTTTTCTTCTTTCTTTATTCCTCCCTCAACTACTTCCTTCTTTCTCAACCTTTTCTCCTTTAGCCTCTTTCTTTAGCATCTTTATTCTTCCCTTTTACTCAACACTCAACCCAACCTGTACCTGGCTTCTCTGCCTTTCTGAAAGTTTTGCTTGAACACCTAGTCCCTCTAGCCTACCAAAAGACAGGCGATGGAGACTGGGCTCTTTAGATCTAAATACTAGCTTTCAAATGTCTGTGGGAAAAAGACTCTTTGTGAAGCTTGTCATCTGCTCCCTAGCGAGACAAAAGGGCTTCCCAAGCCCATGCAACCCACGTGCTGAAATATTAATAGGAAAAGACAGCGAGGCGAGGGCATGGCAGTTTGGGTGTGAGACCAGCATGTCTTCTGGAGCTCTCTTCTGTGGAGCCCCACAGGAGGGATGACATTCAGCGTGCCTCTACCCGGAGGTGCAGATGGCTGCTAAGCCTATTTCAGGGAGCAGACAAGGAAGGGGGTGGGAAAGACTGGCAGAACAGAACCACAGTTCCTTTCTATGGCATCAAGATGCCAAGATCAAAGACAATTAAAGATGGATAAATTGAGGGAAGACACACAGGGAGACAGTTTGAGCCTTATTAAAATGCATTGAAAAACTCTTTTTTTTGGGGGGGGGGGAAGGAGGAAAACTTATTCTGATTTGTTTTTAAGTTACAAAAAAATAAATCTCTCTCAGGATTGGCATCTCCTAAATAGGGTCAGTAGGGGCATGGGTATGTAAAAATAAATCCAATAGGACTTTCCACAGTATTTTCCTTAAAAAAGATGCCAATACATTTGTAATACTGCCAAGTTCCAGAGGAACAGATTGAAATACTCAGGATTAAAAATTCAAAAAATTTTTTCCATTGAAATGGCATTTTAATTTCTTTCCCTAGACTACCCCAGGGTGGGGAGGGATCACTGTCTTTCAGTCGTTTCTTCTTGTCGCTTTTTTTCCCCCTAGCGGTGGGTTCTGGTTTCATTCAAAAAATACAGATACTTAGGTAGATTAGATTAGAAATCAGAGGATGCTTATACTCCTTAGCACAAGGGACAGATTTTTAAAGTACAATGATGTTATGGAAGAGAATTACTAGATTCTAGAGAAAGACAATTTAATCTTTTTTGATGAAGTAATGCTCAAGCTCCGATCTGAAGGATGAGTATAATTTTGCTGTGGAAAACAGAAAACCAAAACACGCCTGGACTGAGGTAAAAGAGAACACAGAAAATTCAAGGAATTAAAAGATATCTAGTACAGATGAAGTATAAAACACAAAGGGATAGAATGGCACTTGACAATGCTGTACAATAAGTCATATCACTTGGGCTTCTTAGACTTTATCTTAAGGACAAAGGGAATGAAGGTGTTTAAAGACAAGTTTTTTTTTTTTTTTTTGTATGGATATGACATAATATTTGCATAAAGTTGGAAGAATGGGGAAATAAGGGGAGGAGGTAGAGTAGTAAGAGAGGAAGTGAGGATACCAATTAGGAGGCTATTATAATATTAGAGAAAATAGATAACAGTATTTTACCTAAATTGCTAGTAGCGGACCTGAATTACAGATTTTGTCCCAAGTCCTCTGGAAAAATGCTCAACTACTGTCAGAAATGATTTTTATCAAGGTATTAATGCACACAATTTTAAAATGCATAATTGCAAATCAATTCAATGTGGTTTAATAAAGAATTTTCAAAAGTCAAAAAAAAAAAAAGATTAGAAATCAGTTTGGGGCTTCCCTGGTGGCGCAGTGGTTGAGAGTCCGCCTGCCGATGCAGGGGACACGGGTTCGTGCCCCGGTCCGGGAAGATCCCACATGCCGCGGAGCGGCTGGGCCCGTGAGCCATGGCCGCTGAGCCTGCGCGTCCAGAGCCTGTGCTCCGCAACGGGAGAGGCCACAACAGTGAGAGGCCCGCGTACTGCAAAACAAAACAAAACAAAACAAAACAAAAACAAAAAATAGAAATCAGTTTGGGATTTCCCAGTAAAACCCTAAGATGGAAGCAGTGTCCAAATGTGCAGATGACAAACTATTAGCTCAGTGTAGTTTATTATTTCTGATAATGCATTCAGGGCTGGGCAAAGGCCATCTTCTCAGTTTCATTCATATGCAATAAATGAGCCTTGCTTTAAAAAATGTATACTATTTTATTTTTGGCCCTTTCTTCACCATTATAAAGTTTACTAGCTCATCATTATAGCATAGTGCTTAAGAGCTTAAGCTCAAAACCTGGATTTCCTTTTGGGTTCTATTCTATCCATCATTTATTAGTTGAGTGACTTTGGGTAAATTACCTCAATGCTTTAAGCCTTGGCATATTCATCCATAGGATGGGGATGTTAATCCCTGTCCCTGACAACAGTGAGAATGGAATGGGGTCAGCATGTAAAGCACTAAGCAAACTGTATCTGGCAGGCATGCAGGAGTCAATGTTATGTTAACTAGTAGTATTTCTGCTGCCTGAAGAGTTTGTATGACACCAACATAATAACTTCTGATATTTTCATAGCACTTTGCAAATTTCGAAGTATTTCCACTTACATCATGTCACGCATCCTGTGAGGCTGATAGGGCAAGAATAACCTAATCTTCCTTAGCATATCATATTTAGACACTTACCCAAACTCATGCAGTTGGAAAGTATTAGGTCGGGCTTGAACCTTGGTGTTTTTTCAGTCCACTGCTATGTTACGAAATATTAATAATATGTTTAAAATTTAGTGAGTCCTTACAATGCATCAAGCACTATTCTATGTGATGTACATTAATGATCTCATTTAATTCTTACAATATTATGGTTTAGGTTCTCTTATTTCCCCATTTTACAGATGAGCAAACTGATCTTTAAACATTAATATCTAGTCTCTTAACACAGTCGCTAACTTTTAGGTAAAAACACTCAGGACTACTTTAAGTATGTCTGAAGTTTCAGCTGTGTAACCTTGGGGAATTTCTTTGCATTCTCGCTTCCTTGTCTATAAATTGGGAACAGTAATTGTAGCCCACTTCCCAGAGTTGTGAGGATAAAATAAGAAATTCGAATGTCCTTTGGAAAAATAACATGGGGGTACTAACTATAAATATGGTAATGGCAGTTATGTGGTTGTGTGTAGCTAAAATAATCACCAATGATCTGGGTTTTTTTTTTTTTTTGCTTTTTCAAATGCTGTGTTGACAATCTGTAGATACAGATATGAACAGAGATCACTAGGAGCACGTCAGCCTAATCGTTGCAATTATAACAACTGTGATTCCTTCAAGAAATGGCTACATTAGCAACATTTCCACAGCTCAGATAATTTGACTTTCGATGTCCAAATTGTCCACAGCCAGATCTGTGTGGATGCTGAGGTTTCCAGCTCATGGCTTCTGGACTGACGGCCAGTAAATCCTGGACATCACTCTTCACTGGGTTAGAAGTAGTTCTAAATTCATGGAAGGCATTTTAATATTTATGCAGATAACCCATACAGAATCAGCAGCCACAATTGATTTTGGCTGTTTATTCCTCAACTTGAAGTTCACTTAATGCAATTGTTTGAGGAATGGTGTCTGAGTAAACATCTGTGTGCACAGACTTAGGAGCCCCTTCACCAGTGTTGTTTACCTTAGTATTTAAAAAAAAAAAATTGAACAGTGGTGAATTGAAAAACATAACTAGGAGACACTGTACTCTCTTTGTCGAGATAGTTTCCAGGCTCACAGAATGTCATGTTTTCCTAAATGTGTTAACACAGGTAAAGCCTGGATGTAGGCACACCCAATAAATGATCCCTTTCCTCTTCCTTCGCCTTTAGCTCCCCACTGCCTGAATACAGAGGAGCAGAACGGCAAGAGCTCTGCTACCAGACACCTTGGTAGAACTCCTGGCTCTAACCTGTATTAATACTGCAGACTTGATAAGTTCCCTGACTCTCTTTTCCTCATATGTAAAATGGGGCTAATAGTAGACAGTTTTGGATTAAAGATAATGAAGATGCTATAGATAAAGTGCATACACAGTATAAAAATCATTTCATTAATTTTCGGTGAGTTCTCTACCAATTGACCCTCCTCTCTTACAATATGAAGTTCTAAACCACAGGCCTTTAGGGAAAGTGTTGTGGAAGATGGGATGATGTTAAATGTGAGGTGTTTTACACTCATTATTTTGTTTTCTCCTCACACAATTCTATGAAAATACCGTCTTTACCTTCCAGATAAGAAAATGAGCCCATAGAGAGGTTAAGTCACGTGTCCAAAGTGCCCCCTATCTAGTAGGTGAAAGTAGGTGAAAGACTTTGAAATTAAACAAAACACCAGATTTGGAGTCAGGTGACTTTTGTTTAGATGATAGTAGTAGAGTTAATACTACCTGAGCCTTCATCATATATCAGCCCTGTCCTAGGCAATTCCAAGTACCAGCTCCTCATGTTCACAATGACATTCTCCCCGTTTTACACACGAGTAAACTGTGAGGTTACCTATCTTGCTTCAGGTCAACAAGCAAGCAACAGAATCAGGATTTGGCCGCAGGCAAACTGTTTCGAGAATTTCTATACAGTATTATCTGAGGCTACATTCACCTCTGTCGCTCTCAGACATGACACTTCTCTGCTCTGGGCTTCAGCTTGCTAATTGGTAAAATGAGGGGATGGTTTAGATAAACCATAAAATCCCTTCCATGAGTCTATCCAATAGAGTGAATCAATGCTGCCATAATAAAAATGACATCAGGGCGTGCCCTGCAGGTCAGGCCCATACTCACCTCTGAATCCGTAACAGGGACTTTGTACCTTCTCCTCTGTCCCTGAGCTATTGACACGAAGTTGAGGTTTACTGGATTCCAGAGAAATGTGTTATCTATGTGGTAGGAACTTTCTGTCCTTTGAGGTGATTCCTCCTTGTTCTCCTTGTAATTTTCTTCCCAAATCTGAACTTCCTTTCACTACAGTCAGGGTCAAGATACATGTAGCAAAGGGATGGGTTATTACAAGGGTTGTATTCCTGGTTCCCGAAAGTGTAATTGTAATAGACACACTTGGCAGAAACCCTTACATTGGTTTCTTGTTCTGTACAATGAGAACTATTGTAAAACAGGCCAAATTGAAGCTCCCCAAACTGCCCCTCAAGTAAATGAAAATAAGAACACATTTTGTAATGCCAGCTAGTAATGTCACCCTCAGGATTGGTGGTCCCTAATCATATCCCTGTTTGCTTCATCAGTCTGGACCCTGCAAAATCCAAGTGGATCATGGTGGGTGATAGTGGATCACCCAAACATAACCAAATATTAGTGCCAATGACAACTATATACTGATGTGGTAGCTTTCCTAGAGCCGATTAACACAGAGTACTACTCAGCCATAAAAAAGAATGAAATAATGCCATTAGCAGCAACATGGATGCAACTAGAGATTATCATGCTAAGTTAAGTAAGTCAGAAAGAGAAAGACAAATACCATGTGATATCACTTATATGTGGAATCTAAAATATGACACAAATGAACCTATCTACGAATCAGAAACAGACTCACAGACATAGAGAACAGACTTGTGGTTGCCAAGGTGGTGGGATGGGGGAGGATGGAGTGGGAGTTTGAGGTTAGCAGATGCAAACTATTACATATAGAATGGATAGACAGCAAGGTCCTACTGTATAGCACAGGGAACTATATTCAATGTCCTGGGATAAACCATAATAGAAAAGAATATATATATATATATATATATATATATATATATAAAACCGAGTCACTTTGCTGTACAACAAAAATTAACACAAAATTGTAAATCAACTACACTTCAATTTAAAAAATGAAAAATAAAACCCAGACTTACATACGTGGTATGATGCTATTAATTAATTAATTTTCCATACTCATCAAGCAGTATGGCTAAGAGCAGTTCACATTCACTAGAGACAAGTAACAATACACATTCACGGTTTAGTGACAGCTCTGTGAACTCTTATGTTCTCTGTCATAATATATTCCAAAGGGGCCTCGACTCTCTGGACAATTCAGAACATCACATTAGTCTACAAAATTGACCTGATAAACATTAAATGGCAAGTAGTTTGGATGCCTTAGGAAGATACATGCACTACAGAAGACGGGTGATAAATCTTACGAAGATTCAAGGCCTGCCACATTGGAGATTTTAGGGACCCAGTGGTCTGGGATATGCCAGGACGTCTCTTTCAAAGGACAGGACAAAATTATTTCACCTTGCTCCTTCTGCCAGTAAGAAAGAAGTATAGCACTTGATAGCACTCTTTGGATTTTGGAGCCAGTCTGTTCCACACATGGGAATTTTGTTACAACCCATTTATCAGGTGATGCAGAAGACTTCTAGCTTTGGTTGGGGATAAAGTTGAGAGTCATGTGGAGTCTCTGGCAGGACCCAATAGGAGGGTCATAGAGCAGAATCTCGTGGTTCTGGAACAAGGTCCTGCCATCTACCGCAGAGCACTATATAACGTTCTAAAATTTCTCCTGATGTGCTTCTGGGTCCTGATTGAAATTGATCCTCTGACTATGTGTTATCAATTGACCAGGTGAGCAGAACTGTAGATCAAGTGATGTATTATTCTGTCAAACCCACCAAGTCGTAAGGATGAGAATTCTAGCAGCAATTTGTCACTAAATAGAAGTGGTGCATCTAGGATCAGGCTTGAGAAGGCACAGTGGGACCAAGTAAACTAGAGGACAGGAGGTCCGGACCCAAATGTCACTTCGTATACTGTCACCTTTTCCTTAGCTCACACCTAGACCCTCATGGTGGGAGTTCCACAGGATCAGGTGATGACGGAAGAAAAAGCCTGAGTTTAGTTCATGAATGGGCTGGCTTTGTGTGTACAAAGTACAAGCCATACAGGGACTGTTGCTTCACTACAGCCAATGTACACCATCCTCTTGTGAGTTTGCCAAGAAATTGACATCAATGAGAATTCTGAGAAGTTATACTCAGAAGGAGTAAACTTAATGTAAGAAACACATGAATACAAGTAATGCAAGGGGTGGACTGTAGTGGGTGCTGTTCATGCCTTGCCCAGGTCTTTTAAAATCAACCAGTACATTCACTGTTGCCCGAGAATAGTTCATAGCGGTTCTCCTTTTTGGAGAATTGCCAAAGGATCACCTCTCCTTGGAAGCTATCTCTCCTTCCCTCTTTTGGGACAAAAGGCTCACTGGCATAGTGATATAAAAGGTCAGCCAGCCCACTTGCCTGAAGGTGGGACTAACTCTGTCGTGCAGTTTGTTCTCCAGAGCTTCCCTGTGACATCAGAATGATTAAACATCTAGATGAGACTATTCAGTTTTCTCCCCCTTGCCTTATCCCGTCACTCACTCCCTTACCTTGAAAATTCTTGAATAAATCACTTGAATACATTTTTAGGGGACACTACCTAACACACCCTATAGCTTTCACTCATTTTGTACCCATGGTTCTTTGTACACAAGAATGGGAAATCTTTGTGCTAAAATATAAGGGGAAAAATAAAGCATGATATGGTAACGATAAATTGTATAAATCTGTCTTTTCACTATTACAAACTCCAAAATGAAGGCCTCTTGACACCCACCTCTAAACTCATTTCCTTACTAGTCTCTGAGAACAAACTGGTTTAATTCTAGGATGGCTTAAGGAGACTAGTTAAGAAGTTGCTAAGGCATGTCATCACATTTCACATTTTGAGTGTTTCTTACTTTCCATGAAGAATTGTTCTGCTCTGACCACTTCAAATAACTGTATCCCAGCCTTACTGCCTATACTTGAGTTCCTGCTTTGCTATCTTGCCTGGTACTTAAGTTCCCTCAAGACTGAGACTTGTCATAGTTTAGATGGGCCCTGCTAGGATCTATAGTCCTGGCCCTGAATCTTATTTCAGCTGTGATGTCTTACTGCATGACACAAGACTCCACTGATGCTAACTGTTTGCTTGTCTACCTGGATCTCCCATTTCACCTCCTCTGAAACTGGCCTTTGTACCACTTCCTGGACCATCCTATCGCTACACCATATTTTTCTGGATCCTGTGCCCAACCTGCTGGCCTGGACTTCCCCCAGGTACCTTTTCCAAGGGATGGCTCATCCCTATGGGCTCTGCTTAGATTTCAGAAACCCTTGGCCTCCCCTTAGCTTTTCCACTCAGTTTCTATATGATCTTGTGAATGTTCCTTAACATCTCTGTTCCCAACTTCCTCATCTAATAAATGGGACTAACAGTATATGCAGAATAAATAAGAAAATACTCATAGAGCATCCAGAAGGGTGCCAAAAAATAGTATCATTCAATAATGGGAGTTATTTTTGTGAGTTAGTTATAATCCGCCATGCAGATCTGTCAGGGAAATGAAAACCACTTTAGGAATTTCTAGCAGGAAGAAAGTTGATGCAGCAAGAGATAGACTTTCACAACTTGGAAGGACTTGGGGCAAGAAGATTTGGAAGGCTGCTGCTAAATTTTAGAACACACTCATGTTTAGGAATCACAGAGAAGCCACTGCCTGTGGTCTCAGCTGCCAGCCTCATGGAAGGGGTTGACTATCAGGTGTTTGCTAGGAAGTTTCTGCAAAAATGCTCTACCTCTGAATGCCCATATGCCTGCGTATAGCTGAAAAGAGTGACTTCCTTTTTCTTTTATGTTTTATAAATCTTGTGCAAGTACCTCATTGGTTAAGTATAAATCTTGGAGGAAGAATCACATTAAAGGTAATAGGTCCTAGGCTTTCAGTTCTTGCAGTAGAGGGGAGCTTAAAAATGTAGGGATGGATCAACAGTCAATATATGCCACAGTTATTTGGTGTGTTTATTATGATTGCCTTTCCAGCTCTAATCTGTTAAGAATCACGTAAAGGGAAATCTGAGATGGAAGTCAGAGGATATGATAATTGGAGGTGAGCATTAGAGCTTTCCTATAGGATTCTTTTTTTTTTTTATTTTTGCGGTACACGGGCCCCTCACTGTTGTGGCCTCTCCCACTGCGGAGCACAGGCTCCGGACGCGCAGGCTCAGCGGCCATGGCACACGGGCCCAGCCGCTCCGCGGCATGTGGGATCTTCCCGGACCGGGGCACGAACCCGCGTCCCCGGCATCGGCAGGCGGACTCTCAACCACTGCGCCACCAGGGAAGCCCTTTCCTGTAGGATTCTGAGTGGATGCCTAGTTGGCTGATCTGCAGAGAGGAATGAGCAAGCTCAAAAATAGAATTTACATGATTGACTGTAATGAAGACATGCCAAAAGCCTGGTCATGGGTGTTCTTGGGCAATTTATTGCTTAGCCTCTCAAAGCAGCTAACAGAAGTCAGAAACAGATATACCTGGTGGAGGGGACATCAGCTCATGGGCTTTTACTGCTGACACTGCATCGCATTTCACCTCATCACACTTGGCTCCAGTAGCAATGCTTCTCCCTGTCACATTCAGGAATGACCTCTCAGTTATGGCATTGCCTTCATGGAGATCCAGATACAAGGTATTATCACAAAACCAATGTTGGGAACTAAGGATAGAAAGGCAAATTACAGGTAGCTCCTCTATTTCCAGGGGTTTGCACTGTGCCTGTCATGTAGAAAGTGCAATAGTGTGGTTTATTAAATGAATGAAAGAACATTTAATCCAACTTCTATGCGTCCATGTCAAGGGCCCATACCTTCTAGGGGTAGTTTATTCCACTGAGGGTTATGATTACTCAGAAGAAGACTCCAAATGTTCTTGCAGGGTTTTGGGGATTGTGATCACGAAGGTAAGGAAACGTTGAGGTAGAAACTCCATGGTTCCACTCGGGCAGCTCTCCGGCAGTCTATCTTACCTGAGAAAACAGTGAATTCAAGGTCACTGCACACATGCTGAGCAAATAAATGACTTGAGGGGCTGTCTAGGCTCTACGGAAGGAAGAACATGCCCTTTGGGAATGCTGAAAGGCTATGCTAAGTGCTCTTTGTGATACTCTAAGAGAGTAGGAGCTTAACCCAAAGGATCTTTGGGTTCCTTTTACACTTGACAGAAGATAAGTAAACAGATCTCTTTCACATTCCCTAGGGTCACAGAATTTCAGAATCAGAAGGACTCTTGGAGACTTTCTGGCCATACTCTTATCTGGTACCTGAATTTTTTTTTTTAATAATTTTTAAAAAGTTACTGTCCAGCTGCTATTTGAATCCTTCCATGGACAGGGAGCTCACTGCCTTCCAATTCGTTGCATTACTTTAAAAAATTTATTTGGATCTGACATCTTCCCATAGTTATCAGTGTTTAATTTTAATACTCCATGGAACCCCCAATGTCCTCAGTTATTTTTATTTATTCATTTATTTTGTGGTACATGGGCCTCTCACTGTTGTGGCCTCTCCCGTTGCGGAGCACAGGCTCCGGATGCGCAGGCTCGGCGGCCATGGCTCACGGGCCCAGCCGCTCCACGGCATGTGGGATCTTCCCGGACCGGGGCACGAACCCGCGTCCCCTGCATCGGCAGGCGGACTCTCAACCACTGCGCCACCAGGGGAGCCCTCCTCAGTTATTTTTCTCTTCCTTCTTATATCTTAGCTAGAGAAGATCTGTGGTCCAGTGCACTTTAACCCTCTCTTTGTTGTGGACCATGTGATTAACAAAAATCTTGGTAAAATCAAGATGGGGTTCCAGGGTTGTTTGACACCTAAGCCTGGACTCTTAACCATCACATTATAGTATTGGGCAAACACATGCATATGTGTGTTCACACCGTCTTTCCATCAGAGTCAAGTGCTCTGAATTAAAATTTGGTCCCCAGAAACATCCTTCACATGAACCTTACGGATCAGAGGTAGTTCTTTAAAGAATTCTTAAACTCTAGGAGGGATGCTTGTGTGGCACTTTACCTTTCTTGCAGACTCAACTAGACTATCCGAACCAGAAGGTATCTTAGTGAGTGTTAAGTAAAACTCTTATTTTATTAAAGGAGAATGTAAGGACCACAGTGTGAGGTGTTGGCCCAAGTTCTCTCAGCTAAGTAGCTGAAGAGTCAGCCCTCAACCTCAGGGCTCCGAAATCTTGCTTGTGTGAGCAGCAATGCCTGGTACCATGCTGATCAGAGTGGGGCAATCACACGTATCAAAAGACAGAAAGACTGAGATCTATAGTTATCTATCTACCTATCATCTATCTATCTGTCTTTAGGTTGGCTTTTAACCTTCTTTGGAAGCCTAGACTAATCTATCAGTGTAATTTCCTGTTGTTCTTTTTATTCAATAACTCACATCATTCACAGCTATGTATGTGAACACAAATTATTGTCAAACAAAAGAGCAGAAGGGGAGGAACAGATGGAGGGATCCCTGGTATTAATGGAAGACAGCTGGACCCAGGATTAGAGCTACGCTTCCTCTATAACATGAGACCAGACCCACGGTCTTAGGAACCCAGTAGGTGGCAGTGATAAGAACCATGCTGATCTGGATTCAAATCTCACTTCTTGAATTTTCTAGCTTGCATGAGTTTCCTACTCCTGCTTGGCCTTACTTTCCTTAGCTGTAAAATAAGATTTTGTAAGGATAATGAGAAGCATATACATAAAAGTGCTTTGCTTGGTAACTGGGGTATATTAAGTGCTCAATAAATATCATACCCTATTATTATTATTATAGCTTATTTAACCCCTTGTTCTATTTCCATAAAGTGGGTATGCAATAGATTTCTGTTGAATAAATGTATACAATTCACAAGCTCTTGTAGTTATGATAAGAGAAGAAAGGTAATATCTTTCATTTACAACCCCGACAATCAGAGGAAGAGGGCTCCTGGCATCAGAAATAGTGAAGGCAGATCTAAACCAGGGTTTGGCAAACTCCAGCCCACTGGTCAAATCCATTCCACTGCCTGATTTTGTAAATAAAGTTTTATTGGAACACAGGAACGATTATTCATTTACATATTGCCTATGGCTGCTTTTACACTACAATGAGAGTTGTGGCATTGCCACAGAGACCATATGGACCTTAAAGCCAGATTTGCTATCTGACCCTTTATAGAAAAAGTTTGCTGTCCCCTAATATAAACAGATATGAGCCAGTTGGGTACATAATGGAGATCTCAGAATGTCTACATCTGTGAGCAAATGTATGTGAAGGAAAAAAGAGAAACAGAGAAATTAGGCTGTATGGGTTAGTGGAGAGATTATGAACTTAAAGTCAGGAGACTTGAGTGACAGTCTCACCCTCACTAGCAGTTAGCTGAATGACATTGGGTAACCACTTCTATCCTCTAGGCCTGCTTCTTTTTCCGCAAAATGAAGGAGTTGGATTAAATCAGCCCTATGGTCATTCAGTCACTAATGGTCTATGATTCTTTGGAACCTAAGACTAGGGCAGAGAGGAGGCAAGGCTTGGACCGATACTTCCTTTATAAAATGAAACTCCTTTATCTCTTTAGGATGTAGGAAAGGCTGGGAAAGGAATGATATAGAGGTGGACTTGAATTCGGAAAGAATTACAAAATATACTTCCCCCCCCCAAACTGGAAGTGAAGTATAAGCTTTATTAATATTTTTCAAATTCTAAGGGGAGTCAAGAGGCTGCATTTTATAAAGCTATTTTTGGCTTTTGTCAAGTGCAATAACCACATGGTTCAGATATAAGAGCCAAGCACTTAAAGCATTAGGGGGAATTCCTTTCCACAGAGCATTGCTAACATGAGATTATGGCAACAGAGCTCTCAAGTTGAAAAGTTAAAAAGCCTTTTAGAAAGTTACTTGGAAGAAATAGATTTTAGTGTTTAAAAATTTATATAAATGTGTGTATGTATACACTTCTTGAGATATACATGAATGTATCATTAACTCGTCCCTAGCCTGACATTTAGTGGTAGTTGAATAAATGCTTTTGAATGAATGAATAAAATCCACTAGAGCTGCTACATTATACTACTTATTCCTTCAATTCAACACATGTTCATTTCATGGGTATTATTTGGATTTTTGGGCCTTTTTCAGGGGTTACCACCTTACAGAGTGTAATGAGTTCCTTTTAGCACTCCAGATGTTATTAATAATGTTCCTTAGATGAAATCCAAGGAGGGAATCCCAGAATCATAGTTTTAGAGCTGACAGGGGCTGGAGAACCCCCCTTAAATCTTAGAAGTCTTCTTCCTCTGTCTCTTACCCAAGGTCCTAGGGATACTTAAAGGCAGTTAGGACTAGAACCCTTTCTTTAGATTCCTAGTTCAATGTTTTTTGTTGTATAATACCTCAACTTACATTTTAGAATTTTATAATGATATTCTAACACAGAGAATCATGACCATGATAAGGAATTTGGGTGTTCTTGTTAATGACAATATTCTTCATCCATTCATTCATTTCTTCAACAAGAATTTATTAAATACACACCATAGCTGTTGAAATTTGCTAGTCACTCTTATGGATGAAAAGGAATGAGACGTAGTCCCTTCCCCTGACTTTGGGGTCTCCTACAGGAAGATATCCCTGAACTTCACCTGCTGCCTCAGGCTCACCTCCAGCAATATGCCTACCATATTACATTGTAATGTTGTATTAAGAATCTATCTCTTCCATTAGTCTGCAAGATACTTGAGGGCAGAGACCATATCTTACTAATCACTGGGCACATCCTGTCCCCTTCCCTCACCTTCCAAAAGTTCTTTGAACTGCATTAACCTGATATCAATATATACTTGAAGGAGAGAGTGAATAATATGTAGCTTATTGGTTTAATACATATGTTATGGACTGACTGTTTATGCCTCTTCACCCAATTCATACATTGAAACCCTAATCCCCAATGTGATGATGTTTAGAGATGGGCCCTTTGGAAGGCAATTAGGGTGAGATGAGATCATGAGGGTGGGGCCCTGGTCTGATGGGATTAGTGTCCTTATAAAAAGAGACCAGATCTCTCTCTCTCTCCCTCTCTCCCTCTTATGGCACTGAGAAAAGGCCATGTGAACACATGACAAGAAGGCAGACACCTGCAAGTCAGAGAGTGTTCACCAGGATCTGACCATAATCTCAAACTTCCAGTCTCCAGAACTTGGAGAAAATAAGTTTCTGTTTTTTAAGCCACTCAATTTGTGATATTTTGTTTTGGTAGCCTGAGATAACTAATACAAAATACTAAACAATTTTTTAAAATTATAACCATACTGAAAATCACAGTCTTCACAAAATTACAACATTCAAAACTCTGTAGCCTTTCTGGATTTTTGTGAGATTTCCCAGTGAACCAAAGCATCTCTAGTTGGATAAGACTTAAAGTTAACAGAACGCTAGTTAAATGGAGAGACGCTACTTGGGTAAGAATTATGACTGTATTTGTTTCTTGCAGCTGCTATAACAAAGTACCATAAAGTAGGTGGCTTAAAATAAGAGAAACTGGGCTTCCCTGGTGGTGCAGTGGTTGAGAGTCCGCCTGCCGATGCAGGGGACACGGGTTCGTGCCCCGGTCCGGGAAGATCCCACATGCCGAGGAGCGGCTGGGCCCATGAGCCATGGCCGTTGAGCCTGCGCGTCCAGAGCCTGTGCTCCACAACGGGAGAGGACACAACAGTGAGAGGCCCGCGTACTGAAAAAGAAAAAAAGAAAAGAGAGAAACTTATTTTCTCACAATTCTAAAGTCCAGAAGTTTGAAATCAAGTTGTTAGCTGAACTATGCTCCCTCTGTATCCTCTATGGGATGATCCTTCTTGCCTCTTCCAGCTTTTGGCAGCCCCAGGGACTTCAAAACTCCAACCTGTGCCTCCAACTTCTCATGGTCATCCTCTCTCTGTGTGTCTCTGTATCATTTTCTCCCTGTGCATGTCTATCTCTGTGTTTCTTCTCTTCTTCTTATAAGGACTCCAGTTATATTGGATTAGGGCTCACCCTAATGATCTCATGTTAACTTGATCACCTCTGCAAAGACTCTACTTCTAAATAAGAACACATTCACAGATATCAGGGGTTAGGACTTTGACATAAATTTGGGTGGGGGGACACATTTCAACCCATAACAATGACCTAGTCCAAAATTGTATTTTTCCCTTCCTCACAATAGTAGCATCAACTTCTACCTTTTGGACCATGAATTACGTACCAATCAAGCTGCTAGATATTTAACTATTTCATCTTACCTTCTCAATAAGCCAAAGAGATAGGAAATGTTAGCATTGTTAAAGCTGTCAAATTGAGAGTCAAGGAGATTGAATACCTCATACCAGGTCCTATACTAATGGTAGAGCCAGGATTTAACAAAGATCACTGATTTGTAGATCTACATTCTCAACTAAAATGCAAGCATTTCTCCTTTTTAAAAAATACCCATGAGCCTATTAACCATTTGGGGATTCCCTATATTTTATTTATTTATTTATTTTTGTGGTGCGTGGGCCTCTCACTGTTGTGGCCTACTCCCGTTGCGGACCACAGGCTCCGGACACGCAGGCTCAGCAGCCATGGCTCACGGGCCCAGCCGCTCTGTGGCATGTGGGATCCTCCTGGACTGGGGCACGAACCCGTGTCCCCTGCATCATCAAGGCAGACTCTCAACCACTGCGCCACCAGGGAAGCCTGGGATTCCCTATATTTTAAAAGTTTAAAAACTCTTTTTCTAATGTCTGCCTTGAGAATCATCCTGTCATATATTCAGCCACAACCTAACTGAGGCCAGACACAGGTCTGCCGTTGCCTGGTTAGGTTCTTTAAGACTTTATTTCACCTTTTCTTTATGTCAACTCATCTGTCAGCGTCCCTTCTCATCTTTCCCTTTGTCTTCATAATCCATATCATCCCTGAAGCCATTTCTAAATGCTAGGTCAGGTCCCAAGGAGAAACTCAATCATTATTGTCTAGACTCTTGTTATTTCAACCCTAGCCTGAAGTTAATTTCTGTATCAAGAGAACCTAATTCTCATACTGCTGTGTTCAGTCACTGCACCTTCAAAACTGACCTCAGACACAAGTTCAGTCAATTTGCCCTGGATTTGAAACTCTACCATGCACTCCACTCTCTTCCTTATCCTCTTTTTCTGACCCTGAGCTCCAGCCAGAAGCACATCCATGTACCAGCCCCACTTAGCTCTGCATGGATTCTCCCAAGGCAGTTGGAGGACCCGTCAAATTATTTGCAATTGTGTTTCTGCATTTTGCAGCTGTTTGAAAAATTCCAGATTGATTTTCAGCCGAGCAGTGCAGCCTCAATCCTAATAAGGTCCAAGCACTGAAAAAGTACAGCGATGAACCATTGATTAAGTTGACACTGCAATCTATTTCCGCTGCCCCTGGTAGGCTGAACTGGTTGCTTGCACTTGCATTTGTTAAATGTTTCAGGCTTTTGTCTTTGTGAATAATCTTATCGGAAACCAGAGATGGTCCTGTTCTCGGTTGCTGTCTCTGGGTATCTGTCAGTACCTCTTTCTACGGATGTGAAAATGAAAGCTGAGGAAATTAAGGGTCGTGCACAGGGAATTCACCAATCTAAAAACCTAGTGTCCTGCTCTGCTACTGTGCAGTCCCAGCTTTAGAGCAGAGAAGGAAGACTGTGGCTGGAAAATGAACATGTCCACAGGGAAATAACACAGCAGGAGCGCACACGACTGAGTGTCAAGTTTAAGGCAGCGATGGCCTTTCCACATTAGGCAAGAGTCCCTAGACAGTGGCAATTCTGTTGCAAACATAAATCACTGAGATGTACAATAGCAGATCCTCTTCTCTCCACCCTAATTCACCTGCTTCTCCAGCTTCTTTGAAATGATGCGTTCCATGGTGAATCAGATTCTTAAAACTCACCTGCTGTGTGATCTTGGGAAAGATCTTAACTTATCTCAGCTTCAATATCCTCATCTCTAAAGTGGGTCTATTACTGATACTGCCCTCACAGGGTATTGTTATGATAAAATAAGCTAATGGATATAGTGAACCTAGCCTACAGTAAGCATTCAATACATTAATAATAATGAAGCAAGGTTTCAATTGGAGACAGATAAAAGCATGTTGAAAACAATCCATTTCAACAAAGATTTTTTTTTTTTCATTACAGTAATATTTAAATGAGTGGATGAAAAGAAGTGGTGTGGTTCCCACAGTGGGAATGGGTGGGAGGGAGCAGGCAGACAATCAGAGAGACCCCCCTGATGGAGTTATCAGCCAGATTCACAATGTCACAGCAATGAGTTGTTACATCAGCAGTAACAGGATGGAAAAAAATGACTGGGGAAAAGGCATATTGCTCACAAGCTGCCCACCCCTCCCTGCTCTGCCTCAGCAGAGGCAGCCTCCCTGCTCTCCTTTCTTCAAAGTGATTTCTAGTTGCATAACAGTTGTTCTAGGATGGCAAACATTAGGTCTTTTGACTCTAATGCAGATGAATTTTAACCGTATGCATAGAATAAATATATACACACATCCGTACACGTATATTATCTCCCATGAATATTTATTGGGAGTATATAAATGATTCACACACAAATCCCTCTTATTCTAGGAGGAGAATGGAGAGATGCACTGTTCTTTGACCTGCCTCCTCAACCCCATCAGAATGCAAATCATCTAACCTGGACATGTAATTGCTTCAATAACACGGGTCCTAGAGAGCTGATTCTCATGTGAAGCACAGCCATACCCCGGAAACTTTCATTGGTCTGTGCCTTCAACAACAGTACCCCAGACATTTCTGACCAGCCCTGTTCCTGCCTCCAGATTATCCTAAAAAATTACAGATGTCCTGTGTGTGCATTTTAAAATATAGATATATGTGGGGGGAAGCTTGAATCAGACTCTAGAGGAAGTTGTTGCCTTAAGAGGTGGAGGCAGAGGAGGTCTTTCAAGCAGCACTGTCCAAGAACACTTTCTGTGAAGATGGAAATGTTCTTTATCTGTGCCATCCACTATACTGGCCACTGGCCACGTGTGGCTAGAGGGCACCAGAAATGTGCCAAGTGGGAAGGAGGTATCGGATTTTTAGTTAATGTTAACTAGTTTAAATTTAAATAGAGATTTGTGACCAGGGTCTACTGTATTGGAAAGCATAGCTTTAGAAAACACATAGCCCAACCTTCTTTTAAAGAGATAAACAGGAAATAGATGTAGAAATATGGTGAATTGGGGTGGGAGGAGCAGGAAGGAGCTAAAAAGATTTTATCTTCTGACTAAAACACTCAAACTCTGAATTCTCCAGATCTTTTAGCATGAGGAAAAATGGAAGGTTTAAAGATTACTTATCAAATCCCCAGTCGTTTACTGAGAACTTTCCTGTGTCATTTGATATCCTCATTATGCAAACAAGTGGGGATGAAGAAATAAATAAAATTTAAAAAAACAACACACCTTTGCCCAAAGTGTGTATATTCAGAACATCAGACAGGCACACATCAAAATAACCTTATACAGTGTTTAGTAGAAAAGAGACCATGAAAAATAACCAAAATATTATTACATTTTGAGATTAATTCTGATTGGGGTTGACAATTCTTATTCATTATGGTATTCAACAAATATAAAGTATAACTACACGGAGTTAATACACTTTATAAAAAATTGAAATATAGTTGATATACAATATTATGTTAGTTTCAGGCATATAACATAGTGATTCAACATTTAAATACATTATGAAATGGTCACCATGATAAGTCTAGTAACCATCTGTCCCATACAAAGTTATTACAGTATTATTGACAATATTACTTATACTGTATGATACATCCCTGTTACTTATTCATTTTCTAATTGGAAGTTTGTACCTCTCAATTCCTTTCACCTATTTTACCCAAAGCCCCATTCTTCCCTCCCCTCTTGCAATCATCCATTTGTTCTCTGTATCCATGAGTCTGTTTTCATTAAGTTTCTTTTTTTGTTTGTTTGTTTTTTAGAATCCACATATAGTGAAATCATACTGTATTTTTTTCTCTGACTTATTTTACTTAGCATGCTACACTCTAGGCTCATCCATATTGTGACAAAAGGTGAGATTTAATCCTTTTTATGGCTGTGTAGTATTCCTTTGTGTGTGTGTGTATGTGTGTGTGCGTGTGTGTGTGTGTATATGCCACCTCTTCTTTGTCCATTCATCTATTGATAGACACTTAGACACTTAGGTTGTTTCTATTTCTTGGCTATTGTGAATGATACTGCATTGAACATAGAGGTCCACATTTTTTTTTTTCTGATTAGTGTTTTAATTTCTTCAGGTAAAAACCCAGAAGTGAACTTGCTGGAATGTAGGGTAATTCTATCATTAATTTTTTGAGGAAACTCTTTACTGTTTTCCAAAGTGGCTGCACCAATTTACCATCCCACCAACAGTGCACAAGGGTTCCCTTTTTACCACATCCTTGCCAACATTTGTTATTTTTTGTCTTTTTCATGATAACCATTCTGACAGGTGTGAGGTGATACCTCATTATGGTTTTGATTTGCATTTCCCTGATGACTAATAATGTTGAGCGTCTTTTCAGGAGCCTGCTGGCTATCTCTTTGTCTTCTATGGAAAAAATGTCTATTAAGATCCTCTGCCCAGTTTTTAATCAGGTTCTTTGTTTTTATGCTATTGAGTTGTATGAATTCTTTGTATATTTTGGATATTAGCACTTTACTGGATTTTTCTTCTTCATTCAGCAGGCTGCCTTTTTGTCTTGTTGATAGTTTCCTTCTCTGTGCAAAAACTTTTTAGTTTGATGTAGTCCCATTTGTTTATTTTTGCTTTTGTTTCCCTTGACTGAGGAGGCATATCCAAAAAATATTGCTGAAACCAATGTCAAAGAGGGTACTGCCTATGTTTTCTTCTAGAAGTTTTACTGTTTAAGGTATTACATTTATCCATCCTGAATTTATTTTTGTATCTGGTGTGAGAAAGTGGTCCAGTTTCATTCTTTTGTATGTAGCTGTCTATTCTTTTGTGTGAGTCTGCCTTTCCCCCATTGTATATTCTTGCCTTTTTTGTTGTAGATTAATTGATCCTACAAGCTTGGGTTTATTTCTGGGCTCTATTCTGTTTCATTGATCTATGTGTCTGTTTTTGTGCCAGTACAATGTTGCTTTGATTATTGTAGCTTCGTAGTTTAGTTTGAAATCAAGGAATATGATACCTTCAGCTTTGCTCTTCTAAAGTTTACTTTGGCTATTCTGAGTCTTTTGTGGTTCCATAAAAATTTTAGGATTATTTGTTCTAGTTATGTGAAAAATGCCATTGGTATTTTTATAAGGATTGCATTAAATCTATAGATTGCCTTGGATAGTATTGAAATGTCTACTCTGTGCCACACACTTCTATAGCATGCAGGAAAACTTGCAGAACAATGAGCAGTCTCCTTGGCTCTGTCAAGATGGAGTAGCCCTAGTCCTCCCAAGTCCTCTCTCTTATGACTTAAAAATTCCTGGTGATAAAACAACAGACAAGGCCAGAAAGACTCTGAAAGATGGAAAGAAGAAGGTGACCTGCATAGGGACATTGGGGCCTGAGGAGCAGCATAGTGATGAGTTTCCTAGGTTTCCTTATTGCCTCCAATATATCCCCAAAAGGGTTTTGCAGAAGCCTCCATCCCAGAACCACCAACAGGCACAGATAAAATTCTCCAAGAATGTCGTATTCGTTTTAGCCAAAGGACTAGGGAGAGAGTGTCCTAACAACAGAAAACCTTGTGGCAATATCTACTTTAGGCAAACGCCAGCAGAAAAATCCTATCACACTTCCCCCCATTTCAGCTGGCCAGCAAGGAGCTTACCTTTCATTCTACCTCCTAGCCCTTACCCCATGGAAGCTGATGCTATGTACCAATTCCCTACTGGCTGAAGTCAGCTGGGTAGAGCAGGGACCTACTTTTCCATTCCCTGTTTGGCAGAAGCTGGTGGCAACACTGCAACATCCCCACCAGATAATATTGGTGGGCTGAGTGGGAAGCTGGTCTTCAATCTCTCACACAGAAGAACATGGCAGCACTTGAATTCCCCACCATGTTAGTGTCATTGCTGTCCATTGGTGAGCTGAGCCTCCACCCCTGACTGGCATCAATGAGGCTGACAAGGTGGTACAAGTTGAGAGTAGTAAACACTTCATTCTTCCCCATTCCCCATCCCATGTCAGTTGGGCCCACTGGGGACCTAAGCCTCCACTCCCATTCTTTAGCAACAAAGTGTTATTAGTCAGCCCTCTGCTTACCCTGTACTTGGTGGCTGCATGACCAGAGTCAGAATGTAATCTTTACTCCTACTTGGATACAATCAGGCAGTGTGACCTTTGGTGCCTCATTTTTAAAGGAAAGGAGTCAGCGGAGCAGACAAGGGAGCTGAGTGTCTTCTCCTCCAACATGAAATGGGGCAGTGTTAGTCAGTGCTTCTCTATTGCTGGATGGTATTGTGGGCCTCCTGGCCCTCATGTTACACCTCAATAGAAGGACAAATTACTAAAAAAAGAAAACGATTAAATAAGATCCAGAGTTTCATAATATCTAATATGTTCAGGAAATCACTTATTATACCAAGAATCAGGGAAATCACAACATGAATGATGACAGAAACCATACCAATATGAATCAGAAGACAAAATGATCTGACAAGGATTTTAAAGCAGCTCTCATAAAAATGATTCAATGATGATCTTGGAGCAGAATAAAAAATATAAAATCTCAGCAAAGAAATGAATGTTATAAAAAGGAATCAAATGTAAATTATTGAGTTGAAATATATAATATTTGAAGTAAAAAAAAAAAAAACCTCACTAGATGGGTTCAAAAAGTAGAATGGAGATGAAAGGGATAGAATCAGTGAACTTGAAGATAGATCAATAGAATTTACCCATTCTGAATATGAGAGCAAATAGACTGACACAGGGAGGGGGAAGGGTAAGCTAGGATGAAGTGAGAGAGTAGCACTGACATATATACACTACCAAATGTAAAATAGATAGCTAGTGGGAAGCAGCCACATAGCACAGGGAGATCAGCTCAGTGCTTTGTGACCACCTAGAGGGGTGGGAAGCAGCTGCATAGCACAGGGAGATCAGCTCAGTGCTTTGTGACCACCTAGAGGAGTGGGATAGGGAGAGTGGGAGGGAGGCACAAGAGTGAGGGTATATGAGGATATATATACACATATAGCTGATTCACTTTGTTATACAGCAGAAACTAACACAATATTTTAAAGGAATTATACTCCAATAAAGATGTTTAAAAAAAAAAAAAAGAACAGTCTCGGGGACCTGTGAGACAATGACAAAACTGTTAACATTCATATCACTGGAGAGCCAGAAGGAGAGGAAAGGATGGTACTAAAGAAGTGTTTAAAGAAATAATGACTGAAAACTTCCCCAGTTTGTCAAAACACAAAAACCTTTAAAGGCACATGAAAATTAAGCTTCTGGGGGCTTCCCTGGTGGCGCAGTGGTTGAGAGTCCGCCTGCCGATGCAGGGGACACGGGTTCGTGCCCCGATCTGGGAAGATCCCACATGCCACGGAGCGGCTGGGCCCGTGAGCCATGGCCGCTGAGCCTGTGCGTCCAGAACCTGTGCTCCGCAACGGCAGAGGCCACAACAGTGAGAGGCCTGCATACTGCAAAAAAAAAAAAAAAAAAAATTAAGCTTCTGTAGCTAAAGAAAGAAATGAAAGCACTCAGAGAGAAACAATGCATTACTTTTTAGGGGAACACCAGTTAGAGTGACAGTAGATTTCTTATCTGGAACCATGGTGGCCAGAAGGAAGTGGTGCACCATTCTTGGAGGACTGATAGAAAAGGACTCTCATGCCTGAGTTCTATATTCAGTGAAAATATCCTTCAGGAATTAAGGGAGAAAAAAGACATTTTTCAGATGAAGAAAAACAAAGAGCATTATTTGCTAGAAAACCCCTCATTGAAGAATGGTTAAAGAAAATTCTCTAAACAGAAAGAAAATGATAGCAGAAGAAGGCTTGGAATTTCAGAAAGAAAAAAAAAACATCATATGGGTACAAATAGACAAAAATATAATAGGTCATCCTACTTCTCATGAGAGTTTCTTAAATAGTAGTTGATGACTGAGGCAAAAATTATAAACATCTGCTGTGGTTTTTAATGTAAGTAGAGGAAATACATAAGACAATTATATTTTAAAAGCAGGAAGTGTAAAGAGACCTATATGGAAATAGATTTCTACACTTTACTTGAAGCGGTAAAACATTGATACCACTATCACAGACCACAAAAAATTATGTATGTATATTGAAATACCTAGAACAACCACTAAGGAAACTATACAAAGTTATATACTCACAAACACTAAAAATAAATCAAAATGGAATGACAAAATGTTCAAATAACCCATAAGAAGGTAGAAAAAAGAAAGAGGAATGGGGAACGGAGGAAACAGAGAAAACAAACAAACCAACATAGAATGGCAGACTTAAACCCTGCCATATCAATAATGACCATAAATGGTTGAAATTAATTAAAATACAAGATAAAAATTGCCAGGGTGGACAAAAAAAAAGATCTGACAATATGCTGTCTACAAGAAATTCACTTCAAATATAACAACATTGGTAGACTGAAAGTGAAAGAATGGAAAAAGTCACATCATGCAAACCATGATTAAAAAATAAATTTAAAAAAGCAGGAGAGGTTCTAATATAGGATAAAGTAGATTTTAAAGTAAAGAAACAGTCTCTGCTCTCAGAGAGCTTAACGTTTTACATGTTATTAGAATGTTATGTTTTCAATTTTTAGGAGGAAAACTATAGCTAACTGCCCCCAAAGCCAGATTATGGGTTTGGAGATACAATTAAGCAGTGATTTCAAGTTAATTTCTTTTCATATATAATCAGCTCATAGTGTTTATTTTTAATATGTACTGAGCATTGCGCTGTGTGCTCTTGGGTGATATACCTAATAGTGTTCCGATTTCCAATAGAAATTCCATGTGAAACACGGTGTAATGAGATTTTGAGTGGTTTTGGAGATTTAGGGAAGTGATCTTTTGACGATCAGACACTTTCAGTTGATTTGTTAAAGCATAGATGAATAAGACAAAACAAGGTGGATATGGTTCCCGCTCTCATAGAAATTAGGATGAGGATGATAATGCAGTAATTAAGTTGCAAAGTTGGGAGAATAGGATAATGGTGAGGTCAGATTAGGGGGAGTTAGGAAAAGGATTGGTAAAAGGATTAACCATTGCCTTGATTTTATCTTTTGCTAAATTTATAGTGAAAATTAACTATATTTAATGATGAAATTCTTCTAATAACTGTTCGATCTTGGAAACAGTGATTCTTGAGAAATATGTTTAAAAATTTATCTATAATATTAAGTAAAATAAAACTATTTTCTTTCCTGCCCTGTGTTTACTATGTAAAAAATAGTCATGCACAAAGACTGAAAGGGAAACCAGACCTATGAAAATAGCTAATTTCATGGGGTGATGGGATTGAGGGTGATTTGTGATTCCTTTTAAATGACCTTTATTGATATAATGTAATCTTTAGAATAAGTGGAAATTGGTAGGAAATAAGTAAGCTGAACTCAGAGAAGGAACAGAAGGCTCATGTGTTCTGCTGTCCACATGTGAAAGATCTGAAGGCTGGAGGGAGGGCAGTGGGCCTTTTCTCACCATGAGCATCGACTTCTGGCCTACTTGGGGATGTGGCTCTAATTGCTAGAGCCTGTCTTTGGCTGAGACTCATGTTGTAGAATATACTTTCCAATGCTGCACATGGATTGGCTTGGTTTTCTCTCCATTTATCAAAAAGACAGATATAATATTAAAGCTACTTCATATTTGCACTTTTCTGAGCATTTTGTGTCATTATCAGTCCTTATGAGAATGCTGTGAGGTAGGCATGGGAGGAGTTACATCTACATTTAAGAGACAAGGGAGAAAACCATAATTTGAAAGGATGCACGCACCCCGCTGTTCATTGCAGCACTATTTACAATAGCCAGGACATGGAAGCAGCCTAAATGGACGTCGACAGAAGAATGGATAAAGAAGATGTGGTACATATATATAATGGAATATTACTCAGCCATAAAAAAGGCATGAAATAATGCCATTTGCAGCAACATGGATGGACCTAGAAACTGTCATACAGAGTTGAGTAGTCAGAAAGAGAAAGACAAATATATAATATCACTTATATGTGGAATCTATAAAAATGATACAGATGAACTTATTTGCAAAGCAGAAATAGAGTCACAGATGTAGAAAACAAACTTATGGATACCAAGGGAGGAAGGGGGTTGGGATAAACTGGGAGGTTGGAACTGACATATACACACTACTATGTATAAAATAGATAACTAATGAGAACCTACTGTATAACACAGGGAACTCTACTCCAGGCTCTGTGGTGACCTAAATGGGAAGGGAATCTAAAAAGAGTGGATATATGTATATGTATAGCTGATTCATTTTGCTGTACAGCAGAAACTAATACAACATTGTAAAGCAACTACACTTCAATAAAAATTAAAAAAAAAAAAAGAGACAAGGAAATAGGCAAAGACTTTACCACTTAGTACCTTTGGAATTTTTGGCCATAAACCTTCTGTGGCTCAGTTCCCTCAATTATAAAGTAGTGATGATGATACTATTAAATTATAAGGGAATTTATGCAGTTAAAGAATTTATGCAGTTAAAGAAATTACATATAAATTACTTTGAACAGAGTCTGGCATGTAGGAAGAACTCAACAAATATTAGCTATTATTATTTAAAAATTTTAATATTATTATATTACTTAACTTTCAATGTTTATTTAATCCACTGGTGATGTTAGGACTACAACCCTGTTTCCTACGCTTTCCTACATCCTATACTTCTTCTTTTTTTTTTTTTTTGCGGTACACGGGCCTCTCACTGTTGTGGCTTTTCCCGTTGCGGAGCACAGGCTCTGGAAACGCAGGCTCAGTGGCCATGGCTCACGGGCCCAGCCGCTCCGTGGCATGTGGGATCTTCCTGGACCAGGGCACGAACCCGTGTCCCCTGCATCGGCAGGCGGACTCTCAACCACTGTGCCACCAGGGAAGCCCCATCCTATACTTCTTGAGAAAATAACGTGGTGGAGAAGGAAAAGAAAATGTGCATATCGTATCTGAGAAAGAAAAAATCCTTATTTCTAATCCTAAGTTTTTCACGAAGCTTAGAGATGTTGGAAAATTATGAATCTTAGTTTTCTCATGTTTAAAATGAAGACAATGATGATAATGTGAATGATTTCGGCTTTAGCCTCAGTTCTCTAAAATACAGAGCTTGAATAAAGGATTAATTGCTGGTGTTTTACTTGGGAAATGCCATCCTGGGGCATTGAGAGTGAAAAAGGAAGTGTAGCAGGTAAGAAAGGGAAATTAAAATAGGTAACACGATGCAGTAGTATGCCAGCCACCCTGGCATGATCTACACAGACACAGCCAGTCACCTGGCAAGTGTACCAGTTTGGCCTTGCAGGATGTCTCCAGACAAACAATACTGTGCTTCCACACTGGCCATCAGTGAGAGGAAGGGAGAGGGAATTTATCTGCATATACTGTCTGCAACTGGTCACAGTTTATCCTACAGGGAATTAACTTCGGCAGCTGCTCAGAAAGTCAGATTCCATACCCTGTTGCATGGCAGTTATACCGGAGTCTGGAAGTGGAAGTGGTGGGAAGAGTTAGCAACTATAGGAAAGAGGCTAGTCGGCTTGTGGAGGCAGAACTGCTCAGATCTGCACAGCTGCCTTTGCTGCCCAGTGAGGACAAAGCAGCCAGCAGTCCAGGGATCTGAGGAAGTCCATAAGACGTGCCTGTCAGGTCCTCATGGGCTGAAATAGGGTACAGGGCTTGTCTTAGTTCTGGCTGCTATTCCTATAGGTAACAGAATAGGCAGTTACTTATTCAGTTTTGTTAACCTGTTCACAGTTTTGTAGGCTGAGAAGTCCAAGATCAAGGCTCCAGTAGATTCATTATTTGGTAAGGTCCCATTTCCTGGTTCATAGATGATGGCTGTCTTCTTGTTTGCTCACACAGCAGGAGAGGAAAGGGAGCTCTCTGGGGTCTCTAAATGGGCATTAATCCCATTAATAAGAGCTCAACCTCATGAATTAATCACCTCCCAATGGCTCCACCGTCACATTGGGGGTTGGATTTCAACATATGAATCGGGGGGGGGGGACACAAATATACAGTCTATAGGTGGGCTGTATACTAATATTAATTATTAAATTTCATCCACCCTGAATTGAATGGGAGTGGCAACAGGGAGATGGGCTACTCTGTGGAACTCTAGAAGGCACTTTTAAAATCACAAGAGCCTAAATGTATTAGATACTCTGAGACACAACATCATCTACCAATGTCATTCTGAAAGCAAAGCCGTTGCAGGTGTTCATGTGTGATGCCTTATTTCCTTAGCAGGGGCACCTAGTGGTCTGGCACATAGAGAACAATAGCTAGTAGCTATTAGCAGCAGCATAAACATTGTATTGATATAACATTTTTAAAATGCTTATAAGTTTAGAAACCTCTATCTCCTATAATAAGATGGCCACAGTAATGTATATCTTATCCCAGATGATCTACCTGCAGTGTGACATTGATACTCCTCCATAAGAAGGTAAACTCTATGTTCCCATCCCTTAAAACTTGGTTGGTGGGGAATGACTTCATAACTGCCTCACCCAATAGGATACAGTGGAAGTGATGCTGAATTTTTTTCAAGACTGGGTTATAAAATGGAAAACATCTCCCCCTGGCTCTCCCTCTTGGCACATGCATCTTGAGAGCCTGATCTAACATTAGAAGTCTAGCTCCCCAGAAGCTGCCTGCTGGAGACATGATGTGGAAAGACCAGAGAGAGAGAGAGAGAGAGAGAGAGAGGTCTGAGTTGCTGCAGCTGTTTCAGCCCCAGCCATTGGAATCTTCCAGTCCAGGCACCAGACACATAAGATAAGAAGCCTTTGAAATGACCGCAGTCCCAGCCACCATCTCTGACTGCAACCTCATGAGAGAATAGAACCACACAGCTGACCTGCACAGATTCCCAGCCTATGGAAACCATGAGTGAAAATAAATGATTACTGTTGCTTCAAGCTGCTACGTCTTGGGGAAATCTGTTTGCAGCTATAAAAACTACAACATCTGTAGAGCCCCGAGTGCTTTGATACAAGGCTATCGTGGCAGTTGTTTTAAAAGTGTTCGCTTTCATTTTGTTTAAAATGTTTAACCTTAATCGTTTTGTTAATAAATAACTTATTTATTGAGGGCCCACTCATTGCCCAAACTGATCTAGTTGCAAGGAGTACGAAG
Organism: Pseudorca crassidens; assembly: GCF_039906515.1. Classification (NCBI taxonomy): domain Eukaryota; kingdom Metazoa; phylum Chordata; class Mammalia; order Artiodactyla; family Delphinidae; genus Pseudorca; species Pseudorca crassidens. Next base: position 68,907,489 of record NC_090304.1, on the reverse strand, counting down.
AAAGCAAAACTGTCCCTGATTTCATGACACTTAGAGCCCAATTGGGAGGGGAGTCTTACAAGTATATAAAGAAGAACCACGTGCTACAGAGATGCCATACACTTTTACAAAGCTATTCTTCTCCCTTTGGGGAAAACTATATATATACACATTTATATGTATGTATACAGTATAATTTGCAAAAGTAAGATATTTTAACTGAAAGCCTTTGAAACTGTCGACTGAAAAAAAGATGCACAACCTTAAAGTTGAGGACTTTCTAAGGTATTTAAGCCTGGAAGACAGCCTCTTGGATAGCTCTGAGTGACTGCTCTGAAAATAGGGAGGAACCAGGATATATAGGAGTTTTTGCAACAAAAACCAGGTAGTTGAACATCAAAAGGTTACTGTTAATTAAAGAAAACCAGACATCTCAAGTTAATGAATTCAGTGCTTTTCTATGTATGGGAAGATGCAAGAGTCTGAGCTCATTGAAATCATTCCTTTGATATGCACCTCAGCTATCTGGGGCCATTATCCTGTTGTTTCCTGTCCTGAGTCCCCTCACGACTCACCACTGGGAGAGGCTATAGTGGCTAATGGCTTGATGGCTGCAACATCCTTTGTTTATTGATATGGCAGGAGACATTTTTCGTCCACACAACCCATGTTGCTTTCTGCTCTGGCTTCTCCTCCATTGTTCTTCCCCTCCTGTCGGGTGGTGTTGGAGGCGCCATGACACTTATGGTATCTTCTCAGAGGAGCTTGAGTTGAGGATGCTTTTGGTTTGACTTTAGTGGGTCATATGAACATGGCTTCCAGTTAAGTTATTGCTAGCTGCCCTGGTGTGGGAATGGTTTCCAGGGATACTCCTGCTGCCCACTGTGCTGACTCAATCAATGTCATGAAACAAAAGTTTGGAGCTAGGAGTTGTCTTGTGAGAAGAGCACACCCCGTATAGCCAGCACCCACTGCTGGAAGTTCATGGGTAGTGAGACAGAAGCAAGGTTTAATACGCATGGAGCCAGGAGCTGGTCTGTGGAAAATTCTTCTAAATCTGAAGGATTTTAAACTGAGAATTTAATAGTAAATGAAATTGTAAACTGAGGACTCCATTCTCACTGCCACTTGGTCAAAAGAGAAGTCTTCTCCAATCAGGAGGACTCTCAATACTCCAGTGTATACAATTTATTTATTTATTTATTTTTGCAGTACGCAGGCCTCTCACTGTTGTGGCCTCTCCCGTTGTGGAGCACAGGCTCCGGACGCGCAGGCTCAGCGGCCATGGCTCACGGGCCCAGCCACTCCGCGGCATGTGGGATCCTCCCAGACCGGGGCACGAACCCGTGTCCCCTGCATCGGCAGGCAGACTGTCAACCACTGTGCCACCAGGGAAGCCCAGTGTATACAATTTAAATGCCAATGATTAAAAGTTGACAAATAGCTCAAGCATTACAAAATCCAGGAAAATAACATGATAGTTTTATTATTTAAGCATCAAATCAGCAAGAAATTAGATACTTTTGCCAATGTTTTTATGACCCACTCCTCTTCATTAACTGGATTATCAGATAACCCTGAAGTCTATTTATTAATGCTATTCAAAATTCATCTTATCCTCTTCATAAATTATTGCCTTGGGTATGATGTGGCAAAATTATTTTTACAATTTTTCTCTCCACGTCAAAATAGTTTCTATTGATTTCAGTGCTTATCTTGTTTGCTTTCCTTTCATATTTCATTAAATTTTAATTTGATTTTTCTCTGTTCTTTACTAAGTAAATATAAGACAACAAACAAGGTAAGCTTCCATGTTGATCAAATTGTGTGTAATTTCTCACTTGCTTTAAATTTTTAATGATCGTGATATTTTTCTCATTATAGAGAAATGAAAAAAATACTTAATTTTGAATGAAAAAATACTTAATTTTGAATGCTTTTTATTAAAAGCATTAGGGTTTGGGAGTAAATACTTAATTACTGCTAGTTTTGAGATGTCTATGTGAGCAAGTCTTTGTAGCTTGTGCATTGGCAGAATGGGCCAGAAGCTTAGCGTTGTGACCTGTATTTTTCTTTTTTTTTTTTAATAATGTATCTTGAATTTTAAAAAAAATTATACCTAATTTTGAATGCTTTTTTTTTTTTGTGGTACGCGGGCCTCACTGTTGTGGCCTCTCCCGTTGCGGAGCACAGGCTCCGGACGCGCAGGCTCAGTGGCCGTGGTTCACGGGCCCAGCCGCTCCGCGGCATGTGGGATCTTCCCGCACCGGGGCACAAATCCGTGTCCCCTGCATCGGCAGGCGGACTCTCAACCACTGCGCCACCAGGGAAGCCCTTGAATGCTTTTTTTTTTATTAAAGAAGGACATCCAAATTATAGAAGCTTCAGGTCTCATACACCTGGATTCATTCCTGACTGGACAGTGGGAAGAGGTGAACACATCTGTTGAAGCATGTCTTCTTTTGGGAATTCTGTTCCAATAGCCCAAGCCTAAGTTAAGCACTATTTTGATTTCCAGATTGTCCTATGCTAATCTCTAGAGCTCACCACTTTGAGACAGAGGCATAGTTTTTCTTTTAAAGCTTACAAAAGCTCTGTGAGGTAGCGTGATACACAATTTTATGTGTCAGTTTGGCTGGGATATGTTGCCTAGTTGTTTGGTCAAATACTAGTCTAGATGTCTCTGTAAAGGTCAGTTGACTTTAAGTAAAGGAGATTATCCTCGTTAATGTGAGTGGATCTCATGCAATCAGTTGAACATTTTAAGAGTAAAAGTAAGGTTTCCTGGTGTTACAACAAAAATAATAATGAGGTTTTTCTTTCCTATTAGTAAACAAGTAAATAAGGAACAAGTGAATAACCGTAGAAATAGCACACACAAGCCTGAAAGTGTTAAGCAATTTTAGCATTACTTTAACTGTTACTAATCTGTAGTGCCTGTAACTATACTTGTCCTTCACACAGCTAATTCCTTAATTACTCTCTGACTCTATGTGGATTATATCCTGCACTTGGCATTCTTTTCCTCCACACTCCCCTGTAACACTACCTTGTAGCATTCTTCATTTCAGAAAGATCATGAGCCAATAAACTGGGAAAAGACCAGCCCCAGTTACCAAGTTGCCTGACGCCAGTTGTACTGCCTTGAGCCCTATCACCTACCCCAGACTATGAGCCCTGACTATAAGACCTCACCCTATTCCCCAGGGAGGGGCAGCAGAGTTTTTGAGGCTCTATCCTCCTGTGTTCCCTCTTTGCCTGGCAAAGAACTAAAGCTACTCTTTCTCTTCCTCCAAAACTCTGTCTCCATATTTCTTTTCGGCATCGGTGCACAGAGAGCCAATATTTTGGCAACACTGGCAATGAAGCAACTGTGTAATATAAACTGCTGCCTCAAGAATGTAATATAAACTACTGTATAGCACAGGGAACTATATTCAATATCTTGTAATAACCTATAATGGAAAAGAACCTGAAAAAGAATATATATGTGTGTGTGTGTGTGTGTGTGTGTGTGTGTGTGTGTGTGTATGTATATATATACATATAGCTGAATCACTTTGCTGTACACCTGAAACTAACATGACATGGTAAATTAACTATACTTCAATTTTTTAAAATGGTTAAAATAAATAAAAAGAGTGTAATATAAAAATTCTGTCTGAGTTTCCAGGCCTCTGAACTGCCCTGTGGGTTTAAGACTTGCAAGCCTCCACAGCTATATGAGCCAATTCATTAAAATAAATCTTTCTCTATCTCTCCCTCTCAGTACACACACACACACACACACACACACACACACACACACACACACACACACACACACACACACACACACACACACACACACACACACACACACACGCTCTGTTATATTATCTTGTTGGTCATATTTCTCTGGAGTACCCTGACTGGAAAAGGTAGCATTTATCGGTATTTCGTGGAAACTAGACAAGGTTAGCAAGTAACTTAGAACACACAGCTGGTAAGTGGTGGACCAGGTCGGTGGACAGGTCTTGCTCTCTCTGCTCTGCAGCATTGACTCTTTCTGGAGTCAGAAAGCCTCCTTAGTCCGACTTTGTTTCATTGTGTTGAGTGATCTTAGAGGTTTGATACCCAGCCTCCCTCAATCCCTCTTTCTTCATGTGTCAAGTGTGGTAGCAATGGCTCTTGACTTAAATCCATCACATGAACTGTTTTGAGGTTCAATGAGACAAGTAGGTGAAGACAAAACAACTCGACAAATATAGTTCATTGTTAAGCAAGAAATGAACTTCATGACTTTTCCCAAAGAAAGAGCTGCTTTTCCCTTTCCTGAGTATTAATTTCTTCCTCTGTGTTTTTGCCACCTCTTTCTCCCACCTCACAGCTCCTCCTTTCCGGTGGTATTAGACTAAAACATTTGTGCTCTCATATACATTTTGTTTCGTCATCAGGACATGCTTGATTATATAAATATTATACCCATTTCACAGATGAGGAATTGACACACAGAGGTGTCCAAAGTAATATGGCCAGATAACAATAGAGCTGGAGGATTCTTTCACTGTATCAAAGTGGAGGAAAAAAATACTATAAAATTTTAATCAGTTGAACCCTGGGACCATTGCCATAAAAAAAGAATCCCTTACTTTGCACGAAGAAATGTCTTTAATTCAAATCCCCTTTCTGCCCTAAAGGGAGCAAATTATAATTTCAATGATTAAGCGTTTAGAGTCAGTATTTCCATTGGAAGACTCTGTGTCTGATTCACCTTGCCAGCACATAACTGAAGCTATCAAGAATTTGGTGCCCAGCTGGCTGAAACAGATTAAACTCCTGAAAGGTATTTAAATAAAATTTAAATAATTCATAATTTGCCTCCTTCTGAATAACGAAGCTTCTCTAGTGCAAATGGAAGAAGTAGCAGTGAAGTCTTCAATAGAAGGTTGAGTTAGGGAGGGAAGAAAATCCGGAATCTGATTTTCTAAGTAGATCGTGGCAGACAAAGGGAGTTGATATCTTGCCTTTCTAAATCTCTAAACTAACGACTCTACAAACCAGTTTAAAATTAGAGTGCACAGAGAATGCAGTTTATATTGAGACTAGAATTTGGTTACCATATTTTCAGCGGGATATTGACAAACCAGAGCAAATTTTAGGATTGTGAAGACCCTGTTGTAAGAGTCACAGTTGAGGAGCTCATGATCATCAGCCTGATGAAGACTCAGAGGAAATAAGAAAATGGTTTTTCCATATTTGAAGCGTAGATGTTTACCTCCAGAGGGCCCATGGGTAGAATATAAAGGAAAGCAGATGAAAATCCTTTGTAACAAGGAGTGTTGTCCAAGCATGGAACAGGCTGGTTAGTGATGTGGGGCTTCTCGCGCTAAAGGTGGTGACCCGTGATGCTGATGTCTGAATTCCTGCTTTGGGGTGTGCGGTGTTGCACTGCCCAAAACTTAAGGTCTCTTCTATTGTTAACATTCAAAGAGAAGATGTTGATAGGAGCTGTCCTTCCATTAAAAATATAGAGTCTGTCATATAGAGTGAAGTAAGTCAGAAAGAGAAAAACAAATACCGTATGCTAACACATGTATATGGAATCTAAAAAAAAAAAAAAAAGGTTATGAAGAACCTAGGGGCAAGACAGGAATAAAGATGCAGCCATAGAGAATGGACTTGAGGACACAGGGAGGGGGAAGGGTAAGCTGGGACAAAGTGAGAGAGTGTCATGGACATATATACACTACCAAATGTAAAATAGATAGCTAGCGGGAAGCAGCCGCATAGCACAGGGAGATCAGCTCGGTGCTTTGTGACCACCTAGAGGGGTGGGATGGGGAGGGTGGGAGGGAGATGCAAGAGGGAGGAGATATGGGGATATATGTATATGTATAACTGATTCACTTTGTTATAAAGCAGAAACTTACCCACCATTGTAAAGCAATTATACTCCAATAAAGATGTTAAAGAAAAAAAAATTCAATAGTTTGAATCCATTTAAGCAGAAAACTATAACTTGCTCATTCATTTTGTCTCAAGGGTAATTGGTATGTATTAAAGACCTTTTACTCATTTCTAAAAATCTTGATTCTAAGTCTCAGATTCTTTATACATAGAATGGAATAACTAAGGTGCATACTTCATAAGGCTATTGTGAAGATTGGTTTGAGATGATGCACATCAAATGTTGAGTGCCTGGTACATAATTTCCTAAGAAGTGTAAACTACTATTATTGTTGTTGTTGTTATATGTAACTTTTTTCTGGCTTATAACCTTGTGAGATTGATCATGTCATCCACATTTTAGAAATAAGGTAGCAGAAGCCTCTAGGTCAAATAAATTGCTTGAGTTCCTATAGTTGGAAAGATGTGGAAGTGCAAGTGTTTGACTATGTCTTGCTGATACCAAAGCCTCAGGTTTCCTTAGTATTCCATGTGGATGAAAAGTTCTTTCTTGTTTTCTCAGACATTTGCCATGAAAATGACCCTATTATTTCATTTCAATGTTTAATCTTTCCGAGTTCCAATGGAAGCAAAACTGTGGCTTTGTGTTACATACATCCAGACACATATGCACTCATACACACAACCTCAGTGACTAGAGTAGAAACTGTAGGCATTAACGTGACTCTATTATTTGCAACATCATTCACTGACAGCTCCAGCAAAGCTTTTGATCATGCCAAGCTGTGTGGCTCAATGAAATCCATGTATAGAATCCTGTCTAGCTGCAGAAAGATTGCATCAGAGAAGGCTGAATGGTTCAATTGCTGCTATCCTAAAGCCAGCATTCTGGGGAGAGCATTAGTATTCACAAACATCAAAAGAGTCGCTAGAATGGAAATTGACCCTGTCTTGTAATATAAACAGGTCAGCTGTTTGAGAGTTTTCAAAGACAGTTATGATGTAATAGCCTATATACAGTACTCACACTCTAATCTGTTTTAAGCTTCTCCTCTGGCATTTCTCTTTCCCAGGAATGAAATAAAAGGAAAAGTGAATAAAGATAAGAGAGCTCATCCCTTTTGCCATTTAAGAAACGGCCTATTGTCCGACCTCCATAGGGAAATGACATTGCTGGTAAACTCAATATTTACATCACCGGGTCTGTTTTCTCAGAGCCATTTTTTCCACGTGAGATATTATCATCTTGTGATTTATGATCTATGCATCTCGGCTGACATTTTTTCGGAAGTTTCCATTGTTCATAAATGTACATGACACCAGGCAAATAACTAATGCTGATCGAGTCAGCTGCAGGTGCAGCAGACATTTTAAATAAAAGCACAATTAAATGGAAACCTGAATTCTAGCCAGCAGGATGTTAACAATAATACAGTACACTGGCATGCCATTATATCGATCCCGTGGTATCTCTATAAACAACAACTCACAGTGCATTTGCCACCCAAAGACGGACGTGTTTCATCAGAACCCTCTCCCACTCAGTGCGGTAGGTTGTAGGAGGGCTTGGGTTGAGGCAATCCGTTCAGACGTAAAATGTAAGTCGAGGATGAAATTATACTGTTTTATCTAGACTCTCCTTTTCTTTTAAATTTGCTGATTTCACTAGTTTCTTGACAATCCCTCCCTCCCCCAATCTCCTACAACAGTTACGGTGAGCATAAAAATTAAGAGTGAAGAATTAATTTACACTGAAAAACATAAACTCACAGGTTTCCCCAAAGTGACTTTTTCTAAAATGTAAGGTGAAAAGCCACCAAGAAGTTGCAATTGGCAGAAATGCAGACTGATTTAACTCATCGCTCTATTAAAGTTGAATATAGAGCTATATAACAGTGTGTGAGTTTTACCCAGGTTAGTCTTTTCTGGTGGCATGTTGGATCTGTAAGACTCAGACCAAATGTCATACATGTTTCAGAAACAGGTTAAGAGGTCCATGACTCTGAGTCAGGTCAAAAGCATGGTGAGATTTTCATATGGCTGGAGGGTTTTCAGTTGTGTCTTTCACAATCCACACTGTAGATCTCTAAAGTTTTTCCCACAGAAACTTACTTCATCATGGGTGATGCACAAACATGTTAACATTTTTGGAAAATCTCTCAGTATAAGGTTTCTTTCTTTCTCCCTCTCTCTCTCTCTCTCTCTCTCTCTCCCTCCCTCCCTCCCTCCCTCCCTCCCTCCCTCTCCCTCCCTCCCTCCCTCCCTCCCTCTCTCTCCCTCTCTCTCTCTCTCTCTCTCTCTCTCTCTCTTTCTTTCTTTCTCCCTTCCCTTTCCCTTTCCCTTTCCCTTTCCCTTTCCCTTTCCCTTCCCTTTCTTTTGCTGCTCGGCATGCAGGGCCATGCGGGATCTTAGTTCCCTGATCAGGGATGGAACCTGTGCCCCCTGCAGTGGAAATCTTAACCACTGGACCACCAGGGAAGTCCCTATATGGTTTCAAAAACAGAAGTTAAATGGAAAGAAAATAGTACCTTACTATATGTATTTTTCCAATTTATGGTTTTTTGCATGTGTAAAAATTAACTATCCATTAGCCATCTTATAAAATCAGCTACACTAGAGCAGTCTATGGCCAATGAGTCCTATAGTCACTCCCCATTCTCGTAGAATCCTATTAATTTCTTCAACTGCCCACTGGCAGTTCAGACTCTCCCATCACCACCCCTGACACACATTTATGTGTGCAATGTAATTCTGGTATTCCAGCATTATGTACTCCGTCTACTCTCACAACTCCATTTTCTACATAAAAAAGTAGAAAGAGCAACTGAATCAGAGAAACTAAAGCCTGAGTCCCAGCTCTGCTGTTTCCTCTTTGATTTTGTCCAATTACTTATCTCCTTTGAGTTTTGGGGTTTCTCATTTGTAAATAAAGAAATACTTTACAGAGTTGTGAATATTAAATTAAATAATGAGTGTAAAACGCCTAGTACAATGCCTAGTGTATAGCTGTCGCTCAATAAATGTTGGTTTGCATTTTCCCTGCGTGATGCAGGGATGCAATGAATCAATCAATGTTTCCCTTTCATTGACATGAATTATTTGCATTTTAAAAGGGATCCCTTGTAAACACAAAGGAATAAAATATTGATGGTGGAATTTTAGAGAGGAGGGCAGGCTGGTGTGAGAGTTATTGTGAGAGTTATTTTTAAGTCATGAGATGTTCCAGGTCCACTAAATGTCACAGTGAGGACACCTACTCCATCCATGTTTCTGTTAACACAGAAATAAGAACATTATTATAAGAACATAAAAATGCACTAAATAGTGCCTCTCATATGCTCAGTGATCCAGATTTTAGGAAATTAAAGATCATTATTATTTGATTGAATTTAATTAAACAGAACCCACCACCTTAGAGCCCCTGGGCTTCTCTAAAGAGAATATGAATGCTATGATTAAATTAAGTCACAGCCAATAAAGATTCTCATCAAAAAAGAAAATGGAAAAAATTATCTGATTGTGAACTCCGAGTCAGTTACATGGCTTGGGTGTTTCATGAAAGGTTATTGAAATTTACCTGTGCTGAAATGGAGAAAAGACTGCTTAGAAAATATAATTCATTTATTTGTCCATTCATTCATCCCATATTTATCAAGCCTCTTCTCTGTGGTAGATGCTTTTCTGGACATCTTATGAGAACTACCAGGATAAATGAGATGCATTTCCTGGCTTCCCCCCAAAACTTGGAGTAGGGAATACTTCTAAATGAATATAATCCATAGAACTTGGGATGCAGAAAAATATATCCATTTTGATCTGAAAATATCAGGAAAATATTTTTTGAATAGATAGTATTCAGTTTAGGCCACAGAGTTAAGATGATTCAACAAAAGTAGTTCAAGCGTTTTTCATTATATTCTTACCAGGTGTCAGAAGCTATCCTAAGTCCTAGAGATACAGTTTCAGAGGGAATGGGATTGTGTCTCAGCTCTGCTATTTTCTGGTTGTGAGCTGGCTGTAGTAAGAATTATTTAATCTTTCAAATGCTCAGTTTCGTCAACTCAGATAAAATAAGTCTTGAGCTCACAGGTGAATATCGAATGAAATAATGCACATAAAAGTAATTGTGTGCTCAAGAAAAGTTAGCTGTTGTTATTATAACATTCCATTGAGCTCCTCTTTTCTTTTGTATTTCTCTAAACTCTTCTATCTCTGGCTGTCAGTTTCAATCTCATTAAGCAAAACTTTACTCAACAAAATCCAAGCAAAAATTTGGTAGCTTTTCAGCATCTCTTGAGAAACTCTAAATAAATACTTTGCTTTTGAATTCACAGTGTAGCATGATCTGTTTCTACCCATTTTATTATTTGTACTGTCTAGTTTCTGGATAAACCAAATTCTAGGATGTTGTGAAAATGTTCCCTGGGCTCCGCTGCCTTTGTGTCTTTAAACATCTTTGAGGGAAAGATCTTCGCTTTTCCTTCTATTAGAATTCTTATTTCCTGAAATAGTATTCAAGACCCAGCTGAAATGTCACCTTTTCTGTTAAGCCCTCCCTGATTGTCCCAGGTAATTACCCTCCTTTGAATATAATATTGATCATGTTAAGACACTGCTCAAGAACTTTGTTGGCTTTTCATTCCCTGATGAATCAAGTCTAAACATTTTAGCATGGCATGCCCTTTAAAATCAAGTTATCCATATGATTTCCCAAACATGCTGTGTACTTTTGTGCCTTTCTCATGCTGTCTTCTCCACATGGAATTTCCTAAACTGCTTTAAAATCTCTGGCCTTTTTAGTGGCCAGATCTGTGAAGCCTTTCCGGATCGCTTCAATAGAATTAACCTCATCCATCCTTACAGCACCTCGTTTACATTCTATTACAGCACTCAGTGACATGTCAACACACACAGCTAGCTGTATGTTCCTACCTTGCTTCAAAGAGTGTGAATTCCTTAAGACACAGACTAATTTTTATTTATCATTAAATGACCCATTTGTATCGTAGCGCCTGTCACGTACTAGGACTCAATAAATGTTAACTGAATGGCGTAGTGAGCACAGAGTGTCCCAGGGACAGAAGAATGGCTCTCAATGTGGTGCTCATTTTGCCGGATTCAGGAAGTGGCTCATTTGCGGTTCTGAGCTTCATTTCAGTGTTACAAGCAAGTAGAAGGAACTCCTCTTGGATTTCTTCATCTCAGAATTAGGGATCTTGTTAGGTTGCTTACATAAGTCATTTTGTTTGCGATGGGCTTTAAAACCAGAAACCTTGAGGGAGCCATGGGGTGACTGACACCAGTTGGCCTGACTGGTCCCTTGAGGGATGATGAACACTGGAGAGCACTTCTGGAACTAAGCAGATTCTTGCATTTGGGCTCAATGCCCAGGCTTCAGTTCCACACTCTAGGTTCAGTTGTTGCCTTTGTGAGGACTAAATAGCTATGTGTCTGGCACTGGGCCTGGAATATTATAGTTTCTCAGTAAAAATGAGATTGATTTCTCTTTCCCTCCACTCAACCAGTTTAGGACTGGTTATATATTTAATAGAATATGTAATTAAAGAAATAGACTCCATCTTCTAAAATCTGTATGAAATCTTGAAACACAGTAGTTATGATGTGTTGATGTCATAGTTCGGGTCTGCTCTATGTGCTCAAGCACCCTCTGCTGCATACCCACTTAAGGCCTACTTCTCAAGGTCAAGGGCTAGATTGCATTCTGACTTCTGAATAGTGGCACTCAAACTACCAGGCAATCACAGCTTGGTGCCTTCCCTTTCTTGGATACATTTTAGATGGGAGCAAGTTCCCTGCTTGGTTTTCTTAAGGATGTGGGGTCCTCTTTAGTGTTTGCTAATCAGCTGCTCTGATGTATTATTCTGCACTTGAGGTGAGAAGAGAGTCTAACACGGCGCTTCTGTCTTTTCTATCTGGTCCGTGATGCTTTGCGGAGAGCGAGGATGGGGATAATGATGGGAAGGGAGAACAGGGAATAATAACAATAGTAACGTTAATGACACAGTTGGTAAGAGATAAAACTACCATTAAAATCTAGACCAAAACATGCTCTGTATTTTGGTTGCGTTAATCCTGAAACAGGGAATACAATTCAAGTCATTATTTTCCATATAGTGAGCTTCTCATTAACAGTGGCATGCAAATGTTAACTACTTTTGAAGGAGAGACAAGGAAACTTCATGATTAGTTTTCTCTCCACTCTGAGATTCTGTATTTTCATGAAAAGATGACCACAAATCCCATGAGCCCCTACATCTCCAGACATCATTGAGCCCACAGGTGTGATAAGGATGCCAGAGCTCCAGGTAGTATCATGGAGCTGCCCAAGGGGCTGCAAAATCCATTGCCCATGATGTCTACCCGTGGTCGTTATCTTGGCTATGGAAATCTCCAAATCCACTTATATTCTCTATGGGTGAAAGGACTGAACATTCTGGGCCCAGATAAGGACCTTGGCGAAAAGATTCTATTTCTTTTAACTTCCCTTCCTGGCAGGTTTCAGCCGACAAGGATGTGAGGTGGAGGATGAAAGGAGCGCTCTGGTTCCTGAGAAAGAGTGAAGTTTGGAAGGATCCTAGTGTCCTTTAAATTTTAATCTTTAAAGCTCTCTTCACTGATGTAGTTAACGAAAACTAAGATAGAAACATCAAAAGATTAGGGTTGGTTTGAAATTGAGAGTAGAGTGCTTTTTTTCAAAATACAGTCTTCCTGATAATCCTGAAAGGATTTGAGCATTGATGTCACAAGAAAATAACACAGGCAGTCTCATTGTAGGCAAAGGTACTCTCATTGTAGGCCAAAAATTGCAAGCAAAATGTAATGATATCCGATCAAATAACATAAGATACTCCCTTTTTAGCTTTCTGTTCGATCTAATCTGATCTTGTGACATCCCCAGTCCTGGTCATAATGGGTAATATCACTGAAGATGTGAACTCTTGAGGAAAGCAAATGAATACTTTTTATACTTTTCTATAAACAGCAGTGAGAGAAGTCTTGAAGAATCTGCAATCCTAAGGGTCAGGCAAAGTCACCTTCAGAAACAGTGAAATCTCTAAATGAATTTGTAATCACTCAACTACCTATTCAAAGATAAACAGTGATACTTTTAAGATACAGGACCAAGAACGATGTAATAAATAATGAATAATAAATTTAAAGTAAAGCACTTTAAATATCTTTTTAAAAATAATAGCTTTAATGAGATATAGTTCACATACAACAAAATTCACCCTTTTAAGGTGTAAAATTCCTTGGGTTTTGGTGTATTTACAAAGTTGTGCAACCATCAGTACTATCTAATTTTAGAACATTTTCATCACCCCCAAAAGAAACACATACCCATTTTCAGTCATTCCTCATTTTAACTGTCCCGAGCCCCTAGGAAACATGAATCTACTTTCTGTCTTGTGGATTTACCTATTCTGGACATTTCATAGAAATGGAGTCATGCAATACATGGCCTTTTGTGTCTGGCTTTTTTCAATTAGCGTAATGTTTTCAAAGTTCGTGAACGTTGTAGCATATATAGCACATTTTCTCTTTATATGGTTAAAAATATTTCATTGTGTGGATATATGATATTTTAAAAATCCATTCATAAGTTGATAGAAATCTTTTTTCTTTCCTTCTACTTTTTGGCTATTTGAGTAGAGCTGCTATGGACATATATGTACGAGCTTTTGCGTGGACCTAAGTTTTCAATTCTCTTGGTTATATACCTAGGAGTGGAATTACTGGGTCATATGATAACTCTATGTTTAACCTTTGAGAAACTGACAGACTGTTTTTCGAAGTGGCTGCACCATTTTACATATACACATAATGTCTTTTTAAAAAATAAATTTATTTATTTTTGGCTGCGTTGGGTCTTTGTTGCTGCGTGCGGGCTTTTCTCTAGTTGCGATGAGCGGGGGCTACTCTTCCTTGCAGTGCATGGGCTTCTCATTGCGGGGGCTTCTCATTGTGGAGCATGGGCTCTGGGCGTGCGGGCTTCAGTAGCTGTGGCTCACGAGCTCTAGAGTGCAGGTTCAGTAGTTGTGGCACACAGGCTCAGTAGTTGTGGCACACGGGCTCTAGGTGCTCGGGCTTCAGTAGTTGTGGCACGCGGGCTCTAGAGTGCGGGCTCAGTAGTTGTGGCGCACAAGCTTAGTTGCTTTGCAGCATGTGAGATCTTCCCAGAGCAGGGCTAGAACCCGTGTCCCCTGCATGGGTAGGTGGATTCTTAACCCCTGTGCCACCAGGGAAGCCCCCATAATGTCTTTTTAATCTCCAGTATAGATGAAGAAGTTTATTCTGCCCTGGAGACCATGTTGTCCTAGAATTGCATTTGTTAAAAAGTCCATCACATTTGAGGGTATTAAATCTCGCCATTTGGCTCTCTTCCTCCTGCCTTGGCAGAGTGCCCCCGTAACATTTATAGGCAGTCTGATTATACTGAGAAAGGGCCTCAGCCAGCGAGCGAGACAAGGCCCTGGGCTACTGCATGCCACTCAACCTTGAAATTATTGCCTGTATTCTTCCTCCACTGGGAAGTCTCTGATTCTCTTGATCACATTTGCACTACCTAATTTCAATCACAATAAGAACATATGATAAGTGAGTGTCTACTTTGTGCCATGGACTGTATTTATTCCTGGAGAGAGTAAGACATCAACACTACCATTCAATGGTTTCACAGTTCCCCACAGGCACTGATAAGTGCTTCAATAGATATGCAAAAGAATATATATCTTTCAAAGGCAGAATGATGTAAAGCAGAGTTTTTCAATTTCAGCTATTGGTATTTTGGGCCTGATAAATCTTTGTTGTGAGTTGCTGTCCTAAGCATTGTAGGATGTTCATCAATATCTCTGGCCTCTACTCACTATAGTCAATAGTACCCCTCCAACTGTGATGTCTACAAGTGTCTCCAGATACTGCCAAATATTTCCCTGGGGCAAAATTGCCCTTGGCTGAGATCCACTGGTTGAAAATTTAGAGAATGCGCTTAGGTAGGATCCAGGTTTCAGGACACTGGAGAGGTAGCTAAATCTTTCTGAGCCTTATCTTCAAAAATGGAACTAATAATAGCTACCTTATAGGGTTGTTGTATGAACTAAACAAGACAAAGCATATAAAACCCCCTAACAAAGGGTCTGGTGCCCTTTCTCCTGTACTGTGATGAGGGCAATTCAAGAAAGTTTGCATGTCAGTTTGAAGATATTGGAGAGGACGGCTCTGGGTTTTTTTTTCCTCTTTTTTTTTTTTTTTTTTTTTTTTGCGGTACACGGGCCTCTCACTGTTGTGGCCTCTCCCGTTGCGGAGCACAGGCTCCAGACGCGCAGGCTCAGCGGCCATGACTCAAGGGCCCAGCCGCTCCGCGGCATGTGGGATCTTCCCGGACCGGGGCACGAACCCGTGTCCCCTGCATCGGCGGGCGGACTCTCAACCACTGCGCCACCAGGGAAGCCCTCCTCTCATTTTTTCACTTTTGTTAAACTTGAATTTTAAAATGGAAAACTAGGAGAAGGGAAAAGGAATGAATAAGTGGGATTTTATTGAGTATCCTTGTGTGAATGAATGGCTGGAATGCTGGATGGTTATGGAACCAGACACCTGTTCATTGGTGTGTTCACTCATCCATTATTTGTTCATTAGAAATATTCACTGGGTGTCTGGCCCAGATCTCTTTTTGCCCTTCTGCTCTCCAGTCATTGGGTCAGTTCTCTGACATCCATTCTCCTTCCTGTCTCAAGGATTTTCCATATTTTCTTTCTCCTGCCCGGGACACTCATCCTAATTCACTCCTGTTCATTGTTGAGTCTGCAGTTCAAATTTAGTGTTTTCAGAGCTACATCCACGGACACTCCTGCATCCACTCCATCCCAGATTAAAGCAGAGTGCCCAAAGCCAACACTCAAAGCCCCTGGATTATTTTATTAGTTTAGTTCCTGTGGACCCCACTAAACTCTAAGTCCTATCAGCGAGGCAGTTGTGTCCATTTCTCTCACCACTTCTCAGCACATGAGTATTTGGTAAATATTTTCAGACTGATTGTCTGCTGACTGGCTGATTGAATGAATGAACAAGTGTTAGGCACTGTCTAGGTTTTCTCTAGCTTTTCTAAAAAATGATGGACTTGATGGTGACTCTGACCTGTGTCAGGAGTGATGAGCACTTGCTGGCCAGGTTGTCTAAGGCTGACCAGTGAGTGTCCTCTGATGATAGGAGTGAAGGTGAGATAGTCCTGGGAGAGGATGGGCAGGGGGACCCAGCTGTCTACTAAAGTTGGGCCTGAAATCTTCCTAGGGCAGAGCTGCCGTCTTTACCTTAGGGCACTGCAGTGACTTTGGCTATGGAATAAAAATCCTTCCTTTGCTCCCCACCTGACACATGCACTCTTTTTTTTCCACCAGTTGAAGCTAAAATTCTACTTCACCATCTTTCATTTTTTTGCCCTACGAAGCAGTGATGCTTAATTCTCGAACATGATTTTCTATGCAAAACAACTCTTCATAGTCTAGTCAGAAGTTAAGTTAGCCTTTTGTTTCTTTTGGCTTATTAGTAATAGGCATGATCATTGGGATGGCCAAATATGTTGTCAATATACATAGAATTTATTCTCTAAGCCTATAAGAAGTAAATTTAAAATATGCATATTTGTTATACAGTCCCTGGGCTGCTGAGAAGAGTGGCTTTTTTTTTTTTTTTTTTTTTTACATAAATGGGAGCAAACAGCCTTCATCAGGGTTTGCAAAGTGCACAATGAAAGGTTAACCTCTCACCTCCTATGAATGAATGTCTTGCTCGGCACGGACTGAGAGTTCTGCTGATTTGTGCAGTGACACTTTTGGGTTCACCAAAGAGAGGAGTCTAGCTTGTTCCTCTGGGGAATGTGAAGCAAGGTCTTATTCCCACCACCGATGCTGACTACCAGCTCTGAACATACGTCTTGTCACACCAGATCGGAGGCCAATGGTGCAACATAACGCGGCACCTTGCAAAGCGAAACAATGAATCTCTAGCGCGAATATTTATATGTTATTTTGGAAAGCTGCTCCTTTTTCCTGTGGCAGAGGCTGGAGAGCAAGGCTGATAATCATCCTAGAGCTGGGCAGTGAGGAGGGAGAGGAGAGATGGAGAGAAGGGTGATGTGTATGTGCCTCCAACCATTTCCTTCATTGCTGATGCAATTTGGATGAATGGGTATATTTTCCACCTCTTTCCTGGAGGCCTGTGAGTCTTCTGTAAGTGAATCTTCATTAACTAGTTTAATTGTGAATTCTGAGGAGGCCACTTTCAGCATCTTGTATTAGAGATATCATCTGCAGATGAGATGTTTCATTCCTCTGTTTACAGCAACCCGGAGTTAGACTTGTTTTGTTATTTACAGCACTTGTTTGTACAGTGATCTCAATAATTAAACCAAAATGTCACCAGATCCATATGCCTTTCCATATCTTATTTCCGTGTCAAAAGGTTTATCCCATAGGAAGCACCTCAGTTTCAGTCAAGTTCTGATTTTGCCTTGGGGAAAGAAGACACAGAAAAACAACTTGGCTTTTCAAATGTTTTACTTAAACTGTAGGACAATTAAATTTATTTATCTACAACCATGCCACAGAAGTAATGAGACGATTAAAATATTCTTAATGAATTTGCATTTTCCAACTGTTTGACTTGATGTAGCAATACATATTTATGATTTTAATTATTGTTTTGGCCTCAGAAAGTGTCTGTTTTATAAAGATAAGCAGGGTTCATGAGACAGTTGATATGTTGACTTGTTGACTTCTTGATTTTTTCCTTAGACTATTAGCAATTAAAATAGCATGCTGTGGTGGAGAAGTAGTTTAACAAATTTATTTAAACATGTTAAAGCCTTTAAAAAATAGAATGCTAAGGTCTCTTTTCGTTTTAGAGTAATCTTTAAGCCCACGGGTTCTGGTAAGCATAGCATAATCCATGTAGCATGTAGAGCTGATTAACTTGTAAAATGGGGGAAGAGTCTTATGTGCCACCTCCCCTTTCTTTAACTCATTCTCATCTTGGTAGAAGAGCAGGGGCTCTGAGAGGTGGGGGCTAATCCCACTATCTGTGCTCTGGCACTTTTTTTCCCCCAGCGACTCAATTCATCAGTTATCCATCTCTCCTGTTTCTTCAAGCTCTGCCACTGCTTTTCTCTTGGTCTAAAAAATACTCATGTCCTTCCATGAGTATAAAACAAAAGCATAAGAAAATCCTTCCTTCACATTATAGCACTATTTCTCGATCTCTTGGCTTTTATTTTTCCCTTGACTTCTAAGTTGTCTTTTCTTTCATGCTTACTTATTCTTCAACCTCAGGCAATCTGCCTTTTACCCCATTTCTTCATGGAAAAGGCCCTCCCTTTTCTCCACACCCTCTCCAGCATGTTTTTAAACATCTTTATTGGAGTATAATTGCTTTACAATACCAGCATTTATTATTTGTAGTCTTTTTGATGTTGGCCATCTATATATCTTCTTTGAAGAAATGTCTTTTTAGGTTTTCTGCCCATGTTTTGATTGGATTGTTTGTTTTTTTGTTATTGAGCTATATGAGCTGTTTGTATATTTTGGAAATTAAGCCCTTCTTGGTTGCATCATTTGCAAATATATTCTCCCATTCCATAGGTTGTCTTTTCATTTGGTTTATGGTTTCCTTTTCTGTGCAAAAGTTTATAAGTTTGATTAGGTCCTATTTGTCAGTTTTTGCTCATTTCCACCTTAGGTCATCTTTACCACTCTAGATCAAGCTTCAGTAACCAACTCTGGATTATTGCATTAAGTATTCGCAAAGGTCTACCTTTTGATCCAGGCTATTCTCTACAAAATTGACAAAATAATATTTCTAAAGCACACATTCTTCAAAATATCTTATCACTTTGAGGAAACAACTTAAGCTCATTAGTAAGAACACTGTTCATGAATGTTTGTTGCTGTTTTCTACAGCCATTACTTAAATGATGCCTGGTGGTGACTGTCTATTTTGAACTCTATATGTTTCTGAGAATTCCTCATACCTTCTTTTGTCTTTGTGGCTTTACACTGAAATCTATATCTATAATGAACGTCCTCCCACTCATTACTCACCTGCATAATTCCTGCTTGTATTTCAAAATTCTGTCAACTTGTGGGAATGTAAAATGTTGCAGACTCAAAGGAGAACATTTGGCGGATCCTCAAAATGTTAAATGTAGAATTACCAGGTGGCTAAGCAATTCCACTCCCAGGTGTATACTCAAAAGAACTGAAAACTGGGACTCAAACATACTTGCACAGGAATGTTCATTGCAGCATTATTCATAATACCTAGAAGGTGGAAACAATTCAAGTGTCCATCAGCAGATGAATGGACAAACTAAATACGGTATGTACATATAATGGAATATTATTCAGCCATAAAAAGGAATGAAGTTGTGATACATGCTGCAGCATGGATGAGTTTTGAAAACATTATGCTAAGTGAAATAAGCTAGCCATGGAAGGACAAATGCTGTATGTATATTTCTAGATATAAAATATCTAGAATAAGCAAATTCATAAAAAGAGAAAGTAAATTAGAATTTACCAGGGGCTGGGGGAAGAGGAAATGGGAAGTTATTGCTTAATGAGTACAGGGTTTCTGTTTGGGTTGATGAAAAAAATTGGAAATAAATAATGGTTGGTGATGGCTGTACAACATTGTGAATATAATGAATGCCACTGAATTGTACTAAAGTTAATTTCCTAGAAACTCTCATTTATTGCTGGTGGAAATGCAAACTGGTATATTCACTTTAGAAGACAGTTTGACAGTTTCCTACACAAGTCAACATGCTCTTACCATATGATCCAGCAATAGCACTCCTTGACTCAAGTGAGTTAAAAACTTGTGTTCACACAAAAATCTGCACATGAATGTCAAGAGCAACTTTATTCATAATTGACCAAACTTGGAAGCAACCTGGATAATTAAGCTGTGGTACATTCAGATAATGGAATATTATTCATCACTAAAAAAGTTGAGTTATCAAGCCATGAAAAAATATGGAAGAAACTTAAATGCATGTTACTAAGCAAAAGAACAAAACTGCAAATGCTACATACTCTATGATTCCAATTATAGGACATTCTGGAAAAGAGAAAACTATAAAGACGGTAAAAGGATCAGTGGTTTCTAAGGGTTATAGGGGAAGGTGTGATGAATAGGCAGGCATAGAGGATTTTTAACTACCATATAAGATACTATGATGATGGATACATGTCATTATACATTGGTCAAAACCTATAGAATGTACAACACCAAGAGTGAACCCCAGTGTAAACTATGGACTTTGGGTGACAATGATGTGTCAGTGTAGGTTCATCAATTATAATAAATGAACTACTCTGGTTTGGGATTTTGATGGTGAGGGAGGCTTTGCATATGTGGGGGGCAGAGAGTATATGGGAAATTTCTATACTTCTGCTCAATATTGCTGTGAACCTGAAACTGAAAAATTAAGTCTACTGAAAAATGATTTCCTCATTTCAGCCTCCACTCTATGCATCTAAACTAGCTCCTTCTCTCCAACAAGAACCTCTTCAGTTTTCTGCCTGTCTGGCAAAATAAACCAGCAAAACCTTGCTCTCTCTGTCTTTAACCCAGCTACTACTAACCTATCTCTACTGGTTTATCTCACTCCGTGTTCCTTAAGCAAGTAACTTAGAAGTGTGAGTCTCTATACACTTGTTAGTTTCACTTCCTCCTTTCCCTTTGAATCCTCAGTCATCAACAGTGTGGTTTCCATTCTTACTGGACTGACAATGCAGTCAACAATGACTTCATGTTGTCAAACATAATAGGCATATTTTGGTCCTTATCTCATTTGACCTCTTGCCAGCATCGGCACTTTGTACTGATCTTCTAGAACATTTTTTGTCTTGGCTGTTGTGGTACGTTCTTTCTCCCAACTCCCTGACTCTTCCTCCACAATGTCCTTCAAAAATACTCCTCTGCTTCCCTCTAATGTTGATGCTCCGGCCCCAGGCTCTGTTTATAACCCACCTTTCTTCACACTACCTATTTTGCCTGAATTAGCAACAACGTGAGCATGGTTTTTAAAGAATTCCTATATACAAATTATTCTCAGGTCTACATCTTTGCCTCTGATTTCTCCTCTTAGCTCAAGACTCCAGCTTCTTCCTGATGATGAATCCATCTGGAGGCTCCATATTTACCCTGAATTCAACACGTTTAAAACTGATTTCACTGTCTGCTCCTCTGACCCCAGCCTCTTCACCTTCCTGCATTCACTGTCTCCTAACTTCTCAGTGTCCCTCTCTAGCTTGTAGGCTTCGTGTGCTGGTTGGGTCGATATGTGGTCATGTCTAGAACAGGACCTGGCAAATATTTACATCTCAAGAAATGTGTGCAATTATTACTATTGTTATTCTTGTCTCAGCTAGCGATATCACTGAACCACAAACTCTAGCCAGAATATTGAAAGTCATTACAAGTTTCACCATCTTCCCCAAGCCTCTCCTTCTCCATAACCAAATAACTACAAGATCTGGCCTCTGCCTACTTGTCCATCCTTCACTCCCACCACTCCCTGCATCATGAATTTTGTTCTAGCAGGCTCAGATAGTGGAGAATTTAAAAAATTCTCTCTCCTCTCTCTCTCTCTCTCTCTCTCTATCTCGTGCAGTTCCCTATGCCTAGAGCTATCTTCCTTTCTTTCTTTACCTGCTTCATTTTATGTTGCTTCTTGAAGCTTCATGTCCTTCAAGAATCTTCATTGTCTCTCACTACTTAGAATGATTTGGATGTTTATTCTCTGATTTAGCAAAGTGTCCTAGGTTTTCTTGTATCACACACAGCCTTTTACACTGGACTGTGAGTTTCAAGAACTATGCGTTATTTATCTTTAGCTTCGTTTCACTCAGCAAAGTGCCTGGCATATACTGTATACTCAATAAATATTGGTTGAATTAACCTAAACTGTTGATTCAGTTTAAACATTGAATGATAACAACCTCAAAACCTTGTGCTGTGTCTCTTCATATGTTTCAGAACCCAACTCTTTTAAGTTATAGAACCACAGATAAATCCCCATTAAATTTTCTTTATGTTAGATTCTATGTGTATTTTGAAAATAAGGAGGAGGTTTTTTCAAATGTTGATCTTTCCTTTTTTTTTCTTTCTAATTTTTTATTATAGTTCATTTACAATATTTTTTTAAGTATCTTTATTGGAGTATAATTGCTTTACAATGTTGTATTAATTTCTGCTGTACAACAAAGGGAATCAGCTATATGTATACATATATCCCCATATCCCCTCCCTCTTAAGCCTCCCTCTCACCCGCCCTATCCCACCCCTCTAGGTTGTCGCAAAGCATCAAGCTAATCTAGGTGTGCTATGCAGCAGCTTCTCACTAGCCATCCATTTTACATTTGGTAGTGTATATATGTCAGTGCTACTCTCTCACTTCGTCCCAGCTTCCCCTTCCCCTACTGTGTCCTCAAGTCTGCTCTCTATGTCTGCGTCTTTATTCCAGTCCTGACCCTAGGTTCATTGGTAGCGTTTTTTAGATTCCATACATGTGCGTTAGCATATGGTATTCGTTTTTCTTTCTGACTTACTTCACTCTGTATGACAGTCTCTAAGTCCACTCACCTCACTACAGATAACTCAATTTCATTCCTTTATATGGCTGAGTAATATTCCATTGTATATGTGTGCCCATCTTCTTTATCTATTCATCTGCCAATGAACATTTAGATTGTTTCCATATCCTGGCTACTGTAAATAGTGCTGCAATGAATATTGTGGTACATGTCTCTTTTTGAATTATGGCTTTCTCAGGGTATATGCCCAGTAGTGGGATTGCTGGGTCATATGGTAGTTCTAATTTTAGTTTTTTAAGGAACTTCCACACTGTTCTCCATATTGGCTGTATCAATTTACATTCCCACCAACAGTGCAGGAGGGTTCCCTTTCCTCCACACCCTCTCCAGCATTTATTGTTTGTAGATTTTTTGATGATGGCCATTCTGACTGATGTGAGGTGATACCTCATTGTAGTTTTGATTTGCATTTCTCTAATGATTAGTGATGTTGAGAATCTTTTTATGCGTTTGTTGGATATCTATATGTTTTCTTTGGAGAAATGTCTATTTAGATCTTCTGCCCATTTTTGAATTGGGTTGTTTGGTTTTTTTGATATTGAGCTGCATGAGCTGCTTGTATATTTTGGAGATTAATCCTTTTCCAGTTGCTTCATTTGCAAATATTTTCTCCCATTCTGAGGTTGCCTTTTTGTCCTGTTTATGGCTTTCTTTGTTGTGCAAAAGCTGTTAAGTTTCATTGAGTCCCATTTGTTTATTTTTGTTTTTATTTCCATTACTTTAGGAGATGGGTCAAAAAGGATCTTGCTGTGATTGATGTCATAGAGTGTTCTGCCTGTGTTTTCCTCTAAGAGTTTTATGGTGTCTGGCCTTATATTTAGGTCTTTAATCCATTTTGAGTTTATTTTTGTGTATGGTATTAGGGAGTGTTCTAATTTCATTCTTTTACATGTGGTTGTCCAGTTTTCCCAGCACCGCTTATTGAAGAGGCTGTCTTTTCTCCATTGTATATTCTTGCCTCCTTTATCAAATATAAGGTGACCATATGTGTGTGGGTTTATCTCTGGGCTTTCTATACTGTTCCATTGATCTGTATTTCTCTTTTTGTGCCAGTACCATATTGTCTTGATTTCTGTAGCTTTGTAGTATATTCTGAAGTCAGGGAGCCTGATTCCTCCAGCTCTGTTTTTCTTTCTCAAGATTGCTTTGGCTATTCAGGGTCTATTGTGTTTCCATAGAAATTGTAAAAGTTTTTGTTCTAGTTCTGTGGAAAATGCCATTGGTAGTTTGATAGGGGTTGCACTGAGTCTGTAGATTGCTTTGGGTAGTATAGTCATTTTCACATTGCTGATTCTTCCAATCCAAGAATATGGTATATATCTCCATCTGTTTTTATCATCTTTGATTTCTTTCATCAGTGTCTTATAGTTTTCTACATAGAGGTCTTTTGTTTCCTTAGATAGGTTTATTCCTGGGTATTTTACTCTTTGTCTTGCAATGGTAAATGGGGGTGTTTCCTTAATTTCTCTTTCTGATTTTTCATTGTCAGTGTATAGGAATGAGAGAGATTTCTGTGCATTAATTTTGTATCCTGCTATTTTACCAAATTCATTGATTAGCTCTAGTAGTTTTCTGGTGGCATCTTTAGGATTTTCCATGTATAGTATCATGTCATCTGCAAACAGTGAAATATTTACTTATTTTCCAGTTTGGATTCCTTTTATTTCTTTTTCTTCTCTGACTGCTGTGGCTATAAATTACAAAACTATGTTGAATAATCATGGTGAGCATGGGCACCCCTGTCTTGTTCCTGATCTTAGAGGAAATGCTATCAGTTTTCACCATTGAGAATGATGTTGGCTGTGGGTTTGTCATATATGGCTTTTATTATGTTGAGATAGGTTGCCTCCTTGCCCACTTTCTGGAGACTTTTTGTCATAAATGGGTGTTGAATTTTGTTGAAAACTTTTTCTGCATCTATTGAGATGATCATATGGTTGTTCTCCTTCAATTTTTTAATATGGTGTATCACATTGTTGATTTGTGTATATGGAAGAATCCTTGCATTCCTGGGATAAACCCCACTTGGTCATGGTGTATGATCCTTTTAATGTGTTGTTGGATTCGGTTTGCTAGTATTTTGTTCAGGATTTTTGCATCTATGTTCATCAGTGATATTGGCCTGTAATTTTCTTTTTTTGTGACATATTTGTCTGGTTTTGGTATCAGGGTGATGGTGGCCTCATAGAATGAGTTTAGTAGTGTTCCTCCCTCTGCCCTATTTTACAATATTTTTGTATAGCAAAGTGATTTAGTTATATATATATATATATATATATATATATATATATATGTATATATATATATTCTTTCTCATATTCTTTTATATTATGGTTTATTACAAGATATCAAGTATAGTTCCCTGTGCTATATGGTAGGATCTTATTGTTTATCTTTTGAATAGATCATTTTTGGAGTATAAAAGTACATATTTAACCTTGTGCAAAATTCGACTGGTTCTAGAACAGAGTACCCAGAATCCTTATTTTCATTAGTAAGTACCATTGGTTGTGGATTCTTTATGAAATATTTTTTATTTTACCTGAAAAAAGTGGTTTTCTTTTTTTCCCTAATGACAACTATAGGAAAGTTCAATATGGTAATATTAGAAAGCATGGGAATTTATAGAGAAAGAAAACAAAAAATAGCTATAATTCTACCACAAAGGTAACTAAAATGTTAAATTTTGGTGTGTTATCTATCAAGATTTTCCATAGTTTTTCTGTCCAAAAATGCCACAATTTAAGAACTGTTTTGAGGCCTGTTTCATTTTTATCTTAGCAATATAAGAAAAACATTTTTTCTGGGTCAATGAAGATTTTCCTGTAATGCTATTTTTAAATGTCTGCTTTTTTTTTTCAATAAAGTATTTTTATTGTATGGATATATTTCTTTACTATTAAACATTAAAGTTGTTTCTAAAAATTGCAATACAAATATAATGCACATCTTTGCTGTATCATCTATTTAGATATTCTTTGTGTGGTAGAGTACTTATATACATATATAAGAATAAAGTTTAACCATACAAATATGTTTTAGAATGTTCTCTTGTTTATGTGGATGTGTCTCTTGGAACACTGACCAAATAGGGCCCACAGTGATTCATATATTCCAGTTCTGTAGCTGAGAGGAAAATAATACTTCCTTGCAATTTCCTGGTGCTGATTTGTAAGCGATTCATTTATGTAGGATTGCTAAGGCATGTAACTTTATGTTCCTCAAGGTTTTACCTATAAAATGGAACTAATAATACTTGCCTGCAACTTCTGTGGAAGATAAGAGAGTGTATTAAAGCACAGAGGAGAATGATGCCACATAGAGTTTTCATGGTTATTGGCTTTTAATTTTTCTCATTGTTCTTCTGTATTGTAATTTTTTTCGGTATTTTTACTACCCTACCCATCTTATGAATGAATGATGACTCTTAAGTATAATTTCCTTTCTGCTTGTGTGTGTTCTGTGGGTTTCTTTCTTTTTAATAAGCGATATTTTGTGTTACACAGAAATACATAATAAATATATTTCTAAATTACATTTCAAAATGAGCTATTGTTTCAAAGTGAACCTGAAAATGTGGGAAGTCTCTGAAGTGGAGGAAAAGATGAAACGGATGGATTAAATGAGATGTGGCCACTGCAGGGGACATTCTACTTCATACAAGTCCCAGAAATTTCAATGAAATCACTACATAATTTACACATGTTCATAAATAATCCATCTCATCCTTTTTCTTTAAGGATTCAGTTTTCAAGAGCATACACTAAGCAATCCTGGTGACCCACCTCCAGCATGAGATGGGGAAAATATATTTCAAGTTTAAAAAATGACGTCATGGGTTGTGGTTAATGGAATATTTGCCAGTTTCTTTATCGAGGTCAAAGGGACATTAGCAAATGCACACCCTTTGATCATTTATTAATGCAGCATGCGCTGCGCCTGTTAAAATAATTTTAGCATTCAGGAGTTTGCTTATGAGAATGGAAGAAGCTTGAGAGGATGGCTGGACTGTATTTTGAAAAGTGCTATTACTGTCCTGGCTGAACTGTGCTACATAATCCTCGCCCTTGCTATAATTAGACACAGGTATCACTATTACAATTCCAGTTTTATTAGTGGGATAAAAAGTAGCAGAGGAGATAAAGGGGAATGTTTTTTTCCTCGAATGATTCAGAGTCTGCACAAGAAGAGGGAACATTAGGGTCTGATGCCGAATTCTAGCGTCTCAGCAATGAGGACTGCACTCCAAGCTTCAGAAGTAACTTCAAGTATTAAAGAGCACAGATTTCCCTTCATTGATAGATGAGGGTCTTGCCTTAGCCAGGATAGGAGCCTCGCATGTGCCTAAAATATGGGGATTAGGGCTTCCCTGGTGGCGCAGTGGTTGAGAGTCCGCCTGCCGATGCAGGGAACACGGGTTCGTGCCCCGGTCCGGGAAGATCCCACATGCCGCGGAGTGGCTGGGCCCGTGAGCCATGGCCGCTGAGCCTGCGGGTCCGGAGCCTGTGCTCCGCAACGGGAGAGGCCACAACAGTGAGAGGCCCGCGTACCGCAAAAAAAAAAAAAAAAAAAAGTTGGGGATCAGCCCTGTGGAGACCAGACATGCTCGTCCCTATCTTCCCTGAAAATTATCCCACGGGCGAAGAGACTATTCATCATCAGTGAAAACACAACTCACTTCCATATTCTCACACACAGGACTGGTCTCCCAAATGTGCACATCTGGAAATCTTATCTAGGCCTGTGTAATGACCAGTGTTTAAGCATAATCAGTGTGTTAGTGAATTCAGCTGAGAGGGAGTTTGCCTTTTGGCTTTTGCTGTCTGAAGCCTTAGCCCTACTGAGCTTTCTTCCATTAAGTTTTATCATCTGCACAAGAAAATTAATAGGAGCTGGACAAGAGACTCTGCTGATTTTAAAGAATGTGGCCATGCTTCTTGCAATAACATTGTAGAGAATGGATAGCACCACTGGATAGCTCAGTAGCGTTCAAGGCTCTGAGCAAGCTTTTGTGGTCTTTTGGACTACAGTGTCTTCTGATTTCACAGGTGTGTGTCCATAAGGAAGGGTGGGTATTGCACAAGGGCCCAGAATTTGTGTTCTTTGTGTATTATGGGCAAAGAGTCGTCCAGCTGCCTTGTGTAGGTTATCTCAATGAATCCCTACAGAGTCCTTGGAGGGCATTATTACCCAGATTTATAGATGACAAACCTGATGGTCAAAGGATGAAGTGACATGCCTAGGAAGTGGCATGGTAGATATTGAAGACCACTTGTACGACTTCATGAGTTTCCCTTACAATTTCTTTCACAAAATTGTCTATGGAACTCAAGAGTTCACCGATGGGCACTGACTTTTTTTTTTTTAATCCACTAGTTGGTTCTCTACATCTGTGAGTCTGCTTCTTCTTTGTTATATTCACTAGTTTTATTTTTTAGATTCCACGTATAAGTGACATCATGCAGTATTTATCTTTCTATTTCTGACCTATTTCACGTAGCATAATGCCCTCCAAGTCCATCCATGTTGCTGCAAATGGCATTATTTCATTCTTTTTTATGGCTGAGTAATACTCCATTGTATATATGTACCATTCCTTCTCTGTCCATTCATCTGTTGATGGACACTTAGGCTGCTTCCATATCTTGCTATTGTAAATAGTGCTGCCATGAACACTGGGATGCATGTATCTTTTTGAATTAGTGTTTTCATTTTTTTTCAGATATATACCCAGGAGTGGAATTGCTGGGTCATATGGTAGCTCTACTCTTAGTTTTCTGAGAAATTGCAATACTGTTTTCCACAGTGGTTGCACCAATTTACATTCATGCCGATAGTGTACGAGGGTTCCCTTTTCTCCACATCCTTGTCAACATTTGTTATTTGTGGATTTTGATGTTAGCCATTCTGACAGTTGTGAGGGGATATCTCTGTTGACTTTTTTTTCTTCTGTGAAACTGCTAGAGAAAAGGATTGGAAAGCCTTCTCTGTCGATGGAGAGAACCGGTAAATATGAAAAGACTGCATGGATATCCATGGGTCAGCTGCTGGCCTCGAGATAAGTAACATCATTGAGGGTCCAAACCAAAGGGACCACCTTCCAGGGGCTTCTATGTGGATGGTCATTGGTGGACTTATTTGGAGCAGTGCTGTGGGTGGTTTCATCACAAGTCCCTTTCAGCACAACCAGAGTTCCTTATAATCTCATCTGTAGTTTTGCAAAGGTCTTAGGATTTTATTGAAAGCTCAAGAGTCCCTGAATATTGACAGATAGAAATGGAAAGAAATACTACTTCTAAAGGGAGTCCTGCTACTTCTTTTTGTCTCTTTGAGAAAACTGAAACTGTTTCAGTTTTATCAGGATGTTAATCAGTGTATTGTTTTAGTTAAGAGCCTGAGCATTGCATTCAGGCGGATCTGAGATTAAACTGTGGCTCTGCCAGGTCTCAGCTCTATGACCATGGCAAGCTGTTTAACCTGCCTGAACTTGCTCCTTTGTGTATAAAGTGGAGATGTTTGTAATTCCTTATAGGAATTACACGATTATTTTAAAGGTCAAATAAAAGAGTGATGGTAATGCACTAACACAGTGCCTGGCAATGTTTCTGTTGATTAATTTTATTTGTAATACTATTTCAAGTGGTTCCAGAAAATGTTTACAAAAATGTTAAACAAAAGTAGCAGAAGGTGGTGTCCCCTACTGTTTATAAAAATATGAACGACTGCAAGTGAAGGCAGAATAGTTTAGCCATGCAGACCTTACCTTTAGAGTCTGACAAGTCTGAATTCAAAACTTGATCCAGCTTATCTCTGTGATTTGGGAGATTTTTTTTCCCTAACCACTATAAGCCTCAGTTTTCCCATTTTTAAAATGGAGTTAATTATAGTTCTAGTACATTCAGGGTGCTCTAAAGATTAAGTGAGATAGGTCCTATAAAGGTCTTAGCCCAGTGCCTGACACATAATCAGAGATCAATACATATAAAATACTGCTAGGCAATAAATATAGATGTGACAGTGTGATGAGACTACCAGCATTTTAATGGAAACAGAATTTATCTAATATCATCTTTACATGTTATCTCAGTATAAAAGTGGGAACCCCTCCCCTGAATCAATGCAACTAAAGTCAGCCCTTAGAATTAGGATTCAGTATGATACTTATCACAAACGAACCTATCTATGAAACAGAAACAACCTCGCAGACATAGAGAGCAGGCTTGTGGTTGTCAAGTGGGGAGGTGAAGGAGAGATGGATTGGGAGTTTGGAGTTAGCAGATGCAAACTATTATATATAGAATGGATCAACAGCAAGGTCCTACTGTATAGCACAGGGAACTATATTCAGTATCCTGTGATAAAATATAATGGAAAAGAATATGAAAAAGAACGTGTATATGTATAAGTGAATCACTTTGCTGTACAGCAGAAATTAACACAACATTCTAAATCAACTAAACTTCAATAAAAAGTGAAAAGAAACAAACAAAAATTTCAAAAATATTTATGATTTCAATATTTACATCCGTGACTCTTGGGATCATTTTTAACGGCCTGAAAATATCTGGGAAAGTCTATCCTGAGACAACTCCAGACTGAAGATGACAAATAAAAGGGAGCAAAAAGAGGAAGTGAATTGTTCTTTGTACATATGGAAACATGATTGGTATTTGGGAATATGCTTTTCCAGATGAGGAAGTTGAATTATAAAGAGAACCTCATTCCGCTCCCTGTGGGAAGAGGGATAACAGGGCCATCCTTGCGAACGGAAAAGTGAAGGCAGCAGGGTGATGATCCCAGTAATGTCATCACTGTCAATTAGACCCACTGAGGTCCCACGAGATGCACACGTGGCGTTAAGCCTCCAAGCCTGTCACATGGAATCCATGTGTCAGAGCCAGGAGTGACCTTAGCAAACACCTTGTCAGTCCTTCTCATTTACAGAGTGGTGAAGTGAATTGCCCCTTTATGTAGCTGATAAGTGGAGTAACCACTGCTTAAACTTTCTCTCACAGCTCCTAGGCTAGCTCCCTTCCCGCTCTGCATGGGCCTGCCACCTCCAGGTAGTTTTGACGAATTTCCTTAGGAGGGTGGGCATAATCCATAAAGAAATTAAGATAGTGTGGGAACCTAGGACAGTTCCTTATCCTCTCTGAATTTCAGCTGCCTCAACTGCACAGGGGCGAAAGAATTCAATTAGAAAATGTTCATAACATCAGCTACATAACAATAAAAATTAGCAAAAATTGGTCACTTAACTATGGGCCAGTTATTACTCTAACTGCTGTCTTACATAAATATCTCATTTAATCTTCACAACCACCCTGCAAAATAGATATCGTCATTATTCCCATATTATAGATATTCCAACCAAAGCTTAAAGAGGTAAAATAAATTTCTCAATTAGAAGGTAGTGGAGTGAAATTTTATAGGGGTTCTGACTCCAAAATCCACATTGCCAATTACTCTGAAATTCTGCCTCTGTAGTTGGTCCTCCATACATGGAAGCCACACTGTCATGACCAGTTTCACGCAAAAATTTTTGACAATCTAAATAATAATGGCATTGCTTTACGGTAAAGGCTTTGTCAGTATCTCTGAAACAATCAAGGCAGGATAGTGATGTTTCTAGCAGTTAACCAGAGGAGTTTCCCTGGTTGTTTAGGTTGTTAATGTTGCTCGTAGTGACTCAGTAATGATAAAAATGGCTCTGGATGAATGGGGAGAAAACTCCCAAATTAAGGAGCATACTAGCAAGGGATGCTTCCCCCTTCAGAAGGGAAAACGACAAAAGACACTAAAGTTTGTGAGGTGCCGGGTATAGGCCAAGTACCTTGCCATTAGATCTGCATAGTTCGCTCAATTAAATCTTTCCGTAACACATGAAGGTACACGCAATTGTTCTGTTTCATTGATAAGTCACTTAAACCCAGAGGAGTGAAGTAACATGCCCAAGGTCATATGACAAAGTAAATGTGAGTGGTAAGATTTAAATTTAAGTCTGTCGGTCACCAAGGTTTATTTTTATATTTATATTTTTATATTTTACCTCTCTTAACCACATAGAGACTAACGCACACTCCTCAATGCTCACACACATCTCTCCCCACACACACAGACCCTGCACGTCAGCTCCCGTGACTGGGTCCTGCATCACCTTTCACATCCGGTGGGTCCCATGAAGAGTCCTGTGCTTCTTCACCATGATAATTAAATTGATTCTTAGAAACTGACGAGGATGGAGAGACAATATGTGCTGATGGAGGTTCTGAATCACTGCACTAACGCACTACATCATTGATTCATCTACGCTGATCTGTAGTCTACATGTTCGTTGAGAGAAAGTGGAGACTCCTTGTAATAAAACCTAGACGAGCTTGCAGAACGTACTCCACTGGGCATTTAAATTCTGAGGAAAGCATCAAAGCTGCCCTTGAACAAGTGCTGCAGCTGAGCCCTGGGAGAATTACAAGAAGATACGGAATTCACCCAGAAGACTCTGGGTGTCCCTAGGAGGTAAATACGAGCTTCTCCATTGCAGTCCAGGACTTATTCTCAGACCCACCCTCTGGCCTCAGATCATCAGACTGAGAAAGACTTGCCTTGTAATTTGCACTGAGGTATATGGACTTTGTATGCTGCCGTCATTCATTTACTTGTTCAATCATTCATTTGTTTAACAAGCATTGAGACTATTGTACGAAGACACAGTGTGTGAAAACACTGTGTTAGGTGCTCAGCACACACCTACCAGTGAACTAGACACAAACCCAGGATTTGTGATCGGATCTATCCATTGAGATACAATGCTTCACCACATTTTTATCTGTCCTGACTCATGTGATGGTAATCTTAGGCATACAGTGATTGTTATTGCTCCAATTCATCATATAATTAGAGTTACTCTAGTGTGTTACAACACTCTGGGCAAGAAGGGATAACAAACCAGTACACATGGTCCATCTGTTATCAGCCAGCCTCTTTCATATACCTCATATTGCAGGGTCCTCTATTAAGTGATTGGGTCACTCAAAGCCACTTGGCTGTCTTTTCTACTGCAGCCAATTTGATCACCTGACCATGTCTATCCTCTGAAGCAGGCATTGGAACTCCCCTTCCCAGAAACTCAGACACTGTTCAGACACAGTTTGATATTTACACCCTTATTAGGCCATGTGGTGGGACAGAAATCAGACATATCTGAGTATGCAGCTTGGGCCCATCACATGTAGCCAGTGATGAAGGACAATCCCTTAGCCACAGGCATTACTTCTTCTGTAAAAGAGGGTAGCAAACTCTGCCTCTGAGGGGAGGTGGGATGAATTGGGAGATTGGGATTGATATATATACACTACTATGTATAAACTGGATAACTAATGAGAACTTTCTGTATAGCACAGGGAACTCTACTCAGTATTCTGTGGTGACCTAAATGGGAAGGAAATCCAAAAAAGAGGGGATATATGTATACGTATAGCTGACTCATATTGCTGTACAGCAGAAACTAACACAACATTGTAAAAGCAACTATACTCTAATAAAAAAATTAATTAAAGAAAAAAAAGAGGGTAGCAAACTCTGCCTCTGAGGTCAGCTGGCAGGATTAAATGAGATAAATGAAGTAAATGTTTATTCCCCACACCTCAAGTAATTACTTAGATTCACATCAGTTCTTTTGCTACCCAGGAAAGCATGTCTGGAAATATTTGACTCGTGGTACAAAAATCCTCCTAAAGGGTGCCCAGGTTATTCTCCACTCTCGCAAGTAGAGAGGGAATGGTTATACTGATCCCAATGTACTGTACACATTTAACTCTGTCCACCAGACCGGGAATCCTGGAGGGCCGGAGTCACAGAGAATTTGTTCTTGTATCTCTAGCTCAGTTCTGGCCTGCCATGGTGTAGGCACTTCCTAAATTCTTTTTTTTTTTTGCAGTACATGGGCCTCTCACTGTTGTGGCCTCTCCCGTTGCGGAGCACAGGCTCTGGACGCGCCGCTCCGTGGCATGTGGGATCTTCCCGGACCAGGGCACGAACCCGTGTCCCCTGCATCGGCAGGCGGACTCTCAACCATAGCGCCACCAGGGAAGCCCCTAAATTCTTGTTAAATTAAACGATGTCTTAATCTCGGAAACCCACTGCTATAGGCCTAGCACCTCAATGACTTAATCTTTATGATGGCATTTGAATCTCTTCACCATCAGGTTAGATCTTATCTCCTGAGTCTCTTTCATTTCCAGAGCTGTTATCTTTTTAAAAAATAATAATTTAGAAGGACTTTGTGTTAAGAATGTCATTTCGAACTGCTTGACTGTCTTGGGTTATAGCCATTTGATTATGCAGCTAAGAGTGATACTGTGACATCCTGCAGCTTTCTGGGAAAACCCATAAGGCTCATACTTGAGTATAAAATCAGGTTTGCCACAACTGGAACTCTGCCTGTGTCAGCAGAGTTTCCTTAATGAGAAGGTGATTGGAACTGAAATGTCTACATTATTTTGTTTACTTGAGGTCTGTGTGACCGTTTATTCATGCTTCATTCAGTCACATTAAACCCTTCCTGTAAAGCATCTTATTCAAACACAGAGTTTTTAAATTTAGTGAATTCTAAGTGCCAGGAAATAAGCATTGTTCCATTATTCCTATTTGAGGGGTAAAAAAACTGAGGCTGAGATTAAAATGAGTATAGGTCAAAGATAAGCCCGAGAGTCAATACAGCACTGCTTTTGATTAACAAGGGGAAAGATCTGTGTAAATTAGTGAAAAGTCTGAACATGTAGTATAAAAGTACAAGATTATTATTTCCAGTGACATAAAATTATACAAAGAAAGTCTTCCTTGGTATGTTCTACATAGCATATTATTCAATAATAAGAAGGAGGAATTTAAAATTAATTTGATTTTATGCAACAGTGATCCTATGACTGAGAGCAGTCACTAAAATCATAAGCTAAACTATTAAGTTTTCCTCCATCTCACAGAAATTAAAAATAGGGGAGAAATCGTTGATTAACAGTGATAACAGGTATTAAAATAATACGAAGAAATTATTATGGTGGTCTTAGGCCAAACACTAAAAATTACATGCCTCCAGTCTTGGACCAGCTTTGTTTCCTTGGTGCGAAGTCTCTGGGGGAGGTCTATGTACAAAGAAGTGGAGCAGGGCACACTACCCTTTATTACTCAGGACTTTGGTTCAGTAACTGAAGCTGGAGCATAAGGAAGGCTGCTTTTTTCTAGGCTATTTAGGATGAAATTTTTTCAGAAAGAAAACAGTGAGACCTATTCTTTCTACTTTTTCCAAGCTCAAAGAAGAACTTTCTTTCTTCTTAATGGGAGAAGAGACCATCCAAAACAAATTAGAGACACCAAGTGCAGTTAGAGACAGATCGAGAGAGGTGTTTTCCCTGGAGTGCCGAGCTGAACTGGCCCAGGCCCATTCCCTCAGCCTTGCTGAGGAGAGAGAGAGAGAGAGAAAGAGAGAGAGAGAGAGAGAGAATGAATAAGAACAAAAGCTAATAAACCCTGGATATTCTTTCCACTCAGATACAATGGAAAAACTAAAGAAGAGGATGAGGTCAAACTAGGAGCAAAGATCATTTAATTCTACTAGGTTGTTAGCACAGCTTCTTATGCCCGATGCACAGTGAGGCCAAACAAACCAAAATGTCAGAGTTTGGAGCAGAGAAAGGTTTATTGCAGGGCCATGCAAGGAGACAGGTGGCTCAGGCCCAAAAAGCCCCCGAGCTCCCCAAAGGGTTTGGGCAAAGCCTTTTTAAAGACCAGGTGAGGGAGGGGTGGGGGGGTGTTGCAGGGTATGTGATAAGCTAGTGCACAGTTCTCTGATTGGCTGATGGTGAGGGAGCAGTGCGGTGTCACAGGGGTTAACATTATCAGTCCTTAAGCTCCAGGAGGCCTGGGGACTGTGTGCTCGTGGTCATCAAGTAGTTAACATGTTCCATTTAGTGGGGGGGGTTTCACATCTGTAAAACAACTCAGGAAATGTGCATCCAATACTGTTATCTTGGTATTTCAGAGAGGAGCTAAATCAGAGGATATGGGGGATGGGCCTGTCCTGGGAAGACCCCCAGAGGGTCCTGCTCAGTTACAATTCCTTCCTTTTCCTTGATACTCCTCAATCTTGAGGAGAACAAGTTTTGAATAAGAAAAGAAATAAAGGTTAGGAGAAGAAGGTTAATCATAAACTTGACGGAGGTACCCACAGGGTCCTGCTCCGTTACAAAGTGACTGCATTTAAGGACTCAGTGCCAAAATAACAAAACAAAACGTGTCGTAAAACTTGATTTAACTACCGTGGGTGGGTCTTCTTCCTCTTGGGATGCAATAAGGGAAAGGCACATAGAATTCCTAGAGCAACTTTCATATATTTTCTCAGCAGGTGGTGGTGGGGAGATATTAGACCCATTTTACAGATGATTAAGCTGAGTTTCAACGAATTTAGGAAATTTGCCCAATTCACAGAGTCAGTAAACCATGGAGATTCTAACACAAGTCTGTCTGACTCCAAAACTTCTAAAACCAGATCTGGCAACAATTCCAGTGCCACCAATTATTCATTGCATGACCTCCAGCAAACCAGAAATAAAAACTTGTTGGATGAATTAATTCCCAGATGAAGATATCTGGTTTCCTAGCCTGAGAATAAGTAATCCCTATTTCTTAGGGTTGCTGTAAAGATAAATGAGACAGTTAAATGATAAGCTACAGATGATAATAAGACTCTTAAAGGGCCAAAATAAATTCTTACTGATTTAAACAGAGGAGCTAGGGCATGTTTTTCTTAATCTATAACCTTTGAGGTAGGTGGCAGAAGGAGCAAGTGTTCTTTTACTGTCTATTGTCAAAAATCTAATGAGGAGTAAGACTGAGCAGTCCTCTATGAGTTGAAAGTGACCACTTTGATATTCTTATGTTCACATACAATGGGTGCTTTTAAAGTGCTTTCAAGCACTTAGTTCCCTGAAGAAATAGAAAAATTCTTCCTCGTTATCTTATGCCTCTTATGCACACGATTATTTTACCGGCCTGCTTCCTTTCTTTACTAAGTACAAAGATTCCAATTCAAAGATGAATAATCCCATTTTTCAAAATAAGTAAAGAGTCAGTGAATTTTTGCTTCTTCTGCAAATACAAATCAACTCAGATACCTGATGAAGTGCCACAGACCACCTGAGTTACTCTGAAGCTCAGGTCGATCTGAAGCAAGGTTTCTGGTTTATGAAACCCCCGTGCAGTACTTGACAAGGGTCAGTGTCTATTTACTTTGAAAATTTTCAGTAAGACTTGGAGCATTTTTGAAATTGCTAGCTTCTCTGTGTTTAAATCATGACTAAATTTGAAGAGATTTGTCAGAACCGCTCAAAAATATTTATGACTTCATTAAGGCTTGCCTAGATAATTCAACCCAGGAGTCTCAACATATATTCTATATGTTGAGTCTCTACACCAACACCTCCCCCTTTCTTATAGGTCAATACTTCACTTTTTCCTCCACCCACCACATATAGTCCCAACAAAGCCCCTTGTCTTTTCTTTGCCTCACTCTCTCTGAGCAAACTAAGAATATATCTTAGTCCTAAGAAGAATTTGATTTTAATCAAAATATTCTCCTTTTGTTCTTGCCATACTTCTTATATCTCTGGAAAGGACTTATTTTATCTTCACTTTTTTTGTCTTCTACTCCAAGAGACACCTCCATTTTCACAGCTAAACTCTGAGAAAACACAGAAAAATTAACACATTTTATTTGGATCCAACTGATAACAACACCAACAGAATTGACCTTCAGGTGCTACTCTGCTCTTCTCTCCTTTTTTTAATCAGCATCATCATTCATCTATGTCACCCAAGGTGGGAGAACCGCCTTTGAGAGCACATTTGGTCTGCAGACTTGATAAGAGAACTTTATAACTTGCAATCCTGATTCCCATATTTTATTCATGATTTTGATACTCCTAGTCATTATTTCCAGTAATCTTCCATTCAAAGGCTGCGGGTTAATGTACATGATAAGGTTTTCTGCCAATGGCCCTAACAATTGACTGGCACAGCTGGAGACAGTCTCTGGCAAACAGTATTAGGCTCTTGGTTAGAGAGGCAATTGTATGTACAGACTAATTCAAAGGGACCTAAACTATTTGAGGGAAGGCTCTCAACCAAATTACATTTCTACAATGTGAATTTTAAGGATCAGAATTAAGCTCATTTTAAACACTGTAGTTCATAACCTTACTTTTGTAACATGGATTTGAATTCATTTTGTTGAGATAACTGGAACATTCTTTTATGTAAAACATTGAACTATAATTAATGCTGGACTGGAAGAGCTATATTAGACTCAATTATGTCAGTAATTGTCTGTGTGACCTTAATTAATTATATTAATTTCTTTGGTTCTTAGTTTTCAGATGATGGTTTGAATTCTTTAATAATAGATGATCAACAAGTACTATGGAGTGAGTGTGTTAGAATGTACAATCCTCGTGCAGCCAAAATTTTATTTGGCAATCATCCAAATAAAATTGTCTGCTCTCTATTCCTGTTCTCATTCTTTTAGTTCAGATCACTCTCATTGCTCTCCAAGATTATGTCAACTGTTGCCTAACTGTTTTCCTACTTCTGATCTTGCCCCTCTGTTAGTGTCTTTTTCACAACACAACAAGAATGATCTTTCTGAAACACACATTTGATTGTCACTTTCAAGATTAAGGTTTTTGCCATAGACTGAATTTTTTTGTCCCCCACCCCCTCTTGTATGTTGAAGTCCTAACTCCAATGTGATGTTACTTGGAGCTGGGGTCTCTGGGCAGTGATGAGGGCATGAGGGTGGAGTCTTCAGGAATGGGATTAGTGCCCTTGTCAAAGGACCCCAGAGAGCTCCATCACCCCTTCTGCCACGTGAAGTTACAGAAAGAAGATGATCATCTATGAAACAGGAAGTGATTCCTTGCCCAACAGCGAATCTGTTCCCAGCCTCTAGAACTGTGAGAAATAAATGTTTGTTGTTTAAGCCATTCAGTCTATGGCTTAGACAGTTCCTCTGTTGCCCTTACAATAAACTGCAGGTTCTTGGCCATCTCTTAGAACTGGCTCCATTTTACTTCTTCAGCTTCATTTCTTCAATATTCCTTTCCTCTTCTAACACTTTGAGCTTCTAGGGCTTTTCAGATGTTCTTTCACCTCTTTGCCTATGATGTTCTTTCTCTGTAAAACACTACTCTCTCCTCCCTGACAAGCTGGCTCTTCCTACTCATCCTTCAGATCATAACTCGCAAGTCGGTTTCTTTAAGAGGCCTTTGCTGACATCCTGAATTTAGTGTTCTTATGACCCTCTGTTCCTCACCTATCTCAGCAGGTTTAAAATTGTAGTATAATAGCCAATGTATTTGTCTGTAACTGTCCCTAGACTGTAAGCTGTACTGAGGGACAGGAACTACATCTGTCTTGATCACTGTGGAATCACAATGATCTAGCAAAGTGCCTGGAAATT
Source organism: Pseudorca crassidens (assembly GCF_039906515.1). Taxonomy (NCBI): domain Eukaryota; kingdom Metazoa; phylum Chordata; class Mammalia; order Artiodactyla; family Delphinidae; genus Pseudorca; species Pseudorca crassidens. The sequence continues at coordinate 68,868,435 of NC_090304.1, read as the reverse complement.
TATATATGTTTGTTAAATGTATTAAAAAATGCAGTAGATGAAAGGATGCTGCTAGATTCTTTCATTTTTTTTCTATAGAACATGGAGGCAAATGTGTTACTATGCACTGTTTTCAATTTTGTACCCCTATCTGATGTAAAATGCACTTTATAACATACAGAGAAAACAGGAAACAAGAGAGAGAGAAGGGAGAAATATGTAAGTGTTAAGAGATGGCAAAAAATGAATGATTTCTTTCTTCCTAATTACCATGCAGGCACACTAAGCTAAAAATGGTATGTCCTTGATTAACCTCATATACCTTAAATGGTATTAATAGGCTCTCTGGAATGCCAAATGAATAGTATTATGCTCTTCTGGGAAAAAAAATAGTCGCTTTCTAATAATGAACTAGCTGTGAGACATTAGGATCTGTGAAGAAAGATATTTAGAAAAAAATAAAGCAGAGATTAAACCAAAACTTAATTTTCTTTTGTTGCATATGTTCAGAGAAGAAAGTCAAAAACATAGTTTCAGATGGCATATGCAGATTGCTTAATAGGTTTATGACATGGTACAAAAATCCATGTGAGGATGAGCATGAAGTGATGCTTAAATTATATTTCAGTAGCTTGAACTGTGTTTTTTGTCCATAAATATTTCTGGAATGGTTGAGTCTCTGGTTTAATATTTTGAAGTTAGAGCCAAAAAGATTGGCTGATTAATTGGATGTGGGAGTCAGAGAAAAAATTAGTCAAAGATGTCTGTAAGTTCTGGCCTCAACAAATGGACAGATGGCATTGCTAACCACAGGGAGAAAGAAAGCTGAAGATAAAATAGATTTTGGGGAGAAGATCAGAAATTCAGCTGCAGTCATGTTAAGACACATGCAAATGGCAATGCTGAGTAGGCAGGGGATAGATGAATCCGGATTTTGGGAAAGAAATCTGTGCCTTGAGTACAGTTTTGTACATGTTTGAGACACATAGGCATGCACATGATACCTACAGCTCTGAGACTAGGTAAGATCACTAAAGGAGTGAGTGTAGATAGAGAAGGAGAGAGGAACAAGGATGGAGATTGGAACACTCCAATATTAAGGGTAAGGGAAGAGGAGGAACCAGCAAGGGAGAATGAGAAGGGGAGACAAACAAGGGAGAAGGAATACCGGGAGAGAGTGGTATCCAGGAATCCAAGTGAAGACAGTATATCTAGGAGGAGCAAGTGATCATCTGTGCTTAATACTGTTGGTAGAACCACAAGATGAAGGCTGAGAATTGACCATTATGTCATCAATGTGGAAGTCACTGGTGACTTTGTAAAGAATAAGGGAGGACAGAGCAAGATCCCGAGTAGAGTGGGTTGAAAAGAGATCGGGAAAAAAGGAATTTTGGACTGAGAGTGTATACCACTTTCTATAATCCATGTAGCATATATTTTAAAGTATTTTTGACCCAATTATTAATGATTCCTTTCTGAGTTTTTACATATTAAATGTTCCATGGAACTAGAGTCGCTCTTTCTTCAATGAAAAAAATTCCCTAGTAACAAAAATACAATCTACGTGAGCAGCAGTGAGGAAGCATATGGGTTTTAATGATTGCTAAGAATACTACAACCCACCTACAAGCTTGCTGGCTAGAAGGATTTTATTTTAAATGGCATTTGCCATGAGCATATCCACAGAAATATATCCAGTATCTTCATGAAGATTGTAGGTCTCTTGGTTTCCCTAGTCTATTTCCATTGAAATCTGGTATCTAACCGCTTTGTTCTGTGTCAGTTCAGCTCTTTTAACACCTTGCACATTAAATAAAAGGCTCCTCTTTGCTCACTGAGCTTAGAGAGGACATTATGGACCAGTATAGGAATGGAAAAATGCTCTGAGTTTTCATTAGCTGTTGTAGCTGTTCTGAAACAGGCACACTTTTTAATTAGCCAGTTCTTTGTGCCATGATCACAAAATTTGAAGATTCTATTTGACCCAGGGCAAGGATTTCATCCTTAGATTAGTATTTCAGGTATCTGTTATAGCTCTAAGTAGCTGCCCATAGAAAATGGCCTGGAATTAGTCTGCAGTCCCCATTTCTACTGCATAGAGTCCTTGGAAGTACATCAAACTCATGAATGCCTCTGTGAGTATTAACTGTGGTCTCTCCCGCATGTGTGTCTAGTCCGTTTAGTGGACTATCTTGTGACTCACTCCCATTCCATGCTAGAATGGCAGCTTGGTCTACTCATTCTCAAGAAGAGGATCTCAGCAGGGAAATAGAAATAAGTCCTTTTCCTTTCCCCAGGTACCCCTACTCTAATTAAAGACCAGAGCAGTTAAAGATACCTCTGTTGAGAACCTTATTACAGTGACCGATTCATCTTTGTATCTAGGTCTTTTTTGTCATCAAGTTCATAGCAAAAGAGCACAGGGATGCATGTGTAAGTTGGAATACAATATGCTAAAAACTGTGATAGAGTTTGTTTGTGAAAATGCTATGGCGACATAAAGGGCAGTGACAAACTGCTGTTAGACATTTGAACTAAATGTTCAAGCAAGACTAGGAGCTGACCAGCTGGACAAGAGGCACAGTGGCACATGTGGCAGTGACCAGCAGCCAGCATGAACAGAACAGAGGCTTGGAGGTGGCAGTGAACCTATTCGTTGGAGTAAAGGTAACATGTGCAGTGTGGCTGGAATACTGGGTGTGTAGGATGAATGTGTACAGCAGTGAGACTTGTCATCTTATTCCTTGTTTAATACTGAACGAGACTCATGTCTGGTTAAGACTTGTCACTTCATGAAACATTTTGTCCTCAGTTAACTATTTTCGTCATTTGTTTAATAAGAGGCTAATCGATTTTGAGCATCAGTCAGTAAAGAAGATAGAATCCATAAGTTCTATGGGTCAGGCAGGATGAGAGGACACTATGCCTGAGACTTGGGAGGTGAGATTCTTCTTGACATATTCTGTAAGATGGCAGCCTGCTTATGGTGCTCTATCTTGACAGTATGCTTCCACCTCCCAGGGTTGCTCCCTGTCTCTGTGACCATGACTGCATGTTTAATTTAAATAGGAAGAGTGACAGGTGACCTCTTTTTAACATTCTTTGAAGCTGAATTCAGCCTCTGTACCCTGACACCAAATTAAATCTCGGAGACAGAGTTTTGGGTGAAGTAGAAAAGAATAGCTTTATTGCTTTGCCAGGCAAAGGGGGCCACAGTGGGCAAATACCCGCAAAACTGTGTGTCCTGACCTGAAGGGGGTAGTGGAAAGTTTTATAGTAATGGTTCAAAGAGGGTGTGATCAGCTCATGGATGTTCTTTGGATTGGTTGGTGGTGGGGTAAGTGGGCATCAGCATCTTCAACCTTCTGGATTCAACTGGTCTGGAATCTATGTGCCTGTGGGCAGCATACAGTTAACTTCTCCCACCTGGTGGGGGTTTCAGTATCTGCAAAACAGCTCAAAGATATTATTGTGTGTGTCCCTTGAGGGGGAACCAGGACCCTGCCCCAAGGCTGCACTACTATTTCTTGACCATTCTTCCCTTGTCTCTGTATCCCCTCCCTTCCCTGATTAGCAATTGTTTGAACCTCCCCATTGGAACTCAGGGAAGATCAGGGAGGCTGAATGAAGCCTATTTCCTATAATCAAGAAATAAGGGACATAGAAAGACTTTGTGCCCAGGAGCCACACAGGCTCCTGCTCAGTTTCACCTTTGCTCAGTTCCAATGGGAGAACTCCCCATATGGCAGTGTGTCTTCCCACAGGCTGTCTACCTTTAACTCTGCCTGGGTAGAGTCCCTCATGACAGAACTTACTGTTTCTCTGACTTGGCTCTGTCCCTCCACTCACATAGCACATCTCCTCTCCTTGGTCATCAGAGAGCAAGTGGGAATAGGGTTCCAAGGCTATGAAATTTTTGATTCAACTTCCTGCTTATTTCTTAGCACAGAATTTTAGAAACTTCTGCCTTATCTTCCAAAGTAACCTTCTGTCTCATTCTAAGTCTCACCTTCTTTTATTAAAACTTATATTTTGTGTTATCACTAAATTGTATTTTAGAAGGATCTGACAAAAACAAGTAAGAAATAAGAGTAGATTCTCCTTTGCTTATATTTCCAGAGACTATCTGATTTTAAAAATATTTGTTAGCTTTCTGGAAAATGAGTCAGTCAATGTGATTAACTTTGAATGTAGCTTTTATCTATGGTTGAGAATTCATAATATAATTAGGTCATGGTTTCCTATGTTGATATTTGCTTCATGGTAATTCTGATAGCTGATAGTTTAATTGAATTTTCATGTGTCTGAAACAGATGCTATAAGCTAACTCCCCCATCAAAGTGCAAATGTTAGTAATGCAAATTTAGAGGAGAGCACTCCCTCATTGTTCATTCCTACATTTCAGGGCTATAGCTGATTTAACAATTGACTCATTTAACCACAAACATTGACATTAATCATAGGAGTTGTGTGTTTAATTATAAGTGGCCACCAAAAGAGACATTTCAAAAAAAGATTCAAGCCAAGAGTGTGATATAAACTGCTTTTTAAAATTGTTTTCCTTATGCAGGGCTAGGGAAAGAAAATGACTAGGCTTTTCATGATCCTATGCTCTTTAAAAAAAAATTTCAGTGTGTCAAAATTTATTTTGCTTTTTCTCTTGATTAATATCAGAACATACTGTGTGCATTTTTGGTTTAATGACTGAAATTTGGGGGAAAACAGATGCACGCATCAAGAGAACCTAAAATAACATTACCATGAGTTCTATTATAACAAATGAAGCATCTAGAATTTATAGTAATTACATACAAACTTATAAATAATGGAAGAGACTTAATCACGTTGACCTTGCTCCATCATAAATAACGAAGTTGCTTTAAACTCAATCTAATTGCTCCCTCATTATACAGAAACTTTTCTAATCCTTTCCAGCCATGGGAACCTGTGTAACAATCTACAGTGCTCCTTTGGGTGGATGGATTTCTTTTTGAGAAATTATTCTTCGGTTAAACTTTTTTCCTTGCACTCTCCCCTGTTCTTTGTGTGTTATCTCCCACTGCAATCTCTATCTTACTGATACAAGTGATTCTCCATGTGTTTGTCACAGGAGCTCTGGGCTCTTGGGAGGGCCTACCCATGCAGAGAGTTAGTCAACACTTGCTGCCTGTAAGCAGTGACACACAGAAGTGCAAAGTTTCAGTATTGAAATTGCCACTGCTGTGTAGAAAATTATGTGAATGAATTTTCCCCCAATGTTGTTAAATAATGCGTTTTGAGAAAGAGTATATATAAGTGATGTGAGAATGATATGTACTTTTTAAAAAATAAAATGATGTGTTTGGGGGACATAATGTAATATTAAAGGGGCATAGTAAAATTCTATTACCTTATTTATGCAGTAAGAAGAATAAACATAGGAAGAAAGAGCAAAATTTTTTTTAAATGTGGGTAGAATAAGGATATTCCCCATGTCTCCAGTCAAACACTTGGAAGATATGAGCAGAATATGCTAGACGGAGAAATATTTTTTCTTAAAATTTTATGTATAAAAATGTAATAGGGAAAAAAAATCTGACTCCATATTAGATCCATTTCTTTCACTTTAATCTTTGTATTCTATTGCTTTTGCTTTGACTTAAGAATGTTGCCTATAACCTAAAATATACAGGATAACCTATTCTCAAGCCTCTGACTTTTAAGGGTATAACACTTTTCCATTCATATAGAGATAAAAGTTGTAGAACAGACAATAACATTTGCCTTATTGAAGGTTTGCAGGAACGTAGTGACCTGACCTACGTGAACAGCTGCAAGAACAAAGGATTCTGACACCAAGAAGTTTGAAACAACCAACCACGCCCCTCTGTCACCTTGCCTTTAGAAATGCTTCTGCACTCCTTTGGGGAGTGTGGGATTTTGGGGGGCATGTGCTACCCACCTCCTTGCATGGTGCTGCAGTAAACCTTTCTCTGCTCCAAACTCTGATGTTTCAGTATTGTTTGGCCTCACTGCGCATCGTGCACACGAACTTGCATTTGGTAACAACATGCAGACAACAGCACATACATAAGCACATACATATACATGTGTTTGTTTGTGTATATGTGTAAAATAAACCCTGGGCATTAAAAAAAGACAGTGAGTATTTTTTGGAGAGATGTGAAACAATAGAAATTTTAATATTTTTCTATTTAAAATACTTCTTCAGGGCTTCCCTGGTGGCACAGTGGTTGAGAGTCCACCTGCCGATGTGGGGGACGCGGGTTCGTGCCCCAGTCTGGGAGGATCCCACATGCCGTGGAGCGGCTGGGCCCGTGAGCCATGGCCGCTGGGTCTGCGCGTCCGGAGCCTGTGCTCCGCAACGGGAGAGGCCACGGCAGTGAGAGGCCCGCGTACCGCCAAAAAAAAAAAAAAAAAAAAAAAAAAAAAATTAAAATATTTCTTCAATATAGTTATGTCACATTATAATGATACATAAACTTTAAAAACCTGGCAACTTGTTTGAACTGAGTTGTACTGTGCACATTTTTGGTTCCAACAAGGTGGACGTCAGAAGTCTTACCCTACATGCTGTGATGCCCACACCTATGCTCTGGAGGAGGAATCACTAAGAACTAATTACAACACTCCCCTTTGTTTGCTGCATGTAGCACGGCACGGGGCGGGGGAACATAGAGAAAGCAATGGCACAATCATCATAAAAGATCGCTGTTCTGGTCTTAACGGTTAGTGTTTTTCACCCATGTGACTTGGGCATGAATAAATAATGGGCACAGATATGCTGTTTTTCGCTCTCCATGACTTTGTTGTGAGCATGCTATTCTTATCAGTGGGATAAATTGATAAATTCCTGGAACACAGGTTGCAGAATGAACCATGAGCGCTGGATCCATGTTAGTTTTCCCTGTTCTTCCTGCCAGCTTGTAAGGTTTGTCCTGTAAATGTTCCCGGGGCTTGCTACTAGCTACTGAACACATATTTCTGGTTAACAGCAAAATTCATCCATAAGCAAATGGAAAACTAATCAGCTTAGCAATAAAGTTGAAAAATAATCACAGCATCATAGACAAAACCTGCAAGGTGACTTCACAGTAAGAGTGATGGCAAAATTGCTGGGATGTGAGTCGAATTTGCACTGCAAATGACTGTCACGGGGCCGTAGCACCGAGTGCCAAATGATGGTGTTATGATGGCTGTGCAAAAACGTATTTGTGTATTCCTGTTACAGACAAGAATGCCAAGATCTTTTGGAAAGTAGAGCCTCTGAGTACTTTGTCGTGTGCTCTTTCAGAGTAGGAGGAGTGTTCTTGTTTGTCATAGACTCGCACTGTATACATAGAGCAGACATCATCTTATTGGCAGGTGGCTTCCTGAGCATCTGATGAAGATGATGAAAAAAATAACTACATTTTTGCCTGTTTCCTATGTGCCAGGCATTGTGTTAACGATTTTAATACACCTTGTTTCCTGACCTCAAATCCCTATGAGCTCTTTGGCACCAGTTATCTCATTATCGCCGGACTTTCTGTCCTAGACACATACTTTATTCTTATTATTTGACTGATAGGCCTGACCTTCTGGGTCTCCTTCTCAGTTCTTATGTCTCACATGATTTCCCTGTCCTGTGCTTAATACTCCCAAGGTATGTATAACGATAACGATAAGAAAGACTTTTCAGATGCTTACTATGTGCCAGTAGGCGCTATTCTTCTCTCTCTCCTTCTCTCTTTCTCTCATCTCCCTCTAATCTCTCTAGCATCAGTGCCCTTCAGCGAAAAACCGTGTGAACCCAGAAGTTGAACAAATTGAGTTTATTACTAGTTACCTAGAGGGAGAACACATGAGAACAGGAGAAGGGAACTGTGGGGTGCCTCAATAATAGGGTGTTAGAAAGTACTTAATAAAGGATTTAGGATCTAATTGAGGGATTTGGGGGGAAAGTCTAAGGAAGCAGGAATTTCTTTTAAATTGGATGCTGTCGGAAAGCAGGAACAATTTTATGATGGAGTATCTCATTAAATCTTATCTACGGGGAGGGGAGATTAGAGCCAGAATCAAGCTGTAAAGAAGTAGCAGTTCTCATTCTAGCCAAGGGGGGGTGGTGTTTAGCACTTTATAGGCAGAACAGTGACCTTGTTTTTGTCTGTTCTTAGACAAAATTATGAAGTGGCTTTGCTTTGTCTTACTTTATCATTGTCTCAGAGTAACTTTGTCTGAGGTTGGTATTCTGTGAGATTTTTTATCTCCAACAGGAGAATAATATGGCCTGGCTGTGAGTGTCTGGCCAGCTTCCACATGTTAAGGACTGTTCTTTTTTTTATTTTTTAAATTATCTATCTATCTATATCTATCTATCTATCTATCATCTATCTCTAACTACCAATCATCTATCTATCTATGCTCTTTTAATAATCACAACAATGCTCTGGGATAGGTATTATAGTTATTTCCATTTTACAGATGGTGAAACTAACAGAGAGAAGTAATGTGTTCAAAGTCTTCCTGTTAATGTATAAAGACCTGGGATTCAGACTCAGGCAGTCTGATACCATAGTCCATGCTATTCATCACTCTCCTGTACTGGTTGACCATGAACCCATGTATTAGATAGTCCATCCTTCCACCACAGGTAGCCTGGACCTTTCTATAATGATCTTCCACACTGTAGCTTCAGTGCAGGAATGATAGAATATTGAACTAGTTTGGAGGAAGGAATGCTCCTGACATGCTGCTGACATGGCAGCCTGATGGGCAGAGATTTTTTGTGAAGAAGAGGTTTAAGGGAATCTAAGTTTCATCTTGAGGATAAGTACCTCATTCACCCAGCCTTAGCTCTGAAGGGGCTGAGCAAATCAGGGGCTGTCAGCAACAGAGATCTGGAAAGGGAGCTGCACCAGCCTGTGCTTCCTTACCTCCTGGGGGGAGAGGAGTGTCTGAGGACAGGAAGACAGATACACTCATCTGGCCAGGAGGAAGAATGAGAAAAAAGTAAAGACAGCATGAAAAGGTGGAGCAGGGAGAAGGGTAGGGGACATGGAATGAGAAAGAGGGGAAGCAGGCTCTGGTCCTTGCCTTACTTCCCTTGGGTTCTAAGAGTGAGAGAGTCCCCAGGGTGCAGAAGCAGGGGAAGAAGAGGTGACTAGAGCATCCCTTGTGTTCTGATACTAGTTTGGCCCATTGAGGTGTTTACCCCATAGAGGCTGATTGCTGTGCTCCTATAGAAGAGCCTTCCCCCTGGGAGCATGGGTCTGTCCACATCCTTGGGGAATAGGAGATAATGTGGATAGAGGAATAAAGAGAAGGCCCACGTTTTGTTGGAGACTAACAGCAGGAAGGACAAAAATCACACACTCATGATGTCTGCCCTGAGTGTTAATCTAAAAATCCAAATAGAGTAAAAACTCCTAACATCAGAACTTCCAGTCTATCAGATTAGACAAAATGGAAAGTCAGAACAGAAAGAAACAACCATAATCTTAATTAAATAGAAATAAGTGACACACAGCACATGTTGATAATAATCTTGGGTTTAAATTTTTCTTTTTCTTTTTTCTTTCCTTCATTCATCTCGTATTTATTCAGAGTCTACTATGTTTCAGGCACAGTGCCAAGCCTGGGGATACAATGACTAATGAGTCAGTCAGGATCTCTGCCGGTCACAAAGTAGGCCCCAGACACTAGGTCATACCATTGATTCAGAGACAAGAATGTATTCTGAGAACATCCATGAATTGGGGTTTTAATGTGTTAGATTTCCACCAATCAGGCTGCTTCATGAGAGCCAGCTTACCTAGTTGGAAGAAATGTAATTTGAATTTTGAATCGCTGTATTTCCACACTGGGTCACTGTTGCTTCTTGCTTCTTCAGGAAGCAGAGAAAAGCCCTGCTCTCCATGCTTACCCAGGATTCCTACATGATTAGGTGGATTGAATTTGCATGTTTCCTCTTATCTGCCTTTGATTTCTGTCTCCTTTCTATAATTTTGGAGCTGAAATCTCAGTTGGGTCAGTGCTTCATCAGGTGCCTAGCAGAATGCAGTTGCTCAAGAAATGAAATTAGGATATTGTCAAGGTAAAGCAACCTCTGAACCCAGGTGAATAGCACTTCCTAAGTGCTGCGTATCATTGCTCACTCTCTTCTTCCTTTCTAACTCTCCCCATGGGAGGATGGGTTAGCTGACAGGTCCCAGCCTTTCCCACCTGAATTGAATCTTCTAAATAGCCACATACAGTCATTCCTCCAAGCCCCCAGAGATGGTCAATAAGTCCAGTCACAAAAGAGTATTCAGGGATTCTGTTTCTCAGTCAAAAGAAAGTAGGGGGAAGAAAGTCTCTCCTGATACTATCACTCTTTTAGCTTTAATTTCTCATTAGAGAGATATTTCAAAAAGTCTAAAGAAAGCTTTCAATAGCCAGACATCTTGTGAATACAAGCTATTGTGCTGCTAAAGTGTCTGTTCGTGTCAGAAAACATGAGGTCTGGGTGCGTTTGTCCTGTTGATCCACTTTAGATACCTTTTCATTGTCTCTGAGAAACCTTTCATCACAGACCTTTTACCTTCCCCTTCTCAGTGGAGTTACAGAGCAGTTAGGCTTAGTGTGTAGCTCATTTTCTGATGCAAATGAGTCTTCTGCTTCAGTTTTAATTTTTTTTCCTTTCTAAGTTGACAGTTGAGAAATCCTGAAGGACACCAACTCCTGGAGTTGGATTGTGAGATTTCTGATAAAAACCCCTCACCCTTAGCAAATCAAAACCAAAATCAAAACCCCACCACACACACACACACACACACACACACACACACACACACACACAAAATCAAAAAACAAACAAAAAACCCAAAAAACAAAAAGCAGAGGAACAAGAACAAACACAAGTCCCAATTCAAAAAAATTAAAACCTCTATAAAGGGCAGTTTTCATCCTCTATCTCAGACAAAAATATTCATGAAATCTTATGCAACCTACCTTGTAAATTTACATCTGCTTTAAAATAGGGGGATAAGGACATGTTCTTATAATGCCTGAGATTGCAACTGAAAAGTGTCTGGATAGTAAGGGTAGCATATTTGTAGAAAATTGACAATTTATTAGCCATCTATGCAAGTAGCAACTGTAGCTGTTTGGAGTTAACAAAGAAATGGACTTCCATATTTTTTTTTTATTGGGTTTTAGTGGGCAGTCATCTTTTGATGAGTGAGAATGAGATACTCCCGAATTGTCACTAGATGCCACAGGAGACAACGTGGTGTCACTCCTCCTGCTTATTCTTATACCATCTAGTCTCTAATCTGATCAGAATTCCAAATACTGTGGTTTCAAATCTGATTATGTCTGTTATAAATGATCTCAGCAGAAGGTGGACTGACCTCATGAATTGGATCCTATGAGGTTTGAGTCGAAGATTTCCTGGCCAAAGATTTGCTTGCTCCCAAATATCAAGTTGGGAACCCACCATTTTCAATGGTTTCTTTGGAATCACTTAATGACTCCCTTGCATTATCTTTACCTTCACAGTAGAGATTCAGCTCTTTGTGGGCTTGTTAATAGCTGTATTCTAGATCTAAGCATGGTGTGGGCTGCATAGTTGGTGCTCAAGAGTTATTTATTTATGTATTTACTTTTAATCAGTAGTTATTTGTGAAAAAATAAAAATAAATGAAGTGTGTGTATGTTAATCCCAAGCTCCTAATTTATCCCTCCCTTTCATGTTTCCCCTTTGCTAACCGTACGTTTGTTTTCTAAATCTGTTTTGTAAATAAGTTCATTTATGTCATTTATAAAAATTAAATTCCACATATGAGTGATATCACATGATATTTGTGTTTCTCTGTCTGACTTACTTCACTTAGTATGATAATCTCTAGGTCCATCCATGTTGCTGCAAATGGCATTAACATCACACTACTATATAGTGTTGACTACTATATATAAAATAACCAACAAGGACCAACTGTATAGCACAGGGAACTCTATTCAATATTCTGTAATAACCTATATGGGAAAAGAATCTGAAAAAGAATGAATATATGTGTAAGAATAATGGAATCAATTTGCTGTACACCTGAAACTAACAAAACATTGTAAATCAACTATACTTCAATAAAATTTAAAAAAAAAGAATAAATGAAAAAATGAATGAAGGAATAAATGGATCTGAAAAGTTTTGAGTCTTTGAATTCCTCATATGAATACAGATAGAGTCTTTTCTTGAGCAGATATGAGCCAATTTTTTCAGGTGCTATGAAATGAGATAATATAGGAAAGTTTCTGGCACACAGCATGTGGTCAACAAAGGCTAGCTCTCTTCCCAGCACATACTCTGGTGATGGTTTGGATGAATTCTGAAGAGAGTAGGATCTTGAAAAATATGGGGGAGGATAGGCCTTGAGTGCTGGAAGGGCAGAGAGGGCTGTTTTAAAGGATGAGGGAAGGTACCGAAACCACACTTTTTCAAACCCACAGTTTTCCTTACTCTGGGCCTGAAGCACTACCTGAAATGCCAATATTCCCTCCTACTCAGGGATCCTGACTCAATAACCTACCTTTGTTAAAATTCCACTCAGTGATGCCAGGATTTCTTGAGTAATAATAATGTTTAAATTTCTATTTGTGACCTTACGTCCCATACAAAAATTAACTCAAAATGAATCAAAGACCTAAATGTAAGACCTAAAACTACAAAACTCTTAGAAAGAAACAGGGGCAAAACTTCATTACATTGGATTTGGCAGTGATTTCTTGGCTATGACATCAAAAGCACTGGCAATAAAACAACAAAAAATAAATTGGACTGCATCAAAATTTCTATTTGTGGCTGGTCTAAATGCCACCAAAATTTCTTCTTTCTTACATGAGACTGACTAACAGCTAGCGTTTGTGCCTTGTAAGGATGGGTGGATTCACTTACACGTTTTGTCCTGTGTTAACTACACAATGGAAAAGTACATCTGAACAACACTTGTCCCCACACCTCTTATAGTTGACTGAAATTATCCCTCTCAGCACTGCAAGGTTGCGGTATCATTGTATTTTCTGTTTTTCGTTGTTTTGGGGGTGTTTGTTAGGTTTTGGTTTCTGGCAACAGAAACCCATTTTGGCTAATTTAAACAAAGAGGTTGCTTAATGAAAGTGTCTGAGTTGATTCACAGAACCAAAGGAACATTTGAGGAGCCACCGTGGGAAGGGTTTGGAAACAAGAGAGCTCTTGGGAAATCAAGTAGCAAGAGTTAACCTCAGTCTCATCAGATAACACTGTGGACCAGTCAGCTCCAGTCATCTTTTCAAGTCCTTTGTCTTATGCTCAAGGTCGTATTGGCCAAGCTTGAATCATTAACCCCTATTCTTCCCTTCAAGAAAGAAATAATATCTTTATTTAGGACCCACCAAAACTGCATGGAGTTCAAGAGCCCATTCTATCAAAGGAAATAGGGTGCTCTTTCCAGAGAAAGGGAGCTTGCTATGCAGCAAACACACAAACATGACAAACAAATCAACCAACCAACCCAAGTCCACATACTGTGAATTTGCACTTATCATCCATTCATGGGGGGAAACTGAGATCCAAGAATTAGATCCAAAGGGAATGTAAGGAGAGGTAAAGCTGCCATTGAAGTCACTCTTTCTCTCCCTGAATTGTATTCATATGTCAGTCTCCCTAAGGCATACTGCAACACTTGAGGCTGTTGGAGTTTCAAAAGAAAAACTTGTTTCTCATTACAGAGCAATCATTTAGCCTTTAATTATGTTTGACTGTCCTGTTTCAGGTTTACGGCCATATTTGTCAAACAGAAATGATGAGTTCCAAGTGTATCAATAATTGTGATCCTATCCTGTCATCTGTGCTGATGAACAGAACCACACCAATAGCTCACACGCTCACAGTATATTTTCACATATGCTTTCTCAGTCAGTTCTCATCAACGCTCTGGGAAGAGAGAGATTTATCATTCCCATTTTACAGATGAAATGAGGCTCAAATTGGCCACATCTTCAACCAAAATCACAGAACAAGTCAAGTAAATGATAAGGCCCGGTCTTCTGCTTCTGAACTGTAATAGGAAGCACTTGCTCAAGTCGGGATCATATTTTCTACTGCTTTATTATTATTACGTTTAAAATTTTCTGATAACATGTCGCACAATGTTGGATATAAAGAAGTTATTCTGAATAAATGCAGAGAGCAGAACAGACTTTCTCCTCTCCCAGTGTTTGTTTTTTCCCTTTCTCATTCACCTTTTTCTTCATTCCTCTTATACCTTGCTCTGCTTTTAGTCAGTTTCTCTCTCATCTCCAATTTATTTTACATTCACTCATGTCCTTTAAGTACTGGAGGGCATAATGATATCTCTATTTGCATAGCACCTTGTTATTGATGAAGAAATTTACCTATATCAGCTTATCTGATTCCTCTGATTCTCTTAACAATTCTGCGAAGTAGTTATTATTATTCTCAGTTTACAGATGAGGCAAACAGAGACTCAGAGAGCTTAAGTTTCTCCTTTAGCTTCGTATAGCTGGTGAGACCTGGAACCAGTTGTGTAACTGAGATTTGAATCCAGATGTTTTTAAACTCCACACTCTGTTCTCTTCCTATTGCTCACCCTGTCTCCCACCAGCTCATCAAAATGCAGGACAGGACATACCAGAGACTGAAGTGTTTGCAGCCTCATTCACCTGTCCCCCAGCTCTCTGCTAGTCAGGATATTTTCTCATTGGGAAATTATTAGATTGTATATACGTAATAATGAATGGAAGACAAATGTTTCATGCCCACAAACAATAATATTGCCTAAATATTTCCTAAATATATTTCTTTAGTCTAATTTTATCATGCAACAGTTCTTGTGTTATGAAATTGTGCATCCTATTATTTTTATTGCACTTGATTTGATTCAGATTTGCTTTGCTGAGGACTTACTGCAGATACAATAAATGACACTTGGAACAGTCGAACAGTGGACAGATATCCACTTAGTGATGTTATAGAAAGTAGTCATGTTTCATGACTGGAGTTGGGTTTGATTATCCCAAAGGTTCCTTCCACAAGCTTTACTGAGGTTGTCTTGGGCCAGGTACATACAGATTAGGAAAAAAATATGTTGTAGATAGTAAAAAAGGTATTTAAAAAAATGATTTAATTTGGTTACTGGTAATCTATATGGAGTGGATATATCAGTATAAAGAATAAGAGTTTTGGAGTGAAATAGACATTACTTTAGTGGCCCTGGGGAAGCATTTAATCTCTATGAGCCTTAATTTCTCAACTGCAAGTTGGGAATGATACTAATATCCCTTTCAGAATAATTGTGTAGTTAGAGATAATTCCTACCAAGGTCTGTTACCTGGCATATGTTAGGCATATATATTGGTATATAACAAACACAAAATGGTAAATAGTTAAACTACAGAAACCATACTGTTTTCACACCTAGATATTCTTAAACATTAACTCTTTCACAAAACTTTCCTTTCATAAAACCAAATTCTTCTTTCTTTCTGGGTACACACTTAGACAGAGCTGGCTTCATGAGTGTGCAGCCTGTGAAGTTGCATCAGTCACCATGCTCAGAGGGCCCTGTGCTCAGTTAACGCTCTGCTGTCGCTGTTTTAAAAATTCTTAATAATGTTATTTTTGGTCTTGTGTTTTGTGAGTCAAGTCCAATGGGAAAATAGAGCATGTGTACAAGCAGGGGAACTACACATAACATGAATGTCTCCTGTTCTCTGCTGTCCCATTTGCATACGGTTTTTGCAATGTCTCATGAGCACAGAATTCTGGTGCACCCACCATGTGTGGAAGTGCAGTGAGACCCAAGGTGAGTGCAAGGCCAATATGTTACATGTATGAATAAAGAAGTCACTGACAACCTTGAGAGACCACCTTAAGAGACCCTTTGAACCTGAGCTCGCTTTGAAAACGGAAGCCAACGATGGTCTAAGAAACACAAACAACCAAGAAACACTATCATATCCTTTCTTACTTCCTTATGTTAGCCAACCACTTACTCTGAAAAAGATGACATAGAGAAAAAGGGAAAGATGGGGTAACGCATAGTTCCTTTTCCTTGCAGTTCTTCCTTACTCATCAGAAAGCTGAAGGTAGAGAGTGTTGGCAGAATGTACCAAGAAGTGAAATAAAAAGAGCTGAATTCATTTTGTGCACTGTTTCCACTGTTCTGGTAAGAACAAAATATGCATACGTGCACATGTGTGCAAGCTACCAAAAACAAATTGTGAATTTCAGTGATTCCACATATGGACTAAATACTCATACTTGCATATAAAGCTGGCATTGTGCAATACAAAGACGAATGGCAAAATTCATGCTAATAATCTAAAATTTTTATTCTTTCCTTAGAAAGACACTCAATATCAAATTAAAAAACACTATGACAAATTGAGAGAGAGCGAGAGACCACAGAAGAAAAGTAAACGCTTTATATTTTGGTATCTTTAACAGCACTTTTTTCCTGCTTTTTCAAAAAGAATCCCCATCTTTTCATTTTGAGTGAATACGGTCCTGTTAATTATATAATCAGTTCTGTGGCTAGAATCCATTTCTCAATCTCGATTGTAATTAGGTATAGCTATGAGACTGAGTTCCTGCCAATAGAATATGCGAGAAAGGGATGTGTGCTGCTTCCAAGTTAATAAAACTGTTAATGCACACATGAAACCCTTCTTTTTCCACTAATGGCATATCAAAGTCCTAGGTGACCTAGGAAACAGGAAAGCACATATGCAGGACGACATAGCCTCTATGTGCTTGGATTCCTAAATGGCTGTGTGATAACAAGTCCTCCAACTGATCTGCACACATTTTGGACACTATACAGAGTATACATGAAAAATAAACACACTAACTAATTCGTGCGTTAGCCCATGTGCAATGGGTCTAGGTGTTGACTTATAGAAACCATCTTGCTTACAATGCTTTTACCTCTCTCTAAACTCTTACACCATTTTTTTGCCCCTGCCATAAAGTTGATAAGTACTGCATAAAATCTTCTATTCTTATTTGATTTTTATATTTCTCTTCTCCCCAGTTAAAATAGCTTAGGACTAGACTATCTCTGGTGCTCTAACTGCATCTTTTTGGCACTCACCATTCCTGTTCCTCCCAATCCAATATCCTGCTACTCTTCTATATTGATGACATCAAGTTAATGTGACTTGATGAGTAGGAAGTGGCAAACAGTACTAATCCCTCCGTAAGGCACCAGAGCGTGGAAGAGAAAACTTACAATGCTTCAGGGGTTTGTGCATTGGTAAAGTAGTCTAGGGCAAGTCAGGACATTTCTTTTCAAGATAAAGTTATTGGTCCTGCACATTTAACCATTAGGGATAAATTACAGAAGTTTAGAGCATTTTTTTGATTTTAGAAACAGCATATACCATACTTGAAAATATTGTTCCAACTTATTTATAAAGTGACTCTTAGAAGGCTACCAGTTTTGAGTCAGACCCAGAGCAAGAGATGGCTTTACAACAAGGTAAGAGCAATTCTGCCTTTTGGACCATGAGACCTAGTAGATCCAATGATGCTAAAGTTATTTGCAATCAGGAATAAGAAATAAATGTACCTTTAAAACTAAAACAAATATGCAAACAAAAATCAAAAAGCCCAAAACAAAACTTGGGCCTGATTCATGAATAAGTTAGCTTAATATGTTAGTAAAAGCTAAAAAGAGAGTGTTCTGCCCCAACTCAGAGGTGAAAGACAAGGTGAAGGGAAATTTTTCTAGTAGTCAGATATCTGAAGAGGTAACTGGTCAGTGACTTTCTGTGGAGGGTGGTCAGAGGTAAGGATAACGATATACATACTCCTGGGAAGTGGCAAATGGCTCAGCTGGTTGATCTGAAGCCTGGAAGGAGTAATTTTGGAAGATAAAAGTCAAGCAGGCCTGGGGTAAAAGGAAGTGGATGGACCTAGAGGAGTGGGCATAAGATGTGTGGATCTCTGTGTCTCACGTAATACCCATCAGACTGTGGCAGGCATATGCTAAGATGGTCCCAATGATCTTTCCCTGTTGTTATCCATGCCCTGAGTAACCCCCTCCTCTTTACTGAGGGGTGACCTAGCTACTATAACTAGCCAATGTATTGTAGCAAAGATGATGCAATGTTACTTCTAGATTTTGTTGCATAAGATAGTTACTCCCATCTTGCTGGCAGTTTCTCTTCCCCCACCTCTCTCTATCTCTCTATCTCTATCTCTCTTGCTGACTTTGGTGAAACAAACCACCATAGTTAGGAGACCCATGTGGCAAGAAACTGAAGGCAGTCTCTAACCAACAGCCAGCAGGGAACTGAGGCCCTCAGTGTAACAGCCTGCAAGGAATTGAACCCTGCCCACAACCCCTTGAGTTCAGAAGCAGATACTTCCCCAGTTGAGACTTCAGATAAGATAGATTCTAGCCCTTGCAGAAACCTTGTTGCAGCTTTGTGAGATACTTGAAGCAGAGAACCCATAAAATCAGTGGCTGGATACCTAACCCACAAAAGCTGAAATAATAAACATGTTTTTTTGTTTGTTTGTTTTTGTTTTTACCTTGTTAGTCAGGTTTATTCCCAAGTATGTTCTTGTTTTTGATGCAATTTTATTTTTTATTTCATTTTTTTAATGGTGGATTTTCTTTTAAATTAATTTTTATTGGAGTATAGCTGCTACATGTATTGTTTTAAATTGCTAAGTTTGGAGCTAATTTGTTATTCAACAGTCAATAACTAATACAGAGAGCATATATCACAGAAGAAGCATTGAAAAACCAGGTGAGTAGAGACTCACCCAGGTAACACCAGCCAGTTTCTGTCCTCAACCACCCAGAATTGCACACTAGGTCAATGACAGGGTAGGGTGGCACAGATGCAGAATATGCAGGAGCTCCACAGTATGGACTCTCTCTCGCCATAGCTGACCTCGTTTCTCCTGGTGCTGAATGTGTGACCTGTCACAACAGAGGCGATGCTGACGCTTCAGTATGGTATTGTCCCTAAAAGAGGACAAATAGCTACTTGAGACATCTGAGCTTAGAGGCTGAATTACAAGTCCATGCCTTGCAGCCAAGGTTTTTAAGTCAAAGTCTATGAGCAATTTCTACAAAACTCAACTAATAGCAAGGCTAATTATTAAGTATGCCCCCTACTTATATTCATCCTTTGTTCTCTGTAACTTTGCTGTTAAAATGTTTTGGCCTCTTCACTTTTGTTGACAGATTGGCCCCATAATTGGAATCACTTTCCTAAAGGCATCACAGAATTGATATTCCCCCAGTTTAATTAAGCAACTATGAAAACCCAGTAGCTCTCATTAAGGATGAATACAAATAAAATTATTTGGAAAGAAGCCTAGGAGATAAAGGAAATAAAGGAAAGAACCTAGGAGAATGGATAGAATATGTTTCTTTCATATTAATGCAGACCTCTCTGGAATGCTGTGCTAATGATTTATTCTGCTCGGTAAAGAGCAATACTTTCTTCTTTTGTGACCATTTTATTAAGCAAAACCTTTTTGAAACTGTCTAGGTGTGCAGGTATTATATCTGATACGAAGGCTGAAGGATTTAACTTTCAAAGCCTCATGTTAGAGGCCAAAGGCTATCTATGTAATTCTAGAGCTGAAAATAGATACTAGGACTCTCGTTCTTCACTGTATCCATCAGTCACATTGCTTTCACCCTATATTTATTCACCATGAATTCCCATTGACCTAGGCACTGTACAAAACATACATCAAAATGAGGCCCTGCTCTCAAGGAACTCTTGGCAGCAGGCAGAATCTATACCAAATGAATTGCAGGCGTGATTTTCCATATCATCTAGGTCCTCGGGCTGTGTTCCTCATTTTTACATTTTTGTGCTTAAAGAGGAAAATAGCATCTTCAAATCCTTTTAGGAATAGAAATGTTAAAAATTATTTTTAGGGGCTTCCCTGGTGGCGCAGTGGTTGAGAGTCCGCCTGCCGATGCAGGGGACACGGGTTCGTGCACCAGTCCGGGAAGATCCCACATGCCGCAGAGCGGCTGGGCCCGTGAGCCATGGCCGCTGAGCCTGCGCGTCCGGAGCCTGTGCTCCGCAACGGGAGAGGCCACAACAGTGAGAGGCCCGCGTACCGCAAAAAACAAAAACAAAAACAAACAAAAAAAACATATCTGGAAACTCATTTCCTCAGGGTTTAACACTGTTTTTCTCAGACTGGTAACTCAGTTGAACTAATGTATTTTTTCTCAAACACGTATTTCAACATAAGTTTGGTTAATGCCGGACCAGAGGAAGACACTGACATGGAACATTGATAAAGCCAATGGGAAGCAGTTTGGGGTTCAGAAACGTGGGGTCACATTTTAGCTTTCACTTACGATGGCACCTCCTCTCTTTGAATTCAAGGTCCATATTTCAAGCAAGTGAGGTAATCCAGTGTTTAATAATAAGTAAAGGGAATTATAAACTTCTTCTAAGACAGCTAATTCTGAATTGTTTGAGCATCATTCAGGTCATTATTTAATCAAACACAAGCTTACCAAAGACTCAATTCAACTGCATCAACAACTTAGATGAATTATTTGCTTAAATGCTTGCTAAGTACGAGTGTAAAAATAAAACCTTAAGGGACCTCTTGAAGGGATAAGATATTTTATAAGGACTTAGGATTCTTGATAAAGAATGTAATACAAAAAAAATCTCCGTGGGCTCAAATAATAACTATTTTCTAAAACTTTAACTCAATATAATACTCTACAGGCTAAAGATCCCACTTCATTTGCACCATAATTTGGCTGTTTGATTTTTACAAAAGCAATAATTGGCTATAAAGGATGATATGTAGTAGAATTTAATCTAGTATTTGCTTAATTAACAATTTAAAGATAATACAGCATGAGGATAATTGAAAAAATAATTCTAATTTTTGGAAAGATAACATCCTATTTGTTATCTTTATATAGATTAGATTTACAGCACTATGTTTCAGTACACTCTGAATTCTGAGGGAGAAGAGAACAGCAAGAGTATGGCTTATGGAACTGGGAATCAGGTAACATCAGCTCTTCCAATAATAAGCTATGTTGCTTAGGAGAATGAAAAAGTTAACTTCTCTGACTCTCTTCTCCAAAGCTATAAATTTTGAGGGTTGGAAAAGGTGATATACTTTCCTTCTAATATTGGGTGATCTTTTTGATACCTGATTTTAGTGTTTTAATTGTGGAAATCGGCAAGAACCATTTCTTTGGTATACAAGTAAGAATTCATGATAAATTAAACACTGTATGGTATTACTCATTGTGTGTCCTGTATCAATGGTACTTAAAATATTCTGACTTAATTTAAGGTTTTTCCTTCTCAAATGATATGCCTGCAATTTGTCTTCTGGCTATTAAATACCAATTTCAGTTGAGATTTCTCATTTTTAAAATTCCTATGAATTAGTTATCATTCTCTTAATAAATTATTAGAAAGTAAAGTAATGGCTCAGAAATATAAAAACAAATCTAAAGTAGCTATATAAATTCTCTAGTTTAGCATTTCCCTGAATTACACAGGATGAGATTTTTGCTGCAGGCTATGAAGGAAAAACTGATTTGGGAATTGCCATTGCACTGTGACGAACTAGCACATTAGGCAAAATCCATGAAACAGTTATGTTCAGACATTGGACAAGAAAGAGGCTATGTAGGCTGTGACCACTGAGAGAAGGGAACACCTGAGGTGTGTCCTGTGATTGCTTTGGCTTTCTGCCTAGAGGCAATTTACAGGCCATTGTGTAGGGAGGGAGAATTCAGGTAGAGCATTGTGTCTTCCTGACTTGTGAAATAAAAATTTACTGGGTGGACTTAATAGAAGATTAGATTCTACTGAAGAAAAGATTGATGAACCGGAAAGCATTGTAATAGAAAACCTACAAAATGCAGCATAGAAAAAGGAATGAAAAAATTTTAAGAGCACCTCAGTAACCTGGTGGACAATAGCAAGGAATTTAACTTTGCCAATATGTAATTGATATCTAAGGAGAAGGGGAGCATTAAAATTTTAGAAAAAATAGTTAAAAATTTTCCGTATTTGAAGGGAACTTTTATAGTATTTTATACACAAATCCATGAATTTCAATGAATTCCAAGCAGAGTATACTCCAAAAAACCAAACAAAGACAAATTATATAGAGGAGAAAAAAAGATAAAAATGACCTCAGATATTATCCAAAATCAGGGAAGCCAGAAAACAATAGAAAGACATATTGAAAATGATTAAAGAAAAAATATTCAACCTAGAAACCTATATCCAGTGAAATTGTATTTCAAAAATTAAGGCACAATGAAAAATTTTCAGATAACCAAGCTTGAGAAAATCTATTGCTGGCAGATCTGCATTATAAAAAATATTAAAGGAAGTTCTTCAGACCAATGGAAAACAATATCAGATGGAAGCATAGATCTATAGAAAAAAAAAAAAAAGAAGTAGAAATGGTAAGTATTAGGGATTTTTCTTTTTATTTCTTTAAAAAATAATTCACTGTTTAATGCAAATATAGTAATATATCATAAGGTTTATGACAAAAGTAGAACTAAATTATATGTCAAGAATAACACAAAGAACAGGAGGGGGAAAAATGAACATTTTTACATTATATGTGAAGTGGCAGAATATTTGATAAGTTTAGGGTGTAAACCCTAGAACTCCTGCTTAAAATAAAAGGGGATGTATGGCTAATAAACTAATAGTACAGATGAAATGGAATTTAAAAATTCACTTAATCCAAAAGAAGACAGAAAATAATAATAGATGCAATAATGGAAAACAAATAACAGTATTATAAATTGAAATCAACCATATTGATAATTACCTTAACTATATATTGTATAAACATAACATTTAAGGCAGAGATTATCAGACTGGATAAAAAAATACCCATCCAATTAAATATGAATCTGCAGATAAAAGTAAATTAATGAAAAGCAAACAGGAATCAAAAGAAAGTAGGAATAGCTATATTAGTATCAGGCCAAGTGTTCTCCAAAATAGAGAATATTACTTATGATAATGAGGGAACTTTGCTAATGATTAAGAGATTAAATCATTATGAAGAACTAACAAATTTCAATAAAAGGAGATGTTGTAAGCATTTGGAAAAGGAAGCAATGGTTATTATTAGACTTATGGTTCACCGAGAATAAATCATCCATGGTAGAGTCATTTCCTTCTTTGGTGAGTTAGGTATATACAGTACATGTTTAAATTTCAACATGATGTTGGAGTCCCCTATGACAGTGGTCCCCAACCTTTTCGGCAACAGGGACTAGTTTCGTGGAAGACAATTTTTCCACACACCGGGGTGGGGGGATGGTTTTGGGGTGATTCAAGTGCATTACATTTATTGTGCACTTTATTTCTATTATTATTACATTGTAATATATAATGAAATAATTATACAACTTACCGTAATGCTGACAGGAGGCGAAGCTCAGGTGGTAATGTGAGCGATGGGGAGCGGCTGTAAATACAGATGAAGCTTCGCTCACTAGCCTGCTGCTCACCTCCTGCTGTGCGGCCCGGTGGTTGGGGACCCCTGCCTGTGACATCTTTGAATAGGTGAATAGGTGGAACAGTTAGAGGATGCTTTAGTATAAATAGAGTAATTCACAGGAAGTCCAAAGACTAGATTCAGAGGGTCAATGTTTATTTGAATGGTGATATTTCTAGATATAGGACCCTTCATTCAATCTTGTGTGTGTGTGTAGTTTATGTTTGTTTTTTTTACACTTTAAACAATGTCATGTTGTTTTTTTAGACAAGTTCTTACATTTTTGGAAAACATTTTAAACAAGGATGTGATTCAAATATGATATTTTATTTTATTTTTTTACAAATTTATTTATTTATGGCTGCATTGGGTCTTCGTTGCTACACGCGGGCTTTCTCTAGTTGTGGTGAGCGGGGGCTACTCTTTGTTGTGGTGCACGGGCTTCTCATTGCGGTGGCTTCTCTTGTTGCGGAGCACAGTCTCTAGGTACGCCGGCTCAGTAGTTGTGGCTCGAGGGCTGTAGGGTGCAGGCTCAGTAGTGGCACACGGGCTTCACTGCTCTGCGGCATGTGGGATCTTCCTGGACCAGGGCTCAAACCCATATCCCCTGCATTGGCAGGTGGATTTTTAATTACTGTGCCACCAGGGAGGTCCTTGATATTCTAAATAATGTCATGCTGACCAGAATTTTATATGGTTCAAAGTTGAGAAGGGTAGTTAAAATTTGTGATTCTTGAAATGTTATCCATAAGGAATTCAAGTGACTCTGAAATAATAGGTGGACATTTGAAAGAAATGAAAGTAAATAGGTAAAGGTAAGTTTCTGCCACAGGTTTCACAATAAAAATAATTGTACTAGTGAAATATGACATAAAAGTGCTTAAGGATTTTAAGTTGATTCTAAATGAAATACAGATTAACGATTGGCATGCCTCGCCAAGATACCAACATTTATAATGGTTATAGTTTATTGAATATCTATTATATGCCAAGCATTATTAGGGACTTTGCATACATTTGCCTGTAAAGTTTATGGACATCATTAATTTTTAAGGTTAATTTTTGCCATTTTATAAATTGAAATTTTAAGCTCAGGGAGATGAAATAATTTGCTCACACAGCTATAAGAGTAGGGACTAAGATGACTGATCTCAGATCCTTTTTTCCACAAGATTCTTACTCTTTTTCTCTTTCTGCCTCATTAGTGTGATTGTAGGTTTCATTAAGGTGGAAAAAATAACTGAAATAAAGGATGTAATAGGCACAATTTAATCTAAACTGTTCTGAGTTCCATTTTGAGTTTTCCCTTTGATTGAGAACACCACAGTTTAAGAGGAAAGCTGGAGTACTTCTAGAGTACAGGTAATCAGATGGAGAAGAGATTTGAATTTATTTTATATGAGGAACAGTCCAAAGAACTAAGAGTTTTTGACCTGGAAAGCAGAGCCCACAGTAGCTCAACATTGGGAGGACTGTTATTTGAAAAAGATGTTACATTTTTTTCTCTGTGACTCTACAGAGTGGAACTAGGACTAAAGAGTCATGAAGCCAGCCTGGCATAACATAAGTTAGAATTTTCCAACAGAGCTGTCAGCAAGTACACTGAAATCTCTGTGTGGTGGTGAGCTGACTGGCATTGGAGGTATTCAAGTAGACAGTAGCTGATCACTTAGTTGGAAATCAGTGTAGAATCACTGGTAGTCTCAGCAGACTTTTAAAATTCCTTTCAATTCTTGGAGTCTTTAATGTTATAGAAACTGCAATATATTTAAGGGGTGGTTGTTAGCACACATTTCTTTTTTTTTTCAGTTGGTAACATCCCTTTTTTATTCCTTGGTAAGGGTTTAAAAAATTTGAGAACAGACACATTTTTTTTTTTTTAGTCTTACACAGGAAATTTCCTTCCAAAAGTCTCCTGAGAGGTGTATACCATACACAGGAATCCATCTTCATCCTTCTCACTTTAATACACTTCACAAATCAGCGTGGACACACTCACCATGCTATGCCCATTCACTAACAGGAAGACTTGGTTAGCGTTGAGCTGTAAGCACCTTCTAATTATCTTGATGAGCTCACTCATGTTGACATGATCAGACACCAAGAACTTTGTTTTATCCAGGACCGGAAGCTGCTTCTCACCTTTGTATTGTTCTATTATTACTGGGATTTTGGTAGGATGCTGCTCTCAGGTTAAGTAGGCCATCTTCTACTCTTTGTTCGAAGGTTCGGTGCTGTTTGAAGGTTTTCTACGGCATGGCGGGGCAGGCTGGGCGGGGGCGGCGAGGTGGAGGGTCCCGGAGGCTCCAGGCGGTGGCTGCAACAGCCAGCACACATTTCTTAAAAGGTAATTTTATTGAATACTTTCATTATGAAACCAGATTCAAACAGAAACAAGCAACAGCACACCTACAAGTTAGAGCAGGCAAGTAGTCGTTGGTAAGGAGAGAACAAGATTTATGTACAATTCCATCCACTGTGTTAAACACTTGCCAAACAATAATTATTTACTTTTGGACAAAGATCCCTGGTGTGTATTTTCGACATTCTTTAAGGGAGCTGACTTAAATGTTTTCATCTCCATCTCCAGCATGTCTTAAGTCTTGGCAAAGGAAGAAGCCAGGGGAACCTTTACTCTATAGAAGGTGAATGTTCTTGGCTGTGATGGCGGTAACTCTGCAGTTACATGGGGCTCATTCTTTCCATCTCATACATTGAAAAGACCTCCCAGGAAGAGCTGCCAAGACATCCGTGGTCCACGTGGCCTCCTCAAGCTACACTAGGATGCTTTGTGGACAGCGTGCTGGACCTTCATGCAGCACTTGCAAAAGATAAGGCATATTCTATCCTCTCCACCCTCATCCCTCCAAAATCTTCCTTTGCCAGTTTTCTTTACTGATCTGTACTTAATAATGAATAACGGCCGTCTGAGTAAAAGTGTCTTGAAAGTCCCTTTTTGTATTTTATAACCTTGATGCTCAAAGTGTGGTCTGTGGACCAGCATCAACATCACCAGGAATTTGTTAGAAATGCAGGTTCTTGGGCCTCACGACAGACCTACTCAACCAGAATCCACATTTTAATAAAATTCCCAAGTGATTTATATACACATTAAAATTTGAGAAGCACTCTTTTAGACTACATGCCCATGATCTTACACATTTTATAAGCATGCTATATGGTTTAGTACTTTCTCACAGTGTTCCAATTTCACTTTGTACCTCTTAGTTTGAGGACAGTAAGATTTCTGGAACTATTGCCTAAACGCAAATCTTCAACTAATCCTTTACTCTCAATCCTCATAACCCAATTGCCCACCAATTATATAACTTTAAATCCTTCCTTCTTATTGCCCCTCCACCTGCTACAACAGACCTGGATAAGGCTCCATCATCTCCATCTGGACTGTAATTATATCCTCTTGCTAGATTTTTTCTGCTTTCATTCATTCTCCAAACTGTGGGCAAAGGTAATTTTTTATTGAAATGTATCCTTGCTCCAGGGCAATGTCCTAACTTATTAGTCTGCATTCAAACTCTTCTCTAATTGGTCTCCAGTAACCTTTTAACTTCTGCTATTGACACATTTCTATCAAACATGTTAGTTCTAACTATAAGCTACTACTGGCCATTTCCATTTTCCTGAAAGCCCATCCTCACATTTCTTCCTAGACTCATCATGAAAATAAAGCCCTCTACAGTTTTCTGAGGAAGAATGAATAGCTTCTTCCTTTGGTAACATAACACAGTTTACACACCTGTGTCATGTTCCACTTTTATTCATTTTCTTATCTTCATACACTGTTAGATAATGATGCTTGTATGGCAGGGATAAGGGAGGCATTTAGTGTATGGCTTAAAAAAAACTAAGTTCTAGAGTGAAAAACTATGTCAAATTCATTCCCTCCTTACTACCATGTAACCCTAGGTCAATTACCCCTCTAATTCTCAGTTTCCTTATCTATAATACGGGATAATTACACCTATATAAACGGATTTTGTGAGGATTAAAATAAAATGTGAAGGTTTAGTTCATATTATGTTTAGTTCATAATAATAATTC
Source organism: Pseudorca crassidens (assembly GCF_039906515.1). Taxonomy (NCBI): domain Eukaryota; kingdom Metazoa; phylum Chordata; class Mammalia; order Artiodactyla; family Delphinidae; genus Pseudorca; species Pseudorca crassidens. The sequence goes on along the minus strand of NC_090304.1, from coordinate 68,840,876 downwards.
AGTTTTGTTCTAGAAGGACACAGTATATTGGGTGGTAATCAAGGCAGGGGCGGTGACATACCATGGAAAACGATATGAATGCAAATTTTAGAATTAGAAGACAAGGGTGAGGCTTCACCATAGGGGAAATTAAAAGCGCAATAATTAGAACTAAGATGTAGGACTAGAGGATTCACAGTGACTGGTCTTGATGCTGAGTTCCCTGGACTGGAGCTTCTGTGGATTGACTCTAGTGGCCCCAAGAAGGTGGGCACAAGTGATGCAGAAGTAGAGAACAAATTGTGTCCCTATGAAGTGACCTGTAAGAAGTGTGAGGTCATGCTTTCCATTTTGTTTCTTCTGTCCTTCCTGATGACACCCAGCATTTTGTGGGTCTTGGCACGTGAGATTCTTCCTCCCTCCCTGCCTTCCTTCCTTCCTTCCTCTCTCCCTCCTTTCTCTCCCTCCCTCACTGTCTTTCTTCTTTTCTGGTCTTCACTCTCCCAGCTGAAAATGTCAGAAAGATCTAGCAGAGTGAGTTTAGTGACAGTGAATATTTGCTCAATATACACTCAGTTAAAACCAACACACACAGATGGAGACAATTGTCTGTCATTATCAGCACTGACAGATTTGAACTAATATCCTAGAATGGAAAGTGACCTGCCGCTTTCTATGAGTCATATACAGTGATTCTGATTGAAGAAGACAGTACTAAATTAGAGACATAGTCCATATAATTAAAAAAACAAATCTTGAATCTTAATTTCTAACATGTATCCTAAAAAAGGCTTCATTCTTGGAATACTGACTTATCATCCAACAAATTCTTATTCACTTTGAAGGGAAGTAGGAAGTGAGAAAGAGGTGCCTTTCCTAGACTGTAGCCTGGGTACCTAGGGCTCAGACAGACTTCAGGATTTTAGGTTGGGAGAGCACAGTTCTGTAGACTTAGACTTCTGATCTATTTGGAGCCCAGTCACAGACGGAGCCCAGTAGCAGGGTAGTCATAGCCATGTACCAGGGTGTTTTCATAGGTGTGCTGCACAGTTTAACTAATACACATTAATTTTTGCTACAACAGAGCATATATCCTGTTTTATGAAGTCGAGGAATATGGTATAGGATTGAGGACAATCTGTTGCAAGAAAAAAGAGACAGAGTGTGAGGCCAAGCTGATGCCAGAAGAGTGGCGTTGACTGGATCACAGTCAACTTGGCCTTGTGAGTATGAGATGAACACAGTTATGGCAGTGAACAATTTTAATTGTACAGGAACATGGTGCTGATAGGCAGATGACAACGTGGATAAATTATGTGATAACTGGATGTTTTTATGCTACAGAAGTCATTGGGTTGTAATTTTTTGGTTTACAGGTCTAATATCTTGAGTCTTTGTTTCATTCAAGTTTGACCTACAGTTCTAGAATTTAAGTGTGCTGAAAAAACAAAACAAACAAACACTGCAACAGTGCTGTTACTGCTTTCTATTCTTTTCTCAAATTTATAAAAAGTATGGGGAAAAGTTTAATTTTTACTGCATAGCTACTACGTGCCATGTTGTTACCAGGTATTTTACCCATCTCGTTTCATTAAATTCTCAAAATCATTAAGGTAGAGATTAACAGTTCCATTTCATAGATAAGGAAGCCAAAGTTTCAAGGAGTTGAATAAGATATTTAAGATCACAAAGCAAGTTCTAAGATAAGTTTTAAATGCAGGTCACTTGGAATACACACACACACACACACACACACACACACATATGTATATTTTTTTCTATTTGTTTTTATGGCTCTTAGATTACAGGACCCACAATCTCAAGATACACTGAGACAGACACAGGCCTGGACTCTGTTACTGTCCTCACTACCAACTCTGTGATATTAAACAAATATGCTTAACCCTTCAGGGACTCAGTTTTCTAATCTGTAAAATTAGAGGACTTGGACCATTTGCTTTATGTAACCCTTTCATGCACTAATCTCTGTGTCCACACAAAGTTTATGTATAAGAACTTCCACTTAAAATTCTACTTGGGGACAAAAAAATTAGAATAGCTAGAGACTTAAATAGAACTAAGGAAAAACTTCAGGGAGCAGAGTTCATGGCTTAACTGGCTTTGAACTAGCCAGTCTAGTTGGAGTATCATGGGCTTCATGGTGGATGAGCAGAAATGGGGAAAGTTCAATTAGGAGTAACTACTGCTGAGGCAGTGTTGGATTGCGGTAGAGTAGAAAGAGCATGGAATAACAGATACCTGAGTTTGAATCCTGATTTGATCAATTACTAGTTATATAACCTGAGCATAATTCTGACTCTTAGTTTCCTGCTCTGTACGTTGGGAGTGATTGTGGAGCTCTTGTGAGAATGGAATGAGGTCCTGGGAATGAACCACCTAGCACATGACATAGAACATGGTTGGTACTCCATGAGTGCCAGCTTCCTCCTTTCTTTCCTATATGTGTGACACTGGCACAAACTCTGCACGAGAAAAATCTGAGCCATGTCAGCATAAAATTCCCCAGGCAATATCTCTGGACCATCGAACAATTCTAGGAAGATCAGAATTGTGGAAAAACGTCTAGACTGACTCCGTCACCACCTCCTGTTCCAGAAGCACCACACCATTCATTTCCCTGATCTTTCTATTTTCTAACAGTCTCTGAGTAATCCCTTTTGCATTTTTTGAGGAAAGTTTGATGTGTGAGGAATGGAGGCCTGGCCACACACCATGGATGTTTGATTTTCCTTCTCCCTCCTTCTCCCACCCTCTTCTCTTGAAGAAGCCTTAATCAGAGCTGTTGCCAGGTGATGAGGTCTCCACATTCTTTCCAGCAGCTGCTATTGATATACGGTGTCTGGTGATGTTTTAATGCCTGGTTCAATATTTACCTGTGAGGGCTTTACTTAACTCTCCTTAGTCAGAGAATTGAGCTGTCCAGATAATACTATCTTGGGGATTGCTATGAAGTATCCCCATAGCTGACCCTCAGTATTCACTCATCTTTCCAGAAACGTTCTTCCAGGTAGCATAGCAGGCTCTGAAATGAAGTCTGCCGCCATTTTTCCCTGGACTCTTGGAGCTGTGAACAGTAGGAACATGGTGAATTGATTAAAAGAAGCACATCACAAGTGTGTGGGTAACTGAAAGTTAGAAACAAGGGGATAGAGTGTTTTATTTGCCTCACTATACACTCTTATGAGTCAAGAGAAGAAGTAAAAAAAACTCTTGACTCAAACTCTTCAGCTGCAATGCCCACTTGAAAAGTCATATTGGTGCAGAACCCTGCAGTAAATATGGTGTTTTCAGATCCGTTACTTCATACCAGTAGCTCCATGTGTCAGCACATGGCTGGTGTTATTATCCCCATTTATAGATGGAAATGCAGGCCTAGAGCAGTTGGGTAACTTGTCAAGCCATTTCAAATGCTTTGCAGAATGAAATGGGAAGTAATTAGGCAAAATAATACATATGTAGAAAGAGACACATACGATCACTTAACAACCAGATTTACGATAGGACTGTTACCATCAACCCATTCTATGGATGAGAAAGCATGGCTAACAATTCTGTCTTAATTTGCCCAATTATATCAAATACTTTTCAGGATGATGGAGAGGATGCATTTGTACAGTGTTAAAATAAAATGACTGTGGTAGGAAGTATGTCATGGGGTTGGGGGCACGGACACGGGTTCGGATAAGCCTGTCTTTGAATCCTTGTTCCCCTATGGAAGTAACTTAACTCTTCTGGTTTTGACCCTAGTTGCTCATCACTCTGTAGTTCAGTTTCCTAATTTTTAAAATGGGCATGAATAATTTCTAATTAGCACCGTTTTAAGAATCGAAGTCAATATGTCTGGGAGAGACTCAAGGCTGGCTCACACAATGGAGATTCGTTCTCAGTGTTTGCGATTCCAGAAAGGTGCTCACACCATTTCGGTTTGTCTCTATTTTTGACTGAGCCTCTGGGAATTGAGGAGAGAGAGGAACTGGCTTGAAGCAAACCACCACTGCATGCACAGAATCCTGGCTTGCTGGCCAGGTCTGTGTCCTCTGTAATTACAATGACATCTCAATATGTTTTCATGTCTCAGGTAGTCTTGCTTGTATCACATTTGCATTTGAAAGTTACAGCTCCGGAACCATAAATGCTGAAAGGTCTCCAGGTAACTTGATGCCGTTTGGAGCAAAGAGCTCGCCTTCAAAATGCTGTCAGGAAGATTCACTTTTTACAACACTTTTTATAGGAATTCCTGTGGAGGAGAATACTCAGGAGAAGAATTTGGCCTCCCAGGTTTGAAGCACATCTGGTTGTTTGAGTTGTGAAAAGTAGTCCATAACAATGGAGAAAATGAGGTAAATGTGAAATTCGAGCCGGACCAAGTCAGGAGAAACGCAAATTGCAGACAGCTTTGTTTATCTTTCAAAACATCCTGCTGGTTCATAAATTAGATTGGGATTCCTTAAATTAATCAAAATGAAAAACCAGTGGTGTCCCAATGGAGCTATGTTGATATAGTTAATTCTCTTTATTCAGAGGATACTTACCAAATTGTGGATTTTCTGGGACTCTTGCTTTTCCCTCTGACATCCAATTGTTTACGTTTTGGTTTGTTCTCTTTCTGCCTAACCCTATATTCCATAATGTGTGGGTAGAGAAGGCGGAAGGGACCCAGGAAATGAACTATTAGTATAATCCAATAGCTTAGTCTCAGCATTAGGTATGCACTTATGAGATATTTACTAGATGAAGGAAATCTGCTACTTATGAGCAGTCTGAATTAATTAGGTTCTGGGGTTGCCATGAAGTTTGTTAATCCATTTTATTCTCACTCCCTATGTAGGTAACTGATTGAGCCATCGGAAGTCATAATGAGAGGTTTTTCTTTGGGCTGTTTGTATTTTCATGATAGCCCATGGGTTAGAGAAAATAGTCAGATTTGGAATTTTGTGAAAATTAAATTGTAACCAAACCAGTAGAGACATCCAATTATCCTAGTCAGAAGAAGCTTCTGGTTGCTCTGAACTCTTAAATAACAGTGCATATCTGTGTGTCTCCCTTTGGCAATTGCCATATGCCTTGCATTACACTGCTTTGGATACAGTCCATCTCCCCCACTAGACTGCAATGCAGGCACCCTGAAGGCATCTCTGTACTCGTCTTTGTTGTAATCAGAGCAGTCCAGTAAGACTATCATGTTAGCCACATTGGTAACTTACCATTTTCTAGTGGCCACATTAATTAAAATAAAAACAGAAAAACAGATGAAGTTAACTTTAATAATATATTTACTTAAGTCAATACATCCAAATTATCATCATTGTAATATGTAGGTGATATAAGAAACCATTAGGGGTGTCTCACACCCTTAAAAATTCAGTCTTGGATATCTCGTATGTATTTTACACTTGTGGTACATTTCAATTCAGGCAAATCAGATTTTAAGTGCTCAGTAGTTACATGTGGCTTACTGGCTTTCATACTGGACAGGCCAAATCTAGACCACTTCACTGTGGGAGGTTATATAGTGCTCTGCTAGCAGACCCTGGATCGTGTGGGTTCAAATCCCAGCTCTACTGATTCTCTAAGCCTCAACTTCCTTTTCACGAGTAATAGCAATAATGAGACTACTTGGCACATGGTCTGTATTCAGAAGGCATTTGTTCAATGAATCAAAGTATTTTTCATAGAGGATTGCTTGAGGGTTGAATGAGATAGGGTAAAGCCCTTAGCACAGGGTATGGCACCTGAAATCTCTTCGATAAAAATTAGCAATTACGGTTACTAAGGTAGTGTCTAGACACTAAAATCGATTCAGTAGATATATCCCCCCCTCATATCTGTTAGTCAAACTTTTAGCCATTCTTTATACAAGTCTCACAGAGGATCCCGGTGAAGCCTTCATCCCTTCCGACCAAAGCCATAGGAATCGTTTCTTCTGCTGTTCCCTCACAAAACTGGGTTCATCCTTTTAAAGTTCCTTATCGCATTATAACTTAAGGATTGTTCTGTTTTCATTGTCCTGCAGATTGTAAGCTCCCACATGCAGGGGCATGGTCTGTTTATCTAGGGATCCCCTGTGATGCGCCACACATTAATTGGCACATAGTAAGTGCTTAGTGCATTTTTAACATACAACAAGTAAATAAACCCATTTCTTTGTATACAGCATGAGAGGCTGAGCTCTTTTCCAGAAGGAAGCTTGATGGATCGCTCTTGTGGTCTGAACTGTGCTTAGAAATAAATAAATATGCTGTCAGCCTTGCGTTTCCTCTCAAACACTTATTGAGCTGATAGAGATTTCTTGAGATATTAAACCTCATAACTGGTTTTAATACAACAGTTATGGACCCGAGGAGAGGATAAAGTGTCCATGATTGCTAGGTGATGGAAACTTTGTAAAAAGCCACTGAAACTAATATAGCCGACACGTTTAAACTGAAGATAATATGTTCCTTTTTCATTGTGGGTCACAGCTGTGTAGGGCACTAGCTAGTTCATGAAGGGTGTATAGTTACCCAGGATTTAAACTTACATAAACTCCAAATCTGCAGCTGTCAATCACAGAACATTCCCTGTATTGGCCAGAGCGGAGCTGTCAGCAAGGACTCCTTTTGCTCCTAGGGTTTGGCCCTTAGGGCCACATCTGTATTGGTCCCAAGAAGCTTCTCTTTCTGGGGCTAATGTTATTCCTTTACTTCCATCAGATAATGTGGTGGTGGGGCTGAAGTCCTAATTGCTGGTGTTAGTTCAACCAGTTTTATGTAGGGTAAGCTTGTGTGGAAGATATTAACGTTTGCTTGTTCTTGCTGTTAAACCTGCTCTTGACTTTCATTCCCATTTTCCCTGTCCTCCTGTACAGTTAAAGTGAAGGTAAATAGTGCAATCAACAAGTGTTTACTTATTCCACTGATATTGGTGTTACTGTGTTAGGCACTGGGGCACAGACATGAATAAGAAGTGGCCTGTTCTCTCCTATGTGACAGGAGCGATGGACAAACCTACAATTGCAAGAGAGTACTGTAAGGGCAGTGGCAGACGTTTCTACAGATCAGTATGGAAGTATAGAGTAAGGACAATTAAGAGTTGCTGTGCATTAGATAAAAGTTAAAACAGAAAAATCATTGGGCTCTATCTCTTCTTGACCAGGTGACCATAAGTAAGGTGTGATTGCACAGCATTCTGAATGCTTCCTTTCATAACATCCTCACAAGCGTAGCCGTAAGGTACATGAAAGTAGAGCCCATGTCCGTCTGGCTTACTGCTCCTACTCTTGACATCACTTGACATATGTCAGACACTCAAAAACTATTAGACCAAGTGAAGAAACCAAGGAAAATAGAGATTTGATTAGATAAAAATTAAAATAAATAAGAAAACCTTTGTGCCATTACAAATCACTGTAGAAAAAAAATGATTTCAAAATGGTAAAGACCTTTCTACTTTTTTTCCTCTACTCGTAAATCACCCCCAAAACAAGAACTAAAGGCAAAACACAAACACCATCTGCAATGAAACTCTCTGACAAATGAAAGAATGGTAAGTTAATGGCACAGAGCAAAATGAAAGTTAAATGCCTCCAGACTATGGCATCAATGGGAGACATTCTGATTTAACCCATTAACTTCAATAAGGCCCTGGAACTGGAAGCACCAAGCATAAGTTATGGAAAAAGTGAGTGTGTGTGTGTGTGTGTGTGTGTGTGTGTGTGTGTGTGTGTGTGTAGTGGGGGAGGGTTAAGGAGGAACTTGCTGGAAACAGAGGATTTGCTTGAAGTCTTTTTAAGGAGCAATTAGATCCCTAGATGCTGACTGTCTACCCAGAATAAGCTAGTGACTCTGATAGAATGGAACCAGAGAGGCTAGAGGGAATGGCAGGTATGGAGAAATGGGGAGCTGAGCAGATGTGATATAATGGTGACTCAAATATCATGAATGACATTGCCACTGATGACATGGCTTTGTGAAAAGAACAATTCTTGATAAAGTTCCAAATAAAGTGATGTATAATGTCCAGAGAAAATACCAGAAAGCCACGCAGGAGGCAAGGAAACTCTTACTGTGTGGGTTGTCCATGCATTGCGAAACATTCAGTAGCCCTGTACTGCTCACTGGATAGAGGAGAATGCCACTTGTGATGACAGCAAAAACACCCTGGAGAAATTTACAGAAGGACGGCTTCATTGCTTTACAGCCCCATTGAGAAACACTGGCTGAAAGCCATTTTGAAAGTTTTGCCATTGACTAGGGACTGATACAGAAAGCCACTGGAAGATTTTCATCAGGAAAATAATATGATATGACTCATGTCTTAAAAAGAAAACTGCGCTGACAATAGGCTGTAGAAAGGAAGGACAGAAGCAGAAGTTTTGTTAGGAGGGTCTGTAATCAGCAAGGGCAGCTGCCTCTCAGGGTGTCGGTGAGAAGTAACTGGATTCTGGATATATTTTTTATGTAGCAGGATTTTCTGATGAATTGCCTGTGAAAATGATAAAAAGGGATGAGTCGAGAATAACGAAATTAGGCATTAGGCTTTCTGAGGGGGTCTTAGAACACATTGTCCATGATTCTTTTGTCCTGCTTTGTTGTCATGGAGGTTAATCATAAATTGTCAGGTTTTGCAAAGATATACCATTTGTTTGTCACTCGTCTGCTAAGTTATAATTCCTTCACTTTTGCCATTCATTTGTCACCCAGAGCCATCCATGGAGACCAGAGTTTTGACTAGAATATTAAAATGAGTACTCGTCTAGAGTTCCTTTAATGAAGGTATAGGCATGGTCCAAAACTGCAAATCTCATTAACCTGAACATCATAATGTCACTGTACTACCTGATCATCTTACCCCTGCACATCTAGGAAACTGGAGAAGGAGGTGAAATGAGGGTTCTAGCCCCCAGGGTAATAGGGTCAAAGCAACACAAAAACCTCTGCGTTTCGTGAACAGTATCCTTCAAGCCTAGAGGCTAATCACTAAAAACAGAAGTCAAATTGGGATTGACATATACACACTACTATATAAAAAGTAGATAACTATTTATAACTATCTATTATAAATAGATAAGGACCTACTGTACAGCACAGGGAACTGTACTTAATACTCTGCAATGACCTATATGGGAAAAGAATCTAAAAAAGAATGGATATATGTATACGTATAACTGATTCATTTTGCTGTACAGCAGAAACCACCACAACATTGTAAATCAACTACACTCCAATAAAAATTTAAAAATAAAAAAAAGAATAAAACTATTGTAGGGTAGTTAATGTTCTAAAACTCTTACATCTTTTTTTTTTTTTTTAACATCTTTATTGGGGTATAATTGCTTTACAATGGTGTGTTAGTTTCTGCTTTATAACAAAGTGAATCAGTTATACATATACATATGTTCCCATATCTCTTCCCTCTTGCGTCTCCCTCCCTCCCACCCTCCCTATCCCACCCCTCCAGGCTGTCACAAAGCACCAAGCCAATCTCCCTGTGCCATGCGGCTGCTTCCAACTAGCTATCTACCTTACTACGTTTGTTAGTGTGTATATGTCCATGACTCTCTCTCGCCCTGTCACAGCTCACCCTTCCCCCTCCCCATAACCTCAAGTCCGTTCTCTAGGAGGTCTGCGTCTTTATTCCTGCCTTACCTCTAGGTTCTTCATGACATTTTTTTTTTCTTAAATTCCATATATATGTGTTAGCATACGGTATTTCTCTTTTTCTTTCTGACTTACTTCACTCTGTATGACAGACTCTAGGTCTATCCACCTCATTACAAATAGCTCAATTTCGTTTCTTTTTATGGCTGAGTAATATTCCATTGTATATATGTGCCACATCTTCTTTATCCATTCGTCTGATGATGGGCACTTAGGTTGTTTCCATCTCCGGGCTATTGTAAAAAGAGCTGCAATGAACATTTTGGTACATGACTCTTTTTGAATTTCGGTTTTCTCAGGGTATATGCCCAGTAGTGGGATTGCTGGGTAATATGGTAGTTCTATTTGTAGCTTTTTAAGGAACCTCCATACTGTTCTCCATAGTGGCTGAACCAATTCACATTCCCACCAGCAGTGCAAGAGTGTTCCCTTTTCTCCACACCCTCTCCAGCATTTATTGTTTCTAGATTTTTTGATGATGGCCATTCTGACTGGTGTGAGATGATATCTCATTGTAGTTTTGATTTGCATTTCTCTAATGATTAATGATGTTGAGCATTCTTTCATGTGTTTGTTGGCAGTCTGTATATCTTCTTTGGAGAAATGTCTATTTAGGTCTTCTGCCCATTTTTGGATTGGGTTTTTTGTTTTTTTGTTATTGAGCTGCATGAGCTGCTTGTAAATTTTGGAGATTAATCCTTTGTCGGTTGCTTCATTTGCAAATATTTTTTCCCATTCTGAGGGTTGTCTTTTGGTCTTGTTTATGGTTTCCTTTGCTGTGCAAAAGCTTTGAAGTTTCATTAGGTCCCATTTGTTTATTTTTGTTTTTATTTCCATTACTCTAGGAGGTGGGTCAGAAAGGATCTTCCTGTGATTTATGTCATAGAGTGTTCTGCCTATGTTTTCCTCTAAGAGTTTGATAGTTTCTGGCCTTATATTTAGGTCTTTAATCCATTTTGAGCTTATTTTTGTATATGGTGTTAGGGAGTGATCTAATCTCATACTTTTACATGTACCTGTCCAGTTTTCCCAGCACCACTTATTGAAGAGGCTGTCCTTTCTCCACTGTACATTCCTGCCACCTTTATCAAAGATAAGGTGTCCATATGTGCATGGGTTTATCTCTGGGCTTTCTATCCTGTTCCATTGATCTATCTTTCTGTTTTTGTGCCAGTACCATACCATCTTGATAACTGTAGCTTTGAAGTATAGTCTGAAGTCAGGGAGCCTGATTCCTCCAGTTCCTTTTTTCGTTCTCAAGATTGCTTTGGCTATTCGGGGTCTTTTGTGTTTCCATACAAATTGCAAAATTTTTTGTTCTAGTTCTGTGAAAAATGCCAGTGGTAGTTTGATAGGGATTGCATTGAATCTATAGATTGCTTTGGGTAGTAGAGTCATTTTCACAATGTTGATTCTTCCAATCCAAGAACATGGTATATCTCTCCATCTATTTGTATCATCTTTAATTTCTTTCATCAGTGTCTTATAATTTTCTGCATACAGGTCTTTTGTCTCCTTAGGTAGGTTTATTCCTAGGTATTTTATTCTTTTTGTTGCAATGGTAAATAGGAGTGTTTTCTTGATTTCACTTTCAGATTTTTCATCATTAGTATATAGGAATGCCAGAGATTTCTGTGCATTAATTTTGTATCCTGCCACTTTACCAAATTCATTGATTAGCTCTAGTAGTTTTCTGGTAGCATCTTTAGGATTCTCTATGTATAGGATCATGTCATCTGCAAACAGTGACAGCTTTACTTCTTTTCCAATTTGGATTCCTTTTATTTCCTTTTCTTCTCTGATTGCTGTGGCTAAAACTTCCAAAACTATGTTGAATAAGAGTGGTGAGAGTGGGCAACTTTGTCTTGTTCCTGATCTTAGTGGAAATGCTTTCAGTTTTTCACCATTGAGGATGATGTTTGCTATGGGCTTGTCATATATGGCCTTTATTATGTTGAGGAAAGTTCCCTCTATGCCTACTTTCTGCAGGGTTTTTATCATAAATGGGTGTTGAATTTTGTCAAAAGCTTTCTCTGCATCTATTGAGATGATCATGTGGTTTTTCTTCTTCAATTTGTAAAACTCTTACATCTTACAGCAGTAGGGAATCAATGTCCTAGTGGCTGGATGAAAGAATCAGGGAGTGAATCTAAAATGACCTTCAGTGGGTAATAAACTTCCTTTAAATCACATGTCTATAAAATTCATGCAAATTTTGAATTCTACTCCATATTATTTCTATACTTTCTTACAAACAAAAAGTAATGTTATAAATTATTTGCTATAAAGTAAAATTGATGTATTATTTTTGTTTTGTGGCTTCCTGTACCCTCATGTATGCTGCAAGGGTAACCAAAGGGCATTTGTATTAGATTGGATCAAAAAGGTGATACAGACAAGCAGAGGAACTGAGAAAAGTCCAATGAAGGCATTATTTTGTTTTATTTTATTTTATTTTATTTTTTGCGGTACGCGGGCCTCTCACTGTTGTGGCCTCTCCGGTTGCGGAGCACAGGCTCCAGATGCGCAGGCTCAGCGGCCATGGCTCACGGGCCCAGCCGCTCCGCGGCATGTGGGATCCTCCCGGACCGGGGCACGAACCTGTGTCCCCTGCATCGGCAGGCGGACTCTCAACCACTGCGCCACCAGGGAAGCCCTGAAGGCATTATTTTAAATAGGGCAGGCAGAGTTCAGGAAAACCAACATAGAATAGTGAGGTACTGCAGTGCGTTGAATGGTAACATCTCCAAAATATATGTCCACATCCCAATCTCTGGAACTGTGAATATCGCCTCATATATCAGGAGTGACAATAACCTTATAAGGTAACAGATGTGATTATGTTAAGGATATTGAGATGAGGAGATTATCTGGGATTATTCAGTTGGGACCTAAATGCCTTCTCAAGTGTCCTTGTAAGAAAGAGACAACACAGAAGGGATATAACAGAAGAGGAGGAGGCAATGTGAAGATGGAGGTGGAGATCAGAGTGATGAGGCCATGAGCCAAGGAATGTGGACAGCCACCAAAAACTCAAAAAGGCAAGGACTGGATTTTCCCCTAGAGCCTCTGGAGTATAACTCTGCTGGCACTGTGATTTCAGACTCTGACCTTTGAAACTGAGAGAATAAATGTCTGTGTTTATTTTTTTTTCTTTTTGCGGTACGCGGGCCTCTCACTGTTGTGGCCTCTCCCATCGCAGAGCACAGGCTCCAGATGCGCAGGCTCAGCGGCCATGGCTCACGGGCCCAGCCGCTCCGCGGCATGTGGGATCCTCCCGGACCGGGGCACGAACCCGTGTCCCCTGCATCGGCAGGCGGACTCTCAACCACTGCGCCACCAGGGAAGCCCCAATGTCTGTTGTTTTAAGCCACCTGATTTTGTGCTAATATTGGGGCAGCCACAAGAAAGTAATGCAGGCACCTTTGTGCCAGCAATCCTGTGGAGCCATTTGCATCCCTGGGTCAGCAGTGTCAGGGGAGGGAGTGGCTGCCAGCACTTGGAGAGGGCTGCAGCTGCAGCTCCAGCTGGAGCCAGAGGAGAGAGCCACTAGGCAAGTGCTGAGGCATCAGGCAGAGGAACGGTCTGACAGGAAGGAAGCCAGGGATGTAATACCCTGGCCTCTGCCTCCCTTCATTTTCTGATCCATTTTCCATGATGGCCGTTGAATCCAGTTGGAAGCTTGGCATCAGAAGAGACTGGCTGATACAATCCGTAGAAATCAGCTTCCCTGGAGAGAGCAGAGTGGAGCAGGATAGTCGAGGGGGAAGAGAGAATATCCAGCATCGTATTTGTACCTCAGTTCGGTCACTTCAGGACGGTGAAGATGTTATTGGCTTACGAATCAGGACGCTTGAATTCTAGTGTTTCTGTCATGAGCTGTCTGTGTACTTAGTTATCTCTGGGTTCCATTTTCTGATCTATTAAAAAATGACTTTTTTTTTTTAACACTTTGGAAGTTGGAGATGTCTCAGAAGTCATTAGCCACACTGAGGCTTAAGAAGGAGAAAGAGACTTAACATAGGGCACGTGACTCTTCAGGTCAAAGCAGGGCCCCCATGTCACACGTGGGAGTGCTCGCCATGCTTTTCTAGACTTTGTGGAAGAATCTATGGCCACACACTGAGAGAAGCAAGAAGTGCTACACAAATAGAAGGTGAGTGACAGAACATTCCCTGTTGGAGTGCGGGCTTTAATTTTCTGGGAGATACTGTGGGATGTTGTTTCTGTTCTTTGCACTTACAATTCCCTGTTCTCCCTTCCCCATCCTCTACCCCATCCTACCTCAGGCCTCTGAGAATCAACCAAACATCTATTCCTTAGGGATGCCTTTCCGGACCATCCAAAGTAAACCTGTTCTTAAAATAATCTGGGCCACCTATGTGCTTTGTACATTTCTCTATTATTTCACTCATTGCACTGTATTTCAGTTATTGCACTACATGTTTGACTGCCCTTTGACAGAAATCCCCTCAAGAGCAAGGAAAGTGTTGTGTTTCTCCTTATCTTCAATTCCTAGCACAGTGCCTGGCACCTAGTGGATCTTTAATATTACTTATTTAATGAATATATGGGGTTGCAAAGAAATGCATGAAATTGTGTAAGAGGATGACTTCACCAGAATCTAGATGTACCCAAATTTTGTACTATGTGCCTAGATTCACTCTAGGATTCAAAAATAGTTCAGTCAAAACTTGTTCATTCAGAAATTTTTTAAAACAGAGGGAATTTCCTGGTGGTCCAGTGGTTAGGACTCCGCACTTTCACTGCTGGGGCCCATATTCGATCCCTGGTTGGCGAACTAAGATCCTTCAAGTGGCACGGTGTGGCCAAAGAAATAAAAAATTAAAAAAAAAACCATTAATTCTGGCTGGCTCCTTGACTGGCTGGCTCCTCGACTGTCCTAATGTTTTCCATCCACCTGAGTGATCCCGTAGCTTCTTGGATAAACATCAATCTAGAATATACCATGGTGTAAAAATGATCTCTTGTGTGTGTCCCCCACTATATTGGGAGCCCCTGAGGATGTCAACTATGTCTTGTTATATTCCTAGCACATATCACAATGTCTGCCACAGAAGAATCAATTAAAGTTTATTAAAATTAACTGAAGGTCTACCTAATTGACTTTAATTTTATTATTGCTTTGGCAATTGCCACAGTATGTAAGCAGTGGATGGATAGATTTTTACCAATTTCTGGATGGTATGTGTGGAAATGTATGATGTAAATTAAAAAAAAGTATGTGGCATATGCAAGATTTATTTTTGCAGGAGTCCCAGGGAGCAAACTCAAAGAGCCATTATCTGGAGTGGCTGAAACTGAGTAACAGTGAAGAGCCCATGGGACTTTGGACGCAGAGAGACATGGCATATGTATGAGAAAACATGCAGTGCTTTCAAACAGAGCCCCAGAGCAAAAGTCACTGGGGTAGGTGCTTTAAATAGTCAGCATTGATTTGTGTCCAGGCTGCTTCTCAGTTGGGCATTCCTGTGTTGCCTGCTCTGGGATGAGTAACAGCAAGAATTTTTAACTACAGGTAATGATTCTCTCCAGCGACAGGAGACAGCCAGCTAATCTTCATGATGCCAACTGCTTTACAAGTACATTCCTGTATATTAGTCCATTTGCTCCTCCCAATAACTCTGTGAGGAAGTTATTGTATCCTCAATTTATACGAGGAAGCTAGGGCTCAGAAAGCTTAAGTGACTTGCCCGAGCCCACAGGACTAACAGATCATCAGCTGGGATGCACACCACCATCACCTGATGACAAAGATGAAGATTGTTTCACTAAATCACACTCCCTTCCCTGATAAAAGTTGCGAAAGAGGGCTTCCCTGGTGGCGCAGTGGTTGAGAGTCCGCCTGCCAATGCAGGGGACACAGGTTCGTGCCCCGGTCCCGGAAGATCCCACATGCCGCGGAGCGGCTGGGCCCGTGAGCCATGGCCGTTGAGCCTGCGGGTCCGGAGCCTGTGCTCCACAACGGGAGAGGCCACAACAGTGAGAGGCCCGCGTACCGCAAAAAAAAAAAAAAGTTGCTAAAGAATGTCAGTCTTCCGATGGATTCTGTGCTCTGATGGACCCAGTCTTTCTCTCTCCATTGATGGATTCACATGTTAATGAGGGAGAAGCGTTGAGTAACTCAGGGCTTAATCTCCTGCCTGACTGCTCCGAGGTTTCTGATGGAGCTCTCTGTCTCTTAGCAAGTTTTTAATTTAGTCCTATGATGGAGACTAATGACACAGTTAGAAATTCAGGTAGAACCTCAAAGAGAAGCTTTTCTGAATGTGTCTGAGCCCTTCAAAAGTTTTTCCCTGTCCGTATCTGTTTTAGACAATGAACAGGAACTAGATGAACCCAGGAGAGGGTTAGATGCTTAACGGCGGGTGATGGAAATAAGAGGACCTACTGCACTCTGTCAGGAAATGTGCCTTCTACCCTCCGCTCCTGCCAGGGTTGGGTATTTATCAATTGCCTCCTGGTTCTGATCTCTCTGACAAGGCAACTATCATTCAGTCTCATCTGCCACCAGTTTCATTCCTCCTGCCAAGTACATCTTGAGTGACATTGAATGACTCCAAATGGTAATTTTCCATTGATGCGTTTGGCAATGTGGTAGAAGGAGGAATGAGATGGTGGGCAAAGGTGATCAGCAGGTAGAATCTGAGAAGACTAGGAAGAAATCTGCTCTGTTGGGTCTCTGCAAGTGAATTAACTGAGAATTTTGCCACTGCCAAATTTCAGCTGGCCTGGGATTTTGATCTCTGTTATCTGGCTTAGCTCCTTTTCGGAACAAAGTGGGATGACTGTTGACACTGCAGTGTGAATGTGATGCTACACCGTATGATGCCATATACTGTAATAAAAATGACCCGTGGAACTCGTGCCTTCCTGGCATTCGCTGGTGGCTACCAGATTGGACTTCAAAGACAGAGACCCAAATTCAAATCTCTACCTTCCCATTTTATAGCTGTGGGACTTTGGAAAATTATTTATCTCTGTGAGTCTCTGTGTCTTCATGAATAAAATAATAGTGCTTCCCATGTACAGTTGAGAGGACTAAATGCTTAACAACGTGGCCATGCTCAGTTAGCAACCATAAGTGCTCATTCGTACTAGCCTTTAACATATTACAGTCTCTACACTGGCTACACGTTAGAATTACCTGGGGAGTTTTTAAAAATCCCAATGCCCAGGCCACACCCCAAATCAATTAAATCTGAATCTCTGGTGTTAGATATCAGTAATTTTTAAAATCTCCCTTGGTAATTCTAATGTGTGGTCAAGGATGGGAACTAGTGTTAAAATCTATTATTAGCCCATAAAATTTCATCTTGTGCAGACTGTATCTGGATAAAAATAAATGATGGAATGAAGTTAAATTCTACTTAAGACCAATCATGCCTGGTGCTTTTCACGATATTCCCATTTTATGGGTGAGCAAACTGAGGGGGTCAGGATGTTAAAGTAGTATATGATAGAGCTAGAATTCCAATTCAGGGACTCTAAATGTGAATCAATGCGGTTTCTGCTGCACGTGGTCCCCGTACTATTTTTAGGCTAGTCTTATGGACTGGTGTTTGGATTATTTCAGAATTTGCTCTTCTTGTTAAGTTTTGGAATAAGCCCTGCAGGAAGCAAGCAGGTAAGCATTATAAAGTATTTGTTGTTCTTTTCCCCATTATCACACAGCTAAGAGGAGATTACTGCTGATAGTGGGTGGTTATTTGACTGAGTAGAGGCCTGGGAGTCAGTAGGCCAATTTTTTTTTTTTTTTTTTTTTTTTTTGCGGTACGCGGGCCTCTCACTGTTGTGGCCTCTTCCGTTGTGGAGCACAGGCTCCGGACACGCAGGCTCAGCGGCCATGGCTCACGGGCCCAGCCGCTCCGCGGCATGTGGGATCTTCCTGGACCGGGACACGAACCCGCGTCCCCTGCATCGGCAGGCGGACTCTCAACCACTGCGCCACCAGGAAAGCCCAGTAGGCCAATTTTTTAAAGAGGCAGATAAAGTGTCAGAAAACCCTAAACTGTCTTGAGAAAGTTCTTCATAATGAAGCAAGTTGGATCAAGCCTCTAGGTGAACCTTGCTTGAAGGTGAGTAGGTGGGCTGCTCCCTGGGGTCCCTCCAGTCTGACCGACCTCATCCTCGGTCAGCAGGTCCTCACTATAGCAAGACAGAGCTGGTCTTGGTGATCTTCACGCAGGAAGCTCTGCGGCTTTCTCTGATTTAACCCTCCCGTGGGAGAGAGGAGCAGCTGGCATGGGCTCTTGTTCCCCCACAATGTTCTCCCATCAGAGATCAGATGCTGAAGAGGGTCCTAGGAGGAAGGTCCTGAGTGGTGAATATCCTGCCCTCCTCCCTATTCTGGCAAGTGAAAAAGAAGATCCCCAAGAGTCCTGTCCACCAAAGTCATCCCTGGCCCAGCACTATCCTCCACTGGCGATCAGGAATGTCCCAACACCAACCACAGATTTGTTCCTGTAAAACACAACCTGGACACACAAGCAGATCATATCTGAGTTGATCTGCCTTCCATTGAGTCACTTTGAAGATCTAACAAGATGTTTTTGTATCTCTCTACCAAATATTCTTTTGTGTTTTTAAGTATTATTCTATTAAGGGAGTATGCAATGGCTCAATTGGAAACATGATGGGTTATAATTGTAAGTATAATAGATTAGAGCTGTAGAATATAATAGGAATTTTATAGGTCAATAGATTCAATTTTACTTAATTCACAGATAGTATAATTAGAGGATTTTTGCTGTCATTAACTAAAATAAACCAGACACACAGTATATTGGTTCCTGTTTACCATGCGCCCTGCCCCCTCGTCGTAAGATCAACCTTAGTCAGAGTTTTACATGAAAAGTTGCCCCAGGGAAAACATTTCAAACTTAAGGTTTATTTCTATGGAGCAAGGGCTCATTACCCTCTGGTTATAAGATTAATATTATTTGCCATTATAAAATATGATTAATTAAGAAAGCCAAAAAGCTTTTTAAAAAGGATAATAGACCTACGTTTCTGAAATTACTTTTGCTTCTCATTGGGTCATGTATATGAAAAGTTAATTATCCAGTATCACTGAGTTATTGTGGAAAGAAATAGATTGAAAATACATTGTAGAATGCCACACTATTATCTGTTTCTTTGATGATCTATCCCCTCCCTGTACTTACTGGTGAAAATATAGTCCAGAGAAGTGTTAACTTGACCAGCAAGATAGTACGTTCTTGTCAGGGGTGGGAATGTATCCCGGATTTCCAAATCCCAGTCGTGTTCTTTTTTGTCTAAATGATGGTTTTTGTTTTGTTTTGTTTTGTTTTGTTTTGCGGTATGCGGGCCTCTCAGTGTCGTGGCCTCTCCCGTTGCGGAGCACAGGCTCCGGACGCGCAGGCTCAGCGGCCATGGCTCACGGGCCCAGCCGCTCCGCGGCATGTGGGATCCTCCCGGACCGGGGCACAAACCCGCGTCCCCTGCATCGGCAGGCGGACTCTCAACCACTGCGCCACCAGGGAAGCCCAATGATTGTCTTTATTCTCCCTCCATCAAGGTACCTGCTAGTCATGAAATGTGCTGTACTTAATATCAAAATTAGCAACTAGAAAATTAATTCAATCAGAGTGGCATATACATTTGTACAAATGGAGGATTCAGCATCAACTGCTTTGTTTAGGGCACTCACAGAGTACCAGCCTTTTGGAGGCCTGAATCATTCTGTTACACTTACAGTTTATTGTAATCACTATATTATTTGGTTTATATCTGGGTTATATAATTAATAGTTGGATTGAGTTGGGAAGAAAATATTTAAGCTAATGCTTCTTTACACCCAAGCTTAGAACTTTGACTGATACTTGAGACCTGAATTGGAAGGCTTGTAGGATATTTAATTTTAGGATTTGGGAATTTAGAATAAAGTCATTTTATTTTTTCAGCTTACTGTGTCTGCAAGGTCAATGATTGTTACTGAGCACTGCAGTGTCTGATAATCCCCATGGTTTGGCAGAGAATTCGCTCCAGGATGCATACCCCTGCGTACCTTCAGAAGGAAATAGCTTGGCACGGATTCCTGTTTGTGTGATGGGTGTCCAGGGACCTGAGGCTGAATGACTATTATACATACTATCATCCAGGGTCACTGTTCATCAAGCACATTGCAGTGTATCAAAAAGGACAGAAGCTTTGTGCTGAAGTGCAGTGGGGAAAGTCATATAAAAGACCCTGAAAAAGTCAGTAACAGGAGTAGGAACTGATAGAATGAGATTAGGTTTTGGTAAATGCAACCTGATATGTATGGGGCAAAATCACGTGAAATACAGATATTCAATGGGTTAGAAAAACCTGGAAAGCACTGATGGTGAAAAGGATCTTGGAGTCTTATTAGCAGATGATAAATTAGATTTGGATTTGTAATGGGCAAACAAAATAAGCTCATGCTATTTTTGGCTAAAGAGACTAACTTAAGTACCACGTTATTCTAGATATAAATCTAGTAACTTGAAAAAAAGCTGTTATTCTTATCCTACTATTCCCTTTTCGCCAATTTATGCAGCCCACCTCCCCCAGACTTTTCTGTGGTATTGGAAAAGTTACTAGTTTGGCGGGAGACAGGCCTGCAGAATGTGAGATTTTATTTCTGGGACATCTCATTCCACAGCTATGTATATCATTCAGTGCGATAGAAATGACATGATGATTAACAAAAATGGAAGAAGAAGAAGTAGATGAATCTTTTCTGGAGTAAGTAATTTCCATTTCCCTACCGATTAGAGGTGAAGAAATAATCTTATTCTGGGTAAGAACAGATCGATTTCTGTAGGAGAAACTCAATGTGAGCCCACCAGTGTCACACATACATCTGAATGCCAGCTGGCGATTAAAGTAGATTTAGGGTTTTGTGTATGTGGCCAAGACCAAAGGTCTGAAAATGGTTGATCTAGTGTTCTTGCCTGTCTTAAGGAATTAATGACTGGATTTAAAACATTGAGAGCCCAAATTCTGATCTGATTTTAAAAATGCAAGTAATTCATTTGTCAGCTGTACCCTGACATCTATAGACTGGTTTTGATAATGAATTACTTACAAATGTTTCTTTATTGGGTCCCTTCTAGTGTATGTATGTGCAATAATAAATATAGAAATTGTTCTCCAGAGTCTGAAGGACTGGCAGATATATCTAAGTGTAAGAATTCTGAGCAAAGTTTCCATAAGAGGGTAAAAGATAATGAAGCAGTTACATACTGAATCTTCCCAAGGATTTCTATTTTTTCAAGAAAAGTGACCACAGAGGTCAAGTTTTAGATGATTAAAAAAAAAAAAAAATATGTGAGTAGGAGAATCACCATCACAGTAAAATAACTTTTCTTCCCCATTCACTACTGTATTTTATAGCATACTTATAGTGCACTTTATTACTCTATTTATTGTGTGTTTTTCACATATAGTGTTACACTAGACACTATGGAATATGGAAAAGTATAAAACCTAGTTTTTATGCCCTGGAAGAAAAAAGAAAGAGTGATAAAATGATGTACTGACCAGTGGAAATTGCTGGTGTGTATTAACACTCTGACCGTAGCAAGTTATTAACCACTCCAAGATCCAGTTTCTTCATCTGTAAATGGAATAAGAGTGTATGACAAATAAGATTTTTGTTAGAATTAATTTAATGATGGTTTATATGCCCATACAGTACCTGATACCTAGGTAAGCACTTGATGAATTTTAAATCTCTTCTCTCTTAGGGTTTCCAAAGGGGAAGGGAGCTGGGAGGGATAAATTAGGAGTTTGGGATTAACAGATCACACTACTATATATTAATATAAAATAGATAAACAACAGGATTTACTGTATAACACAGGGAACTACATTCAATATTTTATAATAACCTATAAGGGAAAAGAATCTGAAAAAGAATATATATGTGTAAATAAATAACTGAATCACTTTGCTGTACATCTGAAACTAACAAAATATTGTATGTCAATTGTACTTCAATAAAAAATGTCTTCTCTCTTTTAAATGACAGTATGTGGCAGTATGTGGTAATTACAGAAAGTGCTTAAGAAGGAAAAGGTTTGAAGTAGTGAGAAAAGATTTTGCAAAGATATGGGACTTCACAAAGGGAAAGATGAGCTCAATATCAATGCACTTTTTGAATAGCTCTTTAAAATAAGTGAGGACCCCAGTGACTAGACACTGACACTCTCTCATACATAGGCCACTGTAGCTTTGTGAAGGAAAAAAGGCAGGTGTGGAGAGTATAGTGTAGAGCCTGAAAGTCTGTGCTTTGGCATCTGAAAGAGCTATGTTCCCATCTGGCTCCATCAATTACTTGCTGTGTGATCTTGGGAAAGTTACCTAACTTCTCTGAGCATTAGTTGCCTAACCTATAAAATGGAATAATGGTATCACCCTCAAAGGGAGTCTGTGAGGAGTAAAACAATTAATTATATGGAAGGTACTCAGAACAGTGCCTGGCATTACCTCTAAAAGAATTCACACATGTAACATCTCTGAACTCAGAACACACTTTGTAACCAATGACATGTCCACATTTCCAGCTCTAATAGCTAGAGTATCCTAGAAAACAGGGCCTGAAGCCAAGATTATACACTGACATTTTTGTGTGGGGAGGGCAAGGGTGAGAGGTAAAGATTGCAGTCCAAAAGAGTGACAGAAAGAAGGAAGTGAGTCAGGAACAGAGAGAAGCAAAGCAAACTCAGGAGATGCATTACCAGGCTGGCCACAGCTTCACAAGAAACCCAGCCAGTTCTAGGTCAGAAAGGATGTGTCTGGAAAAGCCATATGGAACTACTGTGTCTCAGAACATTTTTTTTTTTTTTTGGCAGTATGCGGGCCTCTCACTGTTGTGGCCTTTCCTGTTGCAGAGCACAGGCTCTGGAACCGCAGGCTCAGCGGCCATGGCTCACGGGCCCAGCCGCTCCATGGCATGTGGGATCTTCCTGGACCAGGGCATGAACCCGCGTCCCCTGCATCGGCAGGCGGACTCCCAACCACTGTGCCACCAGGGAAGCCCTCTCAGAACATTTTGATGTGTGTGGGGGAATGGTGAAAAACTTCCATAATGTCTCCTGTCTCTCATTGGTCAGAGTTTGGTTTAATTGCCCTCACTTCTGGGTTATGTTATCTGACCTTACTGGGGCAGAGAGACCCTGCAAAGATCTGGGTAGATTGGACCTGAGTGCTGGAGCTGGGGAGGGCCCTACCACAGTGAACATGGTGGAGGTCAGGACGAGGCTGGGTGTTCATATGTTGGAAGGCTGACCACTTTCTGGCCTTCCTGCCCTCCTAGGCCTTGGTGGCCTTGTCTTTATATCCAGGGAACTTCTGGAGATATCATTGGAGCTAGAAGCAGGACAAGGAGCCCCTGCTAGGAAAGCTGGTGAGACTGAGTAAACTGATGAAGAATGCAGCTGGGTCCAGTATAGAGGCACAAACATTAATCTAAGATGGTATCTCAGATTGAGTTAAATGCCATAATATTAGCACCAACTTCTTGGGGTTAAACACTTAGCATCAAGTCTCACATACCACAAGTGCTTACTCAATTTTAACTCATGTTACTAATATTGTGCCTCTTATTCTCAGAAACCTATGGAGACAGAAAAAGGTTAAAATAAGGTGATAGAAAAAAATAAGGCTTTAGGACTGATGAAAAGGCTGTGACAGGAAAGCAAAGGCGGGCCTTTTTGCTCTTTCACTTGTACTGTCCTTATTTCCCGCCCTGGATGGATAATCACGGTGCATCAAAGAGATCTGTGATCTATGAAGATGACATTAAGTACAGAAAGGCCTGGTATTAACAACTTTGTGGGTATAGAGTATTTCCAAATTCTTTTCAAGCCATTTTCGGAACATTTCTTCAATTAAAAAAAAGTTTATTGAAGTATAGTTGATTTACAATGTTGTTAATTATTGCTGTACAGCAAAGTGATTCAGTTATATATATGTGTGTGTGTGTGTGTGTGTGTGTGTGTGTGTGTGTGTATTTTAACATCTTTATTAGAGTATAATTGCTTTACAATGGTGTGTCAGCTTCTGCTATATAACAAAGTGAATCAGTTATACATATACATATGTCCCCATATATCTTCCCACTTGCATCTCCCTCCCTCCCACCCTCCCTATCCCACCCCTCTAGGTGGTCACAAAGCACTGAGCTGATCTCCCTGTGCAATTCGACTGCTTCCCACTAGCCATCTATTTTACGTTTGGTAGTGTATAAATGTCCATGCCACTCTCTCACTTTGTCCCAGCTTACCCTTCCCCCTCCCCGTATCCTCAAGTCCATTCTCTAGTAGGTCTGCATCTTTATTCCCATCTTGCCCCTAGGTTCTTCTGACCATTTACTTTTTCTTTTTTTTAGATTGCATATATATGTGTTAGCATGTGGTATTTGTTTTTCTCTTTCTGACTTACTTCACTCTGTATGACAGTCTCTAGGTCCATCCACCTCACTACGAATAACTCAGTTTTGTTCCTTTTTATGGCTGAGTAATATTCCATTGTATATATGTGCCACATCTTCTTTATCCATTCATCTGTTGATAGACACTTAGGTTGCTACCATGTCTTGGCTATTGTAAATAGAGCTGCAATGAACATTTTGGTACATGACTCTTTTTGAATTATGGTTTTCTCAGACTATATGCCCAGTAATGGGATTGCTGGGTCATACAGTAGTTCTATTTTTAGTTTTTAAAGGTAACTCCATACAGTTTTCCATAGTGGCTGTACCAATTTACATTCCCACCAACAGTGCAGGAGGATTCCCTTTTCTCCACACCCTCTCCAGCATTTATTGTTTCTAGATTTTTTGATGATGGCCATTTTGACTGGTGTGAGATGATATCTCATTGTAGTTTTGATTTGCATTTCTCTAATGATTAATGATGTTGAGCATCCTTTCATGTGTTTGTTGGCAATCTGTATATCTTCTTTGGAGAAATGTCTATTTAGGTCTTCTGCCCTTTTTGGATCGGGTTGTTTGTTTTTTTGATATTGAGCTGCATGAGTTGCTTGTATGTTTTGGAGATTAATCCTTTGTCAGTTGCTTCATTTGCAAATATTTTCTCCCATTCTGAGTGTTGTCTTTTTGTCTTGTTTATGGTTTTTTATGCTGTGCAAAAGCTTTTAAGTTTCATTAGGTCCCATTTGTTTACTTTTGTTTTTATTTCCATTTCTCTAGGAGGTGGGTCAAAAAGGATCTTGCTGTGACTTATGTCATAGAGTGTTCTGCCTATGTTTTCCTCTAAGAGTTTGATGCTCTCTGGCCTTATGTTTAGGTCTTTAATCCATTTTGAGTTTAGTTTTGTGTACGGTGTTAGGGAGTGTTCTAATTTCATTCTTTTACATGTAGCTGTCCAGTTTTCCCAGCACCACTTATTGAAGAGGCTTTCTTTTCTGCACTGTATATTCTTGCCTCCTTTATCAAAGATAAGGTGACCATATGTGCGTGGGTTTATCTCTGGGCTTTCTATCCTGTTCCATTGATCTATATTTCTGTTTTTGTGCCAGTACCATACTATCTTGATTACTGTAGCTTTGAAGTATAGTCTGAAGTCCAAGAGCCTGATTCCTCCATCTCCATTTTTCTTTCTCAAGATTGCTTTGGCTCTTCAGGGTCTTTTGTGTTTCCTTACAAATTGTGAAATTTTTTGTTCTAGTTCTGTGAAAAATGCCAGTGGTAGTTTGATTGGGATTTCATTGAATCTGTAGATTGCTTTGGGTAGTAGAGTCATTTTCATAATGTTGTTTCTTCCAATCCAAGCACATGGTATATCTCTACATCTATTTGTATCGTATTTAATTTCTTTCCTCAGTGTCCTATAATTTTCTGCATACAGGTGTTTTGTCACCTTAGGTAGGTTTATTCCTAGATATTTTATTCTTTTTGTTGCAATGGTAAATGGGAGTGTTTTCTTAATTTCACTTTCAGATTTTTCATCATTAGTGTATAGGAATGCAAGAGATTTCTGTGCATTAATTTTGTATCCTTCTACTTTATCAAATTCATTGATAAGCTCTAGTAGTATTATGGTAGCATGTTTAGGGTTCTATATGTATAGTATCACATCATCTGCAAAGAGTGACAGCTTTACTTCTTCTTTCCAATTTGGATTCCATTTATTTATTTTTCTTCTCTTATTGCAGTGGCTAAAACTTCCAAAACTATGTGGAATAAGAATGGTGAGAGTGGGCAACGTTTTCTTCTTCCTGATCTTAGTGGAAATGGTTTCAGTTTTTTACCATTGGGGACAGTGTTGGCTGTGGGTTTGTCATATATGGCCTTTATTATGTTGAGGAAAGGTCCCTCTATGCCTACTTTCTGGAGGATTTTTATCATAAAGCGGTGTTGAATTTTGTCAAAAGCTTTCTCTGCATCTATTGAGATGATCATATGGTTTTTCTCCTTCAATTTGTTAATATGGTGTATCACATTGATTGATTTCCATATATCGAAGAATCGTTACATTCCTGGGATAAACCCCACTTGTTCATAATGTATGATCCTTTTAATGTGCTGTTGGATTCTGTTTGCTAGTATTTTGTTGAGGATTTTTGCATCTATGTTCATCAGTGATATTGGCCTGTAGCTTTCTTTCTTTGTGACAGCTTTGTCTGGTTTTGGTATCAGAGTGATGGTGGCCTTGTAGAGTGAGTTTGGGAGTGTTCCTCCCTCTGCTTTATTTTGGAGGAGCTTGAGAAGGATAGATGTTAGCTCTTCTCTAAATATTTGATAGAATTCGGCTGTGAAGCCATCTGGTCCTGGGCTTTTGTTTGTTGGAAAATTTTTAACCACAGTTTCAATTTCAGTGCTTGTGATTGGTCTGTTCATATTTTCTATTTCTTCCTGGTTCAGTCTTGGAAGGTTGTGCATTTCTAAGAACTTGGCCATTTCTTCCAGGTTGTCCATTTTATTGGCATATAGTTGCTTGTAGTAATCTCTCATGATCCTTTGTATTTCTGCAGTGTCAGTTGTCACTTCTCCTTTTTCATTTCTAATTCTATTGATTTGAGTCTTCTCCCTTTTTTTCTTGATAAGTCTTGCTAATGGTTTATCAATTATATTTATCTTCTCAAAAAACCAGCTTTTAGTTTTATTGGTCTTTGCTATCATTTCCTTCATTTCTTTTTCATTTATTTCTGATCTGATCTTTATGATTTCTTTCCTTGTGCTAAATTTGGTTTTTTTAATTCTTCTTTCTCTAATTGCTTTAGGTGTAAGGTTAGGTTGTTTATTTCAGATGTTTCTTGTTTCTTAAGGTAGACTTGTATAGCTATAAACTTCCCTCTTAGAACTGCTTTTGCTGCATCCCATAGGTGTTTGGTCATTGTGTTTTCATTGTCATTTGTTTCTAGGCATTTTTTGATTAACTCTTTGATTTCTTCAGTGATCTCTTGTTTATTAAGTAGTGTGTTGTTTAGCCTCCATGTGTTTGTATTTCTTACAGATTTTTTCCTGTAATTGATATCTAGTCTCATAGCATGGTAGGAAAAGATACTTGATATGATTTCAGTTTTCTTAAATTTACCAAGGCTTCATTTGTGACCCAAGATATGATCTATCCTGGGGAATGTTCCATGAACTCTTAAGAATGTGTATTTTGTTGTTTTAGGACAGATTGTCCTATAAATTTCAATTAAGTCCATCTTGTTTAATGTGTCATTTAAAGCTTTTGTTTCCTTATTTATTTTCATTTTGGATGATCTGTCCATTGGTGAAATAGGGTGTTAAAGTCCCCTACTATGATTGTGTTACTATCGATTTCCCCTTTTATGGCTGTTGGTATTTGCCTTATGTATTGAGGTGCTCCTATGTTGGGTGCATAAATATTTATAATTGTTATATCTTCCTCTTGGATCGATCCCTTGATCATTATGTAGTGTCCTTCTTTGTCTCTTGTAATAGTCTTTATTTTAAAGTCTATTTTGTCTGATATGAGAATTGCTAGTCCAGCTTTCTTTTGGTTTCCATTTGCATGAAATACCTTTTTCCATCCCCTCACTTTCAGTCTATATGTGTCCCTAGGTCTGAAGTGGTTGTCTTTTAGACAACATATATACGGGTCTTGTATCCATTCAGCCAGTCTATGACTTTTGGTTGGAGCATTTAATTTATTTACATTTAAGGTAATTATCGATATGTATGTTCCTATTACCATTTTCTTAATTGTTTTTTGTTTATTATTGTAGGTCTTTTCCTTCTCTTGTATTTCCTGCCTAGATAATTTCCTTTAGCATTTGTTGTAAGGCTGGATTGGTGGTGCTGAATTATCTTAGCTTTTGCTTGTCTGTAAAGCTTTTTCTATGTCAAATCTGAATGAGATCATGGCTGGGTAGAGTAATCTTGGTTGTAGGTTTTTCCCCTTCATCCCTTTAAATATGTCCTGCCACTCCCTTATGGCTCACAGAGTTTCTGCTGAAAGATCAGCTGTTAACCTTATGGGGATTCCCTTATTTGTTACTTGCTGTTTTTCCCTTGCTGCTTTTCATATTTTTTCTTTGTATTTAATTTTTGATAGTTTGATTAATATGTGTCTTGGAGTGTTTCTCCTTGGATTTATCCTGTATGGGACTCTCTGTGCTTCCTGGACTTGATTAACTATTTCCTTTCCCATATTAGGGATGTTTTCCACTATAATCTCTTCAAATATTTTCTCAGTCTCTTTCTTTTTCTCTTCTTCTTCTGGGACCCCTATAATTCGAATGTTGGTGCATTTAATGTTGTCCCAGAGGTCTCTGAGACTGTCCTCAATTCTTTTCATTCTTTTTTCTTTATTCTGCTCTGCAGTAGTTATTTCCACTATTTTATCTTCCAGGTCACTTATTCGTTCTTCTGCCTCAGTTATTCTGCTATTGATCCCTTCTAAAGATTTTAAATTTCATTTATTGTGTTGTTCATCTCTGTTTTTTTGCTTTTTATTTCTTCTATGTCCTTGTTAAACGTTTCTCATATTTTCTCCATTCTATTTCCAAGATTTTGGATCATCTTTACTACCATTATACTGAATTCTTTTTCAGGTAGACTGCCTATTTCCTCTTCATTTGTTAGGTCTGGTGGGTTTTTGCCTTGCTCCCTCATCTGCTGTGTGTTTCTCTTTCTTCTCATTTTGCTTAACTTACTGTGTTTGGGGTCTCCTTTTCACAGGCTGCAGGTTCGTAGTTCCCATTGATTTTGGTGTCTGCCCCCAGTGGCTAAGGTTGGTTCAGTGGCTTGTGTAGGCTTCCTGGTGGAGGGGGCTAGTGCCTGTGTTGTGGTGGATGGGGCTGGATCTTTTCTTTCTGGTGGGCAGGTCCACATCGGGTGGTGTGTTTTTGGATGTTTGTGGCCTTATTATGATTTTAGGCAGCCTCTGTACTAATGGGTGGGGTTGTGTTCCTGTTTTGCTAGTTGTTTGGCATAGGGTGTCTTGCACTGTAGCTTGCTGGTCATCGAGTAGAGCTGGGTCTTGGCGTTGAGATGCAGATCTCTGGGAAATTTTTGCTGTTTGGTATTACGTGGAGCTGGGAGGTGTCTTGTGGACTAGTGTCCTGAAATTGGCTCTCCCACCTCAGAGGCACAGCCCTGACCCCTGGCTGGAGCACCAAGAGCCTGTCCTCCACATGGCTCAGAATAAAAAGGAGAAAAAAAAAAAAAAAGAACGAATGAAGAAGATAAAATAAAATAAAGTAAAATAAAATAATTATTAAGAAAATAATTTTTTAAGTAATAAAAGAAAATACAAAACAAAACGGACAGACAGAGGCCTAGGACAAATGATAAAAGCAAAGCTATACAGACAAAATCGCACACAGAAGCGTATACATAGACACTCACAAAAAGAGAAAAAGGGGAAAAAATTATATTTCGTTGCTCCCAAAGTCCACCTCCTCAATTTGGGATGATTCGTTGTCTATTCAGGTATTCCACAGATGCAGGGTATATCAAGTTGATTGTGGAGATTTAATCTGCTGCTCCTGAGGCTGCTGGGAGAGATTTCCCTTTCTCTTCTGTGTTCGCACAGCTTCCAGGGCACAGCTTTGGATTTCCGCCTCTGCGTGTAGGTTGCCTGAGGGCATCTGTTCTTCGCTCAGACAGGACGGGGTTAAAGGAGCAGCTGAATAGGGGACTCTGGCTCACTCAGGCCGGGGGGAGGGAGGGGTACGGATGCGGGGCGAACCTGCGGCAGCAGAGGCCTGCGTGACGTTGCACCAGCCTGCGGCGCGCCGTGCGTTCTCCCAGGGAAGTTGTCCCTGGATGACGGAACCCTGGCAGTGGCGGGCTGCACAGGCTCCCGGGAGGGGAGGTGTGGAGAGTGACCTGTGCTCGCACACAGGCTTCTTGGTGGCGGCAGCAGCGGCCTTAGCGTCTCATGCCGGTCTCTGGGGTCCGTGCTGAGAGCCGCGACTTGCGCCGGTCTCTGGAGCTCCTTTAAGCGGCGCTCTTAATCCCCTCTCCTCGCGCACCAGCAGACAGAGGCAAGAAAAAGTCCCTTGCCTCTGTGGTAGCTCCAGACGTTTTCCGGGACTCCCTCCCGGTTAGCTGTGGTGCACTAACCCCTTCAGGCTGTGTTCACGCTGCCAGTCCTCTCCCTGCGATCCGACGGAAACCGGAGCCTCAGCTCCTAGCCCCGCCCGTCCCGGCAGGTGAGCAGACAAGCCTCTCGGGCTGGTGAGTGCTGGTCGGCACCGTTCCTCTGTGCGGGAATCTCTCCACTTTGAGCTTTGCCCTCTGCACACCTGTTGCTGCGCTCTCCTCCGTGGCTCCGAAGCTTCCCCCCTCAGCCACCCGCAGTCTCTGCCTGCGAAGGGACTTCTAATGTGTGGAAACCTTTCCTCCTTCACAGCTCCCTCCCACAGGTGCAGGTCCCGTCCCTATTCTTTTGTCTCTGTTTATTCTTTTTTCTTTTGCCCTACCCAAGTACGTGGGGAGTTCCTTGCCTTTTGGGAGGTCTGAGGTCTTCTGCCAGCATTCAGTAGGTGTTTTGTAGGAGTTGTTCCACATGTAGGTGTATTTCTGATGTATTTGTGGGGAGGAAGGTGATCTCCGTGTCTTACTCTTCCGCCATCTTGAAGCTCGTCCTATATATATGTTCTTTTCATATTCTCTTCCTTTATGGTTTATCACAGGATATTGAATACAGTTCCCTGTGCTTTACATTAGGACCTTGTTGTTTATCCATCCTATATATAGTAGTCTATTTCTTTAATTTGGAGAGCATAAAACGTATGATAATGAGATGCTTCTTACATAGACTGAATATTAAAAACTAGGAATAAGCACTTAAAGGTTTTGCTATCCATACAAACTTAAGTATCTGTCATATTATTTGCAAATGACATGTAATTCTTTATGCAAACATATTTCAAAATATCATTCCATGGCTGCAAGGCAAAAATTCTGAATCTTGTTCCCAACTCACTTGGAAAAGTCAATCCCCACTGTCTGCCTTACGGCGCAAGTGCCAGGTAATTTAGAATGGTTCCTTTCCCTTTATTATCAGTTGTCAGGGTTTTTGTGTGTGTGTGTGTGTGTGTGTGTGTGTGTGTGTGTATGTGCATGCACGCGTGTGTATGAAATGATACTTAATTCAAGCTTAAGGCTCAAATACCATACATATGCCAATTAGGAGCAGGGCACAATAAAAAATTAATAGAGGAGCTAAAGCAGAATCCAGTGACTGAAGGTACCACTGACAGGTGCCACTCAGCAAACTTTACTTCACACTCTGGTTGGATAAAAGTGCCTTTGGTTGCACTGCTGACTTATCATTTAAAAAAAATTATTCTGAACCCCTCTTTAAAATATGTAAATGTTATGCCCTTGGTGGGAAAGAATACAAAGATAATTGTTGGTCATATGCTTTTATTAAAAAGTTTCAACAATTCCTTATATTCCTTAGGGTAAAAGGCAAACTCTGTAGCAAGGTGCTATGGACTGAGTTGTGTCCCCTGCACCCCAGAATTAATATATCGGAGTCCTAACCCCCGGTGTGACTGAATTTGGATATAGGATCTTTAGGAGGTAATTAAAATCAAATGAGGTCATAAGGGTTGGACTCTCACCTATTAAGGCTGATATAAGAAGAGACACCAGAGCTGGCTCCAAATGAAACCTATTTTACCCACACTTTGATCTTAGACTTCTCAGGTTCCAGACTGTAAGAAATAAATTTCAGTTATTTAAGCCACCCAGTCTGTGGTATATTTCGTTGTGACAGCCCTAGCAGACTAATACAGATTCTGGTATCAAGAAGTGGGGTGCTGCTGTAACTACAAATGTAGAAAGGGCTTTGGGGCTGGATGATGGGTGGAGGCTGGAGGACTTCTGAAGTGTATGCAAGAAAAAGCCTAGATTGCCATGAACAGAATGTTGGTATAAATGTGGATGTTAAAGGCCGTGCTGGAGAGACCTCAGACAGAAATGAGGAACAGGTTATTAGAAATTGGAGGAAAGGTGATTCTTGTTACAGAGTGGTAAAGAACTTGTTTGAATTGTGTTCTAGTATTTTGTGGAAGGTAGAACTTCAAGCCGTGAAATCAAATATTTAGCTGAAGAAATTTCTAAGCAGAGTGTTGAAGGGGCAGTTTGGTTCCTCCTGACTGCTTTAGTAAAATGTGAGAGGAGAGATATGAATTGAAGAAAGAATTGTTAAGCAAAAGAGAACCAAAATGGAAAGATCTGCAAAACTATCAGCTTATCCAGATTGTGAAAAAATGAAGAAGCTTGTTCTGGAGAGAACACCAATGATGTAGCTGTATAATCACTCCATAAAGAGGTTACCCATAATGTTAGCCCTGTCAGCAGAAGTCAGGGATAAAAATGGGATGATACCAGCAGAGAAACTGCTGGTACGGACTAAAGGTTACAGAGAAAGTGGGACAAAATGAAGGAAAGCTGTCAGACCTCTTGGATTTTGCAGGACCAGGCCATATGCCTATTCCACTGTGAACACGGACTATTCTCCAAGGAGAGGGAGGAAGGACCCTAAAGTTAATTCAGAGATCATCAGGGCTGCCACTTCCACCACAGACCCATGTGGCAAGGGTGTTTCTATCTTAATTTCAGAGGGCAAAGCCACCACAGAGAGCTGCAGGGGGTGATGCTGCCATCCCAGTGGGCCTGGAAGGAGGGACATTGAACCAAAGAGGATTCTTCTCAAACTTTAAGATCTAGTGGGATTTGCCTTGCTAGGTTTTGGGTTTGCTTGGAGCCTATCACCCCTTTCTTCTTTCTCCCTTTTGGAATGGGAACGTCTATCCTATGCCTGTCCCATCATTGTGTTTTGAAAGCACAGAACTTGTCTGGTTTCACAGGTTCACAAATGGAGAAGAACTATACCTGAGGATGAATTGTACCTTCAGTCTCACCCATACCTGAGTTAGATCATATTTAGATAAGACTTCGGACTTTAGACTTACAGTTGATGCTGAAATGAGTTAAAACTCTGTGGGTAGTCGGATGGAATGAATGAATTTTGCATGAAATAAGGACATAAATTCCAGGGGGTGCAGCCAGGGGCAGAATGTTATGGACATAATTGTGTCCCCCATACATTCATATGTTGAAGTCCTGTAGCTCAATGAGTGGGACCTTATTCTGACAGAATTGTTGTACTTATAAGAAGGGAAGGACACCAGAGCACTCTCTCTCTGCATGCTCATGCACTGAGGAAAGGCTATATTGGCACAACCTGAGAAGGTGGACATTGGCAAACCAGGAAGAGAGCCCTCACCAGACAGAACCTGACCATGCTGGTAGTCTAGTCTTGGACTTCCAGCTTCCAGAACTGTGAGAAAATAAATTTCTGTTGTTTTAGCCACCAGTCTAGGGTATTTTGTATGGCAGTCCTTGCTGACGAATGCAGATTGGACCATTCAGGGCCTGGCTACTTCTGTAGTCTTTCCAATGTATCCTTTCACCCTCAACCATTCACCCCAAACCCCACTTCCAGGAAGCTGGATTCATCCATGCTACTCCTTTTTTGTTTTAGCTCATTCTCACCTATTATGAAAGGCACATCTGGAAAGGAACTTGCGTTAGAACCTTTCCCTCATCATTCCAGGCAGAGTGCTGCTATCATGCCTCCATGTTCCCTTTGAACTTTATACATAACTCAAATATTAGACACTTTTTCACACAATTATACAATTATTGATTCAAATATTTGACTCACTGGACTGACCCTGAAGGTAAAACTTCATTCTATTGGTATTTAAATTCCTTGGACCCATGGGATTTATGGGAAGCATGGTTCAGGGGTTAAAGTCTGGGACCTCAGACTCAGCACCTATAGATCTCTCACTTATTAACTTGGACAAAGTACTCAACCTTTCTTAGTTTCTTCATCTGTCAAATGGGGATGATAACAAGGTTAATTGTGACTGGAGGGCTTGTTAAAATGTTAAAACAGATGGCTGGACCACACCAGAATTACTGACTTAGTAGGTCTGGGGGAGGTAGGGTACAGGAATTACCTTCCTAATACGTTCCCAGGCAACTCTATGCTATTGGTCAAGGTATCTACTATGAGAATCATAGCAGTTTGAGATTCACAACAAAGCGACTCCTATATTCATTTATTTATTAATTCATTTACATATTTATTAAGTATCTTTGTAAGTCAGATTCTTGGTAGGTGTTAGGGATGCAGGAGTAAATAAGTCAAAGTTTATTTTCTTAGAGACAATACAAACCTCTGTTGGAAACAGATGTAAAACAATAAATAAAAAATAAAACCAACCAAAATAACTTCAGATGGTGATCAACGTGAGGGTGAGGCGATAGAGAACTTCATGAAGGGTCTTTGATTGGATTGGTGAGTAAAGGCCTCTCTGAGGAGGTGATATCTGATTTGAGACCTGAGGATAGGAAAGAAGCTACTATGTTAAGAATGTGGAAAAAAGGTTTCTAGGCAGAGGGGAAAGTAAGTATAAAGTCTCAGAGCAGGAAAGAGCCTGGCTTGTTCAAGAAACAGAAAGGAACCCTATTGTGCTTAGGGAGAGTATGTGCAAAGAGAAGGTGAGCTGAAGTAAGAGAGGAGCCAGACCACCTACTGACTTACAAATGGTAAGCTGTTTGGATTTTATTCAGAGTACAACTGGTTTAAGCATAAGAGGGGTGTCATCTACTTTACATTTTAAAAGATGATTGGCTGCTATGTGAAGGGTTGTAGGGAGTAAGACAAAAGCTATCATTGGGTTTTGCCAAAGTTCAGGGAAGAAATGGATGTGGCTGACATTAGCATAATGGAACCGTATATGAAGAACAGTGGACAAGATTTGAAAACAGAGATGGTAGGACTTGGTGATGGATTAGTTGTGGGGATGAGAGGAAGAGAGTGTTCAGTAGAAATTAGGTTTTCAATAAAAGAAGTATAAATGATTGAAATGCCATCAAAAATGCCTGTTGGTTCCATGCATGACATTTAGTTTATTATAAATTGTAAATTATCATGGATAGCAGATCTATTCACCCCGTCCCCACCCCCAGGTAGAAAACTGCTGACTAAAGCTGCCAAGGTATTTCAGGCATTGTATCTGAGGAAGTGGGCACATGCATCATCGGGCACATGGACTGATGCACTCCTTAAAGACAGTTATGATGGACTCTGGATGAACACATTTCTACCCTGAATTCTTGATTGTGTAGCAAATCAAGCTCCAACAGTAAGGACAGCAAGTCATTTGGAGGAGAAAGGGGGCTGAGTAGTGACCTGGGCTTTTTCTTCTACCCAAATCTTTGTATCTCCCCTTAATAAGCCCTGTTCTCTAGTCTTCTTAAAATTCCCTTTATGAACTTAAGAAAAGTAATGAAAACACAGTAGCAACCTAAGTGTCCAGCAGCAGGAGACACATTTCGGCACATGCTTGCAGTGAAATGCTATTGAAACTAGATGCTGTTTGACGTAGGACCAAATGCAATTTCTTTTCTTGTTGTGTCTGCCCCTGCCCTTCTTCCATTACAACTAAGCTTTCAGCTGGAGCTTATGGCTCTTGGAAAGAAAATAGAGACATCAGACATCATTGCTTTGACTTTCAAACAATTCCATTTTAAAATTAGTAGTTAGACTTCCAACTCAGATGCATAGAATTTTACATATAAAAAAGACAATACCTAGAGGCTTGACTATAGAGAAAATCAAAGAATAGCCAAGAGGAGGATGTGATATAAAGATTTTTGCTACTTATTAAAAGGAAAATTACTTCGTAAAATTGTGAGTGGGCAGAATAAATCTAAGGGAGAGAAGAAGATAAGGTAAAAAAAAATTAGGGACACACAAATGTCATGCCTTCCTTTCTACATTTGAATCGTCATGGAGAAAAAAAAGATTTGAGATTTGGAGAATTCAAGGAACATCAGGGCTGGTAACCTAAAGTCCTAGGCATAGTCTGGGGAGGATGCAAGTTTCTCAGAAGCATTCCCAGTTCAACACAGCCCTTTGTTCAACAAGCCATCAGAATGATAAATGAACAGTGGCTGTGGGAGATGCCTAGGCCTGTAGAATTGAGGAAATTTCAGTCTTGAACACTCCAGTGTGGAATTAACAGCTGAGAATTCTCAGGCTCTCTAAGCAAGATGCAGAAGTGCTAAGAGGGCCAATGGAATTGAAGAATTTGGGATTCAGGACTAGAAGAGCATAACAATGTGGTCGAGAGTGGAGCTATGGGCAAGGTCCATAGCCACCATCAGTGGGTCATAGCATGACTCCTAAAAGGCCAAACGGCACCAGCCATACCAAAGAGATACTGGTGAAAGGCAACTAGTGATTAGTTAGGCTAAGCCGTACTTTAGTGAATACTGCAAAGACCCAAATGATATCATGAGGCCCAGATGCCCCTCATATAATGCTGTGAAAAGGCCATCATTTCACTGAGACATCATTTTGGGAAGGAGCGTCCAAGAAAGATGGGGAGAAACCCTGAGAGATGGAGGAATTACCATTTACTGAGTGTTTTAAACAGGAAGACAGGGATACTTTCACTTGGAAAATTTAATGTTTAATCCTCAGTGGGAATAAGAGCTCAACAATACAAAGAGATTTGCAATGGAAAATAAAAGAAGACTTTTTGATATTTATTGCTATATTTTATAATTTTGTACATCTATGTAAACCTTTAATTTAGCTACATTTGCATTATGTAATCACTTTTTAAATGCTGGAACAGAACACTTATTGATATGTAGCCATTTTGCCAACATTAAAATTTATAATGAAAAGAAGGCCATGGAATGTTTTTATAGTGTGAAAAGTTTGTGGAAAGAAATAGTACAAAATATATACATACATCAAAGTTTAAAACATGACCTGTGGGTGATAGTATTATGAGTAATTTTTCCTTTGTGATTCTGTTAGTTTTACCTACATTTAAAAGGAGACATTTAAAATCAATTCTATTTAAATACAATTTACCTATAATGAAGTGCAGGGATTTTAGGTACACAGTTCAGTCAGTTTTTACAAATGTATAAATCCATGAAAACATAACCCTTATCAATGTCATACAGTATTCACATGTGTCCCTTTGGATTTGAAATATACTTTCTGCCCCAAGCAAACACTGATCTGATTTCTATCACCATAGACTTGACAGTATTTGTGTTTGGCTTCTTTGGGTCAAAATAATGTCTATGAAATTTATCCATGTTGTTTCGTATACCAGAAATTTATTTTAAAAGTTTCTAACTAGTATTCAATTATATAGTTTATCTATTCACCTAGTAAATGATATTTGGATTGTTTCTAGCTTTTTAAATTCATTTTAATTAGTTTCTCTAGAGGTTACCATATGAAATTTTAAATTAATAGACTTCTTAGAAATTATATTGAAATATATTACATGCCACTTCAAAAATCATATTTCACAAATGTGTAAATGTTGTGAATCTTGTAATAGTTTAATTTCATTTGCTCCTTTCTTTGTGCTGTGGTTTCCATATATTGTAATTATTTATAGATTATAGGTGGATATTACAATGCTATTATTTTTGTTTCATACCTTCATTTTCCCTTTAAAGAAATGAAAATAAGAAAAATACTATTTTTTTTATACATCTTTATTGGAGTATAATTGCTTTACAGTGGTGTGTTAGTTTCTGCTTTATAACAAAGTGAATCAGCTATACATATACATATATCCCCATCTCCACTCCCTCTTGCTTCTCCCTCCCATGCTCCTTAATACACCCCTCTAGGTGGTCACAAATCACCAAACTGATATGCCTGTGCTATGTGGCTGCTTCCCACCAGCTATCTATTTTACATTTGGTAGTGTATATATGTCCATGCCACTCTCTCACTTCGTCCCAGCTTACCCTCCCCACTCCCTGTGTCCTTAAGTCCATTCTCTACATCTGCACCTTTATTTCTGTCCTGCTCCTAGGTTCTTCAGAAACTTTTCTTTTTTAGATTCCATATATATGTGTTAGCATATGGTATTTGTTTTTCTCTTTCTGACTAACTTCACTCTGTATGACAGACTCTAAGACCAACTAACTCACTACAAATAACTCAATTTCATTTCTCTTTATGGCTGAGTAATATTCCATTGTATATATGTGCCACATCTTCTTTATCCATTCATCTGTCGATGGACACATAGGTTGATTCCATGTCTTGGCTATTGTAAATAGAGCTGCAATGAACATGGTGGTACATGACTCTTTTTGAATTATGGTTTTCTCTGAGTATATGCCCAGTAGTGGGATTGCTGGCTCATATGCTAATTCTATTTTTAGTTTTTTAAGGAACATCCATACTGTTCTCCATAGTGGCTGTATCAATTTATAGTCCCACCAACAGTGCAAGAGGTTTCCCGTTTCTCCACACCCTCTCCAGGATTTATTGTTTGTAGATATTTTGATGATAGCCATTCTGATTGGTGTGAGGTGATACCTCATTGTAGTTTTGATTTGCATTCCTCTAATGATTAGTGATGTTGAACGTCCTTTCATGTATTTGTTGGCAATCTGTATATCTTCTTTGGAGAAATGTCTATTTAGGTCTTCTGCCCTTTTTTGGACTGGGATTTTTGTTTTTTTGATATTGAGCTGCATGAGTTGCTTGTATGTTTTGGAGATTAATCCTTTGTCAGTTGCCTCATTTGCAAATATTTTCTCCCATTCTGAGGGTTGTCTTTTTGTTGTATGTTTTTTTATGCTGTGTAAAAGTTTTTAAGTTTCATTAGGCCCCATTTGTTTATTTTTATTTCCATTTCTCTAGGAGGTGGGTCAAAAGGGATCTTGCTGTGATGTATGTCACAGAGTGTTCTGCTTATGTTTTCCTCTAAGAGTTTTATAGTGTCTGGCCTTATATTTAGGTTTTTAATCCATTTTGAGTTTATTTTTGTGTATGGTGTTAGGGAGTGTTCTAATATCATTCTTTTACATGTGGCTGTCCAGTTTTCCCAGCACCACTTATTGAAGAGGCTGTCTTTTCTCCACTGTATATTCTTGCCTCCTTTATTAAAAATAAGGTGACCATATGTGCATGGATTTATCTCTGGGTTTTCTATCCTGTTCCATTGATCTATACTTCTGTTTTTGTGGCAGTACATTACTGTCTTGATTACTGTAGCTTTGTAGTATAGTCTGAAGTCCAGGAGTCTGATTCCTCCAGCTCCATTTTTCTTTCTCAAAATTGTTTTGACTGTTCACAGTCTTTGTGTTTCCACACAAATTGTTAAATTTTTTGTTCTATTTCTGTGAAAGATGCCATTGGTAGTTTTATATGGATTGCACTGAATCTATAGGTTGCTTTTGGTATTATAGTCATCCGCACAATGTTGACTCTTCCAATCCAAGAACATGGTATAACTCTCCATCTGTTTGTATCATCTTTAATTTCATTCATCAGTGTCATAATTTTCTGCATACACGTATTTTGTCTCCGTAGGTAGGTTTATTCCTAGGTATTTTATTCTTTTTGTTGCAGTGGTAAATGGCAGTGTTTCCTTAATTTCTCTTTCAGATTGTTCGTCCTTAGTGTATAGGAAAACAAAAGACTTCTGTACATTAATTTTGTATCCTGCTACTTTACCAAATTCATTGATTAGCTCTAGTAGTTTTCTGTTAGCATCTTTAGGATTCACTACCGATAGTATCATGTCATCTGCAAACAGTGACAGTTTTATTTCTTCTTTTCCGATTTAGAATCCTTTTATTTTTTATTTTTTTCACTGATTGCCATGGGTAGGACTTCCAAAACTATGTTGAATAATAGTGGCAAGCGTGGACATCGTTGTCATTTTCCTGATCGCAGAGGAGCTACTTTCAGTTTTTCACCATTGAGAACGATGTTGGCTGTGGGTTTGTCATATATGGCCTTTATTATGTTGAAGTAAGTTCCCTCTATGCCTACTTTCTGGAGGGTTTTTATCATAAATCGGTGTTGAATTTTGTCAAAAGCTTTTCCTGCATCTATTGAGATAATCATATGGTTTTTATTCTTCAACTCGTCAATATGTGTATCACATTGATTGATTTGCATATACTGAAGCATTCTTGCCTTCCTGGCATAAACCCCACTTGATCATGGTATATCATCCTTTTAATGTGCTGTTGGATTCTGTTTGCTAGTATTTTGTTGAGTATTTTTGCATCTATGTTCATCAGTGATATGGCCGGTAGTTTTCTTTCTCTGTGACATCTTTTTCTGGTTTTGGTATCAGGGTGATGGTGGCCTCGTAGAACGAGTTTGGGAATGTTCCTCCCTCTGCTATATTTTGGAAGAGTTTGAGCAGGATAAGTGTTAGCTCTTCTCTAAAAGTTTGATAGAATTTGACTGTGAAGCCATCTGGTCCTGGGCTTTTGTGGTTGGAAGGTTTTTTTTAAACATCTTTATAATTGCTTTACAATGGTGTGTCAGTTTCTGCTTTACAACTAAGTGAATCAGTTGTACATATACATATGTCTCTATATCTCTTTCCTCTTGCATCTCCCTCCCTCCCACCCTCCCTATCCCACCCCTCTAGGTGGTCACAAACCACTGAGCTGATCTTCCTGTGCCATGCACCTGCTTCCCACTAGCTATCTATTTTACGTTTGGTAGTGTATATATGTCCATGCCACTCTCTCTCTTTGTCCCAGTTTACCCTTCCTCCTCCCTATATCCTCAAGTCCATTCTCTGGTAGGTCTGCATCTTTATTCCCATCTTGCCCCTAGGTTATTCTGACGATTTTCTTTTTTTTTTTTTTTTTTGATTCCATGTATATGTGTTAACATACAGTATTTGTTTTTCTCTTTCTGACTAACTTCAGTTTGTATGACAGTCTCCATTTCCATCCACCTCACTACAAATAACTCAGTTTCGTTCCTTTTTATGGCTGAGTAATATTCCATTGTATATATGTGCCACATCTTCTTTATCCATTCATGTGTTGATGGGCACTTAGGTTGCTTCCATGTCCTTGCTATTGTAAATAGTGCTGCAATGAACATTTTGGTACATGACTCTTTCTGAATTATGGTTTTCTCAGGGTATATGCCCAGTAGTGGGATTGCTGGGTTGTATGGTAGTTCTATTTTTAGTTTTTTATGGAACCTCCCTAATTTTCTCCATAGTGGCGTATCAATGTACATTACCACCAACAGTGCAAGAGGATTCCCTTTTCTCCACACCGTCTCCAGCATTTATTGTTTCTAGATTTTTAATGATGGCCATTCTGACCAGTGTGAGATGATATCTCATTGTAGTTTTGATTTGCATTTCTCTAATGATTAATGATGTTGAGGATTCTTTCATGTGTTTGTTGGCAAACTGTATATTTTCTTTGGAGAAATGTCTATTTAGGTCTTCTGCCCATTTTTGGATTGGGTTGTTTGTTTTTTTGATATTGAGCTGCATGAGTTGCTTGTTGTTTTGGAGATTAATCCTTTGTCAGTTGCTTCATTTGCAAATATTTTCTCCCTTTCTGAGGGTTGTGTTTTTGTCTTGCTTATGGTTTCCTTTGTTGTGCAAAAGCTTTGAAGTTTCATTAGGTTCCATTTGTTTATTTTTGTTTTTATTTCCATTTCTCTAGGAGGTGGGTCAAATAGGATCTTGCTGCGATTTATGTCATAGAGTGTTCTGCCTATGTTTTCCTCTAAGAGTTTGATAGTTTCTGGCCTTATATTTAGGTCTTTAATCCATTTTGAGCTTATTTTTGTGTATGGTGTTAGGGAGTGTTCTAATTTCATTCTTTTACATGTAGCTGTACAATTTTCCCAGCACCACTTATTGAAGAGGCTGTCTTTTCTCCACTGTATATTCTTGCCTCCTTTATCAAAGATAAGGTGACCATATGTGCATGGGTTTATCTCTGGGTTTTCTGTCCTGTCCCACTGATCTATATTTCTGTTTTTGTGCCAGTACCATACTCTCTTGATTACTGTAGCTTTGTAGCATAGTCTGAAGTCAGGGAGCCTGATTCCTCCAGCTCTGTTTTTCTTCCTCAAGATTGCTTTGGCTATTCGGGGTCTTTTGTGTTTCCATACAAATTGTGAAATTTTTTGTTCTAGTTCTGTGAAAAATGCCAGTGGTAGTTTGATTGGGATTTCATTGAATCTGTAGATTGCTTTGGATAGTAGAGTCATTTTCATAATGTTGATTCTTCCAATCCAAGCACATGGTATATCTCTACATCTATTTGTATCATATTTAGTTTCTTTCATCAGTGTCTTATAATTTTCTACATACAGGTCATTTGTCTCCTTAGGTAGGTTTATTCCTAGGTGTTTTATTATTTTTGTTGTAATGGTAAATGGGAGTGTTTTCTTAATTTCACTTTCAGATTTTTCATCATTAGTGTATAGGAATGCAAGAGATTTCTGTGCATTAATTTTGTATCCTGCTACTTTACCAAATTCATTGATTAGCTCTAGTAGTTTTCTGGTAGCATCATTAGGTGTCTCTATGTATAGTATCATGCTGTCTGCAAACAGTGAC
Source organism: Pseudorca crassidens (assembly GCF_039906515.1). Classification (NCBI taxonomy): domain Eukaryota; kingdom Metazoa; phylum Chordata; class Mammalia; order Artiodactyla; family Delphinidae; genus Pseudorca; species Pseudorca crassidens. The sequence goes on along the minus strand of NC_090304.1, from coordinate 68,798,295 downwards.
AGCTTTATTTCTTCTTTTCCAATTTGGATTCATTTTATTTCTTTTCCTTCTCTGATTGCTGTGGTTAAAACTTCCAGTACTATGTTGAATAATAGTGGTGAGTGTGGGAAACGGTGTCTTTTTCCTCATCTTAGTGGAAATGGTTTCAGTTTTTCACCATTGAGAACAATGTTGGCTGAGGGTTTGTCATGTATGGCCTTTATTATGTTGAGGAAAGTTCCCTCTATGCCTAGTTTCTGGACGATTTTTATCATAAATGCGTGCTGAATTTTGTCAAAAGCTTTCTCTGCATCTATTGAGATGATCATACGGTTTTTCTCCTTCAATTTGTTAATATGGTGTATCACGTTTATTGATTTGCATATATTGAAGAATCCTTGCACTCCTGAGTTAAATCCCACTTGTTCATAATGTATGATCCTTTTAATGTGCTGTTGGATTCTATTTGCTAGTATTTTGTTGAGGATTTTTGCATCTATGTTCATCAGTGATATTGGCCTGTAGTTTTCTTTCTTTGTGACATCTTTTTCTGGTTTTGGTATCAGGGCGATGGTGGCCTCGTAGAATGAGTTTGGGAATGTTCCTCCCTCTGCTATATTTTGGAAGAGTTTGAGAGGGATAGGTTTTAGCTCTTCTCTAACTATTTGATAGAATTCGCCTGTGAAGACATCTGGTCCTGGGCTTTTGTTTGTTGGAAGACTTTTTTTTTTTTTTAACATATTTATTGGGGTATAATTGCTTTACAATGGTGTGTTAGTTTCTGCTTTATGACAAAGTGAATCAGTTATACATATACATATGTTCCCATATGTCTTCCCTCCTGCGTCTCCCTCCCTCCCACCCTCCCTATCCCACCCCTCCAGGCTGTCACAAAGCACCGAGCCAATATCCCTGTGCCATGCAGCTGCTTCCCACTAGCTATCTACCTTACTACGTTTGTTAGTGTGTATATGTCCATGACTCTCTCTCGCCCTGTCACAGCTCACCCTTCCCCCTCCCCATAACCTCAAGTCCATTCTCTAGTAGGTCTGCATCTTTATTCCTGCCTTACCCCTAGGTTCTTCATGACATTTTTTTTTCTTAAATTCCATATATATGTGTTAGCATACGGTATTTCTCTTTTTCTTTCTGACTTACTTCACTCTGTATGACAGACTCTAGGTCTATCCACCTCATTACAAATAGCTCAATTTTGTTTCTTTTTATGGCTGAGTAATATTCCATTGTATATATGTGCCACATCTTCTTTATCCATTCGTCTGATGATGAGCACTTAGGTTGTTTCCATCTCCAGGCTATTGTAAATAGAGCTGCAATGAACATTTTGGTACATGACTCTTTTTGAATTTTGGTTTTCTCAGGGTATATGCCCAGTAGTGGGATTGCTGGGTCATATGGTAGTTCTATTTGTAGTTTTTAAGGAACCTCCATACTGTTCTCCATAGTGGCTGAACCAATTCACATTCCCACCAGCAGTGCAAGAGTGTTCCCTTTTCTCCACACCCTCTCCAGCATTTATTGTTTCTAGATTTTTTGATGATGGCCATTCTGACTGGTGTGAGATGATATCTCATTGTAGTTTTGATTTGCATTTCTCTAATGATTAATGATGTTGAGCATTCTTTCATGTGTTTGTTGGCAGTCTGTATATTTTCTTTAGAGAAATGTCTATTTAGGTCTTCTGCCCATTTTTGGATTGGGTTGTTTGGTTTTTTTGTTATTGAGCTGCATGAGCTGCTTGTAAATTTTGGAGAGTAATCCTTTGTCGGTTGCTTCATTTGCAAATATTTTCTCCCATTCTGAGGGTTGTCTTTTGGTCTTGTTTATGGTTTCCTTTGCTGTGCAAAAGCTTTGAAGTTTCATTAGGTCCCATTTGTTTATTTTTGTTTTTATTTCCATTACTCTAGGAGGTGGGTCAGAAAGGATCTTGCTGTGATTTATGTCATAGAGTGTTCTGCCTATGTTTTCCTCTAAGAGTTTGATAGTTTCTGGCCTTACATTTAGGTCTTTAATCCATTTTGAGCTTATTTTTGTGTATGGTGTTAGGGAGTGATCTAATCTCATACTTTTACATGTACCTGTCCAGTTTTCCCAGCACCACTTATTGAAGAGGCTGTCCTTTCTCCACTGTACATTCCTGCCACCTTTATCAAAGATAAGGTGTCCAGATGTGTGTGGGTTTATCTCTGGGCTTTCTATCCTGTTCCATTGATCTATCTTTCTGTTTTTGTGCCAGTACCGTACTGTCTTGATTACTGTAGCTTTGAAGTATAGTCTGAAGTCCGGGAGCCTGATTCCTCCAGTTCCTTTTTTCGTTCTCAAGATTGCTTTGGCTATTCGGGGTCTTTTGTGTTTCCATACAAATTGTGAAATTTTTTGTTCTAGTTCTGTGAAAAATGCCAGTGGTAGTTTGATAGGGATTGCATTGAATCTATAGATTGCTTTGGGTAGTAGAGTCATTTTCACAATGTTGATTCTTCCAATCCAAGAACATGGTATATCTCTCCACTATTTGTATCATCTTTAATTTCTTTCATCAGTGTCTTATAATTTTCTGCATACAGGTCTTTTGTCTCCTTAGGTAGGTTTATTCCTAGGTATTTTATTCTTTTTGTTGCAGTGGTAAATGGGAGTGTTTTCTTGATTTCACTTTCAGATTTTTCATCATTAATATATAGGAATGCCAGAGATTTCTGTGCATTAATTTTGTATCCTGCCACTTTACCAAATTCATTGATTAGCTCTAGTAGTTTTCTGGTAGCATCTTTAGGATTCTCTATGTATAGTATCATGTCATCTGCAAACAGTGACAGCTTTACTTCTTCTTTTCCAATTTGGATTCCTTTTATTTCCTTTTTTTCTCTGATTGCTGTGGCTAAAACTTCCAGTACTATGTTGAATAAGAGTGGTGAGAGTGGGCAACCTTGTCTTGTTCCTGATCTTAGTGGATGGAAGATTTTTAATCATATTTTCCATTTCAGTGCTTGTGATTGGTTTGTTTATATTTTCTATTTCTTCCTGGTTCAGTCTTAGAAGATTGTGTTCTTCTAAGAATTTGTTCATTTCTTCCAGGTTGTCCATTTTATTGGCATAGAGTTGCTTGTAGTAATCTCTCATGGTCCTTTGTATTTCTGCAGTGTCAGTTGTTACTTCTTTTTCATTTCTAATTCTGTTGATTTGAGTCTTCTCCCTTTTCTTCTTAATGAGCCTGGCTAATGGTTTATCAATTTTGGTTATCTTCTCAAAGAACTAGCTTTTAGTTTTATTGATCTTTGCTATTGTTTCTTTCATTTCTTTTTCATTTATTTCTGATCTGATCTTTATGATTTCTTTCCTTCTGCTAACTTTGGGTTTTTTTTGTTTTTCCTTTTCTAATTGCTTTAGGTATAAGGTTAGTTTGTTTATTTGAGATGTTTCTTGTTTCCTGAGGTAGGATTGTATTGCTATAAACTTCTTTCTTAGTACTGTTTTTGTTGCATCCCATAGGTTAGGGGTCATCGTGTTTTCATTGTCATTTGTTTCTAGGCATTTTTTGATTTCCTCTTTATTTCTTCAGTGTTCTCTTGGTTATTAAGTAGTGTATTGTTTATCCTCCATGTGTTTGTATTTTTTACAGATTTCTTTCTGTAATTGATATCTAGTCTCATAGCATTGTGGGCAGAAAAGATACTTGATGTGTTTTCAATTTTATTAAATTTACCAAGGCTTGACTTGTTACACTACATATGATCTATCCTAGAGAATGTTCCATGAGCGCTTGAGAAGAAAGTGTATTCTGTTGTTTTTGGATGGAATGTCCTATAAATATCAATTAAGTCCATCTTGTTTAATGTACCATTTATAGATTGTGTTTCCTTGTTTATTTTCATTTTGGATGATCTGCCCATTGGTGAAAGTTGGGTGTTAAAGTCTCCTAGTATGATTGTGTTACTGTCGATTTCCCCTTTTATGGCTGTTAGTGTTTGCCTAATGTATGGAGGTGCTCCTATGTTGTGTGCATAAATATTTACAATTTTTATATCTTCTTCTTGGATGGATCCTTTGCTCATTATGTAGTGTCCTTCTTTGTCTCTTGTAATAGTGTTTATTTTAAAGTTTATTTTGTTTGATGTGAGAATTGCTACTCCAGCTTTCTTTTGATTTCCGTTTGCATGGAGTATCTTTTTCCTTCCCCTCATTTTCAGTCTGTATGTGTCCCTAGGTCTGAAGTGGGTCTCTTGTAGACAGCATATATATGGGTCTTATTTTTGTGTCTATTCTGCCAGTCTGTGTCTTTTAGTTAGAGCATTTAATCCATTTACATTTAAGGTTAGTATTGATATGTTTGTTCCTATTTCCATTTTCTTAATTGTTTTGGGTTTGTTATTGAAGGTCTTTTCCTTCTCTTGTGTTTCCTGCCTTGAGATGTTCCTTTGCCATTTGTTTTAAAGCCAGTTTGTTGGTGTTGAATTCTCTTAGCTGTTGCTTGTCTGTAAGGTTTTTAATTTTTCTGTCAAATCTGAATGAGATCCTTGCTGGGTAGAGTAATCTTGGTTGTAGGTTTTTCCCTTTCATCCCTTTAAATATGTCCTGCCACTGCCTTCTGGCTTGCAGAGTTTCTGCTGAAAGATCAGCTGTTAACCTTATGGGGATTCCCTTGTATGTTATTTTTTATTTTTCCCTTGCTGCTTTTAATATTTTTCTTTGTATTTAATTTTTTATCATTTGATTAATATGGTCTTGGCATGTTTCTCCTTGGATTTATCCTGTATGGGACTCTCTGTGCTTCCTGGACTGGATCGACTCTTTCCTTTCCTATACTAGGGAAGTTTTCAACTATAATCTCTTCACATATTTTCTCAGTCTCTTTCTTTTTCTCTTCTTCTTCTGGGACCCCTATAATTCAAATGTTGGTGCCTTTAATGTTGTCCCAGATTTCTCTAAGACTGTCCTCAATTCTTTTCATTCTTTTTTATTTATTCTGCTTTCTGGTAGTTGTTTACACTGTTTTATCTTCCAGGTCACTTATCCATTCTTCTGCCTCAGTTATTCTGCTATTGATTCCTTCTTTAGAATTTTTAATTCCATTTCTTGTGATGTGCATCATTGTTTTTTTGCTCTTTGGTTCTTCTAGTTCCTTGTTAAATTTTCTTGTATTTTCTCCAATCTATTTCCAAGATTTTGGATCATCTTTACTATCATTACTCTTAATTCTTTTTCAGGTAGACTGCCTATTTCCTGTTTTTTTTTTTTTTTTTTTTTTTTTTTTTTTTTTTTTGGTCTCATTGGTTTTTGCCTTGCTCCCTCATCTGCTGTGTATTTCTCTGTCCTCTCATTTTCCTTAGTTACTCTGTTTGGGGTTTCCTTTTCACAGGCTGCAGGTTTGTATTTCCCATTGTTTTCAGTGTCTGCCCCCAGTGGCTAAGGTTTGTTCAGTGGGTTGTGTAGGCTTCCTGGTGGAGGGAACTAATGCCTGTGTTCTGGTGGATGAGGCTGGATCATTTGTTTTCTGGTGGGCAAGACCTCGCCCGGTAGTGTGTTTTGGGGTGTCTGTGACCTTATTATGATTTTAGGGAGCCTCTGTGCTAATGGGTGTGGTTGTGTTCATTTCTTGCTAGTTGTTTGGCATAGGGTGTCCAGCACTGTATCTTGTTCCTGGTTGATTTGAGCTGGGTCCTAGCATTGAGATGGAGATCTCTTGGTGAGCTTTTGCCGTTTGATATTACATGGAGCTTGGAAGTGTCTGGTGGACAAATGTCCTGAACTCAGCTCTCCCACCTGAGAAGCACAGGTTGGCCAGAGCACCAAGACCCTGTCAGCCACATGCCCAGAAGAAAAAGGAGAAAAAAAGAAAGAAGGAAAGAAAAAAATAATGTTACTAAAATAGAAAATAAAATATATTTAAAATTAAAAAAATTAAGAAGTAATAAAGAAAAAAGAAAGAAAAATAGAAGAGAGCAACCAATCCAAAAACCAAATCCACCAATGGTAGCAAGTGCTAAAAACTCTACTAAAAAAAAAAAAAAAAAGAAGACAGAACTCTAGGACATATGGTAAAAACAACGCTATAGAGACAAAATCACAGAAAGAAGCATATATATACACACTCACAAAAGGAGAAAAAGGAAAAAAACTCTATATATAAAAAAAAAAGGAAGAGAGCAACCAAATCAAATCTACCAGTGATAATAAACTCTAAATACTAAACTAAGATAAACATAAGACGAGAAAAAAATTAGATGCAGAAAGGAAACCCCAAGTCTACAGTCGCTCCCAAAGTCCACCGCCTCAGTGTTGGGATGATGTGTTATGTTTTCAGATATTCCAGAGATGCAGGGTACATCAAGTTGATTGTGGAGATTTAATCTGCTCCTAAGGCTTCTGGGAGAGATTTCCCTTTCTCTTCGTTGTTTGCACAGGTCCTGGAGTTCAGCTTTGGATTTGGCCCTGCCTCTGTGTGTAGGTCACCTGAGGGTGTCTGTTCCCTGCCCAGACAGGACGGAGTTAAAGTAGCAGCTGATTAGGGGGCTCTGGCTCACTCAGGCCGGGGGAAGGGAGCAGTACGGGGTGTGGGGTGAGCCTGAGGTGGCAGAGGCCAGCGTGACGTTGCACCAGCCTGAGGCATGCCGTGCATTCTCCCGGGGAAGTTGTCCCTGGATCACGGGACCTTGGCAGTGGCGTGCTGCACAGACTCCAGGGTGGGGAGGTGAGGATAGTGACCTGTGCTCGCACACAGGGTTCTTGGTGGCTGCATCCACAGCCTTAGCAACCCATGACCGTCTCTTGTGTCCATACTGATAGCTGCGGCTCGTGCCCATCTCTGGACCTCATTTAGGAGGTGCTCTGAATACCCTCTCCTTGCGCACCCCGAAACATTGGTCTCTTGCCTCTTAAGCAGTTACAGACTTTTTCCTGGGCTCCTTCCCAGCTAGCTGTGGCGCGCTAGACCCCTTCAGGCTGTGTTCCCTCAGCCAACCCCAGTCCTCTCCCTGGGATCTGACCTCCGAAGCCGGAGCCTCAGCTCCCAGACCCCACCCGCCCCGGCGGGTGAGCAGACAAACCTCTTGGGCTGGTGAGTGCTGGTCGGCACCGATCCTCTGTGCGGGAATCTCCCCGCTTTGCCCTCCGCACCCCTGTTGCTGTGCTCTCCTCTGCAGCTCCGAAGCTTCCCCCCTCCGGCACCCATAATCTCCGCCCATGAAGGGAGTGTGTGGAAACCTTTCCTCCTTCACAGCTCCCTCCCACTGGTGCAGGTCCCGTCCCTCTTCTTTTGTCTCTGTTTTTTCTTTTGCCCTACCCAGGTACGTGGGGAGTTTCTTGCCTTTTGGGAGGTCTGAGGTCTTCTGCCAGCATTCAGTAGGTGTTCTGTAGGAGCTGTTCCATGTGTAGATGTATTTCTGTTGTATTTGTGGGGAAGAAGGTGATCTCAGCGTCTTACTCTTCCACCATCTTGAAGGTCTCTCTCCAAAAATACTATTCTTTTTCATTTAGACACATATTCCTTTTTCCTGAGCTCTTCTTTCCTTTATATAATCAGTTCCCATCCTGTATCATTTTCTTTCAGCTTGAAAACGTATTCCTTTACCATTTCTTATGATATATATATGTTGGCAACACTTTTTTCAGCTTTCATTCATCTAAAAATAAATTTGTTTTGTCTTCGCTTTGTGGAATATGTTCAATAGACCCATAATTCTGGGTGGAAAATCTCCCCTCTGTTCCCTCTCCCCTTCCCCAAATTCCAGTTCTTTAAATATGGACATTTCTTTGTGTTCTGACTTCCATTGTTTCTAATGAAAAAAGAATTGTCACTATTTTTTCCTTTTGTATGTAATGTACCATTTACCTCTGGGGGCTTCTAAGATTTTTCTTTTTATCTTTGATTTTCAGCAGTAAGTATGACTGTGATGTGAATAGGTTTGGTTTCATTTTTATTTATTCTACTGGAAGTTAGGTAAACTTTTGGGATCTGTACATTGATATTTTTCACCAAATTTGGGAAAAATTTGGTCACAACTCCTTTACATATTTTCTCTGCTCCATTTTCTCTCTCCCCTTATTATGGGACTCTATGTACACATATATTAAATTTCTTAATGTCTTCCCACAGGGCAATGAAAATCTATTTTTTTTTCTACCCTATTTCTCTGCTTTTCAGAGAGGTTAATTTCCATGGATGTCTTAAAGTTTATTGACTTTTCCTAATGCTATTTCCAATCTTTTATTAATGTCAAATAGCGACTCTTTTAAAATTTCAGAGGTTATAATTTTCAGAGTTAGTATTTCTATTCACCCTAAAAAGATAATTTCCATTTCTTGGTGGAGATTTTCCATCACATCACTTATTAAGACCTATTTTTGTTTAAATCCTTCAACCTGTTTAACAGTTGCTTTAAAGTCATTGTCTGCCAGTTTTATTGTTGGGTCATTACCCTTTGATTTATATTTTTCTTGATGATGGATACTATTTTTCCTGCAGCTTTGAATGCATAGAAATTTTTTATTTTATTGCAACCTGGACATTGTGGAGTATATATTGTAGAGTTTGGGCTATATTGTCTTCCTTTAAAGAACATTGAGTTTTTTTCTGACAGGCAATTGATTACTGGAAGGTTTCCTTCATCTTACTGAAGCTCTGTTTAGTGTTTCTAAGGACATGTCTAGAGTAGCTGTAAACTAAGACATGGTTCTTAAGAAACTCCTGAGTCCTGGCCATTCTGGGGTTTCAGCTGGTGTGCTTAGGATATTAACAATGCTTTTCACTCTCAGTGGGCCAGTATTTCATATTATTCTTTAAAACATCTCCATGCCACCATCAACCTTGTAGTAGTAGCAGTTACTCTGATAGATGTTAAAGAATCTCACACTGAATATGCATAGGCTAGGACTTGCCCAGGGATCTGAAGAAAACCCCCTCCTTCAGACACTCACCTATGGTATTCTGTTGCCTCTTACTCTCTGCTGTCCTGTGCTACACTTCTAGGTGCTTCTGGAGCCATGGACTTGGACCTTTTCCTCCTCAGCTCAGTGAGACCACTGAGTTGTGCCTGGGTTCTAATTCTCTGTGCAGTGCTTGGGAAATTATATATACATATATCCAGGCAGAGAACAATATAAATCACGGGGCTTACCTGTTTTGTTTCCCCTATCTCAAGAATTGTAGGGGTTTCCCTGGTGGCACAGTGGTTGAGAGTCCGCCTGCCGATGCAGGGGACACGGGTTCGTGCCCCGGTCCGGGAAGATCCCACATGCTGCGGAGCGGCTGGGCCCGTGAGCCACGGCTGCTGAGCCTGCGCGTCCGGAGCCTGTGCTCTGCAACGGGAGAGGCCACAAGAGTGAGAGGCCCGCGTACCACAAACAAACAAAAAATTGTAGTACTGGGACTGCCCTGGTGGTCTAGTGGTGATGAGTCTGCCTTCCAATGCAGGGGACGTGGGTTCGATCCCTGGTTGGGGAAATAAGATCCCACATGCCACAGGGCAACTAAGCCGATGCGTCAAAACTACTGAGCTAACACCTCAACGTGCTTGCCACAAACTACAGAGCCCATGTGCTCTGGAACCCGGGTGCCACAACTACAGAGCCTACATGCCCTGGAGCCTGCATGCCACAACTAGAGAGAAGCCTGTGCGCCGCAACTAGGGAGACCACCTGCTGCGACTAAGACCTGATGAAGAAAAAAAAAAAAAGAAAGAATTGTATTACTCTGTTGCCCACTATCCAATGACCAAAAGTAGTAGCCTTATATATTTTGTCCTGTTTTTGTTTGTTTAGGGCAGTGAGATAAGTCTAAGTCTGGTACCTGTTAATCCAACATAGCAGGAATGAGGAATCTTTCAACTGAGTATTATTTTTAAAATTTATTTTATTGAAGTATAGCTGATTTACAATGTTGTGTTAATTTCTGCTGTACAGGCAAGTCATTCATATATATATATATATATATATATATATATTCTTTTACATTATGGTTTGTCAAAGGATATTGAATATAGTTCCCTGTACTGTATAGTAGGACCTGTCTTTTTATCCATTCTATATATAATAGTTTGCATCTGCTAATCCCAAACTCCCACTCCATCCTTCTCTCATCCCCCCATCCCCTTTGTAATCACAAGTCTCTTCTCTATGTCTTTGAGTCTATTTCTGTTTTGTAAATAAATTCATTTGTGTCATATTTTAGATCCCACACATAAGTGATATCATATGGTATTTGTCTTTCACTTTCTGACTTACTTCACTTAGTATGATAATCTCTAGGTCCATCTATGTTGCTGAAAATGACATTATTTCATTCTTTTTTATGTCTGAGTAGTATTCCATTGTGTGTGTGTGCGTGTGTGTGTGTGTGTGTGTATCATATTTTCTTTATCTATTCATCTGTTGATGGGCACTTAGTTTGCTTCCATGTCTTGGCTATTGTGAATAGTGCTCCAATGAACATTGAGGTGCATGTGTCTTTTTGAATTATGGTTTTCTCTGGATATGCACCCAGGAGTGGGATTGCTGGATCATATGGTAACTCTATTTTTAGTTTCTTAAGGAACCTCCATACTGTTCTCCATAGTGGCTGTATCAATTTACATTCCCATCAATAGTGTAGGAGGGTTCCCTTTTCTCCTCATCCTCTCCAGAATTTATTATTTGTAGATTTTTTAATGATGGCCATTCTGACCGGTGTGAGGTGGCACCTCATTGTAGGTTTTATTTGCATTTCTCAACTGAGTACTATTTTTTTCTATAAATTTATTTATTTTTTTATTTTTGGCTGTGTTGGGTCTTCATTGCTGCATGCGGGCTTTCTCTAGTTGGGGTGAGCGAGGGCAACTCTTTGTTGCAGTGCACGGGCTTCTCATTGCAGTGGCTTCTCTTGTTGTGGAGCACGAGCTCTAGGCATGTGGGCTTCAGTAGTTGTGGCATGTGGGCTCAGTAGTTGTGGCTTGCAGGCTCTAGAGAGCAGGCTCAGTAGTTGTGGTGCACAGGTTTCATTGCTCCGTGGCATGTGGGATCTTCCTGGACCAGGGCTTGAACCCGTGTCCCCTGCATTGGCAGACGGATCCTTAACCACTGTGCCATGAGGGAAGCACCTGAGTACTATTTTTTTTTAATTAATTTATTTTTTTTGCGGTACACGGGCCTCTCACTGTTGTGGCCTCTCCCGTTGTGGAGCACAGGCTCCGGATGTGCAGGCCCAGTGGCCATGGCTCATGGGCCCAGCTGCTCCGCGGCATGTGGGATTTTCCCGGACTGGGGCATGAACCCGCGTCCCCTGCATCGGCAGGCGGACTCTCAACCAATGCGCCACCAGGGAAGACCCTGAGTACTATTTTTGACGATAGGAATACACATAATCATTGCTAAAATTCACTGTGTATGCCACTTTGTTTTATGGGAGCCTTGAGTTGCAAGGTAGAGAATTCATTATTAGTTCAGAGATGTGGGTCTACAGCACATAGTCAGAGGTGAAACACATTTGTGACTGACTGACTGACAATTTTTTTCATAGTTGATGAGAATTTTGTTTCCAAATTCAGATTCTTTCTCTGTTATTCCCAGATTACACAATCATCTTCACAAAATGACAGAGATTTTCACATACACAATTCAGGATCAAGCAGGAAATGGCCAGTCTGTGTTGTCACCTGTAACAGGAACATTGATTTTATTTTGTTCATGGTGAAAGGTTAAGGAAAAAAATAAAAGAGAAATGTTGTATTAAACTTTATAAACTGCCAATCGGTATGAATCAAATAATCCTTCCCTTATCCCCACTTGCTCTTTCCCTTTAATTCTTTTCTTCATTATATATATTTATTTCTTCTTTTGATTTGTCTTTAATGTTAAGCATTGGATACACATACAGACTTTGCTTTATTTCTCCTTCCTTTTTATACTCTATTCTATCTTTAACCACTAGATCAAGGATATAACTAAAGACATTTTAAAACATCTAAATCAGTTTCTAAGTCAACTGTAAAATGGTCTTCCTTTTGACAAGTTATTTGAAGGATCCATCTATTTAAGCCTCTAAGTCAGATCTGGAGGAGCAATGCCCGAAAAAAGAAAAATGTCTGTTTATTTTAAAATGTTAAATCAAGCAATTCTTAACTATGAAGTTGGTTTTCAATATGACTTTCATAACACAGTACATCTATTTGCGTTGTTGCTGTTGTTTATGGTCTGTTCCCCTTTTGAAAAGTTATAGAGAATTTTGCTCTTTTTGAATTTAATGTTTGTGGTTTCATGTTGTAATACTTTAGATAGTTCCCCATAAGTCTCTTGGCAAAGGGGCATCAAAACACAGAAGTTTGAGTTACTAATTTTAATATTTTCATTTTAATATAATTCTTTTGCCTCTGGTTTCTTAGCATACTACCCATTTTGGTATTTTCCCCCATTCCTGGAAGAAAAATGACCCTAGGTTCTGTCAACTGACACACCAGCAAACCTTTGTGTCCTGAAATGTTCCTGGAAAAATCTATTCATGGTACATTGACTCAGCACTGCCCCACTGACCATTCAGCTGCACAACTAAATTCTTCTCTCAGATACACAGTTACACAGCTCCTGTTCACAGTTATATCAAGTTTTAAATGGTGCTGAAATTTCTGATACTGTAAGAAACAGTGGAAAGTGCACCTAACGTGGAATCAGATAAACCTGGATTTGATTCTTGGCTCCATTGCTTGCAAGCTCTGTAGCCCCTCTAAACCACAGATTCCTCACTAGTAACATTCAAATCATAAATATCATTCATATGTCCCACGTAGATAATGTACCTTGCAGCATTTATGGGCCAACATAGGAGCTCTTAGCAAGTGTATCGTATTTGTAATTCTTTATAAATACTAGTCACTTAACTTCAGAAAGCCTGGAGGTAATAGATTCTCATTTCACCAGAGTTGATTTATCAAACAATTAAATGCTTTTTTTTGTTTAATTAATTCATCTTGTCTTGAGGGAGTCCACACCACCCTTTAGGTAGTTGGAGCCAGCGGGCTATCCCATATTGACCAAGTGACTGGGAGCAAAGGTTTTCTGACTAACTTGGCAATGGACATTTCTCAAAGGAAAACAAAAATGGTTTGTTTCGCAAAAGTCTAAATTCTTTACTCTCTGCAGTAGATCTCATTCAAAGCTCACATCTTACTAGGTTTTTGTTAAGCTGTTTTTAAAGATAAACCACAGGCCCTGTAGCCAGAGAGAAACTGAATAAAAATCCCAACGTTTCTACTTCCTAGCTGCATGCCATCACTCAAATTGCCTATTTTTTATGAATCTCATCTTTATTACTCATTAAATGGGAATAACATGACCTACTTTTTAGGGTGTTTGTCATGATTAAATGAGGTAGCCTATGTAAAAATGTTCACCCTTGACTGCCGTCAAATATTAACTGCCTTTCCACTTCTCCCTTCTGCCTCTGATCTATGCTACTGAATAATGACTTGAAAGATCTCCTGGATTTTAGAAGCCAACATGTTCAATCTCATGACCAAAAAAAGTATATCTTGTACTTTGGTCATTTGTGTTGGTCTAACAATCCATGCAATTTCTGAATCTGAATTTTACCTTAAAGTTTCAGCATGAAAACCTATATGTGGCTGAAATTGTATAAGTAGGATAATTTAAACCATTTGGCCTTTCTCGTAATATTATTAAATGGAATACTTTCATTGATTGCAAACTGTGAAGCCTAACATGATTTTGGTCACACACTTGGGATAATTCATGTCATATCTAGCATGTTACTCATGTATCAAGATGCCCCTGTGTGATATGTATGACATCAGAGGCCCAAAGTTTTTGAATCAGTGATGAGGAAAAAACGAAAAAAGCTGGATTGATATTAGGGCACCTCCCTGTCTGGCTCCAATTAGGCTTTGTTATTTAGAGCATTATATCAAATATCTTGGTAAATGTACAGATTTGAGATTATTGTGTAACTGTCTTTGGGGTTCCAAGGGACTAAACTGTGTAAATCATTCTAGAAGGAAGTGAATTTTAGTGTGGGAAATAAGTACATAAAAGACGGGTTTTGTGATGAAATGAGAGAAAAGCTTTTTTTCATTTCCCTGGGTCTGAGAGACAGTTTGGTGTAGGTACAGAGCCATAGAGATGACCTGAGCCTTTCTGGCAATGGGGATGGGAAACTGCGCTTGGTTCCAGGGAAGAAGCCAAGATGGCTCAGGGAGATGGCCCTTAAAGAACATTGGGAGTTGTCTGGGCTCCTACAGTTTATTGTAAATCATTCTGTGTCTTGCTTGTTGCCCTTCCATCATCCCCTGGACCATCTATTAACCTTCATCAAGAGTAATGGAATCTTTCTTATTTTGTGAGAGACTGAAAAGAAGGGCATGTTCTCTACTTGGAACAATATAAGAAAGTAATAGCTATATTGGCTCTCCTGAGTCTAGAGTGGTGATTGCAGCTATGGTAACCAGCAAGGATAGCTGTGTACGTTGAAGCAGTGAGCTCTCAGAGGTTGCTGGCAGCAAAAGCAATCAACGGTGGTCCATCAGGAGGGGAAGAACTGGGTTGAAAGCACACAGAGACATTTTTCTGGAGATGGTACCCTGGAAATCACTGACAAAACTGTGAATATACAAGGGTCTAATTACCAGCAAAGAAGGCAGTGAAAGCTCTTATTTTTGGAACTTGAATTATACATTGACTAAATAGAATTTATTCATAGGCTGTTTTGAATTAACATTTTAACATTTATAGTAAGAATTCAGAAAAAATTAAATTATTCAGATTCAGTTATGAAAATATAGTTAATATATTGTATGTTAATCTTGGGAGTGGAGTATTTTAAGCAAGATCATAAAGATTTGTAATCCTTGCCACTAAGAAAAATAAATATTTTCCAGATTGGGAAATTGAAAAAAAACGGGTTGCAGTGGGAAGAAGAGACTGAAGGAATGGAATGACAAGACTTTTATCTCTACACGAGGAGCATGTGGCCATGTTGGGGGAGGAGATTTCAGAGCAGCTCTTTGGTGAAGGTCATAGAATACAGTTTATAAAGATATTTGATATAAAGAGAAGGTACAGGCTTGAAGCATTTGAGCTGCATAATTACTATCACTTTAAAAAAGCAAAAATTGTTCATTATCTTTTTTTTTTTTTTTTTTTTTTTTTTTGCGGTAAGCGGGCCTCTCACTGCTGTGGCCTCTCCCGTTGCGGAGCACAGGTTCCAGACGCTCAGGATCAGCGGCCATGGCTCACGGGCCCAGCCGCTCCGCGGCATGTGGAATCCTCGCGCACCGGGACACGAAACCGTGTCCCCTGCGTTGGCAAGCGGACTCTCAACCACTGCGCCACCAGGGAAGCCCCTGTTCATTATCTTTTAATCAGCTTGTCTTCTTGTCTCTGTGATGGTACTTCTCCGCAAGGATGTACTGCTTTATATGGATTATTTTCCTTTCTTTCCAACAGAGCTTGAAATAAACATTTGTGTTAGCATTCTTGTATGCACTAAAGCATTGGGAAGTTAGCCACCTTTTACTTCTAGGATTTAACATTAAACCAACAGACAATTACAAAGACTACCTAAAGTTCCACATTGTTCCTTAAGAAAATATCTCACTAAGTTAAACCTCTGATTTTATTGGCTCTCTTCTAGGTACAGAACCTCAAAAGGCTGAAGAATATTAAGGATACCATAACATTTTAGCTTTGGAAGTTATCTTAAATGTCATCTTGTCTGATCCTCTTAACAATTCAGGGATCTTTTCTGCATGATCTCTAATGTTTCTTCTGTTTAAATGTCCTACTTCTTATTCTTTATAAGTAATACCATTCGGAGCAACTCAAGAAGTTTTGAACTTTCTGAGGTTTAAGCTATTAATCTTCAAATTACACATAGAGAAGGCCCTGATGAACTTTACCACCCTCTTGCCCCCTTTAGAGACTCAGCAGTCTCCTCTGATCAACAATGAACTTCCCTCCTTTTTCAAGGAAGGTTAAGCCCAGTGACCTTTAAGATCTCTGCCTGCTCAAAATCTCTCTCGTTCGGAAGCCTATAGTCGAGAGGCATGCGGAAACTTTGATGTCACCAGATCTCTCTCTAGCTATGTGAGCAGATCACAGATGTTGGGAGATCCTCACTCGTTATTGAGAGATCCAGAGCTCTTTCTTTACTATGGGATTCTCTGTTTGGGATGCTTCCTCAATTGTCTCTCTGTGGTTCGTCAGAATTAACGTGAATGGAGAGAAACCGTCAACCACAGTGTAGCTAAACACACACTTTAAGTGCTCAGGGATGCAGCTGAACGTGAACTGTAAGCTCTGATTCATAGTAGTGGTCCTGGCGCAGGCAACAGAACACCCCAGGACCTTCTGTAAAATGAGGAAAGCTACAACAGGATTTAATCAGGCAGGATGTTGAAGTATTGTATTCATGGTTGGGTCCTCTTCTCCCATCTGTGTAGTATCTCCACATCTCTGCTGCTTCCTTGGACCTCGTGGGTTCTTAGTCTACTTAGCAGGATGTGATGTTAACCCTTGGATAGTTTGGTAGAGATGACTTTCAGAGTTTTGTGTCAACAGTATGGTCCGCAACTATTCACTGAATACCTATTGCCTTCTGGCATAATGCCAGAGGCTTCCCCAGCTTTGTCTTACAGTTTTTTTCAACACTAACCTGTAAGGTAGGCATTATTACCTTCAGTTTACAGATAAAGAAACTGAGACACTGAGAAGGTTAAGCAATGGGCTCAAATCACATGGCTAATGAGTGGCACAGTTGTATTTGAACACAAGTTCCTGTATTAGTTTCTAGAGCTGCTATAACCAATTACATAAACTTAGTGGCTTAAAAGAACAAAATTTACTACCTTATAGGACTATAGGTCAGAAATCCAACATGGTCCCCACTGGGCTAAAATCAAGGTACCCGTAGAGCTTCTTTTCTCTCTGGATGCTCTTTGGGTGAATTGGTTTCCTTGCCTTTTCCAGCTTCTAGAACCCACATGCATTCCTTGACTTGTGGCCCTCTTTTTCCATCTTCAGAGCTAGCAACATGGAATCTCACTGACTCTGCTTCCATTATCACATCTCTTTCTCTCCACAGCTGGGAAAGGTTCTTAGATTTTAGGGACCTATCTAAAAGGATTGGGCCTAGGAGAATCTCTGCATCTCAAGCGTCTTAACCACATCTGCAAGTCACTTTGCCATGTAACATATTATATTAACAAGTTCCTGAGATTAGGGCATGAACATCTGGGGGACATTATTCTTCCTAGCACCCCTCCTTTTGATTCTATTTTCATAAACCTATTGTTCCAGACTAGCCTTTGTTCATAAATTTTGTGACATTTCCAGCATCTAACTTATTCCTGACAAATGGTGAACACTCAATAAATATTTTTGAGCTAATGAATAAATATACTAACATACCAGAATTTGGTGGGGTTGTTTCCCTGCACACAAATGGACTAATAATGATTGATTCAAGGGGTAATTGTTTGTAACATCATTCTAGACTCTTAAATTGGAGGATAAAGGTTAATCAGTTTTCCCAGAGGAGCAGAGATGCTTACTCGGTGCGCAGTTGAAGCAATACAATGTGCTTTTGCTGCACAACCCTGGGTAATTAGTTGACAGCATTGCTAATGCATGTATTATTGGGAATATTATGAATGCAACTGATCTCTGCTTTAAGGGTGATCCCTTTGGTCTGGAATCCTTCTGGGAAAAGACTATTGAGAAATTTCAAGTAAGCTAAAAAAATTCAAAAGAAAGAATTGATGAAGTTTTCCTTATAAGTTTTTTTTTTTTTTTTTTTTTTAAACCTGGTTCGACTGGAGACTGGGTATATGCAATTAGTCAGGATGCCAGAAAATAAGCCCCTTACGATGCACATTAATTGGAGTCAGTGGGAATACTGCAGGAATGCTTCTCTGAATTAAACACATCTAGCATGAGAGGAGGAAAATTGAAGTCTGACAATTTGGTGCAAAATAATTGTTTCTGGTGCTAAGCTTCACTGGACAGGGGGGCAGAGCGGGAACCCTGGAGGGGATGACTGAACAAAGGTGGGCTAGCTGACACATGGCGAAGACCAGTCTGAATGCTGAGACTTGAGGATGGGCTTGGAGCCAGTAAGCTCCCAGGGTAGTGGTACAAGAAACTGCGATCGGTACTAAACCAATTTTTAGACAAAGTGTGAAATTAGATCATGGATCATCAGGGTACATAACAAAATAATACCTTGACTAGGTTTTGGCATCTTTATGCGGTTAAAGAATCCTGTTTAAACAGGGAGTGAAAGATGGCACAGTGCCTTTGGCAGGCTTTCAAAATGCCCAGTATCTCTCTTTGGCTTGCCTCTAGTCTCCCTAGAGACAGGTACCTATAGATGTTACACGAACCCAAACAGGCAGCTGAGCAAGGAAAGCAAACTATAAAGGGGAGTCGGTGTGCCTTTAACGAAAAACTGAGGGTGTAAATGTGGGCTTCCCCAAACAGAGATAAATACATGCATTTCTCAGCGGTACTGAAAAATAACTGTGAACAGAACAGCAATGTCACTTCAAATTACTTACTGCTTGAGTTAGGAGAGGCAAATGTTTTATTAATAAACAGGTGGTTAGAGCATTATTTGTTCCCAGCTATCAGAGTCTAGGAGGGCAGGGGAGGCCAAGCTGAAAGTTCCGACAAGAGAAATGATTTACTGATTTCTTGTGAGTGACAGACTGGTGATGAAAAGGGACTCGACTGTGCAGCGTCAGGGGGCAGCTGAAGGGAGGTGGTCAGAGCTCTGGGAGCCCCACTTCGCTGGGATGGAGACCTTGCTCACAAGAGCGAGATCCTGTCCTGCCTGGATTGATTAATGTGGACGTAATCAATCCCTCCTTGGGGAGGAAGGGAGAGAGAGAGACAGAGAGAGACAGACAAAGAGAGACGGAGAGGGAAAGAGATGGAGAGGGGAGGCGGGAGGAGGGAGGGACTGGGAAGGATATATGCTTCGTTTGGTGCAGCGTGTAATTTAGGAACTGCTCACTCATCCATCACAAGCTGGCTAATAGCTAATCAATGATTGCAAAGCCCTCGGAAGGTAGTATATTTTATACAAATGCTAAATAACAAAAATGCTGGAATTTGGTCAAATCTAGCCTGCCAGGGAAAAGCTGGGAAGGTGATTGGCTTGGGGAAGGGCGAGGGTGACTCTAGGACCCTCACTGTATAAACCACAACCAGAGATCACCATGCGGGTGGCGGGAGGTGGTGTTGAAGAGCTCAGGGGCAGCTTAACTGTGGTGTAATTAGGGGTACTGCACTCTAGGAGGCAACTCCGCACCCTCCTGGATTCCTGGCCACTGTTTTCAAACTGGCCTGTTCCAGGGACAAGCTCACAGCACTCGTTGGTTTGTATGAATGAAACTTCCGGATTAGAGGCTGCACTGGCTGTGATTTATCAGTGTAGAGCTGTCACAACAAAGTCATTGTAAAGACATCCCTCATTTACTACCAACACAAACCCTCCTTCCTTTTGCAAAGGCTTTGGCTTTCCACAGACACCTGCCCCTTCCCCTAGGAACGAGACCTCACAGTCTGGTAATTCTTCACCCTGTGACAGCTCTTTGAAGAGAAAAACTTAACACACTTTTGATTCCCGAAACTCCGTTTGCCATTTTAGGATCTTTGGTAGTTCTCTACCTATATCGTTGTTACCGTAACCATTTTGTTTATTTTTTAGGAAGAGAGATATAATTCCTCCTCTTTAAGAAATTTAATTACCAGGATATTAATCTGTCAATTTCAGGCTGCTCAATGAAGTCCTACTGCAAAAACAGCTGTAGCCAACAATATTGCAACAGTGTATTCTTGTCTCTGGAATGTGCTTGCATAAATATTAATTAGGAAGAGAAACAAGACAGCAATGAAACTGTTTCTATTAATTATTTTGACTCCTTTTCAAATTTGTCACAGTTTATCTGACTTTCTTTTTCGGAAGCTCTCGGAATAATCTGTTTTGGCCTATTTATGCACGGAAGGTGTCTGAAAGTCAGGGACTAAATTTACTGGTAAGTCCTCCTTAGAAGAATTTTTTTTTTCTTTTTTGCTAATCTGGGCCCATGGTGAAGGCAGAGAGGAGTTATTTTCACTTCCCCTGTTTTGGCCAGATGGTTCTTGTGGACAAGCTGTTGGGAGATTCCCAGGACTTCTTGGCTTTTATTGGGCCTTCTTCCCAGTAACTGTTGACTCAAAACTTCCCAGAGTCTTGTGGTGCTCAAGAGCTCAGATAGTTCGCACTGAAAAGACAAAAAATAAATACAGTGCCAATGCAGAAGACTGTTAGTCATTCAGATGAATTTACCTGGGAATATCCATTCTCTGTAGCACAGTAAACACCCAGAAGCAGAACACCGCATTCTCTGAGCAGCTAAATGAGTGTCCAGAGAGCATTTCCCAGTTAATTTAACATTTTATTTGGCAAAGTTCTAGCCAGTTTGATTATTTTTCTATTTTTTTCAAATCTGTCTATTTATTTATTTGAGCCCAGAGAAGATTAGAAGTAAGATGTGAAGAAGGTAAGTACAGTGCAACTGCTAGAGATGTGTAAAGATGGGAGCCGGAAGTGATCCCTGATGCCAGATTAAGAGAGACTAGAATAAGTAGATGCAGCAGCAGGTCTGAAAGCAGTGGCTAAACCACTGAGAATGATGAAGACAGAAACCCGCACGTCCCCCCCACCGTCAGAGACCTCACCAGAAAATATTCCACATTCTGAACCACAGCCTTGTATCATCAAGAACAGAATCAATTTAATTCACAAAAGAAGAATCGCAAATGGCTGATAAACAAAGGAAGAGATGTTTGCCACGCAAAGCTTTAAAAACCAAATGACAGCCAGTGTTGCCAAAGGGGCAAAGAAGCAGGCGCTCTCAGCTGTCTTGGGCAGAGTTGTGAACTGGTACAAACTTTCTAATGGACACTTTGACAGTGGATGGAGAAAGCTTTAAAATGTGTACACCCTTTGGCCCAGTGTTTCTAAGTATAAGACTTTGTTCCCTAAACCATTGTGTGCTCATAATGTGTCAGGAGTTTCGCTAAGCTATGTCATGGCATTGCTGCCTCGGCAACCCTTTTGTTTGGCCAAGTGGCCAGTGGGGGCCTTAAAATGACACTTGCCCCTTTTTGCAAGCGTGTACCCTAAATCACAGCCCAGAGAGCTACAAGCAAATGTAAGTCCCTGTGATTTACAGTCTTCCCCACCTCCCAGGGCCTTGCCCTGGAGCACCCCTTAGGTAAGACCTCCTGTGGAGCTAACCCAAACCCCTTTCTTTTTGGTTTGAATTGGTGAATCCTGCCTTAGTTTGAGAACCCCGAGGCACTTCATCCATGGATCCCAGTAAAAGCAGGTGCCCCAGGTCCTGCCTCTCTCTTTGCCTTCACCCTGCCTCGATTTCCCTGTGTGACCCTTTAGGTGTGCCCTGTACTTCCTCCAGGATGTGTGAGTAATAATCTTCTTGGTTTCAAGTTCTCTTGTGGTCTTTTGTTGAACCTCAGTTCACCATCCAGCAGCCTGTGCTCCACTTAACAAATATGGATTTAACAAAATTGTAACATAAGAATTTAACTTCAAATATTGTTATCAGAGAATTTTTTGTTCCAAAAGAAAAATATTCTAATATTCTAAAAACCAGTTACGACCTAGCCAGGTAAAATAATACAAAGTAGTCACTAAATATGATATAGAAACTCTTTGTTGCTATGGAAAGATTTTCCTGATAAATTAAGTGGAAAAAACAAAAAAGTTACAGAAAATTTACTGATATATCTCTAGTTTTGCTTAAAAACACCTAGAAAATAGAAAAACATATATCAAAATACTACTAATAATCTTTGAGTACTAGATTTGACTGGGTTATACATTTTTAATGTTCTTTTTTATTCTTTGCCTTTTTTTCTTTTTTTTTTTTTTTTGCGGTACGCGGGCCTCTCACTGCTGTGGCCTCTCCCGTTGCAGAGCACAGGCTCCCGACGCGCAGGCTCAGCGGCCATGGCTCACGGGCCCAGCCGCTCCGCGGCATGTGGGATCCTCCCGGACCGGGGCACGAACCCGTGTCCCCTGCATCGGCAGGCGGACTCTCAACCACTCCGCTACCAGGGAAGCCCTATTCTTTGCCTTTTTGATGAAACATATAATACTTATGTGTTAACATGGAATAAAAGTTAAAAAAATAAAAATTGGTCAATAAATTCTACATATTTTATAAGGAAAGTATTAAAAAGACAGACTCCAGTTATATGCACATATTGTACTTCAAAAATAATAGGAAATGGTGCAGCACCTTTTAGAACTATCTCCTTTTTATGATTTGCTCATTTATTCCTTTATCTGTTTTCTAGCAATACTTTCTGAGCACCTACTATGGGCTAGGCACTGAGTATGCAACAGTGAACAAAAAAATACGTTCCCTTCTAGGGATCTGATATACAGTATAGTGATTATAGTTATTAATGATGTGTTATATACTTGAAAGTTGCTGAGAGAGTAGATCTTAAATGTTCTCATCACGAAAAAATGGTAATTATGTGACGTGATGGAGGTGTTAGCTAACGCTCTGATGCTAATCATTTTGCAAAATATAAGTGTATCCAATCAACACGTTGTACACCTTCAATTTACACAATATTGTGTGTCAAGTGTATCTCAGTAAATCTGGGGAAAAAAAAGTAAGTCCTGCCTTAGTGAAGCTTACAGTCGACATGGGGAGATGGACAATCCTGTAATTACACATAACAAAAATTGCCACCTTGACAAGTGTAAATAAGAGAGACACCAAGCCTATCAGAGAGAATTAGGATGGGTGCAGAGAGCCTTTGGAGGGAGGGGACCAGGGAGCATGATGGATTGAGGGAAGGTAAAATGCAGCAAGTAAGGGGCTGTTAATGCAGGGTGTGGTTCTGTAGGTAGGTGTGGGTGATGGAAGGTACAGGGCCTTGAAGTCCATTCTAAGTTTTATCTTAATCCCTTGCAGGGGAGCAAAATTTGCCACCCCAAAATGTCTCTTTGGCATGTGGATTATTTCAGGCTGAAAACAATTGAGGTCAAAAAGATTCAGGAAGAAACTTTGACCTTGCCCTAACTGCCTGAAAAAATATAGATAGAGGGCCTGTTCACTGACTAGAGCTATCACCAGACGTATCTGCAAGGTATAGTAGCTAGATGTGATGGAGAAAAATTCCAGGAAGGGCTTAGAGACCAGAGTCCACTCTGTGTCCCATTGTCTCTGCGTGGCCCAGCAAACATTTATTTACCAAACATTTGCTATTCTATCTCCCTGTGCATTACCTTCCTCCCCTTTGAAATACCAAACCACTACCCCCAACGTCCTTTTTTGTCTTTAGCTGAAGATGGTATTTAAGGTGAGGTTTTCTGCCATTCTGGAAATTGCTTAATTCTCCTGGGTCTCTCCCATGTACACATGTTATTAAAATTTTGTTTGATTTTCTCCTGTTAATCTGTCTCATGTCAAATTAATTCTGTGCCAGCTAGAGGAACCTAGAAGTGTAGAGGAAAATTTCTTTCTCCCCAGCACCCTCTTAAAGTAATGGGAAGCTTTCAATACTTTCAGGCTTAGATGTGAATATTTTGTTTGAAAAGGTAATTCTGACTCTTGTGGAAGACACATGAGAGAAAGGCCTGAATGGGTGCAGACATAAAAATTAGAATGTTATAAAAATAAGGGAAGCAGAAAAGTAGAAGAGGAGGTTGCCTTGAAACATATGGTGAGCACAGTAGAGATTGAGAAAGGGAATCCTATTTGAATGTTATTCAAGAAGTGAGTTTGGTATGGATGTTCCTTAAATAACTAAAAATAGAGCTACCATATCACCAAGCAATCCTACTCCTGGGCATATATCCAAAGGATAAAAAGATAAAAACTCAAATTCAAAAAGACACCTGCTCCCCAGTGTTCATAGCAGCACTATTTACAATAGCCGCAACATGGAAGCAACCTAAATGTCCATCGACAGAGGAATGGATAAAGAAGATGTGTCACATATATACAGTAGAATATTACTCAGCCACAAGAAAGAATGAAATAATGCCATTTGCAGCAACATGGATGGACCTACAGATTATCATACTAACTAATACAGATTATCATACTAACTAAAGTAAGTCAGACAAAGACAAATACCATATGATGTCATTTATATGTGGAATCTAAAAAATGATATAGATAAACTTATTTATAAAACAGAAATAGATGCACAGATATAGAAAAAAGACTTATGGTTACCAAAGGGGAAAGGAAGGGAAAGGGATAAATTAGGAGTTTGGAATTAAAATATACATGCTGCCATATATAAAACAATAAAGACCTACTGTATAGCACAGGAAACCATATTCAATATCTTGTAATAACCTATAGTGGAAAAGAATCTGAAAAAGAATGTATATATAAAACTGAATCACTTTGCCATACACATGAAACTAACATAACATTGTAAATCAACTACACTTCAATAAATAAAAAAGAAGCGAGTTTGGTGATACAGTGGATGTGGGGCTAATGGAGAAGAGAGTCAAAGATAACTACTGTTTTGCCTGTACCATGACTGACAGGATGCTGGTACCATCTCTTGAGGTAAGAAACAAGGGCCAGCAGCCGAGATTGGGGGCAAGGTGCGATCTGGTAATGAGCTGATTTTGGACATGTTGGTCTGAAATGTATTTGAGACCCCCAAGAGGAAATGTCAAATGATAGGTGATAATCCTTGTGAGAAATTAAGAGAAAAGGAAGCATCACAGAGCTTTCTCAAATCTGGTTTATTGTCACCCAACCCTGAGCCGAAAATCTGTCCTATCTTTTTCTTTATTTTCCTCAGAATAACTCTTCCCATAGAGTTCATGTATTTTGAGGGAGCCTTGGCAGCATCTCATAAAGTAAGATCGTCACACATGACCTGAAGTTTAGTTTGATGCAAAAACTGGGATCCACAGTTGATGATGGCCACCATCATGGGAGGTGATGGAGAGACCCATATTCTGGGTGTTTCATTGTGTGTTGCTACTGTCATCTCCTTTGAGAGCAGGTGGTGTATTTACACCTTCCTTTGTTTTTGAATAATGCCAAACACGGAGTTGTCATTTCAGTTGGTAGTTGGTCAAAGCTAGCTCAATACATAAATCAATAGATAACTGGCTGAATCAATGTGTGAATTCAATTTATTTCTTCAGTACACATTGCTTCGGTATGTGCGCCACACATCTGTTGGATGTAACTGGTGTTTCTGAAGAAGAGATGATGGCGAGGACCTAGAATTCTTGGCTGGTTCCAGTCACTGCCTTGCTGCCTTGCTTGGTTCTTGCTCACAGGTCTGGCCAGGGCACACTCAATTGCTACTAGAGTTTAGCCACTAAGCCTAGTTGGCCTGGGCCAGAGGTCCTCTCCTGTTCTATCAGCAGGAAAGTAGTCTGAAGGCATGCTCTAGCCGTCCTTTCATCATTTCCCTCAGCCTGCAGTGACAGGAAAGTGCAAGGGAAGAGTCCACTTTCACAGACTGAAAACAAGAACACAGCCAATGGCGAGAAACGTGGTAAATGAAAAATAAGTAACTAAAGCAGTCAGTTCACACATACAAAAGGAAACATCTATAAATATACAAAAATGGACTAAAATAAATGATTATAAGAGTTACATTTTTATCAGATTTACAAGAATTCAAAGAACTGATCCCAATTAATACCGACCAGGGAAAGAGACACATTTACCCACTGTTGATGTAAATTGGTACAACACTTTTTTCGGGCAGGGGCGCACCCATTCAGCAACATATGCTCTTGCTCCAGCAGTATTACTTCTGGGTATTTACCATCCTTTCAGTAATACCTAAGATTTTGGAGCTCTGACCATGTGCCAGGTGCTAGTTTATGCTCTTCACAGGTATTAAGCTGTTTATTTTTCACAAAACTCTATGAGATAGTTCCTATTCATATCCAGTTGCAGAGGTGAGGAAATTAAGTCCTAGTAAGGGTAAGAAATTGTCCAAGTCCATGCTGCTAATGAACTACGGATCATTACAGACAGTTCATTACAGGTACTTACCTGTACCTGTCTTTATTGTCTTCTTGTACAGATAGGCCAAAGGCATGGTGTTGAAGAGTTCAGGCTCTCTGAAAACTGCCCCACCGCCTCTTTGAACGAACTATAGACCCATCACAAGAATAGCAGGAGCACCCGCATTCCACTGGACTTATAAGTGGGATTCAAAAATAGGCAGATGTTCTATGTCTGAGCACAGACATTTTGACACACCTCTGTGTCCTCCTTTCTGATTTACCTGACACTGTTCTGCATAAGTTTCCAGGGTACCTGGAACTTCTCTGCACATCTTTATCAAATGCTAGCTCCAGGGGTGGGTGTGGAAGCAGGTCCCTGCTTCTGTTTCCCAGGTGAGAAGCTAGGCTGAGACTAGCCCTTGGAGGTCCTTAAATAACAGGCTGCATTATTTTACTCTTTACTTTGTAATAATAATTATGCTGAAGATGACGATGATGATCATGTACAAATTATAACAAATAAGAGAGCCAGTTCATGAGTTCTAACTAGGCACTAAGAACCTTTATATATATATATATATATATATATATATATATATATATATATATATATATATATATAATCTCAATTAATCCTCACAAAATCCCATGAGATAAACACTAATATTATCTCCATTTTGTAGAGAAGACTTGAGCAACAGAGTGACATTATTTGACTGATGCTTTAGAAAGGTTTGTCTGGGAGCCTAAGTGTGAATTCACAGTCAAGACAGAAAGTAAGAAAAGTCTGGACTGGACTGGTTTGGGAATGAGGTAAGGAAAGGGGACAGATGTGGCCGAAATCGTGGAGGTAACATCCATAGGACTTAGTCACTAACAAAATATGGGTGACTTGTGGGAGCCGGTCACCATTGATCTTCTTGGGCTTTTAAACCTAGGGAACTGGAGGGATAAGACTGATTTATATTTATAGACTAAACTCTACCAGCTAGTTGTATTGGTACCCTTGAGCTGGTAGGGGTTGGGGATATGCCAAACTACTCACCAGAGGAAGGTTATGATGGGCCAGTCATTTGGTTACTGAAAGGCTTAAAATGGACTTGTTCTTAGGTGAGGAGAAAATGAGTTCAAAATTACTCTGATCTACTTTCAGAAAGAAAATACCATGATATCTATTTTAATATTAGGATCAAAAGGAAGGAATCTGATGATTGTTGTGAATTTACAGTGTTAGGTAAATTTATGTAGTTCATAGTAAATATTTATTTACCTGATTTGGAATTATTTTCCACTTATCATATAGAGATGAGAGAAGTAATTTGCCCCTGGTCACATGGATGGTAAATGTCAGAGCCATCTTCTGACTCTAATTTCAGTGCACTTCAGACCACCAAAAAGCCCAACATTGCTTTTTCCTACATTTTTCTTTTCTACTTAAAAAAAAAAAAAAGATTATAAAAACTGAGCACTCATCCTAGTTTCTTCAGCAGTCCCGTTCTTGTCCAGTGGTCCCACTCTAACATACACCAAACTTCTATGAATCTTCTGGTCTGTGACTCACATAACTCTTATCACTGGGCCCTGGCACAGTCCAGTAATACTTGCCTCTGAGGCATTTCATCTTCTTATTTACCACCTTCAGGCCCTGGTCTTGGAAAAATAATATAAAATAGTTTGCTTTTGGTGTCCTTGTTTTCGTCTACCTCTTCCGTTTCATTAATCATGTCCATCATTTCCCTGATGCCCTTCACATGCTCAGATATCTGCACTGGAGGCAAATCGGTTTTATTTTATTTTATTTTATTTTACATTGTATCTATTCTTTTCTATTCTACCTTCTCCATAAAATGTATTTATCTTGTGTATCATCCTTTCAGAGCCTAGAGAGCTGAATAGCTAATTTGGTATAGGATTATGATGACTGTTTTCTTTTCCTATTAAAATTTGCCCATATTACTCACGGTTCTCCAGAGAAATGTAACCAAAGGGATATGTGGGTGTGCGTGTACATATGTATATATACATGTATATATATGTTTATATATGATTTGTTATAAGGAATTGGCTCATGCAATTGTGAAGCCGAAAGTCCAAGTCTGCAGTGTTCCTTGGCAGCCTGGAGACCCAGGAAAGCCAATGGTGCAGCTCTAGTTTGAAGGATTACAGGTAAAGACCCAGATTACCCATGCTGCAGATGAAGCCTGAAGGCAGTCTGCTGGGAAATTCCGTTTTGCTCTTGGACGTTTTGTTCTATTCAGACCTTCAACTGATTGGATGAGGCCCACCCATGTTCTGGAGGGCAATCAGCTTAGTCAAAATTAACTGATGTAAATGTTAATCTCATTTAAAAAAACCCTCCAAGTTGATTCATAATATTAACATCATATTCTCTTACTAGTTATTCCTGCATAATGCATTTCAAATGGAATAATAGGTGACCTATTGGCAAGTCAAGAAGAGGGGTTTGAGTAAGAGGTTTTTCCACCATCCCGTCCCCACCCGCTCACCATATAATTAGCTCATTTTTCTTCTGTTTCATGAGAATGAGCTGTTTGGAGTCATTTTGCTACAGCATCTGTAATCTAAGGGTGTCATTTATTTTATTTTTAAAAGAGTGTGTGTGTCATCCAGTGCCAAATTCACACAAATTCGGCGAATTCCATTAGCTCAGCAAACATGTGAGCTGCTGAGGCTACTGAAGACAAAGGGTGGTTTTCCATTTGCCTCCTCATTTATTTCCTCAGTCCCCAGAACTCTCATTGTGTAGGTCATAATCTAACTTTCTTTGATGTCTCTCTGGGTATCCCTAGAACTTGGAAATGTTTGCCTGCATTGGGTGTGCCACTTTTGTGACTGGGCTGGTAAAGAATACATCACAGCAGCAGCTTCTGGGTGCACACGTAGGGAAAATACATAAACAAATAAGAGAAAAAAAATCACCGACTTGTAATTCTTATCTAGCTGTATTCTCCAGTTTATTCTGTAGAGCCGACTTAGACACATGCATTGTACAGCAGCCTGGACTCCTCCCCTTCAGTTCAGAAGCCTCTTGAACATTGGACATCTATTTCTGTATGGGACCAAGCTGTACAAACTGGGACCTGAGGTGCTGTTCCTCAGGTTTATAGATGTTGCTGCTGTTGCCAGAGGTTTTGGTATTCTTACTAATATCTGTATGATATGTTTGGGGGCCTAAATAGATGTTTAGCAAAGTTACAAACCTTGAATATTGGGAGAATGTCCAATAGGACAGAATTCCAAACTCATATGCCTATATGGAGCCAGAATGATAATACATATGTATGGTGAAAGAAGGACTTGGCAAATGGGAGAGCTTATGCTTCCTCTAACAGAGGCAGTCACTATTCAGGTAGAGCTATAGAGAAATGAGAGCCCACTATGGCCAGTTCTTCATGCTTTTTAAAATATATGGATTTATATGTGATCTGTTCAAATGGAATGATAGGTAGAGCATCAGTGACATTTAAAAATGGATGAGGATATAATGTTACTTAGATGACTGGATTTTTTATAAGGGAAAACAGTAAAGGTCCCTAGCTTACTCCGTTCACCAAAATAAATTATAGATACCTAAATATTATTAGGTTTTAAAATTCATAGAAGGACAAGAAATCATTATAGATGAAGATTTATATGACCCAAAGGGAAAGAATTTTCCAAGAACTATATCAAAGTCAGAACCAGAAAGCATGAGGAAATTGATGGATAGATTTGACTACTAAAACACTAAAGCTTAAAAATAACTTTTTGACAAAAAATATATCCTTAAGAAAATTATGAATTGATGGTAAACTATTTTTGACATGTAGGAGTCAAATACCTTTGCCTATTACATGGCAAAGTATTTACAAGTATTTGACCTAAAGAAAAATACTTTCAGAATAATGGGCAAAGGATATAAAGAAGCAGTTCACAAAAATGCAAAAATGTTTAGGCTCACTAGTAATATAAGTTTCAAATTAAAATGTAATATAATTATTCCCCAACAAAATTGGAAATATTTTAAAATGATAAGTAGGAGGCTGAGGTGGTGAGAAATTACAAATCACATACGTTAGTGATGGGGAATGCAGCTGGGAAAAAAAATTAGAAGGCAATTTGGCAAAAGGTATTGAAACACTTAAAAACATGCTTGCTGTTTAACCTGAGAATTTTGCTTTTCAAATCTACCTTAAGATAGATATATATTTCAATCTCTCTCTACCTCTCGCTGCCTCTGTCTCTGTCTCTTCTCTCTCTCTCTCTCTTTCTCTCTCTCCTTCTCCCTTTCTCTTACTCACTAGAATATAAAGTTCATGAGGTCAAGGGACTCTTGTCTATTTAATTCCCTATGCTTTTACTTGAGCCTAGAAAACTGCCTGTCATGTAGTACATAATTAATAAATGTTTGTTGAATGGATTGTTATTACTTTTTTATTTACCAAGGACCTTGGCATCTTAGAGTGTGTCTAGGGAAGAATGACTAGGATGTTGAGGAATTTGACATTAGATCATGTAAAAGAAAAGAGAAAAGAAAAAAAGCAAGAGAAAAGAACTGTTGGAGGAGTTGCCAGAAAAGGATCTGATAACTGGCTTCAAACGTTGGAAGGGATATTATGTAGAAGAGTGATTTGACTCATTCTCTACAACTTCTAAGTGAAGAAATAGATCAGTGGATGAAATAAATAGAAAGGCAACATGAGGGCTCTATTTAAAGAACTTCCAAACAACTAGAGTTGTCCAGAATGGATTTGACTACCTTGGGAAGAAACAATTCACTATGGCTTAAAATATTCAAGCGAAAGTTCTTATAGAAAGATCCATAATGCAGAATAAGACCTTGACTAGATAACTGCAGATTTCCTCTGCTAAGAAGACTCACCTCCTTTTCTTCTCTAACATCACATTCTATACCTTCTCTCCTTTCAAAAGTAAGTTACTCCTTCTTACTTTTCAGATGCCTTACTAAACGTTACCTCTCTCTAGAATGCTTTCCCGACTACACATCGCAACACAGTGTTTGTTTATGCCTCTTAAAGACATCTCACTTTCCCCTTCATGTCACTTAGAGTTCATCATAATTTTCCTTTTGCCTGACTGTCCTCCACTAGGATACAAGCTTTATGGAGGCAGAAACTAGTTCTATCTATGTTGTTTTTTTAACTGAAGTATTGTTGATTTGCAATGTTGTATTAGTTTCAGGTATACAACAAAGTGATTCAGATATATATCTATATACATACTCTTTTTCAGATTCTTTTCCATTATAGGTTATTATAAGATATTGAATATAGTTCCCCAGACTATACAGTAGGTATAGTTGTTGTTTATCTATTTTATATATAGTATTGTATATCTGTTAAACCCAAACTCCTAATTTATCCCTCCCCCCATCTTTCTATCTTGTTCCTCTTTTTATACCTATTGTCTAGTACAGTGCCTGGTACTTAGTAAGATCAAATTAATCTTAATGAGGCATGTACAAAAGTTGAAATAACTTTATATTTAATTTCCTTGGGAATGAGGAGTTATTAAATCATGGATGCACATCTATTTTTTTCCTCATTTGTATTCAGTTTCCAATACCTCCTGGTTCTGTTCATCTTGTGGGTTCATTGGCCTATGCATACCCCTTAGGGGTTGTAACCAGAGGACTTACAATGGCCTTGCACCATCTTTGCTCTTGCAGGCCTCCAACCACCCCACGTGGATCCAGTTAGTCAGTATGTGCAGGTGCAGTGCAGCCCTACTTGTTGGCCTAAGTCTTTTATCAGGGAGACTATGGAAAGCTTGGTAAAATTCTCCAGAGGTTCAGCATGCTCAGCTTTGATGCAAGCCTTTCTCAGATGTTGACTCAAATTCTGGAAAAAGACCTTTTTGTTTTTCCAA
Source organism: Pseudorca crassidens (assembly GCF_039906515.1). Taxonomy (NCBI): domain Eukaryota; kingdom Metazoa; phylum Chordata; class Mammalia; order Artiodactyla; family Delphinidae; genus Pseudorca; species Pseudorca crassidens. Next base: position 68,766,401 of record NC_090304.1, on the reverse strand, counting down.
ATTGGAATTAGGGTTTTTTTTTTAAATTAAGAATGTCAAATATAATTATTATAAAAAATTCAGCTAAAACAGAGATATAGTAAAATCAGCCACAATCTACCTGAATATGATGTTTATTAACATTTTAGTATATATCTTTCCAGATTTTAAGAAAATAAGCATTTTATGACAAAATACTATCACGGTGTAGAAACTATCTTATAACATACTTTTCCATGTGATATATTGAGAAATCCTCACCAGGTTAATAAATATATATCTATACTATCCTTTTATCATGCCTGTATAACGTTCCACACTATGAGTATTCCATAGTTTAAATGATTTTCTGTTTTAGGATATTTGGGTTCTTTCAATTTGTCACATTTAGGAGCAATGACACAATAAACTTCTTGGTTGCCTATCTAATTGCATATAATCAATTATTACATTAACCAAAATTCAAAGATAAAAACCTAGAATTAGGATTACTGGATCACAAGATACCCACAGTATTTTAGCTTTGGTATATATTATTGTCAAGTTGCACTCTAGAAAGTAGTAATTTCCACAGGTTCAGTTAGCATAATTCCATTGATGGGATTGGCCAACTTGATGTTTTGTGGATTTTAAGATAAAGTTCGTTTCAAACTAGGTGATGGGAAACAGGAAAGTTGATAGAGCCCTGAGGCAAGATAGTAAATATGTATTGTTAGCCTTGCCATGTGTAGGAAAACTGTTCCTGATTGTTTCTTAAAGCTGATAGGAATGAGGAAAAAGTACCTTTATTAAGTTAAAAGTTACACGTAAAATTCCAAAGCCTGCATTGGTTTATTGACTAAAAGTTTTACATTTAAACACACACCTGTAATTTGCATCACCTATTGAATAAAGTATCCAGCTTTCCCTTAGTTGAATAGACCCAGGTGTATGAACTGGCTTAGATCTAGAAATTGTGCTATATAGGTTATGGATCCTCACTACTGATGCTTAAATTAGATTTCTGTCCACCAGACCTCTATGTGCCAAACTGTATCTTAGTGGGCTGCTTATCTATTTTATTTCTGGGAAACTTGTGATCAATTAACTATTGCCACAGAACCCTATGAGTCAAAACATTCTGATTATCAATCCTCCATGTTTTATTGTGGCAACTTCATGCATGTTTACTCTGAGAGTTAAGTGCAGCTATTTGGTTTACCACTCTAGCATTCCATTATTCCCTTTGAAGTTAGGGACCATCCAGTGTAGCAGTCACCACCATCCTGTCCAGTCTACAGAGGACCACTACATAAAGCTCTTTAGGAAAACTGGCACATCCTCTCCCCTAATATTAAAAATAATATTTTTCATACTAAGAAAGAAGTATCTTCTGAATTTTCCAATCAGATATAGTTTAGGGGGTGGATGAGAACAAAATTGATTCATTCCATTGTTCCTCTTTCCTTAAGTCATCTGTCTTTGTTCTAAAATATACCTGGGATTTTGTTTTAATCAAGTATGATAAGATGACAGATATGAGACAACTCATGAGAAAACTGCCTTGAAAGAAGGTTTATTTTTCACAGCTCCCAAGAGAATGGGACGTGCCATGCCATGTAGGGTCATATGTTGAAGCACTTGGGTTAGTCAGGAGGCAGAGGAGCAAAGGGAAACATGGCCAGAGGCTTTATGTATTTTTTGAGGGAAGAAATAGACAAGGTAGGGTAGGTATGCTGAGTAAACTTAGGCTTGGAGGCTCTGGGTTATTGGGGTGGTTCCTAGTTGTCAGGTACCTAGCTCTGGGGTGATTTTGGGCAGGGGGAATATTGGCTTGGTGTGTGACAGTTTGATAGAGGAAGTGGTTGGGGGAGTATGTCCTCTGATTGGCTGGTTTGCATATCAAAAGTGTGCTTGAAGGCAAACTTTTTTTTGTTTCTAGGAATTACTTAACCTTGGGAAGGACAATTTCTTCCTGGGTCTGTAGGGCTCTAAGATGTCAAAGCATCAAAACTATAAAAAATATGATTAGTGCATTCACTGTCCTCTACAATACGCCAGGAAAATTATGGCATTTTGAACTCATTAACTGTAGACCACCTAGCAGTCAACTAATGCCAGCCCTACACATTCGAGCCAACATTAGGTGAATAAACACATCTCAATGAATTTGGGCTAATCGTGGCTTTGATTTGCTTGCCATTTAATGACCTTAGAGTCTACTCCCATAAAATCCAGACTTATGGTGATACAGAATGACATGGTTCTATAAATTTTTCTGTTTATAGGCTATCTCATCCCAGAGAAGACCAGGTATTTCTCCGTCTGGACTCTATTGAAATTTAGCTCTTAAGTATGGACCTGGAGGTAATAAAGGATGCTGTGTAGGGGTCCTTAGACAAATTGACATCAGTTGGTGAGGCATTGTCCCAGCCTTCATCACTGAACAGCTTTTATGCAGGGGAATCTCAGGTCCTTAATCCTGTCAGGGGAGGGAGTCTCTTTTGCTAATAAAATTGATTCAAGCAGATTTAGGAGTTCAAAGTTCTCAGCCTCAGGGTTTTACTTTTTTCCAACCAGTGTATAAGAGATTTGGTGGAGTTCAGCTCTAAATTGAAGTGCTGTTTTGCACCTTTTACAATTAGGTCCTAGATTGTCAGTAATGCAGCTCTGTGACCACATACAGGAGATGAGGGAATTATTCTATGCTGCCATTAGGCTTTATGATTTTCCTCACTGTGTTCTTAATTGCATACCTTTTAATTTCTTATTTTCTCTATTCCTCTGGCTCTCTAGGGCCATAAGAGGAAAGTAGGTGACTTCATAATCTCTGTGATCATCATAGCACTAAGTGTTATAGGCCACTTGATATCCCAATTTGCCCTCTACTTGCATTTCATCCCATGGCACTACTAGAGATAATTTCAGTAATTTTGCTGCCACCAATATTGTGGATTACTCAAGTTTCATTTGCCTTCAACTGGAGGTTTTCTATGTGCTCTTCAATTATGTATGCAACCCAATCTCAAAATACCATATTTTGGGTCTGTTTTGTGGGATCATGATCCCAATTACTATACCAGTAAGGAGTCTAACAGGAGATAAATGACAAACCAAAATTAGCACCTTAAAATGACATCCTAAAATAAATGATCTAAAATTGGGTAATTTTAGAAGATTTTGATAAAGAGATGATTGATAAAAATACAGGCCTAGTGTAGGGAAATTGCAAGGGATAAAGTGGTTCACAGACCTAGCAATAGTGGAGGATGTTACCATTTCTAGCTCTGAAGGATAAGAGGTGGGAACAATTATCAGAACATGGAGACAAAAAACTCTGGGAAAGGACTATTTAACAGAATTTGGAACCTTTGATTATGGGACATAGCCAACTGCCAGGGCTACTCATAAGAGCAGGAAAATAAATAGCTTGATCTCTTCATCCTTTGTTTTGTTCTCCTGTAGCTTCTCCTCATGGATTGAACTTAACTAAAAGACAAAGTAACTCACTGATATAATCCTTACAAATCAGCCTTCTGGAGCACAGAGGACTTCCCTTGGGTGGGCTGTGGATATGCAAAGGCTCAGTTTGTGCCTTGTGGTATATTCTAGCTTGATTTGGGCTAGACTTGCTCTCTAAAAGGGTTGAAATCTATGACCTGACTTCAACAATCCATCCATTTAGTGCTGTCACCTAGAGAGGCTGGAAGGGACAGGAAATGGGGCCAGTTCCTGGTGGGGAGTGCATCAAAGAGCACTTCCTGGTGAGTTAGGGAATTTACTCTATGTTCCGGTATTTAGGACAGAGTTTTAGTCATTACAGCAGGGCCGGCAAACTTTATGCAAAGTGTCACATAATAAATATTTTAGGTCTTGCAGGTCATATGGTCTTTATCACAACTACTTAACTCTCATTATAGTTCAAAAGCAGCCATAGGCAATACCTAAGCAAATGGATGTGAACAGTTTCTTATAAAACCTTATTTACAGATTAGGTTGAGGACAGCATTTGGCTCAGGGGCCATAGTTTCCAGACTCTTACTCTATAGAAGCTGGAATCAGAAAGAGGAAATTGAATTAGAAGCTCATTATATAGCCTGAACCAACCCAGCAATAATTGGTGAATGCTGTGAATTAGTCAGCAATTTCATGCTCAGGCAAACTGACCTATAGCAGTGAGTCTATGACTACAAGATTAATTTCTGATCCCCCTGGCTGTAGGGTTGATGATGCTGAAATGCTGTTTTTCTAGTTAAGGTTGGTTCAGGAGCCCAGCGGAACCAAGCCTATAGGTAAGAGGCACCCTTGACTTTTGAGAAACATAAAGGTGTCAGCTACCCTGTTCCAATGGACTCCTAAGACATTGGCATGAGCCCCACTTTCCTACCAGACCCTCCCCCATACTTTCTTGCACTTAGGCTTCACCTGTTGCTCTGAATTTCAATCCCTTGCTTATTCCTGGGTCTCAGAACAGATCTGCACTTATCCTGTCCAGTGGGCCTGCTCTCCAGATTCTAGCTTTTCTTTATCTGGCCAGTTCTGATTAGGCAGGACATAGATTAAGATTGTTTCATTTCCAGCTAGTATATTTGTACATTTTTCATTTACTTTCACTGCTAAAGCTTTGGTTGTATTTTACTGGTTATTTTTAAAATTGACCTGGACTTCATGCCTATATTTTTAATCCATTAAAAGTTTTAATTGGATATTCAGGAATGGAATCCATTTGGATCTCCAGATTTATTCGCCCTTGAATCACACATAGCAGAAACCAGAACATTGGAGGGCTCTCATCTGGATTCTGAGTTACTTCCTTGCGGTTTCAGCATAGAGAAGACCCAGTTCAGGGCTTTTAGCTCCAGATTCATACACTTGACTGTAGAGAGCTCTGGATTTCTTCCAAAAGTTCTGGCACTTGAAAAAAGTTATGCACTTTTCTTTTATAGTGGCGGGAATGGCTTTCCATGCACATAACAACTTTCCCTAGTTCCCCACCTATTTACTTTTCTGACCAAGGGTGTGCATTTCAGTGAAAGGGGTTGGCTTGAGAGTGTGGCCACATGCAGAGCCATGATAACTGGCCCATGCAGGAAGAATTGAGCTTTGTTTGTGCCTTATTAATTGGACTAGGCAGAATAGTGAGTCACCTGAAGTAATCTCAGAAACAGACCAGCTTACCACCCGTCTAGTCTAGTGGCTGTTTGCCATTCGTAAGGCAGGATGTGAAAACCAGCAGCAGTGGCTGCTAACTCAACCCTTCTGGAGGGCATCCAGAGCAGCTGGAGGGGAGCGCAGAGTTAGGGTGGAGGTTCCATTGGATTTCTCTCAAGACACCAAGCTGGGGTTATGGCTTCCCACAATTCTGACCACCACGGAAGAGTTAGAACAGTGACAGAAAGGAAGTACCTCTGCTTGGGGCCCTAGACAGGTACATGCATTCTGTGGAGCTTCTGAAGGCCTGAGCTTGGGCAAGATTACAAATTGGAAAGAGTCTTTGATGGAGGAACACGAAATCAGGATTCCAGTCCTAGCTTTGCCTTAATTGCTATGTAAGTGAGGTCTAATCATTCAGCCTTTTCTGGGAGTTGGTTTCCTTATCTGTAAAGTAGGGATAATTAGTCCTGTCCTGTCTCACTCAAAGAGATGATAAGTACTAAATGAGACCATTAATGAATGTGAAAGAACTTCAAAAATTGTATAAAACAAAGGAAAAAGACATTATTATGGCTGCTGCTAATAAAATCAACTGACTCACTAGCAACACAGTGCTCTCTGTACCAAACACGAACTCCTCATCCAGGCTTGCAAATCCTTCTTTCAACTGGACTTGACTTTATTGAGAGATTGATAAGCTAAGCTATTCTCACAATATTTCCTTCCGTAGCACATTTTGCTCATTCCCACCTATGCGTTTTCTATATTTTGTTTGTAGTCTCCTTCTACCTCTTTTTTTCAGCTCCCTCCTCATCCCCCACCCTGCTTCTTTTTTTTGGGGGGGGGGTACACGGACCCCTCACTGTTGTGGCCTCTCCCGTTGCAGAGCACAGGCTCGGGACGCGCAGGCTCAGCGGCCATGGCTCACGGGCCCAGCCGCTCCGCGGCATGTGGGATCTTCCCGGACCGGGGCACGAACCCGTGTCCCCTGCAGCAGCAGGCAGACTCTCAACCACTGCACCACCAGGGAAGCCCACACCCTGCTTCTTAAAGCTAGTTCTATAAGGGCTCCCCACTCAGCTCCCTTCTCACTCAGAATAGTCCTTTGAAGATCACTTCTACTCCTGTGGCATCAGCTATCATCTATAGGCAATAAGTTCTTCTCATTTTACAGTTAATGACAACACCACCCTCCCATTGGAAGTTAGACAAGATGTAATCTTCTCCTTGCCTTCATCCTTTCTCTCATCCTCCCATTTTCTTAGACATCAAGTCCTGAGCATCTATCTCCGGAATCTCTGTATCATTGCCACTGCTTTACTCTGGGCCCAAACCTCTTATAACTTGGATTATTGTCACAGCTTACTGATTAGATTCCCTGTTTCCAGTCTGTTTTCCTGCCAATATATCTTACACTCTTCTGCCAAACTGATGTTTCTAACACACAAATCTGATCATGCCATTTCCCTGCTTCGAACGCTTCAGTAACTCACACTTTTCAGAATTAAGTTCAAACATAGCACAGTAGCACACAACTTTCATCGTGATCTGGCTCCCACCTATCTCTTTCCCTGCTGGTATGAATCCTTTTAGGTTGAACTCATGTAAGAATTTGAGGCAACAGAAAAATGTGTAGGTAAAGATTTGCAAACAAATGATGATTTGCTCTTGGAGCTCATCCCTGCCACCCTTATGGGTCACCACGTTTGTGGTCCCTCTTCAGCTTTCCTCCCTGCCATTCCTCACCCAGACACTTGGCTCTGGTTATGCAGACGTTCTTGGAGTTCTTCAGTGATGTGTGGCTTTTGGTGTGTGCCTTCATATTTTGTGTCTCCGCCGCCGGGAATTCCCTTCTTACTGTTTTTTGTTTGTTTGTTTGTTTGTTTGTTTTGCAGTACGTGGGCCTCTCACTGCTGTGGCCCCTCCCGTTGCGGAGCACAGGCTCTGGACGCGCAGCCTCAGCGGCCACGGCCCACGGGCCCAGCCGCTCCACGGCACGTGGGATCCTCCCGGACCGGGGCACAAACCCGCGTCCCCTGCATCGGCAGGCGGACTCTCAACCACTGCGCCACCAGGGAAGCCCATCTTACTGTTTTTATCCCACTAAAGACAACTTGTCCTTCAACACTTAGCTCAAAAATTACTAGCCCTATGATTCTTCTCTGATTCTTCATCTGATTTATCCATTCCTATCTTGTGATTCCAGAGTAGCCTGAATAGCCTTCCGTCCCACCTTCCCTCAACAGTTTTAATCCATTGTGTGTTTACTTGCTAGATGATTTGAAGGCAGAGATCTTGTCTTAACTGACTATGCATTTGCAGCTTGCAGCACGTTAACACTCTAGATAAAATGTTTGCTGAACGAAATTGAGGTGTTCTTATCGAGAATACTCTTCTCCCTCTCTCACCAGCCTATATCTTATAGTTCTCTTAAAGTTAATCTGAAGACAATCTCTTTATATAATCTTGCTTTATTATCCCATCATCGCGAATGATCTTCTTCTCTTTGAATTTCTTTATAGCTAGTGTGTGGTTTTTAGCATTGTATGTTAATTTAGAGGTGGCTTTGAAATATACCATCCCCCAACCATCATCATTCTTTAAGTATAAAATGCAACGCAGGGTAAAGTATCCCGGGAAAAGAGTCAGAGACCTTGCTCTAGTTTTACTCTGCTATGAACTAAATATGTGGCCCTGGGCAAAATATTGATTGTTTTCCCCCTTGGTTTACATTTTCTTATTTTGAAAATGAGGGAATCTGTATAATCTCTAGGGTACCTTCTTGTTAAAAGAGTACATGCCACTGATGTCTTTAATTCTTTCACTTATCATTTCTCACATATTTCACTTTTCCAATCCCACTGCAGTTTTTGAATGCAGGAGATATTTTGTGCTGCAATCCCTTTTGTCTATGTGTCACTGACTATACGTCTATATCTATATCTACATAAAATGAGCACTTAGTAAACTCTAAGCGTCTAAACTCTGGAGAATTGTGTGAAAGAATAATGTAACAAAGGGTTAATATAATCATTTTTTTACAACTTCAAATCTCTAGATTACTCCATGAGTTATGTGTGGTTAATGTATCCCATTGATACATCCCTATAACCAGGGCTATCCTTTAGAAAGAGGGTTAGATTTGAATCTTCAAACTTTTTGAAGTAGGAATTTCCTTCCATGCTGGGAAAAGATGTATGCTGATTCAAAGAGGGAAAAAGTGCTCTAAGAGACCCTTAAAGGGCTTCAAAGGAATTTTTGGAATCCAAACTTTGCCAAGAAAATTAAGCAAAAATAAATCATAAAAAATAATTGATTTTTTCTTCTTAATCTAAGGGAAGAGGTGCTGCTGTACAGAGTATAATTTAGGGTTTCACCAGACTATGACTTTTTTACTGGTGGTCAGAGACATTTTTCTGATTCCAAGAAAAGACCAAAGGTTAATGGCCTCAGTAATAAGCGATGACATTTGTTACGTCATATTGGCTTTAAAAAAACAAACAAACAAACAAAAAAACTGTGTTCATCCAGCACAGGTGCTCTTCATCACTTTTCATCTTAGCTTTTGAAAATCAGCAGCCTCCTCCCTCAGCAATGGCTGTATGTATAGAGGACGCAAACCTGGGTTATAGAGATCAAAAGAATTGCAGTTGAAGCAATTCTGTAGAGCTGAATATTGGGTCCTAAACACCAAACACTGTCTCCTAAAGAATAAATACAGTTGTTCCTTGACTAATTCAGATCAACTCTGTTGTTGAACCTGCAACAATCACTAAACACTTAATCCGCCTCAATCAGCTGTTTCTTCTCTGTTGGTCAACTTAAGTGGGAAATGACCTTGTTTTTCTAATTAAAGGAGTCAGTGATAGTAACCACACATTTATTGTAAGATTTGCATGTGTAATTATTTGTTTACTTTTATATCTCTACCAATAGCATATTCAGAATTGACACCTAGAGCAGATCAATCTTGAACCCTCCCCTCCTCTATACAATAACACTATTTCTTGTAATGATTATTATTTCCTGTGGTACTTGGTACGCTACACTATGAGTTCCTTGAAGTCAGAGATTAGGTCTTATTTATCTTTGAATCTCCAGGGTCTAGGATTTTGCCTGATTTTTTAGTAGGTGCTCAAGAATTGCTTATGAATTGAATAGATGAATCAATAAATGGATCATCCTCTGTAGCATGGCCAAGTTTGATTACTAAGTGACTTAGCATGCTAGAGATGATACACTGTATTAAATAGAGGTCTGCATTTTCCTTGATATGCCTAGACAGTGCCTAGAGAATTCTTTAAAGGAGTTATATAGTTCTACCAGAGAAAGCCTATGGACTTGACAATAGGTTCATATATTCCCATGTCAAGTCTGATCTCTTCAACTCCTTCAAAACTATAGCTCCTGGCATTTCAAGTTCTACAGCTTTAGGCCCAAAGTGGGTCAGTTGCCTGAACTGTCACAGTTAATTTGTCCGTACTATTGAAACTCTGTGCTGGATGTCAGAAATCACACAATTATGTCTCTTACCCTCCAGTTGTTACCCAATTTTCATTTTTCACACTCATTTTGCAAGCACTGAAGTACAAATTAAATAGTAATCAGGGGGTAAAAACACACAACGACACGATTCTTCAGTCACACAATACCAGTTGCTGCACAGAAATTCTCAGTAAAGATGTCAAACCAAACACCACCATTCAAATAATTTGAGTGCTCTGTCACTCTGAGGGTGATCCATTTTAAAATAACCTTTCTGCTAGGACTTCTGTATATCTATGGCTACAAAAGCAAGTAAGGAAGCAAGAATATCAGCGTTCTTTTAAAAAGTAACTCCTTTGCCGGTTTCACAACTTTACCCTGAAAAGCAGTAGATTCATATCAATGACTAAGATCTGAATTTGTTTCCCAAATGATTGAGACATTTTTCCACCCTGCAAGTGTAATAGAGGATTCATTTGTCCAATTAGTAATATCTTAAGGAATATCAGGCCTTAGGAGGCAGGCAATATGTTGTCTTACAATATGCTTTGGAAATTCTTCAAAGTGGCCCAGTCTTCAAAGTAGAACCAGGCTGGTGGGAGGAGTGTGATCTCTGTGATTTCCCATGATTCGGGATGGGGGGCGATATTCTCCCTCTTGTTTTGTGCCCTGGCAGTTCAGAATCTCGGCCAGATAATGATGTACGGAAGAAATTCCAATGGCCTAGAGTAATTCCTTTTTTTTTTCTTTTCTTTTGATATTTGCTGGGTTCTATTATTTGTATTTGCTTGGCACGCTGCTAGGGCAACTTTGCATGAATTAGATAATTGACTTTAATTCTCACAATAACCCTGGGAGGTGGCTTTGATTTCTCTTCCTTTGCACATGAGGCAAAGGAGATGTTCATGTAATCAGCCAATGTTTAAAATCAGATTTTCTTATTATTTCATGTACAGTATTCTTTTTATAAGATGATAGCAAGAACAGTGGGGAGGTGGTCAACGCCACTGAGTGACTTTTTCCTTTCTAAGCTCTTCGTTTGCCCATCTTCCTTCAAACATGAGTTTTAACCAAATTGACCATTTTTCAGTTTGTCAAGCTTGCCATGTCTTCTCTCACATCTCCTGGCTTTGCACAGGTTATTTTCAGAGATCACTCTTTCCTTTCTCAGTGCCTGACAGCATTCTCCCTACTGGAGCCCTCATAAAGGTTTTTACCACCTCTGGGAAGTCTGCAATTTCCCTTGGCTCCTGGCACTTCTACAATTATAGCTCTGATTACACTGTGTGCTAAAGCCCTGCTTATTGCACTGCCCATAGCTGTAAATCTTGTGAAGCAGGGAGGGGCCACGTGCAGCACCCAGCATAGTGCCTGGAGCCTAATAGGTGCTCAGTGCAGACCATTGATTAACTGTGGTTGAGTCTGATTGTAATTTCCCTGCTTCCTCTTTAAAACCCTTAGTCTAGAATATGCAAGGAACACTAACAGTGGTGGTCTCTGAATGTGGGACTGGAAACCAGGTGGGAGGGGAGCACACTTTTCTTTGTACACCTTTGGTGTAAATAATTTACTATGTGCATGAATAAACTTGTAAATAAAGGCAAAAAGTATTAAAAAGAAAAACAAAAACTCTGGCAAGTTGATTTTGAAAGGCTGTACTTTTTTCCACGTTGTCTTTATCGAAACTCTTTCTATGTGTTGGCAAACCAAGAGCTCTCAACAGAATCACCAATGGAGCCATTGGTGAAATATTGGTACAGGAGCAGGAATCTTCTGTCTAGCTCACTCAGTAGCCCTGGCTGTGAACCTCAATCTGCTCCTACTGAACGTAGCATAGAAAACCAAAACTCATCAGGAAAAACTCTCACATGCGAGGCTTAGGAAAGAGCCATGCCGATGTATTTGTTTGATCTATAAAACACTTTAATTTTCCCCAATATATATTATACACCATAAATCACTTGGAATTTGAGGAAAGCTGAGATATTTTGGCTGAAATGTAATAAGAAATTCTCTTTTGATAAGAAAACAATATAAATACACTAGATATGAATCAGCCCCAATAAATAATCCAGGAGATTCTTAAGGTAGAAAACAAAGTTTTTCAAGGCTATAAATCCATAAGGAAATAGACTGCTAGAGAATATACTGAACCAACTGGGAGGCAAACTCCATTAAAGGAAAATTAAATTAAAAGCTCGGAATGACTTCAAAGTGCCCTTGTTTTGGGGGAAAACATGGAGACCTGCAAGTGGAAATGGTATGTAGAGTAGTTGATCATAAATATGATCTGTCAATAAAGGAGCAGAAATTAAAGTTATCTTAATTCAACAAATGGTTATTAAGTTCCCACTCAGGGAATGGCGTGCTCTCTTGTGTACTGCAAGGTGTATAGGATGTAAGGCCAAGTCCTTCCATTAAGGGAATTTACAATCTAAAATGGCGGCGATGATAAGACAACTATTAAAATAACCACAATGACCAAAAAATTCGAATTATCACCTGAGGGGTATACACAACATCCTAAAAAGTAGACTTGGGGGACCTCACACAGTAGAAGGTCAAGGAGAGACTTCATTCATGGCAGTTGGGGTTTGGGGTCTGCAGAGGAGCAGGGAGCATTCGAGAAAGAAGGAATAATCAAGAACAGAGAGTTGGTGTTAGGAGCAAATGAGGTAAGACTGTCAAGGATAAAGAAACACAAACATAAAAATCATTATTCCTATCGTTGGGAGGGTTTCAGATGGAGAAACTAAGCTGTGCTCTACAACCAGAATTCAGTCATGTGTTTCTTGCTACATTTTGGTTCCTGAAATATATTTCTGTGAGTACAAATTCTGAAGTCAGACCTGGACTTGAATCTTGACTCCTTCGCCCTGGTGAACTCTGCAATTTCTCTCAGTGATGGAGATAATAATTGATGGAGTGTATTTAAAGTGCTTAATAGAATGCCTGGCAACTATCAAAAGTTCCATAAATTATGACTATTATTATTACTTTTGTTATTATTTTTATGCTTGGTTTCAGGGCAGTAGACCAGGGTCAGGGTGCAAAGGTATTGGTCAGTTACATTTTCTGGTAATACAATGCCATAGAGTCATGCCTGAGACCTAGGGAGAGATGTGACGATAGTACAATGGGTGAAAATTAGAAGAGTGAATTCTCCAGGTGTACAAAGAGCATGAGGTAGCACAGTGTTGTAGCCCATGGGACAGACTGATGGGATGCTTAAGGATGAAGGTTATTGGAGCCTACTGAACATGGCATCCAGCCATCAGAGCCACTGATCACACTACATTTGGAACAAGGAAAATGACACGAGGCAGTGGCACCTTTGTCATGGACATATGTAGCTTCTACAGCAGCGTCACTTCAGAGATCCAGAAGGGAAGGGAAGGAAAATGGTGAAAGACAATGTGTTGCTAAGGGGAGAACTCATGAGGTGATATGTCCGTCACCTCTCTGAGGACTTTGGGAACTTAGGGAGAAATTAGAGGAAGCTGGGCTAGGAGGCAGTGACTACTATTTATTGATTGTTTTTTGCCTTTTGTTCCCCTGCACCTCCTCCCTTCCCCAAGCTGATGTGAGGTAGGGCAACACCAGTTTCACTGAGAGAGGAACAGAACTAAGCTTGGGAAGATGGCAACCTGCAGGGGGATGGGTTGGGGAGAAGCTGGAGCAGAGAGATTCCTCTGATACTTCAAGTTGTGTTCTCTACCCCAGAGTGTGGGCAAAACAGTTAATGATCAGAAGGAAAGAAAACGTTAGATATGCAAGATCTATTTCTCTAGCAAAAATAAGGAAAAAAACTCAACTCACCTAACACTTAGGTTCTATTTGATACCCACTTCTTGACTTCATTTCTCATATTAAAGGGCAAGAATCCTAATTAAGGCCTACCACATTAACTATTAATCACTTTTAATTGGGTTTGGATAATACCATCTTGTGGTTCAATAGATGAGTCTTTGGTTTATTACACTTCATGGCAATTAAAGGCTTTAGACAACTTGTTATTTTAACAGCTTAATAATGTGTTGCTACTTCAATATTTAATATTTAGCAGCACATGTTTTTGGTGACCATATAGTATTATTCCAATGCACCCCTTGATTTCTCGACCCCTGTTCTCCTTAGATAGTTATAAAATGGGTTTTCATTTCAACCTGCAGGTGACTTTGAAGACATATTGCCATATGGTGCTAAAAACATTATAATACATCACTGCTTGTTTGCCAGATGTTGTTCTCCTCTGCTAGGCAGTGATTCAGATGCTCTGGGATGATTTTGCAAAATGAATCTTGCTAAATGAGAGAGTTTTCATCGTCACGTCCCATCTCGTTATTATTAGCTGAGTATTTCAAACATACGAGAAAAATGAACAATTTGAAAGGAATCCATTAGATAGACAAATAACAGTATTTTCTGCTGCCCAGGTGCCTGCCAGCCTTGTTTGTGACGGCATCCCCATTTCACAGAGTGGGAAATAGAGTCATAGAAAACTGATTCCACAGGGCAACTTGGATGTAGATGGGTACTGTCAAGTGTTCTTTCAAGGCACTGGGATTTCAAACTGCTTTGTATGTTGTGTGAGCAGAGACAAGTCCAGCTGTTCTCTAACTGAATAGCCAGTTCTTTTGCGGCATGATTCAAGAAGGGCCAGGAAGTTCTATGCAACAGTGTCTACATTTCCACCATTATTGATTTAGCATTTGAAGTAAGGAGATTTTTCACCAGAATTTCTCTTTAAAATTGTCCTATATTACAAGGGTGGGGCACAGTTTGTAGTGTGCAAGGGTTAAAACTCAAGTCACCTGCATTTGGTTTCCTTTTTCCTATACCCATCTTCACCTTGGTATCCTTAGTACCAGCTGAGCACTCAATGAATATTCATTGAATGAGTAATTGAATGAACGAATGCATGAACAAAAGAACGTGACCGGCCTCCATAGGAAGAGCACTGGTGAAGAATGTGTGCCTTGGCATAAGTATAAAGTAGACAGATGCTTGGGATGGGAGGACAGTAAAATGTCAAGTCAATTCACTACCTAAAATGCCTTGGAATTCCAGGGCATGTTTTGGCAGAAAGACTGCTGCTGGACGTCATCTCTGTAGAGATACAGAGTACAGCTTTAGGAATGATACGTGTACCCCCAATGCTGTGTACAAGACAGCCATTTCCTCGTTGGGATGGGCCTTTCTACCATTAGTAGATGAGAAGGTTTTCTCCAGAGTGCTCTGTACTGGTCATGGTATAGCATCAGTTTTTTGCCCAGCCCAGGGTCAAGGTCGAGTCTGTCCAGTTCCGTTGTTATTGATGGAGCTGCCAGTCTGGTGGCCAACAAATCCATCACTGGTTTTCTGTCAGATGCTTGCCCTCAAGTTTTGGCAGTTGGATCACAAGTCTTTTCCTGGCAAAAATACCAGATTCTTATAAAAGTACCTTTAACAGGGATAACCCTGGAAATTGGAATATATTTGAAATCATTAGAGAAGGACCTGGATTCATAGTCAGGCTTTGGTATACATGACAACAAAGGAAAACATCAGATACTGGTGGATTTATGATAGTCTAGAAGGAAAGCTTAATTCAATAAGGGGAAAAGGTAAAGCTGAAAGAAAAGACTGTTCTTCTTTTGAGTCCTTGGAGAGGACTGTAGGACAAAATTTAAATTTTCACTCTGTGAATTCAAACTATGGTGAGAAAATGTTTAAATGTTCTATTATAGAGGCTGGAAATTATAAGGTTTGAAATTGTTGGTGGGTTACACAAGTAATTCAACTTCTTTCAGTTCACTTTGGAAGGAAATAGGTAAAACTTCATGTCAACAAGTATTTGATATATACTTGCTATGACAATAGTTGCTTGAGCATTAATTACCTGCTAAGCATAGTGCTAAAAGCATTTTGTTTTTCATTTCTCTTCATTCTCATTACAGCCCCATGATGGTACAGGCATATCTAGTTTTATTGCGCTTTGTTTTATTCCACTTCATAGATATTATGTTTGTTACAAATTGAAGGTTTGTGGCAACCCTGTCTAGAGCAAGTTTATCGGCACCATTTTCCCAGTAACATTTGTTCACTTCGTATCTTTGTGTCACATTTTGGTAATTCTCCCAATATTTCAAACTTTTTCATTATTATTAAATTTGTCATGGTGATCTGTGATCACTATGTGATCTGTGACCTTCGATGTTATTGTTGTTTTGGGGCACCAAGAACTGTGTCCGTATTAGACAGCGAACTTAATCGATAAATACTGTGTGTGTTCTGATTGGCTGTTCCCTCATCTTTCTCCCTCTCCTAAGGCCTCCCTATTTCCTGAGATACAACAATATTGAAATTAGACCAATTAATAACCCTACAATGGCCTCTAAGTATTTAAGCGAAAGGAAGAGTCCCATGTATCTCACTTTAAATCAAAAGCTAGAAATGATTAAGCTTCATGAGGAAGGCATGTCAAAAGCTGAGATAGCCCCAAAACTAGGTCTCTTATGCCAAACAGTTAGCCAAGTTGTAATTGCAAAGTAAAAGTTATCGAAGAAAATTAAAAGTGTTATTCCAGTGAACACATGAATGATAAGAGAGTGAAACAGCCTTATTGCTGACATGGAGAAAGTTTTAGTGGTCTGGAGAGAAGGTCAAACCAGTCACAACATTCCCTTAAGCCAAAACCTAATCCAGAGCAAGGCCCACTCTCTTCAGTTCTATGAAGGCTGAGAGAGGTAAGGAAGCTGCAGAAGAAAGGTTTGAAGCTAGCAGAGATTGGCTTAAAAGGCTTAAGGAAAGAAGTCGTCTCCATGACGTTAAAGTGCAAAGTGAAGCAGCAAGTAGTGATGTAGAAGCAGCAGCAAGTTATCCAGAAGATCTAGCTAAGATAATTACTGAAGGTGGCTCCACTAAACAACAGATTTTCAGTGTAGACAAAACAGCCTTATATTGGAAGAAGATGCCATGTAGGACTTTCATAACTAGAGAGGAGAAGTCAATGCCTGGTTTCAAAGATTCAAAGGACAGGCTGACTCTCTCTTTAGGAGCTAATGCCACTGATGGCTTGAAGATGAAGCCAATGCTCATTTACCATTCTGAAAATCCTGGAGCCTTTAAGATTTATGCTGAATATACTCTGCCCGTGCTCTCTAAATAGAACTACAAAGCATGGAAGACAGGCCATCTATTTACAACATAGTTTACTGAATGTTTTAAGCCCACTGTTGAGAACTACTGCTCAGAAAAAAAGATTACTTTCAAAATATTACTGCTTATTGACAATGCACCTGGTCACCCAAGAGCTCTGATGAAGATGTACAGTGAGATTCATGTTGTTTTCAGGCCTGCTAGCACAACATCCATTCTACAGCCCATGGATCGAGGAGTAATTTTGACTTTCAAGTCATTATTTAAGAAAGACATTTCATAAGGCTATAGCTGCCATAGATCGTGATTTCTCTGCTGGATCTAGGTAAAGTCAATTGAAAACCTTCTGGAAGGGAGTCACTATTCTGATGCCATTAAGAACATTCATGATTCACAGGAAGAGGTCAATATATCACTATTATCAGGAGTTTGGAAGTTAATTCCAATCTTCCTGGATGACGTGAGAGTTTGAGACTTTGGTGGAAGAAGTAACTGCAGATGTGGTGGAAGAAGTAACTGCAGATGTGGTGGAAACAGCAAGAGAACTAAAATTAGAAGTGGAGCCTGAAGATGTGACTCAATTGCTGCAGTCTCATGATAAAACTTCAGCGAATGAGCAAAGAAAGTGGTTTCTTGAGATGGAATCTACTCCTGGTGAAAAGGTTGTGAAGATTGTTGAAATGACAACAAAGAATTGAGAATATTACATAAACTTAGTTGATAAAGCAGTGGCATGTTTTGAGAGGATTGACTCCTATTTTGACAGAAGTTCTTTGCAAGTAGTACACTATCAAACAGCATCGCATGCTACAGAGAAATCATGCTTGAAAAGAGTCAATGAATGCAGCAAACTTCTTTATTGTCTTATTTTAAGAAACTGCCACAGCCAACTCAACCCTCAGCAACCACGACCCTGATCAGTCAGCAGCCATTGACACTGGGGCAATACTTTGTAATGGCAAAAAGATTACAACTTGCTGAAGGGTCAGGTGATGGTTAGCATTTTTTTTAGCGATAAAGGACTTCTTAATTAAGGTATGTACATTGTCTGTTTAGACATAACACTATTGCATACGTGATAGATTATGGTCTAAACATAACTTTTACACACACTGGGAAACCAAAAGAAATGATTTGCTTTATTGCTATAATCTTTTTATTGCAGTTGTCTGGAACCAAACCTGAATTATCTTCAAGGTCTGCCTCTGTTATTGTATCCATTTTACAGGTCAAGAACCAGGCTTAAAGAACCAGGTTAAGACTTGGCTTAGGTCACACAGCTAATAGGTGTAAATAGCAGAGTCTTAAGAATAAATTTAGGTTTTAAAACGGGCTCTACTCTATACACTCACCCTCAACCCCTTTGCTAGGCACTGTGGGAAAGTGGGAGATGCTGTGATACCCACATAGATCCCCTGTCCCAGGCCTGTGCACTCTACCCCTAGCTGCTGTGTGAGCTGCTCATGGCTTGCAGTTGCTCCATCCCCTTCTCCTGGCTACCTTGCCCAGGGTTACTTGTCCCTCTCCACCACTGTGGCTCACAACAGGTCGATGCTTCAAGGCAGGCAACTTTGTGCTGTGGTTTATGTTCTATAGAGCCTTAGACCTATGCATGGGACCAAGAATGTACTTGACTGGGACCACTTACCACTTTCCTATCCCATTCTCTTCCCTCCCTTACAAGCTCATCCTTAAGAACACTTTGTTAATAAATCACATTCAGCTAAATCTCCATCTCAGGCTCTGCTTCTAGGCAACCTGACCAATGAAGAGCTTCTTTCTCTAAGAGTCATACAATCTTAATTCAGGGAAGAAGTTTCAAAATAGCCAGTGTCATTTAAAGATGGAATAAATGGTCTGGGTCAATGCTGAGTTGCCCCTTTTAGGAAGTATACATTATAGGCTGGGTCCATGACCATTTGGACAGGGAATCGTGTAGTGACTTCAGGCATGAACCAGAAGGAGGTACTAGATAAATTTTAACTCCAAGATTCAATCTTTCCATGAGCTGAGACTTGCTGATAATAATTTTTATATGTGTTTGGTACCTTATATTTTCTATAGAAATAGTATTGCCTCGTGGTTTAGAATACAAATGCCATAGACTGACTTCTTGGGTTCTAACCCTAGCTCTGTTGTTTATGTGTAGTATAACCTTGGACAAGTTTCTTTACCACTCTTAGTTTCCTTTTCTGAAAAATGGAGATGTAATCGTACCTATCACGGGGATTAAATGAGCTGCTAACATGTGAAATGCTTAGAACAATACCTGGCATATAGCAAGCGCTCAATAAATATTAGCTACTGTTTTATATCTCTCTGTATGTGTGAAACAACTCACCAATGCCTGTTATATTGAATAGTGAATATGTTTGGTTTGCACTATAAGTGATTTCCCTCTTTTTCCTTTCCACCGTGTTGTAAATTCCTTGATTAGAAGGAACTCTGTCTTTGTAAAAAATTAAGATATAATTTACATACCATAAAATTTATTGTTTTAAAGTCTATACTTCTGTGGCTTATACGATATTCACAAGGTTATGCAACCGTCTCTACTATATAATTACATAACATTTTCCCCACCCCAAACAGAAACTTATGCCTATTAAGAGTCACTTCAGGGCTCCCCTGGTGGCGCAGTGGTTGAGAGTCCGCCTGCCGATGCAGGGGACACGGGTTTGTGCCCCGGTCCGGAAAGATCCCACGTGCTGCGGAGCGGCTGGGCCCGTGAGCCACGGCCGCTGAGCCTGCGCGTCCGGAGCCTGTGCTCCGCAACGGGAGAGGCCGCAACAGTGAGAGGCCCGCATACCGAAAAAAAAAAAGAGTCACTCCACATTGCCCCCTCCTTCCAGTCCCTGGCAACAACCAATCCACATTCTGTGTCTATGGATATTTTGTATAAATGGAATCACAATAAGTGGGCCTTTGTGACAGACTTTTACTGTTTAGCATAATATTTTCAAGGTTCATTCATATCATAACATGTATCAGTACTTCATTCCTCTTAATGGCCAAATAGTATTCCATGTTTATATTCATTGGTTGGTGGAATTCATTCTACTCATTGGTTGGCGGACATTTCCCCCCCCCACACACTTTTTGGCTATCATGAACAATGCTACTAAGAACCATGTGAGTATGTTTTCGTGTAGATATGTGTTTTCAGTTCTATTGGGTATATGCCCAGAAATGGAATTGTAGGATCATATGATAACTTTATGTTTAACTTTTTGAGGAACTGTCAAACTGTTTTCCAAGACGACTACATCATTTTACATTCCCATCAACAAATATGTTGGTTCTAATTTCTCCACATCCTTGCCAACAATTTTTATTGTCCATCTTTTTGATTATAGTTATCCTAGTGGTTATAAAGCAGTATCCCACTGAGGTTTTGATTTGCATTTCTATGATGACTTATAATGTTAAGAATCTTTTTGTATGCTACTGACCATTTGTATATCTTCTATGGAGAAATGTCTATTCAAATCTTTGCTCATTTTTAGTTGGGATATTTGTCATTTTATTGTTGAGTTGTAATAGTTCATTATGTATTTGAATATTAGGCCTTATGAGATATATGATTTGCAAATATTTTCTTCCATTCATTGTCTTATCATTTTATGATAGAGTTCTTTGAAAAACAGAAGTTTTAAACTTTGATGAAGTTCACTTTATCTATTTATCTTGTACTTTTATGTCATATATTATTCTTGTACTTTAGGTGTTATATCTAAGAAACCATTGCCAACACATGAAGATTTACACTTATGTGTTCTTCTAACTTTGTCTCTATTGACTTAGGATCCTTAGTGAAAAGCATGATGTCTGGAACCTAGTAGATTCTCAAAAAATATTGGTCGAATTAATGACTGGGTACATTGGAATGACTGGCTAGACTGTGTGCGCATGGGTTACAGTATTTTATTATCCCTGCATTTCCACTCAGCGTTTGGCATTGCGTTTGCACTGTAGGTAATACTTCAAGTTTTCTTAACACTTGCTTGATGAAATCAATAAGCTTTACAATAGTCTCACTACAAACTTGTGATTGAGGCCAGGTAGGTATTACTAGTCCGTTTGATAGATGAGAAAACTGAGAACCAGAGATTAAATGAATTACTCAAGGCCACATAACTAGTGGTAGAGCTCTCTCCTCAGGGCTCCCCCATTTGGCTCAAATATGTGGGCTCCTTTCTCTAGGCTTAGCAGTCACCATGGTTTCCCGGCTGTGTTTTCCTTCAGTCACACTTTTATGACTGTCTCTGAGACTTCTAAGTGAATACCTAGCCCTGTGTGCATTGAGTACACGGAAACTCGATAAATATTCAAACAAATAATCCCCAAAGCATTTTAGTCCTTATTCTCACGCTCTTTTCTCTTTGCCTTTGGCAATATTTGCTTCATTTCTTTTCTCTTCATGGACAAACTCAACTTAAGACCTGCAAAGCTTGTTCTCTGAGCACCACCAGAATTCTATTGCCTGTGCCACACAGTTCACCATTCAATTGCTATATGGGATGCCCTAGGCTGTTCTTCAATTATTTTGAATATGAGGTTCCTTTCTACTCAATTTAACTGTAAGGTCCTTGAGCACAGAGATTATACCTCATCTGTTTTTCACATCTCTCCACGGTACTGGCAAAATGTTTCTATTATTCTCCAATTTAGATTACTTTATTTGTTTTATATTCCCATCCTATTTGTCTACTTATTTGCTGAACATTGTTCCGTTTGTCCAGCACCTTCTCCAGGAAGCCTTTGCCAAGCATTGCCTTCTTCTGAATGCACATGATGCCTGGTTTGAATAGCTCATGTGTCACTTATTCCACACTACCTTGTGTCATGGATATTTACAGTCATGCCTTATTTTTCTTACTACTCCTACTCAATTCTAACGTTCTTGAGAGGAGTTATTATTTATTATCCAGTTTTATGCTTTTCTGTTTCCAACGAAATCAGTGGCTTGCTCATACAAGGGCTCAAAACAAATACATTCTTCTTGAAGCTCCTTAAAGTTGGGGAAACTGGATAGGGTTTGGACTCAAGACCCAAGTTGAATTTCCATCTCTGCTATTGTGTGATCCCTGATAAGTTACTTCTTTTTAATGGACCTCAGATTCCTCATCTATAATAATCTTTAGCTCAAATGAGAGCTGGGAAGTTTAAATAGCTATATATATGGCATAATGTAAAGTTTATTAATGCTAATGATAGTTGTTTTTGTTACCACTCTGAAATAACAGACAAGACCTGAGTTCATCATCAATAAACATATATTGCATTGAAGCATCTTGTTCCTACAAAGCCAGTACCAGATGCTGAAAATCAGATGAAAAGAAAGAAAACTATCTCAGGGTGTTCCCAGGCATAGGTTCAGTGCTCAAACATGTGCATTTTGATGGTGGGCATAACCAGCTCTGTGTCTTTTTATATAATTCAGTTTGCAAGTCTACCACTTGCTTAATATCCCATTGTTGACCAATATAGTGCAGCAACAGAGAAGGAAAACGTCTCTATGCAATACAGTTTCCAGCTCACTGTTGGTGTTCAATGAATGTTAATATTAGATACCTAAAATAGAGCAGGTCCTATTGTAAGGAGAAAGAGCATTTAACAAAAATCAGCCTTTCTCTCTACTTGTTAACATACAGACACCCTTATTAAAGAATTGCTACTAAAATGAGTTCAGTACCTTGAATGTTCTCTGTGAAGAGTGAGCGTACTTTAAAACCTTGCATGGGGTACTTAGCACAGAGCCTCACTGATAATGTTAAGGAGCCTGATTCCATTCAGTTCATCATCCACATTAAAAGCGAAACTAATAGGTGCTCAGCACTCTCTTAGGTGCTGCCAGGCAAGCCTAGTAATTGATCTTCCATTGAGTATGTATTTAAGAAGGGGGGTTTCCCTGGTGGCACAGTGGTAGAGAGTCCGCCTGCCGATGCAGGGCACACAGGTTCGTGCCCCAGTCTGGGAAGATCCCACATGCGGCGGAGCAGCTGGGCCCGTGAGCCATGGCCGCTGAGCCTGCGCGTCCGGAGCCTGTGCTCCGCAACGGGAGAGGCCACAACAGTGAGAGGCCCGCGTACCGCACAAAAAAAAAAAAAAAAAAAAAAAAAGGAGAACTGCATTACTTTTTGTTATTATTATTTTTTTAATCAGTAAATGAGAGAGTGGAACAGATCCAATGTAAATGGAAGGCAGTCCTGTCAGCCTTTCGTCCAGTGCTGTGCCTCTGCATCATTCTTCCTTGTGGCCTTGGTGAGCAATCACTGTAGATCCCTTTGTAACATCTTTATCCACTTCCACATCCAGGACCTTTCACTGCAGAATGGGAGCGGGATAGACATGTAATGTTAAGTGGTATAGTAAAGATGTTTCTGTGTGAGCTCCAGAAATAGGAAATTCAGTGAATGCAGTTACTTCTAGCATGCAAAAAGTCTCAGCTAATCCGTGGCAGACAAATTTGACAAAACATGATGAGATATTTATATATCTCAGCTATATGTTAGGAATTAAGAAGCTGCCTTCTTAGTGATTATTTTGAAAACCCCAGGTCCAATCTAAAATATTCAGAGAACGTCCAAAGGTAACAAAACACTGTTATAGTAGGAGATGTGGCATTCATTCTTTCAGGCCTTCAGTCACAAACATTTCTAAAATACCTACTACATACTGGGTACTTGGGATACAGACATGATGCTATCCTTTCATAAGGAATTCACAGCTTATGGTTAATAAGCAAAAAAAAAAAAAAATCTCTACCTTCAGGGATTTACAATCTAAGACAGAATACAAGTGGAAAAATACAAAAGAGAGAACAGTTAAATGATACAGGTGATGAAAAATGCAAACAAAATTTTTCTTAACCTTTTTTGGGTACAAAGATCTCTTTGAGGCTCCAATAAAATACAGGGATAATTATATTTACTAGAAAATAGAACATGAGCACTTACACATAAAAATTCGAAAACAACTTCAGGGAAACACAAACTCATTGATGACACCAAGATAAGGAGCTCATGCGATACGTGTCTAGATAAATCATAGTTCATATAAAATACTTTCTCCAAGGTAGGCTGTGTGGATGAATTAGGACTTGAAGAAAGGGAAGGAGAGAGAACATAAAATGAGATCATTTTGGTATTTTTGGTGATATTATAAAGGAGCAAAAAATTTGACGGGGTGGAGACTTTGGAGACAGGGATTCTGGCTGGGTCAACTTGCTTGAGCAAAAGCAGAGACTTGAGGGATAAGCTTGGTGTGTGGGTACTAATTTGCCAACCTGAGGTGGAGATTCATGATTGGAAGTATTGAGATGCAAGGTTAGATGGATAGTGAGATAGGAATTTGAGAGTCATTGCTGGCTTCTGTATAGGGACTCATTACAGAATTAAAAAACCCCAAAGAAATATCTGAGCTGATTGAATCCAACCTCCAGACATCCCAAAACCTCTGGCAAGCATTAATTTAGTCTATGCTTGAACATATTAGTGGGTGAATCACAATGTGATATGCAAACTATTCCATTGTTTAATGGCTCTAATTGGTAAAAATTATTTCTTCATACCAAGATTAATTAAAAAAAAAACTTCCACCTCCCATCCCATGTATAGAAACATGATTTTTGTTCTCTGGAAACACAAAATAAAGCTAATCCTTTATTTACTTGACAGTCCTTCAATTTCTTAAATGTCATATTCCCCTTAAATATTCTCTTTAAAGACTAAGCGTCATCAGGCTTCAGTCTTTTCTGGTGAATACGATATTTAAGAAGATTAGTTTGGCAATCCTGTGTGAGACAGATTAGATCAGGAAGAAAACTACATTTGGGGAGACTAGTTGGAATGTTATTGGAATGTTGATGGTCAGAGAAAAGTAGAAAGGAAATGAAAAATAAAGTTTTGGATGGAAGAATTGACAATACTAGGGAACAAGTGATTATTGGAAATGAAGAAAAGATGTGATTCAAAGATATTTCAGAGTTCTGGCCTGGATATTGGAAGACTGATCTTACTGTAGCCATCAATTTTCAGGAGGAAGGTTTGACATCTTTCTTCTTAATAGGAGGTGTTATGGTGTAGTGGCAGAATGAATGGGGAGGTTCATATACTGGATTTAACACTTATGTTACGTGACATTGGGCAAATTACTTGACATATTTGTATCTCGATGTTATCATCTATAAAATATAATATAATACATGTAAAGGTTTTAGCTTCACTGAAAGAGAAGAAGCTCTAAATAACAACAATCTATTAATACTCTCATGGGTTTAATTGGAGGTAGGTGAAGTCCAAATTGAGAACTTCAAAACAAACGATCTGGGGCGGAGACAAGCAGTATGTGGTCAGGTCATCATGTTAGGGTAGGAGGAGATATTGCAGATGGAAATGAGGTTAGAACACACAAAAGAGCAGAGTCAGTTCCAATGTCAGAAGCAGTGGAGGTCAGACCATAGAAATATAGGTAATTTGCTACTTTTTCAAGATACATGGCAGAAACAGATCGTGTTGGAAGAGGCATTTCTCTAGCCCAGGAAAGTAGGCCTTACATTTCAAATACCTGTCTCGCCATGCACTGTTTTTCTTCAGCTGACCCTGGTTTACGGGTCAACCCTTATATCCACAGATTACCTATTTCTCCATGGTGAGGAGGTTAAGGTCACCCGGTTGAGGATGTCAAACTCCAGGCAATGGACAAACACACAAATAGAGGTGTTTTATGAGCAGTTAGAACTCAGCTAGAGATGTAGCTGATGGCAAGGAGAGGTCAATTTATAGGTGTTGGTGGATGCATGGGAATGGTTGAGCTTACCACGTATTAACGCATTTAGGTGTCAGTATCTCCCAGGACTTCTCTCCTTGTATTGGTGTCTGCCCATCATGAAAGAATCTCTTCCTATCCTATCCTTAGAAGTTATAAGGTGATTTGCAATCCAAGTTTATAAAGTACATGCAAGTTCGGATAGAGCAATACAGATGGTTTTAATCAAGGGCAAGTCCATTGCCTTTCTGAGCTTGTTCCTTCATCTGTAAAATGAGAATAATAACAACACCTACTTTGTGGAGTTATTTTAAGGAAGGATCACGTGAGACAGCATTTACACAGTTTCCTTGCATAGCACCTGGCACTTGGAGGCCCCCAAATAAAAGTTAGTTTTAGTAGATGATGACTATTATCAATTACTTATTGAAACCCATATTGTGAAAATATATATGGAGTAAGCTATGGTGGAGAAGCTATTAGCTGGGTCTAATTTGCTTATTTTTTAATATGATTTTTATTTAGTCTATCTAATTTTTACGTCAATGTTTCTGGAAACCAGGCAAATGTCATCAGAGGTGTTTTCTTTTGTTGTTGTTGTTCTTTTCTTCTTTTATTTTAAATGCCCTTGGCTCTAAATGCTTGGCCTGAAAAAATCATTCCATATGTTTATTCACCTTGAGAAGCCGAGTTTGCAGTGTCCAATTTCCCTGTTTACTCTTCCCATGCTAATGTTGCTGAGCATGTGAAAATATCGTTCTTTATCATTCCAACTAGGTCTTGGGTTTAATTACAGATTATGAGAAATGAGCTGAATGTCTGAGCGTTTTGCAGCCTGGTGAGACTGATTCGTTCAGAATGGTTAAAGGCATTTTATTCCTCTGGAAAAAAAAAAAAAGGTCTGGTGTAGCTCATTTGTGCTACATGAAAGATGAAGTGTGGCTGTAGTCAAATGATGGGACCCAGACCTCGTTCACTCACATTGATTCATTAGGACCTGTGTCAACTTCCCCCAAGAGGTGCACACACACTCAGATGCTCAGGGGATGGAAAGGACATATGTGACCTCTCAGGAAGAGAAGTTGGCATAGAGTATCATCCTTTGAGTTGGCTGAGGAGTGATGAGGTTGTGTGAATTACCTAGCAGCCATTCTCTTATGCCTCTTTCCTGTGCATCCCAGGGGCTGTGCTTGGTAGCAGCATCTCTCCCCTACAGGGGGATTAGGACACTGTGGGAAAGCTGCAATTGGCAGGCAATTTAAAATACATTGGTTTAAATTCATACCTAGTCTCCTTCCTGAATAGGGGTACTGAGGAAAACTAAGGAGACAGGGAAAATATGGAAGCATTTAAAGAAAAACCTTGTTTATGAATTCACTATAGGAATTCTAAATGTATAAAATAAGGGTTAGGCATTTCAATGGGACAAATGATACTTCTAATAAGAGCAAGTGAAAATTCAAATTCACTCATTCATTTATTCAGTCTTTCATGCAACAAACATTCCTTGAACTCTTATCCTACTAGGCACTGTGCGAGCCACAGAAAATGAAATAACAAACAAGACAAAAGGCAGTCTTTGCCGGGAGTCAAAAGGCTCACACTCTAGTGTGGAAGACAGGATTGAGGGCAAGTGATTAAATCTAGGGTGAAGGACTCTATGACTGAGGGGAGCCCAGGGACATGGAACATTGAACAGCAGGGGAAAGAAAGTTAAGTCATTCTGAGGAATAGTTCAGAGGGTCTTTCATGAGAAAGTGGTAGAGAAACAAGGACTGGAAAGAGGAAGAGGAGGTAGCCAGTTGATGGAGGGGGAGGAAGGACTTTCAGGTGCATGGAACTGTCATGTGCAAGGACTCAGGGCTGTCAGGACCACAGAAGTGAAGCGAACTGCAGTGTGTTTACATCAAAGGGTGTGATGGGGAAACTACGAGAGATGTTTCTGGTGGAGGCAGCACCTAGTTGAAGTTTTTCTCATTAAAGTCTTTGGGGAAAGATAGCTTTTATTTATGGTACAAGTGGCCCTCAGAAAGTTCCTCCAAACCAGCTAAGCCAAGCACATGGCATATAAGAATCATGAGACTTTCGTTACAATCGATGGTGAATCTAGATCATCTAAAAAATCCCAAAGTCCCTTTTACTCTCTTAGTAATATGTGTTTTACATGTTCAAGATCAAGGCTTCATCTCCTCATTTTATTCCCATTCATACATCAGCATCTGTGATTCCCAACAATGATGGCTGGGAGAAAATACAGAAACTTGGTGAGACCAAGGATGATGACTGGTCCTTGTTCAATGAAAGGATGGCCTTGATTAGAAGCTAAAGTTGATACTTTTGTGCCTGCTTTTGGCTCTAGCTTCTCAGCCACATGGTCACATAGGCAACTCAGCACAAATACAAACATGGTGCTCAAGACTGAGTCACAGAGTGTGCTTTCTTTCTGCTTTACTGCAGTCTCACAGCATTGCTGCAGTGTCTGCGACCTGATTTAGAGTGTTTGTGAAAAATGTTAGGTCCACAGTCACTGGGGATTGGCTCAGGGAAATACTGTATATCAGAGGGGGAAATCCATAATCGGCATAAAAAAGGCATTGACAAGTGTACAGATAACTCTGCTACATGCACATACAGATAATTGAGATACTTAACTGTTTTGTTGGTAACTCCAGGAATATCTAAGATAATACTCTCTAGCTGGCCTTATCTATTCGGATGGTCATGAACTTGAGTATGGTGTGCTGCAACTCAGGTAGGTCAGGGAGGCCTAAAAAAGATAGGTATGATTCCCCAAAATGGGAAGTTTGTGGGCCCTCAGGCCATAAAAGTTTCCAAAATGTTTTTCTATATTATTTTTCACTTTTGCTTCAGATCCATAGTACTCAAAATTCACCAGCTTTGACACATTTAATGTGAAATGTCATAAACTTCGCTACTTAATTTAAACGGTTCAATTTAAATATATACAACCAAGCCTCATGATTCACAGATTTTGTATTTGAAAATTCGCCTACTAGGTAATTTATTTGTAATCCTCAGATCAATACTCACAGTGTTTTCATGGCCATTTGAAGCCAAAGGCGGAACGAAGAAAAATTTGAGTTGCCTGCCATGTGTGCTCCCAGACGAGGTCAGACAACACATCTCTGCCTTCTTTTTTCATTTCTCATACTGTAAACAAGTATCCTCTCTGCAGTCTAGTTAGTGGTACTTCTTCATATTTTTTGTGCTTTTCGTTGGTGATTTCCCTATTTAAAATGGCCCGCAAACGTAATACTGACATGCTGTCTAGTATTCTAAATGAAAGAAAACTGTGATATGCCTTAAGGAGAAAATGCTTCTGTTAGCTAAACTTCCTTCAGGCATGAGTTATAGTGCTGTTGGCTGTGAGTTCACTGTTACTGAATTAATAAGAATATTAAATAAGGTATCTTTAAACAGAAGTACACATGAAACAAGGTTACGTATTGATTGGCTGATGAAAATATTGTGACCAGAAGCTCACAGGAACCGAATCCTGTGTTTTCCCTGGGAGTAACGGTTCAATATTCACTAATTCAGCATTTGCGGTGACTTTGTAGAATGTAACCATCTTGAGTAGCGTGAATCAACTGTACATGCACACATATATATGTGTGTATATATATATATATATATATACATATATATGTATATATATATGTATATATACACACGAATAGGTATACACACACACTCATATACAAATACATAAAGCAAAAGTGAGTGAGCACAAATGTAATGTTAGCCACTGGTGGATCGAGATTCCAGACATATGAGTGTTCACTGTACCATACTTAACAATTTTTTTTAGGTTTAAAAGCTGCTCACCTACCTCTCTGGGCCTTGATTTCCTCAAAGAAGGGAGATTAAGTTGCCTCAGGAACCTCTTCCAGCTCTGCTATTCTGGCATTTTAAATGAGCCCCAAACAGGAGCCATTTAATTTAGATATTCAGTAGACATTCAGTCATAGAATCCAGTCCAATGCTAACTGTATGATATTAAAGTACAGAGTTTAAAAAAGAAGGCTGCCACTAAAATGATAACTTGATTGACAAATACTCAAGGAATGAAGCTCCTCTATACAAAGTCAGGCATATTAAACAAACAAATAAAAACTTTCAAATAATATAGGAAGCATCTAGGGACAAGATAACCTTGTCATTTGAACAGTTTCTATCTGTTCCCATTTCTGATTAAGTCAAAAAAGGCTTATCATAGACAAAATTAGTCATTAGGAAAGATGTGCTGTGTATCCATAACCGTTTCTTTTTTTTAAATTTTTTAATTTATTTTTGGCTGTGTTGGGTCTTCGTTTCTGTGTGAGGGCCCTCTCTAGTTGCGGCAAGCGGGGGCCACTTTTCATCACGGTGCGCGGGCCTCTCACTGTCGTGGCCTCTTTTGCTGCCAAGCACAAGCTCCAGACGCGCAGGCTCAGTAGTTGTGGCTCACGCACCTAGTTGCTCCGCGGCATGTGGGATCTTCCCAGACCACGGCTCGAACCCGTGTCCCCTGCATTGGCAGGCAGATTCTCAACCACTGAGCCACCAGGAAGCCCCATAGCCTTTTCTTTAAGAGTCTTGTAGGCACCATTGTGTAATGGAAGGAACATGGGGTTTGGAATAAGTCAAAACTCAATTCAAAAATTCTGGTTTCTCCAATAGCCTATTTGTGTGATCTTAACAGAATTATGTTTCTTCTCTGAGCCCCAGTTTCCTTATCTGTAAAAAATGGTGATAATATTTTCCCTGCAAGGAGAAGATTATATGAAATAAATTTGTAAAAACACCTGGCAGCAAGAGGGGTTCAAAAATGTTAGTTTTCCTTTTTTTCAGCCCATAATAAACCATTGTTTTCTGGAAAGACTTATAATGTACTAGTTAAGAGCACAGTCTTTAGAGTTAGACTACCAGAGTTCAGATCCCTGATCTGCCATTTACAAGCTGGGTACTTAAAGTAAGTTATTTAACCTCTCTGTGCCTCAATGTCTGTCTGCAAAATAGGGATAATAATAGCACCTACCCCATAGAGCTGCTGTATGGATTGAAATATTAATATTTATATAAGTTACTTACAATATTGGGAGCCATATTAGTGTTTGTTGCTGTTATTATTATTTCTAAGAATGGCAAGGAAGCAAAATTTTAGAGTAATAGAGAGTCCTGAATTGCATCAGGACTTAGCATGAAGGTAACTCTAAAGGTAAACGTGATCTTGTACTTTTAGACTGACCAGAGGAAGGACTGATCCTTAGTCATTGATTGCTTGGTTGCACTGTACTTTACTAAAGTGCAATGATTCTATTTTAAAACCTTCACCCTTGATTTCAAATGTTGGAATGCATCACTAGTTCTTCCATGTTACTTCTGGTAGAGTTGTTGACATGCATGCTTTTTATTCATAATAATGGCTACTTTTGTTGAGCAATTCCTAGGTGTCAGGTCTGGGATGTAGCCCTACTTGTTAGCTAACGGGTTAACCTGTGTTATGGATGCTGAGAAGACACAGGCTCCTGGATCAGAGATACAGAACTTTTTATTGCTCGTGGTACAGCAAGCATCATGAGCATCAGCAAATGTGGTGGTTCTCCTTGCCCTTCCCCACGTCTTGCAGAGACGATGCAATAAGGGTCACATGGATGCTTTGTCATACTCAGATTTCATTGCGGCCAAGGAACATCACATTTGGGGAACTCACCATTTTGTAGCTAACAATAAACAAGCGGTCTCTTAGTCCCAGAGGGAGACATTTCTTCTTCCTTCAAGGGTGCTCCCTGCAAAACTTGATACAACTCTGAGAAATGCTTGGGTAAAGAGCATTTTGTCTTTGCATTCTTGGTACATCCAGCAAGAGGTGCAGGGTTCAGGGCTCTTGGCAGATTGCCTTTCCCAACACTGGGTTCCAGGAACAATGCCAAATACTTTAATTGGGACAGTGTTTCCTGGTAGATCACTTTTTAGCTAATATTCTATGTATATCTTACTCATTTTAGTAGGGTTGCCCCTGGGCAGTATTATAAATTGGGTCCATTGTTTTTGTGCCCCCCACCTTCTTGTGGAAACCAGTTTTCCTTGAGCAATCCCCTCACATTCAAGACTCACATTTTTAATGGTTTTGACCTGATCTTTTAAAAAGTTTTTATTTATTAAAAAAATTTTTTTTTCATTTTTTGGCCATGCCCCATGGCATGTGGGACCTTAGTTCCCTGACCAGGGATTGAACCCATGCTTCCTGTAGTGGAAGCATGGAATCTTAACCACTGGACTGCCAGGGAAGTCCCCTAACCTGATATTTGACTGCCCTTTTTCCTGCCCCCATGCCATGTTCAGCTCATTTCTTTTTCCTCTTTGTCCTGAAACAAAATTTACCCATTTTGTGGCCAGTCTCTTAGAACCCTTCTCTCTTGTAAGACAGTCACTGAGAAACAAATGGAAATTAAAATATGTTAATGTATAGAAGGGTGACTCACCAGAGAACATAAAATTTTAAGAGAGACCTTTTGAGGACATGCTGCTTTAACCAAGGAATAGTCGGAATGGTGGGAATTTGGGGTTTCAAGATTATATATACAACTCTGTATGCTTCCTCTGTGCATGGTGAGCCCTGGGTCTAAGGGATAAATTTAGTTTTGATTTTATATGGAGCATTGATTTTGTGTTCTCTGAGAAGGAAAAAAGATATTTTGAGGTATGGATTTAAATGCCATTTCCTTTTCACTCCCTATCTTCTGAGGGCTTATGAGATGAAGTTTTTGATCTTAGAGAAAACTATGAGCAGTTGTGACTAACTCTTTATAAGTCTTTGTAATATCAGGAGTTGCTCTCCTACTAATAAGCAAACCATTACCCAAACCATATTCTTTGATGGAGGCCTGCCAAAGGGATTTCATGGAACCGCATTAGAACGTGGAAAATAAAGATTCCTTAGGCCACAAAGCAGCCACTCCATGAACTAACGCTTCTATTGGCACCTGCATTTGGGGTCTGTAATGTTTTGCTAACTGTGCTTTCAAGACCCAAGTGATTTGAAAAGAGGTGACTGAGTTCATAAAAACGGGAGACTGTAAACCAGCATAAATGTCAGTTTTTATGTTGATATTTACATTTATCTCATGGAGAGAGTGACTTGTGTAGTAATGTGATTCAATATTTGGGGTCAAATATTTTGGTAACATTTACAGATCAATAAATTAGACACATTCCATCTTAAATGATCAAAAATAGCTTTGTTTCCCAATGTGAGGCCAACTTAAATTTTCCAGCAGGGAATGTTCCTTGCAGAATTGTTAATTGTATGGATGCTATAATAGTATCACATTTTAACAACAACTGTGTTAGATTTTCAAGCATCTCAGAGGTTATAAACTAGTCATTAAAATTCATTCCTGTTGGCAATTGGGTCTGCGGAGCCTTTATCCGGAAAAGCACACTTGTAATGTTTATGTGATTTCCATTTTAACACAACTGTTTGAATTACTTGCAATACTCTAGCCTTTGTAATGTGCTCCCTTTCCTATGCTTCTCCTACAAGCTCTCACTGTATTAACCTGATAAGGGTGAGATTCCCCACATTAGAAAACTGTTTCTCTCTTCCCCCCACCACCCCGTGATTTCTTTTAGCAAGGACTCATGTGATAAAGGCATGTTGCTTAGAATGATAGAGGGAAGGCCAGTTTTATACTGCTCATATGAAAGAAACAAATAGGGAAAGATATAAGCTGTGTGTACTTCATCACAAGGGAATATCAGATAGAAATCTGGTACCATTTATTTCCAGGTCCTTAAAAAATAATAGACCAGGTGGTCACCAGGGAGCTGGCTGTACCTCCCAAGACATTGATTTGCCTCACTCTTCTGGTCCATCTTGGTTTTCTTTCCTGAGTGTGACTTACCATTTCTACCTTGTCGAATAGTCATCTCTTCCCTCATTTCCCCTTACAGTGGATGCTGCTGAGAGCAGGACCCATCCATGTGTAGTCTCTCCCTCTTCGTCCTAATCACCTAAGTCAATCCCCAGGGGTTAAAAGATGCACCATAATGTGTAGAGTGTTAATGTTCTTATGGATTTGTTTTATTTCACTTAAACTTGAGGGTTTAGTTCTGGGCAGACCTTGACACTTTAATTCCAGTCTATTTGATTAAGTTGGAGCCAGCTGAAATGAACATTTATGAATTACCTACTTGGCAATTATAAAAGGTGGAAAATGTGATGTGGTCTCTGTCCTTCAAATAATTCGAAATAGTAGAGTGGGAGATAAGAAAATTAAGAGAAATAAGATATTATAAATGTTATAAACCCAAACTAATGAATTTAAAAGGATCACACCCAACTTGTATGACCTGGAATATATTCATGGAATATTTGATGTATAGCTTTCAAAATGAAGTGGGATACAGTAGAAGTCACTTGAGATAACTTGGGAGAAAAGGTTTTTGATTAGGGGAGTGATATGATGACATGTTAGGAAGCTTAATTTGGATGTGGTACGAGGATAGATTTGAGAAAGTTTGAATTAGAATGCAGTGTGCCTAGAAGAAAGGAGATAGATTAGGAAGCTTTTGATACAGTTTAAGTGAGAGGTAGATGATAGTGTCCTTCTAGTGATCTTATGGAAGCAGAATTAGCAGGACTTGGTAAGGAAAGGAGTTTAACATGACTCTGATTTTGAGCCTGCATGGCTTGAAAAGAAGAGTTGATGACATTAACAGAAATAGGAAAGGCAGGATGATGAATGCCATAGGAAGCAAGAGGAGAAAGATGGTGACGTTGGATATCAGTGTTTTTAGGTGTTTTGGACACTGTGAAACCTCCTGGGTCTAGTAAGTAGGGAGTTGTAATAAATTAGGGTAGATAAGGCTAACAAAGGAGATGCCATTAGTCTGACTGACAAGGAATCCTGTTAGTTGCCAGCTCTGTGACCTAAGGCGAGTTATTATCTGACCCCCTCTGTTTTTCATTTTCCTTGTAAGTGTAAGAAAGAACTGGCTTTTGTAGAAGCTAGATAAACAGATTGAGGAATTCCTGGCAGGTATGAAGTGATTTGGAAACTGTTGAGAGATTCCTTGTGGGACAAGGGAATTTGCCCTGGATTCTCTACTTACTTTGGATCAACACTGTTATCTCCTTATGGTCCCTCCCCAAACTTGGAGATTTGCTGCCGCTGTGGTCATCAAGGCTGCTCAAGTTGATGCTCATAGATGCCACCAGGGCCTCTGCCTTCTGAATCATGAATACACTTGGTGAAAAGGAGGCCTTTACAAGATATATGCTGTCAGCTTTGCAAAAGCCTACTTCCATTAAAAAAAGGCCCAATCCACTCCATCCATTGCTTTTTACCCCTTTTCCACCTTTTGATAAAAATACAAAACACCCTTATAATGTCCATGGAGAAAGATGGGAGCAATCACAGATTATCTTCTCTGATTTTATGAGAAGTTACTCACTGTAGTAGTTGAGTCCTCAGTTCCCCTTTTAAGCACCTACATTGTAATTCAACAACATTTGATTGGATAGAGTGACGTTGCCAATATTCAGTCAGAGTTAACTCAAAATAGAGATAGCAAATGATAAAAAATGTTGTTCAGATGATTCACCTGCATCTGAGGAAAACATTTGACTTTCTGCTTGAGATATTTTCTTATATAATTAGAAATGTATAAGTTTGGTATTTATAGCTGGGAATATTTCCCTGCTGGTTTTCAGTTCGTTTCTCATTAACCTTTATAAATATTCTAGTTGGAAATACCCTTTTATTTAGGATACAGTGCTTTCTTAGCTAGAGAATGAAATAATGTTTTAATATTCCTGTTATTTTCCTCTATCAACCATCCTGAGAGAACCAGAGAGAAAGGCAATGTGGCATTCTTAGAAGAATTTCGGAGTTAGAAAAACCTGGAATTCCATTCTGGCTCTGTGATTTACTAGCTGTGTGACCTAAGGCAAATGATATCTTTCCTGGTTTTTGTTTTTTCATTGATGTAATAGGGTAATACCTGGACATCCCAGTGTTATTGAGAGGATCAAGTGGGATAATGGTGACATTTGTCCTAAGTTCTCTATGCCCTGGGGTTCTAGAGTTATACTCCATGGGCCCAAATCCTGATTATACTCTGGTCAAGATATTTTACTTCTCTAAAATCCTTTCCTCATCCATAAAATGAGGGTTGTAATAGTGCCTATTTTATAAGCTACTTGCGATGGTGAATGAGCAAAGCTGTTAAAAACATAGTGACTGGATAATATTAAATATGCAGTAAATATTAGCCATTTAATTAGTGCATAGTAAGTGCTCAGTAAACAGAAGCTTCTCTCATTTTTCTTCTTCATTTAGGCACTTAAATAATCTTTCAGGGTTTCTCTTTCATATGTTAAGCAAAACAACTCTTAGAATATTGGAGAAAACAATCCTTACCTCTGTGCTGCTAATCTATAAAACAGGATTATTTGCTGATCTTACCTAATGCCTTCCTTTGAGTATAAGCCTTGGGAACTCCAAGCTGAAGGAAAGGCTCCTTTCTTTAAAATAGCTATAAATGTGTGCAGTCTTCTAGTTATTGAAATTGTAAGCTACCCTGCCTATCCCCAATCTATTGTCCTAGCTTCAAAGACATTTTAAAACACCCTCTGGGTGCTATCTTTCTTCTTGGTTATCCTTTGCCTCACTTCTCCCTTTCTTATGAGAAAACTTCTCAGGCTCCTCAAGGCACCAATTTCTCTTATGACAACTTTGAAACTTGTAGGTTTCTGTCGAGACTATTTTCTTTGGGTTAAAAAGCACTTTAGTTAGTAATGCAGCAGAATTTAAAGTCTAAGAAATAATAACCAGTCTGCAGTTTCCTAAATCCCCCCTAACTAAGATATATAAATTAGGCAGGAAATAACAAAATGCTTCACAATTTTCCAGAAGTCAGAACGTAGAAGAATGATCAGAGGCCCTAGCACAGTTCAGGATGAGCTATTCCATGCTTATCTACTCATCTGCTCAATCATCTCTCACTTTTCAGTTGCTCGGTATCTAATGTAGGAAGGTTGAGCATTAATACTATACCAGCAACAGTAATTGATAGGGGCTGAATTGTGTTCTCCCCAGATTCATCATGTTGAAGGTCTAACACTCAGCGCTGCAGAATGTGACTGTATTTGGAGACATAGCCTTCAAAGAGGTAACTAAATTAAAATGAGGCTGTTAGCATGGGCCCTAATCAAATCTGACTGGTGTCGTTATAAGAAGAGAAAATTTGGCAGCACAGGGACACTGAGGTGCTCACACACAGAGAAATGACCATGTGAGGACACAGTGTGAAGATGGCTGTCTGAAAGTCAAGGAGAGAGGCCTCAGTAGAAACTGTACCTGTTGACACCTAGATCTTGTCCAAAACTGTAATAAAATAAATTTCTTTTGTTTAAACTACCCAGTCAGTCTGTGATATTTTGTTTAGTATCCTTAGCAAACTAATAGAGTAATATTATAAATTTGTATTGCATTTATAATTCTATAAATTTCATATTTTTTTCATATACATGGTAAAGCATAATGGTCAAAAGCACTGACTCTGAAACCAGACTTTCTGGGTTCAAATCTATCACCTGGGTGGCCTTAGGCAAGTTACCCAACCTCTTTGCTCAGTTTCTTCATCTTTAAAATGGAAATGATAATAATATTGTCTACTTTATAGAATTGCTATCTGCATTAAATGACTTAATGTTTATAAATTAGTGCTCAGCACATAGTAATTTCTAAAAAGTTATTTCTTAAATTAATAAAATAGAATGCATGCCTTAGTTCATTTTATTCCTCTTAAATATTGTGAGCTGGGGGAGAGAAGGTAAGGGATATAATATTTACTGAGTATTTATTATGCAGTAGATGACATGGTGACAATTGAACTCACATTTGCACGTAGGAGATTAAATTATTGACAACGTTTATATACTGCTAAACAATGGTGGCCTTGGGCCATTCTCCCATCTTAAATCTACTGATTTTTATTTTTTCAGCATTGCTCATCTATACCAGGAACAGAACCTAAATAAATATGAAAAGGATCTAAAGAAAATGAAAAGGGTAGTCATCAAATTAAGTACTATATCTGTCAAAGCTCAACCAGGGAAGCAGAAACAGTAATGAATATACACACATACACACATACCTATATATCTACATATAGATATATAGTGAATCTATCTATCTATCTCTCTATCATCTATCCAACAATACACTATTTTATGTAATTAATTTTGAGGACTAAGCAAATTCGAAGTCCATAGAACAGACAGGACGGAAGATCACGTATAGACTGAAACCCAATGGACATAAGCTAGAGTTTGTTATCCACAGGTAGGAGTGTTTGTCTATCTGTCTATCTGTCTGTCTCTCTCTCAGAGAACAATGCACTCTTTTAAAGGACTTCCAACTGATAAGTGAGCCCCACCAGGACAATCTGTCTCATTTAAAGTCAGCTGTTTTGGGGCTTTAATTACATCGGTAAAATATCTTCATAGCAGCACATAGAATTTGATTAGACAATTGGGAGGAGGTATGTGTATGTTACAAAACGTGTGCTACCTTCCATTGTCTGACTCTCTTGAAAAATTATCTCTTGGAGCTCACCCTATCTGGAAACATACTGGAAGGGGGATTCTAAGGAATACAGTTTAGCTTAGTCAACTTGAGACACCGTAAAGCCATTGCAGGTATTTTTTTTTTTTAAAAGACTGTCATTTACTATGCCTGGAACTGGGCACATTTTAACATGAGCTTCTTTTTATTTAATTCTCACAATAGCCCTTGAAATATTATTACCATTTATGAATGAGAAAATAAAGTCTCCAATGGTTAAATAACTAGCCCAGGTCACAAATCAAGCTAGTGAGAGAATTAAAATTAGAGGTCAGAGCTGACCCTGAAGACCATCATGTTTAAAAACCGTAGGTGATAACCTCAAACTACCTTCTTAAGTTCTGATGGAACTTAGGGTAGAGGAGAAATCAGTGCTGGTTGGGCTATCTCAGCTGAGCTGCATTATGAGCAGGTTGGAAACATGAACTAGCAGAGGAGAACCTACAGTTTTTAGCTCCCTCACCAGGACCAGATTGTAGGATCTTCCAATTTTCCTCTGGGGATAGTTGTGCATTTACAAGAAATTAAGAATTACTATTTTCCAGAGGGTGTGTGTGTGTGTGTGTGTGTGTGTGTGTGTGTGTGTGTAATACACTGTTCTAAGAAAGAGAGCTCTTAGTTTTATATTTTGGATATCTCCTCAATAAGCCATATAATACCTTTTCATAATTCTGATAGATCGTGTGATACTTGAAGTTATGCTATTTATGAAATAAAATTAAAATGTCCATATTTCCATATTTATATATTTGTTAATGATTTGGGCCACTTGTAAGTTGGTAAGTAGGTTCACTGCCCTTATAATAATGTTCATTATTTTGGATTTTACTATGTGCTAAGAATGCTACTTAGAACCTTTGTACACCCTACCTCATTTAAACCTCACAACAACCCTGTGAAGCTTACTGTATCCACACTTGACTGATGAAGAAATGAAGGCTTAGAAAGAATAAGCAACTTGTTGCAAGTTTACTAGGCCTGTGTAGAAGAGTTCAAGTGTGAATGGTATCTGGCTAACTCCAAAGCCCACATGCCTAATAACTAAGCAAGCAAAATCCCCACAGAATGTTTTAGTGATAGTCAATTTATTAAAGTTATAAAGTTGTCTCACTGTAAAAAAGAAATTCAAGGATTTAAGAAGACAATTTTTATAAAAAATTCTTGTATTGATTTTAAGTCAATCAACTCAAGTAAAGTGTTGCAAATGAATGACCCCTAATCTTCTGAAATATTGTTTCAAAGTCCTAAATATCTTGTCTTTGTGAATTTCACTTTTTACTGTTCTTTGGTGAGCATAGCTCAGCTCTTAAGTCACAAAGCCAGCCTCGTTGGAACTCTGCCATAAATTCTAGTCCCATTTTCTACTGATCCCTCATGATCAATTCTAATTCTGTAAGAATCTCTTCAAATACCCATTTGTTGACACATAGTGGAAATTCAGGAAAATAACATTTTTAATGGGAGAACATTCCACAGATATAACATCATTTGGTGCAATTACAAATGCCAGTTAACTTTGGTGGTAATAACATGACACCCTTGACTGTCAGGGCAGAATATATGCTAGTTATCTGTAAACAGAACACATTAATTAGAATCTTGTTTCAGTTCTAGAGTTACGAAGTAACCATTTGTCAATTTCAGAATAATCTTATGCTTTCATAATGGCTATATAAAAATTTATGAAAATACTAAGGGAGGCTGGCATTCTTTGAGAAAATTAGGGCCATGCGATTGGTATGTGCTTATGGAATTCTGGCATATCACATCTCGGTGATAAGCTATAATGACTGTAATAAGCCACGGAAAATTCAGTCCAAATTTCAAAATGAGGTTCTAGTTAACAATAGAAGTTTAAAGGTTAATCTAATTAATGAATGTGCTTGCAGTATTTAAGCGTATTCATTTAAGTTCAGTCATATATTATGAGGCATTTAAATCATTGTAGACATGCACTCAGAAACCACATTCATTGTACTTAATAGCTGAAGACTATATTTTTACAGTTTACATCAGAGCTGTGTGTTGCAGAGTCACCAGGAGTCTTTTGGATATTAATAGTTTGAACACATACTTCTAAAACTCTAACTCCCCAGGAGAAAAGGCATAATTTGGTTTTAGTGTGAATAAGGTAACTAACTCTAGGAGCAAAAACAAAAACGAGAGAGAAAAAAAGAAAGAAAACTGAAGCACACTGATAAAGGAGAAATAATACTGAAGCTGTGAAGCTGGGCGACTCAGCCCAGATTCTAGGCATATATTTTCATGGCAACGTGATTTGATTTTTCTTTTTCTTCATCAGCCTATGTTTACATCCACACAAAGTAATGTCAATCAATGGTCTCTTTCGTAGTGTGATTTTTTTTTTTTAAGAAAAAGCATGCAGTTACATATTATCTTCTAAAGTAATAAAAAGATAAACAGCAACAATACTCTCTGTATAAGTAACTTTATTAATGAAATGGATGCAAACTTTGGGGCAGTCTCAAAGAAACATGACACATACACACAGACACACACCACACACACACTCACACAAACAAAACTCCTGAGATTGCCACTGTGTTTAGGCTTGGATGTTACTTTTCTATGAAAGGTACACAGATAAAGTGTTTATTAACTCTTCATAAAGCCTTTACTTGTGGTATACAGATTGACCAGGGCAAGAAAAGCACAGAACAAGCACCCTGGATGGGATGGTTTTATTGTTTTCAGTGAAGCATTGAGCAACAACTGTCAGCTTCTGGGGAGAGAGAGGGAGAGGGAG
Source organism: Pseudorca crassidens (assembly GCF_039906515.1). Classification (NCBI taxonomy): domain Eukaryota; kingdom Metazoa; phylum Chordata; class Mammalia; order Artiodactyla; family Delphinidae; genus Pseudorca; species Pseudorca crassidens. The sequence continues at coordinate 68,725,490 of NC_090304.1, read as the reverse complement.
GGAGAAGGATGGGGGAGGGAGGAGGAGAGGAAAATCTGGGACTCCCACTTGCACTGAAATTGCTATTTACCTCTTAAAGTAGGATTCTCACCTAGACCTCACATAAGTATCATGAGATTATCTGGGAATCTGGCTTTAATTAATGGGCTTGGACATTGCTGGCTGAATGGCATGAAAGCAACTGTTTCTGTGAGTGGTTTATTACCTAACCTGTGTTGTACTGAAATGAGAATGGTCAGAAAGGAACGACCCAGCCAGGTATTCTGGGTAAAACTAGGCTACCATAGCCCACATTTCACTCTGATTATTCAAATGATAATGTGCAGGGAGGTGAGGGGGAAAAGGGTATCAAGATGACCCTCATGCCTAGAAGAAAAGATCCAGTGAATGCGTGGTATTTTCCAGAGAATAGTCCCACCATTTTTCAGGAGGGAGAATGAAACAAAGCAGATGAGAAAATGTCTCCATTTGGGGAATCATTATGGAATCTAGTTGCGAGACAGTTCATTGGCTTCTCCTCTTTTGTTTGCTTGCTCAGTAGTCACAGAGGGAAGTAGGAAAGGAAAGCAAACAATAGGACTGGCTCCCTGAAAACCCATTTTCCCCCTCCTCCTCCGCTTGCAATATAAGCTCTATCCCATTTTCAGCGATACTAAATAAAATACATTGAGGGTCTACTATTGGTGAGGCGGCGTGCCCCCAAGTGACATGTACAAAGGTGATTGATACATGAGTCATGTTCAGGAAAGATTATTGGGAATGAAATCGAGCCTGGGATTTGAATTCCAGGTCCTATTACCAGTTTCATGACTTTGAGTGATTTCTCTGAGCCTCAATTTCCTGATCTGTAAAATAGAGATAATAATAGCTGACATTATCATCATCTTTGACATTGTCGTAATTTCTTATAGAATTTTAAGAATCCTGAAAGCAAATATATGTAAAGAGATTTTATAAAATTAAAAGGGCCATATAAGGCTACTCATTATCATTACTATTTTAAAACCACTTTTGTCTCATCTCATGTGCTATTTGACAAGTTGCTCCTCCATCAGTCAGCCCTTCCTGGGACTTTACAACCCTATCCACAGATGGCAGTAAGCTAGAAATGCAAAACCTAAAAAGTATCCGTTTTGGAAGTCTTGCTATTTTGCTAGACAATTCTCTATCTCTCTCACCTGCGATAATTGTACATTATTTGTGAAGATTACCAGTTGATGTTGCTTTTGGCCTAAATAAAAGAAAATGCGGGGATAAAGAGAACCCTTCTACTGGCAGCTGAATGTCAACTCATAAGTCTAGTCTAATTTAATGTAAAGTATTAGAATAAGGACTTCCTCAAATAATAGCCCCGTAGTGTCTGTTGAGAGAGAGGGTTATTAGGTAAGCTACCACATAACACAGACCGTATGAATTTTATGCTGGCTGTTTTAAGTAGGCTTTTTTTTCACAGTAGTTAATAAGCTAGTAAAAATGAAGGTAATCTTTTGAAACACTGAACACTCTGGCTGAGAGGTTTTATTTCCTGGTATGGGAGACCCTCGTAGACCAACAGCTGGACTGATAGCTTCTGTTCTGCCAGAGTTATTTTGGTGATTTAACAAAAGTAAGGCATTAGACGCTTCAGTATAATGGTTAAGAAACTGGACAGACAGATCTGGGTTCAAGGACAATTCAGGCACTTCATAGCTATATGATTACTTTTAGCCTGAATCTACTATGATAGTACTTTCATCAAGACTTCTTAAGAAGACAAAATGTGAAAATGTGTAAAAAGGCATTGGCAAAATTTATCATAAATTCTGAAATTAGTTATCTATTGCATATTAGTTATCTATTTCTGTGTAACAAAGTATTTCAAAATTCAGTGGCTTAAAAAATAAACATCTATAATTACACAGTTTCCATAGATTGAAAATTCCAGAACAGCTTATCTGGATGGTTCTGGCTTGGATCTTTAATGAGATTACAGTTATGATGTTGGCCAGGGTTGCAGGCATCTGAAGACCTGACTGTGGCTGGAAAATCCAGTTCCAAGATGGCTCACTCACATGGCCATTGGCGTGAGGCTTTAGTTCCTTTACTGGCTGTTGGCAGGGGGCCTCAGTTCCTTGCCACATGGGCCTCTCCAGAGGGCTGCTTGAGTGTCCTCACAACATGGCAGCTGGCTTCTGCCAGAGTAAGTGATCCAAAAGAGAACAAGATGTTAGCCACTGTGTCTTTGATGACCTAGCCTTAGAAGTCATACTCTACCATTTCCATGACATCCTAGTGTTTATAAAATAAGCCCTATTCAATGTGTAGGACAATGGCTACACAAGAGTAAGAATACTATGAGGCAGAGATCATTGGGGAGTGTCTTTGAGACAAGCTACCACATCTGATAAAAGTAAGAAGCTATTTTGTATAGTGTATTCAGAATGTCCCTGAAGCAGAAGGTCCCTCTGCTCCAAACACTGAAAGGAGGTCTGAGGGCTATTTTGTGTGACAGTGATAAAGAGGGACTCAAAGAAAGATGCAGGAAAAAAAAGAGACTTCTCATATGTACTGAGGTCATGACCTAAATAATCAGTTTTTTTCTGGACTAAAAAATAACACTTTCTTAAAATATCCAAAAGAAAATCCTGATAATTTTTTAAAAACTCTCTTCAACATAGAAAAAAGAGAATTATTACGTTTAAACAAATATCTGCATTCATTGAGTGGGTTTGGTCACATTCCTTTGAAGCTAAATCATACATGGTAGGATGTAAAGCCAGTCCACAAGTGTGTTTTACCTAAAGGTGTCTTGAAGTGTCTTCCTTATCAACTCTTGTTATTTTTCTCTGTTATAGTATTATAATGAGTCTTTATAATATTTTATTTTGGGTGATGGTGGATGATAGGGATTAACCAGGGAGCCAAGGGCCTCAAGCAGGCCTCCTGGGGCAAGAATGAGAAATCAAATGTACTGGTGTAAATGGTGTTTCTTTTCTATTTATCAGTGCATTAGCTAAAGATTCATACGTTTAGTATCCAATGGATCATCAGTGGCTGGAACATGCAGGCCTCAACTCACTCCACCATTTTCTAGCTTTGAGACCTTGAGCAAATTACTAACCTCTTTTCACCTCAGTTTTCTCATCTGTACAATGTGAAGGTTAATAATACCTATCTTTTAGGGTTTTGTAAAGATTCAATGAGTTAATATGGATAAAGTATTTAGAACAGTGCCTAGTATATGCTAATCATCACATATTAGTTATTATTATCTGACTAAAAAACATCTACATGTATTCATATCCATCTCTCTCCCTCTCTCTCCTTCCCTTCCTCCCTCCCTGTGGGAATGTGTGTGTGTGTGTGTGTGTGTGTGTGTGTGAAATTTGTGGTCATTTAGCCAATTCCTTGAGGAAGATTTATATTCTTAACCTTAATAAGGGTCACTAAGGAGAAAATTTCATCCATTCACTCTTCTCCTGTTCAACAAATCTATTTTAAGCCTTTACTAAGTGCTAAAAGCTGTAGAACGGGAAGGTTCTGGAGTAAAATCATATATATATGTGTGTGTGTATATATATACACACACACACACACACACACACACACAAACATAAATGGAAATTTATATAAGGAGATTAAAATCCAGTAAGACAGACAGGCATATTTATAAATAACTCTAAACCAGTACACATATCACAGTGTTATGAGGTTAAAAAAGAAGCTTAAACAAAATGCAATGGTTCTTTGAAATAGAAAGCAATCAATTCCAAAACAGGACTATTGGGGCAGGCACCATAGAGAGGGAAGACTTTAAACTGGGCTTTAAAGATGAGTTGGTTCAGGCAGACAGAAGATGTCAAAAAAGGGAGAAAGACACTCCAGAGAGAGGGCATAGCAAGAAAAATTTATGCAAGAGAGAAAATGCCCACTATCTGAGGTGAGTGGGGAATATGTCAGCATCCCTAGAACATGGGCTTGACGGTCATGAGTGAAGTTGGATGAAACGACTGCATGCTGAGGACTTAGGACATTGGCTTATAGACATCCAGAACTATGTACGTGTCCATTACCAGTGTTTGAAGGTGTATTTAACTCTTTTTCCTTTGAGCCATTTATTTATTCATTTGAATAATTTGTTTCCTTGGAAAACTGGGAAAACACCATGTGAAAAGCCACACACACACACAAAAATCTGTGAAATTAGTGTAACCATCTACTTGGGATATGCTTGGGAACCAATTTGTACAAAATACAATGTGTGCCTTCTTTGAGATTTGAGTTTATCAGAACTGGCTTCCCTGAGGCTCAAAGGATCCAGGTATGCAAGAATGATGGGCTTCCTTGGAGTGGGAGGCTGGCCCCAGGAATGATGTTCTCAAAGAAAGAGTGCTGGCGTTGGTGGAAGGGGCAAAGGGAGGGAGGATATGAAAAGGTTATGAGCAAAGGCTTTGGAGACAGGACTCATATTACACAGTAGATCTGCTATTTCCTCTGTGTGATTTAAAGCAAATTACTTATTCTCTTATTTGAGACTCTTCCTCTATAAAATTATAATAATGAAGCCCTATTTATTGTATTGTTTTGAGGATGTATAGGTATAATCCATGTAAAGCGCTTGGCACTTGGCACGCAGTAAGTGCTCAATAAGTGAAGAATGATTTTCGATGTTGTTGATGTGTTGCTGTTAATCTCATAGGTAATGTTCAAGATGGAGAGAGAGCAGAGTCCAAGCACAACGAAAGGATTAGTTGAGACTGAGGTTTTTGAGCTGTTATCATGTAGGACATCCTTGTGTTGAGGGTCCCCTGTCCCATTTTTCTATAAATGGACAATGAGGGTTAATTTGGAGGGTCCACCAGGTCATCCTACCTTTGTGACATAAAAGCAGCCTTTTTTTTTTTAACATCTTTATTAGAGTATAATTACTTTACAATGGTGTGTTAGTTTCTGATTTATAACAAAGTGAATCAGCTATACATATACATATATCCCCATATCTCCTCCCTCTTGCATCTCCCTCCCACCCTCCCTATCCCACCCCCCTAGATGGTCACAAAGCACCGAGCTGATCTCCCTGTGCTATGCGGCTGTTTCCCGCTAGCTATCTATTTTACATTTGGTAGTGTATATATGTGCATGCCACTCTCTCACTTCGTTCCAGCTTACCTTTCTCCCTCCCCATGTCCTCAAGTCCATTCTCTACATCTGCATCCTGTCCTGCCCCTAGGTTCTTCAGCACCATTTTTTTTTTAAGATTCCATATATATGTGTTAGCATATGGTATCTGTTTTTCTCTTTCTGACTTACTTCACTCTGTATGAGAGACTCTAGGTCCATCCACCTCACTACAAATAACTCAATTTCGTTTCTTTTTATGGCTGAGTAGTATTCCATTGTATATATGTGCCACATCTTCTTTATCCATTCATCTGTCAATGGACACTTAGGTTGCTTCCATGTCCTGGCTATTGTAAATAAAGCTGCAATGAACATTGTGGTACATGACTCTTAAAAACAGCCTTTTTATCTATGGAGAGATTATTTTCTTTGGGAGTGCATCAGTGGAAGTGATACTTATAATGAGTGAGAAAGAAGGGGTCTCTGTCCAGCCAATCAGAAAAGCTGAATGAACCCTGGTGTTTTATGGAGTGTTACTTGTATTTTCTTCTTCCCAGCTTCTGAAGCATGAGTTAAGGTACCTTCTCTGCACTTCTGCTGCACTCTTGACAATACAGAGTAGTATGTAAGAGCAGAGACTCAGAAGTTAGGCCTTTCTATGCCTCCAGTTTCTCATCTATAAAATGTGATACTTTTGTATAGCTTAACTGCACTGATCTATGTAAAGCCCTTATAACAATAGCTGGAACATATGCTCTAGAATTGTTAGGCATTATTTTAAATGATCACCACAACGTACTGTAATCATGAGCTTGACTGTTTATACTGACTGTTAGACTCCAAGCTGATTTATTTTGAAGAACGTACCAAACCAAGATTTACATCCCTAGAGAAACTATAGGATGGTGAAAACTCAAGGTTCACTGTGGCAACTAGTGGAGAAGGTTTACTGTCCTTCAAAAGGGAGAAGCAATCCTTGTCTTGGAGGTGGACTACCATGACCGAGAGAGGACCTGAGCCTGACATGCTCTAATGCCAAGTCATGCCCAAGGCCTGATGTTAGTTCTTCAGCCAGTGGGTCCATGCCAAGAGCATCCGTGGTGACCAGGCCAGAGCCAGGCAGAGGAGGGACTGTATTGGCTGAAACTCCTTGGACCCCTGACAAGGGAAATGTGGGATTGAACAGAGAGTGTAAGAAAAAGCCTGGGAAGTGAGGTGGCTGAGAAAGGAGGAAGCTACTGAAAATATTTCACCGCCCCCCGTCCCCTCTCCCTGCCGCACCACTGTTTCCCATCCAGCCAGTTCATAATGGCAGAAACAGATGTGTGATGCCTTAAGGTACCACACTTTATAAGCCGTTGAGGCTTTTGAAAGTCATTTTTGGAGTAATGGCTGTGTGTATTCTAGATTCTAGGAAGTCTGAGTCAAAGTAGCTCTGAGAATCATAGTCTATGGAAATAATCTATCTTCTGGGACAGGTTCCATTTTTTACTATCAACCCCATCATTAGCCCCAGGGTCATCAAAAAACTGCATTTCAATTTTGCCCTTTTAATACCCAGAGCTGGCACTGACACAAGGTCCCTGTGCCACCCAAGCACTGAGAAGTTGGATTTAAACTTGATCCTTTTTTCTTACATTTCAACATGTTATCTGAAGGCTAAGGGATAACATTGTCTGTGCTGTCTGTGAAACTGTTCATATTAAACACTTATTTCCAGCTCTTTCTTCCTTTCATTCACCTTATTTCATTGCTTTAGCCATTGGATTTTTTATTGGTTTCTGATATAATGCATAATAGTAAATTTGGGGAATAAAGAACTAGGAAAAGAAAATGTTTAAGTTTATCACCATTCAATACACAGAGAGATAACTAAACAAATGCAAATTATCATATTTCTAGCTTTTTTGCTATTACAAATCATGTGGTTAAAAACATTCTTGGGGCTTCCCTGGTGGTGCAGTGGCTGAGAGTCCGCCTGCCGATGTAGGAGACATGGATTCGTGCCCCAGTCCGGGAAGACCCCACATGCCACAGAGTGGCTGGGCCCGTGAGCCATGGCCACTCAGCCTGCGCGTCCGGAGCCTGTGCTCCGCAATGGGAGAGGCCACAACAGTGAGAGGCCTGCGTACCGCGAAAAAAAAAAAAAAATCTTGGACATACCCTCTGGTGTGTATACGCAAAAAGTTCTCTAGGGTAGAGCAAGAAATTCTATGAAGCAGTATTGCTGGATATTAGGATATTCAGAACTTTAGTAGATAATGCTGGATTCCACTGTGCTTGAAATCATTTATGCTCCCCCCAGAAATCTGAGGTTTCTATTGTTCCTAATCCTCAACACTTGGCTTTTCAGACATAATTTGTTTACAATCTGACAGATAATTTTTACAATATTTACTTTAAAAAATTATTAGTGTGTTTTTATGTTTGATTTTTGTATGCCTTCCTTTGTGTTTTGAAACTGGTAGCCTTTGTGCATTTTGGGCATTATGTTTTTTAAATTGATGATAGCCAGCCTCCATGTTGAGCTCCGAAAATTCCTGCTTCCATATATCTATGATGTAGTCTCCTTCTATATTGTTTCAGGGTTTTTCTGTGTGATGGATAGAATACGGCAAAAGTGATGGCATGTGATCTCCAAAGCTTGGTTAAAGAACACAGTCTATGCCTTTCTCTCTCTCTTAGATTACTCTCTGTAGGGGAAGCCAGCTGCCGTGTTGTGAGGACACTCAAGCAGTCCTATGGAGAGACTCACATGGTAAAGAACTGAGGCCTTCTGTCAACAATCACGTGAATGGACCATCTTGGCAGTGAATCCTCAGCCCCAGTCAAGGCTTCAAGTGACTGCAGCCCTAGGCAGCATCTTGACTGCATCCTCATGAGAGGCCTTGAGCCAGAGCCACCCAGCTAAGCTGCTCCTGAATTCTGGACCCACAGAAAGTGAGATAATAAATGTTTGGTACTTGAGCTGCTACATTTTGAATAATTTACACAGCAATAGGTAACTAATACAATATTGATTTATAAAAGCATCTCATAAATGGTATATAAAAGTATTAAAAAGTTCATGCCAATCATATATGTTATAAAAATTTTATCAGTTTCTCATTGAATTGTACTCTTTATACAAAATATATTTTGCCTTTTTAACTGAATTTTCTCTGGAATTCTGGTAGATTTTGATATATTAAACCATATTTTTTGATTGTTTTTCTAAAATGTCTTTACCAAAGCTTATCATTATAAACTTTTATTGTTTTTTGTTATCTTTAACAACACATGATCAAGTTGCTTGGACCTAGTTTCAGATTATTTGCCTTATAATTATGGTGTTTAACCTATTTTCATCTATTTTGAACAGATGTCTTTTATTTTTAAATTTTGATTTATGCTTTCCATTTTTTTGTGTGTGTTTCCTTATTGACACATTTCTTTTACTTAAATATATTTTTTAGACTGTGGATCCTACATATCTGTATAAAAAAGTTCTACTTCAAAGATGTGTTTGTAAAGTAATACTTGAACCAACATATTTTAATTACAAACATCAAGAAAACACAAGGTCAAATTCATTGATCTTTAAAGTATGGGTCACAACACATTAGCAGGTCATAAAACAAATTTAGTGCAGTGCATTTCAAGTCCTTAGCTGTGGCCCACATTAAAAACTCATTTTACCTCACAATCAAATATATCAAGATGTTGGATAAGAAATGTATATGTTTGTGCTGGATAGTAATGAAAAATATGCATGTTATTGTGGGTTATAGTCAGAACAATTTAAAAAACATTGGTCTGGTCTATTTAACTTTTCTTTATAAAAATAAGGAAGTTAATGTGTCTTATTTTTATCACCATTCCCCTAACCACTTCCTAATTATTATTGTTAATAACATAAGATTTTATTTACTTATTTTTCTTTTTAAAAAACAGCTTTATTGAGGTACAATTTACACACCATAAAATCCACCGTTTTAAGTGTACCATCTGGTGATTTTCAGTACATTTCTAGATTTGTGGAATCATCTCAGTCCAGCTTTGGAATATGGCCATAGATACAGCAATTATTACTAATACTTATTTATATGTGATGCATCTCCCAATTTTTTAAAATCTGTATTTCTAATTTGTAATCATATTTCTATCAAATGTATATTTTTGTTATATTTAATTGCTTTAAATGTTTACCACTATATTATTGTTCCCATAATAATGCTGTTATTGAATTTTCCAATTAGATCCTCATTCAGATTCACTATAAAACTTCTCAGAGTAACTTATTGAGGAAGGTATTATTATTTTAATATTATTAAACCTGGGAACTAAAGAAGTATGACTTGAGCAACTGAATTAAATATATATATATATATATATATGTATATATACATATATATTTTTGAACAACTTTTAATCAACAAATATTTAGGAATACCAATTACTTGCCAAATATTGTTGTAGGCTCTGAGAATGCAAAAAGAATGTGACATCTGACTGTGAGTGGTTCAGAAAACAATTGGGTTGGATCCCATATACAGAACTTAATACAATAATGTTGAAGAGGATGATGATATCGACTAAGTTTCATCAAGCACTTAATGTGTGTGCCTGATGCTGTTCAAAGCTCTCTAAGAGTATCAAGATAATTTAATGTTCAGAAAGCCCTAAAATGTGGGTGCTATTACTATCCCTATTTTATATTTAATGAAATAAAGGCACAGATAGTTAGGTAATTTACTCAAGTTGAGTAGACAAATAGAAGAACAGTTGGGATTCCATACCAGGTATTCTAGCTCCATAACCTGTATTTTAAATTGATACTTAATTCAATATGATAAGATTTAGGTTTAAAATTCTTTCAGAATTTATTTCTACTTTTTTTTTTACTAAAGAAACTTTAATGGATGTCTTTTAATTACAATATTATGCATTGAGCTAACAGAAACTGCCTTATTACAGATATAAAGAAATGCTAAATTCAATATGACAAAAAAAAAAAAAGAAAGAAAGCATCTGAGTTCAAAAGAAATAAGTGGAAATTCTCACATACTAGAAACAAAGAAGGAATTTAAAACCAGACAAATTCTAAAGTTGGACGTGTGGAAACTCTGGGAGAGCCTTGTGTAGAGCAGAGTTGAGGCCCTGGAAAAGCTGCTCTTATACAAAAAAGGAGATGAGAAGAAGACCTTCTACAAGCCAATGTAAAGCTGTGGAGAGTGTGACTTTTTGGTTCTGAAGGAGAAGAAAAGCAATAGTAACCCATGAGCAATCCTAGATTCAAGTCTCCCTCAGGTATGGATGTAGATACCAATTCCTGCACTAATGGTGTTGCGGAACTAATGTATGTCTGGTGAACCAGAGAAAGCCTCAGAGGTCCTGGAAGGAGCAAACACAAAGCCCACTGCAAGGGTGCTCTCAGGACCCAGAACAGATGGACTGTGCACAATGACAGACCCTGCGGTGCAGGTAAGCTCATACTAAAAATTACTGACCACATGCTGCACTAGAACTGGAGGATGAACCGCCCCCCAATTTTGGATAAGAGGAAAATATGAAGGACTTTAAAACCTATGTTGAAAATAATTTTTAAAAGACTTGAAATAATACAAATCAAAATGGAAAAACAGGTTACTATGAAAAATTCCAAATGGAGTGGGGAAAAATGAAAAAACTATATCAAACAATTCATAGATGAATTTATATTATATGGATTATATCTCAATAAGCTGTTATTGAAAGATATAGGCAGACAAAAATTGAAAAAGAATACAGAATGGTTTACATAACATAGTAGACACAACTGAAGAGAGTCAATAAAATGTGAGATTTATATGAAGAAATTAAGCAGTATGGAGCACAAAGGGAAAAGGGAAAAAAATGAAAGATTAAAAGACATGGAGAATTTATGTTCCATTTTGCCAAAAATATTAGTATATCACCTACTATGTATACAGCATTTTTCTGTCTGCTGGGAAATATAGCTGGAGGGAAAGATGGATATAAGAATACTTGTCCTCACTGGAGTGTGCATTTTTTGAAGAAAACAAGAGCGATGATAAAGAACTTTGGTAAGTAAAATACACAGCATTTCAGATAACAGTAACTATCCTGGGGGTGGTGGTGTATATGGTAACAACAAGTGTGGACGGGGTTCCAGTGTGGTGATCCAATTTCAGTTGAGTGGTGAAGAAGATCTTTACTGAGAACCGACACTGGAGCAAACCCCTGAGGAGGGAAGTGAATGATGCAGAGACCTCTGGTAATAGCTTTCTAGGCAAAGGGGAAGGTATGGGAGCATCCTTCGCAGGTTGGAAAAACAGGAAGGGAGACAGTGGGTTTGAGATGGACTGAAGGGCAGGGCAATGGGTTAAGAAGCTGTACAGGTGGGGGTGGGGTGAGGAGAGTCTTTTAGGACCTTAAAGGACTTTAAGGACTGTCACTTTTAATTGGAGTGAAATGGGAAGCCACTGGAGGGTTTTGAGTAGGCATTACATGATCTGAAAAGTATTTCTACCAAGACTTTTCTGGCCACTGTTCTGAGAATAAGCTGTAGGGAAAAAATGGGGAAATAAAGAGATCAATGAGAAGGCAATTGCAAAAACATAAGAGAAAAATGATGATGATTTGGACCAGGGTGTAGAAGCAGAAGTAAAGAAATGTAACCAGATTCTGGATGTGTATTTTTTGTTTTGTTTTGTTTTTTTTGCGGTACGCGGGCTTCTCACTGTTGTGGCCTCTCCCTTTTGCAGAGCACAGGTTCCGGACGTGCAGACTCAGTAGCCATGGCTCATGGGCCCAGCCGCTCCGTGGCATGTGGGATCTTCCTGGACCGGGTCACGAACCCGTGTCCCCTGCATCGGCAGGCGGACTCAACCACTGCGCCACCAGGGAAGCCCTCTGGATGTATTTTTAAGGTAGAGCCAAAATTTGCATCCAGAGTTGTTGTGAATGTTATAGAAAGAGACGGTAGGATGATTAAGTCTCATACAACACTAATAGGAATCCTACAAGGAGAGAGAATGGGGAAGAAGCAATATTCAGAAAAATTTTGGCTAAGAATTTTCCAGTATAAATGATAGAAATAGTAATCCTCAGATTAAAGAAGTGTACCAAAGCCTGAAGGGAATAAATAAAATGAGGTAGTGAAACTGTAGAACACCAAAGCAAAGAGAATATAGTTTAAGCAATCAAAGAGAAAAAGCTGTTAAGTAACAAAACAATGACAATGGGACCTGAATTCCAGCAGCAAAATAGATGCTTGAAGAGCATGGAATAATATCTTCAAAGTGCTGATGGAATTATGACTGCAAATCTGGATTCCATGCAAGACCAAAGAAATACAGTATAAAATAAAGATATTTTCAGACATAAATGACTAAAATTATACCACTCAATGAACTTTACTGAAAGAGCCTACTAAAGATATACTTTAGGAAAAAATAAAAATCAGGATAAAGTTTAGAATACTATAAGACACCCCCACCAAATTCAAAAACATGCTATTAAAACTAAATAAGCCCTAATTGAAATAACAACAACAACAATGGCAACTGATGTGACATAATTAAAAATTAGGTAGACATACCATGTCAAGAGAATATTTTAAGGAAAAGAACAGGAAATTACAGTCATTAAGTAGAAGAAAGGCAGATATGAAAGTAAGAGCAAAGATTAATAAGATAGAAAACAAGCATATAAGAAAAAAGGATTAGTAAACCAGAGCTTAATTCTATGAAAAACTCATAAAATTGGTACTCTTTGTAAGACGTATCACGAAATAAAAAAAAGGCCCCCAAAATCAATATCAGGAATTAAAGACATCACTCTAGATTTATATTGTAAGAAGTTATTATGAACAAGTTATACCATAATTTGTAAAAATGTAGACAAAATGGATGAATTACTAAGAAAACATAGCTTTAAATTGATAAAAGGAGAAACAGATACCTTGAATAGTCTAAGAATTCTCAAAGAACTTGAATTTAAAATTAAAATATTTTCCATACAAAAATCCAGGTCCACAGTAGTTCGTGTGCTGAATTCTATAAAATATTTAGGGAAGAAATAATGCTAATCTCACACACAAACTTTTCCAGAGAGTAGAAAATATGAAGTATCCCAAATGGCTTTAGGAGGTTGGCATACTCTTGAAACCTGTCTTAGTCTGTTCGGGCTGCTATAACAAAATAAGATAGACTGGATAACTTATAAACAACAGAAATGTATTTCTTACAATTCTAGAGAATGAAATTGAGATCAGGGTGCCAGCATGATTGGTTGAGGGTCCTCTTCTGGATCACAGATTTCTAGTTGAATCTTCACATGCTCACTGGAACAAAGGAGCTGTCTGGAGTCTCTTTCATAAGTGCATAAATCTCATTCACAATATGCCCTCATGACCTAATCATCTCCCAAAGGACCCACCTACCCATGTCACACTGAGCTTTAGGCACTAACATCAGCTTGGGCACATCACATTGGGTGTTAGGGTTTCAACATATATATTTTGAGGGGACACAATCATTCAGACTTTAGCAATACCCAACTCAAAGCCACAATAAGAAAGAAAAATAACAGACCAGTCTCACAAATGTAGATATAAAAATTATAAACAAAGTAGGCTGAATCCAGCTATACATAAAAAGATTTCTCAAGACTAATATGAATTTATGCCAGGAAAGCAATGTTGGCAACATTTAAAAACAAATCAATTTAAATAATTTTGTGATGTATGTAAGTCAAATCATTATGCTATACACCTTAGACTTCTTTAGTGCTTTCTGTCAATTATATCTCAATAAAGTTGGGAGAAAAAAAAACAAATCAATTTAAGACATCATATTAATAGAATAAAAGACACATGTCTTATAAAAATCTCAACAGAGGCAGAAAAAGCACGTGCTAAAATTCCATATTTATTCCCTGGAAATAAAATAGGAAAATCTTTAGAGTGGAAGAAATGTTTAAGCTGGTATCTGAAAAAATAACTAGGAAAGTTTTCTAGGTGAAGAAATACGCATGTACACCCATTAGCGCATTTGCATGTGTATGTGTGTGTGTGTGTGTGTGTGTGTTGGAAAAGGGGGGGTGGGGGGAAGGAAATAGAATGCAAGGATGGCTGCAAAATCATCTGAGAGATTCAGTTTTTGGAAAACTATAAGTGGTTTTCTTTGAGGGACTACATCACAGAGGTTAGGAATAGTCTCTGGGTTTTCCTAGACGAGCATTAATATCCTGGCTTTATGAAATATTCAACTTCGCTAAACCTGACTTTTCTCATCTGAAACATGGGTGGGGTTATCAACTGTAGCAGCTACCTCATAGACAGCTGGATTTACACAGAAGCTAATTAAGCTCATTTACAAGGGTTCCTTCCAAGGCCCTGCCCTGAGAAGGACTTGAGCAATATATATACAAGGGTCTACATTTTTGTAGGTTGCAGAGAAGAACCAATGTTTAAAGTGCATGGCGCCTGGTGTCAGACTGGAATCTTACCACTTGGACATTAAAGGAACTCAGTCCAGGTTTTCCCAAATGTGACAGCAATTCTACAAATTTTGCTGACATTACCACTGATGAGTCCTGGAGTAGTAAAAGAAGGTTTCCTCAATTATTAATAATAAAAACAAATTTTAATCAACCATGTTAGAGGAATGACTAAATTATCACTCTAACATCACCATCAAAAATACTATTACAAAATTATTGTCACTTGAATAGGTGATCGAAGAGCATGAAGCCAAAACATGAAGGATAAAGGTATGAGAGATGTGTGATGAAGGTATTTAGGAAAAATAAGTATGTTTTCTGGATTTTGTCATACCTCGATACTTGCAAATTTTTTTCAAAATTTGTAATTTGTTGTGATTTCCTTTTACATTCTAAAATAAATATTGACCTTGTACTGAATTTTGGATTTGTAAAAGCATCGAGCCTGGAACACTGAAAACACTAAATGAACACCAACTTTGCTGTTGCTGTAACATCATCAGATGTTGATTTCCCCAAATATGACAGTCTGTGAAGTGAATGTTTGTGCCATAACTTAGGTGTTAGAAAAAGTGGTCCCTAGTAAAAGGTAGCAGAGACTCCTTATTCAGCTGAGGAGTGATCTACCAGCACAATGTCAAGAAGGAGAGAAATTTTCCCTTTTGAGTTCTTGCGGTTGGACTAATAATAAAATCGACACAAGACAAATTAACAGGAGAAAAAGACAATAATTTTAATTCAGGTGCATGGAAGTCTCATGCTGATTTTATGATTTCTAGACAAAGGAATGATAAATCTGTGATGAATTGACAGGACAAAGAAACTTAGATTTTGGATGCTGAATTAGCGAAGACTCTAAGGAGAATTTGGGCTTGGAGTAGTAACTTGGCGAAGTAGCAGGGTGTGGTTATATAGGCTTTTCAGCTCTGAATCCCTTATCTCTAGTGATAAGGGTGTCCTTCTACTTCCAGCTGCAAGGAGGGCACATTTCACTTGAGAGATTTATTTCCTCCTTTCAAGAGACAGAAGGGAAGATCGGGAGTATCCCTTTTGCCTGGGCTGTTTCTTTCTTTCTTTTTTTTTTTTAACATCTTTATTGGAGTATAATTGATTTACGATGGTGTGTTAGTTTCTGTTGTATAACAAAGTGAATCAGCTCTACGTATACATATATCCCCATATCCCCTCCCTTTTGCGTAAGAAATCATAAAGATCAGATCAGAAATAAATGAGAAAGAAATGAAGGAAACGATAGTAAAGATCAATAAAACTAAAAGCTGGTTCTTTGAGAAGACAAACAAAATTGATAAACCATCAGCCAGACTCATCAAGAAAAAAAAGGGAGAAGACTCAAACCTTGGCTATTTCTTAAATAACTTTAATCCAAAATAATCAATATGCCACTGTGGCATATTTGGGGGTGGCCGGCCCTGGTCCCCAGCAACAGAAACTGCCTGATTACTTGGCAATGATAATAAAGAAAGGGCTGCGGTATCAGACTGGAGGTTGGACTACCTCATCATGCATGTGGGTTCCAACGCTCTAATGTTGCCATGATGCGCGTTACAACTACACCTTCTCTTGGTCTGGGGAATCATCTCTGAAACAGAGTTCGAGTCCTGAGGGTTTTAGAAATGGTGAGAGAAACCACTTCTCTCCACAGGGAACTGTGTGCAGCCAGGGAAGGACAACTTCGGGATGAGTTTGTGTCACAAGAGGAAGATGGAAAAATGCCCGAGTTGAGCTTTGTTTATAATTCTGCAAAGTGCACACATCCATTCTTACACGATCAGAACTGGTTTGATCATTCCTTAAATGGCACTCGGTGGCAGTATTTAATTTTTTTCAGCTAAATATCCATCTAACAAATTATGGAGGCATTTCGCATATATAAATAAATCACAGACCTCTGTGATGTGCACAGAGAGCTCACCATGAACCTGAGCCTGTTTCAGGTTCAGCCGTGGGTTTCACGTGGCTGTTCTATTTTTTTCCTCCTGCAGGTACATGCCACCAAGAGAAATGCTTTTCACGTGATAATGAATTTCTGTCATCCCACAAGCAGTTAGTTTGATCAGAAATTAAAGTTAAATATAGATTCAAAGGGAAAAAAGGTGTAATATTTAAATTTGGAAGGGTACATTTGCCTTTCAGCAACCTGCAAAATGGCAAAGGAGCACTGCATCCTATCCATTGCATCAGAGAGAGCTGCTTCTCAGAAGTAGGTTGGACATTGCTTTGTTTTGATCAATTTGGGTCATTCATTTTCTTCCTTTGGCCTCTGCCATGTTTCTTCTTTGATGAATGTGTATTCTGTAAGACTCCTATCTGCATACTCTGGCTGCAATGAAATGTGTGTGTGTGTGTGTGTGTGTGTGTGTGTGTGTGTGTGTATTTGAAGTCTTTCATACTAGAAATCTGTGAGAGGCTAACATATATGAGAGAAAGGTGAGATGAGAGTGAGATTCCTGGCAGCCTAGAGGATATTTTCCATATGCTCTAGTTTCCACTAGGGCCTTTTCTTCCCGGCATGTATTTCCTACATCATAAGAATAAAAATTCCACCTTTGTTAGGCTCACTTTATCATCAGCTCCCTGAGTGTGTCAACGCAAATCTAGGACAGCCCATTGATTCACAGTCTCTAACTAAGCCTGTCAGGTTGCACTGAAAAATTCCGACTGGTATTTTGGCAGAAACCTGACTGGATCACTTTGCATAATGGGTCACGTTGTGGTTTGTTTTCACCAACTTCAGTTTCCCATACTTGCCATTTTTCTAAGATAACATTTATTCATTTATCAAATTTACTAAGGCGTTTAAGTGTCTAATAACTGTGCTAGTCACCACGGGAGATATAAAGATACGTGAGATGTAATTTCTTCTCTCAGGAAGCTCATCCCAGTGAGATGGATGTATAAATGCTTATTATACACAATGGGCTTCAGGCCAGTAGGCATGGGGTCTAGCTGAGACACATTTTACATGATGTAAGAAAATCTCATAATTGGCATAGGTCTAGACCCACAACATGTGTGAGAAGTATACCTTAACTTTTTTTTTCTGTAACTTGATAAGTTTTTTTTTTTTTTTTTTTTAATTTGCCACCCCATTGGAGGGTATGGAAGATTTATTTCTCAATTTGGGAATCATCTTTCAATATTTTCCCTGGATTTCATTACATCCCAGGGAATTTATTTTGCAACAAAGCATTAGAAGTTTGGGCGCATTGGGTCCTCCCTGTCATGTAATAATGTGGGCATTCTCTAAGATCCCTATTATTCCAAGCAGAGCTGGGACAGAAGTACATTCAAGAGTCCCTTGGAGACACCTATTGTTTCTATTCACATGGGCCTTCAAGTCCAGCCATCAGCTGTACCACATTTCAGCCATTCTCGGGAGCATGAAAGTCATTCTCCTGTACCATGTTCTTGGTATGGCAAAGTCTGTGAGGTTCTCTAAGGCCCCATCTATCAGGACCTATCTAGGTACCATGGAGTAATTTCTCCTCTAGAGTCAGGCTTCCTTCCTGAAGATCAGCCCAGGATATGGGGCCCAATTCTCTGCATCACAGGCCACCTGCTAGAGCTCATCCCAGATCCTCCCCTTGGGATACACAAAATCATCCCTGTGGCTGCCCTTTCATCTCTGCCTTCCCTTTCCTTTCAGTAGAATATCCTTGAGAGTAAAAGCTGGGGCAGGATGACTTGTTCTTATGATTATTCTTTGCCTAGTTTGTTGTCTTAGCTGTATGTTCTTTATATTTTCCCAAGTGCATGAGCTTATAATGCATAAAAATAAAGAGGGACTGCCTCTCTCTCTTGCTCTCTCTTTCTTCGTGGGACTGTCATATCCATTTCCTAAGTCCTTGGG
The DNA here is from genome assembly GCF_039906515.1 of Pseudorca crassidens. Classification (NCBI taxonomy): domain Eukaryota; kingdom Metazoa; phylum Chordata; class Mammalia; order Artiodactyla; family Delphinidae; genus Pseudorca; species Pseudorca crassidens. The sequence continues at coordinate 68,707,033 of NC_090304.1, read as the reverse complement.
CACAGAAAACCTGGCTATTAGAATGGGGAGAAGGGCCAAATGGAAAAAAAGAAAAAAATCTGAAAAAAATTTGTTTTATATTATTATACTACCACAACATTTATTTTCAGTAGAAGATCATTTTAGACATATAGAGTTGGAAATCATTTCAAGAGCTCAACTACTATAGCTTCTCTCCAAATACTGAGATCTTTTCTACACATGTGTAATGGGGTGTGGCAGGAATTTGTATATTTTCTTGACTGGGAAGTTTCTATGTTGGGATTGAGGCTTTCCTGTTTATGATGGTTTAGTGTGGTTCTACACGTTGCTGCCCGATTGAACTTTACATAGACTTCATCATATAATCCCTCTGCTTAAAAATGCCCTTTGGTTCTCGTGCTTTTTCAGGATCTCATTATCTTATTTGAGTGAATACAGCTAATTTAGAATTGGTCCCCTAGTTTCTGCCCTTTTCTCTGATAACTCTTTTAAACTCTGCTGCTAGATTAAGTTGTCTATTCCCTATCCCATATTCAAGGCTTCCCATGAAGTCCTCTATGGTTTAGTCCCTGTTTGGTAAAGGGTTTTTAGGCAGCCTTGAGGTACTCAAACCCTATACATTCTAAATAAAGGGTGGTGTCTTGGAGCTACCTCTAAGCCTTTGGAATATCCTGCCTGACAAGAGAGTTTTTGTATACTTGGGGGCCTTGGGACAGGACAGATAGTCTATGCTAACCATGTGATTTCTGGTGTGTGCCTTGGGCCATGCTGTATCATCAGTTTGACTTCTGGACGGACTGCAGAACAAGTAACTTAAGGCCCGTCAGACAGACACTCCAGGCCTATGTGACTGACTCCCAGTAAAAACCATGGACATCAAGGCTTAAGTGAGCTTTCCTAGCTGGTAATATTGAATACTTCATACCTGTTGTCACACAGTACTGCTGGGAGAATTAAGCGCTCTCCCTGGGACTCCACTGGGAAAGAACAATGAGGACAAGAGTACGAGAGGAAGATTGTACTTTGTCTCTCCTGGACTCTGCCCTGCACGCTTGTTACCTTTGCTGATTTTACTTTGTACCCTTTTTGCTGTAATAAGCTGAAATCACGAGTATAATAACTTGTCTGACTTCTGCTAGTCCTTCTAGCAAACCACTGAACCTGAGGGTGGCTTGGGGGTCCCTAACACAATCCCCAACTGTCTTTCCAGCCTTGACTCTCACACCTCCCTCTAGATACTCGACTTTTCCCCCGAATGGAACAGCTGCCTTTTTGGCAATGCTTTTGCTCTGGGCTTTCCTACCCCCAAGTATTTGTTTAAATCCTGTTTCTTCTCCATAGAACCCACCTGATGCTTCCAGTGAGTGAGTGAAGGCAGAAGAATCCCAAGATGGCCTATTTCAAATTCTAGGCCACTCTGCCTGCTTAGACTTCTGAATTATGGTAGATCCGCTCTTAGGCTTGTTGGTATTCAGAAGTCAGTTTACATATTAACTTAAGGTGTCCTAGTCAAGCTCCCAAACCTCTACAAATTTCCCTACAACCTTTTAAATTCAAAGTCTCTTCCTGCTTTCTTTTTCTTACAATGCCTCACCTGAACAGATGGGAATTCTGTCCAAGTAACTGCCAGTCGTTTTGACCTTCAGATTGGCAAATAGCCTTCTTCCAACATCATAAGGAATTTTGTCATTCTTATCTCAGATCCATACACATAACAACTATTTTTAAATGCTAGAAGTTTTAGATGATCTGAAGAGCATTAAAGTCTCAGACCTAGCAACCTCTCTGGCTATGCAAATCTGAAGCTTGTATGTGCTATTCCCCTGGGCAACAAAATACATGCATAAATCTTTGCATAGATTCTTTCTGGTGAATAGAATCTTAAGTATTCCCTGTACAACTATGAATAATTGAGGGCTGAAAATTTTTATACTTTATTAAAATGTATCTTCATAGGAGAGATGTACAATTTTCTCTTCTGGGAAATCCCAATTGTTGGTAACAAGATATAACAAAAACATATCAAAGGCAAACAAATAAGTAATTTACATGCCTAAGTAGCAGAGCCTGGAAATGTGCAGGTTTACATTGGAAATTCTTTAAGATCTTACATAAGGAAACTGCATAAATTATCAGTTCCTTTGTAGAAGTGGTGAGTGAAGGCGTGAGGGCATTACAGATAAAAGAGTGGTTACTTGGCCTCTTACTGCTGAGGTCTGGGATAAAATAGGGCTTCTCCCCTTTAGTTAATGCTGCTGGCAGAACAGACTTTCATTGCTCCAGGGCAGCTTTTGTTTATCAGGAGTAGCCCCAGTTCAGGTGAAATTTGGAAGCAATTAAATAAAAATGCTTCTGGTTTTCAGTGGCACTGCAAACCTAAACATGGCTCTCAGAGGCCTGACCTTGGATTTTATAATAAGAAGTTTCTTAGTCTCCTCTCCCCTGGAGGACCATTTCTATGATCTCCACTCTCCTTGCCCACTTGCATTACTTAGGAAATAGATTTTTTTAGAGAAATCTCATTTCCTCCCTCAAATCTTCCCTAAAGATTTGAAGATTGTGTGATAGTTTTGGATCTGGGAGTCAGGAGACCTTTTTTTTTTTTTTTTGCGGTACACGGGCCTCTCACTGTTGTGGCCTCTCCCATTGCGGAGCACAGGCTCCGGACGCGCAGGCTCAGCGGCCATGGCTCACGGGCCTAGCCGCTCTGCGGCATGTGGGATCTTCCTGGACCGGGGCACGAACCAGTGTCCCCTGCATCGGCAGGTGGACTCCCAACCACTGCGCCACCAGGGAAGCCCAGGAGACCTTGTTTTGAGACTTGGCTCCGCCATTTAGAGCTATGTGACCTCAGGCAAGTAATTCAAATACTGATCCTCAGGGCCTCCCCCCCCCCAGGGCCTCCCCCCCCCCCCCCCGTGAAGTGGGGGATAATAACTAACCAGCCTACTGCACAGAGCTATTGTGAAGATCAGCTGTAAGAATGGATATGAATTCTCTTAGATAGTAAGCCATATGTAAATATAAGGTTTGTCTTTTCTCTTTCTTTCTTCCTTTCTTTCTCTCTCTCTTTTCCTTCCTCCCTCCCACCTTCTCTCTCCCCTTCTTTCTTTTCTTTCTTTCTTTTTCTTTCTTTCTTTTTCTTTCTTTCTTTCTTTCTTTTTCTTTCTTTCTTTCTTTCTTTCTTTCTTTCTTTCTTTCTTTCTTTCTTTCCCTCTCTCTCTCTTTCTTTCTTTCTTTCTTTCTTTCTTTCTTTTTTTCTTTCTATTTCCTTATTTCTTTCCTGAATATTATCAAACACCTTCTTCATGACCCAATTTGTACAATGGTGTATCCGCATGCTACATGTGAGGATGCTGTTAATATATTTTTGTCATCTCTGCCTATCCGTGAACCTGCTGTGCTTGTGCTGCTTGCAGACAGGTTCTATGCTGCTTTTGCAAAACCAACGGTGTGGGACCGAGAGGTGTCGTGCCTGAGGAAGGTGGGAAAGAACTCTCAGAGGAATTCTAGTTCACAGGACTCAAGTAGCATTTAACCTGGACCTTTCAAAGTGCACTTCTCAGAGAGCATTTACCTTCATGGGGTTAACCTGACTATTTTGGGTTTTTTCTATTTTTAGATTTTTCTTCCAAATAACTTTTATTTTGACAGATCAAATCTGGAAAGAAACAACAGCTCTGGGACCAAATAGAAGACTGTATTTCTGATTGGAGATAGCATACATGTAAGGGAATATAAAGATGAAAAGACAGGGCATTTCCTCAAGACATTTATAGTCTAGTTATGAAACAAATATGCAATTAAACAAGGCAAAAAGATAATCACTGTAGAGGGGCCATATGTACCATGTGTGGGGTCAGGATGGGGCTAGAGGTGGGGACAGTAAGGCTCCTTTTGTATTTCTTCTAACTAGAGAAGGGATACAGGAAAGGCATTATGGGGGAGGAAGATTGGAATAAAGGCATACAGATGCTTAGTCTGGAATGGTCAATAAAAATTCCTTGGGTGGAGAAGCCCTCCTCTGTAGAAAATTTGATGAAGCAAAGGTAATAGTGAAAGAAGAGACTGAACTGAATTCTTCCCTTTGATTGTGGAGAGGAAGCAAATAGGCAAGGGCTCTCAGAACTGGCAGGGACAGAGCTAGAGAGGGATGGGGGCTACACTGTTCCTGGGACCATTGTCAAGGGAAAGTTTGTCGACTTGTCCTTCTAAAGAAATGTTCTCTGCTTTCTTACACTGATAACTCTTTTGGTGCCTTGAGCTAAATTAGCACGGAGAACATCTTATATACGTGAATATGGAGAAAGTATGTGTGTGTGTGTGTGTGTATGTTTATGTGTATAGGCTTAGTGTGGCACAGGCAGGAGTGGCAGTTAAAAATGCCATTTGCAAAACAATTTGCTACTCAAAGATATTTATTAAGCACTAACTGTATACAAGGTATGATGATAGGCTCTAGGGAATACACTAATATTTGAGGCAGACAGGATCTGTGTCTCGATTGAATTCATAGTCTAGAATTCATGGAATATTGGCAATTGTCTGGTGGGCTAAGGTAAGAGTTACATTTTTATTAAAAAATGCCATTTCTTTGCACTGAGGGGGAGCATTAAGAATTGAGGTTAAGTCATCAATGTGATCAGCACAGTAAGCTGCACCAGGATGCGTAGTGATCACGGCCACAGGGAAAGCTTCAAATGCCATTGTTTGATTGCGCACACAGACTTCTCAAGCCTCAGATATGATAAGAAAGCCAAGTGGAGGCAGGCTCTAATATGATGGGGCAAATCACATTCCGTGGGAATCCAGGAGCTCCTCAGAGACTGGCATCTGCCCTTGCACAGCTGCTTAGCGTTAGGCTGCTGGGAGAAATGTGGAGGTGGATATGCGCAGTGATACAGGGGAGAGGAATAAGGACCCAGAGAGAGTCATGAAAACTTTCTCCCATGAGCAGTTGTATGGAGGAAGCCTGCCGTAGAGGTTTCTGTAGCTTTTTGGTCAGGTGAGGTGGGTGTTTCTTGGTCAAATTGTTCTATTAAAACATGGAGTTATGTGTTGTCTAGGCTGAAAGGGAGGGGGCTGCTTAGCTGTTTTTATATTGAATCAGAGAGATGGAAAGAGAGAACAAAAGCAAAAGACAGATGTCACTGGGCCTTCCATTTAATTTATAGTCTCAGAGGGTTGCAGGCACCGTGAGCCCCTGGCCATGGCAATTAGAACTGTGAGTTGTATAACTTCCCTGTGCTAGTCATTGTGTGTTATCTTCTGTATATTTTTCTATAGTTATTGGCGGTAAAACTCTTAAAACAATGAAATGTATATTTTGCTTCAGAGGCAATGAAGAAATTAAATCACCTCCTGTAACCACAGTTACCCCATGTATGGTGAAGCCACTCATGATGGCTGTTCTCTTGCTCTTTGTACATTCCCTGCTCGCCCAGTGCCTGTCGCACCTACACCCTACTCACATGACTGACCTTCCTGCATTACTTGCCCCAGGGCCCAGCTGGTGATTATTCTTATCAAAGGGGCAGTGAGGGGTGTGCCTGTTTGCTGGGGTCCCTGGTAAATAATGAGCCCACCTGACGTCAATTCCCCTGTAACTGATAATCTCCCCGTCCCCTTGCGAACGGAGACTTCCATCGAGTCCTGCCCTCCATGTGGTGCACACGATGGGGTGCTGCTCCAGGACCTTGCTTCAGACATGTACAGTCCCCCATCCATTAAGCCATTGATGTCTCTGTCTCTGCTGTCTCCAGGGGTTCTTCCTTCAGTCTTGAAACTGGGCAAATACAGGACTTGTAGGCTTGTGGGGTGCAGCCCAACACCCCCCTCCTTGAGGGGAAAAAAAAGAACAGAATGGGTACTGGTCACAGTGAGAAGAAGGGCAATTGTGTTGTGTCCTTGGATCTTTCGCATGAAAGAATTTGAATTAGGCGCAGACTTTTCTGTATGAAAACCCTGAAGTTGGCATTAGACTTGTTCCAGATTATATCTTCTTTCTTCTTTAACAGTTTTGCACATTTGTGTGCTTTCAGTTTTGCTCTACGCTGTCAGCATACCAGATCTATCCTGTGCTTTTCTCTGTTGTATTCTGTGCTCCAGGGAGACTGATGCTTCAGATCTTTATGCAGCCTCTCTGCTGGGATTATTGCAGGCAGTAGCAGATCTTGGTGTGTGAGAGGAAAGAGGTCAGAGTATTTAGTCCCTACTTCCACCTCCTTTGTGCTCCGGTCCACATTCTGTGACAGTGACACGTTCCTCTAGGATTACATCTCCTGCCAGATGGCTCTGCTCCAAGGCTCCATGTTTCATGGGGCCTCGTTAATGCAATTTCCTCCTCTTGCCTTTTCAAATGTAGGGGTTGTGATGGCTTCTCACTTCTCACTCTTGCGCGTTTCTGTGTTCTCCACCTGCCTACTGGTTCCCTTAGTTTTGCTCAAGCCTCTATAGATTATCTCTTCATTAAAGTCTGAGTGGGATTCTGTTTCCTACCAGGACCCACCCTGAAAAATACAGTTTGGAAGTCATTTAAATGCAGGCACTGTTCATAATTAGTGTTTCAAAACCTTTTTTTTTTTTTTTCCTTTCAGGGCTTAATCAAAGAAGAAGTCCAGTTAGTTCTACTCTAAAATGTAATTTAAACCCATCACATTTTTTTCCATTTCTAATGCTATACCCTAGTCCAAGGGGTATTAACTTATCTGGATTCTGCAATAGCCAGTAGCCTCCACCTTGTCCCTCTGCTTCTTCTCTTAGACCAGATAGTCTACTCTCTACATAGAAGCCAGCGTGATCCTTGAAAAATTCAAAACCAGAGCATGTCACTTTCAGCTCAAAAATCTCAAATGGCTTCACACTGCATTCAAACAAAATCCAAAGTTGTTATCTTGGGCAACAAAGCTCTACATGATCTGGTTATCTCCTAGATCTGATCTTATTTATCTCCTAGTGTTTACCTATCTCTCCTCCCTCTTGTCACCAAGCCCTTGTCACTCTGTCACATATTCTCCCCTGAACACGACAAACTTGCTTCACATTTAGGCAATATCTGCACATGGTGTTTCCTCTGCCTCAGACCCTGCCATGGTTGGTTCCCTCCGGTCATTCAGATCTCGGCTCAGACTTTCTCAAAGAGTCTTCCTCTGGCTTCTCTGATATAGCACCTTGGTTCTCCCCAAGTCATCCTCTAGCAAATCATGTCATTTTACTTTTTCATGGAACTCAATCTGCATCTGAAATTATCATTTCCATTTACTCACTTCCTTGCTTACAGTCTGACTCTCTAATGAGAAGTGAAGATCTCATACCTTGCCTGTCTGGCTTCCCACTGTCTCTGCAGCGTGCAGGAGTGCCCAGCCCACGGCATGGGCTCAGTTTGTCCACGCACACACATATCAACACCCAGAAAGGAAAGACTGACTGATCAGCTTTCTTCTAAATGCTTTCCATGGATTGTTTAATATAATCCGCACAATAACCTCATTCATCAGGTACTTTTATTATCCTGTTTTACAAATGAAGAGACTGAAACAGAGTTAAGTTAGATAACTTGCCAAAGGATTAGGAAGTAGCGAATTAGGAAGTAGCGAAACCAGAATTTGAAATCTGACCATCTGGCTCTTAGGCCCATGCTCTTAGCTGTTGAACTACACAGCATCCTAACATTTGTTCAATAAGTTAATGAATACTTCCCGCCAGCTTCTTCCGTTTCTCACTCAGATTTTATTTATTTATTTATTTATTTTTATTTTTTTACTTTTTATTATTATTTTTTTGCGACACGCGGGCCTCTCACTGTTGTGGCCTCTCCTGTTGCGGAGCACAGGCTCTGGACGCGCAGGCTCAGCGGCCATGGCTCACGGGCCCAGCCGCTCCGTGGCATGTGGGATCCTCCCGGACCGGGGCATGAACCCGTGTCCCCTGCATCGGCAGGCAGACCCTCAACCACTGTGCCACCAGGGAAGCCCTCTCACTCAGATTTTAGAAAGAAAGAAACTATCTAATTTTTAAATGTGGGAGAATGCCCAACCCCATGCTGAGGGGTTTTCTATCCCTGATAAAGGATTCTCTGAGCCCTGAACAGGCAGGGAAGCACAAATCTCTTTCTTGAATACAAACCCTTTGGGAGAAGTTCCCAGAGAGCCTCAGAAGTGCTGAACCTCTGGACTGCCAAAAATGTGTTCTGGAACTTCACTGCAGGGATATTTTTTTTCCAGTTTTGCATCATTAATTAATTCAAAAAACACTGCATATCTGTTGCACTCAACACTTGGGATTCAGAGATGAACAAGACAAGGTCCCAGCTCTATATGAGCTTATATGCTAGTGAAACATCAACTCTACTTCAGAACGCACATTCTACTTGTTCAACTATTTTTCTTGAATCAATTAAAAATGAGAAAATAGACCAGATGTTATCTGAATTGACGCTGAGCCTGGATTGATGATGCAACCTTGTCAGAAGGTCGAAGCTGGTTTCGAGTTCAGACTCACCCTCCAAAGAGCTGTGTGTACATTCTCCTCTACATCTGTGACAATGCTGCTTTCACAGCTCTCTGGATGACCGCGTTAAGGTTGCTGCCCATTTGGAAGTACTTGCCAACTTTTCAAAACCGCCTTTTCTTCCCTGAGGCTTACTGCCCTTTTGACAAGCAACACCCCAGCACAGGCTTTTTCTCATTAGAGCACATGTTGTTCCTATGCTCATCATCATCTTCACTGTCCCTTGTCACCAGATGAGATTACCAACATCAATCCATCTCCCTTTCTTGGAATTTAGTCACTCCCATCCATTGATTGTTTCTGTCCATGGCTTCCATTTGCCCCCTGTTTGTCTATTTCACTCTATTACCCAAGCACCTGAAAACCAAACTCGGTCTACCCCATGGCAGCTCCACATAGGGATCACCTTGAAGCCATGTCTGGCCATGAAACTTAAAATGCAGCCAAGAAATGCACCCTGTTTTTTATTCTGCTTCCCAGAACCGTAAGCTTATGTTGAAGTGTCTAATATCACCTTCCTGTTCTATTTTTTTTTTCTTTTTCTTTCTCGACGTTTCTTGCTTTCCAGGTTTCTCCCTGGAAATTGAGATAGCTGTGTTTCAGGTTCCTTTCCTCCAGCTGTATTAGCTTTCAGGCCTCCATGCTGAGGCTCATTTGGTAATTTCCTGCCCATATTTCTGAGCTCTGCAGCCCCTTTATGTTACTTGCCTGTCCTTCGTGGTTTTGCTATGCCTTTCGTTTCAGCTTGATCTGCAGATTTAATTAGTGTGCTTCACGTCCTTCCATTGTAAAGAACACATAAGATCATGGCAATTCTCTGCAACAGCAGGTGGATAGTAGAAACAAGGAAGGAGAGAGGTTGGACCATAAATAGCTCTCTGCAAAATAAGGAGTGAGGGGGAGTGAGAGAAGATGTGGATTACATGACCCAACAGCTGGGAATGTGACCTTCTTATAGCAAATACCCCCCAAATTTGCCAGGCTCTTCTTACAGATGGTGTGGCAGCACCTACTGATACAATTTCAGAAGCAGAAATGCAAAGGGTGAGTGAGGTGGAGCAGTGAGATCTCAGTTCAGGAAAGGGCCTAGGAGGATGCAGCCTCAACTCTGAATGATTTTTACAATACAGTCTCTAGGAATAAACCCCACATCTGTCTTAGGTCAGGTTTCTGCTCATACCCTACTTTTCTGTTTTTACCTTCTACTCACCCTTCCACCTACCAATGCTCCATCCTCACTGATCTACTCTTAACCTGAATACACACTCACACCTCTGTACCATCTTTTATGCTATTTCTTCTGAAACATCCTGTTTCCTTCTACTTTGCCTGTTGAAATCTCACTTAGCCTTTAAGATTCAGCCTAAATGCTTTGTCTTCTAAGAGTCCCCTCAAAGCTTCTTGCCTCAACTAATCTCAAAACACATTGGTCATCTTCATTTTGTCACACTTTCATTCTACTTTGTGTGAAGCCTAAATCTTAGCACCTAGAAAAAGGCTTAGCGTGCATGTGTATTCACGTGTGTGTATGTAGTAATTAAATAGATCCATGAATGAAATAAATGAACATCTCTAATCAGCAAAGCTTATACATACCGTAATCTGTTTGACTGGAAAACTGGGTTATCTCGTGGGTTTGCCAACCATAGTATCTAGATTTTCTGAGAAAATCCTATTGCAGAAAGTTTTCCATTTTTCCTATATTTTTATACTTGATTATCAACTTAACAATATGGTCTTCTCTTTCATGGTCTCTAAACTGCATCACTTAGTCATCTCTGAAATAGACTTTAAGAGTGTTGTAATGAGTGTTGGATTATCCTGAGTATCCCAGCGCAGGTTCGTCTGAGATTTCCCTGTGGTTTTCCCCAAACCTGGCTGCTTGCCTTAACATCTACACATCATGCCGTCCTCCCTTCACTTTCCTTGTCTCCCCTGGTTTCCTACTGCTGGAGTGGAAAGAGAGAGGTATTTCCCTTTGCTAACTTTGTCTGAAGTGACAGAGTTGATCCATGAGTTGCCGTGCCTGTCCAGGAAAGCCAGTTTGATTGTCCTCCTGTGGCTGGGCTGACAGCATTCTGTTTTTTATGAACTGAATTGTGAAACACTCTTTGGAGCTCAGTTTTGCCTGTTTATGGTGGTTTCCAGCTATATTTTTTATGTCTGCTGTTGTTATATCATCGCCATTGGTATTAATCTCTGGTTAGTTTATTGACTGTGGATTTATAATGACTTTACATCATAAACATAAAAAAGAGGGAAAGCAATAGAGCAAACTTTAGATTGTGAGGAGACCCAGATGAAAGGTTGAAGATACTGGAGGCTAATAAGATGTACATAGCTTAACAAATCTAGCTCGTAGGCAGTTGTGCTCATGGATAAGGGAGCCCTGTTTGGATTGTAACATTTTCCATACTTGTGGAAGATGAAATAAGTTTTTTGCCCTAGCAGCAGAAACGTCCATTCCTGGGATATGAATACTGTTTTGTTACACTTGGAGGAAAACACAGAACAACATAGAGGGAGGGGCCCTCTTTGGCTGAGTATCTATTTGATTTTTTTTTTTTTGCATTACATTACGTGGGCCTCTCACTGTTGTGGCCTCTCCCGTTGCAGAACACAGACTCCGGATGCACAGGCTCAGTGGCCATGGCTCACGGGCCTAGCCGCTCCGCGGCACGTGGGATCTTCCTGGACCGGGGCACGAACCCGTGTCCCCGCATCGGCAGGCAGACTCTCAACCACTGCGCCACCAGGGAAGCCCTCTATTTGATTTTTATTACCAGTGAATACCAGGTTAAAAGAGTCCTTTTAAAAAAAATTTCCACAAGGACCTACAATTCCAGCTTAGGACAGTGGCCACAATCTTAGAACTCCACGTTCTGTGATATTCATAGCAAAGCATGCACTCCAGATTCCTCCACGGTTGACAGACACTGTAATTTTCTTGGCACATATGTTTCGCCTAAACGTGAATGCATTTGTCAAAGCAGGAAGGTACCTGTGATAGGTGCCATGAAAATAATTAGAGAGATAATCCCCCTTTGATAGGTGAGCCATTAAAAAAATTAAAATTTAAAATATATCCAGACTTCAATCTAATTAACATATTTTTATTGAAATACTTTAAAAGGCTTTTCTGAAAAATTGGAATAGACAAATAAACCTTAGTGAGGAAGGAGACATTTTCTGTACCTCCGTATTTATTTTCTCCTGATGAGATGGCCCAGTTGTTAAGACCTTCATTTATGGAAAAAATATTTCTTATCACAAGAGGAATTAAAAACAGGGTTGAGGTCCTTAAGAGCCTTAATACAAGGTTTTCAACTGCCTGCAACTCCTATTAATTCTTTAAGCCTCAGATTTGTCTCTTCTTCCATAAAGCCTTTATGATCGGTTCCATCTTCTTTGCCACCCCCAAGGCAGAGCTGATTACTCTCTTTGTCATACAGTTGTCTCTTTTTCATTCCTTTTTTATGGTGCTTTTTCATGCTGTAGAACAATAACTCAGTTATGTTTCTATGAGACTGTAAGCTCCATGTGGCGGCATCACCACCATCATTTCACTTTCATCATCACCTCACCATAGCTGACATTTTTGAGTGCTTCCTCGGAGCCAGCCATTATACTGAGCAATTATATGAATTAACTCATTTCATTCTCACACTGATTCTGTTAGATAGGTACTTAGGTACTTTTAAAATTCTCATTTTAGGGTAAGGAACCGGAGACACAGAGCAGTTTAGTGCATGTTATTCACCTTGATCACCTCATTGCTTAGTGCTCTGTTGGCACAGAGCAGGCACTTGACCTTTATAGAATGAGTGTCTTTCTAGATAATCTCTACCAGTTTATTGTTCAGGTATAAAATGATCTATGAGGTTGAATGTAAATGCCATTACTTAGAAATGTTCTCTCCTGCTTGTTCAATTCAATTTAACTCAACAAACACATTTCCTTTTAATACTGGTTGATTTTACTTCTTGTTGACAAGAGGGTCTAAAAGTTCCCTAGGAGATGCACGTGTGAAACGGTATTGACTTTAGGGGTGCTATCAAGGTCAACATTTTCGGGACTATGGACTCTAATGCATGTAGACTGTCCTCCCAATTTACCCCAGCCACTTTCGTATTCATGTCTGTGACCCTGCTCACTGATTGTTTGATTTGTTCATTAAACAAACCCTTCGTGCTAGGCCCGAAGATACAAAGGTGAATATAACAAAAGAATAGCTGCTCTCGCATACAGTTTATAGGTAGATAAGGAGAGGATAGAAGGAGATAAATACCATCAGAAAGGTTAACAAAGAAACACAAAGAAGATACCTATTTTTATCTAATGAGAGTCCAGAGAAGGCTTCCTTCTAGATTAAGACCTGAAAAATAAGTGGACAGGAGTAAAGAGATTGTAGGAAGAGTATTCCAGGAATAGGCATATGCAAAGATCTTGAGGAGGAACATGTTTGGGGATATGCAGACAGTTCAGTATGACTTGAACATATGGTGTGATTACAGATGAGGATACAGACAGAAACAGAGGCCAGATCCGAAAGCTCTTGAATGTCATACCTTTGAGTTTCAACAACCTAAAGGCAAAGAAGATATATCAAAGTGTTGTAAGGAGAGAGCAAAGGCAAGATTTTTTCTTTATCACAGTTTCTTTTCTTTTTCATTTTATTATTTGTTTATTTATTTACTTATTTTTACATATATATGCATCTATTCTTTTTCAAATTGTTTCCCCATCCAGGTTATTACAGAACACTGAGCAGAGCTCCCTGTGCAATACAGTAGGTCCTTGTGGGTTATCTATTTTAAATATAGCTGTGTGTACGTGTCAATCTCAAACTCCCATTCTATCCCTCCCCCTAACCTTCCCCCGGTAACCATAAATTCATTTTATAAGTCTGTGAGTCTTTCTGTTTTGTAAATAGGTTAATTTGTATCATTTTCTTTAAGATTCCGCATATAAGTGATGTCATATGCTACTTGTTTTCCTCTGTCTGACTTAACTTCACTTAGTATGACAATCTCCAGGTCCATCCATGTTGCTTCAAATGACATTATTGCATTCTTTTTAATGGCAGAGTAATAGTGCATTATATTGGCTTGGCCAAAATGTTCGTTTGAGTTTTTCCATAAAATCTTATGGAAAAACCCAAACCAACTCTGTGGCCAACCCTATATATATGTACCACATCTTCTTTATCCATTCAACTGTTGATGGGCATTTAGTTTGCTTCCATGTCTTGGCTGTTGTAAACAGCACGGTAATAAACATTCGGGTGCATGTATGCTTTCAAACCACATTTTTCTCTGGATATATGCCCAGATGTGGGATTGCTGGATCATATGGCAGCTCTATTTTTAGTTTTTTGAGGAACCTCCATACTGTTCTCCATAGTGGCTGCACCAATTTACACTCCCACCAACAGTGTAGGAGGGTTTCCTTTTCTCCACATCCTCTCCAGCATTTATTATTTGTAGATTTTTTGATGACGGTCACGCTGACTGGTGTGAGGCGATATCTCATTGCAGTTTTTGATTTGCATTTTTCTAATAATTAGCAACGTTGAGCAGCTTTTCATGTGCCTCTTGGCCATCTGTATGTCTTCTTTGCAGAAATGTCTATTTAGGTCTTCTGCCCATTTTTGGATTGGGTTGTTTGTTTTTTTGATATCGAGCCACATGAGCTGTTTGTAAATTTTGGGCAAATTTTAATTTAGAATTTGCTGGCTACAAACAATATATAAATTTTTCATTGCACAAGTACTTGTACAGCACTTAGTATGCATCAAGACACAGTAGTATTCAATACTTGGATGGAATGGAAGGGTACTATTGTGGAGGCAGGGAGATCAGCTGAGAATGAGGCTGCTGGAATAAATATTGAGGAGATAGAAACAAAAGAAGTGAGACTTATTTATAGTCAGCCCATTTTCCCAATATTCCCCCCTAATTACTACCTACAGAAAAATTACTGAAGTAAGAGGTTATCCTTCAGTATACCTAGACTTACCATTAGCTTAGGCTTTCCCCACCATGTTTGTTTATTTAACAGACACCCACTAAATAGCCTGGCAAATGGTTCAGTGGAAAAAAGAAGTGCTTTGGAAACAGACAGATATGGGTTGAAATTACAGCTCTGCTACTTTTTAACTGAGTGGATGTTAGCACCTGTCTCATGTACGTTCTTAAGATACGCAATCCTATTCCCTTTTATTCCTTCCTAGAAATCTCACCTTGACATGGCTTCTAGTTCTGTTTTCATGGTAAATTAGAGATATTGTAGGCTAGTGCCATCAAAAAAAGGTCAAGACTAGAGAACAAGGGCCAAGAATGAATTATAACTTAGGCATTTAGAGATATAGTTCTTTGAAAGGCAAGCTCTTTGGTCAAAAGTTTTGCCTCAGAAAGTACCAAAATAGTGTATCTGAATGCTACCTTTTCTGTTGTTTGGTAGATCATCGTAATAGGAATTTATTTAGTTTAATCAACTTTATGCCACTGTCTTCCAGGTAGTGTGCCAAGTACTTTACATAAGTCAACTCATTCAATCTTCACCATAAACACACGAGGTAATTTTTATGTGTTCATTTTACAGATGAGAAAGCCGAAGCTCAGAGAGGTAGAGGGATGTGCCCCCAAAACCACTGAGAGAGCTGACTCTCACCTAAGCTCATCAAGCTCTAGAGCCCTGTTCCTTCCAGGACACCCTGTGTCCTTTCCCTTGTAAGAAACATTCAAGGCGCAGAAAGGAAACTTGACAAAGTAAGGTAATATCCCTCCCTGCCCTTAGGAAATGCATAGTATAGTATAATACACAAATAGCTATGCTAACAACACAATTGTAGGTGTCATTGTGTGTCACCTGACAGACTGATCCTGCTGATGAGGATACCAGTCTAACCTTTCCTTATCCTGCCTTATTCCTACAAACTTAACACTGAGACCCTGCCATCTAGGCAGCTGGGCTTTTTGCAAGACAATGGAGGTGTGAGGTGTTCCAAAAAGGGCATCAGGTACTGGCTATCTCAGCTGAGGAGTGGAATCAGTGCCACTGTAGCAACTGAGGCAGCAACATGGCTCGGAACGAGTGAACTGCTCAGACTGAGCAGGGTTCTGTACAGTGAGCCAGAAGGACTAGGCTGAACCGTGACTCCAGGTCAACTTTCAGGCTCTACTGAAATGAATAGTCTCTGGGTAGTTCAGTTCCTGCAGTAGCCCCTGTGGGAAGTTTGGTCAGCCTGGTTTGGTTGACCAAGCCATATAATTAGCCAGGGATGTGCAGAAGTAAATATTATTGAAGGAGAAATAAAACCGTTACCCATGGTTGCACCTACCCCGGAAATGGCAGAAACTGCTCCTGGAATGGCTAAAGTAGACCACAATAGGATCAGCCAGTAACTCTAGAAGAGAATTTAAAGTTAAAAAGAGACTCAATTTCTGTCTGTAGGATTGGTCAATTTTTAGGTAAAGGTTGCCTCTTCCAACCTCTGGTTTACATTAGAAGAGATTTTCCCTGAATACTTCCGGCTGTTCTCCCCAGCCCTTTATTCCCTCAGCACCCTGGGGAGGAACGGTGCCTAATCTGATTAGCAGATTTGTGAAGAATAAAGTTCAGCTCATCAACTTCCCTTGGGAACAAGGGCTCAGGGGGAGGGTTTCTTCATTGCCCCTGAGTTCTGCAAATCTCACCTGCATGCACCTGGGACTTGGAGGGGGCGGGGTAGAGAGGAATAAGTCTGACTTATTCTGAGGGTTTTTTATTTTTTGCAGTACGCGGACCTCTCACTGCTGTGGCCTCTCCCATTGCAGAACACAGGCTCCAGCCACGCAGGCTCAGTGGCCATGGCTCATGGGCCCAGCCGCTCCGCGGCATGTGAGATCTTCCCGGACCGGGGCACGAACCCGTGTCCCTTGCATCGACAGGCGGACTCCCAACCACTGCGCCACCAGGGAAGCCCTAGTCCGAGGTTTTAAGTAGCCTTAGCTCTCTTACTAGCTTACATCTACCTCAGCCACTATTCGTCATTAAGGGATATTTGACCTCCGTCTTTCACTCACTTCTCAATTTGTTCAGAACTCAGGTAGGGAAGAGGGTCATTAATTATTCTGGCCTGCTCAGAAGCCCCAACACCCCCCCCCCACATGAAAGTAACAATGTAATAATTCAGATTATTAAACTGAGTGGAAAAGGGAAAGTAGAGGAGTACAGGGGCACAGGTGGTCTTTATTTCCACTCAGCCTAGAATCTCTGGACAGGGCCAAGCCTGCTGCAGGTGGGTTTATCTCAGACATGTGGAAAAGCTCCCTGACTCCATTGGATACATGACCAGAGGAAGGGATTACCAAAGAACATTGTGGAACTGTTTCCCCACTGACGTCCTTAAAAAGTCACATATGTGCAGGGGGAATTAAGCCTAGGTAGTCATCATAATCATGAATAAAATTGGCTGGGCTGGTGAGCCCCTCAGAAAGCCTACACTGCTTCTGGTGACAGCTGTGGCAGCTGCACGGACTTCCTCAGGCCAACAGAGCACTTGTTACTTGTAGCCTACTTTAGTAGCTGCCGTAAAGAAGTGAATTAGAACCCTAGTGTTACTGAATCTCACATTCATTTCAGAGACGTTCAAAGAACCCTAGATTGTAATCTGGAATTAATTTTATCTTATTGTTTTCTTCTCCCCCACCTCGTTATTAACCAACATCCTCACTCAGCTAGTTGAGATCTGTGCTTTAGCTCGTTCATATATTTTCTTCCAATGTATTGTAAATAGAGCCTGGACTGCCAGGATTTTAAAGACCTCCGTAGAGGTGAAGATAGAAGAAAGCAAGGTTGAGATCGAGTGTTAATGACCACTCATGAGGCTTGTTAGATTGTGGGGAAAGGGTAGAATGGTAGATGAAAAGGACAGAGTTTTGGGTACCCAGGATTAGTGGCAGACATTCAGTGGAGACTCTGGGGCTCCCTGGTCTGGTGGCAGAAATGGTATGTAGCCAGATATGGGGTTTAGAAGTATGGGAGCAACATGAATGTGGCTCTAAGAATTCTTCCTGGTCTTTCCTGATACCCTGTTATGTTTTATTGGACCAGGTACCCATGACATGGTTTTATCCTGGGGCTCTTGAAGGTATCATTTATTTTTTTTTAAGTAATTATTGTATGCATTCATTCTGTTATTCAACAGACACAGCCCTCAGCAGAGGGGAGAGGAAGGAAAAATTGCTGATGTACATGGGCACCACAGAGGAGGGCACAGTGTCCTGCCTGCATGCTTGGCACTTTGTAAATACTTACTGCTCTGGGGTTAACATTCTGTGATTCAATGGATTGAATTAAATTAAACCAACTTGAATTTTCAGTGTGATGGGAGGATACATAAGAATAAGGGATGCCCTCACAGTTCAGGCAAAGAGACATCACATTATTTTATTGTTGGGAGTAACACAAATTTCTCTAATCCTTCAGTGAGCAAATGGCTCTCTGAGAGAGAGGCTCTGAGGGAGCCTCTCTCTCTGAGAGAGGTCGTGGGGGCAGGCAAAAGTTTCAAGAAGAGATTTGCAGGAATTCGCTAGTGAAGGCATGAAAATGTCAAAACACAACTGAAGCATTAAAACATGTCCAAGGGCATGGATTTGTAAAAGTGCCTTCTTTAAGAAAATGCCACAGTATACGTATCTCCTAGAACTAATCGTTATTGGAATACGAAAAATAGCCCCTAGTTATAAATTCAAGGGTTACCATTTATAATGACATTGGAGGGCCCTGTACATCCTGACAACTAGCCAAATCTTCCTTTAGAAATTTTATGAAGAATTGGCATAAAGGAGGAGGGATAGATGCCCTCCTTCTCACTCCTATAAGTAAAATAGTCAGAGTTTTTGTTAATAAAGGTCATTTAGCCAAGCTACCTACTTGAAAAGTGGATTTCCCAAAAGACGTTCAACTGGTAGAC
This sequence comes from Pseudorca crassidens, assembly GCF_039906515.1. NCBI lineage: Eukaryota > Metazoa > Chordata > Mammalia > Artiodactyla > Delphinidae > Pseudorca > Pseudorca crassidens. The sequence continues at coordinate 68,688,585 of NC_090304.1, read as the reverse complement.
TATCCAGGACTCCACCAGCTCATGTGACTTCTAGGTGAACTAGGGAACCCCTTTTGGGAAGGGGCATACTTCGTGTTTCCATTGAGTGGTTCAACACGTCCCTCTGCCACAGAGCATGGCTTGGGGAGTGGGGATGTGAATGTTAGGCTTCAGCCCCATCTGTCCCTGTGGGTAAACACTCTCATGCAGTGACCATTCAACACAGCTGTATGGAAACCCTGTAGAGGGCAAACCACACACTGATTTATGTATCCAAACACCAGGTAGACATTCAGATTCACTGTAGGAGGCAACTGCAGCTATGGGGTCTGTTAAGGTTAGGAGGGACAACGTACAGCTGAAATGACTGGATTCTGATTTCTTAGACTATCACCCTGGATAATTTCTTCCTTCTTACTGGTCACTGAGAGTCTCCAGTGTTTCTGCCAGGATTCTCCTTGGCCTGACCTAATTCAGTTATCCTCCACAAAGCTCCAAGGAGGGCAGAGAGAGGCTCTTGGTGTCTCTCTATAAATTCAGAAGAGATTATGCCATTCTTGGCTGACTCACTTCTCTTTTCAAGCTCTGGGCATTCTTGTCAATAAAGTGAAGAGTTTACACAAAGAATTTTCAAGGCCCCTTCCAGCTCCGAAGTCTGAGCTAAGCAAAGACACATTTTCTCTGATTACTTACTTATATGAAAACTCCCAAATAAAATATAAACTGCCCAGAGAAACACTGGCACATTTGTTAACAATATTTTATTTGTTGGGAAATGTGGCAGAGTTTTTTGCTTGTTGTACATTTTTTAAAGTAAACTCTAGTTTACTCCAAAAATACAATTTCTATTTTTGCTTTAATTTATAGGAATTCAAACTAAAAAGAAAAAAAGCATAAATTATTTAATTTCCAGTCAATCCTCAGAAGAGCCCACAGTTAACATAGCATGTATAAACATTTCTGTAGCTTTTCGGGAGGTAATGTTGATGCTAGCCAAAATGAATGTGTGGCAAGCTTTCAGCCTATGAGTCATCTGTTAGAAAGTTCTGAAATAATAAGTACTGGTTTTTAAATTGCCAGTCATTCTTTCAAAGTGGTTATTTAAGGAAAATAAAGAGACATTGCCATATCAAAATTCAGCAAAACATACATTTTAAAATCTCAGATAAACCATAGAAGATTGGTCAAATGAGTAAGGACCAATTTTAGAGTGAAGAGCTCCCAGAAAGGCAGCTTTCTGATAACAGTAATATGAAAAATATATATTTCTCTCATCCTAGAAAGTTCAATTTACTGTGCTCTGGGTAAAGTCCCCAATGCTTAAAAAAAAATCTCGCCAAAAGAGCACATTTTCAGAGGAATACACTGGGATACTGAACTCCAAATTGTGCTTGTCTAAACAGAATTGTGGGGTGATAAAGATATTCCAGAAATACCAGAGGTTACAGATATTTCATACTGTTTAAGAACATTAGCATGTACTTTTCAGAAAAGTAAAACAATCTAGATGAATTAATATCAAATATAATAAATTATTTAATAGAGGTTCTATTCCCTCAGTCCAATTTCAAGGAAATGTCTACAGTATACCCGGGAGGACCTGGAAAGTGTCTCTCTAAGCAATCATGGTGAATTAATTACATTCTTCCAGCCATACAAAAATTAAGGAAAAAGAGATACTAAAGCAAAGGGAATTAAGAGGAGAATACATTTAGCTCAAAATATTCAAACTGCGCTTTTAGTTTCAAGTAGCATTTCTTGGAAAACTGAAAATAAGAATACAGTTTCATGTGGGAGTAAAAAATGGTAGCTATCTGTGCAGATAAACCAGATCCTCAGATATTGAGAATCCTTGGTCTTCATACATTTGGGAGTTGAGGATATAGGCATGGGCCACAGAGAGATTGGTACTTCTGCTCAGAAGGAGCTCCATCTTTCTCTGATTTCTCCCTCCATCCTGAGCAGCTTTTCCTTCTGACTGTCTCTGCCACCCGCAATGTTCTTCTTCTTGCTTTTCATCCAAATAACCCAGCTCACTGTCTTGGTTCTCTGATGGCTCTTCTCTGGTTTTCGTATCCAAGGGATCTAGAAGGAAAAAAAAAAAAAACTGATATGGATTGTGGATGACCAAAAATCTGTGTTTATCTTACGTTCTATCTTTCAATGTTCTTGGTTCCAAGGGGAAAATGTCTGTCCCTCAGAGAGGACTTTTCTGGCCACCATGCCTAAAATAGTCTCCCATTCCCCTTACAATCAGGGTCCTAGTGAGCAAAACATAGACAGAGTTGAGCGGAGGGCCCCGAGGCCCAGTCCCCAACCCGATGACCTTGCAGAGAGAGCATGAGGAAGAAAGAACCCCAACACCCTCTTCTTCTGCTCTCCCATCTCCTGCCAGAGCTTTCCCATTGGCAAAACCCAAACTGGACGAAGCATGTGGCAAAGGTTCAGAGTGTATCTGGAGGGAAGAGAGACCTCCCCACATCCACTTCACTCTCTGTCTCTTTATCTCATATTATTCTTTTTAGAGCCTCTGAGGTTACATTTGATGCTAACTTTTTGCTTGTTGATTGATTATTTTTGTGGTAGGAAGAAAGCTTTATGGAAACAGGGAGTTTATTATTTTTCATATTCTTTTTCCATTTAGGTTGTTACATAATGCTGAGCAGAGTTCCCTGTGCTATACAGTAGGTCCTTGTTGGTTATCCATTGTAAATATAGCAGTGTGTACATGTCAGTCCCAAACACCCTAACTATCCCTCCCCCCACCCTTCCCCCCCATAACAATAAATTCATTCTCTCAGTCTGTAAGTCTGTTTCTGTTTTGTGAATAAGTTCATTTGTATCTTTTTTTAAGATTCTGCATATAAGCTATATCAAATAATATTTCTCTTTCTCTGTCTGACTTACTTCACTCAGTATGACAATCTCCAGATCCATCCATGTTGCTGCAAGTGGCATTATTTCATTCTTTTTAATGGCTGAGGAATATTCCATTGTATATATGTACCACATCTTCTTTATCCATTCCTCTGCTGATGGACATTTAGGTTGCTTCCATGTCTTGGCTATTGTGAACAGTGCTGCAATGAACACTGGGGTGCATGTATCCTTTCAGACCGTGTTTTAAAAAACATATGATCATCTCAATAGTTTCAGAAAAAGCTTTTGACAAAATTCAACATCATTTATGATTAAAAACTCTCTTAAAGTGAGCATAAAGGGAACATACCTCAACATAACAAAGGCCATATATGACAAACCTACAGCTAATATCATACTCCACAGTGAAAAGCTGGAAGAATTTCCTCTAAGATCAGAAACAAGACAAGGATGTCGACTCTCACCACTTTTATTCAACATAATTTTGGGAGTTCTAGCTACGGCAATCAGAAAAGAAAAAGAAATAAAAGGAATCCAAAAGAAAAGTAAAACTGTCACTATTTGCAGATGACATGATACTTTACATAGAAAATCCTAAAGACGCTACCAGAAAACTACTAGAGCTCATCAATGAATTTGGTAAAGTTGCAGGTTACAGAATTAATACACAGAAATCTGTTGCAATGAAAGATCAGAAAGAGAAATTCAAGAAACAATCTCATTTACCATTGCATCAAAAAGAATAAAATACCTAGGAATGAACCTACCTAGGGAGACAAAAGACCTGTACTCCAAAAACTATAAGTTGCTAATGAAAGAAATCGAAGATGACACAAACAGATGGAAAGATATACCATGTTCTTGGATTGGAAGAATCAATATTGTCAAAATGACTATACTACCCAAGGAAATCTACAGACTCAATGCAATCCCTATCAATTTACCAATGGCATTTTTCACAGAACTATGACAAGAAAATCTTAAAATTTTCAGGGAGTTTATTCTGGTTTCTCTGTAGTTTTCTAGAATGTTGCTTGACACATAGTATGCACTCATGAAGTATTTGTGAAGGAAAGGAAAAAAGAAAGAAATGTAAAAAAAGGAAGGTAGAAAAAAAAGAAGGAAAATATAAATAAAGGAAGAAAATAAGAAAATTTCCATTTCTGTAGACTCTCAGGAAAATCTGTTTTACCCTTTCTGGTGGTGTGTGAGATGATTTTATGTAGTATGTGGATAACCACTTTTAACTTATTATGTATTTATTTTAATTATTATTAGATGATTATTTTCCTCATGATGGGTCTTGAGTAGGTATTTAAATATAAGAAACGAAGTTATGGAAAATATTAGGTATATATTATTAAAAGTAAACAATGCTATGTAAATAAATGAAGCTTGGGAAAAAGGTAGAGTGAAATGTTCCCCATAACTCCAGGTTTTTTTTTTTAAATTTATTTTATTGAAGTATAGTTGATGTACAATGTTGTGTTAATTTTACTGACAGCAAAGTGATTCAGTTATACATACATATATATATTCTCTTTCATATTCACTTATCTCCATGTTTTTATAAGCAACAATAAAATGCACGACTCTGTATCTTCATAGCGTTTAAAGCTGTTCAGATATGTTTCACACCTACTATGTGCTCTCTCAACACTATCTGCCAGAGGGCTTAAAAGGCATTGTCCAGGGTCCTGGATCAATGGTGCTAGATTCAGTAATATGGCTCAGGTGTTCTGATGTGCGTATAGTTCTCCCATGTTGTGCTTAGCATGGTGCTACCTATGTGAATGAGCAGTGAGTGTGCCATGTCCATTTCTCCAGGATGGGAGCACTAAGTGCACAAGCTGGATTGCCCTGGCTCAGCCCCATCTCCCCAGTCATTAGAGGTGACATTGGCAAGTTACTGGTTTTCTCTGTGTCTCAGTTTCTTCATCTGTAACACAGTATAATGATAACTCCTCTTCTGTTGGGTTGTTACAAGGACTGCACAAATTAACATGCACACCTAGAAAATTGTCTGGGACATAGTGTGTTGATTTTCTAGTGTGAGAATATTTCTAATCAGCTGGAATTCTAGTCTACTTCTTTCTAGTCTTTTCCTCTCCCTACCATGTGTGCAGAGAAAGCCTCAAGTAGCATACCCTGAACCAAAAATATATTCATTTGAGGTGCTCAGCATTGATTTATATCCACTGAGGTACTGACAAATGCATTTTAATAATTGAACTCTAAGTGAGTGGTCATTTCATAGATGTTGGAGATGGCAAGAGAATCTACTGAAATGAGACAAAATGTGCATGCCATGGCTATCAGCTGTGAGATAATGCAAAAAATATATATCTTGATGTGAGACACAAAGTTTTTCTATTAATAATAATGGTGCCTGAATTTTCACTTCTTCCACGGGGGCATGCACTTGGATTTACTTACCATATGGAACATTTTCCCATGTGCCATGTACGTGATGTTGGCTGAGCTTGCCTAAACCTCGTTGTATTACATATAGTTAAGTCATTTTTATAAATTTGCCTAAAATTATACATCCCTATATTTAATCTCTGAACAGTGTTCCCACCTAGCAGGATTGTTATGGCCCTCCTCCCACTGTTTTAATAAATACCAATTTATTTACAATTCTTACTTCTCTTCCTACTACGTTTAGTCAACATTGAGATGAAGGTACTGAATACAGCCAACTAACAAACACAAAGTCTTCAGCTTTGGAATTTACTCAATGATCCTATGAGTTCCCACATATTTTATTCAGCTAGTTTTTTTAGAGTGGACAATGTGAATAGGAAGCAGGGGATTGGGGTTGACATATGAGCCCCGCTGCATTCTTTATCCCAATTCAAGGGGATGGATTCAGAATGATGATGGCTTCACTTCTGTTGGAAGGAAAAAAGAGATAAAGTACCAAACAAGCAAGCAAACAAACAAACAAACAGGAGTTCAAAGTGTCAACCAGGTTGTCCTGAAGGAGACTGATCTTATGCTGAGCGAGGACTGTCTAGGTCTGATTGGACTGCAGAGTGGTGGTGTCTTCAAAGAACGACAGTGTCCGAATTGTTGAGGGTTTGGGTACCAACTACAATTCCTTTTGGAAAGAGTTTAGATGAAAAAGGCCCTGGTGGCCTCTTAAGATTATAGATAATGTCTCTATTTTATTGATGATATTCTATCCCATAGGCTATCCTATTCTATTTTTTTTTGTGGGGGGTGGTAATATGAGAATTTGTTCCATTTGGGTAAGTGCAATTGGATGCTTTTGCAGAAAGAGAAATATATAGAATTTAATCAGTTGATGATCTCTTGTTTATTATTTTATAGCAAAAATTTTCTGATTTTTTTCACCTATATGGTGAAAAACATCTTTTTATTTATTTATTTATTTTTTTCAGTACGTGGGCCTCTCACTGTTGTGGCCTCTCCTGTTGCGGAGCACAGGCTCCGGACACGCAGGCTCAGCGGCCATGGCTCACGGGCCCAGCCACTCCGCAGCATGTGGGATCTTCCCGGACCAGGGCACGAACCCGTGTCCCCGGCAGCGGCAGGTGGACTCTCAACCACTGCGCCACCAGGGAAGCCCTGAAAAACATCTTGATTTTTCAAAAGTCCTTGTGAAATCAGTGAGTGAAGGACTTAAAAGAATAACCCTAATAAGTCTTAAAAGAATAACCCTAGTAAGTCTCAAGCCTTAACACATCCCTAAGTGTGAAGATGGGGAAGGTTAACAAGGTGCCAACCCAGAGGACCAGCCTGGACTTTGGGCTTGATTGGGTTAGTGGAGTCAGAGATTCTGAGCAAACATGACCTAGACTATGCTGAGGATCAACACCCGAACTACCTAACCAAGTAGGATGGAGGATGATTGACTGGACCATCAGGAGTTGGACGGATATAGGACTGAGGGGAAAACTAGTCAAGAACTTGGCCAGGAATAGAGCTTGAATTTTCTCATATTCTTAGTGGGAATAATGATAGTACATATTTGATAGGGCTGTTGTGAGCGTTCATTGGGATAAAAAATATAAAGCTCTTAGCAAAGTGCCTGCAACTCAACAACAGCAGCTTTGCTTTTGCTTTTTGCTTACTGTGATGAAGTATTCCAATAATTATTTTGTAACTTATTTAACTATCATATGTAATCTAACCTTGAATGTCTGAGGGAGACTTGGGCAAAGGGGAGAAGGATTTTTAAAAATTTTATTTTCTACAGCACCACAGGTGAGTTGGGAGTAAAGAAGCAGACAGGATGACAGATGAAGACATTTCAATGAGACAGAAAATGCAGCTCTGAGAGCTTCTCCAATTTTATACTAGGGATGACCTGCATTTCTTCTCGAATTATTATTTTAGTCACATGCAGTGCTCTTCAAATGGTCTCATTAAAAAAGATGCCACTTGGCATATTCCTCTTACAAAGTATAAAGTGAGTTAAGTTTCAGATCTGGTCTTTTGGTTTTTTTTGTTCATGAACAAGAGACAGCAACTGTTGCTCTAAACTGGGTATCTGTAGAATGACTTAAATAAGCATATCATTGTAAAAATGCAGAGCTTCCAGAAGCCAACAGCCCCAAGTTGAATAAAACCTTGATGATGATGTTTGTAATGATCTCCACTGAAAAGGCCTGCTGTTATTGGTTGAACTATGGTTTCTCAAAACTCATTTGTAGAAGTCCCAACCCTCAGGATCTCAGCATGTAACCACATTTGGAGATAAGGTCTTTAAGGAGGTGACTAAGTTAAAATGAATTTTATCTTTAGGGTGAGGTCCTATAGTCCCATAAGACTGGTGTCCTTATAAGAAGAGGCAGAGACACACAGAGAGAAAAGGCCAGGTGAGGACATAGTGAAAATGTGGCCACCTTCAGGGCTGGGAGAGAGGGCTCAGGAGAAACCAAACCTGCTGACACCTTGATCTTGGACTTCCAGCCTTTGGAACTGTGAGAAGTAAATTTCTGTTGTTTTGCTTTGTTATGGTAACAAATGAATACACCTGTCTTGCTCTAGGATCTTCAGCCTGATCTTTCACATTATATGGAACTCAAAGTTCAAGAAATATGAAGAGTAGGGCTCAGAGTCCACCTCTCTATTCAGGTTTTTTTTGCGGAGCACAGGCTCTGGATGCGCAGGCTCAGCGACCATGGCTCATGGGCCCAGCCGCTCCACGGCATGTGGGATCTTCCCGGACTGGGGCGCGAACCCACGTCCCCTGCATTGGCAGGCGGGCTCCCAACCACTGCGCCACCAGGGAAGCCCTCTGTTCAGGTTTTATAGTAACAAGCATGCTAAAGCAGCCAACTTGTCCATGGGTGACACAGGTTAAATATCTGAGTGATCCTCCTGGTTAGAGCCAGGCTGTGGTCAACAAGATGACACTACAGGGTAATCCCAACCCATAGAAATATGCTTAGGAAATATGATATAGCTGTTTGGAAATACCCTTGACTTTGCTGTCACTGATAAAGATATGCAGGTACACACAAGTGCATATGTATATACATTCACGCCCACAGACACACAAGTATACACAGATGGCCACATCTTTAAGGAAATAAAACAAACTCAAACAAGCCTCACTCACTGAAACATCCTGGAGTCATGAGGAGTTATTATCCATCAGAAACAAGAGGAAGTATGAGAAAACCACCAAGAATACGTGCAATCAATCTCTCTCTGTCTCTTTTAATTTTTCTCTTTTTTCACTGGACTAATGCTGTTACGGCTGGACATACTACTGTCAGATGCTACTTAGAGCTGCAATCATGTTTTCATAAAGCCTTAGGAGTGATCTGAAGAAGCTTCCTGTACAGCCTAACATTAAGGGAAAAAAAAGTCAGTGAGGCTAGGAATTCCAACAGTTTTTCTATCTTCCTGGAAAAGCCACCCAGTGGCTTGTGAAGCCTACATTTCTCTCTCTACCCAGTCACCAGTGTGGTCATGACTGTGATGGCCCCCTGACCAGCTCTCCTTTGGCCATGCGACACTCACTGTCCCTGGGGAGAGGCAGTGTTTCCATCATGCTAAGTCAAGCAGGGCTGTCCATCCACGGTCTGGCTGGAATTGCATCTGGTCCTGGAAAAGATCATGGCACTTCATCATCCGTTTCATTGCCAGTAATGTGGTGAAAAACATAGTCGGCTCCTCTCTTAAATCACAGAAATCATAGGCAGCACCAGTTAATAGGGAATCCACATGTCAGCTCCTCCAGGCTCTGTGCTAAGGGAAGCCAGAAACAGCTCCACTTCTCAATTAGGTGAGACTGAGTTTGGTCCGAAGGGTGTACAAGCACCTCTTTCTTCCACCCCGACACCCGCCCTGCCCTGCTTCTCTCATTAACGTGTGCCTGCAATTAAGACGTGATGCTCTCAAGATGCAAGTGTTCCTTCATGCCGAGGATGTCTGTGCCTTTTCCTCTCTTTGTGGAAATGCTCCTGCCCATTTGAAAAATCCAGAAATAAAGCTGTCAGTTTAAGCACATTAAGTCGTGAGATGATGAGAGCAAAGTCACTAACGAACCCTGTATCCCAACAACGAACCTCCAGAGGGACATTTTCCTGTCAGGGAAGCTCTTTCTGAAAGTGTCCACCTTTGAAAATATTTTGCACTCTTGAGAGAGGCATTAAATTTTATTAAGTCTAAATGAAGTTTGTTTTATGTGTTTTAATCTATATTTGAATGCCATGGGAGCTGTTATGGATGGACACATCTCAGTCCCATTTGAGTGTGAGCAAACGATGCAGCTTATTGAACCAGATTCTTAAACATTATCCATTAACGTGTTGAAGGCATCTGAGGAGTAAAACCATCCAGCAGATATTTACGAATGTGAAGCTCTGTAGCTGAGATGTCCAAGCACAGCAGATCTATGGAGGGAGAAATTAAATCAGAAGAGATGAATAAGTGTCTGGTGAGCCTGAAATAAATGAACAAATGTATAAAGAACATAAAAAAGGTAGAGGGAGAACAGGGAAGGGACAAATAAAAGAGAGATTATGACTTATAGCAGATATGCAGGTGATCATATTTTCTTTATAAAGAGTCTTGCTTCCGAGGAGTTTAAGCTGAATGTTTGATTAGTGATTTATTTAATAAGTATGTGTAGCATATCTATGAAGTGCCTGGCATTCATTCACTCGGCCCTTGGGACATAATGGTATACTCCTCGTTTTTGTAGATATCCCTGTCGGCTGGGGGACTGAGACTCTGCCTTCGCTCTAAAAACTATGAAGATGTGAAGAAAAGTACTCTGGGGAAAAAAAAGAACCTTATGTGAAGCTGGGGGTTGGGCTCAGGTGTTGGGGATATTGGAGATTACCACTTTCTAAGTGGTACAGTGAGATCTTAAGGAAAAAAGAACATAAAGAAGAGGATAGTTTTGGGGTGGGGTGTGATGCGGAGGAAAGTGGTGGGGCAGGAGCATGGTTCTGAGTGGGGTGGAGGGTACAGCGCGTGTAACCTGACAGCGCTGGGGATGGTGGAAAGCCCTACATAACAGGAGCATGTGATGCTATGCAGAGAAGGTGGAGGAGCTGAAACTCAGGAGATGGATCAGCCTGGCCCAGGCTAAGGCATTTGTCCTGTAGTATCTTACAGTCATGGTAAGCTGACCGAAGCTGCTAAGCAGACACAATCAGCTTTGTCTTCCTGCAAGACCATATTCTGCTAAGCGACGCGGGGAACAGGCTGAAGCAGGCAAGTGGCACCAAACGGAAGATTTTACGATAGTTTGAATCAACTTAACACCTTTGGCTTTTCCTTCCTCGCTGAGCAACACAGGTCTGCAGTTACATACTCTCTGAGCCCTCAGGAAATCCTTCCAGTTTTTGCCTTTAGTTTTGACCCTGCCTGCTCTCTCTAAAGCATCTGCTTCAGCGCTTTAACTTGTGTCATGTCTCTCTGTCCTCAGGGCAGTGGCAGTGCAAGTAGAGAGGAGAGCAAGATTTGAGAGACATTTCTGAGGCATAGTCAATGTATGTGTTTATCAACTTAGTCTACCCAGTCCACACACTGACTAAAATTTGAAAGTTGCTTTGGTAACATACCTTTATTTTTTCTTTCCTGTTTCTTTTAAAAATTTTTTATTAAAATATAATTGATTTATAATGTTGTGTTAGTTTCAGCAAAGTGATTCAGAGATATATATATATATATTCTTTTTCATATTCTTTTCCATTATAGGTTATTACAAGATATTTAGTTCCCTCCCTGTGATACACGTAGAGTAGGACCTTGTTGGTTATCTATTTTATATATAGTAGTGTGTATATGTTATATAGTTATAGGACTATGTTTTATAGTTATAGTTATATGTTATAGTCCACATATAAGAATATCATATGATATTTGTCTTTTCCTGTCTGACTTACTTCACTTAGTATGATAATCTGTAGGTCCATCCATGTTGCTGCAAATGGCATTATTTCATTCTTTTTTATGGCTGAGTAATATTCCACTGTATATATGTACATCTCCTTTATCTATTCATCTGTTGATGGACATTTAGGTTGCTTCCATGTCTTGGCTATTGTAAATAGTGCTGCAATGAATATTGGGGTGCATGTATCTTTTTGAATTAGATTTTTCTCTGTATATCAAATCAAGAGTTCTAGCTTTTGCTCCCTCCTTAAACTTCTTTCTCCCCTAAGGTTTCTGTAAGGATCATGTTAATGTGATCTTCACCTAAAGAGGTCTTTACAGTGTGAAAGGGACAAGTCCTATTACCCAAAGGTACAATAAATATCTACCAGGTACAGATCTAAATGCTTTGCATGAATTAAGTCATTTAAGCCCACAGTGTTAGGTACTTCATGCATATTATCTCTTTAAAAAAACACACCTTATGGTACAAATATTATCGTTCCCATTTTATAGATTTGGAAGTTGAGATCCTTTGCAATTTCAAGCATATGGGAAAGATCTTTTATGTTGGGAACCTTGTTTATGGTCCTCAATCACTCTACAGACAGCAAACTTCTATCAGCTTCATAGAGCTATAGAATTCTAGATTCTCAGAATGAGAGGAATTTTGTAGGTAATTTTTCCAGCCCCACAGGCAAAGCTTCCATATGTATTCTGGGCCTAGAGTACATCTATTCCTTTAGTCATTCACTCACTGCCCACATTGACTGCTGATTCTTTGTCTAGGTAGTCCCACTGTTAAAGGTGCTCTGCCTATCCTGTAATCTTTCTATGCTTGGTTTCAGCACTTTTAGCAACAGGGAATTCACTACATTCCTGAAGCAGCCTATTCTGTTGTATATTTAGTTTGTGAGTTTTTTTTCTTTTTCTTTTTGGCCTCGCAGCGTGGCATGAGGGATCTAACTTCCCTGACCAGGGATCGAACCCATGCCCCCTGCAGTGGAAGCTCGGAGTCCTAACCACTAGACCACCAGGGAAGTCCCCTGTGAGACTTCTTATATTGAGCCCAAATCTATTTCCCTCCAACTTCCAATCACTGATCATAACTTAATCTCATGAGACCATCTAGAATAAGTATAGTATTTCTTCCACAGATCAGTCCTTCAGTTATTTGAAGAACCTTTTTTCTTGGGTAAATTTCCACTCCCTTCCACCAAGTTTCCTCTTCCCTGGCTCTACATCCTTTGTTCTTTATGTGGCCCAGTTTCAAACCTCCTTAGTACTCAGTGGCTGTTCTCAGGTTGTTCATACTGGAACACATCCCACGACATCTTCATGAGCCTTTACATGCAATGCCCAGTACTCTGTGCAAGTCTCCAAGCCTGCTCTGTTTCTGGTAAGAGCAGAGAGCAGTTATCCCTCACTTCTCCCTCACCTTTTCATTTGCAATTACACCCTTGTGCTGGTGTCTGTATCCTCTGCAAGACAGCAAGAGGGGCAAAGACCATGAACCAATTTTGTTTTCAGTAGTATCTACAGCAGAGTCCCTGGCATGAATAAGTGCACAATAAATGCTTGTGGAATGAATGGTGCACTGCTGTTAAAATACCGAAGGAGAGCATGCTGGGTTTTCTAAATAGCACTGAACTAGAAGTAACTTTGGAGACTCACTAGCCCTGCCAGCCCATTTTCAGGAAGGAAAACTGAGACCAGAGAAGTCATTTGCTTAAGGTCACACAGCAGAGCTAAGAGCAGAACTCGGGCCCACTGACTCCCACTTCAGTGTCAGTGAGTGAAAGGGCCACCCCAGGTCTCAGTGGGGTATGGTGGTGGTGGCGGTGGACATGAAACAGACATTTACAATCTCTGAAAACCAGGCATCTTGGGACTCTGGGCAAACCACGGTGAAGTAGCCTTTGCAGCCCAGGCCTCACTTCCAGGTCAGGAGCTAACTCAGTGGGACAGCGCTGTGCTCAAGACAGCTTTCGACCCCAGCTGTGGATTCAGGGCATTTCCAGGGCCCGCATAAAGGTCAAATATTGATTTAGCATCACTCCTCTAAGATCTCCTCAGCTGCACTGGGAAAGGATTGACAAATAAGAAACTGCCAATGATCAACCCAGAGAATTATTCGAGGGAAATGAAATGAAGTGTTGGCAGTACAATGAAATAAATTACGTTTTTCTTCTGCTCCAGCTCACCGAGAGGAAGGAAAGAAGGAAGCCGAGGCCATTAACATTCTTAGCAAACAAAGCAAAACTGGATGTCAGTTACTGCTTTCCTCTGTACGTGTTGTTCATAGATGTGTCTGGCCTGATCACAGGAGAATTACAGCTCTCATACCATAAACAGCACTGATCCATACACTCCCTGCGAGACTATGAGGGGGGGATTCTGCAATAGTATTTTACAGCTTGAAACAATGTATAATATAAACCCCTTATCGAATGGTAATGGTCTACTTTGTCACCCTGAGCTACACAAGTGCCAATAACATCATGAGTGACACTTACCCTGGTTAGGCTCTCTGGCTATGCATGACTTCATTCATTCCTCACAATAGCGATTACCCCCATTTCACAGGTGGGGGAATCGAGGTTCGGAGGGTGCTAATTTTGAAATCACATCTCCCTAATGCTAGAGCCAGTGTTCTTAGCCCTGCGCTTGCATAATGCACTGGGAAAATAAATGTTAATCTAGCTGTAGTTCTCCTGTTTTAGGCAGAAACTTTCTCTTCCAGGAGACATTGCTTTCTGCTTTGAATGTCTCTACAACCCCCGCTGCCTCTGCAACTTTACTCTGCTTCTACTCATCCTTCTGGAGTCCGTGAAGGCGTCCCTACTTCTAAGAAGCCCTCTCTGGCCTCTCCCTCTCATCTGACTTTGCACAGCCCCTCCATCACCTTTCTGCCATTAAATTAATGATTCTGCTTGCTTAATATCTTGTTTCCCCCACTGCTAGACCACGGACTCCTTGAGGTCAAAGGCCATTACTTAGTGAGCCTGTGTCCCCAGTGCCTGGCATAGTAAGTGTTCATTTATTATATGAAAGACGACTCCGGAATACCTGATAATTAGTAGTAATCACAAGATGGTGGGAGGTGGTTTAAAAGATTACCCTTCCTCTAGGATGGAGGCTTTGCTTTCATCAGTATCCCCAGCAGAGCACCTGGCCGGAGTAGATATGCGATCAAGTGAATGTAACAGAACCAGAAAAATCCTACCAAAAATATACTCAACTACACAAAAGAAAAGACCAAGCTCAAGAGGGAATGAAGAAGGTCATTCAAGGTGGCCAAGCACAGTAGGAACCATTTGGGACTCTGAAGTGAGAGAGAGACCTGGGTTCAATCCCAGCTCTGTCACTGCCTGGAACTTGATCTAGCAATTAAGTCGCTGAAACTCAGTTTCTTCATCTGAAAATGGTGGATAGTAATAATGTCAACATTAAAGGTCAGTTGTGAGAATTATTTACAATACTATGCATACGAATCTTAGCAAAAAGCTCAGCATCATGTTTGCACTAATAAATATAGCTGCCTACTCCACTCTTTTCCAATAGATTTGCGAAGGTCGTGAAATACACTTTTCTTGAAAAATGTTGCTAATCTGATATGTAGGTGGGGGTGAGTAGGTATCCATGATTCCACATCAATAGTATATAAATTGTGGAACTAATTTTTTCAGGTTGAATTCTAGGCGTATGAAAAATCTTCCACATGCTATTCTCAAGTAGAGCCAATTACTTGCACATAGCGCATTTTATGTTATATTTCATGGCAATTTTTATATTGTGTTTTCTTCCTATATTGTGAGTCACTTAGGGCAGAAATTGGCTCTAATTCACCTTTGCTTGGGATTTGGACGTAGTACAATGCCCAGCATACAGTAGATACTTCTTATTTTTAGCACTGATCACAACTGTTTTTGAAAGGTTTTTTAAAGTGTAATTATGTTTTACATATGTCTTTCCTAAGAAGTTGTGAGAATCAGAGAGCGTTAAGAGAGTAAAGGAAACTGCCCGACTATTGGTACTTATTTAATTGTACTACCGTCAATACTAAGACCTCTGCAAAATAGCACATTTTGAGCCGTGGGACTTTGGAGGAAACTACCCGCCTCCATGTCTACCACTGCTCAAACTCTGGGAAGGGCTGTTCTAGGGTGTGGGTCACAGAGGTGACGGCAGGGAGTCCCACGGGCTGTGCAGTCACTCACCACTATCTCCCCAATGTCTCCCACAGTGTCAGGTATGCAGCAAATGCTCAGAAAGTATTGATATTGAATGCTTCAACCACCAGAGGGGGAAATAAGAGCTATGGGAAAGAATCCCACAGAGCATGTTTCCCAGCTATAGGTAGGTGTGACACTTACCTCCTTTATAGGTGGTTCTGACTTCAGGGTGCATGAGGGTCACCTGGAAAAGTTGGTAAGATGCAGCTGGAGGTGCTGGTGAGGATCGAGGAGAAAACTCTAGGTGCCGATAGAAATTCTATTCTGGGAGGAGAGCATGCGTGCTATTCCAGGGCAACTCCAGCAGAGCTGCAGAGCTTGGATGTGAGTCCAGCAGGCTTAGGACGGGTCATCTGGGGAGGCAGTATCAGAATCCAGGCAGGAGGAAAAACATCAAGCAGCCTTTAAATGTGGTGTGGTCCCTAATCATTGGATTGAACATGAGGAAAAGACTTGGGTCTGTGGGAGATGGATTGACTGGAACAAAGTTGGACTTCTGTTTTAGACGCATGGTCTTGCCATGAACCTTAATAAGTCAGAGTTCAGAAACAAGAACTAGCACTTGAGATGGGGTTTGATGAGCTGCATCTTTTTCTTTATGACACAGACACAGCTCAAGCAGCTCCCCACTGCAGCTTGCTTCTGCCTCTTGCATTGTAGTCATCACACTGCATTGCACTGGTCTATTTATATTTCTGTCTCCCTCACTCTACGGTGAACAACTTGAGAGTATGGGCCATGGTTTGTTGTTGTTATTATGATTTGTCTTCTTGTCCGTAGTACTTATCTCAGAGCCTGGCATATGATATCTGTTTACTGAATGATGGCATAAGTGGATTGGTGGGTGGATTCGTGAATGATTTCTTTTCCTTTCCTCCCCCAATGCCCCATTAGGAGAGAGGTGTTTACATCCCTCTTGGAGGAAAGCAGGGCACTCCTAGGAGCTGAAACAGCTTTGAATGTGCGTGTGGGAATTAAATGGTCCCAGTTGTGGAAAAAGGCAAACCAAAGAGGCAGAGGCCAGAAGAAGAAAAACTTTGAACAACTAATCTCTCATCATTGGTCATTGACACCTTGGTATGGATGAATCTATTATTCTTTTTTATCAATGCAGCTCATCAGAGGGTGAGGAAGGTGGGAAGGGGGAAGAAAAAGTTTACATTAATTGTATATTTTTTGCATTTTGCATATTTTTTATTCATATGTTCAAATTTAAACCTTACAAGACTTTTATAAAACAGATTTATTATTGCCCCTTTAAAGAAGCAGAAACTGAATAATTAAGATCACAGTGGTACTCCAGGGCAGTCTAGAGCCGGAGGAACTCACTGGTGAGTGCTCACCCTAAATTGGGATCCTGGGAGTAGAAGAAGGAGATTATGAGCTCATTGGATGCCTGGGGAGAGGGAGGTCTGGTCTCATATATCACTTCAGTACCTTTGACACACACAACAGGACCACCAAGACATGGCAAACCTTCTAGGAGTAATTTCATCAATTCTTATTTGTTTCTCACTGATAATTCAGTGTGTTCCCCATGGCTTCTGTGTAGTTTTATTATACTGATTAATCTAATTATCAGCCATAGGAAAAATGGCATTTATGCAGTTAATAACCAGCAATCTGTGGCACTTGGTACTAGGGGCACAAGAATGATAAAAATATAATTACTTTTTGTTGAGTAACTGGAACAATGCTACCATTTCCCTCGTATATTCTCTTAATTCATCCTCACGTGAACCCTATGAAGTAGGTTTTATTATCACCTCCAACTGGCAGATGAAGAAAAGAAGGCTCAAAAGGTTAACTAACTTAGCTCTACCACTTTCAAGTTCTGACCTTGGATAATTCTTTTTGACTTCAACACCCGTATCCTTTGTATTACAGCATGCATGGATCAGGGGTTCATTTGGGGAGGTATATTATAAATGTATAATTAAATATAATAACTGACATAAGTGCTTTAATAGATGTTACAAAAACTGGTAGGGCTAGTCAATTCTTTAGCCAGAGAAGGTGGTAGTATGGTGAAGGGGATGTTCAAATTGAGCCTTAAATGAGGAATAGTTTGTTAAAAAGTTGCTTTTTTGCCTTGTGTATTAAAATCACTTAAAATTTCAACAAACAGATGGAATGAAAAATGTGTCCAATGTGTGCAGCTTCCCTTTGCCCTAATGCCCATCACCTCCTATGCTTCCTTGGGACGTGCCTTCTTTCTATCACAATACTATTGCTGGCTACGCCTGGGTTCATGTTCATGGTTAAACTGATGGTCCATCTGTTCCCAATGGAAAGAACAAATATTCTGCTGTAAACCTTGAATATAGAACTGTTACATAGTTAAGGCAGAACTGTCAAACATCTTCTCTTCCAAAGGCCAGAGAACATTTTTAGCAATGTGTTCGTGTGTCTCTATTGCTCATTCAGGGCTGTGCTATAATCAAGAATATTTCAGGAGATTTCCTGCTGGTGCTGGAGGAGTTTGTGCATAGATTTAAGTAATAAATTGGCAGTCATTACACATATGAGAAGAACATTCAATATCCTAGTGTAAAATTTATAATTGACTCTTTAGGCAGCACATCTTTACAAGTTTTATTTCCCTTTCTTTTTCATTACATCTTTTTACTAATCTGTCTTCTTCTAAGTTACCAAAACACACTTTCAAAAATCCGTTCTTTTTGCTTTCTTTTCTCAGTTTTTTTTTTCTTAATTATTGCCCTGGACAGTATTGCAGTTGTTTGTCCTGGGTTCTTTGGAAGCTGTCCATTGTGTTAGCTCAGGGATTTGGAGTCTTAAACCTTGTTTGAATTGTAGCTCCACAACTTACCACCATGCAAAACTTTTTAATACAATTTTTCCCATTTGTAAAATGGGGTGATGATAGCACTGATCTCTTTGAGTTGGTGTGACAACAAATGAAATAATGCTTGTAGAAGGCTGAGTACTATTCCTGGTACATAGGGAGATCTCCAGAAAATATTGGTTATTATGATGTTTTCTAGCACAGTTCTTGGTACATAGCAGACACTTGAATTTGTTTGTTAAGTGGCAGAAGAAGACACAAGTCATGGGGAAAATGAATGACTTATTTAAGGACCCACAGTTAGTGGCAGAGCTGAACTGTGGTCCACCTCTTTCCAACCAAGGGTATTTCTTTTTCTAGTAGACTAATCTGTCTTTTTTCTTTCAAAACTGCCATTTGTCCACATTTTAATCTATGAAAAGAGGTTTGTGTTATTTCTATTTGCTTTTATTTGTATTTATTTATGTTTCTAAATGCCTCTTGCTCACAAAAAATTGTTTCATAAAAAGCCATAAAATATGGATTAACCGTCACATAACAGATACTGAAAAATGATAATCCAAAAACTAAGCAAGAGGGGATAGGCAATTATATCTATATCCAAATCCATAGTATCAATACAAGGCCAAAGACAGCGCTTGAACTCAGTGCGCGGCTCTGTACGGCCCAGCAGTCAGGCGCATGCGCACATGTGGCCAGAGGCGATCCTCAAGTTTTGAGCCCCCGGAGGTCCACATAGAGCTCCTTCTAGAAGTCTAGTGAAGCCTCCGTCACTGGTATTTCCACAGTCCCTCTTGACACATCTAAAAGGTCAAAGTCAAAGACTGGGCAGCTATCAGTCCCTCAACTGCTGAGACCTGGGTTAGCAGAGATAGACGTAGATCCGCATACTTAGTTTTCACCGGAGGAGCTTATAGGTGAAAATGCAGCTGGGCCACAGCACCATAAGCTCATGTTCCTTCCAGATGCTCAGGAAAAATGTCGAGTTGGAGAGTAGCCTGAGTCCGATGTTCCAGCTGGACACATCCTTTAGACAGGCTGCAGATGGCCTGTGGTTTAGCCTGTTAGATCAATCACTGCTTGCTCTTTACAAAGTGATGGTCCAACCAAAGACACCTTTATTACTATTCTTTATAACTACACTTTACCCTCCAGACTTCAACATGATCACAGATAATTAGAAGCTAGCAGGGCGGTGTGCATATTCTGTGATTTGGTTAAGTGCCCTGCCGACTGCAAAGTGGACCTCCCTAATTTTAAGCCGATGCCTGTGTTGATTGGCATTGCCCAAGAAGGAAGGAAGTCTCCAGCCACCGTGAGAAACAACATGCATTTTCCATTTTATATGACATGAAGAGAAAATGCTATCTTTGTGAATTTTCTCCTGATCTGGAGTGTATGTGATGAAATTATTCAGAATCCAAAGGGTGCAACCTAATGTCAGAAAGCTATTCTATTTGATTACATCTTCACAGGGCCACTTTTTCAAATATTGTGGCCAAGCTATATCTGCTTCTGAATACTTCTGAGACAAAACTATTTTCAAAAGCTGAAAAAACATCAGTCATCTATACATTGGTTTATCCAGTGATCCATACATGCAAAAAAATAAACTTACTTCAGTCTACTATATGCTAAAGAGTTTGGTCATCATCACAGTCACGTAAAGTTGAGACACTGTGGTCCCTAAAGTCAAAGAACTTAAAGAAATATATACCCTTTATTTTGGAAGGAAATTCAATGTTTTTTTAGTCTCACTGTCTTTACAAGAAGAAGTCTGGTAGGTCAAATTTGATTTGCTGAAAAATATTTTTAATGGCTAAGTAATTATAAGGTGTTAAAAGATGTAAAAGTAAAGTGCTATAGATTCTCAGGTTGTGGAAAGGCTACTTTGAGATGGAGGCTATCAGGGAAGACTTCACAACAGAAGTGGCATTTATTTGGTTCTTATGAGATGGTCTAGTGGGCTGAATGGTGGCCCTAAAAGATGTGTCCATTGCTAATTTCTAGAACCTTATATGGCAAACATATGTTAAAAGAGTAAACATTACCTTATATGGAAAAATTTGTGATTACGTGAAAGATTTTGAGAGAAGGAGCTTATCCTAGATTATCAGGGTGGATACTCCTCAATCCAATAAAAGAATCTTTTTAAGAATGAGGCAGAACTTAGAGATTGTCATACAGAGTGAAGTAAGTCAGAAAGAGAAAGACAAATGTCATATAATATCGCTTATGTGTGGAATCTAGAAAAATGGTACAGATGACTTATTTGCAAAGCAGAAATAGAGTCATAGATGTAGAAAACAAACTTACGGTCACCAAGAGGGGAAGGGGGTGTGGGATGAATTGGGAGATTGGGACCGACCTATATACACTACTATATACAAAATAGATAACTAATGAGAACCTACTGTATAGTATAGGAAACTCTACTCAGTGCTCTGTGGTGACCTAAGTGGGAAGGAAATCTAAAAAAGAGTGGACATGTGTATATGTATAACTGATTCACTTTGCTGTACAGCAGAAACTAACACAACATTGTAAAGCAACTATACTTCAATAAATTTTTTTTAAAAATGCGGTAGAGAAAGATTTGACAGATAGAAGAGGAAGGGGCAATATGACCAAGGAGGTGGAAACTGGAGTGATGTGAACACAAGCCAAAGAATGTGGGAACCACCAGAAGCTGGAAGATGCCTCTCTACAGCCTCCACAGGGAGTGCAGCCCTGCTGACACCTTGATTTTAGACCTTGGGCCTCCAGAACTGCATCAGAATAAAGTTCAGTTGTTTTAAGTCACCTAGTTTGTGATAATAATCTGTTACACAGCCATAGGAAACCAGTACAAATAGGTAGGATTTTATGAGGTTAGAGAAAAAGGGCAACTAAGTGAAGGAACAATGTAAACAAATAAATGGAGACAGAGGACGTTTGGGATCCAGGAAGGGTTTGGTGTGATTGGACAGGTAAATGTGTCTGGAGCACAAATAAATTACCCAACATTTACTGAGCACTGTTAGACGCTATGCCTTGTGCCCAGTGCTCTCCATGTCACTTCTCATTTATTCCCACAACTACCCTGTGAGACAGGCGTTTTCTCATCTCCATTCTACAGATAAAGAAACAGGCAAACAGTTGAATCATATGCCCAGGCTCACAGAGTTAGGAAGCATTTGAACTGGAATTCTGACCCTATCTGTCTAGGCTCTAAACGTCTATGTCATCTGCTCCACTTAGTAATAAAAGGATGGGCTTCCTCTGCTCTTACTGCACCTTATACTCATCTATCAGAACACTTATCACAATGCTTTATAATTTGGTTTAATTTGCCTGTTTCTCCTACTAGACTATAAGGTCTTTGAGAGAAGAGAACATATCTCCTGATTGCCAGTGATTCCCCAGGCATGACATAGTGAATTGTAAGTATTTACTGAATTGATGACAATTGCTAAGCTCTGTAAAAGGATGCAGTACAAGGACCAGAAAATGTTGCTGTGTATCTCTTAACTTGAATGAGGTCAGGAAATATTAAGGCGCTCTTCTACCCTGTCTCTCTATCACAAAAGGATTTTCTTCTCCTTGAAGGAAACATTTGAGATGTGTGTGGGCAGAGGGTAGGTGCAATCTGGTAATCTCCATAAGAAAGAGTTACTCTTAAGACCAGGTCCTGTGCATCCAATGAGCACCACGGGCAGAGTCTAACTTCTTTCTGCAGCTGTGTAGATCCCCACAAAAGAAGGACCGATTACAATCCTGCTCATAGATGCTTCTGAGACATTTGAAGGAAACCAGAAGCACCATAGATGGCATCATTGTTTTGTCCCTTGGAAGAATGATTCCCTAATGGGAGTTC
This sequence comes from Pseudorca crassidens, assembly GCF_039906515.1. Taxonomy (NCBI): domain Eukaryota; kingdom Metazoa; phylum Chordata; class Mammalia; order Artiodactyla; family Delphinidae; genus Pseudorca; species Pseudorca crassidens. Next base: position 68,666,462 of record NC_090304.1, on the reverse strand, counting down.
TTTTAAAAAAAGAAACCAGTCCCTCTTTGCTTCAAAGCCAGGGTTTCCCAAGGAGTAGATTTCCAGTTCTTACAACTCCCAGTTAGGACAGAACTATAGATGCCACTCCTACTGTGGAATGCAGCTTTTGCTTTAGAAGTCAGAGGCTGAATGAAGCCTGTACTGGGTGGTGCTGGACCGTGGAGAGGGCTGTGGTCAGAGGCAGCAGAAGTGGAAACATGCCCTGGAGAAGGCCTCCTGGCCTGAGCATGGTAATAGAATCATGTAGACCATAAAGGCAGCTACATAGTAAGAGAGTAGCAAACCACACAGTATGAGAAAAGGTATGGGAGGATTAGAAGTGAAGCACTTGTGAAAGAGGCGAGGAGAGGAAAGGGTGCAAAGTGGAAAGAAGCTTCTTGTAAGGATTTGCATGGAGGGCAACAAATCCCTAAAAGAAATGTTTGTATTATGAACCTGATGACCTTTGTGCCCACACACATGCTCACATGCACATTATCACAGAGAACACAGGAGAGAAAAGAAGAGAAATTAACCAATTATGATGATGGCTCTCACTCTGATTTATCTACTTTCATACCCAGAAACCTCCAATGTTTCCCCCCATAAAGAAAAAAAAATTTTTTTGCAGTGTGCGGGCCTCTCACTGCTGTGGCCTCTTCCGTTGCGGAGCACAGGCTTCGGACGCGCAGGCTCAGCGGCCATGGCTCACGGGCCCAGCTGCTCCGCGGCATGTGGGATCTTCCTGGACCGGGGCACGAACCCGTGTCCCCTGCATCGGCAGGCGGACTCTCAACCACTGCGCCACCAGGGAAGCCCAAGAAAATAATTTTTTAAATCTACAACCTCCCAACTTTCTGCATTCCAACTCTTATCTACATTTTGTGTGCTATTCTTTCCTGCCTCAGTTGGGGCCTGTGTATGCAGCTTATACGTCCCTAAGCAGAACGCTTTCACTTTCCCTATTTCCCTACCTCGATATCTTCACTCACGGAATCTCCTCAACATGGATATTGTTTTATTTCTTCCTCTCAGAACTTCCCTCCCATCTCAACCCTTTAAGGCCAAACAGAAGCTAACATCACTGATTCACTTATTCTTTCATGTATTGGACCAATATTTGTTGAGAACTTTTTCTGATAGCACAGAAAACACCATCTCTTTCTGTTATGTTTTTAAAACATCTTTATTGGAGCATAATTGCTTTACAATGTTGTGTTAGTTTCTGCTGTATAACAAAATGAATCAGCTATATGTATACATATATCCCCATATCCCCTCCCTCTTGCGTCTCCCTCCCATCCTCCCTATCCCACCCCTCCAGGTGGTCACAAAGCACCGAGCTGATCTCCCTGTGCTATGCGGCTACTTCCCACTAGCTACCTATTTTACATTTGGTAGTGTATATATGTCCCTGCCACTCTCTCACTTCGTCCCAGCTTACCCTTCCCCCTCCCTGTGTCCTAAAGTCCATTCTCTAGTCTGCATTTTTATTCCTGTCCTGCCCCCTAGGTTCTTTCTGTTATTTTTGTATTTGTAGCCCTTGCCCTTCTGCACCCCACGGTGGCAGTTTCTTCTTTGTAAATCCTGAGTGCCTTGTGTATACCAGTTCTCACAGGTTTTTTGAATAAACAATTCCCTGGCTAGAAGTGAGAAAACTTTGGCAATTAAAATGAAACTCGCTAAGGATGTTTGCCGTTGAGTTGACATGTTTAATTTCACTGTTTAGTAAAATTTGCTAAGATGTATCACAATGTGGGATGGGCACTACCCAGAAAGTCCTTTCTATTCCAAGATCTCATTGCCATTTCCCTAGTAAACACCATCTCTCACCCCACTTACTGCAGCAGCCTCCCAGGGATCTCGCTGCCTTAGTCATGCAGCTTTGAATCTATTTTCCATCCTTCAGTCACAGCAATCTTTCTTAAACACAGATCTGATTGTGCTCATCCCTGCTTAAAGCTCTCTGATGGCTGACACTGACTTAGAAGACATTGCAGGGTCTCCTCACAGCTCCACTCTTCAGCGAAAATACTCATTTTCTTGCCAGTCAACACACCCCTGCTGTTCCTGCTGTCTGGAATAATGCTCCCTTCGCCCCAGCATCATGCATCTCATTCCCCTGGTTAACTCTTATTTCTCTTTTATATGACTATTCCCCCTACCTCCTGCCTCCGTCTGCGATTTTGTTTATATAGCATTCTACACATCCTCAACTGTGGCATGTTTTACACCATTTTTAATTGCCTGCTTATTTTTATCTAAACCCCACGAAACTTAGGATTTATAAAAGGACAAGCGTCCTGTCTGTCTTGTTCACCAGCTAACACAGGGGTCTGAGACAAGGTAGCAGTCAATGGGGAGTTTCCGCACTGAGTTTAGTGGAGCCTCCTTAGGGAAACTAACAGGACGCTTATTCTATAAAAAGTTCTTGAATAAGAGTGGCTCTTTCTCATTTAATATCACTAAACTGCTTACTTAGAGAAAATGGAATAACCCTTCTGGAGTCTGTGTATCTTCACCTAAATGACTAAGAGATGGAGGAAATGCCCTTCAAGAAGGAATGTTTCGCCTGTTTCCTGGGACCACTCTCAGGCCTAACCTGCTTTGCAAGAGTTGTGATTATCAAGTTACAACCCTTAATAAAAGAATAATAATCTGTATTTGTTGAGTGCTTTCAATGTGACAGCCACTTTTAATACATATTTTTAATACTCAGAACTAGCCTGAAAGGCAGTATCATCGTTATTCCTTTACATGAAGAAGCTGGGCCCAGAGGTAAGTCACTTGCCCATGGATTCTAGTGTTAGTAAGTCACAGAGACAGAATTCAACCAGAGCTGTTTCTTATTCTAGAGTCTTTGCTCTTTGGATTTCACCACGTGGTCTTTCTAAGGGCTTCCCCATACACGCAGGCTGAGAATTCAGTAGAGACTGGGACTATCTGGCTAGGTAGACTCAATGAACTGTAGGTTTCTCAGAATGCTGGGAAAATAAGTCTATTTCTCTCCATTGTCCCTGTTCAAAAATAAATCAGCTCTTTTCATTTATGAGTCCACAGTTTGGATAAGGATAAAGAATAGATGATTTTTGGAAAAGTTTTAACAGCAGGTGAAAGTCTTCTACTTCAGAGTCTATATTTACCCACATCCATTTAGCAACTAGCTCTGAAAAGGGATGAAACGCCCGTTAGTACTGCAGAAAATGTCACTACTAACAGCTGTTCACTACGGGCCACAGCGCCAAAACATCATCAAGTGTCTGGATGATTAAAATGAATCCTTGTCTCTCTGACCCATGACAGATTCGGTCATCCAAGAGACAGCTCCTGAGATACATCTCAACCAGCTGCATGAAAAACCAGATCTTCATCACTGCACTGTTACCAAATGGAAAACTTCCTATGATTACAAGGTGCATTATGCTAAATGACCGATCATTTTTTATTGATTCATAGTAATTTAGTCAGGAAGTCGTGAGTACATAAGCCTTGCTGATCTTGTGATCCTTGGAAATGACAGCTCAAGGCAGCAGCTGCCTTCATGGAAGAGTGAGATGAAGACAGCAGTGCCTCTTCTGTTGCGTTATTCATACAAATGAACCCATTCACTGAGCCATGTAGGACTCCTATTAACTCAATGCTTAGGAACAAGAGTTGAGGATCAAAGTCTTAGCAAAAGTGCAAGTGTGAGGTTATGTGAAAATGTCAATAATTTTTAGGTATTTTTCCCCCCACAGCTTAAGGCTTTAAATTCTGCATTTGAGAAAGACAGGGTGATGTCTATGAAAATTTCATTTCCCCTGGTCTGTAAGGCTAGGTACTACACCTCACCTCAAAAATATCTGTGGTTTGGGTAAATGAGTGTCTAAACCACTCAGCTCATTTAGGGAAACATCTAGAATCTTACCATTCTTATTTCTTTAACTTTCAATAGATGATTCATTCAGGTGGCTCAATAGTTTTGTTTTTTTTAACATCTTTATTGGAGTATAATTGCTTTACAATGTTGTGTTAGTTTCTGCTGTATAACAAAGTGAATCAGCTATACATATACATATATCCCCATATTCCCTCCCTCTTGCGTCTCCCTCCCACACTCCCTATCTCACCCCTCTAGGTGGTCACAAAGCACCGAGCTGATCTCCCTGTACTATGCGGCTGCTTCCCACTAGCTATCTACCTTACGTTTGGCAGTGTATATGTGTCCATGACTCTCTCTCGCTTTGTCACAGCTTACCCTTCCCCCTCCCCATATCCTCAAGTCCATTCTCTACGTCGACGACTTTATTCCTGTCCTGCCACTACGTTCTTCAGAACCACTTTTTTTTTTTCAGATTCCATATATATGTGTTAGCATATGGTATTTGTTTTTCTCTTCCTGCCTTACTTCACTCTGTATGACAGACTCTAAGTCCATCCACCTCACTACAAATAAATCAACTTCATTTCTTTTTATGGCTGAGTAATATTCCATTGTATATATGTGCCACATCTTCTTTATCCATTCATCTGTCAATGGACACTTATGTTACTTCCATGTTTGGCTATTGTAAGTAGTGCTGCAGTGAACATTGTTGTATATGATTCGTTTTGAATTATGGTTTTCTCAGGGTATATGCCCGGTTGTGGGATTGCTGGGTCATATGGTAGTTCTATTTTTAGTTTTTTAAGGAACCTCCATACTGATCTCCATAGTGGCTGTATCAATTTATACTCACCAACACTGCAAGAGGGATCCTTTTTCTCCAAACCCTTTCCAGCATTTATTGTTTGTGGATTTTTTAATAAGGGCCATACTGACCAGTGTGAGGTGATACCTCATTTTGGTTTTGATTTGCATTTCTCTAATGATTAGTGATGTTGAGCATCCTTTCATGTGTTTTTTGGCAATCTGTATATCTTTGGAGAAATGTGTATTTAGGTCTTCTGCCCATTTTTGGATTGTGTTGCTTGTTTTTTTGATATTGAGCTGCATGAGCTGCCTGTATATTTTGGAGATTACTCTTTTGTCAGTTGCTTCATTTGCAAATATTTTCTCCCATTCTGAGGGTTTACGGTTTCCTTTGCTGGGCAAAACTTTTAAGTTTCATTAGGTCCCATGTGTTTATTTTTGTTTTGATTTCCATTTCTCTAGGAGGTGGGTCAAAAAGGATCTTGCAGTGATTTATGTCATAGAGTGTTCTGCCTATGTTTTCCTCTAAGAGTTTGATGGTGTCTGGCCTTACATTTAGGTCTTTAATCCATTTTGAGTTTATTTTTGTGTATGGTGTTAGGGAGTGTTCTAATTTCATTCTTTTACATGTAGTTGTCCAGTTTTCCCAGCACTACTTATTGAAGAGGTTATCTTTTCTGCACTGTATAGTCTTGCATCCTTTATCAAATATAAGGTGACCATATGTGCGTGGGTTTATCTCTGGGCTTTCTATCCTGTTCCATTGATCTATATTTCTGTTTTTGTGCCAGTACCATATTGTCATGATGACTGTAGCTTTGTAGTATAGTCTGAAATCCGGGAACCTGATTCCTCCAGCTCCGTTTTTCTTTCTCAAGATTGCTTTGGCTATTCGGGGTCTTTTGTGTTTCCATACAAATTGAGAAATGTTTTGTTCTAGTTCTGTGAAAAATGCCAGTGGTAGTTTGATAGGCATTGCATTGAATCTGTAGATTGCTTTGGGTAGTAGAGTCATTTTCACAATTTTGATTCTTCCAATTCAAGGACATGGTATATCTCTCCATCTCTTTGCATCATCTTTAACCTCTTTCATCAGTGTTTTATAGTTTTCTGCATACAGGTCTTTTGTCTCCTTGGGTAGGTTTATTCCTAGGTCTTTTATTCTTTTGGTTGCAGTGGTAAATGGGAGTGTGTCCTTAATTTCTCCTTCTGATTTTTCATCAGTAGTTATAGGAATGCAAGAGATTTCCTTGCATTAATTTTATATCCTGCTACTTTACCAAATTCATTGATTAGCTCTAGTAGTTTTCTGGTAGCATATTTGGGATTCTCTGTGTATAGTATCATGTCATCTGCAAACAGTGACAGCTTTACTTCTTTTCCATTTTGGTTTCATTTTATTTCTTTTTCTTCTCTGATTGCTGTGACTAAAACTTCCAAAACTATGTTGAATAATAGTGGTGAGAGTGGGCAACCATGTCTTGTTCCGGATCTTAGAGGAAATGGTTTCAGTTTTTCACCACGGAGAACAATGTTGGCTGTGGTTTGTCACATATGGCCATTATTATGTTGAGGTAAGTTCCCTCTGTGCCTACTTTCTGGAGGGTTTTTATCATAAATGGGTGTTGAATTTTGTCCAAAGGTTTTTCTGCATTTATTGAGATGATCATATGGTTGTTCTCCTTCAATTTGTTAATATGGTTTATCACATTGATTGATTTGTGTGTATTGAATAATCCTGCATTCTGGGGATAAACCCCACTTGATCATGGAGTATGATCCTTTTAATGTGCTGTTGGATTCTGTTTGCTAGTATTTGGTTGAAGATTTTTGCATCTATGTTCATCAGTGATATTGGCCTGTAGTTTTCTTTTTTTGTGACATCTTTGTCTGCTTTCGGTGTCAGGGTGTTGGTGGCCTCACAGAATAAGCTGGGGAGTGTTCCTACCTCTGCTATATTTTGGAAGAGTTTGAGAAGCATAGGTATTAGCTCTTCTGTAAATGTTTGATAGAATTTGCCTGTGAAGCCATCTCGTCATGGGCTTGTGTTTGTTGGAAGGTTTTTAATCAAAGTTTCAATTTCAGAGCTTGGGATTGGTCTGTCTATATTTTCTATTTCTTCCTGTTTCAGTCTTGGAAGATTGTGCTTTTCTAAGAATTTGTCCATTTCATTCAGGTTGTCTATTTTATTGGCATACAGTTGTTTGTAGTAATCTCTCATGATCCTTTGTATTTCTGCAGTGTTGGTTTTTACTTCTCCTTTTTCATTTCTAATTCTATTGATTTGAGTCTTCTCCCTTTTTTTCTTGATGAGTCTGGCTAGTGGTTTATCAATTTTGTTTATCTTCTCAAAGAACCAACTTTTGGTTTTATTGATCTTAGCTATTGTTTCCTTCATTCTGTGTCATTTATTTCTGATCTGATCTTTCTGATTTCTTTCCTTCTGCTAAGTTTGGGTTTTTTTTGTTCTTCTTTCTCTAATTACTTTACGTGTAATGTTAGTTTGTTTATTTGAGATGGTTCTTGTTTCTTGAGGTAGGATTGTATTGCTATAAACTTCCCTCTTAGAACTGCTTTTGCTGCATCCCATAGGTTTTGGGTCATTGTGTTTTCACTGTCATTTGTTTCTAGGTAGTTTTTGATTTCTTCTTTGATTTCTTCAGTGATCTCTTGGTTATTTTGTAGTGTATTGTTTAGCACCCATGTGTCTGTATTTTTTACAGATTTTTTCCTGTAATTGATATCTAGTCTCATAGCATTGTGTTTGGAAAAGATACTTGATACAGTTTCAATTTTCTTTAATTTCCCAAGGTTTGATTTGTGACCCAACATATGATCTATCCTGGAGAATGTTCCATGAGCACTTGAGAAGAAAGTGTATTCTGTTTTTTTTGGATGGAATGTCCTATAAATATAAATTTAATCAATCTTGTTTAATGTATCACTTAAAGCTTGTGTTTCTTTATTTATTTTCATTTTGGATGATCTGTCCTTTGGTGACAATGGGGTGTTAAAGTCCCCAATCTGATTGTGTTACTGTCGATTTCCCTTTTTATGGGTGTTAGCATTTGCCTTAAGTATTGAAGTACTCCTATGTTGGGTGCATAAAAATTTACAGTTGCTATATCTTCTTCTTGGATTGATCCCTTAATCATTATGTACTGTCCTTTTTTGTCTCTTGTAATAGACTTTCTTTTAAAGTCTATTTTGTCTGATATGTGAATTGCTACTCCAGCTTTCTTTTGATTTCCATTTGCACGGAATATCTTTTTCCATCCCCTCACTTTCAGTCTGTATGTGTCCCTAGGTCTGATGTGGGTCTCTTGTAGACAGCATATATATGGGTCTTGTTTTTGTATCCATTCTGCCAGTCTATGTATTTCAGTTGGAGCATTTAATCCATTTATAGTTAAGGTAGTTATCTATATTTGTGTTCCTATTACCATTTTCTTAATTGTTTTGGGTTTCTTATTGTCAGTCTTTTCCTTCTCTTGTGTTTCCTGCCTAGAGAAGTTCCGTAATGATTTGTTGTAAAACTGGTTTTGTGGTGCTGAATTCTCTAAGCTTTTGCTTGTCTGTAAAGGTTTTAATTTCTCTGTCAAATCTGAATGAGATCCTTGCTAGGTAGAGTAATCTTGATTGTAGGTTTCATCACTTTAAATATGTTCTGCCAGTCCCTTCTGTCTTGCAGAGTTTCTGCTGAAAGTTCAGCTGTTAACCTTATGGGGATTCCATTGTATGTTATTTATTGCTTTTCCTTTACTGCTTTTAATATTTTTTCTTTGTATGTAATTTTTTATAATTTGATTAACATGTGTCTTGTCGTGTTTCTCCTTGGATTTATCCTGTATGGGACTCTCTGCATTTGATTCCTGGATTTGATTGACTATTTCCTTTCCCGTATTAGGGAAGTTTTCAACTATAATACTTCAAATATTTTCTCAGTCCGTTTCTTTTTCTCTTCTTCTTCTGGGACCCCTATAATTCGAATGTTGGTGTGTTTAATGTTGTCCCAGATGTCTCTGATACTGTCCTCAATTCTTTTCATTATTTTTTCTTTCTTCTTCTCTGCAGTAGTTATTTCCACTATTCTATCTTCCAGGTCACTTATCTGTTCTTCTGCCTCAGTTATTCTGCTATTGATTCCTTCTAGAGAATTTAAAATTTCATTTATTGTGTTATTCATCATTGTTTGTTTGCTGTTTATTTCTTCTAGGTCCTTGTTGAACGTTTTTTGTATTTTCTCCATTCTATTTCCAAGATTTTGGATCCTTTTACTATCATTACTCTGAATGTTTTTCAGGTAGACTGCCTATTTCTTCTTCATTTGTTTGGTCTGGTGGTTTTTACTTTGCTCCTTCATCTGTTGTGTGTTTCTCTGTCTTCTCATTTTGCTTAACTTACTGTGTTTGGGGTTTCCTTTTCCAGGCTGCAGGTTCGTAGTTCCCATTGTTTTTGGTATCTGCACCCAGTGGGTAAGTTTTGTTCAGTGCGTTGCATAGGCTTCCTGGTGTAGGGGACTTGTGCCTTTTTTCTGGTGCATGAGGCTGGATCTTGTGTTTCTGGTGTCCAGGACTGCACCCGGTGGTGTGTTTTGGGGTGTCTGTGAACTTATTATTATTTTAGGCAGCCTCTCTTCTAATGGGTGGGGTTGTGTTCCTGTCTTGCTAGTTGTTTGGCATAGGATGTCCAGCACTATAGGTTGCTGGTCATTGAATGTAGTTGAGTCTTATCATTGAGATCGAGATCTCTGAGAGAGCTTTCGCCATTTGATATTACGTGGGGCCAGGAAGTCTCTGGTGGACCAATGTCCTGAACTCAGCTCTCCCACCTCAGAGTCTCAGGCCTGACAGCTGGCTGGAGCACCAAGACTCTGTCTGACACACGGCTTAGAAGAAAAGGGAGGAGAAAAAAAAAAAAGAAAGAAAGGAAAAGAAAGTAAATTAAAGTTATTAAAATAAAAAAAAATTTAAATATTAAAAATAAAAAAATTAAAAAGTAGTAAAAAAAGAAAGAAAGAAAGGAAGAGCAACCAAACCAAAAAACAAATCCACCAATGATAACAAGAGCTAAAAACTCGACTTAAAAAAAAACAAAAAAAAACAGACAAATGGTAGGACAAATGGTAAATCAAAGCTTTTGGGAAATCTGAGGTCTTCTGCCAACGTTCAGCAAGTGTTCTGTAGGAGCTGTTCCACATGTAGATGTATTTCTGATGTACTTGTGGGGAAGAAGGTGATCTCCATGTCCTACTCCTCTGCCATCTTGAAGCTATCCCCATATAGTTTTAAAATGGGAAGAAATTATGTTACAGTCTCCCTCCAATCTGTCACTCACCTTTCCAATTCCCATGCACTGCCACATAGGGAGCCACTGTTTTTAGATTCTTGTGCATTTCTGAATTGCTGTATGAGTATACAAAGATATAAGAGAGCTTTCCCTGCCTCTACTCATCTTATAAAAAGTAGCATATTGCACACACTGTTCTGCACTTTGGTCTTTTCTTCTTCATCTTAATAATATATCTTGGAAATCATTTTACACCAGTGTGTGGAGACCTCCTCATTTTGTATTACAGCTGCTTAGTGTTTCATTTTAGTGCTTAGTATTTCATAATTTATTAAAACCAGTCCCAGCTGATGGACAATGGGACTCTTAGTTTTTGTTATTGCAAGTTATGCTGCAAATTTGTACATATATGGGCAGGAATATCTGTATAGAATATTTACAAAAATGATATTGTTAGACCAAAATATCTATTTATGTGTAGTTCTGATAGCTGTTGTCAAGTTGCCCTTCATAGGCATTTTACCAGTGAATGTTCTCGCAAGAAATGTACAAGCGTTCTTGCTTCCTCCAGCATCTTCAAGAGTATATTACTAAGCAATCTACAGATTCAATGCAGTCTCTATCAAAATTTCAATAATATTTTTCACAGAGCTAGAAAAAATAATTCTAAAATTCGTATGGAATCACAGAAGATCCCAAAGCTATTTTGAGAAAGAAGAACAAAACTGAAGGTATCATCCTTGCTGACTTCAAATTATTCCAAAAAGCTACACTAATCAAAACAATATGGTCTTGGCATAAAAACAGACCCACAGATCAGTGGAACAGAACTGCGAGCACAGAAATAAATCTACGCATATATGGACAATTTATGACAAAGGAGCCAGAAATATACCATGGATAAAGAACAGCCTCTTCAATAAATGGTGTTGGGAAAACTGGACAGCCACATGCAAAAGAATGAAACTAGATCACTGTGTTACACCATACAAAAAAATTAACTCAGAATGGTTTGAAGGCTTGGATGTAAGACCTGAAACCATAAAACTTTTAGAAGAAAACATGGGTCATTATCTCATTGACATCAGGCTTAGCAACTTTTTTTGTGGATCTGTCTCCAAAGGAAAGGGAAACAAAAATAAAATAAACAAATGTGACTACACCAAAATTAAAAGCTTCTGCACAGTGAAGGCAACCATCATTAAGACAAAAAGGCAACCTACTGAGTGGGGGAAGATATTTGCAAATCATTATTTCCAATAAGAGGTTGATATCTAAAATGTATAAAGAACTCATACAACAAACTCATACTCTACAACAAAAAAAAGCAGCTCAATTTAAAAAATGGACAGAGAACCTGAATAGGTATTTTTCCAAAGAAGATATACAGATGGTTAGGAGGAATTAGAAACGATGTTCAACCTCACTAATTATTTGGAAAATGCAAGTCAAAACCACTATAAGATATCACCTCACAGCTGTTAGAATAGCTATTATCAAAAAGACAAGAAATACCAAGTATTGGAGTAGATGTGTAGAAAAGAGAACCCTTGCATACTGTTGATGGGAATGTAAATTGGCGCAGCTACTGAGGAAAACAGCATGGAGATTTCTCAATAAAATTAAAAATGGAACAGCCATATGGTCCAGCTATTCCAATTCTGAGCATTTATCTGAAGAATACAAAAAACACTTACTTGAAAAGATATTCCCATACCCATGTTCATTGAAGCATTATATTTATACATATATACATATAGATAGATAGATAGATAGATAGATAGATAGATAATGGTATCTTACTCAACCATAGAAAAGAATTTAATCTTGCCATTTGCAACAACATGGATGGACCCTGAGGGTATTATATTAGGTGAACTAAATCAGAGGGAAAAGACAAATGCCATATGATTTACTCATGTGGAATCTAAACAAAACAAAAGCAAACTCCTAGATACAGAGAACAGATTGTTTTTAATCAGAGGGGAAGATTAGGGGAGGGCAAAATGGGTGAAGGGGGTCAATTGTGTGGTTACAAATGGTAACTAGACCTTTGGAGGTGATCACTTTGTAGAGTATACAGATGTCAAATTATAATAGTGTACACATGAGACATATAATGTCATATACCAATAAAAAGAGTTTATTGTTAAAATTTGTTCATATTCTTGCCATTTTGATAGGTGAAATTTAGATCTTAATGTAATTTTCATTTGTATCATTTTTATTTTGAGTGAAGAGCAGCTTTTTACTACTTACAAACGTTTTTATTTTTTTCTGTAAATTAAGTGTTCATATCCTTTGCCTATTTTTTCCAAATTTTTGGTCTTTTTTATAAGTTTTTAGGAGCTTCTTGTATATTGGCAATGTTAGTGCTTTGTAATATCATGCAAGTTACACACATTTTTCCCAGTTTTTTCTTCTTTCCTCCCTCCCTCCATCCCTCCTTCCCTCCCTCCCTTCCTCCTTCCTTCCTTCCTCCCTTCCTTACTTCTTTCCTTATGATTCTTTTTGGCCATTTAGAAGTTTTATTGTGTACTAAATTTTTTTAATAACTTCTGGATTTCTAATCACAATTAGGAAGAATTTTCCTCTGCAAGATTTTCCTCTGCAAGATACATATATTCCTCCAAGGTTTTCTTTTTTTCCAGTTCTTTTGGGATTTCAATCTTACATTTAAATCTTTGATCCAACTGGAGTTTATTTTGTTGTATGAATAAATGTATTTAACTTATTCTTTCTTCCTAAGGCTATTCAGTTTTTTCCATACCATTTATTGAATTGTCCTTTCTTTACCAATGTGATTTGACAGGAGATCTTAAACACTTATGTATTTGAGTTCATTTTCAGTCTTTTAATTCTCTCCAATTTGTCTATTCCTGTGCCAAAATTATACTGTTCTTATTATTGTGGGTTGACAATTTAATGGGATTTATTGTTGGACTACAGCCCTCACATTGCTCTTCTTTTTCAGTTCCAGTATTTTTGTTTATTTATTTAATGTTAAAGAACAGTACTTTCAACTTGTCTAATTCCTCTCCTTTCCTATCCCAATGATAACAATAACAACACAGGAAGAACAATTTTATTGGGATCTTGTTAAATGTGTAAGATACTTTGGGGAAAATTAACACCTTCATGATGTTAATCATGAATCCATTCCAAGAAATGTTCTTTGCCTTTGTTTTTCTTCTTTTGTGTACTTTAATGGTAACTTAAAGTTTTCTTTACATAGGTTTTGCACATTACTCATTATGTTTTTTTTTCTCTAATATTGTTGGGGTTTTTTTGCTACTTTAAGTGGGATCCTTCTTTTGTTATTTTTCTAGCAGATTTTTTTGTATAGATGACATCTATTGATTGATTTTTGTATATTATTATTGTTTTTACTCTTTAAGCTTTCTGAAAACTGAATATTTGTAGTTTTTTCAGATGATTTTCTTGGGTTATTTTCTAAGTACACCATTATATCATCTGGTTATAATTCCTCTTACTTGCCTAAATGCCTTGTCTAGTTACTCCAGTTCAATGTTAAATGAGACTGATGATAGGCATTCTTGTTTTCTTTCTTGAGAATTGTGTTAGTTTTATCTCATAGATTCTGATATATATCAATTTCATTAATTTTCTTTTCTAGAGATTCTTTAATTTTGGTTTTCTTTCTACTTTGAATCAAAAGTTTAAAATGGAGGGTTTTATATATCAATGTCTTTTAATGTTATTATTTAAAAATTTTTCATACATCTGTTTTTCAGTTTTATGCATTTGGAAACATTTCTGTGTTTGTGTAACTACCACCACAGTCAGGATATAGAAAAGTGATCATACCCAAACATTCTCTTATATTACCCTTTTACAGTGACAACTCCCACCTACCCTTAACCTGTAGGGATCATTGATGTGTTTTCCATCACTATTTTTTAACTTTTCTTATAATGTCAAATAAATGAAATTCTAGAGTATTAACTCTTTGAAACTGGCTTCTCTCCCTAAGCATAATGTCTTTGAGATTCATCCAGGGTGTTGCCTGTATCACTAGTTTGTTCCTTTTTACAGCTGAATAGTATTCCATTGCATCAATTTAACAAAGTTCATTTACCCATTCACTTGCAGGACAGTTTGGTTTTTTGAAGGTTTCTGATATTACAAATAAATCTGCTAAGAATATTGGAGTATAGACTTTGTGTGAATATCACTTTGCATTTATCAAGGGCAAATATCCAGGAGGGGAACTGCTGGGTTATATGGTGAGTATATGTTTAACTTTGTAAGAAATTCCCTGCATTAATTAATTAGGGTTCTCAAGAGAACAGTACCAATAGGTTGTGTGTGTATATACACACTCACACACACGTGTATATATACAAATGTATGTTTGTACACATGTATTCATGTAAATTTATGAATACATGCACATATGTATATGACTATTTTATCTATCTATCTAGAGATTTATTTAAAATAATTGGCTCATGGCTCATATGATTATAGAGGCTTGGTGAATACAGAATCTGATGGGATAGGACCGCAGACTGGAGACACATAAAAGAATTGCAGTTTGAGTCCAAAGGCAGTCTGCTGGAAGTTTCTTTTTTGCTCTGGGAAGGTTAGTCATTGTTCTAGTAATGTCTTAGACTAATTGGATGAGGCCCACCTACAATCTGTTTTATTCAAAGTCTACCAACTTGAACATTAATCTTGTTCATATAGCACCCTCAAAGAAATATCTAGAATAATGTTTAACCAAATATTTGGGCACTGTGTGTGGCCTAGCCAAGTTGAAGTATGAAATTAACCATCATGCTACCACTCATCATTTTGGCTGTGTCATTTTGCATTCTCACCAATAATGTGCGAGAGTTCTAACTGTTCTTCATTCTTTTCAGCACTTAGTATTTTTAATATTGTTGGCCATTCTAATAAGGATTTAGTGATTAATACAGTGGTTTTTAATTTGTATTACCCTATTAGCTAGTGATGTTGAAATTTTTGAGTGCTTATTTGTCATTCTTACATCCTCTTTTGTGAAGTTCATGACCTTTGCCTATTTTGTATTAGATTATTTATTTTCTTATTACTAAGTTTTAGAAATTCTTTATATTCTGGATGATGTCCATTTTTGGATATGTGATTTGCAAATATTTTCACCCAGTCTGTATCGTCCCATTCTTTTGTATCTTCAGCAGACCAAAAGTTTTAAATTTTGGTGAAGACCAGTTTATCACTTTTTTATTTTTATAGATTTTAATTTTGGTGTCATTTTAAAGAACTCTTTGCCTAACTCTAGGTCTCAAATATTTCCTCCTATGTTTTTTCCTAAAAGTTGTATAGCTTTATATTTTACATTTAGAACTATAATTTGAGTTAACCTTTATAAACTGTGTGAAGTTTAGGTGAAATTTCATTTTTTTCATACATGGATGACCAATTGTTTCAACATCATTTTTTGAAAAAAATTATCCTTTTTCAATTGAATTCTGATTATACTTTTATCAAAGTTCAGATGGTTATATCTTTATGGATGTATTTCTGGACTCTACATTTTCTCTTATTGATCTGTGTTTCTATTTCTTTGTACATACCAAAGCTTTACTGTGTAGTCTTGATTTGATTACTATAGCTTTATAGTAAGTCTTAAGATACAGTGGTGTAATTTCTACAATTGTGTTTTTCTCTTTAAAAATAGAGATTCTACTTCTTTTACTCTCCCCACCCCCAGTATAAACTTAACAGCTTCCCTTCACTATGTGGTCCAACCTCATTAGTCAAATCCTTGTTTCAAGGTAATGTCCTGCTCTCTTGTGCCTCTAGGTCTTTGCTCAAGGTATCTCTACTTAGAATGACCTTCCCTGCCATCTGGCATCAAAGTTCAATCACTTTTTTAAGACACAGACAAAATCCTATGAAGTTTGACCCCGTGTTTGCATCTAATCTGTCAACACTGGGTGACGTGTTTCATAGTGTGGTACAGAGTAGAAGACAGAACCAGAGAACCCACCATTCTCCTGAAATTTCTCCTGGTCTTTTAGGAGCTGAAGTGAAGCTTTTTCTGCCCTGAACCCCAGCCAGTTTCCTCTTGCAAATCTATTGCTTATAAAATGAATGGAAAGATGAGAATGCCGTCACAGATGTGTTTTCATTTCTGGGGGCAACAAATATTCAATATTGACAATGGAGGTGAAAGTTGGCATTTCAGAACTCTATATTCCTTTGAAGTATGCTGTTCAGACAGGTGAAAGTTTGCCCCATAGAAGAGTTGCCATTTCCATAGCGCTATATTTATTCAGACATTTTGAAGTACCCCAAGGTGAAGGTCAATGTCAGACTTTTATTCTTTTTCCCAAGAATGAATCAAAGACAGAAAACTGGATTTGCTTCTTCCACCTGTCAAAAAAGGGGAGAAAATGAGCATATTCTGAGCATTCATTAGTTAATAACTTCTGAACCAGATTTTTCATGTACTGCTCCTGTTACACAATAATCATTTCATTCTACACTTACAACCAAGCCTTACAACCAAGGTAGGTATTGTTATCTGCATTTTCTAGGTGAGGAAACTAAGTTTAGGAGAACTGACATTTAGTAAGAATGGAGCCTCCATTCATAGAGGGCCACTTAGACACACGCACACATACACAGAGAAGAGGGAACATAAGTGGGAGACAGATATGATATACGGACCATGTAAGAGGGGTAACATATGCTGATATCACTGGGCTCTGAGCACACACTAAAAGGTGTGAAGAGCTCTTTCATGTTTATATATATCTCTGAGTTATTTAATGACATATTTCATGTTTGAATTAAGTTTGCTAAAAGTAGCAAACTTTGTAAAACACTTTTTCTCATTTTGTCAATTGTTATGACATTTCCTTACAGGCAATTTGGAAAGACATGGAAAGTGTCCTACTGCTGAAGGGTGAAGCTGGTGTAGAAGACGTGTGACTTAGAAGAATGTAGGCAACATGAAGAGATGGCCAGAGGGAGCCACAGCTGCTCACAGCTGCCTGAGATACTGTTACTTCCAGTGATTGATAAGAAAATATTGGTTTAAAATTTTTTTTTCCTTTTTTAATACTTGGGTTTAAAATTTTTCACAGATGGGATTAAATTAGAGGATAAGGGACAACATTCATTAAAGAGGCTAACGGCTGCCAATGGGAGCAGTGGAATAGTCCTGATCTCCTCAAGTACCATTCATTGGTCAAAGTTCAAAATATTTAGTATAGTCAATATAGTATGGGATAGAGAACCTCCTTGAGTCCCTCATTTCCTCTCCTGTCCCTTTGTAATGTACATGCTATACTCTTGTTGTACTGAAGTTCTTTACCGACCCCAAAATGATCCCTCTGCCTGGATTACTTCTCCAATGTTTATTGCCTTTCATTTGTAAGACTAATTCCTATAATGATGGTAGGAATTTTATTAATCAGAAATTAATTTTATTAACTAGTATTGAATTAATTAATTCATCTCACTTAGCAAGAGAGGAACCATACTTCACAGAGTTTAACACAAACTTTTTCTAGGCTGGACCAGTCATGGATCCACTGGAGCAACCCAGCATGGCTGGTCATGGAGTGGAAATTGCCGTGGACTTTCAGGTCATGTTGGAGAATGGAGGGTAACTTAAGACACACACAGAGATGCAGTGAGAGCTTGACTTGGAAGCGATTTTTTTTAAGGTTTGTATAGCCCTGTAGCTACTGTAAGGTTGCAAAGTTGAGACGAGGAGTATAGTATATTTTGAGATGTGTGTTGTGCATAGTGAATTAGACCATGTTAATGTTCTTTGAGAGATGTTAGTAAAGATTGGACCTCATTTTTAATTACTTTTGGTTGATGGGCTGTACTATTATTATGTCTGATTGTGATTCCATGAAGAAACTAGACTATGTCAAGTTCCAATTTATGCTTAGATTATATTCTTATGCATTATTCGTGCTTCAACTAAGTCACATTCTTTACGAAGATTTTTTTGACCTCTGAGTTTGGATTAAGTTCATCTCCTGTACCCCATGCTTCCTATCATAGCATTTACCAAGTTATATTGTGAATGTTCCTTTAATTCTCTGGGTTTCCTCCGGTAAGCTGTAGTATCTAGGCCGTGTGTTTATTTTGTTAACCATTGTATTTCAACACTTTGTATCTGGAGTGGCATATGATACGCACTCTAAATATTCAGAGAGGGAAAAAAGTAGGGAAAGAAAGTGAATGCATCATAGTTAAGTCAGATAGCCATCACTTGGGATTGAAAGGCTTTCTGGCTGCTGTACAGGTGATCATTCAGTAAATACGTATTGCGTCTTTACTATGTGCAAAAGCTGTTCTGCACACTGGGATAGAGCAGAGATTGAAACCACCAAGTCCTTTCCCTAAGAAGCACACTCTAGATATTGAATGAGATAAGGTTAAAAGTTAATTGGATTCCTATTTTGTTGTTCACAGTAAGCATTTTTTTCATGGACTGCGTATAGTTTGTAGGATATTATTTTTCAAATTATTTTTAATACTTGACAAGTATCTATAAATATGACTGCGTCATCCAAGAGAAACGTCATCAATGTCTTGGTGACAATACTCAGGCCAAGGGAGGATCCTGAAATGAAATAAAAAGCTTCTCTAGGAACACTCTAAAAGCTAATTCCTTAACCTTGATGAAGTTTTCTCCAAAACCTTTAAAGGAGTTAAAAAGAAAAGTCTGCAAGAGGATGGGTATGTGCAATTTACATCCAGCTACAAGGAGAAATTGGAGACAAGCTTGGAGGAGGTGAGGACAATAGGAATTGTGAGGTGCCTTAAAGAATCTAAGAGCCTCAGATGAAGAAATGTATTCATTATCATATCATGGTTGTGGATTTCTTAATTTAGAAGAAGTATGAATTTTTAATCTTATACTGCAGTCAACTCAGGTTCATAACTCCTGCAGTTGGGAAGTGCCTCACATTCATTTATCTGTCCACCATGCTTTATACCTGGTAGTCTCCCTCATGTCTTGGCTCATTGAAGAAACTACAAAGCAGATAATTCAAAACAAGAAATAATCAGAGGATTATTGATTTTTTTTGCCTTTGGTGTTTTTACTTTCCTTATTTTTCTCAAAGCACTTTCAGATAGGTTTCTATTCCCATAAATGCAGCTTGATGTAGTGCAAAATTGAACTCATGTTTCCTGACTCCTTCCTATGTAACTGTGAATTTATATACCTTAGCTCTGTTAATCTTCAAATCAGTCTTCTGTAGTGAATTTTGTATATTAGCCTCGTTTTTGTAGATGAAGAAACTTAGCCTCAGGGAGGAAGAATGACTTGTTCAAGAATATACAGTTAGCAAGACCTAGAGCCTAGAGCCACATTGCAATGTCTGGTTTGAAAGCTGGTTATGGTCCTGATGCTGCAGCACCAGTAGACACATGCTGAAACTCCAATTGAGGTTTACCAGCAGGCATGGAAATCACTCTACTTCTCTGAATCTGTTTTTTGTTTGTTTGTTTGGGGGATAACATCCCTTTGATCAGTAATAAATGTTAATTATTGACAGATTAATAAATATCATCCTCCTTACATAATCCTCATTACAACCTTAAAAGAGGCATTAACAACCCCATTTTATAGATGAGGAAACTACATTTCAGAGCAACGGCACACAGGCCACATAGGTGGGAATTCCAGAGCTGAGATTTGAATCCACTTATGTTTGACTCAAGCCAGTTCTTGTTTCACTACACCAGGGGGCCAGATGGTGCAAATTTTTGGCTTTGTAGTCCATGGTCTGTTTTGCAACTACTCAACATGGCTGGGTTCCAGTAAAATTTATTTATAGACACTGAATTTCATGTATTAGACTCATGTTATAAAATATTATTCTTCTTTTGATTTTCCCAACCTTTAATAATGTAAACACCATTCCTCAACCTCAGCCAGGTGATCAAAGTCAGTATCAATGAAAAGTTATATTAATACATGTCAGTACCCTTGATATGATGTGATGTTGAAGTCAACTGTATAACTGGAGATTCTCTGGATTAACTTCCATGAAGAATATAATGCTTATTATACTATGTCATAAGATAGGCTAATTTGAAACTTGCATATATATTATTAAAACTCAAGAGTAATGCAGGGACACCACTGGGAAACTCTGAGGGTGTGGAAGTGGCTGACATGTGGTGGCTTGAGGACAGGAAGACAAGGGCCAAAAAGAGTCTGCTGTGTGGCTGACAGGGTCTTGGTGCTTTGGCCAGGTGTCAGGCCTGAGCCCTTTAAGTGGGACCGCCAAGTTCAGGACATTGTCCACCAGAGACCTCCTGGACCCACGTAATATCAAATATCAAACAGCAAAAGCTGTCCCAGAGATCTCCATCTTAATGCTAAGACCCAGCTCCACTCAACGAACAACAAGCTACTGTGCTGGACACCCCATGCCAAACAACTAGCAAGACAGGAACACAACACCACTCATTGGCAGAGAGGCTGCCTAAAATCATACTAAATTCACAGACATGCAAAAACAACCATCAGATGCAGCTCTGCCCACCAGAAAGACAAGATCCAGCCCGACCTCCCAGAACACAGGCACCAGTCCACTCTACCAGGAAGACTACACAAGCCTGAACCAAACCTACCCACTGGGGACAGACACCAAAAACAATGGAAACTACAAACTTGCAGCCTGTGAAAAAGAGACCCCAAACCAGTAACTTAAGCAAAATGAGAAGACAGAGAAATACACAGCAGATGAAAGAGCAAAGTAAAAAGCCACCAGACCAAATAAATGAAGAGGAAATAGGCAGGTTACCTGAAAAATAATTCAGAGTAATGATAGTAAAGATGATCCAAAATCTTGAAAGTAGAATGGAGAAAATACAAAAAACTTTTAAAAAGGAAGTAGAAGAACTAAAGAGCAAACAAACAATGATGAACAACACAATAAATGAAATTAAAAATTCTCTGGAAAGAATCAATAGCAGAATAACTGAGGCAGAAAAATGGATAAGTGACCTGGAAGATAAAATAGAGGAAGTAACTACCACAGAGCAGAATAAAGAAAAAAGAATGAAAAGAATTGAGGACAGTCTCAGAGATATCTGGGAAAACATTAAACGTACAAACATTCGAATTATAAGGGTCCCAGAAGAAGAAGAGAAAAAGAAATGGACTGAGAGAATCAACATTATGAATATGACTACACTACTTAAAGCAATCTACAGATTCAAAGCAATCTCTATCAAACTTCCAATGGCATTCTTCACAGAACTAGAACAAAAACTTTCACAATTTGTATGGAAATACAAAAGACCTCGAATAGCCAAAGTAATCTTGAGAAAGAAAATGTAGCTGGAAGAATTAGGCTCCTGGATTTCAGACTATACTACAAAGCTACAGTAATCAAGACAGTATGGTACCAGCACAAAAACAGAAATATAGATCAATGGAACAGTATAGAAAGCCCAGAGAAAAACCCACGCACATGTGGTCACCTTATCTTTGATAAAGGAAGCAAGAATATACAGTGGAGAAAAGACAGCTTCTTCAATAAGTGGTGCTGGGAAAACTGGACAGGTACATGTAAAAGTATGAAATTAAAACACTCCCTAACACCATACACAAAAATAAACTCAAAATGGATTAAAAACCTAATTGTAAGGCCAAATACTATAAAACTCTTAGAGGAAAACATAGGCAGAACACTCTATAACATAAATCACAGTAAGATCCTTTTTGACCCACCTCCTAGAGAAGTGGAAATAAAAACAAAAAGCAAACAAATGGGACCTAATGAAACTTAAAAGTTTTGCACAGCAAAGGAAACCATAAACAAGACCAAAAGACAACCTTCAGAATGGGAGAAAATATTTGCAAATGAAGCAACAAAGGATTAACCTCCAAGATTTACAAGCAGCTCATGCAGCTCAATAAGAAAAAAAACAAACAACCCAATCCAAAAATGGACAGAAGACCTAAATAGACATTTCTCCAAAGAAGATATACAGATTGCCAAGAAACACATGAAAGAATGCTCAACATCATTAATCATCAGAGAAATGCAAATCAAAACTATAATTCAATATCATCTCACACCGGTCAGAATGGCCATCATCAAAAAATCTAGAAACAATAAATGCTGGAGAGGGTGTGGAGAAAAAGGAACACTCTTGCACTGTTGGTGAGAATGTAAATTGATACAGCCACTGTGGAGAACAGTATGGAAGTTCCTTGAAAAACTAAAAATAGAATTGCCATATGATCCAGTAATCCCACTACTGGGCATATACCCTGAGAAAACCATAATTCAAAAAGAGTCATGTACAAAAATGTTCATTGCAGCTCTATTTAAAATAGCCAGGATATGGAATCAACCTAAGTGTCCATCATTGGATGAATGGATAAAGAAGATATGGCACATATATACAATGGAATATTACTCAGCCATAAAAAGAAACGAAATTGAGATATTTGTAGTGAGGTGGATGGACCTAGAGTCTGTCATACAGAGTGAAGTAAGCCAGAAAGAGGAAAACAAATACCATATGCTAACACATATATATGGAATCTAAAAAAAAAGTGGTTCTGAAGAACCTAGGGGCAGGACAGGAATAAAGACGCAGACATAGAGAATCGACTTGAGGACATGGGGAGGAGGAAGGGTAAGCTGGGATGAAGTGAGAGAGTGGCGGACATACATGCACTACCAATTGTGAAATAGATAGCTAGTAGGAAGCATCCGCACAGCACAGGGAGTTCAGTTCGGTTCTTTGTGTCCAACTAGAGGGGTGGGATAGGGAGGGTGGGAGGGAGACACAAGAGATAGGAAATATGGGGATACATGTATACGTATAGCTGATTCACTTTGTTATACAGCAGAAACTAACACACCACTGGAAAGCATTTATACTCCAATAAAGATGTTTAAAAAAAAAAAGAGTAATGCAGCAGTTATGTAGACCGTCCAATAATTTCAGGGGGAGGAAACTCTCATAATTGACATTGTTTACAATTGCCAGCACGTGATGATGATTAAAAAAACAGTTCAACTTTTAGTTAGGTTCACTATTGTGCTTACATTCTCTATGGACATACAACACACCCCATAACTGACTGCATTTGGGATGGACTGTTCCCACTATACCACCCTGCCCTTGGGCCACCACCATTCTCAGCTATTTGGCTCAGAAAAAAAAAAAAATGATTCTCTTCAGGTTGCCTGTTATGGGCTAGTTGCATCATCTCAAAATTCATATATTGAAGTCCTAACTCTAAGTACCTCAGAACATGACTGTATTTGGAGATAGGGTCTTTTAAGGGGTAAGTAAGTTAAAAGGAGTTCATGGGGGTAGACCCTAATGCAATATGATTTGTATCCCAGTAAGAATAGATTAGGACACAGACACACACAGAGGGAGGGTGATGTGAAGACACCAGACAGCAGCCATCGACAAGCCAGGAAGCCTCAGAAGAAACGAAACTTGCTTACACCTTGACTTTGGACTTCCAACCTCAGAACTGTGAGGAAATAAATTTCTGTTATTTAAGCCTCCCAATCTATAGAACTTTGTTACAGCAGCACTAGCAAACAAATACATTCCCTGTCCCATAGAGAAGGGTTTTACTGGTTAAGGTGATAAATTCAGTGTTGAATCAATTTAGTTTTCACCCTCAAAAATGTGGACCTTCTGTCCAAATTTTTGGGACAGTCCAGAAATTTCAGAACTGAATTTGGAAGATGGCAGTGAGCCACATAAATATATCTGTAAGCCATCAGTATTTGTGTGGTAGTTGAAGCTGTGAGAATAGGTGAAATTACTCAGAGAGAGGCATAGAGTAAGAGACATAAGGCCAAGGATGATTGCCTGGGGACACCCCACAGATCTGAATAAAAGTGCACGTTTGCTCACAGATACTTGGACCTACAAGCTGGGGTTATTCACCAGAGAGAGGACATTTTGGAGATACTACATTTTGGAAAGAAAATCATCTGTAAATGAAAATTTTTCCTGTAATAATCCTCAAAATGAATAATTTTCCCAACAGAGGCAATCTACCCAGGTGATCCACCTGAACAATATTTAGCTTAAAAAACTGGATAGAAATGAAGTCTGAGCTGTTTCTTTCAAAGGACACATAACTGGCAAACTAAAGTTCTTGTTGAATAAAAAGGTCAACTGAAAATTTGGGTTCCTGAAACCTGAGGTCTTTATGTGTAGGAAGTACCATGCTTTGAATAGCTCAGAATGCTGTAATTTTCATTGGTAAGATAAGAAATAAGACTATCTATAAAAAGCTAGTTCGAAAAGAATAGACAACTTCAAGGGTTTAGTGAGAAAGAATAAAATGTCATTGACATAAAATAAAAAAGTATCACAGGGCTTTTCCAACTTCAAAGTCAGCTCACTTTGTGTGTGTGTGTGTGTGTGTGTGCGCACACGCATGTGCGTGCACACAGATTTAATGTCATATTTCAGTATATCTTTGTTAGAAAACAATGATTTTCTTTAAATAGGTAAAGGTTCATGTCTCTATTCTATTTAATTTGTACTGGGCTTATGTATAGGTAAAGCATTAATCTCTTAAAAACAATAAACAACAAGCTTTTTAAAGCAGGAAGCAAAATGTCTAAAAATCCAGGGGTAAGACTGGCCTCATTCAAGGTTTATATAAGGGCTCAAATGATGGAAACAGGATCCAGTTTATCTCCTGTTCCATCCCTCAGGCTATTTCCTCTGGGTAGCTCACTTCTCTGGTAGGCTTTCTTTCTTGGAGGCAAGATGACTACAGGTGGTCCCAGCTTTCCATTCAACTTCAAATGTCCAAGCAAAATTCTCACTGGATCTGTTTGGATTATGTGCCCATTTAGGAACCATTTTAAGTGGCCAGAGGTCATATGAAGTGTTGATTTTCCTAAGCCTGATTCCTGTGCTCCACTTTGATTTGGTTTGGGTCCCATACTATCCCTAAATTCAAGAAGGGTATATCTGCAAATAGCTAATACCAGATGAAGTGTGCATGAAGGTTGAATGATTTAAAAAATACACACACATGCACATATATATACACACACAAAATAAGTGTTTATATGCATATATAAAATATAAAAAAGTATAACGCAAGCTAAGAAAAGAAAACTTCAAAGTGTTCCTGATGTCATCTTATTTGTGTATGTGAGAGGAACAAGCAGAAGGGGAAAAAGACAAATACTCGAGCACATTGATGTTTCAATATTGCAATTAGACTGCTCCAGGAAGTTGGATCTGTACAAGATATTATGGAAATAAAGAAATATTCAGGGTTATTTTAGTGGAATGATATTTTAAAATGTTGTTCTGGAACCTCTTATTTAGAACCAGCAAGCTGAGAAGCATTAAATCCTGTTTGTATTTATATAGAAAATTTAATTGACTAGAAGTTTTGACGACTTCAATTTAAATAATTGAGCCTAATATTATTAGATGAGAATGGTTGATTGGGATAGGGACAGCATATTTTCCAGAAACGTGTCTGTGTGTGTGTGTGTGTGTGTGTGTGCGTCTGCATGGCCTTAGCTTAACCTAAGGCCACTGCGTAATACCATATATAACGCCCACGACGCTTTATGAGGACAATTAACAGTATGAGGGAAGCTCCTTACACACTTTTGGATGTTTGAGGAGCTTGTACCATGGGGGATAATTCCTTCTACAAATGCTCTAGCATACAAGAAAATTGGGGAAAACTGCCCCCAGTTTTTTTATTATTTTTCTTCTGGATCTGTCTTTACCTCCCATTTTCCTCATCTTCCTTTGCATTTTGCCTCTTCCACCTCCTCTCTCCACCTTGCAGTGGTCCTTCCTCCTCTGCCTCTGGATTCTCCATCCCTTTACTAAATCTAACTCTCAAGTGTGTGCCACATTATTATCTATTATTATTATTTTTGTGGTACGCGGGCCTCTCACTGTTGTGGACTCTCCCGTTGCGGAGCACAGGCTCCGGACGCGCAGGCTCAGCGGCCATGGCTCACGGGCCCAGCCGCTCCGCGGCATGTGGGATCCTCCCGGACCGGGGCACGAACCCGGGTCCCCTGCATCGGCAGGCGGACTCTCAACCACTGCACCACCAGGGAAGCCCTGTGCCACATTATTTAACAGCTGAAAGGGGCCTTAGCCAATACTTACATTTTACATTTGCTGAGCTGAGGGAGAGGCAGGGAGCCTGTGACCTGCGTAAGGCCATATAATCGGTTAGCATGTGACCTGGAAGAGCCCAGGGCTCCTTCCTCTAAGTCCCTCTCGTGCAAACGTTCTCTCAATCCACCCACATCATCTGACCCGCAGCCCACATACACATATAGCTCTGAGTTCCACTTTTCTCTGCCTTCTCCATAATTATTCCCATCTTGCCTCCCATCAGTGGACTCCCTGTTATGGCTAGCTCCACCTTTACCCTCTTCCCACCTCTCAGTTTGGACTTGATGCAGTAGTAGTAGTAATATGATAATAAAATAACTTATAGTGAGTGCTCATAATAGGCCATTTACTAAACATTTTACATCTCTATCCTCATTTAATTTTCACACAACTCTAAGTAGATGCTCTTGTTTCCTTATTTTGTAAATGAGGTTTAGGGAAGTGAAGTAACCTGTCTGAAGTCACACTGGAAATACAATTTGAGCCCAGTTCATCTGATTTCAAAGTTGGGACTCTTATCTGCAATGCTGTATTGCTTCCCATACTGATGGCTCCACATTTTGAACCATAGCACAGTGTGGCTAGCAGTCTGTTCAGTCTCATAACTAAGAAGGACTAACATTCATAACTAAATGGATGTTTCCTTTGAAATGGGGACTCAGTGAGCTGTTCTCTGCTTCCATCTCAATGTTGCAATACTAACCCCAATGGGACATATTCATTTCAATCTCAGCGTTGAAGTTGGGGAAGAAAGGAAAGAAAGCACATAGAAGACTGTGGTGAAGAAAAGAGAGAAAGGGGGCAAGAATTATGGGGGTACCAAGGTGGGAAGGAGAATGGGTGTAGCAAGGAACAAAAGTCTGAACTTGACTCTCCTTGCATTTCTGACCCAACTGATTGTCTTTGTGCCACATCACCTTTCTGTTTGTTTTCTGTTTTCTTACCCCTCTAAGATCTTAATAACATCATAAAATAAAATCCACTTGTCTAATGCAAAACATGGCTTAGTGGAAAAAAAAGTCTGAGTCATCATGAAAACTTACCAAATCCCTGTAACAGATATTGCAGGCGGCTGGCAGTCAGACAGGAGGACCCTCAAGTGCAACTAAATTCAGGTCAATAGGAAGTATTTGTAGCTTGAACTTACAATTTACAATAAAGAGGAAATATGCCAGCTGTAAGCAGCAGAAGTCTGTAATAACCCAGTCCCAATACATTTCAAAGTTGTTTTTATTGAACTCTAGCCATCTATCTAATTTGCTCCCCAGGGCATTCTCAGAGAGTGATTTTAAAATATATATATTTTAAAAGCTGGCCGTCTTCAATAGTTTAGATTTATTTTTTTCTCAGTCTATTAGGTGTCATTCAGCCATGGCATTTTTAAGCTGTCGTAGACAAATGCGTTCAGTAGGCAAATTAAAAATAGAATATTTAATACATGAAAACAGTGAGACTAAAACTGGGAATGAAATAGTTTTGTATTAGATCTAGGAGTTAAAAGACAAAAGATCTTGGGAAGTTCAATAGAGCTAGAACTCATAAAGACTACCCAAAGTTTCAGCAAAACTTCTACATCAAATTATGATTACCCTACACTAGGCAGTTCTTTTTGGCAAAACTGAAAGAAATCAGCTCAGGAAGAAGAGGCTCTGGGCATTGAAATGTCTGGGACCCAATTCCTTCACCCATTTTGCTCTTGAGCTGAGACCATTTTCTCTGGATGCACTGATGGAGCTATTTTAGATAGCTGGGTAGAGTGGGATGCTTTGCTTCAAGGATACAGACTTGGTCCCCTCGGGGGCTTCACAAAGAAGCAGTGTAGCATTGTGGTGATAAGTCTCTAAGCTCTGCTGCTTCCTAGTTACGTGAACTTAGCCAAGTTATCCAACTACTTGAGCCTCAGGTTTTTCATTTGTAAAATAAGGGTAATACTAACACTCACCTCCAGATCCATACACGGAAATGGCAATCCAATACTTACACCAAGGCACAAAAATGCAAATAATGATATACAAAGTTTATCAATTTCCTAGCTGATTTACATGTTTCCAGCACATTCACTCTTCTAGCAGCCCAGGACAACTGAGTCTCTCACCTGGTCAGCCAGATCCTTCTAAGAATAAGGTGCGTCTGGAGAGCAGACAGTAGTATTAACACATGTCTGTGAGCCGTGTCACCGGTTCCGAAATTGACTTCACGGCACATTTTGTGTTTGTTGTAAGCTCAGAACACCGGTATACCTGGTTTCAGCTTTGCCTACTCTGTGAAGTTTAAATGAAATGAAGATTCTTTTTTTTTTTTTCCTTCAGAGCAACAGAATCTAATTCTAAACATTTTAGTTACATTTAACAAAATGCTGGCTTCAATCCACTAAATCTATTTTAAGTCCCATTCATGGGTCATGACCCCCTGTTGAAAAGTCCTGATTCTATAATAATATCCAATTACTCAAGGAAAACCCTGTGCACACAGCAGGCTCTGTAGTTACTTTCCTGGTATAAAAAGGCTTTGATGATTTCTCGGCAGAACACAGTGATCCGAAAGCCTAAGATCTAGCCCATGTGCTATTCTGCATGTACTTTCTGTTCGTAAAAGGATATTGGCCGTTTAACTATGCTGGCTTCAGAGGCTCTCTGTACGACTGACTTCTAAGGAATGGGAACAGCTACCTTCCAAAGAAATGAGCAAGACAATGGAGGCTGTTTGGGCCTCCGCTTGCTTCCTTCCTTGGCTGGCTGAAATTCTGGCCAGAAGAATGGACTGGTGAGGGGAAGGGATATATGTGTGGGGAGAAAGCAGGGAGAATGCCTGCAGTGATTGGAAGGTAAATTAAGAGCGCTTGAAGGCCTGGTTACTTCAATTATTTGTAGTTAAAGCATCGTTATGAGCAATTAATGGGCAGCCATATGGCACGTCTCTAAGTCTAGCCGATAACCAGATATTCTTCAGTAAGGCCGCTCATTTCCCACCCAGGTGGTTGTAAGCAATGTAATCCAATTTGGGTGGCATTAAAAACTGAAACAGCAAACCAAAAAGCAACCCCTTTCTCCAACGCACCCACACAGACACACACACACAGACACAGACACAGATGCACACACAGACACAGACACAGTCACACACACACACACACACACACACACACACACACACACTCCTTCTTTCAACAATGGTCCTGGATTGTCCTATTTATTGAATAGTGTTATGAGACTGGTAGTTTGAGATGCAATTAATATTTCCATGAGGTTCCTTGAGGCAAGCTACAGATACCAATTCTGGCTAATTTAAGCATCAAAGTGTCATTAAAAGGATGTGAAAGTAGTTGAAAAATAAAGAAAAGGGTGAAAAAGGGTAGGTGTCAGAAAAAGCAGGGTCGAGAGTGGTTCCAAAGGTCCCTGTGGAGGAAAAAGTACCAACTCTTTGTGTGTGTGTTTGTGTGTGTGTGTGTGTGTGTGTGTGTGTGTTTGTGTGTGTGAGACAGAGAGAGAGAGAGTTGTATCACAAAATCCTGTGCGTTTGTATCTGGATTGAAAGAGAATGATAAAAAATTCAATTCAGTTCAACTTGTGTTTAATCGAGTGCTAACTTTATGTCAGGGATTATTCTAGGAGCTCGTGAAACGTCAGTAAGTGAAGCAAAGTTCTCTGCCCTCATGGGGCTTACATTCAGTGTTTTTATAGATCCATCCTGAAGTGTGGTCTTAAGCAATGTTGACCATGGGGTGGTAAACTTTTTTTGATAGCATTCTTTTTTGGCAAAATATTACTTATCTTAAATGTAAGATTATCTACCTTTTGGTTAGCAAAACAAATATCTGTTACAGAGGTATATACATATATATTTTTCACCTTCAGGAAGAGACGGGCTACCAATCCATCCTAATTATTGAAAAATGTACAATAAACATATAACTGTCCTGTGTTTGGCTAAATATTACACAAAAATAACTAAAGAAACTGATCCTAACCACCATGGAATTTATAATATAAAGTTGAGATGTTGCATAATGAATATAGTTTGTTTAAAACTGCTCTCTATACCTAGCATAATATTTTTGGAAAACATTAAATGAGCTAAAGGAACTCCTCAAAGTACTTATGGATTGTACACTTTGTTACACATTGTTACACGTAATGTAACAATGCCCAGAACACACCTCAAAGTTTGCAAATCTGCGTAACCTGAACACAGGATCTAGTGCTTTGGGAAACAAATAAACAAGTATCCCTAGCTTCAAAACTTATCTGAAGAGGAATAATCACAATTTAAAAATGTTCATGTAAAAATTCATTCATGTTGGGCTTCCATGGTGGCACAGTGGTTGAGAGTCTGCCTGCCGATGCAGGGGACACGGGTTAGTGCCCCGGTCCGGGAGGATCCCACATGCCGCGGGGCGGCTGGGCCCGTGAGCCATGGCCGCTGAGCCTGCGCGTCCGGAGCCTGTGCTCTGCAGCGGGAGAGGCCACAACAGTGAGAGGCCTGCGTACCGCAAAAAGAAAAAAAAAAAAATTCATTCATGTAAAAATTCTTCTTCATTAACATCAAAACAAGTGATATAATAATGGAATAACAAAAGTTAACATAAGGCAATATGTGAATTCACAGTAAGTCATTCCAATGTGATAAAAATTATATTACAAGTAATCGGATTTAATTTAAATAAGAGTTCTTTCTCTTCCAGAAAATCATCAAGACTTTTTAAGATGTTAATTTGCAGGCAGTTATTATAGTTTGGAAATTTAATTTTGTTTCTTCCTCTCCCCACTTGCCCCCTGTAAAGAGCTGAAGAGAGGAAGAAAATGAGAGCATCCTACATTTGGAAGCCTCTTTTCTTTCCTTTCTGGCTTTAGCAGAAACAGGATTCCCCATTTATTCCTTCATCACATGGACTCACACAGAGGTGCCCAGGCAATGGCAATGCCACCACTGTTGCTGCTGCTGCCACAGTGCACATCCCTGTTGTTGAGCTGCAGGAAGACCTCTTTAACGAACTGACCTAGCCGGAGTCCGTGCTGTTTTTAGCTAGTCCAGAAGCACTATTTAATATAACCTTGAGGTTTACTTGCCTCCAGAAATAGGACAGGATTTCTCTTAGTCAAAGGCAAATGGTGATGAATGTCATAATTAAACATCGAAACCTATCACAGTGGACTTTTCAATGAACAGCCTAGTTTTTTCTCTTAATTACATAGGATGGTGAGGGAATACCTCTTCAGAAATGGTAACCTACTTCCCAGCCACTGATTTTTTTTCAGTCTATGACTTTTGCTAAGGATCTCTGGGAAGGTGGAGTATGGGCTATGAATCATTCCAAAGCCTGGGCAGCTTTAATGACCACTGGGAGCTCCGTCCATCCCAGTCACCTGGGATGTAAGTCAACCAAAGTGTTCAGAGCAGATGTTGGTTTCTTCAAAGGGAAAGGGGAGGATTATGTTTTATATTATGTTAAAATTTTTTTCTATTACTTTCAAGCTAGGTTCTCAGACTATAAATTTCCTCTCAGAGAGTGACATTTCTTCTGAAGTATTTGTAGCAGGAGGAACAGGTCAGAGATACTAAGCACTGCTTCCTCCCACTCTTATATAAATGATGCTTTGATGTCAACTGTCTGCTCAGGAAAGATGATCTGGGATCAGGTATAGAGAGGAGTGTGCTTCTCCAGTTAGAACAAAAGCCTCAAAGTTTGTGAGTCAGGCTGTTTAGCTGGAAAATCCCAGACTTATAAGCTGCCATTGACCAAGATACTTTCCTATTTTTGGTTTGGGTGTTCTCACCCATAAACTCTAGAGATCACTTTGCTTGGCACTTTGCAGCTAGACTGTGGGGATTTATTCCTGTGTTTTTTTTGGTTTGTTTTTTGTTTTTAAGTTAAGAATTTTGAACCATAATGTGCCTCCTTGAAATAATAGAAAGTAAAAAAGACAGAGTAGGATGGTAGCAAAACATGGAATCAATAGTCAAAAGGCTTGAGTTTCATGCTAGACTTCTTTGCTGAGTAATCTTGGCAATTTTTTAACTTATCTGAGATTGGTTTTCTTATAAATGATCTTAGTAAAAACTTCCAGCACTTAGAGTTTTTGGAATGGATAGTGCATTGTGACTTAGACCCTGGTACTTATGTTGGAATGGCATTCTTTGCAAATAATGAGCTGTGTGACTAGTTACCTAATTTCTCTAAACCTCAGTTTCTTCTTAGGTAAAATAATAGGATTTTTCAAAGTAATGAGTGAGATATTCCATAAAAAAATTTAGGATAGCATTCCATATATAGTCATTTTTGTTCTTGCAATTATTATTGTTATAAATATTATTATGTATAAATCAAATGAATTAATGGCTAAAACATATACTGCAAACTCTAAATTTCTATATACATAATAATTATTGTATAGCAATTTGACATTTATAGGTCAGTTTAACCCATTGTAATCTGAGCCTATAGAAACCTGCTAACAAGGTGAAATTTCAGTTTTCAATGAATGGGCTTCCAAGCTCCACTCCACATTCCCAGCATTGCTAGGAGTATATTTTACTTACCCATTTTATGAACCTTGTTTCTATAAGAGCACCTTTTCTAGATATTTGGTTTATGCTTTAAGAAATCTTATTTTTTTCCAGATAATTCCCCTGTAGGATTTTATACAGGTAAAGTGCTCAATCATTATTTTATTTAATAAGCAAAAAAGTTACAACTTAAACTGTAAACCAGTGACTTCAAAGTCGAGATTTAATCACCTAAATCAAATACAGTGACACCTCACTACATGGCAATTTGTAGTAATAAAGGTGAAGTTTCTCTGTAACTGAAGTTTAACCAAACATTTTCAATTGCTCTCAGAAGAAATGTTTCTACACTGTATAACCAACTTCATGTTTTCTGAAAAGTATAGATTAAAATGTAACATTTTTCCAATGACACAAAATAAGCATTATGGCAATTAGTAATTGCGTTAAGTTCTAATAGAGTAGCTTTTGTTTTTCTTTTTTTATGGTCTGTCAACTGTCACTGCTAAGGTAGCTATGCTTGGTTCTTATATCCATCTGCCTTTTAATTTACTGTTTCTAATCTGCTGAGCTATGAGAATTCAGATGACAAAACCCTTAGTCTTGTGTGTGAATGGAGAGAATATTCTCCTGTTCCACAAAATACTAAACTTTTAGTACAAGGGATTTGAGCAGTTATTTTAGGATTTAGGGGTTTCTTTTCTTTATTTCCTGGTTCTCAACTGCTCTAATAATGATTGATGTTTCCAGGAAACTATAATTTCCTGGTATATAAGGAACTAAGATTTGAGGGTACAAGTATTCTCTATTAAGAAACGCAAAATTATAATTGATAAAATGTTATGTATTTCCCTAATATAATAACAACAATAATAATAATGATATCTAACATTAGTAAATGATTACTATGTGCCTTTAAAAAGTTAATTAATTTATTTATTTTATTTAACTAATGCTTACATAAGACATTTACAGATCAACTATTCTACTATGCTATATGCAAATATTAACTTATTGAATACCATTAAAATTTACATGTGTATACTCATTCAAAAATATTATTAATCTCAATTTATATATGGGGAAACTGAGCCTTTGAGATGTTTTGTAATTTTTTCAAGGTCTCACAGCTATTGAATGGTAGAGCCAGTACCTGAAGGGAGGGATGTATGCCTCTAAGAATATGATCTTATGTCGTAAGGACTCTGGCAGACAGCCAGCAATCCAAGTAGAAGCCATTTACTCTGGGAATCTGAATCCAATAGTCTATTGGCTCAGGACGAAAGTGGGATGAACCTCATACTGACAAAAAATG
Organism: Pseudorca crassidens; assembly: GCF_039906515.1. Lineage (NCBI taxonomy): Eukaryota > Metazoa > Chordata > Mammalia > Artiodactyla > Delphinidae > Pseudorca > Pseudorca crassidens. The sequence goes on along the minus strand of NC_090304.1, from coordinate 68,632,524 downwards.
GACTCTGAGGAACTTGCTATTTAAAAAGAAAGAAAGCAAAGTTTGGAAGCTGTTATTATGAGAGCAAAACATTTACATTCACCCTCTGATCCTTCATCAAGCTCCTAATCTGGACTATAGAACACCACATCCGGGTTTTCTCAATGTTTTGATACTCAACGTAGATCAAGAGCACAGGATCTGGATTCAGGTTACTTCCTTCAAATCTGGGTTCTATTGTCTGGGCTTGGGAATGTACATTTTCTGAGGGGTTTCCTCATTTTTGAATTGGTACAAGAATAGTACCTGCCACATAGGATTATTTTGAGAGTCAAATGAAATAATAGTTCTTAGCAGAGAGCATGGTATTTATTAATTGATCAATAAATGCTTGTTAACATTATCATCATTTTGAACATGTATTTCATGGAAAGCTGGCACCACAAACAACTCAGGGAAAGCAAGGCAATCATTGTGAAATACATTTGGGAAATAATATTCTTTAATTCCCTCACAGAATGTCACAATGGATATTGTCATAGTAAAAGCATTTTAAAAGCCTTCTTTGGAAATATATTCAACTTTATTTAGCTCAATGTTTCCCTAACTTGTTTGTCCATAAAAGTTGTATAGGTATGGTGTGTGCATCTGTGTGTGTGCTCACACATGCATGTGTGTATGTGTGTGTGTTTGTGTCTTTATGGAACTAGTTTTTCTTGGAACGCATTGCTAGGAAATGCTGCCCCTCACTAGAATATCTGAAGGGGGATTGACAAGAAATGCGTGGAGTGGAGACTGAAGTGGCAATTCCAGATCTAAATTATATCAGTTAGAATCAAATATTAGCATGCCTGCTGATGGGGAAAAGAAACTTGAAACCTAGATCCCTGAAGGTGACTTCATGTGTTACTAGGAGAAACTCTTGGGTTTGAACCTCTGAAGTGTAATCATTACAAACATCATCATCATCGTCGTATCATCATCACCATCAGTGTCATCACTGCATCCTCACTACCACCATATATTCACTGGTTTAATATATGTGAAGCAAGGTGTTAAGTGATTCATTTGCATTAGTCATTTTCTCCTTATAGCCACGCTGTTAAATATCATAACTCTAACTTTTATATAATGGAATATCGATTTAGAGAGGTTAAATTATGTGGCTAAGATAAAGGACACACACGTATAGAACATACTCTTAAACTCCTACCTGTCCTGGAATGTAGCTTGACTCATTACTCGTGAGAGTAATTGCCAGTGAGAAAGTTAGAGCAGTAGTTCCCCTGGGGGTAAGCCAGGATCTGTGTGCCCAGGCCTTCTCTCTTAGGATGTGAGTTTCCTCAATAGCTGTATCTTCCATGTGTAACAGACAAAGGTCCTTTCAAAGGCCCAGACTGCAGGGAACCTGAAAGCAGCAGGAGGGAGCATGGCCCACTTAATAATGGGGATCACTTGGCTTCATCTGGCACAGTCTCTTTCTTTTTAATTTCTGAACAGCAAAGCTGAATTTAATCGTGCTACTTAACATTAGAGGCTATTATAGATTTTCATGGGGCAATCAAAGAGCCATATTTAAACCTGGAGACTATCACAATGCACTGTATGACAGAGAAAAAATTATGTAGGACAGGGTCTCTACACTATGGTCTGTACAGCAAATCTGGCCTGTCACCTATTATTGCATGACCTGTGAGTAAAAATGCTTTTTAATATGTTTAAATAGTAACACAAGTACCTATATAGTATTGTCAATTTTGTTTCTTGATCCATAAAACCTAAAATATTTACTATCTTGCTTGAAATAAATAAATGAAAATTTGGTCATCCTTGATACACAATATTAATTTCATAGACTCTGCCCAATGTCTTCAATTAAATTAAAAAAAGATCAAGCCCCAACTTACCTTAACCATTATTACTGAAGGAGAGGTGCCTTTGTCTGCAGAAAATGTTACCAGTGGAAGGATATCAGAGAATCGTCAAGCAGCGCATTATGGAAAGCTTAAGCTACATATTTCGAACTCGGATAACCATGATGCTTATACTTCTTCCTGCTCTCTCTTCCCCATAGTTGATAGGAACTGGGGTGAACATGTGACAAGTTATGTCAATCAGACTCCTCTTCCTGAAGGATTAGGGATTTGGATTATAATTAGCATCGAAAATATATGGCTATATCTTTGGCACAGTTAAATACTCTTGCTCTGTGTGTCAGCCGTTTCAAGCATGCACAGAAAGATCAGAGAAAGTTGGTCCCAAAGGGAGAAGAATATGAGAGGAGGGTAAAGGGAATCAAGCAGAGAGACTGAACTGCTACCTGGTTACTCCATCTCTAGTGCTTGGTTCCAGGAGCCACTGGAGTTGCTTTCCAATATGGTAGTCACTCACTGCCTGTAGCTACTGTGCCTTTGAAATGGGCTAGTCTAAACTGAGTTGTACTGTGTAAAATACACACCAGATTTCAAAAACTGAGTATGCAAAAAGTAAACAATCTCACTAATATTTTCTACTTATTCCATATTAAAATATTTTGGATATATTGGGTTAAAATTAATCTCACCTATTTCCTTTTACTTTTTTTTTTAAATGTGGCTATTAGAAAACTTAAAATTTTAAATTTAACATTATCCTTGGAGATCCAGCTACTCTGATTCTAAGAAATAGTGCTACTTAAAAATTCCATGCCTTCACCTCATCATCTCTTTTTTTCTTTCACTGAAGATAGACCAAGTTGGTTTTAGTTAATGCAGATAAAAGATACTTAATAAAACAACAAGCCCTTTCAACATGCCCAATTTAAAGTACCTCATGCATTGGGAAGATTTTGTCCAATGAAGCAATTTACCAAGGCTAAAGGGCTTACATGCCATTCCATAATATTGCATTAAATAATATTAGAGCTACTATATAGGGGTATTTACATTGAGTCACATGCTCTGCTCCATGCTATTTAATTTAAATTGAGCAGCATCCCATTCAGAAGAGAAAATGAAGGCATTGGGACTGTTGTATGATATATGCAAGGTGACACAGCTAATAAGTGGTGGAGTTGGTTTCATGATAAATCCTCTGCTCTTGACCTTTAGACTATCAGTCATGAATCGATGGTGTTTGTGCCAGTGACAGGGTTGTAATGTGATCATTTAGACTTGGTGAGCATGTAAAAGGCATCTATTGGGTAGAGAGGGTCCTGAGACTTTCCTAGGGGAGGTAAGAGAAGTGAAAGCCTAGCTGTAAGAAGGAAAGAAACTACTTCTTGCTTCCTCCTCCCTTACTATGTGCTCAGATAATGTGCCAGAAACTTACATAGGATATCAAGTCCCTGCTTTTTCAATTGTGCCACTCCTGGAAAAACTGGACTTTCCCAATCTCTGCAGTAAATATTGGACTAATTTAGCCCATCAGGTGCCCTGGAGAGGTTGCAATACCTTGGGAATGTGCTGTAAGTCAGAGGAGCTTCTGTGAGCTGCAGGAGACGGGTACTCCCTTTGGTTAAAGGCTGGCCTCACAATTTCATGTTTTCCTGGTTGCTGTCTCTGCTGTTGAACTCACGCTAGAAGAGATTCCCTAGAGATGATCTCTTCCCAGTTTTCAGAGTGGGACACTCTTCTCCAAGAAAATTTAATTCACATCATATGGGGGAACAAATTACTCCCAGATAGTAGTTTATTTTCTTTGGCTCTTCATAGGATCGACCCAATAATAAAAATCTTAATAATGATGATAATGATGCTATAGAAATGCAAAGTCTTTGGATTGTTAATCTTACAGAAGACCATTTAATAATTCCAATTTTACTACGTATTTCTATTGGCCAGGCACTTGTTTAGTTTTCCTTCATCATCTTCTTTTGTCACTGATGTACTGAGTTTCCAGATGCTTATGCTACTCTGTGCCTAATTATCTATTGAAACAATCACGTTAACTACACTATCACTTAAAAAACAAAGGAAAAACATTTTAAAAGTAAAAGAAGTGTAAGACTATATTGAGTGGTATTTTCAAATTTTTTGGAAATGCATATTGAAATTGTTAGAGGACAAACTAAAACCATCACAAAAGTGAAGCTGGGATGGGAACTCATCTCTCTTAGTGCTGGGTAAATGGTTCCATAAAATATGTACATATCCCTTATGTTAACCTTCTTAATCCTACCCAACATAATAACATGAAATGGGGGGAGGAACCATTCCTGAAACCAGTGTGAAATTTGTAAGAAATGCCTTTAAAGCCTCCCCACATATCTGTGAAATCTGCCTTGAGCATATATCAGCAGAATACAACCCAGGAAAATTCTCAGCTACCCTAAGGGATGCCCTTTAATGCTCCTTTTGCAGACCTGACCTTCCAGAAACCATCCATTACTTTGAATTGTTCTTAGTTCCCTCCCTACGGAAAAACATGAGACAGGGTTCTGCTTTATAACTGCTTAGAACCGTCTCCTCCAATTCTGCAGCCAGAACCCATAGATGTTTAACATACTAAGTGGGATCAGCCCTCTGAACCCCAAATGAATGTTTCATGATGTCCGAAGTGCAATTTTGTGAGTTTCCAAATTTTCTCTTTTTCCACGTATCCGCATTCTTTCCAAGGCAGGTATGAAATAGGTGAGTTTAATCATTTTGCAGTGCTTTAAGGGATTAAAAGTTTATAGGCTCTTCTTGTAGCCTGGAGTTTCAGTCTCCTTCTCTTTCCTTCTCTTTCTCTCCTCCCTCCCCCACTGCCCCATCTCCCTCAACCTCATGCCAACCCAGGGCCTCTGAGGCAACTCAATTGCTTTCTGATTTGACTTCCTTCTGGTAAATGAGTTAAAGTGTGAGTGGAGCCTGGCTCCATATTTCCTCTCTTAAAAGTAAAATCAAACTCTTAAAAATCAGCCCACAGGAAAAAGTAACTTCAAAAACCAGGGCTCACATTCCACAAGCCTCTTGAGCTCTCATCTGCTCCCTCAACAATACCCTTTGAAGAAAAACTTTCCAAAAGGCTCCAGTGGAAATGGCAGGCAGCTCCTGAGTTGTTTTTCTGTCAGAAACAACGAGTTCTCATCACTAGTCATGGCTGTACAGCCATTTTCAGGGTTCATTTGGAAGCCTTTGGCCTCTGCTATAAAGAGTAGGCTTTGAGAACATATAGGTGGCTGAACAAATAAATGGTGACACAGCAAGAGGTTACCATACCAGCAAGAAAATCAGAGGTTAACAGTGTCTATCTCTCACCTCTTAAAAAAAGAGAAGTGGGGGCTTTTCCAGTTTTAAGATTCAGCTCACATCCATGAAGTTGGGAACTGTGGATAATTTAAAGAAATCAGTTTTTGTTTCTTTGTTGTTTCTGTTTTCATGGGTGTGGTTAGCATCTTAGAGATTTATATTGTTTGTTTCCTCTCTTCTCCCATCTCTTTGCTGACTTACATGCAGCTTCAACATTGCTTACTTTACTTTTTAGTTTTTTGAACATATGACCTATCTTGGGTCATAAATTTCTGCTAGTGAATCCAAGGATGCTTTGATATCTACAGATTGTTTAACCCAATTAAAAGAAAGTCTGCAGACCTTGCTGTTTGAGTTTTTTGAAGAAAACAAATTTATGGTTACTAAAGGGGAAAGGGGTGGGGAGGGATAAATTGGGAATTTGGGATTAACAGATCCACCCTACTATATATAAGGTAGATAAACAACAAAGATCTACTGTATAGCACAGGGAACTATACTCAATATCTTGTAAGAACCTATAATGGAAAATAATCTGAGAAATAATATAGATACATATGTATAATCTAATCACTTTGCTGTGCACCTGAAGCATTATAAATCAACAATACTTCAATAAAAACAATAGTGCCATTCACCTTGGAGTGAACTCCACTGCCCACCTGGGCACACGGGGGTAACATTTCCCCATCACTGTCCACCTGGGCACACGGGGGTAACATTTCCCCATCACTGCACACCTGGGGACACGGGGGTAGCATTTCCCCATCACTGCCCAGAAAGCCTTACTTCAGCCCTGCCTTCTCCTTACAACATTCTTGGCTTGAAACTCCCTCCTCCCATGACTCAAAACAACACCTAAAGGTGTGCCTTTTCACATAGACCTTTCTCAATAAATATTTATTGACTTGGCTGATGAAAGAATTAGTTTCATAGGAACTTGCTCCTCACAGATAACATATCTGCACTTTACTGGATCCTTCCACACCTCGGTCTCGTGGGGTGATTTATAGTGAGACCTTTATGGCCCACAAGAGACCACTGAGAGAATATCTTTGAGGCTTGAAGAGGCCTTTTCATGGTCTGCAAAATGTTGCTGAAAGAAAGTTTCCAATTCTTTTTCTGCCAAAGAATTGTTCTATTTTTGGAATTCACCATTACCTTTATCATCAAAGTTCAAAGTTTATGACCTGACTGCTTGTGTGGTTTGATTTTAATGAACTAAACATGAGAGAAAATATTATTCATGTAGTTTTGTATCCAATTCTCAGGACACTTTCATCAGCTGTACCCATTGCCATTGTGTAGCTCAACATGGCTAACTCTCCAGTGATGAGGGAGTGAAACTCGAACACACTAAATCCCAGTCTCAAGTCAGACTCCTTATAACATAAGGTTGGCAGAACAGATCAATGAGTGTCCTGTGATTGGGAGAGTCCTAAATTGCTAAATCAGTTACCTATGTGCAGTAGGTATATTGGATAAAAGGAATAATACACGGAAGTTCTGAAACAGAAGGAATAAAACGACAAAGAAAGAGGCACATATTGCTGTCGGGGTGTGTGTGTGTGAAAGAGAGACAGTAGATACCATACAGTGTGATTCTAAGATGCATTTCTTTTCAAAATTTTAAAATCTCAGAAGTTGGTATATGTCAGAAGATCACTGTGTCATAATAATTAGCAGCAGTTTTCCTTACTTAGGGGTACATCAAATTATGGGCAAGTCTTTCAATGGAACAGAGTAGAAAACCCTGGACGAGGGTGATGGTAAGAGCAATGGTGGCCCAGTTGGGTTCAAGACAGAGGCCTATGTGATAAGTGAGCCATCCTTGTTACCTGAGGCTCAAAGCACTTTGCTAACCCTGTTGCCGAATCTGATTTCCCCTTACACCATAGCAGACATGGTACTGTCCACAAAAATATTTTCTCTGTCTTTCAGTAATGTAACGTTGTTACAGGGAAGTGACAACCCAGGAGGAGATCATACCTCCCAGGGCCATTTCCACTCCCTCCTTGCATTCAGAGGTGACCATGTGATTTTTTTTTTCCTTAGACTACAAGCAGAAGTGATGATAATCCAGGAAAGAATTTTTAAGAAACAGGTGTATCTTTACACCCCTCTTTTTCCTTTTATCTGTTGGATGCAAACAATGCTAATGAAACCCTAGAAGATCAGAGAGCCAGGTGATGTGAAGATTATGGCATCAAAAACACCAAGTGGAGAAAAGATACCTGCCAGCCAGGAACACCTGTCTTGGACAGTCATACGAGAGAGAAAAAAACTTCTGTATTTGAGACATTATATATGTGGATCTGTTTGTTACAGCAGCTGGTGTTACCCTAATACACTCACATTACTTCAAGATACCAAATGCAAAATATTAAAAGTTAGATGAAGATGGGAATTGAGGAGGAGGCTTGTTGTTTTACAATGTTAGCCAAAAGAAAGAAAGAGGAGTATTGACGAGGTCCTGATATGTATAAAAACATTTGAAAGGCAGTCCTAAGATAGAAAAGATGAGAATTTCTGTGAGTCCAGAGGGTCTACCTATGAACAGTATGGAAGGGAGAGAGGCTGGTTTCAGGCTAATTTACTAAACACATTCTAATCGTTTGCTGTATTCTAAATGGCCTTGCCTAATCACGAATCCCTGGTACTAATCTTCTTTAGGCAGAAGTTGGATGAGCATCTAAAGGCACTCAGGCTTCAGGCAGGATGCAGAGCAGATTATCTCTAAGGCAGCACACCTCTCTGAGTGTCCACATGAGGGTATTGTGCATGTGAAAGTGGCATTTAGCTATGGTGGAAGCAGATGTTAGAAGTGAGGCAGTCCTGATAACAAAGACCAAAATCTTCTGTATAGACATATGCTGATAGACGAGCAAGGGAAATGAATAGTTTCAAATTTTTCTCAACTAGATGGGTTTGGAAAAGACAATGAAAAATTAATGTTAATAGGGAATCATTCAGTCAATCCACATTTACTGAGCACTTAGTATGTGTCTGACACCATCTTTTGCAAGTACAGGGCATGACTCCTGTTCTCAAGGATGTTATGATCTATTAGGAGAGAGAGGGTGTATTCACTTTTGAATATTCATAATTATATATTGTAAGATCACCAGGGCAAGTGGAACAAGACAGAAAGACAACATACTAGGGAGAAATAAGCCCAGCACTTGGAGTCAGAAATGTAACATTCAAGGTCCATTTCTGCCTCATATTGGCTATGAGATCTTTAGTAATTCATTAATCTTTCTGTTACTAAGTTTAAAAAAAAACCTTTTTATCATACACTTAAATACTTAAAGCTTAAAATTTGGAAGTATTCACAACTCTATGGGATTTAGTGACCACTAACCATTGCTTCTGAACTCAGAGAGCAACAGTTAATAATTTTAGGTATTCTCTTCCAAAATATTAGGCATATATAAACCAGACTATGTTAATAGTCTGAAATATAGTTTGAAAATATAATGATTCAGACTCAAAGATGAGGATTATAGGGCAGACACACACGAGAGTGAGGATGACTATAGCTAGAGAGCAGAGAGAGGATGTCCAAACAGGTAATCCTGGGCCACAGTCATTTCCCCAAGGAGGAAGCCTTGTGGGGAGAGTGAAGGAAAGCAGGGCCTTAACTCTATATTAAAAAATAAAAAGATGAAAGAATAAATAGACCATTGGAAGACTGTTAAAAATTCAGAAGGAGAAAGAGAAAAAGAACTAAAACCCAACATTTAAAGTTTTTTCCTATGTCATACCAGTTAACCCTCACAAGAATATGCTAGTGCTGGTGCTGCATTATTGTTCCATTGTACAGATCAAAATACTGAGAAACAGAGCTCAGACAACTTTTGTGTGCTGGAGGCTGGATTTGAAACTACTTTGCAAAACTCTCAAACACTTGTTCCTCCCTCCCCACCAACTAGATCTAGAAATATACTAAAATAGAAGGAAATATCTTCTTCCACTGTCTGCCAAAATAAATTAATCATGAGGAGAGTAAGAAAATTTGTGAACAATTTCTCTCTATCACAAACCACTCTGTTTATCACTGTTTGCTTTGCAACTTGTACATTTTGGTATTGGCTGAAATACTCAATCTCCTTCCAATTTTCTCCTTCTACCTAAATAAGAGTTAAGGGGAAGACAAAGGAAAATTTCAGTCAGATGAAGGAAGTAACTGGTATCTTCTTAGCATAAAAGGGACTACTTCTTTCTGGACTTGAGAGTAGGACATAGTCAATGGGGGTGGCCAGTGGGGTCAGTGACTAGGACTTCCTGGTCTGGGAGAACTCACCTTTTGTTTTCTCTTTAGTGGCAAATTTGTGTAGGCAGATTGATAAGACCTTCTTACATGTTGATTGGAACCAAGGTTGTCAAATTTAACACAGAAAGCTAGAGAGGGCTCAGTTAAATTTGAATTTCAGATAAAAAAATGAACAAAACTTTTTTTAGCGTATCCCAAATTTTTAGTCTATGTCCCAAATTATACTAAAAAATTATCCATTATTTATCTGAAATTCATATTTGGCCAGTTGTCCTATTTCACCCTGCACCCCTAATTGTAACTGTTAGCCACCCACCCTAGCAACTAAATCTAAAGGTCAGAGGGAAGAGCTAAGTGTCAGGGACCTCAAGATCTACAGGCTGCCCAGGCTACACTGCCAGCCCCTACAGGGACCATGAGCTTCTAGCACAGCCTATGACTCTGTGCACAGGTTCCTCTCACTTTCTTGCTAGCTGGTCTTCTGGGCTGTTCAGCCAAAGCATCCTGATTTAAAATGTTCTCTGTGGTTCTAGTTGAAGGGAGGAAATAATTGTGCTTATAATTCAGTGTAAATAATCAAATCAATCCCTTAATTGTGCTCTCTGAAAGAAATTTTCAGTTTCCATCTCTGTGAATTTTATGTTTATTCATGATTTAGAAGATACTGTATTGATGTAGGAGCTAGTAGATTAGAGGACAGAATAGTGGTGCTTATCTGTGAGACAATAGAAACAAAACATCTTGTTAATCAATCATCCTGCAAGCCATTTAGCCAGATTCTCCCTCACAAGAATCTCTCCAGAGCCATGTCATTACTAAAAGAGAAAATAAAAACAAACAAACGGAAAAAGGGCTTGTTATACATGGGCTCCCATTTGCTGTTCTTGCAAGGTCACAGCTGTTTGCTAAGTGAATGAAGTTTCAGGATTTAGTCCTTCAACCTGCTTCTGCTCCCTGTTAAATTAATGAATTACTGAGAATGAGAAAGCATGTATTAATCACATAGTTCCAATGTCCATTTCTTCGTTTCTCAATTACCCATCATTTTAGACTGGATGGAATTTGCAATGCTTTGGGTACATTTGGGATGCGGTTTAGGAAAAGTAGACTGCTGAGGGCACCCAACACTGTATACTCTGGCTGGCAAAATATTCAGAAATTATTTTACAATATTAATTTCTAAGGAGCCCACACCATTTATATTACTGACATCCCCAAACCAGACTACCACACCTAGAGGTAGGTTCAGGATTGAATGGATTTTCTATTGAGTTTAAATAAGATAAAGAGTACTAAGAATTAACAGTTCAATATCTCTTTACAGTTTACAAACACTTTCACGTTGAGATTATCATATTTAAGCTTTTGGTATTATAGTAATAAAAAATTGTAATGCTACAAATAATAGTAAAAACAGGACAGCTGATAATCAACAAGTAGTTAATCTAGGTTTAGCCCTGTACTGAGGCCTGGAGTGGGTATGATTATTTACAGAAGTGAAAACAGGCTCAGAGAGGGGAATAAACGTGCTCTAATTTTCAGAGCTGGAATGAAGTGGAAACTGGATTTAAACCTAGGCACTCCCAGAGCCTCAAGTTCTGCTATGGACATTATTATTACAATAAAAACATTTGTTGGAGGGAAACATCTTTCCATGCCACGAAGGCATTTGTTGAGTAAAACTGTTTCCAGAAACATTTCGCTATTTCCTTCTGCCTTCATTTAACAGATGTTTGTCGTTTGTGTAGGGCCTTCTCTGTGAGACTCTGGGGACGCAGAGATGAATGGAGTCACTAGGAGGAAGCGCTCGGGAGCTGGGGAGTTGACATGGAAGATCATTTTGGTGCAGACCGAGGATGCTGCAAATGGATGTGAGAGTTCAATGAGGACACGCAGAGGACAGAGTGGACTCTGTTGGAGGACTGGGGAGGGAGGGAGCTCAGGAAAGGTTGATAGAAGAGGTGACATGAGCCGAGACTAGAATGAAGAAACAGTCAAGTGAGGGCTAGGGTGTTTCAAGCAAAGGGGGCAGCATGTGTTAAAGGCGTCAGCCTAGAACACAGCACGGAATGTTGAGGATCTCCCAGTGGTTAGGTGTGAAGTGCAGCATGGAGGGCAGGGGGTTTGATGTGCAGGAGGGGACAGTCGTTGGGAAAGAGAGGGCTTGCGTGATGTGCATTAACGTTCATCATTTAGACAATAAGGAGACCTTGCAAGATTTTAAGTGGGCAAATGACATGATTATGTTTGCATTTTGGAAAGGGTATCACGGAGAGAATAAATTTGGGACGAGGGCAAATAAAACTAAAGAAAAAAACCAGTTTTGTTGCTGCATAATTTGTTGCTAAATTTAGATTCAGTCCTCCTTAATTCAAACTGATAAGAATGCCATCCAAAGCCCTCAACTAAGGATTTATTTTAGAGCAGTTGCCTGGTTTTTCTTAGCTCCATCCCGATTTCTTATTATCAAATTTTGTTTTTTAAACTTTTTTTTTTTTTGCGGTACGCGGGCCTCTCACTGCTGTGGCCTCCCGTTGCGGAGCACAGGCTCCGGACGCGCAGGCTCAGTGGCCATGGCTCACGGGCCTAGCCGCTCCGCGGCATGTGGGGTCTTCCCAGACCGGGGCACGAACCCGTGTCTCCTGCATCGGCAGGCGGACTCTCAACAACTGCGCCACGAGGGAAACCCTGTTTTTGAAACTTTTGAACGCTTATGTGTCAGGTATTGTGTTGGGGGACATGATGGTTATTTGTATCTTATAAAAAGAAGGGATGGATATTTAAAGAGGTTAAGTAACTTACTCAAAGTCACACAGTTAATTAGTGATAAAGCTGAGTTTTAAACTGGGGGATTATAGAGCATTTTCTCTTCACGCTATTTTTAAACTGCATTATCTTGATGCTGCCTGTGGATGAGAGCTTGACTTGCTTTCAATTACACTCTGGAGGCTGGAGGAGCATCTACTCCCTAAAACAATCCGCCCGTAGTTACTACCTGACCGTACTTTATATGTGAAACCAAACCGTTTCAAAAGTACTGAATCTTTTCTTTCTAGATCCTAGCCAAGACAGAGCTTCCAGCATTCACCCACGTCAAGAAAAATATAAAACAGAGTGCAGATTTTACAGCTGAAAATGTCCTGGGAACAGTTACTTCAGTGTTTCCCAGCATGAACTCTAAGGAACGACATCATGTTGGGCGTTTAGTAGGTGCTAAGTGATAAACGGCTTCTGGGGCCAAATGAAGGAAATATTGGATAAAAAATAGTGGAACAGCTCTTTCCCCATATTGAGGTTTCTTAGAGCATTGGATATATAAGAGGTTATTGTGAATCTTTAGGATTCAAGAACGTGATATTTTTCAACCCATTTTACTTCAAACCCTTTTTCTCTGACACCAGCCCTTTTAACAAGTGCTTCCCTACCTTTGTCCAAGAAGAAAACTGTAACTCAGAAAAAGCAAGTGACTTGGACAACTCAGACCTTTGGCCCACCAGAAAATTCTACCATATTGTGCTACCAATACTATGCTCACGAGATGCCTCCTCATGTCCATTTCAGTCCAGGTATATCTCCTCCTCTTTGGGGCAGTGCCAAGAAGAACAGTGCTACATCTGGACTTCCTGAAAGTAGGCAGTTCCCAAATAGTCCGAAAGCAAGAGGGTGATATCCCCAGAAGAGAGAGAAATTATTATCAGCTTTTAAATCCCGAACCCGTCAATGGTGAGTGCACTGAATCACCCAGAGTCCTGCACTGCACTTTCCAGTCAAAAAGTTTCCAAGTGGAGGCTTCTTAGAGCAATCCTCTTCATTCATTTGATTTTTAAAAGTTTCATCTCTCAGCAAGTTTAATCCTTGTCCCTGGAATTCTCTGTATTTTCTTGTTATGATAAGAGTGAACAGCTGGTCCATTTTGTTGACTCTGTTGACAGTGCTCGGTTGTTTTTCCCAGCCCCCAACCCCCCTTTTTTTTTTCTCCAGACAGCACCTGGCTCACTTTGTCTGGCTACTGTCTGACATGTCAGCTTACACTTCCTCAATCCCAGCTGTTCTTCACTTTCATGGTATGGTTGGTTCTTTGCATTAGACTCAAAGGTGGTTTTGCACTTCCAGAGGGCTCATTTGTTTCCACAGCAACCCATAAAATGGGGTAATTTGATGCAAGACCTGCCTAAAACTTTTTTTTTTTGCTAAAAGTTTTTGCATGTGTGTAGAAGTATGCATGTGCACTTCTCAGCTAAGCACTACTTTTAGAGAGTCACTTCACAAAAGCCCTGACCATATTTCCAATTAGCAGCACAGTTTTGTTGGCCTTTTGGCTTTTTAAAGCAATGCATTTTCATTAGGAAATAAAAAACCTTTTTTATGAACAATATTTAGACTAAAAGTTATAAAAAGAAAATAAGGAAATATTGTCTTTCATGTCAATTTTGATATGACCATGTTTAACAGATTGTATCCAAAAGCTTTTTAAAAAGATAGTAAGTAATTGAAAATATGGAATACATAAAAGTTGCACTAGCTTATATGACTATTTAGTTTTTAACTTGGATACTGTTTGCTTATCTTTCATGACAGATATTTATTTCAGCAATATCATTTTCTTATGATAAATTAAGCAAAAAATTTAAAGTTAGAGAAGTTAGTAAAAATATGCTTTCTAATAGGCATTAACTAAATAGAAAATTCTGGTTTTGTTCAGCACTTTACATAGTTTGGAACATAACAGTATTAGGCTAAGATTCTAAAAATTAGGAAATGTTTTATGATATTTTGTGCCCCTTAAGAGCAGAATCTAAATTTTTTCATATTTATATTCCTAGCACAATGTCTGGAGCATAGCCAACTTTCAATAGATGGTTTTTTAAAAAATTTGCTTATTTGTCTTTTAATCGAAAAGGGAACTTAATTTTAAAATATATCTTTGTGGTAATAGATGATATAATTATTCACAATTATTCGTTCCCTTTTTCCTTGTGGGTGGGTTATGCTTCTTGCCCCACTGATTTTGGCTTGCCTATGTGTCTAGCTTTGGATAATTGAATGTGAGAAGTTTTTAAAGCCATGGTAACTTTCTATGCCTCTTCTTGTGTTTCCACCCTCTTCCATGACCTTCAGCATAGGTTCTAGATGAGAAGACACACAAAATAAGTCTATGTCTACCTACAGTCTAGAGCAGAACAGCAGCCTACTTCTTGTAGCCCCCATGTAAAATGAGCAAGAAATTAATGTTTGTTTTTGTAAATGACTGAGCATTTAGAATTGATTGTTACTGCAGCAAAAGTGCATTGGTACAGAGACAAAACACATTGTGCTATGGTGTTATGTATTATATTTAATATTATGTACATATGCCTACATGTATGTATACATGTATATATACATATATACCTAATCTATATATTATATTATTTATAGTGTTTGTATGTTGAATATGTATATATTTCTAATCAAAACTCCATGAGGTATTATTTTGTATTTCATACAAGAGAAAACTGAAGATTAGAAAGTTAGGTATTTTTTCCAGAATCATACAACTCTTAATAAAGAAGTGAGACTTAGGCACATGTCGCTCTGACTTTCCAGCCTCTGCTTTCTCTTAATATCAAGCCACAAAAATACATTATACTAGAGATTCAATTAAAGAAGTCCCCTTCATACTTATATTTAAATTTGTTTTCATGCAGAATTAAAATATATTTTCCTTCCATTTATTTAATGTATTTTAATTCAACTTAAAATTATATATATATATTTAATAAATTTATTTATTTATTTATTTAAGTTTTGGCTGCGTTGGGTCTTTGCTGCTGTGCACAGGCTTTCTCTAGTCACGGCGAGTATTCGTTGCGGTGTGTGGGCTTCTCATTGCGGTGCCTTCTCTTGTTGCGGAGCACGGGCTTTAGGCGCATGGGCTTCAGTAGTTGTGGCTCGCGGGCTCTAGAGCGCAGGCTCAGTAGTCGTGGCTCATGGGCTTAGTTGCTAAGTGACATGTAGGATCTTCCTGGACTAGGGCTCGAACCCATGTCCCCTGCATTGGCAGGTGGATTCTTAACTACTGAGCCACCAAGGGAGTCCCTATATATATACTTTTAATTGAAGTATAGTTGATTTACAATGTTGTGTTAGTTTCAGGTGTACAGCAAAGCAATTCGGTTTCATATATATATATATATATATGCACTTATATATGTATTCTCTTTCATATCCTTTTCCATTGTACGTTATTATGAGATATTGAATATAGTTCCCTGTGCTATACAGTAGATCGTTGTTGTTTATCTATTTTATATATAGTGGTTTGTATCTGTTAATCCCAAACTCCTAATTTATCCCTCCCCCCCACCCTGTTTCAGTTTAACAGATATTAATTGAATATTTGCTATGTGCCAGTCAGTGTGTCAATTCTTGGAGGAGCAGAGATAGATGCAGTTCTTGCCACCAAAAGGCTCATCATGTAGGACGATCTCATACTCTGACGTGAACCTAAGAATCTAGTTGTTAATACACACTAATAAAGGTAATGTGACTGAATTGCCAACAGTAGAATCTCAAGGTTATCCTACTTTTTTAAACACTATAATAAGGTGATGTATTTCAACTGGTCAATTCATGTTCTTTTCTATAGCCAAGGCACAAGTAGGGTTAGCCTGTTATCAGGAGCAGTTTGACTAAACAACTATTAAAGTCACCAAATCTTTGACCTAGTTTGACTGAGAATGTATTTTAAATAATCAAGTTAAGTGTCATACTTAGGATAATTTCCTCATAGATAAAAGTCACTCAGCTAGAACTTGTCTCTGGATCAATAAAATTGCTTTTGCCTGTATTAGTTACATTATTCCACACTAAAAACAACAACAGTTTATTGAGCACTTGTATGTATACCTGGTCTGAGCTAATTATTGGGTATATGCCCTAGAGGAGCATATATCTGGGAGAGGCATGCCAAACTAAAAGAGAAACAAGTATATTGACTAAGAGAATTGGTTCAGGAGTCAGGGCTAGGATGAAATTGAGGTTATGTCACTTAGGTAGTATGTGACTCTGGACAGATTACCCTTTTTCTTAGTTTCTTCATGTGAAAAGTAAGTATAATCCCTGCTACACAAGATAGCTGAGAGGATTGAAAGATTTGTCATTTGCAAAACAGGTAGCATAGTGCCTGGCATATGCTTAGTGTTCAAAGATGAGAGCTATTATTGTAAGTGAAACGCTGAACTGAAGACACTTAAGGGCCACTATCAATGATACAGTATGTAAGGGTATTGACCTTAGCATGTGTAAACATGTTCAGATGTGGCCACTTCATTTGCCGTGACGCCAGAGTTTTGCAGAGTAAAAGGAGTGTGGAGAGTCCATTAGGTCCCTCTGGATGTTCATGATGTGTTCTCTACCCAGCTGTTTCTCCTGCCACTAAGTTTCCAGTTCCTTGACTGCGACAACACCATCAGCCAAGAACCGCATTCTTGTTCTTGTCCCACCTCCAAGTGACTGCTCTGAAAAATTAGTAGTTAACATGGGGCATATGGGAAAGGGATTCTGGCTCCGATTAATTAAGTCAAAAAGAAGACAGAGACCAAATGTGGAAAACCTCAGCCTAGAAGGAGAAAATGTCATTAAGTGATTAGCATCAAAAAAGAAAGTTAAAAATCAAAACCATCTTGCCTCCTAAACATGTATGCACTTCTAAAATAGAAGGAAAAACAAATACAGAATTGAGTTCTTGGAACGTGATCATCATTGTTCAAAGAAGCTGACTCTTCTTTTCAGGGTAAGTACCCACTGAGCCAGCAGGCATCTAAGTAGCCTTCTTTTCTCTCTCTTATGTGTCACTGAGCAGAGCGGTTCCTTGTAGAAGTGCTGGACTGCGGGAGAATGATCTCGTTAGTGTGATTTGAAGGTCTGAGCAGAAATAACGTCTTCCTTAATTAAAATAAAACTCAAAACCTCCAAAGTTGGCACTCTCTCTGGGCAAATTGAGTATGGGGACAGCAGGGCATGGAACCGTTCTATTTCACTTTTAACTCAGATTAAACATGAACCAAAACCCTTTTATTGTGTTACTCATAGCCTAACTGTTAAAATGGGGGAATGGCTGGGAATTTTTTTTAACTTCTTTATTAATTGGGGTGTAGTTGCTTTAAAATGATGTGTTACTTTCTGTTGTACAATGAAGTGGAACAGCTATATGTATACATATATCCCCTCTCTCTTGGGCCTCCGTCCCACCCTCCCCAATCCCACCCATCTAGGTCACCACAGAGCACTGAGCTGAGCTCCCTGCACCATATAGCAGGTTCCCACTAGCTATCTGTTTTACACATAGCAGTGGACATCCTCAATCTCAGTCTCCCAGTTCATCCCCTTCTCCCCTCCCCATGTCCACATGTCTATTTTCTATGTCTGCATCTCTATTCCTGCCTTGCAAATAGGTTCATCTGCACCATTTTTCTAGATTCCACATATATGCGTTAATATATGATACCTGTTTTTCTCTTTCTGACTTACTTCACTCTGTATGACAGTCTCTAGGTCTATCCATGTCTCTACAAATGACCCAATTTCCTTTTTATGGCTGAGTAATATTCCATTGTATATATGTACCACATCTTCTTTATCCATTCATCTGTCAATGGACATTTAGGTTGCTTCCATGTTCTGGCTATTGTAAATTGTGCTGCAATGAACATTGGGGTTCATGTGTCTTTTTGAATTATGGTTTTCTCTGGGTATATACCCAGTAGTGGGATTGCTGGGTCATATGGTAGTTCTATATTTAGATTTTTAAGGAACTCCATACTGTTCTCTATAGTGGCTGTATCAGTTTACATTCCCACCAACAGTGCAAGAGGGTTGCCTTTTCTCCACACCCTCTCTAGCATTTATTATTTGTAGATATTTTGATGATGCCCATTCTGACTGGTGAGGTGATACCTCATTATAGTTTTGACTTGCATTTCTCTAATAATTAGTGATGTTGAGCATCTTTTCATGTGTTTGTTGGCCGTCTGCACGTCTTCTTTGGAGAAATGTCTATTTAGGTCTTCTGCCCATTTTTTGATTGGGTTGTTGTTTTGACATTGAGGTGCATGAGTTCTTTGTATATTTTGGAGATTAATCCTTTGTCAGTTGCTTCATTTGCAAATACTTTCTCCCATTTTGAGCGTTGTCTTTTTGTCTTGTTTATGGTTTTCTTTGCTGTGCAAAAGCTTTCAAGTTTCATTAGGTCCCATTTGTTTATTTTTGTTTTTATTTCCATTTCTCTAAGAGATGGGTCAAAAGGGATCTTGCTGTGATTTATGTCAAAGAGTGTTCTTCCTATGTTTTCCTCTAAGAGTTTTATAGTGTCTGGCCTTACATTTAGGTCTTTAATCCATTTTGAGTTTATTTCTGTGTATGGTGTTAGGGAGTATTCTAATTTCATTCTTTTACATGTAGCTGTCCAGTTTTCCCAGCACCACTTATTGAAGAGGCTATCTTTTCTCCATTGTATTTTTTTTTTTTTTTTGTGGTACGCAGGCCTTTCACCGTTGTGGCCTCTCCCGTTGCTGAGCACAGGCTCCGAATGCGCAGGCTCAGCGGCCATGGCTCCCGGGCCCTGCTGCTCTGTGGCATGTGGGATCTTCCCGGACTGGTGCACGAACCCGTGTCCCCTGCATCAGCAGGCGGACTCTCAACCTGGATTGATTTTATAGAAAGTCTTAAAATAAGGTAGTATAGTAATTTAAACTAGTTCTTTTTTTTCAATATTAATCTAATACTTATAGGTAATGTGTAATTTTCTTATAAAATTTTAAAATTAGCCTGTCAATTTCTTCTTAAAAACCCCTTCTGTATTTTGAACTGGGATTACATTGAATTTATAGAATATATAGTGAACTGACACCTTACAATAGTCAGTCTTCCAGTTCATGAAGATGATATATTTCTCAGTGTATTCAGGGCTTCATGAAAAGCTCTAAAAAAGAAAAAAAAAGAGATAAATTAGGTAACATCAAAATTATAAATATTTGCTCCTCAAAATACACCATTAAGGAAATAAATAGGTAAATTAGCTTAGAAAAATATATTTTCACCTTATATATTTGGCAAAGAACTCACAGAATATATAAAGAATTTGTATAAATAAAATATCAAAGGACAAGCAACCCAATCAAAACGGGCAAGACTTGGGCTCTCTATAACAGATAGCATTAGAATGACAAAAAAAACATGTGAAAAGCATATCCTGTGTCATCCTGTGTCATCAAAAATTGCAATTGCAATTTTGCTTTTTGGTTTTTATTGTAAGAAATAAAAACATTTGTCTACAAAAGCACTTGTATAAGAATGTTCATAGCATCCTTATTCTTAATAGTCCCAAGCAGGAAATAGCCCTCCATCAAGAGGTGAGAACATAAATAAATTGTGGTATATTTGTACAATGTAATATTCTCAGCAAACTAAAGTGACAAACTACTGATACATGAAACAAAAAGAATGAATCTCAAAACCATTATGTTGAGTGCAAATACTAAGACTCAGAAAAATATATACTGTATGATTCCATCGATACGAAGTTCATGAACAGGTAGAACAAATCTATGGACAGAAATTAGGACAATGATGGCCTCTTATGAGCAGATGGAAGACAGCTGATAGACAGTGGCATGTGGGAACTTTCCACTTTGGTAGAAGTAGTCCGTATCTTCATTTGGATAGTGGGTGGCTTTGATGTTTACAGTAGTCAAATATTATAGAATAGACACAATAAATGTACATTTTATTGTATGTAAATTATAACTCAAGAAAACAATGACTTTAAAAAGTCCAGACATGATAAGCAGTGAATAGTAAGGCTAACCAAACTTCCCCTCATAATTTCTTCTTTAAATTGCAAATTAATATTGGGTTGGCAAAAAGTTCTTTCATGTTATGTACGGAAAAACCCAAACAAACTTTTTGGCCAAACCCACTAGTACCTATATACCGTTAAAAAACCTTGTTAGTTTGCAGAAATGTATTAACCAGTCAAGTGAAGATGTTGATTAGAAAGTTGAATGTAGAAATCTAGATTCTGGAGAAAAAATTGGGCTAGAATATAAATTTAGGAGTAGTTAGCATACAAATGACATCTAGGCCGTGGACCTGGACAAGGTCACTAATGGAACAAGTGTAGAAAGTGAAGAGAAAATATCCAATGACTGATTCTTGTGGTCATAGCATTAGAAGCCAGGGAGAAGAAGTAAAATCACCAAATGAGACTGACCAGAAAGAATGAGTTGAGTAGTAGGGTTACTACAAAATATAGTATTTGGGAAGCTGTCCTAAGGAGTGTATTAAGGAGGAAGGACTGATTAACAGTCAAATACTTCTCTCAAAATTGACCCAAAGATTCAGCTATTTGAGAATCACTTGAGTCCTTGATGAAAGTAGTTTCCAGTTGAATAGAGATAGCAGAAGTATAGTTGTAGTGTGTTTAAGAGAGGATGGAAGAAGAGGAATTGAAGACAGTGATTATACACAACTCTTTTAAGTTTTTTTTAAGGCTTAGAAGAAATAGAGATAGTTTGCTCTGTATAAAAAGGGAGCAAGGGGCTTCCCTAGTGGCGCAGTGGTAGAGAGTCCACCTGCCAATGCAGGGGACACGGGTTCGTGCCCCGGTCCGGGAAGATCCCACATGCCACAGAGCGGCTGTGCCCATGAGCCATGGCCGCTGAGCCTGCGCGTCCGGAGCCTGTGCTCCGCAATGGGAGAGGCCACAACAGTGAGAGGCCCGCGTACCGCAAAAAAAAAGAAAAAAAGAAAGAAAAAAAAAAGGGAGCAAGAGAATTCAAAGCTTGGGAGGATGGTCATGAAATGGAAAAGACAAGTGCCACTGTGCCTGGCTCTGAGAGTGGGAATAATGAAGAGCTCTTAGGGGCAGCATGTCTACAGGACCTTAATATAAATGATGTGTAGAACAGGGACTTATAAAGTGTGTTG
This sequence comes from Pseudorca crassidens, assembly GCF_039906515.1. Lineage (NCBI taxonomy): Eukaryota > Metazoa > Chordata > Mammalia > Artiodactyla > Delphinidae > Pseudorca > Pseudorca crassidens. Next base: position 68,611,092 of record NC_090304.1, on the reverse strand, counting down.
GAGTGTGTCACACAAATCTTCTTTTCTATAAGACCTTCAAAAAATCTATATTGATTACTCATATATTTGTTGCAAACAGATTCTTTCTGAGGCAATTAACGAGGTACTGAGTCTTTGTACTAGTGCTTGCTTAACCAAGATATAGTCAATGTCAATGAATGGGTTATATTTTTATCAGGAGTCTCTTATACATTAGTGTCTTCTGGAACATATTCTAGGTGAGGAAAGTGTGTGAATAGGAGGAGCCAAAGAACAAGTTGTATCACAAACTTTCATGGAATTTACAGTCAGAAGAGATACACATGGACTTAAATAACTGTACTATATGAAAGAAAGTGCTTTGTGTCAAAAAACTAGAGTATAAATAAACTGCTATGGGTATTCACAGGACAGAGAGCTTGATAAAGTTAGAGAAACAAACAGGAGATAGCATTTGAATTGGACCTTGAAGAAGCAGGCTTACATATGCAGAGATAAGGAACAATTGGGAAGAAGGAACAACAAGATCAGACTCAGGAAGACTTGACAGAAGGGAGCATATTTGGAGAAGACTGAGAAGATAGGGAGCTAAGGGGAATAATGACTGATGACAATAATATAGCTTGAAGGTACTGGATATAGCTTGAAGGTACTGGATAAGTGACAATAATATAGCTTGAAGGTACTGGATAGTGACAGGAACAAAAAAGGAGGGGAAAACACAGAAAAGGAAGAGAAAGGAAGAAAGATGACCATTGTTTCTACATATTTTTTAGGGCTTTTTTAGGGCTCTCTGCTCATTTATAGCTTTCAGGGGGTGTGTGTCAGGCACCAGGTCAGCAACTAGACATGATTGGCTTCCTTCCCATTGAACTGGGGCCACAGGCAGTTTCTCAGCTGGAGAGAAGGCTGTAATTGAGCTATTAATGTGGCACAATGGGGGAACAAAGGATGCATTGATTATCTGAGCCCTTATGGCATATAAGTATGCATAGAAAACAAATGGAAGCAAAAATTTAAGGTTTGTTATCATTGTCCCTAACCACTTCTTTCCCCAAGAGGAAGCACACTTGCACAGGGAAAAGGAAGTAAAATTAGCCTAAAGCAAAGACATTAATATATGTCTAGTGTTTCCAACAGTGTTGGAATAGTTTTCCACAGAATATTACATTGTATGTGTTTTCCATAGAATATAAAATCTGTGAGATGCTCTAGGGAAAAACAAATGTTCTGTGTTCAGATAAGTTTGGCAAATGTATATCATGCCCCCCCTTGGAGATTTACCATCTACATTGGCATTTTAAAGTCTGAGAAGTCCTGCACTCAATAAAAGTGCATAACCTTGTTTCACTAAGTGCTTTCTAAACTAATTTGACCACAGAATCTATTTTTTGCTTAAGACATTAACATTTCACAAAATCTGTTCTAAGGAACACACTTTACATCATGGTGATTGTACTATTAGTAGAAACGTTTGACATAAGAAAGGCTGCAAAAGTGCCAGAAGCCAGGAGAATACTGTAGAAGGTATCTTTCACTTGAGAACATATGCTCATGGGTCATACTATCTCATGAAGGGAGTCAGCCAGTCAACAATTCTCCACTTAATTTGTATTACACACCTAACAGTGCCTTAAGCACAGTGCATATGGCTGTGGCCTCAGTGAACAGAGGTCACTCAGAGGATTTTCTTTTGAAGGTAAAACATTAATAATGAGAATAGTACTGATGACAATTTAACAATCACTGATAAAATTGATTTACAGCCACATGGTTGATTTGGTACTGGTTTAGAGGCTGAATCTTAATCACCCTTTATTGCTCCAGGTCTTCATTTTATCATTTACTACTTCGAAATAGGATCAGTTCCATTGTCTCAACTCTACAAATCCTGGACTTTCTGGACTTTCTATATTCTCTTTAAGTGCTGTGTGAAAACCAGCTTTTTTTTTTTTTTTTTCTGAGCTCATCACTTTCCACTCAAATAAATAATTTGTACCACCTGCCCTCATGGAGTTTGCAGTCAGATGGAAGAGATGGCACAAGCAACTACAGTTGACCCTTGAACAATGTGGGTCCATGTATATGAAGATGTTTTACAACAGTAAATACTACAGTACTACACAGTCCATGGTTGGTTGAAATGAAACAGTGAATGTGGAGGAACTACAGATATGGAGAGCCAACTATAAATTATACACGGATTAACTCCCATGTTGTTCAAGGGTCAACTGTAATTCATTTTTACTAACATTCTGTTTTTCAAGTTCTTTTCTTAATGTCAAAATTTTACTATTAGGTAAAATATCTACCTAATATTCCAGTAATACTGGAATACTGGAATATTGGATATAATACTGGATAATAATAATACTGGAAGCAATATTCCAGTAATACTGGAAGTAAGTCTTTGTCTGTTAGGGCTGCAGTTTAAAAAATAACATAAACTGGGTGATTTAAACAACAAATCTTTATTTCTTATAGTTCTAGAGACTGGGAAGTCCAAGATCAAGGCATGGCAGATTTGGTGTCTGCTGAGGGCCCACTTCTGGTTCATAGACAATTATTTTCTCACTGTGTCTTCACATGGCAGAGGGCAAGGGAGCTCTTTGGGGTCTCTTTTATAAGGGCACTAGTTTCATTCATGAGGGCTTTGCCCCTGTGATCTAATCACCTCCCAAAGACTTCACCTCCAAATACCATCACTTTGGGGCTTAGATTTCAACTTATGAATTTGGCGGATTACAAACATTTAAAGTCAATTAGTTGGGTGCTTCTAGTTGAGTTTCAGGTTTTACACTAGTAAAAGGCGGCTCAAATCTTGTGATACCCTGTTTCAGTGTCTTCTCTAAAATATAGGGAAATGGGGTTAGGCATTGTGTTTTTAATTTATTGTAATTCAATATTCTATTTAACATGCTCTTGGGAGTTGGTAGCCCACTAAGCCCACCTCAGTAGTGATTAACAAATTTCTCAAATATTTCCCCCAATTCTGTTTAAATAAAAGTGGTTTCCAACAGAATGTAAAATGTAATAGATCTTAGGAGTCCTAAAATTTTGCTCCTTCTTCTGTGTATTTTACCTTAATCCATGGCAGAAACATCTATATATTCATGGAAGCTAGAAAATTCAAAGCCATCTTTTTTATACTCTCACTTATCATCAAATCCTATTGCTTTAAAAGCTCCCTTTACACCTAACTGTTCCACATTAATGCCAGTCACAAACCTAAATCTGGATTAGCTGTTTCTTCACTCAAAACCTCTTTGTGGTTTCCAATGCAAAATCTAATTTGTCATTGATGTGGACATTTGTTTCTTGTCTGCATAGCATCCATTCTTACTTTTTGCCTTTTGAATAGTACTCTGAATTTTCCAATAATGAGATTTGGGAGGTAAGAATGTATGCTTGGCTCTCAGAATGAGTTTTCATTGGTTTAAACAAATTAGCATGTCCACAAATCCCTGCCACATTGATTGGCTCAGGGCTTGGCTCATGGGCCAAGTCAAGACATTGCCAAAAGGACTCAATTCTATGACTTTAGTTGCTCTGTTAGGGAAGCAGATTTCCTCCTCTTCTCCACTAAGCACATAGCCATGAAGTAAGGCCACTAAAAGGAACCAGCCTGTGGAAACAGAGTTCAGAAAAGAGAGAGGCAAACCGGATCACAGTGTCTGAACTCCAGGTGGACCATCATCTTAAACGAAGGTTACCCTGGACTAGTCCCTCAGGTGAATCATTTTCTCTCTCTATCTCTCCCTCCTTCTCTCTCCCCCTGATTCTTTCTTCCTTTCTTCTTTTTCTTTTTCTTTAGGTATTTTGGAGTAAAGCATCCTAAATAATTACTTCTTCTTCACGGTTTTAACCCAGGCATCTTCCCATGTTTTAGTGACATCTGTTTATTCATTTCCCCCAAGCAATCTACAGTAATCAAATAATATCATAAATAATCATTTAATTACATTTTTGCAATTGGAATAAGTGCTTTGAGGAAAAGTTCAGGATTCCAGTAAAATCTGCAATGGGAGACCTGATCAAGTCTGGGTATAGAGGAAGCCTTCTTTGAGGAGGAGCCACTTCAACTGAGACCTAAAAAGTCCTGGGGAAACTTCCACTCCTTGTCAGTTCTTTTGGAAGCAGGGCTAGCTTTGCACCTCGTGGGCCTGGAACTCAAGAGAAGTCGGACTTCAGACTATGGATGCTAAGTTGGCAGGCCGGGAAAGAGCATATCAGGAAACTCTTAGAAAGGGACATAGTACTCAGACATTTGGAAATTCTATTCTGAATAATGAGTTTTTGTCTCTGCTTATCACTCTTTTGAAACACTTTTAAGGCAAATCTCTCCTATTCCCATTTTCTTTTTAGATTTCTGCTGCTATTTGGGGTTTCAGGAGCAAGCACAGCAGTCTTCAAGAGAAAGCAGAAGACAGTATGATCTCTCCCTTCTCCCGTAGCTTCTTTTTACCATTAAAATCTCTCCCATGTTGTGGAGAGTTCTTCACCAGCATATAAAACTGATGGGAAAGTTCAGGTCTCAACAGGACACCCCCTTAAAACAGACTGATGGGTGGTCTGGTTCTATTATGAAGGAAACATCTGTTAACTGCTTTCAGAAAAAGGGGATTGCCTTTTGGCAGGGAACTGAGAACACAGCATCACAGACTACACTAACAAAAGATGTTGGGTTCAAAATAGAAATTTCAGCAAACTGCACCACTTTTAGAAAGTAGCAGTTAGCGTCATCCAGTGCTGAATACAAATATGACTTCACTCAGTGAGAGCTTATGAATGTGTCAGATTTGGAGAACTTCTGTGTAAATTATATTCTAAATTGAAATATTCTGGGAACATGGATTGGATCTTTCCAGGGGATTTGCCTTAGCGATAGCCATATCTGGGCTCGTGGCTTCTATTCTGCCAAACGGGGCCAAGAGCTTTCATGTCCAAATCCATTTTGGAGGTGTCTTTTTATTTCAGAATCATTTTGGCTTCCAAAGTATTCTTGTAATTTCTTTCTAGTCTTTGAATAAAATAACTCTAAAACATGGGAAGATGCACTGGCTACTCTGATTCCTATCAGTATGGCAGAAACCAATGATGAGATTTCTGATAAGATTTCTTTCTAGTCCTATTTTGCTTCTCTGGAAATATGGACCGAATTGGCTTCAATATTTATATCCATTCTTTCAAGATACTCATGATCTGCTTAGTGACATATAAAGTGGCTCACTGGAGTTGTTTATTTATATGGTGACATACATTCAAGGATTAGTGGTGGATACAAAATCTTTCGTAGAACTGCTGAGGAATGAGAACTATCTTTTGGGGGTCATTTATATACAAGAAGAGATTAATTAATCTGAAAGAAAATGCTTGAGTAAACATAATCTTGGGAGATTAATAATAGTGCATTAGGGCTTCCCTGGTGGCGCAGTGGTTGAGAGTCCGCCTGCTGTTGCAGGGGACACGGGTTCGTGCCCCGGTCCGGGAGGATCCCACATGCCATGGAGCGGCTGGGCCCGTGAGCCATGGCTGCTGAGCCTGCGCGTCCGGAGCCTGTGCTCCGCAACGGGAGAGGCCACAACAGTGAGAGGCCCACGTAACGCAAAAAAAAAAAAAATAAGAATATAATAATAGTGAATTAGACAAATAGGAAAGATATTTGCTCTTATTTCCATTCTTAGGATGGGTATTATTAAGTAGGGTAAGTAAGGAATACTTTTTCCTTACTTAACTCTTAAGACAGATGTTGTGAAGACACTTCATTCTTAAGACTGTGTAAACTAAATTAGGGGCTTGGAAGAATAAGATGGTTAAAGGGGTTTCCAAAATTCTGGTAAAATTTTTGTTGTCCAAAGATCTCTTGAAACTCTTTCTCAGGTACGTGGGAGGTGTTCCTTCTCTTATCTGTTGAGATGTGTTTTAACTCTTCCAGTGGATGAATGTGAGCTAAACCACCCAGTAATACTGGGTTTGATGTAACAATAGGGAGCTACTAAATTCTGAATAGTGGTAAGGAAACAGGTGAAACAAAATTCAGAAGGGGTTACTAGTGATTCTAGAACATTCAAATTTCATTGTAAAATTCTCATTGTCCTGGGGGGGAAAAGTCATGTTTTATAGCAGGGCAGGACTTTGTTAGAATCAGTAAAGTGGGCATATTTGAGGCCATTGTTGTCGGTCGGATTTGTTAAGTGAAGTCATCATAGCCTAGTGGCTGCTTATTTTTATTGATAGAGTCAGGCCTCTTAATTTGGACTTATTGTGGTAGGAGTTCAATACACCTTGGATGAACAAATAAGTACATGAATAGATGAATTAAAGAATGAGTTGCAAAAATACAAATTTAATTAGTGAAAGGTATATTATAGAAGATTTTGGTATAATTGTTTCATTACAGAAGCATGAAAACTGTTCATAGAATTTCCTGTCAGCTAAAGACTTTTGATATCTGCTTTAATAAATAAATTAGAAAAATTTATATTTAGTATACATTTCACACTTAAAGTTTGGTATTTTATGCAGTACTATCAAAGTACTTGAAAAGAGTTTTTTCTCTTGAGCAAGCCAAAATCTTGCTCACAATTTATTTAGTTCATAAACATTTTTTTTTTTTTTTTTTTGCGGTACGCGGGCCTCTCACTGCTGTGGCCTCTCCCGTTGTGGAGCACAGGCTCTGGACGCACAGGCTCAGCGGCCACGGCTCACAGGCCCAGCCACTCCGTGGCATGTGGGATCTTCCCGGACGGGAGCACAAACCCGTGTCCCCTGCATTGGCAGGCAGACGCTCAACCACTGCGCCACCAGGGAAGCCCCATAAACATTTTTATCCCCATAAATAGTACAAAGCCTTCTCTAGTTGGAATGGTCATAAATCCCATGGATGACTTTTAATTTTTTGAAAATATTATCTTGTTTGAAAGGATTGTGAAGTAGGTTGGACAGGGATAGTTATCTCTTTTAGTTTAAAAGACACAGGAGCATGCAAATACATTCACAGATGTCTCTGACTCATCCATACTTGAGCCAAGCCTGGAATTCAGAACCTTTCCAAGCAAAATTGATATGCACTGTTATTTCCAACCTCATTCAACTGCCTTTAATTTTTCTAACAGTACCTTTCTTCTTTGAGGCCCTACTCCTCCCCAAATGCCCCCATGTGGTCCCATAATAGTTCAAAATCCTTTCCCACCCCCTTCAAACTTGTAAGTGGGCCATTTGTAGCATTTCCCCAGCACAGTGTCAGGTGGAAGGGAAGGGTCTCATCAGAGTCCTTCTTCAGAATGTTCCAGTCTTAGGTATTGGGCATGGTGGGGCTGTATCCCTTCCACTCTACTAGAGAAGGTAGGAGTTCGGAAGCTCACTCTCCCTGCCACATGGAGACCACTAGTGTGCAAGAGGACAAGATGCAAGAAAATTATGGTGTCAGAGAATTCTTGGGTTTATTTTCTGTTCTCTTTCCTGCCTTGTGGGGCATCCTTATTTTCTTCCTTTGATTTGTCACCACTCCTAGTTTTCTTCTGATAAGTTTCCTTTTTTCCCAGTGGCATAGATAATTAAAAGCTTGGGTTTCAGTGCCACACTGTATCAGTTCCAATTTCAAGCCATTGCTTACTACCTGTGTGTGTGTGAGCAAGTGCCTTGAGTTCCCTGAGCTTTATTTCCTCATCTGTCAAAAAAGGATAAAAATATTACTAACCTCACAGATTGTGCTGAGAATTAAGAACTACTGTCTGTAAAATACTGAGCTAAATGCCTGGAACACAGTAAGCTCTCAATATGTTATTTGTTACTACTCATATCATTATTGTTTAAGCTAGCCTCTGTTGGATATTTGCCACTTCCAAGGAAAGAGTCTTGTTTATTCATTTAGTTTAGTCAAATAATTGCTATCGTCATTGCTTTCCATAAAAATGCTAGACATATAAGATCTAAATTAATGGGATATTCTTGTATAGCACATAATGTTGTGGAAATTCACTTCCAATGTTCTCAAATGGGAATTTCATCCAAGATCAATTAATGGCTAGCTATTCCATGATTTAAAATGAAACCATGGCATTAAAAAAAAAAAAGACTTACTATTTTTAAGTTACTAATCTTTGATCTAACTGGAGCATTAGAATTTAGGAAAAAGTAAGCAGTATACATAATTTTTCTAATAGGCAGAATAGGCACTTAACACCTAGCCTTTCCCTTTTAAAAGTCTGTAGATGATACACTGCAATGAAATTGTATCACACTAATAGATGCTGTCTTCATTCTGGACAGACTGTAAGGTAGTCAATGCAGACATTGTGCTTTTGTGAATTTTCCCTTTAGGTCCATAGACACATGACATGTATATTACCAAAAGAGGAGGGAACAGAAATGATGGGAACATAAAATATTGAGCAGAGCTGCAAAGAGAAAGAGACTTCTCTTTGACACTTATTGTACAACATTTCCAAGGTCTTGGAATGTTTTTGGTATATTTAACTGGCAAAAGATTTTTTTTTAAGTCTGTAGCTCTTTTCTTTTTTTTCTTTTCAGTGACAATACACGTCTGGGCTGACAGTACTCTGCACACCTATAGCTTTAATGACATGTCTGATATGTCTCTATCAGTCTGCTTCCACCATTCCTACTTTTATGCTGGCTTGAAAAATCTTTAAAAATAATACTAAAAGATGGCATTTAAAATTTTATTCTGGTTCCTGGAGTTAATGATTTTATATGAAATTATCAAGGCAAAACACTTACCTACATGACACCAACATCATCCTCTTGATTCTTTCTCTAACTGGAAATTTGGGACACATTAAAAAGGGGTCAAAGGACCAAGCTGTGGAAGCAGAATTATGATAAAGTTTGGCTAAGCTTTGGAACAGATATTCACATTTTTCTCTTAAGGGTTGTACATCAAGACATATAGAGAGCCAGAATAAAACAATAAATTATTGGTACAGAAAAGACAGGACTAAATTAATCCAGTGTGTTTATAGTAGATTCTCAGCTCTGTTTGAGGAGATAGGAATGTGTAAGAGGATGAAATCATGTGTGCAGGGAAAGGAAACAAGACCGTATCACTTGTTTTCAAGTAGTTTAATTTTTCTTAAAGGAAAAAGGTACTTTTTTTCCTGGGTCTACTAACTTTTATGATCTACTAGAAGGTTTTGTAATGCAATCTACTTGGGAAAGATAATTTGCTAAATTATATATGCCAGAGGCAATTCTCTAGGAATCATCAGTGCATCTAAAATTTCAAAAGTCTATTATGTTTAAAACAAGTTTAAAGTTTTCTGGTAAAATTCCAAATTTTTATTATTACTCTCCCCTTCTTTTTTTAGGAAATAGAGAGCAAAGTATTCTTTGTACCCTTTTATTAGTGCAAACCACGCTGCTTTGCAGAGTCTAGTGAGGAATTTGAAGTTTTACCACAAACTTGTTTTGTGACCTTATAGAAATGACTTACTGTCTTATTCACTGTAATTGTTAGTTCCCTTATCTATAAAGTGGAGTAATAATATCAGTCAATCATAGGATTTTTTAAAAGATTAAGATATTACCTGTGAGTGATTTGCCCTCATTATGGCACAGAGTAATTGCTTAACATAAGAAACCGGAGGTCTTTAGAAAGCTTGAATTACACAATTCCAGGAAAAAGGATTTCTCTTGAATTATATAATTTTTGGAAAAAGCATTTCTCTCACCTTGCCTTAAAATGACATTTTTTGAAGTGGCTCTCCTTATTGAAAAATCAAGCACTGACCCAAAATTTCAGAATCTGAAACAACAGTGGTTCAGAGCATTTAGGGAAATAGATCTGTCCAGTCTCCTTCCTCTTTTTTTTACCTGTGATGCTCCCTGAGGAGCCCTGAAGAGGGCTATTTAATGGTCTTCTTTCCTTCTGTTGGGCTACTAGTGCTCAGGTTAGCTGAAGCCTGCTTCCTTTCCTGAGCACCCAATAACCAGTGTGATTCCAGACACTCCTAACACGCCTTTCAAAGATCACAGTAGCTTACAACTCATGAAGCATTTTTAACGGATGGTTTCTATATTTCCGTTTGGGGTCCGTGTATCGGCCATTGTCATCAGCACTGTATTTCATTGTATTTCTATTCCTTGAGCTCTTCTTTCAGGTTTCTGCTTGTAGTCGCAAGAGACTTGGTAAAAGACTGCATTGAAATGTTCAATTGCAGAGTCCTGGTTAGAATTTGGAACTTGGTTTACAATTGAAACAATGTTAGAAGCAGTTGGTTCTTAGATTACTTAAAGGTTTTTGAAGACCTTAGCACTACATTGAGTTCTGAGTTCTAAGAACCATTGGCCATTTTGTGTGAAAGAAAGATGTAGAAGAGGAAAGAAATGGCTGCTTCTTTTCTAATATAATTTCATCAATTGTAGCCAAGATTTTAATTACCAGGTTAAATGTTTCTTGACACTATTCTACATCCCACTCTGTATCTCTCTTCTTCTCGTGCCTTTTCTTTCTGGCACCTTAAGCCTTTTTTCACTTCTGAATAAACACCCCTTCACTTTACATCACTCCAGGTTTTCTTTATTCTCTTTTTTCCTTCTATTAGAATTCTCATTGCCTCAGTTAACTTGTTATTATAGAGATGGTAAGTGAAGAGTGATCCAATAACATCAATTCACACTAGTATCTTTAACAACATTCCATATGTACCATGCATGGCTGTAAGCAGTTTTTATAAATTAAATCACTTAGCCCCACAGATGTCCTATGAGGTAAATCTCATGATTAACATTGTTTTACAGGTGAGCAAGTGAAGATAAAGTGATATAAAATTTCTTGTTTATGTCACATAGTTTGTAAGAGTAGACTAGAGATTGGAACCCAGGTTGTGTGACTCTAGAATCAATGTATTGTAACCATTGTTTATGCTGTATTAGGGTGAGTGGGGATAATTTCCTTGAAGAACTGTCATTTTACACATGTCCAGCAGTCTGGGGAGGATGTTTTGGGGCAAGTGGACCAATGGTGGGATAGGTCCAGCCTGGACCTAGACATTAGGGTCAAGTCCCTTTTGGTGTTTCTGTTTTGTACCCTCCACTTTCCACTCTGTACCTTCAATTTTGCCTTGAACATAAAACTCCTCTAAAAAAAACAAAGCTTTAAAAAAAACTGCCATGAAGTAAGTACCTCAAATCCAGGTTTTGAAATAAATGAGGTATGTAACAGTGTTGCCCAGAAACTGGATTCTTAGTGTGAAAAATGAAAGGCTTGCTAAATTCCAACATCATTGCAGTGCATAACCAGAATTCATTTTGTTGTGTGTCACTAATTAGGTTCAATACAAATATAAACCCATCAGTTATCTAAATGATTACTTTTATTTCCATGTGATCATAAAACAATGGCTTCACCAATTGTTTGACAGTAAGCAAGTAAACAAATAAACCTAAAAATTATGAGTCAGGATGAATACTGAAAGCTTGATGTGATTGAGAATAACAAATGGACTATGGTTGCTTAGATGGGGGTGGTGGTTGGGAGATTTTAGTTTGGAGAATGACATGTAAATTGCAATCCACCCTCAAGGAACACATAGCTGGGTGTGGAACAAAGACTGGGAATTAATGACATATGATTCAGTTTGATAAGAAGTACCACAAATCTATGAGCATGTTGATGAGAGAACAAAGAGGAGGGAACAATTATCTCTGCTCTGGAAAATCTGCACAGACCTCATAAATATTTGGGCTAGGACACAAAGTAAAGTAGGGGTTTGCTAGATGCAAATTATGTGTTCTCTATAATTTGCTAATGCCAGAGGGTTCATGGGCCAGATACAAAATATGTTTTTTAGTACATGCTGTGCTATGTCACCCCGACCATCAACACCACTCAAATGAGTCACTTTTTCAGAGATTCCTTCCATAAAGAGAGCCTGATTCAATAACTGGTCAATCTGGGGCAGTGGAGGTCCAAAACGGCCAGTTCCCTTGCTTCCGCCTGAAGGTATCTCTTAAGGGTGAAGGTCCATCCAGTTTCAGAGCTACCTGTAGAACCTATGATTAGCTAAGGCCTTGGCTGTGACTTCATGGCAATTTAGCTTCTAACTCTGTCCAATCCTGTGTCCTTTACTCCCCTGCAGGTGCCGATCTTCAATAAACTCCTGCAGGCAAATATCCAACACAGAGTTTGTTTCCAGGGAAACCGACTTACAACCAATCCTCAATAAATACTTACTGATTGGCTGCTTGACTGAAATTTATTTAGGACTAAAGAAAGCAGTGAAACATTTATTAATTATTATTACTGACAGATACAAATATTAACGGTAACGTTTCTGTGATTGAGATCCATATTGAGGTTCAGTAGCATTCGTTTGTAGTGTTGCACATTTTCTTGGTGTTTTAAGTAAAGTTAGGCTCCCCTATTACTTGTAATGTTGATGTTTAAGGATAAAGTAAATGACTCCCATCCTGTACAGCTCCTACCCAAATTCTTGAGGAGAGTTGCAGAAATGACACACTTTTCTCTGATGGATAGTTTGGTTTTATGCATTATGAATCATTTCCATGATGCTGCTGAGGTATAAATGGAATTTATACTAAAGAGATCATCATGGGCCTCAAGGTGAACTCCAAACTACCAAAATTCAAGGAGGAAGAATCAGGATGCAGGTACAGATAAAGGTTAGTCATTGGTTGCAATTCTTCTGAATCTGTATTTTTCTGGAGTTTTTTGTTGTTGTTATGGTTTTGGGCTGTCAAATATTTGAGTCTGTGATGGAGAAACTCCAGGTTTTACATTATTGATATCCCATTGTAACTTCTGATTTCAGAAGTTTTACACTGCCTGGAAATGTTGATGCTGATACTTTTATTTGCATAATTAGAGATGCCTCCCCAAAGCATTGTTATTTGACTTTCCTTTCCAGCTTTCTGGAGATTTTGAGAGAAGATGTCTAGCCTCCCCTAGGTGTGTCTGTCAAATCCTGTTGATTGTTATTCAGTGTAAGACGGAGATGACTGATAAAATAAATGAGGAGAATAAACAGCAGAATTAGTTCTTTTTTTTTTTTTTTTTTTTGTGGTACGCGGGCCTCTCACTGTTGTGGCCTCTCCTGTTGCGGAGCACAGGCTCCGGACGCGCAGACCCAGCAGCCATGGCTCACGGGCCTAGCTGCTCCGCGGCATGTGGGATCATCCCGGACCGGGGCACGAACCCGTGTCCCCTGCATCGGCAGGCGGACTCTCAACCACTGTGCCACCAGGGAAGCCCAGAATTAGTTTTTAATTTTCCTTTTCCCTTGATTGCTCACAGTGTGTGTTTGCAAAGGCATGAAATTATGGCGCCTCTTTTGTATGCGAAATGCCAAGAACTTGTTTAGTTTGCAGTGCTAAAAATGATGATTTTCAAGACCCATTTACCCAGTAAAGGTAAAATGAAAGAGAAATATTTTAAGGAGGAAAATGAAGACAAAATGTTTTCAGTTTTGCTTTTCTTAAACCTCTCTGCTGTACAGTTATCTTACATTTCTAATGAACAACTTATAATGATATGTGGGATATGAATTCTACACAACCACGGCTCTTTTCTTCTTCCTCCCCTTGTTTTCTTCCCCTCTTCCTTCTCTACTTCTCTCACTTTTCTTTCTTTTTCTTCAGTTTCTTTGCCTTCTCCTCCTCCTCCTCTTCCTCCTTTTTTGGTGATATTTTAGAACAACCAATTAGTCAGGGTTTATTATCTTAGTGATCAAAGGGATTGTGGACATGCATCTTGCAGAAAAGATACCATTCATTCCCCTTCCTTTTTCCTGGCCTATATTCAACTCAATTCATCACTAATATGTTAATGATGAGACTAGTCTGAGCTTTGCTAGAAATTTTTTCTGGGTTTTTAATTTGGTCTTTTCTTTCCATTGTACTAAGAATCTTGGTCAAGTCACTTAGCTACTAATTAATCACTTGACCATTGTTTATTTGGCACTATCCAGGTACCAGGCCTTTTTATACTTACTGAGAAAAAGATGGTGGATGAAATAGCATGGCAGTTCCTTCATGGAAACTGTAGCCTAGAAAGCATAGTGAATGAGGAGGTAGATTAGCTATGATGAGGCTGAAGGGGTAAGCAGGGGCCTGATTCTATGGTAGTTCAATGTATGTTCAGGAACTTTGTCTTTATTCTAACAGGGTTGTGAGATCTTGGAAAGATTTTAAACATAAGAACAACACGATCAGATTTATGTTTTAAGTAAATGTGGAGTCTGGGCTAGATAATGAACAATGAGGAGGTATATGACCTGTAAAGAGTTACAGTGAGAGAGGATGGCAGTGTAGACAGGAGTTGACAGAGGTAGTGGTGGTGTTATTGAAGATGGAGGAAAAATAAACAGATTTTAGAGATTTAAGATAATATCAATGAGACTTGTTGAAGGAGAAGGGGGATTAAAGAATAATTTATAGATTCCTGACTTGGGCATTGGGATGGATAGATGGTTCTGACATTTGCTGAGACAGAAAATAATGAGAATTGGTTTGAAGGGGAAGGTTAATTCAGTCCTCAGCATGTTGGGTTTCAGATGCCACTGAGGCATTCAAGTGGAGATGCCAAGGCAGTCAAGTTAGAATATAGATTTGGAACTCAAAAGAAAGATCTGAACTGGATATAAATTAGAAACTCCATGATATATGGATAGTAACTGATGCTTTGGGCATAGGTGAGACCATCTTGGGAAAACCCATTGTGTGGTATTCAGAAGGAAGGAAATGTAGGGAAAGAAGAATCTAGGGCCAAAGCCTGAAGGTTATGAACATTTCAGGTTTGTGTTTGTATGTGTGTGTGTCTGAGTCTCTCTCTGTGTGTGTGTATGTGTGTGTGTGTGTGTGTGTATGCACACACACACACACACACATATGAGAGAGAAGCAATAGTGTAATTTAAGAGATAAGGCTACCGACTAAAGTAAGGGAAGAACTGAGATATTCAGAGGTTTGAAGACAAATGAGGAAGTCTGAAATAGTTCTTGCAGAAAGTAGGTGAAGCATTACCTAGAGAAACACAGTAGAATTATTTAGGTGTTCAGAAGACCTACTGAGGTTATTATCATAAATTTAAAGCAGTTTCATTGTACCCTGTTAAGTAATTTTCTCAAAACAACTTTTGACCTTCTAGGTAAAGGAATGATAAAACAGGTATAAACAGGGATGGAATTTTCTTTAATTTTTTGTTTTTTTTCTTGGCTGCATTGGGTCTTCATTGCTGCGCAGGTTTCTCTAGTTGCGGCGAGTGGGGACTGCTCTTCGTTGCAGTGTGTGGGCTTCTCATTGCGGTGGTTTCTCTTGTTGAGGAGCACAGGCTCTAGTCATGCGGGCTTCAGTAGTTGCAGCATGCAGACTCAGTAGTTGTGGCACACGGGCCCTAGAGCGCACAGGCTTCAGTAGTTGTGGCACACATGCTCTAGAGCGCAGGCTCAGTAGTTGTGGTGCACGGGCTTAGTTGCTTCGTGGCATGTGGGATCTTCCCAGACCAGGGATCAAACCCGTGTCCCCTGCATTAGCAGGCAGATTCTTAACCACTGCACCACCAGGGAAGTCCCAGGATGGGATTTTCTACATGGGTTTTATTTAAAAAAATAGACGGGAAGGAAAGGTTAAGTTTGGCAAGAGAGTTTGAGGGTGAAGACCATGAATTCTAAACTTGGAATAAAAGGAGGCAGGAGAGATAAAATATGTAGGCAAATGTATAAATAAAAGGAAGTGCTGATGTAATGATCCACGTGACTTTAAACAAGCAAGACAAGGAGACCATGGCCAGAAAGAAGGAGGCTTGAATTAGTGGTTTGGGGACAGAGAAACTTGGATAATGGAAAGGAACAACTATGCCTGTATGAGTGGGAGGCTGAGGTGAGTGGAGGAGAAGGCTTTAGGGCATAAGGAGGTCAACAGACCGTGAGGTGTGTGTGGATATTACAGTCACCCAAGATAACTGGGGGAATTGGTTAGTACAGACACTAAGCCAGGAACTTTATGAATAAGGGGGAATGGCATGGACGTAATTCTTTTGCAATAATAATAATTCAATAATTATAAAGAAAAACAATAATATTAATAATTAAGATCTACTGATCACTTTTTCTCTGCCAGGAGTTAGTTGCTTTATATGCATTATCTCCATTAACATTTACAATAAAACTAAGGACATTATTATCCCAACTTTAGAGCTGAGGAAACTAAAATCATAAAGGATGTTAGATTAAAACAAAGGTCTATCTGACTAGGAACTCACAATCTTATCTATTATTTTATACTACCTATTCGATAAACTATAGCAAAGATTAATTGTGATATGTAAATGTGAAAAATGTATGTGATTGCTAAACTCTAGAGTGACTACTGATGTGAAAATGCAAGGCATTGTTAATATGATTACATTTTTGCTTTTCTAAGCTAATTTCTCCTCTCTTGCACGCTCAAGTAATTAAACCCATGCTTGGGTGGTAAAAATCATGGCTTATTAGTCTGCAGCCAGAACATGGGCTTTGGTCAAAACAAGTAGAATGCCTGGATTCATAAAGATAGTCAATGAGAGTGTCTATTGTGTTCATCCCAATGGTGTGCTCACAAACCTAATTCATATGCTGGCCCTTTTCCTGTGATGTCATAGAGCTGGTGATGATTACAGACCCTGCATTCCAGAGAACATTTCTTCTTCCTGATTAAACTAGCCTGAAAGGCATAGGTAGCCTCTATGAAAAACTGAAAAACCATAAAATGCACACTACGCCCAAAGGCTGTAGGCACAGATGTAATGCAGAGGTAGCAGATCAGGGTGGGAAGAAGTCCCAAAAGACTCTATGGATAAGATGAATCTTAAGCTGGACCTGGGAAGGTGAGAAAGATTTGATAAGTCCTGAGAAGCAAACAGGGTTTTTAAGGCCATCAGTGAAATGGTGTTGTGTTCTCTATCATGGAGTATCTTTAGTGTATGCTTACTCATTTATACCTGAAATGAGTACTGCAACAATTCTTACAGAATATTCTAGATGTTCGCTAAGCTCTAGTATAGATTTAATAAATGAAAGACTGCAATTATGTCTGATTATTAAACCTCAATAGACATCGTATCTACAGTGGTATCCTTAGTTTAAAATAGCATATGATAATGATATGTACAATTTTAAAAGTGGAGAATACACATGGATGAAGCCATAGGCAGGCATGGATGCCTATTCAGTCAACAGACATGGATTGAAGCAATAGGCAGTTTTTTGTCTAGAGACTCTGAAACTACTTGTTATAATTTTCCTTCAGACCATCATGTATGAGAGATGTGAGAGGGAACAGAAAAAGTTTTGAGAAACAGGGAAATGCGTTCTTACCCATGATTTGCCTATTTTTAGAAGAGCTTGAGCAAGTCCTATGACCTCTCTGGTCTCAGGTTCTTCATCAAGCAAATGAAAAATTAAATTAAATCTGGACGCACAATTGCATGGTTTTGATTCTGTGTGGAGCATCTCTGAGCCTCCTTTATATTGCCTCGCCTGGAGTGATGCTGGCAGGAAGCAACCCTTATAATTAGTTTCATATAATTTTCCTGAGCTTCTGGGATATTGCACAAGGCATTTCTGAGAGAAATACCTATATACATTCCCAACGAGTAATCACGCTTATTTAAGTCAACAACTTGACTACAGTGAATTTGCCACTTGATTGACTTTCTGTACAGAAAAGATATGTTCACTGTGACATTGTTTTGCTCTTTATTGAAATATCTCTTTCATGCAAATAAAGATATGTATTTGCTGTTTTATGGTGACAACTATGCAAGTATTTTCATTATGTAGTTTATTTTTAAGGGGATTACACTTTTTCAGGCAGTTTCTTCTCTTGGCAAATCATGAGTGGGCTCTCAGCTAAGGTTATTTAATTTTAGAATGTTGACAGAAAGCTGCATGGTACTCTTGCCTTCTCTGTCTCTCTGTCTCTGACTCTCTGTCTCTCTCTCTCTCACACACACACACTCACACACACTCCTACCCAAATGCAAAACAAAAACATGAAACCACTGAGGATGCAAGAGCTAATACGTGTGTGTACTTCAGCTTCACAAAGAATCTAAATTAAAATGAAATTTGCCAGGACCTTACTTCTGAACAATTTTAATGATGATGGACACATAAATGAATATGACATTTGAAAGATTCAACTCTAAACATTCAGAGGCTTCATTCTCTGAGCTATTATTTCACTGGGATATGAAGCATGAAACCTAAAAAAAAAAAAGTGTCTTTTCACCCTTGAAAGCAGGCACACAACTCCCATTAACTCCAGAAGGAGGAATTATACATGAGAATGAAGACAGACAATAGGCAAATAAGTATGCACGTTCAGTCACCAGATTAACCCAATAGCCTATGATAGATGTTTGGGAGCCTTAATAGTCTATGAGATCAATAATCCATTATAGCCCATACTAGTGACTAAATGACTTTGGGGATTGGTAATGGCATCTGAAATCTTTTATACGTTTAAACCATAGCTTGTAATAAATCCTAAATTCTGAGGTATCACCATCTGGT
This sequence comes from Pseudorca crassidens, assembly GCF_039906515.1. NCBI lineage: Eukaryota > Metazoa > Chordata > Mammalia > Artiodactyla > Delphinidae > Pseudorca > Pseudorca crassidens. Next base: position 68,592,580 of record NC_090304.1, on the reverse strand, counting down.
TGCAGTAAGGGTGTCTTAGATTCAGCACATTGAGGTAAATAATGGCAAATAATAGGCACTCAATACATATTTATTGAATGAAAGGATCAACAAAGAAAAAATATTATTTACTCCATACTCAGATCTCTTCTGATCCTCACCTCTTTCAGGGCTGGGCATATTCAGGTTCTGCCTAATACTTGGTTACTTCTTCTTCTCATCGCTGACCCAATCAATGCTGGTTATACCTACTTCTCTTCTCCTCTTACTTCAGTTATAGTGTTTCTTCTGCTAAATCACAGTAGACTTTATTTGTATTTGGACTTGCTAACCAATAGCTCTTTCTGAGGGGGAGAGGGTGTGAGGAGTTGGATCATCTTCCTTTATGGAAGCAGGACACTGATAACGGCTCTTAGCCTTTGGAATGATCATTTCTAAAGTAAGGGGCAGAGGAGAGAAAAGGCCAGTGTCCCCTGTGTTTTGCATGAAATCTGGCAAGTAGCAGATATTAAAATAAGGTTTGACAAATATATAAATGAAAAGAAACAGGAATTAGTTATCTATTTTACATACAGTAGTGTATATTTGTCAATCCCAGTCTCCCAATTTAGACTGGAATAATAAAGTAATATATTTCAAATATCTATATGTGGCACAACATTAAAAATTTCATTTATGTTTCTCACTAAGTTCTGTCAAGAATACTAAAACAGGATGTCTTATCTCCATCTTTAAAGATACTAAAACTTTGAAAGAAGTTAAAGAACTTTCTCTAGAACACCTGTCTCACATATCCCTGAACCAGAATTCTATTCCAGGTCAGTCTGACACAATTTTGGTTTTGCTGCTGTTATATTGTTCTGGGTTTTTTTTTCTCCCACTATTTTTATGTTCTGACCTTGGAACTGGGTTTGCACTGGCAGCAAGAGGCAGTATCTGAGCCTTAGTTCTACTTTCATAACATTTATGGTATCAGGCCCAAGCTATGCCAAGTCATAATGACAATGGCTAACGTGTTTAGAGATATCAAATCCATTAGCTTATATTTCTGTACTTTTAACACACACTATACCATTGGATCACTATAACAAGCCTGTGAGGTGTAATGCATGCATTTATTGTCATCATACTCTTCGCAGTTGAGAGGACAAAACAGATCCACAGCACTGACAAACCATAATCACCCAAAATCCATAATCTACATTAGGGTCTATTTTTGATGTTATGCATTCTATGGGTTTGGACAAATGTACAGTGGCATGTTTCCATGGTAAAAATATACAGAATATTTTCACTGCCCGAAAAATCCTCTGTCCTCTGCCTATTCATCCCTTGCTCCCCCAACCAATTCCTAAGAACCACTAATTTTTTTCTTCACATGGAAAGAGAAAATACTCTTCCCAGAAAAGTACTTCTGAAAAAAGGGAGATATGAGTTATGAGGTCAATGGCAGACCTTAATTTGTCTTTAAAAGAAAAGAGATGATTATTGTTTATATGCTACAGGAAAAGAATTTGAATATACAGAAGAAAATGGGTCAATTAGTAGAGAGAGAGTCCAGAAGAAGTGATAAGTTATAGAATTCATATCAGGAGGTTAAATTGCCCTTCACCAGGTGTTTACTAAGAAAAAAGAATTTCTATGCTTGTCATTTTCCAGACTTCCTTTCTCTCTCTCTCTCTCTCTCTTTCTTTCTCTGTCTCTCTGTCTCTCTGTCTCTCTCTCTCTCTCTCACACACACACACACACACACACATACACACACACTTGGACCTTCTATCTGCTTAAAGCATGACATTGTGTTTCCACATTGCCACATTTGCTAATAACATCAGAAGGATTATTGACCTTTTGTATCTCACTCTTCACAGGACAATGAAACAGAATTAAACTTGTTAAAAAACACAGCTTCCAGTTTGTACTCCATTTGATTCCTGTGGTTTGCAGGAAGTGATATGTAATCCAGAGAGTCTCATTAAAGCCGCTTGACAGATAGATATCTTTTATCTATCTATCTATATCTAGAGATAGATATATTTTTTCCTTTGCACAGCAAAGGAAACCATGACCACAATGAAAAGTCAACCTACTAAGTGGGAGAAAATATTTGCAAATCATATATCTGATAAGAGGATAATATCTGAAATATATAAAGAACTCATACAACTCAATAGAACAAACAAACAATCCAATTTGAAAATAGGTAGAAGATCTAAATAGACATATTTCCAAAGAAGACATACAGATGAACAACAGGTACATGAAAAATTATCAGCATCATTAATTATCAGGGAAATACAAATCAAAACCACAATGAGATATCACATCATACCTATTAGAATGGCCGTTATCTAAAAGACAAGAAATAATGAGTGTTGGCAAGGATGTGGAGGAAAGGGAAACTTCATATACTGTTGGTGGGAATTTAAATTGGTGCAACCAATATGAAAAGCAGTATGAAGTTTTCTCAAAAAATTAAAAATAGAACTACCATATATTCCAACTATTCCGTTTTTGGATATTTATCTAAAGAAAAAGAAACACTAATTTAAAAATATATTCCCATCCTCATTGTTACAACATTGTTTACAATAGCCAAGATATGGAAACAACCTAATGGTGTATAAATGGATGAATGGATAAAGAAATAGTGGTATATATACAAGCGAATATTATTCAGCCATAAAAAAGAATGAAATCTTGCCATCTGCAATAACGTGGATGGACTTTGAAGGCATTATGTTAAGTGAAATAAGGCAAAAAAAATACTGTATGATCTCTCTTTTATGTAGAATCTAAACTAAACAAAACAAAACAAAAACCAAACTCACAGGTATAAAAAACAGATTGGTAGTTGCCAGAGGTAGGTGGTGAGGGGGGAGATAAGGATAAATTTTTAAATTTTACATAAATTGAATAAAATTTTTAAAAGATTTATTAAAAATGCAAAATAGTACAGCCACTTTGGAAAACTGGCTGAGAAATGAAAGATTTACCTACCACATGATTCAGCAATCTCACTCCTAATAATTTATTCAAGAGCAATGACAACATATGTCCACACAAAGACCTGTACATGAATGTGCATAACAACTTTATGGTAGTAAAAATGGAAAGCAGTCCAAATGTCCACCAATATGTAAATGTCCAAACAAATTGTATAATTTCAATACTACTCCACAATAAAAACAAAGTAACTACTGATATATATCAGAAATCATTATGATAAGTGAAAGAAGCTAAACACGAAACGCTACATACTGTGTGGTTTCTTTTATATGACATTCTACAGAAAAGAAAAACTATAGAGGTGAAATGTAGATCAATGATTGCCTGGGGTTGGGCTTGGGAATAGGAGTTGACTATAAAGAGGATGTGTGTGGGAATCTGCGGGATAATGGAGCTGTTCTATATGGAACTGTGGTAATGGTACACAGCTCATTGCGTTGGTTAAGCCTATAGAACTATGTGTCACATTGAGTGAAGTTTACTGTATGAAAATTTTAAACTATTTACCAGATTGTGGAGAGGAACTTAAAATGAAATGCAGACTATGACAAAAGATTCTAACTCTGTTACAAGTGACTAACATAACCAACTGAAGAAAGTCAGAAACAAAGGAGCCAACCTAAACAACTTTGGAAACAGTGCTTTGACTGGAAACTGAAGGTTAAAGACAAAAAAAAAAACACTGTCCACAAATGCTGTACTCTAGTTAGTAAATTCATTTCTCAGAGGCGTATGCATTAGCAACTCTGAAATTATATGTATACTAGGGTTGAACAGAAAAGTAAATATACTATAGATAATAAGAGGTATCTTTCTTAACTGTCTGAGAAATAAATTACAAATCATGATAGAGTTGAAGGTGAGAATGAACCTTGTGGTGTGCTGGGTTGGAGTTATCAGTAAAGTACATGGGTATTTTTAAAAATATGTATAAGATAGAGTCATAAATGAATATAGATATGTATACATGTATGCATGAGTTATTATCCATACACATAGTTCCTAGCTCTGTCCACTGAGAGAACCTAGAAGCAGTCATTCCCCCGTAGAAATGAGCACTTCCAATACTCAGAATTTGGTTTTTAAATACAATTCTCCATTATAAGAAATCAGGGCTCCTTGGAGAATTGATTGATTCCCTGGAAGAAGCAGAATGGAACCTCTTAAACAACTCTGGGCTAGGTAGCCCCCATCAGCCAAGGGCAATCCCGAGATGGGTGCAGTTGTGAAAAACAACAGTAACAACAACAAACCACCACCAGTCTGTTCTCTGTATCTATGATCTTTTTATTGTCTCCATAGTTTTGCCTTTTCATTAATGTCATACGGTTGGAATCATACAGTATGTAGTCATTTCAGATGGGGTTCTTTCACTTAATAATAGGCATTTAAAAAAATAATAGGCATTTAAAAAAATAATAGGCATTTAAAGTGCTTTCATGTCTTTCGTAGCTTGATAGCTCACTTTTTTTAGTGCTTAATAATATTCCTTTTTCTGGATGCACTACAATTTTTCATACATTCACCTACTGAAGAGCATCTTTGTTGCTTCCAGGTTTTGGCAATGATGAATAAAGCTGCTATAAACATCCATGTGCAGGTTTTCATGCAGACATATATTTTTAACTCCCTTGGGTAAATACCAAGGGGCCTGATTGCTGTATCATATAGCAAACATATGTTTAGTTTTGCAAGAAACAGCCAAACTGTGTTCCAAAGTGACTACACCATTTTGCATTCGTACCAACAATGTATGAGAGTTCCCGTTGCTCTACATCCTTGCTAGCATTTGATGTTGTCAGTGTTCTAGATTTTGGCCAGCCTAATAAGTGTGTGGTGGTCAGGAGAGTTTATTTTCTTATCTGAAGCAAAATAGATAATAAGTGGTCTTCTAACATTAGTTCTTGTATTCATTTTATTAAACCAGACCCTCCCCCAGGGAGGTCATGGTCACTGGCAGCACTGTATCTCTTGATACCCACACTTACCACTTATTTGCACACTCCCTTTTCTTCCTTCTATAATCCAGGTTTGAAATAATTTCTTATTATCGCATTTCTGGGGAAAGAACGTAAATTAAGTAGTCAGAAGACTTTAAATAAGTCTCCAGGTCATACAAATAATAACCTGTTTGATTCATTTAAAGAAATGTAACCTTTCTAAGCCTTGGTTTTTCCATTCATTAAATTAAAATACAGTATTTGTTCCACCCAACAGGGATGAAGCAAAGATAAAATGAGGTAAAACATGCAAATATGCCTTCAGTTACTGGAATCACCATGTCAATGTATGATATTGTCATTATTTACAAAAAGCAAGAAGAAAGAACAATGAAATGTTATTTTAGGGGGGTACCCGGTATCAGCTCTTTGTTACAATTTAGATCACCATGTCAATGTATGATATTGTCATTATTTACAAAAAGCAAGAAGAAAGAACAATGAAATGTTATTTTAGGGGGGTACCCGGTATCAGCTCTTTGTTACAATTTAGATTTCCTGTTCTTCCAGGTAAAGTCAGGTTGTCTCAGACCCAAGCTTCTGATGATTCCCAATGTCCAAGGTTTTTAAGTGCAGGGAACGTGTCTGGACCATGCTTGTGTCCTGCACTGTGTCTTGTGTATAGAGGGGACTAAAGAAGAGTGTGTGGAATGGAAGGAATTTGATTCCCTGGGGGCTAGTTCTGTTTCTGCTAAGATAAAACAAATGTTTCTCAACCAGATTCTAATCCAGGTAATGGGTGATGTAATAAAAAATGGGAAAAGGGTCGGGGGGAACTCTATGGAATAGAAATGGAGAAAAAAATACAAAAGGAAATACTTTTGCCCTCTATGTTAACATTTCCATATTCAATATGATTCACTTGTAAAGGAATTATGACCCTAGTGCATATTATTTTCCTACAAAGGGGACTCAAATCTCAAAACCATCCTTTTGATCTTAGTTTACACACTGTTTGTCACAGTGATAGGATATGATCACATGAAACAATGAAAAATAAAAGCATGATAAATAAAAATTATTGCTTATTATTAATTACTGATAAATACTGTATGAGCTCTTATACACGTGCACACATGTATGTATACATATGCACAATTTCTAAGGTAGCTATCATAGTTACACTGGTAGATATTGTAGTTACCCTAATCACACAGATAGGAAAACAGGGTAAAAAAGGTTGATTTAGCCACAGTCACATAACTAGCACATAGAAGATCTGAGATTTAAATCCAGATCTGCCTTAGAACAAATATCCAAGTTCTGCCATGGTGAATAAGTCTCGAATTTTGTATTTCTGATGAAAACAACAATGACAGTACATGGTCTGAGCCATCAGTGAATGCTTTCAACTTAAGTGTGTCCCTAAAGGAACAATATATTTTGAATAGGCTGGTAAGAACATTTATATGTGAGGAAAGATCATAAGAACATCTTATTAAAAGAGAGAAAATTACGAGATTGTATAAACATTTTAGGTAATTTTTTGGATTTAAATTGTATCATTTGAGTTAATGGCTTTCTTTCTTATTTAATATGTGTCTATCCAATTACCACAATCAAGTATCACCATGTACCAGCCGGACAGACTCCTAGGTGCTAGAAATACAGCAGTGAATAAAACATAAAAGTCACTCCCCTAAATACCAGAAAGAGGCCCCACCTTGGAGATGCAGATGTATTGGAAGTGATCAGCTGACCTGGGGAGACAGGTAGGAAACAACATCTGCTTCCCTGACTCTTTACTCCTAAGAAACAGCCTTAGGACCCTTGGTTGGGGTGGGGGAGGGGGGAAATTTAGAATGACACATCCTTTCATCCCCAAAGCCATTGGTGGAGGGACAGAAGCAAAACACACATGCTTCTGGGGAGGGATAGAAAACCCTCCATATTTTATTCACTATGATATAGCATTCCAAATAAAGTTGATATAAGAGATGTAAAAAGGTATTGGATTCATGCCTACAGGATTCACAGGACTTATATGTACCCTCTTAACCCACAGCAACTTCTGAAGACACAGTTACAGCTCAGGTGGTGTGACAACACCTTGCAGAACTGTAGTGTTATCTAATATGCTGTTTATATTCAGTGACTTATGTATGAAACCATTTCTTCCACTGCCAGAATATGAGGAAATGGGAAACAAGAGGTAGAAATGAGAGTGACTCCTCTTTCCTAATTGATCTAATTGCAGCAGTTTTATTTCTGTCTTCATGGGATTTAAAGTTGCATTAGGAGAAGCCATTATTTCCTGGAGAAATTATAGGCAGACCTGTGAGCAGCTGCATAAGTTTTTCAGCAGCTTGTTTGCTAAGATCCTGTGTATCGCTGGTGTTGCACACCACTGGGACCCTTGCTGGCTGCTTCCTGGAGACTCTTGATGTTTGCAAAACCTTGCGGGGAAATTTTTGAGAATTGCCCACTTCGTTGTTGCAAGCATCAAGGATCTTTGGTAGCTACTCTTCTGGCCTTTGTTCTCAACCCTTCCAATGGATGAATAAGCCTCTAATTCTGTATTAAACCCCTTCTACTTGGAATACTTAGACTGGCTTCTGTTTTTCTCTCTGAATTCTACTTGATATAGGATCTTTATGATTTGGATGTGTTCCCAATGAGTGAAAACAAATAGTCAACATGGGTAGAGGTTAGGAGATTGGGGTGAAATGGTACATGTAATGAATTGGGAAAAAGCAAATATGTGTAGGTAGTCATGAGAAGCCCAGTGGAAGGACACCTTAATGAAACCTTTATATTGTGGATATGATAATATCTTTACTTATATGAAAGCTAATAACCATTTCTGCCTGGAGAGAGCTCTGAAGCTTATGACACACTTTCACACACACTAACCCTCTTGGATTTTGGGAGAGGTCTCATAGTGGAGAGGTGAAATGTGTACCCTCTGTCTCACTTGAGTCTACCCAATAACCTTGTCTCAACACCATAGCAACCCTGGGAGTGGCAGGACAGGCACTATTATTTGCCCTTTATAAGTGATGAAACTGAGACTTTGAATTATTAAGTTCATTTCATTCACTTATTCATTGAACAAACGCACATAGTTCATTTACTGTGTGTCAGGCATTGTGTTAGGTACCAGGGATAAAGGAAAAAACAAGACAACCATCTCCTGGCCCTCATGCTCCTTTAGAGAGAAACACTGACATTAAATAAATGATTTTTAGTGCAATAAATGCTTTTACAAAAGGGAAAGCAGAGGGTGCTATGGAGACCTCAATTTTAGTGATACTCAGGGAAGGCCTCCCTGGGAAGCTAATACCAAAATTGTTACTGAGACCCAAAGAATGACTAAGCAGTGGTGCCTGGCTCAAACTCACACAGGCAGGAAATGAAAAAGCCTGGAATGCAATTCGGGTCCCCTGACTTCTACTCCAATATTTCTCTTCATGACACAATGTTGGGTTTGACTACTTTCCTAACTTGGAGGAGGGAAGCAGTGCAGTATTTGTATCAATCTGTAAATAAATAACTTATCTAATCCTCTATGATTAGGTCAGTTTGGCTGTTGCTTCCTTATAAAGAGTATACATCTCAACAGAATATTTAAAATCTATGTGGCAGGGCCTAGGCAGTCCTAATACTTCATAAACACTCGTTTCTTTTCTAGGGTATATAAAAGGCCACAGAACTATTAGATTGAATTGTATGGAATTGCCAATATTTAATTTTGACTTTAAAAATGACAGTTTCATATGGCTCTTACCTAGTACTGAACTATCAAACCGAGTGCAGGGTTGGAGTGTTCTAGGTAATTCTTTCAAGTCCTTTGTCAAACACAAGATATACATCAATAAAATATAATTGCTGTAGATAAAAACAGTGTAAGGCCCAGATAACCATGAAGTCTGGGAGAACTCACAACAGTTCAAAAGCTACCATTATATTTATGGAGAGAAAGCACTTTTAAAAATTTGTCTAATTACAAATTGATTTTACTGGGTCAATAATTTGAGAACTGAAGAACTGCAGGATATAGCTGACCTTCTGGTTGAATCAATAACAAATTGACTTAAAAGCAATCTAAATTATAGTGAAGATCATGATGACACTTAGAAGTATACTTTTTAAATGTAAATTGCTTGAAAATTTTGAAATGAACCGTTGTCCCTTAATGGTTGGACAAAGTCTGAAACAAGTAAATATTTTCATTCCTAGCATTTGGTGCTAAGGTATATTTATAAGCGAATAAGTAATTTTAAGATTTTCATTGAGAAACTTCTATTTAGAAAATTTTATGTAATTATTTTATAAACACTATGGTTGCTTGTGAAGTGGAGAAACTTACTTTTACATGTTGCTGATAAAACTTGAAATTGTTAATGACTTTGAGGAGGAGAATTTGTTAATGTATACCAAAAACCAGTGAATATTTTCTTCACATGTTTTCAACAGGGTTGATATCACCTCCAAATGGGAGAGAAATTGGTTGGAGAAGGAGGGAGGAATCTTTTAATATATAAAGTATACTGATACCCAAATTTCCAAATATAGAGGTTGATTAAATAAATTCTGGTGTATTCCTAAAATGGAAAGATGTGCACTCACTGCAAATGTAGAAGAAATTTGTTTGGTATGGAATATGTTCATATTTTGCTAATTGGAAAAATTTGCATACTGTTATCACTTTGTCAAAATATATGTTAGCATTTATACATAGAACAAAATTGACTGAAAGAATTCATACCAAAATACTTTAGAGTGGTTATCAATGAATGGGAAATTACAAATATTTTTTTTCTTTTTTCTCAACTGTGTTTTATTTCCTTTTAATTAAATATTTATTTCTATCAATTCAATACCTGTGCATAACTGGCAATTTCAAATAGTAATATATGAACTAAAAATTTAAAAAAAGATTTGCTTTCCCCACCCCCTTATTCAATTTCCCTGAGACAACTTTCAATTATTATATTTTTCTTCATAGTTACCTCCATGTAACCTATCTAATTTACTATATCTTATACCTTGACTTTATTTTTTTCTGATTCTAGGTGTATTCTATTGACTCCTTATAATATATTTGGATTTATCTTTCTTGTCTTTCACTCAACAATCAGAAATACTTCACCTTCCATCAATTATATCAACATATTTATATCATAAAATTTGAATCCTCAGTATTCTGTGTTTATTATAGTTAAAATATTTATTGTTAAACTGCATAATTTACTATGATTATTCTCTCTTTCTTATTCATATATTTTTCTTGGAGCTACTTGTCTTGTTTGTTTGTTTTATTAACTTTTCATGAGCCTAGTCTTTGAAGTTCTCTGACAGAAATATAAAACTTCTCTCTGTATGATCAGATGTAATAACATATCAGTTTTATTTTTTTCTTGCAGACATCACTTCTGGAGTCTGCCATTTTCCTGTATTAATTGTTATTCATTGGTTGGGAATTATTCATGTCTGTTGTCTTGGAACTTCTCATTCTTGCTATCTTGGAAATTCTCTTTATTTTCTTCTACTTTAAGTAGTTATTTTTCCCTCTTTCCTCCTTAGTTTTCTGTTTGTGTTAGTGAAGTACAACCTTTAGTGGTTTTATGTCAAAGGACACACAGGAGATGAAAACACTTAAATCTGATAATGCTGTAATTCTGCGCATATACTTGATTAATCATTTGGCTGGGTATAGAATTTCAGAGTTTTGAAATAAATTTTCCTCAGAAGTTTGAAGACAATACTTAAGTGTCTTTCAGCTTCCAATGTTGTTGGGGTTGAAAAATCCAATGGCATCATAATTTCTGATATGTTCCTGATAATATATATATGTGTGTGTGTGTGTGTGTATATATATTTATATCTATATCTATATCTATATATATGTCTCAGGAATCTTTAGAATCTTCTCTTTGGCAGTTGTATTCTGAAATTTCACAATGGTGTACCCGGTTGAGAATCTTTGTGTGTTGTTTTCACTTATTATGTTGGGTATTTTGTGCTCCTTTCATTCTGAAAAACATGTCCCAGTTACAGGTAATTTTCTTATATCTACCTCTCTCTTTCTGGAATTCTTATGTAACTTAGATGGCCGAGTTGAATCGTTAATTTTCTCATCTGGCTTCCATCTTTTTTTATTATCTTCTGATTTTCAGGAGTTTTCTTCAAGTTTATCTTCCAGTCCTCTACTGACCATTTTAGATTACACTCATAATTCTTAATTCAAGAGCTCCCTTTTTATGCTGTGTTCCTCTTTAAAAAATAGTATATTCTTTTTACTTTATATATATCTTTCTGAAAATATATAGAATAATTTTTAAAGTTATCTCCTACTGTGTATATTTTCTGTTCCTTACTTATTTTCCTTTTGGCTTCAGTCTGTCTTTTATGTTAGATACTTTCCTGAGCTATTTAGGCAACATACCTATTTTAAATTAAAAATGAATTGCTTTAAAATAAGTTTATTGTAATATCTCTATGCTTTGAAAGATCTTCTTGATTCATAGACCTCCCAGTGAATACATGGGTGGAGAACTGGATCTTTGTTGAATCACTTCTAAATGTAAGAGTGAGTAATTTTTCTTGATAGGAACCCTCCAGTTTCTTTCATAGGAGTCAGGAGTAGCCAGAGATCTTGGAGGAAATAAACTCTATTCTTTACTCGGGTGGGAGAGGGGATCTGGTTTCTAACAACTCTTTATGCAAATTTTCAATCTATTCTCCTATTTATGATCTCGTTATATTCCATCACACTGAGAAATAAGTGGGCTCTCCAGTTCCTGAGTTTTTTTTAGTATTTGGGAGAAACAATTAACTTGTTTCTTGCTGGCTTCCCCACTGCTTACATACAGCAAATACAAGAAAGTTAACAGCTAACTGTGCAATGGTTCTAGTTTTTTTCTTTCAAAATTTGACCCATAAATGGAATATAAATCAAAGAAACACTAAGTGAGCAAACCAAACAAAACAAAAATGAACAAATAGGTACAGAGTAGTGGTTACCAGAGGGGAAGGGGATGCGGAAAGGGTAAAGGGGGTTGGTCCACTCTTAGTGATGGATGGAAACTAAACGTTTGGTATGAGAATACTGTAGTGTATAGAGAAGTTGAAATATAATGTATACCTGGAACTTATATAATGTTATAAATCAATGTTATTTCAATTAAAAAAAGAAGAGAATTCACAAGGCATTTCAAGTAAAAATTAGCTAATGAAAGTTGTTGGAAGGTCTAGTAAGGTAAAGGAAAGTCACTAGTAGATTTTAAGAAATCAGGAAATTTCAGGAATAAAAAAAGTTCCAGTAATTATTTACATTGCCCACAGTATTGAAGAGGATGATACACAGAAGAGTGCCCAGGAGACATTGATAAGACTCCATTATCTACATTTTGGTAAGCCTACAAACCTGCTTCTGTTGTCAGATGAGCAAGAGCTTTTGTTTCCAAGTCTCTCTCAGGTAACTCTCAGTGGTGGAACCCTTAACTCCACAGTGCTCCTTGTACTTCTTCAAGGAACTCCCTACTGTACAAGATTTGGAACTTAGGTTTTCATATTCAAAAGCTGTTCCTGTCACAGTGTTCCAGAGGTGGTCTCCCTGTGGGACAGCAGCTTTTGATAATAAAGCTCTCAGAAGACTGATGCATCAATCAGAATACCAGACTCTTAAATTACAGTGAAAGCTATAACTGCTCAAGAGAATAGATAATAGCACCAGACTGAGCTTTACCTTCAATCACCATAAGCAAGCTACTCAGAAAGCCAAATTATCGGAAGGTTATTGGTTAAGCATGAAATCAACAAGGGGAGTTAATTGCAGGATTTGGATGTTTAATGGCAGGAGGCTTAGATAGTCTGATGTAACTATTGTAACAGTAAAGATAGAGATATATGCTTTCCAGAAAAATCCAGTAATCAAATCGGATCCCTTGAATGGTGCCTGTAAGAGGCCCTGCCAACATTTGGTCTCGGAAGCAGCTTAAAAGTCTCATCAAGCCTCCATCTGATTGACACATTGTTTTAATGTTAATCCATTGAGTAGGGTTGATGTCAAGTAAGGTTGATGAGAAACTATTTGGCACGATTATTTTATTTCATTCTTATTTCCTCCTTTCTTTAATTAAATGGGAGAATTCTTGCTAGCATCTGCATCTACAAGAGATACCAAAATGAAGTTTTGTATCTAGTATCCCACATAATCTTTTATAGTGGCTTTTATGACAAAATTTAACTTTTAATTACTTATAGGCCTCCCTTAGTTTAAGTGAATATTTGGTAAGGGAAATGTCTTATTCATTTTCATTTAACACATATAAATGTAAAAAAAAGTTGATTAAATGAATGAATGAGTGGCTGAGTAATATCCAACATAAGTAGTTCCTGCCTGCTAATATGTCCACATCTTTGCCTTGGAAGTTTTTCTAAATAGAAGTTGGAAGAACACTTGTTAAAGATGCTGTAGGGACAATACCATTGCCCATATTCATGGTTAAACTTTGTAAATATTCTCAAAATGTTCAGTAATCTTAGAAACTTCAATAAGATCTAATAGTCTGTTTAGGTGGGGACAGTGGTTGACAAGGGATGGTGACATAGCGAATAGCTAGTAGGAGAGAAGACGGTGTCTAATACTCCCAAACGATAAGTAATTGCTTCTTGTATTGAATTTATTTTAAACTTTTCCCAGTTTTATTGATATATAGTTGACATACAACATTTTGTAAATTTAAGGTGTACAATGTGATAATTTGATACAAGTATATATTGTGGTGAAATGATTACCACAGTAAGGTTAGTTAATATATCCATCCTCTCATACCATCAAAAAAACTATCATTCGTTTGTCTATGTGGTAAGAACATTTAAGATCTACTCTCTTAACAACCTCCATGTATACATTAGAGTATAGTTAACTATAGTCACATGCCATACAATAGATCCCCAGAACTTATTCATCTTATAACTGAAAGTTTGTACTCTTTTATTTTTTTAATTGAGGTGTGGTTGTTTTACAATGTTGTGTTAGTTTCTACTGTAGAGCAAAGTGAAGTAGAATTCTATGCACTATAAAACAGGTTCTCATTAGTTATCTATTTTATACATATTAGTGTATATATGTCAATTCCATTCCAATCTCTCAATTCATCCCATCCCCGCTTTCCCACCAGGGAATCCATACGCTTGTTCTCTACATCTGTGTCTCTATTTCTGCCTTGCAAACTGGTTCATCTGTACCATTTTTCTAGATTCCACATATATGTGTTAATATACAATATTTGTTTTTCTCTTTCTGACTTACTTCACTCTGTATGACAGTCTCTATGTCCATCCACATCTCTACAAATGACCCAATTCCATTCCTTTTTATGGCTGAGTAATATTCCATTATATATATGTACCACATCTTCTTTATCCATTTGTCTGTCGATGAGTATTTAGGTCGTTCCCATGACGTGGTTATTGTAAATAGTTCTGCAATGAATATTGGGGTGCATGTGTCTTTTTGAATTATGGTTTTCTCTGGGTATATGGCCAGTAGTGGGACTGCTGGGTCATATGGTAATTCTATTTTTAATTTATTAAGGAACATCGATACTTTTCTCCATAGTGGCTGTATCAATTTAAATTCCCACCAACAATGTATGAGGGTTCCCTTTCTCCACACCCTCTCCAGCATTTACTGTTTGTAGATCTTTTGATGTTGGCCATTCTGACTGATGTGGGGTGATACCTCATTGTAGTTTTGATTTGCATTTCTCTAATAATTAGTGATGCTGAGCATCTTTTTATTTGTTTGTTGGCCATCTGTATATCTTCTTTGGAGAAATATCTATTTGGGTCTTCTGCCCATTTTTTGATTGGGTTGTTTGTTTTTTTAATATTGAGCTGCATGTGCTCTTCATACATTTTGGAGATTAATCCTTTGTCCATTGATTTGTTTCCAAATATTATTTCTTCCATTCTGAGGGTTGTCTTTTCACCTTGTCTATGGTTTTCTTTGCTGTGCAAAAGATTTTTTTTTTTTTTGAGGTACGCGGGCCTCTCACTGTTGTGGCCTCTCCTGTTGCAGAGCACAGGCTCTGGACATGCAGGCTGAGCAGCCATGGCTCATGCGCCCAGCCACTCTGCGGCATGTGGGATCTTCCCAGACTGGGACACGAACCTGTGTCCCCTGCATCGGCAGGCAGACTCTCAACCACTGCCCCACCAGAGAAGCCCTGTGCAAAAGATTTTAAGTTTCATTAGGTCCCCTTTGTTTATTTGTGTTTTTATTTCCTTTACTCTAGGAGGTGGGTCAAAAAAGATCTTGCAGTGGCTTATGTCAAAGAATGATCTTCCTATGTTTTCCTCTAAGAGTTTTATAGTGTCTGGTCTTACATTTAGGTCTTTAATCCATTTTGAGTTTATTTTTGTGTATGGTGTTACGGAGTATTCTACTTTCACTCTTTTACATGCAGCTGTCCAGTTTCCCCAGCACCACTTATTGAAGAGACTGTTTTTGCTCCGTTGTATGCCTTTGCCTCCTTTGTCATAGATTGGGTGACAATAGGTGCATGGGTTTATCTGTGGGCTTTCTATCCTGTTCCATTGATCTATATATCTGTTTTTGTGCCAGTACCATATTGTCTTGATTATTGTAGCTTTGTTGTATAGCCTGAAGTCAGGGAGTCTGATTCCTCCAGCTCCAAATTTTTCCCTCAAGATTACTTTGGCTATTGGGGATCTTTTGTGTCTCCATGCAAATTTTAAGATATTTTGTTCTAGTTCTATGAAAAATGCCATTGATAATTTGATTGGCATTACATTGAATCTGTAGAATGCTTTGGGTAATACAGTCATTTTTCACAATATTGATTCTTCCAATCCAAGAACATGGTATATTGCTCCATCTGTTTGTGTCATCTTTGATTTCTTTTATCAGTGTCTCATAGTTTTCTGAGCACAGTTCTTTTATTTCCTTAGGAAAGTTTATTCCTAGGTATTTTATTCTGTTCCTTGCAATTGTTTCCTTAATTTCTCTTTCTTATCTTTCATTGTTAGTGTACAGGAATGCAAGAAATTTCTGTGCATTAATTTTGTATCCTGCAACTTTACAGAATTCATTGATTAGCTCTAGTAGTTTTCCAGTGGCATCTTTAAGATTTTCTATGTATAGTATCATATCATCCGCAAACAGTGACAGTTTTACTTCTTCTGTTCCAAATTGTATTCCTTTTATTTCTTCTTCTTCTCTGATTGCCATGGCTAAGACTTAAATAACTATGTTGAATAATAGTGGCAAGAATGGATGCCCTTGTCTTGTCCTGATTTTAGAGGAAATGGTTTCAGTTTTTCACCATTGAGAATGATGTTTCCTGTGTGTTTTTCATATATGGGATTTATTATGTTGAGGTAGGTTCTCTCTAGTCCCACTTTCTGGAGAGCTTTTATCATAAATTGTTGAATTTTGTCAAAAGATTTTTCTGCATCTATTGACATATGGATTTTATTCTTCAATTTGTTAATATGGTGTATCACATTTTTTGATTTGTGTGTATTGAAGAATCCTTGCATCCCTGGGATAAATCCCACTTGATCGTGGTGTATGATCCTCTTAAAATGTTGTTGGATTTCGTTTGTCAGTATTGTGTTGAGAATTTTTGCATCTATATTCATCAGGGATATAGGTCTGTAATTTTCTTTTTTTAGTAATATCTTTGTATGGTTTTGGTATCAGGGTGATGATGAACTGGCAGAATGAGTTTGGGAGTGTGCCTTCCTCTTATTGAAGGCTTCCTCTTATTGAAGGCTTGAGTAGGATGGGTGTTAGCTCTTCTCTAAATATTTGATTGAATTCATCTGTGAAGCCCTGGGGTACTGTTCTTTTGTTTGTTCGAGATTTTCAATCACAGTTTTAGTTTCAGTGCTTGTGGTTGGTCTGTTTATATTTTCTATTTCTTCCTGGTTCAGACTTGGAAAACTGTGCTTTTCTAAGAACTTGTCCATTTCTTCCAGGCTGTCCATTTTATTGGCATATAGTTGCTTGTAGTAATCTCTCATGATCCTTTGTATTTCTGCAGTGTCAGTTGTTACTTCTCTTTTTTCATTTCTAATTCTATTGATTTGAGTGTTCTCCCTTTTTTCCTTGATGAGTCTGGCTAATGGTTTATCAATTTTGTTTATCTTCTCAAAGAACCAGCTTTCATTTTTATTGCTCTTTACTATCTTTTCCTTCATTTCTTTTTCCTTTATTTCTGATCTGATTTTTATGATTTCTTTCCTTCTGCTAACTTTGGGGTTTTTTTTGTTCTTTCTCTAGTTGCTTTAGGTGTAAGGTTAGGTTGTTTATTTGTGATGATTCTTGTTTCTTGAGGTAGGATTGCATTGCTATAAACTTCCCTCGTAGAACTGCTTCTGCTGCATCCTATAGGTTTTGGTTCCATGTGTTTTCATTGTCATTTTTCTAGGTATTTTTTGATTTCCTGTTTGATTCTTCAGTGATCTCTTGGTTATTTAGTAGCATATTGTTTAGCCTTCATGTGTTTGTATTGTTTCTAGTTTTTTTCCCTGTAATTGAAATCTAGTTTCATAGCATTGTGGTTGGAAAAGATACTTGATATGATTTCAATTTTCTTAAATTTACCAAGGCTTGACTTGTGACCCAAGGTATGATCTATCCTGTAGAGTGTTCCATGAGCACTTGAGAAGAAAGTGTATTCTGTTATTTTTGGATGGAGTGTCCTATAAATATCAATTAACTCCAGTTTTTTAAATGTATCATTTAAGATTGTGTTTCCTTGTTTATTTTGATTTTGGATGATCTGTCCATTGGTGAAACTGGGGTGTTAAAGTCCTGTACTATTTTTGTGTTACTGTCAATTTACCCTTTTATAGCTGTTAGCATTTGCCTTATGCATTGAGGTGCTCCTATGTTGGCTGCATAAATATTTACAATTGTTATATCTTCCTCATGGATTGATCACTTGGTCATTATGTAGTCTCCTTCTTTGTCTCTTGTAATAGTCTTTACTTTAAAGTCTATTTTGTCTGATATGAAAATTGCTACTCCAGTTTTCTTTTGATTTCCATTTGCATGGAATATATTTTTCCATCCCTTCATTTAAAGTCTGTATGAGTCCATAGGTCTGAAGTGGGTCTCTTGTAGACAGCATATATATGGGTCTTGTTTTTCTATACTTTCAACCAGTCTATGTCTTTTGGTTGGAGCATTTAATCCATTTACATTTAAGGTAATTATTGATATGTATGTTCCTATAACTATTTTCTTAATTGTTTTGCATTTGTTATTGTAAGTCTTTTCCTTCTCTGGTGTTTCCTGCCTAGAGAAGTTCCTTTAGCATTTGTTGTAAAGCTGGTTTGGTGATGCTGAACTCTCTTAGCTTTTGCTTGTCTGTAAGGTTTTGATTTCTCTGTTGAATCTGAATGAGATCCTTGCTGGGCAGAGTAATCTTGATTGTAGTTTTTTTCCTTTCATCACTAAATATTTCCTGCAACTCCCTTCTGGCATGCAGAGTTTCTGCTGAAATATCAGCTGTTAACCGTATGGGGATTCCCTTGTATGCTATTTCTTGCTTTTCTCTTTTTGCTTTTCATATTTTTTCTTTGTATTTAATTTTTGATAGCTTGATTTGTATGTGTCTGGGAGTGTTTCTCCTTGGATTTATCTTGCATGGGACTCTCATCGCTTCCTGGACTTGATTGACTATTTCTTTTCCCATATTAGGGAAGTTTTCAACTATAATCTCTTCAAATATTTTCTCATACCCTTTCTTTTTCTCTTCTTCTTCTGGGACCCCTATAATTTGAATGTTGGTGGGTTTAATGTTGTTCCAGAGGTCTCTGAGACAGTTCTCAATTATTTTCATTATTTTTTCTTTATTCTGCTCTGTGGTAGTTTTTTCCACTATTTTATCTTCCATATCACTTATCCATTCTTCTGCCTTAGTTATTCTGCTAATGATTCCTTCTTAGATAATTTTTAATTTCATTTATTGTGCTGTTCATCATTGTTTGTTTGCTCTTTAGTTCTACTAGGTCCTTGTTAAACATTTCTTGTATTTTCTCCATTCTATTTCCAAGAGTTTGGGTCATCTTTACTATCATTACTCTGAATTCCTTTTCAGGTAGACTGCCTATTTCCTCTTCATTTCTTTTGGCTGGTGGGCTTTTACCTTGCTCCTTCATCTGCTGTGTATTTTTCTGTCTTCTCATTTTGCTTAACTTACTGTGCTTGGGGTCTCCTTTTCCTAGCTGCGGGTTCGTAGTTTTCGTTTTTTTTGTCTGCCTCCAGTGGCTAAGGTTGGTTCAGTGAGTTGTGTAGGCTTCCTGGTGGAGGGGACTGGTGCCTGTTTTCTGGTGGATGAGTCTGGATCTTGTTTTTCTGGTGGTCAGAGCCGTGTCTGGTGGTGTGTTTTGGGGTGTCTGTGACCTTATTATGATTTTAGGCAGACTCTCCACTAATTGGTGGTTTTGTGTTTCTGTCTTGCCAGTTGTTTGGCATAGGGTGTCCAGCACTATAACTTGCTGGTCATTGAGTGGATCTGGGTCTTAGAATTGAGATGGAGATTTCTGGAAAGGCTTTTACCGTTTGATATTACATGGGGCTGGGAGCCAGCCCCATGTAATGACGCTGGGAACCAGCGTCGTGAACTCGGCTCATCAATTCAGAGGGTCAGGTCTGACACCTGCCTGGAGCACCAAGACTCTATCAGGCACACAGCTCAGAAGAAAAGGGAGAAAAAAATTTAAAGAAAGAAAGAAAAAAATAATAGTGTTATTAAAATAAAAAATAAAAAGTATTATTAAAAATAAAGTAATAAAAAAATGATAGAAAGAAAGAAGAAAGCAACGAAACCAAAAAACAAATCCACCAATGATATCAAGTACTAAAATCTATTCAAAACAATACAAAGCAAAAAAAAAACCTGACAGAACTCTCAGACAAATGGCAAAAGCAAAGGTATACAGACAAAAATCACACAGAGGCATACACATACACACTCACAAAATGAGAAAAAGGAAAAAAATATATATATATATTTTAAAAAGTAAGACAGCAACCAAATCAGTAAACAAATCTACCAATGATAATAAGCTATACATACTAAACTAAGATAAACATAAAACCAGAAACAAATTAAATGCAGAAAACAAACCCCAAGTCTAGATTTGCTCCCAAAGTCTACCACTTCATTGTCTGTTCAGGTATCCCAGAGTTGCAGGGTACATCAAGTTGATGGTGGACATTTAATCTGCTGCTCTTGAGGCTGCTGGGAGAAATTTCCCTTTCTCTTTTTTTTCCCCACAGCTCCTGGGGTTCAGCTTTGGATTTGGGCCTGCTTCTGCGTGTAGGTCACCTGAGGGCGTCTGTTCCCCACCCAGACAGGATGAGGTTAAAGTACCTGCTGACTAGGGGGCTCTGGCTCAGTCAGGCCGGGGGAGGGAGGGGTACGGAAAGTGGGGCGAGCCTGCCCCAGCAGAGGCCAGCATGACTTTGCATCAGCCTCAGTTGCACCCTGTGTTCTCCTGGGGAAGTTGTCTCTGGATCACGGGACCCTGGCAGTGGCGGGCTACAGAGACTCCTGGGAGGGGAAATGTACATAGTGACCTGTGCTCGCACACAGGCTTCTTGGTGGCTGAGCAGCAGCCTTAGAGTTTCATGCCCGGCTCTGGTGTTTGCACTGATAGCCGTAGCTCACGCCTGTCTCTGGAGCTTGTTTAGGCGGTGCTCTGAATCCCCTCTCCTTGCACACCCACAGCCAATGGTCTCTTGCCTCTTAGGCAGGTCCAGACTTTTTCCTGGACTCCCTCCTGGCTAGCTGTGGCCTACTTGCACCCTTCTGGCTGTGTTTACTCAGCCATCCCCAGTCCTCTCCTGGGGTTATTTTTAGGCTATTATAAAAAATGGGAAACGTTAATGTGACATGAGATGATTTATACTTTAAAAGATTTATGATTTAAAATTAGAAGTTATTAGAATTTAAATCTTGTTTGATGAGACTCTCCTAGTCACATACAGGCATACCCTTATACCCACAAATGCACATTCACTGTTCTCTGTCATCTCAGAAAATTTGAACTTCCTGTTTTACTACATTGGCTTTTTTTTTTTTTTTTTGGCCTCTACCTCCTAAACAGCTAAAAACAGCATACTCTAAATGCTGCTATCCGACCCTCTAGATTCAGTAGCATTATCATTTATGTATTATCAATGGTTGTTTTGACAAAAACAGAGTTCAGTAGATAGAACAGAGAATGTATGGAGTTCAAAGCTAAAAGTATTTATTATCTGGTCCTTCACAGAAAAACTATACTGACTCCTGAACCAAAGTTGTAATTTCAGTTCTTGCCCTCAAGGAGAGATCATGAGCAGGATAAATGGTTACAGAAACCAGGAGTGAGCTGTGTTAATGACTGCATGCCTGAGTTGAGATGGAGTGGGCTTCCTTAAGCAGATGAGTGTCCTGAAACACAATTCTACAGAAGGCTGTGCCTCAGGAGATGGTGATGTTCCAAATAGATGATAGGACACTGGAATGGTTTAGGATACTTTTTAGATGGAGTGTGCAAACTCTAAGAGTGGAGGCTTAAGGGGTTAGATTAAGGAGAAAGAGGAAGTTGAGGAAGGGCTTGAAGTCTGCAATTCAAAAGGTATCTGGGGGCTTCCCTGGTGGCGCAGTGGTTGAGAGTCCGCCTGCCAATGCAGGGGACATGGGTTTGTGCCCCGGTCCGGGAAGATCCCACATGCCGCGGAGCATCTGGGCTCGTGAGCCATGGCCGCTGAGCCTGCGTGTCCGGAGCCTGTGCTCCGCAATGGGAGAGGCCACAACAGTGAGAGGCCCGCATACCGCAAAAAAAAAAAAAAAAAAGATATCTGGGAGTCTTTTGAAGATATATTTGCACATTTAAAAGGGAAAAAGGCCCAATCAAAAGAGGGTAAAAAGAAGCCAAATTAGATGATGAACAATGAATGGACTTCAGGCTGGAATTATGATGTTGAAATTTACTAGCTGTGAGAACCTGGGCAAGTTATTTAACCTCTCTGAATGCCAATGTGCCCATCTGTAAAGTGAAAACAATCACAAAACGTCCTAAGATTATGATGAGGACTATATGATATATAAAAGACCAATGAATTTTTTCCTTCACTCATCCTGCTTCCATTCGTCCCCACCTTCCTCTCTTGCATTGTATTTGTATCTCTTTGCTGTCTGTAACTTTCCCCATCTATGGGGAGGGGGTGTAGACACTGAAGAGGTGCAGGATGCTTTATGAAATGGAGATACAAAGGAGAGAGCAAGAAAAAGAGGTGCTGGTTGATCCATGGCCATTGTGGAGGAGAGGATTGGCTGCAGAGCCCAACTCTGAGACCTCTCATTTCCTTGCAGCTCAGCCTTTTCTCCTGATTGACTTTCTGCAGACTCTGCACTGTCTTATTGCTATTTGTTTCCCATTACTTACCCCAGGTTTTATTCCCTGATATTGTTTGCAAGTTTCTTTACAGCAATTGACTAGCTCTGTTTTAGATTACTCCCCTCCAGGTACATCAACTCTCATCTTTCCCCAGGTTGCATATTGTTATTGTAAGGTTTGCTGAGGATAAAATGTACCTTCTGTCCTCTCTTAGATAAATGGTTTTGTTTCTCTTTCAAGACACTATTTGGGCTCAAGGCAGTATTTCAAATAAACAATCTTTATTTCTTCTGAATTTGGACAACATCCAAATTTACAACTTTATCATTGGGCTACAAAGAAACCAAAAGAAGTTACCTGGATCCTGACTTTATTCTCTGGCAGTTGCTGCTGCATCTGCTGAGTATGGTGAGTCTGGCATAGTTGCAAAGACTGCTACTCAGGTTTGATGAGAATGAGGACCAGGGGGTTAGTTTTAGAATCTAAAATTAATTTAGTAATCAAATGATTACTGTCTTTAAAAACAATACTTAGAGTCATCCTAAGATACAAGAAAGGAAAACATCCTCATTGTGTGTTTACACAAAATTAGAAATATGTACACAGAAGCAGCTTAATTTTTCAGTATGTTTATGGAAAAATCCAGCATCAGTCTCCTTTTTCAGCTATTTACTATGGGCTAACTTCCAAAACATTTTCTTTTCCCACAAAACCCACTAGGGATTTTATTTTAAGGTCCATAAAAATAAAAGGATTTTGTTGGAAAGCTTGGGGATTCTAGCTTTCTTCCTTAACATCTTATTTTACTTTATTCGTTACCAGATTATATGGATGGCTCATTCACCCATTCAGTCAAATATTTTTTTCTTTAGTTCCTACTATGTGCAGGACAAAGTGAACACAGACCTCACTTTTGAGGTGCTTGAGGTCTGGCAGAGTAGAAAGGCATTACACATATAACTCATTCTAAATATAGTGTACATATAGTAAATATGAACGCATATAACAAGGGACCTCTCCTCGACTGAAAGAAAGCTTCTCTGAGTATATCGTGTTTAAGCAGAGCCTGAAGGATAAACAACTGGTGATAAGGACAGTGACTGGGAAGCAGCTTTCCAAGCATGGGGAAGAGTAAAATGTTCACGGGACCCAATGGAAGCGTGATGTCTAGTGAGGCATAGGGAGAGTAGCAAGGGAAGAGGCCAGAGAGGAATGGACAGCTATGCAAAGCAATTTGGGTTGTTATTGTTGTCATTACCTTTCATATCTGTAGTGTTTTGCTACTTTCAAAGTACTTTCCCACAAAAGGCCACTTGGTTGATGTGGATCTTGTGAGTTGTGGTGGGAAGATCAGAGGAGAGACTAGAGGGTTATGCATATTTGCAAACTAAATCTAGTTACTTGAAAGAACTTCTTTGTTGCCAGATTATTTTTAATATTGAAAACATGTTTTTCAAGAATATGTAGAACTTGGTTTAGGTCCTAAATTACTGCTCTATTCTCTATAATAATACCTAACATTTATTTCTAAGTACTTTATGTATATTAATGCACTGAATCCTCTTATCCTTACAAAGAAGGTACTATTATTATTCAGCATTTTGAAGAGCAGAAAAAGGTGGCAGGTATCTGGCTCCAGAGACCTCATACTAAATTATAAGGTGATACAGCCTTACTTAAGTTTTTGGTTTTTGCTCCTGTCTAAACTCCAGTTCTTGGTTTTTCATTAGAATCATTTCCTGTATATCTTCATAGAAACAAAGGCTTATTTTAGGCATACCTGTAAAGTTTCAGATACTCTCTTATTTTACAGTTAAAAAAAATCCTTATTAGAGTATAATTGCTTTACAAAGTTGTATTAGTTTCTGTTGTATAACAAAGTGAATCAGATATATGTATACATATATTCCCATATCCCCTACTTCTTTCATCTCCCTCCCACCCTCCCTATCCCACCCCTCTAGATGGTCACAAAGCACTGAGCTAATCTCCCTGTGCAATACAGTTGCTTCCCACTAGCTATCTATTTTACATTTGATAGTGTATATATGTCAATGCTACTCTCTCACTTTGTCCCAGCTTACCCTTCCCCCCCGCATGTCCTCAAGTCCATTCTCTATGTCTTTATTCCTGTCCTGATGCTAGGTTCGTCACAGATATGTTTTTTTGTTTGTTTTTTTAGATTCCATATATATGTGTTAGCATACGGTATTTGTTTTTCTCTTTCTGACTTACTTCACTCTGTATGACAGACTCTAAGTCTATCCACCTCACTACAAATAACTCAATTTCATTTCTTTTTATGGCTGAGTAATATTCCATTGAATATATATGTTCCACATCTTCTTTATCCATTTATCTGTTGATGGACACTTAGGTTGCTTCCATGTCCTGGCTATTGTCAATAGTGCTGCAATGAATATTGTGATAAATGACTCTTTTTGAATTATGGTTTTCTCAGGGTATATGCCCAGTAGTGGGATTGCTGGGTCATATGGTAGTTTTATTTTTAGTTTTTTAAGGAACCTCCATACTGTTCTCTAAGGTAGCTGTATCAATTTACTTTCCCACCAACAGGCACAAGGTTCCATTTTCTCCACATCCCCTCCAGCATTTATAGTTTGTAGATTTTTTGATAATGGCCATTCTGACTGGTGTGAGGTGATATCTCATTTTGTTTTGATTTGCATTTCTCTAATGATTAGTGATGTTGTGCATCCTTTCATGTGTATGTTGGCTATCTGTATATCTTCTTTGGAGAAATGCCTATTTAGGTCTTCTGCCCATTTTTGGATTGGGTTGTTTGTTTTTTTGATATTGAGCTGCATGAGTTGCTTGTATGTTTTGGAGATTAATCCTTTGTGAGTTGCTTCATTTGCAAATATTTTCTCCCATTCTGAGGGTTATCTTTTCATCTTGTTTATGGTTTCCTTTGCTGTGCAAAAGCTTTGAAGTTTCATTAGGTCCCATTTGTTTGTTTTTATTCCCATTTCTCTCGGAGGTGGGTCAAAAAGGATCTTGCTGTGATTTATGTCAGACAGTGTTCTGCCTATGTTTTCCTCTAAGAGTTTGATAATGTCTGGCCTTACATTTAGGTCTTTAATCCATTTTCAGTTTATTTTTGTGTATGGTGTTAGGGAGTGTTCTAATTTCAATCTTTTACATGTAGCTGTCTAGTTTTCCCAGCACCACTTATTGAAGAGGCTGTCTTTTCTCCATTGAATATTCTTGCCTCATTTATCAAAGATAAGGTGACCATATTTACTTGGGTTTATATCTGGGTTTTCTATCCTGTTCCATTGATCTATATTTCTGTTTTTGCGCCAGTACCATACTGCCTTGATTATTATAGCTTTGTAGTAAAGTCTGAAGCCAGGGAGCCTGATTCCTCTAGCTGTTTTTTTCTCAAGATTGCTTTGGCTATTCGGGGTCTTTTGTGTTTCCATACAAATTGTGAAATATTTTGTTCTAGTTCTGTGAAAAATGTCATTGGTAATTGATAGGGATTGCATTGAATCTGTAGATTGCTTTGGGTAGTATAGTCATTTTCACAATTGAAAATGTGATTCTTCCAATTAATGAACATAGTGTATCTCAACATCTGTTTGTATCATCTTTTATTTCTTTCATCATTGTCATAATTTTCTGCATACAGGTCTTTCGCCTCCTAGGTAGGGTTATTCCTAGGTATTTTTTTCTTTTTGTTGCAGTGGTAAATGGGAGTGTTTCCTTAATTCTCTTTCAGAGTTTTCATCATTAGTGTATAGGAATGCAAGAGAAGTTCATTAATATTGTATCCTGCTACTTTACCAAATTCATTAATTAGCTCTAGTATTTTCTGCAAGGATCTTTAGGATTCTCTGTGTATAGTATCATCACATCTGCAAACAGCGACAGTTTTTCTTCTTCTTTTCCATTTGCATTCATTTTATTTCTTTTTCTTTTCTGATTGCTGTGGCTGAAACTTCCAAAACTATGCTGAGTAATAGCAGTGAGAGGGGGCAACCTTGTCTTTTTCCTGATCTTAGAGGAAATGGTTTTAGTTTTTAACCATTGAGAATGGTGTTGGCTGTGGGTTTGTTATATATGGCCTTTATTATGTTGAGGTAGGTTCCCTCTATGTGTATTCTCTGGACAGTTCTTATCATAAATTCTTGTTGAATTTTGTCAAAAGCATTTTCTGCATATATTGAAAAAATATGGGTTTTATCCTTCAGTTTCTGAATATTGTGTATCACATTGATTGATTTGCATATACTGAAGAATCCTTGCATTCCTGGGATAAACCCCACTTGATCATGGTGTATGATCCGTTTAATGTGCTGTTAGATTCTATTTGTTAGTATTTTGTTGAGAATTTTTGCATCTATGTTCATTAGTGATATTGGCTGGTAGTTTTATTTTTTTGTGACATCTTTGTCTGGTTTTGATATCAGGGTGATGATGGCCACATAGAATGAGTTTGAGTTTTCCTCTGCTATATTTTGGAAGAGTTTGAGAAAGATAGGTGTTAGCTCTTCTCTAAATGTTTGATAGTGTTCACTTGTAAAGCCATCTGGTCCTGGGCTTTTGTTTGTTGGAAGATTATTAAAAACAGTTTTAATTTCAGTGCTTGTGATTGGTCTGTTTATATTTTCTACTTCTTCCAGGTTCAGTCTCAGAAGGTTGTGTTTTTCTAAGAATTTGTCCATTTCTTTCAGGGTGTCCATTTATTGGCATTTAGTTGCTTGTAGTAATCT
This sequence comes from Pseudorca crassidens, assembly GCF_039906515.1. Taxonomy (NCBI): domain Eukaryota; kingdom Metazoa; phylum Chordata; class Mammalia; order Artiodactyla; family Delphinidae; genus Pseudorca; species Pseudorca crassidens. Next base: position 68,565,480 of record NC_090304.1, on the reverse strand, counting down.
CTCATGATCCTTTTTATTTCTGCAGTGTCAGTTGTTACTTCTCCTTTTTCATTTTTAATTCTGTTGATCTGAGTCTTCTCCCTCTTTTTCTTGATGAGTCTGGCTCATGGTTTATCAATTTTGCTTATTTTCTCAAAGAACCCAGTTTTAGTTTTATTGATCTTTGCTATTGTTTCCTTCATTTCTTTTTCATTTATTACTTATCTGATTTTTATGGTTTTTATCCTTCTGCTAACTTTGGGTTATTTTTTGTTTTTTCTCTATTTGTTTTAGGTGCAAGGTTAGGTTGTTTATTTGAGATGATTCTTGTTTCTTGAGGTAGAAGTGTATTGCTATAAACTTCCCTCTTAGAATTGCTTTTGCTGCATCCCATAGATTTTGTGTTATTGTGTTTTCATTGTCATTTATTTCTAGGTGGTTTTTGATTTCCTCTTTGATTTCTTCAGTGATCTCTTGGTTATTTAGTAGCATATTGTTTAGCCTCCATGTGTTTGTATTTTTTACACTTTTTTTCCTGTAACTGATATCTAGTCTTGTAGTATTGTGGTTGGAAAAGATACTTGATTTGATCTCAATGTTCTTAAATTTACCAAGGCTTGATTTGTGACTCAAGGTATGATCTATCCTGGAGGATGTTCCATGAGCACTTAAGAAGACAGTGTATTCTGTTTATTTTGGATGGAATGTCCTATAAATATCAAGTCAATTTTGTCTAATGTGTCATTAAAAGCTTGTGTTTCCTTATTTATTTTCATTTTGGTTGATCTGTCCATTGGTGAAAGTGGGGTGTTACTGTCTCTTTCCTCTTTTATGGCTCTTAGCATTTGCCTTCTGTACTGATGTGCTCCTATGTTTAGGTGCATAAATATTTACAATTGTTATATCTTCTTCTTGGATTGATCCATTGGTCATTATGTAGTGTCCTTCTTTGTCTCTTGTAACATTCTTTATTTTAAAGTGTTTTTTGTCTGATATGAGAATTGCTACTCTAGCTTTCTTTTGATTTCCATTTGCATGGAATATCTTTTCCATCCCCTCACTTTCAGTCTGTATGTGTCCCTAGGTCTGAAGTGGGTCTCTTGTAGACAGCATATATACAGGTTTTGTTTTTGTATCCATTCAGCCAGTTTGTGTCTTTTGGTTGGAGCATTTAATCTGTTTACATTTAAGGTAATTATCGATATGTATGTTCCTATTATCATTTTCTTAACTGTTTTGTGTTTGTTATTGTAAGTCTTTTCCTTTTCTTTTTTTTCCTGCCTAGAATAGTTCCTTTAGCATTTGTTGTAAATCTGGTTTGATGGTGCTGAATTCTCTTAGCTTTTGCTTGTTTGTAAATGTCTTAGTTTCTCTGTGGAATCTGGATGAGTCCTCTCTGGGTAGAGTAATCTTGGTTATATGTTCTTCCCTTTCATCACTTTAAATATGTCTTGCCACTCCCTTCTGGTTTGCAGAGTTTCTGCTAAAAGATCAGCTGTTAACATTATAGAGATTCCCTTGTATGTTATTTGTTGCTTTTCCCTTTTTGCTTTTAATATTTTTTCTTTGTATTTAATTTTTGATAGTTTGATTAATATGTGTCTTGGCATGTTTCTCCTTGGATTTATCCTGCATGGGACTCTCTGTGGTTCCTGGATTTGATTGACTCTTTCCTTTCCCATATTAGGGAAGTTTTCAACTATAATCTCTTCAAATATTTTCTCATACTCTTTCTTTTTCTCTTCTTCTTCTGTGTTGGTACATTTAATGTTGTTCCAGAGGTCTCTGAGACCATCCTCTATTCTTTTCATTATTTTTTCTTTATTCTGCTCTGTGATAGTTATTTCCACTATTTTATATTCCAGGTCACTTATCCATTCTTCTGCCTTATTCTGCTATTGATTATTTCTAGAGAATTTTTAATTTCATTTATTGCATTGTTCATCATTGTTTGTTTGCGTTTTAGTTCTTCTAGGTCCTTGTTAAATGTTTCTTGTTTTTCTCCATTGCATTTCCAAGATTTTGGATCATCTTTACTATCATTATTCTGAATTCTTTTACAGGTAGACTGCCTATTTCCTCTCCATTTGTTTGGTCTGGTGGGTTTTTACCTTGCTCCTTCATCTGCTGCATATTTCTCTGTCTTCCCATTTTGTTTAACTTACTGTGTTTGGGGCTTCTTTTTGCAGTCTGCAGGTTTGCAGTTCCCATTGTTTTTGGTGTCTGCCCCCAGTGGGTGAAGTTGGTTCAGTGGCTTGTGTAGTCTTCCTGGTGGAGGGGGCTGGTGCCTGTGTTCTTGTTGGTGGGGCTTAATCTTGTCTTTCTTGTGGGCAGGGCCTCATCTGGTAGTGTTTTTTGGGATGTCTATGAGTTTTATATGACTATAGGCAGCGTCTCTGCTAATGGGTTGGGCTGTGTCTTGCTAGTTGTTTGTCATGGGATATCCAGCACTACAGCTTGCTGGCCATTGGGTGGAGCTGGTCTTAGCTTTGAGACGGCGATCTCTGGGAGAGTTCTTGCCAATTGATATTACATTGGGCAAGGAGATCTCTGGTTAACACTGTCCTGAACTCAGCTCTCCCACCTCAGAGGCTCAGTCCTGACACCATGCCAGAGCACCAAGGCCCTGTCAGTCACACAGATTTGAACAAAAGGGAGATAAAGTAGAAGAAAAAAAGAAATAAAACAATAAAAATTATTAAAATAAAAAAAATAAAAACATTAAAAAAAAGAAGAAAGCAACTAAACCAGTAAACAAATCCACCAATGATAACAAGTGGTAAAAACTATACTAAGGTAAACATAAAAATCAGAAACAAATCAGTTGCAGACAGCAAACCCCTAGTCTACAGTTGCTCCCAAAGTCCACCTCCTCAATTTGGGATGATTCATTGTCTATTCAGGTGTTCCACTGATGCAGGGTACATCAAGTTATTGTGGGGATTTATTCCACTGCTCCTGAGGCTGCTGGGAGAGATTTCCCTTTGTCTTCTTTGTTTGCATTCAGCTTTCGTTCTGGCCCCACCTCTCTTGTAGGTCACCCTCAGGCCTCTGTTCCCACCCAGGCAGGACGGGGTTAAAACAGCAGCTGTTTAGGGGGCTCTTGCTCATTCAGGCCACAGGGTGGGAGGGGTACAGTATTTATAATTGGAATGCGGGGTGAGCCTGTGATGGCAGAGGGTGGTGTGATGTTGCAACAGCCTGAAGCACACCATGTGCTCTCCTGGGGAACTTGTTCCTGGATCACGGGACCCTGGCAGTGGTGGGCTACACAGGCTCCAGGGGTCGGGGGGTGGGTAGTGACATGATTGAACACAGGATTACTGGTGGCTGCAAGAGCAGCAGCATTAGCGTTTCACGCCTGTCTCTTTGGTCTGAGCTGATAGCTGCAGCTCATGCCCATGTCTGGAGCTCATTTAGGCAGTGCTCTGCCTTCTGTGGGCAGACAGGAAGGAATGCCCTCTTTTCATGCACCCTGAAACAATGGTCTCTTGTCTCTTTTGCAGGTCCAGAGTTTTTCTCTGACTCACTCCTGTGTAGCTGTGGCGCACTAGCTCCCTTCAGGCTGTTTTCAGGCAGACAACCTCAGTCCTCTCCCTGGGATCTGACCTCTGAAGCCTGAGCCTCAGCTCCCAGCCCCCACCTGCCTCGGTGGGTTAACATACAAGCCTCTCAGGCTGGTGAGTGCTATTTGGCACTGATTCTCTGTGCAGGAATCTCTCTGCTTTGCCCTGTGCACTTCTGTTGCCGCGGTCTCCTCCCTGGCTCCAAAGCTTCCCCTCCAACCCCCTTCTACACCATTGAAGGGTCTTCCTAGTGTGTGGAAACTTTTCCTCCTTCACCGCTCCCTCCCAAAGGTACAGGTCCCATCCCTATTCTTTTGTCTCTGTTTTTTCTTTTTTCTCTTCCCTACCAAGGGTATTTTCTTGCCTTTTGGGAAGTCTGAGGTTTTCTGCCACTGTTCAGTAGGTGTTCTGTAGGAGTTGTTCCATCTGTAGATGTGTTTTTGATGTATTTGTGGGGAGGAAGGTGATCTCCACGTCTTAGTCCTCTGCCATCTTGAAGGTCTCCCTAGAATACAGTTTTCAATTAACCCAAAGAAAGATAAATTGACATATAATGGATATATGTATATATACATTCATATTAGTGTCAAGATGAACTATAGTTGATTTGTCTCTTGAAGAGAAGATATATTTTTGGAAATGTCAAAGTTAATTATAAGGCATCTGTACTTACAAATTGAAATTTGGTTATCCTGTCTTCTGAATTGTTCTTTTGTTTGTTTGTACAACTGTAATATTCTTCTTTTGTTCCAGGGATCTCTGTTAGAGGTAATTCAAATTTTCTATTTTGGAACTTTAGAACATACTTCTAAGTATTATAAATCATTCTTCCCACCTTCCAGTGACTACTTCCAAGCCTGTTAATTTATGTACATATAAGGATCAGAAGACTATATAAGCTTTTATTAAGAGTTCACATATTAGAAAAAGGATGTGATTGAAACTATGAATTACTATGGGTCTCTGAAATTATAGAAACTGTTTTTTTGTTTATATATTCAATCATTATTATGATCAATAGATATTTATTAAGCAGCTATTATGTTACAGATTACTGTAAAAATATTGGAGAATTAATGATGATCAAAATAATTATGGTCTATCACATTATGTAGATTCAAATTCAGTAGAAAAGATAGACTTTGAACAATTATAATAACCATTAAACACAAGTACACAGGAACATAAAACCCATTGAATCCATTGATCTCAAGTTTTTTTTTAATCTCTCACTTTCCTGTCATCCTAAACCTCTGTTATATATAAGTGAAGAGATATGTGTCCTCAGCCTGGGTCTGTTAGTGAGTATTTGTGCAACCTGAGGGAAGCCAAGAAATCAGAATATTCAACACAAAGGGATTGTAATACCTCTTTGTACTTCATTTCTCCTCATTAAAAAAGCAGATGGAGAGTGTGGAGGCTGGCCTAGACTAATGGTTCTCAAACCTGAGTACATCAGAATCACCTGGGAGAATGTTAAAACATAGGTTAATGGATCCACTTACCACCCCCATGGAATTTCTGATTGAGTTGGTAGTCTGGGGCTGCTAAGAATTTGCTTTTCGAACAAACTCTCAGGTGATGCTGTTGATGCTGGTCTTGGGATGACACTTTCTGAACTATTGGCCTAGACAATCTTGAACTGAATACTTTTATCTCTGAAACAAATTCTGAAAATAATACTTTATCTCTAAAGTACTGTGCACTACAAGAAATAAAGTTATCTGAGGAAGCTTCCAGAAGTTGGTATTTTGGTAACTGTTGTCTTTTATGAAGTGAGTTTATTGTGAATTAAAAGAAAATATCTAGTTTTTGTTTGATTCCATTCATATTTTAAACTATTAGGAATAATTAGAGAAAGCCATATAACTCAATACCAATAATATGTACCCCTCAAATCCTTGAACCCACAAGATCTTGAAGAGGTATTTAGGCAATCAAATGAGAGTAGGTTCAACATAGATAAATTTACAACATGAAAAGTCTTAGGTCATAATCATTCATGCCAGTGATAATGAGCAAAAACTCAACATTTGTCAGACTCAGAGAGAAATGCCATTGAATTAAGAAAAAACATTTCCAAGTTGATATAGAAAATGATTTTTAAAATCTTTGAGTCAGAGTATTCCCAATGTCTCAATATAATTTTTGGATCTTTCTTAAAATGTATGAAAGTATATAATAGTAAAAATTGTGAAGAGGGAACAAAAATAAGTTCTTAAAATGCAAAATATACAATTTGGCTAAAGTAGTGAAAGGGAGTTACACATCTCCATAGGCTTAAGGTAAGCTATCATGACAGGCTCTAGGTAAAGGAAATTAAGGATCAGTGCATGTTTATCAGAAGCATACTATGTTAAAAACAAATAATATGGTAAATCACTCTTTCTTTGGGTTCTAATTTTCTGTTTCTAAAATGAGAAATCTGGAATTGATGACTTCTAGTATATTTTCTGCCTTTAGATTTCTACTACTCTTTGTGCTAGACATAAGAACACTAATATTTATTTATTGAATTCTGTCATATTTGATGATAAGCTTGCTGGTCAGCAGCCTTTGAATGAAATGTATTTGGCCAGAAGACTGGTAATGGTGTATAGATTATTGTAAATTGCCTTCTCCTGCTGAGATAAAGACATCATCTTTGCCCTTGTTTCCTGCAGATTGAACTTTCTTTTTTCTGTTTCTGCTTAGCTATTATACGATCCAAAGATTTTGCAGAACAGATCAAAATCCAGGACAAATTTCAACTTGGATATTTTGTTTACGTGACAACGATGAAAGCCACACTTGTAAAAATAACTGGGTTTTTTTTTGTAATTCCTAAAGAATATCATGGACTTCTGATCTCTCCAATTCAGGTGATAGGATTACCTGGAATATCTGGACATGCACATTATTTCATAAGTTGGCTTAATGCAAGTTAAAGTAAATGGAGAACTTTGACATAGTACAAATCTAGGTAGAAAAAGTCAAAAACCATAGAATTAGTGATCATCATAATCACACACTTAAGTGAGGCAACTGGGGTTCAGAAAGTTTTATTGTCTTTCTAGAACCATAATTATATGTTTTATTGGGTTGACCTGCTTCACCTATGAGCCTAGATAGGCAGCAGAATCATAATACTTTAAAACACGCTAACCAAAAGTAAAATGGTATAGCTTAATTAATATCTAGAAAATACCCTTTAAGGCAAAATTAATTCCTAGGTATTGTATTACCATGAAGCTATGTTTATATAGCTAAACATATGTACTATAAACATATGTATTATAGTAAACATATAATTTATGTTTAAATTATACACACAAAATAATATAATTTCAAACTATAGAAACAACAGCTTGACAGATATACACAGAGAAAATGACAAATCTATCACCCTAATGGGAGATTTCAAGATACCTTTCTCAACAACTGATAGATCAAGTAGATAAAATCATTAGTAAGAATAAGAAAGATTCAGACAAAATAACTTAATCAAAAAACATACATAGAACATTTCACCCAAGGACATTTTACACACTTTTCTCAGATTTAATGCAAAATTACATAAGTATGCCATCCATGTTCTATGCCATAAAGCAAAGTTCAACAAATATTTAAAAACTACTGTTTTAATTCTTTACTTTCTGATTTAAAAGCAATTAAATTATAAATCAATAATAAAAAGGATAACACAAAAGCATACATTGGGAGATTTTAAAAGTGTACTTTAAAATTACACATGAATACAGAAGTTTTCTAGTAATTTTTTAAGGAATAATTAATCACAATGTTATAAAAATATTTCCAGAGAATAGAAAGAGTGAGAACACTCCTCATATTTTAACAGGTTCATGAGACCATCAAAGCAAAACCAAACAATTAGAGTGCAAGTAGGAAAAACACAGAATCGATTTCACTTAACAAACATAGATACATAATCCTAAAAAACATTCAGCAAAAAATATATGAAAATATGTCATTATTATACTGGGTTTGTACAAGGGATGCAAGAAATAGTTGAATATTAAAAAATCTGTTATTTTAATTTCCTATTTTAAAATCCTCTTATCTTAATACATAGGTAAAATACTAATCAATTCAACATACATTAATGATTAAATACTCTTAAACTAGGATAAGAAGGAAAAATCTTTACCTTTTTAGGATATCTATTATAGCTCATAGCAAGAATTGTATTCAATTATGAGATAAAAGGAGCATTCTCTTTAATAAAATTAGAAAGTGGCCTGCTATTACTACAACTATGCATGGTAATGGAGGAACTAGTTATTGCAGTTAGACAAGAAAAATTGAAATACAGAACTGAAAGGAAGAGATGTAGTGAAATCTATAGACAAACTTTAGAAATAGAGAGTTCAGCATTGTTCCTGGTATAAGCTCATTATACAAAAATCAGTGACAGTCTTACACACCAGAAATAACCAATTTATAACTGGAAAAAATCCCATCATATATAACAGCAAAAAAGCCATAGTATTCAGGAATTCATCTAACAAGGGCACGCTAATCTATTTTGGAGAAAATTATAAAATAGTACTGAGAGTATTAAAGAAGACAGACAAAATGAAAAGGTGAATAATACCCATGATTAAGAATACTCAGTATGTCAAAAGATGGCAATTCTCCCAAAACTGATCTATAAGTTCAATGCAGTGCAATTAAAACATCAACAGGTTTTGTTTTTGTAGAATTAGACAAACTGATGTCAAAATCAATATGGATGAAGTAAAGGTCAAGAACAAGATTTATTTAAGAAAAACAAGGAAGAGAAATGTGTCCTATCAGACATTGTGCTTATTAGACATTTTAGAATTCAAACCATGTGGTATATTTGTTCATATGTGTTTACTGATATACAAATTTATCAACAGGACAGAAGAGAGCAATGGATATATGTATACCAAGATGGGGAGACAACAGTGGGAGCAGTTCATCTCGGAAGTTAGGAATATTTATAACTGACATTGCTTGGAATTGCTGGTGCATGATACAAATAAAAAGGAGAATAAGCTATAGTCAGTTTTATTAGTGTTTGAAACATTTTCTATAGACAGTATTATCCTCTTACTGCCTTCTAGGGAAGGCTACAACCAACTGTCTCACTCTTGATACAACCAGAAACATAGTACATATATATATGTAGGAAAGTTTGGTATAAAATCAACTTGGTCTGGTGGATTCTTATCCAAAAATGCCACTTGCAGAAAGAACTAGAAAGAGACTGGGTTTCAAATTCTTAAAGAGACAATGGGTCAATAGCAAGGAAGTCAATGTCAGCCCTTAGTCAGCTAATGAGTAAGGTATCAGATATGGGAGACAAAGCAATCACAACTTTGAAGGGTAGGACACGGAATGGAGTTCAGAGTCAGAACAATGTCAGAAATGAAGGTACACAGTCCAAGACTCTTCCTGAGAACAGGACTCAGCTACACTGTGAGTTTAGTGAATAGGTAGGCTTGGTTTAAAGATCTTGGGCAGGGGCAGGCAGAGACAACAAATACAATGTTTTTATCCTGAGTCAAGTGGTTTCCATCAGAGCTTCTCAGCTTTTTTCAGCAACCAAGTTGCCATACTTTGGGGAATAATTAAGATGGATACTGAAAGATTCTCACATGTTCAGAGCTTTAAGAAAAAGTGACAGTGACGTGATTTTCTGTATAGATAAGACATAGGTCACTTGTTCCCATCAGATAGAATTGGCAATAGTGAGTCAGGACAATCATGTCAGATTGTCAGCAGGCTCTCATGGACTCTGAGACTCTGCCAGTCTGCTTGTGGTCGCCTGTGCTTTCCTGACATGTTTAGTCTTCTTATTCCCAGGTAAGAGTGAGGTCAATTAGTGAACAGAATCTGAGTGAAGGTTAGAGAGAGAAAGGAAATTGTCCATTTTGTTTCTCTTTCTCTAAAGATGTCTGAGGATTATGTTGATCCCAAGAGGTGTGCCCAAGGGAACATGAATTATTGGTGAATTACCAATCAAGATGAAGAAATAAAATGTCAGGTAAATGTTATCTGTTTGTTGTTTACTTAGACTTTTCCCTGAGGGAAGAGGGCTATCATTGAAATGCAGTGAGTGGTTTTGCAGGTCTGTAATCCCTCTCTGCTGACAACTGTCACTGTAACATTGTATTTGACATTTAAAAAGCATAGTGCTGGAGAAACATAGTGAAGGTTCTAGAAGGACTAGTGCTGCTTTGCCCTATTGACTGCCTCTACCTGAATTACCATTAATGTAACTTGTCTTTTTATCTTTTCTGCTGTGATACAAGTTTTCCCCAATTTGTGATTTTCCCCTGTGATTTCCCACTAATATTTTTCTACTGTTATTTTAAGGCATGAAGACTCAAGCATGTTGTGAAGCAAAGTCATTATGTCCTTAATTCTTGGTAACATTTTGGTGGTAGCCAGGAGAGACAATTCCCTGAAGGCAGCATTCTTTATCTTATGGGCTGGGAAAAACTAGTGGCTTAAATATCTATCAGAAAAAGTGTTGTGGCCTATTTGTGGGTTCATAGGTACTAGTTCTAGTTCACTAATGTATTAATTCATGAAAATATTTATTCTAGATTTATTGAACACCTATCACAAGTGAGAATTTCACTGTAGTACATATAGAAACTTGGTTTTCTGTAAATAATACACATACATGAAAAAAAGGAACTATTTTTTACAACTCGTGAAATCTGTGGAGGTAAAGTACTTAATAACTGTACATTGTGAGCCCTATTACAAGTGGAAGATGTTTTCATAAAGAACAGATGCCCGGGCTGAATGAAGCCTAGGAGAGGTGTGTCTAGCATTTTCAGGTCTGTGTCTATTACCGTGGAAGTTATCTTTATGAATTTTATTTTTTTATTTACATTTTTAACATCTTTATTGGAGTATAATTGTATACATTGTTGTGTTCGTTTCTGCTGTATAACAAAGTGAATCAGCTATACTTAAAAATATATCCCCATATGCCCTCCCTCTTCCATCTGCCTCCCACCCTTCCTATCCCACCTCTCTAGACGGTCACAAAGCACCAAGCTGGTCTCCCTGTGCTATGTGGCTGCTTCCCACTAGCAATCTATTTTACATTTGGTAGTGTACACATGCCAATGCCATTCTCTCACTTCGTCCCAGCTTACCCCACCCCTTCCCTGTGTCCTCAAATCCATTCTCTACATCTGCATCTTTTATTCCTGTCCTGCCTCTAGGTTTGTCAGAATCATTTTTTTTCTTTTTTTAGATTCCATATAATATGTGTTAGCATATGGTATTTGTTTTTCTCTTTCTAACTTACTTCACACTATGACAGACTCTATGTCCATCCACCTCACTACAAAAAACTCAACTTTTTTCTTTTCATGGCTGAGTAATATTCCATTGTATATATGGGCCACATCTTCTTTATCCATTCATCTGTTGATGGACACTTAGGTTGCTTCCATGTCATGGCTACTGTAAATAGTGCTGAAGTGAACATGTGGTACGTGACTCTTTTTGAATTATGGTTTTCTCAGGGTATATGCCCAGTAGTGGGATTGCTGGGTCATATGGTAGTTCTATTTTTAGGTTTTTAAGGAACCTCCATACTGTTCTCCATAGTGGCTGTATCAATTTACATTCCCACCAACAGTGTAAGAGGGTACCGCTTTCTCCACACCCTGTCCAGCATTTGTTGTTTGTAGATTTTTTAATGATGGCCATTCTGACCGGTGTGAGGTGATACTTCATTGTAGTTTTGATTTGCATTTCTCTAATGATTAGTGATGTTGAGCATCCTTTCATGTGTTTGTTGGCAATCTGTATATCTTCTTTGGAAAAATGTCTATTTAGGTCTTCTCCCCATTTTTGGATTGGGTTATATATATATTTTTTGTTACTGAGCTGCATGAGCTGCTTGCATATTTTGGGGACTAATCCTTTGTCTGTTGCTTCATTTGCAAATGTTTTCTCCCATTCTGAGGGTTGTCTTTTCATCTTGCTTATGGTTTCCTTTGCTGTGCAAAAGCTTCTAAGTTTCATTAGGTTCCATTTGTTTATTTTTGTTTTTATTTCCATTTCTCTAGGAGGTGGGTCAAAAAGGATCTTGCTGTGATTTGTATCATAGAGTGTTCGGCCTATGTTTTCCTCTAAGAGTTTTATAGTGTTTGACCTTACATTTAGATCTTTAATCCATTTTGAGTTTATTTTTGTGTATGGTGTTAGGGAGTGTTCTAATTTCATTCTTTTACATGTAGCTGTCCAGTTTTCACAGCACCACTTATCGAAGAGGTTGTCTTTTCTCTATTGTATACTCTTGCCTCTTTTATCAAAGATAAGGTGACCATATTTACATAGGTTTATCTCTGGGCTTTCTATCCTATTTCATGGATCTATATTTCTGTTTTTGTGCCAGTTCCATACTGTCTTGTTTACTGTAGCTTTGTAGTATAGTCTGAAGTCAGGGAGCCTGATTCCTCCAGCTGTTTTACTTTCTCAAGATTGCTTTGGCTATTAGAGGTTTTTGTGTTTCCATACAAATTGTAAAATATTTTTTTCTAGTTCTGTGAAAAATGCCATTGGTAGTTTGATAGGGATCGCATTGAATCTGTAGATTGCTTTGGGTAGTGTAGTCATTTTCACAATGTTGATTCTTCCAATCCAAGAACATGATATCTCTCTCCATCTGTTTGTATCATCTTTAATTTCTTTCATCAGTGTCTTATAGCTCTCTGCATACAGAGCTTTTGTCTCCGTATGGAGGTTTATTCCTAGATATTTTATTCTTTTAGTTGCAGTGGTAAATGGGAGTTTTTCCTTAATTTTTCTTTCCAATTTTTCATCATTAGTGTATAGGAATGCAAGAGATTTCTGTGCATAAATTTTTTATCCTGCTACTTTACCAAATTCATTGATTAGCTCCAGTAGTTTTCTGGTAGTGGCTTTAGGATTCTCTATGTATAGTATCATGTCATCTGCAAACAGTAACAGCTTTACTTCTTTTCTAATTTGGTTTCATTTTATTTCTTTTTCTTCTCTGGTTGCTGTGGCTAAAACTTCCAAAACTATGTTGAATAATAGTGGTGAGAGTGGACAACATTTTCTTGTTCCTGATGTTAGTGGAAATGGTCTCAGTTTATGCCATTGAGAATGTTGTTGGCTGTGGGTCTGTCATATATGACCTTTAATTTGTTGAGGTAAGTTCCCTCTATGCCTACTTTCTGGAGGGTTTTTATCATAAATGGGTGTTGAATTTTGTCCAAAGCTTTTTCTGCATCTGTCGAGATGATCATATGGTTTTTATCCTTCAATTTATGAATTTGGTGTATCACATTGATTGATTTGCATATACTGAAGAATCCTTGCATCCCTGGGATTAACCCCCCCCCCCCGATTATGGTGTATGATCCGTTTAATGTGCTGTTGATTCTGTTAGTATTTTGTTGAGGACTTTTGCATCTATGTCCATCAGTGATATTGGCCAGCAGCTTCGTTTTTTTGTGACATCTTGCCTGGTTTTTGTTTCAGGGTGATGGTGACCTCATAGAATGAGTTTGGGAGTGTTCTTCCCTCTGCTATATTTTGGAAGAGCTTGAGAAGGATATGTGTTAGCTCTTCTCTAAATGTTTGATAAAATTTGCCTATCTGGTCCTGGGCTTTGGTTTGTTGAAAGACTTTTAATCGCAGTTTCAATTTCAGTGCTTGTTATTGGTCTGTTTATGTTTTCTATTTCTTGCTGGTTCAGTCTTGGAAGATTGTGCTTTTCTAAGAATTTGTCCATTTCTTCCAGGTTGTCCATTTTATTGGCATATAGTTGCCTATAGTAATCTCTCATGATCCTTTGTATTTCTGCAATGTCAGTTGTTACTTCTCCATTTTCATTTCTAATTCTATCGATTTGAGTCTTCTCCCTTTTTTCCTTGATGAGTCTGGCTAATGGTTTATCAATTTTGTTTATCTTCTCAAAGAACCAGCTTTTAGTTTTATTGATCTTTGCTATTGTTTTCTTCATTTCTTTTTCATTTATTTCTGATCTGATCTTTATGATTTCCTTCCTTCTGCTAACTTTGGGTTTTTTTGTTCTTTCTCTAGTTGCTTTAGGTGTAAGGTTAGGTTGTTTATTTGTGATGATTCTTGTTTCTTGAGGTAGGATTATATTGCTATAAACTTCCCTCTTAGAACTGATTTTCTGGATCCCATAGGTTTTGGGTCACTGTGTTTTCATTGTCATTTGTTTCTAGGTATTTTCTGATTTCCTCTTTGATTTCTTCAGTGATCTCTTGGTTATTTAATAGTGTATTTTTCAGCCTCCATGTGATTGTATTTTTCTAGTTTTTTTCCTGTAATTGATATCTAGTCTCATAGCATTGTGGTCAGAAAGGATACTTGATTCTCTTTCAATTTTCTTAATTTTCCCAAGGCTTGATTTGTGACCCAAGATATGATCTGTCCTCGAGAATGTTCCATGAGCACTTGAGAAGAAAATGCATTCTGTTGTTTTTGGATGGAATGTCTTGTAAATATCAATTAAGTCCATCTTGTTTAATGTGTCATTTGAAGCTAGTGTTTCCTTATTTATTTTCATTTTGGTTGATCAGTCCATTGGTGAAATGTGGGGTGTTACTGTCTCTTTCCTCTTTTATGGCTCTTAGCATTTGTCTTATGTACTGAGGTGCTCCTATGTTGGGTGCATAATATTTACAATTGTTATCTTCTTCTTTGATTGATTCCTTGGTCATTATGTAGTGTCCTTCTTTGTCTCTTGTAATAGACTTTCTTTTAAAGTCTATTTTGTCTGATATGAGAATTGCTACTCTAGCTTTCTTTTGATTTCCATTTGCATGAAATATCTTTTTGCATCCCCTCACTTTCAGTCTGTATGTGACCCCGGGTCTGAAGTGGGTCTCCTGTAGACAGCATATATATTGGTCTTTTTTTTTGGTATCCATTCAGCCAGTGTATGTCTTTTGGTTGGAGCATTTAATCCATTTACATTTAAGGTAATTATCGATATGTATCTTCCTCTTACCATTGACTTAATTGTTTTTGGTTTGTTTTTGTAGGTCTTTCCCTTCTCTTGTGTTTCCTGCTTAGATAAGTTCCCTTAGCATTTGTTGTAAAGCTGGTTTGGTGGTGCTGAATTCTCTTAGCTTTTACTTGTTTGTAAAGGTTTTAATTTATCCGTTGAATCTGAATGAGATCCTTGCTTGGTAGAGTAATCTTGGTTGTAGGTTTTTCCCTTTCATCACTTTAACTATGTCCTGCTGCTCCCTCCTGGCTTGTAGAGTTTCTGCTGAGAGATCAGCTGTTAACCTTATGGGGATTCCCTTGTATGTTATTTGTTGCTTTTCCCTTTTAATATTTTTTCTTTGTATTTAATTTTTGATAGTTTGATTAATATGCGTCTGGGCGTGTTTCTCCTTGGATTTATCGTATTTGGGACTCTCTGCATTTCCTGGACTTGACTGACTATTTCCTTCCCTATTAAGGATGTTTTCAACTGTAATCTCTTTAAATGTTTTCTCAGTCTCATTTTTTTTCTCTTCTTCTTCTGAGACCCCTATAATTCGAATGTTGGCACATTTAATGTTGTTCCAGAGTTCTTTAATACAGACCTCAATTCTTTTCATTCTTTTTTCTTTACTCAGCTCTGCAGTAGTTATTTCCCCTATTTTATATTCCAGGTCATTTGTCTGTTTTTCTGCCTCAGTTATTCTGCTATTGATTCTTTCTAGAGAATTTTAAATTTCATTTATTACATTGTTCATCATTGTTTCCTTTTTAGTTCTTCTATGTCCATGTTAAATGTTTCTTGTATTTTCTCCATTCTATTTCCAAGATTTTGGATCATCTTTACTATCATTATTCTGAATTCTTTTTCAGATAGACTGACTCTTTCCTCTTCATTTCTTTGGTCTGGTGGGTTTTTACCTTGCTCCTTCATCTGTTGTGTATTTACCTGTCTTCTCATTTTGCTTATCTTTCTGTGTTTGGGGTCTCCTTTTTACAGGCTGCAGGTTCGTAGTTCCCATTGTTTTTGGTGTCTGCCCCAGTGGGTATGCTTGTTTCAGTGGGTTGTGTAGTCTTCCTGGTGGAGGGGACTGGTGCCTGTTTACTGGTTAATGAGGGTGGATCTTGTGTTTCTGGTGGGCAAAACTGTGTCTGGTGGTGTGTTTTGGGATGTCTGTGAACTTATTATGATTTTAAGCAGCCTCTCTGCTATTTGGGTAGGGTTGTATTCCTGTCTTGCCAGTTGTTTTCCATAGGGTGTCCAGTGCTGTTGCTTTCTGGTCATTGAGTGGAGCTGGGTCTTATCATTGAGATGGAGATCTCTGAGAGATCTCTCACTGATTGATATTATGCTGCAAAGTCTCTGTTGGTCCAAAGTCCTTAACTTGACTCTCCAGCCTCAGAGGCTCAGGTCAGACACACAACTGGAGCATCAAGACCCAGTCAGCCACATGGCTCAGAAGAAAAGTGAGAAAAAAAAAGAAAGAAAGAAAAAATAAAATAAGTTATTAAAATAAAAAAAAATAAAAATTATTATTAAAATAAAAAATTATTTAAAAAACAGAAGAGAGCAACCAAAGCAATAAGCATTTCCACCAATGATAACAAGCACTAAAAACTAAACTAAGGTAAACATAAAAATCAGAAATTATTCAGTCACTTACAGCAAACCCCACGTCTATAGTTGCTCCTAAAGTCCACCACCTCAATTTTGGGATGATTCGTTGTCTATTCAGGTATTCCACAGATGCAGGGTACATCAAGTTGATTGTGGGGATTTAATCCACTGCTCCTGAGGCTGCTTGGAGAGATTTCCCTTTCTCTTGTTTGCATGCATCATTCCTGGGGTTCAGCTTTGGATTTGGCCCCACCTCTGTGTGTAGGTCACCGGAGGGCTTCTGTTCCCCACCCACACAGGAGGGGGTTAAAGGAGCAGCTGATTAGGGAGCTCTGGCTCACTCAGGCTGGGGGAGGGAGGGGTATGGAATGTGGGGTGAGCCTGCAGCCGCAGAGGCTGGCATGATGTTGCAACAGCCTGAGGCATGCCGTGTGTTCTCCCGGGGAAGTTTTTCCTGGATCACGGGACCCTGGCATTGGTGGGCTGCACAGGCTCCCTGGAGAGGAGGTGTGGATAGTGACCTGTGGTTGCAAACAGGCTTCTTGGTGGCTGCAGCAGCAGCCTTAGAGTTTCATGCCCATCTCTGGTGTTCGCGTGATAGCTGCATCTTGCGGCCATCTCTGAAGCTCCTTTAGGCAGTGCTCTGAATCTCCTCTCCTCATGCACCCCGAAACAATGGTCTCTTGACTCTTAGACAGGTCCAGAGTTTTTCCCGGACTCCCTCACAGCTAACAGTGGTGCACTAGCCCCGTTCAGGCTGTGTTCATACAGCCAATCCCAGTCCTCTCTGTGGAATCTGACCTCCGAAGCCTGAGCCTCAGCTCCCAGGTCCCACCCACCCTGGCGGGTGAGCACAGAAGCCTCTCAGGCTGGTGAGTGCTGGTCGGCACCGATCGTCTGTGCAGGAATCTCTCTGCTTTGTCATCCAAACCCCTGTTGCTGCGCTCTCCTGCATGGATCCGAAGCTTCCCCCCAACCCAACCCCCAACTACACCATTGAAGGGTCTTCCTAGTGTGTGGAAACTTTCCCTCCTTCACAGCTCCTTCCCAGAGGTGCAGGTACCATCCCTATTCTTTTGTCTCTGTTTTTTCTTTTGCCCTACCCAGGTACGTGGGGATTTTCTTTCCTTTTGGGAAGTTTGAGGTCTTCTGCCAGCATTCAGTAGATGTTTTGTAGGAATTGTTCCACACGCAGATGCATTTTTAATGTATTTGTGGGGAGGAAGATGATCTCCACCTCTTAATCCTCCACCATCTTGAAGGTCCTCCATGAGTTTTAAAAAGAAATTTTACATAGGAAACTTCAGTTTCCAGGAAGATGAAGTAGATGCCCTTTTCCCTATTCCTCTTGCTAAGTACAACTAAATCCCTCGATATTGTGTGTGAATCATGCGTAAGTGAACTCCGAAAAGTGGTGAAAAGAAGGTAAACTGGCTAGAGACACGGGGACCCAGGAAGATAAGGTGGTGAATTCTCTTGGTTTTCTTTTTGTCTCCTATATCCCAGGGTTGGAGCTACAGAAGCCAGCATCTCAGAAACACCTAGGATGCAGACACAAAAATCCCCAACAAAAGCCTGCTCTTCTAGCTAAAGGGGCATCTTAGCAAGACAGAAAACTTCTAGACATTAACTTCTATTGCAGTCAAACACCAAAGAATAAACTTTGTCCTCACCCCATCTGTGCCAACAAAGAGGGAGTAGAAAACCTAGAATTCCATCCTTGCCAGACTATAGTGCTCTTGCTAAAAAATGACATGGGTCTTTCTCCACGAGTCCAGGTGTAGACTTAAACTCAACATAACACTGCCAGATCATAATGAACTCCATCCCAAGAGTGTCAGTGGAGAGCATATGGGGAACTTGGGTTTTTACCCCTAAGTGACACTAAGAAGTGGGAAGCTTCTCTCTCCCTTTGCTGGTATCAGAAGAGACCTAGAGGGGAGTCAGGACTTTCACCTAGGCCCAGAAGTAATGGAGGCTACAAGGGGATTCCTACCCCTCTGAGCCAAGGAGATATCAGTGGAGGCCCAGTAAGGTGCTGGAACTCCCAGTGAAGCCCAGCACATTATACCAATGTCAGTTTCCTTGTTTTGATATTACACTATAACATCAAACTCTATTCATTGAGGAAAAGTGGGCAAAAAGTACATGGGGCCTCTCTGTACTGTTCTCTGATATCTAATGAATTTGTCATTACCTCAAAAGAAAAAGTTAAAAAAGAGAGAAATATATGTATCACAAATTTAAACTTTTTCTCACAACTTGATTTCCAATAAATCATTTCCACTTTTACATGAGAAATCAAGGCTGACTACATAATAAAGTTTCAAGACAAAAATATGTATTTTCCTTACTACTCTAAACTACTTTTAAAAGACTGGTCCAAAATACACACTTACATGCACACAGTAACTAATTAGTGACCATTTCCTAGGAAAGGTTCTGCAAGATGATTGACTTTCATTGCAAAGTCAGGCTAATTGTTTACTTAACCCAGATTTCCTTTCCTTCTGGATAATGTATAGCTAGCCCACATTTCTCAGGCTCTCTTGTAGTTATGTGCGATCATGTGACTGAGGTCTTGGAAAATGGAATATTATTGGAAGTGATATACGTTTCTGGCCCATAACTACCTCCCAGGTGATCTCTCATTCTCCTTCTCCAACTGTACCTCAATGGAGAGCACTCCAGGTGTCCTAGAGGAGACCTGAGCCTCAAGATGAAGGGGCCTGAATACCAGAATGACTCTAAGGAGCAGAGCATCATTTTTTCTTGCAACCAATTGGACTTTAAGTGAATGACTAATAAATTCCAGTTCTTAAAGCCATTTAGACCTTGGGACCTTAGGGTTTATCTGTTACTGCACTTTTAGTGCTGTCAGGAAGGGGTGGTAGTGGTGTTTGGGATCTTCTTCTCTAGAGACCAAACAGGTTAAGATTCCAAAATATGTTTCAAACTTGATAACCTGATACCACCTGGGTGTTCACAAGGGAGTGAAGGTAGGGCATCAAGTTCTAGTTTAATCTATTTTGCTTCATCTTGAAAATGAGATAATTGGACAAGATTATCTCTATGCTTCATTTCCAACAGTCAAGAATATATTAGTTTGTATGAGATACAGCACACACGTGGCACCCTTGTGCTTCATTCTCCTTTACTCATGAGAGATATTGGTAAAAAAATTACCTGGCGGTTTCCCTCGGAGTATAGATGTAGCCTCAGACTCCTCAATAGTGCTTCAGGCAGCTGTTACCAACCTATTTGCATTGACACAAGCAGTGAAACCTATTGTTTAGTGCTACTCTATATACTGACCTAAAATCAGTTTTTGGTTTTAGCACCTACCCCATCCTTCCTAGGGAAGCTGATCACGTAGGTGATAAATTTAGTCTCTTCTAGCACCTCTAGGGTACAACCCTCTTCCCCCACAATCTTTATCTATCTCTCACACCTATCTATCCTCATTTGAAATGATAGTATTTGTGAGAGAAATTATGTTTTGCAGGGAAATGTCTAGATTTTAACACACAAAGCTTGAGAATTCATGTCCTGAAGACACCAAAGGAGAAACAATCTTTAGGAAACTTTAGAATTAGGTAAATATTTATTTTCATTAATACAAACAGATACCTTATATTTCATTTTTTGAATGGGACCTTATTATTATTTTTTTGCGGTACGCAGGCCTCTCACTGTTGCGGCCTCTCCCGTTGCGAAGCACAGGCTCCGGACGCGCAGGCTCAGCGGCCATGGCTCACGGGCCTAGTCGCTCCGCGGCATGTGGGATCTTCCCAGACCGGGGCACGAACCCGTGTCCCCTGCATCGGCAGGCGGACTCTCAACTACTGCGCCACCAGGGAAGCCCTGAATGGGACCTTAGAGACAAAGAAATAAGTTCATAAATTTATTAAAAAATGTGTTGAGAGAGGCCCATATTTCTTGATTATTCTAACTCCTTTCGGGGGTATGAAACCTACCCCTGGCTGTTTCATTTGTGTGGAAACAGCACTAGTGCTTATAATATCTATTTTCTTCCTCTTCTTCCTTACCAACAGAAATAAAAACTATTTGAGATGATAATGAATGAGTCAAATGGTAAATCCTTGCTATCTCAGTCTTCCTGGCATGCAGCTTACAGGACAGTTAGGGAATACAGTCACCTCCGATGAGATGTAAATAGGATTACACTGTTATTTTCTGAGAAAGATTGTTCTTTCTGATGCAGATTCTGTCCCCTTTTCTTTCTCTTCTTCTTTGAATGCAGTCCCAGTGGCCTCATCTGCAGCAGCCATTTAGAAATCATAATGGAAAGGACTAAAGAATCATAGACACATTTGCCCTAATACTGAAGCATTGAGCCAATACCAGCATCCACTTATCTCTAGACATCGTTTTATGAGAAAAACAAACCCATATTTTTTAAGCCAAAGTATTTATGTTTTTCTACAGCTGACAGCCAAATAATAGGCTGTGTTTACCATAAATATTCAAACAGGAGAATATTTTCTTTTCCAAAAGAAGAAAAGATATATCACCTTAGTAAGAATTGGAAAAACTTTAACAAGGGAATTTTAAGAATATAATTATGAAATAGGGAGAAAGATCTAAAATAACCCTGGGTCAGAAATTCAAGACTAACTATGAAAGTTATGTAAATGATGTTATGTATATGAGTATATAACCTCTCAACCCTCTGTAGGAAAGAGTCTAAAGCTTTAGTCAGATTTCAAAGAGTTCTGGGACTCAATAAATTTTAAGAACCATTATAGAAGTTTTAGGTATACACCACTGGAAATAACTGATAATTTACTCAACATTAAGTCCTATAAAATTAATGTGCTGAGTATTTACTAATTTTAGACACAGTGCTGTCTTGCATCTGCCTCTCTGTTATTTCATTTAAAAGATGAGGACACTGACATCTTAAAGGATTAAATAACCTGCACCTAATTCTTAAACACTACTTATCATGTCCTATTCATAGCATCTAGAATGATACCTGGTAAATAGTAGGTAGTAAGTAAATATTTTCAATGAATACTAATGCATACTGCTTCTGCTTGTGCTATCTTGCTTTATTGAGCACATATTATGCCATGGCTTCATTCTGAGGTCTTAGAATGTAAAATATCCTTAAGAGATTGCCCTTGTCCCTAAGGAGATGACAGTTTAATGCATAACATTTTATGTAAACAGGTAATTTCAATGTTATATATAGGCAACATTTTTTTTTACTAAGATAATCAAGAACGAATTCAGAGTTGATGAACTTCGAGCTATGAGCATAATAAACAAAGAAAATAGCAACTGAAAAGGCATAAGCCTATAAAAAAGATAGATAAATAAGAATGTGAGAGTGGCTAACATATAAAATATAAGGAGAGTGGTGGCAGGAGATAAGTTAGGTTTAGATTAAATTGTGAAGGGTATTACATAGCAAGGTAGGAAGTACGGATTTTGTTCTAAGGTTAATGAGGAATTAACATGGATTGCTAAGTAGTGAAGTGAAAGCTCAGATTTGTTTTTAGCAAGATAACTCTGGAATCAGTGTGGAAGAAGAAAGAGAAAGAGGAGGATTGCTGTAGCTGTCTAGGCATAAAAGCTGAAGGCATCTGCCTTGAGTGGCTAGATACAGAAGAGTCCTGAAGACAGATAGTGCATGTAATTCAATGAAAAATATAAAAGGAAACAAAATAGGGTTATTGGACACAGAGATATGTAATAACTTATTTATCATTACAGTCGATCATTATTTGCAGATTCTGTATTGCAAATTTGCCTACTTATTCCATTTGTTTGTAACCCCAAATCAAAACTTGCAGCACTTTGGGTCACTCACAGACATGTACTAAGTGGCAATAAATTTGAATCACCCAGCAAGCACGGTCCCAGCTGAAGTGCAACAAGGTGATGCTCTGCCTTCCTGTTTCAGCTTTCATACTGTAAAGAAGTGTCCTATTCACAGTCTATTTAGTGCTATGTTTCTCCCATTTGCTGCTTTTCTTGTTGATTTCACTGTTTAAAATGGCACCCAAGCATAATGCTGGAGTGCTGTCTAGTGCTCATACGTGCAAGAAGGTCTGTGCTATGCCTTAGGGAGAAAATGTGTGTTAGGTAAGCTTTGTTCAAACATGAGTTTTAGTGCTTTTGGCCATGAATTAAATGCTAATAAATTAATACTATTTATTAAATACAGTGTCTTTGAACAGAAATACACATAAAACAATTATATGTATTGATAGGTTGAAAAAATGTTGTGGCCAGAGGCTCTCAGGAACATAACCATGTTTTTCTCCTAGAAGCAATGGTTTAGTATTTGCTAATTCATTGTCCACAGCAATTTTATAGAACATAAGTACTAAAGATAATGAAAATGGACAGTATATATAACAGAATATTTGACTTGGAGACATATGAAATAACCAAACTCTATGCTATTATTGCACAGAACAAACTTAAGTCCAAATGTATAAAGTGAAGTGCCCAAAATTGCATACTTACTTATCACTAAGACTAGAACAGAATTAGGAATGTTATATATTTTCCAGAATACTGTCATGGACAGAATATTTAAGCTAAAGTATTAGGTGGTTATATTTCCTCTTTTTAACTGGAAGGAGTGTCTATGATGGACATAGATGTTGAACTGTATGTATGATGCAGAGTTTCTGCTTTGCTTCCCTTCCCTCATCAAGGCTGACCCTAAACTTGTGTGACTCCATTCTAAACCTAGATAGATTCAGAATCCAAGAGCCTTTCAAAGATGACTGGAAGGATCTCTCATAAACACACCTGCCCTGGTGAGAATAACACCATTCTCACACCAATCATCAACTTTCTGGGAAGTCATAATCTAGCATAGAGGTCAAGAAAATATGACCTACAGAATAAATTTGTTCCATTGCTTATTTTTGTAAAGTTTTACTGGAACTCATGCATGCTTATTTGTTCAGATATTGTCTACGACTACTTTCATGCTACAACTGTAGAACTGAGTAGTTGTAACAGAATTGTATGGACCCTTATATTTACTATATTGCCCTTTATAGAGAATGTGCGCTGACCCCTGGTCTAGCATATAGCATAAACTTTGGTGCCAGTTTCCATGTAAATCGTCATGATGACAATCTTTGAAAACATTTCATCAGTTGTTCTGTCCTTAACTTGTGGTTTAAGGTACTATATTGAGGAGACATCAAGTGTCTGGATGATATGAAAAGATTATCTTTTGCTATTTGATGTCATCCAAAAATCTGAATCAATTTAACAAAGTGAGCCATAACTCATTTTAACACTTACTGAATTACATGTCAGTCACCTGAGTTTCCCCACTCAAGGATTACAGTGTTAAGATTCTGAATCAACAATGAATTGCCTGCTCTAGCCCATCCTCACCAGCTGTCAACACTACCTGAACGAATTTTTATTGTGCTGTCAATGTGAACTGACATTCCGAATCAGCAACAGGACAGAATTAACTTCCCAAGTGTCTTTCCTGTTGCACAGGCATATGTAAGAACTGCTTTTATTTAGCTTAGTGACATTTGCTACACGAGTACTGACAAAACGTCGTGTCTAAACAAATGTTGATTGCACAGATTCATTTTCCCATGATAATGAATGTTAAATGCATGAGGTAATTATACAATAATCTGAAAACCACACACAGTGACTTTTGCTTAATGGAATTACTTGGGAAAGAGTGTTTTAATTATATAACCTGACACTTCAATGAAAAGAATACTGTGGTAAACATTTTAGCAGAACTTCTGCTATATTCCTATTCTTGTTAAGATGGGCATTGTATGTATGGAGGCTTCCTGAAGTTTTAAAAAATTCTTTTCTTAATTAGTATATTATGGCTGAATTAAGACATCATTGCAGTTTCTTCTAGTCTCATAGACATCTTTAGTAAGGAAGGTGTAGTGCCCCAAATGGGTATTTTATGAGAATTAAGAATTGTATAAAGTCTTTGTCTCAGAATTTGCTAGGTGTCAGGTAGAGAGAAGTAGTAGGGCTTGGAGGAATCACAGAAAGTATGAATAATTGTGATTTCCTCTTGGATATAGACCAGAGACTATTTTTTCATGAACTCTTTCTAAGGATTGTAGGAATAGTAGAGTGGAAATGAAAAGAAAATCTAACCATGGGTGAGGAATGTAGAAAGATAAGATGTCTTGGGTTTAAATGTATATGGAGGGAAGAATGACAAGGGCATGGGTCAAGAATAAGGGTGAAAATACACAAAAATCAAATCAAAATAGATTAAAAACTTGCATATAAACCTAAAACCATAAAACTCCTAGAAGGAGACATAGAAGTTTAGCTCCTTGACATTGGCAAAGTTTTTTTTTGGATTTGGCGCCAAAAGCAGAGGCAACAAAGTAAAAATGAGCAAGTGGGTCCACATCTAGCTAAAAAGCTTCTACACAGCTAAGGAAACAATCAACAAAATGAAAAGACAACATACAGAATAGGAGAAAATATTTGCAAACCACATATTTGATAAGCGGTTGATATCCAAAATATGCAGGTAACTCATACAACTCAACAGCAAAAAACCCACAGGTAACATAATTTTAAAATTGGCAAAGGATCTGAGTAGACATTTTTCCAAAGAAGACATGCAAATGGCTAATGGGTACACGAGAAATTGCTCAACATCAGTAATCATTAAGGAAGTGCAAATCAAAACCACAATGAGCTATCACCTCACACCTGTTGTGTCATCAAGAAGATAAAAGATAATATATGTGACAAGAATGTAGATAAAAGAGAATTTTTTTTTTTTTTTTTTTTTTTTGCGGTATGTGGGCCTCTCACTGTTGTGGCCTCTCCCATTGTGGAGCACAGGCTCCGGACACGCAGGCTCAGCGGCCATGGCTCAACAGGCCCAGCCGCTCAGCGGCATGTGGGATCTTCCCAGACCAGGGCACGAACCCGCGTCCCCTGTATCGGCAGGCGGACTCTCAACCACTGCGCCACCACGGAAGCCCAAAAGAGAATTTTTATACACTCTTGGTGTGAATGTAAACTGATACAGCCACTATGAAAAATAGGAGATTCTTAAGGAGATTAAAAACAGAACTGCCATGTGATCCAACAATCCCACTTCTGGGTATATATCCCAAGGAAACTAAATCATTAGTTGCAAGAGATATTTGTACTTTCATGATCATTGCAGTATTATTCACAATAGCCATGGTATGAAAGCAATCCAAGTGTCCATCAGTGAATAAATGACTGAAAAAAGTGAAATACACACACACACACACACACACACACACACATACACATGCACACACACACAATGGAATATTATTCAACCATAAAAAGGGGGGAAATCCTGTCATTTACAACAAAGTGTTTGAATCTGGGATATTATGCTAAGTGAAATAAGCCAGACAGAGAAAGACAAATACAACATGGTGTCACTTATATGTGGAATCTAAAAAAAAACAGTTGAATTCATAGAAACAGAGAGTAGAAAAGTGGTTATCAGGGGATGGGGGTGGGAGAAATCAGGAGAGGCTGGTAAAAGGGTACAAACTTTCAGTTATAAGATGAATAAGCACTTTGGGTCACTCATGTATAACATGGTGACTATAGTTGATAACACTGTATTGTAAAACTGAAATTTGTTAAGATAGTAGAACTTAAATATTCTCATCCCCCCACACACATGCAAAAAAAAAGGTAAATATCTGAGGTGATAGATGTTACTCAACTAAGTGAGAGGCATCTTTTCACAATGAATATGCATATCAAATCATCATGCTATATACTTTAAATGTCTTTCAATTTTGTTTGCCAATAATACTATAATAAAACTGGAGAAAAAGAATGAGCATGAAGACATAAGTATAGAATGTGCTGTATTTATGAAATAAGTTGTGATGTACAAAAAAGATCATTTTAAAAAATGGCATACATTTAAGAAATATAAGAGAGATTAAGTAAGGATATTGAACATGCCTTGGTTTCGGGAAGAGTGGGCTATTTGAGAAGCAACACAAAATGGGAAGATGGGAGTATTTAGGCTATGAGTTATACATCTAACTTCCATAATTTTATATTGAGTCAATTGACCTGTGGTTCTAGTCTCATCATCAAAAGTCGCTATAAGGTACATGAAGGCATGTGTAGTAATGACCAGAAAGCACTGGCCACTTCAGAGTTGTTCTTTGATTTGTAGTTTCAGCTGATCTTAGCTGGACATAGACCTTTTCACCTATTCATAGGCCAACTGTGAAACCAGTGGCAATCCTGACAGTAATCTGTGATTTGGGGCTCATTAGCATCATGTATTCGACCATTCAAATCAATTAGCCTAGAGTATAAAGGCAACAGAGTGCAGATCTTCTGAATATCCTTAGCTCAGTCCCTAACCGCATGGACTTTAAGGTTAGAAAGATATGGATTTTTTTCCAGCTTTGCCATTTATTGGATGTGTGACTTCAGATACTTGAATTAACTCTTTCCAAACAGCAATACTTTAATTATGTTAAGATGGGAATAATAATTCACAGGATTAGTATCTACCAAATGAAAAAAATAGCATCAAACAATTTTATTATATAAAGAAATAATTTCACTGTTTGAAAGTGATCATGGGCTACATGGAAGGCTAAATATTACATGTTCTATAAGCAATATGAGATAGGCAAAAAAGAACAGAGAATCCAGACTCTACCAAAGTGCCGTTTGCAGCCAGAAATGGAACAAACACTATTTTCTTAGATTCTAATATTAATTTAATGTTCTCCTGACTTTAGCAGAGATGCATTGCTTACATACCATAGTATTTCAACAGATACAGCTTTAAAATCTGTGGGAGGACTGAAATGATGGCTTTGCAAGGTACAGAGTCCCAAGGAATTCTTAAGGCTCTGCTCTAACTCTTTGCAAATAGAACCTGGTGGCAGCATCTGACAAAGAACTTTGCTGAAGTGAGCTTTAAAGCAGATGTTAATCACTTCTCAGATTAGTGCTACCTGATACACTAATAGGTGAGTTTAATACTGCTCCATTTGAGAAAATAAAATCTGTAGATTAAAGTGCAGCTGGAAGGTTGTGACTCAATCTCACAAGTATAATGTCTATGAAGTAGCTCCTTAAAAGGAAAGAAAACAAATAAAAAGATTTTACAATCAAGGATAGCTACCAGTTTTCCAGGAGGTTAGAATTCGATTCCCAAGTGTTTTTAGAAAACTTTCATATCTATATCAAGTAAAAACACAGTTTCTACCTTGGCAGTCCTTTGTTTGCCTTATTCTTTTAGAGCTGCTTAATAACGCTCCCTTCCCTCTGTTTCCTTAAGAAGAATCTTCTCCAAACCTTCACGGTTTGGTGAAACAATAGTTTCCTATAATTTTTGAAAAAGAGAAATGGTATGGTTTGAGGAAGATATCTTCTGAGGCCCTCTTCTAGGGCCTGTATCAGGATTTTCAGAATTGATCTCTATAGAACTCCAGCAGCTCCTTAACATGCCCCATGAGAAAGAAGGTAGCATCGTCAAGTTTAAGTAAGAGATTATGTTAGAGATTCCTATACAACCTCATAAAAATTGTGAGAAGCTTCGTGATAAAGAAACTTGTTTACTATTGTTTAACTCAATGTTTCCCTATCATATTTAACATAAACTTTTTTCCCCCAGTTACAATATATTGTCATCTGTGGAGCTGTCTTGTGGAAAGCACTCTGGGAAACACTAATATGCCATCAATGAGAAATGGCCACAGGAATGTGAGAATGAATATTTAACTAATGACCTGATCACTTCTACTGGGGGAGCACTATTAATTGATAGTAGTTTTATATTTACTTTTTGTATCATTGAAATCCTTCTCTCTGTGGAGTGTGCAACATTTTCTACTGATGACGCTACAAAAGGTTTAACTTGTGCTGATGTTCATTGTTATAACCCTTCTTACACGGGCAGACAGAGGTGAGTTCTCCCTTTAGGCTATCTCTAGGCAATTGTCCATAACTCTTTCATCCCCTTAAGATTTCCCTTTAGCCTTTTTTTTCTCCTCCCATGATGTTTCTCCAGATCCTTTTTTAAGCAGGTACAGAAGTACAAAACTCATGTTCTCTATTTTTTCAACATCTAGGCCCATTTAGGTTATTTTGCATACTGTTTCCAATTCTATATTTAGACACTGTTTTTTTTTTTTTAATTTATTTATTTATTTATTTTTGGCTGCATTGGGTCTTCATTGCTGCTCTTGGGGGGCTCTCTCTAGTTTCAGCGAGCATGGGCTACTCTTCGTTGCAGTTAGTGAGCTTCTCATTGTAGTGGCTTCTCTTGTTGCAGAGCACGGGCTCTAGGTGCACAGGCTTCAGTAGTTGTGGCACACGGCTCAGGAGTTGTGACACATGGGCTTAGTTGCTCCGCGGCATGTGGAATCTTCCTGGACCAGGGCTCAAACCCATGTCCCCTGCATTGGCAGGTGGATTCTTAACCACTGAACCACCAGGGAGGCCCTAGACAGCTGTTTTTAATTTCCAGACTATACCTTATACTACCAGCTATTGACTATTTGCATGTTTGAATAGCTAACTACTTTATCAAGTCTGCTTTGCATTTAGTTTCTCTCTTTTCTGTTTTAATTACTTTTTTAAAATTGTCACTTTCTGCAAACTGAATGAAGGCATCCTTTATCTAAGACACTGATTAAATTTTCAAGCAACTCAGATCCCAGGTTCTTTTCTCTACCTCCACTCATGCTTCTAAAAATTTTCCTCAACGTAGTCCCACTCACTCACAAACCAATTGTGAATATTACTCCTCTCTGCACCTTAGATCCATGTGGTGTCTACATAAGGTATCTTGTCAATGAGTGTGTTGGGAAAACATCAAGCCATTCGACAAGCCTTATCAGAATAATATTGTCTACACCGTATATTCTGAGCTTACTAGTGAAAATATCATTTGGGAAATAAATGTCTTATGTGACCACACAAATTGTATCTATTATTTTTTTTCGTATTTACAGAGTTTGTTTTCCTATGATAATACGAAATTAAATTCATCTGTCATGTACCTCCATTTCCTAAGGTCATGTTATCTCCATGCTAAACAGGTACTAAGCTAGATGATTGCTACCTCACAGTTTTATAAAATTTATTTATTCTTGCATATTTTAACATTTCTGAAGCCAGGATGAATCTTACAACTGATGGTATTCTAGCGGCGTGACGGGTTTAACTGGCAGAGGTTTTTCTTTCTTAAAGATGCATATAACAGTGATGAATCAGATTCACTGAAGATTTGATGAAATACGTATTTTAATGCTCCCAATATGTAGAGTACAAGGCTCTGTGACTTGGTGAGATTTTTAGAGGAGAATTAAAATAATGTAATATATCAATTGTATCATGTTTATAAAGAGTTTCCATGTACATTGTAACACTTGATTAATATAATAGCAGTGGTCTGGTTATTAGTTTAAATTTATACCTGAGCACACACACACACACACACACACACACACAGTTAAGTGACTTGCCCAAGGACACAGATTCACAAGGACAGGAACTAAGTTTATTTTATTTACAGAGCATAAGATAGAGCTTGGTGTATAGTAGGAAATTAACACATATTTGTAGAAAGGATAGAAGAATGAAGTTGTGCTAAGTTTAACTTATTTTCATGTAAATACTTTTCCCTTCCAGCTATAACATTGGCTCTTCCTCTTCATCTCTCTCCAGTACTTTATTGTTTCTCATGGATGGCAAATTCATTAAGGGGTAAGACCAAGTAAAAACACATTAAAAATTATTGTGATAATATAGAAAACATTTAGAGTTGGAAGAGATTTTAAAGATCATGCAAGGCTTTCTTCTTCATCTTAAAGAAGAGTAAATCAAGGACCAGAGATATTAAATGTTGCACTGCTGACCTGTCTGTCTTTCCAACTGGCCTGAGTTCCTTGAAGGCAGCAACTGTGAGGTTTAACTGTGTTTCTGAGTCTAGCGTGGTTAGTGTCTGGCACAGAGAAGGCATCTGATAAATACTTATTGAAATAATCTAAAGACCATGAGGGCAGTATACCACTACTACATCCCCAGCTCCTAACTTGTATATAGTAAGCAAGTTGATAAATATCTGTTGAATGGATGAATTAGTGAATTTAAAGATGAATACGCCTTTTGCAAGTTTTCTTCTTCCATGTGTTGGAGGGATAAACTTTTCCTTGACCCCTTTAGAGTCCCTGACTGAAAATTAAACTGGCAAAGAAAGATTAACAGGAAAAAATCATGTAAATTTATTCAATCTAAGTTTTATACAACATGGGAGACTTTGCAAGGAAATGAAGACTGGAAGAAGCTGTTAGGCTTGAGTGTTTCTTATACCAGGTTTGATAAAGAGTGGAAGGTTATGGAAAAACATGATAGGAAAAAAGAATATGAGCTAATAAGGGTAGTTAACTAAAGGAAACTTAGCAAGGGCTGCTGGTTCATGTTCCTCTCAGTGTCCCTCCATCTTCAGAGATAAAGGTGCTACTTTCCTCCTGGTAAAGGGAGAACATCTGTCACACGAGGTTCTTATGACCTGCTTCGGGGGAGAAGGAGGAGGTTAGAGAGTCATTCCTGCACCTGCCACTTCTCAAATTCCTTCAGCTTACAAAATTCCCTGTCAAGGTGCCATATTTTGGGGTAGTGTGTTCTTTCTTTAATTACATTTATTTATTTATTTTTACCATAATCACTTTATTTTTTTTTGAATTTTATTTTATTTACTTATTTTTTATACAGCAGGTTCTTATTAGTTACCTATTTTATACATATTAGTGTATATATGTCAATCTCAATCTCCCAATTCATCCCACCACCACCACACTGCCCCCACTTCCTGCCCTTGATGTCCATACGTTTGTTCTCTACACCTGTGTCTCTATTTCTACCTTGCTTTTTTTTACCATAATCACTTTCTTTTTAAATTTAATTTTATTTTAATTTTATATTGGAGTATAATTGATCTACAATGTTGTGTTAGTTTCAGGTGTACAGCAAAGTGATTTAGTTATACATATAACTATTCTTTTTCAGATTCTTTGCCCATGTAAGTTATTACAGAGTACTGAGTAGAGTTCCCTGCGTTATACAGTGGGTCCTTGTTGATCAGTTATTTTATATACAGTAGTGTGTACATATTAATCCCAACCTCCTAATTTATCCCTTCCCCCTGACCTTCCCCTTTGGTAACAATAAATTTGCTTTCTAAGTCTGTGAGTTTGTTTCTGTTTTGTAAATAAGTTCATTTGTACCATTTTTTTAGATTCCACATATAAGTGATATCATATGATGTTTGTCTTTCTCTGCTGACTTGCTTCACTTAGTATGATAACCTCTAACTGCATCCAGGTTGCTGCAAATGGCATTATTTCATTCTTTTTTATGGCTAATATTCCATTGTATATATGTACCACATCTTCTTTATTCATTCATCTGTCTATAGACATTTAGGTTGCTTCCATGTCTTGGCTATTGTAAATAGTGCTGCAATGAACACTGGGGGTGCATGTATCTTTTCGAAGTATGGTTTTCCCCTGATATACGCCCAGGAGTGGGATTGATGGATCATATGGTAGCTCTATTTTTAGTTTTCTAAGGAACCTCTGTACTGTTCTCCGTAGCGGCTGTACCAATTTACATTCCCACCAACAGTGTAGGAGGGTTCCCTTTTCTCCATACCCTCTCCAGCACTGATTGTGTGTAGACTTTTTGATGATAGCCATTCTGACCAGGGGATAGTGTGTTCTTAACCGCATCCCAGGACATTTCAAAAAAAAAATCACTCTGTTATCAATCTCTGGCCGTCAATATTCTCCACTTCATGGCTAGATTGTGGTACAAATAGTATCTGGGATTTTTGGTTACTCATATTTTAGGAAGTGACTGACATTTCTGCCTGTGACTTTTTAAGATAATAAGCTGTGTCTGGTCATAAAGATGGGGCTATATCAGGAACATTTGGATGTGCCCAATAGACACTCCCTCTTACAGAAGAGTTCCTCCTTTCATTGCACTGTGTTTCTTTTGCATCTTCCCTGTGACCTCATCAAATAAGCGTTCCACCTGGCCGATAGTTCAGGGTTCATTGAACTGCTCCTCGGGCTCTACCAGATGTTGCTTTTGGTGTTACACTGTCCTAGAAGTTGGCTCCATCTGCCAGAATTCCTTCTGTGGAAACCTGCAGGTCAGATTATTTGCATGAAAATATGCTAGAGTTACAACTGGGATATTCAATATGGAATGATAATTTGATGCTGTAGCATGGCATTGTCTGTGATAGTGATCCAGGCTGGGTGACCTCTTCTTGTCCTTCAGGACTGTACATCAGTCTCTCTCTTATCTCAAGTTATTAGATCTCTTCATGCCTGCCTGGTTTTTGCAGTCCATTTTTCTCCTGACCATTTGTGTTTTTGTTCTTTCTTTTTTTTTTTCTTCCTTCCCTGGCTCTGAGTCTGTCTCTTTCCCTCTGCTTCTCACTGGGGTTAATTGTCAGCAATTTTTTGGTGCCTTTTATGGTGTCACAGGTGAAGTCTTACAGCTTGCATCCAGATTTAGATCCTTTTATAAATGCATGTATCCCCAAAGTATAAGGTTTGGAAAGCTTCTGGGTTGGTGCACACATCCATGCATAGGAATTGGGACCAAAATTGTAAAATCACTAGATACTTGGGAAGGCAGATTATCTCAAAACATGTTAAAACGGTAAATTTGCAAAATTAATTTATTTTGATCTGTGATTCTATAACATTTCTTTTTTGACCCTCATCTGATAACTTGCTAAGTTCTGCCTTGAATTATAAAAACCAACATGAGAAACTGCTGGAATCAGGCACTGGGCCACACAGCTCATGAATGTAATAAGAAATTTTGCATTAATATTTGCAGATGATTGACTTTATGAAATAACACCAAACAACACATTTCATCTTTCCCAACACTTTCTTTCAGCTACTTAAACACCAAGCTCTTCATGACCTCAAGTCCTTTGTATGCACTACTATTCCCCCAGCAGGAATGTTCTTGCCACCATTCTATGAATTGGTAATCATTCACTTTCTTGACTGTTATCACCTCAGAGAAGATTTCCCTATATAGACTGCTCTATTTAAACAAATTTCCCTATATAATTTTCTATCACAACTCTTTTTTCTCTTTCCTTCACAAGCCCCATTGTAGCATGTAGTTATTTTATTTATGTACCTGTGTTATTGGAGCTTTTGGTCTGTCACTTTAAATACAATATAAACTTCATATATTCTATTGAGAAAGGAACTGAAATAAGAATGTATGTATGTCTCTGCCCCAGTTCCAGCTAATATTTGGTCTTTGAACCTGGTTCCTGACCAAAAGCTCCTAAAACCCTTATAATTTCCCAGGTAATAGGGCTGTCTGACACAGAGCATCTAAATACCTGGGAATTTCCTGGGTGATAGGAGCATCTTCTGTCCTAATGAGGCAACTTTTGGTGGGCTACTGGATGGCAGCTCATCACCAGAAAGACCAAGTCATAATTAGAAGCTTGGAACTTTCATCCCCACCCCTCATTCTCCAGAGAGGGGAGAGGGACTGGAAACTGAATTAGTAAGAGATCATGCCTATGGGATGAAGCCTCCATAAAAATTCCCCAAAGTCTAAGGTTTGGAAAGCTTCTGGGTTGGTGAACATATCCATGTGCCAGGAGAGTGGTGCACTCCAATTCCATGGGGACAGAAGTTCCTGTACTCAGGACCCTTCTGGACCTTGCTTTATGTATCTCTTCATCTGGCTGTTCATCTATATCTTTTATGATATCCCTTACTAGAAAATAAACTAGTAACTGTAAGCCAGTGTTTCACTGGGTTCTGTGAGCTGATATAGCAAATGATAATATCCAGGGAGGGAGTTGTGGGAACCCTGATTTATAGCTGGTCAATCAGAAGCACCCGGGACAACCTGGAACTTGCAATTTACAGCTGCAGTGGAGGCAGTCTTGTGAGAATTGAGCCCTTAACCTGTGGAATCTGATGCTATCTCCAGGTAGATAGTGACAGAGCTGAATTGAATTGGATACCCAGCTGGTGTCAGAGAGTTGGTCGTTATGGGAATAAATCCCCATATATTTAAAGTAGTATTAGCAATGTAAAAAAAAAAAAGTGCATTTTTCGCTTTATGGTATCCAAATCTCTTTTTCTCTTCATTGTATTCCTAGTGCCCAGCCATAGTATAAGCTCAATAAATAATAGTTAATGTCCCATGCATTGTTCCACATACTTTACATCTGTTAGCTCACTTGCTTACAACAAACCTAGTGGAGGATGTTGTTATCATTTCTATGTTGCAGCTAAGGAAACAGAGACACAGAAAGATCAAATCACTTGTCCAGGGCCACACAGCTAGTTTGTGGATTAGTTGGAACTTCAGACCCAGGAAATCTGGCTCTGGAATCTGTGCTTTTAATGAATACAGTCATTATTATATATAATAACTTCTTACATATAAGAAGTTAAGTAATAAAGGAAAATGTTCTAAGGCAAAAGTAGGTGATGCCCTGAACTAATGGTAAAATGATCCCAAATAACTTTGAAACACAGGCAATAATGTTTTCCCTGAATGTCCTCTGAAAAAGAAGAATGATTTCCAGGCTAGTTGAACTATACTATTGTAAGCTTTGAGGCATTGTTAATATATTAACGTATCTAAAGAAAGAATGTGTCAATCATAAGGGGGATTATTCCACAATGGAAATAAACAACACACAAAGGAGAATTAAAGGGGTGTTACTAGGCTAAGGAAACTATCATCCTTCCCACTCTCTGCTCAGTCTGAGAAGGAAGATGGCAGCTTGATAAACACCTTACAGGTGTTCTTTTTTTTTTTTTTACTGTGGTAAAATATACATAACGTCAAGTCTACGTTTTCACCATTTCTCAGTGTTCATTTTAAAAGCCTCAGCTGAGATTTTTGTGTAGCTAATAAGCAGCCATTAGGATGTATGTGCACCAGTCATACGCTTATTTCTTAATTTCTTGTTATACATAGATTTGAGCAAGCATAATATTAAAGATGGGGGTGGGAGCAACGATTGGATGGAGAAGTAGAAGAAAGAAACAAAACTGCTCTGCATCGCTCTGCATGGTAAGCATACAAGCTAACTCCGGTGCAGACAAGGGGAGTTTGCAAATAACAGAAGAGGTGGTGAAATGCTTATCTTCCTAGAATGAATTAATACTTTTCTTTGGGAGGGGTCACATATATCCTACGCAACAGTGAACTTTTGCAAGAATCATAAGATATTTTTGTGACCGTGCTAGTGTAGAGCTCTTTAAAGTAAACACCAAAAATGTGTTGCTTGTGTGTCTTAGAGTGTCACTTCCTCACAGGACTAGCTTGCCTAGTGTAACTGACATAGAATAACATTTGAAGAAATACACAGCCAGAGAGGGAGGTGTGCAATGGATTCTGGACAAGAGGTGTGAGGTTTCCTAAAAGTCATCATGGGAGACCTGCACAGCTTTTACAAAATAAGAGTGGACTCATGGGCAAGAAATTAGTGTTAGGGGGAAATTGATATGCCATGCAACTTTAAACGGTATAATTTTGCAAAAGGAAGTGAGAAACAAACCATAAAACAAAATGAGACTTCCCTCATCACCACCCTCAAACCCCCAGGATCTTGAAGGATCACAGTGAGAAGGTATTTCAGTTCTTGAACTCCAGGGTAGAAGAAAGCAGCTGGAAAGAACTTTAAAGAAGTTCTTTAAAAATTTTTCTTAAAAAAAAGAACTTTTAAGAAGTTCTTTCAAAAGCCAAGGGTATGACTTGGAGGAGATGGACTAAAAACCATCCATAAATGTCAGGAAGAGGGCTTTGATGACAAGGGTATAACTAGCAACTGAGGCTCTGGTCTTCCAAGCATAGTAAAAGAAGGGGATGCACTTCCCAATATACCATCTGTCTGGTTCCAGGAGAGGGTGGATCAGGTTACCCAAGCCTGAATCAATAAGCATCAAAATTGCAAACAATGTGTTTTTGTTCCAAGACTGATATACTAGCAAACATCTGATTAACAATTAGTTTTCCATGTTGCTTGTTTATGTGAAAGAAATGCACTGCCAAAGAATTTTTATGTTTGGCCCACTTGGCAATTAGAATTCTCTATCAATTAATACACTGGCATTTTGATAGTAATTTGACTTGTCTTGTAACTTGCCTGCTAGGAGAGGTTGTACTGGCTGTAATCTCTGTGTGTCTGTTCTCTTTGGATATTGTGTTTCTCATTCCATGCTAATTAACTACCATTTTATACATCAGTCCATATGGATCTGGTTAATGTGAGTCACTTCTGAAACATGGTTCCATGCTTAATGTGCTGAAGAAATTTGGTTTCTGAGACAGAGGGTGAGGACAGATGTGGAGTGTGATTAATTTATCATCACCCTTGCCTTGGTGTCTTTGTTGTCAGTAAAACTGAGCTCCCCAACTGAACTTCTTGAATTTCTGTGTTACCATGACTTGCTATTCCAGTGAACCTTCTACCTCTTGAATATTAGAAGTACTGCCATGTGCAGGTTTGTATGTTGTATTTCCACAGAGATTTCCTGAACTACAGCAGCCTTTGAGTACCCATTTTTCTGAAATTTACAAATAAAACCATTGAGGACTATGCTGCTCCTTAACTAAGCTCTTGTAATTTTTTTAGTGTTATAGACTAGTACTGAATGGGTTCAGTGTGGTGTTCTCTATGGCCCACACAGGGTAGGGTGTTCCAGATCTTGAATATAAGCAAAAAACCCTTACAGATTATAAACAGAGGAACTGTCATCTCACCACTCTCAAGCCATTAATTTTGCTTGGCTCCTGAAAGCTGTTGCTATTGCCGGATCATGTGACTCACACACAAGATTTCTCCTGCTGTAAAACCTGCTCTTGTCACTGCCCTGTACTAATGTCCATTTGAAATAGAATTTGAAAATATAGGAATCAGGATCGTAGAGCCCCACTCTTAGCTTTAAACTCTTTAGTCAATTTTTGACTTTGGATAATTTACTTTCGTAACAGAATTTTTAATGCACTACGAAGCATCTCTATGATAGGGATATACATTTCATGCCTTTATATTTTAAATTCAGAGGAATAATATATAAAAGAAACATTGTGACCATACTGTTTGAGCACCTGCTGTTAAATTTGCTTGTGACAATTGCGGGACAGAATAACATAGCAATTTACTGGAGTTACTTGTATATCTTAGTCATTGTTTATGTATTGATGCCTTCAAGTTAACTGAATTTCCACTATCTGTGGGCAGGCAGAAAAGAATCATTTAATCATTACAGTGCATTGTCAATTCAGATTTCTTGAAAAATTAGGCCTTTTGTTATTTTTTGCAAGAGATCCTTTACATAACTTTTAAAAGATACTTGGAAGACATAAGTTATGAAAGTATATTGCTCCATACTTGCACATATATAAAAAACATTTAGGACATGTACATAAATATCTGTAAGTTAATGCTATGCGGTTCTGTGGTGAGGTGGAAAAAGAGGCATAAGAAGGGAATGTGTTTAGTTTAATTACAAAAGCCTGTTTTTAGAAGGTATAGATTTACAGCTCATGACAAAGTTCCTATTTTGAATGAAAAAAATCTTGCAATGAAGTAACATAAAATGGTTTCTGGTACATTTTGACCAATGAGGTATAAATGAGCAGGTCACAGAAGCACATTTAGAGTAAGTTGGCTCCAATACAAAGGGGTCTCGGAACAAAAACGTCCCATCACATTCTAACTTGTGTTCCAGATATTTATGTCATGGTTTTCTCTTTTTTATTAGCATTTCTGAGGAAAACTGGTTCTGCTTCATTTTTACATCTTCTATGGAGTCTTAGACAATGCCTTGTGTAGAACTGATGTGGAACGTGTGAATATTTAAAGGGAATTGTAAAGAACATCATTAATATGTTGGTGCCATCTTTAAAGCACAGCTGGAGACCAGACTCTGGAGATATCGTCACAGTGAGGTTACAGCTACTTTTCAAATAGAAAACTTCTTGTTATTAGTAGTAATTAGAATGAGGGAAGAGTTTCATATCCAACATGTTACCACAATAAAAAAACGACAAGATTTGTGTTTCACGTGAGAAAAACTAATTCTAATGACAGATAATGTATCTACATGGATACTTGAATAAAATTTAAAAAAAAAATTGCTCCTGGTTGGATGGGTCTCGGGTTGTCCTCCCAGATTGGATGGTGCAGCAGGCTGGGCTTCACCATGAACAGGGTCTCAGGCTGGATTCTGCCATCAGCTGGGGCCACAGGCTGTGTCTGAATTTGGGCAGGGCTGCAGGCTGGCCTTTACTGTTGGGGTGGGCTGTAGGCTGGGCTCCACAGCCCAGGGGTACCACAGGCTGGGCCCTGGGATGCCTGGCTTGCTGTTCAGGCTCTTTGGTTACGTGGCACCAGAGGCTATGCTCAGCTGCTGGCTTGGCTCCCTGCCCTGGTGAGGCTATAGGATGGGTTCTAGGGCTGCCGAGGTTCTCTGATCAGGCAGGACTGTAGGCTACACTCAGCAGCTGGGCAGGACTGCGAATTTCCATCCTTTCCCAAATTGGGTGGTAAGAGGCTCCATGGCCATTACAGCCTCTCGACTGGGACCCAAATTAGACAGAACTGAGCTCCCTGGCCAGACTGGGTCACCCTCAGCTGTGCAGATGGACAGAACTGCTGGCTGGGATCTTTGTTTGGGTGCTGCTGCAAGCCAGAACACAGTCCACCAAGATCTGAACCCTGGTTGCCATAAGCCTCCACCTCCTTCTCCATCCTTGTCTAATCCCCAGGGGTCAAGTCCCACAGATTTCCCCAGTGATCCCCATGGAAAAGATCTGCATGAGCCTCTCGGGAAGCTTCCCATAATGCTGGGGGAACTGAATGCCCATGTTGGGTTCTCTTTACCCTCCGGCGAAGCCATAATCCCAGGGGGCCTTCTCGGTGAAGGGGCGTGGCTATGCCGGTGTGAGGGAGGGGCAATGCCGGCAGAATGTAGCCGATCCTCTTACTCTTTAATGTGCTCCTTCACCGTCTCTGTAGTCCAGGGGCCGCTTCAGCCTCACCTGCAGTTCTGGGATTTTCACAGTGGTGTCTTGTTTACGGATATTTGCTCCTTGGTCTTCTTGTGAGAAGAATGGAGTCAGGAGCAACCTATGTCACCATCTTGATCGATAATATGTATCTTAAGCAGTACTTCCTTGGCCTTCTCTTGTCTAAACTGCAAAAATCACATCTCTTACTTCCATGAAATAATTCTGTATGTGTCTAGGCAGCATTTGTAAATGCTTATGGACTAAGCCTCTCAACTGTCCACCATGTCTCTTCTCTGCTTACTAATACATAAACAAATGGGTGTGGCTGTGTCCCAATAAAGCTTTATTTATAAAAACAGGCAGTAGTTTGCTGATCCCTATGCTATTTTAAAAATGTTAGGTGTCAAATTTTGTCCTCTGTTAACTTACCTGCTACTTGGTGTGCTGTATATAATTGACGCTCAATGTAAAATTTCTGAATAAATGACTTAAATCATTGGTTCATATTCATTTCAATCAAACTACCTGTGATTCAAGGAAGAAACAAGTATTATTTCAGGCTAAATTGCTAACTACTGGATTTCAAGGTTTTTCCATGTTTTTTTTTTTCATTGTAGTGAATGTGTCCTAAGTCTAAGTCTGCAAGCACAAAACTCTGATAGTCTTTATTTGGAGTGAATAGAAACTGTTGAGCCTTCTAATCTCTGCCATAAATTGTAGAGGTAATTAATTTCAAGACTGTGGACAATATAAAAAGAGTGAACCAAATTTTGAGGGCTTATCTCTGTTTCATCTGGAAGCAAATGATTTCATTTTTCTCCAAAGGAAAATGGTTCTTGGTCAACCAGTGGTAGAAAGTTCTATTTTTCTTCCATAAACTAGTAGAGATATAATCACCCTATTTGAATTATTATGTGACTGATTCAGGCACTGATATACTGGTGTTTGTATGTGTGTGTGTGTGTGTGTGTGTGTATGCAGGTTTGAGTGGGAATTGCACATAATACAAGACTGTGCTGAGTATGCAGTAGAGATTTAATCAATCAATAGATTGATTACCTTAATGGTAAAAACAAAACAAACAAACAAAAACCCAACTCTCTTCTTTGAAATCTCTCATCATTTAACTTAAACTGTACAATTTATTACTTTTATAGGTCCTTTGGTTAAGTTCTGTGCATGTTTTATGTGTAAGGCTTTGTTTATTCAATATTGTTTTCTGAAAGAGTTTTTAGATTTTGCCTCTAATACCTTACCTTGCCATTACTCAAAATACTTCAAACAGATTGCTGGCTTTGCCTTTCTATTAGAATTTCTCACACACATTTACACAAACATGTAATGATTGGCAAGTTTCAAACTGCATTGGCTAAGAACATGGTGAGAGATTAAGAAAGCCTCGAGTA
Organism: Pseudorca crassidens; assembly: GCF_039906515.1. Lineage (NCBI taxonomy): Eukaryota > Metazoa > Chordata > Mammalia > Artiodactyla > Delphinidae > Pseudorca > Pseudorca crassidens. The sequence goes on along the minus strand of NC_090304.1, from coordinate 68,524,843 downwards.
AGCTTCTAGAGCTCAGAAGGCTGGTTTAGGGCTGTTTGCATCGCTAATAGGGGTTGGTGAAGAAGGAATGATTCAAGTTTGAGTTTAGGGAGATTTGGGAGAGGAGACAAATGGAATGAATATTTAAGACACTGATGCCAAATGTCTCCTTCTCTCCCTTATGAGCTCTTCCTTAGATAAAATCTAATTAACTCATTGTTTTTAGGGGTATGGGCTTTTTCAGGACAGTGGAGGCTGAAATGAGCCTTGCTTTAAGACTGACCTAGATTCTTCACACCTTTTTCTACTGAAAATACATATCTTACTTTTCTTAAAAGCTTTTTTTCCATCGAGTTACTTTTCTTGTTGACAAACTTGTAACAGATAGAATAAGGTCTTATTTGACCTCTAATAAACCTAGGTACAACAGAAGTACTATACTTAACACTGATGACTCTAACATGTGTATATTAATCAAACCAACAAGCTTAAGCCACCTTCAATACCAGATATCAGTTTAGTACTGAATATTTTCCAGATGATATGAACCTGAAATTCATTCTGGCTACATTGTTTTTTATTTGAGTATTTATATAAGCGCTTAATTTTTAAAAATCCGATTAAGTAGAGCTCTTTTACGAATTGATTTTTGGCAAGACCATACACCTACAATGCACATATAGATACATATGAACACATATTTCCCATTCCAAAATTTCAGCCATGAGTCACGTACAACATAAAAACCATCAGTTACAAGGGGTTGGATTCAAATTGGGCTTCTAGCAGATGGAACAAATCAAGGTCACCTACCTAGAAGGCTAAACCCCTTTTATTAGTGTTTACAGAAAAGACACTTAAGATTTCTATAAGACTTCTATTTATTTTTGGGCTTCCCTGGTGGCACAGTGGTTAAGAATCCGCCTGCCAATGCAGGGGGCACAGGTTCAAGCCCTGGTCCGGGAAGATCCCACGTACCTCAGAGCAACTAAGCCCGTGCACCACAACTACTGAGCCTGCACTCTAGAGCCCGCGAGCCACTACTACTGAGCCCGTGTGCCACAACTACTGAAGCCCACGTGCTAAGAGCCTGTGCTCCGCAGCAAAGAAACCATCACAGTGAGAAACCCGCACATCGCAATGAAGAGTAGCCCCTGCTGGCCATAACTAGAGAAAGCCTGTGTGCATCAAAGAAGACCCAATGCAGCCAAAAATAGATAAATAAATAAATAAATAAATAAAAAAGACTGACTTAAAAGTAAGGGAGGAAAGACAGAACAAAAGCTGATACTGCTTTTATCTGAGTTAAACAAATGGGTTATCCAATCAAGTGGGTATAGCAGCTTAAACCCTGATATTTTAAAATATGCTTGCCTAATTGACACATTTTTTTCTAGTAATGATATTTATGATATTAGGATGTAACTTAGAAGCCCACAGTCTGGAGAGAACATTTTTGACCAGAGAATTAAACAAACAAACAAAAAAAAAAACTCTTGCTTAAAATAACAGTGAAGCTCTGTGGTGCAATCAGAACACGCTTAGGTTGAAAACAGTAAGTTGGTTCTTACTATCAAAACAATTATGAATTTGTATACAGTAAAATTTATTCTTTTTGGTGCATGGTAATATGAATTTTGAAAAGTGAATATAGTCATATAGCTCTCATCACCAGTACCATCACTCTCCAAATCCCTCTTGCTGTCCCTTCCTAGCCAAACTGTATCCCAGCCTCAAAACCCTGGCAACCACTGAGCTGTTCTCTGACCTTTTGCTTTTTCCAGAATGTTATACCTGTATGGAATTGCATAGTACATTGCCTTCTGAGTCTGACTTTTTTTCCTTCAACATAACGCATTTGAGATTCATCCATATTTTGCATGTATCAATAATTGATCCTATCCTTTTTATTGCTGAGTAGAGTTCTATTGATGGTAGTATCATGAATTTTTTAAAAAAATCTATTCACCAGCTGAAAGACCTTTTGGTTGCTTCCAGTTTTTGGAGATGAATAAAGATGTCACAAATATTTGCATTCAGCTTTTGTGTGAATATAAACTGTCAATCCTCTTGCGTAAATGCCTCAGCAAGGAACTTCTGGGTTGTATGGTAGGTGTGTTTTATTTTAGAAGAAACTTCCCAACTTTTTATCCAAAGTAGCCGTACCACATTGCAGCCCTATCAGCAATGTGTAATTGTTCTAGTTCCTCAATTTCATCAGCACTTGGTATCATTAGGTTTTATTTCTTTTTTACTTCTAGTATCTGTGTGGTGGTATTTCATTGTGGTTTTAATTTGCATTTCCCAAGTGATAATGATATCGATGATTTTTCATTTAAGTACTTGCCATCTGAAGTAGTTTTGATATATTTATGTATATTGTTGCTAAAACAAAGTACCACAAATTTAGTGGCTTACAAAACAACACAGATTTATTATCCGATAGTCCTGGACGTCAGAAGTTTAAAATCAGTTTCACTAAAATTAACACTTAAAAGCAAGGTGCTGGCAGATCTGTGTTCCTTCTGAAATCTAGGAATGAATGAATCTATTTCCTTTCCTTTTCCAGCTTCTAGAACCTGCTTGCATTCCTTGGCTGTTGACAACTTCCTCCATCATCAAAGCAAGGTGTATAACGTCCTCTTTCCTCTATGACCTCTGCTTCTCAACTTATATCTTCTGTCTCTGACTCTGATCTTCTTGCTTCCCTCTTCTAAGGACCATTGTGATTGCATGAAACCTACCCAGGTAATCCAAACCAGGCTCCTCATCTCAAAATGTTTAATGAAATCACAACTTCAAAGTTCCTTTTACCTTAAGTAAGGTAATACATTCACAGTTTCTGGGGATTAGGATGTAGCCACATTTGTGGGACCATCGTGCAGCTTCCCAAACCACCCATATATCTTCTTTGGTGAAGTTACCATTCAAATCTTTGGACCACTTTTTACATTGGGTTGTTTGATTTTTACTGTTGAATTTTGAGAATTCTTTATGTAATTTGTATGCTAGTACTCTGTCATATATATGATTTACAAATATTTTCTCCCAGTCTGTGCCTTGTCTTTCTATTCTTAAACCAGTGTCTTTCACAGAGTAAACAAATTTGACTATTTTTCCTTTCAATTCTATTAAATTTTGCTTCATTTATTTAGAAATTCGGTTTTTAAGGGTATGTGCATTTAGAATTTTATTTCTTGCAGGAGAGACCTTTTAAATTCATTAAGTATTGTCTCTGGCAATTTTCCTTGTTATGAAATCTGGTTTCTCTTATATTAATATAGATACTGTAGCTTTCTTTAGATTAGTATTTGCATAATATCTCTTTATTCATTGCTGTTCTATTTCATTGCATGTATTATATTTAAAACATGTTTCTTATAGACAACATATAATTGGGTATTGATTTTTTTCTGCCCAGTATGACAATGATTTTTGTTTCATTTGTGTCGTCACGACATTTAATGAAAAAGAGTGATATATTCATTGGAGTAATAAATGATACAATATGATTGGATTTTGGTCAACTATTTTATCTCTTTCTATTTGTTCCTATGATTTTGTTTCTCTGCCTCCCTTTTTCTTACCTTCTTTTGAATAATTTGGATATTTTAATATTCCTTTTCAGCTTATCTACTGACTTTTTAGATGTATTGCATGGTATTACTTTTTAGAGGTTATTTTAGGGAGTAAAATATACATATCTCACTTTTCATATATTCTTGGAGTTCATATTTTATCTCCTCAAAGAAAATATAGAAGAAGCCTTATAACCCTCCTCCTTTAACTTCCCTGTTTTAGGTTATAATTGTCATATGCAATATATCTATGTTCTTTGAACTAACCACTAGACAATAGTATTGTTTCTGCTTTTGAGAGTCATCCATACATTAAAGAAATCAAAAGGGAAAACATTAACCTTGCATTTACCCACATCTTTACCATTTCTTTGGTTCTTCCTTCATTTCTGAAGTTTCAAGTTTCCCTCTGGTGTCATTTCCTTTCTGCCTGAAAAATATCCTTTAGCATTTCATTTGGAATACGTATTTTAGCAACATATTCTCTTTGTTTTCCTCATTTGGAAAAATTTTTGTCTTTATTCTATGGAGGATATTTTTATTCAACATAGAATTCTAGGTTGACGGTTTTCTTTTATAATGTAATATATATATATATATATACCATGATCATATATATGTGTATATATTTGTAGCAGCTTTATTATGATGTATTTTATCATGTGTTTCTTTGAGTCTATCTTGTTTGGCATTTACTGACCTTTAAAAATCTATACATTTATATCTTTCAGCAAGTTTGGGAAGTTTTAAGCCATTATTTCTGCATAGATATATATATATATATGTATATCTCAAATGCATCAATGTTTTTGTTCTTTTTTGGGACTTCAGTGATATGAGTATTAGCCCTTTTGATAATTCTCATAGGTTCCTGAGGCTGTGTTCTCATTTCATATAAATAATTTTTCTCATTGACTTTTTAGGTTGGATTATTTCCATTGCTCTATCTTCAAGTGCAGTGATTCTTTTCTCTGACCTCTTCATTATTCTATATATCTCAGAGTGTATTTTTAAAGTTTCAGATATTTTATTTTTCAGTTCTAAATTTTCTATTCGTTTCCTTTTTGTACTTATTTTTTTGTAGTGAGAACTTCTGTCTTTCAAATTCATTTCTAGAGTGCTTATTTTTATGTCATAGAGTGTGCTTCAATAGCTGATTTAAAGTTATATCTAGATTATCTCAAGGTTGGCATCTGTTAATTATCTATTTTAATTGATCCCATATTCCTGGTTCTCTGTATATTCATTTTGTATTGTATCCTAGACATTTTGAACACTGCTTGCCAAGTTCTGAGCCCTGTTAAAATCCTCTGAAAAATATGTTTTGTTTGTTTTAGCAGTCAATCATTAAAGTTAGATTCAAACAGCAAGTTCTATCTAACCTCCAATGTTAGTTTAGTTTTCAAATCCTTTGCTATGTTGTTTTGGGTCCACTCTCTGTGTGTGCCCCTCGGGTCTTAGTTTGGGAGTTGGGTGGTGGTTTATATCATTGTTTAATTCTCATAGCCTTAGCTATGTTTTTTTGTGCCTGCTTCATGCACACATAGCTTGGGGATGAGTCTGGGACATGTGTCAGTTCATACACAGAATTAAGGGAACTTCTCTTAAGGTTTTATTTTGAAGAATCTACCCCCCCAGCATGCAGAGAACCTCTTTTCCAAGCTTTACTGGTCAGAAAATTGGTTAACCTATAGTGTTAGTCTCCTTCTCTGTCACACAGCTCTACATAGCCGTGGCAGTCCTGAGGGAGAAAAGGCCATGGGAAAAAGAAAGAAAAATAACAGATTTTTTTCAGACTTTTTATTTCTAGGACCCATTTTCTGAGTTTCTCTAGCCATTTCCTTTTTTTTTAAAATTTTATTTTATCTATTTTTTTTACAGCAGGTTCTTATTAGTTACCTATTTTATACATATTAGTCTTTATATGTCAATCCCAATCTCCCAATTCATCCCCCCACTTCCGCTTTCCCCCCTTGGTGACCTCTAGACATGTTCTTCCTTCCTTCCTTCTTTCCTTCCTTCCTTCTTTCTTTCCTTCCTTTGCCCTTTTTTCCTTTCTTTCCTTCCTTTGCCCTTTTTTCCTTTCTTTCCTTTCCTTTCCCTTTCTTTCCTTCCCTTCCTCCCTTCCTTCTTCCCTCCCTCCTTCCCTCCCTTCCGCTCTCTCTCTCTCTCTCTCCCCTTTGGAGTTTTCTATGCCCACACTGATGCTGCAGCACTGAACCTTAGTGACTGGGGCTGCCCATGAGAACTACATGGAGAGAAAAAAATTAAGAAACAAAATTCGGCTGCTGTCCACGGGCTTCAGTTCACAGGGGATACTTTCCTGGTCCTCTGGCCAGAAAGGAGGAATTTCTCTCTGGTGTTTTGGTGCTGCTGCACTGTTCCACACCTGGGGTCTCATTCTGTTCAAGCTGACAGACATAGGAGGGAAACAAACTTGGAAAATCATTTCCCTAATGGGTCCTCTCTCACATTTTGACTTTGTTTCCCTCTTCTCTTGCTATTATTTATTTTTCAGTCTCCTTGGGTAATTAAGCTTTAAATTCCACTGAAGTTTTTAGGGTGCTCGGTCCATCTTGAACTGCATTGTTAAATCTAGTAACTACTATTTTGATTCTGTTTTCCTTGTTTTCTTCCTAGAGAGGTAGCAGAGTGTGGTAGTTATAAGTAGATTCTAGGACCAGAAAGCCTTGCTTTGAATTATGGTTCCATTCCTTACTGTGTAAAGTAAGACTTAGCCTTTTAAAAAAAAAATTTGAAATTGGGACATAATAGTTTACTTCTTCATCAAGTTGTTTGAGGATTAAGTGAGTTAACATATAAAAAGTGATTAGACCAGTATTTGACACTAGAAACACGATGCTGCACAGTTCTAAAGGGCAACATTTGTAGTGTAGATGATCACAGTGGCCGGTGAGCTTGGAGTTGTGCAATGTGTTGGCGGTTCCTGAGTCAGCTATTACTACTATTATTAATATTATTAATTATTATGTTTTCTCTTAATTCTTGTGTTGTTTTATACTTCTAATTGCAAAGTAAACCTATATTTATTTATATTTTTAAACAGTTGTCCTCCGAGGTTGAAGATAGGGATTGAATGAATCTGGTTGAAAAGATCATCTTTAATATACTATCTACTCTTATCTTGAACAAAAAAATACATAAATATTCCTCAGAGAGCTTAACACTTCATACACACTTATGCTAAATTTGTTCAATCACCAGCAAAAGAGAAAAAAAATGCTGATTCTCCTTTTGACCTGAGGCTTCCTGCCTTGCTGGCTGAGGCAGGGAAGGATGTTTTGGAAGGATGCTTCTACAGTGTGCTGCCTCTCATCACTAATTCCTTTCTCTTCCTAATGCGACCTATCACCAATCATCCATAAGCTGAAGCTGAGTCTCTCAGGAGGATTTGAATGTAGTTTTTCCCCAGAGAATTTTATACCCAAAACATAATTACACATCGATCTGGTCACAAATCCTTATGTCTGTACTCATTTCCATTTCAAATTCTTTCAAAACCCAAGAGGATATTAGAATTGTGAAATCCAATGTTGATTTCTGGTGGGAATTTTTTTTTTCAGATTAGAGACTGAAGAAATTTGAAATGCCTAATTCTAGAGTTGTTTTAAACTGTTTGATCTTCAGGAAAGGTTTACGTATCACTTTATGAACCATGGTCTTTTGATGATTTCCTTCTTTATACTCCAAAATATAGCATTGTGACTAAGAATGCAAGTTTGAGAATCCTGGATTTGAATTCTGGCTTTGCCGCTTATTAAGTGTGACTTTCCCTTTTTGTACTTCAGTTGCCTTCTCTGTAAAAAGGGGATGATAATATTGTTTTCCTCATAGGATAGTTATATGAATAAAATAATTTCTTTACTGGGGCTCAGGATAGCTTCTGATGTATAGATATGTGCTACTTTATTTCTATTTTACAGATAAGGAAGATGAAGTATGGAAAAGTTAAGAAACTATTAATCCCTATGCTCTCCACTTCACCTATTCACAGGTCTTAACTATAATGTTAGTAAAATTTTTAATTCTCTTGTCTAGATGATTGCATTGTAAGACAACTAGTCTTTCAGGAAAGCTAGGCATCTATAATAGCAATGTTTGGCTGTGCAGAAAATGTGACAAACTATCACAATATTTAGTACTAACTTACTGATTGCCTCTCTTCCATGTATACTTAAAAAAAACACTGGGTAAAGGAAAAAAATAAAGGGAGAACCAAAATATTTGAAGAAAATAATGTTTGCAGCAATAATGCCTTTCATAATGCTATGCTTAGAAAAATTGACCTGAGTATCATGAAGGACTGTTTTATTATTTGCTTGTAAAGTCACTAAAACTTTTGAGATGCCTTTTGTTAGCAAAAATGAAGTGATATTTTTAACAAAAATTATGTTTCCTTAGATTTATTACTGTAATATTTCTATTCTATTTAGAATGTTTAGTTAGCCAGAGGATTCTAGGTAAAACAACTATTGTAAGAAAGGAAATTCACCATTTCCTTTCTGGCTTATGTTGTTTAGGACCTTATTTTCATCTCTTAAAGGTATCCCATAAGTAAGTCCTCCATTTCTCTAATCCTCTCTCTGGCTGTGTTTTTGCTGTGAATGTAATCAAGTGACTGAAAGTCACTAAAACAGCAGGACCATTTGAACTTCTGCACCTAAGTTCCTGCTCTTCCCCCATGCCAAGCCTGTAATCAGACCTAAGTGAGGCCCCAGAAGGGAATCACTCTTTTACTCTGTCCACTGAAAGAAAATTTACAATGTGAGAGTTGTGAGTTAAGTTTTATTTTGCATCAGATGAGAACTATAGCCCGGGAGACAGCCTCTCAGATAGCTCCAAGAAACTGCTCCAAAGAGGTTGGGGGGAGGTCAGTATATATACGATTTTAGTGAAGCTGGGTGTGTGCAGTTGAGCACACATGTTGGCAGAGGCTTGCTGTTAGTCACAAGGAGCAGATGTCTCCATTAATGATTTCAGTGCTTTTCTGGGTATGAGAAGATGCGAGAGATTGGGCTTATAAAATCTTCTCCTGAAAATAACTATCTGAAGGTCTGTTCTTCCAGTTTTCCCCAGAGCACAGAGTACCTCATTCCTGATTGCTCCTTTCAGCTGTGCTGAAGGTCAGCAACTGCAGTGGTTAGTGATTTCATTCTTATGGAACCAGATAGCAAGTGGCAATTTTTAGCTGGCAACTTACACTGAGATGTTTCTATGCTTATGAGTGTTTTTAAAGATAATCCTGAGATTCTTAGCCTTTACTAGTTTTAACTTTAACCTGTTCATTACTTGTATTAAGCTGCCCAATCTCTTAATGAGACTGTATCTGAAAAAGAAATTAAAATCCATGCCACCTTTCAGACTGGCAACACTTTTCCATTGCGATCAGGTGCTATTGACTTATGAATTGAATCACATGGATTCTTGTAATTTTAGTCAACTAAATAGTATTATTTAGTATTTAGTGTGACGCATGAACTGTGCTAAGTGCTTTGTGGGCTCATTTAATTCTCACAATGAATCTATGCAATGGATATTGTTATTGTTATTATATCATCATCATCATTATCATCATCATCATTATCATTATTCCCATTTACAGATGAGGAAGCATCAGCAAGACATGTTGTGTAACTGAAGGCCCCCCAGCTAATAAGTGCAGTGCTAAGAGCTGAACTCTGATATCTGACTTGAAAGACTGTGCTCTCATGAATTCAGCTCACATCCCCAGCTCTGCATCACTCTCACCCCTGCCTCCACTTATTTTGTTAACTCAGGTGACATTATATATCACAAGTTACCTTTTGGAGCCCATGTATCTGACATGAGAAACTTGTGATAGAATGAGCAGATGTGTGAACACTGCTTTAAGGTTCTCCCCCTATGAATTTTTCCTATTTACGTCTATAAATAACCTTGGAACAAACTCTTTATGCATAAACCATTTCCTGAATAATTGATATGATATGAAGGTCAATCCCAGTGCTACCTGTGGGGTCAGAATATTTTAGTTATTTTTGAGAGTCTGAGGAAAATTAGTTTTTCAATGAAAATTCCTTGATCCAGGCACAATGTATACTTATGTGGTCTTAGAGGCATATACCTCTGTCTGGCAATTGACCTAGCTTGGTGGTACTATTATACTCTGCCTGATCTGAAGATTAAACAACTGGTACAACACACATGAATGTAATTCCAGTGGGGACCATTCAACATTCCTTTAAATCTGAAGGTCACGAGATTGTCAATGCTCATTTAAGAGCTCAGCAGTTTTTTCACTCCTTGGCATCCTCTGCGGGCAATATTCGGGGTTAGTAGGACTGAGCTAGGAGCTTGGAAGAGGCAGGCACTGATAGCATGACAGGTTGTGTGCATGTGTGTGTGTATGCGTGCATGTATAACTTTTATCATATTGTTCAAGGACTTTGGAAATTATCTGCTTATTTATATTATAGAGGATTTTTGAAAATCCACTCAGTATTGTGGCTTATCAGGAACTCATTGTGTCTAGCCTTATACCTGATGAACAAAATAAAAGGAAAAGGAGAATGTCTTTCACCCTAATGAGTCATCGAATTTCTTTTTTTTTTTCTTTTAACATCTTTATTGGAGTATAATTGCTTTACAATGGTGTGTTAGTTTCTGCTTTATAACAAAGTGAATCAGACATACATATACATATATCCCAATAGCTCTTCCTTCTTATGTCTCCCTCCTTCCCACCCTGCCTATCCCACCCCTCTAGGTGAACAAAACACCGAGCTGATCTCCCTGTGCTGTGCAGCTGCTTCCCACTAACTATCGGTTTGACAGTTGGTAGTGTAGATGTGTACATGCCACTCTCCCAATTTGTCCCAGCTTACCCCTCCCCAGCTCCATGTCTTCAAGTCCATTCTCTAGTAAGTCTGTGTTTTTTATTCCTGTCCTGCCCCAGCTTCTTCCTGACCACTTTTTTTTTTTTAGATTCCATATATATATGTGTTAGCATATGGTAATTGTTTTACTCTTTCTGACTTACTTCACTCTGTGTGACAGACTCTAGGTCCATCCACCTCACTACAAATAACTCAATTTCATTTATTTTTATGGCTGAGTAATATTCCATTGTATATATGTGCCACATCTTCTTTATCCATTCATCTGTCGATGGACGCTTAGGTTGCTTCCATTTCCTGGCTATTGTAAAAAGAGTTGCAATGAACATTGTGGTACACGACTCTCTTTGAATTATGGTTTTCTCAGATGACATGCCCAGTAGTGGGATTGCTGGGTTGTATGGTAGTTCTAATTTTAGTTTTTTCAGGAACATCCATAATGTTCTCCAAAGTGGCTGTATCAATTTACATTCCCACCCACAGTGCAAGAGGGTACCCTTTTCTCCACACTCCCCCCCAGTATATATTGTTTGTAGATTTTTTGATGATGGCCATTCTGACTGGTGTGAGGTGATATCTCACTGAAATTTTGATTTGCATTTCTCTAATGATTAATGACGTTGAACATTCTTTCATGTGTTTGTTGGCAATCTCGATTTCTTCTTTGGAGAAATGTCCATTTAGGTCTTCTGCTCATTTTTGGATTGGGTTGTTTGTTTCTTTGATATTGAGCTGCATGAGCTGCTTGTATATTTTGGAGATTAATCCTTTGTCAGTTGCTTCATTTGCAAACATTTTCTCCCATTCTGAGGGTTGTGTTTTCGTCTTGCTTATGGTTTCCTTTGCTGTGCACAAGCTTTGAAGTTTCATTAAGTCCCATTTGTTTATTTTTGTTTTTATTTCCATTTCTCTAGGAGGTGTGTCAAAAAAGAATTGCTGTGATTTATGTCATACACTGTTGTGCCTAGGTTTTCCTCTAAGAGTTTGAGAGTGTCTGGCCTTACATTTAGGTCTTTAATCCATTTTGAGTTTATTTTTCTGTATGATATTAGGAAGCATTCTAATTTCATTCTTTTACATGTAGCTGTCCAGTTTTCACAGCACCACTTACTGAAGAGGATGCCTTCTCTCCATTGTATATTCTTGCCTCCTTTATCAAAAATAAGGTGACCATAGGTGCGTGGGTTTATCTCTGGGCTTTCTATCCTATTCCATTGATCTATAATTCTGTTTTCGTGTCAGTACCATACGGTCTAGATTACTGTAGCTTTGTAGTATAGTGTGAAGTCAGGGAGCCTGATTCCTCCAGCTCTGTTTTTCTTTCTCAAGATTGCTTTTGCTATTCGGGGTCTTTTGTGTTTCCATACGAATTGTGAATTTTTTTGTTCTAGTTCTGTGAAAAATGCCATTGGTAGTTTGATAGGAATTGCATTGAATCTGTAGATTGCTTTGGGTAGTCTACTCATTTTCACAATGTTGATTCTTCCAATCCAAGAACATGGTATATCTCTCCATCTGTTTGTATCATCTTTAATTTCCTTCATCAGTGTCTTATAGTTTACTGCATACAGGTCTTTTGTTTCCTTAGGTAGGTTTACTCCTAGGTATTTTATTTTTTTGTTGCAATGGTAAATGGGAGTGTTTCCTTAACTTCACTTTCAGAATTTTCATCATTAGTGTATAGGAATGCAAGTGATTTCTGTGCATTAACATTGTATCCTGCTAGTTTACAAAATTCATTGATTAGCTCTAGGTGTTTTCTGGTAGTGGCTTTAGGATTTTCTGTGTATAGTATCATGTCATCTGCAAACAGTGACAGCTTTACTTCTTCTTTTCCGATTTGGATTCCTTTTGTTTCTTTTTCTTCCATGATGACTGTGGCTAAAACTTCCAAAACATAGTTGAATAATAGTGTTGAGAGTGGGCAACCTTGTCTTATTCCTGATCTTAGTGGAAATGGTTTCAGTTTTTCACCATTGAGGACAATGTCGTCTGTGGCTTTGTCATGTATGGCCTTTATTATGGTGAGGTAAGTTCCCTCTATGCCTACTTCCTGGAGGGTTTTTATCGTAAATTGGTGTTGAATTTTGTCAAAGTCTTATTCTGCATCTATTGAGATGATCATATGGTTTTTATTCAACTTGTTAATATGGTGTATCAAATTGATTGATTTTCGTATATTGAAGAATTCTGGCATTCCTGGGATAAACCGCAGTTGATCATGGTGTATGATTCTTTTAATGTGCTGTTAGATTCTGTTTGCTAGTATTCTGTTGAGGATTTTTGCATCTATGCTCATCTATAATATTGGCCTGCAGTTTTCTTTCTTTGTGACATCTTTGTCTGGTTTGGTATCAGGGTGGTGGTGGCCTCATAGAATGAGTTTGAGAAGGATAGGTGTTAGTTGTTCTCTAAATGTTTGATAGAATTTGCCTGTGAAGCCATCTGGTCCTGGGCTTTTATTTGTTAGAAGATTTTTAATCACAGTCTGAATAGCAGTACTTGTGATTGGTCTGTTTATATTTGCTATTTCTTCCTGGTTCAGTCTCGGAAGACTGTGCTTTTCTAACAATTTGTGAATTTCTTCCAGGTTTTCCATGTTATTGGCATATAGTTGCTTGTAGTAATCTCTCATGATCCTTTGTATTTCTGCAGTGTCCATTGTTACTTCTCCTTCTTCATTTCTAATTCTATTGATCTGAGTCTTCTCCCTTTTCCTCTTGATGAGTCTGGCTAATGGTTTATCAATTTTGTTCATCTTCTCAAAGAACCGGATTTTAGTTTTATTGATCTTTGATATTGTTTCCTCCATTTGTTTTTCATTTATTTCTGATCTGATATTTATGATTTGTTTCCTTCTGCTAACTTTGGGTTTTCTTTGTTCTTCTTTCTCTAATTGCTTTAGGTGTAAGGTTAGGTTGTTTATTTGAGATGTTTCTCGTTTCTTAAGGTAGGATTGTATTGCTATAAACTTCCCTCTTAGAACTACTTTTGCTGCATCCCATAGATTTTGGGTCGTCGTGCTTTCATTGTTATTTGTTTCTAGGTATTTCTTGATTTCCTCTTTGATTTCTTCTGTGATCTCTTGTTTATTAAGTAGTGTGCTGTTTAGCCTCCATGTGTTTGTAGTTTCTTACAGCGTTGTTCCTGTAATTGATATCTAGTCTCATAGCATTGTGGTCAGAAAACATAACTGATACAATTTCAATTTTCTTAAATTTACCAAGGCTTGATTTGTGACGCAAGATATGATCTATCCTAGAGAATGTTCCATGAACACTTGAGAAGAAAATGTATTCTGTTGTTTTTAGATGGAATGTCTTATAAATATCAATTAAGTACATTTTGTTTACTGTATCACTTAAAGCTTGTGTTTCCTTATTTAGTTTTATATTTGATGATCAGTCCGTTGGTGAAATTGGGGTGTTAAAGTCCCCTACTGTGATTGTGCTACTGTTGATTTCCCTTTTTTTGGCTGTTAGCATTTGCTTTATGTATTGAGGTGCTCCTATGTTGGGTGCATAAATATTTATAATTGTTATATCTTCTTGGATTCATCCCTTGATCATTATGTAGTGTCCTTCTTTGTATCTTGTAATAGTCTTTTTTTTTTAAGTCTATTTTGTCTATGAGAATTGCTACTCCAGCTTTCTTTTGATTTCCATTTGCATGGAATATCTTTTTCCATCCCCTCACTTTCAGTCTGTATGTGTCCCTAGGTCTGAAGTAGGTCTCTTGTATACAGCATATATATGGATCTTGTTTTTGTATCCATTCAGCCAGTCTATGTCTTTTGGTTGGAGCATTTAATCCATTTACATTTAAGGTAGCTATTGATATGTATGTTCCTATTACCACTTTCTCAATTGTTTTGGGTTTGTTATTGTAGGTCTTTTCCTTCTCTTGTGTTTCCTGCCTAGAGAAGATTGTGTAGCATTTGTTGTAAAGCTGATTTGGTGATGCTGAATTCTCTTAGCTTTTGCTTGTTTGTAAAGGTTTTAATTTATCCAGTGAATCTGAATGAGATCCTTGCTGGGTAGAGTAATCTTGGTTGTAGGCTTTTCCCTTTCATCACTTTCAATATGTCCTGCCACTCCCTTCTGCCTTGCAGAGTTTCTGATGAAAGATCAGCTGTTAACCTTAAGGGATTCCCCTGTATGTTATTTGTTGTTTTTCCTTCCCTGCTTTTAATATTTTTCCTTTGTATTTAATTTTTGAAAGTCTGATTAACATGTGTCTTGGTGTGTTTCTCCTTGTATTTATCCTGTATGGGACTCTCTGTGCTTCCTGGACTTAATTACCTATTTCCTTTCCCATATTAGGGAAATTTTCAACTATAAGCTCTTCAAATATTTTCTCAGTCCCTTTCTTTTTCTCTTGTTCTTCTGGGACCTGTATATTTTGCATGTTGGTGCATTTGATGTTGTCCCAGAGGTCTCTGAGAGTGTTCTCAGTTCTTTTCATTATGTTTTCTTTATTCTGCTCTGCAGTATTTATTTCCACTATTTTACCTTCCAGGTCACTTAACCGTTCTTCTGCCTCAGTTATTCTGCTATTAATTCCATCTAGAGAATTTTTAATTTCATTTATTCATCATTGTTTGTTTGCTCTTTAGTTCGTCTAGGTCCTTGTTAAACGTTTCTTGTATTTACTCCATTCTATTTCCAAGATTTTGGATCATGTTTACTATCATTATTCTGAATTCTTTTTCAGGTAGACTGCCTATTTCCTCTTCATTTGTTTGGTCTGGTGGGTTTTTACCTTGCTCCTTCATCTGCTGTGTGTTTCTCAGTCTTCTCATTTTGCTTAACTTAATGTGTTTGGGGTCTCCTTTTTGCAGGCTGTTGGTTCGTAGTTCCTGTTGTTTTTGGTGTCTGCCCCCAGTGGCTGGCGTTGGTTTAGTGGGTTGTGTAGGCTTCCTGGTGGAGGTACTAGTTCCTGTGTTCTGGTGGATGAGGGTGGATCTTGTCTTTCTGGTGGGCAGGTCCACGTCTGGTGGTGTGTTTTGGAGTGTCTGTGACCTTATTATGATTTTAAGCAGCCTTTCTGCTAGTGGGTGGGGTTGTGTTCCTGTCTTGCTAGTTGTTTGACATAGGGTGTCCAGCACTGTATCTTGCTGGTCTTTGAGTGTAGCTGTGTCTTGGCGTTGAGATGGAGATCTCTGGGGTTTTTTGCCATTTGATATTTTTTGGAGCTGGGCAGTCTCTGGTGGACCAATGTCCTGTACTCGGCTCTCCCACCTCAGAGGCACAGGCCTGACTCATGGCCAGAGCACCAAGGTTCTGTCATCCACACGGCTCAGAATAAAAAGGAGAAAAAGAGAAAGAAAGAAAGAAAAATAATAAGAAAATTAAATAAAGTTATCAAAATAAAAAGTAAAAATTAAAAAACATTAAAAAGTAAAAAAATAGAAGCAAAGAGAGAAAGAAGAGAGCAACCAAACCAAAAAACATATCCACCAATGATAAGAAATGCTAGGGCTTCCCTGGTGGTGCAGTGGTTGAGAATCTGCCTGCTAATGCAGGGGACACGAGTTTGAGCCCTGGTCTGGGAGGATCCCACATGCCGCGGAGAAGCTGTGCCTGTGAGCCACAACTACTGAGTCTGAATGTCTGGAGCCTGTACTCCGCAACAAGAGAGGCCGCGATAGTGAGAAGCCCACGCATCGCGATGAAGAGTGGCCCCTGCTTGTCTCAACTAGAGAAAGCCCTCGAACAGAAATGAAGACCCAACACAGCAAAAATAAATTAATTAATTTCAGATGCAGGCTTGTGACATCCTCTGTCACATAGGGGAGGATGTAAGTCAGGCACCAGCAGATAAGCAAAGCTTTCACTTAAAAAAAAAAAAAAAAGAAAGAAACACTAAAAACTATACTTAAAAAAAAACCCAAAAAATGGGCAGACAGAATCCTAGGGCAAATGGTAAAAGCAAAGCTATACAGACAAAATTACACACAGAAGCATGCACATACATGCTCACAAAAAGAGAAAAAGGGAAAATATATATATATATATATATATATATATATATATATATATAATTTCTCCCAAAGTCTACTGCCTCAGTTTGGGATGATTCGTTGTCTATTCAGGTATTCTAGAGATGCAGGGTACATCAAGTTGATTGTGGAGATTTAATCCACTACTCTGGTGGCTGCTGGGAGAGATTTCCCATTCTCTTCTTTTTTCACATAGCTCCGTGGGTTCAGCTATGGATTTGGCCCCGCCTCTGGGTGTAGGTTGCCTGAGGGTATCTGTTCTTCACCCAGACAGGACGGGGTTAAAGGAGAAGCTGATTAGGGAGCTCTGGCTCACTCAGGCCGGGAGGAGGAAGGGGTATGGAATGCGTGGCCAGCCTCTGGTGGCAGAGGCTGGAGTGATGTTGCACCACCCTGAGGCGTGCCGTGTGTTCTCCCAGGGAAGGTGATCCTGGATGACTGTACCCTGGCAGTGGCGGGCTGCACAGGCTCCTGGGAAGGGAGGTGTGGAGAGTGACCTGTGCTCGCACACAGGCTTCTTGGTGGCTGAAGCAGCAGCTTTAGCATCTCATGCCCGTCTCTGGTGTCCACGCTGATAGCCGCAGTTCGCAGCCAGCTCTAGAGCTTGTTTAGGCGGTGCTCTGAATCCCCTCTCTTCGCGCACCCGGAACAATGGTTGCTTGCTTCTTAGGCAGTTCCAGGCTTTTTCCTGGACTCCCTCCCAGCTAGCTGTGGTGCACTAGCCCCCTTCAGGCTGTGTTCACACAGCCAACCCCAGTCCTCTCTCTGGGATCCGACCTCCAAAGCTGGAGCCTCAGCTCCCAGCCCCCACCTGCCCTGGCGGGTGAGCAGACGAGCCTCTCGGCCTGATGAGTGCTGGTCGGCACCAATCCCCTGTGCGGGAATCTCTCCGCTTTGCCCTCCGCACCCCTGTTGCTGCGCTCTCCTCCGTGGCTCTGAAGCTTCCCCCTCTGCCACCCGCAGTCTCCACCGCGAAGGGGCTTCCTAGTGTGTGGAAACATTTCCTTCTTCACAGCTCCCTCCCACTGGCGCAGGTCCTGTCCCTATTCTTTTGTCTCTGTTTTTTCTTTTGCCCTACCCAGGTACTTGGGGAGTTTCTTGCCTTTTGGGAGGTCTGAGGTCTTCTGCCAGAGATCAGTAGGTGTTCTGTAGGAGTTGTTCCACATGTAGATGTATTTCTGATGTATCTCTGGCAAGGAAGGTGATCTCCACGTCTTACTCTTCCGCCATCTTGAAACTCCTCCAAGTCATTGAATTTCAAAAGGCATTTTTGAGCACAGGTTTTTCATAATAGAGATTAATTGTCTTCTGTTGCACCATTCTGTGTCACAAAACACATAAAGTAGCAGACATAGATACCATTCGGGAAAACAACTTTCTAATGACATACATACATTTATTTGCTCACTAATTCATTCACTCATTTCATTCTTCAACAATATACTGAGCTCGAATTAGATAACAGTGTTCTAGTTACTCATGATAAAAAAGATAAATAAGACAAGATACTAGACTTTGAAGAGATTATGATTTCATAAGAGACCAGACATGTAAGGAAACAATTGCAATGGGGTGTGATTAGTTACAATGCCTGTCTGTGCAAGATACATATGGGAACATTTTCCCCTGTCAGTATGAATATTTTATAAACATCATTTTCAATGATGGCATAATACATTTTAAGTAAATATTTCATCATATTCCAGACCATTTCTAAACTTTTGGAAAGTAATATTTTTACCCTAATATTTTACTATTACAGATGGTGTTTCAGTGAACATTTTTATGTTTTTTCCCTTGCATTTCCCCTTTGCATAAATAATTATTTTTGAGTCTCAATGGATTTTAAAATTTTAAGACTCATGATACATGTTATAAATTGTCTTAAATGTTATGAATTTATATTCTTCTAGAAATATATGAATCTGCCCACCTCACTGAATCCTTGACCTACATAATATAGTGTACTATATATACTATATATTATAGTATGGTTTGGAAAAATTCTTGCAAATTAGATAAATGAAAAATGGTATTTCATAATATTTTCTATTTCTTGGATTATTGAAATTTTCACATTTGCAGTTATTCAGCTACATTTCCTTTTTGGTGAATTGTCTGTTTTTATTTTGCTATATATAGTACTGCTTAAAATATTAGTAATTTTCTTATTAATTGCATGAATTTTTTATGCATTAACAAAATTATCCTTTGACCATCATACGTGCTTCAAATGTGTTTTTATTTTCTATAAATCTCCACAGACAAAACCACACAAAGCAACATATTTATTTCATCCCTGAAATGTGCCAAAAATACCAAGAAAGAATAAGGCATGTACCAAAGCTTAGTCTTGTTGGGGGAGGGCAGACTCCATCACTAACTACATTAAAATGGGATATGTATTCATGAGAAAATTATGAATATAGTGTTCTAAGGGAGAAAAAGAAGGAACACACTGCAATGTGTTGAAAATATGCTTTTGTACTCAACACCATTTCAATTTGACTCAAATACTTGACCATATCTGAATGGTGTCCTTGTATGGATAAGTGTGACATGAAGTGGGGTTCTTCGTGTTTGAAGAAGGCTCTGTTTTTGTCTGCTCAGCATATGAACACTTTTTTTTGTGTTTGGAGAATCCCCTATCTTTAAGTTTGCTATTGGATGAGGAAGGAAGCTTCTATGTCCCATTCAGTAACCTCTCCATCTTTACATACATCTGGGCTGTGGCTTCTGACCCAGGCTTGTCTCCTTCTCACAGAAGCTGGGCAGTCTAGTGCAGAAGCTCTTTGGCAGTTGGAGCAGCAGAGACCCTGCTGCGTCCTCAGAATGAGCAATACTATCCAGCGTCCATTGAAAGCTGTGCAGTAGCACAGCTGTGGAATCCCAGGATCCGTGGTAGCAGTGGATTCTGTGGCATTACTGAGGCTGTAATTCAGATGTCATGGTTTTTTGTTTTTTCCACCTTTGTGCTGTCTGTGTCTTCTTGGTGATTCTATAAGATGCCCAATAGCCTTTACTTCAGTTTTTCATTATTTAATTGGAATCACCAGGTGTTGATTTTTGTTGCTGTCAGTTAAGCATCTTGGCCAGTACAACTATTGTTGCTAGCTATGAAATAAACTGGTGTGAAGTGGGTATGTCTCAGAAAGACTTGCCCAATTTAGAGGCTCACTGGTTTGCTTAGAGCTGTTTTCCAGAGAGGGCAAGAGAGGTCTAGAGAAAACTAGCTAGTAACCCAATGCTCCTCTGCAGCTACATGGTGGAAGGGCCAGGGCTGGAACCCTGCCTCTTAATGACCAACATTCTCCTCTTTGCACTTTTTCTCAGTCCTGGCACACTGATTTGTGTGTTTCTGTGGCTGGTCCCTGTTTGCTTAGGTCACATAAATCAGATCCTATGCTTCTTAGGGACAGATCCTTTGTCCTCTCTTAATCCCCGCCCCCTTTTTCCCCCCACAATGTGGTCCTGCACAGAGTCAGAAACACAAGTTTACCTGACTAAGCACCTATGGGACTGAAGTGAAGTTCAACACAGTGTGTGTAAAACAAGCATTATCAAAATAAAGTCAATGCAATTCAATTAATCAAATATATTGTATATTATACTAGATCATAAAAATAAATAAGACATCGTTTCTACTATTCAAGGATATGTGTGTGTGTGTGTGTGTGTGTGCACCATTTATCTATTATATAGGTGTCTATCATCTATCTATTTATATGGCAGAGATAAGGAAGACTTACATACAAAGCAGATAATAAATGAAATCATTTAACTTTTTTCTCTGATTTAATACACTTCATACAGGTTAGTTCATTAGAAAGTAGTGAGTTTGGCAAGTTCCTTTACATTCCTCTTTCTAAAAATCATTTTTAAATGATTTGTGATGCCTTTAACAAAACAATAAATCAGGTTTTTAATCATGCTATAGGATTGATATATTCAACATTTCTGTCTAAAACATTAGCTCAATCCGACTATTTGGGTAATAACTCAAACTGAGAGAAGAAATGCTAAGGTTAATTATACACTTTTTCTACAGCTCTATAACTGCTTCATTCATTTTAATTTTGCATCAGTAGGTAAGCTTCTGGCAGTTTGAATCCCATGGCTTCTTACTGTGTGTCAGGTATTGCTCACACTCCTTTGGCCTCTGCTAGAGAAGCCAGCCTAGGATTCATGCCCAGTAACTACACCAGGATACTATGAGTACTTACTTGATTAATACTAAAGAAAAAGCACTTGGGGATACTTTTCTCTGATAGAGTCCTTTCTGGACATGTGTCCTTTTATGGGTATAGAAATGCTTGAGACATTTTTATTACAGATTTCAGTATTTCTATTATATCAAAATATCAAATACAATTTGATGATTGGTTTGGGGTATTTACAAATTTCCTTATTCAGAAATTTAATTTTTTTTACCATTTATAATTTTAAAATATGGAGTATATTTACACAGAATTCTAATAATATGCACCCTAAAATCTTCCTTGCATTCATGTTGAGAGTCACACTCTAAATATTTATTAGTCTAAGTTCTGGATCACATATGAATTCATTTGAATGAGCTAAGTGTTGCTTCTTGATATAAAATTTCAATATACAGAAGAAATACAAGAGAGTATTCCTTATTAATGGCTGTTAATGGCCCCTAACTGCACAGTCTTTAGAGGAGTAATTATTGCCTTGTTTTGAAGTGTAAACAGAAGATTATCCTTTCGTATGTAAATTGGTATTTTCTGCTTGGACATTATGTAGTCTTCAATTTGTGACATTCTACAGTTCTCATTCTTCCCAGGTCATCACATTAAGACACAGTAAGGCCAGTAGGCAGTGTGCAAATGGGCTGACTTCAGGCTGGTTGTTTTTGGCCATGCATGTGAGAGTTCTTCTCCCATGTACACTTGATGAGTAGCAACTAAAGGCCAAGGGCAACAGCTGGTTAACTCCATGGTTCTTTCACTCTTGCCTATTAGGTCATAGGGAAGACCCTCTGTGTGTACAAATGAGCTGTGGGGAAAAAACAAATAAAGGGAGAAGGGAGAAAGTCACCCAAAATCATCAGTCCAAAAAAAATTGCTTGTATATAACCAGGAGACATTGTGTAGCTATTAAAATGCTCATGCTTATATTAAAAACTAAAAGCTTGGGCTTCCCTGGTGGTGCAGTGGTTAAAAATCTGCCTGCCAATGCAGGGGACATGGGTTTGAGCCCTGGTCCAGGAAGATCCCACATGCCACGGAGCAACAACTACTGAGCCTGTGCTCTAGAGCCCGTAAGCCACAACTACTAAGCCCGCATGCCATAACTACTGAAGCCTGTGTGCCTAGAGCCCGTGTTCCGCAACAAGAGAAGCCACTGCAATGAGGAGCCTGCACACAGCAATGAAGAGTAGCCTCCACTCACCATAACTAGAGAAAGCCCATGCACAGCAACAAAGACCTAACACAGCCAAAAATAAAAGAATGAATGAATAAATAAATAAATTTATTAAAGAAAACAACAAAAAAAACCCTAACAGATTAATGAGATAAACACCTGGCTTCCAAAGATGGCCACTATGAAAGAATCAGTACTTACCTGGTTGTATAAATTAGCATGGAGTAATAGTTATGAGTGCAAGCTTTGGAGTTAGACTTCCTGGGAATCCTCAGCTTCACGATTCACTTTCTAAGTGACCTTGGCTAAGTTACTTAACTGCTTGTTGTCACAGCTTGTTCATTATGTGACTCTCAATTATTGTACCTAACTCATAGGCTGGTTGTAAAAATTAGGTAAGGTAATCCATGTCAGAACTTTAAAAAGAACCTGGTTCAGTAAACTCTGGTAATTATTATCTTTATTGCCTGTAAGATAAAATGTCATCACTAAAATTAACCATATAAACACATTAATAGTTTTTAAAAATAATGTGGATATTTGAAATAAAGAAATAAATCTTGAGATGGAAGAAACAGAGTTATAATTACGTTTTCTTTGTTCATATCATTTCTTCTCAGTGTGGTATCTTTGGAAAGAAAATGGAACTTGGGTTTGAATCCTGGTTTCATCTTACTAGTTACTAGCTGTGTAAACGATTAAGTTACTTGACCTCTGTTAGCATCAATTTCCTCATTTTAACTATAAGTATGATCCTACTTTTCTTAATATATTGATGTGAAGTCCATCTGAGATAGCGTATTAAATGTTTATAGACCAGAATGGCAACTGAACAGATGTTTGTTCTTTTCCCTCTGGATCAAAATCAACACAATTTGACTTTAGTTTGGCACAATAAATACCAAAGTTCTGCACCTTAAAAAAGTAGTTTTATGTTTATTTAATAAAAAATGTCCATGTGCATACTCATTGTTAAAAAAAAGCAAGAAAATCATGTAAAGATGTAAAAATTGCCTAAAATTCCAATATCCAAAGAGAATCATTTTTGACATTTGAAAAATAGTATTTCATCCAGATATTGCTCTATTCATCTATAAATATTTATATTTATGTGTAGACTGTTATATAAATAGGTTCATAATAGACATGTAGTTCTGTAACTTGATTTTTTTCCCCCTCTTGAATATATTTGTGGACAGCTTTCTGATTCAATACATACAGATATATAACATTATTTTTAATGACTGTAGAGGATTTCATTTTAAATTCCTTACAGAATTTACTTAATCAGCATCCAATTGATATTTACTTCATTTCCAATTTGTCTCTGTTAAAACAGTGCTGCCATGTTACACGTATATGTAACACACGTGCACATATATTTTCTTGTGCTTGAATAATTTTCTATACTTAAGTTATGGAAAGTAGAATTGCTGCATCATGGTGGACACACAGCTTATATTTTGAAGCATGTTTTAAATTGTAATTGCTTATGTTTCCTGGATTATTAGAGCAAACATAATATTTTATGAACATTTTTTTCTTTTATCATGGGGAGGAGTCAAAGGGCTTGGGGAGGAGTTAAAGGACCAGGTGATCAGGACCATGTCCCATGCTTACTGTCCATCACCCCACACAGGAGAGTTAAAGGTGCTATTGTATTAAGATAGCTTCAGGAGAGTATGTTCCAAGGCAGCCAAAGGACAAATACTGTGGTTTCTTTCTAGTGTAGATGCTGACTACAAGGCGTTATGCGAAAAGAAAAAGAAGGCAACATTTTCTCAGAATGTTTTCTTAAAATTTTTTCAAAATACGTCCAGATTTCCCTCAGTACATTCAGTCTTTTTTCAAAGACAACCTGAGAAAAATCTCTAGAGAGTTTCTTTTAGATATCAATATTTTTACGAAGGTGCTTCTTAATCTGATTTATTTCAGAAAACAATGTCATGGATTATGAATAATACACAGTTTATATCATACACTAGAACTGTTTATACACATTAAATAATTAAAGTTATTATTTATTGGACCTTTATTATGTGGCAGCAGTGTAATTCATTTAATTATCTCAATGATCTTACAACAAGTTAAAATCTTTATTCATACTCATTGATGAAAAAAATCCGAGGCTCCAGAGAATTTGAGTAGCTTGAGCAAACTCATAGTAAGTGGTCCAGCCACTTTTTCATAGCACACAATAAATTCCATATAATTTGATTACATTACACTGTGATCATATTTATTTATTTATTTGTCTATTTATTAAAGCTTTATATTATATGAGTAGCAGAGTTGATTAAATGCTATTTGTAAAATTTTTTATTTGAAATTTTGCTATAGGGCTTTGAAAAGGAATGTAACCAGTTCTATGCCATGTTTTGAGGCAAAAGCAGATTCAACTGAAATCATTAGGACTTATTTCTCCTTTTTTAGATGTAGCACAGTGCATGTAAAAAGGTAAAGGGAATTACATCTCTGTGTGTGTTAATGTGTATATATTTTTATGTGCATGTATGAATATGTATGTGTGTATACGGACACATGCATACGCGTAGACTTAAATAAATGATACCATCTAAAAATAACTATCTTATGAGTTTATTTGATAGACTGCAATTAGCTTTATAGGCTCTATGTTTGGTAAGGGTAGGAACACAACATAGTTGCTAGATAAACTTATTGAATTAAACTGTACTGCACTGCCAATAAATGAGTTGTCAGAGATGTTATCTGTTCCTTATTTAACTAAAGTTTAACATTTAGTTATATAACATATTAACTTATAATTGTCCTTGTTCTGTCAAAAAATGTCAGATTGATAGTGTGTAGAGTTGGAAATCTCAAATGAAGTATTATGAAAAATGAATTTCTATAAGCCATCTGTAAACGATATAAGCAAATATCAGACTGAGATGTAAGTCACGATATTCATTTATTTCTCGCCATTGATGTTCTTAAACTTACTGTTACTACACTCTCGTGTAGTCATATGGGAGGCAATATAGGGTTGTGAACAGTCATATGGGTGTCCATATAGGGTATAAATTGTCTGCTCTGATGCTAGACTACCTGGGTTCAAATCTTAGTCCTACAAAAAGTTGTATGGGTAAATTACTTCAGCTCTCCATGCCCCATGTTAGTTTTAAAAATGGTGAAACTAATAGCAATCACTTGATAGGGTTACTGTGAGGATAAATGAGTTAATATAGTAATATGCTTAGAACAGTGCTTGGCTCAAAGGGCCGGTAAAAATTAGTCTCCTAAAAGACCCTCTTCCAATTTTCCTCCTTTCCTCACACTGCAAACTTTAAAAAATGTGATCTGTGAAACACTTGCACAGAGTTATATTTTTCCTACTTCTGCACACTAGCAGAAATGTCTTTGAATCTTATTATTACAATTAAATTATTTTCTTTGTATAATCATTGCAGAGAGGCAACATAATGTAAAACAAAGTGCAGGAGCTTTAGAATCAGGAAGAGATGGGTTCAAAATCTGGATGATCATTTACTTATTCTGTAACTTGGGAAAGTTACTAACCATAGTGTCTAATAAAACAAAGATACTTTAAACCTTACTTTGTACCTATCCAGTACCTAGGTACAAGAACTAAGCTATGATAGATGCTCACAAATAAAATTGTTTCCTTTATTAACTGTGAAATTCTTAATGGTAAGACCATGTCTTATTTATCTGTGAGTTCAACTGGAGTTTAGTTCAAAACTACACATGTATTTAATTTTACTTAGTTATATTATGATTTAAGCCAAATTGACACATTCACCCAATGCTTTATGTTACCTGGCATAAAGCATTGCTGGGTCCTGGAGCTCAAGTCATATCCTTGGTACACTGCCCTACTTTGTCTCTCTCAATTGACTCTATTTTTAGGATAGTATGCCTTCCTTTGTGGTAAGACAATTCCCAGTAAATATAGGCTCTTATATTTTCCCGTCAATAATCACAATGGAAAGAAAATGCCCCTTTTCTAAAAATCCCAACCAGTGTCCATACTTGAATACCATTGGCTGTTATTGCTTAGGCTTTTGCCTCTCCCTAGAGCCAGAAAGTTCTGATCCACAGTGAGGAAGTGATTTCTCTCTAGGAAAATGGTGGTGCTCCAATCAGAGAAAAGTATGAGAGGATGCTGATGGGCTGCTCTACAGGTGCTAAATCAAGACCTAACCTGTAGGACAAGGCAGGTCTAGAAACGCATTGGAGAAACGGCTGCCACGGCTGGAACTGGTATAAAGTTCAGACAATATTCTGGGCGTGCCACTTTCACTTAAGCTGATTTTAATCATAGAGCATGGGGATCAAAGGAAGTTGAAGGAAAAAGATCTTTATATAAGGGGCTGTTATAAAAAGCTGGTGATAGAGGGAATTTCATTAATTCAACACAAATTTGAGTACCTATTATCTGTTGGACTTTGTTCTTTTATGTTGAGCCGATGAACACCTAGTTCCAATGTTATCTGTATGTTCTACTAATTCTTATTCTTTTAGTCAAAGCGCTTTTGACAATATTTGTTATACATTAAATTACATGTTTATTTAAGACTGTGTTAAATAAATTTCATTAAGGGCAAAGAGCATATCTGCTTGTTCTTCAATCTATACCAAGGTTTCTTACCTTTGTCATTATTAACATGTTGGGCTGAATAATTCTTGGCTGTGAGGGCTTATCCTGTGCATCGTAGGGTGTTTAGCAGAATCCCTGGCCTTACTCATTAGATACCCAGTATCATCCCACCTTCCTCCCTGTCCTCAGTCACCAAAAGCAAAAATGTCTCCAGATATTGACAAATGTCCCCTGAGAGGCAAAATTGCTCCTGGCTGAGAACCACTGGTCTACACTCAGCATGCAGCACAGAGCATGGCCAATAGCAAATATAGACTATTATTTATTTTAAAAATGAATATTTTCTCCCAACTCAAAAGTTGTACTATTATGTAGTCTATTTCCTGCTCTTCAAACCCAGCAAAAGTGAACACCCAAGAGTGAAATAAAATAATGATGGAATAAAGCTTTTAGTAAGTTGTCCTTTGTGGCATTTTATTTTATGTTTTATTGGTTGTGTTTGCTTGTTTTCTCTTTTTATCATGACTGATTTTGTTGACCTTTAGACTATATTTGATATTTTACTCCAATCACTCTATTGTTTTGCTTGTGTGTATGGCATCTCAAGTTTTAATTTTCTGTAAAAGAGAGCTTCAAACCTTCTTTAAGGATTGGACAGGGACGTATTATAGCTGTAACTTAGCAGGAATTCATTATTATACTTTATTTTTGATGAGACTGGTGTGGACACACATATAGATGGAAAATAAGATGAGTACTATGTTAATCAACTGTAGGTCTTTTCTATTTCATATTTAATCATATTTAATGGGCAGCAGCAGTAAGCAGAATTCTAGTGCTAAGCTGGTTGCTTCAAAACCTTGGGAAGCATTTAAAAAGGCAGATACCTGGGTCTTAGTTTCAGAGTTTCTTATCCAGTGTTCTGGGCTGGGACCTGGAAATCAGAAAAAAAACATTCAGGGGATTCAGGTATTTATATCTTACTTTGGGAAACATTTTGTGGTAGACTGTCCACATAAGACATTCATTCTCATCTGAAGTCTTTCACCAAGGAGGTATTTTACTTTTCTCCTGTGACCTTCAACCAGTTCGTGCTTAAGGTTGTGTTGTCGATTCATTGCCTGTTAGGAACAAAGTAAGTGCTAAAACATGTCTGTCTGTTTCTCCCTATTTGCAGTTACACTGCATGTTTAATTATGTTTTTATGACAATGGCAGTCCTTGTCCCTTGCTGCCTTTAATGACTGCAGGAAGTGAATTGGGGTTCTTTGTGTCCCTAATTGGATCATGGACAGAACAATTACCTGCTTGGTGACTTAATTTTCCACTGACCTCTTGGGCTGCCTTTAGAGCTGCTTCTGGCACCACAGTCACTAATGTTTGAGGTGCAAACCATTAGTACATGGAAAGACAAGTTCCTTTCAAAATTTAACTTCTCATACAGCCATTTTATGGAGACCAGCCTGATTTATGGACACAAAAGTTTATCCTAATTTCTTCTAGGATCTTTTCTGAATCACAATTGTAAATCTGTTTGCCTTCCTAGAGTATTAGTCTAGCTTCACTCAGATGCTGGCCTCCAGATCTGGATATCTGACATTCTAAAAGAAGAATACTGATTTGTACATTTGCCTGAGTAACTATAATTCCTGGTGGGTGCTTTGGTCTCCCAGTTTATTTAAAAGAGGCTGGCTATTTCCTTGAATGCCATGACTCATTTCTCATTACTTTTCTAATCAACTGTAACTTTATATTAGAACAACTTTTATAAGTAATCTGCCTACAGTGTTTATTTTTTCTTTTCCAGAAAACCTTATGGAGGAAAGATGATCATACTCTATATCCTTACCATGAACCTGCTTTTTCTCCTTCTCAGTCTGATGAAATGTAATATCCAGTTACTTTGAAGTCAACACACCTGGCAATGTCTATCTAGGAATGTTCTAGGAATAACAGCTGACGTAACCACTCACTTTGGGCTCACATGTGTTAGTGTTAATACACCAGGGGACCTGTCTGTCTGAGGAAGGCTAATGACTTCTCCCTGTTCATGTTGTCTGTCCAGGTTATCCTCATGGTCTGTCACTTTGGATCATCTAGATCATTTTATAATAACTGTAATTGACTTTTTGGCTCGAGTGTCCCAAACTTTCTCCTCTAAATTTATCTAATACATTTTGTCTAATCCTGGAAAATTTGGCATTTACTTAGACTTGTTGCATGTTGCATAAATGTTTATATACTTTACCAATCCCATGTGATAGAATTGCAGGGTCTTCTCACTGCAAGGTACTCTTAACAAGTGTTAATTCTACCACATTTGTGATATTAATCAGGAAACTAACACCCAGGGAAGTGAAACAAACTGCCCTAGGTCACTTTAGCAGAGAGTAGCAGACCCAGATCTCTGTTCCTTCCTGTTCCAATCTTTTTTGGCTGATATTTAAATTCTAACCAACATTTATTCAGAGTAGGCCTCATGCCACCAAGGACTGTTCTGAAGCCCAATGAGTATGCTTCTTGTCTTCTTCAAATGTAGTCAAAGCTTTACTATAGATTCTATGACACTGGAGTTGTGATCTCTGAAATTCTGATTTAAGGAGTGATGGATCTGAGCTAAGCTTTGAGCTAAGTTCTGGGAATGCTAAAGTTTATAAAAACATTTTTTGTACTTAAAACATGTCAAGTAGTGAAAGAGATAGATATGTAAGGGCCTATTTATAATTCATAGCTATTATTCAAATGGCCTGGTTTGAGAACACAGTTGTTGAGAGAAAATTTTGGCCTTCCCTGGGTTGCAGGGTACAGAACACTAAGAGTAAGATATAAAAGTAAACCTTGAGGCCATCAGGAATGAATCAATGTGTCTGCCTGTTTGACTAGGTAGACACTGAAGAGAGCACAGCACACTTAGAATACAGGGCACAGAAGAAATAAAGCAATCGAAGATGGGAGCTTAAGGTTTTCCTTGAAGACAGATTGAGTCTGAGGTTACCTTGTTTTTTCCATAGCACTTAGCACAATGCTAAAAACAAGCTAAACACTCAATAATGTTTATTTGTTGAAGGAAAGACTATTTCTACTAACTGTCCAAATTTAAAGAGGCAAGGAAGCCATTTTTCCTAAATTGGCTTTTAAATGAAGATGAAGATCTACAATTAGGAGGGAAAAGCAGCATTAATTAGTAAATGAGTAAATCCGTCGATTATAGGGAAGCAATGCCTGACCCAGGACGCCAAGCCAAGAAAGCAAAAGGTTGAGCCAAATTAACAAATTTACTACCTAATAAAGCTAAAAGAAGGTTAACTTAAGTGCATCCAGTGAAAGCCAGTAAACTACCACATAATTAGTCTCAACAGTTAACAAAGGCCAGTAGACACTTTACCAAAGTGAATGAAGAAACTGTTTATAAACTAAGACTGATGGGGTTCAAGCATTTCTCTGTGCCATTTTAATAGGGGGGCCAGGCAAAAGGTGATGGTTTCCAAATCCAGAAGATGTTAAATAGGAAGAATGCAATTAAGAGAAGGGCGTGAGGGGCTTTCCTGGTGGCGCAGTGGTTGGGAGTCCGCCTGCCGATGCAGGGGACATGGGTTCGTGCCCCGGTCCAGGAGGATCCCACATACCGCGGAGCGGCTGGGCCCGTGAGCCATGGTCACTGAGCCTGCGCGTCCGGAGGCTGTGCTCCGCAACGGGAAAGGCCACAGCAGTGAGGGGCCCGTGTACCACAAAAAAAAAAAAAAAAAAAAAGAGAAGAGGGTGAGAATAAGGGAATAAAAGAAGATAACAGAAGGACACTTTGAAGAAGTGCCAGGAACCATGAACCCAGGCAGCAGCAATGACACCAGAGTGTTAGGAATTTCCTAATGGGTTTTCTGTTGCTTCCTTGAGGAAGATGATGCTGCCTTTCAAGTTGAAGAATACAGCTCAGTGGATGGTCTTTTTGGACATTTCAGGAGAATCAGGGTAGGAAATTTAACAACTGCCAAGAACTTGCCTTTGCATAAGTATGTTCTCCTAAGTCTTCTGGGAATGGCAGTTGTATAAAAGTAATGTTAAAGAGACATAATTTTCATGGTAGCAAAGAAAGGTTTGGGGCATCAGGAAGAGTAAACCAATATTACTCTGAAGTTCCCATTAGTTGGTTACTAAGCAACCAACACTTAGCTTTGCCTAGCTGAAACCATGAATGACCCCCCCCCCCCCCGCCAAAAATAAAGAAAAAAAAAAAGAAAAAGAAAAAGAATATGTTGGTTATAAAGAAATATTCCAGATTCCACTCACTGGGCTATTTTGGTCAGCTGTATAATTTCTTTTTCAGTAAAAGCTACAGATCTGGTAGCACAAAAGAAGGGGTTTGTGGGTTCACTGCTGGATTATATTTAACATAACTAGTAAGAAGATCTTTGTGGATAACTGCAGATAATCCAAGACAGTTTTCTCAAGGGACTGTGGGCATTTTTTCAAAATTTGCTTTTTCTGTTTTTTAACTTAATGCCCTCTTGAGTCAGACAGACTTAACTAGTAAGTTCCAGAGGGATCTCTTTCACTTGTTTAACAGAAGTCATCTTATTATTTATAACCCAATAGAGTTAAGGTGACACTTTAAAATTGTATTTAAGTTAAAGATTCCAGTGATTTTGATGTGTTGTGTTAAAACCATATAGGCATACCGAAGAAAGCAAACATAAAAATTCACAGAGTTTTAATTTTGTGTGTATGTGTATGATGAATTTACTTCAGTAACTTTTCAGAACTATTTTGCTGAGCTGAGTCACCTAAGCTTTTGACTCCTCAGCCATTTCTGTGGCTACACTATTGTCCCCTCATGCTCCTGGGCCTCCATCTTTAGGCTGGCCAGTTTAGCCTCCACATGGTCTTAAGAGGGAATAGTTTCATTACAAGATTCCTGTGTTCAAATATAGATGGCTGTTTTGGACTTCAGAACCAGATGAACTATGTAAAAATGGCTGTAAAAGATCTTGGGCACACAGTGAAAAACAATCTGGACACGAATTCTCATCATGCTACCTCTGGTCAACTAAACTACATTAAGATAATTGGGTCATTCTTGATATTTCAACAAATAAAAACTTTCATAAATGGTCCCTTGAATCAGAGAAAGAAATGCTTCCTGGGCTTTCTTAATGTGACTCAATTATAATACCTGCTATGAATTTCTAATTTCTTTTAACATGAGTCTTGTGAGAAAATAGTATTGAGTTGGAATTGAAAACAAAACAAAACTGTGGAATGACTCTTGAACAGCTAGGAAATGTCTTAGAATGTTTGCATTTTAATAGAACAGTGTTAAGAACAAGACCATTAATACATGAGAAGTTAACTAGAGATGTTTATTTTAAATCAAGTCCAGTATCTACTTTAATAGAAGAATGTTAAGCATGAAGCTATTATCATATGAACATTTAACAAGAAACAGAACAAGCCAACATTTACCTTTAAAATATCTTCACAGCAGAGTTATCGTCTCACAACTTGTACTTTCAAGGTTTATGGGCTATGTAATGGAAAAAAAATCTAAATAAGAGAATTTGACCCCTGGAGGGCTGTAACTTTAGTAGGAGCAAAGTAGACATCTATTATATGGCATATGGACTTTTAGTTATAAATGAAGGCCCTTAGAATACAATGTTGAGGATTAATTTATTAACTCACCTAGTCATTCAAAAATATTAATTAATTGCCTTCTACGTATTAGGCCCTGGCTAATGTAGGTATGTACCTACAAATAGGAAGGTAGGAAATGGTCAAGCAATAAGTGATTGTGTATAATACTCCTGTAGGTTGAAAAATTCTCCCCAAGTGTAAAGAATGATATTCCTAATCACACGGAGAAGAAGCATTATATTGCTAATTTCAGTCATTTCACAAATGTGCTTAAACATTGTTATGAACCAAGCAGAATGCCAGATCCCTAGAGTCCAAGAAGACACATAAACCCCATGCCTTTACAGTGACTATAGCCTGATGTAGAAGACCAACAATTAAATCAACAATTAAAATCATTTATGAGCGGGAGGTCAGAGGGCAACTCAATATTGTGTGAGAGGTCATAGCAGGGATGTCTACCTAGTCCAGGGAGTGTCAGAAAAGACTTTCCAGGGGAAGTAGAACATCACCTTCCAAATTAAGGAATTCCACATCAAATAATTTTACAGCATGCTATATAGCCTGCCAGGCCCTACACTTATCTTTATTGCTCTGTGCTATTACATGTGGTATAGAATAAAGAAATTAGCAGCTGTCTTGTCTCTTTAGAGTGAATCACGAGTTCACAGAGTTAATACTGACAAGCAGAATCTGGTGTCAGTGAGGCAGGATTTACATCAGTCACAAGGTCTCTGAGGGACTGGTGGTCTGTAATATGCTCCACAGACTGAGAAATAATAAAATAGATTGTGAAGTTATGCCTCGTAAGTTTTACTTGCTAAGAAATGATAACCTAAGCATTCTATAGTGATATGAAATAGAGAGGTGGCTAACACCTAGCACTGTGCCCTGAACATGTAATAGTCAGTGATGATGGGGAAGAGGGGAATAGTGGTGGTAAGGGTGTATATTATGAGGAATAAGCTACTGGTGTCTGTTTGTGGCTTTTATGTACCGTACCCCAAAAGAAATTTCTAGGGCTTTTCTTCAAGGTATCTTCAACTGACAAGGAAGGGTTTATTAAGCAAATTTAAATTTTTATCACTTCAGTCTGTATTCAGACTCTTTGTCTTTACTATTGCTTCTAGAACATTCTAATTCAGAAGGAAGGCTAGTTGCTTGTTTTGGAGTGTCTGGAATGTTGACTAGAACCATATCAAATACAAACTCAAGCTTGCAGTGGCTCTCAGTGTCCTTTAAAAACTCAAACCTGGCTCCTCATTTTGTGAAGGTTGACATCCTTGCTTCATTCTCAAGAGGTAAAAGGAAATAACATTTATTGAGCATGTGCAAAATGCCAGAGATATTGACTTGTTATCCAAAATATCCTGTGAGGTAAGTTGTCCTCATTTTACAGAGGAGTTAATTGAGACCCTGAGAAGCTAAATCATAAGCCTAAGTCCATCTGTTCATATTGCTAATACATGGAGGAATCTGGATGTGACGCCAGAAAAGCCTGAGTTCAGTATTCATTATTTTGACTAAATTTGTGCTAAAACTCATTTTATATAGTTATTGTGAAGAGGATTGTCAGTCATGCTGGCATTACAAGGCCAAGCATAGTTGATGATGTTTTATTTTATAATGTGGTTAAATGTATTTATATGCCAACCGGACATCACCAGTGCTTAAAATGCTCCTTTTTTGCGTATTAGATATGATTGGAGACTCCAATTCATTCAAGTCACTAGTGTGATTTTTGGGCTATCAAATCAACTTATACTATGAAACCTTCAATATATGTAAAATAAATCACGAGTTTTAATGATATGTTGTTAGATGATGTTTATTACTGCAAATTCAAACATTTTGCCGTGGAATGTAATGCATGGTTGGATGTATATGAATATGCCTTCAAGTTTACATACATAGTTTGGTATTTTCTAATTATATTCTGATCGTTACCAGTTCTTTCTGTTCAGTGGTTAATGAGCTGCCTTGAAAGTAATCCTTTAGTTATGGACAAATAGTTAATAGGTATGTTGATGTATGAATTATTCTTATTGTGCCAGTTATAATACCTGTAATTTGATTATAAACCTACACCACTAAAAATGTTTCAAGCCAATGATTACTGGCATTATCTAACTGGAGAGTCTTGACTGCATTTCCTAGGCAGATATGACTATCTTCCAAAGACATTAGGGTATAATTTGAAAGGAGTGTGTGGGAAGTATCATATCCTCATATATTCAGTTAATAAAAAACAGGATTTCTGTGTCATTTTCTAATGGCTGCTTTGAAGTTCACTCTGTAATTTCTTTCTCCTTCCATTGTACAATGACACTTAAAAGTCTGATTATGAGAGAATTTCAGAGACAAGTAAATGTTTGATTAGTCGAGACCAAACCTCTCTGAGTTTGTCCCATTTCTCTCTCAGGTATAAAAGATAGACCTTTGGCATTTGCAGCATAATTGGCAGTGGCCAGTCAAATGAAAGTCACATTTATGTTTAGCTCAATAATATTCCTGGGATGAGCTGGTTATAAAAACGGTGGACCTAAAAAAGAACGAAAGAATACTTTGGAACAATTTTTTCAGAGTGAGTTATAAAAACATGTTTTAAAAGGACACTATTTGCATGCCTAAAAAACATGCATTTGGCAGAGTATCCAAAGCTTGATTTCAGTTACAATAGCAACATGTTTATGACACTACATCTAATGCTAAAAACATGCATTTTGAGCAGAAAGTTGATATACTGTTCCTCATCCCTGTGACTTTATTTTTAATTCAATTGAAGACTAACAAGCCTCTTTGTGTTTCGGTTTGAGAGAACAAAAATAGTTTGGAGTGGTTTTAAAAGCTTTTCTTCTCTCTCCATTCTGGGAAGGAAAGATCAATTTTCAAGACCTAAATTTCTCTAACAATTAACATCGTATAATGGCATAATTTATTTGCTTATTTTCCCTATGTACTCTGTTCTGTTGGAAGATTGCTCTTAAATCAGTAACCATGTACCT
This sequence comes from Pseudorca crassidens, assembly GCF_039906515.1. NCBI lineage: Eukaryota > Metazoa > Chordata > Mammalia > Artiodactyla > Delphinidae > Pseudorca > Pseudorca crassidens. The sequence goes on along the minus strand of NC_090304.1, from coordinate 68,489,787 downwards.
GCAAAAGCAATTTGTTTAACTTTGAAATTATACAAAACGCATCTGGATTCTGAGTTTCCTCTATTTTGAACAGAATTGAGATGTATCTAAAATTCCCTTGGATTTACTTAATGTGGGATCTGTCCCTTTGATTTGATTCAGAAACACTTCAGGTTTCTTTAACACAGATAATTTGCTAATCTCAGATGCTCTACATCAGAAAGTCTATCTGGATAGCTTTCCATGAGGTAGTAGGAATCAGATGCCCAGACAGTGGCAGCCCTAAGATGTTTGGCTGTCCATACACTAACGCCATTTGGTTACCCCCTTTTTTTTGCTTGCTTTTTATTTCTCTCCAGCTCTACCAACTTCATTCTGATAAGTGAATTGGTAATAAAACCAGAAGAGGTGGAAAATAGAATAATTATTTTTCTTTTTTTCTTGCAACCTTCTGGAAGGCCCTGAGAATATATAAGTTCAGGAATAAGGCAAATAGTACATTACTGTTTGTTTTTGACTTGTTTCTTACTTACCCAGGACCTTAGTGAGGGAAACAGTTATGTAGCCTTCCTCCATATTTACCTCATTCTCAAAGCGTCCCTTATTAAACTTTTTTTTTTTTCGGTACACGGGCCTCTCACTGCTGTGGCCTCTCCCATTGCGGAGCACAGGCTCCGGACGCGCAGGCTCAGCGGCCGTGGCTCACAGGCTCAGCCGCTCCGCGGCATGTGGGATCTTCCCGGACCAGGGCACGAACCGGTGTCCCCTGCATCGGCAGGCGGACTCTCAACAACTACGCCACCAGGGAAGCCCTAAACATTTACTTTTTATCAACCTTCTCGAATGGAAACTTTGCTGAATGTGTTATGAATCTGGAGAGTGTCTAAAAGACTCAATGGTAAATTGGGTTGCTTATAAAATAGCAATAATAATAGTGATAGTAATACCTAACATTTATTGAATATTTTCTGTCTGCTGGGCATGAAAAAATTTTCTCTTTTAATTCTTACTGTAGGCTTATAGGGCAAGTACTGGTTTTACCCCAAATTTAATAATGAAGAAATAATGCTTTTAATACTTTTAAATTTGATAACTTGCTCACAGCTACCCAAACTATAAGGACTGAGATTTTAAACCCTGATAATCAGATTCGATCTTTGTTTTAAACTCCATCCACGTCTGAGGCCAGACAGTAAATCAAAATCTATTGGAGTTGAATTTCCTTTTTTTCCTCTTCATTCATTCAATAAATGTTCAACTTATCCTGTATGAGATAGACAAGTTCCCTGCCTTCATGAAAGGAAATTATGGTAGAAAATTATTTAACAAAAATATGAACAAAGAAGAGATAAACAAGCAAAAAAAAAAAAAAAAGATTGCTGAATTGTACTAAATATTATAAACAAAAGAAACTGAGCACTCTGTATTATGTAAGGTGGTCAGAGAGGGCTTCTTTGAAGGATGACATTTAAGTTGGTAGCTGAGTGATCAGAAAGAGCCAGGCATCAAAAAGACCAGGGGAAATGTTATAGGTAGAGGGACACAAAGTGCAGAACCACTGTCATGGGAATAAACTTAGCATATTCTAGGAACTGTCAGAATGCTTGTATGAGCTGTGCATAGTGAATAAAGGGGGAGTAACACCAAAGAAAGTTAGAAAGTCAAAGAATGGCCTGATTTTACTGGACCTTAAAACTAGAACTGCAAGATAAAATACAGGATGCCCGGTTAAATTTGAATTTCAGATAAATAACTAATGCCTTTTTTTGTGTAAGTATATCTCAAATATTGCACAAGACATACTTATACTGAAAAAATTCATTGTTTATCTGAAATTCAAACTTAACTTGGTGTCCTGTATTATTATTTGTTAAATCTGGCACTCCTACTTATAATTCATGGTAACTAGGTAGAATTTTAACATAAGTGGTATGGGAAGCTACTATTTTAAGAAATAATTTTTAGAAAAATGATGTATTACCTTACTTACATTTTAAAATGATCCTTCTGGTACTTAAAGAGAATAAACAAGAAGGAGATGAAATATAAAAAGAGGTCACTTAGGAGGCTATGGCAGTAGTCCAGAGGAAAGGTGATAGTAGCTTAGACTGGCATAATATAGGTAGCTATGGGTTCAAAGTTTATTTTGGTGTTGCAACCAACTGAATTTGCTGAAAATTTAGGTGCTGGGTTGAAGAAAACAAAAAGAAATCCCCAGATTTCTATGGAGTGTGATACTGCTTACTGAAAGGCAAAACACCAGGTTGGACAGGAGAGGTGAATACAAGGACCATGGTTTTTTGAGGAATCTCAAGTAGAGATGTCAAATAGATAGCTCAATGAATAAATAAAAGTTCCTCATCCAAGAATATTTTTGTCTTAATGAGATAAATAGAATGGACGGCAAAAAAGTGAATGACTTCTCTGTGCCAGGACTTAACCTAGGGTACTAAAGATACAGCAATGTTTAGAACAAATTAATTTGGAGAAGAGTTCATGATTAGGGGACATTTTGTTTTGTCCAAAATGTCCACTGAGACATTTGGTCCATGCCAAAAGGTCCTATCACAATTGTCCACACTTAGAAAACATCCTTGGGTTCAAATAGCCCATAAAGTTCATTTATACTTTTGGTTTACAGGATTAATACCTAAAATACTATCATGTTTTATTTGTCCAATAATTGTATTGTGGCTGTATAGCCAATAATAACCTTTCTTAGCCTAGCTGGTAATGGCACCTAAGGTTAAGGTAGATGGATTGGGGTTCGAATCTTGCAGAAGAGTTGGATTGATATTAACTATGTATATGAAGGAAGAGAGTCCTACAGTCAGAGAAATGCACAGAGGACAAGTTGAAGATGGATCTCTCTATGCAAGTTGCATTAATATGGCACTGGGCATTTGGTTGAATGTGGCTGGGTTGTTCAATAAGAAAGAAGTTTGAAAGGAGGAGCTTGATCAAGCCACTGTATCAAATGGCCTAGAACACATTGAATAAACTCATTACAGAGCATCTTGATTGTTCGGGAGGAGTGGAAAATGAATGTGGCTCTCCTACCACATAGTGATCAGGTTTAATAGCCTCCATAAGGGGGATACTGGGTATCTAATTATCCCCCTACAACTGTACCATTGCCCAGGGTTAATGGGTGATGTTTCCCTTGAACTGACATCCTATAGAGGTATGATCTGGTAGACTGAAGGAAGTGTCTGTTGCTATTTGTAGGGGTTTTAGTGGTTGTGACTTCCATGCTAACCTGCCAATCAGTATAGACCACCACACCCTTGGCTGGTGTCTACCTACTGACTGGTTCAGCTCGGGCCAAACAGGGTGTGGACTCCATAAGATGTTAGTAAGTATTTTTTTTTTCTTTGCCAGTAAACCAGCAACCATTGGTTAGATGGTTGAAATAAGAAGAAGAAGAAAAAAATCTCTCTTTTTGTACTTAGTAATATGACATCTTTATTTGAAAATTCTCAGTGGAATATGGCAGAAATAGTGTTCTTATCAAAAGAAAAGTCAATATTTCATTATAATAGTTTTAGTTACCATTTAAATTCCTTTAACAGAGATAGGAGTAAAAGGTACTGGCTCTGTGAAGAGATGAGAATCTGCAATGCCTCATATACAATCAGTCAAAATAACATTGGATAACATTACAATCATTCATAATGGGACAAGATAATATCAGCACAATGTGGGTGTTGAAGGGGAAGTAAGGAAAACCATGTAGGTTAAAACAACATGCAAAATAAGAACCAAATGCAACATCATCACAAGTACTTCAAAGAACTCTCATGATACATGTGAAGAGGTCCTGTTAATGCTACCAGAAACTTATTAAAGAAGCAAGTAAATAGAATTCAAAACAGACATTCACCTCCAAACCCAACTTCATTGCATGGAATTGAAATTCCAGAAGAGTATAAAGTGATCAGACGGGGAGAACCACTTTCTTTTATGCATGATTCCAGTGCTCAAGATGACAAAAGAATTCTTATGTATACAACTTATGACAATATTTGTTAGTTAAGTGTCAGAACAACATTATTCAGTGATGACATCTTCAAGACAGCACCAACATGGTTTACTAAAGTTTTTTACTTACTGTGCATGGTATAGTATTGGGTTGTACTATGCCATTGATTTCTACACTAACAATGAAAGGGTGAGAAGACATTTACAAATATATATGCATATGAGAAAGTACTTGCATTTACATGGGAAAGAAATCTTTACATTAACACTTCATTGTGCATGATAGATTTTGAGATGTCAAATATAAATGTGATTCAACTACAAATACCAAATGCACAAGTAAAACGATGATTGTTTTACTTTTCACAATAACTGTGGCAAAAAAAATCCTCTTTGGATCTAACATGCAAGTATATGAAAACAGAAAGTAACACCATTTTGGACTTCCATTTGTACCTTTGGAGTTAGTAAATGAAGCTTTTGAGTACATTGTGGAGAATGCAGAAGAAAATTTGGATGAGCTAATGGATTATGTCGAGAGAGTGTGTGTCCATGGAAGGCACGGCAGAGGCAGAAGAAGACCACCAGAAACTTGATTTCCACTGAAGACTTGGAATGTTTATGCATCAGTATTGAATGACAATCACAGGACAAACAATGCAGTGGAAGACTGGCACAGCAAGTTTCAAAAGCTGATGGTAGTGCATCATCCTTCAATGTGGAGATTTATTGAATTGTGAAAAGATGAAACAAAACCATGAACAAGTTATGACCTAGATTCTTGGTGATCACACTCAAATAGGGCCAGCAACTTCATGATGATATTAACAAAATAAAATTTGTACAACCAAAATTGTTAACAGTTATACCAAATAAAAAAGCCAATAATCAAGTCAATATATATTTGAGAGTGAGTGCTCATTGACTTAAGAGTAACCCTGCTGAATTTCATGACAAGGAAGAACAAGAATAAATGTGAAATCCACAATTCATCCTGAATTCCAATAAAAATATGTAAATAAAAATTTAATGAAGATAATGTATTATTTGATGAATCATGGACCAAATGTCTCAGTGGATGTTTTGGACAGGACCAAATATCAAGGACATTTTGGCGTGAAACAAATGTCTTGAGGGAAATGATGTTTTAGTAGGAGACAGATATGTAAAGAAGGACAGTACCACTGGTTAACTGCTATAGAAGAGGTATCTGCAAGGTTCTGTGTGGGCATGGGATGTGTGGAAGCAGAGAGGAGATTAATTTTGCTTAATAAAGGGTTACAGCTGTGTTGGGTCTTCAGGGAAAGTAAAACTTTGTACAAAAATAGTGTGGGGAAAGAATGTGGCAAAGGGAAGAAAAAGCAAGGGAAAAAACAAGTATGAAGAGGCATGGCTTGTAAGAAGACCAGGGAGAAGACTCGTGTAACTGGAACTTAGTGGTGCTGGGAAAAGGTAGGAAAAAGGGCGAAAAAGGTGGGCTATATTGGATAAAGCATGTTGTGACTGTATGTAAGCCAATTGGCCTATTCATTATAAGTTTTGTTCATTTTAACTTTATGTACTGATAAAATTAACTGTTAAAATAATACACGTGCATCTCTACTTCTAATTCTCCCTTATGTCATAAAAAGTTGAATTTTCAGCATGAACTTGTAGTAATTTTGTATGCATTTCCTTCCCATTTCTTTTAAGTCTTATGTCAGATCACCTTCTCCACAGTTGATTCAATGGAAAATATGGAAGAAGAATAATTAGATGAAGTAGTGGAAGATGTAATGTTTACTAGTTTGTGATACTATGTAACTAATAATTAAACATGCTATAGAGTTACCCCACACTTCTCTTGAGACTAAGGTGCATATGCAGGAGTAGATACCCATTTCTACATTTGAAAATTGTGTTGTCCTTCCTCTAGATATTTTTGCCTTCCAAAAATACTCTGAGTCAAAGATTCTAAGAGGGTGCTAATGTACTTTTAATATTAACCCAGGGCAGGAAGAACTAAGGACACGTATTATGTGGTAAATATGTCAAAGTTCTGAAGTTTTCTTGTAGGCAATATTTTGTTTCTGTTCATGGGGCCACAAAAAAGTTGTGCTATGAAAGTAAATCACTTGTGCATTTTGAATGATCTTTAATAGTTATTAGGTATTATTTATTAAGATGCTACTAATGCATCGACTTTTAAAAATTGAACATTGAATTCTAACAAATTAAATATAAATAATTAATCTAAAACTAATAGAAATGGATTAAAGTGGGCAAAATATGATCCAGGATCTTTTTTTTTCCCCCTTAGCTAAAAAGAAATTAAGCAAAATAACATGGATGAATACTTATAGTTTGTGACTTGGTGGACTTCCTGTGTTTGATTCATCTTCCAGATAGAATCCCTAGCTGTTGTTTGGTGCCTGTGTGAATTCTCTCCTGACTCAAGAATCAGTTCCTTAGAGTAATGCCTTCATTTCTAATTACCCCATGACCTCACAGTTCACTTGTTATTGTCAAACCTGAGTAACTCATATTCTGAACAGCTACTTCACTTTGGCTTATTCATAGAGCAGAGAACAGATTATGTATGATTTTCTCATGTATGGCTTGTGTGACCTTCTTCAGATAAGTCTGAGGTCCGATCAGCCATTCATTTCTTTCTCAGAAGTAATTCAGAACATTGTCTATTTCTCCTTAAATCTAGACCCCACTCAGCCTAAACTCAATGGACTGGAATGCTAGAAGTAGTGAGTTTATACAATTATAGAATTATAATCCTAAAAGGAATATTAAGAGATCATGCATTGCACTGCTAGTTCTGCTCAGGATCATGTGCAAACCAACCCAGATATAAAGATCTATCTTAATTACTGAACAAGTTAAACTCATTTTTTTCACCTTTTTCAATGTTTGTTTTTCAAGCTGGACAGTGAAGACTGGTATCTAGAGTCCCTTGGCATCGAGAAAGATTAGTTCAGCCAAGGTGACTTATGGAAGAGCCACAGAATTTACAGCCTTGTCTTATGACCCCTCCTACTCCACTGCTTAGCCTATCTCTTTTCAGCCATCCTTGCTTCTCTTCATACCAATGAACAGAGAAATAAAGTGCAATCCTACTACCAGTGATAAGAGGAAAAATATTTCTGTAGTACAAAGAAATGAGTTTGGGAGACCAGATAGACCCGGGTTCAACTCCTGCTTTGTCCCTTTCTCTTTCTGAGAAATTGTTAAAATTTCTTAATATCACCTAGCTTTAGTTTCTCCATATACACAACGGGTTTAATAAAGCTTCCTTCCAGACTTCATGAATGATTGCAAGGATTAGAGATGACTGCAGTGGAGATTTTCAGGTTGTGGCATAGTTATCAAATCTCTCCCAAATTTCCCACATGTAAGATATGTCAACCCCCCAAAATGTAAGAAAATGGAGGTGTGGGGGAACCACTCACAGCAATGAAAACCAACAAGTTATCAGTAACTGTGTGTGCAGTGACAGACGAAAGGTAAAGGGATTTTGACAATATCAAAAGATAGAGAACCCCCAGATTTCCCAGAGATTCTCACTGGAACATGTCTAGGCCCATCTGAAAACAGGAGCCACACCCTGGAAAAAACTTGGTAGCTCAAACTCACTTGTGAGAGTGAAAGTTAGACAGCACTCGAGCAGTCTAGACCCGGGAACAAGCCAAAGAAATTTTCCAGGAAAAAATGGCAAACTGAGAGAAATTGCTAGAAGTAGAACTGAAATTTAATAGAATGAGGATAAGAGGGAGGAAGAAAAGAGTAGAACCAGATAAAAGTGGGAAGGAGCAGATAAAAGAGGAAGGAGCAGAAGGCACAGATTTCAGAAAGGGAGAGGCCGTGATTTGAGCACTCAAACAACATGATAGGAGAGGGGGCTCCAGCAAACTGTGATGCTAAGGAAGACAATGGAGCTCACAGCCTCCTGTTAAGAGCACGAGAAAAGTCATCTCGCAGCACCATCAGAACTAGAAAAGCATGGCAGTAAAATCCTGTATGTGAAGTTTTTATTAAAAGAGAAAGTATGACAGTGGGAATGAGAGAGAGAGAGAGAGAGAGAGAGAGAAGCAGAGTAATTCTTCTACAATGAAGGCATTTCAGGATACATTTCTATGAAGCAGGTGAACACTATCAAACACTGTGACCTAAAATTTTCAAACAAACAAATTAAAAATAGTAGAAACTATGAACAAGCAACATAAAATAATAAACAGAACTACACAGACATGAGATGACGGGAGGGAGAATTTTGGAACTTAGGAAAGTATTAGAAATAAAAGGAAGGGCCACTCCCAGAGGAAGTCTAAACTAACAGAAGAGCAGGTAAACACTTCAGAAAAGTCCTTAAACAAAATAAAAAGGGAAAGGAGAAAATATAGTAAAATCTAAAACAAAGTAAGAAAGAGATAAAAAAGTTTCAAGAGAAAGTGATACAGAAGATGAACAAAGAAGACTCATTCTATGCATGGTAGCTGCCCCCAGAGAAGAAAAGGCAAGCAATGCAACAGAACAAAAGTCAGGTATTACAATCAAGAATACTTCCTAGAAATAAAGATGTAAAAGTGCACATTAAAATGCTGACCCACACACCTGGGAGAAATCCAACTGGAGCAGGTAATAACAATACAGAGTTCAGTAAAACTATGACTTAAAATATAATAGAGGGCTTCCCTGGTGGCGCAGTGGTTGAGAGTCCACCTGCCGATGCAGGGGACGCGGGTTTGTGCCCCAGTCTGGGAAGATCCCACATGCCGCGGAGCGGCTAGGCCCGTGAGCCATGGCAGCTGAGCCTGCGCGTCCGGAGCCTGTGCTCCGCAACGGGAGAGGCCACAACAGTGAGAGGCCCGTGTACCACCAAAAAAAAAAAAAAATTATATATATATGTATATATACATATATATATATAATAGAAAATAAAATGAAATCCCTTTGCATCCAGGGCAAAACCGAGGTCACTTAAAAAGAAAAGAAATTGAATTATCATCAGACTTTTTAACTGCAATAGTTTATATCAAAAGACAAATGTCACCAAAGAAAGAAAATATGAGCTTAGGATTTTATATCCAACCAAACTATCCTTTAAGTTGCAAGTCTCCAGAAAATCTACCACGATTATTTAATATCTCAGGAAATAACATTACCATAAGATTTCCTTGAGGAATCTACTAGAGAGCAAATAAAAACAGATAATATCATGAAAAATTATAAAGGTCTTCTGTGTGTTTGTGTGTGCATGTGTGTGTGTGTGTGTGTGGTGTGCATCTTCTGACCGAAATACAAACACATTACTGAAAAGAAATTGAACCAGAATTAATAAGAATATGCAGCTTAAAGTACTGATATACAGGGAAATCATGGGACAGAGACACATGCTGAATAACATTATGGATGCAATAGCAAAACCCAGATTGAAGGATATTCTAAAGGCGTACCCTTTGTTTTCTTTACCAAATAAAGTAAGAGGAGAGATAAATATTTTTAGCTGAACCAACTGTAAAAATTGAGACAACTTAGAATATTTGAACATTGGCTTGGTATTTGATGACAGTAAGGAGTTATCAATATCTCAAGGTACAATAAAGTTTGTGTTTTAAAAGATTTCTTATCTTTTTGAGATACATGAAATATGAAATATTCATAGATAAATTGATATTAGTGACCTCTGCTACTACATTTGAATATCACATAATTACATCTTCATTAATATCACTCTGGTCAAAAGACCATCATCTTTCGCTTGCACTAATACAGTGGATTTCTCACTGGTCTTCCCACTTCTACTCTTTGCCCTCTAAAGTTTATCCTCAACACACCAGCCAGATAATCTTTTAAACATATAATTAAGATAATAATCTTAGCAAACATTTATGAAGCACATGTTTTGTTTCAGGCACTGGTCTAAGTGCTTTACATATGCTACTCATTATTAGTAACAGGAATCCTACGCAAAATTGGCCCCATTATTATGCCTATTTTATAGATAGGGCAATGGAGACACATCAGAGTTTAATATCTAGCCCAAGTAAAGGAGTCAAAAATGAAACTCATGCAGTGTGAAGTCCTTAACTGTTGTATACTCTGCTATTTTTAGCACTTGCTCAAACTCTTCAACCACTATCTCCAGCACTTGTAATAAAATCCCTTTCCTTTCCATATGGTTGGTTGTGCAGCTTGTATTTCTTCCTCCAGCTTGCTGCTACCCAAGCCCTGTCTCAGGGAATAGGGTTATGTCAACAGAAAAGATGGAGCACCTTTTCCTAATTTCCCAAAGAGAGCACTTTTTTCTAATTTATCTGCTCTGGTGAGGCACATTTTTCCAATTTGTACAGAGGTGCCAAATGTGCTACCGCAGCCCTGACAAGGCCCTGCACAGTCTGGCCCTGTCTCACTCTTCCCCCCATTAGGTGCGCATCTCTCTCTTACTCATTTCATTCCAGTCACGTTGGCCTCTGTCAGTTTCCAGAATTTACCAAGCTCTTCCCTAACAGGGCATCTTTGCTCTCTGCCAGAAATACTTTTGCTTGATCTTTATCTTGCTGGTTTCCTCTCATCTTGTGGACTCTGTTAAGTTATAACTATTTAGAAAGGACATTTCTTACCAACTTCTCTATGTCCTTCTCCGACACAGCATTCTGTTTGTGTAAAACACAAATTAGGTCAGATCATTCTCATGTTACACTCCATTTTGCTCTTATGATAATGTTGAGTTTAAGGGTAGAAAAAGAAATTGACACCCATTAATTTCCCCACTGGGATTAGAATTGAGAAGTCCACACAAGAGACAGAGAGATCAAGAGCCATGTCATCCTTAGTGGTAATGATAATTGGACAATATGTCTTAGCTGTGAGACCACAATGGACCTGTGACTTCTCTTCCCTGAACTTCACTTCAGCATTGCAAACTCCACTCTACCCAGGAAAAGCCACCTCCAAATGTTTTCCTGCATGTGTGAGCAGGTCAGGATGTTCTCTCCTTGTGGTCACACAGATCTTGAAAAGAGAATGTCTGCAAGGGTCACCAGCTGACATGTCCAGTTTCTTTTCTCAAATTCACTAATCAATCAGGTAAGTCACTCCTCTTGCCTCTGGTGGGAATGGAGGAAAGATAGAATGGTTGCTGCATATTTTTATCTGCCTAGGAATACAATGGATAATCTCCCTTCTCTCCCTTCAGTGGAAACCAGTGTGGTGAAACCCGAGGGAAAACCTACTTGGGATTTCCCCCTAACAAATGCAATCCAGTGTTCTTACTCTGCTGGATTGTCTCACACTGGTTTATTAAATTTTCAGGAATTTTGTGAGCTAGCTTCGAAGCTTTTGAGAGTGTGAAATTATTCATGAGGAGAGTATTCACATCATGAAAATTGAAAATTGGTGAGTGCTACAGATCTGTGAGCAGGTTGTTAAAATGTCCCAACACGCCCATTGAGGTACCCACCTGCCCATCTTTCTGACCTCTCCAGGAACTACTCTTACCTTCCTCACTGAGTTCCAGTAATAATAGGTCTTTCTGGTCCCAAAATGCTAAACTGGTTTCTGACTTAAGTCCTTTGCACTTGTTCTTCTTTGGAATGATCTCCTATACCTCTCCTTGGCTTATTCCTTCTCAGTCAGATCCCCAGTGAAACACTACACCCTTGGAGAGGACTTCCCTGACCACCCAAACTAAAGAAGTTAACAGTCACTGTCTATCATGTTGGCTGTTTCTGTTTTTTTCATAGTCCTTCATCATCTAAAATTTTCTCAACTATACTTTCTCCATAGGATGTAAATACTATGAGAACAAGATCTTGATCTATCTTGCTCACTGCTGTATTTCCAATCCCTAGAACCATGGCTAGCACACAGTTAACTGAATATATTTAACAACCATGGTTCAATCCTGACTATAGATTCCAATGGGTGAAAAATAAAGCAGTGATAGGTCCAACTTCAAATCTGGATAAATATATTTTTTTTCTGATGCCATAAATGGTACATTCCTTACTTATGAAAAATAGGATACTACCACACAGAATGAACTCTTATTCATGGTATTTACAGTATACATCATACTTTATACTTGGGATTCTCCAAAGAAAATTGGTGATGCAGTTTTTTTCTTGAATGTTTCTTGAAGTCCCAAGTAGGGATTTCAAGGGCCAAACCCAGTGATTTCCTTTCAAGTAACTTCCAGGACTTTTTCCTATAATAGGAGACCTGAAAATGTATCTTCCTTTTATAGAAATTTTGATTTTAAATCATTCTTTGCTTTCAGTGAATTTTGACATTGTTATTTTTCTAGAAAGCTTTTTCCTAAATATTTTATAATTGGTGAAGTCTGAAATAAACTGGTTAGTTGGAATGGAAAAGTCTCTTATTATCAAGCTTGGCATTTATTGTGAATGTTGGCTTTTGTGTGTGTATTTTTATTTTATTTATTTTTTATTGAGATATAACTAACATACAACATTGTGTAGGTTTAAGGTGTAAAATGTGTTGATTTGATACATTTGATATAATGTGTCAATATGGTTTATTGCAATACAATTACAGTCTTAGTGTTAGCTAACACCTCTACCATGTCACATAATTATTATTTCTTTTTGTGTTGAGAACAATTAAGATCTAGTCTTTGGGCAACTTGGAAGTCTATAATACAGTTTACTGCCTATAATCACTATGCTGGTCATTAGATCTCCAGGACTTATTTATCTACTAGTTGCAAGTTTATGCTCTTAAACAAGTTGGCTCTTTAATTGGTTAACTAAGAGCTGATTTCAGATTCAGAATAAATGTCGAACTCTTTAGAATCATCCAGTTTCTTAAAAGCTGAGTGTGCTCAGCAGAACATCTTAACTTTCCATAAGGACACATTGCTCTTTTGTAGGAACAAACAAGCAGCTAATAACATTAGCAAGCTCATTGAAAAAAATTTTTAAAAAACTTAAAAAAAAGATTGAAATACAATATAAATCAAAGTAGGAAGTCAAGCCAAAGCAGCATTCTTAAATGTCCTGTTCAGAGATTCAATACACAGATCTCCTTCAAGATGGTGAGAGAAGAGCCACCCTTTTCTATGGCTGCAATGTCTCCACCTTTACTACACTCTTCATTGGTGGCTTTGACATGAGCCATTCTATGAACTGGTACAGAGTCTCTCTTGACTTGAGATGTTTTCCCTCTTCTCTAGACTTGAGGCTGTTGAACTGAGACCTTTTTCTACGATTCTGTGACCCCTGCCTCCTATCCAGGAAAACATGACATCTTATTTTATGGATGTTAGAAACATGATGTTTATCAAAACCTAAGGTCAGATATTGATTTTGACAAGGGATATTTATAATAATGAGAAAGAACTTTATGATAGTGAGATTTGTGATGGGATCATGGGCGACTGTCCTTGAAGCTCTTTAATGGGTTGGTTGACACACGAGTAGCCTGAGGCAAACTTGTCATTTTATTGACAGTTTTCTTTGAGGTCCCTTAGGACATCTAGGTTCCCATCCATGCTAAGTGGTAACTGGTAGTAACATTTTCTTCTGGGGTGCTGGCCTCCATTCTCCCTAGCCCTTCTCTCTCCCTCATTGAAATGGAACATAACTTCCTTGGGGTCTCTGCTTCAAGCTACCCATAGAATACATCCATTGAGGTGAGTTGCATTCATTATTAATGACAAAATAAAATCAGTTATCTATTCCATGCATGATTTTACTTTGAACAGCAACACATACATGACAAATTATTTAACTCTGTGATATGAATTTCCATTCATGAAATGTCCAGGTTATAAAAATGGCACTACAGTGTCTTTATAATGCTCTTCAAAGCTCCTTAGTTTAGATAAGCACCCAAGGGGTGAAAGGAAAGGAGTCTAATGTTTACTGAGAGTATGTAATGGAATGTTTCTATGTATTCTACTCTTGGTTAAAATTTTCTCTGAAAATGAAATTTGTTGTAAACAACGTAGATGGAAAGGCTGTTTAATGCCCCTATGTCTATTTCTTAAAAATCTGGATTAAAAATATTCCAATCTCAACTCCGTAGCACCATGAAAAAACAACAATGACAACAATAATACCTTATTTCTTCAGTTATTGGCGTATTTGAAAGGATAAACAAGCTTTAATTTACCATCCAGTTGAAAAATATAAATATGAAGTGGACGGGTGCATGGAATCTTGTTTCATATAAATCTCAGGATAATGGGGACAGCAAGAATTCAGTGTTATTTAGATTACAGTTTTAGGCACAATATCTCCAAATTTTACACAAAATATATCCACAGACTCAAGCTTAAGCAGATGAAAACTTAAAACTTTTGCTTAGACAAGTTATTGTCAGAATCTGAAAGAAATGTCTATTCACTAAAAGATCTATAGAACTGGATTAAAAATTGTAATTCATAAAAATAAAATGCGTCTACCTGCCTCAAAGTATGTATTAAGACCTTTTGTACTTTTGGCCTCTGGATCTAAATGCAGGTTCTAAGTTAAGTAGCAAATGTGTTGATTGGTAGTTTCTCTTTGAGGGAAACAGATCTCTGTTTCCTATTCCCCAGCAAAAGTATCTCCTTTAATGTTTATTGGCTAGATTGGGAGAATACAGTGTGGTGGTCCCCAGGGTTGCACATTCATCTTAAAAGGTATAGATTCCTACAATTAAAATACCAGTAGGCAGAATCAGAAAATAGCTCTATTAGCCATGCATCATGGAGATTTTATTTTCCCAAATATTTATTATGTTCTAAGTATGAGATGGCTGGGCTTTTGTAGTGCCACAGTCCCAAAGTCAATGAAAGCCCTTGAGTCTTTGGTAATTTCACCAATGACTAAGCAAACCAACTTGCCAGACAACTTATAGTTTGAATAAAAAAAAAAACACTAATAAGACCTTTGAACTATTCTCCTTTAGAATAGATTCTTCCCATCCACCCCCCCATTAAGGAAAGTCTATGTGAAAACATTGAAAAACAAGGAAAAAGTATTATCATTATGAATGTTCAGAGGAAGAGGAGATCTTTGCAACTTGTTTAAAGCAAGAAAAAAATTATGAAGATGGTTAGTATTCTCAATAGAGTATCATAGTATATCACTCATTTGAAACAAGTTCAGAAAACCATAAAAAAGAAACACTGAGCTTAGAAAACAGGAAAATGTGTAAGATAATGAGCTTTTATATGGAAACTAAAAATGTAATAGCAGAAATAAAATTTCCAGTGGAGGTAGTGAAGAGGAGTTAATTACCTTGGAAAAATTAATCAGTGATGTGGAAGATGAACTTGAGAAACTTGCCCAGAATGTAGAGATGAAAAAAAAAAAGTGTGAGAGAACATAAAAAAGCCCCACAGAATTCAACTTAAGAATTATGTATTTTCCTGAAGCTATAATCAGAATAATCAGAAATAAAAAAATTAACAAAGGTACATCTAAAGAAATCTTTCAGAATTTGAAAGAAGTGTGGATATGTAAATCTAAAATCATCTTTTCCAAAAGTCAGTATAAAGAAAACCATACCTAGACTTGTCTTGTAAAGATTTTTGAAATACACTTATAAGGGGTGGGGGACAGGGCATTGGATAAAGGTAGTCAAAATGTACAAACTTCCAGTTATAAGATAAATAAGTGCTAGGGATGTAATGTACAATACATTAAATATAATTAGCACTGTTCTAGGTTACATATGAAAATTATTGAAAGTAAACCATAAGAGTTCTCAGTACAAGGAAGAAGTTTTTTTTTCTATTTCCTTAATTTTGTATGTGTATGAGATGATTGATATTCACTAAACTTATTGTGGTAATTACATCGTGATGTATGTAAGTCAAATAATTATGCTGCACACCATAAACTTATACAGTGTTGTGTGCCAATTATATCTCAATAAAATGAGAAGAGAAAAAGAAATACACTGACATGGAAAAAAAGAAATTAAAGATTTACAAAGACAAACCAGTATAAAAATGGAAAAAATGGAAAAAAAATTGACTCAGATGTCTCTTTTGCAAAAATAAATATTAGAAGAGTGTCTATAGAATTTGGAGACAGAGAAAAAAGAGACCCAATAACTTTAAACCAAACAAAGAAATTTTCCTTTGGCTAGGGAAAGAGCAAGACACTCAGATTTTCAAAGTCTTAAAAAATATACCACCCAGTCCCTTGCTCTGCTCAGTGTAGACCCACACTCCCAATGTGTGTGTGGATTGCATACTCCAGGGGTCTTCATTTTGCTGCTATTTCTTCTGCTTTCCCCACAGAAGGATATTTATTCATTGTGCATGACCCTGCCACTCAATGCAGATGGAATCTCTTGTTGTTGAAAACATACAACTGATGTGTTTGCTCTGTTCCTGGCACTTTAGAGGCATGGGAATACACCCTGCTGCCTTTATCAGGAACTCTGAGTGTGTATTGCTTGTAGACTGAGAATCCAAATATGAAACCAGAGATCCTGGGTTTAAATCTTAGCTCTGTTCCCAACCAGAAGTGTTACCTTGGACAAGTTATGTAAACTCTCTGTCCCTTAGTTATACCACTGCATAATGGAGATAATCATAAGTATATGACATGATAGTGTCCTAAGATTAAATGCAATAATAGATGCAAGGCAGAAAGAATAGCATCTAGAGCATGCTAAACTTTGTGCAAGTTAACACTTTTTATTTCAGCTGTAGCTAAAAATTGATTACATGCTTCCAGCAATAATTGATGTGTTGGGGCCAAGATGGTGGAGTAGAAAGAACCAGACCTCACCTCCTTCCACAGGCACACCAAAATTGCAACTATTTACAGAGCAACTATCCATGAAAGTGATCTAAAGACTAGAAGAAAAGATTTTCTACAGGTAAAGATATGAAGGACCCACAGCAAGACAGATAGGAGAAGCAGAGATGTGGTATGGTCAAGACACATACCTCCAGATAGGTGACAGGCAAATGAGAGGATAAATAAAATTGCAGACGTTCTCCCCAAGGAACAAGGGGTCCCTAAGTTATATATCTCTGTGACCACAGGGGAGTGCATTGCTGGGCCCCATAGGACGTTTCCTACATAAGACCATTTTTCAAAGATCAGGAAACATACCCAACCTACCAAATACATAGAAATAAAAACAATGAGTTAGGGAAAATGAGGTGACAGAGAAAAATGTTGCCAATGACAGAACAAGATAAAATTTCAGAAGAAGAAACTGAAGTTGAGATAAGCAGTCTGCTCAGTAAAAAGTTTAAGGAAATGGTCATAAAGGTGCTCAAAGAGCTCAAGAGAAGAATGGATGAACAGAGTGAGAAGTTAGAAGTTTTTAACAAAGAGTTAGAAAATATAAAAAAGAACCAAACAGAGCTGAAGTATACAATAACTGAAATAAAAGATATACTAGAAAGAATTGACAGTAGATTAAATGATACAGAGGAATGGTTCAGCAAACTAGAAGACCAAGGAGTGGAAATCACTGAAGCTGCATAAAAAAAAGAAAAAAAGAATAAAACAAAAATGAAGACAGTTTAAGAGACTTCTGTGACCCCAACAAGTATAATAACTTTCACACTGTAAGAGTCCCAGAAGGAAAAAGAGAGAAAAAGGGGCAGAGAACATATTTGAAAACATAATAGCTGAAAACTTTCCTAGCCTGAGAAAGGAGACAGACATACAGTTCCATGAAGCACGAAGAGTCTCAAACAGGATCAACCCAAAGAGGACCACACGAAGACACAGCGTAAATTAAAATGGCAAAAAATAAAGATAAAGAGAATATTAAAAGCAGCAGGGGCAAGCAACAATTTACCCATAAGGATAAGCTTACCCATAAGCTTACCCATAAGCTGACTCCCAAAAGGATATCAGCTGAGTTTTCAGCAGGAACTGCAGGCCAGAAGGGGTGGCTTAGTATATTTAAAGTGATTAAAGGGAAAAGCCTACAACCAAGAATATTTTACCCAGCAAGGCTTTCACTCAAATTTGAAAAAGAGATCAAAAGTTTTACATACCAGCAAAAGATAAGGAATTCAGCACCTCAAAACCAGCTTTATAAGAAATGTTGAAGGGATTTCTTTTAGCAGAAAAGAAAGGGCAAATTAGAAATATGAAAATAAAGAAAGGAAAAATCTCATTGCTAAAAGCAAATATACAATAAAGGTTGTAGATCAACTACTGATAAAACTAACAGGAAGGTTAAAAGACAAAAGTAGCAAAATCATCTACATCCACAATAAGTACTTAAGGGATTCACAAAACAAAAAGATGGAAAATATTATGTCAAAAACAGTAAACATGGGGGTAGAAAAATGCAGGGTTGTTAAAATGCATTCAAACTTAAGAGATTAGCATCTTAAAATAATCATGTGTGTTAGTGTATATATATTTATCCTGTTGATCATTTGAAATGTATAGAAATATTGAATCACTATGTTGTGTATCAGGAACTAACATAAGGTTGTAGGTCAATTATACTTCAAAAACAAACAAATAAATAAACAAACAAACAGATTTGTGGATACCAGAGACAGGGAGTTGGAGGAGGGGGAATTGGATGAAGGTAGTCAAAACATACAAAATTTAAGTTATAAGATAAATAAATACTGGGATGTAATGTGAAGCATGATAAAGATAATTAGCACTGCTCAACATTACAAATGATATTTGTTAAAAAGATAAATCCCGAGTTCTCACCACAAGGAAAAAGTATTTTTTTCTATTTCTTAATATGGTATCTATATGAGATGCTGGATGTTCACTGAACCTATTGTAATAATCATTTCATGAAGTATGTTATTCAAATTATGTTGTACACAAACTTATATAATGCTGTATGTCAATTATATCTCAGCAAAACTGGAAGAAAAACTGCCAAAGTCATGAAAAGCTGGGAAAGAATAAACTGTCACAGACTGGAGGAATCTAAAGAGACATGACAATGCAACATGGTGTCTTCAATGGGATCCTGGAATAGGAAGAGATCATTAACGGTAAACTGGTGAAATCAAAATCATTTGGAGTTTAGTAAATAACAGCATTCCACTGTTGGTTTCTTAGTTTTGACAAATGTAATGTGGTGACGTAAGATGTTAACATTGGGGAAAATTAGATGAGGGGTGTATGGAAACTCTGTCCTATCTTAGCAATTTTTCTGTAAATCTAAAAATATTCCAAAATAGGGCTTCCCTGGTGGTGCAGTGGTTGAGAGTCCGCCTGCCAATGCAGGGGACGCAGGTTCGTGCCCCGGTCTGGGAAGATCCCACATGCCGCAGAGCACCTGGGCCCGTGAGCCATGGCCGCTGAGCCTGCGTGTCCGGAGCCTGTGCTCCGCAACGGGAGAGGCCACAACAGTGAGAGGCCCGCATACAGCAAAAAAAAAAAAAAAAAAAAAATTCCAAAATAAAATGCATAAATATGGTTTAAAAAATAATTAACAAGAGTTATGTTTTCAACCCTCCATAAACTGGTGCTGAATGTAGCAACATAATGACAATTTTAATTCCAAGGAACTTGATTAGAAATATTAATGCTTTAAAACTACTTTTGAATGTCCTTCATTTTAAACTAGAACTAGTGAATAAGTGAGTGGCATGTTCAATCTTTTGTTTATATAAAATTTGGTCTAAAACCTATGATTCATAATGTGTTATCTGTTCTTTAAAATCTGCATGTATAGCATAAGCCCAGTTTTACAAAAACTCACTAGTCATTTCTGGGTGTTAGCAGAATTTTTACATTCCTTACTCTTAATTTTTTATATATCAATAAATATTTAATAAAATATATTGTATGCATAAAGAATAATGTAAAGGACACTTCTATAATTATACCTGAATTTAAACAATGGAATATTCCCATTGTAGTTGAAATTCCCTGTGTCCTATTTATTTCTTTATTCCCTTCCTGGAGGAGACACTGTTTTGAATTTTGTATTTATAATGGTCTTGCTTTTCTTAATGGTTTTATTCCACCTATTCAATATGTTGATTACTTTAAATGTTTATGAAATTAATGTTAATGACATAACACTGCACGTATCTTCTGAAACTTGCTGTTTTCATTCTATTTTATTTTTTGTGATATCCATATCCATGAAAATAGCTGAAGGGCATTTATTTTTACTGCTTAATAGTCTTACATTATATAAATAGAATCTAATATTATTCATATCTCCTGTTTCTAGTTGCTTTCAGTTACGTGCTAATACAAATAAATATACTATGAACATTCTTGTAAATGTTCCAGGGAGAAAATCTTCATGTTTGCCTAGGACAGTAGTGTTCATTGCTGACTCAGACCTAACCTCAGAGTTTCTGATTTCTTTAGTCTGAAGAAGGCCTGGAATCAGTATTTGATGCATATCCAGGCGTGGCTAGGGGGTCCAGTTTCCTAGGTTAAATCTCCATTCATAGCTGTGAAAGTTTGCACGAATAGACTCATAATGTCTATGTTCTTCAGTTTTTTCATAGGAAAAATTGAGGGTGAAAACAACCCCTACCTCATTGGATTAACAGAATTTATCTAAGTGTAAAATAGAGTCATGTTCAGCACTCAATAAATGTTAGCTATTATTATAAATTCATTATTTCTCTCCTCAGTTGTGTTCCAAAAATTGCCCCCAAATTTACATACAATAAAATAAACAGATGAATGACTACTGACAGTTATATACATCTATATATAAGTACCACCATAATTTAAATATAAAAAGATGACCCCCAGAAAATTTCTTCATATAGCTTTCTAATCACGCCTCCCCAAACTTTCTGACCATTGATCTAATTTCCATCATGATAGAATATTGTGCTTGTGTTTGGACTTCTATAGATGGAATTATACAATATGTACCCCTTTTTGTCTGGCTTTGTCTCAAGCCAATTCTTTTGCATTTTACCCATATCATTGCATGTATCAGTTTAGTATTTTCTATTCTTGAGTAGTATTCCATTTTTTGATCTCCCACAATTTGTTTAGTGATTCCTCTCTTGATATAAATGAATGGTCTTGAACAGCCATGTACAAATCTTTTGGTGGGCATAGTTTTCCATTTCTTTTATATAAACACCTAGGAATGGATATTTATTTAGCTTTTAACTTTAACAATTATATTTTTTCACTTCTAGATGCATCTGTTACTTTCTCAAATAATCGTGGAAAATTTTATATTACCCTTTTTGGCTGATAATTTTAATTCTCTTTTTATTCCTGAGATTATATTAGAATATTCATTTTATATTTGTATCCAGACTTTCCAATATTTGATATATTTCTACAGGGTGGGCTTTTCCTGTTGAGTTACTTGTGATTTTTGAAAATGAGATAACACTTGTTGTGACATTACCTGTGCAAACCTAATGAGATCTATTCAGAGGATTCTTTTTATAAGAGGGCTTGATTTTGTTTCTGCAGAAACAGAGTTCTGAAACTATTTTAAATTAATTTATTTTGTATGATTTTCATTCTTCAGACCTCTCAGTTGGTGTGATTTTGAACCTTACATGTCTTTGAATGCCAGTTTATGAATTTGTAATCTTAATTATTCCCTCATCTCAAAACCAAACTTAGGTTAGACAGATTTCTTTGCTATCATTTTTATTGAGTAGGGTAGAATTTTTTTCTAGTCACTCTTTCACTGAAGGTATAATCTTTCATAGAGCCAAGGCTTCTTTATGGTTTTCTGTTGCAGTTTCCTATTTCATATGGATCAAAGGCCATTTTTAAAAATGTTAATTTGGCTGGTATATCCCAACACTCTGAATTCTGGGCCACCATTTTCATGATTTTCTTACCACTCTGTATACAAAACCCTGATTTACTTTTGGTCTCTGAAGGCATCTTTTCTTCCAAAACAACTACTTGCTTAGAAGAATATGTCACATTTTATCCATAATTGTGTTTTGATAGGGGAAAATATTGCTGGAAAATGTTTGCTAGAATAAAGTTTGTATTGATATTAAATGGAAAAACATATGTTACTTTCAAAAAAGAGACACAACAGGCATTGCAGGAGTATCAACCTTGTATCAGAATATATGGTGAGGGCAAATGGAATATGGAGATTATCCCAGTGAGACAAGATAAAGGTCTGAGTTAATTTAAGGTTGTGGGCAAGGAGAGGAAGGCATGGACTGGATGATCTGTAGGATGTAGAGCTCACTAGGCCTAGGAACCGATTGGGTATCAGTTGAGATGGTGAGTGAGAGAAGATGAGAATTGTTCTGGTTTTCTGACTTGGATAACGATGCTGCCAAGAAAATTTGAAAATTAGAATGTTTCATTCCCATAATTGTGGTTGTGCTATGGGCTGAATTGTGCCCCCTCCCTTTCATATGTTAAAGCCTTAACCACCCCCCCTCCCGGTGTGATGGTGTTTGGAGATGAGGCTTTTGTGAACTAATTAGGGTTAAATGAGGTCATAAGGTAGGGCCCCCATGATAGGATTAGTGGCTTTGTAAAATGAGGAGGAGAGACAGATTGCTCTCTCTCTCTCTACCTTGTGAGGACACAGTGAGAAGGTGGCCATTTGCCAGCCAGGAAGAGAGCTCTCACCAGGGAACTGAAAAGGCTGGCACCTTGATTCAGTACTTTCCAGCCTCCAGAACAGTGAGAAATAAATTTATGTTGTGTAAGCCACTCAGTGTATAGCATTTTCTTATAGCAAATGGAGCAGACTAACTCTCATTACCTGTGTATGTGTTTTCTCCAACCTGATGTCATGTTGTTTGTTTGCTTGCTTACAATTACATTCTTATCCGTCCTACAAGCTGAATCTCCGAACATCTTTTTCACGCAAACAACCTTCATGCTTCCGTGCAAAATTGCCACATACAAGTCTCTCGTAGGATTTACTACTGATACTCTAAAGTTTCCTCCCTCACTTCACGCCCTGCCATTCTACCCTCTCCTACCACTCAACCCCCTGTTAAGGATCGATCATATCCCAGACTCCAGATTGGACACAGCCGTCACTGAGTTGTCACTTGTAGTTGGCTCCAGGGATAGAGTTGAACTGGGGCTTGCTCCTGGTCGTCTTTCTGGCACACTCCGCTCTTTGATATCTTTTCTTCCATGTACTAACTTGAGAGTGATAAGAATCAAGTTTAGGTTTGAGGGAGAAAGGAAACATTTTGCATTTCTAGTTTGGGCTGCTTACCTTACCTCTATCTAGCTTATGTGGTGAGTGCTGTTCTGTTTCCCATTACATTATTTCTTGTGTGTGTATTTCACATACTTTGCTCATAAAACGTAAGGGTGATTGGTAGAGCAGAATCTAGGCATTGTAATAAAATCAGAACTAAATCTCAGTACTAACTAACGTATTTATTGAATTCCTTATTATTTTTAATCTTTTACTGATCTTTATTTTATTTCTGTGAGTTGTTGCCTTATTAAGATTGTAAACTTCTGAAGGAAAAGGTTATTCCATATACTGTGTATATGAGGTAGCACCAAACATGTAGTCATTGTGCCTCAATAAATCTTCATTTGGTTAGTTTTTATTGTGACCAATAACAGTAACAGAAACAGCCATTCTAAATGATGCCATTGTAAATTGCTGTATTCTAAAGTGATGGCTTCATCTGTTCACAATAATAATAGAAAGATGGTTATTAAAGTGTGTTGTGTGGCCAAAAATGAAGGCCAAAGAGCATGTACATAAGATCATAATATTAACATCTTGTCTGATTTTTTGATCTGGACTTCAAAAGTTACAGCGAAACGGGTAAAACAATATATGATAACAGATCTCAGGTGTTCCCTTCTTCTATCATAGAAGATACATAAGATGTTTTCTTAAACTACTTTAGTATGTAGAGTGCTCATTTTTCATTGAAGGGAAAAAAAATCACTTAACTGTGATCGATTTTCTAAAGCATAGTTTTGATCAGGTATATATCTTTAATAAAAGGTTCCCCATGGTTTACATTATACAATTTGAGTTCTTTATAATATCTTAGTGTGTGTTCCTCCAGAAGAAAGATTCCAGTGCAAATAGTTTATTTGGGAAGTGCAGGGAACTCTGTTAGGGGAACAGCAAGAAATTCCTGAAATTAGTGTGTTTTAAAGCCAGCTACCATGGTGGACACCTGGAGATTAACTCTTATTCCGGTCAAAGGGTGAGTGAGGTGAGATATACACCAACTCCCATCAGCCGTTGGTTGAGGGCTGCTCTCCAGAGGTTCTGGTTTCCTGGTATTTCCAACCAACTGCAGTCTGGAGCAGAGCAGCCATCAGCAGTTTCAGAGAAAGCCTGGAGCAGAGATACATATACTGGCAATGGGGAGTCATCAGGATAGTCAGAAATTATAATGCCTGAGGATAATGCTAAACACTGACAGCATCTACACAGCATCAAGGTCTTCTGTGTTCTGGCCCCTCCCTGTCTCCCTCTGTATAGTGAGTCTTGTATTATACACTTGGAAGAATTTCTAGAAGATTACATGAAAAAATGTTGAAACACTAAGCACAATTCCTGGTGTGTTTCAGATGGTCAAAAAAGTTGTTTTCTTTCCTTCCTTCTCAATTCAATTTCTATGCCTTCCACATTTTCTTCCCTAATCTGTTGATTGGAAACCATAACTCTTCTGAACTATCAAATTTTACTTACAGATATATATTCTGTCTTTGATCTTATCATTCTTCTGTAGGTTTTATCTACACCAGTAGTTTTCAAATTCCTTGAGATCTGGGTTTATAGTTTTCATCTTTGTAATTTCCATAGCACCTGGCACATTGCCTTGCATAAAATTGCATTGTGTTTAGTAAGAATTCTTGAATGGACCTGAAATGAAGGATGTGTCTGATTTAATGACTCTTGAGTTTACATAATTTTCTGATTACCAAGTATCATGTTCAAATTTAAAACACACAAAAATAAACAAATAGAAAACCCAATAGTAACAAAATTTGGTTGAGGTGCACCCCCATTTCCACTTCAAATCAACTCTAAGATTAGTTAAGAGTAGGCACAAATTCTTTCCTAAAAATGATAATTTGTTTCTTACCCTGAAATCACATCTAAATTTCCTGATTTGAAACACCAGAGTTGGAATCTCATAAGCATCAGAATTCACAGAGTTGATAATTTGGTAGAAGGTTATTTTCAGTGTGGAGTTATACCTTCAGCCCTGGAACAGATATGGACTGTGAACTTACTATGTACTCGTGCTAAGCAGAGTGGGAGAAGAAAGAACTCTCATGCAGTTGCTGCTTCTGAGAGCTTTTGGATTACTTGTGAAGATAAATACAAAGTGTGGGAGAATCAGACAGTTCTGAAATTGACTATTTAACTCTGCTAGCTGTGTGACCAAGGACAGGTAACTTACTTCTATGTTAGGACTCCATTCTACCTTCTCCTTTTATTAAACTCACACATAATGCTTTATTCAAGTCTCACCTGATTTGTGTATAAAATGGGGATAATAGTGATTACCACAAACTATTTCTGATCATGCTTTTATTGAATCCTTTTTATACGTCCATCACATAATAAGCCCTCGTTAAATGATAGCTTTTTAAAAATAGCTGTTTATTAAAAATAAGCTGTGAAAAATGGGTTGAATGTGGCTTTGGTAAAATAATGTATATTGTTCTGATGTGGATGTATATTGATATTTGAGAATGAGTAGTCTGAAATAAAGAAAACATGATTCCTTTAATCAGCAGAAAAAAGTATTTGCAATGAATGACAGCTCACTGTAGTCATCACTTTGACGAAGGCTCAGAAGATTAGAAAAGATGAGAACTGGTGAGGTTTTGAGGACTAATAATAATATTAGTAATAATAATAGTAATATATTCTTTGCAATTTTCAATGAATTATCCATCATAATACATTCTCTTTCCAATGCCCTTATTTTTCAAACTTGGATGGATAACCCAAATCGTTGAGCTTCCTCTACTTATTCCTTCATGGCTGTGTGTGACTATTTCCCCACTTTATCTGGTTTCTGCCAATATTTGAAGTGAGATGTTTTCCTCTGAGGAAGGTTAAACTAAATCTATTAAGGTCTGCTCAAGAATCACCTTTCTGGGCTCCCCTGATGGCGCAGTGGTTGAGAGTCCGCCTGCCGATGCAGGGGACACGGGTTCGTGCCCCGGTCTGAAAGGGTCCCACGTGCCGCGGAGCGGCTGGGCCCGTGAGCCCTGGCCGCTGAGCCTGTGTGTCTGGAGCCTGTGCTCCGCAACGGGAGAGGCCGCAGCGGTGAGAGGCCCTAGTACCGCAAAAAAAAAAAAAAGAATCACCTTTCTTCATGGAAAGTTCATCTTTCTTTAAAATGAAGAGTCTGTGCCTAGCTATGCTGAAATCTTGGGCTTTATAAAAAATTAATGTTGCATAGGTGTTTACCACATATAAACGGTTTATTCTTTTCCATTAATCATGGGGAATGAAAAGTTAAGCCTAGAGAGAACATTAAAAATGATTTACATATTGTACCTATATTTTTACAAGCTATATCTAAACATATTTAAAGTTTTATATACAGATTAGCTCTACTAAATATGTATATGTTTAACTTAGAATTAATATACCATATAGCCATAGATTTTCATTGTTATATCTCAGTGAATCATTATGTATTAAAAAAAATATTACAAGCAAACTCCGACTTATAAAAAAAGATAATACCTAGTAGTGATGCTGAGATTGCATTGAAGTAATCCATTAATATATGGCTGATGAGAATCTAAATCAAGACAACTTTCCTGGACATTATATAAACTGTATCAAGTATTTTAACATTGTTGTTTAGCATTGTTCTATTAATATCATGCCTAGAAAGTGATCTTAGGAGATGGCTATTTAGAGATTCACTATTCAGAGATGGATACAGAGATTAATATAGAGTGAAGTTTATCATAGCAAACTATAGAATGATGAAAGTTCATTAAATGTCTAACAAAATGTCTAACAAAAGGTGAATGATTAAATACATGTTTTAATCATATGAAGCAATAATGCAACAGTGAAAAAACTCATGCTTTGAAAAATATTTAATGACAGGGATTTAAATGAAAAACACTTGTGTCAGAAATATGATCTTGATTTTGTTATGTGTGTGGGAGAGTGCACATGTAATTATCTATATAAGCATGGTGTTAAAATTGGATCATTTCTCTCCCTGGTAACTCAGTCATCAAAAGGACAATAACCAAGTAACATGGTATAAATACTCCTGTATTCCAAAGTAAGTTGCTATTCCATCTATGTAGGACTTGGAAAGAGTCAATATTATGACTATCAGCTTAATACCTTCTTCAGCATACAAAATGGTTGAGATTAAAAGAGGCTGAGAGAGGAGTTTATTTGGAGAAATTTGCTAGAGTGTGACAGTATTTTCCCTTCTCTCTCCCAAACCCGGTGAGGATGAGATGGGGGACTAGGGTGCCACTTCTTTCTCTCAAGCGAACTGAGAGAAACTTTGAGAAAACTGATCAACAATATCCTTCCAATTACTCAAGCCTAAAAGACCTTGTTTAATTTGACTCCACTTTCCCTTGCATGTCCTGCATGCAATCCATCAGGAAATTTTGATATCAGTTTATTCAAAACATATCCAGTATCTGATATTTTCCCCCATCTTCACTCCCTCCCTAACACATGTCACCATCACCTCTCGCCTGTGTTATTGGAAAAGTCTCCTTGGATTTCTCTGACTCCACATTTGCCCTTAGAGTCTATAACACAAAGTTGGTTCAATCCTGTTAGAAGGTGTCAGGATATTTTACCATTCTGCTCAAAACTGTTGTGGCTTCCATCTCACTCAGAGCAGAAAGAGAAGTCTCCACAAAGACCTACAGAGCCTAAATGCTATCCTCTCCACTGAGCTCATTCCCTGCTCTTCCCTTGATCACCCTAAGTCCTTTAGCACTTTGTTCTCTTTCCTTTTTTCTCAAAGACAGAAGGTACATTCCCACTGTGGCCTGATATTTACTATTTTCTCTTCCTGAAAGTTCTTACCTCCTTTACTACATAGCTTCTCCCTCCCCTCCTTGTGTTTGTTTAGATAGCTATCCCCTTTACAGTGAGACTTTCCCTGGTCACCATGCTTAAAACTGTGAGCTCTGTATTCATCCTGGCTCTTCTAATCCCCCTTATTCTATACTATTTTTTCATTACATTAATTTTAATACATACTGTATAGTTCAGTCTGTGCAGGTTGATCCTATGTCCCCATCCACCTGAGACAGATGGGTTTATGCCTAATGTTATGACAATTATGAAGAGCATTCTCTTTCACTGTCATTCTTACTTTCACTCTCAAAAATGTCTTGGTTTGATTAATCTATAAAAACAAATATTTTTGTCTGTTTTATTCATGGTTCAAGGACAATGGTTCCTAAATGGTAGATGCTCAATAAATGCATGTCGAATGAATAAGTGAACTAATTGATGAGCACAGTATTTTGTCCATGAAATTAGGAGGAATATAAAGGATTGGTGTTTGACCCATACCTATGAAACTCAGAGGCAGTGGGCTATGTCAGGACCTCTCTGGTAGCAAAAAAAGGACAGGTAGCACCCTCGGAACCAGCCACACTTCCGTTGAGGCCCTGGCACAGGTCCTGTGCCTCACAGACCAGAGGTGGATGACAAAGGGAAGAGCTGGCTGGGGGTCAACGTTTGATGATTGCTGTACATTGGATTTCAATTAATGACATGGGACAATTCTTGGGACTAGATGTATCCTGAGATATTGTTAATATTTTTGGCTGGGAAATTAGTCTGAGATTTCACTCAGAAAAGGATAGGTTCAAGGGTGGAGGGAAGAAGAAAGGTGTGCTATGATAGTACCTTTGTTTACAACTGTTTGTAAGTTAGTATTTAAAAGTATAAGACAGGGACTAGGACAGATCTCAATTGAATGCCATTTCTGCACCTTAATAACTGTGGGACTTTGGTCAAGTTGCTTGTCTTCCTTATGTTTCAGATTGCAAATGAGCCAATACATTTATAAGGGGGTATTTTTCACATATAAACTTTATTCAGCAAGGGCTCTGAATATATCTCTATCTATCTATCTCTGTTTATCTATCCACCTATCTTTCTATCATCTTTGTATCTAACCAGTTAACTTGGTTAAACAAGAAATTTTTGAGACATATTTTAAAACACTGTTGTTTTTCTTTTTGAGAAAAATAGAGTAATTAAAAAATATATTGGCATTCTTTCATTATCCATTTAGTACTTCTATAGTTCAGAATACCCATGCCCTATCTTTAATGGCCTATATACGGGAAGTCAACACAGACACATAATAAACTTTATACTTATTACCTGGATACAGATCAATTTCCCATTAACGTGCTGATGATGTGTAGAGGAGAACTGGTGTCTTCTGTATCATGATTATGAAATCATCATCATTAACCTCCTTTTAAAAATCAAACACAGGAAAGATTAATATCATTTCTACAAGAATTTCCTTAAATATGTATTGTAAGATTCACAGAGAAATTTGTAAAATTTGTAGTGATTCTATCTTCTGTAATAAAGCTTGGAATAAAGCCTGATAACTAAAGCAAATAGAAACAAAGAAAAAATGTTGCTTCCAGTTATGTAAATTTTTCTGGTAAAAGTGATTTTGTTAAGTGTGGAAAATTGTTTGGACTTTCTTTGCTTTGTTTGTGTATGCAGTCAAAAGGTAAAAAATGAATACAAAAAAATTTCAATGTCCAGGGTATGTCTATTTTAGAGATGAAAAGAATAGTTTTGGGGAAAAATGTGTCTTTTTCATCAAGCATTCCACTTTAGATTCTAAGGGTGGTCAACATCCCTTTGGAAGCTGTTATTTCTTGACTGGAAAGTGGTCTGTTGTGCCTGGAAGCTTGAGTTCTTCTTTACGTGCTTTCTTTAAAAATAGCAGTGACTTCTAGAGATTACCATTTTCAGGACTCAGCCTCAGGACTTCAGCACTCTGTTAGCATGGGAGCTAACTGAGATCTGGTTTGATGCCCACTTGCAAGCTGGTTAGGTTGTAACTGACAGGAATCCTCCTGTTGGCTTTCTTCCTTGCTGCTTTAGTGTCCTCCTGCTCCACTGTCACACCCCAACCTTCAGTCTTTGACTCTCAACACAGGATAGCCAAGTCCAGCTAAGGCATTAAAGTGACACTTCTTAAACTTTTCTACCCCTATGCCCCAAATTGTGGAGGAGAATGTCTGCATGACCCTAGGGAGCTTAAAATCTGATTAAATCTGTCAGGTTACTAATTTGTTTTAATTGCTGAGATGGATATTTAGCAATAATCATTTAAAAAATTCTTGGCTGAAATTTCTATAGGCATGTTTTATATCATAGGCCTCACGGACCTTGGTCATCCATTTGTTTTTCTCTTGAAGTAGATTCCAAATTGTTTTCCTAGGAAATTCTCATCTCTTCCTCAGGTACTTCCTCAGGCAACTTTTGGTCAAACTTCTTAGTTTTCAATTCTTTTTAGAGGTTGACAATGAAAAGCTGAATGATGCTGATTGAGTATCTGAAAAGCTGGGGGAAAAAAAAAGCACTCTGGTTAATTTTAGTTTATTCTTTTATTTTGTGATACGCGGGCCTCTCACTGTTGTGGCCTCTCCTGTTGCGGAGCACAGGCTCCAGACACACAGGCTTAGCGGCCATGGCTCACGGGCCCAGCCGTTCTGCGGCATGTGGGATCTTCCCCGACCGGGGCACGAACCCGTGTCCCCTGCATCGGCAGGTGGACTCTCAACCACTGCGCCACCAGGGAAACTAAGTGAAAACGCTTTTTATGTAACACTTATTAACATGCAGCAAACTTAGTATTCTGAGGAACACTTAGAGAAATTATGCTCTAAATACAATATACATTTTTCTTTGTGAAACTTTCAGGAAGCTGCATCCTTGGACCTCATGGTGCGGATGCTCTGTAGAATTCTTTTTAATGAACTTACTTTGATATAATGCAGCTAGCCTACAAAGAGGGACAATGTAAGGAAGAGATGAAAAAAATCTTTAGGCCTAGGGAGGTTGAGTGACAAGCTCAACAAGCTCAACCAAGCTCGGTGAATTAGTCTTCTGTTGCTGCATATAACATTATTATCACATACTTAGCAGCTGCAATCCCCACACATTATTTTCTCAATTTCTGTGGATCAAAAGTTAGGGCCTGACTTAGTGGACCTTCTGCTTCAGGGTCTCACAAGTCTAGAATGAAGATGTCAGCTGGTACTGCAGTCTTATCAGAGGCTCAACTGGGGAAGGATCCACTTCCAAGCTCACCATTCAGTTCCTGGTACGTACGTGGACTGAAGGACTCATTTTATTACTTACTGTTGGCCATAGACCACCCTTAGGATCTTGCCACATGGGTCTTATGAATATGAGCACTTGCTTCCTCAAAATTAAGAGAGAAGAGGTATTCTCCTAGCAAGGTGAATTACAATCTTATAAAATGCTATCAGATCCCATCATCATTATTACATTATATCGACTGGAAGCAAGCCACAGTCCCCTCTCACACTACAAGGAAGATTACAGAGGCATGGGTTCCAGAAAGTAGAGATCATGGTATCTGTCCACAGCCACACAGCTATTAGTGGATTCTATAAACTGGTCACCAAACCATATATGATTCCAGAAATATGTCATTTAACAACTGACTATAGAAAAAATAGGGAAACATGAGCTCCAAATTTATTTCTCTGACCTTTCTGAGATTCCAAAAACATCTCACAAATCCTATACTGAGGCTCTCAACTCTGGTCCCTTTTCACTGGGACTCCATGCTCTGAACATATGTGTCTTCCTAGCATCCCCCATACCCCAATCAAAACTTCTCTCTGTTATTTGTCTTCTTAATTCCCCACCCTCACACACATTAAGTTGAATGAAGGAATACATTCTAATATAAGTGCAATTGTTATCCTCTTATTTAACATATTTGTGAACTATGTGTATTGTTTTTGTTCAAAGGAATAGCTCTAAAGATAAAACTTTCTATTGACATAACATCTCTGCTAATTTACAGAACCATGTCTGTCATGGCATGTGTGAGAAGCATGTAAGATTTCTGACTCATTCTTCTTCTCTACCCCTGCAGGTTGTCCCCATCTTTCTCTTCTGCAATTCTGGGCCAAGAGTGCTCAAGATTGAAGTGAGTGTGTTAGCCAGTATATATATATATATATATATATAAAATTTTCTTTTTCTCCTGAAACTGTTCTTCTCTCCATATCAATGAGACCAGGTAATTCAAGGCAAGAATTAAAATTGTTAAGTTTTTCTCCCAAATGGTTTGGTCACACACTACTGGTCATTTTTTTCTGTGATTCATACCTCAGTCCACAGGTTACAGAACACAATTAGTACCAGGTTTTAAGAGCAACAGTAAGCCATAGACTGTGCAGACCATGAAATGTGGACCCCTGAGAGCCATGCAAGTCCAAAAAATAGTCAACACGAAATCTTTACTGTAAGTTTGTCAAAATTAAATTTCATAAGTAAATTAAATGCATAGGAAAAGAAAACAGAAAAGACTCCAGAAAGATTACATGAATTGAATAGTACCATAGACGTTTGGTAATGGGGGAAGTCAATGTGTTTTCCAATAAATAAAATATAAGTCATTCCTTCAGAGAGCATTTTGAATGGTATTACTTTTTGGCTAAGAAAGAATGTGTAACATTGTAAACATTGTGCTTATTGAATTTTAAACTCCATAAATTTCATAAAAGGTGACTCTTCCCTCATCATCTTAAAGGAAATAGAAATGGTTTATATTATAAATATGTTCCTGCATTCAAATACATTTCTAAAGAGAAAAAGAGCTGGGCTGTGACAATTTTCTTCCATTATACAGTGTTACTTTGTTTATTGTGAACTTTCAAAAATCATTATACATTGTATCTTTTGAATTCCATCCACAAAAGTGAAAATGTTTACTTTGAATAGAAATTCCATTAACTATAATCTGCTCTCATTCCATCTTTCCAAACTCATCTGCTTCTATTTCATATTACCCACCTGACATTCTAGATACATCAAAGTGTCATCTGTTTTGTGAACCTGTCTTGCCTTTTCTACAATATTTATCTCATCCCTAGCACAACGCATGGCACATCGAAAGTAAAACTATTTTACTGAATGCCTCAGGGCCATTGTGCATTCTGTCTTTTGACTGCTTTGTCACAAGTAACTTTTCCATTCAAAACATATCAGTCATCGAAGGCTGTACTCAAATGCCATTTTGTCTTTGAAGCTGACCTCTCATTTGGGATGTTACTCTCTCTTCCATGCCCCACAGTGTATATCTTGATTGTAGCAAGCATTTAATTTTCATTTGTGTCAAAGGAGCCTTCACAAGAATTTGGGAAACTACTCTGGAATTTATGATGAACTAGTAAGTGTCTGAAGTCAAACTGGGTTTGTTTAATATTTTAGTCTCTAGCATTAGGTCTCATATCAGCTCTCCATATTCCTGTATGTCATTATGTATTTATCAGGGTGATAATGTGTGCTCCCTTTTATCTTAAAACATGTTACCTTCTTTTCTCCATCAATGTGATGGAAGTTTTTGTAAAGTTGCTATTCATTTGATCTGCTAATGTTGGACATGAGAGTTAACTTCAGTTTTATCTCAGGAAAGAAACAGACTAAATGCTCTTCCATTTGCAAACTTTGTCATGTTAATGAGCAACTGAACATAAGATACTGAGAGTTCACAAGAAAAATAAGACAACATCATAACTCCCAAACTAGGGCTAGGTCCTTCCTGTCATGTCTGTATGAGAGGCAAAATAGTGGTACAGTTAAAAGTATGGATTTGGAGACAGATTGCCTGAGTCTGAATCCCAGATCTGTTATTTATTAACTGGGTGTGATGGTTTTGTGCTGTGTCAACTTAGATAAGTTGGAATGACATTTCGAGAATTTCCTTTTTTGTATGTTTCTGGAGTAGGGTTGGCCACAGGAGAAATTTGTGCCTCCTTCCAGGTGTGAAAGGCATCATGATATCATTAAAATCTCCTGGGAATCTAGGACCTAGAATAGTTTGTGATCACTCAGAATCTCAAGGGGTCAAAGCTACAAAAATAATAAAAATAAACACTGTTAGTAATAAACATTATTAGTAATAAACACTGCTGAAAAATATTTTATTGTCATCAAATTTTTATGTCTGTCTCTTCTACCATATAATGTGGTCCTTAAGATCAGCAGATTATCTCAATTATTTTTCATCTTGTATCACCCACACTGCTCAAGATAATGCTTTACACATCATAGGAATTTCATTGAAAATGATCGAATTAAAATAGAATAGTATTGCTGTGATACTTTTAAATGGTGTATCAATTATGAAAATTTAAATTTCCTAGGAAAGAAGTAAGGAATCTCATTTTTCTTTCACAAGAAATCTAAGATAAGCAGTCCAGGGCAGAGATGCTCTTTCTGCCTTCCTGTTTTTTCATTCTTTCTATGCCATTTTCATCTTCATCATCATCATACCACATAAGATGGCTTCTCTACCTCCATTTTCCATTTGTGTTCCAGCCAGTGACCTAACAAAGAGGAAAACAGGGAAATCTTTCCTGGAAAGCCATTAGAAATGAGATTTCTTTTACCTCATTGTCCTGAACCATAATGCACCCTTCCCTAGCTGCAAAACAGACTAAGAAATGTAGTTTTTTTTTTTTCCTGGGCACATCATCTTCATGAACAAAATCAGGATTCAGTTAGTAAGACAGAAGGGGAAAGTAGACATTGATAGGCAAATAACAAAGTCCTTCACGAGTAGGAAGAAAAACCTTGAGCATAAAGTAGAGTGGTTTTGCTTTGAACTCTTTAAAAGAAACTAAAATTTTCCCTCTTTGAAGATCTCAGGTAATGTTATGAGGACACCTGTGCCAGGGAAACTCTGTCTGGAGGGAAGTTAGCAAGAAACCTGTAGCAGTTAAGTGAAACTCAAAGGACTAGAACTGTGAATCTGTTAACTGAAAAGAAGCGGAGGAGCCCATAATCATTGTTCTATAACTGATAATATCAGACTTGATAGTATCAGGCTTGATAATGGGATCATTGAAATCATTTGTAGCATTATCTTAGACATGTGCTTAATTAATGAGGCAAAAGTAGTGTCTCAAGTTTCTTATATTTGGAGGGCATGATTATAGTGTTTGTAACATTGCTTATAAGACTGGAATTATGAATTGAGTTGATTAAGGGCTAATTGTCTAGTTTTAATGTCACTCCAGAAATCACTTCTCTTTCCCCTGAAGTGGTGAGTTTTTACATAAGGTTCGGATGTGATGGTTATTAAGCTTTTGCCTCTTGGCTCAAAACTCACTCTTCTATACTTTGCTTTGTGAGGCTGGGACTCTGCAGATTACATTTCTCCTTGGCCAGCTTTCTCTCTGTTAGGCTTCATTGATGAGAACGCCAGACACTGGAAGAAAAGAAGAGAGACATTGGACTTTTTTGGTTTGATTCCTATTCCTGTCTGTGCAACTCCAAACACCACCTTCCACTCTGGCTACAGCTGTTGAATCCAATAGCAGCAGTTGGTTCCAATTTTCATAATTCTCCCCCCTACTCTCAGAACTACCTTAATCAGGTCAACTCATAGACACCAACAGCAGACAGACAGCATTCCCTTCTTAAAGATTGAGTCCCCACTTGGGGGAAGGGGTGCCTCCCAGAGCTTCTGAGTATCAGAGCCATCTGCGATGTGTTCCCTCCTTAGAAATCTGAGTCCCAGATCAACAGGGACTTCTCCAAGTTTCTAAATCCTAGTAACCTCTGGCTGTTGTTTGACCAGCTCTAGAAGTGATAGCAGCTTCTTCCAGTTACTATTTCTATGTTATCTCAGTGTCCTCTTTTGGTCTTTCTGTCCTTCGATACTTATTTAAACAATCCCCTAGAATATGATTCTTGTTGTCATTAAAATAGCTAGTTTGGTCCCTGTTTTCCTAAGTGGACAATGAGTAAAGGTAAATACATTTTAAAGCTAAGTGCAATCTTTAATAAACACAATGAGAAAGAAAGAGAATGAACCCTAGCCAAAGGGAAGAGTAAGGTCCTTTTGTTTCTCAACATGGCAAGTAGGCTGACGTACATGTTGACAAGAGAGAAAAGGGAGATCAGTTTGTTCCAGTAGCTTGCTTCTTCTCAAAGAATGTGGGTACTTTCTTATATAGTCAGGAAAAGAACAACACTTCCCAGAAGGTTTCAGCAGGACTAATATAAGTGGCATGAGCTGTGTGTACCTTATTGCCTGAAACTGTCCCCGACAGATGGCTATTAGTTACTTTCTATTAATGGGGACTGCCCAGTGCATGTAAGATAAGAGCTGGGCGATCCAGGCACAAAGAGTAGTTTCAAGACTATCACACTTGTACATTTCAAACACAGCAATAGATTCTAAAATCAAATGGATGCACTGACTATAACTATACTAATTTAGTGAATATTTTGGTGTCCAAAGAAAGTCTCATACAAAGCGAAATCCCCAAGTCCCCAATTGAGATTATTCCAGGAATACCTACCAAGACAGATGATATCTGGTTTACCTTTGTAAATTGCTAGAAACCTTTCCCCACTAAGGTGATGTGTTGGCCATGTGTATCAAAAAAGGGCATTTTGAATGTTTAATATTGTAATATAGTAGAGGACAGAGGCTAATGGTGTCTGTGAAGCATAGGACAAAATTAAAATTATTTATATAGGCATTTGTTGTCACCTGGCACTTCTGTAAATAATACTTTATAATAATCTTCATATAAATATTTTGTTTCTAAAAATTATCTAGCTATATAGAGTATATGGCATGTAAAATAATTAGACCCTCATATTTCATAAATGGGGTAACTAATAATTTCTAAAAAATCAAGAAATGAGTAAAATTGCTTAGAAAAGTTATAGTACATATCAGAAAACAAGTCCAAGCTCAACTCCTACTTGAAGACAGATAGGGTCATATCAAGGGATGGCTGTCTTTCGTTTTGACCCTCAGGACAACTTGATTGTATAAATGTGAAAATGGATTATTTTGACAAGAATAAAAGTGGTAAAGCTTAAAAAGGCAACAGCATCAATTACAACAACCAAAATATTAGTATACCCAAAACTTAACCACAAAATATCTCAACTTTTATTAATTTCTGCTGACACATGACATTAGATAAGTAAGTAAATATGTAGCCCTCATGGAAAGGAAGGACATCTTTGTGATTTTAACTTTCATATTTATTGGAAGACAAATGGTCTCTTGGGGAAAGCTCTATTTTCTGATTACCAATAAGAAAGTCATTTAAAAGACTATCAGAATATCTATAGGATAAGCAACAATTTCCAGAGTCTCTACTGTAGAAGCAATGAAAATAAAAGGGTTCAAAGCTTAACTAACAAGTAGAGTAACTTACCATTATTTTTATTGGACCAAATCTTTGTAATGATCTTATGAGTTATATGTACTTAAAAATAGGGTTAGTATTATTCATTGCTCATATTAGATATCTCTTCCTCTGCCTTGAACTTTTGACAAAAGAAGAAGAAAAAGGAGAAACTGATCTGTTTAGCAGTGATTTTTCAAACTTTTTTGTTTTCTGCAGTGAAATTTTTCTAGAGGTGAAAAAATTGCAATAGGCAAAGTGATTAAGACAGCAGTTCTTCTAGGCCAAGGTCCAAGTTAAGTAGCAGATGGACCTGGCAGCCTCCTGTATCATTCCCCCATTGTATCAGTGCCTCACTTCAAATACTTTTATACAAAGTATACAATTGACTGGTTTAAGGAATGACTTCTAACTTTTCAATTGCGACTCTAGAAATTTTGGGAACACCAATCTTTGTAAAAAATATAGCATGGTATCTTACTAATTTAAAAAACAAAACAAAACAAACTAAAAAAAAAACAAACACAGATTCCCTGAACAAAAGTTCTAGCCATTTTTTTCCTTTCATCAGAGTATATATGCAAGTGCATGAATCAAGAAATTATAAGTTTATTTTAAAGGTTACTTTTTTTTTGTGGTATGCGGGCCTCTCACTGCTGTGGCCTCTCACTGCTGTGGCCTCTCCCATTGCGGAGCACAGGCTCAGCGTCCATGGCTCATGGGCCCAGCCGCTCTGCGGCATGTGGGATGTTCCAGGACTGGGACATGAACCCGTGTCCCTTGCATCAGCAGGGGTACTCTCAACCACTGTGACACCTGGGAAGCCCCTAAAGGTTACTTTTAATTGTATCTTTGTATAGAAATGTGAGATGAGTTTTTTTTTTTAATATTTATCTGTGATGGTTTTTCATGAAAATTCAAATAGAATTTCAATTAAAATTTAGCATTAGGTTAAACAAACACTATATTTTGGAATGTGTTTGGAATTTTAAAAGCAGAAAACAATTTTATTAAAACATAACATTTTCTTCTCTCTCCCATCCTTCCTTCCTTCCCTCCCTCCCTCCCCTCTTCCTTTCTTTCTTTCTTTCTTTCTTTCTTTCTTTCTTTCTTTCTTTCTTTCTTTCTTTCTTTCTTTCTTTCTTTTTCTTTTTCTTTCTTTCTTTCTTTCTTTCTTTCTTTCTTTCTTTCTTTCTTTCTTTCTTTCTTTCTTTCTTTCTCTTTCTTTCTTTCTTTCTTTCTTTCTTTCTTTCTTTCTTTCTTTCTTTCTTTCTTTCTTTCTTTCTTTCTTTCTTTCTTTCTTTCTTTCTTTCTTTCTTTCTTTCTTTCTTTCTTTCTTTCTTTCTTTCTTTCTTTCTCTCTCTCTTTCTCTCTTTCTCTCTTTCTCTCTTTCTCCCTCTCCCCCTCCTCAGCCATCCTTAAGCAGGTGGGACTATGAATCAAGCAAGTGCCTGTACCATTACTTTTCTGCATAACTATAAGTGGCTTCACATTTCAAACTGGAGTTTATCTATCTTTGGAGAGGGTGCAATGGTATTTTTGAAGCTATTCTCCTGCCTCATAAGATATAGATTATTAAGGGCAGGAAGTTTCCCTGTACTTAGGGTCCTAATCTCTTCTAACTAGTCTCCAAGGTCAGGGCTCCTGAGAACATTCTCTCTAAATTTGAATTCCCTTTGCTTCGTGAGTGTGTCCAAAATGTCCTCTTATTTCTAGATGTACCTCAAAAGTATTGAATCCATCCAATAGTCCATTTATCCCATCACTAATTCAAATAAGTACTTATTGAGTACCTACTATGTGACAGGCACTCTATGAGTCGCTAGATTATGAAGAACCTAAGGAATTTGAAATTTATCTTGAAAGCTAAGGACTGTTACTGCAGGATTTTAAGCAGAACAATGACATGATTAAATAACAAAATAATTTAGGAGACCACTGCAGGTATCTACAGTAACAATTTTTAGAATATAACTATAATAATGAAGTGTGAGTAGAGAGGACTGATTCCAAAAATATTCAGCACACAGTATGTACAGGATGAGATGACTGATAAAATGTGGCATTGACACACAAGAGAGGGAGAGGTCCAATATGATTCCCAGGATACTAGCTTGGTTGATTGGACGGACAGTGTCATTCAGTGAGCTGTGGAGTTGAAAAGGAAGAACACATTTTGAGGAAAAGTTGCTAGATTTTGCATTAAGTATACTGGGGCTTATAAGTAGAAATGATCAGAAGCCAGTTGGATACACAAATCTGGAACACAACAGAATCACTTCCATGAAGAAATTTTTCTATATTTGTCAGCTGGAAATAATCTTTATTCCTCACACACCCATAATAGTTTATATGTACTGCCTTGTAGCATTTACCACCATCTACTATACATTTAAATTATTTATTTATGTGTCATGTCTCCCTTATTAGCAAGCTCCTTGAGGCAGGACCCATGACTGTTACATCTTTTTATCCATAAAAATGTCTAGAAAATGACAGGCATTCAAAATCATGTGCTAAATGAAGGACAGACTTAGCCATCTCACTGAAGATGTTCCCTGGAGATTTTATGAGAATGACCCTCAGAGTTTATCCCCATTGTTATTAATGTTTGCTTCATTTTATTTTGGCTACAGGGTTATTTTAATTAGATTGATGATTTGTAATCAGATTATCTCCCACCAGCATCGCTGGCAGAACCAGCTGTCTGGTTGACCGAATTCTATTAGATACACCTTTCTTTTTTCCATTGATTTGCATACACAGAATCAGAAAGGAAAGGCTCTTTATTCAGCTGAGCCATCCCGGACATGGGCAGTACCGCATCAATGTTCTCAAACTTTAGGGCGAATTGAAACTTCTCTCATTATAAACAATCTTATGTAAGGGAGATACATGTATATTTTAATAGATATCTAGTATCCCTTTTCCTAACAGTGATATTATGTGTTTCTGAGTAGTAAGTTTATCGATGGTGGTGGACCAAGACCAAAAAAGCTTAAAAGTTTTTTGTTTTTTGTTTTTTTAAATAGGAGATACAGCTTTTTGGATGAATCTTAGCCAGTGAGAGCCTGCCAGGATTCAGATGTACCATTTAAGAGTGTTGACATATGGGAGCCGATTGCTTGGTATACACAGATTTAATGGTATATTAAACTGCTTTTATCACTGATGGCTTAGCTTGGCATATCTAAAAAGTTACAGGTGTCACCCTGTAATCCTGAGCATCAACCTAGTATTCTGTTTCTGATATTGAGACCATGGAATGTTCTGTGGGAAAGTTTTCTAGAACCCACTTATATCTCCATCTTGTTAATCTGGCTTATCCATTAAGACCCAGATCAGGTGCCATCCTTCCGGTAACCCATTTATTTTCCTTCAGTCTGGGTCAGGCACCTCTCTTTAGAGTTCTTATAACAACTAATAGCTATCATTCTAACAACACTTGTAGGGTTATTGGTCTTGGACATTGAATTATAATAGTCTTAAGAGCTGGTGAGTGTCTTTTTTTTTTAAACATCTTTATTGGAGTATAATTGCTTTACAATAGTGTGTCAGTTTCTGCTTTATAACAAAGTGAATCAGCTATACATACACATATATCCCCATATCTCCTCCATCTTGAGTCTCCCTCCCACCCTCCCTATCCCACCCCTCTAGGTGGACACAAAGCACCAGGCTGATCTCCCTGGGCTATGCGGCTGCTTTGCACTGGCTATCGATTTTACATTTGGAAGTGTATGCATGCCATGCCACTATCACACTTCGTGCCAGCTTACCCTTCCCCCTCCCTGTGTCCTCAAATCCAAGTCCATTCTCTAGGTCTGCATCTTTATTCCTGTTCTGCCCCTAGGTTGTTCAGAACTTTTTTTTTTTTTTTTAGATTCCATATATGTCTTAGCACACGGTATTTGTTTTACTCTTTCTGACTTACTTCACTCTGTATGACAGTCTATAGGTCCATCCACCTCACTACAAATAACTCAATTTTGTTTCTTTAATGGCTGAGTAATATTCCGTTGTATATATGTGCCACATCTTCTTTATCCATTCATCTGTCAATGGACACTTAGGTTGCTTCCATGTCCTGGCTATTGTAAATAGAGCTGGAAGTATCATTGTGGTACATGACTCTTTTTGAATTATGGTTTTCTCAGGGTATATGCCCAGTAGTGGGACTGCTGGGTCATATGGTAGTTCTACTTTTAGGTTTTTAAGGAACCTCCATACTGTTCTCCATAGTGGCTGTATCAATTTACATTCCCACCAACAGTGCAAGAGGGTTCCCTTTTCTCCACACCCACTCCAGCATTTATTGTTCTTAGATTATTTTGATGATGGCCATTCTGACCATTGTGAGGTGATACCTCATGGCAGTTTTGATTTGCATTTCTCTAATTATCAGTGATGTGGAACATCCTTTCATGTGTTTGTTGGCAATCTGTATATCTTCTTTGGAGAAATGTCTATTTAGGTCTTCTGCCCATTTTTGACTTGGGTTGTTTGGGTATTTTTTGATATTGAGCTGCATGAGCTGCTTGTAAATTATGGAGATTAATGCATT
Organism: Pseudorca crassidens; assembly: GCF_039906515.1. Lineage (NCBI taxonomy): Eukaryota > Metazoa > Chordata > Mammalia > Artiodactyla > Delphinidae > Pseudorca > Pseudorca crassidens. The sequence continues at coordinate 68,447,955 of NC_090304.1, read as the reverse complement.
GTCAGTTGCTTTGTTTGCAAATATTTTCTCCCATTCTGAGAGTTGTCTTTTCATCTTGTTTATGGTTTCCTTTGCTGGGCAAAACTTTTAAGTTTCATTAGGTCCCATGTGTTTACTTTTGTTTTTATTTCTATTTCTCTAGGAGGTGGGTCAAAAAGGATCTTGCAGTGGTTTATGTCATAGAGTATTCTGCCTATGTTTTCCTCTAAGAGTTTGATGGTGTCTGGCCTTACATTTAGGTCTTTAATCCATTTTGAGTTTATATTTGTGTATGGTGCTAGGCAGTGTTCTAAATTCATTCTTTTACCTGTAGCTGTCCAGTTTTCCCAGCACCACATATTGAAGAGTCTATCTTTTCTCCATTGTATATTTTTGTCCCCTTTGCCAAAGATAAGGTGACCATATGTGCATAGGTTTATCTCTGTGCTTTCTCTCCTGTTCAATTGATCTATATTTCTGTTTTTTGTGCCAGTACCATACTGTCTTGATTACTGTAGCTTTGTAGTATAGTCTGAAGTCAGGGAGCCTGATTCCTCCAGTTCTGGTTTTCTTTCTCAAGATTGCTTTGCTATTTGGGGTCTTTTGTGTTTCCATACAAATTGTGAAAATTTTTGTTCTACTTCTGTGAAGGATTCCATTGGTAGTTTGATAGGGGTTGCATTGAATCTGTAGACTGCTTTGTGTAGTATAGTCATTTTCACAATGTTGATTCTTGCAATCCAAGAACATGGTATAACTGTCCATCTGTTTGTATCATCTTTAATTTCTTTTGTCAGTGTCTTATAGTTTTCTGCATATAAGTCTTTTGCCTCCTTAGGTAGGTTTATTCCTAGGTGTTTTATTCTTTTTGTTCCAGTGGTAAATGGGAGTGTTTCCTTAATTTCTCTTTCAGATTTTTCATCATTAGTGCATAGGAATGCAAGAGATTTCTGTGCCTTAATTTTGTAACCTGCTACTTTACCAAATTCATTGATTAACTCTAGTAGTTTTCTGGTAGCATCTTTAGGGATCTTTATATAGTATCATTTCATCTGCAAACAGTGACGGTTTTACTTCTTCTTTTCCAATTTCGATTCCTTTTATTTCTTTTTCTCCTTTGATTTTTGTGTCTAAAACTTCCAAAACTATGTTGAGTAATAGTGGTGAGAGTGGGCAACGTTGTCTTGTTCCTGATCTTAGTGGAGATAGTTTCACTTTTTCACCATTGAAAACGATGTTGGCTGTGGGTTTGTCATATATGGCCTTTGTTATGTTGAGGTAAGTTCCCTCTATGCCTACTTTCTGGAGGGTTTTTATTATAAATGGGTGTTGAATTTTGTCAAATGCTTTTTCTGCATTTATTGAGATGTTCATATGATTTTTCTCCTTCAATTTTTTAATATGGTTTATCACATTGATTGATTTGCATATATTGAAGAATCCTTGTATTCCTGGAATAAACCTCACTTGATCATATTGATAATCCTTTTAATGTGCTGTTGGATTCTGTTTGTTAGTATTTTGTGGAGGAATTTTGCATCTATGTTCATCAGTGATATTGGCTTGTAGTTTTCTTTTTTTGGTGAGATCTTTGTCTGGTTTTGGTATCATGGTGATTATGACCTCGTAGAATGAGTTTGGGAGTTTTCTTCCCTCTGCTATATATTGGAAGAGCTTGAGAAGGATAGGTGTTAGCTCTTCTCTAAATGTTTTGTACAAGCCATCTGGTCCTGGGCTTTTGTTTGTTGGAAGATTTTTAATCACAGTTCCAATTTCAGTGCTTATGATTGGTCTGTTTATATTTCCTATTTCTTCCTGGTTCAGTCTTGGAAGGTTGTGCTCTTCTAAGAATTTGTCCATTTCTTCCAGGTTGTCCATTTTATTGGCATATAGTTGCTTATAGTAATTCCTCACGATCCTTTGTATTTCTGTAGTGTCAGTTGTTACATCTCCTTTTTCATTTCTAATTCTGCTGATTTGAATCTTCTCCCTTTTTTTCTTCATGAATCTGGTTAATGATTTATCAATTTTGTTTATCTTCTCAAAGAACAAACTTTTAGTTTTATTAATCTCTGCTAGTGTTTTCTTCATTTCTTTTTCATTTATTTCATCTGATCTTTTTGATTTCTTTCCTTCCACTAACTTAGGGTTTTTTTTTTTTTGTTGTTGTTCTTCTTTCTCTAATAGCTTTAGGTGCAAGATTAGGTTGTTTATTTAAGATCCTTCTTGTTTCCTGAGGTAGGATTTTATTCCTATATAATTCCCTCTTAGAACTGCTTTTGTTACATCCATAGGTTTTGGGTCATCGTGTTTTCATTGTCATTTGTTCTAGGTATTTTTGATTTCCTGTTTGATTTCTTCAGTGATCTGTTGGTTATTTAGTAGTATATTGTTTAACTTCCACATGTTTACATGTTTTACAGATTTTTCCCTGTAATTGATATCTAGTCTCATAGCATTGTGTTCAGAAAAGATACTTGATATGATTTCAGTTTTGTTAAATTTACCAAGGCTTGATTTGCGACCCATGATAAAATCTATCCTGGAGAATGTTCCATGAGCCCTTGAGAAGACCATGTATTGTTGTTTTTGGATGGAATATCCTACAAATATAAATTAAGTCCATCTTGTTTAATGTGTCATTTAAAGCTTGTGTTTCCTTATTTATTTTCATTTTGGATGCTCTGCCCATTGCTGAAAGTGAGGTGTTAAAGTTCCCTACTATTATTGTGTTACTGTCAATTTCCCCTTTTATGGCTGTTAGCATTTGCCTTATGTATTGAGGTGCTCCTATGTGGGATGAATAAATATTTACAATTGTTATATCCTCTTCTTGGATTGATCCCTTGATCATTAGGTAGTGTTCTTCTTTCTCTCTTGTAATAGTCTTTATTTTAAAGTTTATTTTTTCTGTTATGAGAATTGCTACTCCAGATTTCTTTCGATTTCCATTTGCATGGAATATCTTTTTCCATCCCCTCACTTTCAGTCTGTGTGTATTCCTAGGTCTGAAGTGGGTCTCTTGTAGACAGCATATAGACAAGTCTTATTTTTTTGTCCATTCAGCCAGTCTATGTCTTCTGGATAGAGCATTTAATCTATTTATATTTAACATAGTTATCGATATGTATGTTCCTATTACCATTTTCTTAATTGTTTTGGGTTTGTTATTGAAAGTCTTTTCCTTCTCTTGTGTTTCCTGCCTAGAGAACTTCCTTTAGCATTAGTTGTAAAGTTAGTGTGGTGGGACTGAATTCTCTTAGCTTTTGCTTGTCTGTATGGTTTAAATTTCTTTGTTGAATCTGAATGAGATCTGTGCTGGGTAGAGTAATCTTCATTGTAGGTTTTTCCCTTTCATCACTTTCAATATGTCCTGCTGCTCCCTTCTGTCTTGCAGAGTTTCTGCTGAGAAATCAGCTGTTAACCTTATGGGGATTCCCTTGTATGTTATTTGTTACTTTTCTCTTGTTGTTTTTAATATTTTTTTCTTTTTATTTAATTTTTGATAGTTTGATTAATATGTTTCTTGGTGTGTTTCTCCTTGCATTTATCTTGTATGGGACTCTGTGCTTCCTGGACTTTATTGACTATTTCCTTTCCCATATTAGGGAAGTTTTCAACTATAATATCTTCAAATATTTTCTCAGTCCCTTTTGTTTTATCTTCTTCTTCTGTGACCCCTATAATTTGAATGTTGGTGTGTTTAATGTTGTCCCATAGGTCTCTGAGACTGTCCTCAATTCTTTTCTCTTTATTCTGCTCTGCAGTAGTTATTTCCACTATTTTATCTTCCCAGTCAGTTATCCGTTCTTCTGCCTCAGTTATTCTGCTATTGATTCCTTCTAGAGAATTTTCAATTTCATTTATTGTGCTGTTCATCATTGTTTGTTTGCTCTTTAGTTCTTCTAGGTCCAAGTTAAACATTTCTTGTATTTTCTCCATTCTTTTTCCAAGATTTTGGATCATCTTTACTATGATTACTCTGAATTATTTTTCAGGTAGACTGCCAATTTCCTCTTCCTTTGTTTGTTATGGTGGGTTTTTGCCTTGCTCCTTCATCTGCTTGTGCTTCTGTCTTCTCATTTTGTTTCACTTACTGTGTTTGGTGTCTTCTTTTCACAGGCTGCAAGTTCATAGTTCCCATTGTTTTTGGTGTCTGCCCCTAGTGTCTAAGATTGGTTCAGTGGCTTCCTGGTGGAGCAGAGTGGTGCCTGTTTTCTGGTGGATGAGGCTGGATCTTCTCTGTCTGTTGGGCAGGACTGTGTCCGGTGGTGTGTTTTGGTGTGTCTGTGAACTTATCATGATTTTAGGTAGCCTCTGTGCTACTGGGTGTGGTTGTGTTCCTGTCTTGCTAATTGTTTGGCATAGAGTGTCCAGCACTTTAGCTTGCTGGTCTTTGAGTAGTTCTGGCTCTTAGCATTGAGATGGAGATCTCTGGGAGAGATTTTGCCATTTGATATTATGTGGAGCCATGAGGTCTCTGGTGGACAAATGTCCTGAAATTGGCTCTCCCACCTCAGAGGCTCAGGTCTGACACCCGGCCGGACCACGAAGACCCTGTTAGCCATATGGCTCAGAAGAAAAGGGAGAGGAAAAAAACAAAAGAAAGAAAGAAAAATAAATAAATAAAATAAAGTTATTAAAATGAAAATATATTATTAAAAATTAAAAAAAAATTAAAAAGAAAGAAAGAAGAGAGCATCCAAACCAAGAAACAAATCCACCAATGATGAGAAGAAATAAAAACTATACCAGAAAAACCCCAAAACGGACAGACAGAACACTAGGACAAATAGTAAAAACAAAGCTTTGGGGAAGTCTGTGGTCTTTGTCAGCATTCAGTAGGTGTTCTTTTAGAGTTGTTCCACATATAGATATATTTCTGATGTATTTGTGGGGAGGAAGGTGATCTCCATGTCTTACTCCTCCACTATCTTGAAAGTCCCATGGTGAGTGTCTTTAATGTTCTATCTCCAGCACCTTGAAAAGTACTAGGCATCTAGTAGGTGGCATGCTACCAATTGCAAATGTCTTCTGATCTTTGGTTTTATCCAATAAAAATCTGTCATGTATTATTTTATGTAAACCAGAGGTCACAAGTTCCTAAAAGATTGAGGTGATTATCCAGGGACAAACAGGTAACATAAATGAGGGCAGCAGATTAGGTACAAGGCAGTAGGAAGAGGTGGGAAACTAGAAAGTACATATATATTCTTTCTAAAAGTGTTCAAGTTCTTTTCTTTTGTAACTCTCTCCAGTAAAGGGTATAACACAAAACAAACATCTATAGATAAATTCAGATCTCTGGTCAACATTTTTGTACCATTTGCATGGTTTATCTCTTAACATAACACACTTAAAATGACCTCTTAATATAATACACTTCATTAGTAATGCAACTATAACCACAGTATTCCCTATGTGTCCATAGAAATTGCTGATCCGGGACTAAACTTTTTGGTTTGTAGCTTCATTCCCAAGGAGTACTAACAGCAGATTTCTGGAGCAGCTCAGATCCCACAACTGAGATCATTATGTTACTGTCTTTGAAACCTCTTCTCTTCTGATCAATCCTTTGCCAAGCAGATCTAGAAATCAATTCTTGGAGAGTCCACTCTGCTAGCTAGTCAGACAAACCCTAACATGTTAGAATCCCCACTGAGGAAAATCCTAACTTTTGCTGAAGTCATCTACTACATTTATTTAGAGTTCCTAGATCCCTCTGTTGATAGGTTATACACATAGAGAAGATTATTATATATTTTTAAAATTATTTCATAAGTTATGTTGTGTCTTTAAAAAGCATTAAATGAATTGTGTTTTAGCACATAGTCAACACTCAAATAAAAGTTTTATTACATGTTAAAGTTTCTGTTTCTTGTAACCAAAATGAAAGAGGTCAGCCTTTCCTCCAGATTATATAGATTATTTATGATTTTATGTTAATTCTTCAGGAGCAAATCATATCACTTGGAGCTTCCCAGTTTTATCATTCAGCCTATCAATTATATGCTACTTCATCCTTACCAAGAATAGCTGAACTCACACTATTGGGATATTAGATATGGACATACACTATATTTTAGTCTACTGGAATAACAAATTATGAATTATGTTTCACCAATCCATAATGAATTCTACTGGCATTCTTATAAAACACTGAACTTTCAGGTACCAATGAGCAAGCACCTTGTATTTAGTAGGTGCTCAATAAATAGCTCTTGATGGATTGATATATGCTTCAATAAAATAAAATGAATCCATTTCTTCTTTTTCCTCTTTCTCAATTCTGTTTTAAGAAGTTGAAATTGCCTGATCTGAGGATATTTTAAGCAATGTAGATGCCTTAGGTTCAGCATTCACTGACCACATTTGTCTTTTTCATGATAACAGATGAAAACAGTAATGGAATTTTGGAATGGGGTTTAAGTTTGAAGTTATACCTGATCTGTGTTTAATGGTGTATATATACTTTTTTACCCTTAAAATTTCCCTGGAGTGTGAAGTAGCATTGTCTGTATCAAAATTGGCTTTTGCTCCTAACACAGAATATTTTATTTCCCTATTCATACTACATTTCCTCATCCTTCTCTGCTTCATTCCTTCCCAGGTGCAGACTTGCCATTATAGTCAGTTGTGTCTCATTCTTCTCTCTCACTGTAGGGTCTGCCTCATCACACATGGTCACAAATCATATTCCTTTCAAAGTTAAAATTTCCCTTTAGCCCCAGGTTTTTATTTCTTCATGTGTTTTTTTCAGCCTATAGTGAAGTTTCTAGGGTATCAAATGAAGGGGATAGCTGCCAAAGGCGTCACTTCTTACTGAAATGATAATTTATGATCCCCTTCATGATTTGTGCATTTGATGTCATATTTCACATCTTCATATCCATCCCTTAACAGTTTATTTTATTTTTTTTAAAGATTTATTTATTTATAACTGATTTTTATATAACTGATTTTTTAAAAAGATTTATTTATTTATTTTTTGGCTGTGTTGGGTCTTCATTGCTGTGTGTGGGCTTTCTCTAGTTGTGGTGAGCAGGGGCTACTCTTTGTTGCAGTGCATGGGCTTCTCATTGCAGTGGCTTCTCTTGTTGCAGAGCATGGGCTCTAGGTATGCGGGCTTCAGTAGTTGCAGCACATGGGCTCAGTGTATGTGGCTCATGGCTCTAGAGCACAGGTTCTGTAGTTGGGGCACACAGACTTAGTTGCTCCGAGGCACGTGGGATCTTCCCAGATCAGGGATTGGACCCTTGTCTCCTGCATTGGCAGGCAGATTCTTAACCACTATGCCATCAGGGAAAAGCCTGTGTGTTTTTTTCTTTACAGCCTTGGTTGTAGGAGAACTAGTCTGCTGGTATTCAGGTGGCTCTCAGCAAGGGTTGCTCTATATGTTATTACAACTTTGATGTGTTTGTGGGGAAAATGAGCTCAGGATCTTGATCCCTACTCTGCCATCTTGATCCCGCCAATAAAGAAAAAAAGATGTTTTATTAGCACAGTATTGAAGCACAGAGCGTAAAAGAACTTCACACATACATGACAAAATATAGAGGAGCTGATTTTCACTAACAGTTAATAAACCAAGACAAGTGGTTTGGTATTTCAACAAGATGATTATTTTGGGGGAGGGGGGATCTGAAGAAAAAACAATAGTTATAAATTGCAACCTTAACCCAGAAGTGATAAAATACTCCCTGATAGCTTGCAAATTAAATAATGTGCAGCTTTAGACATTTCATTCATTCAACACACATTTATTCTGTGTCTAGTGTATGCCATTCTTTGCTAGGAAATGATGCTGAAAAATGGATTGTCCTTTCCTTCATGGGATTTGTAGATTAATAGGGAAATATTACTAAGGATGCTGTGAAAAAGTATGTATAGGGCAAAGAGATGACCTAAAAGAAGGTTGGACAAATTTACATGAAAGACAGAGGGAAGATTAATGAAAAGCTTCAGAGAGGAAGGAACCAGTGAGTCTTAACAACTTAGTAGGTCATCAAGCAGACATGGCATAACCCATATGGAATGAAAATTAATCTTAATTATATCCCTAATAAAACAAACTAACCTAGTAGCACCAAATGTGTGGTACTTGACAAATGTCTTTTTATATTAAACAAACACACTTCATTTTTATTCATTTTCTCTTCTGTCAAATTGTCATACACAAATTTTTAATTATTATTTCTGAATTGTCATACAGCAAAATAAGCTTTTTTGGTTTAGCAAATTTTAACATGTATAGATTAGTGTAACCACCAGCATAGTGACTATTCAGAACAATCCCATTACTTCCCCCCCAAAAACGCCTTGTGTTACAATCACACTCTCCCTATCTCCTACCCCCTGGCAACCATTGATCTGTTCTCTGTCACCATAGTTTTCTGCTTTTGAAAATGTCGTCTAAATTGAATCACTGACTATGTGAATTTTTGAGACTGGTTCCTTCATTCAGTATAATCCATTTGAGGTTCAGTCAAGTTCCTGTGGTATCAATAGTTTTTTCCTATTTTATATGGAAAATATATGGATGTACCAGTTTCCTTATCCACTTACCTGTTGAAAGAAATTTGGGTTGTTTTCAGTTTTTGAAGGTGATGAACAGAACTGATAAAATATTCACATACAGGTTTTTGGGTAAACATAAATTTTTTATTTCTCAAAGGTAATAGTTTAAAGAGTGGGGTTGATGAGTCATATGGTAAGCATATGTTAAACATTTTAAGACACTGAAGTGGCTGTGCCCTTTTCAACCTCCACAGCAATGTATGAGTGCTCTATTGTTTCACCCCCCTTGCCAAAACTTGGTGTTCTCAGTCTTTATTTTTTAAATTTTATCTATTTTCATAGGGTAGGTGGTAATATCTCACTGTGGTTTTATTTTGCTTTTAACTTTAGTGAAGTTCAATTTGTCAATTTTCTTTTCTTTTATGGATTAAGCTTTTACTGTCATGTCTGGGAATTCTTTATTTCACCTTCATTCCTGAAAGATATTTTTACTGGACATAGAATACTGAGTTGATAGCTTTTTCTTTCAGCATTTAAAAAGTGTTGTGTCACTTCCTTTGGTGTTCATAGTTTCTGATGAGAAGTCTGTGATAATTCAAGTTGTTTTTCCTGTATAGAAAATACTTCTTTTTCTTCTAGCTGTTTTCAAATTAGTTTTATTGCTTTTAATTTCCAGCAGTTTGATCTTACTGGACATGGACTTTGGGGGGATCCTATTTGATGTTTACTGAGCTTCTAGAATCTATAGTTTTATGTCCTTTACCATGTTTTTAACCATTGTTTCTTCAAATATTTTTTCAACATTACACTTTTTCTCCTCTCATTCTAAGCCTCTGCTTTAAAAAAATATTAGATCTTTTGTTGCTGTCACCCAGGTCTCTGAGGTGCTATTCACTTATTTTCCTTTTTTTCCCTCTGTGTTTTTCAGACTGAATAATTTCTGTTGATCTGTCTTCAAGTTCACTGAGTACCTTCTTTATAATCTCCATTCAAAGATTTCAAATTTTCAATTATTTTACTTAGTTCTAAAATGTGCTTGGATTTTCTTTATTCTTTTTCTTTTGTGGATAATTTTATTTTTCTTCTCATTTCAATAATGTTTATGATTGCTTGTTGGAGTAATTTTATAGTAGCTACTCTAATGTCTTTCTCAGAAATTTCCAACTTCTGCATCACCTTGGTACTTATGTCTGTTGATTGGCTTTTCCCACAAGAATTGAGGAGGTTCTTTGTATGCTCAGTAACTTTGAATTGTATCCTGGATATTTTGAGTATTATATTATGAGTGTATATTATGAGTATGTAAGTCTTTTTTAAATCTTGTGGAGAATTAATTTTGTTTCAGTTATCTATCTACTTAGTTATGTTCCTTCGTCAGTTCAGTTTCCAAAGACTTTATTATACTATTTGCCTCTGTCCCCCACCTGAGGGTGATCTGTCTGTTAGTTTAGTTCTCAAATTGTTTGGTATTTTTATTACTATCAGATCTACACATATGTAGCTCAAGATTGAGCTCAGAAATTTATAACTTATTCTATGGTATTGTTTTCCCAAGCTCCTCCCTCCTTGCAATCTCTCTGGATGTTTCTTGTTCCCTGGGGCTCCTCTTTTAAGTCATGTGGCCAGCAAGCTGGGGCTTGGGTTGGTCCTCTCTCCTTGCCCTTTCACAAATATGTCCACCTCTAGGACAAAGCAGAGATACGACAGAGAGAAAAAAATAGCAAGGGAGGATCATCTCACCTCTTGGGACCACAGGGCTGAATGTCCATATGCTTCACAGTTTTGCTCCTATGGGTTCTTATTACAACCCTTATTTCCCCCTCTGAAGTATTGTTTGGGGGCTCAAATGCAAGAGAATGGGAAAAAAGGGAAAAATACAAAAAGGTGATTTCTGCAGTCTATCTGAACATTAGATGTTCCTTTTCCTGCTCCTGGAGTCAGAAATAGAGGGGTTTTCTAGAGAGCTCTCTGGCTGCACCCTGTGCCCACTTCCAGATTTCAGGCTATACTTAATCTAGGTCTAAGATACTTGAAGGATATCCTGGTAAAAACTGGTAATCTCACCACTGGTTTGGTGATACTGTGAATTCTAGTCTTTATACACAAGTTTCCTGCATTACTTAATTTCCAGAATCCTCAAAATCTGCTCCATGCATTATATCCAGGTTTTATAGCTGCAATCAGTGGGAGAGACAGGGTAAAATGTGCATATTCCATTTTATCCAAGATTGAAAACTCTTATGCTATTTTAAAACATTTGCTATTATTAATTAGGCCTATACTTTTCCTTTGAGGAGCTATGGAATACTTTTCATGTCTACGAGGCACATTTATGTAGAATCAATGGTACCACTTGTCAGTATAAGACTCTTTCAAAGGGCATTGAGGAAGACTTGATTTCAGCACGTTGAAAGTTACCATTTGATATTTTGGAAGTTATAAAACACATTTTGTATTGTCTTAAATAGTTCCAGAATAGCACAAATAATCAACACAATTGAACAAAATAAGTTTGGCTTAGTAATATTAGTGTATCTACAATTGTAGTTGTAAATTGTTTTTATCTCTTTTTTTATTTTGAGGACATATGTTTATATTTAATAAATATTGGTCCACATTTTATGTTTATCTTTCTTTAGATAATTTAAATCACTGAGGCTACTAACAAGAGAAACTATTAAAAATTTGAATTAATACACATCCTTGAAAATCTAATGTAAGCAATAGACATCTTTTCCAGGAAAAAAAAAAAAAAAAGAAGCATAAAATTTAGGGCTTCACAGATGGATTAGAGTTCATCTGTGAAAATTAGTTAAGAATCTCTATTATGATCAACATACTCATTGCTTTTAAGTAGTCAGTTATTAAAGTCTAGTTAAAATTGAAGTTTTGATTAGAAAAAGCTGAAGGAGAAGACTCAAGAATGAGTATTACATGCATTTGAAACAGGATAATCAAACACTAAAATCTGAAGAACTATAAAATATTTTCCTGTCAAAAAGGTTACTTCTGTTCAACTTGAATATTCTACTTTCATTTGATATCACATTCAGTGTTATGAAGAAGAATCTTTTTGGAATTTATGCCAAAATCTTTTCACAGAGACACACAACTGATCTCTTAAAAATCTGAGTTAAATTGTGTGACCAAATTGCTGACAGCAGCTTCTAATCCAGAAAGCACATCTGCTGACCTAGAGAAAGCATGACTGGTTGGATTGGCATCTCCTTCTTCAATGTTAGGTAAGGGGAATTTATAATCGTGTATGTGATTGGAGCAAAAATTAGCGTTTTGGCTGACAGAATCATCATCTTAATGCTTCGCCTGAAAAGACTGATCTGGAAGCAATTTAGAGAGTTTGATTTACAACCAACTTTGAAAAGAATAACACATGTTCTCAAGACGTTTCGAACATGCAGTGAAGAGGGAGCTGTCCAGCCACTTAAACTTGCTTTAATCTTATAGTTTAATCAAAGATTCCCTCACAAACTTTACCCTTGGGAGATCAGGGACACTCCTTGGAGAGCCTTAGGTCAGAAATCAATGTGTAGTTTTACTACAGTCACCACATGTACCTCATGTTTGCAAGACATGTTTCAGTTTATGTGCCAGGTTGAACTTAATTGTTTCAGAATTGCAGACCCCCCCAGAGAGTGAAAATCAGAAACTGCGCACAAAATATTAGCAGACAACACAGCGTGTCCTAGGCCTGGCAATGAAATGAAGAGCATTTCTTCAGTGATCTTGGGATAACCAGCAAACAAGAGATTTTGGCATTATTAGACCTCTGCTTGTTGAGGATAAAGTGGTAGAGCTAAGACTTAATAGACTGAGCACGGTTCAAGCCACACTACATACATGCTGACATCCTATGATTACACTCTGGTAGGAACAGGGAGAGGGAAGGAGCTTCAAGGAGTTCAGTGTTTTTTAAATCTGTGATTCGAACTATAGCTTCACAATTTTTGATATACCCTGTTGGGGTACTTATATATATAGTATTTCCCCCAAATAATTCTCTCTTCTTTATTGTTAAATTAATAACTCCTATTACAATACTCATTAATTGAAAAACAAGTACTCTTGCTACTAAGAGATGATAACCTTATGGAGAAATGTAGAGAAATACAATGAAGACAAAACAATATTAAACTATATTAACTATGTTAAATTATATTATTAGAAATACTATAAAATACAAATGGAAATAGACATGAATAAGGTAATTCAAATGCTATAAATTTAACTATTTATAAAATGTATTTCTAAATTAAAAGAAGAGAAATTCTTCTTCTGGAAAGATGGAGTAGATATAATTTTCCCTGGTCCTCCTGCTAAATACAACTAGAAATCTTGGACATCACACATAAAACAAACACAAGAAGAGTCTGAAAGATAGATAGAACAAGGCAGACCAAGTAGGAATCTTGGGACCCAGGGAATGACACACAGTATCCTTGAGTTTTCTTTTTGCCTCATATATCCCAGATTTGGAGCTAAAAAGGATAGCGACCTGAAAACACCAAAAGTCCCAACAAAAGCCTGCTCTTGTTAGTTAAATGATCAGGAAAGGGGCAACAGAGCAAGGCAGAAAACCTTTAGATAACAACTGCCCTACTCTGGTCAAATTCAATGGTTCCTGTGGCCCTACCCTGTCTATGTCAACAAAGGCACTAGGGAACCTAGACATCTACATTCATGAGGTTGTAACAAGATGCTAATCAACCCTGACAGATGTTGCTGGGGAAAACCAAACACAGACACGGGACTTTCATCCCTGCCAGCTGGTAACAAGCCACATTACCCCCATAGTGTTGGTGGAATTCATGTGGAGAGCCTGGCTTTTTATCCCTCCCTTGCAGTGATGAGGCATCTCTCCTATCTGCTGGGGTCAGAGGAGATCAGTGGGAGTCAGAATGTTCAACATCTCCCAGAGATAATGAGGTCGCCCTCAGTTCAATGTTAGTGGAGACAACAAGGGTAACCAGAACTCCTGCTTAGCCAGGAAGTAACAAGGACTACCCTCCCAGGTATCAATGGAAGCTGATTGGGAATCCTGAATTGCTACATCTATCTGGCACTATTAAGACAGCACTAACTTTTCTCCTGATTAAACAGTGTCAGAGAAAGCCAGTTAACAGAAAAGGTTTAAATAAGATCTAGAATTTCCTATATAATATGAAAATATTCAGGTTTTAATTGAAAATCACTTGTTATAGCAAGAACAGGAAGATTTCAGACTAAATGATAAAAAACAATAGATGCTAACACTGAAATGACAGAGAAGTTAGAACTATTTGGCAAATATCAAGGCATCCATGACAAAAATGCTTCAATGAGCAATTACGAGCAAGCTTGAAATAAACGATAGACCAGAAAGCCTTAGGAAAGAAATAGAAACATTTCAACAAAGGAATAAAAGATATAAAGAAGAAAAAGTGGAAATTTTAGAACCAAAAAATACAATAACGAAAATAAAAAGCTCAGTGATTGGGCTTATAGCATGAAGGAAGAGGCAGAGGAGACAATCAGTAAACTGGAAGACAGTACAATCTGAACAGCAGAGAGAAAATAGAGGGGGAAATGAACAAAGCTTAGGGTATCTGTGGGACTATAACAAAAAATCTAATATCCGTGTGATCAGAATTTCAGGAGAGAAGAAAGAGGGTAGGATTGAAGAAGAAAATGTCCCAAAACTCTCAAATTTGGTAAGACATATAAACCTGTAAATTCAGGAAGCTGAGTTAAATGAACCAGTTAAAGAAAGACAAATACTGTATGCTATCACTTACATGTGGAATCTAAAATAGTCAGACTCATAGAAACAGAGAGTTGAATGATGGTTGTCAGGGGCTGGGGATAGGAGAAATTGGGAGATGTTGGTCAAAGAGTACAAACTTTCAGTTATAAGATGAATAAGTTCTGGGACTCTAATGTACAGCATAAGTATAGTTAGTGATACTGCACTCTATACTTGAAAGTTACTAATAGAGCAGAACAAATGTTCTTATCCCAAACAAAATGTGGTAACTATGTGAGGTGATGAATGTGTTAATTAACTTGATTTTACTAATCATTTCACACAGTATACATATATTAAATTATCATGTTGTATATACCTTGAGATAATTAAATTTAGAGAAAAGAAACTGAGTGAATCCCAAACAATATAAACCCAAAGATATCCATGCCAAAGCACACCATAATTAAACTTGTAAAAGCTGAAAACAGAGAAAAAATTCTTGGGACCAGTCAGAGAAAAATAACATGTACAGGGAAAACAACTTGGTGACAGTGTATTTCTCATCAGAAACTGGAGAACTGAAGGAAGTGGCACGATATTTTTTCAAATGTTAAAAAAAAAGAAATGTCAACTCAGCTCTTGTACACAGTGAGGATATCCTTCAGGAATAAAAGGGGAAATCAAGACATTTTCAGATGAAGGAAGCCTAAGAGAACTTGTTGCTGGCAGTTCTACTATAAAAGAATGGTTAAAGGATGTTCTCTAAACAGAAAGAAAATGAAAGAAATATGAACTTGGGAACATCAAGAAAGAAGAAAGAATATGATACATAAAAATATGGGTAAACACAATAGGCTTTCCTTTTCCTCTTGAGTTTCTATATTCTGCTTGACAGTTGAAGCAAAGGTTATTACACAGTGTGATGTGGTTCTAAATGTTTGTGGAGAAAATATCTAATAAAATCATGATATAATATAAATGAAGGAGATTGAGGGGTATAAAGGGAGGTAAGGTTTCTACATTTCACTTTAACAGGTAAAATGATGATACCAGTAGACCAGTTATGTATATATAATGTAATCCCTAGAACAACCAGTAAAAACACTATGCAATAAGACCTACTCAAAACACTATTGATAAATCAAAATCAAATTGTAAAAAATATTCAACTATTTCAGAGGAAGGCAGGAAAAAGAAAACAGAGAAACAAAAAACTGAGAGAACAAAAAATAAAATATCAGACTTTAGTCCAAATATAATAATAAATATATTATATATATATATTTTCTAAGCAAACAAATAATGAGATAGAGTTTGAAAGAAGAAATTGAAAAACATGACAGAACTATATGCTGTCTATAAGAAACTCATTTCAAATAATAGACTTCAGAGGGAAAAAATATTTTACAGAGAGAGTGGGACATTATATAATGATAAACAGGTCATTTCATGAAAAAAACTTAGCAATCCTATGTATGCAACAAGCAACAGAGCCAAAATATAAATACAACAAAAACTGACAGAATTAAAGGAGAAATAGACAGATCAATAACTATAGTTGGAAACTTCAAAACCCTTCTCTCAAGGATTGATAGAATCACTGGACAAACAACCACTAAGGATATAGAAGAACTCAACAACATAAATTAATAGTATTTAATGAACATTTAGAGAACATTCTACCCAATAACAACAAAATTCATACTAGTTTCAAGTGCACACGGATTATATACAAAGATAGACAATATCCTGGAATATAAAACAAATCTCAACAAATTTCAAACAATTATAATTATAGGTAACAGTTAAAGTAATAAATTTTATTCTATTTATATTTTAACACAGTAGAAAAGGTAACTCTAGAATACCAGTAATAAAATGGTAGTGTCTTAGGCTGATAAAGAGTATCTATGAAATACATACAGCATGTAGAAGTCAGGAAATTAGATGCCCTCTGGGAGTAGTAAATGGAAAAAAATGAAAGAATAATTTAGGAAGTGCTGATTTCTTGATGTGGGTTCTTACAATGCAAATGTTTTCAGTTTATGGGAATTCATTGACCTACATAAATAGGATATGTGCACTTTCATCTATGTTTATTATACTTCAATAATAAATAAAAACTAAATATTTTTTAAAATTGTAAAAAGCGTGTTCTCTGATTATAATAGAATCTTAGTAGAAATCAGTAGCAGAGATATAACAGGTAAATCTCCAAAGATTTGGAAATTAAGTAGCATACTTCCAAATAATCTATGAATCAAAACGGAAGTCTCAAAAGAAGTTAAAAAGCGTACACTGAACAGAATAAAAATGCAAATACTACATATCAAAATTTTGGGAAATAGCTAAAACAGAGCTGAGAGGAAAATTTATGGCACTAAATGTATGTAATAGAAAAGAAGAAAATCTAAAACTAATAATCTCTATTCCAACCTTAGTAACCTAGAAAAGAACAAAATACCCATAGCAAACAGAAGAAAGAAAATAATAAAGATAAGAGTAGAAAGCAAAGAAATTAAAAGCTGAAAACGATAGAGAAAAATCAATGAAAAAAAGAGATGGTCCTTTGAAAATATTAATAAAATAGACAAACCTCTACCAAGATTGACAAAAGAAAAAAGAGAGAAGATACAAATCCCAATATCAGGAATGAAATTGGGATATCACTAAAAATGATGCAGACATCAAAACAATAACAAGGAGAATACTATGAAATACTATACAAGTAAATATGATAATTTATACAGAATGGTCCAACTCCTCAAAAAACAAAAAGAACTAGAATTCAGCCAATAGATAATTTAAATTGCCTTATAACTATTGAGGAAATTGAATTTATAATTATAATTTCCCCCCAAAAGAAATCTCTAGCCCTAAATACTTTCCCTGGAGAAATATATCAAGCATTTAAAGAAGAATAAACAGCAATTCTACACCTTTTCTTCCAGAAAACAGAAGAAAAACACTTCTTAATTGATTTTATGAAATCAATTTACAAAATAAGAAACTGTAGTCATGTATACTAATGACTATAGATGCAAAATTCTTTAACAAATGTTAGCAAATGAAATTTAACAATATATAAAAAGAATTATACAAAATGACCATGTGGAGTTTATTCTATGATGAAAAGCTGATTCAATATTCAAAAATCAGCTGATGCAATTCACCACATTAACAGGTCTTTGTGGAGGAATACATGTATAAATCAACGGAACAGAATAGTGGGCTCACACAAATATGCCAAAAGGATTGTTGACAAAGATGCAAAAGCACTTCAATGCAGGAAAGATAGTCTTTTCAACAAATGGTACTAGAGCAGTTGGACATCAATAGGGAGAAAAAATGAACTTCAATCTAATTCTCACACCTTATACGAAAATTAACTTAAAATGGGTCATGGACTTAAATGTAAAATATAAAAGTATAAGTCTTTTCAAAAAAGAAAATTTGGGGGATCTAAAGCTAGTCAAAAAATGCTTAGATTTGTTTCAAACCATATATTCAACAAAGAATGCATGTGTAGAATATATCAGTATTTCAAAACTCAATGATAAAAATCCCACATATCCAATTAGAAAATGGGCAATTCATGAAATGACATTTCATTGAAGAGGATATACAATAACAACTAAATACATGGAAATGTTCAACATTATTAGCCATTAGGAAAATTCAAATTATAACCACAGTGGGTTATCACAGTATGCCTATCAGAATGGCTAAAATAAGAAACAGTGGTCTAATTCTTGACAATCGTCTCTGAACCCAACTTCCGGTTCTACTTTCTTCTGAGTTTACCTTTTTGGAGTTCTTTGAAGTCCTTCCCATGAACTTCTGTTTTCCACTGGACGTTCTTACCCAGTGTGGAGTATACATAACCTTCTAGTTATAACTAGAGGTAGAAAGTCAATAGGCATCACAATTTGGTGTTGAATGAGATGTGTGTAATGACATTGCTCCTCTCTGCAGAGAATAGGCCATCTCAGCCAGCATGCACTTGTGGTACTCAGTGAGATGTTGTTTTCCCAGATAACTTAGTCCTCTTGAGGTTAGAAAGGCAGGTGAAAGCAGGAAATAATGAGAAAGACATAAAGTGAACCAGTTTCACAAATGTGAGGGAGATGGCGATTGTGAAGATAAATATGTTTTCCCTTTATAATGGGAACTTATTGACCAAGAGGATAGTTAATCTCATGAAAAAGATTTTTCTCTAGGGATCCACCAGGTTAAATTCCCAAAAGAAGGTATAAATGGTCTTGGGTGAGCTTTGGAACTCTGGGAACCCTAAAGATGGCATGAAAACATTTGGCAGCATTTACATCCTTGGGATGGTGAGAGTCATTTCAAGCTCTTGGTTTAGCTAATGTGCCTTTCAGAGAAGCAATAAACTGGCAGCCAGCAGGCACTGGGTAAATTAAAACATGGGCATAGCGCTTCCCCTTTCTTTATCCTGTATGAATTATGTTATTTTGCTGCTGCTGCCATTACTGCCACCATTCCTGCCCCTGCCTCTGCTGAAAACCAGAAAGCTTAAACATTGCCATCAGCGCAGCTTATTTTTCCAGAGAGAGCTCAAACCAGGAGAACAAAGGAAAAGTAGATATCAGAGAGCCAGATTTTGTGGGAACGGTGAGCCCTTAAACAGACTGAGACTGTAATATGAGTGGAATTCATTCAGAATGAAATGTTCTGATTTCTAACATCTTGATTCTCCCCTCCCCCACCATTTAATTTTTACTTCTGGAGTGTTGATGTCTGCCTTCTGTCAGCAGATTTCCTCCTCATCATCTCTGGCTCTGTTCAGCCAATACTGCTAATGATGAATGTGCAGGAGAAATAAAGAGAGAGAGATTGAGGTGCAGAAGTGCATCTGGTCCTTCCACTCAGAACAGCTGTGTGGAACGGTTGCCTATGTAGACTGAGTCCAGCTGTCAGTCAGTTATTTTAGTTTGCACTAACAATTGGAATATATTATGATATATTTGATACATAATTGTTTCAGATGAACCTGAGTCTCCTTTTCATTTGCCTACAGTTCTGACCCTTCAAATACTACTACCCAACTTTGTGTTTATATAATGTGTTAATTAACTTTGTCCTTACAAAAACTGGGTAAGACAAATAGGGTAGACTTTAGCATCATTTTTCACAGTGGAAAATTGAGGTGACTTTCTTTTTTAAAACATTTTTATTGGAGTACAGTTGCTTTAGTTTATACTGTACAGCAAAGTGAATCAGCTATATGTATACATATATCCCCACTTTTTTAGATTTCCTTCTCATTTAGGTCATCACACAGCATTGAGTAGAGTTCCCTGTGCTATACAGTAGGTTTCCATTAGTTATCTATTTTATACATAATATCAATTGTGTATATATGTCAATCCCAATCTCCCAAGTACAGCCTTCTAAGACTGAACCAGGAAGAAATAGAAAATATGAACAGACCAATCACAAGTAATGAAGCTGAAATTATGATTAAAAATCTTCCAAAAGACGAAAGTCCAGGACAAGATGGCTTCACAGGCTAATTCCATCAAACATTTAGAGAAGAGCTAACACCTACCCTTCTCAAAATCTTCCAAAATATAGCAGAGGGAGGAACACTCCCAAACTCATTCTACAAGGCCACCATCACCCTGATACCAAAAACAGACAAAGACATCACAAAAAAAGAAAATTATAGGCCAATATCACTGAGGAACATAGATGCAAAAATCCTCAACAGAATACTAGCAAACCAAATCCAACAACACATTAAAAAGATCATACAGAATGATCAAGTGGGATTTATCCCAGGGTTGCAAGGATTCTTCAATATACGCAAATCAGTCAATGTGATACACCATATTAACAAAATGAAGGATGAAAAACATATGATCATCTCAATAGATGCAGAAAAAGCTTTCGACAAAGTTCAACACCCATTTATGATAAAAACTCTCCAGAAAGTGTGCATAGAGGGAACCTATCTAAACATAATAAGCCCATGTATGACAAACCCACAGCAAACATTATTCTCAATGGTGAAAAACTGAAAGCATTTCCTCTAAAATCAGGAACAAGACAAGGGTGCCCACTCTCGCCACTCTTATTCAGCACAATTTTGGAAGTCCTAGCTGCGGCATTCAGAGAAGAAAAAGAAATAAAAGAATCCAAATTGGCAAAGAAGAAGTAAAACTGTCACTGTTTGCAGATCACATGGTAATATACATAGAAAATCCTAAAGATTCCACCAGAAAACTACTAGAGCTAATCAATGAATTTGGTAAACTAGCAGGATACAAAATTAATACACAGAAATCTGTTGCATTCCTATACACTAACAATTAAAGATCAGAAAGAGAAATTAAGGAAACAATTCCATTTACCACTGCAACAAAAAGAATAAAATACCTAGGAATAAACCTAGCTAAGGAGGCAAAAGACCTGTATGCAGAAAACTATAACATACTGAGGTGACTTTAAATGGTTTCATTTTACTCAGCATCCAATGCTTCTCCTGTTCCTCTATGTTGTTTCTGCTGCCTGCTGTCTACATGGCTATTGTCTGCATGACTACTTTGCTTGAGGGTTGAGTCTACATCCTTATAATCCTAGAATATTGGTATTATTGGCCCTGATGTGCTTTTGTTGAGGTTAAGGTAAACCAAAAAAAATACCTCTTTAAAATTATTCCAAAACAATTTTTCTTTTGGTCTAGGTTCCCCAATTTTATGTTTTTGTCTATTTTTCTCATCAAGAGAAATTGTGAGCTTGGGAGAAAAAATAACTATGGATAATAAGTCTGAAAAAATTGAAGTGACAGAGGGCTGGCCTCATGCTGATACTCTGTGGGGCATTAGTCCTGCAGGCTTTGGAAATGTGGCAACTTACTAAGGTTCTTGTAAACTAATCTTTCATATGATTGTGCTGGCAGTGTCTGGAGCCAGATCAGAGTTCTACTTGGTTTGTGGTAGAGCCTCCTGGACGAGGGGTCAGTACTTTGGCCTGGGTTTGTATTCTGTATCCGTCACTTATTTATGTGTGACAGGTGAAATTATTCACTCTTTGTGCCTGAGTTTCCTCATCCACAAAGTGGGCTTGTAATAATACCTATAACAGGGTTGAGAAGACTCCAGGAGTTAGTACATCTCAGTTATGTAGAACAATAATCAGGTACTCAATAAGCATTATCTATATTATTACCAATCTTTGCTTCCTTCTGCTACTTGGACAATATTTATCTTTTGAACTTATTTTCTGAGATTTGGTAGTAAATTCTAAGCTTTTGATATTAGAGGGACTAGTGTTCATGCTTTTGTAGAAATAATTAAGTAATACTAGAGACAAGTCACTGGATAGATAAAGCTGTAGGAACCCAAAATTATGATAGTGGTTTTGTGCAGCAAAGAGTAGATTTGAAGTCTTGCCACTTAACTTGCCAAGTTAAGATTGTCTTGCCACTTACTATGTATTCTTGGCTACTTAGATAACTTTTTGATTATGTATCTCTGTAAGATGGAGATAATAACACCTAACTTCCTTCTTGGTTATTGTAGTGCTCAGAGATCATATTCAAGAAATGGCTCTGTGAGTGTCATATTGCAGTAAGAATATTGTTTATTATGATTCGTATTTAGATAAAACTTAAGGGGAAGATAGTAGCTTGGTGATGGAGTCTGCTTTCAAGAGTGATAAATGAGCCACATTTCTGCCTATGTAAGTTCTGGCCTGGAGACTCTACTTCCTAGTCTGCATGAAACCCAAGGTATCTCTAATGATTCACTCAAATAATTAATTTCTTGATTATATATGGGTCACAGGTCATCTGTTTTAATGGTTGTGATCTAGAAGATGGAGAACATACTTATTCAGAAAGCTATTTTCTGTTTTTGCCTGGCTCTTATGACATCTGCAACAAGTAAGAAGGCTAGCAGTCTGTGGTTGTCGTGTTTCTTCCTCCCTCCCTTCATTCCTTCTTCTTCCCTCTTTTCTTTCTTGCTTTCTTTTAATGGGTAGTATGGAATAGAATGGCGGATGTTTATTCCATTCTGAGACTTTCTAGACATTAACTGCTTTAATATTTCCATTTGGAAAATCAGCCAGTTCATTAACTATTTCTTACTGAATAGCTACTATGTTAAGTACTGAAAGGGATAAAATGAAAGCATAAGATATGCCTAAGAACTTGATGCAGTTAGCAGTACAGAATATTCTCATAACATTCATTGAACATTTTTGCAGATTACAGATTGTTTTTAATATGCACTATTTCATTATAATCATGGCATTACCTTATTAATAATAATATTGCTATCACACTTTATGAGGCTCAGAGAATCAGAGACCTCAGATATTTAGTAACTAATGACAAAAGTAAAGAGTGCAATAAAAAATGGAAGAGCAGGGTACTGTGAGAAGGTATAATAGAGGGATCTATTATAGTCTTGGGAGGAGGAGGCCAGAATGCACATGGGAAAGACTCAAGAAGGAATTAACTTCATAATGATTTGTAATTAAGCAAATGGAGTCAGGTTGGATTGGGGAAGCATTACAGACAGAAGAAAGTGCATGTTCAGCAACCAGGAAGTGAAAGTGTGTTTGACGGATTTCAAGAACAGAAAGCAGCCCCGTATAGCTAGAGTGGGGATAACAAAGGGGGAGAGTAGCAAAAGTTTAAGCTGGTGAAGTAGTCATGGACCAGATCATGAAGAGCATTGTAAACTGTGCAAAGAATTTTAGATTTTACCTTAATTGTGATGGGAAATCATTGAGAGGTTTCGAGCAGAGGAACGACATGATTTTAAAATACCACTCTGGCTGTAAAATACAATATATGCGGTTATAATATTTAGTACAACTGAACAGAGATCTATTAATTTAGGGTAGAATCTGACCTTTCAATTGGGGAAATGCAGTGAGTTAACATTAAGAATTATCAGAATTTCCAGTTGGATAACAGAGAATAAAGAATTCTAAGTAGAGAAATTGCATGTGAAAAGGTATAAGAAGAAATGGCATCAGTTCAATGCTGCTGCCAAGGAATAGGGTGCAATGTGAGAGAAAGATTTATAGTGATGCCTTTGTTTCTGGTCTTGGCAGGTGACAATTCCAAGATCATTTGAACCGTAAGGCAGAGGCTTTTAATGTACTTCTTGTATTTCTTGGCATTAGAGTAGCAGGGTGATGGCCTTGATCATGAAAATGGGAGCTGTCAGTAACTTTGCTTTAGGAAGCTAAGGAAAACAGATTGGCAGAATGGGACAAAATAATAAAGCTTTGAGACAACATAGGAGAGCTGGGACTAGGGGAAATATTTTCAAATTAGACTCAAGATGTCATAGCCACAAAGTAAAGAATGATCAATTGAACTACATTAAAATTTGGAGTTTATGTCCATCAAAAGTTGTCATTAGGGGCTTCCCTGGTGGCGCAGTTGTTGAGAGTCCACCTGCCGATGCAGGGGACACGGGTTCGTGCCCCGGTCCGGGAAGATCCCACATGCCGCAGAGCAGCTGGACCCCTGAGCCATGGCCGCTGAGCCTGCGCGTCCGGAGCCTGTGCTCTGCAACGGGAGAGGCCACAACAGTGAGAGGCCCGCGTACCACAAAAACAAACAAAAGAAAGTTGTCATTAATAAGTGCAAAGGAAAGCCAGACAGTGGGAAAAGATATTTACAACACATAAACTGACAAAGGGCTCACATTCAGAATACATAAAAACAGATATAAATCAATAAGGGAAAGGGCTAACTCAACACAAAAATAAGCAAGAGATTGTCTTCTTTTGCTAAATTATCTTCATCTCATTTCTCTATAATGTTTTGTTGTATGAATTCTCCATAGTTACCATTCTAATATTGATGGATGTTTGGGTAATTTCCAGTATTGGACTGTTAATATCC
The DNA here is from genome assembly GCF_039906515.1 of Pseudorca crassidens. Lineage (NCBI taxonomy): Eukaryota > Metazoa > Chordata > Mammalia > Artiodactyla > Delphinidae > Pseudorca > Pseudorca crassidens. Next base: position 68,423,824 of record NC_090304.1, on the reverse strand, counting down.
CTATTAACTTTCTTGTATATATCTCTTTTTGCATAGATAAACACATTTTTATAGGGTGTATATTTAGTAGTGGAACTTCATAAAAAAGGTCCATTGAACATATTAAAAATTACAAACGTTAATTGTAATGAGAGAAATAAAAATTAAATCATAATGAGCTTTCAGCCTATACTAAGGTTGAAAAGACCCACAATACCAGGTATGAAAAAAAATCTGATGCAAAGATAACTGTCATATTCTGTTTGTGGGTGTTTAAATGGGAACAATGATTTGGGAAATGAGTTTTGCATTATCTACTAACATTAATGATATACATGTCTTTTGCTTCTTGGTGGGGGAGTGATTGGAAGGGACACAAATGGAGTATTGGAAATGGAGTACTGTTTCTTAGTAGTTAGTGGTTACAAATCTATTCATTCTGTATCAGTTCACTTATGTATTTATGTTTTGTGTAATTTTCTGAATGTATTATATACTTAAGAAATCTTAAAATATAACAATAATTTGCCTTGCAAGAGAATTCTCCACAGTGTGCCATTTATTTGAGTTGCCAGATTATATTTAACTCCTAATTTATAGAGAGATGAGCTAGCTAGCTGGATCAGAATTTCCACAGCTGAAGTTTCCTATGTACCAAGATTTCCCTTTGGAAGAATTAATGAAGGAATATGAAATACTAGCAATGTTTTGGAAAAACCTAATAAAAATTATATCAACATATTTTTTTTGCGGTACGCAGGCCTCTCACTGTTGTGGCCTCTCCCGTTGCGGAGCACAGGCTCCGGACGAGCAGGCTCAGCGGCCATGGCTCACGGGCACGTGGGATCTTCCCAGACCGGGGCACAAACCCTTGTCCCCTGCATTGGCATGTGGACTCTCAACCACTGAGCCACCAGGGAAGCCCCTATATCAACACTTTTGATGTTACACAGGCTAACATCAAAACATTTAATTTATTTATTCCTGTGTGGCATGATATTAGTCAGTTTACATATACTGTATTTACTTATTTCAGATGTCTTTAATGAAAATATGAAATTATGAATCCATTTAATCCATTGGTAGGCAGGGTTTTTTCAGAAGTGGCTTCCATAAATGAAAATAATGAAAGTTGTTTTGGCAGGTACAAACACTGTAAATTTTGGGATTGAATGATCTCTATAGTTTCTCTAATTTTAAAAATTCCACAATTACTTCTTATGATAGTGGAAAGTGAGGCAGAGAAATGTATTTACTGGAAGATACAGAGTAATGGTAAAACAAAACAAAACCTTTTGTTTTCAAGAGAGTGATCACAAAATGAAGGCAAGGAAAATCATCTAATTTACAAGCAATACTTCCATCAAAATAATTAGGAAACTGAATGCCTGTCAATTCATTTAGTAAACTCCTTAAAACTGTAAAGTCTACACATTTTCTGAAATTTAGAAGTATTCTAAAAACATTTAACAAAAGTTGCACACATTTCAGGAAAGCTGTGGCTTAACTTGCACAAAAAAATTCCTCCAAGTTAGCACAATGAGAAGTAAAACAGGACACTCAGTAAAAGACAACTCAGAAACAAAGAAAGTAACAGAAAGTGAAGAGTTAGACAAAATACTTCCATATCACGTGCCTCTCTATTGTTTTACTCAAGTCTTTAATCGGTTTCCCCTGAGGCATCTTAACTGGTGGTACTGCCTTTCTGTATTAATATTCATACTCAAGGAGTCTCTTCTTAGCTTCCTGTTGTGTGAATGACACTTGAGTTTGAAAAAGAAAAAGTAACAGTGAGAGCTAGAGCAAGAGAAGACAAAAATGAAGGAAAGAGTAACTGGGATTTCATTTTACAGTAAATAGCACATTTTAAACAGTTCTATAAAGCCACTAAAAATTTCACCAACTGGATGTCAAATATAAACTGATGAGGTCCCCCTCCTCACTCTTACAACAATGGCCAATCCTTAAGTTTTACTCATGATCGAATAACATGTATTTACCTTGTGTATCTCTGTGTGTGTGTGAGGTTAATTTATTAGATGATAAACTCCAAGAGACTGGGAATCATGTCTTTCTCACTCACTGTTTAATCTTCGCAATTCTGGTAACAGTGATTTGCCCATCATAGACTCTCAATAATTGTACATCTAATCGTATCTCATCTATGAATACTGAATTCCAGTTTTTTGTTCCAAGAAAGGATAGTTAATCATTTAAGCATGATTCTGAATATACATTTATTAGGAAGGACCATGTGCTTCAGCTATATGTTCCAGACAAAAAGAAAAAGAAAAAAAAATGAGTAGGCTACATGGTTGGGTTTGTGCCAAATGAAATCCAGATAAACTTGTAGAAATCCAAACATTTTTATTTGCTGTTAGCCACCAGCAGGTTTATTCAATGCATGTGCTCTTAATGAAAATAAGGGTACCTAGGCAATTAATAGAAACAGAGCTGTTAACAGTTCTTATTTGCTTAGAATAGTAGACTTTGGAGTTGACTCACAACTTAAATGAATACATTATGTGTAGTGTTCATATCTGTCTTCACAGTATTTATTTTGATATTAATTAGGTTAACATCTAGGTTCTTATCATTTAAAACTAACTTCAAAACCCTCAAAAGTATTATAAACATCACTTATCAGACAACTATTTTAGAGCACCCTCTATATGTGACACACATATAGGTGATGGGGGCTTTAACATAAATCCAGAAGTCATTCCAGCCTTGCATAGCCTTACAGTGTAGTTTGAAACATGAAATACAGTGCAGTTTGAAATACAAAATACACAACAATGTGAACATTTTAGTATAATCTTGACAAACATAATGAGTGAGATACCCTCATTAAACATCCAGCTTCTTTCACATGTGTTCTTAATATTATCATACAATTCACAAAACATTAAAAACTGCATGATCTGCATATTGCTTTTAGCATATGTTATTGCTAATATTTCTTGATGTTCAAAAATGGTCAATGGCATTAAAACAATCTCCTATTAAGATCAATTTGCAATGTGAGACTAGGTGGTTTGAAATCAGAGAGGTAAATAACATTGTTCCAAGAATCCTCTAGTGAATTATAAAGGAAAAGGAATTAAAGATCAGAGAAGATTACCAGTAAACAAATGGTGTATTTTATTCCCAGATAAAAAATGTTATAATTGCATAGTTATGCTTCATATAGCTCCACATATGCATGCATATATATTTCCTATTCTCTGAATGGAATACCTATAATGTAATCATAAATATGATGTACTTATTTCATTGTTTCCTTGATCCATGAAGACATTGCAGATGTTTCAGTGAGTTAGAAAAAACAATGTACCTCATTTACAAAAGCACACTTAGGGTAATTTTTTTTATGTGACAGTCATGAAACATGAAAATGATTATGAAATCATTAATTTGTTTTCATTTTCTATCCAGTTTACTATTAATTTTCAGATGACCATTTAATTCAAGTAACAAAGTGATTGCCTGGTGCTCTAGAACTAGATCTAGAAGGAAATGTTCCCTTCTCTACTCACATGAGTACATAAAAGTAAAACTAAAATATCTCTGTCCTGTCTAGATGGGAAGGAAGATGGGCCCCTAACCCAGCCAGAGTTTGGGTTATAGATGTTATTGTTTCTGGTAAAGTGAGGTGCATGGTGAAGGGGTTTGCCTTGGTCCTGGTGGTGTGATCTGCCACCTTGTTCATTCAAGTCAAAGATATAGAAGTTCTTTTCAGGGTTTCTAGCATAATAGCAACATAAAAACCAAAGTGCATGCCTGATAACTTCAAAATATCCCAGGGACCATAGAAAAAAATATTTAATATAGTCATAACTCTTTTGAGGAACAGTCAGCAATTATGGACTTCCCCTCTTCCCCATGCTCATATAAGCAATTAATCTTTCTAAAGTGTGTTCCTAAGACCCTATCATTTCCTAAAAATTAAAATATAGGGCTTGTGCCTACATTCTAACAACTGCACCATAACGAAGATTCACCAACTTGGTTATTAACAAAGATGCAACGGACATGATCTAAACGGGGAACTAATCCCCTATGCCCATAACCGCTAGACCTTGTTGCTTTTTTTCTACTTCTTTGGATTTCCTCACAGTACATATCTGGAAATAATTCAAAGTTGGCATGCAGGTACTATCAATTGAATTGCATTTACTGAAGATACATTTCTCACAATTGCAAAATGAAGCCTATGAGAAAATTATAATGGATTTGGGATAATTTAGCCTACTGAAGAGAAAGCCTGCTCTTAAAATATTTTCACAATGTTTTGTCCTATTTATATACCCATGATTTTCCATTTACTTGCAAAGGAATATAACATATTAAGATATTTTTGGTAACAGTTGAAGAAATTACCAATAAAAGGAGGCATTTCTTTGCAGGTCCCTGGTTCCATGAAATGGAAACATTCCCAGGGCCTCTATCAACTCACCTTGCTAAAATATTACCTTTGATATATACCTGATGATCACATATGTGAATATACTGAGTGAGCACAATTAAAGAAACACTTTCTAAATAAATTGACCTCCAATTTGTAACAGCCTCAATTTTATTTGCTGCAGTTCATACTTAGAAGGCCTCCTCCATATTCCCACAGACATTGAATGATGCCTTGCATAGAGCAGTAGTCAAGAAGCACTTCTTTCTTTTATTTATTTATTTATTTATTTTTTTTTTTCAGTACGCGGGCCTCTCACTGCTGTGGCCTCTTCCGTTGCAGAGCACAGACTCCGGACGCGCAGGCTCAGCGGCCAGGGCTCGCGGGCCCAGCCGCTCCGCGGCATGTGGGATCTTCCCAAACCGGGGCACGAATCCGTGTCCCCTGCATCGGCAGGCGGACTCTCAACCACTGCGCCACCAGGGAAGCCCAAAAAGCATTTCTTGAATAATATCTCACTTTCCCTGAAAATGAAAGCAAAAACCTGATTTCCAGGTTATCAGGTCTTCAACCAGATGCAACGTGGAACATCATCATCAAAGTAGAGATTACTACCAATAACATTTTCTTTTAATTGTTCTTAGGTTGCTCATTGATTTTTATAAAGATCTGTTTTGTATGGAGATTTGTGATACTTGATAATTCATAAAACAATTTAACTTTGAATATTTTCCAGCAGCTCCCTTGGTTTCTTCTATAATAACAAGAGTTCAAAGATTTTTCTCTTTTGTCATGGTATAAATCTATCAGTGTTGAAAAGGGTATGAAAGTTTTATACACAAATGTTTTATTCCTGCTGTGTTCTCTGTAATGGTGAGAACTTTCCATGGATAGATCTGAAGCCAGGACTACCAGTGGCTGTAGGGAAGGCTACTGTCTGTGAGGGCTTATACTGGTTTTCTTTTATGGGTTGCAGGGAAAGTGGAGTTTGCTATTTGTTATGTGAACTCAATGTTACATGAGCTCAAACTTTCTATGAGATTTGTGTGTCCTAGGGGTCCCAATAAAAATCAGATGCTGCAAATTATTAAAAACTTCCTGAAGAATATATTTTCAAACCATATATCAGCACATATCAATTTAAATCAAAATACTTTTGTCATTAAGATTTTAATTTCCTGTTTTGCAACCATAAAGTTTGACTCACTATAACAATTATTAGTATAGACACCTGAGAGCAGAAATAGAATTAACCTAGTTGGAAGAGCTCAGAAATAAAATCTAGGATCCTGAAATCTCAGTTTCTTGGACTGAGGTGTGACTTGGCTTTTGAATATTGCAATATTAGATATGATTCTCCTTTTGGGGCAAGAAAAACATGTTTTCATAAGTAAACTTGGAATTGCAGTGGACAGTGATTTTCCTTTGTCTTTCCTTCTTCCCCATAAAAAGGCAAGTCTGTCTCTCTTTGATTCACAATTTCACATGAGTTATCTCAAAGGAGCCCTGATTTCTGCTGCAAATACCCTGTCAAGGCCAGCTGCATCCCTTGTCTGGTTTGTGGCATGGTAATATGAACTATGCCTCTGGCATCATTGAATTTCTCTGCTCAGCTCCTGATGATACTAAACAATATATTCAGTAGCCTAGATCAGGAAAGCAACCAGACAACCTACCTCATCCTAAGTAGCAGATGTGATTATTTTGGCTATTAGATCTTGGAATTTGGTAACGTGGTTCAGTAGCTCAAATTAAATAACTTGACCTATAGGCCCAATTTCAGAAAATACCTTAACAGGGTGCCTTAGTAATACATTGAAAGGAGCTATTTTCCATACCCTGTCATGCTTTCTTACCCAATTACCTCAGTGTTAAGGGACTATTTATAAACATTGTTGCCTCATTTGTCAAATTTAAGGGTAAAGGAAATTTCACGCTATTTCCACCTGTACCCCTTGCTCTTTGAAGCCAGTTGAGGGTCCAAATCCCTTAGCTAGGCTGTTTTGCTTATGCTGCATCCATTAACGATCCACATACCTATAATACCAGAACTCCAGGTCTCGACCAGCCAGATGCCCTGCTGTATGTTACTTACTTTAGTAATGAACCACTCACTTTAGCTTACAGCTGCATAAATTGCATCCACATATGTTTCCTTCTAATATATGATAAGCTATAGTCCAGGAGAATTGCTGATGTAGTAGGTTTATGGAATAGAATGGAATGGAATGAGTGACTGCATAACAGAGAGATACAATAGAAACATCAATGATCTTAGAAGCAGTAGATCAGGGGTCTGCCCTCAAATAAGCTCTTTGAGGAGAAGCAGCATGGCTAATAAAAGGTAGCTAAGGGCATCCCTGGTGGTGCAGTGGTTGAGAGTCCACCTTCCGATGCAGGGACACGGGTTCGTGCCCCGGTCCAGGAAGATCCCACATGTCGCAGAGCGGCTGGACCCGTGAGCCATGGCCGCTGAGCCTGCGCGTCCAGAGCCTGTGCTCCGCAACGGGAGAGGCCACAACAGTGAGAGGCCCGCGTACCACACAAAAAAAAGGTAGGTAAGATTTACAACACACCAGGCTTCCGGCTAAGCACTTTTAGTACAATATTCTAATTAATCCTTACAACAGACCAATAAGACTTGCACTGTCATCCTCTTTTTATAAATGAAATATATGAGCCTTTGTGCATTCAAATATTTTGCCCAAAGTTATATGGTTTGCAGGGAGGAAAGCTTGTTAGGACTTAAGTCTTGGTCTCTTTGACGCTGAAATCCCCATCCCTGTAACTGCTAGACTTTGCTACTCTCTTTTGTTTTTTTGGATATTCTCACTGTATATAACCCAGAGCCGATTAAACTGGCATTCAATTCCAGTCAATTGAATTGCATTTATTGAAGACTCATTTCAAACAATTGCAACATAAAGCCTGTGGGAAAATGATAAAGAATCTGGAATCATTTCACCAACTGAAGAGAATGTGTGCTCTTAAAATATTCTCATATTTATTTTGCTCTTTTTATGCGCTTGTAGTTTCTCATTTACTTCATAGAAATGTAACATATTAAGGCATTTCAGTAACTTCTTCCTCTGTCTAGGGTCCTTTTATGTTAATATTCTTCAAATAGATATAGGTTTAATATCCAGCTATTCTCCATTTCTACTGCTGACAGAACAAAAGAAAATAGACTTAAAACCATACTGTAAGATATTTAGACTACATATAAGAAAAGACCTCCTGAAAGTAAGAATGGTGAAAAAGTAGACTGGTAGATTGATGGTGATGGAGTAGGTCTTTAATGATAGAAGTGATCCTTTAGAATTCCATGCAGTAAAGCAAAGCATGGGCATGGGCAACATGACATTAAACATTTCAGTTGGACTCAGAGTTCTTGGCTCCTATAGCTGTCCACATACGTCAGATGGAACATTGAAGAAAATGACTTGGTAACTCACTAATATCAGTAATTGTGGCATGTCTACTTTGTATCAAGCATATGCTCAGAGAAAGTGAACAAGATAGACTCAGTTCCACTCTTGCAGAGCTTACAATATAGCGGGACATTCAGGTGGAAATAATTTTCCATAACATTTTTAAGTAATTGAAGACAAATTATGTTAAAATATTAAATTAGTAATAGTTGATTGCTATCATCATATTTTTTAGTTATAACCAGAATAAAATAAACTTTTCATAACTAGCCAATGATGTCTTTCTCTTTCCATAAAGAGGCTTCTGTGTCAGGTCAAATGAAACTTCAACCACACATATTGGAGTATCAAAAGTCATATAATTAGTATTTGGAAATCTCTCCAGTTCTGACTTCATAAATATAAAGTGCCATTATATTGGCAAAGGTGCACAGGGTTTAGCCCATGTCAAAGTAAACTTGCCCCTGACATACTTTTGCAAGGAAAAGACACATTGCATAAGAGCATATTATTTCAAAAGGCTTCCCTCTGTATAATGCAATCAATATTGTTTAATTAAAGGATGATACTATTGATTCTAATTAACCAAAATTGCTTACCTCATTAGTTTGCAGTTTATAGGTGTTCCCAGATAGATGATAATATAGTGATTATAATCCTACTCTCACTGTATGGGATAGAGACGTTTATATAAAAATGCTAACTGTGGCACTCTGGTTTTGAGTTGCCTTTGCACTTGTGATAAATGAACAATTTTTCCTGTATATACATTATTTTTAAATGATAAATTATGTAAGCACTCATACTAAATGTGCAAACATTGAATTTTGGAAAATTGAATTATTAAGTACTGGGATTGTTCTATTACTAAACAATTACTAAAGAATCGTTCTATTACCACAATCAATGCTGGATTCCAATATATTATGAATGGACATTTTTCATTCTAAATGATCTGCCAAAGCCTCGTTTATATTTCTGTGGCCTGACATTTGTTAAGCACTGAGTCGTAGAGTATAATGGATCAATTTGTCTATTTTCGGGACTATATATACGGATATGTTTAGATAATAAAATACAAGGGCCTTTTTTTTTAACATCTTTATTGGAGTATAATTGCTTTACAAAATTGTGTTAGTTTCTGCTGTATAACAAAGTGAATCAGCTATATGTATACATATATCCCCATATCCCCTCCCTCTAATGCCTCCCTCCGACCCTCCCTATCCCACCTCTCTATGTGGTCACAGAGCACTGAACTGATCAACCTTTGCTATGTGGCTGCTTCCCACTAGCTATCTGTTTTACATTTGGTAGTGTATATATGTCGATGCTACTCTCTCTCTTCATCCCAGCTTACCCTTCCCCCTCCCCCTTGTCCTCAAGTCCATTCTCCATAGCTGCGTCTTTATTCCTATCTTGCTTCCAGGTTCATGAGAACGTATTTTTTGTTTGTTTTTGGTTTGTTTGTTTGTTTTTTACATTCCATATGTATGTGTTAGCATATTGTATTTGTTTTTCTCTTCCTGACTTACGACTTACTTCACTCTGTATGATAGACTCTGGGTCCATCCACCTACTTCAAATAACTCAATTTCGTTTCTTTTTATGGCTAATATTCCATCATATATATGTGCCACATCTTCATTATCCATTCATCTATTGATGGACATTAAGGTTGATTCCATGTCCTGGCTATTGTAAATAGTGCTGCAATGAACATTGTGGTACATGTCTCTTTTTGAATTATGGTTTTCTCAGGGTATATGACCAGTAGTGGTATTGCTGGATCGTATGGTAGTTCTATTTTTAGTTTTTTAAGGAACATCCATACTGTTCTCCATAGTGGCTGTATCAATTTACATTCCCACCAACAGTGCAAGAGGGTTCCATTTTCTCTACACCCTCTCCAGCATTTATTGTTTGTAGATTTTTTGATGATGGCCATTCTGACCGGTGTGAGGTGATACCTCATTGTGGTTTTGATTTCCATTTCTCTAATGATTAGTGATGTTGAGAATCCTTTCATGTGTTTGTTGGCAATCTGTATATCTTCTTTGGAAAAATGTCTGTTTAGGTCTGCCACCCATTTTTGCTTTTGGCTGTGTTGGGTCGTTGTTTCGGTGTGCGGGCTTCTCATTGCAGTGGCTTCCCTTGTTGCAGAGCATGTGGGCTCTAGGCGCACGGGCTTAGTTGCTCTGCGGCATGTGGGATCTTCCCGGACCAGGGATTGAACCCGTGTCCCCTGCATTAGCAGGCAGATTCTCAACCACTGCGCCACCAGGGAAGTCCCTTCCACCCATTTTTGGATTGGGTTGTTTGATTTTTTGATATTGAGCTGCATGAGATGCTTGTGTATTTAGGAGATTAATCCTTTGTCAATTGCTTCATTTGCAAATATTTTCTTCCATTCTGCAGGTTGTCTTTTTTTTTTTTTTTTTTTTTGCGGTACACGGGCCTCTCACTGTTGTGGCCTCTCCTGTTGTGGAGCACAGCCTCCGGACGTGCAGGCTTAGTGGCCACGGCTCACGGGCCCAGCCGCTCCATGGCATGTGGGATCTTCCCGGACTGGGACACGAACCTGTGTCCCCTGCATCAGCAGGCAGACTCTCAGCCACTGTGCCACAAGGGAAGCCCCTGCAGGTTGTCTTTTCATCTTGTTTATGGTTTCCTTTGTTGTGCAAAAGCTTTTAAGTTTCATTTGGTCCCATTTGTTTAGTTTTGTTTTTATTTCCATTTCTCTAGGAGGCGGGTTGAAAAGGATCTTGCTGTGATTTATGTCATAGAGTGTTCTGCCTATGTTTTCCTCTAAGAGTTTTGATAGTGTCTGGCCTTACATTTAGGTCTTTAATGCATTTTTTTTTTTTTCTGTGTGATGTTAAGGAGTGTTCTAATTTCATTCTTTTACATGTAGCTGTCCAGTTTTCCCAGCACCACTTGTTGAAGGGGCTGTCCTTTCTCTATTACATATTCTTGCCTCCTTTGTAAAAGATAAGGTGACCATATGTGTGTGGGTTTATCTCTGGGCTTTCTATCCTGTTCCATTGATCTATATTTCTGTTTTGTGCCAGTACCATATTGTCTTGATTTCTGTATCTTTGTAGTATAGTCTGAAATCAGGGAACCTGATTCCTCCAGCTCCATTTTTCTTTCTCAAGACTGTTTTTGCTATTTGGGGTCTTTTGTATTTCCATAAAAATTGTGAAATTTTTTGTTCTAGTTCTGTGAAAAATGCCATTGGTAGTTTGATAGGGATTGCATTGAATCTGTAGATCGCTGTGGGTACTAGAGTCATTTTCGCAATGTTGATTCTTCCAATACAAGAACACAGTATATGTTTCCATCTGTTTGTATCATCTTTAATTTCTTTCATCAGTGTCTTATAGTTTTCTGCATACAAGTCTTTTGTCTCCTTCAGAAGGTTTATTCCTAGGTATTTTATTCTTTTGGCTAAAATGGTAAATGGGAGTGTTTCCTGAATTTCACTCAGAATTTTTGTCATTAATGTATAGGAATGCAAGAGATTTCTGTGCATTAATTTTGTATCCTGCTAGTTTACCAAATTCATTGACTAGCTCTAGTAGTTTTCTGGTAACATCTTTAGGATTCTCTATGTATAGTATCATGTCATCTGCAAACAGTGACAGTTTTACTTCTTCTTTTCTGATTTGGATTCTTTTCATTTATTTTTCTTCTCTGATTGTCATGGCTAAAACTTCCAAAACTCTCTTGAAAAGTAGTGGTTAGAGTGGGCAACCTTGTCTTCTTCTAGATCTTAGAGGAAATGGTTTCAGTCTTTCACCACTGAGAACAATGTTGGCTGTGGGTTTGTCATATATGGCCTTTATTATGCTGAGGTAGGTTCCTTCTATGCCCACTATTTGCAGTTTTATTTTTATTTTTTTTATAAATGGGTGTTGAATTTTGTCAAAAGACTTTTCTGCATCTATTGAGGTGATCATATTTTTTTTATCCTTTAATTTGTTAATTTGGTACATCACACTGTTCGAGTTGAGTATGTTAAAGAATCCTTGCATTCCTGGGATAAACTCCTCTTGATCATGGTGTATGATCCTTTTAATGTGCTGTTGCTTTCTGGTTGCTTGTATTTTGTTGAGGAGTTTTTCGTATATGTTCATCAGTGATATTGGCCTGTAGCTTTCTTTTTTTTTGTCATCTTTGTCTGGTTTGGTATCAGGGTGATGATGGCCTTGAAGAATGAGTTTGGGAGTGTTCCTCCCTCTGCTATATTTTGGAAGAGTTTGAGAAGGATAGGCATTACCTCTTCTCTAAGTGTTTGATAGAATCCACCTGTGAAGCCATCTGGTCCTGGGCTTTTGTTTGTTGGAAAAGTTTTAATCGAAGTTTCAAATTCAGTGCTTGTGATTGGTCTGTTCATATTTCCTATTTCTTCCTGGTTCTGTCTTGGAAGTTTGTGCTTTTCAAGGAATTTTTCCATTTCTTCCAGGTTGTCCATTTTATTGGCATAAAATTGCTTGTAGTAATCTCTCATGATCCTTTGTATTTCTGTAGTATCAGTTTTTACTTCTCTTTTTCATTTCTAATTCTGTTGATTTGAGTCTTCTCCCTGTTTTTCTTGAGGAGTCTGACTAATGGCTTATCAATTTTGTTTATCTTCTCAAAGCACCAGTTTTAGTTTTATTAATTTTGCTATTGTTTTCTTCATTTCTTTTTCATTTATTTCTGATCTCATCTTTATGACTTCTTTCATTCTGCTAACTTTGAGGTTTTTTGTTCTTTCTCTAATTGCTTTAGGTGTAAGTTTAGGTTGTTTATTTTGACTTTTCTTGTTTCTTGAGGTAGGATTGTATTGTTATAAACTTGCATCTTAGAACTGCTTTTATTGCATCCCATAAGTTTGAGTTGTCGTGTTTTTGTTGCATTTGTTTCTAGGTATGTTTTGATTTTCTTTCTCTGTGTTATTTAGTAGTGTATTGTTTAACCTCCATGTGTTTGTATGTTTTACAGTTTTTTTCCTGTAATTGATATCTAGTTTCATAGCACTGTGGTCGGAAATGATACTTTTTTCAATCATCATTGAAAGATGATTTCAATTTTCTTAAATTTACCAAGGTTTGATTTATGAACCAAGATATGATCTATCCTGGAAAATGTTCCATGAGCACTTGAGAAGAAAGTGTATTCTGCTGTTTTTGATAGAATGTCCTATAAATATCAATTAAGTCCATCTTGTTTAATTTGTCTTTAAAGCTTGTGTTTCCTTATTAATTTTCACTTTGGATGATCTGTCCATTGGTGAAAGTGGCATGTAAAGTCCCCTACTATTATTGTTATTGTCTATTTCCCCTTTTACGGCTGTTAGCATTTGCCTTATATATTAACGTGCTCTTATGTTGGGTGCATAAATCTCTACAATTTTTATATCCTCTTCTTGGATTGATCCCTTGATCATTATGTAGTGTCCTTCTTTGTCTCTTGTAATAGTCTTTCTTTTAAAGTCTATTTTTTCTGATATGAGAATTGCTACTTCAGCTTTCTTTTGACTTCTATTTACATGCAATATCTTTTTCCACCCCCTCATTTTCAGTCTGTATGTGTCCCTAGGTCTGAAGTCGGTCTCTTTTAGACAACATATATATGGGACTTGTTTTTGTGTCCATTCAGCCAGTCTATGTTTTTGGTTGGATCATTTAATCCATATACATTTAAGGTAATTATTAATATGTATGTTCCTAATACCCTTTTCTTAATTGTTTTGGGTTTGTTTTTGTAGGTCTTTTCCTTCTCTGTGTTTCTTGCCTAGGGAAATTTCTTTAGCATTTGTTGTAAAATTTGTTTGGTGGTGCTGAATTCTCTTAACTTTTGCTTGTCTCTAAAAATTTTAATTTCTTCACTGAATCTGAATGAGATCCTTGCTGGTTAGAGTAATCTTGGTTGTAGGTTTTTCCTTTCCATCACTTTAAATATGTCCAGCCACTCCCTTCTGGCTTGCAGATTGTCTGCTGAAATATCAGGTGTTAACCTTATGGGGATTCCCTTGTATGTTATGTGTTGCTTTTCCCTTGCTACTTTTAATATTTTTCTTGGTGTGTTTCTCCTTGGATTATCCTGTATGGAATTCTCTGCACTTCCTGGATCTGATTGACTTTTTTTTTTCCCATGTTAGGGAGGTTTTCAACTATACTCTCTTCAAATATTTTCTCAGACCCTTTCTTTTTCTCTTCTTCTTCTTGGAACTTTATATTTCGAATGTTGGTGGGTTTAATGTTTTCCCAGAAGTCTTTGAGACTGTCCTCAATTCTTTTCATTCTTTTTTCTTTATTCTGCTCTCTGGTAGTCATTTCCACTCTTTTATCTTCCAGGTCACTTATCTGTTCTTCTGCCTCAGTTATTCTGCTATTGATTCCTTCTAGAGAATTTTAATTTCATTTATTGTGTTGCTTATTATTGTTTGTTTACTCTTTAGTTCTTTGTCCTTGTTAAATGTTTCTTGTATTTTGTCCATTCTATATCCAAGATTTTGGATCATCTTTACTATCATTACTCTGAATTCTTTTTCAGGTAGACTGCCTATTTCCTCTTCATTTGTTTGGTCTGGTGTGTTTTTACTTTGTTCCTTCATCTGCTGCGTATTTCTCTGTCTTCTCATATTGTTTAACTTACTGTGTTTGGGGTCTCCTTCTCACAGGCTGCAGATTTGTAGTTCCCATTGTTTTTTGTGTCTGCCCCAGTGGGTGAGGTTGGCTCAGTGGCTTGTGTAGGCTTCCTAGTGGAGGGCACTGGTGCCTGTGCTCTGGTGGATTGGACTGGACTTTGTTTTCTGGTGGGCAAGTCCATGTCCATTTGTGTGTTTGTGGTGTCTGTGAACTTATTATGATTTTAGGCAGCCTGTCTGGTAATGGCTGGGGTTGTGTTCCTGTCTTGATAGTTGTTTGGCATGGGGCATCTATCACTGGAGCTTGCTGGCTGTTTGGTGGAGCTGGGTTTTAATGTTGAGACAGAGATCTCTGGGAGCACTCTCGCCAATTGACATTACGTGGGGCCAGGAGGTCTCTGGTCCTCCAATGTCCTCAACTCAGCTCTCCCACCTAGGAGGCTCAGGCCTGACACCTGACCAGAGCACCAAGACACTGTCAGCCACATGGCTCAGAAGAAAAGGAGAAAAATAAGAAAGAAATAAACTGAATAATAATAAATAAAAATAAATAAATAAAAAAGCAAAGAGCAACCAAACCAATAAACAAATCCACCAATGATAACAAGCACTAAAACTAAACAAAGACAAACAGAAAAATCAGAAAGAAATCAGTCACAGACTGCAAACCCAAAGTCTAGAGTTTTTCCCAAAGTCCATGGCCTCAATTTTGGGAACATTTGTTGTCTATTCAGGTATTCCACAGATGCAGGGTACATCAAGTTGATTGTGGGGATTTAATCTGCTGTTCCTGAGGCTGCATGGAGAAATTTCCTTCTCTTCTTTGTTCACTTAGCTCCTGGGGTTCAGCTTTGGTTTTGTCCCCATCTCTCGTGTAGGTTGCCCTCAGGAGTCTGTTCCCCACCCAGACAGGAGTACGTTAAAGCGGGGCCTGATTAGGGTTCTCTTGCTCACTCAGGCTGGGGAGAGGGAGGGTTATGGTAGTCATCACTGGAATGCGAGGTGAGCCTACAGCAGCAGAGGCCAGTGAGACATTGCAACAGCCTGAGGCACACTGTGTGTGTGTTCTCCCTGGGGAGTTGTCCCTGGATTGCAGGACCCTGGCAGTGGTGGGCTGCACAGGCTCCTGGGGGTGGGGGCTGTGGATAGTGACATGTGCTTGCATACAGGCTTCTTGGTGGCAGTGACAGCAGCGTTACTGTTTCATGCCCGTCTCTGGGGTCTGTGCTGATAGCCTTGGCTCACACCCGTCTCTGGAGCTCACTTAGGCAGTACTGTGTCTTCTGTGAGCACATGGGGAAGGAATCCCCTCTCCTCGCGCAACCCAAGACAATGGTCTCTTGCGTCTTTGGCAGTTCCAGACTTTTCCCGGACTCCCTCCCAGCTAGCTGTGGTGCACTAGCCCCCTTCAGGCTGTGTTCACGCAGCGAACCCCAGTCCTCTCCCCGGGATCTGACGTCCGAAGCCCGAGCCTCAGCTCCCAGCCCCCACCCGCCCTGGCGGATGAGCAGACAACCTCTTGGGCTGGTGCATGCTGGTCGGCACTGATCCTCTGTGCAGGAATCTTTCCACTTTTCCCTCTGCACCCCTGTTGCTGCACTCTCCTCTGTGGCTCCAAAGCTTCCCGCCTGCCCACCCGCCGCCTCCACTAGTGAAGGAGCTTCCTGGTGTGTGGACACTTTTCCTCCTTCACAGTTCCCATCCCTATTCTTTTGTCTCTCTTTTTTCTTTTGCCCTACCCACGTAGGTGGGGATTTTCTTGCTTTTTGGGAAATCTGAGGTTTTCTGCCAGTGTTCAGTAGGTGTTCTGTAGGAGTTGTTCCACATATAGATGTATTTTTCATGTATTTGTAGAGAGGAAGGTGATCTCCACATCTTACTCTTCAACCATCTTGAAGGTCGCCATGTTGGTTTTTTTAATCAGTGAGATGAAGGCTAATAGTGATAGTTATGTGCTGGTAATAAAAGACAATACAGTATTTCTATTTGAAGGTCATGTATAAAAGACTTTCCTGAGATGGTGGAAATGTGAAAAAGAGGGAGAAAGGATGTATTAACATGCACTGAACATCTGCTTTCTACCAGGAATAGTACTTAGCACTTTGTGATCATTATCTCATTTAATCCTCATAAGTCCAGGATTAGGAAGTGCAATTAGCCCCATTTTGTATATATCAAATAAAAGCTTCATGTTTGGAGCTTACATAAGTTTCCCAAAATTTTATGGATATTAAATTGTGATTTGAAATGATAACTTGCTGACTCCGGACAACTGCTTTCCTTTTTCCTTTTTTTTTTTTTTTTTTGGACACTGACATTCAGAACAAGCTTAAAAGCAAAGGGTTCAGGCTTTTTGCACCTGGCCAGGAAGGAGAAATATAAATAGCACTAGGAATCTCCTTGTATATGGATACACACTTGTCATTTTAACCAAAATTAAGACCTAGACAAGAATGCCTAGTATTACTACAAATAGCTAAATTTTATTAAGGATTAGTATTCTGGGTAGTGTTCAAAATATTTTATGTATTTTAATTCATTTATTCCTCATAGAGAACTTATAAAATATATATTATCATTATCACCATTTTAAAAAAGAAAAAAACAAGAGAAAGTAAAGTGATCTGTTTTTATTAGTGTATTTTATAACTAGGAAATCCAAGAGAGTCTAGTTTAAAGCTATTTGAACTAATAAAGGAATTTCCAATATGACTGAGCACAAGAATATATAAAACTCAAAGGTATTTTTCAGTTAAGTAAAAAGCAAGAAAAAGGACATGGAAAAAATCTATTCATAATAGTAATGAAGACTATATACATTTAAGAATAAATGAAATGAGAAAGATATAGGAAATAAATGAAGTCATTTTATTGAAACACAATGCCTTATGTTTCAGAATGGGAATATTAAATATCAATTCCCTCAAAAATTAATATATGAATTTAGTTATCTGCTAATTAGTAAAGAGCAGATTTTCTGAGGGAGATACATTGTCTTTGAAATGGATAAAATGATTTTAAAATTCATGTAGAAGAATAAATGCCCAAAAAAGAAAATTATAAAAAGCAGATAGGAGAAATGGGTTAGGAAAAATGGGAGGGGATTTATTTTGCCTAATACAGAAAATTTTATAAATGTACTATAGTAAAATTAATAGTATATTAGCATGAGAATCAGTGAGCAACAACAGTGACAACAACAAAATACAAAAGAAAATGCAACATAATAGAGACTCTGGAAATAAATCTGATATATTTGAGTATTTAGTATATGATTGAGATAATTCAACTCAATGGGAAAATGATGGCTCATTTAAGAAATGATTATCCACTGTAAACATAAAATTATATCCTTATTTTACTCCAGATATAAATCTAAATTTAAAGTAGATTATACATGTACATAATGACTATGTTAGAAAAACATCTAAGAGATTACATGCCCCACCCAATAACATAAGTGACCATCCTGACAAAATAAGTTATTCAAAATCTGTAATAAAATGTGCTTATATTAGGTAGTACAAAATTAAAAGTGTGTATGGCAAAAGATACCATGAAGAAAATCGATAGACACTGAAAGAGTTTGGAAAATATATTAGCAACATAGATGACACATAAGGCTCTAACAAATTAGTAAAATGAGCAACTACTCAAGAAAATGGACTAAGATTTTAATAGACAATTCAGAGGAGAGTAAAATTAAATAGAAAGTAAAATTAAATACATATATATTTACTTTAAATTTATACATATATATTCACTTTACAAACACTAGTATTTGGTGATATGCAAATTAATGCAAAAAAAGAGAAAAAGACAACTAAAATAATAGTTCTCTTATATGAACAGACTTTTTCAAAATATGCAACTTTCTATTTTCAAAGAAGGATTTGAAACTTAGAATCTTGAGCTCAATGCCTGTATCCTGAATCCTGAGTTCAATGCCTGTACCAAAACATAGAATTATTATTTTCAGTAAGCTTGGTTCCCTGTCTCAATATTGATAAGAATAGCCAGTCTCTGATTATATAAATAAGAAGATCTATGCCAGACTGAATTTTAGTAGTTCACTGTCTTGCTCAGTGAATTAGTTCAGAATTAGTAGAAAGAAAAAACAAACAAACAAACAAAAATTGGAGAGTGTTGACACCAAGCCAAAAAAGAGTATTTAAGAAGTTCAGATTCAGATGTGGCTGTCAATTTAACAGCTTCTATGGAGAGTAGACATAACAGGCTATAATGGCTATTGTGTGGGAAAATGTTGCAATATTGACAGAAATAGAGAGAATAAAAATGATGGAAATTGACATTTTACAGAGAATTATATTAAAGTATAGTGATTCTTAAATATATGTATGTATTCAAGACCAGCTTGAGATAATATTGGAACAAAGGCACTGTATTTCACCATATAGATTGCTTATTCAATCAGAGGACTAAAAAGATTAGGAGAGGATTACTAAGTACCAGTGTCACATTGCCCATATTTGTCTGCAACTCAGGTCACTTGCAGAAGAAGGACTCTAAAAAGGAAGTGAATATAGTTATCAGACAGGACGAGCAGATGATGGGAACAGTAATCATATAGTTATGGCTTTCTTTGCATGGCTTGTGAGTATGACCTTGAGTACTTGAGCTGCTAGAAAGACAGCTACGTAGGCAAACAATTGGTTTGTATGCCATATTAATTCATTTTTAATTTGTATTTCTTTTAAATGTACAGGAAGTTAGGAGATTTGGTATCATTTATGAATTTGCCAAAAACCTTGTCCTTGAATGCTGAAGGTGTATGAAGTTGACTATTAAATATAGAATACAGTTGGTCTGGAAGAGAGATAATGAAGATGACTTAAGAAAAGTTTGCAGATTTATGAACAGCCATTATAAGGAGTATGGTTACCAGCTGTTCTACATGCCCAGAGAGACTCGAACAAGAAGTCCCTAACTGCAAGGGTAATTAGACACATAAATAATTTGCTGAAGGAATGGATGTAGAGTTTCCTTTTGGGGAGTGATTTCTGGAATAGGATGGTTATCTTCTGGGGGGGTTGCTTGGATACAGGAGGGTGATCTATATGACCTCTTTGAGATCCAATTTAGTCCAAAAATCCCATTCTGAATTGATCTCTGTGAAGTATAACTTCAACGAGCCACTGCTTCAGTAAATGTTTTCAGTGATGGAAATGCTAATTGAAGTAAAGACATTATTATAAAAAATAACAGTGGGGAAGTGTTTAGAAAAGAAGTTGAGGCAGGGTCACAGATACAGTTTAGTACTGTTGTTTAAAATGATGTTGAAGTTCTAGGTTGTATAAATAGGAGAATTATTGTAGAAACTGTGAGACAATTCTCTATACTAAGCAGACATCAGGCTTTTGTTGTACTGTTATGACAGTTGAGGGTCTCACAACTTCAGCTAAAAGTGAGAAGCTTGGAGCAGCTCCAGCAGAATGAAGAAACAATGATAGGGGTGTTAACAAAGAGCTTCTTTAACAGTGAAAAGAATAGAGGAAATGCAATTTGAAATGGGAAATCACTTATTTCTTTATATATTCTTTGCTAGACATCTTCCTTGCTACCTACATTTTTAAAAAAAAGCTGTATGGGATTTAAAATTTAGGAGTGTCCTTTGGATGTAAGTACTTTAGTATTAATTAAATTATGTTTGTCTGCCTAACCATTAATTTTTCTATCTGCATGTTGAATCTTGTCTATGCTTCCTTCTTCATTTTTTTCTTTCCTGGGCAATGACATCTTCTGATAAGGAAGGCTCTGATTCCCATTCATAATCTTCTCCCTCGATGTAATAGGCAGAATTCTAAGATATCCTATAAGATTGCTGCCTTCTGATGGATACACCCTGCATGGTTCCCCTTCTTGGTGAGAGGAGCATGTGCATATTATGAAATATCAATCCTGTAATCATGCTACCTTGTATGGTAGAAGGGATTTTGCTGATATAATTAAGTTCCCTAATCAGTTGAGTTAATTAAAAGGAGATTATTCTGGGTGAGCCTGAGATAATAGTACATTAAAAGAAGTGAGATACTCAAAGCAGCAGCAAACACCGTGCCGCTGGCTTTGGAGGAATAAACTGCTCTAGGAGCTGAGAGCATCCTCCAGCTGACAGCTAACAAGAAAATGGAGACCTCAGTCATATGGCCACCAGAAAATGAATTCTGCCATCAATGCAAGAAAGCTTGTAAGTGGATTTTTTTTCCTAGTCAAGCCTCAAGTTGATGATACATTTAGCAGGTGCCTTAATTTCAGCCTTTTGAGATCCTGAACAGGGGACCCAGCTAAAGCAGGTCAGACTTATGACCCACGGAAACTGTGAGATAACACATTTGTGTTGTGTTAAGTAGCTAAATTGTGCCAATTTGTTACACAGCAATAGAAAATTAATATACCAAGCATTCTCTACTTTGTGTGCTTTCTAGATTGCAAAGGTACATTTGGCCACTTATGGATCACATTCTAGCTCCCTTCATTCCTCTATCTATTTGTCAGTGAGAACTGTTGTTTTTAATATCTCTAAAGCAACTGGCCACAATCTTCCAGGTCAGCCTTCTTTATTTAACTAGAGTTACTATGGTCATCTCTTATTTGGTTTCCCTTCCTCCAGTCTTGCTTCCCTCTAATACTTTTGTGTCTGGGCAGTCAGAGTGAACATTCTGAAATAAAGATCTGTTGACAGCATGCTGTTGCATAATATCCTATATGAACTTCATAGTTCAAACTCTTTTCCATAACATAAAGCCTTTTAGGACTGGTCCTGGACTGTCCTTCAGATCTCAGCTACTCCAAACATCTTCAGGACATCTTTTTCCACCTTCAGTTCTCTGAACAAGTAAGTAGTTCTTGTACAATATTTTCCTTCACACTCTTTCCACAGCCTGAAATTCTCATTGCTTGGCTAATCCTTACTCTGTCTTCAATAGACAAGTAAAATATCACCACTTTTGGAAATGCTTCCTTGATTCCCACGCTCACTTATATGCCTTTTCTGAGCCTGCTGCATAGTCTTTCTTATATTGTAGTTGTGAACCTCTTTGTCGATCATTTTAATTTGATTGAGAAATCTATGAAATTTCAAAGTCAGATCATCTCCATAGTCCTATCATCTTGCACAGAGTCCAGCATGTGTAAGGAGCAAATACATGCCGATTTTACAAGTTGAAGACTGGATTTCTTAATAATGAAAAAAAAATTCAAAGTGTTTTGGCTTAAATAAGGTTTTGTAGTCTTTTAGTGTCCAGAAGAAGAGAGTAACTGAAGAAAGCTGAAGACACTTCCAATGGGCAAAATGTGAGAGCATTAGATCTAAGACTTGTCAATATTTTCCAAGGAAATTTTTAAAAAATGGGGGTTCTCTTTATACCAGATATAAATCATTTATATCTGTATCAGATAAAAATTATATGCAATCCAATCCCTATGGATTGGGAGAAAATATTTGTGAAAGATGTGACAGACAAGGAGTTAATTTCCAAAATATGCAAACATCTGATACAACTCAATATAGAAAACAGACAACCCAATCAAAAAATGGGCAGAAGACCTAAATAGACATTTCTCCAAAGAAGACTTACAGATGGCCAACAGGGACATGAAAAGATGTTCAACATTGCTAATTACTAGATAAATGTAAATCAAAACTACAATGAGGTATCACCTTACACCAGTCAGAATAGCTATCATCAAAAAGTCTATAAATAATAAATGCTAGAGAGGGTGTAGAGAAAAGGAAACCCTCCTATACTGTTTGTGGAAATGTAAATTGGTGCAGCCATTATGCAAAACAGTATGAAGGTTCCTTAAAAAACTAAAATAGAGTTACCATATGTTACCAGCAGTCCATTCTGGGACATATATCTGGAAAAGATGAAAACTCTAATTTGAAAAGAAATATGCACCCCAATGTTCATAGCAGCACTATTTACAATAGCCAAGATGTGGAAGCAACCTAAGTGCCCCAACAGATGAATGGATAAGGGAGATGTGGTATATATATATAAAATAGAATATTACTCAGCCATAAAAAATGAAATAATGTAATTTGCAGCAACATGGATTGACCTAGAGAATATCATACTAAGAGAAATAAGTCAGACAGAGAAAGACAAAAATTATGTGATATCACTTATATGTGGAATCTAAAAAATAATACAAATGAATTTATTTACAGAACAGAAACAAATAAACAGGCACAGAAAACAAACTTATAGTTACCAAAGGGGAGGGGTAAATTAGGAGTATGGGATTAACAAAAATAAACAATATGTAGTTTCTCAGTCTTATAAAAGTTAGCATCTTATGCTACAGCATCTGGGCTTTAATAAATAGTAACTAGTATATCAAGTAAAATTATCTTTTTCTACAGTGCACCTTTGGGTAGATTTTTTAGATAGTGATCCAGTATGACATCAGTAGGGGACATCATAATGTCTTTGCCCTAGTTCCAAGTTTTGGATAATTTTTTAATGGCATAGCCATTCTCTCCTCCAAATATTTTCACTGTTGCTTTGAAAAGAGAGAGAAAATCCATATGTTAACAATGGAGGAAAGGAGAAAGAGGCCTGGGTGACAGCATTCTTTTCTGTCTTCTTGATTGTGCTGTATCTTTTTAAAAATTTGGCAGATTTAACAGTGTGGAATTTAACTCTGGCCATTTGCTTTCCTCTTGCTTGCCTTATGATATTCATATCCTCTCTATAATAGCATAATTTTTACCCTGTTCCCAATTTGAGGTGACATTACAAAGCCTACTTTCTTTAATTCAACACTGGAACATACTATGCCACATTTTCCCATTCCCCTTGGTGATTTTCTCTGACAGAGAGGGAAGGATACATTTAAAGAATGAGACTAGAGAACAATTGAGCCACACAAGTTAAAGGAGGGCATGGATAAATTCTATAATCAAAAAAAAAAAAAAAAAAGAACTAAGGTACATTGATGAATTAGATTTATCTTTTTCTTTATTCTTTAGAACCTGGAGTCAATATCCATAGATCGCTCAGTAATCCTCCCCATCTCTCCTTTCCATACATATACATTTATTCCATTATTATATATTTTTCTCCCTGCCTTAAAAGCGTTTTGCTTTATTCTAGTGAATTACACCTACAACTTAAGTCAATAATAAATTTTTCAATCGACAATCTTTAACCACCAGCAAAATTACATATTTTTTCCTATCTGGACAAAAGCTCTTGAATTTCAAATAACTTCCTCCTAAGGGGTGGTCTTACTCCTTTGGGTAAGAGCTCTAATTTTTTTTTTTTTTTTTTTTTTTTTCGGTACGCGGGCCTCTTACTGTTGTGGCCTCTCCCGTTGTGGAGCACAGCCTCCAGACGCGCAGCCTCAGCGGCCATGGCTCACGGGCCCAGCTGCTCCGCGGCATGTGGAATCTTCCCCGACCAGGGCACGAACCCGTGTCCCCTGCATCAGCAGGTGGACTCTCAACCACTGTGCCACCAGGGAAGCCCAAGAGTTCTAATATGAAACAAGCAAAAATAAATTGTTCCAATATTTATATATTAAGTTACAGAAAATAGTTTTGAATCTTTGTAAAAAATTTTTTCTGGACAATCTTTAATTCTAAATATATCTAGTCTGGTCTTTCTGGTACAGTTTCTAATCATGATATAAAATGTATTCATCATTTTGAAGATGACAATTTAATGGAAAATACTTTTTCAAAGCAAACCTGAGAACTTAAATTACCATTTCTGTTCTACTCCAAAGAGATAGTATACCAGTCTTCCTTTGTGAATGCCAGGTAAACAGAAATGGACCAACTTCCTCATCTGTAAATTGAAAGATATTTGAGTATATGAGCATTTACTCAAGCTGATTCAGAAAAATTTTAATATTAAGAATAATGCCCATTGTCACATAAATTAGAGAAAAATTGGGTAAACAAAGGGAGTCATTCACCTGTAGCAATTCGTAGGATCACTCATTTCATAGGAAAACTCTCTCTTGATAATGCCACCTAATTATTGCATCATACATAGTATAATGGAAAAAGAACCCAGATAAGAGTCAGGTAATTATATGTTTGCATTCCATTTTTTTACTTCCTGGCTCTGTGACCATGAATCAATTACTTTATCTTTCTGTGCATTTTTTCAATGATGAGCATATTTTCCTCTTAGATGTGGTGTGCTGATTAAATGAAATTACCTATGTAAAGTTTCCAGGACACAATATGACAGTTCTTTTTCCCTTTTGAAATTAACTTTTTCCTACCATCACTCTCTCAAATTTTCTGCCCTGGGAATTTTGTATCCTTCATTTTTTGTTTAGGTATAAATCTTGGTCACTTATTCACTGTCTCAGGTGAAAATGCTGTTCTATTCCATTTAGCACTAAGGTATTTGTATACCAATTTACAGTCTTTTCTGAAAATGTGGTAGAACAAGGTCTCTTCCTCAATATTCTCAACTATAAGGATTTATAATTGTGATGAAGGGGTGGATATTAATAATGAACAATTCTTAATTATCACCATAAGTCACACATATAATTATACATGCGTATATCTAATAAATTGACTAGCTTGAAATTGCATTGGAATGATGTTCTGTGGCTTGGACATAGAACCTGAATCTTATTCTGCAAACATCCATATACCATCCTGGAACATATATATATACAGAGAAAGAGAGAGAGAGATCAAGGCCAGAAAAAAGTATACTCCCTGTAATGAAGATTTTTCTCCAAACCTAGTATGAATTACATTGAACCAGATTGGAGACTGTGCCTTGACTTGTTTTCCCCTGAGTGTATACCTATTTATGATCCCAAAGACAACTAAATGTAAATCCTGTGATATGTATGAAGAGAGAGAAAGAGAGAGAGAGGGAGGGAGGATATATGACTCTATCCCAGGGATCTATCGAGAAGTTTTCCCTAATCTGCACATGCCAGTTCTAAGGCAGGCAGATTTTCCCCAAAGCCATCTCACTGACAACCTTGAGAGAGAAAGGAAAGCAGTAGATATCCCTATGTGGACTAAAAGCTTTATTATAGAGTCACAATGCAAATGCCTATGGTGGCAAGTCAAGAATGTGTCAGGTATGCAGGCAGGTTGAAAATTAGACAGTACTTGGTCTTTCTGAAGGGAATAGCTGCCCCCAGAGCCTGTAATTATTGCCACATAGGAATGCAGAACCAATTCAATCAAATTTTTTGATATCTGAAAGGTATTTTAAATCCAGATTTTTATGCAGGATCTCTTGGTAAAGAATTGTTTGTAATTTACAAAACAAAACACTAAGCTGGTTCAACAAAATATGTCTCTAGCAACATATACAGAAAGAAGAGAGAAGATTATCAGGCCAGGAGACAATGTTAGGATTTGTTGCCTTAATATAAGTGATTCACAGTTTAAATGCACTCTACTGTATTCTGTATGTGCACTTCTATATTCCATCTAAAAACAAAAGTCCAATCTAACTCTAAAATAACTTGAATCAACTTACTAAGTTTGTGTTTATTCATATCAAGAAAAACTTCACTCTTTTAAAAATATATCATTTAAGTGTACTCATTATCAAAGGGTTTTAAAAACATGTGAGGTTTTCTTGTTGTTGCTGTTGATTCTGAACTTCAGGAACATTTATTTAAAGACCATCAATATCTTTCTGTGTTAGATATATTGAGAAGAAGAGCAGTAGAGAAGGTTAACTCTTTTCTGTTGTTCCAATTTATTTTTATTATGAATTTTCACAGTTGAAATCTAAAACATAAGGATTTATTTTTAAAAGAATGACACCCAAATAAAAATCAGAACATGTGGTTTAAACAAATGATCAATGAAAAGATAATAGTGGTTGGAGGTAGCCTTATACCAAAGAGTCAGCCAGAAGATTAGATAGCTGGGGGCTACATTGCTACAAGAGGGTTGTCGCTATGACATAGATTAGGAGAAGGGATTTCTGAAATAAAGAAGAGAGCTGGTAGAAATGTCTCAGTGACAGAGACATTGCCAAGTGTTACCAAGCATGCACGTTGGAGAAGAAAATGCAAGAATATATCATCATTTAATCAGGAAGATGAACAGCTTGTAGTTTACTGTTTCCTCTTTATCAAAAGTGTTTTTATGAAATAAGTGAGTTGGTTTATTTTTCTGGCAAATGATATTTAAGTAATTAATGAAGGAGTTATGGCTTTTCTTGAGTAGCACTAGCAGAGAATACTTAAAATATAATTGATCCATGAGTTAATCTCTGGTTTGTAGATTTCAAACTCACATACTGAGAGATGGCAAAGGGCCAAACTATTCATAGCTCCTTGGATGATGTTTTTCTATGTCTGCATTAGCTTTGCTTACTCACTGAGACCTCAGTGATTCAATCTAACAAAGAATTAAATGTTTGCTTTTTATCTGAAATTAAAACCACTGGGGAAAAAATTAGTTAAACAGAACTTTGATTTGGCCAATTTATTATTTGATCTGAAAAGACCTAAATAGCATGGAAGGTGAATAAAAGTTAAGGAGTTTACAATAACAATTCTTATTACTCCCTTTGTTCTCCAGTTCATTCCTTTCTTGTTTCTATTTTCTCGATTCTCTTTTCTTTAAATCATTAAAGATATATTAAGGGAGTATATCAGGCAGACGGTTTTGTCATTTAATAGGATGCGTTGTTTGGTTGGCAAATATATTAATTGGTCTCCTGGTATTGAGTAAAGTTGAAGTTTATTTATAATAATACTGATCAGTTAGTTCTAATGCCCATTCTATTAGATAAGAAGAATCTTTGTGACTTAATACTAGACTCTCAATAGAACCAGAGACTGTGGATCTCTACATAAAGAAGTTGATGTGGCCATTTATATTACTGTACCAATAATTTTCTCAGTGTGCCATAGACCTCAGGCTTCTGTGCATTTTCCTACTTACTTCCTCAATTTTAAATACTTTTTTCATTCATTCCCCTACCGTCTCTCCCTGTTGTTAGTCTGGTGACATTTGGTCAAATTGCCAATTTTATAAATTATTTGTCTGCTAAAAGGAAAAGAGGGGGAATGTCTAAGCGATCTAAGGACATCTAGTTCTAAAAAAATAAAAAAAAGAGATAATTAGAATGATTAATTCTAATCATTTTAGGCATTTTAGGGGCATTTTAGCCCCTACTTAGCCTTCCCATTTTAGCCAACTCTGGTTTTCAATAGATTCCCTTGGTCTAGAATTTCTGATCTAATCTTTTTTCTCTTCTGAAATTGTTTACTTTTTCATTTTCCTTTTTAATTATTTGTGTTGTAAATTATATTTAATATAAAACCATGATACATTTTTTGAAGTGGGCAGAGGATACAGAAATAATTGCTAATAATAAACAGACATTCTGGAAAATACTGAACTGACAAATAATTGTTTACAAACTGACTAAACTTTTCCCAGTGTATAGTGGTTATAATGCTCATTGAATTTTGGTGGTAGGATTTCTGAGTAAACAAGATGTTAGTAATCAGAGTTCTGCAAATATCTGTGACAGATTGGACATTTACTCGGCTGCCTTGTTTTTTGCAAATTAACCATGCTTTGCATGCTTTGTCTTTGTCCTTTGGTGATATGTTTAAGATGCCATCCTCAGAAAAGTCACAAAAACCACATTTATCCTTCACTTGAGTCCCTACAAGAATTCTCAAAATAACAGATTTATGTTGTCTACTAGACTCCCATATATTTTTTTCTATCTGCCTTTATATTCTATGTATTTATTTTCCCTGTCTTCTAGAGTTATCTTTCTCAGGTTCAGGGAATCCAACCTTGTCTTCTGTCTAGACTTTATTGTTTGACTTACTCCTTTAGCTAATTTTAATAACCAAGGCTCTGCTTTAAAGGCAGGTTGTATTCCTAACCTCTTTATACTTTGGCCATTGATGGGTCCTCTGAAAGGATCACATTCTATTATGCATTTCGGCTAAGTTTTTTTTATCTTTTATTTCATCCTGAGTTCTTAGAAAATCTTTCTCCTAGTCCTTGGCTCTCTCTCCTCCCTTTGTCTTTAACTGGTCAATTGATAAGCAGTATACATATTGGAGAAAGCTTCATTAAATATCCTTCATAGCTTCTGCCTGTTGATCACTTCCCAGTTCTTTAGAGTTTAAGCAATTTGACAAGCTTGTAAGAAGTGTGCTCTAAGTAACATGGATAAGACATGTATCCTTATTGTAGCTCTTATAACTTTTTCCTTATTTTTCTGTCTTCCCCCATCAGAAAATGGGGTTATAATTAGACTTTACTGTCAATCTTTTTGACATGAGAATGACTTGGCACATAAGGTGCCCAAGAAATATTTATTAAATAAATGAATAAATGAACAGGTGCTATGGAAGTAAGGGTGACTAAGATTGATGACTAAGATTGACCTTATCATCAATAAATTTACAGTCTAATGAGGGACACACACAATACCAATATCATTTAGCAAATGTGATGTTAGCTAATTAAATAGAAAGTATGCTATGAGGCCAGATATAATATGATTTGTGTTATCTGGGAAGCCTTCCAAGGAGTGGTTGCATCATTCATTCATTCAACAAATCTGATTAAGCTCTGTGTTTCAAGTATGTTGGGTGTTGAGGGTATAATTGTGAAAACTCACATCAAGGATCTTGTTCTTGAAGAATTTTCATTTTTTCTCAAAAAATGAGTAAATAAATAAATGAAAATGAAAATTTCATATCAGTAAGTTTTACTTAAAACAAAAATCTAGAGTCACCTATGATTCTTCCTTTTGCCTTTTCCTCAGTTTAGTTCCATCAGTTAGTTATGTTGGTGCTATTTTCCAAATATATCCTGAAACTACCTTTTATACAACTTCATAATAACCAACCTATTAAAGATAACTTTAAGCTCTTTATACCTCTGGATTAATTGCATTCACTATTTCTTTTTCTTGGAATTTGCTTCCTTTTAGGTCACTGCATGGGTAATATTTTTTGAACTACAGTATCTCACCTCAAATATCACTTCTTCAGCAGTGCCTTCCTTGTCATCCTATTGAAAAAACACTCTAACTAGCATTCCTTAAGATGTTATAGTGTTTAGTGGTTTTCGTCATTACTTTGCCTGGATTAATAAAATAACTTCCAAAATGCATTACACCCACTTCTGTCTGTCTCCACTTCAACCGTCCTAGCCCCAGCTGCCATCTTCTCCCAGTTTCCAGGCTACAATAAATTCTCCATTTAGGAGATAGGGTAAACATTTAAAAATATCAGTCAGATCACTTTATCCCAGTTACCATCAAGATGCTGAGTCCAAATCAACTCTAGAAGAATTACACAGAGAAAATGGGAAAAACTGGTATTCTTTTCAACAATATTTGTGAGGAGAGATGCTATTGTAACTGGTGTATGTCTGTGGTGGGGTGAGTTGGTGGACAGAGAGGCAATACCTTTGTCCTGGAGCAGAGAGCACACTGGCTAGGCTAGGGGAAGGCAAATGTTAGAATTCTGCTTTTGCTTCTACCACCTCCATCTCCCCTCACCATCTTCCCTTATAATAAAGACATATACACACTACTATATATAAAATAGATAACAAATAAGGACCTACTGTATAACACAGGGAACTCCACTCAATACTCTGTAATGGCCCATATGGAAGAAGAATCTAAAAAAGAGTGGATATATGTATATGTATAACTGATTCACTTTGCTGTACACCTGAAACTAACACAACACTGTAAATCAACTACACTCCAATAATTTTTTTTTAAAAAAGAAAAGAAATGCCTCCATAACTCCACATCTGCTGGCTCAGGTCTCTTGTCCAAACGTCCCCAAGAGTAAAATCAGGTTGCTCAGAGTACTATGCTTGTGAGGAGCTGAGAAAAACTGCTGGCAGATA
Source organism: Pseudorca crassidens (assembly GCF_039906515.1). Taxonomy (NCBI): domain Eukaryota; kingdom Metazoa; phylum Chordata; class Mammalia; order Artiodactyla; family Delphinidae; genus Pseudorca; species Pseudorca crassidens. Next base: position 68,393,492 of record NC_090304.1, on the reverse strand, counting down.
ACTGACCTGAGCAATTTCTTCTCGAACGCTCCCTTTCCGAATTCTTAAACCTGGAGAATTACAACTCGAATAGTGCTTCCTCCTAATGATATTTCTTCCTAGAGTGTGAAGAGTGAAGATTTGACCTAAGGAAATGTTTTATGAACTGGGAAGTGATTGGTTGTAGTTTTCTGGTCTCTTGGTCCTTATGCCCCAAAGATCACTGAGGACCCCCAGTCTTATCCCCTAAGTTCATTATAATTAACATAGATATTGATTTTGATTTTAAGACAACATTTTATGTGAGACAATGATGGAATAGTCTCCCCACCCACACAAATTATTGAATGTAAGGAAGTTAGAACTTAGAATATGAGGGTGTAATAAAATATTTTAAGTATAAGGTCTCAGGAGTTTTGCTGGACAAAGACCTACATTGAAAACATTTTGGAATAAAGTTCTTAAAGAAGAGGAATGAACAATTCAAGATATATGAAAAGGCATATGAAGTAAAAGTGATCAAATACCTGAATAAAATTTATCATTGTCATAAAGATATATAGAACAAAAGGAAAAATATGTTAATACTGATAAATAATTAAATATATATATAAAAGTAACATATATCAACATATTCTTTGAATATCAAGTACATAGTAATAAATATAACAAATGGTATTCAAGATTTCTACACAAAAACAGGAAAACTTTTATTGAGAGAAAAGAAAGAGACCTAAAAAAATGAAGAAATATACCATGTTCATTGAATGCAAGACTTAACAGCAAAAAAATGTCAGCTTTTCCTAAACTGATTTGTAGGTTGAGTCTAATCAAAATCTCAACTGGGTTTTTTTATGGAACTTGACTAGATGATTCTAAAATTTATATGGAGAAAAAAGTCAAAACTACCTAGGACATTTCTGAAGATAGGTGGAGAGATATAAAAAGTAATTGAAGGAATGTCTAGGAAGTTTAGACTCAGACTAACATGTCATACAATTTTGTGTAAGACAGAGGTCACATGGTAGAGCAGTGTAGAAAGGAAGTTATTAGTCAATAAATTAAACCAGAAAAAAAATGGTTATCAATGTAGAAAAAAGGTAAAATTAGATCTCAGCCCCTCAGTTATTACAAATAAACTGAATTTATTTGTAAAGACAAACTTAGAAGCACAAAGGACTTAAATATCTCATATATTTTAAAAAGTAACTTAGGAAATGTAGGTGTAAAAACTTTACAACTTTGGATAAAAGAAGTTCTGAAATAAGATGAAAATCATTAATGAAACTTTTATAATTAATTTTGATGCATATAAAGATAACAAGAGCTAGAGAAGATGTGGATTTATAGGACTTCTTAAATGTTACTGATAGAAGTGTAAATTGGTGCAACTACACTGAGAAACAGTTTGGAATTACCTCTCAAAAGTGAACAGTTGCATTTGCTGTGACTCAGCATTTCCACTTATATATATTCTCAGGAGGAATTCTGACACATATTTAACAGGAGATATGAATACAAAGATGTTTGTTGCAGAACCATGCACAACTAAAACTCTGTAAACAACCAAATAACCCTCAAGAGGAGAATGAATATCATAATCACACAACAGAACATAACTATCACAACAAGTGATTTACAGTGACATGGATGACTTTCAACAATGCAATATTAAAGTTAAGATGTAAGTTCCTATATATTTCATACACCATGAGATAATTTCTATCTATTTATCTATCTATCTATCTATCTATCTATCTATCTATCTATTTACCTATCTATCTATCTATCTACTTTTTAGGAAGACATAGAAATGAAAAGAAGTATTTAAAAAAAAGTGAAGAGTGAAAAACACTTGGTTCATGGTGGTAGTTGCCTAAGTGTTTGGGGTTGACAGCATGGGAGATGAATTAGTCATGGATTCTATGATTATATCAAAGTCTTAGCTCCTCTTTTAGATAATAGTTCTATGATTATTTATAATATTAGTATAAATCAATAATAAATAAATAAATGAAAGTGGGCCATGGAGGAAATCATGACAAGATTATGTTATGAACTAAAAATATGATTAATCTAGTTCAAAGACCTTGAGGTCCAATTACTTTTGAGAAATCATATGATATTACTTGTCTCTTCTAAATTTTCCAGACCTCCTACTGGACTTACCAAAAAAAAAAATGTATAACCTAGTTTTAATAGTGTGGCCAACACTTTTGGTGCATTGTGTTGTATTCTGTCTGCTTACCTCTGAATTCAGCTTTAAGTTTGATGTACAGTTCTCATATATGATGGCAACGTCATGTGCCCTCTTTGTTTCTCTGCTTTTCTTCTCAGGGTTTTCTTTAAAACCTGGGGCATCTCTTACCAGGAGCCAAGAAAATCAGGGTAATTAACACCCAAAGGACAAACCTCAAGCATTGGTGGATGGGAATGTGTGACAAATGTCAAAGACTCCTTTCCTTTGAGAGAAAATTATAAGTCTGTTCTACATTATTTCTCAAGGGGGTCCAGAGGACGTGAGTTCTATGTGCCCCAGATGCTCTCAGGTCAATAAAATACATTTTATTCGCTTTTTTTTCTCCCCTATCTTCCATTTTTGTTCCCTTGCCCTGTTTTTAAAAAGTATATAACCCCAATAAACTACCTGCATGCAAATCATTGTCTCAGGCTCTCCTTAGGGGGCACTCAAACTAAACCAGAAAGGAACTGGCTTGATGATGGGTGTAGGAGTTGGGCTTACCATTGATAGGTTAGTTATAGGAAGTTTCTGTGGGGAAGTTACATATGAGTTGTGATCAAACAGTGGAAATACCAAGCCATAGGATGCATCAGAATATAGAAGCATTGTAGTCAGAGAGCACAGGAAATACAAAAACCAGGGAAGGGGAGAGAAATTAAAATGTTTAAAACTCAGAAAAAAATACCAGAGAGGCTGGCACATCCTGAACTATTAAGGAAGATGCAGCAGGAAAACTAGGAAAGGACCAGAATCTGTAGGGCTTTATATGCCATATTAAGGAGTTTGAATTTAATTTCAGATGTAATCTGAAGCAAAGGAGGACTGTGACTTAGACTGGGGATATGAACTAGAGTGTTACCTTGCCAGCTGCGAAGAACTTGGGAATAGAAAGGAGTGGATGGGGTCAAGATATAGTTTGAGGTAGAACTTACGCCACTTGCTAAAAGATTTGCCATGGTGGGTGATCAAAAGAGAGAAATCAAAGATGATACTTAGGTTTTAGGCTTAAGCAAGTGTTGTATGAGAATACTACACACTGAGATGGAATAAAATAAGATAGATTGGGTAAGTAGGTAGGATTCAAGACATATTTTTGGAGATTTTTATTTTTTCAATGCCTATAATATATGCAAGAAGTGTGTATGTGAATCTGAAGCTAAGTAAAATACTCAGTGTTGAATATATGACTCTGGGAGTTATCATCATTTTGTATTTCATGCTTTGTTTCTGAAATTGATACTTTAGCATCTACAGGATGGTCACTAGCTGTTCTCGAGTAAACCCTGACCCAACCAAAAACATCTGGAGACTTTAGATAACTCCACACCCACATGTCCTAACAGTAATAGCACACTTTCAAACACAGCTAGCTGATTGTAAGCCCACTTACCTTGTCTTGCCTGTTCTTGCTGGTGGAAAGCACAATAAAGGGGTTTGCCCACAGTTTCACTTTCTTCCTCTGCCTAGTGTCCGTCCTGTTGCTTCCCCTGAGTAGCCTGCATCCGGTACTGTTTCTCTGTAAGGAGGGGTGAATAACAAAATTATGAACTCTTTCCATCTTTTTTCTCTTGATCTGAGTCTAGCCTTCCCATAGCTTACCAAAGGTAATATGGTTAAGACACACTTAAACATGATTTGAGTCATATATGAATTCTCCAATGTCCTTCTTGCATAGCTCTTTATTGAATAAGCATAGGAATATGGACTATATCATTTAATAAACACATAATGAGTGGATATTATGTTAGGAAATGTAGTAGCGTTTGAAAACAAAAGCATGAAAAAGACAAGGTCCCTACCCTGGAAGAACTCATACATTGTTTACTGACAGCCTCCATCCAAATATCTAGAAATAGTTGCAATTAGGTCTTCACACCAAAAATTTAGATATGATGTGAGCTTGATATGTCCCTTGAATCTTCATGTGACCTCATTGTTTTTCCAGCCCTATTCCTTGTTTTCATCAAGTTGGTCCATTCTATGGGCTTCTGTTTTGGTTTCTCTGCCTTACCTTAACTTTTCTGCTAGGGAGGCTAAGTTAGTCGTGGAAATTTAATTTGATTGCCTAGGACCATGATCTTTATTTACCCCAATGCAGGCTCCTCTATTTGGGAAGTGAAACTTCTTCTTTGAGATGATAACCATTTCTTAGTGTCCAGTTGTCAATTTCTATTGAATCTATGCCCCCTTGTCCAACTGTACTGCCACTACCCTAGTTCAAGCTATAGTCCTCTCTCACCTGGCCCAAAACAATAACCTCTTTGTCAGATTTCCCATTTCAAATATTATGCTCCTCCAATCAGTTTCTATAATGTAACCAGAATAATGAGCACAGGTCTGTCAATGCATCTGTCATTCCCTCACTTAGAACCTTTCAGTGACTTTCCACTGCAGTTAGTTAAAATAATGTAAAAAATCCTTTCAATGGCCCATGAAACTAAAAGTTCTGCACCCATCTCAAATGTGTGTGTGGGGTTTCCACACCAACAAGCAATTCTATGGACATCAGCCGTGTGTCCTACAATTCAACTCAATTCTGACACCATCTACCCAGAGTACCTTCAGATTCCACAGGTTAAAGGTTCAGTCCTACAAAACTACACCCCCATTCAGATGCCAATCATAAGCCAAGGTTGTGCTTCTGATCAACCAGCTACAGATTGGAGGTTCTCATGACCCCCTCATTGACCTTCAGATGTCAGTTGCAAGTTCAGGTTGTTACCTGTACTTCTGACTGACTGGCTATAAATCAGAGGTTTCCACAATCCCTTCCTTAGGTTTGATTAATTGCTAGAGTGGCTGAAAGAACTCAGAAAACTCATTTACTTACTACATTACTGATTTATTATAAAAGGATATAACTCAACAGCAGTCAGACAGAGAAGATGTTTAGAGCAAGATATGGGAAAAGGGCACAGAGCTTCCATGCTCTCTCCAGGTACCCATTATCCTCGAGAATCTCTAAATGTTTAATCCAGAAACTCTCTGAACCTTGTCCTTTTGGGGTTTTATGAGGCTTCATTACACAGGCACGATTGGTTAAATCGTTGGCCACTACGTATTGATTCAACCTCTAGCCCCTCTGCCCTTCCCAGAAATCAGGGGTTGGGACTGAAAAGTTCTAACCTCTAATCACATGGTTGACTCCTCTGGCAACCCACCCTTATCCTTAGGAGCTTTCCCAAAGTCACCTAATTAACATAACAAAAGACACCTTTACAGCTCTCATCCCTTAGGAAATCCCAAGGGTTTTAGGAGATCAGTGCCAGAAAGAGGGACTGAGACTAAATATATATTCCTTATTATAAATCACATCACAGAGGCCTTGAATGAACTGGACACTACCTCCCTCTCTAGCCTTATCTCTTACCACTCACACTCTTTTTGTTTCAGTCACAATAACTACCATTTTTTCTTTAAACATTGTCTATTCCCTAATGCACTTGGACCTTTGCATATGCTATGTCTTGTATTTGGAATGCTTCCTCCACCTCCTCTTTCCCAAACAACCAATTAATGAATTAACTCCCATTCACCCTTCAGATATGTGGCACAGAATTGGAAAGGTGCTCATTGAATCAGTTTTCTATTTCCTGGGTACATAGCTAAACCCATTTCCCTATCTCTCCACACTTAGGGCGAAATCATGTAATTAGTTCTTTCCAACAGAATGTGAGTAGTAGTTATGTGTCACTCTGGGCTGAGGCAACTTAGAGTGTGTGTGCCATTTCCACACTCTTTCTTTCCTTTTCATGGATGTTACATATTGAAGGTAGCAGAACCATTAGATACAAGGAGCCTGGGTACCCCAGGGGCTGTTTGGAGGACCTATGCCCAGGAATAATGCTTCTCCACCAGGATTTTCCATAATGATTTTATGTAAGTTCAACCACCAATAATTGAGGTTGTTTGTAATAACACTGTCCTTCCTCAACTTCACTAATTGAGGAACTTTTAGTTTAAGAATTTCCTCAGAAAAGTCTTTCCTAAACTACCTCCTCAAAACACACCCACTCACACACACACACACACACACACACACACACACACACACACACACTGCCATGGAGTTGTTTAACTTCCTTTCATAATAACTATCTCATTTTGCATTTATACACTTATTTGTATGACTATGTAATTAATGTTCATTAATGTTCATTCAGAGAGAATATCATTTAACCACACTAATTTAATTAATCTCTGCATGTTTCCTAAAGGAAATGATTTTGCATTACTTTCTTCTCAGATCCTGATTTCTTACCATATACTTAGCTTTTTTAAGTCTAAGTGAAAAAAAAAAAAACAGCCCCTTTTTAACTACTGTGTAAGTCTAACTGTAGGAGAAAGTTACAGAATAGCATCACTGACCTAAATTCTGCAGGCTAAATCATTCAGGATCTTTCAGTGACAGCTTCGCCGGAGGTGGGAACTCAGGCTTGACTTGGGTACCTAATGCTTTTTTGCAGCTTTTCTGTGACTTGGGAGTGACTTCCTAGAGTTGAGGTATTGATAAAGCTTTGTTCATTCTGATTTGCAGAAAGGAACTCATTTCTATTCCAAAAATACACAGGAATGAAGCTCAAATATGTGTCTTCTAAAACAAATCATTATAAAAAACAAAGAAGTTGATCTTATGTAAGATATATTTAATCAGAGGTCTGCTGCTGCCTGCACATCAGCATAGCAACTCATGTTCAAATGAATTTCTGAATCAGATAATAACAGGCACATATTTTGTGAGTACTGATATTCTGTCATAAACATATCTTTTTTTTTGATTAAAAGGCTTACGTACCTTTTAACTAAGTGGATGATTCATTGCCCTCTTTTTGGCAGTTTTAGATGAGTTCTAGTTTAATTTTCTTTTCCTGGGAACATGAGTCAGTATCACACAGTGATGGAAAGTCCTGTGGCTGGGGGTGTGAAGTGATGAAAATAGGAGTGGCTTTCTTTTTTGACAAAACTGGGAACAAAAATCTTAGCAATGTTTCTCATTTTTTGTTTGTGTGACTTTGGTGAAGTCACAGAGACTCTGATTCTCCCTTCACTCACATGTTCAATTATTTAGTTTGAGGATTAAATGATGTGCTTCTGAGTACAGCACAGGCACATAGCAAATTTTTCATTGCTTAGCCTTTGAGAAGTATGCCTCATTAATATTTCTCTTCTTTTCTTGTACTGATCCCTTAATTTATGGGTGATTGGAGGGAGAAAGAGACAAAAGCATCTTTACAGAGAAAATTAAAATGAAATCTGTGAGTTGTAGCCTCTTAGTTACTAAAGCTGAATTATCAAAGACCTGGAAAACTAGGCAATGAGAGCAAATATGTAGAAACTTTTCTAGTTCTTCCAGGAGGCTACGGACCCACATTCTGAGAGTTACAGACCACTCTACACACGGTCCTGCTCGATTTCGTAATTCATTTCATTTATTAACCTAATCTTTATAATTGCAGTCTTATCAGTCACACCTTTACTTCTATGATTTAGGACTCAATTTAAGAGAGGATAGCTACCTTTGTCTCCCTTCTGAGTATGGAAGAAACCCCCTGCCACAGAAGTGGACATCTCATGCTTGATGGAATACTGTGAAGTCCGCTACTTTATTCTTGTAATTAAAGCATCTCATCTGAGTACCACCTAGACCCAGCTCTGCTTAGCGTTAAAGATTGGGAGGGACTAAGCATGTTCAACATAGTCTGGGTGCAGTGTTCTCAATTAGCCCAGGTGTAAGCCATCTTTGAGTGCTGATGATGTGTCATTATACACATAGTTTTTTAAGTTCTTAGAAAGGAAGTCACAGTACCCTGCAGAAATCTATTGCTATAGCTATACTGTTTCATTTTGCCTAAAAACTCCCACTTGCTTCTACCACAGTAAGCACATGTAACAGCTTTTTATATATTATAAATCTGCATGAAGTATAATTTTTGCCTTTTTCTCTATGACAAATTTGATAGCATTATTCAAAATTCGCTTTATTTATCAAGCTAACTATTGGTATGTAACATAGAGAAAAAACTCACAAGTCGTGAATACAGTTGCATACATTTTCACAAAATGAACATATTCATGGTACCAGAAGCTAGATGAAGAAACAACTTTAACAGCATCCTACAAGCTCCCGTCTAGTGACTATCTCTCCCAAGGGTAACCATATCCAATACAACAGATACATTTTTTCAAGTTTTAAAGAGTTAAACAATTACAGAAAACAAAATTCTTTTTTACTTATAGACACTTTTCTAAACAAAAACTCCATCTCAAGATCCACATATAATAAGTGAAATGTAATCTCTATTTATCTATAGTTATTACTATTAGCTTTTCAAGACCAAGCATATCCTTTAAAATATAAAGGTTTTAAAATAATAACTTTTTATACTTAAAATTCTCAATGTAGATTCGCATAATTTTGGGAGAGAAGTTAATTGGACAGCATATATCAATTTTGTCAATATGATATTTCATTACTCAGAAATTCTAATTTGAAGAATATAACATATAGAAATAAAAATCTATTAGCATAGAGCTATATGTTTTAAATTGCAGAATTGTTTAAAATAGGAGATATGAGGGACCAAACCTAAACAGGATTCTGCGTGGTAGGGACTTCGCAATATGTGGTTCCACTATTAACTGAATACTTTCCAGCCTATAGAATGAAATTAAGCAATTTCATTGCTTGGAGAGAAATTGCAATTTCATTGCATTGTTTGGAGGGAAATCTATATGCCTACTGATAAATGAAAAAAAACCAAAAAGCTAATTGCAGAATGATATGCTATAGGGATTCTAGCTTTGTCTGAAAATCACAAACAAATTGATAACAACAGTTTCATCACAACATTATGGATACTGATTTTGGAAAGTAGAATTGCAGATTTCTACCTCTTTACACAATTTTCTATTTTTACAATTTTTATAACATTCATTATGTTTATAATAAATATTGAAGATTAAAATTAAAAGTTGTATGCTGTAGGAAGCATGTTCCAAGAAATTAATTCACCTGCCTTGAAAATTTAAACTTGCATGTAAATGCTTATAGAAATTTTAGCTATAATCACCAAAAACTGGAAACGACCAAGATGTTCTTCAGTAAGAGAACTGATAAACAAGCTACGGTATAACCATATGAGCTATGGTATATCCTGAATGAGCTATCAAGCCATGAAAAGACATGAATGAAAGTAAGAAAGTACTGGGGAAAAAACAACAACAATGATGGCGGTATGTCAAAGGGACACAGGAGCCAACTGAAAGAGCTCTGAACACTTTACACAGAAGAATAAAAAAGGTAATAATGTATTATAACTCAAAGTATAAAATAAATATCAATGAAGCTACCCTCACATGAATAAATTATTTAATAAATAAAGAAATGAGGGAGAAGAGACAAATCTCCCATGCAAAAAGTTCCAAATAATTTTTTTTTTGTTATTCTGACTTCATGGAGGTGGAACATACTTTCTCACACCCCAAGTGTGACCTGGCCCATAGTGACTTCCACAGAGTATAATATGGACAGCAGTTAAAGAAAGAATAACTTGATATTGGAGAAATCTGACAAACACTACCTCAACCAGGTGATCTAAGTCAATACCAAGAATAACTCATGTTGATATTATCTACACTTGATTTAATGTGATGAAAAAGGTACTTTATCTCTTTGATCTTCCTCCCCAAACCCGTAACCTCATTCTATTATGAGAAAAAAATCAGACACATTCTGATTGATGGGTATCTTATAAAATACCTGACCAGTACACCTGAAAACTAGCAAGATCACCAAAAACAAGGGAAGACTGAGAATTGCTACAGCCAATATGAGCCTGAGGAAACCAAATAACCAAATGTATTATGAAATCCTGGATGGAATTTGGAAAGAGAAAGAGGATATCAGTTAGAATTAAGAAAATCTGAATAAGGTGTGCATTTTAGTTAATAATAATGTATCAATATTAGCTCAGCAAGTATAGCAAATGTAAAAATAGTACACATTTTGACATATTTTTGCTATAAGACCATTTTTCCCCAATAAAAGTTTTCAATAAGAAATGTAATGTGCAATATATCTTCAAATGGATTCTACCCAGTGACATTAAAAGAGGCTTAAAAAAATGGAGAGTCACATATTTATGCATAAGAAGACACGTAATTGAGACAGCATGCTTTCCTTATCATTTTAAAAAATATGATTCCATTAACAATACAAACAAAAATATATATTTTGAAACAAAATAAGATAGTTCTATAATTAAGCAAGTATATGCAAGGTGATTATATAAAAAATAAAGAGTTATAAGAGACTGAACTTTCTAGAAATTTCAATAGATTATAAAAACATAATAATTAAAACAGTGTGTTACTGGCACATGGACTAACAGATCCAAAACCAGTATAGAAGATTTAGCACTGCAGTTTTAGCACATTACTTTAGTTTAAATTTGTAAAGAACTTCTCCCTATCACTACAGAAAAATGAATCGTCCAATTCAAAAATGAGAGGGACTTCCCTGGTGGCGCAGTGGTTGAGAGCCCGCCTGCCGATGCAGGAGACACGGGTTCGTGCCCCGGTCCGGGAAGATCCCACATGGTGCAGAGCGGCTGGGCCTGTGAGCCATGGCCGCTGAGCCTGCGCGCTCCGCAACGGGAGAGGCCACAACAGTGAGAGGCCCAAGTACTGGAAAAAAAAAAAAAAGAAAATGATGCATACAAATAATTCACAAAAATGGAAATACAAATGGATTTCTTAAACGTGAAAAATGTTCAACCTTAAAGATAGTAAGAGCATTGCAAATTAAATCATGTAGGTTGAAAAGTTTGCTAACAAACTTCATTGGTGTGGGAAAGGGAAACAGTCACACTATTATGTTTCTTGTTGAAGTGTAGATTAACATGACTTTTATGCAAGGTTCTTCATTAAATCTATCAAAATTTAAGATGCACATATACTTCCATTCACCAAATCTTAGTCTAGTAACATTCAACAGGTATACTTGCTCATGTCTGAACTGATATATGAAGAAGAATAAACATCAGTGCATGTTTTTAATTGCAAAGATTATACCAGTGTAATTTTACATCCATAATTCTGCTCAGTGCAATATCATGCAGCTGTTACAAGGGTCTATCTATATACTGGTCTCCAAAACATATTGTTTAGTAAAACAATGTAAGATCCATAATAATGTGCATAGTATGCTATACTGTGGGAAAAACAAACGCCACTGTAGGGTTATATAGAGTATCTTTGGATTGATACATATAGAAAAAAGATAACAGCGTTGTATTGGGGAGGAGGATATGAAGAAGGATTTGAAAGACTTGGTGGGAAGTACATTCACTTAGTTTTGAGTTTTGTGCCATGTGCATATATTACTTATATATAAATAAGTAAATAAACAATGAAGAAAAAAGATAAGGTAAACATTTCCTCCTAGTCTGTATTTGCATAATTTTGACTGTCAGTATAAGTGAGAAATAAAATGGTAAGTTTCATATTATCTGTTTTTACTTAGGCAACAACCTCAAACAACCTTACATTTCTGAGTAAAGAAGAGTTAAAATCTAAAAGCAAAAGGCCAAATCTTGGTCAGGAAGACTGGGCTTATCATCGTGAAAACAAATATTAAGCGTAAGGTGAATATGCCTTCAATCCCAAAGCCAAGTAACTCCTGTAAAACGTGCATGTACCTGTAGGCTCTTGTTTCTCCATTTACTATACCAGTATGAGCTACTTCCTCAGACCTCTTTTGGTCTAATCAACTTCTTAGAGACCCTTATAGAATGTTAGAGCTGGAAGAATCTTCAGCTTTTTAATGGACACAACCTTTATAATTCTGCAAAATAAAAATGATACTGCAGGGAGGTTGAGTCATGAGGTGAGGTAATAGTGGAGCTAGGTTTACTGACTCCCAGTTCAGGGCTACATTTGCCTTATACATCCTGGTTTAACGGGCTGTCCTTGGATTCAGCTGGTCTACCTAGACAAGAATACCTCAACAGGAAGTTGAAGTAGTCAATGCACACAGCCAAAAGCCCTGAAGACTCAGGACATAGATGTGGATCCAAAGCCTCTACTTTCCCACTGTTTTTAATCTCGTGAGATTTACCTGGTTAGGGTATCTGATCATAGGGGTTTTGAGGAGCACTGCTAAGGTAGACAGAATTCTATCTACCAACTGAGAGCAGTGTTATGTTGCAATCTTGCTGCTACATCCATGTAACATTCCCTCTGGTTGAGCTTCCTGGATGCTTCCAGGGGGTGGAATGGCTTTTAGAATGATTTTTATGTCCTTTAGGAATTCGACTGTAAAGTAGTTAAGAAGAAAGACAATTAGCATTAATAGGTACTTACCATGTGCCATGTTTTATGTTTCATGCTGAAGGTTCAGGAATTAAAAAGATACTATACCTTTCCTTAAGAAGTCCAGTGGTTAACTAGGGAGAGGGTTAAGTAAATAAATTGATAGAAAACAATATCATATTACTATAGAAACGCATCTTCATCACGTACTGTGAAGACTGAATGGAGGCTCTGATTGCCTGGGGACAGGAGGGGTGAGTCTAGAAATAGACTCAGTGAAGGCATTATAGAATAAATGATGACGTGACTAAACAAATGTTCCAGACTAACAAAGAGCAGAGAATAGCATGCACAATGGCAGGGGCATTAAGAAAGCAAGATCTGTTTTAAATGTCTTTTTTGAGGTTTAAATTTGTTCACTATCAATATTTATTTTATGCTTACTTTGCATGTATTCTATTTCTTAGAAATATGACACATCTCAAAGTCCCAGAATAATTCAAAGTACAATTGTACTTTGAATTCCATAAACACAATTTGAGTAGTGGTCTAGGGTGTTGTGAGAAAAACGCTTTAGCTTCTTTTTGCTTTATGTAAATCCATTGTTATGGATACTTACAAAAATTAGGTGAAAACACTTTATAAAGAATAAAGAGCTAAATCCATACATGTGATTATGATGAAAGGATGATGATGGTGATGGTGAGGATGATGGTGGTGATGAAAAGCAAAGAAATCTGCTTTGGTTCATGGCAGAAGAGAATTCTCTTATATATGATAAATTTATTGGTAAGTAAAGACTGGTTCCCCATAAGCTAAAATCCTGAACAGAGCTACTGTCAAGAGAAAATGAATTGATACTGTCTTGACATATCCCTATGAACTGAAAAACAGGTAGATGATTTCCCCTGGTATCTGAGAGCATGGAGAAGAGAGACTGTGTCACTAATAACTCTATTTCTTCCACCAAAAACTTCAATAAAAGTTATATATTTCGAGGTTCTGCATATGTCCTTAGTTGTGAGTGGAGTCTGGCCTTTTTGAAATAATAGGAGTAAGGAGACACAAAAGCCAATGAGATTTTGTGTGCGTTTGTGTGTAAGTGCATGTGCATGTGTATACTCACACATTACACATGCATACATACACACATAGATGTATGCAAATATATCCACATCTACCACACACACACAGACATATCTAATCTGTTTTCTGCAAGTGTCTCTCATACATGCTTCCATTCTGTGAATTTATTTTTCTTTCCAAATGACACAGGCATATAAATTTGAGCCAAGATGTTTTAACATCATTCTGGAAACTGATGTCCTTACATTCCTGACCCAGAATTCATAAAGAAAACATCAGTAATGACTAATATCTAATGCAGTGTATGAGGCTTCTAAATGCATGAGTTCATGATAATTAAACCTTCCATTTTGGATGCTTTGACAAAGAACCTGAATTGGAAATACTTTTCCTCACTTGTTTTTTTTTGCGGTACGCGGGCCTCTCACTGCTGTGGCCTCTTGGGCCGCGGAGCACAGGCTCCGGACGCGCAGGCCCAGCGGCCATGGCTCACGGGTCCAGCCGCTCCGCGGCATGTGGGATCCTCCCGGACCGGGACACGAACCCGTGTCCCCTGCATCGGCAGGCGGACTCCCAACCACTGTGCCACCAGGGAAGCCCTCCTCACTTGTTTTAATAAAATTATTTCAATGAATGATAGTTAAATAGTTTGGGATAACAAAATATTTTCCTCCAAAATTTAAACGGATAGCAAGCTGCATGACAATATTTTATTTGCTTTCTATTAATTTTCCCTACATTAACTACACAGAGATAAAGTATATTAAAGAGGATAGATGGAGTAGTGAACTAGCTGGAAATAAATATACATCCAAGAAATATTTTGGGTCATTGAACCTAAATATCAGAAGTAGCTAGGAAAATAGGACAATAATCTTAGACCTCAGATTTAGCTTTCATTGCACAGAGAGGCATATAGATGAAGGAATTGGAGTTGCAAAGAAAATGAACTCAATAAAATTTGTTCAAATATGGATGAGGGCAAGGTTTGATTATTATATTAATATGATGAACAATCTCATTGATATTAATAACAAGGAATGGAGTATATAGCTGGGCCTCATGGGACTGGATCTAGATTGTTAGGAGTTAATCTCTCTCTCTCTCTCTCTCTCTCTCTCTCACACACACATACACACACACACACACACACACACACACACAAATGCACCATGGTCTCCCTTCCTTTTATAACATAATAAGAAATAACTTCCCTTTTCCCTCCCTCCCTCCCTTCTTCCCTTCCATCCTTCCTTCCTTCTCTGTCAGCTTGTCTGATGCATTCTATCCAGTGGGAACTGGCTGTTCTATTTACTCTTTGTGTTATTTCCCCCATAACTATAGCCTGAAGGTGCCTATGATTTGTCTTGACACAAACTCTGCAAAGTCTGGCCTCAACACTACATAGATTTTTATCTATAGAACAACATACTACCGTGTGATTAATCTCTCTGTCTTCTGGTTCATTTTCTCAAGAAGACTCCACTATGCCAATGGGCTGTCTACCCTTGGTTAAATTTAGGTATTACCAATTGCGTTCAGTGGAGATATGTGCTCATTTGCATCGCTCCTTTCTGGAGTGATGGGGGACAAGCAAGTTGACTCTCATACTCTGGTATATTACAGACAGCTAATCCAAATAATTTAGGCATCTACTGTCCACCTTATTTACTAGTCATCCTCTGTAATTTGACTTTCCAAATTAAGTTTAATCAATTAATTGACAAATAGTTTTTGAGCACATTTGATGGTTCATCATTACCTTAAACTCTGGAGAGATTACAAAACAATCATAAGATATATTACTAGTTTTAAAGGAGTTTAGAAAATAGTTGGGGAATAAATCAACAATGCATTTGAGATAACCAGTAAATAAATTACTCATTTCTGCAGTATAGATATAAAGTATGATAGTTAAATGATAGCAGAATTATGGGTGAGTATAGTCTGAGATTTCACAGACTGGAGAGGAATTAATATGTGCCTAAAATAATGGGTAGGACTTCTAGAGTTTAGGAGAAAGGACATTCAATATAATATTAAGTCACACGTGATATCATCCTTTCTAAAGAGAACATTTAGTTCAAGATGGAGGAGACTAGTGAATAGAGGAAAATAAGTTTGGGGTCAAAATTATCGAGGACCTTGAGAATTTAACAGAGGAGACTATTCTATAGTAAGGAAGTAGTAGAATAAAAATGAAAAACAAGTAAATATAGGAGAATGATAGCCTGCAGGTAGGGAAGACCATCTGGAAGTTTAAGTTAAAAGTTAAAGAATTTATTTTAAGGTGATGGTTGCATCTATGGAAAAAACATGAGCATATGGGATGTGATGAAATAATTCTTTTTTTTTTTTTTTTTTAACTCTCTTGCCCTTTTCTTTTTTTTTTAAATAAGATGCTGGGGGTAGGAGTTTATTAATTTATTTACTTTTGCTGTGTTGGGTCTTCGTTTCTGTGCGAGGGCTTTCTCTAGTTGTGGCAAGTGGGGGCCACTCTTCATCGCGGTGGGCAGGCCTCTCACTATCGCGGCCTCTCTTGCTGTGGAGCACAGGCTCCAGACGTGCAGGCTCAGTAGTTGTGGCTCATGGGCCTAGTTGCTCTGCGGTATGTGGGATCCTCCCAGACCAGGGCTCGAACCCATATCCCCTGCATTAGCAGGCAGATTCTCAATCTCTGTGCCACCAGGGAAGCCCTGAAATGAATAATTCTTGAGAGCAGATGTATTCAAGTTCAGGTGCTAGCTCTGTTCTGATCTGGAAATGTGTCCTGGAGCAAGCCATTTGTTTTCTCAGGGACTTAGCTCATCTACATGATGCCTTGTTGGAGGAGATCATTAAGAGACCATGACCACTGACTGACCTGCAACTGGACTTGTGTGATCAGAGACTCCTCATTCCTTGGAATATACTTTTCGCCCACCATTCCCACAGTGGAGCCATTTTCAAGGACGCAGCCTTGAAATAGCAATGTGATGTTGAGACCATCTGGATGGTATATGTGACTGATTGTTCATATTAAGACCTATATATAAACTTTTAAAATTCTGGTGCGTGGATGTGGAGATCTACTCATCTTGAGGCTGTCCAAGACAAGACATATCTATAATTCCCTTGCTTATTAAAACTGCCACCTGCCAATCTGGAGTGATCTGCCTCTTTCTTCAGTCTCTCCTTGACCTCCATGTACAGGGCCAGTTTCAGATTTCATCCAGGAAGCTCCTGAGGTTTCAAACCAATATGTCTGTATTATAATGTTTTCTCAGTTTCCTTCTACCTTGAGCCTGAAAAAGTCAGTGATACATGTTGGAGAAAGTTATTATTATTGGGCTTTGTGACAGAAAGAATAGAAGGATAAAAAAGAGAGAAAAATCAGGAATCACGTCAGTGTTTCTAGTCTAGTTTTATGAATTTAGAAATCCAAATTTTTCATATAAAAATCGGTTGTGTTGAGGTCAGTGTAATGCTAAAATTTTTAAGCCTAGAGCTGAGATAAATGCTTAGTTTGTTTAAGAAAGGTTATTGCTTATCACAATTTTCATATGTAGGTGAATTATATGTATCTTTGCAGTAAAGCTGGAGTGAAAATTTTTACTTTTTGTCGTGGGCTAGAAAAAGTGGTTATATGTGATTTTTGATAAAGTAGTTCTGTTATGCTTTGGAAATTAGTTGTGGATTTCAGCAAACCTGATTCCCTGCTGTGTGAAATGAGAAACCCGGAGAAGAAGAAAGATCTGTCAGGAGAGTAAGTGAGCTCAATGCTTTGATTAACAGGCGGCCAGGTGTTAAATTTAATTGCCTCTAGAAAAAAAGGAAATTTTGCTTTTCAGCATTAGTCTCATAATTCCTAACGATGGTGGACTTTTACATGAGGAAAAAAGGGAATGGTGTAAATGGCAAAACTTAAATTTTAAGGAAATGTGTTCATGGCAGAGATTTAAATTTACTCTTTGTTAATAGATTTTTAGTATAAAATATATAGAACATACAACATAGAGAGTAAAAGGCATACTTCTATATTCAATTTTCTCAAATACTGACATTCACCATATTTACTTCATATTCATATTCACTTGTTAAGAAGTCAAATAACTACAGATCAAAGTGATACCCCTAAGATATCTTCTTTTATATAATTCCTTATTTTCTCACAGAAATTTAATATCTTAAATTTATTTTCTTCACCATGAAAAGGAAGAGACAAAGCTTATGGACACATATATTTTCTACATGTTTATATATATTCATAAAAATATACTATATGATAGTCAATATTGCATATTCATATCTATTTTTAAATGAATGTTTGCAAAATTTATAAAACTGTGTCTAAGTTTTTCATTTTAAAAATCTTTATGAGAATTACCTGTACAGAAACATATTAGCTCTATTTTACTCCATTTTGTGAATATGTCACCATTTATTTATTCTCTTTTTAATGAACATTTAAATTATTTCCATTTTTAATTTATTAACTACATGAACATTCTTGTTTATATCTCCAAAGAAATGTGTGCTGTTTTCTCTATAAATCCTCAGGTATAGCAGTTGGTCTAAGGATACATGCTCTTCCATTTTACCTTTCACTTATCAACTGCTTTCAAAAGAAATTATATTAATATAAACTATAAAATCCCACCAGTAATGTATATGATATCTGACTCGTTCATATCCTCACTATTAATTGAAAAGCTCAGACTTCTCAAGTTGTCAACATGCTGAATATTGAAAAATATTTCACCATGTCCAATTTGTATTTCCTGGATAATGGTAGAATTAAAATATTTTTATAGGTTTACTGGTTATTCTGATTTCCTCTTCTACAAATTGCCTTTTTGTAGTTCTTATCAATTTTCCACTGCATTGTCTATCCTTTTCATTAAGATTTGTAAAGTATTTTAAAATAAATTATTAATGCTTGTCCTTTATTAATAATTGTCCTTTATCATTTGACTTTTAAAATTTTTAGCGTTTCCTTCCATTCACAGAACTTTTAATGTACTCACATTTATTGATATTTTTTCTTTACATGGCCTGCTATTAATGAATTCTTTAAGAAATATTTTCCCATCTTAAAGCCATAAAAATGTTATATTTTACTTGGTAACTTTTAAATATTAACATTTAAATATTAAAATAAATATTTAAACCCATATGAAATACTTTATTTTAAATGTATTGTTATTTTTTCAACAAGGATAACTGACATTATTGAGTAATCTGCAATTTTCTACCGACTTTTAATGTTACTACAATCCTAAATCAAATTTATATACAGGTATTGCTGCCTTTCTAAGCTCATTATTATAAAATGATATTTAGTAAGGTTAATCCTATTACATGGTTCTTCTTCCAAATTATACTTTATTTTCTTTCCACTTTCTGTATGAATTTATGATTTAGACCATACCAAAAAGTAGAAAAAACTATTTAAGTATTTATTATATTTGTATTAATTTTATAGGTTACAGTGGAGCCATTTACATCTTTATGACATCAAATACTCTTGTTTATGAACAGAGCATGTATCTCCATTTGTCCACATCTTTTTATTTTATGTTCTTGAATAAAATATTCATATCTTTTGAGAGATTTGTTCATAGGCCTCTCTCATAGTGATGGTACTTATTAAATAGGAATTATTATTGTTATTGCATTGGCTATTTTTGACTAATAAGAATGTTATCATTATTTGAAGATTGAACTTTTACCAGAAAGACTGGTGAATGCTCCAAATTTACTAAGAATTATTTTACATTTTTTTGTAGAAATTATATTTATTTAAATGGGGATAATTTTTTCTATTTATTTACAATTATTATACATTTCATTTCTCTTTATTTGTCTTATCACTCTGGCTAGAACTTATAGTAACATTTTATGATTTTATTAGATTACTTGGAGTTTTCCACATAGATATTTATATCATGTGCAGACAGGGACTATTTTACTTCTTCCTTTCTGCTCTGTATGTCTTTTATTTCCTTTTCTGGCCTTATAATGCTAGCTAGTACTTCCATTACTGTGTTGAATAGCAGTGGTGAGAGTGGATATCTTTGCCTTGTTCCTGTTGTCAGGAGGTGAGAATTCAGTCTTTCACAAATATGTATGATGTTAACTTGAGTATTTTTGAAGATACTTTTTATCTATTGTAAGATATTTCCCTTATATGCCTAGTTTTCTGAGAGTTTTTATGTTACAAAGAGATACTGAATTTTTTCAAATTCTTTTTCTGCATCAACTGTTTTGTTCATGTAATTTTTCTTCTTTATCCTGTTAATATGGTATATTACACTGATAGATTTTAAAATATTACATCAAGCTTACTTCCCTGAAATAACCCCAATTGGTCCAATATCTCTGTTGGAGAAAAAAGGCTTTACTACATTTTCTAGTTTGTTGTCTTATAAGCATTTTTGTAAAATTAAAAAAAAAAAATCCCTCTTTATCAATAGAGAATGAATTCAATCAACTATTGTATTGCTGATAAGCTAAGAGGCTTATGTTCATATATTTTATATCCTTGTAGCTTTTTTTCAACAGTCATTTCATATCAGCATTATGCCAATGTTCCTTTTGCTCATATAGAGCTATCACTCTCCACTTAAAAGACTTTACCCTTCCTTTTAGGTCATGTTGAATCTCAGCTTCTCTGAAGAACTTTTCCTAGTTTCCATAATCTTGCCCCCCTGATGTGTTTATCGTTATGTAATTTAGCAAATATTGAAGTCTAGTGCTTTTTCACCTTATTGTATGCGTTTAAGTGCTACCTTCCATCTAGTCTGCACCTGACAAATTAAACTAAAATCTGAGTGTGTAACCCAAGTATCAGTATTATTTAGAGCACTCCAGTTGATACCAATATGCAGGGAAGTGTTAGAACCAAAGTTGTCCTAAAGCAGTGGTTCTCAGATTTTAGCATATGAAAGAATCATGGGGGGTGGGGTGAGGTTGATAAAACAGATTCTAGGTTCAACCTCTAACATTTCAGATTTGGTAGAACTCTAGATGTGTGAAACTCAACAACTTGCATTAAATAGTTGCATAATTGCTAGTTCCCCAGTCCACAAATCACTATGTAAATAACAGATGCACACATATTCAGTGAGCAATCACGTCACTCCTATGAAGGCCTGTCAGTGATTGGTAACAGTACATCTATTATCCAGTTCTCTCAGGCGTAGCAAAGCTGTAGTTGTACTGCTTTCTCATCTCCGAGTAATAAATCCACATGAAATTTTACAAAAATGGATGACGGAAAGACAAAATTGGCCAAGAAAGATGAAAGTGCAGCAAAGAAATAAAAAGTAGTGATGCTGAAATTGAAATTCAAATCTAATGTCAATGAAGTTATAGAAGAAATAGCTGACTGTAGGAAAGTTCACACTGACAGCATTACATATGCAGTGAGAGGAACTTAGTAAAGGGGAACTTATCAATAGAAATAAGGAATATAATAGTGATGAAAAGAATGGCAATATCCCAGAGAAGACACACTGGCAAAAAAACTTCATCTTGTAGGAAATCAAGATCTTTCATGGCACTGGATATGCAAAAGATGAAATGTTGGGAGCTAATTCAAACTTAGAAGGAATTATGACAATTTACAAAGGCATAGAAGAGATGCTTACCTCAAATCATAAGTTATCTGATGAGAAGGGAAGCAGTTCTTAAATTACTTTTGATACTTTTTACAAAGAAATAAAACATTAATTCTCAATGTTTTTAATATTTTAAAATATAGTGTACTAAAACATAATTTTGTTTTAAAATTTTCTATATATTTATAATCTACAGTAAGAGAGTTTTAAATGTTTTGACAAAATATAATTCTCCCATTGGTCATTAAGACTGTTTTACATGGTTTCAGTTTGCATGGTTATTTTTATGGTCCCTCACTACTGTATAAGGTGAGAATTGCCTAGCATTAAATAACTGCTATCAAAGAAAATCTTTATCCTTTATAAAGGGAGTTGACTGTATTCATGACCGTCATTAATCGCTATCAGTAGGAAGAGGACAGAAGGGGTTTACTTTCTTATCAGAGCCATCCTATTTTCATTTTATGAGTAATGTTTTGAATTCCTGACATAATTCCATCAGCAAAGAAGTAACCACAACTTTGCCATTTATTAGTGGAAACGATTATTTAGGTGAAATACTTCAAGCCCAAAGAAACTAGAAAACAATACAACAAATATCCATTTTAAATACTAACATTGTGCCATATATGTTTTATATAATTACACTTTAAGAAATGAAACATTACAGATAGATTGTAGTTGAAGCTTCATCTCTCCTTCTATCTTCTTAGCCAGAGGTAATCATGACCCTGAATTTGGTGTGCATCAAGATAGGAGAAATGTTTATGATAATAGGATATTTTGAAAGAAGCATTAGTTTCAGAATGAGACAGGTTGTGTTTATTTCCAGGACCAACCACTGGAGATGAGCCATTTAACTTCTCTGAGCCTCAGTTTTCTCATGGATAAAAAGGGAATAATCCTACTTGTCTCACAAAGTTGAGTAAAGATGAAAAATAATTGATACAAAGCTTTTCACACTTAGGAAGCTCTCAGTATGTAGTAGATACCAGTTTTACTATTGTTGTTATTTTGTCTGCTGTCTGCTCAGGAGAGTTCAATATGGAGAGACAGCTACAATGTTTCCTGACATTGGATTGTCCTTTCTCTTGAGCTAATCCACAGCTCTTCCTCTGAACAAGTGGTCATTCCTCACTTTTACCTCCTTTCGGTTTTTGAAAGCAGCTGTGGTTAAGTGGCTCATTGCAGTCTCAAAAGCAGTCCTGCCTGAAGCTGACAGTAGCCCTACAGCAAATAATAATATATAGTGAAGTTCCGGGGTGGGAGTGCATTAAAGACAAAATGATTCTGTATATTCATTGGAGGTTGGAACCCTTGTCGTGTTGTATACGTGTCAAGCAATTTACCATCTGCGGCATCACGCCCCCTGCCTTCAAAGTTGTGGGATATTTTGCCAAGTGCGTTTGTGTGGCATCAAATATTATTTGCTCTCTTTTTGTCACAACCTATAGAATGGTTTAAACAAAACTGAAAAGGGCATCCCAAAGCACGGCTGGCACTGGACAATTTTTTCAGCACCAACACAGCTAGAGGAGCATTTCAAAAATTTCCCTTTTGGGCTTCCCTGGTGGCACAGTGGTCGAGAGTCCGCCTGCCGATGCAGGGGACACGGGTTCGTGTCCCGGTCCGGGAAGATCCCACATGCCGTGGAGCGGCTGGGCCCGTGAGCCATGGCCGCTAGGCCTGCGCGTCCGGAGCCTGTGCTCCGCAACGGGAGAGGTCACATCAGTGAGAGGCTCACGTACCGCAAAAAAAAAAAAAAAAAAAAAAAAAATCCCTCTTGCGAAAGCAGGCCTCCTTGGTTTCCTCCTACAGACTTCATTGGCAGTCTGGACCCATTCCAACTAATCAATAAATAAAGCCCAGTTAAGTCACATTTATTTCTAGAAGGAAATAGCAATCAGTGCATTACCGTGGAAGCTCAGCCCTGTCCATCAGCTGAATCAGTAAACAACGAAGGCTGGGGCTTTGAGACTCCATTCTGAAGGGAAAGTGCTGCCTCAAAGGCAGGGAAATAAACCAGACCACTCAGATTTATATGTTACACTACTCTATTATCTGGAAAATAAGATCAACCCTGCATTTCACTTAAAATGTATAGGCACCTCCTTCTTTGATGTACTGTCTTTTACCGAGACTTTGTTGTTGTTGTTTTTCATCTTCTAATGATTTTTATAGCAATTAGTAACTTGAAAGGAAAACATTTGATAATTGCCTACTATTTCAGGGACTTGTATATATTTTATCTCAATAAATTCTCATACCCCCACTGAATAAAAAAGAATCCAAGTTTATAGTGGTAATAAGCTGTGTGTCTATTATTCAATTTCCAGTTTGCTAAAATGGTTTGTTTACTTGATTTATCCTTTCAAATACATTATAATCTCCTTAAAGGCATAGAACAGGTCTCATTCAACTTGTAGCCTTCACAGAACCTTGCTTGGTAGGTGCTCAGTAAATACATATTGATTAAATGAATGGACTAAAGAGTGTAGACATCCCCAGAAGTAGTTGTCTTATTTCCACACTCTTGCCCTGTAAAAGTAGTATCACATGATTTTCATTTTGATATAATGGAATCAAGAGACTCTGCTACAGGACAGCTGAGTGACCTTGGGCAAGCCGTTGCACTTCTTTGGGATTCACTTACTTCATGAAAGGGGGAAAAGATGCTTTGTGAATGTCCCTTCTACTTCCAAACTTCTGTTTAATTTCACTGGGAAAGAATTAGTCTTGCTTTTTTTCATAATTTTACTCTTAAGTATCTTTTTTGTTATAGTGGTACCATGAGACATATCACTGCAGATGTAGAAACATAGCAGTTATAGTAAGTCTGGGAGAAGGGGTGATTATATCTTCTTTCTGTGAAAGTCCAGAATCCTTTGGCCCCATGTAGCCATCTTCAACAATATGGTGATGGTCATGTGAAGCTTTCTTCTGCCGCATTTTCTTTAGAAGAGTGGATAGCTGAGAATCACAATTTAAATAATGGTCCTTCCATGCAGTTGTAATTTAATAAATCATATGTATAACTATTTGCATATAATTAACCTCCAACCCCAGATTTTTGGAACATTTAATGCATTTATTGTGTGTGATTGTATATATATATATATATGTAATAGGAATAAGCACTCAAGCTCTAACATAAGTGTTTATTTACTTTTTTTAATAAAAGATATTTTCAGACCCATTCAAATCTTTTAACTTTTATTTTACAGACCCACAACAGGGCTGGCTAAAATCATAAACCTGCTGCTTCAGACCCTAGAGCTGTGTATCCACAAGCCAATGTGCAGCATCAGTTCAGCAGCACATCAAAGCTCCAGGCTGCTGTGGAAAAGGACTGCTTATTTCTTTGAGGTACCCTCAGGGGCCTCCCAACAGTGAGTTTTGTATATCTCATGGAGTCTATTTTTCAAGTTAGAGCATCAATTTCTTTTTTTTTTGAAAATTGGGTGAAAATCTGTCTAGGCATTTTTTTTTCACTTGAAGAAAAAGTACATGGATAAAATTTTCCTATCTTTTATTGTATCAAAGGAGAATGACAGTGAAGTGGAAGCATGGGATTTACATTTTTAAAACTCTTTGGCTTCAATAGGAGAATATTTTGGCAAGGGGCAAGCCAAAAATGTTGGAGGGCCCAGAGAGGAGATAAAGGCAGTAAGTGGTTCACTCAAGAGCTGACTGTGGTGTGGGCAACAGCAACACATTATTGTGAAATGGAGAGAAACAGGTATATCTGAGAAATGCTTAAACTGTAGAACTCACTGTACTTGGTTGAGAGGATGTGGAATATAAGTGAAATTTCAACGTATAGGCCTTGAGGCTTATAAGGGAAAATTAAATTTAATTGGATGTAAAGTTTGATGAATTATCTATTAATTTAAACTTATTAGCCTTAATATTCAAATTCTTCATCTTATTTAATTTTTGTCTACTTCTTAGGGCAAAGAAAATCAAAGATTTGTATAAAGTCTCTGTCTTTTTTATCTTTGTTATATGGGGAGCAATAAGTCATTGTTATATTTTTTACTTTTATTTATTACAAATAATCTTTTTGGTATTTAGTGAATTTTCTAGCTGGTTAAAAATTAATGTCGACCTTTTTTCTGCTTATTTCTATTTTTCTGAAAAAATATGGGCTGGGTATTCCTTTGATGTATTTCATTTTTAATCATTTAGTATGAGAATCCTTGTTGCTCAACAGAACCATTTTTTTTTTTTTTTTGGCCGGGCCATGGGGCATGTGGGGTCTTAGTTCCATGACCAAGGATTAAACTCATGCCCCCTCCATTGGGAGCATGGAGTCTTAACCACTGGACCACCAGGGAAGTCCCAAAAACATTTTATAAGAATATTTTTTGTTTCAACTGATATATTTGATTTTAGTTTAGTTATTTATGCTTTTTCCTTTTGTATTTTTCTACTTATTTTCTATTAAAAGTATGTTTTCTTTGTTTTGTTCAGTGATTTTTAAATGTATCAGGAATTACTTTTAAGTTTTTCCAAGATGTTGAATCAAAACAAAATAAAATAATGAAATGTACATTTTAATTCTCCTTCAAAGATGAGGAATTAATACACTCTAGTGTTTGTAAATCTAGGCTGATTAGTAGAACCACCTCAAACACTTTTAAAAGTTCCAATGCCCAGGCATAATATAAGAAACACTAATTAAACCAGAAATTTGAGGATGGAACCCAAGTATCCACATTAAAAAACAACAACGGCTATCGAGTGACCCCAACATTCTCCTGCTAAGGTTGAAAATGAGTACTCTGTTCCTCTTCTTTCTACTCTCTTCTCTTTTCTCTTCCTTTTATTCATCACACAAATCCAATCCAAGCCTTTTGTTTCAGTTACCCATTGAAATAGGCTACATCAAAACTTAGTATCATAAAGTAGTAGTCATTTTTTCTATCTCAGGATGCTATAGGTTAGGAATTTGGCAAGGTTCAATAGGGAAAACTTTCATTGCACATAACATTGCAGAGGTGACTTGGGGTAATTCTACTGGCAGATGGGCTGGTCTGGAGGATCCATATGGTTTTACTCACATGCCAGGCACCTTGGCAGTGATGACTGGAAGATTGGGCTCAGCAGGAATTATCTAATGTAACAATTAATTGTGGCCTCTCCAGCATGTTTTATGTGCCAGTATGTGTATGTGTGTGTGTGTGTGTGTGTTTTGAATAACAACAGTAGAATATTCTTTACTAGAGGAATTCAAATATTTTGCTACAACTTTTAAAAACAAGAGCATAATTTTTTTTGTTTTGCATAGAATACTTCCATCGAAATGGAATAGCTTCCATTTTTATACTCAGATTTTTTTTGTTTTTATTTTCTTTCTAATTCTAGAAATTTTCTTAGAATATGTCTTCATTACTGTCCTGCACTAAATATTCTGATTTCTTTCTCATGAAGTCTTTTTATAATGTACACATATAATTAAAATATACCATACATAGGGTAGCACAAATTATAAGTGCACTGCACGTTGGATTTTCAAAATATGAATTACCCAAAAGAAAAGAAAATATGCATCCATGAAAAGATGCGTACACAAATGTTCACAGGAGCTTTATTTGTATTAGCCAACTGGGAACTATTTAGAAGTCTATCAACAGGTGACAGTATAAACAAATGGTGATATATTCATATGAGAGAATACTATTCATAAAAAAAAATGATGAGTTATTCATGTGTGCAACAATATGGATGAATCTAAAAATAATTATACTGAGTATAAGAAGCCAGACAAAAAAAAGACAGAATACCAAAAAATTATACTTATATAAAACTCTAGAAAATGCAAATTAATTTCTTTAGTGACAGAAACTGTATCAGTAGATCTGATCTGGTGAGTAGAAGGGAAGAACACGAGGGGGGAGTATGTTCTCTAAGTTGATTGTGGTGATGGTTTCATTGGTTTATACATGTGTCAAAATGTATCCAATTTTACAATTTAGATATTTGCATTTATCATATGACAGTTATACTTCAATAAAGTTATGTTGTTTTAAAATGTATAAGATTTGTGTAATGCACATCCAGATGAAGAAACAGAATATTACCTGGACCAGAGAATCCTCTCTCATGCCACCTCTCAGCCACTATCTTCCCCCATGTCATCAAGAGTAACTATATCTGGATTTTTAACTCCATAGATCAGTTATATCCATTTTTGAGCTTTATATAAATGGAATTATACAATAAGTGCATTTTTGTCTGTTTTATTTTGCTCAACATTATGGTTGAAATATTCATCTATGTGTTGCATTTGTTAATTCTCATGGATGTAATTTTTTTTTTTTTTTTTTTTTTTTTTGCAGTACGCGGGCCTCTCACTGATGTGGCCTCTCCCGTTGCGGAGCACAGGCTCCAGGCGTGCAGGCTCAGCGGCCATGGCTCACGGGCCTAGCCGCTCCATGGCATGTGGGATCTTCCTGGACCGGGGCATGAACCCGTGTCCCCTGCATCGTCAGGCAGACTCAACCACTGCGCCACCAGGGAAGCCCTCGTGGATGTATTTTATTTGATTACATTGATAAAGAAAATTTTCATATCCATTATCCTGTTGGACATTTGAGTTGTTTCTATTTCTTGGCTTCTTTGAGTCTTGCTGCTATGAACATTACTATTTGTGCCCTTTGTACTTTCCTTTTTTACTGTATACGTATCCAGAAGTGGCATTGGTAAGTGACAGTATGTGTATCCTATGGTATGTGTAAGTTTTGATTTTAAGAAACTGCTGTTTTCCAAAGTATTTGTATCATTTTTATTTCAGCCCATAGTGTTTGAGACTTTGAAGTCTACTCTATCTCCAACACTTGGTCCAGCCAGTCTTTTTAACTCTAGGTATTCTGATAAGTTTGTAGTATTCTCTTCTTGTGTTTTAATTTTAATTTCCATAATGATTAAAGATGTTGAGGATATTTTCATGTGTATATGGGCCATTTGTATATCTTCTTTAGTAAAGTGTCTCTTCAAATCTTCTACCCAAATTTTATAGGGATGTTTATTTCTTTATTCATAAGTTTCAATGGTTCTATAAATATTCATGATGTAGGAATTTTATCAAATATGAAGTTTGCAATATTTGTTTCTCTGTTTGTAGTTTGTCTTTTTATTCTCTTAATAGTGTCTGCTGAAGAACAGAATTTCCTGATTTTTATGAAGTTTGATTTATAATTTTTTTCTTGTATGGATCAGGCTTTTAATTCCTTACCTAAGAAATCTTTGCCTAACTCATGATCACAAAGTTTTTCTCTTGTGTTTTAATTCAGAAGATTTTTAGCTTTAAGATTTCCATATAGGTCTTTAATCCACTTTCATTTTGAGTTAATTTTGCATACCATATGAGGTATGAATTTAAGTTCCTTTTTTTGTACATTGGTATCCAATAATGCTGACACCATTTGTTTAAACGACTATTTTCCACTGAATTAGTTTTGCACCTTTGCAATTAAGTGTGTGTGTGTGTGTGTGTGTGTGTGTGTGTGTGTGTGTATGTGTGTGCACTTCTATTCTGTTCCATTGATCTATTTTTTATCTACATGCCAATACCACACTGATTGGAATTTGGTATCTCTTGATAAGTCTTGTAGTTGGGTTGTGAAATCTCCCAGCGTTATTTATCTTTTACAGAATTGTTTTGGTCCTTTCCATTTCCATATGAATTTTGGAATCAGCTTTTCAGTGTCTACAAAAAATTTCTGTCACAAATTTGACTGGGAAACCATTACCTTTATAGATTAATTTGGGAAGAATTAACACCTTAATATCTTAACAATAGTAAGTCTTTCAGTCCATGAATTCTATAGCTCTCTCCACTTATTTATATATACTTCAATTTCTCTCAGCAATGTTTTGTAGTTTACAGTGTATTAGTATGCACACCTTTTGTCACATTTATCCCTAAACATTGGATATTGATGATGCTATTGTAAATGATATTTTTAAATGTCAGATTTTGATTGTTCTTGCCAGTAATAGAAATACAGTTTACTTTTACAGATTGATCTCATATCTTGTAATCTTGATAAACTCACTTATTAAGTCTCCTGGCTTATTTATGGATTTCATAGCATTTTCTACATAGAAAACAAAAACTGCAGATGAGATTGACTTCTTCCTTTACAATCAATCTGTTTTTATTTCTTTTTTGTGCATTATTGCCTTACTTGTAAACTAAGTTGAATAGAAAGTGAGAGCAGTCACACTTGCTTTGTTCCTCATGTGTAGGGGGAAGGCGTTCAATATTTCACCTGTAAGTATGCTATTACTTGTATGATTTTCATAGATGCCCTTAATTAGATAGAGGAAATTCTAGTTATCTAGTCCTGTATAACAAATTACAACAGACTTCATGGCTTAAAACAATAAATATTTATAATCTCACAGTTTCTGTAGGTTAGGAATCTGGAAACAGCTTAACTGGGTGATTCCTGGTCAAGGTCTTGCATGAGGTTGCAGTCAAGCTATTTGCCTGGGCTGCACTGATCTTTTAAATTTATATTATTTTATATAGTTAAGTATTTTATATTATTTACTATATCTATATAGTTATATATCATACATTATTCACATACACACTGACAAATTCAAATATATACATATATGAACATATATACATTATATGTAAATATTTAGATTCACACTATATATAATATGTAGTATTATATATATAAATATATATGTCACATATAAATTTAGATTCACTGAATTCATTGAGAGAGGACCAGAAATATTAAGTGTGTAAACATATAAGATTATGTTTTTCTTCTTATAATTTTCCAGGAAAGACAACATACAGTTTAAAACAGAAGGGAGTGGCACGATATATTTAAAGTGATGAAAGGGAAAAACTTACAACCAAGAATACTCCACCCAGCCAAACCTCTCATTCAGACTTGATGGAGAGCTCAAAAGCTTAACAGACAAGAAAAGCCAAAAGAGCTCAGCACCACCAAACCAGCTTTACAACAAATGTTAAAGAATCTGATCCAGGTGAAAAAGAAAAGGCCACAACTAGAAACAAGAGAGTTAAGGAACGTAAAAGCTCACAGATAAAGGCAAACATACAATAAAGGTAGGAAATTATCCACACACAAAGCTAGTAGGGAGGTTAAAAGACAAAAGTAGTAAAATCATCTATATCCACAATAAGCAGTTAAGGGATACAGAAAACAATTAGAAGTAAAATCAAAAGAAGTAATCATGAGGGGAGGAGAGTAAAAATGCAGGGTTTTTAAAATGCATATGACATTAATAGATTGGCAACTTAAAACAATCATGTGTATATATAGACTGCTATATGAAAACCTCATGGTAACTGCAAACCAAAATTCTCCCTATATATATTTGACTCAGTTAGTGATTACATTTTATATATGGGAATATCTTCCTCTCTTTATGTGGAAAAATTTGAGGTTGACATCAAGAGTGAAAGAAGAGGCATGTCAAACCTTATAAGTTCTTCAAAATTCTTAAAACTGTATAAATTCAGTGTGAGACTGTTAAATACTTGTTTTAATTTAGATCTTATCACAGTAACAAAGCAACATAGTAAGGCGTATTTGTACTGTTTTCAGCTAGAAAATCAAGTAAATATCTTCCAAACTCTATTGCAATATTAAAATTAAATAATAGTTTTCTTTACTTTGTTTAACTCACATCTACCAATTATTTTAACCTAGGGATTAGGAAAGTAACAGAATTTTGTATAGCATATGGTTTTGGACATGGTGAAATGTCCAAAACCCAAAATGTTTAAAAAGAAGTACATTTAAGTATAACTAAAAACAATTAGCTTGGCAAATTATACTCTTAACTTTTGCTTAGGAACAAAACTTTTCTTTCTCATTGAAAGCATCATGGGGTTCTGTCTGGCGTCATGTATAGTAAAACTCAGATGAAGAAGACAATATAATGTAATAGAAAAACCTATTGGTATAGGAGTAATAAAAACTAGATTACCAAAAGACACCACTTGCTTTGTGACAAGGTTTGCAAATTAGGTAGAGAAAAAGAGTGAAATGAGCCAGATGAAAATAAAACAATAATGCAAACCCATGATGGGTAGAACTCACACTCAATCTCTATACAGGAGAACATAGGTAGTATTTGGACTTGTAATAAGCTGCAGGGATCATGCCTTCCTAAAGAGAGGACACTGATACTTTTGCCTAGCTAGTGATTGCTATAAACATTTTTTTTTCCCTAGAGTTTTAAAAAGAAGGCAGAAATCCAGATTTTTATTTTAAAACTCCCAATTTGAAAATATTTGCAAGTTAATTATTTAAAAATCCTATGCTGAATTTCCATTTCAGCTCTGACTGAGTTAATGGTACCAGACTATGTCCCCTGCTATAAGAAACAATAAGACTCGCCAAAATACAGGAGACAAGTATTTTCAGGCATAGGACAACAGGCAGCATAAAACCTCAATTCCTTAGAAAAGGAAACTTGTAAGGTATGATCTCAAATCATGCTGACTCTCTGATTTTGTACAAAACTATTCCAACTATGGAACAGTGATCTGAAATCCAAGCAAAGCATGGTGATCCCATTGAGCTGAGGTGGCAGGGGTCAGTTTGTGGTAGCTGAAATAGCTGGAATCTGTAGGATTATGCAGGGTTGAAAAAGAAACAGAAATATTCAGGTCAAACAAAGTTAGAGATATTGTTTTCCTGGCTTAGCCAGGCTGAAGAGACTTGATCACACATGGCACCTAGCTGAGAAATCAGACAGACCATGCCTTAGGAATAAAGGCTATGTCTTAAAGAAGGGCTTATTCTATGCTTATCCTAACAGTGCCTCAAAATAAACCCTAAGAGATAAACAAGGAGGCAAATTTTGCAGGTTAAGTCACCTAAATTTAAAGAAACTTGAGAAACTCTTTGGTCTTTCAACAAATTCACCCTAACAGGCCATGAGACTAAGCCTAAATTCAAGATAGAGAGCCAATAATTATACTATTTGCTAGAACAAAAATATATACTCTTCAGGGGGAATTTACAGAGCTCAAAGTCTATAAATGTCTTACCAACAATGTACAGAACACAATAAAAAATTACTAGTCATGTAAATAAAAAGGAAAATAGAACTCATTGTAAAAAAAAAGAAAAAAATCCATAGATATTTATCCTGAGAGGACTCAACTCCACCAAAAGAGGTTAGATTAATTAAATATAGACTTTAAAACAGCTGATAGAATGATGTGCAAAGAGACAAATGAATATATGTTAAAAAAAATGAATAGAAATTTGATCTAAATAAGTGAAGTTAGGAATCTTGAGTAGAGAGAACTATTAAAAAAATTAAATGGATATTCTAGAACTAAAGATTACAGTGAGTTAAATTTCTAAAAAATAGACAAGATTAACAGCAGGTTAAAAATGGCAGGAAAAAAATGGATCAGTAAATTTTATGGTAGATCAATAGAAATTACCTAACAATTGGAGTTTCAGGGACCTGTGAGGCAATATCAAATGTTATAACCTGTGTATAATAAAAGTTTAAAAAAGAGAAGAAAGTGTTAAGTGGAGAGAATCAAATTTTGAGCAATAATGTCCCCAATTTTTTCAAGTTTAATAAAAAATTTTGACATACATATTCCCAGGCTCTGAACAAAACATAATCCAGATACATAAAAAGAAAATCACACACTTGCACATCAAAATTAAACTACTAAAGATCAAAATAAAATCCTTATCATATACATTACCTGCACATTAAATACAGAAAACAATAATAAACAAATATGGCTGACTTCTTATCAGAAATATTGGGAACCCAAAGGCAGAAGAACAGTTGTAGTGTTGAAAGAAATAATAATCTATTAACATAAAGATATACCTATCCAATGAATTCTTCACCAGCATTCCTAAACTACAAGAATGCTAAAATCTATTTTTCATGATAAAGGGAAATTTTATTAGAAGAAAACTTGGATATACACTAAGGAGAGAGGGGCACCAGAAATATTAATTAGGTGGGTAAACATAAAATATTATGCTTTTCTTCTAATAATTTTCCTAGAAAGATAGCACATTGTTTAAAACAAAAACAATAATATTGTAAAATGCTGCTTTAACATACGCATAAGTTAAAATAAGACAATAATAGAACAAAAGGAAATGATGGTTAGAGTTTACTCATGTAAGTTTATTATACTTGTGAAGTGGGAAGTTGGAATTAAGAACTCTAAAATATCAGGTATGAATTGAGAGGTAAGAAGTAGAAAGAAAGTACAAAGAGTAAAGGATGAGACAGGAGGTGAGAAAAGTGAAGTGGTAAAGTACTGATTTCAAATAAATGTTAATTAGGTTTAGGATGAACACTCTAGACCCTACAGGAACTGCTAAAAATAACTTTTAAACAACAAAATAGAAAACAACTAATATCTGTTAGATTTAAATCCAACCATATCAATCATTACAATAACTATAAAACATTCCTAATTTAAGGGCACATATTGTCAGATAAAAAGAAAGGCCACTATATATGCTATAATAGGAAGCACTTTAAATTTAAAGATACACATCATAAGTGATGATTTCTAATCTATACTAATATAATAATCCACAGATTTAAATTAGTAGTAATAGAGTTTAGGTTTTCAAAGAAGACAATTTAAACAACTGTTCTTAGAAAAGGAAAAAAATAGGGAAATAACTGTAAGCTGAGATTGAGTAAATCAAAATATATTCTAAATGGAAAGATTTTATTATTCCAGAAAGTCATAAATGAAAACTGTATAAAGCAAGGTCTTGTGTTATGCAGTTGAGATAATACCTTCCAGTGCCTGGCAGTGTGGACTCTGAAGTCATGGTTTTTAGGGTTGAATCTTACCTCTACCAGTTACTAATTATGTGGCCTTGGTTAAGTTAGAAAACTTCTCTGTGCTAAGAAGACATACGCTCTCTGTTCTTCAATGTTCTCACCTGTAAAATGAGGTTAATACATGATAAATGCTTAGAATAATATTTGGGACATAGCAAGTGTTCAAAAATATTAGCCAGATATCTTTTGGTTTCTTAAACTTTGAGACTAATTAATGTAAGATCTGTCTTAGAGAGTTGTAGAGGGAGTAAGATTTATTTTTAAAATATTGTTTTAACAATAGAAAGAAGGGATTCCTGGTGGATTTCCTTTAATTCTATATACTTTCAGGAGGGAAAATGAAAAAAAAAACTAGAAAATGCTAAACCCTTGTGTGAAATTAAAGCCCTATACTCTGAATGAATAAGGTACTTCCAACTTTAATTTTTATACTGCTCTGTTAAAAAGTGTTCAGGTGGCTTAAAAATAAAAACATATTTAAAATAAAATGAATAAGAAAAGTGCAAAAGGAAAATACATGCAGAAAGAGATGGCTATCAATTTGTACCAGGTAGGAAACGAATGTGGCTCTAAACTTGATGGGGGTTGATGTGAATAGGCAAATAGGCTTATGTATAAGGTTCCCCGTGTTCATAAACTAAAAATAAAATATTGGCTTAGGAAATGCACAATTAATCATATTACTAAGCTTAAGGAGAAATTTCTCTCCTTTGTCCTCATAAGGACACTATACAAAATAATAAACAATATACTAATACCTTACAGTAAACATGATGACATGTTTGCAATAAGGATATTTCTTATCATCTCCATCAAACAGGCAAATGGCATTGTGCTTAAATATAATTTCATAGGAACAATCTCAAGAGAACAATTATAATGTAGTACAGATGCATGGTTTTGATCATGTGGCATAGTTTAAGACAGCTCATCTGAGAAGCTAAAGGAATAGATGGAATAAGCATTGCGTCAGTCAGAGTCTGATTGGGGAAGCAGAACTGCTATGAGTAATATAGACTAAGAGGTTTTCTATAGGGGTTAGACTTCATAAGTTTGCGGGCATTGGTGGTGCTGTCTATGCAAGCTGTTGACCCTACATCTAGTATTAATCTTGAAGTCAGTCTGTGAAGATTGTTGCTTCTTAAGCCTGAAGTCAGTGTAGATCAGGTGACTGGCAGTCAGGCAGTAAAGCATCTGAGAGCAAGGACAAATTGAAACCTGAAAAAATAGACTGTATTCTCCCTGTCCCTCGTGATGTCTAATCTCAATGCTGCAGTCGACTTGTAGGGAAAACTGGTGACCTTTGCCATGGACCTGTACACCCCCTAGGATCAGGACTTGGAGAAATTTAAGGAGAGGATATGGGAGGATCTATAGGAACCACATGTCCAGGTTCTGAACCACACCTGTCAGGTGACATAGCAGAGTAGTGTGAGAGCTGCTTTAACGCTTGGCGTCCTTCAACCACCTGCAGAAAGAGGTACTCTTGCCATGACTGTCTTCTACTTCTTCCTTCATGGAGCAAAATAAAAGCTCTACTGGGTGACTTCCATGACAATTAAAACCCTAATGGCAAAACAGTGTTGGAGTCTGCCACCAGCTTTCATGAGACGTACCATTCACTAAAATAAAACCCCATGATATAGTTCAGGATAAACTATTTTATAGATTTTAATCAAGAATAAATTCTTTCTACTAATAATTCTATTGGGTCTGAGAATCTTAGATTAGTTTAATTTCTTTATCTGCAAATATTGCTATTGTATATCTTCTAAGCATGATAGCTAGTAATAACAACTCTTTGGCCTTTTGAGCAACTTTAATTACTTACTAGTAAAATGACTGATCTGAAATATAGTTAATCCCAGTAACTGTTAGAGGTTCTCTTCTTCTATATCATTAGTAAGTTGTATTTCTACTTCTCATTTCTCTCCTTGAGCCTCACTTCTAGACAGAATAGCTTAGACTGTGAGTCAGACCTGGGTATGGATCCTATTTTTACAACCTGAGTAGTTATTTAACTTTTATAAACCTTAATGCTTCATCTGTAAAATGAATATCCTGATTGTACCTGGATGTAATAACGATTGAAAAGACACTAAATTAAAGCACTCAGAACAGAGGTGCATAGTAATAACTCGAAAAAAAATGTTTGTGATTAACATTCTAAGCAGAATTAGAAATGAATTGGACATAAAGAATGTTTTTGAGAGTTTGGTCCTCTAACCAATGTGAGGAATGCCTAAAATAGAAGTAACTAATATTGGCTTTTTTCTAAATCTTGAAGTGTCTAAATCTTGCAAGGTACTATTTGAAGATTAGAATGCTCATGGTCCAGAAATCTAATATACATAAGCAAAAATTTATGACACATTATTTGTGGCGTTTAACATATTTGGGATTTAGATAAACCTGTAAGACTTTCATTATCTGCTTGTGTAGTCAGATTATTTTAAATAACAACAATGTAGGAAACTGAGCATGGACTTTCCTTTTGATATTTAATAAGGAAAAATATTTATTCTTATATGGAAAACAATTTCCTGGAATCATAGAAAAACATATCAATGTAGCAGAAGCTGCTCTCAGTTTCCCAGCATGCTCATAGATCCACACTGAAACTTTTAAAACAAGTGTTTTAATAGAACACATAAAATTGTTGTAAAGTCGAGTGGCACAGTTGTTCATTACAAGCAGTGTTTCTTTTGAAACAGTCATTTTAAGAGGTATTTTTTGAGTGAGTTCATTCTTGCTTCACTCTGCAGTCATTTGAAAGCCATTTTCCTACTTTCTGGCAAGGATTGAAATGTGTGGAGGGCCCTTGAGTCTCATGAATTATCATAGTGAATCAACAGAAATCTCTCTTTTATTTGGCCCAGGTGTTTCCATAATTGTGAACCATGGGGGACATAACTATTGTGTTCGATTGCCTTCACAGTCTCTTTCTACCGAAGTAGAGCTAAGGTTGTATACATAGTTGCCAATAACAGTTAAAATTTACCAAAGGGTGACTTGGATTTTATTTATAGGACGTAAAGATAAGCCGCAAATTTGCATTTTATAGCTATCCAACACACTGAAGATAACACTCCCAATGATCAAATTCCTAAATAATTTGCAAAACAGATAATTTTGCTATAAAGTATATGGCGATTAAAGCTATCCATAAACCATGAAGAACATAAAAGGACAAAGGGCTGATTGCTTTTCAAATTGCTTTCACAAATCTCATGTAAGATTCACAATGGTGTTGTGAATTAGGCCAGTACTTTAATTTACAGAAGAAGAAATCCATTCAGAAAAGTAAAATGACTTCCTTAAGGTCACTTGACTAATAAGTATCAAGGCAGAGGCTCAAACCTGGATCACTTAATTTCAACGCTACTGCCTTTTCTCCTACCACATAAATT
Source organism: Pseudorca crassidens (assembly GCF_039906515.1). Classification (NCBI taxonomy): domain Eukaryota; kingdom Metazoa; phylum Chordata; class Mammalia; order Artiodactyla; family Delphinidae; genus Pseudorca; species Pseudorca crassidens. Next base: position 68,356,008 of record NC_090304.1, on the reverse strand, counting down.
TTGGCCACATATTGCTGGAGGACATCTTTATTGAGACATCAGCGTTCTGGCTCTGCAGGTTACTCTACAGGTACTGATGTTCATGAAAACATGAACACAATTTAGAATGCCAGCTACAGTGGAATGAGATAAAAACCAATGAAAATGACATTTTTACAACTGTTTGAAATAGATTTAATCTTATTTTACCTTAGAATTATGGTTTTCAGGAACTGCAAATAAATTACATTTTTGTATATCAAATTCTGCTTTGAATGCTTCTGGAGGTCATAAAACTATTTCTGAGGAAACCTTTCTTAAAATGGTTTTGTAAAGCAAATATTCTTTCTCCACATTTTAAACTAAGTACTAAAAATATATCTTTCCAATAGTTTATCAAGTGTAGTAATCTAGAAATCAGTTTTGTTTGGGTATTTCCTCAAATAAATCTAATAACTAGAATTGGCATCCTGGATCTCAATCTGTGGATCAACATTCCCTGCAAGAGTTCTGACAAAAGTTCAAATTGAGTTTTTTTTTCCCTGATAGTTTTAGAGAAACCACCACAGTATAGAAAGGTTTATCCAATTTTGGTCATCCTTGAGAGCTTAAAACAAGGAGGCATCTTTCCAGAATACTTAGACAATCTAAGGTTCTTCTGTTACATTCTTTTGAAGCATTCTCCTTTGCTCCCTTGTCACACTTATAAATGGAACAATGCACTGCTCGTGTGATTTTATTTTATTTTTTACTATTAACATTTACTGAAAAGCTGTATGACTGCAGTCTCTGTCAACTCCACCACTATTCCTAACACTTACCTAATGTCTGAAACAGATTAGGAGGAAAATCAATGTTTGTTCAATAAAGAATAAAGGCTTAAAAGTGTACAGTATTATATTGTATTTCTAAACTAAATTGGTCTATGATTAATCTATATCTTTAGAAAAATATGTACCAGCATTTTTAGAGAGACTATCTCTGGGTTTTGTAAAGTTACTGGTAATTTGATTTTGTTCCTAATGGCACTTGCTAATAATTTTATGATTAATGTATGTGATATTATTATTAAGGGAAAATAGTTATAAAAATAAACTTCTACATTATGAAAGTAGTATCATCATAAAAAAAGAGGGTAGAAAAAGGAGCATTCAGTCAGTAATGAGAGGAACAATTTGTTGGCTAAAGGGAAAATTTGTTAGATCTTCATATTAAACAATATACAAAAAATTGCCCTGTTAAGATAATTGTAAATGTAGAAATTTAAATGTAACAACCAGTTGAAACCAGTTGAAACAACTGGTTTGAATGTAACAAATTTAAATGTAACAACCAGTTGAAAGACTTGTGGATGTAACGGCACATTAAAATCATAAATCAATTGATGGAAAGCCCTCAAAATATTTTGAGATTGGGTGAAATAACCGTATGTTAAGAAACAGCATAAAATTAATTAAAAGTAAACTCCAGAAAATGTTTTAAATTTAAAGAATTATTATAAAAGAAAAAGGAAAACATAAGACCCTACATATATAAATAAGCAAGAAGGTCTTATTTGCCTATAGGAACTCTGCAAAAGAGAAAACTGAAATGGCTAATAAGCGTATCTAATGTTGATACTCACTAGGAATCAAATTAAAATTAAAACAACAATGAGATACCATTTTTATATCATCAAGCTGGCAAAGGTTTTAAAAATACACTTAATGTTGGCAAGGTAGTAGTGAGACAGGAACTTCTGTTTGTATCATAAATTAGGTCAACTTTTATGAAAAGCAACACAGTAAGTATAAGGAGATCAAACTCAATAATGCTCCTTTTAGCAATTTATCCAAAGGGGAATAATATGAGATATAGACAAAGATGTGCATGCAAGAAATATCATGAAGATTTATTCATAATAGTGAACAATTGGACAACTTAAATGTTCAAAAATTAAGTAATGCTTACCCAATTTATTGGGCATATAGATGATCAATCATTACATAGGTATGAAAATGATTTTTATGAAATAATGATATAGGTCTATGAGTCTGTTTCTGTTTTGTAGATAGGTTCATTTATGCCATATTTTGGATTCCACATATAAGTGATATCATGTGGTATTTGTCTTTCTCTTTCTGACTTACTTCACTTAGTATGATAACCTCTAGTTGCATATGTCGTGTTGCAAATGACATTATTTTGTTCTTTCTTCTGGCTGAGTAGTATTCTGTTGTATATATGTACCACATCTTTTTTTAAAAAAAAATTATTATTTATTTATTTTTTAAAACATCTTTATTGGAATATAATTGTTTTAAAATGGTGTGTTACTTTCTGCTGTATAACAAAGTGAATCAGCTATACGTATACATATATCCCCATATCTCCTCCCTCTTGCATCTCCCTCCCACCCTCCCTATCCCACCCCTCTAGGTGGTCACAAAGCACCCAGCTGATCTCTCTGTGCTATGTGGCTGCTTCCCACTAGCTAGCTGTTTTACATTTGGTAGTGTATATATGTCCATGCCACTCTCTCACTTCGTCCCAACTTACTCTTCCCCTCCCCGTGTCTTCAAGTCCATTCTCTACATCTGCATCTTTAGTCCTGTCCTGCCCTTAGATTCTTCAGAACCATTTTTTTTTTTAGATTCCATATATATGTGTTAGCATATGGTATTTGGTTTTCTTTTTCTGACTTACTTCACTCTGTATGACAGTCTCTAAGTCCATCCACCTCACTACAAATAACTCAATTTTGTTTCTTTATATGGCTGAGTAATATTCCATTGTATACATGTGTCACATCTTCTTTATCCATTCATCTGTTGATGGACATTTAGGTTGTTTTCAGGTTTTGGCTATTGTAAACAGTGCTGCTATGAACATAGGGGTACATGTATCTTTTTGAATTATAGTTTTGTCCAGGTTCATTCCTAAGAGTGGGATTGCTGGATCATATGGTAATTCTATTTTTAGTTTTCTGTGGAACCTCCATACTGTTTTCCATAGTGGCTGTATCAGCTTACATTTGCATAGACATAGAAAACAGACTTGTTCTTTCCCAAGGGGTAGGGAGGGGAGGGAGTGGTATGAACTGGGAGTTTGGGGTTGGTAGATGCAAAGTATTATGTTTAGAATGGATAAACAACAAGGTCCTACTATCACAGGGAACTATATTCAATATCCTGTGATAAACCATAATGGAAAAGAATATAAAAAAAAGAATGTGTATGACTGAGCCACTTTGCTGTATAGCAGAGATTGGCACAACATTGTAAATCAACTATATTTCAATTAAAAAATGATATAAAAATCCATATTGTAAAGAAACAACAGTAAATTCAAAAATAAGTCATACAGAATAATCCATATTGTGTTAAAACATATTAAATATGATGGAAATATAATTGAAAAACAACTTTAAAAGCTAATACTTTATTGCACTTTGTTGAGGTCATATCTGATGGTGCTGAGGCAGGGATAACCACTAACACGTACTGAACTCTTACAGACGTGCACTGTCCTAAGCACATTGTAAGCGCCATCTCCTCTAATTCTCTTAACAATCCTATTAAGCCAGTACTATTATTTTCTCCATTTATACATGAGACTTAACCTAATCATTATGTCAGTTTGTTTTTGACAAACATTTAAAACAAGTATTTAGTAAATTATATAAGGAAAATGTGGCTATCATTATGAAAACAATTATATCTAATTAAAATCTGATATTATGCTTTTCAATATATTCTAAGTATATTATAGATTTAAGCATTTTTAAAAGCAATAAGAAAAAGAACAAAACTGGGTCCCTATCTTACACAACACAAAAAAGTCAACTTAAAATATATTAAAGACTTGGATGTAAGAATGGAAACCATAAAATTCCCAGAAGAAAACATAGAGGGTAAGATTTTTGACATTTGTATTGGCAAAGATTTTTTGGATTTGACACCGAAAGCAAAGGAAACAAAGCAAAAAATAAATAAGTGGGACTACATCAAACTAAAATGCTTCTGCAACAGCAAAGGAACTGTCAAAAAAATTAAAAGGTAACCTACAGAATGGGAGAAAAGTTTTGCAAATCATCTATCTGATAAGGGGTTAATATCCAAAATTTGTAAAGAACTCATGCAACTCAATAGCAAAACAAACAAACAAACAAAACCCCCAAACAACCTGATTAAAAATGGGTAGAAAAATAGAATAGACATTTTTCCAAAGAAGATATACAAATGGCCAATGGGTACATGAAAAGGTGCTCAACGTTACTAATCATCAGAGAAATGCAAATCAAAACCACAATAAAATATCACCTCACATCTAGTAGAATGGCTACTATCAAGAAGACAAGAGAAAGCAAGTGTTATCTCCTGATAACGAGAGACGCAATGCAATTTTATTTAGCCGTGAGAAGGAAGGAAGTCCTTACATTTGCAACAACATGGATGGAACCTGAAGACATTATGCTAAGTGAAATAAGCCAGGCAGAAAAAGGTAAATACTGCATGGTGTCATGTGCATGTGGAATTGAAAAAAAAAAAAAGTCAAACTCATAGAAATAGTGAGTAGAAAAGTGGTTGTCAAGATCTGGGATGTGGGGGAAATAGGGAGTGGTTGGTGAAAGTGTATAAACTTTCAGCTGTAAGATGAATAAGTTCTCGGGATCTAATGTAAAACATGATGACTAGTGTTAATGACATTGTATTGTATAATTGATATTTGCTAAGAGAGTAGAGCTTAAATGTTCTCAACCACACAAATAAAAAAACAAATATGTGAGGTGATGGATGTGTTAATTAAGTAGATGGGGGAATCTTTTCAAAATGTATACATATATCAAATAATCATGCTGTAGGGAACTCCCTGGCAGTTCAGAGGTTAGGACTTGACGCTTTCACTGCTGAGAGTGTGGGCTCAATCCCTGTTTGGGGAAACTAAGATCCCGGCAGCCATGTGGCATGGCCAAAAAAAAGCATTATGCTGTACACTTTAAATATCTTACAATTTTATATATCAATTTTACCTCAGTAGAGCTGAAATTTTTAAAAAGCAGTTAATAATAAAATAGAATTTTATACATATCCCAGCTGTACTAAGAAGACATTTTATGCTTCAAGACTGAGGAAGAAATAGTCATTGATCATTCACATAATAAAATGTATGTACCTCTGATTATGTGTAAAAGTTAAGTAAACTTAACATAATGAGAAAAAAGGTAACGGGATACATTTTTCTCAGAAATATAACAAACATATGTTTGATTTCTAAAGTATGTGAGGGTTGTATTTGGATCTAAAGTGTAAAACGCAAACATAGTGGATAAATGGTTAAAGAATTATTCATTCATTTATTTAATCATTCAATGAAAACTTATCGCCTTTTATATGCCAGGCACTGTGAACAGACAAAGAGTTATGAACACTAAACAAGTACCTTTTAAAAGTCCAGATAACTAATAAATTAGGAAAATGCTAAAGAACACAGGATATATTACATCATTCTGGTATACAAGAAAAATCTTTTTAATTGACAGAAACTTAACATCTACAGGCTGAGTGGGAGGAAATAGATTCCTACATGACTGGTGGCACCATAAATTGGTGCAATATTTTGGATGAGCAAGTTGACAACTCATTACAGAAATAATAAAAATCATGATTTTTTTTTTACCTAGTAATACCATTTTTTAAAGCCTATCCCACGGGAATAATGCAAGAAGGAAGAAAAGCCTCTATGTTAAAAATGCTTATAACTGCATTATATAACTGAAAAATTAAAAGAAAAAGTCCAAATGACCAATTGTGAGAAGAATGCTAAGCAGATAGTGCTATATTAAATTAAAAAAATATTATTGTTATTAGAATGACAAATGTAAGATCTATGCACAAACTGAGAATGAATGATACAAATGTAAGATCTATGCACAAACTGAGAATGAATGATACCATATCATAGAACTTGAAAGGCAGTATACATGACAATTATAACTATAGGAATTAGTCCACACGATCATAATAATAGGCACGGTATACACTATGGAGTTTGTATATAGACATAGAAACTTGGGCTTTACATCATTTTTTTTATTTTTCTGATATGATAGATCTAGAGACAGTATAACACGGTAGAAGATGATAACAAATTAGTAAAAATGCAGATTTAGAGTCAAACAGACTTTTTTGTTCAGATATAAACTGCCACTACATTGGATATGTTTATAGAAAGGCTCATCACCTTCTTATTAAGAGGCTGTCAGGCACATTCATCACTGTATTGAGGATGAACAGTGGGTTCACCAATGGGAGGAAATGCAATAATTGTTCTAAAATTTAAGTCAAAATCTTTTTGATGGCATAGGTAGCAATGCTATTTAAGCACATGGTCCAGTTTTATTCCATAAAATGATAAAGGGACCATATGAATTCAATGAAATGAATTATAGTAGTAGGATTAATCATGAGTGAAAATGAGTACATCAAAAATAAGAGAGAAAAGGGAAGGGAAATGTAAATTATATCTCCCTCTGTTCAGCTTCTTGGAATTTAGTCATTTCCACTCTCAGCCTCTAAATGAATAGAGCTCTCTGGAGAATATTTTGGATAATCTAATAGTCAAAACTCTTTAAATATATTGCCCGGTTTCTGTATAGTTCCCGCTGAAATTTTTTTCTCATTCTCTCAGGCTCAGCTTTATTTTGTCCTTCTCATACTCACTTCCACAAGGAAGAACTCAAAAGCAGATGAAGTGAAGCACTATTGATTTTAAAACACACTCTTACAGTCTTATGTTAGCTTGTTTCCTTACACGATAATTAACTCTATGAGTCCAGGAGGATGCTCACTGACCTTCAGTATCCCTAGAATCTAATGCAGTGGCTCACATAGAGTGCACTTGATAAAGCTTTATTGAGCCACCTGAGAAGTCTGGAAGTCACATAGAAATTTACTTGGTTCTCATTATCCAAGAAGGGCATATTCCTGTTCCTCGGATGAAGCAAAATTTGTCTTGCACTTGTCTAGCATGAACATAGACTGTTCAGGCTCTTCTCAACAGGCCCTTATTAGAGAGGTTTGCATCCTTCAGATGGCAACAGTCTTAAATATCCAGAAAAAGCTGCCTAAGAAAATTAAATAGAAGAGTTTCAATTAAAGAGACAATGATACAATATCTACTACTAGCAAGGCCTAGTGCTAGTCCTGGCTAGTTTATTTAGACTGGGAGAAGTCTATCCATTTCCTTATCCCACAATTCTATTTGCTCTACTCAAATATATTCAAAAAAAGTATCTGAAAGAATGAGCCACATTCTATGTGATCCATCATATTGAAAAGAGCAAAGTAAAAATAGGAAATTCTTGTAATAATATACATATATAAATACTAAACTGAAATTTCCTCTGTTAATCTCATCATTTTTAGTGATTTTCTTATTCAGTTACAGTTAGGTCAAAAATTAATTTCAGTCTCTATTATACAGAGTCTGATTTTGATATTTTTCCCTATTATAGACACCAAATATACTTTATCATATGAAAATTACATTTATTAGTTTTTGATTCTTTTCAAGTAATTTGACATTTACTTTACAGTAAACAATAAAAATAATGAAAAACCAAAATATTTTCAGGAGAGGTCTCCTGATACATAACTATGGAAAGATCTCTTTTGGAGACTGATACACTGATATTAAAATTATTTTATGTGTCTTTAAGCATAATATCTTATGTCATAAAACTTGATACATCTCACACACTAAATTCTATGAAGTTCTTTTTTAGAAGACTGTTCTCTATAGAATACAAGAGGTGTTCTTCCTAGTTACAATAGTTCATGCAGCTTGAACTTGGCTAATGATATTACACATTATTTTCCTGTATTTTTTCTTCTGAGATGGGCAGATTACTTTTGCCTATGAAGAACCACTTACCATTTAAATAATCCAGACTTTTTATGAGTCATTAAGAGATAAATTAAGCAGCTTTAAATATTATCAGCAAATACATTTGCATTACTTTTGGTAAAAAATGTGAGTGACAAACAAAATGTTAATTAATTTAAATAAAATTAATTTAATTTTAACTTAAAAATATAAATTTGTGGTACATATATAAAAGCTATATATATATAACTTTTGTTGACCATTAGACCATAGAAAATCATCATCATCAAAGAAAGATGGCCTAAGTATATAAAAGTTGTGAAGAATAATCAGATATAATTTCAAGGAATTTGCAATCTAGTTAGCAATACAAGGTGATATATCAACAGATGTATATGTATCTATACCTCTGCTTCTGTGTCTATATGTATATCTATATGTCTACTTCTATATCTACTGCCCTATATCTGAGGTAATAATACTCAATACCAAGTAAACTCTATGGATTCATTGTAAGTTCTGTGTTATTTTAAGTTCTTCAGGGATCCACTGGAGGGAATGATCATTGTAGATAGATGTTTTTGGAGAGGTCAGAAACAAGATTAAACTGAAGGAGCTGAGCTCAATTTGAATAACAGGAGAAAGAGCACTTCAGGCATGATGCCATAAACAAAAATACAGGAATGAGAATGTGTAGGAAAAGTAGCGTGGCTCTATAGAAATGGAGTTCTTTAAGAAGGTATCAGGAGGGCTTCCCTGGTGGCGCAGTGGTTGAGAGTCCGCCTGCCGATGCAGGGGACGTGGGTTCGTGCCCCGGTCCGGGAAGATCCCACATGCAGCGGAGCGGCTGGGCACGTGAGCCATGGCCTCTGAGCCTGCGTGTCTGGAGCCTGTGCTCCGCAATGGGAGAAGAAGGTATCAGGAGGTAATATTGTAGAATTTGTTGCAACTGAGTTTTGAGTAGAAATCGTAGACCATAATGTAGATCAATAATATAATCTGATAGATTGATGCTGCACAAATATACACAAATAACTCAATTGCCACAGGTTCTGCAAAGACTTTTATCATACATTTCTAAGCTTAAAATTTAGATGAAATAATACAACAAGGAAGAGAAGATGTACAGACCCAACCACCAAATGGGAGTCCATGCCTTTTGTATTAATATGAAGACAGTCCCCTCTACCTTTAAACACGTGATATCAGGGTTTCCCTGGTGGCACAGTGGTTCAGAGTCCATCTGCCGATGTGGGAGACACGGGTTCGCGCCCCGGTCCGGGAAGATCCCACATGCCACAGAACGGCTAGGCCCGTGAGCCATGGCCGCTGAGCCTGCGCGTCCGGAGCCTGTGCTCCGCAGCGGGAGAGGCCACAACAGTGAGAAGCCCTTGTACCGCAAAAACATGTGATATCATTTTCCTGGCCTTTTCTAGTTGACTACAACTGATTTTTGATATCTCACTCTAGATGTTAGCCTAATTTAGTTTACCCTGTGCTCCAGTAGCACTCTCTGCTGATTCATTACAGCAGGTATTCTGTATTATGATTACTTAATCATAATACAGATTAACTGATTTATCCTTAGGTCTAAAGTTCCTAAAGGCAAGTTGTCTTCTCACATCACCATTTCAGGTACTCATAGCACATAGTAAAGTACCTATCCCATATGTATTAATTTGCCAGGGCTGCCATAACAAAGTACCACAAACTGGCTGGCTTAAACAACAAAAATGTATTGTCTCAATTTTGGAGGCTAGAAATCTGAGATCAAGGACTTGGCAGATTTGGTTCTTTCTGAGGACTTTGAGGGAAGTTGGCTTGTAAATAGCCATCTTCATTTTCACATGGTGTTCTTCCTGTATCTGCACATCATTGTCCTCTGTACATATCTCTGTGACCAAACATCTTTTCATAAAGACATCAATCATGTTGGATTAGGGTCAACCCTTATGACCTCACTTTAACTTGATTATCTCCATAAAGACCTTCTCTCCAAATAAGGTCACATTCTGAAATACTGGGGATTTAGGATTTTAACATATGAAATTTGGTGGGGTACAATTAAACACATGACACCATAATAGATGTTTGTCAAATCAGTGATTGCATGAATTGATACCATTTATATAACTTACAAATTTGTTTTAATTATCCAACTTGTGTGTTTCGCCAAGACTGTGAGCTCCTTTAGAGCAAAGTCATATCTCATTTATGCTTGAATCTATAGTGCTGAAAACAAAGACCAACACAGGGTTGGTGCTCAAAATGCTTGTTAAATGAGTGATAATTAGCAAATAACGTAAATGTATTTTCTGTAAAAATACCTCTAGAAGAATGCTTCATATGGGTCTTGGATAATGTTTTGTTTAATGACTTTTCTGCTGATTGCTGCAGATTGTACAGTCCCCAGAGTTTCAATGCCTTAGGCAATTTGAAAAAGATACTGTGTGTTATTCAGAGACTGGAAGTCTAAATATTTCCATGACCTTAATGTCTTGTTGCCTTATTAGAAATCAGCTCTCATCTACGCTTTTGTGTCATTTCCATACTGTTTTTTTTTCTGATTGATTTTTTAAAATGCTAAAAATAAAATGTAAACTGACTTTCAGTGGAACCTGTCAGAGAGATATGAAAGTGTCTTTACGATGTAAATAGAAAGATAATGAAAAGTGGAGAGACTGAGTGTGGGAATGGGGCCCAGAGGAAGAACTTCAGATGTCAATGTTGTTGTCTAGTTCAGTATGACCACCTGAGTTATCATCAGAATGAGGAAGGTGAGTAGAATGTTGATTTGTTTCACCTTTTCTCTAATTTAGGATGTATAATCAGCACCAGTAGTAGTAAAACAAGTAGAGATAAAGCTACTCTCTGAAGAAATTCATGAACCTAAAGTAATCTAATAAGGCAAACATGGAGGAATTGTATTTATTGGAAAGAAGACAGTAAGTCTGGGTAACAATCAGGGTGACCTTAGGGATGCAGAGGGCCATGCCTCATTTGTATTCAAGCTAATAAATTGCATTCATGCTGCATCCACAAAGCATTTTTCCAGGCACTTCTTAGTTGTACTGGTTAGAACAATCTTACTATTGAGTTATTTTCTGACTAACTCATAGTTTTAAAGATAGATAAAAAAGAACAAAAAGAAATGTTAGGAAGCAGAATCCAAATAAACAGAGCATTTGTGAAGTTTTGGTTGACGAGATTAAAATTAGAAGAGAAAAGTATTTTATATTTACCCAGTAGTTACCATATCTGCCACTCCTGGTTCTCTTTTTGCAGATCCAGATTGCTACCTGGTATGATTTTCCTTCTGCTTGAGGGGCTCCCTTTAATACTGATTATACTGTAAGTCTGCCAGTGATAAATTTTTTCAGCTTTTGTATATATGAAAAATTTTTAAGTTTTCTTTTAGTATCTTCCCTGGTTTTAAGTAATTTGGCTTTTGTGCAATTTTCTTCATGTTTTCCTTTGTTTTGGGTTGATTGAACTTCTTATATCTATGGATTTATAATTTTCATCAAATTTGAAAAGTTTCCAGCTATTATTTCTTTTCATATTTTTCTATCCCCTTTTTTCTCGCCTTTCTTTCAGAGACTGTAATTATACATAAAATAAGATGCTTAAAGTTGTCTCACAGCTAACTGATGTTCTATTCATTTCTTTTAATTCTTTTTAAATCTCTGTGTTTCTTTTAAATTTTTCATTGCCATATCTTTTCATTCACTAACATTTGTAACATCTAATCTGCTATTAATCCCATTTAGTGCATTTTTCATCTCAGACATTTTAGTTTGTATTTTCTTGAAGTTCTATTTGGATCTTTTTTTAGTATCTTCCATGTCTCAACCTTTCATCTAGCTCCTTGAGCAAATGGAATAGAGTTATAATAACTATTTTAATGCCTTTTTCTACCTGACATATCATCTGTGTCATTTGTGTATAGGTTTTGATTGATTTTTCTCTTATTTATGTGTTGTATTTCATGCATCTCTGCATACCTCATAATTTTTATTTGCTAAATATTGTAAATTTTAAATTTCAGGGTGCTATATACCTTTGTATTCTTCTAAATATTCTTGAAAATGTTTTCTGAGATAGAGTTTAGTTACTTAGAGACAGTTTGATCTTCTTTGGTCTTGCTTTTTAGTATTCTAGGGAGAACCAGGGGAACGTTTAGTTAGGGCTAATTTTGTGCCACTACTGAGGCAAAAGCTTTCTGAGTACTAAACCCAATGTCTCATGAATTATATGATTTTCCACTACTGGTGTGATCAGGCACTATTACCAGTCATATGTGAGTGCTGGAAATGGTTTTCTCTAATCTTTCCTAGTGACTCTTTCTTGGGTAGATTCCTCACACGAATGCACTGATTAGTCTTCAGAGGAAGGTTCTGCAGATCTCCAGAGTTCTCGCTCTGTACTCCTGTCTCTTCCCTGTTACTCTTCCCTTTAACTCTTGCCTGTTTGTTCTCCTTGGACTCCTAACTCAGTATCCTAAACTCAGGGAGACTGACTGCTGGGTTCCAGCAGGGTTCCTTACTCATGGCTCCAACTGAGTTCTCCTTCTCCATGCTATTACTTGGAAACTGTCTCTAGGCAATAAGTCAAGGCAATCTAGGACTTACCTTTGCATGTCCTGTCTTTGAGAGATCACTGTCCTTTATTACCTTATATTCAATGTCTTAAAATCTATTGTTTCATAAAATCAGTCTTGTTTTTTATTGATTTTAGGTAGTAAGATTTTTTGTGAAAAGATTTTAAGATGTCATAAATCTGTATAATAAAATATTATTATACAGGGTATGTAGAAAAACTCCTACTTGTTATGAGGCTTATTGTTGTCAAGCTTTATATGTTAAAACTGAGGTCAGCATATCCTAACGTGTAAGTTGTTTCAGTAGCCCCTGGCCTCAAAATAAATTTGAATTTTCCATCACAATTTCTCTTCTTTCCTATTTTCCTTCTAACATAAGAAGAATTTTGTCTTTGCTAGACTGGTTCCTAGGACCTCTGTAATATAAAATTGGAATAATTCATTCATTCATTTGTTCAACAATATTTATGAAGTACCTGTTCTGAGCTAGACACTGTTCTGTGTATGTGAAACATATCAAGTGAACAAAAGAGAAAACATTCCTGCCCTCATAGAGCTTTATTTATTTATTTATTTATTTATTTATTTGCAGTACGCAGGCCTCTCACTGTTGTGGCCTCTCCCGTTGTGGAGCACAGGCTCCGAATGCGCAGGCTCAGCGGCCATGGCTCACGGGCCCAGCCGCTCCGCGGCATGTGCGATCTTCCTGGACCGGGGCACGAACCCGTGTCCCCTGCCTTGGCAGGTGGACTCTCAACCACTGCGCCACCAGGGAAGCCCCCTCATAGAGCTTTTATTCAGAGAAAAGCTCTGAATAAAATTAATAAATAACATTAATAAATTAATGTTAGAGCAAATAACATTAATTTATTAACATAGAAAATAAGTAAATTGTCAATCATAGTGAAAGGAAATGTGTAGATCAGAGAGAAATAAAGAAAAGCCAGAGATGTCAGATCAACATCCTTAATAAACAGCTGGGAAAGGAGGGATAAAAAGGAAGAATTGCCTGAGAAGATTGGGGATTTATTATGAGAGAGGTTGTTCAGCTACTGAGGGGTGGAAAGAATTTGTGGAAAAGAAAACAGAGACTGTTAGGAAGAGTAGCTGGATATTATGTACTGGAATTGCCTGAAATTCTCTCTGAGAGATTAAATTCAAGATTTCAGTTATTTTATGACCTTTGAAATGTTGGAATAATCTTCCTTGAAAGTTATCTCACATTAATTACAGGAAAATAGAGGACCCTATTTCATGTACAATCTACTTACACATTGTCATCATTCTTACCTTTTAAGGAATGCATTTTATTTTATAGATGAAGGAACTAAAGTTCAAGAATTTTAAAAAATTGTCCAACTAGCAAGTGATATTCAAAACTAGAATACAACTTGGCCTGTTTCAAAAGTCAATGATTTTGCTTGTACACAAAACTACTCTATAACCTTGTTTATGATGTAACAAAGGTACATTAAAATGGAGGATGTACAATCAAGTGCTCAAATAAAGTTTCCATGACCTTTGGTCTAAGTATATCTCACAGGATTCTCTAGGCCACTTTCATGGCTAAGCATCTCAAAAAGTTTGTTGATTTTATAGCTTAGAACTTTAGGTGGTAAGTCATTCTTTTTATAAAAGAGACTAAGAAATAGAGCAGAGGTCCACTAACTATAACCAATGGGCCAGAAATCAGCCCATCACATGCTTTTGTAAATACACTGTTATTGGAACACAAGCATGCTTGTTTTCTTATTGTCTATGACTGCTTTCAGTAGACAATGGCAGACATGAGTAGCTGTGAAAAAGACCCTATAGCCTGTAAGCCTAAAACTTTTACTCTTTTTATTTTAACCAAAACAGTTGATAATCCCTGAAGAGGATCTTACTTCTGTAAGGTCTTAGTGGTTCTCAATGGCAAGATGTCAGATCTGTGCTGATCCTCAAGTCTGGAGGATTAATTAAGTAATTTCCATAATGCTACATCTTTTTTTTAAATTTTATTGGAGTATAGTTGATTTACAATATTGTGTTAGTTTCAGGTGTACAGCAAAGTGATTCAGCTATACATATACATATATTCATTCTTTTTTAGATTCTTTTCTCTTACAGGTTATCACAGTATATTCAGTAGAATTCCCTGTGCTATGCAGTATGTCCTTGTAGGTTATCTATCTTATATATAGTAGTGTGTGTATGTTCATCCCAAATTCCTGATGTATCCACCACCCCATGTTTCCCCTTTGGTAACCACAAGTTTGTTTTTGATATCTGCAAGTCTGTTTCTGTTTTGGAAATAAGTTCATTTGTATCATTTTTTAAAAATTAGATTCCACATGTGAGTGATATCATATGGTATTTGTCTTTCTCTGTCTGACTTACTTCACTTAGTATGAAAATGTCTAAGTCCATCCATGTTACTGCAGTAGCATTATTTCATTCTTTTTTATTGCTGAGTAATATTCCATTGTATATATGTACCACATCTTCTTTATCCATTCCTCTGTTGATGGATATTTAGGTTACTTCTATGTCTTGGCTATTGTAAATAGTGTTGCAATGAACATTGGGGTGCATGTATCTTTTCGAATTATGGTTTTCCCCAGGTACATGTTCAGGAGTGGGATTGCTGGATCATATGGTAGTTCTATTTTTAGAATTTTAAGGAACCTCCGTACTGTTCTCCATAATGGTTTTATCAACTTACATGCCCACCAACAGTGTAGGAGTGTTCCCTTTTCTCTAGACCCTCTCCAGCATTTATTTTTTGTGGACCATTTGATGATGGCCATTCTGACTGGTGTGAGGTGATACCTCATTGAAGTTTTGATTTGCATTTCTCTGATAATTAGTGATGTTAAACATCTTTTCATGTGCTTTTTGGCCATCTGTATGTCTTCTTTGGAGAAGATCTTACTGCTACGTCTTGAGGAATAAAAATTCTTACAGCCCATCCCCAGCAAGACTCACTGTCAGCAGGATATCCCCTCCAGCTTTCTTCCTTGATGAAGTGTTGCTCAACCAACTGGCCAATTACTATACAGTCTCCCCTGTCTTACTGAGAGAAGTTTGAGGAGGCAGTCAGAGGCCTGGGAGTCTTTGTTACTGTTTGTTCCTTAGTTTATAGTATATTCTGTATTGAATGAACAAACTTTAAGAATGACAATTCCATGTTTTTCAACATATTTGGAACTGGATTTTCAATAACGTCTAAAATTAAAACAAAGAATAAAGTCACTAATCATTTTATGTTGCATTGTTGAATAAGATCTCCTCTAAATTACACATTCTGGTAAATAAAACCCTTGCATAAAGAATAAAATAGGATTTTGTATTGTGATTTTGGCATTTTAAAAAATAATATAGACTGACTTTAAACAAATTTTGATATGTTGTTGCAGGATTGGGAAATGCCCATTTAAAGAAAGGAGACCATACTCATTTTTTAAAAAATTATTTTTAACCTTCCATTTTGAATGAATTTTAGATTTATACAAAAGTGACAAAATCATACAGAGTTCTTGTATTCCCCCACCCAGTTTTTCCTGATGTGAAGATTTTACATAGCCATCTTACAATTATAAAAGCTAGTAATTATCATCTGTATAATGCTTATTAACTACATAATTTACTCTAATTTCACTAGTTTTGTTTTATTTTAAGCAAAAGTCTCTACTGGGAATTTTTTTTGGTCCCAGAAACACATCTTGCATTTAATCATCTCTAATCTGTATAGCTTTAGATTTTCCATATCTTTCATGATCTTTACAATCTTGAAGAGCACTGGTCAGTTATTTTGACGCAGATGTATTTGCTTTATTTTGTAAGTGAAATGATGGAAAACTGAAGTTCCTTCCAATGGGCAAACAAATAGACTGCAGGTCTTTGGGGATTTCAGATAGCAAATGACTGAGTTCATAAATCCACTGGCTACTTCTGGAGACTTTTCTCATAAGTGGAGCAAAGTAGGAAGAGATTGGAAAGCTGAAGTTCTTCCTAGTATTTACTCTGGCACATTCTCCAGTATATTAAGATGGCAAATCATAAACTTAGTTATTTTCTACATATGAGTTCAACAACTCAGTACTTATCTGAATAAAAAGTGGACAGTATACTCCTAAGCTGAAATATAATAATTAATCTGATTAGAGAGCAATGCTTTCATTTGAAAAGAAGCCTGAAAATACATATGAAGATAATCATGTTTGCTTGTTCAGGGAATGACCCATCTTATTATATTCATTATTCCCAAATAAATGGTAAATTTATTTAAACCACTATCCTTTCAAGACTGAGATTTTAAAAATAGCAATAATGATGAAGCACAGAGAGGTTTCCTCAAAGCATTGTAATCATATTACTATTGAGATGGGAAATGTCACCCATTATTAAAAAATAAATAATAGTCATAGAGTTTAAAAACAACAACATGTTAATTAGAGAAAGACTATTTTATAGAAAACAGACTATTAAGAAAGTATTTTCAAGGAACAGTCCCCCTTGATTTAGTAAATTATTATCCCTTTGTTAACTGTCTATTGAAAAAAAAAAAACCCTAAACAACAAGGTTTTCCCTAGCTTAATATAAAATACATTGTTGCCTGAGGAAGCCTGTTTGCCTGGTAACAAACACTTTGCATTTTGTGTAATTAATCTGAATCTGTCAGGTGGCCAAATTCCTTAATCAATCATTTTCCTACTGGGGAGCTGGATTCTCAGGTGACAAGAGAAACAGCAGGATGATGTCACATCTACCTCATTAATTTGCATTCCAGGTTGTTTGAAGAGAGGTGCAATAGAAAGCATAAAATAAGTGTCCTGAAGATAAATTTTGTTATGTTATCCCATCCTTCCCAGTGTTGGTCACAGGCAATAAACACATTTAAAAAAATCTGTTCCCCCAGGCAACTGACAAGTATGGAACTTTCACTGCTCTTGTGGAAGCTATAGTCAACCAGCAAACACACCCTTTAAATTGGTATGTTAAAATCCACAAAAGAGGGACACAGTATGATAAAGGAATACATGTTGGGGTATGAAGAAAACTAGAGATTTCACCTCCAGATGGAATGAAATAGGGAAAGGAATGGGAATGTGGTCAGCGGACAAGGTGAAAGAAAAGGGTTCTGCCCTGAGCTCATGCATATGTTTGTAGAAGAGCAGAAATTTACTTATGACCCATTTTTAATTCAGAAGTCAAAATATACCAATTCCATGTTGACATGCTTTGAATGAAATGTGATAAAATATTATCTAACATTCTTTATTGATGATAGAACAGAATAAAAGTAGAATGTAAAATTTTAAAATTCCCCAGACTTTATCTAAGAGAGAAATCAAAACGAAGTTTGTTAAAAAGTGAAATATATCTTTAAAACTATGTTAAAATCTAATTTGTCATGAGAGATTTAAGGTGTTAGGGATATTTTTTCAAGGACTTTCTAAAGGATTTTTTTTCATTCGGGAAATACTTTTTAAAATAACCAGGTTTAAAGTTGAAGAAAACACTGACTAGATATATTTGTGTAAAACCAATCCACCTATCACTAATTACCTTAGGAGAAAAATCTAAAGTAGAGGGAAAAATGTGTCTCAAGGTCAAAATGTCATCTTAGCATCTGGAGGCAAAGGATCAAAAGCAAAAATTTTTAAATGTTTTTAATAAATTGACAGACACTTAAATAGGTCCAAGAAAACTTAGTTTCCTAAAGTTGTATGTTCCAGATAGAGGATATTTTAATTTAATAGATTTCCCATGGACATAAGTAATTCCTGATAGATAGGTTAACTGGCCTTAATTTATAACCATTTTGTCTGTCGCTAATATATGTAATTTCTTTCAAAATGGCTGGTGAAGTTTTTTTAGTCTCTTAACCAGAGAGATTCAATTGTCTCTAAGACAGGGATTCATAGCCTTCTGCCTTTAACTAGTTTCTCAGTTTCTCGGGAATTTAAGCTTGTAGCATATCTGTTTGCTAGGTGTTACTAGTAGAAGGAAGATCACAAAACCAACTAGCACAATTACAATTTAGGCAGTGCCATTTATAATCAATACTATCTCATGCCAAATGCGTCAACTGATAACACAAAATGGCTTCAAGGATAAACAATAGCTTGTTTTCTTTTTGGCTTTTCCAAAACCAAGTTGTGTATAATCAAGAAAGGCCATGTGGCTCATTTCCTGATTAATTATTGGAATTCTCTCTGTCATATAAAATGTAGCCGGACCATCTATGGAGTGTGTAGATACTTTGTATATTCCCTGGCATTGAACTGATTATTTCCAGGGATATTAAACAAGCTCAATGACAACAAAAACATAGCGGCTTCCCTGGTGGTGCAGTGGTTGAGAATCTGCCTGCTAATGCAGGGGACACAGGTTCGAACCCTGATCTGGGAGGATCCCACATGCCACGGAGTAACTAGGCCCATGAGCCACAGCTACGGAGCCTGCGTGTCTGGAGCCTGTGCTCCGCTACAAGAGAGGCCACGATAGTGAGAGGCCCATGCACTGCCATGAAGAGTGGCCCCCGCTTGCCACAACTAGAGAAAGCCCTCGCACAGAAACGAAGACCCAACACAGCAAAAATAAATAAATAAAATTAATAAAAGGCAGAATAGGTGATAGTGTGCCCCAAGCACATTATTAAAAAATAAAATCACCTAGTTTTGCTAACTTCCTAACAAGTGTCAGGAGCATACTCAGAACTGGGGATAGAAAGAAACTAATACATTAATCTTGCCTAGCAGATACTCTGTTTACAAATATAAATTTTATATCTGCAACATGGGACACTAAATGAACTGGTTTGTTAACTCAATGTTATGTAGTGAGGGAGAAGCTATAATGTTAATTTCTTTATTAGAAATAACCACCTATCATACAACTTAAATGTGTAGTATCAGATTTCAATATCATGTGATTATTATCCCATGAAGCATATTGCATGATCTTGATATGCAAAGGTCATGGGTTAAATAAATCTATGTAATTATTATAATTAGCGACACAGTGGGAATATCAGTGTTAGAGAAATGAAAATGAATAGGTAAAACTCTTTATATTTCTATAATTTCAAGGGGTACTAAGGCTAAGTGCATAAAACTTAGAACAAAGATTTTAGTATTTATAATATGACACATTTCTAAAGTTCAAAGTTTTATCACAAGTTTAGAAGTTTGTCCATATCTTACTTCCATTAACATATTTCACACTTGAAAAAAAATGTCAAATACTACCTAATCTTGCCAGAATTCTGCCTCATGTACTCATTTTCTAAACTTGGGGTTTGCCAGAATAGATCATGTCATTGGCTAGCTTTCACTGAAATTCATCCCACACCATTTCCTTTCTTCATTATTTCATATGTAGATAGTGCCTTTGGCTTTAAGATGTCCTACTACTTTTTGCGAAAATTTGCTATCACTTACAAGAATATTAAACATAGTACATTTAAGTCATTTCAATAAAGCTACTTTAACTAAGGCTAGTCTTAGAAATAACCTTTTGCAGTAATATTATAAGCATTAGGTTTAACATTTCTAAGCCCTCTATAGAGAGGATATATTACAATCATGTAGTAAAAAAATGTATAAAATATCTAATAAAATGGTTCTTTGTGTACCAAACACTATACAGTGTGTGCGTGTGTTTGTGTGTGTGCGCGTATACGAGTTCCTGTAACTTAGGGGAGGTGAATAAGAAAGAGCCTGCACCAGGGGAAAACTCACTCCTCATCTGTTCTATCAACAGATTTTAGGTAACAGAAATAGAGTCAAGAAAAATACAGAAAAAGAGAACACAATCACTAGAATTTTAAAGAAAGATGACTCAAGGCTGCTCTGGCTGCCTCTGGTATGAATAGTATATTCAAGCACTGGTTAGGAAAACAGAACTGTAGGAGACAAAGAAATAGTGGTAGTTAGGGAATTTTTTTCTTATCCTTCTCTTCTCCCTTATATTACTAATTTTCAAATTACAATGAGAAAAGCACTACATAATGACTGAGAAGTCATTGTACTGTTGTCATGTGATAACCCTGGAGTCAGACAAATCTGAGTTCAACCCGAGCTCTTTGTGCGACTGTGGTTAAATGTCTCATTGGAGATCCCCAATGAACATGCTATTCTGATATTCACATCCTTGTGTAGTCTCTAATTACATTACCTCTGGGCTTGTTCATGTGACTTGCCTTGGCCAATGGAATATTAACAAGTGTGACATGAGAAGGGTTTTCATAAACACTTGAACACTGGGGCTTGTCCCCTCTGAAATACACCTTCCCTGTAAAGAAGCCCAGATCTAGACATATGGGGAAACCATGTGTATGCTCAACCCCAGCCACTATCTGACTACAAACATGATACCCCAAAGGAGAACAGCAGAAGAACTATCCAGGTGAGCCTTTCCCAAAGCACAGAAGCATGAGCATCAGTAAATAATTGTTGGGTAATATGGTAATTCTATTTTTAGTTTTTAAAGGAACCTCCATACTGGACTTGAGGACACAGGGTGGGAGACGGAAGCTGGGGCGAAGTTAGAGTAGCATCGACATATATACACTGCAGAATGTAAAATAGGTAGCTAGTGGGAAGCAGCTGCATAGCACAGGGATATCAGCTTGGTGCTTTGTGACCACCTGGAGGGGCGGGATAGGGAGGGTAAGAGGGAGGCTCAAGAGGGAGGGGATATTGGGACATATGTATGCATATGGCTGATTCACTTTGGTGTACAATGGAAACTAACACAGTATTGTGAAGCAATTATACTCCAATAAAGATCTATTAAATAAATAAATAAATGTTATTTTAAGCCACAATGTTTGGAGCTAGTTTAACATGCAGCAATATATAACTATAGCTGAAACCTATATCAAATGACTTAACTTCTGTGAGTAAGCCAGGATTATGGCTTTACATTTAACAGATGAAGGAGGAAACAAAGCTGGGTCTGAATTACCTTGTCTTTAAGTTATACCACTGTTTGTCATGCCCATTCTTCTTTAACTGTTTGGAGAAATAGAAATGTGAAAGACACATCTATAAGAACTTAACTTGGGGTCAGTTTTTTTAAATTTTTTTTTTATTTTTTAATGATGGTTTTCCTGAGACATTTACCTAGGTTTGGAAATCTGAGTTGAAAGCATTTTTCAAAAAATGGTTACCAATGCAATATTTGTTGATGAAAGTGTCAGACATAGCTCCTACTCTTACAGGAATTTGTAATCTAACAAAAGAGATGGATATTAGAGAAAAATACTTAGAAATATATGCAACAATTTATTGAATAGACAGATCTTAGCTGGACACAATTAAAGTACAGCTTTATTTTTTTTCCCACTACTGGCATTAAACATATTCTGATGAATCACACTTCCTCAGTCATTGATAAGAACATCTCAGGAAGATCCATACATTTCAGGTCTCTTTAAGCTAGAATAGTCTTATTTCAGACATCAGAAAATCTAGTCCAGTCAAAATCTCAAATCCAGTTCAAACTCTCATATCTAATCTTATATGCAATAAAATATCTCTCCCTTTTTATTCACTTATACATTTTTTTTTTCAATTTCCTCTTCTGCTTCTGGATTCTCCCAAGTCTGAGCTGTGGAAGCGAGAATTTGAAGGGAAAGATTAATATCTTCAGTGACTAAGACTATTGTAATTGAGCCTTTGAGGTCCTCTCTTATGGAGATACTTTTCCCCAAAGAAGATTTTGTTTGCTTCTTCCAGGAAGATACAACCAATACATGACCTCTTGAGCTCCTCTCATGTCAAATATGTCAGGTTTACCTCCTTTGGCTTTCAGAGGCCACAGGTCTTACTGTCCTTATTGTCCAGGACCCAGCATTCTTATGGAAACACATATGGATTTCTAAACACCACCTATAACTCTGATCTTAGCTCACGTTATTTTCTGTCTGTTTCATTTGTTTACCATTAGATATATATCTTATTTATAAAAGAAAAGCCATTTTAAAATGGATTTTATTCATGATCCAGTTGTGTTGCAGTACTTGGTGCCTTCAGAGTACCTAATCTCATTAATCTTGGAAGTCATAACATGGTGTTTTTACTCCTCATTTGACTTGGAATTATGGAACAAACTCCACTCCTTTACAAAGAGGAAGGAAATCTCTGCTCAGTGAGTCTTAAAATCGTTTTTTCCCCTTTATTTCTTTTCTTTCTCTTCTTTTAACCCTGAGGGTTTGGTGATAAGGTTTATGGTTGAAGAATTAATATTAATATCTCTTAATAAGTCCTGCAGCTCCTATTAGAATGGGAGGATACAGTTCCCTATGCTCAGATTCAGTCTTCAGCTGAAATTTCATGGTAAGTATCATTCAACATCATTTTATATTATATTTATGTGTCACAAAGGTTCTGTTATATAGTATAATGAGAAAGATTTAATTTACATTGTGAGGCCAGCAAAGGTCTTTCTAAAGAAATAACATTTGATTTGAGAGATGAAAGGTGATTTGGAGTTATCTAGGGAAGAATGGGAAGAGAAGATTGACTGCACAGGGGAGTTGTAATGTGGGAGGAAAGACTGATATGAATGGTAATTTGTAAAAATAACTCAGGCTGATAAATGGAAAGGGAATTTAAGCAATATGTCCAAATAGGAGACTTTTCCAATCATCTAGATTAGAAGTATAAACAGTGTAGGTGCAATGGAGGTGAAGACAACCAGTTAGATTCAAGAAATATTTCACATGTAGAATTGAAGAGATATGCAATGGAAAGTATGTGGGATACGGAATGGGAAGTATATTAAGAATAACACCCAGATTTCACAATTCAGCAATGGATAGATTAAGTTGCCACTTACTGAGATAATCAAAATAGGAGGAAAACAGAAAGGGGAGGTTTTGGTAGATCAAGAATTTTGTTTGAAAGGGCTGTGAATCATACAAATGATGGATTTAGATGTATGGAGGAGAGACAGAGTTGTAGATTGTTACTTATCCCTGATGAGTTCGTGACCTCTCAGTGGGTCCTTTACCCAGAGTCACAAATGCCAATCAAAGAAACCACGTTCGGTAGAGTAGAACATGAACTTTATTCGTTGATCAAGGAATGGAGAAGGGAGAGCTTGTGCTCTGAAAACATCTTCTACTCAAAGGAAGGGGAGTAAGGGAGTTTTAAGGGGTAGGAGGCAGACCTGTCACCAGGACTCTAGGAAAGAGGTGGAGATTTCCAAGGGCAACCTGGGGCAGATAGGGCATGTACAATCTTCCAGGCCTTTGCACATGGCAGAAATTGTGCCCAGCAGAGTACAAATTCAAGATCTTAGCATAGTAATGAAGCAAAGGTAACTTTCAGACACCTTTATCTCTCATCTGTGCAGGCACGTTCTTGTGGTCAACTCAGAGTCATTTCAGGGCCATTGAACACAGCAAATCTCTTAAAGCACAGCTGCAAACATCTCTGTCAAATACCAGTGCTTTTGAAACAGAGATAAATCAGGACAAATATCCTTTGGCTCTCAGGAGCTAATATGGGTGACAACATGAAAATTTGAGGCCATGAATACACCTGAGTAATTCTAGTATTTATTATTCGAGTTTAGAAGAGTTGGTAAAGGCAATTGAGAATGAACCATTAGAAGAAATGGAGGAAAACCAGGATAATGGCATGGGGCTAAGATTACAAGACAGGAACAGAACAGTGTTAATTGGACTTGGCAACGTTGAAGTCAAGAGTGGATTTATGGGGATGTCAGTGAAAAATCAATCAGTCAATCTAAGAAAGAAGTGGAAATTTTTATTCGAGCCAAATTGAGGAGTATAATCCAGGAACAGAATCTCAGAAGCTCCAAGAACTGTTTTGCCCTTTCTAATGACAATTCTAATGCCCATTCTAATGTACAGAGGGCTGTACATTAAATGATGTATTATTATTACTATGTTGTTTTTTGTTTTTTTTTTCGTGACAGGAGCAAATTTTATTTAATACTTTTTTTTTTTTTTTTTGCCACTTAGAAATCTTTTTTTTTTTTTTTAACATCTTTATTGGGGTATAATTGCTTTACAATGGTGTGTTAGTTTCTGCTTTATAACAAAGTGAATCAGTTATACATATACATATGTTCCCATATGACTTCCCTCTTGCGTCTCCCTCCCTCCCACCCTCCCTATCCCACCCCTCCAGGCTGCCACAAAGCACCTAGCCAATATCCCTGTGCCATGCGGCTGCTTCCCACTAGCTATCTACCTTACGTTTGTTAGTGTGTATATGTCCATGACTCTCTCTCGTGCTGTCACAGGTCACCCTTCCCCCTCCCCTTATCCTCAAGTCCGTTCTCCAGTAGGTCTGCGTCTTTATTCCTGTCTTAACCCTAGGTTCTTCATAACATTTTTTTTTCTTAAATTCCATATATATGTGTTAGCATACGGTATTTGTCTTTTTCTTTCTGACTTACTTCACTCTGTATGACAAACTCTAGGTCTATCCACCTCATTACATATAGCTCAATTTTGTTTCCTTTTATGGCTGAGTAATATTCCATTGTATATATGTGCCACATCTTCTTTATCCATTCATCCGATGATGGGCACTTAGGTTGTTTCCATCTCCGGGCTATTGTAAATAGAGCTGCAATGAACATTTTGGTACATGACTCTTTTTGAATTTTGGTTTTCTCAGGGTATATGCCCAGTAGTGGGATTGCTGGGTCATATGGTAGTTCTATTTGTAGTTTTTTAAGGAACCTCCATACTGTTCTCCATAGTGGCTGAACCAATTCACATTCCCACCAGCAGTGCAAGAGTGCTCCCTTTTCTCCACACCCTCTCCAGCATTGATTGTTTCTAGATTTTTTGATGATCGCCATTCTGACTGGTGCGAGATGATATCTCATTGTAGTTTTGATTCGCATTTCTCTAATGATTAATGATGTTGAGCATTCTTTCATGTGTTTGTTGGCAGTCTGTATATCTTCTTTGGAGAAATGTCTATTTAGGTCTTCTGCCCATTTTTGGATTGGGTTGTTTGTTTTTTTTGTTATTGAGCTGCATGAGCTACTTGTAAATTTTGGAGATTAATCCTTTGTCAGTTGCTTCATTTGCAAATATTTTCTCCCATTCTGAGGGTTGTTTCTTGGTCTTATTTATGGTTTCCTTTGCTGTGCAAAAGCTTTGAAGTTTCATTAGGTCCCATTTGTTTATTTTTGTTTTTATTTCCATTACTCTAGTAGGTGGGTCAGAAAGGATCTTGCTGTGCTTTATGTCATAGAGTGTTCTACCTATGTTTTCCTCTAAGAGTTTGATAGTTTCTGGCCTTACATTTAGGTCTTTAATCCATTTTGAGCTTATTTTTGTGTATGGTGTTAGGGAGTGATCTAATCTCATACTTTTACATGTACCTGTCCAGTTTTCCCAGCACCACTTATTGAAGAGGCTGTCCTTTCTCCACTGTACATTCCTGCCACCTTTATCAAAGATAAGGTGTCCATATGTGCGTGGGTTTATCTCTGGGCTTTCTATCCTGTTCCATTGATCTATATTTCTGTTTTTGTGCCAGTACCATACTGTCTTGATTACTGTAGCTTTGTAGTAGAGTCTGAAGTCAGGGAGCCTGATTCCTCCAGCTCCTTTTTTCGTTCTCAAGATTGCTTTGGCTATTCGGGGTCTTTTGTGTTTCCATACAAATTGTGAAATTTTTTGTTCTAGTTCTGTGAAAAATGCCAGTGGTAGTTTGATAGGGATTGCATTGAATCTATAGATTGCTTTGGGTAGTAGAGTCATTTTCACAATGTTGATTCTTCCAATCCAAGAACATGGTATATCTCTCCATCTATTTGTATCATCTTTAATTTTTTTCATCAGTGTCTTATAATTTTCTGCATACAGGTTTTTTTTGTCTCCTTAGGTAGGTTTATTCCTAGATATTTTTTTGTTGTTGTTGTTGCAATGGTAAATGGAAGAGTTTTCTTGATTTCACTTTCAGATTTTTCATCATTAGTATATAAGAATGCCAGAGACTTTTGTGCATTAATTTTTTATCCTGCTACTTTACCAAATTCATTGATTAGCTCTAGTAGTTTTCTGGTAGCATCTTTAGGATTCTCTATGTATAGGATCATGTCATCTGCAAACAGTGACAGCTTTACTTCTTCTTTTCCGATTTGGAGTCCTTTTATTTCCTTTTCTTCTCTGATTGCTGTGGCTAAAACTTCCAAAACTATGTTGAATAAGAGTGGTGAGAGTGGGCAATCTTGTCTTCTTCCTGACCTTAGTGGAAATGCTTTCAGTTTTTCACCATTGAGGATGATGTTTGCTGTGGGCTTGTCATGTATGGCCTTTATTATGTTGAGGAAATTTCCCTCTATGCCTACTTTCTGCAGAGTTTTTATCATAAATGGGTGTTGGATTTTGTCAAAAGCTTTCTTTGCATCTATTGAGTTGATCATATGGTTTTTCTCCTTCAATTTGTTAATATGGTTTATCACATTGATAGATTTGCATATATTGAAGAATCCTTGCATTACTGGAATAAACCCCACTTGATCATGGTGTATGATCCTTTTAATGTGTTGTTGGATTCTGTTTGCTAGTATTTTGTTGAGGAGTTTTGCATCTATGTTCATCAGTGATATTGGCCTGTAGTTTTCTTTCTTTGTGACATCCTTGTCTGCTTTTGGTATCAAGGTGATGGTGGCCTCGTAGAAGGAATTTGGGAGTGTTCCTCTCTCTGCTATATTTTGGAAGAGTTTGAGAAGGATAGGTGTTAGCTCTTCTCTAAATGTTTGATAGAATTTGCCTGTGAAGCCATCTGGTCCTGGGCTTTTGTTTGTTAGAAGATTTTTAATCACAGTTTCAATTTCAGTGCTTGTGATTGGTCTGTTCATATTTTCTATTTGTTCCTGATTCAGTCTTGGCATGTTGTGCATTTCTAAGAATTTGTCCATTTCTTCCAGATTGTCCATTTTATTGGCATAGAGTTGCTTGTAGTAATCTCTCATGATCTTTTGTATTTCTGCAGTGTCAGTTGTTACTTCTCCTTTTTCATTTCTAATTCTATTGATTTGAGTCTTCTTTCTTTTTTTCTTGATGAGTCTGGCTAGTGGTTTATCTATTTTGTTTATCTTCTCAAAGAACCAGCTTTTAGTTTTATTGATCTTTGCTATTGTTTCCTTCATTTCTTTTTCATTTATTTCTGATCTGATTTTTATGATTTCTTTCCTTCTGCTAGCTTTGGGGATTTTTTTGTTCTTCTTTCTCTAATTGCTTGAGGTGCAAGGTTAGGTTGTTTATTCGAGATGTTTCCTGCTTCTTAAGGTGGGCTTGTATTGCTATAAACTTCCCCCTTAGAACTGCTTTTGCTGCATCCCATAAGTTTTGGGTCCTTGTGTCTACATTGTCATTTGTTTCTAGGTATTTTTTAATTTCCTCTTTGATTTCTTCAGTGATCACTTCATTATTCAGTAGTGTATTGTTTAGCCTCCATGTGTTTGTATTTTTTACAAATCTTTTCCTGTAATTGATATCTAGTCTCATGGCGCTGTGGTCAGAAAAGATACTTGATAAAATTTCAATTTTCTTAAATCTACCAAGGCTTGATTTGTGACCCAAGATATGATCTATCCTGGAGAATGTTCCATGAGCACTTGAGAAAAATGTGTATTCTGTTGTTTTTGGACGGAGTGTCCTATAAATATCAATTAAGTCCATCTTGTTTAATGTATCATTTAAAGCTTGTGTTTCCTTATTTATTTTCATTTTGGATGATCTGTCCATGGGTGAAAGTGGGGTGTTAAAGTCCCCTACTATGAATGTGTTACTCTCGATTTCCCCTTTTATGGCTGTTATTATTTGCCTTATGTATTGAGGTGCTCCTATGTTGGGTGCATAAATATTTACAATTGTTATATCTTCTCCTTGGATCGATCCCTTGATCATTATGTAGTGTCCTTCTTTGTCTCTTTTAATAGTCCTTATTTTAAAGTCTATTTTGTCTGATATGAGAATTGCTACTCCAGCTTTCTTTTGGTTTCCATTTGCATGGAATATCTTTTTCCATCCCCTTATTTTCAGTCCTTATGTGTCTCTAGGTCTGAAGTGGGTCTCTTGTAGACAGCATATATAAGGGTCTTGTTTTTGTATCCATTCAGCCAATCTGTGTCTTTTGGTGGGAGCATTTAGTCCATTTACATTTAAGGTAATTATCGATATGTATGTTCCTATTCCCATTTTCTAAATTGTTTTGGGTTCGTTATTATAGGTCTTTTCCTTCTCTTGTGTTTCTTGTCTAGAGAAGTTCCTTTAGCATTTGTTGTAAAGCTGGTTTGGTGGTGCTGAACTCTCTCAGCTTTTGCTTGTCTGTAAATGTTTTAATTTCTCCATCAAATCTGAATGAGATCCTTGCTGGGTAGAGTAGTCTCGGTTGCAGGTTTTTCTCCTTCATCACTTTCAGTATGTCCTGCCTCTCCCTTCTGGCTTGTAGGGTTTCTGCTGAGAGATCAGCTGTTAACCTTATGGGGATTCCCTTGTGTGTTATTTGTTGTTTTTCCCTTGCTGCTTTTAATATGCTTTCTTTGTATTTAATTTTTGACAGTTTGATTAATATGTGTCTTGGCGTATTTCTCCTTGGATTTATCCTGTATGGGACTCTCTGTGCTTCCTGGACTTGATTAACTATTTCCTTTCCCATATTTGGGAAGTTTTCAACTATAATCTCTTCAAATATTTTCTCAGTCCGTTTCTTTTTCTCTTCTTCTTCTGGAACCCCTATAATTCGAATGTTGGTGCGTTTAATGTTGTCTCAGAGGTCTCTGAGACTGTCCTCAGTTCTTTTCATTCTTTTTTCTTTATTCTGCTCTGCAGTAGTTATTTCCACTATTTTATCTTCCAGGTCACTTATCCGTCCTTCTGCCTCAGTTATTCTGCTATTGATCCCATCTAGGGTACTTTTAATTTCACTTATTGTGTTGTTCATCGTTGCTTGTTTCATTTTTATTTCTTCTAGATCCTTGTTAACTGTTTCTTGCATTTTGTCCATTCTATTTCCAAGATTTCGGATCATCCTTACTATCATTATTCTGAATTCTTTTTCAGGTAGACTGCCTATTTCCTCTTCATTTGTTAGGTCTGGTGCATTTTTATCTTGCTCCTTTATCTGCTGTGTGTTTTTCTGTCTTCTCATTTTGCTTATCTTACTGTGTTTGGGGTCTCCTTTTTGCAGGCTGCAGGTTCATAGTTCCCACTGTTTTTGATGTCTGTCTCCATTGGCTAAGGTTGGTTCAGTGGGTTGTGTAGGCTTCCTGGTGGAGGGGACTAGTGCCTGTGTTGTGGTGGATGAGGCTGGATCTTGTCCTCTAGTGGGCAGGTTCATGTCTGGTGGTGTGTTTTGGGGTGTCTGTGGACTTATTATGATTTTAGGCAGCCTCTCTGCTAATGGGTGGGGTTGTGTTCCTGTTTTGCTAGTTGTTTGGCATAGGTTGTCCAGCACTGTAGCTTGCTGGTCATTGAGTGAAGCTGGGTGCTGGTGTTAAGATGGAGGTCTCTGGGAGATTTTCGCCGTTTGATATTATGTGGAGCTGGGAGGTCTCTTGTTGACCAGTGTCCTGAAGTTGGCTCTCCTACCTCAGAGGCAGAGCCCTGACTCCTGGCTGGAGCACTAAGAGCCTCCTCAATTTGGGATCATTCCTTGTCTATTCAGGTATTCCACAGATGCAGGGTACATCAAGTTGATTGTGGAGGTTTAATCTGCTGCTTCTGAGGCTGCTGGGAGAGATTTTCCTTTCTCTTCTTTGTTCTCACAGCTCACAGGGGCTCAGCTTTGGATTTGGCCCTGCCTCTGCGTGTAGGTCGCTGGAGGGCGTCTGTTTTTTGCTCGGACAGGACGGGGTTAAAGGAGCCGCTGATTCGGGGGCTCTGGCGCACTCAGGCCGGGGGAGAGAGAGGGGCACTGCGTGCGGGGCGGGCCTGCGGCGGCAGAGGCCAGCGTGACGTTGCACCAGCCTGAGGCCCGTCGTGCGTTCTTCCGGGGAAGTTGTCCCTGGATCCCGGAAACCTAGCAGTGGCGGGCTGCACAGGCTCCACGGAAGAGGGGTGTGGAGAGTGACCTGTGCTCGCACACAGGCCCCTTGGTGGTGGCAGCAGCAGCCTTAGCGTCTCCCGCCCGTCCCTGGGGTCCGTGCTTTTAGCCGCGGCTTGCGCCCGTCTCTGGGGTCCGCGCTTTTAGCCGCGGCTCGCGCCCGTCTCTGGAGTTCCTTTAAGCAGCGCTCTTAAACCCCTCTCCTCGCGCACCAGGAAACAAAGAGGGAAGAAAAAGTCTCTTGCCTCTTCGGCAGGTGCAGACTTTTCCCCGGACTCCCTCCCGGCTAGCCGTGGTGCACTAACCCCTTCAGGCTATGTTCAAGCCGCCAACCCCAGTCCTCTCCCTGCGCTCCGTCCCAAACCGAATCCCGAGCCTCAGCTCGCAGCCCCGCCCACCCCGGCGGGTGAGCGGACAAGCCTCCCGGGCTGGTCAGTGCTGGTCGGCACCGATCCTCTGTGCGGGAATCTCCCCGCTTTGCCTTCCGCACCCGTTGCTGTGCACTCCTCCGCGGCTCCTAAGCTCCCCCCTCCGCCTCCCGCAGTCTCCGCCCGCGAAGGGGCTTCCTAGTGTGTGGAAACTTTTCCTCCTTCACAGCTCCCTCCCACTGGTGCAGGTGCCGTCCCTATTCTTTTGTCTCTGTTTTTTCTTTTTTTCTTTTGCCCTACCGAGGTACGTGGGGAGTTTCTTGCCTTTTGGGAGGTCTGAGGTCTTCTGCCAGCCTTCAGCAGGTGTTCTGTAGGAGTTGTTCCACGTGTAGATGTATTTCTGGTGTATCTGTGGGGAGGAAGGTGATCTCCGCGTCTTACTCTTCCGCCATCTTCAAGGTCCCCCCAATGTATTATTATTAACAGTCTACACAATCCAGATCTGCAAGTACAAAGTGGTGGGTCACTGTGACCCTTTACAAGATGAAGAAGGAATGTTACCTTTTAAGGAGTTGTCTTGTTGATGCTAGGAGAATGTTGTTCTTTATGGTTGAGCAGATATTTCTGCCAATGGGGAGGTCTGGTTGATGCATAATACAGGTACACAATGCACAGTAGAGGGGAAAGAGAAGGTCAAAAGGCAGAGAAAATTTTTTATGTTTAAATTTTTCTTGGCATAAAATATGAATTTTATTTCACAGGGGGATGATTGGTTGAGTGGTAGAGAAGGGAACCAGTAGTCTTAAAGACTGAAGTTTTGGAAGCTGCACTGCTAACACCATGGCAACTTCTTTCTGATTCTTTCATTGAGGAAAATTATGAATTAAAAAGGAAACTCAGACACTTCATAAATGTATGGACTGGATTCATTGAGTGGGATAATATATCCTGAAGGATCAAGGACCATCTCCATTTTATATTTTCTCTTCTTTTTTTTAACTTTTAATTTTATATTGAAGTCTAGTTGATTAACAGTGTTGTGTTAGTTTCAGCTATACAGCAAAGTGATTCAGTTATATATGTATATATAAATATATATGTGTGTGTATATATATATTTTTTCTGTACTTTCTTTAAATACAGGTGTATTTGTCAAAACACACATGCTAATCTTTGTTTCTCTTTGTATATAAGAAATTAGTGGAGGGCTGGAAAGGTAGTACAGCTTGTCAAATGTATACTAAGTCCCAGTAAAAGTAAACTGGATATTTTTTGGGTCTCATATCCGTGTTGTCCCATTTGTCCAGCTATTTCTCAACTGTAGAAAAAAGCATATGCTTCATTTATTCCCTTAATTGTCTCAGAAGGCTGAGTGGGAGCATTAAAGTGCCTACCCTTCTCCAAGTTGATGAAGCACGTTATATGACTTCAAGAAAAGCAAGCCACTGTCCTCCTTTCTAAACTAAGCCTTTGGATTATGGTCACCAATTACAACCAGCTGGGTGTCCAAGAATTCAACTGAACTCTGACTCTATCAACCCAGAAGTAGCATCAGATTCCACAGGTAAACGGCTCAGCCCAAGATGGCCCTCCACTTCGGACCCAGTTGCAATCCCAGGTTGTTACCTGTGCTTCTGATTGACTGGCTATACATCAGAGGTTCCCAGGACCCCCCTCTTTGGGTTTGATAAATTTCCTAGAGTGGTTCACAAAACTCAGGAGACCTGTTCACTGACTAGATTACCAGTTTATTACAAAGGATGTTAAAGGATAGGAATCAACATCCAGATGAAGAATTACATAGGGTGAGTTTAAAATTAAAGGAGTTTCTGTCCTCATGGAAGTTGGGACCCACATGGTGACACATGGAAGTGTTCTGGTTCCCCAGCCTGGAAGCTTTTTAAGCCCCCTCCTTTGGGGTTGTTATGGAGGCTTCATTATATAGACATGATTGATTAAATCATCAACCACTGGTGATTGATTCAACCTCTAGCTTCTCTCCCCTCCCTGCAAACCAGGGGATGGAACTGAATGTTTCAATCCTCTATTCCTGGTTGGTTCCCTGGCAACCAGCACCCCTCTTTAGGAGCTTTCCCAAAGTTACCTCATTAACATAAACACAATTGCGGTAAAAAGGGGCTTTTATGAATAACAAAACACAAAATTTACTTTTATGACTCTGAAGGATTTTCAGGAACTGAAGACAAGAGAACAAATATTATAACAAAAGATGTTTTAGTGCTCTTATTACTCAGGAAATTCCAAGGGTTTTGAGAGCTTTGAGGCAGGAACCTGGGATGAAAATCAAATATATGACAAATATAATTTGGTTACCTGAATTACCAAATATGTATTCTTTTTTCAAAATAGATCTTTATTGGAGTATAATTGCTTCACAATACTGTGTTCGTTTCTGTTGTACAACAAAGTAAATCAGCCATATGCATACATATATCCCCATATCCCCTCCGTCTTGAGCCTCACTCCCACCCTCCCTAACCTATGTCTCTAGGTCATCGCAAAGCACAGAGCGGATCTTCCTCTGCTATGATACTGCTTCCCACTAGCTAAATATTTTACATTCAGTAGTGTATACAAGTCAGTTCTACTCTCACTTTGCCCCAGCTTCCCCCTACCCGCACCGAACCCAGATCCTCAAATCCATGCTCTATGTCTACGTCTTTATTCCTGCCCTGCCACTAGGTTCATCAGTACCATTTTTTTTTCTTTTTTTTTAGACTCAGTATATATGTGTTAGCATACAGTATTTGTTTTTCTCTTTCTGACTTACTTCACTCTGAATGACAGACTCTAGGTCCAAACACCTCATGACAAATAACTCAATTTTGTTTCTTTTTATGGCTGAGTAATATTCCACTGTATATATGTGCCACATCTTCTTTATCTATTCACCTGTTGATGGACATTTAGGTTGCTTCCATGTCCTGGCTGTTGTAAATAGTCATGCAATGAACATTGTGGTACATGTCTCTTTTTGAATTTTGGTTTTCTCAGGGTATATGCCCAGTAGTGGGATTGCTGGGTCTTATGGTAGTTCTATTTGTAGTTTTTTAAGGAACCTCCATACTGTTCTCCATAGTGACTGTATTAATTTACATTCCCACCAACAGTGCCAGAAGGTTCCTTTTTCAACACATCCTTTCCAGCGTTTATTTTTTCTAGCTTTTTCGATAATTGCCATTCTGACTGGTGTGAGGTGATACCTCATTGTAGTTTTCATTGGCATTTCTCTAATAATTAGTGATGTTGAGCATGTTTTCATATGTTTCTTGGACATCTGTATGTCTTCTTTGGTGAAATGTCTATTTAGATCTTCCACCCATTTTTTAATTGAATTGTTTGTTTTTCTGATATTGAGCTCCATGAGCTGTTTGTATATTTTGGAGATTAATCCTTTGTCTGTTGTTGCGTTTGAAAATATTTTTTCCCATCCTGAGGGTTGTCATTTCATCTTGTGTATAGTTTCCTTTGCTGTGCAAAAGCTTTGAGGTTTAATTAGGTCCCATTTGCTTATTTTTGATTTTACTTCCATTAATCTAGGAGGTGGGTCAAAAAAGATCTTGCTGTGGTTTATGTCAAAGAGTGTTTTTCCACTAAAAGTTTTATAGTGTCTGGTCTTATATTTAGGTCTTTAACCCATTTGGAGTTTATTTTTGTGTATGGTGTTATGGAGTGTTCTAACTTCATTCTTTTACATGTAGTTGTCCAGTTTTCCCAACACTATTTATCAAACAGTCTGTCTTTTCTGCATTGTATATTCTTGCCTCCTTTGTTGTAGATTAGGTGACCATATGTGTGTGGGTTTATCTCTGGGCTTTCTATCCTGTACCATTGATCTATATTTCTGTTTTTGTACCAGTACCATACTGTCTTGATTACTGTAGCTTTGTAGTACAGTCTGACATCAGGGAGCCTGATTCCTCCAGCTCCTTTTTTCGTTCTCAAGATTGCTTTGGCTATTTGGGGTATTTTGTGTTTCCATATGAATTATGAAATTTTTTGTTCTAGTTCTGTGAAGAATGCCATTGTTAGTCTGATAGGGATTGCACTGAATCTGTAGATTGCTTTATGTAGTATCAACAATGTTGATGTTTTCAATCCAAGAACATTGTATACTTCTCCATCTGTTTATGTCATCTTTGATTTTTTCATCAGTGTTTTATAGTTTTCTGAGTACAAGCCTTTCACCTCCTTAGGTAGATTTATCCTAGGTCTTTTATTATTTTTGTTGCCATGGTAAATGGGATATTTCCTTAATTTCCATTTCTGATTTTTTATTGTTAATGTATAGGAATGCCAGAGACTTCTGTGCATTAATTTTGTATCCTGCAACCTTACCAACTTCATTGCTTAGTTCTAGTAGTTTTCTGGTGGCATCTTTATGATTTTCTATGTATGGTATCATGTCATCTGCAAGCAGTGACAGTTTTACTTCTTCTTTTCCAGTTTGTGTTCCTTTTATTTCTTTTTCCTCTCTGATTGCCATGGCTAGGACTTCCAAAACTATGTTGAATAATAGTGGTGAGAGTGGGCAACCTTGTATTTTTCCCAATCTTAGTGAAAAGGCTTTCAGATTTTCACCATTGAATATGATGTTTGCTGTGTGTTTGTAATATATGGCCTTTATTATGTTTATGTAGGTTCCCTCTATGCCCATTTTTTGGAGAGTTTTTATCATAAATGGGTATTGAATTTTGTCAAAAGCTTTTTCTGCATCTATTGAAATGATCATATGGTTTTTATTCCTTAATTTGTTGATATGGTGTATCACATTGATTGATTTGCATATACTGAAGAATCCTTGCATCCCTGGGATAAGTCCCATTTGATCATGGTGTATGATCATTTTAATATATTGCTGCACTCTGTTTGCTAGTATTTTGTTCATGGTTTTTGCATCTATGTTCATCAGTGGTATTGGTCTATAATTTTCTTTTTTGTAATATATTTTTCTGGTCTTGGTATCAGGGTGATGGTGATTTCATAGAATGAATTTGGGAGTGTTTCTCCCTCTGCAATTTTTTGGAAGAGTTTGAGAAGGATAGGTGTTAGCCCTTCTCTAAATGTATGATAGAATTTGCCTGTGAAGTCATCTGGTCCTTGACTTTTGTTACATGGAAGATTTTTCATTACAGTTTCAATTTCATTACCTGTGATAAGTCTGTTTATATTTTCTAATTCTTCCTGATCCAATCTTGGAAAATTGTACATTTCCATGAATTTTTCCATTTCTTCATGGTTGTCCATTTTATTGGCATATACTTTTATTTAGTAGTCTCTCATAATCCTTTGTATTTCTGTGGTGTCAGTTGTGATTTCTCTTTTTTTTGTTTCTAATTTTATTGATTTGGGTCCTGTTCCTTTTTTTCTTGGTGATTCTGGCTGTTTATCAATTTTATTTATCTTATGAAAGAATCATCTTTTAGTTTTACTGATCTTTGCTATTATTTTCTTTGTTTCTATTTCATTTATTTCTGCTCTGATTTTTATGATTTCTCTCCTTCTACTGACTTTGGGTATTCTGTGTTCTTCTTTCTCTAGTTGCTTTAGGTGAAGGGTTAGATTTTTTTTTTTTTGACATCTTTCTTGTTTCTTGAGGTGAGATTGAATTGATATAAACTTCCCTGTTAGAACTGCTTTTCCTACATCCCATAAATTTTGTGTCATTGTGTTTTCATTTTCATTTCTTTTTTTGCATTTCAGATAAACAACTAATACTTTATTCTAGTATAAGTATTCCTTTTTTTTTTAACATCTTTATTACAGTATAATTGCTTTACAATGGTGTATTAGTTTTGGCTTTATAACAAAGTGAATCAGTTATACATATACATATGTTCCCATATCTCTTGCCTCTTGCATCTTCCTCCCTCCCACCTTCCCTATCCTACCCCTCTAGGTAGTCACAAAGCACCAAGATAATCTCCTTGTGCTATGCGGCTGCTTCCCACTAGCTATCTCTTTTATATTTGGTAGGGTATATATGTCCATGTCACTCTCTCACTTTGTGCCAGCTTACCATTATCCCTCCTTGTATCCTCAAGTCCACTCTCTAGTAGGTCTGCATATTTATTCCCGTCTTGACCCTATGTTCTTCTGACCATTATTTTTTCTATTTTTTTTTTTTTTTAGATTCCATATATATGTGTGAGCAGATGGTATTTCTTTTTCTCTTTCTGACTAACTTCACTCTCTATGACAGTCTCTATGTCCATCCACCTCACTACAAATAACTCAGTTACGTTACTTTCTGTGGCTGAGTAATATTCCATAGTATATATGTGCCACATCTTCTTTATCCATTCATCTGTCAGTAGACACTTAGGTTGCTTCCATGTCCTGGCTATTGTAAATAGAGCTGCAATGAACATTTTGGTATATGACTCTCTTTGAACTATGGTTTTCTCAGGGTACATGCCCAGTAGTGGTATTGCTGGGTTGTATGGTAGTTCTAATTATAGTCTTTTAAGGAACTTCCATACTGTTCTCCATAGTGGCTGTATCAATTTACATTCCCACCAACAGTACAAGATGGTTCCCTTTTCTCCACACCCTCTCCAGCATTTATTGTTTGTAGATTTTTCGATGATGGCCATTCTGACCGGTGTGAGAGGATATCTCATTGTAGTTTTGCTTTGCATTTCTCTAATGATTAATGATGTTGAACATTCTTTCATGTGTTTCTTGGAAATCTGTATATCTTCTTTGGAGAAATGTCTATTCAGGTATTCTGACCATTTTTGGATTGGGTTGTTTGTTTTTTTTGATATTAAGCTGCATGTGTTGCTTGTATGTTTTGGAGATTAATCCTTTGCCAGTTGCTTCATTTGCAAATATTTTCTCCCATTCGGAGGGCTGTCTTTTCATCGTGGTTATGGTTTCCTTTGCTGTGCAAAAGCTTTTAAATTTCATTAGGTCCCATTTGTTTATTTTTGTTTTAATTTTTATTTCTCTAGGAGGTGGGTCAAAAAGGTTCTTGCTGTGACTTATGTCATAGATTGTTCTGCCTATGTTTTCCTCTAAGAATTTGATGGTGTCTGGCCTTATATTTAGGTTTTTAATCCATTTAGAGTTTATTTTTGTGTATGGTGTTAGGGAATGTTCTAATTTCATTCTTTTACATGTGGTTGTCCAGTTTTCCCAGTGCCAATTATTGAAGAGGCTATCTTTTCTGCACTGTATAGTCTTGCCTCCTTTATCAAAGATACGGTGACCATATGTGCATGGGTTTATCTCTGGGCTTTCTATCCTGTTCCATTGATCTATATTTCTGTTTTTGTGCAGGTACCATACTGTTTTCATTACTGTAGCTTTCTAGTATAGTCTGAAGTCAGAGAGCTTGATTTCTCCAGCTCCGTTTTTCTTTCTCAAGATTGTTTTGGCTATTCAAGGTCTTTTCTGTTTCCATACAAATTGTCAAAATTTTTTGTTCTAGTTCTGTGAAAAATGCCAGTGGTAGTTTGATAGGGATTGCATTAAATCTGTAGATTGCTTTGGGTAGTAGGGTCATTTTCACAATGTTGATTCTTCCAATCCAAGAACATGGAATATCTCTCCATCCACTTTTATCATCTTTAAATTCTTTCATCAGTGTCTTATAATTTTCTGCATACAGGTCTTTTTTCTCCTTAGGTAGGTTTATTCCTAGGTATTTTATTTTATTTTTGCAGTGGTAAATGGTAGTGTTTTCTTAATTTCACTTTCAGATTTTTTATCATTAGTGTATAGGAATGGAAGAGATTTCTGTGCATTAATTTTGCATCCTGTTACTTTAACAAATTCAGTGATTAGCTCTAGTAGTTTTCTGGTAGCATGTTTATGATTCTCTCTATATAGTATCATGTCATCTGCAAACAGTGACAGCTTTACTTCTTTTCCAATATGGATTCCTTTTATTTCTTTTTCTTCTCTGATTTCTGTGGCTAAAAATTCCAAAACTATGGTGAATAATAGTGGTGAGAGTGGGCAACTTTGTCTTCTTCCTGATCTTATTGCAAATAGTTTCAGTTTTTCACCATTGAGGATGATGTTGGCTGTGGATTTGTCATATATGGTCTTTATTATGTCGAGGAAAGTTCCCTCTATGCCTACTTTCTAGAGGGTTTTTATCATAAATGGGTGTTGAGTTTTGTTGAAAGTTTCTCTGCATCTATTGAGAGGATCATATGGATTTTTCCTTCAATTTGTTAATATGGTGTATCACATTCATTTGTTTGCATATGTTGAAGAATCATTGCATTCCTGGGATAAACCCCACTTGATCATGGTGTATGATCCTTTTAATGTGCTCTTGGATTCTGTTTGCTAGTATATTGCTGAGGAAATTTGCATGTATGTTCATCAGTGATATTGGCCTGTAGTTTTCTTTCTTTGTGACATCTTTATCTGGTTTTGGTATCAGAGTGATGGTGGCCTCATAGAATGAGTCTGGGAGTGTTCCTCCTTTTGTTATATTTCGGAAGAGTTTGAGAAGGATAGGTGTTAGCTCTTCTCTAAATGTTTGATAGAATTCACCTGTGAAGCCATCTGGTCCTGGGCTTTTACTTGTTGGAAGATTTTTAATCACAGTTTCAATTTCAGTGCTTGTGATTGGTCTGTTCGTATTATCTATTTCTTCCTCTTTCAGTCTCGGAATGTCCTGCATTTCTAAGAATTTGTCCATATCTTCCAGTTTGTCAATTTTATTGGCATAGAGTTGCTTGTAGTAATCTCTCATGAACCTTTGTACTTCGGCAGTGTCTGTTGTTACTTCTCCATTTTCATTTCTAATTATATTGATTTGAGTGTTCTCCCTTTTTTCTTGATAAGTCTGTCTAATGGTTTATCATTTTTTTTATCTTCTCAAAGAACCAGCTTTTAGTTTTATTGATCTTTGCTATCATTTCCTTCATTTCTTTTTCATTATTTTCTGATTTGATCTTTATGATTTCTTTCCTTCTGCTTACTTTGAGGATTTTTTGTTCTTCTTTCTCTTATTGCTTCAGGTGTAAGTTTAGGTTGTTTATTTGAGATGTTTCTTGTTTCTTAAGTTAGGCTTGGATTGCTATAAACTTCCCTCTTAGAACTGATTTTTGTGCATCCCATAGGTTTTTAGTCATTGTGTTTTCATTGTCATTTGTTTCTAGGTATTTTTTGATTTCTTCAGTGATCTCTTGGTTATTAAGTAGTGTATTGTTTAGCCTCCATGTGTTTGTACTTTTTTTTTACTGTAATTGGTATCTAGTTTCATAACTTTGTGGGCCGAAAAGATTCTTGATATGATTTCAGTTTTCTTAAATTTACCAAGGCTTGATTTGTGACCCAAGACATGATCTATCCTGGAGAATGTTCCATGAGCACTGGAGGAGAAAGTGTATTCTGTTGTTTTTGGATTGAATGTCCCATAAATATCAATTAAGTCCACCTTGTTTAATGTATCACTTAAAGCTTTTGTGTCTGTATTTATTTTCATTTTGAATGATCTGTCCATTGGTGAAAGTGGTGTGTTCAAGTCCCCTATTTTGATTGTGTTGTTGTCGATTTCCCCTTTTATGGCTGTTAGTATTTGCCTTATGTGTTGAGGTGCTCCTATGTTTGGTGCATAAATGTTTACACTTGTTATATCTTCTTCTCGGATTGATCCCTTGATCATTATATAGTGTCCTTCTTTGTCTCTTGTAATATTCTTCGTTGTAAAGTCTATTTTTTCTGTTATGAGAATTGTTACTCCAGCTTTCTTTTGATTTCCATTTGCACAGAATATCATTTTCCATCTTCTCAGTTTCAGTCCTTATGTGTCCCTAGGTCTGAAGTAGGTCTCCTGTAGACAGCATATATACGGGTCTTGTATTTGTATCTATTCAGCCAGTCTATGTCTTTTGGTGGGAGTATTTAATCCATCTATATTTAATGTAATTATCAATATGTATGTTCCTATTACCATTTTCTTAATTGTTTTGGGTTTATTATTGTAGGTCTTTTCCTTCTCTTGTATTTCCTGCCTAGAGAAGTTCCTTTACCATTTGTTTTAAAGCTGGTTTGGCTGCGCTGAATTCTCTTAGCTTTGGTTTTTCTGTAAAACTTTTAATTTCTCGGTCAAACCTGAATGAGATCCTTTCTGGCTAGAGTAATCTTGGTTTTAGTTTTTGTCCTTCATCACATTAAATATGTCCTGCCACTCCTTTCTGGCTGGCAGAGTTTCTGCTGAAAGATCAGCTGTTAACCTTATGGGGATTCCCTTGTGTGTTATTTGTTGTTTTTCCCTTGCTGCTTTTAATATTTTTTCTTTGTATTTAATTTTTGATAGTTTGGTTGATATGTTTCTTGACTTGTTTCTCCTTGGGTTTTTCCTGTATGGGACTCTCTGTTCTTCCTGGACTTGATTAACTATTTTCTTTCCCATATTAGGGAAGTTTTCAACTATAATCTCTTCAAATATTTTCTCAGTCCGTTTCTTTTTCTCTTCTTCTTCTGGGACCCCTATAATTCGAATGTTGGCCCATTTAATGTTGTCCCAGAGGTCTCTGAGAGTGTCCTCAATTCTTTTCATTCTTTTTTCTTTATTCTTCTCTGCAGTAGTTATTTCCATTATATTATCTTCCAGGTCAGTTATCCATTCTTCTTCCTCAGTTATTCTGCTATTGATCCCTTGTAGAGAATTTTAAATTTTATTTATGTGTTGTTCATCACTGTTTCTTTGCTCTTTAGTTCTTCTACGTCCTTGTTAAACATTTCTTGTATTTTCTCCATTCTATCACCAATATTTTGAATCATCTTTAGTATCATTATTCTGAATTCTTTTTCAGGTAGACTGCCTATTGCCTCTTCATTTGTTAGGTCTGGTGGGTTTTTGCTTTGATCCTTTATGTGCTGTGTGTTTCTCTGTCTTCTCATTTTGCTTAACTTACTGTGTTTGGGATCTCCCTTTTGCAGCTTGCAGGTTCGTAGTTTCCATTGTTTTTGGTGTCTGTCCCCAGTGGCTAAGGTTGG
Source organism: Pseudorca crassidens (assembly GCF_039906515.1). Taxonomy (NCBI): domain Eukaryota; kingdom Metazoa; phylum Chordata; class Mammalia; order Artiodactyla; family Delphinidae; genus Pseudorca; species Pseudorca crassidens. Next base: position 68,314,167 of record NC_090304.1, on the reverse strand, counting down.
TTCAGTGGGTTGTGTAGGCTTCCTGGTAGAGGGGACTACTGTTTGTGTTCTGGTTGATGAGGCTGGATCTTTTCTTTCTGGTGGGCACGTCCATGTCTGGTGGTGTGTTTTGACGTGTCTGTGGACTTATTATCATTTTAGGCAGCCTCCGTGCTAATGGATGGGGTTGTGTTCTTGTTTTGCTAGTTATTTGGCATAGGGTGTCCTGCACTGTTGCTTGCTGGTCGTTGAGTGGAGCTGGGTGGTGGTGTTGAGATGGAGATCTCTCAGAGATTTTCACCATTTGATATTATGTGGAGCTAGGAGGTCTCTTGTGGACCAGTTTCCTGAACTTGGCTCTCCCACCTCAGATCCACTGCTCTGATGCCTGGCTGGAGCACCAAGAGCCAGTCCTCCATACAGCTCAGAATAAAAGGGAGGAAAAAAAGAAAGAATAGAGGAAGAAGACAAAATAAAATAAAATTTAAAAGTTATTAAAATAAAAAAGAAAAATTAATTATTAAGAAAACAAATTTAAGTAATAATAAAAAAAGGACAGACAGAACCCAGGACAAATGGTAAAACCAAAGCTATGCAGAGAAAATCACACAAAGAAGCATACACATACACACTCACAAAAAGAGCAAAAGTGAAAAAACAATATATAGCATTGCTCTCAAAATCCACCTCCTCAATTTGAGATGATTCGTTTTCTATTCAGGTATTCCACAGCGGAAGGGTACATCAAGTTTATTGAGGAGATTTAATCCACTGCTCCTGAGGCTGCTGGGAAAATTTCCCTTTCTCTTCTTTTTTCACACAGCTCCTGGGTTTCAGCTTTGGATTTGGAGCCACCTCTGAGTGTAGATCATCTGAGGTCATCTGTTCTTCACTGATACATTGCAGGGTTAAAGGAGAAGTTGATTCGGGGGCTCTGTCTTGCTCAGGCCGGAGGGAGGGAGGGGCATGGATGTGGGGATAGTCTGCGCTGGCAGAGGCCTGTGTGACGTTGCACCAGCCTGAGGCGTGCCTTGTGTTCTCCTGGGAAAGTCTTCCCTGGATCATGGGACCCTGGCAGTGGCGGGCTGCACAGGCTCCCAGGAGAGGTGTGGAGAGTGACCTGTGCTTGCTCACAGGCTTCTTGTTGGCTGCAGTAGCAGCCTTAGTGTCTCATGCCTGTCTCTGTTGTCTGGCTTAAAGCCTGGGCTCGCACCCATCTCTGGAGCTCCTTAGGCGGCATTCTTAATCCCCTCTCCTTGTGCACCAGGAAACAAAGAGGCAAGAAAAAGTTTCTTGTCTCTTCAGCAGTTCCAGACCTTTTCCCAGACTCCATCCCAGTTAGACATGGCGCACTATCCCCTTTCAGGCTGTGTTCTCGCAGCCAACCCCAGTCCTCTCCCTGGGATCTGACCGAATCCCGAGCCACAGCTTCCAGGTCCCACCCATCCTGGCGGCTGAGCAGAAAAGCCTCTCGGGCTGGTGCATGCTGGTTGGCACTGATTCTCTGTGCGGGAATCTCTCCGCTTTGCCCTCCTCACTCCTGTTGCTGCACTCTCCTCCATGACTCCGTTGCTTGCCCCCTCCTCCACCTGTAGTCTCCATCCACGAAGGGGCTTCCTTGTGTGTGGAAACCTTTCCTCCTTCATAGCACCCTCCCACTGGTTCAGATCCAGTCCCTATTCTTTTGTCTCTGTTTTTTTCTTTTTTTGCCCTACCCTGATATGTGGGGAGTTTCTTACGTTTTGGGAGGTCTGAGGTCTTCTGCCAGCGTTCAGTAGGTGTTCTGTAGGAGTTGTTGCACATGTAGATGTATTTCTGATGTATTTGTGGGGAGGAAGGTATTCTCCATGTCTTACTCTTCTGTCATCTTGAAGCTACTCCTCATTTGTTTCTTTGTATTTTTTAAATTCTTCTTTGATTTTTTTCAGTGATCTCTTGGTTATTTAGCAGCACACTATTTAGCCTCCATATATTTCTGTTTTTTACATTTTTTTTTCCTGTAATTCAATTCCAATCTCATAGTATTGTGGTCAGAAAAGATGCTTGATATGAATTCAATTTTGTAAAATTTTCTGAGGCTTGATCTGTGATGCAAGACATGATCTATCCTGGAGTATGCTCTGTGTGCACTTGAGAAGAAAGTGTCTTCTGCCACTCAGGTGGAATGTTCTATAAATATCAATTAAATCTATCTGGTCTATTGTGTCATTTAAAGCTTCTGTTTCCTATTTATTCTCTGTTTGATTAGTTGCCCATTGTTGTAAATGAGGAGTTAAAGTCCCCTACAGTTATTGTGTTACTGTCAATTTCCCCTTTCATTGCTCTTAACATTTGCCTTATAAATTTAGGTGCTCCTATGTTGGATGCATAAACAATTATAATTGTTATATTTTCTTCCTGGACTGATCCCTTGATCATTATATAGTATCCATCCTTAACTCTTGTAACAGAATTTATTTTAAGGTCTATTTTATCTGATACAAGTATTGCTATTCCAGCTTTCTTTTGATTTCCATTTGCATGGAATAACTTTTTCCATCCCTTCACTTTCAGTCTATATGTGTCCCTAGGTCTGAAGTGGGTCTCTTCTAGACAGCATATATATGGGTCTTGATTTTTTTTGTTGTTGTACGCGGGCCTCTCACTGTTGTGGCCTCTCCCATTGTGGAACACAGGCTCTGGATGCACAGGCTCAGCGGCCATGGCTCATGGGCCTAGCTGCTCTGCGGCATGTGGGATCTTCCCGGACCGGGGCACGAACCCATGTCCCCTGCATCGGCAGGCGGACTCTCAACCACTGCGCCACCAGGGAAGCCCTGGGTCTTGATTTTGTATCCATTCAGCCAGTCTGTGTCATTTGATTTGGACATTTAATCCATTTATATTCAAAGGTATTATTGATATGGATGTTTCTATTACCAGTTTCTTAATTGTTTTGGGTTTGTTTTTGTGGGTCTTTTTCTTCTCTTGTGTTTCCTGCCTAGAGAACTTTCTTTAGCATTTGTTGTAAAGCTAGTTTCTTGGTGCTGAATTCTCTTAGCTTTTGCTTGTCTGAAAAGCTTTTGATTTCTCCATCAAATGTGAATGATATCTTTGCTGGGTAGAGTCATCTTGGCTGTAGATTTTTCTGTTTCATCACTTTAAATATAACCTGTTACTCCCTTATGGCCTGCAGAGTTTCTGCTGAAAAATCAGCTGATAACCTTATGGGAATTCCTTTGTATGTTATTTTTTGTTTTTCCCTTGCTGCTTTTAATAATTTTTCTTTGAATTTAATTTTTATTAGTTTGATTAATATTGTGTCTTGGTTTGTTTCTCTTAAGGTTTATTCTGTATGGGACTCTCTCTGCTTGCTGGACTTGGGTGACTATTTCCATTCCCACACTAGGGAACTTTTCCAGTATAACCTCTTCAAATATTTTCGTAGGCCCTTTCTTTTTCTCTTCTTCTGGGCCCCATCTAATTCAAATGTTGGTATATTTAGTATTGTCCCAGAGGTCTCTGAGATTGTCCTCAATTCTTTTCATTCTTTCTCTTTATTCTGATCCTTGGCAGATGTTTCCAACATTTGGTCTTCCAACTCACTTATTCGTTCTTCTGCCTCAGTTATTCTCTTATTGATTGCTTCTAGTGTTTTTCTTTTAACATCTTTATTGGAGTATACTTGCTTTACAATGTTGCATTAGTTTCTGCTTTATAACAAAGTGAATCAGCTATACATATACACGTATCCCCATATCTCCTCCTTCTTGTGTTTCCCTCCCACCCTCCCTATCCCACCACTCTGGGTGGTCAAAAGGCATGGAGCTGATCTCCCTGTGCTATGTGTCTGCTTCCCTCTAGCTATCTATTTTATATTTGGTAGTGTATATATGTCCATGCCACTCTCTTTCTTTGTCCCAGTTTAACCTTCTTCCTCCCTGTGTCCTCAAGTCCATTATCTAGGTCTGTGTCATTATTCCTGGTTGCCCCTAGGTTCTTCAGAACCATTTCTTTTCTTTTTATTTATATTCCATATATATGTGTTAACATACACTATTTGTTTTTCTCTTTCCAACATAGTTCACTCTGTACGACAGACTCTAGGTCCATCCAGCTCACTACAAATAACTCAGTTTCATTTCGTTTTATGGCTGAGTAATATTCCATTGTATACATGTGCCTTATCTTCTTTATCCATTCATATGTCGATGGACACTTAGGTTGCTCCGAGTCCTGGCTACTGTAAATAGAACTGCAATGAACATTGTGGTACATGACACTTTTTGACTTATGGGTTTCTCAGGGAATATGCCCAGTAGTGGGGTTGCCGTGCCATATGATAGTTCAATTTTTAGTTTTTTACATAACTTCCATACTGTTCTCCATAGTGGCTGTGTCAATTTAAATTCCCACAACAGTACAAGAGGGTTCCCTTTCCTCCACATCCTCTCCAGAATTTATTGTTGTAGATTTTTTGATGATGGCCATTTTGACTGTTGTGAGGTGATACCTCACTGTAGTTTTGATATACATTTCTCTAATGATTAGTGATGTTGAACCTCCTTTCATGTATTTGTTGGCAATCTGTATATCTTCTTTGGAGAAATGTCTAGGTTTTCTGCCCAGTTTTTGGATAGGGTTGTTTGTTTGTTTGATATTGAGTTGCATGAGCTGCTTATAAATTTTGGAGATTAATCCTTTGTCAGTTGCTTCATTTGCAAATATTTTCTCCTGTTCTGAGGGTTGTGTTTTCATCTTCATTATGTTTTCTTTTGCTCCACAAAAGACTTTAAATGTCATTAGGTCGCATTTGTTTATTTTTGTTTTTATTTCCATTTCTCTAGGATGTGGGTCAAAGATGATCTTGCTGTGATTTATGTCATAGAGTGTTCTACCTATGTTTTCCTCTAAGAGTTTTATAAGATCTGGTCTTACATTTAGGTCTTTAATCCATTTTGAGTTTATTTTTGTGTATTGTTTTAGGGAGTGTTCTAATTTCATTCTTTTACATGTAGCTGTCCTGTTTTCCCAGCACCACTTATTGAAGAGGCTGCCTTTTCTCCATTGCATATTCTTGCCTCCTTTATCAAAGATAACGTGACCATATGTGTGAGGGTTTAACTCTGGGCTTTCTATCCTGTTCCTTGATCTATATTTCTGTTTTTGTGCTGGTACCATACTGTCGTGATTACCGTAGCTTTGTAGTATAGTCTGAAGTTAGGAAGCCTGATTCCTCCAGCTCTGTTTTTCTTTTGTAAGATTGCCTTGGCTTTTCAGGGTCTTTCTTGTTTCCATACAAATTGTGAACTGTTTTGTTCTATTACTGTGAAAAATGTCATTGTTAGTTTGATAAGGATTGTATTGAATCTGTAGATTGCTGTGGATAGTATATTTATTTTCAAAATGTTGATTCTTCCAATCCAAGAGCATGGTATATCTCTGCATCTGTTTATATCATCTTTAATTTCTTTCATCAGTGTCTTGTAGTTTTCTGCATACAGGTCTTTTTTTCCTTAGGTAGGTTTATTCCTAGGTATTTTATTCTTTGTGTTGCAATGGCAAATGGGAGTGTTTCCTTAATTTCTCTTTCAGATATTTCATTATTAGTGTATTGGAATGCAAGAGATTTCTGTGCATTAAGTTTGTATCCTGCTACTTTACCCAATTCACTGATTATCTCTAATAGTTTTCTGGTAGCATCTTTAGGATTCTTTATGTATAGTATCATGTCATCTGCAAACAGTGACAGCTTTACATTTTCTTTTCCGATTTGGATTCCTTTTGTTTCTTTTCCTTGTCTGATTTTTGCAGCTAAAACTTCCAAAACTATGTTGAATAATAGTGATGAGAGTGGGCAACCTTGTCTTGTTCCTGATCTTAGGGGAAATGTTTTCAGTTTTTCACCATTGAGACAATTGTTGGCTGTGGATTTGTCATATATGGCCTTTATTAAGTTCCCTCTATGCCTGCTTTCTGGAGGGTTTTTGTCATAAATGGGTGTTGAATTTTGTTGAAAGTTTTTTCTATATCTGAGATGATCATATGGTTTTTCTCCTTCAATTTGTTAATATGATTTATCACACTGATTGATTTGCATACACTGAAGAATCCTTGCATTCCTGGGATAAACCCCACTTGATCATGGTGAATGATCTTTTTAATGTGCTGTTGGATTCTGTTTGCTAGCATTTTGTTGAGGATTTTTTGCATCTATGTTCATCAGTGATATTTGCCTGTGGTTTTCTTTCTTTGTGACCTCTTTGTCTGGTTTTGGTATCAGGGTGATGGTGGCCTCGTAGAATAAGTTTGGGAGTGTTCCTCCCTCTGCTATATTTCAGAAGAATTTGAGGATAGGTGTTAGCTCCCCTCTAAATGTTTGATAGAATTTTCCTGTCATTTTTAATCACAGTCTGAGTTCCAGTGCTTGTGATTGGTCTCTTTATATTTTCTATTTCTTCCTGGATCAGTTTCAGAAGGTTGTGCTTTGTAAGAATTTGTCCATTTCTTTCAGGTTGTCCATTTTATTGGCATATAGTTTCTTGTAGTAATCTCTCATGATCCTATGTATTTCTGCAGTGTCAGTTGTTACTTCCACTTTTTCATTTCCATTTTATTAATTTGAATCTTCTTTCTTTATTTTCTTGATGAGTCTGGCTTATGCTTTATCAATTTTGTTTATCTTCTCAAAGAACCACCTTTTAGTTTTATTGATCTTTGCTACTGTTTCCTTCTTTTCTTTTTCATTTGTTTCTGATCTTATCTCTATGATTTCTTTCCTTCTGCTAACTTTGGAGTTTTTTTGTTCTTATTTCTCTAATTGCTTTATGTGAAAGTTTAGGTTGTTTATTTGAGATGTTTTTGTTTCTTGACGTAGGATTGTTTTGTTAAAACTTCCCTCTTAGAACTGCTTTTGCTGCATCCCATCGGTTTTGGGTTGTCATGTTTTCATTGTTATTTGCTTCTAGGTATTTTTTGATTTCTTTAGTGATCTCTTGGTTATTTCATAGTGTATTGTTTAGCCTCCATGTGCTTGTATTTTTTACAGATTTATTCCTGTAATTGTTATCTAGTCTCATAGCGTTGTGTTTGGAAAAGTTACTTGACACTATTTCAATGTTCTTAAATTTACCAACGCTTGATTTGTGACCCAAGATATGATCTCTCCTGTAGAATATTCCATGAACACTTGAGAAGAAAGTATATTCTCTTGTTTTTGGATGGAATGTGCTATAAATATCAATTAAGTACATCTTATTTAATGTATTATTTAAAGCTTGTGTTTCCTTACTTATTTTCATTTTGGTTGATCTGTCCATTGGTGAAAGTGGGGTGTTAAAGTCCCCTACTATGATTGTATTACTGTCGATTTCCCCTTTTATGGCTGTTAGCATTTGCCTTATGTATTGTTGTGCTCCTATGTTGGTTGCATAAATATTTATAATTTTTATATCTTCTTCTTGGTTTGATCCCTTGATCATTATGTAGTGTCCTTCTTTGTCTCTTCTAATAGTCTTTATTTTAAAGTCTATTTTGTCTGAATGAGAATTGCTACTCCAGCTTTCTTTTGGTTTCCATTTGCATGGAATATCTTTTTCTATCCCCTTACTTTCAGTCTGTATGTGTCCCTAGGTCTGATGTGGGTGTCTTGTAGACAGCACATATATGGGTCTTGTTTTTGTATCTTTTCAGCCAGTCTGTGTCTTTTGTTTTGGGACATTTAATGTATTTACCTTCAAGATTATTATCAATATGTATGTTCCTATTACCATTTTCTTTAATTGTTTTGGGTTTGTTTTTGTGGGTCTTTATTTTCTCTTGTGTTTTCTGCTTAGAGAAATTTCTTTAACATTTGTTGTAAAGCTGGTTTGTTGGTACTGAGTTCTATTATCTTTTGCTTGTCTGAAAACCTTTTGATTTCTCCATCAAATCTGAATGAGAGTAATCTTGGTTGTAGGTTTTTCTCCTTCATCACTTTAAGTATATCCTGCCACTCCTTTCTGGCCTGCAGAATTTCTGCTGAAAAATCAGCTGATAACCTTATGGGAATTCTTTGTATGTTATTTTTTGTTTTTCCCTTGCTGCTTTTAATAATTTTTCTTTGAATTTAATATTTGTTAGTTTGATTAATATTTTGTCTTGGTGTATTTCTCCTAGGGTTTATCCTGTATGGGACCCTCTGTGCTTCCTGGACTTGGGTGACTATTTCCTTTCCCATGTAGGGAAGTTTTCCAGTATAATCTCTTCAAATATTTTCTGATACCCTTCCTTTTTCTCTTCTTCTTTTGGGACCCATATAATTCGAATGTTGGTGCATTTTGTGTTGTCCCAGAGGTCTCTGAGATTGTCTTCAATTCTTTTCATTCTTTTCTTTTCTTTTTGCTCCTTGGCAGATATTTCCAACTTTTAGTCTTCCAGCTCACTTATTCGTTCTTCTGCCTCAGTTGTTCTATTATTGATTCCTTTAGTGTATTTTCATTTCAGTTATTGTGTTGTTCTTCTCTGTTTGTTTGTTCTTTAGTACTTCTTCATCTTTGTTTAACATTTCTTGTATTTTCTCAATCCATGCTTCCATTATATTTCAAAGATTCTGGATCATTTTTACTATCATTTCTCTGAATTCTTTTTCAGGGAGATTGCTTATTTCCTCTTCCTATTTATTTGGTATTGTCGCTTTTTATCTTGCTCCTTCATCTGTGACATATTTTTTTTCTCTCTCACTTTTTTTTCTTTTTTTTTATGAGTGGGATTGTGTTCCTGTCTTACTGGTTGTTTGGCCTGAGGTTTCCAAAACAAGTTTATAGGCTGTTGGTTACAGCTGGGTCTTGGTGCTTAGATGAGGACCTCTGGGAGACTTCCCTCTGATGAATATTCCTTGGGGTTTGAGGTTCTGTGTTAGCAAAGTGGTTCAGACTCGGAGCAGGAACTCTGGTACAACCCCCAGCTCTTGAACCAAGATCCTGCAAGCTATGCAGGGCAGGAAGAAAGAAAAAAATAACAAAACAAAAAATAAAATTAAACTAGGAAACCAAGAGCTATGATAGAAAAAATATAAAAATATAGATGAAACAACAACCATAAGGTAAAATAAAACCAAAACAGTCTCAAATATGTATTCTTTACAAATCACAGTACAGGACTAAGAAACAGCTCCTGCATAGTTGTGGTTGAATGGATTGTCATTGCTTTGAAGTATGACAGGGTCACACAAGAAATTAGCTACATAAGATCAAAAAAATAAAATCAAAATAATTCTATAGAAGACTAGTTAATGTACAAAACTGAGTCAGTGATAAAACCATGTTGTCCCAATATCTCTGTTCCAAAACATTGATGAATGATGGTGCTGGCTCAGAAATGTGATTGAAGTTGTGAAAAAAAACTAGGGTATATTTTATATTTATTGTTCTTTTATGTTTTTACAAGTCTAAACCGGTCTGAAGAAACAGTTTCATGTTTTGTCTTATCCTTTCTTATTTGTCAGACTTACTATGATTGTTCTATGTCCACAAATATTTCTTTTAGTTCCTTTGATGGTGTAGTCATGTAATGTGTCTAGTTTTAAATATAAGTTGCACTAGACAGTTGACAAGATAAACTGTGGAGTTAAATGATTTCCCAGTTATTTTATTTTCTGCAATTATCCTTTGATTTCTTCTTGTTGACTTAGTCTAAGGTACCCTGTTCTCTGCCACTGCTACCTCTTTTTCAAGAAGTCTCATGTGAGAATAAGTCTGTCCAAATGTGCTGATACAGAGGCTTTGGAAGTAGCTAGATCTTGGTCTTCTACTCTACTATCTGAGGGATCTCTGTCAAGTTAATTAATCTGAAATTTTCTTTTTCTTCACCTGTAAAGTGGAGATTGTAATAGCCCTAGATATTTCAACAGGTTGTTGTGAAAATTAATGATTTGTAAGAAAACAGTTTATAAAACATAAAGGAATTCGAATATTAGTTATTATTTTTAAAGGAAATAAATTTCTCATGGTAAAGTGTATAGCATATGATGAAGGACATGAGACTTTTCATCAGCTTGATCAGTGTTTGAACACAGTCTGCATCAATTACAAGTTGGGTGAACCATTGCAAGTTACTTAATGTCATTGCAACTCCTTCCTATCATGTGAATTTGTATACCAATATCTTCCCTATAAGACTATTAAGATGTTTAAATGAAATTATGCATGAAAAGTGTCTAATTCCATTTACTATGTGCACATATTATATTCTGCATCAAAATAATATATCTTGGCCCCTTTGTGGAGGAAAGGAAGGTAACCCACTATGTCTTCCAGCATATTGAAAAACCCTTCCTTGATTCTAGGGCATGGTTCCATTGGAGACAATTTATCCCTATTGTCCTAAAAGGAAAAAAAAATATCATACTTTTGTTCTACTAGTACTGGTATTACTATTGTTTGCCAAGGGTGCCTTTATTCTAAAGAAGATCTCTTTAAAGAGATATTGTGCCTTAAATAATGTAAAAGAATCACAAACATTCTACAGGAAGTTAATCAGTGAGATAAATTTAGAAAGGAAAATTTTGCCATGTCCCTCAAATAACATGTCTGGTACTTCATTTATATAAGGATGATCATCTTAAATGAACAGGTGTGTATGCATTAGAGTATCATTTCACACAACATATTTTTTTCCCTCTGCTATACCTGGAAAAGTGACAGGGAGTCAATCTGGCTAAAATCACTGTTAAGGCATGGAAATTATTCCCTCAATCCATCCACCACCAACATCAACCCTAAAAGCAAAACAAAAGAAAAATAGAGTATTTTTTCCTCCAGGGAATGACTCTGTTAGAGGCAATCCAATCCTCTTCAGCAAGGGATATTAATTTTTTTTATTAAGAGTTACTGGGAGGAGATTAATTAACTTGGAAAACAATCTTCTAAGACTCCCTTGGAGTAGGGTGTGGAACACTCTATTGCTAGGATGCAAATGGAAACACCCCTATTAATTTTCTGGGTCTGAAAAGGAAAGCAGTCAACTCTATCATGGTTGAGTTTTTAGAGCCTGGAGAGGTGGAGAATCAGGTAGGTTCTTCAAGGGCAAATGCTCAATCTAATCTAACCCAGTACCTATGAGGAGAATGGCTTTATGTTTAACAAGTGTACACTGAACTTGTTACTGTAAAATGCAGCAGGGATAGGTGGGTGAGCAGACACTCAGGGAGCAGGGTCCCCATATAATAACTGCCTATAATGGACATGCCAGTATATCCTGAGAGCCAGGACAGAAAGATTTGGCTGCAACTTTTATCAACCAGCAGGTCAGGTATTGGAGGACACCGTGTGGCTATGGATCTTCTCAATTTGGCAAGTGAGTTCTCTAGACCATTTTAATTTAATTTGACAAAAAAAAAGACATTATTAAAAATTTGCACCTGAAAGCTACAAAGCAGTTCTTACCAGTTTCCAAGATATTCAACAATTTAGGACAAGGCCTTAATTGGTTGGGTGTTCTAGCTAACCCATCATAAAATTTTCTCATGCCATGGAACTTCATTATCATCCTAAACAGGTAAAATTAGCTTTCATATTTATGTAACTTTTTTCAAACATGGAATTTGGAATGACTAAACTGTGCTGTTCAGGTGGGCATGATTAATTACCATGTAAATAAGAAGTGATTTTTATTTAACCTCAATGAGCATCTTCTAAAACTGCACAATATACATACAGTTTGATCAATCCCTCAAATGTGGACAAATAAATTCTAGGAAGAACACTAGGCATAACCATATCATATGTCTGAAGAGAGGCAAAAAGATAGGGAAAGCAAGTTTCTCCTTCAGTTGTTTAAATAAACAAAGGGGAAAAGTTCACAGCAAAAAACTTCTGTGTTTTCCTCTCAGCAACTTCAAATTATTGAGGAACTGAACTGGTTTTACAAACCTGTATCAGCTGATGCTACAGCTTACTCTTTAAAGAAAGTGTTGTAGGCTGTTCAGGAAGGGATCTGATGAGAGTCCAGTCACATAGCAAGTCAGGTAGATCTGCCCTTATTCAAAGATAAGTAAACAGGAGAAAAATGAGATTAAATTAAGAAGTTGCTGATATATATATATATATATATATATATATATATATATTCAGAGCATGTGACAGCATATTTTATAGCATTTTACCAGTGAAACAAAAATCAAAATGGAGTTAATATTGCTAAGAATGCTCTCTAAAATGGAGCTAGGACACCATTAAGAAAGTGTGACTTATGCATGTCTCAGCCTGGATGGAATCGGATCTTTTGACCACTTATTGTTCTAATGAAGTCATCCAGAACATCTGTCAGAAACACAAGATACTTATTGGACCTTACCCTAAAATAACTAGTAACATCTTATCTACGTAACAGACACTTACCCTAAAATAACTCGTGATTCCTTAAGGACAAATGTTTCCTGACTACAGTCAGAGTCAATCACATTTTTCCCCAGGCAACTTTTAACAAACTCATGGCTTTTTGTCTGTATAACTTCCAACACTTTCTCTTCCCTGGAACACTCTTTCAGTTCTACCTGAATCTGTATTTTCTGAACTGCAATTCTTAAGACCCCAAATAAACTCTTTTCTTATTTGCAGCCTTCTGCATTGTATTTCGCCATCACACCAAACAAATATTTGGGAAAGCAATTTTCATTCTCAAGACAATTAATGAAAATAAAACACCCATGTTATAACCATATATCTATCAATGAAGAGATAAGCAAATGTCATATATACATACAATGGTATACTATTTATCTTTCAAAAGGAAGAAAGTTCTGATACATGCTACAACATGGATGAACCTTGAAGAGATTATGTTAAATGAAATCAGCCAGTCACAAAAAGCCAAATACTGTATGATTCCATTTATTTGAGGTACTGTGTGATTCCATTTATTTGAGTAGTCAAATTCATAGAAACAGAAAGCAAAAAAGTGGTAATTAGGGACTGGAGACAGGTGAGAATTGAAAAGTTGTTGTTTAAATGAGCAAGGAGTCTCAGCTTTCCAAGATAAATAAATTCTGGAGATTGATTGTACAAAAATATGAATACACATAACACTACTGAATTGTACCCTTAAAGGTGGTAAATTTTAACATACATTTTTAAACCACAATTAAAAATATATTTTAGGACTTCCCTGGTGGCACAGTGGTTAGGAATCCACCTGCCAATGCAGGGAACACTGGTTCGAGCCCTGGTCTGGGAAGATCCCACATGCCTCAGAGCAACTAAGCCCATGTGCCACAACTACTGAAGCCCGCATGCCTAGAGCCCGTGTTCCGCAACAGGAGAAGTCATCACAGAGAGAAGCCCGCGCACTGCAACAAAGAGTAGCCCCCAATCACCGCAACTACAGAAAGCCTGCGCACACCAACGAACACCCAAGGCAGCAAAAAATAAATAAGTAAATTTATAAAATATATATATATATATTTAAAAATAGAATTAATGAAAATAAGAGGATATGATAACATATTACAGAAATAACTATCAATATTAAGAAGAAAATTTGAAGAAATGGTGCTACAACAGAATTGATTATTCTGTTGTTTTATTAAGTTATTTTCTCCACTTCAGTTTCTTCTTCCATTGAAGGTGCTTGACAGTTCCTATCCTTTAGAGTTATGATGATGAGAAAATGTACTTGAATCTAGTATAAGATCAGGAAGACATGAAGTGCCAATGAATAGAGCTGTTTTAATCATTTTCATTTTTATTTCAGATATATGACCATCATTATAATATCATACAGAGTATGATATTATACTGTCCTAAAAATCCTCTGTGCTCCATCTATTCATCTTTCCCCCCACCCCCTTAACCCCTGGCAACCACTGATCATTTTACTGTCTCCATAGATTTACCTTTTCCAGAATGTCATACAGTTGGAATCATACAGAATATAGCCTTTTGAGATTGGCTTCTTTCACTTAATGATGTGCATTTAAGTTTCCTCCATGTTTTTCATGGCTTAATAGCTTATTTCTTTTTAGTGCTGGATGATATACCATTGCCTGGGTGTACCACAGTTTATTTATTCATTCACCTACTGAAGGACATCTTGGTTGCTTCCGAGTTTTGGCAATTATGTATAAACATGTGTGGCATGTTTTTGTGTGGACATGTTTCCAATTTTTTTGGGTAAATACCAAGGAGAGGGATTGCTGGACCTCATGGTATAGATGTTTAGTTTTTAAGAAGCTGCCAAACTGTTTTCCAAAAGAACTGTACCATACCATTTTACTTTCCCAGTAGCAACAAGAGAGAGTTCTTGCTGCTCTACATCCTTGCCTGCATTTGGTTTTGTCAGTGTTCTGGAATTTGGCTGTTCTAATAGGTGGGTAGGAGTATCTCATTGTTGTTTTGCTTTTTATTTCCCTGTGGAATATCTTTTCATATGCTCATCTGCCAACTCTAGATCTTCTTTGGTGAGGTGTCAAAGTTTTGGCCCATTTTTTAATCGGATTGTTTGTTTTTGCCAACCTCTTTTTATCTTCTATAATTTTCACAACAAATCTGTCAGTTAGGGATTATAATTATTTTTTCAAAATGTTAAATATTTTTCCTAGAACCACTGGGGCCTGAGTCCTTTTGACCCTTGATGTTTTGAATCTAAACCCGAAGTTCTTTGCCCTATGCCCTGATGACTCTTAGAAGAAATTGACCATCAAAAGTGCCTTGAATAGTACAATGAAGATTGGCCCAACCTTTACAAATTCTTGTTCTGATGTTTCACCCTCCATATGCCATGGAGAAATTCTTGTCTACTAGAAACCATGTGGCTCCCAGTAGAGTTTAATGATCCTTCTGCTCAGACTAGCAAGCACAAACATGCATACTGTGCTCTAAAAAGATGTCACTGGGAGTCAGGCTGGAGTTCAGTGCTTCCAGCAGGGGAAGCAAAACAGCTGTTGCAATGCCTGCAGCTTGGGACAGTGAAACAGAGTTATAAGAGCTGTCATTGAGAGCCCCACGAGCTCTGCTTTCATGGCCTTCTTACCCACACTGTGCCTCCTGATCTCAGAGGCTGTATTATGATGATGACTCTATTTCTAGTGAGCCCAAAGAGCATAAGGGAGATTATTGTATGAAGCACTAAAGGTATATAGGACTTATCCCTATATCCCTTCTACCATTTCAAAAATTTTGAGTTTCAACCATTCTGATGCTTTAAAAATAATCCAGGGATTTAGAAAGTCTGAAAACAGAATTGTGCTCAAGTTAACAGTATGGTACACAAAATACTCAATTTATCACAAAAGACAGCAAAAGATCAGGGCATATTCTCACCTCCGAAGTATACATTTGGATCTATCAAAGATAGTTTATGGTTGGGGTTTTTGAAGTGTCTGGTGTCACAGAATCCTTACATTAAAAAAAAAAAGTAAGAGAGAAAACTTTTAGAAAGAAACTTGATCTTCTATAGGCCAGCGAATGACACTTTAATATTTTGTGTAAAATAATATGCAATAAAACAAATTCATAATATTTTGCAATAAAAAAATGTGATAGACAATTCTCTTATTAAGGATAAGAATAATGAGAAAATATCCATGTAGTGGGTTTGAATGAATTGCTGAGGAACGTTAGTCAATGTAAGTTTTATGCAATTAATATTCGTCAGTGTTTTTTCTCTTGATAAGGCACTGTTTGAATTGTTGCTTTTATATGTGGCTCTTTATGACATTTCAGATTCAATGTACAAAAATATTGTAGAGAAAAAAGTGTAACTTTTATATAGATGGAAAAAGAAAAAAATAAGAAATATTCTGATTAAAAACTTAGGCATTTATTAAAAATAATTTTATTTTAACAAAAAACATGGATCCTCTTTGCACTAGTAAAATACCACCACGTTTTCAGAAAATACTTCTTAAAAAACTTGGTTATAGGTGAACACAATAAGTATGGAGCAGGTAATAAAAATTAGGAAAATACATATCAAACATGTTAATATTGTATCTATAAGAGGAAAATTTCTCCAATAAATAGACTCCTAGAAAAATTCACACTGAGAGGTATTCACATTGTAGAAGTTACAGGATATTTCTTCAAGAGATCTGGAATCCCCAACAGGAAATATATTTTCATATATCTAACAGATATTAAGAACCTATTTTTGTGTTTTAAAATAATTTTTCAGGTCTGCTGAAATTATAGATTTCAATGTTTTAATTTTGCAACAAAACAAACATTTCAGAAAAAAAGTGATAAAGAAAAAAAAACATTCAAATTGAAATCTCAACACCTAAAGGCCATTAAAGTAAATTTAAAAA
Source organism: Pseudorca crassidens (assembly GCF_039906515.1). NCBI lineage: Eukaryota > Metazoa > Chordata > Mammalia > Artiodactyla > Delphinidae > Pseudorca > Pseudorca crassidens. The sequence continues at coordinate 68,297,927 of NC_090304.1, read as the reverse complement.
TCTGTATCATCACTTTAACTGTTGTGTCCATCATATAGAAATCATAATTTATTCAATCACTTTGCTAATATTGAAACTGAGTTTGCTTGTAACATTTTGTTGCATCAACACTATAACAAATATACCTGTATGTATGTATGTATATATATTTGACCTCGTGTTCAAGTATACTTTATTTCTCAACTTTTATTTTGGAAATATTTATATTGAAAACTGTCAAAATTACAAACAATTAAAAGAATAGTCCTATGAATACTAGTATGTTTGTCCTTTACTTTAGTTCACTAATTCTTAATAAATTGCTGTATTTGCTTTATCTCTCTCATTCATTTTATTACTCTCATCTATACATGTTCATACTGTTTTTTTTCTGAACCACATAAGAGCAAGGTGCAGACATCATGACTCCCCACCTCTATTTTAGTGTGTATCTCCTAAGAACAAGAATATTCTCTTATCCTCTTATTGTATTGACAATACAAATATTACATTCACAAAACTAACACAAAAAGTCATATCAAATGTCCAAATAAGGTCCTTAATGACTTTAATAATTTAGATACAATCGAAAACATTAATATCCCTTTAACAGGAATTTTATATAGAGAGATGTTGTGTTCTTTTCAGTGCATCATATCAGAAGACACGTGATTTCAATTTCTCCTATTACTGACAATATTAATTTGATCACTTAAAGTGGTGTCTGATTTATATATATATATATATGCACATTTTTTTTCATTTCAAAGATAACTTTTTCCACTGACAGCTTAAAAAGTGAACTGTGGTACTTTGAGCTATGTGACTATCTTGTTCACTAACAAACCTCCATCCAATGTAAGGGAGCTTGGTTACTGAAGGATAAATACCTATGTATTCTTCATGGATATTGTTAAAATCCCATCAATATTGGTTAATACTATTTTGCACTCCTAGCAACAATTAGGAGCATAGACTTACCACTAGAGTATATCATCAAGCTTTTGCATTTTTGTGAATCTGATTGGAGAAAAATCGTATGTGCAATTTGTTTCCAAGTATCAGCTTTATTGCTTGTAAAATTTGATTGAATTATATAACTCAAATCTACAGCTAGTGCTGTGCTAAAACCACTATACTGGTTTGCAAGAGCCAAGTATGCATCTCTTCCCCACTCCACATAAAGTGACATCATTTTCATAGCTTGAAAAAGGACACAGTGGGACTACTTATCCTGGAGAAATCAGAAAATGTTACAATTCAGAGCTCCCCCCAACCTCATCCTCAAAAATCCAGTTATAAAGCATTCATTTCTTCACTACTCTTTGTGACCAAAATGGTCTTCATACTCCCTAACCTCCACTACCAGCCTAGTACTTGGGACCTGTCTGTGAGGAGAGTTGGGTCAATAGCCAGCTGAGAAGATTGTGACCTGAGGCACATCTAGTGAGAACAGAGAGACCAGAAGAGGAAGGTTCCCCTTTGCAAATGACGTTTAGCATATTACCCTCCCTACAACAGAAAAAATATGGATGGCTGTCAGTCCCTTGACATTTTAGCAACTAGATAGATTATTCCTACTTCTGTGGGGAGAAGCCAGTAAAATGTGTAGAGAGGGTAGTTAGTGGTTTCTACTGATGATTTTCAAGAGAATAGAAGTTTATGTTTTACTGGGTGGTAAGATCAGAGAGAGAGGGAGTGTGTAGGTGTTCGCTCTACTCTCTTATGCTGTCTTTTTTTTTTTTTTAATCACACTGCTCTTTTCCAACTTAACAGGTGAGGAATATGAGGCCCAGAAGAATTAAAGCGCCAGTTTTGAAAACAATACACCAAATTAAGGACCAGTCTAGGGCTGGAATCATGGGCTTCTGTATCCTAGGATGTCAGAGTAGAAGAAAGTGTAGAGCTCATGAGGTCAAACCTCTTATGTAATAAACAGCAAGTACACTACCAATCTGCCATGTTACCTGCCCAAGAAAAGACAGCAAGTAGGTGAGAGAGCCAGAATTACAAACACAGGTCTTCTGACTTGCAGTTCAAGGGTATTTCTAGTATCCCATGGGAGTCGCCTTCCTAAACCTGTTATATTTATGCTCTTTAATTCATAGAATGGGATTTGGGGATTCCAATTCAGCATCCATGAAAGAGAATTAAATGATACTAAATCCCCCTTGCATACTTGTGAAAAACAGAAGAGAAGAGAGTTTAAAAAACAAACAAAAAAATGAAAACTACTAATGACTGGAATACACACTCAGACAAATTAAAATGAAATTTCTGTATGAGAGATTCTGTCACTGATCTATTTTTATTGTAATATATATTTAATTAATTATTTTATTTTAAAAGAATAAAATTTATATTTTTTTGTGTGGAGTTTTATGGTTTTGACAAATTCTTCCAATGATGTAACTATTTCCACAAACCCTTGTGATGTCCCTTTGAGTAAACCCATTCCCCAAATCACAGATCTATTTTCTGTTACTACAGATTTGCCTTTTACAGATGTTATATAAGTGGAATCGCACAGCATGTAGCCTTTTGAGTCTGGCTTCCTTTACTTGTGACAATGCATAGATATTTTTGAATGTTTCAGTAAACATTCTGAATTACTGAATGTGTATGACTACTACATTTTGTTTATCCATTCATAGCTGAAGGATATTTGAGTTGTTTCTAGTTTGAGGGATTATGAATAAACCCATGATAAACAATCATGTACAAGTCATTTCTCTTAGGTAAATATGTAGAGTAGAATTGCTGGATCATATAATAAGTAAAGGTTTAACATTATAAGACAATGCCAAATGCTAAATTGTTTTCCAAAATGTCTGGAGCATTTTGTATTTGCACCAATATGATGAGAGATCCTTCCCTAGCATTTTGTACTGTCAAGTTTTTTGTTGTTGTTGTTTAATTTTATCCATTCTAATAAGTTGTAGTAGCATATTTTCATGGATGTAATTTGCTTTTCCTTAATGCCCAGTGATGTTGAGCATCTTTTCATGTGCTGATGTGCCATCTATATATTTTATTTGATGAAGTGTCTGTTCAAATGTTTTGTTGTTTTTTTAATTTTTAAAATTCTCTTACTATTGAATTTTAAGTGTTTTTGTATATTATGGATAAAAGTCCTTATTCAGATATGTGCTTTGCAAATATTTACTTATATTTTGTAGCATTCCCTTTTCATTCCTGTAACTATGTTTTCACAGAGTACTTTTTAATTTTGATGAGGTCCAGTTTATACACTTTTTTCTTTTATGAATTATGATTATGGTGTAATATCCAAGAAGCATTTGCCTAATCCAAAGTCACAAATATTTTACCTATATTTTATTCCATACATTTGAGACTTTTAGATTTTATGCTTAGATCTATAATTGATTTTGAGTTAATTTTGCATAAGGTGAGCAGTATGGATTGACTTTTTCTTCATTCCTTCATCCTTCTTTCTTCTTCTTTTTTTTCTTTTGCATATAGCTGTCAAATTGCTCCAGAGCAATTTGTTGAAGAAATTATTCTTTCTCTATTGAATTGTCTTTACTACTTTATTAAAAATCAATTAACTATATATCTGTGGATCTATGGCCTGACTCTATTCTGGTCCATTTAAGTATATATCTAGCCTTCTGCAAATATTATGGTGGTTTAATGACTCTATAGCTTTATATTAAACATCTAAATAAAGTAGTTAAGTCTCCAAAAATAATTACTTAAAGTTTCTTTTAAGTAATCAAGGATCTTTGATTTTCCATATATATTTTATAATCATGTTATGACTTAAAAAGAAATGCTTCCTGGTTAATGATTGGGATTGTAATGAAGCTATAGACCAATTTGGGAGATTTGATACTTAAATATATATGTCACCTTGGCTAGGCCATGGTGCCCAGATATTTTATTAAACATTATTCTGGATATTTCTGTGAGAGTATTTTTGAGTGAGATCAACATTTAAATTGTGTGTGGGATTCATCTAATCAGTTGTAACTCTGAATAGAGCAAAAGAGTAAACTCCCTGAAGTAAGAAAGAATTCTGTCAATAGACAGTCTTTAGACTGGAACTGCAACATTGGATATTCCCTGGATCTTCAGCCTGCAGATTTTGGACTTGTCAGCCTCTATAATTGCATGAGTCAATTCTTTAAAATAAATATATATACACACATTACACACACACACACACACACACACACACACACACACACACATACACACATCTTACTGGTTCTCTGTTCTGTTTCCCTGGAGAATCTTGACTAATACAGGAGATTAACATCTTAAAAATATTGTATCTTCCAAACCATGAATATTATCATTCTCTTAATTTACTTAAGTCTTTGAATTTTTTTATCCTTGCTTTGTAATTGCCAGTATTCATATCTTGCACATAGTTTGTTAGATTTATATCTAAGTATTTCACAACTTTAATGCTATTTTAAATGATATGCTTTCCTTAATTTCAATTTTCATTTATTATTGTTAGTATGTAGAAAAACAATTCATCCATATAGACCTTGAAACTTGCAACCTAGATGTAGTAATTCCATGAGCTTTTTTGTTGTTATTGTAGGTTCCAAGGGATTCTCTGTGTAGATAATCATGTGATGTATGAATAATGATGGTTTTATTCTTTCTTTTCTAACCTGTATGCATTTTAATTATTTTCCTTGTTGTGATTCACTGGTTAAGATTTCTAGTAAGATGTTGAACAGAGGTAATAAAAAAGCATATTCTTGGCTTCCCTGGTGACACAGTGGTTGAGATTTCACCAGCTGATGCAGGGGACACGGGTTTGTACCCTGGTTCGGAAAGATCCCACATGCCACGGAGTGGCTAGGCCCGTGAGCCATGGCCGCTGAGCCTACGCATCCGGAACCTGTGCTCCGCAACAAGAGAAGGCACAACAGTGAGAGGCCCGTGTACTGCAAAAATAAATAATAAATAAATAAATAAATAAATAAAATAAAAAAGGATATCCTTGCCTTGTTCCTCATTTTAGGATTCAGAATTTAACCCTCAGATATCATGTTAGCAATAAGATACTGTGGATGTGTTTTATAAGATTAAGGAAATATCTTCTCTTCTTATTTTACTGAGTATTTTATCATGAATGAATGTTGAATTTTATTGATATTTATGCACAATGAGATGATCATATATATGATATATACATATATATTTATATATTAATCTATTGATACAATGAATTATGTTTATTTTTGAATTTTGAAACAGTCTTGCTTTCTTAGAAAAGCACTGTTTGTTCATTATATTAAACTTATATTTCCTGGATTGGTTTACTAATAATAAGTTGAAAAAATTTGCCTTTATAGTCATGAGAAATTTGAGTCTGTACGTAGTGTTCTTTCCTTGTAATGTCATTGTCTGATTCTGGTATCAGGAAAATGCTGGCCTCATAAAAATAAGTTGGGAAATATTTGATTCCTTTCTGTTTGATGGAAGACTTTTGGCATAATTGGTAATATTTCTTTATTAAATGTTTGGCAGAATTTATGGGTAAAATCATCTGGGTCTGGAGGTTTATTCATTGAAATATTTTAAAGTATGAATTCAATTTATTTAATGAATATGATATTATGTAAATTATCAATCTTTTCTTAAGTTTTTTTTTAGCTTGTGTCCTTCAAGAAATTTGCTAAGTTTATTTACGTATATTTATGTTCATACAATATTCTTAGTATTCCCTTATCACCTTTGTAATATCTTTAGGATATGTATTGACTTCCCCTCTTTCATTCCTAAAATTGATAATTTGCATCATTTTTCTTTGTCAGTCTGACTAGAGGTTTATTAATTTTATCAATCTTTTCAAAAACTGCTTGGTTTTATTGACTTTTTGTTGTTTTAAAGTTTTTAATTATATTACTTTAATTACTTTCTGGTCTTTATTTCCTTCCTTCTGCTTGCATTGCATTTAATTTGCCTTCTGCTGATTTCTTTTTTTTAATTGACATGTAGTTGATTTACAGTATTAAATTAGTTTCAGGTGTATGCCATAGTGATTCAATGTTTTTACAGATTATACCTTATTTTAAGACATTACAAAATAATGGATATATTTTCCTGTGCTATACAACATATCTTTATTGCTTATTTATTTTATACATAGTAATTTTTATCTCTTAATCTCCTACATGTATCTTGCCCCTCCTTTTCTCCCAGCTGGTAATCACTAGTTTGTTCTCTAAATCTGTGTCTATTTCTGTTTTGTAATATTCATTCAATTGTTTTATTTTTTATATTCCACATACGTGATACCATACAGTATTTGTCTTTCTCTGTCTGACTTATTTCACTAGCATAATACCCTCTATGTCCAGCCAGATTGTTGCCAATGGCAGAATTTCATGGCTGAGCAATATTACATTGTATATATATATATACCACATTTCTTTATGTGTTTATTTGTTTTAGGACACTTAGCTTGCTATCATATCTTGGCTATTGTAATTAATCCTGCTATGAACATTGGGGTGCATGTATCTTTTCAAATTAATGTTTTCATTTCCTTTGGATATATTCCCAGGAGTGGAATTGCTGGATTATATGGTAGCTCTATTTTTAGTTTTCTGATGAACCCCCATACCATTTTCTATAGTAGCTATACCAATTTACATTCCCACTGACAGTGTACTCAGGTTCCTTTTTCTCCACATTCTTGCCAAAATTTGTTCTTTGCAGACATTTTGATGATAGCCATTCTGACAGGTGTGAGGTGATATCTCATTGTGGTTTTGATTTGCATTTCTCTGATTATTAGCAATGTTGAGCATCTTCTCATGTTCCTGTTGTCCATCTATATCTTTTTTGGCAAAATGTGTATTCAGGTCTTCTGCTCATTTTTTAAAAAAAATATTTATTTATATATTTATTTATTTTTGTCTGCATTTGGTCTTTGTTGCTGTGCATGGGCTTTCTCTAGTTGTGGTGAGTGGGGGCTACACTTCATTGAGGTTCACAGGTTTCTTATTGCAGTGGCTTCTCTTGTTGTGGAGCATGGGCTCTAGGCACACAGGCTTCAGTAGTTGTGGCATGCAGGCTCAGTAGTAATGGCTTGTGGGCTCTAGGGCACAGGCTCAGTAGTTGTGGCGCATGGCTTAATTTCTCCATGGCATGTGGGATCTTCTCGGACCAGGGCTTGAAACTGTGTCCCCTGAATTGACAGGCAGATTCTTAACCACTGCACCACTGGGGAAGTCCCTGCCCATTTTTAAATTGGGTTATTTGTTTTAATAATATTGAGTTGAATGAGCCATTTGTATATTTTGGATATTAATCCCTTATCAGTCATATCATTTGCAAATTTTTTCTTCCATTCAGTAGATTGTCTTTTTGTTTTGTTGATGGTTTCCCTTGCTCTGCAAATTTTTTAAGTTTAATTAGATTTAAATGTTTATTTTTTGCTTTTGTTTCTTTTGCCTTAGGAAAAAGATCCAAAATAATATTACTGAGATTTATGTCAGAGAGTGTTTTGCCTATGTTCTCTTCTAGAAATGTTATGGTTTTAGTTCTTACATTTAGGTCTTTAATCCATTTTAAGTTTATTTTTTTATGTGGTGTGAGAAAATATTCTAATTTCATCCATGTTTTCCAACACCACTTATTGAAAAAATTGTCTTTTATCCATTGTTATATACTTGCCTCTTTTGTCATAGACTAATTGACTCTATGTGTGGGGTTCATTTCTGGGATCTCTATTCTGTTTCATTCATCTATGTGTCTGTTTTTGTGACAGTATCATGCAGTTTTGAATACTGTAGCTTTGTAGTATTGTCTGAAGGCAGGGAGTGTGATATCTCCAGCTTCATTCTTTTTTTTTCCATACTGTTTTGTCAGTTCAGGGTCTTTTGTGGTTCTTTATAAATTTAAGGATATTTGTTCTAGTTCTTTGTAAAATGTCATGAATATTTTGATAAGGGTTGCATTAAATCTATAGATTACTTTGGGTAGTATGGACATTTCAACAATATTAATTTTTCTAACTCATAAACATGGAACATCTTTCAGCTTCTTTGTATCATTTTCAGTTTCCTTTATCAGATTTTATAGTTTTCAGAGTTTAAGTTTTTCACCTCCTTGATTAAGTTTATTCCTAGGTATTTTATTCTTTTTCACCTTTCACTGTTGAGTATGATGTTAGCTGTGTATTTGTCACAAATGGCCTTATTTATGTTGCAATATATTTCCTCTATACCAACTTTGATGACAGCTTTTATCATGAATGGATGTTGATTTTTGTCAGATGCTTTTTCTGCATCTATTGAGATGATCATGTGATTTTTATCCTTCTTTTTATTAATATGGGGTATCACCTTGATTGAGTTGCAGATATTGAACCATCCTTGAATCCCTGGAGTAAATCCCACTTGATTGTGTGTATGACCCTTTTGAAAACTGTTGAATTTAGTGTGCTGATATTTTGTTGAGGATTTTTGCATCTATATGCATCAGAGATATTGGTCTGTAATTTTATTTGTGTGTGTGTGTGTGTGTGTGTGTGTGTTTCTGCTTTTGGTATCAGGGTAATGGTGGCCTCATAGAATGAATTAGGGAGTAGTCCCTCTTCTTCAACTTTTTATTTTTATTTTTTGTAATAATCTGAAAGGATAGGTATTAACTTGCTCTTCTGCTAATTTTGTAAGCTTAGATTATTGATTTAAAATTTTTCTTCTTTTCAAAGTGCTCAGTGCTATAAATATCACTTTAAACACTGCTTTGGCTGCATCCAACAAATTTTAATATGTTGTATTTTCATTTGTGTTCAGTTCAAAATATTTTCTAATTTTCTTTGAGACTTCTTATTCAACAGATGTGTTACTCATGAGTGTTTTTAAATTTCCAAATACTTGAGAAATTTTCAGGTATTTTTTCCTGTTATCAATTTCTAGTTAAATAATCTTATGGTCAGAAAATGTATTTTGCATAAAGTCAATTCTTTGGAATTTGTTCATGTTTTCAATATAGCCAAGAATATTGTCCATTTTGGTAAATATTCCAAGGGCACTTGAAAATAAAATTTATTCTGTAGATGGGTTTTTCAAGAAATATTAATGAGGTCAAGATGGTTGATAAGGCTGTTCATGTGTTCTCATTCTTGCTGATGTCCTGTCTACTTATTCTATCTATTACTGAGAGAGGAGTGTTAAAATTTCAACTATATTTGTGAATTTCTCTATTTCTCCCTTGAGTTCTTTTGGCTTCATATATTTTGAAGCTCTGTTGTTAGGTCACGTACCTTTAGGATTGCTATGTCTTCTTATTGTATGGAACCTTTTATCATTGTGCAATGTACCTGGTTATTTCTTTGTTCTAAGGTTTACTTAATATGATATTAATTTAGCCACTCCAACTTTCTTTGATTATTGTTTTCATGATATGTTCACTTTGCTACTTAAATTTTAATCTATTTAAAGTATGTATATATATATATGTATATACACATATATAGGTTTTAATCTAGCCTGAAAATCTCTATTTTAATTGTGTCTAGAATGTTTGCATTTAATTTAATTATTGATGTGGTTTAAAATTGTAACTTTTTTTCCTCTTTTCTCTGATTTTAGTTGTTCTATATTCCCTTTCCTCATTTGTTTTTGATAATTTGAGTACTCTAGTATTACATTTTAATTTATCTATTGTTTTTTGGCTACATTTATTTCTTTTTTCTTGTCATTAAGGAATTACAATATACATATTAAATGTCTACAGTCTATTCAGAGTTAAAATTTCATCAATTTTATCAATAAAATGTAGATGTATTTTAATCCTTAGGTCTATATAACCCCTCCCCTTTAAGTTTTATCACATGTATTCCATCTGCATACCTTGGAAATGTTACCAGAAAGGGTTATAATTTATACGTTCTGAGCTTGTATATATTGTAACAGACTTAAGAAAAAAATAAACTTTTATATTTTTTTCAGATATGTAGCATTTTTATTGTTCTTCTCTCCTTCTCAGTATTCAAAGGTCCCCTCCTGTATTATCTAGCTTTAGCCTGAAGAGCTTCCTTTAGTATTTATTTTAGAGCTGGACAGCTGGCTAATAATTGTCCTAATTTTCTTTTATCTAAGGATGTCTTTGTTTGTTCCTTCATTTCCAAAAGATATTGGGTTGGTCAAAAATTTCATTCATTTTTTTCTGTAAGATAGCTCTAGTAGTGTTTAGTTGTCTTTAACTTAATTCAAAACAATTTTGTTAGATTGTATTGTGACAGCTGTCATATCAGCATGCATTTAAAAAAACAAAAACTTATCAAAATTGATGAAGTTTTGTGTAGCCATTTTAATACTGAAGGTGTAAGGAAAAAAAAGTAATATTTTGGCATATTATGTTTTGTTATTTCAAGAAAGGTAAAAACACAACTGAAATGCAAAAACAAAACAAAACAAAAAAAGATTTGTTCAGTGTATAGAGAAGGTGCTGTGACTGACCAAATGTGTCAAAAGTGGTTTGCAATGTTTCATGCTGGAGATTCCTCACTGGACGATGCTCCACGGTCGGGTAGACCAATTGAAGTTGATAGTAATCAAATCGAGACATTAATTGAGGACAATCAACATTATACCACATAGGAGATAGCCGACATACTCAAAATATTCAAATTAAGTGCTGAAAATCATTTGTACTACCTTGTTTTTGTTAATCACTTTAAAGTTTGGATTCCATAAAGTTAAGCGGAAAAATCCTTGACCATATTTCCGCATGTGATTCTCTACTTAAACGTAACAAAAATATTCCGTTTTTTAAACAAATTGTGATGGACAATGAAAAGAGGATACTGTCCAATAATGTGGAATGGAAGAGATCATGGTGCAAGTGAAATGAACCACCACCAACCACACTAAATGGTGGTCTTCATCCAAAGAAGGTGATGTGTATACAGTGTGATTGGGAGTCCTCTATTATGAGCTCCTTCCTGAAAACCAAACAATTAATTCCAACAAGTACTGCTACCAATTAGACCAACTGAAAGCAACATTCAATGAAAAGCGTCCAGAATTAGTCAACAGAAAACACATAATCTTCCATCAGGATAATGTAAGACCACATGTTTCTTTGATGACCAGGCAAAAACTGTTACAGCTTGGCTGGGAAGTTCTGATTCATCTGCTGTATTCACCAGATATTGCACCTTCAGATTTCCATTTATTTTGGTCTTTACAAAATCTTCTTAATGGAAAAAAATTTCATTTCCCTGGAAGACTTTAAAAGACACCTGGAATAGATTTTTGCTCAAAAAGATAAAAAGTTTTTGGTGAGAAGGAATTATGAAGTTTCTTGAAACATGGCAGAAGGTACTGGGACAAAAGGGTAAATACGTTGTTCAATAAAGTTCTTGGTGAAAATGAAAAATATGTCTTTTATTTTTACTCAAAAAACAAAGACACTTTTTGGCCAACCCAATATTTTTTATGGGTATATAGTTCTGGGTTGAGAAGTCTGTTTTTCAACACTTATAAAGATAATATTCCACTTCTAGGTTGTTGATGAAAAATCCATAGTATTCAAATTTTTCCCCTGTATGTAATGTCACTTAATTCTGAGTGTTTTTAATATTTTTTCTTTCTCTTTTTTTTTTGGCATTTGAATTTAGAGTGTCTGAGCAAATTTTACTTTGATTTTATCCTATTTTGTGTGCGTCAAACTTCTTGAATTTTTAAATTTTGATTTTTCACCAAGTTTGAGATGCTTTTCAAACATTTTTTCTTCAAATATTTCTTTGTACACCAATTTGTTTCTCTTTTTATTCTGAGACATTCATGACACAAATGTCATCCTTTCTTAGGTTTATTTATTTTTCAATCTTTTTTTCTCTATTCTTCTTCTTCTTCTTCTTCTTTTTTTTTTTAACGGTATGCGGGCCTCTCACTGTTGTGACCTCTCCTGTTGCAGAGCTCAGGCTCCGGACGTGCAGGCTCAGCAGCCACTCATGGGCCCAGCCGCTCCGCAGCATGTGGGATCTTCCCGGACCGGAGCACGAACCCGTGTCCCCTGCACTGGCAGACGGACTCCCAACCACTGCATCACCAGGGAAGCCCTCTATTCTTCTTATTGGATAATTTCTATTGACTTACCTTCAATGTCAAAGACTATTTCTTCTGCCATTCCCATTCTGTTACTTAAATCTTTTCTGTTATTTTTATTGTTTTGATTTTAGATATTGTGCTTTTCAGTTCCCAAAGTCCATTTGGTTCTGTTTAAAATAATTTTTATTTCTCTGTTACGTGCTTTTATTTTTCCAATTATGTCAAAATGTTTACCTTTACTTCATGCAGCATAGCTTTTAAAAAAGCTTTACAATTTTTGTCTAATTGTTGAGGACTGAATTGTGTTCTCCCAAAATTCATAAGTTGAAGCCTTAATCCCAATGTGACTTTATTTGGAGATAGGGCTTTTAGGAAGATAATTAAAGTTAAATGAGGTCATAAGTGTGGGGACCTTATCTAATAGGACAGGTGTCCTGATAATAAGAGGAAGAAACACCGGAGATCTCTATCTCCCTTCATGAACAAAGAAGAAAGGCCATGTGAGGACAGAGTGGAATGGTGGCTGTCTACCAGCCAGGAAGAGAGACTTAGCAACCAACCTAGATGCAAACTTAGACTTGTAGCCTATAAACTTAGGTTATTTAAACCACCTGATCTGTAGTATTTTGTTATGGCAACCCCATAAGACTGATAATTCTCCATTTGCATTATCTCAAGGTTAGAGTCTGTTGATTGACTTTTTTCTTGAGAATGTATCAGATGTTCTAGTTCTTTGTGTGTCAAATTTTTTTGTAATATATTTTGGATATTTTGAACATTATGTTGTGTATACACTGAATTCTTTCAAAATTCTCCAAAGAGTTTCATCATTCAATACCCTCTTAAGGATTTCAATGTTGAGTATACTGAGGTTTTGATTATTATGTTGGAAAGAGGCACCTAAGGAACTTGTCTTGATATTAAGTTCACATAATAGGAACAATACTTTAACCTATATTGTATAATTTTACTTGATGTGGTTTAGTGGAGTAGATGGATATTTAATGAAACAAAGACTCTTCCTGTATCCAATTCCACCCTTGCTTCTGTTACTGGCTTCTAGTAAATTGGAACCAAAAGACGTTTTGGTGATTTGAGATCTATCCAATCCACAATTACTTTTAAATATCAGTTGTTTTGACTAATTATTTAATGCTTTTTATACACATTCTCTAAGGCGTAAGTAGAATTATATATTTATATACAATTTAGGATTAACTTCTTTTCTGGGTAAATAACACAAATTTTCTTCTAAAAAATATGTTTTATTCTATCATTTGTAGCAGCACAATATTTATGATATGTAATACAATATTATTTGATATATAACAGAAAATATTTTAAAATTCTATCGACTGAAAAGTCATTTCTACTATCAGCATAGCTGGCAAGTACAATATTTGAAAACTGATGGTTATTTTACTTGCTGTTAAAATATGTAGAAAATCAGTTCATTTATGTTAATAAAGTAAGTTTTGGTTATTGCAAATAATAACAACCTGCATTAACATAATTTTCCATGAATCTAGATTTTTCTGCTGTGAACCAAAAATTTAGCTATTTATGTAGTCTGTATCACTTAATATGTGCATATCAAAATCTCAGCATTAGCCACAGAGTTATGAGGAATAAAATCCAGTAAGCTGTAACAAATTCCTTTGCTTGTAGCTAATATAAATTAATAATGAATATTACAAGAACAAGTATTTTAAAAGTTACACAAATTCACTAGCATGCCAAGTTACACTGCATTAACAAACATAAAATTGCAGATGCCAATTTACAATGGTTTAAATGCCAAATTTCCTGTAGTCTGCAGAACTTATGTAATTGAAGACCCAAGCAGAGGATAGCCTATTTGTGCATTTAATAAAGTGGCCTAGGAATATTGGGGGGTGTGTGTGTGTGTGTGTGTCTGTGTGTGTGTGTGTGTGTGTGTATGTGTGTAGAGCAAAATAGGCAATCTAATTCCATAGAATTCAATGAGCTTTTGGAATGCAAATTTCAACTGTCAAATCTTAATTAAAAAGTACCAGTCAGCACTATTTAAAAATTGGAAGAGAACTAAGTGGTGGGTTGTTGGAAAATGTGCAACTTGCCTTCTAAATAGAGTAGGTAGGCTGACAGGTATATAATTATCATCACATCAGGTGAAGGACAGGAAGCCAACTGTAGTTCCTTGAAGGGAGGAGCTTCAACAATTTTCAAGGCAGGGAAGAGTTTCTTCAATCTGAGTTAATTTATAATTCCTTTTATTTCTAAAGAGAATCTACTTGTTTTGTATTGAACTTCTCTGAACCTTAGAAAGAAGTGACATTTTCAGAGTTGAGGTTTTATTCTAAGAGGTTAATATTAACATAAATGTTTAGGCACCTTGTGTCAATTAGAACACTTTCCCAGTTTTATTGGACTTCTGGTATGTTTGGGTCACTGTGCTTTTCAATTCAACTTTTATTTTTTTTGCTATATTGTTTCACTCATGTATAAGAAGGTAAATTAGGCAACTGTCATTTGGAAGAAAGAGAGATTTCAAACCTTAATGTTCTTTCCCATAGAAATATCTTTGAGCCCTCAAAATTCACAAGAGCTAGAATACATTTTGGACAGTGATATGATTAAGAGGATAGTGTGACTCTTCTAGGCTCAAACTGGTTTGCTGAGGATGGTAGAAAATTGCCTAGTTCATGGTTTTCCTTAAAACTGTGCACTAGTGTGAAATTTTCTTTGAGAATATTCATGAGAAATATCTCCTTGGATAGAGATCAATGGTTAACCCACCACAAGAAGAAAAGGTTAAAATTACCACTGAAAGAAGTTGTGCAACAATTATCTCATGGTTAAAGACTGGCAAAGGACTGGGAAAATTGGTTCATTTAGGATTCTAGGTATGGAATCTTCATGAGGAGTGAGACTTGGAATACATAGGAATTGTGCAGACACAGAGGCAGGAGATGGGTATATATTGTTTTATAATATCAAGCACTTTGGACACACTGGAAATTCAGGGGTCCTGTAGGGTAAAAAAATTCATAAACATCTGTTTTAGGATAGTGCTTTTTCTTTCTGACTTGATTTTGCCTCTATTTCCAGCATATACACAGAATTTTGACAGCTGGCAACTTCGATACAGAAAGTTTCAGTTTCTGATTGCAAATTCAAGGCAAACCTTCTCTCAGTTTCCTATGGTATACATTATGTCAATACAGCACACTCTGGTGTTGGCACCTATTAAGGTACCCACCAATGTGAAACTCCTCATAACTTGTGGAACAATGTGGAACTTGCAATAATGCTTACTGTTATTGAACTAGAGATTCGAAAAGAAAAACCAAATATAGACAAGAAACTCACCACTAGGCCATCTTAATTTCCTATTTCTCTTGCATTTTTAAAAATTAAAACTGTGAAGTAGAGTAAATAATGAACGACTTGCTTATTTTAAACACCTACTGTGGACAATGATTGAGGAAAACAACAGTGTGTTACCTCCAGCTGCTAATTCCTACACACTTCATTAATTACTCAGAATTCAGAGAAGTGAGGTATTTAATTACCTCAATTATCTCAAATTTCTCAAATGCAAAAAGACAACAGTCAGCCACCGTGTAAATGTACATCATAGATGTAGCATGAGTATTTTTGACAGGAATCCTGTAGGCAGTAAAATGTCAAGTAAAGAAAACCTTTACCAAAGAAAACCAGTGTGTGTAACTGCCCGCTGTAACCTAAAATTACAGAATTCATCTACAACAAAGGGCCATGTCTAGTAAAATGTGATTTGATTTGGGGAATCCATTTGGATTTGCTCATGCCAAGAGTCCGAGAGTAGCAACATGGCTCATTTGTACCTGGATGTCCATCAGTACTATCTTTGCAATCACCATACAGTCCCTGTTTTCCTTCTATAGCACAGATGTTCAATGGAAGGTGGATTAGATTGCTTTTTTGAGCACATTTTTCAAAATTTTCATGCCCTCTAACTCCCAGGAAATTAATTATACTCTAGAGGGAAGAGACTGTGGTGGAGAAGGAATGTACCCAAGCTTTTGTATTGAGAAAATGTTCTTGAGTAAGTTTGATACATGCTACCCCTTCAACTGTGAACAGTTCTCCAGGGCATCTTGTGGTGGGCATGGAAATACGGTTTAGTTCATTCAGTCATTCAGTTATATCATTCAGCAAATGTTTACTAAATGCTCATGTGTGTTTATGCTTGGTTCCAGTGAAAATAATGAAAGAGAAAAGATGATCTTTGTCCTTGGAGATCTAGAATTCTTGAGAGGATGGAGAAATTGAGGTATCATAGACAGATTTCCAGGCATTACAATGCAGTGTGATAAATGGTCTGAAGTGAGGAGACAGTGAGTATAGGGTATTCTGAGTACAAGAGAAGATACCTAACCCAGATTTGGTGTGTGTGTGCGTGTGTGTGTGTGTATGTGGGTGTGCACGCACACGCAGTATGAGGGTAGGTGGTGCTAGGGAGGGCTTTCAAAGATTAAGTTAGGGCCTGAGGAAAAAGTGAGAAGTAACCATTTTGATGGAGGAGGGAGAATAGTGGTCCAGGTAGGTCAAATAGCATTTTTAATGGCTTGAATGTGAAAGAAAATATAACATGTTTTATACCAGTTTACAGTCAGTATAGTCAAATTTGCCCGATAATTAAATACATCCTGAATTTAACTGAGACAACTTAACATGTAAAATGATAACAAAAGCAGCCCAGTGTCATTCAAAAACATATTGAAAATGTTGACATCTTTATATCTTCTATGGCCACTGAGGTAGGCATATATAAACTATGTCATGCATCTAAACTTACTATAAGTCCTCTTGACCTATTTCTTTGCTCCTAATCCATCTTCCTTTTCTTTCCTCTAAAAACTTTCACCTGTTTCTCCTGCCCACTCCTATAAATAACTTTAGCCTTTCTGAACTTCTATGAATTTCTCATACCTAGTTCAGTGAGCTAGTAGCCCAAGTATGAAATTCTGAAAAATTGTGAAAGAAAAAATAGGAATACTTACAAGTAAGATACTCTAAACTGACTTATTCTGTTATCAAAATTTGACCATCTAGGGAATATTGTGATTTATGACCATGGCATATTGAATGTTGATTTGCATGCCTACCAAGAGTTGATTGTATTTACTCCCTAAACTGTTTATTCTAACTGTATTGTAATTACATAATTTAATTGATAAGAGAATTTTTTGTCCCTGGCATGTAAATAAGGACTGACAAGTGATCATGGAATCAACTAATAGAGTGTTTCATTTGAGTGAGGGAAGTAAAAAACAAACTGTAATAAAGTACATGAACAAATATCAGACAAGGAAGTGAAGACTGTGAGAATAAACAACTCTTTCAACAAACTTGGCTGTGAAAAGACAGAAGTGGAATAGTGGGTACAGGTGACATGGGGTCAAAGGAGCATTTTTGTCATTAAATGAGAGATTTAAGTAAGCATGTTAAATGTAGATAAAAAAGATCCTCAAGGGACATGCTGAAGACATGGGAAGGAAGTGACAATCATGAGAATATCCACGTGGAAAGGTGTGGCTAAAAAATCATGGGCTTTGTAATCATATACACCTAAGTTTAGTTTAAAGCACTGTAACTCATACTCATCAATAAATTATTTAATCTCTCAGTTTTTCACTTAACAGTGGGGGTAAATAATGTCTTTAGTGAATATTATTAAAGTTAAATAAAACATGCAATTAATTATTTGTGTATGCCTATTCTTTGTTAATGATTTAAATCCAAGATGGATGAAATTTTTTGGGTAACTGTTATATCCCCAAAGACAAGAGCAGTAGCTTGTATTAATACATATTTTCTAAGTAAATAATGAACAAATAAATTAATGAATACACACTAATCTCTTAACTAATCACAAAACAAGCAAAAAAAAGAAAGAAATTTAAAACTTAGTTAACTTTACCGCTCTATAACAAAAGTAGAAAAAAAATCTGCTAATGGGTTTCTTTCCAAAGTGTTACATTTTTGAAATCCAATATTTTGAATTTTAGTATTTAGCTTACATTTTGGTGACCTGTTAAGAGATATCACTTAAAGATATGGTTCTTTTACATTTAGTTTAATAATTAGATCACGTTTTTAATCAGGGTTAAGCAAGAAGATTACTTGCATTCATGATGAAAGTAGGATCTCTGAGTGGGGAGATGATGGTACAAAAGTGATAAACTAGATGCTCAAGACAATTTCTTCCTACAGATCACACAGTAAAGATATCTATATCTTCCTCTTAAGTCCTGAAGACACTTAAATAGGAAGTCAAGCCTAGAGGAAAAAATATGAGGAAAAGTACAAAATAGCTTATATTGCTTTTGTCTAAATTTTAAGAAATTTAAAAGACAAATTCTAATTTTCCCTCAGTATTTAATTCCTACTGGTTTCAAAAATTGCTAACAAATCTACTCAAATGCCAAAGCTGGGCATATATGAACTCAAACCTCTCTGAAGCAGGCATAGTTATTCTTATTTTAAATATTGTATAAATAGGATTATGAAAGATAAGATGCCATGACTGAAGTCACCCATGTAGGTAGTCAAGGGTCCAGTATTCAAACTCAGGCATTCCCCAATGGTATGATCTTATTTCTTTCTCTCTCACAAGTTTGTTTTCTATATCTGAGTGTCGCCACAATGTTCATAGCAGTATTATTGACAATAGCCAAAACATAAAAGCAACCTAAATGTCCATTGACAGATGAATGGATAAAGAAGATATGATATATGTATATATATATATATATATACACCCATATTTATATATATACACACATATATATATATACCTATATATATATACACACACATATATATACCTATATATATATACATATATAAAATGAGATATTATTCATAAAAAAGAATGAAATAATGCCATTTGCAGTAACATGGATGAACCTAGAGATTATCATACTAAGTGAAGTAAGAAAGAGAAAAACATGATACCACTTATACATGGAATCTAAAATGTGATACAAATGAACTTATTTACAAAACAGAAACAGACTCACAGACATAGAAAACAAATTTATGGTTACCAAAGGGGAAAGGGGGTAGGGGAGGAATAAATTAAGAGTTTGGTATTAGCAGATACAAACTACTATGTATAAAATAGATAAACAGGGACCTCCCTGGTGGTCCAGTGCTTAAGACTCTGTGCTACAACAGCAGAGGGCATGGGTGCGATCCCTGGTCATGGAACTAAGATCCTGCATGCCAAGTAGTGGGACCAAAGAAAAAAAGACAAAAAAATAAATAAAATAGACAAACAACAAGGTTCTACTCTATAGCATAGGGAACTTAATAATATCCTATAATAAACCATAATGGAAAAGAATATGAAAAAATAATATATGTGTATCTGAATCAATTTGCTCACCAGAAACTAACACAACACTGTAAATCAACTATGCTTCAATACAAAATTTTTTTTAACTAATAAAAAATAGAATTTTTTCTGTTTTGTGAGAGAGAAAAGGAATAAAAAAGGTAGTTGCTATTGGTGATACCAAAGATATGATCTGACATAGTACCCAGCTTCAAGAAAATGAGGGTGCCTTAAGACTCAAAATATTACTTTCAAGAAAAATCTTTGTAAACTTTGACAATGATTATGTAAGAGTAGCTGGTTGATTTATTTCTGAACTTTGGAATTAAGGTTGAAAATAGAGAAGTTAAGATTACATAGAGATTTTATAAGCCATTGGGGAAAATGAAAGCTTTTTAAAAAGGAGTTTTCCTGTTTAGTCAGTTTGAGCCTTTTTTTTTCCTTAGAGAAATTCACGTAAAACAAAAACACAGTTCTCATGGATTTAGAGAGAATGTGTGTGTGTGTGTGTGTGTGTGAGATAAACAATTTTTAAAATCCATATTGTATCTAGAAGAATAAAATATGCCTTTATTCCTTAATACTCAGTAATATTTTGATTAATTCATAAATGGTAAAATATCTATTAAATTGCCCTACCTCACACAAAACAGACAAAAGTGACAATAAAGTTATCAAATCACTAAAATATAAGAAAAGCAATGAAAATAGTGTAATTTTAGCATATTTGACTTTTCCAGCAGTTTAGAAAATTAGAGTTTTGAAAATTAATAAAACTTACTTTCAATGAAAATTGTTTAATTGTGTAAATAAGAAACAATGGAAGATTTTTTTTTTTAACTTTCTTAAGCTCTCAGGGAGCAGGGAACATGCTGGCCTGGGGTGGGGGAAAAAATAATGGAGTAAATGGAATTTACTCTACGAGTAAATTCAAATGAAGTATTCAAAGACACATAGATCAGTTAAGCACAAAAGTCTCTGAGGGAATTAGAGAGTCCTTGGTCTCAGATATGCTAAGTTGCCTCTCAGGGGTAAGAAATTTAATGTATTTACAGAGTCAGTATATTTTCATATTCAACCATTAAAGCAGTGATTTTCTTATGATAAGCTATACTTATGAGAAATAAGAAAATCACGTAATCATGTGGATATGATTTTTAAATGAGTGCTCTCTCATTTTTGTCTTCTGGATCATTTGCTACCCTCTCCAATCTGGCTTTCACTAGAGCCTCTTGAAATAGACCCTAATCATCATGTCCCATGGTGACGGGCTGCCAGCATCTAGCATGGTGTTTGTCAAATAGACAATTATAGACGTTTGGCCATTCCAGTCACCTTTTTAGTTCCTAAAATCAAAACCTGGACTTCAATGATGGCGCTTTATCTTGGTTCTTCTTCCACCTTTTCTTTTCAAGAGTGTCTCCTTTGATTGTTCCCCAAAGTGATATTCAATTCTAATGCACTCCTTTGGAGATTTCAGCCATTCTGTGGTATCACCAGAGATGGATTCATAGTGATGTTTAAGCTTCTGTGCCTCTCACTTTCATGGGTCATTTCCAAAATCCCAAACAGAATTTTGTATTTGCAATATTCCTTTATTTTTCTGAAAGGTGCCCTCCTTCCAAATTGATAAATTTCAGGTCCACAACACCTGTATCTGTCCATAATTTTATGTGTATATGTAGCTTTTTGTTCCAACATCTTTTCTGAGTTCTATGCCCTGTTAGAGTTCACTAACTTCTATTTAGTATGATTAAAACCAGCTGTTCTTTCTTCAAGCTAGCCCCCTCTTCTGACTTACATGTTTCTGTTAAGGTCAATGCAGTGCTCTCAGTCATCCTAAGTAAAAAACTGAACATATTGATTAAATATTCCCTCATCTGCATCCCATATTTACAGTTAATAAGCTGTATCCAGCTTCATTTATTTCAAACCCTTTCCTTTCTATTAATGCCATCCCAATTCAGGTCCTTGTTACCACTTGTCATCTCATCCACTGTTAAAACTCTGGTTCAAGTCACCTCTGTATTTTTAACCTTCTGTTATTTCAGTGAGTCTCCTGGCTTCTATTTATGCCCTGCTCCTGTCTGACAGTCTATTTTCAACATATCAGTTATAGTTATTTCTTTAAAACATAATTATTTATTTAAAATATTTATTTACTTAAACCATAAGATCATGTCATTCTTTCAAACCTTCTAGTAGCTTCCCACTTCCCTCAGAGCAAAGGCTATCTTTAGAGCGTCCTATGAAACCCTATTCAGTGTTCTTAGTTCTCCTCCCATGTCTCTCTTTCTACTCTTCTCACCTTACTCCAGCTGCACTGACTTCCTGATTCTCCCTTGAATATTCTGATACATTTCTGCATTAAGGCCTTTCCCCTGGCACTTGCTTCTGCCTGATACATGTTTCTCCCAGCTATCAAATACCTACTCAATCAAGTTTTCCCTAAATGTCCCTTCTCAGTGAAGCATATTGTAACTTATTTAAAATTATAACTCCCCCATTTCCCATCTCATACTCCTGAGTTCCTTTCCCTCTTGATTTGCTCCCAAATCATTTGACGTCTTCTCACACAATTATTTACTTATTTATTACTGTTTTGTTTATTGTCTGGCTCTTGCTGCTGGAGTGTAAGCTCCATGAGGTCAGGATTTTGTTTTGTTTTGTTTACATCTCTATTCTGATCATGTTGAAGAGTGCCTGACAGATAGTAGAAGTTCAGTGAATATTTGTTGAGTATATTAATTACTCTGGACTGGCCTTTTGCAGTATTTATAAAACTAATTCCCTGCCTTATATCTCTTCCTTTTCTCAGCCAGCCTCCATTCTGTGGTAGATTAATTGTTCTGTAGCTCAAGTTTATTTATATAATTTTGGTTAAATCCTTTAACAGCTTCAAATTTCCTATCACAAGAAGTTCAATTTCTTGGCATGCTACTCAACACTCTTCACACTTGGTTTCCAAGCTTTCTTTCCAGTCTCAGTTACTGTGATTCACCTACAATAACCTCTGCCTGACCCTCCATCTCTAAATATTCCTATTTCCTGGCATTTTGCTTTGCTATTTTCATTTCTCATTGCAGGTCTTTAAGCTAAACCTGATCATGGAAATGTTACATGTACTTTGATGAGACATAAGCAAGATGCCATTGCCTAAAAAAACAAAACAAAAAAAAAAACAAAAATAGAAACTTTCATACCAGCTCAACCATCAGTGTTCTTTCAAGTATGAAAGTATATTTATTGCAAGCTAATTTTATAAATAATCAGTTATTTAGTAAATTTTTTCATGTCATGGTGGTTTTCATTTCCCCTTGTAATTTTGTAACTCTTGGGAAACGAATGATGAAAATCAGATAAACACCGTTATTTCCATCATTATACTAGCAGTTCAGTCTATGATAAAATTGAAATATTAAAACACATATATTAAACTTTGTGATACATAATGAATATTTCAATTACTAGTCTGTTAACTATAATGACACTTCTTCAAAAAGTCTCAAGGACTTAGAACAACCAGTTACATCAGAAAAGCTGAGGATGTTCAGTATGTATGCATTAATAGTGTAATAAGATGTTCTCTAGTGCTGCTGGTGAATATAAAGTATTCACTCTGATATTCTTTAATTTATTTAAAAGTTCACAGTTGGTTTTCAGAGATGATGTAAGGTTCAATTTCTTTCAGTCTTTATCAAGATTATTAAATATATGCTAACAATAAGAGTTTGTAAAAGCTATTTACCAATTACTATGTTTTCCTTTAAGCAGATATTTTAGAGAGTTCTATAAAATAATTCTGAAGGAATGATTATTTTTAAAAATAAAAAATAGGAATTGAAGAAATTAGTTTGTTTTAGCATTTACATAAAATTAATAAGGTTTTCAAACATTTTTTAAGACCAGTTTGGGTCTCAGACAGACATTTTTTGAACATAGGTAATAGTGAAATTTTACTCTTATGTTGAAATAAGCAAAAAAAAGAAAGAAAAAATGAGGCAAAAGATAAAAATCCCAGCTATTGCAGTTAAAGTGTTTTTTATGGTGAACTGATTTTTGAATCAGGTTTGCAGTGTAATAGCTCAAATTAACTTTTGACTTGTGTAAAAAGAATACAGACTATGCTACTTAATTAAAAAAAATAACAAACTTGAAAAGTAAAGATTAATCTAGTATTCTAAGCCTTAATGACCAAATCAGACTAATTTCATAAGTGATTCTATTAATTATGCGAGAATTCCTCAACAAAAGATATTAACCGGGGGTGGGGGGAGAGAAAACAATCAAAAACCAATTGATCCCATGGCTATTTTTAAACTTGAACTCAGAGAATATTAATATCAGAATTGTCTAACTCACAATCACTTAGGGGTAGGAAAAGTGGGCCGACATTTGTTAAACTACTTAGAAGAATATTTGAAACATCATTAAGAACTGGAATAAATGCCAAGCAATTGAGGAGAAACAGACGGTACAAAACTTCAAACAGAAGACAGTAATCAGTGTGATATGAAATGTGTAATGTCTTTTTTTTTTATATAAGTCCCAGATATTTAAAAGGAATCTATAAACACCCAGAGAACAAATAGACTAAGTAATATGGTTATATGGACTTGTAAAAAATTAATGATGCCAAAAATTGTGTGTGTTTGTGGAAGGACAAAGATAGTAGCATTGTGAAATACGATCTGTGTTTTATTGGGGCAATAGTGGAAGCCTTTAATGGAGTGTCCCAGAAAAGTTAGTATTCCAACCTGTTTCAAGTTGGCTTGGATGTGAGCACTGTCACATCATTTGGCATGTTGGCTGAGCCAGTGCAAAGGGAGGTGGTGATAAATGGGAGTGCGTCCAGTTGTGAGGAAGTGGCTAGTAGGGGGGCTGCAGGAGCTTTGGCACGAGGTCAGGTTTTATTTTCCATCTTTATTAATCATCTCCAGGGGGGAATAAATTGCCTGCTAATGAAATTTGCAGATAGCACTAAATTTTGAGGTATTGCCAACACGGTTAACAAAGGAGAAATTAATATAAATGGACGTAAGCATGCTATTTATCATTTATTTGGATTTAATCAAAATTGTTCCCAGGATACATTTATAAGCAATTCCCACAAATTAAATTTTAGAGAAGGAACTCTCCATCACAGAGCAAGACAAATGGGCTGAGGTAGGGTCACACTCTGCATTCTGCCTGGTTAGAAGAAAAAGGATATTCCATAACAAAAATGCACTGGTTAGAACGTCCTCTTTCTACGTCCATTGATTTCCAATTTGGAAAATAGGCAGATTTCCAAAACTTGAAAAATCTCACTTTTAAGAATTCAGCTAAAGCACAGAGATTAAGGATAGCATATATCTTCCTTTCGTCTTCTTATTCTAACTTGGCCACCCCCAGAAAACATTGTTTTCCCTGGAGTTCTCTTAAGGGAGAGGTGTTTTTTTCTTTTTTTCTCCTGAGGTCCCATGCCAGCACAGGGCCTGGAGGTAAGGTGGGTATTCACATTGCTTTTCCTTGCTGTTTCAATTGACCTTCTCTATAAAAGCAAACAAACAAATACAAAGAGATATATACATACATATATACACACATACATACATAAAATACTAGCTCCTTTGAAGTTCATGCTATCAAATATTTTAGTTACCTATGATTCTCATAATTACTTCCTTATTCATGAAAATTTCAATATTTTACTTGATGTTTTCTCTTTATCACTATATCCATTGTGATATCAACATCCATTAATCCAACACTATAGATTCTCAGCTCCTAGACGTCCAATTTCTAATCTCTTTGCTCATTCTACATAGCCTCCACTCTCTGGTTGGTCCCTGCTTCTTATCATTAAAAATATCTGTACCATTGCCCCCAAATCTTGATATTCTAGTCTCCCATTCTCTGATCTTTACCTCTTATCTTTACAGTTCTCCAATTCTAATAATTATTTGACTCACAACTTGACTTCCAATCAATTAGTCCCTTTTAGGTTTTTACTCTCTACTTCCTCCTGTTCTTCTCATTTTATGTAGCTCAAACTCCATTTGTCTATTACTATATTTACTCCCTGGTATAATCCTCAACTCACTTCTCTCCTTCTTTTGTTCTTCCTTTGTAAAATGCCAACTTGGTTCAATCCAATTATATTACACATCAGTAAAAAGAAGCTGAATATGGATACCTACAGACTTTACCACTTTTACATTTATGACCATAAAAGTGAAGGACGGCCTTGGCACTATTTAATACTATCACATTTCACTAACCACTTTATTATGTTCTTTCTGAGAAAGCTGTTTAAACTTTCTTCCATCTTCTCCAACTTCACTCATTTTTTTTGATTTATTAATTCTC
This sequence comes from Pseudorca crassidens, assembly GCF_039906515.1. NCBI lineage: Eukaryota > Metazoa > Chordata > Mammalia > Artiodactyla > Delphinidae > Pseudorca > Pseudorca crassidens. Next base: position 68,272,175 of record NC_090304.1, on the reverse strand, counting down.
AGCTGGGGATCTAATTTTCTATTTCAGGAAGAAAAATACAAGCAGTGAGAAGATAATCTCCTCATCTTCTCACCATCAAATATTACAACTGTTTCCAAAAACTCTGCTTTCCTTCCTATTAGAAGAGACAAACTCTTCTCTGACAGTTCAAACCTTCCCCTTCTGCATTGAATTTAGTCCTTCTTGCCTTGAGAAGGACTTTATTTCAGTTATCTTCTTCTGTCCGGCATGATTAACGTTATGCTTTCCTCAGTCATTGCCATCACCATAAAAATTAGTTTAAATAACACCCACGGTAAAAACAAAGCAAGAAAAAAATGTTTCCTTAACACATCACCCCCTGTAACTATGCTTCATTTCTAGTTCTCTTTCAGTGAAATCTCCTCCAAAATTTCTCTCTCTTTCCTGTTTCTACTTCTTCAGTTTCCATGCCTTTTCGCTTGGACCCACACCAGTTAGTCTTTCAACCCCACTACTTCCCTGAAACCTCCTTTGTCAAGGTCTTCAAGGAATGCAATATTGCTATATCCAGTGGTTACTCTCAGTCCTCATTTTACTCAATTTCTCAGTCATGCATAACATTTTGTATCAGTCCCTTGTCAGGGGGGAAAATTTTTTGCTTGGCTTATAGGATATTATCCTCTCCTGAATTTTCTCCTCTTAACCATCCAATCTCTCTCAGTAGGAGCCATTGTTCTTCCTCCTTTTTCTAACATTTTTAATGCCATTATTCCTTAAGACTTAGTTCTTAACCACTTTTTATCAGTCTCTATAAACTCTCCTTAAATGGTCTCACTTAGTCCGGTCGTTTTAAGTATCACCTTCTTGCTGAAGATTCCAGTATTTGTTTTTTCCTCCAAACGTTCCTTACCTCCAGTATTTCCAGTCTCAGTAAATGTACTATCATTTATACAAATTTTAGGTCCCTGCTTTTGTCATTTCTTTAATCACACATCTACTGAGAAGAATATGGATTTTACTGTTTGGGGGGGAGTGTTCTGCAGATGTCTGTTAGATCTGCCTGGTTTATACTGTTATCAAGTCCTCTAGAGTATTGCTGATGTTCTGCTTAGTTGTTTTATCTGTTATTGAAAGCGTAATATTAAAATCTTTATTATTGTGAATTTTCTGTTTCTTTTCTCCTTTTGATTTTTACTTCATGCATTCTGGTGCTCTGTTATTAGGTACATACATGTTTATAATTATTATAACATTTATGGGTTCATCTTTTTATCATTATAAAATGCCCATCTTTATTTCTAGTAACATCTTTCTTTTATTGTAAAGTCTATTTTTATTTTTCTGATATGAGTACTGCCAATCTTATTTCTTATGGTTACTGTTTGCTTAGAGTACATTTATCCCATTTTTTACTTTCAATCTTTTGTATTTTTGAATATACAACTTGTCTCCTATAGAGAGCACAGAGTTGGATATTATTGTTTTTTTGTATCTAGTCTGACAGTCTCCTTTGATTGGATTGTTTAATCCATTCACATAGATAAGGTTGGATTTACTTCTGCTGTTTTATCCTTTTTGCATTAATAAGCAGATACATGTATATTTTCTTATTTAACCTTCTTCTTCATATTAAAGTTAGCATGTTACAGATATGATATTCCAGTTACATTTTTCCACTTAATAATATATATTGTGTATATTTCAAATTTGACTGTTCCTCATGACTTTCATGGCTACATCTCTGATCCAGAGACTATCAGGTCTTAATGATTATTGATGCTTATTTTTTATTTTTTAACAGACACTTTTTTATTGAAGTATAGTTGATTTACAATGTTGTGTTAGTTTCAGGTACTCTGCTGTTTATTGCTCTTAATATAGCAATAGCCTCTTAACTGGCCCACCAAGCAGTCAAAGTGATATATATTTGAAATGCTAATGTCTTCCGACCATGTGCAGAAGAAAATCAAAACACCTTTTCATAATCTTCCTAGCCCCCCATAACTGTGTAGGTCTGCCTTGCATAACTCTAACCTACTGCATGTTACTAACCCTAGCCTTCATTTTTCTTCCTTGAATAGGACAAACACAGTATCTTTGTAATTGCTGTACCATTGCCTGGAATAGTCTTACTTTGGATCTTCTCATGGATTACCTCTTAGCTCATTCAGCTCTAACCTCCTTCAAGAACTCTTCCCTGATCCCATTGTGCCCCCTAAAATCCGATCATTATCAGTTTTAAAAATGCTTTTCTTAATAGCACCCATCACAATTTTACATAATCTTATTGTTATTATCTCTCACTTGAAAGCATGCTCCTGCAGAATAACGCTTTCTTATATTCAGTGCCATATTTCCTGAACCTAGAAGATAGCTGTCATAAGAGTAGGAAATCAATAATTTTTATTTAATGAATGTGCAAAGTAATTACATATATATTTTAGGCAATCAAAACTGCCTTCACCAGGGTGGTCCATACAGAAGATCAAGAGGATGCTATATTAATAAATAAACACTGATATAACAAGAAGCTGAAAAGAATCACAGCAAGTTGAATAAGCAGTAAATATTTTATCCATAACAAATTATATACTCCTAATTTTTATATTTATGTTGATTTGAAATTAATTATGGGCAAATAAAATAATTTAATTTGATGCTGGACATAGTTCTTCATCTCTTACTATCATTACTTGTATTGTCATCTTTCTTAATATTTCTATTTTTAAGCAGGAAGGGCTGGAGAAGAATGTCTTGATGGGATACTTTGGCTTGCCTTTGGCTGAAAAGGTATGTACAAAATACATATTGCCAAGATAATTCAGGACTTCTTGTGACTTATGTGATTTTTTGGCAGAGTGCCACAAAAGAAGATTTTAGAAAGATGTATATGACCTAATTTTTTCATTGCACTTATTTGCTACAGCTATTTTTTTGGAAAATATAAAGAACCTGTCTGTCATAAGAACAGCATTTTAATGTAATTCCTATATAGGTGTATAACTGTTGTTCTGTATTAGTTTTTTACCTCACCTCTGTAGCAGACAAGGATGCACCAGATTATAAGGTGATTAACTGTTGACTTGAAAAGTTGATTGGGAGTGATCATTTTACCTTTACAAAATTAATTACAAAAATTGCTCTGATTAACTCATCAGATATTTCCTTTTGTAACTTTTATGACTCTCTCAGCAAGGAATCGTGTTTGAAAGATGAAAGCAACATGACTGGTATTATAAAAGTCGGAATTATTGTCAAAGAAAAGAGATGTAGCACTACAATAAAATAACTATATTCAGTCACGTGTCCTGGTCCATTTTACTTTATCCTTATATCTGAAGTCTAAAGCTTGCTAATTCCTGGTTTTTGGCTTTGGAAGCCAGGTTGGCTGGAGGAATTTCTTCTGATCAAGAGCAAGCTTTCTTCAGAAGTTTCACCAGAAATTGAAAGAGAGGAGGGAGGCATAAATTAAGACGGGAGAGATGGGGAATGGGGAAGAAACATGATGTGGCAAAGTTGGTCACATACCTTCCCTTATACTTGGAAATATAAATATAACTTCTTTCACTGTTTTTCCTTCTAAAGAATTTTTTACCTTTTCCGAATTCTGAAATGAAAACGAGTATTTTGCCTAAGGAATTATGAAACAAAGTTGTTCTTCACTTATACACTTTAAGTTTTTCTACTGCATTTTCCCCTATTAGGCCTCTCTTGTCTTGAGTGGCCTCTTACTCTCTTTCCCACTTCATTAATCAAAACTTGCTCTCAGGAAAGAAGTTGACAAATACATTCACACTAAGGCAAGAATAATAAATAGTATCCTAAACATTGTTACCCATTTCCAGACATTATCATCAATCTTGATAATCTTTATCACTCATACTGGCTGTGTCCTCAAAAGCCCTTTAACTCACTACATCGGGCAAAATGTATCAATTGCTCCTAGTTGGTGCTGAGGAGAAAACCTATTTTCTAATCATGCACTAAAATACAATTACATTTTTAAAATTATTTTTTAACATCTTTATTGGAGTATAATTGCTTTACAATGTTGTGTTAGTTTCTGCTGTATAACAAAGTGAATCAGCTATACATATACATATATCCCCATATCCCCTCCCTCTTGCGTCCCCCTCCCCCCCTCCCTATCCCACCCTTCTAGATGGCCACAAAGGACAGAGCTGATCTCTCTGTGCTATGCAGCTGCTTCCCACTAGCTATTTATTTTACATTTGGTAGTGTATATATGTCCATGCCACTCTCTCACTTCGATCCAGCTTACCCTTCCCCTCCTATGTCCTCAAATCCATTCTCTATGTCTGTCTTTATTCCTGTCCTGTCCCTAGGTTCTTCAGACCATTTTTTTCTTTCTTTTTAGATGACATATATATATATATATATATATATATATATATATATATATATGTGATAGCATATGGTATTTGCTTTTCTCTTTCTGACTTACTTCTCTCTGTATGACAGACTCTAGGTCCATCCACCTCACTACAAGTAACTCAATTTTATTTCTTTTTATGGCTGAGCAATATACCATTGTATATAGGTACCACATCTTCTTTATCCATTCATCTGTTGATGGACACTTAGGTTGCTTCCATGTCCTGGCTATTGTAAATAGAGTGGCAATGAACATTTTGGTACATGACTCTTTTTGAATTATGGTTTTCTCAGGGTATATGCCCAGTAGTGGGATTGCTGGGTCATATGATAGTTCTACTTTTCGTTTTTTTAAGGAAACTCCATACTGTTCTCCATAGTGGCTGTATCAATTTACATTCCCACCAACAGTGCAGGAGGGTTCCCTTTTCTCCACACCCTCAAGCATTTATTGTTTGTAGATTTTTTGATGATGGCTATTCTGACTGGTGTGAGGTGATACCTCATTGTAGTTTTGATTTACATTTTTCTAATGATTAGTGATGTTGAGCATCCCTTCATGTGTTTTTTGGCAATCTGTATATCTTCTTTGGAGAAATGTCCATTTAGGTCTTCTGCCCATTTTTGGATTGGGCTGTTTGTTTTTTTGATATTGAGCTGCATGAGCTGCTTGTAAATTTTGGAGATTAATCCTTTGTCAGTTGCTTCATTTGCAAATATTTTCTCCCATTCTGAGGGTTGTCTTTACATCTTGTTTATGGTTTCCTTTGCTGTGCAAAAGTTTTTAAGTTTCATTAGGTCCCATTTGTTTATTTTTGTTTTTATTTCCATTTCTCTAGGAGGTGGGTCAAAAAGGATCTTGCTGTGATTTATGTCATAGAGTGTACTGCCTATGTTTTCTACTAAGAGTTTTATAGTGTCTGGCCTTACATTTAGGTGTTTAATCCATGTTGAGTTTATTTTTTGTATGGTTTTAGGGAGTGTTTATTGGAGTACGGTTGCTTTGCAACGTTGTGTTAGTTTCTACTGCACAGCAAATTGAATCAGCCATACGTATACATATATCCCCTCCCTTTTGGACTTCCCTCCCATTCAGGTCACCACAGTGCACTAAGCAGAGTTCCCTGTGCTATACAGCAGTGGTCCCCAACCTTTCTGCACCAGGGACAAGTTTCGTGCAAGAAAACTTTTCCATGGGGTGTTCAGGTGTAATGCGAGTGATGGGCACTGGCAGATGAAGCTTCGCTCAGTTGCCGCCACTCACCTCCTGCTGTGCAGCCTGCTTCCTAACAGGCCAGGCACTGGTACCAGTCTGTGGCCCAGGGGTCAGGGACCCCTGCTATATGTATGCCCTCATTATCTATCCATTTTATACATAGTATCAATAGTGTATATGTGTCAATCCCAATCTCTCAATTCCTCCCACCCACCCCTTCCCCCTTGGTATCCATACATTTGTTCTCTACGTCTGTATCTCTATTTCTGCTTTGCAAATAGAATCATCTATATCATTTTCCTAGATTCTACATATATGCGTTAATATACAATATTTGTTTTTCTCTTTCTTACTAGATGACATCTTTTTCCTGAGGTCTTTTAAATATTTATTGGGAAAAAACTCTGCATCAGTCATAGATGATTATCATCTGATAAGGAAGTGGTAGTGACATATTTACAAGATATGAAGCTCACCATTCTTCCCGAACGTTGAGTGATGGACACTCTTCCTGTTAATAGATTCAGTAGAATCTATAGTTTATTCCCATAAACTTCTCATGTGTTTCTCTAGTTATTTTATATCTGTAAGAATGGTTTTCTTCTCCATTTTGAAGCTCTTTGAGGCTAGGGGTTATTGCTCCTGATCTCTTTTCCCTCCTTGGCCCCATGTCCTGGGATGAGTTTAATAAATGCATTTTGTCTTTGACAGGATCCTGTATTTACCTAAATTCATGGAAGACAGATACAAGCTGAATAGTTAATCAACATTTTAATGTAGATATGGTCAGAAGAAAAGAGGCAGGAGGTTTATACTTTTTGATGGAAATCCAATTAAACTAATTTAAGCAGAAAAAAAGGTGTTTTTTAGCTAGTTCAAAAAGCTGTTCATGTTGCTGTCTGGATTCAGACATGGTTATTCTATAGGTTCAAGAAAGTTATTAGTTTTCTCTCCCTTTCTCTCTATATCTTGACTCTACTGTTTCCTTTCTTTTAAAGACTGTCCCTGATGCAGCATGGCAGCAAAAAAGAATTCTTGGCTGTAGTATTAGTAGAAAATCTGAAGGGATATGGAGTTTTCTTAGTGTAGAATTCAAACCTCCTGGATTACAACTGGCTGGACTTCTCTGAAGTCTAATGCATTAAGATGATTAAAATTTCACCCAGCAGGTGTAAAGGGTAGAACAGGTAGAAGAGTCACAAAATACATGTGGCTATTGAGATATAGAATGCTCTCCTTGACATCACCCTAGCTGTAACCATAATTCATCAGATGGAAGAAGTTCAGCATGTGAGATACACAAACACTAGTGACCTGGATTTAGTAGGTTTGAATCAGGAAACACTCTATGCCAACACCATTTGGGAGTTTTAGAGATTGGTGAGATTATTATTATTTATTTCAAAATCAGAAAAGAGTTAGAAAACATGAGTTCCTAGGAATATAATATAAATAAAACAGATATGGACATTGTTTTTGCAGAGCTTAAATTATGGAGATTCATTCAGACAAATAGGGAGGCAGTTCCAATAAATAGTGTGATAAGCACTACAATGAGAGAAGTATAAGTTATTATGATTGCACTTAGGAAGTAGTGCTAATCTAATTATCCAATGGGCCATCCAGGATATAAGAATAGACAGCATTGGAAAGTTATGGGAATAATGTATGAGTCAGTCAGTTATTTTTCAAAAGAAATACTTTGAAAAACGTTCTTATTTACTTGTCTATTTGCTTTAACTATTTAACTATTAAATAGCTGTGTCAGAATCCTTGCAGAATTAACCTGCTTTCTCAAGATATTTCCCTCCACCAACTGCTACCACTTTACATGTAGCCCACTGATATAACAAGAAGGAAATATTTCCTGTTCTAATTTTTGGATCTCATTCAGTTCTTCATTGAGAACTCAATAATCTCAGTTGTAAGGCTGGAAAGCATCTCTTAAAACAGTGAGAAGCAAGCTGTACCAAGCCTAGCCTGGCATAGTACAAAGAATCCTTGAATAGACTTCTCAGGTTAGATCCTGGTTGTAAAAGTAGGGAAGTCAAACAGATATGGGGAGGCAGCAAATAAAATAAAAGGGTTCCTTTGCAGCTAGAAAAAACCCAGTGACAAGCCCAAGTTATGCTATGTAAGGAACAGTGTTTTCTCCCAAGACTCAAATAACATTCATCTTGCAGGATTTAGACAACACAGTCCAAGCGCTTCGTACATAGTAGATGCTCAATAAATAGTGGTTTAGTTCTTGATTATTAATAGGTAGTGATGGTTTTTGAGAAATTGGATTAATTATCACTATCTTCTATTTATAGAGATGACAGTTTGCAAAAAAATAAGAAAGAAGTCATTTATTGACTTTCCAGTATAGGTCAGGTGTAGATGTTACTTTGTTCACATTTATTTTCTTACATAGTTTTCAAATACCCACTGGGATATTTGATTTTATCTCTTGATTCAATTCAAACATCACTGAAGAGCATCAAAAAGCCAGACTGTACCAGTGAACTGACAGCTGGCACTCCAACTCATGTTCACACACACACACACACACACACACACACACACACACACACACACAGTGTTAGGTCTCAATTATTGGCAGCATCTAATTGTTCTCTGAGTTGGCATCACAGAATTCACATGCAGAGCCTCATGTGTACCACAGTCCTAAAAGCATTAATAAATTCTGCCATCTAAGACAGCTTGCTCTCCAGGAAACAAATAACATAACAATAATATTTATAGTAATAGCTATAGTTTACTGGGTAATATCTATGCTGCAGCAGTATACAAAATTCTTATGAATTCCACTTTACAGGTAAAGAAATCAAGATTGAGAAAAAAAATAAATAAATTGCTTAGAATTACGCAACTGAGTAAACATGATTTCAAATAGACACTCCCTGAATCTAAAGCCTGATATCTTATCCACCTCATTTATAGCAGTAAGAAAGCTGGCCTGTACTTAGGGGACTAAAAGTGATTGGTGGTCAAGAGTTAACTAATTCTTTTCTCTTCTGACTCTCCTCTTCCATTCAGTTAGCCTATTGATTCTCAGAAACATTCGAAGGTTCCCTGTTGCCTAGTGAATCAAGTACGAATTCCTTAAAGTTTTCCATAATATGGCCCTAACCTGTGTTTCCAAAAAGCTTTCAGTGCTCCCCTGCACGCAATAGTCAAATTGGATTGTTTATTGTTCTCAGAACCTGCTATGGGCTTTCCCGTATTTCTTTTTTGCTAATGATAGTCCCTCTGCTGAAGGATACCATTCTATAAGCTAAACTGTTTGCTATTTTTCAAGTACCAGGTTAAATTCTCTCTTGTCTAAGAAGCCTTGCTTGAACCCTAGAATCAGGTGTTATCTCACTCATTGTAACACCCAAGGCACTTACCACTACTTTGCTCTATGTTGTGGGCAGAGGTAGTCTAATGTTGGGTGTACTTTGGAGTTCTGCAAATCCTCATTTGATATTTCACTCACCATTTACTTATTAGGCAAACTGTTTTCTTTTTCTGAGCCTCCATATCTTCTTACATGTATAATATTATCAACCATGATAGGGTGCTTGTAGAGATGAAACTCATTTTTTTTCAACAGAATCTATTAGCTGTTTTTTGTTTGTTTGTTTTTTTGGGTTCTCAACCAGGTGCATTACCATCTCTCTAGGGGATAGTTGAAAATGTGTATGGGTCTTTTTGGTTTATCATAATGACAAGGGGGCACTACTGGTACTAGTGACAGGAGGCCAGAGATGTTGCCATGTGTGTGACAGTCCCATACAAGGAAGGATTGTCCCACCCCAAATACTAAATGCTCCTAGTGTGTGTGTGTGTGTGTCTTGTGGTGGAGGTAACACAAGACAAGTTATCTTTGGGTAGCTATTTTCCATTTAAGGAAGGACCAGAAGAATGGACTTTTTTAATTATGCAAGTCTAAGGTGAGAAAACTCTTTAAAAAAAGGCAGCTATATATTTTATGACCTGATAAAATCTTGATCCTCCCCAAATCCATTATTATGCAGAACTGATCCCTCAGGAGTGGGAGGGTGGGCAGTGGGTAACCTTCCTTAGAAGCCAAGTAGTTAGTAGAGCTGTAATTTAGATAGAAACATATAGGTTACAGTTGAACTAAAACCTAAATCATGAGAAAAAGCCAACCACTTATGGAAACAGAGAACACGTCAGACAAATGGAATATCAACTGTGAAAACTAGAAAGCAGAAAGGAGCTAGGTATATTCCTGTAACATTAGACCAGTGTGGCTGGAGCATCACAAATGAAGAGGGAGGAGGTATAGCATGACATGGAATCGGAGGAGAGAGTGGGCCATGGATTTTCTCCTGATTTCAATAAATGATGATTGAAGGGCATAACAACACAGGAACGGTCTAATCTTATTTTCTGATTTAAATATGTATTCTTGCTCTTTTGTGTAGTTGATTGGAGGAAAGATAAACGGCAGTAAAGCAGTTAGGAAGCCATTATAGTAATTCAGATAAAAGGTGTTGATACTTAGACCCGTATAGTGTCTGTTAATATGAGAAGTGTGAGATTATGGATATACAATATTTTGTAGGTAAGCAAAAAAGGAGATGGCCATGGATGGATAGAACATGTAAAGTATAAGAAAACCAAGAATTAAGAGGAAATTTTAAAGGGTTGTGATATACCGAGAACACACGGCCACCAAAAGTTTTAGTGAGAATGTAAAACGATAGGCTTTGGGTACCTTAAGGTTGAAGTCATAATCATAGTAAATTTGAATGTAAATTACATGGCTGCATATCATTTGGGTCTAAGAGGAGTGATCAAGGCTATATATAAAATGTGCAAGCTAACATATGTAAAACCTAGTGAGAGTATAGACAAAAATAAAATATCCCAGATTGAGTCATAAACCATTCAGCATTCAGAGGTGCAGCAGAGAAAAAGAGTCAGCAAAGGATATTTAGGAAGAACAGTCAGAGTGAAGTGAAAGAAAAACAAAGAGAAGGGCTATCACAAAGGCCTGGAAATGAAAGTGTTTCAAGAAAGATGGTGTGGTCGGCTCCGTTGAAAGCTACTCAGCGGGTCAAGTAAGAAGTGTGCAGAAAATGACCATTACATCCATCAATATGGTACCCTTAATAAAAAGCATTTTCTGGGGAGTGATTGGGATAATGGCCACATTGGAACTGGTTAAAGGGTGACTGGGACTTGCAGCTCTGAAAAATAGACAGATTAAGGTAATGTGAAAAGCATTTAGAGATGTCTAACTTCCTAAAAGCTATGTTTTAAACTTTAAACGTAAAAGACGGAAACCATATAAATGCCCGTGATGCACTAAGAACTGAATCACAGAATGGTCAGCACAAGAACTGATGCTGTGGTTGCCCGTTGGAAGGTAATAATTGTCAGTAACATAAGAGTTTGAATTGAAAAGACAGGGACAAGGATTGGGTCTCCAAGTTGGTGAAATAATATTGAAACACTTGCAGAAATCTAGTACCCATGAAGGGCTGCAGCTCAGAAAGTGTTGTTTTTGTGTGACAAAAAATAATCCCCCTAGAAAAATCAAAATTAAAAGCAGGTATTTCACATGGGTTTTACACTATCCAAATGACCCAGATTAACATAAATATTAACATAAACACCAGAGATATCCTTATGATGTCTGAAAGGAGCAAACATTTTAAAAAAAAAAACACTGAAAATTCAGCCTGCTAGAGAATTTGTCCATGGAAGGGAAAGGAGGGAGGGCTGCAAAGATGAGTCCATAATTTTAAAAAGGGTGAGAATGGATGTATTAACTTTCAAGAATACAGTATCATATGATCAATTTAGCAAATGGAGATTGCGAAAAAATATATTTTAAAAGACTGTCCCTTCTATAGAAATATGAAAGATTATATACTCTGAAAACTCCTCAAACTATAGATATTTTTTCATGTTTGAGAAGCTCAAAAGAACTTTTTAAATATATAGCTGTCCTTGGAATAAGAAAAGGGAATTTTAGGGACCGACACAGAAAAAGATAGCTGAAACCAGAGTGGTAAACTACCACTGAAGCTCTATTTAGTGACAAATTTTAAAATATTCAGAGTTTTTTCCCTAATATTTTTATGAAAGGTTTTGAACATATAGAAAAAATGAACAGGAAACATTCATATTTTCACCACCTGGATTCTGCCATTGACATTTACAATATTTGTGTTTTTACATATCCATCCATTTATCCATTCTTCCATCTATCCATCATTCCATCTTATTTTTGATGCATGCCAAAATAAATTGCAGATATCAGTATACTTCACCCTAAATATTTCAGGATACACATCATTAATTAGAATTCAGTTTTTCCAGCATTTTTCTTTTTATGTAAAATTTACATACAATTGAATGCATAAAATTTAAACTGAGTTTTGGCAATTGTGTAGAACTGTGAAATCTAGCACTTATTAGGATACAGAGCACTAGCACATTACCACTATTTCAGAAAGTTATTTCATGATCATTCCCAATAAATCCCCCTGCCACTTCCCCAGGGGAAACAACTTTCTTGATTTTTTTCTCACCATAGAATATTTTATATAAATGGAATCTCATTGTATGTATTCTGTTGTGTAAGAATTCTTTCACTTATTATAAATATATTTGAGATTCATCCATGTTATTGCTTGTATCCATTATTCATTTCTTTTTATTCTGAGTAGTATTTTATTGTATGAGTATACTATAATTTTTTAATTCATTTTCTTTTTAACTAGAGTTTCATAGGCCAGGGCTATCAAAACTTCAAAGAACAAATAATATTCATTTTACATAAACTATTTAAAATATGCTATCACAGCTGCAAAAGAGCAATTTGAGAAAGAAAAATCAGTCTGGCTTATTTTTATTTTTATTTTTTTTGTGGTATGCGGACCTCTCACTGTTGTGGCCTCTCCCGTTGCGGAGCACAGGCTCTGGACACGCAGGCCCAGCAGCCGTGGCTCACGGGCCCAGCCGCTTCGCGGCATGTGGGATCCTCCCGGACCAGGGCACGAACCCATGTCCCCTGCATCGGCAGGCGGACCCTCAACCACTGCGCCACCTGGGAAGCCCCAGTCTGGCTTATTAATATTGGTATAAAAATATCTATTAATATATTAGCAAATATAAGCCAATAGACTCTAACAGAAGAAACAAGCTAATAGTACAATCACTCAAACACACATACAAATAAACATCAGTACCAAGTGGAGTTTAACATAAGAATGTGAGGAACATTTAATCTTCAGATGATTAAGCACCATTTTAGATGGAGAGGAAAAACTACTGTATCATCTTCATGATTATTGACAAGAAAGCATTTGATATAATGTATATCCATCCATGATAAAGCAAACAAAACCAAAAAATCTCTCAGCAAGCCAGGAATAATTAGGCGTAGGTATCTACAGAAGTATCTACAATCATAAAGTTGATGTGTGTCATTCTTAGGTCTGTTTTTATACCTCTACTTTTAATGTGTGTCTATACAGAGGATAGAATATTGTTTTTATGTTAAGTTTTTACATAGAAGGCACTATTTTACTTATTTCTTTGTAGTTTGCTATTTTTCCCCTTTAATATTATGGATTTAACCATGTTGATATCTGTAGCATAGTTAATTTGTTTTAATTAATATATTATTCCATTATATGAATGAGACATAGAATATTTATGAATTCTATTGAGGGGCAGGTAGGCTTTTTGTTTGTTTGTTTGCTTCTTATAGAGGCAAGTAGTGAGTGTCCTTGGATGTATGCCCTTAATGCACAGTTTTTATCAAAGTAGAATAGCTTAGGTGGAAGGTTTATGGGGATTTTCAACTCTTCATATGCTGCTAATTTGCTCTACAAGTTATAGCAATTGATACTCCTACAACAATAAATAGTATCCTTTTTCCCCATATCCTCACTAAAATCCAGTATTATCAGATTTCTTAAATTCATTTTAAAACATTCACTGGAAATGAGATTGTTTTCTATTAATGTTTAAATTTGCATTATTCTTATGATTGCTAATAATATTTACATTTTATTAACTAGTTGGGTTCTTATCAGAATGTTTATTGGAAATTTTTGTCTATTTTAAAAAACTGAGCTATTTATCTATTTATTATTTATTTAAAGAAAATCTTCATGTAGGTTGTATTTAAATATTTGTTGGTTGTGATTTCTCATACCTGCAGCTTAATATTTTATTTCACTTCTAAAGTCTTTTGTCAGATAGAATATTTCATTTTCATATGGCCAGATATACCAATCTTTTTTCTATTATGGTTTTTGACTTTTGTCTTTTTCAGAGAAATATTTTCCTATCCTGAAATCATGAAGATATTTTTATCATAGTTTCTAAAATTTCCATGGTTTCTCTTGTAAAAACTTACATAGTGATATTAAAATAACCCTACGACTTAGGAATTATTTTCCTTAGTGATAAAAATACTGAAGCATCATGAGATAAAGTGACTTGTTTTCCATTTCATAACTAAACAGAGACAGACACGGGACTGAAGTCTATAGCTTCTATTTATAAGCCCAGGTATATTTTAACTGTATAAAACAATTGGAAATTTGAAATATTTTCTTTCTAGAAATACTTGCATCTGAGACTCTTCAAGATTTAGCACCTAATACTAATATAATGCAGCAATAATGGACATCTCAGATATTTTGACAATCTTTCACGGATGCTACTTTGTGGTAGATGGGAAAGAAATAAGAAGTAGGAATTCAATTTATAGTGTTATTTACACCACAGTCACTATTTTTATCTTATAATGGTAGTTGATTTTATAATACAATTGTGAGGTATTACATACTATGCACACTTAATTAACTCATTTAAAGTTCATTTAATCCTATGGTAGGTAGTTTCATTAGCCCCAGTGAAGACACAACTGAGAAACAGAAAGGTAAAACCACTAGCCCAAGTCACAAAGCAAAGCTGGAATTCAAATTCAGACAGTCTGGCTTCAGAACTTATAACTACTGTATTGTACTAACTCTTTGTATCTTAGATTCTGCTTACTTACAAGACTTTTCTTTAAAATAAATCAATATTTTAAACTACCCTAAATTTACACCAGTAATATATGTTTATTATATAAAAATTAGAAAATACAGATACAAATAAATAAACTCCCTACTATTCCAGTTCCTCAGGGATATTTATGTTAATATGCTTCGTACATCCAGTGTGAATTTCCTCTAACAATATATCACAAAAATAATCTGTACCAACAAAAATTATTTTTCTGATTTTTAAATTAAGAATGAAAGATAGTTGGAAATTTAAAAGGGTGGATATCAGACATTTCATGGTGATGGAAACAAACTGATGGGGAATATTTAGCATGTATATTACAAATGTCCAATGACTGGAACTTGTGTATAGGTATTTTCAGCTCTACCTGGGTTAATGCAAAATGTATCAGTTGTGATCAGATTTGGTTATGTATATGAGAAAACATGAAATTTCAGAGGTTTAAGAGTTATAGCATTTATTAATATTCTCTGTCTCATATTATTGTTGCAAAGATTAAATAGATAGTTTTCATACCAGACAGCACAGTTGTTGGCATATAGCATGCTATGACTATTATTGTCAATATAATTATCATTACTCTAAAATTATCTAATATTATTACTAGATTAGATGGATTATTTTTTGAGTTATCAATCTTTGTTTCTAAGTGTCTTTCTGAACGCCACAATCCAATATTAAATTCAAAGGGAACCAGGATCTTTTCTTAAGAAAAACCAAATGCTTCTCTTGAAATTACAGAGAAATGGAAAGAGAAAAAATATTAACTTGGTAAAGGCATGTAAGAGAATCTTCACTCTTCTTTTCACTTTGGCTTTTCTGAGGTTTGCCTGAGGTTCACATATACACTCCGAATGTAAACTGCCGTTCCTGTAACATTCAGCAGGATTCAAAATGAGCAATAAATAAGATTGGGTAGATTCTCTTAGAAGAAGACAGAGGTATCTTACCCCTGGCCTTCCCTCCGTCACTCCCCCTTCCCCCAAAAAACTAAAGAAAGACTGGGGTGAATAAAGATGTGAATTTTGATTAAAATATTAAGCTTGAAAGACTGTCAGATTTTCTTAAGTGCAATTAAGTAGGATGAGATACTAGAATGGATGATGGCATAGGCTATTCAAAGGAAAATTATTATATGTTTAAAGACTCTCTTCATAGTGACTTCATCAGGAATAAAAACAGACCAAGCTGGATGAAAGAAAATATTCAGAAAATTATCAAAGAAAAGAAATCAGTGCCTTGGATGTCTGAGATTTCAGAATAAGAATACTCTGGAGATGTATAACAGTCATCTGAGAACAAGACTTTATGAAAAGAGGAACTACCCTGAATAATGATAATATAGTACTTTTCACTTCAGAGCATTTGGTAAATAGATATGAAAACTGTTTTGATCACATCATTCTAGCAGCAGAATTCATTAGGTGTTTAACCATTTAAAGTTACTATGCATAGGAGGAAATGTTGAAACAATAAAGTACAATTAAATAGCCTTTTTTATTAATAAACAGAATTAACTACATAATCTCAGAGGTGTTTTCTGTTTCTTAAATTCTTGATTTGGACAGTGCATTTTGTGGAAACTTCACTGGTTACAACATTTTCTTGATTATATGACTTTTGGTAAGCTTTTCTGTACCTTGGTTTCCTTATCCCGAATAAAGCAATATATCTAAAGAAAATTTTTTAACAGTAAGGTAAACTTTTTTAACAGTAAATGTAAGTTTTGGTTGTGTCCAAGACTGATCTGGGCTCCTTGATTTTATAGAGAGGGTAAATAATACTTATACATATTGTACACCTAAGAACTTGTGAAAACAATGTGTTAACATATCTGAGTGGCATAAAGAAACAGCCTATAACTTGTTTATTGTATTACTCTAGCACTGAATACATTGTATTCTAATTATTATTGAGTGTCACTGTCCCTTCTAGGACAAAACTAAAGTCTCTTGTGTCCCAAGAACTCTGAATTTAGTAAACTCTTCTTACAGGTAAGTTGATGCCTGGTTGGTGTAAACCCTTCTGGAGGAAGGCGAAGATTAGGGTCCAGGGCAAGATGTATATTATATGATCAGATACAGCCCACTTAACTAAGAATTAACCTCATAACTCACACTCTGAGAGAGACCTGCATCTATAAATATTGACTAAATTAATACTTCTTAATGAGTCTTTTTCTTTTTTAAAAGAGATATAATTGACATATAAAATCATGTAAGTTTAAGGTGTACAGTGTATTGATTTGATACATGTATATATTATGATACAATCATCACAGAAGTGTGCATGATTATAGTCAACGATGCTGTATTATATAGTTCAAAGCTGCTAAGAGACTAGATCTTAAATGTTCCCACCACAAGCCTTTTGAATATCTCAGGAAAACTGTGGAATCTCTCTCCAGGGCAGGGTAAGGAGTACCAGGGGAGGGACATGAGACACAAAAAACAAAATCCTGCATCTAATTTTAGAGGAGTCTCAAAACTATTGAAAATTATTGATGTACTCCCTAAAAGGTTCATGAACCTCAGATTAAAGACTCCTAACCTAAATTTCTGATGGGAGACAAGGATCAAGGGTATTTTTCTAGACAACTAATTTAATTACATTTCCACATACAACAATTTCATATATTCCTTTTCTATCCTATTTTTCTCTTTAGCTTTTTAAGGTTTATTAAAATTAACTAAAAATTGATTTTTATTGCCATGTAAGTTATCAAAACAGTCTATTCACTAACGTTCTAAGTTCTACTCTATCCGTTACAGTATTTGTAAGGGCTATTTCATCAAATCATGACAGGAAGCCATGTAAATCTGACCCAAGGGAGTAGAAAATCAATAACATAAATATTAGATATGTATATTAGATTATACATGCCTCTATGTGAAGATATGTATATGGAAAAATGTTGCTTATTACCTGTCTCCTTGCTTTGAGAGCAAGAATATTCATCTGTTTTATTCGTTGTTGTATCTCCAACATAGAACATAGTTCATGACACATAGAGGGCAGTCAAAATATATTTATAGAATAAATGATTTAAGTATTAAAAATAAAAGGAAATTTTACCACTGTTTGCTTAAGTACATGGCTTTAAAATTTGTACCTGCTACCTTAGTATCAGTATATAGTTTTCATGTTGCTCATAATAGGTAAAATTGCTTCAGCATAATAACATTCACCTTTATTGAATACTACTTTGTACTAAATATTATTCCAGGTGCTTTATAAAATTACCTCATTAATTCTTACAGCAATCTGCAAAGTGGATATCATAATGCCCATTTTATTAATCAAGACTGAAGGTTCTACCAATATTAAGGAAAAATAAAATCAAGTATTCAGAGGCTTTCAATTTTATCCCCATCAGCCTTCACTTGAACCCTCATCTCTATCCCCATGAAAACCTAAAAAGTGGAAAAAAGGAATATAGTTCCAAGAAAGTAAACTATAAGGACAAATATAAATTATTATATACAAATCACTTTAAGGAATGTTATATGCAAAGCCAGAGTAACCCTTGGCTATAACCATACTGCAGGTATTAAATTATCTTAAGGAAAAAGGCACATGAGAACATAGTTGGTTAGCAGTCACAAGGCTCACACACAGGGAAGCCACAGAGTCAAAGGCTCACATGACCTCTCCAAGGAGAGGTCCTGGCCTCCAGACAGTTATTTCTCCAAAGTAGATTGGATGTGTGTTTTCTGTATAATACATTTTTTCTCATATTCATCGAATAAATTAAAATTCAGGCTTAAGATTTCATCTCTGGAGACATGGCACAGTCCAGAGGACCAGAGGAGAAAACCAAGCTAGTGACAGAGAAAGGAATGAGGTCTTTAGAGAGGAACTAAGTAATTAGCTACACTCTCTGACAAATTTCATGTGGTCAAATGTAAGCAGTCATTATAATTGGTGACTTGCGATCTTACCTAATAGGTAAGATTTTGGACTTGAGGACAATATAAGGTTTGCATTACCTAATTTCTATGCACAGGCAAATTCCTGCTATTCCTTGTTTGTGATTGGGTTAACAAATTCAACCCAGGGGAAACTATTTTAGTGATGTTAAGTAAAATAGCAAAGTGAAAAGGAAGACAGATTAGATGGGAAAATCAATGCCAGGAACATAGCATATTAATACAGTTCTCATTTGTTTGCATTTTTCAGAGGAAGTTGGGAAGAAGTAGAACTGTCTGTCCTGTGCCATCTAATAAAGTCTTGCTGCATTGCTACTTTTGAATTTGTTTAGCATACAAATTTGCATAATAAATTTAGAATTTAGACGGAAACACAGATTCCAGCTATCTGTACTCTGTTTTGGGAGTTGCAATATAACCAGAACATTTTCTAGAGAAGAAAATCAAGAAGCCAAGCAGCCCATACCAAGCTGGATTTTGTGAGATCAACAGAATGAAAGGTGTATGAAGAGGTCAGGGACAGTATAAATCCTGAGATTAGATTTTAAAGTGAACCCAACAATTCAGCACCTAGACGAGAAAGAGACAGGGGAGTTGGTAGTTGCTGTATATGCTGAATCTTTTGCCAAATGTTTGGAGAATGAAAAAAGAACAGGGGAATGCAATCCTGTTATGTCTATCCTGAGAGCTTAAGAATGTAAATAATTTGAAAGTTATTCTGGTGAAATAAAATATAAAGCTCTAGTCACCTGAAATCCCTGTCACTAGGTTCAAGGGGAAGCTTAGCCATCAGTATCTCCAAAGACCTCGTTCTAATTGTTTAGATGATTTCTTTACAAAGACCAGAAACTAAGGTAAGGGATAGAGATAGACAGAGATTTGTATTAGATTTTACTCTCTGAGAAATAGCATTCATATGGCCAAGAAATCTTGGTTAGTTCAGCAAAATATTTAACACATAATTTTCTACCTGATATTGTACTAGACACTAGACATACTGTGGTAAATTTTTTTTAAATGCAGAAGGAGATCGAATAATTATGGCTGTGATAAGCAACATAAAAATGTTTCCATAAAAAGATTAAACCAATCAACATAATCTAGTTTTGGAAGATAACGGTATCAACTTAAAGTTTGTCTTGAAGGATGGACAGGGATCAGGTAAATGTATGTGCAGACAGCATTATAGGCGAGGCAACATCATACATACAAGCTTTAAAATAGAAAGTAGTTGGATATACAGAAGAGACTAAAAGTTGCTGTAGTTACCAATACTGAGTGAAGTAGAAGTGATGTAAAATGAGTGAGGCAGAGAAGGGTACCATTTATAAAAAGCTAAAGAGCAGATAAATACTGTTTGTGTGTGTGTGTGTGTGTGCACGCCTGCATGTTTGTGTTTTAGTAACCTGTGTGTGTTTGAGTATCTAGAGGATACTATATATCTATAACATAAGTATAATATATGTTGTATTTATGTATATATAAGTGTGTGTGTGTATCAAATATTTATTATTATAAACAGGTTTATCATTATAACCTTGGATGCTGGCCTTCTTGACTTCTGCACAGCTTAAAATAGTGTTGAAACTGAGCATGTCTTTGTGATGTTCATTAGGGCTATTCACAAACACTAGTTTCCTTCCAGTCCTATGTAAGATTGTGCTTCCCTGAACCTTAGGTGAGGCCTTTGGCCTATGCAATGTGAGCAGGACTGTGGGCATCACTTATGCAGATGCATGAAGAGTCAGAGTACAATCTGCCATGTCCTCTTCCCCTGCTGCAGTAATTACGAAAGCCTGTGTAGTAATGGGTCTTCTATCAGCCTGTGCCCATGAATAATAAGGTGAGCAGAATGCCCTGTTTGAGCTGCAGCAAAGGTTTACTCTTATTATATCAAGGAGGGTTTTGATCATCAAATGCTGGTTAAAATTGATTATCACTGCATCCCCTATAATATAACATCTACAGCATTCTTACCACTGGAAAATTGACTTTCGAAATATCACTTAAATAGAAGGAATGCTAAGAGTGGAAAAGCATGGCCTTCTAGATGCCAAGAATTAATTCCTCCTCCTCATTCAGCAGACAGAAACACTTGTGTCCTGCCTGTACTTATACTCTAAAGCCAAGGTTTTCAAAACGGGAGTGGTGTGGCATTGGTACATTGCAATTATTTGCAAGGTAAATCATAAATAATGTATTGTGAATAGTACAGTACTATTTGTAATTTATTGACTTAATTAAAATAGATTCAACACCATTCTCTTTAACTTACTTTTTTTATTACTATTTTATACAGCAGGTTCTTATTAGTTATCCATTTATACATATTACTGTACATGTATCAATCTCAATTTCCCAATTCATCACACTCCCCCCCCACTGCTTTCCCCCCTTGGTGTCCATACATTTGATCTCTACATCTGTGTCTCAATTTCTGCCCTGCAAGCGAGTTCATCTGTACCATTTTTCTAGGTTCCACATATACACATTAATATACGATAATTGTTTTTCTCTTTCTGACTTACTTCACTCTGTATAACAGTCTCTAGATCCATCCACATCTCTACAAATGACCCAATTTCGTTCCTGTTTATGGCTGAGTAACATTCCATTGTAAATATGTACGACATCTTCTTTATCCATTCATCTGTCGACGGGCATTTAGGTTGCTTCCATGACCTGGCTATTGTAAACAGTGCTGCAGAGAACATTGGGGTGCATGTGTCATTTTGAATTATGGTTTCTCTGGGTATATGCCCAGCAGTGGGGTTGCTGGGTCATATGGTAATTCTATTTTTAGTTTTTTAAGGAACCTCCATACTGTTCTCCATAGTGGTGGTGTCAATTTACATTCCCACCAACAGTGCAAGAGAGTTCCCTTTTCTCCATACTCTCTCCAGAATTTGATGTTTGTAGATTTTCTGATGATGCCCATTCAAACAGGTGTGAGGTGATACCTCATTGTAGTTTTGATTGACATTTCTCTAATGATTAGAGATGTTGAGCAGCTTTTCATGTGCTTCTTGGTCATCTGTATGTCTTCTTTGGAGAAATGTCTATTTAGGTCTTCTGCCCATTTTTGGATTGGGTTGTTTGTTTTTTTTAATATTGAGCTGCATGAGCTGTTTATACATTTTGGAGATTAATCGTTTGTCTATTAATTCATTTGAAAATATTTTCTCCCATCCTGAGGGGTGTCTTTTTGTCTTATTTGTAGTTTCCTTTGTTTTGCAAAAAAATTCAGTTTCATTAGGCCCCATTTGTTTATTTTTGTTTTTATTTCCATTACTCTAGGAGGTGGATCAAAAAAGATCTTGCTGTGATTTATGTCAGAGTGTTCTTTCTATGTTTTCCTCTAAGAGTTTTATAGTGTCTGGTCTTAGATTTAGGTTTCTTATCCATTTTGAGTTTATTTTTTTCTATGGTGTTAGGGAGTGTTCAAATTTCATTCTTTTACATGTAGCTGTCCAGTTTTCCCAGCACCACTTATTGAAGAGACTCTCTTTTCTCCATTTTATATACTTGCCTCCTTTGTCATAGATTAGTTGACCACAGGTGCTTGGGTTTATCTGTGCACTTTCTATCCTTTTCCATTGATCTATATTTCTGTTTTTGTGACAGTACCATACTGTCTTGATTACTGTAGCTTTGTAGTATAGTCTGAAGTCAGGGAGTCTGATTCCTCCAGCTCCTCTGTTTTCTCTCAAGACTGCTTTGGCTATTCGGGGTCTTTTGTGTTTCCATAAAAATTTAAAAATTTTTGTTCTAGTTCTGTAAAAAATGCCATTGGTAATTTGATAGGGATTGCATTGAATCTGTAGATTGCTTTGGGTAGTATCGTCATTTTCACAACATTGATTCTTCCAATCAAAGAACATGGTATATTTCTCCATCTGTTTGTATCATATTTAATGTCTTTCATCAGGGTCTTATAGCTTTCTGCATACAGGTTTTTTGTCTCCCTAGGTAGGTTTATTCCTAGGTATTATATTCTTTTGTTTGCAGTGGTAAATGGGAGTGTTTCCTTAATTTCTCTTTCATATTTTTCATCATTAGTGTATAGGAATGCAAGAGATTTCTGTGCATTAATTTTGCATCATGAAACTTTACCAAGTTTATTGATTGGCTCCAGTAGTTTTCTGGTGGCATCTTTAGGATTCTCTATGTATAGTGTCATGTCATCTGCAAACAGTGACAGTTTTACTTCTTCTTTTCCAATTTGGATTCCTTTTATTTCTTTTTCTTCTCTGCCGTGGTTAGGACTTCCAAAACTATGTTGAATAATAGTGGTGAGAGTGGACATCCTTGTCTTGTTCCTGATCTTAGAGGAAATGATTTCAGTTTTTCACTATTGAGAATGATGTTTGTTGTGGGTTTGCCATATGGCCTTTATTATTTTGAGGTAGGTTCCCTCTATGCCCACTTTCTGGAGAGTTTTTATCATAAATGCTGTTGAATTTTGTCAAAAGCTTTTCTGCATCTATTGAGATGATCTTACAATTTTTACTCTTCAATTTGTTAATATGGTGTATCCCATTGATTGATTTGTGTATATTGAAGAATCCTTGCATCCCTGGGATAAATCCCACTTGATCATGGTGTATGATCCTTTTAATGTGTTGTTGGATTCTGTTTGCTAGTATTTTTTGAGGATTTTTGCATCTATATTCATCAGTGATATTGGTCTGTAATTTTCTCTTTTGTAGTATCTTTGTCTGATTTTGGTATCATTGTCTGGTTTTGGTATCAGGGTGATGGTGGCCTCATAGAATGAGTTTGGGAGTGTTCCTTCTTCTGAAGTTTTCTGGAGCAGTTTGAGAAGGATGGGTGTTAGCTCTTCTTTAAATATTTGATAGAATTCACCTGTGAATCCATCTTGTCCTGTACTTTTGTTTGTTGGAAAATTTTTAAGCACAGTTTCAATTTCATTACTTGTGATTGGTCTGTTCATATTTTCTATTTCTTCCTGGTTCATTCTTGGAAGGTTATACCTTTCTAAGAATTTGTCCATTTCTTCCAGATTGTTCATTTTATTGGCATAGAGTTGCTTGTAGTAGTCTCTTAGGATGCTTTGTATTTCCACGGTGTCTGTTGTAACTTCTTTTTCATTTCTAATTTTATTGATTTGAGTCTTCTCCCTCTTTTTCTTGATCAGTCTGGCTAATTGTTTTTCAATTTTGTTTATCTTGTCAAAGAGCCAGATTTTAGTTTTATTGATTATTGTTTTTGTTTGTTTGTTTCTATTTCCTTTATTTCTGCTCTGATCTTTATGATATCTTTCCTTCTGCTAACTTTGGGTTTTGTTTGTTCTTCTTTCTCTAGTTCCTTTAGGTGTATGGTTAGATTGTTTATTTGAGATTTTTCTTGTTTCTTGAGGTAAGCTTGTATTTCTCTAAACTTCCCTCTTAGAAGTGCTTTTGCTACATCCCATAGATTTTGGATCATCCTGTTTTCGTAGTCATTTGTCTCTAGGTATATTTTGATTTCCTATTTGATTTCTTCAGTGATCTCTTGGGTATTTAGTAATGTATTGTTTTGCTTCCATGTGTTTGTATTTTTTACATTTTTTCCCTGTAATTGATTTCTAATCTCATAGCATTGTGGTCAAAAAGTTGCTTGCTATGATTTCAATTTTCTTAAATTTACTGAGGCTTGATTTGTCACCCAAGATGTGATCTATCCTGGATTTAACTTGCATTCTGTCATTCTTCTTTGAATGTGAATGAAGAGTACATGGGAATGTAGTATATCTGAAGCCATGTCTATGACCAAGTTCCCAGGAGAACAACTGGAATTCTAGTTAGATATATAACCATGGACAGGTTGCTTATTCCCTCTGTGTCTGTGTCCTCATTTACTAAATGTGATAACCCTACCAGCCTACTTTCCAACAGGGGGAGTTCAGTGTATCATACAGATTAATAGACACAGTTGTTCCTTATGAATAGTAACATTCTATACTTATGGAAGTTATTCTTTCTAATAAGTAAATAACTATCACTTGGTTTAAGTACAATCAGGAGATTGAAAGCAAAGTGAAAATGTGCTTTCAAATTTTTATTGTTGTGAATATAAGTTACTCATGTTAAGAGATGGCTAATAAACATGCTGCTAGATTGTAAATGAGAATGTACTTACTGCAGAATTCCAAGACAGGGGTGATGATTGTGGATTTAAGAACCAGGAAAAGTTTCACCAAGGAGTAAAGGTTGGAACTGGGCCTTGTTTGCAAGGAAGGATTAAGAAACTTGAACAGGAGGAAGCTTGACATTATGAAAGGTCTGGAATTGCATCCTCATTCTGGTCTGTACTGACCCAGGTGATATCCAGCTTCACACATCTTGCAGAAAGATGCTTTTAAATTCATGGTGCAGTTGTTGCAGTCCTAATGCCAAAATTAGAAACAGAAATTGTGGTTTTAAGGAATATTTGTTGATCATCTACCAGAAGTAAAGCAGAAAATGATGCAAATTATAAGGGGCAAGGCAAAATAGAAGTGATATTTACTGAGTGACAATCAGGGTTAAACACTGGTAGACATTTTGCATAGATATCATCTAATTATCAGAAAACCTTGCAAAGTGGATATTATTTTCTCAGTATAGAAGTGAAGAAACTGGGGCTCAGAAAGCTCAAGACAAATTTTCAAGATTTTATAGCATAGAAGTTATAGAGACAGGATGTTTACCCAAACCTATCCAAATTCAAAGATTTTACAAGCTGGTGGTGGTGGGAGGGAGGATGGGGTAGTAGAAATTATCCACAAATTACAAAATACAAGACAGCATGTAATGAGTACACATTGCCAATAGTTAAATTAGGATAGACACTCTTGCTGAAATGGACTTAAAGTATAAGGAGATGTCCTATCTTTGGTAGGATTAGATCCAGGACAGGTATAGAAAGCAGCTTATTTATGTGATGAAAGACACTGTTTGTCTTCATCTCTGCCCAGTCATTCTCGGTGTTGCCTTTGATCTCAGGCTAAGAGCAAGACGGCACCAAGGGTCATAGCCAGACCCAGCAATATACAGTGGAAAAAAGAGATTCTTTCTTCATGTAACTCTGACTTATTAGCAAAGAAGCTTACACTACAGGCTTCCCAGATTTTCCTTCTTGTCTCACTGTCCATAAGTGGATCATGTGCCCACTTCTGAATCACGTATAAGTAGGAGGAATGGATTGCCTTTAATAATACTAGCAACATTGATTGAGCATTTACTAGGTGCAGACAATGTTCTATGTGCTTCACCTGCATTTCATGTTCATAAAAGCTCTGTGATATGGGTATTAGTATTATTATGATTCACCACTTTAAAGTTGTAGAAACTAATGAAGAGAGAGATTAAGTACTTTTCTCAAAGTCAGGAAGTGAGTATGTGAGTTAGCCAAGTCAAGCCATTGAACATGCACTCAATCTACACACTGTATTGCTTCATGTCATGCTACTCTTAAACCAGACAGACCAGTTCTGGAGCTGGGAGTGAAGTATGTGTCCCTGAGGTTCATGGGAGGTAAACAAAACTGAGGTATTAACTGAAAGAAGGAAAGAGATATACACTGAGATATACCTGCAGATAAAAGAGAGATTACTTCATTCCTGAGATAGTCAGTGAAGACGTTGTGGAGGAAGAGGCATGGCACAGCTTTTTGATGGATACACAGATTTTCTTCTCTTTTATTAGATCAGTATGAGATGATTTTTTAAAAGCTAGTTGTATTGAATAATTATATACCAAACTATGTGCTTAACTATTTCATAGGCAATTTTAATTTAATTTTTACAACACCTTATAGAGTTATCTCTGCTTTTACCATGCTCATTTTGTAAATGAGGAAATGTCAGCTTCGAGAAGTTAAGGTCCAAAACCCACCACTAGAAAATGGTAGAAGTAGGATTCAAACCCAGTTCTGACTCTAAAGTCTAGCTCTTATAAAGTACATTAGATTTCATGTAAAAAGTACATATTTGGAACCTGAGAAAGGAAATCCCCATAATTCAGTGCAAGCGGGAGCCCTGCATCAATTCATGATTGTGAACTCAATTGACCATCTAGGCAGACATCCATGTAAATCCATTTCAAACCTCCTGACCTACCCACAATCAATAAAAGTAAATTTGAATATCTGTATTTCTCATCCTGCTCTGTGATCCAAATTAAATAATTTGCCTGTCTGTCTCCAGCTAAACTTGTAGAGAAGAGCAGAAACCAGGACTTTGATGGGACTCTGGGTGTCTTTCCCTTCTCCATGCCTTAAGTGTTGCCAGAGGTAAGAGTTCAGTCTTCCTGGGGATCCTGACCCCTTCTATAAATCCAATTTGGTTGTATTCACAAAGAATGAGGTTGCCTTGAAAGGCTTGAAGCATGGGTCATGCTAGTTCACAGGTTGCTTGCCAACAGATTTTAGGTAATAACAGCAGGTAAGCTGTTTGGCTCCATTACAGACTTAATAGTGGGTAAATAAATATTTTAATAGCTTTACTACTACTTTTGATGTTGAAAACAAAATCCATAAAAATCTTTGTACCATATGCTAAGTGATGTCAAAGAGAAGAAAAATTGGCAGTCTGCAATTCCAACTGTCACTTGCACAGTTGCCTGTAAAGTGGGGTCAGAATTTAACTTTAGTGGACATTCCTCTAATTTTAAATGGCTAATGAATACAAATGACAGTAACGACATGGCCATTAGCACTGATCTCCAGATTAATGAATCTGTTTCATATCTGTTAGAATTTTTTTGAATGCTCAACTTGAACCCTTTTAATGGTTACTTAATTAAAGGGAATTAGAACTTTAGCAGTGTGACAATCTAATTTTAAAAAATGAGAGAGAAATGTCACAGCTACATCTTACATTCATTTTAATTTGAGAAAATGTATTATCTTCTCAGAGAATATAAAATAAGAGCTGAAAAGAATTTTTTCCCCAAAAAAAGTGGGCTATAATAACATGAATCACAAAGTTTCCTCATATTCAGTTGTCATTTAGTCAATGTTTTTAACTTGGTTTTATAATAGCTTAAGGGGATAGATTCTCTTAGAGTAATTCTATCAGGAAGAGCAAGTTCCTTAACCCCTGTTATAGCAAATCTCTTCTATTGATTTATAGGGCATGTGACAAATGAGGAGAAATGCAAAGCAATCATAACGTTATATGGAATATCAGACCTTAAAAGCAGTTGGACTTGAGAGCTGGGAGCTCATCTTTGTATTTCATTGCTACACAAACTTTCTAGTCTATCCATTTTAAGAGTTATTAGGGTATTTCAGATACAACTTCTAAATGCCACACACAATTTTAATTCCAATATGTTTTCATTTCTTGGAGAATACAATATATACAGCTATGAGTCTGATTCCCCACCTGCACTGACATAGATGGCAACAGTCCTCCGAATGGTGTACATTTGGGAAGATGCACTGAGTGAAGAGCTCAAAACGTTTGATACTGTCTTCATTTAAAAGATGTTTGGACCTTCAAGATGGTGGAGGAGTAAGACGAGGAGTTCACCTTCCTCCCCACAAATACATCAGAAATACATCTACATGTGGAACAACTCCTACAGAACACCTACTGAACTCTGGCAGAAGACCTCAGACTTCCCAAAAGGCAAGAAAATCCCCACGTACCTGGGTAGGGCAAAAGAAAAAAGAAAAAACAAAGACAAAGGAATAGGGATGGGACATGAACCTCTGGGAGGGAGCTGTGAAGGAGGAAAAGTTTCCACACACTAGAAAGCCCCTTCACTGGTGGAGACAGGGAGTGGGTGGGAGGGAATCTTCAGAGCCACAGAGGAGAGCACAACAACAGGGGTGCAGAGGGCAGAGCAAAGAGATTCCGGCACAGAGGATCAGTGCTGACCAGCACTCACCAGCCTGAGAGGCTTGTATGCTCACCCACCAGGATGGGTGGGAGCTGGGAGCTGAGGCTTGGGATTCAAAGGTCAGGTCCCAGGGAGAGAATTGGGGTTGACTGCATGAACACAGCCTGAAGGGGGCCAGTGTGCCACAGCTAGCCAGGAGGGAGTCTGGGAAAAGACTCTGCACCTGGCTAAGAGGCAAGAGACCATTGTTCCAGGGTGTGAGAGGAGAGGGGATTCCTTCCCTGTCTGCCCACAGAAGGCAGAGCACCTCCTAAACGAGCTCCAGAGACTGGCACGAGCAGTGGCTATAAGCTTGGACACCAGAGACAGGCATGAAATGCTAATGCTGCTGCTGCAACCACCAAGAATCCTATGTGCAAGCACAGGTAGTGACTTGGGCTCCCGTGATCCAGGGACAAATTCCCTGGGAGAACACACGGCAGGCCTCAGGTTGTTGCAATGTCACTCCAGCATCTGCTGTTGCAGGCTCACCCTGCATTCCAAATATAAATAACATACCCCTCCCTCCCCCCAGCATGAGTGAGCAAGAGCCCCCTAATCAGCCACTGCTTTAACTCCATCCTGTCTGGGTGGGAACATAAGCCTGAGGACAACCTACACAAAAGGTGGGACCTAAACCAAAGCGGAACCCCAGGAGCTGTATGAACAAATAAGACAAAGGGAAATTTCTCCATGCAGCCTCAGGAACAGCAGATTACACCCCCACAATTAACTTGAGATATGCTGCATTTGTAGAATACCTTAATAGACAACGAATCAACCCACAATTGAGGTGGTAGACTTTGGAAGCAACTGTAGACTTGAGGTTTGCTGTCAGCAATGGACTTGTTTCTGATTTTTATGTTTATCTTAGTATAGTTATTAGCACTTGTTATCATTGGTGGATTTGTTTATTGGTTTGGTTACTCTCTTCTTTTTTAATTACTTTTTAATTTTAATAATTTTTAAATTTTAATTATTTTATTTTATCAATTTAAAAATTTTTGTTCTTTTTTTTCTCCCTTTTCTTCTGAGCCATGTGGCTGACAGGTTCTTGGTACTCCAGCCTGGTGTCAGGTCTGAGCCACTGAGGTGGGAGAGCCAAGTTCAAGACATTAGACCACCAGAGACCTCTCCGCCCCAAGTAGTATCAATAGTGAGAGCTCTCCCAGAGACCTCCATCTCAGTGCTAGGACCCAGATCTACCCAATGGCCAGCAAGCTGCAGTGCTGGATGCCCCATGCAAAACAACTAGTAAGACAGGAACACAACCTCACACATTAGCAGAAAGGGTGCCTAAAATCATACTAATTTCACAGACACACCAAAACACACTACCAGACGCAGCACTGCCCACCAGAAAGACAAGATCAAGACCCACCCACCAGAACAGAGTACCCTCCACCAGTACCCTCCCAGTACCCTCCACCAGGAAGCCTACACAACCCACTGAAGAAACCTCAACCACTGGAGGCAGACACCAAAAACAATGGGAACAACGATCCTGCAGCCTCTGAAAAAGAGACCCCAAACACAGTAAATTAAGCAAAATGAGAAGACAGAAAAATATGCAGCAGATGAAGGAGCAAGGTAGAAAGCCACCAGACCAAACAAATGAAGAGGAATTAAGCAGTCCACCTGAAAAAGAATTCAGAGTAATGATAGTAAAGATGATCCAAAATCTTAGAAAAAGATTGGAGAAAATACAAGAAACATTTAACAAAGAGCTAGAAGAACTAAAGCAAACAAACAATGATGAACAACACAATAAATGAAATTATAAATTCTCTAGAAGGAATCAGTAGCAGAATAACTGAGGCAGAAGAATGGAAAAGTGACCTGGAGGATAAAATAATGGAAATAACTACCACATAGCAGAATAAAGAAAAAAGAATGAAAAGAATTGAGGACAGTCTCAGAGACCTCTGGGACAACATTAAATGCACCAACAGTCAAATTATATGGGTCACAGAAGAAAAGAAAAAAGAAGGGTCCGAGAAAATATTTGAAGAGATTATACTGGAAAAATTCCCTAACATGGGAAAGGAAACAGTCAATCAAGTCCAGAAAGCTTAGAGTCCCATACAGGAAAAATCCATGGTGAAACATGCCAAGACACATATTAAGAAAACTATCAAAAATTAAATACAAAGAAAAAATTCAAAAGCAGCAAGGGAAAAGCTACAAATAACATGCAAGGGAATCCTGATAAGATTAACAGCTGAACTTTCTGAAGAAACTTGGCCAGGCAAAAGGCAGTGGCAGGACATATCTAAAGTGATGAAAGGGAAAAATCTACAACCAAGATTACTCTACTCAGCAAGAGTCTCATTCAGATTCAATAGAGAAATTAAAACCTTTACAGACAAGCAAAAGCTAAGAGAATTCTGCACCACAAAACCAGCTTTACAACAAATCCTTAAGGAACTTCTCTAGGCAGAAAACACAAGAGAAGGAAAAGACCAACAATAACAAACCCAAAACAATTAAGAAAATGGTAATAAGTACAGACATATTGATAATTACCTTATATGTAAATTGATTAAATGCTCCAAACAAAAGACAGACTGGCTGAATGGATACAAAAACAAGACCTGTAGATATAAGCTGTTTACAAGAAACCCACTTCAGACCAAGGTACACATACAGAATAACAGTGAGGGGATGGAAAAAGATGTTCCATGTAAATGGAAATGAAAAGAAAGCTGGAGTAGCACGTCTCATATCAGACAAAACGCACTTTAAATAAAGACTATTACAAGAGGCAAAGAAGGACTCTACATAATGATCAAGGGATCAATCTAAGAGGATATAACAATTGTAAATATTTATGCACGCAAAATAGGAGTACCTCAATACATAAGGCAAAGCCATAAAAGGGGAAATCGACAGTAACACAATCATAGTAGGGAACCTTAACACTCCACTTTCACCAATGGACAGATCACCCAAAATGAAAATAAATAAGGAAACACAAGCTTTAAATGACACATTAAACAAAATGGACTTAATTGATATTTATAGAACATTCCATCCAGAAACATCAGAATGCTGTTTCTTCTCAAGTGCTCATGGAACATTCTCCAGGATAGATCATATCTTGGATCACAAATCAAGCCTTGGTAAATTTAAGAAAATTGAAGTCATATCAAGTATCTTTTCTGACCACAATGCTAGGAGACAAGATATCAGTTACAGGAAAATAAACTGTAAGAAATAGAAACACATGGAGTCCAAACAGTATGCTACTAAATAACCAAGGGATCACTGAAGAATTCAAGACAAAACAAAACAAAACAGAACCTAGAAACAAATGACAATGAAAACACGGCTACCAACAACCAATGGGATGCAGCAAAATCAGTTCTAAGAGGGAAGTTTATAGCAGTGCAATCCTACCTCAAGAAACAAGAAAAGTCTCAAATAAACATCCTAACCTTCACCTAAAGCAATTAGAGAAAGAAGAGCAAAAAAAAAAAAAAGTTATCAGAAGAAAAGAAATCATAAAGTTCAGACCAGAAATAAATGAAAAAATAATGAAGGTAATGATACAAACAATCAATAAAAATAAAAGCTGGTTCTTTGAGAAGATAAACAAAATTGATAAACCATTAGCCAGGCTCATCAAGAAAAAAAGGGAGAAGACTCAAATCAATAGAATTAGAAATGAAAAAGGAGAAGTAACAACTGACACTGAAGAAATACAAAGGGTCAGATGAGATTACTACAAGCAACTATATGTCAATAAAATGGACAACCTGGAAGAAATGCACAAATTCTTAGAAAAGCACAACCTTCTGAGACTGAGCCAGGAAGAAATAGAAAATATAAACAGACCAATCATAACCACTGAAATTAAAACTGTGATTAAAAACCTTCCATCAAACAAAAGCCCAGGACCAGATGGTTTCATAGGCGAATTCCAACAAACATTTAGAGAAGAGCTAACACCTATCCTTCTCAAGCTGTTCCAAAATATAGCCGAGAGAAAAACACTCCCAAACTCATTCTACTGGCACCCTGACACAAAACCAGACAAAAATGAAAGAAAAAAAGGTAACTACAGAACAATATCACAGATGAACATAGATGAAAAAATCCTCAACAAAATAGTAACAAATAGAATCCAACAGCACATTAAAAGGATCATACAACATGATCAAGTGGGGTTTATGCCAGGAATGCAAGGATTCTTCAATATAAGCAAATTAATCAATGTGATACACCACATTAACAACCTGAAAAATAAAAAAAAATATGATGATCTCAATAGATGCAGAAAAAGCTTTTGACAAAATTCAACACCAATTTATGATAAAAACAGTCCAGAAAGTAGGCATAGAGGGAACTTACCTAAGCATAATAAAGGACATATATGACAACCTACAGTCAACATTATCCTCAATGATGAAAAACAGAAACCATTTCCTCTAAAATCAGGAACAAGAGAAGCATGCCCACTCTCACCACTATTATTCAACATAGTTTTTGAAGTTTTAGCCACAGCAATCAGTGAAGAAAAAGAAATGAAAGGAATCCAAATCATAAAAGAGGAAGTAAAGCTGTCACTGTTTGCAGATGACATGATACTATACATAGAAAATCCTAAAAATGCTACCAGAAAACTACTAGAGCTAATCAATGAATTTGGCAAAGTAGCAGGATATAAAATTAATGCACAGAAATCCCTTACATTCCTATACACTAATGATGAAAAATCTGAAAGTGAAATTAGGGAAACACACCCATTTACCATTGCAACAAAAAGAATAAAATACCCAGGAATAAACCTACCTAAGGTGACAAAAGACCTGTATGCAGAAAACTATAAGACACTGATGAAAGAAATTAAAGATGACACAAGCAGATGGAGAGATATACCATGAGCTTGGATTGGAAGAATAAACATTGTGAAAATGACTATACTACCCACAGCAATCTACAGATTCAATGTAATCCCTTTCAAACTACCACTGGCATTTTTCACACAACTAGAACAAAAAAATTCACAATTTGTATGGAAACAAAAAAGACCCTGAATAGCCAAAGCAATCTTGAGAAAGAAAAACTGAGCTGCAGGAATCAGGCTCCCTGACTTCAGACTATACTACAAAGCTACAGTAATGAAGACTGTATGGTACTGTCACCAAAACAGAAATATAGATCAATGGAACAAGATAGAAAGTAGAGATAAACTCAGGCACATATGGTCACCTTATTTTTGATAAAGGAGGCAAGAATATACAATGGAGAATAGACAGCTTCTTCAATAAGTATTGCTAGGAAAACTGGACAGCTACATGTAAAAGAATGGAATTATAACACTCCCTGACACCATAAACAAAAATAAACTCAAAATGGATTAAAGATCTCAATGTAAGACCAGACATTATAAAACTCTTAGAGGAAAACATAGGCAGAACACTCTATGACATAAATCACAGAAAGATTCTTTTTGACCCACCTCCTAGAGAAATAGAAATAAAGCCAATAATAAACAAATGGGACGCGCATGCAGCCCAATATTAAATAAAAAAGACACCCAATTTATAAATGGGAAGAAGACCTAAATAGACATTTCTCCAAAGAAGATATACAGATTGCTAGCAAACACATGAAAGGATGCTCAACATCACTAATTATTAGAGAAATTAAAATCAAAATTACAATGAGGTATCACACTGGTCAGAATGACCATCATCAAAAACTCTACAACAATAAATGCTGGAGAGGTTGTGGAGAAAAGGGAACCCTCCTGCACTATTGGTGGGAATATAAATTGATACAGCCACTATGGAGAACAGTATGGAGGTTCTTTAAACAGCTAAAAATAAAACTGCCATATGACCCAGCAATACCACTACTGGGCATATACCCTGAGAAAACCATAATTCAAAAGTATCATGTACCACAATTTTCATCACAGCTCTATTTACAACAGCCAGGACATGGAAGCAACCTAAGTGTCCATCGACAGATGAATGGATAAAGAAGATGTGGCATATATATACAATAGTATATTGCTCAGCTATAAAAAGAAATGAAATTGAATTATTTGTAATGAGGTGTATGCTCCTAGTGTCTGTCATACAGGGTGAAGTTAAGTCAGGAAGAGAAAAACAAATACCATATGCTAACACATATATATGGAATCAAAAAAAAAAAAAAAAAGCTCTTGAGAACCTAGGATCAGGACAGGAATAAGGCTGCAGACGTAGAGAATGGATTTGAGAACACAGGGAACGGGAAGTGTAAGGTGGGATGAAGTGAGAGAGTAGCACTGACATATATACTCTACCAAATATAAAATAGATAGCTAGTGGGAAGCAGCTGCATCACACAGGGGGACCAGCTCTGTCCTTTGTGGCCACCTAGAGGGGTGGGATAGGGAGGTGGGAGGGGGACACAAGAGGGAGGGGATATATGTATGCGTATAGCTGATTCATTTTGTTATACAGCAGAAACTAACAAAATATTGTAAAGCAATTATACTCCAATAAGTATGTTAAAAAAAGATGTTCAAAAGTGCATCATACTTTTTTATTAGAATGCCAAAAAGCCAAGAATAGGCAATGTCCATTTTTCAAGATGTTAACCTAGTTCAATTGGATGAGAGTTATTTTTATGTCACTGGCAAATATACCTTTTTTCTTCCTAACTATGTTTGTGATTTTTTTTTTAGAAAATAATTTGATTAGTGATTCAGTGCTTTTAAAGAGAAGTAGAGGCATCACCTCTTGGAGCTGAGAGACAACAAAGGACAGAAAGAAATAAGGATTGCAAAAGCCTTGGGAATTAGGGACAATGAAGGATAGAAAGAAATAAATAAGAAACAAAGTGAATCTGAGTCTTCTGGGAATCTCCTTTTAAATCCTTTGTACCTTATTAGTTAAAACAAAATCTGCTACCAATTTCACTTGTTTATTTAAATGTTTGTCATTCAACTTCTTCTCTAGTGTACTACATATACTAGGGGAAGAACATTTAAGAAAGAAAAGTGTGAAAAAGACTATAGATGGATCAACACTAGGCTGTGTTTGATGACAAACAAGGAGACTAGAGTGCCTGGAGCAGGGGATAGAGTAAAGGAGAGTGGGAGATGTCCTTGGGAATAAAGCCAGGGTCCAGGTCATACAAGGTCAAGTAAGAACTTGAGATTCTTTTTTTATCCTAACAGGAAGTCACTGGGGGGTTTTGAGCAAGTGGAGATATGATCAAATATTTAATAATCTATATATTTATTACATATTTTATTGTATTTTTGTTATATATTTTATGTGAAAACATTCAAACACACACAAAAGTGGAGAGAATAGTGTATTGAATACATATAGCCATCACTTACAGTCAATAATTATTAAGAAACTGCCATGCTCACAATTTTACCTATCCAGCTAATTTTTGGTGCTATTTTATTTAAGCATTTATTTTTTGCTGAGATAAATTCAAATCCCAGATCTCATATTATATCACTTCTAATTCATGAATGTGTATCTCTAAAAGTTATTATTCCACTCAGGAAAATTAGTATTTCCTTGTAAATGTACTATTCAGTCCTTACTTAAATTTCTTCTTTAAACATGGCCACCTACAGCTACCATATTGGACTAAGACCTCAAACTGATTACACACATTGTATTTGATTACTATTTCTCTTAAATCTCCTTTAATTGGAAGCAGTGCTTCTCTTTCCCACCACGACCATATTTTCACCATGCCCATTGATTTTTTGAATACATGTGGTCACTTTTACTGTAGATTGTTTCATAGGAAGAATTTTTCTGTTTGCTTTGTTGTGGTGTCACATGTTTCTCCTTTTTCTCTATCTTTTTAAATTTTAAAAAATAATTAAAAAAAAAATTTATACACTGGAGGTTAGCTGAGAATTCTTGATTGAATTTTTTTCCCAAAGAATGAAGCTGTGTACTTCAGATTGCGCCACAGCATGAGGCACAGTGTCAGGCTGCCCCACTATTAGTTAGGCTACGATTAATCTGTGTTTTGAGTTCATTACTGCCTTATCCTTTCATTGTAAAATTTTCCATCAACATTTTACCTTATCAACGATTGATGATTTTTGCCTGAATCAACTATTTCATTAGGGTTTACTAAATGACAATTTTCTAATTCTGTCAGTCTTCTCATATTTATCAGCTGGAATTATGTATAAAAGAATTTTCTCTAAATACCAAGTGCTATTGTTCTCTTTAAATACAGTTTGCACAGAAAAGGTGATATATATGTTGAAGTCTTTTATTTGAATGGTCATTTTCAGAGAAAGGACTTTGTTTCCTACTTACCAGCAATGTCTATTACCTCTCTATCTGTATCTTTCTCTCTTTGGAATATCAATATGAATTCATTTTATATACTCAGTATGCTTCAATCTATTATAATAATTATTGTTTTTGATGCTCAAATTCTATGTTTTGTCCAATAAGAAACACTTTAGTTAGAATCTATACTCTTGTCCTTTTGACACAACCTCATTCTTTTTTGAAAGTTTGTTTTGTGGCACAGTAAAATGCACTTTCTCATCTATTTTTCCTGTCTCATCCTGGAATTAGCCAATCCTACCAAAAAATTGACTTTCTTTTAGTGAGGAATAATGGAGACCACTATCAGAACAGTAGATGTATTCATTGCTCTGGTTTCATTATTGTTTCTTGGTATTTTCAATGGCTAGAACTAGGAAAAAGTATTTTAGGGAAAATATCAGAATTCATACTTGTATATCTAAATGAAATGTAAAATAGTTAAAATTTATTTATTCTATACTTATAACTCTTTTCTCTTAACAGGGAAATACTGGTTTCAAATGACATTAAATAATGATCTTTTTTTTAATTCTATGATGTATGAAATAGTTTCAAAACAGAAATGCTAACATTACTACTCAAAATAAGACTACTGAGTGAAGCTTAAGATTTCTTCCCAGCTCTATTTGTCCTTTGAATATATTCAATTTTTCCTACGTAGTCAAAATATTGTGTTTTGAAGTCACTAGAAAAAGTACTTTTTAGGTAGTTATGTCACCAACTTGATATACAGTTAGGTTCATTCATTTATTTGCTCTCACTTTTAGGGATTGCTTTATTATTTCTCAGTTTAATTTTATTTTTGAAATCATGATACTGTTAGATTTGTCTGAAATCAAAACTATATATATACTATAGGTACATATAGTATATATATAGTATATATACTATATATATATATACTGTAGGTATACTGAGAGGAATTTTTTTCCATTGCTGATCCCTCCTATTGCTTTGGATAACATTTTCTTTACTTGTTTATACTCTCAGGGTTTACTTTTGCTGATATAAGGAAACACATATACATATTCATGGCACCTTTTTTTAATACTATATTATATTCTGTAATTTGCCTTTCTCAATTAACAGTATATCTTAGAGATTACTTCCTTTCAATGTATATGAAATTATTTTTACTCTCTTTTACTGCTTCATGTTATTCCATTAGTATGGATTTAGTGGTGGTGTTAGTTTCTAATTTGATAGGATCAGTTTCTAATTTGATAGGATAATATATTGTAAGGTAGGGGTCAAGGGCAGAAGGGGTCAAGGGCAGTTAGAAGACTATCACAGTAGGTCATGTGAAAAATAGCTTGGAGTAGGGTAGCAATGGTGGAGGTGATGAGAAGTAGCAAATTAGGAAAAATTTTGAATATGCAGACATTTGGGAATACTGATAACTTGGTTATGGACTGAGAGAGGAAAATAACAAATGCACATTTTGTGCCTGAATATGGTGGGAGTGGAATGCCATACACCGAAGGGAGAGTTGGTATGGATGTGTGGAATAGCAAATGTTGATTTTGAGACATACTACTTTGAGATGCTTTTTAGATATGCAAGTGGAAATGATGTATGGCTAATTATGTGAATCTGAAATTCAAGGGAGGAGCTCTTAATGGGATGGAGCTCTAAATTTGGGCATTGATAATTTAATTCTATTATTTCATTTCCCATCTAGCATTGTGATAAAAATTTGTTTCTTTCCTGTCAGATTTTTGGTTTGGGTTTTGACTCTGGCACTTGCTATGTGATCTTGGACAAGCCACTAGACTATAAAACTGATTTTTAGTCTATAAAATGATGAAAATAATAGTACTTACCTCAAAAAATTAATGATTGGAGATAATATATGTAAAGTACTTAACATAATATCTAGCATTTTGTATACTCTTAATTAATGTTAGATAATATTATTTTTATGAGTCATTCCTCAGGGCAATCTCAAGATGTATGTAATTAATTCAACAGATGTTATTTTACCTCTTTATGTGACACCTATGTTCATCTATCTGCTAGTTTTGGTAGCATAAATATATGACATAGCCCTTGCCTTGAAGACCTCATGGTATCATTATTCCCATACTATAACTGGAAAATTTGGTTTAAGGGAAGACTTGCATTTGTTTAAATAATTAATTAGTGGAGTATTACTTTTACAGTCAGGCATGCTTTGAGCAAATTTGACCAAGCAACAATTGATGAAGTCTGGGAGCAAATTCAAATAAAAACCACATCTGACCATATTTTTATTTTGTCCTGTAAAAACCAAGTATAGTCTTTTTATCTGGGATACTGAAATAGCATATTGATTTATAGAATCCAACAAATGTGTACAGAGTCCTTGCCCTGCTGGTTATATCTCAATCTAATTGTAACATATGTGCTAAATCGATTGTTAGTTCAAATGGACAGCTGAATCAAGCATAAATAGTAAGCGGGTGAAGCTTGAAGATAGTGGGCCAAACAAGCCTTTACTTGGAGTGTATCTAAATGTATTAAGCAAGGCTGGGCGAAGAACTAAAGAAGGTTTGATTCCTGCAACTACACAATAGGGAAAATGAAATGAAGCGGTGAAAAGATAGCCAGAGAATATTTGCAGATAGAAAGGATTTCTTTGCATTTTACTTTTACATACATGCATTCTCTCATAATAATAATAATATTGATGACAATTCTATTGGGGTTGCCTCTTCATAGATGAGAAACTGAGGATTTAGAGAGGATAAATAACTTGCCCAGAGTCACTCAGCAAACAAATGAGAGCCCAGATTTCCAGTCTTATAGTCACTACCAAATTCTTGCTCTGCCATCTCACTGCAATACGAGTCCATTGAAGACTCAGAGTGAATGATTTCTTACTTCTGGTGTCTTTCCTTTTATTTCAGAGAAGTTGTTCACTGAATTTGTTGGCAGGAAAAAACTCTAACTTTGAATGAATATCACTATACATTGAAAATTTAGTATATATTTCCTGATTAATCCTCAAATTAACTCAATAAAGTAGAAATGATTATTACCCTTTTTAAAATGAGGAAATCATGCCTTAGAGAGTAAGTAATGTGTCAAAATTCTCACAGGTCACACAGAAATTAATGGAGCTGAGATTCTATCTCAGGTTTACTGAACCCAAAACTAGTCCTTTCCTCACCCAAAAGAGCTCTTGTGTCATAGGCCAAATGAATTTGTCAGCTTTTTATGACTTACTTTCTGCTTCTTATTTATCTTTCATGATGATACTAAAGCATCATTTCTATGAAGTCTCTTATAAATGATTGAGCTGAATTATTCATTTCCCCGATGTGCTCCTATGGCAAATTGCCTATGATACATATTTTCTTTTCTCCCCATATTCTGCTGTAGTGACTAGTCTTCCACACCAGACATTGAGTTCCTTTAAGCCAAGAGGTTGCTTAACATACCTTTGAAACTGGAATGCACTAAGTGAATTTCTCTCTAGAATCAAAATGTCATTGTTGTTTAGACAGTTGTATTTTTCCCTATTT
Source organism: Pseudorca crassidens (assembly GCF_039906515.1). Lineage (NCBI taxonomy): Eukaryota > Metazoa > Chordata > Mammalia > Artiodactyla > Delphinidae > Pseudorca > Pseudorca crassidens. Next base: position 68,231,927 of record NC_090304.1, on the reverse strand, counting down.
TGCAGTTTAAAAAAGAAATAACAAACCTCTGTTGGGTATGATGAGTGAAGAAGAGGATAATAGGATGTATTTAGGGTAAAGGTATTATATAAAGCAACTTAAAATATCTTGGCAATGATGGAAACCCATGGCCAAAAAGGAAAAAAAAGGTTAAAAATAGAGCCTCATATTTCCTCATATTTTGCAAACTAGTGATTTATGTGGGCTCAAGTGAATATTGATGGTTTTACTTCAAGGATTAACTACTGGAATGTAGAAATAACTGAGATGATTAGGTAACTCAAGGTGCTGAGTTTTTTTTTTTAATTAAAAGTAACGAGTTGGTTAAAGATAAGAAGAGAAGAAAGAAACTGGTATAAATGATTATTTTATAGTGTGTGGGGAATAGTTGAATGGATCCTCAAAGCTTGCCCTGAGGATCTGATTCTACAGATCAAAAGAGACAAGAGGTTTACTAGTGGAAACACAGATGTGTGAGACTAACTTCAGAGACCTCAAAAGGGTTGATTAGAAAGAAGGGAGCACCAAGGAGCCCAGAAAAATTAATCTCTTCTGAGAGAACGGTGAGTTGGAATGACTTAAAATCTTAGTAAGGTGTTCCTACGGGGTCCATGCTGCCAAAGGGAGCATGCAAGAAACTAGGGTAAATGCAACACAGTAACATTTTACTTGAGGGACAGCTTTATTTGTAGAGAGAATATAGACTCAGGAATCACCTTGACCTGAATGAAATCCCTATTCTAACTCTTACTACTTTTTAACTTCTGTGAAACTTACTTTCTGGGAGTGGGGAGTGGGGCAAGTAGAGGAAAGAGACATGTATCCAGTGGTTCTTTGGAAGTATGGATGTCACAGTGCATGTAAAGAGCATAACTTAGTATCTGGCACATTATAGGTTATTAATTTATCTTCCCCGCACAGTCTGCACTTCTGTTTCCTTGTGTTTTATTAAAGCCCTTTCCTTCTTATCCTCTTAGTATGAGTTTAGAAATAGGAACAGATATTGGAATCTATTAGGGTAATATAAGAAAGATGAGATAAACAAAAAAGGAAATAACGTAATAAAATGTCAGTAGAAAAATATAGAGACAGTTTAAAAGAAAGCAGACAGTTTTTAGAATTATTTTATTGGCAAGGGAACAAAACTGGTATTTCGATTCTAACAGTGGGACTATGGGACACAAATGACTAAACCTTTCTGTTCTTGAGTCTTCTGTTTTTATATCTGTAGAGTAAGTACCATAGCACCTGGACAGCCATATAAAAACTTGGGGGGAAGGTAGAATGTATAAGTCCATTAAAGAAGTTTAAACCTACACCCATCAAATTGATTGACCTTCATCAAGTTATAATGGAACTGGCTATAGGCCTATAGGCCTATTAGAACTCTCTGATGTTGAGTTTGTATTCTCAAAATTCAGATTGCTACAGACTTACAGGTCAGTTAATTTACTAGGTGGATAAATAAAACATTTAAATCATTCTCTTATTATTTCTTTCTTTTTTTTTTTTTTTTTTTTTTTTGCATTACGCGGGCCTCTCACTGTTGTGGCCTCTCCCGTTGCAGAGCACAGGCTCCGGACGCGCAGGCTCAGCGGCCATGGCTCACGGGCCCAGCCGCTCTGCAGCATGTGGGATCTTCCCAGACTGGGGCACAAACCCGTGTTTCCTGCATCGGCAGGCGGACTCACAACCACTGCGCCACCAGGGAAGCCCCATTCTCTTATTATTAATGGGTAAGGAGCTGGAGATAATACCTGAATACGACTAATTTAGATGTATCCAAACAAAACAAACTGTGCATTAAAACATCAGGGCTGTTATTAATCACACATTGCCATAGAAATTTATTTTAAATGATACTTAATAATAAAAATAGCATCCATAAATTCATAGATTCTATGAATGAACACAAACTTATATAATATTATTATTGTGGTCATTATTAATTACAATGCTAATATTAAGTCCTTTACTTTTGAGCATCATATCTGATATTCTCAACAATCCTGAAAATCGGTACTGTTATCTCACTATTAACATTTAAACGGTGAAAAAGAAATGATGCTCAGAATAGATTATTGGCTCTCAAAAATCATGAAGTGAGAAAACAGAACCAGGACTTGAACCAATTCTTCAGATATCAAATCTCTTGTCCTACTAGGCAAACTATGCTTTGAACATTTATATTCAGACAGATCATTTTGGGAGGCTTCTGTGTATCAAAGTGGGAAATGTCACTAATAGGATTTAGGATTTAGCCTTTGATTTTTCTATTATTAGAACCTGTATATCTAAATCTCTTCCAGGCCACTGTTCCTAATTAAGTCCCTGTATTAGCTTGCTAGGGTTGCCATAACAAAGTACCAGGGAGTGGGCAGCTTGAACAACAGAAATTTATTTTCTCACATTTCTGGAGGCTAGAACTTCAAGATCAATGTGTTGACCAGGTTGGGTTCTACTAAGTCCTCTCTCTGCTTTTAGATCCATTTTCTTCTAATGTCTACACATGGTCTTCTCTCTGTGAGTGTCTGTGTCCTAATCTCCTCTTAAAAGACACCAGTCATATTGGATTAGGGTCCACCCATTAGACCTCATTTTACATTAATTACTTCTTTATAGGCACTATTTCTAAATCTGTTTGCATTTTGAAATACTGGCAGTTAAGGCTTCAATAGAGGAATCTGGAGAGGACACAATTCAGTCCCCACTTTTTATCCTCCAATTTTATTGAAATATAATTGACATATAACATTATATTAGTTTTAGGTATACAACATAATGATTTGATATATAGACATACCTCATTTTATTATGCTTTGCCCTATTTCGATTTTCAGACATTATGTTTTTTACAAATTGAAGATTTGTGGCAACCCTGCATCGAGCAAGTCTATTGGCATCATTTTTCCAACAGCATTTGCTCACTTAGTGTCTCTGTGTCACATTTTGGTAATCCTCACAACATTTCAAACTTTTTCAATATTATTATATTTCTTAGGGTGATCTGTGATCAGTGATCATTGACATGGACATTACTACTATGACTTGCTGAAGGCTCAGATGAGGGTTAGCATTTCTTAGCAATAAAGTCTTTTTTAAATTAAAGTATGCACATTGTTTATTTAGATCTAATGCTATTGTGCACCTAACAGACTACAGTATAGTGTAAACATAACTTTTATATGCACTGAGAAACCAAAATACTTGTGTAATTTGCTTTATTACAATATTTGCTTCATTATGGTGGTCTGGAATGGAACCCACAGTATCTCCCAGATATGTCAGTTATGTACATGTTGTAAAATGACAACCATAATAAGTTTATTCATCACCACACATACTTACAACTTTTTTTTCTTATGATGAGAACTTTTAAGATCTACCCTCTTAGCAACTTAGCAAATGTAATCTAGAGCATTATTAACTACAGTCACCATGCTCTATATTATAGCTCCAGGACTTATTTAACTCATAGCTGGAAGTTTGCAGCCTTTGATCACTTTTAACCATTTTGCCTACTCCCTCCCACTTTTGGCAATCACCAATGTGTTCTCTGTATCTATGAGTTTATTTTTTTTTAATATTCCATGTATAAATAAGATGTTATAGTATTTGTCCTTCACTGTCTGATTTATTTCACTTAGCATAACACACTCAAAGCCCATCCATGTTGTTGCATTTGTCAGGATTTCTTTTTTTTTTTTTAATAACAGAAATATATAGGTGGAGAAAGAGATTTTTTTATCAATTGATCCATCAGTAGATACTTAACATGGTTTTCATGTCTTGGTCATTGTAAACAATGCTGGAATGAACATAAGAGTGCAGATATCTATTCAAGATAGTTACTTCATTTCCTTCATGTGTATACCCAGAAGTGAAATTGCTGGTTCACTTTTTGTTGAAATTCTCACTTTGTTCATACATTGTTCTCCTAACTGCTGTAAGCATCTTTATGACCATTATTTTGAACTCTTTATCAGGTAAATCACTCACCTCCATTTCATTAAGGTCATCCAGCCTGGCCCTATCTCTTGGTTGTCTGTTAAACCTTTGTGATTCCATGACAATCGTTTTTGTTCTTAGTGGTTCCTAGTAGTTAAGGGTGAGCCAAGACCTCTCAGTGTCCCTAAAAGAAGATATCAGTCAGCACCTAGATGCTGTTGATTGGAAGCTGGCTCTTCAGAGAGGAGCTTTGAAAGCAGACTTCTTTCAGGGAAATACTAGTATCTGGGTGTTTCCATCTTCTCCCTCTGTGCTGAGACCTGGGGGAATAGTCACATAACGGTTTCATTTTTGCCACAACTCTGTGGGACCCATGAATGTAAACCCCCTGGCCAACAGAGTCAGTTGATCAAGTGGTGCATCTTCTGGCTAGCAGCTGAAAAAGCAGAGGCACAAGATGTGTGTATAAACTTGTTCCAGGTAGACACTGGTGACCTAGAATGGGCAAGAGGGAAATTTGGAGATGGTGACTGCCAGCCTCTCTGGTGTCCAGGATAAACTGAAGTCTGTCCCGAGATTTATGTTTAATTAGAAGCCAACCCTCAGACAGCCCCTGTTAATGTATGCAAATAGGCCATTTTAAGGGAAAGACTGGGAGATAGGCATTTCTTTCTGCTCCCTCTACCCTGAGAACTGTAAGGAGAGCTAGTTAAGAAATATTCATTTGTTTGCTATAATCGTGTGGGACCTGGAACTGAAGCCTCACTAGCCACCAGCAGCAGGTGATCAAAGGTGTGTCCCCTGGGTGGGAGCTGCAACAGCCAGGGTGTCAGATATATGCACCCTGGAGCTGGCCAGATAATAATGCAGAGATGGCACCTGCAGGCCTTCTAAGTCTCTGGAAAAGATTGCAGTATGTTCCTAGATGTGTCTTCAGTTAGAAGCATGACCCTCAAGCGGAGGCTCAAGATATGCAAATGTACTTCTTTCAGGGAAAGACTGGGAGATGGGCATTTCTGTCTGCTGCCTCTGCTTAGAGCGTTGAGGATGTCGACTGAAAAAAATCTGTACAACCTAAAAGTTGAGAATTATGATTTATTCGGTGGTCTTACTGGGGACTACAGGGTGGGATACAGCCTCTCTGATAGTTCTCAGGAACTGTTCAGAAACAGGTAAGGAAAAAGCCAGGATATACAGGAGTTTTGCAAAAACAAAACAAAACAAATGAATAAACAAAAATACCCCATGTAGTTGAACATCAAAAGATACTGCAGGCTTTTCCGGACGTTCGTCGGCCAAGAGGAAGGGCGGAAAGCACATCCCAGAAAGGTGGAAAGACTATCACCCAGTTGGACAGTGGATGCTTGGGACATGTTTCATTGTTTTCAAAGTTCCTTTAAAAAAGAGTTTTGAAAAGAATCTTGCTCCAGAAGACTGTTTTTCCCCCTTGGATCTTTTTTAACAAAATCCAAGAACAGAATGAAGAACTTGGGCTGATTATTGACTTAACATACACTTGCCGCTATTATAAGTCAGAGGACTTACCAGAAACTACTCCTTATTTAAAAATTGGTGCAATTGGGCATCAGGTGCCAGAGGACGACACTATTTTTAAATTCCAATGTGCTGTTAATGGGTTTTTGAAAGAAAATAAAGATAATGACAGACTTATTGGTGTCCACTGTACCCATGGCTTAAACAGGACTCACTACCTCATCTGCAGCCTGAGTCATGTGGATGAAGGACTCTTGGTGCTCCAGCCAGAAGTCAGTGCTGTGCCACTGAGGTGGGAGAGCCAACTTCAGGACGCTGGTCCACAAGAGACCTCCCAGCTCCAAGTAATACCAACGGCGAAAATCTTCCACAGATCTCCATCTCAACACCAAGACCTAGCTTCACTCAATGACCAGAAAGCTAGAGTGCTGGACACCCTATGCCAAACAACTAGCAAGACAGGAACACAACCCGACCCATTAGCAGTGAGGCTGCCTAAAATCATTAAAAGGCCACAGACACACCAACACACACCACCAAACGACGAACTGCCCACCAGAAAGACAAGATCCAGCCTCATCCACCAGAACACATACACTAGTCCCCTCTACCAGGAAGCCTACACAACCCACTGAACCAACCTTAGCCACTGGGGACAGACACCAAAAACAACAGGAATTACAAACCTGCAGCCTGAGAAAAGAAGATCCCAAACACAGTAAGATAAGCAAAATGAGAAGACAGAAAAACATACAGCAGATGAAGGAGCAAGGTAAAAACCCACCAGACCTAACAAATGAAGAGGAAATAGGCAGTCTATCAGAAAAAGAAATCAGAATAATGATAGTAAAGATGATCAAAAATCTTGGAAATAGAATAGAGAAAATGCAAAAAACATTTAAAAAGGGCCTAGAAGAACTAAAGAGGAAAAAAGCAACAATGAACAACACAATAAATGAAATTAAAAATACTCTAGAAGGGATCAATAGCAGAATAACTGAGGCAGAAGAATGGATAAGTGACCTGGAAGATAAAGTAGTGGAAATAGCAGGGGACTTTAATACCTCACTTTAACCAATGGACAGATCATCCAAAATGAAAATAAATAAGGAGACACAAGCTTTAAATGATACATTAAACAAGTTGGACTTAATTGATATTTATAGGACATTCCAACCAAAAGCAAAAGAATACACATTTTTCTCAAGTGCTCATGGAACATTCTCCAGGATAGATCATATCTTGGGTCACAAATCAAGCCTTGATAAATTTAAGAAAACAGAAATCATATCAAGTATCTTTTCTGACCACAACACCATAAGACTAGATATCAATTATAGGAAAAGATCTAAAAAAAATACAAACACATGGAGGCTAAACAATACAGTACTTAATAACCAAGTAATCACTGAAGAAATCAAAGAGGAAATCAAAAAATACCTAGAAACAAATGACAATGGAGACAGGACAACCCAAAACCTATGGGATGCACAAAAAGCAATTCTAAGAGGGAAGTTTATAGCAATATAATCCTACCTTAAGAAACAGGAAATATCTCAAATAAACAACCTAACCTTGCACCTAAAGCAATTAGAGAAAGAAGAAGAAAAAAAAAACACAGTTAACAGAAGGAAAAAAAAGGGAGAAGATTCAAATCAATAGAATTAGAAATGAAAAAGGAGAAGTAACAACTGACACTGCAGAAATACAAAGGATCATGAGAGATTACTACAAGCAACTCTATGCGAATAAAATGGACAACTTGGAAGAAATGGACAAATTCTTAGAAATGCACAACGTGGTGAGACTGAAAGAGGAAGAAATAGAAAATATGAACACCACTGAAATTGAAACTGTGATTAAAAATCTTCCAACAAACAAAAGCCCAGGACCAGATGGCTTCACAGGCAAATTCTATCAAACATTTAGGGAAGAGCTAACACCTATTCTTCTCAAACTCTTCCAAAATATAGCAGTGGGAGGAACACTCCTAAACTCATTCTACGAGGCCACCATCACCCTGATACCAAAACCAGACAAAGATGTCACAAAGAAAGAAAACTACAGGCCAATATTACTGATGAACATAGATGAAAAAATCCTCAACAAAATACTACCAAGCAGAATCCAACAGCACATTAAAACCATCATACACCATGATCAAGTGGAGTTTATGCCAGAAATTCAAGGATTCTTCAATACATGCAAATCAATCAATGTGATACACCATATTAACAAATTGAAGGAGAAAAACATGATTATCTCAATCGATGCAGAGAAAGCTTTTGAAAAATTCAACACCTATTTATGATAAAAACCCTCCAGAAAGTAGGCATAGAGGGAACTTTCCTCTACATAATAAAGGCCGTATATGACAAACCCACAGCCAACATCATCCTCAATTTTGAAAAACTGAAAACATTTCCACTAAGATCAGGAACAAGACAAGGTTGCCCACTCTCACCACTCTTATTCAACATAGTTTTGGAAGTTTTAACCACAGCAATCAGAGAAGAAAAAAGAAATAAAAGGAATCAAAATCAGAAAAGAAGAAGTAAAGCTGTCACTGTTTGCAGATGACATAATACTATACATAGAGAATCCTAAAATTGTTACCAGAAAACTACTAGAGCTAATCAATGAATTTGGTAAAGTAGCAGGATACAAAATTAATGCACAGAAATCTCTGGCATTCCTATGCACTAATGATGAAAAATCTGAAAGTGAAATTAAGAAAACACTCCTATTTACCACTGCAACAAAAAGAATAAAATATGTAGGAATAAACCTACCTAAGGAGGCAAAAGACCTGTATGCAGAAAATTATAAGACACTGATGAAAGAAATTAAAGATGATACAAATAGATGGAGAGATATACCATGAGCTTGGATTGGAAGAATCAACATTGTGAAAATGACTGTACTACCCAAAGCAATCTACAGATTCAATGCAATACCTATCAAACTACCACTGGCATTTTTCACAGAACTAGAACAAAAAATTTCACAATTTGTATGGAAACACAAAAGACCCCGAATAGCCAAAGCAATCTTGAGAATGAAAAACGGAGTTGGAGGAATCAGGCTCCCTGACTTCAGACTATACTACAAAGCTACAGTAATCAAGAAAGTATGGTACTGGCACAAAAACAGAAAGATAAATCAATGGAATAGGATAGAAAGCCCAGAGATAAACCCCCACACATATGGTCACCTTATCTTTGATAAAGCAGGCAAGAATGTACAGTGGAGAAATGACAGCCTCTTCAATAAGTGGTGCTTTGAAAACTGGACAGGTACATGTAAACGTATGAAATTAGAACACTCCCTAACACCATACACAAAAATAAACTCAAAATGGATTAAAGACCTAAATGTAAGGCCAGACAGTATCAAACCCTTAAAGGAAAACATAGGCACAACACTCTATGACATAAATCACAACATGATTCTTTTTGACCCACCTTCTAGAGAAATGGAAATAAAAACAAAAATAAACAAATGGGACCTAATGAAACTTCAAAGCTTTTACACAGCAAAGGAAATCATAACAAGACCAAAAGACAACCCTCAGAATGGGAGAAAATATTTGCAAATGAAGCAACTGACAAAGGATTAATCTCAAAGATTTACAAGCAGCTCATGCACCTCAATACCAAAAAAAGAAACAACCCAATCCAAAAATGTGCAGAAGGCCCAAATAGACATTTCTCCAAAGAAGATATACAGATTGTCAACAAACACATGAAAGAATGCTCAACATCATTAATCATTAGAGAAATGCAAATCAAAACTACAATGAGATATCATCTCACACCAGTCAGAATGGCCATCATCAAAAAATCTAGAAAGAGTAAATACTGGAGAGGGTGTGGAGAAAAGGGAACACTCTTGCATTGCTGGTGGGAATGTAAATTGATACAACCACTATGGAAAACAGTATCGAGGTTCCTTTAAAAACTAAAAATAGAACTACCATAAGACCCAGCAATCCCACTACTGTGCATATACCCTGAGAAAACTATAATTCAAAAAGAGTTATGTACCAAAATGTTCATTGCAGCTCTACTTACAATAGCCAGGACATGAAAGCAACCTAAGTGACCATAATCAAATGAATGGGTAAAGGAGATGTGGCACATATTTACAATGGCATATTACTCAGTCATAGAAAGAAACGAAATTGAGATATTTGTATTGAGGTAGATGGACACAGAGTCTGTCATACAAAGTGAAGTATGTCAGAAAGAGAAAAACAAATACTGTATGCTAACACATATATATAGAACGTAAGGGAAAAAAAAAGGTCATGAAGAACCTAGGGGTAAGACGGGTATAAAGACACAGACGTACTAGAGAATGGACTTGAGGATATGGGTGGGGGATGGGTAAGCTGTGAAAAGTGAGAGAGTGGCATGGATATATATATACTACCAAACGTAAAATAGATAGATAGTGGGAAGCAGCCACGTAGCACAGGGAGATCAGTTCAGTGGTTTGTGACTACCTAGACGGGGGGGGGGGGGGGGGGGTTGGGGGGGTGGGAGGGAGGGAGATGCAAGAGGGAAGAGATATGGGAACATATGTATATGTATAATTGATTCTCTTTGTTATAAAGGAGAAACTAACACACCATTGTAAAGCAATTATACTGCAATAAAGATGTTAAAAAAAAAGATACTGCTAATCACAAAAACAGACAATTAAGTTAATGATTTTAGTGCTTTTCTATGTAAAAGAAGATGCAGGAGTCTGGGATTATTGAAATTATTCCTTTGACATGCATCTTAAATATATAGGAAAAGTATCCTTTTTTTCTCCATCATGAATTCGTCTCAGGGTACACTGTCTGGAGGTGGCTGCAGTAGCTGATAGATTTCTGGTGAATACATCCTTTGTTTACTGAAATGGCAGGCAACAGTCTCTGTCCACAGGGGATAGCCATGGCCAAACCTTGCGATCCCATTCAGAACTGCTTGTTTGCTGTAGTCTGGTGGGTCTTTTGGAAGCAAGTCCCTTTTGCTTTCAGAGCTGGGTATTTTGGAGGCCCATACCTCTGGTGGAAGACTTAAAAGTTGGGGTGGTAGATATTGGGTCCAAACCCTTCACTCCTCAGGGTGAAGCTAGGAGTTGTAAGTTCCCATGTTGAGCTGTAGATTCAGTGTATCCATAGGAGGAGGTAATTTCAACAGTCTCCTATGTCACCAACTTGGACCAGAACCCCACCACCCTGCCCACCTTTTTTTCCATGTGTTTCAGTAAAGCTCATGTACCCCTGTCATGTGATCTTTCTTGTGTGATGGTAACTCTCCCCATAGAGAACTGAATCAAAGCTGATTCAGAAATCTGGTCAGAGGAATTTGGCATCAATAGCACAGATGTAAGAACCAATTTCGTCTGTCCCCAAAGAGGAAGTTGGTAGAGTCTTACAGTTCATTGGGTTGCAAGGAAGAGAAACCCAATTAGTCTAACTTAACCAAACACAGGGAATTGTGAGAACTATTTTTACTTTTATTAAATTATTGGTTTATTCGTTCAACAATTATTTAAGGATTGCCTCCTATAAGCACTATTCTAAGTGGTAAGAAATACAAAAGTAAAACATACTAAATTCCTTACCCTTCTGGAGTTTATGGTGGAGTTTACAGGCATATAAACATAACATATAAATTATTTGGTACATAGGTGGTAAAATGTACTATGGAGAAAAATAGAACAAGGAAAGTATAGGTGATGGATGAATGAGAGTGATTGCTATTAAGGTGGTCAACTATCCTGGTTTGCCTGGAACTGAGGGAGTTACTGAGATGTAAGACTTTGAATGCTGAACTCAGGATAGTCTGAAGCAAATGAGGATGGTTGGTCAACCTACTGCAAATTCAGGAAGTATTTTGACAGGAAGCACTGGCTGGAAGTTGTCTCTGAGAAAAGATATTTGACCAAACACTCGTAGGAGGTGAAGGGGTGATCCAGGTGTATATCTAGGAGAAGACAATTCCGAGGCGGAGATTAAAGCAAATTCTAGGAGCTTGAGACAGGTGAATGCCTGATATGTTTCAGAAATACAAGAGGACTAGAGTGGTTGGCGTCTAGGAAGTCGAGGAGGAGAATGGTAAAAATGAGGCCAAAAAAGTGACAAGGACTGGGTCACATAAGAGCTTATAGTCAATAGAAAGACACTAACTTTTACTGCTTTCATAGTGGAGAACTAACGCAGGAACTTAAGGCAAATATTATCATAATCTGACTTAAATTTTAAAATGATCACTCCTGAGGTTGGCTGAGAATAAACTTCAGAGGGTAAAGGTACAAGCAAAGAGACAAGTTAGAAAGCTATTGCAGTATCCCAGGCAAGAAATGATGGCAGTTCAGAGAAGGGGAAATGGTGAGCTCTGGCGTTCTGTTTACATTTTGATTTGTAAACTGACAGATAATTGCTGATATAGTGGATATGGACTATAAGACAAAGAGAAATGTAAAAGGAAACTGCTTTTTATGACATTACACAAAAGAAATCTACTCTTTATGCAGAGGATTACAGACACATCATCTATGTTGATAGGAAGAAAGAACATGAGCACTGGGTGAGATATGGAAGTGGGAGTTTCTGGAAGTGTTTTTGTAATTGTTCTTGCTTTTTCAGGTTGTAGAAGAAATGTTATCTGAGAGAGAGGATGGAGGCTAGGAGAATAAGGACTGGAGGTTTGAGGAGATAGAAAGTATGAAATCATCATATTAAAATTGTGAAAGTAAATACTCCAGGGAAAGGTAGTAAGATTTTTGGGCAGTATTAAAGGCTCACTTGAAATCAGAGGTCACTATATTAAAATAGATTCAGATAATGTGACTGTGAGGTTTTTTTAGCTACTTTTAGCTGCATGGTATTAGACATCGAATAGCTAGAAAATTAGATTTAACTAAGGTGGAAGTTTCAACAAAAGGAGTATTTCAAAGTTAGAGGTAAGGAGATGAGAAAATAAACAAGGAATTCATTTTTAAATGATTGACCTTACAATTTAAGCAAGGCTAAGAGAGAAATGAGAGGAAATTGAGAGGGCTAAAGGATAATGAAAAGGTGATAAGTGTGGGTTACAGGCTTTGGTGTGGTGGAATAATCACTAAAATGGGGGAACAAAAGGTGATGCATACATGGGATATATCACAGATTCCAAGAGAATAAAGGGCCTCCTATATTCCTGGAATCAGATATGAGAAGAGTTACCTTCTCTGTGTTTCTGAGGTTGCATGGTTTCTCATCTCTCTTTCTCTTTGCATGCCTGCTTCATTTTTCTCCTTGTTTCTGGAGAGTTACTTTCTCTCCTTTGGTGGATCTATAGTAATACCTAACCCAGCATTACATGGAATCCCAGTTAAAAAGTCCTAAAGTGTCCATGAGAAAGAGGAAGGTTGGCCTAACTTGGCACCAACCTTTTTCCAATCAGCTGATGCCAGAGGTATGATATCATATATCCTACCACTGCAATGCAGATGTAATGAGAACTGACTTCTGAGAAGGGGGAACACACAGACTTTCTAATAAGAGTATGTAGAGGCTAGGAAGAAATTATTATTAGAGGAAGTAGAGGAATTTTATGAAGGTCAATGGAGCATCATGTTAATGGTCATCATGGACTAGTTTCAGACTGAAGTGAGAGGGAGGTAATTATGGTCTTACTGTCATGTTGAGTCATCCAGGTAGTGGTCATTTGCCATTCCTTGGTTGAAAATGAGTTGACAATTCATGTCCTCTGGATGTTCCAGCCACCTGAGACACCCTTGTCTCAGTCTTTGCTCTTTCATATCTTACTCAACTTTTGAGGCTTGCCTCAAGTTCCATCTACAAGTTTCATTTCCCCAACTCATCTTGTTCATATGATTTTCTGAGCCCTGTGTAAAATATAATGTCTGTACCACATCTTTAATTCTCCATCACTGGCAGTTTGGCATTGTTTTTCAGTCTTCCATGTTTCCCATGTACCCCTCTTATCCCTAAGTAGATGATGGTTTCCATAAGGAAAGGAGATTTAATTTTCTTTACATCTTCTACAATTCAATGAATAGTAATAGTTAATAATCATCTTCTATATGTCCATACCCAGCTACACATTTAGATTCAATTTAAGTCAATGAGTAACCATTTGTTTAAAACAAAACCAAAAAAAAACTAGAGATATGACACTATAACTGCAGTGTAATATATAAAAGTGAAGAAGAAACATATAATGTCTTCCAACACCTTTCATCTGATGGAGGTTCTCAAATAACTTGAGCTGAAGAATGACTACTTACGGGAGATTGGGATTGACATATATACACTAATATGTATAAAATAGATAACTAATAAGAACCTGCTGTATAAAAAAAATAATTACTACTTATAAGAAACCATGGTGAACAGGTGAAGTCCTGAATCTTGCATTGGACATGGGATTAGAAAAGAGAGGCATTTCAAAATGGGATAAGGTGATGGGCAAAGTTCTTGGCAGAAACATATCCAGGCACCAAATTATGGAGGTTCTTGAATGCATGCAAAAGATTTGGGACTTCCTTCCCTAAACATATGGCAACCAATAATAAATTATGAGCAGTGGGGTATTATGATCAGAATGGTGCATAGGACGAACCATTCAAAATAATTGCTAATTATGTAGTAGTTTTAAGGTTAAAGGCATGAATGTGTGGGTGATTGAATGGATGACAGAGGCTAATTGTCTTCACTCCCTCTGCCATAAATACTGATGAAACCAGACTGATAAACAAAATGGGAAATATAGGTAAGATTTTACTTTATAGCTTGATCTTAGCAAGGCCTTTATATAGTTCTTACATGGCATTGGCATCAATTAACTGAGAAAATACAGTTAAGAAATGCAGCTGCTCAACTCCTGATTTTGATGGAAGACATAGTATGGAAGATTCAAATGAGAGACACAAAATAAATTTGCTCCATTTTTTCCTCTCTGGCTCTACTCTGGAAGCAGTGAGTGGGTGAGTATTTGGGAGGAACAAAGCACCATGAGCTATAAGATTAAAGAGCTCTCTGACTGCTGTTCCCTTACTAGTGGTAGGATGATTTTTTCCTAGCAGCAGGAAAACCTGAGCAGTTATGTTTGTTGAGGGGCTGGAGGGAAATCTCCTTTAAATACCCCAGGAAATCAAGGGGTTAATTTCACAGTTCACAGCCTTTATCAGGCAAGCAGTGGGCCTCTGTTTTGTCTATGTCAGCCAGTGAATTGAACTAAGTAGTAGACCTTCTGGTTTTTCCTTCTAGTAACTTTATATGTTGAAAATCTCCCAGTGTTGTGCCTCCACCATCTAAATCAAGACTTTAAAATTTAGTAGAAAACTTTTTTTTCTTTAAAAAATTTTAAGATGTGAATACCAAGTGCCTTGGTGTACTGAAAACTTAAAATTGATGGGTGTTTGCAGGAGCCACTGATGAGGCCATTGTGATTTAACAGTAGACTGGGCTCTCTATCGAATAAATGAGTGAATGATGAATACAATCTCAAATTCTTTCTATTCAGTCAAGGCTATTTTTAATCTATTATTCAGGTATTTATATTGCTAAGTGAAAGCATATGATCCAATTTTCTTTCTTTATTCATGATTTATCATACACTAAGGTATATTAGAAAAGAGATCTTGATGAAAAGCAGTCTTGGGCTTGAATTCTGGTACCAGGCTTTGTTAATTGTGAAGTTGGTCAAGTGATTCCATCGTCATAACCTTAACCTCCCCATCTTGTTAAACTTTCCTGGATTCAAATCCCAGTTCTGTCACCTTCTAGCTTATAATATTGAGAGAGTTCTTAACCTTTTGTGCTTCAGTTTCCCCATCACTAAAATAATGATTAGAATAGCACTGAACTCATAGATTTATTGTAAGGATTAATGTGATAAGAAGTAAAACAATTAGAATATGATTGATATATTAGAAACATTCAATAATTATTACTTATTATAATCTGCTGTTGAGGTAAAAGTTTCCTTTCACAGGGTTGTTGAACAAAGTAAGGTCGAGATAATGTAGTGTCTGTGATATATATACATAGATAGATAGATCTAAATAAACATTAGGTTAATTTGGATCTCAATCTAGATGAAACACATTTTCTCATTTTCCTTTCTTGAATAAACTGGATCTCAGACCATGAATTTGGGATGAAGAAGTCCCACAGGCCTAGGGTGAGGATTAACTGAGATGCATCCTCTAGATAAAAGGTGTGAAGCTGAGAGAGTGTCAAGGAGAGAAACTAAAAATAAAGTGAGATAGAAAGTACAGTGAGATCAAGAGAAATAGTATCTTGATATCCGATAATATTACTGAACACAGAAAGATTTTGAAGGATGAGAGAGAGAGAGAGAGAGAGAGAGAGAGAAAGAGAGAGGCAAGCACCATGAAAAATTCCTTAGTTTACTGGTGTTAACTGCTGCTTGGACTTTTAGGCACTAGAATGGGGTAGATACCATTGACCAAACACTTGGTCAGTACCTGTCCAATAGTCTGTTCAGCTGTTGAGGAAGGGAAAGGGCCTCCTGATTAACCTACTTTATTTCAAAGAAGCAGGTGGAGGTAAGGAGTTCCTGTTTCATCCCTGAGAAGGAAAAGGTGTTGGAAGACACCTCTCAGTCTCTCTACCCTCAATGATTTCCTCCTCTTTACCAAGGAAGAATGATATTTCTTGTTGATAAAATTAGAACAGAGATAAAGTATATCCTGGTTTTGGGGATCTTGCTCTTTCTGTCTTGGACCTATTTGTATTCAGATCAATTGAGTTCATTTTCACTATTCTTGTTTACCATAGATGGCCATCCATACCCCCTGTCTACCTTGCACTAGACACAGACAGCAGTGGGGAAGCTGCACTTCTATAGCTGTCCTGCTTTGGAGTCATTCAGTTCAATGAGGAAGGGACTACAGTGTTCTCCAACTTTCCTTTATTAGGAATCCTGCACTTTAGGTTAGAAGGCTGATATCTTGTATCATGTTTAGTGTCGGTTTCTATTTATCCAAATTTTCTATCCCTTGACACTGTATGTTAGGGTTTAGAGTGCTAATTAATCAAACCCTTCACCACTCTCACCACCTACTGATTTAACCAGTTGAAATAAGTCAGAGATGGGGGTGGAGAGTGGAATGGAGGCCTTCCTGATGTTGTTCCCTTCTAGGCATGGATAAGTCATTCTTTCCCCTTTAAGAAAAAAAAAATGGGGAATAAAGGATTAGGATAAGTGTCATTCCCTAACAAGGACCAATTTGAAATTATTGTGTCTGGATGTCACATATAGACATAACCTTAAGTTCCCAGCTAACCCCATAGTTCTAAAATATTGATATTAAAATCCAAATTATCCACTAATGCAATAAACCTAATATAATTTGTGTGGACTTGAGACAGGGCAGGAATTAATTTTAAAATGTTCAAAAGATGCCTATTTATCTTTTTATGTAGAAATCAATAGAGACATTTTATGCACTCTTATTCTCTAAAAATCAAATCATGTTCGTAGAGAGATGCCAGAGAACAAATTGATCAAAGACTAACAACAAAAAGAATTGATAAATATATACCCAGACACCCTAAGCCCACCTTGTTAAGATGTCTGGGTGGGTGTCATGAGATCTGTATTAGATCCAACTTAATTAGCAGTTTGACTCTCTCTTAGAATGGTGTAGATAGTAAGGGAAATTTGCAAATTAGGTCAATTTGAGAGATATAGCACATATTAAGAAAAATAGATGAATTGATTTGAAAAAGAAGTAGGAAGACTGCTGAACAAATAAAAGAGAACATAACCCTGCCAACTTCTTGACTTTTAGCCTCTATAACAGTGAAAGAATACATTTTTGTTATTTTAAACCACACTGTTTGTGATACTTCGTTCTGGCAACCTGGGAAACTAATGCATAACAGAAAAACATGGCTTTGGAGCCAGAATGACCTAGAGTTGATTCAGTGTGTCACTAAGTAGCTCTGAGTCACTGAGCTAATAATTGTTTTGGTGCCTTTTTCAATCTACGAAAGGGGAATAAGGGAAACCACACACTGTGAAGTTTGAAATGGATAATTTTTGTAATTTAGTGTTTAAAAATTAAAAAAAATCTTATTTATCATTATTATTGTAGTTGTTGCTATTAAGTGAAATTATAATGGTGGATCTTCTAAGGAACATTCCTAAAAGAAGTCAGGTTTCCTACTGAGAAAAATATCATAGACAGTTAACACATCAGTCTACTTCTATGTAATTCAGCTTCTGGCTGAATTTGGAGTCTCCTCCTATTCTTCTGACTACAAAATATAAATTTGACTATTCTATAGGGATGAATACTATCCTTAGTAAACATCCATCCAGTCATGGATCCCATCCTCTGTTTAGCCTGTTACCATCTATCCACCTTGCTGAGATCATAGAGATGACACCTCTCTACTCACTAACAGAATTCATTCTACAACATCAGTTGAAACTGCAGCATAGCTCTGACCATCCCAAAATGGAACAGAGCCAACATCATTAACAAGACAGGCCCTGCAGGTAACGGCTGCTTGTTTTTTCCTGTCAAGTTTCTAGTTCTTAGGGTGAGGAGCTAGGTGAGATGAAGCAGAGCAGGCTTTTAGAAAGCTCTTGACAGATGGGTTCTCTGCCTCTTTGTAGACTAGGTAGGATCAATAGAAACTTGTCACACACACACACATACAATCCTGCTCAAGGTAATGAGCATTGACTAATACAATTTTATTTGTGCCTCTGCAAAATGTTTCTGGTCAAAGGTCAGTATTTACGGGCAAACGCTGGTATTTATTTTCTCATAGAGGTTGTTGGACAGCTCGCTGGAGTGGGATTAGAAAAACAATGAAAATACACATACTGCATGTAATCTCCTCCCACCACTGCCCACCCCCCCACACACAAATACACTCAAACATGTTTATCAGAAAACTCTTACACTTAAAAAGAACAGGTTAGGAACATGGAGTCTCAAGTCAGCCAGATTTGAGTGTTCCACTCACTAGCTGTGTGACGTCTCAAAACCTCAATTTTCTGATCTGTTTAATGGATCAGAAATTAGAAATTAACAGTGTGACTCTCATAGGCTTTTGTTGATGTTTTTACAAGTTTAGCTCCTCCTTTAGACTGACTCTTTAAGGAAAAATTCTATATATTTGTTCTACATCATCAGCATCTAGCATAATACTTGATATGTGAGAAACATTTCACACTTGCTGAGTGAAGGCTAGGCGATGCTTAAGTCAGGTTTGTTTCTTATACAGTGTGTTTTTTTCCAAGTCACTTCACTTCTTTCAAACTCTGTCTCCATAATGTGAGAACTATAATAGATAAGGTACAAAATAATGTCTTTGCCACTGTTAATATTCACGGTGTCACTGGTTGTTCATAGTTGGGGAAAAGGAGATGTTGTTTTCATATGATAGTTTCCTTTATTTGGATTTGATTTCGTAGCCATTGGACTTTTTCCCCAATTCCTGCTCATTTGTATCCAATGGCAAATACTCAGCTGCGTAAAATGGAATCCAGCAGAACAAGCACTATTTAGAGGAACCTCAGATCTTTATTTGAATGACTTACTGTAGTCCAGGAGAATTAAGGATGAGGAACATATCATCACTCACCACTTTGTCACGGTCTACATAGGTGCTATCCCTTGATAGTTTTCACTTTTTTTGTGTGGAATAATCACATTTCCTTGCCTTTTGGGGAGAAATCAGAATGAGCCAAAATGATACTGCTTTAAGTAAAACATATGCTTTGTATTTATCACACTTTTCAGCAATACCTACATTGTCTCTATTGACAATTCATTTTAAGCTATTCCTAGTTACATTCATTTCTCCCTTTAATTGAATATATCATAAGCAGAGCACTTTGGACTCTGTCCTTCCACCCATCCTGGGCTGGAGGAATCAGGAAATAGTAGTTCTAATATTTTCTTCTTTCACACTTTGGAAATTGGTTAATTCTAAGTTTATGTAAGGGAAAGCAAAATAAGTAGAGGTACATATTTTTCCAACTGGCTAACAAAGATGCAATCTTGCACTTTAACTGAGGATTCAGAGATAAGTTTCTGTGGTGTTTTGAGGTGTCATACATACAGGAGACACAAGTGGCAGCTGGTTGCTGTAGAGGTAACAAATGTGCAAATTCACTAATTAGAGAAATGCAAATTTCAAAGACATATTTTGTTATATTCTGCAGCCATGTGGAAGCAATCGACATAGGAAGGAACCTAAGAGTGTCCACCTTTGGGGGATCTTGGAGCCAAGATGTGGTTGGTTTACACTTATTGGTACACACTGAAGCAGCTGTTACTGCTCTAGATGCAGAGGTTGAATACGAGGAAACTTTCAGTTGTGAGGGCGAAGAGAGGAATTTGATGGACCTTTATCCTGGGTGACCTACTTGTGAACCATTTGACATCACAGAATCCCCTGTATTCCTGTACTCTGTCCTGTCTTTGATTCAGTCTTAGATAGTACAATGTGCAGAGTATACTGGTGATATGGGAAGAAAATGGATTAAATATGTGTGTATTCTTTTCATTTCTGAGCAACTGACCAACTATGAGAACAAGGGATTAAACTAGGGAATTGCCTGGTGGTCCGGTGGTTAGGACTCCATGCTTCCACTGCAAGGAGCCTGGATTCAATCCCTGGTCTGGGAACTGAGATCTATCAAGCCATGTGGGGTAAGAAAAGAAAGAAAGAAAGAAAAAGAAAGAAAGAAAGAAAGAACGAAAGAAAGAACGAAAGAAAGAAAGAAAGAAAGAAAGAAAGAAAGAAAGAAAGAAAGAAAGAAAGAAAGAAAGAGAAAGAAAGGAATTAAACTACTGTTAGAAACATGAACAAATTTAAATACATGCTTGATTGTCTTTTGTTCTTGTTTTGCTTTTGCCCGATGACCAGTAGATTTTTTTCCCTTATAGAATGAATTCATTTTTAATTAAATCAAAATAATTGGCTGATTGTTGTTAACATCAGACTGCCTAAATGTCTGTCTTCTAGTGCTGAAGTCCTTGCTTAATTCATTGATTATCAGATTGTAGGTCAGTTGTTCTTAGTTTCAGGTTTACAGATTTCATGGAGATTTTTAAGTTGACATAAGGAAATCTATAAACATACCAGAAATCTAGGAAATAGTGTTTGTTAAAATGCATTTGTACATTTTTCTAAGGAGAAGTTTTATGGCTTCCCATATATTATTATAAAGGCTCAATCCCAGCCTCCAAATTTAAAAATGTTATTGCAGTCTTATCACCAATAGTTTAGGCAGCCCTGAATAAGTGTGTCAGCCCATTTCTCCTCAATTCTCTTCATTTACATTCATTAATGCAGGATTTGGGGGAGATCACATGGCTTAGAATATATCGTAAGTATAGACATCAGGCTCGTCCTTCACACAGCCCTTAATGCCTTGACCCATATCTCCCTGCTGTACAGGAGTGTCATGTCCCTGCTACCATGGTTGGATCCTGCAGCAATATTCTCTTTGCCCTAGTAACCAGGCTGCCGGATAGGCTTACCTACCCAAACAGACACTCAAGAGAGCTGAATAAAGGCCTGACATTTCCCTAGACTAGGATAATACTGCCTCCTCTCATAGTCATCTTTCTGTTTCCTCTTTCTTTTTCTTCTTGTTTCCACAGCACTCAATTCCAGAAGTATGAGTGGTTTTCTTTCTTTGCTTGTTTTTTTAACATAGGTGGACACTAATCTGAATCTAGAACCTTAAAGGCAGTTTTGTACTGTTGTTGTTCTGGCTTCACCACCTCCTGATTCTGAGACCTTGACTCCTTATTTTATTCTGTTGTACCTCTGTTTCCTTATCTGTAAAATGAATGTAATGATCCATGCCTTGTTTTTTTACAGGGTTTTTGGGAAGAGCAAATGAGATGATTGTGAAAATTCTTTGTGAAAATTAAATTTTCTAATAAGTGGATTATATTTATTTTAAAAGATGTCTATTATAAAATTGTCTACACAGGTAGAGAAAACTACTTTAGACCCTTTATTTTTATTAGTAAAATGCCTTTTGAACTATTAGGAAACTTGGTTTTCCATATACTTCTGCATAAATAGAAAAGCTCACCCAGTAATAGGAGAGAGGTTACGAGGTTCAGTGTTAGTATTTGGGGAGCTGGGAAAGGAAACAATTTTGGTTTGTTCATGACAATTGTGTATTTTTTTAATATAATAACAAAGAAATGTCACCTTATGAATATATATATTTGAAGCTAGTTCTGGTGGAGGTCAGGAGAAGTTAACTCTGTATCTGTGGCCTCCTGAAAAATATTTTTTGAAAATTATCTATATTGAGAATTGGGAAAACACTGCAAGCCTAGTTTTATTCCATCTCACAAGGTACCACACTGTCTTCTGAGAGAGGTTGCCCCATGGCAGAAGGAGAATGTTTGCAACAACTGTGAGTGGGGAGACATGACAGCTCCCTTAATGGAGATCCATGGCCCCAGCTTCCAACCCACTAGTCGGAAAAGTGGGTTTACTACTTACTGCCCACTCAGAAGTTTTCTTTAGGCCTATTTGAAGGATTAAAAAAAAAAGGGCATTCCTTTTTTTTAATTACATACTTGCATCTGTGTTATACAATCATATAAATCTTGTAAGAAATGTATTGCAATTATTAGGCATAAAGGAAGTAATAGTACAATGATTATTACTTCTTTGTAATATTACCTCAACCATGTTATCTGTCAGGTAGAGACACCTAAACCTCATTAATTCAGGGGCCACTGATATATCATTTGCAATTATTGGCCTGAATTGTTTTCAAGCCTAGCTTTGCACCATATATAAAGAGCACACATTGTGAAATAATAGAAAAAAATGTATATAAATATAGACCTGCTCCCAGTTCCTGGTACAGATCTCCTAAACCTGTAGTAATTTCCTAAGTGCTAAGAGCACTAAGAGCATCTATCATTTCAATATTTGGTCTTTGTTATTTTTTCTGGACACAGAATTCCTAAATCCTTTTGAATTTCCCGGGTGATGGAAGTGTCTATTATTCTAATGAAGTGACTCTGGGTGGGCTCCTGGATAGCTTCAGGATGGGAGTTGGTCACCAGAAAGACCAAGCCATGGTTAGAAGCTTGGAACTTTAAGCCACATTTTCCATCCTCTGGGAAGGGAAGAGGGACTGGAGATTGAGTTACTGACCAGTCATGCCTATGTGATGTTGTCTCCATAAAAATTACTAAAGTATGGATTCAGAGCTTCCTGGGTGGTGAACATATCTATGTGCCAGGAGAGAGGTGCACCCCAACTCCACAGGGACAGGAGTTCATGTGCTCAGGACCCTTCCACATCTCTCCCTATGTATCTCCTCATCTGGCTGTCTATCTGTATGCTTTATTCTATCCTTTATTATATAATAAACTGGTAAATGTAAGTGCTTGCCTGAATTCTGTGAGCTATGTCTAGCAAATGATAGAATCCAAGGAGGGGATCATGGGAAACTCCTCTTTGTAGCTGAGTCAAACAGAAGTTGTGGATAACCTGGGGACTTATTCATTTCACTTGTTATCTGAAGTGAGGGGCAGTATTATGGGACTGAACCCTTAACCTGTGGGGTCTGCACTGATTCTGATTAATGTTAGAATTGAATTGAATTGTAAGATACACAGCTGGTGTTTCAAAGAATTGTTTGGTGTGGAGGGAAGAAAGTCCCACATATCTGGCATCAGAAGCATTTTGTGTGTGTGAGTAAAGGGGAAACACAGGAGTATTTTTCCCAGACAGATATATTTCAGTGTTATATATGGAACAAAATTTAAGTAAACCTTACGTATAATTTTATGATGTTTTAAAAATAAGATCATATAAGTTACTTATTTCCAGATAAGAATAATACCAAGTAAATATATCTAATTGATTAAAATAGTCCAAGCTGGACTTCAATTTATCAACAACTTGTTTTCAATTATTTGGCATACTAAGAAAATTCTATTTCTTAAAGAAAAATTGTGAGATTCTATAGACCGAGTTCCCTTCTAAATAGTAAGAATTAGTAAAACTTGAACAAAGGGATTTTATAAAGGAGATTAAAATAAACAGAGAATAATTTAATACATTTTATCAAAATCTCATATCAAAGTAATGTTAAACAGATTAAGCCTTCAGTGATAAAATAATTATGTCTTGAACAATTAAATGTTGGGATAAAGTGGAGTAACTCTTTATATAGTCTCATACACGCTTTTCTAAGCCAACAATTTATATTTTCTTTAACATGGTCATAACAACAGCCTAATTAGATAGTAGGGGAGGGGGGAAATACAGACTCAAAGAGGGCAAAGGACTTGCCCAAGTCCTATAGCCTCAGGTTTAATAAGAATGAGGTTTTAAGTAAATTTTTCTTTCTGTATTAGTGAATTTGTTCAGCATAGTGCTAAAGGCAATTTAAAACTCCACTACTTGGAGTCAGATAGATCTGTATCTAAATCTATTTTACTTTTTAACTGATATAACTTTAGAAGAGGCATTTCTTCTCTCTGCATTTCTCTTTTTCCATCTACAAAAGTGAGTTACTAATAAGAAACTGATGGAAGTTTGTTCTATCAATAAAATAACATGAGAACATCTCTGGCATATGGTAGCCTGTTGAAATGTGTGTTTTAGAGGAGCAGTGAGGTGTAGTGGAAGGAACATGGTTGTACTTTGGATTTGAAGAGATCTGGCTTCCAGGGCTGGCTTTGTTGATTTCTATGTTTGTGACCTTAGGCAAGTTTCTTCATCTCTCTGTAATCCATCTGTAAGGTGTATATTTGTTTGAATAAAATAACACGTACAAAAATGAAGCATGATGGCTGACATATGGTAGATGGTGTATAAATAAATGTTTCTATTATGCCAGCCAGGCTGCCTGCACGTCCTCACCTACAGTTATAATAAAATTCCAGTACATGCTGGACACACATTTTAATATAATTTACAGGAAAATTTAATTATCAAAAATAGAAAGCAAATAGTAGGGGATTTTTTGGATTGATAACACCCTGTGTTAGGTGAAGTCTGGGAACTGATTCCTTGAACTTTACTTGGGATTGTATTCCAGGATCTTACTTCTTATGATTTTCACCTGCCTTGGACTTAGAACTTGAATTTAGCTGAAATGAGATCCTGGCCTAAGATGTGTATGGTGATTTCAGTCAGATTCAGAGTTCACAGTCTCCAGAATCTTAATTTCATCTGCCCAAGTTGGCTGTAATTCTTATATAATCAGAGAAAGCCAATGGCAGTTTGACCACAATAAATCTAACCCTGACTGTGATATCACTGTCGTCACACTCCTGAGAAGATGACTCCTTTTTGGAGATACCTGTAAAACATCTATTATAATGACATAAATGTGAAGTTTCTTGAGTAGTCCATCATTATATCATGCCAATCCTTTCTCCGAAGTACTTTAAGGGAGATTATTTCTCTCCATTTAATTTTCACCCCAACTCCTCACTTTTACATTCCTGTAATACATTTTTTAGCTTAAGTTTTGGATTTCTCTCTTAATAAGATATTCATCATTCATCAATAAATACAAACTATCTTAGGCATAGTATAGAATATCACTTCAAAATTATGTCCAGACACTGCAACAAGTCTAAGTTACCTCTCAAAAAGCATTTAGTATTTTCATAAAGTGTTCCATGTCGACATCTACTAATTTGCTAGTAGTTCCATTGTTCACTTAATCATTCTGGTCTAAGCCAGTCAGTCAGTCTATCATCTTATAGTTTGTCTGTGTCACTTTTGGCCTTACAGAAGGGCAAAATCCCTTTTCCTGTGGTGGCTCCCATAGGTGTGTGTGTTTCAGTATATGTTTAGTGAGTATCTACACAGTACTTGTCTCTGAGCTAAATCCTGGGGATTCAGAAATGGATAAAAAGTTCCCTATCCTCAAGTTGCCCTCAGTCTACTGAGAAGACACATAAGTAAACTGATTAACTGGGCACACTATGATGAGTGATATGATGGAGTGATATCCTGAGCTATACACAGGATAGAATGGGAGTCAGTAGTGAGGAAATGCAGGCAAATCTGTCCTCACAGAAGAGCTGAAGTCACTCTCTCTTTCTTTAATGGAGACTATGGATTCTAGGGTCAGAAAAAAAATATCACATCCTAAATACTATAACTTGTTTAGTGTTATTATTTCTTTAATCCACATTCCTTCCATTTTGAAATACACTTTGTATACACTTCTTTTGAATATTTTATTTTTATTTTTTAAATTATTTTATTTATTTATGTTTGGCTGCATTGGGTCCTCTTTTTTTATTTTTATTTATTTATTTTTTATTTCCATTACTCTAGGAGGTGGATCAAAAAAGATCTTGCTGTGATTTATGTCAAACAGTGCTCTTCCTGTTTTCCTCCAAGAGATTTACAATGTCCAGTCTTACATTTAGGTCTCTAATCCATTTTGAGTTTATTTTTGTGTATGGTGTTAGGGAGTGTTCTAATTTCATTCTTTTACATGTAGCTGTCCAGTTTTCCCAGCACCACTTATTGAAGAGACTTTCTTTTTTCCATTGTATATCCTTGCGTCCTTTGTCATAGATTAGTTGACCATAGGTGTGTAGGTTTATCTCTGGGCTTTCTATCCTGTTCCATTGATCTATACTTATGCTTTTGTGCCAGTACCATATTGTCTTGATTAATGTATCTTTGTACTATAGTCTGAAGTCAGGGAGTCTGATTCTTCCAGCTCCAATTTTTTCCCTCAAGACTGCTTTGGCTATTTGGGGTCATTTGTGTCCCCATACAAATTTTAAGATTTTTGTTTTAGTTCTGTAAAAAATACCATTGGTAATGTGATAGGGATTGCATTGAATCTATAGATTGCTTTGGGTAGTATAGTAATTTTCACAATATTGATTCTTTCAATGCAAGAACATGGTATATCTCTCAATCTGTTGGTATCATCTTTAATTTATTTCATCAGTGTCTTATAGTTTTCTGCATACAGGTCTTTTTTCTCCCTAGGTAGTTTTATACCTAGGTATTTTATTCTTTTTCTTGCAATGGTAAATGGGAGTGTTTCCATAATTTCTCTTTCAGAATTTTCATCATTAGTGTATAGGAATGCAAGATTTCTGTGTATTAATTTTGTATCCTGAAACTTTACCAAATTCACTCATTTTCTCTAGTAGTTTTCTGATGGCATCTTTAGGATTCTCTATGTATAGTATCATGTCATCTGAAAACAGTGACAATTTTACTTCTTCTTTTCCAATTTGGATTCCTTTTATTTATTTCTCTTCTCTGCCATGGCTAGGACTTCCAAAACTACGTTGAATAATAATGGTGAGAGTGGACATCCTTGTCTTGTTCCTGACCTTAGAGGAAATGATTTCAGTTTTTCACCATTGAGAATGATGTTTGCTGTGGGTTTGTCATATATGGCCTTTATTATGTTGAGGTAGTTTCCCTCTCTGCCTACTTTCTGGAGAGTTTTTTATCATAAATCGGTGTTGAATTTTGTCAAAAGCTTTTTCAGCATCTATTGAGATGATCATATGGTTTTTCTTCTTCAATTTGTTAATATGGTGTATCCCATTTATTGATTTGTGTATATTGAAGAATCCTTGCATCCCTGGCATAAACACTTGATCATGGTGTATGATCCTTTTAATGTGTTGTTGGATTCTATTTGCTAGTATTTTGTTGAGGATTTTTGCATCTATATTCATGAGTGGTATTGGTCTGTAATTTTCTTTTTTTGTAGTATTTTTGTCTGTTTTTTGTATCAGGGTGATAATGGCCACATAGAATGAGTTTGGTAGTGTTCCTTCCTCTGCAATATTTTGGAAGAGTTTTAGAAGGATTGGTGTTAGCTCTTCTCTAAATGTTTGATAGAATTCACCTGTGAAGCCATCTGATCCTGGACTCTGGTTTGCTGGAAAATTTTTAATCACACTTTCAATTTCGTTACTTCTGATTGGTCTGTTCATATTTTGTTTCTTCCTGGTTCAGTCTTGGAAGGTTATACCTTTCTAAGAATTTGTCCATTTCTTCCAGGTTGTTCATTTTATTGGCATAGAGTTGCTTGTAGTAGTCTCTTTGGATGCTTTGTATTTCTGTGGTGTCTGTTGTAACTTCTCCTTTTTCATTTCTAATTTTATTGATTTGAGTCCTCTCCCTGTTTTTCTTGATCAGTCTGGCTAATGGTTTTTCAATTTTGTTTATCTTCTCTAAGAACCAGCTTTTAGTTTTATTGATCTTTGCTATTGTTTTCTTTTTCTTTGTTTCTATTTCATTTATTTCTGCTCTGATCTTTATGATTTCTTTCCTTCTGCTAACTTTGGGTTTTGTTTGTTCTTCTTTCTCTAGTTCCTTTAGTTGTAAGGTTAGATTGTTTATTTGAGATTTTTCTTGTTTCTTGAGGTAGGTTTGTATTGCTCTAAACTTCCCTCTTAGAACTGCTTTTGCTGAATCCCATAGGTTTTGGATCATCGTGTTTTCCTTGCCACTTGTCTCTAGGTATTTTTTTTTAATTTCCTCTTTGGTTACTTCAGTGATCTCTTTGTTATTTAGTAACATTGTTTAGCCTCCATGTGTTTGTGTTTTTTTACATTTTTTCCCTGTAATTGATTTCTAATCTCATAGTGCTGTGGTCAGAAAAGTTGCTTGCTATGATTTCAATTTTCTTAAATTTACTGAGGCTTGATTTGTGACCCAAGATGTGATCTATCCTGGAGAATGTTCCATGTGCACTTGAGAAGAAAATGTAATCTGCTGTTTTTATATGGAATGTCCTATAAATATCAATTAAAACTCTCTGGTCTATTGTGTCATTTAAAGCTGTGTTTCCTTATTAATTTTCTGTTTGGATGATCTGTCCAAAGTCCCCCACTATTATTGTGTTACTGTCAATTTCCTATTTTATAGCTGTTAGCCATTGCCTTATGTATTGAGGTGTTCCTATGTTAGGTGCATATATATTTAAAATTGTTATATCTTCTTCTTGGATTGAATCCTTGATCGTTATGTAATGACTTCCTTGTCTTTTGTAACATTCTTTATTTTAAAGTCTCTTTTATCTGATATGTGTATTGCTACTCCAGCTTTCTTTTGATTTCCTTTTGCATGGAATATCTTTTTCCGTCCCCTCACTTTCTGTCTGTATGTGTCCCTAGGTCTGAAGTGGATCTGTTGTAGATAGCAAATATATGGGTCTTGCTTTTCTGTCCATTCAGCGAGCCTGTGTCTTTTGGTTGGAGCATTTAATCCATTTCACATTTACGGTACTTATTGATATGTACGTTCCTATGACCATTTTCTTAATTGTTTTGGGTTTGTTTTTGTAGGTCCTTTTCTTCTCTTGTGTTTCCCACGTAGAGAAGTTCCTTTAGCATTTGTTTTAGAGCTGGTTTGGTGGTGCTGAATTGTCTTAGCTTTTGCTTGTCTGTAAAGCTGTTGACTTCTCCATCGAATTTGAATGAGATCCTTGCCAGGTAGAGTAATATTGGTTGTAGGTTCTTCACTTTCATTACTTTAAATATATTATGCCACTCCCTTCTGGCTTGTACAGTTTCTGCTGAGAAATCAGCTGTTAATGTTATGGGAGTTCCCTTGTATGTTATTTGTCATTTTTCCCTTGCTGCTTTCATTAATTTTTCTTTGTCTTTAATTTTTGCCAATTTGATTACTATGTGTCTCAGTGTGTTTCTCCTTTGGTTTATATTGTATGGGACTCTTTGCACTTCCTGGGCTTGGGTGGCTATTTCATTTCCCATGTTAAGTAAGTTCTCGACTATAATATCTTCAAATATTTTCTCGGGTTCTTTCTCTCTCTCTTCTCCTTCTGGGACCCCTATAATGTGAACGTTGTTGCATTTAATGTTGTCCCAGAGGTCTCTTAGGCTGACTGCATTTCTTTTCCTTCTTTTATCTTTATTCTGTTCCACAGCAGTGAATTCCACCATTCTGTCTTCCATGTCACTTAACCGTTCTTCTGCCTCAGTTATTCTGCTATTGATTACTTCTAGTGTATTTTTCATTTCACTTATTCTATTGTTCATCTCTTTTATTTTTGTTATTTAATTCTTCTAGGTCTTTGTTAAACATTTCTTGCATCTTCTCGATCTTTGCCTCCATTCTTTTTCTGAGGCCCTGGATCATCTTCATTATCATTATTCTGAATTCTTTTTCTGGAAGGTTGCCTATCTGCACTTCATTTAGTTGTTTTGCTGTATTTTTTTCTTGTTCCTTCATCTGGTACATAGCCCTCTGCCTTTTCATCTTGTCTATCTTTCTGTGAATGTGGTTTTTGTTCCACAGGCTGCAGGATTGTAGTTCTTCTTGCTTCTGCTGTCTGCCCTCTCTGCGTTGGGTCTTCATTGCTGCACACGGGCTTTCTCTAGTTGCAATGAGTGGGGGCTATTCTTCATTGCGGTGTGGGGGCTTCTCATTGAGGTGGCTTCTCTCTTTGTGGAGCATGGGATCTAGGCATGCAGCCTTCAGTGGTTGTGGCTCGTGGGCTCTAGAGTGCAGGCTCACTAGTGGTGGCACATGGGCTTAGTTGCTCCGTAGCTTATGGGATCTTCCTGGACCAGGGATCAAATCAGTGTGCCCTGCATTGGCAGGCAGATTCTTAACCACTGCACCACCAGCGAAGTCCCTGAATACTTTTAGATAAATAAGAGATGTCATTCAAATTTTCTAAACTATAATCCACACTAAAAATACAATTTAATCCAGCATATGCATACATATTTTTGTGTAGGTACATACAGACATTAATATAATACATTTTTGGGTAAAGCACTCTGATATTTTCCATCCATTCCACTTTCTATTCTGTTGTTAATAATAGCCAGAAGAATCCTTGTCATGACCCACTGAACTCTGATTAATGATATGATAATGGACTGAGGTCTGTAGCTTGGACACACTGAGGTAATATGGCCAACTAATTAGGAAATTACATAATGTGAGAAGTCACACAATAGGTACATGTAAAGATGCCAAAGAGGGCTAGAGGAGGGAGATCTGATAAGCACACTGAGGGCAAGCACTGGGTTATGGTCATTTTTACTCTATGTATCACTTAGCATTTGTTGGTTCTTAATAAATACTGTTAGATGAATGCAGCTGGGTGAAGTTAGCATCACATACAAATAACTGTCAAGCATGGTCATTGCTTCTTTCAGCTATGACAAGGAAGAAAAGGCATGACACATGGGCTACCACCCTTGCCTGCTCATGGCAGGTATTGTAATGACACCCCTTTTCTTTGAAACTCAGATTATTTCCCCATATAAGGATGCCAACAGCTGTGACCAATCTCCTGGATCTGGCATGGATGATGAAATCTGCTTTTAGGATATTTTTTTATAACTTTGTTTGTATATTACTGACAGGTTGACCAGAGGCATGTTCACTCTCTATCTCTCTTTGGACTTTCTGCTTCTTTAAAGGCAAGCACAATGTCTCTTCATTCATTTCAACTCCAAAGAGTGTCTAACAGGATTTCTGGTGCACAGTGGGTTCACATATTGAGATGATATAAGTTTGTTATAAATACATTCAATTCCAGTTTCCCATCAAATGGAACTGTTAAATTGTGAACATATTTTTTGCTTTCCTGCTTCATAAAATATGAGCACTCTAATCCCAGATGGCACATCCTCCAGAAACATATGGACAAGACAATTTATAAGGAGTACTCTTTCAGGAGCTGGTTCCACTTAGCTGAGGAGGCTGTGTGATTTTGCCAAGACCTTTCAAGCAACTCATTGAGAAGGAGGGTGAGCAGGTCTTAGTCATGTAGCCAAGGGATTGAAAAAAGTTTGATATAAAGCTCCTTTCTGTAAAGGTCTGGGTTTTCATAATTAAGGAGGGAGTGGGGTAGATTATGTGGGAAATTCCTCTTTACAGTGCAGGGCACAAAGACTTTGCAGTGAATATAAAACATGACTCTGTGCTTTTTTTTGGCTATCTACAACCAAAGTAGGTTCTGCTCATCATTCCAGCCCATGCCCAGCTCAGGGAGAGCATTTGCAAAGAAGAAAAAGGACCTGATATTTACTTCTCACCTACTACACACCACTGTCTAAAGGTTTGCATACATTTTTGTGCATTAAGGGTGTTATATTCAGGATGGGAAGTGGTATTCAACAGAAAATACTTCATAGGTTAATGGGAGTCATATGGTGACAAATTCTATATACCATGATAAGAGTTCATATTTTTACTTGGCAATGGGAGGCATAGGAATAGGTGTGTGTTTTTGCTTCCATGCATATAGTTTACAGAGTTAAAAGTTGGATCCTCCCTTGCTGTGTCACCAGAGGTAAGAAGGTCTCAAAGCAGGAGATTCTGTCACTGTTTTAAGGAGTACAGGACTTCTATGGTTTCCAGAAACAAAAAGGAATGAGTTATGTATATAAGATAAGCAATGAGTTGGGGCGAGTTCAGTTTTTAGCTTTCCCCGTGCACACCAACGAAATGCCTGTGAACAGAGTCCCGATGAGTCCTGATGTGTCTGACTCTGGCACCTACAGTCTTTACATTAAGCTGTGCTGCCTTTCCTGGTGAGCATTCTCTACAATGCCTGATATATACCAAGTGATCAATAAGTGATGCTTGCATGAACAGGCTTTGGATTGTTTCAGTGAATATTTTAATGGACTATTTCAGTGCATCGCTCCATCACGACCTGCCCCCACTGCATCTGTGCTCCCAGGAGTTTCCCCTGACATTCCCTTTCCTTTTGGGCCACTGGCAGCTGAAGCTGGAGCTGGAGCAGCTATTTATAATCCCTTATGTTGCCTTTTAGACTGAGGGTCAGGGCAGAGTCCCAGACACTTTGCTCCATGCCAGATTAAACAGTCCACTGAGGTGTGTTTCCAGGTCCCTATAAGTCGATGACTAGTATTTGTAGGAGATTTAAATCATGTTTGCACGGTTTAACAAAATAGAGTGAGAAAAACTGTTTAAATATGTAGTTAAAGTTTTAATGGTTTACAAATACATCATGGCTTTTATTTACTTTCTATTGTTAACAGAAGTTTAAGTCCATACAGTCAGAAAAATGTCACAGAGGCAACAGACTGGGAAGAGTTACCTTGTACTTATTATACTTTCATCACTGTGCTATGTGTGCCTCATTACATTATTATTTAATCCTTATAACCATAAGATGTAGGTATTATTAGTCCCATGTTTCTGATGATAAAATGGAAATACAGAGAGGTTAGACAACTTGCCCACGGTCTTGCCCCTAGTAAGAGGAACAACTTGGATTTGAACATAGATCTGACCACCTCCAAAATCCTGTACAGACACAGCCTTTTACTTAAAAACCCAGCCACTGAAAAAGCCCTGCTTATTCTTCTGTAAATTTCTACCATCTGCTGAGAAGCTGGAGCATCACCTAGCCCAAACACTGTCTTATTACCAGCAAATAAATGTCAGGATAAAGACCATGAAAATCATCTGTTACCTTAGCGTTCAAGCAGTGCATCCTCTCCCACTTGACAGCGATGCTGGGAAACAAATAGATTAGTGAGGCCGGAGACTTTGGGGGTGCATAACCTTATGTTTCTGAACATTTAACTTATTAAAATTCACGAAGAAAGACCTTATGGTGCCATCATTTTATCCAACTAACATCATCAGTATGGCTCAAGGGCTATGGCTTTTTATAGTCACCCTAGCAAGTGGTGAACATATGGTTTTACTTCTCTCTAAAGCCTCAGGGCATCTGACAGTACCTTTCATGGATAATGGATAAAGGCTGCCATACCAGTAGGTAACTTCTGTTCCATCAGTATTGCCTTCTTGCCAAGAATGCTGAATAAATTCCAGGAGGTTTTGAACTGACCCAGGTCTATTCTGTTAACAGTAACATCCTCAGGAGCAGCAGGGGAAATGTTTCCTGTTTACCTGCATTTTGGAGTTCCTCTGCTTGCATGAGCTCCTTAGAGCAGGAGCCTATGTAACACAGTTAAGTCACAGGTTGTAGCTACCACAATTTTTTAGCTGTTGCTTTGATTGCGTTAGTTTATTCTTTTGCTACTTCCCCTACTCCTTCTGGGTGAGAAAATGTTTGTTATAATAGCCTCAAGGAACTACTGCAAGTATATTTTGAGAATGTATCCAAAGAAAGTAAGTTAAGCAAAAATGTTTTTTGCACATTATTTCCCAGGCTCCCTGCAGCATCTAAACTATAAATAGCATCAATGTTTATCAGTGTCAATATCTTCCTAGCAATTAAGTGCAATTCTATCTAATCTGTGTCCATTGTCAATTGCTCAAGAGGGTCAACATCTCCTTTCTGCTTTCTCCCAAGAACTCATAATATTGAAAAATAGTGCAGTGGATTTACCAAAAGCCTGGAAATCCACTAAGCTCAGCAGTGAATTTTCACTTATTTTGTAGAGGAAACACATGGGCAGTTTTTATGCCTTCAGATCTTTCTACAGCATAGTGAATGTAAAGAGGGTAGGCTTTTGAACCAGATCAGATCAAGCTGGGTGCAAATTTAAACTCTAGTAGTCATCTAGTCATCTTCGGCAAGTTGCTTAATTTTCTGATCATTGGTACTCTCATTTCCCTTCTTCCTTTTTGCTATGTTTTATGCATATTCATGAATATTATCATAATTCACACACTTGTTCAGGACCCCAAATTAGCACTCATGATTGACTTCCTTAGCTCAGTTCCACAAATTCATGTTCAAAATCTATTCTGAACTTTACCTTTTCTCATCAGCTCCAGGACCAAAAACTCTGGTCAAAGGCATCATCTTTCTTCACTGGGCCATAGCTTCCTATTTGGTCTCCCTGCTTTAACTTATGTATTCTTTACAGTTTATTCTACACAAAATTTATCTCCATGATCACTCTAGAGCCAGAGTGAACCTCAAAATCAAAATAGATTATATAATGCCTTAGCTGAAAACATTCCTTGGCTCAAATTAAAATTATATATTCCTTATGATTGCTTTTAAGACCCTATCTTATCTGGCCCTGACCAGGCTTTCTTTCTTCTCCTCTTTCTACTTTTTGCCATAACCACTATGTTCCAAACAACCTAGCATTTTTGATGCATTATTTATTTATTTACTTATTTATTGTGGAAAGTCAACATATATATATATATATATATATATATATATATATATACACACACACACACATATTTATTGGAGTTTATTTATTTATTTATTGTGGAAAGTCAGCATATATATAAATATATATTTTTTTTTTATATATATATATACATATTTATTGGAGTATAATGGCTTTACAATGGTGTGTTAGTTTCTGCTTTATAACAAAATGAATCAGCTATACATATACATAAATCCCAATATCTCTTCCCTCTTGCATCTCCCTCCCTCCCACCCTCCCTATCCCACCCCTCCAGGTGGTCACAAAGCATCAAGCTGATCTCCCTGTGCTATGTGGCTGCTTCCCACTAGCTATCTATTTTACATTTGGTAGTGTATATATGTCCATGCTACCCTCTCACTTTGTCCCAGCTTACCCTTCCCCCTCCCTGTGTCCCCAAGTCCATTCTCTAGTAGGTCTGCATCTTTATTCCGTCTTGCCCCTAGCTTCCACATGACCTTTTTTTTTTTCTTAGATTCCATATATATGTGTTAGCATGTGGTATTTGTTTTTCTTTTTCTGACTTACTTCATTCTGTATGACAGACTCTAGGTCCATCCACCTCAGTACAAATAACTCAGTTTCGTTCCTTTTTATGGCTGAGTAATATTCCATTGTATATATGTGCCACTTCTTCTTTATCCATTCATCTGTTGATGGACACTTAGGTTGCTTCCATGTCGTGGCTATTGTAAATAGAACTACAGTGAACATTTTGGTACATAAGTCTTTTTGAATTATGGTTTTCTCAGGGTATATGCCCAGTAGTGGGATTGCTGGGTTATAGGGTAGTTCAATTTTTAGTTTTTTAAGGAACCTCCATAATGTTCTCCATAGTGGCTGTATCAATTTACATCCCCACCAACAGTGCAAGAGGGTTCCCTTTTCTTCACACCCTCTCCAGAATTTACTGTTTGCAGATTCTATTTTTTTTAATCTTTATTGCAGTATAACTGCTTTACAATGGTGTGTTAGTTTCTGCTTTATAACAAAGTGAATCAGTTATACATATATATATGTTCCCATATCTCTTCCCTCTTGCGTCTCCCTCCCTCCCACCCTCCTTATCCCACCCCTCCAGGCAGTCACAAAGCACCAAGCTGATCTCCCTGTGCTATGCGGCTGCTTCCCACTAGCTATCTACCTTACGTTTGGTAGTGTATATATGTCCATGCCTCTCTCTCGCTTTGTCACAGCTTACCCTTCTTGCTCCCCATATCTTCAAGTCCATTCTCTAGTAGGTCTGTGTCTTTATTCCTGTCTTACCCCTAGGTTCTTCATGACATATTTTTTTCTTAAATTCCATATATATGTGTTAGCATACGGTATTTACCTTTCTCTTTCTGACTTACTTCACTCTGTATGACAGACTCTAGGTCTATCCACCTCACTACAAATAGCTCAATTTCGTTTCTTTTTATTTATGCCTGAGTAATATTCCATTGTATATATGTGCCACATCTTCTTTATCTATTCATCCGATGATGGACACTTAGGTTGTTTCCATCTCTGGGCTATTGTAAATAGAGCTGCAATGAATATTTTGGTACATGACTCTTTTTGAATTATGGTTTTCTCAGGGTATATGCCCAGGAGTGGGATTGATGGGTCATATGGTAGTTCTATTTGTAGTTTTTAAGGAACCTCCATACTGTTCTCCACAGTGGCTGTATCAATTTACATTCCCACCAACAGTGCAAGAGGGTACCCTTTTCTCCATGCCCTCTCCAGCATTTATTGTTTCTAGATTTTTTGATGATGGCCATTCTGACTGGTGTGAGATGATATCTCATTGTAGTTTTGATTTGCATTTCTCTAATGATTAATGAAGTTGAAGATTCTTTCATGTGTTTGTTGGCAGTCTGTATATCTTCTTTGGAGAAATGTCTATTTAGGTCTTCTGCTCATTTTTGGATTGGGTTGTTTGTTTTCTTGTTACTGAGCTTCATGAGCTGCTTATAAATTTTGGAGATTAATCCTTTGTCAGTTGCTTCTCTTGCAAATATTTTCTCCCATTCTGAGGGTTATCTTTTGGTCTTGTTTATGGTTTCCTTTTCTGTGCAAAAGCTTTGAAGTTTCATTAGGTCCCATTTGTTTATTTTTGTTTTTATTTCCATTTCTCTAGGAGGTGTGTCAAAAAGGATCTTGCTGTGATTTATGTCATAGAGTGTTCTGCCTATGTTTTCCTCTAAGAGTTTGATAGTTTCTGGCCTTACATTTAGGTGTTTAATCCATTTTGAGCTTATTTTTGTGTATGGTTTTAGGGAGTGATCTTATCTCATACTTTTACATGTACCTGTCCAGATTTCACAGCACCACTTATTGAAGAGGCTGTCCTTTCTCCACTATATATTCCTGCCTCCTTTACCAAAGATAAGGTGACCGTGTATGCGTGGGTTTATCTCAGGGCTTTCTAACCTGTTCCATTGATCTGTCTTTCTGTTTTTGTGCCAGTACCATACTGTCTTGATTACTGTAGCTTTGTAGTATAGTCTGAAGTCAGGGAGCCTGATTCCTCCAGCTCCGTTTTTCCTTCTCAAGATTGCTTTGGCTATTTGGGGTCTTTTGTGTTTCCATACAAATTGTGAATTTTTTTGTTCTAGTTCTGTGAAAAATGCCAGTTGTAGTTTGATAGGTATTGCATTGAATCTGTAGATTGCTTTGGGTAGTAGAGTCATTTTCACAATGTTGATTCTTCCAATCCAGGAACATGGTATATCTCTCCATCTATTTGTATCATCTTTAATTTCTTTCATCAGTGTCTTATAATTTTCTGCATACAGGTCTTTCGTCTCCTTAGGTAGGTTTATTCCTAGATATTTTATTCTTTTTGTTGCAGCGGTAAATGGGAGTGTTTTCTTAATTTCACTTTCAGATTTTTCATCATTAGTGTATAGGAATGCCAGAGATTTCTGTGCATTAATTTTACATCCTGCTACTTTAATAAATTCATTGATTAGCTCTAGTAGTTTTCTGGTGGCATCTTTAGGATTCTCTATGTACAGTATCATGTCATCTGCAAAGAGTGACAGCTTTATTTCTTCTTTTCCAATTTGGATTCCTTTTATTTCTTTTTCATCTCTGATTGCTGTGGTTAAAACTTCCAAAACTATGTTTAATAATAGTGGTGAGAGGGGGAAACCTTGTCTTGCTCCTGATCTTAGTGGAAATAATTTAAGTTTTTCACCATTGAGGATGATGTTGCCTATGGGTTTGTCATATGTGGCCTTTATTATGTTGAGGTAAGTTCCCTCTATGACTACTTTTTGGAGGGTTTTTCTTGAACTCACTGAATTCACTCCTATCTTAGGGCATGTGCCCTTGCTGTTCCTTCTACCTGGAATTCATTTCCTTATTATTTTAGATCTGTGATATGACTAAGGGCTCAGAAAGCCCTCCTATGAGCATAATATTAAAATAAAACTTATCCCCATCCTGACTCTTTATCCTGTAACTCTGGTGGTATTTCTTAATTTGATCATAACTACCTGCCTCTGTTTTGTATATTTATTTGCTTATGAAATTAAGGACTTTAATTCTTTTGTTTGATGTTGAATTCTCAGTATCCAGAGAAATGTCTGCAAATAAGAAAGTATTAAATTTTTACAGGATCAATAAATTAATAAATGAATACACTATATTTTCTAAAAATGATGTTGATATTTCCTCCCTTTCATGGTTGCTATAAGGATTGGAGTTAAAATATAACCCAACTAATTATGTCTAGCCTCAGTTTTGCATAAATTATTGTTGTTACTACTAAAATTTGAACTAGCTAAACTGTTAAGATGGATCTCAATGGCAAGTATTACTTTTTGAGCCTACATGGAATGCAGTGAATTTAGCTAATAGAGTGGAGTACCTGGGGGTTTTTGAATACCCACATGATGACTCAGGCACAGTACCCCTCATGTGATATTATTGAAGAAAATGCATTTCATTATATTTTATACTTATATACACATTAAAATTTTTGGACATACACAAAAAATGCAGTATTCTTAGAACTGTTTGTAACTTACTATTATTAATCATTTTTGATATATAAAGAAATGCTATGATCACCAGGCTGAGATTTGGGTGTAATTCACAGTGGCTCTGGCTGCCACTGTTTATAGATGTATGAATTTAGTTATGTGATTATCTGATTGTGACTTTTTCAGTATTATTATATTGATAGAACCACATCTAGATTAATTTTAACTTATATTTTTCTGTATAATTATTGTTTAATGTATCTTTCAATTGTTACACAAGGATTTTATATTGAAAATACTTATTTTGTATGCATAAATTTTGTGAGGCAAACATACACCAGTGAAATCATATCTTCTAATTAATTTTTAAATTCATTCCCTGCATATTTATTTGTCTTTATTAGTGGGCTTTTATTGTGAAAGGTTTTATGCCTTGCCTCACCACATCTGTCCCCTCCTGGACTTCTGGGGCTTACTCAGTCCAAGGGTCCTGTTCCTTGACAAATAGAGCAGAAAGGATTACAAGATAGAGAATGATAATTGGAATATTGTTGCAGACTTTAATCCAGTTGCTTTGGATATAGTGACCAGAGTCATTTTTGAAGTTCACTCCAGCAGAGACCAACAGAGGCCTGTCCACAGATGACTTGAAGCCTTCCTGGTACCAGAGGGCAGCTTGCCAAGCTCTGGGGTTGCATTTATTTGAATGGTTCAGACTCATGTGCACAGCCACATCTGTGCCATGTGCTAGTGCTCCCCTGGAAAAATGAGGAAATTTTCATGCCTGTACCGCTCTTCTCTCCTAATGCATTCTCCTTTGACCTTTGCAGAAGAGAGCTTTGTCTGGGTCACTAGCTCTTCTCTAGCAGACCTCCATGGCTACATTATGGGAGATGAGGCATTAAGTGCATCAGTGTTTCTCTGCAGTGTTGAGAGCTAAGGGCCCTTGGGTTGGGGAGCAGGACAGCTTTCATTAAATTTCAGAGTTCCACTCTAGCTTTTCCTTGGACTGTATGTCTATTCATCTTACATAACCATAACTAAGTATAGCTCTTCAAGTGACTTTTCTTCAAACATCAAATCTGCACAAAGCTATTCTTGATTAAAGAGAGAGAGAGAGAGGGAGAGGGAATGGCACCTAGCTATATCTCATTATTGTTTGATTAATTTACAAAGCAGACAAACCACAAGAAATAACAAAATTTACTGTATGCATTTAGTGTATTTTGTTGATCCTGAAAATTTGTTTTTGAATTGAAGGTGTATCTTAAAATCATTAATTGTTTTAGGATTTAGATACAGAACAGAACAACGACCAAGTGTAAAGTGAAGCTATTATTACATTGTATTTTGGTGTCAAAACTGAGAGATGAATAGGCAGAGCACAGACGTTTTTATGGCAGTGAAAATACCATGCATGATATTATAATGGTGGGTACACATCATTATACATTTGTCTAAACTCGTAGACTGTACAACACCAAGAGTAAAACCTAAGGTAAACTACAGACTTTGGGAGATTATAATGTGTCAGTGTAAGTTCATCTTTGATTAAAAAAAAGTACCATCTTGGTGAGTGATGTTGATGTGGGGAAAGCCATGCATGTGTGAGGGCAGGGGACATATGGAAAATCTCTGTGAATTTTGTTGTAAATCTAAAACTGCTCTAAAAAATAAAGTTAAAAAAAAAAAAGGAAAGGAAGATGTGTGGCTTTGACTTCTGGAGTACCTCCAAGGTAAAAAGACAATAGCCTGTGCCCTGTGATCTTTATTACCAAGAAAGACTATGCCCAATATAAATCCTGGAATTCATCCAGTACAGGTCAGTCTTCTGCTTCTTAGGAGGTCTCATAATTTACCCTTGATTCTGATTTATTCTCGTGAAGTTTGGAGTGAAAGTGTTGGGCTGTTCTTCTAGAGGCTGCCAATAACTAGAAAAGACAAATCCAATTAATGGTATTCTGCTTACTCCAAACATTATTGGAAGAATAAGGTAAGTTGTGGATTTTTCCTGAAGGGTTCCAATTACATAGGATCTTCTTTTATTAATAAAAGTAAATCCATAAATATATCACTTCATGTGATTCTTCTTTTACACGTGTGTCTGGAAAAAAAAAACTTCTCAGTATATTGCAAGGACCCTTTCATGAACAATCAACAGTAACAGATATTATAAGATTATTTTTAATCAAGAGAAGCTTTTAGCTTAATTCTTCATTTAAGTATCACTTGGGTAATCCTCTCCTAGTTACAAAACTGTAAGTAGCCGGAGATGGAGGCAATAGGTTCACCTTTTGTGATTGATGAAGGTTAACTTTTTATTAATTCACTTCTGAAGTCCTGGACTGCTTGGCATAAGAAGCTCTGGAAGAAAAGTGCTGAGTCTGTTGTCTTTTCTCCTAATTTGAAGTTAGAAAAATCTGTCAGAGAAGACTAGGAGACCATAAAGAAGCCTTTTTTTTTATTATTAAATTGTTAGATTCATAAAGTTCATACTTTACTTAATCTTTAAAGATCACATAGAATAATGATAATATTAATTGCCTCTAAGGATTGTTATATGGATGAAATGAGACAATGTATGTAAAGTGCTTAGAAAAGCAACTAAAATCTCCTATATTTGCTGAGGCATCCACAATCTTTTTCCGGGAATATAAACAGATTCAGTCATGGGCATGTAGACATTACTCAGTGAATGATAATATTGTGATTTTTACTAGCCATCAAACTTCTACAGTGTATAGTAAACTCTATGATAAACAAAATCCTCATTTTTGTTTTTTCTACAATGGAGTTGATGAGTCATTTGCATTTATTAAAGGAAACAAATGACAATATGATATGCCATACTTGAAAATTATTTTTAAAAATCAATTTCCAGTCTGCAGTAGGTTCAGCCCATTCTTTTTTTTCTATTAGAATGTAATGGAAGTGATTGGAAGCAAGTTTGAACATGAAATTGCACAATGGGCAAATTCTCGTCCTCTAAAGAAACTTTAGTAAAATTTGTCTTCCAATTCCCCAGCTATGGATGAGAAGTACCCAGGCAAAACTTCTTGCCACTAATTAAACTTAGATTGTTATCTCTTTGAAACCGACTGTTACCAGCATTCCATGCCTTGCTGCCTCTGGTGTATACATTTTCCTTTTCTTTAAGCAATGCTAAAATCTCTTGGTCATTACCACTTGGATAT
This sequence comes from Pseudorca crassidens, assembly GCF_039906515.1. Classification (NCBI taxonomy): domain Eukaryota; kingdom Metazoa; phylum Chordata; class Mammalia; order Artiodactyla; family Delphinidae; genus Pseudorca; species Pseudorca crassidens. Next base: position 68,190,160 of record NC_090304.1, on the reverse strand, counting down.
TTGTTTTAGATTAAAATATATCAGATCACTGAATAAAAAACAATGATATGACTATGCAACTTATAGGAATAATATTAAACATAAACACTGCATGCAACTCCCTCCCCTCTGGTGGTACAAAGATCAAGGAGATGAGCAAAGTGACACATGACACTTTTAACAGAAAGTATGTAAGTCAGCTCCACCACCACAGCTCACTTCCTGATCTTGGGTTTTATGGCATTTTCCTCTTGTGGGTTTTCTTGACAATTTAATTTCGTGTTTCACCTAAGTCTCTACAAATCCCTCCAAATGCCTATATGTTTGCTGGCTCCTGAGCATCACTAGCAAAGTGTTTAAAGGAAGAAAAATCAACTGCCTTCTCACTTGATATGAAAAACCCACTTGTGACGATCAGGCTGGAAAATCTCTTCTCTACACAACTGTGCTAGCAAATGTTGATCAGTCAGTAACCTTTCTCACCAGAGCAGTTCAAAGCCTTCTTCCCAACTTTGCTTTTAATTTAATTATCATCTGAAGAGAGGAAAATCCTTTTATGCATCACTGAGAAAGAGATATATCTTGGGACTGCAATGACAATGATATTGCCTATTATAAGGCCTGAGAACTGTCTGATAAAAGCAAAACTTTGTGCCAGATCAGAGAAGCATTTAGTTTTAAAAAAATTTTTGGATTGCTCTTCAAATAATGCAGACCTTAGGTAGATTGAAAACAGGAAAAGTAAATGTTCTCTACGAATCACAGACACTACTTGGAGCAACAAAATTCTTTAAGTTGATGATTGTCTTGGTTTATTTGATTGGTGTAAAAAAAAATCAGTTTCATTCCAGTGTGAACCTTTTTATATTGCTTTCCCATGCGAACCAGGGCAGAAAGTATCTCACGATCTTGTTTATTCTAACACTGAAATAGCATGTGTGAAAAGATGAATAACTTAGGGAAGGCTAAGTGATTTCTCATCAAGAGATTGATAATAATGATATATTCAGACTAGCAATTTCCTTTACTATCTTTGAATAGAGGTCTCAGATTCATGTCTTCCCTTTCATCCCACTTTACTATGGTCATCATTTGTGTAGTGGATGAATGATCTGGCTCTCTAAATTTAAATGAGCCCATGGACCACAGGCCACTGGCCCATATCCATTATGAGTTAACCCCTGACCCTGACTTTATTCTCAGCTTTGCCCTTGAAAAATCATATCTACTCTGCCCTCTGCTTCCCAGGCTGCTCTTGTTATCCTACATTTCTGACTTCCTCAGTTCAGTTTAAATCAATATTGCTGATTTTGATTAAATGTATCTGCTTCTTATGCACCTGTGCATAATGTTAACCAGTAGGGCTACAGGAATAAGATACACCCTCCTTTTTTGATACATTTTGTCTCATGGTAAACATACTCAAAAAAATCATTTCAGTAAAGTGAGATATTAGCAGATTGTCTTCCACAGGTTGATTTAAGGACTAAGGCTTCTCTCATCTTGCAGCTCCAAGGTAGAGTCTACCTCTAAATTCTTGGCTTCCAATTGGTGGATAGAGAGCAAAAGAGGGTGAAGAATTATGTGACCTTTTCATAGGCTAGGTCTATTGTCAGATACATTGATTTCATCAACATTTCCTGGTTGTATCTTGCTCATGTGTCCATACCCATCTATAAGTTATCTAGATTTGTTAGTTTCCTATTGCTACTGTAAAGAATTATCAGAAATGTAGGGTTTTAACAGAATACAAACTTATTCTCTTACAGTTCTTGATGTCAGAAGTCTGAAATCAGTTTCACTGGGCAAAATAAAGACTCTGAGGGAAGAAACAATTTCCTTGTCTTTCTTAGCCTCTAGTGGCTGCATGTGTTCTTGGCTTGTGATCCCTCCTTCACATCATGCCAACCTCTTGCTTCCATTGTTATTTATTGTCCTATTGATTTTTAATCTCCTGCTCCCCTTTATAAGGGCCATTGTGAATACATTGGGCCCAGCTAAATCTTCCAGAATAATCTCTCAAGCTTGAGATCCTTAACTTAATCATATCTTCAAAGTGCCCTTTACCATGTAAGGTAACGTATACACAGGTTCTGAGGTTTAGGATGTGGACATCTTCCTGGACCATTATATCTATAACAAGAGGGAAACTCTAGCTCTGTGCCCTGGTGGGGATGGGGGGAGGAAACTGATTTAGAGACAGTTTTCCAATTTCTATAATAATAATAATGTCTGTTGTATAGTGTGCACTTAACCTTTATGATACATTTCCTATATTTATGTATCACTATATAGAAATACACATGTATATATATATATATATATATATGCTAGATAAACACTGTATATGTATTATATTAATTCATTCAACAATTCTGTGAGTAAAGTACTACTATTTCTAATTTACGAAGGCAGGAAAATGAGGCTTAGAAGATTTAAAATTTGTCCAAAGTATCAAGGTTAGTGGTGAAGCTGGAATGAAATCCAGGTCTGCCTGACTCTACAACCTGCCCCTCTTAATCTCTACAAGGTGCTGTCAACAGAGAATTAAACACAGGATACTCTTGGATGATAAGAAAGGAGCCTTTGTCTCAAAGCAGAGCTGCAGGGATAATTTCTCAGAGGTCTTCAATACAAGAAATTATACTGATTCTCAGTTGCTGACTCTTAATTTCCTGGCAGTACAGTCTCTCGCTGTCTCTTGGTTTGTGTCTCCTTCCAGCTATTCTTGGAAACCCATTAGCTGATGTATCCAGTTCCTTGTCATTCCCACCAGTGCTGGAATCTGTGACTCAAACTGGACCTTAAGTTCTGTCATTCTGACACTAAGCTGATGCTATCACTGGGAAGGAAAAAGTTATGACAAGATTCAGGTCAGGAATAACTCAAAAGAGAAAAATGCAAGACAGTGATCAAGGCAGGCTCAAATTGTCAGCATGTCCTCGACAAAGAGCCTGGATGGCTGCCACTTCAATGCACCTTTCTGGGGCAGCCCTGCTTGGCCTTGAAAGAAGGGTCTTCCAGTCTTCCGGTCAGCTGACCTCTATTCTCGCCTCATCAGACTACACACGTCAGAATTGCATACAGCATCTCTTTAGCAAAGAGATTTTGACTTGTGCCCACCCAAAATAAATCATCACTTCTGCATGGACTCTCTCATTTGGCAGAAATTAAGTTAATATGCCAGCACATGGATGACCCAAATGACCTTTTTCTGAAAAACATCAAAGTGAGCCATTGTGGTTTTGCACTATCAAGCCTTGAGAAGTGGTAATCATTCTTTCCCTTACTTTTTCACAGTGACATCTGTTAACCTTTCCCTGACTTTCTCATAATGTCTATGCTATGAACAGAAGAAGACAGAGTGGTACAATTTAGCAAAATATGATTATTGGTGTATCATATTTTTAATGAAACACCGCAAACTTCTTGTTGCTGAAGCCTCCCCATCCTCACCTAACAAAGATGATCTAACTGTTTAAAAACAACATATTTGAAACTCTCACTTATTTAAATTCATAGTCAGATACCTTAGTTACCTGATTAGCAAAACCTGAAGTCATCAGCTCTTCTAAATGAAGGCTTTCAGAGGACACCATTGAAAAGAATTCCATACGAATCCATTGTAACACAATGCAGTAGACAGAGCCTTCTATACTAAGGCCAAATTTTCAAACATGAATGTACTCAACACATATTCAATAAGGACCTATTCTTTACCAAACACCATGCTAGATGATGCAGAAAATCTGGGTTCTTGTACTAGCTTTGTTAATAATTAGCAGTGTGACTTTAAGGAAAACACAACTTCCTAAGCAAAATTATTCCGATCTCTCAAATAGGTATAATAATAGTTGTCCAATCATGCTAAGAAATTTGTTGTGAATTTCAAATAAGATAATATATTTGACATTCCTTTGTGAATGACAGCAAATGACTCTATAAGCATTTATTATTCATATAAATGTGATGAGCTTTACTTTCAATTCAAACACAGTGAGTATATATAGTTTCCAAAATTGGTGAAAAATAACTCACTTTCTTAGCAAAGATTCTATGAAAAATAACTGTCCCCCTATTCCCTCATACTGATTGGCATGAAATTTTCTGTACTAATTTCTTGATAACCTGTAGGTAAGTCATCACAATGTAAATATCTGTCTGGGCTACAGGGCACATTATGTACAATACTAGTGTTGCCAGCACAGGAACACAATACTCTTGAATAATGTGTAGCTATTCACCTCTGACATGCTTAAGTATATGCATGTTGAGTTTCCTGGCAAAATTACAGAGAGTACAAATTATTTCAATTAAAAACAAACATGCTTTCCATGAAATTAATTACATGTTACATTTAGACTTAGACATTGTATGGTGAAATATGGTTGTAAACACAGCTATTAAAACTGCATTGGGGGCTTCCCTGGTGGCGCAGTGGTTGAGAGTCCACCTGCTGATGCAGGGGATGTGGGTTCATGCCCTGGTCTGGGGAGATCCCACATGCCGCAGAGCGGCTAGGCCCGTCAGCCATGGCTGCTGAGCCTGCGTGTCCAGAGCCTGTGCTCTACAACGGGAGAGGCCACAACAGTGAGAGGCCCGCGTACCACAATAACAAAAAACAAAAACAAACAAACAAACAAAAAACTGCATTAGGGAAATTCAGCCTATCCAAATTTCTCTCTCCAACCCATGTTTAAAACTTTGAATTAAAGAATTGATTAATTTTTGTTTCTTTACCAGATAGTGCTCTTTATAAAAGCAGTGGTATTTTCATGTACATTCAATTGAATTACAAGCTTCTAGGTAAGATACTGACTGATGAAGTGGTGCATAGTTTCACTGGGAAGAACGTTGGAAAAAAATTTTTAAATACACAAACATGTCTCTGCATAAGTGTGTAATATCCCCATATGCACAGAATCATAGCGTTGGAAAGGACCATGGATTTAATGTAGCCTGAACTACCCTTAAGTGATTGATTGCTCCCTTACAACATACTTGAGTACATGCAAAGTCCTGGCCATCCATCCTTAAACCTTCTAGTATGGAAGAGGTCATTGCTGCCCAAAACAGGGTATTCTATTTTGGTTAACTCTCTTTGTTTAAAGTTCTTTGTAATTAAATAAATATATATTTATCTAGCTGGCACAGTCGTAGGCTCAGGATAAACAGATAATAAGAAATGTATCATTCTTATCTTCTGGAAGTTTAGAAGCTAGATCAAAAATATGAAAAAATAGTGAATTTCTAGCAAATTCATTAATTTTCTCTAGTCACAGATGTGAAGATGATTATACAAAGGTAAATATATTAAATGATTTATACTTTATAGTATGCTTTCTTCAAACGTATATTAGAAATCACTTAATACATAGTTCTAATTGTCTAATTAGAGGATATATATACATTAATATGAATAGAACACTGTTTCCCTGAAATCAAAATTTTAAATGAATTTGCAGAACATTGCTTTAGATGAAATATTAAATACTGTTTAGATGATAACATCATCTATGATTTTGAATAATAATATAAATCTTCCTTGAATAACCAGTTGTTCTACAGTGATTAGATCAATTTTGACCATTGGACAAAAATGCATAACATTCAGAACAGTGCCTCACACTTCAGTTTTCAGAGTATAGAAAATTATTTTCTATGGTAAATACCCTCCCTGGTTCTACAACTTTGAAAAACTTAGTACTCTTAAAGTGATTTGGAGAGAACAGTAGTTTAAATTATCAGCCCTCAGTTTAAGCAATCTTATCAGACTATCTTCTGTAGCTAAACTTTATTAGTTAAAATAATATTACAATTAGATATCTAATGATAGAAATGCATACAGAAAATACACGTTTACCTGCCTATTGTATTCTAATTTCTGAGTTGAATCAAGAAATCCTAGAATATTTTTAGCAATTTTTAATTTAGAGATTACTTTAAACATTGAAGAAAGAATTAAGGAATATGAACCTTTTAAGAAGAATAATTGGAATTTATAATACCCTAAGAACAGATGTGAAGTATGGAAGATTTCATTCTGATGATCATAGATCAATAAAAATAATCTCAGGATGTGCACTTATTTTAGATTTTCATTTGTTTAATATATTATGATCAAATTCATTGTGAGTTTTTTAAAAAGGCAGCTTTAATGAGATATAATGAGCATGTCATTCAATTCACCTAAAGTGTACAACAAAATAGTTTTTTTAGAACATTCAGAGTTGTGTGACTTCTCACATTCTATTTTTAAAACATTTTTGTCACCCCCAAAAGAAACCCTGTACCCATTAGCAGTCACACTCCATCTCCCCTCCAAGCTCAAGACAAACAATACTCTACATTCTGTACATAGATTTGCATTTGGGACATTTTTTGTAAATGAATTCATACAATATGTGATCTTTTGAAACTGACTTCTTTCACTTATCATAATGTTTTCAAGGTGTAGTCATGCTGTAACATGTACCAGCACTTCATTCATTTTTATTGCTGAATATTTTTCTATTATTCATCATAATCATGGTATGATTATACTGCATTTTGTCCATTCATCAGTTGATGGACATTGAATTATTCTACACTTTGTCTATTAAGACTAATGCTGCTACATACATTCATGTAGGCACTTTTGTGTGGATGTACATTTACATTTATCTTGGATAAACACCTAGGAGTGGAATTTCTGGTTCATATGGTAACTCTATGTTTAACATTTTGAGAAATGGTCAAATTGTTTTTCAAGGCTGCTCTATTATAATATTTCATATTTTGCCAGCAGTGTATAAGGATTCCAAATTCTCCTTTATCTTTGCCAATATGTTATTGTCTGTCTTGTTTTATTGTGATCCTAGTGGGTATGAAATATTATCTCACTGTGTTTTGAAATTGCTTTTACCTAATGACTAATGATGCTGAGCATCTTTATCTATATAGGAGTTCCTTACATATTCTGGACACAAGTCTTAGATAATGCCATGAAAATATTTTTTTCCCTAATGTGTGTGTTGATTTTAACTTTCTTCATGGTATCATTTTCAAAACAAAAAAATTTAAATTTTTATAAAGTCCTATTTATCTATTTTTTAATTTTGTCAGTTGTGCTTTTGGTGTAGATTTTCTGAAGGCTTTGCCTAATCTGAGGTCATGAATATTCACTCGTATGTTTTCCTCTAAGAGTTTTATTTTTTTATCACCTGTATTTAGATCAATGATCCTTTTTGAATTAGGTTTTGTGTATGGGATGATAAAATAAAATTTATATTTTAAGGGAAGACAAGAAAATGTAAACAAAATCCTCTCTCTCTCTGGCCGTTTGGGCCTTCTCTCTCCCTCCCTAATGTGCAGTGTACATCTGCATTACACATTAACCAGACCTCTTCAAAGATGGGAGTGCCTGCTCAACCTTAATGATCTATTTTTTCTAACTCTAGCAATATAACTTCTTAAAAGAATAGCATTTTTTCCAACTCTGTAGGGGGTCATGGTGACTTGCTACTCACTTTGTTTTGTACGTGCTTACCTGGATTATGTATCCTTGGTGAACTTTATGTAAAGTAACAATATGTCATTTTGATGTATGCTCTTTTGTCTAGAAAATGTATATAACTGTGCCTTCGACTTCTAACATGCGGAATAGTTCTCAGAACTTTCTGAGAGTCTGTCTCCTGGGTTATAATCCTTAGTTTGGTTTGAGTAAAATTCCCTTTTTTCTTCTTGATTGTTAATTGAACTTTCATCAACAGGGATAAGGAAGGGATCCAACTTCATTGCTTTTGCATGTGAAAACACAATTTTCTCAGAAAAGTTTATTGAAAAATGATCATTTTCCCATGCAAGTGTCTTAGCACCCTTGTCACAAATCAATTGACCAAAATATAAAAGTTTATGTATGGACTCTAAATTCTATTCCATTATCTTATATGTCTATCTTTATGCTGGTATTACACTGTCTTGATTAATGTAGATTTATAATAAGTTTTAAAAATAGGAATTCTGGGTTTAACTCTGTTAAAAATTTTAAGATTATTTTGGCTTCTCTATTTATTAGCATTTCCATATGAATTTTAGGATCTACTTGTTAATTTTTGCAAAAACAGAAGCCAGCTAGGATTTTGATAGACACTGTGTTTAAGTTGTCCATCAATTTGGGGAATATTGTTATTTTAACAATTTCAATATCAAGTATTCTGAGCCATGGACATTGAATGTGATTACATTTATTTAGGTATTCTATAATTTATTTTAACAATATTTTCAAGTTTTCAGTGTGAAAATCTTACATTTCTTTTGTTAAATTTATTCCTAAATATTTTATTCTTTTTGAGCCATTATCAGTGGAATCACTTTCTTAATTTCATTGTCAGATTCTTCATTGTGAGTGACTAGATATACACCTAAATTTTCTAAAATTATTTTGCATCCTGTAACCTTGCTGAACTTGTTTTTTAGTTACATAAGGCACACTGCTCCCATGGATTCTTAAAAGTGTTCTACATAAAAAATCATTTCATCTGCAAGTAGAGATAACTTTACTTCTCTTTTTCAGGTCTGAATGCCATTTATGTTTCTTGTCTACTTTCGCAGACTAGAACTTCCAATACAATATTGACTAGAAATGGCAAGAGCAGATATTGTTGCATTGTTCCAGATTTGAGGGTAAAAGCATTCAGTCTTTCACAATTAAGTTTGATGTTACATGGTGTTTGCCAATATAGTTCATCTTTAAAAAAAACAAAAAAAATTGTTTCATTAATTTTCTCTACTTTTTTTTCATTACTCTACTTCACTTATTTCCATTCTAATGTCTATTATTAATTTTCTTTTACCTAATTTCAGTTTAGTTTGCTTTCTTTTTCCCAGTATCTTTAGGTAGTATAGTTAAGATATTGATCTGAGATTTTAAAAAAAATTATTATAGTACTTATGGCTATACATTTTCTTCTAAGCACTGGTGATATATATTTATTATTATTATTATCATTATTTATCTCAAAGCATTTTCTAATTTCCCTTGTGAGTTCTTAGGCCTATTGATTATTTAAAATTTATTGTTTTATTTTCGTATATTTTTTAATTTTCAAAATTTCCTTCTGTTATGATTTCTAATTTCATTCTATTGTGGTGAACAAGCATACTTCATATGATTTCAATCATTTTAAATTTATTGAGGCTTGTTTTATGGCCTTGCATTAGTATCTGGTCTATTCTTGAGAATGTTACATGCTTGCTTGAGCAGAATACATGTTTTTCTGTTGTTAGGTACAGAGTTCTATAGATGTCTCTTAGGTCTAGTTGGTTTTTTGTGTTTTTCAAATCTTCATTTTCCTATTCACCTTCTACCTAGCTGTTCTATCTATTATTGGAAGTGGGGGCTATTAAGATCTCCAACTCTTATTGTTGATTTGTCTATGTTTCCCTCCAATTCTGTCAGCTTTACATCATCTATTTTGGGACTCTATTATCAGGTACATATATATGTATAATCATTATATTTTCTGATGGATTAACTCTTTTTCATACTAGAATGTCTTATTTTACCTCTTGGAACATTTCTTTTAAACTCTCTTTATTCAGACATGAGTACAGCCACTCCAGCTCTCTTATAATTGCTGCTTATAGAACTTTATTTCTATATAACTTTATTTTCTCTCTCCCTTTTTTGAAACTATTATTGATATACACATGCCGTCAATATATGTTACAAATCCAACAATGAATAGTTATAATTATTACTTTATATAATTTGTGTCTTTTAAGGAAACTGAAAGATGGATGGAAAGCAAATATACATTTATGGACCCAGTATTATTGACCTCCCTCACTTCAGGTAGCTCTTCCTCCTTATAAGGGGGAGCTCACTGTGATCAAATAAACTCCAAAACCCTGGGTTGCACTGCCTAGAATAGATTAGAACTTCTGCAACAGGGAACTAATGGGAGAGGTGAGAAACGCTGACTGTCTGTTTCTTCCAGCAAGAGACTGGAGCACTAAACTAGGAGCTGGGAGACAAGGTAGCCCATTCTTGGCACATTTGACCAGAGGGAAACTTCTGTCACACTAGGCTAGGGGGTGTGGAGTGAATGGATAGTAGCTGCAATGCCACACACTTGCTGTTCTTAGCAAGATTTTGTAGATTTTCTCCATAAATGTTTTTCCATTTTCTGTGTGCCCTTAGGACAATTTCTAGATGCTTAAAGGTTGTTTTTTGTTTTTTGTTTGTTTGTTTGTTTGTTCCAATCATGATTATTTTGCTGGGGACAGTGTGTCTGATGGACTCTTCACATCACTATTCCAGAAGTCTTGTCTGAGAGAGCTATTTCTTTCATTGAACTGATATAATTTGTTTGTAATTATTGTTCTTAAGTTTGCCTCTTTTCATTGGCAGATCTTCTGTGCCACTGATCTACAATATGGGGTGCGTAAAGATGCCCACATTTCCCAGAGTGACACCCCTGCTGTATGAACATGGAGCTGGGTTGGGATATAGCCCCTCATATCTGCTTCATTGAATACCTCTTTTATCCACAGCCATCCTTGTATATTTTTATCCCATGTCTTAATTTCCCATAATATATAAGGCTCCCTTACATATAAGCTCCTTTAACTGTTTCTTGCTTAACATGTTTTTTTAGTTCACTATAACAAATGCTCTGTTATGAATGAATTCCTATTTGCTGGTGTCTCTCTTTAGGTGTGGTGCCAAAATCTCATATCACACTCAAGGTGTCATCTGAAAAGCAAGGCAGATAGTGATCCTAACACCTCATCTGCTAAAAAACATATTTGCAACCTTTTGTTGTGACTTCCTCTTTTCACAGTTGACACAAAAAGCTGTATTGTCAGCTAAAACAACACATTCCTTTGTTGTTTTCAGTATTCTTTTCCATATCTTTCTCTACTCTTCACTTATACAGTATCATCAGAAAATAATCTTGATTATCTATCCACTGCATCAAAGTTTGGGGTGGTGGTACTGGAGTCTTGGAGGTCATAGCTTTAGTCTCTCTTACTTGGGCCAAACTAAATATAATAAGTTCTTCCTTGTCAAAGTAGTGGTAGCTTTTTCTCCTTAGGTTAGTTGTCTCTTTCTTTGACAGATGTCCAGTTACACTTTTAAAAGGCTGCTCAAGTTTTGTTAACTTTGATTTGTGTTTTATTACATTACTTCCTGTTGCTGCTGCTTTCTCTACTCTGTACTTACACAGTGTTCTCCTGTGTTACATTAACAAACTCTGCTTCTCTCACTCTGTTCCTTGCCATAACTTCGCCTCTCCTCCATTCCTCCTATACTTCAGTAGGTTATTTTTAACTACTTTTTGAGATGAAAATAATCCTATTTAATTAATTCATACTAGCTTGTGAGTGAATAACAAATTCATCTTCTTCCAAATGGTATTCATCTATTTATTTCTAACAAGTCAATAGCACATTAATTGTATTCAGAGGCTATCAGGGCACTTTGTCTTAACATGATGCCTTCACGGTGCCTTTAAATTATATCACATAAATGATAGGACACTTCACTTATACAAAATTAAAGTACTACTAATAATGACTGCTGATAATAAATTTTTCTCTGACACTTTACAATTTACAAAGCATCTTTGGCATTACTCTTTCATTTGATTTTAAAAATATTTTGTGAGGTAGGTATCATCATCCTCACTTGCATTTTACTAGTATATTTAGTTGGAAAAGAATATGTGTCAAATTAAATTTGCAGCATTTCTCCTGTTTTATTGCAATCACAATGCAGGGAATATTGAATGGCATAATTTAAATTATCTGCATGTATCCTATATTTCCTATATGGAAAATTATCTTCTCATTGAAGACCTTGAAAAGCTGACTTTAAAATGCTATTGTTATTCTGTAAGAAAAAGTGACCTGATTTATAGCTTATTATTAGGAGCATGCAGTATTGCTAGTGATTCTCTCCCTCTCTGTCTCTCTCCCATGCTTGGGGAAGAATTAGAAAGCAAGTGTCCACTTGCCCCATGATAGGAAGTGAAATTAGCTGGTTGATAAAGTTTCAGACTCACACTCACCCTCCTCCAACACCACTGAATTTTTAATGGTCTGTTTTTTAATTGCTTCTTCAACTGTGCAAAGATAGTGTGGGAGTGAGAAGTGGGGAAAAAAGGGATGTGAGATGTTGAATTTTTTTTTCCTTTGGATGGTGCTATAAAATAGTACATATTATGTAAAGGTTAAAAAAAGAATAAAGGTGGGAATATAATAACATATTCTGTTTCATAAAAACTTTCCATTTAAAATGCTTTTCAAGCATTAATTTACTCATTCATCACTGTCTTAGGCTAGAGGTACAAATATTTGCATAAGACTTGACCACTAACCTCAACTGACTCACGGTCAAGTGGTAGAGACACGTAACCAAATGATTCTACTGAGTGTTATCTAGAGGACTTGGTTAGAATTATTCAGTCCATTATTTTGTATTATTCCAGAAGGTAATATACACATGGAAACACAACAAGAATACTTTAGGAGAAAAAGGAATCTATGTATATTTCACACTATTCATATTCTATAATGAACAAGATAAGCTGTTCGTTAACTTTCTTACATTTGGAATACATGTAAAATCAGGAACTGCATTTTGGTGTGTGTGTATGTATGTGTGCATGCATGCGTGTATGTGTGTGTTTAATTCTCAAATGTTTTGATTGATGGTCCATTTCTACAAACCAGATTGAGATTTCAAGAATGTGTGCATCTATTTACAATAGCCAGGACATGGAAGCAACCTAAGTATTCATCACCAAATGAATGGATAAAGAAGATGTAGCACATATATACAATGGAATATTAGCCATAAAAAGAAACAAAATGGACTTATTTGTAGTGAGGTGGATGGGCCTAGAGTCTGTCATACAGAGTGAAGTAAGTCAGAAAGAGAAAAACAGATACCATATGCTAACGCATATATATGGAATATAAAAAAAAAATGGTACTGATGAACCTAGTTGCAGGGCAGGAATAAAGACGCAGACATAGAGAATGGACTTGAGGACACGGGGAGGGGGAGGGGAAAGCTGGGGCAAAGTGAGAGAGTGGCATGGACATATATACACTACCAAATGTAAAATAGAAGCAGCCACATAGCACAGGGACATCAGTTCTGTGCTTTGTGACCACTTAGAGGGGTGGGATAGGAAGGGTTAGAGGGAGGCTCAAGAGGGAGGGGATATGGGGATATATGTATATGTATAGCTGATTCACTTTGTTATACAGCAGAAACTGACACAGCATTGTAAAGCAATAAAGATGTATTAAAATAAATAAATAAAACAAATGTACTCTTTCCCCCCCCCCAAAAAAATAATGTGTGCATGACGTCGTGAGGTGTTCCACCTCAGAGAACTTGGAAATAAAGGTAAAATGTTTCTTTCTGGGATTTAGAAAATTAATTTAATGTATTATCAATAAGATTAGATACATTTAGGCATACCTCAGAGATATTGCTGGTTCAATTCCAAGAAATTCAGTCACATCTTCAGGCTCCACTTCTAATTCTCTTACTATTTCCATCATTTCTGCAGTTACAGCCAGGACTTGAACCCTTCAAAATCATCAATAAGGGTTAGAATCAACTTCTTCCAAACTCCTTTTAATGTAGCTATTTTGACCTCTTTCTATGAATGAAAAAATGTTCTTACTGGCATTTAGAATGGTGAATCCTTTTCAGAATGTTCTCAATTTACTTTGCCCAGATCCATCAGGGGAATCACCATCTATGGCAGCTATGACTTTATAAAAATGTGCTTCTTAAATTATAAGACTTGAAAATCAAAATTACTCCTTGATCCCTGAGCTGCAGAATGGATGTTGTACTATCGGGGATGAAAACAATATTAATCGCATTATATATCTCTATCAGAGATGTTTAGTGACCAAGTGCATTGTCAATGAGCAGTAATATTTTGAAAGGAATCTTTTTTTTTTTCTGAGCAGTAGGTCTCCATAGTGGGCTTAAAATAATCAGTAAACCATGTTGTAAACAGATTTGCTGTCATGCAAGCTTTGTTGTTCAATTTATAGAGCATAGGCAAAATAGATTTAGCATAATTCTTAAGTACCCCAGGATTTTCAGAATGATAAATGAGCATTGGCTCCAACTTTAAGTCACCAGCTGCATTAACTCCTAACAAGAAAGTTAGGCTTTCCTTTGAAACGTTGAAGCCAAGCATTGACTTCTCCTATCTAGCTATGAAAGCCCTAGATGGCATCTTCTTCTGGTATATGGTGATGTTGTCTACATTCCAAATCTGTTGTTTAGTGTAGCCTCCTTATTTCATTATCTTAGCTAGATCTTCTGGATAACTTGCTGCAGCTTCTATATTAGCACTTGCTGCTTCACCTTGCCCTTTTGTGTCATGCAGATTGTTTCTTTCCTTAAATCTTAAGAACCAACCACTACTAGCTTCAGACTTTTCTTCTGTAGCTCCTCACTTCTCTCAGCCTTGATAGAATTGAAGAGAGTTAGGGCCTTGCTCTGGACTAGGCTTTAGTTTAAGGGAATGTTGTGGGTGGTTTGATCCCCTGTCCAGACTACTAAAACTTTCTCCATATCAGCAATAAAGTCTGTTTCACTTTCTTACCTTTCCTGTGCTCACTCTAGTAACACTTTTAATTTCCTTCAAAAACTTTTCCTTTGAAATCACAGCTTGGCTGACTGTTTTGTGCAAGAAACTTAGCTTTTGGCCTATCTCGACTTTTGACATGCCTTTCTCACTAAGCTTAATCATTTCCAGCTTTTGATTTCAAGTGAGATAAATGCAACTCTTCCTTCCACTTGAACACTTAGAGGTCATTGTAGGGTTATTAATTGGCCTAATTTCAATATTGTTGTGCCTCGGGGAATAGGGAGACCAGAGGAGAGAAAGAGAGATGGAGAACAGCAGTCAATGGAGCAAGCAGAACACACACAACATTTATCAGTCAATTTTGTGCTCTTACATGGGCACAGTTAGTGGCACCCCAAAACAATTACAATAGTAACATCAAAGGTCACTAATCACAAAATCACCACACCAATGGTGATAATGATGAACAAGTTTGAAACATTGCAAGATTAACCAAAATGTGACACAGAGACACAAAGTGAGCAAATACTATTGGAAAAATGGCACCAAAACATTTGCTTGACTCAGCATTGTCCCAAATCTTGTTTTTTAAAAAACACAATATCTACACATGTCAATAAAGCACAGTGCAGTAAAATGAGGTATGCCTGAACATTTGTTCCTTATTGGTACACGATGGCTCCAATATCCATAAAATCTTGTCTGAATCTGACTGAAGTTATTGACTTATCAGAAGATTAAAAATGACCTGTTAATTAGAATGGAGATCAGTCAATAACGACAGCATGGATAAAGGAGGGCCTGTTGGCCAAGTGTTGCCAGTGTTCATCAAATACACTATTCTGGGCTTCCCTGGTGGTGCAGTGGTTGAGAATCTGCCTGCTAATGCAGGGGACACGTGTTAGAGCCCTGGTCTGGGAGGATCCCACGTGGCGCGGAGCAGCTGGGCCCGTGAGCCACAACTACTGAGCCTGAGTGTCTGGAGCCTGTGCTCCGCAACAAGGAGGCTGCCATAGTGAGAGGCCCGCACACCGCGATGAAGAGTGGCCCCCGCTTGCCACAACTAGAGAAAGCCCTCGCACAGAAACGAAGACGCAACACAGCAAAAATAAATTAATTAATTAATAAACTCCTACCCGCAACATCTTCTTTAAAAAAAAAAAAAGAAAAGAAAATACACTATCCCATGAAAAAGCTGGCCAAGTAAGACATAGTACATTTTAGAAAGATTAACATTCATATACCATGTTCAGTCTGGACAGTGAGTATGAATTAAGTTTTAACACATTCTATGACTGTGTAAAGTATTCTCCTTTGATAAGTGGAGCTCCTTGAATTAAGCATGATTATAATTTTTTAACACTTCATTTCTCAATTGCTGAGGAATCATTTTCTTTGCTTTATTTTTCAAAATAATGTCTAGTGTCCTTTGTTTCTTTCCTCCACCTCTTCCTTACATCCCTGCCCCCTGCTGCACTACCTGAGGAGGAGTAATATATTGATACAGGACTATAAGATGATGAATTTAGTGATGTCCTGAGCTGATGAAAAGGAGAATAATAGGCACAACTTTGTCTGGATTTATAACATGCCATCACTCTGATAAGCTTTTTATATATATTAGCTTGTTTAATTTTCATCACAACTCTATGAAATAAGCATTATTATTTCCATTTTATGGTGAAGTTAGCTAATCTGCCCAACACCACAGTTATCAAATATCAAGATTGTATTTAAATCCAGGTCTGTTAGACTCCAAAGCTCAGGATTTTAACCAACTGTTACACGAACTTGGAATTTGCTTGTAATTTAAATGTTATTAAACTATTCACAACAAAAAACAAGGATGACATATGAGCTGAATTCTCTCTTTATTAGAAGTGTTGTCATACCTAACTCAAACTGCAGTAATGGAGCCAAAAAAGAACACACTACTTGTTATCTCAGAAGCTAGACTTTGGGGGAAAGGATTCACTTTTTAAAGTTAACTGTTCAAATGCAAATAGAAATATTCCTTGTGATAAGACAGGTTACAAATTATGGGGCTTTTTTAGTGCATTTAACGGAACTTATGTTTAAGTATGTCCTTGGATAAAATTTAACTGCAAGCCAAAAATGTTTTTAATGCCTTCTCCCTTGGTTTTAGATATCTTGAAGTAGGTACTGGAAAAAAAACATTTTTTAGTTTATTCTATCATTGTTAGATTCAGTTTTCTGCATGTCTGTATTACATATCCATAATCACCATTTTATTGGGTTTCTTACATACTCTATCCTTGCTAATTTTTTTTGTCTGCTTATTCTATTAGTTACAAAAGAAAAGTTTTTAACACTTCCATCATGATTGTAGATTTGTCTATTTCTCATTTTAACAGTCAATATTTGTTTTTTGTGTATTGAATCTATGTGATTGTGTACATACAGATATAGAATTATGATATTTCTGTTGGATCAACTCTTTTATCATTATGTAATGTCACTGTTTATCTCTAGCAATTTTCTTTGCATTACTCTATTTTGTCTGATATTAGCATATCTGTACCATATTTGTTTTGGTTACTTCTCTCTGTATGTTTAAGATATATCTCTTTTAAGCATAACATTTTTTTTTTTAGTTTTTGTTTTGCTTTTGTATTTTGTTTATTTGTTAATCCAGTCTGGCAACATTAGCTTTTAACTTGGATTATTTATTCTATTTGTATTTAACATAACTATTGATGTAGTTGGGTTTATATTTATCATTTTGTTATTTGTATTCAATTAGGCCAAGTGTTTCATGATTTTTTTCTCTACTTTTGTAGCTTCCCTTGGATTAATCAAATATTTTCATTTCACATTTTTTCTCATACACTAATTTGTTGCATATGTATTTTTATAATTTTTTAATGGTTACATTTGAGATTAAACATCTATCTTTGATTTATTAGAGTCCAACACAAATTATTACTTTACAACTTCCCCAATAATACAAGATACCCAGGACACTCTTACTGCATTTACCTCTATCCCACCCTGGGTGTTAATGCTGTCATGCCTTTTAAAATTTTATATATTTTCATCCCACAATGCATTACAATTATGTTTTGTGAAGTCAAATTTTATTTTTAAAATAGTTTTATTAAGGTATAATAGATATACAAAGAATTGCACATATGTAACATGTACAATTTGATGAGTTTGGTCATATGCAAATATCCATGATACCTTCACCCTTTGCTTTTGATTTTTGTTTCAAAATTGATTTGAGTATTCATTATATTTCCCCAGCTGTTTACTCTTTTCTTTGCACTTCATGCCTTCCTTTCATTCAATGTTTTCTTTTGTGATCCTTTTCTTCCTACCTAAAATTTTTCTTTACTGTGACTTTTGGTACTGGTTTACTGTCACCAATTCTCTCTTTTTGTCAGGAAACCTCTTAATTCTACCTTTATTTCTGCAGAATACTTTTAATGGGTGTAACTTTCAACACTGACAGTTATTTTTTCTCAGAACTTTGAAAGTATCATTATACATCTTGATTGTTAATTGTTTCTGTTGAGCAGACAGCTGATTTTTTTTGCTACTTTGAAATTAAAATCTTTTTTTTCTCTGCAATTTTTAAATCTGTTAATTGAAATATAACATGTGTAAAGAAAAGTGCATATAATTCTGGTTGCTTTTAAAATTTGCCTTTGTTTTATAGCAGTTTAACTCTGATGTGAACAAGTATATATATTAAATTCTGATTGGGGTTTGCAGAGCTTCTTGAACTTATGGCTGATAGTTTTCATCTGTTTGGGAAAATTCTCAGCTTCCATCATTTAAAATATTCCTTTACCCTATTATCTCTCCTCTTTCTATCTGTGGCCCTAATTAAACTTGTGTTTGACCTTTATATATTGTCCATATATCTCTGATGCTATTTTCTGTATTTTACATTATTTTTACTATATGGAAATTTTCTTTGAGTTGTCTTCCAATTTATAAATTATGTTACCTACTATATTTTATCCACTCAATCTTATATGCCGTCTGGAGTTAAGGAATGGAATAGAAGTCTGGGCTTCAATGGGGAGGAGGGTGATTCACAGGATGATAAGAAGAGCAGATGTTTGGTAATTAGATGTATGTCCTGTGATAAAGATAGGTCATTCAGAACAAAAGTTATCTCTGGGTAATAGCTCTATTTCTGGGCCAGGACCTCTAAGTTCTTTAGGGTAGTTAAGGGAGAGGTAAAAGTGTTTCTTGAGTCCATTGGGTTTCGACTGTCTTCAGTTCAAGATAGTCTGCATGCCTAAGTGGAACACTTTGCGGAGGCTCGTTCTGAATCCCTTCAGTATTTATTATATCTATCAGAAAAATGTTTTTGCTTAATTCCCTCAGTATCGATCAGAATTATCTTATTTATATTTACTTCATACCTATCTCATATTTATTTTTAATGATGTAAACTCCATAAAGGTAGGAAAATTATTCACCTTATTCATCATTTTATACAAAGTATCTAGTAGTATAGTGCCTGAAACAGAGTAGGTTCTCAATAAATTTCGGGGGATAAATAAATTTAAAAAAGAATTATGAAGAAAATTATAAACTTTGTACAGTATATAAAGGAAGAATATCTCATTGAAAATTTAATTCCTATTTTGCAAATTTATATGACATGATCAAAAATGTGGGGGCAAAAAAATGGAATTGTGCCACTTAGCAACTTTCCTATTCAGTGTAATTCTTTTTTTTTTTTTAACATCTTTATTGGAGTACAATTGCTTTACAATGGTGAGTTAATTTCTGCTTTATAACAAAGTGAATCATTTATACATATACATATGTTACCATATCTCTTCCCTGTTGCATCTCCCTCCCTCCCACCCTCCATATCCCACCCCTGTAGGTAGGCACAAAGCACCAAGCTGATCTCCCTGTGCTATGCGGCTGCTTCCCACTAGCTATCTATTTTATGTTTGGTAGCGTATATATGTCTATGTCACTCTCTCACTTTGTCACAGCTTACTCTTCCCCTTCTCCATATCCTCAAGTCCATTGTCTAGTAAGTCTGTGTCTTTATTCCTGTCTTGCCCCTAGGTTCTTCATGACCTTTTTTTTTTTTTCTTAGATTCCATATATATGTGTTAGCATATGGTATTTCTTTTTCTCTTTCTGACTTACTTCACTCTGTATGACAGACTCTAGGTCCATCCACCTCACTACAAATAACTCAATTTCATTTGTATTTATGGCTGAGTAATATTCCATTGTATATAAGTGCCACATCTTCTTTATCCATTCATCTGTTGATGGACACTTAGGTTGCTGCCATGACTGGCTATTGTAAATAGAGCGGAAATGAATATTTTGGTACATAACTCTTTTTGAATTCTGGTTTTCTCAGAGTATATGCCCAGTAGTGGGATTGCTGGGTCGTATGGTAGTTCTATTTTTAGTTTTTGAAGGAACCTCCATAATGTTCTCCATAGTGGCTGTATCAATTTACATTCCCACCAACAGTGCAGAGTGTTCCCTTTTCTCCACACCCTCTCCAGAATTTATTGTTTCTGGATATTTTGATGATGGCCATTATGACTGGTGTGAGATGATATCTCATTGTAGTTTTGATTTGCATTTTTCTAATGATTAATGATGTTGAGCATTAGTTCACGTGTTTGTTGGCAATCTATACATCTTCCTTGGAGAAATGTCTATTTAGGTCCTCTGCCCATTTTTGGATTGGGATTTTTGTTATTGAGCTGCATGAGCTGCTTGTAAATTTTGGAGATTAATCCTTTGTCAGTTGCTTCATTTGCAAATATTTTCTCCCAATCTGACGGTTGTCATTTTGGTCTTGTTTATGATTTCAACTGCTGTGCAAAAGACTTTAAGTTTCATTAGGTCCCATTTGTTTATTTTTGGGTTTTTTTTTCCCATTTCCCTAGGAGGTGGGTCAAAAAGGATCTTGCTGTGATTCATGTCATAGAGTGTTCTATCTATGTTTTCCACTAAGAGTTTCATAGTGTCTGGGCTTATATTTAGGTCTTTCATCTATTTTCAGTTTATATTTGTGTATGGTGTTAGGGAGTGTTCTAATTTCATACTTTTACATGTACCTGTCCAGTTTTCCCAGCACCACTTATTGAAGAGGCTGTCTTTTCTCCACTGTACATTTTTGCTTTCTTTATCAAAGATAAGGTGACCATATGTGTGTGGGTTTATCTCTGGGCTTTCTATCCTGTTCCATTGATCTATATTTCTATTTTTGTGCCAGTGCCACACTGTCTTGATTACTGTAGCTTTGTAGTATGGTCTGAAGTCAGGGACCTGATTCCTCTAGCTCCATTTTTCGTTCACAAGATTGCTTTGGCTATTTGGGGTCTTTTTTGTTTCCATATAAATTGTGAAATTTTTTGTTCTAGTTCTGTGAAAAATGCCGTTAGTAGTTTGATAGGGATTGCATTAAATCTGTAGATTGCTTTGGGTAGTAGAGTCATTTTCACAATGTTGATTCTTCCAATCCAAGAACATGGTATATCTCTCCATCTGTGTGTATCATCTTTAATTTTTTAATCAATGTCTTATAATTTTATGCATAAAGGTCTTTTGTCTCCTTAGGTAGTTTTATTCCTAGATATTTTATTTTTTTGTTGCAGTGGGAAATGGAAGTGTTTTCTTCATTTCACTTTCAGA
This sequence comes from Pseudorca crassidens, assembly GCF_039906515.1. Lineage (NCBI taxonomy): Eukaryota > Metazoa > Chordata > Mammalia > Artiodactyla > Delphinidae > Pseudorca > Pseudorca crassidens. Next base: position 68,168,906 of record NC_090304.1, on the reverse strand, counting down.
TTTTTCATCATTAGTGTATAGGAATGCCAGAGATTTCTGTGCATTAATTTTGTATCCTGCTACTTTACCAAATTCATTGATTAGCTCTAGTAGTTTTCTGGTGGCATCTTTAGCATTCTCTATGTACAGTATGATGTCATCTGCAAAGAGTGACAACTTTACTTCTTCTTTTCCAATTTGGATTCCTTTTATTTCTTTTTCTTCTCTTATTGCTGTGGCTAAAACTTCCAAAACTATGTTGAATAAGAGTTGTGAGAGGGGGAAACCTTGTCTTGTTCCTGATCTTAGTGGAAATGGTTTCAGTTTTTCACCATTGAGGACGAGGTTGGCTGTCGGTTTATCATATATGGCCTTTATTATGTTGAGGAAAGTTCCCTCAATGCCTATTTTCTGCAGGCTTTTTATCATAAATCGGTGATGAATTTTGTCGAAAGCTTTCTCTGCATCGATTGAGATGATCATATGTTTTTTCTCCCTCAGTTTGTTAATATGGTGTATCACATTGATTGATTTGCGTATTTTGAAGAATCCTTGCATTCCTGACATAAACCCCACTTGATCATGGTGTATGATCCTTTTAATGTGCTGTTGGATTCTGTTTGCTAGTATTTGTTTGAGGATTTTTGCATCTATGTTCATCAGTGATATTGGCCTGTACTTTTCCTTCTTTGTGAGGTCTTTGTCTGGTTTTAGTATCAGGGTGATGGTGGCCTCGTAGAATGAGTTTGGGAGTGTTCCTCCCTCTGCTATATTTTGGAAGACTTTGAGAAGGATAGCTGTTAGCTCTTCTGTAAATGTTTGCTAGAATGTGCCTGGGCTTTTGTTTGTTGGAACATTTTTCATCACTGTTTCAATTTCAGTGCTTGTGATTGGTCTGTTTATATTTGCTATTTCTTCCTAGTTCAGTTCCTGATGGTTGTGCTTTTCTAAGAATTTGTCCATTTCTTCCAGGTTGTCCATTTTATTGGCTATAGTTGCTCATAGTAATCTCTCATGATCCTTTGTATTTCTACAGTGTCAGTTGTTACTTCTCCTTTTCCATTTCTAATTCTATTGATTTCAGTCTTCTCCCTTTTCTTCTTGATGAGTCTGGCTAATGGTTTATCAATTTTGTTTATCTTCTGAAAGAACCAGCTTTTAGTTGTATTGATCTTTGCTATCGGTTCCTTCATTTCCTTTTCATTTATTTCTAATCTGATCTTTATGATTTATTTCTTTCTGATAATTTTGGGGTTATTTTGTTCTTCTTTCTCTAATTGCTTTAGGTGTAGGGTTAGGTTTTTTATTTGAGATGTTTCTTTTTTCTTAAGGTAGGATTGTGTTGCTATAAACTTCTCTCTTAGAACTGCTTTTGCTGCATCCTATAGGTTTTGGGTTGTCATATTTTTGTTGTCATTTGTTTCTATATATTTTTTGATTTTGTCTTTGATTTCTTCAGTGATCTCTTGGTTATTAAGTTGTTTATTGTTTAGCCTCCATGTGTTTGTATTTTTTACAGATTTTTTCCTGTAACTGATATCTTGTCTCATAGCATTGTGGTCGGAAAAGATAATTGATACAATTTCAATGTTCTTAAATTTACCAAGGCTTGATTTGTGACCCAAGATATGATCTATCCTGGAGAATGTTCCATGAGCACTTGAGAAGAATGTTTTTGGATGGAATATCCTATAAATATCAAGTCCATCTTGTTCAATGTATCATTTAAAGCTTGTGTTTCCTTATTTATTTTCATTTTGGATGATCTGTCCATTGGTAAAAGTGGGGTGTTAATGTCCCCTACTATGATTGTGCTACTGTCAATATCCCCTTTTATGGCTGTTAGTATTTGCCTTATGTATTGAGGTACTCCTATGTTGGGTGCATAAATACTTACAATTGTTATATCTTCTTGGATCGATCCCTTGATCATTATGTAGTGTTCTTTTTTGTCTCTTCTAATAGTCTTTATTTATTTATTTTATTTGATAGTCTATTTTGTCTGATATGAGAATTGTTGTTTCACCTTTCTTTTGGTTTCCATTTGCATGGAATATATTTTTCCATCCCCTCTCTTTCAGTCTGTATGCATCCCTGGGTCTGAAGTGGGTCTCTTGTAGACAGGATACATATACAGGTCTTGTTTTTGTATCCATTCAGTGGGTCTGTGTCTTTTGGTGGGAGCATTTAATCCATTTACATTTAAGGTAATTATCGATATGTATGTTCTTATTCCCATTTTCTAAACTGTTTCGGGTTTGTAATTGTAGGTCTTTTCCTTCTCTTGTGTTTCCTGCTTAGAGAAGTTCCTTTAGCATTTGTTGTAAAGCTGATTTGGTGGTGCTGAACTCTCTCAGCTTTAGCTTGTGTGTAAAGGTTTTAATTCCTCCATCAAATCTGAATGAGATCCTTGCTGGGTAGAGTAATCATGTTTTAGGTTTTTCTCCTTCATCACTTTAAATATGTCCTGCCACTCCCTTCTGGCTTGCAGAGCTTCTGCTGAAAAATCAGCTGTTAACCTTATGGGAATTCCCTTGTGTGTTATTTGTTGTTTTTTCCCTTGCTGCTTTTAATATGTTTTCTTTGTATTTAATTTTTGATAGTTTGATTAATATGTGTCTTGGTGTGTTTCTCCTTGGTTTTATCTTGTATGGGACTCTTTGTGCTTCCTTGACTTGATTAACTATTTCCTTTCTCATATTAAGGAAGTTTTCAACTATAATTCTTCAAATATTTTCTCAGTCCCTTTCTTTTTCTCTTCTTCTTATGGGACCCCTATAATTTGAATGTTAGTGTGTTTAATCTTGTCCAAGAGGTCAATGAGACTGTCCTCAGTTCTTTTCATTCTTTTTTTTTTTTTTTATTCTGCTCTGCAGTAGTTAATTCCACTATTTCATCTTCCAGGTCACTTATCCGTTCTTCTGCCTCAGTTATTCTGCTATTGATCCCATCTAGAGAATTTTTAATTTCATTTATTGTGTTGTTCTTCATTGTTTGTTTGCTCTTTAGTTCTTCTAGATCCTTGTTAAACGTTTCTTGTATTTTGTCTATTCTACTTCCAAGATTTTGGATCATCTTTACTATCATTATTCTGAATTCTTTTTCAGGTAGACTGCCAATATCCTCTTCATTTATTAGGTCTTGTGGGTGTTTACCTTGCTCCTTCATCTGCTGTGTGTTTTTCTGTCTTCTCATGTTGCTTAACTTACTGTGTTTGGGGTCTACTTTTCAAAGGCTGCTGGTTCATAGTTCCCATTGTTTTTGGTGTCTGTCCCCAGTGGCTTAGGTTGGTTCAGTGCATTGTGTAGGCTTCCTGATGGAGGGGACTAGTGCCTGTGTTGTGGTGGATGAGGCTGGATCTTGTCTTTCTGGTGGGCAGGTCCACGTCTGGTGGTGTGTTTTGGAGTGTCTGTTGCCTTATTATGATTTTAAGCAGCCTCTCTGTTAATGGGTGGGACTGTGTTTCTGTCTTGCTAGTTGTTTGTCATAGGGTGTCCAGCACTGTATCTTGCTGGTAATGGAGTGAAGCTGGGTCTTGGCATTGAGATGGAGATCTCTGGGAGATTTTCACCATTTGATATTACATGGAGTTGAGAGGTTTCTTGTAGACCAATGTCCTGGAGTTGGTTTTCCCACCTCAGAGGCACAGCACTGACTCCTGGCTGACCACCAAGAGCCGTTCATCCACATGGATCAGAATAAAAGGGAGAATAAATAGAAAGAAAGAAAGAAAGAAAGAAAGAGGATAAAATAAAATAAAATAAAATAAAATAAATTTATTAAAATAAAAACTAATTTAGAAAAAATTCTAAAAAGTAAAAATAAACAAACAAAAAACAGAAGGACAGAACCCTAGGACAAATGGTGAAAGCAAAGCTATACAGACAAAATCACACACAGAAGCATACACATACATATTCACAAAAAGAGAAAAAAGGGAAAAAATAATATATCTTTTGCTCCCAAAGTCCACCTCCTCACTTTGGGATGATTCATTTTCTATTCAGGTATTCCACAGATGCAGGGTACTTCAAGTTGATTGTGGAGCTTTAATCCACTGCTCCTGAGGCTCCTGGGAGAAATTTCCCTCTCTCTTCTTTGTTCGCACAGCTCCCGGGTTTCAGCTTTGGATTTGGAACCACCTCTGTGTGTAGGTCACCTGAGGGCATCTATTCTTCACTCAGACAGGATGGGGTTAAAGGAGCAGCTGATTCGGGGGCTGTGGCTCACTCAGGCCGGGGAGAGGGAGGGGTACGGATGCGGGGGGAGACTGAAACGGCAGAGGCCAGCGTGACGTTGCACCAGCCTGAGGCACGCATGCGTTCTCCCGGGGAAGTTGTCCCTGGATCACGGGACCCTGGCATTGGCGGGCTGCACAGGCTCCCGGGAGGGGAGGTGTGTATAGTGACCTGTGCTCGCACACAGGCTTCTTGGTGGCAGCAGCACCAGCCTCAGCATTTCATTCCTGTCTCTGTGGTCTGTGCTGATAGCCTCGGCTCGGCCCGTCTCTGGATCTCCTAGAAGAGGCGTTCTTAATCCCCTCTTCTCGAGCACCAGGAAACAAAGAGGGAAGAAAAAGTCTCTTGCCTCTTTGACAGCTCCAGACTTTTTGCCGGACGCCCTCCCGGCTCACTGTGGCGCCCTAACCCCTTCAGGCTGTGTTCAAGCAGCCAACCCCAGTCCTCTGCCTGGGACCTGACCTCCGAAGCCCAAGCCTCAGCTCCCAGCCCCCGCTCGCCCCAGCGGGTGAGCAGACAAGCCTCTCGGGCTGGTGAGTGCTGGTCGGCACCAATACTCTGTGCGATAATCTCTCTGCTTTGCCCTTTGCACCCCGTCGCTGTGCTCTCCTCTGTGGCTCCGAAGCTCCCCCCCTCCACCACCCACAGTCTCCGTCTGCGAAGGGGCTTCCTTGTGTGTGGAAACCTTTCCTCCTTCATATCTCCCTCCCACTGGTGCAGGTCCCATCCTTATTCTTTGTCTCTGTTTTTCCATTTTTCTTTTGCCCTACCCAGGTACGTGGGTAGCTTCTTGCCTTTTGGGAGGTCTGAGGTCTTCTGCCAGCGTTCTGTAGGTGTTCTATAGGAGCAATTCCTCATGTAGATGTATTTCTGATGTATTTGTGGGGAGGAAGGTGATCTCCACGTCTTACTCTTCTGCCATCTTGAAGCTGCTCCCAGTGTAATTCTTAATTGCCACAATTGTATGATTTAGATGAGTAATAAGTGTGCTAATGATAGTATAATATTAAATATTCAATGTCATTATCTATAGTCAATTAAGAGATACTTGTAAATCAGTAAGCTTCAGTAATGAGAAGAATCCGCCCTTTTGGAAACCTTGTTGACAAGAGAAAATGTCCCAATTCTGTTGCTCTTCAGTATTTAATAGTACATGGAAAGCATAGAAAATTTTAAAATTTAATTAGGTTATATAGCAGACTGTTATCACTTTGTGATGTCAATCACAAAGCAAATCTTACAACTCCAATGGATTACAGCCTAGACTTGTGGGTTTAAGGAACAGGTCTCAAGTGTGATCACTCCCTCATTTTTCTTTTCTCAACAAGACCATTTTCAAGTAGATTCTTTTCTTTCCCTGCCTCTCTGTGCTTTATCCTTCACTCATTTCTGGGGTTCTGGTAGAGGGTTTACATTGTTTACAAACTTGAAGCAGAGAAATGTTACTCTAACTATGGAATAAATCTAAGTATAATAACTACAAATTTTACAATTAAAAAGCCCAATCTTTTAGCATTCCAGCAGAGAGTTTTGCTTTAATTTCTCTTTCTCTCTCACTTAAAAGAAAGAAAAATTAACATCATTTTAGTCAAGGAACAGGGCAGTTTGAACTAGGAAAATTTAAGACAGTTGAATGTACTAAAGTGAAGGATGAGTCTATTAGGATAATCTCTGTGAATAAAATTCAGGATATACAAATTAATTTCATTGGGAGTTTGGCACCAAACTAAACTCTAGTGTAAGTCAAATTTTTCTCTTTAGTGCTTAAAAGACCTAAACTTGATTTCCTTCAGATTTAAATGAAAAAACAACCAAACAAAACAAACCTCTATGATAGAACCTCATTAGTTTGACACCTAACTAAGCAACTTCTCTTAGATCACCAGTATCTACTATAGAATTTCAGTTAATGAAAGCAAATCGGCCTTACAACAAAGACTTTGAAATCTGAGTGAGTTGTGAATTTACAAAATGTTTTTCTTTGGTGTGACAAAATGCATTCTCTTCTGGTATGACTTCTGCTCCACTGTCACTAATATCTATCAAAATGCCTCTAGAGACCAATTTTTATATCTCCAGTAGATTTCAATTTCTTAAAATAGCTAGCTAATGAGGTTTTATTATATCAAATGTTTTATATAATTTCAATGTAAAAAAAATTAACATTATTATTAAAGTTTCCTTTAAATCGGTGAGATGGATGACAAAAAAACTAAGAGTCAGATGGGTGGATGATGTAAGCATGTTCCAGGTGACAAAATTAACCCTATGGATTCTTGATTCTCAGGATGAACTTTTTTATAGAAATGGATGAATGCCATAAGTTTGTAACCTTGAAAAAAATGGTTACTCAGATGTAGCCAGACCCATATCAAATGAGTTTAGATCATCTGCTCATTGTGCAAGGAAGTCAGAAGGAAGCTATTACTCTTATACATATATTCAAATCTAAAGACCTAGATGGGTGAGGTCAGGCCCTAGTCACCTGTACCAAAAAACCATAATCAAAGATTACTTCAGTAGCTGGCTATATTCAATGTGAAGTAAAAATATGCCAGTCTCACACCAAAATATAGGCTTAGACAGAACTATGCTTTTAGCTTTGCTTCTTATTAAATAAGGCATTTTGAAAAAAATCAAATTTGAGACACAGTAACTCTTATTTCGACAAGACAGCAACCACAATGTAAAAAGCATAAGATGAATGCCCAAATGTAAAAGGCATTAAATAAAAACAAAAAAGACAAACAAGCAAACAAAAAAACATAATTTTAGGAGAAAAAAATCACACTTTCAGGCCTCATTCTTTGGTGAATTCCCTATTGTCAAGATTTTGCACCCACCTTGCTAACTCTGAAACTTGATTTCCAGAATATGTGAAGTAGCTCTGTCTCATATGTGAAGTAGCTCTATCTCATAGGGACTGATACATTACATAAGCTCCCAGAGACTGGTTTACAAAGCAAGAATGGAATTGCATTAGTTTATAATACATTTCTCTGGTCTTCAGGTTAAGGCTCTGTAGTCTCCCTCTCCCTCATATATTTGCCATCAAATTTAGATATAGTCTCAAACTCAGACAATATCTATGGACAGTGCTTTTTCACTCTAATTCTGTTGCCTTTAGTTGCCATGGATGATTGACTCTTCTTGATAAGCCTTCTGATAGGTTCAGGGAATGTGTAGTATTCACCTTGTAGTAATATGTCTTGTTGCAGTTCTGTGGGTGGTACATTAAGTGGGCCATCTCTGGAATCAGATTTCCTGGGTTTTAAAATCACGTCTACAACATACTAGCTATGTGATTTGGGGCAAATTAAAGTTTCCAAGCTTCACTTTTCTAATCTTTAAATTTGGAATTATAATGATATAAAGTTTTAATCATATCTTTAAGAATTTTGTGTATACTAAGTGATAATTTTAAAAAAATGGCCAGACCATACTAAGCATTAAATAAAATTAATATTAATTGTTTGCATATCTTTGCACAGATAAATAATGCATTGTTTTATTTTACTTTCATAGGGCAATAATTTAATTTTTTCCTATGCTTTGCAGAATGTCTCACAATAGAACCCAAGTACTAACAACAATACTTCTTTGTGACCTTGACAATAATTAATAATTAATTTGTATTTCAGTGTTTTTGGATATTGTATTGAATACATCTTCTGCACCTCTTTAAATTCTCTCAGTCAAATCTTCTTCCACACCCTTGGCCACTTATCCCCCTCAACTTCTTTTCAGGCTTACTGATGCCATGGAAGACCATGAGGTGTGTATTCTGAGACCTACCAGCCTCACAGCTGGAACTTCTAGCTCTTTGCAGCACTTTCAGAAGTCTCAAGGTAACATAAAACATGGATCTGACTTCCTGAGATGTTGCAAAAAGGTTATATAACTTGGAAACGAGTGTGAGGAGGTGTGGGATCTGATCTGGTTAACTCCTTGTAGGGCAAACTTTAAGTAATGGCAAACAAGAGAAAGAGCAGGCAGATGGATTCTCTTTCTCTCCCTTTTTCCTTCTGATATACAGTTCTGAAGAGAGGTTCCTCTATGACTGACTGGTCAAGTGAATGTACTTGGTTTTATTGTGTGGCTTGTCAAGAAGGAATGGCCAACACAGTAAGTCATTCATTACGTTGTGTTGCTTCTGATGGTTCAGTTTTCTTTTCCTTTGGTTGCTCTGAAATTATGCATCCTGTAAAAATCACTGGTATCTTACCTTTGCCTGAGGTTTTGTTTCTAGGGATCCCAAGCTATGACACACCTCTTTCTTCGTGAGTCTTCAAACACAGTAGCAGTCTCCTAACTAACTCTCATTCATTCGTTCATTCATTTATTTATTCCATCACAAAATCCATTACTTAGGTTATTTAAATTACTGTAATACATACAATTGAAGATACAAATGTGACCAAAATATGTTTTCATGCTCTATGGAGATTACAGTCCAATAGCAGTGGCTCTACAAGTATCTGTATTAAAATTATAATGTAATAAATGCCTTGAAGAGAGATAAGGTAAAGGGCAGAATTTGAAGGGAACAATTTTAACTGGGAGATTTTGAAATAGAACACTCTGCTGGTATTATTTGTTCTGGGTCTTTCATTTAAGTAAATGTGTCACTTTTGGTGGAGTCAATAAGTAGATAAATAAGGTGATAGCATAAATACTCTATAAGTTCTTCTGTCTCACTGAACTGATTCAATATGTCAGAAAGTTTGAGAATTCAAAGATGTTACTTATTATGGTGTCAAAATCATTATATTTGTTTAAATATTTAAATAAATGGGTTTTGATTTCTCTTACATGAGCATATAATGGTTATAAAAAATAAGCAAATAAACAACACTAATAATTACACCAGTGTTAACCTTCTTAATGAACATATCAGATAGTTTTTACATGCATCCATTTGTAGATTTTTAAAAATTGGATCATATCAGATTTAAATTTTGTCATCGTAGTATTATTCTGTGAATATTTTTTCCATATCAGTAATGCTAGAAAAGCTTTTAAGTGATTGAATAGCTACTGTGTTTCATCATTTCATTGTAGTACTGTGCCATTGTTTATTTATCCAAAGTTTTCTCATGGTCATTTATTTTGTCTCAAAGATTTTTAATATCTTAAATTATTTGACAGTAAGCATTCCAAGTTAGTGAAATCTTTCTGCATAATCTTAATTATATCCTTACATAAAAATTTAGAAGTACAATAGCTATGTTAAAAAACAAAGACATTGTAACAATTTTTCTCCATTGTTGTTTAGTTGGTAGCCAAAATACTATCTTAACATACAAGCTTGCCAGCATTATAAAATACTACCACTTTTCCAGTATAAAAAATGGATTTTATAATTGAAAATATCTGTCATTTTGATTAGGAGAAATTCATGTTTCATCTGTAAACCAGAGATGACAATAACTTTCATAGTATTTTGTCAAGATTAACAAAAGATATTACAAGTAAATATGTGAGCGTTAATCTGAGTTTTAAAAAAAAGACAGTAAAAATAGAAAAGATGGAGAAAAGGACACAACTACAGAAAAAAGAGAGGGTTAAAAATTTATAAGAGAATAGCTTTACAACTCTAAGACGTTTTATTTCAAAACTTAGAAGTGAATAATTTCCAAGCAAGATATAAATTACAAAAATCGACACAAATTAGAAATCTACAATAGAATCATTATAATAGAAGAGATTGCAAAGTGCTTATAAATCTATTGTAAAAAGCCAATAGGATCAGAAGGGTTTACTAAAAAGTTAGGGTTCTCCTTTAAATAACAGGTGATATTCATATTTTAAAAACTTTTCAGGCCATAGAAACAAATGGAAAATTTCCAAGATCAGGATATCTGGGTTCAGTACCAGGGTTTAGTACCAGAAACATGATTCAATATCAGGAAGCCTATCAACCTTATTCATTATAATAACCAATGAAAGGAGAAAATAATTTGGTCATATGAATCAATGCTGAAAAAGAATTTACAGAAATAGGATATAAATTTCCTGCAGCTATTTAAAATCAGAGCATTAACTTTTATGTGGAAGAATCATTGTTGAAAATAGTAAAGAAAAATTTGAAGAACAATCATGTTGCTTTAATCAAATCAATAGAAATAGGAGAGAGAATTCGGAAATAGATCACAGGACATATTGCCCATTAAAATTTTAATTTTTATTTTCCTTTTGAGTTGTGTATTTTCTGTTGGATTGTTGAGATTTTGATTTGCTCTCTGTGAATTGCCTCCTCAAAATTGAGTCTTAATTATCTTATTGTTGATTTTCAAGAGTTTTTATATTATAATACTAACTGCTATTCAATAAACTTTATTTCAAATATTTAAAAAATCTCATAAACTTATAATAAAACAATGCATTATATTATCCACACTGAAAAAAAAAATTAAAAAGAAAAATAAATTAAAAACCTACTACTAGCAGGTTCAATATCTGCTACTAGCAGGATGTGGACAAAAGTTACTAATATTTTTTTACAGAAATGTGAATTACTTCAATTTATTAGAAAGTAAACTGGAAACATCTGATAAAATTATAAACAAATATATAACTATAAATTTTCATTGGACTCAATTGCATAGAATAAATATTGGTAAGGATATAAACACAAGTATGTACATCATCAAATGTCAAGGAAAACAAATTCTAAACAAAACAATGCTGAAGGCATAATGAGTGCCTCTCAAGTGGTAAATTTCTGACTAAATTATGGAACACTCTAAAGAATTTCTAAACACACAATGGTTTCTGAACACACAATCTTTAGAAACAATGAATTAGAAATTTCCCAAGTTCACTTTCAGGAATTTACATGAGGTATTCTTAATATTTTTTAAAAAGCAGAATAGAGTGTGCTTAAATTATTTTATTTTCATAAAACACAAACAATGATAGGTATACTTATGGATATAAATGTGTATTTTTCTAATAAGTGTTCATATTTTGTATGACAATATGATCTCAGAGCAAAATGTGAAAGTGTATAAATTATGTTTCCATGGGGTATGGAGAAGTTGGAGAAATGAAAGATGGAAGAAACACAATAAAGAAAGAGACAAATAACAGTGATACTAAAACATATATGTAATGCCTCTATGTATGTGTTTATGTAAACATCTATTTATGCATGTTTGTCTAAAATATTATAAAGAACCAGGGGTAAAAACTTTTCTTGAAGTTTCCAAACTCCTCTCAAAAACAAACAAACAAAACAAACCCTGAACTCTTTATAGTCGTTCAAGGAATACTAAACCTCTTTATATTACTTCTTTGCTCTATTCTACTTGCTTACCCATAATAAATTTTCAATAAATTAAGATAAATGTTATGACCTGCTAGCAAAATCCAGACCATATTCTTTGCCCAGAGGCAAAGACTGGTTTTTGTATTTTTAAATGGCTATATTCTCTTGGTTGTATATCTACCTATACATATTTTTAAATTTTATTATTGGTCCACATAGCATAAAATATTTACTATCCATCTCTTTCAGAAAAATTAGAGAAAGTTTCCCAACCTGATACAAAGGTCAAAGACTAAGGCAAGGTGTTTCCAGTGGTTGAGGTACATGTTCAATTGGTGGGTGAGAGTTTATCACAAGTTGTGGCAATCCAAACATATGCCATAAATTGATGTAAAAAAAAAATGACCTATGAAAGACAGAACTTTAATTGGCCAATAACCATGAAAGTAATTTAACCCTCTCTTAGAAATGATTCCCTATCTTCATTAAATTTTTTGAATTAATGCAAGTTTGGGGCAATTTCAACCATAACTTCAAGAAACGCTTTCCTTGCTATTTTAACCATTCCAGAGCAAAAAATGGAAAAGTTACTACAATACTAATATCATCTTGACACCAAAAGCTGATAAAAATTACATTCAAAAAACTAATATTGGAGACCTCTGTAAGTGTAGATAATTAAAATCTCAAATCAACTCCCTCTCATGGAATATTTACAAGTATCCCAACTCTAAGCAGGATTTATTCCACAAATGTAAAGATGGTTCAAATGAGGAAATACATCCTTATAACTCATTGCATTAATAATCAAAGTAGAAAAATGACAACTCTCAATGATGCCTAAAAGACACTTGGTATTTAAAATCTATTCAGAATTAAAAGATCTTTGTTGGGCTTCCTTGGTGGCGCAGTGGTTGAGAGTCCACCTGCCGATTCAGGGGACACGAGTTCGTGCCCCGGTGTGGGAAGATCCCACATGCTGCGGAGCTTCTAGGCCCATGAGCCATGGCCGCTGAACCTGCGCGTCTGGAGCCTGTGCTCCGCAACGGGAGAGGCCACAACAGTGAGAGGCCCATGTACCACAAAAAAAAAAAAAAGTCTCTATTTATTAGAAATAAAAGGATGCTGTGGCAACATGGTAAAAAACACCTACCCAAACCTAAAACATTATTTAAAGAAGAAACATTAGAGATGTTCTTATTACGGTCAGAAGCTAGTGACAGACACCTGCTGTTACTGATTTAACTCCTGACAGAATAGCACCAAGTCATCTCAATGTCGCTTGGTCTTAGCAGATGTTATGGTTACCTTTTATTACATATGCCAGCTCATCTAGTTTATAATAATTCCTCTGAGAATTATTTCCCTTCCCTCCCATATCTATAGGACATAGAAGTGGGTCCTTGTGACAGACATACACTAGGGTAACCTTCAATGTGTAAGACCATTTTAAAATTTTTAAAGTGATGGTAGAACGAGTACCTTGCTTCTAACTAATAGAACAAGATAAAGAGTGATGGCAAAACCTTCCATTGGTTAGGTTTTGTTAAATGGCAAAAGTAATGAGGTGCCACTTTCTGTTTATCTTTTCTTATAGACTGTATCTTAGTGAGAGAGACAGGTTCTCCATCTTGAAGAAACAAGCATCCACATTATGAACTTTCTATGGAGAGTGCCACATAGCAGGGAACTGCAAGTGGCCTCTAGGACTGCAGGGCAGATTCAGTCAATTGCCAGTAAGAACCTGGACCTTCAGTCATACAGTCATTCAAGGAAACAAATACTTAGTGAGTTTGGAAGTAGATATTTCTTAGTTGTGTCTTCAACTGGGATTAACAGATACACACTATTACATATAAAATAGATAACCAACAAGGACCTACTGTATAGCACAAGGAACTGTACTCAATATTTTGTAATAACCTATAAGGGAGAAGAATCTAAAAAAGAATATATATATATATATAACTGAATCACTTTGCTGTACACCTGAAACTAGCACAAAATTGCAAATCAACTATACTTCAATAAAAAAAGAGGAGAGAGAGAGAGAGAGAAAAGAATGCAGCCCAGGCAACACCTTGATTACAGACTTGTGAGGACCCAGTTAAGCTGTGCTTGGAATCCCAAACCACAGAAACTGTTAGATAATAAGTATGTATTATTTTAAATCTCTAAATTTGTAGTGATTTTTTACACAGTACAGAAAACAAATACTGTCCCCAGCAGTTATGCTTGTATTATGTAGTAAGATACTAAGATACTAGGTATAAACAGTGTCAGGGTCCTTTTCCAGAAAATTTCGAATTGGAACTAAAATTTTTTTCAGTCATTCTGGGCTTCTATCTTGAGCAGAGGAGATTTATCAGGAGCTGTGAAGAAGTAATCACTTAAACTGTGGTCTGAGGAGCAGAAAAGCTAGTATACAGAGAGACAATAGAGTATCAGAGAGAAAGAAGAGAAATTAGAAGTAGAAAAAGAATTCTTCCAGATTTCCATTTAGCATTCCATTTCCTGTGTTCAATACATTTAATGTAGGCTAGCTGCATTTTTCTTTTTATTCCTTGACTTAGCTGCTATGACATATCCCTGTAATAATTTTTTTCTCTTTTAAATAAAGTTGTCTCAAGTTAGCATCTGCTATACGCAATCAAAGAAGCCAAACTATTTAATAAGCACACAAAGAAAGGAAATTTAAACCACTCTTGGTAACCAGTGGTAATATTTGGCAATAATATTTCCTGAAATACCTTTTTTTTTTTTAGCTCTATTGGTTGAATTTATGTCCAGTTTACTTTGCAAAATTAGCCTTCTCTTTTCCAGGCTAAATAATTAAAATTCACAATTCCAATTTTAATGAGCTAAAATTTTTAATTGTCCAAAGGAGGAAAATACTTTTTATGGCTTTAAAACATTCTATCTACTCCAGTATAACTTCTACTTGGCATGAAGTTAAAACAAAATTTGATAATGGAGGGAAAATAACAAATACTGTGTGAAGATAATGTTGTCTGCCTCCTCCTATAATCTTACTTTTAAATTTTACTAAAATGAATTGGCAAAAAGTAGTACCACATGGATTAGCTGTTTAGTGAAGTCTTAAAATCAGTGAATAATAAGATAGAAAATGATTTTCAGTTTATGGAATGATATTAGCAAGGTCAACTTCAAAGAGAAAAAGATGACATTGATTTCACCCATGATTTTAAATGGGAAGGTAATGTAAGCAGCCACCATGAATCAAAAACAGCACTAAACTGCTGCTGAATGTTTAAGAATGTGAAATGAAAACACATAACACAAGGAAATGAATACTGACTGAACTAGGAAAATTGTATATGGTAATATTTTTGAAATAAGAGTTTTCTGCTAATTGATCCAGAGAACATAATGCAGAGGAAATCTAAGAGAAACAATATCACCAACCTTTCCAAAAAAAATTGTTCCACAGTGACCACAGGTCCTATGTTGGTGATTCAGAAGCATGCTAGTAAATACATAGAAAGTGGCTCTTGGGGGAAGGGGAGAAAGGCCTAATCTGTAGCCTTTGCCAATTTCCATGGTGTAAATAATCCCACCAAAACCAATTTCAGGCTAACAATGTGAAGTCAATGAACGTGGAGTTGGGAAGTGATAAGCACAGTCAGTTCCAGCTGGCTCCATCATAGGTCATTCCTCTGTAAGGAGGCCATCTGGTTCCCAGTATTATGCCAAGTGGGGGGTCTACTAACAAAACCAGTCAGATTTTGTATTAGAAATCCTATGATTCTCTCACTCTTCACAGAGAGGGAAGGTGGAGTCTGCTCTTAAGACTATTTCTGTCCATTGTATCTGTATGGCAGAAACATTGTGTAATTCTGTGCCACTGTATATCAGGCTACAGTGAATGAGTATGAAAGAATATGAAATAATTTCTAAAGTTAATCACACACACAATTAATTCAAAATTCCTTAATATTTTGTGTGCATAAATAATCTCATTCTGCAGGTCTGGAGTGAGCCATATGAATCTGCACTTTAATCAGCTCTTCTAGTAACACTGTTCCATAGGGAACACACTTGAGAATCACTGAATTTCTTCATGAAATTCTCCACTGTTACTGAGCACCACTTTTTGCCAGATACTGTGCTAGACTCCTGGAATCTGGAGATGAATAAGGAAGCAAGGTATGTTGCAGAAAGCAACTCCATCTATATGCTCCCCTATATTTTATTCTGAGCCCCACCATTTGGGAGTCTTGTGACCTTGGGCAGTGTATGTGTGCTCTATGAGCTTCTGTTTCCTAATGTGTAAAGTATTAATTGTCCCTTTAGGCAAATGAGATAAATATGGAAAGTGCTTAGAGCAGTGTCCTGCACATTGAAGGAAACTAATGTCAATTTGCTTCTACACAAGTAACTCTCAAACTATTTAAGGATGTAGTCAAGTAAATCAACTATTAAAATTTCCACTGCAGATATGAATGGACTGTTGATGGATATAACACAGAAAATGTCTACCTGGCTCAGTCAAGGTAGGTCAAGTGAGGTTTCAATGACAAGGGTTTGTTTAAGTATTTTAACACAATTCAGGGGAATAAAGTTGGAGGCAGAAGAAAGGTAATGAAATCAAATGTAAGCATTTGTGAGGAAGGGTAAAGTGTCCAGGAAACGTGTGTGTGTGTGTGTGTGTGTGTGTGTGTTTTGTTTGTTTGTTTTTGCCTAGAGCATTGCAGTTCATTTGGTAGTGTTTGGGAGGTGAAATTGAGAAACATATACTTTTCTGAACTTGAAGGTGTACCTAATAACAAAGTATTTGATTTAATCTTCAAAATAAAAGTGAAGTACTAAAAGAATTTAAGCAGGAAAGTGTCATTTAAAGACTTGTGCAAGCTCCCTCCAGCTTCAAAGGGAGTCAAGAGTAGGGCACAATAAAGTCAGTTTCTATATTGCCATAACAGCCCAGGAAAACAAGTGTTAGGTGTTGACTAGGTAGTGTAGGTGTATTTAGGGTATGCTGGAAGGTAGGTAATACACCAGTGTGCTGGACCTAACTCTCACTGGCTCATGAGAACCTATTGTTAAATTTTCAAGAATTGTTCAAAATGGTTGTTAAGCATGACTTTTAATAGAAACCAAATTAAAAATTATATAAAAGTATAATATATTAAAAACAAAGGTAAAAATACTAGAAACTCATCATTTCCTTCCTATTTTATTACATTTTATTATTTTTTATGTTCTCTAGTTTACTTACATCTACTGTATCTGTACTGCAGAAATGCTATGTAATTTTATGCCACTGTTCACATCTTTCTAATGTTGCATTCAGCAATACCACATTGTTAGTTTAGAACCAGGCATGGTGGGAGAATTTACACCACAGAAATCTGAAAGTGCTATGAAAATAACTACGAAGTTATTTTCTAGACTTAAGAAAGTGGTGAGAAAAGAGAACAATTCAGGTTAAACATAACAGTATATCATATCTGTAACATTACATTTTAAATAGTGCAAAAAATTAAGTAAATATTCTGCCAGTATTCAAAAACTATTATCTAATTCAGCAAAGCCATCACTCACAGTATTTACTGAGTTTAGTTACCACATCCATCTTAGTTGCTTCACTTTCATCTTAATCATTAATACAAATAAAAATATGAAACAACATCTCTGTAGGAACGACAGTTGGTCATCCATTTTCTTCAATTGCAACCATAGATTGGCTCTGTACACAAAACTTGAGCAAAAATCACCTAAAGCATCTGTGAGACCTGACTGGCCATATGGAATTTAAATAGAGTATTGTATATTTTATGATTATTTATAAATTGTGTATGACACATCATCTATATCAGTAACATTTGTAAGAAACTTCTCTACATTGTTTTCACTGGTAAAATATTTAAGAGCACACCCTTGGGATAGAAAAATGATTGCTGATGGGATTACATGACTGGTTAGAAGACATGAAGAAAGGAGAGGGTGATAACCCCAGTTTTATGATTGGGGGACCAGAGAAGATGGTGGCATCATTCACTGAGATCACAAGCATGTTGGGAGGGCCAGATACCCATGAACTAAATGTAAGAGAAATAGTCTGAGATTTCCCAAATTAAAACCTTGCCAGTAAAGAAATATTACTTAAGAGATTGGTTCAAGATGGCAGAGTAGAAGGATGTGTGCTCACCTCCTCTTGCAAGAGCACCAAAATCACAACTAACTTCTGAACAGCCAATGACAGGAAGACACTGGAATCCACCAAGGAGGATATACCCTACATCCAAAGACAAAGGAGAAGCAGCAATGAGATGGTAGGAGGGGCACAATCACGATAAAATCAAATCCCATACCTTCTGGGTAAGTGACCCCCAAACTGGAGAATGACTAAACCACAGATGTTCTCCCACTGGAGTGAAGTTTCTGAGCCCCAAGTCAGGCTTCCCAGACTGGTGGTCCAGCAACAGGACTGGAAAGCCCCAGAGAATCTGGCTTTGAAGGCCAGCGGGATTTGACTGCAGGATTTCCACAGGACTGGGGGAAACAGAGACTCCACTCCTGGAGGGCACACACAGAATATTGTGTGCACCAGGACCCAGGGGAAAGGAGCAGTGACCCCATAGGAGACTGAACCAAACACACCTGCTAGCATTGGAGCATCTCCTGCAGAGGTGGGGTATGGCTGTAGCTCACCATGAGGACTGGGGCACTAGTAGCAGCAGCTCTGGGAACTGCCTATTGGCATGAGCCCTCCTGGAGGCCACCATTGGCCCCATCTTACAGCCTGTAGGCTTCAGTGCTGGGTTGCCTCAGGCCAAACAACTAACAGGGAGGGAATACAGCCCCACCCATCAGCAGACAAGCAGATTAAAGTTTTACTGAGCATGGCTCTGCTCACCAGGGCAAGACCTATTTCTACCCATGACCAGTGCCCCCAGTCAGGAAGTTTGCACAAGCCACTTACATACCCTCATCCACCAGAGGGCAAAGAGCAGAAGCAAGAAGAACTACAATCCTGCAGCCTGCAGAATGAAAACTACAATCACAGAAAGTTAGACAAAATGAAAACACAATGCATTATGTCGCAGATGAAGGAACAAGGTAAAAACCAAAAAAAAAAAAAAAAAAAAAAACAGCAAAATGAAATAGAAATAGACAACCTTCCAGAAAAACAATTCAGAATAATGGTAGTGAAGATGATCCAGGACATCAGAAAAAGAATGGAGACAAACATTGAGAAGATGTAAGAAATGTTTAAAAAAAACCTGGAGGGGCTTCCCTGGTGGCGCAGTGGTTAAGAATCCACCTGCCAATGCAGGGGACATGGGTTTGAGCCCTGGTCTGGGAGTATCCCACACGCTGCGGAGCAACTAGGCCCGTGTGCCACAACTGCTTAGCCTGCACTCTAGAGCCCATGAGCCACAACTACTGAGCCCACACGCCAGAACTACTAAAGCCCGTGCCTGTGCTCCACACCAAGAGAGGCCACCGCAATGAGAAGTCCATGCACCACAATGAAGAGCAGCCTAGAGAAAGCCTGCGGGCAGCAACGAAGACCCAACACAGCCAAAAATAAATAAATAAATCTATTTAAAAAAAAAAAAAGACCTGGAAATGTTAAAGAACAAACAAACAGAAATGAACAATACAATAACTGAAATGAAAAATACACTACAAGGAATAAAGGGCAGAATAACTGAGGCAGAAGAACAGATAAGTGACCTGGAAGACAGAATGGTGGAAATCACTGCCACAGAATAGAATAAAGAAAAAATGAATTAAAAGAAATGAAGACAGCCTAAGAGACATCTGAGGCAATATTAAATGCACAAACATTCACATTATAGGGGTCCCAGAAGGAGAAGAGAGAGAGAAAGGACCTGAGAAAATATTTGAAGAGATAATAGCTGAAAACTTCCCTAACATGGGAAAGGAAACAGTCAACCAAGTGCAGGAAGCACAGAGAGTCCCAGGTAGAATAAACCTAAGGAGGAACACACGAAGACAAATAGTAATCAAACTGAGAAAAAATTAAAGACAAAGAAAAAAAATTAAAAGGAAACATCACAAATAACATACAATGGAACTCCCATAAGGTTATCAGCTAGTTTCTCAGCAGAAACTCTGCAAGCCATAAGGGAGTGGCATGATATATTTAACGTGATGAAAGGGAAGAACCTACAACCAAGAATATTCTACCCAGCAAGGCTCTCATTCAGATTTGATTGAGAAATCAAAAGCTTTACAGACAAGCAAAAGCTAAGAGAATTTGGCACCACCAAACCAGCTTTACAACAAATGTTAAAGGAACTCCTTTAGGTGAGAAAGAGACCAGCAACTTAAAACAACCTTATACATATATAGACTGCTATATCAAAACCTCATGGGAACAGCAAACCCCAAAACTACAATAGATACACACAAACAAAAGAAAAAGCAACCCAAACACAACACTAAAGATGGTCATAATACCACAAGAGAAGAGAACAAAAGAGGAAGGGAAGAAAAAAGACCTATAAAAACAAACCCAAAACAATTAAGAAAATGGCAATAGAAATACACATATCGATTACTGCCTTAAATGTAAATGGATTAAATGCACCAATCAAAAGACATAGACTCAGGCTTCCCTGGTGGCGCAGTGGTTGAGAGTCCATCTGCCGATGCAGGGGACACGGGTTCATGCCCTGGTCCAGGAGGATCCCACACGCCATGGAGCAGCTGGGTCCATGAGCCATAACTGCTGAGCCTGCGTGCCTGGAGCCTGTGCTCCACAACAGGAGAGGCCACAGCAGTGAGAGGCCCGCGTACCACAAAAAAAAAAGAAAAAAAAAAAAAAGACATAGACTCACTGAGTAGATACAAATACAAGACCCATATATATGCTGTCATTAGAGACCCACCTCAGACCTAGGGACACATACAGACTGAAAGTGAGAGGTTGGAAGAAGGAATTCCATGCAAATGGAAATCAAAAGAAAGCTGGAGTAGCAATACTCAGATCAGAAAAAATAGACTTTAAAATAAAGACTGTTATAAGAGACAAAGAAGGACACTACATAATGATCAAGGGATCAATCCAAGAAGAAGATATAACAATTGTTAATATATATACACCTAACATAAGAGCACCTGAATATATAAGGCAAATACTAACAGCCATAAAGGAAGAAATTGACAGTAACACAGTAGTAGTGTGGGACTTAACACGCCACTTTCTTCAATGGACAGATCATCCAGACAGAAAATCAATAAGGAAACATAGGACCTAAATGACACCTTAGACCAGATGGGATGGGCTTAATTGATATTAATAGAGCATTCCATCCAAAAGCAGCAGAATACACATTCTTCTCAAGTGCACACGGAACATTCTCCAGGATTCACCATGTGCTGGGCCACAAGGTGAGCCTTGGTAAATTTAAGAAAATTGAAATCACATCAAACATCTTTTCTGACCACAATGCTATGAGATTAGAAATAAACTAAAAGAAAAAAACTACAAAAAAACACAAATACATGGAGGCTAAACAATATGCTACTAAACAACCAGTGGATCACTGAAGAAATCAAAAAGGAAATCAAAAAATACCTAGGGCTTCCCTAGTGGCACAGTGGTTAAGAGTCTGCCTGCTGATGTAGGGCACATGGGTGCATGCCCCGGTCTGGAAAGGTCCCACATACCGCGGAGTGGCTAGGCCCATGAGCCATGGCCACTGAGCCTGTGTGTCCAGAGCCTGTGTTTCACAATGGGAGAGACCACAACAGTGAGAGACCTGCATACCACACACACACACACACACAAAATACCTAGAGACAAATGAAAATGAAAGCACAATGATACAAAACCTAAGGGATGCAACAAAAGCAGTTCTAAGAGGGAAGTTTATAGCAATACAATTTTATCTGAGGAAACAAGAAAAATCTCAAGTAAACAACATAAACTTACACCTAAAGCAAATAGAGAAAGAAGAACAAGCAAAACCTAAAATTAGTAGAAGGAAAGAAATCATAAAGATCATAGCAGAAATACATGAAACAAAGAAAACAATAGCCAAGATCAATGAAAATAAAAGCTGGCTCTTTGAAAAGATAAACAAAGTTGATAAACATTTAGGCAGATTCATCAAGAAAAAAGGGAGAGGACTAAAATCAATAAAAATTAGAAATGAAAAAGGAGAAGTTACAACTGACACCACAGAAATACAATGGATCATAAGGGACAACTACAAGCAACTGCATGCCAATAAGATGGACAACCTGGAAGAAAAGGACAAATTCTTACAGTCTCCCAACACTGAGCCAGGAAGAAATAGAAAATATTAACAAACCAATCACAAGCACTGAAATTGAAACTGTGATTTAAAAACTCCCAACAAACAAAAGTCCAGGACCTGTTAGCTTTACAGGTGATTTCTATCAAATATTTAGAGAAGAGATAATACTTATACTTTTGAAACTACTCCAAAAAATTGCAGAGGAAGAAAAACTCCCAAACACTTTATATGAGTTCACCATCACCCTGATACCAAAACTAGACAAAGATATCAAAAAAAAAAAGAGAAAATTACAGGTCAATATCACTGGTGAACATAGACACAAAAATCCTCATCAAAATACTAGCAATCTGAATCCAACAATACATTAAAAGGATCATACACCATGATCAAGTGGGATTTGTCCCAGGAATACCTGAATTTTTTCAATATCTACAAATCAATCAGTGTGATACATCACATCAAAAACTGAAGAATAAAAACCATATGATCATCTAGATTCAGAAAAAGTTTTTGACAAAAATCAGCACCTATTTATGATAAATACTCTCCAGAAAGCGGGCATAGAGGGAACATACTCCAACATAATAAAGGCCATATATGACAAACCTACAGCTAACATCATACTCAATAGTGAAAAGCTGAAAGCATTTCCTCTAAGATCAGGAAGAAGATGAGGATGTCTACTCTCGCTGCTTTTATTCAGCATAGTTTTGGAAGTCCTAGCTATGGCAATCAGAGAAGAAAAAGAAATAAAAGAATACAAATTGGAAAAGAAGTTAAACTGTCACTGTCTGCAGATGACATGATACTATACATAAAAGATCCTAAAGATTCTACCAGAAAACTACTAGAGCTCATCAATGAATTTGGTAAAGTTGCAGGTTACAAAATTAATACACAGAAATCTGTTGTATTTCTATACACTAACAAGGAAAGATCAGAAGGAGAAATTCAAGAAACAATCCCATTTACCATTGCATCAAACAGAATAAAATACCTAGGAATAAACCTACCTAAGGAGACAAAAGACCTGCACTCCCCAAACTGTAAGATGTTGATGAAAGAAATTGAAGAAGACACTAATAGGTAGAAAGATATACCATGTTCTTATATTGGAAGAATCAATACCGTCAAAATGACTATACTACTCAAAGCAATCTACAGAGTCATTGCAATCCCTATCAAATTACCAATGGCATTTTTCACGGGACTAGAACAAAAAATCTTAAAATTTGTATGGAGACCAAAAAGACCCAAATAGCCAAAACAATCTTGAGAAAGGAAAATGGAGCTAGAGAAATCAGGCTCTCTGACTTCAGACTATGCTACAAAGCTCTAGTCATCAAAACAGTATGATAATGGCACAAAAATAGAAATATAGATCAATGGAACAGGATAGAAAGCCCAGAAATAAACCCACGCACCTATAGTCAATTAAACTATGACAAAGGAGGCAAGAATATACAATGGTGGAAAGATAGTCTCTTCAACAAATAGTACTGGGAAAACTGGATGGCTACATGGAAAAGAAGGAAATTAGAACACTCCCTAACACCATACACAAAAGTAAGCTCAAAATGGATTAAAGACCTAAATGTGAGACCAGACACTATAAAACTCCTAGAGGAAAACATAGGCAGAACACTCTGTGACATAAATCGCAGCAATATCTTTTTTGATCCATCTCAAAGAGTAATGGAAATAAAAACAAAAATAAACAAATGAGACCTAATTAAACTCAAACCTTTAAACAGCAAAGGAAACCATAAACCAAAGGGAACCATAAGTAAAACAAAAAGACAACCACAGATTGGGAGAAAAGATTTGAAAATGATGTGACTGACAAGGGATTAGTCTCCAAAATTTACAAAGAGCTCATGAAGCTTAATATCATCAAAACAAACAACCCAATGAAAAAATGAGCAGAAGACCTAAATAGACATTTCCCCAAAGAAGACATACAGATGGCCAAGAGCCACATGAAAAGATGTTCAACATAGCTAATTATTAGAAAAATGCTAATCAAAACTACAATAAGATATCACCTCACATCAGTCAAAATGGCTATCAGTAAAATATCTATAAACAATCAATGCTGGTGAGGATGTGGAGAGAAAGGAACTCTCCTACACTGTTGGTGGGAATGTAAATTTTTACAGCTACTGTGGAGAACAGTATGGAGTACCCTTAAAAAACTAAAAATAGAGCTACCATAAGACCCTGCATTCCCACTCCTGGGCATATATCTAGAGAAAAACATGGTCCGAAAGAATATATGCACCCCAATGTTCATTGCAGCACTGTTTACAATAGCCAGGACATGGAAGCAACCTAAATGTCCATCAACAGAGGAATGGATTAAGAAGATGTGGTATATATATACAATGGAATATTGCTCAACCTTTAAAAAGAATGAAATAATGTCATTTATAGCAACATGGATGGACCTAGAGATTGTCATACCGAGTGAAGTAAGTCAGACAGAGAAAGAAATATTGTATTATATCCCTTATATGCAGAATCTAAAAAGAAATGATACAAATGAACTTATTTACAAAACAGACTCACAGACTTAGAGAATGAACTTATGGTTACTGGGGGAAAGCATGGGGGAAGGGATACTTAGGGAGTTTGGGATCAACACGTACACACTGCTATATTTAAAATGTATAACCAACAAGGACCTACTGTATAGCACAGGGAACTATGCTCAATGTTATTTGGCAGCCTGAATGGGAGGGGAGTTTGGGGGAGAATGGATACATGTATAGGTATGTCTGAGTCCCTTTGCTGTGTACCTGAAACTGTCACAAATTGTTAATTGGCTATATTCCAATATAAAATAAAAAGTTGAAAAAAAGAAATATAAATAAATAAATAAATCCTTACCTGTAAAGCTCCACTGATTTCATCATGTACCAGTCTGAGTACTCCAGGACTTGATACCTCTTAATTCCTGATTCAGAACTCTTGGGTCTGCACAGAGTCGGAAGCTCCTGCCAGAAGACCTTAGTGGGGAAAGGAAGAAATACTTGAGGGTATGGGACTCTATGACCCTTTAACCTCTTGTATGGAGAAATAGTATTTTGCTACAACTTCACTATTCTATGTTATAGATTTTGACACTCAGAGAAAAGGAATGATTCTCTGTCACATGCATGAGTGAGCTTCTTAGACACTAATCTTTGTGGCTTTTAGAGACAAATTGAATTAGATACATCAAGAATTCCATATTCCCAAAATTGTCCTTTTTCCTATATTCTATTGAATTATTTAGAATAAATAGATTTATTTCTAACAAACAGGGTCTTATTAATGCAAAACTATAATAATACTAAAGTTAAAGAGTGGAGAAAAAATTAAAGAAAACACTAAGCATTAGATTTGTTTTTTATAGGAAATGTGTTATTACTCTGTCCTACCTCTGGCTATGTCTTGCTCAATCAAATTGCTCTTATCCTTGTTAATTGCATAGATTCATTACCATATTCTTTTTACGTCTTTCTTTATTTCTAGATATGTTTTCTCACCTGTTTTATTCTCCTTGTAAATAATATACTTTTTAATAAAACCTTTCTGGCTAAAATATTAGGGGGTCGATGAGATGTTTTTCCAAATGGTTTGTCTAAGACCTATGTCTGGCTTGGTGGAAACCCCGGATTTGTTAAATATCTTAGATTTGATTATTGTATTTTCCTTCATTTTGGCTAGAAACTTTCTATGTTGCTTTATGTTTATCCCCATTTAGGGGTGTGTGTGTTTGTGTGTGTGTGTGTGTATGTTTCTTATAAATAATCTTTAGTGACTTAATTTGATTTAATAACTTGGATATCCAATAAAATTGTGAAATATCTGTGGCAGAGATAAGCTTATAATAAGATTAGGGAATTTACTTCATATGGAAGATTCTGGGAAAACAGGTGCATGGCAAGTAAAAATATCCCTGGAGAATAAGATTCTAATGTACTCACTGGCTCAAATTCAAAGATTTATTTCTTTAGATCAAAGCACTTTGGCCTCTTAGAAGGCACTTCTGTTACCAGTTGCTTATAATTGTTAGTTGCAAAGATCGTAGGGAAAAGCTCTTCCTTGAATGCAGTACAGTTCTTTTCCAGATAACAAATTTCCTAGGACTTTGTCTCCACGTCATTTCCATTTTACATTAAATGTTTAGTCTGTGTCACTTTATTTAGCATTTTGGCTAAACTCCACAAGAGTTGGCACAGGAAATCACATTAATTGACCATTTAATCTAATGGTCCTCGATGGCAGAGGCCTACTTTTGTTGTTTCAGGGGCAGGCAAAACATAAACCATAATGCATCTAGCCAATTGGAGATCACAAGATTAAATTTTCTGAGAAAGGAAAAGTGGATTCAGATCTTTGATCAGCCATTAAAAGAGAAAGATTCATTTTACTTGCATTAAAATTCATGCATGTACTTATCATAGCAACTTTGAGTGTCTGCATAAAACTTGAGTAGCATGAACATATAATTTTCTTGAGGAATTAAACCCATAAAAATAAACCCTTACTTCCATTTGTGATATATTTAAACAAATTATTTATATTTAAGCAAACTAGTCATACAAGAATAGTACCATTTATATTATGATCCTACCCTAACCATGCCTTATACTAGTGAAGAACCTTGTGATTCAAAGCATGCTTCATGGATCAGAAGCATTAGCATTACCTGGAAGCTTATTAAAATTCAAAGACCCAGGGCTTCCCTGGTGGCGCAGTGGTTGAGAGTCCGCCTGACGATGCAGGGGACTCGGGTTTGTGCCCTGGTCCAGGAAGATCCCACATGCCGTGGAGCGGCTGGGCCCGTGAGCCATGGCTACTGAGCCCGTGTGTCTGGAGCCTGTGCTCCGCAACGGGAGAGGCCACAACAGTGAGAGGCCTGCATACTGGGAAAAAAAAAAAATTTCAAAGCCCCAGAATGCATCTTAAATCTACAGAATCAGAATTGTTTCACTGAGATCTTTGGGTAGTTTGTATGCCCAGTAATGTATGAAAAGCACTGGTTCACAGGATACATTGAAAATAAAACTTAAACAAAGCGATAAAGAGACATGGACATATATACACTACAAAACGTAAGGTAGATAGCTAGTGGGAAGCAGCCGCATAGCACAGGGAGATCAGCTCGGTGCTTTGTGACCGCCTGGAGGGGTGGGATAGGGAGGGTGGGAGGGAGGGAGACGCAAGCGGGAAGAGATATGGGAATATATGTATATATATAACTGATTCATTTTGTTGTGAAGCTGAAACTAACATACCATTGTAAAGCAATTATACTCCAATAAAGATGTTAAAAAAAAAAACAAAAACTTAAAAATAGTAATCACTGGTTCCTACATTTTCAGAGAACGGAATAGATGTGTAATTGACCAATTCCTCCATAACTAGAAGCACACACAAGTCCTTTTATTTCTAGGATCGCCAAGTCTCTCCTTATCTAATCAGAATAAAAATATTCTCCCTGCATTCTTCTCAACGTTCCTGGAAGAGTTAGATAAATATGCATCTGTCTCTTTAGGATTATTTAATCTAGAACAGTTCCTCCATCTTTCCTTGACTTTCATCATCTTAATAAATTGGAAAATCAACTAGCTTGTGGAATGTCTTTCAATTTGTGTTTGTCTGATGTGTTCTCATAATTAAATACAGAGAAATATGAAAGAAGTGATGCAGTTCTTTATTGCATTATCTCAGGTGATGTGTGATTTTAATTCCACCCATTACTGGTGATGTTGACTTTGATCATTTAATTAAGATAGTATCTGCTGAGATTCTCTAGTGCAAAATTACTCATTTTTTTTCCTTTGTAATTAATAAGTATTTTGTTGGAGATATTTTGAGGCTATGAAAATATCCTATTTCTTATCAACTTAAAATTCATTTATTTACATAAGTAGAGGCTCATTTTATTCTATAAATAATAATCCATTATTATTGTTACTTATTTTGGTGCTTGGATTTTCTCAAATTACCGAGTGAGAGCCCTGGAGAAGGTGGCTTTTATATTCTTTTAGCATGTCCCTTTCTTTTTTTAGTTAATTTTTATTGGAGTATAGTTGCTTTACAATGCATGCCCCTTTCATTCTCTGAGCACTCCCTTACTTTTTGGAACAATCAGATATCCCAGGTTTATCTTGGACTTATCCTTCCCCAGTCCCAGAGTCAGCTATTTCCCCAAGAAATAGCTGTGGGTGGAGAATGTGGTTTCTGTGGGTGGAGAATGATACTTGAAGCCAAGATCTGGGCTCTAGGTGTGCTTATTGGTACTGAGATAATTCTGCTCTAGGGAACATGTGCATATATACACAAAAATAAAACACCGATATGGCCACCGCTCCCACTCTCCCCCATGTGGACATACTTATCTTTCCTCTGAGGCTTTGACATCTCATACCAGATCATCACTGTATTTACCTCTCCCTTGTGAATTCCCTGTTTATCCCACACAGGCTTCCTCTCCCATGCTGGGTCACCCTCTTGCACAAATGTCTCTTCCTCTGAATCACTGCTACTTCCATTCCCTTGCATGCATTGCTTTATTTCTCTAACTGGGTTCTGATACCTCAAGCTAGACTACTGTAGCTCTTTAACTCTACCTTTCTATGTGGACCCTTATCATACTCAGGTCCAACCAATACACCCTGGACCCAATATTTTACTAAGGGAAGAGAGGAAAAGTAAGGGTAGCGGGATGGTCAATTTTATGTGTCCACTTGGTGATTCTACAGTTCCCAGCTATTCAATCAAACACAAATCTAGGAGTTTTATGAATACATTTGTTAAGTTCATAATCAGTTTACTTGAAATAAAGGAGGTTATTCTACATAGTATGGGTGGACCTTATTCAATCAGCTGAAAGACTGTAAGTGCAGAGCTGAGGCTTCCCTGAAAATAATCAATTTTGCCTGTGGACAGTAGCTTCCATCCATGCTCCAGTGTACCAGCCTGCCCTTCTTGACAGCCAGCCTGCCCTATGTATCTGGACTTTCCTAACCATCCTCACAATCACATACATACACTCCTTGTAATAAACCTCTGAGAATATCTCTTAATGGTTCTGCTTCTCTGGTTTAACCCTGTCTGATACAGGAAGAAAAGCATAGAGGAAAAGGAAAACATATACTTATTATTTTTTTATCACAATTCACTGAGAAATGCTCAACTTTAATTTTCTCTTTATACAAGGGATGACAAATAGAGCAGAAAAAATGTATGGCATGAGAATTTAAGTTAATCACAAGGAAGAATTTCCTTACAATGAAGATTAAAAATGAAAGCATGGCATGATTATCTGAGTCATGGGCATCTAAGCAATGCTTGCTTAGAAAAAAATATGAACCATTTTCCTATGCCGACATATTCATTTACAACCCATCTCCAAGAATTCCCTTCCATAATGAATAAACTAACCTTCTCTTTGAGTTCCAAAGTTGTAAGTTAGAACACAGTTTAAAAGGAAGGGGAAAATAATTTGAGATAAAAATTTAAAATATATAGACATTTATGTGTGCAGCTGTAGTCAGTGTAATGTTCCATTCTGTGACTTCCCTATCATTAGGCTCATACTAATTTCTCTGTCTGGAATGCTTGTTCCCTGCTCCTCAAAGATTTGTCTTCTCAATTTTTATAGCTCAGCATAAAGAGAGTTTCTCTTTATCTTAAAGGCTTTCTCTAAGCAACACACACACTCTCTCTTGCTCTTCTCTTGTAAATACCTATCTCAACCCACATTTATTTTCTATTTCATCAAATTCCACAATTTCTTCTTCTTTTAAAAATATATTTTAACCTGTTTTTCTCTTTCCCTCATTAGACGAGAGTCCATGTCTTTCCTGTTCACTTTCATAGTTCCAGCATTTAAAACAGAGAATAAGTGTCCAATAAGTCTTTGCTAAATGACTGAATGTCTGTGTCACTGCCGCTTACCAGCCCATGATCCCAACATCAATTTTTTTAAATAAAACAAAACAGCTTGATGACCAGAGATTGTCTATCTGCTGTTTAGTTGCTATTCAGTTTCAAATCCCTAAATAGATAAATCCAAATAAAATTTACTCAGGTCCAATTTTACCATTTCACTTTGAGGTCCATCATTCAGCAAGAAAATAGTTGCTCTACTTTGACTTATCTGAGTAGGTACTGTGGTAATTCATCCATTTGTCAACAAGCATTTGGTTATGGTCATGTTTACTACTGACTAGACCATAAATAGGATCATAAATGGGTAAATCTGAGTTTAGCTGTTCCCATAAGCTTGATTGTGGAAGAGACAGCAAACTACTGCAAATATGTAATGTCAGACAAAAGGAGGGAAAAGTCCTATTCAACTGTCTTGGGTATATCATAAGAAGATGAAAGATCACCACCTGTGTAATAGGGATACTGGGAGACCAAATATCAGCCCATCCTAAACTACTGAAAAACAAATTCTCTTTTGTAATATTGAACTGGGAGGCAAAGCAGAATTTCTTACTAGTGCAGAATATATCATTGAAATATATATATATTTCTACATGCTAGAAATCCATTAAGAAACATTATATATATATATATATATGTCTAAAAAATCATACATATGTATATATAATCTCCATTTAATGCTGTTGAAAATTAGGAATATTATGGGATCATCCTACTTCACTCAATATAGGTAATACAGACTAAGTTGTTGGGATAATTTTCTGTCAGTTATAGTTATTCTTCAATAACATTTTCTTCATTTTTATCTCATAATAAAGAATAACTAAGAAGATTTTTCTCTGATTTCTGATTACTAAACCTATTCACTGATTATTATTATTTTTTGCAAGTTTTTTAGTTGTATACATTGTAAGTGGCTGTCACTATAAATATCTTTTGTCAAAGTTTATGTAAAATAAAATAGCCTGACTGACTAGGTTGGTTAAATAGCCTTTTATTTTTTGCCTATGTATTACCAAAATTATTCTGCCCTTCAGCCAAGGACATAAAGATTGTATAAATCAACATTGATTGTTTTGGCATTGCATTGCTTTGCTGTTGAGGCCAAAGCATATTCACAGATGTCCTTAGATAGTGAGATATCATTTACAGATATCTGGGTAAGGCACTATGGAGACAGTCAGTTGGATGTGTGAATGCTTTGCTTTCCATGGAGATGTTCTGAACTCTTGGTAAACAAGATTTTTTGTTTTTGTTTTTTTAAATAATGTGATGAATTACTAGCGAAGCAGTAACAAAATGCTGTGCTGTTTCAAGAGTAATGATTACGTTGAGATCATTTTCTTATTAAAAACAAATCAGTAAGTAGGCACATTCCCATTTTGGCTTTCATCTTAAAAGAAAAATAATATTTAACATAACTTTTGTGACTTTCATTCAAAACGTGTTCAAAAATGTCAATAAATGGTCAGCTTAATGTCTGGATATTTTTGTTACCAAATATTTTAAAATATCTTGATAATTGGTTAGATTTTTCAGTTAATATTTAGTTTTATGGGCACATAGTTTACAAAACTGAAAAGGGGGAGTGCTTTTACAAATAACTTAGACTCCTGGTTTTCATTAATCACCATACTAATAAGTGGATTTTTAAACCATGTGGGATTCCAAAAATGGTTTCTGCCATTCCAATCTTTTTCATTTTTGTATTCAACTCACATGCACAAACTATAGAAATGTCGAGAGTTTTCTCAAATCTACTTTAGGAAAATAGACAAAACGTTTTAATTTTTGTAGGGAATTTAAGTGGTCAAAGATCCTCCCTCCAAAAACATACATTTTAATTTTCTGAACAACCTCTGTTGTTTTATAACTTGGTGTATATTTCTGTTTTTCTCTTATGATATCAAAACTCTAACACTGCAACTCTTACTATTTTGCATATAAATCATCACTGGAAATCAGAATCATAGTTTACATTTCATGACTTGAGTTCTCAAAAGATTCAGCTGTGTGTAAACCAACTTTGTTACTGAGCATTTCCTGGGTTTGTTTAGATTTAGTCTTAACAAAAATATTGAAGCATTTAAATTAAAATCTGAGAACAGAAGATATTGAGCTGTTCAGGATTTGAAGGGACAATCAGCCTAAGATACATATAAAACTTGCCTTCTCCTGGAAGTGTGAGAAAATAGATATGATATGCATGTTCTGGTTCAGGATTCAAATGGAAAAGCACACCTTAAGAAAAACACTGAACTAAAGAAAGAGCATGGATGTCTGGATAAAACTGGGTGGAAGGAACTTTAAAAGAATACTTGTCCAAAGCCTTGTATTATCACCACAAGGTAGAAGTCAAATGACTTCTCAATGCCATTTACTCTCTTCATTTTGATTGACCTGGGAATTAATGATGAACGTGCCTTGAATGTTCAACCATGGCAAGGGAATCATTTATTTTGTAAGTGGCACTGGAAATGTGCCGAAACGTTTACAATTTAAACTCTCAAGCCAGCCATTCTGTCCTGCTGATTCAGTGGTATCAAGGACACAGCATCTAGCCCTCACATTTTGCTTGGTTGCAACCCTCTATCTGCATAGGGTCCATGGAGCATGGATCTTGGTCGTATGAAACAAATCTTTCCTCTTTAAATGTCAGTATCTCATTAGACCTTTGTTTTGGTTCATTTTAGTGATGTTTTCCCCTGCTCTCTAGTGAAATGAAGTGAAGTGGTTAACAGCCTCTGCTGCCTTAAAAGTAAAAGCTTGTAATTTGACTCTAGGTAGGTTGTGTGACTCAAAACAAAGACTAAACATGCATTTCTGTCATGGAGGGATTTAAAGATCACAATAAAACTTGATAAAGTCATCTTATAAGAGAGTAACAATAATTTCCATGTTCTATAATGCTTAGTTAGGAGATTCCATTTGATCTCTAAAGGCCTTGGCTGAATTATAGTAATGCTGGATTGTTAAAGGGAGTCTCTCTCTTATATCTCTTGGTTGAAGCTATATTTTTGTATAGTGTTCTATAGGTATGCTATGTGTATTGTTAGCAGAAGGCTTCTATCATTCAATTTTCTGTCTTTTAGACACAAACAATTCTGATTTTATAAGAATTTTATGATACATCCATTCAGAATTATATGGGGAAGATTTTCAGGGTCTATGTCAAATCGTACAAATATATTGCCCTGTCATTTTGTCATGTGAGATAAACAATTTTAAAATACTGGGTGCTATGGATGAGTTTACATATTATCTTGAAAAAAATTTAATTGTTTAATATAAAGTCAAGGAAAACTTGTTTTTGGCTTCATGCTGGCAAATAGTATTTTAGCTTGATAGTCACATTTCAATCAACTGTTTTGAAATAGCATAGAATGACACACAACAATAACAGCAAGGAAATATGTGATAACAAATTTCTTAAATTATTTATTTTCTAAAAGATACATGAAGTAGAGTTGAAATGAAGCAGGACCCTATTATTCTTCCCTGCCATGTCCTCCTGCTTTTCATCTGTGGAAAAACTTTAGTCAAAGAATAAATTTAATCAGAGAAATGAGAAAATGAGGAAACAAGGAAAAAGCCATCAAACAGGACAAAATAAAAATAGTTTTGTCACTAAACAAACTTAAGGAAATTTAGTTCCTCCTCAAGTTCTATAGATGATATATTTTTAACATCTTTATTGGATTATAATTGCTTTACAATGGTGTGTTAGTTTCTGCTGTATAATAAAGTGAATCAGCTATACGTATACATATATCACCATATATCCTCCCTCTTGCATCTCCCTCTCAGTCTCCTAATCACATCCTCTGGGTGGACACAAAGCACCGAGCTGATCTCCCTGTGTGATGTGGCTGCTTCCCGCTAGCTGTTCATTTTACATGTGGTAGTGTATACATGTACATGCTATTCTCTCACTTCATCCCAGCTTACCCTTCCACCTCCCCGTGTCCTCAAGTCCATTCTCTACATCTGCGTCTTTATTCCTGTCCTGCCCCTCTAGGTTTTTCAGAACTTTTTTTTTTTTTTAGATTCCATATATATGTGTTAGCATAGGGTATTTGCTTTTTCTCTTTCTGACTTATTTCACTCTGTATTAGAGACTCAAGGTCCATCCACCTCACTACAAATAACTCAATTTCATTTCTTTTTATGGCTGAGTAACATACCACTGTATATATGTGCCACAACTTCTTTATCCATTCGTCTGTTGATGGACACTTAGGTTGCTTCCATGTCCTGGCTATTGTAAATAGAGCTGCAATGAACATTGTGGTACATGACTACATGACTTTTTTTTTTTAATTACACTTTTATTTATTTATTTATTTTACACACACACACACACACACACACACACACACACACACAATTTTATTTTTTCAAGAGATAAATAAACTGCCACCAAGCATTGTAAATGGATGACTGGAACAAAAGGAACAATGATTGTAATTACCAAACATGAAACACACTCATACTAAGTCATAATATTGACATTCAGTCCAGTAATCCTCTACAGTAACAGCTCCTTTACTTTGCAGTGAAAATTGATTTTATATTTTTTGCCTCTGAGTCCTTGTTGGATTTTTTTTTTATTCAGACAGAAAGTCACAAAAATTATAATCATCCTCATCAGTTCACTCAGTCCCATGTAATTAATTTTTTTTCATCTTGATCTTCTGTTAACATTTTTATGAATTCATCAGTTTTCCATTAGAGTTCTGAAAATGCTTATTCATTCAGTTCAGCAGTATAGTCAGTTACCAGAAACCTGTACTTGTCAGAGTCTTTTCCATGAATTCCTTGAAGAGGAAACCCTTTTATACGAACATTTTTGCAATAACATCAGAGTACACTGAGAAATGTCTGTAAATGACAAAAGACTTAAAAATGATCACGGTTAAAGATTTGATGAAAGTTCATAATAATGCAATTGACAAGGAAATTTAACTATTTCTGAGATATATATTTTAAAGTAATAACTAGAATTATGACTTATAACATTGTACCAGAACATATAAGATTCTTAGAAATTTCATGTAATGTATGATACATTTATCTTAACATATTTCCATACAAATAACCCAAAGAAAGTTTAGTAATCATTGTTTTTTTCTGTTTGTTTGTCTGTTTTTTTATACTGCAGGTTCTTATTAGTCATCACTTTTATACACATCAGTGTATACATGTCAATCCCAATTGCCCAATGCAGCACACCACCATCCCCACCCCACCACAGATTTCCCCCCTTGGTGTCCATATGTTTGTTCTCTACATCTGTGTCTCAACTTCTCCCCTGCAAACTGGTTCATCTGTACCATTTTTCTAGGTTCCACATACATGCGTTAATATACGATATTTGTTTTTCTCTTTCTGACTTACTTCACTCTGTATGAGAGTCTCTAGATCCATCCACGTCTCAACAAATGACTCAATTTCGTTCCTTTTTATGACTGAGTAATATTCCATTATATATATGTACCACAACTTCTTTATCCATTTGTCTGTCAATGGGCATTTAGGTTGCTTCCATGACCTGCCTATGGTAAATGCAATGAACATTGGGGTACATGTGCCTTTTTTTTTTTTTAAATCTTTATTGGAGTATAATTGCTTTACAATAGTGTGTTAGTTTCTGCTTTATAACAAAGTGAATCAGTTTTACATATACATATGTTACCATATCTCTTCCCTCTTGCGTCACCCTCCCTATCCACCCCTCTAGGTGGTCACAAACCACCGAGCTGATCTCCCTGTGCTATGTGGCTGCTTCCCACTAGCTATCTGTTTTACGTTTGGTAGTGTATATATGTCCACATCACTCTCTCACTTTATCACAGCTTACCCTTCCCCCTCCCCATATTCTCAAGTCCATTCTCTAGTAGGTCTGCAGCTTTATTCCCGTCTTACCCCTAGGTTCTTCATGAGCTTTTTTTTCTTTTCTTCGATTCCATATATATGTGTAAGCATACGGTATATGTTTTTCTCTTTCTGACTTACTTCACTCTGTATGACAGACTCTAGGTCCATCCACCTCACTACAAATAATTCAATTTCATTTCTTTTTATGGCTGAGTAATATTCCATTGTATATATGTGCCATATCTTCTTTATCCATTCATCTGTTGATAGACACTTAGGTTGCTTCCTTGTCCTGGCTATTGTAAATAGAGCTGCAATGAACATTTTTCTACATGACTATTTTTGAATTATGGTTTTCTCAGAATATATGCCAGTAGTGGGATTGCTGGATCATATGGTAATTCTATTTTTAGTTTTTTAAGTAACCTCCATACTGTTCTCCATAGTGGCTGTATCAATTTATATTCCCACCAACAGTGTAAGAGGGTTCCCTTTTCTCCACACCCTCTCCAGCATTTCTTGTTTGTAGATTTTCTGATGATGCCCATTCTAACTGGTGTGAGGTGATACCTCATTGTAGTTTTGGTTTGCATTTCTCTACTTATTAGTGATGTGGAGCAGCTTTTCATGTGCTTCATGGCCATCTGTATGTCTTCTTTGGAGAAATGTCTATTTAGGTCTTCTGCCCATTTTTTGATTGGGTTGTTTGTTTCTTTAATATTGGGCTGCATGAACTGTTTATATATTTTGGAGATTAATCCTTTGTCCGTTGATTCATTTGCAAATATTTTCTCCCACCTTGAGGGTTGTCTTTTCGTGTTTATGGTTTCCTTTGCTGTGCAAAAGCTTTGAAGTTTCATTAGGTCCCTTTTGTTTATTTTTGTTTTTATTTCCATTACTCTAGGAGGTGGAACATAAAAGATCTTGGTGTGATTTAGGTCAAAGACTGTTCTTCCTATGTTTTCCTCTAACAGTTTTATAGTGTCTGGTCTTACATTTAGGTCTTTAATCCATTTTGAGTTTATTTTTGTGTATGTTGTTAGGGAGCGTTCTAATTTCATTCTTTTACATGTAGCTATCCAGTTTGCCCAGCACCACTTATTGAAGAGATTGTTTTCTCCATTGTATATCCTTGCCTCTTTGTCATAAATTAGTTGACCAAAGAGGCGTGGGTTTATCTCTGGGCTTTCTATCTTGTTCCATTGACCTATGTTTCTGTTTTTGTGTCAGTACCATATTGTCTTGATTACTGTAGTTTGTAGTATAATCTGAAGTCAGCGAGTCTGATTCCTCCAGCTCCGTTTTTTTCCCTCAATACTGCTTTGGCTATTCGGGGTCTTTTGTGTCTCCATACAAATTTTAAGATGAATTGTTCTAGTTCCATAAAAAATGCCATTGATAATTTGATAGGGATTGCATTGAATCTGTAGATAGCTTTGGGTAGTATAGTCATTTTCACAATATAGATTCTTCCAATACAAGAACATGGTATATCTCTCAATCTGTTGGTATCATCTTTAATTTCTTTCATCAGTGTCTTATAGTTTTCTGCATACAGGTCTTTTGTCTCCCTAGGTAGGTTTATTCCTAGGTATTTTATTCTTTTTGTTGCGATGGTAAATGGGAGTGTTTCCATAATTTCTCATTCATTAGTGTATAAGGAATTCAAGAGATTTTGTGCATTAATTTTGTATCCTGCAACTTTACCAAATTAATTAATTAGCTCTAGTAGTTTTCTGGTTGTATCTTTAGGATTCTCTATGTATAGTATCATGTCATCTACAAACAGTGACAGCTTTACTTCTTCTTTTCCAATTTGTATTCCTTTGATTACTTTTTCATCTCTGATTGCTGTGGCTAGGACTTCCAAAACTATGTTGAATAATAGTGGTGAGAGTGGACATCCTTGTGTCGTTCCTGATCTTAGAGGAAATGCTTTCAGTTTTTCACAGTTGAGAATGATGTTTGATGTCATTTTTTCATATATGGCCTTTATTATGGTGAGGTAGGCTCCTTTTATGCCAACTTTCTGGAGAGTTTTTCTCATAAATGGGTGTTAAATTTTATCAAAACTTTTCCTGTATCTATTGAGATGATCATATGTTTTTTCTTCTTCAATTTGTTAATATGGTGTTTTACGTTGATTGATTTGCATATATTGAAGAATCCTTGCATCCCTGGGATAAATCCCACTTGATCATCGTGTATGATCCTTTTAATATGTCGCTGGATTCTGTTTGCTAATATTTTGTTGAAGATTTTTGCATCTATAATCATAAGTGATATTGGTCTGTAATTTTCTCTTTTTATAGTACCTTTGTCTGGTTTTGGTATCAGGGTGATGGTGGCCTCATAGAATTAGCTTGGGAGTGTTCCTTCCTCTGCAATTTTTTGGAAGAGTTTGAGAAGGATAGGTGTTAGCTCTTCTCTAAATGTTTGATAGAATTCACCTGTGAAGCCATCTGCTCCTGGACTTTTGTTTGTTGGAAGACTTTTAATCACATTTTCAATTTCATTACTTGTGATTGGTCTGTTCATATTTTCTGTTTCTTCTTGGTTCAGTCTTGGAAGGTTATATCTTTCTAAGAATTTGTCCATTTCTTCCAGGTTTTCCATTTTATTTGCACAGAGTTGCTTGTAGTAATCTCTTAGGATGCTTTGTATTTCTGCAGTGTCTGTTGTAACTTCTCCTATTTCATTCTAATTTTATTGATTTGAGTCCTCTCCCTCTTTTTCTTGATGCGTCTGGCTAATGGTTTTTCAATTTTGTTTATCTTCTCAAAGAACCAGCTTTTAATTTTGTTGCTATTTGCTATTGTTTTCTTTGTTTCTATTTCATTTATTTCTGCTCTGATCTTTATGATTTCTTCCTTCTGCTAACTTTGGGTTTTGCTTGTTCTTCTTTTTCTAGTTGCTTTAGGTGTAAGTTAGAATGTTTACTTGAGATTTTTCTTCTTTCTTGAGGTAGGATTATATAGCTATAAACTTCCCTCTTAGAGCTGCTTTTGCTGCATCCCATAGGTTTTGGATTGTCGTGTTTTCATTGTCATTTGTCTCTAGGTATTTTTTTAATTTTCTCTTTGATTTCTTCAGTCATCTCTTGGTTAGTTAGAAACGTATTGTTTAGCCTCCATGTGTTTGTGCTTTTTACCTTTTTCTCCCTGTAATTCATTTCTAGTCTCATAGCATTGTGGTCAGAAAAGATTCTTGATATGATTTCAATTTTCTTAAATTTACTGAGGCTTAATTTGTGACCCAAGATGTGATCTATCCTGGAGAATGTTCTGTGTGCACTTGAGAAGAAAGTGTAATCTGCAGTTTTTGGATGGAATATCCTATAAATATCAATTAAATCTATCTGGTCTATTGGGCTATTTAATGCTTATTTCCTTATTTATTTTCATTTTGGATTATCTATCCATTGGTGTAAGTGAGGTTTTAAAGTCCCCCACTATTATTGTGTTACTGTCAATTTCCTCTTTTATAGCTGTTAGCAGTTGCCTTATGTATTGAGATGCCCCTATGTTGGGTGCATATATATTTACAATAGTTATATCTTCTTCTTGCATTGATCCTTTGATCATTATGTAGTGTCCTTCCTTCTCTCTTCTGACATTCTTTATTTTAAAGACTATTTTATCTGATATGAGTATAGCTACTCAAGCTTTCTTTTGCTTTCCCTTTGCATGGAATATCTTTTTCCATCCCCTCACTTTCATTCAGTATGTGTCCCTAGGTCTGAAGTTGGTCTCTTGTAGGCAGCATATAGATGGGTCTTGTTTTTGTATCCATTCAGCAAACCTGTGTCTTTTGGTTGTAACATTTAATCCATTCACGTTTAAGGTAATTATCGATATGTATGTTCTTATGACCATTTTCTTAATTGTTTTGTGTTTGTTTTTGTAGGTCCTTTTCTTCCCTTGAGTTTCCCACTTAGAGAAGTTCCTTTAGCATTTGTTGTAGAGCTGGTTTGGTGATGCTGAATTGTCTTAACTTTTGCTTGTCTGTAAAGCTGTTGATTTCTCCATTGAATCTGAATGAGATCCTCGGTGGGTAGAGTAATCTTGGTTGTAGGTTCTTCCCTTTCATCACTTTAAGTATATCATGCCATGCCCTTCTGGCTTGTAGGGTTTCTGCTGAGAAATCAGCTGTTAACCTTATGGGAGTTCCTTTTCATGTTATTTGTCATTTTTCCCTTGCTGCTTTCAATAATTTTTCTTTGTCTTTAATTTTTGCCAATTTGATTACTATGTGTCTCAGCATGTTTCTCCTTGCGTTTATCCTGTATGGAACTCTCTGTGTTTCCTGGATTGGGTGGCTATTTCCTTTCACATGTTAGGGTGGTTTTTGACTATAATCTGTTCAAATATTTTCTCTAGTCCTTTCTATCTGTCTTCTGCTTCTGGGAACCCTATAATGCAAATGTTGATGTGTTTAATGTTTTCCCAGAGGTCTCTTAGGCTGTCTTCATTTCTTTTCATTCTTTTTTCTTTATTCTGTTCCACAGCAGTGAATTCCACCATTCTGTCTTCCAGGTCACTTATCTGTTCCTCTGCCTCAGTTATTCTGCTATTGAATCCTTCTAGTGTAGTTTTCATTTCAGTTATTGTATTGTTCATCTCTGTTTGTTTGTTCTTTAATTCTTCTAGGTCTTTGTTAAACATTTTTTGCATCTTCCCAATCTTTGCCTCCATTCTTTTTCCGAGGTCCTGGATCATCTTCACGATCATTATTGTGAATTCTTTTTCTGGAAGTTTGCATTTCTCCATTTTATTTAGTTGTTTTTCTGGGGTTTTATCTTCTTCCTTCATCTGTTATATAGCCCTCTGCATTTACATCTTGTCTATCTTTCTGTGAATGTGGTCTTTGTTCCACAGGCTGCAGGATTGTAGTTCTTCTTGCTTCTGTTGTCTGCCCTCTGGTGGATGAGGCTATCTGAGAGGCTTGAAGGGAGGGACTGGTGGTGGGTAGAGCTGATTGTTGCTCTGGTGGGCAGAGCTCTGTAAAATTTTAATCTACTTGACTGTTGATGGGTGGGTCTGTGTTGTCTCCCTGTTGTTGTTTGACCTGAGGCAACCCAACACTGGAGCCTACCTGGGCTTTTTAGTGGGGCTAATGACAGATTATGGGAGGGCTCATGACAAGGAGTACTTCCCAGAACTTCTGCTGCCAGTGTCCTTGTCCCCATGGTGAAACAGAGCCACCCCCCACCTCTGCAGGAGACCATCCAACACTAGCAGGTAGGTCTGGTTCAGTCTCCCTCAGGGTCACTGCTCCTTCCCCTGGGTCCTGATGCACACACTACTTTTTGTGTGCTCTCCAAGAGTAGAGCCTCTGTTTCCCCCAGTCCTGTCAGAATCCTAAAATCAATTCCCACTAGGCTTCAAAGTCT
This sequence comes from Pseudorca crassidens, assembly GCF_039906515.1. Lineage (NCBI taxonomy): Eukaryota > Metazoa > Chordata > Mammalia > Artiodactyla > Delphinidae > Pseudorca > Pseudorca crassidens. The sequence goes on along the minus strand of NC_090304.1, from coordinate 68,127,944 downwards.
GATTGTCTAGGAATTCCTCCTCCCATTGCCGGAACCCCAGGTTTGAAAGCCTGACATGGGGCTCAGAACCTTCACTCCAGTGGATGGACTTCTGTGGTATAAGTGCTCGCCAGTCTGTGAGTTACCCACCCACCTGTTATGAGATTGGAGCTTACTGTGATTGCACCACTCCTACTGTCTCATTGTGGCTTCTCCTTTGTCTTTGGATGTGGGGTATATTTTTTCGTGAGTTCCAGTGTCTTCCTGTTGATGATTGTCCAGCAGCTTGTTGTGATTCTGGTGTTCTCACAAGAGGGAATAAGAGCACGTACTTCTACTCTGCCATCTTGGTTCCTCCCCACATGACTGTTTTTGCATTATGGTTTTCTCAGGTTATATGCCCAGTAGTGAGATTGCTGGGTCATATGGTAGTTCTATTTTAAGTTTTCTCAAGGAACCTCCATACTGTTCTCCATAGTGGCTATATCAATTTACATTCCCACCAACAGTGGAAAAGGGTTTGGTTTTCTCCACACCCTCTCCAGCATTTATTGTCTGTAGATTTTTGATGATGGCAATTCTGACCAGGGTGAGTTGATACCTCATTGTAGTTTTAATTTGCATTTCTCTAATTATTAATGATGTGGAGCATCCTTTCATGTGTTTGTTGATGATCTGTATATCTTCTTTGGAGAAATATCTATTTAGGTCTTCTGCCTATTTTTGGATTGGGTTGTTTTTTTTTTTTTGTACTGAGCTATATGAGCTGCTTGTAAAGTTCAGAGATTAATCTTTGTCAGTTGTTTCAATTGCAAATATTTTCTCCCATTCTGAAGCTTCTCTCTTCATCTTGTTTATGGTTTCCTTGGCTGTGCAAAAAGTTTTAGTTTCATTAGGTCCCATTTGTATATTTTTGTTTTTTTTATCTATTTGTCTAGGAGGTTGGTCAAAAAGAATCTTGCTGTGATTTATGTCATAGAGTGTTCTGCCTATGTTTTCCTCTAAGAGTTTGATAGTGTCTAGCCTTACCTTAAGGTCTTTATTCCATTTGGAGTTTATATTTTTGTATCGTGTTAGGAAGTATTCTAATTTCATTCTTTTACATGTACCTGTCCAGTTGTCCCAGCACCACTTATTGAAGAGGCTGTTTTCCCTCCATTGTATATTCTTGCCTCCTTTATCAAACAAAATTTGACCAGTCCCTCCCATTAGGAAACTTTCTCAAGCCTCTTAGATAGCCTCATTCACCAAAGACCAGACTGCAGAAGCAGGAAGAACTACAATCTTGCAGCCTGTGGAACAAAAACCACATTCACAGAAAGATAGACAAGATGAAAAGGCAGAGGACTATGTACCAATTGAAGTAACAAGATAAAACCACAAAAAGACAAGCAAACAAAGTGGAGATAGGCAACATTCCAGAAAAAGAATTCAGAATAATGATAGTGAAGATGATCCAGGAACTCGGAAAAACAATGGAGGCAAAGATCGAGAAGATGCAAGAAATGTTTAACAAAGACCTAGAAGAATTAAAGAACAAACAGACAGAGATGAGTGGCATGATATATTTAAAGTAATGAAAATGAAGAACCTACAACCAAGATTACTCTACCTGGCAAGGATGTCATTCAGATTTGATGGAGAAATCAACAGCTGTACAGACAAGCAAAAGCTAAGAGAATTCAGCACCACCAAACCAGCTCTAAAACAAATGCTAAAGGAACTTCTCTAATTGGGAAACTCAAGAGAAGAAAAGGACCTACAAAAACAAACACAAAACAATTAAGAAAATGGTCATAGGAACATACATATCGATAATTACCATAAATGTGAATGGATTAAAGGCTCCTATCAAAAGACACAGGCTCACTGAATGGATAAAAAAACAAGACCCATATATTTGCTGTCTATAACAGACCCACTTCAGACCTAAGGACACATACAGACTGAAAGTGAGGGGATGGAAAAAGATATTCCATGCAAATGGAAATCAAAAGAAAGCTGGAGTTGCAATACTCATATCATATAAAACAGACTTTAAAATAAAGAATGTTACAAGAGACAAGGAAGGATACTACATAATGATCAAGGGATCAATCCAAGAAGAAGATATAACAATTATAAATATATATGCTCCGAACATAGGAGCACCTCAATACATAAGGCAACTGCTAACAGCTATAAAAGAGGAAATTGACAGTAACACAATAATAGTGGGGGATTTTAACACTTCACTTACACCAATGGACGGATCATCCAAACAGAAAATTACTAAGGAAACACAAGCTTTATATGACACAATAGACCAGATAGATTTAATTGATATTTATAGGACATTCCATCCAAAAACAGCAGATTACACTTCTCAAGAGCACACGGAACATTCTCCAGGATAGATCACACCTTGTGTCACAAATCAACCCTCAGTAAATTTAAGAAATTTGAAATCATACCAGGCATCTTTTCTGACCATATGATATTAGAATTCAGCTACAGGGAGAAAAACATAAAAAACACAGAAAAATGGAGGTTAAATAATACGTTACTAAATATCCACGAGATCACTGAATAAATCAAAGAGGAAATCAAAAAATACCTAGAGACAAATGACAATGAAAGCACAACAATCCAAAATATATGGGATGCAGCAAAAGCAATTCTAAGAGAGAAGTTTATAGCAATACAAGCCTACCTCAAGAAACAAGAAAAATCTCACATAAACAATCTAATCATACACCTAAAGGCCCTAGAGAAAGAAGAACAAACAAACCCAAATTTTGTAGAAGGAAATAAATCATAAAGATCAGAGCAGGACTTCCCTGGTGGCACAGTGGTTGAGAGTCCACCTGCTGATGCAGGGGACGTGGGGTCATGCCCCAGTCCGGGAAGATCCCACATGCCGCAGAGCACCTGGCCCGTGAGCCATGGCTGCTAAGCCTGTGCGTCTGGAGCCTGTGCTCTGCAACAGGAGAGGCCACAACAGCGAGAGGCCTGTGTACCGCAAAAAAAAAAAAAAAAAAAAAAAGATCAGAGCAGAAATAAATGAAATGGAAACAATAGCAAAAATCAATAAAACTAAAAGCTGGTTCTTTGAGAAGATAAACAGAATTGATAAACCATTAACCAGACTGATAAAGAAAATGAGGGAGAGTACTCAAATCAATAAAATTAGAAAGGAAAGAGGAGAAGTTACAACAGACACGGCAGAAATACAAAGCATCGTAAGAGATGGCCAGAGATCCTAGAAAGGCCAGAGGTAAACCCACATTCCTATGGTCAACTAATCTATGATAAAGTAGGCAAGGATATACAATGAGGCAAGGAGAAAAGAGTAAGCAAGGAGAAAAGACAGTCTCTTCAATAAGTGGTGCTGGGACAACTGGTCTTTCCCTTTCATCACTTTAAATATGTCCTGCCTCTCCCTTCTGGCTTGCAAAATTTCTGTTGAAAGGTCAGTTGTTAACCTTATGAGGATTTCCTTGTGTGTTATTTGTTGCTTTTCCCTTGCTGCTTTTAATATTTTTTCTTTGAATTTAATTTTTGATAGTTTGATTAATATGTGTTTTGTCATGTTTCTCCTTGGTTTATCCTGTTTGGGACTCTGTGTTTCCTGGATTTGTTGACTATTTCCTTCTCATGTTAAGGAAGTTTTCAACTATAATCTCTTCAAATATTTTCTCAGTCCCTTTCTTTTTCTCTTCTTCTTCTGGGATCCTTACAATTCAAATGTTGGTGTGGTTAATTTTGTCCCAGAGGTCTCTGAGACTGCCCTCAATTCTTTTCATTCTTTTTATTTATTTATTTTTTCTTTTCCTGCATCTTGGTAGTTATTTCCAGTATTTTATCTTCCAGGTCACTTATCCATTCTTCTATCTCAGTTATTCTGCTATTGATTCCTTCTAGAGAATTTTAATTTCATTTTTTTGTGCTGTTCATCATTGTTTATTTGCTCTTTAGTTCTTCTAGGTCCTTGTTAAACGTTTCTTGTATTTTCTCCTTTCTATGTCCAAGATTTTGGATCATCTGTACTATCATTACTCTGAATTCTTTTTCAGGTAGACTCCCTATTTCCTCTGCATTAATTTGGTCCAGTGGGTTTTTACCTTGCTCTTTCATCTGGTGTGTATTTCTCTCTCTTCTCATTTTTCTTAACTTACTGTGTTTGGGGTCTGCTTTTCACAGCCTCCAGCTTCATAGTTCCCTTTGTTTTTGGTGTCTGCCTCCAGTTGGTAAGGTTGGTTCAGTGGGTTGTGGAGGGGACTGGTGCCTGTGTTCTGGTGGATGAGGCTGGATCTTGTATTTTTGGTGGTCAGGACTACATCCGGTGGTATGTTTTGGGGTGTCTGTGACCTTTTTATGATTTTAGGCAGTCTCTCTGCTAATGGTTGGGGTTGTGTTCCTGTCTTGCTAGTTGTTTGGCATAGTGTGCCCAGCACTGTAGCTTGCTGGTCAATGAGTGGTGCTGGATCATAGTGTTGATGTGGAGCTCTCTGGGAGAACTTTTGCTGTTTGATATTATGTGGAGTCAGGAGGTCTCTGGTGGATCAATGTCCTGAAGTTGGCTCTACCACCTGAGAGGTTTAGGCTTGACACCCGGCCGGAGTACCAAGACCCTGTCAGCCAAATGGCTCAGAAGAAAAGGGAAAAATAAATAAAGAAAAAAAATACAATAAAATAAAATAATTAAAATAAAAAAAACATTAAAAATGTAATAGAAAGAAAGAAAGAAGAGCACAACAAAACCTAAAAACAAATCTGTCAATGATAACAAAAACTAAAAACTATACAAAAAGAAAAACAAACAAAAAAATAATGGAGAGAAAGAACCCTAGGACAAATAGTAAAAACAAAGCTATACAGACAAAACCACACAAAGAAGGATAGACCTACACACTCAGAAAAAGAGAAAAAGGAAAATAATATACATATATATATATATTTATATATATAAAGGAAGAGAGCAACCAAATCAATAAGCATATCTACCAATGATAATAAGCTCTAAATACTAAACTGAGATAAACATAAAACCAGAAACAAATTAGATGCAGAAAACAAACTCCAAATCTACAGTTGCTTCCAAAGTCCACCGTCTCAATTTTGTGATGATTTGTTGTGTATTCAGGTATTCCACAGATGCAGGGTACATCAAGTTGATTGTGGAGATTTAATCCACTGCTCCTGAGGTTGCTAGGAGAAATTTCCTTTTCTCTTCTTTGTTCGCCCAGCTCCTGGGGTTCAGCTTTGGATTTGGCACTGCCTCTGCAGGTAGGTCTCCTGAGGGCATCTGTTACCCTCCCAGAGATGACAGGATTAAAGTAACAGGTGATTAGTGGGCTCTGGCTCACTCAGGCCAGGGGTAGCGAGGGGTACATAATGTGGGGCAATCCTGAGATGGCAGAGGCTTGCATGACGTTGCAACAACCTGAGGCATGCCTGTGTTCTCCTGGGGAAGTTGTCCCTGGATCATGGGACCCTGGCAGTGGCGGGCTGCACAGCCTTCTGGGAGGGGAAGTGTGGATAGTGTCCTGTGCATGCACATAGCATTCTTGGTGGCTGCAGCAGCAGCCTTAGCGTTTCATGCCCGTCTCTGTGGTCCATGCTGATAGCCACGGCTCACGCCCATTTCTGGAGCTCCTTTAGGCGGTGTTCTGAATCCCTCTCCTTGCACACCTTGGAACCATGGTCTCTTGCCTCTTATGCAGTTCTAGGCTAGCTATGGCTCACTAACCTTCCCAGCTAGCTGTGACCCACTAACGCCCTTCAGCCTGTGTTCATGCAGCCAATGCCAATTCTCTCTCTGGGATCTGACCTCCAAAGTCAGAGCCTCAGCTCCCAGACCCCACCCACCCTGAAAGGTGAGCAGACAAGCCTCTCAGTCTGGTGAGTGCTGGTCAGCACCAATCCTCTGTGCGGGAATCTCTCCACTTTGCCCTCTGCAACCGTGTTGCCGCGTTCTCCTCCGTAGTTCTGGGGCTAGCATAATATTCAAGGTTGAAGAATATTTGCCTTCAGAATTTTGAAGACAACTCTCTCCTAGAATCCATAGTTGCTACTGAGAAATTTGAAATAGTTGTAATCCTTACCTTATGTATATGGTGCTTTTCCCCTCTCTTTAGAAGATGTTAAATCTTCCAAATATCACTGATATTTCATGATAATTGACCTTGGGGTAGACTTCTCCATTGGTTATATCAAGCAGTCTGTAGTCTTGTGTACTTTAGTTCCAGATGTTTTCTTGGGTAATGCCCTTTCATTTATTTTATTCATGTTTTCTTCTTGGGATTTTTTTTTTTTTTAGTCAGATATAATTCTCAGATTTGATTCTTTAAGTACATTTTATTTCATATATTCTAACTTCATATCCTTTTATTTATTTTCTAATTTTTTTTCTCAAAGATATTTATAACTTTTAGTCAAACTATTTTTATTTTGCAATATTTTGATTTCCAAGAGTTCTTCCTTCTTTACTGATTTTTATTTTCAGAGCATTTAAAAAAATTGCATGCATTAACTCTTCTTTGTGGAGAAAGTAATTATTTAAAGATTTTTTTGTTTGATTATGTAAAAGAGTTCTCTCTTTTCTCAAGACTGAATTATCATTTTTCTACATTTTTTCTCTGCCTTTCATTTTGAGATCTTTCTTCAACTGTCAGGTGATCTTTAACTCTCTCTTCCTATATAAGAAGGAGTCATTAAAATATCAGTTTGAAAGCCCTTTGCATACTGGTGGCCAAAATATAGGGGGCTAGATCCAGTATTTGGGTGGACAGCTGGCTCTTTTGCTGGGTTACTGTCTTTGAAAATAGGAATATGTACATGTTATTTCTCTGCAGATCTTCAGTTTACCTAGAGATGATGCTTCCAGTTGACTTCCCAGGGAAGGATGTGGCAGCCACTGTTGATGCTCAGGCTCCCAGCAGGAGGCTCAATGTGCACACGTTTATTTTCCTTCCTTGTTTTAAACTCTGTGCATCACCTGCACTTTTTCTCATATCTGCTGATTTTGAATCCTGTGCCTCTAGATTAATTTCTCCAGAAGAAAGCATAAAAATCCTGCTTGTAAAATAGACATCTGACTGTTGGTATGTTTTATTTTTTTACTCATCCTTCCAACCACCTCCCCTCTGGCAACCACCTGTTTGTTCTCTGTATCTATAACTCTGTTTCTTTTTTAAAAAATATTTGTTCATTTGTTTTGTTCTTTTTTTAAAAAATATCACATATGAGTGAAATCATATGGTATTTGTCTTTCTCTGTCTGATTTATTTCACTTAGCATAATACCCTCAAGGTTTATCCATGTTGTTGCAAATGACAAGATTTCATTCTTTTTTATGGCTGAGTAGTATTCCATTGACTGCTGATACTCTTTGCACTGGATGGTGAAAGGGGTGAGTCAAGTATTCGTTTCAATAATTTTCAAATGATCCCTCTGTTTTCTTTCCCACTCTATTTTTCATTCCCACCTTTCCTGGGTCTTATAATTTTCTGGAGTTCTTCAGAGAAAATCAGTTCAAAACCCCTTCTTTTGAACCTGTGTTGTCTTTTCTTCCTCATTGTAAACAAGTGACTACTCCTTGACCTGCTTTCCATCTTTCAATATTTTTTCTTGCAATCAGTCATCACATTATGTTCTGTTTCTATTGATGTATATCATTTTATTCCCTTTATATCCTATTATTTTGTAATGGAATCTGGAGTGAGAGACAATCAAGTGGACAACTGACCATCTCCTGATAGAGGTTAATAGCACATTTATTTTAAAATGGCCTCAATAGTGGCATAGGTAATAGAAGTAGCAGTAGTTCTTTTAGTAGAAATAGTTGTAATCATTACAACAGCAACACCTAGCAGTATCTACTAATGTTACACAGTTATTACCAGTGTCATGATGCTACATAATTAATAGTGTCATATAGCTTATAGAAACTTTTAGTGCATTTGATTTTATTTCACTTAATTCTTACAATAGCTCTGTGTAAAGGAATGGACAGATATCGTTAATCATTACCCACACATCTTACTTTACAGATGTGAAATATAAGAATCAGGGAGGGTAGGGTTTCCCTGGTGGCGTGGTGGTTGAGAATCTGCCTGCTAATGCAGGGGACACGGGTTCGAGCCCTGGTCTGGGAAGATCCCACATGCCGCAAAGCAACTAGGCCCGTATGCCACAACTACTGAGCCTGCGCATCTGGAGCCTGTGCTCCACAACAAGAGAGGCCGCGATAGTGAGAGGCCCGTGCACAGCGATGAAGAGTGGCCCCCGCTTGCCACACTAGAGAAAGCCCTTGCACAGAAAAGAAGACCCAACACAGCCCTAAATAAATTAATTAATTAATTTAAAAAAAAAAAGAATCAGGGAGGGTAAATAATTTACTCAACTTTGCTCAACTAGTAGTTTCTGTATAAAAGTCTACTCAGGCATCTTACCTTTTCCAGTATTCATAACCCATGACCGTAATTTGCAGAGTGAGTTTGAAACATTAGGTATGAATTTGATTTTAAACATTTCCCAGACTCTTTCTGGTCTTGTGATTCTTGCAACAGTCATAGAACACGAATCTTCCATTCAAGAATTAATTGTTTAGAAAATTAGAGTAGCTCAGATGTTTTATTATTATTATAAATTCTGAAATAGAAATTTGCTTATTAAAAGGTTTTACCATAAATTGGATATCTCTAATAGTCCTCAGATACAACATGACTAAACTAAAGTAAACTTTTTCTTTCTCTGGATTTCAGGCATCTCAGTTCAGAATTTTTCTAGGCATCCTTTGACCAATAACTCAAGAGTTTATTTAAACCATCTCATACCCACTTCCATTCAACCTAGATAAAAATAATGAACATTCAGTAAGTTTGCTTAAAAAGCATTATAATGGATAAATCCAGGGCTTTTAGCTAATAGCCTCTACCAGTATGTGTCCAATGTACAAAATGTACCAGTAAGTGTCCAATGTCCTAAATGGTTGTTCTTAAAAAAACACTATAGTTGGAATAAAAACTCAGACATTATTTATGCTTAGCTCAACATTTGCCCTACAATAACATATGCTTCGTCTTTTTATTAGAGAGGGATTTACATTTAAATTCCCTGTCAGTAATAGATCTTTATCTTAAATCTAAGTTCCCTGATAGCACTTCTCCCCTCCAAAAAAACCTAAAGAACATCTTACCAAGTATTGAAACCAGACCTTCTGATTTTCTTTCCTTCCTGTTCTTCTTCCATGAAAAGAATACATTTGGTCTGACTTAATGTCTCAGAGATGTGTCTCACCCCCACATTATTGGCTGTTATCCAGGCAAGTTTTTTGCAACCATGTATGATTTCAGAGTTTAAATGCTCTCCTTGTCTGGAGGGAAATTTCATGGTCAAGAATCAAATGATTCTTAATTCTTTCTGGGAAGACAGGCTTCTCTCCAAGTCTGTTTCAGTTCTTACCTCCATCCTCTACCGCAAACACACATATCCATATAGCTCCTGGGACATATCATTCTTTCCCCAGGGTGTTGACAAGAGAGTTGGATTTTCTAGTACGGTGAAGAGTAAAAAGATCAGGCACTAAGGTATTGCATAGCACAAAAACCATTCAATGATGATTTATTTTTGTCTCAACTGGAATATTCATGTTTCCATGAGTTGAGTTTTTAATAGTAAAACTTTCATGAAATATATTGAGAATGCCAACTCAGTTGTCTACATTTTATGCTTCTAAAAGTAGAAAATGCTTACATTAGTGACATGGTAATTATCATGAACTTTGTAGAGTCATGAACTTAAAGCACATTTGAAAAAGCTATCTAGTTTCATCTCTAATTTTGTCAGTGAACTGCATGTACTTCATGATGAGTTGATGCCATGTATACAGAGTGACATGATCCTCTCATAAGTGTGAGAAAGTGCTAGAAGACTGCCCCTACAGACACCTTTCTCCAGACCTCAGAGAAAATGGAAAGGGCTATGGGGCCCTTTGAACCCCGACTCTAATAGACGTGTAGATTTGGGTAAATTGAAGCTCCATAAATTTTCACCTTACTACCTATAAAGTTGGAATAAAAATACAGAGTTCATAAAACTGTAAAGATAAAGGAGATATACTTATTCTAACATAATGCCATATAATAAATATTATCTTCTCTTTCCCTTCATTTTCTTCTGGCTTGTTTTTCTCCCTTTCATTTTTAATTTATTTTAAGAGGAGAACAACTTCAGAGAAGATTGTGGTTTTCTACTACAAGATGAGGTTAAATGTAGGTACTCCATGTAAGGATAAATGACCTCCTAGAGGAGAGATGCACCTCTTTGCACTGGGTTTTGTTACCTGGTCATCAGCAGACCAGTGTGCATATGTAAAAAAGAACATTGGGTCACTTATATCCAGAAAATGATGCACGCAATCCATATGCTTTTATAGTCTGCTCCTCCTGTTTCTCTGTGCAATTGTGCCCCAAAAGGAAGGCAGGGAATAAGTTAATCTTGATTTTTACCTATAAACCATAAAGGTCAAAGGAGAGTCTGCTTGGACTTCCCTGGTTGTGCAGTGGTTAAGAAACTGCCTGCCAATGCAGGGGACATGGGTTTGATCCTTGGTCCAGGAAGATCCCACATGCCATGGAGCAACTAAGCCTGTGCTCCACAGCTACTGAGCCTGTATTCTAGAGCTCATGAGCAACAACTACTGAGCCCACGTGCCACAACTACTGAAGCCTGCATACCTAGAACCCATGCTCTGCAACAAGAGAAGCCACTGCAATGAGACGCCCACACCCTGCAACAGAGTAGCCTCCACTAGCCACAAATAGAGAAATCTCACATGCAGCAATAAAGACCCAAAGCAGCCAAAAATAAATAAATAAAATAAGCTGATTAAAAAAAAAAACAAAAAAAAAAAACAAAAGGAGAGTCTGCTTTCCTGCTGATCCCGCGCCCTGTATTCCCTCCTGGATGAGATCTTCTATTTAGCCTCAGAATAGAGTAAGTCCTCCCATGGTTGACTCTTATATGTCTGTCCTGCCTGTTTGCCACTATGAGGGTGAAAGTTAAAAGTTTCTGGCATGGGGAGTTATTGTTTAATAGGTACATAGTTTCAGCATTGCAATATGAAAAAGTTCTGGAGATGGTGAGGACGGTTGCATAATAATGCGAATGTACATGATGCCACTGCACTGTACACTTAAAATGGTTAAAGTGGTAAGTTTTATGTTGTATATGCTTTACCACAATTAAGAGAAGTCTTTTCAAAATTTTCTGACCAAAGGGAACAAGGATACTCCAATATGGATTGAACTATGTGTTCCCAACAGCATATATGGGAAGTGGTCATGAATAGATTTTCTCTACCTGTCTAATGAAAGGAAGCCCTATTTTGCTCTTCAACCCATGAATCTGCTGCTAACCACAAAAAGGCTTGAGTCTCTTTTCTTTTCTGAATCATTAAATCAGAATGCATAATAAATCTAAATGCTATTTTCAGAAAGTTATGTTTAGACTCTAGAGCATGACCTAAGTTTGAGAAAAATAACTTCTTTTGCCACCAATACCATAATTCAGAAAAAGCAAAACTATTCACACTAGTGTTTCTAAGTAATATAGTCCACAGAAACAGATGAGAATTTTTAAATTTGCTTTTTTAAAATATACTTTATATATAATTGTCTCTTGTAATTAAACAACAGAATTTTCCTAATAAAATAGTAAAGGTTATTATGCAATGATAATTTTTTAGTTAAAAATCAATTTCTAAATGATCATAACTAATTTGACTTATAAGTCCACTAATTAGTGAGAATGGAAAATGAGGCAAAAGAGAGAAGAAGAAAGATATTGTCCACTCATTTGAGAAAGAAAAGAAAAATAATAAGGATTCCTAAGATTGTTTGAAGGCTAAAGAGCTGTGATGATTAGATATGTAAGATGCAGGAAGTAGGATTAAAAACTATATGGTCGGGGCTTCCCTGGTGGCGCAGTGGTTGAGAATCTGCCTGCCAATGCAGGGGACACGGGTTCGAGACCTGGTCTGGGAGGATCCCACAGAGCAACTAGGTCTGTGAGCCACAACTACTGAGCCTGCGCGTCTGGAGCCTGTGCTCCGCAACAAGAGAGGCCGCAGTAGTAAGAAACCCGCACACCGCGATGAAGAGCGGCCCCCGCTTGCCACAACTAGAGAAAGCCCTCGCACAGAAACGAAGACCCAACACAGCCAAAAATAAATAAATAAATAAAAATGAAAACTATATGGTCTATTCCATTGTAATAATATAATTCTACTGAAAGAGTAAGGATGTTCAGAGAAACAGATGCCATATAGTGCAGTCTCATTTTACATCATGATTCAACAAGCTTAAGAGATCAAATGACTTTCCCAAGTTCTTATGCCTTGCAAGTGGCAGTCAGGGTTAGTATTAGCAGGCTAATTCTCATTGCATTGCACAATATGGTCTCCCTAAGAAAGACTATAACATCTTCAGGAGGAAATGGTAGAGTCTCCTAACTTGCTGACTTAAATAGAAAGAAAAAGACAACTCTCTTGGACATCTTAATATTCAAAAGCATTTTGATTAAATATGAAATCTCAGTAATCATGTGTATTAATTCACAGATAACTTTTAACACTCTGAAAATGTTTTCCATCATCTCATTAATGCTTATTTAATTGTATAGAAATAAAATAAATGGCAAAGGAAATACCTCCAAAACTTGAGCTTACAAAGGTAAAGTGAATTTCTCTGTAGCGTTAAGATATTTTAAATTAGAGTAATTAATCGCTTCTTTGAAATGGAGGAGAATAAATTGGACTCCATTATGTGACCTATTTTCACATAAGATTTGATGCTATAGTTTTAATGCTCTGATCCATTCACCTTTACCCAGTTTAACTCCCAAACAATGCTAGCCTCTTTTGAACCCAGGATGATTATCTGGTTTACACATCCAGTAGGAAAGTGGCACCTTCTTGCTCTTTTTGCTTCAAGTTCTTTGTTTTTCTTTCACTATTTGTCCCCAAGGACATTGCACTTGCATTTGCCCCTGCCTAAAATGTTTTCCATGAGTTTCCAGCAAAGCTGCCTCCTTTTCATGATTTAGCTTTCAGCTCAACTCTTACTTCCTCAGAAAAGTCATTCCTTTATCACCTTATCTGTTTCTGCTGTCTGAATCTTCTCTATTTCATCACCTTTTCTCTTCATGTAGTACTTTAATTACTCCAAAATCTGTGGTTTTTTGTATGAATTCTATCTATGCCCAGGCTAAACATATGTTCTTCCAGCTGCTATTTACTTATCTCATTTCTCCACCTTTGATAAGACTGTCACTGTCCCAACCAAAGCGTTGTGGGACTGCTGCTTCCTGAGATTTGGACATTATATTCTCTAATGTTGCCCAAGACACTTTCCTTAAATATATCTTCTCATTGGTTCACGTGAAGCTTATACTCCACTAAGATTTTATGTGAGCTGCTATAAAAACTATTCTCTCAAATTCTGTAGATATTTAATTTTAAAACACATTTAAATGAAGAATTTATATTTAAGTGCCACAGAGTCACAGCAAATAAACCAAATTCTTTAGCCATGTCCTTTTGAAAGTCATCGTAGAGCTTCCCATTTCTTGAGACAGCAAACAAGAAATTCAGCATTTAGCTTGTATTCAGTTTGTGTTCCTTCTTACTTATTGAGCATACTTTATCCACTTTAACTCCCCTGTGTCATTATGTTTCACAAATCTAGAAAACCTATATAAAACCAACACCAAGGATGCATTTTGTGTGGCTTGGGAAAATATTTTTAGAATCTTATATTAAAAGGCATGACATATAATAGTGTTACTCCATGTGGAGTGACAAATCACTTATATTTTGTACAAAGGAAACTGTTGGCATGAACTTGGTGGAATACTCTTTAACTATTTGTGAATAAGAGGCACTGTTAACATATTAGATACGGTTTGTCTTCCAACCCCACCCCATGCCTAATTACACTGTATAGAACGTTAAGTAGGCACTGAACTAAGAGATGTGGAATCACAGGCAGCATAATCCTATTGTGATTGCCTCCAGCACTGCATAGGCATGGTTGTTTTTTTCTGATATTGTGGAGAACTTCATAATTATACATTTTCTGCCACTGAGTGATCCAGTGTGTAATTACACAGTTCAAATACAATAGTTCTGGTTACTGTTCAAATACATGTAGCTACATGGGATTAAAATGTATTTAACACTAATTACATAGAAATGTGATGGGACCTATTACTGCTTTTATTGGGAATATGAAATATGCAGGTATAATCGACCCCATTTGTATGTAAGGGTAGTGTCTATCCCTGCATGCAACTTTGCATAGCCATTCTGTTAGCATAATGCTCTTGATATTGTAACACCAATTTTAGAAACATTATACAAGGAAGTAATGAAATCCACAGTGGAGTAGATTTTGGGTAAATAGTACATATTTATTACTTATTTTAGTGTGTTTTTCTTTTCCATTATGGCTTATTACAGGATAATGAATATAGTTCCCTGTGCTATACAGTAGGTCTGGTTGTTTATTTATTTTATATCTAGTAGTTTGTATCTGTGCTTCTTTTAACTGATTATTTTCTTTTTGTTTAGCAAGAACCATCAGGCAATCTCAGCAATGAACACCAGATGGCGTTGCATTGAATAACTGTGTTTTCAATTGTCAATGAATGCTAGAAACATTTTGGGGATGGAGTGCACGTTAGAAATATTCATGTCTAGCCTCTCATTTTGCAACTAAAAGTACTCACATTCAGAGAGGTGATATTATTTCTACAAGACTATGTTTAAGATAAATGTCTGACCTGGCATTCAAATCCCAGTGTGTTTTAAACACGCTATCCTATCTTTCCATGTGATTATGGTTTCATTGCATCAAAGGAAGAGAAGCACGAGGATAATGGTCAAATTTTAAATCTTAGCTGTGACACTTACTAGCTGTGTGACACTGGGCACAACATTTAGCCATTTCACTCTTAGTTTCCTTTGTGAAAAAAAGGGGGGGTTGGGATTAAAATCACAACTACCCTATAGTTTTCTTTTATGTTGATTAAGCTGTAAAAGTTCTATGTAAAATAGTTAATAAGTTTATACATAGCAGATTCTCTAGACATATTGGTCCCATGTGAATTTAAGGGACCATATGTGTTCCATCATTTTTATAATCCTAAAGCTTTTGTGGCATAGTGCATTTTACTTT
Organism: Pseudorca crassidens; assembly: GCF_039906515.1. Taxonomy (NCBI): domain Eukaryota; kingdom Metazoa; phylum Chordata; class Mammalia; order Artiodactyla; family Delphinidae; genus Pseudorca; species Pseudorca crassidens. The sequence goes on along the minus strand of NC_090304.1, from coordinate 68,112,744 downwards.
ACTCTGTATTTAAGATGAGCTGCCTTTTACTCTCAGGAGCTTTTGCTCCAAGACAGATACTCAAATGTAAATCTGTAGACAGTACTCCAAATAATCACACAGGCCACTGCTGTGGAAGAGGGAATACGGTTTTTCAGCCTCACCAGGGCAGGAAAGGACACTGAAACTTCTTAGGACTGGACTTCTAGACTTTACTCTTTGTCTCTTCTCATTCTTTGTGAGTCTCATTCAGCCCCTACATTCTTCTTGTGTTCTCCAATATTATCTCCTGCTGCAAACTCTCTATTAGAGCTTCTCCTTTGGATTTTGGTGTGATGTGCATTCTGAGGCTAGTCTTTGTCAATAATTAGATCTGTGCCTTTAGCTCCTTTCCTATTGTGGCCCTAATATATTTTTGTGCAAAATGAAAGGCTGCGCTAGATAGATGATTTCTCTTTGAAACTCTATAGTTCTATGATTTTTTCCCCTCTAGTCTTATGTGACAAACCCTCTCCCCTTCACACACACATACACACAAGTCTGGTATAATTGCTCCCCCCATGGGTCTCATAGCCCCCTAAAATACCTATATTAGTTTTCTTGGCTACTAGACTTTGTAAACGAAGTCTTCTCTCATGGTGACCATACTTTTGCATATGACTTGCGCCCAATGAGATATTAGCAGACATGATGCAAGCAGAGGCTTAATAAGCATTTTCACAGTGGACTTGCCATTTGGTACAATTTCTCCTTTAACCATGAGATCACCGTGCAGAGAAGCTCACACTAACCTTATAGAGAAACACCAGGGAACCCAGATAACAGCCTGAATTCAGACACCAGACATATGGTTCATCCCAGGCATCCCATCCAGCCCTAATCATTTAAGCTCCCCAGCTGAGGCCCCAGATTGTGGTGTTGTCCCCCTATGTCCAGACAAAACTCTGACCAGTAATTGTGAGCAAATAAAAAGGCTGTAAGCTATTAAATCTTAGGGTGATTTGTTACACATCAATAGATAGCTACAACACTGTGTAACCTTGTGGATTGCCTTTAGTTTAGCATCTCTATGCCTCCATTCCCTCATCTATAAGGGGTGCATAATAAGGGAACAAATGTCACAGGATTAGTATTATTAAATGAGAGAATGCAAGAATGATGATTAAGAGGCAGTGATAGGCACAGAAGAAGATCTCAGTGTTAGTTATTATTAAAGGAAAACACTGTATTACTTTGATAAATTTGGCCAAAAAAATCTCATTCAGGTAAAATGAAGGATTGACTATTAGGAAGTTAACAAAATAACTTGAATAAACTTGCACAGCTGATAAATGGGAATTCCAGGGTAGCTGCAGTGATCCAAATATGCCTCAGTTACAGCTGCTGTTTAGTGTACTCTGGTGGTGTTTCTACGCTGTAGATTAAATAATTATGGGAGTCATTCTGAGTCCTTCAGCTATCTGGGACTTCCAGGAACTTCATGATTAGGTGACACTTGTTTCCCCAGCTCTACTGGGGGAGATTAAGCCAAGAGATTGCTGATGACACAGGGACAATTTGACTCTCTTCCTGAGAAGGGGTCTCATATTATTTCTCAGCCTGACTTTTCCTTCTTCATCCTTCTTTTTATTATTCCCTCCCTTCTAATTCCTTCACTGTAACCCCATTCCCATCAATTGCAAGAACTCTATCCTGCCACCATTTGAAAACATGGGTTGGCTGAGGGAAAGAAGATGGGCAATTGCTAATCACATTTTATCCAAATTTGCCTTTTCTCAGCTTATGTTATCATGGTGTTTTGTTGTGCTACAATGCTTTGCTATCATTATCATAGTAGTATGTTTACTTTTTAAAAAGATTTTATGATTGTGTGTATGTACTGTATACTATGTATACATATACAATAAAATGTATGCATTACTATCATACATGCTTTAGATATTAACAATTGCATCTCAAATGGAGTTAAATCATATGCCCAAAATAACATAATAAGAGCTGAACTGGGACAGATCATTATCTATCACTGATGAAATTTTCCCCACAATGGGGATAATTTTATATACCTTCTATGGTCATCATGAGGATTATCAGTAATAATAATACAGACAAGTAGCATATGATAGAGTTTGGTTTAGAACTATTATGCCTTTATCTTTTCTTACTCTGGAAAATACCCCTTATCATAATTCCAGGACCCTATTAGTGATTCTGTATACATGTGAGATGCTCCCATGATCAAAAACCTTGAAAGACCCCATATTGAGTCCTTATAACAACTTAGCTCTCTGCAATGCATATCCAAATTACCTAATATATATGTGATAAAATGAATATTTGCATTTTTATTTTCTGAGTTGAATGTAAATTACTAACCTGGATATCTCTTCTGCTGCAAACAGCACACTCTAGAGTTCACCAAGTCTCCTGTGCATTGTCATCACTCTATACATCATTCTTGAGTTACTTTTTATTCCTACAGTAAATTAGAATGAAAGACTGCTAGCAATGCTCAGCACACCCATGAGACGGTTGTAACTTGATCAGGGTAATGCAGCCAATCAGTAATGGAAGGAAGCAGAGGTAGGAAACCTCAGAGCAGAATATTATTAGACCAACGATAAGCTGTTATATGGTCCTCAGGGGAAGCAAGAAATCAAGCAGGTATTGAGGTGAGTAACATGATGCACTTGCCTAAATCATATCACTGAGCATCTCTTGGGAAACCAAGCATCATGGGCAATGGTGTTATGTAACATGGAAACCGAAGCTGCACGGCTGAAGCCAACAGGGATTCTTTCCTTCTTTCTTTTTTCATTTATCTTTTGGTAGCCATTCTTCGGTTAACTTGGATCAAGGAAAGGAGTCAGGACAAAAGTCCTCACAGGATAGTCTGGAGATTTTCCTATATTATCTGTGTGCTTCCCGAGTATCATAGAATCAAAAACTTTGAGGGGCAGAGTTTAATATCACCTAGCATGACCATTTCACAATATTTACATCCCTTCCATAATAATTCTGTTGACAAATAGCCTCTACCTGAGCACGTTTCTTGTCAGGAAATTCATAACCACGTTAGTAACTCATTCATTTCTTTTGATTTTTCTAGCTCAATAGATACCTTGCCATCCTTAAATGTCATCCATTTGCTCCTCCATTATTATCTTTTGTGTTATTATTGGATCATCAGATATTTAAATCATAGAATCATGATTTCCCTTTGTCTTCACCATGTCTTGTATTTTCCATGCCTTCTAATCCTTAGGGGAAACATCTAGAGTTCTTCCAATCATATTACTTCTTATGTATTATGGCTTCGAATTCCCTCATTAGTGTGACTTCAGGAAAAGGAAAGAACATACAACATTTGGGGTCAGATCTGGCTCCATTTTCAGCTATAGGAATAGATTTTGGTCATGTTATTTAAATTTCATGCCTGTTTCCTCTTCTGAAAAACAACACGAAGTGTTTTATAGATGGATGCTTCCAACAACTGTCCAACTGGCTTGCTCCTTTGTTCAATCTGGGCAACCATATCACATGGTTGATTGATTAGGAACTTATACGGACTAAATACCCTGGTTCTGCTTTCTACTTTTGTGCTTAACTCTGAACTTCCCACCTTGTATTTACATAATTGGTGGTTAGACCCAAATGCAAGTCTTTTCACTTTTCTCAAGTTTTAACTCAGTAGACTCAGTCCATTTTTCCAGAAATAGAGACTCAAACATTCTTTAGACATTTCTGTCCAGGCAACTATATGATATTGGCTTATATTTTATTGGGGATTATATGGTAGGTTAGCTCAGTGCTTGACCAAGGCCATGGAAACAACGTGCAATCCTTGGATGGGTACTGGACACAGTCACAGATTGGGCACTATCCCTAGCCAGCCTTTTGGCAATGTGCAGCAATGGTGCCAGGGAAAAATGTTGTGCTTGAATTCATGACTGCATCTCATAAGTAATTTAGGATGTATTTCATGTTTATGTGAAAAGAACAAATGTTTATTTAACAGCAGGATTCTTGTTTGAGTTCAATCACCATGGCTCTTGCTATTAAAATGGAAATTTCATTATTGATCTCTGGATTTCTCCAGCTATTTTTTGGAACCAGTAGTGTGACCCATGCAACTCCTTAAATTTATAACACAACAGCTTTTTGCCACCCCTACTCCAGTATCAACCATGTGGGAGTTACCAGACCTGCTAGTGAGAGTGACATATGCTCATGACTTTGTCGTTTACTCTTCTATTTGACCTTACAAATGACTTTTCTTGAGATTCGTGGAGAAATTTGAAGTGACCAACACATTCCATGGGTAATTTCTAACTAAAATTCTAGGTATTCATCTGACCTGTTTTAGGTTCTCTGAGGATATGCCTGAAGACAACTTGTTTGATTTTGGCTTTCTGCATCCCATGTCAGGATAACTATGAATAAAAATATTCTCCCAGGTTCAATAAGCTAAGCTTGTGACACTATGTTATGACATATTGTCTGGTTTCATGATCTTCTAAAACTGTATAAGCTCTTTCCCTATGATATTCTGCTTCTGGTCTGATCATATTTATAGTTCCCCTTTACCATCGCCACTGTCTTTAAAAAAAGTTGTATATGTTATTTGGTCTTTAAAACCTTGTTTTCTTTCTGTAAGCCTCAACAACTCATTTAATTCCAATATCTGGGTCACTAGCCATCTTATAAATTTTTCTTAGATCAAATTTATGGCATCCAGAAAGTGAGTTGAGTGTTGAATTCTGAATTGACTTTCAATAACATAAGTCACTGCAAGGAGAGGATTGGTTACTAGTTTAGGAGTTAACTGGGGTGTGTCATCCCCAACCTTCCCTCTCTTGTCTCTGCCCTTGGGCATTCCTTGCCTCTAGTTCTTCTAGATGTTTATGAACAGAACTATGCTAGTTGATCCCAAACTCATCTGTACAAGGATAATGATGCTTTCCAAAGTAGCCTGAGGTTTAAGGAGAGGAAGCACATGCTATAAAGAGAGAAGAAACATTAAGCAACATTAATTATGTTGGAGCACAACTTTCTAGGTCTCATTATTGCTACAAAAGAACTGTAGGCAACGGCCTCTTAAATCTTGTCATATGAGATTCTATGGCAGGCAGGACCCTGTCAGAGGAACCGTTTCTTCAAGGAAACCTTCTTTGATAATCTATGAACTGATGTACTAAGAATATTTCTGTCATATTTTCTCTGACAATATTTAATATGTTGAAAGATAAAATCTATAGAAAACAACCATAAACAGACCACATTTCACTCTGAAGGAAGTGATGCTTTAAGGACTTCTTTTGTATATACAGTCATGACTGGAATGGCAAAATCTTTATTTGTGTACAGGCTAGGTTGGCTTGCTTTTATAAGAAAATCTTTACTATTTATTTTTAAAAGGCTTTAATAAGATATTTTGTATAAAAAAAAAGTGTTTATAACATTCAACTACGGTCTGTTTTTCAGTGCTTCCCAGTATATAATTGAACTCTCTTGAATGTTAAACACTTGCAGTATAATTCTTTACAATCTTATATGTCTGTAGCTTTCTGCATACTTAAAAGTGTTATTCGCATACATTAACTTATTTAATTAGAATAGCAATTCTTTAAAGTGGTTATTATCACCTTCAGTTTATAGATGAACAAAGCTAAGTCTTAAGAGTGGTCAAGTGACTTGCCTGAGGTTATTCAACTAATAAAGCAACTGAGTTGAGAGTCAAACATAAGATTTCTTGACTCTCAATCCAATGTTATTTCAACTCCATGGCTCTCTATTTAGTGAAAGGTCTTACTAAGGCCTTTGAAACCTGAAGGAGCAGAGAAAGAGCAGAGGAAAAAAAGACCTGCACATAGATAAGACAATTACCAAAATGCCTGAGGTATAATGTAGGAAGAAAATAAAAGCTTTGGAAAGAAAACAAAAACAAAATCCAAAGAATACACTGTTATTTCTCCATTGGAAAACTCATAAAGATGCATTTAATTTTGTGTTCACATTCTTGAATCTTCTGGAAGACTATCAGTTTCCTAAGTTCACAAACTACTTCTGCCTGCCTTTCTCACAGTTGCACTTCTGGTGGCTAGTGTTGTGCTTGGTACATAGTATACGACTAATAAATTTTGTTGCACGAATGTTGAATGTGTGCTATGAAGGTACATGGGACTCTCCTCTTCTCTGAATTTAGGGATGAGGAGAACCTTGCAGATGATAAAATCTGAAGCATCAAAGAAGGAATAACTCAGGCTCTGCATTCAGCCTTAGATACCAAAATTGCCATCACACCTTGCTCCTTGAATGAATATGGAAAACACACTTTTTATGAATCTCAGTTTCTTCATCTGTGGAGGCCAAACCTATCTCAGAGGGTTGTTAGTGGAATGAGTGTGACCCTTTGAAAGTTAAATACATGTTTTCTGTTTAAACTTTTAAAATACACAGTATCTGTCCTCCTCAGATCACCAAGCTCTTGATAAAACCACATAAGAAAGACAATGTGACCAAATGTTACAATGTCAGCAAAAGAATCTGAAGATCTTATCTCTCTCAATAAAAAAATAAGCCTTGAACTGTCCAAAACCACATCTCTCTTCCATTAAGAAGCTGGCTGTCATCTTGTGGAAAACATCAGGGGCCCAGAGAAATACTGACAATTTTTCAACCATGTGATAATGTTACCCAGAAGGGCTGTTTACTTCCTCAGATGGAGTTTACCAAATGGGTCTAAATGAAATTATTGATTTTCCAAGTAACTAATCAGTGGCATGTTAAGGAGTAAGAGATTAATTACAGATAGAATTATGCATCTTGTTTGTCTGTTTTCTGTATATCCCAGTTGTAGTACAATTGAATTTTGAGACTTTACTACATTAGTAAGATATAAATATATTTTCAGATTCTGTTTCCTCAACCTTGATGGTTAGACAGCTGAAGTTAGACTCTCTATAGTTTGTATGTTATTGTCATGAGATTGTTAGATTTTTCCAGTACTCCCACTCCTTCACTATTTTATAGAAGGAACAGATATGATAACGCTATTTTATAGAAGGGTTCAGATATTAAAAATATTTCAATTAAAAATTGGTAACCTAGGACTTCCTGTTTCAGGTCTAACATGTAAAGAGGCAGTCATCACTTTCACTCTCACAACAAGAAAAACCTGACTAACCTGAAAATCAATGACTTTTCTTGGACCTATCATAGAACCGAAGTTACAGGGCAAATTGCCTCATCTAAAATCTGGACAGAGAAGTACGTGCAAAGAGACACAGCTGAGATCTACTCATCAGGAGCAAAAGTTGCTGGACGTCATAAACTGTTAGGAACAGTTAAGCGGCAATTTTAGTGAAGTGCTGAAGGTTAACTACAGACTAACATAAGAATGGGAGGGCTTTCCTGGGGGCGCAGTGGTTGAGAGTCCGCCTGCCGATGAAGGGGACACGGGTTCGTGTCCCGGTGCGGGAAAATCCCACATGCAGCGGAGCGGCTGTGCCCGTGAGCCATGGCCACTGAGCCTGCGCGTCCGGAGCCTGGGCTCTGCAACGGGAGAGGCCACAAAAGTGAGAGACCCGCGAACCGCAAAAAACAAAACAAAACAAAAAGAATGGGAAACTCTAGGGACCTGTAGGCATAAGGGGATCCCTACGCTGTCACATGCTTTCACTCTAGTAAAACCCACCAGCCACAACCAGAAAACAGAGTGGGTAAGCAGAGAACAACAACAACAATTTTAAAAACCAGTAGTAACAACTATGACCTCGGAAGAGAGACTAAAATTCTTGTGAAGGTCATACCCCTGAGACACTAGCCCACTGAAGGACTGAGACTTAATCAGAACACTGTAAAATTTCGCTCTCATCCACACCATATCATGACACAGAAAGCCACTAGTGTAATAATAATAATGGATTGCAGCTGAAAGAGTGGCACAGATCCTCTCTAAGCAAGAGTACAAAAAAACAGTACAAGTCCAAAGCCAAGCGAGAAGGCAAAAGCAAGGACAATAGAGAGATGTGAAGCCTCTGGTAGTTATAGATGCAAAAACATTAAACAGCTTACCCCCTATCCAGATAAACACTAAAGGCCTCCGAACATATTATCCAATACAACAGGTCCAGATTTAAACAAAAAATCACAAGGCATGGCAAATAGCAATTATAAAAAAGTCCAAAGGGTGAAGTGAGCATCACAACCAGACTCAGATATGAAACAAATATAGGAATTATCAGAAAAGGAATTTAATATAATTATGATCAATATATTAAGGGTCCTAATGGGAAAAAAATACAATATACAAGACCAGGTGTCTACTGTCAGCAGAGCCATGGAAACAATGAGAGAGAATCAAAAGAAAATGCTAGGGGGAAACAAAGGTAATAATTAAAGAATGCATTCATCAGGCTCATCAATAGATTCAACACATCTGAAGAAGAATTAGTGACCTTGAAGATAGGTCAATAGGAATTTCCCAAACTAAAATCCAAAGAGAAATAAGATGAAACAACAAAAGCAATAACAACAAGCAAATCAGAAGATTCAAGAACTGGGGGACAATCACCAAAGGTGTAACGCACGTAACTGGAGCACCAGAAAGGAAGGAAAGAGAACAAGACAGAAGCTCTAGGGAACTCAGAGAAGACCAAACAAGATAAATCTGAACCTTGCAGCATCCTCTACCCACCACCCCCCCCCACACACACAATGAAAGTAAGAGCTGGTTCTTTGAAAAAAATCACTATATTGATAACTTTTTCTCAGGTTAGAAGAAAAGAAAAACACAAATCACAAATATCAAGAATACAAGAGGATAATTACTAATTCCATAGACATTCAAAGGGTAGTAAATTAACACTACAAACAACTCTATGCCCACAATTTTGATAATTTAGATGAAATGAATCAATTCCTTGAGAGAAACAAACTACCAAAACTCTCAAATAGATGAATCAAATATCTCCATATCTAGTAACAACATTTAATTAATGGCTAAAAATCCTCCCCAAAAGAAAACACAAATCCCAGATGGTTTTACTGTTAAATTCAGCCATGCATTTAAAATAGAGATAGTGCCAATGTCATATGTTAAACAATCTCTTCCATAAAATAGAAGTGGGGGACATATTGCATGTGATTTTATGAGGCCAGCATTGCCTTAATAATAAAACTACATAGAAATATATGAGAAGAAAACTATAATCCAATATCTTTCATGAACATAAACAGCTTTAACAAAATATTAGTCAATTGAATCCAGCAGTAGAGAAAAAGAATTATATACCACAAACAAGTGTGGTTCTTTCCAGGAATGTAAGGCTGGTTCCAAAACAAGCAAACATAAACCTCCCCCCAACTAGGAATAGAATGGAATTTCATTAACCTAATAAAGAATATATTTGAAAAACTCTAACATCATATACATCATATTTAATAGTGAAAAATTGAATATTTTAAGATGGCAAATGAGGCAAGAATATCCTCTCTCATTACTCCTCTTCAATATTATCCTGAAAATCTTACTTAATTCAATACAACAAGAAAAAGAAGAGATATACAAATTGGAAAAGAAGAATTAAAAATGTTTTTATTTTCAGATGACATGATGGATGATTTTCTCTATAGAAACCCCAACAAATCTACACACGCACACACACACACACACACACACATGCACGCACACACACACACACACAGATAGATCCTGGAAATAATAAGTTAGTATAACAACTTTTCAGGTTTCAAGGTTGATATACAAAAGTCAATTGATACCAGCAATAAACAATTGGAACTGGAAATAAAAAATAAAGCTATTTACTGTAGCACCAAAAAGTTCAATAGCTCAGTATAAATATTACAAAATATATGTAGAATCTGTGCATAGAAACTATAAAACTCAGAAAACAGAAATCACAGATGATCTAAACAAGTGGAGAGGTATTCCATGTTCATATATTAGAAGTCTCAATATATTTAAGAAACAAATTCTTCCCAACTGTATCTGTAGATTCAACACAATTTTGATCAAGTCCCCAGCAATTTTTTTTGCATATGTCAACAAACTGATTCTAAAATTCATCTAGAAAGTCAAAAGGTTTAGAATAGCTAATGCATGTGGAGGATTCACTTTACCCTCTTTCAAGGTGACCATAATCAAGACAGTGTAGTATTGCCTTAAGAATAGAAACATCAACCAATGGATTAAAATTAAGATGCCAAAAATGAACCAAAAAAATATAACCAAATGATCTTTGATAAAGGCACAAAGGCAATTCCAGGGAAAAAGGATAATCTTTTTCCAATAAATGGTACTGCAATTGGATGATGTCCATATATTAAAAAGTGGTTTTAAACACAGACATTGCACCTTTCACAAAAATCAACTCAAAATGTATTATACAAATACACCTAAATTTAAAACATGAAACTATATAATGTCAGGAAAAAAATAATCAAATTTTATGTAAGTTTTAGATAGAAGAATTCATGAAAATAAAAAAATTAAATCATAAAAGAAAAAATGTAAATTGAACTTTAACATTAAACATATTTTCTTTGCAACAGCTGTTAAGGGAATGAAAAACACAAGTCATAGACTAGTAAAAAAGTACTTGTAAATCACGTTTCATAAGGGACTTATGTCCAGAATACAAAATAAAATTTTAAAACTCAACAGTGTAGCAGAAACTTGAATAGACACCTCAGCAAAGAATATATATATATGGAAAATAAACATATGGAAAGATGCTTAACATCACTTGTTACTAGGTAATTGTACACAAGAAAATATGATATCACTACACATCTATTAGAATGTCTAAAATCCAAAAAACAGACAATATTGATTGCTGGCAAGGATAAGAAGCATTAGGAATTCTCATTCATTCCCGGTAGGAATGCAAAGTGGTACAGCCACTTTGGAAGACAGTTTGGCAGTTTCTGAAAAAACTAAGCAAATTTTTACCATACTCATCATACAGCATCTTGTTCCTGGGCATTTACTCGGCTGATTAAAAAACTTGTGTCTGCATAGAAACATGTATACAAATATTTATAACAGATTGATCATAATCACCAAAAACTTGAAGCAATCAAGATATCCTTCAAAATGTAAATGGATAAACTAACTTTAAGAAATCCATAAAAAAGAAATGTTATTGAGTGATTTAAAGAAAAATGAACTATTCATGCATGCAACAATGTGATGAATTTTTTTTTGCTGTCTACAGGAGACCCACTTTATTTTTCCCAGTTTTTTGAGATGCAATTGACATATAAGATCATATTAGTTTAAAGTGTACAATATAATGACTTGATATATGTATATATGGCAAAATGATTACCACAGTAATTTATTTAACATCCATTACCTCCCATAGTTCCATTCTTTATTCTTGTGATGAGAACTTCAAAGATCTTAAATGTTTATAGCTAAATGAAAGAAGCCAGGATAAAAAGGCTACACACTGTATGATTCCATCTACATGACATTATGTAAAAGACAAAATTATAGAGGTAGAAAACAGTTTGATGCTTGCAAAGGTTTAGATATGGGAAGTGTTGAATAGATGAAGCACAGAGTAATTTTAGGGTAGTGAAATTAGTCTGTACGATACTGTAGTAGTGGATACATGACACTATGTCAAAACCCATAGTACCTTACAGTACAAAGAGTGGAACCTTAATGTTAGCAAATTTTAAAAATAAGTGAGGAGATCTGGGAATCCAGGCTGGGATGCAGACTCTGATAAAATAATCCAACCTTATTAAAAATTCATGACGTAACCTCACAGAAGCAGGAAATGTAAAAATGTACTGACCTCAGTACCCTTGGAAATTAGTGGAAATTATAAAACTAAAGACAAAAGGAATTATATATAAGCACTGTACTTGCTTTGGTAAAGTTGTTTCCCATGGGATTATAGGTTAAATTTTTTGAAACCACTATACATGGATACTGGGATTGAACAAGTAAGCTGATGTATCTTGGGTGGTGGGAGACAAGATTCTTACTGTTAGAGTTTGGAGTTACAGATAAGCAAGGCAAGAATGAATGAATCATGAGGTATTAGATTAAAGTTAGAGACATCAATATTTACTCATGGTTAGCTTACTATAGATTCAGATGATGAAATATCAGTAATTATAGATGTATTATACACAGATGATTAGACACCCATATATTTGTTAGCTCTGTCTGCTGAGATGCCTTGAAGCAATGACATTCCAGTAGCAGTGAACAAATCCAGTGCCCAGATCTTGGTTTCTAGTACCATTCCACAACAAAAGAAACCTGAGCTCTTCAGAGAAATGGCTGATTCTACGTCTGGCGTAGGGAATATGCAAGATTGGCCTCAAACATTTATAATACCAGAAAGTAAGGAAGTGCTAAACAAAATCAAACAAACAAAAAAATGATGGGCTTGTGTCAAAGGGACACAAAACATAGCTGAAAGAGCTTCCAATGACCAAAGCTGGGACAATTTGAGGGAGATAATAAATAAAACTACATTGGATTATAACCCAACATATAAAATAAATACCCATGAGTTTGTATTAACATAAACAAATGTTTAAATAAATGAATAAATGAGGGAGAATAGACAAATATCCCATACAGAAGAATTCCAAATGAGTTAGGTAGAGACTCTCTTCTCAAGAAGATGGAGTCTAATTTATTTTCCCTATAGATGGGCTCCTTAAGGAGTGAATGCCTTGAAAGTAACTCTTCCAAAGGGCAATAAGAAAAGGGGGGAAAAGAGTTACTTTACAGTGGAGAAATCTAACAAACACTTCCTCAGTCAAGAGACCTAGATTATTAGCAACAATCAGTGATATTGATAATATGTACCCTCTACATGGTGTGATGAGAATAATACTTTGCATCTGTGCTCTTCCTCCCCCAAACCCCTAATCTGCAGCTCACCACAAGAAAAAAACATCAGACAGACTCAAAATAAATAACGTTTTACAAAATACCTGATCTGTACTTCTTAAAACTGTAACATCATCAAAAATAGGGAAAACTGAGAAATGATCTTAATCTAGAGGGGTCTAAGATGAGGCAAGATAATTAAAAGTGATATATTTATAGGATCTTAAAACAGGAAAATCACAGTCAAAACTGAGAAAATATGAATGAAGTATGCACTTTAGTTAATAATGAGTAAAATATCAGTTCTTTAGTTTTGACAAATGTATCACACCTACTGTAAGATGTTAACAGTAGTGTAAACCGGGTTCAGTTTATACAGAAACTCTCAGTACTACCCTTGAAGCCACTCTGTAAATCTAAAATTTTTCTAACATAAAATATTTACCTAAAAACCTCATTCTGCATTATGATCATAATAATAAACAAACTCTCATTTTAAAAATTGGGCAACTATTAGCCTTCATCATAACTTATACAGTGGTTTAAACATAGTATAAAATTTGAATTTCAAGGCCTGTATGTGGTGCACACACTGTCCAGTTTACTGTAGTCCCTGCTATTTCTTATTCTCTTAAATAGAGTCTCCTTAACACATTTATATTACGTATCTACCCTCTTTAGGTATGTGTTTACCATTGCTAATAGAAAGTACATAATAGCCTAGAAGTAATTTGGTACTGATCATTAAATTCTTATCATAAAAAATGTTTAATTTGAAACTTAAAGAGTGGACAAGTAGAATTGAACCAGAGCCTCTGTTTTAAATTAGCCCATAAAAACGATTTCCAACAGATAATATGGCAGGTATGGTATTGATGTCTTCAAAGGACTTAATATAATAGATATGAGCATGTAGTAAGTATTCAAAAAGTGTTGACTGGCTTTTAATTCTGATGGGTAGGTAGTAAGTATTAGGATGGACTAGAGAATGTAGAAATGGAAGAAGGGAGAACAGAACTGTGGAAGAAACAGCGGCAGAAATCTGAAGTTGGAGGTGTGGCTGACCAGAAGAGGGGGTTGTTAAGGTCTGCTAGCACAGATTTGCCAAATAATTTGCAACATACATGTTAAAACTTCTTCTTGGATCACCTGGAAAACACTGAGAACAATGACAACAACAACAAAAGTTTTGTAAAACATTTAACTGGTTTCACTTTGTTGAGAGACCTAACTAGAATATTTTAGGCATGTCACTATAGATTCTGCCCTCATCCAAGAAACTGGCAGTTTTCCTTACAGGTTGCCATGGGTACTGATGTCAGATTACATAACTGTTCTATTTTGAAATATATTTCTCTATGTGCATATGACAGTACAATGTTCTTTTTATGAAAAGAACAGACTTTCTGGAACCTCTTCTCTTTGATATCTCTCGTTTATTAGACTTTTCATTAACTTACTTGAGACTATATGTAAGTGGATTATAAAATGTAATGTCTATTAATGAGGATTCAAAAAGTAACTATTTAATTTTTAACTCAGTACATATATGTCTCCCAGTGAAATCAATCTTAAAATTATTACCTATCAAAATATTCACTTTTGTTCACATTTTCTTTGTAACCCACACATGCCCTTGACTCTTTTCTCCTTGTTGGAGAAGAGTTTTCTCTTGTTCTCTTTTGTGGGAAAAACACTGATATTTAAAAATGTAATTAAGTAACAAAGGAAGGAAGAAATAACTCTCTTTATATGTCTCAGTCTGGGATCAAACTTTATTCAAAAATCTTCTCCAACAATACCTTCCTTCCTCCAAGATTTTCAAAGTGTTGAAAGGGGAAAATTCAATAGACATCTTGTTTAGTTGTAAGGCAGCCCAAACCAACAAATCCTAAATCTTTTATTTTTCCCTCTCTTTCTTCTTTTCTGGAATTTCATCAGTCATGTCCACCTTAAAATAGACTTGATTCACCTGAGACCTAGGAGAAGCAAGAAAGAAAAAAAAAATGCTGATAGATAAGAAAGCATTTCTCTTGGTGTGACAATTGTGTAAACAACTAATTATAATCACAGTGTGATGGATTAAGTTCTCTGACATCAGTCTGTGAGAGCCCAAAGGAGGAAACAGTTAATAACATAGGTGAATACAATAGATATTAAGAAAAACTCTATAGGTAAAAAAAAACCCACTGGTGTTGGCTTAGAATAGTAAATAAGAATGACATATTGGAAGTGAGAGAGTATGCCGGGCTCAGAGAAGAACTTGAGCAAAATAGAGCTGAAAATATATCTGATTGTGTTTGGGGAAAAGAAGTCAGTTCAATATGGTTTGAATATGGTTTGTGTGGAATAATATAATAGGAGTCAGGCCAGGCCAGAAACATAGTTGGTTTATAATTTGGGAAGATTGGTTAAGGTTTGTAGTCTCTATAGGCCAAAACTAACTGCTGAAAATTCTGACAGCAGTGCTATAGCCTATCCCTTCAGGTAAGACAAACAAATAATTGCTCACTTTTACTCTAAGTCAAGGCATACAGGATAAAAAGTTGAATAACACACCTTTTTCGCACTGAGGATTTTACACTCTAATGGGTTATGTACAAAGTGACAGTTTCAATGCAGTCAGATGTTTTAGGATTGAGTTTTTACCCCCATCCTAGTTTGAAGGATGGAAGAACAACTAAAAAGCAGCTTTCTGAATCTGGAATTTGGGATTGTAAAGTAGTTGTGCTAAGAGACACACAGTCAAAGGAGTTTGGTGAGTATGAAATATGACCAGATGTGTCCTGCACCCACCTCCCCTGACCTCCACACCCCTGGCTGTTGATGTCATGAAGGAATCCTTGGCCTCCAGTTGCTCTGAATAAGTCAGATAGGGATTCACATCACTGGCTTCATAAGTCATCTTTGGCAAGTGTGAAGAGGAAGCTGGAGAATGTCTGTGCACAGCTCAAGACCACTACTCCTCTCTCCTCCCCAATATACATGGCTCACTACTTTCTTCCGTGTTGAAACCAACAGAGCAAACTTTTTTCATCTTTTAGCTTATCTTGGCAGCTACCACCAGGAGCCTTGACATCCATGCCATGTCTCATCCAGGTCTGTAAACTCTTCTTAGCACATGTATCCCCCTTTCCTGTCTTGTTTTTCTCCATGGCTTTTTATCATCAGCTGATAGTCTCCATATTTTATTTCTTAATTGTGTCACTCACTCTACTACAATATCTTCAATGATGTAAGCAATTTGGGAGTTTGTTTTTCTTTTTTACTTTTTTCACTGATGTAGCCCCCACATAGCCATATAACAGCATGGCGCACATCTTAGGAAATCAACAAGTATACTTTGAATGTAAGAACGGATTGAAGACAAAAGGGAATATTTATGGACAATTAAAATAGCTTGTAGTGCTTCTGAAGAATGGTGACTCTATATGATGAATCTAGAACATGAGAAAAATTGCTGGTTTGGGACAAATTCTGATATTTAGCTTTGGACATGTTGATTTGTAGGAGACATTGAAATATCTTCATATTTTAGAGAGTGGGAAAGATGGACGTGGAATCCTCAAGAAATATTAGACTTCCAAAAATAGCTCTGGGAGAAGAGGTCTTCACTCAGTATTTAAACAAAAGAGTACTTTTTATGAGAAACATGGTCTTTAAAATTGGAAATCATTTCCCTTTCTAATAGAAATATAAACAGAATTCTCAATGATCAACCTATTAACTCCTGCCTGCTTTATAGGAACATTAGGCATTGTATATACACAGAATTGCTTGCTTTCAATTCTCTTAAACATTGTTCAAAAGTGGGATTAATGAGTCCTCTTTGGCAAGACATTTATGTCAGTGGGTTAGGTGTCTGTTAATTTAAAGAGTGTGCAATGTCCCTCTCCTTCTGTAAAAGAAAATGTCTATTCTCAGTAAACCTCTGCAGTCTGCACTTCTGGAAGGAGAGAGCCACTAACAATGTCTGGGCTTTGTCAACATGCCTAAAAGCAACATTGTCAAAGGTAATTGTGATAATGCAAAGGGACAGGGGACATTCCTCTGTCTTGCCTCTGTCAGCTCTGTGGGTGGGCTCTAGGATTTTCCTTAATTTATGTGAAGCTGTATCAACTCTGCAGAATTCAAAATGAAATGAGGAAAGGACACACTACTTTTAACTTCAAATTTAATAATTTTAATTCTAGTTAATTTCCAGCCAATTTCTTCCAAATGAATGTTAATAAGCTCAGTTCTCTGATCATTATATTAAAAACCTAAATCAAAAAAAAAAAAAAAACCCTCTGCAACAAGCACTAAAGTGTTTTATAAGGGAATTATAAGTATACATTTATGTTTTCTTAATAAAAATATTGAAAGAGTCAGGTGGCATAAGTAGAGAGATAGTGCAAAAATAGTGGTTGGAACATGTTTTTATGGTGAGAGGACCATGATTAAATAACCAAATCTCAGCTATTTCACCATAAGTGAGACATGGATTCTCATATGCAGTGGATTTTTCTTCTGTGAAATGGGGATCATCACGCTCCTAGAGTTTTCTTGAGAAATAAATGAGATAATTTAGGTAGAGGGCTTCCCTTGTGGCACAGAGCTAAGAATCCGCCTGCCAATTCAGGGGACACAGGTTCAAGCCCTCTTCCAGGAAGATCTCACGTGCCACGGAGCAGCTAAGCCCATGCACCACAACTACTGAGCCTACACTCTAGAGGTCACAAGCCACAACTACTGTGCCCATGTGCCACAACTACTGAAGCCCACGCCTAGAGCCAGTGCTCCTCAACAAGAGAAGGCACTGCAATAAGAAGCCTGTGCACTGCAACAAAGAGTAGCCCCCACTCACTGCAACTAGAGAAAGCCCGTGTGCAGCAACAAAGACCCAACACAGCCAAAAATAAAAATAAATAAAATAAATAAATTTAAAAACATATATAGGTAGAGTATCACATTTTCTGCAGTTTGGAAGAACTTAACATATGGTAGCTATTAATGGAGATAGGCAGAGACTGTGGAGTTCTGAGAAATGGAATTTCCTAATTTGCCATTATTCAAGCTAAAAGCTAATATTTCTTACGCTAAGTAAGTGAGTGATTTTTCAAGGTCAGGTTAGGAAAGAAATGTATAATAAGACCCAAGTTCTTATCTTGCTTATTTTTTTGTAATGTGTTTTTATTAGCAGGGAGTTCCTTGGGAGCTGCAACTGAGATCTCGGCAGCTTGCAAAAATCAGGAGTATAGAAAAAAGCATCAGATCAACCTATTTCAGGTAACAAAACCTTTTCTGGATTGTAGAGCAGGAGACGTAGGCACAATTGTTTTAGATCATCTATGAATTCCTGATATAAGAAAGGAGAATCCTGTGGATCTGTGCATGTCTTTGATGGTAGGTTTGGAGACAATTCTTTTGCAGTGCATTTGTGAATTAGTCCTACAAGAAACTTAGAACTAAACATATTCTGGACTTAAAGAGAAAGGACAATGATTGGTACTGGCATAGTGCTCTTTGTATCTAGGTGTTCATGCATCTTCTTAGAATACTTTCATTGACCTCAGCCAATGGGATGGACTGGACCAGTGGCCAGGAACTAAAGTGCAGTAACAAGGTTGATGAAGGCAGCAAACCATATGGTTTAACACTGGTTTTGAAGTCAGACTCTCTGTGTTCTAAACTGTCCATCACTTTCTAGTTGTGCCGTGATGCTCAAGTTACCTAATACTTCAAAGTCTGTTTTTCACTCAGATAATGGGGATAATAATGCTCTATTTCACAGGACCCCTGAGAAAATTACATGAGATACTTGATTTAAAGCATAGTACACTACCTAGCAACTAATAGTGGATCATTAAATTTTAGTGGCTATTATTATGCAAATAAACAGCATTTAATACTTTTAGTTATAAAAGATAAATACAACGCTGAGCATCAAATACACATTTCCAGATTCCCAATTACATTTAAGGAAGAGTTGCTTTAATACTTTCTTAGTTTATTTTTAAAAAAATTTTATTGTAGTGTAGTAGCTTTAAAATGTGTTAGTTTCCACTGTACAACAAAATGAATCAGCTATACGTGTACATATATCCCCTATTTTTTGGATTTCCTTCCAATTTAGGTCACCACAGAGCATTGAGTAGAGTCCCCTGTGTTATACAGTAGGTTCTCATTAGTTATCTATTTTATACATAGTATCAATAGTGTATATATATCAATCCCAATCTCCCAATTCATCCCATCCCTCCCTACCCCCATACGTTTGTTCTCTATGTCTGTGTCTCTATTTCTCCTTTGCAAATAAGATAATCTATATTATTTTTTTAGATTCCACATATATGCGTTAATATATGATATTTGTTTTTCTCTCTCTGACTTACTTCACTCTGTATGACAGTCTCTAGGTCCACCCACATCTCTGCAAATGACCCAATTTCATTTCTTTTTATGGCTGAGTAATATTCCATTGTATATATGTACCACATCTTCTTTATCCATTCCTCTGTTGATGGACATTTAGGCTGCCTCCATGTCCTGGCTATCATAAACTGTGCTGTAAGGAACATTGAGGTGCATGTGTAATTTTGAATTATGGTTTTCTCTGGGTATATGCCCAGTAGTGGGATCGCTGGGTCATGTGGTAGTTCTATTTTTAGTTTTTTAAGGAACCTCCATATCCATACTGTTCTCCATAGTGGCTGTATCAATTTACATTCCTACCAGGTGCAAGAGGGTTCCCTTTTCTGCACACCCTCTCCAGCTTTTATTGTTTATAGATTTTTTGATGATGGCCATTCTGACTGATGTGAGGTGTTACCTCATTGTAGCTTTGATTTACATTTCCCTTATAATTAGTGATGTTGAGCATCTTTTCATGGGCCTCCTGGCCACCTGTATGTCTTCTTTGGAGAAATGTCTATTTAGGTCTTCCACGCATTTTTTGATTGGGTTATTTGTTTTTTTGATTTTGAGCTGCATGTGATTAATTTGTATATTTTTGAGATTAATCTTTTTTAACCTTCTTTTCTGGCTCAAAGATTTTTCTGTATGGACAAAATTTCAGGGAGAATTTACAATGGGAGATTATATAAAATAGTTAGTGAAATCATTGCAGTGTCTTTCAAATTTCTTGCAGTGAGGATAGGGTAGAAATACAGCATTTAATAAAAGCAGCTCACTCATCCCATGGGCCCTGCAAGCCTAAGTGAATACAAAGAAAAGAAATGATGCTAAGAAGGGGATTGGGAATGCACAGACTTGACCAGAAGACAACATCTTCTTGAATCTTTGATTAATTTAATGGAACATTTCAGGTCACCAGGCTCAAATTTTACAAATATGAATTTTCTTTAATTTCCCCAATCCCTTAAAAACACCTTCTGCAGCTCTGCATCTGATTTTAAAATAGTTTTGCCAGCACAGTTATTTATAGACCAAATTCCGATGGGAAATACACACAACTTTTGATATTGCTGAGTCCTTTCAACTCCTATAGATATTTTTTCCCTCAGTTCTTTCAACTCCTACTGATATTTTTTTCCTTTTCTCTAAATTTATTGGAAGACATGGACTATCCTTCATTCTCTCTTTTTTCTCTCTCTCTCTCTCTCTCTCATTGATTGATTGATTGATTGGTTCATTTTGTAACAGAAAGGAAAAGATATCTCTGGTAACCTACTATGTCTTGTTTGGTTTGTGGTATTGTTCAAACTTAATATTCTCTTTATTGAAAAAAGTAATTATAGAATTTTTTTTTCCTGAGTTTCCCATTTTTGAATCAAGGTAAACAAATGTCATTGAATATAAAAGTAAGAATGCACATTCAAAAGCATCTAGGCTTCTTTTCAACAAGAACTAAATGATGCGTGAATAACTTAGTTTTTGTTATTGTCTGACAAGGCTACTGTGACAGTAAAAAGCACTGATACCAACTAAGGGGAAAGAAATAGAATTAACTTAAAGAAAAACTGAATTTTAGGGTAAATTCCTTACTTAGACTTATTCTGTTATAGTAACTTGAAGATATAGGGCCCCAGTCAATCTCTGCAACATTATGAGTACTCATCTTAGAAAGGTGAAAATATCTACATAGCAGCCTTGCAAATATTAGAGTGTATATAGTGTCCCAGGTTATCATTTACACATTTTCTTCACTCATCGCTCTTCCCCTTCCTTTTTTTGACATGTTTACTAGCTGTAATTCTTCATTTTATTTTTTAATCCAGAAAATGTTATTTAACATTTGAATGGTAATTTGCATAGCTCTTTCACATAAATTATACTTTTAAAAATAAATTTAACCACATTAAAAAGACATATGAAAGGAATGCTGATTATCTTTATTCCCATCTTGTAGCTGGAGAAACAGGGAAAATGCCATCTGCCAAAAGTCAACCGAATTATAGATAGCAAAGCTAACTCCCAATTTTCTGCTGTTTCTACACTTGCACCTAGATGCAGCCATCAGCAACAGGATCAATTTGCTGAATGCAGCAGAGATAGGGTTAGGTGGCACATAGCAGAAAGAACCAGTCTACAAGCACCACTCTAGTCTAAAGGCTAGAAATTTCCCAAATGCCCCACTTTTATCTCCCAGGTGATTTATGGTTTGGCTTAGAATGCTATTTCCCACCTTAATTGCCTGGCTGATTGTCTCTCCACCCAGACAACATAGAGGAGATGCCTCCTTTCTTCTCTGAATCCCTGTTTCTATGGAAGAGCTCCTAGCTCTGATACCATGATACCATGATGTGTTTACCTCGTTTATAGATTCTGCAATTATAAAGCACTGAAGTTTTAGAAATTAGAAGGGAACCACATTTTAATTATCTTCTTTGTTCATATACCACCTCCACCCTGAAACTTTTTGGGAGACACTCCCTCTCTGGGCAGGCATGGCTCTGCCTGCAGAGGACTGTATAAACATGTTCATACATCACTGCAGCTGTTCATACATGTGCACACATCTCCCAACACACTGCCATGACATTGAAGGTTCAGACTTGCATATTGTGTGTCTTTGTATCCCCAGTGATAAGATTATCTCCTGGATTTATTGAAGGAAGAAATAGTTAAGTGAATGGATTTTCTTAAGTGTTTGACCAAGTATATGTTTAATAATCTTTCAGGCCATGTGATGAGGATAACTCTTCATATATCAGTATCACCTAGAATAATCATGTTCTTGGAACAACTCTGTACAGCCAGGCTTGATTATTGGGAATAACAATATACTGTCTTCATGATATTAGGTTTATTTTTAATAATTATTGTCAAGTAAATCATATTATATATGATTAAATATATATTTAATACAAAAATGTATATAAAAAATCCATTCCCCAATAGCCATTGTTTCTGTAAGTTCTACTGGTTCCAAACAGTCTAGGATTGATTCAATTCTGTTTCTCTGTGAAAGAAAAACAAAACATATTTAGAAGAGGAATAATTAAAAATCAATGAATATCATTCCACCTGGAGTTTATTTGTAAGAAGCCATCTGGTCATACTTGGATCAATACTATCAGGAAGCTTATGAAAAACTAAAGTTGGTATGATAACATCCCTGGTGATTGGTTATTAAAAATAAGGGAGAACTTATTTCAAGGGGCTCTTTTTAACAGCAGTTTATACTTCAGTGAATCTCACAGGTGAAATTTTGATTTATGTTAGAGAACCTGAGGTTTTAGACTTGGTTTGTATTAGATAATGTTACAGAATTATGTCATATAGTAGAGAATGGCACAGAAGGTAGAAATGTAGTACAGATCATTTTATTAAACTTTGGAGAAGGCATTTGTAAGAGTAGAGAAATATGAGAATAGGTGTATTAATGAAGATGATAATTTATTCAGTAATATTTTAAAATTTAATTTAATTTTCTATACAGCAGGCTCTTATTAGTTATCTATTTTATACATATTAGTTTATATATGTCAATCCCAATCTCCCAGTTCATCCCATCACCACCACCTTATCCCGTGCTTTCCTCCCTTGGTGTCCATACATTTGTTCTCTCCATCTGTGCCTCTGTTTCTGCCTTGCAAACTGGTTCATCTGTACCATTTTTCTAGACTCCACATATATGCATTAATATACAGTCATTGTTTTTCTCTTTCTGACTTAACTTCACTCTGTATGACAGTCTCTAGGTCCACCCACATCTCTGCAAATGACCCAATTTCATTCCTTTTTATGGCTGAGTAATATTCCATTGTATATATGTACTATACCTTCTTTATCCATTCGTCTGTCAATGGGCATTTAGTTTGCTTCCATGACCTGGCTATTGTAAATAGTGCTGCAATGAACACTGGGGAGCATGTGTCTTTTTGAATTATGGTTTTCTCTGGGTATATGCCTAGTAGCAGGATCTCTGGTTCATATGGTAATTCTATTTTTAGTTTTTTAAGTAACCTCCATACTGTTCTCCATAGTGGCTGTATCAACTTACATTCCCACCAACAGTGCAGGAGGGTTCCCTTTTCTCCACAGCTTCTCCAACATTTGTTGTTTGTAGATTTTCTGATGATGCCTATCCTAACCAGTGTGAGACGATACCTCATTGTAGTTTTCATTTTCATTTCTCTAATAATAAGTCATGTAGAGCAACGTTTCATGGGCCTCTTGGCCATCTGTATGTCTTCTTTGGAGAAATGTCTATTTACGGCTTGTGTCCATTTTTTTCATTGGGTTCTTTGTTTTTTTAATACTGAACTGCATGAGCTGTTTATATAGTTTGGAGATTATTCCTTTGTCCATTGATTCGTTTGCAAATGTTTTCTCTCATTCTGTGGGTTGTTTTTCATCTTGTTCATAGTTTCCTTTACTGTGCAAAAGACTTTAAGTTTCATTAGGTCCTATTAGTTTTTGTTTTTATTTCCATTACTCTAGGAGGTGGTCAGAAAAGACCTTGCAGTGATTTATGTCAAAGAGTGTTCTTCCTATGTTTTCCTCTAAGAGTTTTATAGTGTCCGGTCTTATATTTAGGTCTTTAATCCATTTTGAGTTTATTTTTGTATAAGGTGTTAGGGAGTGTTCTAATTTCATTCTTTTACATGTAGCTATCCAGTTTTCCCAACACCACTTATTGAAGAGGCTGTCTTTTCTCCATTGTATAGTTTTGCCTCCTTTCTCAAAGATAAGGTGACCGTATGTGAGTGGGTTGATCTCTGGGCTTTCTATCCTGTTCCATTGATCTATATTTCTGTTTTTGTGCCAGTACCATATTGGCTGGATTATTGTAGCTTTTTAGTATAGTCTGAAGTCAGGGAGTCTGTTTCCTCCAACTCCACTTTTTTTCCCTCAAGATTGCTTTGGCTATTTGGGGTCTTTTTTGTTTCCTTACAAATTTTCAGATTTTTTTGTTCTAGCTTTCTAAAAAATGCCATTGGTAATTTGATGGGGATTGCATTGAATCTGTAAATTGCTTTAGGTAGTATAGTCATTTGCACAATATTGATTCTTCCAATCCAAGAACATGGTATATCTCTCCATCTGTTTGTGTCACCTTTGATTTCTTTCATCAGTGTCTTATAGTTTTCTGAGTTCTGGTCTTTTACCTCCTTAGGTAGGTTTATTCCTAGGAATTTTATTCTTTTTGTTGCAATGATGAATGGGATTGTTTCCTTAATTTCTCTTTCTGATCTTTCGTTGTTAAGAGTATAGAAATGCAAGAGATTTCTGTTCATTAATTTTGTATCCTGCAACTTTACCAAATTCATTGATTAGCTCTAATAGTTTTCTGGTGGCATCTTTAGGATTCTCTATGTATAGCATCATGTCATCTGCAAACAGTGACAGTTTTTCTTCTTCTTTTCCAATTTTTATTCCATTTATTTCTTTTTCTTCTCAGATTGCCATGGCTAAAACTTCCAAAACTATGTTGAATAATAGTGGTGAGAGTGAGCAACCTTGTTTTGTTCCTGATCATAGAGGAAATGCTTTCAGTTTTTCACTATTGAGAATGATGTTTACTGTGGGTTTGTCATATATGTCCTTTATTATGTTGAGGTAGTTTCCCTCTCTGCCCACTTTCTGGAGAGTTTTTATCATAAATAGGTGTTGAATTTTGTCAAAAGCTTTTTCAGCATCTATTGAGATGATCATATGGTTTTTATTTTTCAATCTGTTAATATGGTGTATCACACTTATTGCTTTGTGTATATTGAAGAATCCTTGCATCCCTGGGATAAATCTCACTTGATCATGGTGTATGATCCTTTTAATGTGTTGTTGGATTCTGTTTGCTAGTATTTTGTTGGGATTTTTGCATCTATATTCATCAGTGAGTTTGGTCTGTAATTTTCTTTTTTTGTAATATCTTTGTCTGGTTTTGGTATCAGGGTGATGGTGGCCTCATAGAATGATTTTGGGAGAGTTCCTTCCTCTGCAATACTTTGGAAGAGTTTGAGAAGGATGGGTGTTAGCTCTTCTGTAAATGTTTGATGGAATTCAACTGCAAAGTCATCTGGTCCTGGACTTTTGTTTGCTGGAAGATTTTTAATCACAGTTTCAATTTCATTACTTGTGATTGCTCTTTTCATGTTGTCTGTTTCTTTCTGGTTCAGTCTTGGAAAGTTTCACTTTTCTAAGAATTTGTCTATTTCTTCCCAGTTGTCCATTTTGTTGGCATAGAGTTGCTTGTAGTAGTCTCTTAGGATGCTTTGTATTTCTGCAGTGGTTGTTGTAACTTCTCCTTTTTCATTTCTAATTTTATTGATTTCAGTCCTCTCCCTCTTTTTCTTGATGAGTCTGGCTAAAGTTTTATCAATTTAGTTTATCTTCTCAAAGAACCAACTTTTAGTTTTAGTGATTTTTGCTATTGTTTTCTTTGTTTCTATTTCATTTATTTCTGCTCTGATCTTTATGATTTCTTTCTTTCTACTAACTTTGGGTTTTGTTTCTTCTCCTTTCTCTAATTATTTTAGGTGTAAGGTTAGATTGTTTATTTAAGGTGTTTATTGTTTCTTGAGGTAGAATTGTCTTGCTACAATCTTCCCTCTTAGAAATGCTTTCGCTTCATTCCATAGGTTTTGTATCATCCTGTTTTCATTGTCATTTGTCTCTCGGTATTTTTTGATTTCCTCTTTGATTTCTTCAGTGATCACTTGCCTGTTTGGTAATGTATTGTTTAGCCTCCATTGTTTGTGCTTTTTATGTTTTTTTCCCTATAATTGATTTCTAATCTCATAGTGCTGTTGTCAGAAAAGATACTTGATATGATTTAAATTTACTGAGGTTTGATTTGTGACCTAAGATGTGATTTATCCTGGAGAATCTTCTATGTGCACTTGAGAAGAAAATGCATTCTGTTGTTTTTGGATGGAATGTCCTATAAATATCAACTAAGTACATCTTGTTTAATGTATCATTTAAAGATTGTGTTTCCTTATTCATTTTCATTTTGGATGATCTGTCCATTGGTGAAAGTGGGGTGTTAAAGTCCCCTACTATGATTGTGTTACTGTCAATTTCCCCTTTTAATGCTGTTAGCATTTTTCTTATGTATTGATGTGCTCCTATGTTGGGTACATAAATATTTACAATTTTTATATCTTCTTCTTGAACAGATCCCTTGATCATTATGTAGTGTCCTTCTTTGCTCTTGTAATAGTGTTTATTTTAAAGTCTATTTTGTCTGGTATGAGAATTGCTACTCCAGCTTTCTTTTGATTTCCATTTGCATAGAATATCTTTTTCCATCCTCTCACTTTCAGTCTGTATGTGTCCCTAAGTCTGAAGTGGATCTCTTATAGACAGCATATATGTGGATCTTGTTTTTTGTATCCATTCAGTGAGCCTGTGTCTTTTGGTTGGAGCATTAATACATTCACATTTAAGGTAATTATCGATATATATGTTCTTATTATCATTTTCTTAATTGTTTTGGGTTTGTTTTTGTTGGTCATTTTCTTCTCTTGTGTTTCTCACTTAGAGAACTTCGTTTAGCATTTGTTGTAGAGATGGTTTGGTGATGCTGAATTCTCTTAGCTTTTGCTTCTCTGTCAAGCTTTTGATTTCTCCATCGAATCTGAATAAGATCCTTGCTGGGTAGAGTAATCTTGGTTGTAGTTTCTTCCCTTTTTTCACTTTAAATATATCGTGCCTCTCCCTTCTGACTTGTAGAGTTTCTGCTAATAAATCAGCTGTTAATATTATGGGAGTTCCCTTGTATGTTATTTGTCCTTTTTCCCTTGTTACTTTTAATAATTTTTGTTTGTCTTTAATTTTTGTCAATTTGATTACTAGGTGTCTTGTTGTGTTTCTCCTTGGGTTTTTCCTTCTTGGGATTCTCTACACTTCCTGGACTTGAGTGGCTATTTCCTTTCCCCAGTTAGGGAAATTTTCAACTGTAAGCTCTTCAAATATTTTCCTGGGTCCTTTCTCTCTCTCTTCTCCTTCTGGGACCCCTATAATGTGAATATTGGTGTGTTTAATGTTGTCCCAGAGGTCTCTTAGGCCATTCTTTATTCTCTTCCACAGCAGTGAATTCCACCATTCTGCCTTCCAGGTCACTTATCCATTCTTCTGCCTCAGTTATTCTGTTCTTGATTCCTTCTAGTGTATTTTTCATTTCAGTTATTGTATTTTTCACCTCTGTTTGTTTGCTCTTTAGTTCTTCTAGGAGTTTGTTCTTTAATTCTTCTAGGTCTTTGTTAAACATTTCTTGTATCTTCTCAATCTTTGCCTCCATTCTTTGCCCAAGGTTCTGGATCAACTTCACTGTCATTCTTCTGAATTCTTTTTCTGGAAAGTTGCCTATCTCTACTTCATTTAGTTATTTTTCTGGTGTTTTATCTTGTTCCTTCATCTGGTTCATAGCCCTCTGCCTTTTCATTTTGTCTATCTTTCTGTCAATGTGGCTTTCATTCCACAGGCTGCAGGATTGTAGTTCTTCTTTCTTCTGCTGTCTGCCCTCTGGTGGATGAGGCTATGTAAGAGGCTTATGCAAGTTTCCTGATGGGAGGGACTGGTGGTAGGTAGAGCTGTTGCTAGGTAGGTAGGGTGTTGCTCTGGTGGGCAGAGCTCAGTAAAAGTTTAATCCTCTTGTCTGCTGATGGGTGGGTGTGATTTCCCTCCCTGTTAGTTGTTTGGCCTGAGGTTAACTGGAGGTTAACCTGTAACTGGAAGTTACAGGTCTTTTTGTGGGGCTAACAGTGGACTCCAGGAGGGCTCACGCCAGAGAGTACTTCCCAGAACTTCTGCTGTCAGTGTCCTTGTCCCCATGGTGAGCCACATCCGCCCTCTGCCACTGCAGGAGAGCCTCCAACACTAGCAGGTAGGTCTGGTTCAGTCTTCTACAGGATCACTGCTCCTTCTCCCTGGGTCCTGATGCACACACTATTTTGTGTGTGTCCTCCAAGAGTAGAGTATCTGTTTCTCCCAGTCCTGCTGAAGTCCTACAATCAATTCCCACTAGCCTTCAAAGTCTGATTCTCTGGGAATTCCTCCTCCCATTGCCAGACCCCCAGGTTGGGAAGCCTGATGTGGGGCTCAGAATCTACACTCCAGTGGGTGGACTTCTGTGGTATAATTTTTCTCCAGTTTTTGAGTCACCCTCCCAGCAGTTATGGGATTTGATTTTATTGTGATTGCGCCCCTCCAGCCGTCTCATTGTGGATTCTCTTTTGTGTTTGGATGTGGGGTATCTTTTCTTGTGAGTTCCAGTGTCTTCCTGTCGATGATTGATCAGCAGTTAGTTGTGATTCCAGTGCTTTCACAGGAGGGAGTGAGCTTACGTCCTTCTACTCCACTATCTGAACCAATCTTTATTCAGTTATATTTATGGAGCATATGTTGTATGTAAAGAGTATTGAGAAGACCTAGGATAAACCAAACTTTCTCTTAAAAATATCAAAGTTTAGTGTGGCAAAGTGGGAGAAGAACAGGTAAAAATATTATTTTAAACATTGGAAAATAGTATAGATAAGATATGTATAAAGTGGGGTGAAGATGCAAATGAGCCACATGGCTTGGAGTGAAGAGTTCTTAGAAAGCTTTATAGAGATGCTCATCCAGAGTCTTAGTAAAGAAAAGAAACTGACATTTCCACAAGGTGGATAGGGGATTCTAGCAGAAGGAAACACATGTGCTAAGATAAAATCAAAGCATGATAATTTTGCAGAATGGGAAGCAATTTGAATCAGCTGGAGAATCAGGCCTGTGGAAGGTGACACGAGCTTTGCATATGGGGAGTTAAATCTGATCTTGGAGGATATTCCAATTAACTAAGATAAATTCTCTTCAGCAATTAACTTTACATACATAAATATGAAGCAAAAACTACAGACATGCTTAAATATATGAAAATGAGGGAAACAAACTTTATTTCAGGTACATGGAAATGTCATTTCCTCCTTTTAATATTCAGAAGTTAAGTGGCTGGACAATTGAGGGTATGGACTTTGGAATCAGAAATGCCTGTTTTTCTTCCTCACTTTGTTACTGATAATCTGGGTGACTTTGAAGACATTACAAAACCTGCTTAGTATCAGTTTTCTGCATGAAAATTTGTAAATAATAAACTTATCTTGCTGAGGTGAGCCTGGAACCTAGAAGGTCCTCAGAGAATGACTGTTGCTTTAATTTTTATCATGCTACTTGATTGGGCTAGGAGATGTGTTACTATAACAAACCCTGAGTTTGAGTCATTGTACTTGGAAGATAGTATTGCAATATATTCCCTAAAGATTTGGGCCACTGGGCAGGGCCTCTTTATCCCATATGGGGTATTCTTAATGCTAATAGCTCCTCAGGACTTTTAGAAATTCAAGAGCAGAACTACTGTAATATGTGTACCACTTTTTGCATGTTTTTCCCCTACTGGGTGCTACTTCCATCTCTCATTAGAGCTTTACTGTTTCTCAGGAGAAAAAGGCAATATAAACAGCCTATGTCCATGGCTGCAAAGAGAAATAGAAATATTCATATAGCTACCATTATATCATATATTGAAGGCTCACCCTGTATTGGGCACTATGCTGAGTGCTGTTAAAAAATATTGTCTTTTTAATTCTCAGGACAGTCCTGTGATCTAGTTACTATTATAATTCACATTTTAGAAACAAGAAAAATGAGACTTAATATGGTTAGGTAACTTGTCCAAAGTCAAACATTTAGTAAATGGCAGGATATAGAACCTGAATCATATTAATTCCAAAACTCATAAATCTACTTTGCACAGGCTAAATTTATCACAAATATAGCATATTTCATATAATTAAAAATTGGGAGGGGCAGCGAATAAATGTCCTGATTTGCAGCTTCATTTTCCTGGCCTTGTTCTAATATGTAGAAGCCTTGAAAGAACAGACTTGCTACACTGTGTCTTCCCCCACTCTTTAGATCTCACATTCCTCCCCACCCCCAATCATTTATTAAAGGGTATCTATTGAATAGCTATTAGGAACTAGGCACTGGTATTTCTATTATGCTCAAAATATGTTTGCTGCCATTGCAGCCTTGCAGAATGCACAATAATAAGAGAAAAAATATTATTTGGGGACTAACCGATAAGTATAATAAATTGTGACATGAGTTACCTAGCAAATATAAAAAGGCATGAATAACTGTGCTTAGATTGGAATTAACAAGTTTCTTATTTAATAAACTTTATTGTAATGAACCAGTGCTACAGGAACAAATAAAATTGATCTTCTAGTTGGGCCATGAAGGAGTGCTTGTAAGGTTAACTAATGTCAACATACATCTTTGACTGAATTACTCCATAAGGCATATTTATGGGTTCATTTTTAACTATAATATGAAAAAAAAATGCCAGGGATGCCTTCACTTTTGAGCAAGTGCCAACCACAATGTAAGAGTCCTTCTTACAATTCTATTTCTTTCTTTCCCAATGGTCAGTGATTTGGTCTCTTTGGGAGCCAGCCAGACTTGCAGGATTATGGATCACTTAGGAGAGTTTAAAGAAGACTGTTATGTGCCTTAGATTCAGGGACAAACCAGGCTTCCTGTTACCCCAGTAGATGGTGGTATGACTATCTGAGGTAGAGATTAACCTGAATCTTGCATAACTTACTGAAAAATGTCACACTTGATGGTAAGTGTCCAGCCACTATAACAAAATGGAGTATCCTATTTGATATGTGGTAGCAAAATGTGTTAACACATTAATTTATGTTTTGTTTATATTGCTATAGAAAAAAACTAATGATGCTCATTTTTAACTTCTCGTCCTTCCCAGTTGAAATCAACTATGGCTTAAATAAAGCCAGTATTTTAAAGAGTTGATACTTGCTTTGCTCCAGAGTAAAGAAGTATTTATGAGAAAAAGAGCAGAATTGTGTTAGTGGAGGAGCAGGGGATGGAGGAGAGTCAGGGAGGTGAACATTGTCTCCAGGCTTGGAAAATGAGAAATAGTAAGTGTCCCAAGCTGACAGTGTCCTGAGACTGAAACCTGTTGATTCTCAGAAATGTGAGCTTCTCAGAAGGAAGTTGCTGAGTGGTTTTCCTAGGGACACTGACCCTGTTAAATGGGATTCCCTGCCTTGGCCAAAGTCTCCAAGATCCAGATTTAGGTTTTCAC
The DNA here is from genome assembly GCF_039906515.1 of Pseudorca crassidens. NCBI lineage: Eukaryota > Metazoa > Chordata > Mammalia > Artiodactyla > Delphinidae > Pseudorca > Pseudorca crassidens. The sequence continues at coordinate 68,081,338 of NC_090304.1, read as the reverse complement.
AGATATAGTTAATTTTCAGGGCATGACACAGCTTGGGAAAAATGAACACACAAATGTCACCAGCATGGATCAAAGCTAGAGGGGATTCCCTAAATATTCTGGACTATGTAAAACCATTTGGACCTTTTCATAATTCTGGAATGGGGTAGGTTGGCCCCCAGATGACTAATATATAATTTCTCTCCAGCCCAGTAGAGTTGAGGAGAACTGCAGATTAAACATGAATTTTTAAATGAATTCAATCTTTCATATATACTTTCTGGTGGCTCCAATTAATATCTACTATAGATGTCAAACCTAAAGGCCATGTAGGTTAAGATTCCCTGAAAAAACTAGAATGGAGATTAAAAGAGAAACTCACAAGCTTTAGGGATACTATAAAAGAAAATGATTAATCTTCACCATTAGTAGTCTTATTGATTAACCATGTTGCTTGGATTCATTTGGTTAAGTGGGAACATTTATGCTTTCTCCCTTACAACTTCATGCTCATCTTTTCTGTAGCTGCTCACTCTTCTAGAGAATAAAATCATATTTTATATTGAGAGAATAGAGATTTTAAGAGTCTAAAACAATTTTGACTTGACATCCTTCTATTACCCACACATCAGATTTTGAGACATAATTAATTTTCTCTGCACATAAGAATCACCATATGCAAGTATCAGATTTTAGTTAACATCACTGATTGTAAAGAAGATGGTGACAGCAAGATTAAAATGAACATTAGATAACTTCTAAATCATTTATATATAAGCATAAGCATATAGTACGTAATTTCCTTAGTAAACTCTCACCTGATTTTTTTTGATAGACACAAATTTAAAGTAGAATATCCTTTCATATTTGCAATTTCAGAATTAATCTGTGGTAGGCAGCCTCTAAAATGCTTCACAGTAATTCTTGCCTCCTGGTATCCACAGCCTTGTGTAACTCTCTCCCCTGGGGTGGGAACTGGACATGGAGTATGAGCTGGTGTCTTTCTTCTAACAAACAGAGCATGGCAAAAACTTATGGAATGTCACTTCTGAGATTGAGTTACAAAAAGACTCTGGCTTCACTCTTTTATCTCTTCATTATTCTCCCTTTCTCTCTCTTTCATCTCTCAATTTTTCAATCTCTCTTGGCCCCCTCATTTTGGGGAAACAAGCTGCTATATTGTGAATAATCACATAGAAAGATCCATGTGAAAAGGGACTGAATTCTCTCTTCAACAACCACTGAAGATCTGAACAACACTAGCAACCACAGGAGTGAGCTTGGAAACAGATACTTTTCCCAGTTGAGCCATGAGATGACTTCAGCTCTGGCTGACAGCTTATGTACAGCCTTGTGAAAGAGCTTGTATCAGGTGCATGATGCCAAGCCAGTTACCTGACCCAGAGAAAATGTGAGCTAATGAATATCAGTTGTTTTAGGCTGTTATGTTTAAGAATAATTGTTATACAGCAATAGATGATGAACACAGAAGCTGAGTTGTAAGAGAAGGGAGGTTGGTGCTTGGGCTCATTGACAAAGAATAGAGAAGTCTGTGAATGTAGATAAATTTGAAAGGATTATCTGATCCAAGTTGAATAATCCTACCTGAATGTTTATATCTTCTTTATAACAATAGAAAAGATATACTGGAACTATTGCATCTACAAAAGAGAAAATGCAAGGTTCACAGTTTTCCTTAAACATTTCACGAGTGCTGGACTCAGCTGACAAGACATCCCTGTGAATATAGATAGAAGTTTCTTTCCATTTGTAGCTGCTCTCAGTTTCTCTTGTATTGGTGGCATACTGGACTGCTACAATGAAAATAGGGGTGGTGGTATTTCCTTGATATATCAGCAGCTATGTTCCTGAAATTCATATCTGTTGAATATTGGAATTACACACTGCTTGAGCAGTTCTGAAAATCATTTCTTGACTGCTCTTTGCAAAATTGGGGGAGATTCCAGAATAGATAATTCATTTATTTGAGAATCGAATATGTTTTTATGACATTCCCTTATCATGAAATACTCACTATGTCTTTAACTTTTTCTTGGTATGTGTGTGTGTGTGTGTGTGTGTGTGTGTGTGTGATGGGGGTGTGGGATGGAGATGAAGTAATATACACAGGAATTAAATGATTCTGGGAGTGCTCCAAAAGAGAGATACATTGATCAGTATTCTGATACTCAAAAAAGACAAGTGAAGCTTAGGAATACATGACATGCTTATTTCTTGCTGCTAGATATGGGGTTGCCATAGTGATAATTGCATAACATCTATATTTCTATGAAACCATCTGGGAAGGAGCAGAACATTCTTTTAAAAAGGCATTATACTGTTGGCATGTTATTTGTAGTTGGTTAAAAATAGCCCAGGCATGTGGGTGTTTGGTGTTCCTGTCATATGCTTAGGCTTAGAAGAAATGCAAACCAAATATCCCCATCCCCCAACTCTCACTCAACAAACCACACATTACTTTCTACTCTTCTGTCCACTAATTCACTAGCTCTTTCCTACTCTGTAAGGAAAACCAAGACAACACTCAAGAGTTAATTTCCTGCAACCAGCAGTGAGAAATTCCTCTCCTTTGACACTGATGTCTCTGGTTGCTTAACAGGTAAAAACCCTCTCCCATACTCCTTCTGTTTAGACTTGCCCCTGCTTGCTTGCAGATGGTCAGGTCCACAGCAACTAGCAAGAGAGCTCCTCAGAACTACTCAAAAATAGTGAAAGGAAGTTTAAGGAGGTTGTGAGCAGCTGTGGTCTCAAAAGAGTTAGTGACTGTTAGAAAGTGAGCTTCCTAAGGATAGAGGTTGTGGCACATTCTTCTGTAACCAAAGTTCAATACAAAGTAACATGAGGCACTCAAGAAAAGATATGTTGCAAGAATTTTAGCTCGTTATGCCCATCAAAATTTTGGTTACTGGAGGTTATCTACAGCTTCTCCTCTATTTTAGGTTTATTTGTCCATTATAAGTTTAATTCATTCTACATGTCATGCATTTCTTTTCTTCTCAAGGATCTCACTGACAAGGACAAGAAAAACTCATGAAAAGCAAATAAACACACCTCAAAATATACTTACACTCATGGATTTAGTTACTTAAGATTTTCTCTTCTAAGGACATCCATCTGCTACTTTGTGGTACGTGGTTTTTAGAATGTGTACACATGCTTTTAACTTGATGCAAATTAATATCTATGAGATTCCTTTGAATCTCAATGAATTTTTTTATATATTTATGAGATTATTATTTTCACTATTAAATTCTTAGAAATATTAACAGATGAATTAGTGTTAAATGATTTATGAATGAATCCCTTTGTTTCTCCTTCTTATCTGCCTACAATTGTTTTCAAGAAGTACTGCTACCTTTAAGGTTCAACTTTCATTACAGATAAAATAAGAAGGGACCTAAAGGATGTGATTTGAGAAACACCAGGAAAACTCCTTGACCTAACTATCTCCTTTTATTCCTTCTGACTGGCATCTTTAAATTCCAGTTTCTTAAAACATCAAAGACACTAATTAAAGGGCAAGAATTATCTGGACTGGGCAGAGTATTTGTCTTACGTCTGTTGTTATAAACTTTCAATTGAATTATACAGTTGGTCAAGCTCCCTATCAAGAGCAGAATATTGGGATGATAGTTTAAGGGGCAGGAGGATTTGGAGTGGAACATTAACTTCTTCTGGGAAAGAGAATCATCTCAGAATACTCTGTGAAACGTGAGGACAGTGGGATAGGGCACTGAAAATCAAAATAAGAAAAAAGTATAATTATTAATGATGTCACAATTTTATTTATTCCCTTATGAGTTGCTGGGAAGAATTACGCTACGTTTTTCTCCTATCAATACATCATTCACATATTAAAGAGAAAATGAAATAGGAAATTTGATAAATAATATCTATCTTGTCCCTATCAGTAAGATCCTTGAGAAGAAAAGGTTTAGTGCATTCAAAAAATTCAGAGCTAGAAGTAACTGTAGAGATAATCTTCCCCCATCCTGTTTTTCATCTCCTGAGTCTCTCCTTCTAAACATTTTTTTTAAAGTTTAAATTGTGTCATTTATCCAACAATCACTTATTGAATTAAGGGGATTTACCAGGAAGCGACTGTGCTTTACTATATAGCACAGCAGCTGCTACATTAAAGAGATCCAAAATGGTACCTGTTCAAATATTGCTGACAGTTTGAATGCCTACTCTGCCCTGAGTATCGTATTAGATACAGGTCAAGAATATGTTGTGGTACCATGTGTATGATCAACATATGTCAACCCATGAGTCCTGAAGTAGCAAGATAAGATTTCTCATTTTTCCTCCTTTAGTTAAAAAAAAAAAAGAATCATAACTAGGAGTCTCTGGTGCTCCATTATCAAGTAGAAAACCTGGTAAATGCCTACATGTAACAATGTCAACAATATAATGACAAATATAGCAATTAGGTTTATAGGAAAAAGCTCTTGTTTCATAAGAACTTCAGCCTGCTCCTGGTCCCTCTCAATCATTTTGTTGTGCATCTTAGATGTGACTCAAATGGCTAGAAAATTTGGGAAGAATAACAACAGATTCTGCTTAGGTTCTGCCACTTTCTGCTTTCAAGTGAACTCTGCAGGAAGCTTGCATTTTCTTTTGTTCCTTTTTGTTGAATGTCTTCTATAGGAAAACTTACCCTGATTTGGCAGTGCCAAAACTGGGAGGGAGAAAAACTTGTCTTCTTTCTGCAGTGCATTGCTAGCAGGTCTATTTGCACAAGGACATAAACTATATCCTCTAATCTGATCTATACCAGTAGTTAAAATGCTTTTTATGCCTCGGTATTTACTTAATTAAATATATATATATTCAGACAGTCTCTTCAATAAGTGGTCTGGGAAAACTTGATAGTTACATGTAGAAGAATGAAATTAGAACACTCCCTAACACCATACATGAAAATAAACTTAAAATAAATTAAAGACCTAAATGTAGGGCCGGACACTATAAAAGTCTTAGAGGAAAACATAGGAAGAACATTCTTTGACATAAATCATAGCAAGATCTTTTTTGACCCATCTCCTAGAGTAATGGAAATAAAAACAAAAATAAACAGATGGGACCTAATTAAACTTCAAAGCTTTTGCAAAGAAAAGGAAACCATAAACAAAACGAAAAGATAACCCTCAGAAAGAGAGAAAATATTTGCAAGCGAATCAATGAACAAAGGATTGATCTCCAAAATATATAAACAGCACATGAAGCTCAATATTAAGAAAACAACCAACCCAATCCAAAAATAGGCAGGAGACCTAAATAGACACTTCTCCAAAGAAGACATACAGATGGCCACGAAGCACATGAAAAGATGCTCAATATCACTAATTATTAGAGAAATGCAAATCAAAACTACAATGAGGTATCACCTCACACTGGTTAGAATGGACATCATCAGAAAATCTACAAACAACAAATGCTGGAGAAGGTGTGGAGAAAAGGGAACCCTCTTACACTGTTGGTGGGAAAGTAAATTGATACAACCACTATGGAGAACAGTATGGAGGTTCCTTTAAAAACTAAAAATAGAACTACCATATGACCCAGCAATCCCACTGCTGGGCATATATCCAGAGAAAACCATAATTCAGAAAGACACATGCTCCCCAATGTTCATTGCAGCACTGTTTACAATAGCCAGGTCATGGAAGCAACCTAAATGCCCATCGACAGACTACTGGATAAAGAAGATGTGATACATATATATAATGGAATATTACTCAGCCATAAAAAGGAATGAAATTGGGTCATTTGTAGAGATGTGGTTGGATCTGGAGACTGTCATACAGAGTGAAGTAATTCAGAAAAAGAAAAACAATTATCGTATATTAACGCATATATGTGGAATCTAGAAAAATGGTACAGATGAACCAGTTTACAAGGCTGAAATAGAGACACAGATGTAGAGAAGAAACAAATGGACACCAAGGGGGGAAAGTGGTGGGGATGTGGTGGTGGTGGGATGAAATTGGGAGATTGGGATTGACATATATACACTAATATGTATAAAATAGATAACTAGTATGAACCTCCTGTATAAAAAATAAATAAAATAAAATTCAAATAAAAGTATATATATTCAGAACACAGGAAAGGAATATGGTGCTACATATTCTGGGACCCCTAATAAGCCACAATGAAAACCACATCTGAGCATCAAACAATAACAGCTAATATTTATTACATGCTTAATGAATACCAGACAGTGTTTTATGTGCTTTACAAATATATGCTCATTTAATCCTCATATAAATTTGAGATGTATATCTGTCCATAAAGTAGAGATAACTATTCTCTTAAATTATTTCATGATTATTGCCTCTCCACAAAAACTGTAACAGATTGACACTATATTTTCCCCAGAAGTATGTAAGAACATCTACTGCTTTACCTTTTTGCTGAAAGGTGTTATGGTAAGCCTAAAGTTTTTGCCAAGTTAACAGTAAAATTTATTTCAATTGGTTTTAGTTTGCATTTCTATAATTATTATTAAGGTTAAGTAACTCTTAGTATTTATTCTGTTTGGATTTGCTGTTTTGTCAAGTGCCTGTGTTGCCTGTTTTTTTTTTATATACTATCTGTTTTATTCTTACTTATTTTTAGGATATTTTTGCATATTCTGTACAGTAATCTTTTTTGCTTACATGTGTTATAAGTATCTTATTCAACTGTATGACTTTCCCTTTTGCTGCCTATAAAGTTTTCTTTTACAAAGAAGTTGCTAATTTAAATATTGTTAATATCTCATTCTCTTCTAACAGTTTGATTGAAATATAATTCACACACAATAAAATTCACCCATTTCAAGTGTACAATTCAACTGTTTATAGTATACTCATACAGTTACACAATCTTCAAATATGACTTGAATATTTTTATCACCCCCAAAAGAAACCCCATACCCATTGACAATCACTACCCATTTGCCCCAATACCTAGCCATAGGCAATCACTAATCTACTTTTGGTCTTTATAGATTTATGTATTCTTGACATTCTATATAAATGGAATAATGTAATACATGGTTTTCTTGTGACTAGTTTATTTCAACTAGCATAATGTTTTCAGAGTTTAAATATGTTGTTTCATGGTTCAGTACATATTTTTTTTATTGCTGGAATGTGGACCTAGTTCAGTAAAGGAAACAATTATGAAAATGTTAATATATGTAAAATAAGAGGTCTCCTATAATTACCCTTCCAACTAAAATTTTGATTCTATAATTGTACACTCTAGTTTCCTTTATTTTACTGGGTTAGTAATCCCATGCTATCTGAAGGTATGACCTGTCATTCTGTATACCCTCCTTAAGTTTATTTAGCCAGAGTTTATTACTTGCTTTGCAGATGAAAAGCATTATGTGCATGCACATAACTTACAAAGCAAGGGGTTTTCTCTAGTGTTTGGATCACCTGACTTGTATCTACATTAATCAAAATAGATAGATCAATGGCAAATCTCCAATTCTGCTAATGCCATATGTTATTCAAGTAAAGTTGTCCCTGGAAGAAATAGTAGACTGAGAAAAAGAGAGAAAGTTTGTAATGGAATTGTTTCAGATTTATGTAGAAGCCTGTACCTCACAGGACATTTTCACACTGCATTATACATCTTTTCTCTAGGTCCATCTTTCTAGAAAACATAAAATTTTGCAAGGAACTATGTATGACTCAAATGTGGTACAGGTAACTATAATAATTAAGATTATTCAAGGGAAGACCCTAATTATTGTTTTTATTTTTATCCATGCTTCTTTTGATTAGCATAAAAGCTGCAGTTTGGTGCACATGAAATTTTGACCCTCTTTTAATACTACTTAAATTGATTGTACCTGAAACCAAATTGAAACAATAACAATTTTAGACATACTTCTGACAGCTACACATGCCTCCCTTGAATTTCTGATACTACCCCTTGGGTATCATATTCCTCTCCTGATGCAACCCTTTGGAGTACTAACTAAGGTAGTGACTTTGTTCAAAATATTCATAGTTTTGGTTTCAAAATTATTCTATTAGGACATGAAGAAATCCTAGGCTTAATGAATCCCCTGAGATTCTGTCCTCCTACATGTGCAGTCTGGTGTCTGTCTTCCCACATACATCTGTTATCAACTAAATAATATGACAAAGAATATGAAAATAGAAAATAACAAAACAAATTTTAAAAACCTAAAAGTTCTAGAAAAACCTAGTTATTATATTTAGAATTATTGCTTAAATTATCTTTCTTTTGATAATATGTTTTTATTTTAACAACTAACAAGCACTTAACCATATCTATATAAATGATGGAATTTTTTTCATAAATTATACTTTATCAGAAAACTATCCTGTTATACCAAATCAGTAGACAGCAGCTGTTACTGTGGGAGTATTGTTATATAATTTGCTGCCCCCATGCTCCAAATTGAAGATCTGTCCAAGTTATCAAATTGTCTGAGTAACATCATTCTCAATTTCATCAATATTTTCATTTGGCATATAAAAAATGCAAGAGAGGACTCAGAAGAAAAGTAAAAGAGTTGCTATTTTTGGAGGTCTGCACAGAAACCAAAATAAAAGACTGGAGTTCTTGAGCAGAAAAAATTCTATCATTGAAACTTGAGAAACAGAATGAATGCACAAAGAGTAGAAATTTAAGGCCAAGGATAGACTATGTGGTACTATAATATTCATGAATACCTCAATACCCATACGATAAATAGATCTGTGCTTTTTAGCTTTGTACTAGAACAACAATATCATGTCAACCTACATGCTTTTAGACCAAGTCCATCTTTCCTTGAAAGATCTCAACACTGGTCTATTCACAGTTCATAGTGGGTATTGGACATAATTGTATTATATTATTTTTGTGAGTTTTGCCAACTTCTATGAGTTGACATTATTACCCTTATGGTGTTAAACTCCACTTCAGTAGAAACTTCTTGTAACTGCTGCCTGCACAGGTGTTGCTTGCCAGTCTGACTATGCTTTTGTCTAGCCCAGTGTACATCCCAAGAGAGAGCATATATTTTGGAAAGTAGGAGCACAGGCAGCATGGCCCTTCCAAGTATAAAAGGCCTGTGTAGGACTGAGGTGATTCCTGCCTAAGGTCTATCCAGCATTGCTTTTAAAGTAGCATGGCATAAATTTCACAAGGACAAAAAATTTAAACCAACCATACAAGTAGGGGAAGAATAAAGAAGTACAACTTCATGAGAGTTTATAACCAACAGTAATTTCCTTCAGCCATTAGGATAAAATGTAATGCACTTCTATTTATATCAGTGCCCTATATGATCTGGCTCTTGCTGATTTAGGAGAAACTTTCATTTCATCATCCCACTCTTTCTCTTAACAACAACACTAAGACAACAGACCTATTTTTCTAACATCCTGACCTCTTCTCACCTGAAGGCCTTTGCTTCTCTCTCTACCTGTGCTATGGACTAAATATTTGTGTTTCCCCCAAATTCATATTAAATCCTAACACCTGATGTAATGGCATTTGGAGGTGGGGTCTTTGGGAGGTAATTAGGTCATGAGGGTGAGCCCTCATGAATGGGATAAGTGCCCTTATAAGAGAGACCCCAGAAAGCTCCTTTGCCCCCTTGCACCATGTATGGACACAGTAAGAAGATGGCTAAACCAGGAAGCAGGCTCTCACCAAACATCAAACCTGCTGCTGCCTTGGTCTTGGCCTTCCAAGTCTCTGGAACTGTGAGAAACAAATTTCTGTTGTTTATAAGCTACCCAGTCTATGGAATTCTGTGATAGCAGCCTGAACGTACTAAAACGACCGCTGTATACTTACTTTAGACTCCCACCTCACTAACGCCTTGACATCCAGATCTCTGCTCAAATACCCTCTCCTTAGAATAATGTCTTTTCACTACCATCTTACATTAGCTCTGCCAGTCGCTTTCTATCACATTTTCAATGAATGTGGTAGTTTACAAATCGTGTTTCCATTAAGGAAAAAAAAAAAAATTAAAAAGAAATGAATCATAAACTGATAATCTTTCAAAGTTTTCTATTTTGTCACTTTGTTTCTTTTTATTAAAGTTCATAAACCAGGGGAATATGAGCAAACTTTACAAAAATATTTCAATGAAATATCAATAATTTTGGATTAATTTACTATATAGTTTTAATAATATATATGAATACATGTATGTTATATTTGTGTCTCCAAAGATAAACTATATAAACATACTCAATAAGAAAACCTTGGTTTTAAAAATTTAAAGAAAATCTACTCTTATTTACAGTAATATACTGGGCAAGCTATTGATAAGATTCTGCTACTATAAAACACATATAAAATAGAATTTAAGATGGATAACTGTAGTGCATGGAAGATGGGATAAGACAATAAAGGAAATCATTGGAAGTCAAAAATATAAAAAAAAAAAAACATAAATCCAACTAAGCAAGCCCCAAAGCAGTCGGCTGCCTAAAAGGATCTGACAGTCTTCACTGTTCTCAGACTTCAGTTTTAAAAATACAAGATTCACTATATAAGAAGTAACTTGGAGAGTATTGCATAAAATCAAGACCTCGAAAAGAACAACTTCAAGTAAAATTTTGGACAAGAAAAACAAATAGCAAGAAATGGGAAATAGTGAGGAAATATATCTATCTTCAACATAAAAAGGAAAACTAACAAAGGTTTGAAACATGTATTCAAACTACCTACATGACCAGGGGAAAAAAGACTGAGAATTTAATTTAAAGTAGTCCTGGATGATAGGGCCCAAGGAATATCTTAGAAACTAAGGTAAGTCTTCTCTGGGCCATTACCAAACAACAAAGACCTTAAAGAAATCACACAAAGTTTCAATGAATATGATCTCAAAATAAAAAAAAAAATATCTCAAACATATGACAAAACAAGTGGAATCAGAAGACATTAGAAAACATAAAGTTAGGATCCATACATACATTGACATTAGAATTACTGTATAAAAATAGAAAACATCATAAAAATATAAAATCCAAACACATGTTTAGAAGAATAAAACATGAAATAAAATTATGACATACACAAAGTATATCACTAGAATAATTTGAAAAGAACTAAATAGAATATTTCAATGATAGATATTCTAATTAAAATAAAAAGTTCCATGGAAGGGTTCAAAGGACAATTAGACATAGATTAAAAATTTCTGAATTAGAAGTTGAACTAAAAATAAAAATCAAGAATGCAGTTTTGTGTTACTAAAAAGAGGTTCAAAGAGAAATACTGAACAAAGAAAGCACAAAGTTTAAGAGAATAAACTTGTCTCAGTTTCTTATCTTATTTGGTAAGAAAATAAATACAATAAATAATTATAGATGTTAAATATGCATTATATAATTTCTAGAGAAATCATTCAAAGTATAGAAATGTCAATTCTATCATCTATATTTAGAAAATGTACATTTGTGTGGTGAGGAAGAATCAAGAGTAAAAGATGTGCACTGATAAACAAACTCAAAAACTCAATCTGTCCAAAAGAAGGCAAGAAAAACTTTCTAAATGCATGAAATCAATTCAAATTAAAAAGGAAACAATCCCTGTACATCTCTGGCAGTAAACTACAGCAAGAAAAGTATCAAAGGAAAAAATGATTGAGAAAGAAAAAATTATCTACAAGTAATAACTAAAATTACATACTGGAAATTTATTTGAATTAATAAGTTTAGTAAAGATGCTACATACAAACTTAATACACAAATGAATTTTGCATTTCTACATTATAGCAACAAGTAGCCAATACATTGCAAAATGATACCATTTATAATAGGAATAAAATTGCGTACAAAAGAATCAATGTAATATAAGGTATGTAAAATTCATGGAAAAGTTTATGAAAGTTTTCAAATGCATCAAGGAAAGTTTCAACAGAGAGATTATGTTGTTCTTGGATAGAAGGACTTAATATTATTATAAAGATGTAAATTCTTCTAAAATTGATTAACTTTCAATCTGATCTCAATAGATAATTTTTTCCTGGATGATGATGCATTAAATCCAAAATATGTATAGAAGGTGAAAGAGCCATAAAATGCCAAGGCCACTCTACAAATGTAGCTTCCACATATTGTTGACTACGTACACAATGATGATCCAGTCCTAGGAAGAGATTCTTGAACATGTTCAGAAAAGATTCATGTAAAAGTGTATTCAACAGTACCTTTTTTTCATTAAAAACAATACCAGAATCAAAGCAAATGCTCAAGGGAGAAAATGATAAATAGTGGGACATTCACATACGAAATATTATACAGCAGAGAAAATGAACAAATTATGGATTTACACTTCAACATTTTGAATTTCTCTAAAACTATTGAGTGTGAAAAATCATTTCACAGAAGAATCAGTACTGTAAAATTATTTTTATATAAAGTTCAAAATCTTACCCAAGTATATGTATGTAGATACATAGAGAGCCATACCTTATATGCAATATACACAAAACATACACACAGTCACACACAAACACACAAAACTATAAATAAAAATAAGGAAATAGTAAGCATGACACAAGATATTGTTACATTGTTACCTCTGTTGGAGAAGAGGAGAATGCATCATGGAGACTGTTTTGAAGATGAACACAGGGGTTTCAAGTATGATGTTTTATTTCTAAAGTAGGGGTGTAGATATATAGTCATATGTTTTATTATTTAAACCTTTTCTATAACTTAACTATACACTTTCAAAAAAAGAAAAACCTACAGTGGAAGAATTATAGCATTGCAAATTTAATATTAGAAATATAACTGTAGTGGACAGCATGAGAGTTCTGAGGGTGTGGTATTTTCCACATGCAGTATAAATTCCTTGTCTCGTCAACTTGTTTAATTAACTAGCTAAAATAATGAAAGTGTTGCCTTAAGAAATTTGGGGACAATTTTTAGTTTACTTTCTAAACTTCCCTCATCTCCTTTTACCCAAGAATCAACATTAATGATTACATCTTGCAGAAAAGTAGGGAACAAAAATGTGGTCTTGTCTTCCCCTTTTCAGTTCATAACTTCTCTAAATGCAATTAACTATGTAACTAAATGCAATTAACTATGTAACTTAAGTCCTATCAGGCCCTGAGCAAATCACTCATGTATTCATTCATTTTTATTCATGCGATCATTTAAAAAACACTTATTGTGGGCTTTCCTGGTGGCGCAGTGGTTGAAAGTCTGCCTGCCGATGCAGGGGACACGGGTTCGTGTCCCGGTCCGGGAAGATCCCATATGCTGCGGAGCGGTTAGCCCCGTGAGCCATGGCCGCTGAGCCTGTGCGTCCGGAGCCTGTGTTCCACAACCGGAGAGACCACAATAGTGAGAGGCCCACGTACCACACACACAAAAAACACAACAACAAAACACTTATTGTTATATTCTGTGGCAGGCACTGTGTGTTCAAAAATGGATAAAGCATGGATTTGCTGGATGTAGCTCACAGTTGACCAGAACAGGAGGACCTTGATCTCATCAACAAGTGAGCTCTGAAATCATACTTGCCTCCTTAGCCTTGATTTACTTTTCTATTCAAGTATGTGTATGGAGTATTACCTGTGTCCTTAACTCTTGGTATCTTTATTGCCATCGTGAGAACCTGATTTTCAAGAGATGTTTGTCACTGTCTTGTCAGGAAAGAGAAACACAAAGGGAAGGTCTTGACAGGGATTCTAGTCCCAATGTATTCCCAGAATTACATAAGTGTTTCTGTTCCCAGGACTTCCTGCTGCCACACCCTCAATTTCCCTTTAAGGATCTCTGGGATATCCCTAGATAAAGTCTATATTGGCCTGATAAATGGTAACTCCCATTAAAGCCAAAGCATTTTTATTTATATAGTTCTTTCTGTTTTTCACTTCCTCTCATTCATAGTCTCAACCCTGAAACCCCATCATATCTCATGATTACACCCTCAGGATTTCACACACTGTCTTCTTTTTAACTACTGCACCAAACAAAATGCCTGTGAGAAAAATAGCCTGTGAGTAACTCCTGGGTTGGCACAGCTTTGGGATGCTATCAGGTTCTGTGTAAAGTCTTTCATAAAGAATACCTCTAGGGAACCTTCCTCAGAATGTGGTTACTTAACGTTTCATTTAAGAAGCAAATGCTTCTTGGCTGAACAAGCAGAATAGATAGCAGCCCAACTTGTCTTGAGGTAGCTGACTTTTACCATTTGAGCTTTGCTCTTCAGGATCCCACAGACACCTATTTACCATATTGTGTGGCTGGAGACTTCTGAGTTCTGTGATCAAACTGCTAGCCTGAGATCTGGAGACTGGTGCTTCACCTAAGCATCAGGAATATGTGTGCTTCTCTCCTTAATTACTGTATTGAAGAAAAAATAAATTTCTCTAGAGAGAAATAGACAAATCCTACGTGATATTGTAGTGAAAGGATGTCATTTTTTTTGCCCCAAAATTTTCCTGGGGAGAATTGGAAAATGGCTAGATTAATTAATGATAAAAATGAAAAAAAATATTAGGCAGTCATCATTATTTAATAATAGTGTTTTTTAGTAAAACATAGACAACTTTTTAAGGCAATGATACTGCAAAATGGGAATATTTGAAATTATAAGCATAAAATTTATTCCATACATATTTATAAACTCCTTTTTTTGAGGCTTTAAGAAAGATATTATGGGAGATAGGATGATAAATCAGAAATGGCCTCTGCCCTCAAAAAGATAGGATTCAAGGAGAACAGATAACACATGTACAAAAATATCTAAAACAAAATGTAGAATAAGGTAAGTACTCTAATAGAGATGTTGACTAAAAAATAAATGCACAACCTAAAAGTTGAGAGTTATGTTTTATTGGGTGGACACACTAAGGACTTCAAGCCCCGGAGGCAGCATCTCAAGTAACCCTGAGAAAATGGCTTCCAGGAGGTGAGGGGAGAGGTAGAATATACAGGAATTTTGCAACAAAGGGCAGGTAGAAAGAAAAAAAAGATTACTGTTAATAAGAGAAAACTGGGTATCTCAAGTTAAGGAATTTATCACTTTTCTTTGTATGGGAAGATGCAAGAGTCTGGGCTCACTGAAATCATTCCTTTGATATTCAGCTCAGCTATCTGGGGCCAGTACCCTATGTTTTCACACCCTGAGTTTCCTCAGGGCTCACCTTAGGGAGTGGTTGCAGTCTGATGGCTGCTAGATGGCAGGCATTCTTTGTTTCCTTCCTGAGTTCCCTCAGGGCTCACCAGATCATCTTTGGAGGGCTGCAATCGCTGATGATTGTGACATCTGCTGTTTACTGATATGGCAGGCAATATTTTATCTCTCAGAGGTATGAACAAAATTCTCTATCTGAAAATGAAGTTTTTACTCATGGCTATCTAACTAAAAAAAGAAAACAAAGGATGACCAAATATTTAGGGAACATAGGGTCTGAGAAATAATAAGTAGTCCAGGTATATTAGGATAATAGCAGTAATTATCATATAGGGACTTAAATATTAGGATATTTTGATTGAATTTTATGTGATAAGTGATGGAATTGAAGGTTTTTAATTGTACAAGTTTTGTTGGTTAGAGGGTATTTCATAATTATAACCTAATTTCTTTAAAAATTAATCTAGCTATAGCATAAAGTTTGGAAATGGTGAAAAAAATGAGGCCAGAGACTATGTAATAAGTTATTGAACTGAGGTATGAGGAAGTCTGGAAATATGGAAGTATCTATGGAATGGAGCAGTAGTGATAAATATAAATATTTCAGCTTCAGAATGTATAAAACTTGACAAAATAATTGATGGAGCATTAAAAGTGTACAATCAAGAATTCAATTTAGCAAACATTTTTGAGTGCTTGTTATTTTAGAAAATATGTTGCATCTTGAGTTATTTGATTAAAGAATTTGCAACCTATATAACCAAGATGACAATAGCATCACCAATAACAATAGAGAAAATAAAATTTTCTTTGGGGATAATCTGATACATTTGGTTTGAGCACAAGTTGAGTTTGACATGGCAGAGACATTAAGGAGGTAGATGTCAAAAGGCATTTATAAATTTGGAGGGCTAGATGGAGAACACAAAGAGAAAAGATAGGTAATGTTGGTGTTGATTTATAACAGGAAAATGATATTTGAAGCTGTAGAGAATAAATGAAGAGACTAAATATAGGAAAAGAGAAAAAAGCCTCCCCTATATAATTTCCTACATTTAAAGTTTTGAAAAGTGAAAAAGATGCTAATAAGAGAGAGAGGAAAAGTTATCAAATAGCTGTTAGGAATGTGAGGCATTTCAATGTCTCAGTGGCTAAGGAAAGCCAGAATTTCAAGAGGCAGGTGTGCTCATAAAGCCCAAATGGAAATCATTATTTTATAAATTGGCCTCTTGAAATGGCAAGAATGAATTTATTAATAAAACTTGATAATATCAGTTTACATTGAAGAACAGAGAAATCAGAATGTAATGGTTTAGAGACACACCAGTGATACAAAAATGGAGACACTGACATTGACAACATTTGCAAAAAGCTTCCAGGTAAAATAAAGGATTATACTACAAAGGGAGATCAAAGAGAGACAGAGTCTAATTACTTTTTTCCTATAATGAGGTCCTGTATAAAGGAGAGCGGTCAGAAAACATGCAGAGAAGGGAAGAAGTTGACAGAGTCAAGTATCTTGGTTAATTTTTGTCTTTTGGCCATATGGTGTTGTTTGACCCACTTCTTTCCCAATTTCATCTTGAAAGTCTACCCTTCTGTTCTTGGTCTTTATGATTATGGTGGAGCTGACTTCATGTCCCCTTCATTCCTTGCATTCCCTAATTCCAGGTGAATAGGATCCACATCTGATCATCCAAGCACTTCTCCAACTGGTGAGAGAGATTGATTTAGGAGTGGTACGTGATCTAAAATCTATCATATCAGAGACACTGAGACCCAGTTCTTGGGATTTTGTTTGAGATATAAACAAAAAAGATGTGGACTCTTATTCTTTCCCTAGATCTGGTGACAGTTTGAAATGATCTTGGTCTCTTGGGTCCTCTATCTGGGGACTGAAAATGAATTCAATGCAGCAGAATTCACAGTAAGAAAATGGAGGAGAAACAAAGTCCTCACAGCAACATTTAGTCCCTGTGTCTGACTATTCCTAAAATACATTACACCTGTCAGATTTTTATTTAAATGAATCTATGCATTCTTATTATTCCCTAAATTTTAAATTGGGTTTTTATCACTTGTTGAAAGAGTCTTAGCTGATACACAGGTCTCATAGAGGGTGAGGGAAGCGGATTAAAGTAGAATACGGGTTTTGAGACAGTGGAAGAACAGGAGAGAATATATATATATATATATATATGTTTTTAATTGAAGACAGTAACCTTAGAACACCATTCCTAATAGATGAGAAAATAATAGCAGCTGAAGATAAAAGATCTGCAAATTAGATTGGAGAATTGAAAATTATGGAAAAGTTATGAGCCAGTTACTGTGAAGAATAAATAAGAGAGCCAATAAGAAATGATTAAATAATTACTAAGTTATAGGGGAGCTCAGTTAAGCTGTCTGCTTTTATTTGATTTGGCCCAAATTAGGTCAATATACTCTATAAATGTGTAGCAGCTCAGAAGGAGAGATTAAGTGTCAGGTAATGAAGCTTGTAATGCATCAAGACTGATAGAAAAATTCTAGGATAGAAAATTCTGGGATTTTGAGGTGCTTGGATCAATAACATGGCTGATCATGATGTTCAGGTGAATAAGGAGAAATATGTAGTCAAAACAGAGACATGGTATTTACTACAAGGAAAGTGAGAAATCAAGGGACAAGACATTCAAAGTGTAAGAAGTTCCAGCTAGAAGTGAAAAAAATTAAAGAAGATGTAGCATAGAGGTTGTTATCAGAGTAGAGAATTTTCAGGTCCCAGAGCTTGAGATCTGATTAAGACTGTGTCATGTTTTGGGTTGAAGCTCTTTCAGAGAGTAGCTTAAATAGAGGTGAAGTTTCTAAAAATGAAAACTTACAAAAAATTGCCTGCAGACTTAAAGGAATATTAAGTAGGAGAGGAACTTGCTGAGGAAAATGGCATAGGATCTGTGTGAAAGATGTCTCTGAACCAGGGCACAGAGGTTATTGAAGAAGCTAAGACAGGACTCTCAAGGTAAGTAGCTACTGGATCTGTCTCAGGATGGGCAGAAAATGCAATAAAAAAGATGGGATGGGACTTCCCTGTTGGTCCAGTGACTAAGACTCCGTGCTTCTACTGCAGGGGGCTCTGTAGGGGAACCCTGGTAGGGGAATTAGGATCCTGCATGTCATGCAGCTTGGCTAAAAAAAAAAAAAAAAAAAAAGGAAAAAGATGGAAAGATGGGATGGATTTCAAAATAAGGGAGATTTGAGAGCAATGGTGGTAGAATCCTCACCTGAATGAGACAGTGCTAAGTTTATCTTTCCTTCTGTGTTAAAACGTACCTGGGATTTGTTTTAATCATATGTAGGAAGACATGCAGATGTGGAAATAATTGAAGAAAGAAGTTTGTATTTACAGATTCCTAGAAATAGGATGCACAACATGCCACCCAGGGCCACATGGGGAAAGACCAGGATTGGTCAGGAGGCAGAGGGAAGAGAGGGGAAACCATAGCCCAGAGCCTTCACTGGGGTTTTCATAGGATGATATGGGTGAAGCAAGGTAGGAATGTTGAGAAAGATTTTAAGATTAAACACTCTGAATAATTTTGTCTGGTTCTGTCCTGAGAGGTGCTCGCTAGGTGTCTTATACATGGTCCTGGGGAGATTTAGGACAGGAGAAATATTAGCCTGGTATGTGAGTTTAATAAAGAAGATGGTTGGAGATACGGGCTCTTGGTTGGGTAGTTTGTATATTAAAGACACACTCCCAGGGGAGTCATTTGTTAGCTTTAGGATTTAATTAGACCTGGGAGGGGCAATCTCTCCAGGATCAAGGTCCCAAATGCCAGAGCATCAAGAATATAGACAAGAATATAGACAAAAGATTTATAACCATGTATGATGATGAATGTTAACTATACTTCCTCTGGTGGTCCTTTTGCAATATATACAGATATTGAATCACTTTGCAATATATCTGGAACTAATATAATGTTATATGCCAAATATACATCAATAAAAAATACATATAGGCAATAAAATAAGTATAATCAATATACCTTTTCATTCAATTAGCTATAAAAATAGAGGAAGTGGCTTATTGTATTTTCCCTTTCATTGGCTGGTTTAACTCTGAATGTAAATTTTTTAAAAATTAAGATTCAATTAATTTTTCTTGAAGAAGATCTTAGAATGGTAAAGAAATTATAATAATAATAGTACTCATTACTTTGAATGCCTGCCAGTTACTGTGCTAAGAACTTTACATTATAATATGTAATCCTCATAACAACCATAATGAGGTAAATGCTCTTAGTACTATGTCTTTTTGCACCTAAGAAAACTGAAGGCTAGATAACTTAAATAACTTGCCCAAGGTCACTGAGCTATAAATTCAAGTCTGTTTGGATTCAAAACCCAGGGCTTTCACAGCTATATTTGCATATTTCCCATGGAATGTTTCACTTACTGAAGAAATCACCTATTCCATATCATTCAATGGAGGCACAGTTAAGATAAAATAAAAAGAGTATAGAAGTTGGTATCACCTCAGTAGTTTCTGATTTGCTTAAAATAAAACCAAGTTTGCATTAGTTTTTCACTCAATAAAACAGTCTTTACGGTGATACATAGCATGCAGTCCATCTTAAGATTTTATTTTGAACATGACAGTGGCATGTAATTTAAAGAAAAAAAATCAGCCTAACACTAAGTGTACAAGGCAATAAATCTCTAGTCCCCAGAGCAACATTTTTCTGCCATCCCTTTCCTTCAGACATAAAGAGATGTGGGACTCTTGCCAGAGAAATATAATAAAATGTAAGAACAGTTATAAATGAAATACAATCAGAGGCTTACATTCTGCTTCTTTGCTAGCTTGCTTTATTCTTTCCTTGAGGAGTCTATTTCTTCCTCTCTTTCACCATGGTATTCCATTTCTCTTGCTTTCATTTTCTTATTTTTACCGCTACTTATAACGTTTGCCCTTACCTTTTACTCTCTTTTATGTGCTTTCTTTCTTGTTGAAGGAAAAACAAAATGTGATTTTATTCCTATGTGTATTCAGACATAGGGTTTGCTTTTTCGATTGCTTCTTACTACACTTTTTTTATAATGGATATTATTATTTTTTTCTTTCTGTGTCCTTTGCCTGCATTCACTTTGTACTAACATTTTGATCTTACTTCTAGGTTGGAAGGGACAGTTTCCTATGGAATAACATATTTAGAGAATATTTTTTCTCTTATTAGAGCAAGTCTTTACCCTGCACATAGGATCAGACATCAGAATCCCTAAGTCTAAAGAACAATGTCAAAATATATTGAAGGAGTTCACTCATTTACTTCTGCAGACAAGAATACACTTATTCATTTACTCTCTCTTCTACCTATCCATCCTCCCATCATTTCATCAGGTATTCATGGAACACCTTAGACTCATTTATTTATTCAATCAATTAACATTTATAGGACACCTGTGATGTGTCAGGAACTAGTGGTAAGAGGTGAGTACAAACAATAAGGGATGCATTGTCAGTAGAGAATTTTAAAACAATAAATTCAACTAAAATTTGCTTTTTATCATCATGATGTGCTGGAAATTTTAAATAATAATAGTGATAAAGTAATTGTCCCCATGGAGGTTGTCCACTCCCTCCACTTCCCCTCTTCCCCTTGGGTATGGCACTGTCCAACATAGAACAAAACAAATAAAAATCCGTGGCTGCTTGAAGGTTATATTCTAGTAGAAGAGAGAATGTGTATGTGTGTGTGTGTGTGTGTGTGTGTGTGTGTGTGTGTATGCAAGTATAGGTGTAAATATATAATTATTTGTGCATTATACATATAATTATGTAAATAAATATATATAATCCCATCAATTTAATTGGGGATACAATTATTCATAAATATTCATAAATATAAATATAATGACTGTAGTCCGGACATTTAGGAGATTGCATACACTAAGTCACAAATTAGTAGAAAGAGAGTAGATAGACCCATCAAAGCATTACCTGCTGATAGCCATGATTGAGATTAATTGGATTTCATATTTATGTATCTGCTCTCAGTGGTCTTAGATCTAACTGGCCATCAGAGTCACTAGTTTTGGATGATAGGGGAAGAGGAAATTTAAACGTCCTCCTGCCAGATAGAAAATAAATCACCACAAATCTCAATGAAGAGTGAATATGGGTTCAAGTTCTGACTAGGAGATTCAGCTGGCATGACTACTGGCTTCTTTCTGCAAGTTGGGCTTCAGAGGAATCTGAGCAGGGAAGATGGAGAAAAGTGTGACAACCCCCTGGGAAGACTGGAGGTTTTAAACTGGTGAGTTGAGGGTATTGACTGGGAACAGGAGGCAGTCAAGCACTGCTGAGGTCAAAATAGGGTAGGGATTATTGGAATTTTGCTCTTGCTTCTCCTTGACCAACGCCTGGGAACAATGAATTCTTGAACCACATGGGGGCCCAGGTATATTAGGAATAATTGTGGTAACGATAGGAGAAAACCTGTGCTTTGAGGAGCTGAGAATAACTGACATCAATCAACTGTTTCCCTAGTCTTCTCTTTTCAAAACCACAGGGTTTAAAAGTGAATATTTCTTCTTCTTGGGCTGTGGAGAGTAAATACCTGATATGAGGGTTTCTCTTATGAGATGGGGAGTGATTGAATCTGGTTTTCATAGATGCCTCTATGCTTGTTTTTTTCTATGCCACACCTCTAGATTTATCAAACTGACAAATACTGTGTTCTAGCCTTCCTTAAATCTCATTGCCTGAAAAAGTAGCTGATACTTATGAGGAAAATGAACTCAGAGGGCAAAATAACAAGTCTCTTAGATTGTCATTCCAATGTGAGAACATAATAAAAAGAAACATATTAGCTATACAAAGTATCAAAAAATTATAGCTGAGAGACTCATTAAGTCTTAAATGCAGTATTTAAATCAGAAAAGGAAATGGGGAAAGGAGACCAAGAAATGTGAAAATATGCTGATTTCTAATTTTATTAAAAGAGAGATATAGTTGTCAATTAGAAAAGAAAGTATTAAAAATCAATGTGGTATAGATGGACCTAGAGATTACCATACTAAGTGAAGAAAGTCAGATAGAGAAAGACAAATATCATATGATATCATTTATATGTGGAATCTAAAAAAATGATACAAAAGATCTTATTTACAAAACAGGAATAGACTCACAGACATAGAAAACAAATTTATGGTTACCTAAGGGGATTATTTGCAGGGGAGGAATAGATTAGGAGCTTGGGACTAATACGTAAACAGTACTATATATAAAATAGATAACCAACAGGGACCTACTGTATAGCACAGGGAACTATACTCAATATCTTATAATAATCCATAGGGAAAATAATCTGAAAAAGAATATATATATCACTGAATCACTTTGCTGTACACCTAAAACTAACACAACACTGAAAACTAACTATACTTCAATTAAAAAAGTAAAAAAATCAATGTTGCAAAAATGAGACATAATGCAAAAATAAGATGATAGTTGCAGGTCTAGATAAATCAGTAATTGTAATAGATATATATGGAAATTTTTAATTGATTCAAAGACAAATTCTGACAGATTGTGGAGAACAACCAGAATCTTGCTATGTGCTAATTACAAGAATCACCTAGAATATAAGGATAAGCAAAAATTGAAGGAAAAAGCAGAAATAAAGACATTTCACACAAATATAAACACAACAAAATAGTTATATTACTATTAGATAAAATATACTTTAAGACACAAAATTATGGAGGCAGAGAGTTTCACTCTCTAATGATCCAATTTCAATTAGCCAAGAATACATAGCTATTATAAGCATGTATACATGTGATAAAATAACCTCAAAATAAATGAAGCATAAATTGGGGAAAATACATGGAGAAATTGACAAATCTACAATTTTAGTTGTAGTTTCAACACATAGTTCTCATTTATTGATGGTTAAGGAATCTAAATAAACAGGAGGTATATAGATCTCCACAACATAATCAACAAGCTTGCCCTAATGGACGCAGAGTTCTACATATGATAATCAATGAGAGGCATTTTTCAAGCACACCTGCAAACTTTTTACAAGTCACAGAGAAAGTCTCAAAATTTCAAAGACAGGTATCATAAAGATGATAATTTTTGATCATAGTGTAATTAAGTTTGGAGTTAATGACAAAATATAAATTGAAAAATCCCACATATTTAGAAATTGTGAAAACATATTGCTAAACAGCTCATGATATCAACAATAAATTATAATAATACCAGTAATTAAATTATAATGAAAACTCTATATATCAAAACTTGTAGGATGCAACAAAAAAAACACTTTAAGGGAAATATATACTCTAACTACTTTTACTAGAAAATAAGATGACTTCCAAATTTATGAGCTAAGGGCTTATCATAATAAATTAGAAGAGGAAAAATAGATTAAGCTTAAACAAATTAGAAAATGATAGTAAAAGTAGAGCAAAATTCACCAAAATTTAAACCAAGTTATCACTGAGATCAGCAAAGTCAAATTAGATCTTGGAAAAAAATTTTAAAAGGGAGACATATTTAGCAAGATAGATCAAGAGGAAAACAAAAAGACGTAAATACATAAGGCTAGTAATAAAAGATGCTTCGTTAGAGTAATAAAATATGCCAACAGTTTTGCCAATCATTTTGAAAACTTTTGATTGAATTAAAATTCTTAGGAAAGTATGTCTTCCTAGAATTGTCTCAAGAAGAAAAAAAATAGCATTAGTAATTCTATAAGCATGAAAGTAATGAAAACACTAGTTTAAAATATTCCCACAAACAAAACACTAGGCTCAGAAAGTTTGAGATGACTTTGCAAATTTTCAGAAACATCGTGCCAAGTTTGTTCAATCTCTTCCAAGAAAATGGCAAGTGGAGAATACCCTTCAATGGCATCTGTGAGGCAATAATATAAAAACTAGGCAAAACTATACAGAACAAAACATAATGTAATACAATATAGCCATCTTGGTTTTATCCCAGGTATGCAAGGGTAATTTAGTATTAGACAATCCAGAAATTTAATCCAACAAATTAAATGATTTAAAAGGAAAAATCATATGATCATCCCTACATATACAGAAAATTTATTTTTAAATGTAATACCCATTTATGATGAAGATTTTTAAGAAATTAAGAATATAACAGGACTTTTTATTATGATAAAAGGTATAAGAAAACTAGAGCAAACATCATTCTCAATGAGAAGAAACATTGAGATTGCTTCCATTAAGACAAAGATGTCCATTGTATTAGATACTTATACCATGCCTCACATCCTCTTGGCTCACCTTTTACTCTAGTCATTAAAGCAATCAGCTTCACGTGGTATAAAATGACAATACATTGCCTCAGTTACCCCACACATTTTTCACTTTCTGCCTTGGGATTTTCCTAGCACCATGACTTGAGAGAACCATGGAAATTTAACTGGCATCTATGTAAATGCAGCCTGGGAGAATGAGAGATTACTAATTCATGGATAATTCTTGGCCAATGTGGGACAGGAGCCAGACCCTAAATGCCCCTCTCTTCTATCAAGTGAACTATTGTGAGGTGCAATCTTCACAGTATCTCACAAAATCTTGATGATAATCAAGCCTCATTTGTCACAGAGGTGATCAATCAATTACTCACCCTTGTATAGGCTTTCCCTCCTTATACATTTTACTCTCATCATTCTCCTGCTCCTCTTCCCTGTGATTTTCTCCACAAATAAATTACTTGTTTTCCTGGGTTAACCCTGGCTAAGACAAATGTTATCAACATTCTGTCCAATATTGTGCTGGGGGGCCTTAAACTATGATTGAAAGAATAAGAATTGGAAGAAGGCAATACAATTTAATGATACATGCAGATGTTATAATCATTTAATGAGAAAAGTCAAAATAATCTACAGACATATTTTTGAATATAATAAAAGTATTTAGAAGCTGGCTGGATATATGATTAAAATATAAAAATAAATTTTTGTACACCAATAGCAAATAGGTATTAAAAAGACATTATATATAACAGTAACAGAACATCTAAAAATATTTAATAAAGCATATTTAAGGCCTTTATAAGAAAACAATTTTCATTATATTAAGGTATATTTAAAAAAAAAAACCAAATAAATAGGGACATATACCATCATGGATAATCAGAATTAATATTATAGAGAAATTATTCATCCCCAAATCAATCTATAAATGCCATTCCAATGAAAATTCCAACAGTGTTATTTTTGGAACTTGATGAGCTGAGTCTCAAATTTTGTGCAAGGTTAAAGGGCCAAGAAAGCTCAAGTCATTTCTGAAGAGAAAGACTGTTGAAGAGGCTATTACTCTTCTATACATTAGAACTTACTTTAAAGCTAGAGAATTACTTGAAAAAGAAATTAGAAAAATAGAAATGTGAAAATGTTCACTTGATTGAAGAGGAAGATGTGCAGGGGTGAAGGTACTGATAAGCCTGGCATTTACATGAAGGTCATATTATGAAATATCTTGGGTACCAGAAAATAAGGAATTTATATTTACTCTAATATAGAGGGAAAAAAAAATTGGAATACAACTAACATGATAGAATTTTAAAAGACATTTTATAGGATACATTGAGGGGAAGAAGACTTGAAAAAAAAGGCCAGGTTGGGAAGCTTTTAAAGTGTAGGAAATGAATAAATAATTATTATAAGCATGGTAATAACAATGGCTAGAAGAAAGAAGCTTAATAAAACCAACATATGATTTTAAGAAGAACCAAAGACTTAAATAAATTAAGACAATTTACTGAGAAGCTTTTATGTTCCAGGCACCTGACATATATTATTAATAATCTAAACAATCTACACAAGGGAGATTTTATTATTTTAAAATAACATATAAAAACTAAGATTTAGGTTAAATTATTTTCCAGAAACACAGAAGTAATAAGTAATTGAGTCAGATTTCTTGTTTTAGTTACCCTAATACTCCTATACTGACAAACATATATTTATGTATATAAAATTGTTGATACCTTGTATATTGGGTAGGGGAGACTAAAGTATATTTTTTAATGAAGAAAGAAAAAAGTAAGTAAATAATGATAATTGTGGTATATGGATATGGTAGCAAAGAGATATAACACTATATTTTATAGCCTCTTGGTGCCATATATAATCATTTCCAGAAGAGTTTAACAGATTATCTGAGACTCAAATACTCCAGAGAGGAGAATGAGGCCCAGAGGGAACAATTTAAATTCATCTTCATATTCATAGTCTAGACTTAGATATTACTTTGAAAAAGTACCCTTAGGGGTCCCAAGTTCCCTTAGTCACATCACTGATTCACCATGTGATCTTTGGGAAATCAAGTCAGCTGTCTGCCCCTCATTGTCTTTTATCAGTAAAATGAAGATTGTAATGCCAGTCCTGACTATCTCAGAGCATTATTCTGATAATCTGGTGAGGCAATGAATGAAAGCACTTTTCCATGAATGGATTGCAAATCATATACCATTCATTCTAGATATTAAAATGTGCATGCAAGCAACGAGTTAATTAGCAACGAAACTACTTGCCAAGAGCTAATATAAAGGAGAAAAATTATCCTGTGTAATAAGATAAATATTTGAAGGAGAGGACTTGTTCCTCTTTGCCTTCAAGTGAAAATGTAACATTAATTGGATCTGGAGTAAGAATGATTAGTTAAGAGTCTCTTTAGAAATCTTGCCTCCATCCAATGCGTATAAATTTATAGCAGTCCAGAATGGAGTGTATTTTTAGAAACGCGTATAGTGAAATTCAGAAGTCATCTAAAACACACTGTCTTATATCCAATTTGAATGCCTCAGTTAAATTAACTTTTTTCAATTCTTCATACCCTTCCATTGTTTAAGACTTTATGTAGAGTGTTTTATACAGATTAATCCTTTTTTAAATAGAACTTTATTGCAGTATAATTGCTTCACAATACTGTGTTAGTTTCTGTTGCACAACAAAGTGAATCAGCCATATGCATACACATGTCCCCATATCCCCCCTTTCTTGAGCCTCCCTCCCACTCTCCCTATCCCACCTCTCTAGGTCATCACAAAGCACCAAGTTGATCTCCCTGTGCTATGCTGCTGCTTCCCACCAGCCAAATATTTTACATTCTGTGGTGTATATATGCTGATGCCCAGCTTTGCCCTCCCACCCCATGTCATCAAGTCCATTCCCTCTGTCTACCTCTTTATACCTGCCCTGCAACTAGGTTCATCAGTACCATTTTTTTTAAATTTTAGATATTTTAGATTTCATACATATGCATTAGCATACAATATTTGTTTTTCTCTTCCTGACTTACTTCACTCTGTATGACAGACTCTAGGTCCATCCACCTCACTACAAATAACTCAATTTCGTTTCTTCTTATGGCTGAGTAATATTCCATTGTATATATGTGCCACATCTTCTTTATCCATTCATCTGTCGATGGACACTTAGGTTGATTCCATGTCCTGGCTATTGTAAATAGTGCTACAATGAACATTGGGGTGCATGTCTCTTTTTGAGTTATGGTTTTCTCAGGGTATATGTCCAGTAGTGGGATTGCTGGGTCATATGGTAGTTCTATTTTTAGTTTTTTAAGGAACCTCCATACTGTTCTCTGTAGTGCTTGTATCAATTTACATTCCCACCAACAGTGTAGGAGGGTTCCCTTTGCACCACACCCTTTCCAGTATTTATTGTTTCTGGCTTTTTTAATAATGGCCATTCTGACCAGTGTGAGGTGATACCTCATTGTTTTGATTTGCATTTCTCTAATAATTACTGATGTTGAGCAACTTTCATTTGCCTCTTGGCCATCTGTACATCCTCCTTGGGGAAATGTCTATTCAGGTCTTACGCCCATTTTTTAAATAGATTGTTTGTTTTTTTGATATTGAGTTCCATGAGCTGTTTCTATATTTTGAAGATTAATCTTTTGTCAGTTGCTTCATTTGCAAATATTTTCTCCCATTCTGAAGGTTGTCTTTTGGTCTTGTTTATGGTTTCCTTTGCTGTGCAAAAGCTTTTAAGTTTCATTAGGTCCCATTTGTTCATTTTTGTTTTTATTTCCATTACTCTAGGAGGTGGGTCAAAATGGATCTTGCTGTGATTTATGTCATAAAATTTTCTGCCTATGTTTTCCTCTAAGAGTTTTATAGTATCTGGCCTTACATTTAGGTCTTTAATCCATTTTGAGTTTATTTTTGTGTATGGTATTAGGGAGTGTTCTAAATTCATTCTTTTACATGTAGCTGTCCAGTTTTCCCAGCATCACTTATTGAGGAGGCTGTCTTTTCTCCATTTTATATTCTTGCCTCCTTTGTCATAAATTAGGTGACCTTATGTGCATGGGTTTATCTCTGGGCATTCTATCCTGTACCATTGATCTATATTTCCGTTTATGTGCCAGTACCATACTGTTTTGATTACTGTAGCTTTATGATATTGTTTGAAGTCAGGGAGCCTGATTCCTCCAGCTCCGTTTTTCTTTCTCAAGATTGTTTTGGCTATTCGGAGTCTTTTGTGTTTCCATATGAATTGTAAGATTTTTTGTTCTAATTCTGTGATGAATGCCATTGGTAATTTGATACGGATTGTATTGAATTTGTAGATTGCTTTGGGTAGTATAGTCATTTTTACAATGTTTATTCTTCCAATCCAAGAATATGGTATATTTCTCCATCTGTTTATGTCATCTTTGATTTCTTTCATCAGTGTTTTATAGTTTTCTGAGTACAAGTTTTTCATCTCCTTAGGCAGGTTTATTCCTAGGTATTTTATTCTTTTTGTTGCAATGGTAAATGGGAGTGTTTCCTTAATTTCTCTTTCTGATTTTTCATTGTTGGTGTATAGGAATGCCAGAGATTTCTGTGCATTAATTTTGTATCCTGAAACCTGACCAAATTCATTGATTAGTTCTAGTAGTTTTCTGGTGACATCTTTAGTATTTTCTATGTAGAGTATCATGTCATTGGCAAATAGTGACAGTTTTACTTCTTCTTTTCCAATTTGTATTCCTTTTATTTCTTTTTCTTCTCTGATTGCTGTGGCTAGGACTTCCAAAATATGTTGAATAATAGTGGTGAGGGTGGACACCCTTGTCTTTTTCCTGATCCTAGTGGAAATGCTTTCAGTTTTCCACCATTGAGTATGATACTTGCTGTGGGTTTGTCATATATGGCCTTTATTATGTTGAGGTAGGTTCCCTCTGAAGTGATGGAAAAGGATATTCCATGCAAATGGAAATCAAACTCTCCAGATTAATTCTTTAAATAAATATGATTGTTCCCATCCATGTCATAGTAACTTCTACCACTCAATTTCAATTAAACAGGTTACCATTTAAAAAAATACGTATATATTTTCCTGAGGATCAATGGATGAATATATAGAGAGGAATGTAATTGACTTGTATATCTACATTTGTGTAGCCTTTGTTTTATGTTTATTTTATTGTCCCAGCTAATTGCCTTAAGAAACCATTCTGTTTTATGGTTCTCAGAGAGGAATCAAGCAACAATTTTATACACTAAACACACACACACACAAACACACACACACACACATATACATATCTGTGTGTACATACTTTTGAATTGGAAATGAAGTGTGTCTAAATGAGGATGGCTTCTAGTTTGTCCATATTTCCATAAACACATCCATCATCTTTAGTGACTTTTTGTTGCATATAAAATCAGATTTTTCTTCCCTATTTGGCTGGCTGGTTGGCTGGCTGTCTCCATTTGAATATTCTTAAGTATCCTCCAATTTCATGTGTTCAAATTGAATTCTATCAATATCATCCTTGTATATTGGTTATGTGATACATAGATATGTCACTCCAATGGTTAGCTGGGTGTGATTTCAACTGAAATATTCTATCCAGTAATCATAAAACATTCAGCAATAATATGAAGTCCATATTTGCAAACCTAAAATAGTTGACATAGCTTGAGTATATTAATGTACACTAATTAACACATTTGAAATTAGTCTTAGTATTTCCAAATCTTATGCTATTGCATACTTGTGACTAATTTTGAATTTAATACAGTGTTTATCAGAATTGTTTAGTTTTTGAGTCTGTCACAGGAAAATTTTTGATCAGAATCTTATACCTTCCCTAGCTGCATCACACGGGGAGATCAGCTTGGTGCTTTGTGACCACCTAGAGTGGTGGGATAGGGAGGGTGGGAGGGAGATGCAAGAGGGAGGGCATATGGGGATATATGTATACATATAGCTGATTCACTTTGTTATACAGCAGAAACTAACACAACATTGTAAAGAATTTATACTCCAATAAAGATGTTAAAAAAAAAAATCTTATACCTTCCACAGTTATTAATACATGTGATTCTTTCCTGAGTTTGATCTTTGGACTCCATAATATTAGGTCCAAAAAGAACAAAAATTGTTACATATATATGTAACAAAATGTATGAATGATGAATTATTACATGAAATTCAATTAATATTTTATTAATAACCATGAAGATTTGCTAGCACAACATATTTTAAACTTGGAATAGCTGTTCTAAAATTGGTGCTGACATTATTATTGTTATAGTATCATCATATGAGGACTGAGGAGTAAATAGAATCACCAAAGAGAAGGTAAATATCTCAACCTCAGCAGATTTTTTTTTTTACTAATTTAACAGTTATGGGTACATCTCTTGCTTCAATATTCATCATTGCATTCTTCAGTTATGCAACAGGAGACATAAAAAAATAGACTCAAATGAACTTTTTTCATATTCTTATTTAAGGGACTTTGAAAAAGACTGTACTTTTAAAAGTTTCCTTTCTAAGTCCAGAAGTGATCAGTTCTAGATGACTCATACTCAGTTCTAGATGACTAATAACAATTTATTGGTTGTTTTTTGCAGTTTTTGATGGTTAAGGTATTTTTTTTCTATGTTTATTTTGTGATGTTTTTTGTTGATTGGAGTAGCAAATGAAACAGTGATGTGAATGGTTATTAATTATTTGTTCTGTTTTCAAATATTTTTCTCAGATTGGAAGTGGAATTATGTATTTTAAAAGACTGACTGGGCTTCCCTGGTGGCGCAGTGGTTGAGAGTATGCCTGCCGATGCAGGGGACACGGGTTCGTGCCCCGGTCCGGGAAGATCCCACATGCTGCGGAGCGGCTAGGCCCGTGAGCCGTGGCCGCTGAGCCTGCGCTTCCGGAGCCTGTGCTCCGCAACGGGAGAGGCCACAACAGTGAGAGGCCCGCGTACCGAAAAAAAAAAAAAAAGACTGACTGAATGGCCAGAATAATTAGGGAACAAAACTGGAAAAGTTTTCTCTGGTTTTATTGTAATAAATTTGCTTAGGTTTTAGACAAATCTATCAAATAACAGTTATTCAAGTGGTTACTCAGTGCAAAGCATGCTATAGACAGTAAGATAAGAGCAGACTTGGGACATGTGCTTTAGAAAATTATTTTCATAAGCTATAAGAACATTAAAAATAGAAATAGTCAAGACAGGCTATACCTAAGAGATATAGTTGTGATGTAGGAAATCATTACTGTTGTTTCCAGTAAGAAGAAATTGTTGTTAGCTGGTGTGATTCAAAAAGCCAGCAAGGAAGAAAAGAACTTGAGGTATTTTCAAGATTAGGGACTTTTAGATAGATGGAGATAAAGAGCAAATAGGATGTTGGGGGTATAAATATTTATTTATAGACAATATTTATTTATTGAACTTTATTTTCTAGAAAATGGGGAACAAAGGAACAGTTGGATAACTATATCAGAGTAGTATTTTAGGAAGATAAATATGGCAATCATAGGTGTTTCTGTTTAAATATATGGGTGTAGGAAAGTTATTGCAGGCAGAAATACTGAGAATGGGGAGAGCAGCAAGAGATCAGTATTGGTATAATGAAGTAATATTGTGCTACAATAATCAATGTGTGTTTTTCTTGTAACTTCTATTCATCAGTGACCCCCTCCTACCATACAGGTAACAGCTAAGGCATTTTTATGTTTATTGTTCCAGGAAAGGGACAACACATCAGAAAAAGAGAATACTTAGAAAATTTTTCCTTTAAATTAAGGTAGCCATTTGAAATTTATGTCAAGGACTGCTTTGAGGTAATAAAAATTATAAGTTTCAAAAGCCTGTGCTTTGGAATATTCTATGCCTTGAAGAAATTGGGATATACATTTATGTCATAAAAAGGATATTTTGAGAATATAGATTATGGATGTGAAGACACCAGAAGACATGGTTCTTGTTCAAGGCAAAGAAATTAAAAAGGCAGTGAGATTTATTGTGTTCAGCTCTGCCATTAAAATTGAACTGTGTGTCTAGTTAGAGAGGAACTGGTACAATGTCACAATCCTTTTGCCTACAGAACGTTCAGGAAAGCAGCACATTGACTTTTCTCCTTCTTTCCTCCCCAACCTGTCACCAAAAACTGCCTTCCAACACATCCAATAACACACATACAGACATATACACACATGCACACATTCCAAGGGGAAGGCATGCATAGTGTAGGGGGATACAGCAGTGGTTCACGAGTGTTAGCAACAGGAGATAAGATGGACCTGAAAAATTTTAATGTCTTCAGGGTAGATTGGATGCAAATGAGGACCAGAGCCCCTCCAAAAACTCCCTCTGTTACCCCTAACACTCTATTTGGCAAATAGAAAAGAGGGTGCAGACCTTACTGGAAAAAAGAATTAAGTTAAAATAAAATTTAAAATAAATTATTGGAAAATAGATTTCATTTACACCTGAGATCATGGACCTCAAAAACCTGAGATTTTTACCTTTTACATTTATATTATAATCTTCATCTTGCTCTCCATAATATTTTAGGCATATCCTTTATTTCCTCTCTGCTTTGATCCTCTCTGAAAAGTGGTTAAGGCCAAATCAAGCATTAGATGCAAATTTAAGTTGTCAGGTATCTTCCTTTCTCTGCTTAAGTAAAATGGCTATTTCTTTACACATGGTATGAGTGAAAAAATAAATATGATAGATATTTATCTAATAAATATGTTATTAGAAAACAATGGAAAAGATATCTTTTAAAATATGTTTGTCTCATCCTGAAACTATAGACTGTAAGAATACATGTTCATTCTTAAAAAAAATATGATCATAAAGAATTGAAATAGCATGACAATGTAGAATTAAACAGAAAAGTGAAACAGAAATATCACTTAGTCATGAATGCAATTGTGAACTGAAAAGATAGGATAAAGTTTAGATCCAGAAATTTTAATACTGTAAAGTGTTTTCTGAAACTCCTAAAAGGATAACATCAAAGGGACAATTCTAACAAAGGATACATTTAATTGCTGGATTCCCTGAAAATGGAAAAGCAACTATGAGAATACACTGCTATGCTTCACCCAGATTTGAGCTCTTTATCATTAGTATGATTTATTGCCAGCATATAGAAAATAACTTCAGTTGAACAATCCTATCTAGGCCATGTCCCAGGAAGAGGAGTTGTATACTGTCAACAGTGGGCAAAGATAAAGAAAAAGATAGGTAGGTCAGCCAGAGTCATGGAAAATTAGCTGGAGGAATGAGAGAGAGTGGCAGCAGCAAATTTGGGGTAAGGTCAGGGTGTGGTTATCAGGAAAGCAAAGGATAGATCCAATTTCTGAGAAGACAAAGTGAGAGGATAGTTATCAATTTAAAATGTAAGAAGTAAATGAAACTCCAGCCTAGAGATGCTGGGTTTTAGCTTGGAGAGTGTATTGGCTGGAGTGCTTTCAGATATAAATAATCAAAACTCTAAATCAAACTGACCTAAAAAATAAGGAAACATATTGGTAAGTAACCTAAATGTATAGTGGTCTCCAGGCATTGGTTTAGTCAAGATACAGACTCCATTTCTCTGTCCATCTCTCTGTGTTAATTAGGTCCTCAGACTGGCTTCCCTTCTGATTTGCAAAATGGCTGGTAACAGCAACATAATTTCATGAGCATATCCAGCTAATGTGAAAATTCCTTCTCCTATCAAAAACTAGTCTTTCTTTGATTTTGATTGGTTCAGCTTAGCAAAAGGCAGTTCCCAAATCAGTAGCAGCCCCTAGAGAAACGTCTTTTATTAACTGAATTAAACCTGGGTCCCTCAGTCAGTCACTGAAAAGGGAGATGAAATTACCATGGTTAACTTCAGAATAATCAAAATCAGCTTCCCCTGAGTCACAAGGCTACATAATTAAAGTTTCTGGAACAAAACTAGGGTTCTGCAGGGAAGAAGAATAAAGTAATTTATCCATTATACTACTTTTTAAATAATTTTTATAAAATACAGGATTTCCTCAGTTCCAGAGAGACTTTTTTCTCAGATCTTAATATCTCTAAAGTTGGGATGCATCTTACAATCAATAGTATATTAAGGTTGAATGGGTAGTGATTTATTTTATCTCTTTTAGGGTGGTATAGAATATAATGTTTCATGTTACAGACAATATATCATTATACATCTCAGGTAATGTGCCATTTTCTTTAAGTATTAAAGAAGGACTAAGGGTCTTTGTTTCAATCATTCAATATGAAAAACAGATACATTTATTCCAAAAATTAAACAGTCTCAAGGACTAGAAGAAAATCACCAGCAGTATAATGTGGATGTGATTGGAGGAAAGAGAAGAATTAGGTCAGAATATCTGAATAAATAATGGAAAAATTTTTCCCAAATTTGACTCATACACACACACACACACACACACACACACACACACACACACACTTAAATGTTCAAGAGTCTCAGTAAATCTCAAGCAAGATAAATCCAACAAAAAACACACTTATGTCTGTCATAATCAAACTAATAAAAATCAAAGATAAAGAAAAATATCTGGAAAATAGCCAGAGAAAAGCAATTATATAGCACATACAGGAGAAAAAAAAGATGATACAATTAAAATCTGACTTCTTATCAGGGACAATGGAGTCCAGAGCATAAGGTAAGAGCATCTTTAAAATGTGAAAAGAAAAAATAAACAAAACAAAAAAACAAAAATATCCTATCAAACCAGAATTTTATATCCAGTGATACCATCCTCCATAAATATAGGCAATTTCAGGAAAAGGAAAAGTAAGGTAATTAGTCCCCAGGAAATCTATACTTATAGGAAAAGCATAAGAAAGTTCCTCAGAATGGAAAGATGGATCTACAGAAAGGATTAAAAATGATAAATATGTTGCAAATATTGAAGTCTATATACAATTTTCCCTTACTTTTACTTATATAATTATTTGTTCTTTTTTCCTAATTTCTTTAACCAAATAAAGTTACCATCATCAATATTAAGGGAAACCAATACCATGCATCTTCTGACATGGTACACTGAGAAGTAAACATCATGACTGTGTCATTTCTGTCAAAAATGTATTACCTGTATCTGAGCATGAGCAAACATCAGACAAAACCAAATTGAGGGACATTCTACAGCATAACTAGTCTTTTTCAAAAATATAAAAGTCAGAAAACAAAAACAAAAGCAAAAATAACCAAAGAAATGATAAGAAACTGTTCCAAATTGAGGGGGAATAAAATTATATTGCAACTAAATGCAATGTATGATCCTTGATTGGATCATGGATTTGGGAAAAAAAATCTCTAAAAAATATTATTGGGACTATTTGAATATGAGTTGTTGATTAGATAATAGCATTTCATCAATACTAGTTTTTTCTCATTTTGATTTTTTTAAGTATAAATCTGTTCATATCTTCTCCTTATTTGAAATTATCTTTAGGCTTTATTGGTGGTTAAAAAAATAAAATCATTTACATCATCTAAATGCTGTGTTCAGTGTGCTCTGTCTTCTGTCTACTTAGTTTCTTTCATATCAGCATCTTGTACACACTTCCAAACACACAAGCATGCCTCACATGTGTACTCTGCCTTTCTCATCATTATCTTTACTTTGTTTCTCAATGATTTTGATGTATCAACTGTCCTTTCTTGTTTAGGGTCTTTGCTCCTATCTGATGCCACTTAAAAATTTCACTCCCTCACCCCTACTAATGCTTCAGAACTCACATTAAAACACCTCTTCCACATAAAAGTCTTGCTTCTTCCTTTTGCACACTCTCCTAACATAATGTATATATAACATAACATGTAGAATAATTTTAAGTAAATAATCAACTGTGTTGTTAGTTGTATATCAGCCCTTCCCACTAGAGTGTACACTTTGTGAGAGTAAGGAATGGGCTATTCCTCTTTATTGCTATATCTCCAATACTTAGTTCAATGCTTGGTATATAGACCCAATATTTTTGTTTTATGAGTATACAGGGAACAATGTATAATAAGTGTGGAAAGGAACAAGTATAGGTGAGTGTTGTTGGTATATAGAGAAAAGTTGAAGAAGCTCTTAAGTGTCTCCTGGACTTCTAACTTCCTTCTAATGAAAGTGATTGCAGATATTGACAACTAAGAAAAATTGGTTTCATTTTGCATCATGAGATTACGTTTCAAGAGCCTCAGCTTATTGACCGATGGTTCACACTCTAACAAAAGGCATGCCCCTAGAGGTTAGAAAAAATGGAAAGTTTCTAATTTTTGAGATGACCCCGAGTGTAAATGCTGTACGTTACTTCTATACTGGGTTCTATACTGAATGATGATTGATTGAACTAATATCTTTCTTACTTGGATAGGAGTCCAAATTTCAGACAGACAGATAGAGATATAAAGATCATTTTGAAAGAATGGTAGTCATTGCAGAAGAAGATATAGAAAAGAAAAAAAGAAAATTAGATAGAATAGCATAGTACTGAGAACATCAGTCCTTAGAATGACAGTCTTGAGAATAAGGAAAAACAGATGTATTTTCTTACGGGTGACAGACAAGATAGCACTACCACAGGATTCCTGGTCTTTCCTATCATATATTGAAAGGCAGGGATTCACCCTACTGTTCTGCTTAAGACCTAGCTGTGTGGCTGCTGACATGATTTCTTTTGTTTCTTTATTTCATGTCTATCCTTATAATCAACCATCACTACCTTGGGTAATTTGATTGTGTGCCTCTTACTTCTGACAGATCTTTTCAGAGAGAAAAATAAAAATTGTAAACTGTATTCTGAATCAGCCAGATAGCCAGCAATGATAATCTTATATCAGGATGCTGATTATATTCCTATGGTACAATGTTACCATTTATTTTGTGTAGGATTTCCTTTAATGAAAATCAATTTTTGCTCATACATAAGTAAAAAAAAGTGTGTTAATTTCCATGAGTAACATTAGTGTTTTATGCATTTCTAAGTTTACTACAGTTTTCCAAACTTACAATATTAAAATAACTTGAAAATAATTATTAACTACACAAAATTACAAACAGAATTATTTACATTCAACAGATTATCAAGCACATTAGATAACTTACCTAACAATTGCCCTATAATCAAATTCATACTATAGTAAATTAAATAGAATATTCAATCATGGAAATTCACACACATGCATACAAAAACATGCTCTCACAATAAACTGTGATGTTATATCTTAGACTGAAAGATTGCATTAAATTCACTCAGCTATTATTTTTTATCATAAAACATTTGAAAGCTGTAAAGTTTGTCAGATCTGAGCTCAGTATTATCTTAAAAGGACCCTACATATTTTATGAAGGGAATTTTATCACTCATACTTTGTTCAGTATATGTGTTGGAAAGAGCTTAACAGATTTTACAGAACAGTGCACTAACACAATGATTTCAATTAAATAAAAGTATTAGAACAATGACACTTGTTAATGTTGCCCTACATATCTTTTCATGAAGAAAAAGTTTAATGTTCAATTTAGGGTCAAGACCTCTGAAGGCACTGAAAAGTTGTTTGTTTGAAATGTGTAACTGGAGATTATACAACCGGTAAAGCAGCAATTCCCAGTCATTAAGGAGATTATAACCTACCACAAATAATCTTGATACGGGACCAAAAATTTAAAAAGAAATCTTATCCAGGCCTTAGGACCCCCATAGTAAATCCCATCAGATACCTGGTCAAGAAAGCCAAATCTTTAACATTGACAAAGTTTTATTAAAGGAGCCTAAACCCTCAAATGAATTGCTGACAGAAGAAGATGCTTGAATCAAATAAGAACATCTCTTATTTACCCTGTCTTATTTCCTTATTACCTTTGGGCAACATTCCTCTGTACATTGTCTAACCTTCCACTGAGGTATGTCACATCATTTTGTGCTGGTACAGCTGTGCCTGCTCAGTTACTTGATGTATAGACTGGGTTTTAGGTCCATGTCCATTTATGATCCATTTTCATTGTGTGATCTTTAAATATTTTGATGTGTAGCTTCAAAAGAAAAGAAAAAGGATACAAATAATTTCAAATACATTTCAAAATTTTGAGGTGCTAACTTAATTATGATTTTTATAGGTATCCCATGGTATACTTAATAATTATTACGTTTTTGTTTTATAACAAAATATAGTAAAATAGCCCATTTTATATCAAGTAATACTTAGTGTACCTGGCTTTGGATGGAATATTCTGATGTCCTTATAATGCTGTGGCTTAACATTTGTTACATACGAATGTTTTGATAGAAATATGTTGTTATATTCTCAAATAATAAAAAAGGACCATTAGCTTAGAAGTGTTTCAGGAAATAGACTCTAATTATTACATAAGAGAATAATATAAAAATAGTGAATAGGTAGCAGGATATATTGGTGAATTTCTGTTTGTGGGTACAATGGAATATAATAGTGTCAACATTTCAAAGAATCAGACAGAAAGGTATGAATAGAAAGTAATATGATGAAAATTGGTAAGAGGGATTTTTGGAAACACCAATTCATTCTTTCCTAATCCCTTCTGTGTTGTCAAATAGTGACATGTAACCACCAAGTGTTTTAATTTTTTACTATGGGAAAGTGAATTATTTGATAAAAACAATTGAGTTTTTCCCCCAGAGCAAGCACAAAATAATGATCTCCATTATGAAATTGATTATAAATTGCAGTTGATACCAGAAAACTACATCACCTCATTCAAATTTATAATTTCAAAAATTGAGAGAAGAGTGGACTTTTAGCTCTAGGAAGAATTACTTCATCAAATCACACATTTAATTGTCCTAAAAGATCAAATCAAATTGCATGGAAAAATAAAATTACCAAGTCTGCATCACAGATGATATTTCTTTACAAAGGAGGTGAGAAATATATTACCAGTAGCTTCCTTTTCTTCTAAAAATATCTTGTTAAAGTTGTCAATTTTTAAGAATAGTTTGAGGGACTTCCCTGGTGGTGCAATGGTTAAGAATCTGCTCGCCAATGCAGGGGACACGGGTTAGATCCCTGGTCCGGGAAGATCCCACATGCTGCGGAGCAGCTGAGCCCATGTGCCACAACTACTGAGCCTGCGCTCTAGAGTCCACGTGCTGCACCTACTGAAGCCCACGTGCCTAGAGCCTGTGCTCAGCAACAAGAGAAGCCACCATAATGAGAAGCACCCTCATTGCAATGAAGAGTAGCCCCAGCTCGCCACAACTAGAGAAAGCCTGCGTGCAGCAGTGAAGACCCAATGCAGCCAAGAGTAAAATAAATAAATTAAACAAAAAGAACAGTTTGAATGACAAAAGGGGAGTGTAAATTAGAAAGTTGGTGGAATAATTGACTGAAAGGGATGGAGAAGCCTGGTTTGGAAAAGTATAAAGTAAGCTGGCATATAGGAAACATTAGAAAAGTGATATATCTGAGGACTCTTTTAATAATGTTTCATAATTGTAATAATGATAATAATTCATGCTATTTTATACTTAAGTGCCGTGAATATACTGTCTGTAATAAAAAGCTTTATTTCTGGAAACATAAAAAAAGCAATAGAGTGTATTTTGGAATTATTCTAACAAAAATGGCACCTACATTTTACTGAACATTCACTGAATGAAGTCACTTTGTATCTTTTCTTTTCACAACAAACTACAAGTTAGTATTAGTGTTCAAGTACACCACAAAGTCCAAATTGCTAGAAATGTCCATAGCTGGGATTTAAAACCAGATAGTCTGGTTTAGAAATCTGTGTCCTTTCCACAAGTCTGTATTGTCATTAAACTCTAGGTTTCTCTATGTCAACATAGAGACACCTAGAAGGCAAGACTCACAAAGCATTTATGTGGGTCAAATAATTGCAGTTCAGAGCATACAGGTTCGGATATCAACCCAAACCATGTCCCACTAAGGAGTAAAAGTCAGGGGCTTTTAAAGGTAATAAGGGAGGTTTGAATCACAAAGCATTTAAACTGGAGTTGGAAGAAGAAACTCCTCTTGGCGAAACATGATTGATTGCTCAGGCTATCACTAGAGAGAGTTAAATTTCATTAACTGGACAAGTTGCAGGTGTTCTTGCAGAGGCCTCGGAATATTTGTGGTTTGGCCCATTTCAAAAGTTCATGGTTCTTTCTGACTTACTTCACTCTGTATGACAGACTCTAGGTCCATCCACCTCACTACAAATAACTCAATTTTGTTTCTTTTTATGGCTGAGTAATATTCCATTGTATATATGTGCCACATCTTCTTTATCCATTCATCTGTTGATGGACAGTTAGGTTGCTTCCATGTCCTGGCTATCGTAAATAGAGCTACAATGAACATTTTGGTACATGACTCTTTTTGAATTATGGTTTTCTCAGGTTATAAAGCAGAAACTAACACACCATTGTAAAGCAATTATACTCCAATAAAGATGTTAAAAAACAAAGTTCATGGTTCTACCTGGTGAGGACGTGGGTATGGTCCACCTCCTTAATGGTGTCTTAGTTCTATTTTAAAACCTTTTGATATAAGTACTCATGTACTCATTGACACATGCATGTAAATTATTATATTCCTTATATATTACTGTGCCTATTTTATATTAACATTTGTCCCTATTAACAACCTTATGAGAAAGACTCTACAGTTATGCCCATTTTACACATCAGGAAATGAAGGGGAACATAGAGCGTCTTTGGAAGTTCTTTTAGGGCATTAATTATTGTTTTATATAAATAAGCAATTCTTTCACTTTGCAGTTTATCATGGGCAGAACTGGACAAGTGACTTCTAGGAATCCAAAGCTGATTTTTTTTGTCTATTACAGACTAATCCTATTCTAAGAAAGCCAAAGACATGATCATGCAGATAAAGACTGAATCTTTGCATTCCCAAGACTGGATATTTTTTTAACAAGTGACATATTATATAGTATAATATAACTATGGTTACCTATCAGTTTATCAAACACTGAGGGAAGCAAAGGAAAAACAAAAGTTAATGGTTGGGGCTTCCCTGGTGGTGCAGTGGTTGAGAGTCTGCCTGCCGATGCAGGGGACATGGGTTTGTGCCCCAGTCTGGGAAGATCCCACATGCCGCGGAGCAGCTGGGCCCGTGAGCCATGGCCGCTGAGCCTGTGCGTCCGGAGCCTGTGCTCCGCAATGGGTGAGGCCACAACAGTGAGAGGCCCATGTACCGCAAAAAAAAAAAAAAAAAGGTTAATGGTTGGAGCAAATTATAAACCCAGTGTCTGAGTCCTCAAGCCTGCCTGTTGAGATTTCTAAATGTCAGGCTTGAAGCATCTTCAGATGGAGTAAGGGCAGACAGTGGCAATCTGACAAATTTTCCTGGTTTGCAGTTTTAATGCCCCAGATGATCTCATCAGGTGTATCGGTAAACTTTCTGAATGGTCCATACAGCAATAGGCACAAAGATTGTGCAAACATGAGCTATTGTGACAACTTTTCTAAAGTTTATATTAAGTTGTCTAATTTCAGTTTGCAGAAGTTTGGGAAAAAAGGCAGTTTTTTCATAGAACAATTTTTTTTAATTGAAGTAGATTTACAATGTTGTGCCAGTCTGCTGTACAGCAAAGTGACTCAGTTTTACACATATATACATTCTTTTTTTTTTTTTTTTAGTATTCTTTTCCATTATAGTTTATCCAAGCAGATTGGATAGAGTTCCCTGTGCTATACAGTAGGACCTTGCTGTTTGTCCATTCTAAATGTAATAATTTGCATCTAACATCACCAAATTCTCAGTCCATCCTTCTCCTCCCCACTTCCCATTTGGCAACCACAAGTCTGATCTCTATGTCTGTGAGTCTGTTTCTGTTTTGTAGATAGGTTCATTTGTGCCATATTTTAATTCCACATATAAGTGATATCATATGGTAATTGTCTTTCTCATTCTGACTTACTTCACTTAGTATGATAATCTCTAGTTGCATTCATGTTGCTGCAAATGTGAATTTTTGTTCTTTTTTATGGCTGAGTAATATTCCATTGTATACTTGTACCACTTCTTCTTTATCCATTCATCTATCGCTGGACATTTAGTTGTTTCCATGTTTTGGCTATTGTGAATCCTGCTGCTATGAACATAAGGGTGCATGTATCTTTTTGAATTATAGGTTTTGTCTGGGTGTATGCCCAGGAATGGGGATTGCTGGAGCATATGGTAATTCTAATTTTAGTTTTCTGAGGAACCTCCATACTGTTTTCCCTAGTGGCTGCACCAACTTGCATTCCC
The DNA here is from genome assembly GCF_039906515.1 of Pseudorca crassidens. NCBI lineage: Eukaryota > Metazoa > Chordata > Mammalia > Artiodactyla > Delphinidae > Pseudorca > Pseudorca crassidens. The sequence goes on along the minus strand of NC_090304.1, from coordinate 68,038,650 downwards.
ACCAACAGTGTAGGAGGGTTCCCTTTTCTCCACATCCTATCTGGCATTTGTTATTTGTAGGCATTTTAATGATGGCCATTCTGACCAGTGTGAAGTCGTACCTCATTGTAATTTTGATTTGCATTTCTCTAATAAGTAGTGATGTTGAGCATCTTTTCATGTGCTTACTGGCCATCGATATGTCTTCTCTGCAGAAATGTCTATTAAGGTCTTCTGCACATTTTTTGATTGGGTTGTTTGTTGTTGAGTTGTATGAGCTGTCTTTTTTTTTTTTTTTTTTTTTTTTTGCGGTACGCAGGCCTCTCACTGTTGTGACCTCTCCTGTTGCAGAGCATAGGCTCCAGACGCGCAGGCTCAGCAGCCATGGCTCACGGGCCTAGCTGCTCCGTGGCATGTGGGATCTTCCCAGACCGGGGCATGAACCCGTGTCCCCTGCATCAGCAGGCAGACTCTTAACCACTGTGCCACCAGGGAAGCCCAAGCTGTTTTTATATTTTGGAAATTAGACCCTTGTCAGTCACACCATTTGCAAATATTTTCTTCCATTCCATTTTGTTTTGTATGTTTATGATTTCCTTTGCTGTGCAATAGCTTGTACGTTTGATTAGGTCCCATTTGTTTATTTTTGTTTTTATTTCTATTGCCTTGGGAGACTGACCTAAGAAAACAACAGCCCAACAAAACTGAATCAGGAAGAAATAGATAATTTGAACAGACAGATGATTAGAAGTAAAGTAGAATCTGTAATGAAAAAAAAAAAAAAAGGCAAAAATTCCCTGCAAACAAAAGTCCAGGACCAGATGGCTTCACAGGCAAATTCTACCAAAGATACAAAAAATAACTTATACCATTCTTCTCAAACTCTTCCAAAAGATTGAAGAGGAGGGAACACTCCCAAAGACATTCTATGAAGCCACCATTACCCTGATACTAAAACCAGACAAAGATACCACCAGAAAAGAAAATTACGGGCCAATATCTTTGATGAATATATATGCAAAAAATCTCAACAGAATATTAGCAAACCGATCCAACAACACATATAAAAGATCATACACCACCACCAAGTGGGATTAATCCCAAGCTCACAAGGATGGTTCAACATATGCAAATCAATCAATGTAATACACCACATTAACAAAAGAAAAATCAAAAAACACATGATCATCTCAATAGATGTAGAAAAAGCATTTGACAAAATTCAGCATCCATTCATGATAAAAACACTAAGCAAAGTGGGTATACAGGGAACATATCTCAACATAATAAAAGCTATTTATGACAAACCCATAGCCAATATAATACTCAACAGTGATACACTAAAAGCCTTCCCACTAAAATCTGGAAAAAGACAAAGATGTGCACTCTCACCACTTCTATTCAACATAGTATTGAAAGTCCTACAGCAATCAGACAAGAAAAAGAAATAAAAAATATGCAAATTGGAAGGGAAGAGGTAAAATTGTCATCATATGCAGATGACATGATACTATATATAGAAAACCCTAAGGATTCCACACAAAAACTACTAAATCTAATAAATGAATTCAGCAAATTAGCAGGATACAAGATTAACATTCAGAAATCAGTTGCCTTTCTTTACATTAACAATGAAATATCAGATAGGGAATGTATAAAAACAATTCCTTTGAAAATTGCACCAAAAAAAAAAAAATACCTAGGAATAAATCTCACAAAGGAGGTAAAAGACATATACTGAGAACTATAAAACATTAATAAAGGAAATCAAATATATCCCATGCTTTTTGATTGGAAGAATTAATATTATTAAAAAGGCAATACTACCCAAAGCAATCTACAGATTTAATGCGATGCCTATCAAATTACCCATGACATTTTTCACAGAACTAGAATAATCCAAAAATTTACATGGAACCCAGAATTGCCCAAAGAAATCCTGAGGAAAAAAAACAAAGCAGAAGGTATAACTCTTCCAGACTTCAGACAATACTACAAAGCTACAGTAATCAAAACAGTGTGGTATTGGTATAAAAACAGACATACAGATCAATGGAACAGATAGAGAGCTCAGAAATAAATACACACAATTACGGTCAATTAATCTTTGATAAAGGAGGCAAGAATATAAAATGGGGAAAAGACAGTCTCTTCAGCAAGTGGTTCTGGGAAAGTTGGACATCTGCATGTAAATCAATGAAGTTAGAACACACCCTCACACCATGCACAAAAATAAACTCAAAATGGCTTAAAGACTTAAACATAAAACGTGACACCATAAAACTCCTAGAAGAGAGCATAACAAAACATTCTATGACATAAAAAAGGCATTTTTAAGTTCTCAATGATTCCAAATCAAAAGGAAGGGAGAAAATTAGAAATGTTAGCTAGGAGAGTCATAATCAGTTATTTGAGGAAACTAGAAGAATTCAGGAACCAGTCCAGTTTACATGTATATAACAAAACCTCAAAGAAAATGAACAGCACAAAAATCTAATATCCACAAAGGTGTATTACTTAAACATAACTTTTCTCTCTAAAATTATCCCCATTTTTATCAATGATAGGCAAATTAAGACTAAATTTTTAGCAAAATAATTCTAGTTTCAACAGACTTGGTCTGATTATCTAAACAAGTATAACAAGAAAAGTGAATGATCATATAGGCTCTTTTAAATCTATTTTGATGGAACTTTTCATGAGAAATTTCAGATTGGAATTTCTCAATATCAGGAAGCCAATCCAAGGATCTGCCATCAGACCCACCTGCGTACCTATAGATTTGGGTGAATTTCTGTCTTCTCAAGTTCCCCCCAAATATCTTGAGGTTCTTGCACCTGCCAGGAAATGATACTTGTAAGACTTCTGGGAAGTACCAGGCTATTTTTCCAAGGGGTCTTATTGGTTCTATAAAGTCAATCTTAATTCCTTAAAGCTGTCTGATTATATCTGATTATATGCATGTCTCTCTCAAATATGACATTCCAGTCAATTCCTTGTTAATACAACCAATATTTCAAATTGTGTCTTATTATAAGAAAACATATTCTTATTGAACTTATGCAAATAACTATATTGCAATGACAATAAGAACTCACTAAGTTTCTGAATTCTGGAGGAGTCAGGTAGAAATACAAAGTTAAATGTTTCAATTCTGCTTACAAAGGTATAATTTACCAAATTGCTTTAGTCATACTTAGCATAAGAAGAAAGGTCTCCTTATATCTGGAAAACAAAGATTACAAACCTAGTACAGTAGTATGTCTCCTACATACGAATGAGTTCTTTTCCTAGAGCATGTTCATAAGTTCAGTTTGTTTGTAAGTCCAACATAGTTAGCCTAGGTACCCAACTAACACAATTGGCTACATGGTACTGTACTGTAATAGGTTTATAATACTTTTCACACAAATAATACATAGAAAACAAACAAACACAAAAAATAAAGAAAATATTTTTAATCTTATACTACAGTACCTTGAAAGGTACAGTAGTACAGTACAACAACTGGAACAGAAGGGCTGGCATCAAGTGAACAGGCAAGAAGAGTTACTGACTGGATGAGGGAGAAGAGGTGGGAGATGGTAGAGCTGAAGGATCATTAGCAATAGTAGATGGAGGGCAAGCTCCTATTTCAGTCATGCCTGATGTTGATGGAACACGTCTACATCTTTGAAAGTTCACAACTTGAAGGTTCGTATGCAGGAGACTTACAGTAATATTTCAGACAAAAAGTCATAAAAGTTATAATTATATTCATCAGTTCATTCAGTCCTATGTAATTAATTCTTATTGATTTCAATCTTTTGTTAGCAGTTTTATGAAACCATCAGTTTTTCCATTAGAATTCTGTAATTTCTTACACAGTTCAGTGGTGTGATCTGAACGTTATCAGAAACGTATATTTGTCAAAAAGTGCTTTCTATGAATCTTTTTGAAGATGAAGCATTTTTACAAAGGCATTAGAGTACAATAATAACTGTCTAAGAATGACAAAGATTTAAAATGTCATAGTTAAAGATCTGAGTCTTATAATGCAATTAACAAAGAAATTTGGTTATGTTTGTAAGATACATTTTTAGATAATAACTAGAAATATAACTGATAACATTTTACCAGGACGTCTCTAGGAATTTCATATAATATTTAGAACACATATTAATAACATTCACCCATGCCATTTAACATAAAGTTTGTCATCACTTACTTGACAATGCTTCACGTGTAATTTAACATGCCATATAAGCCTAACTGGTTTAGCATTTCTCTTCTACAAAGAGAGAGAACAAATCTTTTGAGATTTTTCTAGGGGCCCTCTGGAAAAAAAAATCCCAAAGTCACTTTCAGATTAAAAGATTTTATTTAGAAATTGATTTTTGGGAATTTTGTCAGAAATATCAAAAGATTTTAAAACACTTGGTCAAATAGGATCATAGGTCACTAAGAAACAATATTTAGTTGTCCATTTAACCATGGTAGGAATTAAAAACTTCACAGGCAAATACAGAAAGTTAAATAGTTTTCAAACCTCTTAGCTCTTTTAATATTGAAAAGACTCAATTTACTTAAGTAATCAAAGACTTGATGAAGACAGAAAATTATATATTTTTGTAAAACATAGAATCCCTACTTTCTAGACAAACTACTCAAAGGTTAAAAAAAAATCTTTTATAATCTCCTTATCAAGAGCAGAACAATAGTCTCATGAACTTTGTCCTTTTAGCAGTTAGAAGAGAACTAAGTTTTAATTTTACATAAGGGCACCATTGGTAGTAAATCTTAAATTAAAATTGCTTATAGTTAATTTAATTTTAGCCAACTTGACTATTCAAAATTCTCTCTTTCTTTCTCTGCCGTTTCCTCTTCTCTCAATGTTTTATGTTTAAGGTTTGCCCTTTAAACAGAGAGAAAAAACAAATTCTAATTTTATACCAGCTTACTTTAGGTATTGAAACTAATTTACTTATTTAAATCTATTTCAATCTTAACTTGACCAATTATAAACTCTTTTCTCAAGGTTCCTTTTCCACAAACCTTCTACAACTTTCAATGTCCATTTTACTTTGTTCCTTGTCTTCTATCCAATTTAGAAATAACCCACTTTATTATTTTCTTTCCCCTCAGTAAAATGTATCTCTATACCTCATACCTTTTCTTACGCCAAAATACATCTTATTTTACTTACATACAGAATTGTTTCTCTTATTATTTTAGCAGCTTTAATCATATATGTTGATTAGAATCCTTAGTCCTCAGAAATTTTAATTTCTAGTGAAAGCTATGAAGTAAGCAATTGTGAACTCTCTGTATATCAGCATTATTTTTTGAATGGTAAGTTTATAAATATATTTCATCATTTCTTGGAGCATACAGTTTTTCATAGTACAATCTTTTAATGTGGCATAAAACATGTTTACTAAAAGACCCAAACATCTTTAGTCTGTAATTAGAGGTCAAAAGTAGGTAAGCTTGGACTTGTTTAGCAATTAATTCTTAGTATTTTATCTCATTTGCAAGTGATATAGATATTTACCGAATTTAACTTAATTCATCATTTAATTCAACTTTGCAAAACTTCAAGGTTTCTAATAACCAAGAAAGAATTTTGAAAGTTATTTTTAAGCACATATGCTATGATACACAATTATTGTTAAAATGTTCAGGTAAAAGCTTTTAATCATACTTACAAATATTAAATTCATCTGTTCTAACACTCATACTTAGATTTCTCATGAAACTTTCATGAAGCATTAAAGCAGTTAGCCATTATTACCACCTTAAGCTTTTGTTTTCCTGACAAATTTTGTAACAGAGATAACATGAACTTATTTGACATTTAGTTAACTTAGGCAGAATAAATGCACTATACTTAATGTTGATAAATCTAAAGGCAAGTCTTTTTAAATAAAGCCAATAATCTTGCTTTTATTTATTAAAGATTAATACTAGATCATGTGGACTTGAAAAACATTGGGTTAGTTTCTATCCATCTATCTATCTATCTATCTGTCACATATATACAACATACACATACTGAAAACATATATAGATACATACAGACATATGGATAGATGTAAAAGAGAGATCTTACAGTTTTTGTTTTAAAATTTTCCTTGAACTACTGGATTTTGGGGCAAAGGTGTTTCTACAGCAGTTTATATTTTTAAAAAGGCCTTACACATCCCACCCCCCTTTTTAATTTTAGGAATTGGAGATGGTGAAGATAAGAGTTCCAATAGGAGATGCTGTAAAACTTTTATATCTAAAAGGCACAGGAAAAAAATGTGAGTTACAAGTCTTTTAAGATAAATAGGGGATGTTCTGGGAACTTTGAACTGCCTCTTGAGATTTATTTCTAGTTTTGGAAGAATTTTTGAAATAAGGATTGTTGCTCTCAGTTCCTCAAAGAACTGGGTTATAGTCTGTATTCTAAAGAACTGATACATCCACCCACCTATGTTGGACACTTTCCCCCTCTGGGTAAATTTAGCTTAGAGGAGAAGGCCTAAAAAAAAAATTCTTACTGGGCTCTGAATATTAGCTTCCTATTTGGTCAGTGTTTGACTACAGAGTCACTTTAAAATTTCTTTTAAATATCTTGTCAATTTTCAGCTGGGCCAAACAATAAATATTGGGGAAGTACTGAACACCTCAAAACAGTCCAAAAGATATTATCTTTACAAAATTTAGAGTCATTCCCAAAGATAGCCAAATGAAAGAATTGACAACTTGCACGTCCCAGGCAGGCAGAAAGTAAAGGCATGTTCTTAGGATGTAATGAGGCAAGCAAGAAGACAATAGATTCTTTGGGAGAAATCCTTAGGAGAAAAAGTGTCAATAACCAATAAGTCTGGATTGGGAAAGGAAGATACAACATGATATTTTATTTTCCTCTCTCAACTGGGCACTGCAGACAGCAATTCAGGGGATGCTGATTCTGATAAAAATTCCCACCCTCGGGCTTCCCTGGTGGTGCAGTGGTTGAGAGTCCGCCTGCCGATGCAGGGGACATGGGTTCATGCCCCAGTCCAGGAAGATCCCACATACTGCAGAGCGGCTAGGCCCGTGAGCTATGGCCACTGGGCCTGCGCGTCCGGAGCCTGTGCTCCGCAACGGGAGAGGCCACAGCAGTGAGAGGCCTGCATACTGCAAAAAAAAAAAAAAAAATTCCCACCCTCAGTGGGCTCCTTTTAGATTTTTTTCCAGGATGCCATCTTTTAGTTTTTTCCAGGATGCCATCTGCAGGTTCTGAGTCAGGTTTAAAGTAGGGAGTGTAACTTCAATATTTCCTAGAAATTGGCAAGGGTATTTTTTCTTTAATTAATTAATATTAGTTCCCCCTTGGGTGTTTAAGGGAATAAAATAACAGTTTACCACAAAATCCCTTAGAGTCTTGTCAACTATGGGAGAGTCCCATACTGTGGCCCTCCTTCAAAAGTAGATATGGGGATATAAGGCCATTAACTTAGTGAACTTTTGTTTACAGTCATGTACTCCATTTTTGTTGTTTGTTTAGGCACCTCTTATCTTTAACTTTTTATTAGTTTTTTGCAATGAAACTTTCAATAAAGCTATTTTGGGAATTTTGAAGACTTTGCCTTTAAGTGAAATTCTTAAATGATTTTAATCTGATTGGAACATTCCTCATAAATACTACTGTAACTCTAGGTTGTAATTCTTGGAGGATTTGCAGCAGTTTGATAGGACACTAGATGCAAATGAAGTTCAACACACATTTCTGTCCAGCTATATTTTGGGGACCCCAACCTGATGATTACCAAGTCAAGGTCTCAGAACACAAAGCATGCTTAGTAAGTTTTTAACATTTTTGAAGATATTTACAGGTGTGTCAGAAGGTAGCACTCTTGACTCTTTAGAAATTAAAGATCTCAATCAATTTGTCTAGTCTTAAATGGTCTCTGGTATTATTGGTCCACTAGGACAAAACTTTACAAAAGATAGGACCATAGTTCTTAAACATAAAACTAGCTAGAATCCCTGAGGTAGGAATCTCTAGAAGAGACTTAGGAAAAGGGAGTCCAATAATGTGGAAAAATGCACACACACACACACACACACACACACACACACATACACACACACATAGAGTACTTACCAAGCAGGGAATCCCCTCCAGTGGTAATGCAAACAAAAGGTAGAGTACTCACCATCCAGGGAAACTCCTACTGAGGGGAAGCCCTCCAGCAGCAATGGTCATGAGCCAGCACAGCCAGAGAGTTATCCCAGGACAATTGGCCTCAGATCCCAAAGAAAGGTGGCTCCCTCAAACAAAAGGAGGGAGACTGGTGCCTGAGAGGACTCATGGTCAGAGGAGATACCTTTCAGGGAAGCAGTGAGCACAAAAGTCTCATATGCAACTCCAGGAAACATCAGTCCTGCAGTGGTGAGATTGCCTCAGGTCCCACTTCTGACACCAAATATGTCAACCTAGACAAACCTAGGAGACAATATTCAAAAGGAAAGTGTTATTTGTAATAGAATAATTGTAAATTTGGGGCATACAGATTCAGGTAGTAATCTTAAGAGTGTTCCACTTAGGGAGTAAAATTTAGGGGCTTTTAAAGGCAAAGAAGGGAGATTTATATTACAAAAAAATTTAATTGGAGCTGGAAGTAGAAGCTAGTCTTGGCTAAACATGATTGATTGCTAAGGTTATCACCTGAGGGAGGTAAAGTCTATTACCTTGACAACAGTGTTCTTGCAGAGTCCTTGGAATATTTGCGGTTTGGCCCAATTCAAAAGTTCATGGCTCCACCTGGTGAGGATGTGCCTAAGGTCCACCATTTTAGTGGCCTCCTGGCTTCATTTTAAAACTCCTTGATATAAATGACTCCATTTTATTTCTTGTTTCACACATGATAAATTATGTATCTCAATAAATACGAGGATAGAAAGAGGAAAAAAGAGAAGAAAAAAGTGCATTTTTCAGCCATGAAAAATGTGATATGGAATGCGGATGTTTTTCAAAAAGTGGAAATTACAGAGAAGATTTTTATAATTATTTTAAAGAGTTTATAATATAACAAGTCTGTATGTTAGCTTAAGAATATAAACATGAATTATGAACAATTTATTTTGTTGATACCATTAGCATGCTTAGTACATTACATTTAAAAATAGAGTTTAGGGCTTCCCTGGTGGCACAGTGGTTGAGAGTCCACCTGCCGATGCAGGGGACATGGGTTCGTGCCCCGGTCTGGGAAGATCCCACATGCCGTGGAGCAGCTGGGCCTGTGAGCCATGGCCACTGAGCCTGCACGTCTGGAGCCTGTGCTCCACAACGGGAGAGGCCACAACAGTGAGAGGCCCTCATACCTCAAAAAAAATAAATAAATAAAAATAGAGTTTATTTAAGCTATAAATGCAAGTATACTAATCAATTTTACCTTAAATATTTTATTCGTGGCAAATGGAGCTAGAAGTTGTTGAACTTTATAAAAACACTTCTATCAGATTTTGCTATTTCAACATAAGTATTCAAGACTATAAAAGAATGATAACTATAAACTGTATGTAAAAATAAAATTTGACATATAGTCTTTATAATTTTATTTTCAATTTTTAGTGTCAAGTAAATATGCAAAGTATTGATAGTTTTCTTCAGAAAAGCTGCTGAGAATAAACAGGAATCACCACCCATTCCTGCCCCTCATGCTTCCTTTCTTCACACTCAATGTGTACATTACCTGTCAAATCTGGTATTTCTGAAAGCTCATTTAAAAAGAGGTGTATTTTGTTCATTTTTATGGAAAGGAAGAAAGATAATGAGATCTATTTCATGTTATCTAATGTATTATATTATTTATGCAGATAATAGTATGATTACCTACATAATATTATATTTCTGAGTATTAAATGTGGAAAATATACAACACCCAATTTGTAGCATACAGTAAACATTCAATATCTGTTAGAAATCAGATCAGCCAACAAATATTAGTTACATAATAGCACTTTACTATGTGCTAAAGAGTCAGCACAGAGCAAATGCACATTATTAGTATTATTATCTAATGCTCACAGTCTTCCTCATAGCAGTCATACTGAAGTTTTAAAAATAAAAGTCATGTTAAGTGTTGAGAGAAGCTGAAGAAGTCCTAAATAAATGGAGAACTATAATGTGATATTGAGAAGACTCAATATTGTTAAGCCTCTGATTGCTTCTCAGAGGGCATAGCCTTGGGTATTTCCAAAGTTACCCTTGAATTAAAGTGGTTTTGATAAGACTTCCTTTGAGTTTCCCTAACTACACTCAGATCTTAAGCTCCACTAATTGCTAGGTGATTTCTCTATTGTTTTCAGCATTTTCCTGGGGCACAAATTGATTCACAGAGTAATCAGAACAAATTCATTTCCTTTAAAGAATAGTTTCTGAGGTCGATGTTGATTTTCTTACCCCACAAGTATTTTCCCACACTCTTTCTCCCCATTTCTGTCTGAAAAACCAACTGGTGTGTAAATAGTTTAGCCTCCATTCCAATGAATCTAGCAGTTTTCTCCCTGCTAGATTGGGGTCCCAGTAGTCTCAGCATTGTCAGAGCACAGCACCCAAATTACAGGAAAAAACTGTAAAAACCAGAAATACATGGAGGCTAAACATTGCCCCACTAAATAACCAAGAAATAACTGAAGAAATCAAATAAGAAATAAAAATATACATAAAAACAAATGTCAATGAAAACACAATGTCCCAAGACCTATGAGACACAGCAAAAGCAGTTCTAAGAGGGGAGTTTATAGCAATTCAATCTCACCTCAAGAAACAAGAAAAACTCAAATAAACAATTTAACCTTACATCTAAAGCAACTAGAGAAAGAAAAATGAAGAAAACCCAAAGTCAGTAGAAGGAAAGAAATCATGAAGATCAAAGCAGAAATAAATGAAATAGAAATGAAGAAATAGTAGCAAAGATCAATAAAACTAAAAGCTGTTTTTTTGAGAAGATAAACAAAACTGATAAACCCTTAGTCAGACTCATCAAGAAAAAAAGGGAGAGGAACAAAATCAATAAAATTTGAAATGAAAAAGGAGATATCACAACTGACATTGCAGAAATATAAAGGACTATAAGAGACTACTATTAACAACTATATACCAATAAAATGGACAACCATGATGAAATGGACAAATTCTTGGAAAGGTACAATTTTTTCTTGGAAAGGTACAATTTTTTCTTGGAAAGGTACAATTTTTCAAGACTGGTACAATTTTTCAAGGTACAATTTTTCAAGAAAGGTACCTGGAAGAATTAGAAAATATAAACAGATCTATCACAAGTAATTAAATTGAAACTGAAATTAAAAAATCTTCCAACAAACAAAAGTCCAGGACCAAATGGCTTCACAGGCAAATTCTATCAAATATTTAGAGGAGAGTTAACACCCATCTTTCTCAAACTCTTCCAAAAAATTTCAGAGGGAGGAACAACCCAAATTCATTCTATGAAGCCACCATCACCCTGATACCAAAACCAGAAAAAGATGTCACAAAAAAAGAAAATTATAGACCAATATTACTCTGACCATAGATGCAAAAATACTGAACAAAATACTAACAAACAGAATCCAACAACGTATTAAAAGGATCATACACCAAGATCAAGTGGGATTTATCCCAGGGATACAAGGACTCTTCAGTATATGCAAATCAATCAATGTGATACACCATATTAACAAATTAAGGAATAAAAACCATATGAGCATCTCAATAGATGTGGAAAAAGCTTTTGACAAAATTCAACACCCATTTATGATAAAAACTCTCCAGAAAATGGGCATACAGGGAACCTACATCAACATAATAAAAGTCATATATGACAAACCCACAGCAAACATCATACTCAATGGTGAAAAACTGAAAGTATTCCCACTAATATCAGGAACAAGACAAGGTTGCCCTCTCTCACCACTCTTATACAATATAGTTTTGGAAGTCCTAGCCATGACAATCAGAGAGGAAAAAGAAATAAAAGGAACACAAACTGGAAAAGAAGAAGTAAACTGTCACTGTTTGCAGATGACATGATAATCTACATAGAAAATCCTAAAGATGCCACCAGAAAACTGCTAGAACTAATCAATTAATTTGGTAAGTTTGCAGGATACAAAATTAATTCACAGAAATCTCTTGCATTCCTATACACTAGCAATAAAAAATCAAAAATTAAGGAAAAAATCCCATTTACCATTGCAACAAAAAGAATTAAATATCTAGGAATAAACCTACCTAAGGAGGCGAAAGACTTGCACTCAGAAAACTATAAAACACTGATGAAAAAATCAAAAATGACATAAACACATGGAGAAATATACCATGTTTTTGGATTGGAAGAATCAATATTGTGAAAATGGCTATATGACCCAAAGCAATCAACAGATTCAATGTAATCCGTATCAAATGACCAATGGCATTCTTCACACAATTGGAACAAAATATTTTACAATTCGTACGGAAACACAAAAGACCTTAAATAGCCAAAGCAATCTTTTTTTTTAATTTAATTTAATTTATTTTTTTATACATCAGGTTCTTATTAGTCATCCATTTAATACACATCAGTGTATACATGTCGATCCCAATCTCCCAATTCATCACACCACCACCCCCAACCACCTCCACTTTCCCCCCTTGGTGTCCATAAGTTTGTTCTCTACATCTGTGTCTCAATTTCTGCCCTGCAAACCAGTAATCTTGAGAAAGAAAAATGGAGCTAGAGGAATCAGGCTCCCTGACTTCAAACTATACTATAAAGCTACAGTAATCAAGAAAATATGATACTGGCACAAAAACAGAAATATAGATCAATGGTACAGGATAGAAAGTCCAGAGATAAACTCACATACATATGGTCACCTAATTTACAACAAAAGAGACAAAAACATACAATGGAAAAAGACAGCCTCTTCAATAAGTGATGCTAGGAAAACTGTACACCTACATGCAAAAGAATGAAATTAGAACACTACAAAACAAACACAACATACAGGAAAATAAACTCAAAATGGATTAAAGACCTAAATGTAAGACCAGACACTATAAAACTCTTAGAGGAAAACAGGAAAAACACTCTGACATAAACCACAGCAAGATCTTTTTTGACCTGCCTCCTAGAGTCATGGAAATAAAAACAAAAATAAACAAATGGGATCTAATGAAGCTTAAAGGCTTTTTCACAGCAAAGGAAACCATAAACAAGACAAAAAGACAACCATCAGAATGGGTGAAAATATTTGCAAATGAAACAACAGACAAAGGATTAATCTCCAAAATATACAAACAGCTCATGGAGCTCAATATCAATAAAACAAATAATTCAGTTAAAAAATGGGCTGAAAACCTAAATAGACATTTCACCAAAGAAGATGTACAGAGGGCCAAGAGGCTCATGAAAAGATGCTCAACATCACTAATTATTAGAGAAATGCAAATCAAAACTACAATCAGGAATCACCTCACACTGGTCAGAATGGCCACTATCAAAAAATCCAGAAACAATAAATGCTGGAAAGGGTGTGGTGAAAAAGGAACCCTCCTACACTGTTGGTGGGAAAGTAAATTGATACAACCACTATGCAGAACAGTATGGAGGTTCCTTAAAAAACTAAAAGTAGAACTACCATATGACCCAGCAATCCCACTACTGGGTATATATCCTGAGAAACCCATAATTCAAAAAGAGACATGTACCACACTGTTCATTGCAGCACTATTTACAACAGCCAGGACATGGAACAAACCTAAATGTCCATTGACAGATGAATAGATAAAGAAGATGTGGCACATATATACAATGGAATATTACTCAGCCATAAAAAGAACTGAAATTGAGTTACTTGTAGTGAGCTGGATAGACCTAGAGTCTGTCATACAGAGTGAAGTAAGTCAGAAAAAGAAAAACAAATACTGTATGCTAACATATATATATATGGAGTCTAAAAAAAAATTAAAATGGTACTGCTGAACCTAGGAGCAGGACAGGAATAAAGACGTAGGCATAGAGAATAGAGTTGAGGACACGGGACACGGAGGTAGGAAGGGGAAGCTGGGATGAAGTGAGAGTAACATCAACATATATACACTGCCGAATGTAAAATAGTTAACTAGTCAGAAGCAGCAGCATAGCACAGGGAGATCAACTCGATGCTTTGTGATGACTTAGAGAGTTGTGGGATAAGGAGGGTGGGAGGGAGGCTCAAGAGGGAGGGGATATATGTATGCATATGGCTGACTTCACTTTGTTTTACAACAGAAACAAACACAGTATTGTGAAGAAATTATACTCCAATAAAGATCTATTAAAATAAAAGTGGAACTGAATGGAAGAAGGTGGTCTCTACCTCTCAACTATTCTCAGACAGAAAATAGCCTCAGTAAAAGATAGCTGCAAGCAGGTTGAGAAAAGCTTAAATCCTGCCCCTCCTGGAAACATAGCCTTCTGAACAGGATGCTGGGGAAGAGGAATCCAACCCTGTGATCTTGGCTTTACCAGTTCAAGTGGAATTTATGTCTTGCTAGCTGGAAAGGGGAAGGAAGGGTATGGGTATGGGTCTTGGTTCAAATGCAATAGATTCTGGTAGTTCTTACCAGGTTTTAGTAGAACATCTTGAATAAATATTTCCTCACTTGCTATAAAACCATAATGTCTTTCCAAAAACTTAAAATAAGTTGTTTTTTTAAAGTTTTCACCAGTATAGCTAAGAGTGGGTTGGTGAAATTCCACATGCTGTCATGCCAGAATCAGAAATTCCCTAGTTCTTGTTTCTTATTTGTCAGTCAAGAAAGCAAACATTCTCATTCCCTGTTGTCTAGTCTCTCACATATGCTTATAGTGAATATATTTTGCAGTGTGCCTGTTTCCTTTTTCAATGCTTCTGTAAAAATGTGATTGAGGTGTTATAATGAACTTTGATTCATCCTCCACACCCATATGTCCATTCCTCTGTAAGTACTGCAAAGCACTACTACACTGATTCTTCAGATGCCATTAACCATCTTTTTCTGACTCTGAAGACAATGGTTAAAAATAGCTTCTAAGCATTTCTCCAAAGAAGACCTACAGATGCCAAGAGGTACATGAAAATATGCTCAACATTACTAATTATTAGAGAAATGCAAATCAAAACTACAATGAGATATCACCTCACACTAGTCAGAATGGCCATCATCAAGAAGCCTACAAACAATAAATGCTGGAGAGGGTGTGGAGAAAAGGGCACCCTCTTACACTGTTGGTGGGAATGTAAATTGTTACAGACACTATGGAGAACAGTATGAAAACTTTTCCTTAAAAAACTAAAGATAGAGCTACCATATGATCCAGCAATCCCACTCCTGGGCATATATCCAGAGAAAACCATAATTCATAAAGATACATAGACCCGAATGTTCATAGCAGCACCATTTACAATAGTTAAGACATGGTTGCAACCTAAATGTCTATCGATAGTTGAAGGGATAAAGAAGGTGTGGTATATATATACAACAGAATATTACTCAGCCATTAAAAAGAATGAAATAATGCCATTTGCAGCAACATGGATGGACCTGGAGATTATCATACTAAGTGAAGTAAGTCAGACAGAGAAAGACAAACATCATATGGTACTGCTTATATGTGGAAGTACTGCTTATATATATAAAAATGATACAAATGAACTTATTTATGAAACAGAAGCAGACAGAGAATAAACTTATGATTACCAGGGGGGAAGGGTAGGGGGAGGGATAGATCGGGAGTTTGGGATTGACATATACTGTATCCTATATTTAAAATAGATAACAAACAAGGATCTACTATATATCACAGAGAACTCTGCTCAATATTCTGTAATAACCTAAATGGGAAAAGAATTTGTAAAAAAATAGGTACATGTATATGTGTAAATGAATCATTTTGCTGTACTCCTGAAACTAACACAACATTGTTAGTCAACTATACTCCAATATAAAACTTTTTTTTTTTTTTTTTTTTTTTTTTTTTTTTTTGCGGTACGTGGGCCTCTCACTGCCGTGGCCTCTCCCATTGCGGAGCACAGGCTCCGGACGTGCAGGCCTAGCAGCCATGGCTCACGGGCCCAGCCGCTCTGCAGCATGTGGGATCTTCCCAGACCGGGGCATGAACCCGCATCTCCTGCATCGGCAGGCAGACTCCCAACCACTGCACCACCAGGAAAGCCCTAAAACATTTTTTAAAATAGCTTCTAAGCAAATTGTAGGGGGGTCATATCTATTCGTTTTCTTCCAGCATGCATTTTAGGTTGTAATAAATGATACAGCATTAATATATATATATATATATATATAGTTATTTTAAAAAGAAAAACAAAAAAGAAAAACTCTTCTTCTTTGTCTTACGCCTACCTCCTAATCAGTGATAGAAGAGAAAAGGGAAGTTATGGGTTTTCATTGTGACAATTTGGGTAAAGACAAAATCTAGAAATATCAATAGTTATCCCCTGACATGATCTGGAACAATGTGGCTTAAGAGAGAGACCAGACCCATACCCAGGACTATCTGAAATATTGATTGAATAAGTGAACCCTAAGCCTCTCAGTGCTCTAATTACATGCTTTATATATCTGTTGACTTAGAGTTCTTTCCCTGGGATGTGTTTTTTGGGGGTATGTTTTCACTAAAGTAGGGTCTATACCCTATCATGCCTATTGTTTTTCTCATGATAAAGTAAGAAAGAGGAGTGGGTAGAAAAAACTTTCTAAATTTACGATTAAAAATATATATATACACACACATGCATATATATGTATGTATATAAATGCATATGTATGTGTATAATTTAATAATTTGCATAGATTTTCATACATCATAATTATTGATAAAAAGGCAAAGAAGGTAGATACAGTTCTTGCTTTTATTTTTTTTTAAAAATCATGGCACTAATTATGCTCTGGCCATTTCACAGTTCAAATACTTTTATCTCCTTTTCTCTGGGCTTTTCATTCCCCTCCCTCTCTCTACATTCTCCAGCAGTTGTACCCCTCTCTCAATTTCCTCCACTTTTACTGTAATAATGTCTTATGAAGACAAATGATCTGAACTAATGCAAGCTTTAGCTCTACATGCCACATCTAATTTCAGGTGTGTGCTGTGGTTACTGTTGTGGGAACATGCAAGAGAGTAGAGACTGAATTGATCATTGAAGCATGCTAGACAACAAAACAAATGAAGCAGTATTTTCCTTTTATAGTTTAAAAAGTATATTGAATTCAACAAAATAGGAAACTTTTCTTAAACACTCTATTTATTTGAGAGGAAATCAGTATACCTAGTGGCTATGACTCAACTCTGATGCCCAATTTCCTGAATTCCAACCCCAGCTTTGCTATTTATGAGCTGCTTAAACTAAGAAAGTTATTTCACATGTGTATATCCATTTCCTCACTGGTTAAAATGGGGTAAATAGCATCTACCTCAAAATATTATTGTGTAGATTAAATAAATTAATTCATATGAAAGTGCCTAAGACAATGCCTGTGACATAGTGACTACTCAGTAAATATTAGCCATTAACATACAATTTCAATATACTGAAGCTAGCATAAATTACCATTACCCTTCATTCATAAATACCCTTGAATTTGTTCACAAAACACCTTCCAGTTTCTTTTTCTATTTTTTTAAGTTCACAGATACTATTGAGATATAGTTCTTGCATCTAAATATAGCAGAGAAATTACTTCTAGTACCTATATCAAAAATCTGTTTCTATAGGTAAACACTCTGCTGGCTTTTAATTGTACCTACTGCTTGTCAAATTGTAGGCTTTCAAATTTTTGTTAAATGTACAACTGACTTCATGATATGATTAATCATTAAATCGTAAAATCACTTTTCCTATTTTCTTTATTTTTGGTTTCACTTTCCTAAAGGTGTTCTATATCAACATAGATTATAACTCCTTACAAACAAGGACTTTTTTATGCCTCCCCATATTGTCTAAAATTCTGTTGATAATGAAAATAGTCTATATGAGTGGCAGTATATCTGGAGTTCTATAAAACTCACCAGCAACTAAATCAGGCCTCATGACATCAATGGAATTGGTGTTCCTTACTGACACCTCATTTGGATTGGTTCTGTTGCTTTTTCCTGTTTCCTAAGGTACATATAAATGACATGCGGTCCCCAGATTTGGTCTGGGCACAAAACAGGGCAATTTTGGGGAGGGCTTTTCTGAGTCTCACTTGAGATAAGAGACTGAGGTTGCATTCTTATGACAGTGAAAGAGATTTGCTCATATTGGATTTTGATTTTGAGGCATGGATGCATGGGAAGTTTTCTTCATCATTTAGTTTAAGGCCTCAGTTAACATAGCACAAGGCAAGAACTCTTCATATTTAAACATTTTAGAATAATCATTGGTGGTCTGAAACAATGTGGACTTTCTGCCAGAAATGAAGTGAAGAACAAACAGTCAGCTGAGTCAATAAAGAAATATTAAGTATAAAAGCTATAGCATTACCTACAGGAGCCAGATTTTTTTGAGTTCCACTTTACAGGGACCATTATATGCCTGAGTGTGAGATATTGTACCCAGCAAAACGTTGTGCAAGTAAAAGAAAAGACTGCCTTAGAATTTTATTTAGCTGGAGCTAGAATTTACTCGATCACAGGTATCATAAAACATTCCTTCCTGCAATGGATTCTTTTGGATTCTTCTTTCAATCCAAAAGAATTGAGGGATTTATGTGGACAACCTCATTTGATTGGCATAACAAACAAGGAGGCTTCACATTTCTAATAGTAAAAGCTGTGGATATCTTACCTTATTGAAACTTAATCACTTGGACTTCATATAAGAGGGATAATTCCAAACAAATTCAAGTAAATTAAATATTTGAGAATCTTCTGTAAGCAAAGCATTCTAATGTCACATATACTGTCCTATATACTCCTAACAACACTGTGGTAGGAAATATTATGCTTCTTATTTTTAAAATATGGGGAGGAGTTTCAAGATGGCAGAAGAGTAAGACGTGGAGATCACCTTCCTCCTCACAAATTCATCAGAAATACATTTACATGTGGAACCACTCCTACAAAACACCTACTGAATGCTGGCAGAAGACCTCAGACCTCCCAAAAGGCAAGAAATTCCCCACGTACCTGGGTAGGGCAAAAGATAAAACAAAAACTAGAGAAAAGAATAGGGACTGCACCAGTGGGAGGGAGCTGTGAAGGAGGAAAGATTTCCACACACTAGGAAGGCCCTTCACGGGTGGAGACTGCAGGTGGTAGAGGGGATGGGGGCTTCAGAGACATGGAGGAGAGCACAGCAACAGGGGTGCAGAGGCCAAAGCGGAGAAATTCCCCCACAGAGGACTGGTGCCGACCAGCACTCACCAGCCTAAGAGGCTTGTCTGCTCACCCACTGGGGCAGGTGGGGGCTGGGAGCTGAGGCTCGGGCTTCGGAGGTCGGATCCCAGGGAGAGGACTGGGGTTGGCTTGTGAACACAGCCTGAAGGGGCTAGTGTGCCACAGCTAGCCGGGAGGGAATCCGGGAAAAAGTCTGGAGCTGCCGAAGGGGCAAGAGACCATTGTTTAGGGGTGCGTGAGGAGAGGGGATTCAGAGCACCGCCTAAACGAGCGCCAGAGATGGGCGCGAGCCAGGGCTATCAGCGCAGACCCCAGAGACGGGCATGAGACGCTAAGGCTGCTGCTGCCGCCACATAGAAGCCTGTGTGCAAGCACAGGTCACTCTCAAACCTCCGATCCTGGGAGTCTGTGCAGGCCGCCACTGTCAGGGTCCCGTGATCCAAGGACAACTTCCCCGGGAGAACACAGGGCACACCTCAGGCTGGTGCAACGTCACACCGGCCTCTGCCGCCGCAGGCTCACCCGGCATCCGTACCCCTCCCTCCCCCCGGCCTGAGTGAGCCAGAGCCCCCAAATCAGCTGCTCCTTTAACCCTGCCCTGTCTGAGTGAAGAACAGACGCCCTCAGGTGACCTATATGCAGAGGCGGGTTCAAATCCAAAACTGAACCCCAGGAGCTGTGGGAACAAAGAAGAGAAAGGGAAATCTCTCCCAGCAGCCTCAGGAGCAGCGGATTAAATCTCCACAATCAACATGATGTACCTGCATCTGTGGAATACCTGAATAGACAACGAATCATCCCAAATTGAGGAGGTGGACTTTTGGAGCAACAATATGTATATTTTTTTCCCTTTTTCTCTTTTTGTGAGTGTGTAATGTGTATGCTTCTCTGTGTGATTTTGTCAGTATAGCTTTGCTTTTACCATTTGTAATAGGGTTCTGTCTGTCCATTTTTGTTTGTTTGATTTGTTTTTTATTACTTAAATTTTTTTCTTAATAATTATTTTTTATTTTAATTATTTTATTTTATTTTACCTTCTTTCTTCTTTCTTTTTTCCTCCCTTTTATTCTTAGCCATGTGGAGGACAGGCTCTTGGTGCTCCAGCCAGGCATCAGGGCTGTGCCACTGAGCTGGAAGAGCCAAGTTCAGTACACTGGTCCAGAAGAGCCCTCCAAGCTCCACATAATATCAAACGGCAAAAATTTCCCAGAGATCTGCATCTAAACACCAAGACCCAGCTCGACTCAATGACCAGCAAGCTACAGTGCTGGACACCCTATGCCAAACAACTAGCAAGACAGGAACACAACCCCATCCTTTAGCACAGAGGCTGCCTAAAATTATAATAAGGCCACAGACACGGCAAAACACACCACCAGACGTGGACCTCCCACCAGAGGACAAGATCCAGCCTCATCCACCAGAATACATGCACTAGTCCCCTCCAAAAGTAAGCCTACACAACCCACTGAACGAACCTTAACCACTGGGGACAGACACCAAAAACAACGGGAAATATGAACCTGCAGCCTGCGAAAAGGAGACCCCAAACACCATAAATTAAGCAAAAGGATAAGACAGAGAAACACACAGCAGATGAAGGAGCAAGGCAAAAACCTACCAGACTGAACAAATGAGGAGGAAATAGGCAGTCTACCTGAAAAAGAATTCAGAATAATGGTAGTAAAGATAATCCAAAATCTTGGAAATAGAATAGAGAAATACAAGAAATGTTTAACAACAACCTAGAAGAACTAAAGAGTAAACAAACAGTGATGAACAACACAATATATGAAATTAAAAATTCTCTAGATGGGATCAGTAGCAGAATAACTGAGGCAGAAGAAAGGGTAAGTGACCTGGAAGATAAAAGAGTGGAAACAACTACTGCAGAGCAGAATAAAGAAAAAAGAATGAAAAGAATTGAGGACAGTCTCAGAGACCTCTGGGACAACATTAAACACACCAACATTCGAATTATAGGGGTCCCAGAGGATGAAGAAAAAAAGAAAGGGAGTGAGAAAATATTTGAAGAGATTATAGTTGAAAACTTCCCTAATATGGGAAAGGAAATAGTTAATCAAGCACAGGAAGCACAGAGAGTCCCATACAGGATAAATCCAAGGGGAAACATGCAAAGACACAAATTAATCAAACTGTCAAAAATTAAATACAAAGAACAAATATTAAAAGCAGCAAGGGAAAAACAACAAATAACACATAAGGGAATCCCCATAAGGTTAACAGCTGATCTTTCAGCAGAAACTCTGCAAGCCAGAAGGGAGTGGCAGGACATTTTCAAAGTGATGAAGGAGAAAATTCTACAACCAAGATTACTCTACCCAGAAAGGATCTCATTCAGATTTGATGGAGAAATGAAAACCTTTACAGACAAGCAAAAGCTGAGAGAGTTCAGCACCACCAAACCAGCTTTACAACAAATGCAAAAGGAACTTCTCTAGGTAGGAAACACAAGAGAAGCAAAGGACCTACAATAACAAACCCAAAACAATTAAGAAAATGGTAATAGAAACATACATCTTGATAATTACCTTAAATGTAAATGGATTAAATGCTCCGACCAAAGGACATAGATTGGCTGAATGGATACAAAAACAAGATACATATATATGCTGTCTACAAGAGACCCATTTCAGACATAGGGATACATAGAGAATGAAAGTTAGGGGATGGAAAAAGATATTCCATGCAAATGGAAACCAAAAGAAAGCTGTAGTAGCAATTCTCATATCAGACAAAATAGACTTTAAAACAAAGACTATTACAAGAGAAAAAGAAGGACACTACATAATGATCAAGGGATCAATCCAAGAGGAAGATATAACAATTGTAAATATTTATGCACCCAATATAGGAGCACCTCAATACATAAGGCAAATACTAACAGCCAAAAAGGGGAAATCAACAGTAACACAATCATAGTAGGGGACTTTAACACGCCACTTTCAACAATGGACAGATCATCCAAAATGAAAATGAATAAGGAAACACAAGCTTTAAATGATACATTACACAAGACGGGCTTAATTGATATTTAATGGACATTCCATCCAAACACAACAGAATGCACATTCTTCTCAAGTGCTCATGGAACATTCTCCAGGATAGTTCATATCTTGGGTCACAAATTAAGTCTTGGTAAATTTAAGACAATTGAAATCGTATCAAGTATCTTTTCCAACCACAACGTTATGAGACTAGATGCTAATTACAGGAAAATACCTATAAGAAATACAAACACATGGAGGCTAAACAACACACTACTTAATAACCAAGAGATCACTGAAGAAATCAAAGAGGAAATCGAAAAATACCTAGAGACATATGACAATGAAAACACGACAACCCAAAACTTATGGGATACAGCAACAGCAGTTCTAAGATGGAAGTTTATAGCAATACAATCCTACCTTAAGAAACAAGAAACATCTCAAATAAACAATCTAAGCTTACACCTAAAGAAATTAGAGAAAGAGGAACAAAAAAAAAAACCAAAGTTAGCAGAAGGAAAGAAATCATAAAGATCAGATCAGAAATAAATGAAAAAGAAATGCAGGAAATGATAGCAAAGATCAATAAAATTAAAAGCTGGTTAGTTGAGAAAATAAACAAAATTGATAAACTATTAGCGAGACTCACCAACAAAAGAAGGTAGAAGACTCAAATCAATAGAATTAGAAATGAAAAAGGAGAAGTAACAACTGACAAGGCAGAAATACAAAGGATCAGGAGAGATTACTACAAGCAACAATATGCCAATAAAATGGACAACCTGGAAGAAATGGAGAAGTTCTTAGAAATGCACAACCTTCCGAGACTGAACCAGGAAGAACTAGAAAACATGAACAGACTAATCACAAGCACTGAAATTGAAACAGTGATGAAAAATCTTCCAACCAAAAAAGCGCAGGACCAGATGGCTTCACAGGCACATTCTAGCAAACATTTACATAAGAGCAAACACCTACCTTCTCAAACTCTTCCAAAATATAGCAGAAGGAGGAACACTCCTAAACTCATTCTACGAGACCACCATCACTCTGATACCAAAACCAGAGAAAGATGTCACAAAGAAATAAAACTAGAGGCCAATATCACTGATGAACATAGATGCAAAAATCGTCAACAAAATACTAGCAAACAGAATCCAACAGCACATTAAAAGGATCATACAGCATGATCAAATGGTGTTTATCCCAGGAATGCAAGGATTCTTCAATATATGCAAATCAATCAACCTGATACACCGTATTAACAAATTGAAGGAGAAAAACCATATGATCAGCTCAATAGATGCAGGGAAAGCTTTCAACAAAATTCAACACCGATTTATGATAAAAACCCTCCAGAAAGTAGGCATAGAGGGAACTTTCCTCAACATAATCAAGATCATATATGACAATCCCACAGCCAACATCGTCCTCAATGATGAAAAACTGAAACCATTTCCACTAAGATCAGGAACAAGACAAGGTTGCCCACTCTCACCACTCTTATTCAACATAGTATTTGAAGTTTTAGCCACAGCAATCAGAGAAGAAAAAGAAATAAAAGGAATCCAAATAAGCAACAAAGAAGTAAAGCTGTCAGTGTTTGCAGATGACATAATACTATACATAGAGAATCCTAAAGACGTTACCAGAAAACTACTAGAGCTAATCAATGAATTTGGTAAAGTAGCAGGATATAAAATTAATGCACAGAAATCTCTGGCATTCCTATACACTAATGATGAAAAATCTGAAACTGAAATTAAGAAAACACTCCCATTTACCACTGCAACAAAAAAAATAAAATATCTAAGAATAAACCTACCTAAGGAGACAAAAGAGCTGTATGCAGAAAATTATAAGACATTGATGAAAGAAATTAAAGATGATACAAACAGATGGAGAGATATACCATGTTCTTGGATTAGAAGAATCAACATTGTGAAAATGACTCTACTACCCAAAGCAATCTACAGATTCAATGCAATACCTATCAAACTACCACTGGCATTTTTCACAGAACTCAAACAAAAAATCTCACAATTTGTATGGAAGCACAAAAGACCCCGAATAGCCAAAGCAATCTTGAGGAAAAAAAAAACAAACAGAGCTGGAGGAATCAGGCTCCTTGACTTCTGACTATACTGCAAAGCTACAGTAATCAAGACAGTATGCTACTGGCACAGAAACAGAAATATAGATCAATGGAACAGGATAGAAAGTCCAGAGATAAACCCACGCACATGTGGTCCCCTTATCTTTGATAAAGGAGGCAAGAATATACAGCGGAGAAAGACAGCCTCTTCAATAAGTGGTGCTGGGAAAACTGGACAGCTGCATGTAAAAGAATGAAATTAGAACAGTCCCTAACACCATACACAAAAATAAACTCAGAAAGGATTAAAGACCTAAATGTAAGGCCAGACACCATCAAACTCTTAGAGGAAAACGTAGGCAGAACACTCTATGGCATAAATCACAGCAAGATCCTTTTTGACCCATCTCCTAGAGAAATGGAAAGCAAAGTAAACATAAACAAATGGGACCTAATGCTACTTAAAAGCTTTTGCACAGCAAAGGAAACCATAAACAAGATGTAAAGGCAACCCTCAGAATGGGAGAAAATATTTGCAAATGAAGCAAGTGACAAAGGATTAATCTCCAAAATTTACAAGCAGCTCACGCAGCTCAATATTAAAAAAACAAACAAACAACCCAATCCAAAAATAGACAGAAGACTTAAATAGACATTTCTCCAATGAAGATATACAGATTGCCAGCAGACACATGAAGGAACGCTCAACATCATTAATCATTAGAGAAATGCAAATCAAACTACAATGAGATACCATCTCTCACCAGTCAGAATGGCCATCATCAAAAAATCTACAAACAATAAATGCTGGAGAGGGTGTGGAGAAAAGGGAACCTTCTTGCACTGTTGGTGGGAATGTAAATTGATACAGTTACTATGGAGAACAGTATGGACGTTCCTTTAAAAACTAAAAATAGAACTACCATATGATTCAGCAATCGTGCTACTGGGCATATACCCTGGGAAAACCATTATTCAAAAAGAGTCATGTACCACAATGTTCATTGCAGCTCTATTTACAATAGCCAGGACATGGAAGCAACCTATGTGTCCATCAACAGATGAATGGATAAAGAAGATGTGGCACATATATACAATGGAATATTACTCAGCCATAAAAGGGAGTGAAACTGAGGTATTTGTAGTGAGGTGGATGGGCCTAGAGTCTGTCATACAGAGTGAAGTATGTCAGAAAGAGAAAAACAAATACCATATGCTAACACATATATATGGAATCTGGAAAAAAAAAAAAAAAACAACTGTTCATGACTGACCTAGGGGCAAGACAGGAATAAAGATGCAGACCTACTAGAGAATGGACTTGGGGATATGGAGAGGGCAAAGGGTAAGTTGGGACAAAGTGAGAGAGTGGCATGGACATATATACACTACTAAACGTTAAATAGCTAGCTAGTGGGAAGCAGCCACATAGCACAGGGAGATCAGCTCGGTGCTTTGTGACCACCTAGAGGGGTGGGATAGGAAGGGTGGGAGGGAGGGAGATGCAAGAGATAATGCGACATATGTATATAACTGATTCACTTTGTTATAAAGCAGAAACTAACACACCATTGTAAAGCAATTATGCTCCAATAAAGATGTTAAACAATTTAAAATAAATAAATAAAATAAAATATGGACCTAGGGCTCAGAGTAAATGACTAGTCAACTAGAATGAAGCTAATAAGTAGCAACTCGATTTGAATTTACATATTTTTACTTTTTCCATTTCACCATCTTCCTTTTACACTTAGTGGTCTGTATAGTAGTGAAATGTCATATTTACTTTTGCATACCAATCTAGGAGCTAGATTTGGGTAGACTTCATTGATTTTTCTTGCAATCTTTTCCAGATTACCAAATTATATTGCTTCTCACAATATACAGAAGCTAAATTAATCACATGATTTAATATTATAATTGTATTTTATAAATCCCATACTATATTTAAGCAATACTAATAAAAAGTCCATAATATATCTGATCAATAAGATATTTATGAAAGGTGATTGATCTAGGTGTGAAATCAAATGCTTTACATAAAATTTGCATCATCTAAATGATCTCTTGGCCCTAAAATCCTCATCAGTATTTGAATTTCAAGTTGGACCATATGTCACTAAATAAATAATTTGGTTCAGAATTTGGCATGTGATCATGTCTGAGGTTTGAAATTTGACCTTACTTTCATTAGATATAAAAAGATCTGTACCTGAGTAATAATAAAGTTTATGTTAGCTTTTATTGGGATTTCTGTTTACAAGGGTGGACAATCACTAAACCTCATTAGATTCATAAATAGAACTTTTTATCCTGAGTGTACCCATGCCTTAATTGAATTGCCTTAAAGATATGAAGTTCAACTCATGTTATACAGTGAATGAGAATAAACTGAATAGATTTTTCTATTATTCTCTTTTCACAGTTTCTTTTTCCACTTTGGGTCATCTACTTGGATTTCAGAGCAGTTTCTCTGGGGTTTGTGAGTGGAAACCCATATATAAAAAGGGAACTATTTAAAATATAAACAAGGTTATTGAAAGATAAACCAGTCTTGTATATGACACTTCGATTTTCACTGGGGAGACCCACCAAATTCATACAAAAATAAGCCTTTTCTAAAATAAGAAGAATACCCATAATCACCACTAATTTATTCCATTAGGATTTAAACCTTATGGTTCATGTTTATGAGTTAACACTGAATATTCCTGCCATGTCCTTGTTCAGAATACAGTGCAGAGAAAAGGATCTGTATGCAACACTGAGCAGTTTTAAAGGCAATGGTCATACTTAAAATGCCCTGTAAAGGTCATTGCTTGAAAAGGAATAAATGTTGCATCCCAAGGTATACCTTCTTTGTTATCTCTGGAAAAGCTCTTAGATGCAATATCCCTGCAAGATTCATGGAATACCTAACACCATCTTCCACAGGGCAAAGCTCATTTTTTTGAAGTCCTCAATGCGTAATGATTTTCTTTTGGAAATTTAGGTTGCAGCGAGAAGCCCATGAGTAATCTGAAACAATCTTGAGAGGCTTCGAAAATTCCATTGCACATTCTATAAAACGCAAACAACTTACATAGAAATAATTTATTTGAGTACATCTAATTAGGCTTTATATACTGAAGCTATGCCTCAGCATTTGGAGTTGTATCAATGGACTATTTCATTTATCGAGTTTGACAGTCTAAGTTCTTAACTAAAATGATAAATGACTTCCTTGCAGCCAAATGATACTTCACCTTGCAATTTCCCTCTCCTTTTAAATGTTATTCTAGCATGAAGTCAGAGATTGTTGTTCACAAATATTGTAAACATCTACCATTTGCTTTGTTCTTGTTCAAACTCAATAGTTATTTTCATGCAATTAGCATCTCATCTTCTGTCTATTTTTGTTGGCAATGATAACATAATATTTTAAGTATGTAATTCAGGAGAACAAATATAAGAATGGTTTAGCAACTTCTTTAGATAGTCCACACTTCAATGTTTTTCTGAGAGGAAGGAACAAGCTTTAGTCACTGTTTCTTTCAACAAATATTTATTTAAATGCTTTTGTGTGCCATACACTTTATTGGGTTCTATCACTGATGACTCAGCTTAACTGGGTTGAATCAAGAAATGTATCTCTCTCAGTTCTATCTCCCTTTCCTGTCTGTCTATTCACAGGCATTTAGTATCTAGCTTAGAATCCTAGAGATAGGTTTCAGAAGTTTTAAAGAAGAGCCTTACAAAAAATACCTTGATGATTGGAAAAGCAAGAATAGAACATGCTACCTTCCTGATATTATATGTTATATATTTGTGGCAATAAACAATAAACCAGCAACATAGTGGAGAAGGGGAAGTCTGATCCAAAGGAAAACCAATTAAAGCTGTACACATGGGTAAGTAGAAGAATGAATAAAAAGGAAATCACTGTTTACAATGAGCAGGTGGTGGGTAGAAGCTGAGATATAAAGGAATGAACAAGGAAAAAAAATAGGATTCATGCTCTGCAGGTCTTGGAGTTAATGTTACAGCTACCTGCTGACCCAAACACAATGCTCATCCCATGGGACAAAGTGTATCAGGCCCAAGGCTGAAGTCACAAATACAGTACTGACTAACTCTCTGGGAACCTTAAAATCCAACAAGGTCATGGTAAAGTCAGACTGTTCTTTTTCCTGACAGGGCAGTGAGCAGGGTACACACTTAATTTGTTCACAGCTGTGAAATCCACTAAATGTTTCTACATAGTACAACCTGCCTGTGATGGAGATGATTGTTGGAAGCTCAACAAAGCAGGAATTACAGAACTCAGACCTGTTTGTTCATGATAGCAAGGGCTCCTACAACTGCTACCAAATATTAATAGATCTTACAAAGTGCATGTTGCTCTAATGGGCTGGGGAGAGGTACAGATTCATGTTATTCCAGCTATGTAAGCGGCAGGTGGGTCTGGGTCAGATGGGTCACTTCCAAGAAGTAATGCCACATTTGTGAGACTGGTACACTGCCCTTCTATAAATCATTCAGCAAGATAGGGGCTTATCCTTCACTTGTCTTTTCTCCTGCGAAGTGTGTGAATTTTTAGAATAGACAAATGGAAGAGAGAAGAATAATAAAAGTGCTTCTTAGGATTCAAAATTTTACTGTTAAAGGTTTTTTTTTCCCCTCAAGAGAAACACAAGTGAATTATAGTATCAAACACAGACATAAAGTGTACTATGTTCCAGACGCTGATCTAAGAGCCTTACAAATAATAACTGCTTTAATTCTCCCAACAGGCCTCTGAGGTGTATACAAATGAAGAAATTAGTAATCAGCAGAGATGATATTTAAACCCATGGAGGTTGGCTCCAAATTTTATGTTCTTAAACATGGTACTGTACTGATACTCTACGTATGAAGTAGAAATAGAAACAGAAAAGTGTTAGAAGTATAGGTACATTAGTTACAAATCTTGACCACAAGTAAGACAAAGAGACGGGCAAAGAGAACCTGTAGGTTGTGAGAGGATGAATACAGAATCAACAGGACACTGGGGATGTGGAAGAACTCTGGAAGGACAAAAATTAGGAAGCAGGGAGAACAATAGCTGTTTCATAGCCATTGCTTCTGAGATGATTAAGCAACTTTTAACCTGAACATGCACCTCAGTTAAAGAGTCGAAGTCCCAGAATTGTCAGAGTTTAGACCGTGTGCCTGTCCACTGGTTAGAAGGTCTCGGAGAGGAGGATTTGTCTCCTTTTCTTCCATATCAAGGAGTTGATTCTGGAATTATATTTCTCCTATCACTAATGAGACAGAGGACTTTCTCAAAGGGAAATAAAGGTTGTTATTAGCAAGGGGAATGAATACTGGGCAGCCAATACAATCCAGATGTTCTCCGCAATGGACAATTGGACACATGACTTAAAAATTAAACATTTCAATTTTTTAAGTGCTCTGCACAAAGCTTGATGGTGTATAGGTGAAGCTCAGCATGGTATAATTGTGGAAAAAGAATGTGTTTTTAAATCAAACACACTCAATGGATGAATCATTTAATCTGTTTGACCTTGGTTTTCTCATTTATAAAAGTGTTAGTAATTCTATCTGTTTCATGGATTTGCTGTGGTGATTAAGTTAAGTAACATGTGAAGTGTCTCTATTAGTATGCTTTCAGTAATTGTTATTTCTTTCCTTCTTAGTTTCAATTTCTGAGTCCTCAAATGCTATTCAATTTAATTAAAATAGCTACCTTTTATTGGACATTGTTTATGCACTCTGTCAAAGTTTTCAAATACTGTGCCTTGCTTTATCCTTACAGATGGATGAAGATGGGTTCTATCATACTCATTTACAGATGGAAAAACTGAAGCTTAAAGAGGTCAGTTGATTTTTCCAGTGTTATGTTGTTTGTAAGCACTGAGATACAAACCTAGATCTATTCCTAAAGTCATTCTTAACTCCCCACCAAACCATCTCAGACTTTTAAAAAAACAAAAGAAGAGATTGTAATACTGTAGCACAGAATGATATTGATATTTTAGCATTTATTTGCTATATTTCTGAAATTCCCATATAACTCATTATTTCATTTAAAATAGTATTCACAGTTTACTGAAATTGGTGAAACTGAAAGACTAGTGAATTGTAAATATAAAGCTTGTAAACAAAAATCACGTAAAAACTCAGTCTGTAATAATATAAACATGTTATATTCTAAAATAAATTAGATTAGACAAACCTAACAAAAAGCTATTTTAAAAAAAGAATCACATGCTAAATACACAAAGAAAATTTAGTCATACAGAATTGAAAATGTATTCTCGTCATTATGTCCTTAACAAAGTATAATTATTTTAGAGTTGAGACATGAACATATTTTGGACAAAATTTTCAGCTGTCACAAAAGCTATTTCTAATTTTAAACTAATCTAGTAAATTGAGGTACAAGCTAACTTGAGACATTTTTCTTTGACTCCATCTTAAAACAACGAGCCTTCCTGTGTTAGAACTTTAGAATGCAAATACATTGACAAACTGGGATTCAACAGAAATTCCAGGTATAGGTGAGTTTTATTTTCTCTTTCTCTCAATTTCAGGTTGGTTATATGGGAATGAAATACAGGGTGGAAAAATGGAAAGAAACTCCTAGGTCTCCAAAGATTTTGTTGAGAAATCACCAACCCACATGGTCTTGGCAGCTGTCTTGACTATATCCTTGTGTTATGCACAGGGGGATTGTTGGTGGGGCAGCTATGTCCTGTTTGGCCAGGCTAGTTTGACTGAGAACAGAGGGGGTGCTTCTAGCCCTGTAAGAATTGCCTTTTCACTTGTGTCTCCTAGGCCACTTCTTTCTTTTAAGAGGAGGAAGGGTTTGCCCTGAGGTCAGATGATAGTTTCATAATCTTTTCTCTGGAGTTCTGGTCCCCTGGCTCTTTATTCCTACTTCAAGAGACTCTCTGCAGCTAGTGAGCTGAACTTTTGATCACTTCCCATTACCACAGTCCCACCCAGACAGAGTTAGTGACATTTTAGGTAAAGAGGACAATGGGAACAGTGGTTAGCCCAGAAGAGCCAGTATGAAGCTTTGGCAAGATAAACTTTTCAAGGTAGGCATACATTTTAAGGATGGCTGATAACTTCAGAGACATGACAATGTTTTCAGTTATTCGTTCAGAAAATGAATGGTGTTGGTGGTCTTATAAATGTATACATAGTTGTTGCATTATCAGGTACATAGTCAAGACATCCACCTAGTTGGCTGTATTTGTGAATAAGCAGATCTACTGTAGTAGATCT
The DNA here is from genome assembly GCF_039906515.1 of Pseudorca crassidens. Lineage (NCBI taxonomy): Eukaryota > Metazoa > Chordata > Mammalia > Artiodactyla > Delphinidae > Pseudorca > Pseudorca crassidens. The sequence continues at coordinate 68,006,935 of NC_090304.1, read as the reverse complement.
GTACTACAGATCTGTAGTACATGTATGTGTGAATGTGTATTTACCAACATGTTCTGCTTAATTAGATTTTATACAGTAAATGATAACCTGGAAGACAGCCAGATATAGAATGAATACTTTGCTTAGGAAATGAAAACCTATAATTTACCCATAATTCTTACATGTAGTCTTAGGCAAGACACCTAGACTTTTAAAACATTAATTTCTTAATTTTGTCATCCATAAATTGTGTTAATAATATTTGTTGTCTTAGTCTTTCAGGGATATTATAAGGGTCAAATAAAGTTACAATATATATAAAAGTGTTTTAATCATTCATTGATATTACATAGGTTTTAAAAGATAACTAAAAACATTTTTCTTTTAAGCTATTTTGAAGAAAGTTTTTCTAAAGCATATTTCTCAGCAGTCACAGATTAGTAAATAGGGTACTGTCAACATGAATTTCAGCTGAAGATTGGAAATTGTTATTTGCTTTGTAGGCTATATCTCCACATGACTATCTTAGGTCTGGTTCCCAGTAAGTGAGCCTGAGATAGGGATTCTTGTACTAGTGATTTATTGAGGGAGTGTGGAAAGCAGAATCAACAAAGGAGTGGCTTCACTTCAGGTTTAGCTTCAGACTGGAGCATAAATGACAATGGAGAGTTGTGTCACATTGAGGCAATGGAACTGGTCTTTTGTACCTCCATATCAATCAGTCATTGGCTGGGGGCCATCCCCAGGGTTGGCATAACCTCAGTGGCAATTCTCAACTGCCTCAATCGTAGTCTATGTTAAGGAGACTTCTAAATAATGAGGGCAAATTCTCAAGAGTAGGGTACACCTGCAAACTATTAGCAGCCAACCCATGTGACAGCTAAAGATGAGGGCACCTGGATGGTAAAGGGGATCTGATTGGACCACTAACAGTTTCTACTTCATTGTACAACATGCCATCTTACACCCAGAAAACACACTCTGACCACTCTTTATATATAGTACATATATAGCTCATTCTTACCCTCCAGGTATACCAGTTTTACTCAAACTTTTAGCATTCTACTTTCTGCTTTCTAGAATGTGTGATAAATCAATGTCATTCTAGACAGTGATGCTCTCTGAATGGTGAAGTAGTTAATATTTCTGTCAATAAAATTGTGGCAAAGAATCAAAAAAGGACTGTGTGTTTTGTCAACTGAAACTATTAAAATATTCTTTGTTATTGTAGAGAAAAAAATGCCTTCCCAAAAGAGTGGTGTAACATGTGTCAGAGATTGTGTCATCTTTTTTTTTTTTTCTGGAATAGCATCCATAATTGTAAATACCATTTGATTAAGTTTAAATCATTACCTATCATCCTCCATGCCTCACTGAGCTCTTGCTCTGATCATAATCAAGTATTACAAATATCCATATTCCTGAATCTTTCAGATACTTCTGGTGACAATAATTTCTGTGATCCCCTCAAAGATATGGCATTGCTTTTGTAATTTCAACAATATAGTAATATCAAATTTCATTTTTTTAAAATTATTTCAATAGGGAGTGGGAACTTTAGGGATTTCCACATTACTCTTTCAAAGGTAGAATGGGATAAAGTTAATCCTTCCACCTGAACTCCCTAATCCCCTTACCAGTTTTTACTTTTCTCTGTGGAACTTAACATTACTCAAAGTTTTTATTTTGAGTCTACTTATTGTTTGTCCCTACCCACAGATTTCTAAGCTCCATGAGGGCAGAGACAATTGTTTTGTTCACTGCAGTTTTGCCAGCACCTAGAAGAGTGCTGCCCACAGAAGGCACTTAGTAAATATATGTTGAATTAGTTCCTTACTATAAATTTTATGAAGAGACTTCTGGATTGACATTTATTCAGCATGGACTAACTTTGAGCAGACTTCAGGACACCAAACAAGGAATAAATAATTGAAAGTCACCTAGTCTCTCAAACTCTGATACCAACACCTGAAAAATTTTAGATGCATACATATCATTAATTTCAGCACAATCTACATTTATATTATTTCCTTGTTATTCTAAAATAATGACAGTCAGTTCCCATATAGAATCTCCAGATTTTAAAAGGTATAAGTAAAGAAAGTCTTAATTTTATGGTGTCCAGTAAAGAATCTCCAGATTTTAAAAGGTATAAGTAAAGAAAGTCTTAATTTTATGGTGTCCCACATTTTATTTTATAATTGATTTCTAAGACTTACTAGAATTCCACTCTAGGTACATGTCTGTGGTCAATGAAGAGAGATAGAGATGAGCTTAAAAAAATTTGTCTCCCTTTACATAGTAAATCTCTCAGAAAGAGGATCACAGAATCTTTAAAACAGCCAATACAACCTTTATCAGACAAAAGGAAGACTGCTTCAGCTGGCATCAAAGGTTCAGGTGATGGCATACTAAAGGCTTTGGAAATATTTAAAAGCTTCTAAATTTCTCTAATTTTTTCATTCTTTTCATCTTCTTAAGGAAGATTTTTTATTTGTCCCTCATAAATACCCTGTGAGTTTAGCTGAAACTTAAGTTCTCCACATGCAAGGTCAAACTTTGAATTTGTTATTTAGCTGTCTTAATCATGTCACTGTAAGATATAAGTGATGTGTCAGTACAATGATCAAAAGTCCATAAGCTTCCGTTTTTCATGTGCTGTGCATTTAAAGATATAAGTTTGTTATTCCTTCTAAGCTGTCTAAATACCACTCGAAGTAGACCCATTCACCACGACCACAGTCTTTATTTTCCTTATGCCCTTTAAGGACTATTCTCTAAAGCTTTAACTTCATTGGATACTTCATTCTGCTGTCCACAACTGATCATTTTATTAACTTCCTTGCATACTAAGTGCTTATTCATTAAGAGCTAGTTGAATTTTCACTGCTTTCATCCTAACTGGACAAGATAATCAATTCCAGATTTAACTATTTTCCTGAAATTTGGCACCTCTAATGACTCCTAGTACTGACACAAATTTTATTAGTCATCATTCTGGTAGCTCATAATACAGAGATCTCTCTTTAACTTAACAGAAAACAGTTGTGTGAAATGGTATAAAGTAGCACATGGAATTAATTAGAAGGATGGAGAATTGGTTCAGGCAGAAACTAGGTGGGCCCAGTCTTGCCACATGAACAATCACACCAGGACGCTATCGTCACACTGACTACAGCTTTCAACCCTAGGCATTTGGTGCAATGGCGCTAGACCCTGTTGAATCTGAGCACAGACCACAATGTCACTGAATTATTAATTGTGCCATTCCACTGTATATATGTACCACATCTTCTATATCCATTCCTCTGTTGATGGACATTTAGGTTGTTTCCATGTCCTGGCTATTGTAAATAGTGCTGCAATGAACTCACTTTAAATTCAGTGAACAAACTCACTTTAAATTGAGGATTTATTGTCATTACCTTAGTAATAGCTAAGCAGATGGAGCATGGAATAGGGAATTCAGAGACCTGAGTTTATTCCCAAACTCACTTCAAATCTCTGTAGGTCTGTGATACAAAGGCATAGAACAATTCCAATCTTGAAGCCTTGATGAAAGTTTTTGCATATACAGGTAATAGACAAAAATTGCAAATATGTAAATGTGTTCTGCTATCTTAAAATAAGGTAATTTTGAGTTAAAAAAATTGGTGGTGCATGTGTCTTTTTGAATTATAGTACATATATACAATGGGATATTACTCAGCCATAAAAAGGAACAAATTGGGTCATTTGTAGAGGCATGGATGTACCTATAGACTGTCATACAGAGTGAAGTAAGTCAGAAAGAGAAAAACAAATATCATATAGTAACACATATATGTGGAATCTGAAAAAAATTGGTATAAATGATGTTATTTACAAAGCAGAAATAGAGACACAGATGTAGAGAACAAATGTGTGGATACCAAGGGAGAAATGATGGGATGAATTGGGAGGTTGACATTGACATATATACACTATTGATACTATGTATAAAATAGATAACTAATGAGAACCTCCTGTATAGTACAGGGAACTCTACTCAATGCTCTGTGGTGACCTAAATTGGAAGGAAATCCAAAAAGAGGAGACATATGTATACATATAGCTGATTCACTTTGCTATACAGTAGAAACTAACACAATATTGTAAGGCAAATATACTCCAATAAAAATTAAAAAAAAATAATAGTGCCATTGATGTCATTAAAAATAATCTTTCTTTTTTTCCACATCTTTATTGGAGTAATAAATGCTTTACAATGTTGTGTTAGTTTCTGCTCGTACAACAAAGTGAATCAGCTATATGTATACATATATCCCCATATCCCCTCCCTCATATAGAACCCTATACCTTTGGGTCAAGCTCTCAAGTTTTACAGTCTTAGTGGGTACATCCTCTTGGTCCTGTACTTTAACTTCCAGGGTTTGGGAAAATGTGTTATCCTTCTACGTTGACTTCTTTAGGAGATAAAACTTTGCATTCTGACTGTCTTGGAATTCCTTCACAAACAGTAAGGAACCCAGTGTGACAAAATTGAATACAATAACCCTGGTAAATGCTGAAGTTGAGTTTCAAAGAAGTGAAAAGATATAATCTCAGTAAAGCAGATAATATGTGACACAGGTGAAGGCTAGAGTCCAGATTTTCCTGATTTCAAGTCCAGTGATAATTTTGCTAGATTAGGTCATTTCTGAGGTTTGACTGACTTAGCCAAGGAATGATTTACAGACTTACATACATACAGGAAGGCTGCTGCCTATAACTGCAGTCACGTATTAAAATATAAAGTGTTAAAAACTTGTTACCTCAAGCAAATACTTTCACCTTTCTGAGTCTCAGTTTCTCTATCTTTAACATGGGGCTCATAAGGTCTCTTTGCCAAGTGAGCAAGTTGTTATAAACTATACAGTATAACACTCTACCTATATACGGAATGTTTTTAGTCTTATATATGATAGTGTCAACAGGAACAATTTGTAATATAGCTCTAAATATTCAGCAAAGATTCAGTTTGGCAGTGCTTGTTTCTGAAATACTGAAATGTTTCCATCCTACTGACCCAAATCACTTATGTGTCTCCCTACTCCCTCCTCAACCTTTCCAAGAAAAATCCATCATTTAAAGGAATAACAGTTAGTCTGCAGGGATTCTCCATAATCCTTCTTGAATGCAATGGTCAGTGTCCATTCTAATTGGTGTATGCCTACTGAATTGATTGTTAATATTTTGTTATTCTCATATTCATTTTGTATATCATATACATATGCATATAAAATATATATTATAATATATATACACACATACCTGTATAAAATATAATATCATACTACATGATACACATATATGTGTGCATATATATACATATATGATAAATTATTACTCATTATCAACTCATAATATAGACAATGAAGAAGGAAATAATGCATTTGAGGAGCAATTGGCTTAGGAATTCTATATTTCTTTTTTTCTGTGGTTGAATTATATGGTGTTGACTATTTACATCGATCCAATTAGTTTTCTAATTGTTCCCCTTGGATCCACTCAGCCCAAGAAAAAAATCATTCCTGAACTGTGAGCCTTGTGGAGGAATATGAAGATTGTAACCCTTGCAAGAAGTACTGGTCCTTGAACAACATCCTTTCAGTGCAGAGTTGTATCTTCCTATTTTCAGATTGATTTTCCCAAGTCAGTCACAGCAAGTTAAGGGACATCTGCCATTATTTCCACAGCTTTCTGTTATGAGCAGTAAAAGATGTCACTGATTATACACATGGCATCATGTTCTCTGATTCTGGGAGGGCAAGGAGAAAAGAAGCATCTTTACCTGTAATTTTCTCTGCATTTATAATTTAAATGAATCTAGCTATCTCCCCTTTACATAAACACATTAATCCATAAGTGAAATAGGCAGCTGCCAATATTAGTATTATTTGGAGCAAGGGGGACATTGGGCTGAAAATACCTACACACCTCTCTATTGGGCCATGAAACTTGAATATTCTGTTAGATGACCAAGACTATATCTGTTAAAATACTCTAAATAGAAGAAATCTCATCCCTAGCACTCCAGGCTTTGGACAGTTTATGGAAGATGTTGTCAATAGCAATCACTTGTCACCATATGAGTTGTATTTTTGGAAAAATCATGATAAATGTTGTTAAACAAGACTTCATTTTGAAACGGGCAATATGACAATCTACTGAGAAGCAAATAACCAGTGGACCAGTTGCTCTAGTCCTGGTACTACACATCCCCACCTTTCTTTTCCTTTATCTGACTATTCTTTGTTCTCTATGGTCCTGGACATTGTAGATGCAGATATTAAAAACACTGATGGGAGAACCTGGAGCAAGATGGCAGACTAGGAAGCTCCAGGCTCTTTCTCCCGCATGGAAATATCCAATAAACAACTAGAGACTGGTTAAGGTGACTTTGTAGAGCTCTGGAAATCAGTCAGGAATCTGCAGTAGCCAACTGAGCACTCAATCAAGAAAGAGTCAAACTCACAGTGGTGGAATATTCTGTGGCATTTTTGCTCACCCTTGCTCCACTCCCTCCTGCAGAGCACAGGGTGGTTTGAAGGAAGTAGCAGCCCAACCAGGTTACCTTTTGAAACCATGAGAGAGCAAAATGAGACTAATTTGCAGTGTTCCAACCTGTTTGGGGGCTTCCTGATTAGTCTCTGTGTCATGTAGCTCAGGGTCAATTGTGGCACTGATCAGATGTCTGGCTGGGAAAAGACTCCAGAAGCTGGCATAGCTTATGAAAATCTCTCAGGAGGGCTAAAGACACGCAGATGCCTGGGGCAAGAGACTATTGATTGGGAAATATAATAGAACAGCTAAAGGCCCAAGAAGAAGCAGGGGTGAGAATTCTAGGGAAATTAAGACACTTAAATGCAGCTGTGTATACCAGGAAACTGGTGAAAAGCACATATTAAGGCCCAGGAAGAACACATGCTCAGGAAAGGCCTGAGAAAATTTTAGCATTTACCCTGGGCTTTTGTCAAGTCTCAGAACATGCCCTGCTAATTAGTTAAGGTCTTCCCCTGCATGAATTTCTTGGATATGACACCAAAAGCACAGAAACAAAAGAAAAAATATAGATAAATTGGACTACATCAAAATTTAAAACTTTTGTGCATCAGAAGATATTATCAACAGAGTGAAAAGCACCCCACAGAATGAATGGAAATCATATCTGATTAAGGGGTTAATATCCATAATATATAAATAACTCCTACAATTCTACAAAAGAAACCAAGCAGATTTAAGTTGAGCAAAGCACTTGAATAAACATTTCTCTGAGGAAGATATACAAATGGTCAGTAAGCACATGAAAAGATGCACAATATCCTTAGGGAAATGCAAGTCAAAAACCACAATGAAATACAACTTCACACCCATTAGGATGGCTAGTATTAAAAAAAAAAACAAACAGAAAATAACAAAGTGTTAACAAGGCTGTGGATAAATTGGGACTTTTGTGCGTTGCTGGTTGGAATGTTTTATGGTGCAGCTATGGAAAACAGTATAGGGGTTCCTCAAAAAATTAAAAATTCCATATGATATTTACAATATGATCTAGAAATTCTACTCTGGTTATGTATCCAAAAAGTTAAACCAGGGACTCAAACAGGTATTTGTACATCTATGTTTATAGCAGCATTATTTGGAATAAACAACAGTTGGAAATAAATCACATGCCCATCAACAGATGAATGGGTAAACAGAGTGTGATATACACTTACAATGGAATATTACTTAGCCTTATAAAGAGAATTCTGACATGCTGCAACATGGATGAACCTTAAGGACATTACACTAAGTAAAATAAGTCAGTCAGAAAAGGACAAATAATATATGTTCCTACTTCTATGAGGTAGCTAAGGTGGTAAAATTCATAGAGACAGAAAGTAGAATGGTGCTTTCCAGGAGCTGGGTCCAGAGAATGGGGAGTTATTGTTTACTGGGTACAGAGTTTCAGTTTGGGAAGATAAAAATGTACTGGACATGGATCATGTAGATGCACTTAATGTCACTGAACTGTACACTTAGAAACGGTTAAAATAGTATATGTTACATATATTTTATTACCAAAAAATAAAAATAAAAAATTTGCTGATAGTGTGAACTCTACCTGGTCTTGAAGACAAGTTTGTATTAACCTGTGTGATCCTGATTACAAAAGTAATGCCAGGGGCTTCGCTGGTGGCGCAGTGGTTGAGAGTCCGCCTGCCAATGCTGCCAAGGCAGGGGATGCAAGTTTGTGCCCCGGTCCAGGAGGATCCCATATGCCACGGAACGGCTGGGCCTGTAAGCCATGGCCACTGAGCCTGTGTGTCCAGAGCCTGTGTTCCGCAATGGGAGAGGCCACAACAGTGAGAGGCCCATGTACCACAAAAAAAAAAAAAGTAATGCCATAAGCAGAGGAAAAATACACAAGGAAGAAGAAAATCAGCTTAGGAAAATTACAGACATGGGGGGTAAATAGTGAGTAATTAGACTGGAAATATGTGCACAGGCCAGAAAATGAGACTATAAATTACACCAAGAAGATACAATCTTAACCTAAACGTAGTGGTAGGTTATTGATAGATTTGAAGTAAAGGAAACATGATTAGATTTTGAAGTTAGAATGATCAGTCTTGGAGCTTTATGGAATAAAGATGTTTGATAGGCAACACTAGAGGTATGAAGGCCCATGGAAAGTTATTACAGTGCTCTTGGGAGAACATGGTAAGCATGGAGGGAAATGAGGGGACTTGATATTTAAGAGATAGTTCTACAGGCTGTGGAACATGATTAGATCAGAACTTGGGATAATAGAGGAGGAGGAGAGTAGATGATTTCTAGTTTCTAGTTTAATTCACTAGATACAGTTTTATCTTTCACCAAGATAATGAATCAAGAGGATGAATATGTATAAAGTTCAAACTTGTTGAGATAAAGAGGATAATGATTTATTTAGGTTTAACTTGGACCTTTTAAAGACTGAGGGACTTTGTGAGACATTCAGGGTGAGATGTTTACTAGGAAGTTTATATGTGAAACTTTGGAAGGTTACCTATTTTAGTGATATATTTTTGCCAGTTACCAGTTCACCAGTAGTAGCTGAAATAATCAGTGTGTATTTAATCATCAAGGGAAAGTATAAAATGAGAGCATACTAATAAGTACAGAATCCTTGAGAGCACCTGTACTAAAAAAAAAAAGTCTCTATAAATCCTCAATAATTAAGGCAGTGTGGTGCTGATACTTAAACAAACAGACAAAAAAGAAAAGAAATCAAAACACCTACTGGAACAGTATAAAGTCCAGAAACAGAATCAAATACTCAATGAAACTTTAGTGTATGATAAATGTGAATCTCAAAAAAAGTGTAAAGGGGGATAGACTTTTAAATAAATTGCACTGGACCACTGATAGACCTCTGGACAAAATAGAGCTGGATCCTATGTTTCAATGTTCTCTCAGCTTCAGGTCCATTCTTGTACCTTTTGCTCTGCAATTCTGGGCCTCAGATTTGTAAACAAGATTTATGCTTTACCAGGTGCTTCATGTTAGTTCATATCAAAGGGATGGGGGGGCACCATGGAGATACTGGTAGGCAGGTGGAAGAGAGAAGGGACACACTCTTTTTTTTTAACCATTTCTTTTTTTTTTTTTTTTTTTGCGGTACGTGGGCCTCTCACTGCTGTGGCCTCTCACGTTGCAGAGCACAGGCTCCAGACGCGCAGGCTCAGCGGCCATGGCTCATGGGTCCAGCAGCTCTGCGCCACGTGGGATCTTCCCAGACTGGGGCACGAACCCTTGTCCCCTGCATCGGCAGGCGGACTCTCAACCACTGCGCCACCAGGGAAGCCCTAACCATTTCTTTTAATATCACCCTGGCAATAGCTCTTTCCCTGGCACTTGAGACCCATCATTGCTTCTTTGGGCAATTTCAGAGTCAGATTTATTGAGTTTTGTCAGGGGTACCAGCTATAGAGATTTAAATCCAGATGTACAGAATCTATCCTCTAAATTCCTAGGTTCCGATAACCACCTAAACTCTTCTCTTTGTATCTTCAGGTTTAGGGTTAGTAGCTGCTTCCTGCAATCATTGTTACCTCAATGTTTCATTTATTGTTTCTCTTCAACCTCTGTGTAACCAACTTTCTCTATTATTTTTTTTTAATTAAAAAATGTCTTTTTGTTTCTGGTTATGGCATGTAAAAGTTTGGAAGTCACCACTCTGTCCTAACAACAAGTAAAAAGCTGAACAAACTAAAATAAATCAACAACTCTTCTTATCTGTAAGTGAACGTCTTACAGTCACAAGGAAAACCACTGCCCACAAAATTGTAGAGACCCACAGGCAAATACACAGAATCACAACTTATTTGGTCATTGCATAATGATAAAGGGATCAAGTCTCCAAGAAGACATAACAAATCTTAATGAGTATTTACCTAACAATCCTTAATGTGTATTTGCCTAACAACAGAATATCAAAATACATGAGATAAAAACTGATAGAACTGCAAGAGGAAATAGATGAATCCATGATTGTAACTGGAGACTTCAATACCCCTTTATCAGAAATGGATGAGTCTAGCAGGCAGAAAATCAGTAAGGACATAGTTAAGCTTAACAGTACTATCAATCCACTGGATAAAATGAACATGTATAGATTGCTTCATCTAATAGCTGCAGAATACACATTTTTAGCCATCTTATATGAAACATTCCCCAATATGATCACATTCTGGGCCATGAAACACACCTAAATAAAGTTAAAAGAATAGAAATCATATACTATCTGCTCTCAGATTACAATGGAATTAAACTAAAACCCCAAATACCTGGTGGAAAATCCCAAAATACATGGTGATTAAACAACACACTTCTAAGTAACACATGGTTCATAAGAGAAATCTCAATAGAAATTTAAAAGTATGTGAATTCAATGAAACTGAAAACACAATTTGTCAGAATTTGTGGGATGCATAAAAAACAGTGCTTAGAGGAAAATTTATTGAATACATTTAATACATATACCAGAAAGAAGAAAGATCTAAAATCAAAAATCTAAGTTTCCACCGTAGGAAATTAGGAAAATAAGAGTAAATTAAATCCAAAAAGTAAGCAAAAGAAGAGAAATAATATGGATTAGGGTAAAAATCAATGAAATCAAAACATAAAATCAATAAAGAAAGTCAATGACCTCAAAAGCTGGTTCTTTGAAAAAAATCAATAAAATCTATAAGCCTCTAACCAGGCTAACTAAAAAATTTTAAAATGACACAAATAACTAATATCAGAAATGAAAGAAGGAACATCATTACAGATCCCAGAGACATTAGAAGAGTAATTAAAAAATACTATGAACACCTCTATGGCTACAAATTTGATACCTGGATGAAATGGAACAATTCATTGAAAGACATAATCTGGTAAAACTCACACAAGAAGTAGACAATCTTAATAGGTTTATACCTAGTAAAGAATTTGAATCTACCATTGCTAGCTTTCAAAAAAGAAAGCACCAGGGCAGATGGGCTCACTAATAAATTCTACCAGACATTTAAGGAAGCAGTTATACCAATTCTCTACAACTTCTTTCAGAAAATAAAAGTTGAAGGAATATCCTCTAATTAATTCTGTGAGATGAGCATTACCCTAATACCACAACCAGATAAAAACGTTAGAAGAAAGGAAAACAATATACGAATATCTCTAATGAACATAGATGCAAAAATCATCAAAAATTATTAGCAAATTGAGTCCAGAAATGTATAAAAATAATTATGTATTACTACCAAGGGGGATTTATTCCAGGTATTCAAGGCTGATTCAAAGTTTGAGAATCAGCACTGGGACATAACTACTAAAAGAGAGAAATTAAGGTAAGTATTTAGAAACTATTAATTTGAAATTGACATGGCATCCAACATCTGGTTATTTTTCTAGTAATTCATTTTCATTGCATTTCACAAAATTAAACATCAGCTATAAATTGAAATTTTAAAAAAATCCTCACCCTTCATCACACAGAGTTTGAGAAGTACTGGAATAGATTTAGGATCTGTAGTCATGGGAAAATCCAGTTGACTCAAGGTGAACAGGGATTGTGACAAGGACTCAAATGTGAGCAGGAGAGGCCAGCACGGGGTACATGACAATGTGTAATAAAGGATAGGTCTGCAGAGTCTGGGGAAGACTGAGAGGGCAATTCAGGAACCAGATACCAGGCCCCCTCCCCCAGTGATCATAAAGTGTTATCAATAGCAGACTATTGTTTTCAATATCTTTATATAGGAACCGAAAAAGTAAGGATTACTGTAGAACACCTGTCTTCCACTTTTCTGGCTACCATGTGGAAAGAGCTTCCCTAACACACCACTGCTGATATCTCTGATTCTTTACCCAGGAGAGGAGGAGCAATTTCTTTTGGAGCTTGAGGGGAGAAACTGGGCATGCGTCTTTTTCTATGTTTGGAGAATCACTCACCCTCAAGAAACACACCTACAGATCCCCGGAACATTAAAAGGAAAAAAAAAAAATGGACACAATTCTTTTGTGCTGTGATTTTGAAGCTATAGTTTCTCCAAGGGGGAAGCCTCTGGTTTATGCTGCCCCTACAGGTAAGTCTATCTCATTCATGGATAAAGTGTTATCAAGTCAACTCGGCCAACAGACATAAAGTCATATTCTCCGGGATCATCAGCTTAATGAATAATAGAGGTGATTATTTTTATCTGAATTTGTCAGAGTCTCATACCTATCTTTTGATTAATCCAGGAAAAAAAATATCTTTAAGCAGTTCATGGATCAAAAATGTCTGGAAACTACTGCCTTAAAATGAGTCGTAAATGTTTATGCTTCTTTTCATGAGTTCACTTAGCTTCTACTGATAAGATGTATGCAATTTCCATAACTTTGTGCTTTCACAAATGGTTAGCCTTATACTATAGTTTCCTCCCAGTGAATTATCTGTCAAATAGAACTAATCAAATTCCAGGTTTGCAAAATTGTAACTTTGTGGCTAATAAGTAGCACTTTGCCAGCAGAAAGAAAAAAGTGCCCAGAAGTAAGAGTTATACATTCCTGAATAAGAGCAATAAATTTCTTAATTCATATGGTCATTTCTTAGCAGGATGAAAACTAAAGCTACACATTCATGGTATCACTAAAGTATTTGCTTTATAGCTAATGCTAAATCTCCATTTTGCATCATTCATAGACTCAGTGAGCTGCTATACCTTTGTGAATTGACATACTTTCCCAAATTTACTTATTAAAATTTTATTTCATATTTGTTCCAATTCTTCACAATTGAATTACAGACTATATTTCTTTTTCTTAAGATATAAGTAGGTTTTAAAAATGTATTTTAATTTTTGGATGCTATTTGATAGACATAGATGTTTTTTGAACTTTATACGCCATGTGTTTCCCTTAAATACCATAATGTGACTATCTATAAAAATAGTTGGTTCTTTAGGAAAAATAATCTGTCAGACTCAAGAAGCTGTTTCCTAAAACTCTTCCAGCATTAATGCCCTTTTCACTAAACCAAGCATAAAGGAATGGAAAGTGTTTTTCTAATTTTTTTTATGTTTTTGTATAATTACTGGCAAAGAGAATATACTCATAGAGATCTATAGATAATTAAGAGGCAGCCTTATCAATTCAGAATTAGAGGAAAGCTACAATATGATATAAATGAAAAGACAAGTACCCTCCAAGACTCCATTATATAATAGAAAAAAATGTGGTTATATTTTATAGTAGTTTGACTACATTATCCATTAATTCAACACTCACTGAATACTTACTGTGAACAGCACTGATAATATATCATGGTCATTGCCTTGGAAAAACATATGATAAATTACAGACACAAGATAAATAAACATACAATTTAGATATGATGTAATAAATATTACAGAGGAATAAAAATGCTGTGAAAGCACAGAGAAGGCAGGATTTAATTTTCCTTGAGTTTACATAGTAAGGTGATATTTGATTTGGGTCTTGAAGAATGGATATTGGTTTCTCAGATGAATAATTTCTGTAAGTGGTTTTTTTTTTTAGTAAGTGTATCATTTCAAAAGTCATGTTGTGTTGTGGAAGCCATGGGAAACGTTTCCCATGTGCTTGAGATAAGGAGAGAGGGATGTTTGAAGTTGGATATGGAGAGAAAATTTGGTGTCAGGTGGGAATATCTTATATTGAAATTCATTCAAGTGTGGAGTCAAAGAAATTTTAATGCAGGAACATAAAGTGGCCACACCTTTCTTTTAAAGATAATTTTGTCAGCACTGAAGATGATGGAGGAAATTAGAGATGAGCAACTTGTTGGGAATTCTGATAGGAAAATTTTACAAGTGTTTAAATAAGAGATGGTAAGATGTTGACATAAATATGTTCAGTAGGCATGAAACCCAGGAAACTGTCTTCAAAAATACATTGATAATTGTATAAATATGAGATCCTAGGGAGAAAAGTAAAGATATTGAGAGGTCTAAAACTCTTTTCCTGCAGAGCCTAGAAAAAGTTTAGCTTTGAGAAGAGAAAACCAAAGATATTCTTTTCAGATCACATGGAGGTATGCAATATTTGTGACCATCATGATGCAAATAATAAAATAATTTAAAACTACAATCAGATAGAATACTTTATAGTCTTACATGAAAAGTCTAAGAGTAGGCATGTGCCTTCACAATGGGTATATATTTAGCTGGGAAGCAATCTGAATATTATGCATCCCACAGAAATGAAAGGATGACAAAATTTGAAACACAAGCAGAATATACAGGTAGCTGAGTGAATATAAATAAAAAGAACAGACCAGAAATGTAGTATAACTGGCATGACAGTCCTTTCCTGGCAGTAAATAAATAGAAGCCAGAATCTTGCAAGATATTGTAAAGCAAACAAAAATTCCTCGGTAGTATAGGTGATATACATTAAACTTAAAATGGACTTTGAACAATTGCTAATATATACACTTTTTAAGAAAGAGTGGTAAGGCCTGAAACAAAGACATAATATCCTATCATAGATGATAACTGGATTCAAGAAACATGATAGCAGAAATGTGTAAAACAAAAGAAACTAAAATAAATGGAGACAAGGCCATTCCTTTGTTGTTTCTAGCTAAGGATCCACATGAGAAAGAATCAGAAAATTGAATGACTGACAATACAGGTAAAAATGTGAGGAAATGGAAACTGTAAACTGCCAGTGAGAGTATTAATTGGCTCTAATTTGTTGACTATGCAGTTTGGAATTATGTTGTAAATTTTTTTAAATAGCATCTGTTAGGGGCTGAATTGTGTTTTCTGAAAATTCATGTATTGAAATCCTAACCCTTAGTACCTTAAAATGTGACTGTATTTTGAGAGAGGATGTTTAAAGAGGTGATTAAAGTTAAATCAGATCATATGGGTGGGCCTTAAAAAATCTAACTGGAGTCTTTATATGAAGAGGAAACTTGGACACGCAACTTGACCCCAGGGAGGTAAGCACACAGAGGAAGGGCCATGTGAGGACACAGCAAGAGGCAGCCAACTGTCAGCCACAAAGAGAGGCCTTGAAAGATGTCAAATCTCTTGACACCTTGATCTCAGATATCCAGCCTCCAGAACTGGGAGAAAATAGTCAATTTTTTGTTGTTTAATCACCTAGTCTGTAGTATTTTGTTGTGGCAGCCTTGCCTAACAAACTAATGCAGCATGCTTTTAAGATACAGTATTTCTAATTTTAGTTACAGACCCTGTAGAAGTAATTGAACATGGAATATTACTCAGCCATAAAAAAGAATGAAATCTTGCCATCTGTGACAACATGGATGAACCTGAAGGGTATTATGGATATATATATATGTTGTTTAAAACTGATAATTATTTAAGTTCATGCATGTTCATGAAGGTCTACATTTTTTACTCCCTCCTCATGTTTTATGTTTATGATGTCACATTTTACATCTTTAGGTGTATCCTTTAACTGTTAATGTAGTTACCATTGATATTATGACTTTTTTCCTTTGATATCATACTAGCTTATTAAATTAGTTGATCCACTGCCTTAACTATATATTTGCCTTTACCAGTGAGATTGTTTTCCTTCATATATTTTCTTATTTCTTATTATGACCTTTTATTTTTCACTTAAAGAAGACTCTATAAAATTTCTTATAAGACCAGTTTAGTGATAATGAATTCTTTCAGTTTTTGTTTGCCTGGGGAAATCTTTCTCTCTCCTTAAATTTTGAGGGATAACCTTGCTGGGCAGAGTATTCTTTGTTGTAGGTTTTTCCTTTTCATCAATTTAAATATATCATGCCTCTCCCTTCTGGCCTGAAGAGTTTCTGCTGAAAAATCAGCTGATAGCCATATGGGGATTCCCTTGTATGGGACTCTTTGTTTTTCTCTTGCTGCCTTAAAATTGTCTCTTCATGTTTAACTTTGCCATTTTAATTATAGTAAGAATTGTTGTGGATCTTTCTGAGTTCTTCGTTTTAGGACTCTGTGCTTTCTGGACCTGGATATCATTTTCCTTCTTCATGTTAAGGAAGTTTTCAGCCATTATTTCATCAAATAAGTTTTCTGCCAATTTCTCTCTCTCTTCTCCTTCTGGGACCCCTATAATTAAAATGTGTAATATGCTTGATGTTGTCTCAGAGACCTCTTAAACTATTTGTACTTTGTAATTTTTTTCTTTTGCTGTTCTGGTTCAGTGTTATCCACTATTCTGTCTTTCAGGTCATTTATGCATTCTTCTGAATCGCTAAATACTTGATTCCTTCTAGTGTATTTCTGATTCCAGTTATTGTATTGTTCAGCTTTGATTGTTTCTTTTTTATATTTTCTAATTATTTGTTGAAGTTCTCACTCTGTTCCTCTATGTTTTCCCCAAGTTCCGTGAGACTTCTTATGACTGTTGTTTTGAACTCTTAACAGGTAAATTACTTATCACTGTTTCATTTGGTTTTTTCTGTGGTTTTATCTTGCTCTCTCATTTGGAACATATTCCTGTCTTCTCATTTTGTTTGACTTTTTCTGTTTTTCTCTTTGAAATTAGTTGAAACAGTTACTTACCCCAGTCTTGAAGATGTATTCTTCTGGAGGAGCGTCCTCCTGCAGTCTGTGTGTGTCCAGTGGCTTTGGTGAGAGAGCTGGATCTGAAGCGAGCATCGTCCAGTATGTGCAGGGTTATTACCTTGGCAGGGATTGGCTTGAGCTGGGGGTGGGGTTAGTGCCGAGTCCAGCATAGGCCACGGCTTCTCCCAGGATGTACTGGGGGTTGCTGCCTTGACAGTGTCAGGAATACAGCCAAAGTGGCTATAATATAGCCCAATGTGAGCTCGGGCCTTTTCCCAGGCACAGCAGCATCTGGTGCCTTGGTGGGGACTGGGATAGAGAGCAAGAGGGGCTAAGGAAGGGGCTGCAGACTCTCCCAGAGTTCAGTGGCAGTCACTACCTTGGCAGGGGTGAGGGGTAGACTGGGAAGGGTCAGAACTGGATCCATGTGCAAGCTGCATCCTCCCTCGGGGGCACTGGTGGCTGTCACCTTGGCAAGGGGAGGGGTTGGAGCCAGAGCCCAGTTCAATCAATGGCTACTCCAGGGGCTTGCTGGTGGCCACCGCCTTGGTGGGTGTCGGGTCTGGAGCTGGGCCGTGCTGCAGTCTGGCAGTGTCTGGCGTGTTCTTGACAGGCTGGTACTTTTAAATCTGCTGCTTCTGTTCTGGGACTGGGAGTGAGAAAGTCTGTGTGCATAAGGATGGAGTCTCAGTTTCCTACAACTCTTTAGTTCGCCCTGTAATAAGCCCCACTGGTTTTCCTGCTAAGGAGGGGAGAGAGGGAGAGAGAGAGAGATGGAGAAACAAAAATTTCCTTCTTTAACTCATGTAATCTTGTTTCTTTTTGTACAGACTCAGACTCTGTTGGATAAGAAAAAGACTCTTAGGAAGACCTGAAATATTTCTTCTTCTTCTCCTAGGAAACAAGTGCCATTTGATACTAGGAAATGACCTGTTTGCCTTATTAGAGAAACTCCCTGGATCAGTTTATTGATGTTTTTTTTTTGTATAATTAGGATTCAAAATACAGTCTTCCCCAAGGGTCACTACTGGACTGACTGGGCATGACTTTTACTTGATTTTTTTTTTCAATGTGACAAGGAGATGACTCAAAGGAGTAAAGACTTTATTGCTTCTGTAAGAGCAATTAATTTACTTGTAATGACAGATGGTTCTCTAATCCACTTCCCTTTGTTTTGAGTGTGGACAATTACACTGGAAATATCAAAAGAATATAAAGTTGTATCTTTAACGTTTTTTTCTTATCCAGACCAGCAAGAGGCAAGTATATTAATCCTTAAGATAGTAATTACTAGTGATGAAACATGTGCCAACCAGGTGATTCATATGTAATATATAAGATGTGTACTTGATTTTTTCCTTTCATTTATATTTAGCAGAGAGATACTAGAAACTCTGGTCTCTATGGTACGTAAGTTTGAAGAAAAATACAGCCCTTGGACTCTTCAAAAAATTAGAGCGGTATTCTTTTTACTGTATTTGTATGGGTGTTCAATGCCTGAACTTATATGAAAGTTAACAGTTTTCCTTCATACATGTATTTATTAGTTCCACATTCTCCTTTCTAGACCAAAGGAAAAGTAATTGCAACTTTATAGAAAGATAATAAATATTTCATATAATGAAAACATTACTTCCATAGATGTTTTAAGTGTTACTATTTTTTAAAGTAATGTTTTTGATGCTTGTTTAAATACAATTGAAAATATTTAAGGCATTTATATTTCTCTTCTGAAGTATCATATTGTTCAAGTACTTGATTACTTAGAGTTGCATCTTCTAGGTAAACAAGTGGTTCCCAAACTTAGTTATGCATCAGGATCATTAAGAGAACATTAAAAATATATTTATGCACTCTACTCCAGATCAACATAATCTAGATTCAGGAAGACTGAAGTCCAGAAATCAGAAATTTGTAAATTGCAACAAGGTGATTCTACTGGGCAATCAAGATTGAAAATCATTATTGTAATATAAATTTCTTTAAAATATAAATTTCTCTTTTTTAATATAAATTTTTCTTTTTGCCCCAATCTACCAATTCTACAAAATCTCCACATTTTTCAAAACTTAACATACCAGAATCACTGGCAGTTGAGACTTGTAGGAAATGCTTTTTGGTATGAGCAGATTATTTGTAAATTAGTTTATTGCAATAACGTGCCCTGACTGTGCTCAAAGTAGAGTCAAGTGATGTTTTATAATAGGGATTCATTGATCCAACAAATACTTATGAAGTTTCTACTGTGATCCAGGCTCTGCTCTAGTCATTGGAGATAAATCAGTAAAGTAAAACAGACCCAAAATCCTTCTCCCTTAAAGGAAGATGGGCTCTTGGGATATATCCTAGAGTGTATCTCCCCAGAAGCAGACCCTTTGAATAAAATAGTTTATTTGTAGATCATTTCAGAAGGCACCTGTAGGAGAATGGGTGAGTGAGGCAGGGGATATATGGAAGCCCAGTGTGGGTATAGGTTATCCCTGAGGGCAGCTGAGGTTAGATTCCACAGGGGAACTCTGGAAGATAGTATATAATATTAATCAGTGTTATCCCACCCTCAGGTGCTGGAGTATTTATTCTCCAACTTTACCAACTCTCACTACTGCTGGCCATGTGGCGTTGAAAGGAAATCTTCAGGAAGGGAGCTGCAGGTGCTTGCAGTAGGGTGATGTAGGCATGGAAGGAATGGGGAGTGCTGAGGAAGTATGGGTAAGGCCCTGACACCATCTATTATACTGGGATAGAAACAAAAATAAAAGCAGAATATTTGATATATTGTATTGTGATAAGGACTATGGAGAAATACAAAGCATGAAATGGTAATGGGGAATGTATGTGTGTAGGAGGATGAATTTTAAAAAAGGTAGCAAAGGAGGCCTCAGTGTGAAAGTGATACTTGATCAAGGAGGTAAGGGAGCAAGCTGTGTGGCTTCTGGGAAAGACCATAAGTGTCAAGGTCATGAGGTTAATTTGGACATTATATGTTGAATTAAAGTCCGCATATTGTAAATGCTCTCTGCATGACTCTGCTATATAGCTAATTTGGGAATCAGTTGCTTAATTGGGGGATGTGACCCTACGTAATCAAATATTCATAACTATTGTGTGGCTGTTGCTTTGTGGATTAGGAGCTGAGATCAGAAGTCTAAAGGGACTTATCAGGTAGGCCTTCAGCAATATAAGGCTTTATAATATAAAGACTTTACAATATAAATGAATGGGACAGAAGGCCCTGAAGGGCTCTAAACCGAGATGATTTGATTTATACTGATACAGAATCACCCTGACTGCAGTGTTGAAGAAAACTAAAAGCAGAACTGGTGGGAAAATGGAGGCCAATCTAGATGATTAAATAATACAGGAGAGAGATAATAGTGACTAGGATCAGAGAGAAGCAGGAAAGGTGATAAAAAGTAATTATATTCTGGGTATATTCTGAAAATACAGTTAATGGTATTTTTTGATGAATTGAATCTAAAGTGTGAGAGAAAGTGAGGAGTAATGGAGGTGGAGGATGATTTGAAGAATTTGACTTGAGAAACCAGAAAGCTGATTTGTGAACACTAGAAAGATGATAAGGTGGAAAACAGGTAGAAGTAGGTTTAGCAGCATGGGTAGGGGTCCAATCAAAAAAAAAAAAAGTTTTAGATGGGCAGAATATCTAAATAGACATTTCTCCAAAGAAAACTTACAGATGGCCAGAAGGCACATGAAAAGATGCTCAACATTGCTAATCATTAGAGAAATGCAATCAAAACTACAATGAGGTATCACCTCACATTGGTCAGAATGGCCATCATCAAAAATCTACGAATAATAAATGCTTGAGAGGGTGTGGAGAAAAGGTAACCCTCCTATACCATTCATGGGAATGTAAATTGGTGCAGCCACTATGGAGAGAGGTATGGATGCTCCTTAAAAAACTAAAAATAGAGCTACTTTATGATCCAGCAATTCCACTCCTGGGCATACATCCAGAAAAAGCCATAAATGGAAAATATACATGTACCCCAATATTCATTGCAGCACTGTTTACAATAGCTAAGACGTGGAAGCAGCGTAAATGTCCATGAACAGATGAATGGATAAAGAAGAAGTGGTACATATATACAATGGACTATTACTCAGCCATAAAAAAGATGAAATAATGCCATTTTCAGCAATATGGATGGACCTAGAGATTATCATACTAAGTTAACTAGGCCAGACAAAGACAAATATCACATGATATCGCTTATATGTGGAATCTAAAAGAAAATGATACAAATGAACTCATATACAAAACAGAAATAGACTCACAGACATAGAAAACAAACTTATGGTTACCAAAGGGGAAAGGGGGGAGGGATAAATTTGGAATTTGGGATTAACAGATCCACACTACTATATATAAAATAGAAAAACAAGGACCTACTGTATAGCACAGGGAACTATACACAATATTTTGTAATACTCTGTAAGGACAAAGAATCTGAAAAAAATAGATATATGTGTATGTATAACTGGATCACTTTGCTGTACAACTGAAACCAACACAACATTATAAATCAACTATACTTCAACTGAAAAAATAGTTTTGGACATGTTAGCTTGGCATACCAGTTAAAATCCAAGTAGATTCAACTTGGATAGTTGTACAAATATCAACTATGGGTAGAGAGCTGGGATGGGAATCATCAGCAAAGAGGTGATATTTAAAACTCACAAGACCAGATGAGATCACCAAGGGGACATACGCAAATAGAGAATAGATCCCATTTAAGGTCTGAGTCTTGGGACACAATGATTACAGTTTGGAGAGACTGGGAGGAGCTGGTGAGAAGACTGAGCTGGAGGGCAGTGAGGTAGGAGAAAAACCAGGAGGATGTGGTGGTTTGGAAGCCAAGTAAAGAAAACATTTCAAGAATGTGGGAAGTACAACCAAATAAAATGTTCCTTTTAGGTTAAGAGAGATTAAAGTATGCAAAATCACTATTGTTGTGGGTCCAAGATGGCCAAATATCATGTTTCTTATGGGTCAATCTAAATAAGATGAGCACAGAGAACTAGCCATTAGACTGAAAAATATGGAGCTTGATAAGAGGAGTTTTGTTGGAGGATTGGGAACTAAAGATTTATTTAAGTGGATTTAAGATAGAATAAGAGGAAAGAATTGGAAAGAATGAAGAAAGATAACTTTTTAAAAAGTTTTGCTCTAAGTGTATGAAATAAAGTAGATTGGGTCATGGACTGGGATGTGCAGGTCACAAACTCCTTGAAAATTGAATGCTTGGGTTTCCATGTGTTTTCCCTGGCACAAGTTGATGAACGGATTTACTTATTTATTTTACCAAACACTACACAGATTGCTATTACAGGCTACTAAGGTGGAAGCAACAGTAATTAGGTGAGTTTCAAGAAGAGTCAGAATCTCCTCACAAAAAGATAAACCCATTTCCCCAAGGATTCCTGTCAGTGACAATATTTTGATGTATATTATCCTCAAGCCCTAAATGTGCTACTTGTTTTAAGTACTGTGGTACATTGCAATTCATTAGACCTTTTGAAAAAAATGGAGAACATTCGAAGTTGTGGTGTGTTTTAATGAAGCAGGTGATCTTTGTTTTTGGAATGTTTACTTTCTGAAGCATAAAAGACTGATGATTAATACAAATCATCCAGATCCAAAAGTGGGGCAATGAGCACAGTTTTCAGGATGCTGGGCATCAGACCTATCAGAGCCCTGCCTGCTGTGTTCTAGTAACTGTAACAGAGCTTTAACATTTCTATTCCTGGTCTATTTCTCCTGGTTTTTTGTTTGTTTGCTGTTGTTTTAATAAAAGCAGAATATCACTGGCGATAGTGGCTAGAAAACCCTGGTTGCCTGTTCACTAGCCCAATGTCCCTTACTTTATGAAATGTTGCCTTTTCTTAGAGTTATGAAGGTAAGAGGCCAGCACACCAGCTTCTCTCTGGCTGGTAACTGTTACAATATATTAAGGGTGTAAAGTAACCTAATCTGTTGTGCATTGAAAGTAGATAGAAACCTCTTGTGAACACCTAGGAAGCAGAATGAGTGAAAAAAGCAATTATCCTAGCTGCCTCAGCAGAGAGAAGAAAGAATTAAATTGACCTTATTTATCTATTTAAAAAGTGAAGACAGCAACTGCTATAAGAAGCATCATAGCATAACTGTTCAACCAAGAGCTAACATTTGTATCATTTTAGAAAAATGTAATCATTATTCTTTGTGGATGACTTTTGCCTCCTGTGACATTTCTGACACTCTAGTCAATAAATAAAAATTGTGCTGACGGAAAGCTTATGTTGTAAATCATGTAATTTACATGACAGTAAAATATGTCATGATACTGCATCCAGTACTTAGCCAAGAGCCTTTACAACACATAAATCTTACCGTACTTTGATGCAGTCATAGAGTCTTGTTTCATGCTAAGCTTTTCAATTGTAGCTGAGCATTCATGATTGCTCTAGTAATAAGTACCATTTTTCTCCTCCATTTCTCTCCTTGCCCAAAGAAATGGTATCTGGAAAGTGCTAAAAATTTGAAGCCTCCAGGAAATTGTTCTGAAACTGGAAACCAGCAGGAAATTGACCTGAACACACTACAAGGAACATTCAGAGCATTGTTTAAACCATATTCCTTTATAATAGCCATTACATTTTTTCATGAGCACAATAGCACTCATATTCAAGCTACTGAACTCTGTACATAGAAGATGACCTGTAGTGTAATCTCATCATAAATTATAGCACGAGGAGGCTTGTACTTTTTATGGGATGAGGAGTTTATCTTCACAGCATGTTTAGGATCATTGCTGAATATTGCAACTGCCATTAAAAGCTTGCTAACTTGTCTATGATGAAAAATTTCTACTGAAATCTTGATTCCTTCAAAAATCATCCAAAGATGTTTTTGAGGAAAATACTGTTTTGTCTATTACTTCCTACTCTGCTGAGCTTGCACTGACTTTTTTTTTTTTTTTTTTACGGTACGCGGGCCTCTCACTGTTGTGGCCTCTCCCGTTGCGGAGCACAGGCTCCGGACGCGCAGGCTCAGCAGCCATGGCTCACGGGCCCAGTCGCTCCGTGGTATGTGGGATCTTCCTGGACCGGGGCACGAACCAATGTCCCCTGCATCGGCAGGCGGACTCTCAACCACTGCGCCACCAGGGAAGCCCTTGCACTGATTATAATTTGTTTTTCCAGCAGGCATCTTCGGCACTACTCCTAAGTACAATGGTGTCCTGTAGAGATGCTGAAACTGCTGTTTGGAATTTGAAATATTCTCACATAAATAAAGAGAAAAATTATATTCATAAGCACTTTAGAAAGTGTAACACTTCACCCTCATTTTATTTGATTCTGAAGTTAAATTGGTTAAGCTCTTGTGTAACTTTTCCTTTTAAAATCTTACATTTTATAGTCAGCTGAACCCATGGGCTTGCCCTTTCTATATCATCTTCAGGTTGCCATTCTCCAGATGGAATTTTCCCTTCAGTCTTTTACACAGCACACCATCATCGCACATTTTGTTCTTTTATATAGCTTTACTTTGCATCTTCAATCTGGTGCCTGCTCTGACTCTCTTTACAACATCTAAGGGTGCATATGACTTTGAGCAATAACTTCCAATGAGCTTCCATCCTTACATAAATGAAAGGAAATATACATGTATCAAGAACAGGAAGGAAACCATATTTCGACCTCAGGTATAAAAGAGAGGCATGTTTCATATAACCATTTCCACACCCTACAATTATTTCTTCATTCTAGAAATGCTTATGTTCACTATGCAAAAACCATACACAGAATATGAAAATCAGTACTTTCCCTCTAGCCCTTTATGCTTTTGAATAAAATAATAAATTAAAAAGTGACTCTAAATAGCTTTTGTTTTCTTACTCTGCCCAAAATATCAATCATGTTTAGTATTGCATATGATGAAACTTTTTTTTTTTTTTTTTTTTTTGCGGTATGCGGACCTCTCACTGTTATGGACTCTCCCATTGCAGAGCACAGGTTCCGGATGCGCAGGCTCAGCGGCCATGGCTCACGGACCCAGCCACTCCGTGGCATGTGGGATCCTCCCGGACCGGGGCACGAATCCGTGTCCCCAGCATCGGCAGGCGGACTCAACCACTGCGCCACCAGGAAAGCCCCTGAAAGTATTTTTAAAATTTAGTCTCTAAGTAATTTCAGGGTTTTTCTATTTAATATTATTTTTCACAGTTTTAAATGCAATACTCTGTGTTATAAAAAATTTTACAAAATATAGAGAAAAAATAAAAGTCATGTGAAATCTCAAACCATTTTCACTTTTTTTTTAATGTATTACTGGAGGTATGTATACATTTAATAAAATTGTGAGAGTGTTGTACACATGGTTTTGTTTTCCATTACAATATATCATAAGCTCTTTCTTATGTCGTAAAATAGTCTTCCATAATTTTCAGGTTGTTTTCAGTTTTTATACTACTATAAATAATATTTTGTTAAAAGTTCTGTGCTTAAAAAAATGGTCCATGCTTAAATATCTGTTTAGATCCATTTCCTTAAGTCTGTTGACAAACTATAAGGTTAAAAATATCTTTGTTATCAAATCTATTAATTTTTCCATTCTAAGTATGCCTTTGTTTTATTGATTTTTGATAAAAAATACAATGACCTGAGAAAATATAAAATTGTTAATATCTACTAAAAGCTCTCCTCTTGTGGAGAGTAATGTCATGTCCAATTCAACACCTTGTTAACTGCTTGGAACTAGGGGTACTGGGAATTCAAGAAAGTATACTGAAATAATACCAGATGGTCACCAAACACCTTGTAATGTGAGAGGGTTCTATGAGGGGCAGAAATTTGAGGGTTTTGAACACCTAGATGAATAGAGAAGCTAATTTGGAACACAGAGTAATTGCTCTGCATCACAGAGAAGTCAGTGATTCTTGTTGCCAGATGGGGAAGGAAGAATAAAAGAGACATAGGGTGCCACAAGAAAGAAGAAACTGCTGTTAAGCAGAACCATGGATAAACTGGCTGCAGTTGTGAAGGTGTGAGGAGAGAAGTTAAGAAAAAAAAAAAAAGCTGTGAAAAGTTGAAATGTACCCAAACAGAGACAGAAACACCCCTTCAGAAAGCCATAGGCATCTTGGGAAATAGGAAATGTATACTCTGGGGGGGTCATCAGAGGAAGACCTCTGGGCTAATTTAGGTCTTCCTAAGCTAGGTAACTTTCTGAGAGGAAAAGGAGTCCTAGCTACCTAGAAGAACCATATTTTAAATAATTAGTTTGTGACTATAGCATCAAAGGTGAAATCCTGAGAAGAGAAAAAATATGTGAAATAATATCACCCCCCCATACATATAAATATATATTTATATTTTTCCTTTGCTTTATAGTCACCAAAAAAGTTACTATAAAGAAGAGAAAAATATAACTCAGTGTTAATAAATGTAAACCAATTGCAGCTATAAAAGAAGAATGCAAAACAAAATATAATAACAAATGAAGAGATGGTCAGACATCCTGGAGGTGATGACTTGACGGTAAGAAAAGTAAACCAGGAGCTGATAAGACATAACATAGGATATAAAAGGAAAAACAAAAACCCTTTTAAAAATAAAAGTTAAATATAAGTAAGTCAAGGAAAAATAGACACTGCAGAAAGCTTTATAAGGAAGATAGAAATTGCATATGAGATAAAGGGAAATAAAATTCTAAAAAGCAAGATTAGGGCTTCCCTGGTGGTGCAGTGGTTGAGAGTCCGCCTGCCAATGCAGGGGACACGGGTTCGTGCCCCGGTCTGGGAAGATCCCACATGCCACGGAGCAGCTAGGCCCGTGAGCCATGGCTGCTGAGCCTGTGCATCCAGAGCCTGTGCTCCATAATGGGAGAGGCCACAACAGTGAGAGGCCCAGGTACCGCAAAAAAAAAAAAAAAAAGAAAGATTAAAACAAGATTGAGAGAAATGATAGAAAAAAATAGGCATTGGAGATCAAATATATACAAGATTGGAGTACACCAAAAAGACAACAAAAGAAAGGACAAACTATGAAAATATAAGTATTTTAAAAATCATAAGAAAAGAAGACAAATAACTGAAAGGGAATGCTATTTTACAGGAAGAATTACCCCATAAATAACAACCTTAGAATCTCCCAATAAAGTTAACTTTAAAAATTAATGAATCTATCGGGTACAAGCACACACACACACACACACATGCACACAATTAATATAAGAATAAAAAGTAGGCTGGCCTCAGATCCTCCACAGGAATATTTAATTAAAATAAAAAAAATATCATAAAACATGTTAAAGAGACATATAGAAAATGAAGTTCGGGGAAAAGGTGGAGTAGGAAGCACCAAGAATATTTTTCTCCATCTAGACAACAATTGTGCCAGCAGCAATTGTCTGAAGTGACTATTTTGAAACTCTGTGGCTTATTTTAACAATAGCAACTTTCAGAGGAAAGTTTAACTGGTAAATTGCTGTTCATTTTGTTGCATTTCATCCCTTAATGTGAAGGTGACTACTCATTCTCCATCCCTCGACCCTGTGACAGGCAGCTGCAGTGATGGCAACCACATTTTTGGCATGGTTTCCTGGAGCCAGGTTGAGCAATAAGGACTTTGTCCTCCAGATACCAGGGTTCTGTGTTCTGATTATGGATGCTTCTGATTGCTAAGATGCTAGCAAGCAGCCTGCCTACCATAGTTTCAAACCCCACTGGCTGAAGTAGCTTCCACAAGATTTAAAGGAAACTCACTTAATATTTTGGACATTCAAAAACAATTATGTATACAGTGGAATTGGGAAAGACACTATACATATCCAGGGAAAGACGTAGACTCAGAAAAGACTTGAAATCTTAATCTGAGACTGATTCCTGACATAGAGACACATAACAACAAAAACAAACAACAAACCTAAGGGAAAGGCAAGAATCTGATTTCCAGAGTTACCATTTTATAAGATTCAAATGTCCAGTTTTCAACAACAAAAAGGCATTTAAAGAAACAAGAAAATATGCCTCACTCAAAGGAGTAACATAAATCTACATAAAATATTCTTGAGGAAGCAGAGTTACCAGACTTACTATACAAAGACTTTAAAACAATTATCTTGGGCTTCCCTGGTGGCGCAGTGGTTGAGAGCCTGCCTGCCGATGCAGGAGACATGGGTTCATGCCCCGGTAAGGGAGGATCCCACATGCCGCGGAGCGGCTGGGTCCATGAGCCATGGCCGCTGAGCCTGCGCGTCCGGAGCCTGTGCTCCATGATGGGAGAGACCACAACAGTGAGAGGCCCGTGTACCGCAAAAAAAAAAAAAAAAAAAAATCAAAACAATTATCTTAAAGGTACTCAAGACCTAAAGGAAGACATGGAAAGAGATAAGGAAATAATGTGTGAATAAAATGAAAATATTAGGATGACATAGAATTTTTTAATGAAAAGAAATTCTTGAGTTGAAAGTACAACAATTGAAATGAAAAATATACTACAGAGGTTCAAAAGAAGATTTTAAAAAGCAGAATGAAGAATCTGTGAACCTCAAGGTAAAACAATATTTTTGATTTTGAAGAATAAGAAGAAAAGTGAACAAAGCTTAAGGTTCCTCTGGGAAACCATCAATCAGACCAACAAATGCATTCTAGAGACAGTGGCAGAAATAATATTTGAAGAAATACTGTCTAAAACCTTTCCAAAGTTGATGAAAGTCATAAATCTGTGAATTCCATAATCTCAAAAACTCCAAAGATGATAAACTCAAAAAGACTGCACCAAGACGTACTATTCTCAAACTATAGACAGCTAAAGACAGAGAGAGAATTTTGAAATTAGCAAGAGAAAACCAACATCACATATGAGGAATCTTCAATAAGATTACAAGCCTATTTCTCATCAGAAATCTTGGAGAAGACAAAAGACAGTGGGTTGATATATTCAAAGTGCTGAAAGAAAACAACTGTCAAAGAAGAATTCTATATTTGATAAGTGTCCTTTAAAAATGCAGGAGAAATTAAGACATTCTAGGATAAATGAGAGGTGAGGGGGCTCTCCACCATTAGACCTGTAGTGTGGAGTCCTTCAGATTGAAATCAAAGCAAACTAGAGAGTCAGTCAAAGCAATATGAAGAAATAAATATCTCAGGTAAAGGTAAATACATGGGCAACTATAGAAGCTAGTATTATTGTAATTTTAATTTATAACACTTTAATTTTCTATATTATTTAAAAGACAAATGCATTAAAAAATAATCTATGTTATTGGGTGCACAATATTAAAGTTGTTATCTGTGACACCAATAACAGAAAGTGAGTGGAGCTCTATGGGAGCAGAGATTATATAAATATTTATTATGCAGAACTGGTTCACATGACTATGGAAGTCCACAGTCTGCAGTGTGGGCTGACAGGCTGGAGCCATAGGAGAATTGGTGGTGCAGATAAAGTTCTAAGGCAGTCCTCTTGCTTGGGGTAGATGACCTTTTTGTTTGATTCAGTCCTTCTACTGATTGGATGAGGTCCACCCATATTATAGAAGACAATCTGTTCTAGTAAAAATTCATTGATTTAAATGTTAATCTCATCTAAAACAACATCCAAGTTGACATATAGAACTAACCATCATAGGAAGGAATTATGTATCATGAAAGATTCAATAAAATAATAAAATATTAAAATTATATACACTTACATACCTAATATCAGACACTCAAAATATATGAAGCAAAAATTGACAGAATTGAAGGGATAAACAGTTCTACAATAATTGTTGGAGATTTCAATACTCCACATTCAGTAATAGATAGATCAACCAGACAGAAGATAAATGAGAGAATGGATGACTTGACCAACACAATAAATGGACCAAACCTAACAAACATGCAGAACATCCCACCCCACAACAACAGAATATATATTATTCTCAAGTTCACATGGGACCTTCTCCAGGTTAGATCATATTTAGACCACAAAATAAGTCTCAATAGATTTTTTTTAAAATTAGTATCATATAAAGTATCTTTTCCAACTATAACAGAATGAAATTAGAAATCAGTAACAGATGGAAACTTGGAAGATTCAAAATATGTGGCTATTAACAATGCACACTTTTTTTTTAACATCTTTATTGCAGTATAATTGCTTTACAATGGTGTGTTAGTTTCTGCTTTATAATAATGCACTCTTGAACAATCAATGCATCAAAGAAGAAATCACAAGAAAAGTCAGAAACTACTCAGAGAAAAATAAAAATGAAAATACAATATATCAAAATTTATGGATGTAGTAATAGCAGTACTTAAAGGGAAATATATAGCTGTAAATGCTTACACTAAAAAAATAACATCTCAAATCAATAATCTAAACTTACATCATAAGGAACTAGAAAAATAAGAGCAAAATAAACCAAGACCAAGTAGAGGAAGAAAATGATAAAGATTAGAGCAGATATAAACAAAGTAGAGAATAAAAAAACAATAGAGAAAATCAATGGAAACAAAAGCTGCTTCATTGAAAAGATCAACAACATTGACAAGGAAAGAAAGATAAGGTGAAAATAAATAAAATTAAAAATTAAACTGGATATATTACTACTGACCTTACAGTAGTAATATAAATATAAAAGAATTAAATATAAATATAAAATAATTATAAGGGATTATAAGGGACTACTATGAGGGATATAAAGGATTAAATATAATATAAATATAAAATAATTATAAAAGGATTATAAGGTACTACTATGAGCAATTATATGCCAACAAATTAGTTAAAACCTAGAAGACAGATTCCTCAAAACACACAAATCACATAAATGAACTCAAGAAGAAATAGAAAATTTCAAATGACCTACAACAGATAAAGATTCAATGAACAGTCAAGAATCTCCCAACAAAGAAAAGGCCTGGAAAGGATTACTTCACTAGCGGATTCCACTTAACATTCAAAGAAGAATTAATATCAACTCTTCTCAGACTTTACAAAAATAATTTAGGAGGAGGAAACATTTCCTATCTCATTCTATGAAGCTAGCATTACTCTGATATCAAAGCCAGATAATGACATCACAAGAAAATAAAATCATATTCCAATAGCTCATATGACTATAGATACAAAAATAAACAGAAATTAGCAAATTTAATCTAGTAGAATATTAGAAAGATTTTTTACCATGTCCACTTGAGATTTATTCTAGGAATTCAAGGGTGGATCACCATAAGAAAATGAATGTAAAATGGCACAGTAATACAATGAAGGAAAACACCATGAAAAACTCAACTGATTCAGGAAAAAAAACTGAAGAAAATCAATATTTTTTTATGACAGAAACTCTGAAAAAACTCAAAAGAGAAGGAAAATTTTACCTTTTGCCATATAAGGTAACCAATATAGAAAAAAACCCAGTATATATTACTAATTTAAAAAAAGGAATTTCTAAGCACTTTATATCTTACACTACTCTTGGTTTAAGAAAGGGGGAGGGCTTCCCTGGTGGCGCGGTGGTTGAGGGTCCGCCTGCTGATTCGGGGTACATGGGTTCGTGCCCCTGTCCGGGAGGATTCCACATGCCGCAGAGCGGCTGGGCCCGTGAGCCATGGCCTCTGAGCCTGCGCGTCCGGAGCCTGTGCTCCGCAATGGGAGAGGCCACAGCAGTGAGAGGCCCGCATACTGTAAAAAAAAAAAAAGAAACAAAAAGAAAGGGGGAAATATAAAATATATATGTAAATACTAGTATTTGTCTGAATTGGAATAAGGAACATTGGAAGAATACATATAAAAAAAAAAAAAAGTGTTTACCCATAGGGAGCAAGGGGGAAATTGAGTGGGGAAAAAAAACAGGAGAGGGAGTAAGGTTCTTCCCTATGTATTACTTAATATAATTTCTGAATCTTATAAACTTATTACCTATTCAAAAAATTAAATAAAAATTAAATGTGTCCTTTATCATTAAATATATATACTTGATTTGGTTTGAGGCTTTACATATTATATGAATCTATGTGTGTTGTATTTTAATATCTCTGGTATTTAAAAAAATTCCATAGTATTTGAACCTACACATGAGTCAGCCAGTTCAAAATGTGCCTTTTGTTTTGGTGCAACAAAGGATTCTTCATGAGTCTTCTCTAGTTGTCATGTCATTTCAGAAACTCACAAATCCAAAGAAGTTCACAAATATGAAAGCAACAAATAACACACCTAATTCATTTTACAATAAATGTATGCTCAAAGGAGGAAGCTACTTTTCCTAGTGGCAGGAATGGATTGACCCCAAGAGACACATTACTTGAGTGACAAGAATTTACCAGTGGAGTAAGGAAGGAAAGTCAGAACAATACCAGAGCAATGGCATCTGGGTATGAAAGAGCCCCCCTGAGCTCAGAAAGTGGGGAGATGGTCCTTTCTATTTGGGAAACATGGCATGTTTTTGTATCCCAGCATTTGCAAAATATATAAAGAGAGATATAGGGCAGACGGATTGGAGCCTGATTTGGAAGTTTTTTCATACCATGCAGATATTTCATAATAATATTAAAAAACTAAAAAAGACAAAACAAATAAGTCACCCAGAATTTCAATTTCAACTGAGAGGCAGCAAGCTCTATTTGAATCTGAAAACAATTTCTGTCCCTAGGAAAACGATGCATGTTCTCACCCTAGTGCTTTGTTCATGGTATTCTCTAGAACTGGCACATCTTTATTTTATTCCTGCCCTTCTCCTCTTCAACTCTCCCTCCCATTATCTTTCACTATGCCAAGTTATATAGGGCTGAAATAAAATGCTGCTTTCTCTGTGAACCCTTTTCTGACTTCCCATGCAGTTAACATCTCTTCTGGTCTGTGTTCTCACAGTATTCTATACAGTTCTCTACTTTCACACATATCACATTGAATTGTAATCTACTTATTTTTTTTTCTTCCTAGAATTTCAGAGTCTTGAGAGAGAGAGCTAGGTCTTAATGACATCTATCTTTGTGCCTAGCACTTTCTCTGACATATGGGAGATACTCTATAAGTTTTTGTTAAAAATGAATGAATGAATATCCTCAATTAGTTGATTCATTGGTCAGGATGATTAGCCAGTTACTGCTCAGCCAACCTGCACATAATATGAATAGAGAAGCTTTAATTCTACTACTGTTACTTTCATTCAACACTAACATGAACAATTGACTATTTTTCTTTCATTTAACTTCCTCTGCAACTGCTACAGCCTTATGTGATCCAGATATGCGCCAATTTTCTCTGCATATCATTTGTTTATATGCATTTGATCAAAATATTATTTTCTAGAAATCATTTCCTGGGCATGATTCCTCATATAAGCACTGCTTGGTCTCTACCTTCTAAAACAAATGGTTGAGGACATGGGAAAACTTTTCATGTCAGTTTTCCAACTGAACCAAGTGTTGTGAGCCCACCAAAAACTGAGGCAGACTGAGGCAGACTGCTTCCATGCAGGAGTGGGATGAGAAGGGGCAGAAGTGGGTTGAGAAGGGTCACCAGCCAGCTGGGCTTATACAGCATCACTGAAGATCAGTGAACTGACACCTAAAAAGCAGACAGACTTGGTGTGAACAGCTATCCCAGCCAAGGATTCATCGTCACTTTCTCTCCTAGTCAATACTGTCTTAGGGCTTCTGCTTTTCAAGAGCCATTACTGCTTCCAGTGTTTGTCATTTCTGCGGATTTTGTATAACAGAAAAATATATTCAGGTTATAATTATTTTCTTAGAGTTGATAACCACATGATAATGTTACAATAGATATAGCTAGGAGATAGAAAGGTTAGAACCGTAGAGGGTTTTGGAAGTGGGCCTGAACAATTTTCCAGTTGAGGGTAAATAAGTGTTAGGATACGATGGAAGGATTTTAAGCAGGAAATGATGATGTTGTCAGGTTTGTGCTTCAGAAAAATTAATCTGAAAGCATGCATAGGCAGTATCAGATGGCATAAAAATTAGAGGCAGGAACATCTGCTTGCAGACTGTTAAACCAATCCAGATGAGAGGCAAAGAGAGCTTTAATTAGGACAATGGAAGGTAGACTAATATTTTTGATGGCCTACTGGAACTTTCCCCCAATATCTGTAAAGAGAATCTTAAACTTAAATCCATCTCTAAATAACAAAGCCCATAAAACTAAAAGCTCTTTCATCTTCATCCCCAAACTATTCATTCTTCCTGGTTACTTGCATCCTCTCCCTCACTCATCTCAACCCATCAGTCACTTACTCCTGTTGATTTTACATTCTAAGTAAGAATCCACTCACTATTTCATTCCTATTATTATTGTCTGTGGAGAGAAGGATGGAAACATATTTATTAAGTGCAGATAATCAAGTAACATATGATTCAGTCCCTTAAATTATTTTTAGATGATCTTGGGTAAGCTACCTAACCATGCTATGTTTTTCCCCTCATAAAAGATATTATTTATAATAATAAAATAGTATTTTTATTATACTCAATATAAACTATTAAATCAATATTTTTCTTTTGGCTAGTATTATATATTTTGTTCAACATTTTCACAGAATCTATCAATACATATACTTTATTTCAGTAGTCGTGAAACATTAGTCTTTACTGGGATCACTTGGAGAGCTTCAAAGAAAGAGTTTCTGATGTGGGCCTAATATTTACATTTCCAACAAGTTCCCAGGTGATACTGATGCCACTGGCCCAGAGACCACACTTTGAGAATCACTGACATTTTTTAGCTCTGCCTGAAAATTAAAGTCAACTTAGAAAAAATGAATTTGATTTTATCCTCTTCTAACACAAAGTAATTCTATAACCATGGATATATTTTTTGACTTTGTGAGTTGTAGTTTTCTCACCTGTAAATGAAGCAGTCACATCTCCAAATCCTCTATTTTAGGCTATATTCCTATTATGCTTCTGAAGTAGGCAGGTATTTTGTAAGTGAAACAAAGAGGTCACTATTTCTTAAGGAAAACATAAGAACTCTTAGTTTGGATATAACATTTTTATAATGAAAATAGGGTAACTATTGTGTTTAAATTTCCAATTCTAAGTATCCTTATCAGGTAATTTCTAGATCTAGAAACTCTTTGGCTCAGTCCTAGTAAAGCAATGTTTCCTGATTTGGGGATATTGGTAAATGTTCATCATAAGAAATGTTGAAGTGGAGCCTGAAATTTCAGAAAACATCCCAGTGTGAAATAGTCACAAAATCATTCCTATGATTGTGAGGTACATAAGACTGGTTAATGACAATGCAAAGGCAGGGTAAGATAGACCAGTAGATGCATTTCTCAACTGATTTCAATGATTTTGAGTTGAAAACATCAATTTTTCCTTTGACTCTGCTTGAATGCAACTCAAGTGGGATGAGAGATTTTGCAGTGTAAAGGGAAATGTCCAACAAGTTTCAGTGCATTTAAGAATCACTTAGCCTAAGCTATTTTTGATTGAGTGCAATAGCTCTAGGATGAGATTTCACAGGTCAATTTCTCTTTGCCACTATCTAGTCAAGTGTTATATGCTTCTATTTTCTAAACTAACACGGTGACACATGAATAATCTTTAGGAGATGACTGTTTATGACATAAACTCAGAAATTAAAATGATAAAGTCATGACCTATGAAAAAATTCAGATGGTAATTCTAGGTAACACACTTCTTCCTTTCTCTTATAGGATATTACAACAAAGTCTCTCACAGTATGTTCTGGTGGGACACTGGTTTTCAGGAGAGAACTAAGTAGTTTTGTTACACCAATCCAATAATTAATGGTCATGTCCCATATTTACCAAATATTAATTTTTAAAAAAGTTCAGTGACACTGTGTTCCCAATAATACATTTTTGTTAAAAATTTGGCATATGCTACTGTTTATCTACTCTAAAATCAGGCTTATGTATGTATTAGATTAAACCCAACAATGTACTCTCTTATTTGAGAGTTAAGATAGGTTTAAGTTTAATATGTGTCATAATATTCTATTAGTGGTACATTATTCCTCTAGGTACTCTGCTACCTGAACAAATCTGGAAACCACTATATTTCGGAGATGAAGAAGAAAAGGAAATAATAAAATAACAGCAATAATAAACAATAACAAATAAAAATAAAGCAATAATTTTGTTCTCATTTGACCATACGTCCTTGCCAATAACTCCCTACTTGAGGTAACTCATGTGGAGAAATTTTATGTGGCAGGACAGAATCTGAGCATCTTTGGATCCTTAGAGTAATACCATAACCACCTCATATCCATAATTCTAACACAACTGTTAAGTTGTCCAGATACCAAACAACTGTTTGAAATTGCTCAAAATGAGTATTTGAGGAGAAAGTAAAATCAGTGTAATTAGAAAACAGAACTAGAAGTCAGGAAATATGGGTTCTAATGGGTTTGATCTCACCCAATTTTGGGTCTGAGCCTCTATCTCCTCATCTGTAAGTGGAAAACTAATAGCTGTGTGGATCACATGAATGATACAAGATACTTTCAATCTCTCCTGCCTAATCTTCTTATATTCAATTTTTCTTCAATCTGTTTTCCACATAATGTCTGAATTTAACTTTGTGAAACATTCATCTGATCACCTAATTTTCCTACTGGAGAAAGGTTTATTTTATTCCCATTATATAGATGAACATACAGAAAGGTCAAATTCTAATATTTGAGGCTATCTTCAGTTTTGTCCCATCTGATTCTTTTAGCTTTATCATCTGTCTCAGACTTTCATACAAAAAAAAAGGAAGGTAAACTATTTATTATTCTATGGACGTCTTGAAATTAACTTACTTCCGTGTCTTTGCGTGGACTTTTCCCTCTGCCTGGAATGTTCTTTACCAATTGTTGAAATCCTTCAAGATCCAGCTGATATATCATCATCTTTGTTATGCCTTCCCCAATAAACTCAACTGGAAATCATTGCTCCTTCTTCAGTGATATATTTTACTTTTGCCCAGTATTCAAAGAAATTTATGGACATTTCTGACCTCCTACGAGATATTTAGTTCCACTGATCTTAGAATATCTTGACATAGCCTAACACATGAAAGTGTTTAATAAATGTTTACTGAGGCAAGTTAAATGGTGAATAAATATATTCATCTTTGTAAACAATAAGCATTCTATAATAATGTTACATATAATAGTCTATGAAGAATATTGCTTACTGTTTACGTATCTCTGATTTATTTATATTAATTCACTGAACAACTTTCCTTATTTATGCTACTAGTAGACTAATATTGTGCAGCAGACTTACTTTCAATACCTTAAAATCAGTGCATAATGTCTTATATGAGCAGTAAACAAAATAGAGAAATGCAGAAATATACTCATCTCTAATTAATTTGAGTACATTATATGTATGTTTCTTCAAACTCTCTTGTCTGAGCTGTAAATATTGCTAAAAACAATAATTGTGAAAGGGCACCATCTGCTATGCAAAGGATGGAATACTAAACATTTCTTAACAGAAATCAAATGTGGGTTTGAAATTAATCCCACTATTTACTAGCTATGTAACTTGAACAAGTTACTTAAATGTTCTTAGCTTCATTCCTCTCAACTGTAAAATGGGAATGCTAACGACACTGATCTCTTACAGTAGACATGAGGTTTACAGGATACACACACGCAATTTTCAGTCTTGAGTCTGGTACATCATATGCAACCAGTAATCATTAGCTATTATATTAATGATAACAATGATTACTTTATTGTTACAAATAATTACAAATTATTTTACATTTGTCAACATAGAATGGAGGTTGGGATTCTTAATGTGCCTTTCTTTTTTACTCTATTCTTGAGGCAAATATTGACTTTGTAATAGTTTAATTAATAACTAGCTCATCTATATTACAGATTATAGTTTTTGTGGATTTTAGTAAAATGGTAAAGCCATCTCTTGAGAATAAAACTTATTTATAAATATCTGAACTTATGTGAAAATCAATCCTATAAAATTTATAATTCCAAACAGTAATGATTACTTTTTCAACCATTCCCTGCCTTCTGTAATTTAAATTATAGACTATGTATAAGTGGACACTTTACATAATCTTGTTCCATTCTTTGTGGTTGAAGAATGTCTTGGATATGTTGTAACCAGACATTACTTGCTGAGCCATATCAGCCACTACTGTACATAAGGTGAAATTCCCAGGACACAAGAATACTGGAATAACTTACTTAATATGTATGATCCATTAATATACACTTTCTGGGTTTTTTTTTTTTTTAAGTTTCTCATGACAACACCATGACTTTTCTAAAGAGGGTAAACCCTCTCCCTTTTCCCAACAAATATTACCGAAACCCACCTTGAAGCTCCCAATTGAGTCTAACCTGGCTGTTTTACTAGACAAATACCCTGCCTTCATGGAATTAATATTCTACTTGTAGATAGAGATGTTAAAGTCAAAATTACCACAATAGGTACCCAGTATTATTATTATTATGTGGTGTTACCCCTGTGCAAAGAAGAAAAGAATGTTGAAATTGAGCTTGACTATAGTTTACCACTCATATCATTATTACTCATGGTTCAGAATTAGAAATTTGAAAGTGATTTCAAAACTACTGTAATTTTTGTGAATGTGTAGTCTTATGGAACTGTCAAAGATTTGGGCGGACAGAGTGACCTGAAAAGCTGTATGATGTGGATAAATTATGTAATTATTTTGAGCCAGATTTTCTTTATCTGGAAATAATGATAATTATCCCTTAGAGATATTGTTAAGAATTACAGAAAATAACAATTTTCAGGTGCCTAACACAGTGCTTAACAGCCTTTCACTTTCAGTTGCAGGGCATCTTTTAATTCTGGATAATTTAAACTTGATGGGTAATGTGATAAGCAAATTCTGAAGAACCCTGCAGTCCCCCAGATCCCATGTCCTGGTTAGTCAATAAATGTTGATCTAGGTACTGTTGTGAAGGACTTTGCAGATGTAAATAAAGTCCCAAGTCACTTGACCTTAGAGTTTTCTTTAGCTGGTAGCAGAAGAGAAAAATAAAAGGGAGTTGAAGCATGAAGGGGAATCAACTGATAATTCAACATTATCAGCTACAATTTTCTGAAAATATCCTTGGCAAGGACTAGCTAGTGTTCTTTAGAGGATGAGAACAGCTTCTGGCCGATAGCCAGGAAATGAGGACTACAGTCTATAAACACAAGGAATTGAATTAAGCCACAATCTGAGTGGGCTCAGAATTGGATTTTTTCTCCAGATCTTCTGTAAAAGAGCCCAGGTGTGAGACTCCTTCAGTGTGAGACCCTGGGCAGAGAACTCAGTTGAGCCATATAGGACTTGTGACCTATAGAAACTCTGAGATGATAAAAAGGAGTGGTTTTAAACTTCTTTATTTGTGAAAATTTGCAATGTAGCAATAGAACACCAGTACAGATAAATGTTAGGTTTCTTCACTTCATAGTCAAGATGCATTCTTTAGCTTTTACTAGTTTTTCGTAATGTTTGTCTTTTTGCATTAAAAAACAAAGAAAAAATCTTATTTTAAATATTTTCTGGTAAGATTATTGTTTCTAAATCTCTTGGTCTGTGTCCTTGACTTTCTATAGGTGTTCACCTACAGTTAGATAGAGGACATAAAAAAAAATGTGCTTAATGTTCTTGGAATAATTTGGTCACAGTTGTACAGTGATTTACTGTCTTCAGGCAGCAGTCTACCATGATAGATAAACTCCAAATGTAATGACCTTCTCTTGGGCCGCATCCTCATTGATATTGTGAGGCATTTGGCTTTTACCGATATGCTCCCTGGATTTTACATAACATCAAGTCAGTTATCCTTTGAGCCTTACATCTTTCCTTCTTCATCTGACTCTGTGGCCATGTCTCATTCCATAAAAATGTTTTTCAAATATCAGTTTTTCTCTAACTGCTTTCTTGCTTTGATTGTATGTTTTGATATATGGATTTTATATATTCATGTATTTCAACTCTTACCTTTCTACAGCATCTAACACAGGGCCTGGCAGCAGCAGAAGCTCTATACACAAGTAAAATTTAAACCTTGATGACTCCCAACTTTATATTTCTAATCCTAATTCTTCACAAGCCATTGGAGCACATGTCCAACTACTTATGAGACATATTCATTTTGATGTAGAATTTCCAAGTAAAATAT
Organism: Pseudorca crassidens; assembly: GCF_039906515.1. Classification (NCBI taxonomy): domain Eukaryota; kingdom Metazoa; phylum Chordata; class Mammalia; order Artiodactyla; family Delphinidae; genus Pseudorca; species Pseudorca crassidens. The sequence continues at coordinate 67,966,724 of NC_090304.1, read as the reverse complement.
AGGGCACTCTGTTAATATTTTTTAAGTATGAATATGTACCAAATATTGCATTGGACATAGTTATCCTAAAATAGTCAATATTTATCTGAAATTCAAATTAAACTGGACTTCTGTATTTTTATTTATTGAATTGGCAAACCTAGTTTGATGCACATTGAAATCTTGAAGTCAAAATGTCCAAACCAAATTAATATTATTACTCAAAGCAGCACCTGTGACATCCTTCACTGTTAGATTAATTTAGCCAATCAGGCCTGATTCCTTAGGATAAATAAGTAGTATAGCTGAGTAATTAATTAATAAAGCACAGACCCTAGACCCCCAATTACAATTACACAGGTCTACTTCTAGCTTCCTCACTTATTAGCTGTGTAGCCAATAGCAATCTACCAAGCTAAAGGCTGTTTCCTTATAGGTAACAAGAAGGTGATAATACAAGTAGCCCATATCAATAGAGTTTCATAAGAATTAAAATATAGAATCATGTAAAGCACACAGCCAGGCATCTAGGAACTACTCAGTTTTTTCTCTTCCCCATTTATAGCTCACAGAGCATAAATTAGGGTAATACTGGGTTGTAGCAAGAACTCAAAGATATTCAAGGAATGTAGAGAAGTAGTGAATATCTTGATACTTTTCAAATATTAATATAAGTATATATTTATTTAATAGCTTTATAGAGCAGAAATAAAATTATTTATCAAACTCACATCTACTTTTTCATATTTATATGTCTATCACAATATTAATTTTTCCTGTGGATGAGATACTCCTCTTTAGTTTTCTACAAAGCAGGAAGCAATGCATGATTTTAATTCTTTTATACTATGAGGTTTGCAAAAGCTAATTTTCCTTTGATGAACCTTAGCTATTTGGCTCTTTGTAATAGGCATTTGGCTAGATTTTCAAATTCTGAGGAAAACATTTAATACGGTGCTGAGCAACAGAAAACATAAAACATGTACATTGCCTAGTTTTAGGAAAAGAGTATGTGGGTGGAAGTTTAGACTCTTTCTGTTGTATGTGTTTTCCCTGAAACTGGTCAATCATTTGGCAGTGAGGTGGTAAAAAAGTTTACACTGTGTCAGGAAATTAAATAATATTTAATATTTCTTGAAATGATTAAACTGAATCTGTAATATCCTGAAATCAGCTGAAAAAGACTTGGACTAATTTAATATTGCAATATATTTAAATATTTCCATGCATTTAAATCATTAATTAATCATTAGAAAATGAACCTAAAAGTACTTGAATATCTACTATGTATGAATCACAATGCTAAGGACTATGTGACACTGGGAATTCTTATTAAGGGAGTGCTACCATGGAATCTGTACCTTAAGGTGGGTAGACAGAAATGACAGGTAGGATAGTCTGGAAAGGAGATCTGAAGGAAGCAGTGGTAATAATCCATGTTTGTGCTGGAACAATGTCAGTGTAGTGTATTCCAGGTAATAATCCAGACCTGTGCTCAAGCCATGGCAGCAGAGAGAAGAGAAATCCAGGTAATAATCTATAATGTGTTAGAGTGAGACAGAAGTGGAGGAGAAAGGATCTCTCTGGAAGACTTTTTAAAAGAACACGATATCATCATTATTTAAAATATCCATTAAAGTTAAACATAATGATAATCGTCGGCTAAGGAAAGGGAGCTGAAAGATCTGATATAATACTAAATGAGCTCCTTACATGTGAATTGGGAATATTAGAACTCCTAAGTAATTTCCAAGAGAATTATTTGACAAAAGCTTCTTGACCTGGACTGTGATATGTCACTCATAATGACTCCAGCAACATGAATTTGCAAAGAATGAATCAGGCCATGAGATAGCATCAGGGCAAGGGTCAATTTGTTCTTTGAAAGGGTTTATCTGTTATCACTGGGTAATAGATTGGACTCTGCAGCTCAGTCAAAGCTTTAACCCATCTGCTACCACTCACCTGCTGCCCCGTACCAGTAATTAATGTCAATCAGAGCATTCCTGGGGTTAACATGAAACATGAAATTGGGCCCTGGCATTTGAATTCTAAAGAAAATGTTCCCTACTTGCCCCTTAACACTCTTGTCTAATTAAAGCATTCACACTAAAAATATATTAAGTACTTCAGATTTTCTCATGTGTCCTGTCTCAAAAGCTATATGATAAGATTTGGATATTAAGAAGAAAGAGTAGAGAAAGCATTTTTTTCCTCTATTTTCAGTTATAGTGGCAAAGTTTGTTTTATTTTATTTGTTTTGTTTTCACTTGATCTAAAAATCTTTGGTTAGAGATGTTAATTTCATTGGTGGATCTGAAAGGTTTCCTTCAATAAGGCCAAAGCTAGAGAGAAACTACTGACTCCAAGCCCTCAAATAAACACAGCACCAAACAGAAAATGCCAGGGCTTAAATAGCTGGTCCAAGTCAGAGGTGACAAGGAAGCAAAGCAAATGGCAAAGGCTACTCTTTAATGACCATAAGATTTACATAAAATTACAAGATTGGAAAGGTGCAAGAATTACACCTCTATATACAGTCATCAGGATTACTATGATACTGTTTTATATAATAAAATATTCCTATCATGATTAGATTACCTACAACTTGAGGATCATGTAAGGGTTATGGGATTAAACAAGTATTATAAGGCCCCTCTCTACCCTTCCACTATGTCTGTGTGTCTGTCCCCCAGCCTCCAATCTGTCTCCACCAAAAAAAAAAAGAAAATTGTCACCAGAAATCAGGATTGATTCTAAACCCAGGAAAGGTTGAGACAAAATACGTGGTTGTTTTTGTTTTTCTATTTTATCATATCAGTAAAGCGGGTATTCTATAGATAACTTTTCAGCCATATGGCTTTTATTTAACAGTTAACAGTTAAATACTTGTCTCCCTTGACTTTAAGAGCAATATTTTGCTAATCATATTTTCTCATATTTCTTTTTTAAGTTCTTCTCCTTCCATATCTTCCTAAATGCACAGGGGTACTTCTCCTTACTCTCTGATCTTTTGGTTCACATTTCCTTACTGGAAAATCTTAATCACTTTTATGATTTTAACGATCATCTATAGATGAAAAATTCCAAATACTATTTAGCTATACCTTCTCTCTGAGTTTCAGATTTATAAATCTAAATATTTGTTTGACTCTCCTTAGATAACTATATACATTTTAATACTTAATATGTACATACACAATTAGACATATTACCTTCTTTTCAACATATCACCACTTTACCACACATAGGATTTTACTTCATGCTGTAGAATCCTCTCATTCAATATAGCACTCTTTCTACATGCCACCGCCTCACTATATCTATCAGTCTTGTTATTCTTAGTTATTTCTAAAATCTGCCCTTCCTTTGTTTTCCTATAGTCAAGAGCTTAGTTGAATTCTTCTTCACCTTTAGTCCAGAAAAATGTAAAATCTTATCTTAAATGTTTATCTTTAAAAAAATCTGTTCAAACTGTCCATCATTGACTGATTAATTAGTTAATTCAAAATATATTCGTTAGCTAATTAATATATAACAGGCACTGTTAAGGGTGTTGAGATTACAACAGTAAAAACAGAAAGATGCAATTCCCCTATCCTCACTGAATTTTTGTTATGGAAAAGTGATGGAAAGGAATATTACCAGTATTACCAGTGTTGATAAATGGTGTGCATGAAGGAAACAAACAGTATGCTTAAGCTGAAAATAACAGAAGGACAAAGAAATTTAATTCTGATTTCAAGGAATATCTTTCAGAGGAAGTGACATATAAACCTACACTAAAGCATGAGAGAGAGCTAATCATGGGAAATGTATGTGTGCATGGGGTGGGGCTTGGTTGTGGTGGTACAGAATTTTCCAAGCAGAGGGAAGAGTATATGCAAAGACTCCTGGTGGAAAAGAGCTTGACATGGTCGAGGAATTTAAAAAAAACTACCACTGGGGCTAGGACACAATGAATAAGGGTTAGAGTGGTGGCAGTGGAGTTTAGGAAAAGACAAAAGTCGGATCATCCAAACCTTGTAATCTGCGGTATGGATTTTACATGTCTCTGAATTACAATTAAGTCATTAAGTATTTACAAGTCTGAGTAATAAAGTAAGTGGCCTGCAGAATGATGCTTAAGTTCAGTCTTTCTAGTATATATATATATATATATATATATATATATATACCCTTTACAATTTAAACTCTATTTTCATCCAAGCTTTGTCTCTTGATACTTGATGCCTTACATTCTATGTTTTGGTAGTCCCTCCACCTCTGAAATTGCTGGTTTATACCTTTGTGGCTTAGTTTGTTCTTCTCCCTTTGCTTGGAGTATTCTCTCCCAATTTCTTTGTTGAACTTCTACATAACCTAGAGGCCAATTCCACCTAATATCGCCTGCAGGAGCTCCAAGCCAGCTTGGCAACCTATTTTTTTTGCCCTCATATGTGTGTGGGACATGTGAGTGATGTATCTGGAGGCCATGATTATACAAATATTTATAATGTATGTAAATTTATATACAAGCTGGACCCTATGGGGGCTTCCTGGGACAGAGCCCCACCCCCAATATACTCTGCCTGCCTCTTGTTTGTAAAAAAGCTGTAGTCTCCCAGGCCTCCCCTGAGGCACAAAAACCTGGCTTAAGAGTTAATTATTGAAAGGATGTGAACATGTAGTGACAAAAATAACAGTTGGGCCAGGAGAACTGGTAACAATTTAAACAGTAAATCAGCTGTATAGCAGTCACAGAATCTTGAGTTCCGCCCTGAAGGATATAGATAACAGTATCTGATGCACATTCTTGAGTTGTTTTAAAGGCTAACCACCCGCCCCCCAACCACATGGAAGAAGTTAACTCCATGATGACCATGAGCAGGTAGCCCCACACCTGCTTGAGCCTGAGGGTTGATGATATCAACCCCTGTGACACCACCCTGTTACTTCATCATCAACCAGTCAGAGAACTGTACAGGAGCTGCTCATGCAGCCTGCAATGCTCTCCAACACCTTGTCTTTAAATACACTTCCCTGAAACCCATCTGGGAGTTCAAGATTTTTGAGCATTAGCTGCCCACACTGTTTGGCATCTACAATAAGCACTGTGCTTTCCTTCACCACAACCCATGTCAGTAGATTGGCTTTACTGCCTGCAGGCAAGCAGACCCAACTTTGGTTCTACTGACTGCAGGTGAGCAGATCCAAGTTTGGTTCAGTAACATATATAGATATATAGGTACAGATAAATAGAGGGATATAAATATATTCATACATATACATAAATATGTACAAGGCATTTTAATAAAATATGTATGATAAAATGATTAGTTATTAGGAAAACTTTCTAGTTCATCTAATGACTAAAAAAATTAATCAGTTTTCTTCTGTGTATTAGTTTTATATGGCTACCTTAAAAATGACCAAAAACTTGGTGGTTCAATGCAACAGGAATTTATTACTTTCAGTTCTCTAGCTTGCAAGACTGATAAGGGTGTCACTGGAATAAAATCAAGGTACCTGTACTGCTGTATTCCTTGTTGGAGCTCTAGAGGAGAATTCATTTCCTTGCCTTTTCCAGTTTCCAAAGGCCACTTACATTCCACGGCTCATGGCCCCTTCTCCACCTGCAAAGTCAGCTATGTTGTATTGCTCTGTGATTTCTTTCAGTAGCCACACCTCCCTCTGACTGATTTTCCTCTTCTGTCTTTATCCTCTACATTTAAGACCTTTATGATTACATTGAACTAACCAGGACTATCCAAGATAAACTCCCTTTTTACGTTCATGACCTTAACTTGATCACAATGAAGTATTTCAGATTTTATCCAGTAGTAAATGGTGACCCATTGACCATCATCACCTTTTAGAGGGGAAATACAATAGCCAGGGAATGGTTTTAGGCAGTGTTGTCTGGCATCAAGTTTACAGGGATAGAGGGGAGAAGAAGAGACTGCCCTTATGAAGCTACCTCTTTTTTTTACAAGAACAGTACATTTTAAACTTTTTTATATTCACAGTTTAGGGCTCCTAATGTCTTAAGTATTTACCTCTCCACCTCAGTGCTAGTACACTGCTAAGACTTAATAAAGGAATTGACTGTTGAAATTCAACCGACTGGGTTAAATCACCTACCTTCTTTTGTAGAGTAACATTTTTTACATGAGACAAATATTTCTCAATTATATTGACATATATTCTAAATATTGTGTTCACTATTTCTGTATGCATTTTATAGCGACACATCTTGGCTACAAAGGGCCATATTGATTAATTGGCAATTGAGATAATACAAAGATATTTACTCAAGATTATTGTAGGTAATGCTCTGCTAGATACATTCTAGCTTGAAATGTTGTGTTCAGGCTTGACGACAACACTCCAAACAGTGTCCACTCAACATAAACACAATGCATCCATATCTCCTATTACCTCATCACTATACCTCTATTAATGAGGCCTCAATGAGCTAATACGATGTTTGCACAGGAAGGTTATCTAGTAAAAGAACGGAAGAAACATGTCATGTGAGAAGGAATACAAAGAAATGAAGATAATATGTCTTAAAAGAAAGACTGAAGAGGTTATAATAGGCATTTTCAAATATCTTGAATCCTGTGATCTGAAAGAGAAAATAAAATGATCTAATGGGTGGATTGTAAAAAGGAAGCAAATTTAGGTACGTGAGGAAGAAGTGTCTAACTGTGCTACCTAAGAGTAAAATGGGTTGTTTCACTTTAAAAAAAATGCCTTTATTGGTCCAGAAACTGGATAGATGACCCAGAGAATTATTTCCAACTCCATGTTTTGTTGAATGTAAGTTATTCTAGACACAACATCTATGGAAGAAGAAAATCTTTGGTTCTTTAATTGCTAAAGTCTAAGCTTTCTCAGCAAATGGACATAAAGACAGACATTATCTTAAAATTGTTAAATCAGAAGTAGTTGAGTTTACATTATACTTCAGGCTGAAAGCCAGTACAATGCTAAACTTGGCAAACTTTCCTACTGTGGATCTTTAAGAAACAGAATCAGAATAATCTAACAAAACATGAATGACCACAAATGTACAGTATTAGAAAGTATTATTCCCTAGAGAATAGAAATTGATTTCCCCAAGCTAAGGATAATACCTCCTGCTGCAATAGAAAACTGAAAGCATGGAATCCACCACAAAACTATATTCTATAGGCAACCAAATTCAAAGAAATAAGTAGAATTTTACTTGCATATGCGTTCATTATTCAAAGGTCACAGTCTAATTTCATAAACACAAGAGAAAATATGAGCTGCGTTTCTTTGAAGCTGCAAATATATGTCAATTTGACAGAAGAGAAATTGATACATTTTGACTGAATTTTAGTCTATTTTCTAGTCTGCTCAATTGTTTTTAATTTATTAAATGCAATACCATAAAAATAGGCACTTTCATATAATGCTGACAGGACTGTAAATTGGTACAAACTTTCCAAAGGGCAATTTGATAATATGTTTCAAAAGTCTTAAGTATTTGACAACCCATGGCCACCTTTTTTTTTTTTTTTTCCTTTTTTGCGGTACGCGGGCCTCTCACTGTTGTGGCTTCTCCCGTTGCAGAGCACAGGCTCCGGATGCACAGGCTCAGCGGCCATGGCTAACGGGCCCAGCCACTCCGCGGCATGTGGGATCTTCCTGGACCGGGGCACGAACCCGTGTCCCCTGCATCGGCAGGCGAACTCTAAACAACTGTGCCACCGGGGAAGCCCTTGATGTCTTTTTAACTGAAAATAAGCTAAAGGGAATTTAGATTGCTTTTTCTTGAAATAAAGAGAGGCCATACTTCTCTCTGTCCTGGGCCACTACAGTTACCACACTCACCCAAAGGGAAATTTAAATATCAAACAATATTGGTAGAGCAGGTAAGTTTTCTTTTAAAGGACAATATACAATTCTTATAGCCAAAGTATTATTTGTAAATCATTTTCCTCCAGGAAAGAGATTTTTCAATTCCTCTTCTCTATTGTGACTTCTGATTCTGTGAATCAGAATCCCATCAAAGGAAACCAGTAAAGAATATAGATTTATAGGCTAATTATTTTCCTAGATATGGAGGGGAAAAAAGCTAAAACTTTCTTTTTCTTTGTCTAATAAATCAGAATTACAAAATCCCATGATCCCATGCAGACTCTGGCTAGTTTGCAGTTTGGAGACTTGAGAGAAGATGACAGCTGCAGACAGTGTGGAGGAAAAACCACCTTGCAACATAGTTTGTCAAGTTGCAGCCTCTGGCTTTGACCTAGGGCCAGTATTCCTGGAGACATGATGAAGTGTGAAAAGTACTGGCAGGCATTTTAGACTAAAAAAAAAATAAGTTAGGCATTAAGGGAAAAGGGGGACCAGGAGAGATTAATATTTGTGAGGTTTATAGCAAAAAAGGCAAAGCAATAGGAAGTAAAGAAATCCCTGAAGGGACTTTCTTACAACAGCAGCAGATTAGAAACAGGATGGACAAGAGCAGGAAGCTTATTTTTCCAGCTGGAGCCTTCCCTGCAAACCTGAGGTCGATTTTGGAACGGCAGACAAATGCCAAGCAAATGCAAAATCAAGAAATCATGATAGAATTTACAGGCTCTGGAAAAGTCTGGGGGCTGGGAAGAAAGAAAGGGAGAGAAGGAAAGAGTGGGGGAGTTGTGAAGAGAGTAAGGGATAAAATACAGAAGAATGTACCTGCATTCTGAAATTGGAACATTTTGGAAACAGAGCAAGAGAGCAGAATAACGTTTGTGCTAGTGAATGCAGATTTTCAAGTTAGAAGAAGAGTTAGAGGTGACCTAGTCTAGATATTTTCAAATTTTATAGCCACAGGAATACACCTCAAATTCATATGCAGAATCTCCATATGGATACAGAAGAGCTGATCTAAGAGGAAGGGTCAGGCTTGGACCTGTGTGCACTGGCCTCAACACATGCCTGGAAATTGACTCCTAGGTCACTTAGAGAATCTTTAATGCTTTTCAAAATATTTGAAAATAAACCTGGTCTAACCTATCCCTTCATTTATTACTTAAGGAAACAGAATTTAAGATCTTTGGGCTTGTGAAATATATTTTGAGGACCTACGTGCTGTAAGGCTCTGTCTATATTTCCTGATGCCATGGGTTCTGAATTTCCAGGGTCCCTCTGCTGAAAATAAAGGTCCTTGAACATCCCTCATAACACTGTGGGTAATTGTTACACACATTTCTTCATGATAGACTTAACAATAGACTGATGAACTCCACTCTCACTCTGAGAAACAGAGAGATGATTCTTTTCTGTTTAAAACTGACACTTTACTGGCATGGTGAATAAGGCAGGGATGGAAGAAAATTAGTCTGCCTTTGCCTGCAACTCTATCTGTTCTCATTGGTGCCTACTGCCATAGGTGGGGTTTTCCAACAGTTTTCCTCAGCCTCTCCAGCTTGTAATGACTCCTTTAATAATATTTTCCAGCAACTGGTCTGTCCCTGTCAGTTTTCAGAAATGGCATTTTCTACTGGCATTAACTTTGCTTCAGATGTTCAAGTTAGCAGCTTCTTCTGGCTACTCTGGTAGGATAATGGTGTCCCACTATCACTCAGTAGCTGGCAAAGAAAAATTCTTCCACTCTGAGTACTATCTCAGCAGTGTCCTTCTTAGAAGCACTTCTGTGAAACCTTTTAATCACAGCTACCTTGCAGCACAACTCTTTCAGTGTATGATTTCAGAAAACCATCTAGTTTCACTGGGAAAGCACATCTTTGTATATACATATATTGTTACATTTATGTTACCTTTTTTGCTTTAACTTTGCCTTGAAATGAATTCTGACCTTGTTGGCAGAAACATTGGGTAAGCATTGTCTCTTTCACTTTCTAAAGATGTGAATCCAGGAAGACCATAAAATCTCAAAGAATCTCATATCCCTCATCCGTTCAGATTGAGATAAATCCTAATGACCTCCAGAGGTACTGGAAGCCTTAAAAAAAGTCAGACTAATGTGAAAATGTTTTCAAAATTATAAACTATTATGTGAATATAAGGGACTGTATAACCACAATCATAATAGTATCAGTCTGTTTCCTCTGCCTTGACTTTCTGCTTTTTAAGGCTCTCACTGTAACAAAAATCCATTTGTTACGGGTTTTGAGGGAGGATATTCAAGCTGAGGAATATAGTTTAGTAATATCTAAACTTAGACAATAGGGTACTTGGCAAAATCTCCCAATTCTTCTTCACGTACCTCTCATGTACATGGAGGCAATTATTCTTAAATATAGTGACAAAAATTTCCTAGTTATCCCATAGTTTCCGATGTAAAAGATACACAATTACAAGATTCTTGGGAACCCAAAGTCTTTTTGTTAGTGAATGAAGTCACTGAGTAACATGAATTTAATTTTTTCAGTGTACAGTTTATTTGTCTATTAAGGAATTTGTGTTGATTATTACATGCAACTTCACCAACAAGCTCTTAATTTTGTGCTGTATTTTATTACCAAATGGAAATACACCCACCAATAAATATTTAATATAAGTATGCCCCCTATAATATTTGTAACCTGCTTGCCTCTTCCCCTCTGTTCTATCTCTCCACAAAACAGTTTCTGTCTTTCAGTGGCTTAAGCCAGAATCCAATCCTCCATACCTTGACTCCTTTCTCTTATATTTTATCAATCACAGAAGACTCCTGATTCTATCTGCTAACTGTATTTTAAGTTTTATTTCTTTCCATCTCCAATGGCATTTCTCTCACTGTTACCTCTGACACTGATGGTGGAAACAGCATCCAAATTAGTTTTCCTGTCTCCAGCTTTTCCCCCAGTCACCCTACAGCAATCTAAATGCTATCTAAATACAAAAATAATACTGTAAACCAGAAAGTAAGCTCCATGAGATCAGGACCTGGGTCTTTCTTTCTCACATCTTCATCCCTAGTAACTTTTATTTTTCATCTTTTATTGGAGTATAATTGCTTTACAATGGTGTGTTAGTTTCTGCTTTATAACAAAGTGAATCAGTTATACATATACATATGTTCCCATATCTCCTCCCTCTTGAGTCTCCCTCCCTCCCAGCCTCCCTATCCCACCCAACCAGGTGGTCACAAAGCACCAAGCTGATCTCCCTGTGCTATGCGGCTGCTTCCCACTAGCTATCTATTTTACATTTAATAGTGTATATATGTCCATGACACTCCCTCACTTTGTCACAGCTTACCATTCCCCCTCCCCATATCCTCAAGTCCACTCTCTAGTAGGTCTGTGTCTCTACTCCCATCTTACCCCTAGGTACTTAATGACATTTTTTTTCTTATATTCCATATATATGTGTTAGCTTACGGTATTTGTCTTTCTCTTTCTGACTTACTTCACTCTGTATGACAAACTCTAGGTCCATCCACCTCACTACAAATAACTCAATTTTGTTTCATTTATGGCTCAGTAATATTCCATTGTATATATGTGCCACATCTTCTTTATCCATTCATCCGATGATGGGAACTTAGGTTGTTTCCATCTCCTGGCTATTGTAAATAGAGCTGCAATGAACATTTTGGTACATGACTCTTTTTGAATTATGGTTTTCTCAGGGTATATGCCCAGTAGTGGGATTGCTGGGTCATATGGTAGCTCTATTTGTAGTTTTTTAAGGAACCTCCATAGTGACTGTACCAATTCACATTCCCACCAACAGTGCAAGAGTGCTCCCTTTTCTCCACACCCTCTCCAGTATTTATTGTTTCTAGATCTTTTGATGATGGCCATTCTGACCGGTGTGAGATGATATCTCATTGTAGTTTTGATTTGCATTAATGATTAATGATGTTGAGCATTCTTTCATGTGTTTGTTGGCAATCTGTATATCTTCTTTGGACAAATGTCTATTTAGGTCTTCTGCCCATTTTGGATTGGGCTGTTTGCTTTTTTTGTTATTGAGCTGCTTATAAATTTTGGAGATTAATCCTTTGTCAGTTGCTTCATTTGCAAATATTTTCTCCATCCTGAGTGTTGTCTTTTGGTCTTGTTTATGGTTTCCTTTGCTGTGCAAAAGCTTTGAAGTTTCATTAGGTCCCATTTGTTTATTTTTGTTTTTATTTCCATTACTCTAGGAGGTGGGTCAAAAAGGATCTTGCTGTGATTTATGTCATAGAGTGTTGTACCTATGTTTTCCTCTAAGAGTTTGATAGTGTCTGGCCTTACATTTAGGTCTTTACTCCATTTTAGGCTTCCTTTTGTGTATGGTGTTAGGGAGTGTTCTAATGTCATCCTTTTACATGTACCTGTCCAGATTTCCTGGCACCACTTATTGAAGAGGCTGTCCTTTCTCCACTGTACATTCCTGCCTCCTTTATGAAAGATAGGGTGACCATATGTGTGTGGCTTTATCTCTGGGCTTTCTATCCTATTCCATTGATCTATATTTCTGTTTTTGTGCCAGTACCATACTGTCTTGATTAGTGTAGCTTTGTAGTATAGTCTGAAGTGAGGGAACCTGATTCCTCCAGCTCCGTTTTTCTTTCACAAGATTGCTTTGGTTATTCGGGGTCTTTTGTGTTTCCATACAAATTGTGAAATTTTTTGTTCTAGTTCTGTGAAAAATGCCAGTGATAGTTTGATAGGGATTGCATTGAATCTATAGATTGCTTTGGGTAGTAGAGTCATTTTCACAATGTTCATTCTTCCAATCCAAGAACATGGTATATCTCTCCATTTACTTGTATCATCTTTAATTTCTTTCTTCAGTGTCTTATAATTTTCTGCATACAGGTCTTTTGTCTCCTTAGGTAGGTTTATTCCTAGATATATTATTCTTTTTGTGACAGTGGTAAATGGGAGTGTTTTATTGATTTCACTTTCATATTTTTCATCATTAGTGTATAGGAATGCCAGAGATTTCTGTGCATTACTTTTGTATCCTGCTACTTTACCAAATTCATTGATTAGCTCTAGTAGTTTTCTGGTAGCATCTTTAGGATTCTCTATGTATAGTACCATGTCATCTGCAAAAACTGACAGCTTTACTTCTTCTTTTCTGGTTTGGATTCCTTTTATTTCCTTTTCTTCTCTAATTGCTTGCCTAAAACTTCCAAAACTATGTTGAATAAGAGTGGTGAGAGTGGGCAACCTGGTCTTGCTCCTGATCTTAGTGGAAATGCTTTCAGTTTTTCACCATTGAGAATGATGTTGTCTGTGGGTTTGTCATATATGGGCTTTATTATGTTGAGGAAAGTTCCCTCTATGCCTACTTTCTGCAACGTTTTTTTTTTGTGTGTGTGTATGTGGTACGTGGGCCTCTCACTGTGTGGCCTCTCCCGTTGCGGAGCACAGGCTCCGGACATGCAGGCTTAGCGGCCATGACTCAAGGGCCCAGCCGCTCTGCGGCATGTGGGATCTTCCCAGACCGGGGCCCTAACCCGTGTCTCCTGCATTGGCAGGTGGACTCTCAACCACTGCACCACCAGGGAAGCCCTCTTCAGGGTTTTTATCATAAATGTGCGTTGAATTTTGTCAAAAGCTTTCTCTACATCTATTAAGATGATCATATGTTTTTTCTCCTTCAATTTGTTAATATGGTGTATTACGTTGATTGATTTGTGTATATTGAAGAATTCTTGGATTCCTGGAATAAACCTCACTTGATCATGGCATATGATCCTTTTAATGTGCTGCTGGATTCTGTTGGCTAGTATTTAGTTGAGGATTTTTCCATCTATGTTCATCAGTGATATTGGCCTGTAGTTTTCTTTCTTTGTGACATCCTTGTCTGGTTTTGGAATCAGGGTGAAGGTGGACTCATAGAATTAGTTTTGTAGTGTTCCTCCCTCTGCTATATTTTGGAAGAGTTTGAGAAGGATAGGTGTTAGCTCTTCTCTAAATGTTTGATAGAATTCGCCTGTAAAGCCATCTGGTCCTGGGCTTTTGTTTGTTGGAAGATTTTAAATCACAGTTTCAATTTCAGTGCTTGTGATTGGCCTGTTCATATTTTCTATTTCTTCTTGATGCAGTCTTGGCAGGTTGTGCGTTTCTAAGAATTTGTGCATTTCTTCCACGTTGTCCATTTTATTGGCATAGAGTTGCTTGTAGCAATCTCTCATGATTTTTTGTATTTCTGCAGTGTCAGCTGTTACGTCTCCTTTTTCATTTCTAATTCTATTGATTTGTGTCTTCTCCCTTTTTTTCTTGATGAGTCTGGCTAATGGTTTATCAATTTTGTTTATCTTCTCAAAGAACCAGCTTTTAGTTTTACTGATCTTTGCTATTGTTTCCTTCATTTCTTTTTCATTTATTTCTGATCTGATCGTTATGATTTCTTTCCTTCTGCTAACTTTTGGGGTTTTTTGTTCTTCTTTCTTTAATTGCTCTAGGTGCAAGGTTAGGTTGTTTATTCGAGATATTTCCTTTATCTTAAGGTAGGATTGTATTGCTATAAACTTATCTCTTAGAACTTCTTTTGCTGCATCCAATAGGTTTTGGGTTATCATGTCTCCATTGTCATTTGTTTCTAGGTATTTTTTGATTTCCTCTTTGATTTCTTCAGTGATCACTTCGATATTAAGTAGTGTATTGTTTAGCCTCCATGAGTTTTTATTTTTTACAGATCTTTTCCTGTAATTGATATCTAGTCTCATAACGTTGTGGTCGGAAAAGATACTTGATATGATTTCAATTTTCTTAAATTTACCAAGGCTTGATTTGTGACCCAAGATATGATCTATCCTGGAGAATGTTCCATGAGCACTTGAGAAAAATGTGTATTCTCTTGTTTTTGCATGGAATGTCCTATAAATATCAATTAAGTCCATCTTATTTAATGTATCATTTAAAGCTTGTGTCTCCTTATTTATTTTCATTTTGGACGATCTGTCCATTGGTGAAAGTAGGGTGTTAAAGTCCCCTACTATGAATGTGTTACTGTTGATTTCCCCTTTTATGGCTCTTAGTGTTTGCCTTATGTATTGAGGTCCTCCTATGTTGGGTGCATAAATATTTACAATTGTTATATCTTCTTCTTGGATCAATCCCTTGATCATTATACAGTGCCCTTCTTTGTCTCTTGTAATAGTCTTTATTTTAAAGTCTATTTTGTGTGATAAGCGAATTGCTACGCTAGCTTTCTTTTGATTTCCATTTGAATGGAATATCTTTTTCCATCCCCTTACTTTCAGTCTGTATGCTTCTCTAGGTCTGAAGTGGGTCTCTTGTAGACAGCGTATATATGGGTCTTGTTTTTGTATCCATTCAGCCAGTCTGTTTCTTTTGGTGGGAGCATTTAATCCTTTTACATTTAAGGTAATTATCATTATGTATATTCCTATTCCCATTTTCTTAATTGTTTTGGGTTTGTTATTGTAGGTCTTTTCCTTCTCTTGTGTTTCTTGCCTAGAGAAGTTCCTTTAGTAATTTTTGTAAAGCTGGTTTTGTGGTGCTGGACTCTCTCAGCTTTGGCTTGTCTGTAAGCGTTTTAATTTCTCCATCAAATCTGAATGAGATCCTTGCTGGATAGAGTAATCTTAGTTGTAGGTTTTTCTCCTTCATCAGTTTAAATATGTCCTGCCAGTTCCTTCTGGCTTGCAGAGTTTCTGCTGAAAGATCAGCTGTTAACTTTATGGGGATTCCCTTGTGTGTTATTTGTTGTTTTTCCCTTGCTGCTTTTAATATATTTTCTTTTTATTTAATTTTTGACAGTTTGATTAATATGTGTCTTGGCGTGTTTCTCCTTGGATTTATCCTGTATGGAACTCTCTGTGCTTCCTGGACTTGATTAACTATTTCCTTTCCCATATTAGGGAAGTTTTCAACTATAATCTCTTCAAATATTTTAAGAGACCTTTTATTTTTGTCTTCTTCTTCTGGAACCCCTATAAGTCAAATGTTGGTGTGTTTAATGTTGTCCCAGAGGTGTCTGAGTCTGTCCTCAGTTCTTTTCATTCTTTTATCTTTTTTCTGCTCTGCTGTAGTTATTTCCACTATTTTATCTTCCAGGTCACTTCTCCATTCCTCTGCCTCAGTTACTCTGCTATTGATCCCATCTAGAGTATCATCCCTAGTAACTTATACATTGATTTATTCATTCAACAAATATTCAATGAGTGTTTACTATATACTAAGCAATGTTGTAAGCTTTGGAAATTCAATATAGAAGAAGACAGGCAATGGCTTTGCCACCAAGACCCTTACGTTTCAGTGAAAGAAGACAGGCCTAAACAAACAAAAATAGACAAATGAGAAAGTATAAGGATGGTATGAGGCTATGACACAAGTTAACTTGTGATGTGAACAAACAGTGGCCAATGGGCTGCTTTAGATAAGGTAGGTCAGGGAACGCTCCTCAAATGAAGTGATGTGAATGGATGGCTGTCACTCTCCTCCTTACAAATTTTCTGTGGTCATCATTGTCTTCATGAGATAAGGTCATGATTTTTCAGGTTCTTTTTTCTAAATTTTTTTAATATATATCAGGTTGTTATTAGTTATCTCTTTTATACTTTCAGGTTCTTATCTCTCATTTTGCAAGGCTAATCTTTAGCTACTTTTGAGCATTCTGTACAATCTTGCTAATTTAATTTGAGTTCCTTGTACATAGTGGTTCTCACACTTCAGCTGGCGTAACAGTCACAGGGAGGGCTTGTTAAAACACAGATTGCCAGGCTCCATTCTAGGATTTCTGATTCATTTGATCTGGGATGGGGCTGGAGAATTTGCATATCTAATACATTATTCCCAGGTGATGCCAATGATGTTGGTCCAGTGATCAACATCACACACTCTCACACAACCATCTGCAGTCTTCCTGCACACACTTTTGCTCTGTCTGTAGAGTTTCACTCACCTGGCCCCACCCCTTTGCCTTTTTTTTTTTTTTTTTGCATTATTGGCTGTTACTCATTTTCCAGGTCTCAGTATACTTTTATTTCCTCTAAGCACATTCCCCAAATATACATTTTCCCTCTATCTTATATGCTCCATAGAGTCTTATTGTATCCCAGTTTTATCACATTCTATTATGGCTTCTTAT
Organism: Pseudorca crassidens; assembly: GCF_039906515.1. NCBI lineage: Eukaryota > Metazoa > Chordata > Mammalia > Artiodactyla > Delphinidae > Pseudorca > Pseudorca crassidens. The sequence continues at coordinate 67,949,741 of NC_090304.1, read as the reverse complement.
TCCTTCTTTCGTATACCTCATTCATACCTCCTTGATTGTATTTTTCACTGCTGTATCTTTATTTCCTAGCACAGTACCTGGCATGTTTTCTACACTTTTTATTCAAGAAATGCCAGTGTTCTGATGACTGCTAGTTTGGTCAAGTGATTTGCTGCATAAGCCTGTGAATTTGGAAAATAATTAGATATGATAAAAGTATGATGATGTATCTAACTCCAGATACATTAGTTCTTAAAATCATAAAGACTGTGATGAATGAATGAATAAATTCCATTAAAACTGTGATTTCTGTTAACTTTCAAGAAAATAATCCCTCTGTGTCTTTTTCTATCTATCTCACCTTGAAAAAAAGGCAAAGCATGTTTTGTTTTGTTTTGTTTTTCTTTTTTTTTTTTTAATGATACAAAATAGCAAGGGGATAAAGATAGCAATGTACCTACTCTAAATTTGGTTCGATTTAGATAAGAGATTCAAAACATTTTTTTTCTAAACAAATGTTATGTTTACCCTATTTTAAAAATTGTTTCCTTCCATATATTTTACATTCAAGTGATTCTGAAAAAACAAAAGCAGTTAACAAAAAAATAGTATGATTGGGCCATAGAAGAATAAGGCCTCTTAAGGCTTTTGACATGTGTTTTCTTAGATGGGAAATTATATGATAGAAAAAATGAAATTGTACATTAATCAATCAAGGCAACGTTAATTAAATTGGGGAGAATAGTATGAACAATTCAATCCTGGATAACACTTAATCAAAGGAAGAATAACAAACAATATGGATAGTGTGAAGTAAATTTGAGATAGGAAATTTTTCAGACCATCTAATTACTCATCTTCTCAATTTTCTCTGTCATAAGTGACAGCACATTCACTGTCATCATCTAAGTTAATGAGAAACCAGGGGCTAAAAGATCATCGCTAAAACTGAGCTTGCCAGTAGGGGAAATCAAAGTAGAACACAGGAAGAGGAAAGGTTAGATTTTAAAGAGGAAAAATTGCTTCTCAGAGATGATATGCATTTAGAAGAGCATAAAATGAATTTGATCTGAGTTGGGAATTCAAAACATAAGAGCTTTAAGGGATTGCTAAAATCCCAGTGCCTACATTTAAGAAATCTGTTTTCCACCTTGGAGATTTAGAAAATAAAAACTACATGTCAGTAGAGGACTGGAGATAGGGCTTTTTGTCTTCTGGAAAGTCTTGAATGAGTCACTTAGTGTCATATGAGAAATAAGTGTTATTCCTACAAAATTCATCATACTATAAAAGCAAAGCACTGCAAAGGACTTTTAAAAGTCAACCTAGGGCTTCCCTGGTGGCGCAATGGTTGAGAGTCCACCTGCCGATGCAGGGGACACTGGTTTGTGCCCCGGTCCGGGAAGATCCCACATGCCGCGGAGCAGCTAAGCCCGTGAACCATGGCGGCTGAGCCTGCACATCCGGAGCCTGTGCTCCGCAACGGGAGAGGCCACGTACCGCAAAAAAAAAAAAGTCAACCTAAACATCGCCCTGTCTGCACACATGCCAATATGAAAATTACTCCAGGCCAGTTTTATAAGACGTTAATAAATATGTTTTCATTCCGTTATTAATCTGGTATAGTACTTAACAGTTTTCACAATCAGAAAAGTCTTCCTTATATATTATTTAAATTCCTTCTGAGTTTCCTTCCTTTCTTTCTTTCTTACTTTCTTATTTGCTTTCTTTCAATTCTGTCTTCCATAAAGATGGAGAACAGCTGGTCGTCATAAATTATATGGTTGTTCATCTTTTATATAATTGGTAAAGACTAATTTCTCTCACTTTCAAGATGCAAGTAATATAACCAGTGTTGAAAAATTAGGAAAACAGATAGGCAAAAAGAAAAATACCACCCCAAATACTACTACTCAGTTACTCAGTGGTTACAATTATAAATATTTTTGTGGTAATTTTTAGACTGTTCCCTATCTAAATTATGTATGTTTTACATAATATATTATGATCGTTTTGCCATATTAATAAAATTATAAATTGTATTATGTGTTGCAGAATTATTTCTCAAGTTGACTGACTAAAGTAGAAAAGCAGATATAAAACACACTAGCAACTAGATTACAACATGCAAAGTACTATAATAAAAATATTAGTGTAACAAAGCAGGACATTTTTTCCTAATAACAGTCTGGTAGAAACAGGGAAGACTCCATCCAGATGATGTCATTTTAGTCACTACTAAATAAGAATGAATAGAAGTTCCTTTAACAGAAAATGGAAGACAATAAAAACTGAAAAAAGAATCATGTATAGGCATAAAGTATAAGAAAATGTGTGTTTGGCTATAACAGTTGGTAAAAGGAATGCAAAGTCTCCTGAGTCTAGCTTTCAACAGCAGGATATATTTATCCTTTCTCACCTTTTCTTCTATGCATGGTATAAAAATACAGCCCAGGTCTTCCATAATCAAGCTATGGTTAGACCTCAGAGGATAGCTTTAGTCTCTTCCTCTCATGCATGAGGAATTATAAGATTCCTTGTGAACATGCAGTTGATAATGGAGTTATCACAGAAGACACTGAGAGATAAAGTTAGCTTTTAAAAATATTTAACTTTTTGCTTATGGATTAAGTTCAAAGAACACTAAATAATGGACAATTATTTTGATTCCAAGCTTCTTTCACTTATGTATGTAACTTGATTAAAAATAGTGAAATTCAGAGGAAAGTGGCCAAAAGGCACAAGCTTCCAGTATAAGATAAATAAGTACTAGGGATGTAATGTAATGTACAGCATGATGACTATAGATAACACTGCTGTATGATGCATAGGAAAATTAAGAGAGTAGATATTAAGAGTTCTCATCACAAGGAGAATTTTTTTCTTTTCTCTTTATTGTACCTACATGAGATGATGGATGTTGACTAAACCTATTATGGTAATTATTTAACAATATATGTAACTCAAACCATCATGCTATATACTTCACACTTAAGTCTTAAAGTTATACAGTATGTCAATTATTTCTCATTAAAACTGGAAAGAAATACTTAAATTATCAGAGCCTCAAGATCCTCATGCCTTAAAAGAGGTAATAATAAAATCTACTTATAAAGGGACTATAAAAATTAAGATGGACATGGTGGCATTATGAGGAATTCCAGTTGGACTCATTAATTCCATATGTTAAGTATCAAGATTGTCTCTTCTTTTCCGAATCCTCACATATCGTGTCCAGGTATTTTACCCAACCATCCAGGAATTTACAAGCATCCACAGTATTTGGTAAAGCAATATTACAGGCAGATATAAAGAGTTTTAGTAAGTTTTGCATCTCACAAAATGTCTGGACATCTCATTGACAAATTAAGTATTTTTAATTTGGATAATTTCATAAGGACTAATCCAACTATGAATTCTGAATTATTTTTAATGGCTTTGTGGAGATATAGTTGACATACAACATTGTGTAAGTTCAAAGCGTGCAAGGTGATGATTTGATATATGTACTTATTGAATATATATTATAAAGTTAGCTAACACCTCCATCCCATCACATAATTACCATTCTTTGTATGAGTGTGATGAGAATATTTTAGATGTATTCTCTTAGACTACTTTCAAGTATATAATACAGTACTGCTAACTATAGTCACCATGCTGTATATTAGATCTTCAGAACTTATTTATCTTAAGGTAGGGAAGTTTGTACTTTTGACCAACATCTTTCCATTTCCCTCACCCCCAAGCCCTGGAAATCACTATTCTAGTCTGTTTCCAACTGTGAATTCTTTAAACACAAGGAATAGATTTCAAACATCTTTAAGTAGGAGAGTTTTATTTTCCCCTGTTTTTCTCTATTTGGGTTCAGATGCTGTAGCTCAAGTTTTCTCCTTGAATGTTCTTACAGATTTTCTTCTTCTCAAAGACTCTGTTTGACTCAAGAGAGTATGTTTTTCACTTACCTGACTTTCTGAAACCCTGCAAGAACAAAACCTCAGAACTGGATCCAAGTGTTATATTTATATATATTCCATATGCTTTCTCAGAAGATGTTTTATCGACACCTGCTTGCATGGATCAAACAGAAAAATAATAAATCCATAAATGGTGCTGAATATATAAGACAAGGAACTATACGCTTCTCCCCCTAGGAAGACCACAGTAGAAAGATTGTGGTGCCTTCTGGAAATTTCAAAGTATAGAGGTGCAAGTGGACGGCAGAAGTCAACATTGAATGAGCACGTATTTGGTGCCATATTGTCCCAGGTGATTCATCTACATTCTACCAGCTAATTCTCACAACCAACCTGAGAGAGAGATCTTAATATGAAAATTCTGAGATGTAGAGCATTGAGGAACAAGACTAAAATCAAACAGTAAGATAAAGTAGGACTGTATGGCAAGATTCACCTTTGTAAGTCTTTTCTGTAAGAAGTTGTCTTCTTGGGCTTCCCTCGTGGCACAGTGGTTGAGAGTCCGCCTGCCGATGCAGGGGACACGGGTTCGTGCCCCGATCCGGGAAGATCTCACATGCCGCGGAGTGGCTGGGCCCGTGAGCCATAGCCTCTGAGCCTGCGCATCCGGAGCCTGTGCTCTGCAACGGGAGAGGCCACGATAGTGAGAGGCCCTCAAACCGCAAAAAAAAAAAAAAAAAAAAAAAAAGAAGTTGTCTCCTTAATAAAGAAGAACTATCTTATAATGTAGATACTGGAAGTAAAGGGGGAGAGGCAGGACACTTCTCCAAATTAATCTCAGTAGCATTATAAATTTCTCTACTGATTTCATTGAGTAAGACCAACTTGCCCAGGCTGGAAGCTTCCATTTACTTGGCTTGCTTCTCTGCAGCTTTAATCCTATTAAAAGACATGGTAATCATTTTAAAAACTGTTTTCCACATGCATTTTCAGATATGTGATGTGCCTGACCATTAGGCTTAGAGTCTGACAGAAATCATATACCAGGTTAAGTGTAAAACGTGTCTAAAGATAAACAACTGTCTGGGTTATAGGGCTCTGCGCTGTTGGCTTATTATTAAATTTGGAAAGTAACTTGCTAGTTTCTCATCTAAGCTGCTACTTGCTGATTTCAGCTGGAAAAATTGACATCAACTTTCCCTTATCATACTCAGAACAAAGAAATATGGATTTTTTTTATGATCAGAATGTCTGGTAAATATCCATTCCACTGATACTACAGAGAGCTGATCCATTTCTCCTCTGTGTTTCAAATGCATTTGTTTTAGTAAGTGCATAATCAAAAATAAATTATTCTTTCAACAGAAAACTGAGACTTGAACTCATGGTGTGTAAAAGCCTTTCATCATGTTTAAAGGTATCTAGTGGAATGTAATAAAGCAGTGGGCTCCATTCATCCTTCTTTTAACTCATGTGAATTACACCTTAAGGTAACAGGGTTGTTCATGCCTTGATTACTTTCCAAAAGAGCCTATTTGCAAGTGAAAACTATATTACAGTACCTATTACATTTTGAAAATTTCTGATATATGCCTTGCAGTTTGGTACTGCACTTACAGTAGGGCCTAACCTATGCATGTGGAAAAGACAGGTGTGAACACACTATTAAAACTGATGCTTTATGGGCTTCCCTGGTGGCGTAGTGGTTGAGAGTCTGCCTGCCAATGCAGGGGACACGGATTCGTGCCCCGGTCTGGGAGGATCCCACATGCGACGGAGCAGCTGGGCCCATGAGCCATGGCCACTGAGCCTGCGTGTCCGGAGCCTGTGCTCCGCAACGGGAGAGACCACAACAGTGAGAGGCCCGTGTACCGCAAAAAAAGAAAAAAAAAAAAAGAAGCTTTAGTTATCTGTTATATGTAAGAAACAGAACAAAATGAATACAGCTACATTCTAAACTGCTTGCTCACTCTACTTTCTTGAAAATACTAATGCTACTACTATATAATAACAATAGAAACAAAAATACATTACTGAACCTCTTCTAAAATGAATAAATACACAGATAAAATCTTCTCAAGTGATTTCTAAAATTTTTGTCCTTTATCTTTCACATTATCCATTCTAAATGCACCACTTTAGGGCCCCCTGCATGTATATATACATCTACATATACACATGAACACACACATATATCCCTCTAAAAACATCTTCTACCAGCAGTTTTCATACTTGTAAAGTTGTAGAATTAAGATCGTTTTTGTTCCCTCGTTTTGTGGGTGTTTTTTCTTTGGAGTTCCCTGCAGTACCTACCATAATGGCTTCTGAAAGAGACATTTGCTTCTTCTACACCTACACATTGTTATGAAATGTAATATTTTCCACATGGAAAAAATACGATGTAGTTACTTATGCAAAGCCATATGTCATATTAGTAGCAGAATTGGAACTTAAAATATCTTTTGATGCCATGGTTCATTGTTATACAGTGTTTAATGCTGTGGTGCTCTATTGACTGTATGCCATTTGTGTAGGTGATGTGATATCCCAAGCAGGTCACACAAATCAACTCTTGTTTAACATATAGATTCCTCCCTTCCCCCCCCCAAACACAAACACACTTCACAGTAGCATAAAAGAGTTCCCTTCCTAGTCCATTATTCCCCAAACCCCTCATAATAACCTGATTACCATAATGAATAATGTAGTCTATCATGATAAAGTAAGAAGAGCATATTTTTCTGTTAATTGTGAGAGCATTACCCAGTGATCTTATTTCCATCCAGTGGAGCATAAATGTCCCCTTTCTCTTTTCTTTCCTGGTATCAAACCAATTCTAACCATCTAGCTCATCTTCTCCCTGTAACTATCCAGCGTTCAATCCTAAAAGTGCTAAGACGCTGTTTTCTAAGTTTATATTACTCGTAGAGTTTATTTTTGTTGTTCATAGTACTTTTCCTTTTGTTTCTAATTGCTAATCTACTAAAATATAAGATTCAAGAACTGAAAGGAAAATGCTTGAGAATTCTTGTGAATATGCTGGTGAGAGCCTAAACTGGCTTGCTGTTCTAGTGAGAGTTGATATATATGCATTCATGGCCTAAAGCAGAAAAACGGATCTATTTCTTGGCTGAGAGACATAGAAAGACTCTTCCATCTCTTTCCTCAGAGGTTTTTTCTTGTCTCTCACACCAAACATCCCAGGACATAGTAACAGGAATGAAAATTGTGCTTCCTAATCAATTTGGTTCTGCTGTGAGTCTGCAGGGTTACCTTTAAGGCTTTAATAGTTACTAGTTTCCTATCTCTTACTAGCATGCTGTTATATTTTAGGGGTAAAGTCAATTAATAGGATTTCAATGAGAACCAACCAAAATGTTCTCCTTTATATTACAGAGATAGATAGCATGAACAAAACAAAAATTCAAAATGAGTATGTCACAAGAAAGACCTATACTGGTTAGTCTTCAGTCTCCAGATAAGTTTTTCTTCCATGTTGTGTTGAGTTAACCCTCTATATTTCTCTTTATCCTTTCTTTCTGACTGAAATCTGAGCAATTAACTCATTTCTAAGTTTAATTTTATACTTAGTTTTCCTCTCTTGGAAAACCACTTGACCAAATTAAATGACTAGTTCATATTTGGTAAATATGCAGGCCTAAAAACCTAGTTTCATCTGGTTGTCTGGTTTTTAGAACCATACTGAGAACAAACCCATCTGTCCCTAGAAGACACCTAGTAACCATGCCTATGTGATTGATATATAAAATGAGGATGCCACTCTATTAATTTATACTAGATACAAAACCCAAACAAAACCTGGAATACTTATGTCTAGAATAAAGATGTTAAAAAGCCAAGAATTATCCACAAAATCATTTTATGAACATGGAAGGAGAACGAGAAGACTGAATGAAAATTAAGTGGCACTGGACAAAATTTAAATAATATAGTATACTGCAAAGGCTCTCTAAATCAGCCATCAAATCTCAGCTTGAGCAATTACTAACTGTGAAGCACTAGACAAACTATTTAACTTCTCTAAATCTTAATATGTTCATTAGTAAAATGAGAGTGATAATAGTAACTTATCTTATGTATGATGCAGTATGTGAAATACTTAGGACAATGCCTAGCCTGTATTAAATATGAACCCGTGCAATCTCACAATGGAGATGGATGGGGTGGTGGGATCATTAGAGTTAAAGACCTTTAACTAAGGTGGCTTCTCTCCTAGACACTAATTGTATGCAGGCATGGACCATGCCTCCCCTTTTATTCTGTTTCCAATAATCTTTTTGTTATGCATCTTTTTCTTTAAATTTGTGTTAGATGTGTTAGTGAATCGTTTTATGCCTGGGGAAATATTCTGTCCCTTGAAAGCACATCTGCTGTGAGCTATTCAGCATTGGATTTTACAGTTTAACTCAATATACAGCTCTATTTCCTTACTTCCTCCTCCCATGGAAAACCTTGTTATATCTCTATGCATAAAACCCAATGTTCTCATAGTGACGAAAACATTTGGATAAAGTCATGTAGAGTCAGTACAGACTTTAGAAAAGACCAAAAGCTGCAGAAATAACACTATCACAGGGGCTGGAGAAAATGCATTTTATATTAGTAAACTGATCAGAGTCAGTGTCTCAGTATTCTGCAGAGACAAAGTACAAACAACAAAATGCACGTATATATTAGGAATTTCCTGACGGTCCAGTGGTTAGGACTCGGCGCTTTCACTGCCAAGGGCCAGGGTTTGATCCCTGGTTGGGGAATTAAGATTCCACAGGCCACGTGGCACAGCCAAAAAACAAAAACACATATACCCTAATCTTCTCAATATTAGGGTTTTTTCTGCCCAAATTATTAAGCATAGTTATCTTTTCCATAAGGCTGGCCTATATATTTTTAATCATTGTATATTCTCACTTGCCATTTCAGTTAGAGCAGTAAATGTGTTTCTTGTCATAACCAGTAAAGCATTATGTCATAGATCTCATTTTGAAAACATTTTTTGCAGGTTGGAAATACGGATGCCAGATTTCTTATTAGATTTAACTTACACAGGAGAAATTGGACATGTATGGCTTGAGAGAATTCTATAGGTCATATCCCAGATGCCCCTCAGCCCAGGGTTTCAAGGTCTTACTTTGAGGCACAGTAGATTTCTAAAACATCCACTGGAGTGACTGCTTAAGCTTCCATGCCATCAGGTCTTGACTAATCATTCCCAAAATTTTGGAAATAAGACTTGGCAAATGAAGATGTGTTGATTAAGTACGTCTGGGAAAATACTTGACAATTATTCTCTCTTAAAAAATTATAGATAGATGATGGATAGAGAGATGTGTGTGTGTGTGTGTGTGTGTGTGTGTGTACATAATTTTAATTTTAAAATTTACAAATATACATGAAAATAATCCATCATTTCAATAGCTTCATTTCATATAATAACATAAGAAGAGGGGATTCTTTCCCACTCTGTTGTCCACTATTGTACTGTAACGTACTACCACTATTGCATACTTCTCATTTGGTGCTGATTGAATTCTAATCACACAGGGAGGACAGTTATTATCATTTCCAGGTTTCATATGGGTAGGATGAAATTCAGAGAGTTTTGAAAATTAAGTCCAATCTCTCAGTAAATGGAAAATTGGGCTTCAAACCCAGGTTTTCATTTTTTTTAACATCTTTATTGAAGTATAATTGCTTTACAATGGTGTATTAGTTTCTGCTTCACAGCAAAATGAATCAGTTATATATATACATATGTTCCCATATCTCTTCCTGCTTGCATCACCCTCCCTTCCACCCTCCCTATCGCACCCCTCCAGGCAGTCACAAAGCACCCAGCTGATCTCCCTGTGCTATGCGGCTGCTTCCCACTAGCTATCTACCTTACATTCAAACCCAGGTTTTCTAGTTTTGTGTTCAGTGTCCTTTTGATTCCTCCAATTTCGAAATAAAAGTACTTGCATAAAAACATGTATTTTCATTTTAAACAGTGTTTATAAAGTAATGCTTCTGGAAGAGAGGTAAATATATTGTAGTAGGAAGAGAATTAGTCAGTAAAGATTTTTAACAATTTTGAAAGATGGAATTGAAGATGAATGCGTATATAAAAGCTTTTCTAGATAAAGTGTTCATGGGTTTTGAAGAGGAGGAAATTAAAGAATAGAATTTTAAGATCTATCTTCAGACTTTCAGAGAAATCAGAGCTCATGATTGTGATGCCCACAGGAATAAGAATGTAAACAAAGCAGTAGACAAACTAAATGAGATAAGATTGTGAGTACTTGCAGTGATAATACAATGCTGTGTGCATGCATGGGCAGGCCCTTTAATTTACCAGGAAATGAAAATCAAGGTATGACTCTCTTTTGCATATCTTAATTGTCACTTTGGGCTCCATATAGTCTTTGTTGCAATTACTTCTGAACATATAGTGAGAAATTCACATTGCCTGTCATTTTGGGGTACAGAAATTCATCTGAACTTGTTTTAAGAAAAGTGAAAATAGATTTGAAGTTACTCTATTTCTTTCAAACAGCATTTAAATTTTAAAAACATTTAAATTCACTGCTTAGGGAAAATCAAATCATTTGGAATCACAGAGGATAATATGTGATAGAAATTACTGGGTTATACCCTGGTTGTGTCATTTCTATCAAAAAAAGTGTTGTGACAGAAATTTCCAAGACTTTCACACTGAAAATTACAGTTGGGAGAAAATGGTTTTCACAGAAATAAAGAGCAATAAATAAATAAATAAATAAAAATAACATGATGTTTCTACTCACGAGGTAGTCCTGTTGGGTCCCCTTAAGTGTTTGGAAATCTGATCATCAGTCTTCCCCTAAATGTTTTAAAATGAAGCTGTTGAAAGTTGTGATCAGCAAGTACCCTTTTACTCTCATTATTTTTTCTGTTTTCTTTTTCCTCTCTGCAGACAAACTCAGTTGCATCCTTCCTGCCCCCTCCTCCAGCCTGTCCTTCCCTAAAGAATCTTTTCTATGATGTTGAAAGTGATATGTTCTCTTCAAAGGAGGTCGAAACAAATGAACATATTCAGAGAATATTGTACTGTTTTCCGTGATTGAAAGGAAAATATTTTCTTCCTTTCTGTGGGTTCATATGTGAGCAATACAAGAAGGGTAATCAGGGGGAGTCTTTAATATATTTTTGAATATTGCTCTCAAGTGTTTTATGACAAATGTGCAAGTAGATGCAACTAAATGGCATTTTGGAAAACAATCTTGGACTGACATTCTAAGGAACTTAATTTTACCTGTGTGTAATGTGAAAAGATTTTTATACAAAGGAGGCCATCTCTTGCTTACTTCAATAGATTGCTTATTAATTTAAGTGGACTTGAAAGTAAGGTTAAGGAAGTAACAATATCATGATTTTGCTAAATTTCTACTGGTAGATGCAAAATTAATTGCTACCACATTTTAACATCATGGCCTGTGCTTATGATGAATATTTTTGATACCTACAAAAATACTTTTTGAGACTCTACTATTGCCAGACACATTTCTAGGGTATGCAAGAGAAAATGAACTAAGCAAAACTCTCTAGCTTTGTAGAGTTTTCATTTTATTTAGGGGAGAGTATAGAGAAATTAAAGTGATGATTAGAGTTTAAGAATTATTTTTTTTTAAAAAAGAAAAACTTTGATTACTGAAACTTTGTAATATATTTTGAAATCAAGAAGTGTGAAGCTTCAAGCTTTGTTCTTTCTCAGGATTGATTTGTCTCTTCCTGGTCTTTTGTGGCTCCATATAAATTGTATGTTATTTTTTCTATTTCTGTAAAAAATGCTATAAGGATTTGGTTAGGGATTGCATTGAATCTGTAGATCACACTGGGTAGTATGGACAATTTGACAATGTTAAATTTTCTATCCATGAACACAGTCTGTCTTTCCATTTGTTTGTATCTTTAATTTCTTTCATCAATTTGTTTATCTTTATTTTTGGTGAGAGGTATAGTTGTTTTCAATGTCGTGTTAGTTTCTACTGTACAGTGAAGTGGAGTTTCCTATGCTGTACAGCAGGTTCTCATTAGTTTTCTATTTTATACATATTAGTGTATATATGTCAATCCCAACCTCCCAATTCATCCCACCCTCCCCCTTCCCCCCTTGGTGTCCATATGTTTGTTCTCTACATCTGTGTCTCTATTTCTGCCTTGCAAACCTGTTCATCTGTACCATTTTTCTAGATTCCACATAAATGTGTTAATATACGATATTTGTTTTTCTCTTCCTGGCTTACTTCACTCTGTATGACAGTCTCTAGGTACATCCTTCTCTCTACAAATGACCAAATTTTGTTCTTTTTATGGCTGAATAATATTCCAATGTATATATATACCACATTGTCTTTACCCATTCATCTGTCGATGGGCACATGAGTTGCTTCCATGACCTGGCTATTGTAAATAGTGTTGCAATGAACATTGGGAAGCATATGTCCTTTTGAATTATGGTTTTCTCAGGGTATATGCCCAGTAGTGGGATTTCTGGGTCATATGGTAATTCTATTTTTAATTTTTTAAGGAACCTCCATACTGTCCTCCATAGTGGCTGTATCAATTTACATTCCCACCAACAGGGCAAGAGGGTTCCCTTTTTTCCTCACCCTCTCCAGCATTTATTATTTGTAGATTTTCTGATGATGCCCATTCTAACCATTGTGAGGTGATACCTCATTGTAGTTTTGACTGCATTTCTCTAATAATTAGTGATGTTGAGCATCTTTACATGTGACTCTTGGCCATCTGTATGTCTTCTTTGGAGAAATGTCTATTTAAGTTTTCCACTCATTTTTTGTTTGGTTCTTTTGATATTGAACTACATGAGCTGTTTATATGTTTTGGAGATTAATCCCTTGTCAATTGCTTCATTTGCAAATATTTTCTCCCATTCTGAAGGTTGTCTTTTCATCTTGTTTATGGTATCCTTTGCTGTGCAAAAGCTTTTAAGTTTAATTAGGTCTCATTTGTTTATTTTTGTTTTTATTTCCATTACTCTAGGATGTGGGTCAAAAAAGATCTTGCAGTGATTTATGTCAAAGCATGTTCTTCCTATGTTTTCCTCTAAGAGTTTTGTAGTGTCCAGTCTTCATCAATGTTTTATAATTTTCAGCATACCAGTCTTCCACTTCCTTAGCTAAATTTATTTCAGAGTATTTTATTATTTTTGGTGCTATTGTAAATATAATTTGTTTTCCCAGTTTCCTTTTCAAATAGTTCAAGATGTATATAAACAAAACTAAATTTGTATTTAATTTTGTATTCTGCACCTTTACTGAACTCATCTATTAGTTCTAACAGCGTTTTTTTTTCCTTTTTTTTTTTCTAATGGTGTCTTTACTGTTCCCTATGCATTAAATCCTACTGTCTAAAAACAAGAACAAATTTACTTTTTTCTTCTTTATGTGGATAACTTTTATTTCTTTTTCTTACCTGATTTTTCTGGCTAGGACTTTCAATAATCTGTTGAATAGAATCAGCAAGAGTGGGCCTCCTTGTTCCTGATCTTAGAAGGAAAGTTTTAATTTTTTCACAATTAAGTATAATATTTGCTGTGACCTTTTCATATATGACCTTTACTGTGTTCAGGTGCATTCTTTCACTTCTTAGTTTGTTGAGAGTTTTATCATGAAAAGATGTTGAATTATTTAAAATGCTTTTTCTTCATCTATTGAGATGCTTATATGTTTTTTATCCTTTATTCTGTTAATGTGTTGTATCATATTTGTTAATTTTCATATGTTAGACCAGCCTTGCATTGCAGGCATAAATCCCATTTAGTCATGATGTATGATCCTTTTTATATTCTGTTGGATTCAGTTTGCTAGATTGTTGAGGATTTTTGCATATGTGTATATATATTCATCCGGCTATTGGCTTGTCTCTTTCTCTTCTTGTGATGTCTTTGCTTTAGTATCAGCATAATGCTGGCTTCATAAAAATAGTTTGGAACTGTTTCTTTCTTTTCAATTCTTTGCAAGTGTTTGGGAAGAATTGGTATTAATTCTTCTTTAAATATTTGGTAGAATTCACAAGTGAAGCCATCTCGTCCTGAGGTTTTCTGTGTTGGGAAATTTTTTATTAAGGATTCAATCTCCATAGAAGTTATAGGTCTGTTCAGTCTTTCTATTTCTCCATAATTTAGTCTTGTTAGGTTGTATGCTTCTATGAATTTATCCATTTCTTCTAGATTATGCAGTGTGCTGGTATACAATTGTTCATCGTAGCCTCTTGTAATCCTTTTTATTTCTGTGGCATCAGTGTAATGTCTCTTCGTTAGTATATAATTTTATTTGAGTCTTCTCTATTTTTTCTTAGTTTAACTGATGATTTGTCAATTTTGTTAATATTTTCAAAAAACCGACTCAGTTATATTTTCTATTGTTCTCTATTTTCTATTACATATATTGCTATTTTAATCTTTGTTGTTTTATTTTTATGCTTAGTTTGTTCTCCTCTTTTTAACTCCTGGAGATGTAAACATAGGCTGCTTATTTGGGCTTTGCTTTTATAATGTAGGGATTTATTGCTATGAACTACTCTCTTAGTACTGCTTTTATTACACTCCGTAAGTTTTGGTATGTTGTGTTCTCATTTTCATTTGTCTCAATGTATTTTCTAATTTCCTTTTTTATTTCTTCTTTAACTCAACAGTTGTTCAAGTGTGTATTTTTTAATTTCCACATGTTTGTGAGTTTTCCAGTTTTCCTTCTTCTATCAATTTCTAGTTTCATTCCATTGTGGTTGTAAAAGTTACTTGGTATGATTTCATCTTCTTTATTTTGTTACAACTTGTTTTGTGACGTAACATATGATCTAGTCTTGGGAAAGATCTGTGTGCAATTGAGAAAAATGTATATGCTGCTGTTGGGAGAAATGTTCTGTATATGTTCTTTATGTCCATTTGTATATAATGTTGTTCAAGGTCTCTGTTAACTTATTGAATTTCTGTCCAGATGTTCTTCCCACTATTGAATGTTGGTTATTGAAGTACCCTACCATTATTGTTCTCCCTTCAGTTTTTATAATGTTTGCTTTATATATTTAGGTGTCTAATGTTGGCTGCATATATATTTATAATTATTATATCTTCCAGGTGGGTTGACCATTTTTTCATTATATAATGTCCTTCTTTATCTCTTGTGAAAGTTTTTGATTTAAAGTTTATTTTTCCTGATATAAGTATAACCACCCCTCCTTTCTCTTGGTTATTTACATGGCATATTTAATAGCCCTTTACTTTCAGCCTATGTGTATGCTTAAACCTAAAGTGATGTTTTACAGAAAGTATATCATTATATTTATTTTTTTAATTCACTCAGCCACTCTATGTCTTTTGATTGGAGAGTTCAAACCATTCACATTTAAAGTAAAGTAACTATTGGTAGGGAATGGTTTGTTATTGTCATTTTGTTAATTGTTCTCTGTTAGTCATGCAGTTCTTTTGCCTGTCTCTTCCTCTCTTAACGTCTTCCTTTGTGTTTTGTTGAGCTTTTTGTATTGGTTCCCTTGTTTCTTTTGTGTACCATCTATAGGTATTTTGTGTGTACGTGGTTACCTTGGGAATTTCATAAAATATCTTATATTTATAACAGTCTACTTAAGCTGATGGCAACTCTCATTTCTCTTCCCTAAAAGTCAAAGACAAAGATAGAATTTTGAAAGTAGCAAGGGAAAAATAAATTGTCACATACAAAGGAACCCCCATACGAATATTAGTGGATTTTTCAGCAGGAAACTTGCAGCCAAGAAAAAAGTGGGTGATACATCCAAATTGCTGGAAAAACAAACAAACAAAAAACCAAAAAATGCCTAATGAAGAACACTATGCTTGGAAAAACTGTCCTTCAAAAATGAAGCAGAGATAAAAACTTTCCCAGACAAACAGAAGCTTAGGGAGTTAATTACCACTAGACCTGTCTTACAAGAAATACTATAGGAATTCTTCAGTTTGAAATCAAAGAATGCCAGATATTGTTTTGAAATATTTCTATATTATGTTTAATTATCACAACAATACTATGTGATATATATTCTTTCAATACTTATCTATATAACAGATCTTTACCATTTTTTGGACATAGTATATTTGAAGCACCATTCCTGAATTTTTGTAATTTCTCCATTGTGAGTTATGATTTCCCAAGGTAGAAGACAAAAATTTGCTTTCCCAACCTCCTTTACATCATATGATCCACTTTCCTCCATTAGATGCAATCACAGAAGAGAATAATATAAACAAGGAAGTGTTCAGTTGAATCTATTTTTTCTGGCAAAGAGGTAGAGCACAATAACTAGATCACATAATAGTGATGGGATTCTAATAATATTGTCCTGTCTGTGCTCCATGTCTGATGCTGCAAGCTGTGGTTTCTGTGAGCAGTGGCCTTGCCTGTGAAAAGTGTGATTCAGTGGTTTTTGCCACTAAAACTGGCATCAGGCCTCTGGTTCTACATCTATACTTCTGAAATCTTCAAGACTCGGTGAGTTATACACTGTCTTCTGAAGACAGAGGTTGATAAAGGCTGGTTTTGTAAATAAAGATTTATTGGAACATAGGCACACCTATTTATTTATATATTGTCTATGGCTATTTTTGTTAAACGTCAGTCTTGAGTGTATTCAATAGAGACCATCTGTCCCACAAGTCTAAAATATTTACTCTTAAAGTCAAGGAGAAAAAGGTTTCTAAACCCTGCTTTAATAAATACCTTTCTCCTTTAGTTAGCTAGAGTGAGTTGTGCTGTGTGCAACTAAGAGCCTGATTGAAATAATCCATTTTAAAAATTGAGGAAACCTGGCCAAAATGAATTTAGATTATGTTCTCCACTTCATATATATTTAGTAAGTAGTATAACCAGGATATAAACCTTAAGGAGTCACATCTAGAGCCAAAATTTTTAACTAAATACTATATTTCTTCTGCTATATATATATATATATATATATATATATATATATATATATATATATATATATATAATTTTAACATCTTTATTGGAGTATAATTGCTTTACAATGGTGTGTTAGTTTCTGCTTTATAACAAAGTGAATCAGTTATACATATACATATGTTCCCATATCTCTTCCCTCTCCCATCTCCCTCCTTCCCACCCTCCCTATCCCACCCTCTAGGTGGTCACAAAGCACCAAGCTGATCTCCCTGTGCTATGCGGCTGCTTCCCACTAGCTATCTATTTTATGTTTGGTAGTATATATATGTCCATGCCACTCTCTCACGTTGTCACAGCTTACCTTTCACCCTCCCCATATACTCAAGTCCATTCTCTAGTAGGTCTGTGCCTTCATTCCCGTCTTAACCTTAGGTGCTTCATGACCGTTTTTTTTTCTTTCTTAGATTCCATAAATATGTGTTAGCATACAGTAATGTTTTTCTCTTTCTGACTTACTTCACTCTGTATGACAGACTCTAGATCCTTCCACCTCACTACAAATAACTCAATTTCATTCCTTTTTTATGGCTGAGTAACATTATATTGTATATATGTGCCACATCTTTATCCATTCATCTGTCAATGGACACTTAGGTTGCTTCCATGTCCTGGCTATTGTAAACAGAGCTGCAATGAATATTTTGGTACATTACTCTTTTTCAGTTATGGCTTTCTCAGGGTATATGCCCAGTAGTGGGATTGCTGGGTTGTATGGTAATTCTATTTTTAGTTTTTTAAGGAACCTCCATACTGTTCTCCATAGTGGCTGTATCAATTTACATTCCCACCAACAGTGCAAGAGTGTTCCCTTTTCTCCACACCCTCTCCAGCATTTATTGTTTCTAGATTTTTTGATGATGGCCGTTCTGACTGGTGTGAGATGATATCTCATTGTAGTTTTGATTTGCATTTCTCTAATGATTAATGATGTTGAGCATTCTTTCATGTGTTTCTTGGCAATCTGTTTATCTTCTTTGGACAAATGTCTATTTAGGTCGTCTGCCATTTTTGGATTGGGTTGTTTGTTTTTTTGTTATTGAGCTGCATGAGCTGCTTATAAATTTGGGAGATTAATCCTTTGTCAGTTGCTTCATTGGCAAATATTTTCTCCCATTCTGAGGGTTGTCTTTTGGTCTTGTTTATGGTTTCCTTTGCTGTGCAAAAGCTTTGAAGTTTCATTAGGTCCCATTTGTTTATTTTTGTTTTTATTTCCATTTCTCTAGGAGGTGGGTCAAAAAGGATCTTGCTGTGATTTATGTCATAGAGTGTTCTGCTTATGTTTTTCTCTAAGAGTTTGATAGTGTCTGGCCTTACATTTAGGTCTTTAATCCATTTTGAGTTTATTTTTGTGTATGGTGTTAGGGAATGTTCTAATTTCATACTTTCACAGGTACCTGTCCAGTTTTCCCAGCACACCTTATTGAAGAGGCTGTCTTTTCTCCACTGTATATTCTTGCCTCCTTCATCAAAGATGAGGTGACCGGGGCTTCCCTGGTGGTGCAGTGTTTGAGAGTCTGCCTGTCAATGCAGGGGACATGTGTTCGTGCCCTGGCCCGGGAGTATCCCATATGCCATGGAGCAGCTGGGCTCATGAGCCATGGCAGCTGAGCCTGCACATCTGGAGCCTGTGCTCCACAACGGGAGAGTCCACAGCAGTGACAGGCTCGCGTACCGCAAAAAAAAAAAAAAAAAAAAAAGGTAAGGTGACCATACGTGTATGGTTTTATCTCTGGGCTTTCTATCCTGTTCCATTGATCTATATTTCTGTTTTGGTGCCAGTACCATACTGTCTTGATTACTATAGCTTTGTAGTATAGTCTGAAGTCAGGGAACCTGATTTCTCCAGCTCCATTTTTCGTTCTGAAAATTGCTTTGGCTATTCGGGGTCTTTTGTGCTTCCACACAAATTGTGAAATTTTTTGTTCTTCTTCTGTGAGAAAATGCCAGTTGTAGTTTGACAGAGATTGCAATGAATCTGTAGATTGCTTTGGGAGGTAGAGTCATTTTCACAATGTTGTGTCTTTGAATCCAAGAGCATGGTATGTCTCTCCATTTATTTGAGTCATCTTTCATTTTTTTCTTCAGTGTCTTATAAGTTTCTGCATAGAGGTCTTTTGTCTCCTTAGGTAGGTTTATTCCTAAATATTTTATTCCTTTTGTTGCAATGGTAAATTGGAGTGTTTACTTAATTTCACTTTCAGATTTTTCATCATTAGTGTATAGTTATGCCAGAGATTTCTGAGCATTAATTTTGTATCCTGCTACTTTACCAAATTCATTGATTAGCTCTAGCAGTTTTCTGGTAGCATCTTTAGGATTCTCTATGTATAGTATCATGTCCTCTGCAAACAGTGACAGCTTTATTTCTTCTTTTCCTATGTGGATTCCTTTTGTTTCTTTTTCTCCTCTGATTGCTCTGGCAAAATCTTCCAAAACTATGTTGAATAAAAGTGGTGAGAGTGGGCACCCTTGTCTTGTTCCTGATCATAGTGGAAATGGTTTCAGTTTTTCACCATTGAGGACGATGTTGGCTGTGGGTTTGTCATATATGGCCTTTATTATGTTGAGGAATGCTCCCTCTATGCCTATCTTCTGCAGGGTTTTTATCATAAATGGGTGTTGAATTTTTTCAAAAGCACTGAAATTTTAACAGTGATTAAAAATCTTCCAACAAACAAAAGCCCAGGACCAGATGGCTTCACAGGCGAATTCTATCAAACATTTAGAGAAGAGCTAACACCTATCCTTCTCAAACTCTTCCAAAATATAGCAGAGGGAGGAACACTCCCAAACTCATTCTATGAGGCCACCATCAACCTGATAACAAAACCAGACAAAGATGTCACAAAGAAAGAAAACTACAGGCCAATATCACTGATGAACATAGATGCAAAAATTCTCAACAAAATACTAGCAAACAGAATCCAACAGCACGTTAAAAGGATTATACACCATGGTCAATTGGGGTTTATTCCAGGAATGCAAGGATTCTTCAATATACTCAAATCAATCAACGTGATATACCATATTAACAAATTGAATGAGAAAAACCATATGATCATCTCAATAGATGCAGAGAAAGCTTTCTTCTGTTATATTTTATGCTGGCTTTAGAGTTGATAATATGAAGTTTGGGGACTCGACTCAAGTTTTCAGTTTTCATTTATATATGCATTGATAGAAAGTTCAAAAATTTAGAAACTATATCCATTTAGCTGCATCTCTTTAGGGCTGGGCTCAAATTAAGGCTTTCTTCGTCAAAGTAATTTTTTCCTAATCCTGGGTTGTTTTTTGACACTAATTTGTTTAAAATTATGTTAATTATATTTAACTATTTTTTAATACAGATATTTTACATAGTTTCTTTTTGGCTATTCTTAATGGTACTAGTAACCTTCCAAAAGCATATTCATTATCAAATCTTAATGGATTAGTTCAATGACAGGCTAAACTAGAAACTCCTGCTTTCAGAAGCAAATGGTGGCTGTAACTAAATTAATCTGTGTAAGAAGCATAAACAGCATCAGATCACGAGGTGATGATAGTGTCCAGTGTAATCTTTCTGTAGATAAAATATAAAAAAAAATTATGAAATTATAAAATGCAAAAGTCCTGAAGTTTAATTCATGTGAGAGGACCTTGCCTTTCAAAATAAACGTTGGAGAAATGGACTTGAAAATATAAAAATAAAAACAAAAATGACATGAACTCTAAGCTCTCGACAAGTTTCCTCACAATATGCAGGTAATCTTCATTGCCTATAAATTTGATCACACATCTTGCCCATTTATAAATTCCAGTCTTTTCATACTGATTTCTCCCTAATTAATGGAAATTTATTTCATGCTATTCTTTGTTTATTTGTTAGACTTGGTTTCAAAATCCCAACAGAGCAATTGGGGAAAGAGAATGATTCCTCACAGGTAAAACATATGGCTTTAACACTAAGAGTTTATTTGAGATGTTTCCTGTTTCTTAAGGTAGGATTGTATTGCTATAAACTTCCCTCTTAGAAATGCTTTTCCTGAATCCCATAGATTTTGGGTCATCATGTCTCCATTATCATTTGTTTCTAGGTATTTTTTGATTTTCTCTTTGATTTCTTCAATGATCACTTCATTATTAAGTAGCATATTGTTTAGCCTCCATGTGTTTGTATTTTTTACAGATCTTTTCCTGTAATTGATATGTAGTCTCATAGCACTGTGGTCGGAAAAGATACTTGATACAATTTCAATTTTCTTAAATTTACCAAGCCTTGATTTGTGACCCAACCTTGCACCTAAAGCAATTAGAGAAAGAAGAACAAAAAAACCCCCAAAGTTAGCAGAAGGAAAGAAATCATAAAGATCAGATCAAAAATAAATGAAAAAGAAATGAATGAAATGATAGCAAAGATCAATAAAATTAAAAGTTGGTTCTTTGAGAAGATAAACAAAATTGATAAACCATTAGTCAGACTCATCAAGAAAAAAAGCCCAGCAATCCCACTCCTGGGTGTATACCCTGAGAAAACCATAATTCAAAAAGAGTCATGTACCAAAATATTCATTGCAGCTCTATTTACAATAGCCAGGAGATGGAAGCAACCTAAGTGTCCATCATTGGATGAATGGATAAAGAAGATGTGGCACATATATACAATGGAATATTACTCAGCCATAAAAAGGAATGAAATTGAGTTACTTGTAATGAGGTGGATGGACCTAGAGTCTGTCATACAGAGTGAAGTAAGTCAGAAAGAGAAAAACAAATACCGTATGCTAACACATATATATGGAATCTAAGGGGAAAAAAAAAGATCATCAAGAACCTAAGGGTAACACGGGAATAAAGACACAGACCTACTAGAGAATGGACTTGAGGATATGGGGAGGGGGAAGTGTAAGCTGTGACAAAGTGTAAGAGTGGCATGGATATATATACACTACCAAACATAAAATAGATAGCTAGTGGGAAGCAGCCACATAGCACAGGGAGATCAGCTCAGTGCTTTGTGACCACCTAGAGGGGTCGGATAGGGAGGGTGGGTGGGAGGAAAACGTGATATGGAAGAGATATGGTAACATATGTATACGTATAACTGATTCACTTTGTTATAAAGCAGAAACTAACACACCATTGTAAAGCAATTATATTCCAATCAAAATGTTAAAAATAATGCTAAGAGTTTTAAGTAACTAAAATCTGGAATGAGAAATTTTGTCACCACAAACTGATGAAAGTCATAAAATATTTAATCCCAGTTACTCCATTTTAATACTCATTACACAGGAAAAATGAATTCCTTTCATTATAAAATTTAGCAAACTGAAAACAACATTATATGATTGATACATTGTGTGACTGTGAGGAATGAAGAAAAGAAACAAGGGCATTTTGACTATTGATGTGTGTCTGCTCTGAGGAAAGAAAACTGCAGCAATGTTTAGAAGTTGAAATTCTTATTTAATTGTTTAAATTCTGAGTAAGTCTTTTAGGTCAAGTATTAACTAATGATGAAAGAAATATAACATTAAAAACATGACATAAATTTCTTTATTTCCAAGTAAAACATGGTGAAATCTCCCTCTTTCTCTCTCTCTCAATATCTATATATAGAGGTATGAATATAGACATAGATATAAATATAGATATAGACATAGATATAGATCTATCTACAATTGAGAAACTGTTCCACAGGTTTTTGGACTCAAAACTACCCAATAATTATATAAATATTAAAAATATCAATGATATACTTACGTTGGTTCAGGTTAGTGAAATGTTTATGAGAAAACGGGGTTTCTTCTCCATTAGTTTGCCTTCTTCTGTCAGTAGGACTTAATGTTGGTAAGGTTAAAGGCACCACTTTGTATCACAGGCTAGGTGAAATGGCTCTTTTATGTAAGCAAAGTAGAGCAAAGAGTTGGTACTTCAGCTCCTTGGTATGCCCCCTGTTTTCAAGAAATTTACGATTTGTGGGGAAAAAATGATTTCTTGTGTCTTGCTTGTGCTGCAAGGCCATCATTCATCTTGTTAAAATGTGCATATAATAATGCAAGATGTGATTGAATGTCACTCACTTCGATCCCATTGATCACATAGTGTCTGCTTTTCCCAGTGTAATTTGTCAAGGTAAGACATGCTAAAGATGGAAGCAAATGAGCTCAGTCATCTCACAATTCCTAAGAAGAGAAACTGCTTTTAAAAATTTTTCTGCACATGTTATTGCTCCTTGTAGTTATTGAATTGAGTCCTCAATTAACAATCTGTTGAGTTTGTTATTATATCTGAAAGTCCCATGTGACATAGGCATAAAAGAACCCCCAATTGGACTACCACATAACAATAAAAATGAGAACAAAAAAATATTAGTTAGCTTTATCTTAATACATATTTTATGGGGCATTTAAAAATATGTAAATGTATGTAATCTGCAACCATGAATTTGACATTTTGTACTTGTTTTGTTCTTGTTTTAGGAATAAACATTATAACTGCTTCTTTATTTACTCTCCAACAGTAGTCTTCATTGCTGGGTACTGACGCCAAACAATATATGATATTTTACTTTAGAAAAATTGTATTTATGAACAGAGGATAGGGAGGGAAAATAAGAAACACAGAGCATGATGACAAAGACCTTAAAAGCATAAAGGCTTGAATCAAAATTACAGGACATTCTATATTGCACCAAAATGTTGGTTTTCTTTTTAAGGTTTCTGATAACTCTGAGTATCAGGAGGAGTTTTTTCCAAATTACTGTGGAGACAGAGGGGAAAGGATTCTGCTAGAAAGAGTGGCTATTTTAGAACACTAAATTTGTAAGTCTTAGGAATCTACTTAGATGTATGTTTCAGGAACACAGTATAGGGCTCTAGTGGGTTTGGAGTGAGAATCCTTTAATTGATAGTGAGGTCTTTAGGCACTGAGCTTGAAAGCAGGGCCAGGGACACTTAGATCTCAAAAAGGCTCAAAAAAGAAAGTCATGATGCTTTCAAATACAGTGACTGATTCTAATTAAAACTTTGGGCTACCAAGGGAGCTTTGCACCCGGCTCTGAATAAACACTGATGTTCAAATGCATTAAACTTTGAGGGACTAAAAGAATAAGTAGACCATTTATGTGGCGCTCTCACCCATTTTGAAGAAGTCCAACCAGAGATATACTCGGTGGAGAACTTGATGGGCATTTTAATGAATGTGAAAGGAAGTTTAGCTTAGAAGAAAGAAGAAAAAAAAATTTTTTCCCTTTACACATTTTATTTTGGTACTGAATCTATTTTAAACCTCTTCAATTAAAATAATCTTGCAGTTTATTTGGTAACACATGTGTATTAAATATAATTGCATGTGCATTTGTTCCATTATTTTCTCAGGAAAAATCTCTAAAAGTAAAATGGCTGAATTAATGTGTTCGTATATTTTAAGACTTGAAGTGACTTAGTTGACCCCTAGAAAGGTTGCACCACTCCCCAAAGACTTACTTTTAAGTTTAAATTTATTCCTACATTTAACAATTTGCGATTTAAAATTTTTCTCTCTTGGAATCCCCTGAATTAACACTTGTCCTTTCCTTCATGTATTCTTTCCCTATTCACTCCCTAACTGAGTGATAGAACCTAATGTTTGCTTCAAATTATTACAGCTTGGGAGTTTGGGGAGAGATAAAGAAGGTAAGGGTTGACTATGACACTTAAGCATGCAACTGAGCAAGACCAAGTAGCTTGAAAGGGAAGACCCTTGAATGCACCAGGGGAAGCATAGGCTGTGGTTATCACTGGTAAAAGCCCTGGGTGAGAAAATAGTGCCCCTCTTATCAAGGACCAATTCCTTTCCATCTTCCCTGGATTACAGCCACCAACTTGTATTTACCTAAGGTAGACAGATATTTCTCCAACAAAGATGGATTTATTCAGGATCAGCTGAGTTGCAGTTCAGGATCTGTAACCTTGGTGAGCCACGTTTAAGTTCCTACACAGCAAACCGTGTGTCTGACAGGGTCTTGATTCTTGGGCCAGGTGTCAGGGCTGAGCCTCTGAGGTGGGAAAGCAGAGTTCAGGACACTGGACTATAAGAGACCTCCCAGCCCTATGTAATATCAATCAGCGAGAGCTCTCCCAGAGATCTCTGTTTCAAAGCTTAAGACCCAGCTCCACTCAACAACCAGCAACATACAGTGTAGGACATACCATGCCAAACAACTAACAAGACAGGAACACAAACCTATGCATTAGCAGACAGGCTGCCTAAAATAATAATAAGTTCACAGACACCTCAAAACACACCACCGGACATGATCCTGCCCACCAGAAAGACAAAATCCAGCCTCATCCACCAGAACACAGGCACCAATCCCTTTCACCAGGAAACCTACACAACCCACTGAACTAACCTTAGCCACTGGGGGCAAACACCAAAAACAACAGGAAATACGAATCTGCAGCCTGCAAAAAGGAGACCCAAAACACAGTAAGTTAAGCAAATGAGAAGACAGAGAACTACGTAGCAGATGAAGGAGCAAGGTAAAAACCTATCAGAACAAACAAATGAAGAGGAAGTAGGAAGTCTACCTGAAAAAGAATTCAGAGTAATGATAGTAAAGATGATCCAAAATCTTGGAAATAGACTTGAGAAAGTACAAGAAACGTTTAAAAAGGAGCTAGAAGAACTAAAGAGTAAACAAACAATGATGAAAAACACAATAAATGAAATTAAAAATTCTCTAAAAGGAATCAATAGCAGAATAACTGAGGCAGAACGGATAAGTGACCTGGAAGATAAAATAGTGGGAAAAACTATCACAAAGGAGAATAAAAAAAAGAATGAAAAGAATTGTGGACAGTCTCAGAGACCTCTGGGACGACAGTAAACACACCAACATTTGAAATACAGGGGTCTCAGAAGAAGAAGAGGAAAAGAAGAAGAATGAAAAAAATATTTGAAGAGATTATAGTTGAAAAATTCACTAAGATGGGAAAGGAAATAGTAGTCAATTCCAGGAAGTGCAGAGAGTCCCATACAGAATAAATCCAAGCAGAAACATGCCAAGACACATAGTAAACAACCTATCAAAAATTAAATACAAAGAAAAAATATTAAAAGCAACAAGGGATGAAGTTGGTAAAGTAGCAGGATACAAAATTAATAAACAGAAATCTTTTGCACTCCTATAAACAAATGATGAAAAATCTTAAAGAGAAATTAAGGAAACATTCAAATTTATCATTGCAACGAAAAGAACAAAATACTTAGGAATAAACTTACCTAAGAAGAGAAAAGACCTGTATGCAGAAAACTATAAGACACTGATAAAAGAAATTAAAGACGATACAAACAGACGGAGAGATATACCATGTTCTTGGGTTGGAAGAATCAACATTGTGAAAGTGACTATAATACCCAAAGCAATCTACAGATTCAATGCAATCCCTATCAAACTACCAGTGGCATTTTTCACAAAACTAGAACAAAAAAATCCACAATTGTATGGAAATACAAAAGACCCTGAAAAGCAAAGCAATCTTCAGAAAGAAAAATGAAGCTGAAGGAACCATGCTCCAAGACATCAGACTATGCTAGAGAGCTACAGTAATCAAGACAGTATGATACTGGCTTGAACGCTTTTTTCATAAATGGATATTGGGTTTTGTCAAATGCTATTTCTGCATCTGAAATTATCATGTAATTTATTATATATTTTGTTAATATGACGGATCATGTTGATTGATATGTGGATATTGAACCATCCCTGGACCCCTGAATTAAGTCTCACTTGATCATGGTATATGATTTTTTTAAGGTATTGTTGAATTTCATTTGCTAATATTTTGTTGAAGATTTTTGTATCACCATTTTTTAATATAAAACATGTTTTATAACTCTTAGCCTCATTGTCAAGTTATAAACACTTATACCTCAATATGCCTTTACAGATTTAACACATCACCAATCTTTCCATGAAATAGTACAATAAAATTGCTCACTTCTTTACCCTTTTTATAACATTGACTATCTTGTTTCTGTCTGCTTATAGCATCTTTTTCTATTTTTATATGTATAAATCTGTTTTGCAGAAAGTTTTACTTTCATTTTAGGTTCGAAGGATTAGTTAACAAAAAGACACCACTCGTCACACAAATAGACAATTTAAACTTAACTTTAATAGAAAATCATTAAAAAGAAAGAAATAGAAATGAAAAGGGAAAGAAAAGTAAAAGGATGCACATCACCAAATTGGACCAACACCGACATCCAGACTCAGACAGCGCTGGGAAATCCTGAAAACAGCAATCTGGAGTCCCAATTGGGAAAGGTCCCAGGCAGTGCATCCACTCCACGGGTGAGACTTCAAATTGCACTTTAGGGGAATCCCACTTAAAATAGCAGGTTGCTAACTGATATCATCAATTTGCACGCAAATATGCAGCTCTGGGTTTCTTCAACAATGCTGTTTATCGCAATTTGTGTATTGTAAGAAATTTTAGACCTCCGGGAACTGGCCAGGTCCCCGAGGCTCAAGAAATTCCACGATCCACTCCCTTCATTTTTTTAAGTGCCGCCAGACTTGCTGGCGGCAGCTCACAAGTAGGCACGTAGTCCAGGCAAGGTCACCAATTGGTTAGAGGCCTAATATCGCCTCTGAAGCCTGAACAAGACTTCTTCCATTTCAATCCTCCTAACAAAATTCTACTCACCATACAAAGTTTAGTTCATATGCCATCTTCTTTGTACAATTTCCTTAACCCACACACAGTGGCAAATATTGTTTAATCTCTATGTACTAGATATTATGCCATGAAGCTTCATTAAAAGATCACATTTCAAAACAACCATTCAAGTTAAGGATTGTTTTTTTCTCCTTCTTCTTCCCCTTCTCCTTCCCCTTCTCCTGCTCCCTCTCTCCCTCCCCTCCCCGTTCTTCTTCTTCTTCTTCTTCACCTTCTTCTCCCTCTCCTCCTCCTTTTCTTTTTCCTCCTCTTTTTCTTGAGTCACATTATCCTCAGAGAAATTATCTCCTTACTTAAATTTGCAAAGAGCAACACATGGTTAAGGTTGCTTTTGAACACAAAGATATCTAGTTATACAATCCTGCTTTCTCCATTTCTTTGCATGCTGTCTACCTTCTGAAAATTTCTGTTTCAACTTCAGACTTTTCTGTATTATGTATAATTATATATGTATAATTATGTATAATTATACATAATGTATAACTGTGTATAATTACATAATTAAAGTATTGTGTTTTATATATCTCACAGCCATTTGTATGTATATTTTAAATTTGTTTCTTAAGGAAAAGCCTGAATTTCTCAGTATCTCTCCATATGCTCTCAATAGGCACCGGATTAAGTCATCTCTACCAGCATCATCACCACTACCATCATTATTCAGCTTGATTGATTTTATCTTTGGCATATTCAAAGTTATGTTATAACAGTGCTTAAAAGTGGCCCAGCTATGTTTGGGGATTAAACATTCTTACACTGAATATTTGAATTCAATAAAATACAGAAGACTGTTATTTTCAAATTGGTAGTTTAAATATGAAGGTTTTCTACTTACAGAGGAAAGCTAATATCTACATTTGAAATTTTCTTCTTTTAAAATAAGGAAAAGAAATATAAGGTCTTTGTATTTTTTTATTTTTTAAATTTAATTTTATTTTTTAACATTTATTGGAGTATAATTGCTTTACAATGGTGTGTTAGTTTCTGCTTTATAACAAAGTGAATCAGTTATACATATACATATGTTCCCATATCTCTTCCCTCTTGCATCTCCCTCCCTCCCACCCTCCCTATCCGACCCCTCTAGGTGGTCACAAAGCACTGAGCTGATCTCCCTGTGCTATGCGGCTGCTTCCCATTAGCTATCTATTTTACGTTTGGTAGTGTATATATGTCCATGCCATTCTCTCACTTTGTCACAGTTTACCCTTCCCCCTCCCCATATCCTCAAGTCCATTCACTAGTAGGTCTGTGGCTTTATTCCTGTCTTACCCCTAGGTTCTTCATGACCTTTTTTTTTTTTCTTAGATTCCATATATATGTGTTAGCATACGGTATTTGTTTTTCTCTTTCTGACTTACTTCACTCTGTATGACAGACTCTAGGTCCATCCACCTCACTACACACTCTCAAATGAAAAAACAGTAGATTATACCTGAAGCTCTGGCTGTAATGCTTGGAGTTTAAATCAGAGGAGCAGCCTGAAATGAAAATCTCAGATCACTCTGTGACTTGTCTCACAGCATCAACCTGACCTCAATGTAAATTGTTCTTTAGATGGCAGGGCAAATGAGAAAACTTTTAAGGAAGTTAAGAAAACACAACTTTTACCTTGAAGAAGATTGTCCCTGGGGATACATTTAAATCTTTCGAAAGCTATACCTGTCTCCTGTTTACGGAACACAGAAAGAGATATGCCTCAGCCATTCTTGTCTCTGCTTTTAAAAGATATTACTCTGCCAGAGGGAGGACATATTTGTATATGCTGGTTTTAAGCAGGGTCAGGTCAAATTTAAGTATGTTGTAATAGCACTGTTACACACTATCTGGCAGAGAGAAGAGAATATCTGTGCAAGAAAAAATCCCAGGGTGTTGTTCACCTATTTGCTGCAGAACCCAGTCGCTCACAAAATTGGGAAATATTTGGGCCTTACAAACAAATAGAATATAGTGTAGTATATACAACCCTCATTGGAGAATCACATGATATTAATGACAACACAGTTAAAATAAATATCCAATGAAGTACAGGGCAAAGAAAAATACTTTGCAAATGTTTATAAGGACTTATACAAAATTCGAGAAAGTAAGCTAAAATTGTTATATACCAGTAATATACCAGACACTTTATATGCATTAAATTTAGTTACTATTCCCATAACACTGAGACATGATTTGACCTTTACTAATGTTGTCATTGAGAATCACAGAATTTTTTAACTTACAAATCATAATAGTATATCAAATACTGTTAAAATTAAAAGTGTTGGTTCTTTCCAGAATTGAAAAAAATCTAAATATTTTAAAAAAGAGCTCAAAACTCTGAAAAGGATCATATGGAACTAGGAATTAGGTTTCAGCCAATGGGTGACCTTGAAATTCAGTTTCATTGTATATATATAATTAAGGAGAAGGTAGTTCATATATCTAATACTATTGTACAGGCATTATATAATTTTATGAGAAAAGTATGACTGCTCCTACTTCATAATTGTGAGGAATAAAGCTTAGAACGTTCATGTGACTGGGAAAGTATAGCCAGTCAGCACTAGAGTCAGTTTTCCAAACCAGGTGTGTTAATAAAAGCCATGTTATTTATATTACATTTTTCTTCCGAATTAAGGGAATCAGGATTATTTCTGATTGCTTATGCAACATAGAGAGTACAAAATGTCAGCATGATTTTGGTAGCCAAGCAGCAAACACACAGACATGTTTGGCTGCAATCTAGTGTTATTGGTGGGAAAACAAACATCTGTCTTCAGAATTCCAAGAGCCTGAGGTAATGGTAGTCACCTAAATCCTAACGTCTCCACATAGCTAATAAAATCACTATAGAACATCAAGAATACCAAATAAAATTATAAAAATTCCACTCTTTTGATGAAGAAATGTAAATACATATACATAATATATATATATTTTTTTTTTCTGAAGGTATGAAGTGTGAATAAAAGCAGGCTTATTCAAAGAGGAGTTGACTTAGAAGAGAAATGAGGCAAGCAATGTTTCTTGAATTTTTTTTTTTTTTTTTTTTGCAAACTATAGTCAGAACTGTATGGGACTCTTAAATTCCTGATGGAAAAACTGAAGTCTTCAGAGCTTGGAATACCCACAATGGCTAGAAAGTGAGAAAGAAGCGAGAGTCACTCTATCTCTTATCCTAAGGTTTACATACGCTTTCCACATTTTAGGATTGCCATAAATTATGTATGCATGAGATAGACAAACTGCAGCCCAGATGAGAGTAAAAGAAATGAACTGAGATTTGAGCAGCTATCCAAGTAAGAGCTTATAATTTGAGTTCAAACAACTTGATTTTATGCCAAACAAATGACAAAAAAAATCAGACTCTGGTAGAATATAAAAGAATCTAGAATTTTCATTATGTGACATTCACAATGTACAATCCAAATTACTCAATATGAAGAATACAGTTACTCAATATGAAGAATAAGGAAAATGTGACCTGAGGTGACCCAGATGTTGGAATTAGCTGCAAATATTTTTAAGCAGCCAAAATACTCAATCCGAATTACTCAATATGAAGAATAAGGAAAATGTGACCTGAGGTGACCCATATGTCGGAATTAGCTGCAAGTATTTTTAAGCAGCCAAAATACTCAATCCAAATTACTCAATATGAAGAATAAGGAAACTGTGACCTGAGGTGACCCAGATGTTGGAATTAGCTGCAAGTATTTTTAAGCAACCAAAATAATCATCATCAATGTTATAAAGCAAAATGTGCTTTCAATGTATGAGAAAATAAGAAACTGCAATAGATAAATAGTAATTATTAAAAATAACAAAATTAAAATTCTGCAACTAAATAGTATCTATAATAAAATGTCTAATGGATGGGACTAACAACATAATAAATATGGCAGAGGAATGAATCAATGTGCTTCAAGACAGATCAAAAATAAAGAAACCTAGACTCAAAACCTATGTGACAATATCAAATCAAAGGTCTCATATATGTGTAATTTGTACCTCAGAATAGGAGAAGAGATAGAATGGGGTTTAAAAAATAATTGAAGAAACAATGGTATAATATTACCCAAATGTTAGTGTAAGACATAAATTTATTGATTTAAGAACCTGAGGAAACTGAGAGCACGTGCATGTTTCATTTCATCTGGTTAAGTTTTTTGTCTTCATCATATCACATGTAAGCTTCATGCTGGTTTCCCAAATTCCCTCCCAGTTCTTATCTTGCTACAGTGTCCTTCCAACTGAATTCTTGCATAAGAGTTTTGACAGGGTAACCCCTTTACTCAACAAGGTTCCATGACTATTTATTGCCAATAGAATAAAATATTTAATGGCAAACAACCTTTTCTTCCATCTGCTCACATGATATTTTTAATCATTTTTTTGGCCAAGTTTTAATTTTTTGAACTTGTACTCATGGTACACTATATTGATTTAAATAACAGCTATGCTTTTCCTTAAACCATTTTCCCTTTACTTGTTAAAGTCAGACATAATTCTTAAAATTTCAGTAGTTCTAAAACATTCAGACTTTTTAGGGCTATTCAATAATGATAGAAAAATAATTTACAGAATAGTTGAGACTCTTCCGTAGTCAGTGAAGATAATTCCCTAGAGAGAATTTCTGCTTTAAATGATATTGCTGTAGAAAATACTGATTATGAATGCAAGAGTATATCAGAAAATGAGAAAGGTTAAAACATAATAAAATAGAAAATGTAGGCATTTTGTAAAGGAGACTTCAAAGTTTTTCTTCACAAACGCTAGAAGTATTTTAAGAAAACAGGATTAGGTAAATACAATGATTTGAGAAATTATATATTTATAATTATCTAAAAGTACACAAACAGTTTTAGGGTTTACTTCTTTGAAAAATTATTTTCCTCCTCTGTGGGTTTATTATACATTTATCTCATGTTCATAGGGACTTCTATCTCACCAAGAGAAAATGGATTTTTTTTTGTATTCAAGCAATGTGGTTGTTATTTAGCACAGCCCTGGCTGTGACCAATTAGTAAACATGAAAGAGGAATTTTAAACGGGCTACATTTCTATCAAAGTGATCCTTTTGGGAAACTCCAAGTTCCCCAGGAATGTGACTCTGGGTCTTTTGAGGATGCAGAATATATGCTTGTTCTTTCTGTCAAAGATAAAAGTCACTGCAGGAAAAATCCACGTGATGGAATATGAGAAAAAGGACTAACAGTAGCTAAAATAGTACAGGAATTATCAGTTCTTGCCTACAGAAGAGGACATGCATGGCCCAGTAATGTCATGAAGGGAATGTCTTACCCTCATTGCTGCACAAAAGTATAAGCTGTGAGATCTAAAGAAAGATAAATATTTGAATATGAGAAATGGGGTGCTTCATTCCATTCCTTTCCAAATAAATGTCCCTCCTCTTCCTTTTAATTATTTCACATCAAGAAGCAACAGAATGGTATAGTGGATGAGCATGAGAATTTTAGTCAGGAAACATAGACAAAATTCACCACGTAGTAATCTTGTGGATTTTTGCAAATTGACATTTCTAAGCTGCAGTTTCCTGATTTATCAAATGAAGAAAATAGTAATTCCTTCCAGCCTGTGAGGCTAAGTTGTCATAATGTATGTGATTTTGTCCACTGTGTGTTTGTGTGTATAGTTTTTATTTTTTAATTTTTGTAAAGTTAAACCATGTGACATATTCATTCTTATTCCCCTTTTTGCCAACTTCATGATGCCTACCTCCTACTAGACTTCTGAGATGCTAAGAGACAAAGTATTTCCCTTCTGCGTTGGCAAATAAACATCTAAATATCAGTAAGTCACTGTGGCCAAAATGCTGAAGGAAAGAGTGAATGATGTTTCAATTGACTCCTGAGCAACTTTGAAATCTTTGCCATATGGACAAGTGATCAAATAATAAGCAGAAAAAAAAATCAGAAAAAAAGTATTAGAGAAGTGTGTCAAACAGTGATTACTGAAAATATTATGGTACTATTCTATATTTTGTTGTCACTGTGGTATTTGTCAATCTTTTAATTTTAAAAATTGTTTTAATTTTTTCTCATTGATAAATATTCATATTCCATACCTAATATTGTATTTATAGTTTGTATTAGATTCAGGCAGCAATCACCTTTTGGGAGCACAAGAGTTTCTTTTGGGGGAAATGGAACTCTTCTTTGGCCCACGGAAAATTCATTATTTTTTGTGTCCTCAAAAATTGCAAAATAGATCCTTATTGCTTTACAGGTTTGATGCTGAACACCTGAAAAAAATGAATGGAAACTTTAATGCACTGAGTACATGTTAATTATAATTTGTGATGAGGCTTAGCTTCAAATCTCTGGTTTAATTACTCTAGAACATTGGCAGAATGTCACGGATGTATGGGAAGTACATGGCCTCATGATAAAACAATGAAATGTTCTTTTATTATAAAATGACTCTGATGGCTCAGTAGTTGGGAGACAAGAATCATGAGGTGATTTTGTAGTGCTGGATTTCTGATATTTCCTCTACACTCTCTGTAATCATTGACATGAACTTGAAAGACAGGACAGGAATTATGTAGTCTAAGGTCATTAAACAGAGTAGAGTGGGAGGAACAGTATGGATTCAGTGTCTTCTAACCTAGATCATCAATCTTGACTATTGGCAAAGAGATTTTGTTTATTCAGGTGAGATGTAATCTGAAAGAAACTTACAAATGTACTTCCTGTACAGAATTTGTGGCAACAACTGACTCCTTAAGACTCAATAGCAGAAATTTCACCAATAGCAAGTACATGTAGACTTAACTGATAGACTTAACTGATGAGAAAAAAATAAGTGAAAATCATACACCATATTCAATAAATTAACAAAGACTATATTGTCTGGTATGTAAAATAAATATCTAGATGTCTAGATATCTAGATGTCTAAAGTTTCTTTACTACCTGGTTTCACAGACATGCAGAATGACTGCATTCGTGGTGGAAAACTATTAATATTCCACATTGTCTTTACAGCATCTTTGATTTGGAAAGGAAATCAAACCCATTTGTTTACTGTACCTCGGAATTATTGTTACTCTCTATAATTGTGCTTCATTGAACACTAGTATCTGATAAGATACTGATAGGTGTTCTTACTTTATAAAGCAGGCCATTATGTGGTTGAATGTTCAGAATTCATTATAAATTCCTATTTACTAATATTGATTCAAAATCCCTCTACCTTCCACTAATAATCATTGTTTTGTGTTTTGGAGTAACTTACACATTTTCCTTTCCTTCGTGTGAAAATAATTTTATTTATGCTATAGTGGACATGGTGGTTTTTCCTCTTGATACACTCTCCCCCATCTCATTGTGTAGCAACCAAACTTATTGGATCAAGTTGACCATAGGTGAGCCCCGAGAGTTGTAAGCCATCACTAGTGCCTTCTCTCCAATGTCCCACCTTAGCCCAGGTAACTGTCATCTCCTGTCTGGTCTCTTACAATCAGTTATCTCCTAACTGTGTCCCCTGTTTCCCCTCTGTTCTTACTAGAATCTATTCTCCAGCAGCCCGGATGATCTTCAAAAGTACTAATCATACTATGCTACTTCTGTTTCATTTAGACACAAAATTCTACAACTGCATTACATTGCTCTTTGAATAAAAACTAATATTTTCTCCATGACTTACAAAGGCCCATTGTGATCCAGTTTCTCCTTACTTCTCTGTACTTATCACATTTTAAAACTGGCTCATTTCTCTCTGACTATATCAGCTTCTTTTCCTTCCCTTAGGAAACTAAGCATTTTTCTATGTCCAGGAGTTTGTATTTGTCCTTCTTTTACTTAGAAATTTCCTCCCATAGCAGCTCATCAGGCTAATCCATCCTCATTTTCAGATATCAACCAATGTAATTCTTTTAAGAGTGGTATCACACATTAGTGTTGCTAAAGTAACTATGCCAAAGTACTCTGTTTCTTGTTAACCAGTTTATTTTCTACATAAAATGGTGTAAGAAATAATGATCTCATGTGTGTTTTGTTTTTCTTTTTTTACTTTTTTGTGTGAAATATCTCACCCAATGGAATGTGATCTTCATAAGGATAGGGGCTATTTCTATTTTCATCGCTGCTTTGAAATAAGTATTTGAACAGTGGCTTGTATATTGTAACTTCCCAATACATAATTGTTAAATGATGAATAAATGAATTGAGCTTGCATATGTTTCATTATTATTATCAGTCATTAGCTTTAAATAACAAATATCAGTTTGCATATGATATAGAGAACAATGGTGATAGGAGAGAGTGCTTTAAATAACATGCTACAGATATAAAATATTTTCAGTAACATCATCAGAGTAGAGTTTGGCATGAAATAGTGATAATAATCACTTGCCCCATTTGGCTTCCCTGACTGTTCTAGCCTATAATAATCTCCACCTGTGAGCATCCCTAGCCTTTGGTGAGTGTATAGCTCATTTGACATTGACACAAACCATCTTGTGAAATCTAGTAACTCAAGTTGCTCTTCCATTTATATTTTTGTCATGTTTATAAGAAAATGTGACATGTGCATATCTTGCCTCTCATAAACTATCATAACCTCCCAAGGGTGCTGAGATATAGACAGTGCTAATCACTAATTAGAAAACACTAATTTAATCAATGCCTACTTATATATTTCTTTGATAAAATAGATGTTTACAGTTTTCTTGGGGACTTGCCTTTACTTCTTTCTGTCATAGAACCTCTTTCAAGAAAAAGAATTTTCATTTCTAGGTATGTCCCAGAATCCTCATTTCCTTCTTTGCTGCTGTAGAAACCAAAAAAATAAGGTAGAGAGGATAACTGAGTTTTTCATTTGACAAATATCTTTTGAATCACAGTAGACAATGTGCTAGACTTTGGAGATAAAGCAGGGAAAAGATGAATACTCTATTGGGATATCCATCATATCCAGGAGATACAAAAGAAACAAGTTAACACATAAATTAGATAAATGGATTTTTTATGTATTTTGAAGGGATTCCTTTTGTTGAGCTGACATATGGGGGGAATCCAGGCTTTAATGAAATAATCCCACAAGGAAGCCAAGTTGGCTTGTATAATAAAGACTGATCTAGAAGGAAAAGAAAATGTCTATGTGGACTGAGTTTATGAGCAAGTTGAAGGGATCTGGGATTTAGGGGGAGTGTTTTTGATTAGCTGTTGTGTTTGCAAACTACATTGAAGACAAGAGAAGGGGTATGTATTTCTGAGTTCTGCAGTGTAATGGTAAAAATATTATATTTTTTTTCTTCAGAAACAGCCATAAAGATTTAAATTTCTCCTCAAATGTCTTTGGTTGCAGCAGTGATGTTCTATTGATGTGGCACGAAACCTAAATGGGTAACACTGAGTGAGTTCATGCTTGGAGTAGTGGCTGATAAGAAATATTCAATAAATTGCTGCTTCTTCCCTTGTTGCATTCCCCTGGCTTTGATAACCATTATTCCTTATAGTTAACCATTATTAAATAACCATTATTCCTTTATTAACCATTATTCCTTATAGTTAAAAGCTTGCTAAGCCATGTCATAACCATTATTCCTTATAGTTAAAAGCTTGCTAAGCCATGTCATAATTCTCCATTCTTCCTTTCTGCCTGCTGGTCTTTTTGCTCTCCCTTGTTGACATCCTTCCACCTACGATTTTCATTCCCTCTCTCCTTTCTTTATAATATTTATTAAGCTGTTACAATGGACCAACCAACATAAATTCCCAGGATCATTAAAGTAATAACTGGAATTTCTTCATGGATCTTTTTTTTTTTTTTTTTTTTTTTTTTGCGGTACGCGGGCCTCTCACTGTTGTGGCCTCTCCCACTGTGGAGCACAGGCTCTGGACACGCAGGCTCAGCGGCCATGGCTCATGGGCCCAGCCACTCCGCGGCATGTGGGATCTTCCGGGACCAGAGCACGATCCCGTGTCCCCTGCATCGGCAGGCAGACTCTCAACCACTGTGCCACCAGGGAAGCCCGCATCTTACTTTTGAATCTTCATTTAAACTAACAACATCCTAGTATTCTCTCAGAGGTCCTGTTACATTTCCTACAAATTGTGCAGTTTGCTATAGTTTCTCATAGCAAAGCTAAGTTGGTAAGTCTGTAACTTCCAAAGTTATCATTTTCTCCTTCTTTTATAAAGATGAATGTAGTATTGACCTTATTTCCTCTTTGGTTTGATATTTTACACATTTGTCAATACATTCTATCTAGAATGTATTGTATCTAGAAGATCTCAGGAGCCTTCCCTTCCTCACAACTGAATATTTAGGACTGAACATTAAAGCACTGTGCTCTCTATATAAATGTCCACAGGATGGGTAGGGAGATAGAAGAAGACACAATTTAATAAGCTCTGACAATATTGTGGATGCTAGGCTGAAAAAGTTACCTATGTATATATTTTAATTTATGTTTACAGCAACACTATTTTACAAATGATGAAATGGAGGCATGGGAAGATTAGGCAATAATGAATTATCTGTTAAGGATCAAGTTAGTTTTTAAATGAAAGCTAGAGAATCCGAATTCTGAAGTGAGTAGGGATGAGATAAGGAAAATGATCATATTAAGATTCTGAGAGGCACAGCCACTATGGAAAACAGTATGGAACCTTCTCAAAAAACTAAAAGAGTTGTCATATGATCCAGCAATCCCATTTCTGGGCATGTATCCAGACAAACCTATAACTCAAAAAGATACATTCACCCCTATGTTCATAGCAGCACTATGCACAATAGCCAAGACATGGGAAAAAACAAATGTTCATCGACAGATGAATGGATAAAAAAGATGTGTCATACATACAATGCGATACTAACAACTGTAAAAAAGAATTAAAAAATGCCATTTGCAGCAACATGGGTGGACCTAGATATTATTATACTAAGTGAAGTAAGTCAGAAAGAGAAAGACAAATAACATATGATATCACTTATAGGTGAAATCTAAAATATGACACAAATGAACTTATCTAAAAAACAGACATAGAAAACAGACTTGTGTTTGCCAAGAGGTTGGGGGTTGGGGGAGGGATAGATTGGGAGTTTGGGATAAGCAGATGCAAACTATTATATATAGAATGGATAAAGAAGGTCCTGTATAGCACAGGGAACTATATTTAATATCCTGTGAAAAACCATAAAGGAAAAGAACAAGAAAAAGAATATATATATATATATATATATATATATACACATATATATACACACACACAACTGAATCACTTTGCTGTACAATACAAATTAACACAATATTTTATTTTTTTATTTTTTTTTTTGGTGATGATGGTTTTATTATTTTATTTTTTATTTTTAACATCTTTATTGAAGTAAAATTGTTTTACAATGGTGTGTTAGTTTCTGCTTTATAACAACGTGAATCAGCTATAAATATACATATATACCCATATCTCTTCTCTCTTGCATTTCCCTCCCACCCTCCCTATCCCACTCCTCTAGGTGGTCACAAAGCACTGAGCTGATCTCCCTGTGCTATGTGGCTGCCTTTCACTAGCTATCTATTTAACATTTGGTAGTATATATAAGTCCATGCAACTCTCTCACTTTGTCCCAACTTACCTTTCCTCCTCCCCGTGTCCTCAGGCCCATTCTTTATGTCTGCATCTTTATTCCTGTCTTGTCCCTAGGTTCTTCATAACCATTTTTCTTTTTTTTAGATTCCATATATATGTGTTAGCATACAGAAAATTTATTTTTCTCTTTCGGACTTACTTCACTCCATATGACAGATTCTAGGTCCATCCACCTCAATACAAATAACTCAGTTTCATTTCTTTTAATGTGTGTATTCCATTGTATATATGTACCACATCTTCTTTATTCATTCATCTGGCGATGGACACTTAGGTTATTTCCATGTCCTGGCTATTGTAAATAGAGCCTCAATGGATATTATGGTACATGATTATTTTGAATTATGGTTTTCTCAGGGTGTATGCTCAGTAGTGGGATTGCTGGGTCATATGGTACTTCTATTTTTAGCTTCTTAAGGAACCTCCATACTGTTCTCCATAGTGGCTGTATCAATTTACATCCCCACAAACAGTGCAAGAGGGTTCCGTTTTCTCCACACCCTCTCCAGCATTCATTGTTTGTAGATTTTTTGATGATGGCCATTCTGACTAGTGTGAGGAGATAACTCATTGTAGTTTTCATTTACATTTCACTAATGCTTAGTGAAGTTGAGCATTCTTTCATGTGTTTGTTGGCAATCTGATATCTTCTTTGGAGAAATGTCTATTTAGGTCTTCTTCTCATTTCTGGATTGTGTTGTTTGCTTTTTTGAAATTGAGCTGCATGAGCTGCTTGTAAATTTCAGAGATTAATCCTTTGTCAGTTGCTTCATTTGCAAATATTTTCTCACATTCTAAGGGTTCT
The DNA here is from genome assembly GCF_039906515.1 of Pseudorca crassidens. Classification (NCBI taxonomy): domain Eukaryota; kingdom Metazoa; phylum Chordata; class Mammalia; order Artiodactyla; family Delphinidae; genus Pseudorca; species Pseudorca crassidens. The sequence goes on along the minus strand of NC_090304.1, from coordinate 67,909,728 downwards.
CATTTCCTCGTGTTTATGGTTTCCTTTGTTGTGCAAAAGCTTTTAAGTTTCATTAGGTCACATTTATTTATTTTGGATTTTCTTTCCATTTCTCTAAGAGGTGGTCAAAAAAGATCTTGCTGTGATTTATGTCATAGAGTGTTCTGCCTATATTTTCCTCTAAGAGTTTGATAGTTTCTGGCCTTACATTTAGGTCATTAATCCATTTTGAGTTTATTTTTGTGTATGGTGTTAGGGAGTGTTCTAGTTTTGTTCTTTTACATGTAGCTGTCCAGTTTTCCCAGCAGCACTTATTGAAGAGGCTGTCTTTTCTCCATTGTATATTCTTCCATCATTTATCAAAACTAAGGTGACTACATGTGCGTGGGTTTATCTCTGGGCTTTCTATCCTGTTCCACTGATCTATATTTCTGTTTTTGTGGCAGTACCATACTCTCTTGATTACTATAGTTTTGTAGTATACTCTGAGGTCAGGGAGCCTGATTCCTCCAGCTCCGTTTTTCTTTCTCAAGATTGCTTTGGCTATTTGGGGTCTTTTGTGTTTCCATACAAATTGTGAAATTTTTTTGTTCTAGTTCTGTGAAAAATGCCAGTGGTAGTTTGATTGGGATTGCGTTGAATCTGTAGATTGCTTTGGGAAGTATAGTTATTTTCACAATGTTGATCTTCCAATTCAAGAGCATGGTATATCTCTCCATCTATTTGTATTTGCTTTCATCAGTGTCATAATTTTCTGCATACAGGCCTTTTTTCTCCTTAGGTAGGTTTATTCCTAGATATTTTATTCTTTTTGTTGCAGTGGTAAATGTGAGTGTTTTATTAATTTAACTTGCAGATTTTTCATCTTTAGTGTATAGGAATGCAAGAGATTTCTGTGCATTAATTTTGTATCCTTCTACTTTACCAAATTTCATTGATTAGTACTAGTTTTCTGATAGCATCTTCACGATTCTCTGTGTATAGTGTCATGTCATCTGCAAACAGTGATAGCTTTACATCTTTTCTGATTTGGATTCCTTTTATTTCTTTTTGGTCTTTGATTGCTGTGGTTAAAACTTCCAAAACTATGTTGAATAAGAGTGGTGAGAGTGGGCAACCTTGTCTTGTTCCTGATATTATAAGAAATGATTTCAGTTTTTCACAATTGAAGATGATGTTGGCAGTGGGTTTGTCATATATGGCCTTTATTATGTTGAGGAAATTTCCCTCTATGCCTACTTTATGGAGGGCTTTATCATAAATGGGTGTTGAATTTTGTCGTAAGCTTTCACTGCATCTATTGAGATTATCATATGTTTTTTTCTCCTTCAATTTGTTAAAATGGTGTATAACATTGTTTGATGTGCTTATATTGAAGAATCTTTGCATTCCTGATGTAAACCCCACTTGATCATGGTGTATGATACTTTTAATGTGCCGTTGGATTCTGTGCTAGTATTTTGTTGAGGATTTTTGCATCTATGTTCATAAGTGATATGGGCCTGCAGTTTTCTTTCTTTGTGACATCTTTGTCTGCTTTTGGTATCAGCGTGATGGTGGCCTCGTAGAATGAGTTTGGGTGTGTTCTCCCCTCTGCTAAGTTTTGGAAGAGTTTGAGAAGGATAGGTGTTAGCTCTTCTCTAAATGTTTGATAGAATTCGCCTGTGAAGCCATCTGGTCCTGGGCTTTTGTTTGTTGGAAAATTTTTTTATCACTGTTTCAATTTCAGTGCTTGTGATTGGTCTGTTTATATTTTCTATTTCTTCCTGGTTCAGTCTTGGCAGGTTCTGCATTTCTAAGAATTTGTCCATTTCTTCCAGGTTGTCCATTTTATTGGCATATTGTTGCTTGTAGTAATCTCTCCTGATCCTTTGTATTTCTGAAGTGTCAGTTGTTATTTCTCCCTTTTCATTTCTAATTTTATTGATTTCAGTCTTCTCTGTTTTTTTCTTGATGAGTCTGGCTAATGGTTTATCAATTTTGTTTATCTTCTCGAATAACCAGCTTTTAGTTTTAATGATCTTGACTATCGTTTCCTTCATTTCTTTTTCATTTATTTCTGATCTGAACATTATGATTTGTTTCCTTCTGCTAACTTTGTTTTTTTTTTTCTTCTTCTTTCTCTTGCTTTAGGTGTAAGGTTAGGTTGTTTATTTGAGATGTTTCTTGTATCTTAAGGTAGGATTGTATTGCTATAAACTTCCCTCTTAGAACTGCTTTTGCTACATCCCATACGTCTTGGGTCGTCGTGTTTTCATTGTCATTTGTTTCTAGATGTTTTTTGACTTCCTCTTTGATTTCTTCAGTGATCTCTTGGTTTTTCAATAGTGTATAGTTTATCCTCCATGTGTTTCTATTTTTTACAGATTTTTTCCAGTAATTGATATCTAGTCTCGTGGTGTTGTGGTCAGAAAATATGCTTGATATGATTTTAGTTTTCTTCAATTTATCAAGGCCTGATTTGTGACCCAAGATATGATCTATCCTGGAGAATGTTCCACATGCACTTGTGAAGAATGTGTATTCTGTTGTTTTTGGATGGAATGTCATTTAAGTATCAATTAAGTTCATCTTGTTTAATGTATCATTTATAGCTTGTGTTTCCTTATTTATTTTCATTTTGGATAATCTTTCCATTGTTGAAAGTGGCGTGTTAAAGTTCCCTACTATGATTGTGTTACTGTCAATTTCCCCTTTCATGGCTGTTATTGTTTCCCTTATGTATTGAGGTGCTCCTTTGTTGGGTGCATAAATGTTTATAATTGTCATATCTTCTTCTTGGATTTATCCCTTGATCAATAGGTAGTGTCCTTGCTTGTCTCTTGTAATAGTCTTTATTTTAAAATCCATTTTGTCTGATATGAGAATTGTTACTCCAGCTTTCTTTTGATTTGCATGGAATATATTTTTCCATCTCCTCACTTTCAGTTTGTATGTGTCCCTAGGTCTGAAGTGGGTCCCTTACAGACAGCATAGATAAGCGTCTTGTTTTTATATTCCTTCAACTCGTCTATGCCTTTAGGTTGGAGCATTTAATGCATTTACACTTAAGGTAATTATTGATATGTATGTCCTTATTACCATGCTCTTAATTGTTTGGAGTTTGTTATTGTGCATCTTTTCCTTCTCTTGTGTTTCCTGTCTAGAGTAGTTCCTGTAGCAATTGTTGTAAAGCTGGTTTTTTGGTGCTGAATTCTCTTAACTTTTGCTTTTCTGTAAAGATTTTAATTTCTCCTTTGAATCTGAATGAGATCCTTGCTGCGTAGAATAATCTTGGTTGTAGGTTTTTCTCCTTCATCACTTTAAATATATCCTGCCATTCCCTCTGTCTAGCAGAGTTTCTGCTGAAAGATCAGCTGTTAACCTTATTAGGATTCTCTTGTATGTTATTTTTTGCATTACCCTTGCTCCTTTTAATATATTTTCTTTGTATTCAATTTTTAATAGTTTTATTAATATATGTCTTGGTGTGTTTCTCTTCGGATTTATCCTATATGGGACTCTCTGTGCTTTCTGGACTTCTTTGACTATTTCCTTTCCCATATTAGGGAAGTTTTCAACTATAATTTCTTCAAATATTTTTTCAATCCCTTTCTTCTTTTCTTCTTCTTTGGGACCCCTTAATTCGAACGTTGGTGCATTGAATGTTGTCCCAGTGGTCTCTGAGACTGTGCACAATCCTTTTCATTCTTTTTTCTTTATTTTGTTCTGTGTTAGTTATTGCCACTATTTTATCTTCCAGGTCACTTATCCGTTCTTCTGCCTCAGTTATTCTGCTATTGTTTCCTTCTAGAGAAGTTTTAATTTCATTTATTGTGTTGTTCATGGTTGTTTGTTTGCTCTTTAGTTCTTTTAGTTACTTGTCAAATGTTTCTTGTATTTTCTCAAGTCTATTTCCAAGATTTCGGATCATCCTTACTTTTATTACTCTGTATTGGTTTTCAAGTTGACTGCCTATTTCTTATTCATTTGTTTGGTGTGGTGGGCATTTACTGGTTTTTACCTTCCTCCTTCATCTGGTGTGTGTTTCTCTGTCTTCTCATTTTGCTTAACTTACTGGGTTTGGGATCTCCTTTTCACAAGCTGCAGGTTCGTATCTCTCACTGTTTTTGGTGTGTGCCCCCAGTAGCTAAGATTTTTTCAGTGGGTTATGTAGGCTTCCTGGTTGAAGGTACTCTTGCCTGTGTTCTGGTGATGAGGCTGGGTCTTGTCTTTCTGTTGGGCTTGTTCATATCTGGTGGTGTGTATCTGGTGGTGTGTTTTGGGGTGTCTGTGACCTTATTATTTTAGGCAGCCTCTCTGCTAATGGTTGGGGTTGTGTTCCTGTCTTGCTAGTTGTTTGGTATAGGGTGTCCAATACTGTAGCTTGCTGGTCATTGAGTGGAGCTGGGTCTTAGCATTGAGAGGGAGATCTCTAGGAGAGCTTTTGCCATTTGATATTACATGGAGCTGTGAGGTCTCTGGTGGACCAATGCCCTAAACTCAGCTCTCCCACCTCAGAGACACAGGCCTGATACCTGGCAGGAGCACCCAAGACCCTGTTAGCCACATGGCTCAGAATAAAAGGGAGAGAAAATGAAAGAAAGAAAGAAAAAAATAAAGTTATTAAAATGAAAAATAATTATTAAAAATAAATTTTAAAAGTAATAAAAAAAGAAAAGAAAGAAAGAAGAGAGCAACCAAACCAATAAACAAATCCACCTATTAAAACAAGCACTAAAAAGTATACAAAAAAAAAAAAAAAAGCAAAAAAAGCCAGACAGACAGAACCCTAGGACAAATGGTAAAAGCAAAACTATACAGACAAAGTCACACAAAGAAGCATACACATACACACTCACAAAAGGAGAAAAAGGAAATAAATATATATATCATTGCTCTAAAAGTCCACCACCTCAATTTTGGGGTGATTCATTGTCTATTCAGGTATTTTAGAGATGCAGGTACATCAAGTTGATTGTGGAGTTTTAATCCTCTGCTCCTGAGCCTGCTGGGGGAGATTCCCCTTTCTCTTTTTTGTTCGTACCAATCCTGGGGTTCAGCTTTGGATTTGGTGCTGACTTTGCGTGTAGGTCACTGGAGGATGTCTTTTCTTCACTCAGACAGGATGGGGTTAAAGTAGCAGCTGATTAGAGGGCTCTGGCTCACTCAGGCAGGGGAGGCAGGGGTACGGAATGTGGAGTGAGCCTGCAGCGGCAGAGGCCAACGTGACGTTGCAACAGCCTGAGGTATGCCATGTGTTTTCCCGGGGAAGTTGTCCTTGGATCATGGGACACTGGCAGTGGCGGGCTTCACAGTCTCCTGGGAGGGGAGGTGTGGATAGTGACCTGTGCTTGCACACAGGCTTCTTGGTGGCTGCAGCAGTAGCCTTAGCATTTCATGCCTGTGTCTGTTGTCCATGCTGATAGCCGTGGCTCGCACGCAGCTCTGGAGTTTCTTTAGGCGGTGCTCTGTATCCCATCTCCTCGCACACCCCGAAACAATGGTCTCTTGCCTCTTAGGCAGGTCCACGCTTTTTCCCAGACTAATAGCGCACTAGCCCCCTTCAGGCTGTGTTCATGCAGCCAACCCCAGTCCTCTCCCTCAGTCTGAACTCCAAAGCCGGAGCCTCAGCCACCAGACCCTTCCCACCCTGGTGGCTGAGCAGACAAGCCTTTTGGACTGGTACATGCTGGTTGGCACCCAATCCTCTGTACGGGAATCTCTCCACTTTGTTCTCTGCAACTTTATTGCTACTCTCTCCTCCACGGCTCCGAAGCTTCCCCGCACAACCCCCCATCGCCGCCAGTGAAGGGGCTTCCTACTGTGTGGAAACTTTTCCTCCTTCACAGCTCCCGCCCCAAGGTTCAGGTCCCATCCCTATTCTTTTGTGTCTGTTTTTTCTTTTTTCTTTTGCTCTACCCAGGTATGTGAGGAGTTTCTTGCCTTTTGGGAAGTCTGAGGTCTTCTGTCAGTGTTCAGTAGGTGTTCTGTAGGAGTTGTTTCACATGTAGATGCATTTCTAATGTATTTGTTGGGAGGAAGGTGATCTCCACATCTTACTCTTCCACCATCTTGAAGTTCTCTCCTCAACATAATATTTTAAATCAATTATACTTCAGTAAAAGAAATTTTTTAAAAAGACTATGATACAAGTAAAAATGCTTTCAAGAACCACTAAGAGTATAGAACAAAAGAGGCATTAATTTCAAACTTGTTAAATAAAACTGAAGCTGCGCTACTGGTTTTGTCTAAAGCCTTTCTGTATTTATTCACTTCATAAATGTTCTTGGGCACTCTTTGACTGTTGTTCTGCCTGTACAGCTGAGTGTTGAGATACAGAATTGAAAGCAGCAAGCCCTTGCTCTCTTCAGTCTTAGGTTTAGACAAGTAAACCCAACGTTTACTTGTCTAAACAAATACAAGCCTTCATCATGCCAAGGCTACAAGAATTGCCTCATTTCCTGATGGGTGTGGTGCTCATTATCATGGTAGAGGTGAAAGCAATTGGGTGATGAGTGACATGTACTTCCCACAACTTCCCAGAGGAGAAACATGTCCGTAATGCTCAGGAACATAGTAGGTTTCCAAAAGTACATAAAGTCAGTGGTATTGATTGGCCATAGTTCTTTTTGTTCTGTTACCATGAATAGAAGCAAATAAAATTTATAAGAATTTCAAAGGAAAAGGAAGGCCAATTCATTCCCCAATCTCTGCTCACATTTTGTAAAAACAAGTGTTGGTCCATTAGTTATATATGTGTAAATATAACCTATTTTAATACTGTGTTGTAATCATCCCCTCATAAAAAGGTAGTAAGACTCTAGTTTATACTTTACATTATGTTCAATCCTAAGGAGAAATAAAAAGGTAATATAAAATATATCTTTGCCTTCTTGAGGTATCCCATCTCATTCTTCTGTCTCTAAAGTGAATCCTATTAAAAATGTTTCTGTGTGTGTGTTGTTTCATTGTGGTGACTTCAAGATAAGTGGACTCCTTAAACTCTTCCAGTGCTTCCTTTAAGTGTTTAACAATATGTCAATAAATACACAGAACAGTGGCCCAAGCACTACACAGGAAGTTGGTATAATGGTGTCTAAGCAATAGATTTATTCTTATATATCTTATATTTTAAGCCATGTAAACTCTCCAAGCCTTGTTTTCCTTATCTCTAAAATGAAAACAATTGACTGGATGATATTGAAGTTTTCTCTAGGAGTTGATTAAATTTTCTACTATATCTAACTTCAATCCTACAAGCTTCAATTTATGTCAAGGCTTCATATTATTTTCTCAGTGGAAAGATAGGACAGATTATTTTTCTTTTAAAATTAAAGACTGAGGGGGAAAATAATGTATGTAATTCTGAATCCAGGATTCTGGATTTGGGAAAGAAATATATTAATGAGCATAAGCTTTAATTATTTTGGTCAATAAAGTATTTATTTTCTTGAGTGGAAGATAATTTTAAATTTTAAGAAGGCAGTAATAATTTTTTCTATTGAATCTCTACAAAACCTTACACTTAAAACTTGAAATTATGCAAAGCAATGTATTACTCTGCATTTTCCAGATATAAAATTAGCATTTTTATATTCTAACAGTTTTTAAAATATGTAACTTAGAGGAAATCTAAATTAAGAGCTGAAATTCCAATTCCTTGTTTAAACATTTCTCCATGAAACAAGAAAAATCTTAGTCATTGTAGCAAGTAAATAGGTAGGACACATCTCATTTCTAATTCAACTTGAACTTGATATTGAGGTGTTTGCTATAACTATTACTCATTTCTTCTTTTTTTTCCTGAGATTTGGCACAATCAGCTAATTGTAGTCAATTTTAAAGTTTTTGACTCTATGATAACAATTATAAGCTAGATTAAAAATAGCATTTAAAATTCAAATTACATGATAAGTATAAGCATCATTTTCAAAAAGATCTGGACACAAAACAAACATTAAAATTAACAAGGAAAAATTTAAACTTGGAATATAAACAGAAATGAATGATCCTAACTATATTTCACATGAATAATGTAACTACACTGAAGGAAATTTAAAAAAAAAGAACTATGTAACATTCAAACACAGTATTTAGCTACAAAACTTCCTGTTACATGCATGGTAGCTGTGGGGAACTTTGTTAACAAGTTTGTTGTTCCTAATGTTTTCAATTTCTCAATGGGTTAAATTTTCTGAAATACTCTCTATATTCTAGGACTGAGTAAATAAATAAATATACTGTGGATAAAGGAATCATGTTTTTAGTTGGAGAAAAGAGGAACAAATGTGGAGACAAAAGCTACAATAAATCCTGTGATACTGAAATGAAGCTGAAACAATTAATATGATTTCATGATTTTCAGTATAGATAGGTGGGTATTTAAAATATAAATACACATATTCAGAGCATACAGTATCTTACATAGTACATATGTGCATATATACATGTATGTATCCTTTTTGTCATCAAAATTTTATCCCCTAATTTTAACTTCCACTGTTGTTCCTTGCTTGAATCAATTATTACTATGTGATTGACAAAATGGTGATTTCCTAATCCTATCATTTGTTCTATGTTTATTATTGGCTAATTGGCATCTGACTATACAAAAAAAGGCAATTCTATATAGATAGATTGTATATTCTACATCTTTTGAAAGAGCCTAGAAACAAGGCATCATAGCAACAATGAACACACCTGCTGCCCAGATCTTGTTTTCTCTACACCATTCTCCACTAAAAGTAACCAGGACTCCTTGAAGAAAGGATGATTCCAGGGATGAAGTAGAAAAATACAAGATGAAGCTGGAACTTCTTGTTGTGCCATAGGAAGTTATCATGCTCAAAGAATGTGGAGGAAATGTCAAAAGGACAGAGATGCTAGATTGAAGGGACTTTCATTAGCTAACACAGTTTTAACACACATATATAATGATGCCAATGATTATAACCCATTGAATAGAACAAAAGGTCATGAGTCTATGCTGATATTTGCAAATAGATTAATAAATGGGGATAACTTTTTTAAATACTCAAATGTCAACTAGCCAACTAATAAATGTAAAGTAATAATGGAATTATAAAATCACAATTAGTCAGCTTACATAGTAATAATACATTCAGGCAAGGATTATTAGTAAATATTAAAATTAGGGAATAAAAGTTTGATGAGAGATACAATATTTACATGATCTCAAACTGTCTCCCCCAGTAATGACTCTTAATGGAGAAATCTGTCACAAGCTAACTTAACCAAGTGATCAGAGTTAACATTAACACTAATAGAACAGATCACATCATGTGCCTTCTGATATAATGGCTTGAGAAGAACACAACATCACTTCTGTGGTTGGTACTCTGGCCAAAAATGCATAATCACCAAATTAAGGGTTATTCTACCAAACAAGTAGCCTAACTCTTCAAAAGTATCAAGGTTCACCACTTTCAATAAAAACATACAAATAAAAAACAACAACAGCAACAAAAACAGGGCTCCTTGGAGAAATGGTTGATTCTAGTGCTGGACCAGGAAATGTTCAAGATAAGTCTGGAGCTTCTTTTACTGCCAGAAAGCAAGGAAGTGCTAAAAGAAACCCAAATTAATAATGATAAAGGTATATCAGAGGAACACAAGTGCCAAGCAAAAGCTCCCAGTAGCCAAAGGTGGAAACATTTGAGCAACAGAAAGAATAATGTAGCATTGTATAGTAACCTAAAGTAAAAATAAATATTCATAAGGTCATACTGATAAATATAAATTATTGAATAAATAAATATATAAATGAATAATGGGGAGGGATAGACAAATCTCCCCATAGCAGAACTCCAAATAATGTATGTAAATACTGTTTCCTCAAGGAGGTAGAATATAACTTTCTACTCCTTAAGTTTGGGCAGTGCATAGTGACTTCTTTCCAAAAAGTGTCACATGGAAATTGTGTGTGTGTGTGTGTGTGTGTGTGTGTGTATTGGAAATAACTTTACAGTTTTACACTTTTAGAGTGGAGAGATCTGGCAAACACTATCTCAGCCACATGATCAAGGTTAACATTAGCACTGATAGTTCATGTTGGTAATATGTACCTTGATATTATGTGGTAATGTACTTTACCTCATGTTCTTTATCAAAAAATAAAATAAAATAAAACAACCCCAATGTAATCAGAAAAAATAAGATAAACTCAAAATGAAGGACTCTGCAAAGTACCTGACCATTATCTTCAAAACTATCAAGGTCATCACAAACATGGTAAGTCTGAAAAACTGTCATAATTTAGAGAAGTTTAAGGAGACATTATAACTAAATGTAACATTTTATCTTGTAAGGTGTCCTGGGATGGAAAAGGGACATTAAATAAAAATTAAGGTTATCTTAATAAAGTATGGACTTCTAGGTAATAATATATTAATATTGGTTTACTAGCTGTGACAAATGTGTCATACTTATGTAAGATCTGAACAAAGAAAATTGAGTACAGCGTATATGAGAAATCTCTATCCTATCTTTGTAACTTTTGAAAATATAAAATGGTACAAAAATATTTTTTTGCAGAAACATGTTGCAGTCATGAAAAACAAGGAAATACTAAAGAAGGGTCTAGATTAAAAGAGAATAAAAGGTTGCACAATGCATTATTCTGGATTCAACTCTCTAGCAGATTTTTTTTCTTCTTTTTCTTTTCTTTTCCTTTTGCAATAAATGGCATAATTAAGACAATTGGAAATTTGAATACTTTATCTAAAACAAGTAATTTCCCTGGGACTACTTTAGAATTTGAGGATCTAAACATATAAGGCAAACCCAAGAGCAGGTTCTACATGGCAATTTCTCACTGCCATTGCAATTGTAAACAAAACACAAGTAGCCCTAATTTTCTTTGTAAATAACTATTTCTAGAAAAAATCCTGATAATCTAGCTTACTGAACACTTTTCAGCTTATCAGTGTAGCTTATATTCTAGAGAACAATATTTTTTAACTTCACTGAATTGTTGGAGAACTTTTCAGACTAAGAGTATAGTTCTCTTTATGAAGCTATCTTGTATCCACAGATTTTTCTGAGTGGCAGTGATGAAGTGAGAGGAACATTTTTCATAATACAGAAACTACCTCCCCACCTGATTCAGCATTGTAGCTGTGGAAATGGGTGAGAAATATAATTTAACATAGGTAGTTTGACTGAAAAAAAATTCTGTTTTTTCTGAAAGCTATTTCCACAGAACCATGTTGTCTAGATGTTGGAAAATGGCAACAAACAACTTTGATGATGTACTGGAAGGAAAAAAAAAGAGAGAGAAAAGGATAAAAATTGCAAGTCACATACCCCACACGCATTGGCTAGCTGAGGAATAGTCCCCACTTTAAAATTATGCAGGAAAAAATTAGGCTGCCTTTGAAATCAGTTCATGGAATAAAATTCCTGTCTCTTTATTCTTCCCTATCAGCATAAACTCTTAGAACTAAATATGAAATAGCAATTGTCTTTTAGAAAACTAAATTGAAAAGAATAGGTTTTATAAGGGGAAGGAGGTTAACAGTATAGTTTCTTGTATTGTGGGTATTCAGAAATATTTAGAATGTTGGACAGTACTACCCACTAAATATATTTCTCAAATTCTGAGTCTTTTCATTTCATTTTTAATCTTTATATTGCTACTTGAATGGGTGTCCTAAGCAATGCAGAAGTAGTGCTCTGATGGAATGAATGGATATAATTATTACGGAGCCTCACCCAGAGAGATGTATAATTATTTGCCTGAACAGAGAGCCCTTGAAGTTATTAACCTATGATGGGAACAAAAGGAAAGCCATCCTCCAGGTAAGTTCTAGACCCGACTCACCTCTGAATCCAGTGCTTTTCATTCTTCCATCTAGCAATGTACTTCTTAGCAGGTTCTCTCAGAATTCCATCATTATGGATATTTGGTCTGTTTCATCTAGCAATACCCTGTTTCGTCAGAATACTCCCTTTTTAAAGGATTCGATGAGAAAATATGGGTTATATTTTAACAGGAAATATTATTTTTAAATGTATGCGTTTTATGTTTCTAGGAGATTAAACCTGCAAAGTAAGAATTTTGTGATAAGTTGGATCAAAATTAAATAAGGGAAGCCTCCACTTTGGATATCCTTAGGGAGTTTTTCAAAGCAAACCTTTCTAGGAAGCCCATTCTTGTTTTTCTCCATGCCCAGTCACCAAAAGCAGAACATGTAATCTTACTGTAGAAGCTCATGAAAAGGAAGAATTCAAAGGTGGTTAGGATCACAGTGCTGTCTCTGTCCAAAGAATAGACAGTCTCATGCAGAATAGATTGAAGGTTACAAAAGCATACTGCAAAAATCTATTAATAAATATAAAAGTAAACTTGGGGCTAGACAAAATAATACTATAGACAAATGAAGAATGTGGTTAGTAATGACAGTCCTGATCAAGAAGCAGTCAGCTGATTACAGCCTATATTCAAATTGTGTTTAATAAAAAGAATATGAGAATGAATATAGAAGGAGACACAAGCCAAGTCAAAACTACTAATTTAGCAACATTGATTAGATATATATCAGAACCTCTCTTGCAGCCTTGTTTGTTTTATACACTGCTCCTCAACTAACCTGATACAGGATACTAAATGTGGTAGACTACTGTAGATTGGCCCTTACCATCAGCATTCCACCTCCTTTCTGATTGGAAAGATTAAAAAACAAAACACTGTTTCCCAGACTGTTTTAGGGCTTTGTTTCTGGATGTGAATCAGATCCACCAATTGGAGGCACTGACATGAAATTTGGAAGGCAATAGGGAGGCACGGTGGAAGGCGGTTTCCAGTAGCTATCTCTGCCAGCAAGAAGGTTTATGAAGTAGTCTAGAGACAATTGAGGCACCTAGACTTAATGTTCCATGTTTTCATTCCTAGCGTTATGGGTTTAAAAGGCAACCATGAAGCACACAGCGAAAGCAGCTGCAGCCCCCTGATCTCTGGATGGTAGTTCTAATGCAATTCCCTTGAACATAGTAGAACAGAGATGGTCCTTCTTTTTGCCATACTTAAACTGTTGGATCCTTAGAAGGCAAATTTAATAACTCAATAATCATTTTAAGCACCTAGTATATTCCAGGCAGCGTTGTAGGTATTTGAACAGGGCCATCACGAACAGTTATGCAGGCCATGCCCTGCACAAGGGCAGTTCATCAAGATGGCAAATTGTAGCTGAAATCCCTGGTGTGAGTTTTGTCAACTGGAAAGAAGAGGCATGTTCTTTTTATTATTCTTACAGGTATTTCCTTCTTATAATACCTCAGGCAGCATTAAGTCCTCACTAATTACCAAATTGCAATATATATGTACATATTTTTTTCCATATAGGATTCTATGTAGCATTCCCTTTTCATAGTGAGGCTTAGGAATTCTTATAAAATTCCCCCATTGCTGCATATAGACCTGAGTTTTTAAAAGTCTTTAAATTATTGAAATTTGTAAATACCCTTTGGGGGGTTCTTAAATGATTATTGCTCTGGGATGTAGAGTGGGGAAAAATAAACTTCTCTTGAACAATTCTGTATTAATCAAATTAATGATGTTAGATGAGCTCTCTGTTACAAACCCTCTTTGAAAATACATGCACTGTTAGGTTTCCAGGCTTTGTAAACAAAACTAAAAGAGAGAATCATCTACTTAGTGTCAAAACAATATTTACAATGGATTCAAACACCAATTGACCCATAATGAACAAGGTCATTACTGGCATATTTGATGTCTTAATGTGAATTTCTAAAAGTGACACTCCCAAGACAAAAGTAAATTTGAAATAGATACACTCAGGATGTAAGAATAATAAAAGAATATGCCTCTTTTTCCCAGTAGAAAGGTTTCCTAGTAGAAAGGCCTGCCCTCCTTGAATGATAAACTCCATGGAATGAACATATAATACTGTACCTTTTTCCAGCTCTAATTTCTTTTGTATCTTCTTAAGGTACAAAATTGAATAATAAGAACTGAAAGAAGACTCAGAGCACCCTTCCTTTGAGAAAGTCATGTACTTTGACACACCTTGACTTTATTTTGCTGTAGTCAGGATTAAGCATGGGAAATTTTATTTTTATTTCCATGATATACACTCCCCTCCTGTCTATACAGATGAACATGTCTGTGTATATTTGTCATTTTATTTGTAGAAAGTGACATGTGTTCTCCATAACAATATGTACAGGTCTTCTAGAATAAGTCTACTGTCTCTCCTGATCCATTTACCGGAACTAATCCTCATACTATGGTGAGATGCTATTTCATGATCTTATGGTTTACATAGTTTTTGTCAAGACATGTGAGATAATTCTTAACTTTGTATTCCTTTATGTAAAGATGTAATGTCTTGTTTTTCTCCAACTTCTTTAATGATTTTCTCTCTTTAATGAATTTTATCAACTTGATTATAAACCATATTATGCTCAATATGGTTTTCTTTCTCTTTACCATTGCTAGAATTTGCGGAGCTTTCTGGTTCTGTGAGTTTATACTTTCTGGAAATCTAACTACACATAGGTTATACCACTTGATATTTTACTACTTGTAAACAAAGCTCTGTTCATTTATTCTGTTTTCTTCTTTGCTTCCTCTTCCTTCCTCTTTTTAGAGTTTTATTTTTGTTGTTGCTGTTGCTTGTTTATATATGCTTAGTTGTTGCTATATCTTGGAGGTCATTGGTATTCTCTTCTTCAGTATCCACTTTTCTAACAAGCCATTCCCAGTGTATTTTTTTCACTTTGGATATTTAATTTTTCAGTTCTTGGAGTTTCATTTATTTCCTTTCTGTATCTTCAATTTTCTCATTAGGTTTATATTTTACTTTAAATCCATTAACACGTTTATCATAGTTTTTTTCTTTTTTCTTTTTTTTTTTAAGATTCTGCCTCTAAATCCAATAGCTCTGACATTTCTGGATATCCTTCTTTTGATGTGAATTCCTTCCATTTATAGCTCACATTTTCTTGCTTTTTATTCCCTATACATAGTAAAATTTATGAATTTTAGACATTGTCAAAGTTATATTTTTAAGAGTCTGAATTTTGCTGCCTTCATTCAAAGAGTATTGAATTTTATTGGGACAGTTTATTACTTGTAGATTAGCTTGAATGTTTTTGTGGCTCATATTTTAATTTGTTAGGTCAGGTCTCCAATAGCCTTTATTTTATCAAATTGAGCCCTATCACTAAGTTCATACCACTATAAAACGGCTACTGGATTTTTTGGATGTGCAACGTTTCTCCATTTCAACTGGTTAGAGCTGAACAATTTTCAAACTTTTGTGAGCTCTTTGAATTGCTCAGCAATATTTCAATAGTAGTTCTTTTTACACTGTCTTGGTGTTTTACCCAAAACCTGCACAATTTAGTATGTGACTGACTCATCCTTTATGCAGATTGCCCATGATCTTTCTCTGTATTCTCTCCATTCCAATATTTTGTCCTCTAAATTACAGCATTGTCAACTTCCCCATGCCAATCAGGAAGATCCCTGTACTCTTCTTGTGTTTCTCCTCCTTGTAACACACTCAAGAAAGTGAATCATGGCCTAAAACAAAGCATTTGTAGTGTTCATTCCATTTTTTTCTCTTCTCTCAGGAATAAAAGTTCTGTGATGATTGCTGCCCAGTGCCTGTAGAAGTTTTTTTTTTTTCCAAATATTTTCCAGGTTGCTATTTTCTTACAGCAAGATGGCAAACCACTATCAATTAATGCCCCATCCTTTGATAAAATACTGTGACTTCCCTCCCCATATGTTATGCTAAATAAGTCTTCTAATATTTAAATATCCTCTTTTACTGTAGCATTGCATTCAGTGGGCACTTTGTATTTATTATTGATTGAGCATCTGAATGCACTTGCATTTTCTAATGTAAGTCATTTAT
Organism: Pseudorca crassidens; assembly: GCF_039906515.1. Lineage (NCBI taxonomy): Eukaryota > Metazoa > Chordata > Mammalia > Artiodactyla > Delphinidae > Pseudorca > Pseudorca crassidens. The sequence continues at coordinate 67,893,862 of NC_090304.1, read as the reverse complement.
TTGTCCATTCAAGGAATGGACAGCTTAGTCTTGAGGGGTTTAGATTTTGGTAAAAAATAATTGCTGGATTGGAATTTTAGCTATAGTTTTTCTTTGAAATATTCATAAGTAGGTGACTAAGACATACTCTGAATCTCTCAGTATTCACAGGACTATAAGTCAAGACAAATCTATATTAAACATTTTTTAAAATTTATTTTGTTGAAGTCTAGTTGATTTACAAACTTGTGTTAATTTCTACTGTACAGCAGTACAGTTATACATATATATATGATTCAGTTTTATATATATATATATGTATATATATATATATATATATACATTCTTTTTCATATTATTTTCCATTATGGTTTATCACAGGATATTGAATATATTTCCCTGTGCTTTACAGTAGGACCTTGTTGTTTATCCATTCTATATATAATAGTTTTCATCTGCTAATCCCAAACTCCCAATCGATCTCTCCCCCAGCCCCCTCCTCCTTGGCAACCACAAGTCTGATCTCTATGTCTGTGAGTCTGTTATTGTTTTGTAGATAAGTTCATTTGTGTCATATTTTAGATTTCACATGTAAGTGACAACATTTGTTATTTGTCTTTCTCTTTCTGACTTCACTTAGTATGATAATCTCTAGTTGTATCCATGTTGCTGTAAAAGGCATTATTTCATTCTTGTGTGGCTGAGTAATATTCCATTGTATATATGTATCACATCTTCTTTATCCATTCCTCTGTTGATGGACATTTAGGTTGTTTCCACATCTTTGTTATTGTAAAGAGTGCTGCAATGAACAATGGGGTGCTTGTATCTTTCCTTTTTTTTTTTTAACATCTTTATTGGAGTATAATTGCATTACAACGGTGTGTTAGTTTCTGCTTTATAACAAAGTGAACCAGCTATACAAATACATATATCCCCATATTTCCTTGCTCTTGCATCTCCCTCCCACCTTCCCTCTGCAACCCCTCTAGGTGGTCACAAAGCACCGAGCTGATCTCCCTGTGCTACATGGCTGCTTCCCACTAGCTACTGATTTTACATTTGGTAGTGTATATATGTCCATGCCACTCTCTCACTTCATCACAGCTTACCCTTCCCACTCCCCGTGTCTTCAAGTCAGTTCTCTATGTCTGTGTCTTTATTCCTGTCCTGCCCCTTGGTTCTTCAGAACTATTTTTTTTTAAGATTCCATATATATGTGTGAAAAGATGGTATTTGTTTTTCTCTTTCTGATTTACTTCACTCTGTATGACAGAATCTAGGTCCATGCACCTCACTACAAGTAACTTAATTTCACTTCTTTTTATGGCTGAACAATATTCCATTGTATATATGTGCCACATCTTCTTTATCCATTCATCTGTCGATGGACACTTAGGTTGCTTCCATAACCTGGCTATTGTAAATAGAGCTGCAATGAACATTGTGGTGCATACCTTGTTTGAATTATGGTTTGCTAAGGGTATATGTCCAGTAGTGGGATTGCTGGGTCATATGGTAGCTCTATTTTTAGATTTTAAGGAACCTCCGTACTGTTTTCCTTAGTGGCTGTATCAAATTACACTCCCACCAACAGTGCAAGAGGGTTCCCTTTTCTCCACACCCTATCCAGCATTTATTGCTTGTAGATTATTTGATGATGGCCATCCTGACTGGTGTGAGGTGATACCTCATTGTAGTTTTGATTTCCATTTCTCTAATAATTAGTGATGTTGAGCATCCTTTCATGTGTTTGTTGGCAATCTGCATAACTTCTTTCAAGAAAAGTCTATTTAGGTCTTCTGCCCATTTTTGGATTGGGTTGTTTGTTTTTTTGATATGGAGCTGCATGAACTGCTTGTATATTTTGGAGATTAATCCTTTTTAGGTTGCTTCATTTACAAATATTTTCTCACATTCTGCGTGTGGTCTTTTGGTCTTGTTTATGTTTTCCTTTCCTGCACAACAGCTTTTAAGTTTCATTAGGTCCCATTTGTATATTTTTGTTTTTCTTTCCGTTTTTCTAGGAGGTGGGGAAAAAAGGACTTTGCTGTGATTTATGTCATAGAGGGTGCTGCCTATGTTTTTCTCTAAGAGTTTGATAGTATCTGGCCTTATATTTAGGTCTTTAAACAATTTTGAGTTTATTTTTGTGTTCGGTGTTAGAGAGTGTTCTAATTTCTTTGTTTTACATGTAGCTGTCCAGTATTCCCAGCACCACTTATTGAAAAGGCTGTCTTTTCTCCGTTGTATATTCTTGCCTCCTTTAACAAACATAAGGTGACCATATGTGTGTGGGTTTATCTCTGAGCTTTCTATCCTATTCCTTTGATATATATTTCTGTGTTTGTGCCAGTACCATACTGTCTTGATTACTGTAGCTTTGTAGTATAGTCTGAGGTCAGGGAGGCTGATTCTTCCACCTCCGTTTTCCTTTCACCATGTTGCTTTGGCTATTCGGGGACTGTTGTGTTTCCATACAAATTGTGAAATATTTTGTTCTCGTTCTCTGAAAAATGCCATTGGTAGATTGATACGTATTGCATTGAATATGTAGATTGCATTGAGTAGTAGAGTCATTTTCACAATGTGGATTCTTCCACTCCAAGAACATGGTATATCTCTCCATCTGTTTGTTTCATCTTTAATTTCTTTCATCAATGTCTTATAGTTTTCTGCATACAAGACTTTTGTCTCTTAGGTAGGTTTATTCCTAGTTATTTTATTCTTTTTGCTGCAATGGTATATGAGAGTCTTTCCTTAATTTCTCTTCCAGATTTTTCATCATTATTGTACAGAAATGCAACAGATTTCTGTGCATTAATTTTGTGTCCTACTATTTAGCAAATTCATTGATTGGCTCCAGTAGTTTTCTGATAGCATCTTTAGGATTCTCTATGTATAGTATCATGTCAACTGCAAACAGTGACAGCTTTACTTCTCCTTTTCCAACTTTGATTCCTTTTATTTCTTTTTCTTCTCTAATTGTTGTGGCTAAAACTTCCAAATCTATGTTGAATAATTGTGGTGAGAGTGAACAACCTTGTCTTGCTCCTTATCTTAGAGGAAATGGTTTCAGTTTTTCACATTGAGAATGATGTTCACTGTGGGGTTTTCATATATGGCCTTTATTATGTTAAGGAAACTTCCCTCTATACCTATTTTCTGGAGGGTTTTCATCATAAATAGGTGTTGCATTTTGTTGAAAGATTTTTCTGCATCCATTGAGATGATCATATGGCTTTTCTCCTTCATTTTGTTAATATGGTGTATCACGTTGATTGATTTGCATATATTGAAGAATCCTTGCATTTCTGGGATAAACCCCACTTGATCATGGTGTATGATCCTTTTAATGTGCTGTTGGATTCTGTTTGCTAGTATTTTGTTGAGGATTTTGGCATCTATGTTCATCAGTGATATTGGCCTTTAGCTTGCTTTCTTGTGACATCTTTGGTTTTGGTATCAGGGTGATTGTGGCGGCATAGAATGAGTTTGGGAGCATTCCTCCCTCTGCTATATTTTGGAGGAATTTGAGAATGATAGGTGTTAGCTCTTCTCTAAATGTTTGTTAGAATTTTCCTGTGAAGCCAAGTGGTCCTGGGCTTTTGTTTGTTGGAAGATTTTAAATGGCAGTCTTAATTTCAGTGCTTGTGATTGGTCTGTTTATACTTTCTATCTTCCTAGTTCAGTCTCAGAAGGTTTTACTTTTCTAAGAATTTGTCCATTTCTTCTAGGTTGCCCAATTTATTGGCATGTAATTGCTTGTAGTAATCTCTTGTGATCCTTTGTATTTCTGCAGTGTCAGTTGTTACTCCCCCTTTTTCATTTCTAATTCTATTTATTTGAATCTTCTCCCTTTTTCTCTTGATGTGTCTGCCTAATGGTTTATCAATTTGTTTATCTTCTCAAAGACATAGCTTTTAGTTTTATTGATCTTTGCTATTGTTTCCTTCATTTATTTTTCATTTATTTCTGATCTGATCTTTATGATTTATTTCCTTCTGCTAACTTTGGGGTTTTATTTGTCCTTATTTCTCTAATTGCTTGAGGTGTAAGGTTAGGTGGTATTTGAGATGTTTTTTGTCTCTTGAGCTAGGATTGTATTGCTGTAAACTTCCCTCTTAGAACTGCTTTTGCTACATCCCATGGGTTTTGGGTCATCGTGTTTTCATCATCATTTGTTTCTAGGTATTTTTTGATTTCCCCTTTGATTTCTTCAGTAACCTCTTGGTTCTTTAGTAGTGTGTTTTTTAGCCTCCTTGTGTTTGTATTTTTTACAGAATTTTTCTCCTGTAATTGATTTCTAGTCTCATAGTGTTGTGTTCAGAAAAGATACCTGATACAAGTTCAATTTTCTTAAATTTACCAAGGCTTGATTTGTGACCCAAGATATGATCTATGCTGGAGAATATTCCATGAGCACTTGAGAAGAAAGTGCACGGTGTTGTTTTTGAATGGAATGTCCTATAAATATCAATTAAGTCCATCTTGTTTAATGTATCACTTAAAGTTTGTGTTTCTTTATTTTCAATTTGGATGTTTTTTCCATTGGTGAAAGTGGGGTGTTAAGGTCTGCTAATATAATCATATTACTGTTGATTTCCCCTTTTATGGCTGTTAGCATTTGCCTTATGTATTGAGGTGCTCCTATGTTTGGTGCATAACTATTTACCATTGTTTTATCTTCTTCTTGGATTTATCCCTTGATCATGATGTAGTGTCATTCTTTTTCTCTTGTAATAGTCTTTGTTTTAAAGTCTATTTTGTCTGATATAAGAATTGCTACTCCAGCTTTGTTTTGATTTCCATTTGCATGGAATATTATTTTCCATCCCCTGACTTTCAGTCTGTATGTGTCCCTAGTTCTGAAGTGGGTCTCTTGTAGGCAGCATATATAAGGGTCTTGTTTTAATATCCATTCAGCCAGTCTATGTCTTTGGGTTGGAGCATTTAATCCATTTACATGTAAGGTAATTATTGATATGTATGTTCCTATTACAATTTTCTTAATTGTTTTGGTTTCGTTATTGTAGGTGTTTTCCTTCTCTTGTGTTTCCTGCTTACAGAAATTCCTTTAGCATTTGTTGTAAAGGTCGTTTCGGTTTCATGGTGCTGAATCCTCTTAGCCTCTGCTTGTCTGTAAAGATTTTAATTTCTCTCTTGAATCTGAATGAAAGCCTGCTGGGTAGAGTAATCTTGTTTGTAGGTTTTTCCCTTTCCTCACTTTAAATATGTCCTACCATTCCCTTCTGGGTTGCAGAGTTTCTGCTGAAAAATCAGCTGTTAACCTTATGGGGATTCCCTTGTATGTTATTTGTTGCTTTTCCCTTACTGATTTTAATATTTTTTCATTGTATTTAATTTTTGATAGTTTGATTAATATGTGTCTTGGCATGTTTTTCCTTGGATTTATCCTATATGGAACTCTTTGGGCTTCCTGGATTTGATTGGCTTTTTCCTTTCCCATATTAAGGAAGTTTTCAACTCTAATCTTTTCAAATATTGTCTCAGTCCCTTTCTTTTTCTCTTCTTCTTCTGGGACCCCTATAATTCGAATGTTGGTTCATTTAATATTGTCCCTGAGGTCTCTGAGACTGTCCTCAGTTCTTTTCATTCTTTTTCTTTATTCTGCTCTGCAGTAGTTTCCACCCTTTTATCTTCCAGGTCACTTATCTGTTCTTCTGCCTCAGTTATTCTGCTATTGATTTCTTCTAGAGAATTTTTAATTTCGTTTATTTTGTTGGTCATAATTGTTTGTTTGTTCTTTAGTTCTTCTAGGTCCTTGTTAAGCATTTCTTTTATTTTCTCCATTCTATTTCCAAGACTTTGCATCATCTTTACTATCATTACTCTAAATTCTTTTTCAGGTAGACTGCCTATTTCCTCTTCATTTGTTTGGTCTGATGGGTTTTTACTTTGCCCCTTCATCTGCTGTGTGTTTCTCTGTGTTCTTATTTTGCTTCACTTACTGTGTTTGGGGTCTCCTCTTTGCAGGCTGCATGTTTGTACTCCCACTGTTTTTGGTGTCTGCCCACAGTGGGTAAGGTTGGTTCAGTGGATTGTGTAGGCTTCCTGGCTGAGGGTACTGGTGCAGTGTTCTGGTGGATGAGGCTGGATCTTGTCTTTCTTGTGGGCAGGACTCTGTCTGTTGTTGTGTTTTGGGGTATCTGTGACCTTATTATGATTTTAGGCAGCCTCTCTGCTGCTGGGGGGTTTGTGTTCCTGTCTTGCTAGTTGTTTGGCATAGGGTGTCCAGCACTGTAGCTTGCTGGTCATTGAGTCAAGCTGGGTCTTAGCATAGAGCTGGATGTCTCTGGGAGAGCTTTCACCATTTAATATTACATGGAGTCGGGAGGTCTCTGGTAGTCCAATGTCCTGAACTCAGCTGTCCCACCTGAGAGGCACAGGCCTGACACCTGACCAGAGCACCAAGACTCTGTCAGCCACACAGTGGTTCCTGCGGTTTCAACGTCCTCACTCTCTCCCTGGAAAATAACATCGTTTTTTAAGCATTGAGAAAAGGCAATATACATTTTATCGAGTCTTTCCTCAATATCATGGCAAAAATAAGAAAATAATTCCCATATAAGCAAACAAGATATTTTGTATGGAGGGAATTTTTAAAATATATATTAAACTTTATAAATCTTAGTAGTTTCATGCTCTTGCCACTCATTTAAGAAATTTTGTTTCTTGAAGATTAAACTTCCTCCATGTACTTCTGGAATCTACAAGGGGTGTTTTAAACTAGTTTTCAATTTGTTTCTGGTCATTATTCTCCTACAGCCTTATGAAATTTGGTTTCCACATCAATAGAAATCTCTTCTGTTTTACTTTTGATAATAAAGATATACCTACTGTTTTATTTCCAAGAGGAGATTGAGGCTGAATAGCCATTAAGTCACAGTTTTGGTTGCTTGGAACACAAAAGAGTTAAAGCTCTTTCCTCTAAGATGAGTTACATTACTTCTGCTCAAGCTCTAGTCAGTACTGCTGCCTCAGGATACTTCCAAGATAGAACTTTGTTCTTTTTACTACTCCCTCCTTACTGGCAAGTGTGCTGCAACTTCTACACGGCCACCTCCAATTTTGGGAAAAATGTTTCCCAGACCTGATGCTTGCTCAAGTATAGTTAGACTTTCCCACAGCTTCAACTTTGGCCAGTCATAATTTGTGACAGTATTCTTTTTTCTCTCTTTGTACACATGGGTATGAGGAGTCCTATGGCAGAATTGTTCAGTATGATCCTGATACAAAGTGTAGTGAGGTGGTTCTCAATTTATATCATGTGCTTTTTCTCTTTCCTACAGTGTATACAGAGTACCTGTATGTACTATAACAAATGGTGTGTTTGTCTGGATTCTGAGGCCATCCACTCTGTTGTTCCTCCAGACACACACACAAAATAAGCTTTTTCCCTGTTTCTTTCTTTCATTACTCTAAGCATTGTCAGACATCCATACAATCTGACTTTTGTAAGCGTTACTATCCAATATGTTGTTATATGTGTGAACCTCAGGTACTAGAGTTAAATCCTCCTCCTTAACTGATCTCAAGAGATTCCTTAGCCTTCCATCTCCATCCCAGTGTACCACTTTTTTTCTAACTCTACCCATACATTTTATCAGTTTTTATTCCAGCTTAATAAGATACTATATTATATATAATGTATAATAATAGCCAATTCCTAAATGTTGGAAAATCTTTTCAAAGCTGGTTAAAACTCAAAAGTCCTCCCTGGGCATTATATGGCTGTGTCTTTTAACAGGAGATAATGTGTATAAATGTAGCCTTAATTTATCGCTACATGATTTTTTGAATTCTAATGAGTATCAAGAGTGGTTTCAGAAAGCCATAGCGTACTTTGTGTCAAATTTAAAAAAAGCTGTTGGAATTTTGATACATGCATTTGTAACAATGTGCACCAATGATTATACCTGGCTCTCTATCACTAATAATCAGCAACACATTGTCCAAGATGTGCAGCTGCTGGGCTGCTGGGCTGGTTTTCATACAAGCACCACAGTTCTTTTAATCATGCTCTCCAACTCAGTGGCCCTTTTTCCCAAACTATTACATCAGTACTCTTTAATTCTTCTTGGCAAATCTTATATTTTCCTTTTGTGGCAGGCATGATTTTTTTCCTCTTGAGATTGATGGAAATATGTTAACTGTTCATATTTAAGATATGAAACTTTATTCATAAAAAATTCATTATCTTGAACCACTTCTTTTCGAATTCTATTTTTCTTTTTATTTATTTATTTATTTATTTATTTATTTTTGGCTGTGTTGGGTCTTCGTTTCTATGTGAGGGCTTTCTCTAGTTGTGGCAAGCGGGGGCCACTCTTCATCGTGGTACGTGGGCCTCTCACTGTTGCAGCCTCTCTTGTTGCAGAGCACAGGCTCCAGACATGCAGGTTCAGTAGTTGTGGCTCACGGGCCCAGTTGCTCTGCGGCATGTGGGATCTTCCCGGACAAGGGCTCGATCCCATGTCCCCTGCAGTGGCAGGCAGATTCTCAACCACTGTGGCACCAGGGAAGCCCCTCGAATTCTATTTTTAAACACAGCAAGGAAAACATTTCTAAGCACATACAGGGAGGCCACCTGTCAACATATATTGCAAAAAAGTTAAATGCACTTACAAGAACTTCTCAAATATTAGATTGTAGGATCTCATGAAAGTAATAATTCATTTTTTCCTGAGTAACAGTAAAGATATGTTTTCCAGTTTAAAATTCTTAAAAATTGATTTCAAATCATCAAGAATTCTATATATAATGTTTTCACATCGAATGTAAAATATTCCATTTTTTTAGAACACAATAAGGGCATAGAATTTGGAACTTTTTCTAATAGCTCTCAAAAATTTGTCTTAAACTGAATGTTCTGAAACCTTCTTAAGTTGAGTGTCCCTGAAATCTACATCAATGTATATTTGGCCATGTATTATGTGGTCTTTCAGGAATTTACGTACATTATTTAATCATAAAACAAATGTGTGTGATAAAAAATGTAGGATTACTTTCAATGGCTTTATAGGTCTTTTTGTTAAGGAAATATGTGAATGATTTTTAAATGACAAAAAGGATTCCTCTGTGTTCTGTCTATCATATTCTTTCAGATTATCTCCACTTATCATTGACTTTGTGCTACATTACATTGAAAGTTACAGAAAACAGATAATACAGCAAATGATGTTCATTCATAGAAATACAAACTGTTCCATGGACAATAATCAAATACTGTCCCAAGTATTTAATTATTGCCCTGTGGACAGCAACCAATTTTGAATCTAGTAAGTAAATTATTTTTAGTATTCCTGAATTCCTATATATGTTCCTGTCCTTCGTATTCTCCTATGTTCCAGTTGTAACATGTTACTTGTTCCCTCATTAATTAACGAAATCAACTAACGTTTTTGACAAGTACATATTTACATTTGCATGAGAATGGTGATTTTACTCTTAAAAATTATATTCTGACAACTTCTAGTATAATTTAAATGTTTATCTTGCTAAAGTTTGTTAGTTTTATTGGTTGGATAATTTCAGAAAGTTTATATCAAATTATCTATCATTTGTGCTGTCTTCACTTTATCTGGGTTTATGCATTGTCATAATTTTCCTTGTAATGATTGCAAGCTTGCAAGATTACAAGCTATAATTGCCAGTAGAATATTTTCTTTTTTTTGGTCAATTAATACATAATGCATATGAATGAGCCATACATATTATAGTATATTATCACTTTTCTTTGTCTTCAATTTTTAAGAAAAATTAAATCAACAATTATATGAATATTCTTAGGACTAGAAAAGTATGTAAGAATACAGGCTTTGAATTCACTCAAGTCTATGCTGACTCAGCTTTAGAAACTATTACTTAAAAATAAGTGTTCAATTTACATTTAGTTTAACTTAAAATATGAAAACATTTAATTGTGTCTATTATCAGCAAGAACGACTAAGTGATGAGAATACAAATATGAATAGGTTTTGGTGCCTGCTCTCAGGAAGCATGAAGTCTAGAACTAAAAATTGATGATAAAGGTATTCTTCTTGGTTTTAGTGTTACATACAAACTGAACAGCTGATCTAACACTGTTATCTAATGAACAGTTAATGCTAGATAAGTTATAACTGTCACATCTTTTGTACAGAGGAGCTTCCAGTTAATAGTACATAGTAGTGACTGATGACCCCAAATATAGTCTTACTTGCCATTTCAAAATAGATTCTGGTAGACATTCAAGATGGTGGAGGAGTAAGACCTGGAGATCACCTTCCTCCCCACAAATACATCAGAAACACATCTACATGTGGAACAACTCCTACAGAACACCTACTGAATGCTGTCAGAAGACCTCAGACTTCCCAAAAGGCAAAATACTCCCCATGTACCTGGGTAGGGCAAAAGAAAAAACAGAGACAAAAGAATAGGGTTGGCCCTGCACCTCTGGGAGGGAGCTGTGAAGGAGGAAAGTTTCCACACACTAGGAAGCCCCTTCACTGGTGGAGACAGGGGCGGGTGGGGAGAAGCTTCAGAGCCACAGAGGAGAGTGCAGCAACAGGGATGCAGAGAGCAAAGCAGAGAGATTCCCACACAGAGGATTGGTACTGGCCAGCACTCACCAGCCTAAAAAGCTTGTCTGCTCACTCACCTGGGTGTGTGGGGGCTGGGAGCTGAGGCTTGGGCTTCAGAGTTCAGATCCCAGGGAGAGGACTGGTGTTGGCTGGATGAACACAGCCTGAAGGGTGCTAGTGTGCCACAGCTAGTTGGGAGGGATTCCAGGAAAATGTCTGGAACTGCCTAAGAGGCAAGAGACCATTGTTTCAGGGTGTGTGAGGAGAGGGGAATCTTTCCCTGTCTGTCCACAGAAGGCAGAGCACCACCTAAGTGAGCTCCAGAGATGGGAGCAAGCTGTGGCTATCAGCTCGGACACCAGAGATGGGCATGCAACACCAACGCTGCTGTTGCAACCACCAAGAAACCTGTGTGCAAGCACAGGTCACTATACACCCCACACCACCACCATCACCCAGGGAGCCTGTGCAGCACTCCACTGTCAGGGTCATGTGATCCAGGGACAACTTCCCTGGGAGAACACACGACACGCCTCAAGCTGTTGCAATGTCATGCCAGACTGCCGCCGCAGGCTCATCCTGTATTCCAATTGTAACTACCATACCCCTCCCTCGTGGTGGCATGAGTGGGCCAGAGCCCCCTAATCAGTGGCTGTTTTAACCCTGTCATGTCTGGGTAGGAAAAGATGCCTGAGGGCTACCTACACACAGAGGTGGAGCCAAAACTGAAGTTGAACCCAAGAAGCTGTGCAAACAAAGGAGAGGGAAATTTCTCCATGCAGCCTCAGGAGTAGCAGATTAAATCCCCACAATCAACTTGGGGTACCCTGCATCTGTGGAATACCTGAATAGACAATGAATCATCCCAAAATTGAGGTGGTGGATTTTGGGAACAACTGTAGACTTGGGGTTAGCTGTCTGCAGCTAACTTGTTTCTGATTTTTATGTTTATCTTAGTATAGGTTTTAGTACTTGTTATCATTCGTTGATATGCTTATTGGTTTGGTTGCTTTCCTTTTTAAATTACTTTTTTATTTTAATAATTAAAAAATAATTTTAATTATTTTATTTCATTTCTTGTATTTTTTATTTATTTATTTTTCTTTCTTTTTTCTCCCTTTTCATCTGAGCCATGTGGCTGACAGCGTCTTGGTGCTCCGGCTAGGTGTCAGGCCTGAGCCTCTGAGGTGGTAGAGCCAAGTTCAGGACATTGGACCAACACAAACCTCCCGGCCCCACGTAATATTAATTGGTGAGGCATCTCAGAGAGATCTCCTTCTCAATGCTAAGACCCAGCTCCACCCAATGGTCAGAAAGCTCCAGTGCTGGACACCCCATAACAAACAACTAGCAAGACAGGGGCACAACCCCACTCATTAGCAGAGAGGCTACTTAAAATCATAATAAGTTCACAGACACCCATAAACACACCACCGGATGCAGCCCTGCCCACCAGAAAGACAATATCCAGCCCCACCCACCAGAACACAAGCACCAGTACCCTCCACCAGAAAGCCTACACAACCCACTGGAACAACGTCACCTACTGGACACAGACAACAAAAACAATGGGAACTACAACCCTGCAGCCTTCAAAAAGGAGACCGCAAACAAAGTAAGTGAAGCAAAATGAGAAGACAGAGAAACAGATGAAACAGACAGCAGATGAAAGAGCAAGCTAAAACCCCACCAGGCAAAACAAATGAAGAGGAAATAGGCAGTCTACCTGAAAAACAATACAGAGTAATGATAGTAAAGATGATCCAAAATCCTGGAAATAGAATGGAGAAAATATGAGAAACTTTTAACAAGGAACTAGAAGAACTAAACAGCAAACAAATAATGATGAAAAAAACAATAGATGAAATTTAAAATTCTCTAGAAGGAACCAATAGCAGAATAACTGAGGCAGAAGAACTGATAAGTGACCTGGAAGATAAAGTACTGGAAATAGGTACCAGAGAGCAAAATAAAGAGAAAAGAATGGAAACAATTGAGGACAGTCTCAGAGACCTCTGGGACAAAATTAAATGCACCAACATTCAAATTATAGGGGTCCCAGAAGAAGAAGAGAAAAGTAAAGGGTCTGTTAAAATATTTGAAAAGATTATAGTTAAAAGTTTACCTAACATTGGAATGGAAATATTCAGTCAAGTCCAGGAAGCGCAAAGAGTCCTATAGAGGATAAATCCAAGGAGAAACATACCAAGACACATATTAATCAAACTATCAAAAACTAAATTAATAGAAAACATATTAAAAGCAGCAAGGGAAAAACAACAAATAACATACAAGGAAATCCCCATCAGGTTAACAGCTGATCTTTTAGCAGAAACTTTGAAAGCCAGAAGGCAATGGCAGGACATATCTAAAGTGATGAAAGGGGGAAAAACCTACAACCAACATTACTCTCCCCAGCAAAGATCTCATTCAGATTCAAAGGAGAAATTAAAACCTTTACAGACAAGCAAAATTTAAGATAATTTAGCACCACCAAACCAGACTTACAGCAAATGCTAGTAGGAAAATACTTACAAAACAAACTCAAAATAATTACGAAAATGGTAATAGAAACATACATATTGATAATTAACTTAAATGTAAATGGATTAAATGTTCCAATCAAAAGACATAGACTGGCTGAATGGATAAAAAATGAGCCCTGCTTTTATGCTGTCAATAACAGAATCACTTCAGACCTAGGGACACATACAGACTCAAAATAAGGGATGGAAAATGATATTCCATGCAAATGGAAATCAAAAGAGCTGGAGTAGCAATTCTAATATTAGACAAAAGAGACTTTAAAATAAAGACTATTACAAGACACAAAGAAAGATACTGCATACTGATCAAGGGATCAATCCAAGAAGAAGATATAATAATTGTAAATATTTATACACCAAACATAGGAGCAACTCAATGCATAAGGCTAATGCTAACAACCATAAAAGGGGGAATCAAAAGGAACACAGTCATAGTAGGGGACTTTAATAACCCACTTTCACCAATGGACAGATCATCCAAAATGAAAATAAATAAAAGCACACAAGGTTTAACTGACACATTAAGCAAGCTGGACTTAATTGATATTCATAGTACATTCTATCCAAAAACAAGAGAACACACTTTCTTCTCAATGCTCAGGGAACATTTTCCAGGGTAGATCATATCTTGGGTCATAAATCAAGCATTGGTAAATTTAAGAAACTTGAAATCCTATCAAGTATTTCTTCTGACCACAATGCTATGAGATATCAATTACAGGAAAAAACTAAAAAATATAAACACATAGAGGCTAAAAAATACACTACTAAATAAATAAGAGATCACTGAAGAAATCAAAGAGAAAATTGAAAAATACCTAGAAACAAATGACGATGAAAACACGATGACCCAAAACGTATGGGATGCAACAAAAGCAGTTCTAAGAGGGAAATTTATAGCAAAACAATCCTACCTCAAGAAACAAGAAACATCTCAAATAAACAACCTAACCTTACACCTAAAGCAATTAGAGAAAGAAGAACAAAAAGCCCCAAACTTAGCAGAAGGAAAGAAATCATAAAGATCAGATCAGAAATAAATGAAAAACAAATGAAGGAAACAACAGCAGAGATCAGTAAAACTAAAAGCAGCATCTTTGAGAAGATAAACAAGATTGATAAACACTAACCAGCCTCCCCAAGAAAAAAAGGGAGAAGACTCAAATCAACAGAATTAGGAATCAAAAAGGAAAAGTGACAACTGACACTGCAGAAATACAAAGAATCATGAGAGATTACTACAAGAACGTATATGTGAACAAAATAGACAACCTAGAAGAAGTGGAAAAATTGTTAGGAAAGCACAACCTTCCGAGACTAAACAAAGACGAAATAGAAAATATAGACCAATCACAAGCACTGAAATTGAAACTGTAATTAAAAACATTCCAACAAACAAAAGCCCAGGACCAGATGAATTCACAGGGAAAATCTATCAAACAATTAGAGAAGAGCTAACACCTATCCTTCTCAAACTCTTCCAAAATATAGCAGAGGGAGGAACACCCCCAAACTCATACTACGAGGCCACCATCACCCTGATACCAAAATCAGAAAAGATGTCACACAAAAAAGAAAAAACTACAGGCCAATATCGCTGATGAACATAGATGCAAAAATCCTGAACAAAATACTAACAAACAGAATCCAACAGCACATTAAAGGGATCATACAACATGATCAAGTGGGGTTTATCCCAAGAATGCAAGGATTCTTCAGTATATGCAAGTCAATCAATGTGATACATCATCTTAACAAACTGAATGACAAAAACCATATGATCACCTCAATAGATACAGGAAAAACATTCCACAAAGTTCAACACCTATTTATAATAAAAACTCTCCAGAAATTAGGCATAGAGGGAACTTACCTCAACATAATAAAAGCCATATATGACAAACACACAGACAACATCATTCTCAATGGTGAAAAAATGGAACCATTTCCACTAAAATCAGGAGCAAGACAAGGATGCCCACTCTCACCACTATTATTCAATATAGCTTTGGAAGTTTTAGCCACAACAATCAGAGAAGAAAAAGAGATAAAAGGAATACAAATCAGAAAAAGAAGAAATAAAGCTGTCACTGTTTTCAGATGATATGATACTATACATAGAGAATCCTAAAGATACTACCAGAAAAATACTAGAGTTAATCAATGAAGTTGGTAAAGTTCAGGATACAAAATTAATGCACAGAAATCTCTTGCATTCCTATGCATTAATGATGAAAAATCTGAAAGAGAAATTAAGGAAACACTCACATTTATGACTGCAACAAAAACAGTAAAATATCTAGGAATAAACCTACCTCAGGAAACAAAAGACCTGCATGCAGAAAACTATAAGACACTGATGAAAGAAATTAAAGATGAGACAAACAGATGGAGAGATATACCATGTTCTTGGATTGGAAGCAACAAAATTGTGAAAATGGCTATACGACCCACAGCAATCTACAGATTCAGTGCAATCCCTACCAAATTACCATTGGCATTTTTCACAGAACTAGAACAAAAAATTTCATAATTTGTATGGAAACAAAAAGACTCTGAATAGCCAAAGAAATCTTGAGAAATAAAAATGGAGCTGGAGGAATCAGGCTCCCTGACTGCAGACTATGCTCTGAAGTTACAGTAATCAAGACAGTGTGGTACTGGCACAAAAATAGAAGTGTAGGTCAATGGAACAGGATAGAAAGCCCAGAGATAAACCCAAGCACATATGGTCACCTTATCTTTGATAAAGGAGGCAAGAATACACAATGGAGAAAAGACCGCCTCTTCAATACATGGTGCTGGGAAAACTTGACAACTACATGTAAAATAATGAAATTAGAACACTTCCTAAAACCATAAACAAAAGGAAACTCAAAATGGATTAAAGACCTAAATGTAAGGCCAGACACTATCAAACTCTTAGAGGAAAACATGGGGAGAACACTCTATGACATAAATCACAGCAAGAATGTCTTTGACGCACCTCCTAGGGAAATGGAAATAAAAACAAAACTAAACAAATGGCCATGCCTCTCTCTCGCTTTGTCACAGCTTACCCTTCACACTACCAAACGTAAGGTAGATAGGTAGTGGGAAGCAGCCACATAGCACAGGGAGACCAGCTCGGTGCTTTGTGACCTCCTGGAGGGGTGAGATAGGGAGGGTGCAAGGGAGGGAGACACAAGAGGGAAGAGATATGGGAACATATGTATATGTATAACTGATTCACTTAGTTATAAAGCAGAAACTAACACACCATTGTAAAGCAATTATATTCCAATTAGGTGTAAAAAAAATAATAATAAAAAATAAACAAATGGTACCTAATGAAACTTAAAACCTTTTGCACAGCAAAGGAAACCATAAACAAGATGAAAAAACAACCTTCGCAATGGCAGAATATATTTACAAATGAAGCAACTGACAAAGGTTAATCTCCAAAATATGCAAGCAGTTCATGCAACTCAAGGTTAAAAAACCAAACAGCCCAATCCAAAACTGGACAGAAGACCTAAATAGACATTTCTCCAAAGAAGATATACAGATTGCCACTAAACACAGGAAAGGATGCTCAACATCATTAATCATTAGAAAAATGCAAATCAAAACTCCAATGAGGTATCACCTCATGTCCGTGAGAATGGTCATCATTAAAAAATCTACAAACAATAAATGCTGGAGAGGGTGTGGAGAAAAGGAACCCTCTTGCACTGTTGAAGGGAATCTAATTTGATACAGCCACTATGCAGAACAGTATGGAGGTTCCTTAAAAAACTAAAATTAGAACTACCATATGACCTAGCAATCCCACTACTGGGCATATACCCTGAGAAAACCATAAATCAAAAAGAGACATGTACCACAATGTTCATTGCAACATTATTTACAATAGCCAGGACATGGATGCAACCTAAGTGTCCATCAACAGATGAATGGATAAAGAAAATGTGGCACATATATACAATGGAATATTACTCAGCCATAAAAAGAAATGAAATTGAGTTATTTGTAGTGAGGTGGATGGGCCTAGAGTTTGTCGTACAGAGTGAAGTAAGTCAGAAAGAGAAAAATAAATTCCGTATGCTAATACATATATGTGGAATCTAAAAAAAAAAAAAAAAAGGGTTCTGAAGAAACTTGGGGCAAGACAGGAATAAAGACGCAGATGTAGAGAATGGACTTGAGGACACGGAGAGGGGGAAGAGTAATCTGGGATGAAGTGAGAGCGTGTCACTGACATATATACACTACCAAATGTAAAATAGCTAGTGGGAGAAGCCACATAGCACAGGGAGATCAGCTCGATGATTTGTGTCTACCTATAGGGGTGGGATAGGGAAGGTGGGAGGGAGGTGCAAGAGGGAGGGGATATGGGGATATATATATACATATAGCTGATTCACTTTGTTATACAGCAGAAACTAACACACCATTGTAAAGCAATTATACTCCAATAAAGATGTTAAAAAAAAAAAAAGAAAATAGATTTACTCTAAGTGCTCACAACACATGGTTTGTTCAGTTTAATTTATGGAATAATAATGTATTTAGCATCTACCATGTTCCTTGCACAATGTTGAATAGTAAATTTAAAAGATTCATGTGGCATAGATTCTCCCCTTAGCTGAGCAAATACGTGTTGTTGGTGAAGGAGGAGGAGGAAACATAAATCACTAAATGCATGAAAATGTCACAGGAATTACAACAGAATTATGAACAAAGAATTAAGGTAGTAAAAGCAGAAAAATTTAAGCCCAAATGGTGTATAAAAGTTTTCACCCAGAAGGCAACTTTTTCAGTACGCGGACCTCTCACCGCGGGGGCCTCTACCATTGCAGAGCACAGGCGCCAGACACGCAGGCTCAGTGACCATGGCTCACGGGCGCAGCCGCTCCACGGCACGTGGGATCTTTCTGGACCGCGGCACGAACCCGTGTCCCCTGCATCGGCAGGCGGACTCTCAACCACTGCGCCACCAAGGAAGCCCCAGACGACAACTTTTGAACGGTGGCTTATGTAGGCATCAGTTTCACTTCCGAAAAAAGGGAGATATGCATTCCAGAAGAATACTCTGTGCGTGCTGTCTTATGGACGCATAAACAAGCAAATAATGCCCAGGCATGCAATGAAACATGGCAACGAGATATGGACCAATCTGGGTGATTGAGGGATGGAAAGCAAAGTGGAAGCGGCTAAAAGTATGAAACACATCTGGGAAATTACATTGATATCTATTTATGAAGAATTTTGCATTCTGTTACAGAGTTTGCTATAGATCTGTAGGGGATTATGCATGAAGAATCATAATTCAATCTGGATTTTATAGCGCTAACTGGAGAGGGAATGAGTAAGATCTAATGGAGGGGGAGAGTAAAGTCAAGAAGTCCAGTTAAGTCTGATAATTTTTAATGTGTACATGTTTCCTGTCATTTACTAAGGTATCAATTCATAATTGTATGTTATTTTTTAAGAGGTTATTCTAGGCACAGTATTAAAATGAGTAGGGTATCATTAGAAAAGTTTAAGATCCTGGTAGCTGAGACTTATACCTTCATCATGACCAGATTCCTTAGCAATTCCCAATAGACTTCTGCTTTATAGTCATTCTATCTTAAAGCATATTCTCGGGCTTCCCTGGTGGTGCAGTGGTTGAGAGTCCGCCTGCCGATTCAGGGGACACGGGTTTGTGCCCCGGTCCGGGAAGATCCCACATGCTGCGGAGTGGCTGGGCCCATGAGCCATGACCGCTGAGCCTGTGCTCCGCAACGGGAGATGCCACAACAGTGAGAGGCCCGCGTACCGCAAAAAAAAAAAAAAAAAAGCATATTCTCAGGAAAAAATATATGACAAGTAACTCACATGTGTGAATTTAAACTAATTATTTATCTTTCCCATGGTGTTTTGTATTTGAAATCTAATCAATTAAACTAAAGCTAATATTTCATTATGTGACATTCAAGATATCCATAAACAAGTTGCTTCTTGTCCTGTGGCATTTGCTATTGCATGACTATCTTTGATTAATCACTGTAACATTGCTATGGGGAGTGTCTCTATTGGAAGGCAATATTGAGATCCAGAGATGATTTTTTTTTTATCATTTTGACTTTATAGATTCTTCAATTCAAAATTTTATAGTCTTAAACAACTTTTCACAACCACACTTTGTTCAATACACTGGTGAAAAGCAGTGAGCCACTTACACATAACTGCTGACAGGCTGGAGCCTGAAGTGTTTGCTATGGGAGGTGAAAGTTCCCAAGACTATAACAAAGTGTTCTAGTAAAAATGAAAGGAATTGTTGTGACCATCATTTTCCTGAAGCTGGGAACTGGTACATTCCATCAGATTTTGGTCTTGTAACTTTTGACTTGATTTTATAGTTTTACTGAATTATAAGCTCCATTTAGAAAGTAGTTTCAAAAATAACAGTTTGAACTTTCCAGCATCATAATTAACTACTATAAAACAAATAGCTTGGCTGGTATTTTAAAACAGGCTAACTAGTCTGCTCTCAGGCCCCAGTATTGCCAGTAATCTCTATTCTAGAATATTTACTGAGCATTTATCTTTTTAACAAAATCTGGTTGAGTTATAATTTTATAACCATACATTTCTCCCTTCTTTTTAGATGTACAGTTCTACATACTCTAACACACAGTCAAATGAACACTACTAAAATTAAGGCAAAGAACATTTCTATCACTCTGAAAGCTCCCTCATGTCTCTTTATAATCATAATCATTCTTTTCTCCCCAGCAGCAACCTTGGCAACCACTGATCTGGTTTTTGTCCCTTAATTTTGCCTTTTTCTGAATACCATATAAATGGAACAATCAAGAATGTAGCCATTATAGTATGATTTATTTCCTTTAACATATTTGTGATTCATCCATGTTGCTGTATCGCTGAGTAAATTTCATTGTATAGATGCACCATATTCTATCTACTCATCAATTGTAGACATTTTAATTTTGGGGGGTTTTTGGAGATTATGAATTTAAATTCTATAATATAATCTGCTATAAATGTTTGTGAATAGGATTTTGTGTGGACCTATGTTTTCACTTATCTTGAATAAACATCTAGAAGTGGTATTTCTGGATCATATGGTAACTTTATAAGAAATTGCCTACATATTTTCCAAAGTAGCTGTATCATTTTGCATTATTGCTAGCAATACATGAGAGATTCAATTGCTCTATATTCTCGCCAGCTCTTGACATTGACAGGTGTTCAGTTATATCCCACATTATAGTTGTGCAATACTCATTGTGATTTTCATTTGCATTTCCCTAATGACTGATGATGTGGAGTATCATTTTATATGTTTGTCATCCATAAATCTCTAGAAAAATATCTCCTCATATTTTTGCATATTTTTTGTTAGTAGTTTGTTTCCTTATTATTGAGTTTTGAAAGGCTTTACATGTTCTAAATGATTTCTTTATTAGATATGTGTTTTGCAAATATCTTCTCCTAGTATATAGTTGTGTTTTAATTTTCTTAATAGTGTATTTGCACAAGGAAACTTTTTTAATTTTGATGAAGTACACTATACTTTTTCTTTTATGATTTGTACTTTATCGTGTCCTATTAAAAAATATTTGCCTTACCAAAGGACATATTTCCTTCTATATCTTTTCTGGATATTTGCATATAGTTTCAATTCATTTTTAGTTAATTTTTGTATAGGGCACAAGGTAAGCATTAATATATATTTTTTGCATATGGTTTTTCATTTTTTTCCATTTTTTAAAAAGGCTACCATATTTCATTAATTACCTTGACAATTTTACTGAAAATTATTTGATGATATTTTGTGGAGGAGTCGATTTCTGGGCTCTCTTTTCTGTTTTATTGATCTATGGGCCTATTCTTTCACCGACACAAGTTTCTTGATTGTTATAGCTTTATAATAAGTGTTCAAATCAGGTAATATAAATCTTGCAACTTTGTTCTTATTCCAAAATGCTTTAGCATTCTTATTACTTTGAATATCCACATAGCTTTTAAAAGTAGCTTTTCCATTTCTATCAAAAACCCTGCTGGAATTTGGGTTGGAATTTTGCTGAATGTATAGACCTTGATCACTAGAGTGTTGAATCTGCATTTGTATACCTTCTCTTAAGTTTTTCTCTCAATAATATTTTATACTTTACTGCATGCAAACTTGCATATAGTTTTGAGGATGTATGTACTTCCCATGGTTTTGGTGCTATTTCAAATGTTACTTTGAAAAATGATCTCCAATTGCACATTGAGTGCATATAAAATATGATTGATTTTTGTATGTTGATATTGTATCTTGCATTCTCGCTAAATTCACTTTTTAGTTCTATTAACTTTCATTTTTATAGACTCTTTGGGAAAATCTATGTAGATAATGAAGTCATAAAATTACTTCCACTCCAGTCTATATAACATCTATTCATTTTTATTTTCTTTTTGCACTGGCTAGGACATCTAATATGATGTTGAACAGAACTGTTAGAGTGCCCAACCTTTCCTTATTCCCAATTTTAAAAGGAAAGCTAGCAATTTTTAAACCATCAAATATAATACTAACAATGTAATTTTGGGGTAGACATTCTTTATTAGGATTAGGAAGTTCACCTCTATTCTTAGTTTGCTCTGAGTTTTCATCATGAATGGATGTTATATTTTGTCAAATCCTTTTTCTGTGTATTTTAGATGGTCATGTGCTTTTTCTTCTTTAGTCTGTTGATATGGTGAGTTACACTGACTGGTTGGATATATACATATACACTACCAAATATAAAATCGATAGCTAGTGGGAAGCAGCTGCACAGCACAGGGAGATCAGCTCTGTGCTTTGTGACCACCTAGCCAGGTGGGGGCTAGGGAGGGGGAGAGGGAGGGAGATGCAAGAGGGAAGAGATATGGGGATATATGTATATGTATAGCTCATTCACTTTGTTATACAGCAGAAGCTAACACACCTTTGTAAAGCAATTATACTCCAATAAAGATGTTAATAAAGAAATAAAATGTTTAACCAGCCTTGCATTGCTTGGATAACTACCCTTATCCCCTCTTGGATGTAGTGTATTATTCTTTTAATTTATTACTGGATTGGATTTGCAAATACTTTAATGGGGATTTTTGTGTCCATATCAGTGAATGATATTGGTCTGTATCTCTTTTTCTTGTAACAGGTTTGTTCTGTAGTATCTTCTGTATCAGGGTAATGGTAGCCTTGTAAGATAAGTTAGAGAGTGTTCTCTCCTATGTGTCTCCTAAGAAGTTTTACATGTAGTTAGTGGTGTCTGGTCCTTAAGTATTCGGTAGAATTTGGCAGAAGATCCCCACCTGACCTACTCAGTTTCTTTGTTGGAGAAAGTTCACTAAGGAGTCCTTTACTTTAGTAGATGTATAACTGTCCAAGTTATAAATGTCTTCTAAAATGAGCTTTGGAGTTCTGTGTCTTTTAAGGAATTTGTCCATTTCATCCCAGTTGATGAATTTATGGGCATAAAATTGTTCATAACATTTCTGTATTACACTTTAAGGTCAATAGAATCTTTAGTGATGTAATACACTGTCTCTTTCCTGATATTCATTATTTATATCTGCTCCCTTTTCTTTTCAGTGTAGCTACATTTATCAATTTGCTGATTTTTTTAAAGGCTTACATCAACTTGTCATTTCATTCAACAGCTTCTTGAACATTTCATTCAAAAGTTTCTTGAATATTTAGGGCCTTTAATACTGAAAGTATGAACATTAGCAACTAAAAAATCTCTTTTTCTTTTCCTCTTTCTCTCTCTCTTTCTTTTATTTGTTCTTTCTTTTTTTCTTTGATGTTTTAGTTTCATTCCAATGTATTAATTTCCAGGTGTTCTGGATATCTTTTTGGGTTGCCTAACTATTTTTGCATAATCATCACTATTCAGATACCGAATATAATGTTGATAAGTACGATGTACTTTGCTAAACACTTTCTGTATCCTAGATGTCCTAAGTGTTAGCTCCTTTATTTCTAAAATTCTTCTTCAGTATTGACCCTGAATGCATTATTTAGTCTTTTCTCTGAAAAAGATGTTTAAGAAAGAAAATAATTAGTACCTTTCTATTCATCTCAAAAACAGTGTATCTTTAAGGTGGTTACATTAACTAATATGACTACTTATTGAAAAATTACAGACTGGATTATTGATATATTACTAAACAATAATCAGTTTTAGTAAAACAGAAATCATATCAGAAATTCTTGCTTTTACCACAGAGAGCTATCTGGGATAAACATAGCATGGTATATTTTTCATGAAGGACAAATGATTACAAAATATTCATTATTTTTATTTTTAGCATCAAATTACAAAGCAATAGATAAGTGAAAGTGTGGAGAAAAAAAGACTCCCTCTAGGATTATCACTGTCATTCACTTCTCAGTCTCCTTGTCACCTCATTTCTGCTTTTTCTACTTAACTTGACATACTTTCAGTTTTTGGAAGGCACCATGCTGATTCATACCTCCATATGCTTTATCCATAATTCTCACAATGCTTGGAATATTCTTTACAAATCACCACCAGCTCTATCCCCAACTACAGAGCTCTTTTTCTTCTTATAAATTTAAATTAGTTGATACCACCTTATGACCTCTTTCCCAATGCTCTCCTTGCTCTAAAGAAAATTGGAAATGTCCCATTTGTATCTCACACATCCCATAAAGGATTCTATCATACCTTCTATAACCAATTATTCCATATTTCTTTCAAGTATGAATCTCTCCAAAAGCATAAGCTTTTTAAAGATAGAGATTGTTACTTATTTGTCCTTGTGCCCACTAGATTGGCAAGTTAGTTATACACGGTGGGTCATATATTTATTCGTTGAGTTAGGGAGTGAGTGAGTTAATGAATGAATTAATATATAAAATTATCTTGAATTCATCTTGAACCCAGGTATCCGTGGGGTACAGAGATCAAGTTCTTATATAATTGAACACAAATATTACTTATTTCTGTGTTTTGATAGGGAGAGAAATTTTCATCTCTCATTACAAATCCCAGCATCCAGGTTACATTTCATCCTCATACTCTACCATCACATCCGTCTTCTCTTGGCTTCAAAATTACTTTTGGAGTCATGCCTTAAGTGAAGTAGAAGTGAAGTTCACCTCTATTCTTAGTTTGTGAAGTGAAGTCATGCATATTTCCTTGTTTTGTACACTGCATTTAAAGGCAGTAAATAAACAATTTTAATCTTTTCTTATTTTGCTATTTTATACTTTTGAAAGAAAGATCCTATTTATTTTATTTATCATGTAATAAACATAGATTTACTTGTTTAGAATTAAATACTTGGCCATGTCTCCCCCCCTGACCCCCGCCAACCTCTGCAACCTTCCCCGACTGCATAATGCCAAATTCAGGTGTATGTATTTGTAAGTAGCATAATACATAGTTATATAACTGCTTGTGACTGATTTGATATGTGAGTAGAATTGAGGGTTTCAGAAGAGAAAGTAGCTTCTTATACTGATCTCTTATCTTTCCTATTAAAAAAAAATAGGTGGGTTGTATCCCTTAAATACTAGGTTTTAGAAAAAGGCTGACTGCAGAGGAACTCTATCCTTCATTTTTCCTCTTGCTTTTTTTGTTACTTTTTCTTCAGGATTTCCCCAATAAAAAGAGTGAGACATACCTGGCTATTGACTATTGAATAGTTTTATATTATTTATGTGTGTGGTTTCAACCATTATTTTTGATTACCTGTTCTGGCATGATCACAATTTCCTGTAATATTTCTTTTCTCTCCCAAGGGAAATTAATGTCTGTTCTTAGTATTTGTCCCTTATTTTCTTTGTGAAAACTGAGACAAGGAAGCAAGGAATTAATTTAATATTTTAGCAATATCTAGTTTATTGGTCAATAATTTATTCTTATCATTTTTACTCTGTAGGCTTCTTCAGAGTGACCTCTGGTCCTTTTTATGCTTGAAACACATTTTCTATAATATTTTGACCTCCTGTGATATTTTTCATTCATTTCTCACTTTGGCTTTCCCTTGTACTCTGCTCTCACCACTGTGCCCTTTGTCTCTTTCTTGCAATTCCATATTACCAATATTTTATACTTCATATCTGAGATGTTCATATACTTGATTAGTTTTTACAAATCATTTTTCATCCATATTGGATTTTTAAAAATTTCTGTGATATTTGCTTTTAGGTTGCATATAAACACAATCCTTTGGGAACACTGAACATTAATTTACTTGGGAACATGCTCCAATTTTTCTTATCTTTTTTGTTTTAATCTACACTATAAATAAATACCTCACCACTTTTTTATTTCTAATACAATACTGCAGTTTACCAGTACCTATTTTCTCATTTAATTTGTTTTTAAATCTTTCATACTCTTTTTTCCAACTGTCCGAGAAATAATTGACATGCATCACTGTATATTTTCTCCTTTATTGATTTCTTTATTCCCTTATTAATTTCAAGACATTCCTTAGTATTTCTTTATTTCTCATTATTTCATATTTGTGTTTATGCATCTTAAGACATGGCTCTATCTTGTGTTAATAAAGTTAACACAGTAAATGTCCTCCTACTTTGGATTTCTCATTTAGCTGTAACTATTCATTCATGTTCATACACAAAGGAATATGGATATGAATCATCTTTCCCAATTTAGGTTTCTTGTTTCAGATATTTTATACTTCCTTGCCACTTTCAATATTTCTAAAATAAAATTCTTGAACATAATTGTTGTGTATTGCTTTATAAAATATGTCCTGTGCTTTTTAACCTTTTATAAAATGTATTTTTATTCAATTAAACATTTTATTTTGAGAACATTGTAGATTATTTTTGAATTTTTCAGGTATAAATAACTTCTCTATAATTTCCATTCTGTCATACTTTCTGTTGGATATAGCTTATTTGTTCATTGTGTATATGTATTGAATCCTATATGCACATAAGATAATGTAAGGTTGGGGATACAATAGACAAATGGGCATGTTTTTTGCCCTCATGGATATCATAATCCAACAGATATTTTTAAAAATAAAGTGTCATTAAAATTTTAGATAAATACCTCAGCTCTAAAGTAAAGGGTATACTGTGAAAGACTCCTATGGAAAAATTTAGTTTGAATTTTGAGGGAGAAGTCAGATTGGTTTCTCTGATGAAATTTACCTTTAAGCTGAGATTGAAAGCAACAGTAAGAGTTACTTAATTGCATTAACTTGGGTTCTTCTCAAAACTGGAGATTGTGGGAGATTATTACAAGGATCAAGAGTTTTGAAGGACCAGGGAGAATCATAAAAGAATGAGAAATTGGTCTCTGCCATGAGCATTTAGGTTCAATTTTGCTAGAAACTTCTGAGAAGTGTATAAGATACCTTTTATAATATTCCATCTCAGATATCATAGGAAGACCCATCGATTCATCAGCTTCCTTTCCCCATTTGTCAAGGGTTTACTCAGACATTTTTAACTACCATCACTTCCTAGTTGTACTTGTGTTTATGCCAAGCAGGTTCCCACCTACCTGTTTCCCTCACCACCATATTGGAAAAGCCCAGGGCAGAAAGTAAATGATGCAAGTTGAGTTGCATCACTATCGTCTTGAAGGGTGTTAAATCTTCGTGCAGCTATTCCTCAAATCTAGGGCTGGAATGAGAGACGTCTCCCAGAGTAGTATGAAGTGATACTCAAGAGGTCTTGGTCCACCAAGGAAACCATTAAAGTGGCAGAATTTGCAAAGTTCCAGAAACAGGAACTAATTGGGCATATTCAAAGAAATTAAAGATGACCAGTGACATAGAAAAGAGTGGAGGGAGATAAGGGAGGAGTCTTGGCAGAGACTAAAGTATCGTGTTAAATGAGTTGTATTCTGTTATTGAAACACTAATAAGTATTTGAAATGTACTACACAAGGGATATTTCTCTGAATCATGACCTTATATTTTCAGTACCCATTGTTAAATACATCATTCGCTGTATGTTTCCTAATGCAGAGTGTTTAGAATCAGAATTAGATTTACCAGATTATTTTTTTCCATGCAAAATTCTCATCTTGGACTGTAGGCCATGAAAAAGAATAGCTGCCCTTGGATCAGGAAGCCATTCTAGGTGTCCGGTCAGCTGTCTCTGGAGAAGTACAGGGTGGAATGTAAATTGTGTCAGGTATTTCAGCATTCATTTTACCCATCAAATATCGGAAAAATGTGTTTCAGAACATTCTTCTTTAACCTGATCTGGAAGGCAGAGAGGCACCTACAACCACCAATAAACCATCAGTGCCATCTACATGCTTATAGAGAAAGGAGGGTCTTGAGTGGCCTATCACTGAAAGTGAGGAGAAGGAACAATAAGGCTATGGGATTCAGGAAATAAGTAATAAGTTCTATTGGTTGTTAATAACCTTTAGTTTAGAAACCTTGTTGAATCCAGATCATTGTAAATTTATAGGCAGCTATAAGATGTATAAGTTCTGGGGATCTAATATGCAGCATAATAACTATAAATAATACTGTATTGTGTACTTGAAATTTACTGAGAGTAGATTTTAAGTGTTCTCACCACAAACACACACACATACAAACACACATACAGAGTAGCTATATGAGGTGACAAATGTGTTATTTAACTTTGTGGTAGTCATTTCACAATATATAGGTATATCAAATCATTGCATTGTACACTTTAGAATGTACAGTTTTTATTTGTTAATTATATCTCAGCAAAGCTAGGGAAAATAGAACAAATACAGAGAGAGCCCATACACTCTTTACCCAGTTTCACTCAGTGGCAACAACCTGCAAAACTATACTATAATAGCACATCTAGGGCACAGACACTGACACAGTAAAAATACAGAATATTGGCATTCCTATAGGGATCTCTCATGTTTCCATTTTACAGCCATGCCTACTTGTCATTTCAAAAATTTCATAGAAATGGGATGTAAGTTTTTTGCATTGGTTTTTATTTACTCAGTGTAATTCTCTAGAGATTCATCCAAGTTATTACAGGTCTTAATAATTTGTTTCTTTTTCTTTTTATTACTAAGTAGTATTCCATCGTACATATGCACCACAATTTATTTAACCATTCACCTGTTGCAGGATGTCTATGTGGTTTCCAGGTTTTGGCTATTATGAATGAAGCTCTGCAAATATTCATGTGCAGATTTTTGTGTGAACCTAACTTTTCACTTCTCTGTGATAAATGCCAAGGGGTGCAATTTCGGATCATTTGGTACTCGGATGTTTAGTTTTTAAAGAAACTGCCAAAATGTTTCCAGAGTGACTGTTCCATTTTACATTCCCACCAGCAATTTATGAATTATCTGACTCCTCTGCATCCTTGCCAGCATGTGGGTGGTGACACCATTTCGGTTTTTTTCTTTTCTTTGCTTTTCTTTTTTTTTTGCGGGCCTCTCACTGTTGTGGCCTCTCCCGCTACAGAGCACAGGCTCTGGATACGCAGGCTCAGCGGCCATGGCCCACAGGTCCAGCCGCTCCGTGGCATGTGGGATCCTCCCGGACCAGGGCACAAACCCACGTCCCCTGCATTGGCAGGCGGACTCTCAACCACTGCGCCACCAGGGAAGCCTGTGACACCATTTTTTGATCTAGTCATTCTAAAAGGTGTTGTAGTGATATCTCATTATGGTTTTAATTTATGTTTCCCTAATGGCTAATAATGTTGAATGTTTTTTTATATGCTTACTTGCCATCTGTGTAGCTTCTTTGTTTTATGTTTTCTTTTTGTTTTCTTGCAATTTTACTGAGATATAATTGACAGCACTGTATAAGTTTGGTATACAGCATAATGTTTTCACTTACATATATCATGACATGATTATCACAATAAGTTTAGTGAACATCCATCCTCATACAGATACAAAATTAAATAAATAGAAAAGAAATATTTTTCTTTGTAATGAGAACTCAGGATTTACTCAACACCTTTCATGTAAAACATCCAGCAGTGTTAATTATATTTTTATGTTGCACGTTATATCTTTAGTTCTTATTCATCTTATACCCGGAAGTTTGTAGCACCCTTTGAATGCCTTCATTCAATTCCCCCTCCCCCATCCCACCTCTGGTAACCACGAAAAGATTTATGCCTTTTGATTGTTTTCTAATTGAATTTTTTTTAACTAATGAGTTGTGAGAGTTCTTTATGTATCTAGATACTAGTCTGTTGTCAGTTATGTACTTTGTAAATATTTTCCCCCAGTAAGTAACCTGTCACTTCAAATGTTTAAAAGGGTCTTTCACAGAGCAAAAGTTTTTAATGGCTTTCCTTTTGAATCTGGACTGGTCTTAATGAATGGCTTGACCAGTAAAATGTGGTGGAAGTGAAATTTTGGGACTTAAGAAGGTAGACCATAAGAAGCCTTGAAACTTTAGGTTTCTTTTGGATGTGACAGTTACTCAGATTTACTTTGATTTTGGTAACTCTGATGGTTTTGAGGAATAATGGCCATACAGTTGGTAGCAGGTCACTAAGTCAGGATTTAGCTGATGTTTTTCTCATCATACTGCTGTTGTGACTTTTGAGGAGGAAGACCACAGGGGTAAAGTGCTATCCTCATCACATCATGTCAAGTGTACACTGCTGACTTCTATTTGCTAATATTTTGCAGAGGATTTTTGAGTCTACATTCATAAGGTTTATTGGTTTATAGCTTTCTTTTCTTGTAATGTTTTTAATAGTTTTAGTCTGTAGATTTTCCATATACAATGTGTTTATCTGGCTTTAATATTAGGGTAAACCTTGCCTCGGAAAAAGAAGTAGGAAATGTCTCCTGTGCCTATATTTTCTGGAAAAGATTAAGGAGAATTGGTACCATATCTTACTTAAATGTGTGGTGGAATTCACCAGTGAAACCACAAGTATTTTCTTTTATGGAAGTTTACTAATTAGTCAATATCTTTAAAAAAATTAGACCTATTCAGATTATTTCTCCTTGGTGAGTTTTAGTAGATTTTGTCCTTCTAGGAATTGGTCCATTTCATCTAAGTTATCAAATTTGTGGGCATAGAGTGGTTCATAGCATGCCTTATTACCCTTTTAATGTTCATGTTTTCACTAGCTATGACTGTCAGGAACTGAGCTGGGCTTGGAAGAACTGATCTGTCAAGGGTCAGAGTGCTCAGTTAAGACAACAAGCCAAAAAAGAAAGTAAAAGTCAAGCCTTTAGTGACTGACTGTGAGTTTAGGCAAGAGGTTATTGTATGATATCTCTTATATGTGGAATCTTAAAAAGGGGTACATATGAACTTATCTACAAAACAGAAATAGAGTTACAGATATAGAAAACAATTTTATGGTTACCAGGGGTAAAGGGGGGAGGGATAAATTGGAAGATTGTGATTGACATATATACACTACTATATATAAAATAGATAACTAATAAGGACCAACTGTATACAACAGGGAACTCTACTCAATACTCTGTAATGGCCTATAGGAGAAAGTAATCTTATAAAGAGTGGATATATGTGTATGTATAACTGATTCACTTTGCTGGACACCTGAAACTAACTCAAAATTGTAAACCAACTCTACTTCAATAATTTTTCTTTTTTTTTAAAGAGGTCAAACCCAAGAAAGCACCAACTCTTCCCCATCCCCCCTTCCAATTTTTCCCTTGGAATGGTGCTAGTTAAGGATCAGGTGGATCAATGCACATGTGGGAATTGCCTCGATGTCAATGGAGCACCTAAAAAAGTCTCCTGTAGTTTTATGGGCCAAGGGAACTGGGAGAGAGGGGCAGGGGGGAGGCTTAGAATGAAAAAAAGTACTGAATACTGAGTCAGAGTGAAGAAGGAAGAATGTCTTCAAGTCTAGTTCCCCATAATGGCAGCCGGGTGGGGGAGTGCATTTCAGTAGACACACCTGAGAAAGTCTTCACCTGAAAGCGTTTGAAAATGTGACCTTGGAATTGAAGCACTTGAGCTGGGACACAAATAAACATTAGAATACGACAGCCAGGGCAGTCTGAGTCCTTGACTACAATTCCCTTCTGAGACAGCAATTCCCTTCTGAGACTGCAATGCACTGGCAGTATACCATGTCTGTGTGGTAAGGACACCTTTCCACCATGAGACCTGCCAGCTAAGCCTTTGCATAAGTGCCTATGCTTGGGCCTAAAAGATTACACAGAGATTTTTGGTCATGGTTTTGAGGCCTTGATTACCCCCTTTTTTCATGTATGATATTGGTAATTTGTAATATCTCTCTTTTTTCTTGGTTAGATTGACTAAAGTTTTATCAATTTATTATTTTTTCCAAAGAACCAGTTTTCTGTTTTGTTTTGGCCCATAGAATTCCTACTTTTCAATTCCATTGATTTTTTCCTGAATTTTTATTATTGCTTTTCCTCTTCTTACTTTGGATTTAATTTGCTCTTCTAGTTTTCTAATATTAAAACTTATATTATTGACTTTTAGATCTTTCCCCTTTTCTATTACATGCATTAAATAATAGAAAATGGCCCTCTAAGCTCTTATTTCACTATATCTCACAAACATTGAAAATTATATATTCATTTTCATTTAGTTTCAAATTACTTATATTTTTTCTTGAAACTTTTATATTGGCCAATGTGTTACTTACAAGTGTATTATTTAATCTCTAATATTTTGGGATTTCCACCTAGCTTTCTGTAACTGACTTCTTGTTGAAAGGTGGATATGCTATATTAGATAATAGGAACTGAGGTAAAAAGACCTTTATTATAAATATCTTTTAATCCAGTAAGGAGTTGGTTTGTGTTTAATGTTTGCCATGGCTAGTCTCCAGAGGCTTACAATTCCTCTGGTGTTCTGTTTTGTTCTCTCTTGTTGCCTTTGGGCTGCTCTAAGAAATCCTCCTCAGATAGAGTCTGTCTTTCAGATATTTCAGTTGTAATATACTGATATACTAGAGTCCTATTGGTGTGTTGGTAAGTTGTAGGGGAGGAAAAGCATTCTGTAATTTAATGATTAAATCTTAGTCATTTAATGAACCCATATCCTGAGCTGTGAAATCCACAGATGTTTTGTTTGTTTTTTTTTTAGCTCACCATCTTCCCCTTAGTTGCAGCAGGAAAGATAGAGGAGAATCAATAGAGAATTCTATTGATTGAGATAGAGGATATTTTCCATATCCTGTGGTGCTCAGTGAGTATCCCAGCTTCCTCGATCCTCAATCCCCATTGCCCACTATTCTTAACCGAAGACCCATAGTCCCCATGTTTTATAACATGGCACAGTTCCGAGAATATGGTGGCTGGGGAAAAAAATGAAAACAAAACACACACAAACTGAACCCCAACAGGCTGAAAATGAATAAAAAACAAGACATGCACTCAGAAGGCGACAGCCATGACATAGGAAGTGTGACCAGTATCCCTACTACTAATATTGACATTGAAACTGACAACATTCATCAAGAAACAGATGGGGCTTTGATTTCTGTTGCCCAGAAGAGGAAGCTACATGGCAAGAGCCCTTCTAATAACACTCTGTATAGAGATGCAAAAAAAAAAAGTTGAAGAAATATACTTTCCCCAGGTGGGAAAAGGCTGTCATAAAATCTTCCACTGAGAGTAGGCCTTTGTAATAACCAACACTCAGGGCATATTTCAGAATGGTTACTTTTTTCCTCCCCTTGCTAAAATCAGGAGTGGATCTTTCTAGACTTTTGACCGTGAGAACCTGGTGGGTGTTTTTGAGATAAAGCCCATGAAAATGTGCCCTCCCCCCAAGATTGCAACCCCCAGGAGTTTCTCATGCTTAACCTAGTCTACAATGAGCCCCCAGCAACCCATCCAAATTACCTTTTAAGTGTTACTACCAGTTCCTGGCTTCCACAGCTTCTCTTCCAAATAAACAGAGCTCAGTGTGACTCTATTAGCCTGTGTCTCCAGAGTTTTGAGTGGTGCCTTAGAGTATTAAGTTATCTGATGACTCCAGCAAAATCTGTTGACTTTCATTGTCTCCAGCTTTTTCTTGTAAAAATGGGAGTGAAAACATCCAAACTCTTTACATGTTGGGGTGGAACCAGAAGTCCCTGTGCTCTTTTTATTAAGAAACATATAATATGATTTTCCTTTCCAATCTTATATAGCTTGTAAGAGTTGAGGAGAGTGGGCACCTAGCCTTCTTCAGAATTATTGTATTTTCTGTGTATTTTCACAGCAGCTAAGAAGGAATTCATCTTAATTTTAGGTATTTTTCTCTTTTTAACATTTTCTAAATTTATAAAGTTTATGTAATATTTAAAAACACCTATTAGCCAATTCCACCCTCCCCCAAATTCTACCATTTATATACATAAGGAGAATCATTCTATATGCATTTGTGTTCACAGACATAATCAAGATAATGGAGGCAGGGGCAGAATTTATTTGCAGCCTACTATAGACTGGCATAGGCTAACTTTTGTGTTTATAGTTATTAATTTAACTCTTACAACAGCCCTATCAGGTAGTCATTATTCCTAGAGTGCACATGATAGATCAAAGGTTTGGAATGAAAATCACATCCCCAAATTCATGCAGCAAAGAACTTTTAGAGTAAATGCTATACCAAGCTTATTTATCCTAGACCTAATGAAAATGTGAAACATATAGGGTTAATTTTTGCTTTATAATTTTGTCAAGAAATTGGCATATACCTGATCATTGATTATAGATGAGTCACCAGGGGAAAAGTGTTTGCTCTTCCTTTCTTCACCTTTTTGTACTCAATGTGCTTTTTACCACATTGTACATCGTATACATGTTACATCCTAATCAGCTCCTAAAATGCTTCCTGACCCCAATATTTATTTTCTTATTTGAAATGCACTAAGACAGAGTATAGACACAAGACTCTTAGTACAAGACTCTTGTGCTAAGACCGTAAATTCAGCTTTCTAAGAGCTCAACAAGTCAGCACCAAATATTCATGTAATTCTCCACAAGTATATTCATCCCCAGGAATACTGCATTCTGTACTTTGTGCAAAATCATCTGTTTCTTCTTGTGTTAGCTGCTAATCCCACAGCCTAGAAAACCATAATCCTACCTTCTCTAAATCCTATCTTGGAAGAGAAACCTTGTCTAGAGAAAAAGAGGAAACTTAATACAGCTTAAGGTAAACCAGTAATCCTTAACTTTGTCTACATAAAATCTGCCCCAGCTGTAACGCAGTGACAGGGTTCTAATGCAAAACACGTGTGTGCTTTATCATGACAAATCCAACATCCTGAGAAAACTAAGCATTTTGATTTTTTTTGTAATTTAGATGGTGATTTTTAAGATTCTTGAACAAAAAAAGAGTTGAAATAGCAATTAAATAGGGTTGATAAAACCTTTTTTATAGAAATATCATGTTACCAAAATACCTTGGAATCAGTTATATTCATCTGTTTATTCTATAGGAGATTTCACTCAGTAGGAAATGACCTTATCATCCCAGTAGGAAGTAATCTCCTTATCTCAAATTGAGAACTTAATTAGCAATCTTACCTTTAGGAATGTGAAACCTTTATATTCATTCTTTTCTAGTGTATTTTGGAGAATCAAGGGTTCCTGAGTTGTCAGATATACAGGAAAGTTCAGGAGCTCTCCATGATTTTCTTCATGGGGGATCCTGACTTTACATAATCAGTCAACCTGAAGGTTAAACTTAAGATTTCACAGCTTTTGTGAAGTTCTTTGGAATAAAAATAGTTTGATCACAATTATACTAATCTTGTACTTTTCTAAGTATTAAAACAAAAAGCAAAAATACCTAGACCAATCTAAATTTGGTTTCCAAATGGATAGTTCACTTTTTTCTAAGAAGTTAATTCTCTAAGATGCTATGCAATAGCTCAGTGGAAAATTTATCAGATAAAGATTTATTTTCAGTACTTGAGATATTGAGTAAAAGTCAGTTGATGTGGTTAAACTTTCTGTTTCTTTATTTCATTATTTATTTATAGGCTTTAGTTTCTAATTGTTGGGAAATGCAATTTTTACTATGTTTATAACTTACTGCCTCTTTCTCTTCCATATACACATTTGCTTTTCTAACTAAATATCAGAGTGTTTTGGGATATTTGTGAAATAATTTCTTCAAGGTAGAGGGCACTAAAAGTGGGGAGAATAATTGCAGTCCATTTTTCCAATAGCTCAGTGTTTCAGTAACCTGTTTAAAAGTAACCAGTGACAAAGCTTAATAAAATTTTTTGATAGTGCTTGATAATACTAAAATAATATGCTAGACTGTCCTTCAATTAGCTAACATACTTCTGTGTTTTAGAGATATCCATATATACCTGCTAATGGTAAAAATGTATGATATTAAAAGAATGCAATTCATAGTTTAAAACAAATTTGACTGTTAAAGCTATTCAGATATGGTGAGGACAAAATAAATAAAATTTTAATTTGCAAGTCTTAATGCAGTTAGTGTTGTAGATTGGTGAGGAGGTAATTTTTAATCAGGGAGAACTGAAAAAAGACAAATATAAAGCTTCTTATTTCTTAAAGAACAATATTCCTCTGGTACTTTGGCAAAGCTGGGATAATATTGCATGTTGTCAGATATATGTGCATATATCTATATGTTTTCATATATATATATATGTATGTATTCTTTAGTTAACTAGGGTAAGAGTTAATTTTTAGATAACCAAATCATTACAAAGCAATACTATAGTCATCATAAGAAGATATATAAAGGAATTATTCTATTTTGTGTCCATTATTTAGAGGTATATTCTATTGGTCTTCAGATCATATATTCTCAATATAAATTAACTTAAAATTTCGTTAATATGGAAGTTAAATGAAAGCTTGGAAGAGGAGTTTGGGTTGTGACTTCATGCCAAAATGAAAAGGCATTGACACCTTGTTATTCATAATTGCCGTTATTAAATACACATAACATTTGACATGGTATATTTAACTCATAGTAAAAGAATTTATAGATAAGGAAATGAAGGTGAAAAGAAGATAAGAGGTGATAGAGGATTATTTTGAACAAGATCTACATGCTGCCAAGGCCAACACTGCCATCCA
Organism: Pseudorca crassidens; assembly: GCF_039906515.1. Classification (NCBI taxonomy): domain Eukaryota; kingdom Metazoa; phylum Chordata; class Mammalia; order Artiodactyla; family Delphinidae; genus Pseudorca; species Pseudorca crassidens. Next base: position 67,857,706 of record NC_090304.1, on the reverse strand, counting down.
CATCCTGCTGTGTCTTATAGGACATATATATATATACGAAAACTAAAAATGATCAATATATAAACCTGATTTTTTTTAATTTGAGGGCCAGAAAGATTGGATCTCTGGCTTTATAACTTTGATCTGACTGTTCTCACATGAAATAGTACTTGTGAAAAATATGGGAATCTCTTCCCTCTTATAACTTCAAAATTAAAAAAACTGAGTTTGAATCCTTTTTTTCCACGAATAAATTGTATATCTAGTGTTACTATAATCATTCACTAGAAAAAACATCATAATTCTAAAATCTCCTGGTTTTCTGATTTGCAAATTTTGAAATTTTTAAATGATTGTAAAAATTACCCATAGAAACTTGTAGAAAAATATTTCCCTACATTTCTGGGGTGTAATCTAGGATGAGTGTTTTTCACTTTGCTTTATTTTTGGTTTTTCATATACTTTCAGCAACAGGAAATTTTTCTTATTGTCTTTCAATTGAGACAGTATTCCAAAGCACTAGATTACTATTCTATCACAGAATTATAATCCTATCAAGCTTCTAAAGGATGTTAGATTTCATGTCAATGTTCCCTCTTCATCACTCTCTTCCTTATGTTTTCTTTTTCCTCCCTCATATCTCTCTTCTTCCACACACTTCTCCATAAACTGTTTCTTATTGTGAAAAATGATAAAAACAATTCTTGCAAGTGTTATTTTATTTTTATTTGTTTATTTTTATTCTGAATTCTCTTATGTTAAATAGGAACATTTTCTCAATAGCACTCTTAAGTCACTTCTCATTTATCTTCCTCCTTAAGAACTGCATAGGCTTGTTTTAAATAGTTTAAACACCTGTAATAAACTACAGTTTGCTAGGAGTAGGGGTACTCTGGTTAATGCTCAAAATGTTGTGGCCAGAGGAAAAGCAAGCATTATTAAATATGAATGCAATCCTTACCAACGCGAATTGAATATTTTTTCTTTTTCAATAAAAAAGGTAGTCCAAAAAAAGTCTCATTCTATAAAGATTTATCGTTTCCAAATCACAGTGAAAGGAACTTAATTTACCAATTTTGTTTTCGCCTATGTGCCTTAAAGATACCTCACTAAATACTGGTATCTGACACAACAGAATGACATATGCAGAATGTAATATTGTAGTGACAGTACTGAGGTTGATTGTTACAGACATATTTAAACTCTGAGTATTAAATGGTTATATCCTAATTATTTATATAGAAATTGGTCCAATAACTAAAATAGGGAAAAACAGCTGAAAATTTATCTCATTCAATGTTCAGAGATAAAAGTGTTAACCATTCTTTCCATTATTTTCTGCAGATAAGTCCTTTATTTTTTTCATATTTAAATCTGATGGCAACTGAATTCTGGCATTTTTCCAAGCTACTGTATGAAGAGGATGCTGAAGGCCGCCACAACACAGCATACCACAACATAAGGACTGTTCCATTCACCAATTCTGACACACTTCCAAAATATACCCAACGGCCCAGTTTTATTTCTGTCCAGGAGGCTGAGTGCCAAGGATCGGATATAAGCACAGGTACATAGAAGCAGCAAGATTACAGTCAACAGACTCTGAAAATTGAAAATGGCAGACCTAGTGAGGCTGGCGAAGCCCCAGCCACATCTCCCTTCTGGGTCTGGGGCAGAAGAGGCGTGCAGGGGGGTAAGAGGCGTGCAGGTTCGGCTTGCCTTTCTCGCTCCTTCCGCGGTCTGCAAGTGTTATTTTAATATGGCTTCATCACTGAGTCCAGGGCATTCCTACTATGTGACTTAACTATAGACAGCTGTTCTGAATTAGAAAAAAACATTTTTTTTCAGTCCAGTTGAGTTAAGTCAAAGTTGTTAAAAAAAAATCAATCACAGATGTTTCAAATCCTGGCCATCATAAGTCTTTAGTACTTATTGTTTATACCATTCATTTGGAGCAAAGCATATGCTACCTTATATTTTAAATTATTTTTAGAATTCCCTTTCCCCTGTACTTCATTATAAGCTTCAGTGCCGACATGGTTCAAACTTCCTTGCAGACCTTGTATCTAACCCTGCACACAACATATGTTCCATATGTATTTTTTAAATCAAACTAATTCAAATCAACTAACATGTTTTGAGTGCCTTCTGTGGTTAACTCAAATAAGAAAAAAAAATAGGTTGTTTTTATCTCAGAATCATAAAACCAACTTTCAGGGGATTGTGGATGTTTTGGAAAGAAAAGGCTTGTCCTATAACTAATGCAAAGTTGCCTAAGAATAGTGGTACATGAAGGTGCAAAGTAGGACATAGAAGAACCTGGTTACTTTATTCAACTTGATAAAAAACATTAATGAAACATTACCTTTTGTGACTTTTCTCAGAGGGAGACATTCCAGTTGACTGACATTGAAAGTAGTACATGGTAGATGATCAATAAACATTGACTAGCAGAGATGGTTTGTGAACAGGCAAGGAAAATGAAACAACCAAAAAACTCAAGGTTAGGGAGAGCCTAAGCAAATTACCTGATTCAATTAGAACACATGGAGTATGAAGGTTAAAAGTGAAATTGGGCATGGTGGTAGTATTTATACCATGGAAATAGACAAATAATTCAAAGTAAATTAGAGCTCCCTTCCCCTCTCCTCTGCAGAGCTGGAGATAATCAGATTTCTGATTTTTCCCCACCAAAATTTAGCTTTTCTTTGTTAAAATTTCATAAAAATGGAATAGTAGAGTATGCATATTTTGATAAGGTAACTTAAAGACAGCTGAATACTTGAGATTTATTCTTATTTCCACATGTATCAGTGGTTTGTACCTTTTTATTGCTAATTAGATTTCCAGTATACAAATATACTATAGTGTAAGTCATTTTCCTATTAATACATACTTGGGCTGGTTCTAGTTTTGGGCTGTTATGAGTGAAGCTTTTTTATGAAAATTCTTGTACAAATATTTTTGTAAACATATTTTTCAATACTCCTGGACAAAGATATAGGTTTCCTGAATCATCTGGTAGATGTATGTTCAAGTTTATTAAAGAAAAAAACAAAGCAAGCAACAACAAAACATCCCTTAGCCAAAGTGGTCGCTCCATGTTATGTTTTGCCAAAAATGCATGGTAGTTAGTTGTCTTATATCACCTCCACAACGTTTACAGTTTTATTATGATATATCTTGAAAAGGGTATCTTTAAATTGACTTTCTTTGGTGATCTGTGAGCTTCATGAAATTTGATATCTAAAGCTCTCCCCAAATTTGGGAACTTCTCAGCCATTATTTCTTTAAATAAGTTCTCTGCTCCCTTCTCCCTTTTTTTCTCCTCTTCTCCTTCTGAAATTCCAATAATTTACAAATTGGTTCTTTTAATGTTATCTTATGGATCATGTAAGCTTTCCTCACTCTTTTTTCTTTGTCCACTTCAAGGAGAGTAATTGCAAGTTCCTGCCTTCAGTCTCACTGATTCTGTCTTCTGCTTGATCAAGTCGGCTATTGATGATCTCTATGGCAGTTTTCATTTCATTCATTGTATCTTCAGCTCCAGAATATCCATTTGAGTTTTTAAATGATTTCTATACTTCTGTTAAACTTATATTGACCATGTATAGTTTTTCTGTTCTCATTGAATTATCTTTCTGTGTGTGTGTCTCTGTGTGTGTGTGTTTGTGTGTGTGTGTCTGTGTGTGTGTGTGTTGTAGCACATTGAGTTTTCTTCAAATAGCTTTTTTGAATTGTTTATCTGGTAAAATGCACATCTCTAACTCTATGAGGTTAGTTATTGGTAAATTTTGATCTTTTGGTGTCAAATTTCCTTGAATTATTTCATGGTTTTGAAGTGTTGCATTGCTGATTATATTTGAAATATCAGCCACCTCCTCCAGTCTTTACTGACTGACCTCAGGAGAGAAATACTCCCTACAGCACTGGTAAGGAATCTGAGGCCTTCTCAGATCTTCTAGGCATACACCTGCCCTTGTGTCATGTAGCTCATTATTCGATATTCTGGATTGGGGTGAGAAAAATGAGCCCCTTTGGCAGCATCCTGTATAGATGGGGAAGCCAACCCACTCACACATTTTCTCTTTGTCCTGAGGAAGAATTCACAGGATGAGGAAGATCTCTCTTGACCTTAAGCTGTGTCCTCTTGGAGGAGGTGTGATGCATGTAAAGTTAAATGGTTCCTCTTACTATCTCCAAAGCATCCAAACTCATTCTTTCTTTTCCTCAAATGGTCTGCTGGAACTTTTCCTCTAGAAACCTGGACTTCTACAAAGGCTTTCATCTGTGGACAATTGACTGTGTCACTGTTTTCCAGGGGCTCCTGTGCTGTGGCCAAGAGAAGCTGGAGCTGGTTCATGAGCCACTGCAGGGTCCACATCTAGGACCAAAGTCTGGCTGCCAGCTTCCCAATGCATGGGTGGCCCAGATTCCTCCCAGGCCCCTTGGTGTATGATGTTGTACCACAGCTTCCTCAAAAACACTTTTTTCTATGGATGGATGTCAAATTTTTGTTGTGAGGGACCTATGCGTTTTATCTTAATTGTCAAATTTTTGGCATAAAATTATCCACAGTATCATTGTTTTATTCTCTCAATGTCTGTCAGATCTGAGGTGATGTCTTTTATCCCTAACTTTTCAGTCTCTTTGTAGTTAATATTGTATTAATTAAATATGTGTTAACCTTTAATTAATATAGACTTTCATCTACTGTTCTCATTCTTTTTACAATACTAGATTCTATTATACTAACACACATTATAAACAAGAAAAGAAAACACAATCCTTTTTGTTTCAAACAATCCTATGTAGTTTAAATAAATAAGAAAGAAACAATGCTTACTAAACATTCACCATCTTTGATCCTCCTCATTTCCAGCCTGAAGAACTTCCTTCAGAATTTCCTATAGTGCTGATCCAATGGAAATGAATTCTCCATTGCATTTTATATAACAATTAATCTATTCCATTTTCAGTGTCAATGGATATATTTGTTTGGCTGAAACTATGGTTTGATAATAAACCCCTTCCAAGACTTTAATGATGTTTTCCAATGCTTTCTGAACTATATATTTTTGATAAAGTCAGCATTCATTCAAAAATTATTCCCCCTATGTGGAACTATCTCATCCTTATATGGCTTATTTCAAGATTTTCCTTTTAGCTTTGTTTTCACCAGCTTGATTATGACATATCCAGGAGCAGACTTATTTGCTTTTATCTGCTTGGGTAATTTTGTCTTTAGCTGAAGACTGCTCATAGGACTAGCACAGGGGGCAGAGACTCAAAGAGTTTATACAAAGAATTTGGTGTTATCCTTTCTGGGTACTTCCTTTCTGGGATTCTCTTCTCTCTTTTCTGCAACATTGGTTGCCCTGAACTTTTGGGACTGAAGTTTCATGGCCAGAGTAGCTTTGATTGCAGGTTACCCTCAGGCTAAAAGACATAGGAACTGAAACTTCACCCTTCCTATTCCCTTTTTCTATGTGTCAACTCCCTTATTGATCAGCTCCTTTTTGTTCACACTTCACAGAATTTAGGTGGTTGCCTATTCCCTGCCAGATTTTACGGTTGTTATCTGGTAAAGGGACAGTTCTGATAGAAACTAGTCAGCTCTACCGAAAGCAGGACTCCAAAGGTATGAATTTTTAATAAATAAATAAACCATCAACATCTTTAGGTTTGGTGAGTAAAATTCAAGCTAGCTGACTCATTTTTTACTGCTGCTGGGCTCACCAAACTGGAAATAGAACCAATTTTGTACTCAATATAAAAGAAAAAATAATATGAAGAAAGTATCTAGTGATTTCCTTGGAGAGGTTTTACTTTTCATAAAGGCAATTTGGGGGTAATCCTAGACAATAGTATCATTTTATTTACTGGCAGAATTTTACCACTTTTTCCTTCTAAACGTCCATAAGACTTACAATATCTCTCATTTTTCAAATGAGATACTAAGGCCAAGAGAAGACTGATTTCACTATAAAAATATAATTATGGATTAGTTTATAAAAATCTCAATCCAGTTGATTTTCAAATCAATTCAACAAATATTTACTGAGCATATTTGTTAGGCACAGTATATAAAGTTAAATTTTTAATGGTTTCTTTCCTTGAGAGATTAACATTTTAGTAAATGAAGGCTGTCAGACATATACAGAAATATTTTTATTTTACCAAGTGTGTGATATGAGAGTTATAAACACAGAATGCTATAGAAACACATAGCTGGGAAACCAAACCCAAAGTTGTCATGAAAGGAATGAGGTGTGTGTCATTCATTTGTGTCTTACTCTAGCCAAAGATAAAAGAACTGATTCTTAAAGGATCATTATAAATTAGTCAGCTGAAGAACTGGAGCTCTTACTTCATTCAGGTCATTGTTCCATTGTTTCAGAGAGCTCTTTCTTGACCACAGCAAACTTGCACCACCCTTCCTGGTACTTCTTCTTCTCTCTCTACCTTGTTTTATTTTACTTTTTCCCAAATTACTTGCTATCTTCTAGCATGTTATATATTTCCCTCCTTTTTTGCCCCTCACTCCCAACTAGTATGTAAGTTGCCTAAGCATAGAGTTTTTTGTCTATTTTATTCACTGCTCTATCTAGACTGTTAGAACACTTTCTGAGACATAGCAGTTTCTCCAATATTTGCCATATAAATGCATTTGATAAATGTTGTAAATGATAAATTAGCAGGCAATAAGACTTGAATATTTTTCAAAAGCTATACAATGTAGCACCAAAATGCTGTACCAAGAGGTTTGGAATTTGTTTTGTATAATGGAAAATAATCAGAAAGAGAAAAATAACATGTTTATATGAATCACTGTGATCAATGTGGAGATAATTGACCCAAGGGGCAAAAATGGAGTCATTACATTGATTGACTGACAAAACCTTCAAATTCACAAGATAAATAATTATGAAATCTATCTTCAACAGAGAATCTAGAGTTTTGTGAAATAGTAAGGAAAATCCTAAGAGCTAATCCTTGAAGATTCACATTTTGGAAATGATGCAAATTCTGCCTTAAGTAAATTCTGCCTTTTTAGTCAAGAAACAATGGTCTGATGTCTAAATTATATAATACTCACAAAAATATAACTGAAATGAAAGGTGTGTGGGCTTGAGATGGCAGAGACCATTATATTAGGATAGTAAAAAGCATTCTAAGCACAGGTGTGAAATAAAATGACCTGCTTGGTGAACCCAATTTGTTATGTATAAAGAAATGATATATGTGGGAAAAACTACAGAAGAAAGAAGATAATTAAGCAAGCACCCACTTATTCACCTCTTTATTTAACAAATATGTATTAACCATAAATGAGTTATTGTGCTGTGCTCCTGGGATACAATATGAGTAAATATTTGGACACAGACTCTCCCTAAAGGAGGTTTATGTTCTAGACATTATTTGAATATCAATTCAAACACACATTTGCAAACTACAATCAGTGTGTCAATGGACTAATAGTATAACAGGGAAACAAAACCTAACATGGATTATCAGGAAACAAGTCTCTGAGGAAGTTAAATTTCAGCTGCAGTAGAAAAGATTAAGAGAAATTAAGAGAGTAGAGGGAATGGAGGCAGGGTGTTTGATTGCAGAAGACAAAGTATTTGCAAAAGTTCTATGTTTGGAGGAAGAATGAAATATTTAAGGAACCGGAGGTTGATAGGTAATTAATGCCTAGGGATTGAGGAGGAAAGTAGAAACATATGACATGAAGTAGCATGTAAGGGTCAGACTATGCAAAGGACTTAAATTCCATATAATAAAAATGATTTGGGCTTCATCCTAAAATGAGTAGGAAGTATGGACACTCTAGATGCTAAAGTAAGGAGTTAAATACCATCCTGATCATCACAATGACCCACTGAAGGATTAAAAGCTGAGTTATCTAGCTTTCAAAAACAATTCTGGCCTCACTTTATTCATTTAATAGTTATTATGTATCTATTATGTGTCAGGCACAGAGCTAGAGACAAGATCTGCCTTATGCACAAAGCAGATGAGGTTCTTCCTCTCTTAAAATTCACACTCTCTTGGGAGAGATGAATTTGAAGGGAACAAGCTGAATCCTGTGTGTCCTTATCTTATAACCTATATCATTGTTGTTACATATTCCAAAGAAACAGGATACACTAAAGTACATCAAAAAGCAATATGGTCTTAATTCTCTCTTGAGGAGATATCTGTGGGGTAGGGAGCAAGTGTGACACTCAAAAATGGTGTCATGCAACACAAACTGCATAAAAAACGTCTCTAAAAATCTTCCTGTATAATATTCATTCAAATTTGAGCTTTAATTTAAGGCAAAAACAGTTGTATAGAAATATAAAGAACATTAGATAATGGAGACCAACATAAAAAAATAAGATGTTTTAGTGAAATTTTATGTACCACATAACATAATATGTACATACATAAAAGAAAGATTACAGCAAATAAAAAGGGAAATAAAACCACAATTATTGTAGAAGACTCTACAGGACAACAGAAGACATATACATATACCAGTATATAAAAGATGTGTGTATATACCACATAGAAACTTATGCAATTTATATATTTGTCTCCCTAGAATTTTTATATTTACATGGGACCATAGATATAATACACAAACTTATAAAATATATGTTTGAAGATTTTTTTGATAACTTTTCTAAACTATGGTGGTAGCTAAACTTATACATTAGGTTACAGTGGAGAGTATCAACTGAGCTATATATGGTGATAAGAGTTTATTAATTCTTCTTGAAACTTTTATAAAATATAATAATCTTGTTATAAAACAACTTAAATTTCCAAAAAGTATAAATCTATGGACCAATGATTCAGTAAAAGTATAAATTCAAATAAATAAAACCCATTGAAATCAATCAACTAATGAATAAGCATGCAAACAAAAACTCTTGGTTAAAAATTGGCCAATTAAGGAGAGAAGCTTCAAGATGGTTGAAGAGTAAGAGGTGGAGATCACCTTCCTCCCCACAAATACATCAGAAATACATCTACATGTGGAACAACTCCTACAGAACACCTACTGAATGCTGGCAGAAGACCTCAGATCTCCCAGAAGGGAAGAAACTCCACAAATACCTGGGTAGGGCAAAAAAAAAAAAAAGAAAAAAATAGAGACAAAAGAATAGGGATGGGACCTGCACCAGTGGAAGGGAGCTGTGAAGGAGGAAAGGTTTCCACACACTAAGAAACCCCTTCTCGGGCGGAGACTGCAGGTGTCAGAGGGGGGAAGCTTTGGAGCCACAGAGAAAAGCACAGCAACAGGGATGCAGAGGGCAAAGCAGAGAGATTCCCGCATGGAGGATCGGTGCCGACCAGCACTCACCAACCCAATAGGCTTGTCTGCTCACCCGCTGGGGCGGGTAGAGGCTAAGAGCTGAGGCTCTGGCTCTAGAGTTCAGACCGCAGGGAGAGGACTGGGTTTGGCTATGTGAGCACAGCCTGAAGGGGGCTAGTGCACCACAGCTAGTGGGGAGTGTGTCCGGGAACAGGTCTGGAACTGCCGAAGAGGCAAGAGACTATTCCTTGTCTCTTTGTTCCATGATGTGCAAGGAGAAGGGATTAAGAGCACTGTTTAAATGATCTCAAAGGATGAGCGCGAGCCATGGCTATCTGCTTGGACTCCAGAGACGGACGTGAGATGTTAAGGGTGCTGCTGCAGCCACCAAGAAGCCTGGGTGCAAGCACAGATCACTATCCACACTTCCTCTCCTAGGAGCCTGTGCAGCCAGCCACTGCCAGGGTCCTGTGATCGAGGGACCACTTCCCCGGGAGAACACACGGCACGCCTCAGGCTGGTGCAATGTCACACCAGCATCTGACGCCACAGGCTCACCGCCCATTCCAAACCTCTCCTTCCCACCAGCCTGAGTGAGCCAGAGTCCCCCTAATCAGCTGCTGCTTTAACCCTGTTCTGTCTGAGCAAGAAACAGATGCCCTCAGGCGACCTACATGCAGAGGCGGGGCCAAAACCAAAGCTGAACTCCAGGAGCTGTGCAAACAAAGAAGAGAAAAGGAAATCTCTCCCAGCAGCCTCAGAAACAGCGAATTAAATCTCCACAATCAATTTGATGTACCCTGCATCTGTGGAATACCTAAATAGACAATGAATCATCCCCAAATGAGACAGTGGACTTCGGTAGCAACAACACATATATATTTTTCCTTCTTCTCTTTTTGTGAGTGTGTATGTGTATGCTTCTGTGAGTGATTGTCTATATAGCTTTGCTTTTACCATATGTCCTAGGCATTCTCTCTGCCAGTTATTTTGGTTTTTTTCCTTAGTATAGTTTTTAGCGTTTCTTATCATTGGTGGATTTGGGTTTTTTTGTTTTTTGGGTTTTTTTTGGTTTGGTTTCTCTCTTCTTTCTTTCTTTTTTTTTTATTATGTAAGCATATTTTTAAATTTTTAATAATTATTTTTTATTTTTATAACTTTTCTATTTTATTTTTTTCTTTCTTTTTTCTTTCTTTCTTTCTTTCTTTCTTTCTTTCTTTCTTTCTTTCTTTCTTTCTTTCTTTCTTTCTTTTTTCTGCCATTTATTCTGAGCCATATGGATGAGAGGGTCTCGATGCTGCAGCCAGATGTCAGGCCTGTGCCTCTGAGATGGGAAAGCCGAGTTTGGGACATTGGTCCACAGGAGAATTCCCAGCTCCACATAATATTAAATGGTGAAAATCTCCCAGAGGTCTCCATCTCAACATGAAGTCCCACCTCTACTCAATGACCAGCAAGCTACAACGCTGGACACCCTTTGCCAAACAACTAGCAAGACAGGAACACAACCACAACCATCAGTAGAGAGGCTGCATAAAATCACAATAAGGTCACAGACACCCCAAACACAACACCGGACACGGACTAAACCACCAGAAAGACAAGATCCAACTTCATCAACCAGAACACAGGCACTAGTCCCCTCCACCAGGAAGCCTACATAATACACTGAACCAATCTTAGCCACTGAGGGCAGACAACAAAAACAACAGGAACTAAGAACATGCAGCCTGTGAAAAGGAGACCCCAAATACAGTAGGTGAAGGAAAATGAGAAGACAGAGAAACACACAGCAGATGAAGGAGCAAGGAAAAACCCAGCAGACCAAACAAATGCAGAGGAAATAGGCAGTTTACCTGAAAAAGAATTCAGAGTAATGATAGTAAAGATGATGCAAAATCGTGGAAATAGAATGGAGAAAATACAAGAAACCTTTAACAAGGAGCTAGAAGAACTAAAGAGCAAACAAACAATGATGAACAACACAATAAAGGAAATTAAAAACACACTAGAAGGAGTCAACAGCAGAATAACTGAGGCAGAAAAACGGATAAGTTACCTGGAAGATAAAAGAGTGGAAATAACTACTGCAGAGCAGAATAAAGAGAAAAGAATGAAAAGAATTGAGGATAGTCTAAGATATCTCTGGGACAAAATTAAATGCACCAACATTCGAATTATAGGGGTCCTAGAGAAGAAGAGAAAAATAAAGGGACTGAGAAAATATTTGAAGAGATTATAGTTGAAAACTTCCTTAATATGAGAAAGGAAATAGTTAATCAAGTCCAGGAAGTGCAGAGAGTCCTATACAGGATGAATCCAAGGAGAAACATGCCAAGACACATATTGATCAAACTATCAAAAACTGAATACAAAGAAAATATATTAAAGGCAGCAAGGGAAAAACGACAAAAAACATACAAGGGAATCCACATGAGGATAACAGCTGAATAAGGATAACAGCTGAACTATCAGCAGAAATTCTGCAAGCCAGAAGGGAGTTGCTGGACATATTTAAAGTGATGAAAGAGAATAAACTACAACCAAGATTACTCTACCCAACAAGGACCTCATTCAGATTTGACAGAGAAATTAACATCTTTATAGACAAGCAAAAGCTAAGAGAATTCAGCACCAAAAAAACAGCTTTACAACAAATGCTAAAGGAACTTCCCTAGGCAGGAAACACAAGAGAAGAAAAGACCTACAATAACAAACCCCAAACAATTAAGAATATGGTAATATGAACATACATATTGATCATTACATTAAATGTAAATGGATTAAATCCTCCACCCAAAAGACAGAGACAGGCTGAATGGATACAAAAATAAAACCCGTATATATTCTGTCTACAAGAGACCCACTTCAGACCTACAGAGACATACAGACTAAAAGTGAGGGGAAGGAAAAAGATATTCCATGCAAATTGAAATCAAAAGAAAGCTGGAGTAGCAATTCTTGTGTCAGACAAAATAGACTTTAAAACAAAGACTATTACAAGAGACAAAAAAGAACACTACATAATGATCAAGGGATCAATCTAAGAAGAAGATATAACAATTGAAAATACTTATGCACCCAACATAGGAGCACCTCAGTGCATAAGGCAAATGTAAAAAGCCATAAAAGGGGGATTTGACAGTAACACAAACATAGTATTGGACTTTAACAACCTCATTTTCACCAATGGACAGATCATCCAAAGGAAAACAAATAAGAAAACACAAGCTTAAATGATAGGTTAAACAAGAGGAACTTAATTGATATTTACAGGAAATTCCATCCAAAAACAAAAGAATACATTTTCTTCTCAAGTGCTCATAGTAGAGTCTCCAGGGTAGATCATACCCTGGATCAGAAATCAAGCCTTGATAAATTTAAAGAAATTGAAATCGTATCAAGTATCTTTTCTCACCACAACACTATGAGACTGGATATTAATTACAGGAAAAAATCTGTTAAAAATACAAACACATGGAGGCTAAACAATACACTACTTAATAACCAAGAGATCACTAAAGAAATAAAAACATACCTAGAAATAAATGACTTCGAAAACATGACAACACAAAACATATGGGATGCAGCAAAAGCAGTTCTAAGGGGGAAGTATATAGTAATACAATCCTACTTTAAGAAACAAGAAACAACTCAAATAAACAACCTAAACTTACAACTAAAGTAATTAGAGAAAGAAGAATAAAAAACCCCAAAGTTAGCAGAAGGAAAGAAATCATAAAGTTCAGATCAGAAATAAATGAAAAAACAATGAAGGAAACAATAGGAAAGATCAATAAAGCTAAAAGCTGGTTCTTTGAGAAGATAAACAATATTGATAAACCATTGTTCAGACTCATCAAGAAAAAAAGTGAGAACACTCAAATCAATAGAATTAGAATTGAAAAAGGAGAAGCAACAACTGACACTGTAGAAATACAAAGGATCATGAGAGATTGCTACAAGCAACTCTATGCCAATAAAATGGACAACCTGGAAGAAATGGACAAATTCTTACAAAAGCACAACCTTTGGAGACTCAACCAGGAAGAAATGGAAAATATAAACAGAGTGATCACAAGCAGTGAAATTGAAACTGTGATTAAAAATCTTCCAACAAACAAAAGCCCAAGACCAGATGGCTTCACAGGTAAATTCTATCAAACATTTAGAGAAGAGCTAACACCTATTCTTCTCAAACTCTTCCAAAATACAGCAGAGAGAGGAACACTCCCAAACTAATTCTACAAGTCCACCATCCCCCTGATACCACAACCAGACAAAGATGTCATAAAGAAAGAAAACTGCAGGTCAATATCACTGATTAACATAGATGCCAAATTCCTTAACAAAATACTGGTAAGCAGAATCCAACAGCACATTAAAAGAATCATACACCATGATCAAGTGGGGTTTATACCAGGAAGGCAAGGATTCTTCAATATATGCAAATCAATCAACATGATACACCATATTAACAAACTGAAGAATAAAACAATATGATCACCTCAATAGATGCAGAAAAAGCTTTCAAGAAAATTCAACACCAATTTATGATAAAAACCGTCCAGAAAGTAGGCATAGTGGGAACTTACCTCAACATAATAAAAGCCATATATGACAAACCCATAGCCAACATCATCCTCCATGGTGAAAAATTGGAACCATCTCTACTAAGATCAAGAACAAGTCAAGACTGCCCATTCTTACCACTACTATTAAACATTGTTTTGGAAGTTTTACCAGTAGCAATCAGGGAAGAAAAAGAAATAAAAGGAAAGCAAATCGGAAAAGAAGTAAAGCTGTCACTGTTTGCAGATGACATGATACTCTACACAGAGAATCCTAAAGATGCTACCAGAAAACTACCAGAGCTAATCAATGAATTTGGTAAAGTAGCACCATACAAAATTAATGCACAGAAATCTCTTGCATTCCTATACACTAATGATGAAATATCTGAAAGAGAAATTAAGGAAACACTCCCATTTACCATTGCTATAAAAAGATTAAAATACTTAGGAATAAACCTACCCAAGGAGACAAAAGCCTGTATTCAGAAAACAATGACACTGATGAAAGAAATTAAAGTTGATACAAACAGATGGAGAGATATACCATGTACTTGGATTGGAAGAATCAATATTGTGAGTATGAATACCAAAGCAATCTATAGATTAAATGCAATCCTTATCAAACTACCACTGGCATTTTTCATAGAACTAGAACAAAAAATTTCACAATTTGTATGGAAACACAAAAGACCCTGAATAGCCAAAGCAATTTTGAGAAAAAATAACACAGAGCTGGAGGAATCAGCCTCCCTGACTTCAGACTATACTACAAAGCTATAGTGATCAAGACAGTACAATACTGGCACAAAAACAGAAATAGAGATCCATGGAACAGGATAGGAAGCCCAGAGATAAACCCAAGCAAATATGGTCACCTTATCTTTGATAAAGGAGGCAAGAATATACAATGGAGAAAAGACAGCCTCTTCAATAAGTGGGGCTGGGAAAACTGGACAGCTACATTTAAAAGAATGAAATTAGAACACTCCCTAACATGATAAACAAAAATAAACTCAAAATCGATTAGAGACCAAAATATAAGGCCAAACACTTTCAAACTCTTAGAGAAAAACATAGGCAGAACACTCTATGACATAAATCACAGCAAGATCCTTTTTGACCCACCTCCTAGAGAAATGGAAATAAACAAGTAGGATCTAATGAAACTTAAAAGCTTTTGCACAGCAGTGGAAACCATGAACAAGACAAAAAGACAAGCCTCGGGAGAAAATATTTGCAAACGAAGCAAGTGACAACAGATTAATCTCTAAACTTTACAAGCAGTTCATGCAGCTCAATATCAAGAAAACAAACACCCCAATCCAAAAATGGGCAGAAGACCTAAATAGACATTTCTCCAAAGATGATATACAAATTGCCAACAAACACATGAAAGGATGCTCAACATCACTAATCATTAGAGAAATACAAATCAAAACTACAATTAGGTATCATCTCACACTGGTCAGAATGACCATCATCACAAACTCTACAAATAATAAATGCTGGAGAGGGTGTGGAGAAAAGGGAACCCTCTTGCACTGTTGGAGGGAATGTAAATTGATACAGCCACTATGGAGAACAGTATGGAGGTTCCATAAAAAACTAAAAATAGAACTACCATAGGACCTAGCAATCCCACTACTGGGCATATATCCTGAGAAAACCATAAATCAAAATGAGTCATGTACCACAATGTTCATTTCATCACTATTTACAATAGCCAGGACATGGAAGCAACTTAAGTGTCCATCAACAGAGGAATGGATAAAGAAGATGTGGTACATGTATACAATGGAATATTACTCAGCCATAAAAAGAAACAAAATTGAATTTTTTGTAGTGAGGTGGATGGATCTAGAGTCTATCATACAGAGTGAGGTTAGTCAGAAAGAGTAAAACAAATACCATATGCTAACACATATATATAGAATCTAGAAAAAAAAAAAGGTTCTGAGCCACCTAAGGGCAGGACAGGAATAAAGGTGCAGATGTAGAGAATGAGCTTGAGGACATGGTGAGTGGGAAAGGTAAACTGGAACGAAGTGAGAGAGTGGCTTTGACATATATACACTACCAAATGTGAAATAGATAGCTCATGGGAAGCAGCCACATAGCACAGGGAGATGAGCTTGGTGCTTTGTGACCACCTAGAGTGGTGGTATAGGGATGGTGGGAGGAAGACGTAAGTGGGAGGGGATATGGGGATATATGTATACATATAGCTGTTTCACTTTGTTGTACAGCAGTTACTAACAGCAATGTAAAGCAATTATACTCCAATAAAGATGTTAATAAAAAGACAAAGAAAGAAATCGTGTAGTACCTTCACCAGAGGAGTAAATGCTTATATCTAGGAGCTATGTGGTTCATTGGATTTCTTCTTTATTCCCCCTTTTACTTTCAGTTAAAATAGTCACTAGGAAACTATGGCAACTCCCAAAATACAGCATCACTGAATACTTTGGATCTTTAGGGATGAAGATATGGTTAACTTCATTTAAGAAAAATCCCTGAGGTAATGGCCCAGGGTAAGAAGAACATACACTAAGATCTGTAATTATCAATTTTTTTGGCTCCATTATCAGCTCCAGAATTAAGAACTGTAGTTGCTATATTTTAGTGTATTGAATTATTTTTCTCATTTTTTTATACTTTTCTCAAAGAGTATGATTGTGCTTACAGTTACAATTTAGTTTCCATGTGAGGGTATCACCTGAACTATATGGTAATAATGAGATTTCATATTTCTCCCTGTTTTGTTCCATAATAGGTAAAGATAGAAACTCCTTAGATATGTATCAGTGTAAGAGTGGTTAAGTACATTTTGATACATACATATGTTGAAAAACAATCAGTAAATAAAAGCAACATATCTGTTTCATTTGTAATGATATGGAAGGATCACCAAGACATACTGGTAAATTGTAATAACAAGATATAGATTATTGTGTATAATGTTACCCTTATGGTTGTGTGTGTGTTGTGTGTGTGTGCACACGTTCCCATTAAAACCTTAATTTTATCATCATATTAATGGGCAAAAGGGAGAAATAAGATTTCAAAATATGTGAAAAATGTATTAGCTAAAATTTTAAAATTTACATGTATTCAGTCTTAAGTTTTTAAACTTAAAAAATTAAGAGGTCTTTCTTTGTCATGATAAATATAATTTAGATATTTCTGAAATGACAGTACCTAGTA
The DNA here is from genome assembly GCF_039906515.1 of Pseudorca crassidens. Taxonomy (NCBI): domain Eukaryota; kingdom Metazoa; phylum Chordata; class Mammalia; order Artiodactyla; family Delphinidae; genus Pseudorca; species Pseudorca crassidens. The sequence goes on along the minus strand of NC_090304.1, from coordinate 67,840,639 downwards.
TGCAGTAGGTGTTCATTAAATATTTGTTGAATGAAGAACTTATTTATGATGAAATACCAGAAATATTTCTACTACAATGAAGAAAGTATATGGATCTCCACTGTTAAATATCACTCCTTAAAAAAGATCTGGAAATATCAACCAATTAGACAAGAGAGTGAAATATAGGTATTAAAAGCTGGAAATATAGAAACAAAATAAATAGGTACAGGTTAAAAAACTGTTAACGCAGAAAATAAAAAACAATAACCTAAATAGCTGATAGAATCTATTAATAAATTATAATAAATATATCTTTTATATAATCAAGGAAATATAATACAGAAAAATCTTTATATAATTATATAAATTGAAATTAAAGACATGAATGTATTTACTAAGAAAGCTACAGAACTTTTACGAAAATTTGTCTTTTGCAGATATCCAAATATTCCATCAAAGATGCAGTTTTTACAGACAGAAAAATATGATAAATATTTTTTCAAACCACTGTATTTAATAACTTGTTTTGAATTCAGTTATGACCCACCAAATGTATGGTTTGGGTGGCAGAGATGTTTGTATTCATTTACATATGACATAGTGACAGCCAACCATTAAAAATGCACCAGAGTCTAAAGTATTTATCAGAGGCCAATTAATAAAATCATTTTTGGATGTCTTTTCTAGTTATCAGAATACTAATTTAGCATCAGTATTTCAGTTAAAACGTTGGTCAGGAAGGAACTCTGGAAAAGTTTACATCTATTAAGGACTCTGTGATAGATTATAAGAATGGCTAAAAGTCTCTGAACTTTTTGTACTGAATCTTTTGCAATGTGACTTTAAAGCTTCTTCCACTAAGAACTGGAATATATTGCTCCACGCCATTATCCAGCTGTCCTTGAGACTTGGTTTGGCCATAGAATGTGGCAGAAGTGATAATTATGCAAGTTCTGAGTCCAGATTTCAAAATGCTTTGCACACATTTCTTGAAACCCTACCTAAACTATGAAAAAGTCTATGCTATCTAGCTGAGGATGACCAATAACATGGACCAAGTCAAGTTCTTTGTCCCAACTGAGGCCCCCAAAATGTGAGAGTGCCTGCTTATCTTGTTTAAAATAACAAAATGTCCCTGCCCAATCCAGAGCAGGAGGAAATCCAGCTGATACCAGAAGAACCACCCAAGTGCTCCCAGTCTATAAGTTCAGATCTATTGTATTGAGAGACAAATAATTGGTTGTTCTTTTAAGCCACTGTGTTTTGGGGTAGCTCATTACACACCAATAGCTAACTGATACAGACTCAGACACAGAAAATGGGACACGACCTCATCATTCTCTATCTCTTGCAAATTACTGTTGATTTTGGGAGAAATCACATCATAGTTCTTGAGGCAACAATAGGCCAGGTTATGATTAAAAAAAACAATGTAATTTTGAAACTCTCAATAGATACTAATAACAGAGGCACATTATTCTATAGCCAGATTTTAGCAACTTTTAAAACTTCAACCTAATCTTAATGTATGTTTAGCTCACTTCATTTTGGCATAATCTTTATGCCAAAGGCATTGTCTTTAAAGGAAAATTTAGGTACCCAGCCTATAATAGACACTCACATTTTAAGTTATATGGATTTAAGGTTAGCTCCCATTTTCTACCACGCACCTAGTAATGAATGGGCAAAACTAATCTGAGGATAAATAGGAAAAAATGGAAAAACAGAGGAAAGATCATTCCATGGAATGATCAAAAGTGAAATAAAATAACTAGCTGATAACTCTCACTTTTCCATCTGGCTTACATTTAATTGTTGCTGCCGCTGTCTCTGAGATAAGCTTCTAGCCTTTCACTAGATGAATTTTTATTTAATAAATAATGAATCTGTTTCTATTCTTTGCAGCCAAGTATTATTTAACAAGCATTGCATATCACTTTCTATGAAATAGTATTTGAAAGTACTAGTGCATGCCTATCTCAAATGATCTTTGATTATTCATTGGGAATCATTAAGTGGTGGTGTCTACCTGTGTGAGTTGGCTCCTGAAGAAGTTCGTTTCCAACTTATCTAGGCTCATATTGACTGACAAGACCCAATTATAGTTTTCCAAGAATTGTGCTTGCTGGTTGTTAAACATAGCCATTTAAAAAATTACACTGTATGACATTACAATTAATGCTAAACTGAAAGTTTTCAGTTTAATGAACATAATTCATGTGATTGTGCAGAAAAGTTTATCAGCAGATTACAGTGCACTTATTGGAAAAGAGTAGATTGTGAGTTTTAAGTATTCTTTGTATATTTTATATAACAGTCCTTCATTAGATGTGTATTTTGCAAATATTTTTTTCCAATCTGTGGCTTGTTGTCTAATTCTCTTGATATTATCTTTGCAAATCAGAAGTGTTTTAATTTTAATGAAGTCCAGCTTATCAACTATTTCTTTCATGGATAATATCTTTTGTGTTGTATCAAAAAGGCATCACCTTACCCAAGGTCATCTTGGTTTTCTCCTATATTATCTTCTAGGAATTTTATGATTTGCATTTTACATTTAGTCCTATGATCCATTTTAAGTAAATTTTTGTAAAGGATGCAAGGTTTGTATCTAAAATTTATTTATTTATTTATTTACTTATTTATTTTGCATGTGGAGGTCCAGTTGTTTTAGCACCACTTGTTGAAGAGACTAAGTTTGTTCTATTGTATTGCTTGTACTCCTTTGTCAGAGATCATTTGACTATATTTATGGATGTCTATTTCTGGGCTCTTTATTAGATTCATTGATCTATTTGTTCTTTTGCCAATAAAACACTACCTTGATTATGTAGATTTATACTAAGTCTTGAAGTCAGGTATTATCAGTCCTCCAAATTTTTTCTTCTCCATCAATATTGTGGGTTATTCTGTGTCTCTTGCCTTTCCATGTAAACTTCGGAATCAATATGTCGACATTCATAAAATAACTCTTTCAGTTGTTTTTCCTAGTCATTATACAGGAACCTAGTTGGTGTGGCGGTAAGATATGGGTGAGAGGGAGCTTTCTACAATCCTATGATTAAATCTCTATCTTTTAGTGGGTGCATCTTAGGGCTGTGATCTTCACAAGTGTTTCCCCAGTGGTATAGTTTCCCTCCTGACCCTCACCCTATTCTCCTAGCTCCCTTCTTAATCACAGAATTCCCAATTTACTTCCTTGAAGACCTGATCCTTAATGACTATTTTTCTCCTCCCTTTGAGATAAAAGTCTAGAGAAGACTAGAGTGGGAAGAATGCTCTTTCTCCAGTGGGATAAGACAATATCAGAGTCTTTTCCCTTTAGAGTTGGTCTTCACTATGGAAAAAGTTCAGGGCATATTTCATAATAATTACTTTTCCACTCTACTTTTTAGCATCATGAGGGTACTTTTTCTGCTTCTTTAACATTTAAACCTGTTGGGGATTCTGGTGCTAATGCCCACTATTATCGGAAGTCCTCCTAACACTGAAGTCCCCAAAAGCTTCTAACTCTCATACTAGTCTACATTCAGCCTCAGGAATTTGTCAAAATTACCATTGAAGTATTTATACTTATTTATGGCTCTGGAGACTTCTGCTCCAGGTAAACAGGTCTTGGTTGTGATCCTCTGCACACATCCCACTCTCCTGATTTTGAGGTAGAAAGTTGCCCTGAAAATTCAATTCTCTGCTAAGTTTACAATAAGTTATCAGTTTTAGTTTTTTCTTGTTGTAAAGATGAGAGTAAAAACTTCTAAGCACTTTACATGTTGAAGCTGAAACCAGAAGTCCCCATCCTTACTTTTTGTTTAACTGTTTTTTCTCTCTTAAACAATGATTAAAATATTCCCACTTTAAAATCCTACTTCATCCACAAGCTAGCATTTGTCTACCTTTAAAATAATATATTTATATATGAATGCATGTATGTGTGTATTTATGCTATATACTTGTTGAATCATGAGGATATTAAGAATAATGATATTTTCATGCATTAAAATGTCTTTCTTATAGTGAGAAACAAACACCAAAGATTTTGAATATCATAGGAAGAAAATAAGCCTTTTTTTTCCTGGGCTTTTATTTCCAGTTTACCACTTACTAACTGGATGATGTTGTGAAAGTAATGCTTTCCATACAGGATTGCTGTGAAGATTAACTGATGCAATGTAAGAAAAGTGCCTTGTCAGGACTCAACTAAATCTAGCTATTTTTATGAATTAAGATCACTGTCAATTGACAATACAGTTGCTTTAATGAAGGAGTTGACAGAACAGCATGAGTGCAGAAAAAAATCATGCTTTGGGCTGCCTGGTAATGTTAAGAAAGGTATCATAAAGGATGTAGGATTATTAAAATCAGGATGTACCTGAAAGATGAATAAGTAGACACATTTGGAAAAGGCATTCCATGCAGAGGGAACCTCATGTAATAAGGTATGCTTTGGGATTTCAATAACATTTTAGCATCTCTCAAATGCAAAGAAAAAATTGTAAAGTGATCAGAGATGAAACTAAATAGTAAGCTGGAGATAATCATGGCAAACATCTTCTTAAATGTAAATGAGTTTAGATTTTTGTCTAAATATACAGAACTTTTTTAGAGTTGAAGAGAGGCATGATCTGATCTAAATATTAATTCTTATTATATACCAGAGTTGGATTTTCTTCATTGCTAGTCAGGAATCTCAGAAGAGATTCAAAGGACAACAAAATAAGTAAAGACAACTCATCAAGAATGAGAATTAAGAATAATGTAGATGAATTTTATATTAATAATCAGTGAACTTTAAACTTTAGTTACATGACTTCCTTATGGTTTAGTTTCTTTCTTATAAAAATGGGGAATATAAAGTGTACCTCAAATATTTGTCATAAAAAGTAATAGAAATGAACAATGTATTTGCAAAGCTCCTAGTCAAATGCCTGGCATAATACAGGTTCTTCCCTGTTGGCGTCACTCATAAAAGTGTAAAGTTTATTAATAAAAAAAGAAGATAAGTTGCTTGATCTTTCTAACTATATTTTTTCAAACATAACTCCTAATTTTTCTATTTGACAATTCTTTTTAACCTCCTTTATTTTTACCCTTGAGTCATTTTTGTGTTTTCTTTTTCAAACTTGTTACAAAAATTCTCAGTGACAAAATGAAAATGATCATGTTTTACACAGGATCACCTGGTCTCTTAATGAGCAAGAGCAAAAAAATTTTGGAGCCAGATGATAAACATAAATGGAAGAAAAATAAGTAAGATCTAAGAGTAAAAGTATTTACATGGTCTTTTATTTATTTGTTTTTTTTTTTTTTTTCGGTACGCAGGCCTTTCACTGTCGTGGCCTCTCCCGTTGCAGAGCACAGGCTCTGGACGTGCAGGCTCAGTGGCCATGGCTCACGGGCCCAGCCTCTCCGCGGCATGTGGGATCTTCCCGGCCCAGGGCACGAACCCGTGTCCCCTGCATCGGCAGGCGGACTCTCAACCACTGCACCACCAGGGAAACCCTACATGGCCTTTTAAATGAAAAAAAGAAAGAGCAGAAACAGAAATCATCATCATAGTAACCCTGGAAGAACAAAAATGGTTAAGCAGTTGTATATTTGTTCCTACTGTTTTGCTGGTTTTACATTTTATTTACTGGTGTTTGTTCCAGTTTCTCTGGGAAACATTTTACCTTGCTGAGGTACTTTTGTTTTCCTCTACAATGGTCATACTTAACTTTCTCTCCCTCATTGCCTACCTTACTTCCTATTTACCTTCCTTATTCTTTCAATCATAGGTTTCAGCTCTAGGCTAATCTTGAGTTAGTCTGTACAAACAAAATGAAAAATGAAAAGAACAAATATTTGGATATAGATACACCATAATATAACAAGGACTTTGGTACATGGAATGCATGCTTCCAGACTGAAAGCAAAGAAACATTGCTGAACTCCTCCTATGGGCTTGGCTAAGTGTCATTTATATTAATTTATGTAATTTTTCTAATAATTCCATGACATGATATTATTTTCTCCATTTTTCAATCAAGGAAAATTAATGTTCTCAGGACAAGAAAGTGGTTGAGGTAATAATATGAGCTTTTTGAATATAGACATCTGTAATTTTCTTAGCTTTGCATTGTCTCTGCATAGCATTGTGCATGACCATGGCAGCCCTCACACAAAATGCATATTTTCTAAAAGCATGAATTGAAAGTCATATGTTTTCAATGCCAAAAGTATAGAAATCCTAGAGGAAAATGGTTCATTCTGCTTTAGGATGAGGAATGTGGGCAAAGGAGAATTGAGACAAAAATTTTCACGTAGTAGTTGACCCTTGACTTGGGTCTTTAGTAAGTAAATGCTTGCTTATAAATAAATTCCTTACCACAAACATATAAAAAAAGATACTCTACTTATTTTGCTATCCATTAAAGTATATAGTTATATAATTCCCTCAGCTATTTCAACACCTTCCTCAGCATACTAAATAATGTTTTAAAATTTTTAAATGGTCTTTAAGAAAAGCAATGAGCCTTTTGTCTCTGATTTTTTTAGTGATATATCAGAATGCCTACTTTTTTCCTTTGATGAAAGTCGCGATTTCTTTGAGATTTTTCAAATAATCAATTATTTTCACATCAGATACGTTCTCCCTTCTTTTCGCATTAGAACTTGCAACCCAATTCTTGTAAAAAAATTTGTAACACATGCTTACAAACATAAGCAGACTTGTTTAATAGTTTAACTTTCTTTTAAAAATATAATTACTTTAACCTTATTCTAATGTCTCTTTATTTAAACGTTCTCCTAAATAGCAAAGATTTGCTCCCAAATCTTCTAAAACTAAAGTATTAGGTTACCATGGGCAGCTGAATTCTTGACCTCTGATGGCTGCTGAAAAATTCGATTTACGTCTTTATCTTCAGATTGGAGCACTATGTTTACCAGCTCCTAAATTAGTTCTGTAAAAAATAAGACTCTACCTTCTTTATCTTCTCAATGAAAGACATCATAATCTGTCCGTTTTGATTTCTTTAAACTCACCCAAGGAAAGAAAACTACTGAAAACACCTTCAATCTAGTTTGACCATCTCTTACATTTCCCATAATTTTGATTCCACCAATTTTGGCATCTCACATTTGCTCTTTGATTTTATCAGTATTCCTGCTCAAATTTCATTACGTTCAACAAAATGTCAGTCTCTTAATTACTTTTACAGAAACTGGTACCTTCTTCCATTCTTTGATAATGTTATATTATACTTCCCTACCAGCCTCTTGAAAACAGAGTGTTCTTATCCTTGATAATTTCTTTCATATTGTGAATGTCTCCCTATTCCAATGGGATTTTTATTATATTTATAATCTATCAGATTCTGCAGCTTTTCAAATATTGATAGTTGCTATTATCATTGCATAAACAAAAATAAAGATAAGTTGCACATATTTCATCTTTTTTGCACTTAATGCAAGAAATCCTCTCTATGTCCAGCACTCACATTTTACCAGTCCAGCTCTTCTATGAGAAATGTTCCTATTCATCTGACTTAAATGTCTCTTGCTTAATTGGCTTTCATTTACTTTTTTTTGAATCCTTGGAGACATAAGCAATAACCCACTAATAACTGACCTCATCTTTCTTTATAAATATTTTTTTGAAATACTGCTTGCTCTTCTCTAGGGTAGCACTTTTCAGTGCATATTATTCCATGGGGCAATGGTTCTGTAAATGCTGGGTAGGGAATAAACAAAGGTCTGTTGTCACATAAGTTCAGTCACTGCCACAAAACATGCTCCTTTATTGGATGCACATTAATTAAACTATTAGTGGTCCTGTGAAGATTTAGAACAGAGAAGCATGTTTAACTTTATTTTACTTGGCACTTCTCAATATTATTTCACTATGAGCTTCATTTTTCATGCAACTTCCATGAACACTCTACGAAAAATGTATTGGAAAATGCTAGATCAGTGATCCTTTTTTTTTTTTCACTTAGCCTATTTTCCATGATTTATCTTATTAGTTTTAATATGTCAATGTATTTTTATAAGATTTTTATTGGAATATAATTTCTTTACTGTGGTGTCCTAGTTTCTGCTTTATAACAAAGTGAATCAGTTATACATATATATTTATCCCCATATCTCTTCCCTCTGCATCTCCTGCCATCCCACCCTCCTTATCCCAACCCTCTAGCTGGTCACAAAGCACCGAGCTGATCTCCCTGTGCTATGTGACTGCTTCCCACTAGCTATCTATTTACATTTGGTAGTGTATATATGTCCATATGTATATGGACAATATCAATCTCTCACTTTGCCCCAGCTTACACTTCCCCCTCCCCGTGTCCTCAAGTCCACTCTGTAGTAGGTCTGTGTATTTATTCCTGTCTTGCACCTAGGTTCTTCATGAGCATTTTTTTTTTTTTTTAGATTTCACATATATGTGTTAGCATACAATATTTGCTTTTCTCTTTCTGACTTAATTCATTCTGTATGAAAGACTCTAGGTCCATCCACCTCACTACAAATAACTCAATTTTGTTTCTCTTTATGGCTGAGTAATATTCCATTGTATATATGTGCCACATCTTCTTTATCCATTCATCTGTTGATGGGCCCTTAGGTTACTTCCAAGTCCTGGCTAGTGTAAATAGAGCTGCAATGTACATTGTGGTACATTACTCTTTTTGAATTATGGTTTCTCAAGGTATATGCCCACTAGTGGGATTGCTGGGTCATATGGTAGTTCTTTTTTTGTTTTTTTAAGGAACCTCCAAACTGTTCTCCATAGTGGCAGTATCAATTTACATTCCCACCAACAGTGTATGAGGGTTCCCTTTTCTCCACACCCTCTCCAGGATTTATTGTTTGTAGATTTTTTGATGATGGCCATTCTGACTGGTGTGAGATGAGATCGCATTGTAGTTTTGATTTGCCTTTCTCTAATGATTAATGATGTTAAAGATTCTTTCATGTGTTGATTGGCAACCTGTATATCTTCTTTGGAGAAATGTCTATTAGGTCTTCAACCCATTTATGGATTGGGTTGTTTTATTTATTTATTTTTGATATTGAGCTGCATGAGCTGCTTGTAAATTTTGTAGATTAACCCTTTGCCAGTTGCTTCATATGCAAATATTTTCTTCCGTTTTGAGCGTTCTCTTTTCATCTTATGTTTTCCTTTGCTGTTCAAAAGCCTTTAAGTTTCATTAGCTCCCATTTGTTTTCATTTCCATTTCTCTAGGAGGTGGGTCAAAAAGGTCTTGCTGTGATTTATGTCACAGAGAGTTCTGCCTCTGGTTTCCTCTAAGAGTTTGCTAGTGTCTGGTTTTACATTTAGGTCTTTAATCCATTTAGGGCTGATTTTTGTGTATGGGGTTAGGAAGTGTTCTAATTTCATTCTTTTAAATGTAGCTGTCCAGATTTCCTGGCACCACTTATTGAAGAGGCTGTCTTTTCTCCATTGTATATTCTTGCCTCCTTTATCACAAATCAGATGACCATATGTGCGTGGGTTTATCTCTGGGCTTCCTATCCTGTTCCATTGATCTATATTTCTGTTACTGTGCCAGTACCATACTGTCTTGATTACTGTGGCTTTGTAGTATAGTCTGAGGTGAGGGAACCTGATTTCTCCAGCTCCGTTTTTCTTTCTCAAGATTGCTTTAGCTATTCAGGGTCTTTTGTGTTTCCATACAAATTGTGAAATATTTTGCTCTAGTTCTGTGAAAAATGCCAGTGGTTGTTTGATAGGGATTGCATTGAATCTGTAGATTGCTTTGGGTAGTATAGTCATTTTCACAATGTAGATGTATTTCTGATGTATTTGTGGGGAGGAAGGTGATCTCCACATCTTACTCTTCCGCCATCTTGAAGCTCAACCAATATACTTATTTTTGAAGAGTTATGTTATGATTATACACTATATTCTAGTAAGTGTCAGATGAATATTAAATAGAATGGAAAAGTATTTTCAGGCTTTTGCAGAACATGGGGATTTTGATATATATTTTGGCATCATCTTTATTTCTTTTTTTATATTACAGGAAACTGCCACTGCATGGATGTCAGTATCAAATTATAATCTACATTGTCCTCTATGTTTTTCCTTTTTGTTCTTTAGCCTTTTCAGTTAAAAATGAATACTTTCCTTCTTTAAACTTCTCATCGTTACATAACATAAAATGACATTAAATCCAATTAAGCTGGAACAATCCTCTTTCTTTCACTACATATTTGTCAGAGTGTTGAATATTTCTGTAAGGGTACAAAGGTTAGTACTTCTGTTTTTATTTTTAACATCAAGAGAAAAAGATGAAGAATTAAGTGAGCTGGGCCAAGGCAAATCTTTGAAGCCTGAGACATCAGGTGGTACTTAATCCATGAATCATGCCACCTCCCAGCAGGTAACGAGCAGCTATTCCAATGCAGGTCAAAAATGAAAACTGTAAATTAAAGGAAAGAATAAAGAATCAGTGAAGTATTTGACAGTTTGATATGACCTATACTCTGAGTACAAAATATCAATAAACATCATAGCAAAACAGTTGTTGGTTTCATTTTGATGATGCTCTATTCCCATATGAATCAAAACAGATATCTGAAACAACGAAAATCACACCCAAAGAAGTGTTTTTAGATATGAAAATGGTCACATTTACCACCTTAAAGTTTCAGGTAACTAGGACCTGAAGAGGTTTATACCACCCAGTAACTAAGCTCAAAAAATATGGATTGGGGCTTGAAAACTCACAATGGTACTCCCCCTGTGCACTGAAATTATTTAATTAGGTTGGTTTATATGTGTATTACCATATAAAATTATAGCTTGGACTTTTACTCAGAACTTTCCAGTATATACCTTGTACTACTATCTGTGTTATCTTTCTAAATTTAGATCTGTTAACAACACTTCTTTTCCAAAAATTAACTTGTAGTAAGAACCCTATTGAGTATGGGATAGGTCCACTTTATTTATAATAGCATTCCATGCCTTTCTCAGCCTGGCACAAATCTTCATTATCCTGTTTACCACAGCATCCTCAGTGCCCCACTAGTGGGCTACACACACCTTGTGGTCTCTGTAGGTTGTACAGTGTACAGACATTCACATAGGCTACAGGTAAGTGCTCCCCCTGCAGTTGAGGAATGTGATATTCCTTCTCTTTACTCACCGTACCCTTCCTTATCTTACTGTGAATTTTACATTAAATTTTCTTCTTTTCTAATGCTATGGTTTTCTCTTACACCATTGCCAATTTTCAGATACTCTTTCTTTTACCTAAGATGACTTTTCTACTGTTTAATCTATAAACTCAGAGACATGCTTCAGGACCCAGATAAAACATCACCTATTCTCTGAAACCTAAACTACTATGACTCAAAATTTATAACTGCTTACTAAGAATTCTATGTATTTTAATTTATTGCACTATGTGGCTTTTTTACACCTCTCTTTTCTTATGGGTTTATTTACTTGCCTCTTACTACTACTACTGCATTAGTTTCCTACTATTGCTATAACAAATTGTCACCAATGTGGTGGCTTAAATCTACACAAATTTATTCTATTATAGCTCTAGAGGTTAAAAGTCTGAAACAGGTGCTACTGGGTTAAAATGAAGGTGTCAAAAATGGCAATCAAAGATGACAATGCTAGGGGTGTTATAGGGAGGGTGGGAGGGAGACACAGGAGGGAGGAGATATGGGGATGTATGTATATGTGTAGCTGATTCATTTTGTTATATAGCAGAAACTAACACACCATTGTAAAGCAATTATACTCCAATAAAGATGTTAAAAAAAAAAAAGGCAATGTTGTCTTTCACTGGTCCCTGAATTTGCCATAGTCATTCCTAAGATCAAGACTCCTGAAATGCATTTCCCCTCTTTTCCATCTTTTCAACTTTTGCTTATTTTTCCAAATGCATCTGTAGGTATTTCTATTACACAAAGCCTTTTCCAAATAGTGCTGTCCCATTTGGTCTGCTTCATTGATAGAACTGGATACTTATCATTTTGGTATCATTTACCTCAAAGTTTCCCAGTCTCCTGGATATTAGAATTCTTGAGTGTGAATTAAATACAGAGATTATCAGATATTTCTCCCATAAATTCTAGTTCAATAGTACTGAGCTGGGGCTTAGGAGTATGTACTGAAGTGTTCACAGATAATTTCTTTCTCTGGGGAATTTAAGCAAACACTCTGCCTTTCACTGACAATTTGTTATATTAACAAAATTAATAGCAGGATGAGCCCTTAGAGTCACATAACCCAACCATTCTTCATGGGCTGAAATCTCCTGTAAACATTTCTACTACATATCCATCCATTTTATGCTCCTGAATAAATCTTCCACCTTTTATGGTTTGAGAGCAAATTGTTTTTCACATGAAACTCAAATCCATTTTCTTAATAGTTTTCATTTATTCCCTTACTTTGAACTTTGGGGATATGGAGACCAAGTTAGATCTTTCTTTTAAAGGACAGCCACTCAATTATGAGAAAGAGGCTATTATTCCCACTTGACTCCATTATTTTCTAAAATTCAAATCTTCTATTCCATTGACCTTCTCCAAAAGCCAAGATTTCACTCTCCTAACTACCAACGCCTTGACCTGGAGGTCCAATATCGTAGCAACTATCCACATGCGCCCACTGAGGAAATAAAATGTGATGAGTGTTACTATAGGATTGAATTTATAATTTAACTTAAACATGTTTATATAGCTACATATAGCTAAACATAAAATGTAAGTTCAGACACGGAGAGACTTCTCTAGGAAATATTTACCTAACTTCATGAAAGAGTGAGTAAAACTGAAGTTTCACAAATATATGATTCAATTACATGTGAAAAATAAAAGCTTATGGTTGCAATGGGAAGAAAGGTAAATTACATTTGCAAAAGGTCAAAGATGTGTATTTACAAGATTTTTCCTTAGATAATATGTATGATTCATTGGAAAGTAGTTTGGGCAAACTTACATAGTTGGTGATAATGTTTGGTTTATTTTGGTTAGGTGTTTATGCCATTGAAAGTAAGTTCAACTCTATTTTAGAGGCAATAGAGGATCATTGGAACTTTTGAAGAAAGAAAAATAAATCTCAGGGGGATATGTGGGTGAGGCATGAAGACTGTCTTCTACTTAGAATCATTATCAATAAATTATTTTCTAAAAAGAATAATACTAAGGTCCTAGAATTTTTGAAGAAAGGGTGAATATTCTTTCTTCATTTCAATGACACCTACTAAGTTTAACTTTGTTTTTTTTGATCATGGAAGGATCTTAATATGTTCATAATTAAATTATGGTCCTACACAATTCAGATAGTATAGGTATTTTGATATAGCAACAGCTTACAATTTTTCATTGCCTATCCAGAAAGAAATAACTTTTAAACTAAAATTTAAATAAAGAATTGCCATTTGGATGTTTAAGAAAATACATGGAATGTATCTGATTCTTTACAATATCTAGGTAGTTTAGTCTAGAAGGTATTACAGCAAAACAAAGCCTCTTATAAGTCTAGCTGTGTAACTTTCAGCCTCAAATTTTTTCCTGTGTTTCCTTCAGATCTCAATTCTAAAGTCACCTATTCAGTGAGACTTCCTGGGTGCCTGGTATGAAATGGCATCCATGTTTTAATATTTCATATTATCTCCTTGATACATATGGGTATGAATTGATATGACTCCATCTGTTTACTATTTTATAATGGTAAACTATCTCACATAATTCTCAACATCATTTTCATTATCAGCTGCATATTAAAGAAAAGGCAACTGAGGCTAAGGAAATTTTAATTGACTGGCTGAATTCAGAGTTTGTAAGTGCAGAGTCAGATCAGTAGTTTTTTCACTCTGCTATGTTATCCTTTTATAAGGACAGGCATTTAATCGTAAGTCTTCATAATGTCTTTTAAATGTTTTTCAATTATTTAGCTTTTATATTTTCAATCTGAAACAGGCATGCAGGGATAATAGTTTAAAATATTGACCAGGCCTATATTTTCATGACTGGTTCCCTATTGTTAACTGTATCTTCTATGACCTATGCTTATAATTTAAAAAAAAAAAAAAAACCCACCAAAACCTATAGGCCTATATTCTAGCTCAATGGATTCATTCTTGATGAAACTTTTTAAATTATTATGTAACTTTTTCATGTCATTATTATGTGAATTTTTCATGTCATTTACCATTTTGAATTTCTGTTGACTCAAAAGTAAAAACTTGGATTAAATTATCTCTAAGGACTCTTATCCTCAAATTTTCTAACAATCTTATAATGGTTCTTATAATGACTTATAAAACCACTTATAAAAGTGGTTCTTGTAATGAATGAATGACCAATTGCCAATTGGATAAAGCAATGCTATCCCTTTTATTACCTCTGTTGTCTACTCTGCTGGCTACCCTTACTCTATTTATAACCTGAATATGAATACTTTATAGAGGACCCAGAAAATTGGTTAAATAACCACTCTAAATAAAATTAATGAAATTCTATAAGACTTCTACCAAGGTATCTGAAATGCAAGGTAAGAGCCAAAAGGGAGTTATAAAGTCCATTATGAGACATCAGAAAAAGAAGGAGAACTTGTTTTATAGAGACATTCTGAAGTAGTTGATACCCATTTAATTTAACTTCAGAAACCTACAATTTAGTCCAGATTTTGACACATAATGGCTAGACAATCCTGAGTGCATAAATATAGTTCTCCAAAGCTCAGTATCTTATTGGATCAAAAGAAATCAATAACTTGTCCTTCACCATATCCTCTGGTAGCTTTCCAGGAACTGGATGGGGAGCAGTGCAGGGGGAAAGTAAAATAAAACTTGGAAACTAAAACCCAAGATCAAATGAGAGCATCTCAGATAAGGTGCTGTCAAGATTCAGAAAAAGAATTTTTTCCTACGAGGTGGGTGAGCCAATTGGTAGAGTATCATTCTGAGTACATATAAATGAATAGAATGGTGACAATTTCTAATTGGCTTTCTTAAATATTGTGTAATAACTTATTTTTCAAAATAAAGTGTTTATACTGTTTGTTCATCTTATAAAACTAATGCATGACCGTTATGGAAATAATAATGTCCACTCTTTATTCAACATTAATTATGCACCAGCAACAAATAGTGCTTGGTGTCTCTTAATATCACCTCATTTGATTTGCACCATCTTTACATTAGATGGAAATTATTACTAACCATTTTGGAGACGAGAAACTGAGAATCAGAAAAGTTTACAATGAGCCCAAGATCATGGAGCTAAGACGGGAGCAAAAGAGTTCAAATCCAGATGTGTCTAATTCCACAATTTCTACTCCTAAATATCAGGCTTTACAGAAACCACAGGTAAAAAATATATGTAAACATTTGTAGTACCACTCACCGAGGAATTAACAGTGCTAATGTTTGTTAAGTTATATACACTATACACACACACACACACACACACACACGTACATTTATGCAGTGTTCAACGTGAAAACTTCAAATGACGCTAAAGTTCTAAGAAGAAAAGTGAAAGTGCCCAACTTGACACTATCTTTATTTTTCTCTCATGTAATAACCACTATGAACAGATTCTTATATAGACCTTCATAAATTTGAATAGATATATATCTGAAACTCATTTTAAATTGACTCCCCAGAGTTTAACAAGTCTGTCATTATTATATATTTAGCTTAACTACATAAAAATAGAAAAATCCTATGACATTCTACATAATGCAATATCTTCACATAATTTTCAATTCAATTTTTGAAGGGTGCATTTGATTAATTGACAAATCTACATATGAATGCCTGACATTATAATAATAGCAATGTTAAAACAAGCTACCGTTGATTGAATACCAGATATTTTAGACATGTACATGTAATTTTAATATTCATGGTATCTGTTCATGTTAGTTTTATTTCCACTGTACATTTGAGAAGGCTGAAACTTAGGACAATTGAGTAACTCACTCTATGTTACATAACAAGTCATAAAGGGGAATTGATCTAGAATCTGTGACTATAAAGTCAGTTCTCTATTCACTGTAATGACTTCACTCTGCTGCTTTCTGTGGTTTGAGACCTTTCCTTTCCAGCACAGAGTTTAGCTTTGCATAAACATACCCATCTTGGTCAAATTTGCTAAGTAATTATCAAATTTTACTTTTCTTTGTACTATGTGGCTATAAAATCTGGTTTTCTAAGCGGTTGCCAAAATTCAGTGAATGGAACATTCCAAAAAACGATATAGATTTTTTGTTTCAGATAAACTCAGCAGGCAAAATTATCTACCACAAAGGGAACTTGCAAGTTGTACTTTTGTTCTATATCTTTCCAAGACATTGGAAAAGGCATTAGTCTCAGTTCAATATACTTTTGTAGGCTTCCTGTTATTTCAATCATATCCATGAAGTGGAACATTTAAAATCTTTCTGTAAAAGCTTAGGCAAGCAAGGCAAAGCAGAGAAATAAATACTTGTATTTGCTTTAAACTTCTTTTTCTTATTGGACTATAGGGAGAGTCAGTTGGGATGATTTCTATCAGAATTTGCTGCTTCCTTGGTTTAAATCTAACAGTGAAGATTGGATGGATTATAAATGTATAATAAATGGTATGGTATTCCTAGAGATTGTATCAAAACCATTAAGCTGTATATTTGTCATGATATTAATTAACTTAGAAGGTATATTAGCCCTGTTTTCTTCCTTCTCTTCCTCTTTCCCTCCACCTCTTCTTTCTCTCTCTCTCTCTCTTTTTTTTTTTTTTTTTGCAATACGTGGGACTCTCACTGTTGTGGCCTCTCCCGTTGCGGACACGCAGGCTTAGCGGCCATGGCTCACGGGCCTAGCCGTTCCGCAGCATGTAGGATCTTCCCGGACCGGGGCATGAACCAGTGTCCCCTGCATTGGCAGGCGGACTCTCAACCACTGCACCACCAGGGAAGCCCTCTCTCTTTTTTTTTTTTTTTCTTTTCCATCATAGCAAAATGTCTCTGGGGGCTCCAGATATAATTCAGAGAAGACACCAAATAAAGACAGAACAAATCTGAAATAATGGTGGAAAGAAGCCCAGTCTTTCCTTGAGAGTACTGGGTTAGACACTCTTCCCAGTTGACCACCACTATAGCACTGACATCATAGCAACTTTATCTGTGAATCCATCTCCCCACTGTCCCCTGCCACCTTCTCTCTTTTTCTATCAGCTTGGTGCTCTGGTCTCTGCTTATCTACCTTCCTCCCTTTCACTCTCTGGGATCTAGGTTACTGAAAGTTAGTAGGGGACGTGTATAAGAAATATACAAATGTTAAATGATTTGCCTGTGATTCAGCACAAGGGAAACATGCAGTGTATTTATGTGGACTTCAAGAAGTCAGCCTAGAGTAGTAGATAAGAGTACAAACTTTGGGACCAGAAAGAACAGACCTTGAATTTTGCTGTGACTACTAATTAGCTATATCAACTTGCTCTTAAATGTTTGGACCTCAAAATAGCGATCATATAATACCTTATAGAGTTGATATCATAACTAGAGTTTAAATGGGAAGATATATATAGTGTTAAGCATATTGACTTTTACATAGTAAATGCTCCATAAAAGATGGAGCATAAGATGAGTGATATTTTTCCAGAGAGGCCTTGTCTGCTAATAAGGCAAACATTGATGGTCAATGAAAGCCTGGCACGTCTTTCCTTTAAGCACTTTCTAGGAAAGTAGAGCTATTGGAAGATCTGTCATTTCAGTCTAGATCTGAGCCTCTTCTTCTACTTAGTAGAGAATCTAGATCCCACTGTACGTCACTGATCACAAGATCCTATAGTTCAGGGACACTTGAGGATGTCAGGGGTCTGAAGACAATAAGGCTTTCTTATCCCAATTCACTAGCTGAATCACACACACAAATTGAAATGCATAGTCAATTGCCTCACTCACTTTACTCACCTATCAATAGGTGAGAGAGGGAACACATTTTTGCACAGATCTCTTATTTGCTTTTACCTTCTGTTAGCCCTTGCAGTGGTCCCCAACCTTTTTGGCACCAAGGGCCAGTTTTGTAGAAGACAATTTTTCTCTGATGGGATGTGGGGAGTGGGCATCGTTCAAGCAGTAATGCGAATGTTGGGGAGCGATAGGGAGTGGCAGACGAAGTTTCACTCACTCACCTGCTACTCATCTCCTGCTGTGAGGCCCGGTTCCTGAAAGGCCATGGACCGGTACCGGGATTTGAGGATCTCTGAGCTCTTGTATGATCTCACTCGATGACAAGCACAATAAAAACTCTTCTTTACAACCTAAGTGTCCATCATCAGATGAAAGGATAAAGAAGAAGAGGCACATATATACAATGGAATATTACTCAGCCATAAAAAGAAATGAAATTGAGCTATTTGTAATGAGGTGGATAGACCTAGAGTCTGTCATACAGAGTGAAGTAAGTCAGAAAGAGAAAGACAAATACCGTATGCTAACACATATATATGGAATCTAAGAAAAAAAAAAAGGTCATGAAGAACCTAGGGGTAAGACAGGAATAAAGACACAGACCTACTAGAGAAAGGACTTGAGGATATGGGGAGGGGGAAGGGTAAGCTGTGACAAAGTGAGAGAGAGGCATGGACATATATACACTACAAAATGTAAGGTAGTTAGCTAGTGGGAAGCAGCTGCATAGCACAGGGAGATAGGCTCAGTGCTTTGTGACCACCTGGAGGGGTGGGATAGGGAGGGTGGGAGGGAAGGAGATGCAAGAGGGAAGAGATATGGGAACATATGTGTATGTATAACTGATTCACTTTGTTATAAAGCAGAAACTAACACACCATTGTAAAGCAATTATACTCCAATAAAGATGTAAAACAAACAAACAAACAAAAGAAAACAACTCTTCTTTCCTTTAGCTTCCAACCAGTTCTGGCACATAAAATACTTTTAGAAGATTTTCTTTTAAAGTGGTCACCAACATCTCCACCTGCAACACTCCCTGCCCTCTCCCTCTGGCAATAGCAGTGAAGTACATAGTCTTTGTCTTCATACATCACAGCCTCAAGCTCTGAAGACTTTTGTGAGCTCTCTTCACCTCCTTTTTCTACCTGAGTTATTGACATTGAAGTGCCAAGTACACTTTATTGTCTTTTTATTCCCTTGACTGGGGTTTCTTAGGCTGTATTTACAGTTGTTCATTTGTTTTCCTCCAGAGGATCTACTCCTTAATTCACCACCCCCACCCCACTCAGTTGACAGAAGTAGCCTCCATCTACTTGAAATATTTGTTGTTTTCTTTCTCCTTAGGCCAGCTTCATGGAATCATCCAGTTGAGGATACAAGTTCATGCTTAAGGGTCATCTCTTCTTCCTGGGGACAATCTGTCTTCAGTTGTACAGGGAGATGTCTGCTTTTCCAAGGATCTCAGAATTCCACTTCAACTGTGTATGATCTGTTCTCATTAAAAACCTAAAATCTAGAGAAATTTTGCTTTTTTCTAGGTACATTGCCACTTATAGAAAAGATATTGCATCATTTGTGTATACACGGGTCCTGTGATAGTTTTCAAGTTCTTATGGGGAGTCAGATGGTATCCTATTCATGTTTTTATACCTACAGTATTGAATATATTTCTTGAACAGAGTAAGAAATAAACATTTTCTTTTGTTTTAAGGAAATACCTGTAGTCTGTGAGAAGTTACCAAAATTGGCAAGCTAGAGAATTAAGTAGAGGTCTTCACCATTGACTATTATTTCTCAAAAAAAAAAAAAGATTTTTGATTGAGATAAAGTTTCACTCTATTTTTGTATTTCCACAATAAGTTATACTATGTTTTTTGAGTTATTTTCACATTAGATATATTCAACTTCTATATTCTAGAGAAGCCTTTGTTATCTTGTCTTATTATAGTCTTATGACTATCTCAAGGTTGAAAGAAGTTTGAAAACTGGAATTACAGAGCAATAAATGTTTCTTTTCTCTTTTCATTGAATAATGGAACTACTCTCAAATTCTGTACTATCAGAGTGTGTCATTGAAAATATTCCCTCTCTATACACAACAGGCTACAAACTTAAATAGATTTCAGATTCCAAAATGGGACCCAGTATGGCCATCTGCTGAGTGGCACTAAGTGATATGTAGCCTTTCTGAGTTTGTTTTAGCACATGTAAAATGGTGGGTGATAATAATATCCCCCCACACCAAGTACACAGGATTGTCATGAAGATAAAATAATACAAAAGAAAGTACTTTCTAAACTTTGAAACTCCTTTTAAGAGTAAGACATCATTATAAATTTTGGCTTATAAAACAATACAACACCTAAACTTTTGGGATTCAATTTAAATGCAAAGAGTAAGCTCTAATTATCTGCCTAGTTGTTACTTAGTCTGTTGAAAATGATATAAAACCAGAAGTTTTATATCCTTTGAGAAAAATTCCTAAATGCAATCTCTATGTTCTAATGGGAACTTTGCTTTAGGATTATTAGCTCACAGTATGAATTTCTTGTAATTTTTGACATATTTTAGTATCTATAACTATCAGATTTTGAGAAAGTTAAATTAGCATTGCAAATTAAGCATTACAACTCAACTGGATCTCAAAAATAACAGTGGTCTGAGCAAATTAATGCTTTTGAACCTGCAGAAAATTGAAGCTGCAAGTTTGGAGTTTTTTCCAGAATTAAGAAATGTGATCCCTGGTTCTTCAGTTAGTCAATCTGATTAATTTATAGAGCATAATATGCTTAGCAAGGATTTTATTCATTTATCATGAGAAATAGGAGAGAAACTATTTCATGTAGTAGAAAGAGGAGTGGATTTTTCCTTAAAGACCTTGAATTTGAGTCTTAGCTCAACTACACATTAGTTGTGGGATCCACCTCTAGGCAAATTACTTTTGCCTATAGGTTTCTATTTCCTCAATTATTGAATTGTTTTTGAGAATCAAATGAAATGGCATTCATTAAGTCCATGTATGCATTTATTTATATATGTATAATTTAGCTTTCAAAGATATAAGCAGAGTAATATTTCCCATTGAAGAAGAGAATATAGAAGCCATGGAATATAGGTATGTATAAGAAAAGCATGTTGTAGCCAAAGAATCACAACCTGATCTATGTTTGAGGAATGTTACAGAAAAGACAGGGAATTACTGAAGAAGAAACTAGATAGGAAGACAGAAGCCTGATTATGGAGGACTTTGTAAACAATGCTAAAGGGGGTTGGATTTTATTATTTATGTGATAGGGAGGATTTGAAAGGTTTTGCATAGGAAATCAGAATGGTGTAGATCATGCATTGTGTATCAAGACCTAGAAAGAGACACTAGTGATGTGGTCTCTATCTATCATTTGAAAATACTCTGTTCCACTCTTCCTTCTTGTTCAACATGGTCATTTTCATGGTCTCTGAATATGGTCAAGTCCTTTCCTAACTGCTAGCACATGTTATTGCTGTTCCCTCTGCTAGGAATCTTCTGATCATGCCAAGCTCAGCAAAATGATGTCACTTCCTCAGAGACAGCTTCTCTGACACAGTTTCTAATGTGTTCCCCCTAACTTACTCTGTCTAAGGACTCTATCACATTAAGGTTAGATTTGTGGAGAACAAGACTAAAGACAGGGAGGAAATTTATGAAGATGACTTTATAGTTCATGTGAGAAATAATGAGTCTTGGGTTAGGAGCAAGCTAATTAACCTCTTTCTTGGTCACCCCCCTATAATATCTGAGCTATTTTCTAACAGTGTCCTACCTGATGAGAAAATGAGTTAAATTCAACTCATATATTTGGCACAATGATAAATCCTGCTCTAAACACTGCTCTCTATCTGTAACAAAGTCATGACAAGCAGCCCATTCCTTTGGTCTTGGGCATGGCATCATACTACTGTTGTTATGTGCTGGCTTTCAGACTTTCAGAAGAACTATTGGTCTTAAGTGGGCTTGATGCATTACACAAAAAAAGTAGACGATGTGCTGTGTATCTTAAATGATATCAGTTAGGCATGAAATGAATTAATGTTAAGTAACAGCCTACTGCAACTGTTACTAGGGGTAGACCCATGGCTGATATTTATAGGTCCTGGTGCAATAATATAAATGGAGGCAACACAACCTGTGTTCAAATATTAAAAAGTTATAAATCAAGCTAACAACTTATTAAATAAAATATATTCTATTCTATACCTTGAAATGTACGATTTAATATTGTAATTTTTAAACTAATGCTATGATTTTTATATATTACATCTCATCAAATGGTAAATATGATTGAAATTAATAGTTTCAATATATGTCTGGTGTTCTGTTGACAAGAATTGCTGAAGAAGAAACTAGACAGGAAGACAGAAGCCTGATTTTAATGTGTAATGAAACATATGTAATTCAAAAGATATGTCTAGCTCAAGAATCATTTTCTTGCCCTCAATACAATTTCACACAACTATCACATAAATATGTAAGAATCTACTTCATTATTGCTCTCTGAAAATCTTTATCAAGTTGCTTATTTTTTTATTCCTTTTATCTAAAAACTTCCATTGCTCAAATCCTCCCTTCACTCAGCAGACTTTCTTCATATCAGCAGTAATGTTATCATATGCTTTCAAACTATTTGGACATATTTGCCTGTCCTTTCAAAGATATAGAGTAAGGGTGGGCTTCCCTGGTGGCGCAGTGGTTGAGAATCCGCCTGCCGATGCAGGGGACATGGGTTTGTGCCCTGGTTCGGGAAGATCCCACATGCCATGGAGAGGTTGGGCCTGTGAACCATGGCTGCTGAGCCTGCGTGTCCGGAGCCTGTGCTCCGCAACAAGAGAAGCCACAACAGTGTGAGGCCCGTGTACCACAAAAAAAAAAAAAAAAAAAAAAAAAGATATAGAGTAAGGGTTTGGTAAAAATGTTTTCCTGAAGTCTAGATGCTGTTGAGTATGAGAATAGATATTTTGGCTTATGAGATATGTTGTGCCAGAACTGAGCACAAGATCCTGAATTCCTGAGACACCCATGTGTTTTTTAGTAATGTTATTTACATGTATTTGTGAAGTCTAGTGCTATCTAAAATGTAGAGCTCAAAGCCAAGGATAAACAATGAGGTCCTACTGTATAACATGTAACTATATTCAGTATACTGTGATAAACCATATGGGAAAGAATAAGAAAAAGAATGTGTATATATGCATAACTGAATCACTATGTTGTACAGCAGAAATGAACACAACATTGTAAATCAACTATACTCCAATAAAATAAATTTTAAAAAGAAAAATAAAATTTTGAAAAACTAATACAGAAGATAAAATGAAATACATGGAAACTTACCATAAGAAAACAAAACAGAAATGAGAAAGAAAACATTTCAGTTAATTAAAATTCTCCCTGTTACCATGCAAAAATCCTGAAACAGAAGAAAATTGTACAACCCACTGAAAACTCTGAATTAAATGCTTAAAGAAAACTTAGAGGTAAAAACAAACAGGCAAACAAAATCAAATACTAAACAAGAAATTCAAAATCTCATAATAGAATTGGGGAGAAAAAAAAACTGGAGTATACAAAAAGAGAGCTGTTTAATTTCAGTAATAAAAATGAAATAAAAGATTTTTTAATCCTATAAATAATTTATATTAAACAATATTTGAGAGAAAATAGATTTGATTAAAAATATAATAAATAACATCAAGAAAAGATATGCCCATTTACCTAGTGAACATCTTTTTTTTTTTTATTTCTTTTTCTTTTTTTTTTTTTTGCTGTACGCGGGCCTCTCACTGTTGTGGCCTCTCCCGTTGCGGAGCACAGGCTCCGGACGCATAGGCTCAGCGGCCATGGCTCACGGGCCTAGCCGCTCCGCGGCATGTGGGATCTTCCTGGACCAGGGCACAAACCCGCCTCCCCTGCATCTGCAGGCGGACTCTCAACCACTGTGTCACCAAGGAAGCCCGTTAGTGAACATCTTGGTCCATGATTTATCTGCAAAGAAGATGATTTCACAGATTCAATTTTATTTAGTTAGTATTTTCTAACTTGTCAGAACACCTAATTTTAATTAGATATCATTAGAAGAAGTGTTAAGGAATCATTGATGTCAGTAATGGGAACAGTCTTAGAATGTTTGTTTCTTAAAACATCTGAAAATTTATTACCAAACTCTCAACAAAAGTAATAAAATGTATGACTCTGGCTGAATTTGCATACATTATGCAAACTGAGGAATAGATAGACACATGTTGCTCCACTAGCTGGCTAAAAACAAATATATTTCAATGAAGCCCACATTATCTTGTGAGGTATACATAATCCATTTCTGCCCATGAACCAAGGGGAATTAAGCAAATCTATCTTTCAAAGTAGCTGCAGCAGAATTTGTCACCCTTACTGGAACAGATCTGAAGTGGATGCTCTCTAACTCTGGAAGTAAAAGAAAGAACCACAAGATTTTGGGCTTTGCTCTTGTGTGAACGACGTTTCTTCCATTGTTTTTATCTCTCTCCTATTTCCCTGCCGAAAGTTCATTTTCACATGGTTTTGGCTTATAACAATTGTTACTTCTTGCTTTTAAGTAAGATTTGCTCAGTGTTTTCTAGCACTCAGATGGACCATTCTTTACTTTTTATGTAATCTCATTTAAAATGTTTCCTACTGATGTTTTATTTTCAGGCTGTTTAGGTTTCTTTTTAATATTGTTGTAATGCCACTTCTCAAAATTATCCATGTTGCAGATTAAGACTTTTTTTTTTCAGTTTGAGTTCATTATTCTGTAAATAATGCTCAGCTAAGACTCAAGAAATAAAATGCTAAGGCACATTGTTTTAAGCTATGAGAGCCTTTAAATTGAGTACAGCTGTGCCATGTACAATCTCAGTTTTCAAAGGGATGTGTGCCACCACATTCTACTGTTTCCAATTTGGCAAATTATTCCCATTATACTGGGGCAATGATAATTCTTGGTGGAGAAGTCTTTGCAGCAGATACATGACAATTGTATTATCAAATGATTCTAGGTCCATTAAGAAATGTTGAGATTATTAAGGACACTATTCTTAATCCTCAAAAAAGCATATAATGAGACATAAGTGATTGAATGCCCTGGAGCATCATTCTTTGTAAGAATATTACTTCAATAACGAACATGTTTTGAAGAGTCAATTTCTCCAGAGTTGACTTCATGTCCCTCCATGGGGTCATTATAGACCAAGTTCAGGGAGAAAAATTTAATGTCTATTTTAATGAATTTCTATAAAATCAGGGCAAAAAATAAAGATAAACAAAACACACTAAACAATATGTGGTTGGAATTCTAAAAATTGCACACTAAACAATGTGTGGTTGGAATTCTAAAAATTGCATATTATTGTCTTTGGAAATATTAAAGGGAATTACTAAGAAAATGCCTACTAGTTGTTCTCCATCTTCAAAAGGAGCATGAGCTAAACAAGAAATAGAATTCAAATTCACCTGTTGGAAAGCAGTGAGCCAGATCCAAAGACCTCTTAAAATGAGTTCCAGCTCTAAGATTATAGAAAATAAAATGCCTTTCCTTAAGAGTGTTGAACTAGGTACAGGCTGTCAGAAGGGTTGAGACCATCTATTTATGAACAATTTCAACATGTTTTAATGATTCCATTTGTGCGTATAGATAAAGTTATTAACCTTCCATGAGAAAAGCATGTATTTTTGGTTATTTGCCCACTAGTGGTGGTTTATTTACATTCTTATTTAATGCACACTCTCTGGAACTCTAGGGGCAAGCAAACTTAACTGACTCACATGAGGTTTAAACTTGTAACACTTGATTCATTAGCACCAAGCAAAAAGAGCAAGCCATCTGAAACAAACCACACCATAATATCTTAGGGAAAAAAGTTAACCACCTAGGTTTCAATACATATTTTGTTGGAAGCAAAAATAGTAGATATAATAAATTTTTGAACCCTCTTGCTTCACTGGGATTCTATGAGTCTATAAGTGAGTCTTATAGGAGAAAGCTATGGATACATTCTTCCATGCTTGACAGTATAAACTTTTAGACTGATGCAAAGTTTTAGACAGGACCCAAACTAAAATGACTGAAGCCTACAGAAAGGAAAGGTTATTTTATTTTCTGACCTGATTTGTTGATCTGAAATGCGACCCACTGATTCTTTTTCATTAAGCCACTAGCCACTATGGTAACCACTTTATATTATTACTCAACCTGGTCAGCAGTTAAGCCAGTATTCAAGGAGTAGGGGTTTTAGAATAGCATTAACAAAAAGAATTTCCCTCCAATAAAAGGTAAGCAGTTTCCAGAATGAAAATCTTGGCTTGAAGCCTTCTTGTTCACTGTAAAAAGCAAAAGATAAATCAGATATATTCCCACTGTGGAGCAAGTAGAAGATGGTAGTGTATTTTTGTAGGCATAGAAATGGGAATTAAATAATCCATATAACTTATGCCTGCAAAGTGAGAAAACCTTGGAGAGCAGATGCATTTACTTTCTGTAGGTCTTGAAGTGCTGACTTCAATTCAGAGAAGAAAACCCTGAGCAAAGGGAAGACTTTGGAATATAGCAATAAGTAGCAGTGCCAGAATCCCAATCTCATTCAAATGAAGCCAGTGCTGTACTAGAGGAAGTTGAGATTTTTAAAAGGGGGGCTGAATTTTTTTTTTTCACCAAGAGAATGACTAGATAATACAATAATTTACTTCTACCCGCAACTTCTAGCATTCTCTTAGACATGATGGGTGAAGGCATTTTTGCAGTTTTATAAACGTTTCTCAGAGGAAAGAGCATGATACAGCATAGATGTCTTTTATACATGTCAAGTAGATACATTACTAGATTATAGAATATATAGAACCTGGGCAAGATTGCTAATAGAATGTGAATATTGAAAGTCATTTTGAGAATAACTATTTTCCCTTTAAGTAGAGGATTTTTTCTCCCCTTCAGAGCTACGACAAAGTTCACTCAGGCCCCAAGAATCCTTGATTATGAGTTCAGATGAATTATCTGAAGAGCAAGAGGACTGGGAAAGACAGAGAAGAAAATCTGTCCAAGTTACCCACTGCCTTTGATCTCAGTAGGAGCCAGTAAACCCATTAGGGCATCTCTCATTTTCTCTGAGCCCTGGTAAGTAGAGCCTGAGTCAGACTGTTAACCTCCAGTCTGAAATAGCCTCCTGACCTTCATGCTTAACCTCTGGTACTCTAGAATCCTTGAGTTCTGTCAATCAGCTTCCTTAACCTGGAGGGGAGTCAGAAAATGTCTGTAGTTTAATAATTAGTTTTTTAATACAGAAGAGAAAGTAGAATGCTTCCCCTACCCCAACATCTCTAAAATGTGGAACTTGTGATATTTAAATTAATTCAATTTGCCTAAGTATCAACTTTGATATCATAGGGCATCAAATACACTTTCCTGCTGACTAGGTGTTAGCGCAAGTTAGCACAAGTTCGTGTGCCTGACGAGGCCAAATGAACCGAATTGAAATGTTGGGGTTTGGAGCAGAGAAAGGTATATTGCAGGGCCATGCAAGAAGATGGGTGGCTCATGCCCTAAAAATCCCCAAGCTACCAGAAGGATTTCCACAAAGCACTTTTAAAAGCCAGGTGAGGGAGGGGTGTCACAGGGTATGTGATCAGCTCTTGCACATTTCTCTGATTGGCTGATGGTGAGGGGACAGGGTGGTGTCACGGGGGTTAACATTATCAGTCCTTAGGCTCCAGGAGGCCTGGGGCTATGTGCTCATGGTCATCAAGTAGTTAACATCTTCCATTTGGTGCCGGGTTTTCACATCTATAAAACAACTCAGGAAATGTGTATCAAATACTGTTATCTAGGTACTGCAGAGAGGAGCTAAAGCAGAGGATATGGGGGAAGGCCTGTTGGGGAGGCCTCATAGGGTCCTGCTCCATTACAAAAGGAAGAAAATAAAAATCTTCTCACACCCACGTTTTCTGAGGCTCATTTCTAATTGTGACTTGCTCTTATTTGGCCATATGTATTTTTATCAGTAAGAATTCTTACATAGAAAAGATAGAAGGATAGAGAATTCATATTTAGTCACTGTCTGCTTTGTTTCAATGTACTGAGGCCTTATATATTTATTCATCCTCCAAAACACCCTAAGAGTTCTCTGTATTTGACCATGAATTTGCAGAGAAAATGCTCCAAATCCCACCTTTCATTCTCGGTCTTGAAGCTTTCTCCAACAGCCCCTTCATACTCAATCTATCGGCTTTGCCTGTAGGGTCATCTCTCTGCCTAGCCTCCCTTTCACAGATGAATTAGGTAGTTGCATGTGCTTCTCTGCAGTGATTCAGCACTTCCCTAGGCAGTTGCGTCACTTAACAGGTCTCTGTTCCATGATCAGATCCTGTAATCATGTGATGCTATTCTCCAAATTCTTGAAAGGTATAGTCCTGGGCCTGTGATGGTCTTATGGCTCAGTACATATTTCCTCGTCACCTTCTTCAATCATATGGCAGGATGGCCCTTCTTCACTCCCTTTAAAGTTAGATATAACCATGCAGTGTACTTTGGCCAATTAAATGTGAGCAGAAGAGATGTGTGTCCTATGTTTCTAGGAGTTTTAAGAGCCATTGCACAATATACACTCCCCACTTTGTGCTCCAGTCATCAGTCTGGGAGCCCCATCACTCTGGATCCTTGAGTGACTATGAAGGCAGAGCTTGCTTGCAGACCTTCATTGGACAGCTAGTGTGTATGAAAAATTAATGCCTGTTATTTTTAAGCCACTGAAATTTTATGTGATTTGTTATATTTGTTATAATATCAGAATTATATGGCCTATCTGCCTGATATAAGGCTCATATATGAGTTAAATGATTTAGTGCTTTTTGTTTGGGATAACAGACCACATAGTATCATTCTCTAGTACTTGGTTATCTGTACAGATATACGTTCTAGAATGAGAGTTTAGATTCTATCAATTTCTATTTATTTTCCTTTTTTCAAATTCTCACATCATTAAAAAAGAAAAAAAAAACCCTCAAAGTAGAACTCTGCCCCCCGAGTGGAACAAATTCCTAAAAAGGTAATTTTAAATGTGTTCAGATAAATATCTTAAGTTTCTTCCAAGGAATTATCTGCAGAACTTCAGTGCCAAATGATTGTATCTCTAAGAAATATTTTGGCATTTACAAGGCCAACATAAACGTGGTATGGAATTTGCAGATCATTCTCAGACCATAAGACTAAAAGGAAGAGTTTTTAAAAGTTTTCAGCTGGTATATATCAGCATGTCCTTTTAAATAACAGAAGGGAAAAAGGCTAAAGGCTTACAACTTTGGTATTTTATATAAAAGAATACTGTTTTTTATCCCCAGATCACTGATTTTTATCTGTCTTAAGTCAATTTGCTAAGGTTTTTGATGGCTTTTATGAAAAGTAGGTGGTCTGAGCTTACTATCAAATAAGCAGATGTGTAGGTCAAAAAAGCAAGGTTTAAAAGACTGAGCCTATTGTGGCTAAATAAAAGGAATGAAAGGCTAAAGGAAGGTGACCCATAAATCATATTACTGGTCAGTTAATGAAAAGTACGTGGTAAATGTCCTGAAGCACTTGCTAAGAGCACTTTTTTTTAAATCATTTTTACCACATATTATCTAAAATTTTTCAAAACTAGTATTTACCCACAAATCTGTGTAAGTCAGTGATGGTCAACCATCAGCTTGTTAACTATTGTCAAGTGTGTGAGTGTCTATGTGTTTATTTTTATATTTTGGTGAACTGGTAGAGAGATTGGTAAAATGTTCAAATATACCGAGTCAGTCTCTGGGACCTTCTTATTCAATGGATCTCTGGTGAACACCAGAAATTTTATTTTAAATGGTATTGTGCTATAAAAGGTATTGATTTTAACCTAATTAAGAATACAGCCCAGGTGAATGGGGCATCTTGCACATAGCAGGTGTTCTGTTCATGTTTGTAAAAGTGGGCAGGTAAGTGTTTGTGCATTTGGATACAGATATATCTTCTTGAGGTTTTAGTTTCTTTTGTATTGTTTCTAGTCAATTCGTTGAGAACAACATTTGAAAGCATATTATTCATGAATAGATGTAAAAGGCACCCTTCTTTAGTGAAAAACCTGTACATTCTGAGATCTTTGACATACTTCTTGACTCCTCTAGGCCTTGTTTTTTGCATTTTTAAAACTGAAGTATAGTTGACTTACCATACTGTGTTAGTTTCAGGTGTACAGCAAAGTAATTTGGTTATTCATATACATATGTATATATCTATATTCTTTTTTCGATTCTTTTCCATTATAGTTAGTTACGAGATATTGAATATAGTTTCCTGTGCTGTACAGTAAATCCTTGTTTATTTTTTTGCATTTTTAAGATATGGTTTTAAGATATCTTAGACAATTTTCATTCTAAAAGTAGGAAAGAACCATCTTTCTTAGCCCATAGATTTAGCTGACCTACTCCCTTCTCAAATCTAAATGCTTTCTCCTGATGGTGTAACTTCCTTCAAAAACCATCTGCTCTCTTGTTCTATTTTGTGAGACTTCATCTTCTTTCTCTGAACTTTACATTTTTATAATTTCAGTTTGATAAACAATAATATTAAGTGTATTTTATGGTCAGGATGCCACAGATAATTATTTAAATGTAATTACTTTGCCATCACATAAACAGAGATAGTATTACAGCATTTAAATGGTAGAAGTCCAAAGTGTATGTAAATATAATCTAATGAGTCTAATAAATAAAATAGTGGAAAAAGAAATGCTGTAAATACAATAACATTTACAAACATCTAGCTCTGAAACCACATTTTAAAAAGGATTAGATGTTTATAAATAATATTTATGTTGTAAATATTACCACTAATCTTTTAAAAATGCCAGCTCATCACAATTTGAGTCAGGAGGACGACAAACTATTTGAGTGAGGAATGCTCCTGTAAAATTCCCAGAAGAACATCTAACTGCCCAAGTATATAAAAAATTGAATGTTAAAAAAAAAAATCTGGGATGCTTTTTTCAAGCCCATGACTATACACTGATCATTTTCTTCATCTATTTTTCTTTATACCTGATTATGACATTTTGATTTCCCACTACTTATTTTGGACCAGTTGAAAGTAGATATCGCTAGAAGCAAAAATGAAAGTGGGCATGGTAGAAGTGTCAATGTATCAGAGCAGTCAATGAGAAAGGAACCATTCATATCTATCCTCCTCCAGTGTCCCAATGTAAATTCTGTGAAACTATACAAAGGAAAGATGTATTATACTCAAGCCTATATCACTGCTGAATTTTAGCTAAATCAAAGCCCCTGAAGTTATAAGACAATGTATTCAGGTAGGAAAAAATAAACTTTGGTCTACTTGTCATTAAGACTCCCCTCCCCCTGTTTATTCCCAATGTGCTTTTAAGGATGTTAATCATCATTAATATCAGCATCAGCATCATCAACGTCATTATCATTGCCAAGTGCATTCATGAAACTTCAATCTGTTTGTTGCAAATTTAAAGCAAGTAAAACAGATATGTGCCTTAACTTCTAAAACACCACTTTTTGTAAATCCAGTTTTACTTAGATATATTTTATATATAATAACATTTAGTCATTTTTAGATGTATAGTTCTATGAATTTTGACAAATTTATGTAGTTCTGTAACAGAGCCCCCAATTTTCTCTGTTCCCCTTTGTAGTCAATCTCCACCTCTAACTCCTAGTACCTAGTACGTATTGATAGATTTTTGTACCCATAGTTTTACATTTTCCAGAATGTCAAATAAATGGGATCATGCAATATGTAGCCTATTATGTCTGGTATGTTTCATTTAGCAAAAACTTTTTAACATTCGTCCACACTGTTTCATGTTTCAGTAGCTTATTCATTTTTATTACTGAGTAGTTTTCCATTTCATGGTTACACCATAGTTTGTTTATCCGTGCAGCAGTTGATTGATATTTGGCTTGTTTTCATGTGTGCACAATTATAAATAGAGCTGATATTAACTTTTGCATACAGGTTTTTGTGTTTAATTAAAAGCATTTAAATAATGACTTTAACTCAATGCCACATGAATATGCCATGACTTATAGTAAGGCCTTAAAATTTTTGATTGAAGAAATGATTAATAATTACTTCAATAACAATGTTTCATATAATATATATAAAACAGCAATATATTAATACAGAGGTTGAACTCTTATTTATGACATATATATGAATTATAATATAGTCATATTTATTCTATTCATTAACAATAGTCATCAAACATAGAGGTATAGAGAAAATCTACAAAATAACCTGGTGTTGTAATTAGTAACGTTATTAGCATTATTTACATTGCAGTGGGAATGTTAAGACTCTCCTAATTTCTATTTTCTCCTATTTTTAACTTGGCTCTGTGCTTTCTGTACAGGACTCTAATTGAATAAGGGATATTATATTTGCATAGTGCCAGGAAATTAAAGAATTTTGCTGATATGATCAGCTCTGCAAACATTTCCTAAAAATAAGAAGCCTCAAGATTTCCATTCTCCTTACAAGTGGTGATGGGATCCACATTTCTCCAGTTAGCCTCTCCCTCTTCTACTGCTGCTCACCAAGGAAAGAAAACGAACTTCTGTCCATGGGAATGCTATTCTACCAAGTAGGTTCTTTAAAAAGACAAAATTATGTAATAAAGTCATGATATGATCTGTTTTCCCAGACCTCACTACCTAAATTTTTGGGAGCTTAACTAGGCTGGGCTGCCCTACAGGTAGTTTTAAATAGGTACATAGTCAGATGGCATGGCGTTTGGGTTATGGAGAAACTTTCCCTCCTTCTACCAATTCACCCCATAATCCCAAGGTATATCCCCTTTAAGTCAACAAGACATTAATTATATACAATGGTTTGATTAAAGGTACATTCTCTATATTTTAGAAACCCATACATTCTGAAATTTAAAGCAAGACTTTTAATAAAAATGTATAATAATATCGTAAGTCTCTTAGGGATTCTGAATTTCTTTTGACTATGGCTAATGAGGTATTATAAATTTTTCATTTGAATTATGCTGGTAACTGTGGAAATAGCTTAACATAGGTTATATATGAACATAATCTTATTATACATGCTGCATGATAGTGTGCTCATGTCAAGATGTGTTCTGTGTTTAGTATTTCTTTGATAGTTTTTGCATTATTTTTAAGATTTATGTTACAAATGTAATTTTGCTTTCTCAGTTGGCACCCTCTAGAGTATACCGATGTCTTCTGCACAGTTCTTGAGGCCATTCTCTGTAGAAGATTTTGGTCTGATCATTATTCCAACATTAATAAGTTGGAATGAACATAAATGGCCTCTATAGAGCCAAGGATAGTTCTCTTCCTGACCCAGGGTTATTAACTAGACTCCCAAGGTGTATGAGGATGTGCACATTAACTAAGACAGCCTGCAATTCATGTTGTCTTGGGCTAACCTTAGGTTTACTGGTTTTCTAATTTCTTTCTATCCCAACATCAAAGGCTTGATAGGAAGTCTATAACTAACTGCCAGAGGGGGCGGCAGTCTAAAATTTTAATCATCAGCCAGCTGCTGTCCCCCCTTCCCTATGTCAGAGAATTATCAAAACAGTATAGAAAACACTTTTTCAGAAAAATATTCATATTAAGGGTAGGGTATTGTCTTCATCAAAAGCAATTGTATTTCTCTTTCTGACTTACTTCACTCTGTATGACAGACTCTAAGTCCATCCACCTCACTACAAATAACTCAATTTTGTTTCTTTTTATGATTAATATTCCATTATATATATGTGCCACATCTTCTTTATCCATTCATCTGTTGATGGACACTTAGGTTGCTTCCATGTCCTGGCTATTGTAGATAATGTTGCAATGAACATTGTGGTACATGTCTCTTTTTGATTTATGGTTTTCTCAGGGTATATGCCCAGTAGTGGGATTGCTGGGTCATATGGTAGGTCTATTTTTAGTTTTTTAAGGAATGTCCATACTGTTCTCCATAGTGGCTGTATCAATTTACATTCCCACCAACAGTGTAAGAAGGTTCCCGTTTCATCACACTCTTTTCAGCACTTATTGTTTCTAGATTTGTTGATAATAGCCATTCTGACAGGTGTGAGGTGATACCTCATTGTAGTTTTGATTTGCATTTCTCTAATAATTAGTGATGTGGAGCATCTTTTCATGTGCCTCTTGGTCATCTGTATGTCTTCTTTGGTGAAATATCTATTTAGGTCTTCTGCCCATTTTTTGATTGGATTGTTTGTTTTTATGATATTGAGCTCCATGAGCTGTTTGTATATTTTGGGAGATTAATCCTTTGTCTGTTGTTTCATTTGCAAATATTTTCTCCCATTCTGAGAATTGTCTTTTCATCTTGTTGATGGTTTCCTTTGTTGTGTAAAAGCTTTAAAGTTTAATTAGGTCCCATTTGTTTACTTTTGTTTTTATTTTCTTTACTCTAAGAGGTGGGTCAAAAAATATCTTGGTATGTTAACGCATATATATGGAATCTAAAAAAAATGGTACCGATGAACCTAGTGGCAGGGCAGGAATAAAGATGTGGACATAAAGAATAGATTTGAGGACACAGTGGGGAGGGGGAAGCTGGGGTGAAATGAGAGTAGCATCGACATATATACACTAACAAATGTGAAATAGTTAGCTAATGGGAAGCAGCTACATAGCACAGGGAGATCAGCTTATTGTTTTGCGACCACCTAGAGGGGTGGGATAGGGAGGGTGGGAGGGAAGCTCAAGAGGGAGGGGATATGGGGATGTAAGTGTGCATGGGGCTGATTCACTTTGTTGTGCGACAGAGGTGAGCACAGTATTGTGAAGTAGTTATTCTCCAATAAAGGTCTATTCAAAAAGAAAAAAGCAGTTGTAAAATCTTGTTATTCTTTGGAAAAGATAGCTCAAGATCGCTCTTGAGACCCATTTGTATCAGATATCTTACCAATTTCAGTTCACAGAAGTCTTTTAAATAGTCTGCAATTAGAAGGTAGAGAATGAAAGTTCTATAATACCTGTTTCCTTCTAACACACCAGTTGGCCTTTGTCTATAAGCCCATATATATTTTAATGCAGTAAATGATACTTCCTGTTTTATCCTCAGTAAACTGGAGAGGCCATTGTCATTGACCACTTAAAGTCATTAATTATAGCCCTTGATAGATATTGAAGTTGCAATATGAGAGAGTATTTATAGAAATAGTACGTCCAACAATAATGGTTACTACAAGCAAGCACAAAGCATCCATGAGATCTTGCTAAAGTATTTACTAAATTTTACTAAATTTACTAAATTTAGTATTTACTAAATCAAGGTTTTCAGCACCATCTTACTTGCAGTTTGAGAATAAACATATTTGATTTATGCCTCAAAGCATCTTAAGATAAACAATTTTTCTGTGATTTCTCCAGAGCTCTTGGTTTCCAGGCATAGTTTGGGGTGGGCTTGGAAGCTATGGAAACTTCTCTGTTAAAACAATAACTATTGTTCTTACCGGCAGACACTTTGAATTCTCCTCTTGTTAAGTGACAAGAAATTGATAGTTTTCTGCTCTGTCTGGGAATCAAAGATTCTTCAAAACTTGACAAATAAAAGTTCTGAGTAGGAGGAGGACAATATGAACTCTGGATGTTACCAATAAGGACAGTGTTGTTGTTGTTGTTGTTTTACATAACAATGAAAGATTTATCACAATTTATTGTAATTACTTGCTTGGTTTCTCTTTGCCAAAACAGTCTTCCTGTTTCCATTCTATTTATCTGCTCCAAGATCTGGTAGTGTATGGTACATTATGTTTTGAACAAATGAGTGAATCAAAGTATAAAACATCAATTCCACTTAGAAGTGTACTCAAGTTTTTCTGCATTCCTGTAATAACGGTGAGAAACTGAGCTCTTTTTCTACAAACTCGTCTTTGTCTTCTTAAAAAAATACAATATTATTAACTATAATCACAATTCTGTGCATTAGCATTCAAAAATTTGTCTTCTAACTGCAAGTTTGCATCCTTTGACCAACCTCTCCCCAGTTCCTGCAAGCTTGTTTTTCACTTCGCATCTATACGATCTATGTGAACCTAATCATCATCCACTTACCAGACTGTCAAAACCAGAACTTGAGTTATCATAATCTTCTCCCCACTCCATGTCCAATTTATAATCATCACCAGGTCTTATCCATTTTATCTCTTTATATTCTTTTTCACCTAACCCAACACTCCCATTATCTCCACTATCCCTTAGAAGTTGAACTTTGACTATATTCTCCTAATTTGTCTCTCTATCATAATCATTCTCTGCCTTCAGTACAGCCTCACTTGCAATCTGACATAAACATTTATTTTGTTATAATTTCTATTCTTCTTTCAAGTTTCAGTTCATTCTTATATCTCTAAGAGGTCTCCTTTACTCCTGACCCATGCTCTGGAATCAATTTATATATTCTTCCCCTGTAATCCCATACCCTCCTTATGAATATATTTACTATGACACATATTACTGTTTTACTCTTCTGTCTCTTCCATTGAGATGTAAATGCTTTAACATCAATAATAATAATATATTTGATGCCATATACAAGACATTCAATGAATTAAATGAATTAAAATGGAATTAATAAGTGCTTTATGAGAACTGTTACAGTAATAACTTAGATTTGCTTTAAAAAAAAAAGTCATTAAGTCCCAAACTTGGATGAGAATTTAATATTTTTGTACAATAACCTTACGTCACATGATAAGTAATGAGGGCTGACTGTTTCAAATCAGTCATCTGTTGAGGGAAAAATAGACTGGACTCTAGACCCAGCAAGGGTTAGCAAGCAATTACTGTAAAAGTTTATATAGTCATAGTTTTTAGTCTTTGAGGACCATAAAATCTCTGTCACAATTACTCAACTCTGTTACTGTGGCAGGAAAAAAAGCCATAGACAATATGTATTGATAAATTAATGGGCATGACTCTGTTCCAATAAAACTTTATTCACAAATACAAGGAGCTGATTAGATTTAGTCCATAGGGCCTATAGTTTGCATACCCCTCCTCCAAACTTCAGGAAAAGACTACTTATTAATATTTTATAGCAATATATTCAAGTGTATATACTGATCTTGTATCCTGCAAGCTTGTTGCATGTTTATCAGTCTAATAGGTTTTTGTGTGTGTGTGTGTGTGTGTATGGATTCCTTAGGATTTTCTATATAAAGGGTTATATCATGTACGTAGAGAGATAGTTTCATGTTTTTCCAATTCACATGAGTTTTATTTATTTTTAATTCCTAATCATCCTGTCTAGAAACTGTAGTACAAGGACATCTCTGTCTTGTTCTTTACATGAAGGAGAAAGTATTCAGTCTTCCATCACTAAGTGTGATGTTGGCTGTTGGTTTTTATGTAGAAGCTCTTTATTAGGTTGTGAAAGCTCCCATCTATTTCCAGTTTGGAGCGTATTTTTATCATAAAAGTGTATTGAATTTTGTCAAATGCCTTTTTTTAATCTATTTAGATGATCACATGTTTTTGTCTTTTATTCTATTGATATAGTGTAATGCATTGATTGATATTTCAATCTTTCCTTCTAGGGATAGCTTCCACTTATTATTCCTTTTACATGTTATTGGATTTGATTGGTCACAGCATATTATTCCTTTTACATGTTATTGGATTTGATTTTCTAGTATTTAGTTGGGAATTTTCACATCTATATTCATAAGAGATACTTATACATAATTTTCTTTTCTTGTGATATCTTTGTTTTGGCATCGGCAAATGCATACATCCTATAATTATTTGGGAAATGTCCTCCCTATCTCTACTTTCTGGAAGAATATTTAAAAGATAATGGTGATGATGACAATGATTTTATTCCAATAAGTTTGGTAGTGATATCATTTCATGTTTCTGATTTGAGAAAGTTGAATCCTCTCATTTATGCTTAGTTGGTCTAGCTAAAGTTTTGTCAATTTTGTTCATTTCTCCAATGAATCAAATTTTGGTTTTATTTAATTTTTCAATTGCTCTCTATACTCTTATTTAGATATTTGTTCTCTAATATTTGTTATTCCCTTTCTTCTACTTGGTTTAATTTACTCTTTTATCTGGTTTTTAATGGAGAAGTTTAGGATATTGATATAAGACCTTCTTTTTTGTTCGCATCACGGAGCACAGGCTCCGGACGCGCAGGCTCAGCGGCCATGGCTCACGGGCCCAGCCGCTCCGCGGCACGTGTGATCCTCCCAGGCCAGGGCACAAACCCGCGTCCCCCAGCATCGGCAGGCGGACTCTCAACCACTGCGCCACCAGGGAAGCCCAAGACCTTCTTTTTTAACATAGGCATGTAAAGCTATCAATTTCATTCTGAACACTACTTTCACTGCATTCATGAGTTTTGGTATGTTTTGGTTTTGTTTTTATTAATCTCAAATAATTTTCTCATTTTGATTTCTTCTTTTACTTCTTGTTTTTTTTATAAGTATGTTGTATAATTTCCATATATTTTTGAATTTCCTAAATCTCCTACCTTTATTGATATCTAAATAAATTATATTATCTTCAGAGAACATACTTGGTATAATTTTAATCCTTCCAATTTTATTGACTTTTTTGTCTTAATATAATTTATATGATTATAACATTGTTCATGTCTCCCCCTTCCTTGTCAATCTGCTGTTTTGTTGTTTTTATTATTGAAAGTGTGGTATTACAATTATTAATGCTTAATTTTTTATTTATCTCCTCAATTCTGCCACTTTGTTTCTAATATTATGGGACTCTGTTGTTTGGCGAACGTATATTTTTCACTGTTGTGTCTTCATTATAGATTTACCCTTTAATCCTTATTAAAGCCACTGATTGTCTTTGTCTAAGTAACAAATTTTTTCTCAAAGTCTATTTTGTCTGATATCTGTGGATCAACTACAGCTCATTTTTCTTGCTGTTTACATGATACATCTTTCACTTTTAACTTATTTGTGTCTTTGAATCTAAAACATGTGTTTCATCATAGCATATATAGTAGCATTATGGCTTTATGTATGTTTATTTGTTGCTTTATCCAATCTCTTCCTTTGGATTATAGTGTAATACAGACCTTCATGCTGAGAGTAATTCTAGAGGAACAGAATCATAAGGATGTTTTTTGAATTGGTTCTGGGGTTTCTGGAATTGGTTCTCTAATATAATTATATTTAAAGAAACTAATCAGTCTATTTCCAATGGTAAAAGAGGGCATTGATATATTGTGGAGAATGTGGCACAAGTATGAAAATCTCACCATTGGATACGCCTAGTCAAATACTTATAAAAGGTAAGCTTCTGGGTAACCCTGTATTTGATAACTTAGAACATTTTTGTCAAATTAGCTAGTAAAATGAGGTTGACTGGCTGATCCTAGTGGTGCCAGAAAAAGTAAGTTGAATAAAAAAAAGGATGAACTTAGGGCTTCAAATTACCAGCTCTAGCTCCACAAAAATGACCTGAAAATTTCTATGTCTAACCTGAAAGAAACCTTCATTTCTCATAGCCATGGAGCTGAGATTTCTGAAAAACAAACTCAGGCTGTTATTCCACGAATGTCTGAATTACAATGCAAGTTGAATTCCCATCTTACGGCATGTATGCTATTAAATGAGGTAACTGATTTGGAAGAATCAACAGGAACAGCAACAGCAACAAATTCCTACAATGGCTCTGTTTGATCTACAGTGCCTCAGTCCTCTGTCTTTTTAGGTGCTCTAGTAGCATTTTGAATGAAAAAACATTAAAACAGACACAATTTTCAAACCTTTGGGAGGATTCAGTTATAGCTGAATCCTTTATAGCTAATCATCAGACACAAATTTTTCTTAAATTGTGGTTGAACATGGGCATTTTAGAATCAAGTGTCAAGTGTCTTTCTGAAAGGTGTAGTGTGGAGGCCTTATTAGACTCACATACCCTTTTCATTTAAATGATATAATCTCTAAAATAGTCTAGCTAATCCACATTTCCTGAATACCATTAATTCTACCAATAACATCAATTTCTATATTGTTAGAAAAACACCTATTGATGAGAAGAGAAAAATATGACTCAAGTACTGTAGTGTTAGATTTTGATTAAATAGAGTTTAAATAGCTGCAGGGGTAACCAACCACCCACCATGAGAATATAAACCACAGTCATTTATGCCTAAAGATGTTCTTAAAAAATCCAAACTGTATAATAGTTATGAAGGATGATTCCTGCAAGCAGAGGGTTCAGCAAGTGTAAATATCCATGGAGGAGACAGAACTATTGTCCAAGAATCAAAGAGTGGCTGTAATTCAGAAGACAAATTTAAGATGATTTTGGAAGGGAGGTCAGGAACCAAGTCACATAGTGTTTTACGGTACATGGTAGAGAACTTATATTTTTATTCTAGGAGAAAAATCCAGAATAGAAGAATGGAGACAGTGGGAGAAAAAAGAGGGGTAGAGAATGAAAGATACAATACAGGTAAATAAAGGATGTGAATTTAAAGAAGGAGAGGGGATGAGGTTTAGAGCACAAGCAGAGGCACATTGATTTTAGAGGAGCAGATATATTTCCCTATTAGACTAGGAGGACAAGCTTAGAAAATGAGATTCAGATCCAGGCTTCTCTGCAGACTTATCCAGGAATATAGTAGAATCTTGTTCCCTTTGCTTCTATATTGTCAGTCAAGTATGAAGCAATTTTATTAGTTTATACCATACATAAGTGGGGCTATGGTTGTTTTGAGAAGAAAAGGTAACATGAAACTAAACATTAAGTTAATATTTGAGTAATGTTTATTTACAGGTGAGGACCCACATGGTCCAGAGAGAGAACATCATAGAAGAATGCTTGTGTGTCATACAGCCTCTCCTCCATCATTTATAATGATTTAGCTCTGTACCCTAATATGTATGCTTTGATAAAACAAAAATCCTACAATTAATCCAACTCAGAGGCAGTTCAGCCTAACTAATACTCCTCCTGGAGCTGTTACCTTCACAGTCTCAGTGACTTATATCAAAGCATTCTGTCCAACTACCTTTAATAATGACTCTGGTTGGATGTACTAGTAAGTGAAATATTTTTGTCCTTATATTCTCAAGGATCTTTTAGCACTTCAGATACTTTTTTCCCAATAGAGACTAATATCCTAGGCAATCTCCTGTCCTTTAATTCAAGTTTTGTCTCTTTCTCTGTAGTTATATTTTTGCTCAACTCCCATAGCCTTTAAACTGAGTGTTCTTCCAGAATAGGGACTATCTCTTATTCTTATTTGTAATTGTTACTAGAATTCAATAGGCACTCAAAAAAAGCTTGCTGAATGGAAATGCTAATTCAGGGGAAAACTAATAAGGAGAGAACTAACAGGCCAATGTAATTGTTTTTACCAGATTAAGTTTGCCAATTCTACAAAAACAAATCAGGTTTAAAGAATTGCACAGTATAATAACTTATTAGTTGTTTGAAATTTTCATTTTTTTTCACCATAAATTATTTGTTTATGATATTTATTCTAGTTCTGATTCAAAACTGTAGCTTATGTGAGTCTCAGCCATGGTGGAAGTAGAGCCTGGTTCCAGCAGTGTTGTGGTTGGCACTGTTCTGGATTGACTTTGCTTCACTGTGAGAGGCAGACTGAGAGTAAGTGCTGACAGCCAAGGCATTAGTCTGAGGAGCAGTAAAGATAACTATTGATGGAAAGAGAGCAGGGAGATGAGAAGGAAGTAGCACAATTGATTCTTGATTGATGTCCTGAGCTGAGAGTTGTGGACAACATATCCCCAAGGAATTGTGGGTAATTCAATACCTCTCTTACCAGCTTAGTGGTATCTCACTGAGGTTTTGATTTGCATTTCCTTGATGACTAATGATATTGAGCATTTTTCATGTGCTTATTGGTCATTTGTATATCTTCTTTAGGGAAATGTCTATTCAGATCATTTTATTGCTGTTGTTGGGTTATTCATCTTTTTTATTTTTAAGTTGTAAGAGGTCTTCATATACTCTAGATCAATTCCTTTTTACATATGTAATTTGCAACTATTTTCTCCTATCCTGTGGGTTTTCTTTTAGCTTTTTGGATAGAGAACGTTAAAACACAAAAATTTTTACTTTTATTAAAGTGTTATTTAGCTATTTTTTCTCTTCATTGCTTGTAATTCTGTTTTCACATCTAAGAAACCATTGCCAAATCTATCATCATGAAGATTTATCCCCATGTTTTCCTCTGAGAGTTTTATAGTTTCAGCTCTTACACTTAAGTTTTTGATTCATTCTGGGCTAATTATTATATATGGTTGGAGTTAGGGGTCCAACCTCTTGGTTATTATTTAATTCATAAGGAAAAACTATACCTTTGTATATTCTTTCCCATTACCAATCCAAGGAGTCACAAAATGCATTTCTGCTATCAGAGCAAGCATAAATGTTGAAGAAGAGGTTTTAAATATATCAAAGCTTTCATTTATTTATTTTTAACTTAAAAAGCAGTGTATCATAGAAATGTACAAAAGTATTTGAAAATAAAATGATATGGGTTTGAATTATATTTCCCCTATCATTTTGTGACATTGTAAAAATTAAACAATTTCTCTGATCTTAGTAGTTTCTGTCTAAAATAGAAATAATAATATAGCATAGTATTGTATTGAAGATTAAATGAGATAATTTCTGTCAAATACCTAGTACAATTCCTACAAGTAAAGGTAAATATGGTTCGTTCTCACCTCTACCCCTTTTTAATGGTCAGTGTTTCCTACACCATTTGCCTTAGTTCTCTACTTGATTTGTTCCTCCAACATCTTCCCTGTGTGGATAAACTTTACTGACTCCCTCCACACAGTCCTGACATGTTTAATGTTCTCATCCTTGAATAGTAAAGCTAAAGTGTATGTATAATTTATAGTAGAGAAAAAACTTC
Organism: Pseudorca crassidens; assembly: GCF_039906515.1. Taxonomy (NCBI): domain Eukaryota; kingdom Metazoa; phylum Chordata; class Mammalia; order Artiodactyla; family Delphinidae; genus Pseudorca; species Pseudorca crassidens. Next base: position 67,797,763 of record NC_090304.1, on the reverse strand, counting down.
TTAGGAAGTGAAAATACCAACATTAGAACAGAAGCAGAAGCCTAAAGGTGGCAGGGAAGCATAATATAAAACAAAACAAATTGCTAAACTGAAAGCAGTTTTGTTGTCATTCAATACATATATGTGAGGTCCCACTATGTTCCAGATTCCGTTAAACACAGATCATACATAACGTGTAATGCAGACATGATCCTTGCTCTCCTGTATCTGACAGCTATTGCAGTGAGACTTTCCAATCTAAATGGTAGATAATTGAAGTAGCATTTTCCAACTCATCATTATACCTCAATTATCTCTAGTGTTTTAAGGATATCTGAGAAAAAAGTTTTCCCCAACTACTTTTCTCAACATATATTCCCTGATAATCTGGAACTTTAAAGGTGACCACTGAGTAATGGCTGTAAATAAGCATACATAAGTCCTTCAGATAGCTTGTTACTTGAGCAGGGAGCTAAAAATCTATGAAAAGTAGTCAACGTGAAATTTCTAGTGTTTTCTTGTTATTACACCAACTAAACCACTTTCGAAAAAGTCCCTCTTTCTCTCTCCATCACCCCCCTTCCTTCTCCAACACACATACATTCAAACACACTCAAAGTCACACCACTTGAAAAATTATTTTAAAAGAAGTTAGGTTTCTCATTTAAGTTAACATGGAACCATGAAAAAAAGCATAGCAATGTGATGTGAGATGGAAGTTAGATCAAGAGCTCTACAGCTACAAGATCTTAAGATACTTGGGGTTTGTAAACATATTTGGAAAGGAATAGAAATTTCTAAGACATGTTTCTATATGATCATATGGAGAGTTTGAATTTCTTTTAACTCTCAGAAATGCACAGAGGGTTTTAGAGGAGGTTTAGATCTTATATCTTGACTTGTAGATCTTATATCCAGCTTTGCATTTACCATCAGCTTCCTGGGCCCATAATGTTTTAATATTCACCCTGCCATTCCTTTATTGAGTCATTATGAGTAATTAGGTCAATGTCTAAGACCATGTACTCTGTTCACACTGGGAGGATTACTAGAACTCCTTCACTATGAGTGTGACTTCAAGTTAACAGCACAAGTCACTTTTGAACCCCATCCAAAGGTAATTATCCTGGAATCTCTATAACCATTGATAATTAGTACTGTTTCTTGAGAAATTCCCTCTCTCATTGTTCTTAAAAAATTTATATATGTATATAAAATCTATGTATAGATATAGATATATCTTGCTATAGATTAAATTGAAGCTTGTTTGCTTTATTTACATGATACAAAATCATTCATCACCGAGGGGAGTAGAGATCAAAAATATATGTCTAACATCATGATCCTTCTTTAACTGCTGCACCCATTAAATCCATGTTTTCTCTGTATGACTAAACTAACTAGTATGTTAAGCAAACACAAAGGGAGCGACAGTATGGGGTGGGGGTTGGGAGCTTGAGCTCATGAATCACTGTCAACCAGTCTCCCTCTGGACCCTTCGGGGGCAGTGACAGATAAACAATTCCACAAGTCTTTACTTGGAAACTAAGAAAACAAACAACTTGCATAATGCAAAGAACACTTTGGAGCCAGAGCAGGGTTTGAGTTCAAGCTCTGCCCCTTACTAATTTTCCAACCATGTGTAAGCCGGTTTTGCTTTCATTCTCTAGTCTCTAAAATGGATGGGCCAGTACTTGCTTCAAAGGATAACTCTATAGATTACCAGTGATAATAAACATAGAATTCTGTTTTGCATATAGTGTTCTTTCTTTCTTTCCTTATGCGTGCTGATCCCATACACACAATACAATAGAGAAACCAAATCTGATGAAACCAAAATATTCAGATTTTTGGCTCTCAGCAGACCACTCAGCTAGATGCAGGGAGCACATATGGTTTCCATTTCTCATCCATCAGCAGTCATTACTTATGCTAAATGAAGCCAACTGAATTTTGGCCATGCCTGATATTGCTGTATGCACTTAGAGCAGCAATAGCAAGTTCAAAGCAGCAAATATGTGAAGAACTAAATTTAGAGGAAGCCCATAGAAAAAACAAATGGGATGCTTATTTGGTTCCCACAGCCATAGTTTGACATCTGTGTGTGGATGTGTGTATATGTATTTATACCATGTGTATGGGTGTATATACATAACATTTATACATGATATTATATACATATATACCATTAACCCTTGAACAACACAGGTTTGAACAGCTTACACATGATTTTTTTTTCAATAAATACCTGCTATAGTACTACATGATTCACAGTTGGTTGAATCTGTAGATTTGCAATCAAAACCTAGAGGGATGGGATAGGGAAGGTGGGAGGGAGGCTTATGAGGGAGGTGATATGGGGATATATGTATACATATAGCTGATTCACTTTGTTGTACAGCAGAAACTAATGCAACATTGTAAAGCATTTACACTCCAATAAAGATGTGAAAAAAATTAAAAATAAAAGCAAACAAAAAAAAGAATATGGAGGGTCAACTGTAAAGTTACATGTAGATTTTCTACTGTGTGGAGAAATAGAACCTCAACCCCTGTGTTATTCAAGCATCAAGGGTACTAATATAAGTAATATATTCAAGACATCCATGGTATTATATAAATTATTTACATATGTATACTAATATAATATACCATGTGTATATATGTGTAAAATATATCTCTATAGGTGTGTACATATATAGATATATATGTATATATATGTGTGTATATATATATGTGTACATATATAGATATATATGTATATATATCTATGTGTATGTGTGCATGTGTTACAAAATGTATGCAACATATAATATACTATGTATTCACATTTAATATTATATAGAATATTATATATATTCTTTTATATTACTATATTCATGTCTGCTTATTTGACTTTGTTCTTTATCTTAGTGAAATAGGTGTTCCTTAGGGCTTCCTTGGTGGTGCAGTGGTTGAGAGTCTGCCTGCTGATACAGGGGACGCAGGTTCGAGCCGTGGTCTGGGAGGATCCCACATGCAGCAGAGCGGCTAGGCCCGTGAGCCACAACTACTGAGCCTGTGCGTCTGGAGCCTGTGCTCCGCAACAAGAGAGGCCGTGATGGTGAGAGGCCCGCGCACCGCGATGAAGAGTGGCCCTCACTTGCCACAACTGAAGAAAGCCCTCGCACAGAAACGAAAACCCAACACAGCAAAAATAAATAAATTAATTAATAAACTCCTACTCCCAACATCTTCAAAAAAAAAAAAGTGACACATTTGCTGTAATTTAATAATAATAAAAAAAAGAAATAGGTGTCCCTTAATATATGGCATTCTTTAATTTAACCAGATAAGTTCTGCCAAACCATAGACAACTATTTGGAATCATACATCTTTCCTTTGGAAAAGTAAAATCATGTTCTGTACATGTATGATTGGAAAATGTTTCTCCTAACTATAAAAGATGTGCATTAAAGAGAGTAAGACAAAGCTTATCTATTTTCAAGTTCTCAAAAAGTTAAAAACAAGTAGCAGCAAGTATTCTGAGGACAGTCATGTATACTTGCCCTGAAAGAGCCCTATGAATCAGCTTTAATAGATATGTCTACTAAAGAGATCATTTGGCTTTGAAAATTAGTACTCCAATGGATTTCGTGATGAGATATGAACATGCAATCATGATCTAGGCATCTAATTATAACACTCAAGAATTCTAAATTGTATAAACTTCTAAATTTTGCATGTGGGTTTTGAGGACTTGCTTTATTCTTGTTTATGGTAATATAAAAATTGATACATGACAAAAATACAGTGTGAACATTTCAGCAACAAAATAAGAAAGGATTTAATTATCATGTCTCCCATCAAAAACACACCACAGATGTTCATCTAAAAATGCATATCTTTAAATTAGAATTTTCTACAAATAAAAGTGATTCATCTTCTACTCCAGGTCTTAGACAAATTGTGTCACTTTTTACATGATAATCAGCTACCATTCTAATTAGAAGTTGTCATTCACCTCAGAACACCAATATCTGGAAGAGATCAAGTAACAGTTTGTACAGCTGCTCCCATGCTTTGCCTGTCATCTTTGGCCTGACTTTGAATTCCTCTCCCCCATTTTTCTTTTCCTTTAGATAAAACCCCTCCTCCTTTTCCTCACTCCCACTGAGCTGTCAAGAGTTGAAATACTGTGATATGAAATCACTGCCCATGACTCTAAAAAAAGGAGAGCTTGCACTTGATTTTGATCAAAGAGAATCATTTATAAGATAGATGCAGCAAAAAACCTCAGGGAATTTTTTTCCACCCAAATCATAGGATTATGAGAAATAACAGACAAAGAAATAGATTTTTAAACATTCTTTTTCTCTTAACTGCATGATTAAGGTTGGTACTATACAATGTTTATCAATTTTTTTTTGCCTTGATATTCAGCACCACCTCAGAAGGATGTCACCTATGAACATATAATTCCAATAAAAATGGGAAGGACGAGGGATATAAGAATTACAGCTCTCATTGTTGTGAGCAACAATACATGGAGAATGAAAAGAGAGCTGTAACTATTTTGCAGGGGGCAGGAAGAGCTCTGGGGAAGACCCATAGGTTGCCATAAATTGATAACAAAAATTTGGAAGACTTCTCGGTTGTTCTCAATTCTCCTTGCTATCATTTTTATAAGGATGTATTTATGTTGTGCCGCATCTCATTATCATCTTTGCCCCTACTGTAAAGCATGCAGTTGCTAATGTTTAGGGAAGAGAAGCTGACCACAGTGCTTTGTCCTCAAGGAGACACCGTTTGGTTACTTAATCCCATGTATTAATCTTTGCTACAAGCAATTAAGTAAGAGTTTACACGTTAATGTTACAGTCCTATCAAGAAGCTTTCCCACCATTCTTCATGTTGTATATCAAATATTAAAATTCTGATGCCTTCTTCACAATCAGCAAAAATGGCAGCAAGAATCCATTTCCTAAAAAAAAAAAAAAAGAATCCATTTCCTAGAAGAGATAATAATGAGAGTGAGTAATGGAAGCACTGGACATTTTTATCTGTTTTTTATGTAACGCTCCTATTGTCTTTGTCAGATGTGGAAAGTGACATTGTTTAAATGTGAAATGAAGTAAAGAATATAGTTTGCATAATGACACACTGTACGCAGATTTTGAAATGCTTATTTATTTATGTTCTGGTTTTGAAAATGTAGTCATTTTCTCAGTCTCTGGGCACAAATACAGGAAATGATATATCCGTTTATAATTTTTTCATTTAATTTTTAGTTTTATAAAGCTTCACCCATTGCCATGGTCTCTGAGAGAATATAAAACATGAAATAGACAATAACAAAGACAAAGTCAAGCAATAAAAGCAAATTACAGAAATGTTGTGGCTTTGAGATTATGAAGGTCAAAGAGCCAAGATATTTTCAGATTAATAATATAAAGGCAGTAATATAATTTGGTCACTAAATATTAAGATCTAGAATTAAGCAAAGAAGGGAGGTAAGTGAAAGGGAATGGGATAATTAGTGGGATAAGAGGAGGAAAGTCAGAAGAAATTGTTACAATACGGATAGTGGAAAATTATCCAGACTCACCAAATCGGCCGTTTGTTTGTTAGGGTAAGTACAATGTGTGTATTTACAGATCTTCCTCCACTTACGATGGGGGTTGTGTCCCTATAAGCCTATCATAAATTGAAAATAGCATAAGTCAAAAATGCATTTAATATACCGAACCTACCGAAGATCATAGCCCAGCTTAATGTACTTCAAAGGTGCTCAGAACACTTACATTAGACTACAGTTAGGCAAAATCATCTAACACAAAGCCTATTTTATAATAAATTGTTGAATAGCTCACGTGCTTTATTGAATACTGTCCTGAAAGTGAAAAACAGAATGGAGTATGGGTACAGAATGGGTGTAAGCATATTGGTTGTTTACCCTCATGATTGTGAGGCTAGGTAGGAGCTGTGGCTCACTGCTGCTGCCCAGCATCTGAGAGAGTATCCTACCGCTTATCACTCACCAGGGAAAAGATCAAAACTCAAAATTCAAAGTATTATTTCTACTAAATGTGTATCTCTTTTGCAATATCATAAAGTCAAAAAATTGTAAGTCGAACCATTCTAAGTTGGGAACTGTCTGTAATGGGAGGACTATTTTAAAAGAGCTATTGAATGTGTTGGAAATAATCAAATCTGATTAAAGTAGAATGTTGACCATGAGGGAAAGAGCTGGAGTGTGGACTTATTTCCAGAGACTACTCAGAGTATCAAATGCCATGGGGACAGACAAGGTCACTTTGTATTGGAAAATCCAATGTTCAAACACAAGAATTCAAGTCAAAATGCAAATCTAATGACTACATGATGAAATCATGTCAGGATCATAGAGCCAGACTTCAATAAAAGAAAGTAGAGTGGTGGTTTATATCTGATTTCTCAGCAATGTTTCCCCAGAACCTATCAACTTTCTCAATAGTTGTTTGTTAAATGAAAATGAATGAGTTTTGCAGGTTTGTATGTAGGTCTTCTTTATATGCTGGAACTTCCTGATTTGTGAAAGATTCAAAAAGGGCAAAAGTGCTAGCGGCGAAGCATCCAAAGCAAAAGTTTGAAAAAATCATAGCAGTTGAAAGTTTTGATTAGATTAGAAAGTATTTTAAAATAAGTGTGAAAGTGGAGATATTTGTTTACAAAGGAGTGCCCCCAAATGCAAAGAAGTGAAGAGGAAATATCGTGAGAATATCCTCATTAGAAATGTATACACACACACACACATACACACACACACACACACACACACACACATGTTTTAGCAGAGCCATGTATGTTTCCTTAAGGTTTTGCCCTTGACTAGTGTCATGTCTGATGATATGAGCTATTTCTCTTCACATAGCACATTGCTCCAAGAGCCTTATATATTAGTGTTGGAGGTGGAAAGGAGTTGGCAGTGGCAGAGGCACTAGAATGGCCTCAAAGCTTAACAATTATTGTTCTCAAGCAGATAAAAGTAGCTGGTCTGAGAGTAAGACCCAACTAGGATAAAGAGAATTATAAAGATAATACAAGATAAAGGCCAAAGTTGTTGCTGAGATCACCTACTCTCTTCCTATTTATTGCTTCCAAATGAACCTTGGATCCTTTCTTCTTCAATAATCCAAAAAACAAAATGGAAGTAAGTATGTTTTGGAAGAAAGATGGGCAACTATGTTATCAATTATTTTGGAATATACAGAGTCTATGTAGAACTCAATAATAAAGTGTGTTCTATTATCTTAAAGGATAGAAGAGAAAGATTCAGACTAAAACTGTAGAATACGGGGCTATATAAAATAGCAATATAAATTTTCCAGCCATGAAGATTACTTAATACTATGATGGTTTATCAAAAGACACTTCAGAATAGCTTTCCATGGAGGTCTTTACAAATGATTTTTTTTTTTCATGAGCATCAATCCAACTCTTTAAAGACAGTTTTGTAAATAAGGAAATGGATTTGATGAAATAAACTAGCTTTGAAATAAACTAAAAAAAAATGCTTGTTCTAGTTAAGAAAATTTGGCCAGTGTGTTTTAATGTATTCTGCAAGTAATTTTAGAACATGTAATGTTACTTAGAGATCTAATCAGAGCTCTGTTCCAGCAACCGATACTGACGCTCATCATTTGTTGCCTACTTCAGTTTGTGGCTCTTAAGAGTTCTGAATTTGGATAAAATATACTACATAAATTAATGAGACACATTTCTTCAGTGTCATATTTTTATTAATGCTTAAAACATGGAATTTATTCATATTATTGACAGATTGATGATGTAAATTTTTCTAGAGTTATGCTGCTTTAATTTCAATATATGCCTTTAAAGATTTAAAATGGGGATCTAAATGCTTTTTATTTTCTATCTATTATTAGAAGATTACCATTGTACAATTGTGGCTGTGACTGGGAGAGGAGGTTATGTGATGAGGAAACTTTGTTTTGATGTTCACATTGAAGACTATTATACACTTTCAGATTCAGGTCTCTGCTTGGAGACTACAGTGCTTTTCCTCAAATGAACTTATGTGGCTCACTGTTGCTACAAGTCAACTTTTTCTAGCTGCCTGATTGATTAATTTACAAAGCAATGCAGCAACTTAAATATCTATGTGTATACATATATATGTATATGTATATATATATGCACACTTGCTGATCTGTGTGCATATATACATAATATGCATATATTATATAATATACACATTATATCTAAACAAATATACTTTTCTGAAGTTACTGGTATTATCACTAAGTTAAGAGAAAACATATCTATGATAAAAAAATCTCAAAATTAGGAACAGAAGAAAACTGTTCTTTTTAATAGAAAAAATTCTCTGTAAAGAATCTAAAACTAATACCATACTAAATGAAGAAATAGTGAGTGATTTCCTCCTTAGAGCAGAAAGAAGTTTAGGATGCCCACTCTCACCACTTCTATTCAGTATTGTATTCAATACGTCATTAGGGTTTTCTATTTACAGTACTATGTTATCTGCAAATGGTGACCATTTTACTTCTTTCTTTCCAGTTTAAATGTCTTTTTCTTATTTTTCTTGGTTAACTGTTCTTGCTAGTACTTCCAACATTATGTTGAATAAAAGTGGTGAGAGTTGATATACCTGTTTTGTTCCTGATATTAAAGGAAAAGATTTCAGCTTTTCACCACTGATTATGTTGTTAGTTGTGGGCTTGTCATATATGGCCATTATTATTTTGAGGTATATTCTCTCTATGGCCACTTTGTTGAGAGTTTTATCATAAATGGCTTTAGAATTTTGTCAAATGCTTTTTCTGCATTTATTGAGATAATAGTGTGATTTTTATCCCGAATTTTGTTAATGTGGTGTGTTGCATTGATTGATTTACAGATGTTGAACCATCCTTGCATCCCTGGAATAAATCTCACTTGATCATGATGTATTACCCTTTTAATGTATTGTTAAATTCAGTTTGCAAATATTTTGTTGAAGAATTCTGCATCTATGTTCATCAGGAATACTGGCTTGTAATTTTCTTTTCTTGCGGTATCCTTGTCTGGTTTTGGTATCAGGGTAATACTGGCCTGGTAAAAGGAGTTGAGAAGTAGTCTCCTATTTTCTGGAAGAGTTTGAGAAGGATTGGTATTAATTCTTCCTTGAATGTTTGGTAGAATTCACCTGGGAAGCCATCTGTCCTGGACTTTTTTTGTTGGAAGGTTTTTGATAATTGATTCCATCCTAGTAATTGGCTTATTCAGAATTTCTATTTCTTCATCATGCAGTCTTAGAAGATTGTATGTTTCTAGGAATATGTCCACTTCTCCTAGAATGTCCAATTTATTGGTGTATAATTGTTTATAAGTCTTCTATGTTGCTTTATATTTCTGTGGTATCAGTTGTAAGGTCTCTTCTTTCACTTCTAATCTTATTTATTTGAGCTCTCTTATTTTTTCTTGGTGTGTCTAGTTAGACACTTGTCAATTTTATTTTTTCAAAGAGCTAGCTCTTAGTTTCACTAATCTTTTTTATTGTCTTTTAGCCTCTATTCCATTTATTTCAACTCTGATCTTTGTTATTTCCTTCCTTCTACTAACTTTGGGCTTCATTTGTTTTTCTTTTTATAATTCCTTGAGGTGTAATGTTAGGTTGTTTATTTGAGATTTTTCTTGTTTCTTGAAGTAGGCATTTATTGCTATGAACTTCCTTCTTAATAAAACTGCTTTCCTGCATCTCATAAAATTTGATATATTGTATTTCCATTTTCATTTGTCTCAAGGTATTTTTCCTTTCTTCTCTGATTGCTTCATTAACCCATTGGTTTTTCAATAGCATGTTGTTTAATCCCCATGTATATTTGAATTTTCCAGCTTTCTTTTAAAAATTGATTTCTAGTTTCATGAATTGTCATCAGAAAAGTTACTTAATCTGATTTCAATCTTCTTAACTGTATTAAGACTTATTTTGTAGCCTAACATATGATCTCTCCTGGAGAATGCCCTATGTGCACATGAGAAGAATATGTATTGAGCTGCCTTTGGATGGAATATTCTATATATACTTATTAAATCCATCTGATCCAATGTGTCATTTAAGACCACCGTTTTCTTATTGATTTCTATCTGTATAATCTATCCATCAAAGTAAGTGAGATATTAAAATTCCCTATTATTATTGTATTGCTGTCTATTTACCCCTTTAGGTCTGTTAATATTTGTTTTATATATTTAGGTGCTCCTAAGAATGACTCTAGAAAAGTTTATTTCTTTCAAACAGTAAAGTTAGGAGTTAAGAAATTTGGTTCTTATCTGGCAACCCCATAGCATTAAGTACTCAGAGACTCAGTCTCCTTGAATTTCATTTCTCTGAATCCCGAGATGTAGTCTCCTCCTCATGGGCTAAAGTTACCATCTGGGGGCTAGAGTTACCATCATCATATCTGTATTTCAAGATACAAATAGAGAAGGGCCAAAGGGGAAAAAAAGTAGTAATAAACAATTTCCTGTATCAGTTACAAAACACTTCTATTTTAAGCCATTGTTTAGTACATTGTTAACTGGAGACACCTGCATGAAAAGAAACTATGAAATGACATCTTTATTCTTGAAGACCATGTACTCAGCTGAAATCCAGATATTTTATTACTAGGGGCAATAGGCAGAATAATATTGGGGGACAATGTCCAAGATAGTTCAAAAATAAAACTGGTTTATCAGCTAAGCAATTTGTTTACCAGTGATCTACTTATAATATAATAGTTCATTATCATTAAAATATTCATCTCTTTAATAATTTTTATTAAGCATCTACCATGTGGTAGATATTGTACTTGGCTTCAGGGATACAAAGTTGTATTTTTCACAATTACTGCCCTTGGGAATCTTATATGCCAGTGCTAATTACTTTATTATAAACTGCATAATTATAGTAATTACATAATTAATTAATCAGTCTTCATGGATTATTTATTTATTTATTTATTTAATAAATTTAATTTTTTAATTAAACAAATTATAAATGAAATTGCTTATACTATTGAAACACGTTTTCTCTGATTTCCTCTTTTCCTTTGCATTCTATATTCTTTGTATAAATTCCAAAAGAAAAATAAATGCTTCATTCCCATGTTTAGAGGAAAAGGAATGTTGATTCCTCTGCATCATCTGCCTGCAGAATGCACACAGTAATTCTGCCAAGAGGTCTCTGGGGGTTAAATTCACTATCTTGATGAATTTATTAAGCTTCAGATATGGTCCTTTGTTTTGCTGGCTCAGCACATTGTTTTTATCAGCACACTAAAAGGACATTAATATCTCAGAGGTATACACACATTAAAAAACCTCTTAAGATACTTATGAATTCAGAATGACAAATGATTAATTCACTATGAGAAATATAACTGTCATAGGAATAACAACGTGTGCACCCCTCATGATCAGCCCATTTTGAATCTCTAGGTAGACCTACATCAGCTATCAAGTCATATTCTGAATGTCAACTTATCTTTCTATAAAATATAATTATAATAGGTACCATATAAACTTCAGGTTTATATGACCAGGAATCGTATTTGATCTCACATACCTAAGTCGATAGTGAGTGCTGCTAATGACAAGCCACAATCTCAAGGGCTGAGAATTTTCTCCTTTTATCTAATGTAAAAAAGAAAAATAAAAACAAAACTAAATAAAAACAGGGCTTCCCTGGTGGCACAGTGGTTGAGAGTCCACCTGCTGATGCAGGGGATGTGGGTTTGTGTCCCGGCCTGGGAGGATCCCACATGCCACGGAGCAGCTGGGCCCGTGAGCCATGGCCACTGAGCCTGCGCATCCAGAGCCTGCACTCTGCAATGGGAGAGGCCACAGCAGTGAGAGGCCTGTGTACCGAAAAAAAAAACAAAAAAACTAAATAAAAACATAGCACCTGTATTTGTCATTGTTTTTCATTGCAATAGAACCAATAGAGAGAAAGAGTGTGTGTGTGTGTGTGTGTGTGTGTATGTGTGTATGAGATTTATGGAGTTATGTCACCAAAATGGTGACATAGGAGACCCCTGCCTCCACCCCATCACAAAAATCAACAATTAGACATGTATCCATAAACAAAAACAGCTCTGGGATAGCTCCAGATTCCACTTAGGAAACTTTAGTAACACAGTGCAACAAAATCCTAAGAATAACCACACAAGGAGAGAAGGAAGACAGCTTCATTTTTCTTGTAATCATCCCACCCCCCAAGCTGACTTTGCCGTGCCAAAAGGGAACCTCCCAGCTAGAAAGAGTTCTCCTCTCCAGGAAAAGAAAATTTTGGTGAGCAACAAGATTCCCCAGCCTTCTGGGGATCCAAAAGAAGGTTCTGCTTTGGTTTCACACCACCCAGACCAGCAAAGCTGAGACCTATAGAGATGACTAGGAATAAGGGAAAAAATTAGTGCTATCAATAGCAACCACACAGTGGGAGTGATTGTGGTCCACAGTGACCTACTCTGAAGTCAATCCAGCAAATTTTGCCACTGGAGAATCTAACGGCCAGTACGTCTGCCTTGGACAGCCTGCAGATTCCACAAGATTTTGTCCCAAAGGTATTTGCATTTGCTGATGCCAGTCACCTGAGTCCCTCTTAACTCCCTCCTTCTTTGCCTCCTTCTTTGTGTAGTTTAAGACCAGCAGGTTCATGGCCATCAAGAGCAGACATTTCAGTTTGAATCTAAAAGCAGTAAAAAGCCTATGTCCCAGCTTGAAAGCATGGAAAATAAGTGGAATTTTCTCTTACTGGGGGTCAGCCTTTTATTTTATGTTGGACTTCAACTGATTGATGAGGCCCACCCATGTTAGAAAGGCAATCTGCTTTATTCAGTCTACCAATTTAAATGTTATTCTCATTCAAGAACATGCTCATAGACACAGCCAGAATAATATTTGACCAAATATCTGGGCACCGAGTGGCCCAACCAACTTAACACATTCACCATCACAGTCTCTGTGAAAACATATTTCAAAAAAAATAGAGTCTTGGGGGCTTCCCTGGTGGCGCAGTGGTTGGGAGTCTGCCTGCCGATGCAGGGGACATGGGTTCGTGCCCCGGTCTGGCAAGATCCCACATGCCATGGAGTGGCTGGGCCCGTGAGCCATGGCCGCTGAGCCTGCACGTCTGGAGCCTGTGCTCCACAATGGGGGAGGTCACAACAGTGAGAGGCCCGCGTACAGCAAAAAAAAAAAAGATAGAGTCTTGGTGTAGTGAGGGGAGAGGAGCTATAGAGAAAAATAAAAAAGAGGAAAAATAATAAATAAAGGGCAATTTACCTGTCTGGACTGTGTACCTTGTCTTTGATTACTGCTTTTTCCTTGAGAGAAGGATTTAAGGCTTATTCACCCTTCTATCACTAGCACCTCATGTGGATTCAAAACCTTATATAGTTCAAAAGTTACATTAAAATGACATTATAAAGTGATTTAGCATTCAAACTAGGATATGAAAATATATGACTTCTCTGAAATAAGGTCACACAATCAATGAGTGAATAGACTTAGATGTAAAAATAACAACAACAGCTATGTTGACAAATCCAAAGATGAAAAGATATCTAGTATCTATCTATTGAAAAAGTTTAGGGAAACTGCTCAGATAATTATAGAGCTCAAGCATATATTAGCTGTAAAATTTTCTTTACAAATAAATATATATTTGAAATACTAAAATATTGAAATACTGAAAAGATATGCTTGAATTTTACTTCTAGTTAACAGCAATATAAAATCTTATAACAGGAAAAAATATATAGCATTGGTAGTAATAATAAAACACAGGATTAATCCTGGATAATTGCTATTAATACAGTTACAGATCTAATAAAAACATGAAGAATTATAAGATATAGAATGTGAGAATAACTTGGTCATAATGAATGTTCATAATTTTGAAGTTTTTAAATTAAGATTCAGGAGTAGATAGACAAGTAAAAAGTGTTCTAAATTCCTCACTTAAAATAGTAGAAAAGTCCATTTAGCCTTAGTCCATTCTGGCTGCTGTAACAAAATAGCATAGACTGTGTGTCATATCAACAACCAATATTTATTTCTCATGGTTCTGGAGGCTGGGAAGTCCAAGATCAAGATGCTGGTAGATTTAATGTCTGGTGATAGCTCGCTTTCTGGTTCATAAACAGTCATCTTCTCCCAGTGTCCTCACATGACATAAAGGTTAAGAAAGTTCTCCAGGATCTCCTTTAAAAATGTACTAATCTCAGAGTTTGAGGATCTGGTTCCAATTTTGCAGTTGAAAAGAGCAAAGAAGCCCTAGTAAATCCAAGGCCCAGATGGGTTTCATGATATATTACTCCTAAATTGAGTCACATTCAAGTCTAACAGAAGACAAGAACATCAGCCAGGAAGTAGAGGCACAGGAAATGAACAGAATCTTTTGTCAAGCCAGAAGAAGAGACCATGAATTGGAATGCTTTGTAAAACGTGGTCTGTGTGTGTGCCTTCAACATCAAATAAAACCAGTACATTTAAAAAAAATGTATTAATCTCATTCATGAGGGTTTCACCCTTATGCTATAATCCCCCTACAGAAAGGTCCCACCTCCTATTGCTACCACATTGGGGATTAGGATTTCAACATATGAATCTTGGGGGAGGGGCATAAACAGTCTATAACAAAAATCAATAAATATGACCCAATTATTGAATTTGATAAATTTAGGGTAAAATCCATAACCGTCATCTCACACTGGGATGTCATTATCCTGAGGGCAATTCCAATGTGATCCATATGAGATATCATATAAAGATGATCTGCCTTTCTGGGATAACTTGATTTAGTTGCTGTTAAGTGAAGATGCCATCATATGTTTGAACTCCTCAGTGTTTGAGATCTAGATTATGAGAGAAAGTTTGTTTTGAAACTTAGATGTATGACATTTTTATCTGAGAGAGAGGACTCGTATTGTAATCATTTTAGCAATACTACCTTAGGCAAATCACTCAACCTCTCTAATCCTCAGCTTTCTCATCTTTAGTATGAAAAACAAAAATTCAAATTACTTCATGGAACTGCACTGAAGAACAAAGAAGACAATGTTTTCAAGCACTTGGCATTAAACCTAGAACATCAAAATATTAACCATGATGAAGAAGAGGATGATGCTGATTCTAAAATATGAGCAGTATTTCTCCATTAAGACTTCCTCAATGCTCATGCCTCCAGGTACTTTCCAGCTGTATCTAAGTGACAGTTTTCTATACACTTTAATATTGGCAGTGCCTAGTTGCCTGGCTGCATGATGCCTGTTTTATGTGCTCTGTATCTGATTTCAAAGGGAAAAATGGGTACTGATTTTATTCACTGGATAATGCCATCATTTTTTTCCTTTTTGGAAGTATCTGTCTCTCTTGATTTCTTGCTTTCTTTCTTGCTTTCTTACTTTCTTTCTTCTTGTGTTATTGCTTTCTTGATTTCTTGCTTTCCTTTTTTTGTTGTTTTTTCTTTCTCTCTTTCTTTTATTTATTTATTTTAACCTGTTGGCTAGAGAAATGCTTGTTGTTTCAATTCAGAGCACACTTTTTGTTTCTTTTAACAACTGACAGATTTTCTCCTTATGGCAATTCTCTCAATGCATAGTCATGATAGTTATGTTTTGTTTTCTTCTTATTTCTTTGTTTCTTTTGTTTATATTTAGTTATGGTACAGTTGTAAACTTGATTTCATAAATTATTTTATGCTACATGGACCCAGAAAAAGGGGTGCATACAGTGAAATGTTATGATGTCTCACAGACTATGACATAGGCACTGAGACCACAACACAACATTAATTTCATTGTAATCCTGTAATGACTGTACTCATATGATTAACAAACTGTCTGCAGACATCTCCAAGATTCAGTTTTCTCATCCAATAAATGAAGGTAACATTTTCCCAAGTTACCTTGGAGAGTTCATATGAGCATTTAATAAGGAAATAAAAAGAAAATCCTTTGAAAAGAATAAAGCACTTTTGCTGTGAGTTTGGGGAATTGTTAATCATTGATGTTATTAAGCCTAATTAGAAACTAACCTTAAATAATTTATCTAATTCTATAGATTATGTTCCTTGAAATGCTCTATCATTCTCTCAGCAACTAGTATAATTTGTTTTGTAACTAAAGCAAGATTTTTTCTGGAGTATAATTTAAAATTCTTGCTATGAATAACATGTTCTTTGAATACAAATCAGCCTTTGAAATCAAGATTCAACATAAGTTACCTCTGCATGGAAACAGGTATTGTTTAAAATATTCATTTCAAAATCATATGTAACATTTAAACATGCCCACTTTTTTTACTCTCTAATTAATAATTTTAAATGAAACCCTAATTTATCCTACCTATGAATGCACCTAGAAAGATATGTATTGTTATTTTCATGTATAATTTTACAAATCTTATAATAAGCACAACACTTTGAGGATTCCAAAAATGATAGGGTCTGTTTCTCTCATGACTAATGATGAGATATGATTTGACTTTATTTTAAAATGTAGTTAAATTCATTTTTATAGAATATCTCTTTCAAGTCCAAGGGGTATATATATTAGATATTGATAAATATTAATGTATGTCTCTTATATAAATACATTAAATACATTAAAGGCATACATTAAATACATTAAAGGCATACATTAAATATAAGAACAAACAAAGATTGAAAGCAAAAGGATGAAAAAAAAATGCCACACTAATGTTAACCCCCCAAAATGCCTTATGACAATATTAACACAAAGTATATTTTAAGTTAATAAATATTACAAGAAATAAAGGGAGGGTGCATTTTATACTGATCACAGTGTTAATGCAATGGGCAGATTGGAAAACTTCTAAATTATGTGTACCTATATAACACAGCTTTTAAACAAAAAGTAACTAAAAAATTATAATTAATATATAATAATATGATAAACTACAAAACAAAAGTTAACAACAAGAAAAGAGTATTAGAAAAATCACTGAGTGAGTGACTTTAGCATATCTATTTCAATTATGGATTGCTCAAGCAGACAAAAATTTTTTTTAATCATATAAGTGATTTAAATATAATTAACAAATTTAATTATAGAAAGCTCTGCCATACAGTTGTAGGATAAATATTGTTTTGAAATGGTCTTTGAGATATTATCAAACTGATCACAAGTTGGGTCATATAATAAGCCTCAACAATCTGTGATTGATTAAATCATACAGATTATGATCTCCAAATAGAGTGAAACTTAGAATTCTATAATAAATAATAACAAGGAAGTCCTCAAATATTTGGAAATTGGGCAATATACATCTAAATAGAAAATGTGTGTATTTCAACTGGAATCATGTTTAAAGAGAAATCTGTAGCCATACAAAAGAAAGGAATAAAGACTGAAAATCAATGATCTCAGAAGCTGGAGGAAGATTCCACTGAACACATACACTTTATGAGGAAAGGGAATTAATCAAGATAAGAAAAGAAATCAGTGACACAGAAAACAAATGTGTAATAGAGAAGATCAACAAGTCCAAAAGGTATTTGTTTGAAAAGACTAATTAAATTTGTAATCACTAGCCTTATTCACAGAAAACAAAGGTATAGAAGACAATAGGAGGAAAAATGGTTACTTCACTAGAGATTCTAAAACTATTGAAGGGACAATAAGAGAGTATTATAAACAACTTTGAAATAACAAATATTTAAATTTAGATGAAACTGTTGAAAGACTAGAAAATCACAGCCTCCCAAAAATGATACAAGAAGAATTAAAAAATCTAAATATCTATTATAGCAATTGAATCTCTAATTAAATACTTGCTGCAAAAGATATCTCCAGACCAAGATAGCTTCATCAGTAAATTCTTAAAACTTTAAAAGAAAAAGTAATATCAGTTTTAAAAAGGTATTCTAGAAAATAAGGAAAAGAGAGAATACTTCAAAACTCATTTCATGAGACTCTTATAACAAAAACTTGAAGCCATTACAAGAAAGAAAAATAAATTTATTTCCTCATAAAAAGATTAAACTTCTAAACTTCTAGCAAATCAAATTCAAAAAATATAAATTAAAAAGGATAATACATCACACCCATGTTAAGTTTATTCCGGAAACACATGGATGTTTAAAACATACAAGAAGCAATCAATATAGGGAAAATGGGTCTGAAAAGAAGGCAGAGTAGGAAGCACCAGGACTCTGTTCCTCCAACTAGACATAATTACAGGGACAGATGTATCCATTTTGGAACTCTGGAATCTATTGAAGGCTTAAATATTCCTGGGGAAAACTTGGAGGTAAATTGTGGTTAATTGCAATGAATTTCAGCTTTCAGCACAGTAGCAGCTACACATACCCCATCCACCACCCCGACCACAGAGCAGGTAGCTGTGCACCTGTTCCTGCAGCAGCTTGCACACAGCTTATGGGAGCAGGGGTGAGCAAAAAGGACCTATCTTCCAAGTACTGGGGATCTGTTCTCTGAACACTGATTGCTACTTCTGGTCATAGTCCTTTTTGTCGGTATCAGTTCTGATCTCTTTAGTGTAATCTACCAGTGAGTGGAATTGCTGAATAATATAATAAGTGTATGTTTAATTTTATAAGAAACTAAAAAACTCTTTTCCGCATCATTATAGCATCTTACATTCCCCAGAGCAATGTATAGGTTTTCCAATTGCACTACATCTTCCTCAATACTTGGCATTATTGTATTTTTATTTTAGTGTAAAGTAGTAATTAATTGTGGTTATAATTTGTATTGCCTACATAATTAATGATGTTGAACATATTTTCATACGCTTATTTAAATATGAATATATTTTCTTTTTTGATATATAATTCAAAATATTTCTACTTTTTCTTTTTGAATTTTATTGTATTTTAAACAGCAGGTTCTTATTAGTTATCTACTTTATACATATTAGTGTATATGTGTCAATCCCAATCTCCCAATTCATCCCACCACCACCTTTCCACCCTTGGTGTCCATAGGTTGGTTCTCTACATCTGTGTTTCTATTTCTGCCTTGAAAACTGGTTCATCTGCACAATTTTTCTAGATTCCACATAAATAAGTTAATATACTATATTTGTTTTTCTCTTTCTGACTTTATTCACTCTGTATGACAATCTCTAGGTCCATCCACATCTCTACAAATGATACAACTTCATTCCTTTTTTATGGCTTAGTAATATTCCATTGTATATATGTACCACTTCTTCTTTATCCATTCTTCTGTCGATGGGCATTTACTTTGCTTCCATGTCCTGGTTATTGTAAATAGTGCTGCAATGAACATTAGGGGTGCATGTGTCTTTTTGAATTATGGTTTTCTCTGGGTATATACTCAGTAGTGGGATTGCTGGATCATATGATACTTTTATTTTTAGATTTTTAAGGAATCTCCATGCTGCTCTCCATAGTGGCTGGATCAATTTAAATTCCCACAAACAGTGTAAGAGGGTTCCCTTTCCTCCACAACCTTTCCAGCATTTGCTGTTTGTAGATATTCTGATGATGCCCATTCTAACCAGTGTGAGGTAATACCTCATTGTAGTTTTGCTTTGCATTTCTCTAATAATTATTGATGTTGAGCAGCTTTTCATGTGCCTCTTGGCCATCTGTATGTCTTCTTTGGAAAAATGTCTATTTAGGTCTGCCCATTTTTGGATTGGGTTGTCTGTTTTTTGAATATTGAGCTGCAGGAGCTGTTTATATATTTTGGAGATTAATCCTGTGTCTATTTATTCATTTGCAAATATTTTCTCCCATCCTGAGGGTGGTCCTTTCATCTAGTTTCTAGTTTCCTTTGCTGTGCAAAAGCTCTTACATTTCATTAGATCCCATTGGTTTATTTTTTTTTTATTTCCATTATTCTAGGGGGTGGATCAAAAAAAGATCTTGCTGTGATTTATGTCAAAGAGGGCTCTTTCTATGTTTTCCTCTACGAGTTTTATAGGGTCCAGTCTTACATTTAGGATTTAAATCCATTTTGAATTTAGTTTTGTGTATGGTGTAAGGAGTGTTCTAATTTCATTATTTTACATGTAACTGTCCACTTTTCCCAGCACCACTTATTGAAGAGGCTGTCTTTTCTCCATTGTATATCCTTGCCTCCTTTGTCATAGATTAGTTTACCATAGGTGTATAGGTTTAACTCTGGGCATTCTCTCCTGTTCCATTGATCTATATTTACGTTTTTTTGTGACAGTACCATATTGTCTTGATTACTGTAGCTTTGTAGTATAATCTGAAGTCAGGGATTCTGATTCCTCCAGCTCTGTTTTTTTTCCCTCAAGATTGCTTTGGATATTCAGTATCTTTTGTGTTTCCATACAAATTGTGAAATTTTCTGTTATAGTCCTGTGAAAAATGCCATTGGTAGTTTGATAGGGATTGCATTGAATCTGTAGATTGCTTTGGGTAGTATAGTCATTTTCACAATGTTGATTCTTCCAATCCAAGGACATGGTATATCTCTCAATCTGTTGTACCATCTGTAATTTCTTTCATCAGTGTCTTATAGTTTTTTGAGTACAGGTCTTTTATTTCTTAGGCAAGTTTATTCCTAGGTATTTTATTCTTTTTGTTGCAGTGCTGAATGGCACTGTTTCCTTAATTTCTCTTTCTGATCTTTCATTATTAGTGTACAGGAATGCAAGAGATTTCTGTGCATTAAATTTGTATTCTACAATTTTACCAAATTCATTGATTAGTCTAGTAGTTTTCTGGTGGCATCTTTAGGATTCTCTATGTATAGTATCATGTCATCTGCAAACAGTGACATGTTTACTTCTTCGTTTCCAGTTTTTATTTCTTTTATTTCATTTTCTTCTCTGGTTGCCATGGCTAGTGCTTCCAAAACTATGTTGAATAATAGTGGCAAGAGTGGACATCCTTGTCTTGTTCCTGATCTTAGAGGAAATGCTTTCAGTTTTTCACCATTGAGAATGATGTTTTCTCTGGGTTTGTCATATATGGCCTTTATTATGTTAAAGTAGGTTCCCTCTATGCCTACTTTCTGGAAGGTTTTTAACATAAATGAGTGTTGAATTTTGTCAAAAGATTTTCTGCATCTATTGAGATGATCATATGGATTTTATTCTTCAATTTGTTAATATGGTATATCACACTGATTGATTTGCATATATTGAAGAATCCTTTCATCTTTGGGATAAATCCTCATTGATCTTGGTGTATGATCCTTTTAATGTGCTGTTGGATTCTGTTTGCTAGTATTCTGTTGAGGATTTTTGCATCTATATTGATCAGTAACATTGGTCTATGATTTTCTTTTTTGGTCGTATGTTTGTCTGGTTATGGTATCAGGGTAATGGTGGCCTCATAGGATGACTTTGAGAGTGTTCCTTCCTCTGCAAATTTTTGGAAGAGTTTGAGAAGGATGGGTGTTAGCTTTTCAATAAATGTTTGATAGAATTCGCATGCAAAGTCATCTGGTCCTGGACTTTTGTTTGTTGGAAGATTTTTAATCACAGTTTCAAATTCATTACTTGTGATTGGTCTCTTCATGTTTTCTATTTCTTCCTGGTTCAGTCTTAGAAGGTTATAACTTTCTAAAAATTTGCCCATTTCTTCCAGGTTGTCCATTTAATTGGCATGGAGTTGCTTTTAGTAGTCTCTTATGATGTTTTGTATTTCTGCAGTGTCCACTGTAACTTCTCTTTATGCATTTCTAATTTTATTGTTTTGCATCCTCTCCCCCTTTTTCTTGATGAGTCTGGCTAAAGATTTATCAATTTTGTTTATCTTCTCAAAGAACCAGCTTTTAGTTTCATTGATCTTTGCTATTTTTTTCTTTGTTTCTATTTCATTTCTGCTCTGATATTTATGATTTATTTCCTTCTACTAAGTTTGGGTTTTGTTTGTTCTTCTTTCTCTAGTTCCTTTAGGTGTAAGGTTAGATTGTTTATTTGAGATTTTTCTTGTTTCTTGAGGTAGGATTTAATTACTATAATCCTCCCTCTTAGAACTGCTTTTGATGCATCTCATGGTTTTGGATCATTGTGTTTTTGTTGTCATTTGTCTCTAGGTAATTTGTGATTTCCTCATTGTTTTCTTCAGTGATATCTTGGTTATTTAATAACGTATTGTTTAACCCCCATGAGTTTGTGCTTTTTAAATTTTTTTCCCCTGTAATTTATTCCTTATCTCATTCCATTGTAGTCAGAAAAGATGCTTGATATGATTTCAATTTTCTTAAATTGACTGAGGCTTTATTTGTGACCAAAGATGTGACCTCTCCTGGAGAAAGTTCCGTGTGCACTTGAGAAGAAAGTATAATCTGCTGTTTTCGGATGGAATCTCCTAAAAATATTAATTAATATCTCTGGTTTATTGTGGCATTTAAAGTTTGTGTTTCCTTATTAATTTTCTGTCTGGATGATTTGTCCATTGGTGGAAGTGAGGTGTTAAATCCTCCACTATTATTGTGTTAATGTTGATTTCCTCTTTTATAGCTGTTAGCATTTGCCTTATGTATTGAGCTGTTTCTATGTTGGGTGCATATATAATCATTATATTTTCTCCTTGGATTGATCCCTTAATCATTATGTAGTGTCCTTCCTTGTCTCTTGTGACACTCTTTATTTTAAAGTCTATTTTACCTTATATGAGTATTGCTACTCCAGCTTTCTTTTGATTTCCATTTGCATGGAATATCTTTTTCCATCCCCTCACTTTCAGTCTGTATGTGTGTCCCTAGGTCTGAAGTGGGTCTCTTGTAGACAGCATATATATAGGTCTTTTTTTTTAATCCATTCAGTGAGCCTGTGTCTTTTGGTTAGAGCATTTAATCTATTCACTTTTAAGGTAATTATTGATATGTTTGTTGCTATTATCATTTTCTTAATTGTTTGGGGTTTGTTTTGTAGATCCTTTTCCTCTCTGTATTTCCCACTTAGACAAGTTCCTTTAGCATTTGTTGTAAAGCTGGTTTGGTGGTGCTGAATTCTTTTAGCTTTTGCTTGCTGTAAAGCTTTTGATTTCTCCATCGAATCTGAATGAGATCCTTGCCGTGTAGAGTAATCTTGGTTGTAGGTTCTTTCCCTTCATGACTTTAAATATATCATGCCACTCCTTTCTGGCTTGTAGAGTATCTGCTGAGAAATCAGCTCTTAACCTTATGGGAGTTCCCTTTTATGTTATTTGTCATTTTTCCCTTGTTGCTTTTAATAATTTTTCTTTGCCTTTAATCGTTGTCAATTTGATTACTATGTGTCTCTGCATGTTTCTCTTTAGGTTTATCCTGCCTGTGACTCCTGCACTTTCTGGACTTGGGTGATTAGTTCCTTTCCCTTGTTAGGGAAGTTTTCAACTATAATCTCTTCAAATATTTTCTTGGGCCCTTTCTCTCTTCTCCTTCTGAGACTCCTATAATGGGAATGATGGTTCTTTTAATGTTGTCCCAGACGTCTCTAAGGCTGTCTTCATTTCTTTTCATTCTTTTTTCTTTATTCAGTTCCATGGCAGTGAATTCCACCATTCTGTCTTCCAGGTCACTTATCTGTTCTCTGCCTCAGTTATTCTGCTATTGATTCCTTTTAATGTATTTTTCACTTTAGTTATTGTATTGTTCATCTCTGTTTGTTTGTTCTTTAATTCTTCTAGGTGTTTGTTCTTTAATTCTTCTAGGTCTTTGTTAAACACTTCTTGCATCTTCTCCATCTTTGACTCCATTCTTTTTCCATGGTCCTGGATCATCTTCACTGTCATTCTTCTGAATTCCTTTTCTGGAAAGTTGCCTATCTCCACTTCATTTAGTTGTTTTTCTAGGGTTTTACTTTGTTCCTTCATCTGGTACATATCCTCTGCCTTTTCATTTTGTCTATCTTTTTGTTAATGTGGTTTTCATTCCACAGGCTGCAGGATTGTAGTTCTTCTTGGTTCTGCTGTCTGCCCTCTGGTGGATGAGGCTATCTAAGAAGCTGTGCAAGCTTCCTGATGGGAGGGACTGGTGGTGGGTAGAGCTGGGTGTTAATCTGGTAGGCAGAGCTCTGTAAAATTTTAATCCACTTTTCTGCTGATGGGTGGGGGTGTGTTTCCCCCACCCCTGGTTGGTTGTTTGGTCTGAGGTGACCCAGCACTGTAGCCTCCAGTACACCAAGGAGTTCTTACCAGAACTTCTGCTGCCACTGTCCTTGTCCCCATGGTGAGGCACAGCCACCCCCTGCCTCAGCAGGAGACCCTCCAACACTAGCAGGTAGGTCTGGTTCAGTCTTCTATGGGGTCACTGCTCCTTTCCCCTGGGTCCTGATGCACACACTACTTTGTGTGTCCTCCAAGATGCACACACTACTTTGTGTGTCCTCTTTCTCCCAGTCCTGTTTAAGTTCTGCAATTAAATCCCACTAGTCTTCAAAGTCTGATCCTCTGGGAATTCCTCCTCCCATCACCAGACCCCCAGATTGGGAAGCCTGATGTGGGGCTCAGAACCTTCACTCCAGTGGGTGGACTTCTGTGGTATAAGTGTTCTCCAGTTTGTGAGTCACCCACCAAGCAGTTATGAGATTTGATTTTATTGTGATTGCACACCTCTTACTATCTCATTGCATCTTCTCCTTTGTCTTTGGATGTGGGGTATCCTTTTTGGTGAGTTCCAGTGTCTTCCTGTTGATGATTATTCAGCAGTTAGTTGTGATTCCAGTGATCTCTCAAGAGGGAGTGAATGCACATCCTTATATTTCTACTTTTTATGGGGTTGTTTTTCTTCCTATTAGTGAGCTTCTCTTGATTATGGGTTGCATTTTTTCATTCTTTCCATATCTAATAAATTTTATGTGTACCAGACATTAATTATGATTTAGAGACAATCTATCCGTTCTCTTCCTCCTTATATTTCTGATTTTTGTACTATTAGTTCAATAAATTGTTGATTACCTTTGTCGAAAAAAGTAGTCAATAAATATTCTATAATATGAATAGAAAAAAGGTTTATTTGAGCCAAACTGAAGATGATAGCCTGGAAGACTGCCTTTTAGGTAACTATGGGGAACTTCTCTGGAGAAGCATTGGTTTTCAGTACAGTTTTATATCTTCTCAGAACAAAGAACATCAAGCAAGTCAGGAATACATTCCTTAAAAGTTTCCAAAAAAAAAGAGAGATCAGAACACACACAACAAGTCAGTATGGCCTCTGCACCTGGGAAGGGAGTTTTATCATCAAATGAGTACCAGGATTGGCATCCCAGGAAGGGAGGCATTTAATTTTTAACATGGACATTATTTCTGGTTAATGCATACTCTTCCTTAATAATTAAACCTTATGTGCGATATATGTTGTTTTATTTAGCATAAAATTCGATTTGTAACTCATATATAAGCCAGAACAACTTCTCCATACCTCAAAATTTGAAAATTTCTTTTATCACCTTTATATTGTATAATATTAGTTTTATCATTTGTCTGGATAAACACATGTCGAAGCTGAGTCACTCTAATTACTCAGGATTCAAACTCCAAACTTGTTCTTTTCTTAGATCACTTGAGGCGTTTCTTCACTTCAAGATCTCCACTGTTCCAAATTTGCCCTATAATATCTTTGTTGCGTTTTTAACCCCTTAGCAACTACTTTCTGGTAAGCCTTGTATAGTCTTATTTTGTGTATGCAAACTGAGACCAACAAAGGAGTCAGAGAGGGAACCCTCACTTTCCAGTTCTATGCTCCAGGAATTCCAGTCTCTTTAGTATCTACAAACTCTGATCTCTGATTCTTCAACTCAGCAGGACTACCAGACTCTACTTGGACTCCAGCTTTCTATAGCCATTAGGAAATATTCTGCAGAAAGAAAGCAAGAATGATCATGAGGTTTATCTTAATGAGTTCCGTTTCTCTCAAGGATTGCATTCTTAGACTAGTTATTGTACAGTTATTGGTAAGTTTCCCTTTTCTTATATTTTACTCAGATTATGGTACCAGAAAATTTCAGGACCCCAATTCAGTAGTTAGGCAAACTTTAAAATACATTCATGTAGTGTGTATATATATATATATATATATATATATATATATATATATATATATATATATATACACACACACACATATAACTATTTCAATGGATTGAAATTTTTTGAGATGTGATATAATATTACAAAAATAAAAAATTCAAAAATTTGAAAAATTTATTTTTTTAAAATGTAAGTTAATTCAATTTTCCAAAACTAGCTCCTAAATGCCCAAATTCTAGTGTGGTACAATGTGATGAAACTGCTGAGAAAAAGTAAAATAGTTAAATTAAACAAGCTGAAGTGTGCATTTATTTTATATGGTTTTACTTAAGAAATAATATCCACTATTATATCCTTCTTGTCATCATGTGAAGATAGAAACTGT
The DNA here is from genome assembly GCF_039906515.1 of Pseudorca crassidens. NCBI lineage: Eukaryota > Metazoa > Chordata > Mammalia > Artiodactyla > Delphinidae > Pseudorca > Pseudorca crassidens. Next base: position 67,771,424 of record NC_090304.1, on the reverse strand, counting down.
GTTTTCATGTTTATATGTGATAAGTAGTGGATGCATTTTTCTGAGAATGCAAATTAATTTGTCCATGTGTGTAAGAAGGTACTAATACAACTTTTGACAACATTGAAAACCTAATTTATGCTTCAAAATTATTGTACCTTAGGCAATCATTTTAGGGTTAGCAGCTGCAAAATCTGCAGAGTTTATAAAACTTCTGGCCATAAATATAACTTTATATCTTAAAATAGGTGATGAAAAGTTATCATTTCTATACCCAGTACTATATTTCTTACACTCTCTGTCAAGCAAGTAATCTTCCGAGTGCTGAGTCAGCAGGGAACTTATTTTAGTAAGTATATGTAGTACATTATTTATATGTAGTACATTAATTTTCACTAAGTCCTAAAACCTAATTCAGATATTTATATAAGCTGTATATATAATATCCAGTTATGTGGTGATATATATTTTCTATAATGTTATTATATCTCTTAACTTGTTTTGGTGGATCTGTGTAAAAATATTTTGTTATACCTATTTATCACCATGCCTTATGTGAAGTATATTTTCCCCAAGTGGTTGCAGGATTTTACAATATCCAAATCATAACTTTCCTGTTCCCTCAAAATATACAGAATATAACCTATCCTGCAGCCATAAGTAGACCCAAATGTCTCCATTTTGTGCCAGAGGATGCAAGTCAGTTTTGATGAATTAACTGTGAATTGAGAGAGAACCATGAATAATGACCAGAAACAATATCAAAAGCAAGGAAAATGTACATTACCAAGTCTAGAAACACTTTCACCTCATGGCCATTGACTTGCAAAGTCGACTTGAGCCTCTGAGGATTTGAGATAAGGTTTTGTTTGTCTGCCTCTCTTGAGAAAATCGGTTTATCATTTACAAGATAATATGCCAGTGTACTTTGGGAATTCAGAATTGCTTTACCAGAGTAACATTTTTGGGATTTGAATATAACCATTAACAGAACCCCAAATATATGTATATACACCTATCTCTAATAAACACCATATACAAAACTACTGGTTAAGGAAAGTTTTCCTCCTGTACATTCTTCTTACCATTCTCATGTGAGGGCTTGATGTGCAGTAAACAAATTTAGGAATATGTTTTATTTTAAATGTACTCATTATTCCCAAGAACAATCAAATTAAGATGAAATTAAGTGAAAAATGCAATATTGAGGGAAATTTTTTCCTTCAAGTCTTTAATTTTTTGATCCTTGTACATTGTCATTTAGGCTTACTCTGCTCTACTCAAATATGTATTGCACTCCCCAATCTACTCTCCTTTATATACTCCTCTTTTACTCACATAGCACTGATCACCTTTAATCTACTAAAACCCTATTTTATTTACTATATTTATTGTTTCTATCTTATAATGTAAACTTCAACAGAAGGAATTTTTGTGTGCCTGTTCATTGATTATTGAGACTCTTCTCCTTGAGTCATTTTCATTCCTACAATTCTTTTAAGTAGAGACACTACAGCATTTTGATCTGATTTATCCTTTGAAGGATTTTTTGTAGAGCAAACACTGTTGGAATAAATCATTTATAGTATCTCCCTTAAAAACAGAGGGAAAGTTTTTGCTTCCCAGTATAATAAATATAATATCTCTCTCCAGGACAAAAGTTGGGCATGTTTGCTTGCATCCCCTTATAAAAGATTGAGGTTTACTAAAGCTTGGGCTTCCTCAGGAGTGATGCAAACTCACTGTGTACATAGAATCCTCTGGAGCCACTCTTCAACACTTTGAATGGATTAAGGGGCAAGGGGAGCTAGCATTAACACAAAGTTCATATTCCCTGCTGTGCTGTGTGTAATAAATCCCTTTGTCTTTGATCTAGTAGTCTTTTTTTTTTTTATTGTCAATGTCCTTGAAATCATGGCAGGCTAAATTGTTAGCTTACAAGTAGGGAAAATCATAGGCCCTTTACAGTTGTTGACACTGATATAACTTAAATGCCTATGAAAGTGTAGAGCTCATTGAAAGTACTAAATAAATAAATGTTGAGTTAAAGAATATGTAAGTGAATATAAGAAAGGAACTACAGTGCTTATGTAAATATATAATAGTATTTGTGAATGACAAACCTCAAACATCATATTTTGTTTGGGCTGAAAAGAAATTTCTATGTCAACAGGACTGTGGAACAGAATAGACAAGAGTTGGTGTTCTTATATAAAAAAAAAATGAAGTGCAATTCCAGTAGCACCTATTATTCTCTATGAGACCTTGCACCAATATTTCTCAATCTTAATTTTCTATTTGTAAATTAGAAGAAACAATAGTATGTATCTGTAATACTGTTTAGTTAGATTAGATAACATAGTAAGTACTCTACTGAAGTTTATTACTATTTTTATTTTTGCCCAGACCCCTTTTTGAGTCTTCCTTATTATATGAATACTAATTTGACTTACGGACTTTATAAATAATTTGTGTAATAAATCATCCACTCCTCTTCTTATCTCCCAGGTACCAGTGCACTCTGTTTAACACATTTCAGATTCATAGAACTTCTTGAATCTGTAGCTTGATATTGTTCATCCTCCTGAAAAAATTCTTAGCCCTTATCTCTTCAAATATTGTTTATGGTTTGTTCTCTTCCCTTTCCTTCCATCTTCTTTTCTCCTCTCTTCTCCTCTCCTCCCTTCTCCCCCTTCTCTGTCTCTCTCTCCCACTCTTTCTCTTTCTTTCATATTTCAGGTTATATTTTAAAATTTCAATTAGATGTATGGCAGACTTTTAAAACTAACTATCCCCTTGCCTCTTATGTCCTTAATGTATTCTTTTTCACATTTTGTCTTTGTGTGCTTCATTTCCAATATTTTTTATGATCTATCTTCCAATGCCTTCTTCATCTTTGTTTAACAACTATTAAGCCCCTTGAATTATTTTTAGTATTATACTTTTCTGTTCTAGAATTTTATTTTTTTTGTTCCCTATTCTATAACAAAGCTTTTAATACTTCATTTTATTTTTGTTAACATATTCAGCATAGTCATTTTTAAGTTTCTGTGTGATAATCCTTTACCTCAAGATAGTGATAATTTGTGTTTTCTGTTGTTATCTTGGATTTTGATCTCATCTCTTATCCTTAGGTGCCTGATGATTTTTGTTTGAGTGTTGAACACTGTATTATTACAATGTTGGGGAAAAAAAGCCTGGAGGTTAAATATAATGTTATCTTCCTTAAGAGAAGATTTATACTTGCTTTTGGCATATGGTTAGAAAAACTCATAATTTGGATCACATAAATCTGATCTTAGGGAATAAGGTAATGCAAAACTTTGCTTCAGTCCTTGAAAGTATTTCTATATGTATCTCTTCTTTAATCCTAAAATGTATTCATTCAGGGTCCCTTCCCAAACTGCTTGGGAATCCCTATGGTACTTTCTCTATGAATAGCCTTCAACTCGACTTTTTGTCCTATTAGACATCCAAGACAGTTAATATTCCTCCCATTCTCAGGTTCACAGATGTTTTTCTGCAATGCACAGATACCTTAGGTGCAATGTAGTCTCAAATGCTGAGCTACATTTCTACACATCATTCTCTTATATCTGAGCCCTATAATTTTTCACTGCCTTGTTAGCTTTCCAGTGTCTTCAGACAAATACACACACACACACACACACACACAGTTTTTATAGATGTTTTCAGTAGATGAGTTGCCATTAACGGAAGACCAATACACTCTATATTTTTCCATAAAAACTTATTCTTTTATATGAAATAGATCAGTGACTCATTAAGATAGATTAGTTACATTAGATTAGATTACTTACCTAAGATAAATTGCTTACATTAGATTATATATTTATGAATTGGTTACTATAACACCTGGAATTGTATTTATAATATACTCCATTATATAGAAGAGATAAAAGTGTAAATAATACAACTTTTGAAAAAATTCTAGAATGATTATAATATTTTTTGAGTCACATCTGCAACCAATCTTGAGAACACAGAAACACTTTGAAACAGAAAAATGGTTACCAAGATAAGGAGGAAGGGAAAGAAGTATCAATTTCCAAGGCTTTTAGGAATGAATGAAATGGTAAAGTCAGTCTTAAAACTTCAGGTAACCCTGAATTATCCAGATGAAACAAATGTGTGATAGTCTTACAACAATTTCATTTTTTAACAGAACATAGGGGATGGACTAAGGAAGAGAGAAGGGCAAGGTGGGGAGGGTGGAGAGAGACAAGAAATGTGAATGCACTGATGGATTATTGATGGGAGTGCTGAACAAAGTGCTGTGGAACAAGGAAGACAAAATTTCACTCGTGTGTTCTGCCTAGGGCCAGCAGCACTGCTCATACCTGAATTATTATACTCAGAGGGGATAATGAACTCTGCTTCCACTAAATTTGTCTGTGCATACAAACTGATAGAACAGTGTAGAAGATAAACCTCCTTCTCATCTAAAGTTTTACTGTCACACCAGAAAGCATTCTGCCTATTTCAGGAATATTTTCTTCCATTTTATTGGAGTTAAAGTAAGTTAACCGTCCTTAGATCATAATTTGCTTTTCAGGTCACTGATCATGACTTCCTGTCCTAATTACAAGCAAAACCAAAAGCTCAGCTCACTGTTTAAATTATTTAACAACAAAAAGAGAAGGTTTTCTTAATGTAAAGTGATGTCAAAATTGCCTTTCCAATACTGGACTGATGTTTTAAATATTAGTGAAGAATAGTCTCTTTTTAGTGAACTAAAGAGGAAATTATAATTTAAATGTTCTGTCATGTTTTAAAAAAGCATTCCTTGGATGCCCCTGGCAGTCCAGTGGTTAAGACTCTGTGCTTCCAGTGCAGGAGGTGCAGCTTCTATCCCTGGTCGGGGAACTAAGATCCCACATGCTGTGCAGCATGGCCAAATTTTAAAAAGTAATAAAAATATATTCCTTGACAAAACCTTTTTTAAGGAACTTGGTCAAATTTAGATCAAGGATGTCTTTTGTATTATTTTATCTTATACATGTGAAAAGTGATTACCTTCCCTTCAACTGTTTGATATATTAAGTATATTGCTTTTTTTTTCAGCTTTATTGAGATGTAACTGACATGTAACATTGTGTAAGTCAAGGTGTATGATCTTTTGATGTGAAACACATATATTGCACAATGATTACCACAGTAAGATTAGTTACACCTCCATCATCTCATATAATTACCTTTATTTGTGTGTGGTAAAAACATTTAAGATCTACTCTCTTAGCAACTTTCGAGTATATAATATAGTGTTGTTAACTATCGTCACCATGTTGTGCATTGCACCCCCAGAACGTTTTCATCTTATGATGGGAAATTTGTACCCTTTGACCAACATCTTCCCATTTCCCCATATCCCAGTCCCTGGCAACCACCATTCTACTCCAAGTTTCTGTGAATTCAGCTTTTTTAGATTCCACAGAAAAGGGAAATCATACAGTATTTGTTTTTTTTTTTTTTTTTTTTGCGGTACGCGGGCCTCTCACCGTTGTGGCCTCTCCCGCTGTGGAGCACAGGCTCCGGACACGCAGGCTCAGCGGCCATGGCTCACGGGCCCAGCTGCTCTGCGACATGTGGGATCCTCCCGGACCGGGGCATGAACCCGTGTCCCCTGCACCGGCAGGCAGACACTCAACCACTGCGCCACCCGGGAAGCCCCAGTATTTGTTTTTTATTCTGCCTGAAATATTTCAGTATTCTCAAGATCCATCCATGTTGTCACAAATGTTAGTATTTCCTCTGTTCTTGTGGGTGAATATTATCCCATTGTATACATATAATATGTATATCCATTTATCCATAGATGACACTTAGGATGTTTCCATATCTTGGCTATTGTGAATAATGGGAGTGCAGATCCTTCAAGAACCTGATTTCACTTTCTTTAGATACATACCCAGTGGAATTGCTGGATCATATGGTAGTTCTATTTTTTAATATTTTGAGGAACCTCTATAGTGTTTCCCACCAACAGGACAGAAGGGTACACTTTGCTCAACATCCTTACCCAAACTTATTATCTCTTGATTTTTTATAATAGCCATCTAACAGGTGTGAGGTAATACCACATTATCGTTTTGATTTGCATTTCCCTGGTGATTAGTGATGTTGAACACCTTTTTATGTACCTGTTGGCCATTTGTTTATCTTCTTTGGGAAAATATGTATTCATTGCTTCTGTCCAGTATTTAATTAGATTGTTTTGTTTTTAGCTGTTGAGCTGAATGAGTCCCTTATATATGTTGGATATTGACCCCTTAACAGATAAATGGTTTGCAAATATTTTCTCCCATTCCATATATTGCCTTTTCAATTTTTTGAAAGTTTTCTTTGCTGTGCAGAAGATTTTCAGTTTGATGTCCCACTTGATTTTGCTTTTCTTCCTTGTGCTTTTGGTGTCATTTAAAAAAATATAGCCAAGCTTATGTCAAGGACATTTTTCCCTAGGTTTTCTTCTGGGTCTTTTAAAGTTTCAAGTCTTATGTTTGAGCGTTTAAATTATTTTAAGTTAATTTTTGTCAATGGTGTAAGGAAGGGATCCAATTTCATTTTTTTGCAAATGGATATCCAGTTTTCCTAACACCATTTATTGAAGAAACTATTATTTTCCCAATGAGTATGCTTGGCTCCCTTGTCAAACATTAGGATGATATGTTTGAGGGGTTATTTCTGTGTTCTAGATTCTGTTCCATTTGTCTATGTGTCTGATTTTAATGCCAATGCAATACTGTTTTGATTACTGTGGCTTTTTTTTAAAATTGATCTTTATTGAAGTATAATTGCTTCACAATATGGTGAACAAAGTGAATCAGCCATATGCATACACATGCCCCCATAACACCTCCCTCCTAAGCCTCCCTTCCACCCTCCCAATCCCATGTCTCTATGTCATCACAAAGCACTGAACTGATCTCCCTGTGCTATGCTGCTGCTTCCCACTAGCAAACTATTTTATGTTCAGTAGTGTATTTAAGTTGATGCTACTCTCACTTCGCCCCAGCTTCCCCCTCCCCCCACCATGTCCTCAAGTCCATTCTCTATGTCTATGTCTTTATTCCTGCCCTACCACTAAGTTCATCAGTACCATTTTTTTTTTAAGATTCCATATATATGTGTTAGAGTACGGTATTTGTTTTTCTCTTTCTGACTACTTCACTCTGTATGACAGACTCTAGATACATCCAACTCACTACAAATAACTCAATTTCATTTTCTTTTATGGCTGAGTAATATTCCGTTGTATATATGTGCCACATCTTCTTTATCCATTCATCTGTGGATGGACATTTAGGTTGGTTCCATGTGCTGGCTATTGTAAATAGCACTGCAATGAACATTGTGGTACATGACTCTTTTTGGATTATGGTTTTCTCAGGGTATATGCCCAGTAGTGAGATTGCTGGGCCATATAATAGTTCTACTTTTAGTATTTTAAGGAAACTCTATATTGTTTTCCAGAGTGGTTGTATCAATTTACATTCCCATCAACAGTGCAGGAGGGTTCCCTTTTCACCACACCCTTTCCAGCATTTATTGTTTCTAGATTTTTTGATAATGGTCATTCTGACCTGTGTGAGGTGATACCTCATTGTAGTTTTGATTTGTATTTCTCTAATAATTAGTGATGTTGAGCATCTTTTCATGTTCCTCTTGGCCATCTGTATATTTTCCTTAGTGAAATGTCTATTTAGGTGTTCCGTCCATTTTTTAACCAGATTCTTTGTTTTTTCTGATATTAAGCTTCATGAGCTGTTTGTATATTTTGGAGATTAATCCTTTGTCAGTTGCTTTATTTGAAAATATTTTCTCCCATTGTAAGGGATGACTTTTCATCTGGTTTAAGGTTTCTTGGCTGTGCAAAAGCTTTTAAGTTTAATTAGGTCTCATTTGTTTATTTTTGTTTTTATTTCTGTTACTCTAAGAGGTATGTCAAAAAAATATCTTGCTGTGGTTTATGTCAAAGAGTGTTTTGCTTATGTTTTCCTCTAAGAATTTTACTTTGTCTGGTCTTACATTTAAGTCCTTAACCCATTTTGAGTTTATTTTTGTGTATGGTGTTAGGTAGTGTTCTAATTTCATTCTTTTACATGTAGCCGTCTGATTTCAGAGCACCACTTATTGAAGAGGCTGTCTTTTCTCCATTGTATGTTCTTGCCTCCTTTGTTGTAAATTAGGTGCCCCTATGTGCGTGGGTTTATCTTTGGGCATTCTATCCTGTACCATTGATCTATATTTCTGTTTCAGTGACAGTAACATACTGTCTTGATTACTGGAGCTTTGTCAAATAGTTTGAAGTCAGGGAGCCTGATTCCTCTAACTCCATTTTTCTTTCTCAAGATTTCTTTGGATATTCGGGTTTTTTGTGTGTTTCCATACCAATTGTAATTTTTTTTTGCTCTAATTCTGTGAAGAATGCCATTGGTAGTTTGATAGGGATTGCACTGAATCTGTAGATTTCTTTGGGTAATATAGCCATTTTCACAGTATTGATTCTTCCAATCCAAGAAAATGGTATATTTCTCCATCTGTTTATGTCATCTTTGATTTCTTTCATCAGTTTTACATAGTTTTCTGAGTACAAGTCTTTTGCCTCCTTAGGTAGGCTTATTCCTAGGTATTTTATTCTTTTTGTTGCAGTGGTAAATGGGAGTGTTTCCTCAATTTCTTTCTGATTTTTTGTTGTTGGTGTATAGGAGTACAAGAGATTTCTGCACATTAATTATGTATCCTGCAAATTTACCATTTTCATTGATTAGTTCTAATAGTTTTCCGGTGGTATCTTTAGGATTTTCTATGTATAGTATCACGTCATCAGCAAACAGTGACAGTTTTACTTCTTCTCTTCCAGTTTGTATTCCTTTTATTTCTTTTCCTACTCTGCTGTGGCTAGGACTTCCAAAACTATGTTGAATAAGTGTGGCGAGAGTGGACATCCTTGTCTTGTTCCTGATATCAGTGGAAATGCTTTCAGTTTTTCACCATTGAGTATGATACTTGCTGTGTGTCTGTCATATATGGTCTTTATTATGTTGAGGCAGGTTCCCTGTATGCCCATTTTCTGGAGAGTTTTTATCATAAATGGGTGTTGAATTTTGTCAAAAGTTTTTTCTGCATCTACTGAGGTGATCATATGGTTTCTATTACTGAATTTTTTAATGTGGTATATCATATTGATTGAGTTTTGAATTTTGAAGAATCCTTGCATCCCTGGGATTAAATCCCACTTGATTGTGGTGTATGATCCATTTAATGTGCTGTTGGATTCTGTTTGCTAGTATTTTGTTCAGGATTTTTGCATCTATGTTCATCAGTGATATTGGTCTATAGTTTTCTTTTTTTATGATATCTTATTCTGGCTTTGGTGTCAGGGTGATGGTGGCTTCATAGAATGAATTTGGGAGTGTTTCTCCCTCTGCAAATTTTTGGAAGAGTTTGAGAAAGATCGGTGTTAGCTCTTCTCTAAAAGTTTGATAGAATTCTCCTGTGAAGCCATCTGGTCCTGGACATTTGTTTGTTGGGAAATTTTTAATTACGGTCTCAATTTCATTACCTGTGATAAGACTGTTGATATTTTTTTTAATTCTTCCTGGTTCAATCTTGGAAAATTGTACCTTTCCAACAATTTGCCCATTTCTTCATGATTTTCCATTTTATTGGCATATAGTTGTCTGCAGTCTCTTATGACCCTTTGTGTTTCTGCAGTATCATTAGTGACTTCTCCTTTTTCATTTTTAATTTTATTGATTTGAGTCCTCTCCCATTTTTTCTTAATGAGTCTGGCTAAAGTTTTATCAATTTTGTTTATCTTCTCAAAGAATCATCTTTTAGTTTTATTGATCTTTGCAACTGTTTTCTTCGTTTCTATTTCATTTATTTCTGCTCTGATCTTTATGATTTCTTTCCTTCTACTGACTTTGGGTTTTCTTTGTTCTTCTTTCTCTATTTGTTTTAAGTGTAGAGTTAGATTGTTTATTTGAGATTTTTCTTGTTTATTGAGGTGAAATTGAATTGCTATAAACTTCCCACTTAGAACTACTTTTGCTGCATCCCATAGGTTTTGGGTCATTATATTTTTGTTGTCATTTGTTTTTATGTATTTCTTGATTTCTTCTTTGATTTCTTCAGTGATCTCTTGGTTATTTAGTAGAGCATTGTTTAGCCTCCATGTATTTGTGTTTTTAGTTTTTTTTTTTTTCCCTGTAATTGATTTTCAATCTCATAGCATTGTGGTCAGAAAAAGATGCTTGATATAATTTCAGTTTTCTTAAATTGAGGCTTTATTTGTGACCCAAGATGTGATCTATCCTGGAGAATGTTCCATGTGCAGTTGAGAGGAAAGTGTAATCTGTTGTTTTGGATGGAATGTCCTATAACTATCAATTAAATATATCTGGTCTATTGTGTCATTTAAAGCTTGTGTTTCCTTATTTATTTTCTGTTTGGATGATCTGTCCATTGGTGTAAATGGGGTGTTAATTTCCCCTACTATTATTGTGTTACCATTGATTTCTCCTTTCATGGTTGTTAGCATTTGCCTTATGTATTGTGGTACGCCTATGCTGGGTACATAAACATTTATAATTGTTATATCTTCTTGGATTGATCCTTTGATTATTATGTAGTTCCCTCCTTATGTCTTGTAACAGTCTTTATTTTAAATTCTACTTCATCTGATACAAGTATTGTTACTTCAGGTTTCCTTTGATTTCCATTTACATGGAATATCTTTTTCCATCAGTTCACTTTCAGTCTGTATGTGTCCCTAGGTCTGAAGTGGGTCTCTTGTAGACAGCATATAGATGGGTCTTGTTTTTATATCCACTTAGTCAGTCTGTGACTTTTTGTTGGGGCATTTAATCCATTTACACTCAAGGTTATTATCAGTATGTATGTTCCTGTAACCATTTTCCTAATTGTTTTGTGTTTGTCTTTGTGGGTCTTTTTCTTCTCTTGTTTCCTGCCTAGAGAAATTTCTTTAGCGTTTGTTGTAAAGCTGGTTTGTTGGTGCTGAATTCTCTTAGCTTTTGCTTGTCTGAAAAGCTTTTGAATTCTCCATCAAATCTGAATGAGGTCTTAGCTGGGTAGAGTAATCTTGGTTGCAGTTTTTTCTCTTCCATCACTTTAGGTGTATCCTGCCACTCACTTCTGACCTGCAGAGTTTCCATTGAAAAATCAGCTGATAACCTTATGGGGATTCCTTTGTATGTTATTTTTTTGTTTGTTTTTCCCTTGCTGCTTTTAATATTTTTTCTTTGAATTTAATTTTTTTAGTTTGATTTATATGTGCCTTAGTGTGCTTTTCTTAGGGTTTATCTTGTATGGGACTCTCTATACTTCCTGGACTTGATTGACTATTTCCTTTCCCATGTTAGGGAAGTTTTCAACTATAATCTCTTCAAATATTTTCTCAGATCCTTTCTTTTTCTCTTCTTCTTCTGGGACCCCTATAATTCAACTCTTCGTGCATTTAGTGTTGTCCAGTGGGCTCTGAGATTGTTTTCAATTATTTTCATTCTTTTTTCTTTATTCTGCTCCTCAGCAATTATTTCCACCATTTTGTCTTCCAGCTCAATTATTCACTCTTCTGCCTCAGTTATTCTGTTATTGATTCCTTCTAGGTATTTTCATTTCAGATATTGTTTTGTTCATCTCTGTTTGTTTGTTCTTTAGTTCTTCTCCATCTTTGTTAAACATTTCTTCTATTTTCTTGAGCCGTGCCTCCATTCTATTTCTGAGATTCTGGATCATCTTTACTATCATTACTCTGAATTATTTCTCAGGTATATTGCTTATTTTTTCTTCATTTATTTGATCTTGTAGGTTTTTACCTTGCTCCTTCATCTCTGATATATTTTTCTGCTGTCTTTTTTTTTTTTTTTTTAATGAGTGGGATTGTGTTCCTGTTTTACTGGTTGTTTGGCCTGAGGCTTCCAAAATAGAGTACCTCAGCTTTGTTCTTCTTTCTCAGAATTTCATTGAGTATTTGGGCTCTTTGTGGTTCAATATGAATTTAGGATTGTACTTTCTATTTCTTTGAAAAATGCCATTGGCATTTTGATAGGGATTTCATTAAATTTATAGATGCCTTTGGGTAAATGATCATTTTAACAATTTTTGTATATATGTACATAAGATAGCTTTCCATCCTTTGTGTCTTCTTCAATTTCTTTTCTCAATGTCATATTTTTGGGGGTACATTTTTCATTTCATTGATTAAATTTATTTTAAGTATTTTATTGTTTTTGATGCTATTGTAAATAGAATTGTTTTTGTTACTCTTTTTCAGATATGCCACTCAGTGTACAGAAGTGTAACTAATTGATGTATAATAATTTTGCATTCTGCAACTTTATTTGATTATTTCTAACCGTTTTTTAGTGGAGTCTTTATGATTCCCTATATATAAAATTACATCATATGCAAACAAATACAATTTTACCTCTTCCTTTCCATTTTGGATATCTTTATTTCTTTTTCTTGCCTAATTGCTCTAACTTGGATTTCTACTGTGTTGAATAACAGTGGTGAGATGGGGCCCCTTTGTTTTGTTCTTGATCTTAGAAAGAAAGACTTCAGTCTTTCATTATTGAGTATGGTTTTAACTGAAGGCTTGTCATATATATGCCCTTTATTATGTTGAGGTACATTTCTTCTATACAAAATTTGTTTAGACTTTTATCATGAAATTATGTGGTATTTTGTCAAATGATTTTTATGCATCTATTGAAATGACCATATAATTTTCATCATTCGGTTAATTTGGTGTATCACATTTATTTATTTGCATATGTTCAATCATTCTTTCATGACAGGGATAAATATCACTTGATGATAGTGCACAATCTTTTAAATGAGCTGTTATATTTAGTTTGCTAATGTTTTGTTGAAAAGTTTTCTATCTATGTTCACCAGAGATATTGGCCTGTAGTTTTCTTTCCTTGTAGTGTTTTTAGGCCATTTTGGCACAAGGGTAATTCTGACTTTTTAAAATGAATTTGGGAGTATTCCCTGTCCTTCAATTTTTTGGAAAAGTTTGAGAAACAATGATGTTAATTCTTCTTTAAATGTTTCACTAGTGAAACTATTTGATCCTGGACTTTTCCTCTTTTGGGTGGTTTTTGATTACTGATTCAGTCTCCTTACTCATTATTGGTCCTTTCAGATTTTCCATTTCTTCATGATTCAGTCTTGGTAAGTAGTATATTTCTAGCAATTTATCCATTTCATGGTTATCCAATTTGTTGGGGTGTAATTGTTCATAGTATTCTCTTATCCTTGATTTCTTTGGTAACAGTTATAATGTCTCCTCTTTCACTTCTGATTTTATTTATTTGAGTCTTCACCTTTTTTTCTTAGCTAACCTATGTAAAGTTTGACAATTTTATTAACCTTCTGAAAAAATAACTTGTACTTTCATGAATCTTTTCTGTTTTTTGTCTCTGTTTCATTTATTTCTACTCCAATCACTGTTTTGTTTTGTTTTGTTTTCTTCTGCTAACATTTGTCTTAATTTATATTTGTTTTTCTAGTTCCTTAAGGTGTTTTACTTGAGATCTTTCTTTTTGTTTAATGTTGGCTTTCATTGCTATACACTTCCTCTTAGAACTGCCTTTGAAGGATCCCATAGTTTCTGATATGTTGTGTTTACAGACTTGGTTGCTGACAACCTCCCTTATACTTTCCCAAGGGTAGTACTAAAGCTTAAGTTTTTGACTACCCTTGGCCCATGGATTCTAGTGACTTTCTGCACATGCTCACTAACTATCTGTCAAAGCTCATGCTTTTCTGGAGCTTGTACAGGAAGCCAGCCATGAAGTGGAAGTATGTGCAGGTGAGACACCTGGAGAACTGGATATACCCAGGAGTCAGTTGGAGGAATCAGTAGGTGAAGTGCTCCAGTGGCTTTTGTGTGGGTATCCTAATAGAATCCGTGATGTAGTTAGTAGGGTCTGCATTCCTTTGTTACATTCCTGAACTCTGGCTAGTATTCTTCCATCCACTTACACCCCCTACCCCTCAACCCCCACCACCTTCATGTAGCTCACAAATCAGTACTCTGAATGGGGTAGAGAGAAATGGTCCTCTTTGGCCGCATCCTATATAGCTGGGGAAGACTAATGCGCACACACACACACACACACACACACACACACACACATTCTCAGTCCTTTACCCTCTGGCCTCATGACACCTTGAAAGAGGGGTGATGCAGTTGAAGTCAAACTGCTCCTCTTATCTTCTCAAATGTGTCTAATCTTGGATCTTTTTGCTCCAAAGTGGTGCTGGAATGTCACTGGATGCTGGATTTCCACAAAGGCTCTCTTGTACTTGGGCAATTATCTAAGGCAGTGTTCAACACAGCCTCCCAGACTGTGGCCAACGGGGGATGGAGATGGTTCCCAGGCAACTTCAAGTTCTGCAACTGGAACCAAGGTCTGTCTGCACATTATTCAAAACACAAGTAAGTGAGATTCATCCTGTGTTCCTTGGCATATGGTGCTGCATTTCACAGGTCCCAAAAAGGTACTTTTGCTCATGGAAAGATATCAAATTTAATCATTTTTCTTGGCAGAGGAGATACGTTGAGGGATGTCTTTTTTGGCCATTTTGTTTAATATATTGCTTTAAAAATATTTTTCTTAATAATTCTTTTTCATTTCATAGATTATGAAATTAAATACATTTTTAAAGAATTTTTTTTAAAATCACAGAACACTTCTTAAGCAAGAAAATTATTTTATATATGTGCACTTTATATACATGTTGCTCAACATCTCAAGTTCAGCATCTAGAGTACCTTTCACTTAGAACACCTTCTGTTTAATTCATACAATATAAGTGCACATTTACTGAATTGCTTAAGGCAAGTAGCTAATTAAGCTCAAGGCATAAATTCAATTTCTATTAAAAAAGAGTGTCATCTTTTTATTTTTCCTTTTTCTCTTTGTTGTTATTTTATTCTTTTTAAATTTGTAGTTGTCTTTTTTTCCCTTGTTCTTTGCTTCACTCCTTTGCTTCCCTTCTGCCCCATGCAAAGATTTCTTAAGTATCCTATAATATATGACATATTAATAATTCCCCAAATATTCAGATACATGTGACAAAAATAATACAATATAAGACATTTTAACATTTTTCTTCTGTTTTCACTACTTTTGCTTCATCACATTCCACCCTTCTCATTGTGGATTATTTATACAATATATGTCTATATATTCTTAAATATATATTGTATATAGGCCTGCATTTTGCACATTTATTCATTTTTCATAATAGATCTTTATTGGAGTATAATTGCTTCACAATGCTCTGTTAGTTTCTGTTGTACAACAATGTGAATCAGCCGTATGCATACATATATCCCCATACCCCCTCCCTCTCACACTCCCTATCCCACCTCTCTAGGTCATCACAAAGCAAAGAGCTAATCACCCTGTGCTATGCTGCTGCTTTCTACGAGGTAACTGTTTTACATTCGGTAGTGTGTATATGTCGATGTTACTCTCACTTTGTCTCAGCTTCCCCCTCCCCACCCCATGTCCTCAATCGCATTCTCTATGTCTAGGTCTTTATACCTGCCCTGCCACTAGGTTCCTGAGTACCACTTTTTTTTTTTTAGATTCCATATATATGTGTTAGCAAACGGTATTTGTTTTTCTCTTTCTGACTTACTTCACTCTGTATGACAGACTCTAGGTTCATCCACCTCATTACAAATAACTCAGTTTTATTTCTTTTTATGGCTAATATTCCATTGTATATATGTGCCACATCTTCTTTATCCACTCATCTGTGGATGGACATTTAGGTTGGTTCCATGTCCTGGCTCTTGTAAATAGTGCTGCAATGCATGTCCTTTTATATAGTTAAATATTAAACATTTCTCTGACATTAAAGGTAGACTATAAGAAACATTCAAATATAGACAAATATGTTTAAAGTAATTTAGAATACATTGACTATTAAGGAGAAATATGAATAAGTTTCAGAATTCTTTTATTGAGCCCTAAATCAGAAAACATCAAATATTCTTTTCTATTTGACAACTCTTTATAAATGTCTTGCTAAGTTGCATACATTAAATAACTTTCTACAGCAAAGGAACTTTATTGAAAAGAGTACAGTGAGAGCAGCAGGAAGAGCCTTGAAATTTTTGAATCCATGCCACTGTTACTGCAGGGAAAGATTTGAGATGTTTAAGTCATAAAGTCATATACTCATGGACTATATAAATAGTCACTGAGTATGACTGCTCAGTCAAGTACAGCTTCTTCTTGAATCCATTTTTAAGTTTCCCATCCATAGGTATGCTTTAAGGGGGAAAAAAAAGGAAGTATCAAGATACTTTCTAATGATGTATTTTCTATTGGACAAATTCAGCATGTTTCAAAAGATGTGCACATTTTGCATGGACTATACTGTGAATATTCTGGTGGATTGTGAAATAGACAAGGTTCACAGACTGCTTTTTTTCCAATTTAGTGAAATCTTTAAATAGGTGTGTATATATATATATATATATATATATATATATATATATATATATATATATAGTTTTTATCCTTCTGAGTACTTGAACTTTGTTTATTTGATCTAGAATACCTCCCCTTAGAGTGTGGATTAAAATTTGTTACAGGGAGGCAGACACCAGAAGCAAGAGGAAATACGACCCTGCAGCATGCTGAAAGGAGGCTTCAAACACAGTAAGTTATGCAAAATGAGAAGACAGAGAAATATGTTGCAGATGAAGAAGTAAGATAAAAACCACAAGACCAAATAATTGAAGAGGAAATAGGCACATTACCTGAAAAATAATTCATAGTAATGATAGTAAAAATCATCCAAAATTTCATAAATAGAATGGAGAAAATAAAAGAAATATTTAACTAGGACCTAGAAGAAGTAAAGAACAAACAAACAGTGATGAATTACACAATAACTGAAATTAAAAACACACTAGAAGGAGTCAACAGCAGAATAACTGAGGCAGAAGAACAGATAAGTGAGCTGGAAGATAGAATGGTGGAAATAACTGCTGTGGAGCAGAAAAAAGAATGAAAAGAAATGTGGACACTCTCAGAGACATCTGGGACAATATTAAGTGCACAAACATTCAAATTATAGGGGTCCCAGAAGAAGAAGAGAAAGAGAGAGTGTCTGAGAAAATATTTGAAGAGATTATAGTTGAAAACTTCCCTAACATGGGAAAGGAAATAGTCAATCAAGTCCAAGAGGTGCAGAGAGTCCCATACAGAATAAACCCAAAGAGAAATATGTTGAGACATATATTAAACAAACTAACAAAAATTAAATACAAAGCAAAAGTATTAAAAGCAACAAATAACATACAAGGAAATCCCCATATGATGATCAGGTGATCTTTCAGCAGAAACTCTGCAAGCCAGAAGGGAGTGGCAGGATATATTTAAAGTAATGAAAACAAAAAACCTAGAGCCAAGATTACTCTACATGGCAAGGATCTCATTCAGATTTGACCAAGAAATCAAAAGCTTTACAGACAAGCAAAATTAAGAGAATTCAGCACCCCCAAACCAACTCTACAACAAATGCTAAAGGAACTTCTCTACACAGGAAACACAAGAGAAGGAAAAGATCTACAAAAACAAACCCCAAACAATTAAGAAAATGGTAATAGGAACATACATATCGATAATTACCTTAAATGTAAACGGATTAAATGCTCCAACCAAAAGACACAGACTGGTGAATGGATGCAAAAACAAGACCCATACATATGTTGTCTACCAGAGACCCACTTCAGACTTAGGGACACACACAGACTAAAAGTGAGGGGATGAAAAAAGATATTCCATGTTAATTGAAATCAAAAGAAAGCTGGAGTAGCAACACTCATATCAGACAAAATATACTTTAAAATAAAGACTGTCACAAGAGGCAAAAAACACTACATAATGATCAAGGGATCAATCCAAGAAGAAGCTGTAACAATTATAAATATATATGCACCCAACATAGGAGCACCTCAATGCATAAGGCAAATGCTAACAGTCATAAAAGGGGAAATCAACAAAAAAACAATAGTAGTGAAGGGGTTTAACACTCCACTTACACCAATGAATAGATCATCCAGACAGAAAATTAATAAGGAAACACAAGCCTTAAATGAAACATTAGACCAGATAGACTTATTTGATATCTATAGGACATTCCATCTGAAAGCATTAGAATACACTTTATTCTCAAGTGCACATGGAACATTTTCCAGGATAGATCACATCTTGGGTCACAAATGAAGCCTCAGTAAACTTAAGAAAACTGACGTGTATCAAGCATCTTTTCTGACCACAACGCTATGAGATTAGAAACCAATTACAGGAAAAGAAACTGTAAGAAACACAAACACGTAGAGACTAAACAATATGCTACTAAATAACCAAGAGATCACTGAAGAAATCAAGGAGGAAACCAAAGAATACCTAGAAACAAATAGCAATGAAAACACGATGAGCCAATACCTATGGGATACAGCAAAAGCAGTTCTAAGAGAGAAGTTGATAGCAGTACAATCTCACCTAAAGAAACAAGAAAAATCTCAAATAAACAATCTAACCCTACACCTAAATGAACTAGAGAAAGAAGAAAAAAGCAAAACCCAAAGTTAGTAGAAGGAAATAAATCATAAAGATCAGAACAAGAAAAAAAGAAATAGAAATAAAAAAAAAAACATAGCAAAGATCAACAAAACTAAAACTGGTTCTTTGAGAAGGTAAACAAAATTGATAAACCTTTAGCCAGACACATCAAGAACAAAGGGAGAGGACTCAAATCAATAAAATTAGCAATGAAAAAGGAGAAGTTGCAATGGGCACTGCAGAAATAAAAAGGATCATAAGAGACTAGTAGAAGCAACTATATGCCAATAAAATGGACAACCTGGAAGAAATGGACAAATTCTTAGAAAAGTACAAACTACCAAGACTGAACCAGGAGGAATAGAAAATATGAACAGACCAATCACAAGTAATGAAATTGAAAATGATTAAAAGATTTTCAACAAACAAATGTCCAGGACCAGATGGTTTCATAGGTGAATTCTACCAAACATTTAGAGAAGAGCTAAAACCTATCCTTCTCAAACTCTTCCAAAAACTTGCAGAGGGAGGAAAACCCCCAAACTCATTCTATGAGGCCACCATCACAATGATACCCAAACCAGACAAAGATATAATAAAAAAAAGTTACAGGCTAATATCACTGATGAATATAGATGCAAAAATCCTCAACAATATACTAGCAAGCTGAATCCAACAATATATTAAAAGGATCATACACCATGATCAAGTGGGATTTATCCCAGGAATGCAAGGATTCTACAGTATATGAAAATCAGTCAATGTGATACAACATATTAACAAACTGAAGAATAAAATCCATATGATCATCTCAATAGATGCAGAAAAAGCTTTTGACAAAATTCAACATCCATTTATGATAAAAACTCTCCAGAAAGTGGGCAGAGGGAACCAACCTCAACATAATAAAGGTCATATATGGCAAACCCACATCAAACGTTATTCTAAATGGTGAAAAATTGAAAGCATTTCCTCTAAAATCAGGAACAAGACAAGAGTACCCACTCTCACCACTATTATTCAACATAGTTTTGGAAGTCCTAGCCATGACAATTGGAGAAGGAAAAGGAATCCAAATTGGCAAATTTGTCACTGTTTGCAGATGACATGATACTATACATAGAAAACCCTAAAGGTGCCACCAGAAAACTGCTAGAGCTAATCAATGAATTTAGTAAATTTGCAGGATACAAAATTAATGCAAAGAAAAGTCTTGCATTCCTATACAACAACAAAGAAAGAAATTAAGGAAACAATCACATTTACCATTGCAGAACAAGAATAAAATACCTAGGAAAATATCTACTGAAGGAGGCCAAAGACCTGTATGCAGAAAACTATAAGATACTGATGAAAGAAATCAAAGACAACACAAACAGATGGAGAGATATACCATGTTCGTGGATTGGAAGAATCAATATTGTGAAAATGGCTGTCCTACTCAAAGCAATCTACAGATTCAATGCAATCTCTATCAAACTACCACTGGCATTTTCCACAGAACTAGAACAAAAAATTTCACAATTTTTATGGAAACACAAAAGACTCCAAATAGAAAAAGCAATCTTGAGGAAAAAATGGAGCTGGAGGAATCACGCTTCTTGACTTCACACTATACTACAAAGCTACAATAATCATGACAGTATGGTACTGGCACAAAACCAGAAATATAGACCAATGGAAGAGGACAGCAAGTCCAGAGATAAACCCACACACCTATGTTCACCTAACCTATAACAAAGGAGGCAAGGATATACAGTGGAGAAAAGACAGCCTCTTCAATAAGTGGTGCTAGGAAAACTAGACAGCTACATGTAGAAGAATGAAATTAGAACACTCCCTAACACCATACACAAAAATAAAATAAAAATGCATTAAAGACATAAATATAAGGCCAGACACTATGAAACTCTTAGAGGAAAATATGGACAGAACACTCTTTGAAATAAATCACAGAAAGATCTTTCTTTGTCCACCTCCTAGAGTAATGAGAATAACAATAAAAAATAAACAAATAGAACCCAATTAAACTTAAAAACTTTTTCACAATAAAGGAAACCTTAAACAAGATGAAAAGACATCCCTCAGAATGGGAGAAAATATTCACAAATGAAGCAACTGACAAAGGATTAATCTCCAAAATATACAAACAGCCCATGCAGCTCAATACCCAAGAAACAAACAACCCAATCAAAAAATGGAGGAAGGTCTAGACTTTTCTCCAAAGAAGACATACAGATGGCCAACAAACACATGAAAGTTTTCTCAACATCACTAATTATTAGAGAAATGCAAATCAAAACTACAATGAGGTACCACCTCACACCAGTCAGAGTGGCCATCATCAAATATCTACAAATAATAAATGCTGGAGAGAGTGTGGAGAAAAGGGAACCCTCATACATTGTTGGTGGGAATGTAAACTGGTACAACCACTATGTAGAACAGTATGGAAGTTCCTTAAAAAACTAAACATAGAGCCACCATTTGACACAACAATCCCACTACTGGGCATATACTCAGAGAAAACCATAACTCAAAAGACACATGCACCTCAGTGTTCATTGCAGCACTCTTTACAATAGCCAGAACATGGAAGCCACCTAAATGTCCATCAATAGAGGAATGGATAAAGAAGATGTGGTACATATATACAATGGAATATTACTCAGCCATAAAATGGAACAAAATTAAATTATTTTTAGAGATGTGGGTGGACCTAGAGACTGTCATACAGCGCGAAGTAAGTCAGAAAGAGGAAAATAAATATCGTATATTAATGCATATATGTGGAATCTGAAAAAATTGGTATAGATGATCTTATTCACAAAGCAGAATTAGAGACACAGACATAGAAAACAAACCTATGGATACCAAAGGTAAAAGGGGGATGGGTTGAATTGGGAGATGGGATTGACATATATACACTATTGATACTATGTATAAAATAGATAGCTAATGAGAACCTACTGTATACCTCAGGGAACTCTACTCAGTGCTCTTTGGTGACGTAAATGGGAAGGAAATCCAAAAAAGAGGGTATATATGTATACATATAGCTGATTAACTTTACTGTACTTTAGAAACTAGCACAATATTGTAAAGCAGCTATACTACAATAAAAATTTTACAACAATAAAAAATAAAGCTTGTTACATAAGTAATGAAAAGAGAAACAATACATAGCAGTTGCCATTCAAAAATAACATTTGGAATAAGATAATACCCAAGCTATTGATTTGAGAATTTAAATCTTATTGATTCTGGAGAGTTTAAATTGTACAATCTTTTAATATCTATTTTAAGGTACTTATTTTCCATTAAGACTTAGCCAGATAGTTTAGAATCAGGGAAAGGAAAAACTGAGTTAGGGGAAAGAGAATTTGAAGCAAAAGAAGCTCCTCCTTTCTGGTTTGGAGAATTGTGAAAGGGAGAGCAAGTTATCAATAATAATCCTTACTTCTGTGAAGACAGAATCACCTGGTGTCAACCCAGGATATACTCATATAAGCTAGCCCTTAGCCTGTTTCTTCCCCTTCTTTTAAGAAAATTTGGTGATGGGCAGGGGCAGGTAGTTCAGGGGAAAACATGAAAATTCTTCTCTCAATTAACTATGCCTACACGAACTCTGATATATCACACTGGGAAGTTGTCATATTGTGGTAGCACATATCTATTTCTCTCACAGCTTCCTAAAAGAAATAATCAGGTGGTTTTTATTCCCAAAATAATCCATAATGAGCTCACTGAGTGGATCTCTGGAATGATACTTTAGAAGCTCTGTGATGGAATGATGAGATGGGAGGGTTGGAGTGAACTCAAATATGTCAAGGAAATCACATCTTAATGTGGAACATACAGCCAAGCCAAAAGTAAAAAAATAGGAGATTACAGTTGGAAAGGAAGAAAAATTAAAATGTGAAGGCAAAAGCCCAGGTGAGAAGAATACAAATTCATATATCTAGTCCAGCTTCACTATTTAACATCTAGCTTATGAAAGCAGAACTCATAAAACAATCAATACCCCAAAATCACTAGAATTGACTTATGCCTCAATGAACAGCTTTCCCTGGTCTCATCCAATTTGATTAAAGTTCTATGACTGTACTGGCTGTTTTAGAATTAGAGATCATATGCTTCACACTTAAAATGAACTGACTTAAAGAAAACCTAGCTACATAGCTTAACTGCTTAAACCAATAGCAATCTCCAGGTTTCAACTGACCTGAGTAGTCAGAGAATTACTGACAAATTATTAATATTACAAAACCTCCCCTTCAAAAGAACCATTTAAAAACAATATAGTTCCACAAAAGTAATACTACAAAAATATGTAAAGATGGTTAATACCTTTAAGACAGTCTGAGTCAGAATTTTGGCAGGATTCCTGAGACCCAGTAGGAATGATTGTTACAAAACTCCAGTGGCTGAAAAATACCCAACAGAATTTCTGGAAATATGGTTCCAGAACTAAGAATTATGTATCCTGAATTCAAAATATATAAAAATATGTGTAGCATAACCATATCACATTGAATTTCATGCATACGTTTTAGTCATGGCAGCAACATAAATGTTTCAATTGGAGTTTTTTAATTTCTATGGATTCATCCAAATGCAATGTAAAAATAGAATGTTTGTATTAAAATGACACCTCCCTAAGGTGGCCAACACATTCCTTGCCTGTGTGGAATTCACAGCTTAGTGAGATGTAATTTATAATTCATAAAAAGGAGAGAATGAAAAAAATTAACCCTTTAGTCTGTCTACCATCTATGATGGACCCTCATCTCTCTTTCAAGTGTGCTATTTACACAAGACCAGTATTTACATTATGAAGCTGAAAGAAAGAATAGCTATCAATGTGGTGTCACTGACATGTCCTCTGGTAGTTCTTAGGTGCTGTATATCTTAACTCCCCACTCTTCACACATACAGAGTTATAGATTGCAGAAAACAAGGGACTTCATAAGGCCCCTGAAAATTTCTGAGAACTTACACTGTTATAAAGCCTTTCACTTCCTGGGCTATGATTTAGCAGTTGTGGGTATGAACACTGGGTGTAAAATTTATCTCCTTTTTAAATTTTCCTATATATACTTATAGCATAATTTATGAAAACTATTTAAAAACTAGTATGCATTGCTGAAGATCTTTGAGAAATATATATAACAAATGACATTAATGGGACAAATTCTTATTATACAACTTGGTCATTCAGCACCAGTGATTTTTAATGGTCCTTTATTTTATTTTTCAACCTGTCTCAGTTTTACTATCTTCTCCATTTCCTTCTTCCCATATTTCAGCTTTTTATCAATTATCTTACTGTGGAATCTAGGCAGAACTTACCAATATAATTTGAGTCTATATATATGCATATCAATCACTTCAAATTTATTGAAATTTGCTCCATTTCCCAGGATATAGTCAATTATTTAAATGTACTATGCATGCTTTAAGAGAATGTGTTGTTTTGAGTTTTGTAGTTATATATTTTATAACTGTCCATGAACTGATGATTGCTAATTTTGTTGTTGATATCATCTAGTCTATTTCCTTACAGATTTTTATCTGCTTTTACTTTTTAAAATTGAGATATAATTTATATATAACATTTTGTAAGTTTAAGGTGTACAATGTATTGATATGATATATTCATATATTGCAATATGATTACCAAGGTAACATTAGCTAGCATTACTATCATGTCACATAATTACTTATTTTTTGTGGTGAGAACAATTAAGATCTATTCTCTTAGCAACTTTGAAGTTTTTAATACAGTATTGTTGATTATAATCTCTATTCTATGGGTTTGAACTCTAGGACTTACTTATGTATTAGTTGCAAACAACATCTCCTCCAATGAGAAAAGTGTTTTAAAATCTCCTATGGGAGATTTTAAACTATAGGAGGTCTATACCTATAGCTTCCTATTTTTTGCTTTATATATTTATATGCTATGATATTATATAAACATTTAAATTATTATACCATTTGTTGAGTTTCAGTTTTTTAAATTATAAAATAACTTTTCTATACCTAATAATGTAATTTGCCTTAAAATTAATTTTATGAGGTAACCGTATAAGTTCCTTTTGATAATTATTTGCATGCATTTGCCTATCCTTTTATTTCCAATATTTCTGTATTTTTTCTGTGTGTTCTAGAACGTAAAAAATATAGATTTATTTTTGAACACCCACTTAAAATCTTCGTATACCACTTTTACTTTTTAAATTTTTTACTGGGGAGAATGTTAACTGTATTATCATAACTCAAGAAACATGTAACCATGAATTGAAAAAGTATAAATATTCATGATATTATGTTGTTAGGCAAACTACATCTAACATTTAAAGTTAGGCAGGAATTAATGTAAAAGTAAATACTCCACTGAGACCTGTATTTAAATAACATGAGACTAGTTTTACATTATAAATACTTACATTGCCAAGAAACAGCTAATAGCCAATGACTAATTGTACCTACACTTATGAAAAATAAAGTTCATATTTTCATAGTTATTTATAACTAAAAAATATTGAAATATTAAGTATTTCCAGAAATCACCACACCTGTATTTCATAATTAAAATAATCTTTTAGTTTTTGAAATGTTAGCTATGGTACTGACAACACTGTAATTCTTGGTTCTATGTTCTCTTAAAATAAGAAAACCAAGATTACCCAAAGATTTCCAGGAAACTTAAAGTTCTTAATGACCAAAAAAGTAGTCCAAGTGTTCTGATAAACAAGGTTACTGAGAAAGAGAGTGTGGCAAGATTTTTAAGAGGCATTGTCTGCAGTTATGATCATAAATACCAGCTGTGGCCATAAGTGTTAGCAGAAACTCACCAAATTTGAATGTGAATTGATTATCCACAAAGCCATAGAGGACTACTGTGCCAATGTAAAATATTGTGCAATTAGGATACTGCAATACATTTTTCTACCAGTAATTTCAGTTCTCTTCAGTTGTTGACAGAAACATGAGTCCAGGATGGCTACTAATAACATAATGCATTATGGCAACCACTTGGCATAGGATTGGACAAGTGAGTGTGTCTAATTTATCCAATGAATGTACACCAGAAAAAAATTCTCCCATACTTTTGTCCAACCCTCTTGAAGTTCTACTAGGTAGACTCTGTGAAGGCATGCTGCAACCTCAGAATCAGACTTTTAGGTTCCCTTTATACTTTTAGCTAAGAAATCATAGCTTCATTTGCATGATAGCTTTGCTAATGCAGAGCTGTGTCACTGTCTGCTTTTAACATTTTCTATATAAACCCAACAATGTAGCAAATAAAACTATTCAAGCACATTCGGTGTCTGGACCAGAAGAGATAGGCTCTAAAATCTGAGCTAGTTGATTACAGCTTACAGGAGTTATAAAAGTCCACAACTGAAAGCCAGTCTTTGTATTTCAAGTTGTAACTTCCATTTCTTAGCAAATACAGAATGCAGACCATGAGGGGTGAGAGGTGTTGAATGGATAATGCTCAGAAAATGCATTTGTCTTAGTGCATTTTTCATCCATGTGGCACAAATTGTGCTGCTCTCTGTGTTTCTATTATTTCACTGAGCCACATTAGTGATACTGTGTAAGACACCTAAAGGTCCAGTGATTTAACCCAGACATGAGTGTTCAAGATATGAGGTTTTAGCCAATTGAATTTCTTATTCATATATTGCATTTAACAATTAAATGAAGTTGAATTTGGTTTATAAATACTTTGTTTTTAAATTTGTTCTCACCATAAACTTCACTTACATATACACATTATACATTATTCACCCATTTCTCTCTATACATTATTTTTCCATATCCTGATGTGAATAACATTACCTTCCTTAAAATGTGGCTTAAACTTTATTCTTTAAGAGTACAACCAGATGGTGGAACAGAAAGACATGATGCTCATTTCCCCCAATGAACACATGAAAAATACATCTACATGTGGAGAAATTCTCACTGAAAATAAAATGGAGACTGGCAGAAAGACTCTTTTACAATCAAAGCTGTGAGAAAAATCCAGGTGGAATCACATAGAAAGGGAAGAGAAGTGATCAGGTGGGGACCTGTGCCCCTGGGAGGGGTCACAAGAGAGGAGGGGGATTACAGAGGCTTGGAGATCCTCACAGGAAAGTGAGCAGTTTGAGCCATGTGTTGTGCACCTCCACCCTGGAGTCTGACACTGGGAAGACTGTCCCTTTAGATGGGTTGAAAACCAGGGAGATTAACAGGAAGGCTGTAAGAAACCTAGACTCCACTCATGAAGAGTGTGCACACACTTGCTTACTCACAAAACAAGGCAGAGGAAGAAAATTGAAACTGTCCAAGACTCTGGCCCGTTTCGAGCCTGAACTGTGCACCCACTCTGGTACCTTTTGCTCTGTGACACAGCTCCATACTAGGGTGTGGTCTGTAGTTGCCCATGAGAGTGCACAATTTGGGGGGACAGAGCTGACTCAGACCTTGAACAGAATCTGAATGGGGTGAGGGGAGCCACTGCTGACACTTATGCAGGCAGCACATCAGTCTGGAACTGATGTGTTCCAGCAGTCTGGAACTCTGACTGAGGCCAGGACCACAACACGAGGCACCTGCTCAAGCTCCTCTTGCTCCAGAATATCTCCCCTCTGGGATGTGGGTGCCAGTGCTGGGTTGGGGGAGAGCACACACTTAGAGGGAATGGAACCAGCAAGGACTTGATCATCAGGGCTTCTGCTTCAATAAATGACCCTGCCCTGATAAGGTGGTGTTGACCACTGAGCAGAGGAGAAGCCTGAGCTCACCTGGCTCTGGTCCTAGCCCTTCCACCTCCAGGTCCACCTCGTATTGTCAACACACCTTAGGGGAAGATGTGACTCCTGCTCACTTCAGATCTAACTCTCTCACCAAAGTCACTGGGCACATGGAGATTGTATAGGGATGCTCCCACACAAGGACACCTCTTCAAGACCAGAATTGTTAACTGTTTCACCTTATTTCAGAGAAAGATAAAAAGAAACAAAATTAAAAGACAGGGGAATTTGATTCAATTTCAAAAGCAAGAGAAAACCTCTGAAAAAACAACTAATGAAATAGAAACAATTTACCAGATAAAGAATTCAAAGCATTAGTGGCAAGAATACTAACTGAATTAGGGAAAAGTGAACACAGTGAGAATTTATATATTATATATTAAATAAGGAACTAGAAAACATAAAGAAGAACCAGTCTGAAATGAAGAATAAAATAATTGAAATTAAAAATGCATTAGACCCAAGAGGGAGGAAATATAGGGATATATGTTTATGTATAGCTGATTCACTTTGTTATACAGCAGAAACTAACACACCATTGTAAAGCAATTATACTCCAATAAAGATGTTAAAATAAATAAATAAATAATTTAAAAACACATTAGAAGGAAATAACAACAAAGTAGGTGATACAGAAGAATGCATAAGTAATCTGTAAGATAGAATAATGGAAATCATCCAACCAGAAGAGCAAAAAGAAAAACAAATTTAAAAAATTAGATCAGTTTACGGGTCCTCTTGGACAACATCAACCATACCAACATTCCAGAAGGAGAAGAGAAAGAGAAAGGCTTTAAAAAATCAATTTGATGAAATTATGACTGAAAACTTCCTGAACATGAAGAAGGAAACAGATATACAGATACAGGAAGACAGAGGGTCCCAAACAAGATGAACCTAATCAGACCCTCACCAAGATATATCATAATTAGTATGGTGAAAGTTAAAGATAAAGATAGAATTCTAAAGTCATCAAGAGAAAAACAGAGTCATATAAAAGGCAAACTCCATAAGGCTATCAGCTGATTCTTCTGCAGAAACTTTGCAGGCCAAAAGGGAGTGGCGTGATATATTTAACATGCTGAAAGGAAAAAAAGTGCAACCTAGGATACTCTACCCGGCAAGATTATAATTTTGAGTTGAAGAACTTCTCAGACAAGCAAAAACTAAAAGAGTTCATCAATACTAATCCTACCCTAAAATAAATGTTAAAAGATCTTCCCAAAGTCGAAAAGGAAATGCTACAACAAGAAGAATTTATGGGAAAGGAAAAAAATCCCACTAGTAAAGGAAAATATACAGTAAAGACTGTGGATCAACCACCTGAATAAGGTAGTATGAAGATTGAAAGACAAAATATTGTTAAATCAACTATAACTACAATAAACAGTGAAGGAATAAACATTAAGATGTAAAACATGACATAAAAAATACTAAATGTGGGGAAAAGGAGTAAAAAAATATCTTTTAGAATGCATTGGAGCTAAAATGACTGCCAGTTTAAAACAAGCAGATATAGTTGGAGGTAAACATATATGAACCCCATAGTAACCACAAATCAAAAACCTACAATAGATATACAAAATTTAGAAAGAAAGGAACAGAAGAATACCACTAAAGGCAATCACCAAACAACAAGACACAAACTAAAAGAAGAAAAGAACATAGAACTGGAAAACAACCAGAAAATAAGAAACAAAATGGCAATAAGTACATACCTATCAATTATCACTTTAAATCTCAGTGGACTAAATGCTCAGATCAAAAGACACAGTGTACTGACTGGATAAAAAAAGAAAAAAGACTCATTTAAATGCTGCTTACCAGAAACTCACTTCAGAGCTAATGACACAAACAGACTGAAAGTGAGGGGTTGGAAAAATATATTTCATGCAAATGGAAATGACAAGAAAGTAGGGGTAGCAATACTCATATCACATAGAATAGACTTTAAAACAAGGTGTATAACAAAAGATAAAGACCATTATATAATGATAAAGGGAAAAATACAAGAAGAGGATATATATATGTATGTGTGTGTGTATATATATATATATATATATATATATATATATATATATATACCTCAGCATTCCCCAACCTTTTTGGCACCAGGGACTGGTTTCATGGAAGACAATTTTTTCCACTCCCAGTGGGGGGGAGGGAATGGTTCATGTGGAAATGCGAGCAATGGGGAGTGATAGGGAGCAGCCGATGTAGCTTTGCTCTTCGCCTGCCACTCACCTCCTGCTGTGCAGCCCAGTTCCTAACAGGCCATGGACTGGTACCGGTCTGTTTCCCAGGTGTTGGGAACCCCTGCCATACTTAATATTGGAGGACCTAAATATATAAAAGAAATATTAATAGACATAAAGAGAGACATTGACAACAATACAATAATAGTAAAGAATTTTAAGGCCCCACTTAACATCAGTGGATAGATCATCTAGACAGAAAATCAATAAGAAAATACTGGCCTTAAGTGACACATTAGACCTGTTGGAATTAATAGACATCTGTAGGACATTCCATCCAAAAACAGCAGAATACACAAACTTCTCAAGTGCCCATGGAATGTTCTCCAGGATAGATCATACACTTGTCTACAAAATGTGTCTAAACAAATTTAAGAAGATAGAAATTATATCAAGCATTTATTTCCAGTGACTATGGTTTGAAACTAGAAATAATTATAGAAGAAAAATGTGAAAAACACAAATGTGCAGACTAAACAACACACTACTAAAAAAAATTAATGGGTCAATGAAGAAATCTAAGAGGAAATAAAAAAATATATCAATACAAATGAAAATAAAAACACAACTTTCCAAAATCTATGGGAAAAGCAGTTCTAAGAGGAAAGTTTATAGCAATATAGGCCTACCTTAAGAAACAAGAAAAATCTCAAATAAGCAACACTACTAACATGAAAAGGAATTAGAAAAAGACAAAAAGGAATTAGAAAAGACAAAAAAATAGAAGATTAATGAAATCAAGAGCTGGTCTTTGAAAAGACAAATAAAATTGATAAGCCTTTAGCCAGGCTCATCAAGAAAAAGAGAGAGGACCCAACTAAAATAAGAAATAAAAGAGAAGAAATGGCAACCAATATCACAGAGATTCAAAAAAATTATAAGAGAAAACTGTGAACAGTGATATGCTAGCAAATTGGACAACCTAAAAGAAATGGACAAATTGCCAGAAACATATAATCTTCCAAGACTGAATCAGAACGAAATAGTATGAACAGACTGATCACTAGTACTGAAATTGAACTTGTATTAAAAAAAAAAAAAAAAAAAAAAAAGCTCCAAGCAAACAGAAGTCCAGGACCAGATAGCTTCACAAGGGAATTTTACCAAACCTATAAGGAAGAGTTAATGCCTATACTTCTCAAAATATTCCAAAAAATTGAAGAGTAGGGAACACTCCCAAATTCATTCTACAATGTCATCATAACCCTAACACAAAAACCAAAGACATTACTTAAAAAGAAAAAAAGAAAAAGGAAATTAAAGGTCAATTTCTTTAATGAATATAGATAAAATATCCTCAACAAAATATTAGCAAACTTAATTCAACAATATAAAAAAGATTATACACCATAATCAGGTGGGATTTATTTCAGGGATGCAAGGATGGTTCCATATCTGCCAATCAATTAATGTGATATAACACATTAACAAAATGAAGGCTAAACATCATTTGATCATCTCAATAGATGCAGAAAAAGCATTTGACTAAATTAAACATTCATGACGGTAAGTATTCACCTTCCTTTGTACTACAGAGCTCTTCCTCCTAGGAACCCAGCTATGTTTTTAATCAGTGGATTCCAGATCCGAAAATCAGTTCAGGTCTTGGAACTGAAGGGATCACAACTTTTTTTTTTGAATGAGTATCTATTCCTCCATTCCTGAAGTTTTTGTTTGTTTTGTTTTGTTTAGGGTTTATTTTGTAATAGATTGTTAGACAACCAACAAAAGTGCTATTTATCTATTTTACATTTATAGATGCCAAACTATATTAACTATCTCAGCTCCCTAAAGGTCAAACCCTCTTGGCTACTCTTTTGATGTTGTTAGTTGTTGTAGTAATTGCAGATTCCAGTTTCTGGTGGCTATAGTGTGACTACCTGGCCTCTATTACTTTAGAAATCCATTATCTCCATGTATGTTAATGAGAGACTAAGGGACTCTCTTACAGTCATCCTTGGTTTGCAGAGGAGAGTCATCACAGAATTTCTTAGTGATATCAGTGTCACTTTCCCCATTGTACTCCTGATGGCCTTGGTCAATGGTATGTATCCCAAGCCTTCTAGCAGAAAATAAGCCACCAGTG
Source organism: Pseudorca crassidens (assembly GCF_039906515.1). NCBI lineage: Eukaryota > Metazoa > Chordata > Mammalia > Artiodactyla > Delphinidae > Pseudorca > Pseudorca crassidens. The sequence continues at coordinate 67,739,644 of NC_090304.1, read as the reverse complement.
GATCTTCTAGCTTTACATCATGTTTATCTTCCAAAATGCCCACTTCCCTTAACCTCTTAATTTCTTCCTCTATCATGTATTGGCTCAACTTAGATATTTCTACTACACTGATTTTTTCCAAGCTTCTAAGAGCCACTCCAGCAGGGGATTTAACCCATCATCTCAGATCACTGCCAGTGTGTTAATTCTCATATACGAAGAAAGTATCCCTTATACAATAAATTATTTATCTAGTCTTACAATCTGGCCCCATTGTTTAGGACACTTAAAATCCAGTCCTAGAAGTACACCCCCTGGTTCATGTAAATTCCTTTTAGAAATTATTTACATAAATAGAGCCTCTTTCCTCAATTATCAAAACTAATACAACCACAGCTGAATTACACTGGGGTTTAACAGTTATTTTTGGCCTGGCAGCTAAGAAAGGTGATGGGGGAATGGCTCTGGGTGTGGCATGTATTGCCTTATAAGGGAGAGGCTTCTGTAACATATCCCAAGACAATAATTTACCTGACCCTTCCAAGGGAAGAACAAAAGGTCTAGGTGAGTGTAGGTGGTCAGAAGGTCAACATCCTTAAAGGTTTCCATTCATATGTCCTTTTCTGAGTTTTCAGGATCGTAGATTTTCCCCACTATGGTCATCATCATTGTATAATAGACTTATCTTGACTGAGTATTCAAATGTCTTTACAGTTCTGTGACTCTTAACAATTAGGTTTTTAGTCTTCCATTCAATTCTATCCATCCTTTCACTATAGGTAATGAGGTATTCTTTTTAAGATACAACTGAAGCTCTCTAGTTTTTACTTAGCCATTATCAACATTTGATTCATCATTTTTCTTCCACAGGGCATCAATACATTTAGCAGTAATCATTCAATCCTACCTCCTTATAGGCAAAATTTTCTCCATATTATTCAAAATAGCTGCATCAACACACCTGTCACAGCATTACCCACTTCTGAGAAGAAGGCAGGCATTTCATATACACCCAACTGTCATTTTTTTGAAGATTTTTTTTACAATTCAGCCCTCCAGATCCTATCCAAATGTCTAGAGTAGAGCAGAGTTGAGAGTGTTAATCCATAATGGGTTTGCTATGAGACAAGATATTCTAAGTGATTTCATAATTGAGTGGTGGGTTATATATAAACTCTTCAGAAGATATTGTTATCCAACCAGAATATGGTAATTGAAGTGAAAGGAAAGAGTCTAATACAGGCATCTCAGGCTCACCTGACTATCTTGTTGGAGATTATTGCAAGTTGTATCTGAATGTCTCAAGTAAAGCAGACTTTGTGGTGTTAGTCTAGGAGAGTTTACTGGGAAAATAGGTGGATCTAAGTCTATACAGATTTTCTAGGCTGTCACATCTCTTCAATCCATATTTACAATACAGTGATAAGTACCTAAATAGACGATGAGGATCCAGAAGCCCTTGCTGGGCTTAATTAAAAACATGTTGCAAGTATCTGGAAAAGCTCTGCAGAGTGACCTCCCTAAAAGAAGAATAAGGAAGTTCATAGCTGGTGAGCTTTCTCAGATATATTTAATGCCATGATAGGATTAGAATCTTGGTGTATATGGTCTCCAAATTGATGTCCATAATTAATACTATTCTGCAGTGACTCTGTGTAAGGGTTTTCTACCTTGAAAGTGCCCACAAATTTAACCCACAAAAACAAGTGAAGAATCTTCTGAAGAAGATCACAATTGCAAATATGAAAACTTATGAGTTACAGGAATATCAATACAGTATATATATGAGACAAACTCACTCATTTCATAGATGGACAAATTATAGCCCACAGACAGAGAGTATGCCCAAAATCACACAAAAATTTAGAAGCAGAATTGTCATCAAAACTGGTCTTTCTCCTGCAAATCTTGTGTTTGTTTCTCTATTATTCTGTGTAATTTAGGCATTTCTGTTGGAGATGTCACACTCTTCATTATAATTTCAAGTTCCACAGATCATCTAGCAGAAGAATCTCACGACATGGATAAATAGATACAACTATCTTTTAAATAATTATTCTATATCACACAGGGAAAAATAGTTAAATCTTTGATACAATTCTACATTTTATCCATTTGCCTTTTGCACTGAATTAAAAGTTCCATTAACCATTAAAAACAGATGGTTAGCTTTCTCAACTATAAAGTGTGGTCCTTTGTTTGGCTGATCCTGATGCTAAAATATTTTAATATTTTCTATATCTTCTATTTTATTTCTATCAGATTTCACCAATGAGGACAAAAAAGAATGAATCTAACAAGAAATGTTCTGTCATTAAAGTAACTGCAAATACAAATTTATGTTCTTATCATGACTTTGAAGTATTTTAATACATATTTGGCTAACTCTATCTAAAAAATTAACTGCTGCTTGAAAATACGTACTGTATGGGGAACAACTGAACTTTTTCAGGTCACTGAGATATGGTAAATTTTACCCAAGATGATGTTATTAGTGAATATTCAAAAGGCCAATACATCTCCATAGGCAGAGAAAAGACAAAATCAATGAAAAAGTGAGATATAGAAAAATAATTATTGATCCCCAATCACATCATAATACATCTTTTCCCAATATATGTATGTATAATTATCCTCTGATACCTATTTTAGAAACCCACTCCTTGACTATGTAGGGCACAGGATATTCATGCATTAAATGGAAAGATAAATAAATGGCTTCTCTTGTACCATCTAAGTTTGATTTACTAGGCAAAAATAAATAAATAAGGCCACTGTACTTTAGCACATGGTAGGGTCCAAGAACAGAGGCGTCATTTGACTCAAAGACCTGGTTTTGAATCCTAACTCTGACAGTTACTAAATGTGTGATCTTGGACAAGCTTCTGTTTACTAACCTCTAAAACCAAAGTAGTTAACATCTACTTCAAAAAGGTTGCTGTGATAAATACATGTACTGTGCTTGTAAAGAATGTGGTAGTGTTCCAGAAAATATCAAGCACTTGTCCAATGCCCTCTAAAGCCCCCCATAATTGTGCATTTGCCTATGTTTTCAGCCATAAGTTATTTCACTCCCCCTCTTTTCTAGCAAACTCACTGTACTAGAGCAAGCCTAGCTTCAATTCATTTGCTTAAAAACATCTAGAAAAACTTTATCCTCTCATAGATTCTTCTTACATTTTTACTTATGTTTAGAAAACTCTTCTCTCACTTTTAGCCTGGTTGTTCCTTGTCATACTTCATGTCTGAGCTTAAATGTCTCTGTATAAATGTCTCAAAATGTATTGCCTTTTTTATCTCAAATATTAGTATTTGTGAATTTTTCTATTGATTTTATCAAAACTTTAAAATTATGTATACTCTTTTATTTACTTGTTTATTATGTACTGTCTTACAAGATTGTAGACTGAGATCAAAGACTGCTTGTTTTATTCACTAGATTGTATGGTTATTTAACTCAGAGTTGTGTACTAGTAAACACTGAGACTTTTTTTTACTAAGTCAATGAGTGAGTTAATTAATTAATTGAATGGATGGTCATATTGTTTCATTTGTTTTTTAATGAACCTAGACCAGAGTTACAAAGTTAATAAAGAGCATTCAGAAGGAAAACAGGAGAATCAATTTCCTGTCCTGTCTGTGCCAGATGTTAGTTATTGAAATTTTGCTAATACAGAAACCTCAGTTTCCTCTTATTCGAAATATACAGTTTGGGCTGTATATTTGTACCTGTGAAAGAAATATCTAACATTAATTGTAACATGGAACCCTTTAAGGATATGTAAATATGTTCATAAATTATTCAAAACATGTTTGTGCAAAATTTCAGTAGATTTCCCACACTCATTGAAGCCCTTCCAGAGACCACTAGAGACACACAGAACAATCCTCCATTAGAGCACAAACATTCCATTAAATTATTCTATTCCATAGGACTTGGCAAATATTCAATACATTTTTAATTCATCCAGAAAATTAAATTGATTCCAGAGTTCAGACTGCTAAGTATGGAAACATTATCTGGAATTTTCATTAAGAATCATTTCTCATATTGCTTCAGTATCTTTGGTGTGTTAAGAAATGTGCAAATTAACCACTTATAGTATCTGTTAGTCTCTTGCTTTCATATCATCATTTTCATAAAAACAGCAGATAACTCTCATAACACATTATTGGGCATTCAATATATTTTTGTTTCAATCAACTATAGACAAATACATAATAGAAACACTTCAGTGATTGTACCTATATCACCTACTAAGCATTTATTTATTTATAAAATTATGTTCATACATTTATGAGAGAGTCCTAAGTTTGAATAACATTATAGAATGTAAACTATGTGTATAAAAAAGTAAGCATTCATAAAATGAATAGATTTAAGATAATAAAGAATAAAGTTGTAAATCCAATTATAAGAAATCCAGGTGACAATTAATTTTCTGCCAAATCAAGAAAATCTGAACCTTTCCAAAGCAAAGGAGAAGGGTACTAAAAAAATGTTAGCCTTCAGAAAATAGACAAATAGAGAACTTAAAAAAAAAAGTAAAAAATAATAAAGGTATGATGATGCTATCCCTAATGCAATGAAATGAATAGCACAGCAGGTTGTTTTAAGGTAACACTGAAAAAAATGGATTATAAACACCTAGAAATTGACATTAGTTTGAACATAGCCCATTTAATAACTGGAGGCTTCTTCCATGCACACAAAACAATTATGGCTTATTTTATGGAAAAAAATATGTTTCTGGACAGTCATATATTCAACAAATATATATTGACCACTGAAGATGGCTAGGCATTGGTTTGGAAAGTGAGGTAAAACTAATGAAAAAAAAATAGAAATTATCTCAGTCCATTCCAGGGCTGGATAGTCTCATTTGCCTCTTGAGATCAACTAGCCATATTTAATTATGTTCTATGGCCTAAAAGCTCATCTTTATGAATTATATTACTGCTAACTTGCTATCCAGTCTCTGGTTGGACTAAACCAATGTAAGGTAAAGACAGGAGATTAGAGGAAGGAAGAATGAACATGGGATATTTTTCCCTTGACTACATGTCTTTTGAGCTTCAAATTAGCAGTGGATATATTCCTCTATTAAATGTCACACTACTTATTGTGTATCCCTTTCCCAGGGTTAAGACCACAAACCCAGCTATTTTTCCCTCACTTGACACTTCAAGTCTAGGGAAGGTAAATGCTCTCACTGTGGCTAGACTCCAGGCATTTCTGCATTCCCTACTCAAATCTTGTAAGCCCATCTTTGGATCTGCCCTGTATCAGACTGAGATTCTACTACATCACATAGACCATCCCTTTTACAAGATAAAAATATGATTGTGTGTCTGTTTGTTAATAATAAACTAAAAATGTTTTCACCTAATTGTCTAGTGCTTATTAACTCACATATAACCTGTATCCTGTGTTTAAAACCAGACTCTAGAGTGAATAGTCTTTAATTTTAATGAAGACAGGATACACTTTACTATACTAAATTAAATGTACTTCTTTCTGCTCATAATTTATATTTTATAAAAAAATAATCTGGAATTTAGTCTTACCTTCTCTGGTGATGCTAGATACACTACAGACTATAAGGAATTAAATATTTTAAACAGACATATATATTCTTTCTCTGTATATGTTTGCATATGTGTGTGTGTGTGTGTGTGTGTGTGTGTATGTACAGATAGAGAGGTACAAACAAAAATATGACAAATCTAAATTTCACCTTTTATAATAAAAAATCACTTAAAGAAACTTCTACAGAATCTTGAATTTCCTTTTAAATGTAATGTCCTATAGAGTTCTACAGCATATATGGAAAAATATAAAAGTGAGAGAAACAAAAAGCAAAGGTAAGCTTTTCTCCCTTCATTGTTTACTTCAAACATTCTCCTTTCCAGTCTATAATAAAAGGAGATTGCATGAGAATCTCTTTGAAAATAGTTCATCCGTTATCAAATACATTAAAGTTTCATCTATAGCTTTTTATACTTTTTTTGTTATATGTGTTATTTCCAAATTTGAGCTAATAATGTATAACTTGCTCTAAAGCCATTACCTGATTGCCTCATGACAATTAAATATCACAAATCTCCAGCATTCAAGTGTTTATAGGGGTTCTAGTTGATTGGGAAAGACAGATTAGTATAAAGAATATACAAGTCTTTGAGACTTTAAGGTCTAGAAACCTCATTCTACTACTGGAGCAAGAGATTTTGTTTAACCATAATTTGGATTTTTCCACACTATTTTGCAATGCAAATAAAAAGACATATTTATCTTGACACACTTACAGTAGTTCTAAAATCTTTCTAATTATACCCAATATCACTCTTATTCAAGTCATCAGAGTGCATATGGAGCTAGTTAGAATGTTCCATAAAACTTTGAACTTGGATGGCAAAATTTTGATCGTTCCAGTTTCTGGATTGGGAGAAAATGGCAAATAAATAACTAGACTTTTTCTTCATGGATGTCTTCCAGATTATAAAGACTTACATGCATATTTCTTGACAATTTTTTACACACACTTACATTCATCAGTCTCTAAATTTTCATTCATACTCGTCTCAATAGGCAGTGCCAATTTAAGAGAGCAGCTAAGATAATATGAACTAATTTTTACTTAAACGAGTTTTTATTTTTTTGGCTCCTAGACAATGCTGATTGTTTTACTTCACAGCCAATTTGTAATGGCAAATATTCAATCATTTAGTAAATATTTAATTTCACAGGAATATAGTAGGTCATGCAGAGAGTTACTGTGAGAATTATGAACAAGTTGCACCATGATCTCTTGGAAAAGGGAGAAGTAACCAAATGATGAACTTACTTAGTATTAACTCAATAATTCCAAGGAATGTTGTTTTCTAAGCAAAAATATATGATATGTTCATATAAAAAAAGGTCCTTATCTCCCTGAGCTACCTATTTGAATTGTGATCAGTGGATTTCAGCCTAGAAAAGCAAGTTTGTACAATATTTCTGGGACAGACCCAAATATTCACAAATCATTTTGTAAAATCAGTACTTACAGAAAAGAGCCACTTGTTATTCAAGTATTGTGATTCTTTTGAGTAGTCACCTTGTATCGCTCCACTCTAGTTTGTCTCCAAGAGAGTCTGAATCTTTAGGACTAACCCAATCATCCTTTATGGGTGCCTGGTCATCTCACTCTACATTTTTTTTCTCTTTTTTTGCTTGACTATATTCAATTTATTTACTTATTTTTTATTGAAGTATAGTTGCTTTGCAATATTGTGTTATTTTCAGGTGTACAGCAAAGTGATTCAGTACATATATATATATATATACATATATATATATATAAATTTTTTTCAGATTCAGATTTTTTTCCCATATAGGTTATTACAAAATACTTTGTACAGTGCCCTATGCTATACAGTAGGTCTTCATTGGTTATGTATTTTATATATAGTAGTGTGTATACCTAATTTATTCCTTCTCTCCACCTTTCCCCTTTGGTAACCATAAGTTTGTTTCCTATGTCTGTGAGTTTTCTTCTGTTTTGTAAAAGATTCATTTGTATCATTATGTTAGATTCCACATATGAGTAATATCATATGATATTCATTTTTGTCTATCTGACTTACTTTACTTAATATGATAATGTCTAAATCCATCCATGTTGCTGCAAATGGAATTATTTCATTCTTTTTTTATGGCTGAGTAGTATTCCATTGTATATATATATATATATATATATATATATATATATATATATATATATATATATATATATATATATATATATATACCATATCTTCTTTATCCATTCCTCTATTGATGGACATTTAGGTTGCTTCCATGTGTTGGCTATTGTAAATAGTGCTACTATGAACATTGGGGTGCATGTAACTTTCTGAATTAGAGTTTTCATCTTTTCCAGATATATGCCCAGGAATGGGACTGCTGGATCATATAGTACCTCTATTTTTAGTTTTTTAAGGAACCTCCATACTACTCTCCATAGTGGCTGTATCAATTTACATTCCCACCAACGTTGTAGGAGGGTTCCCTTTTCTCCACACCCTCTACAGCATTTATTATTTGTAGACATTTTGATGATGGCCATTCTGACTGGTGTGAGGTGATACCTTATTGTAGTTTTGATTTGCATTTCTCTAATAATTAGCAATGTTGTGTATCTTTTCATGTGACTTTTGGCCATCTGTATGTCTTCTTTGGAGAAATGTCTATTTAGATCTTCTGCCTATTTTTTGGTTGGGTTGTTTGTTTTTTTGATATTGAGCTGTATGAACTGTTTGTATATTTTGGAGTTTAATCCCTTGTCAGTTACATCATTTGCAAACATTTTTCCCATTCTGTAGGTTGCCTTTTCATTTTGTTTATGGTTTCCTTTGCCATACAAAAGCTTTTAACTTTATGAAAGATCAGAAAGAGAAATTAAGGAAACAATCCCATTTACCATTACATCAAAAAGAATATACTATTTGGGATTAAACCTACCTAAGGAGACACAAGACCTTTACCCTGAAAACTATAAGGTGCTGATGAAAGAAATTGAAGATGACACAAACAGATGGAAAGATACATGTTCTTGGATTGGAAGAATCAACAGTATCAAAATAACTATACTACCCAAGGCAATCTACAGATTCAATGCAATCCCTATCAAATTACCAATGGCATTTTTCACAGAACTAGAACAAAAAAAAAATCTTAAAATTTGTATGGAAACAGAAAAGACCCCAAATAGGCAAAGCAATATTGAGAAAGGAAAACAGAGCTGAACAAATCAGGCTCCTAGACTTCAAACTATACTACAAAGCTACAGTCATCAAAACAGTATGGTACTGGCACAAAAACAGAAATATAGATCAATGGAATAGGATAGGAAGTGCAGAAATAAACCCACACACTTATGGTCAATTAATCTATGACAAAGGAGGCAAGAATATACAATGGTGAAATGAAAGTCTTTTCAATAAGTGGTGGTGGAAAAACTGGATAACTATATGTAAAGGAATGAAATTAGAACATCCTCTAATACCATATACAAAAATAAACTAAAAATGGATTAAAGACCTAAATGTATGACCAGATACTATAAAACTCCTAGAGGAAAACATAGGCAGGACACTCTTTGACACAGATCACAGCAATATCTTTTTGGATCCATCTCCTAATGGACATAAAAACACTACAATTTCTAACTCTACCCAAGTGCTTACCTAACTTCTGTCTCCCTCCATCTTAACACAGGGATTTTATCTCCTACCTCAAACAGAAAATAGAAAACTAAATTCTCTGCCCTTTTAACAACACTGTCATTCCTGTTTCTCTGTACACACATCGATTCCTGCTTTCTTCCCAGTAGTCCTATGAGTAAAGGATTCGTACGCTTTGTCAGTACTTCATGATAGGGATTTGTTGAATTAATCTGAATGGAACTTTTTAGGCATGTGACATTTTACATAATTTCCTTCCTTCTGGGATTCTCTTCTCCTCTTGTTTTCTCAACACTATTCTCTCTTCATTTTGCGTGTAGTTCTGTGGTTGCTTTTTCTAATGAGAAATGGGGAATTCTTATAGATATATCATTCTCCATCCATTTTAAGTGTTTTAACTAAGGGTTTTATACTCAGCCCTTTTCTTTGGTTATATTAACATCTCACCTTGGACAACATTATCCACACCCAGGATTTCAAACATCTGCCTCCTAAATGCAGATGTCTCCTAAGTCAGCATTTCAATTCAGTCCTTTCTTTTGAGATCCATAAAGTCAGCTTCCTATATGTAACAAAGACATCTCAAATTCAACAAGTGTGATACTAAAATAATCTATAACTTCATTTCTGTTCTTTCCACTAGCTTGCTAAACTAAGTTGCATTAAGTGCACTTCTATAAACATAGTAATGCATATAAGAAACTTGGAAATCAGCCCCCATATCCATAGGCTCCTTAAGGTATATCAAATCTATTTCTAATTTCTGTATTTCTTTTTAATACTTCCCCTTCTCTATCCTCATCTTTCAACCATTCACTCACAGAATAATTATGTATTCAACAACTGTATGCCAGACACAGTTTTAGGGTTTCTGCTACCTTAGACCAGGTTGTCATTATGTCTCATTATTTCTTGCTTTATTTTATTATAATCACTATAAAATATATACTATCATGTCACTTCATTACATAGCCCTTGATAAATCTTTTGCCTACAGGATAAAAGCATGTTTTAAAGCAAAGTCCTTCTTGATCTTGTTCCTGCTTATCTCTGTAGAATCCTCACTTGATTTTCTTCAAATGTGCTCTGTTCTCATGGGCCTTTCTAGCTGCCCATTCTGCTTCCTGTCTTTAGAATAGTCCATACCTCATTTATGTCTAAGTAAATCCTTTAAGATTTAACTCATTTGTCCCTTAGTCTTGGAAGACTTTCCAGATGTGTCCTCCAACAACATGTTAAATACTTGACTTGCATTACAGCACTTAGCATGTGATCTTCTGTTCCTTAGTCTATCTTTCTTACTGGGCAGTGACTTCCTTGAGAGGAAGTATGTGTCTTTTATCTCTATAGCTCTAATATCTAATGTATTTCTCAGTGCATACTGCTCAATATGTTCTTGAATGTAGAAATGAGACAGGTGATTGAAAATATTCTTATAAGAAAACTACATAGCATGAAGCCACTACATTTTCCCTACTTAGAACTGATTTTTGTGAGTTAACAATTTTGAGTGGTATCTACTGACTTGCTTTATCCACGAATATTTTGTCCTTTAAATAAAACATTATTATGGGGAAAAGATTTTTCCTTGGCAGACCACTATGTATGGCCTAACTTGGCAAACATATGGGGCAGAGGAAACATACCTGATATACCAGCAGTCTAAAAATAATTAACATACCTCACATATATACATATATATACACATATATATATACATATATATATTATCTATATGCATAATATATATTTGCATAATACACATATATGTATTTTATATATTTGCTAAGATAGTGTTTGGGAAAGGAAAAAGATATAAAAATTGAAATACAAAGAAATTAACATGTGTTGATCTTTACAAAATTTAATAAACCCTAGTAGGAAGAAAGAATTCAGTTGTGGAAACTAGGAATTCTTTTTCCCCTGAAGAGTGCTTTTGTTTCTTCTTCTATAATTGGCCATTGTTTGGTGGGGAGTAAAGGTTAATATTGTGAAGTTATTTTAACAAATTAAATAAAATATTAGAAAATAAGTGATTTTAAAAGGGCTTTTACAACCTGTAGAAATTGGGGGAAAAATCTCTAATCTTTTCAATTTTGTGCAGTCTCATTTCTATGGGGTAGCTAGTTTTAAGATACAGTGATTACTTGCATTAAGCTACATCTGTTTATAACATTATTTTGGCTATCTTCCTCTATTGACCCCAGCAAAATTAAAAACAATCCAGGAAATCACATTTAAATTACTTTAAAGCAAGAGAGAGAGAGAGAGAGACTGTATTATGCAGCAGACTGCTTTAGTTTCTGAGAGCTAAAAATATGTAATAAAAAAGTCTCTGTTCTCAAGGTGTTCCTGGAGGCAAGTCTCGGGGAAGGGGGTGGTTGGCAAAGAATCAGTAACTAGAATATGCTGGGATTTGTGTCATTATGGAGCTAAGATTGAATTTTAGTGGAGCCAAAATCGGGGAGCTAGTGAGGTAAAGAAAAGAGGTATGATTATCAACGTAATTTAGGTTATAAACCACACTTTGTTCAATTATAATGAACTGAAGCACCCCATTCTCTGTTGTGTGTGGCACACACAGCCCTAATATTAGAGCATCATTATCCTTGCTTTTGAAGCCAAACCATATGTTATAACTGTAAACATCAGACCTCCCAACCTCGTTGATCCCCCTCACTTATGTGGCAGCTCAGCATGCCTTCTGATTATGAGAACCACAAACCACTGTACATTGCCAGAACACACAAACGAGTGACAGCAGTAGTTTTTCTTTCCCTTAGACCAGCTATTATGTAAGGCATATTAGGGAAGTGAGTAAAAAATTGGCATCCAGGTGTTAAGAAAAAAGGAAAAAAAAAAAGCTCTGAATATGCCAGGCTCAGTTGAACTTATTGTACTGTCTAGAAACCACTCTTGCTCCAGCTGCCCTTGAGACCATCTAGAAGAATCACAGTAGAGATGGGGTAAAGTACAAAGGAGGGTTAAAAGGAAGCTTTTTTTTTTGTAAAAGAAAGGACTTTTTTTAAAAAAGCTATCTGTGTTAGCTAACTTGGAAATAAAGGGGATATGTAGGATCTTTTCCCTTCTTTTAATTATTATTATAAAGAGACAGTAACATTTTGGAACACTGTAAAGGGGATAATAATACCCCCAATAGTATAAATCCAAAAAATATTATCATTTTTTTCCCTCTATTGTGTCTATGCATTATACAGATTGTGTAATTCTTGGAAGTAGTTATCTTTTCCCAAAGTATTTCCTTGTTTCCCTTTCTTTCTTCTTTCTTCTTTTCCTCCCTTCCTTCCTTCCCACTTTCCTTCCTTCCTTTCCTCTATTTTGTCTTTCTTCTCTTTCTCTTTTCTCTGTCTCTCTCTTTCTTTCATTCCTGGTTTGTTTTTAACCCTATAATGATCTAATATGTGGATTTAATAGTGACAATCATAGTATAAATACACTAGACTACCATCACAAAAACTACCTAACCTTTGGAGCCTCTACTTCTTCATCTGCAAAATGTATATATCACAGCTTGTCTCCTCAGCTACCTCTTATACTAATTACATGAGAACAAATCCTGAACACAGTTGATGACGTATAATGGACTCTTAGTCATTTATGCAACTGCCATTATATAGTGCTCAAGCTTTTTCCTTGCTTTGGATATTTTTTTTTCCTTGAGAACATTTACTATAACAAAAATTATAAAAATTTTATTGTATTTTTAAATATTGCCAAGTTGCATTATAAAAGATCCATGCAAATTTGATTTTTTTAATAAAACAAGAATTAAAAATAGCAGGTGTGAAACAATCAGAGAATATTTCTTGGAACCTTCAAAACCGAGACCTCTCAAGAAAGAATCAGTCTTCTTAGACAATCACAAAAGTTCAAGAGATAACCAACAGCTTGGTAAGTTTAAACAGTAAGGTTCATCTCTTACACAAAGTCACTCCTTCAAAAGTAGGAGAGATAGTTGTTTTGCCTAATGCATAGAACCAAACACAAAGAGCCAAGCAAAATGAGGAGACAGAGGAATATGTTCCAAACAAAAAAGATAAAACCCTAGAAAAAAACCTTAATAAAACAGAAATAAGTAATTATCTGATAAAGAGTTCAAAGTAATGGTCATCTTGCAGCATACAATGAAGAACACAACAGATGAACTAAAAAATATGCAAGAATGGTTCAACAGCAGACTACATGATGCAGAAAAAACCATCAGTGATCTGTAATACAGGATGGTGGTACAATCCAAACAGAGAAGCAAAAAGAAAGTATTTTAAAAAGTGAAGATAGCTTAAGGGACCTGTGGGACAACATTGAACAAAATGACATTCATATTATAAGTGGTCTCAGAGGAGAAGAGAAAGAGAAAAGGAAAACTTCCCTAACCTTGAGAAAGAAAGAGATATCCAGATCCAGGAAGCCCAGAGATTTCTAAATAAGATGAACCCAAAAGACTCACACCAAGACACATTATAATTAAAATATCAAAAGTTAAAGCTAAAGAGGGAATCTTAAAAGCATCAAGAGAAAAACAATGTGTTACTTTCAAGGGAACCCCCATAAGACTTTCAGAAGACTTATCAGCAGAAACTTTGCCAGCCAAGAAGCAGTGACATGATATATTCAAAGTGCAAAAACTAAGCAAAACAAAACAAAACAACAAAAACAACTTCCAAACAAGTATACTCTTCCTGACAAGGTTATAATTCAGAATTGAAGGAGACATAAAGAGCTTTCCAGACAAACAAAAACTAAGAGTCCATCACCACTAAATTGTCCTTATAAGAAATGTTAAAGGGACTTCTTTATGGTAAAAAGAAAGGGCACTAATTAGTAGCAAGAAAATACATGAAAGTAAAAATATCAATGGTAAAGGTAAATATACAGTAAAGGTAGTAGATTAATCACTCATAAAGCTAGTATGAAGGTTAAAAGACAAAAGTAGTAAAAATAACTATATCTGCAATAATAAGTTAAGAGTTGTAGAAAATAAAAAGATGGAAAATATGACATTAGAAGCATAAAATTGGGGGTGGAACAAAAATGTACAGCTTTAGAACATGTTCAAGCTTAATTTTCTATTAACTTAGAATAGACTGTCATAGGTGAGCCTCTTGGTAACAACAAAGCAAAAAACTACAGTAGATACACAAAAGGTAATGATAACGGATCTGAAGTATATCACTATAGAAAGCCATCAAACCACAAGGAAGGAAAGCAAGAGAAGAAGAAACAGAGAGTAAATACAAAGCAGCCAGAAAACAATTAACAAAATGGCAATAAGTACATAGTTATCAATAATTACCTTAAAAGAAAATGGACTAAAAGCTCCAATCAAAAGACAAAGTTGCTGAATGGATAAAACAAAATGTGACCCATCTATAGCTGCCTATAAGAGACTCACTTCAATATAAGGACAAACACAGACTGAAAGTAAAGAGATGAAAAAAGATGTTTCATGCAAATGGAAATAAAAAGAAAGCTGGGCTGGCTATACTTAGACAAAATAGACTTTAAAACAAAGACTGTAATAAAAGACAAAGTGGGAATTAGATAATGATAAAGAGATCAATCAGCATGAAGATATAACATTGGTAAATATTTATGCACTCAACATAGGAGCACATAACATATAAAGCAAATGTTAACAGGCCTAAAGGGAGACGTTGACAGCAATACAATAATAGTAAGGGATTTTAATACCCCACATACATCAATTGTTAAATTATCCAGACAGAAAATCAATAAGAAAACATCAGCCTTAAATGAAGATTAGATCAGATAAAATTAATATATATAGAACATTCCATCCAAAGGCAGAATACACATTCTTCTGAACTGCATATGGAACATTCTCTAGGATAGAGCCTATGTTAGGCCAGAAAACAAGCTCGATAAATTTAAGAAGATTGAAATTGTATCAAGAATTATTTTTACCACAAGAATATGAAACTAGAAATCAATTACAAGAGAAAAAATTGGAAATGTCACAAATATGTGGGGGTTAAACTACATGATACTGAACAACCAATGGGTCAATGAATAAATTGAAAAAAATAAAATATCTTAAGAAAATGGAAAAAAAAATCTATGGGATACAGCAAAAGGTATTCCAAGAGGGATGTTTATAGTCATACAGGCCTACCTCAAGAAACAAGAAAAATCTCAAGTAAACAATGTACAACACCTGGAACCTATAAATATTACCTTACTTGGAAAAAGGGTCTTTGTAGATGTGTTTAAGTTAAGGATCCTGTAATGGAGAAATCATCTTGGATTATCTGGATGGGCTCTCAAGGTCATCAAAAGTGTTCTTATAAGAGGTAAGCAGAGAGGTATAAAACACACAGAGGACAAGGTGATGTGAAGATGGAGATAGATATTGGAGTGTCACAGCCAGATGCCAAGGAAAGCTGGCAGCCAATACAAAATAAAAATAGAAAACTAACATAATTATGTATACTCATTAACAAAAAATAGTAATAATTCTTATATTTTTTTCTTATGTAGAATGTTGATAGCTAATAATATTTGAAGAGTAGCTTACATTTCTTGAACAATTAGTATAGGCCAGGCACAGTGCTAAATGATTTTAATGCATCATCTCATTCGCCAACAATCCCAAGTGACATTTCTCTTTCTAATGATATCCTTGAGTACAAAGAACTGAAAAATTCTGTCTCAGCCTATATCACTCCACCTGCTATAAAACTAGAATGTTCTTTGAGGATGCAAGTGAACCAGGCACATTTTAGATGCAGAACATAAGACGTAATCACTTATTCTTATGCTCCTCCAAATTCACCTGCAATCATATGTTCTTATTATTAAGACCAATAAAAGAGATATCTGTGGGGAAAATAACAACAAAGGAAGCTGTATGTAAGGAAATCTCGGGAGAGGAGGTGGTTCATCTTTAAGGTTACTAAATTTATACTATCCTGGGTAGAATTTTTTGAGGCTATTATGAGGAAGATAGCTTCTGGGGATTTTTTAAACATTATTTTTTAAAGGCTTTTTTTAAAAAAAGGCTTTAGATTCACAGAAAAATTGAGAGGAATGTACAGAGATTTCCCATAGGCCCTCTGCCCCACACAAGCACAGCCTCCTTATTATCAACATCTCCCACTAGATTGGTACATTTGTTACAATGGATGAACCTACACTGACACATCATAATCACTCAAAGTCCATATTTTACATTAGAATTCACTCTTGGTGTTTGTACATTCTAAGTGGTTAAATATATAATGACATATACCCACCATTATGGTAACATACAGAGTATTTCAACTGCGCTAAAAATCCTCTGTGCTCCGCCTATTCATCCCTCTCCTCCCACCAACCAAGCACTGACAACCACTGATCTTTTTACTGTCTCCTACTTTTGCATTTTCCTGAATTTCATATAGTTAGAATCATATAGTATGTAGCTTTTTCATATTGGCTGCTTTCAGTTAATAATATGCATTTATGATTCCTCCATATCTTTTCATGGCTTGATAGCACATATCTTTCTAGTGGTGAACAATATTCCATTGTCTGAATGTATCAGAATTTATTTAGCCATTTACCTACTGAAGGACATATTGGTTGCTTCCAAGTTGTGGCAATTATGAACAAAACTGCTATAAACATTCATATGCAGGTTTTTGTGTGGACATAAGTTTTATGTGGATATAAATTTACTTTTTTGGGTAAATACCAAGGAGCACAGTTGCTGGATCATATAGTTTAGTTTTTGTTGTTATTTTTGTTTGTTTTTATTTGTTGTTGTGGGGTTTTTTAACATCTTTATTGGAGTATAATTGCTTTACAATGGTGTGTTATTTTCTGATTTATAACAAAGTGAATCAGCTATACATATACATATATCCCCATATCTCCTCCCGCTTGTGTCTCCCTCCCACCCTCCCTTTCCCACCCTTCTAGGTGGTCACAAAACACCAAGCTGATCTCCATGTGCTATGCGTTATATTTAGTTTTTGAAAGAAACAATCAAACTTTCTTTCAATGAATGAGAGGTTTTTTGTTTCTGTTTTGCTCATCCTCGTTGCAGTTGGTGTTGCCAGTGTTCTGGATTTTGGGTATTCTTATAAGTGTGCAGCAGTATCTCATTGTTTTAATTTGTATTTCCCTGATGATATATTGTGTAGAACATCTTTTCATATGCTTATTTGACATCTGCAGGTCTTCTTTGGTGAGGTGTCTGTAAAATATAATTTTTAATCAGTAGAAGAATTAATATTAATTTGAAAAAGAGACAGATTGTTTCCTCAGTTCCAAGGATACCAGATTCTCTAAAAATGTGATAATTTTGTCCTGGGAGCTATTCCCTAACCTAAATTGTGATTGAAAATATTTTGATGCAATTTCAAATTCTCCCAGCATATAGTGTTTAGTGGTTTTTTTGACATTGACATGCACCTCAGGTAAGGTTTTTAGTTTGTTTTGTTTCCGTATTCTAACATGGAAAATCATATTCTGGGAATTTGGAATACTTGGGGTTTCACAGAAACTGAGTGGAGATTTTTGTGAATAAGTGTGCATTTTCAGTTTGCTAAGTAGAGGTTCCATAGTTTTCACTAGTTTTTCACAGGAGTTTGTGATTTAAAAAAATAAAAGCTTAAAATAAACATGCTTTTAAAATGTAGCATAAGCTTCATTATCACATTTGTGATTCTCTATAAATTTATAACAAAATTATTACTTTTGAGCTTTAGCTTTAGATTTTTCAGAAGTCAGTGTTTATAGGCAATTACAGAACTCTCATAATTCTGACACAACACCATATATTCAGCTTATATGTTCAATATCAATGTTACCTTCCATGCTTCTTTCTATCGTCTATCTTCTTTTCACCTGCTTTTAAATTTCATATTTAGCCAATTTAAAATATGCTTTCTTCTAATTTTGCCTCCACACACATGATTCATTCTGCTCTTCATCATATTTCCGTATCTTATTTCAAGTCAATTTTCTCATACTAACAAAGTAGTTTTAGTTTCTTAATGTGATAAAGAGAAATTCTACATCAGATCACATAATTAGCTGTAGCAATAGGATATGGATTGAAAAGATGGATACCACTTCCAAGATTATATTATGTAATATTCTATGATATTCTCTGGATATGATTTCTCCTTGATTATTCATTAGACAGCTGAGACAGTGGGCTTAGGAAAGGGCCTAGGGCATGCCAGAAGCTCTTGACAAAAGCAGTCTGCTCCCCTCAGTCACCACGTAGAAGGCCACATGAATAAAAACTACTTGGACTGTGAGATGAGAAAAAAAATTAATCTCTATTGTGTTAAACCTTTAAGAATTTAGGATTGTTTCTTATAGCTGCTTATGTTCATTATCTTCTTCACACTTATAAATTTATTTCCTCTTCCTTTATGGATCTCTAAGATTGGGTGTTTATTTCCATCATTGTCAGAATAATCAATTTCTCTCTTCTTTCTTCATCACTCCTGATCTCACTAAATTTTTAAATATAACCTTTACTTTTTACTATACTGGTTGTCTACAAACCTAAATCTTTATGTTAATGGTTCAGTTGTGGTGCTTAGTTTAATACATATTTGTTCTTCTTACCCATAGACAGATTTATTGCAACTGTTCCTGATTGTTATTAGATGGTGAGAATCATGCCAGAAAGTGCTTATAGCAATTAAAGCTGTTAACATCCAGAACATATAAACTCTACTGGTCATAAAGCTCTTTCCATCCACAGCACTGTACTTTAAAATAAGTACCCTATATTCTCAAGGTTTTGTGTTATCTATATGACTAGAATAAGTCCCCTATCTATGAATGAGTTCCCTTCCAAGAACGCTGCGTTTGTAAGTCTAATTTGTTCATAAGACCAACAAAGTTAGCCTAGGTACCCAACTAACACAATTGGCTATATAGTACTGTACTGTAATTGGTTTATAATACTTTTCACACAAATACTACATAAAAAAACAACCAAACTCAAAAAATAAAGAAAACATTTTAAATCTTACAGTACCTTGAAAAGTACAGTAGTGCAGTACAACAGCTGGAATACAGGGGCTGGCATCCAGTGAACAGGCAAGAAGAGTTACTGACTGGACAAGGGAGAAGGGGTGGGAGATGGTAGAGCTGAAGTATCACCAGCAATAGGAGATGGAGGGCAAGCTGCAATTTCACTCACACCTGATGTTAATGGCACAGGTTCTGGTTCCTTGCTGGATTCAATTCTATCTATCCTCTTGAAAAAATGATCCAGTGACGTCTGGGCAGTAGCCCTTTTTTTTCTCATCATAGATGACACAATACCACTGGCTTGAATTCTGAATGGCTGCTGCAACCTATGTGTACCATTCTACATTCGGGTCCTGTGCCTCAAAAACTAACAGTGCCTCCTCAAATAAAGAAAATCACCTTGCCACTTCCTGTGTTGTGAATCTCTTCTGTTATTTAGGTATTTCTTCTGTCTCTCTTTGTCCTTTCTGTTGGCCTCCAATTCCATCAGGTCTTCATTAGGAAGCTCCTCATGTTGCACAGCAAGGAGTTCAATGAAGTTGGCCTCTTGAAAATCTAGCTTGAAATAGATACTATACTACTATATTCTGTACAGTACTGTACAGTAAAGTACCCAAAACACAACCAGTTGTAGAGGATGCACACACGTGACAATATACATCAGACACGTGAACTAACATGATTGGACATGCGAACACACGTTCGCGTCTTTGAAAGTTCACAGCTTGAAGGTTCGTATATAGGGAACTTACTGTAGATGAGACTTGTTGCAAGAAATTATCTTAGATGATTGTGGATGTTGACTAGGCAGGTCCAAAATCTGAAACACAGGTCACTGAGAAGGGCAGGCTGGAATTTCTGGGCAGAAACTGAAGCTGCAGGCCATAAGCAGAATTCCCTTTTCTTCAGGGAAGCTTCAGTTCTGTTCTCAAGACTTTGCAGCTGATTGAATTGGGCAGAGCTTGATTATCTAGGATAATGTCTTTCACTTTAAGTCATCTGATAACTGACATTAATCTCATCTAAAAATATCTTTTGTAGCAGCACCTAGATTAGTGTTTGATTGAATAACTGGGGATTATAGCCTAGCCAAGTTAACACATAAACTTGGCCATCATAGTGATATCAAACTTCTGGATTTTGTGGTTTAGTAAAACTTAAAAAAGGAGAAGGGGTGATACTGGTAATTTGGTTTAATTTTATTTTGCCATATAAATCTACCTTATTTGATAAAAGAGAATCTATTAATTTAATATATACTTTTTATTAATAGCAGATATCTTTAAACAGAATATATTTAGTTTTGGGGAAAAACATATTTTCCTCATTTTACTTCTATTGCCATGGAACAACCCGAGTTTTTGGAGTTTGGGAACCATTGGATGATAATATTATTGTTATCTTCTCCAATTCTAACATTCTCTGAATCTTTGAAACCAATCAAATGACAAACAATTGTTATGTATATTTTTAGTGTGGGCTAGTTAAATATAAAAAGCCTTACCTTAGTAAGATCATCATAATGTACTTATTAGCATGTATTATAGAGTTGTTAGCTAGAGTGATTAAACTCTAGCAATTAAACTCCTCTCTGTGCCTCAGTTTTCTCCTACAAAAGGAAAGCAATAATGCTTACTTCAGAGGATTGTTCCAAAGATTAAAAATTGTAAGATGTTTAACATATATAGTTCATAGAATGTGTTCAATAAGTATTGGTTGTTATTGTTGCTACCACTGATTTTATGTGTCATGTTTCTTAATTAGATTTATATGATCATCTTCTATCCTGTCAGGTAGCAAGTACAGCTATCAAACCTAAGGAAAATATAACCAAAATAAACTCTACCTTAGAACTTTGAGTTTCTACTATATTATAGACACCATATTAATAATTTTTTAAAGTTAAACCTGTACACAACTTTTTCAAAAAGCTTTATTATGCACATTTTATTGATTGACACACCCAGGGGCAAACATTTCAAATAACTAG
This sequence comes from Pseudorca crassidens, assembly GCF_039906515.1. Taxonomy (NCBI): domain Eukaryota; kingdom Metazoa; phylum Chordata; class Mammalia; order Artiodactyla; family Delphinidae; genus Pseudorca; species Pseudorca crassidens. The sequence continues at coordinate 67,718,430 of NC_090304.1, read as the reverse complement.
TTCAAGATTATAAAGCTTGTATATAAAAGATGTTTTTATTTCAACCCAAGCTTTCTAATTCCAAATATTTCATTATCTCTCTACATATTATTGATTCTGAACAGATTTTTCTAATACAGCTATAGTAACCAATTACTTGACAACCTCCCTCCTTGCCCTCTCCCCCCATTTTTTTCCTCCATTTTAAAAGTGGTCATGGGTGCATGTGTCCTTTAGAATTACGATTTTCTCTGGATATATGCCCAGGAGTGGGATTGCTGGATCATATGGTAGCTCTATTTTTAGTTTTTTAAGGAACCTCCATACTGTTCTCCACAGTGGCTGTACCAGTTTACATTCCCACCAACAGGGTAGGAAGGTTTCTTGTCTCCACACCCTTTTCAGCATTTGTTGTTTGTAGATATTTTTGATGATGGCCATTCTGACCGGTGTGAGGTGATACTTCATTGTAGTTTTGATTTGCATTTCTCTAATAACTAGTGATGCTGAGCTTCTTTTATGTGCCTCTTGGCCATCTGTATGTATTCTTTGGAGAAATGTCTATTTAGGTCTTCTGCCCATTTTTTGATTGGGTTGTTTGTTTTTTGGTTATTGAGCTGCATGAGCTGTTTGTATATTTTGGAGATTAATCCCTTGTTGGTCACTTCATTTGAAAGTATTTTCTTCCATTCTGTGGGTTTTCTTTTCATTTTCTTGACGGTTTCCTTTGTTGTGCAAAAGTTTTTAAGTTTAATTAGGTCCAATTTTTTATTTTTGTTTTATTTCCTTTAGGAGGTGGGTCAAAAAAGATCTTGTTGCAATTTATTCAGGTAGTGTTCTACCTATGTTTTCCTCTAAGAATTTTAATTCAAAAAGATATATCCACCCCAATATTCATTGCAGCACTATTTACAATAGCCAGGACATGAAAGCAACCTAAATGTCCATCGCTGGAAGTATGGATAAAGAAGATATTGTACATATATACAATGGAATATTACACAGCCATAACAAAAGAATGAAATAATACCATTTGCAGCAACATGAATGGACCTAGAGATTGTCATACCGAGTGAAGTAAGTCATACAGAGAAAGACACATATCATATGGTATTGCTTAACAAACCTACTTACAAAACAGAAGTTGAGTCACAGTTGTAGAAAACAAACTTGTGATTACCGGGGGGAAGAGGGTGAGGGATAAATTGGGAGATGGGGATTGACATATACACACTACTATATATAGAATAGATAACTAATAAAAGCCTACTGAATAGCACAGGGAACTCCATTCAATACTCTATAATGACCTATATGGAAATTGAAATTAAAAAGTGGATATATGTATATATATATATAACTGACTCACTTTGCTGTACAACTGAAACTAACACAACATTGTAAATCAACTATACTCCAATAAAAAATTAATTAAATAAATTGTAGCAAGAAAAAAAAAAGAACAGTTTATAAGGGCAGGAGATCAGGTAAGGATTTGTGGATAAAGTCCCAGTGAGTGGGAAACTATAGTGGTAATAGGTAGTGGGATTTAGGCATCTGGAGTTTGTAATGGACTCATTCAATTGCCCAAACATAGTAAGGAGAACCTCTAACAGAAAAAGCCAAGTGCTGCAGTTTGGGGAATCAAGATTTTTCTACCACCTGATTACTACCTCAGTGTATAATCTTGAATAAATCACTTCCTTTATCTTTGGCTTGGACTCCCATTTGTAAAATGAAGGGACAGAGCTAGGTGACTGCGGTTTCATATATCTATAATTATAGTCAAAATAGGGATGTAAGAGGCATTTTATTTTGGGAGTTAATATAATTATTCTCATATGATAAGGCTAAAAGTTTGGTGCTTCTTACATAATTAGATGATAGTTTAAATACTAATAAGCTAAATGTAGATATTACTTTTTAACTATAAAACAATTTTGTAAATCTCATAAGACAATGTGATCTATTGGGAAAAACATAGTTTTTGTAGGTATTCAGAACTGGTTCCAAATCTGAATTCTGCCCAGATTATACAGCCTTCTAATCCATCCTACATATACCTGCCAGAATTATCTGAAACAGATCTTATAATGTTATGCCTCTGTCAGTGGCAAAATCATAAGTTTCAAATTCGAGCATGACAGCCAATGATTCACAATTTGGTTCCAGTGTTCTTTCTCATTTCATGTTCTACAAGATCTTGTATTTAGCACAGGATTTCCCAAACAGTTCCCCAAAATAACACTGTGCTGTGAGGTATTAAGATATATTCAAGAAAAGAGTTCCATGGTCAATTTTTTTTTTTTTAGTGGTAATGGGTTTTAAGGAGGTTGAAACTTTTGTTGGATGAATTCAGTTGAGGAGGATCACAGAAAATATATGAAAATTCTTTTTTTTAACATCTTTATTGAGTATAATTGCTTTACAATAATGTGTTAGTTTCTGCTGTATAACAAAGTGAATCAACTATATGTATACATATATCTCCATATCATGTCCCTCTTGCATCTCCCTCCCACCCTCCCTATCCCACACCTCTAGATGGTCAAAAAGCACTGAGCTGATCTCCCTGTGCTATGCAGCTGTTTCCCACTAGATATCTCTTTTACATTTTGTAGTGTATATATGTAAATGCTACTCTCTTACTTCGTCCCAGCTTACCCTTCCCCCTCCCCATATCCTCAAGTACATTCTCTAGTAGGTCTGTGTCTTTATTCCCATCTTTCCACTAGGGTCTTCACGACCTTTTTTTTTTTTTCTTAGATTCCATATATATGTGTGATATGCATACGGTATTTGTTTTTCTCTTTCTGACTTACTTCACTCTGTATGACAGACTCTAGGTCCACTTACCTCACTACAAATAACTCAATTTCATTTATTTTTATGGGTGAGTAATATTCCATTGTATATACATGCCACATCTTCTTTATCCATTCATCTGTCGATGGACACTTAGATTGCTTCCATGTCCTGGCTATTGTAAATAGTGCTGCAGTGAACATTGTGGTACATGTCTCTTTTTGAATTATGGTTTTCTCAGGGTATATGCCCAGTAGTGGGATTGCTGGGTCATATGGTAGGTCTATTTTTAGTTTTCTAAGGAACTTCCATACTGTTCTCCATAGTGGCTGTATCAATTTACATTCCCACCAACAGTGCAGGAGGGTTCCCTTTCCTCCACACCCTCTCTAGCATTTATTGTTTGTAGATTTTTTGATAATGACCATTCTGATTGGTGTGAGGTGATACCTCATTGTGGTTTTGATTTGCATTTCTCTAATGATTAGTGATGTTGACCATCCTTTCATGTGTTTGTTGACAATCTCTATGTCTTCTTTGGAGAAATGTCTATTTAGGTCTTTTACCCAGTTTTGGATTGGGTTGTTTGTTTTTTTTGATATTGAGCTGCATAAGCTTCTTGTATATTTTGGTGATGAATCCTTTGTCAGTTGCTTCATATGCAAATTTTTTCTCCCATTCTGAGGGTTGTCTTTTCGTATTGTTTATGGTTTTCTTTACTGAGCAAAAGCTTTGAAGTTTCAAGAATAAAAAAAATTACAATTTGATGGAAATATGAAAGACCTCGAATAGCCAAATCAATATTGTGAAAGAAAAATGGAGGCTCCTTGTCTTGACAATACCAAAAAGCTACAGTAATCAAGACAGTATGGTACTGGCACAAAAACAGAAATATAGATCAATGGAACAGGATAGAAAGCCCAGAGATAAAACCACTCACATATGGTCACCTTATCTTTGATAAAGGAGGCAAGAATATACAATGGAGAAAAAACAATCTCTTCAATAAGTGATGCTGGGAAAACTGAACAGCAACAGGTAAAAGAATGAAATTAGAGCATTTCCTAACACCAAAATAATCTCAAAATGGATTAAAGACCTAAATGTAAGTCCAGATACTCTAAAACTCTTAGAGGAATACATAGGCAGAGCACTCGACATAAATCACAGCAAGATCCTTTTTGATCCACCTCCTAGAGTAATGGAAATAAAAACAAAAATAAACAAATGGGACCTAATTAAACTTCAAAGCTTTTGCACAGTATGAAAATTCTAATTGCTCTGTATTCTCAACAATACTTGGTATTGTCAGGTTTTGTTTGTTTGTTTGCCATTCAATTTGTAGTAAAGTGGTATTTGAAGATTAGTTAATATGTATTTCACTAATGAAAATGACAATGAGCACATTTTCTTGTGCTCATTAGACATTTTAATATATTCTTTAGTGAAGTGATTTTTAAGCATTTTTATTTTTTTGTAGTTCTCTATAAATTCTAGATAAGTCATTTATTATATTTTCTCCCAATATATTCCTATCTTTTCATGATTTTATGCGGACTTTGGAAAAGCAGAATGTTTTAACCTTGATAAATTCCAATTAATACATTCTCTTCTTTAATACTTAGTGATTTTTGTGTCCAAACTAAAATTTTTTAACATGATAAAAGTAAGATAAATTTTATCTTTTTGAATTGCTTCTATTACAAATTTATCTCTTTAATAAATACATACCTACTTAGATTTTTATTTCTTCTTGTGTTACATTTGGAGGTTGTGTCTTTCAAGAACATTTTTATTTTATTTAATTTGTCAAAATTATTGGCATAAAGATGCTCATAATATTTCCTTATTATCTTTTTAATGTCTCTAGGATCCATAGTGATATCCTTAGAAATATTACTGACATTTGCACTGCATTCCTTCCCTCTTTCACTCATTCTCTCTTTCATTCTTATTTGATTAGACTTGTTAATCCTTTATCAATTATAACAATTTTTAAGGAGTAAACTTTTGGCCTTATTGATTTGTTCTATTATTTGTATTGTAGCCCATTGATTTCCACTCTTTTATTTATTAATCTTTTCTTTCTACTTATTTTCCATTTAATTGACAAGTCATTTTTTTAGTTTCTTAAGATGGAAGTTTTGACAGTTGATTTTAAACCTTTCCTCCCTCTAACTATAAACATATAATCCTATAAATTTCCCTCTAAACAGTGCTTTATCTGCACTCCACAAATGTTATGTTGTGCTTTCATTATCATTTAGGTCAAATTAATTTTCAATTTCTCTTGTAATTTATTCTTTAACTCATAGATTATTTACAAATGTTTGGTTTAAATTTCCAATTATTTTGGTATTTTCTCATTATAGTTTAGTTATTTAGTTCTAATTTACATCTGGTTTGGCCAGAGAAGATATTTTATATGACTTCAAGATTTAAAAATTAACTTAGAATTGTTTTATGGAAAAATATATGGTTACCTTGGTGAATATCCCATGGTCACTTTGAAAGAAAGTATATTCTGGAGTTTTTTATATTTGATTGCCTTTAAATATCAATTTAGTCAAGTTACTTAAGGATTGTTCATATCTTCTATATCATTGATTTTCTTTTTACATATACATGTTTTAATCAGTCAGCAAGAGAGGATTGATTAAATCTGCAGTTTTGATAGTGGATATCTATTTCTACACTTGTGCTTATAAATTTTTACTTCACACGTTGAAGCTCTGTTATTAACTGCACATCCATTTAGGATTGTTGTGTTACTTGATGAATTAACTTCTGTATTTCTATACAATCAACTTCTTTATCTCTGATAATACTCTATTTTGGAATGTACTTTGTATTAGTATAATCATTTCACCTTTCCTATGATGATGTTTTGCATCATATATTGTATTCCATCCTTTCACTATCAAGAGGTTCATGTCTTTAGATTTTACTTGCATCTCTAATAGGCAACACTTAGTCAAGCCTTCCTATTTTCTTCAGTCTGACTTTTAATCAGAATGTTTGGTCTGATTTACATGTGATTTAATTATTGATATGATTGGATTTAGGTCATTGTTTTATTATTTTCTATTTGTTATTTCTGTCTTTGTTTCTTCTTTTCCCCTTTTTATCTTCTGAGTAAAGCAAATAACATTTACTATTCTATTCTAACTTCTCCTTTGACTTTATATCTCTATCTCTTTACATTTTTAGTTAGTAGCTTTGGAGATTACAAAATGGATTCCTAATTTATCAGAGATTATCTTGACTTCACATTATATCATTTCTCATATAATGTAACAAATTTATACTGGTATATATACATATCTCTCCCCACCCATTCTTTGCATTATTACTGTCATGTACTATTCATCTACATATTTTATATATTCCACATTTACTTATATTTAATTATATATTTTTAAATTAATTTTAAATTAGTTAAGAATAAAAAGAAAATAATTTATATTTATCTATATATTTAACACTTCAAGTGCTATTTCTTTCTTTCCATAGAATATTATTTCCAAATGGTGCCATTTTCCTTCAACCTGAAGAATGCCCTTTAGTTTTTTGTTTTGGTTTTATTTCTTTTTTGTTTTTGGTAATATAAGTTTGTAACAAATTCTAAGCTTTCAATTTTTCCAAAATATGTTCCTATTTTGTCTTTATTTTGAAGGATAATTTCACAGGATATAAAATTATGCATGGAAAAATTCAATACTTTAAAATTGTTATGCAATTTTCTTCTGGTTTCCATTATTTTTTCTGATGGAAATTTACCTTATGGTATTAGTGTTTCATTATACTTAATATGTAAGGTTCCCCTCTCACTTTTAATATTATTCTGTTAGTGGCTTTCTGAAGTTTAGCTGTAATATTCCTAGGTAAAATTTGCTTTGTATTTGCTTGACATTTGCTTGGCTTCTTGAATATGTAGGTTCCTCTTTTTAATCAATTTGGAATTTTTTAAGCCAATATTTCTTCAAGCACTTCTTGCACTATTTTCTACTGATATTCCAATTATATACTTATTAAATCATTTAAGCTTGTCTCATCAGTCAATGAAACTCATTTATTTTTCCCATCTAGATTAATATTTACTTGTCTTCAAGCTCACTAACACTCTCATCTATTATGTTTAACCTATTATTTTTTCAGATGTTGCACTTTTCATTTCTACTTCTACATCTAAACAAGATTTCCATATTGTTCATTTTTACAGTTTCCAAATATTCTCTGAAAATCTCCACTTTGATATATTTATATATTCTTATGGATTTTTAAAAATATTTATCAAATACAATGATCAAATACAATCACCTCACACCAGTCAGAATGGCCATCAATAAAATGTCTACAAATAATAAATGCTGGAGAGGGTGTGGAGAAAGGGAACCCTGCTACACTGTTGGTAGGAATGTAAATTGGTACAATCACTATGGAGAACAGTATGGAGGTTCCTTGAAAAACTAAATATAGAATTACCAAATGATCTAGCAATCCCACTCGGCATATATTCAAAGAAAACTAACTCAAAAGGATACGTGCAGCCCATGAACTATTTAAAATAGCCAAGACATGGAAGCAATCTAAATGTCCATTGACAGATGAATGGGTAAAGATGTGGTACATATATGCAATGGAATATTACTCAGCCATAAAAATTAATGAAATAATGCCATTTGCAACAACATGGATGGACCTAGAGATTATCATACTAAGTCAAGTAAGTCAGACAAAAACAAATATCTATGATATCACTTATATGCAGAATCTAAAATAATGTTACAAATGAATCTATTTACAAAACAGAAACAGGTTCACAGATATAGAAAAAAGTTATGGTTATGAAAGGGAAAAGAGGGAGGGAGGGATAAATTTAGAATTTGGGATTAACAGAGACACGCTACTGTCTAAAAATTGATAAACAACAAGAACCTACTGTATAGTACAGGGAACTATATTCAATATCTTATAATAACCTACAATGGAAAATAATCTGAGAAAAATAGATACATATTTATATAACTGAGTCACTTTGCTGTATAACTGAAACACTGTAAATCAACTATACTTTGATAAAAAATTAAAAAATATATTTATCATAGTTATTTCAAAGTATTTGCCTACTAATTCCAACATCTGCATTGTTAGTGCATCTATTTCCATTGAATTAATTTTCTTTTGACGGGAGGAGGTCACATTTTCCTATTTTTTTACATGCCTAGTGTTCTCTCTTGTGTTATGAAAATAACATATGATACATTGTAAAGACAGAATTTTCTTATCTTCCACTGAAGGGTGTTAGATTTTTTGTTCTATTAAGTAAATTACTGACATGCCACTTTCAACCTTTTATAATTTGGTTGAATGTTTTGTTAGGGTTGGTCTATTCTGGTTTTGCTTTTATTTTTAGGATGAATATATTGTTTTTTACTTTACTCCTAATACTTTACTAGAATCTACTTCTAAATTTGGCCTTTCTTGCATTCCAATGGAAAGTCTCTGTATGCTTTAAAGTTATGCTAATTGTGTAGTACTTGAACTCTACACTCTTTTACCCCTGAAGTGAATAGCACCTGTAATCTCTACTCACTTCTTTCAGCTAATTGTTAACTTCTTCTTATACCTTTACAATCTTTACCCTCATATGCCTAATTAAGTGTCAGTCAAAGATTTAAAAGGAGTTTATTTAGGGGTTCCTCTCTTGGTGCTTCCTCTTTTCATGTATTTTCCCTGTAATACCCAGTTTCTCTGGTTTCTACCATCTCTGTCCCCTGACTTCTAAGTCCCAAAACACTGCACCTATCTATTTGAGTTCTAGCTGCCTCATGTGTAGACTGGTATTGCCCTCAGGGGAAAGTCACATACAGATGGATCTCATCCAATGTAGTTCTCTTCTTTTGAGGGTCAAATCCCCTCCAGTTTCTTCCTATTGTAACAGAAAAGAACAAACCTGATTCCATATTGGATCTCTTCCTTTAGCTCTAACCTTCGCGCTCTGTTACCTGTGCTTAGTCATGCTGTCTTTGCACCTTTGTCTCATCTATCAGTAAAAGAATTTTGCCTATAGCCTAAATTATATATAATACGTCTTTCTCAAGGCTCTGCTTCCAGGCTTGACCTTTAAAGCCATAACACTTTTCATTCATATAGAGGTAAAAAATTGCAGAACAGAAAATAACATTTGCCTTATTGAAAATTTATAGGAATATCGTGACCAGACCTATGTATATAGCTTCAAGAACAAAGAATTATCACATCCCCTCTGAGGTCTGGCCAGCACCAAGTTTGCAACAACCAGCCACACCTCCTCCCATTTTATATAGAAATAGCCTGAATTCTAACTCAGGTAGGATGGTTCTTTGGGACACTAGTCCACCATCATCTAGGTCTGTTGGCTTTCCAAATAAAGTTGCTATTCCTTGCTCCAACACCTTGTCTCTCGATTTATTTGCCTGTCTTGCTATTAGCAGTACAAGCTCTGACTCAGTAACATTACATTTGGTCACTCCCTTGTTCCTTTACACAGTTGTTTTGATATTTCCCCAGGTTTTAGAATTGTTATATATGGCAGGATTAGTTCAATTAAAGCTATTCCATCATCACAAGAATCAGACTCTGAATTAATTTCTTTGTGTGGATGCCCTGCTGTGTCACTATCTTTGACTCTGTGTGTGTGTCTGTGAACACATGCCTGTGAATTAATCTCTCTCTTTCTTTCTCTCTGAGTAACAGTTTTTAAATTCATGTACATTGAAGGAATATTTTCTTTCAAGAAACTATGTTAGAAACTAGAGGATATGAAGGGGTATAAGACTATTCTGTTATTAGAATCCTTTCAATTTATTTAGTCATTTAGCAAAAGTCTCTTGAGTTACTACTATGTAGTGAGAACCATGCTAAATAATAAGGATATTGAATTAAAAAGAGATACATGTGTAAATGAATGAATCACAATAACACAAACTCAGGAATATCATATTAAATCTCTAAAACAGATTTCAAGTATCATTTTAAGTTTGATTGTTTTTTTATACTAGAGACAGTTCTGTTTTATAAGCATGCTTCACAATTGCTACTTCTTTTACTATCTGAGAAACATTGAAACATCTGTTTCCAGGTCCCTACTCTGAGTGATTTGGGGATATAATAATATTTGTTTATTAAGCTCCCTGGATGGCTCTGATGTATAGTAAGATTTAAGAATCAGTGTTTCTTATCATATATGCATATTAGGATACTTGTGGTCAGAGGTCTAGGGAAATTTTACTTCCTAACTGTAGAGGGCAAAGGAATATTTTCTATGCCTACTTCTCAGTTGTGTTTTGCAAAGTATCTCCATCTTTGACATAAAATATGTTGGTATCCCAAGCTCTGCTATTTTACAAAGTAATGTGTCACAGCAATGCTTTAAAATTGTTCTAGAAAACTTAATACAGCACACAGAAGAATTATTGGACAATTATCTATAAATGGAAGAACAGAAAGACTCAGCATGCCTGAGGACAATGATCTTATCTGTTTTATATCTGGGGAGTATGAAGCAGTATATGCATTTTTTGATGAATGAGTGATTAACTTTCACTCAGTAAATATCTATTTTGCATTTACTATACTGGATGAGTACTAAGCTGGGTGATGATGAGAATAAGAAGACGAAAGTAACAGTTCCTGCCTTCAAAGAGTTTTTTTTTTTTTTAATTTTAGTAGTAAAGTTCTTATGCTGTCATATGAGGAACATGTCTGCTAATTAGCCATCCTTTTTTCCTCTGTAATGTTCATCTCCTTAGCTGTGTGCAGTTTAATTCTGTGGAGGACATTTCTTCCTATATATGTATAAAAGGCTAATTTCTGAACAACTAACTGATCAGGGATTAGGATTATACTATGCTTTTATTCCACAGAGCTGAGAGAAAAAGTGGATTGTAAAGCATGTTCATCAAGAAGAAATATTTTTGGTTTTGTTTTCACTATTTTAATCTACACAGTAGAATAAATTCTCCTTCCTACCTCTCTATTTCATTGCTGGAATCAAAATCTTAAAATAATTGTTACATTTAAAATAAATGTCTTCACTAGAAATTTGGTGCTTCACAAACTATACTCTAAAGGAAGCAACTATTTATTTCCCTGAACTGTGTTACATTCGACATCCTCTCCTTGGACTCAGAGAAAGAGGTGTAACTTGGTTGATTGTTGGCTAAAGAACTTTGAAAAGAAAGCCTGGTGATAAGTAAGATAATTATACCAAACATATTGGAACAGGAGTCTCAAAAATAAATTGAGGAATTCATGCCAGGAGGCAATGGGCACTCTGGAAAAATAATTTTATAAGAATATTTTCTTAACAGCAGTTAGTCACACATTTAGCCATACTCTGGACTTTCATTTAATTCCTGAAAAAAAATTACACTTCTATTGATGTCCTTTGTGTAGGATTCAATTTAAAAGTGAACACATATGAAATTTCAATGGATGTTTATGAGATGAAGCTGTCAAACGTTACTTTATTAAAAATTATGCTGGATTTTCTGGTTCTGTTTCTTAAGAAATGACATTATAGGTAATATTTGAGTATCCTGTAACTCTCTTTATTTCAGGAAAATTTCAAGACTATAGGTCCGAATTCAGGATTTAGATCTAATTGACAAAAGACTTGTAAGCCTCAGTTATGGCCTTGATGGTGAAGGCGTCACATGATAGAAATATCAGGTTTCTCTCTAAAAAAAGTAAACACTGAGACAGCTATACTCTAAAGCATTTCAATGATGTGTGTAACTTTTATGCTGAATTAGGTTTTAAAATCTTAATGCTAGTATTATTTCCAACAGATTCTAACACTATAATTTTTAGGACATAAACAAGTGTGATAATGTTTTTATGATAAACTAATACAAATATTTGAACAATGATTTATATTATTTCTTATGAGAGTACAATCGACTTTCCTTAACAGGAAATAAGGCTGATTCTCTAAAAGGAACTTGAAAGCAAGGGCTGTCTGCCTATATCTTTTAGAAAAAATTTATGTTAAAATAAATAAAAATAAATTACTTCTAAATAAATAAATGCATTCAAAGCCTAAAATTAAAAAAAATTGAAGTTAAATTAACATATATTAAATTTATTAATAAAATATTAAGATTGAACAAAAAAATATATGTATCCTGATATTTGCTATAATATTTGACTTTATAATGGGTTGTAGTATTAGACAAAACATAAAATTATTATTACTGAGGATATATAATACAATGTTAAGAGAAAATGGTCATTTTTACTTTTATTACCATCATCTGTGAGAAGACCTTTGGATGCAAAGCAGAGGCTTAGCATTTATTTATCATTCTAAACATTGCCTACCCAATGTATAAATATTTAATGAAATTCAATTGGCATAGAAGATTAGGAAATGTCTAGTTTAACTCTTAAAGCTATTTTAGTGATGTGTTTTCCACCCTAGAAAATTTGTGAAACAGAAAGTAAATGAGGGAATATTATTAAAATGAATAGTTGAAATTCCTTCAGAAATTTCTTCATTCTGACTTGAAGCAGTTCTGAACTAAAAGAGGACTTTATTTGTGCTTTGATTTTTCCATCACCTCACTTTTTTTTTTTTTTTTTTAGTAATGGGGTAAGTCTACCTGAATGACAATGAAAATTCCAGTTCACTCCAAATTATTCAACATTATTAGACAAGTCTGATTAGATATTTTTGGAAATGTTTAGTTATAGCCAATCTAGCTTCCCTCCTAAGGACCTATTGTGTTTCATGTAATCAATAAGGATGATGTTGAATAAATGAAAGCAAAATCCTGTTAATTCTTCCTCTAAAATATATCTCAAATCTGTCTATTTTTCTTTCTATCTATTATTACTCTCCTGGTTCAATGATGTACTTTCTTTCTTGATATAATTTCAGCATTTTTGACTGAATATGAAATATCCAGAACTTCCTCTGAAAATATGCCAGACCATATCACTCTCTCTTCAGTCATTTCCCTTTTCACCAAGAATTAAATTGAAAATCCTCACTGTGACTTTAAGTCCCCTAGGATTCTTACTACCTCACCACATGCCACAGATTACCTCCTATCCCGTTGACTCTATTTTTTTTATTATTATTCTCAAAAAAACCCCACCACTGTTCTTTCCAACATATGGCCTCATTTTTTGTTCTATTCTTAGTTTGGAAAATTCTTTCTCTGCTGTAGTATGACTACTCCTTTTCCTTCTCTGTTTATCTTAAATGTTAACTTCCCAGAAAAGTCTTTCCTAACTACTATATGCACGATACATTTCTGCTTTTATACTTTTGTCTTTTCTCCCTATCTTTCATCACACTGTTATTCTCCATCACACCACCAGGGACAGCTTATTGCCAACTCCAGGGATACTGACTCCCTAGGATTCTATGTAAATGACACCTTTGAATCAAAATATGTATGTATACTGAAAGGGGCATAATTCTCGGAGGTATGCAATTCATGCTGTACTGTTCAGGATCCTGTTATCTTTGCACATATAATTGGTTACATTTTAAATAAACATTTATTTCTACATCTACTTGTTTACTCTGGATTGTTTATCAGCCTAGAAACTCCATAAGAACTAAAGTCATATCTGTTTACTTTTGTATAAACAAGTCCTTGCATGTAGAAAGCTCTCATTAAATACTTTTTAGATGAATGAAAGAAGTAAGAATTTGATAGGTAAGATACAGTCAGTAAAGAGCAAAATGGAAAATTTCTAAATCATTCTTGAAAAGTGACAGTTTTTCTTTCTAAGGAAATAAATTCAAAGATACTTCAGAACATAACATTAGACACCTGACCAAACGATTAAGAATTTGGACCTGGGTAGTTTTTTTCCCAGAATGCTGTCTCCTAAACACTATATTAAGAAACCTGCAAATATTCTTTTAATTTTATTTTTTTCAGTTTTACTGGGCTGTTATTGACATATAATAGTATAAAAGTTTAAGGTGTACAACATAATGATTTGATATTTGTATATATTGTGAAATGATTACCATAATAAGTTTAGTTAACATCCATCACCTGACATAGTTACAAATTCTTTTTTCCTTGTGGTGAGAATGTTTAAGACCTACTTTCTTCACAAGTTCTAAATACACAATACAGTATTGTTAACTATAGTCACCATGTTGTACATTACATCATTAGGACTTATTTATCATGTAACTAGAAATTTATAACGTTTGACCTCCTCCGCTCTTCACCTCCCCACCTCTGGCAACCACCAATCTGATCTCTGCTTCTATGAGTTTGTTTTTTTTTTTTACATTCCACATATAAGTGAAATCATGCAATATTTATCTTTCTATGTCTTATTTCAGTAAGCATAATTCTCTCAAGTCCCACCAATGTTGTCACAAATGGCAGGAGTTCCTTCTTTTTTCTGACTGATTTTAAATTTCTTAAATAATTTTAACCTGAGATACTTTGGGCAAAAGTTCTAAAGTTGAAATCATCCAAAAGAGGAATCTTAAATGGGAATTACATTCAGTATAAGTACATTTTTCAGGTTCTGATATTGATTTTGGCGACAATAACTTCAATCTGCTATGTGGAAATTTTGACAAAGGGTAAAAGACTTAGGGAGCCATTTGTGTTGAGAAACACACACACACACACACACACACACAAATATTTCTTGACCAGACCAAGAATGGATAATGGTTATACTAGGTATAACCTAGTATACTAGGTTATACTAGTAGTTAGGTAAACACCCTTTCAATATTTTATTTTAATAAACTGTATAGTTTTGATGTTTTCATTCCTTTAATTGTAAGGAGCATTGATGTTTTTTAAATTATCTCCCACTGTTTGGAAAAGTGCACTTTGGTTGTACAATTTAACTACTCTAAAATATTTTAAATGGTTAACAAATGAGGGTAAGAAAAAGGATAGTATGTCCCCTTATAGCAATAAATATCAACTCCCTCTCAGTTTTAAACTTTATCATTCACCATTTCTGAGCACAGAATTTTGGCAAGGTTTAACAATTTTTACATACTTTACACAGTAAGCATAATATAATACTATATATTGCAACTATCTCATATGAATTCAAGTTGATTTCATTTGCTGGGCAAAGGTGTAGTTTACACTGGAATCTTCCTGGGCAGACTGTGCAGAAGGGAAAAATTATAAAACACATTTAAGTTCAAATTAATTCACTGAGCTATTAAAAGCTACCAGTTTGATAGTCCAGGGTTAGCAAACTATTGCCTAGGGGCCAAATGCAACCTACCACCTCTTTTTGTAAATAAAGTTTTATTGGAAACCAGCCATATTCATTTGTTTATGCCTTGTATAGGGCTGCTTTTGTACTACACTGACACTATTCAGTAGCTTTGATGAAGGCTATTTGGCCCCAAATGTAAAATATTTACTATCTAGTCCTTTAAAGTTTTCCAGTCCTTGTAATATCTCACTTCATGTCAAATGGCACTGGATGCTTAGATAATATATTCTGGTAAAACTTTTTCATGGGCTTTGAATGTTATTACAAGAATCAAAAGTGTAACAATTTCTTTGTTTCATGAAGACAGCCATCAGCAAAAGGTACTTAAACAACTTAAAAGAATGAATTATCTTTCAAAAGGCCTATTTTAATCTCCATCTATGTGTGATTGTACTGAATCTAGACCAGTGATCAAGAATAAAGAATTAGGTCAGGAATCATTGACAGTATTTGAAATTAAAGTTTGAGCTAGGTGAGAGTTCCAGAGACACATGGAAATTTTGGTCTTCGCTGATCCCCATACTCAAAAACATAATTTGGAGAGAGCAATACAACAGGAACAGGTAGATACAAGAAGCTGACATAAAAGGCACCTCAGGAATTGCACCTTCAGGTGAGAATAAAAGGAACTAAAAAAGGCCATGCAGGGGTCTAAACATTCAGAGAGGAAGACAAGAAATAAGAGCTCACAGAAACAAAGTACAAGAGAGAATGGGAAAAGAAACAGATGGGGGCACCAGAGCAGAGTAATCTTGTTACACATGTTCCTTTATAAAAAGGCCAAATCAAGAGCTTAGCAGGGCCAACCTCTATACTGATCATTAATTTTCCAGACAACATTTTTCCCTTTCCTTGTCCTCACCCTGAATTGCATCCTCTCTCCCACTCAGTAGAAGCTCATTCAGTCTCTGACTGTTTTAATCTTTAGTCTCTTCTTTTCCCATTCTTAGAACTAATGTCTTTGAATTAACAAAACAGAAACTTAAAACCACTTTTGTGACCTGACTCCAATGAGTCAGGATGACATTTGGTCTCTTTGCTCTTATTTGTTTTGGACCTTGTTCTATTCTGTATTCTGACTTGAATTCAGTCCCAGATCATGGGGGCAATTCTTGTTTTAGCCCTTTATTTTTCCATAGTCACTTCATATATTATAGAACTGTGATTATTAATTCTAAGAGACCCAGTCTGTTTTTTCAATAACTTTATGAATAAAGTCCCCTTTAGTATCCTAATGTAATTCACAGAGACAATTAAACACTTATTCATATTACTTAAAAATCAATATAATGTCCTAACAGTAATCGACAAAAGTAATAAAAATTATGATTGCAGTTGTTATTCAATATGTAAATGCTTTGATATACTGACTTTAGAAAATGTAAGGAAATGGTCATATGCTTGTTCCTATAGATAGAATGAATATTAATGAATAAGCTATAAATTCAAATTGATAGTTGTATTGGTGACTCAAATACACAAAACTGGCATTGCTATTCATGCTATGATTTTTCTAAAGGTGAACAATTCATTTTAAAATTCAAAACAAAATAAAATATAATATTTCATCTAGTTATATGGTATTATATTCTTGGAAAATTTAATGAATATAAAAATTAAGAAAAAACTGTGGATTTAAAGATTATATAGAGACATGTTTTAAGACTATATTTCTATGAGACGTTTTGTGCATTAATAAATATCAAAGTGCCATGGGGAATGCAGGATGCTGTTTTGATAAGTGGGATATTCCAAGAGTATTATAGGGATACTAGTATTTTTGTGTATTACCTCCTTGCCCTTGACAATGTTGCCCTCCTCCCTGTGACAACAAAAATATCTTGAGGACGTTGTACACCACTAAGATGAAATGGGGAGCAAAGAACATGGATTCCCTGCTCAGCCTCCCTGTTGCCTGCTCCTACCACTGTGCTACAGTTTCGGAGTGCTAACTAAAAGAGATTAACACCATAGAGAATAAGAAACCTGGGAAAATTCCAGAAGTAAACTGATATTTCTGACATAATGGTTTATTTATAAGAATTAAATTTACTACATATTGAAGGTAGAAACAGGAGAGAGCTTAATTATGACTTGAGGGAACATGTCAGTGAGAAACAGTACAGGCCTGGGACACCGAGTGGCATGGTCATATGGATATATAGATAATTAGGTCATGAACATAATACTGAGTTTAACAATAAGATTGGAATTATCAATAAATACTCATTGATAATTTGCATCAGTGATTTAAAATAAAAGAAGTAGAATGGCATTGACAATTTCATTATTTTGTATTTAAAGTTTCTGTTCAAAACATTGATAATGATAGTAACAGCTCAAAAACAACTAACGCATTTTCCAGGGGATGATAACAATCATATTCATAAAATTGACTTCTGTTCAAATTTTAATTTAAAAGAAAATGTAAGTAAGTTTATTTCTTCTTCATGCTTGAAGCACAGGTGCTATCAGTAGAAAGTGAAGTTCCAAAGGTGAAATAAAATATGGTGAAATTCCAAATACTTGTGAAGTTCAGGAGGATTTTGTTTATTAATCTACTTCTGAAACCTGAAATAAAATCTGTGGACCAAAAAAAAAAATGTTACCTGCCATTTTAGTAAACATGAATGTTGCCCACCATCAAGCCATCAGCCACTGTAGCCACCTCTAACAGTGAACCCTTAGGGGAATACAGGATGCAGAGAAACGAGATACTGGCCCTTTGTAGTTAAGATGTATATCAAAGGAATAATTTCAATGAGCCCAGATTCTCACATCTTCCTGTACATAAAAATGCACTAAAATTTGAGATATCTGGGTTTTTTTTGGGGGGGGTTAGCAGTAATCTTTTGATGTTCAACTATATGTTGCTATTGTTTTTCAGCAAGAACTGCTCTATATCCTGACTCCTCCCTGATCTCTCTGGAACAGTTCCTCAGAGCTCTATGAGAGGCTGGTTCACAGACAACAGTCTTTAGTAATGTCCCAAATAAAAGATAATTCTCAACTTTGAGGTTGTGCATTTTTTTCAGTTGACAAAGCATAACATAGACATAATAGGAAAAAGCAATGGTATGTGAATTAGAAACTGGAACACAGGATAATTCATGTATTTGCAAAGTCTTTATCTGCAGAGATATCTGTACGAGAATTAAACAATCTTTACAATTCTTCTTATATTCTCCTTCTTTTTATCGGACATGCTAGATCTTAAATAGTCTACCCTTTTTTAGGTTTCTTTGTGGGAAACTTAAAAAATCTTACTATCAATCAGCATTTATAATTTCTCTCATAGTATGAAGTAATGTCAAAATATCTTGTTTTAAATTTTCAGACAAAGGAATGTCATATTGAAATCTTGAGAATTATGAAAGATTGTGACCTTTAGTTTTCAATATCTTATCAATACTCTTCCTAAAAGGCCATAAAGATAATACTCAAGAGAATATGGTACGTTAATCAGTGAAAGGTACATGCATCATAGAAACCCATGTGGTGGACATCTGGCCACACCTCTTCTATCTATGCCATGGAGTACCACGTGAGGATTGGATAAGAAATAGACATAAGCAAAAAATAGAAGCTAATCTTGAGTCTTTCAGTCAGACCTGGGATAAATCACTTAACACATACATATATTTCCTTATTTTAAAAAATGACAAAATGGCGTGTTTTTTTCTCCCAGAAAATAAAAATAACTAGAAGACTTTAAATGAAACTTTTGGATCATATTTTATTAATAAAGTATTATATTTCTTCTAAGAATAATAATTCTTAGGCATTTATACCCCAAGCCACTATCAGGCAAGGCAGAAGTGTTCATAATGGTTGCCTTTATTTCAAACAATTTATTGTTAATTCTGAATATATTTCTTAATGACTCCAAGCTTGAGCAAAGCTGTGAAACAACAAAACTTGATGTTTGAGATTAATTTTTTCATTTAGATAAAATTTCAAGTATGCTATAAGCAATTAAAATGTGGGGAAAGCTTTTGTTCCCATGTAGACCTTTTACAAACTTTTAAGAATATATCACCATCTTGCCAACACGAAATAGTCTCCAGCTGAAAACCTATATTAGAGTAAAATGGTGGGCACTGAGTCAGATTGAAAAGCTTGCCTGCAGAAATCACCCAGGAACTTTATAAGGCAAAGCACAGGAAAGACATTTACACTTAAAATTCTGGCCTCTGGATGAAACTGACTGAATATTACTGGGCACAATGACATCAGATTTGGATATGAGAGAGACAGAAGCCACAATTCTCATTAAAATTGCAAAGAAAACAGCTAATAAAATACAGAAAAATTAAAAAAAAAACAGAAGAGTTGTGAACATTTGTAGATTTAAATACAGAATTTGCTAGCTCTTGAGCATTCCTTTCTTACAAAACACTTGACTATTGTCCATAGATATCAGGTACCATACAGGATTCTCAGGTTGTACTTGCTGCTTTTGTACCTTCTCCATTGCAAGGGCTTAACTATCCCTCACTCACCAAACTCATATGAAGTATTTTCTAATATTTCATTAAGCAGTAAATTAACTTAAGTTTGCACAAAGATTTCTTAAGCAGCTGCTCCATTAGATAACTATAGCTTTTATGTTTTTCCTTCCCCTTACACACACATATACGTATTGCTTTTTACATTTGGTCTCACTTTGAATTGACGTTAAAAGCTAAAACATAAGATCCAAATTTAGAAGCACTGGAAGGAGAGCATGCATTTAAGAACATTTAGGGAGAGAAAGTGACTCTCTGTGTCACATATTAAAAGGGATTTTAAAATCACTGTTATGAAGACCAATGTTGCTGGCTTTGAAGATTAATGATATGTATTTTTTATTGATTTAAGTTTTATGTCACCAACAAGTAACTGAACTGGAAGTTACAAAATATGTACTAGTGAATATTCAACAGCAATCTTCTCTACTATGAAGATCTGTGTATAGGATTGTGCTGAGCTGAAAGACAGAATACATGAGCTCTGTCCCTTTCTCAGTCAAAAAACAACAGAGCAATATTGAAAAAGTCACTTCAATTGACTGATTTTAATGTTCCCTTCCCACTAATCTTCTTCATTACTGATTATAGCTTATTATATGTACATGAACACATTTCTGTATAATGGACATTACCTCTATTATACTAGAAAATCTAAGAACTTGAATCATATATTCTCTACTTGGTAGTACAAAATTAGTCATGTTAAGAAATGCAGGTGTAGGTAATGTCAGTGAAAATGGCAAAGTAGGGAACTCTGGGCAGGTTGGTCTGTTCTTCCCCAGAAACACTGAAAGCTCTAGTAAAAACTGTCAGAATTAATCTTAGCAGAACTCAGAGAGATAGTCAAAAGTTTAGAGGAAATAAGCAAACCCTTAAAGACAGTTTGAACATGGTAGAAATTCGTTGTGATATTTTAATTGACCTTGATTCCATCCATTTCCCTAGCACTGCCAAGATCTTGAGGATAGCAACAAAAATTCCAGATGCAGGTATCTGATTTTTAAAATGGATAGAGCAGACCTTGTTTCCAAGAAATATCGTTTTCTTTGACCTGACAGATTTTCTAAAGCACTAATGCAAGGGGATTCCCTTTTTTTTGCCTACCTGGGAATTCTATCAGACAGGGGAGGCTATGAAAACTTTGAGAAACAAATGAAAAGCCCTTGCCATGTAGGGAAAAAAATAACAGTGGAGGCACATAATGGACACACAGCCTGGGAAGAAAATATTGATAGTGAGAATTTAGGGGAATAAGGGTTTTGAAATGTTTCAGCATATACTGGGTCAACTAGAAAGCCCATGTGCATATGCAGGGCAGGAAACATGCTCAGAAAAGGCCTGAGGAGACAGTAACATTTAACCTTGGCTAATTTTTAAGCTCAGCACAAGCAGGAGGTAAAGGTTAAGTTAGAGTTGAAAATAGCGTGGCTCCAAACAAGAATATTCTACTCAACAACGTTGTCAAACAGATTTGAAGGAGAGATAAAGAGTTTTCTAAACAACAACAACAAAAAGCTGAAGGAGTTCACCACCACTAAACTGGCCTTAAAGAAATGTTAAAGGAAGTTATTCTAGCTGAAACAAAAGGCTGCTGGTTAGTGACAGGAAAACATATAAAACTCTTTGATAAAGTAAATATATAGTTAAATTCAGAATAAATTATTGTAATGCTCTTGGGTGAATCACTTATAACTCTAGTTTTCTAGTATGAAAGTTAAAAAACAGAAGTATTTTCAAAACTACAACTATAATATGTTAATGTTTACACAATGTAAAAAATAAACACACACACAAATTGTGATAATAAAAACAAAATGTTGGGAGGAGAGTTTTTGTATTCATTTGAAATAAAGTTATTATTAACCTAACTAGGCTGTTATAGTATACTTTATGTAAACCTTATGGTAACCAAAAAGCAAAACTCTATAATAGATACACAAAAGATAAAGGAGTCAAAATACCACTACAGGAAATCATCAAATCACAAAGAAAAAGAGAGGAAGAAAGGAACAAAGAAATTATAAGATAACCAGAATACAGTAACTAAAAACCAATAATAAGTCCATACCTATAAGTAATTGCTTTAAATGTAAATGCACTAAATTATCCAATCAAAAGACTTAAGTGGCTAAATGGATTAAAATTAAAAAAGACTCAACATGTAGTTATATGCTACCTACAAGAGACTCATTTCAGCTTTAAGAACACAAATAGATTGGAGTGTTTGTTTATATTTTGTTGTTGAGCTGTATGGGCTGTTTGGAGATTAAGCCCTTGTATTTTGCATCATTTGCAAATATTTTCTCCCATTCCATATGTTGTTTTATTATTTTTTTATTGTTTCCTTTGTTGTGCAAAAGCTTGTAAGTTGGATTAAGTCTCATTTGGTTATTTTTGTTTTTATTTTTATTGCCTTGGGAGACAGACCTAAGAAAACATCGGTACAATTTATGTCAGAGAATGTTTTGCCTATGCTCTCTTCTAAGAGTTTCATACTTTCATGTTTTATGTTTAAGTCTTTAAGCCATTTTGAGTTTACTTTTGTGCATAGTGTGAGGGTGTGTTCTAACTTCATTGATTTACATTCAGGTCTCCAACTTTCCCAGCACCACTTGCTGAAGAGACTTTTTTCCATTATATATTACAATGCTGGAAAGGGTGTGGGGGAAAGGGAACACTCCTACACTGTTGGTGGGAAAGTAAGTTGGTGCAGCCGCTATGGAGAACAGTGTGGAGGTTCCTCGGAAAACTAAAAATAGAATTACCATATGATCTAGCAATCCCACTCCTGGGCATATACCCAGACAAAACTATAATTCAAAAAGATAACATACACTCCTATGTTCATAGAAACACTATTCACAATAGCCAAAAAATGGAAACAACCTAAATGTCCATTGACAGAAAAATGGATAAAGATGTGAAACACCAGAAAACTCCTGGTCCCATGTAATATCAATTGACAAGAGCTCACCCAGAGATCTCCATCTCAATGCTAAGACCCAGCTCCAAGCAAAGAAAAGCAAGCACCAGTACTGGACACACCATGCCAAAAAACTAGCAAGACAGGAAAAAAACACAACCATTAGCAGAGAGGTTGCCTAAAATCACAATAAGTTCACAGACACCCCCAAACACAGCACCAGACACAGTCCTGTCCACCAGAAAGACAAGATCCAGCCTCATCCACCAGAATACAGGCACCAGCCCCTCCACCTGGAAGCCTACATGACCCACTGAACCAACCTGGCCCACTGAACCAACCTTTCCCACTGGGGGCAGACACCAAAAACAATGGGAACTACAAACCTGAAGCCTGTGAAAAAGAGATATAAAACACAGTAAGTTAAGCAAAATGAGAAGACAGAGAAATAGGCAGCAGATGAAGGAGCAAGGTAAAAACCCAACAGACCAAACAAATGAAAAGGAAATAAGCAGTCTACCTGATTAAGGATTCAAAGGAATGATAGTAAAGATGATCCAAAATCCTGGAAATAGAATGGAGAAAACACAAGGAAAGTTTAACAAGGACCTGGAAGAAATAAAGAACAAACAAACAATGATGAACAACACAATAACTGAAATGAAAAATTCTCTAGAAGGAATCAATAACAGAATAACTGGAGGCAGAAAAACAGATAAGTGACCTGGAAGATAAAATAGTGGAAATAACTATCACAGAGCAGAATAAAGAAAAAAGAATGAAAAGAATTGAGGACAGTCTTAGAGACCTCTGGGACAACATTAAAGGCACAAACATTCAAATTACAGACGTCCCAGAAGAAGAAGAGAAAAAGAAAGGGACTGAGAAAAATTTGAAAAGATTATAGTTGAAAACTTCCCTAATATGGGGAAGGAAATAGTCAATCAAGTTCAGGAAGGACAGAGAGTCCCATACAGTATAAATCCAAGGAGAAACATGCCAAGACACATATAAATCAAACTATCAAAAATTAAATACAAAGAAAAAATATTAAAAGCAACAAATAACATACAAGGGAATCTCCATAAGATTAACAGATGATCTTGCAGCAGAAAATCTGTAAGCCAGAAGGACAGGCAAAACATATTTAAGTAATGGAAGGGAAAAACTTACAACTAAGATTACACTACCCAGCAAGGATCTCATTCAGATTCGACGGAGAATTTAAAAGATTTACAGACAAACATAAGCTAAGAGAATTCAGCACCACCAAACCAGCTTTACAACAAATGACAAAGGAACTTCTCCAGGCAGGAAACACAAGAGAAGAAAAAGACCTACAGTAACAAACCCAAAACAATTAAGAAAAAGGTAATAGGAACATACGTATCAATAATTACCATAAATGTAAATAGATTAAATGTTCCAAGCAAAAGACATAGACTGGCTAGAGGGATACAAAAACAAGACTCATAAATATGCTCTCTACAAGAGACCCACTTCAGACCTAGGGACACATACAGACTGAAAGTGTGGGGATGGAAAAAGATATTCATTGCAAATGGAAACCAAAAGAAAGCTGGAATAGCAATTCTCATATCAGACAAAATAGGTTTTAAAATAAAGACTATTACAAGAGACAAAGAAAGACACTACATAATGATCAAGGGATCAATCCAAGAAGAAGATATAACAATTGTAAATATTTATGCACCCAACATAGGAGCACCTCAATGCATAAGGCAAATGCTAACAGCCATAAAAGGGGAAATCAACAGTAAAACAATAATAGTAGGGGACTTTAACACCCCATTTTCACCAATGGACAGACCATGCAAAATGTAAATAAATAAGGAAAAAAAACTTTCAATGACACATTAAGCAAAATGGGCTTAATTGATATTTATAGGACATTCCATCCAAAAACAAGAGAATATACTTTCTTCTCAAGTGTTCATGGAACATTCTCTAGGTTAGATCATACCTTGGGTCACAAATCAAGCTGTGGTAAATTTAAGAAACTTGAAATCATATCAAGTATCTTTTCCAACCACAACACTATGAGACTAGATATCAAATACAGGAAAAAAATGTAAAAAATACAAACACATAGAGGCTAAACAGTACACTACTAAACAACCAATAGATCACTGAAGAAATCAAAGAGGAAATCAAAAAATACCTAGAAACAAATGACAATTAAAACACAATGACCCAAAACCTATGGGATGCAGCAAAAGCAGTTCTAAGAGGGACGTTTACAGGGATAAAATCCTACATCAAGAAACAAGCAAAATCTCAAATAAACAACCTAAACTTACATCTAAAGCAATTAGAGAAAGAAGAACAAGAAAAACCAAAGTTAGCAGAAGGAAAGAAATCATAAAGATCAGATCAGAAATAAATGAAAAAGAAATGAAGGAAACGATAGCAACGATCAATAAAACTAAAAGCTGGTTCTTTGAGAAGATAAACAAAATTGATAAACCATTAGCCAGACTCATCAAGATAAAAAGGGAAAAGACTAAAATCAACAGAATTAGAAATGAAAAAGAAGTAACAATTGACACTGCAGAAATACAAATGATGATGAGAAACTACTACAAGTAAATATATGCCAATAAAATGGACAACCTGGACGAAATTGACAAATCTTAAAGAAGCACAACCTTCTGATATTGAACCAGGAATAAATAGAAAATATGAACAGATCAGTGACAGACCAATAGACCAACAGACAAACACTGAAATTGAAACTGTGATTAAAAATCTTCCAACAAACTTAAGCCCAGGATCAGATGGCTTCACAGGTGAATTCTATGAAACATTTAGAGAAGGGGTAATACCTGTCTTTCTTAAACTCTTCCAAAATATAGCAGAAGGACGAACACTCCCAAATGCATTTTACAAGACCATCATCTCCCTGATACCAAAACCAGACAAAGATATCACCAAAAAAGAAAACTACAGACCAATATCACTGATGAATATAGATGCAAAAATACTATCAAACCAAATCAAACATCACATTAAAAGGATCATACACCATGATCAAGTGGAGTTTATTCCAGGAATGCAAGGATTCTTCAGTATATACAAATCTATCAATGTGATACATCATATTAACAAACTGAAGCGTAAAACCATATGATCACCTCAATAGAGGCAGAAAAGGCTTTCAACAAAATTCAATACCCATTTATGATAAAAAAACCCTCCAGAAAGTAGGCATAGAGGGAATTTACTTCAACCTAATAGAGGTCTTATATGACAAATCCACAACCAACATCGTTTTCAATGGTGAAAAACTGAAACCATTTCCAATAAGATCAGGAACAAGACAAGGTTGCCCATTCTCACAACTATTATTCAACATAGTTATGGAAGTTTTAGCCACAACAATCAGAGATGAAAAAGAAATAAATGGAATCCAAAACAGAAAAGAAGCAAAACTGTCACTATTTGTAGATGACATGATACTCTACATAGAGAATGCTGAAAATGCTACCAGAAAACTACTAGACCTAATCAATGAATTTGGTAAAGTATCAGGATAGAAAATTAATGCACAGAAATCTCTTACATTTCTATACAATAATGATGAAAAATCTGAAAGAGAAATGAAGGAAAAACTCCCATTTTCTATTGCAACGAAAAGAATAAAATACCTATGAATAAACCTAGTTAAGGAGACAAATGTCCTGTATGCAGATAACTATAAAACACTGTTGAAAGAAATTAAAGATGATACAACAGATGGAGAGATACACCATGTTCTTGGATTGGAAGAATCAACATTGTGAAAATGACTCTACTACACAAAGCAATTGACAGATTCAATGCAAGCCTTATCAAACTACCAATGACATTTTTTAGAGAACTAGAACAGAAAAATTCACAATTTGTATGGAAACACAAAAAATCCCAAATAACAAAAGCAATATTGAGAAAGATAAGCCGAGCTATAGGAATCAGTCTCCCTGACTTCAGACTATACTACAAAGCTACAGTAATCAAGACAGTATGGTACTGGCCCAGAAGCAGAAATACAGATCAACAGAACAGGATAGAAGACCCAGAGATAAACATACACACATTTGGTCACCTTATCTTTGATGAAGGAGGGAAGAATATACAATGGAGAAAAGATAACCTCTTCAATAAGTGGTGCTGGGAAAACTAAAAGTTACTTGTAAAAGAATTAAATTAGACCACTCCCTACCACCACACACAAAAATAAACTCCAAATGGATTCAAGACTTAAATATAAGACTGGGCTAAGACTCTTAGAGGAAAACATAGGCAGAACACTCTATGACATAAAACACAGCAAGATCCTTTTTGACCCACCTCCTAGAGAAATGAAAATAAAAACAAAACTAAACAAATGGAACCTAATGAAACTTAAAATTTTTTGCACAACAAAGGAAACCATAAACAAGACAAAAAAACAACCCTCAGAATGGGAGAAAATATGTAAATGAAGCAATGGACAAAGGATTAAGCTCCAAAATATACAAGCAGCTCATGCAGCTCAAAATTTGAAAAACAACAACCTAATCCAAAAATGGACAAAAGACCTAAATAGACATTTCTCCAAAGAAGATATACAGATTGCCACCAAACACAGGAAAGGATGCTCAACATCACTAATCATTCGAGAAATGCAAATCAAAACTACAATGAGTATCACCTCACACCAGTCAAAATGGCCATTATCAAAAACTCTACAATCAATAATGCTAGAGAGGGTGTGGAGAAAAGGGAACCCTCTTGCACTGTTGGTGAGAATGTAATTGATACAGCCACTAGGGAGAACAGTATGGAGGTTTCTTAAAAAACTAAAAATAGATCTATCATATGACACAGCAATCCTACTACTGAACCTATACCCTGAGAAAACCATAATTCAAAAAGTGTCATGTACCACAATGTTCATTGCAGCACTGTTTACAATAGCTAGGACATGAAAGCAACCTAAGCGTCCATTGACAGATGAATGGATAAAGCAATGGAATATTGCTCAGCCATAAAAAGAAACAAAATTGAGTTATTTGTAGTGAGGTGGATGGAACCAGAGTCTGTCATACAGAGTGAAGTAAGTCAGAAAGAGGAAAACAAATTCCATATGCTAACACATGTATATGGAATCTAAAAAAAAAAAAAGTCTGTTGAACTTAGGGGCAGGACAGGAATAAAGAAACACTGGTAGAGAATGGACTTCAGGACAAGGGGAAGGCGAAGGGTAAGCTGGGACAAAGTGAGAGAGTGGCATGGACATATATATACTACCAGATGTAAAATAGATAGCTAGTGGGAAGCGCCGCTTAACACAGGGAGATCAGCCTAGTCCTTTGTGACCAACTAGAGGGGTCAGATAGGGAGTGTGGGAGGGAGATGCAAGAGGGAGGGGATATGGGTATATGTGTATACGTATAGTTGGTTCACTTTGTTATACAGCATAAACTAACACAACATTGTAAAGCAATTATACTCCAATAAAGATGTTAAAAAAAAAAAAAGATGGGATACATATATACAATGGAATACTACTCAGCCATAAAAGAAACTGAAGTACCATTTGCAGCAACATGGATGTAACTAGAGATTATCATGCTAAGTTAGGTAAGAAAGAGAAAGACAAATACTATATGATATCACTTATATGTGGAATCTAAGATATGGCACAAATGAACCTATCTACAAAACAGAAACAGACTCACAGACATAGAGAACAGACTTGTTGCCAAGGGGAGGGGTGTGGGGAAGGGAAGGACTGGGAGTTTGGGATTAGCAGATATAAACTATTATATATAGGATGGATAAACTAAAAGGTCCCACTGTATAGTACAGGGAACTATAATCAATATCCTGTGATAAACCGTAATGGAAAAGAATATAAAAAAAAGAATATCTATAAGTGCATAACTGAGTCACTTTGCTGTACAGCAGAGACTGGCACAACATTGCAAATCAACTATACTTCAATTTAAAAAATTAAAAATAAAAAGAACACACAGGGCTTCCCTGGTGGCACAGTGGTTGAGAGTCCACCTGCTAATGCAGGCAACACGGGTTCATGTCCTGGTCCGGGAAGATCCCACATGCCGTGAAGCGGCTGGTCCCGTGAGCCATAGCTGCTGAGCCTGCACGTCCGGAGCCTGTGCTCTGCAATGGGAGAGGCCACAACAGTGAGAGGCCCGTGTAACCCAAAAAAAAAAAAAGAAGAAGAAGATCTCACACTAACATGTATAAAATAGATAACTAATAAGAACCTGCTGTATAAAAAAATAAATAAAATTCAAAAAACATTAATAAAAAAAAAGAAGATCTCAGGATTGGAGACAAGATGGTAGAGTAGAAGTCCTTGAGCTCACCTCCTCTCATGAGCACACTAAAATCACAACTAACTGCTGAACAACCATTGATAAAAAAACACTGGCTTCTCCCCCTTTGTATTTATCATTTAATTTCTACCACTTGCTTTGGGTTTAGTTTATAATTTTCCTTTTAGTTTCTTAAGGTATAAGTTTATGCTATTGATTTGAGATCTTCTTTTGTGATTATATTGCGAGTGTCCCCCTCCTACTGCTTTGTGGGTTTCTTCTTTATGTCTTTGGATGTAGAATATCTTTTTTGGTAGCTCCTCTTCCTAGCTTCTGGTAGAGGCCGTCAATCCTTGACATTCTTTGGTTTGCAGCTGCATCACTCCAGTCTCTGCTTTTGTCATCACATAGTGTTCTCCTTGAATGCCTCTCTCCACATAATCATCTTCTGATAAGAACATATATTATATTTGTTTAGGGACCCAGCCTACTCCAGTATGACCATATCATAACTAATTACATATGCTATGGCCCTCTCTCTAATATGACTGTCCACACACAGATAGCTGAAGAAAATCATAAGTCCAAATACAAAGTTAAGGGACAAGACAGTATACTAACAATAATAAGGTTAGAGTAAGGGTGTGGATGTAGGATGAGGTGAGATTTGGTCCAGTAATTCAAGTTATCACAGGAAGTATAATGCCTTATTTATTTTCCCCCAGAACATGGCACAGTGACTACTACCCAATAGATAAGTAATAATGTTCATTATACTGAACTGATTCAAAGTATTATTTTTGACTCAAATATATACTAGCTGTTATTGATTGCAAACAATAGACACTGACTCTTGAAGAAACAGGGAAGTTTAGGTTAACATTAGCTCACAGAATTGACAGGAAGTTTGGAAAACATGTCTAAGAAAATACAGGAACAAGGATAATGCTAGTGTACATGAACAGGAAATAATCAAATAGATGTGGATAGTATTACTAGAAAGATTCCATACATGTGGATATATATTTGTAAGTTTTTTTAATCTCTTTTGTATACTGACTTCAATATCTATAATAGTGCCCGGCACAGAGTAGAGGCTTAATTAATTAACAAACACATGTTTAGTGAATAAATATGATTCCATCCTTGTACTAGTCCAATCAGATTAAAAGTTCTGGCAGATAGAATCTAACTGCCTAAATTAGGTCACATACCTATCAGATGACTACTAGCTCATCTTGACTTACCATCCCATGGAGTCTGCATACAAGAGGTAGAAGAAATTCCTCCAAAGGAAAATTAGATGCTGTTACCACAAATTAGGTAAATATAAAGACCTAAATACTATACATGAACACTAAACTGATCATATTACCAGCCTGCTTAAGAATCTGATGACTCATGATTGTATCTATAATACAATACATACAGTGCCAATAAAAATCTAATCATGTCGTTTCTTTCCAGATTCAGTCTATATCTCTGATCTCTTTATACCTGAGTTTCCAGCCTTTCTGAATATAACACAAGCATGCTATGGTATGTCATGCTTTTATAACATGTTGATTAGAGCACAGACTAAGCTACTATTACAGGAAGAACAGTAAATACAGCAGCTCTGGTGAGGTATCGTTTTATTTTTCTCCCATTAACAGTCCAAATTTAGGCAGACAATCCAGAGTGGACAAGGACCAGGTCCCTTCTATTGGGGTGCTCTACGATTTCCTAGGATAGAGCCCTCATCTTCACTATTATAACTGATGCAACTTCACTTTACCTGCATTTTAATAAAGAGAAAAGAGAAAAAGCAAAGGATAAGCAACTTAATTAATTAATGATATTATCTGGAAGATACAACCATGACTTCTGCTTACTTCCTAATATCATAAACATGTCACCTGGCCACATCCAGCTAGATAAAAATATTGGAGAAAATTATTACAAGAAAGAGTGGGAAGAGATACTGGAAGACAATTAACAATCTCTCTCACAAATATTTTTGCACATTTTCTCTTCCTGAAATGGTATACTTCCTCTTCACTGTGCCTATGGCATTGATAAATACTTTCTGGGAAATTTCCCCAGCTTCTTCATGGAGAATAAGTTGCTATGTTTTAGAACTTTAGTACCTTCACTTTGGAACTTACCACTTGCTTCTCCATCTCCTTGAAGACAAAGAACTTAACTTATGCATACTTTTATTTCCAGTGGCTAGGTCAGTATATTTTTTAGTTGAAAAATCAACAAGTCATAAGAGTGTATTTTACTATTTTATTATTATTATTATATTTATTATTATTATCATTATATTTTATTATTATATATTATTCATGCTCATTAGTAAGATAGTAGTATATTGGGAAGCATTTATTGGGAAAGGGAGCTACTATACAAAAAATGTTTGCCTTCACAGACTCACAGACATAGAAAACAAACTTATGGTTACCAAAAGGAAAGGGGGATGGGTGAGGGATAAATTAGGAGTTTGAGATTAGCAGATACAAACTACTATACATAAAATAAACAACAAGGTCTTACTGTATACCACAGGGAACTATATTCAATACCCTATAATAAACCATAATGGAAAAAATATATGTGTATATATGTATAACTGAATCACTTTTCTCTATACCAGAAACTAACACAACCTTGTAAATCAACTATACTTAAATTTAAACAAAGACTTTTTGCCTTCAACTTGAATCTCTTAAATGGGTTCATTGGAGCTTAACAAAGAGAACTACTTTTACACAGATATCTCTGGATGCAAATTTTCTTTGATAAGACCATTTTGGCATTCTTTATTAAAAATCTATACTGCACACTAGTGTGTTGTTAGGAGACATTCAAGTGCATATTATAATGTGTGCTTTGAATATGAGTAAAAAATATTTTACGGACAATGCTCATGATAACTTAGTATTTTTCTTCTGAGACTGATATTTTTCTTCTGAGACTGGTTGTATTCCAAAGCAGAACTAAAAACTAAGACAGCTGATAACTGAAAAAGCCGTTTTGTGCATTTATGCTTCAATATGGTGAATACAATTTCCATTAAACATGTTATTTTCCCTTACAGCAACAATTAAAATCCTATTTACTTTATACAGCAGAAACTAACACACCATTGTAAAGCAATTATACTCCAATAAAGATGTTAAAAAAAATCCTATTTACTACTTGGTTCTTTGAAAAGTCTCAGTTTCTTTTTTCTAGTGTAGTTCACTGCTGTTAAACAATTACTTAATTATTGAAGCAGCTCCCTGATGTTGAACAAAATTTTCAATACATAATTAATACAGAGAAGCTCAAGTTGAAATGAGAAGTTTCCTCATATCAGCTTAACTCTTCTGGTCCAGTAAGGTAAAAGAAGCAGAAAGGCAAGTATACTTTAAGAAATAGTAATCACCATGAGACTTGGAGATTATTTCTGAGTTCTTTAGCTGAGACTTGAGAATATCTGGATAGAAACAAAAAATCCAGCCGCACTGCAAATTTGGTTCATATAGACCACAAAAGAGCTGTTGAGCTAAGTAGCTGTTGGTGTTTTTTATTTTTATTTTTTCTAATCCTAGAGTCATTATAAAATTATAAAAATAATATGCAAAGTTTCATCTAGGTATTTTAGAGCATTTGTTTCAGTTACCCATCTTTGTATGTCCTTCCTGGCATAATCTAAGTTCCTAAAAAAGAAGGTAATTGTGTCTTATTGATCTTCAAACTCTTGGAAATCTTTCTATTGCAATAATATCTTTCTGTTTTTCATGATGTTGGAGAACTCTTCTTTATACTACCAAGTGGACAGCCCATGATAAAACTTGAAAACTGACAGGAGAACTCTGGACTAAAGAGTAACAAGTGGGGAAAAGAAAAAAGATTGTGCTGCTCAGCCTAGCCAAAAACATTGAGCTACATCTAACAAAAGGTCTCAGTGTTAATAACAAAAGATTGATCCAATGTTCTTGAAGATCTTAATAGTTATATATACATATTAAAATATTTCATGTATCAGTTCATATATTCCCTTGACAACACATTTAATACCCAAATTTAATTTAATACCCCAACACATTTAATACATATTAGCAAGAGTTCAACAGTAATATTTTTAAAGCAATATATTCAAGATTAAACAGAGATTGTAGAAGAAATGGAACAAATTCTTTCAGAATTGTTTGTGTCCTTGTGACTTGTTAAATGATAATTGAAAACTTTTCCTGGAAACTATATTCTTTAAGTCTGAAAACCACATTTGAATTAGATGGAATGAAATGTAAACCCCATTTTGAAACATTGTCAAGCTCATATACTTAGCTTTACCCATATTTTCTGTGTTATATTTTTATACTTTAATTAAAGTCAGTTGAAGATTTTCATTCATGTTTGTTTGATTAATTCTACAGTGTTTTTTCTTAAGTTCAAGATTCTTTTATTTTTTTTAATGTTCTTAGTCTTCATTTCTTCAGATTTTGGACTTTAAGTCTATTTATTCTCTCCATGTATAAATTAGTATTCAATTAGTACTAACATGAAGATTATGGAATAAGAAATTTATCATAGAAATTAGAAATCAAACAATTAAAGGAAGAACTAGGGAAATAAATACATGAAAGAAATTCTTGAAGGATTGGAGAAAAATCATTAACCAACTCTGACACAAACAAATTAGTATGAGCTTACAAGGAAATTTGGAAGAATAGTGCATCTGGCTGTTAGAGTGAGACTATGAAGGGAGATTGATATTTATGTCAGGCTCTTGGCTTTACCTGGTTACTACATATGAGTTTTCAGCAAAGTGTGTGGTAGTGGGCCTTACATCACTGTTGATAGGCAGGGCTGGAATTCACAACAGAGAGCTGGATGGGGAGAGGGCAGGAGCAAGGGAAAACTGAAATCATCTGGAAACTTTTCCTTTAAATCTCAATGCCTCTTACCCACAACCTTCAGAACATAAAGGTTCTGCTTTGTTTATAACTGCCAAACCTCACACAACCACATGTGTCAATTTTAACTTGAAGTCATAGAGTAAGGAAAATTCTGGGAAATGTAGTTCCCAATAAAATAAAGTTGATAATAGAAGAATCTGACTCAGCTCATCACTTGTGAACTTGACATCTAGATATACCTGACATTCTGTAACTTAAATACTGAGATATAAGGCTGATGACTGTTAACACATTTTATATTAGTAGGGAAGTGGGAGAGGGAAAACTGAAATAAAAATAATCTTCAATCTCTCAGTGGATACATAGATAGATATAGAGATAGATACATGTATATAGATATAGACATATATGATGTATGCATAGCTATATCTATATATCTGTATATGTATTATATAGACCTTGTTCTGGCCATAGGTGCTTTTTACTTCCTTTTTCCCTTCCACTTCTGAATATAGTCATATGAATATAGTCATAATATATGCATATGTGTGTGTGCACACACACATATAGAAAGATATTTGCTATGAAGGATTTGCTCACAGATTTATGGAGGCTAGCAAGTCCCAAGATCTTCAGGGTGAGTCAGCAAGCTGGACAAAAGCTGTTGGTTCAGTGCCAGTCTGAGTCCAAAGGACTGAGATCCAGGAGTCAATAGAGTAGTTTCAGTTTGAAGGTCAGCAGACTTGAGACCAGGGAAAGCTCATGTTTCAGTTAAAGTCCCAAGGCAGGAAAAATTCTGTCCCAGACTGAAAGCTGTCAGGCAGGAGGAATTTTCTCCTAGTCAGGAAACAGTCAGACTTTCTGTTCTACTCAGTCCTTTAACAGGTTGGATGAGGCCCACTCACGTTAAGGAGGGAAATCTGCTTTACTCAATCTACTGATATAAATGCTATGTCATCCAGAAACATCCTTACAGAAACACCCAGAATAATGCTTGACCAAATATCTGGACACCGTGTGGTCTAGTCAAGTTGACCCATGAAATTAACCATCACACCTCCCAAATTTAACTCCAGTCAAGATGAACTTTTCTTAAGTCTGTTGAACTCTGCCACATGTTAAAGGAAAGCTTTTCTAATTAAATAAATCTACAATTATGTCATCATGACTGAGATTCAAACTTCCCCTGTAAATTATAAAAGGGAAACCTCCCAGACTGAGTGTTTTTCCAACTGTTGGAATACATGGGACTGTTCTGAACAGAAATTTCCTATGTACTACACCATTATTACTCAACCATAGCTGCATATTGGAATCACCTTGTGGAACTTTAATGTTATTAATGCCCTTTCCCATATAGAATCACTTATAGATTCCATTTACTTATTCTGGAATGGTACCTGAACATGGATGTAGTTTGAGAGCAACTCAGTGAATTGTGAAGTGCAATCCTAGTAGAGAACCAGTCACTGCTCTATATCCATCCTAAGATGTCAAAACTTGTTTCACACTCTAAGAGAAAGGAAGTTGAGCAAACTAGTTTAATTATTCTAGTTTTAATTAAAGTATTTTGGTAATTGAATAACAAAACTGTCATTGTTTTCACTATTTTTTCACTTGACAGTATCGTTGACCAGTAATTCAGATGCGGATCTAATGTGTGACTTTCTACCTTTCTCCCTATAAACCAGAAAACATAATTCATTGTTATAACTGCAATTTTCTCAAATTTGGTTGAGTGAATTACTGAAGAACTGTCATTAAACATAAGCATGTAGACACAGGCAAACCCCAAGCATCTTGCCAGTATGCAATTCCTTATTTTTATCTTCAAATTATCTTTGAAACACAACTTAATGTCTTTGATACTGACACACTTGTTTTATACTCATAAGTTATAGTGAGGCCATAGATTTTGGGTGGTCAAATTATTTTTTTCAGTTATCAGAAAAAAAGTCCCTTTGAATTTTTCTTAATTAGAAGTCTCATCTGGAGCCCTCTTCTTGGATAAGAACTGAGTGCATACAACTGGTTGAAAAGCAAATGTTAAATAATTCCAAGTGAATCTTCCACTTGCTGGAGCATTTTCTTTCCATATAACAGTAAGACAGATAATTTTTGTTTTATTTGTTTTGCATTGTTTTGCTTTCAATGCAAAATAAGTAGATTGGTAGGTAGGTAGGTAGATAGATAGACATAGATAGATAGCACCAAGAAGTGATTCCTGAAAAAACAAGCAAACAAACAAACAAAAAAACAAGACCAGTTGGTTATTTATTGCTTTTAAGTTCAATAATATCTTTAAAAGTTCCACCCCTGTGCTCCCTTATTTCTTAAGCAGGGATATTTTCAGTGAGTCATGAGTACTGACTATAATTTGAAAACCCTTCCTTTTCAATAAATATCTTCATTAGAAGATATTAACCTCCAAACTAAGGCCAATAATCCTGCAAAAAGCAATAACCACAATATAATTACACTCTCCTTATTAAAATGTTCAACCATTTGCTACAGATGCACAGTCATTGTTCTGGAAAAGGGTAATTTGTTTAATAATATATTCACCCAGCTACACAAAATGTGATTTAATCAGTACATTATATGCAGGCTACAAATGTAAAGTAGCTCAAATGATCAGACTGAATGAGGGAGGGGGAAAGATGGAGATTCATCTTCCCCCTTTATAAATCCTTTACTTTTCAGTTACATTTAAAAACATATTCTGAAAACCACCTGCCCTATTAAACAACAGAATAACTGCTCTACCTAGAGTAGACAAAATCAAAGCTACTCTTGAGATTTGGCATTGGTTTGTTTGTATTATAAGTTCATGTCATCTGAGAATAATATACCAGTAAGTTCTTATTCAGGCCAAAAACCTTTCTTCCCTTGTATCTCACATTGAATCTATTGTATCAATACATCCTTCAGCACTATCTGCAAAATATAATGATATTCTGGTCATTTTTTTTTTACTGCTGCTCCCTTGGTCCACCATCATTTCTCACTTGGATTGCTGATACAGACATCTTCCTGCTTCTGATCCCACCTCTCTTAAGTATACTCAGTTCAGAAGCCAAGATGATGCTATTTAAGTGAAAGCCATTTCTTGACATTCCTCTGGTAAAAATTCTCCAGTGGCTCTTCATTTAACAGAGTAAAAGCTAAAGATTTAGAATGACCTGAAAAACTTGCTTATCATCTGTTCTCAATAATTTTTCTGATTTGATCCCATATTACTCTCCCCATCATTCACACTGATCCAGCCTCACTGGCTTTCCCTCAGTTGAGTCAACACACCAAACATCTTTTTACCTGAGACCTTACACAGACCTTGCATCTATATGGGATGCCTTTCCCTCAGATATCCTAATGCTTTACTCTCTCATCTTGTGGGTGTTTATCAAACGTCACCTCCTTCATGAGGCCTTCTCTAATGTAATGGCCATGTCCAAGATTGCAGTCCTTGATTCTTCCCTACTCCATTCTGCTTTATTTTTCTTCTTAGTACTTATCTAAGTTAGATATTTTTATTGAATATTTCAATGTTGTATCTCTAGCAAAGCGTGAAGAGGAACACTTGCTGAACCAGTGAGTATTCTAGAGATAGTGAACACCAGCAGCAAATCTCATCTACACCAATACCTTCAATGTGCAATGGAATACAGCTGTTCTCTTTTGTGTGATGGTAGTGAGGAAAGAATTGTCCCCAACTTTGAATCATAAGTTAAGCATTTTATCATGCTATATTGATTACTATTTCTTCATAACAACCACCCCCCAAAATCAATGATAAAACAATAATCATTTATTTAACTTTAGCTCACAGGATTGTAGGTCAGTTGGATAGTTCTATTGGTCTGTTTCAGGTTCATCTATACTATTCTTGCTCATGGGTACGGTCAACTGGTTGGTTGACTGGGAATTCACTGATCTAAGACAGCTTCAGCTGGTATCAACTGGTTCTGTACCACATGATTTCTCATCCTCCAGCAGGCTAATCTGGACTTGGTGGTCACATGGGTCCAAGCAAGAAAGTATAGCACACACAGCCTCTTGAGGTCTAGGCTCAGGGTTGAGCTCACATCTTCCATTCTGCCACATTCTTTTACTCAATAAAATCACTAAGAAGGCCAGATCCAAGTGGGTAAAGAAAAAATTCCATCCTTGATAGAGGAAATGCAAAGCCACATTGCAAAGAGCATTTACTACTTAATCATTTCAACAGTATCACTCATGGCCATGAATCATTAAATCCTGATAACAATATGGAAAGTCCAGGAGGTGATCTCTTTTCGTACCACACAATCATGTTATAGTCATTTTTTATTAATTATTAATTGGGTTAAATTTCATAGATCGGGTATTTATTTTTTCAAGGCTCTATTGTGACCAAGACATCCAGAATTTTCTTATTCTATTTTCATATTCTCAATTGTATCTGTTAAGTTTAACCCCTTATTAAGGAGGCATAATTAACATAAGGCCAATGGAAAGATAGTTTGAATGAAACTGGTTATATACAACTTTAGCAGGAACTTTTCAGAAGAACTTGAGATGAAGCACACATTAAAATCATATTAGAGAAGTAATGAGATAGTACTTCCTACCTATTAGAATGGCCAAAATCTGGTACGTTGGCAGTACCAAATGCCAGCAAATATGTGGAACAATAGGAACACTTATCTATTGCTGATGGGAGTGCAAAATGGTTCAGTTACTTTGGGTGGCATCTTGGCATATTTTCACAAAACCAAACATATTCTTACCATATGATCCAGCAGTTGTAGTCGTTAGTATTCATCTAAAGGAGTTAAAAACTTAATGTCTGTTCAAAACTCTACACAAGGCTGTTTATTACAGCTTTATTCATGATTGCCAAAACTTAGAAGCAACCAAGGTGTCCATCAGTAAATGAATGGATAAATAAACTACAATACATCCAGACATTTTTCAGTACTAAAAAGAAGTGAGCTGTCAATCCATGAAGAGACATCTAAATGCATATTCCTAAGTGAAAGAAGCCAATCTGAAAAGGCTGCATACTGTATGATTCCAACTATATGACACCTAGGAAAAGGCACAACAATTGAGATGGTAAAAAGATCAATTGCTGCCAGGAGTAGGAAAGGAGAGATGAATAGGCAGAGCACAGAGGATTTTTAGGACAGTTGAAATACTCTGTATGATATTATAATAATGGATATATATCATTATACATTTGTCTAAATCCATAAACTGTACAATATCCTAGAGTGAATCCTAAGATAAACTATGGACTTTGGGGTATTTTGATGTGTCAATGTGGGTTCATCCTTGATAAAAAATGTACCATTCTGGTGAATGATGTTGATATGGGGGAGGCTATGCACCTCTGCATTCCCCTCTCAATTCTGTTGAAAAACTAAAAGTGCCCTGAAATAATAAAGTCTTAAAAATTACATTACAGAAATTAGTATTTTTGGATCATTACACATCAGTGTTTTAATGGAGAACAGTGGTCTTGGAAAACATATGTAATCTTTGTTACTCTTTCCAGAGGAAACAGTCAGATGCAAACACAAATATGCAAATATATGCACTCATTCTGTCTTTATATTCATTTAAGAATATATTTTGTTTATTGTTTTGGGGTTTTTTTTTCTGCTATTTTCTCTCTTTCAATTACCTAAACTTTTCATCTTTGGTTTTTCTTCCTTTTCTCTGAGGTAATCCACAATTGTTTTTGTCTTTTAATTTTTTTAAACTTGGAATCATGCTACTCTTTGCTTTCTGTCATATTCCCTCTCTAACTGGGTTGGAAGCTTAAGTTTAAGTAAAAGGAAGAATTTTCTCATATTTTGCAGATATTTAAAGTCTCCTGTGCTCCATATACAAACACATATGAGGAAACCCCACAGGTAGATGGAATTTTGAGTTTTGTGCATAAATGTAAACAGAAAATTCCCTAACAATTGAGGGAAAAAAATAGTAGACTCAATATAATTTCTGAAATATATTTCCCTGAATTCTAAAGTGTTAATTTGTGTTGATTTATTCAGGGATACAGAAGGGAATAAAGATGCCGATCCTAATGTTACCCTTTAGAATAAATATATTTTCAAAATAAACCCCAAATAATGCATAGGTAACATTTTGAGTGTGAACGACCTCAGAATTTGGTTTGAATGCAAATAAACTTAGCTATAATATAAACAATGTATGCTGACAAAGCATACATAAATTCTGCACAAATGTAATTAGTAAAACTTTATATGTGGCAATACAGTAGTACTTGCAGAATTCAGGAGTACTGACTTTAGGAATAGAGTCCTGGATGTAAATAGTTGTACTGCTGTGTTCTGCAAATTATTTAACCTCACATTCAGAGAAAGACTGGCCAAATTTTCCTTTACAGGCCTGAAACCTTCTGTATATACACATACATTTAATGATATTTCCTTCTCTTGGGGAAATTGTGACTATTTATGTTACTCTGTGGTAAGTTCCCCTAAAATCTGTGGTAATCTTTCTCAGAAAAATAAAATCCATATTACTGTAATGAATATAACATATATAGCTAGAAAAACATTTGTTTAAATCATTGTTCAAAAATTGTTGAACAACTTGCCATCTATTGTTGCTATTAAAAAACAGAGAGGGACTTGCCCATTATAATCTCTCACATGAGGTAATGGAATTTGTTTGGATATCATAATTGAAATAATGGCTGCCCTCAGAGAGATGATGAAATGGGTCAGAATACCTCCACCCTTTGAAGTAGTTTCTCATGTATAATTAAAATCCTCTGGGCAGGTCTCTGAAAAACTTGAGGTGACACAGATCTGCTTGAATGCATAAAAAAATAAATAAATCTTAAAAACAAAAAACTAAAAAACAAACAAACCCCAAACTGCTGTTATATTTGTGTTGATAGTGTTCTTAATAATGAAAAAAGGGGCTGGTCTCCAAGTCTTTTATATGTCTTATATTTTCTCATCACTTATGAGGATTATATTAAGTGTTTACTATAACTCTGTGTCACATAATATTCTAGAAATAGTAGCAATTAGTTATAACAACTTGGAAAAATTCCTTACCACCCTGGAATAGCAAATTTCTATTTAGCTTATCAATAGACTAGTAAATTAAAAAAAATATATCAGTTCAATTTGATGTCTTTGGGTCACAATAACCAAAAGTCAGTGGCCAGAGCCACTTCAAATTTCACCTCAGATGGATTCCAGCTCAATACTACTACAATACTCCACCTCTATACATAAGTTATACCAGAAAGAACTACCTCAGAAGTCCCAACTTCACTGGAATGTAGGAATGGGGGAATTATTTGTTATATTTCTCCATGCTAAGTTAGGTTTTGACTACCCCATTTCTAGGTCCTAGCTGTTTTATTAATGCTTCATTGAGCAATTATTACTAGTGGATGAAGTTCTTATGCCTTAGGAGCAGAAACCTATCTTCTGTTCTTATAAATGTTTATTTTATTCTGCTTTAGGCATCTGAATAAGTATATCGGGCCTGTGCTCTCTTTTGGACTCAGAGGGCCTATCATCCTTCCACAGTTCCTTGTGTCTGAGTGTATGAAATATTCCAGGGCTTGTTTATCCAAATTTCCCCACCAAAACCCACCGGGTTTTCCACTTTCTTCCTCATGCTGCTGACCAGAGAGTGTACAAATTCCAAGATTTAGATACAAGAGGAATTAGCAGGCTCAACTTAGGCCTCCATTTTTATCTCTTCAACTCAATCTGCTTTACACTGGAATACTAACTCAGATATTAATAAAAGACTACTTAATTCATCTACATTCTGTTGTTTCATGTATACTTAGTATGGGATAATTCAAGTTGGGGAGAGATGGTGGGTTATGTTTTGTGCATCCTTATATCTATGCCTATAATATCATTAAATACAATCAAAACTTCAATAAGCTGAATTAAGAGAAGAGTAAGGAAGTGGCTTGATATTTGAATACCCAGGCAGACCACATAGGAACAGCTCATATGTTTGTATTTGAAGCTTTCTCTAGCCTTCCAAAGTTCTCTTTACTGGGTGACACTATTTCCAATATCTGGATAGAATCTCCCACACCTAACCAGCAGTCTACTGTGTATGAAATTGATGTCTGAGATAGTAAATTTTTTCTCCTTCTAGCTAAGGAAATTTGAAAAAAATCTAGCAAAGTAAAAGACAGTGAAGAGTAATGAATGCATATTCACGAGGAATAAATACATTTAGTTCAATATAGAAGTAACTCACAAACACAAAGGGAACTGGCTGGTAATCTTGGGATTGTTGGCTTGAAAAGCTATCCCTTGCTTTTCTTCCCATGTATCTACTTTCCTAGTTAAAGAGAAAATTAATTTGATCAAGATTCCAGAGTGATGATTCAAGGCAGTCTAAAAACATAATTCTCCAACTTACAACCCTCAACCAACAAAACTATATCCGCTTCAGTGGCCTTGCCTTCTTCTTCCTCATGGTTTTTCCTTTCCTTTTCTTCTACTGTTATCATTTTCTCTTTCTTCTTTCCTTTCTCACTCCTCCTTTCCCTTTTCTCTCTCTTCCCTTTCTAAATTTTCTCTTTCCTTTTCTTCTTTACTCACCTCTTCTTCCCCATCTTCAATCTTTTTTATTTTCTTCCACTTACTTCCTGCCTTCTTTGTTTTTCTTTCTCCTATTTACTCTTCTTCTGCTCACTCTATTCCTTTAGAAAAATCACTCATTTTGCTCCTGCTGAACCAACATTTTAGTCCTGTCTGAAGAGGAAAGTCTGTCTTTCAAAAAAAATCAAGACATGCATGTAAATCATATATCCTTCACTAGTTTCAGTCAGTGAAATTTACCTGAAGCAAATGCTAATGAATTTTAGGATATTAATATAAGAAGTATTATGTTTCCATGTGAACAATTTTCTAGCATCTGTTAGAGATGAAATATCTCTAGAAACTCTCACCAGTTTAATAAAAGAGTAGAAATGAATAGAAATTGCACCTTTAGCTGAAAACTTATGTAACATAGAAGAACTGCAAAACTCACTCTGG
The DNA here is from genome assembly GCF_039906515.1 of Pseudorca crassidens. Lineage (NCBI taxonomy): Eukaryota > Metazoa > Chordata > Mammalia > Artiodactyla > Delphinidae > Pseudorca > Pseudorca crassidens. Next base: position 67,675,677 of record NC_090304.1, on the reverse strand, counting down.
ATTATGTTTCTATATAACAATGGATGTCATTAAACCATAAATAAACTATAGTCATTGAAGTATATCTTATTCTTTTTAAAAATAATAGTCCCTAATTATGACCTAAAATGGTTGTAAAACTGAGGTATTTTTATCCATACATTGGTTTTACTAATCTTTCTTTTTAAAATATAGTATTTCATGTAGAGAGCTTGGCCAAGATAATAAAGTAGGAAGGCCTTAAACCCACCTCCTCTCAGGGGCATACCAAAATTACAATTATTTACAGAGCAACTATTGATGAGAAAGACCAGAACCTAGGAGAAAAGGTCTTCCACAACTGAAGATATAAAGAATGAACCACAAGGATACAGGTAAGAGGGGCAGAGTTTCTGTATACTCAAGGCCCAAATCCCCAGGTGGGACACCAACAAATGAGAAGATAATTACAACTGCAGATGTTATCCCCAAGAACCAACAGGTCAGAGCCCCACATCAAGCTCAGCAGCCTGGAGGTCCTGCCTAGGGAAGATGAGCTCCCAGAATGTTTGGCTTTAAAGGCCAGTGGGTCTTAAATTTCAGAAGAGCCAGAGTGTTGTGGGAAATAGAGACTCCACCCTTAAAGTGCACACACAAAATCTCATAAGTTCCAAGACCCAAGGAAGAAGCGATAATTTGAAAGGAACTTAGGTCAGGCACAGCTGCTGATCTTAGAGAATCTTCCAGAGGCAGGAAGCAACTAGAGCTCACCCTGGGAACATAGACACTTATGGCAGCCATTTTGGGAGCTCCTTCTACCATGTGGAGACAGGTACTGGCAAGTGCCATTTTGGAATGTCCCTTTTAGCTTATTAACACTGGGACCTGGTCCCACCCACCAGCCTGTTGGCACCAGTACTAGGACATTACATAATGATCAAGGGGTTAATCCAAGAAGAAGATACAACTATTGTAAATATATATGCTCCCAATATAGGAGCACCTAAATATATAGCAAATATTAACAGACATAAAGAAATAAATTGACAGTAACACAATAGTAGGGAAATTTAACAGTCCATTTATATTAGTGAACAGATCATTGAGACAGAAAATTAATAAGAAAACACTGGTCTGAAATGACACATTATACCAAATGGACTTAATAGATACATATATAGAACATTCCATCCAAAAGCAGCAGAATACACATTCTTTTCAAGGGCACATGAAACATTCTCCAGGATAGATCACAGACTAGACCACAAAACAAGTCTCAGTAAATTTAAGAAAAGTGAAATCATATCAAGCATCTTTTCCAACCACAATACTATGAGACTAGAAATCAACTACAAGAAAAAAAAAAAACTATAAAAACTACAAACATGTGGAAGATGAACAATATGCTACTAAATAACTAGTGGATCACTGAAGAAAAATCAAAGAAGAAATAAAAAAATACCTGGAGACAAATGAAAATGAAAACACAATGATCCAAAATATATGGGATTCAGCAAAAACCATTCTAAGAGGGCAGATTATAGAGATAAAAGCCTACCTCAGGAAACAAGAAAAATCTCAAATAAACAATCTAGCATTACACCTAACAGAACTAATTCCTAGAAATGTGTAATTTCCAAGATTGGACTAAGAAGAAATAGAAAATATAAATGGATCAATTACCAGTAATGAACTTGAAGCAGTAATGTAATTAAAAACTCCCAACAAACAAAAGTCCAAGACCAGATGGCTTCACAGGTGAACTATAACAAATTTAGAGAAGAGTTAACACCTACCCTTCTCAAACTATTCCAAAAATTACAGAGGAAAGGACACTTCTGAAATCACTCTGTCATGCCAGAATCACCCTGATACCAAAACCAGACAAAGTAATCACAAAATAAAAAATAAAAATAATAAATAAATAAATAACTGGCTGATATCACTTCAGAGCATAGATGCAAAAATCCTCAAAAAAAATTAGCAAATCGAATTCAACAGTACACTAAAAGAATCATAAACCATGATCAAGTGGAGTTTATCCCAGAGATGCAAGGAAGGTTCAATATCCATAAATCAATCAATATGATACACCACATTAACAAACTGAAGAATAAAAATCATATGATCATCTCAATAGATGTATAAAAAGCTTTTACAAAATTCAACATCAATTTATGATATAAACTGTCAACAAAGTGGGTGTAGAGGGAACACACCTCAACATAATAAAGGTCATATAAGTCCACAGATGATATCACACTCAATGGTGAAAAGCTGAAAGCATTTTCTCTAAGATAAGAAACAAGATAAGGATGCCCACTTTTGTCAATTTTATTCAACATAGCGTTAGAAGTCCTAGCCATAGCAATCAACAAGAAAAAGAAATAAAAGGGATCCAAATTGTAAAGGAAGAAGGAAAACTGTCATTGTTTGCAGATGATATAACACTATACATAAAAAATCTTAATGACACCACCAAAAATCTACTAAAGCTCATTTATGAATTTGACAAAGTTGTAGAATACAAAATTAATATACAGAAATCTGTTGCATTTCTACACACTAACAAAAAACTATCAGTAAGATAAATTAAGAAATCAATCCCATTTACCATCCAATCAAAAAGAATAAATCTAGCTTCAAAAATTAATATTGTTGAAATGACCACAGTACCCTTGGCAATCTACAGATTCAATGCAATCCCTTTCAAAATACCAATGGCATTTTTAATGGAACTAGAATAAATAAGTTAAAATTTTTATGGAAACACAAAACACCCAGAATAGCCAAAGCAATCTTGGGAAAGAAGAATAGAACTGGAGGTATCACACTCCCTGACTTCAGACTATAATACAAAGATACAGTCATGAAAATAGTATGATACTGGGAGGGAAAAAAAAAAACAGATACATAGGCCAATGGAACAGAATAGAGAGCCCAGAAGTAAATCTTCACACTTATGGTGAATTAATCTATGACAAAAGAGGCAAGAATATAAAATGTGGAAAATCTTGCCTCTTCAATAACTGAGGTTGGGAAAACTGGAGAGCTATAATTAAAATAATGTAATTAGAACATTTTCTCACACCATATAAAAAATAAACTCAAAATGGATCAAGAACATATGTCTAAGATTAGAAAACATAAAACTCCTAGAAGAGAAGATAGGTAGTAAACTCTTTGACATCGGTGTTAGTAATATTTTGGATATGTCTCCTCAGGCATGGGAAACTAGAGCAACAAGTTGGATACCCCAAACTAAAATCCTTTTGCACAGTAAAGGAAGCAGTCATGATATGTAAACGTCACTTACTGAATTGGAGAAGTTATTTGCAAATGATATCCAAAAAGATCTCATAAAGGGTTAATATCCAAAATACACAAAGAACTCATACAACTAAAATAAAATAAATAAATAAATAAACAAACAACCCAAATAAAAACTGGTCAGGGTATCTGAATAGACAGTTTTCCAAAGAAAACATACAGATTACCAACAAGCATTAAAAGATGCTCAACATTGCTAATCATCAGAGAAATACAAGTCAAAATCACAGTGAGATATCACCTCATACCTGTCCGAATGACTATCACCAAAAAGACAGCAAATTCAAATGATGGTGAGGATGTGAAGAAAAGATAACCCTTGTACACTGTTGGTGGGAATGTAAATTAGTACAGCCACTATTTAAAACAGTATGGAGAGGTTCCTCAAAAAACTAAAATAGACTAAACTAAATAAACTAAACTAGAATATTATATAATCCAGCAATTCCACTCTGGGATATATATTCCAAGAAAATCAAACCACTGATTTGAAAGGATGCATACATCCCAATATTCACAGCAGCATTATTTACAATAGCCAAGATATAGAAGCTATCTAAGTGTCCATCAACATACGAATGGATAAAGAAGATGTGGCATGTATGTGTGTGTATATATATATATATATATATATATATATATAATGGAATATTACTCATCTATAAAAAAGAATTGAATTATACCTTTTACAACAACATGGATGAACCTGGAGGGTGTCATACTTAGTGAAATAAATCAAATACTGTATGATATCACTTATATTGGAATCTAAAAAGTAAAACAACTAATTGAACATAACAATACAGAAACAGACTCACAGATACAGAGAACAAACTAGTGGTTACCAATGCGTAGAAGGAAGAGGGAGAGGAAAGTTAGGGGTAGGGGATTAAGAGTTACAAGCTATTATGGATAAAATAAATAAGCTACAAAGATCTATTGTACTACACAGGGAATATAGCCAATGTTTTATAATATCTTTAAATGGTGTATAATCTATAAAAATTTTGAATCACTATGTTGTACACTTGAAACTAATATAATGTTGTAAATCAACTATACCTCAATAAAAAAATAAAAACAAAAAGTAAACCAAATATTTCAATGAAAAATCTGAGATAATTTCCTAAAGATCCAAGCCTATGTACATTTTTAAAGAAGAATAACATTTGGAAAAACAAGTTACCAAAAAGTCAAAAATACAATGCCCTGTGAACCAAGGACTCAGGCTTTGATTTTCATTTTTTGTCTAATAATAATAACCAGAACTGGTTTAAGTATTGCCAGTTATGAGTGCAAGTCTAGGTGATTTGTTTAGCTGTAGAGTCCATTGATATAACTGTTACCTCCAAATTTAACTAAATATGTATTATTTATTTTCATAAAAATTTTAAACTGATGCTAAAAGAAAATTAGGATAGTTTCAGTATCTCAAATTTACCATGTGAGTTAGTGACTCTTAAATGATTCTGGCAATTTTAGATTAAGCACTTCATTACCTAGTAACCATTCCCTGTACAGATGATAATAACCCAAGTTCTACCAGAACACTTAACAATCTTCATTGCTTTTCTATGTGGCTTCTAGGCCCTTTTGTTTTGATTATACTATCAAACATTTACACTTACAAAGATGTCATAAGAAAAGAACAAAGAAAATGTAAAAAAAGAATTTGTAGGCAAACAACTCCTAACCACTTCTCTGTCTCTGCCACAGTTTTTGTGCAAGAAAGTGTTGCTGGAATAAGAATGTATGTAAGTCCCAATGAGGAAAGACCTATTTGTGAATTCCAGACATAGCTATATTCACCATTTATGCCAGAATAAAGTGCTACTTAATTCCATCTAGCAGCTGAATCAAGTGACAAGACATAGATGTTTCAATTGTAAATATAGTTATGAAAGCACAACATAATCTTATGAATCACAAGCAGCAATATTTACAAATGACAGTGTAAATCAATGGAAAAACATCTTACTGATTGTTTTTCCTATCTGCCTTCTTTTCACTCTTTCTGTGTGTCTTTGCTTTTCCTTCCTGTCAGTTTCATCTGTTTTATTTGTGTTGCTCTCATTCTTTATCATTTCAATCCTCTTTCCTTTCTTTAAAACTCTTACCTTTTAGATGAAAGAATAAATATATTAACAAAATAGATTCTTTTATTTTCTGAACTTGAAAAATAGAAGAGTGTAAAAATCTAGGAACTGTTCATTTGTATTACTAAATTCTTCCTTTATTTACACATATGAGGAGCTAGAAGTACAGAACCTGCCAAATATTTAACATGTTAATTTATTTCCATATGAGTATCTTCCTCAGCTGATTTTTTTCCCTTCTAATGGATCTATGACCTTCAATGGATTTTTTTCTCCTACTCAGTGGTATAAAATACAATCACATTTATGCAAAGGTATAAAGTACAACTATAAGGCATTAAGTCTTGCTATATCTCTTGTATTTGACGAGTACACCTGTGCAATACACTGTCATTGATTTTTAGTGGAATTGAAAAACTTTATAAAGCTGATTTCTTATGTTATTGATCCCAGTTCATGATAATATAAAAAAATTCCGTCCACAATTTCCTGAATCTCATATTTTAAAAATAAAAGTCTTTAAACAGCCCTCCCCAATATATTTCTATTAACATTATATTTAATTATTTCAGTTTGTTAGAAATTCAATATTACTTGTAAAATCTAATAAATTATTAGAATTTTTAAATGAATACAATTATTAGAATTTGACAATTTAATATGAAATATAATATGAATAAAACTTATTCATGAGATTTCAATACATTTATATTTTGATGCAGTCTATATTTTCCCATCAAAATTTTAAAGAGTATTTCTAGTATTTCATACTAGAATTCCCATACTTTGGTCATGTTTTCATCATTACATCTATTAGTATTTAACAGTAGAATACTTACAATATTCTAGGTAATCTATTAAGGAGCTTACATTCATTTTATCTAATCCTCACAGTAATTCTCTGACATAGATACTATTATTTCCACTTACAACTGAGAAATCTGAGCCTCTGTAAAACTAAGCAACTTGATAAAATTCACAGAATAATAATTTGAATCTGATTCTGTTTGACTCAAAACTATATTCCTCTTTACCTCCTTGATTTTGCATCTTGTAGCAACTTGATTATGACTTAGATGTGTTTCATTATTCCTAAATCAATCACTGACAAGTAAAATCAAACTGCTATAATTATTTTATCCAGTAGTTTTCACCCAGGGGAAATTTTGCCTCCAAGAGTACATTTGGAAAATGTGGTTAGGACAGTTTTGTTGTCACAATTAGCTGGGGCTGGGAAAGTGGCTACTAGTAGTCAGTGGATAAAGGACAGGGATGTTGCTAAACATCCTACAGTGCATAATCCCCTTAACAAAGAATTGCCTGGCCTACATTGTTAATAAAACTACTGCTGAAAAATCCTGTGTGTGGGTTTTGATAAATGTCTAGTCATATCTCCTTCCTAATTAAGCACTCCTTGACTCCCCCTCAATACCACAATATATTCAAAATGCAGATTATATTAGAGAGAAAGTCTTCAGAAACAGGAGTCAAAGGGACTGAAAAAACAAGCTTGGACTATTGATTTTTCCAAAGCTATACATTAATCAACAGTAATCTTATTTTCCACCTTGCCTTCTCAGAGACACCTGTAGAAATCTATGTAATCTTTCACAAATTATATTAATTTCATGGTGTTTTTGTGGGTAAAATATATTCCTCATAGGACTAGTCACAGGCAGTAGCATGTGACTTTCTAGCCTAATTCACAATATGCCCTTAAATTACAAGAAAGTGGAGGTGATGTGACCTTCTCTAGGAACTAAGGGCAGGGCAGGGCAGAATCACAATCCTCCTGCTGGTCATTGCTGCTTCATCATTTTTTCTGTCTCGACCAGAGATTCCTTTTTCACTGTCAGTTCATTCTCTGATGAACTCTCTGTTTAGTTTTCTGATATCCTTATATGTATATCACATCTCTGTATTATTGTCTTGATACACTGCAATAACAAAAGCTTACATCATAGATATTATGATGAAATCCTTTGTCTGGGGATTAACACCAAAACCATCTTCAGAGGGAAACCACAAAGCAAAGCATTCAGATATGTAGTCTATACTTACCAACAGGAAGATCTCAGAATTCTATCCCTGAAACACAAGCAAAATTAGTATACAAAAAGACCTCTCCACCTGTAATCACAGTATAACACAATCAAAAACGAGTTATGTTGTTACTTCTGAAAGAGTTCTAAGAGCTATACAAATAGGGTTTCACAACCTGATTTCCTAGCATTTTACATCAACACTTCAACACAATTACCAAACATAGAACTAATAGAATAAGTGATTGTGATTATTCCAGTAGAAAAGTGATGCAGTATTTAACCAACTACACTTATGTGTTCAATCATTAAAATCATAAACTATAGTGGTAATTTTAAACTGGTTGCATTTCCAAGAAATATAATTTAAAAAAGGATTTAAAAAATAACTTTTGACTAAAACAATTTCAAATCGTATTTTACTAATGTGATTTTAAAATGTTTTAAATAAGCTAATGTTTACTATCAATCACTAAAGAAATATAGATTAAAGTCATACCACTAACAATGTTGTTTATTCTAACATTAAAAAAATTACAAATAGTAATGCCTTGCTCACACTGTTTCTTTTCTCCACATTCTCAAATCTAAATTTGTATCTGAAATTCTTAACTGTTCTCTTTATCTCTACTACTCACTTGGTTTGAAAGGTCTATAAAAGTGTACTTCATTTTATTGTGCTTTGTATATACTTTATTTTTTACAAATTGTTTTCTGTTATTCTGTGCCAAACAAGCCTATAGGTACAATTTTTCCAATAGTGTTTGCTTACTTCATTTCTCTGTGTCACATTTTGTTAATTCTCCTAATATTTAACTTTTTTCATTATTGTTATATTTGTTTATTGATCTGTGATCAGTGATCTTTTTTTAATTGAAGTATAGTTGATTTACAATGTTGCGTTAGTTTCAGGTGTACAGCAAAGTGATTCAGTTATAGGCACATATATATCTATTCTTTTTTCAGATTCTTTTCCCTTACAGGTTATTACAAAATATTGAGTATAGTTCCCTGTACTATATAGTAGGTCCTTGTTGGTTACCTATTTTATATATAGTAATGTGTATATGTTAATCACAAATTCCTAATTTATTCCTCTCCCCTCCTTTCCCTTTTGGTAACCATAAGTTTGTTTTCTATATGTGTGTCTATTGCTATTTAGCATGTAAGTTTATTTGTATCTTTTTTTTTACATTCCATATGTAAGCAATATCATGTGATATTTTTCTTTCTCTGTCCGGCTTACTTCACTTAGTATGCTAATCTCTAGGTCCATCCATGTTGCTGCAAATGGCATTATTTCATTCTTTTTATGGCTGAGTAATATTCCATTGTGCAAATATACAACATCTTCTTTATCCATTCCTCTATCAGTGGACATTTAGGTTGCTCCCATGTCTCAGCTATTATAATATAAATAGTGTCGCAATAAACATTGGGGTGCATGTATCTTTTAAAATTATGGTTTTCTCCAGATATATGCTCAGGAATGGGATTGCAGGATCATATGGTAACTCTATTTTTAGTTTTTTGAGGCTCGTGCATACTGTTCATAGTGGCTGTACCAATTTACATTCACCAACAGTGTAGAGGTTTCCTTTTTCTCCTCACCCTTTCCAGCATTTGTAGACTTTTTGATGATGGACATTCTGACTGGTGATAACTCATTGTAGTTTTGATTTTCATTTCTCTAATAATTAGAGATGTTGAGCATCTTTCCATATGCATTTTGTCCATCTCTATGTCTTCTTTACAGAAATGTCTATTTAGGTCTTCTGCCCATTTTGTTGATTGGGTTGTTGTTGTTGTTTTTTTGATATTGAGTTGTGTGAGCTATTTGTATATTTGGAGATTAATCCCTTGTTAATCGCATTGTTTGCAAATCTTTTCTCTCATTCTGAATGTTGTTTTTTTCATTTTGTTTATGGTTTCCTTTGCTGTGCAAAAGCTTTTAAGCTTAATTAGGTCCCAATTATTTATTTTTGTTTTATTACCATTACTCTAGAAGATGGATCCAAAAAGATATTGCTGCTATTTATGTCAGAGTGTGCTGCCTATGTTTCCCTCTAGGAGTTTTAGAGTATCCAGCTTTACATTTAGGTCTTTAGTCCATTTGGAGTTTATTTTTATGTATGGTATTAGAAAATGTTCTAATTTTATTCTTTTACATGTAGCTGTCCAGTTTTCCCAACACCACTTATTGAAGAGACTGTTTTTTCTCCATTGTATACTCTTACTTCCTTTGTCATAGATTAATTGAATGTAGATGTGTGGGTTTATTCCTGGCCCTTCTACCTGTTCCATTGATCTATATTTCTATTTGGCCTGTATATTTCTATTTATGACCTTTGGAAATGGAAGAATAAGGCAATGAGACAAGGAAGGCAGGAGGCCTCCAAAAACTAGAAAATAACAAGGAAACCCATTCTTCCCTAGAGCTACCAGAAGGGAACACAGCCAGGCTGACAACTTGAGTTTGGCCCAGTGAGACCCATGTTCACCTTCTGACCTACAGAACTATCTGGTATTCAAGCCTATATGTGGTCAAATGTTTAAAGATCTTGTATGGAAGATGGTGAAGTAGAAGGACCTTGAGCTTACCTCCTCTTAGGAGAACACCAAAATAACAATTAATTACTGAACAACCATTGATAATAAAGACTGGAACCTACCAAAAAAGATACAGGCTACATCCAAAGACAAAGAAGAAGCCACAACAAGACAGTAGGAGAGGCACACTTGCAATATAATCAAATTCCATACCCCCTGGGTGGACAACCCACAAACTGGAGAATAATTATATTGCAGAAATTCTCCCACAGGAATGAGAGTTCTGGCTGGTGGAAGCTCATTCTATTCCCTAAAGAAGCAACAGAATGAACAACTGAGAACTAAATGGCATCATATAAACCAAGTGGAAAAAAATAATACTACAATGGTTCAGAAACTTAAACTGCCATTGGAATAAAAACCTAGAAAATTATACAGACATGCATGCTAAACCTAAATAAAGTGTTTACCTGCTGAAATAAAAAACTAAATAATACCCAAAGTCTCCAACACAATAGACAAAATGACCATTTTGTCAACTTACAATTGAAAGTTACCCATCATACAAAGAAAAAAATCAAGAAAATTACAATATGAATAAGAAAAAAAATCAACACCAAGATAAACCAGATATTGGAATTACCAGACAAGGATGTTTAAACAACCATCAAATGATGCAACAAGCAATTACCAATTCACTTGAAAGAAAAACAACAGAAAGAAAATCTCAGCAAATAAGTAGAAGTTCTAAAAATAAACCAAAGAAATTATATATTTGAAAAATACAATAACAGAAAGGAAAAAAGAAGAACCTCACTGTAAGGACTCTAGAGTGGAGATGATGGTGTATATAATCAATAAACTTGAAGCAAATCAATACAGTTGATCTCATCTGAAGTACAGACAAAATGTAGACTGAAAATAAATATACAAATAAACAGAGTCTCATATCGTTGGAGTCCCAGAAGATGAAAAAGAGAGTGGGTCCAAAAGAGTATTCAAAGAAATGTTATTTAGACATTTCCCAAATTTGACAAAAGAGATACACAAATACCAGAAGCTGAGAGAACACCAAATAGGTCAAACAAACAAACAAATCCATGTCAAAACTTATAATTAAACTTCTGACACTAAAGACAATTTACAAACCTTAAAAACATCTAGAGAGAAACAACTTACATACAAGGCACAATAATACAAATGAAAACAGATTTTTTTAATCTTAAACCATGGAGGCCAGAAGGAAGAAGATCAGCATATTTCAAGAAATGAAAGAAAAAAACATGGCACTTGTGAATTCTGTACCTGGTAAAACTATCTATCAGGAAAGAAAGGGGAATAAAGACATTCTCAGGCAAGATAATATTAAATGAATTTTTCACTATCAGACCTAACCTTTAAGGCTGGAAAAATGAAGTCATTGAAGGAGAGACAAAATGATAAAGAAGTAATCTTGACACAAAAGGAAAGAGAAAAACATTAGAAATAGCAATAATATGAATAAACACAATAGATTATCTTCCTCCTTGTAAGTTTCTAAAAATCTTAGGTGATGATTGCAAAAAAAAATAAAACCGTCTAATACTACAAACAAACATTGTTTCAAACATAAAATATGATCAGATTCCTTTTGAGAGAAATCAGGAAACTAGTTGAGAGGCTCCTGTTCTCTAGGGAAGTGTAAAATCAGCCACATAGAAGCCAGCAGAGAAATTCAAAGTACCATCTCACTAGAATCCTACCCCCAGTGCAGCATTATATATGATCAGCAGGAAATCCCCCAGATCCCAGTTTCTCTCTGGGGATACAAAAAGTTGGACCATACATCCTATGTTCCAAATTTTTCAGGGGCTTCCCAGAAAACTGGCTCTTGTCTTGACTGTCTCAGAGCATGAATAGGACCTGGTATACACTAGTTTTCTTAAACCAGTGACAACAAAGATGACAGTTAGGGCTGGCTGTAGTCACAGACTATCTCCCTGGCTCACTACAGATCAAGCAGATGAAAAATCCCAGCTGCTTTCTTCTCCTTGGAGAGGGAAGAAGCTGACTCTGCATGCGATGCCCAAAATTTTCTGTCTTATCATCAACCAAGAGATTTTTAAAGAGAGAGTCATTGTAAATATTATTTATAACAAGGAAAATATATACAACCCTTTGTAACAAAACAACATTCAAGCGTTATTTATTTATACCCAGATGTCAAAAAGTCGGGGTTATTTTCCTTCAGCATCATGATACTCTTTCTTCAGCAGAAATCTGAAGTTCCTTTTAGTTTTTATCAGGAAGAGAAACAGGACTGAATGTCTGCAACCTGGCCAAATGGTAAAGGTGAATTGAAATCCTACTATTTGGGGGGACCCAATGCATGAAAGAGGGAGAAACGTTTATGAGGGAATAATGAAGAATCAGCATTCCTCTAGGAAGATGCTCCTCTATCTGAGAAAAGGTGAAAGTCTCCAAGAAGTACAAGTGATGTACAAGTGGAACAAGCTGCATAAACAAGAAGTGCCTCTCCTTAACCTTCTCCAAAAGTTAGCTTTGTATAAAGCATAGTTTGCAATAAAAAACTACTTTCTATCCTTAATTATTTCTTGTGTGTTGGTTTGACTAACAAGACAATGTTCATTTTTTGATGTAAGACTATGTTAACAACTTAGCCTCTAGATATTATGAGCATATTAAGTTGTTTCATGAGAAACACAATTTTAAATTTTATAGCCCTTGGTGAGGTAGTGAATCCTTGACAGTAGAGGTATTTGTTTACAGACAATGGAAGTTAACATGGATTTGTGGAAGAAAAAAATGTACATTTGTGTAAACTGTAAACAATCCAGAGATATAAACTTCAGAGTAATTTGAACAGGGATAATTTAATACAAATAAATATTAACTATCTCAGTAGAGTAACTATAAAGAGATTTTTTTAAAAACCTCAAAAAATACCTTAGGACTGAGGAGGAGTAACCAATGAAGGGCAATATGGGTGGGGATCCTCCTACAAGGCTATAAATCACACCTCATTTGAGAAGTTGTAGTTACACCTTACTTGATGGTGGAGTGGTTCACTGTGTGCCCATGCCAAAACTAGTCAACAGTCACTAGGCAAGGAGGAAACACCCATCTGGAGTGTAGGCAAACCAAGGTTGGCAAGACAGCATGCAGAGGGAGATGGCACATTGAGAGCATACATGCCAGTAGTGTCTAGCCTGGGATATACAGTGTCCACATTGTGAGAGCCCTAAGAAATAGCCTCTGGGTTGCAGGCAGATGGAGGCTGAGAGACAGGCACAGAAAGATTGATGTGTCAGAAGCTTACTCATTGGCAGCATGGCACTAGGTCTGGAGTGCACAGTGTCCACCTCCAGATGATTTCAATAAGGTGGTTAGTGGTGGGGTATCAGCGGTCCAAGCTTGCAAAGAGACTGTGTAGCCTGTTTGTATGGTTGGAGCAGAGTGTCTCTGATAGCAGAGAAGACTTTTTTCTTACAATAGCTTTTCCAGCACCTCAGCTGACACTGTAATTCCTGCAAAGGCAAAATGCTCAAAGGTCCCAGTCCATTACTACAAAGCAGGTAATGAAAAGATTTGGAGCTGAGAGCTAATACATTGATAGCTGGCACAAAATTAAAATGCAGTTTACCTTTTACTAGATGTGATCTTTTGACTGCGTAAAGGATGTTGCAAAAAAATGAAATGAGATAGATTATGAAAAGTGATTCTCACAGGGCAATGTACATAATGTTTTTCTTCTTTAATCAAATATTAGACTGTATGTTAATCAATAACAATACTCTGATAGCAAAAACAGACAAAGACGTTTCAAGAAAAGAAAACTACGAATCAATACCACTCACAAATATATATGCAAAGTCCTAAAAAATGGAAATCAAATTCAACGATACATAAAAAGCACAGTATATTATGGTCAAGTGAGGTCTATCCAAGGAAGATGGATTTAACACTAGAAAAAACAATCAATAAAAATTTACTAATAATACAAAACTTAAAAGAAAAATGATCCTCTTAATAAACACAGACAAACAGCATTTAATAAAATACATGATTTTTGCTTTATAAAAACTCTCAACAAACTACAATAGAAGGGAACTTCCTGACCATGATAAAGGACATCTATAAAAAAGCTCCATCTCACACCACACTTAGTGCCAAGAGACTGAATATTACTAGGACTGGGAACAAGAAAGGAAGCCTGTATTCATCACCTTTATTCAACATTGTGTTAGAGTTTTTAGCCAGTGCAATCAGGCAAGAGAAAGAAATAAAACGCATGCAGAGTGGAAAGAAGTAAAATTTGTTTTTATTCACAGATGTCATTATATTCTACATAGAAAATTCAATAAACTCTCCAAAAGAACTTACTAGAACAAAACTCTCCAAAAGAACTTACTTACTCTCCAAAAGAACTTACTAGAACAAAAAAGTGAATTTAGCAAGGTGGTAGGTTTCTAGAACAATATAAATAATTCAACTTTATTTCTAAATATTAGCAACAATTAGGAATTAAACTGTAAAAATAATTCAATTTAAAGAGCATTAAAATATGATATGTCCTTTAAAAGATTTACATATGAATACTCAAAGCAGCTTTTTTGTAATAGCAGAACTAAGAAACAACCCAAATGTCTATTAACAAGTAAACAGATAGACAAAAAGTGGTAATGGCCAAACAATGTAATACTATTCAGCAATGAAAAAAATTGAAATACTGATATGTTACCATATTAATGAATCTTAAAATATGCTGAGTTAAAACAGTAGATACATAGAGCACATATGGTATGATTCAATTTATAAATATTCTAGAAAATGCAAACTAATACTTAATACCAGAAAGCAGATAAGTGGTTGTTTGGGAATAGTGATAGTGGAAGGATGTGATTATAAAGTGCCACAAGGAAACTTTTGGGAGGAGTTGTGTGGTCATTACCCTGACTGTGGCCATAATTTCACTGGTGTAAATATATATCAAAGTTATCAAATTCTGTACATTAAATATGTGTGGCTTAATGTGTGTCAATTGTGCTTTAATAAAACTGTTAAAAAGAAGTTACAGAGAGGACAAATAAAGATGTGAAAAGATGTGCCACATCAAGGAAAAGAACAAGTTACCAACACACACCTAACAGAATGTTGCCAGAATACTGACAACACCAAATGCTGCTCAAGATGTGGAGCAACAGGAACTCTCATTCATTTCTGTTGGGAGTGAAAAATGGTTCAGCCACTTTGGAAGACTGTTTGTCAGTTTTTTTATGAAACTGAACATACTCATAATGCAATCCATCAGTTGTACTCCTTGGTATCTTCCCAAAGGAGTTGAAAACTTATGTCCACACAAAAACCTGTACATAGAGGTTTATAGCAGTTTTATTCATGATTGCCAAAATTTGGAAGGAACTAAGAAGTCCTTGTAGGCGATGGATAAATAAATGATGGTATATCAAAACATGGAATATTATTAATCACTAATAAGACATGGAGGAAAAAACACATGTTACTAAGTGAAAGAAGCCAGTATGAAAATGCTACGTACTGTAAGATTTCAACTACATGACATTCTGGAAAATGGAGACAGTAGAAATTATAGCAACTGCTGGGGGTTGTGGAGGAAGGAGGTTGAGGGAGCAATAAGTAGAACACAGAGGATTTCTTAGGGCATTGAAAATACTCTATATAATCTATATAATATTATAATGACAGATATATATCATTATTTATTTGTGCAAATCCATATATTGTACAACACCAAGAGTGAATCCTAAAGTAAACTATGGACTTTGAGTGATTATGATGTGTTATTGTAGGTTTATACTTGGTTTAAAAAAAGTACGACTCTGGTGAATGATGTTGATAATGGGAAAGTTCTACGCATGTGTGGGAGCAGGGTGTATACAGGAAATCTTTGTACCTTACTCTCGATATTATTGTAAACCTAAAAGTTCTCTTACAAAATTTGTCTCTAAATTTATTTTCAGAACACAAAACAAAAACAAATAAGACTAAGAATCTTTGTATCTCCCAGAAATACTCTTCAAGCCAATCCATTGATATTTACTTTGAGAAACCATTTCTATATTTCCTAGGTAAAGTCCTTTTACAGATGTTTTACTGTACTGCATTTGTCTGTATCCTGCTCTCCCCAGTGCAACTCTTGCTCTCCTTAGACTATGTTTTCTTATAGCACACAGAGTGATAAAATCAATTACATCACTCGTCTGCTTCAAAATTGTCAGTGACTTTCTTTAGCTAATGACTTAGAATAAAATCAAATCCCTTATCATTGACTATAGTAATCTACAGATAAGCTCCTACCTACTTTCTGAGCTCATCTCCTATATTTTTGCTGTATATATTAGTATCCAACTTTCTTTTGGATCTTCAAATACTCCAAGTCTACAATGCTTACATTATCTTTAATGATACTATCTTCCCAAAAGCACTGGAAATGAATGAATTACATTAAATAGAAATTCTCTAATTTTATTATTTATGTGTATCTTTTTTTTGATCCTAACTTTACAAAAATACTTTTTGTCTTTATATTTATAGCCTTAGCAGTATATCTACAAAATATTACTAATAGATGCTTGAATGAATAAATATATCATCACTAGCATTTAATTTGTCATTTGTTATTCTTAAAACTCTTTAGCATCCTGAGAATTACCTTCTTGCTGCAATGATAGCAGGAATTTCCAAAAGCAAAACCAAGATTTCACCTTCATTTCTTGGTAACCTAAAATTCAACTTCACAATTTCCTCAAACTTAAGTCTTCCTTCTGAATTGATATTTTTATTGGCTAATAGTTGTCATAGTTTCCACATCATCCTCATTCTGTATCTCTAATATATTCATTTTTATGTTTTCAGGGATCCATTTTAAAACATCTTTAGAATTGGATGTTATCTCTTTTACATGTAGTAACATCTCAACTATATCTAGAAATATGAATCAGCATATGTCTTTTTATTCCATTAAGACATCTTTAAAAATAAAATAGAAAATAATGGCCTTTTATTATTCCAACTTTTTGGCTAACATGAACTCAATTCTATTTTCTTCTTTCTTTCCAACTTACAGCAGCCTTTTCTGGCCTCACTGTATTTTTCTTCACTTTTCTTCCTGCCAACAAAAGGGTTGCTGTGATTCTTAATGGCATTCTTAATTTACTTTAAGAATTATTTTTCTGTGATGTAGTAGGCATGCAAATTGCACTATTGGAAAAGCTGCCATCTCTCTTTTCCAAGTTGACCTGCTTGCTAACTATCAAAATCCAGGGATGGGGAAAGTTGCAAATTTCTCAACTAGGATCCACATCAACTGTGGCTTCCTTTATTTTGAGAGCTTATTACAATTATAACTCTGTCTCTGACCAAGATCAGCCTGATACCTATATTTTCACAATAGATATTTATGTCTGATCTGTAATTATTGTGTACCATGCTCATTGGTCTGCAGTTATAACACCTCAATATCTTCCTTCTGACTTCTCTGCCAACTAAAGTTGATGTTTACCAGTCTGTTTTGGTCAATGACTTACAAGTCTATTTAATTCAATTCTATTTGTTATAGCAAATATTTGATAAAGTGTTCAGTTATACTAAAAGAAGGGTTTAATTAACATTTATATACTCTTCATCTGTCTTAAATTTATTAATATTTCCATATTTTGGTCTATTTTTCTGAAATATTTTAAATTAACTTTTAGACTTCATAATTACCTTTAAATATTTTATTATATTTTCCTAAAAAGTAATGAAAATTGAAAATTTTTCTTACATAAACACACTTTCATTATCATGCAAATTATAATGAATATTAGTTATTATAATTTAATTAAAACTTCCTACTCATATTTCTCCAAATTCCCTTAGATTATCACAACTGATTTGCCTTTTGTTGTGCTTCTTGAGTCACAACTAATCTAAAAGAGACCCACAGTTTTCATGACAATGATTTGTTGAAAACTAGGTCAGTATTTTCCTACAGAAAGTTCCAACTTCTGAATCTTGGTGACTGCTTTCTCATGGTGTCATTTCATTTGTTCCTCTATCTTCTGTACTTTCTGTAAGTTGGAATTAATTCTGAAGACTTCATTAGTTTCAGGTTAAACATTTTGGACAAGAATAGTTAATAGGTGATTCTATACAGTTTATTTTGTATTATAGAATAGACATAATGGTTGACGGTTCTACATCGCTTATATTGATGAGTGGGTTTAAGTGGTGGCTGTTTTTATTTATATATATATATATTTATATTATATAAAATATAAACCTTTTGCAATTTTTTATATTTACGTATTTTAAAACATTAGGCAAGTTGTAAGAACAAAACAAATAACACACATTTAAACCTTTTACCTAGATTCACCAATTGATTATATTCTGTCTATTTTTGTTTTATCATTCTCTCTCTTTTTTTATACATGCGCACACATACATATGCACACACATATATATTTATAACTTTTATTTGAGCCATTCAAGAGTAAGTTGGAATATTACACCACTTTACCCCTAAGTAATTTATTGTGTATTTACTAAGAACAGGACATTTTCTTCCATATTATACAATGATTAATATTCATAAATCTAGAGTTACAGATGTAGAAAACAAACTTATAGTTACCAGGGTGTAATGGAGGGAGGAATAAACTGAAAGATTGGGAATGACATATACACACTACTATATATATTAATAAAATAGATAATTAAAAAGGACCTACTGTATAGCACAGGGAACTCTACTCAATACTTTGTAAAGGTCTATATGGAAAAAGAATCTAAAAAAGAGTGAATATTTGTATATGTATAACTGATTCAATTTACTGTACACCTGAAACTAACACAACATTGTAAATCAACTATACTCCAATAAAAATTTTTAAGAAATTAAAACAATATTATTAGTATTTATTCCAGATACTATATTCAACATTTGTCAATTATTTCTATGATGCTCTTTGCAAATATATTTTCCCAGTCCAGAATCTAATCAGGTATTGCATTTAGTTGTGATGGCTTTTTATTCTCTTTTAGTCTAGTTTCTAGTATTTCTTTATCTTGGTATTTTTGAAAAGTCCTAGCCAGTTATTTTGTAGACTGTCCCTTAAGCTGGGTTGGTTTGTTTTCTCATAACTGTGTAAAATTTAGGGAAGTCAGATTCACTCTTGAGGATCATGGATTGTTTTAAGGCTGAAGTGAAACACATGTTAGAAGTTACTTGGCACACTTTATTTCTTCTTCTCTATTTTATGAAAGATATTGCTAATAAACAAAGACTCTGCTTTCTATTAATCCAGATTTGAAATCAGGATTCTGAAAACAACACTTCCAACAACTAAAAGAATTCAAAGGAAATACTTATTTGACTCTTTCTTAAGACTCTTTCTTCTATTCAATTTATATGGTTAATTTTATGTGATTGACTATTTCAGCTTATTCTACAGCCACTGAATATACAAGATGTCAAACCCACAAGAAAAGTGGTATTGAAGTAGGAATTACTTAAATGGCATAATTGAGAAATATTATTTTTCATAGGATATAAAGAAGCTCTGGAGTCTAAGTGAACTAGATCTTTATCCTGGTTAGGATTGTCATTGTGGTAAAACTACTTATTTATTTTGAATCTCAATATTTTCATCTATAAAAGAAATAGCATTACCTATCTTATAAGGTTAATGTAAGGAATAGAAATTTTGGCTACAAACCTAAACTTTTGCAGGCATTGGACAATTAAGAACTATTATTATTACTTTTATTACTTGCTAGACTATGCTCCAGGAGTTTTTACTTTGAATCCTATACCTACATTTGCTACTGTGACTGAGAAATTATGTTAAGAAAACCATATCAGAAAGCACATAGGAAACATCCATGCACAAATAGCTATGGAAAAAATGTTGCAGGAAATCAGAATGGTGTAGTATGGAAAACACAAAACTGACTGTATATCTATCCCAAATTCTCTTACTCCCCACAGTTTCTGGTAAGCAATCACAATGTGTGAAGTGTTCAATGCTACTTCTGTCTCAAATCAATAGTCCTATTTCTCCTTTTATTTTCAACAACTCAGTATTGTTTGCCCTGTCAAATGAACCCCTCATGATCTGCACCCTCTCAAACACACTGACCATGTTGATTTCCTAATCTTGAGCTGTGTATAGAAAAAGAAAAAGAAAAAAAAAACTCGTGATTTGCTAATATTCAGGAGCTTCAACTTTTTTATTTCCTAATGTCTATTTGCTTCATACCAAGATAACCAAACTTTACTGATCTTAAAATCAATCAAGAAATCTCATATCTATTAAGGGCTCTAATAATTCACAAAGCTCTGTCACAGATGCTCTATTTGATTCTCAAAAATGGTTCTCTGAGGTAGTCAAGGGAAAAATTACTGTATACATTTTAATGTACACATTGATCCCCAACCCAGGAAACCTCAATGACTAGTCTAAAGTAACACAGCTGGAGAGGGTGTGGAGAAAAGGGAACACTCTTGCACTGCTGGTGGGAATGTGAATTGGTACAGCCACTATGGGGAAAAGTATGGAGGTTCCTTAAAAAACTACAAATAGAACTATCATATGACCCAGCAATCCCACTACTGGGCATATACCCTGAGAAAACCATAATTCAAAAAAGTCATGTACCAAAATATTCATTGCAGCTCTATTTACAATAGCCAGGAGATGGAAACAACCTAAGTGTCTATCATCAGATGAATGGATAAAGAAGATGTGGCACATATATACAATGGAATATTACTCAGCCATAAAAGAAATGAAATTGAGCTATTTGTAATGAGGTAGATGGACCTAGAGTCTGTCATACAGAGTGAAGTAAGTCAGAAAGAGAAAGACAAATACCATATGCGAACACATATATATGGAATCTAAGGGGAAAAAATGTCATGAAGAACCTACGGGTAAGACAGGAATAAAAGCACCGACTTACTAGAGAATGGACTTGAAGATATAGGGAGGGGGAAGGGTAGGCTGTGACAAAATGAGAGAGTGGCATGCACATATATACACTACCAAACGTAAAATAGATAGCTAGTGGGAAGCAACCGTATAGCACAGGGAGATCAGCTCAGTGCTTTGTGACCAGTAGAGGGGTGGGATAGGGAGGGTGAGAGGGAGGGAGACGCAAGAGGGAAGAGATATGGGAACATATGTATATGTATAACTGATTCACTTTGTTATAAAGCAGAAACTAACACACCATTGTAAAGCAATTATACTCTAATAAAGATGTTAAAAAATAAATAAATAAAAATAAAGTAACACAGCTAATAAGTTGACCAAGACACAAACTGGTTTCCTCTGTTCCATTCTCTTTGCTATTTCTACTATATAAGTTTGGTCATCTGCTTTATCATTGATGTTGGGGTTCCTACAGTCTTAAAAATATTTTGGTGTCCATAATGATATTAAATCTCTCAATGATAGTAGATTCAAGCCAGCCACACCATTTGTGGAATACAATGAACACTTGGGCTTCCTTCCTCCCAATCATTCTGTTCCTAGTAAGATTACATATTAGATAAATATTGTGATTTTTATTAATCAGCTATTTCCTCTGTCTGAATATTTGAACTCATTTCATAGGGTACTCTATCCTCCGTTTAAGATCATTTGGAGTATAGAAAAGTACTAACGACAGAAAAGGAAATTATCAGTTAAGACAGAAATTGGCTCCAAATATTTTAATCAAGTAGTAAGTAATGTCTCTTATTTACCCTCACCCATCATCTAAGTCATCATATCAAGTCCTGTGGCCTTTAATACCAATTCTGTGATAATAATACACCAAAATATATAGTTTACCCCCAAATCCAACAAATCCTGACTTGTATGCTCAATTGCATACATGGCATCTCTAACTGTATGTTTAAATGATGTCTCAAAATTAACATTCTTTGACACCAAGCTCCTGAAATACGTCTCCCTCCAAAACTATCTTTCTCTTCCCACATTTGTCTACATCTAAATAAATGTCAATTCCATTTTTCTATCTACTCAGGCCAAACATCTTGGAGTCCTTCTTAACTCCAAGCTCATAGCCCATATTCAATTTACAAACAAATTCTGTTTATCCTAACATCAAAATATTTAGGTCCTAAATCTACTTCTCAATGACACCAATACAACCCAGATGCAAATCATCTCACACTTTGTGACAACAATCTTCTAAGATGTCTCCCTACTTCAACCCTTGCCCTCACTATTAGTTAATTTTCAACCCCAAACCAAATTGATTCTTTTAAAACAAAAATCTGATCATGTCAATTCTATATTCAAAAACCCCCAGTGGCTTCTCCTTTTACTCAGAGCAAAAGTCCTAATGACCATGGCCTCGATGGTCCTCATAATCTGTTCCCATCCCCAGTATTTCTGTGATCTTACCTCCTACAATTTTTATTCTGCTTAATTCTGTTCTGTCCATCAAAAATACTAAGCAAATTCTTACCTCAGGACACTTGAACTTGCTGTTCTTTTTGCAGAGACTGTCCCTTTCTCCTGATACACTCAAGATTCACTTTCTAACTTCCATTGAATCCCTGTTCAAATATCATCTTGTCTGTGAAGCCTTTCTTAATTATCCTGTGTAATGGCTAATCTCACTGCCTCAATTCTCCCTATTCTTATTATCTAATCCTGCTTACCTTCACAGCACTTTCACTACCCAATAAACAATATATTTTACTTATATGTTGACCTGTGGTCTGTTTCTACCGACAGCTTTCTTAAAGCTCCATGAAGGAAGAATATTTCTTCTTCAATGTATTCCCAAGAACTAGAACATTTTCTAGCACCTAGTAGGCACTCAATAAATATGGTTGAATAAATTAATGAAATATCATTCTTTTCATTACAAATTTTACCATTGAGAAAACAAACCAGAGATAGTAGGTAAACTATTCAAGAGGGTACAGGATGGTGACAGTGAGAGTGACAGGGCTTACAAAAAAGAAAGAAAACCCTAACTTGAAATGAATGAGGCTGAGTTTTCCCCAAGCTGAAAAGAACTGCTTAGGTAGATTCCATTGGTGAAGGTCAGTGGTTAAATATCTATTCTCATCACTTCTATTGAGCTTTTATGAGCTGTGCTAAATTGACATTGAGTGGTACAATAGTAATAAAAATGTTATTTGAGTTTAGTATGCTATAGTTGAATATTAAAGCAAATAATAGTTGTTAAATTCCAAATCAGGAAATGCTTACTCAGAGCTGACCACTGTTCAGAGAATTTATTAATTTAACATTATTTAACCTTGAGGCCATGCTGTCAAATGAGAAGGGTATATTTAGGCTAATGATTTAGAATTTTATATGGGAAAATTTTAAAGCAGGAGGCCACACATGCTTTCTTCTGAAAATAGAAAAATTTTAATTTCATAGATCTTATGATTTTTGCTAGGAAAGAATGTCTATAACAGCCTACATAATGAAGTTCTCAGACTGTATAGGTATTTCAGATAAGCAATTGCATTCACTTCCTGACAAAATTTACTAGACAAAGACACAGTGACAGCCAAGTAATTCCTGAATAATCAGCTAAGTATGTCAGTCATTTGTAGACCATGGTTAAATTGCCAGTGACCTTTGGTGTGAAGTATTAATTTAAAAGAATAGAAAAAAAAAAAAGCAGCTATAGATGCAAGAGTCAAAAGTATTTTATTCAGTAAAAATTCACTAACCCTTGGATTTAGCAGCTATATAACTGAAAATAGAACTATCATATGATCCAGGAATTCCAGTCCTGGGTATACATCCCAAGAAAATGAAAACTATAATTCAAAAAAACATATGCACCCCAATATTCATAGCAGCATTATTTACAATTGTCAAGATATGGAAGCAAACTAAGTGTCTATAAACAGATGAATGGATAAAGAAGATGTGACAAATGTAATAGAATATTACTCAGTCTTGAAAAATAATGTAATTATGCTATTTGCAACAACATGGATGGATGGACCTGAAACATATTGTGCTTAGTGAAATAAGTCATACACAGAAAGACAATATTGTATGTTATCACTTACATGTGGGATCTAAAAAATAAAATGAATGAATATAACAAAACAGAAACAGACTCACAAATACAAGGAATAAACTAGTGGTTACCAGTGGGAAGAGAGAAAGGGGGAGGGGTGCAATAGGGGTAGGGCATTGAGAGATACAAACTATTATGTATAAAATTAAAAAGCTACAAGGATGTATTGTACAACGCAGGGAATACCACAAATATTTTATAATAACTTTAAATGCAGTGTAACCTATACAATTTTCTTGTACACCTGAAACAAATATAATATTATAAATCAACTTTACTTCAATAAAAAATTTAAAATAAAAACAAAAAACAGAGTAGTGTTTGCCACTGTTCAGCAATCCTGGTAAAAAGACATGACTCTCCTTGAAGAGAAAAGTAAAGGGACCTGCAGAGTTTTGTGGTCCAGAAGGGAGTCAAATTCTGGCAACAATAAAAATATAAAAAGATTCTCTTCATAATTAAATAAACTGGTTTGCAAGTTCATGAAGAAAAATAAACAAAAATAGCCAGGGGTAAAAAGTATGATGGAGAATTATTCTTATAAGATACTGAAATGTATTACAAAGTTATAAGAAATAAAAGTGTGGCTTTTTAACAAAAATATATATTTACTGAGCTTAAATGTTCTTGCATTATACAGATACTTAGTCATATAAACTTGACTCATGTCCACAAAAATAAACTATAAACAAAGGAGCAAAACTGCTGGAAAATCCCTGCAAGCCATGGATCCTTATTGAAAATGTTCAGTGGGATGATGAAACTGTCTTAAAACACCATACTGCAACCAAATGCAAATATTTAAAGAAGTAATAAAGGGTTAAAGTGATAAGGAATAAAACTCATGAATTAGTATGTAAACGGAACTGAAGAGAAAGTCTAGGACAAACCCAAGTATATGAGGATATTTAGTTTTTTAGAAGATATTTTAAGTCAGTGAAAATAATGTGAATTAATCAACAAATGGCATTCAAACAATTGGATAGTCATATAGAAAAAAATAAGGTTGAATCCATTTCTCACAATTTCAACAGTATAAATTCCACTGTGAATCAAAAAGTTTAAATGGAAAAAATATATAAAAGTACAAGATGACATAATTAAATGCATTTTACTACTCTGAAATTGGGAAGACCTTTCTAAATGTTATACAATATCTGGAGGAAAGATTGATAAATTACATAAATATCAAATACATCCTGAAAACAGAAATCACCATACTAAAATAACTAAAACACTCTGGAAAATACTTATATCTTAGATATTTACACTCCTATATTATACTTTACATGATGCACACATACATACAAACATACACACACACACTTTATATATAGTGGTAAATAAAAATGTTGTTTACTTTTACATGTACCTGTCCACTTTTCCCAGCACCACTTATTGAAGAGGCTGTCCTTTCTCCACTGTACATTCCTGCCTCCTTTATCAAAGATAAGGTGACCATATGTGCGTAGGTTTATCTCTGGGCTTTCTATCCTGTTCCATTGATCTATCTTTCTGTTTTTGTGCCAGTACCATACTGTCTTGATTACTGTAGCTTTGTAGTATAGTCTGAAGTCAGGGAGCCTGATTCCTCCAGCTCCATTTTTTGTTCTCAAGATTGCTTTTGCTATTCGGGGTCTTTTGTGTTTCCATACAAATTGTGAATTTTTTTTGTTCTACTTCTATGAAAAATGCCAGTGGTAGTTTGATAGGGATTGCATTGAATCTGTAGATTGCTTTGGGTAGTAGAGTCATTTTCACAATGTTGATTCTTCCAATCCAAGGCATGGTATATCTCTCCATCTATTTGTATCATCTTTAATTTCTTTCATCAGTGTCTTATAATTTTCTGCATACAGGTCTTTTGTCTCCTTAGGTAGGTTTACTCCTAGATATTTTATTCTTTTTGACCCAGCTCCCAGAGAAATGGAAATAAAAACAAAAATAAACAAATGGGACCTAATGAAACTTCAAAGCTTTTGCACAGCAAAGGAAATCATAAACAAGACCAAAAGACAGCCCTTAGAATGGGAGAAAGTATTTGTCAATGAAGTAACTGACAAAGGATTAATCTCCACAATTTACAAGCAGCTCATGCAGCTCAATAACAAAAAAGCAAGCAACCCAATCCAAAAATGGGCAGAAGACCTAAATAGACATTTCTCCAAAGAAGATATACAGACTGCCAACAAACACATGAAAGAATGGTCAACAACATTAATCATTAGAGAAATGCAAATCAAAACTACAATGAGATATCATCTCACACCAGTCAGAATGGCCATGATCAAAAAAATCAAAAACAATAAACGCTGGAGAGGGTGTGGAGAAAAGGGAACACTCTTGCACTATTGGTGGCAATGTGAATTGGTACAGCCACTATGGAGAACTGTATGGAGGTTCCATAAAAAACTACAAATAGAACTACCATATGACCCAGCAATCCCACTACTGGGCATATACCCTGAGAAAACCATAATACAAAAAGAGTCATGTACCAAAATGTTCATTGCAGCTCTATTTACAATAGCCAGGAGATGGAAACAACCTAAGTGTCCATCATCAGATGAATGGATAAAGAAGATGTGGCACATATATACAAAGGAATATTACTCAGCCATAAAAAGAAACGAAATTGAGCTATTTGTAATGAGGTGGATAGACTTAGAGTCTGTCATACAGAGTGAAGTAAGTCAGAAAGAGAAAGACAAATACCGTATGCTAACACATATATATGGAATTTAAGAAAAAAAATGTTAAGAAGAACCTAGAGGTAAGGCAGGAATAAAGGCACAGACCTACTAGAGAATGGACTTGAGGATATGGGGAGAGGTAAGGGTAGGCTGTGACAAAATGAGAGAGTGGCATGGACATATATACACTACCAAATGTAAAATAGATAGCTAGTGGGAAGCAACCGCATAGCACAGGGAGATCAGCTCGGTGCTTTGTGACCGCCTGGAGGGGTGGGATAGGGAGGGTTTGAGGGAGGGAGATGCAAGACGGAAGAGATATGGGAACATATGTATATGTATAACTGATTCACTTTGTTATAAAGCAGAAACTAACACACCATTGTAAAGCAATTATACTCCAATAAAGATGTAAAAAAATTTAAAAAATTAAAAAAAATAGAGAATGAAAAAAAATGTTGTTTAATGCATAAAAATGCCTAAAAAATAAATAAAAAAGAAATCGACAAAAGAAGGAGTAAACACAAATACAGATAGCTTATCTGGAAGAAAACTTTGAAGACTTTAATGGATTGAAAGGAAGAGAATGACTTTGGTTTAGATTGAGGCATAGATAGAACATGAGAGGAAAACAGGAACCATTTCAATCCTCCTAATTAAATGGCTCCTTTTTTCTGAGTTAATAGGTTTCAGCTTACTTCACTCCCGAAGACAAGAAATCCTCAACATACCATAATCAATTTTAAGCAAAAAGGATAGTTTAGGGATATGCATTGGATTAGGAATACTACACATTAAAGAGTATTCTATTTGTATTTATAAATACAGAGAGATATACAAACTTCCTATTCTTGTATTTGCACTATTTCATGTTTGTATGTTTGAGTGTATTTTTAATACTATATATAATTTCCATATTCCCCAATAGCATAATAAAAATCTGCCAAGTCAATTTACCTAATTTAAAGCTTTTCTGACTTCACCCTTTTTTCCCCTAACAGCTATGCTCCAGCTGTCTCTGCAACAACTAAGTGGTTAAAAAAAGTCACTTTAATTCAATTAAAAATAAAATATTCCTTATTTTAAAAAGCAATAAATGATTTTTGAAACGCATATGTTTTTAATATTTTAACCATTAATTAAACTTCAATATGCATTTTTATATTTCTAATACCGAGGCAAGTGATTTCAGGTCCTGTGGTTATGCTATTTCTCTGCTTGCTTTCACAGATGGTCAAGTGGAGGGGTTTGTGAACTGTTGCTGTTAGTGACATAAGGAGGCTGTGGCAGACACCATTTCACATCGTTCTTTATACCAGCATGGCAGGGGTGAGTTCACATGTTACTCTGATGACACTGGTACACTTTCAGAAGCTGGTGTGCTACACTCAGCTAATAGTTCTTCCTTTGCTGATACCCAGTTTTAGACTGATTAATACGACTCTTCTGGCACATAGAGATCAAGGATCTAGTATGTGAAACTAGACAGGCTCCAAAATAAGCTACTAATATTTGACCTTGCACATACTACTTAACCACACTGTATCACATTTCACCATTTTTGAAATTGTGTTAATAAGATTTTGTGTTGATTAATTATGTTTATAAATGTAAAATGCCTACCATGGTGCCTATTAATAATGTTAGATCAATAAATGTTAACTGGAGACTTCCGGGAAGATGGCGGAAAAGTAAGACGCGGAGATCACCTTCCTCTCCACAGATACATCAGAAATACATCTACGCGTGGAACAACTCCTACGGAGCACCTACTGAACGCTGGCAGAAGACCTAAGACCTCCCAAAAGGCAAGGAACCCCCCACATACCTGGTTAGGGCAAAAGAAAAAACTAAACAGAGACAAAAGGATAGGGACGGGTCCTGCACCAGCGGGAGAGAGCTGTGAAGGAGGAAAAGTGTCCACACACTAGGAAGCCCCTTCGCGGGTGGAGACTTCGGGAGGCGGAGTGGGGGAGCTTGGGAGCCGCGGAGGAGAGCACAGCAACAGGGGTGCGGAGGGCAAAGCGGGCAGATTCCAGCGCAGAGGATCGGGCCGACCGGCACTCACCAGCCAAGAGGCTTGTCTGCTCGCCCGCCGGGGCGGGCGGGACTGGGAGCTGAGGCTCCGGCTTTTGTCGGAGCGCCGGGAGAGGACTGAGGTTGGCGGCGTGAACACAGCCTGCAGGGCCTTGGTGCGCCGCGGCTGGCTGGGAGAGAGTCCGGGGAGGGGTCTGGACCTGCCGAAGAGGCAAGAGACTTTTACGTCCCTCTTTGTTTCCTGGTGCGCGAGGAGAGGGGATTGAGAGCGCTGCTTGAGAGAGCTCCGGGGACGGGCGCGAGCCGCGGCTAGGAGTGCGGAGCCCAGAGACGGACGTGGGACGCTAGGGCCGCTGCTGCCGCCGCCAGGAGGCCTGTGTGCGAGCACAGGTCACTAGCCACACGCCCTTCCGGGGAGCCTGTGCAGCCCGCCACTGCCAGGGTCCCGGGATCCAGGGACGGCTCCCTGGGAGAACGCACGGCGCGCCTCAGGCTGCAACGTCATGCCGGCCTCTGCCGCTGCAGGCCCGCCCCGCACTCCGTGACCCTCCCTACCCCCCGGCCTGGGTGAGCCAGAGCCTCCGAATCAGCGGCTCCTTTAACCCCGTCCTGTCTGAGCAAAGAACAGACGGCCTCCAGCGACCTACATGCACAGGCGGGGCCAAATCCAAAGCTGAGCCCCTGGGAACTGTGAGAACAAAGAAGAGAAAGGGAAATCTCTCCCAGCAGCCTCAGAAGCAGCGGATTAAAGCTCCACAATCAACTTGATATACCCTGCATCTGTGGAATACCTGAATAGACAACGAATCATCCCAAATTAAGGAGCCCTGTGGATGAAAGGCTCTTGGTGCTGCAGCCAGGAGTCAGTGCTGTGCCTCTGAGGTGGGAGAGCCAACTTCAGGACACTGGTCCACAAGAGGCCTCCCAGCTGCACATAATATCAAACAGCAAAAATCTCCGAGAGATCTCCATCTCAACACCAGCACCCAGCTTCACTCAACGACCAGCAAGCTACAGTGCTGGACATCCTATGCCAAACAACTAGCAAGACAGGAACACAACCCCACCCATTAGCAGAGAGGCTGCCCAAAATCATAATAAGTCTACAGACGCCCCAAAACACACCACCAGACGTGGACCTGCCCACCAGAAAGACAAGATCCAGCCTCATCCACCAGAACACAGGCACTAGTACCCTCCACCAGGAAGCCTACACAACCCACTGAACCAACCTTACCCACTGGGGACAGACACAAAAAATAACAGGAACTACGAACCTTCAGCCTGAAAAAAAGGAGACCCCAAACACAGTAAGATAAGCAAAATGAAAAGACAGAAAAACACACAGCAGATGAAGGAGCAAGATAAAAACCCACCAGACCTAACAAATGAAGAGGAAATAGGCAGTCTACCTGAAAGAGAATTCAGAATAATGATAGTAAGGTTGATCCGAAATCTTGGAGATAGAATGGACAATAGAATGGACAAATTGCAAGAATCAGTTAACAAGGACCTAGAAGAACTAAAGATGAAACAAGCAACGATGAACAACACAATAAATGAAATTAAAAGTACTCTAGATGGGATCAATAGCAGAATAACTGAGGCAGAAGAACGGATAAGTGACCTGGAAGATAAAATAGTGGAAATGACTACTGCAGAGCAGAGTAAAGAAAAAAGAATGAAAAGAACTGAGGACAGTCTCAGAGACCTCTGGGACAACATTAAATGCACCAACATTCAAATTATAGGGGTTCCAGAAGAAGAAGAGAAAAAGAAAGGGACTGAGAAAATATTTGAAGAGATTATAGTTGAAAACTTCCCTAATATGGGAAAGGAAATAGTTAATCAAGTCCAGGAAGCACAGAGAGTCCCATACAGGATAAATCCAAGGAGAAATACGCCAAGACACATATTAATCAAACTGTCAAAAATTAAATACAAAGAAAACGTATTAAAAGCAGCAAGGGAAAAACAACAAATAACACACAAGGGAATCCCCAAAAGGTTAACAGCTGATCTTTCAGCAGAAACTCTGCAAGCCAGAAGGGAGTGGCAGGACATATTGAAAGTGTTGAAGGAGAAAAACCTGCAACCAAGATTACTCTACCCAGCAAGGATCTCATTCAGATTTGATGGAGAAATTAAAACCTTTACAGACAAACAAAAGCTGAGAGAGTTCAGCACCACCAAACCAGCTCTACAACAACTGCTAAAGGAACTTCTCTAGGCAAGAAACATAAAAGAAGGAAAGGACCTACAATAACGAACCCAAAACAATTAAGAAAATGGGAATAGGAACACACATATCGATAATTACCTTAAATGTAAATGGACTAAATGCTCCCACCAAAAGACACAGATTGGCTGAATGGATACAAAAACAAGACACATATATTTGCTGTCTACAAGAGACCCACTTCAGACCTAGAGACACATACAGGCTGAAAGTAAGGGGATGGAAAAAGGTATTTCATGCAAATGGAAACCAAAAGAAAGCTGGAGTAGCAATTCTCATATCAGACAAAATAGACTTTAAAACAAAGACTATTAGAAGAGACAAAGAAGGACACTACATAATGATCAAGGGATCGATCCAAGACGAAGATATAACAATTGTAAATATTTATGCACCCAACATAGGTGCACCTCAATACATAAGGCAAATACTGACAACCATAAAAGGGGAAATCGACAGTAACACATTCATAGTAGGGGACTTTAACACCCCACTTTCACCAATGGACAGATCATCCAAAATGAAAATAAATAAGGAAACACAAGCTTTAAATGATACATTAAACGAGATGGAGTTAATTGATA
Source organism: Pseudorca crassidens (assembly GCF_039906515.1). NCBI lineage: Eukaryota > Metazoa > Chordata > Mammalia > Artiodactyla > Delphinidae > Pseudorca > Pseudorca crassidens. The sequence goes on along the minus strand of NC_090304.1, from coordinate 67,644,054 downwards.
TTTATAGGACATTCCATCCAAAAACAACAGAATATACATTTTTCTCAAGTGCTCATGGAACATTCTCCAGGATAGATCATATCTTGGGTCACAAATCAAGCCTTGGTAAATTTAAGAAAATTGAAATTGTATCAAGTATCTTTTCTGACCACAACGCCATGAGACTAGATATCAATTACAGGAAAAGATCTGTAAAAAATACAAACACATGGAGACTAAACAATACACTACTTAATAATGAAGTGATCACTGAAGAAATCAAAGAGGAAATCAAAAAATACCTAGAAACAAATGACAATGGAGACACAACGACCCAAAACCTGTGGGATGCAGCAAAAGCAGTTCTAAGGGGGAAGTTTATAGCAATACAAGCCCACCTTAAGAAGCAGGAAACATCTCGAATAAACAACCTAACCTTGCACCTCAAGCAATTAGAGAAAGAAGAACAAAAAAACCCCAAAGCTAGCAGAAGGAAAGAAATCATAAAAATCAGATCAGAAATAAATGAAAAAGAAATGAAGGAAACAATAGCAAAGATCAATAAAACTAAAAGCTGGTTCTTTGAGAAGATAAACAAAATAGATAAACCACTAGCCAGACTCATCAAGAAAAAAAGGGAGAAGACTCAGATCAATAGAATTAGAAATGAAAAAGGAGAAGTAACAACTGACACTGCAGAAATAAAAGAGATCATGAGAGATTACTACAAGCAACTCTATGCCAATAAAATGGACAATCTGGAAGAAATGGACAAATTCTTAGAAATGCACAACCTGCCAAGACTGAATCAGGAAGAAATAGACAATATGAACAGACCAATCACAAGCACTGAAATTTAAACTGTGATTAAAAATCTTCCAACAAAGAAAAGCCCAGGACCAGATGGCTTCACAGGCGAATTCTATCAAACATTTAGAGAAGAGCTAACACCTATCCTTCTCAAACTCTTCCAAAGTATAGCAGAGGGAGGAACACTCCCAAACTCCTTCTACGAGGCCACCATCACCTTGATACCAAAATCAGACAAGGATGTCACAAAGAAAGAAAACTACAGGCCAATATCACTGATGAACATAGATGCAAAAATCCTCAACAAAATACTAGCAAACAGAATCCAACAGCACATTAAAAGGATCATACACCATGATCAAGTGGGGTTTATTCCAGGAATGCAAGGATTCTTCAATATACGCAAATCTATCAATGTGATAAACCATATTAACAAACTGAAGGAGAAAAACCATATGATCATCTCAATAGATGCAGAGAAAGCTTTTGACAAAATTCAACACCCATTTATGATAAAAACCCTGCAGAAAGTAGGCATAGAGGGAACTTTCCTCAACATAATAAAGGCCATATATGACAAGCCCACAGCAAACATCATCCTCAATGGTGAAAAACTGAAAGCATTTCCACTAAGATCAGGAACAAGACAAGGTTGCCCACTCTCACCACTCTTATTCAACATAGTTTTGGAAGTTTTAGCCACAGCAATCAGAGAAGAAAAGGAAATAAAAGGAATCCAAATCGGAAAAGAAGAAGTAAAGCTGTCACTGTTTGCAGATGACATGATCCTATACATAGAGAACCCTAAAGATGCTACCAGAAAACTACTAGAGCTATTCAATGAATTTGGTAAAGTGGCAGGATACAAAATTAATGCACAGAAATCTCTGGCATTCCTATATACTAATGATGAAAAATCTGAAAGTGAAATCAAGAAAACACTCCCATTTACCATTGCAACAAAAAGAATAAAATATCTAGGAATAAACCTACCTAAGGAGACAAAAGATCTGTATGCAGAAAATTATAAGACACTGATGAAAGAAATTAAAGATGATACAAATAGATGGAGAGATATACCATGTTCTTGGATTGGAAGAATCAACATTGTGAAAATGACTCTACTACCCAAAGCAATCTATAGATTCAATGCAATCCCTATGAAACTACCACTGGCATTTTTCACAGAACTAGAACAAAAAATTTTGCAATTTGTATGGAAACACAAAAGACCCCGAATAGCCAAAGCAATCTTGAGAACGAAAGAAGGAACTGGAGGAATCAGGCTCCCTGACTTCAGACTATACTACAAAGCTACAGTTATCAAGACGGTATGGTACTGGCACAAAAACAGAAAGATAGATCAATGGAACAGGATAGAAAGCCCAGAGATAAACCCATGCACATATGGTCACCTTATCTTTGATAAAGGAGGCAGGAATGTACAGTGGAGAAAGGACAGCCTCTTCAATAAGTGGTGCTGGGAAACCTGGACAGGTACATGTAAAAGTATGAGATTAGATCACTCCCTAACACCATACACAAAAATAAACTCAAAAAGGATTAAAGACCTAAATGTAAGGCCAGAAACTATCAAACTCTTAGAGGAAAACATAGGCAGAACACTCTATGACATAAATCACAGCAAGGTCCTTTTTGACCCACCTCCTAGAGAAATGGAAATAAAAACAAAAGTAAACAAATGGGACCTAATGAAACTTAAAAGCTTTTGCGCTGCAAAGGAAACCATAAAGAAGACCAAAAGACAACCCTCAGAATGGGAGAAAATATTTGCAAATGAAGCAACTGACAAAGGATTAATCTCCAAAATTTATAAGCAGCTCATGCAGCTTAATAACAAAAAAACAAACAACCCAATCCAAAAATGGGCAGAAGACCTAAATAGACATTTCTCCAAAGAAGATATACAGAGTGCCAACAAACATATGAAAGAATGCTCAACATCACTAATCATTAGAGAAATGCAAATCAAAACTACAATGAGATATCATCTCACACCAGTCAGAATGGCTATCATCAAAAAATCTAGAAACAATAAATGCTGGAGAGGGTGTGGAGAAAAGGAAACCCTCTTACACTGTTGGTGGGAATGTAAATTGATACAGCCACTGTGGAGAACAGTATGGAGGTTCCTTAAAAAGCTACAAATAGAACTACCATATGACCCAGGAATCCCACTACTGGGCATATACCCTGAGGAAACCATAATTCAAAAAGAGTCATGTACCAAAATGTTCACTGCAGCTCTATTTACAATAGCCCAGAGATGGAAACAACCTAAGTGTCCATCATCGGATGAATGGATAAAGAAGATGTGGCACATATATACAATGGAATATTACTCAGCCATAAAAAGAGACGAAATTGAGCTATTTGTAATGAGGTGGATAGACCTAGAGTCTGTCATACAGAGTGAAGTAAGTCAGAAAGAGAGAGACAAATACCGTATGATAACACATATATATGGAATTAAAAAAAAAAAAATGACATGAGAAACCTAGGGGTGAAACAGGAATAAAGACACAGACTTGCTAGAGAATGGACTTGAGGCTATGGGGAGGGGGAAGGGTAAACGGTGACAAAGCGATAAAGAGGCATGGACATATATACACTACCAAACGTAAGGTAGATAGCTAGTGGGAAGTAGCCGCATAGCACAGGGAGATCAGCTCGGTGCTTTGTGACCGCCTGGAGGGGTGGGATAGGGAGGGTGGGAGGGAGGGAGATGCAAGCGGGAAGAGATATGGGAATATATGTATATATATAACTGATTCATTTTGTTGTGAAGCTGAAACTAACATACCATTGTAAAGCAATTATACTCCAATAAAGATGTTAAAAAAAAATAAAAAAATAAAAATAAAAAGGTAAAAAAAAAAGGCTAAATAAATAAATAAATAAATAAATAAATAAATAAATGTTAACTATTTTCATAAGAAAGAATGACAAGGAACTTAGCACCAGAAGATCAAGTCTGAATAAATAGATTAGATGGAGTAGGTGGCAAAGTCTCTAGACTTTGAGCTCTAGAGCTTGAGTTTATATTAAATAATTGTCATCTAAGAGGTAGCAAACTATTAAAAAAATGATTTTTGGAACTAAACTGTTCTGATTTTCAGTTATAATTCTGACATTTACCAACTGCATGGCTTCAGACAAGTGGTTTTTAATCAACAGTATTTACTTAGTGAATATTATACTGCTAGCACAATAACAGGTGCTGGGGATAGAAAGATAAACAAAAGAGATAAAAATTCCTCCTCTCCTGGAGTTTGTAAGTGCTAAATGGGGCTTCTGTGAGGTACCTCACGAGTTTACAAGGAGGTTTTGGATTGATATTTGTAATCCTAAAATCACAACACTGGCAGATCTAGAGATCACTGAAATGGTACCTACCTACAGAAATCTGTATGAGGATGCTAGCTATCTCTCTTGCCTTTGCATACTTGTAGGAGGGACTACAAATCTTCCTTTACCTATGATGGCATTACACCCCCAAAGAACCCATCATAAATTGAAAATGTCCTAAGTAAAAAATACATTTAATACACCTAACCTACCAAACACCATAGTTAAGCCTAGCCTACCTTAAACGTACTCAGAACACTTACATTAGCTTACAGTTGGGCAAAATTATCTAACACAAAGCCTATTTTATAATAAAGCATTGAATATCTCAAGTAATTTATTGAATACTTTACTAAAAGTGAGAAACAGAATGGTTGTATGAGTACAAAATGGTTTAAGTATATTTGTTGTTTACCCTTGTGATTTTGTGACTGACTGGAAGCTGCCCAGCATCATGAGAGTATCATGTAGCATATCACTAGCCCAGGGAGAGATCAAAATTCAAAATCTAAAATATGGTTTCTACTGAATGCATATTGTTTTCACACCACCATAAAGTCAAAAAATCATAAGTGAAACCATTGTAGGTTGAGTACCATCTGTACTCACCAGTCACTCTGAGGTTCAGTCAAATGTAAAAGAAGGGCAGCAAAAGGAGGACCAGAATGAGGGTGGGGATATATTCATACAATGACAGTCAAGAAAAGAGAAACACCCTACACAAGTGTAATTACCATATCAAATGATTCATGTTCTATTTAACACAAGTTATGTATCTGATATGCATAGAGATGGTCAAGACAAGGTCTCTGCTTTCAAGGAGCTCAGAAACTAGTCAAGTTACAACTTAACATGCTCACCCTGGCAGACATACAGACAAAGCAAAGTATTATAATAGCACAGAATGGAACTTCTGTTTTTAAATCAGGCAGGTGGACAGGAATCACATAGACAGTTATGCATAAGAAGACTTGGAACAGAAGCCTAGGGATTTTCAAACAAAGAAAAACAAGAAAATTTTCTATCTGGAGAAAATCTTACTATCTGTAAAAACATATGCAAAGAATTATATAGAAAATGGCTAGTGAGTTTAAAAGTGAGATTGTTTAGTGACCCACAACCCTCCTTTTACTAAACATCTGACCCCAGAAAACTCTAGCTCTTAACAGCCTCATCAAAGGGGAATTAGGTGGATTTGGCTGAATCATAAGAGTGAGGTAGAGAATAAATAGCTAAATCTGGAAACTAAGGTTAGTCCAGGTTGTGAAGGGTTGAACATGTCATTCAAGAATGTGGTCCTTATCTTTTATGTAACAGGACATCATAGAAGGTGCATAAGCTGAGAATTAAAGCTATTAGAACTGACTGGGGGTTATAATCCTAGCAGCAACCTGCATAGTAATCAGTAAGTTAAAGATCGAAGGCCAAAAAAAAAAGATTGAAGGCACTGTAACAATTACAGACACTGATGTAATTGTTTAAAAGAGACAGAGAAAGAGAGATAAATTTTCAGGAAGAAAGAAAGGTTGAATTTAAGACAACAAACAGATAGTAGGTCCTATTTTATTGCTTCAATCAAAATCCATTGAGCACCTATTTTGTGCCAGGCATTTTCCAGTTTCTAAAGATTTAGCCATACAATACAAACACAATCTCTGCTCTTACGTGATTTAGATTTTAGTGATCTGAAAGCTTAGGAAACATCTGGCACACAATAGGTGCCCGATAAATATTATTGAATGAACATTAATTCAAAGAGAGAATGATTTCAAGTTAGAAGATTGACTGAATATTGAAACAATTAACACAGATCAGATACATAATTGGTACATTTATTATCATTGGAAGATAAATACAGCTAAATAAATCCATCTACCTTCATCCATCTACCTTCATCACCCTTTAACTAAAAAGCCAAGAGGATTGTATGTGTGTATGTGTATGCGTGTGTGTGTGTGTGTGTGTGTGTGAGAGAGAGAGAGAGAGAAAGAGAGAATTAATAACTTAAAGAACCACACTGAAATGTTAGTGCCTAGTGCCAAATAAAGGATCTAGAATATTCTCAGATGCTTCAAGATGGGGAGGAGGGCCATTGCATAACAAGGGAGATTTCATAAAGGCAATAGGATTTAAATGGTGACTGATATTAAATGATAGAGAAGATACAGATGGGAAAACTGTGTACCAGATAGGAGAACAATGTGATCAAAATACATTGGGGACTATGGGTAATAGCCAAGTGCATTCTTGGGGCAGGAAAAGGAAACTAGTCTGGGAGGAATATGAGATGAGAGAAGGCTGAGAGATGCAGCTGAAAATGAAAGCAGGAAGCAAACTGTAAAAGTGGTGTTGATGAAGAAAAATTTTTTTTCCATCATAAACCTTGCTGAAATCCTTTGTTCTGTTAATTATTAGTGAAAGTGATATATGGCAGAATGTGTCCTGAAGAGGAAGAAAAAAATGTTTCCTTGACCCTCTTATGGCCCCTGACTGGGTCTGAAAATTAAACTGTTAAAGACAAATTAACAGGGGAAAAGAATACAAATTCATTTGATATAAATTTTACACGACAAGGAAGGCTTCATGAGGAAATAAAGACCCAAAGAAACAATTAAACCTGAGTGCTATTGTGCTAAGTTTGATGTAGAATGGACAGTCATGGAAAGATGTAATAAGACAAAGACTATGAGCTGAGTGTGGTAAACTGGGGAAACAGCAAGGCCTGTTATAAGTATGTTCTTTGCTCCTGATTGTTAATGAACTTAAGTTCAGCTGCTCTCTACTCAGAAGCCAATACTTGAGAGGCAAGTGTTGGTAGAAAGGAAAGGTCACTTTATTCAGGGCGCCAGCAGCCTGGGGAGAAGTCAGACTGATGTCCCAAACCAACTCCAAAGATTCTGCTCAGCCATGACAGGTTTTAAAGGGAAAAAGGGGGGAAAGAATCTCTGTGAATTATCAAGGCAGGAGGTAGAGTTCTGTGTCCTTTTCCATTGTGTGCAGACTGGCTGACTCTTCATGCTTTTTCTTCAGATGCTGTCTTGCCCACGAGGTCTGACTGGATGATTGCTGTGAAGGCTGCTGGAGGTAGAGAGCTAGTCATTCTTTAACTACTTAATTCTTCATTCTTCTTTTAATCTAGGAAAAACTCAACAGGCTAGGCAAGGCACTGTGTGCATTCAGTGGAGCATAAGTCAGGAGTTAGGTTAAATTGCCTAGTGATCTCATTCCTATAATTAGATTATTTTAAGGTTAGAGGGGAACAGGAAATGGCAAACAGGAAAGGCATAAGAGAGCTGCTTTCATGATAAAGGTATAGGGAGGTCACCCCTCATAGGAGGGTCTTATGACCTGATTCGAAGGAGAAGGAAAGGGGAAGGTCAGAGACCCTCCTGCTTCTGCCATTTCCTCAAAATCTTTCAGCTTCAAATATCCAATCCGCCAAGGTGCCATATTTTTTGGCGGTAGCATGTTCTGAACCCAGTCAGTCCTAAATTATGTTGTGCCTCAGCAGCTGCCTTCCTCTTGTTGTTTGGCAACCACTACACCATCAATAACTGAAATGTTAGGGTCTCTCATTATTCTATTGCCAGACAAAATACCAGACTACAGAATGCCCAAAATATTATAAACAATGGAGACATTTTTCATATAATATGTCTCATGAAATATTTACTACACAATAAAACTAAAAAAATTATCCATTGTTTATCAGAAATTCTAATTTAACTGGATATTCTATGTTTTTACTTGGTAAATCTCTTAACTCCTCCTAGAACTATGAAGGAAATTGGACTCTGAGCAGTCCTTTTTTGTTAGTTCTAAAGATTTCAAATGAGAAGTTGAGAATCTATGCTATTCTTGCTTAAGTTAAACCCATCTAGTGTTTATATGTCTACTGTATGAAGGAAAAATTATTTTCTCCATAGCAGTTATCACTTTTACCAATTTGTACGTGCTTTTGTTTAGTTGCAAAGGCAAGGGAAAAAATAAAACAAAAAAGAAAAGAAAAGAAAAAAAAACTCAGCCTTTTCAGAGTGAAGTGACTTAAAAATGGCAAGTACCATTTGTCATTAAAAATTCCTCTTCTCAGTGTGGGCTAAGTATGTGAAGGAGTTAATTCTCAAAGCTCCCTTCAGCCTTTTGCCCTAGGACTCCTATTTACTTTAATGGAAATCACTTTTCCAAGGCACCATGCAGGGTTCAGAAACACAGGGTTAAGGTCATCCTGCAACTCCAAGAATAATAAATTTGCAATTTGTACTTTCCTGACCCCTAGAAATATTTTTAGGTGTTTGAGGCCAAAGAAAACAAAGCAGTGCTTTGAAAGGACTGGGAAGCTATCAACTGATCAATTTATGTGGGATTATCTGGTAATTGGGTAAATACATTGTTATTGACATGGAGCAGGAGGAAGATGTGCCAAGAAAACTCTAATGCCTAGGCCTAGATTTATCTGCTAATCCTTAAAGGAGGCAGTTTACAGAGTACATGAGTAATTGCTCTGCTAACAGATTTATTCTTCATTTAAGCCCCATTTGGGCTTAAATCTTCCCCTCTCTTTCAAGCAGTTCAAAATATGGCCTGAATCCCACTGCCCAGAGTGTTACACTTTGCAGCCCCTCCCAGGCATGTTCAGACTCCAATTTCTTTGATTTAATATGCGCTGCTATAACAAGATACTGGTGCTCTAGCCAGGTATGCTTTATGTGAGTGAACCTTCAGGAATTGTGCATTTGGTTGAGCTACCTGGAGAGACTTGCCTCTTTCCTTTCACCATATTTTCAACCAGATTATTTTTAAACAGAGCCCTAAGGATGATATGGCTTAGTGAGAAGAACCTAAGACTGGAAACCAGGAAACCAATGTTCTAATCTTGACTCTAACCTCAATTAACTTTGTGACCTTGATTAATCTTGTTACTTTGTCTAACTATTCTGGCCTCTAATTTCTTATTTATGAGTCAAGGAAATAGAGCTGAAATTGCTTCCAGCTCAAACTATCAATGAAGGAATGAAGTAATTGATCTGCATTTTATGTTTAGCATGTAGACCCAGCTACTAGGATTTTCTATGATTTTCATTCCTATCCTTCCTGATATAGACACATGTTATCTCTACAACATGACTGTTACTTGAGCTTTCATGGAATTTCTACTGGGAGAAGTAAGACAATGGCAGAGAGCGGACAATTTTTATTTATCAAAAAAAAATCTACATAGAATTTTCCTGTGGATGTTAAACTGTTCTGCAACCCCACTGTATTCAACTCATTTTAGAAACAGGGTTCTTTTAAAAAAATGAGTTCCAAATCAAAATATCTAAACCTATATGAGTGTACACATATAGTCAAAACAAAGTATATATAAAATCTTCCCCTATATTCCCTCAGGCAAAGAGTAACCACTTTTAAATTACAAAATATTCTCTAAGTGACAACTCTTTCATTTCCTGGATTTCTTGATCTACTCAGACAGATTTCATGCCTCAACTCCATAGCTGACCTTTCTATAGACATCTATGGTTAAGTAGGCAGTATTCAATTGAAAATCTCTTCATTTTTATTTATTTGTTTATTTATTTATTTAACTATAAGTCAGATTTATTAAATTTGAAACCTTTAAAGTAAATTTTAAATCTATCCACGAGGACAGATTTAGTTCCATGAGACTGAGAGACTTTTTTCAGCATATATCTTATTTGTGAGCAAAGGGCCTTGAAAAGATTCACATTTATTTTGAGAAAAATTCACAACAACTAATCAGACAATCTGTAAAAGAAAGAAAGAGTAATCATCCCAGCCTCATTTAAAATACATTAGAGAATGTATTAGTTGTGGTATAGGCTAAGCTTCTTAAGAAATAGGGGACAACAAATATTGTGGGTCAAACAAGATAGAAATTTCTCTCTCAAATAACTAGGGTAACAACAGGAAGCCTGAGCAAAAGACATGCATGTGGTGAAGCAGTGAAGCACATGCAGGGAGAAGATAAAGGAAAACTTGTCAGAAGCCAGGGTTGAGGACATCAGTAAAGGGGATTCTCTGTTCCACAAGGTCATCTAAGCGCTTATGTTCCTTTTGTCTTGCTCTGCATTCATTAGCATGTTCCTCTTACCTGTATAGTCAATACTGGCTTTCATTCTGGCCCACATTTCTCCAGATGAAAAAAGTAGAGTAAGCAGCTTCCTGATATAAAAGAGACTCAGGAGTTTCATACATCATTTCTGCTCACATCCTATTGGCAAAAGCTTAGTCACATAGTCATTTCTAACTGCAAAGAAGGCTGGAAAATGTAATCTGATTGGACAACTATATAGTATACGTTTAGCAAAAGTTCTACCCCTACAAGAAGAAGTAGAGAATGGACATGGGGAACATATAGCAGTCTCTATTACAGAGATATGTCATGGTCTAATATTTCTAAAGATCCCTCCATCAATAGGCAAAACTTTTTACAATAATTCTATATGAGCAATCCAGTCATTACAAAATCTTGGTGAAAATGATAAGGTTTCAAACTCTAGTTTTATACCTTCAGTTAATGAAAAGATCAGCTAAGGACAAATACTTAACTTGATGACTTCCTTACCAATATGAAACACTTCAAATTAAAAGAGGTTAACTTTTAGGATAGTGTTCTTCTCAGTGTTGCCAAATCTCTAATTTTTCTTGAATGCCTTTCCAATTTCAGACATACATATTAACATATTTGTGAACTGAGATTGATACTCTCCACCTTAACTGGGCAGATGTTGGGCATACCTTAAAGGTTAGAGACTAATTGGTCTTTACAACAGGAAAGAACGTGTCAAATGTTGTTATTTAAGACACACAATTCAATTGGACAGAAGATACAATGTAAAAAGTAGGGCAACATAAGATAATAAGACATGATAAAGACATTACTGATAATAAACATGATAACTAGCAGTTGTTAAGCACTTACTATATGGCAGAGATTATTCTATGTGATTTGCATGAATTAAATAATGTAATAACCATAATAATCATATAGAAATATAAGATATTTAATATAAAAAATTCAGAAATCTCACTTATTACATCTCTAATAGGTAATCGTTCACGCTTAAAAAAAAAAAAGGAGGGAAGCCCACTACCTCACATAGTAGACTGTTAATTTTTTTAACACTGAATCCATTTCTTTCTCTTTTTCCTAGTTTTATTGAAATATAATTGACATATAACACTGTGTTAGTTTAAGGTGTAAAATATAATTATGTGATGCATATATATTATATATGTAATATTTACAAATGATTATCACAATGAGTTAACATCCAGCACCACTCATAGTAAAAAGCGTTTTTCTTGTGATGATAACTTCTAAGATTTAACCTCTTAGCAACTTTCAAATACACAATACAACATTCTTAACTGTAGTCACCATGCTGTACATTGTATCCCCAGAAATTATTTATCTTAAAAATGGAAGTTTGTACCTTTTGATCACCTTCACCTATTTTCCCCAACCCTCCCCCACCCCCAGTTCTGGCAACCACCAATCTGTTTTCTCTTTCTATGAGTTTGGTTTTTTTTAGATTCCACATAGAAATTAGATCATGCAGTATTTGTGTCTCTGACTTATTTAACTTAGAAAAACCCTCAGGGACCATCCATGTTGTTGCAAATGGGAGGATTTCCTTTTTATTGCTGAATAATATTCCATTGTATCTACATACTAAATTATTTTTGTCCACTCATCCCACTGATGGACATTTAGGTTGTTTCTATGTTTTGGCTATTGTGAATAATGCTGAAATGAACATGGGGCTGCAGAAGATATCTCTTTCAGACAGTGATTTTCCTTCCTTTGGATAAATATACAGAAGTGGAATTGCTGGATTATATGGTAATTCTATTTGTAATATTTTGAGGAACAACCATTCTATTTCCCATTATTACTCTATCAACTTACATGCCCATCAACAGTGCACAATCCCTTTTCTCCATATCCTTGACAACCCTTGTTATCTCTTGTCTTTTTGATGATAACATTTTAATCAGTATGAGATAAGTTGTTGTAGTTTTGATTTGCATTTCTCTGATGATTAGCAATGTTGAGCACACTTTCACGTACTTGTTGGCCATTTGGATGCCTTCACTGGAAAAAAAATTCTATTAGGCCCCTCTGCCCATTTTTAAATCAGATTGTTTATTGTTATTATTTTTTCTTGCTGTTGTGTTATATGTTTTGTATATATTTTGGATATTATTTTTTATACATCTTTACTGAAATATAATTGCTTCACAATGATGTTAGTCTCTGTTGTACAACCAAGTGAATCAGTCCTATGAGTACATATATCCCATATCCCCTACTTCTTGCATCTCCCTCCTACCCTCCCTATCTCACCCCTCTAGGTGATCACAAAGCACCAAGCTGATCTCCCTGTGCTATGCTGCTGCCTCCCACTAGCTATCAATTTTACATTTGATAGTGTATATATATTGATGCTACTCTAACTTTGGCAACTCCTTTTCAGATATATGCTTTGCAAATATTTTCTCCCGTTCTGTGCATTCCCTTTCCATTTTGTTAGTGGTTTCCTTTGCTGTGCAGAAGCTTTTTAATTTGATGTTGTCCCACTTTTTAATTTTTGCTTTTGTTATGTTTGTTTTTTGTGTCAAGTCCAAAAAATAATTGCCAAGAACAATGTCAATGAACCTACCCCATTTGTTTTCTCCTAAGACAATTCTTTTTTTGCATATTTTAATTGAGGCGTAGTTGATTTAAAATATTATATGTTTCAGATGTACAATATAGTGATTCACAATTTTTAAAGGTTATACTCCATTTATAGTCATTATAAAATATTGGTTATATTCCCCATGCATTATCATATATCATTGTAGCTTATTTATTTTACACATAATAGCTTATAACTCTTAATCCCTTACCCCTATCTTGCCCCTCCCCTCTTCCCTCTGCCCACTGGTAACCACTAGTTTGTTCTCTATATCTGTGAATTTGTTTCTGTTATATTCATTTGTTTTATTTTTTAGATTCCATGTATAAATGATAACATACAGTATTGTCTTTCTCTGACTTATTTCACTAAGCATAATACTTTTCAGGTCCATCCATGTTGTTGCAAATGACAAATTTTCATTCTTTTTTATGGCTGAGTAATATTCCATTGTATCTAGATATACCACATCTTCTTTAGCCATTCATCTGTTTATGGATACTTAGGTTGCTTCCATATCTTGGCTATTGTAAATAAGTGCTGCAATGAACCTTGGGGTTCATGTATCTTTTCAAATTAAGTTTTCATTTTCTTCAGATATATACCCAGGAGTGGAATTGCTGGACCATTGAATGCATTTTCGATGGCTTTATCTCTTAGACAGTTATTCCTCGAGCTAAATAATGACCCTCATCAATACCCATTCAGTTGTCCTAATTTCATTATTCTTTCTTACAAGTTAAGTCTCTCAGATGAAATACTTAAAATCTGCTATCATGGCACTCTTCAAATTCTTTCTATGATAATCTTCCCTGGGACCTAGAAATAGTTCTCAAACAACATGGCAGCCCAACTGATTGAGATTATTTTTACCCTCCTCTAGTCAGAATCCATTAAAACCTCCAGCTTGCATCTAAGGTTGGTTTTATAAACCTCATTGCAGGGTTGGCTGACTACATGAAAGACTAGTTGTGTCTCAGGGGTTCTCCTACCGTTCTACCACATAACTATGTGCCACAAGAACACAAGCTATATCCCTCATGCCATCTGGGAGTTCATCTTTCAGTAACTCAGTTTGCTTGAGTTGTAGAGGTTACAACAGTGTCTACACTATGTCAACCATCTTGATAAATATATATATATATATATATATATATTTCTAGCCTATATGAATTAGAGGAGATAAAAAGAGAAGTGTATGTTACCTGTGGTTGTCCATCTACATGGCAACAAAAGACAGAAAACTAAGCATAACTTTGAAACTAGAGAATTGTAAGATAAGATGACTTTTGAATTGATAAGAAGAACTTATTTATGCAGATCCAAAGGTACTAGGAGGCTTGCAAGTGTTTTACTTAAATAACTCTTACATAATGTATCTCAGGATAAAGGAAAAAATAATTTACCTATGTTTCAGAGCATCTGAAATTGACAAACTAGAAAACCTTAGCATTAGGATATACGTATTAATTTGTCCTAATAAATGTGACCCAAATTATTACATCTTTTTCTAGACTCAATGTCCTTTCTTATGATCAACAAAATAACTCTCCTCTGTGCCTCACAATTCCACAGCTAGTAAATGATTCATTAAGATTTTATCATTTTGGTGACATATTATTGAACCTGGCTTCCTTAGGAGGCTGCTCCAGTGATTACAAGAGTAACTAGCAAATGCGTAATCACCCACTTTATTATCTTCCTATTAATAATAAATACCAGAAGGTAATGTATATAATTACATTGTTAGTTTAAAAGTGGCATTAGAACTTAAAGTTTGCAATATTGGAACACTAATTTAATTTGAACAGCATTACATTGGTACTTGGGACAACAGCTGAGTAAAAGCATGAGAGAATATAAATCCCTGTATTTCAAATCAGGAAAAGTCATTGAAAGATTACATTCATGGAATCTGAAGCCCTTCTAAATAGTAGTATTTCTTTAAATAAACTGTTGTACATTATCATCTCTCAAATGATTTATGACCTCCAGTATTTGAGAAGTTATTGATAAAATGTCTGGCTCCTTTATGTTAGACATACAGGGACTTCAAACAAGGATCCTTCCTCTGAAATTATCAATTTATCTGCTTAGTTATCTCAGTCTTCTGATTGTTAAATGCAGATAATAGTAAAACTGAATTTTTAATAAATATTTATGGTTCTTTCTACTGTCTTTGACACAATAAGGCAATATTATGTTTAGCTTTCTTCCGATAAAAATTGTTACCACTAAATAATCTGTTTAAGCACAAGGGATTCTGTAATCAAGTAACACCCCTGCCAATTGATCAGGTATCCTTTTGGTCAAAGAGCAAGTACTTTCTTGAGTACATACTATGTGTCAGGCACTAGTCTTTGGCACAGAGATTCTCAACTTTTATACTGCTGTGATGTATATAAGAGATGACATTCACCTATGTGATTTACATCCAATAGGCAGTACCATGAAATATCAGCTGTTGCTCCATTTTTCTCTGGCATTCAAGGAATAACATTAAGATGTAACTGAATATTGTTATTATACAAATAATATTGAATACTGACCTTACTATAATTTATACAACATGAATATTGGGTACTTAAAATCTTATTACTGACAAATTGCACATAACAAACTCAGACTTACCAGCATGTCAAATGCTGCTGCTCAGAGTCTAACTTTTCCAAGTCCTATAAGTCCAAATGAACTTCACTTGTCACTGTATGTGTACAATTTCTGTGGTACATACTCTTGTTTGTGCGACTTTGATCAATGTCACTTTTCCATCCTAAAAGCTCCTTCTTCTTTGTGCCAAGAATCTAATGTCTATTTAACCTTCAAATCCTGATTCAAATCTTTTATTTTTCCTAATCATACCCAATTATTTCTGCAAGTAACAATCTGCTCATCCATTGAGTTCTTATTTTAATTATTTATTATACATCTATAATGCATACAACATGCTCTAACTTCCCATTTGTTTTGGATCAGCCAGCACCATTTAAATTGGTTTAACAGAGCTTCCATTATTCCTCTATTGAAAAGCTAACCTCACTTTTCAATTGCCATGATGGGAAGACATATACATATTTCTTTCTTTCATAGTTCATAGTACAACTTAAAAATATGGAGTGCTCAAATTAGCATTGATAGGTTGATTTATGCTGATGATAGTGTCCTCTATCCATCCATTCTTATATATCTATATCACCTGGGAGCTTATTAGAAATGCATAATTTTGGAAATCATTCCAGACCTAACTGAATCAGCTTTTGTACCTTTAAAAGACCCCCAGGTGATTCACATGCATATTAAGTTTATGGAACACTGATAAAACTAAAGTGCAGAAATTTTGAATTTTCAGTATTCATAATATAAAGAATATTTAGTATTTAGATACAGAATATTTATAATATTTGGTTAATTGTATTATTCAAAAATAACTTTTTACCCAAAACCATAAATCAAAAAGGAAAATGATTATTTCCTATCATTAATCCCATATTTTCAACATTACTAAACAGTTAATATCAACATTATACATGCACTATATAACATATACAGTCCAACATACTCTTTTTCTGATGTGGAGAATAATGTCTAAAGATGATAAGTGACTTGTCAAAAGACACAAAGGCAATGATTTACAGGTTGGAATTTAGCTAGTTACTCTATTTCATTTTATTTAATGCACTTGGGAAGTCTATAAGGCAAATATTACTACCAACTCCATTTTAATGATGAAGAAAGTAAAGCTTAAAAGTGATAGGGAAGTTCCTTTAAATAGGGGGACAAATAAATAAATCAGAGATTCACATATACATCTCTGTTCTTTGACACCATGCTTTTATTCGTGCTCTTCTATGATCACAATCACCCATGGCATAAATTTCCAAAGATGTGAAACAGAGAAGAAACATGACAGATTTAAGGAAAGTCAAAGAAGGTTAATTTGGAGAAAGTAAGGTGGAATGTAGTATATGCTGTTGCTGGAAAGGAGGTAGGCTTCATTTCACAAACTAAAGTTATAGATTTTCATTTTTCTTAAAATAATACAAAATAATTTTAAACAAGAGTGTGATATAAATAATTTTCTGTTTGAACAGAATACTCTAACAGCATTATGGCAAACATATTGGAAAGGAAGTTAGAATGGATGGAAGAAGACTAGCTAATATTTTCTTGCTGAACCCTAGGCAAGGATTATTGGCAACTTGGACTAGGGGATTTGGTGTTAAAAAGACAGAGATTAGAAATTGAATTTTAAGACGAGAATAAAATCAATAGGAATTGGAGATAGTTTTAATATATCGAGTAAAGGTAAAGAGAAGTCTTAAAGAAGAGTTTTAGGCCTCTGGTTTACTATTTGGATAAATGAAGGTGTCTTTCACTGACTGAAATAAGAAGACCTAAAATAATAGTAGGTAATAAACGCTGAGATGACAGTATGGAGTTTGAGGTACACGTGAACCATCGAAGTTAAGAAGATACTTAAAAATATAGGTCAGGGACTCATAGAAAGCTTTGAGTTAAAGACACTAGATTGTGAATTATTTATGTATAGAACGAAAAGTATTCTATACTTTTCATTCTAAGATTGAGGGTTGAGTAATGCCAACACTCATAAATCTGCAACAGAGATGGAAAAGTAACAGACATAGAGGGAGGAAAGTCAAGAGAACATATTACTTTAGAGGCCAACAGAAAAGTATCTCTTTAAATAAGGAAGACCTGTGTAAAGCAAGTACTAAAATATGTCTGTTGGATTGAACAATATGGAGATCATTGATGACTGTATTGAGAGCCACTTTGGGGAAACAGTGGGACCAGGTTTGAATGGGTTTTTAAAGTAAATGAGAAGTGGATAAATTGAGGTATTAAATATGGAAAATTCCTTCTCTAAGTGTACTGATGAAGAGGAGGAAATGTATGGAAGTAGATAGGAGATTTGAAATAAAAGTGGGATTGATTTGTTTGATTGTATACTTAAGAGGGGAGGCATTTAGGAGTTTCTAAATACCTATGGGAAGGATTCAGTCAAGAAAAAGAATATTAGAATACACACAAGCTATAAGAAAAAATTTATTTTGAATGATTCCAGAAAATAAGGAAGGAATAGAAAAGCAAGCATAGGTTTTATAAATCCTTTCATTCTACCTGAGATGTGACATGCTGCCACAGCAATGGTTGCTAGCTTGGTATTGCTTTAAAATAATTTGGTTGAGCCTCAGTCACCTCTGTGGTTGTTTGTGTGTCTAATTTATAAATAGTAGATCTTCATTACAACTATTCAATGTTCAGGCTACACACACACACACACACACACACACACACGGCCCATATACAGCATTTTGTTTTGAAATAATTTTAGATTTTTAGAACACGTCCAAAGTTAATACAGAGAATTCTCATACCCAATTCATCAAGCTTCCTCTCATATTAACATATTACACACTGATATTGTATTTATCAAAACTAAGAAATTTACATATATGTTATATATGGCCCTGCCCTCCAGCAGGCTAATACCATCTCTAGGACACCTTGAGTCCCTTAGCCCTGGAATCCAGCCCCACCAACCAGCAGGCTGACACCAGCTTCAGGAACCCCAGTGCTCTGCAGCCAGAGACCCCAAGACCTGGAACCTCCCATCAGTGAGTCAGTACTAGCTCCAGGACCCCCTGGACCCAGGCCCCACCCACCAGCAGGCCAAAACCAGTTCTAAGACACCTTGAACCCCTCAGCCAGCCACCCTGGGTTGCAGCCCCTCTCACCAGTGGGCCAGCACCAGCTTTGGGATGTGCCAGAACCCATAGTCAGCCATGTAAGGAACTGACCCCACCAACCAGCAGAACAACACTAGGTCTGGGAACCACAGCCCCACAATTACCCACTCCAGAGCCCACTCCAGAGCCCAGCTCTGCACACCAGTGGGCCAGCACTAGCCCCAAGACCCCCTAGGGCCTTGCAACCAACCAGACCAGGGGCCAGCCATGCTTACCAGACCACCCACAGTAGTCAGTCGACCACAACAGAGGGACCCAGGCAACACATATAGGGGGCATCCCTATAGCATATAGCTCTGGTGGCCAGAGGGGAGTGTGCTGTTGGGACACACAGGATGTCTCTTACAAAAGATAACTTCTCCAAGGCTGTGAACTGTAACCAACTTGCCTGATACATAGAAATAAAAACAGCAAATTAGGCAAAATGAGGGAACAAAAGAACATGTTCCAAAGGAAGGAATAAGATAAAACACCAGAAGATGAACTAAGTGGAGAAAAGCAATCTACCCAATAAAGAGTTCAAGGTAATGATCATAAAGACAATCAAAGATCTCAGGAGAGGACTTCCCTGGTGGCACAGTGGTTGAGAGTCTGCCTGCCGATGCAGGGGACACGGGTTCATGCCCTGGAGCGGCTGGGCCCGTGAGCCATGGCCGCTGAGTCTGCGCGTCGGAGCCTGTGCTCCGCAACGGGAGAGGCCACAACAGTAAGAGGCCCGCGTAACGCAAAAAAAAAAAAAAAAAAAGATCTCAGGAGAAAAGTAAATGAACAGAGCTAGAGGTCAGAAGGTTTTAACAAAGAGAAAGTATAAAGAAGAACCAAACACAGCTGAAGAATACAATAACTGAAATGAAAAATACACTAGAAGGAATCAACAGTAGATTGGATGATACAGAGGAAGAGATCAGTGAGCTGGAAGACAGAGTAGTGGAAATCATGGAAGCTGAACAGAAAAATAAAAGAATAAAATAAATGAGGACAGTTTAAGAGATCTCTGAGACAACATCAAGTGTACTAACATTCTTATTATAGGGGTCCCAGAAGGAGAAGAGAACGAGAGGGGTGCAGATAACATACTTGAAGGCATCATAGCTGAAAACTTCCCTAACCTGGATAAGGAAATAGACACCCAGTAGTAAAATCATCTATATCCAAAATGAGCAGTTAAGGGATACACAAAACAAACAGACGTAAAACATGATGTCAAAAACAAAACTGATGTAAAAAAATTGCATTATTATTATTTTTTATTTCTTGACCTATATTAGATGATAGATGTTTACTAAATTCATTGTGATAATCACTTTATGATGTATGTAAATCATATCACTATGCTGCATAGCTTGAACTTATACAGTGCCATATATCAATTATATCTCAATAAGACTGGAAGAAAAAAGTTTGTTTAACTAAAAGACCTGAGATTCCAACCTTTACAGATGTCAGTGTATAGACTAGTGTTGGTTTTTGATGTTTCATAAAAATAAATTTATTCCATTAAAGGACTGGCCTTTATTCTAAAATTGATTTATTCTCTCTCTTTAGTGTATACACACACACATACACACAAAATAGTACTGAGAATAGATAATAGTTTTTTCTTTGACATTATTAATTGATAAGATAGATCATGGACAATAATATTCTGGACTCACTTTTTTACTGTTTTGAAATTTCCCATAATTTGGAAATGATTTGCTATAATTTATCTTCTGATCTAGTATCATTTCAGACAGGATCTGCATCCCTGAGGTTGGGGTGATGAGGAGAGGTAGGCGGGAGGAGCCATCTGGGAGGAGTGGGAGAGGAAAGAGGGTTTTTGTCCCACCCACTTGGTCCCAGGGAGCCTGCTGAGCTCCCAGGCTGGTCCCCTGCCCTCAAAGGAACCCCTCCCACTGGCTGCATTGATCCTGGGGCATAGGCAGGAGGCTGAGGGGAGTTCAGGAGAGGCGAGTGGGAGGAACCATCCAGGAGGAGAAGCAGAGGTGTGCAGGGCAATCAACCTACCCAATAGGGCATGGGGAGGCTGCTGAACTCCCAGGCAAGTCCCTTGCCCTCCAAAGCCCCCTCCAGGCTACATGGGTCCTTGAGGGCATAGGAGGGAGGCCAGGAAGATCAGGAGAAGCAGGCAGGAGGAGCCATCCAGGAGGAGCAGGAGAGGAATGGAGGGCATTTGTCCTGCCCACTTGGGCCAGGGAGCCTGCTGAGCTCCAAGGCTGGTCCCCTGCCCTCCAAGGCCTCCTGCCCTGGGAATGCATTGGTCCTGGGGGCATAAGAAGGAGGCCGAGGGGAGAATAGGAGAGGCAAGTGGGAGGGCCCCTCTGGGACACAATAGCAGGAGAGGAGAGGAGGATGTTTGCCCTGGCCACTCAAGCCCAGGAAGCCTGCTGGGCTCCCAGGTGATGTCCCCTGCCCTTTGAGACCAGGGGTGGGGCACACGCCTGAGCCCCTTCTGTTCCTTGAGCCTAAGCCCCACCCTCACAGCCCCCAAGGCCTTTTCCAGCCCTGTGGGTCCTAAGCATAGGCCCTGCCCACCACCCAAAACTTGCCCTTGCTTATGCCCCACCCTCCACATCCAAGGCCTTTTCCCACATTTTTTTTTTTCTCTTTTCCCTCCTCCTCTTTTTTACTATTGTGGTATTGTTGTACTTTCCGGTTGTTGATTCATCTATATTTATATTTATATTTTCATATTCTTTCTAACATATCTGTTAGTTTCCAAGTCTAATATTATTTTTTACTGTGTTATAGTACTCTCTTTTATTTTATTGTTTTTACCACCCATGTGGCTTGTGGGATCTTGGTTCACCAGCCAGAGAACAGGCCAAAGCTCCTGCGGTGGGAGTTCCTTGTCAGAACCACTGGACTAAGAGAGAAACTCAGACCCCAGTGAATATCAGGGTGAGGTGAGGTCACACGGTGGTCCTCATATCAGCACCAACACCCAGATATACACAACAGCCTACAAATTTCAGTGTTAGAAACCTCAGGCCAAACAACCAGTAAGTCAGGAACATAATCCCACTCATTAAAAAAAAAAAATGAGACAGCAAAAAAATATGTCACAGATGAAGGAGCAAGGTAAAAACTTACAAGACCAAATAAATGAACAGGAAATAGTCAATCTATCTGAAAAAGAATTCATAGTAACGATAGTAAGGATGATCCAGAATCTTGAAATATAACAGAGGCACAAATTGAGAAAATACAAGAAATGTTTAACAAAGATCTAGAAGAACTGAAGAAGAAACAAACAGAGATGAACAACATAATAACTGAAATGAAAAATACACTAGAAGGAATCAATAACAGAGGCAGAAGAATCAATAAGTGAGCTGAAAGAAAAAATGATGGAAATAACTGCCAAGGAGCAAAATAAAGAAAAAAGAATAAAAAGAAATGAAGACAATCTCAGAGACCTCTGGGACAACACTAAACACACTAACAATCGAATTATAGTGGTCCCAGAAGAAGAAGAGGAAAAGAAAGGGTCTGAGAAAATATTTGAAGAGATTATAGTCAAACACTTATCTAACGTGGGAAAGGAAATAGTCACCCAAGTCCAGGAAGCACAAAGACTCCCATACAGGATAAACCCTAGGAAAAACACATAAAGATGCATATTAATCAAACTAACAAAAATTAAATTCAAAGAAAAAATATTAAAAGCAACAAGGGAAAGACAAAAATAACATACAAAGGAATCCCCATAAGGTTATCTGCTGATTATTCAGCAGAAACTCTGCAGATCAGAAGGAAGTGGCAGGATATACTTAAAGTGTTGAAAGAGCAAAACCTACAACCAAGATTATTCTATCCAGCAAGGATCTTATTCAGATTTGACAGAGAAATCAAAAGATTTTCAGACAAACAAAAGCAAAGAGAATTCAGCACCACAAAACCAGCTTTACAACAAATGCTAAAGAAACTTCTCTAGGCAGGAAACATGAGAGAAGGAAAAGACCCACAAAAGCAAACCCAAAATAATTAAGAAAATGGTAATAAGAACATACATATCGATAATTACCTTAAATGTAAATGGATTAAATGCCCCAACCAAAATACACAGACTGGCTGAATGGCTACAAAAACAAGACCCATCTATACGCTATCTACAAAAGACCCACTTCAGACCTAGGGACACATACAGACTGAAGGTGAAGGGATGGAAAAAGATATTCCATGCAAATGGAAACCAAAAGAAAGCTGGAGTAGCAGTACTCGTATCCAAAAAATAGATTTTAAAATAAAGGCTGTTACAAGAGATAAGGAGGGACATTACATAATGATCAAAGGATCAATCCAAGAAGTAGATATAACAATTATAAATCTTTATGCACCCAGCATCGGACAGCTCAATATACAAGGCAAATGCTAACAATCATGAAAGGAGAAATTGACAGTAACACAATAATAGTAGGGGACTTTAACATGCCACCTACACCAATGGACAGATCATCCAAACAGAAAATAAATAAGGAAACACAAGCTTTAAATGTCACAATAGACCAGATAGATTTAATTAATATTTATAGGAGATTCCATCCAGAACAAGAGATTACACTTTCTTCTCAGGTGCACACAGAATATTCTCCAGGATAGATCACATCTTGGGTCACAAATCAAGGCTTGGAAAATTTAAGAAAACTGAAATCATATCAAGCATCTTTTCTGACCACAATGTTATAAGATTGGAAATCAATTCCAGGAAAAAAACTGTAAAAGACACAAATATATGGAGGCTAAACCGTGTGCTATGAAATAACCAAGAGATCAATGAAGAAATCAAAGAAGAAATAAAAAAATACACAGAAACAAATGACAATGAAAACACAACGATCCAATAACTATGGGATGCAGCAAAAGCAGTTCTTAGAGGGAAGTTTATAGCAATTCAATCTCATCTCATTCTCAAGAAACAAGAAAAATCTCAAATAAGCAATCTAACACTACACTTAAAACAACTAGAGAAAGAAGAACAAAGAAGACCCAAAGTCAGTAGAAGGAAAGAAATCATAAAAATCAGAGCAGAAATAAATGAAATAGAAATGAAGAAAACAATAGCAAAGATCAATAAACTAAAAGCTGATTCTTTGAGAAGATAAACAAAATTGATAAACTCTTAGCCAGACTCATCAAGAAAAAAAGGGAGAGGACGCAAAATCAATAAAATTAGAAATGAAAACGGAGAAGTAACAACTGACACTGCAGAAATACAAAGGATTATAAGAGACTACTACAAACAACTATATGCCAATAAAATGGACAACCACAAAGAAATGGACAAATTCTTGGAAAGTTACAATTTTCCAAGACTGAACCAGGAAGAACTATAAAATATAAACAGATGTATCACAAGTAATGAAATTGAAACCATAATTAAAAATCTTCCAACAAACAAAAGTCCAGGAACAGATGGCTTCACAGGCAAATTCTATCAAACATCTAGAGAAGAGCTAACACTGATCCTTCTCAAACTCTTCCAAAAACTTGCAGAAGGAGAAACTCTCCCAAATTCATTCTATGAAGCCACCATCACCCTGAAACCAAAACCAGGAAAAGATATCACAGATAGAGAAAATTATAGACCAATATCACTGTGAACATAGATGCAAAAATCCTGAACAAAATACTACCAAACAGAATCCAGCAACACATTAAAAGGATCATACACCATGATCAAGTCAGATTTATCCCAGGTATGCAAGGATTCTTCAATGTATGCAAATCAATTGATGTGATACACCACATTAACAAATTAAGGAATAAGAATAATATGATCATCTCAATAGATGCAGAAAAAGCTTTCAACAAAATCCAGCATGTATTTATGATAGAACTCTCCAGAAAATGGGCATACAGGGAACCTACCTCAACATCAAAAAGACCATATATGACAAACCCAGAGCAAACATCATACTCAGTGGTGAAGACTGAAAGCATTTTCACTAAGATCAGGAAGGAGACAAGGATGTCCACTCTTGCCACTATTATTCAACATAGTTTTGGAAGTCCTAGCCATGGCAATTGGAGAAGAAAAAGAAATAAAAGGAATACAAATTGGAAAAGAAGAAGTAAAACTGTCACTATTTACTGATGACATGACACTATACATAGAAAATCCTAAAGATGCCACCAGAAAACTACTAGAACTAATAGGTGAATTTGGTAAGGTTACAGAAAACAAAATTAATGCACAGAAATCTCTGGCATGCCTATACACCAACAGTGAAAGATCAGAAAGAGAAACTAAGGAAACAATCCCATTAAGCATTACAACAAAAAGAATAATATATCTAGGAATAAACTTATCTAAGGAGTAAAAGACCTGTACTCAGAAATCTATAAAACACTCATGAAAGAAATCAAAGGTGACATAAACAGATGGAGAATTATACCATGTTCTTGGATTGGAAGAATCAATGTTGTGAAAATGACTATACTACCCAAAGCAATCTACAGATTCAATGCAATCCCTATCAGACTTCCAATGGCATTCTTCACAGAATTAGAACAAAAAATTTTACAATTCGTATTGAAACACAAAAGATCCCGAATAGCCAAGGCAATCTTAAGAAAGAAAAATGGAGTTGGAGAAATCAGGCTCCCTGACTTCAAACTATAGCACAAAGCTAAAGTAATCAAGAGTATGACAGTATGACTGACATCAAAACAAAAATATAGGTCAATGGTACAAGGTAGAATGCCCAGAGAAACCCACACACCTATGGTCACCTAATTTACAATAAAGGAGGCAAGAATATAAAATGGAGAAAAGACAGCCTCTTTGATTAATGGTGTTGGGAAAACTGGACAACTACATATAAAAGAATGAAATTAGAACACTACCTAACACTATACACAAAAATAAGCTCAAAATGGATTAAAGATCTAAATGTAAGATGAGACACTACAAAACTCTAGAGGAAAAACACTCTTTGACATAAAACACAGCAAGATCTTTTTTGACCCACCTGCTAGAGTAATGGAAATAAAAAACAATAATAAACAAATGGGAGTTAATTAAACTTAAAAGCTTTTGCACAGCAAAGGAAACTGTAAACAAAACAAAAAGACAACCTTCAGAATGGGAGAAAATATTTTCAAATGAAACAACAGACAAAGGATTGATCTCCAAAATATACAAACAGCTCATGGAGCTCAATATCAAAAAAGCAAACAATCCAATTAAAAAATGGGCAGAAGACCTAAGGAGACATTTCACCAAGGAAGGGATACTGGTGGCTAAGAGGCACATGAAAAGATACTCAACATCACTAATTATTAGAGAAATGCAAATCAAAACTACAATGACGTATCACCTCACGCCAGTCACAAGGGCCATTATCAAAAAATCTAGAAACAATAAATGGTAGAAGGGTTGTGGTGAAAAGAAAACCCTCCTGCACTGTTGATGGGAATGTAAATTGATACAACCACTATGGAGAACAGTATGGAGGTTCCTTAAAAACTAAAAATAGAACTACCATATGACCCAGCAATCCCACTACTGGGGATGCACCCTGAGAAAACCATAATTCAAAAAGAGTTATGTACCACAATGTTCATTGCAGTTCTATTACAATAGCCAGGACATGAAACAAACCTAAATGTCCATTGACAGATGAATGGATAAAGAAAATGTGGCACATATATATAATGGAATATTACTCAGCCATAAAAAGAAACGAAATTGAGATATTTGTAGTGAGGTGGATGAACCTAGAGACTGTCATACAGACTGAAGTTAAGTCAGAAAGAGAAAAACAAATACCTTATTCTAATGCATATATATGGAATCTAAAAAAAAAAAAAGTACTGATGAATATAGTTGCAGGTCAGGAATAAAGATGTAGACATAGAGAATGGACTTGAGGCCACGGGGTGGGAGGGGGAAGCTGGGGATAAGTGAGAGTAGCATTGACATATATTCACTACTGAATGTAAAATAGTTAGCTAGTGGGAAGCAGCAGGGAGATCAGCTCGGTGCTTTGTGATGACCTAGAAGGGTGGGATAGGGAGGATGCGAGGGAGGCTGAAGAAGGAGGGGATATGGGAGCATATGCATGCATATGATTGACTCACCTTGGTGTACAACAGAAACTAACACAGTATAGTGAAGCAATTATACTCCAATAAAGCTGTATTTTAAAAAATCGATTGACAATAAATGTAAGGGTTTATGTCTGGAAAAAATAATAAAAGATAAAAACCAGACTTGTGCTTTTGCACAACAAAAACTCAGCAAATATTCATTTAATAGATGAATAAATACATAATTTTCAGGTTTTTTAACGTACTGGAATGGAAAGTGGCACCAGATGATTAAACAAGTCTTCTCTTTTAATGGGATCAGGAAGTTTGTCCAAATTACCTCTTTGGCAAGGTCACTCACAATACTCTCCGAAAGGAAATAAGGAATATAGAACATTCATCTGTTAACATATGGTACAATACATTTTAATTTTTTTGCATATGGGATTCTGCTGCAAGTAACAGAAATACAGTAAACTTTATAAAGAAAGGGGCATGTTTCCCAATAATGACACATCCTGCAGTGTGCACAAATATGCTCATGAATTTTCTTTACACCATCAAATAAAGCAGTGTTACAAAGTAAATCTTGTGGTGTTTAAGAGAGGAAAGCTAAAATAATCTTTTTTATTTATAATTTTTGGTACATTTTTTGGAGGTCTCAGGAATATATCATTTTTCCTAGCTTATAAAAATGATACTGCTTTTATCTCTGAAGCACTGCCAATAGCCTGAAAGATGGTGATTTTCTACAGTGAGAGCTGATTGTTCAGTTTATTATACCTAGGACCTTTGGAAAATTAAATTATCAATTTCCCCTTCTTTTTATGTCGTGTATGATTATTAGACTCCCCTTTATAGTGTGCTTTCATTTTCCTTTAAATGTTCTCATAATCTATGATTACAAGGTTTTTTATGTATACACAAGGAGCCCTTTGTTCCATAATCATCTTTTCCCTGCAGCCTGATTTCGTTAGTGTTTGTAATATCACAGTTTATCACCATGGAGATAACTATAATGTGATAAATATTGGAACAAATCAAATGGGAAGAGCATGATTAGAAAGCAGAAGTAATTTTTTTTTCTTTTTCTTTTATTTTTTTGCAGTATGCGGGCCTCTCACTGTTGTAGCCTCTCCCGTTGTGGAGCACAGGCTCCGGATGCACAGGCCCAGTGGCCATGGCTCACGGGCTTAGCCGCTCTGCAGCACGTGGGATCCTCCTGGACTGGGGCACGAACCCGTGTCCCCTGCATCGGCAGGCGGACTCTCAACCACTGCGCCACCAGGGAAGCCCCAATTTTGTTTTTTGAATGAATATCTTCACTGTAACCAACGATATTCCTTAAAGATCTTTATAATTGTAATGAAAACCAGAAAGTTGACACGTTAAGAGTATATTTGCAAGTCTTAACCTGCTGACACAATGTGATGTATTGGAAAGAGACGATAAGAGAAGAGAGAAGAGTTGGGCTTCAGTGTTGGCTCCACCATTTACTAGATTTCCTAGTTTTGTAATTTTCATAAAATCCTTTTGTATATGAAATGAGATTAATCTATCTGATTTATAAATATATACATATATCACAAACACTATACACATATATCACAAAGACTATAATTCTCATAAATACTGCATTCTGTGTATTTTATTTCTAGGACAAGAGAGTAAAAAACAATTCTGTTATAATTTGCTAGCCTCTATTTCTTGACATGGAGATGGTAAAATCCTATCAGCCTGAGTACTTGAGTGACCATGTGGATCAGACCATCACTGGACATATAGGGTAATTGTCAAACCATCACCAGACACATAGGGTGAGTACAAAACAAATCTGTTACATTAAACCACTGAAATTTTAGATTAAATTTGTTATTATTTTTTTAGTTTATCCTTAGTTTCTGGACTTAAGGAAATGAAGTGGACTTGACTGGAGAAACTGGTAAAACAGATTAGGTTCTAAAGGACAAAAAAAAATTCAAAATATCCTCTCTGGAATAGTGGTGGGATTGGCTCAGTCTTTTAAAAGGACTTAGAGTTCTGCATGCCAAATCTAGAAGGGAAGGATGAAGGTGATAAACAGGAAATGGATGCAAAATGTCACCAGTCTAGCAGACTATATATATGGAGCATTGTCCTGCATAATTTTGGGAGAATCAGTCTCTGAAATTTATGGTTTAGAATCTATAGTTTGGCTTACAGGGCAAGTGCCAGTGGAGACAGTGAAGCATATGTGGAAGGAGTGAGATGTGGGTGGAATTGCAGAATTTTTAAATCTTGGATTCTAGAATCAGACAGAACTGTTTAGATAAGGGAAGTGATTATCAGCTACATGATTCATGGCAATTTATTTAATCTCTCCTAGACTTTAGTTTCTTCATGTAAAAATATTTAATAATAATTCTTATGTGATGTTTAAATTAGATAAAATACTTACTACATGCTTGGCACTGTATCTGGCACATACCAACTACTTAATAAATGTTAGTATTATTATTATAGAGAAGAGAGTAACATGAGATGGAACAATATATAAAACCAGTCATTCTCATGAAAGATTGGCCTATCTATAACCTGATAAGATCTCATCAAACTCACCTTTATGAGAGTAATAAACTTGAATTAGAAAATATTTGAAAGAGGAGGCATAGTGACTCTGATAATTAATGGAATAAATTCAAACAGAATTCAGCAGTAATTGTATTTGTTATTTCAATGTAGATCATCTTTCAATTACTTTGACTTCTCACTAATTGCCCTCTTGTACGTATAAAGTATTATAAATCTCAAGAGTTCCAGTGACTCATATTATGGAAAGAAACTTAGGATTTGATCTGGATTTGAATGGTTTCTAAACTATGTATCTGAGCAGAGGCATAAATCAAATTCCTGTTAAACTAGACCGGTCAGGGAGTACAATGATCTGGTTGATTGAATATTTAGGTTAATAGGTCATTAGAATACATACATACCATGAGCTAATTGCATATTTCATCACTTCATACTAAAACTAAAGTGAAAAAATTAATTTTTTAAACGTTTATAGGTCATTTGAAGTTCTTACTCTGTCTTATTCTCTCCATATGAATGTCACAAATTCCTTACCTTATTTAGACCTTTTCTAAACTGAGCTAACATAGCCTCAATTGATTTGTTACCTTTAACTTCAGTCTCTTTGCTTGTTCAGAAATTCATCACCACTGCATCGATATGACAAAACAGTATCCTCTGAGTTAAACTTGGGTTACTCAGCACTCTTGAAGGAAAAAAAGATATCAGGAAGAATAGCTTACAGTATACATTTATGGTATTCAATCTTGGATATACCCTCAATTTTACTGATTATTTTTATTTTAAGTATAATAATTCATAACTTTAGTTATTATTAAAGGAAGACTTTCTTCTCCATTCTTCTCAACAGTTATTCCAAATATTCAGTTTTCTTCAAGTCCTCTGCAGCTTCCTGCCACCATCTCTCTCAAATGCTCAAATGGCATTGCTTCATATTTTACAGAGGAAGTAGAGATTCTGTAAAATCAGGAACATGTATCACCTCCTAAAACACACCTACACATTTTCCTGCAACTGTCTAGTTCTTAAACCTGTCACATCTGTCTTAGATGGAGATCCAACCTTCCTATTTACTAACATAATGCATTTTCAGGCAGTGTAATTTTCCATGCTTATCTATAGTCTCAACCAGGCAAGTTAGGAACTTTCAGGCTCAGCACCAAAATACCTTAGGCATTGTTTACTAAATTTTGTTCTAATAGACTCACACCTCAATTCCTTATATTGTTCTGGTTTCCAACTTTATTTCCCTGTCCTTACATCATATTTAGAAAAAGTTTTTAAAAACTACACTTTATTTTTTGTTCTTCTGGTGAACCTCAAGTTGTATAATGACTTAATCCAATAAGGTAATATTTATTGAGAATGGGTAAATTATTAGTGAACTTACCCTAGTTAATTAATGCAAACCATTGGAGTATAGGTCCAACTCTCTCTCTCTCTCTCTCTCTCTCTCTCTCTATATATATATATATATGTATATATATATATATATATGTATATATATATATATATATATATATACACATTTAGTTGTATTATAGATGTAACTGTAAAAATATATTAACATATATATGTATTTATAAAAGAAGTTATTCTCTGTCCTTGAAAGAGGATTGAAGTCTGTTTGAGAAAGAAAGAAAGAAAAGGAAAAAGAAAGAAAGAGAGGAAGAAAGAAAGAAGGAAAGAAATGGAGGGAGGGAGGAGGGAAGGGAAGAAAAAACATTTTCTTAGTTACATTATTTGCAGTTATATGCTTGTCTCTCATGTCCTTTCCTCATTAACAAATTAAGAACAGTCTCTAATCTACAGATTTGTTAAACTTCTGTTAAAAGTGAATTTTCTTAAAAAAAACACACCTTTCTAAATAATTCATCATATTTTGATTATTTAGAACATACTTTATGTAAAACTAAACAGTGTTTTCAATAAATAAATATTTCTCCCTCACATAAAAATTACACAGTAAGAAATACATGGATTATATTTTTGCTACTCATGTATCAAACAGCAACAACTACTCTTTTTGATTAAATACTCATTTAATCCTAGGCATAAGTAAATGGCAAAATAGGAAATGGTACTGGATTTGAGGAGAGAAGTGCTTACAATTTCTAAGGAGTTATTCATCCCAGTAAAATTAGTAAATCTGAATTTGGTATTTTGGAGATCAAAAAAATGGCAAGCCTCTTTTTAATGGAGTATGACTCATGATTTTTGAAAATGTTGATATAAGAAATGAATGCTGTTTCAGAGATGCATGACTGTTAAAATTATAGCAGAAAGATTATGTTAGCCTCTTGAAAAGTTTATTCAGATTTCTTATTTCCATGGCTAATCTGACCTATTTATGTAGGGGAAATATATTGGCCGTTATGAGCTAAGAATTATGAGCTAAGAATCCCATCTCTCTTTATAGTTAATACACACCAAATATCAATACTTCATTCTATACTATGTGGTTCTATTTGGATTTACAGTAAGCATCTTCTGGCATTTTCACTTTATTCAAAAGATTGGACATTTTGTAAGATCCCTATTATACCCTGGGTTACCATTTCTATGACTTCCATTTTCTTTATCTTTTTAAATTAATGAAGTGAAGATTTTTTGAATTCTAAAAGGGAAATGTTGTTTTTAAAACCTCATTGGTTTGAAGTCCCAAAACACTTCTTATAAATAAATATGAAAGACACAAGTGTTTTGAAACAAGATTCTTAAATTAATGTTGTTTTGATTATTTGTTTTCTGGTGGATGTTGAGGAAAACCACCTGACTACTACTTTGGGACTGAGGAACTCAGTTTTTCAGCTGCCAAGGATGTTGGCTGCGATGCATCACTTCTGAGTCCCTTCCTGGGAAAGCCATCCTCATTCATAAACTGATTGATGGGGTAATACAAACACCCAGACCCTTGCTTGATGGAGGGCAGTTCTGTAGGAACATCCCTGTTCCAGAGCTCCCCATAGGATTAGTGGTAGTCACTGTTTCAAATGCCTGTAGTTTAACTTTTCCCTCTCCCAAATCCTACTTTCCTCACCCCCTCACATGGTTATTCCAGAGATAACTCCTTGATAAATCCCCAATAAACCTGCTACATGCAAATCTCAGAATCTCAATGTTTGTTTCCCTGGAAAATCATACCATTTGGTGCCCAAAGTCATTGTTAAGAGGCCAACTCTAAAATAATGTTGTGAAACTGGATGGTAATTAGGAAAATGAATTTTAAAACTTTTAATGATGGTAAACTTGGATGGGACAGTAATGAAAGGAAATGCAAAAGCAGGTGTAATATCTCAAGAAATTGAGAAATACTGAAAAGAAGTAATCATAAAGACTATATAGCTGTTGCTGGGGCAATTGATACGTTAGAGAAAGACAATGAAAGGCCTAGGGTGATGATCAGTCATCAGTTTAAAACTCTTGGTCTTACTTGGCAGGAGAGATGCCTTGGCAACAAATAAGGATAATTTTTTATCTCCTTTAGCCAAAGGACAAAAAAGCTTTGGAACAGGCCCAGGACTTAGTTATAATAGTAGAAGAGTTACAGGAGAGATTGAACTCTCAACCTCCAAAAAGTAGCTACACCAAGGTCAGAAACCTGACAGGGAAGTAATGGGGCTCTGAAACATTGGATGGGGACATCTGGTTGAATGCACTAAAAAATCATAAATCCTCAGATTCTCTCAAATCTTCTGGGACTGTCCAAGTCACTCACTTCTTGCTACCTAAAGATGATTAATCTCAGTGGTATTCTAGATTTGATTCTAACAAAATCAAACAAACAAATGAGCAAAGCCCTGATTTGTAGCATTTGCTGATTTGCACAATGTAAATACTCACACTATGATTGATTTCAAGCTACCAACATTTTAACAATTGGCTCACAAAATTCCTGGAATGTTTAACAATTGTTTCTCATTAGCTGGAGCAAACCAGCTCTGGTACATCACGGAGTCAGGTATTATGTGTCCCGTTTATGGTCTCTTCTCCTGGCCACCAAAAACTAAAAAAGACAAACAAACAAACAAAAAAACCTCACAAAACTAGAGCACAACACCAAGCTTAGCCATAGTATAAATTTATTGGGGAAGTGCTTGGTTAAGAGAGGAAAGGGACTTTATCATGAGGGAGCTGCATGATTTTGGCAATATGTACAGTCAAGCACAGAGACTAACTAGATGGGACTAACCAACTATGCAGTGACTAAGAGACTAGTTCTTAGGGGCTCAGAAGCCAGGGAGATGGACCATAACACAAAGTTGGATAAAGGAGAGTATACTGATATGGGAGCACTCTCGAGTGACACATAAGTTAACATTCTGGAAAGGACCGTGAAAGATGGCACTAACACATTGCTGGTATGGTCTTAGAGGTTTAGAGAAAGCAAAGGCTCACACAAAGTGGAATAAGAATTCTAGAACTGCCATGGCAGACAGGAAAAGAAGTGATCAGAAGACTCAGAGGGAAGGGCATACCATACATTTCAAACTACATACAGAAAATGATTGTGTTCTATGGAAGGATCCAGAATATACAACGGAGAAAAGACAGTCTCTTCAATAAATGCTGCTGGGAAAATTGGAGAGCTACATGTAAAAAATGAAACTAGAACATTCTTTAACACCATACAAAAAAATAAACTCAAATTGGATTAAAGACTTAAATGTAAGACTGGATACTATAAAACCCTTAGAGGAAAACATAGGCAGAGCATTCTTTGACATAAATTGCAGCAATATCTTTTTCAATCCGTCTCCAAGAGTAATGGAAATAAAAATAAACAAATGGGACCTAATTAAACTCAAAAGCTTTTGCACAGCAAAGGAAACCACAAACAAAATGAAATGACAGGGCTTCCCTGATGGCACAGTGGTTGAGAGTCCGCCTGCCGATGCAGGGGACACAGGTTTGTGCCCACATGCCGCGGAGCGGCTGGGCCCGTGAGCCATGGCCACTGAGCCTGTGCGTCTGGAGCCTGTGCTCCGCAACGGGAGAGGCCACAACAGTGAGAGGCCCGCGTACTGCCAAAAAAAAAAAAAAAAAAACTGAAATGACAACCCACAGAATGGGAGAAAATATTTGCAAACGATGCAGCCGACAAGGGATTAGTTTCCAAAATTTACAAACAGCTCATGTGGCTCAATATCCAAAACCCAAACAACCCAATCAAAAAATGGGCAGAAGACCTACATAGACATTTCTCCAAAGAAGACATACAGATGGCCAAGAGGCACATGAAAAGGTGCTCAACATCACTAATTATTAAAGAAATGCAAGTCGAAACTACAATGAGATATCACCTAACACCAGTCAGAATGGCCATCATCAAAAAATCTACAAACAATAAATGCTGGAGGGAGTGTGGAGAAAAGGGAACCCTCCTGAACCGTTGGTGGGAATGTAAATTGGTACAGCCAGTACAGAGAACAGTATGAAGTTTCCTTAAAACACTAAAATTAGAGCCACCATGTGATCCAGCCATCCTACTCCTGAGTATATATCCAGAGAAAAACATGGTTCGAAAGGATACATGCACCCCGATGTTCATTGAAGCACTATTTACAATAGCCAAGGCATAGAAGCAACTTGAAGGTCCATTGACAGATGAGTGGATAAAAAAGATGTGGTATATATGTACAATGGAATATTATTCAGCCGTTAAAAAGATTTAAATAATGCCATTTGCAGCAACATAGATGGACTTGGAGATTATCATACTAAGTGAAGTAAGTCAGAGAGAGAAAGACAAATATATGATATTGCTTATATGGGGAATCTAAAGAAAAATGATACAAATGAACTTATTTACAAAACAGAAATAGACTCACACACTTAGAGAATTAACATATGGTTACCAGGGGGAAGTGTGGTGGGGGGAGGGATAGATTGGGAGTGTGGGATCGACATATACACACTGCTATATTTAAAATAGATAACCAAAAAGAACCTACTGTAAAAATAAATAAACTAACTACATAGGGCAAATGATTGTGTTCTATGGAAGGATACAGAAGACACTCTATTTACCAAATTGATAGGAGTGTACTGGTGACAGGGCCATTAGTTTCTTGAGAAACTGACTGGTGACCCTTCTCTGGAGGCCAGAGCTGATGACAGGAGATGCTACTTCAGGAATGGTAATCCCCTGATAGCATGGGAATCATGGAATGTCAAAATAATAGAAACCAAGTGGTGGGACTTAAATGACAGAAGCAAAGTTAGTGTAATTATAAAAATAAATGGCAAGGACAGAGTGGCATCCAGGGTATCAGACCCACAAAAAGCTGGAAATGCTTTACAGAAAGTGTGGCAAGTACAACAGAAAACTTGATAAGACATGCACTTTAGGGTTGGGGCTTGTGTTGATAAGTATTAAAAAGAATCAGAGACCTGTCATATCAGGAAATGTTTTTAGGGTCCACTGGTCTGGGGCTTTATGGAGCATCCTCTTAAAATAAAGTACAATGCTTAGTAGACCTCCTCACATTCTTGAGGTGCCAGATTCTACCCTTTGGAATCTTGCCAAAACCCATTTACTGAGTGATATAAAAGACTACCTGGTTTAAGTATGAATATGGCTCTGAAGAATACTCAGACTGTGATGCAGGACACTCTGCCTTGTGGACCGTATGGCTTGGCCCACTGTAGAGTATTAAAGGTATTTGTTATGGGGAAAACATCATGTGGAATTTATGACAAGCACCAATAGAAGAATCACAACATAAACTCATAGGATTCTGGAGCAGGAGAAGGCAATCTGTAACAGATCATTTCACACCATACAGAAAATACATTTTAGCATTAATCAGGCTCTGATGGAGATGGAGTGCCAGGTCATTAGTCATCAAGAGGTTATGCAACCAGATTGCCCATCGTGAAATGATTCTTTCAGCCCCACTAAGTCATAAATTAGAGCAATTCCACCAGTATCCTTCAGAAGATGGAAGAAGTACATCTAGGATTACAGGCAAACATAGCCTGAGAACACAAGTTTCATGAC
This sequence comes from Pseudorca crassidens, assembly GCF_039906515.1. Classification (NCBI taxonomy): domain Eukaryota; kingdom Metazoa; phylum Chordata; class Mammalia; order Artiodactyla; family Delphinidae; genus Pseudorca; species Pseudorca crassidens. Next base: position 67,607,812 of record NC_090304.1, on the reverse strand, counting down.
TAGGTAGCTTGAATTCCCATGTTTTCCATCACAGTTGTACCTGTGCCTCTTCTGCAGTTCACACATTTGGCCATTTTGGATGAGGGTTCCTTTATGAGCAGCTTACAGAAGAGGCAAAAAGCTAGGTGTGGATCATGGAAGCTCAGCTCAATATATGAGTGGAAGCTGAAAGTACTGTGGTTGCCCTTCAGCCTTACTCATGGATGGCTTTGAAAGACAGGGTTAGGAGATATCTTCCCAACAGGCAGAGTGTTGCTCAATGAACACAATCATCTAATTTGTGTGGAAAAAGAAATACTGTGAGATAAGACTATATGAAGACTCACAGATAGTGCTCAGTGGCTTGACTCAGTTTTGAAGCTCTGGTGAGAGGCTTTTCAAGTATTCTTCTTGAGTAGCTGATTAATTCTACACCCCAACCATTTACCTGACATTCAAGGCGACTATGTACTAGCACTAAACTTCCCAGAGTCAGGTATCAGACAACTAGGGAGAACCCCTATGATCAGGAGCCAGATAAATTATTCAAATTAGCCAATCCACAAAGAGCCTGAAAATCCTAGCTAACCTCACCCCACTTGCTACACATAAGCTGCCCACTATGGTTCCATCTTGCTGTTATTGGGTCCTTGGGTACAACCTCCTGCTGTTTTGCCCAAGTTGGTAGCCCTCTTTCCTTTGGAGCTGTAAGTAAGAAAAAGTTCTGCCTTTTGTCAGGTATTGTCATTGCGTTATGTCCCGTCAAAGGAATCTTTAAATCTTATAAAACACGCTGTCACCGGTATCATAACCGGTGGGTCTCTCATTAAACTTTTCTAATGGGTCTCAAATTCTGTGACAGATTTTGAGTCAAGTTGTTCCCATTAAAAAGTACTGATTTTAAAAACTAATAACTTATAACTTAAAATTGCCACACACAAAACAAATGGTCCACAAAACATTCTCCTTTCCTTCTGAAGGTTTCACCATGTATTGTTGTCATTAACCAGTCTTTTACTATTAAATTTAAATGGCCAACTGAGACAAACAGTTCTGAGACCGTTCTTCCACCACTGATTAAGACTCGGGTGGCAGGTATTGGGGATAATATTCATTTAGCCTTCTGAGCTTTCTGGGCAGACTTGGTGACCTTGCTAGCTCCAGCTGCCTTCTTGTCCACTGTTTTGATGACAACCACAGCAAATGTCTGTTTCATGTCACGAGCAGCAAAATGGCTCAGAGGATGATAGTCAAGGGCAGCCCTTCCCTTGTCCATAATCTACAGGTATTATCACTCAGTCCTCTAGTTCCCACATGAAATTCCATTATGGTAAAATGAATGTGTTTACATTACTTATATCATATTTTCTCACATGAAATTGCTTACTTACAATATATTGTTAATATCAATTGATCCTACTGATGCTTGTAGTAATCATCTTCCTGTGGAAACTATATAGTTTTATACATAACTAAAGATAACCTTCCAGATAAATACAAGGATCTTAACTTGGGTCTCTTTCTGTAATCTTATACACTGTATTCTACTGTTTTTTTTCTAAAATCATCATATGACACTGCTTTATCCTAATTATCTTTTTCTCCAACAAGTGGTCCTTCATTATATGTTTCTGTTGGTTCTTACTTCTAATTGGTGGATATCTGAGAAGTTTTTCATAAATTCTTTATTGAATATCATTCTCATTCAAGAAGTATTTACTAAAAATTTATTATATGTCAGACACTTTACTAAACAGAAGATGTAACATTGAAAAAGACAGTTTCTGCTATGAAACAGTTTACAGTCTGATGAAGGAATCAGGGAGTTATTGTCAATACTCATTGCTTTGGTGATATCACCTTTCTCACTTCTTAAATTGCTTTCTTGTAATTCCTAAACATCTCCATTTTTTCTCCCCCAAGTTAAATTTTCTTTCATTTATTCATTCAGACATTCATTCATTCATTTTCTTCATCAAAGAGGTTCTTATAACCATCATTTTATTATACTCATTAATAAAGCAGTACTGCCTTTTTTAAAACCTCTGTGAACTTATATACTGCCTATATCTCCTATGATTTTTCTTCTTTCCTACCTTTATTCATTCTTTATTATTTTTCTTCTATTCTTCTTCTGTCTGAACTTACTTTCCCTCTATCTTATACCTCCAGTATCCAAATTTTTTAAGACCTCAAAGGTTTAGTTAAAATGTCATTCTTTATAACCCCCTCACATTTGCCTAGATACTACACATTGGGAATTTTTTCTTCTCCTGAAAGCCAATATTATGATTTAGGTCATACATAGTATACTAGTTACTTCATTTTTTTTTTTTTTGTGGTACGCGGGCCTCTCACTGTTGTGGCCTCTCCCATTGCGGAGCACAGGCTCCGGACGTGTAGGTTCAGTGGCCATGGCTCACAGGCGTAGCCGCTCCGCAGCATGTGGGATCTTCCTGGACCGGGGCACGAACCCATGTCCCCTGCATCGGCAAGCAGACTCTCAACCACTGCGCCACCAGGGAAGCCCATAGTTACTTCATTTTTAATTAGACTTTCCATGTGTGTGAGTGTGGAGTGTGGATGTACATGTCTTTCTTGTGTATGTATCTCTATGGGCAACATCTGTCTGATCTTCTTTATTTCCCCTCTGTGGGAAATGTTCTCTGTGACAGTTCAATATTATATTTTAAATTTAGTTGGTACTCAGTACAGTTTATTGAGCAAATAGATATATGGTCCTCATTATTTTTTTCACTGTATTCTGAAATTCTCAATTCTGTCAAATTGAGTTCACAAGTTATAATTGGGAGATTAGAATTGGCTCCCATTAATCCTTACAGCTATATTTCACACAAAGAGAATTTTTCATGTGCCCAATGTTGGTCATTTATATGTGTCTCACTTATTTTGTTGTACCCCTTCTGTAACAGAAATCAGATGAAATAAATTAGTATGCTAACTTGTTTCATAATGTCTATGCTCCTTTTTCCATTTCCCACAAAAACTTTTTCTCTATTTGAATACATAAAATTAAAATTTTAAATTATGATATATCTATCCCAAGGAATGTTATGTATCTATTAAAACTGACAGTAAGACCATGTATCATAAATACATAATATGTGTTTATGATATTATAACCAAGGGGATGTATGAACTGTTATCATAATGTGCTGTGTTACAACTACATAAAGAAAATGTCTGAGGGAAGCATTTAGGAGAAAACACTCAAATGATATCAACAAATGTTTGTAATGGTAGATATATGTGCAGTTTTTTTATGTCCTTTCCTTATGTTGGAATATTTATGATGGGATGCTACTTTTATACTTATAAAAGTAAAGTTAAAGTAATAGTAATGCCTCCTCATTTTGAAAAATAGACCAATTTACTATTCAAAACACTGAAACTTTTCATAAGAAAATATAAGAAAGTAAAATAATAGATTCACTAAATTGGTCTTAAATACAGACCACTTTATAGAAGACTCACAGAATTTAAACTTATAGGTGCTCTCCTCATTCCAATGCCTGGGATCTACCTTGGCTTCTTGTACTGAGTGAATTCCTCAAATCCATTGCAACTAAAACTCCTGTTGATATTGTAGAGGACCCCAAATAATCAGAATATATATGTGATATGATATAAATATGTATCAAGTCTCAACAGCAACAAATTTTAGTCATCACACTATGATGCTTATTTTGGAAACCAGCAATAATTTTTTCTTGACCTATGTAAATGAATTTTGGATTGCCTCTAGCTCTGGCCAAATGACCACATATGAATCCCAAGGGTTTCAGTAACGTATACTCAAAGAAAGGAAAAAATATCATCACCAACTGTGCTGGTAACATAAATAAAAGAGTATGTCCCATTAATAAGCTCAAATTAAATAACAATTTTGAGATGTATAAGCACACTCTACCTGACATTCAATCACTCCAGACAAATTTTCTTTACAAATACACTATACTTAGGGAATGGCATAAATTTTGATTAAAATAACCTGATTAGTGTTAAATATTTGACAAATTATTTATTATAGCTTTTTGTTTATGACCCTCCTCAATTCTTATTAACAACTTCTGATGATATCTTTTTTATTCTGCATATAAAAAATAGAAATATATAAAAATTTAGGAGTACACAATAAAAACAGCTCTCAGCCAATCCAGTTCCCTAACTTAACCCTTATTCTTGTTATATATTCACAGTATATATAACAAAGTGCAGACTCAGAAGAGCAAATGGTATAAGTTCCAGAGTCCGAAGGCCTGAGAACCAGGAAAGCCAACGGTGTGAGCTCCAGTCCAACGGCAAGAAAAGACTGATGTCCTAGCTCAAGTAGTCAGGCCAGTAAAGTTCCCTTCTACTGAGCCCTTTTTGTTCTATTCAGGCCTTCAGTTGATTGGAAGAGAGCCACCCACGTTAGGGAGGGCAATTTTTCTGCCAATTCCAATGTTAATCTCGTCGAGAAACATTCTTACAAAGACAAAATAGTATTTAATCAAATATCTGGGCATGCCATGGTCCAGGAAAGTTGACACATAAAAGTAACTATTCACAATCAAAATCTTCCTGGCTTCTTAATCTTTGACTATGACTGTTATTTAACTATCATCTTTGGAAACCATTGTTTTTTGACCATTGTTTGAGCATTGTTCATGACATTATTGGCTTTGACCAAAAGTTAGCAACTGTACTTGGAAACAGAACTTTACTTCCCTGGCTTGTAACTTCAGGGATACCAAGTTCACACTTAGCTTCTAATTGCACTCCGTCTCTTCCTGCTCTTGGTTACTGCTGGACAATGGCTCCAAAAGAACTGATGCAGAGGTTTCTGTGCACCAATTAAATTATCTTAGCAAAAAATTGACAGCTTAAATAGCACTGAATATTATGGTATTAACCCATTATTCACCATTTTCACTTCCTGTTATAAAGTGCAATTTGACAAGGTTGGAGCCGGGAAGAAAACCAACCCAAGAATTGAGTTTGATGCGCCAAAAAAGATAAGGCCATGTCCAACATTAGAGAGGATGTAGGGAATCCATATTGTGTTTGAAAAGACAGAAACCTTCACAAAATTGGGTATGAGAGGCAGATCACTGTACACTTGACACTTGAACAACACTTACCCTTTCAATGGCACAGATCCACGTATACAAGGATTTTTTTTCAATAAATACATACTACAGTACTACATGATCCTCAGAAGGTTGAATTTGTGGATGTGGAACTGCAGATATAGAAGGCCAACTGTAAAGTGATACATGAGTTTTCAGCTGCACAAGGGATAGGTCTCTAAATCCTACATTATTCAATGATCAGCTGTATTATCAACTCAGAGTGTGGGATTAACAGCATTATCACAGTCCAATCACTCCAAGATCATAAAACAAAATCTAACCAACTCCACTAACAACGGACTGGAGTCCGAGTAAATAAATAGTTTTGGTGATAAATAATTTTAACTTAAAATTAACATGTAAAAACTAAGATGATTATGAAATGTACAGGTTATGACATGAAAATATTAATAAATCATATTTAGAGGTATAGAAAAGGTAGAGAGAATTATTTTTCATAAGTAAAGGTACAATGAATTGTTGGCTTTTAATTCTGTTTCTTGGTTCAATGAAACAGAGTTGACCCTCCATACCCATGGATTCTGCATCTGTGGCTTCAACCAACTGTGGATCAAAAATATCCAAAAAAATTCCAGAAAGTTCCAAAAAGCAAAACTTGAATTTGCTTGACCCCAACAACTATTTACATATTATTTACATTGTATTAGGTATTATAAGTAGTCTAGAGATGATTTAAAGTATACAGGAGGGTATACATAGGTTATGGCATTCATGGTGGTGGCGGGTGGGTGTCCAGGAACTGATCCCCTGCAGATACAGAGGGATGGCTGTAATTATGGTATAAAAATAATGGCTTTAGTTAAGTTGAAATCTTGATGGAATATTTACTTTTATATTAATTCCTGCCTAAATTTAAGCATGAAACATGGCTTGTTTTAATTGACATAATATCTTCCATTTTTAAGTTTAATCATTTCATGGAAACATTTTTCTTTAATTCTGAAATGTTACTTAACACTTCTAAAACACCTTTGAAAAGCAAAAGCAATGCATCTTGCAAATTCATTATTGCATTTGGTAGTTGGAAGAACAGTGCCTAATCATAAGAAGATAAAGAATTGCAGAGTAAAAACATAAATTAACTATGCATCTTTGTCAATTGACAACAAACCACCTGATTTTCTGGATTAACTGAATTGTTTTACTGCTTTGTCCTTCTATAGCCATACCTAATAGAGTCCTACATCTGTTCCCAGAGTGGTAAACTCATGTTTCAGAAGAAAAAAAAGCAGTGAGTAGAAGTATTAGGACAGAGATTTATTATTAGAACCTTGAAAATGAGTAGGGATATAAAATTTTCTAAGTCCCTTCCCTTTTTTACCTTACAACAACCTTCCTAGGTAAGGAAGACAAGTATTTATAAGACTTCTTAGTATACTAATGAGATAACTGAGTGCTCTGGGCAGACCTCTCAGTTACAGTTAAGAGATATAGTCTTGTGTTGATTCTGCCATAAACAAATTATTTGAATTTTTGACACCAAACTAATTTTTTACTTTTTCTGGCATCTCATTTGTAAAATGTAGGACAATGGTTCTTAGAGTATGGTATATGGACACTTGGGGTTACCCAGGACACCTTTAAGGAGAATGTGAGGCCAAAAGTATTTTTATAATAATGCTAAAATATTATTTACCCTTTTACTGTGTTGATATTTGCACTGATGGTACGAAAAACAATGGTGAGTAAAACTGCTGTTGCCTTATCACAAATCAAGGCAATAACACCCAACTGTACTAGTTTTCATCACTATGTTTTTGATGAAGCAATAAAAATTAATACAGTTTTAAGTTTCTGTCCTTAAGTATATTAAAAAATATATATTCTGTGTGATAAAATGATAACTACAATTAAAAACGTTTCTTGGATACCCAAATTTGAAGACTGTCTTGAGGAACAGCAGTTAAGCAACTGTATGATGTACAAACTGAATGCTTTATTCATGGAATATTTTTACTTGGAAGAAGAACTGACTTAACAAACCACGGTTATTCAAAATCAGGCTTTTGGCAGATATTGTCTTGAAAAAAACAAAGTGAGACTGTCACTTCAGGGAAAACCATGGACAGTATTTGTTGTCAGTGACAAAATTAGAGTTTTCAAGCAAAAATTAGAATATTGGAAAACTGTGAGCTTGACACCCTCTCAATAAAGATTTTTCTGATGAGATAAATGGTGAGATCCATAAATGTGATTTTCAAAATATTGTATAATGAAATGTGTCACATTTGGAAGCTCTGCATCACTACAGTGAACAATATTTTTTAAATGACCAATGCATGATGTTACTAAATAATTTAACATAAAAGAATAACAAGTAGTCTTAACATAAAAAATATTCAATGAATATTGATGTTGTATTAGATTCCACATTGCAACTATTTAAAAATAACTACTAGTTGAGTTTTGATGTATTATCAAAGAAGAATATTCACAATTATCTCAAGGTTATTAATATTCTTCACATTTCTAACTATATATTCAGATAACGCTGAATCTTCTTTATGTATTTCAACCAAAACAACATTGTAATAAAATTAATGCAAAAGCAGATATGAGAATCCAACTCTTTTATTAAAGAAGACATTAGATTAACAAAAATGAGAAACAATGTTTCTTTTCCCACAATATTGAAAAATGTTTATCATAAAACATATGCCAATTATATTAACAGGTTTAACATGTTAATAGGTTTATGTTAGTGGCTTTATCAGGAGTTGGAAAATTATAGTTCCTGGACCAAATCCAGTCTTAAGGCTACATCTAGCCTGCCTGCTTTTTTTGTAAAGTTTTCTTTGGAATAGAGTCATACTCATTACATATTGTCTATGGCTGCTTTGGCAGTACAATAGCAGAGTTGAGTGATTACAAGAAAGACTTTACGATCCATAAAGCCAAAAGTATTTACTATCTGTCCCTTTACAGAAAATGTATGCTAATCCCTCAGTTTATTATTATCTTTAAATAAATTAATACACAGTTTTTAAAAAATTATGTTTTAATTTCCAAGATCATAAATATCAAGAGATATAACTTTGCATACATAAAAGTTCTTTGAAGTTCTTAATAATTTCTAAGAGCTTGAAAGGATCCTGGGATCTCAAAACTGGAGAAACACTGACCTAAGCAACCAGAATACATCTTATCTTTTTGGAACACAACAGGTCCTCAATAACCATCAGTTTCCTTTCCAAAACTATCTCACAGTTCATAGGCTGACTGTCCCTTGGCAAAAGGCCACTGCTCCTCTCTAATAAGCATAACTCTCCTTCAAGGTTCCAGAGGCTCCTTCCTCTTCTTGTCTCTTTGAGCCTTAGGGTAATGACAGCACTGCTGCTATTTGCTCAGAGTCCTGTACTATTCCTTGTGATTCCTCCAAACTCCACCCACATCTTTGTTACTAATCCTCTTGATAATAATCTCAATTATTTCATTTGAATGTGCCTGATATATTTCCTTTGGGACTCCAAGTAACTAACCAACAAATGAACTAACTAGTTAACTATATTCTCCATATCTCATTTATTAAACACAGCAAATATGAAATGTGTACCTTTTTGTTCTTATTTTACAGAAATGGAAAATAAGACACACGAAGTTTAAATAATTATCTGTAGGACATTAATTCGTATGTGGATCCAGAATTATAATGCAGGCAGTCTCACTGAAGACTTTAGGAAATCAGCCTCCAAATAACTCATTCTGTTAAATAGAAATTTTACTTATTTATGTATCAACCATATTATTAACCTTAGAAATAAATAATTAATTGGATTTTTATGACCACAGTATCAGCATACATCAACAACACATAACTGTATTTTCCAGTATACTGTGTGCTGGGTGTTATGGCTTTCCATTTTCCATGTATCACTAGTAGTATAATATAACAAGAAAAAAGAGCTACAGAATATGTTACTTTATAACATGAACTATGGTATCTGCAGTAACAAAATATCTGTCTTTCTGGTCTGCTATGGCACTTATGGTTTATTACTAGGCCTGAATGTGAACTTTCCAACTTCCTACATTTTTTCAGCTTATCGCTACAGTATTTGCATACTACATCAAAGCAAATTTTATCCTATCTCCGTTTTGTTTTTATAAGTATATCTAGCATTACTACATAGGTTGCAGGAAAGATAAGTAACTTATTGATTTACAAAACCCAAGGGATAATGTCCCTTATTACACTGGCAAATGAAAACACTTCAGCTGATAAATGCTTCACCGTAAACCAAAAGACCCATTTATCATTTCAACTGGTGAGTTTTGCACTATACCAGAAATATGTTTGCTTCTAGCAGCTAATGTGTAAGCAGTGTATTCATGGGGAAATCTCTGTGCTTTCTCCTGACAGCATCATGACTTTCTTCTTTTCCATTACATTTTTAGTCACAATCATTTTAAAGTATAAATTCCAAGTGAACACCCGAGTTCCTACAAAAAATGTTAGATTCATATAATCATTCTTCACATCCTCAATTTAACTCAGAACAGTTTTAAACATAGGGCTAGAAGGTTGCCTTTCCTCTGCTATGATTTCAAGTGTCCTAAAATAGCTCCTTATTCATTCCTCCCACATTCCTCACCTGCCAGTTTTATGAATATTTCATTCTTTAACCATAAGGCAAAACCTTTCCTCCTACATCCTGAGCTAAAGCTAAAAATGCAGACTCCTCAGGAGAGGAAACACTATAAATTAAATTCATACTCAGGTGCCAATGACTGATATAAAACCATTTCCCAGGCAGTAGATTTTGACATGAGAGTCCTAAGGGACTACTCCAAAAGGAGTGAAGAGTAAGGGGCCACAGAGTAAATAAAAGGCTCATAAAAAGGGATGTCTGAGGTCAACTCCACATCATGACATGATGCAATATTTCCCAAACTTGCCTGGTGTTTAAAAAAAACCTACAATGAATTTTGTTAAAATCTGAGCTTCCTGGCCTTACTCCAGAAATATCAAATCAGAATTTCCAAAGAAGAAGCCTGAGAATTTTAAATTGTACCCATGAGGATTTTTTTAATCAGGCAATTTTTGGAAACTTTGCTGTAGTGAAGATGGGAAATTGATTCTGTTTGCACCTAGCAATGTGGTCTTGATGGTGTCATTTAATCTCTCTTTTTCTAAATTGTATTACTAAGAAATATTGATAATAATTCTTAATTCACATAATTGTCATGAGAATTAAGTGAAGTAATACATATAAAAGTACCTGGAAATCAGTAAGCACCTATAACAATCCCCTTTTTTTGCCTCTGTCATAGCTTTGTCACAAATTATCATGATCAACAGTGCTTGGTCTGCTACTGCAAACTCTGTGGAGGGATGGGAACTCACACGAGGCTCTCTGAGGGCTTAAATTACAAAAAAAGGCTCATTACTAACTTGTTATTTGAGATGGATAGGGTAAGTGTCATCATCTACATGGTCATAACATAGTTCCACAGGCTTCAATTGGTCATGGTAATACTTTTTCCAACTCATTTTAGAACATGGAGTAGCACAAACTAACAGCATGTGAAATTCAATTTACTCACAACTGGTTGGCTCTTTGAGGGTAGATTTAACCTATCACTTCCTTTGGTATTTTCTTTTGAAAAATTAAATGAGAGCTTCAGAGAGCAACACACATACAGAAAAATCTAAATAGACACAGGTGAAAGTCCTCCTTGTGTGACTTAAGAAAAGTCCAACACAGCCCAAAAGAAGCAGTTCTAAGCCCAGAAGCAGCCTAAGCCTGGCCCTGGTGATAACGGAGACAATGTCCTTGTACTATTGCTTGCACAAAGCAGGCATTTGGTAAATTCTACTGACAGATTGAACAGACAGGGATACTAATCAGTCTGGCACAGTGGCCCATTTTCCTGAGCTTTCACATTTAACCATGTAATATTTAGCCATGCACAATTCTTCTGTTTCTTAGCAGTTTTTAAGCTCCTAGAAGATAAAAATGTTGAGTTCATCTTTGTATCATCTATTATAGCACCTTATTCATAGTACGTGCTAAAGGAACTTTGTTGAATTGGTTCAAAGTAGGCTACATACGGTTATTTTATTGTTTACTGATATTTGTGAACTGTGCATTGTATCATTTTTATCTAACAAACTCAGTTTAATTCAACAATTATTATTATCCTATCCTATATTTTTGTTTCCCAAGTACAAACAGAAGCTTTTTGGGTGCTATGTTTATAATACAACTTTCCAGATGAAAAGCACTTTATGCCAGATATGTCCCATGTTGGAAACTGGTGAAGCTGAGATGATATTTTCAGTCTTCTGATATGATATATATTCCAGCGTGATATTTATTTCATGATGATGTAAAGCATTGAGATAAAAAACTGGAGAGAATGCAGATCTACCCCTTTAAATGGAAAATGGAGGAAATAAACAAGTATGTGTGTCTACCACATTCCAAACTCTTGTATTCACACATATATTATGATGTTACACCTTCATCTTAATTCTAAGAGGTAAAAATTATTGTCCTCATTTTGCATAAAAGAAAATAGGGGCTCTGAGAAGTAACTTGAATCAAATTATATAGTTAACACTACAGTTGGGACTGAACACTAGATCTGCCCTATTCCAAAAACAAATCTCTTTGAATTATGGTTTTCTCTGGGTATATGCCCAGTAGTGGGATTGCTGGGTCATATGGTAGTTCTTTTTTAGATTTTTAAGAAATATCCATATTGTTCTCCACAGTGACTGTATCAATTTACATTCCCACCAACAATGCATGAGGGTTCCCTTTTCTCCACACCCACTCCAGCATTTACTTTTTGTAGATATTTTGATGATGGCTGTTCTGACCGGTGTGAGGTGATACCTCATTGTAGTTCTGATTTGCATTTCTCTAATAACTAGTGATATTGAGCATCTTTTCATATATTTGTTGGCCATCTATATGTCTTCTTTGGAGAAATGTCTATTTAGGTTTTCCACCCATTTTTGATTGGGTTGTTTGTTTGTTTTTTGATATTGAGCTGCATGAGCTGTTTGTATATTTTGGAGATTAATCTTTTGTCAGTTGCTTCATTTGCAAATATTTTCTCCCATTCTGAGGGTTTTCTTTTCATCTTGTTTATAGTTTCCTTTGCTCTTTAAATTTAATTAGGTCCCATTTGTTTTTTTTTTTTTGTTATTCTCATTACTCTAGGATGTGAGTCAAAAAAGATCTTTCTGTGATTTATGCCAAATAGTGTTCTGTCTATGTTTTCCTCTAAGGGTTTTATAGTGTCTGGCCTTACATTTAGGTCTTTAATCCATTTTGAGTTTATTTTTGTGTATGGTGTTAGGGAGTGTTCTAATTTCATTCTTTTACATGTAGCTGTCCAGTTTTCTCAGCACTACACATGCACCCCAAAGTTCACAGAAGAACTATTTACAATAGCCAGGTCATAGAAGCAACCGAAATGTCCATCAACAGAGGAATGGATAAAGAAGGTGTGGTACATATTTACAATAGAATATTACTCAGCCATGAAAAGGAATGAAATTGGGTCATTTGTAGACATGGATGGATCTAGAGACTGTCATACAGAATGAAGTAAGTCAGACACAGAAAGACAAATATAGTATATTAACATCACTTGGGAATACAATATGTTGCAATACCTTATTTATCACTTACTATATAAGTTGACTGAGGTTTATCTGTGAATATAACACTGTGAGGAGAGAGTGACTTCACCCAACTCAATCTTCTGGTTTCAGGAATATGATTTTTTTAATGGCATTGTATTTCACATGGAAAAACATTTTCACAGATTTGTTTTTGAATGCCATGCACAGAAAAAAAACAACCATGAATAATGTTCCATTAATATCTTTTTATCTAAACCCATTTAGAAACATGTTTCCTCCAAAATATGCCCCAATATTTCATGCTATTAAACAGATTAAAATATTGATGAAAAATGAAATAGGAGAAAAGTAACTAACAACAAGATCATTAATTCTGATTTAAGCACATAAGCAGATGTAGTAGGGAGGAGTCTAGACTGGCATAAGTTCCATATGGGATGCTTATGTCAATAAAAACCTTTGAAGAGTTAGTGGCAAGTGAAACCCCAGCTCTTTGAGCTGAACATTTTTAATTTCTCTACTAATAAAACATAGTTGGCCAGAGAGCAAAAGAATACAAAATTATTAGATTTTAATAAATTAAAAAAATTAACCAGTGAGGTAAAATAACTTTAAAAATAACTAAAGAAATGTGGACAATATGTGACTTCACTACGTCAAACTATAAGTTAGTGTCAAAGCAGGCCTAGGAATTACTGCCAGTTTAATGGTGAGGATTAGGTGTTCTAGATTAATTTTAGACTAATAATACACATATATAATTAATTTTAATACTAAAATAATCTTTTACTCTTTGATTTACTTGTTATAGCTAAACTCTATTTCAGAATGAAATAATATAGCAAGTGCACAAATTCTTCAACATTAGTCATTTACTTTGTATATCATTGAGCTTTATTTTGAACATTTTGATTGTTTCATGCATCATGGACCTCACTATAACTAGTTTGTCCCCAAAACATGAAATTTAAGTATTTATTAACTATTTTTGCTTTGAATAGAAAATTATGTAAATAAAATAGACATTTTCCCTTTTGTGACATTGATGATTTCAGATTTTACTTTACAATACTATTCATTCTATCAAAAAAAAGTCAAGTAGAATGAGTTGGAGGAATGAGCTTTTTAATTTTCACTTCAAATATATCACAAAACTTTTCAATACTTTTACAGATTTGGCTGCTGCCTTTGAAGCCACACATATACACATACATCTTTCTCTCTTTCTCTCTCTCTCTCTCTCTCTCTCTCTCTGTCTCTCACACACACACACACACACACACACACACACTCAAAGCCTAACCTTTCCCTGCTAGCCTGACATTCTTATCCAGAAATGTTCATCTGGGTTATGGCATTGTCTTCATGTGGTACCTGCTATAATGAGCATGTATGCCATGAGAAGGATAGGCATGCTGAGTTATTAGAATATATCAATAAAAAATGAATATTTTGCAAGAGATCAAAGACTTGTGCCTGTAGCACAAGAACAAACAGTGTCATGGCTTTTTGTGTTGAGAACTGAGACTTGTGATATTTTGCTTGCTCAGAGAAATGTCTTAGTTGGGCTGGACTGTCCAAGATAAGCTCCACTGGAGGAAGCGCTAGGCTACTTAAGTACAAAGAATATCAGGAAAGGAGAGACCACAAAAATTATTCAAAGAAGAATTTTAAATATTAGGCATATGGATGGAGCTCTAACAGAAGCAAACTCCTATTTCACAACTTTGACACAAGCTGACCATGGCAGATTCTGTTCAGTGCCTTGATTGTTGAACCTCGTCTGACCCTCAGACTTCTGCCTGAAGATTTCCCACTTCAACAAACACAAAACCTAATAGATTGTGGAGAGGAGCTTCAAGATGGTGGAAGAATAAGACGCGGAGATCACCTTCCTCTCCACAAATACATCAGAAATACATCTACATGAGGAACAACTCTTATAGAACACCTACTGAATGCTGACAGAAGACCTCGGACCTCCCAAAAGGCAAGAAACTCCCCACGTACCTGGGTAGGGCAAAAGAAAAAAGAAACAACAGAGACAAAGAATAGGGACGGGACCTGCACCAGTGGGAGGGAGCTGTGAAGGAGTAAAGGTTTCCACACACTAGGAAGCCCCCCCCCCCCAGGCAGAGACTGCGGGTGGCAGAGGGGGGAAGCTTCGGAGCCACGGAAGAGAGCACAGCAACAGGGGTGCAGAGGGCAAAGCAGAAATTCCCACACAGAGGATCAGTGCTGACCAGCACTCACCAGCCTGAGAGGCTTGTCTGCTCACCCATCGGGACAGACAGGGCCTGAGATCTGAGACTCGGGCTTCAGAGGTCAGACCCCAGGGAGAGGACTGGGGTTGGCTGCGTGAACACAGCCTGAAGGGGGCTAGTGCGCAACGGCTAGCAGGGAGGGAGTCCAGGAAAAGGTCTGGACCTGCCGAAGAAGCAGGAGACATTTTTCTTGTCTGTTTCCTGGTGCGCGAGGAGAGGGGACTAAGAGCACCGCTTAAAGGAGCTCCAGAGACAGGCACAAGCCGCGGCTATCAGCGTGGACCCCAGAGATGGGCGTAAGACGCTAAGGCTGCTGCTGCTGCCACCAAGAAGCCTGTGTGCAAGCACAGGTCACTCTCCACACCGTCCCCCCCAGGACCCTGTGCAGCCCACTACTGCCAGGTCCCGGGATCCAGGGACAACTTCCCCGGGAGAATGCACGGCGCACCTCAGTCTGGTGCAACATCACGCCGGCCTCTGCGGCCACAGGCTCGCCCCGCATCTGTACCCCTCCCTCCCCACTGCCTGAGAGAGCCAGAGCCCCCGAATCAGCTGCTCCTTTAAACCCACCCTGTCTGAGCGAAGAACAGACGCCCTCAGGCGACACACAGACATAGGCGAGTCCAAATCCAAAGCTGAAACCCAGAAGCTGTGCGAACAAAGAAGAGAAAGGGAAATCTCTCCTAGCAGCCTCAGGAGCAGGGGGTTAAATCTCCACAATCAAATTGATGTACCCTGCATCTGTGGAATACCTGAATAGACAATGAATCATCCCAAATTGAGGAGGTGGACTTTGGGAGCAAAGATTATATATATATATAATTTTTTTCCCCCTTTTTCTCTTTTTGTGAGTGTGTATGTGTATGCTTCTGTGTGTGATTTTTGTCTGTATAGCTTTGCTTTTACCATTTGTCCTAGGGTACTTTCCGTCCGGTTTTTGTTTATGTTTGTTTATTTTTACTTTTTAATTTTTTTTCTTATAAATATTTTTTATTTAAATAACTTTATTTTATTTTATCTTCCTTCATTCTTTCTTTTTCTATTTTTTATCCCTTTTATTCTGAGCCATGTGGATGAAAGGCTCTTGGTGCTCCAGCCAGGTGTCAGGGCTGTGCCTCTGAGGTGGGAGAAACAACTTCAGGACACTGGCCCAGAAAAGACCTCCCAGCTCCACGTAATATCAAAGGGCGAACATTTCCCAGTGATCTCCATCTCAACGCCAAGACCCAGTTTCACTCAACGACCAGCAAGCTACAGTGCTAGACACCCTATGCCAAACAATTAGCAAGACAGGAAAACAACAGCATTCATTAGCAGATAAGCTGGCTAAAAACATAATAAGGCCACAGACACACCAAAACACACTACCAGACATGGTCCTGCCCACCAGAAAGACAAGATCCAGCCTTATCCACCAGAACACAGGCACTAGTCCCCTCCATCAGGAAGCCTACACAACCCACTGAAACAACTTTAGCCACTGTAGACAGACACTAAAAACAACGGGAACTACAGACCTGCAGCCTGTGAAAAGGAGACCACAAACACAATAAGTTAAGCAAAATGAGAAGACAGTAAAACACACAGCAGATGAAGGAGCAAGGCCAAAACCCACCAGACCTAACAAATGAAGAGGAAATAGGCAGTCTACCTGATAAAGTAATTAGAAAAATGATGGTAAAGATGATCCAAAATCTTGGAAATACAATAAAGAAAATACAAGAAATGTTTAACAAGGACCTAGAAGAACTAAAGAGCAAAAAAACAACGATGAACAACACAATAAATGAAATTAAAAATTCTCTAGAAGGGATCAATAGCAGAATAACTGAGGCAGAAGAAAGGATAAGTGACCTGGGAGATAAAATAGTGGAAATAATTACTGCAGAGCAGAAAAAAGAATGAAAAGAACTGAGGATAGTCTCAGAAACCTATGGGACAACTTTAAACACACCAACATTCGAATTATAGGGGTCCCAGAAGAAGAAGAGAAAAAGAAAGGGACTGAGAAAGTATTTGAAGAGATTATAGTGGAAAACTTCCCGAATATGAGAAAGGAAAGAGTTAATCAAGTCCAGGAAGCACAGAGAGCCCCATACAGGATAAATCCAAGGAGAAACATGCCAAGACACATATTAATCAAAGTATCAAAAATTAAATACAAAGAAAAAATATTAAAGCAGCTAGGAAAAAACAACAAATAACACACAAGGGAATCCCCATAAGGTTAACAGCTGATCCTTCAGCAAAACTCTGCAAGCCAGAAGGGAGTGGCAGGACATATTTAAAGTGATGAAGGAGAAAAAATTACAACCAAGATTACTCTACCCAGCAAGGATCTCATTCAGATTTGATGGAGAAATTAAAATCTTTACAGAGAAGCAAAAGCTAAGAGAATTCAGCACCACCAAACCAGCTTTACAACAAATGCTAAAGGACTTTCTCTAGTTACAAAACACAAGTGAAGGAAAAGACCTACAATAACAAACCCAAAACAATTAAGAAAATGGTAATAGGAAAATACATATCAATAATTACCTTAAATGTAAATGGATTAAATGCTCCAACCAAAAGACATAAACTGGCTGAATGGATACAAAAATAACACCCCTATATACGCTGTCTACAAGAGACCCACTTCAGACCTAGGGACACATACAGACTGAAAGTGAGGGGATAGAAAAAGATATTCCATGCAAAGGGAAATCAAAAGAAAGCTGGAGTAGCAATCCTCATATCAGAAAAAATAGACTTTAAAATAAAGACTATTACAAGAGACAAAGAAGGACACTACCTAATGATTAAGGGATAGATCCAAGAAGAAGACATAACAATTGCAAATATTTATGCACCCAATATAGGAGCACCTCAATATAAAAGGCAAATGCTAACATCCATAAAAGGGGAAATCGAGGGCTTCCCTGATGGCGCAGTGGTTGGGAGTCCACCTGCCGATGCAGGGGGAATGGGTTCATGCCCCAGTCCGGGAGGATCCCACGTGGAGTGGGGTGGCTGGGCTCGTGAGCCATGATCAATGAGCCTGTGCGTCCGGAGCCTGTGCTCCACGACAGGAGAGGCCACAACAGTGAGAGGCCCGTGTACTGCCAAAAAAACAAACAAAAAACCAAACCTATTCTTTAAAAAAAAAAAAAGAAAAAAAAAGGGGAAATCGACAGTAACACAATCGTAGTCGGGGACTTTAACAACCCACTTTCACCAATGGACAGATCATCCAAAATGAAATAAATAAGGAAACACAAGCTTTAAATGAAACATTAAACAATGTGGACTTAATTGATATTTATAGGACATTCCATCCAAAAAAAAACAGAATACACATTTTTTTCAAGTGCTCATGGAATATTCTCCAGGATAGATCATATCTTCAGTCACAAATCTAGCCTTGGTAAATTTAAGAACATTGAAATCATATCAAGTATCTTTTTGGACCACAAAGCTATGAGACTAGCGTTCTAGTCTCAAACACATGAACTATTTAATAACCAAGAGGACAGGGAAGAAATCAAAGAGGAAATAAAAAATACCTAGAAACAAATGACATTGAAAACACGATGAACCAAAACCTATGGGATGCAGCAAAAGCAGTTCTAAGAGGGAAGTTTATAGCAATAAAATCCTACCTTAAGAAACAAGAAACATTTCTAATAAAAAACTTAATCTTACACCTAAAGCAATTAGAGAAAGAAGAATAAAATAATCCCAAAGTTAGCAGAAGGAAAGAAATCATAAAGTTCAGATCAGAAACAAATGAAAAGGAAATGAAGGAAATGATAACAAAGATCAATAAAACTAAAAGCTGGTTCTTCAAGAAGATAAACAAAATTGATAAAACATTAACCAGACTCATCAAAAAAAAAAAAAATAGGGAGAAGACTCAAATCAATAGAATTTGAAATGAAAAAGGAGAAGTAACAACTGACATTGCAGAAATACAAAGGATCATGAGAGATTACTACAAGCAACTAGATGCCAATAAAATGGACAACCTGGAAGAAATGGACAAATTCTTAGAAATGCACAACCTTCCGATACTGAACCAGGAAGAAATAGAAAATATGAACAGACAAATCCAAGCACTGAAATTGAAACTGATTAAAAATCTTCCAACAAACAAAAGCCCAGGACCACATGGCTTCACAAGGGAATTCTGTCAAACATTTAGAGAAGAGCTAACACCCACCCTTCTCAAACTCTTCCAAAATATAGCAGAGAGAGGAACACTTCCAAACTCATTCTACGAGGCCACCATCACCGTGATACCAAAATCAGAAAAAGATGTCACAAAGAAAGAAAACTACAGGCCAATATGACTGATGAGCATAGATGCAAAAATCCTCAACAAAATACTAACAAACAGAACCTAACATCACCATAAAAGGATTATACACCATGAACAAATGGGGTTTATCCCAGGAATGCAAGGATTCTTCAATAAACACAAATCAATCAATGTGATACACCATATTAACAAACTGAAGGAGAAAAAACATATGATCATCTCAATCGATGAAGAGAAAGCGTTTGACAAAATTCAACACCCATTTATGATAAAAACCCTGCAGAACATAGGCATAGAGGGAACTTTCCTCAACAGAATAAAGGCCATATATGACAAACCCACAGCCAACATCGTCCTCAATGGTGAAAACTGAAACCACTTCCACTAAGATCAGGAAAAAGACAAGGTTGCCCACTCTCACCACTATTATTCAACATAGTTTTGGAAGTTTTAGCCACAGCAATCAGAGAAGAAAAAGAACTAAAAGGAATCCCAATAGGAAAAGAAGAAATAAAGCTGCCAGTGTTTGCAGATGACATGATACTATATATAGAGAATCCTAAAGATGCTACCAGAAAACTACTAGAGCTAATCAGTGAATTTGGTAAAGTAGCAGGATACAAAATTGATGCACAAAATTCTTTAGTATTCCTATACACTAATGAAAAATCTGAAGGTGAAATTAAGAAAACACTCCCATTTACCACTGCAACAAAAAAATAAAATATCTAGTAATAAACCTACCTAACATGATTAAAAAAACCAGTATGCATAAAATCATAAGACTGATGAAAGAAATTAAAGATTAAATAGATGGAGAGATATTAAAGAGAGAAATTAAAGATTAAATAGATTGAGAGATATACCATGCTTTTGGATTGGAAGAATCAACATTGTGAAAATGACTCTGCTATCCAAAGCAATCTACAGATTCAATGCAATCCCTATCAAACTACCACTGGCATTTTTTACAGAACTAGAACAAAAAATTTCACAATTTGTATGGAAACACAAAAGACCCCAAATAGACAAAACATTCTTGAGAAAGAAAAACGGAGCTGGAGGAATCAGGCTCCCCGTCTTCAGAATATACTACAGAGCTACAGTAATTAATACTATATGCTATCGGCACATAAACAGAAATATA
The DNA here is from genome assembly GCF_039906515.1 of Pseudorca crassidens. NCBI lineage: Eukaryota > Metazoa > Chordata > Mammalia > Artiodactyla > Delphinidae > Pseudorca > Pseudorca crassidens. Next base: position 67,587,366 of record NC_090304.1, on the reverse strand, counting down.
GATCAACGGAAAAGGATAGAATGCCCAGAGATAAACCCTCACGTATATGGTCACCTTATCTTTGATAAAGGAGGCAAAAATATACAGTGGAGAAAAGACAGCCTCTTGAGTAAGTGGTGCTTCTAAAACTGGACAGGTACATGTAAAAGTATGAAATTAAAACACTCCCTAACAGCATACACAAAAATAAACTTAAAATGGATTAAAGACCTAAATGTAATGCCAGACACTATCAAACTCTTAGAGGAAAACATAGGCAGAACACTCTATGACATAAATCACAGCAGGATCCTTTTTGACCCACCTCCTAGAGAAATGGAAATAAAAACAAAAATAAACAAATGGGACCTAATGAAACTTCAAAGCTTTGGCACAGCAAAGGTAACCATAAACAAGATGAAAAGACAATCCTCAGAATGGGAGAAAATATTTGAGAATGAAGCAACTGACAAAGGATTAATCTCCAAAATTTTCAAGCATCTTATGCAGCTCAATATCAAAAACACAAACAACCCAATCCAAAAATGGGCAGAAGATCTAAATAGACATTTCTCCAAAGAAGGTATACAGATTGCCAACAAACACATGAAAGAATGCTCAACATCATTAATCATTAGAGAAATGCAAATCAAAACTGCAATGAGATATCATCTCACACCAGTCAGAGTGGCCATCATCAAAAATCTAGAAACAATAAATGCTGGAGAGGGTGTGGAGAAAAGGAAACCCTCTTGCTCTGTTGGTAGGAAGGTAGATTGATACAGCCACTATCGAGAACAGTATGGAGGTTCCTTAAAAATCTAAAAATAGAACTACCATATGACCAAGCAATCCCAGTACTGGGCATATACCCTGAAAAAACCAGAATTCAAAAATAGTCATGTACCAAAATGTTCATTGCAGCTCTGTTTACAATAGCCAGGACATGGAAGCAACCTAGGTGTCAATCAACAGATGAATGGATAAAAAAGATGTGGCACATATATACAATGGAGTATTACTCAGCCATATAAAGAAACGAAATTGAGTTATTTGTAGTGAGGTGGATAGACCTAGAGTCTGTCATACAGAGTGAAGTAAGTCAGAAAGAGAAAAACAAATACCATATGGTAGAACATATATATGGAATCTAAGAAAGAAAGAAAAAAAAACAGGTCATGAAGAACTTAGGGGCAAGAAGGGAATAAAGACACAGACCTACTAGAGAATGGACTTGAGGATAAGGAGAGGGGAAAGGGTAAGCTGTGACAAAGTGAGAGAGAGGCATGGACATATATACACTACAAAACGTAAAATAGATAGTTAGTGGGAAGCAGCCGGATAGCACAGGGAGATCAGCTCGATGCTTTGTGATCACCTAGAGGGGTGAGATAGGGAGGGTGGGAGGGAGGGAGACGCAAGAGGGAAGAGATATGGGAACATATGTATATGTATACCTGATTCCCTTTGTTGTAAAGCAGAAACCAAGACACCACTGTGAAGCAATTATACTCCAATAAAGATGTTAAAAAAACAACTAACAAACTATAGCTGCTGAGTACCTGTGAAGAATGCATATTAAGAGATTTGTCAGGGGACTTGAAAAAAACCACCTTTTGACTAAATGAATAAATGATTTCCAAAAACAATGTAATTTCATCAACCACATATTTAATATATGGAAATTCAACAATTTGCTAGTTGAAGGAGGGAAAGATGCCTGTGTGTTCATGCACACACACATGCAAACACACAAATACACACTTAAATGATCTGGGCCATTCTCCCTGCTAATCTACTCAGTGTTTACAGACCTACTGAGCATATATGGGAAATTAGAGTACATCCTTTCTTCAATTGGTAGCAATGTTTATAAACCTTACAGAGAGATAGTGATTTTTTACTTGGTGTTGAAATGTTTTTTGTTTTTGTTTTCGTGTTTTTCTTTCTTTCTTTGTGTGTGTGTGTGTGTGTGCATATTTTTCTAACATGACCCATCTAATCCATTTCAAACTCACCTAAAGAAATAGATCTCTTGTAACCATGGGGAAGGCTGGCTCTGTTGGACTTACTGAGAGATGTGGGCTCCCACAGGGAAGAGTCCTTGGAATTTTCTAAAGTATTTTTAATCACTTGTAATTGTATACATTTATTTTAATTTTAAAAAATGTTAACAGTTTTATTGAAATGTTGAGAACAGAGAAATTTATAGAGACATAGTAAATTAGTGGTTGCTTACAAATGCATGGAGCAAATGGAGAGTAATAGTTAAGGGGTACAGGGTTTCTTTTTGAAGTAAAAAAAAATGTTCTAAAATTGTGGTTATGGTTGCACATACCTGTGAATATACTAAAATCCATGAAATTATGTACCTTAAATTGGTCCACTGTATAGTATGTGAACTGTATCTCAATTTTATTTGAACAGAATGATATAATTTATGATCTCCTGTGACTGCCCACTTTCATTTAGCACAATGGTTTCAACGCTTATCTATGTTGTAGCGTTTCAGTGCTACGTTCCTTCATTCCTTTTTATAGCCAAATATTACTCCGTTGTATGGATATATGACATTTTCTCTTTTTTAAATTGGAGTACAGTTGATTTACAATATTATATTAGTTCAGGTGTAAAGCATAGTGATTCTGTATTTTTACAGATTATACTCCATTAAAAGTTATTACAAGATAAAGAAAAAAAAACCTAATAGATTTTATCTATTAAAAATCTTCCCTCTATATCTATATTTTTTCAATCCCTATTGCCAAAGTTTAGTCCTGAATATCATCATTTCTTACCAGGATTATGCCAATACAATCCTGAATGGTCTTCCTGCTTGTGACTTACAAAATATGATCTATTTTATACAGTATTGTCCCCTTAAATAAACGGATGCCCTCAAGACTAAACCCCCAAGCAATCCATAAGTATAAGGAAGAAAATATTAGAAAGCCTCTTGACTTAATTTTTTACAAACCTATGAGAAAAATACTACCTTTGCTACTATTTGGTGTTCACACAGACATCTATCCTCTCATTTGGTTTCTCAGGTTTTCATATGTCACCTGCATCAAGCAGGTATCTTCCTGGGAGGATAGGCCTTCAGCAACATAAAGGGGTCCCCGAGACACTGCAACTTCATTCTTATTTCCCTTACATTGCGTTACAACTAACACAGTGTCTATGTGTTCCATTAAATTATTACAGGATTTTATTGCCTAGCTTTAGATAAAAATGTCACACAAGATAGACAGATGGCTTAAAGTTTCTTTTCTCAGAGCCTATGTTGTATTAGTGAAGTAAGCAGAAGCAACCACAGGAAGAAAGAGTATGGATACTTTTCTTACACTTTGTGAGTGTACTAATGGAATTTAAGAAAAAAAATGTCATGAAGAACCTAGGGGTAAAACAGGAATAAAGACACAGATCTACTGGAGAATGGACTTGAGGATATGGGGATGGGGAAGGGTAAGCTGTGACAAAGTGAGAGAGAGGCATGGACATATATACACTACCAAACATAAGGTAGATAGCTAGTGGGAACCAGCCGCATAGCATAGGGAGATCAGCTCGGTGCTTTGTGACCGCCTGAAGGGGTGGGATAGGGAGGGTGGGAGGGAGGGAGACGCAAGAGGGAAGAGATATGGGAACATATGTATATATATATATAACTGATTCATTTTGTTGTAAAGCAGAAACTAACACACCATTGCAAAGCAATTATACTCCAATAAAGATGTTAAAAAATAAAAGAAGTTATTATTTAGTTAAACTTTATTTCATTGTTAATTCACTCTAAAAGTTTTATAATGTATATATCTGTAGAATGGTATGTGTGTATATATCCACTCACACATACCCACATATACTATATTGAGGGGGAATGGACAAAATAATTTACTATTAGAGGTACAAGATCAAAAATATTTAAATACTGCAGCCAAAACCAGAGTGATGTTTCTAAAACACTACTATGATTACATCAGTCTTTTGCTTAAAACCTTCACATGCTTATCCAGTTTTTTTCAGGATGAAATCCAAACTCCTTACCATAGCCTGCATCAAATCATATTTTATGGCATGGGCCCCACTTACGTCTCCACATCACATCTATCTTTCACTTCATACACTAAATACTACATATTTTCTTATTCCTGCACATCATCTCCCAATGCCAAACACACACATTCTCTACCCTGTGGAGGTACCAATTTTCTCTAGAAGCTTTCTTATTTGACTCTTGTGAAATATGTATTTGTTTAGTTAATTAAGTCAGTGGAAGCAAATGCCTTGGTATAGTAAAGAATAGTTTGCTTGCTATGAGATTTCAGCATAAAATTGGGAGAATATTAACAATAATATTAAGTGATTGGAGTTAAAGGAGTTTCCACTGAAATTTCAGTTCCCTTCACACTCCATGTTTCTTGATCCAAGGACACTATTCCCTCTCCTCCTTTTCAGCAAACTAATTTTTATCTCATTTTCAGATTTCAACTTGCATGTCACGTTTTTTAGGAAGCCTTCCCTGATTTCCCCAAGACCTTTCCTATGTGTTCCTCTGCTACCTTCTTCTTAGCTCCATTATGCACTTGTCCCCCAACAAGGCTGTTAGCCCCAGTCAGACAATTTACATGTTGATTCACACTGTGTCTCTAGAACTGAGCACAGTGCCTTGAACATATTAGAGTATTATTGATTATTATTAATATTGAATGAATGAATAAATACAAACTTAGTTTCAAAATTAAACAGCAGCAAAAATGAGAATCCAGGAATATTCATGTTTATTTCCACCCCCTTCTCCTTCAAAAGCCCTTCCCATTTCCAAGCACCCCTTTTTTCCTGCCTGGTAACTTCCTTACCAGATAAATATTCAAATCTAACTCCAGTTCAAAGGTTAACCAATCACCTGAAGTTACTGATAACAAAAGGAGTATTTCTTCCTGCTGTTATATGATAAAAATAATTTATACAGCATTTTCAGTTTCCATAGCACTTCACATGAATTAAATGTCATGAGGAACATATATACATAAGAGTGGAACTTCAGGTTATGGGACTGATGTTTCTGGACATGTGGCCCTTCCTGAGACTCCTGTAGCAAGGTGTTCACAGTGATTACTCACAAACCTATCTCTTGTGAGTAATCTGTGTATTCTGAGAATGGGTTTGTCAGAAGTAGGGCAAATGATACTAAAATAACCTTTCATATTTGTAAGGCACTTGACACTAGCTATTCCCAAAGGACCACATGCCCAGAAACATCAGTCCTAAAACCTGTCATTCCACTATCACCAATATATGCTCCTATTGACATTTATGACACTAGTTTTTCTTAGCAAATGGCTCAGTTAATACTAATTACAATTCTTTCAAATACGTGGGGAAAATTGTCTCCCCCTTTCTTCTCTCCGTCTTCATCCATACCCACACACACAAACACACATACACACATACATGCACACACAATTTAAAGTTAAGAGAAATGAAGGTTAGAATTTAAGCCACTTGATTTTGTCCACAAAAATGATGAGAGTTAACACCATTGTCTTCCTGATTCCTGGTCCAGGGTTCATTTCCATGCCTCAGATGAGCAAGCCATTGTCTTTTTCTCCTCCGATCCAAGCAAGTTATGTGACTAGTACCTCTTCTCATCCCATCCACCACATCAGTGTGAGAAAACTAGGGCTGTGCACAGGATAGCCAATGAATCACTGCTCTATAATTACAGAGAAATGTTGTGTTGATTAGTGGGAGGCAACAGCTTTTCCACACTGCTGTGTCCACACTTAGATGTTATGCCACATTGAAACTGAAAGCCTTGATCTAGATAAGAATAACTGCCCAATTCTAATTTGTGACAGTCCAAACAAGAACAAACCATGTCATACTCATCCATCAGAAGCTCTTCTTACATCTTAATCAGGCAGGAAACTTCACACACGTTGTAAAGACATTTGTTACAGTTATCCATTTGTAACGTCAGAGCGAATGAAAACAGAGTGGCAAAACCTACAATTTAGTATCTTCCACAAAAGGAAAATATCTGCATTTCTCTTCCATCATCAAATCATATTAGCTCTATTGACTAAAACTCATCATTATATTAAGTATGTTTTAAAATAAAATCAGTCATATGTAAATATATCAGTCTAAGCACTGTCCTATCATTTTGCATACATTTGATTAATTCTCTAATTAATTCTGTGCATCTCCATTTCAAAGATGAGAAAATTGAGAAATATTCAGGTTGTCTAATGAGATGTAGCAAGGATGTAGTGAAGATTCAAACCTAAATCCCTCTGACATTCAAATTCATCCTCTTGGGGGAATTGGGAAGATGGCGGAAGAGTAAGACGTGGAGATCACCTTCCTCCCCACAGATACACGAGAAATACACCTACACGTGGAACAACTCCTACAGAACACCTACTGAACGCTGGCAGAAGACCTCAGACCTCCCAAAAGGCAAGAAACTCCCCACGAACCTGGGTAGGGCAAAAGAAAAAAGAATAAACAGAGACAAAAGAATAGGGACGAAACCTGCACCAGTGTGGGGGAGCTGTGAAGGAGGAAAGGTTTCCACACACTAGGAAGCCCCTTCGTGGGCAGAGACTGTGCGTGGCAGAGGGGGAAAGCTTCGGAGTCATGGAGGAGAGCACAGCAACAGGGGTGCAGAGAGCAAAGCGGAGAGATTCCCGCACAGAGGATCAGTGCCGACCAGCACTCACCAGCCCGAAAGGCTTTTCTGCTCACCCGCCAGGGCAGGCGGGGCTGGGAGTTGAGGCTCGAGCTCTGGTCTGAGCACTGGGAGAGGACTGGGGTTGGCAGCATGAACACAACCTGCACGGGGTTAGTGCACCACGGCTAGCTGGGAGGGAGTCTGGGGAAAAGTCTGGACCTGCCGAAGAGGCAAGAGACTTTTTCTTCCCTCTTTGTTTCCTGGTGCGGGAGGAGAGGGGATTAAGAGCACTGCTTAAAGGAGCTCCAGAGATGGGCGCGAGCCAAGGCTAACAGGGCGGACCCCAGAGACAGGCATGAGACGCTAAGGATGCTGCTGCTACCAAGAAGCCTGTGTGTGAGCACGGGTCACTATCCACACCTCCCTTCCAGGGAGCCTGTGCAGCCCACCACTGCCAGGGTCCCGGAATCCAGGGACAACTTCCCTGGGAGAACGCATGGCATGCCTCAGGCTGGTAGGACGTCCCTCTGGCCTCTGCCGCTGAAGGCTCGCCCCGCATCCACACCCCTCCCTCCCCTCGGCCTGCGTGAGCCAGAGTCCCCGAAGCAGCTGTTCCTTTAACCCCGTCCTCTCTGAGGGAAGAACACATGCCCTCCGGGGACCTACATGCAGAGGCGGGGCCAAATCCAAAGCTGAGCCCCTGGGAGCTGTGAGAATAAAGAAGAGAAAGGGAAATCTCTCCCAGCAGCCTCAGAAGCAGCGGATTAAAGCTCCACAATCAACTTGATGTACCCTGCATCTGTGGAATACATGAATACACAACGAGTCATCCCAAATTGAGGAGGTGGACTTTGAGAGCAAGATTTATTATTTTTTCCACTTTTCCTCTTTTTGTGAGTGTGTATGTGTATGCTTCTGTGTGATATTTTGTCTGTATAGCTTTGCTGTCACCATTTGTCCCAGGGTACTATCCGTCTGTTTTTGTTTTTCTTTTTAAAAAGTTTTTTTTTCCGTAATAATTATTTTTTATTTTAATAACTTTATTTTATTTTATCTTACTTTATTTTATTTTATCCTCTTTCTTTCTTTTCTTTCTTCCTTCCTTCCCTCCTTCCCTCCCTCCCTTTTTTCCTTCTTTCATTCTTTCTTTCTTTCTGCCTTCCTTCCCTCCCTCCCTCCCTTGCTCCTTCCTTCCTTCCTTCCTTCCTTCCCTCCCTCCCTCCCTCCCTCCCTCCTTTCTTTCTTTCTTTCTTTCTTTCTTTCTTTCTTTCTTTCTCTCTTTCTTTCTTTCTTTCTTTCTTTCTTTCTTTCTTTCTTTCTACTTTTTCTCCCTTTTATTCTGAGCCATGAAGATGAAAGGCACTTGGTTCTGCAGCCAGGAGTCAGTGCTGTGCCTCTGAGGTGGGAGAACCAACTTCAGGACACTGGTCCACAAGAGACCTCCCAGATCCACATAATATCAAACGTTGAAAATCTCCCAGAGATCTCCATCTCAACACCGGCACCCAGCTTCACCCAACGACCAGCAAGCTACAGTGCTGGACACCCTATGCCAAACAACTAGCAAGACAGGGACACAACCCCACCCATTAGCAGAGAGGCTGCCTAAAATCATAGTAACTCCACAGACACCTCAAAACACACCACAAGATGTGGACCCGCCCACAAGAAAGACAAGATCCAGCCTCATCCACCAGAACACAGGCACTAGTCCCCTCCACCAGGAAGCCTATGCAACCCACTGAAACAACCTTAGCCACTGTAGACAGACACCAAAAACAACGGGAACTATGAACCTGCAGCCTGCAAAAAGGAGACCCGAAACACAGTAAGATAAGCAAAATGAGAAGACAGAAAAACACACAGCGGCTGAAGGAGCAAGTTAAAAACCCACCAGACCTAACAAACGAAGAGGAAATAGGCAATCTACCTGAAAAAGAATTCAGGATAATGATAGTAAAGATGACCCAAAATCTTGGAAATAGAATAGACAAAATACAAGAAACATTTAACAGAATTAGAAGAACTAAAGATGAAACAAGCAATGATGAACAAAACAATAAATGAAATTAAAAATACTCTAGATGGGATCAATAGCAGAATAACTGAGGCAAAAGAACAGATAAGTGACCTGGAAGCTAAACTAGTGGAAATAACCACAGAAGAGCAGAATAAAGAAAAAAGAATGAAAAGAACTGAGGACAGTCTCAGAGACCTCTGGGAAAACATTAAATGCACCAACATTCAAATTATAGGGGTTCCAGAAGAAGAAGAGAAAAAGAAAGGGACTGAGAAAATATTTGAAGAGATTATAGTTGAAAACTTCCCTAATATGGGAAAGAAAATAGTTAATCAAGTCCAGGAAGCACAGAGAGTCTCATACAGGATAAATCCAAGGAGAAATATGCCAATACACATATTAATCAAACTGTCAAAAATTAAATACAAAGAAAACATATTAAAAGCAGCAAGGGAAAAACAACAAATAACACACAAGGGAATCCGCATAAGATTAACAACTGATCTTTCAGGAGAAACTCTACCAGCCAGAAAGGAGTGGCAGGACATATTTAAAGTGATGAAGGAAAAAAACCTACAACCAAAAATACTCTACCCAGCAAGGAGCTCATTCAGATTTGATGGAGAAATTAAAACCTTTACAGACAAGCAAAAGCTGAGAGTTCAGCACCACCAAACCAGCTTTACAACAAATGCTAAAGGACTTTCTCTAGGCAAGAAACACAAGAGAAGGAAAAGACCTACAATAACAAACCCAAAACAATTAAGAAAATGGGAATAGGAACATACATATCGATAATTACCTTAAATGTAAAGGGATTAAATGCTCCCACTAAAAGACAAGGACTGGCTGAATAGATACAAAAACCAGACCCATAAATATGCTGTCTGCAAGAGACCCACTTCAGACCTAGAGACACATACAGACTGAAAGTAAGGGGATCAAAAAAGATATTCCATGTAAATGGAAACCAAAAGAAAGATGGAGTAGCAATTCTCATATCAGACAAAATAAACTTTAAAATAAAGACTATTAGAAGAGACAAAGAAGGACACTACCTAATGATTAAGGGACCGATACAAGAAGAAGATATAACAATTGTAAATATTTATGAACCCAACATAAGAGCACCTCAATACAAAACGCAAACACTAACACCCATAAAAGGGGAAATTGTCAGTAACACATTCATAGTAGGGCACTTTAACGTCCCACTTTCACCAATGGACAGATCGTCCAAAATGAAAATAAATAAGGAAACACAAGCTTTAAATGATACATTAAACAAGATGGACTTAATTGATATTTATAGGGCATTCCATCCAAAAACAACAAAATACACATTTTTCTCAAGTACTCATGGAACATTCTCCAGGATAGATCATATCTTGGATCACAAATAAGCCTTGGTAAAGTTAAGAAAATTGAAATTGGATCAAGTATCTTTTTGGACCACAACACTATGGTACTAGATATTAACTACAGGAAAAGATCTGTAAAAAAATATAAACACTTGGAGGCTAAAGAATACACTACTTAATAATGAAGTGATCACTGAAGAAAAAAAAAGAGGAAATCAAAATATACCTAGAAACAAATGACAATGGAGACACAACAACCCAAAACCTATGGGATGCAGCAAAAGCAGGTCTAAGAGGGAAGTTTATAGCAATACAATCCTACCTTAAGAAACAGAAAACATCTCGAAAAAATAACCTAACCTTGCACCTAAAGCAATTAGAGAAAGAAGAATTAAAAAAAAAAAAAAGTTAGCAGAAGGAAAGAAATCATAAAAATCAGATCAGAAATAAATGAAAAAGAAATGAAGGAAACAATAGCAAAGATCAATAAAACTAAAAGCTGGTTCTTTGAGACGTTAAACAAAATTGATAAACCATTAGCCAGACTCATCAAGCAAAAAAGGGAGAAGACTCAAATCTATAGAATTAGAAATGAAAAAGGAGAAATAACAACTGAAACTGCAGAAATACAAAAAATCATGAGAGATTACTACAAGAAACTCTATACCAATAAAATGGACAATCTGGAAGAAATTGACAAATTCTTAGAAAAGCACAACCTGCCAAGACTGATTCAGGAAGAAATAGAAAATCTAAATAGGCCAATCGCAAGCACTGAAGTTGAAACTGTGATTAAAAATTTTCCAACAAACAAAAGCCCAGGACCAGATGGCTTCACAGGTGAATTCTATCAAATATTTAGAGAAGAGCTAACATCTATCCTTCTCAAACTCTTCCAAAATATACCAGAGGGAGGAATACTCCCAAACTCATTCTACATAGCCATCATCACCCTAATACCAAACCAGAAAGGGATGTCACAAAGAAAGAAAACTACAGGCCAATATCACTGATGAATATAGATGCAAAAGTCCCCAACAAAAGACTAGCCAACAGAATCCAACAGCACATTAACAGGATCATACACAATGGTCAAATTGGGTTTATTCCAGGAATGCAAGGATTCTTCAATATATGCAAATCAGGCAACATGATACATCATATTAACAAATTGAAGGAGAAAAACCATATGATCATCTCAAGAGATGCAGAGAAAGCTTTCGACAAAATTCAACACCCATTTATGATAAAAACCCTGGAGAAAGTAGGCATAGAGGGAACTTTCCTTAACATAATAAAGGCCACATATGACAAAACCACAGCCAACATCGTCCTCAATGGTGAAAAACTGAAAGCATTTCCACTAAGATCAGGAACAAGATAAGGTTGCCCACTCTCACCACTCTTATTCAACATAGTTTTGCAAGTTTTAGCCACAGCAATCAGAGAAGAAAAGAAAATAAAAGGAATCCAAAACGGAAAATAAGAAAAGCTGTCACTGTTTGCAGATGACATGATACTATACATAGAGAAACTAAAGATGTTACCAGAAAACTACTGGAGCTAATCAATGAATTTGGTAAAGTTTCAGGATACAAAATTAAAGTACAGAAATGTCTGGCATTCCTATACACTAATGATGCAAAATGTGAAAGTGAAATCAAGAAAACACTCCCATTTACATTGCAACAAAAAGAATAAAATATCTAGGAATAAACCTACCTAAGGAGACAAAAGACCTTATGCAGGAAATTATAAGACACTGATGAAAGAAATTAAAGATGATACAAATAGATGGAGAGATATACCATGTTCTTGGATTGGAAGAATCAACATTGTGAAAATGACTCTACTACCCAAAGCAATCTATAGATTCAATGCAATCCCTATGAAAAACCACTGGCATTTTTCACAGAACTAGAACAAAAAATTTCACAATTTGTATGGAAACATAGAAGATCCCGAATAGCCAAAGCAAGCTTGAGAACGAAAAATGGAGCTGGAGGAATCAGGCTCCCTGCCTTCAGACTATACTACAAAGCTACAGTAATCAAGACAGTATGGTACTGGCACAAAAACAGAAAGATAGATCAATGGAACAGGATAGAAAGCCCAGAGATAAACCCACGCACATATGGTCACCTTATCTTTGATAAAGGAGGCAGGAATGTACAGTGGAGAAAGGACAGCCTCTCCAATAAGTGGTGATGGAAAAACTGGACAGGTACATGTAGAAGTATGAGATTAGATCACTCCCTAACACCATACACAAAAATAAACTCAAAAAGGATTAAAGACCTAAATGTAAGGCCAGAAACTATCAAACTCTTAGAGGAAAACATAGGCAGAGCACTCCATGACATAAATCACACAGCAATATCCTTTTTGACCCACCTTCCAGAGAAATGGAAATAAAAACAAAAATGAACAAACTGGACCTAATGAAACTTCAAAGCTTTTGCACAACAAAGGAAACCATAAATAAGACCAAAAGACAACCCTCAGAATGGGAGAAAATAGTTGCAAATGAAGCAACTGACAAAGGATTAATCTCCAAAATTTACAAGCAGCTCATGCAGCTCAATAACAAACAAACAAACAACCCAATCCAAAAATGGGCAGAAGACCTAAATAGACATTTCTCCAAAGAAGATATACAGACTGGCAACAAACACATGAAAGAATGGTCAACATCATTAATCATTAGAGAAATGCAAATTAAAACTACAATGAGATATCACCTCACACCAGTCAGAATGGCCATCATCAAAAAATCTAGTAACAATAAATGCTGGAGAGGGTGTGGAGACAAGGGAACACTCTTGCACTGCTGGTGGGAATGTGAATTGGTACAGCCACGATGGAGAAAAGTATGGAGGTTTCTTAAAAAACTACAAATAGAACTACCATATAACCCAGCAATCCCACTACTGGGCATATACCCTGAGAAAACCATAATTCATAAAGAGTCATGTACCAAAATGTTCATTGCAGCTCTATTTACAATAGACAGGAGATGGAAACAACCTAAGTGTCCATCATTGCATGAATGGATATAGAAGATATGGCAGAAATATACAATGGAATATTACTTAGCCATAAAAAGAAATGAAATTGAGCTATTTGTAGTGAGGTGGATGGACCTAGAGTCTCTCATACAGAGTGAAGTATGTCAGAAAGAGAAAAATAGATACTGTATGCTAACACATATATATGGAATTTAAGAAAAAAAATGTCATGAAGAACCTAGGGGTAAGACAGAAATAAAGGCACAGATCTACTAGAGAATGGACTTGAGGATATGGGGAGGGGGATTGGTAAGCTGTGACAAAACGAGAGAGTGGCATGGACTTATACACACTACCAAACGTAAAATAGATAGTTAGTGGGAAGCAGACGCATAGCACAGGGAGATCAGCTCTGTGCTTTGTGACCACCTAGAGGGGTGGGATAGGGAGTGTGGGAGGGAGGGAGATGCAAGAGGGAAAAGATATGGGAACATATGTATATGTATAACTGATTCACTTTATTATAAAGCAGAAACTAGCACACCATTGTAAAGCAATTATACTCCGATAAAGATGTAAAAATACAAGCAAAAAAAACAAATTCATCTTCTTTAGCACACATACGTTTTACATGCAGTAGGATCATGGACTTGATTGCAACAGTGAAAATATTTTGGTCCAATTGAAAATTGTCATTAATGGATTTGTTCACTTCACCTAAAGATAATTGTGGGAGGTATCTCTTTCCTTGAATTAAGTATTCTAACTTTTGAGTAGACTTCATGATATAGTGTATATACCATGAAAGGTCAATGGTTTTCTTTTGGTCCTGCCAGTAGGGTTTTCTACAGTGACACTGGCCCTGCTTTCTGAGGCTGTTCCCTGCCAATTGTCCTCAGGTATCCTAATCCTTTGTCTAAAAAATTCATCTTCCAGGTTTAATCCAATCCTAGGCTACAGTGAGTAGAAGTAGCACACACTTCCAAAGGTCCCACTTCAACTTTCCAGGGCAAACAGATTTCCTTCCTTAATTCTTTCTCCCTTCATCATCCTGAACACCACAGTGCCTTAGGCTCTCTGGTCCATTCTCTGATGGTGCTTTCCTCACTCTAGTTCAAGACTTGTGTGTTAAGATTTGTATCTAGCCGCTGGCCCTTTACAATGTTGATCACTAACTAACATATCTCGTGCAATTGCTAGATTTTCTTTTCCCCTTACCTCCTACTTTCCTTATGCATTCTTCCTGATGAGACAAAACCAATGGAAAAAGCAGAGAACAGAGAAAGATAGTTTGAAGGCATAATAATACAAAGAAAATAATGTGTTGAAAGTTGTTCAATATCAGCAAAAGAATTTTTTTTTCCTCTGTTATGTTTGCTTGGCTTTTTCTGATAGATATTTTACCCTGACAGTGCTAATGGAACTAAAATGCCTTCTAAGAAAAATATGGATCTGTTTACAGAATAGATATGGGGATGAGACACAGAAACATTAAGTCTGTGTTGCTACTCCAGGCTGGAGGAAGGATTCTAGGACAGGGTGGAAGTAATGAAAGAAAGGATTATGAAAAATAGGGTAAAAGGAGATAGAAGATAATAGAATTCATGAATTCCCTTCTGAGATGATTAAATGGGAACAGCAAAAAAGTGTTTTGTGCTATCTCCTAGACTCTGTTTATAACTGCAAAATAGTACAATATTTTTTTTTAGGGTAGAGATCTAGTCACACTAAGTATACTCTGGATATATAGATTTGAATCATCAGTAGGAGCTGATGGATATTAGGAAGCTGTGAGAATGTTTGCCAAAGATTTCAGCATCACATTTTTTATTTCCTGGTTGCCTATAGGAAAGGAAAAGCCAGAGTTGAAGTGCCAATCTCTGTATCAGGCAAATGACCCACTTATATTTTCTTCAGAACAGGGTGAACTTTGCTGTAAACCTCCCAGAAGAAATAATAAAGCACTAGAAAATACTCCACCTACTCTCCGACTTGGTGTTGTTCTCCTACTAAAACCTGGAGGGGACAATCTCTCTATTCAAACCTATATATTATTTCTGATTTTGTCTCTTTTCTAAAATATCTGAAGTCAATAACAAAATCCAGTAAAATTAAAGTCATATTATGTTCTATATTTTCTATTTCTTTTTACTTTAATAACCATATATTTTTCTGAGAATTTGAAACAATTTTCTTTTTTCTTAACCGCCATCATTTCACTTTCACCTTTTAGGTTAATAATTCAGAAGTGTTTCTATACTGATTATAGTTTTACTAAGTGTGTAACAGGAAATATCATTAATATAAGAGCAACTTTGGGGCTTCCCTGGTGGCGCAGTGGTTGAGAGTCCGCCTGCCGATGCAGGGGACGCGGGTTCGTGCCCCAGTCTGGGAAAATCCCACATGCCGCGGAGCAGCCGGGCCCATGAGCCATGGCCACTGAGCCTGCGCGTCTGGAGCCTGTGCTCCACAACAGGAGAGGCCACAACAGTGAGAGGCCCGCGTACCAAAAAAAAAAAAAAAGCAACTTGGGTCATTCAGTCTATTCCAGGAATAGCAAGGCATGACTGTCTTGTTACTGGGAATATCAATCTTAGGGTTCAGGCTGGAGTTTTACTGATGCCCTGTGGCAATGTATTACATATTTTGACTAAAATGTCAGATATTATTCTTAGTATTTAGCTTCAAAGTTTTAACTCTATATGATAAAATACATTTTTGTTTCCAGATTTTAAAATGCCTCAGCCCCTCTAATTAATCCAAGTCTCTTTGTTTTATTTTTTTGTTTGTTTTGGAAAATAGACACTTGGTACTAGATACCAAAATAAGATGCATATTCAGTATTCAGAAAAATATTTTTTTCAAAAATATACCTTTTTCGGTTTATTAATCAATCAATACATCATCTAATTCCACAAAATTCCACAAAAGTAGAATTCTGTCAATGAGGAAAAAGAGGAGGAAGGATATCCAATTGCTCATACCCTGCCTTCTCTAGAAGGGTTCCTTCATTACAGCAGCCCATAAAGATGATTCCATCCCTTAACTTTAATTCTGCCTCTGTGCGGATCGTACAGACTGTTATTTGATTTTACAATGTCTTATAAACTGTGTGTTTACACTGTCTTTTTGTTTACACAGTTTTGTGTTTCATGACAGTTTCTTTCCTGAAATAGATGCTATTTGAAGCATTTACAAAATGGATGATACTTGAGTTCAGCATTAACTGCAAAGAAGGATTCTCATGAAACAAACAATGCAATGGCATGCCCATCTGGTGTCAGAATTTCTACCAAAGGCCCAAAGAGAACAGCATGAGTCCATAAGTGTTCCCACAAAGGCACAGAAATATGTGTCCCTATAGGACTCACAGAGATGGATCTGACTACTCCTTTGACCCCCCACCTCACCCCACCTTGCTTTTAAAACAGACTAGAAATTTGAGGTAATGAGCTTTTAGCCTAGGGAAAAGTGCTCTGTATGGTCTCCCTTCCTACCTCATAGGAAGAGAAATGAAGACCCCTCGAAGAAAACCAAGCTGATGTCCTAAATATTTGAAAGAAGAAAAGTTGAGCAATGCATTCCTTTTCTGAGTGTTCTTTTACTCCAGTTTGTATAGACTCTTCATTCTGTCACCAGAGAATAACTTCATAATTTCCTAGATGAGCTTAACCCATGGCTGCTGGAGTTTGAACGGTATAACCGAGCATAAAGGCTGGTACTTTCTTCCTTCTTGAAAGATTTGGAAGTGAGAATTTGGCTTGTCAAAGACATGAAGTTTCACCAACTAAGTGGATACCATAAAAAGTGGCTGCTTACTTATCTTATTAGGTTCACCTTAAACACTACATTACCCCTGAAGGAGTCCTTGGTTTTTACTACTCCCTACTTCTGAGATTTTAGTTATGGTATCCATCACTTTCTTCACAAACATTTATCAAGCACTTTTATCATCTCAATTTCACTTAACGCAGAAATTAAAAAATGAAGTCATCTCTGTCTTTAAGGAGCTTACAGCCTTGCAGTATGAAAGTGAATGCATACAAGGTAAAGCAGTGATCTAAAGGAGTTATTCTTCTCTACCTAGGGCTGGAGGAGTGTGACCTCATGGGAAGCAAGGAGTCAGCATCAAAGAAAGTTTGAGAGAAGAAGAAGGAAGAAGTGGGTTCTAACGGATATCTTGGGCTATTAGATATTCTTTTTTGCTCTAACTTAGATACTGTCTCCTAAATAAGAAAGATTTTTTTCTCTATCTCAAGCTGTTGAAACAGAATATAGAAATAGAATATAGTCATATGGTTAGTCCTTAATAGTCCAAAGTCATGTAAGGCAAATTATCAGAAGTGTAAAATCCAAGAAGGAAGATGAGGGAGTTAGTTTGTAGCATGACATAAGATAATTAAACATGAGAGTTAGAGTTAAACTATGTTAATAAGAGAACACTGGAGTTAAATTCTAGAAACAAGTTTGTCTAAAGATCCAGGAGTGGTGTTGAGTGCAGAACCCATCTCTATGCAGCCCCCAGCATTTTTCCCCTGCCTACCTTGAGTACACTTGAGATGTGGCTAAGGTGTTCAAAGTCAGTACCCTCTTCTTTAGCTATGTTAGGTGAGAATCCATTTCTTGTGAATAGACTATAATAACAGATGTAAACAACTAAAGTAAGTAAGATGTTTCATGTGAAAATGCTATTAATAGAGATGCAAACTCTATGTTAGTAGAGGCAGAGAAATCTCCTATATTTTAAATATCTTGAGGATCCACAGTGTCTTTTTTCACCTTTATTTTTATACCTTTTATGTGTAGAAAAAATATCTTACAGATTATAATTTCTCTATCAATGTTTACAAGAGTTTAAGTAAACTAAATCATTAATGATCACCTTTGTGACCAGGCACTGTAGAGGAGGTGAGGACATAACTAATAAGATAGAATCATTGTTTTCAAGGGATTTACTATCTCTCAAGAAAAAGAAACACCAAATAGACAATTTCAATGCAGGACAAGTGTGGAAATAGTAAAATCTAAGTAATTTAACTTCTGGGGAAAATAAATGTTTGCGATAGAAAGGTAAAAATAGGCATAAAAAGGTAAACTTTTGTTGTTTGTTTGTGCTGATTTCTGCTACTTGTGAATCTTTCTCAATGATCTTCCTTACTTGTACCTTTTAAGGAGAAGTATTTAATCCCCAAAGAGTAAGTCATAAAGCCTCAACTAGTGGCTGCATGATTTTGTGAACAATATGTTGGGTGAGAGGATTTGAATTTCCTTAAGAGACATGTTAATAACAATTTGGGTAAGTTACTTTCTGTCTGAGATCTACCCAGATTTACACATGTGGGGAAAATTCATCAGACTTCTGTTCTTCCCTTGGACTTGCTTTTGAGGTCCTGTAGTAAGGGAGTCACACCAAATATGTTAATCAATTTCATAATGACCATGAAATCGTCTACAAATTTTTATGAATACTGAGTAGACATAGAATAAAATTACTGATCTCAATTGGGATTTTATTATGGGAATGTGGTAATATTTATATTGTCTCCTGTTTTGTTCTCAAGAATTCAGAATAGCATAACTGCTATATATGGGCTGGGTTAGAATATCTTGTAATTTGGGGGCTTGGCTAAGTAATTTTTATGTCTCATTCTAACATTAAACAAACCTGCAAATTTTAGTTTTTATTTCTCAAACTAGATTTTTGGGAATCTCCAGAGGCAACTGGCTATTTTTAAGAAAAATCTCAGCAATGCTATTTCGTTCTTAAAAGTCCAAAACTAGTTGATAATAAACTTTCTTGATTTTCTGCTTTTTATAATGGTGGATATTTCTGTATAAATTTATGAATTTAAAGTTACCAGGTTAACCAAAAGATTTTATTCATCAATCAGATCACAAAGGATTATTCAAGGAGAAAATCCTCTTTGAAAGTAGCTGAAAAATAAGGTAATCTTTTTTTTTAAATAGCTTTATTGAGATATAATGGATATAGAAAAAAAATTCATATATTTAATGGCTACAATTTGATGAGTTTAGACATATGCAAACTCCCATGATACCATACCATAATCAAGGTAATAGACATATCCAACCCCTCCTAATGTTTTCTTGTGTCCCTTTGTTTTTGCTTTGTTTTGTTTGTGGTAAGAACACTTAACATGAGAATCACCTTCTTAACAACTTTGGAAGTGCACAATACTGCATTGTTAACTGCAGGCACTATGCTGTACAGCAGATCTCTAGGACTTACTCATTTAGCATAACTAAAATTTTATACCCGTTGAACAGCCAAGAATACACAGCAGGGAAAGGATTGTTTCTTCAACAAATGGTGTTGGGAAAACTGAATATCCACTTGCAAAAAAAAATGAAATTGGACTCCTACCTTATAGTATCATATACAAAAATCAACTCAAAATGAATTAAAGACTTAAACATAAGGCCTGAAATTGTAAAACTCCTGAAGGTTACCTTTGTTTTAACTTTATTGAAAAACTTTTTATTTAATTCATCAAAAGAAGTTAAAAACAGAGAAAAAATAGCTATCAGCAGGTCAAGGATACTATTACTTTAATATAATTTTCCTTTGTACAATAGAGACAAGAAGAAACAATGTTTTTGTTGTTGTTTAGCCTTTCTGTAAAATGTAATTTTAAAATTATGTTTACTACAAAAGTAGTTAGATACATGGATAGATCCCCAAATATCCAAACATACATCAGCTCAGGCAAATAAAAGGGAAATGAGGTATATAGAATATTAATTAACGTTTGGATATCTTGAAGGCTCTTTTTAACCCTCAATTTTTTATTAGGTTTCCATTCCTCTTTTCTTTTTTGTATTTTAAGGGGATATGATATTTTTTATGCAAATTAATAAAGCTCAATTTAATGCTCATTATAATCAAAATCAGATAATAAAAGATAATTGGGGCATTTTCAATTATGATATATTAAGCCATTAACAGCAAGGTCAATTGTTTGAGTTTTTCTCTGATTAGAAAATATTTTAGATGTAAAATGATTACCTTT
The DNA here is from genome assembly GCF_039906515.1 of Pseudorca crassidens. Lineage (NCBI taxonomy): Eukaryota > Metazoa > Chordata > Mammalia > Artiodactyla > Delphinidae > Pseudorca > Pseudorca crassidens. Next base: position 67,567,285 of record NC_090304.1, on the reverse strand, counting down.
CTCTTTTTTTGCCTTCTCTTATCCATGTCTGTATATCTGATTGAAGTAAAGTATTCTAAATCATGAAAAGTATGTAACTGCTTTGATGTATTCTTTGAATTTCCCACTAAAGTACAGAAGTTCAACTCTGTAAAACCTACTATGTGACCTATATAAATTAAAACATTTTGGAATTCAGAGAAATCAGATAAAGACCTCTTTGAGAGAGAGAATAGTTTTATCTCCTTTGGTGAGCCACAGAAACTTTGTTTCCTCATCAGAGAAAAGATGTACAATTAGCAGATAGAATATATTTATAAGAGCTTCCTTTTCTAAATAGCTTTCATAAAAGAGAGCTGGTCTTTGCTCCATGGTCAAAAAGCTCAGCTTTTCTAAGTTCACAACATAATTATATCTGCTGAATTGCAATTGAAGTGGAAACATTGGAATTCTTTTCTTCTGATTGTTATAATGCCATTCTCTGTCTCTACTGCGTATAACTCAGTATATAACTTCAAAATATATATCCAATGGATATTTGGTACGATCTTACAGGTGAAGTTTTTGAAGAGTTTCTGGTCAAATAATGTTAAGGCAAAAACTATGTTTCACCATTATAGTATTTATCAGAACCTTTGATATAATGACTTGGGTCATTATATATTATTATATTATATATTATAGCTTGGGTCCTAGAGTGGGAGTGGGTGGAGAATAATATACCAGTTTGCCATCTTAAACTCCATTATCCTGGAATAAATATTGACATTTATCTAAAAATACTTCTCTTGGGCTTAAGAGCTAAAAACAAACACTAATTACCATATATACTTCCATTTTTAATACTCCCTACTACACTGCCACTGAAACCCCAAGAAAATGATAATTTTTTAAAGTACATACACAAACTTTTTAATACATTTCTTCATTGGCAAAAATGTATGGTATCCACAGACACCTCAAATGAAGGGAAAGCAGGAATCCTGAAATGTAAGCCAGCATTTAAGGTAGCTTTCAAGAGGGAGAAATTGCCAACCACAGGTACCTGTAGTTTTAGCCTTATTGTCAATACAGGACAGTGATGAAAGGAGGGTAAGCCTCAAATGGGGAGTTTAATAGAAGATCCACACATAAAGCTGCTGCTGAAGGGAGCAGTAGGATACTAGATTGTATCAACCTTGATTCTATCAATGGGAAGAAGTAAGCTCTCACAGAAGATAATATCAAGCTTGTCATTGAGTTTTCATCTGAAATTTGCAATACTTGTAAAAGTTAAAAAAACAAAGATTATTTTAAAGTGGTATCCCCAGTACCCTGCCAAAAGCAAACAAAAATAAATAAAAAATAGACACCATCAAATAATTACATCAAAGTAATATGAGCTCACAATTAAAAGCTACCAAAGCGGAAAAAAAAGCCACTAAAAGTGAAAAACACCAGAAACAACCAACACAAAATATGAATTGAAAATATTCCAAATATTTAAATTATCAGGCATAGAACAAAAATTGGTATATGTAATCTGTTTAGATAATAAAAGGTTATTGAAAATATAACTATTGTATATGACAATACTAAACTGACTGAGTAAATTTGAAAATAATTTCCCAGAGAATTTATAGAGATAAAAAAGTATAGAAATCAAAACTTTAAATGACACAGACAGCTTTAAAATAGATTTCACTGAAGTGTGAAGTATTTATTCAAAAAATAGAGCCTAAAAATTACAAGGAATTTATCACAGAGAGATAAAGTACCTTAAAAACTCTGTTTTAATGTGAAAGAGCAAATAGGAGACATGAGTAGAGAGTACAAAGTCCCATTATATATCTAATTGGAGATTCCAGAAATAAAGAAGAGAAAGATGGCAAGATAATATTTTAAAAGATAAAGGAGGAAACCACTAAAAAAGACAAAGTAAAAGTAATAAAAAAGTAAAGTATAACCAATATAATGAGAGAAAATGAATCATATAAAATGATCAGAACTACAAAAGGCAAAAAAAAAATTGTAACTATGTGATGATGGATGTTAACCTAACTGTGGTAATAATTTTATAATATGTACACATATCAAATTATGTTGTATAGCTGAAACTAATGTTATGTCAATTATACCTCAAATAAAAAAAAACACACACCAAGAGCACAGGTCCACTTATATGCTTTTTTTTTTCAGTAATACACACTACAGTACTACATGATCTGTGGTTGGTTGAATCTACTGATGCAGAAACGCAGATACAGAGGTCAGACTGTAAAGTTATAAGCACATTTTTTTATTGTGCTGAGGGTCTGTGACCCTAACCCATGCATTGTGAAGGGTGAACTGTCATTAATGACTATAGCAAAGTTAAAGGAGACAAAGTTAATATATAAAATTTAATCACTTTCTTACATGCTAGTAATGAACAAGAGAAATTTGAAATTAAAAATACAATATGTATATTAGCATACCAAAAATTAATTAATTAGGTGTAAATCTAACAAAATATCTATAAGATCTACATGAGAAAAAAATGCAAGTCTCAGATAAAATGAAAGAAGAACTAAATAAACGGAGAGATATTCCATTTTCTTGGATAGGAAGACTCAATTTTTTCAAGATATCAATTCTTTCCAAAATAATCTATATATTCAGTACAAGCCCAATCAATATCCCAGAAAGTTTTTTTGTGGATATTGTCATACTGATTCTAAAGTTTATATGGAGAGGCGAAAGACTCAAAATAGCTAGTGATGTTAAAGGAGAAGAACAAAGTTGGAAAACTGACAGTACCTGACTTCAAGTCTTACTATAAAGCTATAGTACTCGAGACAGTCTGATATCGATAAACAGATAGACATATCAATGGACCAAAAGAGACAGTCCCAAAATAGACCTACATAAATGAATAGTCAATTCATTTTTGACAGAGAAGCAAAGGCCATACAATGGAGCAAAGATAGTCTTTTCAACAAACAATACTGGAAAAACTGGTCACTCACATACCAAAAAAAAAAAAAAAAAAAAAATCTAGACACAGACTTTATACCCTTCACAAAAATTAACTAAAACTGGATCACAGACTTAAAGATAGAATGAAAACTATAAAAATTCTAAAGATAACATAGGAAGAAACTTAAATGACATCGAGTATGGCAACAATATTTTATATACAGTACCAAAGTCATTATCCATGAAAGAAATAATCTATGAGCTGGACTTCATTATTTTTTTTTTTTAAATCTGATCTACAAAAGACAATGTCAAGAGAATGAGAAGACAAGCCATAGACTGGAAGAAAATCTTTGCAAGAGTCACATATGATAAAGGACTCTTTTCCAAGGTATACAAATAACTCATAAAACTCAATAATAAGAAAACAAACAACTTGATTAAAAACATTGGAGAATTGGCCAATTGGACAACTCACTGAAAAAGATATACAGATGGTAAATAAGCATATGAAAAGATATTCCCAACAATATGTCATCAGAGAGATGCAAATAAAGCAGCTATAAGATACCACTACACACTTATTAGAAAGGCCAGTATCTGGGACACTGAAAATAACAAATACTGACAAAGAAGTTGGTCATCAGAAACCCTCATTCATTGCCAGTGGTAATACAAAATGGTTCAGCCACTTTGGAAGATAGTTTGGTGGTTTATTACACAACTAAACATATTCTTACCATACAATGCAGCAATCACTCTCCTTGATTTTTACCCAAAGAGTTGAAAACTTATGTCCTACACAAAAACCTGCACACAGATATTTATTGCAGATTTATTCATAATTGCCAAAACTTGGAAGCAACTAAGACATTCTTTAGCCAGTGAATGGAAAAGTAAACTATGGTACATCCCAACAATGGAATATTATTTAGCAATAAAAAGAAATGAGCAATTAAGCCATGAAAATACAGGAAAGAACCTCATGTGCGTATTTCTAAGTAACAGAAGCCAATTTGAAAAGGCTGCATACTATTTGATTCCAACCATATGACATTTTAGAAAAGACAATACTACTGAGACAGTGAAAAGATCAGTGGTTACCAAAGGTAGGCAGGGAGAGATGAGAAGACAGAGCAGAGAGGATTTTTAGGGCAGTGAAAATACTCTGTATGATGTCATAATGTTAGATACATGTCATTATATTTGTCCAAATCATCACACTCATCACATAAAGAGAGAAACATAATGTAAACTATGGACTTTAGGTAATTATGATGTGTCAGTGTAGGTTTACCAATTTTAACAAATGTACTGCTATGGTAGAAGATGTTGGTAATGGGAGAGGCAGTGCATATGTATGTGGGTAGGGTAGGGGGTATACAGGAAATTTGTGTATTCCCCTTTTAATTCTGTTGAAAAATTAAAACCACTCAAATAATAAAATCTTAATAAAACTAATTCTAAAAAAAGGGATAAAGGATGGCAATTTTCTCGAAATCATAACACATTAATCATTAGAATAAAGAAGCCCAATGAATCCTAAGCACATGACTAACAAGAAATATATGCATGTGTCTAAATCAGACTACAGCATATCAAAGCCAATGGTAACAACTTAAAATCAGTAAGGTAAAAAGATAAATTAACAAACTGACTTTCCAAAGGTAACAATGTAAACAAAATAGAGGGAAACAGTATTTTCATGGTGCTAAAAGAACATAAGTGTCAGCCTAATATTGTATACCTAGATTTCAAGAAGATTGATGAAGTAAAAACATTTTCAAACCAGTAAAGGCTGAGAGTTTATTATCAATCAGTTTTTACTAAGGTAATTTCTAATAGATGTATTCAGTCAAAGGCATGAGGACCAAAGATGGATGTTCTCAGAAGCTAAAGAAACACTGAACCAAAAAACCTGGTAAATATGGGTGTAAATATAAACAAATATTGCCTTATGAAAACATAGCAATGCTTTTTTCTGAGATTGAAATTGAGAAAGCTATAATACTGGATAATATTTGATTATGTAGAGATCAAAGTGATATTGCCTTTATTTCCTCAGAATACTTTATAGAAGAGAAATAAATTTGAATAACTTTAGAATTTTCAAGTATAATATCTGAAATGAAACATTTAGAATAATTACCAAACAAATGGGAAAAGAATGTAAATGTCAGACTATCAAAGGGAAAATAATAGAACAAGACTTCTTATCTCTCAATTAAAAAGAAGAAAGGAGAAAACATTGTCATCCAAAAGAATGCAAAATAGAACAACACAAAAGTGAGAAAGCAGATAAACTGAAAGCACAAAGTAAAATGGTAAAAATAAATCAAAATATATCATACTAAAAAGTGAAAAGTGGACTAATCACTCTATTAAAAGACAGCAATTATTAAACTGTCTGGCATGTTGTGTTCATCAAGAAGAGACTTTCACATGGAGTTTATCACAAAAGATATTTATTATGGAAAGCCCTTGGGGACAAGAGCTCTAGAAGGGGAAGAAGAAAGCAGGATTGGGCATACCAAAATTTAAACTTCAATGTAAACCCAATGGCAGCCTTGGCTAACCTCACAGGAAGCACAAGAGCTAGAATGGCCCTTTTTGAGTTTGCCTAAGTTGAGTTGTGTTGTCTATATGATCAGTAACTGGATCCAGGCCATCCCTGGAAGGGATGTTACCTTAGGTTCTCTGCAATGTAAACGGGCTGACAAAATGTTATCTAATTATGATTTTTATTGTCTAGTTATGGTTTTTATGTAGAACCTAGAGGAAAAATAAAAACACAACAAAAAACCAATAGAGTGAATCATAATAGAAAATCAGTGAAATAGCTAGTCCTTTGGAAAGATCAATGAAATTGAAAAATCACCAGGACCGACAAAGAAAAGAGACACAAACTTACAACATCAGAAATGAAACAGGATATACTGCAGATTCTGCAGACATGGAAAAATAAGTGAATATTATGATCAATTTTATACACATAAATTTGACCAATTAAGACTGTGTGTGATTGGTGGAGGGATAGAGACCTAAACCATTGGAACAGAATAGACAACCCAGATAGAGAGCCACAACAGTATGCCCAACAGATTTTTGATAAAGGGATGGGCTTTTCAACCAATGTTGGTGAAACAAGTGGATATCCAATGGGGGGGGGGTGGACATTAACCTAAACTTCACACCTTATACAAAATTTAACTCTAAATGAATCACAGATTTAAATGTAAACTGTAAAGCTAGACAACATTTAGGGGAAAAAAATACAGGAGAAAATCTCCAGGATTTAGATCTAGGCAAAGAGTTCTAGATGACATCAATAGCATCATCCATACATTGAAAAAAAAAAATGACAAACTAGGATTCATCAAAATCAAGAAAGAAAAACTTGTTCTCTGCAAAAGGCCCTGTTAAGATGATGGCAAGGCAAGATGCAGATTGGGGAAAAAATTTTGCAAACCACATATCTGACAAAGGACTAATATCTAGAATATATAAAGAACTCTTAAATCTCAACAGTAAAAATAATAATAATCCAATTAGAAAATTAGCAAAGATATGAACAGACATTTCACCAAAGAAGATATACAGATGACAAATAAGCACAAGAAAAGATGTTCAACATCTTAAGCCATTAGGGGACATATTAAAACCACAATGAGATATCACTGTGCACATATCAAAATAACTAAAATAAAAATAGTGACAGCACCAAATGTTAGCAAAGATGTAGAGAAACTGGATCATGCATATGTTGCTTTGGGGATTATAATTCTGGAAACAGTTTGACAGTTTCTTAAAACACTACACATGCGTCTGCCATATGATCTGGTAATTGCACTCCTTTGGCATTTGTCTCAGAGAAATTAAAAGTTCACACAAAAACCTCTCATTGATATTCATAGCAGTTTTATTTGAACTAGCCAAAAATGGGAAACAACAGATGTACTTCAGCAAATGAATAGTTAAAAAACTGTGGTATATCTGTATCATAAAATACAACTTAGCAATAAAAAGGATTGGACTACTGGTATAAGAAACAACTTGGACATATATCCAGAGAATTATGCTGAGTAAAAGAGCCAATCCCGAAGGTTACCTGATTACACTTATATAACATTCCTGAAATGACAAAACTATAGAAATGAGAAAGAGATTAGTGTTTACCATGGGTTAAGAATGGAGGAAGATCTTTATCCATTCCTCTGTTGATGGACATTTAAGTTGCTTCCATGTCTTGGATATTGTAAATAGTGCTGCAATGAACATCGGGGTGCATGTGGTACGTATATACAATGGAATATTACTCAGCCATAAGAAGGAATGAAATTGTGCCATTTGCAGAGACATGGATGGACCCAGGGACTGTCATACAGAGTGAAGTAAGTCAGAAAGAGAAAAGCAAATATTGTATATTAACATATATGTGTGGAATTTAGAAAAATGGTACAGATGAACCTATTTGCAAAGCAGAAATACAGACACAGATGTAGAGAACAAACATATGGACACCAAGGGCAGGGGTGGGATGGATTCGAAGATTGGTATTGTACACTACTATGTATGAAGTAGATGGCTGGTGAGCATCTATTGTATAGCAGAGGGGGGAAATAAAAAGGAAGGTACAATCTGTTTGCAGGACACATACTAAGTTAACCTTAAATATGCATTCCAATATACATTAGGTGCAAATACTGTTTGATTCCACTTATACAAGGTACCTAGAATTGTCAAATTCATAGAGTCAGAAAGTACATTGGTAGATGCCAGGGGCCAGGGGAGTGGGGGCGTGGGGAGGGGGAATGAGGAGTTAGTATTTAATGGGGACAGAGTTTCAGTTTGGGAAGGTGAAATATTCAGGAGATGGATGATGGTGAGAGTTGCACAATACGAATGTACTTAGAGACACTGAACTGAACTGTATAGTTAAATATGGTTAAAATAGTATGTTTTATATTATGTGACTTTCACCACAGTAAAATATCATCAAAAAAAAGAACCTGAAAAAAGTTTTAAAAATAAAAATTAAAAAAAAGAATGGAGGAAGAGAGCGTAGAGGGAATAGGGTAGTGGGTATGGCTATAAAAAGGCAACACAAGTCTGGAAGACAGACTAATGTCCCTCTTCCCCCAAAGAGATCCATGTCTTACTCTCTGAAAGCTGTGAATATATTATGCTACTTGGTAAGGACCAATTAACTTTCAGATGAAATCAAGATTGCTGGTCAGCTGACCTTAAAATATAGAAATTATTGTGTACTGTCTGGGTGGGTCCAATGTAATCACAAGGGTCTTTTAAATGTGGAACAATCAGTGTCTGAATTATGTGATAAGAGAAAGATTCCAAAGGACTCTGTTGACTGTGAAGATGTAAGGAGGCCGAGAGACAAGGAATACAGGCAACCTCTACAAGCTGGAAAAGTCAAGAAAATGGATTCTGCCCTGGAGACTCCAGTAAAACCTCCAGCCCTTGTTGACACCTTGGTTTTAGTCCTGTGAGACCAATTTCAAACTTCTGGCCTCCACAAGATAATAGATTTGTGTTAAGCCACTAAGTTGTTTTTTCTTTTTCTTTTATTTTCTTTTTTCTTTCCTTTTTTTAACAGCAGCTATTCTTGTAATGATCTTGGTTGTGTTTTGGAAGTTTTGGAAGATGTTACCATTGGGGGAAACATGAGTGAAGGGTATACAAAATTTCACATGTGAATCTACAATTATCTCAAAGTAAGGTTAAATTAAATTATGTATAAATTTTACTTTCCTTAAAAATTTAGAGCACATTTAATTTCAGAATTTTATTGATATGTTGTCTAAGAGTTTTAACACCTTACTTTTCATTTAAAACTCATTTTTGAAGTATATATCTTTAAAAGATAAATCACAACATTAAGATAATGATCATAGTCTTGATATCAAGATGCTTTTCCAATAACAATAACTTCAGTTTCATAATGAGATACTGGATTGCTTCGGGACTGTATTCTATATAGAGAGGTACTGTAATGTAGTGTGTGAAAATGGCTCTGGAATTGGATGTGTTCAAAGCCAGGCTCAACAATTTACTATATAGTCTAGCCTTGTGCAAAGTACATAAACTTCATGAAGCTCAATTTTCTCACCTGTAAACTGGGAAAATTATAGGATGCCCTGTAGTGTCTGCTCGTTGCAAAGTGTCAATAAATGACAATGCTATTTTTGTTGAAATATGCTGCATTTATGTTTGTATCAGATGAAATTTAAGAGGATAATGTTCAAAATTTTAAGTATCTGAAAATGAATGAAAGTTTCTATGCATTAATCCATGCCTACTTTGTAAAAAATTCCAATTTGTGTGGTCCACATCAAAAAGTGTTTTCTAAGTGGTCCCAGAAGGTCCTTCCTAATTTATCTTTTCCATAGAGAAAGCAAAATGATTTAGGGCATTTAGAAAGTGACTTTTGACTTCATAACAGGTAACATGATTGGCATAGATCTGAACAAGTACTCAGAAGAAAATAGGATTTGCTATTTATTGTTCAGACATATTGGAATGTTTCTGATTTAAAGAGAAGTTCCATTTTTCTAGCCGTGTGTGGCTTCTTCAGAGATCAAGTAAAACATATTTCCTACTCGAAAGAAGCAAATTGCAGGCTGTCTCCAGGGAGACTAAGGGCACTTGAGACTCACATACGTCTTTGAATATTCAATATCATTTTAGGAAATAAAAGCTATTCATATAACTTTAATTCTAATTTACACAGCTATAAATAAGGTTCTAAGCTCTTTTGAAGATATAAGTGCAAATATTTGAAGTTTCCTCTGAGAAAGAAAAAACACAATGAGCAGTAATTTGATTTCTAGGCTGTCTTTGTGAATTCATAAGGTAAGTACTAGTGTATTTTACTGGATGGTATATAGCTCCATAGGGCATCATTATCATGTTTTCAAAACAGGACACTGAGCACCCTAAAACCAGTTCCTTGCCTTTTGAGATAAGGGTGCAGAGAGTTGGGTGAGAGAGAATCTAATTGAAATTTAATTATTTCACCCTACTTTTCACAGTGATTAAGCTAAGGGAAAAACAAATTTCAGAGAGATAGAGAAAACCAGGTAAAATGCGATAGTTGCTCACCTTGGTGGCATTACCTACTTGAATCTATGACATTGTGGATGTGCCTAATCACAAACAGGGTGCACCAATGGTTTTGAGTCTCTGGTCCTCCTGGGACCTAGACATCTCAGTATTTGCAGTGGACTCCACCTACATCAGTATTAATATTTTGTCCAAGTCGGCAAGAGGTTTTGATTATTGTTTAAAACCATCAGCTTCTGTGAAAAAGAAAATTGGTCCGTGTAACAAGATAAGAAGATGGAGTATAATTATAAATGTCTGAGGCAATGGGAGAGGTGGCAATGATAGTGGAAAACTGATTGAACTTTACATATTCAATTATTCAGAAAACTTACATAATTTTATAGTCTGCTGACAATAGAGATGAATGAATTAAGATAGTCCTTTGTGTTAAGATAGAAAAATAAATAGATCACTCTGGATGGGCACCAGAAATGGTTGGTTAAGAGTAGGGCACAGGGGTACATCAGGGAAGTATAAATTGGATGCAAGATATATAGAGAGCTACATTATCAATTATTTGTGCTGTATTTCTGGCCTTTCTGATTTAGATATACCTTCTCTTCCCTTTTTTTTGTAAAAGATGAAGAAAAGACTATGATAAATACTTTGAACACTAGTAAGTGTATGTTTAAGATGGAAATCCTTCTGCATTCTCAAGCTAGCCCATAATTCAGTGAATCACTATAAGGGAAATCTAAGTTAAAGTTATCACAATAAACTCACCTCTGCTCTAAAACTTTCAAGGTAACATTGGCCCTTGGAGAATATTATTCACAGTAAAGTATCTACAATAAATTTACAATAACATATCCAAAATATTCTATATTAGAACTTTCTGTATGGTGACCATAAAAGTCTGAAGGGTTAGAAAGATTTGCTTCCAGTGCACTTTGCAGACATTTTCTTGGTGAAGAATAAAAGCCAATATAAATACAACATACTATTTTTCTTGGTCCTTATTATATTCCAGCAGAAAGCTTACTCTTTTTTTGTGATATGCGGGCATCTCACTGTTGTGGCCTCTCCCGTTGCGGAGCACAGGCTCCGGACGCGCAGGCTCAGCGGCCATGGCTCACGGGCCCAGCCACTCCGCGGCATGTGGGATTTTCCCGGACCGGGGCACGAACCTGTGTCCCCTGCATCGGCAGGCGGACTCTCAACCACTGCGTCACCAGGGAAGCCCAGAAAGCTCACTCTTATAAAGGATAACACTAATTCAGGAACTAGCCTACAAATAAAGCTGAAATGCATCCCAATATAGTCACCTTCTTTCATTTAGTCATCCAAATATTGAGTACTCACCATGTGCCAAGCACAATTACAAGCAGTGGGAAATAGATATTCAATGAGCAAAACAAAGAATTACCATGGACTTACATTCCAATAGGGGAATACATTAACAAAGAAACATACACTATGTTACTTGATAGTAAGTGCTCTGTATAATAATAATGGTAATAGTAAGAAAAATAATAGTCATTGTAAACATTCATACAATACTTACTATATGCCAGTTGTTAACGTTCTTTAAAAATATTACTCTTTTTAGTCTATCTAGAAGATAGATATTATTAGTATTTTCACTCTACAGATGCGGGAAATGAGGCGTGGAATAACTTGGCTATTAAATAGTTATTAAAGTTGATAATTATTAAATGGCAGAGTTAGAAATCCAAGAAGATGGACTCTAGATTTTGTGGTAAATAAAAATAAGGCAGATTAAAGGGAATTAAGAGAGGTGGAGTATGTAACACTATTTTATATATGATCTTGGAAGATTTCCCTAAATGACCAGATATTTAATCATATATATGAAGGGGATACGAGAGCAAGCTGTGCAGAGGTGGCTGCCACAGAGGAGGAAGGGAGGAAAATGCCAGATGTTGAAGTCAAAGAGGTAATGGGGGGATGTTACGACGGTCAGATCATGTGGGCCTTAGAAGCCTTAGCAAAGCACCTTGAATATCAGGGGAGTCATTACAGTTTTGAAGAGAAAAGGGACATTATCCCACTTAAAGTTCAAAAAGACCACCTTGTGCAATTACATAGACAAGAGACACATATAGAAGTAGTAAGACCGGTAAGAAGGCTGTGACAACAATCCAGGTAAGAGAGAATGTAGTTTGGGCTGGGGTGATAACAGTGAAAGAGATAAGGTGAGAAGTGATCAGGTTCTGGATAAATTTTAAAGCCATATGAATAGGATGTGTTGAAAGAATGGATTTGGTAAGTGAGAGAAAGATAGCAGTCCAGAAACTCTAAAAGTTTTGCTTGAGAAACTGGGGAAAAACAGAGGTGCCATTTATTGAGATATAGAATAATCGGTGAGGAAATCTCAGAAGTCTGTTTTGGAAACATTGATATTGATGGAATTATTGGATATGCAGGTGGAGATGTTGACTGAACTGTTAATTTTCATGTCTGGAGTTCAGAGAAAGAACGAGGCTGGGGTTGTAAATTTGAAAGCTATCAGTATATAAAGTCTATTTAAATCCATGGGACAGTATATCACCTCGGAAGTAAATGTAGATAGAAGAAATTTAATACAATTTTATACCATTTTGTTATGGTTGATGTTGTGTTTACACAGAAAGGACTACACCAGTTCATAATTTAGGGATCAGGCTGACTGGCAGCAGGCTGTCCATGTCTGAGAATACCAGAGAGAAAAAAAAAGCCTTCTTCCCCTTGTTTCAAAAGAGGAGCTATGATAGCACTTTACATGAGGGCATGGTGGTGGTGCTGGTACCAACAGAAGAGTGCCTTGTGCCCCACCGAAAAGGAGGTAGAAGAGAATCAGACCTGAAGGAACTGGTTTCTATTCCAGTATGCTTCTGTGTCAATAGGATAATATAGATTGAGTCAAGGATATAGGCAGGAAAATCTTTAATTAACAAGAAGATTTAGGGACATCAAACCCAAGAAAAGACTCTACTGTCTAAGAAATTGGCAAAAGGATGGCTAGAGCCACAGTAGTTTAAAATATGCTTATGTAAATTCAGTAATATTTACAGTCCACATAAACTATAATAATGTTTTCAATTAACACAAATTTGTTAGTATTTGATGTCTACAATTCAAAATTCTCACAGTAATTTATATTTCTTTTTGTTGTAGTATTTTTCTTCAAAAAAAACCTTTTTTTAAACATCTTTATTGGAGTATAATTGCTTTACAATGGTGTGTTAGTTTCTGGTTTATAACAAAGTGAATCAGTTATACATACACGTATATCCCCATATCCACTCCCTCTTAAGTCTCCCTCCCACCCACCCTACCCCACCCCTCTAGGTGGACACAAGGCACCGAGCTGATCTCCCTGTGCCATGTGGCTGCTTTCCACTAGCTATCTATTTTACATTTGATTTATTCATGACCTTTTCTTTTTTTCTTAGATTCCATATGTATGTGTTAGCATACGGTATTTGTTTTACTTTTTCTGACTTACGTCACTCTGTATGACAGACTCTAGGTCCATCCACCTCACTACAAATAACTCAATTTTGTTTATTTTATTGGCTGAGTAATATTCCATTGTATATGTGTGCCACAACTTCTTTATCCATTCATCTGTTGATGGACACTTAGGTTGCTTCCATGTCCTGGCTATTGTAAATAGAGCTGCAAAGAACAGTTTGGTACATGACTCTTTTTGAATTATGGTTTTCTCAGGGTATATGCCAAACAGTAGGATTGCTGGGTCATATGGTAGTTCTATTTTCAGTTTTATAAGGAACCTCCATACTGTAGTGGCTACATCAATTTACATTCCCACCAACAGTGCAAGAGGGTTCCCTTTTCTCCACACCCTCTCCAGCATTTATGGTTTGCAGATTTTTTGACGGTGGCCATTCTGTCTGGCGTGAGATGATATCTCATTGTAGTTTTGATTTGCATTTCTCTAATGATTAGTGATGTTGAGCATTCTTTCATGTGTTTGTTGGTAATCTGTATATCTTCTTTGGAGAAATGTCTATTTAGGTCTTCTGCCCATTTTTGGATTGGGTTGTTTGTTTTTTGATATTGAGCTGCATGAGCTGCTTGTAAATTATGGAGATTAAACCTTTGTCAGTTGCTTCATTTGCAAATATATTCTCCCATTCTGAGGGTTGTCTTTTCTTCTTGTTTATGGTTTCCATTGCTGTGCAAAAGCTTTTAAGTTTCATTAGGTCTCATGTGTTTGCTTTTGTTTTTATTTTGATTTCTCTAAGAGGTGGGTCAAAAAGAATCTTGCTGTGATTTATGCCATAGAGTGTTCTGCCTATGCTTTCCTCTAAGAGTTTGATATTTTCTGACCTTAAATTTAGGTCTTTAATCCATTTTGAGATTATTTTTGTGAATGGTGTTAGGGAGTGTTCTAATTTCATACTTTTACATGTACCTGTCCAGTTTTCCCAGCACCACTTATTGAAGAGGCTTCCTTTTCTCCACTGTATATTCTTGCCTCCTTTATCAAAGATAAGGTGACCATATGTGCCTGGGTTTATCTCTGGGCATTCTATCCTGTTCCGTTCATCTATATTTCTGTTTTTGTGCCTGTATCATACTGTCTTGATTACTCTAGGTTTGTAGTATTGTCTGAAGTCAGAGAGCCTGATTCTTCCAGCTCTGTTTTTCTTTCTCAAAATTGCTTTAGCTATTTGGGGTCTTCTATGTTTCCATACAAATTTTGAAATTTTTTTGTTCTACTTCTGTGAAAAAATGCCAGTGGTTGTTTGATAGGGATTGCATTGAATATGTAGATTGCTTTGGGTAGTAGAGTCATTTTCACAATGTTGATTCTTCCAGTAAAGAACGTGGTATATCTCTCCATCTATTTGTGTCATCTTTAATTTCTTTCATCAGTGTCTTACCATTTTCTGCTTACAGGTGTTTTGTCTCCTTAGGTAGGTTTTTTCCTAGATATTTTATTCTTTTTTTTGCAGTGGTAAATGGGAGTGTTTTCTTAATTTCACTTTAAGATTTTTCATCATTAGTTTATAGGAATGCTAGAGATTTCTGTGCATCAATTTTGAATCCTGCAACTTTACCAAATTCATTGATTAGCTCTAGCAGTTTTCTGGTAGCATCTTTATGATTCTCTATGTATAGTATCATCTCATCTGCGAACAGTGACGGCTTTATTTCTTCTTTTTGCATTTGTATTCCTTTTATTTCTTTTCCTTCTCTGATTGCTGTGGCTATAACTTCCAAAACTATGTTGAATAAGAGTGGTGAGAGTGGGCAACCTTGTCTTGTTCTTGTCTGATCTTAGTGGAAATGGTTTCAGTTTTTCACCATTGACGATGATGTTGGCTGTGGATTTGTCATATATGGCCGGTATTATGTTGAGGAAAGTTCCCTCTATGCCTACCTTCTGCAGGGTTTTTTATAATAAATATGCATTGAATTTTGTCGAAAGCTTTCTTTGCATCGATTGAGATGATCATATGGTTTTTCTCCTTCAATTTGTTAATATGATGTATCATGTTGCCTGATTTGCATATATTGAAGAATCCTTGCATTCCTGGAATAAACCCCACTTGATCATGGTGTATGATCCTTTTAATGTGCTGTTGGATTCTGTTGGCTAGTGTTTTGTTGAGGATTTTTGCATCTATGTTCATCACTGATATTGGCCTGTAGTTTTCTTTCTTTGTGACATCTTTGTCTGGTTTTGGTATCACGGTGATGGTGGCCTCGTAGAATGAGTTTGGGAGTGTTCCTCCCTCTGCTATATTTTGGAAGAGTTTGAGAAGGATAGGTGTTAGCTCTTCTCTAAATGTTTGATAGAATTCATCTGTGAAGCCATCTGGTCCTGGGCTTTTGTTTGTTGGAAGATTTTTAATCACAGTTTCAATTTCAGTGCTTGTGATTTGTCTGTTCATATTTTCTATTTCTTCCTGGTTCAATCTCAGAAGTTGTGCATTTCTAAGAATTTGTCCATTTCTTCCAGGTTGTCCATTTTATTGGCATCTAGTTGCTTGTAGTAATCTCTCGTGATCCTTAGTATTTCTGCAGTTTCAGTTGTTACTTCTACTTTTTCATTTCTAATTTTATTGATTTGAGTCTACTCCCTTTTCTTCTTGATGAGTTTGGCTAATGTTTTATCAATTCTTTTTATCTTCTTGAGGAACCAGCTTTTAGTTTTATTGATCTTTGCTATCGTTTCCTTCATTTCCTTTTCATTTATTTCTGATCTGATCTTTATGATTTCTTTCCTTTGCTAACTTTGTGGGTTTTTTGTTATTCTTTCTCTAATTGTTTTAGGTGTAAGGTTAGGTTGTTTATTTGAGATGTTTCTTGTTTCTTAAAGTAGGATTGTATTGCTATTAACTTCCCTCTTAGACCTGCTTTTGCTGCATCCCATAGGTTTTGGGTCATTATGTTTTCATTGTCATTTGTTTCTAGGTATTTTTTGATATCCTCTTTGATTTCTTCAGTGATCTCTTGGCTATTAAGTAGTGTATTTTTTAGCCTCCATGTGTTTGTAATTTTTACATATTTTTTCCTGTATTTGATATCTAGTCTCATAGTGTTGTGGTCGGAAAAGATACTTGATATGATTTCAATTTTCTTAAATTTACCAAGACTTGATTTGTGACCTGAAGAATGTTCCACGAGCACTTTAGAAAAATGTGTATTCTGTTGTTTTTGGATGGAATGTCCTATATATATCAACTAAGTCCATCTCGTTTAATGTATCATTTAAAGCTTGTGTTTCCTTGTTTATTTTCATTTTGGATGATCTGTCCATTGGTGAAAGTAGGGTGTTAAAGTCCCCTACTATAATTGTGTTACTGTTGATTTCCCCTTTAATGGCTGTTAGTATTTGCCTTATGTATTGGGGTGCTCCTATGTTGGGTGCATAAATATTTTCATTTGTTATGTCTTCTTCTTGGATTGATCCCTTGATCATTAGGTAGTGTCCTTGTTTGTCTCTTGTAATAGTTTTTCTTTTAAAGTCCATTTTGTCTTATATGAGAATTGCTACTCCAGCTTTCTTTTGATTTCCATTTGCATGCTGCACTTCCTGGACTTGGGTGGCTATTTCCTTTCCCACGTTAGGGAAGTTTTTGACTATAGTCTTCAAATATTTTCTCGGGTCCTTTCTCTCTCTCTTCTCCTTTTAGGACCCCTTTAATGTGAATGTTGTTGTGTTTAATGTTGTCCCAGTGGTCTCTTAGGCTGTCTTCATTTCTTTTCATTCTTTTTTCTTTATTCTGTTCTATAGCAGTGAATTCCACTATTCTGCCTTCCAGGTCACTTATCCATTCTTCTGCCTCAGTTATTCTGCTATTGATTCTTTCTAGTGTAGTTTTCATTTCAGTTATTGTGTTGTTCTTCTCTGTTTGTTCTTTAATTCTTCTTGATCTTTGTTAAACGTTTCTTGCTTCCTCTCGATCTTTGTCTCCATTGTTTTTCCGAGGTCCTGTATCATCTTTACTATCATTATTTTGAATTCTTTTTCTGGAAGTTTGCCTATATCCCCTTCATTTAGTTGTTGTTCTGGGGTTTTATCTTGTTCCTTTATCTGGTACACAGCCCTCTGCCTTTTCATCTTGTCTATCTTTATGTGAATGTGGTTTTTCTTCCACAGGCTGCAGGATTGTAGTTCTTTTTGCTTCTGCTGTCTGCCCTCTGGTAGATGAGGCTTCTACAAGTTTCCTGATGGGAGGGACTGGTGGTGGCTACAGGTGGCTGTTGCTTTTTTGGGCAGAACTCAGTAAAACTTTAATCCACTTGACTGCTTATGCGTGGGGCTGGTTTCCCTCCCTGTCTGCTGTTTGGCCTGAGGCGACCCAACACTGGAGCCTACCGAGGCTCTTTGGTGGGGCTAATGGCAGACTCTGGGAGGGCTCACACCAAGGACTACTTCCCAGAACTTCTGCTGCCAGTGTCCTTGTCCTCACGGTGACACACAGCCATTCCCCACCTCTGCAGGAGACCCCCAACACTAGCAGGTAGGTCTGGTTCAGTCTCCTATGGGGTCACTGCTCCTTCCCCTGGGTCCTGATAAGCACACTACTTTGTGTGTGCCCTCCAAGAGTGCAGTCTCTGTTTCCCCCAGTCCTGTCAAAATTCTCCAATCAAATCCCACTAGGCTTCAAAGTCTGATTCTCTAGGAATTCCTCCTCCCATTGCCAGACCCCCAGATTAGAAAGCCTGACATGGGGCTCAGAACCTTTACTCCAGTGGGTGGACTTCTTTGGTATAACTGTTCTCCAGTTTGTGCATCACTCACCCAGCAGTTATTGGATTTGATTTTATTGTGGTTGCACCCCTCCTACCATCTCTTTGTGACTTCTCCTTTGTCTTTGGACGTGGGATATCTTTTTTGGTGAGTTCCAGTGTCTTCTTGTCGATGATTGTTCATCAGTTAGTTGTGATTCTGGTGTTCTTGCAAGAAGGAGTGAGAGCACGTCCTTCTAGTCCGCCATCTTGAACCAATCTCAGTAATTTATATTTCTTGCCTAAATTCTCTGTGTATAGTTTTTCTAACTCATTGTAGACAGAGAGAGTAGAAAGATATCATCTATTTTTTTTTAAGATTTGCTGAATCAGTACGTGCTACACATTGACATTGTTGCCCTCTTTAAATATTCTCTGTGATCTTCCATTCGTTGGTTCATTTTTCAAATAAAATAGATATCCAGAAGTAGAATAATTTTTATGTATTTTTCTGGGTTTATTCTACATGTGGATAATAGCATATGACAGTAGAAAATATTGTTGCTGACAGTCACTGGGTAAACCCAAGTAGGGAAAGGGCCAATTGCAGACCTCCACTTTACTCTGCCTGCATTGTTGGAATGTGCATTTGTAATGTGCACATTTTTATTTTTAACATTTGAAAAGAAAGTGGAAAAGCTACAAGTCTCTGGGCATGTGGAGATAAGTAATGACTCTCTATTAAGTGGTCCATTTACCTATAGCCACCCAAGGAAACGCTGTGCTACATAAAATCCCTTCATTCTAACAGATCTTCACATTATTGAATGTCTTTCTGCATTATTCTCTTTTTAAGAGCCTGGCAATATTGCTTATGAAGGTATTATCTAGTAGTCATTAATTGGGGTAATAAAAAGAAAATAAAAGGAAAAAGAAGAATTCAAAAGAGAAGAAAAGGAAGAAACTAATATAGAGGCAGACAAAGCTGGTTTTGTAGTACCTGCTGTGATGCTAATCTTGTGACCATGAGCAGGTCAGGAAACCCCATTAATTTAACATAATAATCTGCTTAATAAGATGTTATGAGAGAATATATGAAATTGTTTAAACATAATATAAAAATGCTGAATAAGTTTACTCAGGACATAGCAAAGTAACATAGGTAAATTACTGTCTTAATAATAAAAGCTAAATATTTTTAACCAGTATATTTTGTACTTCCTTTAAAATTGTTAAGTAACTTAAATATTTAGAAATAACCTTGCTCAGTGAATTAGTACCTTGACCAATTAGTTAAGAAAGTAATTTGTATTTTAATTTAACATATGCTAACTTGTATCTTGTTAAACGAAGGGCTCCCGCAGAATGTTTACCATAGATAAGTATCAATATCTCTCAGAAGCATAGCCGTCTCCATTCTGGCTGTTCCCTCCACGAGGACTGTATTATTCACCTTGTAGTTGGCCAATTAGGATTTCTTTACATAACTAATGAGTCAGTAATCTAAAAATCATTAAAAATAAAAAAGTCTCTTTATTGACGATAACCTGAAAACAGGAAAAAGAGCCACTCCAAGCTATTCACAATCCCCACTTTCAATTTTCTCTTTATTCTATACATTTCCTCACTTTTAGCTACATAGTAAGCTAATCAAAAGCAAATGAACCATAAAAACTGATTCCAAATATTACTGACCAAAAATTACACTTGGTGACACACAGATTATGACAAATATAGGCAAATATAGATTAGGACAAAATATAGATGTCTATAAGAAATGGTAAGTCTTTCTTAGGTAAATGTGTATTTATTTAAAAGCCTGTAATTTTAACTTTCTAAAGTATGTTTTTTCACTTAAAAAGAACTAAAAGTTTCTATGTTTCATTAGAAAATGCACCAAATTTTATAACTTTATTTCCAATTATATCAAGCTGCCTGTGTTCAGAGTAAGCCAAATAAAACTGATTATGGCCAAAAAAAAAAAAAATAGATACAAATACACATATAGATATCTATCCATGTTATTAGTAAAAGCAAAAGTGTATAGAAATGATTACATATTTGTTTAAAAAAATATGTAAAGAAGACAACTAAGGCGATACACAAAATTTATTTAACACTTCAGGAAATGGACAGTCTCCTTTTGAAGAACTGCAAAGGGTGGTAGAAAGCAGGAAACTTTTATGGGATAAAGAGTAAAGAACAAAGAAGAGGAAAATAGAAAATATCTGATTGGCTGGAGCCACATAGTCAACCTTGTTTGGGGTGAGAAGGCCCAGAGTTGTCTTGTCATTTGGGGATTGGCTGACTAGATATGCTGAGCTTCTGGTCAAGTGGAGCATTTTCAGGGACATGAAAGTTAGTTAAGTTTCAGTTTGCTGATGTGGCACCCCAGGCAGGAGCAGCTCCACCTGGGCCTAGAAATTTATTTCAATATATATTGGGCAACTTTTAAACATCAGGCCATGCAGAAAATATTCTAGGTGAGGACCAATTTAGAATTCTAAAAGTCCCCTGGTGGACAGTAAGAATATGATAAAATTCTTAATCATAGTGTACGCAGAAATGTCATTCTTTGTTTTTGCTGTTCATTAGAAGTGATGCTTCATTGTTCTCTCAACTACAATACCCTTTCACCACCTTCTGTCTCAACCTCTTTTAGTTCATTTTAGACGGAACATCCCTCACGGCCCTTCTTAACATTGTAACCATGAAGGTGGAGAGTTTGGGTTGGAAGTTTTGCTTGGGAAAGGGAGGTTCTCTTCTGGAAACTGGCACTTTAGCTAGGGAGATGGCCCTCTTGCTCACTTTAATAGTCACATGTTCTCATTTGAAACTAGGGCTTTCTCTTAGCAACAACAGAACACAGTGAAGTGATAGAAAACATATTATGAGTTAATTAGGCTTATATAGGCCAGCTGGTCACCTAACCAGAATTTATAAAATGAATTTATTGATTTCATGGGTAAAATATGCTGGAATTTAAGCCTATTATTTTCAAATGAATTCTCATAATATTACACATTTTCCTGATGGTGTCTTCTGTATTGGCATCATGCTGCCACTCTCTTTTATGATAAAGATCATGTTAAATTACCAGTACTTACCAAGGGTGGAAAATATATAGTGGAAGCTTATTATTTTTCATAAACCATAATTTGCTTGTCAGAGTTTTCATTGATCACCTGATAAGAAGCAAATATCTAATGGAGTGGAAGAAAGGAGAGGTGATATTTGAAGAATCAGAAAGAAAGGGCTGTAGAAAAGAAAGCAATACATTTTGTGTGGGCTGAGTTTTAAATGCATAGCATAAATGGAGCAAAGATTTGGCAGAAGTCATCAGCTCCATGAAGAAGAGAGAGTAAAGGAGAAGAAATGAATGAAGCCTAATGGAGAATACTTTCACCCACTTATCTTATCTAGGGCTACTTTTGCTACTTTATGTCTAGTTTATGAAGCCTGATATTAAACAGATATAAAGCCTGATTTTAAACAGCCAGCATATTCTTCCTATGACTCTACTAAGCCACAGAAATATATCAGCGTCAAAGCATTTTCTGTCTTCAGTGATTTTTCTTGATTTCTGCACTTAAATATCCCCTGTTAATTCCCACACTGATGATTTCTGTGTTGACTTTTTTGATTACCAAAGAGCTATATGCATTTTAAAAAACAAATTTCAAAACTAAATGTTCAGAATTTGCTTTTACTTCTTTGTACCAGATGATGAAATCTGGTAAAACTAGAGGAGCAAGTGAATTCTGCTAAGCTGTTTAATAGTTTCTCAGTGAAAGTGCTCTGGCTTCATCATTTTAGTCATTTTAAACTAGATTGGACAAGTCACCAGGGAATACACTGTGAAGAGCTGCCTCCCGGCTGCGAACTAAATGGCCAACTATACCACGACTTTTTTCTCCATAATTCTGTTACAAGTGACAGCAGTGTTCCTGGTGCAAAAATAAGAACTTAAAGCCACCCACAGAGTTCTCCCCCAAAGTAACCCATTTCCAGTCGATCTGAATCTATGCTGGAAGGTTTTTTGATTTGTTTTTTATTTTTTGTTTTTTAAATGAACACTGAAATCAGTGTGCTTTGATGTGCCAGTGTTTGGAGATATTATAAAATACATATTTCTCCAGACTGTGGGATGGATGTAATCAAATTTTTGGGATTTCTGATAGTATGATATACCCTGTTAGTGATTGTCACCTAAATTCCCTGGTCATTCTAAACTCAAGTGACCAAGGAAAGGTATATCAACATTTGCGTGTGTGTGTGTCTGTGTGGAGGGTGGCAGTGTGGGGAGTCTCTCCCCTGCCCCCTCTGTCAACTCCACAGCTGTTTAATAATCACTGCTGCACATTATATAACTGCCAATCAGGACTTGCTCTTGTTACTTTCCCTCTATACTATTTATTTCCAGTTCTTTTATCTGAACTTAATAGAATATATGATTGCTTCTGATGGACACAATTATTAGAAAGAGAAGCAGAATTAGTCTACCTGGCATTAAATCTTAAAATGCACGATAGTTTTAAAAAGCTAACATATTAGAGCGTCTCAGTGCAATTTATAAATGAATAGGTCAATGCCATACCTTCCACTATTTTTCTGATCAAATTGAGCAGCTGATATAAGCAGTAAGACTGCTGTCAATAAGACTTTATATACAGACTTGGGAAGTCTGATCTGCTTTCCTCGAATAATAGGAAGTTTTGAGGTTGTTATAAGTCCACAGAGTACCTCCTAGTGGATTGGCTGGTGCCAAAAGAACCATGTGTATAATTGGATGCTTTTTTAAGGTGGAGTTGCTGGTACACTCCACTAATTATGACTAGCTCCAATATTTCATTTCTCTATTTCAATATTTTCACATTTCATTGCCCTGCTAATCTGGTTTCAAATCTGTGTCCGTCCACTAGTTCCTTCCACACCCACCTTTCCTTACTCTAGTCCCCTTAACCCCACTCCAACCTATCTGATTTGTTTCTTGACTATCATGTTATGGAATAAGATACTTAATCCCTATAAAATGGGGATGTTATTAGTACTTGCTTCAATGGGTTGTTGTCAGGTAAAAGATAATGATGCATGTTAGGTACTGTTATTCTTGTTTTTTTTTTTTTTTTTTTTTGTGATACGCGGGCCTCTCACTGTTGTGGCCTCTCCCGTTGCGGAGCACAGGCTCTGGACGCACAGGCTCAGCGGCCATGGCTCATGGGCCCAGCCGCTCCGTGGCATGTGGGATCTTCCCAGACCGGGGCACGAACCCGTGTCCCCTGCATCGGCAGGCGGACTCTCAACCACTGCACCACCAGGGAAGCCCAGGTACTGTTAAATTAAATACAAAATGGAGACCAAACTTGAAATTTTCCTGAGGAGACAAAACCATTTAAACCACATAAGTGAAACTTAATTTAGCTTATTCTGTGAAACAAGTGAAACTTAACCTGGGCCACTTCTTATAAATGACTCTGATAATCATAAAAGAAACATAAGTCATCTTCCTAAAAATAGAATAAGATAATCGCTTTTAACCAATCCCCTGCTGTCTAGTAACACGCACTGTAATAACCAATCATTGCGAATGTTAAATGACTTCCTTATTTTCACTTGATAAGCCATTTTGTAACATCATACCCCTGAGCTTCATATCAATCTTTGAATTTGAAAACTCCTACTTTATGAACTGATTTTTGTGTGTACAATAAACTTTTACTAATTACTACTTCAGTGATCCAGTTTTTTACTTCTGCTAGTTCTGAAATGTTGACAGTACTTAGCACAGGACACTGCCACTGTAATTACTGCAAACAAATGTTTACTATTCTTAATATTATTTTTGTCATAGAATTGCATTTTCTGTGCATCTCAATCCTGGTTTTCCCAGCATTTACTTTTCCATCATCTCCACCTATACTCGTCATAAACACTTGCTGAGTACACATCTTACAAAGGTTCCTACCACAGCCCCCTTGAGTTTCTAAATTATCTAGCTGCCTCTTCCCATCTGATTCTGTCTTGGACTTGGTGGAATTCTATGCATAGTTCCACTGTTAAATCTCACTTGTTTCAGAGGGAAATGGTAGTCAATATCCAGATTTTACCTATATGAAAGGTAAGGAAATATACAGATTTCAAATATAATTTGATGATTAGTGGTCACCATTAACTGGAGTACTTCTCTGTTTATGAGTTCATATCCTTGTCAGGAAAGCATTTATTTAATCAAAAAATATATTTTGAATGTCTTCTTAGGACTTCAGATTGTATCAGTATGTAATCTTAACTACAAAAAATAAACTGCTTATTTAATTGAAATTCTGCTCAGGAGAGATTTAATGAGCCTAGAACTGTGTTGTAGAGTATGGCAGTCACATACGGTTATTTGAAATTAAATTAAATCAATTAAAATTAAATTGAAACAAAAATCAGTCCTTCAGTCACACTAGCCACATTCAAGTGTAGAGTTGCCACGTGTAGGTAGAGGCTACCATATTAAACAACACAGATACAGAATGTTTTCTTCATCAGAGAAAGTTCTGTTGGACACTGCTAGTCTAGAGAAATACAGCTAATATTCTATTCTAACTTATCTAATGTAGAGACCTCAAAATTCATAGTACAATACAGACATAGGGCCAGATGTTAAGAAACTACTAGCCTTCAAGTTGCCTGTGACCTAGCAGCCAGAAAAGACACCAAGTACCTGTTTCTCTAAGTGTTTGTGTATGTTTTCTTCATGGGTGAATCAATTTGGTTCAAACCACTGACAAATTCCCTTTCATACTGATGCTCCTTTACTGTGAGGACCCCTACTTATCTGTGTCAACAAGTTTATTATGGCACAAATTAGAGACCTTGAAAGGGCATCAGCTGTATCTGGAGACTTGTAGTCTGGATCAAAAGATTTTCTCCTTGTTGCCATTTCATTGCTCAAAAATTTGGCTAAATTGTCAGCTGCAAGAAGAGGTACAGCAAATCCATCAAGAAATTGGAAAAATATTGTCTATTAAACCTAATTATTTAATACAAATTTGGCTGGAGTGAAGTATCTAGTGATCATCTTAGTTGACCCAGAGAACTTTGGTGATGCAGCCCAGGATAAAGGTTGTTATTCAACCAACCCTTAAAGAATAATGGTATATGTCTGCTCCAATTGGTTGGTGTTCTTGCCATACTGGTCATTAAATATCATCATTTAAATATCACCCTTTCCCAAGAGTCATTTTTTAGAACCCTAAGTTAATTCCTACCTTTACCAGATACCTGCATGTTAGAATGTTGATTGGCCTGTTTTGTTTCAGAAGTCTGGTTTTCAAAATTGATACTTAGAAAAAATGAATATATTCAATAAGGTTTAAACATCTCAAACTTTTCCAAAATAAGATAAGAAACAATCATTCTTTTTTAGTAATATATAGGAAAATAATGCTAATAAAACTTAGTGGAATTGGAAAAAAATCATACATGGTTTAAAAACTCTAAAGACCATGTAGTTGATTAGTTCTCCCTTTGAAAAACTCTTTTTTATTGCATCCTTTGTTTAAACATTTCTAGTTAGAAAAAAACACAAAAGGAAGTACACACTATAAAAAAATATATTTCCTAATTAAGAAAATAATACATGTTTAATGTACAAATTTCAGAAAACACAGAAACATATGTGGCAGGATAATATATTAAAATGTTATTTTGCTCTTAAAATGTTTTTCCACCCTGTATTCCAAGAGAGCAGTTAGAACTCTTTGTTGTTTCTTACTCAGGAAAGATTACTGTTACAAAGTTGAAAGCAGAAGTTGTTTGCAGAAAACTTCCATTCCTGGATTTAGTTTTCAGAAAACCTGAGCTCCTGGGGCAAGCAGTTACTCTTAGGAAACAAGACAGATGAGTGCTTTTAGGAAGAAAGAAGTGCCTACAATGGGACCAATATTATAAAAGATGATAAAACAAATGCAAGATCTTGGGTTTGAAAGGGATTGGGACACATGACACAATTGCTTATAGTACGTGAAGAAAAGGTGGCAAGTCTTAAGGGATTGTGCCCATAAATGAGATGCACTATGGTTTAAAAGTATTCTGAACCCACAGAATAAAATAGAGCTCTAAGATTTCAGGAAACTATGGAGACTCATGAATGGACATCTTACCAAAACCTGATACTAGAAAAGTTTCTCAAATGTTGTATGCCAAATCTTTTACTCCCATCTTTATATACCAAAATCCATAAGATGTTCATGTGATTTGTGGTAGGAGAATGGTGGTTCATAATTGGGGTAAATTTTCTCATCAGCCAAGAATGGGACTTGGAATTTAGATTCCGTTGAATTAAAATAAATAATATGATTATTCTTACTTATTTATATTTTTAGGGTAAAATTCATATGTTCTATATATGTACAGAACAAAATCTAAATCTTAAGATTCATGGGTCTAGTTCTGTTCTAAGACAAAAAATATAATGAAAAGAATTGAAAATTATAGATTTGTATTGTAAAGATGAGTATAAACTGCAAAGATTAAGTACAGAGTTCTTTTCATAAAGATGCCTCTCTTATCGTTGTGTAATGAGGGAAATGATATATTTGGCAGGACTAATACATTATTTAACTAAGACTCTCTGTCCTTTTTACATATCCATTACTGTCCATTAGTAAATGAAAGCAAATTTGGATATCAAAGTATGCTCTGAGAACCCAGCTTACATGTCCTTATTTTTATATGTATGACAAGGAGCTACTTAAAGTAAATCTTAAACAGTTAAGTTCATTTCTCTGGAATTATTATTAGTTGGCTAATTCATAATTTGTTCATCTTAATGTATTTAGAGGAAAAAGTATGTAATTCATGCTTTGTTCTTCTTCGTTTTCTGGAAGAAATAACAGTTCTAAACTGGCAAATTCCCAATCCTTCTAATTGCCGTTCCAATTCTGGCAATATTAAAAAGTTCAGTACTTGGTTCAGACATATCATATAAAAAAAAATCCATCATGAAATAAATGTATATGTTAGGAGGCTGAGGATGTTCAGATTGAATAAACAGGAGACGTCTCATATGCATCCATCTATATCAGTATTTTAAAGCTCAAAGTCTGTGTTCTGACTCATTCCACAATGATGAAAGTAAAACCTCTCCTAATCTCCCAACAGAGAAAATAAATGTGCATTAGTAACCTGCAAAAAAAAAGTTTTGTGTCCTCTAAATTTTACTTTTTCTCTTTTAGTACTTAAATAATTAATTTAAAAATGAAAACAGGACTCTGAGCAAAATCAGCACTCCTTCTACTGTTCAGAGTTGCTTGGCTCCATAAGAAGGAAAGAAAGAAAGAAAGAGAGAGAAAGAGAGAAAGAAAGAAAGAAAGAAAGAAAGAAAGAAAGAAAGAAAGAAAGAAAGAAAGAAAGAAAGAAAGAAAGAAAGAAAGAAAGAAAGAAAGAAAGAAAGAAAGAAAGAAAGAAAGAAAGAAAGAAAGAAAGAGAAAGAAAGAAGAAAGAAAGAAAATAGAAAGAGAGAAAGAAGAAAGAAAGAAAGGAGGGAGGGAGGGAAGGAAGGAAGAAGGAAAGAAAAAGAAAAAGAAAGAAAGAAGGAAGGAAGGAAGGAAGAAAGAAAGAAAGAAAGAAAGAAAGAAAGAAAGAAAGAAAGAAAGAAAGAAAGAAAGAAAGAAAGAAAAAGGAAAGAAACAGTTTAGAAATGTTTCCTTTCCTTCTGACAAGACAACTAGCTTAGTTTCCCTATTTGTCTCTATAACACAAGTGTGTGGGGAGACCCTGGCAATTACTGACTGACTAGGAGGCTCCCAGACAGGCTATCGCATGACCTTGAGCCATGAGCACCAAAATGCCAATCATGACTGTTGGAAACAACTTCCCTTCTCTCTGTGCATCTTGATGCAAAGGGAGAAGGGTGTATTGGTTCCATTCCAAAGAGCAAGCATTAATGCTATGCAGCTGGCAGGAATTACCTTCCTTCTTGAGATTTTGAGTTCCCTTGTAGCATATGTTGTTTATTTAAACACAGCTGATTTCACATGTTACAATTATACAATAAGCATATATGCTTATAGCACCACCCCATAACTCCTGAGTTAGAGGAACAAACCCGTCTTCCCTTTGTCTCTTTTCTGCTGTGTTCTGAGCCTATTCTCAAGGCATTGCCACTCTTTTTTTTTTTTTTAAGGAAACTCCAATTTAAACTTGTCAGCTTGTCAAAGCCACAGTGGTGTTGTGACTTGTCAGTGTTCACTATGAGGGGAGACAAAGCAGAGAAATTAATAAAAATCACCCACAAGGAAATCTATGCAGATGTATTCATCTTGAGCCAAATGCTGCTGCTGGGTTCCCTAGGAGTTGAGTGTGAATTGCATGAGGGGTGGGCAAAGTGGGAGACTTTTGAAGGTAAACAGATTATTGACGGACTAGTCCCCCATCAGATTTTTGGCTGTGGTTTTCCTTGGTTCATTATCAGGGGCATCTCTCTGATTTTTTTTCCCCCACAGTTGATCCTTTGTTTCGATGCAAGAAGATGTTAATTTTCACGTCTCTAGGTTCTTAACATTAGCGTGACATATGGTATTAGATATTGACACTTTACTTGGATTTGCTATGATGCTTCCTTTCTGAACCATATGTTTTAAGAGTTTGGTTATTTATGTACTGGTGAAAATTTTGTTATGCCTGATTTTTATCTAAAATCATTTAAAAAATCTTTAGTCAGACAATTCTAGTTTCTCTAGTATATAAGAATATAGACTTATGTAATTACTTATTAGCAAAAATGCTGTAGTAGGCACTAGACAGAATATCAAGTCACATAAAAACTAGTCATCTCACAGAAAGCAGGACAAGAGAGGTTTCTGGAATATCTGTGGCTTGACAAAGAATCATTTTGAATTATTAAGACTGGCAAATGATTTCACTTCCAGTGAGCATTAATCTTTTCCCAGGAAAGTTAACAGGATGATAAGTGTGAGTTGGTATTCTTGGTGACCATCTAAGTATTTCTAGGAAGTCTAAAATTTGCTGGGAAGTGTCCTGAGTAATCTACATTCTTAAACCTTTCCATGCCTGGGAAGTAGGTTTCAGATTGATGTGATAAGTTTCTCCAGATGAAGTAGGGTCATATTAATAAATATTCATGTTAGAGAGAAGGAGCCAAATAAACATAGATTGAAGGGGAATTGTTGAAAAAAAGAAAAAAGAAAGTATACTCACTTTGCCTCCAGTGTGTAAGCATAGGGTTGTTGAGAGGATTAAATGATATAAAGAGCTTAGTACAATGACTGGCACATGACAAATGTGCCATCAATATTATCCAGAATATTAGAATGTCAATGCATATCCTTATTCCCTTTTGTATCTTCTCAATTTGGAACGAGTTACACAAAATAAGTAGGATGGGGGGAAATGTCAGCTTTATTTCTAATAAGCTAAAATGTGAATGTAGCTTTGACCTAAAGGCAAAAGGGCTTGCTAGCACTTTCCCTAGGTCCTCTATAAGAGTATACTGTGAAGGAACATTCAAGGAATGTTTGAGTGTAGAGAGATCTTACACAAGAATGCTGTCTCATTCTGGTCTGGGGCAGATAGGAAAAGAATAAAGGGAATGAATCCTCAGGGACTACCACAGTTTAATAAAATAACTCAGGAACATGGACCAACGAATTCCACTCACCAATTTGCTGGAGTGTAACTGTAGACAAAATTCCTCCATGTAGAAATACCAGACTGAAGGGAAATAAAGTCACTCCCTAACATTAACTATTGTTATTTATTATTATTATCACTACTACAAATTTACAGTGTCCTTTACTTGCTTGTTCAGCTAAAGACTTAGAAGTAAAGAAAGTAAAATACATGAACTCAAGGAGTTTAGTAGAAACTGTCCTTGGAAGTAAGGAGGATCAAACACTCTTGCTGCATATGTTATTTCATTAAGGTCATTTTTCACACCACTTGCAAACAAACTCTGTCCTGCTTGTTGCCTTCCTAATATACTCCCCAGCTGCCTGCTGCCAAAAGTCATTGTCCAGCAGGGATTGGTTCTCACCAATGTGAATGAGTTCCCAGAGCAAAACAAAGTGAACCTTGCTTAACACTGGGGAGACCTTAAAGTTGATGTGTAGAGAAATGGTCCTATGTTTTTATAGCAGGGAAAAGAAATTCTTGCCATTGACCACTTTTTGTGTGTGGATATTATCCTTCCACAGCAATAGAAGGATAAGGAGAATTGTTGGTAGGAGTAGGAAAAACCACACTGTTCTTTTCAGTCATTGACACACAAGGAGAGTTAGTTTCTACTGAAACTTAAGAATAGGAGTTTAAATAAAGTATTTAGAGTAATTTGGTTTAAGTGAGGAAAAGAAATGTGTAGAGTGCAGGATACTCCAATAAAGTAAGAGAACTACAGCAAGAAGTCAATAAGCTGACACTAGGGTTTGTGGTAGGAAGGAAGTAGTAGGACAAGAAATGCTAAAATAGATGGAACACTAATAATGGAAGGTGAATATGTTTAGAGTGTGATCAAAGGAAACAAGAATAAATTGACCTAGCATTTATTCATTCATTCATTATTATGGTAAAACACAGAGAGCATACAATTATCATTGTTACAATTTTACAGTATACAATTCAGTGGAATTTAGTACATTCACAATATTGTGAACTATTGCAACTATGTAGCTCCAAAACAGTTTATTCACTGCAGAAGAAAACTCCATATCTACTAAACAGTCACTTCCATTCCCTCCTCCCCCAAAAGCCTCTGGCAACCACTAATCTATTTTTAGCTTCTATGAATTTGCTTATTCTGGATAATTCATATGAATGGATGTTATAGGTTGAATTGTTTCCCCCAAAATATATGTTGAGGTCCTAACCTTTATTATCTCAAAATGTAAACCTCTTTGGAAATAGGTTTGTTGCTGATATAATTAGTTAAGATGAAGTCATACTATAATAGACTGGGCTCTTAACCCAATATGACTGCTGTCCTTATAAGAAAAGAAGAGACACAGATATACAAGGAGAGGATGCCATGATACTACAGAAACAGAGACTGAAGGGCTGCAGCTGCAAGTCAAGAATAGCCAGCAAATCAACAGAAGTTGCAAGAGGCACAGGAATCTCCCTTACAGATTTCAGAGGGAGCATCGTCTTCTCAATATTTTGATCTCAGACTTTTAGACTCCAAAACTGTGAAACAAAACATTTTTGTTGTTTTAAGCCATCCAGTTTGTGGTACTTCATTATGGCAGCCCTAGGACACCCATACAATATATCTTATAATATGTGGTTTCTGTGTCTGGCTTCTTTTAGTTAGTGTAGTGTTTTCAAGTTTCATCCATGATGTTGCATGTATTAGTATTTAATTATTTTATATGGCTCATTAGTATTCTGCCATATGGATATACCACATTTTGTTTATCCATTCACTAATTGATGGACTAATCTGACTTTTAAAAAGTACTCTTTAAATTGCAAACATGTAATAATCAATATAAAAGATATATAAGGTATAAAAAATCTTAGATTTAAAAATCAGTGCACATAAAACTAAATTCTAGCCCCACTAACTAGAATTGTTTTGAAGTAATTTCATCATTTAATACTCTATATTTTATTATCGCAATGGAAAAAATACTTGCCATTCTTCCAGAATTGTTTTTAAATGCATCATCTTCATACTTGTCCTTAAGTCTAATGGTTCTTAAACACAGACCCACCCTAAATGTCTGAGTTAGAAACCATTCCCAGCTGTCCACTCTATATGGAGCTCTATCCTGGCACTCAGCACAGTGTATTATAATTGCTTGTTTATTCCTGTCTCTTCCCTTTAGACTTTGAGAGTAAGTGGTATGTTTCATTCAGTTTTATATCCCTTTGTATACTAGGCACTGAGTGAGTTCTCAATAATTATTTCCTGGTTGAGTGAATAAATCAATGAATTAGCCCCTCTGCTCTTCCCCATTGGGAAAAATATCATTCTATCATTTTGCTGAGCATAGCATCACTTGGCAGCAGTACCAAATATTAGACCCACACTAGCCTATGAAGAATTAATGGTCAACTTCAGTAATTAAGAGGCTGAGCTATGCTCACTTATTAGTATTTATGACTACAGGAGCACATGCCCAATTAGCTTCAATTCTGAGTTTTCCCTTTGTACACTCATATCTCTGCTTCAGTCTTTTTATTTTTATATTAAGGTCAAATATGTTTAGCTTCAAATACACACTTGCTTTTGGAAATTCTTATTTTTCCCCAAATTGCCACATTTTAAATAAATAGTGAATTAATCATCAAAATAACACATAACTTCCTTGGGAAAACCAATGATTTCCTAGAAATTCAATATCAAATTTGAAAAATAAACCCAATAATAAAGGCTGTTAAATCCATGGGGTTATGATGAGCTCAATATAATACGTTCAACATTCATCAAAAACCTAAATCTTTCCAAGGCACAGGGATAGACCCTGTCTGAGATAAAAGGACAGATAGGACATGATTTTAATGCCTAGAATTCTAGACAAAATAGACATCTACAGAATCAATCACAAGCTAAGATAGAATAGGCAGAATACAATATATGTTTGGCTAGCACAGAGGTATAAACAACGTATCCTAAAGGACCCAGAGGAAAGAAGTTTTAATTCTTACTAAAGAAAAAACAGAAGGTAAAGCTTCACAAAGTAATAATTATTTGAGCTGAACTACTTTGAAAAAAACGGACAAAAATAAGTTTTATTAAATGTTTGCCATGTTACCAATTCTCAGCTAAAAATCTTATATACTTTAACTCATTTATTTACTCCTTATAATCATACTTGGAGATAAGACTATCATCACCATTTTGCAAATGAAAAAAGCAGAAGTTCAGATAAACTAAGTAAATTTGTCTAAAGTCACCTAGTTTTACAAGGCACAACCAGAATTTAGATCTGAGTGAAATTTATAATAAATTTCAAATTCTAGATTTATTTCTGTGTTAGCCTATAGTTCTTTGGATTGACCCAATAATAGAGTTACCCCAACTCCCATTTCTCTAGAACACTTAACAACTGTCTCATTGAGGGATTAAAGTAGAATATATGGTCACCATGCTTTTAATAAACACCAGTGAGTGAGAACAAAGCATCCTCTGAAATCTCCCAAACATGCTGCCTTCCCAGTATCATCTGGCAAGTGACATTGGTTTAAGCATATGCTCTTCTTACACAATATACTTTGAATTTCCTTCACCTCTCATTCCCAACCTGAGAATACATTTTGGCAAAAATCAAATAAAAAATAGCCTATATATGTATGTGGGCATGTGTATGTGTATATTTTTGTTCTGTGATTCAATATGCAATAATTTAACATCAACTATTCATTTTGAACTATGGCTATAGTCTTAACTGAGGCTCCAAGACCAATATTGCATTCAGAGTCAAACCTGGTGTCAGAGAGGGAAATTTAGCCTTCAGTTTCTCATCTTCTCCAGTCGACAGTCTGTGGAAGACATTTATCTAGGGAAAGGAAGAAATAACTCAGAATAAGTTTTGTAAATCCTGACTTCCAAACTGAAGGTGTTTTACCACTTACTTCTAGATCCTTTGAAAGGAATGACAGAATAGAATCCTTTTTCAGTTGGCAAGCATTCTAAAATACTAAAAATATATGTTTAAGTACAGAAGGAAATTGCAAGTCACAACTATTTTATAAGAACTATAACAACTTTTAATACAACAACTTTTAGTAGTAGTTCAACATTATGAATTTTTGAAGCCTCTTTTCTGGGGAAATAAAAACAAATATCTGTCTCCTTTGATAAAGTCTTTTAACAGTGACCAGTAACTACAGTATAATTTCTCCCCATATGGTGTGGTCTGTAGAAATATTGCCAAATCTCTCTTCTGTGACCAAGATAGACATCACTAATCAACGCTGGCACACTTTCTGGGGATGTCCATCACTAAGAATCATCTTCATTAAACCAGATGTGTGTGTGTGTGTGTGTGTGTGTGTGTAATACAAAAGCACTTTATCATAATCTCCTTATGTATGCCCTTTCTCCTAAAGGTCAGGAACAGTGAACTTTACTGTTTTTTGTTTGTGTGTTTGGTTGGTTGGTTTTGTGGTACGCGGACCTGTCACTGTTGTGGCCTCTCCCGTTGCGGAGCACAGGCTCCGGACGCACAGGCTCAGCGGCCATGGCTCACGGGCCCAGCCGCTCCGCGGCATGTGGGATCTTCCCGGACCAGGGCACGAATCCGTGTTCCCTGCATTGACAGGCGGACTCTCAACCACTGCGCCACCAGGGAAGCCCCGAACTTTACTGTTTTTAATGTAGGCTTTGCTTATGGATTCTGTGTCTTCCAAAGCGATTTACTAAGATACCTTCACAGTATGGATTCTACTGCATTCAAAATATATTCTGCTCATACCTAATGTTTAAGAACATTATGATATACAAAAGAAAGATTATGTATGTACATCAGAGCTAATGTGAGTGATCAAAAGTATTTCAGAAAACTAGTACTGGTAAAAAGATATTTTTGAATAATAATAAAACATATATTCAATGGGACAATATCTCTCAGTTATAAATTCAGAATGCACACATTGTCTAATTATATATTTAATATTCTTGAGGACACTTTTTAAATTTTAAGAGAATATTCACTAGTCAGCCATGTTTCCAAAGTTTTCACACTTTTCAGAAACAATACAGCATAGAAGAGAACGATATTCGGTGTTACATAACAAGCCTCTTCCATTGATGGTATTAAAGTCAGTAAAATATTTTTAGAGTAGAACTTTTAAATTATAATGCAGTTTCATTGTTAGTGGTGATTATTGTGCATTATAGAAGTGGGAAAAAATGAAGAAGAATTAACTAACAGTCCAAACAAATGTAGGTGAAGAAACCCTAACTTGTGTTACTATTGTATTTCCTCCAAGTAGCTACACTAGCTATCAACTTCAGTGTTTAATATATTCCACTCTCTTCCAGAAATATATCTCCTTTACAATGGCTTTGGAAATAGAGACTTATGTAATCACTGCATATTTAAAGATTTTGTAGGGATGGTCATTTTTTAAATGTATGCTAGCAGTGAAAACTTCAGCTAAAAATGGAATCTGTCATATTCTAGTGTTTAAATAAATCATTCAAGCTTCTTCCCTACCACTTGGAAATGTTAGAAAAGAACATTTATTTGTGAAATAAATTAGTTGCTGTAAAATGTTGAGTATGAAATGAAAATGTACAATTGAACTAATCTACACATAGAAACAAAAACAAAGAAATAGCTCAATAGTGTTATTAATAGTGTTAATATTTTAGATTAGATTTGTGTAAGACAACCCCAAGAGAGAGTAAGTATTACTCTGTGGCCCCAAAGTACCTTGTATTTATTTGTGTCATAGTACATACTATGTACTCTTTATAGACCATTCTTGAAATCAGGCACTGAATTAATCATTTATTACAGATTTTTTAATATATACTTTTTATATATCAAACTACCCATATACAAAGAATACACTTTGATAAGTATTCACCCATGAAACAAATACCACAATCAAGATAATATGAATACATCTATCACACCCAAAATTTCCTTGTCTCTTTTTACTTCTTCCATTACTTCCTTTCCCTTGCCTATCCAGAAGCAACCACTGCTCTGATTTTAATCTTTAGTTTAATTTGTAAGTTCTAGAATTGTATATGAATGAAATCATATAACATACTGTCTTCCTCATCTGGCTTATTTCATTCAGGTTGCTTGTTATGAGATTCAAAGTTGTGGTTGCCATGTATCAATAGCCAGTTCTTTTTTATGGCTGAGTAATATTTCTTTTGATGGTTATGTCACAATTTGTATATCTTTTCATCTGTTTGTGGATATCTGTGTTGTTTCTAAAGAAAGCTTCTATGAATATTCATGAAAAATATTGATATGCATCTATTTTCTCATTTCTTTTGAGTAAATACCTAGATGTGGAATGGCCAGGTCATATGGAGGACATATGTTTAAGTTTTTAAGAATTTCAAGCTTTTTTCCAAAATGACTTTACCATTTTACATTTCTACCAAAGTCTATGAAAATTCCAGTTCCTCCACATATTTACTAACACTTGATATAGTCAGGGTTTTTTTTGTTTGTTTGTTTCTTTTGTCACTCTAGCAGGAATATAGTAGTATCTCCTTGTGGTTTTAGTTTTCATTTTGCTAATGACTACTATGGTTGAGTAAATTTTCATACATTTATTTCTCATTTTTATACCTTATTAAGTGGAGTGTCCATTTTTTAATTGGAATATTTGTCTTATTATTGAGTTATAAGTGTTCTTTATATATTCCAGACACAAGTCCTTGGACAGATATGTTTTTCAAATCATATAAAAAATAAAAGAACAGGAAAGCAAATGCCTTTTTCCATAGTAGTACCAAAAGAAAAATCTCTATTATGATTTCAGCTCTGGGTGCAAAATACCTAAGGTATTTTTGAAAGGTATTATCCTCAGCTGAGTTTTATTATATCCAACAATCTCTCATAGTCTTTTCATCAGTGAGCATAGATAACTATGAGGAACCTCATAATAAAGGAAAATATTGCCCACAATACCAATGGCATTTGAGCTTTTATGATGGTTGGTAAAATATACTTTTATATTGTGAATGTGAAAATAATGCCTACTTTTGTTTTATTCTGAAAACTAAAGTCAACATATAGATTGGTAGTTTTGGCTCTAACTTGTAAAGGACTTTGAAGTCATCACTCCCATTCTTACATGAAAAGACATGCATGACAAACAGAAAATCACTGACTTTTCTTGGAACCATCAGAAAATTGAGTTTTCAAGGCAAACCAACACCCCAAAATCTGGAGAAACAGACAAATCCAGAGACTCATAGCTGAGATCCATTTCACTGGAGGAGAAAACACTACAGTCACAAACCAATAAGTACACTTAAATGGTGATTTTGACAAGTTGGTGGAGGCTGAGTGTGGACTACTTTGAAAGTGAAAAATTCCTCAGGGTGACAATCATAGGAGACTCCTACAAATTCTGGGATTTTACCTCAATAAACCCTACAAGGTGGTCATGGAAAAGAGTCTAAAAGAAGATTTTATGACTGTGGCAGGTAGAGGAAAAGATAGAAAGGGTCTTGGTACTCCACCCAGGTGTCAGGCCTGAGCCTCTGAGGTGGGAGAGCCAAGGTCAGGATATTAGACCACCAGAGACCTCCTAGTCCCAGGTAATATCAATCAGCAAGAGCTCTCTGAGAGATCTCCATCTCAACAATAACACCCAACTCCACTAAGTGACGAGTAAACTCCAGTGCTGGACACCCCATGCCAAAAAACTAGCAAGACAGGAACACAACCCCACACATTAGCAGAGAGGCTGCCTAAAATCATGCTAAGTTCATAGACACCCCAAAACACACCACCAAACGTGTTCCTGCCCATCAGAAATACAAAATCAAGCCTCATCCACAAGAACAGAAGCACCAGTACCATCCACCAGGAAGCCTACACAACCCCCTGAACAAATCTTACTCACTGAGGACAAACAACAAAACAAAAAGAACAATGAACCTACAGCCTGAAAAAAAGGAGAACACAAACACAGTAAGTTAAGCAAAATGAGAAGACAGAGAAATACACAGCAGATGAAGAAGCAAGTTAAAAACCCACCAGGCCAAAAAAAATGGGGAGAAAAAAGGCAGTCTACCTAAAGAAGAATTCAGAGTAATGAGAGAAAAGTTGATCCAAAATTTTGGAAATACAGTGGAGGAAATACAAGAAACATTTAACAAGAAACTAGAAGAACTAAAGAGAAAACAAACAATGATGAACAACACAATAAATGAAATTAAGAATTCTCTAGAAGGAATCAATATCAAAATAATGAGGCAGAAGAACGGATAAGTGACCTGGAAGATAAAATAGTGGAAATAACTACCACAGAGCAGAATAAAGAATGAAAAAAATTTAGGACAGTCTCAGAGACATCTGGGACAACATTAAATGTAACAACATTCGAATTATAGAGGGCCCAGAAGAAGAAGAAAAAAAGAAAAGGACTGAGAAAATATTTGAAGAGATTATAGTTGAAAACTTCCCTAATATGAGAAAGAAAATAGTCAATCAAGTCCAGGAAGCACAGAGAGTCTGATACAGGATAAATCCAAAGAGAAACACGCCAAGACACATATTAGTCAAACTATCAAAAATTAAACACAAAGAAAAATTATTAAAAGCAGCAAGGGAAAATCAACAAATAACATACAAGGAAATCACCACAAGGTTAACAGCTGATCTTTCAATAGAAAATCTGCAAGCCAGAATGGAGTAGAAGGACATATTTGAAGTGATGAAAGGGAAAAACCTACAACCAAGATTACTCTACCCAACAAAGATCTCATTCAGATTTGACAGAGAAATAAAAATGTTACAGACAAGCAAAATGTAAGAGAATTCAACACCACCAAACCAGCTTTACAAAAAATTCTAAAGGAACTTCTCTAGGCAGGAAACACAAGAGAAGGAAAAGACCTACAATAAAAAACCCACAATAATTAAGAAAATGGTAATAGGAACATACATATTGATAATTACCTTAAGTGCAAGTAAATTAAATGCTCCAACCAAAAGACATAGACTGGCTGAATGGATACAGAAACAAGATCCATATATATGCTATCTACAAGAGACCCACTTCAGACCTAGGGACACATACAGACTGAAAGTGAGGAGATGGAAAAAGATATTCCATGCAAATGGAAATCAAAAGAAACCTGCAGTAGCAATTCTGATATCAGAAAAAAAAGACTTTAAAATACAGACTATTACAAGAGACAAAGAAGGACACTACATAATGATCAAGGGATCAATCCAAGAAGAAGACATAACAAATGTAAATATTTATGCACCCAATATAGGAGAACCTCAATACATAAGGAAAATGCTAACAGCCATAAAAGGAGAAATCAACGTAACACAATAATAGTAGGGTACTTTAACACCCCACTTCTTTCACCAATGGACAGATCAATCAAAATGAAAGTAAATAAGGAGACACAAGCTTTAAATGACACATTAAACTAGATGGACTTAATTGATATTTATAGGACATTCCTTCCAAAAACAACAGAATACCCTTTCCTCTCAAGTGCTCATGGAATATTCTCCAGGATAGATCATACCTTGGGTCACAAATCAAGCCTTGGTAAATTTAAGAAAATTAAAGTTGTATCAAGTATCTTTTCTGACCACAATCTTAAGAGACTGGATATCAATTACAGGAAAAAACCTGTAAAAAATACAAACACATGGAAGCTAAACAATGTACTACTAAATAACCAAGAGATCACTGAAGAAATCAAAAGGAAATCAATAAATACCTAGAAACAAATGGCAGTGAAAACACGACCGTCCAAAACCTATGGGATGCAGCAAAAGCAGTTCTAAGAAAGAAGTACATAGCAATACAATCCTACCTCAAAAAACAGAAACATCTCAAATAAACAACCTAAACTTGCACATAAGCAATTAGAGAAAGAACCTAAAAAACACAAAGTTAACAGAAAGAAATAAATAATGAAGAGCAGATCAGGAATATATGAAAAAGAAATGAAGGAAACAATAGAAAAGCTCAATAAAACTTAAAGCTCATTATTTGAGAAGGTAAACAAAATTGATCAACCATTAGACAGACTCATCAAGAAAAAAAGGGAGAAGACTCAAATCAACAAAAAGAGAAATGAAAAAGGAGAAGTAACAACTAATACTACAGAAACACAGAGATAATGAGAGACCACTACAAGCAAATATATGGCAATAAAATGGACGATCTGGAAGAAATGGACAAATTCTTAAAAAAGCACAACCTTCTGAGACTGAACCAGGAAGAAATACAAAATATAAACAGATGTAGCACAAGCACTGAAATTGAAACCGTGATTACGAATCTTTCAACAAACGAAAGCCCAAGACCAGATGGCTTCACAGGTGAATTCTTTCAAACATTTACAGAAGAGCAAACACCTATCCTTCTCAAACTCTTCCAAAATATAGCAGAGGGAAGAACACTCCCAAACTCATTCTATGAGGCCACCATCACCCTGATACCAAAAGCAGACAAAGATGTCAGAAAAAAAGAAAATTACAGGCAAATATCACTGACGAATATAGATGCAAAAATCCTCAACAAAATACTAGCAAACAAAATCCAAGAGCACATTAAAAGGATGGTACACCATGATCAAGTGGGTTTTATCCCAGGAATGCAAGGATTCTTCAATATACACAAATCAATCAATGTGATACACTATATTAACAAACTCAACGATAAAAACCATATGATAATCTCAACAGATGCAGAAAAATCTTACTACAGACTTCAACACCCATTTATGATATAAACTCTCCAGAAAGTGGACATAGAGGGAACTTACCTCAACATAATAAAGTCCATATATGACAAACACACAGCCAACATCGTTCTCAGTGGTGAAATACTGAAACCATTTCCACTAAGATCAGGAAAAAGACAAGGTTGCCTACTCTCACCACTATTATTCAACATAGTTTTGGAAGTTTTAGCCACAGCAATCAGAGAAGAAAAAGAAATAAAATAAATCCAAATCAGAACAGAAGTAAAACTGTCAATGTTTGCAGATGACATGATACTATACATAGAGAATCCTAAAGATGTTACCAGAAAACTACTAGAGCTAATCAATGAATTTGGTAAAGTAGCAGGATACAAAATTAATGCAGAGAAATCTCTTGCATTCCTATACATTAATGATGAAAAATCTGAAAGAGAAACTAAGGAAACACATTTACCATTGAAACAAAAAGAATAAAATACCTAGGAATAAACCTAGTTAAGGAGACAGAAGCCCTTTATGCAGAAAACTATAAGACACTGTTGAAAGTAATTAAAGATGATATAAGAGATGGAGAGATATACGATGTTCTTCTATTTGAAGAATCAACATTGTGAAAATGACTACACTACCCAAACTAATCTAATGTTTCAGTGCAATCCCTATTAAACTACCACTGGCATTTTCACAGAACTAGAACAAAAAATTTCACAATTTGTATGGAAACAAAAAAGACCATGAAGAGCCAAAGCAATCTTGAGAAAGAAAAACAGAGCTGGAAGAATCAGGCTCCCTGACTTCAGACTATACTACAAAGCTACATTAATCAAGACAGTATGGTACTGGCACAATAACAGAAATATAGATCAATGGAACAGGATAGAAAGCCCAGAGATAAACCCATGCACATATGGTCACCTGATTTTTGATAAAGGAGGCAAGAATATACAGTGGAAAAAAGACAGCCTCTTCAATAAGTGGTGTTAAGAAAACTGGACAGCTACATTTAAAAGAATGAAATTAGGACACTCCTTAACACCATACACAAAAATAAACTCAAAATGGCTTAAAGATCTAAATGTAAGTCCAGACACTATCCAACTCTTAGAGGAAAGCATAGGCAGACACTCTATGGCATAAATCACAGAAAGATCCTTTTTGACCCACCTCCTAGAGACATGGAAATAAACACAAAAATAAACAAATGGGACCTAATGAAACTTAAAAGCTTTTGTACAGCAAAAGAAAATATAAACAAGATAAAGAGACAACCCCCAGAATGGGACAAAATATTTGCAGATGAAGCAACTGACAAAAGATTAATCTCCAAAATTTTCAAGCAGCTCATGCAGCTAAATATCAAAAAAACAAACAACCCAATCCAAAAATGGACAGAAGACCTAAATAGACATTTCTCCAAAGAAGATATACAGATTTCCAACAAACATAGGGAAGGATGCTCAACATCACTAATCATTAGGGAAATGCAAATCAAAACTACAATGAGGTATCACCTCACACCAGTCAGAATGGCCATCATCAAAAAATCTAGAAACAATAAATGCTGGAGAGGGTGTGGAGAAAAGGGAACCCTCTTGCTCTGTTGGTGGGAAAGTAAATTGATACAGCCACTATGGAGAACAGTATGGAGGTTCCTTGAAAAACAAAAAATAGAACTACCATACAACCCAGCAATCCCACTACTGGGCATATACCCTGAGAAAACCATAATTCAAAAAGTGTCATGTTCCACAATGTTCATTGCATCTCTATTTACAATACCCAGGACATGGAAACAACATAAGTGTCTGTCGACAGATGAATGGATAAAGAAGATGTGGAACATATATACAATGGAATATTACTTAGTCATAAAAAGAAAGGAAATTGAGTTATTTGTAGTGAGGTGGATGGACCTAGAGTCTGTCGTACAGAGTGAAGTAAGTCAGAAAGAGAAAAACAAATACTGTATGCTAACACATATATATAGAATCTTAAAAAAATGTTCTGAAGAACCTAGGGGCAGAAGAGGAATAAAGTCACAGATGTAGAGAATGGACTTGAGGACACGGGGATGGGTAAGGGTAAGCTGGGGTGAAGGGAGAGAGTGGCATGGACGTATATACACTACCAAATGTAAAATAGATAGCTAGCAGGAAGCAGCCACATAGCACAGGGAGATCAGCTCCATCCTTTGTGAGCACCTAGAGAGGTGGGATATGGAGGGTGGTAGGGAGATGCAAGAGGGAGGAGATACGGGGATATATGTATATGTATAGCTGATTCACTTTGTTATAAAGCAGAAACTAACACACCATTGTAAAGCAATCGTACTCCAATAAAGTTGTTAAAAAAAAAATTGGGCAAAGACCTGAATAGGCATTTTTCTCAAAAAGACATATAGGTGACCAATAGGCTCATGAAAAGGTGCAGAAAATTGCTAATCATCAGGGAAATGTAAACCAAAACCCAATGCAATGAGGTGTGAATTCAAACCTGTCAGAGTTACCATAGTAAAAAACAATACAAATAACAAATGTTGGTGAGGAAGTGGAGGAAAGGAGGCCTCCTATACTGTTGGTGGTAATGTAAATTAGTGCAGCCACTATTGGAAAACGTATGGGAGATTCCTCAAAAACTAAAAATAGAACTACCATATGATCCAGCAATTTCATTCCTGGGTATATATCTGAAGAAAACAATAACATTTATTAATTTATTATCTAATTCAAAACTATATATGTACCTCAGTGTTCATAGCATCATTATTTTCAATAGTCAAGATATGGAAACATCAAGTGTCCATCAACAGATGTATGGATAAAGGAGGTGTAGTATGTGTGTGTGTACATATATATATATGTGTGTGTGTATATATATATATATATATATATATATAAAAAATGGAATTTGCTCAGCCATAAAAATGAATGAAATTTTGTCATTTGCAAAAGCATGGTTGGACCTGGTGGGCATTATATTTAGTGAAATAAGTCAGACAGAGAAAGATATTTAACATATGTTATCACGTATATGTGGAATCCAGAATATGAAACAAATGAATGAATATAAGAAAAAAGAAACAAACTTATAGATATAGAAAGCAAACTAGTAATTATCAGTGGACAGAAATAAGGGGGAGGGGCAAAGATAAGGGTATTAGATTAACAAGTACTAACTACTATGTATAAAATTAGCTATAAGCATATATTGTCCTGC
Source organism: Pseudorca crassidens (assembly GCF_039906515.1). Taxonomy (NCBI): domain Eukaryota; kingdom Metazoa; phylum Chordata; class Mammalia; order Artiodactyla; family Delphinidae; genus Pseudorca; species Pseudorca crassidens. The sequence goes on along the minus strand of NC_090304.1, from coordinate 67,523,490 downwards.
AAAGGAATATAGTCAATATTTTATAATAACTTTAAGTGAAGTATGATCTATAAAAATATTGGATCACCTTGTTGTGTGAGACTAAACATCATTTTAAGTCAAGAGTACTTCAATTTAAAAAAAATCAGGGGGAAAAACATAAGGATATGGTTCAAGATTTCATTGAAAGAAATAAGGCAATGTATATTTAAAGCTAACTGTAAAATAATATCTAATATAATTATCTCATTTGAGACAGTTTCACTGGAAAAAAAAATAAAAACAGAGAGGGAGAAAAAGAGGTGACAAATAAAGACCAAACATGGTAGATGTTAATATAATCAAAATCAACTTAAATGTGGGTGGTCTAAACACACAAATTAAAAAACAAACTGACAGAGTGGATTATAAAAACAAGCCCCAACTACGTGTCGTGTACGAAAACCCACTTTAAATATAAATTCGGGTTAAAAATAAAGGTGAGGAGGAAAATATAACGTGTTAACATTAATCAAAAGTAAACTAAAGCAGCAATATTAATTTCGTACAGAGGAGTTTCAGAACAGGAAAAAAGAGTGGCATTATATATATAATGATGAAGGGGTCAATTTTCTACATACACACAAAAAAAGCCTAAATATGCATGCACCTAACAAGAGAGTGAAAATATTTGAGATAAGAGCTGGTAGAACTGCAAGAAGAAATAAGAAAATTTACTATTACAGTTGGAGAATTAAACACCTGTCTTTCAGTAATTGATAGGTAAAATAGACTAAAAATAAGTAAAGATCCTGTGACCTGACCAGCACAATCAACTTGATCTAATTGATATTTATGGAATATTCCATCACAACAGAAGCATAGACTTTCTTCTCAAACTCAAATGAAACATTCACCAAAATAGAACACATTCTGTACCATGAAACACACCTTGACAAATTAAAAAATCAAAATCACACAAAGTATGATCTCAAAGCACAATAGAATTAAACTAGAAATCATTAATAGAGAAATATCTGAAAAATATCCAAATATTTGAAGACTAAACAACACACTTTTAAATAACATTGGTTAAAGAAGTCTCAAAAGAAATTTTTAAAATATTTTAACCAAATGAAAAAAAATAGAATTTTTAAAAATATATGGAATGTGGCAAATGCCACATTAGAGGAAAATATACAATATTAAATGTATACATTAGAAGAGAAGATAAATTTAAAACCAGTAATCTAAGCTTCCGTCTAAGGACTCTAGGAAAAGGGGAGCATTTAAACTAAAGTATGGGGCTTCCCTGGTGGAGCAGTGGCTGAGAGTCCGCCTGCCGATGCAGGGAACACGGGTTCGTGCCCCGGTCTGGGAAGATCCCACATGCCGCCGAGCGGCTGGGCCCATGAGCCATGGCCGCTAAGCGTGCACGTCCAGAGCCTGTGCTCTGCAACGGGAGAGGCCACAACAGTGAGAGGCCCGTGTATCGCAAAAAACAAAAACAGAAACAAATAAACTAAAGTATGCAGGAAGAAAAATAGCAATAAAAATTAGAGTACAAATCAAGGAAATTGAAAATAGAAAAATAATATTTAAATTATTAAAGCAATGAAACCATATGCTGGTTCTTTGAAAGGGTCGATAAAATTGATATGATAAATTTCTAGCCTGGCTAACCAAGATAAGGCAAAAGACACAAATTGCAATATCAGAAATGACAGAGTGTTCTCACTCTAGACCCCATGGACATTAAAATGATAATAAAGGGTTGCTCTGAACAACTCTATACCCACAATTTGAAAAGTTAGATGCAATGGACTGATTTCTTGAAAGAGTGAAACTAACAGCTAAGCAACTCCAGATCCAATCCATGTCTTCTCTACTCTGCAAGGCTATGTGCTGTGTTTGGGCACAAGTTCCCTGTGCCAATGACAAGAAATTACCTCCAGACAGAGAGCTAGGTTGATGGTAGTGCACATATCATTTGTTTCTCTTTCTTCAGGAATTAGATTTGTGTCCTACTGTCCAATTTATAAAACAACTTGTTTTTCATTTTATGTCTGTTTGTATAGTTATTTATGGCAGGAAACTATTCCTATCCCAGTTACTATCATGGTTAGCTTTGGTAGAATTTTGATTTTATCTCTAACAAAATCTTGAATTTATGTTACCCTTTTACCAAACTCAAGTGTTTTTTATTGTTGTTGTTGTTGTTGATCTACATACAAATCATTCTCCTAATGAAATTCAAAACATATATTATAGATCTCCTTACCCATAATTCAAATCCTTGTATCTCTACATGGGAAAATATATTCAGAGAAGTAAATTGAGTTTTCCACATTTATGTAAACAACTAGAACATAAGAAAGTTGGAATGTAAGCCAAAGTCTCTCATCTCTTCCTCTTCTCATTGAATGGTTCATTAAAAAATAATAATAATAAGATAGGTAATAAATAGAATTGAACAAAGAGAAATAGCATTCCTTTGAAAAGGGACAAACACACTTGTAAATTAGCATCAATAAAGAATTTTAGTTAGAAAGCATTTTTGTGATGGTCTATTCCTCTACCATCTTCTGAATTATTTTATTTCAGAATGACCACCATGTATGAGACATCTCAAATAAATTAGGTTACTTACTTGACAAGTTTATATGCCAAGGAGAAAAAGGGAGAAGATGAGGCATGTGGGAAGGCTAAGAGATACCAACACCCAATTTTACAGAATGCAGTAGCTAAAATAGAATCCTCTATTATTTAGTGTTTTTCCTTAATCAGCATCTGAGAAACATAAATTGCAAAGACAGTGTCTGCTTCTTCCTAAGGGCCTCCATTTCCTGGATGCTGGTATGTCTGCCAGCTTTCCGACTCGCCAACATTCCATCCTATCTTTCTTAATGGAACCATTTAATGCTGTTCCCAAGATGTTTACAGTTTAATAAGTGAAGCTACATATACTTGAACAAGTAGAAAACGTCTTTTTTTTGACCCAACTATCTAAAATTTCTCTAACAGTCTTTTCCTTTGAAGAGCATCCTCAAGCTTTTAAGAAATTCAGAACCTAGCTCAATCTTATGTTCAGTAACAGCTTGCTTCTGAGTTTGCCTGTCCTCAGGGACAGGAAGCTTTGGCACCTGCCTGAATCCTCTGTGATCATGAGGAACGGCGTCACACTTCATGCAGCTGTCTGAAGTGCTCTCCTTTAATTATGAGTATTGATGGTACTCACCCAGCTCCATTGAGAATTCCATTTCCATATATAGTGCTAACTGCCCTTCTTTCTTAGCTGATTTGAAGAACAGACAGATGTCTGCTCTTGGGCTTGATACAATTACCCAAATGAGTATTTCCCTAGGCTTTTCCTTGCATGCCCCAAATATCTATAGCATTTGACAGGGTTTGCATACACAGTATTACAGGAAGCACCACATTCACACAATGTTTGCTCACCAGCTTTTTCTTCCATTTACACATTTAAGGATAATTCTGAGACTGATTTTTTTACACTTAACTTCTTTCATTTCACTAATATCAGAAGACCTAGCAATAAAAATTAATAATACTTTCAGAATGCTTTCCTCAATAATTATACTTTATTATACAATTAACATTTTATAGTTTGTGAGATTTGTTATTCATTTTTTCTTGAATGATTAGTTCCAACAAGACTTGTTTATAGAATATTGTGTATGTGCCAGGAAGTATTAGACACTGAATTTCCAATGTTTAAAAGGTACTCTAGCACAAAAACAGAAATATAGATCAATGGAAAGAGATAGAAAACCCAGAGATAAACCCACGGAACCAATCTATGACAAGATTATATATTGCAAGAATATACAATAGAGAAAAGGCAGTTTCTTCAATAAGTGATGCTGGGAAAACTGGACAGCTACATATAAAAGAATGAAATTAGAACACTCCCTAACACCATACACAAAACTAAACTTAAAATAAATTAAAGATAAAAATGTAAGACCAGGGCTTCCCTGGTGGCGCAGTGGTTAGGAATCTGCCTGTCAATGCAGGAAACACGGGTTCGAGCCCTGGTCTGGGAGGATCCCACATGTCACGGAGCAACTAAGCCCATGAGCCACAACTACTGAGCTTGCGCGTCTGGAGCCTGTGCTCTGGAACGGGAGAGGCTGCGATAGTGAGAGGCCTGTGCACTGCGATGAAGAGTGGCCCCCGCTCACCGCAACTGGAGAAAGCCCTACGCAAAGAAATGAAGACCCAACACAGCAAAAATAAATAAATAAAAAATACTTTATCAGACCACATGTTGTAAAAAAAAAAAGTAAGACTAGACACTATAAAACTCTTAGAGGAAAACATAGGAAAAAGACTCTTTGACATAAAGCACAGCAAGATCTTTTTTGACCCACATCCTACAGTAATGAAAATAAAAACACAGATAAACAAATGAGACCTAATGAAATTTAAAAGCTTTTTCACAGCAAAGGAAACCATAAACAAGACAAAAAGACAACCCTCAGAATGGGAGAAAATATTTACAAATGAAGCAACAGACAAGGGATCAATCTCCAAAATATACAAACAGCTCATGCAGCTCAATATTAAAAAAAAAAAAAATCAAAAAATGAGCAGAAGACCTACATAGACATTTCTCCAAAGAAGACATACAGATGGCCAAGAGGCACATGAAAAGATGCTCAACATCACTAATTATTAAAGAAATGCAAATCAAAACTACAATGAGGTATCACCTCACACTGGTCAGAATGGCCATCATCAGAAAATCTACAAACAATAAATGCTGGAGAAGGTGTGGAGAAAATGGAACCCTCTTGCACTGTTGGTGGGAAAGTAAATTGATACAGCCACTATGGAGAACAGTATGGAGGTTCCTTAAAAAAACTAAAACAGAATTACCATATGACTCAGCAAGCGTACTACTGAACATATACCCTGAGAAAACCATAATTCAAAAAGAGTCATGTACCACAATGTTCATTGCAGCTCTATGTACAATAACCAGGTAATGGAAGCAACCTAAATGTCCATCCACAGATGAATGCATAAAGAAGATGTGATACATATATGCAATGGAATATTACTCAGCAATAAAAAAGAATGAAACTGGGTCATTTGTAGATATGTGGATGGACATAAAGACTGTCATACAGAGTGAAGTAAGTCAGAAAGAAGAGAGTATTGTATATTAACACATATATGAGGAATCTAGAAAAATGGTACATATGAACCTGTTTGCAAGGTAGAAATAGAGACACACATGTAGAGAACAAATGAATGGACACCAAGGGGGGAAAGGGAGGGTGAGATGATTGGGAGATTGTGATTGACATATATACAATAATATGTATAAAATAGATAACTAATGAGAACCTGCTGTATAGCACAGGACTCTACTCAATGCTCTATGGTGACCTAAATGGGAAGGTAATCCAAAAAAGAGGGGATATATATATATACCTATAGCTGATTCACTTTGATGTACAGCAGAAACTAACACAACATTGTAAACAACTATACCCCAATTAAAAAAAACAATTAAGGTCAATTGCTAATTATCAAGTCCAATTTCTTCTGTCTCATTTCTAGACTTTCATATGCAAAATCATATAATATATTCTCTTTGGGTCTGGTTAAACTCAGTATAATGCTTTTAGATGCATCATATGTCTTTTTGCAGGATTAGTAGTTTGTCCATTTTTATTGTTAAGTAGTATTCTATTTTATGATTTGTCTATACTATGTCCATTTACATGTTGATACACAAGTTTGTACGACATTTATATTATTTAGTCCTAACAATATTTTACAGAATTCAAAATTTTTGAAAAAAAATGTACTCTAAGGCTTAGGCAGGGCAACTTTGAAGGTAGACACTATTCCTTGTCCAGGTGTGATTTAAGCATTTGAGAAGTGTGCTTCTTCAAACAATCTAATATTGCCATAACCAAATAGAAATATACTTTATTAAATTCTGTAAAGAGGATGCTCACCTGTTTTGCCCACTTTGGACAACAGAATCTTTACTATTGTCAAGTAGTATCCACCAAGGACATAAATATGGGGGGAAAAATCCCTTGAGGAATTTTTTTTAATGTCAAAGAAAATAAAAGTATTAGTTGAGACATACGAAAGCTTCACTGTGTAATGAGATATATATTCAGTTTAATACATTAGTATAAAATTAGAAGTGTTAACGTGTGTTAGTGGATACTTATGACACTGGCCTTCATCTGTAGAAAACTGACCTCTGACTCTCTCAATACACATGCTTAAGGTGGGCACTAGCATGTTTTTATTTTATCCCAGCTACTAATGACAGTCCAACCAAAGACGAGCAGCTGACCCAAGTGGAACAGAACCCTTCTTCAGGATATTTGAAACTGAAATTGAGAATAAAAATTTGTTCTTTTCTGGTGGCATAAGCTCTATAAAGTGAGACTTGGCAACTCTTGGAAGCCATGATTCCTGCCAAGTATAGCCGTTGACCTATAATAGGAGACTATGAAGGTAACATATAAAGAGGAACAAATGAGATCAAGAGAGAGATTGGGAGGGAGGGAAGAAGAGAGAGACAAAGACAGGGAGGGAGAAAGAGCATGTGATTCTGCAGGCATATAGTTGCTGGTGGCAGTAATCATCCACACTCCAGTTTTCCCTTAGTTGATAGTTAATCTTCCTTCAGTCTTTCCATATATTTCTCTACTTTTGTCCATATTTATTTTCTGCTTAGTATACATTTTTAAAAATTTGTATTTATATATTTTACTATCTAACATTCTACTAAACACTTTGTTCAACAGTGCTTAGAACAGTGCCTGGCATAATGGGCACTCAATATTTGTTGGGTAAATGAAGGAAGGAAAATGACTGAAAAGAGATATCCCAGTATTCTTCTGAAAATTCTCCCATAAGCTAGTTCAAATTGGTTTTATTTCATTTGCATGCAAGAACTTTAATACATATATTAAAATTTTTGAGGACATATATTCCTTTCTTCCTCTCTAAAAGAAATGGCTTAAAAACTCCATTTACTGAGGGAAACTCTGGGATGCCAAACCTGTGGGTAAATGGAACTAGAGATATCATTCAAGATAGACTACATTATACTACAAAAAGAAAGCAAACCCTTAATCCTAGCAGTTTAGGAAAATAAAATTACATTTTTCATCTATGTGCCCAAAGCAGGGCATCAGGAAGACTCTGCTCATCATAACACTTAAAGACTCTCAATACATGCTTCTAAAGCCACTGGGGCAGTGAGAATCGGGTGTGGCAAATTATGCACTGGCATTTAATGTGTCTACCCAGAAGGGACACATGACCTGTTTACTCACATTGGCTATGCCTAATTTCAAAAGGAGCTGGGAAGTATGACTTACCATAAGTCTAGAAGAAATAGAATGATTTGTGAACAGCAAAAGTAAATACCATACTAAGATTCTTTATGGAAGTATTCCCAGCAATTTGGAACTCTGTATGTACATGAAACATCCCTGTCTGTAGAAGGTCAGCACGCTTTAGTCCATGGGAAAAATCTAGTCTATTGCCTGAATTTATAATGTTTAATTGGGACATAACCACACCCATTCACTTATGTATTATCTCAGTCTGCTTTCACACTGCAATGCCAGTTGAATAGTTTAAACAGAGACCATATGGCCTGCAAACCTTAAGATATTTACTCTAAATAAATTGTCTGCTTTACACTATATATTTTCTATTATTTTAAAAAGTATACTTGACTAATGAGCTACAGATATATTTACTAAATTCCTAATAGTTTTGTCATTTAATATATTTCTAGTAAATCCATATGATAATTTTTATCATAAAAGAGTGCTTCATTTCTTAAAAAGGAGTAGAATTCATTAATCATTGGATATTGCAGAATAATGTCTGTTCTGTTCAAATGCAGATTCTGCTTCCTCTAGAGTCCTATGATTATCTCTCAGTTACCCCAAAGTGGTAGAAAGTGATAGAAAGGATCTCATGTTACCTCAATTGCCTCTCCTAATCACAGTAGTTCTGCATAGTCTCATCTAAAGTAAAACTATTAATAATGAGAATTAAAATTTCCTGAACACATCAATGTGAGACAGTGTTTTGAGCATGCTACTTTTAATATCTCTTTTAATTTTCTAGAGGCTCTGCCTCTGCCACCACAGAAATGGGCAGCACATGACCCAAGGAAGGCCAGTGAGAGGCCCTTTGCAGAGATTAACGTGAGTCCTGGGATAGGGTCTCTTTCGGTCTGATATAGTAAAATTTAGGCACCAGGTAATACTGGACCTATGGTGGGGGATTGTCTTAGTTAGTTCAAGTTGCTATGACAATGCTATAGACTGGATGGTTTAAACAACAAACACGTATTTCTCCTAGTTCTGGAGTGTGGGAAGACCAAGATCAAAGTGCCAGTCAATTTGTTTCCTGGTGAAAACTCTCTTACACGTGGCTACTTTCTTCCTGGATTCTCTCATGATGGAGAGAAAGAATGCAAGTTCTCTGGTCTCGTTTTATAAAAAACCAATCTGATCATAAGAATTCCACCTTCATGACCTCATCTAAACCTAATTACCTCCCAAAGGCCCAACCTCCTAATATCACACTAAAGTTAAGGTGAGGGTTTCAATACATGAATTTGAGTGGGGAGGAGCACAAACTTTCAGTCCATAGTAGGGATCTTTCCTATCAGAGCCTGAAAAAGGAAGAACCCAACACAAAGGAAACAGAGACTACAAACAAAAAGAGACAGAGCCGATCCTACACACCTGATTTTAGCGTGGTTTGATCCAGCACATCTGAACTGGCCTGTCTATATTGTACAGTGAGAAACTGATTCCTTTAGCTCCAAGTTTTTTTATGTCTTTGAAAATAAAATATTTCCAGGAGAAGTAAAATATCAAGGCTTGAGGAAAAAGGAACTTCTTATGATTTTTTCCTGATTGAAGATTTGACCACTGAGAAGGAAAAGGGTATTAAAAGGCACCAAGCAAGAATAATGTATAGGAGAAGGTGGAACTTGAAAGATTAATTTCAAAGTTTTTCCTCAGGCCTAGGAACTAAAAACTGAACCAATAATTGGTACTTATAGGTAGGATTAGCAGTACACATAGGGCACAGATGGTCATCTATATGATGAATTTTAAAAGTGATAGAAAGGACCTTTACCTCAAATGCCTTTCCTATGACCAGCAGCTCTGCATTGTACTGTAGTCTAAAGCCAAACCTCTCGGTTTTCCACCCACATTTTAATATGGGCCCAAATTCTATTTGATCTTTTCAGCTCCTGATACTTCCTTCCTTACAGTAAATTCCTAGATGCTGAATTCCTTGAGGGAGAAGATCTCCTCCTGTTTTATATCCTTTTATATTCAGCACCTAGTTCATCATAATACATCTATGAAATGCTTAAAAAATATTTTTTGGTATTTGTTTTTTCATCAAGATTATGTTTTGAAAGAAACTTTTAATTGCTTAACGTGAAAGATAATTAGTTGCAATCATTCAAACTTGATGTGATGCTGACAAAAGAGATGTTTGGCGATATGGGACCAGTTTTGCAAGATTTACTGAAAAGATTATAGAGTTTAGAATCGGACAAATCTACACTCACTACCTGGGAAAACTGGGATGTGTCTAATTTCTCTGGACCTCAATTTCTTATGTGACTCATAGGAATAATATACAGAAGTGTGTATATTAGTTAATATAATACTAAGCCTCAGTTTTTTACCTGTTTAAAGTAAGTGATATAATGTAAGAACCAGGTTATTTTGAAGTTTAAGTGAAATCTTATGTAAGGCACCAACACAGTGTCTTGTACATGGTAGTTACTCAATGAATTTTTATTTTCTTTATCTTCTTTTCTCTCAAAGGGCATCACAAAGTATTCAGTTTTCTCAAATTCCATTCAAATGTCCCCAAATTTGAAAAACACCTACCTAGCCTTAATCAGAATTAGTCTTCAGTGGCCCTACCACCTCTCTCAGACACTCCTCATGCTAACTCATCTATCATAGGGTTTAGCAGTTTATAAAGTAGGTTTGCTTATATCATCTTAGGTAGTAGATTCTGTTATTGTCCACATTTTACAGAGAAAAGAAATGAACTGTTCTCTAATGTGAATATGATCTGATGCTTATATTGACTTTGAAATTGTAGCAATTATCTTCCTTGTCAGTTGAATACCTTTTAAGGTTCTTGGTAAATAAATACTATTTTCAGGTCTGATCCTTCTGACACTTTTAAAGAACGGGAACTTGCCTAATTGATTTGTAAATTAAAATTTCTCCTCTTTTTAAAAAATTTTCACATTTAGCAATGTTCCTAGCATAATTCCTCGCCTCCAGAACTAGACATTTCTTCTGCTTATACGTGGTTTGTATTTTCTAAAACAGTGTGTGCTTTTGCAGTACACTGAGACCTTTGGCTCAGATAACAAGACTTTTTCTTTATGCATATGGAAGAAATTAAATTAAAAACATATCAGAAAACTCTCTTTATGTGAGAAACTTGAGATTCACACATTTTTCATAAATTCTAAACCATGCTTTTGTCATTTGTTTTTTACTATTTCTCCATAAGCCTTTTCATCCAGTCCATTAATTATTATTTTTAAAAATCCTCTCTGAATTTCCAATGAGTTTGACTTTATCTTTTGATAATGTGTCCAGAACCCAGTTTATGTATCAAGAAGAGTTCCAGTTATCCAATAAAAATGAAATATTTATCACTTAACACACTGTTTTAATCCATGCTATGATGATATAAACAAAATAGTTTTAATGATAGACTTTAAAATAGTAAAGTATTATCTTATTTCACTTCTGGAGAAAAATGAATAATAGAGGTTAGCAATAAGGTCTATGATAGAGGTTTTGAGAACTCCTTATATTCTAAAACAAAGCTTGAAAAATATTTGGATTTACCTTATGGTCATGACCCTAACATTCTTGATAATGAGTTTCATTTTGTATTAAAATATTCCAAATGTATTCTCTGCCAACACCTTATCTCTGAAATACCTGAGGTTTCTTCTGTTGTTGATCCATTCATCCTCTTTAAAGCCCCAAGAAACCCAAAGCCTTCCAGGATCATTGCATCTTCAACTTCTAAGGCCACCACCCTTCACTTTTTACCTCTACTTTCTATCTCAATGCTCTCATTCCTATACCTTCAGAGCCTCAGGTCTTTTCTCCTTCTACCTCAACATCTTTTTTTTAATAATGACATTTACAGACTGCTTAATGTTTGCCAAGGATTGTGTTAAGTTGTTTGCTTGCATTATTTATTTTAATTCAACAATAACCCTATGAGCTGGATTGTATTATTCTCCTCTTACAAGTTGAGGAGACTGTGACTCGCAAAGATTGAATTGTAACCAACGTCAGGCTCCGTCAGAAAACAAATCACACCAGTTATTTTTAACGAGATCATCCAATATAAGGAATTGTTACTTAGGCATGAAAAATTATTAGGTATGTAACTGAGCATTAAAAAGGAACACTGAGGTGTCAAGGAAGTAGCACTGGCAGGAGGAAGAGCTGAAAGTTGTTTTTCTGTAAGTGACCACTGCTTGGCAAGAGCTGGTATCTGTTAGCTTGAGAAAGGGTTGGAGGAGCTGGCACCCAAGCCTCTGAGGACAGGTTCCAGCTAGCTTGTGCTGATGGCTCTGAATGTTGGAAAAAACTTTGAACCAAATTCCACTGCTTCTAAACAAACTGCTGCTGCCACAGTGAAGAAGTAGCTTTGCTGGCGAGGCAGATAAAAACAGGAAACCCAGCCACAATGAAACAGGAAGGAAACTAGGTGAGGAGTGTCCCTGATGTCTCCTCCAGCTGATTGCTTTTATTCTTCAATCAGCATCCTATTGGTAGAGGCTTTTAGGAAGCCAGATGACAAAAGTATGGTTTGCAAAATCCCAGCCTCAGCATCACAAAGCAGAGTATAGAAGAGTGAATTTTAACATGAGAAATAATAGCTTACTCATAAGCAGGTGGTCTACCTGCTTACCTCTTCAGAAACTAAAACACCCTTCAACCCATTGTTTTTAATTTTTATCTTATATTGGAGTATAGTTGATTAACAGTGTTGTGTTAGTTTCAGGTGTACAGAAAAGTGATTCAGTTATACATATACATGTATCTGTTCTTTTTCAAATTATTTTCCCATTTAGGTCATTACAGAATACTGAGTGGAGTTCCCTGCTGCTATATAGTAGGTCCTTGTTGGTTATCTATTTTAGATATAGCAGTGTGTACATGTCAATCCCAAACTCCCAATCTATCCCACCCTCCCACCCTTCCCTCCTGGTAACCATTAGTTCATTCTCTAGGTCTGTGAGTCTGTTTCTGTTTTGTAAATAAGTTCATTTGTATCGTTGTTTCTAGATTCCACATATTTAAATTTCTACAAATCAACAATAGCACCTTTAGATTCCAAGCAACATGATGCAACAATTTTTTGTTCACAACCTCTTTTCAAAGTGCAAGCAGTCATTGTATTTATCTCTGGAAAACAGTCACACTATTTATCTTAGGGCTCTGTTATTTTGCTTGCAATTCAGCCATCATCCCATTGATACATTTCTTAGACTGTGAAATTAGTTCCTTGGTCAGAAATAATTTTATAAAGAATATCTTGACAATGAATGTGGCATTCCATAAATCCATGGATACAATACTGGCAGAAGCTTCATGGGCAAGTCAATATTCAAAATGCATGTCTACTTCAGTGAGGAGATTAGAAAACAAGTACCATACATCCCAGTCATTGTGGTTACCATAACCACTTTCCTCTCATTTTCTTTTCTCTCCCCTGACGGCTTTCCTACAACCAAGCTATAGTTTGATACTCAGAACCAACCCCAGGGTAATACTCCCTGCTAACCCCCTCCTTATTGAGAGTTATTGTAAATTTTTAAATTACTTTGATTTCATTATATTTTCAAATTTTAATAATGAAAATATTTTACCTTCATTCTAATAAAAAATATAAATTCTATTTTTAAATTATTGTAAATTGATGTTATCAGCCCTTATATTATGTATCACAGGTAACGACTATCATCACCAAGAACAGCAACTTTGGTTATACATTGAATGAAAAAGAGCCCAAAAAGTGTCAAAGTACAGACCAAATTCATTATTTTATACTGTGCATCATCAATTGAAAACCAAAATTTTTTATCACTTATTGTATGCCAGTCATGGAGTAAGTGTTTAGGGTTCAAAGTGCTTTCTGGGGGCTCAGTCTATGGCAGAAGTCAGGCAAACTGATTAAAATGTTATGAGATAAGTTATGAGTACATTATTATGAGTGCATTATGAGATACATTATGAGTATTCTTAGAGAGATATTAACAAAGAGATATGTAAGGTGGAACATGGATCCTGAACTTGAATCTCTCATGGATGTATAACAATTTCTTGAATGCATTACTAAACAAAACAGGTTGAACAGTGCTTGAAAAGCCAATAAAACATTATTCATGCACTTACTGAAAATTCATTCTTACCTCTCTCATATAACATTTTTCTTGCTTTCTTGTACCATCAAGTGATCACCAAAACGACTCTTCTTCATAATATTTCATCTAGGATATGTCCAAGTGAATCCTTATTTTGAGCCTAAGACTGTGTTATTGATGGTGAAGAACACATAAATGTATGAGAAAAAGGTTACAGTCTCAAAATTTGCATCTGGGGATAAAAGGAAAATATATCTGCCTGGCTGGAAAAGAAACAAGAAAGAAAGAAAAAAACTAAAGAATCTAAGCTAATGTAGAATTATGCAGAGCAAACTGCAATTTTGCCACAACATTATAAAATTTGAGTTAATTCCTCATCTGAGCTTAAATTCACATTTCCATTTCCCTACGTAAATATAGTAATCTTAATTTTTGGTGTTCATTTTTAGTACTGGATGTAAAATATACACATGATGTTAGTATTCAAAAACAATTTGATTAATGCTTCCAATTGCTAGGTATTTTATCATATTTAAAGTGAACAAACGTATGGACACCAAGGCAGGAAAGTGGGGGGAGATGGTGAGATGAATTGGGAGATTGGGATTGACATATATACACTAATTTGTGTAAGACAGGTAACTAATAAGAACCTGCTGTATAAAAAACAAATAAATAAAATGAAATTTTAAAAAAGAAAAGAACAACAAAACAAGATCTCTAGAGGTCTTCTTTCATTGTTTAAGAACTTTTAAAAATCATTTAATGATTTACTAATTAATACCCTTTTTATGTTGATCTCTATAGCATCCTAATATTTTAAAATGCTATCACCTGGATTAATAAAAATTAATAGTGTTTATCAGTGATCTATCATATTTTTAAAGTATTTATTTGCACCATGATTTTTTCTTACTGAGATTCAAATATTTGTGTAAGTAGATAAATATTTTCTGTACTTTTTATTCTCCTCATGAGTCTTCTCTTAATTCTTTTGAAGAGATATGAAATACAACATTGAAACATTGTTTATTCCCTAACACAGTGGTAGAAAGCCAATACTTAATCTGCAATGTACTAGTATACAGATTTTGGCAGGGTTGTTAATTTAACTAATCCTAGTTTCTTCATCCATAAAATGGTAAGAGTAATGGATATTTTGTAAGTTACTGAATTATATGAGTAATACATGCAAAGTGCTTTGCATCCTGTCTGGCAAATAGTAATTACCACCCAGTACATGTCAGTTTCTTAGTTTATGATGATGATGATGATGATGATGATGATTCTTTTTGGTTGATTTCTCTATTATGAGTACTTTGTTGGTAGTTTAGAGTAAAACATGTCACGCCATGCTCAAATACCTAGGGCTTAAAATAAAGCAGAAAGAATGATTTATCAAGTATAGTAAAAACGAAGTAGCATGAACATGGAATTAAGAATCACACTGCCTTTGTTTCTGCTGGATAAGTAGCAATCTTGTGCCCTCTGCTAGGTTAGAATTACTGCCAACAAAATTATAGTTGGCAGAGAGCTGCAGCTGCATTCATTCACATCAAAGGGAAGATGCCAAGTGTCAATGAAAGAAATAGACCTACAGTAGATAACAATCCAAAGACTTTTCTTTCTAGTTTTCTTTAAATCCCATTCCTGCCTATCTTCCATTTCTTTTAACTTGGCAATGTTCCTTTCTTTGTTGTATATATATATATACCTCACACATATATATAATAACTTCTTTATTTGATATTAATCTTCCAAATTAAAGTTTTTCTACTTCATAAATGGTACTACTGTGAGGAGAGAAAAGTATTTATTTTAACTCACTGAAATAGAGTAGTAATTGGTTACTACAGAAGCCTCCCCTGAGTAATTTTAACTCTTAAGTCACTGCCACAAGCATTCATATTATAAAGCTACTTTAAGGGAGATGTCATCAGCAGGACTAGGAAAATATGCGTTGCATTATCTTATACAAAATATTCATTTATTTTGAAGAGTCTTTAAGGGTTTTTAATTGTAAGAAAGCTTTTTTCTTAATCGTGTCTCCTAAGGGCACCTTGCATAATTCTGGGCACATAAAGTGGCCTCAATAAAAACATGTTAATTAATTGACTTCACTGATTTCTAAGTAGGCAGTTTCTTTCATTTGTCTATGGAGTTTATTCTAAAAAAATATTTCACCTTTTATGTTTCTTAGACTCATCAGTGTAAAAAAAGGTATATTTCTTAATAAAAGTATGGCACAGAACATCTAAATTAATACTTGAAATCAGGTGAGCAAATGGCTCCAAATCTGCCCTTCTATTTCTTCATCTCTCCGTTGGGTTTTCTTGACTTTAGTACCATTATTATTCACCAATCTGACCTCAAAGACATTGCTACTCCCCGTTTGCTAATCTGAACCTAGAATGTGAAAATAAAACCATTTTAGTTTATCTCATTTAGCACAATTGAGACTGGTTGTCATTATTTTTTTAATTCAGTAGAATACTAAGGAATAACCAAAGAAAAATAAATTCAAAAACATGTTAATAATGGACACAATTGTGCTTACAGACTGCAGAATTTGTTTAAAATTTTAAATTATTTATATTGTGTTTGAAATACCATTCCACATTCTTGTACATCCCTTTTATGGATAAGGGTATTTTAACATCCTGTTTATAAAGCATCGATCTGTGTCTTTTTATAGCACAAACCAAGAAATTCATACATTCTTATCTAAATAAGAAACAACCAACCATTCTAGAATCCAGGTCCAGAAACATTTCTTTTCCCCTGGTGATTGTCTCCTGCAAAGACATTTTGCTTTAGGCATTTCCACATGTTTTTTCTATAAAAGTATGGCTACACTTTTAGGGAACAATCATACAATCCTATATTCACACAGTAAGTATAGAATGTATAAAAAGAAATACACACACACACACACATATATATACACACACACACAGTAATAGAAGGATCAGTCTGTCTCTAGTAATCTGGTAATATACCATTTTGAAATGAATGACCACTCCTTGGTGATACATTTCCCCTCCTTGCTTCAGTCATCTGCTAAGTCCATGCAATTCATTCCTTGAAGATTCTAACGCCAATCTCTCTCTCCCTCCATTACTAATCCTACATTGTTCACTGAAAAATCTACAGTTTATCTTGTTCACAATCCTCCATAGTCACATTTTAAACAATTGTTTTCAAAATGAATATTGTGACCTTTGGTGAGTCACAGAATCAATTGAAAACATCATTATTGACTTTTTTTTAAATGAACATAATAGAATAGAAAATATGATTTTTTAATGTATTAAGGGTTAATATTGTTTTGTGAAACTTTTAAATTCATGTATATGTGTGTATGTTTAGGAAGTGTGTCTCAGTGTAAAATGTTGAGGGTTCTAAAGACTAAAGTGCAATTTCAAGTCAAGATTTTTGGAACACTCTATATTTCTTATTTTGGATCAACAAAATTTGTTGAAAATTGTTATTTTAAAATTTGATGTTACCAATAATTATACCACTTTCAAAATCTTAATGTATGGAATCCTACTTTCTAAACACAAAATCTTATTACTTCAAGTACCCCAATTTATACCAACAGAATCTTTAATTTCCCAAATTTTAAACATCCGTTATTTCATATATTCTCAATAATTTTTATTTTTTTAACATCTTTATTGGAGCATAATTTCTCCACAATGGTGTGTTAGTTTCTGCTTTATAACAAAGTGAATCAGTTATACATATACATATGTTCCCATATTTCTTCCATCTTGCATCTCCCTCCCTCCCACACTCCCAATCCCACCCCTCTAGGTGGTCACAATGAACAGAGCTGATCTCCCTGTGCTTTGCGGCTGCTTCCCACTAGCTAACTATTTTACATTTCATAGTGTATATATGTCCATGCCACTCTCTCAATTTGTCACAGATTGCCCTTCCCCTCCCATATCCTCAAGTCCATTCTCTAGTAGGTGTGTGTCTTTATTCCCATTTTGCCCCTAGGATCTCCATGACCATTTTTTTTTCTTAGATTCCATATATATGTGTTAGCATACAGTATTTATTTTTCTCTTTCTGACATACTTCACTCTGTATGAGAGACTCTAGGTCCAACCACCTCACTACAAATAGCTCAATTTCATTTCTTTTTAGGGAGCAATATTCCATTGTATACATGTGCCACATCTTCTTTATCCATTCATCTGTTGATGGACACTTAGCTTGCTTCCATGTCCTGGCTATTGTAAACAGAGCTGCAATGAACATTTTGGTACATGACTATTTTTGAATTCTGGTTTTTTCAGGGTATATGCCCAGTACTGGGATTGCTTAGTCATATGGTAGTTCTATTTTTAGATTTTTAAGGAACCTCCATACTGTTCTCGATAGTGGCTGTATGAATTTACATTCCCACCAAAAGTGGAAGAGGGTTCCCTTTTCTCCACACCCTCTCCAGCATTTATTTTCCTCGATTTTTTGATGATGGTCATTCTGACTGGTGTGAGATGATATCTCATTGCAGTTTTGACTTGCAATTCCCTAATGATTAATGAGGTTGATCATTCTTTCAAGTGTTTGTTGGCAATCTGATATCTTCTTTGGAGAAATGTTTATTTAGGTCTTCTGCCCATTTTTGGATTTGGTTGCTTGTTTTTTTGATATTGAGCTGCATGAGCTGCTTGAAAATTTTGGAGATTAATCCTTTGTCAGTTGCTTCACTTGCAAATACTTTCTCCCATTCTGAGGGCTGTCTTTTGGTCCTGTTTATGGTTTCCTCTGTTGTGCAAAAGCTTTTAAGTTTCATTAGGTCCCATTTGTTTATTTTTATTTCCATTTCTCTAGGAGGTGGGTCAAAAAGGATCTTGCTGTGATTTATTTCATAGAGTGTTCTGCCTATGTTTTCCTCTAAGAGTTTGATAGTGTCTGGCCTTTCATTTAGGTCTTTAATCCATTTTGAGTTTATTTTTGTGTATGGTGTTAAGGAGTGTTCTAATTTCATACTTTTCCATGTAACTGTCCAGTTTTCTTAACACCACTTATTGAAGAGGCTGCCTTTTCTCCACTGTATATTCTTGACTCCATATCAAAGATAAGGTGACCATATGTGTGTGGGTTTATCTCTGGAAGTTCTATCCTATCCCACTGATCGAGATTTCTGTTTTTGTGCCAGTAACATACTGTCTTGATTAATGTAGCTTTGTAGTATAGTCTGAAGTCAGGGAGCCTGATTCCTCCAGCTCCATTTTTCGTTCTCAAGATTGCTTTGGCTATTCAGGGTCCCTTGTGTTTCCATACAAATTGTGAAAAAATTTTTTTCTATTTCTGTGAAAAAAGCCACTGGTAGTTTGATAGGGATTGCATTAAATCTGTAGATTTCTTTGGGTAGTAGAGTCATTTTCACAATGTTGATTCTTCCAATCCAAGAACACGGTATATCGCTATATCTATTTGTATCATCTTTAATTTCTTCATCAGTGTCTTATAATTTTCTGCATACAGGTCTTTTGTCTCCTTAGGTAGGTTTATTCCTAGACATTTTATTCTTTTTGTTGCAATGGTAAATGGGAGGGTATTCTTAATTTCACCCTCAGATTTTGCATCATTAGTGTATAGGAATGCCAGAGATTTCTGTGCATTAATTTTGTATCCTGCTACTTTACCAAATACATTGATTAGCTCTAGTAGTTTTCTGGTAGCATCTTTAGGATTCTCCATGTATAGTATCATGTCAGCTGCAAGCAGTTACAGCTTTACTTCTTCTTTTCCTATTTGTATTCCTTTTATTTCTTTTTCTTCTCTAATTACTGTGGCTAAAACTTCCAAAACTATGTTGAATAAGAGTGGTGAGAGTGGGAAACCTTGTCTTGTTCCTGATCTTAGTGGAAATGGTTTCACTTTTTCACCTTTCAGGACGATGTTGGCTATGTGTGTGTCATATATAGCCTTTATTATGCTGAGGAAAGTTCCCTCTATTCCTACTTTCTGGAGGGTTTTTATCATAAATGGGTGTTGAATTTTGTCAAAAGCTTTCTCTGCATTGATTGAGATGATCATATGGTTTTTCTCCTTGAACTTGTTAATATGGTGCATCACATTGATTGATTTGCATATATTGAAGAATCCTTGCGTTCCCGGAATAAACCCCACTTGATCATGGTGTATGATCCTTTTAATGTGCTGTTCGATTCTGTTGGCTACTGTTTTGTTGAGGATTTTTGCATCTATGTTCATCAGTGATATTGGCCTGTAGTTTTCTTTCTTTGTGACATCTTTGTCTGGTTTTGGTATCACGGTGATTGTGGCCTCGTAGAATGAGTTTGGGAGTGTTCATCCCTCTGCTATATTTTGGAAGAGTTTGAGAAGGATAGGTGTTAGCTCTTCTCTAAATATTTGATAGAATTTGCCTGTGAAGCCATCTGGTTCTGAGTTTTTGTTTGTTGGAAGATCTTTAATCATAGTTTCAATTTCAGTGCTTCTGATTTGTCTGTTCATATTTTGCATTTCTTCCTGGTTCAGTCTAGGCAATTGTGCATTTCTAAGAATTTGTCCATTTCTTCCAGGTTATCCACTTTATTGGCATCAAGTTGCTTGTAGTAATCTCTCATGATCCTTTGTATTTCTGCAGTTTCAGTTATTACTTCTCCTTTTTCATTTCTTATTCTATTGATATGAGTCTTCTCCCTTTTTTCCTTGATGAGTCTGGCTAATTGTTTATAAATTTTGTTTATCTTCTCAGAGAACCAGCTTTTAGTTTTATTGATCTTTGCTATCATTTCCTTCATTTCTTTTTCATTTATTTCTGATCTGATCTTTATGATTTCTTTCTTCTGCTAACTTTGGGTGTTTTTGTTCTTTCTCTAATTGCTTTAGGTGCAAGGTTAGGTTGTTTATTCGAGATGTTTCCTGTTTCTTAAGGTAGGATTGTGTTGTTATAAACTTCCCTCTTAGAACTGCTTTTGCTGCATCCCATATGTTTTGGGTCTTCGTGTCTCCATTGTCATTTGTTTCCAGGTATTTTTTTTATTTCCTCTTTGATTTCTTCAGTGATCACTTGGTTATTAAGTAGTGTATTGGTTTGCCTCCATGTGTTTGTATTTTTTACAGATCTTTTCCTGTAATTGATATCTAGTCTCATGGCGTTGTGGTCAGAAAAGATACTTGATACAATTTCAATTTTCTTAAATTTACCAAGGCTTGATTTGTGACCCAAGATATGATCTATCCTGGAGAATGTTCCATGAGCACTTGAGAAAAATGTGTATTCTGTTGTTTTTGAATGGAATGTCCTATAAATATCAATTAAGTCCGTCTTGTTTAATGTATCATTTAAAGCTTGTGTTTCCTTATTTATTTTCATTTTTGATGATCTGTCCATTGGTGAAAGTGGGGTGTTAAAGTCCCCTACTATGATTTTGTTACTGTCAATTTCCCCTTTTATGGCTGTTAGTATTTGCCTTATGTATTGAGGTGCTCCTATGTTGGGTGCATAAATATTTACAATTGTTATATCTGCTTCTTGGGTCGATCCCTTGATCATTATGTAGTGTCCTTCTCTGTCTCTTGTAATAGTCTGTATTTTAAAGTCTATTCTGTCTGATATGAGAATTGCTACTCCAACTTTCTTTTGTTTTCCATTTGCATGGAATATCTTTTTCCATCCCCTCACTTTCAGTATGTATGTGTCCCTAGGTCTGAAGTGGGTCTCTTGTAGACAGCATATATATGGGTCTTGTTTTTGTATCCATTCAATGAGTCTGTGTCTTTTGGTGGGAGTATTTAATCCATTTATATTTAAGGTAATTATCAATATGTATGTTCCTATTACCATTTTCTTAATTGTCTTGGGTTTGTTATTGTAGGTCTTTTTCTTCTCTCATGTTTCTTGCTTAGAGAAGTTCCTTTAGCATTTGTTGTAAAGCTGGTTTGGTGGTGCCTAATTCTCTCAGCTTTTGCTTGTCTGTAAAGGTTTTAATTTTTCCATCAAATCTGAATGAGATCCTTGCTGGGTAGAGTAATCTTGGTTGTAGGCTTTTCTGCTTAATCACTTTAAATATGTCCTGCCACTCCCTTCTGTCTTGTGGCTTGCAGAGTTTCTGCTGAAAGATCAGCTGTTAACGTTATGGGAGTTCCCTTGCATGTTATTTGTTGATTTTCCCTTGCTGCTTTTAATATGTTTTCTTTGTATTTAATTTTTGATCATTTGATTAACATGTGTCTTGGCATGTTTCTCCTTGCATTTATCCTGTATGGGACTCTCTGTGCTTCCTGGACTTGATTGACTATTTCCTTTTCTATATTAGCGAAGTTTTCCACTATAATCTCTTCAAATATTTTCTCAGTCCCTTTCTTTTCCTCTTCTTCTTCTGGGACCCCTATAATTCAAATGTTGCTGCATTTAATGTTGTCCCAGAGGTCTCTGAGACTGTCCTCAGTTCTTTTCATTCTTTTTTCTTTATTCTGCTCTGCAGTAGTTATTTCCACTATTTTATCTTCCAGGTCACTTATCCGTTCTTCTGCATCAGTTATTCTGCTATTGATCCCTTCTAGAGAATTTTTAATTTCATTTATTGTGTTGTTCACCATTGTTTACTTGCTCTTTAATTCTTCTAGGTCCTTGTTAAACGTTTCTTTTATTTTGTCTATTTTATTTCCAAGATTTGGATCATCTTTACTACCATTATTCTGAAATCTTTTTCAGGTAGACTGCTTATTTCCTCTTCATCTATTAGGTCTTGTGGGTTTTTACCTTGCTCCTTCATCTGCTGTGTGTTTTTCTGTCTTCTCATTTTGCTTAACTTATTGTGTTTGCGGTCTCCTTTTCATAGGATGCAGTTTTGCCATTTCCGTTATTTTTGGTGTCTGTCCACAGTTGCTAAGGTTGGTTCAGTGGGTTGTGTAGGCTTCCTGGTGGAGGGGACTAGTGACTGTGTTCTGGTGGATGAGGCTGGATCTTGTCTTTCTTGTGGGCAGGTCCATGTCTGTTGGTGTGTTTTGGGGTGTCTGTGGCCTTATCGGGATTTTAGGCAACCTCTCTGCTAATGTATGAGGCTGTGTTCCTGTCTTGCTAGTTGTTTGGTATAGGGTGTCCAGCACTGTAGCTTGCTGGTCATTGAGTGAAGCTGGTCTTGGCGATGAGATGGAGATCTCTGGTAGATTTTTGCCATTTGATATTATGTGGAGCTGGGAGGTCTCTTGTGGGCCAGTGTCCTGATGTTGGCTCTCCCAACTCAGAGGCACAGCACTGACTCCTGGCTGGAGCACCAAGAGGCTTTCATTGACATGGCTCAGAATAAAAGGGAGAAAAAATAGGGCAGAATCAAAGCACAAAAAAAAGACACACAAATTTCTCAGTAAGATTGAATAATAAGCTAAAACAAAGGAGGTGGCATTTATGCAATAAATGTAACATTGTTTGCCTAGGTACAAAAGCAATATCTTACATGGGGAGAGAGCATGGCATTCATGCAGCATGACACCAACGTTATCATCATCACCTTTTCTATCATCATATTTCTTGAATGACTTCTATGTGCCTGGCACAGTGTTATGTAACTTACATCAGTTATTTTATGTACTCTTCCACAACCCTATACGGTAGGTTCATCATCATGTATTTTTTACAGATTAAGAAATGGAGGCAAATGGATGAACAGTAACTTGCCAAAGTTTACACTACTAATAAGAGTTGGAGCTAAGATTAAATGCACATGGTTTTGCTCAGGGCCTGAAATCCTGATAGATAATTGCATTTTAGTTATGTTATAGCTGCTCCAAAACAAATGAGATCATAGGCTACATTTTAGAAGGACACAACTTTTGAGACACAACTTTTGAGAAGTTAGGTAACTTGTCCAAACGGTGAGCCAGGTTACATGTAGCAGAGGCAGAGTTGACACTAGGATCCACCACAGTTCTAATCATTCTAATTATGCTGCCTCAAATGTGATGCCATGTCCAACTTTACTAACATCTATGCAGTGTCTTTTCCATATTATAAGATTCTCGAATTAATCAGAGACTCTAGATGAATAGTTTACAGGATTTACGCACAATTAATATGCCAGCACAGGTAAATTTATTCTACCCTAGATTATGTACTTTCTAAAGTGTGCTTCAGGCTTACTGGAGATCTTTCCTCTGCAGAGTTGGACAGAAGTTTGAGTAGTATCCCCGCAGAGTCCCTGCTCAGTGGAAAGAGCTATAGGGATCAGTTCATTATTAGAGGATTTATTCTCATAAGCACAGGTTAGTGCTGTTATATCAAAAATGCATAATTCAGAACATCTAAACAAATTTTACTTTTTTATTTTGATGGGAAAAAATAATGAGCAATGATATTAATAATATTTGAGAGTACTTGACAGTTCTATTTGAAAAACAGAATATCTTTAATTTAAATAATACATGTACACATTATGCAATATGTTTGTTACTATTTTTCTTAACAGTAAGATCTTATTTTAAAATGCAAGTTTTTATTCTTAAGTATTGCTTTATTCTGCCTAGTAAGATAGTGCATACTTAATATATATATCAAATGGAATTAGACTATTAAAGTCCTCAGTGAAATTATCCAGAAGAGAAGATTTTGTAGGAAGTCAAGGTAGCAGCATCTTGCATAGCAGCACCAAACCTAGATATGCTAAGTTACATGCTAATGATATCTGCACAGTCACAGATAGGATGCTTAGAATGCTACAGAAAATAAAATTTTCTCTACCAAAACTTTCATTATCAAGAAATAAAATAAAAGATGCTGCTTATAAATACAAATAATAAATAAAAGACATAAGTGGTATATTCCATAGTGAATGCAATAAAGATAAATGAGAAAACATTTACCTGTTAAGAGATTGTTCAAGGCCAAGAGATCTGGAAAGAAAACTTATGACAGACACAAAAAACCTTCCAGAACTTGAGTTAAGAAAGGAAATATTCCATTATAATAGAAAAAAATATGTATTAACAATGATTTGGTAGTCAAGTAAGTCTCTGCCAAAAAGTCATAATAATACGAGTTTTAAAAACAAGATGAAAATTTATTAAAAAGTTTCCAAATGATACTAAGTATAGAATCAAAAGTCAGAGAGAAGAGTGAAGAAAATGCAAATTCTTATGCTCATTACCATTTTCTATTGTGTTTTTTAAATTTGATGTAAAGATAAAAATGGGTGGATGGCCTTTGGTTGTAAAGACTGTTAATACATCATGTCAGAAAAATAAGTGGAAATAACACTGGGATTTTAATTCAATGGATTGGTTTTCAATTCTTGCACCCCCAGTTAGTAGTTTGAGAATAAGTATTTGTTCATTTGTAAAACTGGAATAATATATTCTTTACAGTGCTGTTGTAGGGAGTTGAATTAGATAACATATGTATCTAGTATATAACAATCATATTAAAAATATTAGATTATGAAAGCTTTTGTGAAGCTACAGGATGCCTAAGGAAAACATGCTAATATAACACCTCTAAAGATCAAGCAGCATTACAGGAGTTGTGTTTATTAACTATTTTTTTAATTTACATGCAATAAAATTCACTTTTTTGGGACATATAACAATTATATGTTTAACTTTCAAACTGTTTTCTAAAGTATCTGTAGCATTTGTATTCTCTCAGAAAATCAGTGTGAGAGATTTTCAATTGTCTGTCATCCATATAGCCTTGTCAGTATTTTTTTATAGTAGTCATTTGAATAAATCTGTAATGATTTCATTGTGGTATTAATTTGAATTTCTCTAATGACTAAAGATGTTGAACATGTTTTCATGTGAGTATTTTAAAGCCAGATATTTTCTTTAATGAATGAAGTGTCCATTATAATATTTTGCCCATTTTTACTGTTCTTTCTTCATATTAATTTTTGTGTTTATGTTCTCGATACAAGACTTCTGTCAAATTTGTAATTTATAAATATATTCTGCCACTCTTTCTTTCCTTCTCACTTTCTTTATGATGTCCTTCAGAGAGAATTTTTTTTTTAATTTTGATAGAGCTCAATTTATCTTTTTTGTTTGTTTCTATGGTTCATGCTTTTGATTTTGTATCTAAGTTCTATTTTCTTGACTCAAGATCATGAGGATTATTTCCTACACTTTCATCAGTGTTTTACAATTTACATTTAGGTCTATGGACCAGTTTGAGTTAATTTTTGTATGTAATACGTTATTACAGTTCTCTTTTTATATGGATGTCCAATTGTTCCAGTATCATTTGTTGAAAATACTGTCCATTCTACATTGAATTGTCTTTGCCCATTTGTCAAAAATCAGTTGATCATATCTGAAGGTCAATTTCATAAATCTGTATTTTGTTTGATTGGTATGTGTGTCTGTCCTTTTGCCAATGACACGCTGTCTAGATTACTGTAGATTATAACATGTTAATGTCAGGTAGTGTGGGTTCTCCAATTTGATTCTGATTAATTTTTCTTGAATATTCAAGTTCCTAGAGCTTTTCACATAAATTTTGGAATCAGCTTATCTATATCTACTAGGAATCCTGCTAGGATTTTATTTGGGATTGAATTAAATCCACAGATCCATTTGGGGAGAATTGATATCACATCTTTCAATCTGTTAACAGAATATCACTACTCTCCATTTATTTAGGTTTTCTTTGATTTCTGTCATCAGAGTTTTGTAGTTTTCAGCATATAAATTTTGCACATATTTTGTTAGATTAATACCTAAATATTTCATTCAGATGGGGGGGGATATTGTAATATGTATATTTTTCTATTTTTGGTTTCTAATTGTTCATTCCCAATGTATGGTTGTTTTCTTTTTATTGAGGTATAGTTGATTTACAGTATTATATGTTTCGGGTACACAACATAGTCATTAACAATTTGTGATGATTGTACTCCATTCATAATTATTTTGAAATATTGACTATATTCTCTGTGTATAACATATCCTTTTAGCTTATTTATTTTATACATAGTAGCTTGTACCTCTTAATTCCATACCCCTATTTTCCCCATGGCTCCTCTCTTTTCCTCACTGGTAACCACTAGTTTGTTCTTTATATCTGTGAGTCTATTTATTTTTTGTTATATTCACTAGTTTGTTTTATTTTTGAAGTACCTCATATAAGTGATAACATACAGTGTTTGTCTTTTGCTATCTTATTATACTTATTTCACTAAGCATAATACCTTCCAAGTCCATCTTTGTTGTTGCAAGAGGCAACATTTTATTCTGTTTTATTTGTTTATTTATTCTTGGCTGTGTTCAGTCTTCATTGCTGCATGCAGCTTTCTCTGGTTGTGACAAGTGGGGGCCTACTCTTCATAGCAGTGCACAGGCTTCTCTTTGCAGTGGCTTTTCTTGTTGCAGACCATGGGCTCTAGGTGTGTGGGCTTCAGTAGTTGTGGCACATGGGCTCAGTAGTTGTGGCTCACGGGTTCTAGAGTGCAGGCTCAGTAGTTGTGGCACACAGGCTTAGTTGCTCCATGACATGTGGGATCCTCCCAAACCAGAGCTCAAACCCATGTCCCCTGCATTGGCAGGCAGATTCTTAACCACTGCATCACCAGGGAAGTCCTCATTCTGTTTTATGGATGAGTAGTATCCCACTATGTATATGTGTGTGTATATACTACATCTTCTTTATCTACTCATCTGTTGATGGACACTTAGGCTGCTTCCATATCTTGGCAATTATAAACGATGTTGCTATGAACACTGGGGTACATGTATCTTTTTGAATTAGTGTTATTTTTTCTTTCAGATATATACCCAGGAGTGAAATTGCTGGATCATATGGTAGTTCTATTTTTAGGGTTTTCTTTGAGGAATTTCCATACTGTTTTTCACAATGGCTGAATCAATTTACATTCCCACCAACAGTATATGAGGGTATATGAGGGTTCAGTATATGAGGGTTCACTTTTCTCCACAGCCTCACCAGCATTTGCTATTTGTGGCCTTTTTGATGATAGTCATTCTAACAAGTGTGAGGTGATATCTCACTGTGGTTTTGGTGTACATTTCTCCAATGATTAGTGATGTTGAGCACTTTTCATTTGCCTATTGGCTATCTGTATGTCTTCTTTGGAAAATCTGTCTATTCCGGTCTTCTACCAATTTTTTAATCAGGTTGTTTGGGGTTTTTGATATTAAGTTGTATGAACTATTTATATATTATAGATATTAACTACTTATCAGACATATAATATGCAATTTTTTTCTCCCATTCATTAGGTTGTCTTTTCATTTTCTCAATGGTTTCTTTTGCTGTGTAAAAGTTTTTAAGTTTAATTAGGTCCCATCTGTTTATTTTCACTTTTGCCTTAGAAAACAGATCCAAAAAAATATTTCTAATATTTATGTCAAAGAGTATTCTTTTTTCTTCTAGGAGTTTTATGGTTTCCAGTCTTACATTTAGGTATGTAATCCATTTTGAGTTTATGTTTGTAGATGGTATGAGAAAATGTTCTAATTTCATTCTTTTTCATTTAGCTGTCCAAGTTTCCCAGCACCTTTTATTGAAGAGAATGTCTTTTTTCCATTGTGTGTTCTCATCTCCTTTGTAATTGATTAATTGGGCATAATTGTGTGGGTTTGTTTCTTGACCTTCTCTTCTGTTCCATTGATCTATGTGTCTGTTTTTGTGTCAGTACTGTTTTGATTACTATAGCTTCGTAGGATAGTCTGAAATCTGGGACCATGATACCTCTAGCTCTGTTTTTCTTTTTTCCAGATTATTTTGACTATTTTGACTATATTTTGACTATTTTTACTATATTTTCCAGACTATTTGACTATTCAGTCTTTTGTATTTCCATACGAATTTTAAAGTTATCTAGTTCTGTGAAAAATATCATTGGTGTATGATTGATTTTTGTGTATTGGTATTGTATTGTGTAACCTTGGTAAGCTTACTTACTGCCTCTAAAAGCTTTTTAGTATATTCATTGAGATTTTTTACATAGACAAACATGTCTACAAATAAGGACAGTTTATTTATATTTACCCCTTACATTTATTATTCATCCCTTAGCAATTATAGAAAATAAGAGGGAGTGGTAAGTGTGGGCATCCCTATCTAAATTATAAGGGAAAAGGGTGTTTAGTCATTCACTGCATGATAATATCTGAAGGATTTTTGGATGCCCTTGATAAGATTGGGGAAATTCCCTTCTATTTCTATGTTCTTAGATTTTTATAATGAATGTTCATTTTTGTCAAATACTTTTTCGACATATATTCATGTGATTATATATATTTTTCTTGATCAGCCTGTTAATAGTGGAATATAGTGACTGGTTTTCAAAAGTTAACTAGGCATTGAATTCCTGGGATAAACCAACTTGATTATGAGATTTCATTTTCTTTATATATTATGATACTCAATTTCCTAATATGTGGCTGAAATTTTTCACATTGATGTTGATGATGGATAGTGACCTATAGTTTTATCTTCTTGAATTTCTTTTCTTTTTTTTTTTTTTTTTTTTTTTTGCAGTACGCAGGTCTCTCACTGTTGTGGCCGTTCCCATTGTGGAGCACAGGCTCCGGACATGCAGGCTCAGCGACCATGGCTCACGGGCCCAGCCGCTCCGCGGCATGTGGGATCTTCTCGGACCGGGGCACAAACCCATGTCCCCTGCATCAGCAGGTGGACTCTCAACCACTGCGCCACCAGGGAAGCCCTTGAATTTCCTTTGTCTGGGGTCTTGGTATCAGAGTAATGCTGGCCTCATAAAATGAATGGGAAGTATTTACTTTCCTTCTGTTATCTGCAAGAGATGATGTAGAACTAATATTAATTATTCCTCAAATGTTTAATAAAATTATTCAGTGAACTCATTTAGTCTTGGAATTTCATTTTTTGGAAAAAATTTAACTGCAAACTTTATTTCTTTTAAGATATAGGAATATTCAGGCTATTTCTTTTTAATTGAGTTTTGGTAGTTTGTATTCTGCAATGTATTCATCCACTTCATCTAGGTTGTCAAATTAATGGGCATAGATTTGCAAGCCATTTCCTCATTATCCCTTTAACATAGGTAACATCAATGTTGATATTATTCTTCATGTTAGTAATGTATGTTTTCTTTCTTTTTTTATTGACAAATCTGTCAAGAGGTGTATTAGTTTTATTGTACTTTTTGAAAACCAGCACTTGGCTTAATGAGTTTTCTATTGTTTTTTTCTGTTCTTAATTTTAGTGATGTCTTCTCTTATCTTTGTTATTTCCTTCTTTCTGTTTGCTTTGGTACTTGATTGTCTTCTTCAAGTGTCTTAGATGGTATCTTAAAGTAGTGTTTTGAAATGCTTTTTCATTTCTAAGCATTTAACATTATAAATTTTCATCTAGTTAATGTATTAGCTGCAGCTCATAAATTTTTATATGTCCTATTTCTGTTTTCAAAATATGTTATAATTTCCTTTGAGATAACCTCTTTCAACCATGGCACATAGATATCTACTTTTGTGCTGTTTAATTTTCAAATAGAGAGGTATTTTCCAGATATCTTGTTATTGATTTTCATTTTATTTTTTTATGTTTAAAGAATGCACTTTGAATAATTCCAATTCTTTTATATTTATTAATGTGTGTTTTATGATCCACAATGTGGTCTGTCTCGGTGAATGTTTCATGTGCACTGGAAAATAATGTGTACTTTGTTTCATTGCATAGGATATTTTATAAATTTCAACTAGGTCATCCTTGTTAATTTTCCTTCTGCTCATTTTATATATTACTGACAAAGGGGTATTGAACTTTCCAAGTATAATTATAGATTTATCAAAATCTTTTCATCTATTAACTTTTGCTTAATGTACTTTAGAATTCTAAGTGCATATATATTTAAAATTATTATATATGCTTGATGAATTAAACTTTTATCATTTTCTAATGTATTTTTTCTGATAATTTTCTTTATTCTGAATTTTGCTTTGTTTGATGTTAATAAAGACAATCAAACGTTTTTAAAAACTTGCTGTTGGTATAGTATTTTCTTTACCATACTTTTATTTATATCATTATGCTTCAAGTGTATTTCTGACAGACTGCATATAGAAGGATATTCTTAAAAATCAAAAGAAGTCTTTGTTTTTTATCTGATGTGTTTAGACTATTTACCTTTAATGTTATTATTTATAGGTTGTATTTAGGTCTGTGATTGTATTAGTTTTCTTTTTGTCCATTCTATTTTGTTTTTGATCCTGTGTCTTCTCTTCCTGACTTTTTGTTTCTTAAGTTATTTGAATTGTTTTTAGAATTTCATTTTAATCTGCTGTCTTTTAAGAAAAAAAATGTCTCTAGGGACTATAACATATATACAAATCTTTACCCAAACTACTTAGAATTATTGTTTAGCACTTCAAGTAAAATAAATAAACCTTGTGACTAAATATAGGCCTTTACCCTCTTGCTTTTGATGTAGTTGTCATGTATATAATAATCTTCTTACATTGACACTCAAGTCAGAAAGTGTTATTGTAATTTTAGCTTTCAATAGCCATATATAATTTAATAAACTTAGGCAAAAATAGTCTATTTTATATAACCAAATGTTTAAATTGTCCTTTGTTCCTTTTTTAATTTATGAGAGATCAGGTTTCCTTCTGTTAAAAGTTCATCTGACAACACATTTATTTTTTACTTTCTTCCTAAAAGACAATTTTGCTAGATATAGGATTGAAATGACATTTTTCTATTGGTGTTATTGGTGCTTTAAATACATTGTTCAGCTGTCTTCTGGCCTCCATGATTTCTGGTAGAAAATATGAGGTAATTTGAATCTTTGTTTACTTATATGATATGTGATGCTTTCTTTGGGGGGGAGAAAATTTATATATATATATATATATATATAAAAATTTATCTTTGATTTCCAGCAGTCTGATTTTGATGTGTCTGGGTGTGGATTTCTTTGAATTTATCCTGTTGAGTTCATTGAGCTTGTAAGATTATTAAATTTATGTTTTTCACCAAATTTAGGGAGTTCTGTGTCATTACTTGCTCAAACATTTTTGTGCAGCAACTTCTTTTTTTTCTCTTTTTGGGACTCCAATGAGACTAAGGTTAGATGTTTTGATATTGTCTAATAAGTCCCTGAAACTATATTCATTTTTCCTCAGTTTTTTATTCTCTCTGTGATTCAGGTTGAAAATTTCTGTTGATCTAAATTTAAGATTCTTTCCTCTGTCATCTCCATTCTGCTATCAAATCTCTTCAGTGAATTTTTTATTACAATTATTGTATTTTCAGCTGTAGATTTTCTACTTGTTTCATTTTATAGCTTTTATTACTTTTCAGAGAAATTATCTCTTTTCATTCATTTCAAGAATGCTTTCTCTCACCTCTCAGAGTATTGTTGCAACAGCTGTTTTAAAATCTTTGCCGAAAAATCTAACTTTTCAGTCATGTCATTATTAGCATGTGTGCATTTTTTTTTCCCACCTTGAATGTTGCTTTGGTTTTCCTGGCTCTTTGCATGTGTAGTCATTTTGTATTCCATCCTGTTCTTTTTAAATACTATGTTTTGAGACTTTATCCATGAAAAAAATGTTAAGATTTGATGGATTACATTAATTGTTTTGTTTTAGAAAGTAGTCAACCCTGTTAGGTTCAGATCACAATTTCTGACCTACACTCTGTGGGTAATTAATCCAATATTATTTTAGTCTATAGAGCCTTTGCAGTGCTATTATGATTTTTACTGCTTATGTACCTCCTAAGTGTCATTCTGAAACATGGACCATGGTTTTCACTGTAGTTTACACCTCAAAGCATTTCCTGGCCTCCTTCTAATTCATATCAAGCATGTGCAGCTTTGTGGCAATCCCAGAACTTCTTACAGTGATTTAAAGAATTCCTTCTCAAGATGCCTCTTCTCCATGGCCCACTCCCAAATTTCTAGTTTCCAGGTTCCTCTTTCTCAGTGTTGCCTCTAGAAAGCCAGTAATTTATCCTCCCCATATTACCTCATACTAACCATAATCGTTTCATTTTGGAGCAAAGCACCAAGGGGAAAAAGACTAGAGGACAATTTCTGATGCCCCATAACTGCCACAATCTGACCAGTGCAGGGTAAGGAGAGTCAAAAACACTTTGCCCTACTGGGGAAGCTTCCAATGTGCCAGTGAGGAAGAGATTGCTCCATTAAAAAAAATCAATATGTTGTTGTCACAAGATATGTTGAAAGGAGGCATATAATTCCTAGGCACATAACAGTAGTGCAGCTGGGAGCTAAGCTATAGATTTGTGGTAAAGTTAAAGGAAAATTTCTACTTAGAGGTACTGAAGTCGGGACTTCTTACTTGGGAAAAGAAATTACTTGCCTGGAATGAGAGAATGAGGGCTTTAAGCCAGGGAGAACGTCAGAACAATTTTTCAAAGAATATTTGGTGTAGAATTTATCATAATAGAGGAAAATATTGAATGGAGTGAAAGCTATTTTCAAATTATGAAAGTGATACACTATTTGTAGACAGTGAAATATTTCAAAGCCTTTATTTCTTAGTTAAGTGAGACTGACACATGAGACAAAATAAAATATTTCCATTGTCTTTTAGAAAGAGTTTTATAAAAACTTAAAATTTTCTGCAAAATTAAGTTGTATTGTAAGATGATAATTTTCCTATCTTAAATGTTTTAAGAAGATAGTCCAGCAGAGACTGGACAACACGTGACAGGAATTATGTAAATGGGACTTCCACTCTGAGAATAAGGCATCAGCAGATAGTAAAATCCATTTCAACTCCAAGAGGCTAGAATGATTTAAACTATCGGAGCAAAACCATTTACAAAAAAATAAAATCAGGAACAAAAGTAGTAACTCAAAAACATGTAAAATGTTGACTAAGGAAATCTTACAAAACACTGTTTCTTGATTTTAAAACTTCAGATTTATACTATCAACTGAAGAATTTTCCCACCTAATCCCTTAAATAAAACACAGATACTATCATCTTTTACAAGCCAACTCAGTTCCATTTGGTTCATAAATAATAAATAATAGAGCACCTAGCAGGCTAAATTTATTTTAAGAAAATAATTTCCATAATATACAGATACATGTATTGATGATTAATTATCTTAAAGACTTAACATTGCTGATTAAGTAATAGGTGAGTTAAGGTAACAGAAGAGTCTGCTACAATTTTTAATATATAGCTAATATTTTAAAAAGCATACTCATTAATCGCTTTTTTTACTTGAATTGCAAATAAATAATAATGAGTAATTTGATTACATTATCTATGCAAACTGTCCTAATTTCTTAAAATTCAAGGCTCTTCAATAATTGCCAGTGCAGCTACTTAGTATTCCCATGTTATTAATCTCTAAGATATCTCCACAGGATGCACTTATTTGCCCTCTTGCAGTCTTCCTTCTACCAAGATTTATTGGCCTTCTAATATATGCCAGATACTCCAGGCATTGGAGTATAAAATTAAGCATATAGACACTATCCTTAAAGAATCTACGGTCTAGAATAGGTAGATATACAAGTAAGAGTGCAATAGTCCTAATGATACTTTTTTTTGGCGATTCTAATGTGTGGATTACACTATGCTAAAATATTTTCATCTACTTATTTTATTTGAGGTCATAACAATACTATGAGATAGAACTTGATTAAAACTGATTAAATGGATTACAGAGTGTAGGCTCCCTACAGTAATATTACAACCCTTATCATCTGCAGTAAGTGCTATATAAAAATTACTAGTGAGTACAATGAAGGGGCATGTGGCCGATTCTCTGTCCACCACTTTTGGGACATGCCATTCTTTACAGAAAAGACAGTGAGGTTGGAATACTTAAAATCCTGAATTTTCTACCCAACCATGAAACTGGGATTCTGTACACGATTTAGGTCCCACTAATCATATGTTCTTAAACAAACCTGAAAAAGTATTGAATTTTTTCAGGGGGCAGAAGCAAGGGGCAGAAAATTTATATTTTGATCATGTACATAAGCAGAAACTGTGTAGTTCTTGTGCTAACAGTTTCTCAGTAAAGTACTTGGCTTTCTAATTTGGCAGCCACCCAGTTATGTAGAGGTGTCTTGTACTGGAGCCAAAGGCCACAGGGCCAGTTTCTTGGATCTGCAAATCATGGTAGAGGCAGCAGCTTCCTTAGCTGCTCAGCTTAGCTGAGAGTCCTTATCTTCATCCTTCCTGAAAATATAGTGATTGCTTCCTAATAGTACTGTGAACAGTTGATAACACTTCATAAATTCCTTTCTGCTGAAACTATCTAGAATATTTCCAGTGTCTGTATGTAAAGATTCTGGTTAATACTGAACACTCAGTCTGGTCTGATGACACTCAATCTGGTCTGATGACAAGGGAACAGGTATGAAGAAGGGATTCTGGAAAGGGTGACTTCTGTGGTGATCCTTGGAGGGAGAATCTAAGAAAAGAAGTCATCTATGCAGTACTAGTGTGTAAAAAGTTCAGATGCATC
Organism: Pseudorca crassidens; assembly: GCF_039906515.1. Taxonomy (NCBI): domain Eukaryota; kingdom Metazoa; phylum Chordata; class Mammalia; order Artiodactyla; family Delphinidae; genus Pseudorca; species Pseudorca crassidens. The sequence goes on along the minus strand of NC_090304.1, from coordinate 67,488,613 downwards.
AGGAGTCACATCCAGGACACTACAAGTAGTGGAATATTCACTATTGACAGGGTATTACCTTGTAGTTTTATTTTTGACATAGAATTCCTCCTTAAAATATATGCAAAACATCTCTACCATTTAATTAAAGCATTCTCAGTTGTGCTGGCATCAAAAGACTCAACAATAGAATCTGATCAACGTAATTATAGTTTGTTTGCTGTATGATTAGGACATGTCTATTTGACAAAAACATCTCTAAAGTCATGAAATTTCACAGCAAAATGTTTCTTTTTGTTGTTGTTGTTTGTTTTTTCTGACATGAATTCCCATTATATACTATGTGGATTATCGATAAAATCAATGATTTGCCCAAATAGATGGCCTTTTCTTGGTTACTATGTTTAGACATGTATTCAAGTTTATTCAGTTTTGTTCTCTCTCTCTGAACCATGATTCCCTGCCAAATTTTGCTCTCAGCATTCAACAGCTTACCTCTCTACCCAATTACCTTCCCTAATCTCTGTGCCTTATAAAGCCAACTAATACAGTCCCCTAACAGTCCTACTCTTTTCCACATTGTGGAACATGTTCAAAAGTGTTAAGTAGTTCGCCCAATTCATGTAGCATCAAAACCAGAGTGGTCTGCTGTACTCCAGAGCCCTTACCTTAACCACTAAATTACATCATTACATTAACAGCCTGGAGAAAATAATCTGAAGATAATTATAGGTTCCTACAAAGAAGAAGCATATTGAATGTATGTATTAGTAGCTAATCTTAATCAGTCTAGTTCTTCCTTTATGAAAATATGTTCAACCAAAGATATATTATTCATAAAAGAAGATATAGCTAACCATTAGACCCAACTATATGAACAAACATAATAACATGAATCTTTATATAAATTTTCTTATTAAAAATAATTTTATGATTTAAATGTGAAAGAGAATGGGAGGAAGTGCCAACTGAAAAAAAAGCAATTGTTAGGGAGAAGAAAGCTAGTTTAAGAGAAACAGAATATTATGTCTAAAAATAATTCTTTAAAAACTTTGAAAATATGAAATGGTTGCTTTTGTATTCATCATTTTAATTTTTTCAATTCCAAAAGCATTTTTTGGTTTTAAGTAACTTGTTATCATCTCAATGAATACTGATTCATTTTATGATAGCTTAAAAGTAGGGGTAATAATGCATTTTAGTGCAGCTTCAGGAATAATTTTTCAATATCTACTTTTTATTCTTTTTGCAGTGAATGTAACCAAGGCAAAATCCTTCTATTTTCAGGAGAAAATAATACGTAAATATAGTAAGTCTTTTTTAGGAGGTTGTTAAGAAAATTTAAGTGTTTGGAATATACTAAGAAAAACAGTCTTGTTCTTCCATAAAATGTCTTTGGCAATCACTAGCAGAGTAGAAGTTGTGAACCTGCTAGACCAGTAGTCTGACTCCAAGCAACATGTCTCATGAACTTATGTTTTTATGTTATCATAAATTCAAGGCTTTGCTACCTTTTCCTTAGAACAAAACGATGGAAATACTGCTATGTCAGATTCAGGTCATGATTGGGTTGGATTTATAGATGGGTGGGGTCCTGTGAGGACCTGCTTTGCACTACCTGTGGTTTTGGTTTCCTGCTTCTCTGTAGAAAACTTAAACAGATTTGAAAATTAGGCCTCTCTCTCTGACCAGCTCTAGCTCTTTCACTCCACAGAGCAGCAGCAAAAGCTGAGACAGAGTCATTAATTTCTGTATCTGTTAGACATGTGCCATAAACACATCATAGTAGGTCTTAGCAAAGAAGCAAATTCTTCATTGTATAACATTTTTAATATATGACTATTAAAATAGGTGTAAATATAAATTTGCTTGTTTCTTATCTGCATATTTGTGCTGTTAAAAACAAAAACGGCTTAGAAAATACGTTTTGAATGTTTACATCTTAAAATAAGAATTAAAATGCAAGAGTAATTCTACTTCTATCGTTCAATTACTCTGAGCAAACAAATTCATGAAAAATAAAATCACACCTGTAAGTTCATGATTGCTTAAATTAGAAAAAAGTTATAACCGTCCTTATTCATGGGTTGTTTCCCATGAAGCTACTCACACTCTGAAACCCTAGCCACACATCAAATCACATTATGTTGAACTGTCGTTTAGATTATTCCTGCACCAAATTACCTCATCCAATTATGAAGATACCATTTCTGTATTATTTTACATAAATGATACTTAATGTGTTTTGTGTGGCGGGTCAAGGAAAATCCTGACAGTTTCCACACTATAGATTAAAAGAATTTAGGGCTCTTGATCTCATATAGAAAATTATGAGTTATCATTCCCATTTTGTTTTAAATTACAATATTTTTTGAACCATATTTGCAGTGTTACCCTTTGTTCACCCAGGGAGCCTTCCATGAATGTTCATAATTGTTTTTCTAAGAAAAATAAATAACTCTACTTTGGTTTAATGGTGTGATGCATTGTTTATAAGTCAGTGCTCTGAACTCAAAAGGACTCTTCTCATCACCATATAAGTAAGCAGTAGCTGTTTAAGGAGACAATGCAATCAAACGCTTTTAGGTTAAAGTCATGGGCAGTGCTCAACCTCTATGTGTAACCTCTATTTGTAGGATCACTTTCTTCTCCTAAATACTAGAAATTGTGCTTTACTAATGTTTTGTTTTGAATCCCCTAAGGTGCTAATCGCATTATACGCTGTTGAGGAGTGGAAATATTATAGGTGGTTTCCAACTGGAGGGAGCTGGAGAAGTCTTCATTAACTTATGTCAGAACAATATATTTAATAACCTATGAAAGTCCCCCAGGGAATAGTATAGTGTGGGAGAAAAACATATTATATTATTTATACGTGAATGTAAATCAAATACATAAAAGAAACATAAACATATTGGAGTATTTTTAAACCCCCCCAAAAAAAGGTTTAAAGGCAAAAGACATTTGTTCTTAATATTTCAAGAGATTCTTACTTAACAGTGAGTCTTGAATACAGTCAAACCTTAGATTTCTCAGTAGCTACCATTGCATATTCTGTCATGTTGATAACACCATGAAAAGTGTCATTAAGAAATCTCCAGTGAAATTAAATTTCTAATGTGCGCTCTAAGTATTAAATGATTATTTACTTAATAAAGATGGTACTTAAAGTTTTTCCTTTACTGAATCATGTGCTGACCAACAAGTATAACCAAACGTATGTCTCTCTTATCATAGTCCAAGAAAGTATCCCAGAGACGAACAACACTGAAACAATAGTGACATCTAGCAGCAAACATAGTCAGTATGATACATCTCACATAAGACTCTTTCAAATGCATCAAAATATAATTACTTCAAGCCTCCCAGCCTTTATTCAAGGTGACAAGCACAATAATTATTTATCAAATCCCCTCTTAAATAAATGTCATTTATAAAGTAACCAAAAACAAATCATTTTTGATTTTTGCCTCCCAAACTACACCTTGTTTTAAGCATTCAAATGAGAGTGCCACAAATGACTTTGATTTTAAGATGCATTTTTACAACAGCTGCTGTTGTATTATTGAATCTATAAGCATTTCAAATTAGCTTTCACATGGTGCATCTGAAAAAAATAAACGCTGCCTCTCTGTTAGCGTAGTTGACTAGCTGTTTCTAAAATGTAATTTATTTTACTCACATGGCTTGGAAATAAAGAAGTTTGATATCTAGAGAAATAGGATGAAACAGGAAGCACAAACTTATATTTAAGATAATTTTAAGATAATTAATTAAGATAATTTTAAATTTAAGATAATTTTAAAGTCACAGTGATGTAATATATAGCATAGGGAATATAATTAATAATATTGTAATGACTTTGTATGGTGACAGATGATAACTAGACATGTGGTGAGCATTTTGGAATGTATAAAAATATCGAATGACTATGTGGTACACCTGAAACTAATGTAATATTGTAGGTCAATTTGTGCTTTAACTTAAAAATAAAGTAAATAAAATAAATGATATTTTAAAAAGCAAGTCTATCCCTGTCTCCTTTTTTTAATTTTTAATTAAAAAGTAGCAAATCCATATGAAGGTTTACACAGTGGTGGAGTTTTTTGTGAATTTGGTAAATGCTGAGAATCTAGTTTTTGTGAATTTGGCAAATGCTTATTTCAAATCACCTGAGAAGAAAAGTAGGAAATGAGACCAGAAAGCAATTCCAGTCTCCATAAGCAGCACTTAAGGATGTATGCTGTCTGAAGAACAAGACTATCTGTCTTTCCAGTGAGGCCAATTCTTTACCTTGATCTGTTAGTGAAGAACTTCAAAACCAGTCTGCACAGATGAAAAAAATATAACAGAATACTCTGGGAAAAAACAAACAAACTAGCATTTGAAAGGAAATGGAGGGTGCCAAAGACAAGGGAAAGAAAACAAGCAGACAACTACATAATATACAAGCCTTATGACAAAAAGAGATAAAAAAATAATTTAAAAAAAGCAGAAGAGGTGCTTAACACTGAGAAGGGGCAGGATAAAATCTTCTAGACTTGGGCTTCCCTGGTGGCACAGTGGTTGAGAGTCCACCTGCCGATGCAGGGGACACGGGTTCATGCCCTGGTCCGGGAAGATCCCACATGCCGCGGAGAGGCTGGGCCCGTGAGCCATGGCCGCAAATCTTCTAGACTTAATAACAGTGATTATTTATTAATATTAACATTTTGAACCCTCAATATGGGCTAGGAACTCTTATGTGAACTTTACATTTACAAACTCATTTTCTCATCACCACCCCATTAGATAGGTGCCACTATTCAATCTGCTTTACAGAGAAGTCAAGTAAGTTGCATACATACATTCAGCTAGTAGGTTGTGGAGTTAAGATTCATACCCAAGCAGTACTATACTGTTAACCACTAGACTATAGCACATCTCAAATATATGAATTATTTTTTGTGTGCCAAGCACTGATCTAAGCAGGTACACCTATCTACTTTATAACAGCCCTGTGAGGGAGGCATTTATCTCTATCTTACAGATGAGAAACTGAGGCTTAGAAAAGAAGGCCCCAAATTCTGGTGGCTTAACACAATTTCAGTGGCTTATTTTCTTCATATTGCATTCTTAGAGAATGTTATTTCATGATTCTTTGTTTCTGATGAAGAACTATGATTAAATAACTGATTGCCATCTATGTGTTTCCTGCTGCCACCAAATAACAATTTATTATTAAAAAGAGATTATGTGACTAATGGAAACAATGCGGATTTTAGAGCCCAATCTTAGCTTGCTCATGTCCTGGCTGTGTACTCCTGGGCATGTTTGCTAACCTTGTCAAAAATCAGTTTCCTTAAGAAAATTGAAAGGATTGATATCTTTCTCCTTTTATTGCAGTAAATATTCAAGATCAATTATAAAAAATGCCTATCCTGTAGAAAGTGCTTGGCCAATGGAAACTAGTTTAAATTTTTAATCATTTTATTTATCTGTGCTTCTGTTCTAAGGATGACTGTAATTTATGGGAGAGCCTCAAAGAAATTAAAAAAGCTTCCAGGAAGAGTGTGAAAGACTGAGAGAGACTGGCTGGCTGGTTTTATAAACAGATATTAGTCCAGTAGAAAAGTTACCCATTGATAGCTACTTGAAAAGGAAAGGAATATACAAAGATAAAAATAGAGAATGTCAGCAGTATTACATAAATAACAATAAAAATGGAACTACTGTCACAGCTGAAGAAAAGGTTTTAAGTATTCCATGGTTTCAAAACATTGCTCAGTGCATCAGGGTCTCACTTCTGTTGAAATGTCTGGTGACTGGAATTGCCTGCTCCAAAAATTTCACAAGAACTGCTCTTGAATGTGCTATTTGGCAGTATTTTTTTTTCCCCTCTAACCACACCTGAATTATCTCTTCTGAAAATCACATCTCTAACTATTAGGCATCAGTGAATGAGACCAAGATTTAGAATACAGTGGGAGCCCACTTGCCAGGAAGAATCACATTACAGAAAAACTTCTAATGGCAAGAATCTATTTAAGCTGTGTCTCCCTAGGGAAGGGTTACAAGGCCCACTGCCTAACAAAATTAAAGTAAAATTGAGCAAAGGGCTGTAAGTTATTCTTCAGGGGATCATTTAGTAAAAGCAATGGCAACCAAAGGTAGTGGCTTTTACAGGACAGTCTTGCTTTCCTGCAATTTTATTATTTTCAATTAAACCATTCTGCTAAATGCATAACTAAAGTGATTTCATTTCTATAAATTTTTAAGACTTTTTAGACAAATTAGTTTATAAATGTAAAAAAAATTATCTAATCACATATTCTGATTTTAGGATTACAGTATTGTCAATACATATGGAAAACTAGCACCATGATAGTGTAATAGGGAAGTACAAATTTGACTCCATATTGGATATGTTTCTTTTGCTTTAACCTTTGTGGTCTATTGTTTTTGCTATAAGTTAATCACTAAAAATGTTGCCTATAGTCTGAAATATACAGGATAGCCCATTCTCAAGGATCTGACCTTTAAAGTCATAAAGATTTTCCATTCATTTAGAGATAAAAAGTTGCAAATAGAGGATAACATTTGTCTTGTTGGAGGTTTATAGAAACACTGTGACCAGACCTACCTGGACAGCTGCAAGAACAAAGGACTCTGCCATCAAGAAGTTTTCAGAAACCAACCACACTCCCTCCCCTTTTAGTATAAAAGAAGCCTGAATTCTAACTTTGGTAAGATGTTTTTTTGGGACACTAGTCCACCATCTTCTCAGTCTGCTGGCTTTCCAAATAAAGTCACTATTCCTTGCCCCAACAACTTGTCTCTCAAATGATTGGCCTGTCATGCAGCAGGCCGTACAAGCTTGGATGCAGTAACAATTGGACATTTTCATATACGGTTATTTGATTTTCATCCTGATCAGAAAACAGAAAGAAAATTATGTTTATAATTAGTCCTTTCAGGTGAGTCCAGTGAGAAAAGGGTTTAAAATATTTCCTGTTTACACTGTTTGGAATCCTACATTTCCTTGCCTTTTAAAATTTTATATTTGTTTTTGAGAAAGTTAAAGTTTCTTATTCTTTAATTATCATAAACTAGTAAACTGACTCAGAAAATGAACTTCATGTCTTAAATGTCCAAATTAAAATTAAGCTACTATACAGAGAGGTTTTTCTATTTCCACTTTGGTAAAAAAAAAATTCTTAAAACTGTTAAATCAAAACCCTTGGATATTCTGCCAGAACTACCTTGAACCCAGAACTTTCTTTACAAGGAGAGGATGAGGAAAATTTTAACAAGAACTCTTCTCCATTCTTTCTCCTTAGTTTCCAAAACCAACATAATTTGACTTTTTTTTACAGTTTTGATTAAAGAAAATTCAATAACAAATTGAGCATATAAAATATTTTTATTGTGATAATAACACTTAACATAAGATCTACCTTTATAACAAATTTTAAGTACAATACAATATTGCTAACTGTAGACATTCTGTTGTACAGCAGAGCTCTAGAATTTATTCACCTTGGATTACTGAAACTTTATACCCATAGAACAACTTCCCATTTCCCCTTCCTCCAGCCCTTGGCAAACACTGTTCTATATTACCAGTTGGACTATTTTAAATATCTCATGTAAGTGGAGCCATGCAGTATTTATTCTTCTGTGACCAGCTTATTTCACTTAGTACAACATTCTCAAGGTTCACTCATGTTTTCACAGATGGTAGAACTTCCTTCTTTTTAAAAACTAATATAAAAAATAAAGCATTCCTATATTCCACAAGCAATATGGGTAACTTCAAATGGAATAAAAATAAATGCTATAAGAAATTAGGATTCTTAATTATATGCTGGTCATCTTTCAGTCTATGGAATATCCATTGCTTCTAAATCATACAGTGAAAAATGTGAGATGATTTTTTTTTACATTTTTTTCCCCATAGAAAGACATAATTATCCAATCATTCTTAGTGGAACTCATTTTGATTGACAAATGTTGAATAAAGCTCACTTTAATGGGCATGTAGCAGTTACATCAATAACATTATGTTTTGGTAGAGAAATCTCATTGAGATAAAGGAGATTCCTCTCTTTTTTCAACCAAAGAACATATCCTCCAGCATGCTGGTAAGCTAAAAACATACACAAGCAATTGCATATCACCTTATCTGTGATATTTGTTTATGTATTTTTTTTCTCCTAAAGAAATTAAAGTCACTATGGGGCAAATCAAAAGATTGAGATAAATACTTGATCCTTAAGATCATCTAATATGGAGCTATCTCTTTGGGTTGGAACAAATCAGATAACCTCAGACAGACGGGGCTCTGGAAATGTCCTCTGCCTTCACTTACTAAACTATTTTAATGCTTGTTCTGTTGTTCCATAATCATATGACATTAAACAATTGTAAAGCATTTCAGTTAAAAGGAATCAGCCAGGAGAATTCTTATACCATCCTTTCTTCATTATGAGGGGGAGGTGAGTTGCAAGCAGGAAGGAGGCAGATATTGACTCAGCAATCCAGAGGGTCAGGAGTATTAAATTCACGAGACAAAAAGAAGAAAATAGTTGTACTGAGTTAAAGAATGAAGGAAGGGGGCAGCAGGGAGAAGAGTGAGTAGGGGGAAGAAAATAAATACTGGAATCAGAGAGATCTGAGGGTGTATTGTACGCCCATCCTGCCACCTACTAGCTGGGTGATCCTGGAAACAAATTTTTTCAAGTCTCCGATTCCCCCTCTGAATAATGTTATATAATAACTTATTAAGGACTTTTTGAGAACTAAAACTTTAGCAGCAATTCACATATTACAGAGCACAGCATATGCACTTGAAAAAAAAAAACAGTTATCTTTGTCTCGTTCAGTCCTTTGTTGTTGTAGAGATTGCCACGGTTTTGGAAGAAATTACAACTTTTAGAATGATCCCTCTGACTATATTCCTACAATATGTGTATTTTCTTGGTTCAGGTAACTATTTCTTCTGTCTGGATCTAAACTACCACCATATTCCATTTATCCCCTTTTCTGGCTAATTATTTTTATTTTTGCTTTCTCAATGTACATGTTACTTCCTCAAGGATCATTTCTCTATTGACACACTTCAGTGTCTAGATAAATTTAACCCCTCTGTCACAGGTCTCACAACAAACTGTTTTATCCTCTTTATTTGTACTTTCTTCATTCATCCCTTCATACATGCTGGACATTTATTATAATTATAATTAACCTATGCTTGTAATTTCTTGTTTAATGTCACCTCCCAATAATTGGATATTCCTAGAAAGACTGTTTTAGAATACTCCCTATTACTCTGCCACATCTAGAGTGGTGCTTGCTACATAGGAGGGGTCGATAAATATTTGCTGAGTGTTTATGTATGTTGAATTTTTTATCTATAGAAAATAGAATTCTAGGATCATCAATATATTTTAAAATATTTAACATCAATATACTATCCAGTGTTTGACAATTAAAGAATCTATGAAAAATAATCAAGGGCACAATTAGAGTCATACTTTATTTCAAGTTAAGTACTCAGAGATTAGACACACATTTTCAGGATATTTATGACCAAAAAGAGCCTCTCTTTCTCTCTCCTATACACATTACACACACGTGTACAGAAAAGTATTAAATATATATTTGGAGGTTGATAACCATTGTAGTCTTCAGTAATGCGCAAATGTGCAATTACAGACAGGAAAGCATCATCTATAAGGTAACTAAAAATGGATGAACAATATATTGTAATTTTGATCATTCTAATTACTTATTAGAAATCCATTAGAAAATCCCATTAGTTGGGGAAACTCATTTAGTGAAGATTCACATTTTGTTTCATAATAATTTAGCTCATATTTTAGATTCATGATTTATAGCATATTTTGCTCCCCCCATTTTGTTATTTTTCATTTTTTCATAATACAAAAGAAAAAGAAATTTCAGGGTTTAATGTAGTGTAAGAAAGAAATGAGCATCTTTATATCCATGTAACATTTTAAATTCTGCTTTATCTATTTCAGCATTCTTCTCACTCTTTTTTTAATGAATTTATTTATTTTATTGATTTTTATTTTTGGCTGTGTTGGGTCTTTGTTGCTGTGGGCGGGGTTTCTCTAGTTGCGGTGAGCTGGGGTTACTCTTCGTTGCGGTGCGAGGACTTCTCATTGCAGTGGCCTCTCCTGTTGCGGAGCACAGGCTCCAGACACGCAGGCTCAGTGGCCATGGCTCACGGTCCCAGCTGCTCTGCGGCATGTGGGATCCTCCCGGACCGGGACACGAACCCGTGTCACCTGTATCGGCAGGTGGACTCTCAACCACTGCACCACCAGGGAAGCCCCCTCTTCTCACTCTTAATTAGGCATGATTTGGCTTCAAGATCGCAGAGGAGTAAGACATGGAGATCACCTTCCTACCCATAAATACATCAAAAATACATCTACATGTGGAACAACTCTTACAGAACACCTACTGAACGCTAGCAGAAGACCTCAGACTTCCCAAAAGGCAAAAAAATCCCCATGTACCTGTGTAGGGCAAAAGAAAAAAGAAAAAACAAAGATAAAAAAATAGGGATGGGACCTGCACCTCTGGGAGGGAGCTGTGAAGCAGGAAAAGTTTACACACACTAGGAAGCCCCTTCACTGGCGGATATAGGGGGTGAGTGGGTGGGCGGGAGGGGGAAGCTTCGAAGCCACAGAGGAGAGTGCAGCAACAGGGTTGCAGAGGGCAAAGTGGAGAGTTTCCCGCACAGAGGATCAGTAACAACCAGCACTCGTCAGCCTGAGAGGCTTGTCTGCTCACCGCAGGAGTGGGTGGAAGCTGGGAGCTGAGTCTCGGGTTGGAGGTCAGATCCCAGGGAGAGGACTGGGGTTGGCTGCGTGAACACAGCCTGAAGGGGGCTAGTGCACCACAGCTAGCCAGGAGGGAGTCTGGGAAAAAGTCTGGACCTGCCAGAGAGGCAAGAGACCATTGTTTCAGGGTGCGCAAGGAGAGGGCATTCCTTCCCAGTGTGCCCACAAAAGGCAGAACACCCCCTAAGCGAGCTCCAGAGACAGGCACGAGCCACAGCTATCAGCTCAGAACACAGAGGCAGGCATGAACTGCTAACACTGTGGCCACTGCCACCAAGAATGCTGTGTGGGAGCTTCCCTGGTGGCGCAGTGGTTGAGAGTCCACCTGCTGATGCAGGGGACACGGGTTCGTGCCCCGGTCTGGGAAGATCCCACATGCCATGGAGTGGCTGGGCCCATGAGCCATGGCCACTGGCCCTGCACGTCCGGAGCCTGTGCTCCGCAGCGGGAGAGGCTGCAGCAGTGAGAGACCCGTGTACCGCAAAAAAAAAAAAGAATGCTGTGTGCAAGTGCAGGTAACTGTCCACAGCCTCCTGGGACCCTGTGCAGCCCACCACTTCCAGGGTCCCATGATCCAGGGACAACTTCGCTGGGAGAACACACAGCGCACCTCAGGCTGTTGCAACATCACGCCGGCCTCTGCCGCCTCAGGCTTGCCTTGCATTCCAATTATGAATACCATACCCCTCCCTCCTGCCCACCCCCACCCCCAACCCCTGCCTGAGTGAGCAAGAGTGCCCTAATCAGCCACTGCTTTAATGCCCTCTTGTCTGGGCATGGAAGAGACTCCTGAGGGTGGCCTATAGACAGGGGCAGGGCCAAAACCAAAGCTAAACCTCTGGAACCATGTGAACAAAGAAGAGAAAGGGAAATTACTCTGTGCATCTTCAGGAGCAGCAGATTATCCCCACAATCAACTTGATAAACGTGCATCTGAAGAATATCTGAATAGACAACAAACCTTCCCAAAATTGAGGCAGTGGACTTTGGGAACTGTAGACTTGAGGTTTGCTTTCTGTGTCTAATTTGTCTCTGGTTTTATGTTTATCTTAGTTTAGTATTTAGAACTAATTATCATTGGTGGATTTTGTTTATTACTTTGGTTGCTCTCTTCCTTTTTTTGTTTTCTTTTATATATATATGTATTTTTGTTCCTTTTTCTCTTTTCGTAGGTGTGTATGTGTATGCTTCTTTGCATGATTTTGTCTGTATAGGTTGGCTTTTACCATTTGGCTTAGGGTTCTGTCTGTCCGTTTTTTGGTGGGATTTCTGGTTTTTTTGTTTGTTTCATTTTGTTTTTCTTTATCTTTTTTTTTCTTTCTTCCTTTTCTCCTGAACTGTGTGGCTGGCAGGGTGTTGGTGCTCAGCTGAGCTGGGTGTCAGGCTTGAGCCTCCGAGGTGGGAGGGCAGAGTCCAGGACATTGGACCACCAGAAACCTCCCAGCCACACATAATATCAATTGGTGAGAACTCTCCCAGAGATCTTCGTCTCAACACTAAGACCCATCTCCACCCAACAGCAAGCAAACTCCAGTACTGGAAGCCCCATGCCAAACAACTAGCAAGACAGGAACACAATTCCACCCATTAGCACAGAGCCTGCCTAAAGCCATACAAACTTCACAGACACTCCAAAGCACACCACCAGATGTGGCCCTGTCCAACAGAAGGACAAGATACAGCCCCACATACCAGACCACAGGCACCAGTCCCCTCAACCAGGAAGCCTACACAAGTCACTGAACAAACTTTACTCACTAGGGGAAGGCACCAAAAACAATGGGAAGTATGAACTTGCAGCCTGGGAAAAGGAGATCCCAAACATAGTAGGTTAAACAAATGAGAAAACAAAGAAATATGCAACAGATGAAGGAGCAAGATAAAAACAAACCAGACCAAACAAATGAAGAGGAAATAAACAGTCTACCTGAAAAAGAATTCAGAGAAATGATAGTAAAGATGATCCAAAATCTCAGAAATAGAAATAAGAAAATACAAGAAACATATGACAAGGACCAAGAAAAACTAAAGAGCAAACAAACAATGATGAACAACATAATAAAGGAAATTAAAAACATTCTAGAAGGAATCAATATCAGAATAACTGAGGCAGAAGAAAGGATAAGTGACCTGGAAGATAAAAGAGTGGAAATAACTGCCACAGAGCAGAAGAAAGAAAATGGAATGAACACAATTGAGGACAGTCTCAGAGACTTCTGGGACAAAATTAAATGCACCAACATTCAACTTATAGGGGTCCCAGAAGAAGAAGAGAAAAAGAAAGGGTCTCAGAAAATATTTGAAGAGATTATAATTGAAAACTTCCCTAACATGAGAAAAGAAATAGTCAATCAAGTCCAGGAAGCACAGAGAATCCAATACAGGATAAATCCAAGGAGAAACATGCCAAGACACATATTAATCAAACTACCAAAAATTAAATTCAAAGAAAAAATACTAAAAGCAGCAAGGGAAAAGCAACAAATAACATACAAGGGAAACCTCATAAGATAAACAGCTGATCTTTAAGCAGAAACTCTGCAAGCCAGAGATGAGGCAGGACATATTTAAGGTGATGACAGGAAAAAGCCTACAACCACGATTATTCTACTCAGCAAGGATCTCATTCAGATTCGACAGAGAAATTAAAACCTTTACAGACAAGTGAAAGTTAAGAGAATTCAGCACCACCAAACTAGCTTTACAGTGCTAAAGGAACTTCTCTAGGAAGGAAACACAAGAGAAGAAAAAGACCTATAATAACGAACCCAAAACAATTAAGAAAATGATAATAGAAACATACATATTGATAACTACCTTAAATGTAAATGGATTAAATGCTCCAAACAAAAGACACAGACTGGCTGAATGGATACAAAAACAAGACCCACAGATATGTTGTCTACAGGAGACCTACATCAGACCTAGGGACACATATAGACTGAAAGTGGATGGATGAAAAAGATATTCCTTGCAAACAGAAATCAAAAGAAATCTGGAGTAGCAATTCTCATAACAGACAAAATAGACTTTAAAAAAAGACTATTAAAAGAGACAAAGAAGGATACTACATAATGATCAAGGGATCAATCCAAGAGGAAGATATAACTATTGTAAATATTTATGGACCCAACATAGGAGCACCTCAAAACATAAGGCAATTGCTAACAGCCATAAAAGGGGAAATCAACAGTAACACAATCTAGTAGGGGACTTTCACACCACACTTTCAACAATGGACAGATCATCCAAAATGAAAATAAAAAAGGAAAAACAAGCTTTAAATGATACTTTATACAAGATGGACTTAATTGATATTTATAGGACATTCCATCCAAAAACAACAGAATACACTTTCTTCTCAAGTGCTCACGGAACATTCTCCAGGATAGATCATATCTTGGGTCACAAATCAAGCCATGGTAAATTTAAGAAAATTGAAATTGTATCAAGTATCTTTTCCAACCACAATATGCTATGAGACTAGATATCAATTACAGGAAAAAAATCTGTAAAAAATACAGACATATGGAAGCTAAACAACATGCTACTAAATAACAAAGAGATCACTGAAGAAATCAAAGAGGAAATCAAAACATACCCAGAAACAAATGACAATGAAAACACGACAGCCCAAAACATATGGGATGCAGCAAAAGCAGTTCTAAGCAGGAAGTTTATAGCAATACAATCTTACCTCAAGAAACAAGAAACATCTCAAATAAACAACCTAAACTTACACCTAAAACAATTAGACAAACAAGAACAAAAAAACCCCAAAGTTAGCAGAAGGAAAGAAATCATAAAGATCAGATCTGAAATAAATGAAAAAGAAATGAAGGAAACAAGAGCAAAGATCAATAAAACTAAAAGCTGATTCTTTGAGAAGATAAACAAAATTGATAAGCCATTAGCCAGACTCATCAAGAAATAAAGGGAGAAGACTCAAATCAATTGAACAAGAAATAAAAAAGGAGAAGTAACAACTGACACTGCAGAAATACAAAGGATCATGAGAGACTATTACAAGCAACTATAGCCAGTAAAACAGACAACCTGGAAGAAATGGACAAATTCTTAGAAAAGTACAACCTTCCAAGACTGAACCAGGAACAAATAGAAAATATGAACAGACCAATCACAAGCACTGAAACTGAAACTGTGATTACAAGTCTTCCAACAAACAAAAGCCAAGGACCAGATGGCTTTACAGGTGAATTCTATCAAACATTTAGGGAGGAGCTGACCCCTATCCTTCTCAAACTCTTCCAAAATATAGCAGAGTGAGGAACACTCCCAAACTCATTCTATGTGGCCACCATCACCCAGATACCAAAATCAGACAAAGATGTCACAAAAAAATAAAACTACAGACCAATTTCACTGATGAAAATAGATCCAAAAATCCTCTACAAAATACTATCAAATAGAATCCAACAGCACATTAAAAGTATTGCACACCATTATCAAGGGAGTTTATCCCAGGAATGCAAGGATTCTTCAATATATGCAAATTAATCAATGTGATACACCATATTAATAAACTGAAAGATAAAAACCATATGATCATCTCAATAGATGCAGAAAAAGCTTTTGACAAAATTCAACACTAATTTATGATAAAAAATTCTCCCGAAAGTTGGCATTGAGGGCCCCTACCTCAACATAATAAAGGCCATATATGACAAAACCACAGCCAACATCATTCTCAATGGTGGAAAACTGAAACCATTTCCCCTAAGATCAGGAACAAGACAAGGTTACCCCTTCTCACCACTATTATTCAACATTTTTGGAAGTTTTAGCTACAGCAGTCAGAGATGAAAAGGAAATAAAAGGAATCCAAATCAGAAAAGAAGAAGTAAAGCTGTCACTGTTTGCAGATGACATGATACTATACATAGAGAATCCTAAAGATGGGACCAGGAAACTACTAGAGCTATTCAATGAATTTGGTAAAGTTGCAGGATACAAAATTAATTTACAGAAATCTCTTCCATTCCTATACACTAATGACAAAAAATCTGTAAGAGAAATTAAGGAAACACTCCCATTTACCACTGCAACAAAAAGAATAACATACCTAGGAAAAAACCTTCCTAAGGAGACAAAAGACCTGTATGCAGAAAACTATAAGACACTGATGAAGAAATTAAAGATGATACAAACGGATGGAGCAATACACCATGTTCTTGGATTGGAAGAATCAACATTGTGAAAATGACTCTACTACACAAAGCTATCTACAGATTCAATGCAATCCCTATCAATCTACCAATAGCATTTTTCACAGAAATAGAACAAAAAATTTTACATTTGGATGGAAACAAAAAAGACTGTGAATAGCCAAAGCAATCTTGAGAAAGAAAAACGGAGCTAGAGGAATCAGGCTCCCTGACGTCAGACTGTACTGCAAAGCTACAGTAATCAAGACAGTATGGGACTGGCACAAAAACAGAAATATAGATCAATGGTACAGGACAGAAAGCCCAGAGATAAACCCACTCACATATGGTCACCTTATCTTTGACAAAAGAGGCAAGGATATACAATGGAGAAAAGACAGCCTCTTCGGTAAGTGGTGCTGGGAAAACTGGACAGCTACATGTAAAAGAATTAAATTAGAACACTCCCTAACATCATACACAAAAATTAACTCAAAATGGATTAAAGACCTAAATGTAAGGCCAGAAACAATCAAACTCTTAGAGGAAAACATAGGCAGAACCCCCTATGATATAAATCACAGCAAGATCCTTTTTGACCCACCTCCTAGAGAAATGGAAATAAAAAGAAAAATAAACAAATGGGACCTAATGAAAGTTAAAAGCCATTGCAGAGCAAAGGAAACTATAAACAAGACAAAAAGACAACCCTCAGAATGGGAGAAAATATTTGCAATTGAAGCAAGAGACAAAGGATTAATCTCCAAAATATAGAAATAGCTCATGCAGCTCAATATTAAAAAAAAACAAAAAACACCCAATCCAAAAATGGGCAGAATAGCTAAATAGACATTTCTCCAAAGAAGATATACAGTTTGCCAACAAACACATGAAAGGATGCTCAACATCACTAATCATTAGAGAAATTCAAATCAAAATCAAAATGAGGTGTCATCTCACACCAGTCAGAATGTCCATCATCAAAAATTCTAGAAACAATATATGCTGGAGAGGGTGTGGAGAAAAGGGACCCCTCTAGCACTGTTGGTGTAAATGTATATTGATATAGCCACTATGGAGAATAGTATGGAAGTTCCTTAAAAAACTAAATATAGAACTACCATATGACCCAGCAATCCCACTACTGGGTTTATACCCTGAGAAAACCATAATTCATAAAGAGACATGTTCCACAATATTCATTGCAGCACTATTTGCAATAGCCAGAACATGGAAGCAACCTAAGCATCCATTGACAGATGAATGGATAAAGAAGATGTGGCACATATATACAATGATATATTACTCATCCATAAAAGAAATGAAATTGAGTTATTTATAGTGAGGTGGATGGACCTAGAGTCTGTCATACAGAGTGAAATAAGTCAGGAGAAAAACAAATACTGCATGCTAACACATATATATGGAATCCAAAAAAAAAAAAAAAGGTTCTGATGAATCTAGGGGCAGGACAGGAATAAAGACGCAGTCATAGAGAATGGACTTGAGGACACAGGGAGGGGGAAGGGTAAACTGATGAAGTGAAAGAGTAGCATTGACATATATACACTACCAAATGTAAAATATATAGCTAGTGGGAAGCAGCAGCATAGCACAGGGAGATCACCTCAGTGCTTTGTGATCACCTAGAGGGGTGAGATAGGGAGGGTGGGTGGAAGATGCAAGATGGAGGGGATATGGGGATATATGTATATATATAACTGATTCACTTTGTTATAAAGCAGAAACAAACACAGCATTGTAAAGCAATTATAATCCAATAAAGATGTTTAAAAAAAAAGAAAAAGAAATTATGGATTATTATAAAACATCTTGGCCTTTGGCAAAAAGGCTAAATCTGATATTGTGAAATGGCTTGTTTTTCTACTAGGAAGATAACGCCTAAACCCCAAATTGCTGAACCTGGTGAGAAAATTGGCAGACAAACTCAGTAAGCACTTGCTTTGTGGGTAATCCTTAGAATGACTTCTCAAGGTTAAATTACCTTTAAAAAGAATCTAAGCATTCTAATTCTTAAATTCATAAGATTATTTGACACAAGTGCTATTAGTGTAAAAATCACTTTAATAAGTTTCTAGACAATTAACAATCTTGGGATGTACTTCAGTCCACTCAGAAATTGATCTGCCTTCATTCTGTGGGCTTCTATCTTTTGGATTTGTAGTCAGGCTTTAAATACTCATCCATTTCTAACAATTAAACTTTGCTGTTTCACCTTCATTACCAGCTGGTGTTTTGTCCCTAAATCATATTGGCAACTCTAATAAGGTACAAGGTTGCTGCCTGTTTTCAGAGTGAGACTGCATAGGAAAAAATATTAGAAAAATTTCAAAAATAAAGAAGTGTGAGGGAGCATTTTTGGTAATATGAAGCATCCTAAAATTTGCTGATTATCAATAACAGCAGCTAATACGCTTTAAAGCTCAGCATTCAGGATGCTGCTTAAATTATTTAGAGGTAAGAATTAGGAACATATGAACAGTAGGCCAGAGACATGAGTTGCTAAAAGCAATGCTAATTATTAAACACCCCCAGGGTAGCAATTAATATCAGAAGATCAATTTTACTTTTAAATACAGAAAACTCTTAGCAAACTACTATATAAGTAAAGCCACTATTAAAGTCCTCAGTTTGAATGTTGTGGATTGCATCATAGGGTATAGTCTAGAGCACATTTTCACAGAATATGAGAATGCTTCTGTCACACTGCAGAGAAAGGCTCCTCGCCTTGTAAAATCCCAACCTTAGAACACCAGGGTTTTAAAAGGATCCTTTGAAGCCATGATGGAGTTAGGTTAATGAATCATTTAATACCTATGCCAGGCTACATTTCTTTCATGTGCAATCAGGTTTGTAAAAGAAGCACTAATCACCACAACCCCTAATATGTATTCAACAGAAACCCTACATACAAATTACTGGCTAAGACAAGAACATACAATAGAGAAGGAGAGGAAAAAGAGTAACTCTGCAGAAGAGAAACCTGACAGACACTACCTCAGACAGGGGAAGAAGATCAATATTAACAGTGATAACTCACATTTAATATAAGTATCGTTGACATGATATGATTAAAATGGCACTTTACATTTGCGGTCATCCTCCCCCAAACACACAAACCTTCATAATCATAATAACCCCTATGTAAACATCAGATAAGTCCCAAGTAAAAGATATTTTTTAAATATCTGAATCATAATCTACAAAGCTGTCAAGGTCATTGAAAACAATGTAAGCCTAAGAAACTGACACACCCAAGAGTAGCCTAAGGAGCCATAATGACAAGGTAATGTGGGATCCTGGTGGGATCCTGAAAGAGAAAAAGGACATTAGGTTTAAAATAAGAAAATTTGAATAATGTATGGACTTTAGTTAATATAAAAATATTGGTTCATTAATTGTGACAAATGTGCCATAATAATATATGATGTTGACAACAGGAAAAACTGGGTGCTGAATATGTGAAAACACTCTGTACTATCTCTACAAATTTTTCTGTAACTCCAAACCTCTTCTAAACAATAAAGCTAAATATCATACAATAACCAAAGCAGGAAGGTGCTGAAGTAAAATGGCATGTGGGGAAACTAAATCTGAAAGGCTCCCAGTGCATGGACAAGGCTAGAAAGCTTTCTCTTCTTAACAGTGCTTAAAAAGGTTTATTGAGCTCAAGGTTTCTTAATACCAAGAGAAAATAATTATTTGAGAATATCCTCATCCACATTAAAGAATAAACTAGATCAGCTGGATACATAGGCTGTGTAGGCCTATATATATATGAGTTAAAGAAACAAACAAGGCTGACCTAGTTACTATATAGGACCATTGCATTGAACAATAATAATGCTTGAGATTTCACATCAAAATCAATTTTATTTTTATCTTCCACTCTCACTTAAGTTTATTTATTTAGGATAACTATTTCTTTCATTGACTCCAGATAAAAATTTTGGCAGCCCCATGACTTGTCAGCTTCATCTTATGGAATAAAACACACTGGTCACTTCAAGTCACAGTTTCAATTCATTACTTGTATTACACACTTAATAAGCCAACTGCACTTCGGCATACCCAAAACTCTACCCCATTTTTCTCTTTGAATCCTTTTTCTTGAAAGTCTTCTTATTATGCCTTTGGATTGGAAATATAACGTTTTGTCTTTCCCTCTTAGAGTGGTTAGTTGGATTCATAAAAAGTTGTTTCCAAAGAAAAATTTTATAAATTTGTCGCCAGATTTTCAATACTGAATCTTCTTTTTTACACTCCATCTGATTGAGTATTAAAGAGCAGTAAGTAGTAAAGAACTATGCTTCAAGAATTTCCTTTGTAATTACTGCATATGTTCCAGTGCTCTTCTGAAATGTAATACTAATTTCCGTTGATGCCTCAACCAAAACTTCCACATTAAGATCCTGTTATGCGTATATGTGTGTGTATTATTTTAAAATAACTTATAAAACTAAATCTGTTGTGGGTTGTAGAATCTACAAGCACTGATTATCCCAAGAGTAGTGGCAACAATATGACATGGGAATAGGGTTGCCAGATAAAATGCCCAATACATAAAGTTGAATTCAGATAGTGAACTTTTTTAGTATAAATTCATGAAATATAAAAAATTTAATTTAACTGCATTTTTAATTAATTTTTATTGGAGTATGGTTGCTTTACAATGTTGTGTTAGCCTTCACTGCACAACAAAATGATTCAGCCATAAACATACACATATCCCCTCCCTTTCGGACTTCCCTCCCATTTAGGTTACCACAGTGCATTACGTAGAGTTCCCTGTGCTATATGGTATGTTCCCATCCTTGTCTATTTTATACATAGTATCAATAATGTATATGTCTCAATCCCAGTCTCCCAATTCCTCCCACCCCACCCATTTCCCCTTTGGTATCCATACATTTATTCTCTACATCTGTGTCTCTATTTCAGCTTTGCAAATAAGATCATCTATACCATTTTTTTAGATTCCACATGTATGCATTATTATACAATATTTGCTTTTCTCTTCTGACTTATTTCACTCTGTATGACACTCTCCAGGTCCATCCACGTCTCTACAAGTGACCCAATTTCATTCCTTCTTATGGCTGAGTAATATTCCATTGTATATATGTACCACATCTTCTTTATCCATTCTTCTGTTGACAGACATTTAGGTCGCTACCATGTCCTGGCTATTGTAAATAGTGCTGCGATGAACATTGGGGTGGATGTGCCTTTTTGAATTATGGTTTTCTCTGGGTATATGTCTAGTAGTGGGATTGTTGGGTCATATGGTAATTTGATTTCTAGTTTTTTAAGGAAGCTCCATACTGTTTTCCATAGTGGCTGTATCAATTTACCTTCCCACCAACAGTGTATGAGGGTTCCCTTTTCTCCACATCCTCTCCAGCATTTATTGTTTGTAGATTAATTGCATTTTTTATTTGCTAAATCTGTTAACACTACTTGAGAACTTATGAAACATGCAGATTCCCAGGTCATTCCCCAAACCTACTGAATAAGATATTCTAGGGTTGGAGTCCAGAAGTTTCTGTTTTTAAGAACTCTGTAGATCTGATGTGCACTAAAGTCTGAGAACCACTGCTCCAGGGTATTATGAATCTCTTAGCCATAAATCTTGATGCTGCTCCCAATCTGGTCCTTCTTTCACAAGCTACCAGTAGACTCATTCTTGCCAAGCCACTGCATTAATAAAAATATACCTGGTCATAGAATTAGTGTAATTTTTATACTAGTTAAAAGAGTCTAGAATGAAAGAGAAACTGAAATGACTGGTGTGATAGATATGAGCCCCAATGAGTTTTAGTTTCCCTAGTTGTGAGGACAAGTCTGCCTTAATAACATTTTACCTATGTCCCTGATTCCTGGTTTCCAGACTAGTTTCCAGTGGAAAAAAGACTGGTTCATGCCACATCCCCTCACCCCCAAATCATCTCACGTTTAGAGTCCCTGGTTTTCACTGGGATGAATCTTCTATCTACAACTAAATTACTTGTTGTTGAGAAAGACTGCCCCCTAGAAATCCTGCTATTGTGAAACTTTGTCCTTAATTTGGTTCCCTTGAATATGGTGTTTCATTTTAGATTGATAATATGGACATTGGCTGCTGACAGGGAGGCTCCTCTGTTTTGCTCAGTCCTCTTTCCTACTTTGGCATTCTTTGTCCAGTACCAAATTAATCTTGCCTTCATCTCTTTTATGGCAAGGTCTGAGTCTCACTGTCTACAATTACATAAAGTTCAGTGTGTAAAGTACCAAATATTCTAACTTAACCACAGCAACTTATCAACTGTATTTCTATTGCCTTACCTATTTCTGAGACTAATTGCTATTGAACAAATCTTTACTAATGCAGGAATTGAGGATATATGACTCTCCATGGATAAAAATGTATTCCTCTGATATGCTCTCCAAAATGCTTTCTGTTTAAGGTCAAGGAAAGGAAGGAAATTCACATTTATTGAATGTTAACTGTGTGCCAAGAGGTATACAGATTTTTTATATAGTTATCTCAATATAAGAATTTTTTTTTCTACTCTTACCACTCTCTTCCATTGCTTGAAATCTCTTAATTTGCAAGATATTGTTTTTAGGCCCAAAATGGTTAGAAAGAAGAGAGGAAATCAACCATGTGGATCTCACTGAAATGATGAGGGAAAATAAGGAATGGATTCCTAGGTATGAAAGAAAGTAATAGATAATTTTTATTTGAGCTTCATGGGCTTCATGAGCTTCATGGTGTAAGAAGAATAAAAATAAGAAAACTCATGTAATATCTTCTTGTCTTGGGTGGGGAGAGAGACAAAGAGAAAGGGGAGATTAAGAATGAGAGAGAATAAAATATAGAAACAGAAGTGTGATTGTGTGGAGAGCTTCAAGCAAAATTTATTTTGATCTCCAGATAAACCAGTAGGTGGGCACTGTGACAACTTGAATGTATAATGTCTACATTATTAATAAAGTTTTCAAAGAATAAGAATTCTACTACCAATTCAAACTGAGGTGCAAAATATGATCATATTATGATTATGTAAAGAAGCAAGAGAAACTTGGACAAATGACATGTTTTCACCCTTTTAGAAAGAGAATAATAGAAGATTAATTAAGCAATACATTATCTCTAGAACCATGCTACCAGACTAAGAACATTTGCACTGAAGTAGCAAAACAGGTGAGGAACTAAGTAAAAGCTGAGCCCAGGGTCTCCTAGGGCATAGTCACTCTTCAGTAAGTATCTGCTAAATCTATGAAAAATTGAGAAATTATTTCTTATGAAACACCTTGCCTAACTTGCTTGCATTTGCTTCAGTTTTTCATTTTCTTTACAGGGTAACAGTTGGGTCAATCATGTGTATTGGAGAATCACTTGGAGGACTTGTTAAAATTTTTGTGTCCCATTCTTAAAGTTTGTAATTTAGTAGTATTGGGGTCTTGCTTGAGAATTTGAATGTATAACAATTTCCAGAGTCAATCTGATGCTGCTAGTCTGGGACTACACTTTGAAAACTATTGGTTTATGTCTTCAATAAGTCACATGGGTTCCTTCCATATATGAAATCAGGTAAAGGAAGAAATTCAGACAAAGGGGAAAAAAGGAGAAAGAATCCAACAGTCGTTTTATTTTTAAATTTATTTTATTAAAATATAGTTGATTTACAATGTTGTGCTAATTTCTGCCATACAGCAAAGTGATTCAGTTGTACATATATAGATAGATAGGTAGACAGATAGATAGATAGATAGACACACACATTCTTTTATCATTATGGTTTATCACAAGATATTGAATATAGTCTCCTGTGCTATACAGTAGGATCTTGTTGTTTATCCATTCTATATATAATAGCTTGCATCTTCTAATCCCAAACTTCCAATCCATCCCACCCCCACCACCCTCCCCTTTGGCAACCACTAGTCTGTTCTCTATGTCTGTGAGTCCATTTCTGTTTCATAGATAAATTCATTTGTGTCATATTTTAGATGCCACATGTAAGTGATATTATATGGTATTTGTCTTTCTCTTTCTGGCTTATTTTACTTAGTATGATAATCTCTAGTTGCATCCATGTTGCTACAAATGGCAATATTTCATTCTTTTTATGGATGATTAGTATTCAATTGTATATATTACCACATTTTATCCATTCATCTGTCAATGGACATTTAGGTTGTTTCCATATCTTGGCTATTGTGAATAGTGCTGCTATGAATACATGGGTGCATGTATCTTTCAAATTATAGTTTTGTCTGGATTTATGCCCAGGAGTGGGATTGCACCATCATATGGTAACTATATTTTTATTTTTTTGAGAAACCTCCATACTGTTTTCCATAGTGGTTGCACCCATTTACATTCCCACCAACAATGTAGAAGAGTTCTCTTTTCTCCACATGCTCTCCAGCACTTATTATTTATAGACTTTTTAATAATGACCATTCAGACCAGTGTGAGGTGGTATCTCATAGTTTGGTTTTGCATTTCTCTAGTAATTAGTGATGTTGTGTATCTTTTCATGTGTCTGTTGGCCATCTGTATGTCTTCTTTAAGAATCCAACAGTCTTTAAAATTGACAAGAACTGCAGGTTAAAGTATGCTCCTTTGAGATAAAATACAGTTGTCTGACAAAACTTTTAATGAGTTTCTGTATTAAAATTTCAATTGCCTATTACACACATGGATTCATTCATTTAAAAACTATCTCTGAGGTTCTTGCAAGATGTCATATGCTATAAGCAGTACATACAGATTAAAAAGGTACAAAAAAGTGCTTCCACTCTTAAGAAAGATACAGTCTAGTTCAAGCATAGCAGCTAGATTTTATCTCATGTGTAAACACTACTTGATTTACAGTAACTTCCTGAAGAGCTATGTTGGGAAGAATTCTGATCTTAAGTTTCTACTGTCCAATATTATAGCCATTAGTCACATGTGGATATTAAATATGAATTAATTAAACTCAATTAAAATTTAAAGTTCTGTTCCTCAATCACACTAGCCACTTTCAAGTACTCAAAGCTGCATGTGTTTATTGTCCGATATATTGGGAAGTGCAGAATACAGGTCATTTCCAGCATTGCATGCGGTCCAATGGGGAAACACCATTCTAGGTAAAGCAGGAAGAGGGAATCAGGATTACAGAAATTCTTTTCCAACCCCCCCCCCATAAAACAATAGTTGAAAGTAGGGGGAAGATCTCAGGCAGACTTTTTCCAAAGAGATGGGCATAAAATGGCAGCTTTGTCAGAGATTTAAAAGGCTCAGCAAGACTTCCTACTCATCCTTACAGAAGTATTACAAAAGAAAGAGCATGTGTAGATACAATTCTAAAAATGTTCAATAAAACTCTCCAAGTTGGAAATAAGTTTGCCAAGGACATGAATAGTGAGCTCACAAAAAGTCTCTTAGAAAGACCCTCAACCTCAAAGAAACTCCTACTGATGCAAAATCTCAGCAGGGACAGCACTTTTCCAGTCTAAGGGAAATCTAGGAGCAAAGGCTGAAATAATACCAACACACACTAATTATCTTCAAAATAAATAAGTACTAAGTACAAAAAAGAAAAGAAAAGAAGAAAGAAACAATAATTTCAGGGTTTCTGAGTTAGGTTGCTATTGGCATTTTCGCTGGAACAGTTCTCTGCTATGCAAAGCTATCTAGAACATTATAAAATGTTTTGAGTCCCTAGGCTTTGGTTACTAAATGTGAGTAGCATTCCAGTCACTGAGAAAATAAGAAATGTCCCCTCCATAAAATTTCCAAAAATCTTCCTAGGAGGACAGTGCTATTTCCTCAGGTGAGAACACCAAGAGGTCTGTGAAAGAAAAGAAGTTAGGAAGGGGGCCAATGTAGGAGGGATACTAAGAATTCCCACAGATTTTTGACATAGGGCCAAGGGTAGCACTTAAGGTTCCCATTTCATTTCATCCTGGGTGATTGGAAATGCTTTCTGAGAAATACTTAAGACAGAGTAAACTACAAATTGAGTAATGTCTGATGAAAGGAATAGAAAATTCTACTTAGAATACATGCCATTATAGGTAGAGGTAGAAGAGCAGAGAGAGAGGGATAGGGGAAAGGTAGGGGAGGGGAGGGGAAGAGAGAGGAGAAACATCCCAATCAATAAAATTGCAGAAGAGGAGAACTCGATCATAAATAGACTCTTCAACACAGCCTCAAGTTTGTGTTTATTTTCTTCCTCCTTATATACCTGTGTTCTCAGGCTACATAAAAACAGTGCATTGTGAATCAGGACTTAAATTATATCTCAAAGGGGAAAGAAAAGAGTTCTCAATGTGGAAAGGAAAGGATGGAGAAGTCACCTACATTGTTTCAGAGAAGACTGAAATTCTGCATACACTAGCTACTCATATCATGCAAAAATAAGATGAAAAGAAATGCCTGCCCAATATTTAAGCAGAATAGAGTGTTTAAAGTTGCAAAAAATAAAGACAAACAAGCCTCTATGTAAAAGATAATTTAAGGGAAAAAACATATTCTTATAGAACAATTTATCAAAAACATGCATTAAATAAATCAGAAATATAAAGTGATAAAGTGCCACTAAAAATAAATATAAATTTTCTTTAAAACTAAGCAAAACATGTTATATTTTTGAAATACTGCAGCACTGCCATTTCTTTCTCTCTGTGTATTATTATGTTTCCAGGTTGTGCAAAGAACAAAATACTATTCTGAGAGTCAATTGACCAGAGATATTGGTAATTTATTGGTTATATTTATCTTCTTCATGTTTTAAAATATTTTATAGGCTTATGGCAGCATTGAAACTTAATTACTATTAATTGTTAAATTAGAACTAAATTCCTAGTTATTACATAATTTTTAAAAAATTTACTTTAAAAATGTAGAGCATCAGTCAGGTTACAATTCAGATTGTCCTAATAAAAGACAAAACATAGTTTAAACTCTGTAGTATTTTCCTATGACTGCATAACAAACTACCACGAACTTAATGACTTGGAACAATATAGATTTATTCTCTTACAAATCTAGAGGTCAGAAATGAATCTTACTGGGCTAAGATCAGCAGGCAGGGCTGTAACCTTCTGGAGGTTCTAGGGGAGAATCCATTTCCTTGCTTTTGCCAGCTTCTAGAGGCTGCCCACATTCCTTGGCTTGCAGCCTCATTTCTCCATCTTCAAGCTAGCAGCGTTGGCCAAGTTCTCCTCATGCTGCCATCACTCTGGTTCTCTTTTCTGTCCCCCTCACACATTTATAAGGAAACTTGTGATTCCATTGGGCTCACCCAGATAATCCAGGATAATCTCTCCCTTTGAAGGCTGGATGATTAGGACCTTAATTCCCCTTTACTTATAATGTAACTTATTCCCAGGTTCCATGGATTGGTATTGGTCATGTTTGGGGGTCCAAATTCTGTCTACCACAAAAACAGTTTTATTCTTTATTTTCCTAGAAAATTTAGGACATTTGTCAGGGTTGTCTTGCAAATCTGGTAGTCCTAAATAAGAGACAAGATATAGTTTAAACTTCATAAATTAAGCCCTTATAATTTTATGAAAATTCTTGATTTGATTCTAATTATGTAGTTTGGATGCAGGATATTCTTTTTTAGGAAAAGTATCATAAAGGTTATCACTTTTGAATGAATTTGAAGAAGCAAAAACAAAAGTTGCATAACAAAAGGAAATGAAATACCTCTCAAGACAATGGTATTTTCAGAGTATTGTACTATATTATCTTGGGCCCAAATTAAAACTTAGATTTTGATTTAAAATAAAAGAAATGATTCTGAACTTATCTTTGCAGCTCCAAAAATCTATTAAAGGGAAAAAATATCTAAACCTCAATATAGGAGTTAATATTATATATTATTACAATATTGAATATACAATTGAATATCCATTAGAATATTCAAGATATTGGATTCCTTACTTCTAGCCGCCTAAATTGTCATGGAAAAAATTAGTTATGATAAGGATAAATTCTGCTTGCTCTAAGAATGCAAACATTGACAGTGTTGTATTTAATGTCCTCTAAAGCTTCATCTGAAGATCTATACTGGATTCAACTGTATCTCCAATGAAATATATATTTTAAAACAAGTATTATCCATTTCAATTATATTTTATCTTCTCTCCAATCTTGTTTCAGATATTTTATTGCCTTTATATATTTTGTTATATTTCTTACTATTTCATTATTTTTATTACTAATATTATGCAGTGACTTTCTGTTGAATAATTATTTTGAGCTTGAACAATCTCATTTGTTGTAGTGAAAATAAAGGTTCCTCTTGGTACATGGTTCTCTTTGGATGTCAAGAGGAAGTTATCAATAATTACAAGTATTATGTTTTGATTGTTTTTTGTATAAGGTCACTATTTCATTTAACCTCTTTAGATGAAAACTCTATTACATCTACTGTAAATTAGGGTTGTTGCTGTTGACTAAATTGTTCTTTAAAGGAATTTAAGAGTTCTAATTATTTTCTCATTCATGGCATAGAAGCTCAATGGCCAATAAATTAAAGAAAGTGATCTATAAACTGTAAATTGCTATTCAAATGTTATGTGCAATTTTAAAATGTGTGTTTTCTGAATTGTATACTTGGAAACTGAGAATAACTGCAAATAAGACCTGACAAACTTTATGCTTCATTTTCAAAATATTTTGCGAAAAAAACATATTTCATCTGTGTTTCTGCTAACATTTCTCTTGGGGAAAATGTATACAGCTTATGAATTTCTAGAGAGTTAGAAAATTTTAATATTTGTATGAAATAAATGTTTTCCAATAAGGATTAAAGTAGTTCATAGTATCTGAGGACCAGAATATCAAGCAGAAAAGTTAGCATTGTCCCTTTATAAAAGTTAACAAGTGATATTGTATGACAAATAAGTCTATCTCACATACTCTTCTAAGCCATCAAAATTTTTATACATTTTCAATTACCCGAATAAGGTTACATTTTGTTATTGTGTTTTGTTTTGTTTTGTTTTTTTTAACGCAAAGGAAACCCTCTCTTCACATGTACATAGTAGTTGAGAAAACTAAGAGAAATATCTTGTTTGCTGCCAAGGGACTCACTTTAAAATGTCCTACCTGAATCATTAAAAAAGAAATAAACTTCTCCAAATATGGATGTCTCAAACATCTTGCAAGGAATGTTGATTCCAAAAACTTAGTTAGGGTTCAAGGGTAAGATTTCTGTTCATGACATGCAGGGTTGAAAATTAGGATTTATTTTGAAAGAACTACTACTCAGAATAAAATAATATAATGAAAATCAAAGGCGTAGGGCAGAAATAGAGTTCCTGGAACATGGCAGTGTCAGAGAGACATTTATAGTTCTAAATGCCTGTATTAGTAAGGAAGAAATATATAAAACCAATGGCTTAAGTGTCCAAGTTAAGGCGGCATGAAAGAACATCAAGTTAAACCTATAACACAACATGACATTTTTTCAAGTGCTGTTAATCC
Source organism: Pseudorca crassidens (assembly GCF_039906515.1). Taxonomy (NCBI): domain Eukaryota; kingdom Metazoa; phylum Chordata; class Mammalia; order Artiodactyla; family Delphinidae; genus Pseudorca; species Pseudorca crassidens. Next base: position 67,459,118 of record NC_090304.1, on the reverse strand, counting down.
CAAAAATCAGTGGAAGAATATTTATATCCAGAAAAAAATACTCTTCGGTGGAAATCAAGACATTCTCAGATGAAAGGAAATAATGAGAGATTTTGTCACAACATATCTACCTTAAGAATGACTAAAGGAAGTTTTCTAAACAGAAAGGATATAACAAAAGAAGAGATCTTGGAACATCAGGAAGAAGTAACAATGAAAAGAGTAAAAAAACATAAAGAGGGTATCTACAATAGGCTTTCCTGCTCTCAGATTTTCTAAGTTACATTTCATGGTCAAGTATGTAACATCGTTTTTCTCTGGTTGCTTTTAAGATTTTATCTGTTGTTTTGAACATTCCAATTATGCTATGTCTGGGTGACATTTTTGTCATATTTCTTTTTTTTTAATTTATTTATTTATTTATTTATGGCTCCGTTGGGTCTTTGTTGCTGCATGCAGGCTTTCTCTACTTGCAGCGAGTGGGGCCTACTCTTCGTCACAGGTGTGCAGGCTTCACACCATGCGGTGGCTTCTCTTGTTGCAGAGCACGGGCTCTAGGTGTGCAGGTGTCAGTAGTTGTGGCTTGTGGGCTCTAGAGTGCAGGCTCAGTAGTTGTGGCACATGGGCTTAGTTGCTCCGTGACATGTGGGATCTTCCCGGACCAGGGATTGAACCCACATCCCCTGCATTGGCAGGCGGATTCTTTACCACTGTGGCACCAAGGAAGTCCTTGTCATATTTGTTTTGATAAGGTTTCATTGAACTCCTTGGATCTGTTAGTTTATAGTTTTCATTGAATTTAGAAAAAAGTTTCCATTAATTCTAAAAATAATTTTGTGTCCCCTGTCTCATCTCTAGCCTTTCCTTCTGGGACTCCAACTTCACACGTATTAGGCCACTTGAAGTTGTCCTACCTCTCATTGACGTTCCTTTCTTTAATTCTATTTTTTTAATTCCATTGTTTCATATTTCATTTTGGGTGATTTCTATTGCTATGTCTCTAAACTTCCTAATATTTTATTACTGTGATGTAAGTTCCTACCATTATTTCTATTAGTGTATTTTCCAGTTCACAAATTTTAGTCTTTACCACTGAAATGTGTTTTGTTTTTTCATACCTATGTCTTTGGTTAACCTTTTTGCAGTATCTAATACAATTATGATAATATACTCATTTTCTAATTCTAACATCTGAGTTAGTTCTGGAATGTTTTTTACTGATTAATTGTTCTCCTCGTTGTGGTTTTTGTTTCCTTTTTTGACTCTTTCCTTGCTAAGTATATTTTAATGAAATATTGTGCTTTATTTTGAGCACTGTAACAAAATTATTGGAATGTACTTTGAGCAATGTGGAAAGCTTACCACTTTATCCATGGCCTACAAAATAGCATTCATTGATGAATATATCTAAAAAAAACAAACAAATAAATTACATGAGACACGTTCAGAATTGCCCCACCTCTGATGGTCCTGGCAGGTATGAAGCCTGGTGAAAGATTCTGATGTAGTTTGTGGTAGGTTTTAATTTTATTGTAGATTACAAATCAGGAAGTTTCTAGATCACTTTAAAGTGAAGCCATGTCTCAAAGTATTATCAAATGAGTTTAAGTACTAGAAGGAGTCTTAGAGATGATAGCCTTGTCTCTCATATGTACTTATCAGGAAACTGAGGCTTGTTTTGGTGAAGTGACTTGTCACAAGTTGCAGTGCTTTGTGTTAAGATCTGAATTAGGAAATTTATAGTCTTTACAATCAGTAAATGTCATAGCAAAAAATGAGTAAATTCTTTAAAAAATAGGTATGATGATTAGTACTATGAATTTCTTGTAAAAAGGTTAATAAAACAAATATGAGCTTTATACAAATATAAGTATGCATTCCATGTATGTTTGAATTAATCTTTATGAGTTATAATACAAGTAAAATATCAATTTCAAATTAGGATGAAATGAAATTTTTTACAATATATAATTTTCTCCAAATGAAATTTTGTATTATAAAATAATGCATGAGGATTTGGCATAATTTAGTTGCACTTAAAGACTAATTTACATCTTGAAAATCACACTCAAAGACTCCCATTTGAGAAGATCCTCATAGAATATTATGTTTTTATCATATTCATTTTCCTCCAATTTTCCTGTATACACATTTCTCTATTTCTCCAGATACCAAAGCTGGACAGACACCACAAGAAAAGAAAACTACAGGCCAGTTTCTCTGATGACTATTGGTGCAAAAATCCTCAATGAAATCCTAACAATCTGAATCCAACAGCACATTAAAAGGATCATACCAAGGTCATACTATGACCAAGTAGGATTTACTCCTGGGATGCAAAGGTAGTTCAACATATGAAAATCAATTAACATAACACACCACATTAACAGTATAAAGCATAAAATTAACATAAAACATAATAATTACATGACTGTCTCAATAGGTGCAGAAAAAGCATTTGACAAAATTCAACACTTTTTCATGGTAAAGACTCTCAACAAACTAGGAATAAAAGGAAAGTATCTATCTATGAAAAGCCCACAGATAACATCATATACAATAGTGAAAACCTGAAAGATTTTCTTCTAGGATCAGGAACAAGGCAAAGAAGACCACTTCACCACTTCTATTCAACATAGTACTGGAAGTCCTAGCCAGAGCAATACAGCAAGAAAAAAAAAATAATAAAAGACATGCAATGGAGAATGAAGAAGTAAAATTGTCCCTGTTTGCAAATGACATGATTATGTATGTAGAAAGCCCTAAAGATTCAGGAGAAAATAAAAAAACTATTAGAACTAATATATTAATTCAGTAAACTTTGCTGAGTAATTTTTGATTGGATACCAGACATTAAGAATTTACCTTTTTTTGAGGGGTGGGGACAGATATTTTGAATTCTTATAAATATCCAAGATATTTTGAAGGGACTCCCTAAAGTCACTGGGGAAGGAGTTTGATCCTCAGAAGTCTTGATTTTAATCTTTATAAGGCAGTAGCACTGTAATATTTAGTCTAAGGTTATATCCTCCTCATTCTGAGGCAAGAACTTCTGTGTTCTCTACTCAGTGCTCCATGAGTCATGAAGTTTTGGAGTCTGTTTGGAACAGACACTGGTTACAGACCTGTTTAAGCCCTAGGTACTGTTACCGCTAGTAACAGTGTCTGACGTGGTTCTTTCTCAGGCCTTGTATTTTTCCTCACATGCATGAACTTACTCACCTGAATACTAAAGGATAACCCTCTGCAGATCTTTAGAGTTCTCTGTCTTTGTAGTCTCTTTTCTCTGTCCTGATAACTCTAGCCACCTTTATCTTTCTGGACTTTTGACTCTGCTTACTCAATTTGAGTCAGTGAACTCCACCTGGATGTTTCTTCCCCATGTCACTGCCTGCAAACTCATGACATTAAGCTAGGGAAGTTGCAGAACTCATTTGTTTCTCATCTTTAAGTGATTACTTTCCTTTATTTATGAATATGCAGTATCTTGCAAAGCATTTAATTTTTGGTAGTTTCAAGTGGTAGCATTAATCTGTCCCCTATTACTCTATCTTGATCAGAAGTAGAAATTCCAATGCATTTTTAAAATGAAGGAGAAAATCTGGAGTAATAGTGGTAAACTCTGAAGGAAACTCAGTCTCAATTGTAGCTTAGAATAATAGCTTGTAACATTTTTGTTACAGTAGCTTATTATTGAACATCCAGGCTGCTATGTACAACATCAGGTCTCTGTCTTAGGGGTGCTTTTTGGATGCAGCCACTTTGAAGCAATTGTTACTTCTCCAAGTTTGGAGAGAGACAGAGAGAGATGGGGGTGGGGAAAAATATCAGGAGTAAATGAAAGCCTGTGGGTGGGTTGACAACCATGAAACCATGTCATATGGAAAGATAGCACAAAAGGGAGACTATAGAGATGCACTATCCAGTATGGTGGCCACCAGCCAGGTAATATCTAGTTACTAGCCAGATAACAGCTAATAAGGACTGGTTATATTTTTACACTTACAGCATATTCATTTGATTAGTAACAAATGAATGTGCTATAAGTGTAAAATATACATGAGATTTTGAAGACTTTTAAATGAAAAAAACGTGAAAATAATTTATATTGATTATATATTAAAATTATATTTTGGACTAAATAAAATCATTATTGGTGTTAATTTTACCAGCTTTTTTTCACTGCTATAGTGTGCCTACTAGAAAACATAAAATTATATGTGTGGCTTGCATTTGTGGCTCACATTATATTTTGAATTGGATAGCACTTTTATTGATTGTTGTTCTTACTATGCTTAGCTCAGAGACTGCAGTGTAATCTATGGACTATTTCTCAGTGTAACTGTATAACTGCTTCCACAAACAAAATTATGAATACAGTTTTAAGGTTTTCTCTGCTGTTTGGAAACCACCTATGGGCCCAAGTTAAGAATGTTTATTGGGGAATGTTAACCATCATAACACCAGCTGTGTCATTTGGGAACTTGGAGAAGACAATATTTCTGCCTTGGGATTTTCATTGGGCTTCTAGGCCAAGACAAAAGCAAGAATAGAGAAGTAAAGGAATTAAGCATTCTAACATTTCCCATAATGATTTTTTCTTTGCTTCTTCACCAACTTTTTTTCTACCCAGTATTTGTTCAGTTTAGAAGAATGTCTATATAATTGTAGTATCTGCCTAACTTAAAGTAGGACTCCTGGGGGTAAATACTTTCTTTGTCTTCTTCATTCTTTAAAAGTTGTGTGCAATATTACTCAGCCATATAAAAGAATGAAAATTTTCCATTTGACACAACATGGATGACCTGGAGGGTATTATGCTTAGTAAAATAAGTCAGAGAAAGATAAATATTGTATGTTTTTACTTATAGGTGGAATCTAAAAAATAAAACAAAAGAAAAAATATAACAAAACAAAAACAGACTCACAGATACATAAAACAACCTAGTGATTAACAGAGGGGACAGGTCTAGAGGGAGGGGCAAAATAGGTGAAGGGGATTAAGAGGTACAGACTACTAGGTAAAAAGTAAATAAGCTACAAGGATGTATTGTACAGCCCAGGGAATATAGTCAATATTTTATAACAACTTTGTACAGAGAATAACCTATAAAAATATCAAATTACTATGTTGTACATCTGAAATTAATATAATATTGTGAGTCAACTATACTCCAATTAAAAAAAAAGCTGCATGCATGTGTTTTTTTTAAGCAAAATAATGTAGCCCTAACCACAGATCTGAGTAATTTTGCATATTCCGCTTGAAACTTCAAGATCCATGGTCCAGGAACCTGGGAATTTTATTTCACGCCCATAAATCACAACTGTGAAATATGAATTGTTAAAGCATGAGCAGACCCCAGAGAAATTTGACTGATAGTGGTAGAGAAAAACAAGATTATTGGCAGTAAATGAGCTGATGCTAACTTGATGGTGATTAGATGCAACACCTCCCATGTCACCATGGGAGAAGCCATTCCATAATGAACTGGAAATCAAGATGAGACCTAGCCTTGTGAAGGAATTTCTTGCCTGAAGAGTTTATTCTTTGAGCATCATCTTTTATTTTGTTTTGTTTTGACATTCATGCATTTTTAACATAGTTTACACAATTGTTGACAAAGTACAGTTAGTCAAATTATTAAAACAAGTCTATACTGTTTTCTTTACTGAAACTCTCATATTGTCTGCAAAACTTATAGTTCCCCATCCTATTTTCAAGCTTTTAATTCTATTCAAAAAGTAATTAGTGAGTATTTGCCCTGTGCCTAATACCACACTAAGTGCCATGAGGGATACAAAGGGAAGTAGAATAAATGTTCTTGTTTTCTCAATGCTTGCATTTTCCTTGAGGAAAGACCACATATTTTGGTCAAAATATAGCAGTGAAATATATAAGTGAGTGATACAATTAAGGAACACACACACAAAAAAATAGCTTTAAATAAAATGCTGAATATTAAAAATGTTCCAAAAAGTCAGGAGACAATAATGTGATAATTATCCATTGAAGAATCTGGTTTTGAAAGATATAGAGCTGTTGGACACACCAACTGAACAGGTAAACAGGGAAAACCACAAAGTCAGTATACTCAGTGTTTTCTATTCTTTTTCAAGATATGGCACATTTAGAATATTTGTTAACTCACTATGGCAAACTGAGAAACTGTTAATGGGCCAGAAGTAAGCAACCAAGGTATCTAATTATTCTCAGACCCTGGCTAGGTGCACACCAGCCTGAGGGTTTCAATCCTAGCACACCTATACCTATGTTTAAATGACATATCTGTTGGAAACTGATTTATGACAACACCTTTCTGGGGCACTCTTTCCAAAGAGATCACTGTTTTTTGTTGTTTTGTTTTGTTTTTTACTATGGATTACATCACCTGACCCAAAGGCAGCAATCTAGAGGCAGATTAGCAGCTATGAAGTGATCTAGTGTGAGAACTCTGATGAAGAGAGGTATCTTAAACCGAACTGTGTCTGGCTAACTAAATCACAACCCTTCTTAAAGGGTTTGAAGTGAGACTTCCAGTGAATACATAAAATGTAATTTTTAAAAAATGGAGAGTCTTTAAGAGTAAAAGCGATATGATTTATGAGAGAACAGAAAACATGGGTAAGGAGACGCCATGAGGGAGAAAAAGCGGAAGAAAATGTCAGAAGCTGAATAGGAAAAATAATGAATAAGAAAGAATCAGAAAAGGACACGCTAAGTTAGGGATGTAACATATTTTCCTGAGAAGGAAATAACCTGGCTTTATTTTAAGGCACCAATTAGTAGAGTTGCTGCCACTGAGTCACCAGAACTGCCATCAGACCACAAGAGGAATGTTGAGCCGTGTAAGGCCATGCTGTTCCCATGCAGTCTCAGGGTCTCTGGTTAGAGCCCTCACTCTTCTTCCTTATTTCCCCTGTATGAAACATGAATTTATTCCTGTTCCTTGCCACCTGAAAAACATACATAACCCCACCCATAAAGCCAGTTCAGCACAAAGGCTCATTTCTCCACAGCCTTCCTCAGTGCCCATTGTGACCACAGGAATGTTGTGAAGTTCCTCAGCTCCAGTGAAAGACTACTTTCTCATGAATCACCCTATGAAGTTGATAATACTCCTTGGAACACTAGTTTGCAAATGCCAGTGTGTAACTATAAAGCAATTTGTCAGTTTCCTATTCTACAAGGAAGTATTTCATTTCTCGTTCTTCTTCATACCTATCTTACTTTAGAAATATTTTCATGATTTTTATACACATCATCTAACATTTTTGTGCCATCAAACACATAACCCAGTCACAGCAAACTCCATTTATGAATACCTCATACTGTTTCCCAAAATCCCACTGTGGTCAACTGCAAAAAGGGACATAAATTCACACCATCCATTTTTGCATGTCCCTATGCAATGTGAGTTTGAACCAACTTCCATCAAGTGGTTTAGTCTACTTCTGAACCTTTTAAGTTTAATAGAGAACAAGGCAAATGAGACAAATATATACAACCCTGTGCCTTGTTTAAGTGAACAGACATTAGCAAATGGGATGTGAGTTAAGGCTTGAAATGTTCTTGTACTTTGGAGCTTACTCTCTCTTGCAAGTCTTTGGAGCCCTCAGATTGCTGTGCAGAAAAAAACAAAAACAAAAATCGGATAAACTTACTAGAGGATGAGACTACACGACAACACAGAGCAGAGACTAGCCTACCCAAGCTGAAGTCTTTCCATGAACAACCATTCTGTCCACTGCTGAACTCTATGCACAAGATTACTGCTGTCCATGCAGCCGTAGATGAGCTGAGTCAGACCAGAAGAAGTCAGACCAGAAGAATCACTCAGTCAATCCAAGGAACTATGAGAATTAATAAAGATGTGTTGTTTTAAACAGGGATTGAGAAACTTTTCTGTAAAGGGTTGTATAGAAAATGTTTTTGATTTTGGGAATCACTTTATCTCTTTCTCAACTATTCAACTCTATAGTTATAACAAGAGAGTAGTCATAGACAACAGGCAATTGAATGGATATAACTGTGTACCAATAAAACTTCATTTAAACTTATAGTTCCAGTAAAAGTAAATATTATTGCCTTAGTTTCATGACTCCTGTTTTAAACCAGTAAGTTTTAGAGTAGTTTATTACACAACAAAAGCTAAAAGAGACACTGATCTTATTGTAGTTTCCTTTCCCACCTTCCCAATCTAGTTAACTACTCCAACTTGTCCTTTAGAATTCAGTAGAAGCATCATTTCAGAAAGCCTGAATGCATTGGTTTTGGAATCAGACCAATCTGAATTTGAGTATTGATTCTACCACATACATGTTTGAGACTTGGGACAGTTATCCTATCTTGAGCTTTAGTTTATTCATCTACAAAATAGGCCTGGCATAGAATAATTATTTAATTTTTAGATAATTATAGTATAGTTAAATATTATGTTATTATATCCTTATTATCTTCACTCCCAGTTTAGAATAGATGCTCTGCACTAACATGGTATCTTGTGTGTACTCCTATAACACCATTTACTATACTATGCATTAATATTAATTTTTTAGCTTTTCTTGTCATCATTTGACACAAAGGAATTAATTCATCATTAAGGAGAATGCTTCTTCCCTCCTCTGATGATTCCTTCCAAGAGGACACTCAGTTGCTGCCTCACTCCTGGCCTCTCTCTACCATTTTACTGAACTCAAGATACTGAGCTCAGTTCCTACCTTGTTCCTCCTGGAGAGGTATATGCTCTCTGAAAGCACACATCCTCTTCTCCTCCTCCAGGGAAGAGCATCACATGTGGAGAGGTCCAGTACTGAGCTCCTTGACCAGGCTAGTATATATATCTGGTTCTAGGGTTCAGTGTTAAGTATTAGGAGGACCATTTCTTCCCTCACATTAAGCCATATCATCCAATCTTGGTCTGTCATTAATAAAGGTTTAATTTAGGCTTTCATTTTCCTGCTTTTGTGCCATATTTTTCAATCGGTTCATAGCTCATTCAGGGAATAAAGACAATTTTTACTGGGTCTCTTTGAGATCCCAACATACATGCAATACACTTAAAACTGTTCCTAGAAAATAGAGAGCGATTCCTGTAGGAGAAAAAAAGTAATATTGCTTTCTAGTCTTAGCTAAGTAGAGAGGCTTCCAGAAATTAGATCATTGCTATTGAAATTTACAGAGAGAAAATGGACATTTCAGTCTCTGCTGGCTACTTGCTGAGCTGCAGATATTAGTATGCCAGCACTATGCACCTAAACTGACTGAGCATGAGTGAGTTTTTGGAAGAATATGACATGTGTCCCTAACAGCTTTTGAGTGGAAGAGACCTCACTAGCAGGAGATGGATAAGCTGCACCTCTGTGGATATTTTCCTGTAGGCTAAGTGGGACTGTAGCAGGCTTGAAGCTGACCCAAAGGTCAAGGCATGGGCTTTCCAACAGAAAGAAACCATAGGGCACTGCTTGGCAAAAAGGAATTAACAAGGAGCATGAGGAATTAACAAGGAACAACTGGAGAGTTGTTCATGAAGCTTGTGAGGAAGCAAGGCCATGAGCTATTCCTTACAGGAGGATTTCCAAACACATCACCAAGGATCTAATTTGATGCCTACAGTGACAAAGACATTCAACTGCCAAAATCAATAACAGCTGAGGAAGCAGGCCATCTTTTCCTCCCCCTTACAACTCCATACCACACTTGGGACAAAAAGGGAAAACCTAAGAGGAAGTAGAATGTGGATAATAAAAGAACAAGTCAAGAGACCCTCCTTTCCCCTAGACCGGGAATTAGCTGGAGAGAAGAAAAAAATAAGTTTAAAATATTGGTTTAAATTGCGGTAGACACTGTAATATCTGATGGAGATATTGATCTTACAACTAAAAGAGACAGAGTGGAACACAAAAAGAAATAAACGGCTTTCTGATTCTACTCTGTTGTGTACAGTCCATTCAATAATCACTATATACGTGCATACAAACATTAATTATTGCATTTTCTCTTTAAATTAGATTAGGTTGGTGACATTACAGCAGAACTATAAACACACTGTCAAGTTCTTTACTAGCAGAAAGAAAAAGTAGAGCTGATTATGACAGGTCAGTAAAATGAGGTTATTCAGTGTTATGTAAATCATAAAATGTAATCTTTAATCATGTTCTACAAACAGCAAGATTACTTGATCTTGCCACAAAACTAGAGCTAAGTCAGCACGCTAGCCACAAATTCAACAGTGTTTATACGTTTCAAAAAAAAAAATATAAGGAATGTATGTCCTCAAAATATGGATAAGAGAATAAGGCGCCAAGCTTCTTTCAGTATATAGAAATAATAGTTAGAACCCTTTTTTCAGTACAGCATATTCTTTTAAAAAAACATATATAGTTAAATAGCTATTTCTAATCTACACAGTTATTCTTAAAATATTTTGCAACCAATTTTGTTTTCTTTTTTATTTGTGTACACTTCTTATAGCATTGCTGGATTAAACTCTTCATCACAATATTTTATCATTGCATTCCCATTTAATACAAAGCCATATGATTGCTGAAAATGTCTACAATAATTTAAGTGTCCTAAGCATACCATTTCTCTGACTACATGCATTTTTTATACCCTAACTCTTATTGTAATGCTTATGATCAATAAAGATGCTCGCTCAGAAGTAGAATAAATTTGTGAACTATTAATATTTCATGCCCTGGGTCTTAAATAATTGTCCACTCTTACCTAAATAAAATTCTTTTCTATTCTTAGTAGTGGCTTATAGAAACTGAGAGAGAAAAATCAACAAAATCATTCCTGTTCATAACAGTTTTAGAAAAATTACTTTTTTACATATTTAGGGATAAAACTAAGTTCTATCTTATTGTGTCTGAAAGGTCATTTGGAGGAACTCTATGTAAGATTTGAATAGCTTTCAAGGAATTTTGTATCTGGATTCCCATCACCAAAAGTGCAAGGGTATGGCTAATTTAACCTAATAATAATAATAACTTTAATAATAATAATTTGATAGGAAGATATAAGAAAGTACATAGAATCAATGGATGGGAATACCAGAAAATGAGGCCCAGAAGTTGCTGAAAACAAAAGAACACCTAACATATGACTGGGACCCAATAAATATTTGACAGATGAATTAATGAACAAATGATTCAATAAATTTGTATTTTACCAGTCAGATGCACTTGTGGAAGTGTTTGATTTGGAACTGAAGCAAAATTAGCTAGAATACATTTCATTATCTGGAAATAAAAGTGGAAATGTCAAACAGGCAGCTGATCACATATGAGGCTTGAAATCAGAGTGTGATCCGTGAAGGAAATGTACATTTAGGAGTTTTTGGTGAATACAGGGTTTTTAAAGTCATGGGACTGGGGGAAATCACTAAGGAAGTGAGTGCAAGTAGATTAAAAAAAGAGGTCATGAAGCAGGTCTGGAGCACAACAATGTTCAGAGATCACAGCTCAGAGAAAGGACCAGCCAAGGAGACTAAGAAAAGGCCAGTGGGATGTTGACACACCTAGGAATGTATGAGGTTCTAAAAGCCAATATATTAGTTTCCTGGGATTTCCCTAACAAAGTATCACAAACCAATAGGATTAAAACAACAAAAGTTTATTCTCTCACAGTTCTGGAGGTCAGAAGTGTGAAATCAAGGTATTGGCAGGGCCATGTTTGCTCTGGAGGGTCCGGGGGAGAATCCTAACATGTTTCTTTCAGCTTCTGGTGGTTGCCAGCAATCCTTGGCTTCCTTAACTTACATTACTCCAATTTCTGCCTTCTGTCTACATATTAACCTGGCCATCTTCACTCTGTGTGTGTCTCTGGGTCTGTTTCCTCTTCTTGTAAGGACACCAGTTAGTATATAAAGGCCCACTCTAATCTGGCATGACCTCATTTTAACTAATTACATCTGCTGAGATCCAATTTCCAAACAAGGTCACACCTTTGAGTTTTCAAGTGGACATGAATTTTTGGAGGGCACTATTCAATCCAGTACACCAAGTAAAAAAGTGTTTAAGGAGATGGGAGAGATAAATTTTTCCCAATAATGCTGAAAGTTCAAAACTGATAAAGACTGAGATTTAGATTTTAACACTAAGTAATCACACAGCAGTCATTGGACTCCTTGGTGAAGGCAATTTCACATAGTGGGCAGGAACTGGGTGTAAGCCTGGCTATATACACTTAAAAATAGAGCTACCAAATGATCCAGCAATCCCACTCCTGGGCATATATTCAGAGAAAACCATACTTCAAAAAGATACATGCACCCCAATGTTCATTGCAGCACTATTTACAGTAGCCAAGACATGGAAGAAACCTAAGTGTCCATCAATGGATGAATGGATAAAGAAGACGTGGTGTATATATATATATATACATACACAATAGAATACTACTCAGGCATTAAAAAAATGAAATAATGCCAGTTGTAGCAACATTGATGGACCTAGAGATTATCATACTAAGTGAAGTAAGTCAAACAGAGAAAGACAAGTATCATATGAAATCACTTATATGTGGAATCTAAAAAAATCATACAAATGAACTTATTTATGAAATAGAAATAGACTCACAGACACTGAAGAAAAACTTTTGGTTACCAAAGGGAAAAGGAGGGGTAGGGATAAATTAAGAGTTTGGGATTAAAAGATACACACTACTATATATAAAATAGATAAACAAGGACCTACTGTATAGCATAGGGAACTATATTCAATATCATAATAAATCATAATGGGAAAAAATATGAAAAAGAATATATATATATATGTATAACTGAATCACTTTGCTGTTCACCTGAAACTAAGACAACGTTGTCAATCAACTATAGTTCAATTAAGAAAAAAGGAGAATAGGGAGGAGGAGAATTAGAGACTGAGTATACATGACTCTTTTCAGGGTTTTGCAATAAATAATAGTAGAAAAATGAAGTGGGGGAGGAGTGGAATACAGAGATGAGAGAAACAGTTGCATTTCTGCATGCTTCTATGGATAAAAAGCAGGAGAGAGAACAATATGTTTCCTCTTAATATGATTAACAGCATATTTCCTCTTATTTTAATTAACATTACATTATAGCACAACATGTTTCTTCTTAATGTAATTTACATATCTTCACAGAAATAAAAAACATACCCACCCTATTTTGACTTTTTAGTCTTCCTTCCCTAGAGTCTGATGGAATCTAACTCCATTTATGGATCTAGAGTCAATGAGAGCTTCTAGGAATGAGGCTTCTGATAACTGATAGCTCCTTGCATGCTAGCCCCTTGAAGTCATCCTTAAGTTTTTCAATGTAGACAAACCAGCTGCAAATGCCATGAGACCTCAGGATTTATATCAGGAAGTGGTCAATTTTTTATGATTGACAAAGTAAATCATCTTCTGTAGCTAAGGGCTGATAGACCTAACAATCAGATTCAGAGTTTGAGTCTGCAATGGTTCCAGGATATCTAGTATGAGTTCACAGCCTCTCCCAGCTCTTAGACTAAAGATAATGCATTGATTAAGAAAAAGTGAAACCCTCAGAAAAATTCCTTAGATGGAACCCTTAAGAGTATATTCTCTGAAAATAGTGTACTTATGCTGTAAATCAATAACACAAATACAAATAAGAGATCCTGGTATACTCAGATATTAGTAAGTACATTTCTAAGTAAAAGCATAATGGAATCTAGAAAATATTTTACATAAATAATAATGGAAATACTGTATATCAAAACTATGGGATACGGTTAAGCCAGTTCTTAAAGGAAAACATAAGGTAAAGGCATGTAGTAGGACTGAATAAAGGTTAAAAATTAATGAAGCAAGCCTCCAGTGTAAGATGTTAGAAAAATAAAAGTATAATAATCTCAAATAGATAAAAGGAAGTAAGTAATAAAGACATACATAGCTCTACAATTTGGCTGACTTTCTTTATATAGGCAAGGGGTCCCAGATCAGCAGATTTTGCAAGAAAGAACTTGTGTGTGTGGATGTGTGTATTAAGCTACTGAGATTACGAATTTGTTTGTAATTGAATAGCCTAGTCAATCCTGATTAATACGCCCAGTGGATAATTACCATAGCCTTGGTCCTGAAATTTTTCAAGGTTACTATAAGAAACGAAGAATGCATGCCAGCATCACCCCTGAAGATACATATATTCCCTCCCATCTCCCCATGTTTCTAAGTTAGCTTTCCTGCAAAAAAGAAATCTAGGTAAAAAGGTTTTTTGTAATGGGTCAAGAGGGGAATGGGGGTGGGGGAATGCATGCATATGATGACACAGAGAGTGTATGTGTCTAGATGTGCGCCTGTGAAATGTTTCTCTGATAATGTTCTTAATCATGCCAGAGAGATCAGCATTGGTGAGAACTTGGCCTGAGGCTGGAGTAGGGAAACAGGGTCCCAACCTGCCTGCCTTCCTTGGTTTGTACTTCAGTTTGTAAAGAGCCATCCCATCCTGGGACCCAGATGACCTCATGCATGTGAGCCAGCTTAAACACTACTGTAACTACCTACTCAATCAAACCCACGCTGGAAATATATATATATATACACACACACATTCATAATATATATGTATATACATATGTACATGCATATAATCTGCAGTCAGCACTAGCACAATATAAATAGACTATATTATCATAACTACACTGAGTCTATATCAGCAAAACAAAATTGGTTTAGCATTAGAAATTCAGCCAGAGTGATTTACCACATTAATAGCAAAGGGAGAAATTAAATCTTTATCTCCATATATGCAGAAAGTTTGAGAAAATTAACAGCCATTTATTATTAAAACAAAAATAAACAAAGACAAAATATCTCTTAACCAACTATGAATAGAAAAAACCTTTTAATTCTGTTTAACGGTATTTACTAACTACATACACACAAGTACAGATGTACAGATACACACACATATATAGGTATAAACACACATTTATGCAGTTAACTCTCCTTAATTATGTTCTAGATAGTCACTGTGAATACTGAATTAGCAAATACTGAATCTTCACTCTTAGGAGAAATTCTGGGTTTGGTTCCTACAAGCCTCCATTGACATTTTCATCAACCCATTGATACCTTGTTTTATGTGTTTCTTTTTAAAGACAACTTTACAAATATATATAGAGATAGATAGATAGATAGATATTCTTGAATCATTAATGCTAAAGTTATTGACAGTGAAGGTGAAATGAATGGCATTTGCTAATATGTAAAGATCATTTGTATATCAAGTGCTTTTTAATTGAGGACGGTCTATGTTGAGTATTTGTCATGCTCTCAACACTTCACAAGGCAATATAAAGATAAAGAGTCAGAAGGCATAGGGCTTGTAACAAATTTACAACATTTTTGGGAAGAGCATAGAAAGATTCATACATGGAAAGTTTGGGGACAGTGAAGAGATCATTTAAATGGCTTCAAAGAATCTGATGACAATTTATGGGAAGGGAAGAAAAATCCTACTCTGAAGTGAAATGAGGTCAAGATTTTGGAAATGAAGAGCCATAGAGGTTTTCAACATGGAAATGTGATAGGATGAAAGTCATGTTTTAGGAAGACTAATCTGATATGTGGATGTAACCTGACGTAGTGATGAGAAACCAGGAGACTGGCAGGGAGACTGCTGAAATAACCTGGCTATAGGAATGTGAAAGCAAGTTAGAACTAAGATATTTGCACTTGAGCATGCTCACAGACTAACTGAAAAGAGAACAAGTAGAGGTTAATGGAATAGTCCCTTCATCTTCCTGTATCATTCAATCAGAGCTGATGCTTAAATTCCTCGACTGGTCTGGATAAACTTTAAGAAAGGAGATGTACTACCCCTTAAGAACATTCTACTAGAACAACATTCTTTCTGAATATAAATCCAGAGCTTGAAGAGATTTCCAAAGGTTAGTCTCCTTGCCTATTGCCAGAATTGCTTTCAAGCCATGCCAGACAGATGGCTGTGTATATGACGACTTAAAATAACCTGAAATTTATACAGGGATGCCACTAGAATGAGAAGGAGATAATAATCACAGGAAAACTTCACTCTACCCAGATAGACAGAAACAGCAGAACTCTGACAGTTTTCTAGGGAAAATAAAACTGTCTGTTTTTCATACAGATAGGTGTATGTCAGCATATGTCAGCCTTTGAAAGCATGGTATCAAAAAAATGCCCAATGCATAAAAAATTAAGCAAGGGCCTGATCTGACTTTATGAATATTGTTACAAAACTGGCAACTAATAGAGAAAAATTTATACTAACCAGGTAGCATTTTTTAGCTAGCTCAAAAATTCTAAACATAAAGCAACATAATATAATTCATAGTAAATCCATCTTGGTTCGTTTGCTCTTCAGCACATCCCAACTTAGAGCATGCTGTGTAACTGACCACGAGGGCGTGAATTTTTTTGTGTTTTCTTCAAGTGCACCACAAATGTCTAAAAAAGTGACTAGAATGTAACAGCCCACAGTATATAATTTTTGTGTGATCAAATACTCTCATTACATATATTTAAATGGTCTTTTATAAATCCATAAAATATTTTTAGAGTGAAAAAGATTTTCACTTACAATATTCGGAGGTGTTAACAAGGCACCTCCCAATCCACAAATCCTACAGAACATGATATAGGGTAGAGTTTCAGAGCACTGAATTTGGACTCAAAATGTTGACTGCATTTGGGGTTGGACGTTGGTACTTATTAGTTTTAGCTCTTCAATAATTCATAACACTTCTCTGATCTTCAGTGTTCATATCTATAATAAGACACAAAAAATACCCATTAGGTTGGGATTCAGGTTTCTCACTATTCGTGTGAGATAGTACAGATTAAAGAAAGTAAGAAATGAACATTGGGGTACATGTGTTCTTCTGAATTATGGTTTTCTCAGGGTATATGCCCAGTAGTGGGATTGCTGGGTCATATGGTAGTTCTATTTTAGTTTTCTAATGAACCTCCATACTGTTCTCCACAGTGGCTGTATCAATTTACATTCTAACCAACAGTGCAAAAGGTTTCCTTTTCTCCACACCCTCTCCAGAATTTACTGTTTGTAGATATTTTGATGATTGCCATTCTGACCATTGTGAGGTGATACCTCATTGTAGTTTTGATTTGCATCTCTCTAATAATTAGTGATGTTGAGCATCTTTTCATGTGCCTCTTGGCCATCTGTATGTTCTCTTTGGTGAAATGTCTATTTAGGTCTTCCACCCATTTTTAAATTTTTTTTTGATATTGAGCTCCATAAGCTATTTGTATATTTTGGAGATTAATCCTTTGTCCATTGCTTCATTTGCAAATATTTTCTCCCATTCTGAGGGCTGTCTTTTCATCTTGTTTATGGTTTTCTTTGTTGTGCAAAATCTTTTAAGTTTAATTAGGTCCCATTTGTGTATTGCAGCCCTATTTACAATAGCCAAGACATAGAAACAACCTACATGTCCAATGACAGATGAATGTATAAAGAAGATGTGGTACATATATACAATGGAATATTACTCAGCCATAAAAGGAACAAAATTGGGGCATTTGCAGAGATATGGATGGACCTAGAGTCTATCATACTGAGGGAGGTAAGCCAGAAAGAGGAAAACAAATATTGTATATTAATGCATATAAGTGGAATCTAGAAAAATGGTACAGATGAACCTATTTGCAGGGCAGGAATAGAGACATAAATGTAGAGAATGGACATGTGGACACATGGGGGAAGGGGAAGGTGGGATGAATTGGGAGATTAGGATTGACATATATACACTACCATGTGTAAAATAGATAGCTAGTGGCAACAGGCTATAAAGCACAGCTCAGTGCTCTGTGATGACTTAGATGGCTTGGATGGGGGGAATGGGAAGGACATCCAAGAGGGAGGGGAAATAAGTATACATATAGCTGATTCACTTCATTGTACAGCAGAAACTAACATAACGTTGTAAAGCAATCATACTCCAATTTACAAAAAAGGTTAAAAAGTCTAGAATGATGCATTTATAATAGATTAGAGTTGGAGAAATCAGTACAAATTTATTTTAGCTTAATAAAGATAAAGCTGGTTATATGTATAGATATATGGGTTTATAGAAGTTCCTACACAAACATAAATTTCTTTGCTCTGTCTACAGAGATGACTAAGAATCAATGACACCCAATAGCACTAAGCACATCTACTACTCAGATCTTAATTTCTAATACCATTCTCCAATAAAAGGAACCAGGGCTCCTTGGAGAAATAACTGATTATAGGACTAGGGCAAGAAATGTATAATATGAGCCTGGATCATCTAGCAGATGCCAGAAAGTACTAAAAAACAAAACAAACAAACAAAAAAAACCCCACAATGATGGGTGTATGTAAATGGAAATAAGAGTGAACTGAAAGAGTTTCCAATGGCCAAAGTTGGAACGATTTCACAGTAAAACATAGTAATGTTGAATTATTACTCTAGTATTACCCTCATGTATTTTAATGGTATAAATAAATTATTTAATAAACAAATAATTTGGAGAGAATAAACAAATTTCCCATGCAAAAAACTCCAAGTAGTCTATGTAGATACCCTACCATTAAGCAGGTGAAGTATTGACTGTGGGCTGTACATAGTGACATTCTTCCTAAAAGTACAATGTGAAAAGCGAAGAAAAAAATAACTTTATAGTAGAGAAACCTGGCAAACGTCATCTTAGCTAGGTGACCAAAGTCAATATCGGTAGTGATGTCATGTTGTAGAATGTACGTTGATATGATGTGATAACAATATCACTTTACTTTTGTGGTCTTCCACTCCAAAACTTATAACCCCAGTCTAGTCATGAGAAAAAAACCTCAGGCCATCAGGAAAATCCTAGTTGAGACACATTCTATAAAATATCTAACCAGGGGCTTCCCTGGTGGCGCAGTGGTTGAGAGTCCGCCTGCCGATGCAGGGGACACGGGTTCGTGCCCCGGTCCGGGAAGATCCCACATGCCACGGAGCGGCTGCGCCCGTGAGCCATGGCCACTGGGCCTGCGCATCCGGAGCCTGTGCTCCGCAACAGGAGAGGACACAACAGTGAGAGGCCCGCGTACCGCAAAAAAAAAAAAAAAAAAAAAAAAATTCTAACCAGTATTCCCCAAAGCTGTCAAGATCATTAAAACAAGGAAAGTCTGAGAAACTGACTTCAAGAAGAGCCTAAGGAGATATCACAGCTAAGTGTAATGGGATATCCTGGATGGGATGCTAGAAAAGAAAAATGACCTTAGGTAAAAACTAAGGAAATCTGAATAAAAAAGAATTATAATGTATCAGTATTGTTTCACTGATTATAACAAATTAATAATACTAATGTAAAGAGTTTCTGCAGGTTTTTTATAAATTTAAAACTCTTGTCAAATAAAATGTTTATTTAAGAAATACCTACCAAGTAAAATATATATGCTTCTTGTAAATTAAAATACGGTCAATATGGTAAATATATAAGGTGCAATGCAAATTGACATTACTTTTTTAATTGCCATACAGGGAGATAATGCAAGTGACACTTGAAGAAAATTGGAATTAAATTGCTAAATCCCATTATATCAAAAACTTCTCTTCCTCTTGGACTCAAATAAAGATACTTTGTGCTCCCATTAAAGGTAGTGTCAACTCCTGCTTCTATTTAATATATATTTTACATTGTAATAGACTCATTTATGCTAAATAACAAATGTCTTTCAAATCTCAGTGACTGCAGCTGGCAAAAGCTCCTTTCTTATTCAGCATACATTTTCATTACAGTTTGTTCCTCCTCATCCTCATTCAGAAACATGAGCTGATAGATTCTCCACCAACTGGCATCTCATTGTTTTTGTAATCTAACACTGTGATAATGGGAAAAGACATGATGAATCTAAAGATGCCTATATCACAGTGATGCATTATTTCAGCTCCATTTCATTGGCTAAAGTGAGTCATATGGCCACATCTTCAAGGAGGTGGAGAAAGATAATCCTAAGTCATAACTGCAAGGAGTAAAATCATAAATATCAGTTAACAGAAAGAATGACTATCACATTCTTTGATAACAATCTGTCATGTATTTATCCATTCAGCCAACAATAAGTAATCAACTACATTTATCCTTAATGAAATTGGTAAGTTTGTATATCAGAAAATCATCCCCCCACTTCTTTATAAGTTTTAGACTTCTTTCACTGAAAAAGTGATACTCAAAAGCTCAAGATCTCATGACTCAAGCTGATGCTCAACACAGAAACTCTTTAGGTTTTCTAATCTTTAGGTTATCTATCCAAAAACTCTAGGTGAAAAGAACACATTTTTTTTAATATATCATCTTCTTTCAGTGACCAGTTTTCATTATGGTTTCTTTCATAAGTATAAAAGGATGTGGCAAAGAGGAGGGAAAAAGCAGAAAGAATCAACCCACAAGAGTCAACTTACAGGGAAATTTCAAGATAAAAAGCATAGTCTTTTGTTCAAATCCCAGCTCTTCTGTTTTTCTTCCTTTCTTTCTTCTTTGTGCGTGCCCACACACATAAAGACACACAATGAATAAACAAACCTGAGTAAATTAGATGTGCTTGCCATTGGGTCAGCTGCAAAGACAAATAGAAAGCAAGTATAAAACATAGCCTCTGCCCTTCAGTAAGCCTCACAGTATATTGGCTTATCTCTGGTTTGTGTCTCTTGTATCTGCTTTTAATAAATATTTTGGGGAAATGTGGTACATATTTGTCCCTCAGTGGAAAGCTATCTCAGTTCCTTCTGCAATCTCTCCTCTGATCTACAAATCATCAGTGCTCACAAATTACACAAATCTGTTTAAGAAGCAAGCATCAATTCTATGGATGGTATAATATGATAGTTTCCAGCAGAGCTTTCCAGAGGTTATTGGCATCACCCATTACAGAATCTAAAACTTCACTATCACAGATTCATTTCACTGGTAGGAAAGGGAAAACCTCAAGAGCCTACAATAAAAGTGTTCTCCTTAGAGGAGAACCTTAGATAGTAAGAAATACCTTACTTTCTAATTAAATTGCTAATCAGAACTAATGAAAGTATCACCAGACAGTGCAGAGAGACCAGGACCTTGGAGTAATAGGTAATAATAAAGTGACCTAGAAGACACAAAATGGGAGAAACAGGAACTGGAAAAGGTTACATGTGTATAAAAGAAAAGTCCTGCTGAATCCATTATTTTGCCTAAGGCTAAACTTGAATAAAAGAAACAGTGATATAAACACTAGAATAAAGGTTGCCTGCTGTTCAAGTTTTCAGTTAACTGACAGACCAATCTTTTCAGCTTAATATTTTAAAACAGTTTAATAAATCCTAAACATTCAGTATTAATAAATACATTAACCAGGAAGAAAAGGTCCTAGGGAGAGTAAAATTCCTTTAAGTCATTTTCATACTGTTATTTTCCAGAAACACTGTAGGGTTTAATATGGTATTAGCATCAAAATAAAGACAGGCCATTATAAATTTTCAAAACATCCTTCAGATATGCTTTTCTTGGTAGATTCCTTTGGCCTCCCACTGCCATTCTGTTTGGAGATAGTGTTTGAAATCAGGGCTCTGCTCTGCAGGCCATCTAGCAAGGAGAAATTAGCAAGCACATAGCTGGCGACAGGCTAGAAGAATCTTTTCGAAGTCTTAACAAGGTAAGCATTATGATTTCACTGACCAGATAAATGGGTCAGTGAGGAGACTGAAGCACCATGAACATATTTATTATTAAAACACATTTCAGGAGCTTTCTGAACTTCAGGGGATTAATGATGAATGGAAGCACTTATGATTAAAATATGAAGCCTGCTCTTTTTGTAAACAAAACTTGTTTGATGAAACTTACCAGGGGGTGTCTGCTTCCATAGTGTAAGATGCTTATCATTAATTTGTCCTGGAATGACCATCTGTTTTTCTTACATGAAGGAATGTCATTAACGCAAGCCAATGGTCATGTTCTCAGGTCACTTGAAAGCTAACCAAACATTCTTGTTGCCTCAGGACAGTCCTAGTTACTTCTGCTGCCCTGATATCTTTATTAATAGCACCAGTTTTACTCTCAAAAGCATCCTGATTTAGGTGATAAATTATATGGTCACTCAACTAATAAGCATCTTCTGTGACTGATTTGGGTTCAATATAAATTGATATCACCTTCACATCATGATATCACACATCATTGATCATGTCATTTGATTAGAGTGCTGCACTCATGAGGTCAAGATCATACACCTTACCCATTTAATGGTAGGGAAGAGTAAATCCATTCCAAGATCAAATAATTTTCTAATTAGGCTAACTTTCAAATACATTTAGGGATGTTGAGAGAGAATATATGTTTGTGAATACACAACCTTCATTAGAATGCTTACCAGCCATGTGAATTTGGGCAAGTTACTCTACCTCAGTGAGTCTCAGTTTTCTCATCTGTAGAACTGAGATAAGAAAAAGCTGGTTATAATTTAAAAAAGAATCCAAGCCTTCCTATGGAGAGTCGGGTAAAGAAAGATCACTGAATTTGGAATGAGAAGACATCAAACAATGATGCCATCGCATACTAGTTGTGAGACCTTTTAACCACTCTGTGCCTAAGTTTCCTTATGTGCAAAAAGAGGTGTTAAAAGTGTGAAGGTCTTTTCTGTTGCAAAGTTGGAAAATATATAGATGGTGATGGGATAGGGAAATTGTATAACTGTATCAGGTGTTATCTCAAAACAAGAGAAAGAGCTAAAGCTTTGAGATGAGGATAATTCTGTTCAAGTAGATGTTTGCAAAGCAACGTCTGCCTTTTAGAGGGAAAAATGGAATTTATTTGGGACAGAGCTTTTCTTGGTTCTTAAAAATAGTGAATTATCAAGCTCCCTTATTCATGAATATGTGACAAATACTTCCTTATGGCTGGCAAGAAAATATTGTAAGTTTGTGCAGCCACCCAATATTGGTGCTCATGGGTAAATGTACAGTTTGATGAGGTAACTTAGGTATATTAGAAGGATTATACTTCAGCACAATTAGAAAATATTTGCTTTTTATTTTTCAGAATATGGACTTATGTTTTCTTATGCTTGAAAGTTATTATTTGCTTCTGGAATACGCATAGGAATTTATGTCCAAACTTTTGCACAGGAGTGATCAAAAGCCAAAACTAGGGCTTCCCTGGTGGCGCAGTGGTTGAGAGTCCGCCTGCCGCTGCAGGGGACATGGGTTTGTGCCCCGGTCCGGGAAGATCCCACATCCCACGGGGCGGCTGGGCCCGTGAGCCATGGCTGCTGAGCCTGCGTGTCCGGAGCCTGTGCTCCACAATGAGAGAGGCCACAACAGTGAGAGGCCCGTGTACCGGAAAAAAAAAAAAAAGCCAAAACTAGACTACAGAAGGAGCAGGAAATATATAAACCCTAAACTTCTCATCAATACATGCAGGAGAAAAAAATTAATACTAATAATAACAGCAGCTAACACATTATACGATAGCACTTACTAGACTACAGTGCTAAATATAATTTAAGTAATTCTCATACATCAATCTTAATTCTCACAATAACTGTAAAATAGGAGTTATCAATAACCCCAATTTACAGATGAGAAAACTGAGATGTTAAGTAAGGTCTCCATTATCACGCATCTGGTATACAAATCATAGAGCTAGGATTCAAACCTAAGTAGTTTGACTTCATAATCTTTTAACCTTATCCAGTGTCACCCTAGAGACCAGCTTCAGCATTGTGAAATTTATACCCTAAGGTCTTTTATTTGGTGTTATTTATAATTAAATGAGTTCAAGGTTGATAGAAGTGCTATCAAACTATTGTTTCTGGAACTTGTGAAGCCATATTCCATACTTGTGAGAGAGGATGTTTCCCTTTAATGATTCCTACCATCGTCATTCTGGAAAGCAGTGAATTCTAGATTCATGAAAGAGCTGGATCTTAGACTGAAGGAAAGAAAGATGTCCTGTCTCTTTAGGTCTAAATAGGTCTGGAGTCTGAGGAGTGGAGGTGCAGAAACATTCATGGTAGTGACTTGTTTTCTGCCATGTGATGATATTTCAGAAGCTAAATAAAAATCCAGCCTTTGTGCAGGATTTTGAGGTCAGGTTTGAGCTTACAAGTTCTAAGCGTAGTGACTTTGAATAGCAGTTGTAAACAAGTCTTTGGGCTTTATTTCTATCATTTCTAAACCACAAATAAGTCTTTTCACAAGGCAAAATGTGGTCTCATTAGTTCTGTGGGAAAATAGGGGCATTAGTATTCCCTGAAGCTAGAGTGGGTAGTAGCAGAGGTGATCTACAAAGGACAGTGATATCCAAATGAAAAACAGTTTCTCTAGAGTCACTGATGGTTGTGGCAGAGGTAGCCATGTAGGGGCAAGATGAGTTTCTGAGCAGAATGTGCTTTGCTATTTGATTAGGATTACCTTTAGGCAGTATCTGAAAAACTCAGAAATTGCTTGGGGCACATTTGGTAGAGGCAAATTGGAGAAGCTGGTGACACTTGCATTACATAAGGAAAAGTAAAGAAGTGAAATAGTTTAACAGTTTTAGAGCCTTAGAGTCACTGGATTCAGTTTTTCTAAGACATAAGACTCTTGGAGAGAGAAAATGAATACACAATACAACCTGTGTGAGGTAATGACCCACTCTTCTGTGTATAATTTACTCATAACCTCACCCCCACCCGAACAAAGGGATCTGTTTAGGTAAGCTTATCAATATCCAATATCATTATCAATATTCATTCTACCCTCTCTTTGCTGATTCGGTCAGGTGAGATAAATGCTAATGGAACTTATGCTTGAAAAATGTTCTCTCTTCCTTATTCTTGTCTTCCATGTCACTCCAGTGCCAAAACAAAGAGTCAGAAGACATCAGCCTTAACCATTCTCTTCTGCTTCCTTTACTCTTTATTTGTAAAAAATAAATAAATAAATAAAAGTACCAGTCTTAATGAACTTGGAGATGGCCCAAGAATCTTCTCTTTACTCACTATAATGTGAGCTACCTGACATTAGGAAACTTGTTCATCTTGTTCACAGATGCAACCTCAGTGCCAAAGACAATTCACTCAGTAAATATATCTAAAGAGTAAATGAATGCATGACTTAATTCTCACAACTTCTGCTTCACCCTTCCATGCATCTGGATTGGTGATCCAAACCTGAGCGTTATCTCTGAGCAGGTCCATTCAGCTTGGTATCTCCTTGGTATCTTTCTACTCTCTCATGCATGTACTAGGTTCTACCAGACATTTGTGTCTTGGCAGCAGAAGGAGATGAAGGTAGGAAAGCCACACTCTGTAAGGCTAAGCTACTTTGTAATAACACCCATTGTTTTGTCTATTTAGCTTTCCTCCTTCCTCCTCTTACTTCTGCATACTTCTTTTTTTAGTGTAATATTCTCCAGGAATTATGCATGGTTCCGTGGTAATTGTCAATCTTAGGGACATGTCCTTTTGAACACAGGGTTGGACATATCACCCAAACTGAGACAATTAGATTCTTTTTCTCCTGGAAAATTGAATTTTTCAATTTAGATATAAAGAGGTAGAACACAGTTCAAACTAAGGTATCAGATAGTAGCCTCCTTGAGAAGTAATTCAAAAGGTTCTGCTAACGTGATCCCAGGAGTTGCCCCAATTCCTGGTCTTCCCGAGTTGTGACTGTTCGTCTCTTCCTTCAGTTGTTAAAGCTATGCCAATAAATCCCCTTCAGCTCCTCCTTAGGTTAAGCAGAATAATGTTCTGTTTCATGCAACCAAATAATCTTAATTACTTGTAAAGTTTTTGTCACCAAATTGTGAGAGAGCTTCACTATGTGAGTTATGGACTTAAGCCTACCTAACAAAATTGAAACACCTTACTTACCATTTGTGATTATCTGACTCATTCAGAAAGCCCCAGTGTCTAGAAGTGTCTGATATATAGTGAAAATTCAATAAATATTTTATATGAATTAATGAACAAGTAAATTGTTTTCTTATGGGTGTATTTCCCTGAGAAATCTCTTGGGGAAGTTACTGTGGCTTGAAAAATGGTCATTCCCAAGACTTCCAGCCAAGAACCATTCAAATAGTGCCTTCAAATTCTGATATTCCTTCTAAAAATGTCCTCTTTCTAGAAGGAAGTTTTCTGTGCCACACCACTATTTGGCTGGTTAGCCTCTTCCATGTCCCTTAGGGTACCTCTTATCTCAGTACTAATCACAGGACCAATCAATCACACCACACCAAACTCAAAAAGGAGGAACACCTCAGGATGCTTTCATCAGAAGGGGTAACAGCTGTAGCTGGCACTTTGAGTTCTATGAAATTCTCTGTACCATATTATTATCACTTATTTTCCTTACCTCACTGGGTAGTTTTAGAAATACATTAGATACATGTGAAAAATGTGTCTCATGTGCCTCTGCACATGCTCCCGCCAATCTGTTGGTCTGTAATACCCGCTATCTCCCACCCACAACCAATGTACTTGGCTAATTCCTATGCATGCTTCATTTCTGAGAGTGGAGGATATTACTTCCTCCGGAAGACTCACTTCCCACTCCCTCTGAAGTGAGTCTCTTATAAGAAGCATATAGACGGATCTTGGTGTTTTATCCAATTAGCCACTCTATGTCATTTGTTTGGAACATTTATTCCTTTGACATTTAAAGTAATTGTTGATAGGTATGTCCTTATTGTCATTTTATGACTTGTTTCCCAGCTGTTTTTGTAGGTCTTGTTTGTTCTTTCCTTCTTCTTTCAGTTTGTTCCACTGTAGTTTGATGATTTTCTTTAGTGGTATGCTTGTTTTTCCTTTCTCTCTTGTTTTTGTGTACCTATTGTAGGTTTTTGATTTGGGGTTATCATGGGATTTCATATATGTTGATGTAATCATATCTATTTGTTTTAAATATGTAGCCTTTTAAGCTCAAACACAATCTGAAAGATCTACATTTTTTTACTCCCTTCCCCCATACTTTGTGTTTTTGATGTCATATTTTATATCTGCATGTTTCTCGCTTTACTGATTATTGCAATTACATTGAGTTTACTTTTTTTTTACCTTCTAACTAGCTTATTTAAGTGGTTGCTCCCCATCCTTTACTATATATTTGCCTTTACTAGTGGTATTTTTTCCTTCCTATAGATACTTCTTGTTAGCCTTTTCTTTTCCACTTAGAGAAGACCTTTTAACATTCCTTTTAGGATCAGTTTCATATTGATGAACCCTTTTAGTTTTTGCTTGTCTGAGAAGTTCTTTATCTCTCCTTCAATTCCAAATGATCATCTTGCTGGGTAGAGTATCTTAGGTTGCAGATTTTTTCCTTTCAGCAATTTAAACATATCTTCCACTCCCTTCTGGCCTGAAAAGTTTCGGCAGAAAAATAAGGTGATAGTCTTAGGTGAGGGTTCCCTTGTATAAGACTACTTTTCTCTTGCTACCTTTAGAATTCCCTATTTTTAATTTTGCCATTTTAATTATGATGTGTCTTGGTGTGTGTCTGCTTTGGTTCATCTTGTTTGGGACCCTCTGTGCTTCCTGTACCTGGATATTTATTTCCTTCTTCAGGCTTGGGATGTTTTTAGCCACAATTTTATTAAATACACTTTTGACCCTCTTTACTCTCTTCTCCTTCTGGGACTCCTATAATGGGAATGTCAGTACGTTGGATGTTATCCAATGATCCTTCAAACTGTTTTTTGTTTGTTTGTTTGTTTTACTTTTTGGTGTTCTGATTGGATGATTTCCATTATTCTATCTTCCAGATCACTTATGAGTTCTGTATCACCTAGTCTGCTGTTCATTCCTTATAGTGTATTTTTCATTTCAGTTATTATATTCTGCAGTTCTGACTGGTTCTTTTTTATATTTTCTAATTCCTTTTTAAAATACTTACTGTGTTCTTTCTTTTATTCTTTTCACTAATTCAGTTAGCATTCTTATTACTAATTCTTTGAATTCTTTTTCTAGTAAATTTTTCAAATTTATTTTTCTTTAGTTGTTTTCTCTTGTCCTCTTTCTTTTTAAAAAAAAAACTTTTTTTGTTTTATATTGGAGTACTGCCGATTAACAATGTGATAGTTTCAGGTGCACAGCAAAGTGACTCAGCCATACATATACATGTATCCATTCTCCGCAAACTCCCCTCCCATGCAGGCTGCCACATATCATTGAGCAGATTTCACTGTGCTGTACAGTAGGTCCTTGTTTGTTATCCATTTTAAATATAACAATGTGTACATGTCAATCCCAGACTCCCTAACTATCCCTTCCTTCCATCCTTCCCCTCTGTTAACCATAAGTTCATTCTCTAGGTCTGTGAGTCTGTTTCTGTTTTGTAAATAAGTTCATTTGTATCATTTCTTTTTAGATTTTGCATATAAGTGATATCATATGGTATTTCTCTTTCTCTGTCTGACTTCACTCAGTATGACAATCTCTAGGTCTATCCATGTTGCTGCAAATGTCATTATTTCATTCATTTTAAAGGCTAAGTAAGATTCCATTGTATATATGCACCACATCTTCTTTTCTGTTCATCTGTGGATGAACATTTGGGTTGCTTCCATGTCTTGGCTATTGTAAATAGTGCTGCAAGGAATATTGGGGTGCATGTATCCTTTGACCATGTTTTTATCTGGATATATGCCCTGGAGAGGGATTGCAGAATCATACGGTAACTCCAAAAACATTAGTTTTCTTAAGGAACCTCCATACTGTTCTCCATAATGGCTTCACCAATTTACATTCCCATCAACACTGTAGGAGGGTTCTCCTCTCTCCACACCCTCTCCAGCATTTATTGTTTGTAGATTTTTTGATGATGGCCATTCTGACTGGTGTAAGGTGATATCTCATTGTAGCTTTAATTTGAATTTCTCTAATAATTAGTGATGTTGAACATCTTTCCATGTGCTTCTTGGCCATCAGTATGTCTTCTTTGGAGAAATGTCTATTTAGGTCTTCTGCCAGTTTTTTGATTGTTTTATTTGTTTTGATGATATTGAGCCACATGAGCTGTTTGTAAATTTTAGAGACTAATCCCTTGTCAGTCACATCATTTGCAAATATTTTCCCCCAATCTGTGGGTTGTCTTTTCATTTTTTTTATGGTTTCTTTTGCTGTGCAAAAGCTTTTGAGTTTAATTAGGTCCCATTTGTTAGTTGTTGATTTTTTTTTAATTTCCATTACTCTGTGAGATGGATTGAAAAAGATATTGCTGCGATTTTTGTCAGAGAGTGTTCTGTCTATGTTTCCCTCTAGGAGTTTTATAGTGTCCAATCTCACATTTAGGTCTTTAATCCATTTTCAGCTTATTTTTGTGTATGGTGTTATAGAATGATCTAAGTTCATTTTTTTACATGTAGCTGTCCAGTTTTCTAGCACCATTTGTTGAAGAAACTGTCCTTCCACCATTGTATAGTCTTGCCACTTTTGTTGTAGATTGACCATAGGTGCATGGGTTTATTTCTGGGCTTTCTATCCTGTTCCATTGATCTATATTTCTATTTTTGTGCCGGTATCATACTGTTCTGATAACTGAAGCTTTGTAGTATAGTCAGAAGTCAGGGAGCCTGCTTCCTCTAGTTCCATTTTTCTTTCTCAAGATTGCTTTGACTATTTGGGGTCTTTTGCATATCCATAAAATTTTCAGATTTTTTGTTCTAGTTCTGGGAAAAATGTCATTGGTAATTTGACACAGATTGCATTGAATCTGTAGATTGCCTCAGGTAGTATAGTCATTTTGACAACATTGATTCTTCCAATCCAGGAGCATGGTGTATCTTTCCATCTGTTTGTGTCATCTTTGATTTCTCTCATCAGCATCTTACAGTTTTCGGAGTACAGGTCTTTTGTCTTCTTAGGCAGGTTTATTCCTAAGTATTTTATTACTTTGACGCAGTGATAAATGGGATTGTTTCTTGAATTACTCTTTCTGATCTTTTGTTGTTAGTGTATAAAAATGCAACAGATTTATGTGCATTAATTTTGTAACCTGCAACTTTACCAAATTCATTGATGAGATCTAGTAGTTTTCTGGTAACATGTTTAGGATTTTCTATGTATAGTATCATGTCACCTGAAAACAGTGACAGTTTAACATCTTCTTTTCCAATTTGGATTCCTTTTATTTCTATTTCTTCTCTGATTGCCATGGCTAGGACTTCCAAAACTATGTTGAATGAAAGTGGTGAGAGTGGACATCCTTGTCATGTTCCTGATCTTAGAAGAAATGTTTTCAGCTTTTTACCATTGAGTATGATGTTAGCTGTAGGTTTGTAATATATGGCCTTCATTATGTTGAGGCATGTTTCCTCTATGCCCAGTTTCTGGGGAGTTTCTATCATAAATGGGTACTGAGTTTTGTCAAAATCTTTTTCTGCATCTATTAAGGTGATTGTATGATTTTTATTCTTTGATTTGTTGATGTGGTGTATCACATTGATTGATTTGCATGTATTGTAAACTCCTTGCATTCCTGGGATAAATTCCACTTGATCATGGTGTATGATCCTTTAATGTATTATTGGAGTCGAATTGCTCATGTTTTGTTGAGGATTTTTGCGTCTATGTTCATCAGTGATATTGGCCTGTAATTTTTTTTCTGTGGTATCTTTGTATGGTTTTGGTGTCAGGGTGATGGCAGCATCATAGAATGAGTTTGGGAGTTTTCCTTCCTCTGCAAATTTTCTGAACAGTTTCAGAAGGATAGGTCTTAGCTCTTCTCTAAATGTTTAATAGAATTAGCCTGTGCAGCCATCATATCCTGGATTTTTGTTTTTTGGGAGTTTTTTATTCACAATTTCAATTTCAGTGCTTGGATTGGTCTGTTCATATTTTCTATTTTTTCCTGGTTCAGTCTTGGGAAACTACCTATCTAAGAATTTGTCCATTTCTTCCAGGTTGTACATTTTATTGGTATACAGCTGTTGTGGTAGTCTCTTATGATCCTTTGCATTTCTGTGGTGTCAGTTGTTACTTCTCCTTTTTCATTTCTAATTTTATTGTTTTGAGTCCTCTCCCTTTTTTTTTTCTTGATGAATCTGGCTAAAGGTTTATCAATTTTGTTTATCATTGCAAACAACGAGCTTTTAGTTTCATTGATCTTTGCTACTGTCTTCTTTATCTCTATTTCATTTATTTGTGCTCTGAACTTTGTGATTTCTTTCCTTCTGCTAACTTTAGGTTTTGTTTGTTCTTCTTCCTCTAGTTGTTTTAGGTGTAAGGTTAGGTTGTTTATTTGAAGTTTTTCTTGTTTCCTGAGGTAAGATTGTATTGCTATAAACTTTCCCCTTAAAACAGCTTTTGCTGTGTCCCATAGGTTTTGGATCATTGTGCTTTCATTTTCATTTGTCTCTAGGTATTTTTTTATTTCCTTTTTTATTTCATCCATGATCTATTGGTTGTTTAGTAGTATACTGTTTAGCCTCCACCTGTTTGTGTTTGAGGTTTTTTTCTTGTAGTTTATTTCTAATTTCATAGTGTTGTGGTTGGAAAAGATGCTTGATATAATTTCAATTTTCTTAAATTAACTGAGGCTTTCTTCATGGCCCAGCATTTGGTCAATCCTGGAGAATGTTCGTGTGCACTTGAGAAGAAAGTGTATTCGGCTGGTTTTGGATGCAATGCCCTATAAATATCAATTAAGTCCATCTGGTCTAATGTGTCATTTAAGGCCTGTGATTCCTTACTGATTTTCTGTCTGGATGATCTGTCCACTGATGAAAGTGGGGTGTTAAAATCCCCCACTATTATTGTGTTACAGTTGATTTCTCCCTTTTTGGCTGTTAGTATTTGCCTTGTATAAGGAGGGGCTCCTATGTTGGGTGTATATATATTTACAATTCTTATATTTTCTTCTTGGATTGATCCTTTGATCATTATATAGTGGCCTTCCTTGTCTCTTGTAGCAGTCTTTATTTTAAGGTCTATTTTATCTGATATGAATATTGCTACTCCAGCTCTCTTTTTATTTCCATTTGCATGGAGTACCTTCTTCCACCCCCCTCATTTTCAGTCTGTATGTGTCCCTAGGTCAGAGGTGGGTCTCTTGTAGACAGCATATATATGGGTATTGTTTTGGTAACCATTCAGCCAGTCTATGTATTTTGGTTGGTGCATTTAATCCATTTACATTTAAGGTAATTATTGATATGTATGTTCCTATTGCCATTTTCTTAACTTTTTTGGGTTTGTTTTTGTAGGTCTTTTTTCTTCCCTTCCTCTTTTGTTCTCCTCTCTTGTGGTTTGATGACCATCTTTAGTGTTGTGTTTGGGTTGCTTTTTCTTTTTTGTGTGTCTATCTATTGTAGTTTTGGGGTTTGCAGTTTCCATGAGGCTTTGATATAGCCGTCTATATATGTACAAGTTTTTTTTTAAGTTGCTAGTCTCTTTCCTGCCTAGAGGAGTTCCTTTAGCATTTGTTGCAAAGCTGGTTTGGTGGTTCTGAATTCTCTTAGCTTTTGCTTGCCTGTAAAGATTTTGATTTCTCCATCAAATCTGAATGAGAGCCTTGCTGGGTAGAGTATTCTTGGCTGTAAGTTCTTCCCTTTCATCACTTTAAATATATTGTGCTACTCCCTTCTGGCTTGCAGAGTTTCTGCTGAGAAATCAGCTGATAATCTTATGGGAGTTCCCTTTGTATGTTATTTGTCATTTTTCCCTTGTTGCTTTTAATATTTTTTCTTTGTCTTTAATTTTTGTCAGTTTGATTACTATGTGTTTTGGCATGTTTCTCCTTGGGTTTATCCTACCTGTGACTCTGTGATTCCTGGACTTGTTTGGCTGTTTCCTTTCCCATGTTAGGGAAGTTTTCAGCTATTATTTCTTTAAATATTTTCTCAAGTCCTTTCTCTCTCTTTTCTCCTTCTGGGACACCTATAATGCAAACGTAGCTGTGTTTAATGTTGTCCCAGAAGTCTCTTAGCCTGTCTTCATTTCTTTTCTTTTCTTTTCTTTTTTTATTATTCTGTTCCACAGCAGTGATTTTCACCATTCTGTCTCCCAGGTCACTTATCCGTTCTTCTGCCTCAGTTATTTTGGTATTGATTCCTTCTAGTGTATTTTTCATTTCAGTTATTGTATTGTTCATCTCTGTTTGTTTGTTCTTTAGTCCTTCTAGGTCTTTTTTAAACATTTCTTACATCTTCTCAATCTTTGCCTCCATTCTTTTTCTGAAGTACTAGATCATCTTCACTACCATTATTCTGAATTCTTTTTCCAGAATGCTGCCTATCTCCACTTCATTTAGTTGTTTTTCTGGGGTTTTATCTTGTTCCTTCATCTGGGACATAATTCTCTGCCTTTTTATTTTGTCTAACTTTCTGTGATTGTGGTTTTTGTTCCACAGGCTGCAGGACTGTAATTCTTCTTGCTTCTGCTGTTTGCTCTCTGGTGGATGAGGCTATCTAAGAGGTTTGTGCAAGCTTCCTGATGGGAAGGACTGGTGGTGGGTAGAGCTGGGTCTTGCTCTGGTGGGCAGGGCTGTGCTCAGTCAAACTTTAATCTGCTTGTCTGCTGATGGGTGGAGCTGTATTTCCTCCCTGTTGGTTGTTTGGCCTGAGGTGACCCAACACTGGAGCCTACAGGCTGTTTTGGTTGGGCTAATTGTGGCCTCCAGGAGGGCTCATGCCAATGAGTACTTCCCCAAACTGGTGCTGCCTGTGTCTTTGTCCCCACAGTGAGCCACAGCTGCCTTCTGCCTCTGCAGGAGACCCTCCAACACTAGCAAATAGGTCTGGTTCAGTCTCCTGAGGCATCACTGCTCCTTTCCCCTGGGTCCTGGTGTGAATAAGACTTTGTGTGCACCCTCCTAGAGTTGAGTCTCTGTTTCCCCCAGTTCTGTGGAAGTCCTGCAATCAAATCCTGCTGGCCTTCAAAGTCCAGTCTCTGGGGATTCCTCTTCCTGTTGCCAGACCCCCAGGTTGGGAAACCTGATGTGGGGCTCAGAACCTTCACTCCAGTAGGAGAAGTTCTGTAGTATAATTGTTCTCCATTTTGTCAGTTGCCCACCTAGTGATTATGGGATTTGATTTTATCGTGATTGTGACCCTCGTACCATCTCTTTGTGGTTTCTCCTTTGTCTTTGGAGGTGGAGTATCTATTTTGGTGGGTTCCAGCTTCTTCCTGTTGATGGTTGTTCTGCAGATAGCTGTGATTCCAGTGCTCTCACAAGAAGGGGTGAGCACACGTCCTTGTATTCTGCCATTTTCTCTTGCTCTTTCAGTTGAGACAAATTCTTCTGTCTTCTCATTTTGCTTATCTTCCTCTGTCTCTATGAAATTAGGTTAAACAGCTTCTGTGGAAGTTTTGAAGGGCTGTCCTTGTATTAGAGAGTCCCTATATAATCTGTGTGTGCCCAGCAGCTTTTGTGGGAGAGCTGATCTTTATGTGAACACAAGTCACATCTTTCCTTAGGTGTGCTGGCAGGTATCACTTTAATAGGAGGTAAGTTTGGAGATGGAGTGTCTACGGCTAGAGACAGGAGTGAGGCAAGCCTTCTTCTCTGCTCAGTGGCCTATCAGGAGCATGGTCTGGTCCCAAGTTGCTGAAACAGAAGTCCTGAGTGTCTGGTCTGAGCTGTCTCAGTTCCCTTCAAGTGTGTGCTCTTCCCCCTCCAGCACTGGCACCCTCACCCCAGAGGAGAGCAGTGCTGGAGCAAGAGGGGTTGGTATGGATATTTAGTGAGGGTGAGGAAAGGGATGTGGTGGTCTGGCCAGTGTCAAAGTTCTGGTCTGCCTCTGATGTGCCACCTGTGCGATCACCAGTAATGGCCACCTCCTCCTTGCTTAGAAGCTGCTTAGAATTTTATATGCTATAGCATTTCCTGGCTGTGCTCTTAC
The DNA here is from genome assembly GCF_039906515.1 of Pseudorca crassidens. Classification (NCBI taxonomy): domain Eukaryota; kingdom Metazoa; phylum Chordata; class Mammalia; order Artiodactyla; family Delphinidae; genus Pseudorca; species Pseudorca crassidens. Next base: position 67,424,317 of record NC_090304.1, on the reverse strand, counting down.
CTCAGTAATGGCCACCCACACTCCACTGTGGAGCTGAGGCACAAGGCAAACAGTGTTATAATGTTTTTTCAGCTCAGGCTTGGTTACATGCTTGGGTTATCACAGGAAAGCAGTCAGCCAGCCATGAGGTTTCAATCTACCATCTACCTCCTGCTTCAGGAGCAAGCAAGTGTTCCCCTGCTCCTCAGGAGGAGAGTCCAGGATTCCTAGAGCCCTCCTATTAGTCCCACCAGTCCTCCAACCAGCAAAGGGGCCTATCTTCCCATTGTTGGACCCCAGGCCTGGGGCACCCAATATGTGGCTTGAACTGCTGGCTCCCCAAAGAGGGTCTCTGCTCCTGTAATCTCCCTTTTCTTCTAAGTCCCCTCCCTAGAGCACAGGTCTGACCTGATCTCTTCTCTTCCTTACCTACCTGATTCCCCATGTATCTTTCTTACAGCCTTGGTTATACAGGAGTTTTTCTGCCAGTCTCCAGTTTGTTTTCAGTGAGAATTTTTCCACATGTAGATGTATTTTTGATATGTTCATGGCGGGAGGTGAGTTCTGCATCTTCCTACTCCACCATTTGATTCAGGTTGTCTTGTGTGTGTTTAAGAAATATGACTATTTTAATAACCTAAATTTTCAAAAAATTTTGGCCTAAATTTATTTGTAGTTTTCCTTCATTATTTATAATACCTATAACATCTGTAGTGATGACCCCTCTTTAATTCTCAATGAGAGATGGCTCCTCATTTATTCTTGATTTATAATCTGGAGGTTTCTTTCTTTCTTTCTTTCTTTCTCTCTCTCTTTCTTTCTTTCTTTCTTTCTTTCTTTCTCAGTTATTTAGGTAGGACTTTATCAATTTAGTAGTTTTTTCTAAAAAAAAGTTTGTATTTGTTTTACTCTGTTTACTCATTATTTTTCTCTATTGTTTTATGACTTTAATGCCTTATGTCTTTCATTTTAACACTTAACATTATTGTCCCCTTCATTCTAGGTACTTGGGTTAATATATTCTCCTCTTCTAGTTTCTAAAGATGGAAGTGTAGGTGCTGATTTTTCAAAATTCCTCTTTTCTCATATAAGAATTTAAGGCTTTAGATTTACCTCTAAGCACAGTTAAAACTTCTTAGAGAAAAAATTATCATTTATTTTAATTCCCATTATATTTAAATATTTTCTAATTAAGCCTTATTTTTTATTGGCTCATGAGTTATTCATAAATATATAGCTTAGTTTCAAAATATGTAGTTTCTTTTCATATATCTATTTGTCATTGTCTACTGATTTATTTCTGCTATGGTCAGAAAGTATGTCATGTATGAATAAAAGCCTTTGAAATACATAGGTTAATTTTATGTCCTCATATATGATCTCTTTTGGTGAATGATCCATATTAACTTGCGAGGAGTGTTTATTTTCAGGTTTCCCTTTATAGGATTTCATAAATGTTCATTTGATTAAATGTGTTAGTTTGTTTGAATCTTCTCTATTCTTACTAATTTTCTTTAATTTGTTTGGTTTTTTATTTTTAAACATATTGAAGGATGAATATTAAAATCTCCAACTATATTTGGGGATTCAATCATTCCTTTCTTTGGTTTTGTCAGTTTTCTTTTCATGTATATTAATGTTCTTTTATTAAATGGATAATTTTAAGGGTTGCTATGTATTTTGATAAATTGCCCCTTCATCATCATTAAAGGCCCTTTTTATCTATGGTAATTATCTATGTTTTAAAATATCTTTTTGATAATCCTATGGGCACTTCAGATTTCTCAGAGTAAGGGTTTTTATGGTACATCATCTTTTACTTTTGTTCTATCCATATCTTTATAATTAAAATGTATATTTTGAGAAGTAGTCAGGTCTTATTTTTTATTATCAAATCTGAAAATCTCTGTCTTTTACTTTATGGGTTTAGTTCATTCAAATATTTAATGAGATTACTTTGACATTTTTAAGTGGAAATCTATTGGTTTTATTTATTATTTGTTTCAACTCTTCTAAATTATTTTATTATTTATACCATCTTTTGCATTATTAATATTTTAAGAATTTATTTTTTGAATCAGTTTTGATACACAGCAAAATTGAGAGGAAGATACAGATATTCCCTGTATATACTCCCTGGCACATCTGTCTTCAAGATGACTAGTCCTATAGAATCAAATGTTCTATTAAGTCAATTCAGTAATATTTTTATTTAGTAGTTTAATTTTTTAGTTCTAGTACGTCCAAGTGTTTTTTGTTTTGTTTTGTTTTATAATTTCTACATCCCTGCTGAGATTTCCCATCTGTATATTCATTATGTCATATTTTAATCTAAATCTTTAAACATTTATAATAGTCATTTTAAATCCCTTGCCTGATATTCCTAACATTCTTGGCATTTCTGCAATAAATTCTAGTAACTGCTTTTTTTCTCCTATGTATGGGTCACTTTTTCCTTCTTCTTTGCATGTCTAGTAACTTTTATTGTGTTCTGATCTCTGTGAATGCTACGTTGCTGAGTGCTTACATTTTTGGTCTTCCTTTATAGAATTTGAATATTTGTTCTGGCAGAAAATTTGGTGATATATCAGCTTGATCTTCTAAGGATTATTTTTAGGTTTTGTTAAAGCATATCTAACAAAGTAGTCCTATTGCAAAGGCATGGTTTTTTGAGCTATCAACTCTATTCAGTGAAATCTCTTCACTCTACCATTAAGAAGGGCAGTGTTTCCAAGGACTGTGTAATATCCAGAATATCTGTTTATCACAAAGATCCCCAGAAGCTATTTTTTTCTGGATCTAAAAAAATTTCCTTTTAAGTATATGAAGCTTAATATTCTGACAAATTCTCAAGGGAACTCAATGCAGATTTGGGTGTTACTTCTCTGAGCCTCCCGCTCATCTCTAAAACCATCCCCCCACAAATTCTACCTATCTCAGTAGCCCTGACCTCCAATTTCTTTTCACCCATGCCAGTTACTGGTGTCTGTCTGGGTTCACAGTTTTGTGCCATGGTTTAAAAAGTGTTCGTAGGTAGAAATTTAGGTTGAATTTGAAACTCATATTATGTATTTGCCTTCTATCAAAAATTATAGCTCTCTGCTGTTGTCTGGTGAGTGGAAAACATTCATAAATTTTATTTAATATTATACTCATTTAAGTCTGGACAGTAACCCCTACACTTGTTATTCTCCTATGATTAAAACCACCTTTCTTTTTTAAGAAACTAAAGTTTTAAAGAAATAACTGGAGAGCTTCTCTTAATAATAACACAATAAACGTGTATTTACATTGAAGGTAATCATTCAGAGAAAGCCAAGACCCAAAGAGGTAAGGAAAATTGGTGGTAGTTTAGAAACATTCTTTAGTCCATTTTGTTACTTTCAATAAAAAGTTGTTCTAACCTAACAGCAACATGTGTAGCTCATGGTGAGCCTAAGCCATATTTCTTGTGGTTTTTCTATCTTTACTTTGCATCATGATCTTTGTTTTCACAATATATTTGATTCTATTCACACTTTCTGTATGTTCTTGGCTTACTTTTCTTTGTAATGCAGGGCAAATACTCACCTCGAGTAAGTTAGATATAAAATATTTCCACAAAATGCAGCTTTTATCTCTAAGGATAATGCAGCCAATAATTTATGCATATATTTGAATAACCTAGGCCAGTCTGGATAAATTTTAAAAGCGTATAAAGCAAGAGGAGAGACATGATGTTTTAATTCTACTTGAATTTTAAACAGAAGTATGTGATAGTTTGATAGTACAATGAGTGGCCCAAGTCTTGAAGATCTAGAATCTAAAATATATTAGTATATTTACAAATGATCAATTATTTTTGGTGTGCTTATAATAGCTGAATTCACATACGAGTGATACACCAAGCAGGATACAATTCATTAACTTATTATGGAAGATGATAGGTGCAGGATTGCTTATATTTTATGTTTCCCTATGCTGGACTCTGAGGCACACACATCAGAAGAAATTGCCTTCTCCATAACATGTTTTCCGAAGCTAGCTACACTCCTTCATTGATTAATTTGTCCTTTAACTTGGTTAACATCATCAATAAAACTATAATTCAAGACACTATTCCAGGCAATCTAGTATAAATTTTTTCTTCTCCTATTATAGATTTATTTAGTTCATTTAACTTCAAGAGAAATTTTTAAAATCTTCTCTCCAGGTTCTTAAAGCTAACCACTTTCCCTCACACTCCCAATATGCCACCAATTACCCAGCTTAAAGATCAGAATTTTGCCATAATGAATAAACTTTGGATCTTTTACGAGGAAAGATATACTAGTGTGCAATAATATGACATTACAAGAAGGAAACTGGAATAAAAACTGAAAGTAAGATATAGATTACTCTGAAGATTTTTGCAAACATTTCAAGGCTCAGAAAATCATAGTTCTAAATGTCAATGAAGAACATTCTTCTCACTTGCACGTTGCAGAAATCATGGCTGTTTGTGTACTGGATTTTCTTGGTCAAAGTCTAAGAAAGATACCAAAAAGATAAGTATCACTAAAAAGTCATCATATTTGAATATTAAGAACATTGCTCAGCCACACCTACATAAATGAATATGCTCCTCAAAATAAGTTAATTTTTTAGTAAGTATTTTAAAAGTAAAAATAAAACACCAAAACCCCAAAGCTAAATATGAGACAATTCCTATGCATTAAGAGGGAAATACAACTTTCAAAACATAAAACAAGTCTATACATTTTCCTGTTTAATGGAACATCACAGAAATACTGACCAAATTGCAGAAAAATGTTTCCTAAAGCAAAAGGAGGTGTACTTTCACTGTTACAAGCTCACAGATCCATATGAAATGAGATAGACTGACATGACAAATGCAAACATTAGTCCTAAAAAAAGGATGTCAGATTCTTTGTTCTAATTGTAGATTATAGATTCAGTGTAAATCTTGCCATTTTCATGGCTAAGTGTAATTCAAAAGAAAAAACAGGAAAAGTATTTATTTTCCACCCTGAGTGGAGTATGCTCTATAGTCCAATATAAAATACTAGGTTTTACTAAGGCATAGGGAAATAATGTCTGTCACTCTTTAGCTTTTAGAGCTTTTAACCTAACAAATGAAGAAAGGAAAAGCTTACACAATCACCTGAAAAGCCATCTACATGGAAACTTTTGGATATTTGAAATTATCTATTAATGGATCAACAATGCTTATTACTTATACATTAGTATAATCATAAATGAATCAATTTCAAGGGTAAGATGCTTTTCACTTCATGGTAATCATCAGAAAGTTTCTTAAACTGTGCAACGTTTAATCAGCTAATTAACAAATATACTGAATATCCTCTTCTAAATTTAAATTTTAATTTAATTATTGTGAGCTACTGAAACCTTTTCAGTATGCTCATTTATTTATTCATTCAACAGGTAATTTTTGAGTTCCTACTTTTTGCCAGATAGAGTCCTTGTCCTCAGAGAGTTTTCAGTGGATCAGTGGGCACTGCTACATTCTAGAAAGAGCATTAAACAATATGGGCAGTTTTCTTGTCCTCATAAAGCTCTCATTCTACCTAGAGAAACTGATATTAACAAAGGGTTTTATAAAACATTTTACATTTCAGCTTGATAATTTCTGATAAGGGAAGGTACATGGTCCTATGAGATACCTCACAGGAAGACTGAAATTGCTCTTTTTCATTTTAATAAACATAAAACTCTTTCAAATTTAGAGAACTCATCTGAATAATTGGCTTATTTTATGGGAAACTTTTTAGTTAATTGTATCAGCCTTTATTTGCAAGTTCATGTCAAATTGCAGAATGGGCAGCATAGAGAGATCAAATAATCTAAAGTTCTAATAATCTAAAGGGCCTACTATATAGCATAGGGAACTCTGCTCAATGTTATGTGGCAGCCTGGATGGGAGGAGAGTTTGGGGGAGAATGGATACATGTATACGTATGGCTGAGTCGCTTTGCTGTGCACCTGAAACTATCACAACATTGTTAATCGGCTATACTCCAAAATAAAATAAAAAGTTTTTAAAAAATCTAAGTTCAGTAACAGAGTATTTCTAAACTGTTTCCTGCTTGCCCACTATGTGCTAGACATTATTGCATTCTCTAAGAATATAAAAATCTATAAGGTAGTAACAGAGTGACAGCCAGAGTGATGTAAGATCAAAGTAGATATGGGGTAGAGTTAGATATGAGATGGAATGGGTGCTTGGTTTTGTTTAATCAGTCTAGAATGAGAAAAAAATTGTGTTTACAGGTTGAGTGGAAAGAACCAACAAAGAAAATGATGTTGAATATTTAGGAGGAAGATTATACAGTTAATGGAGTATTTGTGATTTCATACAACAAAATGTAGTACAAAGGCAGAGGGATTCTTCCTAAATTCTATTTCTTCCATGAGTTCCTAAAAGAAACAAACCATCTCATGTATTATAAAAATTAGCCCAGGGAACCACCAAGAATGATGAGAGTTGCAAGAAGAATAAACTTTTTCAGGTGTTGTTTACCTCTTTTTAAATTTTTTATTCCAAAAGTAATATAGTAGTTGCTGCTCCAAAATATGTAAAAAAATATTTGCTATGCATAATGTAAAATGTGAAAGCTCTTTACAACTATACTCTTAGAGTTAACATAAGCTACAGTTTGTTTCCAGACAAACCTCCTTCCCAAACATAAACTTTGAAGTGAGAAAAACAACATAAATCAGGAAGATTTGATACTTGCACAGTGAATTTCAAGAAAATGCTGAGGCCACGGAATAGCAAAACACTGATCATGAATGGGACTTGAGCAACAATCAGGACAATGACTTTTTACCATGAAAATGAAAACAGAAACAAAAGACAGCATAGGTTAATGAAAGAGCACTGCTTGAATCACTAGGATCCCAAATTCCAATCCCAGCTCTGTCACTAATTTTCTGTATGACTTTTGGTGAGTCATTATCCTCCTTGGTCTCAATTTCTTCTTTTATAAAATGAGTGGGATAGATTTTAGGAATTTCATTACTTCAAGTTGATATATTAGGTTATAATTTTTTATAGACTTTGGAATTATCAGAAATAGTGCTTTCAAAGGTAGTGATCTTAAATGATGAAAAATTAAATAAAATTTGCCTCAAATAATGAGTCAAAGGAACTAAACATAGCAATGATGTATATTTTAAATTCAATTTTACTAGAATTATAAATGATATCATTATACAAAACAAAGCCCTTGTCATTGGCTATAAAACATTTAAAAGTATATTACCTCAAAAGATTTCTAATATTAAATAATTTGTATAATCCATTCACATTACTTTTACTTTTTTAAATTTTATTGGATTGTAGTTGATTTACAATGTTGTGTTAGTCTGGTTATTGCAAATTGATTCAGTTATACATATACATATATTTATTCTTTTTCAAATTATTTTCTCATATAGGTTATCACAGAATATTGAGTAGAGTTCCCTGTGCTATACGGTAGGTCCTTGCTGGTTATCTGTCTTATATATAGTAGTGTGTGTATGTTAATCCTAAGCTCTTGATTTACCCCTCCTCCCAATGTTTCCCCTTTGGTAACCATAAGTTTGTTTTCGATATCTGTTTGTTTCTGTTTTGTAAATAAGTTCATTTGTATCATTTTTAAAAAATTAGATTCCACATATAAGTGATATTATATGATATTTGTGTTTCTCTGTCTTACTTCACTCAGTATGATAATCTGCAGGTCCATCCATGTTGCTGCTAATGGCATTATTTCATTCTTTTTAATGATTAATATTCCATTGTATATGTATACCACATTTTCTTTATCCACTCCTCTGTCAATGGACATTTAGGTTGCTTCCACGTCTTGGCTATTGTAAATAGCCAACACTAATATATTTTTGATGACTGTAGCTTTGTAGCATAGTCTGAAGTCAGGGAACCTGATTTCTCCAGCTCCATTTTTCTTTCTCATGATTGCTTTGGCTATTTGGGGTCTTTTGTGTCTGCATACAAATTTAAAAATTTTTCGTTCTATTTCTGTGAAAAATGCCATTGGTAATTTGACAGGGGTTGTGTTGAATCTGTAGATTGCCTTGGGTAGTACAGTTATTTTAACAATATTGATTCTTACAATCCAAGAGCATGGTATATCTTTCCATCTGTTTGTATCTTCTTCAATTTCTTTCATCACCATCTTACAGTTTTCAGAGTAGAGGTCTTTTGTCTCCTTAGGTAGTTTATTCCTAAGTATTTTATTCTTTTTGATGCAGTGGTTAATATAATTGTTTCCTTAATTTTGCTTTCTGATCTTTAGTTGTTAGTGTATAGGAATGCAAGAGATTTCTGTGTATTAATTTTGTATTCTACAACTTAACCAAATTTACTGATGAGCTCTAGTAGTTTTCTGGTAGCATCTTTAGGATTTTCTGTGTATAGTATCATGTCATCTGCAAACAGTGACAGTTTTACTTCTTCTTTTCCAATTTGCATTCCTTTTATTTCTTTTTCTTCTCCAATTGCCATGGCTAGGACTTCCAAAACTATATTAAATAAAAGTGGCGACAGTGGTCATCCTTGCCTTGTTCCTACCTTAAAGGGAATGCTTTCAGCTTTTCACCATTGCGAATGATGTTAGCTGTGGGTTTGTCATATATAGCCTTTATTATGTTGAGGTAGCATTTCCATTATTTTTAATAAGCTATGCTGTAAGAATTTCCTTCCTCCTTTGACAATGACCAAAAATAGGTTAGACTGCTTTACATCATCTTAAATCACATTTTTTTGCAAAACACTAATATAGCAAAATGTTGCATTAAATGTTTTTAAAGCTTAAAATATTTCCCTGATATTTTCTCTTTGTAACCACTTGATTTATTACAGCTTAGACATAGTTCCAGGTTAATAATTTATTCAGAAATTTATTTAACAAACACTTATAAAATGCCAACTAAAACATTTAAAAGTAGACTCACATTTATAATTTCATTGATTTTTATGCAAACACATGGTAATAGAGGACTGAAGATATAAATGGATGTTCTTGCTCTCTTGGCTAACTGATGAAAAGAAACTGAAGAAATCAATTAGAGACATAAAGCCATTATTTGGAAAATTAGGGGTAAAAAATTACCAAACTATTATTTTTAAAATATGCACACTATTATAATTAAGTTCCATTTGTTTGGTACTCACAAACTTACTGCTAATTATTATTATAGACTTATGTTAGCACTTATAACATCAAATATCTTGTTAAGTATGCACATGTACTAGATTGTAAAACTTTTTTTTTTTTTTTTTTTTTTTTGCGGTACGCGGGCCTCTCACTGTTGTGGCCTCTCCCATTGCAGAGCACAGGCTCCGGACGCGCAGGCTCAGCGGCCATGGCTCACGGGCCTAGCTGCTCCGCGGCATGTAGGATCTTCCCGAACCGGGGCACGAACCTGTGTCCCCTGCATCGGCAGGCAGACTCTCAACCACTGCGCCACCAGGGAAGCCCTGTAAAACATTTTTAACAAAATTTAACAAATATTTGTTGAGCATTTATCATGTGCCCATTAGTATTCAAAAAGATAGTGAAATAAAGATGAATCATGTGTAAATATGTACATAGATGTGCTTCAACAAGTTCACAATATTTAAGTAAGAGAAGCCAACAAAAGCATTATGGTCTCATGAAATGGACGATACAAGAAGCATAAACTCTTTGGGGGAGCATAGTGAAGGGAGTACTTAATGCTAGAGAAAGCAAGTGGATTTATAGCATGGGTACCTTTACTGCTAGATCTTAAGTCAATATTACAACCTGTATTCATTGAATAAAGGTGATGAGGAGAAGCGTACCCTGGAAATGAAGAATTATATATAATTCCTGGGTAGATTGAAGGTTAGTTCTTGTTTGGGAAATTGCAAGTAGTCTAGTCAGACTCATGCATAGAATTTAATTTCTTATGAGAAAGAACATGGGGTAATGATTGAGGTCCCATTTTAAAGTATCTTGAGAACCATATCAAGGTATTTTGACTATCTTTTTTTAATTGAAGTGAGTATTTTCGATGCTGGCTGTGATTAAGAATTACTTGCAGAGCTGCCCTTTTTGTCCTCAGCCAAGATCTAGTGGGAAGGAATCTTTGTTAGAATACCCATAAAATAACATATATTTTAAGCCCCGTAACTTATTTTGAGGCGTATTAAAATTTGGTTCGAAAGCTACTCTGTAAGGGAAAGGAGCTTTAGGCTCACAAGCAGGAAACTATATGATCAGCTCTTGACTAGGAAAAATAATTCTTGTCAAGAGAGAAAAATTAGGATGAGGCTGTGTTATCCCTGTGCTGGGCATTGAATTCTAGAGGTAAACAAGACAAAGAAGTTTCCTGCTCTCATGAAGCTTGCATCTTAATGGAAGAGGTAATGATAAACACTATTTTGTTCTCTATGTGTAGTTAAAGATCAATGTACAATATTTGAATAAATAAATGAATTCATCTTGTATATTTTTTCAATACTTTATTTTGCTTTACCTGTAGCCAATGGTTGCCAAACCTGGCTGTGAATCAATAGCATCAGGGGATTTTATTGGAAGTACAGGCACCAGAAGCTACTGTGGAGCTTGAAGTCCATGGATCTGTATTGATAAAATCTTCCCAGGCACCTTTTGAAGTGGTCTCAGCATGAATTTGTAGGGGGGCTTTGGACATATGGGAACATAGAACTTTTAACACCCAGATTTGCTAAATAATCTCAGTTCTGTACTTCACTCTATGCTTTGTAAAAATGACCTGAGAATTAGCTGCAAAATATAATTTATTCAATTTCTAGTTAAAAACTCTGCCACCACTGTATGACAGGCACTTAAGGTTAATAGGTGGGTAGACTTGGGTAAAAAGATGCTTTCAAGGACTCTACACTTTAAGCACAGAAAACAGATCCACAACTGACTATAATACCAGGCAGAGTTAAATAGTAGTAAATGGAAGGGCTAGTTGCATGCTGCGAGAAGGAAAAAGAAGGTTGTACTTAATTCTGTCTGGCGGAAGTAGACTGGGGGTGGGTAGGTATGGAAATTAAGGAAGCTTCACACTGCAGGCTGTAGCCTAGTAGCAGGATTTTACAAGGTAAGATGAATTTCAAAGGGGGATGGAAATGATATTTCAGTATTAAAAAACAGCATAAACTTAGATTCAGAAAAAGGTTTGTTTTAATATTAATAATTTTGCTTAATGTTCTCAAGGGGTAATGTTTTCCAAAATTCTTGTCGCATTGAAAGACAAGTGTCTATTCTTTTGTACGCATACAATTTGCAGGACAAGAAATGCACGTTTCAGAAACCAAAGAACTAATCTTACAAGAATAACCCTGAGCATTTGACTCATTCTTTTTCTGCCACAATTTGCCTAGTTCACAGAACTCTCACAGTCCCTTAATGCCTTCCCTACCTTCTTCTTGGTTTTCATTTTCTTTTTTCGAAGATCATAGCAATCTGCATAATAAGCTACCTGTCTTAAGGAGAGGGAGAGTGATAGCATAGCAGACTGTCTCAACTCCCACTGAAACTGAGAGTCTTAATAAAAGTAAAATGAAGAGAAATAAAAAATCAAATTTGAAAAACAGAGCATAGTATCAGTTAAATCTCACTAGAGGAAAGTTTCACCGTCAGGATGACATTTGAAAATAGTTTCACTTGTGAATTTATGCTCAATGTTTATTTTGGTCACAGAGTTTCAGGGTCAAATTGTTTTCTTTTCTTTTCTTTTCTTTTCTTTTATCAGTATGTCCCTTCTCTCTTAGGGCTGGTGAGCAGACCAGTACATAACACGAGAGATGTTAAAATATGCCAAGGTCATATAATGAAACATAAATCGTGTCTATGGAATATCAGTTATTTCAGAATTTTTCTTAATATATGAAAATCACTGATTTGTCCCTCAAGTTTTAGTTTTTGAAATATTGGAAAACTATAGCTTTACATGATACAAACTAGGAGAGCTGGGCTTCTTAACATTACATGCACGGTTTAAATAAGGTCAGATTATTTAGTTATAAAGTGTGGTAAATGCTTAATCAAAAATGCAAAGCATTTATCAAAAGTGCACTCATGGAGTGTATCAGGCAGAAGAAATACACAAGGAAGATTTTACTAGGAAAATCAGGCAACTAGCCCAGTTAATAAATAGTCTGCTGTTTCTATCAATGAAATAATGTAACACAAAGACTACAGATTTTGGCATCTAACACATTTAGGTAAGGATCCCACTTACACTACTTTAATAATGCTACAACCTTGGACAAATTACTCAATCACTCTAAGTCTCAGTTAACTTACCCATAAAATGAGGAAAATATAACTAAGCTTCAGGATTACTCCAAGGAATCAGAATAATATAAAATAATATATAGCAATCACAAAGTAGGGCAGACATTCAAGTATTGAGAATTAGTAATAAAAGGAACACAGAAGTCTGTTGCTTTAACCTTTGTAGTGACAAATATCCAAAGATTAATTCTGTAATTTGAGAGTGTTGAATTTTCCTTTTGATTCACACTCCAGAATATTAGACTTTGTTATTTCAAGTTATTTCCTTTGCCACAGGTTCCTCAGATGACACTTGCAATACTTGGGATTCTGCTGATACCTGTTCTGCCTACATGATAGAATGCAGCCATTTGCCCAGCATTCCTTGTTAAAGTATTACACGAAGATTAATCGTGAACTCGTGCTCTAAAAGCAGAAAGGGAAATTCTGTTTCAAATAAGAAAGTTTCTGTCTAAATATGCAGTGTGCACACAGTTTAATGACAAGTTTCTCACGTCCTGAAGCCCGTAATGATAGTAGGGCTCTTCCCTCTGGGCTTTCTCCACTGCAGCACCCACCCCTGCTCAATTCCACTCATCCCTGCCAAATACTCTGTTTATGATCCAGTCACAGGGAGTTAGCAAATTACTGCTGTTCTGAGCTCCTCGTCTGTAAAAGCAGACAATATCAAAGACACTAAGATCTCGTTAGCATTATAATTTACTAGCTTTGTTGGAGGTGAAAGACTTTGCATGCAAACACATGCAGTGTGAAAGGACTAGGGCCAAAAGAAAGGATTAAATTGTCAACAGAGTCTTGGAACAAGAGATGGACACATCTTAAATATATTAATGCTATGCACATATATACATAGCTATAGCAAACACATCTATGATCCCATCAACATATAGTTTCTGAAACATATAATCTCCTACATATATAATATATCCTACATATAACCAAAAGATAATTCTATATCCTGACCCTAATTCACCAGTATTGACTGCATATAGCAACACATACAGTTGTTATTTACAGGCATAACATACAAAGGCATATTAACTATATATAAACATATAGACTCTTTATACAAACCTATAGTAAACCCTTTACACAAACACATATTTAATCCCTACATAAACGTAGGTAATGGAGATGCCATAAAAGAAAATATGACAAGATATTTTGATAGAATGAACATTGGTTTTGTTACCACTTTGAAGTATTGCACTTCATGAAATGGTTGTCTGATGCTTCTTTTTAATTACGTCTCACTCTTTTTATATGGTATCTCTGTTTTTATTATCTCTACAGTTTTTATTCAGATTTATCTCCTGTTACTGATCCATAGTCACTCTGTCCTTTCTCAGATTGCTCTTCAAAATCCATCACTTTCTTGGAGCTTCTTAGGTCTTCCCTCTGTAGTGATGTTTCAACATGTTTTGGTGTCTTACTGAGACAGTAAAATCCCCCGATCAGGGAACTCATCTATGAAAAATTATAAAAAAATAGAGTGTCTTTTATGGGACGTGTAAAATAACCTGCCCAACATTTATTTACTGGGAAATAGCATTATGCAAGGATTTAGATAGAATGTCGGCACTAAGAGGAAATGATCCTAGGGCAAGCCCTGGCTCTGTTGGTTACTGGCTGCCTGAATTTAGGGAAATTACTAACCAGTCTAAATCTGTTTCATCATTAGGAAAGGGGAATATAATAATACCTGACCCATAGGGTAGATTTGAGGACTAAGTGAGATGATGCATTTAAAACACTTTACACAATTCTTAACACATGTAAGTTCTCAGTAAACATGAGCTATTCTTATTGCTTTTTAAAAAAATTACTATCTGCGAAACCAGATTATAACTCTAGTGCAATTCTATATAAGGATGTACCTCTTGCATAGGTAGGTTTAATGACCTCCGAGAAATATTATGTCAGAATGAAGGATGCTGATTTTATCACACTCTATCCACAAATAAACCTTTACTACGTGTAATTCTCTCCTGTGATTGATAGCAGTGTATGATAAAATATGATAGATAGCCACAGATATTCTATTTCAAGCCATTAAAGGCATGAACCCCGTACTAAGTAGATTCCTCTAAGATGTGCTGACACAAAATAAGAAAAATAATCCACAGTCTCCTTCTTTCCCAGAGCAAAATGTCAATCTCTTTTAGATTTCTCAGACATCAGCAAAACATCTGCTTTGTTAAGTTACTACTACTTGTCAGCAGAAGCAGGAAGACACAGTGCTTGCTTTACACTCCATATGATCCTTAGGCACTCACAAATATGACACCTTAAAACACACATATACACACAAAATAACATATATTTTAGAATATTTAGAATATTTTTTCCAGGCTTCCCTGTACAGTTCCTTGAATATAGTATACAAACGACTAGTCGACCTAAATAAAAATTTTTTTTCCAGGAATAATAATCTTATTTTGGAGGAAAGAAGGGTGGAGGGAAAGAGGAAGAAAGAAAAGGTTATGTAATTTTTACTGAGTGGTAGAATGTCTAAGTGTGTGTGAGAGAGAGAGAGAGAGAGAGAGTGTGTGTGTGTGTGTGTGTGTGTGTGTGTGTGTGTTTGTAAAATTAGGTACCTTACCTACATCCTGATAAATTGTCAAATACTTCTTTGGACTCTCCTCCCTTACTTCATCTGACCCCCCTTTTCCATTTCTCATGACTCATAGAAGGTTGTTTATGTCACATGAATCAGTGAATGAGAACTTTAATTTACTAGAGCAAAATAAACCCTAGTAGGATTGAAAAACACCTAATTTGCCTTGGGTGGTGGGAAAGCACTGTCTAAAAAATAGCACTGTTTGTATTTCATTTTGGATTCCATACATACAGACTACAGAGTTTTTGAAATCTAATTTGTACATACACAATACGGAAATCTTTGTCTACTTAATGTCCTTGCTCAGTTGATAAAATTTTGCTTCCTATGCTCTTGTATATGCCTTAATATCCTGAAATAGCACCATAACTACCAGTATCTGGAATTGTTTTACCACGTATTTGAATAATGTGGGGATATCGGTATTTTGTTTATTTTCATAAAGCTCACTTAAATCACTTGACCATAACCATGGAATAGAGACATGAAAATTCCACCTCCTGGCACAACTGAACGTGTTTTTGTTGAATTCATTTTGGTTTCTTTTTATGCATCCAACCTCCACTTAGTCTTTGAGGTCAATGTCTGTTGTTTAAATGGCTGGAGGAGGGGGCACTCTTCAGTGGTCAAGTCTCTATGCTGGCAGGGCTACTGGAAAAAGCTCCCACAGCTGACTAAATCTATGTTATGCTTGTCTAGCACCACTAGCATTAATCCTTTGCAACCAGGAATGGTCAATTAACTCATCTTAAAAAAATATTAATTAATCTCATTTGAATTATTCATAGGAGTGGTGATTTTGTTTTTAAGTGGTAATGTGTATTGCTACACATTGGCGGAGGGGCACATGAAAAATACGTCTCCTGGGTATTACATAGCTCTTTCTTTGTAATATGTCAAGCTAACTCCTGTATTATTATTCACTACAGCCAAAGTATGGGGTAATGGGGATGACTGTGTGTCTATGTGTACATGTGTGTGCAAGTATGTGCATGTCCTCCTACTACATCATATTTGATAATTTCCAGTATATCTGGAAATGCATGCCATATCTGCCTTTGATTCCTAAAGAGAGAACAAACTTCAAGAGAATTAGAAAAGACCACTTTGACTCATTTTTACCATGAGGCAAAGTGACAAGGAGATGGTATTCTGATACTACTGACCCACTAGTAAGATTCAGCTATAACACAATTTGCTAACCACGCATATAGAACAGAAATGCAAAATTCACTTTGCTTGCACTCACTCTCACTCCATCTCTGCATCTTCATGATCTTAAATGGTCAACTCAATTGTTTATTTATATTAGTACCAAATATTTGTTTATTTTATCTTATATAAAAATCATGGCTCCTCTCTCTGGGGTTGCAATTCAAGATGGTTTATTTTTCTCCTAATATCTTCCTTTATAAACGTTCTACAATGACAATATCTCCTTTAGAGAATGAAATGCATTACAGATAACATCTCACTTCATCAATCACAACTTTCCCAGTTACATTCAGACATTTTAATTTAAGTTAGATATTATTTTCATAATTTTAAATTGTTTTAAGATGGCATCATAATATCTCACACTTTATTCTAATGACTGCAGAAAGATAAGTCTTAAAATCACATATTTTATAGGGAAAAGGAAATTACAAGGAAAAAATAAGCACATTTATTTTGGGGGTGAGTGTTAATATAAACTAGAAAATGTCTTATAATTATCAAAATGTTATTTTTGTTTTGGGGAAGAAAATTTTTGCCTAAGTTTATATTTTTGCAGGAATTCTGGTTAAAAATATCAAACTGAGCATATGTTTTTATTTTTCACTCCTCCTTTTAACTGAAATATTACTAAGGCTGTAAAAATGTGAATAATCATAAACTAACCTAAAAACAAAAATAGCTTTTATTTGCACAACAGAGAAGTTGATTCTTTAGAGCACTCTATAACTGGATAGGATTATACTGACAGAAATCAAAGCAGAGGGTGTCAAAGCCTAGAATATGACCAAAAAAAAAGCAGGAACTCATCCCCCTAGTGGGCTTGAAAGAGCTCAAATTCAGAATCAGCAGCTACAGAAAGAAGTTGAATGTTGGCCATAATCAGGGTAATTGGTGATTATCTACAGAATAGCTTGATCAGGTGACACCTTCTACTACAGGCATCCCCAAACAGAGGATGATATGTTCAGCATTTGTTCCCAAGATAAACCCATAAAACTGCTTTCTGTAAAAACACAACATTGTATGCCTGGAAGAAAGCTGATGTGAATCTTTATGCCTAAGAGAGAAGCAAAAAAGCTCAAAGTAACTCCAGATTTAACATAGGGTGGGGACAGTGGAGGATAAAATGTAAGGCAGTGCTGTCAATTGCTCTGCTCCTGATAAGTCCTTTTATTTTTATTTATTTATTTATTTATTTGCGGTACGCGGGCCTCTCAGTGTTGTGGCCTCTCCCGTTGTAGAGCAGGCTCAGCGGCCATGGCTCACGGGCCCAACCGCTCCAATGGCATATGGGATCTTCCCGGACCAGGGCACGAACCCGTGTCCCCTGCATCGGCAGGCAGACTCTCAACCACTGCACCACCAGGGAAGCCCAGTCCTTTTATTTTTATATTTGAAAGAGTCCCCAGGTTATCTGACTACTTTTGACATTCTATGTCCCCTAATAATATGTATCAGTACTTTCCTTAATTCTTCACATAAATTAAATGAATTCATTTCATTCTCACAACAGCCATATGTATTAGGTAACACTGTTATCATCATCTAAGAGATAAGGAAGCTGGGACACAGAAATTTTAAGTAACTTGCTTAAGTTCACTTAATTAGTAAATATTAGAGCTGAGATTTGAATATAGAATCTGGTTCCAGAGTTTCATGTTCTTAACCACTACCCTAGGTCACCATGACACAAAGCTGCCATTTGATGTGTCAAACAGACTCTATAAGACCCACACAGAGGTAAGGACTTCAGAGAAATAGACCAACAAACCTACAAAGGAAACCCATGTCATCTCTCTGTGTTTATCAACTGAGTCCCTTGTTCATAAATATGAACAGACAACCAAGAATCATCAGATATTTGAGGAAACCAAAACCAGTAAGAGAAAAATCAAGATGAACAAATGGAACAATTAACAACAACAACAACAAAAAAAAACTCAGACATTTTAAAGAACAGAAGAAAACTTTAAAAATTATAATGATTACACTTAGAAAAATAAAAGAGGATATTTCATTAATAAAAGCAGACACTGCAGTGGGAAAAAAAAGTAATTATATAAAAGTAAAGCTTCTTGGAAATTTCAAATGTTACTCCTAAATTTTTTTAAAAGTCCATAGAATGGCTTTTAAAACATAGAACAGAGACAGTTTAAGTCAAATTGCTCATCTTGAATGACATAACTATGTACTCTCTCAGAATATGGAGAAAATGAGAGAAATTAAGGAATACAAAGGATCAAGGCAGGCACTCCAACATCCACTAAATAAAAATTCTAAAATGAGAGAACATAGAAAATGTAGGATAAAAATGATAAAATTGCAGAAGAATATAACCAGTCATCCTAAGAAATTATTTTTTAATATATAAAGAATTAACAGACTATCAAATAGAATGGGATAAAAAGACTTAAACCTAAAAATATTTCAGCAAATTTCTGAATTTGAAGGGAAATTGTTTAAGCTTTCACAATGGAAAAAATAAACAAGTTGCTTCCAAAGGAATAAGAACTCAGATTAGCATCACATTGGTTATCACCAACACCAAGATTGATGATAATGGGGCAACACCTTCAAAGTTCTGAGATAAATAATCTTTAGCTTGTAATCCAAATCCACCCAACTGTCAATCAAAAAAAAAAGTATTCCAGACTCATATTTTATATCTCATAAATACTTCTTTCAAAAAGTTTTCTTGAGAATATATTCAAACAAGAAGATAAATATATCTAAGGTGGATAGAACTAATAGGATATTGAATCCAAGGCGGATAGAACGAATAGGAGAGCAAATAGTTAAAATCAAAGATGACGACTGTGCAGCAGTCCTAGAAAGCAGTAGATCCAAACTAGAACTAAAAGTCATTTCATAAGCTTGTCTTCAAGAATGAAGTGGTGGGGTCTTCCCTGGTGGTGCAGTGGTTGAAAGTCCGCCTGCTGATGCAGGGGACACGGGTTCGTGCCCCGGTCCGGGAAGATCCCACATGCCGCAGAGCGGCTGGGCCCGTGAGCCATGGCCGCTGAGCCTGCGCATCCGAAGCCTGTGCTCCACAACGGGAGAGGCCACAACAGTGAGAGGCCCGCGTACCGCAAAAAAAAAAAAAAAGAATGAAGTGGTGGAGTTGAGGGGAGAGCAGAAAGCTTTTTAATTTTACATATACTCTTCTATGCTATTTGAAATCTTAAATCAGAAACATGTATTATTGCTCTAATGGAAAAATACAAGGACCAAAATTATAAAAATACATGTATAATATACATACATATATATGTCTATCTATGCATATAAATCATACATGTACATACACGTGCACATGGAAACATGCATATACATGAATATATGTACATATGTTTCTACATATTCATCCTTTCAGGTTTTTTTTTCTTTGAGAGTGTTTGTAAAACTCATATAGGTACCTGTTTTCAGATGGCTAATGCTGTGTCTTAATCAAGACATATATGGTTTCTAACTGTGCAATCCTATGTCATCACGGCCTATATTTCTTCACTGAGTAAAGTAGATTCTAAGGATAGTAAATACATATAGTGAAATAAGTTATAATCTCTACTGGATATACAAAGTTAATCTCGTGACTCTAAGGATGGGGCGGTATATTCAGCTTCATGGCTTTATTATTTTCTCACTGTTCATTAGGGCTTACAATGCAGTTTCTCTTGAAAGAAGCTGACCTGTTACCCATGCAGAGTTTACGCTGTTTGCTGTTCTGAAGAGTATTTTAATCTGTCAGTAAAACACATTTGGAGAATAATGATTTTAAGATGCTAAAATCTCACAGCACAGAAATTTGGCCAGATCATGAACCAAATGTAATTCAGAAAAACTGTGGAGCTGGAGGAGGCCAAAAGTATCTGATCAGTATACCTCCTTGCCTCATCCATGCTATTCCAGGAGACAACTTGGATAAAGATTGGATGTAATCTAATAAATGTATTGGCTTTATTTTTTTTAACCAAGGGTGTTCCTGTTAACATTTTATATGGTCAATTTTTCGATTTCCAGTTCTAGTATTTGCTATTTATTTAAAAAATAAAGATTAAAAATATTACAAAGCAAATCAGAGGTACAATTAATATGTGCTTTAATGGTTTCCTCTGCCTAGAAGGCTCTTTCCACTGTTCTCTGCCTGATTTCCTCCTACTTGTTCCTCACAATTGAAGTCAGGTCTTACTTTTAGAAGTCCCTAACTAGTTACTTTTTTGGCCCTCTCACTAGACTGGGTTGCATGCCTCTCTGTGTTCCTACAGCACTCTGTGCTTCCCTCTATCAAAAACCCTTCATTTTTTATTGTATTGTATAAGGGTAGCCTTTTCATCTTCCCCCAAGACTGCCCTGCACCTGCTTTTCTGCCCTGCTCCTTCCGTATACCACATAGGCCCTAAGCTCACCTGAGACCATTCCATGCACAGTTCCTTGCCAATAGGACTACAGATACCATGTAGGCCCTTAGTGCTGTGTGGAAATCCTACTATACTTCTGCTATCAGTTCACTCCCTAACTCTCCTGAACAATATTTCACACTTTTTTTTCTCTTTTCAAACCACCAACATCCCTCCCATCATCTCACCCTCAGCTAATGTCTTTGTTTCTCATTTACTTAGGAAATAGAAGCAATCAAAAGAGAATTTTCTCATGTTCCCACTACCAAATCTATATACAGATCTGCATCTCAATATTATTTACAGTTTTACTTTCAATAAGGCATGGGTTCTATGTCCAAATATAAGCCAATAGTACTGCTTATGCACTGGTTTCCATATCTGCTCCCATGCCAAAGGACTTGATCACTTTTTCTCTCCTGATTCATCAGGACTAAATAATTACCATCTGTATATAACTGTGCTCTGATATATATCATCTTATAATTATTTTAAATCCCTCTTTTACCACATCCATCTCCAGCTGCAAAGCAAATTTAATTCAAAATATTACAGGACATCCTTCACAGTTGTCTTGCAATCTACCACCTTTCTTCCATCATGTCTTTGTACTGTTAACTGAGGAAGAAGTGGATACAAATCTGAGGGTTGTCTTGTTAAGAAATTTGATATCTCAGGACAAACTGAACTATCAGTTATATTAACACTGTGCTTTGAAGATTCCAAGTTATGTAAATTATATCTTTCAGCCCTCTTCTTTCCTATCAGATCACATGTGAGAAAGCAGCAGTAGGACTCTAAAGCAAATAACGAATAAGGAAGAACAAAGTGAAAATTAAGGAAGCAACATTAGTTGAGGCTCAGTTCAGGAAACACACACCACTTTAGATGGTTTAAGCAACTGGAACTTTAATACAAAAGGATAAGTGCTTACAAATGCTTTGGAAAGTCTAGCAGAGAACCTCAATGCTAAAGATTCTTGGAAGCACAACACCACCACAGAATTATGGTCCAGCGAAATTACTACCTCTGACACCGTCAGAGCCATGGAGAATCAGGAAGCCACCACTGGGAATACTGAGTTCAAGAACACAAAGCAGTAGACAGGATCTAAACAATAGTGTGCTGGTAAATGTGTGACAACCAGCTGGGGTCCTCCCCACACTTGTTTAAAGTGTCTGTTAATTACTGTGGTGAAAACCACCCCACCACGGCTATTACAGGCACCACCATGAGGTCACTAAATGTGGAGCTGTGAAGAGATGAGCAGAGATAAACACACAATTGCCTAGTATTCCCACCATACAGACACAATAGATGTAAAGAAATTCAAGAGCATTGAAAATACTAAGATGTAGTAGTTAGGAAGTGATGAGTTTTTAGTCTTTATTACCTTGATTTTTAATATAATATTTTTACTTGTAAAATTATATAATTTAGATTTTAATAATGACTGTGTTTAAAAGCCAGCCTGCAAAATTCCTAAAAGTTTAACAATCAGCTCTCATAAACTGATACAAGTCAACTCCAGTGCACCACTGTATACAAGGATCAAGAAGCTTGGAACAATGAGATTGCCATCACCACTCTGCCACAGCTGAATACATTTAAATAGAAGATACTTCTGAAAGTCTACTTCAGGTTGACAAGTAATATTTAACTGAAAAGTTCTGCTTGACACTGTTTTCATGAACTCGACTTTTTACTCCCACAACTAACAAAGAGGGCATTGTTTTTGGAAGTTTTTGTTTTCTAAGTCAACAATGGTTATAAACTTATGCAGCACCTCCTTGGTTTCTCATTGGTAGTACCAGTATATTGTGAATAGATGATGATGACGGGAAAGAAAATGTATAGGAAGGAACCGACAAGTTTATAGTCAGAATCAATATTGTGCCAAATACTTAAATGCATAAATAGTTGAATAACGGAAATTAAGAGATACAGTTTTTAAAACTCTGCTGAACAAAAGTAGCAATATTCTCTTTCATCACAATTCATTCTCCCACACAAGTGATACCTTATAGATCAGGTAATACCACTAATCAGGTGCCATTAGCAAAAAAAAAAAGATTGACATGATATCTATCTTCCAGAAGCTATGTGAATATTTTCAATGCCCCTAATAGTGCCTTTCTGATCTGGTAAGTAGCTAAACAGTACTACCATTATCTAAAAATGTTGTTTTTCATCGATAAATCTCAGACTAGTAGACTGTGAAGAATAAAGAAAACTAGGACTAGAAAAGTAAAAGTGTTCACAAAAAACATGTATGGCACATGTGTCTATATAATGCTTCCTTCTTGAAAATGTAGGTATTTTTAGAAACATGATAAACCATCCAAAAGTCCATTAAATCTCGTATATAGAGCACAAGACAAAAGTCTCAGTTATATTTACCTGAAACAGTGTTAAAATTACAAACTCTTCACCAAGCTATAAAATATAAACAAAGAAAATATGGGATAATAATCTCATTTGGTACTACTACTAACTCAGTAAAGTACTGGGTGTCCAATTCCTATAAGCATCCCTTCAAGAAGTTTTAATAAAGATACAGATATTATTTGTGATAATAAGATGATTTCCATTACTAAACTTTGGCTTCATTTAGGATGACTTGGGCAGCAGAAGGATTATCTCTGAGCAAAATATTCTTTTGAGAGTATAATTAAAGATCTTAGAGTCTTTGCAAACACAGCATACATCATTTAAACATCATTAGAAGCTCATTCCAGTGTTGTGGAAGGGTTTGATGAGAGAATGTGTGTTTATTGGAAACCAATTTTCACATGCACAAAATAAAACTCTAATTAGCACTGTTATTTTAAACTTGCACATCTGCTATAGTTTTAACTTTTTACTTTTCATTTTAACTTGTATTTCTTTCATTTAAATAGATTTAATTTCTCACCTCTTTGTTCATCAGGAAGCATGGTAGAAAAAGTTTAAACTTTGGAATCAGGAGTAATTCAAAACTAAATTCCATTCTTTTAAGTCATTCCTCTCTGAGACCCAGTTTCTTTACATGTAAAATGTAGTCAAAAACATCTTCCTCGTGTAGATTTTGTACCCTCCTTATAAGAAAGTCTGTGCAACATCTTTCCTTATGGCAAAATCAGGCCCATGAAGCATGTTCCACCAACTGGATCCAAAAGCATCCCCATAATTTGTAAGTTCGGTAGGCTGACTCCAGTGGAATAGAGTGTGTGTGTGGGTAGGGGGCAATGATTTGAGGTGACTCTTCAATAGACAGTAAAACTTCTGCCTACCGTGTGGGTTTTGACACTTTTTTCAATTAAAATTAAAAAATTTTTATTATCTAAAATAACAACATGATGAACAAAAAATAAAATACAAAACTTGCTAACAACTGCAATTACTGTTCATCTATTCTTTCTTTTTGTATTAGTAAATATTTCAAACACTCAAAAATGTTGAGTAAAACATAAAACACCCCTGTACCCACTACACAATTTGATAAAACATTAAAATTATTGTGGAGTTCATTTATTCTTTCAGTAAACTATGTATCAAAATGACATTTTTTGTTAGCTTAAACTGCTTCTCAAATTTTTGAAACCATGAACACTGAATAATTTACCTCTTCTCTTATACAGAAAGGTACTATTCTGTGTACATGCATGGGGCAAAAATGAGTAAAAGAAAAAAAATATCCTCCCTGATGGAGTTTATAATCTAGCAGGAGAGCTAAAATACGATTGCAAAAAACAAACAAACAAACAAAAAACATGAACATTTGTAAAAACATAGTATTATTTGAAGATGTAAAACAGAAGCACAATTGAATCATGGAGAATTTAGAGCAAGGAGCATCCACATTCAATTTGAAAATGAGGAAAGCATTCAAAGAAGATATGGCTTTTGATGTGGACCTTAAAGAATTAGTAAGAATTTGAGAAATGAAAGAGTATGAGCCAAGAATCTTGATTAAAAACCACATAAACCGACCATGTAACCTTAAGCAAAAAGTAAATATATTGCAAAGTTATTGAGAGCTTAGACAATCAATAAAAAGTTGAAAGACCCAGCTCAGAAAATAGGAAAGAAAAAGGGCAGGTTCAGAAAATTGGCAGGAATCTTGCTAGGCAGAAAAAAACATCTAGCCAGAAATCATATTAAGCATATGCTATAGCCATTAACCCATTGCCATATTAACAACAACAATGAAAACAATGTAAGTTGTAAGTGCCTTTTGATCCTTGCATCACTTTCCAGAGTCAACATCCTAGGCAGCAATAAGCTAGAGACATCCATTCAACTAGTCTCGGTCATGGGCTAACAGCCTAGATCCTGGGACTGGGGAGTGGAGGAGTGAAAGACAGAACCCCTGTCTGTGACATCATAAGTGAGAGAATAAATACTGCTTCTAGTGATTTGGATACCAAATTTCAGTAATTTGTATTCTGGCATACTATACTATTTAAGTGTATTAAAAACCTAATTTTCTTTTTAGTTTAAACTAACTTTTCAGTATTTTTGAAAATGTGAAACTTGAGTCATTCACATTTTGAGTCATAACCAGAGAGACATACTTGACATTGATATTTAGGAGCAAAAGACTACTCATTTGAAAGGCAGCCTTCTTTGCCTACATAATTCTCGGCGGAGGCAGAAAATTACTATTGTTTCTCTAGAAGGATAATGCTTAATCCAAGTTCAAAGATTTTTGAACAAATGGAATATAAAAATACCAATACTGAAAATTATACATGTACCTCTGCACTGAAGTCTCCATGTTTCCATGATTAAACTGAAGGAGACAAAGATGAACCAGAAATGTTCTCTTTAATGTGAAACTATAGCTCGCTATCAATAAGAAAATGGTAAATGGTGCCCTTAAAGTTATCAAACAAATAGAAGTTATTTTCTTGTTAAATAGAGTAAAAATTTGGAGTTAGTTAACAACTATCTCTTCGTCATTCTCCTGACAAAGAAGAATAGAAAGCTTGCTTAGTAGCTGAAAATTGTTTTACAAAAGACGTACCACAGATTCAGCAATAATCTACACTGACATACTTTGCTGTTTAAGATTGTATCTTTCATATAATTTCATATTGTTATCTAACTCAAGTCTGTGTGCCCGATGCACAGTGAAGCCAAACAATACCAAAACGTCAGAGTTTGGAGCAGAGAAAGGTTTACTGCAGGGCCACTCAAGGAGACAGGTGGCTCATGCCTTATATGTATGTGTATAGCTGATCCACTTTGTTATAAAGCAGAAACTAACACACCATTGTGAAGCAATTATACTCCAATAAAGATGTTAAAAAAATAAATGAATAAATTTTTTTTTCAAAAAAACAAAAACAAAACACCTCAAACTCCCCAAAAGCTTTCAGCAAAGCCCTTTTATAGGAAAGGCGAGGGAGGGATGTGCGTGGTTAATTGTTACAAACTTCTTGGTGGCAGATCCTTTGTCCTTGAGGTCAGATCACAGTCAGGTCATGATGTTCCTGTAAACCTCCACCAGAACAAGTGTTACTCTCTGTTCTGACTAGAAAGGGCAAGGACCCAAGGTGCAACTTTTGCCCTCTCAGGTTCAGGCCCTGGGGATCCCTGCACAGGCTGGTTACCCTGCCTGGGAGTGTCTGTCCAGCACCCAGTCTGGGTCCTCCCTCCAGTGCCCAGGCCCAGCTTAAGAGGCAGATCTCAGCTGGCGGTGCCTTCCGGGCCGGGTCCTCAGACCCTACCCAGCCGTCATCACGGAGGGAGCAAAGCACCCAGAACCAAGCCATCTGTCAGGCTTTTCATTTAAACTGGAGAGAATCATTTGTATAGGATCAATAGGAGTACATGTTGTAGCAAATGCCAATCAGGTTCATTTCCAGATCAAACAATTGCCCCTCTTTGAGGATAGCTGCAACCACAGAGGTGGACCTAAAGTAATGATGTGCAGTGTCCTTGCAACTTAACCTTGACGTCTGGCCACCTCCTAGAGGTAGATAACTGATCTAAGCTGTACCAATTTTTTAACTTGAACAGAAAGACTGAAGCTGTTTGAAGCTGTTACCTTAATGGCAGTGTCCATATACTCCAGTTGCTGAGGCCTCCGTGGACTTCGACCCATGGAGACCACCACCACCATTAGGTCTCAAAGGTGGGGATGGGGGAGAGGTTCGCTGCTGCTCCAAGGCCTGAGCCTGGCCAGTGGGCAGCCATGGTGAGGGTTCTGGAGGTCTGCAGGACATAGCCCTCAGCCTGTCCCTGGGCCTCCCAGCTCACCTGCCAGCTGCCTGGGTGGAGGGCCTGGAGCGCGCCGGGGAGAAGGCCAAGATCCCGAAATCCGTCTCTCACCGCACTCTCTGCAGGGAGAACCACTGCTACACTGACTGTTGAAGGAGTGGGACCTCTAACCACAGCGCTAATAGTCCTGCGCTAACGGCCAAGCACCCACTCCACCCCATTACAATTCATTATATTATATTTTTCATTCATAGTTTAAAATCTGTTCAATTTATTTACAGTTTTCTAGGTATACAGTGTTATTACAAAGATATTTGTTATCACATATAGCATTATTAACTTGTATTTTCCTTGTTTTATAAAATGTTACTACATTTTTGTTTTTAATACGTCTTAAATTTTTAGTTTATTAATTTAAAATTCTGAACCCTTTGTAAAATAATGATTCTTTTCAAATAAATACCCCAATACTAGCACTACCACTTTGCTGTAGTATTGCTATCAGTAACTACCTTACAACAATACTTTGCACAATGGAAGAATTTCCCCAAATAAAAATGGGTGTTTGAGGTAGAAGAGAAGAAAGTTACCTGAAAGATAATCAAATGAAGGATCAGAAGCAGGGAAAATCAGAACATCTTGGGCAACAGTGAATTATTTATCAGAAAGTTCAGTTGTAAAAGATAACCTTATTTTCTGTGCAATATCTTTATTTTAGCCATAGGAAGCCACAGTCTCCTGGCAAAAGTGTATTGTAGAAAATTTTCAGTGGAATTCTGATGACTTATTGATAAAGAGCTTGGCAAAGGGACAGAAGCCATTTTTTAATACCATGGCTAACTAGACTACATGTTTTCATCTTTATGGAAGGTAAGTAGACAGACAAAACATAGACCATCAAACCAAGCATATGCACAGAGTAATTACATCAGAGAATCCAGTTAAGTCAGCAGTAAATAATAATCATCACAAATGTTTAATTACGCTGAAACCTTTCCATGAAAGTAAAAGTGATCAAAGGGTTTTACAGTAGGAAAGGGTATGTTTCAAATATAAAACAAATCAAATGATTAAGTGCATTTATTCCTCAGCAGGTAGAAGGAAAAGATTTTAATGATGAAAGATTCAAATGAATTAGAGAATTTTTTCAACATGATTTCATGCCAAGAAAATTTTTAACATTTTGTGCTATTGATTTGCCATAAAAAGGCTAACTAGTAATTCAAAATAAAATTTTAATAACAATAATCTCAAAAGGTTGCTATTCACTGAACTAGTAGTTCTATTATTGTCTGAGCATAGCATTAGAGTATGCAATCTACTAGCATCACAAAAAGGCCCTTGTCAGTAGATGAAATATTATATAATCACAATTAATATTATCACCGTGTGGAGGAAAACTCCTTTCAAAGAAAGATCCTATCCAATTTTACAAATCTCAAAGTGCATATAGAAATTTCTTCATGTGGCTGTTCAATACTCATTGCAACACCATAAAGTTATTGTCTTCAATCAATCATGCAAGTTCAGCTAAATGATACAGAGGGTGTTTTTCAAGCTAGAATTTGAGTGGGAAAAGGATCAGTAATCTTACTTCACATAAAATTCCCAATTTTTAAGACCATTTATAGCTAAAGCTTTGGTTTTAAATTCACTTTTAAAAGAGCCAGGGATCTTTGATACCGTGTTACAGTACTTTAAGTTCCTGAGTAAGAGGAGGGAAATCAGTCCAATGATATTTGAAACTATTTAGAGGGTTCCTACTCAGTAAGGGAAGAGGCAACAGCTGAAATCTGCAAGGATTAAGGATGCTAAAATAGCCAGGTCAAATGGCACGTCTCTAATTTGGGAGACAGTATTATTCCATTTAGAGAAAAACACTAGGAAGAAGTGATACTTGACTGGCACATTAGAAACTCTATATTTATTTTAAAAAGACGCTTCAGTAACTTTGCAACATCTAAACATTACATGCTGTCAAAATTTCCCATCCACAAAACAATACTCATTTACATAATAAAAAGGACATCAAGAAATGGAAGAAGCATTCTATTAAAAGGCAGGTGACTTGGGATCCAGTCCCCCTTTTATTACCTACAGTTATGGGGCCAAATCTTACTATCTTCAGGCCTCAGTTGCTTCATACCCAAACTGGAAATAATAATGGCTTCTATGCCTAAGTACAGATTGAACTAAGTAGTCTCTTGGGGTTCCTTCACTCATGAGATTCATGATTCTGTGATTCAGTATGTTCGTGCTTCCATAGAAATGAAAGAAAACTGAATTAGCTTTTATCCTCTTACCTACAACAGCAATGAATAAAACACTATCATTTTAATTCTAATAACACTACGATTTTGAACATTCACAGTATGCCAAGCACTGTGTTAAGCATCAATTAATTTAATCCTCCATACAATACTAAGAGATTGCTAATTAACTTCTCCATTTCACAGATGAGAAACTGAACATTAAAGAGATTAAGAAATTTGCTGAAGGCTACATATGTTCTGTGTAACAAACTGATTTAAACCCATGTCTCTCAGGTGCCAAAGGCAGGACCCTTCTTCTTTCTGGTAGTTTCTCCTGCATGTTAGCCCTGAAGGAGTTGCATTGCTGCAACAAAGCAATACTCATATTTGCTTAAACTGATTGTGAAGATTCCATTTTAGCCCTTATCTTATAATAAATCTTCTGGTTAGAAAAATTACAACAGGCTATATGGCACTTTTAACTCTTCCAAAACAATGCCACAAATATTTTACTTTATTATCCCCCAAATTTTGTTTGTCATATATAACAGCTCTGCCTGTTCCCATCTGAAAATCCCAGAAAACAAAACAAAACAATGTAATAGAGGAAAGACAAACAAACTTTACCTGAGACAGGGAATGATGATAATGTGTTAGAAAGAGATCTTCACAAGGAGTTAAGCAGAGCTGAATCTAAAGCCTGGTTTCTCCCAATTCCCTTCCAGGAATCTTCCCATCATTTCATAAACTTTTGCTTCAAATTCTCCTGAAGACCATAGTCTTTGCCAAGCACTGCGCCCAGCAGTAACAGCAGCAGTAGCAAGTGGGGCATAGACTCACCAAAAAACATTTTTCAGAGAGACATACTAGCCAATGAAAATCCCTTCAAACTCATAATGGATATCTTAAAGAAAAGCAAGTAGAGTTGAATATCAAATAAAAGAAAAGCACTGAAAAGCATCTGGGGAACATTTTTATATACTGCTCTCATTATTTTATAACTGTTTCTAAGCAAGAATCCAAGACATTTTGTCAAGTTGAAGATTAATAGTATCTAAAACAAAAATAAAAAATATGGACAAGCAACCTATTCAAAAAGAAGGTGTGGTCAGGAAGACAGTAACTGGGTAATGGTGGCCAGCTGGATCTCAGTGAGGACAATGTTCTGGGAGCTGAGAGCACAGGTAGCACATGACCTCATGGCTACCAATGCATTGGCAGCACAGCCTGGAGAGAGGGAATCCATTGCACTCACTCAGATAATTGGCTCAGCTTTTGGTCTTCTTCCTGCCACTTGCTTTAAATAATTTATCTAACCAGTAATTATTTCTAGCTTCCTAGAATAGTTTAAAATATGGCAGGATGACCAAGAAGTTTGCTTACTATCATATATACAAATGTTAAAGTTTCATAAGGTCTAATGAATTATGATCACTAAGTCTGAGTTAATGATAATGGCAACTAACATCAACTGATAGTTACTAGTTGCCAGGGACTATGCTTAATGTTTTATGTGATTACCTCATGAAAACAGTATTTTGCAGAAAAGGAAAGTGAGTTAGATACACATTAAGTTTTTTGCCTACAGTCATACAGACGGTAATTAGAAGAGCCAGGATAGGAACCTGGAAGTTGGGCTATAGAGTTGGAACTCCTAACTATTATAATAAATAGCAGTTTCTTCTCACAGAACATTTTCTATGTGTCAGGAACCATGCCAAGCACGTTATTGTATTTTATCCCTATATTTATTATCATTTCCATTTTCCAGGTGATAAAACAGAGGCTTCAAGAAATGAATTAAATTATTACTTAACATACAACTGAACAGTGGTAGAGCCCAGATAAAATCTATTTTTGCTTCACTTTTGTTTATTTCTCGATTCCAGTATCCGTCCAAGCATGTGTGTACTCTGCCATATTGCCTCTCATTAGCGAGCAGCACCACACAGTAACAAAAAAGAAAATATCTGATCTTTCCCCTTTCTTGTTCAAATGAGGAAACTGAGGCTCAGAATGAATAGGGACTTACTCAAGATAACAGAACTATTTACTACAAAGCTGTGACAAAAACGTTCAGATAACTTATCCAGAGATCATCCAAGTAGGCTCATTTTCCTCTCTTAAAATATGCTCTCTGACCTTTTCCCATTAGGTTTTGTCTACTGTGAGGCATATTCAGTTTAGAATTAGATGGTGTTCTTTATGGTTATTGCTATCATTTTGTGTTTAAAGAGAAAATTTCTCTCTAAGGAGAAATTTTTACCTGTATTATTTTTTCAATTGTCTAAAAAAAATTTAGAAACACATAATAGGGAAGACAGTTCTTTTTCTTCTTAGACCTAAGTTCAGCTTCTACAACAAATTTTAAAAGATGAACTCTGTCAATTTACTTAATTTGCCATCTAATCAAGCCAGTCGATTCCCGGAAAATATTTGGACAGATTTATGTACACTTAAATTCGTGCCAGAGATTTAATGCCACATCAAGGTTTGCTCCATACGAGAATTTCTGAAGGGAACTTTCCCTGGGCATATTTGTGAGCATCTTTGATTGAAAGCACTGGAAGGTGAAAATCTGTCCCTCAAGTACTCTCTTACTTTCATAGAGTAGTTTAGTTTGCAAAGCCACAGGAGAAGCTTTTGGCAAAGTCAAATTACTTGTGTTTTTAATTTTTTTTTCTTTAACCAACTGGGAGTTAAACCTGCACAAGGTTGGATGGCAGTCACGGGTCTCAGACCCAAAGAGAACTACGGAGATGGCACAGTGTTCCTAGGGCAGGATAGAAGGGCAGCTAAAATATATTACTTAAGGTGTATAATAAAAGGAAATCAAGGATGGATAATATGGAGGCTGAGGACAACCACACCAATAATTACGTTTTTCCCAATCTCTTGGTGTGAGTCAGTTCATAGACTTGGAACCTATTGACTGAAAAAGAGGCCAGCTATTCAAAAGGAAGCACATGTAATTATATCCAGTACTGTCTCCCCCACACCTTCCCAAAAGGGATATTTGGCCATTTAGTCAGATATTCATACTATAGGAATAGATGAATACCCAAACTCCAGGGCTGTTAGACACAGGAATCAGGAACCAAGAGCACCATCATATTCTGTGTTAGCGAAGGGACATGTGCAGGGCAGGTAGTGGAGTCCTGGCTCAGATCCAGCTCATAGTGAGTCAACAAGTTTCACAAATCCACCTGCTGCTTATTTTCCTAATCACTGAATAAATAATTTGAATTGATACATTTTCAGTTGGCAAAATTCTCATATTGGCTCCTCAACATATAGCATAAGAGCTATCATAGGGATGGAAGCCAAGTGGAACCTCTGAAAATTCCCCTTCTCTCCAAGAAGCAAATGACAAACAGTACTGCATCCTTGTGGTAAAAAATGTGATAAATGTCACCCTAAAATAAAAAATATGGGAAGTCCCCATCTTATTACCAGATAATCCACCTGTCTGGGTCCTACCAAAACTGGATGAATCATGGCAGATGACAAACATTATTACAGACTTTTCCAAGTCGTAATGCCATTGAAATTGCTATACTGGGTGTAGGTGTACTGGGTGTGAGAAAATTAACACAGCCTCAAGCAAGTGGTTCTGAGCTGTTGATTCAGCAAATACATTCTTTTCTAGCAAGTTTTGCTCTAAGAGCTAGAGCAAAACCACCTCCATGAGTTCCCCATACCCAATAACTTGTTTTTGGATTTTGCTATTAGGAATCCCTATGGAAAATCAGAAGGGATTAGATCCCTGACTGTAAAGCTACCTTGAGCTTGCTGTGTTCCTTGATTGAAGGTTACTGATCTTCTAAGCAACTCTGTGTCTCCAGGCCCCAATATCCCCTACCTGGCTTCATTACTTTATGCTTAAAATGTTAATAGCTTGACTACCACTAAGCTCCAGGTTGTAGTACTGATTCTAAACCTCTGTAACTAGTTCCTGAACAAAGAAACTTTCCTTAATTATCTTATTTTGAATGTGCCCTCTCTTTCCTGTGGGACTCTGACTGTTTGATATAAGAGGTCATCAAATCCTTCTGAGATATTTAGAGGGAAAGGACAGAGAAATTGAGAATTAGGAAGATAAAAGTTATACTAAATGGTTCTTGACTTAATTTTCTCCTCAATAACTCCTGGACACATATTACAAATTTCACCAACATCTAATGAATAATTTCATATGTTGTTGTATTAAGATAGAGATTCTCAATATGTGGTCTCTGAACAGTGGCATCAACAACACTTGGGACTTTGTTAGAAATGTAATTTCTTGGGCTCCATCCCAGATACTCTGGGAGTGGGGCCCAGCATTCTATATTTTAACAAGACCTTTAGCTGATTTTGATGTATGCTACAGTCTGAGAACCACTATATTAAGGTGGATCATGACCCTGCCTTCCTAATAAAGAAAATACTAATTTAGGTAACCAAACACATTTGGAGACTCTTATTAAGTAAAACCAAATATACTATAGCAAGAAATGAATAGATGATGAAATATTTACATGAATGTACCTATTGCCAACTTCAACAGTTTTTTTTTTTTAATTAGAAAGTGCATAGAATGTTTAGCTCTCCTGTGCCAAGTTTATAATTTTCAGCTCTAGAAACCATATAAGCCCTAAAGAGGTGTCTAAGGAACATATATAATTACTTACAGGTCATAAGATTTTCTAAATGTTTTCTACTGCCACAAACTATTAGTGAGAAGTACTGGGAAACGAGGTGGTGGGCCCCAAGTCAAATAATTTAAGAAAACTTCTAGCTCAATGGTACTAAATACATTTATTTATAAGTATTCCAAGTTATTAATATATAATTGTGCATTTAAAATCCCCACAATTTTTGGCATGTTGCATCTTTTAGAGTGTCATATATATATAATGAATTTTGGAAAAAACTCAAGCCAGGAAATGACATAATTAGTAAAACAGGGCTGTACACCAGCTAACTCAAGGCACATATGAACAAAAAAAAAAAAAAAAAGAAAGAATTGAAGTTATATGGACAATCATGATGAGGGTCTCTGATTTTCAGAATGGCATGTTAGAATTATTCTCTGAAATAGCAAAAAATTACCACAAAGTTTAAGAAACAGAAGAAATGACAGGCTCAACATGAGGAAGAGAGCTTTGTCATGTCATGACAAATTGGTAGAATGGCCAAGGTGAGGGATAAGCAGAGAAAAACTGTAACCCAAAGGTGAAAATTCCATGTACTAAAGGTGATTTTTCACTTTGAGTAAAATAGTAAGGAGAGACATTTGTTCATTAATCCATTATTTTATGTGGTCTCAATTGAGGAGTCCAGCAGAGTTGTGCATCATTGGAATGTCAATGAAAATCTGAGTATACTACTGAGTATAATTTGAAACATATAGATAAGATTGCCTCTCCCATTCACTTTGCCTCCATTGACAATGGTCAAGAGGAAACTCAGTGTCCCGAACATATTCCAAATAAAGAATTCTCTTTCTGAGTTTCCATACTGTAATAGCAGCACTGAAGAGGACACTCCAGAACTCTGTTCTTCTAGCAGAACTTCCATCATTCCCTCCCCCACAAAATGTATCCCCTTACCACCTTTGTTTCTGCTTGGAAAATCTCATTATGCTGCCAATCCCTGTTAACACTGGTCATGAAAAGAAGCCCAGGGCATCCCTCTTACCCAGACTATAATTATGAGGTGCAGTGAGGCAACTTATCTTAGGGTGAGCACTGCTTTTCATCCTTCCCTGATTTATTTCCCTGTTCAGCACTTAACCAAATATAATGTAACTTATAGTTTACTTATTTAGCCATTTGTCTGTTTCTCTCCTCTAGAATAAAATCTCCTTGAGGGCAAGGATTTTTTTCTGCATCCCTTAGGTCTGAACACTTTCTAGCCCATAGGAACTCTAGACATATTTAATAAGTGAGCACTCCACTATCCCCCATATATATTATCAACTAACATGAAGGATGGCTAAAAAGAATTCACTGATTCTTCTAAGTATCATTCCTCTGTATTTCCTATGTGTCCCAATAATACTATATCGAAATTCTATTTTGTCTTGGGTAATCTTATCTAATTGTCTGTCTACAAATAATCACTTTTCAAACTCCTTGGTGAGAGGCACCATATTTTACCTCTATATCTCCAGGTTCTTTGATAAAGTCTGTCATATATTTCTTAAATTGATGAATGTATATATAAATGAGAAAAATCATATCTGAGTTAATAGGAAAAAACTTCAGTTTTTAATAGTAATATAATAGATACACAATGACCTGAAAAAAAAAGTTAAGATTACCTGTAGTTAAAGGAATCTAGTACCTTTGAAGCCTCTACTCCTTTCTCAATTTTTCCAAATCCAAAATGGCCCAGGCCACTTCCTCTTTTTGGAACTCCTAGAATCAAAAAAGGAAAACATGACAAAACAGATTATAAGATTTCTAGATGTTTACACTCAATACCTTCATATATTTAAAACAAAATGCAATACAACATGTAGAAATGTATAAAACTTTATATTAGTATAAGC
Organism: Pseudorca crassidens; assembly: GCF_039906515.1. NCBI lineage: Eukaryota > Metazoa > Chordata > Mammalia > Artiodactyla > Delphinidae > Pseudorca > Pseudorca crassidens. The sequence goes on along the minus strand of NC_090304.1, from coordinate 67,388,801 downwards.
ATATAAAGTATAATAAGTATATGGAAAAGGAAAAGAAGATGACTTTAAAAATATTGCTTTATTTTCAGGATAGTCCTTTCACGAAGTTTTGCTTCTTGGAAATTTACATAGTAAGTATAACAAATGTGGATAAAATTTTAAAATAAAACCAAACAAAAATTTTGTTGCACATACTATGGTAAATTCTTATGTATAGTAAATTATATAAATTAATATGTGTAATATAAATCAACTATAGTATGCACAAGAAATTATAGGATTTGTGAAAAATATTAATTCACAGAAAACTGTAAGCATTGTTATTCTAAATTAAGACATACCAGGACTTTCCTGGTGGTGCAGTGGTTAAGAATCCACCTGCCAATGCAGGGGACATAGGTTCAATCTGGGAAGATCCCACATGCTGCGGAGCAACTAAGCCCGTGCACCACAACTACTGAGCCTGTGCTCTAGAGCCCATGAGCCCACAAGCCCGCGTGCCGCAACTACTGAAACCCAGGTGCACTGGAACCCACACGCCGCAACTACTGAAGGCCGCGTGCCTAGAGCCCATGCTCCGCAACAAGAGAAGCCACAGCAATGAGAAACCCATGCACTGCAACAAAGAGTAGCCCCCGCTCGCCGCAACTAGAGAAAGCCCGCGTGCAGCAACGAAGACCCAACGCGGCCAAAAAAAAAAAAAAAAATTAAGACATACCTACAAGTAAATACAATAAAGACAATTATTTTACTCTGTAAACATGTATCTCTGACTAGATATATAACTCCCTCAGAAAGAGTATGAAAAATCCACACTTTAGGCCTGTTATTGTCATTTTAATGGTTTAGTGCCCTGCCGATAATGCAAGAGTAAACCACAAGACATATAGAATGAAGTCAGAAGTAATTTTAATATCCCTAAGATTTATGGCCTTGCCAGATGGGAATTATGTGGGAATAATTCAGAATGAAATAAGCAGTTCAAAAAAAGACTACTTGAATCCATTCTACAGGTAAAGCAATCTACGATGGTTTGAGATTCAAGTAGGATTTGTGAAGTGTCTATTAGCTAACATAAATCCAGGGTATCTAGTCTAAAAGACCATATTATTTGGAGAGTATGGACTTGGAATTGATACATAGGAATTATAAGTGAGAACTCTATGTATCTCTTATTGTCCTGAAAAGAACAATCCAGATGTCAGTTTTCCTCCAAAATCTCTGCTTGATGTGCAACCTCAGCTAGATTGGGTATGCAATCCCAAATTTCTTGGGAAAATAACTCTGAATTGCTTGAAATGAAATTAATGTTTCCTTGGAGGGCAAATATGTTTCCTTGGTGGGGCAAAATATTTAATTTTAAATGGATCGTAAAAATTTAGAAGTAATGGGGTCTATAGTTTTAATGTTCTTATGTTAAACTTAAGAACAATTTGTGTGTCTATGTATTTACATATATAAGATTATAAATACTGTTGTTTAATAGAAAATTACACATTAGAGTACCTAATAGCTTAACTTTATGTTTATAATGAAAATATTTTAGTAAATAATGAAAGTTTTGACTTTAAATGTGAAAGGTTAAAGATGACTAAATTTGATATAGTATTGAATATAAAAATTATCACATTTATAAGTTTAATAAGTGTAACCTATTAGATTTATAAGACCTACTTAAGTACTTAGAAAGATTTTATTTGTTAGGCAGTTGACGTACTTAAGGAGAAAATTGATTATGTTTAATTTATAAAAGCAGCTTCAAATTTTAAGAAAATTTAATTATAAAGGCTAAGATAATTGTTAATGTTTGATAGGCTTATTAAATATAATGATACCACTTGTGAGTAAAAACTAAAAGCTTATGGATTAATAGGTTTTTAAATTTGAATATGAAGGAAATATTAATTTCAATTGTTAAAGTAGCTACAATTTTTATTTTCTGTGCACAAAATCCATCCTCAAGCACCAAAAAAATAAAAAAAATTTAAAAAAACCTCCCAATGACAGTAATAAATATGAGATTTGGCAAACTTTGTAATATGTTCTAATTATAGTCTCAAGAGGCTTATGAATTTTTCTCATTCTGAGTACCAGATTCTTGACTAGCAATTAATCAAGTTCTAACCGATCAAATTACCTTTATCTTACAACTTTTAACTTGGAGAATTGAATTTATAACCCAATATCTGTGATGAAAACAACATATGCTTTCTAATACATACATTTTACAGTAGAACAGAAAGAAAAATAGTTACTAAAACTGCAAGGAGTTCCCTGGTGGTCCAGTGGTTAGGACTCTAGGACCCAGCGCTTTCACTGCCGTGGCCCGGGTTCCATCCCTGGTCATTGGGGACCTAAGATCCCGCCAGCCGCTCAATGTAGCCAAATAAAAAAATAGTAAGTAAAAGAAAAATACAATTATTACTGAGCTGGATTCTAGGGGAGGAGCAGTATTGCCAGGGTAAATTGTTGTTCATTAAGAAAACACCTAGATGGGTAGTGACATCAGCCAGATGGCCAAATAAGAAGTTCCTCTTTTGTATCCCATTCTCAACATCACTCAACATCGTAAATCATCTAGGAAATGTAAATCAAAACCACAATGAGATATCGCCCCATTCAAAAAGACAAGAGACAAGTGTTGATGAGGACGCATAGTTAATGGAAAACTTGTGCACCTTTGGTTAGAATATAATCTGGTAAACCACTTGGAAAACTGTATGAAGGTTCCCAAAAAATTAAAAATAGAACTACCATGTGATCCAGCAATCTCACTTCTGGGTGTATAACAAAGGAAATTAAATCACTATCTCAAAGAGATATCTGCACACTCATGTTCATTGCAGTACTATTCACAATAGCCAAGACATGGAGACCTTAGCCAAGACATGGAAACCTTAGTTTCCATCAACAGATGAATGGATAAAGAAGATGTGGTATACGTATACAATGGAATATCATTTAGTCATAAAAAGAAGGAAATCCTGCCATTTGCAACAACATGGATATACCTTGAGTGTATTATGCTAAGTGAAATAAATCAAACAAAGACAAATACAAATAAATATCACAATTAAATGATCTCACTAATACATGAAATTTTTTTAAAAAGCTGAACTTATAGAAACAGAGAGAAGAATGGTGGTTTTCTGGGGCTGGGGTTTAGAGGAAATGTAGAGATATTGGTCAAAGGGTAGAAATTTCCAGTGATAAGTTCTGGGGATCTAATGTACACCACGGTGCCTATAATTAATAATTCTGTATTATATATGCAAAAGTTGATAAGAGAGTAGATCTTAAATGTTCTCACTACCAAAAACAAAATAGTAGTTATGTGATGTGATGGATGTATTAACTACCCTTTTGTGGTAATCATTTCTCAATGTATACATACATCAAATTATCACATTGTACCTTAAACTCACACTATGTTATTATGTCAATTATATTTCAATAAAGCTTGGTGGGGGCGGGGACAGAAAACACCTAGATGGATTGCTGTTTAGTTATACAAAATGATTATTATCCTGTCCTGTCTCCTACAAAGTGTGGAAGGGACTACTAGCAGAGAAATCAACAAATTATTGTAAATGGCATATATCAGACATTTGGAGGATTAAGGGAAAAAAGGGATAGAGGGAGGGAAGATCAAATAGACATGGCCTTGGGCATGGCTGTGAGGAAAGTAGGTGTGAAAAATTTACCTGTGACAGTGTTGGACAAGAGGCTGTAGCAGGTATGGTCAAGAGGCCAAAGGACTGAGTTGCTTGATAATTCAATTTTAAGTTATACCTGTTCACCTCATCCAAATTAGTCTAATCAATGGCTCTGGGCTCTGGAGGAAAGGGGAGATTTTCTATGCTTAGGGATATACAAGCAGAGAGAGGAAAACAACCAAAGAATGTAAAATTGAGAATTCAGTGGAAGAAGAAGTTAGATCATGAGATTGCAAGGTACTGTAATCCATGCAAGATAGTGGGGGGGTGGCTATACTTTCCACAAGAAGAGGAATGAGAACTCAGGGCAGTTTGTTTTTAAAGACCAGATGGACAACAGATAATTGGAGGACTTAATGACATTCAGGTGACATGAATTACTTTTACATGCAATGAAATGTAAAGGATATACAGTGGACCCTTTCTCCTCACCAAAGAATTGGTAAGAATACTTATCGAGTATATCCAAGAGAATACCTGTACTGGCTCACAAGGTAATCTCTCATCTTGGTCCTGGCCCTTGATAAACTCTCTGCTGATAGCCTATGAAATTTGCTGTGGTCAGATACCTGTCTTGAAAAATTGCCAGGAAAGCACTGCTGCTCACCCTATTAAGCTATGTTGCCTGTGTATATATCCATAGTTCTCCCCTTGGTTTGGCAATTGGCTTGTATTCCCTTCTCTATGTAACTCTTAGCTCTGGTTGTTACCTTAATTTCAGTGTTATCTGTGGCTCTGGATACAAATACTCCCCTGTTAGAAAGCCGTCATCAGAGTGCTACCCCTTGCCTTCTTTCACCCCACTGAAAGACAGGTAAAGGCATTATTTCCATGTTTCGGGAGCATATCTTCTTTGTGTTACTTGTGGTTCTTTCTCTTTGCCTTCTCCTCAGATATCTACCCATTAAAACACATACTAGAGCTCTATAAATTTTTGCTTACATCATATTTGTAACTATATCTATAAACTCAGGGCAGAACGGGTCAGTGACTGAATCTTCAAAAATATGTAAAAGTATTTGTCATGAATCATCAGAATCATCATTTTTATAGTTAGAAAGTATTGCCAAGCAGGGGCCTTCCTAGGACAGGCCTTCCCCATATCCTTTGCTTTAGCTCCTCTCTGAAGTACCTAGATAACAGTATTTGTTGCAAATTTCCTGAGTTGTTTTACAGACATAAAAATCCCCCACCAAATGGAAGACGTTAACTACTTGATGACCATGAGCACACAGCCCCAGGCCTCCTGGAGTTTAAGGACAGATAATGTTAACCCCTGTTACAATGCCCTGTTCCCTCACCAACAGCCAGAGAATTGTGCATGAGCTGATCACATACCCTGCGACCCAACCCCCTCACCTGGCTTTTAAAAATGTTTTGCCGAAGAAACCCTTCGGGGAGCTCAGGGATTTTTAGAGCATGAGCCACCCATCTCCTTGCATGGCCCTGCAATAAACATCTCTCTGCTCCAAACTCCGACGTTTCAATTTGTTTGGCCTCACTGTGCATCGGACACACGGACTTGCGCTAACAAAAGCATTTTTAAATGCCCTCCATTCAGAAGCTTCTAGCTAGAAAGGAGCAGGTTGGAGGAGTCAGTCATTCTTAGGCCATCGCCAAGTTTTCTAAACTTAACTCCTCCCATCAAGTCACTCTAGCTCACAGAAGGCAATTAGCATTCATCTTCCAGCTAAGATGATCTGGAGAAAAATGTTAGGCAAATCTGCAGGATTTCTTATTAAAAACTGAGGCAAAAATAGAGAATGTCATTAAAATAAATACTCTTACATAATTGTATGGGCTAGCAACAACCCTTTAATTTAAAAAAATCTGAATTGTAAGAGTAATCATTAATTGGTACCTTGCTCCTTTTGTATAAGAAGTTCAGCTAGCTGTGGAAAGAGGTGGGGATGACCTTGTAGGTTGAGTTATTATTGAGAAGGAGTCACAGATGGAGGGAGATCCCCTCCCACTTTCTCATTCTCAGTGATCATAAAACCAACAGTATTTCTCTGGTGAAATGAAGCCTCTTGTTTAATTAGAGTAACAGGCCTCTTACACGTATAGACTCTACTCCCCTTTCTGGAAGAACTTGCTTAAGCTATTTCAAATAATTTAACAAATCATTTGCTGATTTACATCAATTTAAGAGAGTATGTTTTTAATAAAAAAGTAATACCAAAAAAAAAAAGAGTATGTTTTTCTAAAGAATGAGCTTAAACCAGCTGCATGAGAAATATTGTCTTGCAAAAAGAACCTAAAGAATGGGAATACATTTCTCCCTAAGTTATTGAAGCTAATCAAAGCAAATTCCTATATCCAAGACTCACAGTTATATGATGATTAAAATACCTGTGGATTCTGCCTTGATTGTTTATTATTAGTGTTGGGGCCCTTCATGTCCAGTAAGGAAAAGATTCCCAATGTCCTTTTCTCCTACCTAAAAAAAATTATGGGAGTGAATGTATTGATAGTCAGATCTTTGCCTCTTCATCTACCTTACCCTATTTCCAGTTCCCATAGGTAAGAGATTTCATATATATTATATAATCTTGACTTTGTCCTCAGAGAAGCAAAAATAATACATGTATATCTACTATATGTCAGACAAAAATCTTAAGCACTTTTACATACACTGTTTTTTTTAAAATTAACTTCTCTGCAAGACTTTTTTACAGGTTATGAAACCAATGCTTAATTAAATTAAACAATTATTTGCCTAATAACTTTAAATGGAGTATATAGCCTATAAAAATATTGAATCACATTGTTGCACATCTGAAACTAATATAATATTGTAAATCAACTATACTTCAATTAAAAAAATTATTTGCCAAAGGTCAAGTGGCTAATACAGGACTAAATTAGGATTTAGAACTTGATTTTTCCTTGGATAGCTTGATATGTTATTGAATTGGGATTGTCTTGAGGAGAGAAACGGGGTGATGTTTTTATTGTACATTGAAATACACAGAAATTAATCAGTTAATGGTTGTGCAATAAATCCCAAGTCATTACTTCTTTTGTTCCCCTTAGCCACCCCTTCTTGTTCTTAATCTGTCTTCTGCCACCCAGTAGCAATCCTGAGTAGAGTGAGAGTTATAACATTTAGCATGAAGATTTGTGAAAGTACTATGTAGCGTATTTCAAGAAATGCTGGATTAAACTTGGAGCAGTTAAATCCCTGAGGACTCAATATATCACTTAAATTCATCAGGGGAAGTGACAAGTGACAATTGAGAGCATAAAATTGAGGGACAGGTCAGATACAATGACAGTAGAGTTTAGTAACAATTGTCTACCCTGATGAGATCTTTATTCACTGTCCCCATTTACATTGACTACTTATCAATTAACATTGACTACCAAATGCTAATGGAGTTGAATACCTGAAGATGCCTGTCATTGGGATTAGGCACTACTAAAACAATGACATTATATAAACACTTGAAAAAATGCATTACTAGAGCTGAGGTAGCATTATTATTGCTAGATATTATTTTCTCCTTTATTTTCCTCTCTTTACAAGAAGGGATAACCAAATTACCCCCATGGAATAAGCAGAGACAAATCCAATTACAACTAAGCAAGCAATGAAAAAAAATTAGATATTCTTCCACCCTTGTATTGCCTATATAGATATGTGTGGTTTCACTTAGTTAAATTGAAAGCACAGGTCCAGGCCACTTGATGCCAAGTTATAGATCTTTCCACAACAGCTTTTGGCAGCAACTTCCAGGAATTTGCTTTGGAAAATTTATAATTCACTATAGCTGCATACAGTTGCTGTATAATTTTTCTCTCATAGTATTATTTTGGATTTGACAATGAGGGAAAGGATTGGAGAGAGTTCCCGAATATACATTTTGGTGAGAATATTTTACATCTTTCTAAATTTCATGTTAAGTGGGTGAAGAGTTTAAGAACTTAGTAGCCTAGTTATGAAGATTATATAGCCTGTAGATGTTACTGGCACAGAAAATGAATCATTTTTCACTGAAAGGCGAAAAGTAAACTTTCACAAAACCCTCAAACTACATTGATTACACCTAGACAATAAAGTTTCCCCACCCCTAGATGATATCACTGGTGTTTCTGCTAAGTACAAAAGAGAAAATTAACTGTATCTTTTCCAAGGCAATTGGCAATAGGGCTATAGTTACCCTTCATTTCTTTTCATTTTCAAAATAGCCAGAACCAAAGGAACAGCCTAACTAGTTAACCTGCCTGCACAATTAGAGGGCAGTGGTGATCACAGGTCTTTGGGGCTGGCTCTACCTCCCCAGCTCCATTCAGCAAGGTACCTTCTTGTAAGGGAAATGACACTTAGACAACTGCAGTCATTATAAGACAAATGCAGTTATCAGGAACTGGAAACACTTTGCTCTCAGCTTCCCGGCTCAGCATGTTCCCAGGCTTATGATTATCTCACACACAGCTGCAAACCTTGGAGGATGCTGCTCTTTATTTAATGCTCAGCTAGGGTTTCTTCTCTGGGGTACCAAAGACTGGATGCTGGGTAAATTTCTCCTTTACTGTCAGCTCAGTCTGTCCAAATGAAAGAAGAAAAAAAAATGGAAATGCCATCACATGAATTGACATCATTTTGTAAATTATCCCCCCTTCACACTCACACAGGCACACCATATCTAAGGACAATGAGAACCAACATTATTAAAACTTTACTAAAATGTCCAACACTACTTTATAAGTGGCCTCATTTAATCCCCATGCAAGTTTTTAGAAATTGTATTATTATAGCAACTTTTCAAGTAAAGAAACTGATAATTTGACAGATTAAAAAACTTGGGTAACCTACTCTGCTAGTAAATAGCAGAAGTTGGGGACTGAAAAGCCATGTTTATTCCACATGTTTTTAACTTTTTATTTTATATTGGAGTATAGCTGATTAACAATGTTATGATAGTTTCAGGTGTACAGCATATTGCTTCAGTTATACATATACATGTATCTATTCTTTTTCAAATTCTTTTCCCATTTAGGTTGTTACATAATACTGAGCAGAGTTCTCTGTGTTATACAGTAGGTCCTTGTTGCACATTTTTATGGTGCCTCTACTCAAGATCTATTTACTTCATTCACTGGAAAAAAAGAAAACTTCTCTCTTTGTATAAAAAGATTAATCAACAGTAATTAACTGAATGACCTCTATGTGCCAGGCTCTATTCTAGGCTCTGAAGATATAGATACTGCCATCATGGAACTTACATTCTAGTGAAGAGAGAAGAAATATACAAAAAGGATGAGTAAATGTTGATCCACCATGTATTAGATAAATGACAGGGAAAAGAAAAAAAATCACAGTAGAAGGACTGAGAATACTGAAATGTTGACGGAGGTGAGGGTGTGGGGGTTGCTTGTTCAATTGGAGTGACAAGAAATATTTTCATTAAGAAGGGGATATCTGATGAAAGGACTAACAGAGGTGAGAGAATCAGCCAGGCCGATAACTTGAAGAGCATTACTACAAGCAGAGGGAACAGTGAATGTAAAGATCCTGGGGAAGAAGTAAAATAAATTTACAAATATTGCACATTAGGCATCACAGAGATCTTTGAGAGAAGGGATACAAATGAGATGGGTCCAATAATAGCTCCAACTTACTGCCTGAAAAGTGATTCCAGAACACTGTGCAGACAGAGGGAGCCTGAACAGAGCACAGAGGTCTGCCAGAGTGGAGGGAATAGAGCTTGGAGGCCAATGTGGCAAGAGTTCACAGAGTGAAGCATCGAAAAGAAGAGAGCTGCAGAAACAGAGCACTCCAGAGATCAAAAGACTCCTCATGCACACCTTAAATCTTCAGCTGAGTACTTATCAGTGCATGCATGTACAAGACCAGAAATAGAAACACCCAAGAAGATCAGAGCTAGAATATCCCTAGAGCTCACAGAGGACCATAAATAGTCCATGTTTCTACTGGCCACAGTGAAAAGCATACTACTAATTCATCATTACCAGGGTATTGGCACAAAGTGAGGCAAAATTATTCCTAGACTAAAGGTTGCTTTGGTTTCGTTTAACAAAGCATAAGTTCAAAACTTTAAAGGATAAAATTGTTTCCATATAACTTAATTATATGCCATAAAAAGGCTCAAGTATATTTAAATAATTTTTTACAGTCCAGTACTCAACTGGTAAAATTCATAATGTACTGCATATAGTAAAACATAGCTAGGCATGCAAGAAAGCAGGAAAATACAATTAATAATGAGGAAAAATATTATTCAAAAGAAATATACCCAGAAATGACACAGATAAAATAGTTTGTAAAGAACATTAAAACAGAAATTATAACCATCCCATATGTCCAAGAATGTAGATGAAATATTGAACATGTTAAGGTGAGACCCAGAAGAAATAAAACAACCCAAATTCCAGATTCTTTAGATGAAAAATATGTCTGCACTGAAAACTACTATTGATGGAAATAAAAGAAAACCAAATATTGAGAAGAAAAGAATAGCGAATTTGAAGGCATAGTAATAGAAAGTATCTAAAATAAAACAGAGAAGGAATAAAGTCTGAAAATAAAACAAACAGAGCATCAGTGAACTTTGGGTCCATTTTCAGCAGTACAAAATAAGTATAATTTGTATCCAGAAAAATGGAAAGGACAGTGGATAGAAAAAAAACTTTTAAGAAATACTTAAACTTTTCAAAATTTGTTGAAACTATAAACTCACAAAAGTTCAATAAGCCCCAATAATAAAAAAAAATAAAGAAAATAAAGGCAGTTCTTAATCATATTGATTAAATCAAGTTGATTTAACATGAAAAACTGTCTAAGAAGAAAGACAAATTATGCAGAATAACAAAAATAAGAATGACAGCAAACTTCTTTGTGGAGACATTGAAAGCCAGAAGAGGAGTGCCATCTTTGAAGCTCTGAAAGAAAAAAATTTCAAGCTAAGATTCCATACTCATCAAAAATATCTTCCAAAAATGAAGATGGAATAAATACTTAAAAAAATAAATATCTGTTTTTATTATGGCTTGCCAAGGCTTCCCTTTTCATTAAATTGCCTCAGAAAAGTACTGTTTCAGACTTTCTCCCTGCTTTTTAAAAATATCTTTACTGAAACGTAATTCACATACCATAAAATCCACACATTTAAAGTGTACAATTAAATGGTTTTTGCATATTTACAGAGTTGTACATACATCATCACAATCTAAGTTTAGATCATTTTATCACCCCCAAAAGAAACCCCATATCTATCACTCCTCAACCCCCCAGTCCAGCCCTAGGTAGCTGCTAAGTTTTATATATATATATATATATATTTTTCCCACTTCATATAAAAGGTATCATAAAACATGTGGTCTTCTGTGACCGACTGCGTTAACTTAGCATTATGGTTTCAAGGTTCATCCATGCTGCAGCATGTATTATTAATTCACTTTTTATTGCAAAATAACATATCATTGAATTGATATAACACATTGTATTTATTTATTCATCAGTTGATGGACATTTGGCTTGCTTCCATTTTTTCACTGTTATGAATAATGCTGCTGTTAAATATCTGTGTGTGAGATTTTGTATAGATATGAGTTGTCAGTTCTCTTAAATATATACCTAAGTGTAGAATTACTAGGTCATACCATAACTCAATTTTTAACATTTTGAGGAAATGCCAAAATGTTTCCAAAGTGGCTACATTATTTTACATTCCCATGACCAATGTAGAAGAGTTCCTATTTCCCTATATCCTTGGCAACACTTGTTGGTCTCTATCTTTATTACAGCCATCCCAGCGAGTATGAAGTGGTATCTCACTGTGGTTTAGATTTGAATTTCCCTAATGTCTAATAATGTTGAACATCTTTTCATGTTATCTTTAGCCATTATATTATCTTCTTTGGAGAAATGTATAGACAAATTTTATGCCCATTTTATAATTGTGATATTTGTCTTTTTTATTATTGGATTGGAAGTATTCTATACATTCTGAAACTAGTTCCTTATTAGATATATGATATGCAAATATATTTTTTTCATTCTTGGGTTGTATTGTCAATTTCTTGATGGTATCATTTTTGCACATTTTTAATTTGGACATAGTCTAATTTATCTATTTTTCATCACATGTGCTTTGGATGCCATACCTAGAAAACCATTACCTAATCCAAAATTATGGAGATTTACTCCTATGTTTTCTTCTAAGACTTAGTTTTAGAATTTGGCTCTTAAATTTATGCCTATAACCCATTTTTAGTTAATTTCTGTATCTGGGGTAAAGGAAAGAGGGATCCACTTCATCTTTTTCCATATGCATATCTAGTTGTCCCAAGACCATTTATGGAAAAGACATTTCTTTCTCCATTCAATTTTCTTGTCATCTTGTAAAAAATAAATTTACCATAAAAATAAAGGTTTACTTATGTACCCTCAATTCTATTCCATTGATCTATACTTCTATCTTTATATCAGTATCTTAATCACTGTAGTTTTGGAGTAAGTTATAAAATCAGAAAATGTGAGTCCTCTAACTTTGTTCTTCTTTTCAAAATATGTTAATAAAGCATTGAATCTAGGATCAATTGAACAATTTATGCCAAAAAAAAAAAAAGGTAACTGTACGTTGATAGGGATTCTATTGAATCAATAGATGAATTGGGGGAGTATTGTCTTTTAACAATATTAAGTCTTCCAATCCAGGAACACAGGATGTCTTTCCATGTACTTATATCTTCAAGTACTTTCAACAATGTTTTGTTGTTTTCAGTGTACAAGTCTTGTAGTTCTTTCGTTAAATTTATGCCTAAAAATTTTATGATCTTTGAAGATTTTGTGAATGCAATTGTTTTCTAAATTTTGCTTTGGAATGTTCATTGCTAGTATAGAGAAATATAAGTGATATTTGTATACTGAGTATGTATACTGAAACCTTGCTGGACTCTTTTATTAGTTCTAATAGTGTTTATTGGTTTCATTATGATTTCCTGTATATAAGATCATATCATGTTCAAATAGAGATATTTACATTTTTCTTTTCACTTGTGATGTCTTTTCATTTCTTTTTCTTACCCAATTTCCTTGGATAGCATCTTCAACACAGTGTTCAATAAAATGGTGAGAGGATATCCCAGGCTTGCTCTTGGTCTTATAGTGAAGTCATACCATTGAGAATGTTGTTAGTTGTAAGATTTTCAAAGATACTCTGTACCATATTCAGGAAGTATATTTTTATTCCTAGTTTGTTAAGTGTTTTCATCACAAAAAAATGTTATATTTTGTTCCTTGTGCTTTTGATGTCATATGTAAGAAATCATTGTTAAATTCATTGTTATGAATTTTTCTCCCATGTTTGCTTAATTTCTCTAATTTATAATTTTGTTTATTTCAGTCCTTTATTTTTTTCTTGTTTATTCTAGTTAAAAGTTTGTCAGTTCTGTTCATCTGTTCAAAAATCATGTCTTAGTTTCATTGATTTTTTTCCTATATCTTTTCTTGTCTCTATTTCATTTATTTGTACTCTTTTTTTGTTATGTCCTTTCTTGTGCTAACTTTGGGCTTCTATTTTTCTTCTTTTTCTAGTTCTTGAGGTGTAGAGTTAGGTTGTTTGAAATTTTTCATTTTTCTTAATGTAGGTGTTTATCACCATAAACTTCTTAGAAATGCTTTTGCTGCATCCCATAAGTTTTAGTATGTTGTGTTTCCATTTTCATTTTTCTCAAAATGATTTTTGCTCTATTCTTTGACCCATTGGTTGTTCCAAAGTGTACTGTTTACCTGTCATGTATTTGTGATTTTTCTTCATTTTCATCCTGTTATTTATTTTCAGTTTCATATCATTATAGTAAGAAAAGATACTTGATATGATGTAAATCTTCTTAAATTTGTTAAGATTAGCTTGTGGCCCTACATATGATCAATCCTGGAGAATGTTCTGTTTGTTTGCACTTGAGAAGAATGTATATTCTGGTGCTGTTGGAATAAATGTCTACATATGTTTGGTTTATAGTGTTATTCAGATTCTATGTTTCCTTATTAATTTTCTGTCTGGATGATTTATCTAATATTGAAAGTGCAGTATTTAAGTCTCCTACTATTGTTACATTATTACACACCTAATAACAGAACTTCAAAATGCATGGATCAAAGAATGACAAGACTGCAAGAAGAAATAGAAAAATCCACAATTATATAACAAAGCTTCAAGATACGTGAAGCAAAAATTAATATAAATAAAAAGAAAAATTTAAAAATCCACAAGCCCAATCAGAAATTTCAATATCCTTCTTGTAATAATTGATAAAACAAGTAGAATATCACTAAAGATATAGAATACTTGAGCAACATTTTCAACCAAATTGACTTACTTGATATTTAATACAATCATCCCCTCAATAAATGTAGAAAGATATTTTTTTAGGTGCACTTTGAGCATTTACCAAATAAATTATATACTGAGTTTTAAAATAGATGTCAAGAAACTTAAAAGATTTAGAATCATACAAAATGTATCAGTGATCTAAAAAAAAAAAATACCCCCTTTGGCTTAAGCTAAGTAAAGCTGAGTTTCTGTCACTTTCAACCAAAAGATTTGGGAATATTAAAATCCCAAAGAAAGTGTCTCTATGAGAGCTGAGATTAAAATACAGGCTTATCATTTCCCCATAGCTTTCACTACACTGTGATTACCAATCTTTTGATAGTGCTAATTTAGTTTTCTTATGTTTGATCTTTATATCTAACCTTACTTTTCTTTTTATTTTTCCCATTTCCCTGAATCTTTACTGCCTTTTAACAACATTCTATCCTAAACTCAGTATGGGGAGAATTGGAAGAATGACTTTCTCAGTGTTATGGGGCTGAAAGTCCCATATGTCATTTTTAACTAATGTCATACGTTTTCCCATCTCACATCCTGAGAAAAGAAAGCAGGTATTGGGTAGTTTAGTTGTTCCAAATTTACAGAACAGTGGACTTCATACTTTAAAGAACTGAATTAAAGATATGGATTCTCCACAGAATCCATAACAAACACACACATATGCAACATACATTTTACAGAATTTTGTAGATTCCAGGTTAAGAATTTCTCTTACAAGCAGAAAGACCACATTCTAATATAAAATGATTTTATCATCCATCATTATATATTTACATTTTACTTATTTTTAGAAAATATAATACAAAAGCTACTAGAAGTAAAGAAATAATTTTATATTAATTTTTATCTTATTGTTCACATAGCACCTACATAAATTTTAAAAATAGTGTAAGTCTACAACATTTTATGTATTCATCTATAGATCCTACAAGATACATAGACTCTCTGCTATAACTCAATGTCTCTACCAGAGTTCACTGTACAATAGTGAACCACTGAATCACTGGTATACCTCTTTTCAATTCTCCTGGTGTTTTTAAAATATTGAGTCACAAACTACGGTAGCCCTGTGAACTATCATGCTTATCATTATAAAGCAAAACCAAATATATTCCATGGGCACCGTGTAAAAGAAAAGCCAGAAAGGATCAGCTGAACACTGTGGAATAACTTCACATGCAAATAATGATCACCACCAGGTACACTGTGTTCCAGTACAAAAGAGAAAACAATTACAATAGCAATATTTTCCCATTTCCATACACTTTCATTAATTTTCTAACTTGACTCTCATAACAGCCTTATGAAGAATAGAGGGTTAATATTATTATTATTGTTTTATTAAATGAGTAACAATGTTCCAAGAGATCCAACTAGTTTCCACCCTAGTTTTGCAGTTATGGTTTGCTCATATAAGTCCTAGTCATAAATAGTAAAATTTGAAATGAAAAGCATTTATAAAATCTTAATTGTATTTTTGGTACATAGGTGACATAAAGAACGGTTTAAAAAGAGCCAGACAGAATTTAGAACATAGTGATCCTTAGATTAGTCCTAAAACAATAAATATAACAGAATGCTCTTGATAGAAAATCACATACACACAATTTTTTATCAGATAAACTGTTTCCTCAAAGTTATCCATCTTTTTCCTATCACTTGCAGCAAGGGCGTCTTGGCACATCAGAGAAATCATAAAATAAACCCACAAATATAAAATTTAATGAGAAATCAAATAACATAAACCAATCTCATAAAATAGAATGAAGAAATGAAATAAAAAACAACCAAGAAAGAAGTCTGACTTTAGTACTCTTGATGGTTTGCCAGTTCACAGCCTGCTATAAAAAAATCACCATTATCAATGGATCCAGGATTGAAATATTTGCAGAATGTAAGGAGAGATTGCCATGGTTATTAATTTTGCTGAGTTGATTATATAATTTATGATAAGGGGTATGTGGAAATACTAGCACCATCACGTAAGAATTGACCAGATTTCCAATTTTTTATAATATATTTCCTTGAAAAAAGTAAAAGGCAATGTAGTAATGACACAAATTCTGAATAAAAGGATATTTCAGATGATATACCACAAAGACCTCTAGTATAGCAGTCAGATAGTTTGGGTTTGTATCTCAATTTTTCAACTGATTACCTCTAGTGTGATCTCAGTAAGGTTGTTTCACCTTTCTGGTTTTATCTTCCCTCATCTAAATGAAGAGGTTCATACTAACAAATTAACCATGCCAACAGTAAAAGATTAGTAGGCAAAATATGAAAAGCAACTTAAAGAAGTACTTCAAAAAATACAATTCAGTACAAGTTTTAATTGTATATGAGAGTGCTTCAAATGATATTGATAGTCATTAATATTTATTCAATGAATATTTATTGAGAAATTACCATGCTACCTGTGCTAGGTACTAGATAATATCATCAGATATTCTGGCTAAGAAAAGATATGAAAATATATGTATGCAATTTATAGCACACTCATAGAGAAATAAATATTGTTATGTCACTTTAAAATATGCCTCTGAACAAAATGAGCATTAGAAATTTTTAAACGTTTTTCCTGATTATAAAAGTAATAATTATCCATTTTTAAAAACCTGAAGATATACAAAACTATTCTAAAATAAAAAAATTATCTGAAACACTGGGAGATAACCCCTATTAACATAGTTCCAAAAAGTTATTAATGTGATTTACACATATCCATTTGAAAGTCAAATAATACTAAAAGTCTTACAATGAATAGCAGTCTTAGACATTCCTATCACTGTAGTTCTGATCTCTTTGAGACAATCACTTTTAATACTTTATATTATTTTAAAATATGTTTATATTTTATTATATTTTCCTGATATTTATTTCCACATATCTAGATAAAAAGCTTTGTAGCATTTATTGATTTATCACTATACTATACATTGATTTCATCTTATTTTATGAACAGGATTTATGCCTTTTATACTTGCCCTCCCTCCTCTTTCTTCTCATTCATATACTGTTGTTTTGGTTTTCTATTGCTGCCATAAAAAAATTATCACAAACTTAGTGGCTTAAAAAGCACAGATTTATCATCTCATTTTTCTGTAGGTCAAAAGTCTGATGGGTCAGCTAGTTTCTCTGCTCTGGGTCCCACAAAGTCACAATGAAGATGTTGACCAGCCTGGGTTCTCACCTGGAAGCTTTTGAGGAGAACCCATTTACAGGCTCTTTCAGGTGGTTTACAAAATTCAGCTCCATGTGACTGTAATCTGAGGTCTTCATTTCTTTCTTGGAAGACAGCTGGAGCTGGGGAAGTTCTTAACATGTGGATGCTTCTCCCCAGTCTTTGTAAATGCCCCCCTACATCTCAGAACTAGAAAAACAAAAATGTGAACATCAAGAGGTCGGAGTTCCTGTGGGTTACTATAGAAGCTATCGGCCATAGTCTACCATTCAGCCTGCAGTGATTCATAACCCTCCCACATGCAAAATACATTTACCCCCTCCCAAAGTTCCTACAGTCTAACCCCGGCTTCAGCATTTGCTCAAAGTGCATAATCTCACTGGTTATGTATCTGGTCCATGTACACACGAGGCTTCTGGGTATAACCTATTAAGTACAGCTCTGAGGATACAATTCCTCTCCACCTATGCACCTTTGAAACTAAGGAAAAAGCTGTCTTGCTCAAACACACCCAACATACAATAGTGGGACAGGCATAGTATAATAGCTGCAGTCTTTTTGGTTCAAAAATGGAGAAAAGTAAAAGTAAAAAAGAATCACTGGTACATTTCTGGCATTTCCCACATCCAGCCATGCAAAGTCCACCCGTAGTTCCTTGATTAGTTTTCAAAGCCTGGGAATAATGCACTCTGCTTTTCAGTTCTACAGTTTGGGCTCTTGGTGTGTCCTTTGTGTCATACTTCCTTTTTAATTAAAGATAGCATGTGTTTGTGGAGGAATCTTATCAGCCTGATTGTTTCCAGTAGAATTTTGGGACTTCAACAGTCTCTTTTTACTTTGTACACTTTCTGCCCTCTTCAGTCCAAGCTGGTAGTTTTTGCTGAAGTAAATTTCTCAGAAACTTTGTAGGTCTCCCATAGATTTCACTGGAGTTCACCTCACTAGACAAATGCCACACTTACAGACTTTTTTTTAGGTAACATTTTTTCTAATGAGGAAAAATGTCCTTAGGCTTCCTAGAGGTCCTATACTTTGAGAGGATTTGTGAGACATACCCTTAATCTTGTGAGAACCCTTTATGTGACTGAATACTCTGAACTTTTTATCTTGCTGAGGTTTTAACAACATGTTATGCAGTTAACATTTCAGCCTTTTCTCTAGAGTATTCTTTCCTGATAGTGAATCCTTTAATGTTAGGATCTTTTTCCGTATGGAGAGACTGAGAATTTGCAAAACTGTTAACTCCTATTTTCTTTTTGTTTAATAGTCTTCCCTCAATATCTCTCTCCTTTCTCAATTTACTATAAGCACTAAGAAGGAATCAAATTTCACCTTCAACAAATTTCTTGGAAATCTCCTTAGTTTTATAACCAAATTCCACTTAAACATTCTGATTTTCACATAACTTCAGGAGAAAATTTTGCTAAGTTTTCTGCTGCTACATAACAATGATCCCCCTTTCCTTGAGCTTCCAATAACCTGTTTCTCACTTCTTTCTGAGCCCTCAGCTGCAGTCTAAATTTCTACTAAAACTCTGTTCAAAGCAATTTAGGCTTTCTATCATGTTCCTCAAAATTCTTCCAGCCTCAGTCTATTGCTTGACTCCAAAGTCACTCCTGTTTAGATCTTTGTTATCACAGCATCTCACTTCTGGTACCAAAATCTGTTATCAGTTTTCTATTGCTGCATACCAATTTATCACAAACCTAGGAACTTAGAGCAACACATATTTATTACCTCATGATTTCCTTGGTTTAGGGTTCCAGGCATAGACATAGATCACCTGCTTGAGCTCTCACAAGGCTGCAATCAACATATCTGTCAATTTTGCCTTTAGCTTTAGGGCACTGATTGGCCAGAATTTTTAAACCATAATAATTTATGGAGCATTGTGTACTCGATATTTGAAATACATGAAACCATATGGACTCACTCTTGTTATGATATTATGTTACATTATTTTTATGAAGCCTCTTGATCTGAATTACTTGGTGTTAAAACAAAGTGTTTTTTAAAAATTAAGCTTAGCTAGCTTGCATTTCATATCATGCTTTGGTAAAGTTTATCTTTTCATGAGTCATAGTTCATTTTGAATGTTTGTGGTTTCTGTTTCATTTCTTAAATGGATCGGCATGATATTCCCTGGGATAACAAGGTAGGATGGAGCAGGATAGAAACCAGGATGACAGTTCTGGTTAAAGAGTCTAAAGCTATATGTTTGGCTTTACTATATAAATTCAATTTATTTCTAATTTTTTTTGTTGTGGGAATTGCAAAAATAAATGTATACTCTAAATCATTATCTACGTACCATGTGTCAGGGACTCTATTGATTTTCTCCGGTGAAGTTACCACATCCAGAATCACAGATATAACTGATACCTATAACTGAATATGTGCTTTTTATTTAATTTTCTACCATTATTTTCCATAACTTTGACTTTTTAAATGGCCAAACAGGCTAGTCAATGTGGATGTGGTAAGAATCACCACATTTCTCAAGTTAATGGCAATAGTTTTAGCAATTTTTCCAAGGGATATAATATTACTGTTAGTTTAACATCCTGGGAGGACATTCATATAGAAGATTTTCATATCTTTATCACCATAATTATAATTTTTCCATCCTCACTACATGGTTTAATGAGAAGTACGAAGATCCTACAGTAACTAAGTACATTTTTTCCCTGCTGTACTTTCTGGGACTGGGCAAATAACCACAGGATACATCCATGGTCCCACTAAAGCCCTTTTAAATTGACTTAGGTCAACTCTTCAAATGTCACTTGACTACACTAACTCATGGCTTATGGCATTTGGGGACTTTGAGGATAAGTACATGATCTAAGTCAATAAAAGCAACTCCAGGAACGTCTGGAGGTTTTCTTTTTCCAGTGTGCAGTTAACTTGGTATTGTATATCCTTTTGGAAAAGTCAAGATGAAGATTAAAGACCTAATCATATTACTATTGTAGGGTTTTCCATAAAGGGACTCAGTCTCCTTCTGTAAGTAGTGCTAGATGTGTGAACTGGCTTAAGCCTGGACACAAGAAGAGAGTACCTTAATCCCCACAATATTAGCTATATTAGGATTTCTGACCAGAAGATCTAGAATTTCCACCTGTATCTGTCAAGCTGAACCATACCTATTGCCCATTTATTTTATTTTAAGGATCCTGGATTAAAATAAAATAAATTGTCAAAAGTCTCTATGTGTCAAAATAGTCTGGTTCCCTTGGAATTGTTGTAGCTTATTTTATTAATTGCTTCTACTTCAACTGTGGTATTCAAGCAATGCCATCAAGCTCTGTCATTCTGAGATTCCATTTTTTCCTGTTAAATTCATGGAATTCAGCTCCATTAGCACCTTTTATCACCATCTTTCCCATTTTATCTCTTACCTACAGAGGAGAACCACCAGAGATTGGTACTCCCTAGCCAATATATACATATATTTTAGCCAAAATATTTTTTAATTCTAATGAAGATATGACCTCTCTTACTGACAGAAAGTGTAGTCCAGGAGTAGCTGAGCAGGTTCCTTATAACAGTTTCATTCCAACATACTCATTTCCTGTAGCTTTCAGATACCTTTCTCTACAGTATGACAAGAAACTTCTGGCACAAAGGCCTCATTAACTAAAGGCCACCATTGCAACTAGGCTTCAATTATCCAACCAAATTAACTATTAATGTTAGTCCCAAGTGCTGAAGCTGCCAATTAAATACATATCCTAAGTGAATGCACCCCTGTCAAGGATGGGCCTAGGGATAATATTGAGGTAGTGGGTTGGGTCTTGAGGATAAATGCTTGCTTCCACATGTTGTACATCCATTAAAATGTTTTTAAATATATAAGACTATTCCTTCGATGGGAGAAGATGTTGTCTGCAATGAAAAAAGACATTCAAGAAAACACTGAGTTTCGAAGTTCTTAGTTTCATCCATGAATGTACACACATAACAATTCCAAGTCTCAAGTTCCTGCTGCTCCTTCAGCAGTACCCATATATTAGTGTAAGAGAGATGGTGGAATTAAGTACATAATTGGTATTTCAAGTCTGTATTCCTTCCAATCATCTTCCGGATTTGGTCCTCATATGAGAGATGACAGGTTCTTTTAAAGCTGCCATTGAGGCATTCTGATTTTCAATACATATTCTTAATTACATGTTAATAGTTTTTAACTTCTGTTTCTACTGATGTATGATCTCTAGGGCTAACCCAAAAAGTAATTGTGATTAGACAATTTTTATAATTACCAATGTTGCCACAATGATTTGTTGCCAGGTGATCTCCCAAAGCTTGTTCTCCATCTGTACTTCATCCCATACTGCCACCAGAGGTAAGGATTAGGTGAAACTTCATTCTCTCTAGCAAGAAAAGTATTGCTTGAAAATATGAACCAAAATAATCTCCAAATATGTATTCAATGGATTATTTTTTCTGGCCACTCGTGGGACTAATTACTTAATAATTAGGATTTTGTTAAGAAGCAGATGGTACACTTAAGATCTTGGTACACAAGATAATTTGAGAAAGGTTTCCTTGTAAATTTACAACAGTAGCAATGTCAGGAAACCACAAAGGATAGGACATTAATTTGAAGTATAGTGTTACAGTTCTTGGGCCCAAAGAGACAAGGGAAGAAAGAAATTACTTGACTTCTGATGAAGATAGTGGTTGTATTAGTTTTCTATGGTTGCAATAAGAAATTACCAGAAACTGAGTGCTATAAAAAAACAGAAGTATAGGGCTTCCCTGGTGGTGCAGTGGTTGAGAGTCCGCCTGCTGATGCAGGGGACACGGGTTTGTGCCGCGGTCCGGGAAGATCCCACATGCCGTGGCGCAGCTGGGCCCGTGAGCTATGGCCGCTGAGCCTGCGCATCCGGAGCCTGTGCTCCACAACGAAAGAGGCCACAACAGTGAGAGGCCCATGTACCGCAAAAACAAAACAAAACAAAACAAAAACAGAAGTATATTCTTTCACAGATAGGAAGGCTAGAAGTCTGAAATCAAGTTATCATTACGGCCAAGTTCTCTCTGAAGGCTCTAGAGATGATATATCTTTGCCTCTTCCTAGCTTGTGGAGGTTATTGGCAACACCTGGTGTTTCTTAGCTAGTAGATGCATCCCTCCAATCTGTCTCCATCTTCACATGCTCATCTTCCCAGTATGTCTTTCTGACTCTGTGTCTCTTCTCCCCTTCTAATAAACACACTAGCTATGTTGGATTTAAGGCCCACCCTACTCCAATATGACATCATCTTAACTAATTACATCTACAAGGACCTTAAATCCAAATTAGGTCACATCTGAGGTTCTGGGAATGACATAAATTTGAGGTGGACACTATTAAACCCAGTACACTTATATAGAATATGCACTTGATAAAAGCTTTATCCTTCAATGTAGATGAAACAATTAGCTTGAGTTGACCTAGAAGTGATGGAGCTAGGAAAATAAGTATGTTGATTTCACTTTTTTTCCCTTCATCTAATCTCCTGCCAGGTCCCCCATTGGCTAACACCAATTGGAATCAAAAAGACACAGAACCCATATTGCTCAAACTCTTAGCCACAGAGCCAGGTAGAGAAATGTAGAATGCAAAACATAAAGAGCAAAAACTCTCTAGTACACCCTTAAAGGAACTCATAAACATCTAAATAAGCTCACTAAACTTCCAAAAAGAATATTATGGAAAGTGGACCAAAACTTAAGTACTTGGTGTAATGGAATGATGAAAGTGAGAGAATATAACCTAAACTTCATAAGCAGAGCAAAAATAAGTTGCTGTTGATAGAATTTGTCAATTTTTACTCCAGAGTGTCATCTGTCCTTTAACTTCTCAAGAAGCAGAAACTGTTCTGTACTGAAGAGAAATAAAAAATGTTTGAAAGTTAATTATAAAATTCACCTATTTTGAACATCTAATCTTATGGGAGGCCAGTAAGGTTATATGCTAAGCTGAAAAAAAGGCAATTAATTTTCTAAAGATGCTTATGAGTAGAGACCAGACACCTGAAAACTTATTATGAGACCATCTTCATGAATTCTGATCTTCTAGTTAACTAAAACAATATTTGAGGAGTCTTTTCAAAATTATGATTGATGAGGCTTTAAAAAACCTTCCATTATCTAAAGTGAAAAAGCATTTCTCATAAAAAAAGATCATTAAACTAGTTCTTCTTTAAAAGGAAAAACAAGGCTTCCCTGGTGGTGCAGTGGTTGAGAGTCAGCCCGCCGATGCACGGGACACGGGTTCATGCCCCAGTCCGGGAAGATCCCACATGCCGCGGAGCGGCTAGGCCTGTGAGCCATGGCCACTGAGCCTGCGCGTCCGGAGCCTGTGCTCCGCAACGAGAGAGACCACAACAGTGAGAGGCCCGCGTACTGCAAAAAAAAACCCAAAAAAAAACAAACAAAAAAAGGAAAAACAACAGTACAACTAGGTTAAGACAATATAAATGCAGTAATCTCTAATGTACCATCTCTCTGTATCACACTAAATAATTAGAAATATGAAACAATGAAACACATTAGCACTGAAAACTTAGGCTAGCAGTCATTAATTCATCAATGTCAGTGGATAATGTCTACTAGGGGCAAGTTTTACTGGCCTCTTTTTATATACTTCAACTTCTGACCTAGAACGCCAATCAAGAAAGAGGTAAGCTTTGGTTTTACTCAACCCAGTTCTCTTCCCCTAACTAAAAAAATGTGTTTCTAAATCAACCAGAAACGCTCTATAGGAATACTGCTTTCTTAAGCAGCAACTGCCCCATTTCTCACCAAAGATTTTCTTTCTTTCTGCACACATTCAGAGACAACACATCTCATTACTGGGGGGAAAAGAACAGATATGGAAACTTGGCATTCTCATGTCCCATCACCTGCAGCTGAGAGGGAGACGGGAGGAAATGTAATTCATGTGTGGCTGGGTGTGTATGTATGTGTGCTCATACACATGTGTATGTTTATTAATTTTAATGCTCTGCTAACTATCAAAGGATAGCTATATTATCAGGAACAACACTTATCTTCCTCTTTTTCAGAAACTATGTAAATATGCTTAGTTTAAACACAAAGTTTATAAGGAAACACACCAAAACAACTATGAAGGTCACCTTAATACATAACTATGTCATTTTTAACTTCTCTGCTACAAATTTCTGGACTTTCCAAATTTTCTACACTATGTCTATTTAACTTTTGTAATTAAGAAGAATGAAACACATTTAAAAAATAAAGGACAAAAAATGGACAGAAAAGCAGAAAAGAGAAAAGCAAAAATTAAGGAACAGATAAGAAAAACCTCTTGCCTGAATGATACCATTATTAATTCTGGTAGCAGTGGTTGAAAAGACCAGTGAGTACAGAATAATCTTCACTATACAGATGATGAATCTTGAGTTTGTGCCTTAAAACAATATTTAGTTAAAGCTGTGCCACTGTTTATATCTTAATCTTCCTATGTTTTGCTCACAGCATAGTAACTGGAGGCTCCCTGCTGCACCCGGTGTAGTTTTCCAGCATCATATCACAGTATATTTTAACTTGTAGTTTTGTGGCGGGGGGGTTGTCCAACCTAATATAAAATGTTTACTTGCAACTCAGATGTTTCTCCGATGCTTCAAGATATACCTCAAACATTTAAAGAAATCTTTCTAAAATTTATGTGGTATTTCTTTTCTCTTAACTACTATTAAACTTATCTAGATTTTAAATAAATATAGTATTTTTTAGTTCATTGATTATTTTTATGTTAAATTTTGTCTTCTCAACATGTTTTGATAAAATTAAATTTGGTATTGTATTTTCATTCAGATCTACCATAGGTGATACATTTTTATTTCTTTAAACAGTGGGGAAGAGCCAATAAAAATATTATCTCCCCAATGAATAAAATTATATTAGAGATATACATAGAGAGATACAGAGATATATTTAAGTTAAAAAATGACAAGGAGCTCATTTGCAGACAGATTATCTTAAAACTGATCTATTTATAACATAATTTAAGTGACAGAATTCAATTTTCCATCACAAAGATAGTTTTATGGTCTCAGCAAAGACAGGCATATCTTAGAAGATTTGGGGTCATCATTAGCATTGAGATAAAGCTTACACTCTTGGGAAATTTAGCATACCAATGAACAGTCTCTCTTTTTCTGTATTATCTCTCTAACCATCTATAACTAAATTGCTAATAATCAACACTGAATCTATGATTATGACAAGGAATAAAGATTATACAGATTTAAATTCAATTACAGACTTTGTCTATTTGGCTAGACATTTTGTTTATTACATATATGTAGTCACTCAGTCATAAATATTCTCTAAATTTCTCTTTCTAATATAACTAAGGAGGCATTAAGCAGTAATTGAGTATTTTTATATCAGTAAGAGTATTATTTCAAAGATTTTCAGTATGTACTGATGAAACATACATTTTAAATACTAATTTAAAATAATTTCAAATTTCCACAGTGCTTATAAATACCAGGTCAACAGATATCACACTATCCTAACATTGGGCACTGTAAGTGCTTAATAAATGCTTATTAATTCATTGAATGCTTTTTTTTCTACTTGAACTACTTATCAGGAATTTCTCTAAGAGCTGAGATACATACAAATTTAAGTCAAAAAGCTTCTACTCTTAAGGCATTCATAAGCTAGTGAAGGGGGAGACTGGCTTATACACAATCAATACAATGAATACTATTTTGTATTTATTAACAATGATCAATAGAAAAACAGATGAACACTTAACACTGCCTCTAAAGGGGGAGAAAAGATTTAACCAAGAAAATAATATTCAACTTCACTCTTGAAAATTCACACTCATTTATTTATCTACTCTTTCATTTATTTATTTACTTATTATTATTTTTTTTTTCTGAGAACTCCTATGTTCCAGGCACTGGGCTAGGCAATAGGAATATCATTTTTATCTACATATTCAGTCCCTGATCCATTATAACCCATTACAGGAGACAGAAATGATTTAAATGTACATTAAAGAATGTATATATAATTACCAACTGAAGTATATTCTATGAAGACAAAGAATGAGGATCTGTAAAAACATATAAGACAGAACCCAAATTTACCCTGCTTAAGTTTGGTGGAATTAATTAGACAAAGTGAAGGATGAAATCAAGAAAGATCAGTGTAGGTACAAAGATCATCTGGTAAAAAGAAGTAGAACACACTCAACCATCCACAACAACAAAAAACCTTGTTCTAGAGCAGAGTATTGGAGGAGAGTTATATAAGATGAGCTGAAACCCTAGTCAGGATCAGATAGGGAACACTTCTAGGCCATGTTGAAGGCTGTATACTATGTCTTTAGAGCAATGAAAGTTTTTGAAGAGAATTCTACCACTCAAAGAAAAGCATTTTGTACAATCCTGACATTAAAATTAGATGGATAGATAGATTAAAATAAAATAAAATAAAATAAGAGAGCATGTAACATATTCAGAGAATGGTAACCAGATGAGCTTAAGAAATGCAAAGTGGGGATTTAGAGGTAATGAAGACAGCCTTAACATTTCCTTCAGCTTGAAGAAACTAGAGACCATCTTCTTCCAGACTCTAGACCCTTGACCTCCCTTTTCTAAGAGCTTTTACCTTAGAAAATTATAATTGTAAATTTACTCTCTGCTCCTTTGAGATGTAAATCTTTATAAAATCTTCCTGCCAGTTTTTCAACTCAGAACTGTCTTTCTCAGGGACCTGGAGCTGTCCCTTTGAAATGCAATCATCAAGAAAGACAGCACCCCTATCTCCCACTTTCTATGGGAGGGTAGGTAGGAGCTTAATATTCACAGGTATCTTGCTCCAAGTTGTAAAAATATCTCCCATCTTGAAGATACCAGAAAGTTTACTCTTCTTTTGGGTAAAGTCAATTAGCAACATAGACGGCCTATAACTCCTCCAAATCCAGCCCTTTAAAAACTGCAGCCATTTGTTTCAGTGGAGTTGAGCTCAGACTGAGTTCTGACCTTTCTCCTTTATTGTAGTAATCTTAAATAAAGTCTTCCTTGTCTGTTTAACTTTGTCTAGTGTAACTGTTGCTTTGACAGAGGTAAGACCAGAAAACAACACACAACATGCTGAGGAGTCTGCATTCTATCATTAGGCAATGTGGAAGCATCCAAGGATTTTAAGCAAAAAGAATGATCATATAACTTAGAAAGGTATCTTTTGGGACAATGTAAATGAAAGAGAATGGCTCTTGAGGACTTCAAAGATGAGTGAACACTCTGATTCCCAGGTGTACATGGAAACAACCCAGCTTTTAGAGAAGTGACTGTTATGGTCCAGCCTCAGAATTACATTAAGCAGCAAAGATAAGAGGACTTTTAAGAGAGGTTTGGCTTAGGACAGGGACATCTACCTTTTGTTTGAAGTCAGGAAGGGCTAAATGAATGGTTACTCCAAAGATGAGTTTGAGCTTTGCAGAGCTTTGTAAAGGAGGTGATTTCAGCTTCCTATTAGAGGAAGAAAACTGACATCTGTGCTGGAAATGTGAGGTTCTTAAATAAATATATTACAAAATTTTGTGATGGTCCTTTCTAGCCATATCCTGGAATCTCAAATTATAACAATGTGGGATTCAACATATTAGAAGTTACTCAGTGAGTGTTTGTTGATTTGAATTGAATTGGCACATAGTCTATATGCTAGTGTTTTATTTTATATACATAATTTCAGTCTTGGTAATACTAATTTAATCAGATATCAAAGTGAAATGTTTCCTATGTTAATACTAATTAAACAATTCAAGAATCTGATTATCTAGATGCATAAGGGGTAAATTAGCACAATATATGACACATAACAGGACTCAAAATACTCATTCCCTTCCTTGTGCTTCCCTAACAAAAGCACATAAGGAAACAACCAACATGCTATAATACTTTAAAAAATATTGAAATGAAATATAAGACACCTGTTGATAATTTAATACTTAAGAAGGTTGAAATTTTATAAATATATACATATTTGATCATAGAAGGGAGGTCTATGGTTTCTATTTTAATGTACTGAATAATATGTTTGAAGCTATAGAAGTTGCAGGTTTTGAGTAAAATAAAACAGAAGCAATGTATTAAATAATATAATGTTTGAAGCTGCAGAGGTTGCAGTATTTGAGCAAAATAAAACAGATTCAATAAACATATATATTATATATATAGTATAAAAGTGAAATAATACCTGATGCAATATGTTTAATAAAAATTTCTAAAAGTATTGTTAAAGAATAGATTGTTGCAACATTTTCTACATTTGCAATTAAAAATTATTAGAAATTCTGGGTGGTCAGTACCATAACTGACCTGTCAGAACAGTTGATGCCTATTCTTCCATGACTTAGCAGAATCATTTGCTCACTCTCATAAAAATAAGATGATTTTTTTTTTCTATTGACTTGACACCATTTCTTTATTGCTTTGGTGACTTTGCTTTGTGAAAGGAATTCCATTAAACTTGTTAAGTCTTTTAGAGTTGTTTCTTTGATTTTCCTTCACAAAAAAAAAATTCATGGTATAAAATTAACATCTCACAAGTGTTTTAGTTGAGCAAGATATCATAAAATAAAACCTTTATTGTTACCCCTTAGGTGTAGTATAATAGATAATGAAGATTAATGGCATATGTAATGATATTGTACTTATGATGAACATGCCCATCATTATAAATTCAACCACAGTAAAGGGAAATATCTCAGTATGGATATAGTTACAATTAGAATATGGACATGTTAAAGTTGAAATGACACTTCGAAGTCATTTAAATTCTTGACACAGATGAGCATATTGCATCCTTTAGAGCTTAAGTGACATACAAATTTTCAAAGCTAGTAAGGGACATAGCCAGCTTGTACCACAGGTTACTACACTAACCAGTTTTTACTGACACTGAGCCCCAATTTTCTCAACTATAAAACTAGGATAAAAACACCTTAAAGTCTTATATAAAAGGATGAAATTAGATAACGTTGTAAGCGCAGTGGTTGTTGGTGGTGGTGTTATTGTGCCATCTGTCCCAAATTAGTATTATTTCTTCCCAACCTCATTAAGGACCTGAATGGAACAAAAAGGTGAGGGAAGTCTAATTCTCTCTCAGTCTTCTTCATTCATTAATCAGAGAATCAAGGTAGATGTCAGAAAGCAACGGAGGCAATTGATACAGTCAAAAAAGTTCAGGCTCCTGGTGCACAGAGCAGAGTGAAGAGTGCTAACACAATAAACACACTCATGTATTCCATTTAAATAAGTAATATATATCAGGGACAGGCTTTCTGTTGTTGTGATGGAGACAAAATGAAGTACACATAACTTTTGCCCTATATTGCAATGAGGGAGACACAGAATACGTATGTGCATAAAAGAAAAGTGTAAGAAAGGTGATATGAATGCATAAAGGAAAAAATGAATTCATTTTGGGTGAGCCAAGATTTCATAGGGTTGGCTCTTAAAGGATTTATAGGAATTCACCACATGAAGAGATAAAGAAAAGGGCATTCTACACAGAGGAAATAGCATGGATAAAAGCAGAGAGGTGTGAAAATGTATGACAAGGAAGGGTGAGTAGTTTGATGTGGTGGAATTTTAAAATACATAAGTGGGAATAACTGGGAATGTGATTGAAATATCTTCTTAAGAAGTATTTTTTAAATATATTAAGGATTTTATATTTTATCTTACAGGCAATGAGAAAACATTGAAGATTTCTAAACAGCATCTGTGTTTTGGAATTTTATTTAGACTTTCTCTGAAAAGTTACTTTTAGTAAATTATAGTGCCTTCCTTTGGCATCCGTAAGCTGAGCAGGTGGAGGCTATAAAAAAATGATATGAACTACATCATGAAAGACAACATTTTGGCATTGAAACTGTAGATAATAAGTTAGCCCAGACTTATCATATTTTCTGATAACTCTTATCACCTGAGAGATTGATCCTAGAGAAACCAAGAATCAGGGAAGTCAATCTAGTGTGTTAATGTAGGAAACATTTCCTTAATGCCAAAGTAAATTCAACATATGTCTCTCATTTGATGTACTGAAAAGGAGCCAACTTACATATTACCACATTGTTATTCCTCCTTCCTTAATGACAAGAGGTAGTATGTCAATATATTGGCAATGGAAAACTTCATGTCATATGATTACCTTTCAAACTGTTCTCACTTGCTTTTTTTTTTTAGAAAAATAACTTGCAGTCAACTGACATTAATGACAAATATGAAAGTCAAGAGATTCTACTCAAATTACATCTCTAGTAAAGTAATTTTTATGCCAATATTCTTTGTAATATTATGTCATGAGAAAGTTCTTTCATCTTTTCCTGCAGAATCAATAATCACTGTTTCAATTGTAGAATTAGGAAAATGCACAATGCCTTGCCTATTTTACTTAAAATTACAAAGATTCATGTTTTAAAAAACTGTAAACCTCAAAATTATCTTAAGGAGAGGGAAACAAAAAATAAAACAATAAGACAACTACAGATTCAAAGCAAAGTGATAGCAAGGAAATATTAAAACAGAAAACAAATGGAGATGACATATTAGGCAAAACATTTATTATACTAGTAAATGCAAATAGTAAAAACACATATTAATAGAAAAGCATACTGTTGCATTGAAAATAAAGCAACTATATGCCACATGTGAGACATCTGAAAATAGTGACTTAGAAATATCAAAAACAAAAGGATGGATAAAGGTATATCTGAAAAAAAAATAATAAAATCAATAGGAATAAAAACTGAAGTTTAAATATTAATATATAAAGCAACCGTAACCCAATAAAAGTTAATTAAAAATAAATATTAATATGAAATCAATTTCAACTTATGGAATATATTATTATATGATACAAATAGAGATTTACAATGAAAAGAGCTGCTGTGAAAAAGGTGGATGTAGCTGTATGGGAGCATAAATGGTTTAATTGTCAAATCAGATTCACATGGATCTCAGTAACAATTTTACTAATAAATGAAAAGATACAGCAAGCACAAGGCACAGGCAAACATTCTTCCCTTGGAGAAGTCTGATGTTGTCAGACTTAGCACCCAATTAAAGTCCTTCTTCTTCCTCATTATCATACACTCTGGTTTAAAAGTTAATCTGTGACGTTTTCTTTTTTTGGGGGGTGGGGGGGAAATGTGTGTGGATATATTGTTTACATAGGGGAATAAAATTTGCTTATGGAATTTCTCCATTTTATATCCAATTCTCCTGTCAATCATGCTCCCATAAAAAATTTAAGCAGCATAGACAAACCAGGCATGTTAGTTTTCCATTACTGCCATAACAGATTACTTCAAATTTAGCAGCTTCAGGGCTTCCCTGGTGGCACAGTGGTTGAGAGTCCGCCTGCCGATGCAGGGGACACGAGTTTGTGCCCTGGTCCAGGAAGATACCACATGCCGCGGAGCGGCTAGGCCCGTGAGCCATGGCCACTGAGCCTGCGTGTCTGGAGCCTGTGCGCCACAACGGGAGAGGCCACAACAGTGAGAGGCTCGCGTAACGCAAAAAAAAAAAAAAATTAGCAGCTTCAAACACAAATATATTATCTTATGTTTTCTATAGGTCAGAAGTCTAAGGGTCTTACAGGGCTAAAATCAAGGTGTCACATGGACATGTTTCTTACTATAGGCTCTGGGGAAGAATCCTTTCCAAGCTCACTCAGAGGGTCAGTCAAGTATAATTCCTTGTGGTTGTAGGACTAAGGTCCCGATTTCTTTGCTTTCTGTCAGGGAGGAGTGCCCCTTAGCTCCTAGAGGCAATTCTCCAGTCCTCATACACAGCCCCTATATTTCAGAACTCACAATGATGCATCATATTCTTCTCACACTTGAAATCTAACTTTTGTTTATGTTGCATAATTTCTGCCTCCTTCTGCTGCATCTCTCTGAATCCAGCCAAAGAAAGTTTTCTGCTTTTAAGGGCTCTAATAATAATTAGACTGGCCCCACCCAGATAAGCCAGGATAATTGCCCTATCTATAGCCTTAATTACACATGCAAGTCTCTTTTCTCATGTAATATAACCTATTCACAGATTCCAGATATTAAGGAGAGCCATTACTAGGCCTGCCACCACAGGTATATCCTCTTAAAATCATTTCATAGATAATAACTTTCTATTATCTTTTCTCTAGTAATTGCATTACTGTGTGAATCAGATCTGGTTATCAGCATGCTTACAGGAGACTTGACAAGATCTTTCCTCCTTCCTGAACATCTCATTAAATGCTGTTAACCTTTTTAAAAATTTTCTTAAACTGCCATAATCTTTCAGGTTCCAAACAATATAGAATCAAAATGTATAAAGCAAGATCTACCAGGAACAAATATAATTAATAAGGTTGTTGAGTTATATTTATTAAAACTATCATTGACATAAGAGTACGCATTTCTTTGAATGGTCCATCAATCATTTGCAAACATTACCAAATGTTGCACTACAAAGGAAAACTCAACAAATTCTAAAAAGGAGAAACAGAACATCCCAAGGAAGATGAAGAAGGAGAAGGAGGTAAAATAGGAAGGAAGAGGAAAGAGAAGGAGGAGAATGAAAAGGAAAAGTAACATTTTTAAGCATTTTCTATGTGCCAGGAACAATTTTAAGTGCACTTGAATCCTCTAAAACCCAATGAGGTAGGCACTGTTATTATCAATATTTTATGATAAGGGAACAGAAGCACAGAGATACGAAGTGAAAGGCTCAAGTAAAATGCACAACTAGCAAGTGGTACATCAAAATAGCTTAGCTTCAGGAGTTGTCTTTTTAACCACCATGCTATATTTAACCTGAAAAAAATTAGAAATTAATAATAACATAAATAAAAACTCGATGTTATGGATCAAATGCTTTATGTCCCTCCAAAATTCATATGTGGAAGCCCTAACCCCCAGTGTGGCTATATATGGAGATGGGGACTCTAAGGAAGGACTTAAGGTTAAACAAGGTCAGGGTGGGGCCCTGATCATATCCTTATAAGAAGAGACACCAGAGAAACCACATATCTCTCTCTCCACACACACCACACACACCAAAGAAAGGCCATGTGAGCACACAGAGAGACAGCAGCCACCTACAACCCAAGGGGAGAGCATTCACCAGATACCAACCCTGCTGGCACCTTGACTTTTGACTTCCAGTCTCCAGAACTGTAAGAAAATTAATTTCTGTTGTTTAAGCCACCCAGTCTGTGGCATCGTGTTATGGTACCCTGAGCAGACTAATATACCCCATCACTTGGATATTTTAAAACTCTTTATAAACAACTTTTGCATTATAGATAAACCAAAACCAGAAGTGTAGAACATATTGAAAGTAATATAATTAAATACAGCTCATAAAAATGTATAAGATACAGCCTTCATGAATATATATTCTTTTGGCAACTGAGCATGTATTCACACTTCTGGTTTCTCCCATATTTTTAGTCCAAGACTTTCAAGAAGTTGACCTCAACCATAACCCCAGAAATATGCCTTGTTAAGCTAAACCCATCTATATTTTATGTTCTTCTGGCCAGAGCAATTGTTTCAAGGATGTCCATATGAGTGAGTCAAAAACCCTAAGACCAAGGAGATTTTAGCTGAAATTCATGAAATAAAAGCAGACATTCTTTTCTACAGGATTTGAGTGAAGCAGATATAGGCTAGAGTTGGTGTGACCATGAGCCCACACTGGTAGCATAGGAAAGCTCACTTACAGAGGTGAGTAAAGAAGAAACAAAGGAAATCTAGGTTCTCTTGGAAGATTGTGAGCCCTACTCAGGCTCCCTTGAATGCAACACCACCCTTGGGACTTAACAGTTACATAAGCCAAAAAACTAATTTTTTGCTGAAAACAGTTTGGGTTGGATTTTCTGTCACATTCAACCTAAAGAGCTGTAAATAATATAAAACTGAAGTTCTGCTCAGGGAAAATTCTATGATTTTTGGACAAAATACTATACTGTCAAATCTTTGATTCAGCTATGATTAAAAGTAAGGTATAAAGCAGAGGGCAGGGTTTTTACTGAGAGTTAAAGAAAACAGTCCAAAACATTTTGGAGAATTCAATTCTCAGAACAAATATTGCCCTTTGATAAAATGGATGAAAACCTGAGGGATTTTGAAACAGTTTCTTTGGCCTTGAAAATGAATGCACATTTTTATTCAGAAGTTTAAACATTGTGTTAATTATTATTGTAATCATGGGCAATATATGTGTTCTAACAACACAATTAACTGAGCATCATTTATGTAGTTCTTAACCCACAGATAAAAGGTAAAGGTGAACTTAAACCAATAGCTGTAATTGGATCAAGTGTGCAACCCAAAATCAAAGAAATGGTTTTAGATTTAGAGAAAAAAAAATGTTTTAACCTGAATGAGGTCTCTAAAGCCTTGGTTTGATTACCTAAGGGAATGTTTCATAGCAAGACATCCTAGGAGTTTAAGAACATTAACTTAGAATTATAAAACTCTGACAAGAAATGCTATTTCAGAGCAAGAAATATTGGGTAAATATTTTAAATATAGGCTTTGTAAAAATAACAGTAAGAGATGAGGAAATACATTTCCAATCTTCATACCCTATTCTATTTTTTCATAGGCTACCTATAGAACAGGGCTTCATTGAGAAGTACTAAATGTTCTTAGAATATTTTAAATGTCTATTGTTCTGCTCATCAATTATTTTCTACATTAGACATTTACTAATTGTAGGCTTAAAGACACATGCTTAAAATAACAAGATAAATGAATACCCAAAACTATGTTCATCTGACATTACTCTTAGATTATTTTTTAATTTGAAGACCATTTTCAAGATTTCTATCTTCATGTTTTTCTTTTTTTTTTTTTTTTTTTTGGCCTCAGGCAATCTCCATGTTAAGCACCTCTGAGCATATAAATTTAACTGAAAATTTTTCTTACACTCCCTAAAATTGCTGAAAATTGAAACTGCAGATTTTGATATACATTTGCAAAGAAACTCATTTTTTATTATGAGATGAAAAAGCTTGTCTCCTGAATGCTTGAGGCCACTCAGTCAACCAGCTTGCATAATTCAAATACTTGGAAACCCACAAATAATCTAAGGCCACACTCCAACTGCAGAAAATAACACAGGAAAATCCTTTCTTGCATATTTCCAACACGTATGGCGAATTGCATTTTCTGCTGGTAGTGAACATTTTAACTCTGATGAATTTGTAATTATATCCAACTAATTAGCACCATTTTTTTTTTTACAATGCTGCCCTTTCTTTTAAGTGGAATGGAAATTCTATATCTTCCCACAGTGATTATCACTTTTACTATATATGTAATTGTTGTTAGACAGAAAGGAATTTAAGCAGTCACCTAATCAATATTCATGAAACGGGGATCACAAAGGGTGGTACCAAATCTGCTTTAGCCTGTCTTAGAATCAGAATCCACAAGTTGGTGAAACATTTTCTGATTGACATTTTGGTTGTATGTGGACTCAAATCTGTTTCAAAGTTAGTACAACTCTCAGAGTTTAAATGTGGGCAAACCTGGGTAGATTTTTTTTCTTTTTTACTTCTGTTCTCTTTCATAAGTTGGGCTGCAAGTTTTAAGATATCCTTTGAAAACTAGCTGCTAATATTTCTGCACAATGCCTCAGCAAAGCCAGGGCAGAGTGCCTACATTGTGGAAAGGGCACAATAGACAAAAACATCAGGTCAGCTCCTGGTTTGGTCTGCCGAAACAGCAGCTAAACTAATTCCAGTCAGCTAATGGCTCTTCCCCAGATCTTTGAAACGCAATGACGTCACCACTGATTAGGCAACAAGTTTCCCTTAATAGTCTCCCCTTTCTTTACCGCGACTCCTTCTCGCGGGAGTGTGCTGGGCAAGGCGGAGGGTTACCACTCCTTCAAGGGCGCAGTATCCGCATCCTTTGCGATTCCTCTTTCCTCATCAAAATTTGCTCTTAGGGCAAGATCTATTACTAGTCAAGATCTATTACTAGTCATTTAGCTCTTGGATGAGAATGCCTCGTCTCATGTGAAAGGAACTGAGTGCAACAGAAAGTGATAGAGAAATTTCCTCAGGAAAAACGCTGTTCAAGCTCTTTTTGGTGCCCTTGTAATGCCTTATGGGCATAGGAACATACTGGCCTGGATGAAAGCAGGCAGCAGTGCAGCAGGTATATCATAATATTTATAATAGTATCGATTAAGGATTAAAATAGTATGCATTCATGGTATACAAGGTAAGGTCCATCTTTAATCCTCACATTAATCTCCATTTATAGATGAGGAAATTTATAGTTGAAGTCTTAATCCATACATTTTTTTATCTAATATTTTGTCATTTAAAAATGGAAACGGGATCCAAGAAACATCTAATCCAAATTGACACAGTTGTCTGACTGACACTCGAACATTGATCATATATCATTGTGCTGATGCCTTTGCTGTTGTGAAATAGTTCCATTTCCCTTGCAACTGATAGGAGCCATTTTGCCTCTGTGTGTATTGAACATATCAGAGTATTTCCTAGCTCTAAAACCTTTTCTTTTCCCCCATCAACCTGCATTAGCTTTCAAGTTTGGATATGTAACCAGGGTGTCAAAGAATTTAAATTACTTGCCCAAAGTCGTACTGCTGGAAAATGTAGCAGTAGGAGCTTGTCTGCCCAGCTCCGAAATCTGTGCTGTAACCTTTATCAACGAGTAGCCTTGTAGCCCTTCAGGATAAACCATGAGCCATCCCATGTTGAAATATTAGAAATTGCTATACTCTATTGTCTTCTTAAGGCTTTGTTTTGGTTTATTTTAGTTACTTGTTTTCTCCCTAATGAATTAATCTTTTTTTTTTTTTTAATCTGGGTTGATGCTCATGGAGCAAACCTAAACTCCAATGATAATTGTTCTTGCATCCATCTCTTGCCATCTACCATGAGTATACTGCTCTATTTTTCCACAGCTTTTTAACAGTATTTGGTAATGATTTAACAACTATATCCTTGGCAAGAGATCCATCCAAAGTTTTATTAGAAAGAAAAATGAAATTGGATGTTTGTTGACATCTGAAAGAAGGATGGGTGAAAAGAGAACATGCCACTAGTTGTCACATGAAGTAAAATGAGATGTAATAAAAGTGCAGATTGGTAAAATCTGTCCCAGGAGGTAAGCCCTTCTATGAGTAAGATAAACATAATAACTGTAAAGAGCCTTGACACTAACGAATATCTATTTCCTCCTGGGATATTCCCGGTGAATCTACAGGCTGTTGTCCACAACAAATATTCCCACTCTGTTCAAGGTCCTCATTCTTTTCCTATGACTCACACAACCTCCAGCTCATGTACAGACAATCACCATCTCCACACTGTGCTGAAGAATGAGCTACTCCTCACAACTGCCTCAAAAATATTCCCTAACTTTATATGTTTTTATATATTCATATATATTCATTCACTTTTTATATATTCATTCACTTTTTGTCTGTCTCAGAAAAAAGATATCTCTCACATTTACCTAAATTTAATCTCTCTTCCTGTACCTTTTTTTCATTTTTTGATGAATGTTTATTGAGTATCTTTTATGTTTGCCATACTAGGTCTCCAGCTATGCAGGTATCCTGTGCCTGGCAGAAAGTGATTAGGAAAGAACCTGAGAGTCAGGTCACCTTTTTGTCTGGAATACTGAATGTGAAATTTTCTGTAACCTATAAAGTGCTGTACTTTTGTGGCATCAGCAGCAGTATTATTATCTTTTTCCAAACTTTTCTCCTCTCTTCTCTTCCTGCATTCCTCCTTTTCTTTTCCTTTTTTTTTTTAAGTTTTAAAGCAGAAAATTTTAAATATATACAACAGGAGATAGGATTATATAAAGGAACACTTGCAATCATCACTCAACCTCAACACTATATGCTCATAGTCAATCTTATTTATTCTGTATCCTGGACCCATTTTCCCCATTTCCTGATTGTTTTGAAGCAAATCCAGAAAATCAATCATATAATTTTATTTGTGAATAATCAAGTGTTTATCTCCAAATAATAAAACTTAAAAAAATATGTGACATCATTATCACTTAAAAAAATTAGCCATAATATCTTGTGGTCATCAAATTTCCCATTGTCTCTTAAACATCTTTTTTTTTTAATTTTTTTTATAATTTGTATGTCTGAGTCAGGATTCAAATAAGGTTCACACACTGAAATTGGTTAATCTGTCCCTTATGTCTCTATGTCTCTTTTAATCTACAGTTTTCCTTTTATCCTTTTTTTCTTTCCCTACAATGTGCTTTTGAAGAACTGTAAGGTTTCCACAGTCTGGATTTTGCTTATTACGTCTGCAAGGTGTAGTTTAACATGTTTTTCTCTCCTCCATATTTCCCATAAATTGGGTATTTGCATATAAAGGCTTAATTTGATTTCAGTTGTTTTTTTGTTTGTTTGCAAGATGACCTCATAGAGGATGTGTATTCTTCTTTCAGGAAGTGATTATATTTGGTGTATCTCTTTATGCAATGTTAGAAGCCACTGATGATTAGATCTGCTAACATTTGCAAGATGGTATTATTCTTTCATTCTTTTTATATCCATTAACTGGAATAAATCTATGAAGAGAAACTTTCATAGCAACAACTATTTTGTTTCCAAGTGATATGGTTCACCAGTTATCAAGATAACCAGCTATATCCCTGGATCCACCAATGGTAACCAAGTAGGTTTTCTTTTGGAGGAGAGGGAGTCAGGTTTATTGAGGTATACAGTAGAGTTCACCCTTTCAAACATACAGCTCTATGAGTTGTGGCCAATGCATACAATCAGCTAATCACCTCTACAATGTAAAAATAGAACATTTCCATCATCCCCCAAAATTCCATTGTACCCGTTTATAGTCAACACTTTCCCACCCATAACCCCTGGCAAACACTGATTTGTTTTCTATTCACATATTTTTGCTAGAATGTCATATAAGTGGAGTCATATATTATGTGGCATTATGAGTCAGGCTTCTTTCACATACATAATTCGAGATTTATCTATGTTTTTAAGAATCAGTTTATTTTTATTTTATTTATTTAGTTATTTTGCTGAGTGATATTCCATTGTATGGATATGCCACTGTTTATCCATTCACCAGTGGAAGGAACTTGAGTTGTTTCCAATTTTTGATGGTTATGAATAAAACTGCCATAAACATTCATGTACACGTTTTTGGATGATCATAACTTTTCATTTCTCTTGGTTAAATACTTAGGAATGGGATGGCTGGTGTTTATGGTAAATATATGCTTAACTTTATACAAAACTGGCAAACC
Source organism: Pseudorca crassidens (assembly GCF_039906515.1). Lineage (NCBI taxonomy): Eukaryota > Metazoa > Chordata > Mammalia > Artiodactyla > Delphinidae > Pseudorca > Pseudorca crassidens. Next base: position 67,349,234 of record NC_090304.1, on the reverse strand, counting down.
ATTTTCTAAAGTGGCTGTGCAATTTTTTTTTTGTTTTCGTTTGTTTGGTTTTTTTGGGTTTTTTTTTTTTGCGGTACGTGGGCCTCTCACCGCCGTGGCCTCTCCAGTTGTGGAGCATAGGCTCCGGACATGCAGGCTCAGCCGCCATGGCCCACGGGCCCAGCCGCTCTGCGGCATGTGGGATCTTCCCGGACCGGGGCACAAACCCGTGTCTCCTGCATCGGCAGGCGGACTCTCAACCACTGGGCCACCAGGGAAGCCCAAATATGTGTCTTTTTTTTTTTTCGGTATGCGGGCCTCTCACTTTTGTGGCCTCTCCCGTTGCGGAGCACAGGCTCCGGACGCGCAGGCCCAGCGGCCATGGCTCACGGGCCCAGCCACCCCGCGGCATGTGAGATCTTCCCGGACCAGGGCACAAACCCGTGTCCCCTGCATCGGCAGGCGGACTCTCAACCACTGCGCCACCAGGGAAGCCCCAGCTGTGCAATTTTTTATTTACACCAACAGTATGTGAGATGAGAGTTCCACTTACTCTGCATCTTCACCAGCACTGTGTATTGTCCAATATTTTTATTTTATTTTATCTAATTGTTGTGTAGGGATATACAATTAGGCTTTTAATTTGCATTTCCCTCATGACTAATTGTGTTAAGAATTTTTTGTCCGTGCTTATTAACCATTTGTGTATTGTTTTGGTGAAATGTCTATTCAAATCCTTTCCCATTTTCATTATGGGTTTTTCTTTGTTCATTTTCTTATTATTGCTTCAGAGTTGTCTATATATTCTGTATAGAAGCCCCTTATCAGATTTAAGTTGTACAAATACTGTGTCCTAATCTGGGGCTTATCTTTTTACTAACAGTATCTTATGAGTAGGTTTTTTACCTTTGATGAGGACTGATTTTTTTTTTTCTTTTATGTATCATACTTTTGGTATAGTATCTAATACATCTTTACCTTAGTCAAATACACAAAGATTTTTCTCATATTTTTCTTCTACAATGTATATAGTTTCAAAGTTTTACATCTAGGTCTATGGTACCTGGTATTTCATGATAAATTTTAATGTGGTATGTGGTATGGGTCAAGGATCATTTTTTTCATATGGATGTCCAATTTTTCCAGCATCATTTGTTGAAAGTCTAACTGTACACTTTAATTTTATTCCATCTCCATTGTGATCTTTTCCCATAAATTAGCTTAATTTTATATTTATTCACTTTTTTATTATTATTCAATAGCTTATGAATGTTACAACAAAATTCCTCAAAGATTTGTCTCTATTCCCTGTTTCCATTTCCTCTTTTGCTGTGCTCTTCTAAATGCACAACAATAATTAGCTACTATATGGTTATTGAAAATAGCTGTCTTTCTAATGGTACTGAGTTCCTTAAAAGAACATCATGAATAGTGTGTATTCCATATATGTATGATGCCATACAATATTTTACACAAAATTTATAAAAATATTGGTGAATAAAGCATGGTAAAAAGATACATGAAAAACTGCAGCTTAATATAGTTATTTTCATGAAAATGTAATAAAATATATGTTGAGATTTTGGTCAATGGGGCTCAAAAGTATGTGGGGTTTTCTTTCCACATTGTGAGATGCAAATTTCCTTTTTTTTTTTTTTGACACATCAAAGAATGGTAGGATTTTTAATGTTTCGGATAGCCACCAGACTTATATCGCTTCATGCAGATTTTTAAGTTGATGAATTTACAAACATTTCATGCCCAAAGCACTGCAATATGAGAGTCTTGATTTTTCCCATGTACCAGAAATACATTTGTCTTAGATTTCAATGACAAAGGAGTAATCAAAGGTTAAACCTGCAAACAAATTTCCTTTTAAATCAGAACGTGACTGGGGAAAAATAACTTTATATGTGAGTATGCTCAAAGTAAAAATGCTATAAGCAATTATAAATAATGATCTGGTTAGGCACAGTATTTCACTCCTGTCATTAACAAGTTTACTGCTTGATAATAGATATTGTCATTTCTCAAAGGAAAGCTGTCAAAATATTTTCCTATAAATTTCTAAAAGGCATTTCTTGCCGAACTTTATTTCAGAACTAAGTTCCTAAAATAAATTTTCTAGCCCAGTATGAACAACTGAATGACTAATCAATCTTGTTACTTTTCAGTTTAAATGTGAACATCTGAGAGCAGTTGTTCTGAAAACCTACAAAGTAACAAGGTACAACTGGAGATCTCACACTCAGTTTTACTCACTACAAATTTGTGTGTATATCAGTGTGTATATCAGTATCAATTTCAAATACTTCTTATTCTTGAATATAATCACTATCTACTGTCTGCCATGAAACTTAAAAACCTTTCTTCAGGATTTTGTGGCAAAACAGTGCAAGCACAGAAGGGATCATCATGGTATGATGATACCTTTTAAATAGTGGTCTCTGGATATGACTAGATATGGTTTGTTACTTTACAGCAAGCACTATAAAATTCTCTGCCATTTGTTTAAATTAAATAACTACGGCATTTTCCTACTTCAAATATCCATGTCCACTTCATGTCATAGGCCTATACATATATTTTTAATAGTTTTAAAGAAAGTGCACAACTTAAATGTGACAAAGGCTATTTAATAGACCACATGAAATGAAACAAAAACAACAAAAAAAGCTTTATTCTAAGAAAGTATATTTTCTAGGGTTCTTAAATGATTTTCAAACAAATTGGAAGAGTACTGTCCAAAAGTGCCTTTCTACTATGGAAGGTTATTTCTAAAATAGATCTCCCTGCATATAATTAATTTCACAATGATACAAATATCATTTCTATCATTTAAATTCTCAACTGCACCACTTGACAACATTTAAACTAAGACCCTCATTATCATTGCTATTATTTCATTGTCATGAAACAAAATCAAAGCATCTTGTACCAGAAACAAAAATGACACTAGGGGAGCTTGCAATCTCATTAAGCTGAGAAAATAGACCTAAAACATAGAAAAACATACAGGAAGAAAAGGCAGTAATGCATGTCAGACCTCAGGACAGCCATCATTTCTAAAGAGGAAACTTTAAGGAGATAATTCTCTAGTTAAGGGATATTTTCCATTTTAAAATTGAATTTCCATAAGTGCTGAATCTGTACTATAGAAATCACTGGAAACTTTAGTTGTATTTTAACTACCCAGCCAAGGTCATTATTTGTCTATGGAGAATTCAACTAGCCAGATGGGGGGAAAAGAACAAAAGAAAATTCAAAAGAAACACTCTCACAGAGAAAATTCTCTAGAGGCTGTAAATCCCTCAATAAATACATGACAAATAAATTTATTTGGAGTTAAAGACAGCTGCCAAATAAGACTTGTCCCTTGTGTAACTTATAATACCTAAACACTCCTACAATGGAAATAACAGAAATATATTTGTATATCATTGTACAGTTCACAGATTTTTTTCACTTTGCTTAGTTTAATCTTCACATTGTCCTTGAAACATAGGTATTATTACATGCATTCCTACTTTAGAGATGAGGAAAACAAATGAGAGGTTAGGTGTAAGGGGATGAGCTATAGTGAAAGAGAGAAGAAAGTAGACCCAGGTAAAATTAATTTAAAGCCATATTTTAGAAAGTGATAATGTGAAGAGAGTACCAAAGATTTTTTTTCTATAGCTACATGATGATTCTATAGGCATATTCTTCCAAAAAATAATATCTCTCATAGACACAGAGAAGATTGACAATATTCCAGAACGTAGAGGGTGGGACGAGTTTTAGGGGAGGCATATATTAGCATCTTACCTTTAGCCTGGAAGAGTCCCCAAACTTCCAAAACCAGAAATGTAATTTTTGCTAAAAGAAAATTTTCAGAAAGGAGAAGTAAAAAGAGTAACACGTGGTTCTCAGAAAACAGGACATGTGTATCACTTGCTAATGTATATTCTAATTTTTATGAATCTCTCTTATTTCTTCTGCAAAACTTTAAGTTTGTGAGGAGAAGATATCTATTTCGATTCATTTCTTTATCCTCACAGAAGATACTGGAGTGCTCGCTCAGTGACTAGTTGCTGAATGGCAATAATTCAATCATCTATTTATTTCCTGCCCATTATATAAACCCTACCTTGCTCCTTGATCACAGTATGTTCAGGTCTGGAGGGGAGGGATAGTGCTTTGAATGGTTGTCAAGGTCACAGCTTGGTCCTCTTTGAAAATAAAACTGATGTATTCCAAAAAAAAAAAGGTAATATCCCTTCAGTTAATAAATATAAGTATAATAATACATATTAGCAGCAAAACTATATTCCTAATTCATTCAGTTTATTCTGTTCATTATACTATCCCTACTACCGATTCTATTTTAATTTTATGATTGGTAATATCCTTTCAAGTGGAGGTGAGATTGATAGAAAAGAATAACAAGAACATTATAGTGATTTGACATCACAAAAAATGTAAGCTTCTACATTAAAGACCCTATGATGAGGAAAATGATATTCACTCAAGTCAAAAAAAAATGATTTCATTATTTTTTTATTTTTAGATTCTAGTGAATACATATAATTTCAGTGAAATGGAGACAGCTGTAGATATGTTTAACAATTTATGATTTTGATAAGATTATGGGAAGAAACCAAAGAAAATAGTCACTGAATGAAAAAAGGAACTTAGCAGAAGAAAATATGAAGAGATTTGGTATAGGGACTATGAAGGTTCTGGGTAGAAGTTGTTTAAATTTACTCAGTAGACCATAATAGTCAAGAGGCCAAATGGACCATAATAGCCTATATAACCGGTCCTGTGAAAAGGCTTGGGCCTAAGCCCACTAAGTGGGCTGCCATGTACATAAATGACTGTAATACAACATGACATTCTATGAGTGAACAAACTAAGCTCGACTACATAGTTTTTCCATGTTCAATAGTGAAAAATAGGGTGTCAGGTTGAGTGTTATGATTGGTTTTCGTTCATCAAGTTAGCAAAGACATACTGGAAATATATGCATGTTCATGTCTCATTAAGGTGCCCAGGCCGATCTCCTCACTTCAGGACCCTTCAAGAAAACATTACTATGTACTGAGCTATTATTTTTTGGTCTCAAAACTATCACAGGCTATAGATAGAAATTTGGCAGATGAAATTTGAAAAGGTATTTGGTTTGAATTAGGAATCAATACTCTGTTTTGAGTAGTTTTTTACTGCAATTTTTAAAAGGTCTAGTAGGTTACTCTTGCTTTTGCAGTTTAGCTTCTAAATAGTCAATCCTCTGGCTTCCTGGGAAACTCAGATCCCAAATGCCTGACTAATCTCAAAATGATTAGCTCTACAACCAACAGGGTGCAGAATATGGAGGTTTTGATAACTGCTGAGACAGGACAGCCTCAGGCAACTGGACACTATTCAGTCAGTCAGTGCTTCGTAAGCTCTGAGACCAGATGACAGAAGTTGTAATCCTTCTTGAGGGCCAGTAAGACTTTACCCACTCCTCTACCCACTCCTCTTTGACATTAATATACATCAAAACTTGCATAGAATACAAGACATCTCAGCCCTTAATTCTCTTCTTTGGTTAGATTCCTTCTCTTTCTTCTCTTCTGTCCCAAGAAGACTAAAAACATGTGTGCTTTGTCTCTACTGTGTGAATATGTGTCTCTGCATATGTGTCACTCATCTGTATGGCAAAAAGTGTTAGAAACTTTACTTCCATGCTAGAAAATAAGTTTCTAACTAAGTTAACAGAACCTATCAGGAAACCAGGAATAAAAGAAATTTGCAAGGGGACAAAAGCAATCAGGAAATTATTGCATGTTTATAAGTGGAGGGAGAGAGGGAATAGTAATATGATAACTGGATTGTGCAGTTATTACTATATGGTAGTTGTGGCTGTGGCATTGTATTATATGGCAATCGTACTCATAGAAAGTTAAGTATAAACTCTCTATGCTGTGAAAGAGAATAGGATCACTCCTGAATAGTGAGGTCATATTCTGTGCCAACATCCTGAAAGTGAGACAGTTCTCTCAAGCTGGAACCCAGAACTGAAAGGGAAGGCTCAAAGGAGTAGCAGACAATAGCCTTTTTTTTCTCTTAACTTTGACCATGAAGTTGCCAAGATATTTTGAAACTAGTTCCTGAGTAAGAGATATGATATTGTCCTTCAAAAATTGGAAGTAAAAAGTCCAATCTTTTTTTTCAAAATGAAGTCCTCTAGGCACGACTAAAGACAATATTTTCCTAGTAAAAATATCCTTAGAGAAGCTACTGAGAGATTTAGTACAGCTGGCAGTGGTGAGAGAATTTGAGAGCACAGATGATGAAAAACTATAGGGAAAAGAAAGGTAAAAGACAAAACTAGTCGTTCTTCTCTCCCATGCTCCAAAGTGTCTGTAACCTATATAACATGTCTCTTTTCCTCATCAGAACGTAAGCTTATTGAGGGTAGATGTGCACCATTTCCAGTGCAGGATCTGGCACTTGGATGACTCAATAGCTGTTAATAAATGAATAAACAGTACCTGAAACTAAAATATCTTCTTTTTATTTTAAGAATGAAATCAAATCACATATTTGCAAACTAGTGGTTATTTGTATAATCGCCATTGTGTTAAGGTAGAAAATAAATGTTTTTGAGGTATAAGATTAATAATTATATGGCGATCTGATACTATAAAGGGAACCAACTCTTTTTCTATAAAGAAATCCCCTTTTTGCTGGGACTCCCTTTAGCTAGAAGAACTTGAATAATTTGATACTTCATTTAGACCTTAAAAATATTCCTTCAGATGCCACTATCTATCTTACTTCTAACTGTTATGGAATCATATGCACCCCTGGTCATCACTCTCCAAACACCAGTCTTCTTCAAAAACAAGATGCTGATCTTGTTAATAGAAAGGCTACACAATCAGAAATGTTGGAGTCTCCACCATTGTCATGTGGACGATTAATTATGTAGTATTACTGGCAGCAAGAGCTATTGAAAGGAGACTTAGAATGTTGTTAAATTTTGGACCACTTAAATCTTTGGGAAAATGTTTCTCTAAGCTGCACTTTGAATAAGGGAAGAAGGGACCGTAAGTTAGCAGAGAGCTCCCCATCACGTTCTTAAATAAGGCTAAGAAGGGAAGGTGAATGAGTGTGCTGTAAGGCAAGCATTATGTTCGGCATTTCCAATCTAGTAGAAATGAATACATACCTTATGTCTAAATAGCACTTTGCAATTTACAAAGTTTTATCACATTTGATCTAATGTATAGTCAGAAAAGGATATATATATATAGATAGTATTATATAGTATTATATGTATACATATATATATATAACTAAATTTAAATGAGAAAAGAGAGATTTAAAGAAGCTAAATGAAGTAAAGTGACTTGCCCAAATGGCAGAACTGGGACCAGAATTCAGCTTTTCTGATTTTAAAGTCTATGCATATATTTTAAAAAACAGGTTTTATCTTTCATGAAAAAATTTTGTTGACTAATGAGGCACTCCAGAGTTCTGTGTTAAATCTGAAGCCATGCCCTGACTCAATGGAAAAGACTGCTGTGACTGATTATTAATGTCTGCCCTGGACAAAAAATGAAGAGTGGTAAAATGTCAGTTATTCCCGCACTATTTTCCTATGTTGAGGTCTCCAGATATGCATGTCCACCCCAATAGTAACACTGATTATAAGATCACTAATCAATGGAAGGTAAGGATTGCTTCCAGCTACAGGGAATTAGAGGCAATTATTGAAGGTGCCCTTCCTATACCAATAGACCGATAAGGGTTTATTGACTGGATTTCCTCAAAGGTATTCAGAGATAACAAGAGAAAGAGTAGGAAAAGAAGTTATTCCCAGGAAGTGAATTATGCCCTGGAAGACTGTGCCTCTATATTAGACTAAGCATGATATCCATATCTAACTGAAATGAAAAGAAATCTTTGGTCCAATTTATAGAGTTTCAAGTATTTGCATAATTCCAATGCTTATAAGAACAGTGATGTTTAAAGAGTATTATTGCCTTTCATAACCATCATTTACTCCTAAATAATGTATCTTTATTTTTCTCCTTCATAATAATGAAAATATTTGCCATTTGAATGATAGAGATTTTTCCCAAACATAAGTAATTATCTTCAAATAAGATATTTGCCTCTTTTAGGTGGCCAATTAAATGGGCCTGATAAATATAGTAGAAAGACTGTAATTTCTATACTACTATACACAAAGTGCGTACTGACATATTCTCGAAGGGAAGAAACATAAAGGCATAGTAACAATGTAATAAGGTTATTGTTAACTAAATATATAGGAAAAATCTGTGCTTTAAAATGTTACATCAGCTATCAGCAATCTTTTGGCTTCTTGTTTCATATTAGACTCTTTTCCATGTGCTTCTGTCTCTTTTTCTTTGAATAGTCTTCCTGCCCATTACCTTTCTTCTGGCTGAAAATGTAGAGCCACAAAGAGCTTTCAATGCCCAGTGCATTTCAAATCTATCCTCATTTTCAAAGCCTAACTCTATGTGGAAAAGTGTAATTTAAATTCAATTTTAGAGTAATTTTAATAGAACATTTGCATAATACAATTCTTGCTTCTCGTAATTCAAACCTGCTTACTCCAAATAGCCTTCTCCATGGACAGACATCCACCATGCATCAAATGATAATAAACCTGCTTTACCTATTTGGTAAAGAGTATAGAAGCAAAAAGGAGTAAAAGCTATGGGAAGAAGGCTGAGCCATATATGACAAACCTACAGCCAACATTGTCCTCAATGGTGAAAAACTGAAATCATTTCCACTAAGATCAGGAACAAGACAAGGTTGCCCACTCTCACCACTCTTATTCAACATAGTTTTGGAAGTTTTAGTCACAGCAATTAGAGAATAAAAAGAAATAAAAGGAATCCAAATTGGAAGAGAAGAAGTAAAGCTGTCACTGTTTGCTGATGACATAATACTATACATAGAGAATCTTAAAGATGCTACCAGAAAACTACTGGAGCTAATCAATGAATTTGGTAAACTAGCAGGATACAAAATTAATGCACAGAAATCTCTTGCATTCCTATACACTAATGATGAAAAATCTGAAAGAGAATTTAAGAAAACACTCCCATTTACCATTGCAACAAAAAGAATAAAATATCTAGGAATAAACCTACCTAAGGAGACAAAAGACCTGTATGCAGAAAATTATAAGACACTGATGAAAGAAATTCAAGATGATACAAACAGATGGATACAATCCATGTTCTTGGATTGGAAGAATCAACATTGTGAAAATGACTATACTACCCAAAGCAATCTACAGATTCAATGCAATCCCTATCAAACTACCACTGGCATTTTTCACAGAACTAGAACAAAAATTTTCACAATTTGTATGGAAACACAAAAGACCCCGAATAACCAAAGAAATCTTGAGAAAGAAAAATGAAGCTGGAGAAATCAGGCTACCTGGCTTCAGACTATACTACAAAGCTACAGTAATCAAGACAGTATGGTACTGGCATAAAAAAAGAAATATAGATCAATGGAACAGGATAGAAAGCCCAGAGATAAACCCACGCACATATGGTCACCTTATCTTTGATAAAGGAGGCAAGAATATACAGTGGAGAAAAGACAGCCTCTTCAACAAATGGTGCTGGGAAAACTGGACAGCTACAGGTAAAAGAATGAAATTAGAACACTCCCTAACACCATACACAAAAATAAACTCAAAATGGATTGAAGACCTAAATGTAAGGCCAGACACTATCAAACTCTTAGAGGAAAGCATAGGCAGAACACTCTGTGACATAAATCACAGCAAGATCCTGTTTGACCCACCTCCTAGAGAAATGGAAACAAAAACAAAAATAATCAAATGGGACCTAATGAAACTTAAAAGCTTTTGTCAAGCAAAGGAAAACATAAATAAGACAAAAAGACAACCTTCAGAATGGGAGAAAATATTTGCAAATGAAGCAACTGACAAAGGATTAATCTCCAAAATTGACAAGCAGCTCATGCAGCTCAATATCAAAAAGCAAACAACCCAATCTAAAAATGGGCAGAAGACTTAAATAGACATTTCTCCAAAGAAGATATTCAGATTGCCAACAAACACATGAAAGAATGCTCAACATCATTAATCATTAGAGAAAAGCAAATCAAAACTACAATGAGAGATCATCTCATACCAGTCAGAATGGTCATCATCACAAAATCTACAAACAATAAATGCTGGAGAGGGTGTGGAGCAAAAGGAACCCTCTTGCACTGTTGGTGGGAATATAAATTGATACAGCCACTATGGAGAACAGTATGGAGGTTCCTTAAAAAACAAAAAATAGAACTACCATATGACCCAGCAATCCCGCTACTGGGCATATATCCTGAGAAAACCATAATTCAAAAAGTCATGTACCAAAATGTTCATTGAAGCTCTATTTACAATAGCCAGGACATGGAAGTAACCTAAGTGTCCATCAACAGATGAATGGATAAAGATGTTATGGCATGTATATACAATGGAATATTGCTGAGCCATAAAAAGAAATGAAATTGAGTTGTTTGTAATGAGGTGGATGGACCTAGAGTCTGTCATACAGAGTGAAGTAAGTCAGAAAGTGAAAAACAAATACCGTATGCTAACACATATATATGGAATCAAAAAATAAAAATGGTCATGAAGAACCTAGGGGCGGGACAGGAATAAAGATGCAGACCTAGAGAATGGACTTGAGGACACAGGGAGGGGGAAGGGTAATAAGCTGGAACAAAGTGAGAGAGTGGCATGGACATATATATATACACTACCAAATGTAAAATAGATAGCTAGTGGGAAGCAGCTGCATAGCATAGGGAGATCAGCTAGGTGCTTTGTGACCACCTAGAGGGGTGGGATAGGGCGGCTGGGAGGGAAGGAGACGCAAGAGGGAAGAGATATGGGGACATATGTGTATGTATAGCTGATTCACTTTGTTATGCAGCAGAAACTAACACACCATTGTAAAGCAATTATACTCAAATAAAGATGTTAAAAAAAAAAGAAACGTAACTCATAGACTGACTTTTATATCATTACTATTTATATTTTATATAAAGCTTCTCTCTTTTCCGTGGGAATGTAAAGTGTGTACCATGTTTACAGCTCTCAGTCTTCTATTAAGATCTATTTAGTTAATCAATCTGCATCTGAAGTTCAAATTTCTTGTCAGCCCACACAAACTTAAGCTGATGGTTTTAAAGAGATTTATACCTTCCAAGTGGCAGATTGTACCAAAGAGGGCTTCTGTCACAATAACTATTTCTCCTAAAACAGTCTCCTAATTTGATTCCATAACTTGAGTTTCTCACCTCTCCAAAACATGTTTCTTGCTGTTGCCAAAGTTAACTTTCTAAAATAACTGTTCTGCTCCTCCACTACTCACATGGAGCCTACAGTGTATCACCACTGGTTTTGTAACCGATCAGGACCCTGTGGGGCTTTCCTGTGACAAACGCTCCCCCCATATCCTCTGCCTGTGTCTTGTTTGTAGAAAAATGTAGTCTCCCAGGCCTCCCCTGAGTCACAAAAGCCTGGCTTAAGAATTAATTATTAAAAGGATGTGAACATGTAGCAACAAAAATAACAGTTGGGTCAGGAGATCTGGTAAGGATTTAAATAGTAAATCAGCCATATGGCAGTCAACAGAATCTTTAGTTCCTCTCTGCAGTACCTAGATAACAGTATCTGATGCACATTTCCTGAACTGTTGATGCTAAAACCCCCACCAAATGTAAAAAGTTAACTACTTGATGACCATGAGCACATAGCCCCCAGATCTGCTGGAACCTGAGGATTTAGAGTGCTAACCCTTGTGACACTACCCTGTTACCTCACCATCGACCAATCAGAGAACTGTACAGGAGCCGATCACATATCCTGTGACTCCTCTCCCTCACTTTGCCTTTAAAAATGCTTCCCTGAAGAAGTGAGAGAGTGGCATTGACATATACACTGCCAAATGTAAAATAGATAGCTAGTGGGAAGCAGCTGCATAGCACAGGGAAATCAGCCTGGTGCTTTGTGACCACCTGGAGGAGTGGGATAGGGACGGTGAGAGGGAGACACAAGAGGGAGGGGATATGGGGATATATGTATACATATAGCTGGTTCACTTTCTTATACAGCAGAAACTAACACAACATTGTAAAGCAATTATACTCCAATAAAGATGTTAAAAACAAAAATGCTTCCCTGAAGCTGGGTTTTTTTGAGCATTAGCTGCCCCAAACTCCTTGCCTGGTGCCTTACAATAAATGCTGTACTTTCTTTAACTATGACCCAGTGTCAGTCGATTGGCTTTACTGTGAGTGGGTGAGCAAATCCAAATTTGGTTCAGTAACACTTTCAAGACTTCTCATGGTGAAAACCCTTCAGGATTTATGGATGGACTCATCATTATCTACAGAACAAACCTTAACCTCCATTCCTTTACCCATGGTGGTCCTTTAGCTTAGTATTTCTTCCTGGCCCCCAGTTACTCTTTGCTTACTGGAATACATTGTTACCTTAAAGACCCACCTCATCTGTGACCTCTATTTTGGAAAGCTTCCATGGTGAAATAATCATAAATATTCCCTCCTTTTTGTTTCCAGAACATGTTACTTTCCATTTATTTAGCATGTATATATTTCTCTGTCTTGAATCAAAAGTAATTGCTTATTTTTAACTTACTTTATTAGATTGTATGGTCCTTAAGGGCCAGCATTGCGGGGTTTTCTTCTAATTTCCTCCCAATAGTCCCCCACCACCAACATCCAGCATAAATAAATGCTTTATAAATATACATTGATTCCAGTTTAATTTCTAAAACTCACTAACATAAATGAGTAATTTCAGTACTATTTAGCCTTCACTATCTGCAGGGGCTTTTATGATTATCCTTCTCTATGTCACTGACACCTCATTCGATTTCTCTCTGACCTCATAATCTATGGTCTTGAAATCTTGTCTCCAGTGTGTTACATTTTCACTTGATCAATTTTGTACCTATAATGATTTAATTAAATTATTGATTATTTACTGGTCTCTATGTCTTTATGCATTTAATAGCTTGATCTATTCATACATGCTGGAGTACTTCTTCTGCAGAAATATATTGAGAAAGAAAAATGACTTTATTGTCTTCCTAAAATGAATTTGATTTCATTGATAATATTCTTTCAGAATGAGTCTGATTAACGTACACTGCCCTTAGTATTCTTTAAACATGGCCACTCAATACGTCCCTCAATTTTGAATTTATAGCCATGTCTAAGCAGTCCCTGCCAAAAAAAAAAAGAAGAAGAAGAAAAGGAAGAAAAATGAAAATCCAGGAACTAGATTGATTCAAGGAGGCTTATATATTCCATGTGGTAAAACAGAAACAAAAGAGAAGAGTCAACAAGGAGATGGTACTTGTAACATTTGGCAGCTTGCTCACTGAGAACCACTCTTAATTAGCATTATTACCCCCCAAAGAAACTGGCATACTACCTTGTATGTAGGCACTCTGCCATCAGACAGATGGGTCTGCACAAGAGATGCCAAAAAACCACATATGAACATCAAACATGGCTCTTAACCATGTTATTTTCAGCTTATAGTATTTAAATGACTGTTGTCCTGCAATGCCATGATTGCAGTCAAGAAGAAGAGGAAATATAGCAATTACAACCACAGCAACTGTCAGGGACCAAAGAAGAGGGGTTCCCATTTCAACCTATCTCTTTGGCTGTTACTTTGAATTTTAGCTAAAAATTTTAGCCTAAAAGTTTAATGCTCTGGTACCGAGTACAGAAACTCCAGGAAACACTTTCTTATATATATAGACAAACATTAGCAAATGGACTAAAGTCATCATTCTGAAGGATGATGAGAATTTTCTAGGGGCTGATGAAAATTTTGTTTCTGAAAATACAGTTTCTACTGAAATCATAGCTACCAAAAAAGACTTCTCTAGCAGTATGTATCACTGAAATTTGAAAAGATTGATTTCCAGTACCACTTGAAAGTTTAAATTAAATTTTGACCATCAAAATATATTTCAATTTTTTTAAAAAAATGCATATTATGTCAGCCACATAGCCAACTAAGTTTCTCACAACCTTAGATTTATAACCTTATTTATAAAACCTAAAATTAGGGTCAATTAATATTAATGAAGCACTTATTATGTTCATAGCACTATGCTGAGCTCTGTGTGTGATAAAGAAACAAGTAAGACAACAGGTCTATCATCTCTGGACTTTCCATGCAGTTGTGAAGGACATACATGCTAAGTTATATTTGAAATTTTATGATTGTTTACTGAAAGAAGTTATACCCAGTTTAAGGCAGCAGTAAAGATCCTTGAAGGAGGTAAAATTCAAAATAGGCTGAGAAGAGTGGGTAGAATTTACAATCAGTTGAATAAAGTGTACAGTTGTTATCTATCCTTTATGGAGCAGATACAGACAGAATCAGAGGCTCTGACAATGTCCAGATAATTTAAATGCCTTCTCCATGGTTTTCTGAATATTGTTATAGTATCCTTTAAAATATTCCAATAATTGCCTAAATAACTAATAATCTTCTCTGGTGGATTTCCTGCAAAGATCCCATCCATCGTGCCTTGTAAGGCAGGTGTTGTATTTAGTTTCAGAGATGACCACAAAAGCCTGTCTGCCTAAGGGAACCTGGCCAAAGAGAAAGCCAACTCATGAGGAGTCACTATACAAACTTCTCAATCAGAGATATCTGAGGGATTTCCAGGGTCACTTCCAACAGAACCACCTTGCTCATCTTCCTTCTTAATTTTCCAGAATTATATACTTCCCCCCATTCCCAAGGAAAATAGATCTCCATTTTCCTGCTCAGTTCAACAGAATTCAGTCTTGGAAGTCAAAATTTTAAATGTATTAATTGGTTCACATTATCTATTTTCCTGCTGCTGTGTTCTTCTGCTACTTCAGTTCCATTCAGGACCAGAACTTTTCTTTCCCACAAGCCTCATAACCAAAAATGTGTCCTCTGATTCTTCCCAGCCTTGACTTTTCCTGACTTTTTGATTCAATAAACTTCTGCTCTGGAAAGGAACTGGCTGGCCCTTATCAGTGGACATATAAACTTTAATAATCCTCTCCACTAACATTAAAGCTATCAAGTTTGCCTTCATAATAAGAGTGTCTTTAAGTGTAAATGTCTCCCAGTAGGCATTTATCCTCTGTGTAGGAGGGAAACAATGGAATGGATTGAAATGCAGTCTCTTCCCTAAATGCTAGGATTGAATTAACCTGCCAGCTCCCTATGAAAATTAAAAAATAACCGCTCAACAGGCTAACATATTATATGTTTGAATAAAAGGAAATGTTAAACAAAATGTCTGACTCACAGTAGGCACTCAGTAAATATTTAAAGAATTGGTAAATTAATTCCTTTCCTTTCACATTATTATTGTAACCTTATAAAAACCCTGTTGCCTAGTAACTACTCAAGGAAACTGTTCCTGACCACAAGGTAGGATTATTATTTATAATTTATACATTGTAGTTTCTAAGTAAATATATTTATAAATAATTTTCAAAATGTAGTATTCAACTTTTAACATCCTATAGCAAATAGCAAGTCAATTGCAAATATTAGACACTAAAAACAGGTTCGTTATTCATTTATTCAACAAATATTACTTACACAGTCTATCAGGATTGGTGAGGTTATGTGGCAACAATAAACAACCTGAGAACTCAATGGATTAAAACAATAAAGTGCATATTTTACTCACACTATATATCTATTGCAGGTTCATAAGAAGGTTCTGCTCATTGTGGTCACTCACTGACCAGTTTGACAGAGATATCATCTCATGTTATTCTTCCATGATCACAGATGCCAAGAAAACAGAGACAATTATGAACCAGACACTAGTTCTTAAAGCTGTTTCATGGAACGCCACATGTCACAACTGACAAAATTTTATTGATCAAAAAAAGTCACATGGATATGCCTGGGTTCAACAGACAAAGGTATAAAACCTTCCACACTTGTAGTACCACAGGAGATAAATCAAGCTATATGGTGAAAAGTAACACAATCTTCTACAAGCATGTAGTAATTTATTTGGTCTTATGCACCAAGTCACAAGGTGAATAAGATAAACTTGAGCTCTGTTGTGTATTATCCCCTCCTTGGGGTTGGGAATGATTTTGTTTCTCTGTGTCCCCCCACCATGAAAAAAATATTTCTTCAATCTATGATTGTGGATAATAATGATGACTATGTTTACGTCACAGAAGTAATCACAGAATAATAATCTCTTACAATGAAGCTGAACGTAGCAAACACTTTGGGTTACTAAGGCCTAAATGTAGAGCCTATCTAGATTTTCTCCTACTCAATTATCCCATCAAAGCTCACTGTATGTAAACTATGTAGGAGACAGATTGCCCTTCTGATTGCCCACGCCATGCCTCTAAGTCCCCTCCACATTTTGTCTTCATCCTCTCCACCACTCTTCCTAAAACTCTAACCATATCCGGAAGCCTGGAAGATAAAAAGCCTCAATTACCTTCCCATCTTGTTTGTGGAGACTGCCATTGAAACCAGAAGCGCTAACAAAGAGATGCAAAGTGCTACAAAGTACAAAGTGCTACATAAATTTAAGAATGACTCTTACAATAAACCTAAAGAAGTGTACCTCTAGTGAGGACAGTGAAGATAGAAGAGATTTGGGAGACAAAACTTGGGGCCATTCTGATCTGATAGTCTTAAAAGTAACATAGCAGACTATCTACATAGTCTTCTTTTTTCTTAAGTATTAGGTCTAATTAAGTTTTTCTACTTTTGTTTTAAGTTTAAGCTCCCATTTTCTTTTGGTTATGGTCCTTTAATAAGAGTTGCTTTGTTCTAGCTACCCCCCGAAAAAAAGGACTATAAATTTATCTTGGAACTATAAGCTGGATGGAGCAGCAAGGTTGGTTTTAGACAGAACTGTTTATTAAATAGTCAGTCTTGGCATATTTAAGGCATTATGGTATAATGGGAATACCATGGGATTTGAAGTCAAGCTGACAGTTTTGAGTACAGACTCTATTGCTCATTACCAAATTTCTCACTGAACTTCAGATCTTTTCTTCAAAATGGAGATAATGTCAGCCACTTCATATTATCATAAGATTAAAAAAAAAAAACGTAATGCAATACCATAGGAAAATGCCTAGCAGAGAGATTCTCCCTCTGTCCTTTGGTGATTCATATGTATCCTTTCTGCTAGGTTTTCTTCTCAGAGAATATGGTATGTTTCATCTTTATCTATAGTTCCTAATTTTATATGAAATATAAGACTTATGACTATCTCAGGAAATATTTTATCGGGTCTATGAACAGTAGCACTAAATTATAACTGATAACCAGACTTAGGATGTTATCTCTCTCTGAGGTAATTTGAATTTTGAAAGGGGATAAAGTCTTAAGGTAAAGAATTAATCTTAATCTCACATAAGCACCCACTCTGAGTCTTTTAACTTTCAACTGTGAACTGTGACCCTGAACTAATCACTATTTATCCTTGGGTAAGTTATTGCCCATTCTAAGCCTCCATTTTTTGTTTTGTTTTGTTGTTGTTTTTAACTTTTACACAATGAACTAAACTTGGTTATCTTTAAAGATAAACCCTATCAGTCCTAACATTCTATAGTTTTTATTGTGAAACTTCAAGTAATAATAAAGAATAAAAATAATATTTACCAAATACAAAAATTAGGCTGTGTGCTCTAAACAATTTTTAATTCTCAAAGAATTTCTGAGTCATGATTATTCTCTCTGTTTTACAAATGAGGACTTTGAGGTTTAGCAAGAATTAAGAGGCTTGGGCTTCCCTGGTGGCGCAGTGGTTGAGAGTCTGCCTGCCGATGCAGGAGACACAGGTTCGTGCCCCGGTCCGGGAAGATCCCACATGCCGCGGAGTGGCTGCGCCCGTGAGCCATGGACGCTGAGCCCGCGCGTCCGGAGCCTGTGCTCCACAACGGGAGAGGCCACAACAGCGAGAGGCCAGCGTACCGCAAAAAAAAAAAAAAAGAATTAAGAGGCTTGCCCTCGGTTGGATGGTTGACAAGCAGATGAGCCAAACACTTTAAACTCCCACTCATCTAACTCCAAAGCCTTTGTTCATTTCACCCCTGCAATGGGAAAGCCTTTTTTGCCACCCATGAAATTACACCATTAAGGAGGCCACTATTTTCAAGGCTGTTTGTTTTATTGCAGTCATCTACACACCATCACTTGGAAGCTCCTAGAGAAAGACAGTCATGCACAATTTGTTTTTTGAAGTTCCAGCACCTAAGGAAACTAAGGGATCAAGTACGTTTTCAATTAGGGTTTGCAACAGAATAGAAGACAGAAAAGGAGGAGGAGAGAGAGGAAGGGAGGAAGATAAGAAAGAAGGAAAGAAGCACTTATTTTATTTCTTACCCATTATGAGCTTTAAATCTTGCTTTACTAAACTGGAATAACAGCTATCTGAGAGCTATTTATAGATAGCCATTTTCTACTATAAGCAGGATATTGTGAAATTAAACTTTATTTTGAAAACTTTTTAATTTTTTCAACTTTAATGTCATTCTATGTTCAACTTTGTGACATCACACACAAGAAGTTATTTTACGCTAAAAGGAATGAAAAACTTTTTCTCTAATGTTCTTATGTTCTGTAATTGAGACATGCAAATTAAACTGACAAAAGACAGATTAACAGCATAAAAGCATAAAAATTTTATGTGCATGGAGACTCCACAGAAAAAAAGTGAAAACCCAAAGAAGTGGTTAGACTGGGGGCTTATACATCATTTAAAAAAGAGCAATAAATTGTGGGAAGCTGACTAGGAGATGTATGGTAAGTAAGGGTTGTTTATTAAGATGTGTTATACAGACTCATCTCAGTGTTACCTCAGGTCTTCCTGGCATGGGAGAGGGAACACCTTTACAGATGGAAATGTATATTACCTTTATGAAGAGCAATTTATGCCCTGCTCTTAGGCAGAAAAGGTGGAGGACAGAGAGCTTTTCTTGTGTTTGTTGTTTTTCAATTGACTTCAAGCTCAAAATAATTCTTATGCCAAAGTGGCATTTTTAGGGGCGTGGAATATTCTGATTCCCTTCAATGCCAATAAGATTTTTGAATATTTAAAAGAACAACAAAGAGCTTCCCTGGTGGCGCAGTGGTTGAGAGTCCGCCTGCCGATGCAAGGGACACGGGTTCGTGCCCCGGTCCGGGAAGATCCCACATGCCGCGGAGCGGCTGGGCCCGTGAGCCATGGCCGCTGAGGCTGCACGTCCGGAGCCTGTGCTGTGCAACGGGAGAGGCCACAGCAGTGAGAGGCCCGCATATCGAAAAAAAAAAAAAAAAGAACAACAAAGTCTATTAGAAAGTCTAGTGAAGATGGGAGTGAGGAAATGCCTTCACTCCCTGTTGGTTGCCATGTTGAGTATACACTTCCTGTATCAAAATTTATTTAAAATTATATATCCCTCAACCTAGCAATCCTACTTCCTGGAATATATAGAGAGGCAATAATCAGATGCATGTACAAAAATGTGCCTATATATTTGTTAATCAAAGTCAATTTTATAACAGTAATAAACTAGGGGGAAACCCTAAATGTACATCTACAGATAAATGAATATATAAAGTATTATGGCCAAACTATGAACCAGGTATTTACAATATAGATCTTTATTTATTAGCATGACAGATGTCTTTGTCATACCATTTAATGAAAACATTGTTTATAGAATATATATAGCATGAAAACGTAAATTTTATATTAATAATATCTGTGTGGGTTTTTTTGTTTTTGTTTTTGTTTTGCGGTACGCGGGTCTCTCGCTGTTCTGGCCTCTCCCGTTGTGGAGCACAGGCTCCGGATGCGCAGGCCCAGTGGCCATGGCTCACGGGCGCAGCCGCTCCGCGGCATGTGGGATCTTCCCGGACCGGGCCACGAACCCGTGTCCCCTGCATCAGCAGGCGGACTCTCAACCACTGTGCCACCAGGGAAGCCCTGTCTATGTAACTTTTTATAGGGAGATGTTTATATTCACCGAAAAGCTAACAGTAGTAATCATTACCTTATCTTCACTTTTTAATAATATTTTAGTTTTCATGATTTACAGGTGTTACTTTTATTGTTGAGAGAAAAAGATATTTTTAATTAGGAAAAAGGTGTTTTGAAATATTAGGAAATATGAAAAATTTATGATGAATTTTTAATAAAATAAACCTTGGGAGACTTGAAAATAATTGGATGTACAGTAGTCTCCCCTTATCTGCAGGGGTTATATTCCAATATACCCAGTGGTTGCCTGAAATCTCAGACAGTACGTAACCCTATGTATACTAAGTTTTTTCCTACACAGACATAGCTATGATAAAGTGTAATTTATAAATTAGGCACAGTGAGAGACTATCTGAATTGCCAGCATCACTACTCTTGTGCATTGGGATCATTGTTAAGTAAAATAAGGATTACTTGAACACAAGCACTGTGATACCGTAACAGTGGATCTGATAACTGAGATGGCTACTAAGTGCCTATGTGGTGGGTAGCATATACAGCATGAATATGCCAAACAAAGGAATGATCTCAAGTGGGATGAAGCAGGATGGTGTAAGATTTCATCAAGCTACTTAAAACTCCATGCAATTTAAAATATGAATTGCTTATTTCTGGAATTTTCCATTTAATATTTTCAGACCAAAGTTGACCATAGGTAACAAACCATGGAAAGCAAAACTGGGAATAATGGTGGACTACTGTAAAAGGTTTAAGTATGTTCTCAATATCAATAAGGACTTGAACTATTGTCACAACTTTTTAAATACAACTCCGAAAAATAGATCACTTTGGATAGTACATTCCATAGAAAGTGGGCAGAGGGTCAGAACAAGGGGGAAAAAAATCTTGTACCTCACTCAGCTCCATCCTCTTTTCTAGTGAGTTTGTGGAATATCAAATAAAATTCCATAACATGGTTTAGTCAAATGTTTTACTATTAAATGGAAGTCTGATATAGTGTCTTCCAACACTGTTCTCCATCTAGGGATATGATTTTTATCTTGTGATGCATTTTGAAAAAGTTGATCTCTCTGTAATGATAGTTATGTGAGAAAATTTAACTACTCCTTGGGATTGTATGTGGGAAATCCAAAAATAATAGCAATAGCATTAAATAATAACTCCCAATTTTATTTATATGATGGGAATTGTTTGAGTGTTTCGCTGAAACTTTGTCTATAGACCAGCCTACTGGAAGGTTTAATAGTCTCCATGGTATCTGTTCTGGATCTCAGGAGTGGTACTATTGCTTTCCCTGTTGTTTTATATAACAGCATGGAAATTCAGGATAAAGACCCCCAAAAAAATAGCCAGACTTAGAAACATTCAATCAGGGCAATGTATTTTATTTCTTTTAAACAAAATGAAATCTTTATAAGAATATTAGCATAAATATCAGTATCATACTTCTAAATGCCACAGAAAATTGAGAGCTGAAAGGGACCATAGAGAGTGTCAAAA
The DNA here is from genome assembly GCF_039906515.1 of Pseudorca crassidens. Taxonomy (NCBI): domain Eukaryota; kingdom Metazoa; phylum Chordata; class Mammalia; order Artiodactyla; family Delphinidae; genus Pseudorca; species Pseudorca crassidens. The sequence continues at coordinate 67,327,695 of NC_090304.1, read as the reverse complement.
ATTTATAGTAAATGAGGTGTCAATATAAAATGTAAATCTCAGAAGAAAAAGAATTTCTTTGCCATTGTACAAGTCCCAATTATCTTCCACAGTATCCTCTCATTGAGCCACTTTTTCTTAAAGTAAGTTATTTCTGTCCTTACCCCTCACGTCAGTACTTCCAGGATTTCTTGTCCTAGAATTTTGCCTGTACCCGCGCTCTCCTTGATTTGAGGCTTGAACTGGTCACAGTGCTGTCAGAGCTAGTCTTCCCCTGCACTGGCTGTTCCTGTCAAGCAGTTGTTAGTGGACTGAGTCTTTGGTTTCCTCTGTCTCCTCCCTAAGTCAAAGCGAAATGAAAACAATAGGATTCTTGTTGGCTTCCATTACTGTATTTTCTCCATTCTGAAACAATATATTACTTGCCTGACATGTAGAGCTCCCTCATTTTTTCTTCATATCTTATGCCTATATCTTAAACTTCTTTTGGGTATAACACAACTCAATTCTGAGGCATATATTGACTTAAATTAGATTAGTTGTTTATTAACTTTATCTTTTTTTGTGGAAGGTTTTATATAATTTAACTGATATTTAACTCCCCTTTCCCAAATATTCTTTATAAAAGAAGGCAATCTTCTGGGAAAATTTTAAATTGATTCAAAGTACTTTACATTTTAATAATTAAACAGTACTTTCCACAAAATGAATTAAAGATCTTGTCCTACTCTCTGAAGAAAAATCCTCAGAGGAATTTGATTAAAGATAACCTATTTTTTATATATCACATAAAATCTAATTAGAGAATCAATCTCTGCTTTTGGCTCAAAGGGACTGGGCCAAAACAATGAAAAACACACATATCTAAAAAAAATTATTGTAAAACTTGAAGCTTTATACTCACCAGAAAACTACATTTTTTTTCCTCTCTTTCCGTATAAATTATCAAAATAATACCATGCAGGGCAATAGATCGTCAGCATATTAATTTCATGTTACTATTATAATACCAATACCATGAGATATTATTGTTGAGTATTACTGTTGTCAATTTAAATGAAGAAATTAAGATCAAATTGGATCAGTGAGTTGCCCAAAGTCACCAATACACGTGGGAGAACTAGAGATTCTAATGTAAAGTCACTAACCTTTCTGTTATGTCAATACCCCAGAGAGTCACTCATGATGAGAAATTGGTTTGAAATATTTTTCTGGATGGGACATCATAGTATATGATCCAACCAAAAATATGTAGATTGTAACTCACTGTTATTTGAGTTACAAGTTTAATCATAAGACCCCGTGGTCTGTGCCCAACACATCTTAACTACCTTGAGCTACTTATTCACTCTATCTCTTTATTCTTCTGCCATTTGCAACCTATAGAGTCTCTAAATGTTTAAATATTTTTCACAATTCCAACTCCCAAAATAACCAGCTTTCTAACCCCTTTGTAGGATAAGCCTTCAAATGCCAGTAGCTCTCATCTCCATGCATTTGTTTCTTTCCAAAGAGCACTATGCTATTCCATGCATTCTTAACCTGGCAGTGAACTTGAGAAGGAGGAAAGATGATACTTACTCCTTTAAAATATATACAAATATTGTGTATATTTGAATATGTGCATTTTACTGAGGATCGAGTTCTTAAATTTTAAAAATTCCCCGAGGGAAAATTTTTATTTTTCCACAAAACACTTAATTCTATCTAAATTGCAAGCCAGCATTCACCATGGTAGGAATATTGGCGAGCTGGAGAGAAAGCATTGCTCAATAAATATGTGAAAGAAGAAATATAAAAAGAAGAAGTAAAAGAAGGAAAGGCAGAGGAATAACATTTTTCACTTATTCAAAAACATTTCTTGAGCACCTACTGTGTGAGACACCACGTATTACCTCATAGAATACTTAAAAGCATGCAAATTACTTTCAAAAACATTATCTAATCCAATAGTAATTAGTATTTTAAAAATGAATATTTAGTAATGAATAAAATCTTTTAATGTTACTTTATTAGAGTGATTAGTTTCAAAACTGATACAGGGAAAAAATAAATCTTAATAAACAATGACTAAAGTTTGCAAAAAAGTGATTGCTAAAAATGAGCTCTCTGAAACTGAATTCTGGCAAACAATTCTCAGAGGTATAAGGTACAGCTGTGCATTCAAGCCTGAAATCACTACATCAGCTAATTTTAGACTATACTTATCAGTAATAATGTCATTGTTCTCATTTTTTATACTATATTACCCATGATTCCTACTGTGACAGCTAAATTGTTCTCAAATTTACCATAGTCAAAAAAGTTTAAATTACACATGTGTATGATTTTGTTTCTAGAACTTTGGAAAATTGATGATGGTGATGATGGAGAGCTTACTCCTGACTTATGACAAGTTTAGATTGAACCACAACCAAAAAAGACTTTCAAAGTGTATAATAATAGCACTTTTAAATAGTCAAGGAAACAACTTTTATCACATTTTGTGAAGTCCTCAATTCACTGGGAATAAACTAGATATTAATTATTATTATTATATATTTTTATGCTATTATTATACTTATTATTCTTTTGAGACTGTTTTAATGGACATAGCAGAATAGTAACCTAGAAGATTCAAATCTCCCATCTTATGCTTCAGCCAGAGAGGTTAGCCAATACTAGGACTAGTTTTACTCAATTTTATAAATATTTGGTTAATTGTTTGTTTTGCTCACCAGCTGCACACTACTTGAGGGTCGTATATGTGAAAATATATGTAAAACTAAGGAAATAAAGACAGGACTGTAGACGAGGTCCAACTGATCATGTTTTTTTCCTGTGTCCCACGGTACCTCTCAGTAAATATCTACCTACTTTATTTGGGCTTATTCAGTTGGTGAAAAATCAGAAATAATTAACAATATCTGAGAATTATATTTACTGTGATTATAAACATATAAAATTTCTTATTTAATATTCCCAATAATCCTTACAAATAGAGAATAGGGTTATTTTTTTCACATAAAGAAAAGAGAGTCAAGGAAATCAGACTATTTGAAAAAAGGATAAGAGCTCAGTTTCAATATTGGCTCTGTTTGACTTAAAACCCATCGTCCTTCCTTACTATTAGTCTAGTTTTGACACAAGAAATCAACCAGGAAGGTAGTTCCATAATTTAGATGTGAAAGAAAGAGAGTTTACACTACACCAGTTGAGTTGGAAAGACAGAGAATAAGGGAAGAATGATAGCTCATCATGTGGGTTTTCTAAGAATGTTTCAGCATGACTCAAAATAGGATAAGGTTCGATATACCTCAGTGACCTCCCAGAAGTCTATAACACAATTTCATTCAAGAAATATGGTGACTAATTATTGTTCTAATCCCACTTTCCAATCCTAATCCCAGCCTAACATGAACTCCAAAGCTTGTTTCATACAACATGACTATTTAAATTCCATAGTGGATATTATTGCCTTTTTTTTCATTCTCAAAACACAGTGTTTTAAATAAGTCTACAAAAATAGTATACACATTATATCATAGGCTTGCAAAAAGAAGCAAAGTCCATTATTTTGTGATTTATTTCAGGTATACTTTGAGCATATTTTCTGAAGTGGAAATTCTTACCTTTTAATTTGCTCTCTCTCTTATTTATTCTAAACTTACTCTCAACTTCGCAAAACCGTGCCTGAATGGTCTATTAAGCCAGTAACAATTTATTTTGTCGTAGTATAAGTCATGTAACTGGTAATGTTTTAGCTTCTGGAGAAACAAGTGAAGAAGACATGGTAGTTGCCCATCAGAACCTCATAGTTTCTTAGAGAGTCAGGCAAATAGATTCAATACAAGGAGGTTGAGGTCCTTGTAGAAGTTCTCAGAAGGCACAATGGAGGAGAAAGGAAAGAGGAGCTGGTTGCTTCTCATTCTTGTAATCTTTGTTCTTAAAGCTAGAATTGGCTTTTGACTCATCATATATTACAAGTTCTAAGCTAAATTGACTTTGCACATTAATCTGATCACATCTTCCAAGTTTAAATTATATTAAAGATCTCCCATCATATAAATTTGAAATATCTTACCAGGATAGAAGTCCTATATAAATCCTGGCCCCTGACAACCTCTCATTTCTCATTTCACTAAGACATATACCATCACTTTAGCCATATTACAAAAATATACAGTTCAACAATGGCACACTCCTGCCTCTGAGACCTTACACAAGGTTTTTCTTCTATCTGAAATGCTATACCTCTTTCTTCTAGCTGACTCCAAGTAAAATTTTCTGGTAACTCTTTTTTTCTAGCTAATATCCATCTAATTTTAGCTTAAGACTTGCACTCTCCAGGAATCCTTCCTGACCCGTGATTCCAGTGCTCATACCATGTACTCCCAAAGCAGCATGATTATAAGGCTGTCTAACATGAAATTGTTGAACTAGTTTTCTATGCTGCATAATAAATTACCACAAACTTAGCAGTTTAAAACAATGCACATTTATCTAACAATTCCTATGGATCAGGATTCTGGGCACAGCTAAGTTGGGTGCCTATGCAAGAATACAATCAAGGTGTTGATAAGGGCTAGATTCTCATTGGGAAGTTCAATGGGGAAAAATTTGCTTTCAGTTGGTTGGTATACTTTATTTGTGGCTCTGTGACTCATGGCTTGCTTGCTTTTTCAAAGACAGCAAGAGGGGAAAGGTTCTAGAGCAAGTCAACCAGCAAGAAAAAGTCTTATATAGCATAATGTAATCACAGATTTCACATCTTATCACCATTGCCATATGTTATTGGTTAAAAGTAATCCACAGGTCCTCCCACAATCAAGGAGAAAGAATTATACAAGGGTGTGAACACTGAGATGTGGGTGTTACGGGAGTCACCTTAAAGTTTATCTACCACAACTGTCACCACTGATTTATAAGTTTGTTTTCTCAAGTAGGCCACAAGCCATTTAATGGCAAGGAGCATATCTTACCTGACTTTCTGTGCCCAGTAACTAGCACTCTATGTTTGATATATTACACATTTACAATTTGATTTACTAATTGCTGCCAAAAACAAAAATATTGAGGCTATAGAAAGTAAAGGCAATTCATTTCCATAAAAATACTCAAAAACTGTAGCATCTAAAACCAACAAATATAAAATTATGTTAATAATTAGTAAACTATCATAGATAATGCTAACCCTTTACACTTATTCCTTGGTTATTGCTATGATGATGCTGTTATACTTGAGATTTTTTTTTTGAAAATGACATGTCAGTTTAAATTATTTATTTATTTATGTATTTTTGGCTGTGTTGGTTCTTCGTTTCTGTGCGTGGGCTTTCTCTAGTTGCGGCGAGCGGGGGCCACTCTTCATTGCGGTGCGCAGGCCTCTCACTGTCACGGCCTTTCTTGTTGCGGACCACAAGCTCCAGACGCGCAGGCTCAGTAGTTGTGGCTCACGGGCCCAGTTGCTCCACGGCATGTGGGATCTTCCCAGACCAGGGCTTGAACCCGTGTCCCCGGCATTGGCAGGCAGATTCTCAACCACTGCGTCAACAGGGAAGCCCTATACTTGAGATTTTTAGAAATGGAATATCAATGCGATACATGAACTAAGATGGTAGCAACACTATGCATTTTTATTGACTATTTTTTTATATAAATTTATTTATTTATTTTTGGCTGTGTTGGGTCTTTGTTGCTGCATGCAGGCTTTCCTTTCTCTAGTTGCGGCGAGCGGGGGCTACTCTTCATTGTGGTCTGAGGGTTTCTCATTGCAGTGTCTTCTCTTGTTGAGGAGCATAGGCTCTAGGCAGGTGGATGTCAGTAGTTGTGGCTCGCGGGCTCTAGAGCACAGGCTCAGTAATTGTGGCACATGGCCTTAGTTGCTCTACGGCATGTGGGATCTTCCCAGACCAGGCCTCCAACCTGTGTCCCCTGTAATGGTAGGTGGATACTTAACCACTGAGCCACAAGGGAAGTCCCTTATTGACTATTTAAAAAGGAAAAGAGATGCCATGGGCTTATTACCCATAAGGTGATTAGGAACCTATAGACTATTTAGGTGCACTAGCAATTTACTTAACAGGCTTATATTACACAACTGCTAAAGAGATTCCTGTATCTAGGAACACAGAAATGTAAACTGTGCTTTGAGTTTGTCCTGTAAGCTCCAGAGAAAGGAACATTATTTTGCAGAATGACTCTCTGATAATTTAGCAAATTAAAAGTTGTTTTGTGGACTTCAAATGCCTACATCTACACTTCAGATAAGAATGATACCTTTTAAGAGGACAGAGAGTCTACATTCTGAACTTGCATTTATACCAAAATAAAGAGGTTCAGTTTTGCAGTGTAGTTACAATGAAATAATATCAGTAGAGGAGACCTTCAAGATGGTAGAGGAGTAAGATGTGGAGATCATCTTCCTCCCCACAAATACATCAGAAATACATCTACATGTGGAACAAGTCCTACAGAACACCTACTGAACTCTGGCAGAAGACCTCAGACCACCCAAAAGGCAAGAAACTCCTCACATACCTGGATAAGGCAAAAGAAAAAACAGAGACAAAAGAATAGGGACAGGACATCCACCAGTGGGAAGGAGCTGTGAAGGAGAAAAGGTTTCCACACACTAGGGAGCCCCTTCACTGGCAGAGATGGGGTGTGGCAGGGGGGAAGCTTCGGAGCCACGGAGGAGAGCGCAGGAACAGGGGTGCAGAGGGCAAAGTGGAGAGATTGCCGCACAGAGGATCGGTGCCGACCAGCACTCACCAGCCTGAGAGGCTTCTCTGTTCACCCGCCAGGATGGACGGGGGCTGAGAGCTGAGGCTCGGGCTTTGGAGGTCGGATCCCAGGGAGAGGACTGGGGTTGGCTGCGTGAACACAGCCTGAAGGGGGCTAGTGCACCACAGCTAGTAGGGAGTGTGTCCGGGAAAAAAGTCTGGACCTGCCTAAGAGGCAAGAGACCATTGTTTTGGGGTGCGTGAGGAGAGGGGATTCAGAACACTGCCTAAATGAGCTCCAGAGATGGGTGAGAGCTGCAGCTATCAGCGCGGACACCAGAGACGGGCATGAGATGCTAAGGCTGATGCTGCAGCCACCAAGAATCCTGTGTGCAAACACAGGTCACCATCCACACCTCCCCCCCCGGGAGCCTGTGCAGGTTGCCACACCAGGGTTCCATGATCCACGGACAACTTCCCCAGGAGAACACACAGTGCGCCTCAGGCTGTTGCAGCATCACACTGGCCTCTGCCGCCTCAGGCTTCCCCTACACTATGTACCCCCTCCATCCACCCTGGCCTGAGTGAGCCAGAGCCCCTGAATCAGTTGCTCCTTTAACCCTGTCCTGTCTGGGCGGGGAACAGATGCCCTCAGGTGACCTACACGCAGAGACGGAGCCAAATCCAAAACTGAAGCCCCGGAGCTTTGCGAACAAAGAAGAGAAAGGGAAATTTCTCCCAGCAGCCTCAGAAGCAGCAGATTAAATCTCCACAATCAACTTGATGTACCCTGCATCTGTGGAATACCTGAACAGAAAACAAACCATCCCAAAATTGAGGCGGTGGACTTTGGGAGCAATGGTAGACTTTGGGTATGCTCTCTGCAAATAACTTGTTTCTGGTTTAATGTTCATCTTAGTTTAGTTTTTAGAATTTATTATCATTGGCTGATTTGTTTATTGATTTGGTTTCACTCTTCCTTTTTTTAAATATATAGATATATATATATATATTTCCTTTTTCTCTTTTTGTGAGTGTGTATGTGTATGTTTCTTTGTGTGAGTTTGTCTGTATAGCTTTGCTTTTACCATTTGTCCTATGGTTCTGTCTGTTCATTTTTGGGTTTTTTTAGTATAGCTTATAGTGCTTGCTATCATTGGTGGATTTGTCTTTTGATTTGGTTGCTCTCTTCTTTCTTTTTTTTATTACTTTAAAATTATTTTATTGAAAAAATTTTTATTTTAATAACTTTTTATTTTATTTATTTATTTATTTATCGCTTCCTTTTCTTCTGAACTGTGTGGCTGACAGGGTTTTGGTGCTCCAGCCAGGTGTCAGGCCTGTGCCTCTGAGGTGGGAGAGCCAAGTTCAGGACACTGGTCAACCAAAGACCTCCCAGCTCCATGTAATATCAAACGGTGAATGCTCTCCCAGAGATCTCCATCTCATTGCTAAGACCCAGCTCCACTCAAAGACCAACAAGCTACAGTGCTAGATACCCTATGCCAAACAACTAGCAAGACAGGAAGACAACCACACCTATTAGCAGAGAGGCTACCGAAACTAATAATAAGGTCACAAACACCCCAAAACACACCACCAGACGTGGTCCTGCTCACCAGAAAGACAAGATCCAGCCTCATCCACTAGAACACAGGAACCAGTGGCTTCCACCAGGAAGCCTACACAACCCACTGAACCAACCTTAGCCACTGGGTACAGACACCAAAAACAACTGGAACTATGAACCTGCAGCCTGTGAAAAGGAGATGCCAAGCACAGTAAGTTAAGCAAAATGAGAAGAGAGAGAAATGCACAGCAGATGAAGGAGCAAGAGAAAAACCCACCAGACCTAACAAATGAAGAGGAAATAGGCAGTCTACCTGAAGAAGAATTCAGAGTAATGACAGTAAAGATGATCCAAAATCTTGCAAATAGAATGGATAAAATAAAGAAATGTTTAACAAGGATACAGAAGAACTAAAGAGAAAACAAACAATGATGAACAACACAATAAATGAAATTAAAAATTCTCTAGAAGGAAACAATAGCAGAATAAGTAAGGCAGAAGAACACATAACTGACCAGGAAGATAAAATAGTGTAAATAACTACCACTGAGCAGAAAAGAAACAAGAATGAAAAGAATTGAGGAGAGCCTCAGAGACTTTCTGGGACAACATTAAATGCACCAACGTTCGAATTATAAGGATCCCAGAAGAAAAAGAGAAAAAAAAAAAAAAGAGACTGAGAAAATATTTGTAGAGATTATAGTTGAAAACGTCCCTAATATGGGAAAGGAAATATTCAACCAAGTCCAGGAGCACAGAGAGTCCCATACAGGATAAGTCCAAGGATAAACATGCAAGACACATATTAATCAAACTATCAAAAATTAAATACAAAGAAAAAATATTAAAAGCAGCAAGGGAAAAACAACAAATAACATACAGGGGAATCGCCATAAGGTTAACATCTGATCTTTAGCAGAAAATGTGCAGGCCACAAGGGACTGGCAGGACATATTGAAAGTGATGAAACGGAAAAAATCTACAACCAAAATTACTCTACCCAGCAAAGATCTCATTCAGATTCGATGGAAAATTAAAACCTTTACAGACAAGCAAAAGTTAAGAGAATTCAGCACCACCAAACCAACTTTACAACAAATGCCAAAGGAACCTCTCCAGGCAGGAAACACAAGAGAAGGAAAAGACATACAATAACAAACCCAAAACAATTAAGAAAATGATAATAAGAACATACATATTGATAATTACCTTAAGTGTAAATGGATTAAATGCTCTAACCAAAAGACATAGACTGGCTGAATGTATACAAAAACAACACCCGTATATATGCTGTCTACAGGAATTCCCACTTCAGACATATGGACACATACAGATTGAAAGTCAGGAGATGGAAAAAATATTCCATGCAAATGTAAATCAAAAGAAAGATGGAGTAGCAATTCTCATATCAGATAAAATAGACTTTAAAATAAAGACTATTATAAGAGACAAAGAAGGACACTACATAAGAATCAAGGGATCAATCCAAGAAGAAGATATAACAATTGTAAATATGTATGCACCCAAAATAGGAGCATCTCAATATATAAGGCAAAGGCTAACAGCCATAAAAAGGGAAATCAACAGTAACACAATAATAGTAGGGGATTTTAACACCTCAGTTTCACCAATTGACAAATCAACCAAAATGAAAATAAATAAGGAAACACAAGCTTAAAATGCTACATTAAACAAGATGGACTCAACTGATATTTATAGGACATTCCATCCAAAAACAACAGAATACACTTTCTTCTCAAGTGCTCATGGAACATTATCCAGGAAAGATCATATCTGGGTTACAAATCAAGCCTTAGTAAATTTAAGAAAATTGAAATCATATCAAGTATCTTTTCCGACCACAACACAATGAGACTACATATCAATTACAGGGAAAAAAATCTGTAAACATACAAACACATGGAGGCTAAACAGCACACTACTAAATAACCAAGAGATCACTGAAGAAATCAAAAAGAAAATTAAAAAATACCCTAAAGCAAACGGCAATGAAATCGCGACAACCCAATACCTATGGGATGCAGCAAAAGCAGTTCGAAAAGGGAAGTTTATAGCAATACAGTCCTACCTTAAGAAACAAGAAACATCTCAAATAACAACCCTAACTTACACCTAAAGCAATTAGAGAAAGAAGAACAAAAAAATACTCCAGGGCTTCCCTGGTGGCACAGTGGTTGAGAGTCTGCCTGCTAATGCAGGGGACACGGGTTCAAGCCCTGGTCTGAGAGGATCCCACATGCCGTGGAGAAACTAGGCCCATGAGCCACAACTGCTGAGCCTGAGCGTCTGGAGCCTGTGCTCCGCAACAAAAGAGGCCATGATAGTGAGAGGCCCGTGCACCGTGATGAAGAGTGGCCCCCACTTGCCACAACTAGAGAAAGCCCTCGCATAGAAACAAAGACCCAACACAGCAAAAATTAATCAATTAATTAATAAAAAACTCCTACCCCCAACATTAAGAAAAAAAAACACCAAAGTTAGCAAAAGGAAAGAAATCAGATCAGAAATAAATGAAAAGAAATGAAGGAAACAATAGCAAAAATCAATAAAACTTGGTTCTTTGAGAAGATAAACAAAATTGACAAACCATTAGCCAGACTCATCAAGAAAAAAAGGGAGAAGACTCAAATCAATAGAATAAGAAATGAAAAAGGAGAAGTAACAACTGACACTGCAGAAATACAGAGGATCATGAGGGATTACTGTAAGCAACTATATGCCAATAAAATGGACAACCTGGAAGAAATAGACAAATTTTTAGAAAAGCACAACCTTTCCACACTGAACCAGGAAGAAATAGAAAATATAAACAGACCAATCATAAGCACTGAAATTGAGACTATGATTAAAAATCTTCCAAAAAAACAAAGGCCCAGGACCAGATGGCTTCACAGGCGAACTCTATCAAATATTTAGAGAAGAGATAACACCTATCCTTCTCAAACTCTTCCAACATCTAGCAGAGGGAAGAACACTCCCAACTCATTCTACAAGGTTACAATCACCGTGATACTAAAACCAGACAAAGATGCCACAAAGAAAGGAAACTACAGACCAACATCACTGATGAACATAAATGCAAAATCGTCAACAAAATACTAGAAAACAGAATCCAACAGCCCATTAAAAGGATCATACACCATGATCAAGTGAGGTTTATCCCAGGAATGCAAGGACTCTTCAATAAACGTGAATCAATCAATGTAATGCACCATATTAAAAGCTGAACGTTGAAAACCATATGATCATCTCAGTAGATGCAGAAAAGGCTTTTGACAGAATTCAACACCAATTTATGATTAAAAAAACCATCCAGAAAGTAGGCAAAGAGGGAACTTAACTCAACATAATAAAGGCCACATGTGACAAACCCACAGCCAACATCATTCTCAATGGTGAAAAACTGAAATCATTTCCTCTAAGATCAGGAACAAGAAAAGGTGGCCCACTCTCAACACTTTTATTCAACATAGGTTTGGAAGTTTTAGCCACAGCAATCAGAGAAGAAAAAGAAATAAAAGGAATCAAAATCAGAAAAGAAGTAAAGCTGTCACTGTTTGCTGATGACATGATATACATAGAGAATCCTAAAGATGCCATGAGAAAACTACTAGAGCTAATCAATGAATTTGGTAAAGTTGCAGGATACAAAATTAATGCAGAGAAATCTCTTGCATTCCTATACACTAATGATGAAAACTCTGAAAGAGAATTTAAGGAACTACCCATGTTTATGACTGCAACAAATAGAATAAAATACCTAGGCATAAAACTACCTAAGGAGACAAAAGACCTGTATGCAGAAAACTATAAGACACTGATGAAAGAAATTAAAGATGATACAAACAGATGGAGAGATATACCATGTTCTCAGATTGGAAGAATCAACATTGTGAAAATGACTATACTACACAAAGCAATCTACAGATTCAATGCAATCCCTATAAAAGTACCAATGGCTTTTTTCACAGAACAAGAACAAAAACTTTCACAATCTGTATGGAAACACAGAAGACCCTGAATAGTGAAAGTAATCTTAACAAAGTAAAATGGAGCTGGAGGAATCAGGCTCCCTGACTTCAGACTATACTACAAAGCTACAGTAATCAAGACAGTATGGAATTGGCACAAAAACAGAAATATAGATCAATGGAACAGGACAGAAAGCCCAGAGATAAACCAACACACATATGGTCACCTTATTTTTGATAAAGGAGGCAGGAATATACTATGGAGAAAAGACAACCTCTTCAGTAATTAGTGCTGGGAAAACTGGACAGCTACATGTAAAAGAATGAATTTAGAACACTCCCTAACACCATACACAAAAATAAACTCAAAATAGATTTAAGTCTTAAATGTAAGGCCACACACTATAAAACTCTTAGATGAAAACATAGGCAGAATGCTCTATGGCATAATCACAGAAAGATCCTTTTTGACCCACCTCCTAGAGAAATGGAAATAAAAACAAAAATAAACAAATGGGACCTAATGAAACTTAAAGGCTTTTGCACAGCAAAGAAGTCCATAAACAAGATGAAAAGACAACCCTCAGAATGGGAGAAAATATTTGCAAATGAAGCAACAGAGAAAGGATTAATCTCCAAAATATACAAATAGCTCATGCAGCTCAATATCAAAAAAACAAACAACCCAATCCAAAAATGGGCAGAAGACCTAAATAGACATTTCTCCAAAGAAGATATACAGATTGCCAACAAACACATGAAAGGATGCTCAACATCATTAATCATTAGAGAAATGAAAATCAAAACTACAATGTGATGTCATCTCACACCGGTCAGAATGGCCATCATCAAAAAATCTAGAAACAATAAATGCTGGAGAAGGTGTGGAGAAAAGGGAACCCTCTTGCACTGTTGGTGGGAATGTAAATTGTTACAGACACTATGGAGAACAGTTTGGAAGTTCCTTAAAAAACTAAAAACGGAACTACCATACGACACGGCAGTCCTACTACTGGGCATATACCCTGAGAAAACCATAATTCAAAAAGAGTCACGTACCAAAATGTTCATTACTGCTCTATTTACAATAGCCAGGACATGGAAGCAACCTAAGTGTCCATCGACAGATGAATGGATAAGGAAGATATGGCACATATATACAATGGAATATTACTCAGCCATAAAAAGAAATGAAATTGAGTTATTTGTAGTGAGGGGGATGGACATAGAGTCTGTCTTACAGAGTGAAGTAAGTCAGAAAGAGAAAAACAAATACCATATGCTAACACATATATATGGAATCTAAGGGGAAAAAAAAAAAAAGGTCATGAAGACCCTAGTGGCAAGATGGGAATAAAGACACAGACCTACTAGAGAATGGACTTGAGGATATGGGGAGGGGGAAGGGTAAGCTGGGACAAAGTGAGAGAGTGGCATGGACATATATACACTACCAAATGTAAAATAGATACTAGTGGGAAGCAGTCGCATAGCACAGGGAGATCAGCTCAGTGCTTTGTGACCACCTAGAGGGGTGAGATGGGGAGGGTGGGAGGGAGGGAGACCAAGAAGGAAGAGATATGGGAACATATGTATATGTATAACTGATTCACTTTGTTATAAAGCAGAAACTAACACACCATTGTAAAGCAATTGTACTCCAATAAAGACGTTAAAAACAAAAACAAAAAGGTTCATGTACCACAGTGTTCATTGCAGCTTTATTTACAATGGCCAGGACATGGAAGCAACCTAAGTGTCCATGGACAGATGAATGGATAAAGAAGATGTGGCACATGTGTACAATGGAATATTACTCATCCATAGAAAGAAACGAAATTGAGTTATTTGTAGTGAGGTGGATGGATCTACAGTCTGTCATACAGAGTGAAGTAAGTGAGAAAGAAAAAACAAATACCGTACACTAACACATATATGTGGAATCTAAAAAACGTTCTGAAGAACCTATGGGCAGGACAGGAATAAAGACGCACATGTAGAGAATGGACTTGAGGTAGCAGGGAGTGGGAATTTTAAGATGGGATGAAGTGAGAGATTAGCATGGACTTATATATGCTACCACATGTAAAGTAGATAGCTAGTGGGAAGCAGCCGCATAGCACAGGGAGATCAGCTCAGTGCTTTGTGACCACGTAGAGGGGTGGGATAGCGAAGGTGAGAGGGAGACACAAGAGGGAGGAGATATGGGGATATATGTATATGTATAACTGCTTCACTTTTTTATACAGCAGAATCTTACACACCATCATAAAGCAATAATACTCCAATACAGATGTTGAAAAAAAAAAAAGAATGTCAGTAGAGTAGATGCAGTCAACACAAGTAATTAATTTCTTTGATTTGGCATAAAGATGTGTACAGTGGTAGCTGTGAGGTCAGCTGACTTAAATCTACTGCCTGGCAGCAGAACTGAATTTGCCTTGGCTCCAGGGATTTCATTCACAGCTGATGAAACCACCAGAAAAAATTTCACAGAGCTGAAATCATCAGATAAATGACTACAATTCACAATAGTTTTGTTATGTAGAAAGATCCACTTCTTGAAAAATCAACAGAAGTAGTGGTATTGTTGATATCCCACTCATTTTTATTAATGAGTATTTATTGAATCATGTCCTGTGCTAGGCAGTAAACACTTATTTTTTACTGAATATCAGATACAAAATTAAGTGTAATAATGTTACATTAATTTTCACAATAACCCTATAATGTATGCTGCTATCATAATGCCCAATTGGAAGATAAAAAATCTAGCCTTATACAGGTTAAATGACTTGTTCATGGCACTATATTTTCTAAGTATTGGAAACAGAATTTGAATCCTGATCCTCTGGTTACACAGAACATGTTTCCATATATTACACAGGAATGTCTTGCCACAAATGGCATAGCATGGAACCAACAAATTTTAGTTTCATTGCTTCATGCTCTGTGGAGGCAGCTTCCCTGACTTTCAGTTTTGCCTTCCTGCTTTTTGTTTCTTTGCATGTTTCAATGACTGTGTAAGACCCAATTCCAATATTAAATCCTTCTTCCTTGGGATAAATACAGTGTCTTCTATTTTCCTTACTGAACACTGACTGATTAAGAGGTTTAATCAGTAAACACATCCCAGAACCTTTGGAATGAAAAGTGCCAGTGGCCCTATCCAGATTGCCAACTCATTCTGGAAAATTTAGGGATCTCTGATTGCATCAGTATTTAATACTGATAGCCACCTACATAGGCAAAGAAAGTATGAGACAGAGTTGGAAAAAAGAATCTAGAAACAATGTAAATGATTGTTACATTTTACCAGATGATTACTTCATCTGGTTTAAATTTACTTAATAGCAAGTTTTTAGTACCTTAACCCAAAGGATATTCGAGATATCTTGACAAAACTAGTGGAAGAGGTACTTGGAGATAGGAGCCAACTTTTCTCCTTCAAAATTCTCTATCAAGGTAACTAATGCATAGATGGGCAAATCTGGCCCTGCTGACAGGTATAATAATGAGGAATATGAGGGTGGTATGAATGGGGACAATAGTTCATTCTTCCTGGTTAGCCATAGTTACTAGTTGCTAACATTTGATTTAGTATGGTAAAGGTTAAAATTGATAAAATGCTGTCCAATGTGTTCAGAAAGAATTACTCTGCTCTCTGTCTACAACATAGTAACAAAAAAGAAGAAAAAAAAATATTTTCTTGAACAATAGTAATAATACCATGCATTTACTGAACAATTATTGGACATACTGAGAGTTAATCATACATTATCTGAAGTCAGGGAGCCTGATTCCTCCAGCTCCATTTTTCTTTCTCAAGATTGCTTTGGCTATTCAGGGTCTTTTTGTTTCCATACAAATTGTAAAATTTTTTGTTCTAGTTCTGTGAAAAATGCCAGTGGTAGTTTGACAGGGGTTGCATTGAATCTGTAGATTGCTTTGGGTAGTATAGCCATTTTCACAATGTTGATTCTTCTAATCCGAGAACATGGTATATCTCTCCATCTATTTGTATCATCTTTAATTTCTTTCATCAGTGTTTTACAGTTTTCTGCATACAGGTCTTTTGTCTCCTTCTGTAGGTTTATTCCTAGGTATTTTATTCTTTTTGTTGCAAGGGTAAAAGGGAGTGTTTCCTTAATGTCTCTTTTCGATTTTTTGTTATTAGTGTATAGGAATGCAAGAGATTTCTGTGCATTAATTTTATATCGTGCTACTTTACCAAATTCATTGATTAGCTCTAGTAGTTTTCTGGTAGCATCTTTAGCATTCTCTCTGTATAGTATCATGTCATCTGCAGTGACAACTTTACTTCTTTTCTGATTTCGATTCCTTTTATTTCCTTTTCTTGTCTGATTGCCATGGCTAATTCCAAAACAAAGTTGAATAATAGTTGTGAGAGTGGGAAACCTTGTCTTGTTCCTGATCTTAGAGGAAATGGTTTCACTTTTTCCCCATTGAGAATGATGTTGGCCGTGGGTTTGTCATATACGGCCTTTATTATGTTGAGGTGGGTACCCGCTATGCCCATTTTCTGGAGAGTTTTTTATAATAAATGGGTGTTGAATTTTGTTAAAAGCTTTCTCTGCATCTATTGAGATGATCATATGGTTTTTATCCTTCAGTTTGTTAATATGGTGTATCACATTGATTGATATGCATATATTGAAGAATCTTTGCATTCCTGGGATAAACCCCGCTTGATCATGGTGTATGATCCTTTTAATGTGTTTTTGGATTCTGTTTGCCAGTATTTTGTTGAGAATTTTTGCATCTATGTTCATCAGTGATATTGGTCTGTAGTACCATATGACCCAGAAATCCCACTACTGGGCATATAACCTGAGAAAAACCATAATTCAAAAAGAGACATGTACAACAATGTTCATCGCAGCACTATTTACAATAGCCAGGACATGGAAGCAACCTAAGTGTCCATCGACAGATGAATGGATAAAGAAGATGTGGCACATATATACAATGGAATATTACTCAGCCATAAAAAGAAACGAAATTGAGTTATTTGTAGTGAGGTGGATGGAC
This sequence comes from Pseudorca crassidens, assembly GCF_039906515.1. Classification (NCBI taxonomy): domain Eukaryota; kingdom Metazoa; phylum Chordata; class Mammalia; order Artiodactyla; family Delphinidae; genus Pseudorca; species Pseudorca crassidens. The sequence goes on along the minus strand of NC_090304.1, from coordinate 67,310,398 downwards.
CTAGAGTCTGTCATACAGAGTGAAGTAAGTCAGAAAGAAACAAATACCATATGCTAACACATATATATGGAATCTAAAAAAAAAAATCGTTTTGATGAACCTAGGGGCCAGACAGGAATAAAGATGCAGATGTACAGAATGGACTTGAGGACATGGGGAAGGGTAGGGTAAGCTGGGACGAAGTGAGAGAGTAGCATTGACATATATATACTACCAAATGTAAAATAGATAGCTAGTGCGAAGCAGCTGCACAGCACAGGGTGATCATCTTGGTGCTTTGTGACCACCTAGAGGGGTAGGATAGGGATAGTGGGAGGGAGATGCAAGAGGGAGGGGATATGGGGATATATGTATATGTATAACTGATTCACTTTTTTATAAAGCAGAAACTAACACACCATTGTAAAGCAATTATACTCCAATAAAGATGTTAAAAAATCATATATTATCTACTTTAGTTTTCATTACTCATTATGAGGTAGTTTTATTTTTAAATTTACAGGTTAACCTTATGATTGCTATGGCACTTTTTTTTTTACCAGCCTACCATCCTCCATTCTTCAGATCAGAGACAGCCATTGGAACACAACCTCCATTTCTGGTGTGACCTGATGTGTAAGTTGAACCTTGTTCTGAAATAATTGTGGATTATTGTGGTTATGATTTTGACCTGTTTGGTGGTTAGCTAGTGGATTGGCTCTGAGATTTGCCTTTATTTGCACCCTCTTGGAACTCTCTCAGGGCTGGAGTGACCTCTTGGTACGTGCTTTTCAAAAGTATTTAAAACATATTATTACAGCCACCTGTGGCAAGGCAGAGCAGATGGGGCAGGATGCTCTAAGACAGACCTCAAAACCTGGGGAAAATGAGGCTGAGGAAGAATAGACATGGGAGAATGAGGGATTTAAACGGCTTTTGTATCTGCTAGGGAACCAGAGGGCCACATCATGCTCAGGGATGGATACATGACCATAAAAGACCTCAAGAGATCCTACAGTTAACTTCTGGCTGAACTTTGAGCACTGAATAAGCAGAAGAAAATGGCTAAGGCAGAGTTATAAGCATCTTGGCTAAGCATTGAAGGAGTGCTCTAGCTCAGAACCAATCTACATAGAACAAGAGAGTATTTTTTGCCTTATTTTGTTGTTTTTGGCTTCAGGAGTTTAAGGAGATCTCTTTCAGGTCATTGGCTGACTGGTAAGCTAATGGAATGGAGACTCAGTGACATCACAATGACAAGAAATACTGTCTTTACAAAATAGTTTGGAAAAACCACTAAAAAAATGGATGACTGCAGACAACAAAAAAGCAACAGTGCAAACCTGGTGGGAGTGGGTAGAAGAAGGAGAATCTGATATTTTGAGTTATCTCATTATAATATTCAAATTCTCCAATTTTTAACAAAAACAATTATGAGACAAGGAAAACAGAACTCATTAACAAGAATTAAAGAAATTTCAGAAACCATTCTTGAGGAAGCACAGATATTGGACTTACAAATGTCTTATGTGCAAAGAGCTAAAGGAAACCATGGACGCAAAATCAAAGGAAAACAGGAAAACTATTACAGAATATACTAATCTATATAATTAATAAAGAATATCAATAATGACATAAAAATTATTCAACATCTCTCTCTCTCTCTCTCTCTCTCTCCTTTTCATTCTATCTACTTATCAATCTAAGCATGAATTCTTACGGATACTTAAAATTTCAATTAACTGTCACAAGATTCATTCTAGCCTTTGCATATTTCTAATCCCCTTTTCTGACAGTGAGAAATCTGGCTCCTTCTATATAAAAATAAATGTTCCTCCTTAGAATACACATTTAATTTGAGAATCCCTAACCCATATCTCTATGTTAAACACACCTGTTTAAAAATTTGATATTGTTTACAGTTTGATTCATTTTTTATCTCAATGGTATATAGTCAAAGTATTTGTTCTAGTGTTAACTTAGGCAAGTCTTTCCTTCATCCTTTACAGATGTGGCTAATCTATACATTTGAAACCGAATCTGATTCATCTGTTTCTGTTTGTAATCCCTTGTTGATTTAATTTCTTTAAAAAATATAACTTGACTTTAATAGTCAAAACTGTACAAAAAGTTTCACTCAGAGGAGTGAGTGAGCACCCTTGCCTCTGCCCCTTGTTCCTCTAGGCTTCCACCTCATTTCTACACATCTTCTATGGACAACCAAGCTCATGTTTTTCACTTCCTGTTTCTGGATTTTGTTTTGTTTGCAAAAATGAATAAATATGTATATATTTCCTTATTCTTACTTTTTTCGTATGCTTTTTTTTTATTTAAAATTTATTCTGAAAATTTCTCTATATCAGTCAGTACTTTTTCTCATTGTCTAATTTCTGTTGTGGTTTTATTTAACCTTTGGTTTTTTAGCCTTTTATCACAATTTCAAAACATTGGGGATTTGGGATTTATTTTCTGATTATCTTTTTGGTAATTGATTTCTACATTAATTACATAATAGTTAGAAGATATATATTCTGTGGGATTTTAATCTTCTGAAATTTGTTAAAACTGTTTTGTCGTAAAGTATGAATGGTCAATTCTGGAAAAGCTCTGTGTGTAATCCTAAATAATGTGAATATTACAGCTGTTAAGCACAGTATTCTACATATTTAAGTTAAACCTAAGTTACTTATCATTTTGTTTATATCTTTTATATCTTTACTGAATTCTGCCTGATTGCTCTCTTAATTACAAAGGAAGTATGTTAAAACCTCCCATTCTCATTGTGAATTTCGAGAGAGAGAGATTGTGTTACACATATTTAGAATTGATATATCTTCCTGGAAAATTGAATATTTCATTATTATGAAATATCCCTTGCAATCTCTATTAATGTTTTTTTATTGAAGTCTTGTATCAATATAGCTACACTAACTTTTTTTTAGGTTAGTATTTGCATATTATACATTTTATCATCCTTTTATTTTTTGACCTTTAAACCTTATGTTTAAAATATATTTCTATTAAGTAGTACATAAATAGGGTTTTCTTTTATCTAAAATAAACTAATAGCCTCTTTAAATTATAGCATTAATTTTATTTATGTTTGATGCAATTATTGGTATATTTAATTTATCATTTTAGTGAGTGCTTTCTCATTTTTGGGTTCTCTATTTGTCTTCCTTTGGGTAGATTCTATTTTATTACCATTTCATATTTTTTTCTTCTATTAGCTTGAAAAAAACTTTTAGTTGTCTCTAGGAAAAAGGTCAAAATATTAGTATAAATGTTAGCAGTGTCTGTATGATAAGAAAATAACTTCCTAATTTGATTTAAAGCTATGTCCTATCACTTTTTCTAATTAAAAAAATGTATTAATTATTTAAGTATTTTGATTTTTTTAAGTTAGTGGCATAAGATTTATGGATCATATAGCACCAACAAGAAGAAAGTAATCACTATATTGAAAAAATTACAAAGGAAAGTAATAAAAACTGTAGTCAACGTTAAAACTTACTGTGCTTAATACGGATAGGCAAGAAAGACTAATCATGCCTTGTGATTGTAGTACAATATTCATACTCACTGTAAAACCTATATTAGTGCAGAATGACCCTAAAAATAGCATAAATATATTATGTAGCACAAATCTAAGGAAAATATTTTAGTTAAAAGACATCCTTTAAATTGTCATTTATATTCTGTGGGAGATGAGGATAAAAATCCCCAAAACTATATTTAGCTAATGATTTTACTGGCAATGTATGAGGATTAAACTAGTAGGTAAATTAGTTAAATTATTAAGTAGAAAAAAACAGGCCTACATGGGATAGGAAACCAGGGAGGAGGAAACAACAATGAAGTTGTTGTAGCTTGCTTAGAAAAAGAATGGCAAATTAAAAACTAAACTTAAAGCCTACAAAGATTTATTATATAGAAAATGGTGGCCAGCTGTTCTCCATCCCTCAAAAGATACACCTCAGGAAATTAGCTTAAATTGCTCTAGAAGGATTTAAGTTCCCTATAAGAAGTGTTAGACTTGAGAGTGGAGGAAGATAAATGGTTCCTATGGGGAATGTGGTGACCCCACTCTTAGAGAAAGATTCTGTATCTTTAAAAATCCATGATACCTCTGAATTAAAAAAAAAATCCTCTTTTGGTGTTTCTGAGAGCATGCACATAGAGGGTGGTCTACTAAAATACTTTCTTGATAAAGGATATGCCAAAACCACCTCCAGGCAAAAGAAAGAATTTCCTGAGAGGATGATTAAGCACTAGATTGGGCAATTTTAAAAAGTTCTGGTATCTCTTTCACAGTAGATTTTTAAGAGTAGTATATTTTTTTCTGTCTGAAATGATTTATTCAACCCTCCTTAGAGAAACATAAATCACTGTGATGAAGACAGTCTTCTCAATAATTTTATGTAAAAATTTTTACCATCATTTTACATAGGAAAAACTAAGGTTTAACGACTTGACAATATTCAACATATATGCAGTAGAGCCAATACTCAAACTCCAGTAATTGAGGAATCCAGTGCTAAAACCACATGGTGAATCAAACTTCAGGGTTTGGCTTGGTAACTGTCAGAGGGTCAGTTATCAATCAACATGGAGTAAATAACCAGTTAAGATACATCAAAGAACCTGAATTCATAAATAATCAATAATAATTACTATCAACATTTATCAGGTGCTTATATGTCCCAGGCACTGTCCTAAGAGTGTATTATTTTCATAGCAACTCAATGAGTTAGTTACTATCTTTACAAACATAACAATGTATATATGTCCATATATATACTACCACTCTCTCACAGCTTACCCTTCCTCCTCCCCGTGTCCTCAAATCCATTCTCTAGTAGGTCTGCATCTTTATTCCCCTCTTACCCCTAGGTTCTTCATGACCATTTTTTTTTTTTTAGATTCCATATATATGTGTTAGCAAATGGTATTTGTTTTTCTCTTTCTGACTTACTTCACTCTTTATGACAGACTCTAGGTCCATCCACCTCACTACAAATAACTCAATTTCATTTCCTTTTATGGCTGAGTAATATTCCATTGTATATATGTGCCACATCTTCTTTATCCATTCATCTGTCGATGGACACTTGGTTGCTTCCATGTCCTGGCTACCGTAAAAAGAGCTGCAATGAACACTGTGGTACATGACTCTTTTTGAATTATGGTTTTCTCAGGGTATATGTCTAGTAGTGGGATTGCTGGGTCATATGGTAGTTCTATTTTCAGTTTTTTTAAGGAACCTCCATACTCTTCCCCATAGTAGCTATATCAATTTACATTTCCACCAACAGTGCAAGAGGGTTCCCTTTTCTCCACACCCTCTCCAGCATTTATTAATTTGTAGATTTTTTGATGATGGCCATTCTGACTGGTGTGAGGTGATACCTCATTGTAGTTTTGATTTGCATTTTTCTAATGATTAGTGATGTTGAGCATCCTTTCATGTGTTTGCTGGCAAACTGTATATCTTCTTTGGAGAAATGTCTATTTAGGTCTTCTGCCCATTTTTGGAGTGGGTTGTTTGTATTTTTGATATTGAGCTTCATGAGCTGCTTATACATTTTGGAGATTAATCCTTTGTCAGTTGCTTCATTTTCAAATATTTTCTCCCATTCTGAGGGTGGTCTTTTCATCTTGTTTATGGTTTCCTTTGCTGGGCAAAAGCTTTTAAGTTTCATTAGGTCTCATTTGTTTATTTTTTTTTTAATTTCCATTTCTCTAGGAGATGGGTCAAAAAGGATCTTGCTGTGATTGATGTCACAGTGTTCTGCCTAGGTCTTCCTCTAAGAGTTTTATAGTGTCTGGCCTTACATTTAGGTCTTTAATCCATTTTGAGTTCATTTTTGTGTATGGTGTTAAGGAGTGTTCTAATTTCATTCTTTTACATGCAGCTGTCCGGTTACAATAATTTGAATTGAAGTTTTTGTTACTTAAGAATGAAGGATCCAAACTAGCCATAGGCCACTGAGATTTTGGGTTTTATGGTTAAAAAAAAATCTATTAACTTCAAGAAATATACTAACACACTTTTGAAAATGTTGATTTTAATTATGTGATGTATTTTTTTTTATTTCTATGATAGAGGCAAAAGCCTGTGCTTATCTGTTACAAGCATAGAAAGGTGACCTTATATCCAAAGTAAGAAATCTCCCTCACCAGAGAAAAGCATAGTGCTATTCATCTTTAAAATGCCATATTAAGGAGAAATTTGAATCCAGACATTTTTAAATCTCTACCAGTGTCCTCCATTACTTCATCATTAGTGGAGACGGAAAAATGCTCACTAAAAATTACTTCCAGAACGTGAAATGGATATTATACTATTTAAATGGATGTAATATAAAAATAATTTGCTTTAAATCATGGCACAAACCATTGCTATGATACCATATTCATTGTGAACCTTAGGGATTTCTTCATTTAGAGTAGAATGAATTTTGACTAGGCATAAGTGCTTTTTGCGAAAGAGTAAATCCACAAAACCCAGTACATTGAAAATATAGCCAGGTGTGAGTGGTTTTAAAAAAATAAATTATGCCTAGATACATTGCCCAGCTGTGTTTTAGAATTTCAAGAGATCTTAAGATATATTCAGGCATTAAGCACTCATTAATACTAAATTATATTTTCCTATGACTTTTGTCTCTAATTTAAAACCTATTCACAAGAAAACTGAAGACATAGAATTTTCTGGTTGTGTATATTTAATTTACTAAAAAATGTTGCTTAGCAAAATTTTTACATGATACTCAGGTAGCCTTTGATATGACTGTGGAATTTTCTTCAACGTTAACTTGTTTTAACTATAAAAAATGTAAAAAAATTAACATCAGATATTTAAATTTTATTGTTATGAATACATAATTTAGTAGAAAATGCCTAAGCTAGGAAGTCTGACAATACTGGGTTCAAACCTCAGTCTTGCAAATTGAGGGGTTATGTAACCTTCAGGAAGTTAGTGAACTTTTCATAATCTCATTAGCTGATCTTTAAAATGGGTATGACCAGACTGTAAGGCATATTAAATGATATTATAAGTGAAACTGCCTAGTGCAAACTAAGCATTCTTTCTTCAAACTTCTACTACAGAAGTAGAAATAATAATAGTACATACTTTGCCTTCTCAAGCCAGTTTTATTTCTCAAATTCTAAATGATTATTTTAGTGTACTATTTAAATTAACCACACCACAATTATGGATTCCTAAACATCTAGGTAATTCTATAAAGTCACGGATTTACAACTTACAAATTCAGCAAATACTAAGGGTCTGTTAGGTTCCAATGCAAAAATCTATGCGGAAAGATTCGTATAAATGAGGAAAATCTATGTATCGAGTTTTCATCATGTTCCAAAGAGAAAGAAGGAAATCACAGAATATGAAACAAAGTGGCCTAAGTGATTATGGATGGATGTGAATCCTCCTATTTGGTAAAATGCCCCAGGGGGGTTGATTTTATCTCCCCTAAACATGAGGATTCCAGAATAGCACTGTCTGAAAGAAATATAAGTCAAGCCACAAATGTGGGCCACATATGTAATTTAAAATTTTCTAGAAACCACATTTTGAAAGAGAAAAGGTAAAGGTAATTTTAATATGATTTTCTAATACTATTAAATAACATAACATTAAAATATTAACCTAATATATTTAAAATATTATTATTTCAAAATGCAATCCACATAAAAATTATTAATGAGATATTTTATTTGAAGGAAGGGGCTAAATCTTCAAAACCTGATGTGCATTTTGCACTTGCCCATTTCAGTTCAGATAGCCACATTTCCAGTGCTCAATAGCCACATACCTTCAGCAGCTACAGTCTAGGACATCACAGCTTAGAGCCTGTGTATGTCACTCAATCACAGGCAAGTGGATGTTCCCACCCAGAAATTTGAATCTTGAGAAAGTGCTACAAAGTCTTAGTCAATTAGAATTTATCCACAATGGTTACAGTGGAGTCGAGTACAGCAGCACTGAGTAGAATATCCTATGGTAGCAAGTGTCCACTGACAACAGAGCCAGTCATTGTGTCCTAGGTAAGTCACTCATAGAAGAGTAGATAACATGCCCAGCAATTCTTGGTTATTCCTTAACAGTTATGTGGTCTTCATAACACCATTTTAATAAATTTATTTTCTGCTTTTATGAAGCAGAATTGGTGTGGGTTTTTTTGCAATCGGGAACCCTAACTAATACAGAGATATTTTGGAGTAACAAAATAAAATTAGAGAACTGAAAAGGAAGATATAAAGCTCTATGAAAGTTTAGAAAGAGGAAGATATAAAGCTCTATGGAAGTTTGGAAGTTTACCATAGGTAAAAGTTTAGACTTGAGTATAAACTGTAAGGATAGACAGGACTTGAATAAATGGATATGAGTTAAACTTGTCTACTGCACCCTTTGCCTTCATTATTATCCTCATTTAATAGAAGAGACAATCAAGACCTAGAAAGGTAAAGAATCAAGAGATACAAAATCTGATTCTAGCCCTGATACTAATTACCTGGGAAGAACACAGTTTCTTCAGACATCATCTCATTCCCAACCACAGGGTGATAGGGTTGGATTAAATTACATGACCTCAAATATTCTGTAATAATGGTAACAAATTGGCCATAGGGTAAGTGATTTTTAGATGAATGAATGTAGAGATGACAGACAGATAGATAGATGAATGAAAGAATACAGGATTTTTTAAATATGCTAACTTAGCAACTTATTTAGCAATTGGACTTTCCTCAAAGAGAAAACTCATCTTTCTAAGGAAATCTTCAGATAATCTATATAGGTGGGGAGAAAAGATGATATTCCTAAAATAATACTGTGGTAAAATAATGCTTATCATTGAGTTGTTCTATTAGATGAAAGGATGTGAATTTTGAAAGTCACAGGTGAAATCATATTTGATTCTCTTTTAAGAGAGGGAAAAATAAGGGAGGCTGACATTGCATGGTGGGATTAGGAGAGGGGAGCAATTCCTCAGGAAAGTAGACAAAGAGGAAGATGAAGCAAGGTCATGTCAAATGGGAATATTTCAAAATAAATGTTATGTGCTCTGCAATGTGAGCTTTCTCCAGAGCCTTCACAGCTTCAGTCTGAACTGAAACGGCTTGAATAGTATAGATTTCCTATAGACACTCCCAGTTAGTGGGGCTGTGTTCTGCTCTCTGGTTGATAAGAATCTAGAAAAGTGTCTGGCCATATAGACTAGAGAACAGCCCAGTGTCATGGAGTAAACATCCAATTAAGCTTTGTCAAAGTAAATGTGAATAAAAGTATAATATCTTTAAAATTTAACACTTATTCAGTGTTTAACTTATAAAATCAGCTAACCTAAAAATACCAATGGGACTGTTTGAGGTAATTTAGTAAGAACTCAACTAAGAAATTTTGCAAAGATCAAACATATCCCTTGCTTTATAATTCTATAGTACCCACATATTTTGATGGCCCAAAAGTTTTGGCAATTTAAAGCCTAAATATTTAAAACACATTTGACTATTATGTTTTAGCATTAATATATTTATCCCTATCAGAGATTCACAGAAATCAATTCTCCCAACCTTCATTTTATAGACTTGAAATGTTTAGACTTTCAGCTGCTGATGTTCTGATGTTCCATTTTGTTATGGGCTGAATGGTGTCACCCTAAAATTCAGATGTTGAAGTCCCAAACCCCAGTAAGGCATAATATAATCATATATGGTTATAAGGTATTTAAAGAAGTGATTAAACTAAAATGAAGATGTTAGGGTGGGCCTCTAACCCAATATGACTGGTGTCTTATAAGAAAAGGAAAAAACACCAGAGGCATATGTAAAGAGGAAGCGCCATGCGAGGACACAGCAAGAAGGCAGCCATCTGCAAGCTAAGGAGACAGGCCTTAGAAGAGACTAAAACTGCCTGTGTCCCCTTGATCTTGGATCTCTAGTCAGGAGGCTAGAAAAAATATGTCTGTTGTTTAAACCACACAGTTTCTTGTATTTTGTTATGGCAGTCCTAGAAGACTAATACACATTTAATATTTTTATTTGGTGTTTTCCTAGATCCTAGTAATGCCAGTAATGAGAATACAAAGGGAGAATAAATAGAAGCAAAATGGTTTAAAAAAGAAGATGTAACCACCTGCTTAGGGAAATGTGAGACTCAGTGTCAAGATTAGTGATCTATGTGGGGCACAGCAGGGTGGAGCCAGAAGACAGGTCTGCTTGTGAGAAGAACAGATTGTACATACTTTACAGTTATACTAAGAGATAGGATAGTATTGCAATTAAAACTTCAACCAGACTTTCTTCTCAAGTACTCATGGAACATTCTCCAGGAGAGATCATATCTTGGGTCACAAGTTAAGCGTTGGTAAATTTAAGAAAATTGAAATCGTATCAAGTATCTTTACTGACCACAATGCTATGAGACTAGATATCAATTACAGGAAAAAATCCGTAAAATATACAAACACATGGAGGCTAAACAATACACTACTTAATAACCAAAAGATGACTGAAAAAATCAAAGAGGAAATCAAAAACTACCTAGAAACAAATGACAATGAAAACACAACGACCCAAAACCTATGGGATGAAGCAAAATCAGGTGAAAGAGGGAAGTTTATACCAATACAATCCTACCTTAAGAAACAAGAAACGTCTCAAATAAACAACCTAACCTTACACCTAAAGCAATTAGAGAAAGAAGAACACAAAAACCCACAAAGTTAGCAGAAGGAAAGAAATCATAAAGATCAGATCAAAAATAAATGAAAAGGAAATGAGGAAATGATAGCAAAGATCAATAAAACTAAAAGCTGGTTCTTTGAGAAGATAAACAAAATTGATAAACAATTAGCCAGACTCATCAAGAAAAAAAAGGGAGAAGACTCCAATCAATAGAATTAGAAATGAAAAAGGAGAAGTAACAACTGACACTGCAGAAATACAAAGGAACATGAGAGATTACTACAAACAACTATATGCCAATAAAATGGGCAACCTGGAGGAAATGGACACATTCTTAGAAATGCACAATGTTCCGAGACTGAACCAGGAAGAAATAGAAAATATGAACAGACCAATCACAAGCACTGAAATTGACACTGTGATTAAAAATCTTCCAACAAACAAAAGCCCAGGACCAGATGGCTTCACAGATGAATTCTATCAAACATTTAGAGAAGAGTTAACACCTATCCTTCTCAAACTCTTCCAAAATATAGCAGAGGGAGGAACACGCCCAAACTCATTCTACGAGGCCACCATCACCGTGATACCAAAACCAGACAAAGATGTCACAAAAAAAGAAAACTACAGGCCAATATCACTGATGAACATAGATGCAAAAATCCTCAACAATATACTAGCCAACAGAATCCAACAGCACATTAAAAGGATCATACACCATGATCAAGTGGGTTTTATCCCAGGAATGCAAGGATTCTTCAATATACGCAAATCAATCAATGTGATACACCATATTAACAAAGTGAAGGAGAAAAACCATACAATCACCTCAATAGATGCAGAGAAAGCTTTCGACAAAATTCAATACCCATTTATGATAAAAACCCTCCAGAAAGTAGCCATAGAGGGAACTTACCTCAACATAATAAAGACCATATATGACAAACCCACATCCAACATTGTCCTGAATGGGGAAAAAGTGAAACCATTTCCACTAAGATCAGGAACAAGACAAGGTTACCCACTCTCACCACTATTATTCAACATAGTTTTGGAAGTTTTAGCCACAGCAATCAGAGAAGAAAAAGAAATAAAAGGAATCCAAATCGGAAAAGAAGAAGTAAAGATGTCACTGTTTGCTGATGACATGATACTATACATACAGAATCCTAAAGATGCTACCAGAAAACTACTAGAGCTAATAAATGAATTTGGTAAAGTAGCAGTATACAAAATTAAAGCACAGAAATCTCCGGCATTCCTATACACTAATGATGAAAAATCTGACAGTGAAATTAAGAACACACTCCCATTTACCACTGCAACAAAAAGAATAAAATATCTAGGAATAAACTTACCTAAGGAGACAAATGAACTGTATGCATAAAATTATAAGACTGATGAAAGAAATTAAAGATGATACAAATAGATGGAGAGACATACCATGTTCTTGGACTGGAACAATCAACATTGTAAAAATAACTCTACTACCCAAAGCAATCTATAGATTCAATGCAATCCCTATAAAACTACCAATGGCATTTTTCACAGAACTAGAGTAAAAAAGTTCACAATTTCTATGGAAACACAAAAGTCCCTGAAGAGCTGAAGCAATCTTGAGAAAGAAAAACGGAGCTGGAGGAATCAAGCTCCTGGACTTTAGACTACACTACAAAGCTACAGTTATCAAGACAGTATGGTACTGGCACAAAAACAGAAATATAGATCAATGGAACAGGATAGGAAGCCCAGGGATAAACCCACACACATATGGTCACCTTATCTTTGATAAAGGAGGCAAGAATATACAGTGGAGAAAAGACAGCCTCTTCACTAAGTGGTGCTGGGAAAACTAGAAAGCTACATGTAAAAGAATGAAATTAGAACACTCCCTAACATCATACACAAAAATAAACTCAAAATGGATTAAAGACCTAAATGTAAGGTCAGACACTATAAAACTCTTGGAGGAAAACATAGACAGAACACTCTATGACATAAATCACAGCAAGATCCTTTTTGACCCACCTCCTAGAGAAATGGAAATAAAAACAAAAATAAACAAGTGGGGCCTAATGAAACTTAGAAGCTTTTGCCCAGCAAAGGAAACCATAAACAAGATGAAAAGACAACCTTCAGAATGGGAGAAACTATTTGCAAATGGAGCAACTAACAAAGCATTAATCTCCAAAATTTACAAGCAGCTCATGCAGCTCAATATCAAAAAAACAAACTACCCAATCCAAAAGTGGGCAGAAGACCTAAGTAGACATTTCTCCAAAGAAGATATACAGATTGCCAGCAAACACATGAAAGAATGTTCAACATCATTAATCATTAGAGAAATGCAAATCAAAACTACAATGAGATATTATCTCACACCGGTCAGAATGGTCATCATCAAAATATCTAAAAACAACAAATGCTGGAGAGGGTGTGGAGAAAAGGGAACCCTCTTCCACTGTTGGTGGGAATGTAAATTGTTACAGCCACTGTGGAGAACAGTATGGAGGTTCCTTAAAAAACTAAAAATAGAACTACCATATGACCCAGCAATCCCACTACTAGACATATACCCTGAGAAAACCATAATTCAAAAAGAGTCATGTACCACAATATTCATTGCAGCTCTTTTTACAGTAGCCAGGACATGGAAGCAACCAAGTTTCCATCGACAGATGAATGGATAAAGAAGAGGTGGCACATATATACAATGGAATTTTACTCAGCCATAAAAAGGAAAGAAATTGAGTTATTTGTACTGAGGTTGATGCACCTAGAGTTTGTCATACAGAGTGAAGTAAGTGAAAAAGTGAAAAACAAATACCATATGCTAACATATATATGGAATCTAAAAAAAAAAAAAAATGGTCATGAAGAACCTAGGGACAAGATGGGAATAAAGATGCAGACCTACTAGAGAATGGATTTGAGGACACAGGGAGGGGTAAGTGTAAGCTGGGACAAAGTGAGAGAGTGGTTGTATATACATGGACATATATACACTACCAAATGTAAAATAGATAGCTAGTGGGAAGAAGTCGCATAGCACAGGGAGATCAGCTCTGTACTTTGTGACCAGCTAGAAGGGTGGGATAGGGAGGTTGGGAGGGAGGAGGGAGATGCAAGAGGGAAGAGTTTTGGGGATATATGTATATGTATAACTGATTCACTTCTTTATAAAGCAAAAACTAACACACCATTGTAAATCAATTATCTTCCAATAAAAACGTTAAAAAATAATAATAAAATAAAATTTTGACTTTCATCTTAAAAAAAAACTTCAACCAGAAAACCAGAAACACATGAGCATAATTGGCATTATTGGCATTACTTGTAAGGACAGAAATTGTTGCTTCATATGGCCTGTTAAAGTTAATTTGTGACATGGTGTAAATATGTACTCTGAAGATTGTTTAGTAAAATGTATGATCTCTTTGTTAAAGTCAAATCAAAATTAGAAATTAAAGATAGTGTTGCTATATTTGTTTCTTAATATGATTAAGCTACCATCATTGTTTCAAAATATACAGAAGCTGTGCAAATGAGAAAGGTTATAAATAAGAGGACTACAATAGGCCTACAGAGAGCCCTGGAATATTATAAAATTGATTCAAACATTACACACTTGAAAATCTGTCATTTCATTTGGGAATTAAGAAAAATATACTTAGGCTATCTAATTCTCAATATGCATAGTTTTTTTTTATTTTCCAATACTCAATAATAATAAAATATCTTTAGTATGTGAAACATTTTACACAAATGAAAACACAATGTCATGAAATGGGATTTATGTACTTTAAGCAATGCAAGTAAAATATAGAAATAAAGAATTTGTGAGGTGAGAAAATAAAGAGAAAAAAAAAAGAGGACTCCTTTTTTTATGGAGCACATGAGAACATGAAGTCATTACATTTCTTTGATACTAACCCAGAGTGAAACTAAGCAATATACTACAAACCTTACAAGATTTTTTTTTAATGATTTTCAGCAGTTCAGGAGAGCAGTTACTGATTTCTATCTGGAGAGATACTATAAAACTAAATGGTATATAGGACAAGCTACATAATCTGCATGGGCAAGTGCAGCATAAAAATGGTGGACCCCTTGTTCAAAAATTATTAAGAATTTCAGGATGGAAAATAGCTGAGCACTAAATAAAGTGCTAAGCAGTTAAACAGGAAGCTCTGTGCAACTGTTTAGGCCATGCTCCCTACAATGAGTGTGATTTATTAGGGATCAGGCAACCATAAATCTAATTTAGATCATTGTGTGTGTCTTAGGGTAAGTTCTCTCAAGATAGTTTTAGAAAGTAATAAGGATAGCTGTTAAATTCCAGGCCACGGTTTATCATAGGGCATACTGAAAGTCCTGTTACTATTTGTGAGCAGGGCCTACTAGTGAAATATATCCCATGAAGGTCATTTTTTCTGGCAAAAGAAGGAGTTAGCTGATGAACTTATGCCCAAATCCACTTTCCTGGTTACTGAAGTACAATGCCATAACCCTACAGAGTGCCTTGATAAGTACTGTCTCCTCCTTCGTTACAGAATTTTCTTTCTTCCAACATTCAATAAGTATTTTATTGAATTTTATGGAATTTACTGCCAGTCATTTCATTAAAAACCTAATTTCAATCTCTGTGTTGTGCTCACTAAACTCCCTAACTCCTAAATTACCCTACTTTATTAATTTTTCTGAAAGAACTACCTACATAAGGAGTTATTGTCAAAATTTCTAGCATAGATATTATGAAAAACCTTCTTAAACAGTCTAACTTGCTTAAAAAGTTGTTTAATATGTGAGATAGTACAAGGAAGTCTTATTTCATTTCAAAATAAAAATCAGATAAAAGAAATCTGACTCACAAAATCACCTTCTCTATTCTTATCCTGTAGAGATTTTCTTGGGGTTAAAGAGGTCCCAAGGAAGCCAGTTTTGCACAAGTGTTTATGGGAACAAAATAGAAATAAATTACAAGGGAGTTTTTTCAAAACCAATGCTGAGTGAAACAAATATTGGAAGGAAACACACAAATATTACCTCTGTTTGTATCTGGGTGGTAGGAAAATGACTAATCAGTTCTCCCTTTTTTTTTTTTAATTTTCCTACATCTTAGAAATTATTTCTAATGATTAAATTTCTAATATAAAGTAAGCATTGAAGGCACAAAAATGAATTAAATGGATTAGATCAATTGTATGACTATTACTAAAGAAACTAACAGTTTTATTCTTTGAGGAGATCTTATCACTTGTGCTTGTAGGTGCATGTATGTGTAGGAATAAATTTATATAAATGAAATTCAAGCTACATCATAGTGATTGCCTAACAAAAGACGGGTAAAATTGCATTTCCCTCTTATGTTTTATTATACAGCACTGTCATTCTTTGTTTCAGTCATAAAATACAGTACCCAAGTACAATGGAGATAGTGCCAAATAGACTGGTATGTGTAGTAAATAATGAGAAGTACAGTTGACCCTTGAACAACACAGCGGTCAGGGGGCCAACCTCCATGCAGATGAAAATCCACATATAAACTTTACAGTGGGCCTTCCACATCCAAGGTTCCACATCCACAGATTCACCCAACTGCAGACTGTGGAGTACTGTGGTACTTATTTATTTTTTAAATTCCAGTATAAGTGGATCCGTGCAGTTCAAGCCTGTGTTGTCCAAGAGTCAACCATATTATTATTCCTGATTTATTTTCTTTCTTTCTAAGGGTAAAAGTATCAAGAAGTTAACAAAGATGGTGACATAGCAGGCTCCTGAATTCCCCTCCTCCCACAGATGAACCCAATGTACACATGGAGCAATTGCTTCTGCAAGAAGTCCAGAAACTGAGTGCGTGACTTCTACATATCACATGAGTGAGAAAATACCCACATCAGAAAGGGCAGGAAAGGCTGAGACACAGCCTGACCTAAATCCCACCCCCGGAACAGCACCATACAATCAAGAGAGAATTCCCAACTACCAGTTTCTCCCCGAGCATCAAAGGGTTTGTGTCCCACATTTAGCGACACAACTTTTAAGCCTCCCACTCAAGAGATGGGCCTCTAAAACATCTAGCTCTAAAAGTCAATGAGGCTTGCTTCCAGGAGACCCACAAGACTGTAGCAAATGAAAAGGCTGTTGTTAACAGGCATACAAGCACTCTCTATGACTATCCTGCTGGGACTCAGTGCAGGGGGAGCAGGCAAAATTGCCCATCTCCCAGTCTTTCCTTGAAAGGGGTCCATTTGTTTACTTTGAAAACTGTTGCCTGAGGGTCAAGCTTCTCAGTTAGCACATATCTAAGGGCAACCTGCAATACTCCTGGAGACAAGGAAACCCACAGACACCTCCACTGCCATCTCTCTGTAGCCTCTTGCAAGTTGCCAGTATCTTCCTGGAAGGAGCTCATACATACAATTTGTGCCCCAGGTGTGGAGATGCTGCCCAAGGGACAGGTATCCAGAACACCCAGCTCTGAGAGCCAGCGGGGCTTCCATTCATGAGTCCCACGGGACCACAGCAATCAAAGAAGCAGTTTTTAATGTTAAAGCAGGCAGGTAGCTAGATATGAACAGAAAAAGTAGGGACGGGCCAGATGGCAGGAAACCATGCAACTCGTAAATACGGGGGGTCCTGGGCAGACAAAGTAAAGCAAGAACCTCCAGACTGATAGGAAACCATACATTTGGAGATGAAATTGTCCTGGAGGCAGACATGTGCTCATTATAATAAAATTAGCTTTGCAGATAAGAAGTACCCATCATGCACTGACACCATGATACTTCCGAGCAAGACTAAATAAGGACATAAATCCCTCCTCCCCTGGGGAGGTGGAGCTGGGATGAAAATCAGGGAATATGACCCCCAAACCCCTCCCTTCCCAGTGAATATTCTGCCCCTTCATTTCTAGTCTCCACATAACCAGTTCGCCAAAGAAACTTAGGGCAGCTACTCACCTGAGCTTGCCCCCTCTTCCCTTTAGAGCATACTATTGCTTGAATAAATCTTCACTTTACTTTCTTGACCTCCTTGTTTCACCTCTGAATTCTTTCTGCAACGAGAGACAAGAACCTACCCTCCAGGAACATCTTTGGGGAACCAGCCAGGAGAATTCAGTAAGCCTCAGCCTCTCGCTTCCCTTGTGCTTGAGAGGCACTGCCTTACTTCCTGCCATTTCCTCTCTCTCGCTCTCTCTCTTTCTTATTGTCTGTCTTATTTTCAGATCTATTGCTGCAAAGATGTGGGCACAGGTCAAGTATTTAAAAGCCACTGGGGTACTTACCAGGAGAAATCTCCCTTAAGAGGATGAGTGGGTCATGGAACGGACTAGAGAGACAATAGGTCTGTCCGCCCACCTCAAGGCAATTTCCACACAAGGTTCTTAGGCACACAGTTAAAAGCATAACACTGCCCTCTCCCAGCGGCTACACTTATAGGCTTATTATTAGTCCACCTATGCCTGGCTATCCTTGCCTCTGCATCCCTACCTCACTCGTACTTTCCACTCTTATTTTGTGCCTTACTCTGCTGAAAATGTGCACAAAAAGAAATCTGCCAGGCATTTTCCAACCTCGCTGCTAGGTCTTCCACTTCTCACTGTTACATATGTGCAGGGTGTGTCAAGAAGAGTTTCCCACCATCCTCACAGGCAGCTAGGGACCCAAAGCGTAGGACCTTTGCCCTCTGGGTTTGCCTTATCCACCATTTAATTAAGTGTCAGCAGGTACAATTGTGTGAAAATATAAAATGCAGCCTTACTTAGACAGACTTCCATCTGTGGTTGCAGCGGCTGAGCTCCTTTGGGAATTCCCTGGCATCATGGGTGGTCTGTGTGCACACCTCCAGAAGTTGGGAAGGGGGATGGTCCATTCCCCCACGGCTGGGATCCATGATGGTGGGACCATGTCCTGGCCGCCATTCTTCTCTGCCTGGTGTTCCTGCTGACCCCCTCCGTGGTCTGCCAAGGTCCATCCCTGCCCAACACCCCGCCTCGCCCTGTTGGTGCGGGGTGGCTCACGCTGGGAGCGGCTTGCCCTGGCTTGACTATGCACATGGCCACAGCCCAGGAATCATGCCCATGCAGTGACCCGAGTTTGCTGTGCTTACCTCCCCACCATCCCCGGGTCGCTCTATTGGTCGTGTCCTTGCAGGGCCACTGGGCCCGCCCTCTGTCCCCCTAAATGCAGACATGGTGCCTCCACCCCAGCGGCCATATCCCCCTTGCTCCCGGCCTGCCACTGGCTGGACAGAGCAGGTATGGGAAGGGATGGAGGGGGAGGCTGGCACTTAGGCCGGGGTATTACCCACAAAAGGGAAGGGAAAAGAGAGGCTTTTTCATAAACCACCTCCCTTAATGGCCAGTGCCTGTTTTCAGAAATTTACCACCATTTTAGAAAAAACAAAAAAATTGCTAGTATCTAAATAGGTCCTAGACCTATGAAGATGTCCATTCCAGGGGAACATACCCCAGAACACAGGGATTAATCATTGGCCATAAAGTCTACAGAGAAGTCTTCAGGAAGGTCACTCATCCAGGGTACCATGGATGCCCAGGATAAGACCCAGGACCCAGGACACAGGGGCTAGCAGGACCACCACATGGCTGAGTAGCTAACCCCCACTGTGGCTAAGGTCGACAGGACTAGGTGGATGGGGACACCGGGAACCAGTCCTGTCTTAGAGAGCCCCCATAGGATCTCCTAACGCTAGTGCTTCTCTCTGTTACAGGAGCACCCTCTCCCTGAAGGAACAATGGGAAACACCTCCTCCCTCCCCAAGGACTCACCCTCAGGTACATTCTGAGTCACTGGGACACGTTTTCTCTACATTCTTTAAAACAAAACAAAACAAAAGCTCATTTTCTTTTGTAACACAGCTGGGCCACCATATAAATTTGAGGACAATGAGGCCTGGCCAGAAAATGAAAGCCTCAACTATAATACCATCCTATAGTTAGACATCTTTTGCAAAAGGCAGGGGAAATGGACAGAAGTTCCTTAGGTTCAGGTTTTTATGGCCCTAAGAGAGAACCTGGAGCTGTGCAAGTCCTATGTTAGGGAACCTAGCTGGCTGGGACCCATTCAGGCTTTACAGAAGCCCTCTTTAGTGGCATCCCTAGAGCAACACAAGCCCTAGACAGAAGACCCAAGCCCCAAAACTCTTTCACCATCTTCAGACCCTCCCCTCCCCTATAAGTCTCTTTACATTTCCATACCAGAAGTCCAGCCAGAGCTTCTTTGCCCCCTTCAGGTAGTAGGTGGACCTCAGGGAATTACCAGAGTCCACACCCCTTTTTCTTTGTCTAACCTCAATCAGTGCCACACTTGCTTAGGCAGATTCTCAGAGGACCCTAGCTGGTTCACCAAAGAATTCCAGGGACTGACTCTTTCCTTGGACCTTACCTGGAAGGATATAAATATTGTCCTTTCCCACTGCTGCACCAGGTCTTGAGAAAAAGACCTGTATTTGGGCACAGTCCCAAACATATGCTGGTGGATTACACATTGCCCAACCTCATCGGTACCCCGTGGGCATGACAGCAGTGCCTCTAATGGATCCCTATTGGGACTATCACTGAAATCCAGCCCTATTTCAGGCGTTATTGGTAGATGCCCTTAGAAAGTACATGAACGTAGACCCAAACACTTTTAAGGGATGCGTTGTATTTGCAATCCACAATTAGCCCCTGACATCTGTCAGAAGCTTTGAAAGCTTGCCATGGATACTTTAATAGCTGCTTCCTGAGGGCCTGGCTTACTATCACTCTTCATCTAGGCACTAAATGGGATCCTAACCTTTGAGACACAGTTCAGTCTTGGCACACCCTCAACTACTGGGAACCACTAAGAACAAAGAAGGTGACCTGGACAATCACAGAACTTTGAGATATAACCAAGAGCTCAGGCCAGGCTGATTGACAAAGTTTATCTCCTACATGAGATGGACAGCCACATCCAAAAGATGTGGATCTGACATCATCAACTCAAATACAAAAATACAACTCAAAGTGGTTTAAAGACTTGAACTTAACCTGAAACTGTAAAACTCCCAGAAGAAAATATAAGGCATAAGTTCTTTGACATTCTTCTTGGCAACACTGTTTTGGATTTGACACCGAAAGCAAAAGCAACAAAAGTTAAAAACAAACATGTGGGACCACATCAAACTAAAATGCTCCTGCTCATCAAACGAAATCATCAACCAAATGAAAAGGCAACCTATGGAATGAGAGAAAATGTTTGCAAATCACATAACCAATAAGGATTAATATCCAAAATATACAAGGAACTTATATAGCTCAATAGCAAAAAACAAATAATCCAATTAAGAAATTAGCAAAGGAACTACATAGACCTTTTTCCTACGAAGATAGACCCACAGTTACGTGAAAAGGTGCTTAACATCACTAATCATCAGAGAAATACAAATCAAAACCACAATAAGAAATCACCTTACACCTGTTAGAACTGCTATTATCAAAGATAAATGCTGGTGAGGATGTGGACAAAAGGGAAACCTTGTACACTATTGGTAGGAATGTAGACTGGTACAGCCACTATTGAGAACAGTATGGAGGTTCCTCCAGAAATTAAAAATAGAACTACCATAGGACCCAGCAATCCCACTTCTGTGTATATATTCAAAATAAAAGAAAACCATTATCTCAAAGAGATATCTGTACTCTCATGTTCCTTGCAGCATTATTCACAATAGCTAAGGCATAGAAACAACCTAAGTATCTATCAGTGAGTGAATGGATCAAGAAAATGTGGTAGATATATTCAATGGAATATTATTCAGCCTTTAAAAAGAAGAAAATACTGCCATTTGCAGCAGCATGGATGGACCTAGAGGACATTACCTAAAACAGAGAAAGAAATATCCTGCATGGTATCACTTAAATGTGAAATCTAAAAAATAAAAAAGTCAAACAGATTTAAAAAGTTGCAAGTGGATCTAATGTATAACATGGTGACTACAGTTGATAACACATTAATGTACAATTAAAAATTGCTAAGAGATTAGAACATAAATTTATTCAGCAATTTAAAAAAATTTAAATATGTGAGTGATGGATGTGTTTATTAACTTGATGGGAGAATCCTTTCACAATGTATACATATATTAAATCAACACTTTGTATGCCTTAAGTATCTTACAATTTTATTTGTCAATTATATTTCAATAAAGCTGAAAAGATATTTGTTAAATGAGGGGTCCCCAGCCCTCCAGCTGCGGACCATTACTGGTCCATGGCCTGTTAGGAACCAGGTCGCAAAGCAGGAGGTGAGCAGCAGGAGGGCAAGTGAGCAAAGCTTCATCTGCTGCTCCCCATCTCTCCCCATCTCTCCTTATCACTCCCCATCGCTTGCATTACCACCTGAACCATCCTCGCCCCCAGCTCCGTGGAAAAATTGTCTTCCTCAAAACTGGTCCCTGGTGCCAGAAGGGTTGGGAACTGCTGTGTTAAATGATGCTATGAATAAATAAGTTCTCATAGACTGCCCCCCCAACTCCCCCAAACACTAATTTATCACATAACTTTCAGAAAGCCAAAGGTAATGTGTCTTATTTATTGTTATATTCTTAGAGCGTGTCATACTGCTTAGAATATGATAAATTCTCATTAAATTTTTATTGAAATGTTTATGGTCTTAGGTTATGGTATATTACAAGCTTAAATATAAAATGTGATTTTTATGAAGCATAAAAAAAAGTAAAATTGTTTTTGTGTGTCTTAAAAATTCCAAACTAACCACCTAAAATACAGGAAGAAAGAGAAACAATTCAAAGCATGTTCTGTCATTAAGTAACTCTAAGGGGTTTGGTAATTTCAGGCATCAATTTCCTTAGAGGAGTCCTGAGGCATAAGCTGCATACAAGCAAGAGA
This sequence comes from Pseudorca crassidens, assembly GCF_039906515.1. Lineage (NCBI taxonomy): Eukaryota > Metazoa > Chordata > Mammalia > Artiodactyla > Delphinidae > Pseudorca > Pseudorca crassidens. Next base: position 67,287,819 of record NC_090304.1, on the reverse strand, counting down.
TAAAGAAAAGATAGATGATGACAATGATAGATGATAGATAGATAGATGATAGATTTATAAAATATGTTATTTTGTTATATATTTAATTCTATTTCTTTTTTTCACTCCAAAGGCTATCATTTTTAAGCTCCACACAAGTAGCAATGTGTACATTGAACCTATTGTTTCTAAATTCTGCATACTATTCCATGTTGTGCAATTGCTGTATTTTACTTATCTTCCCCCACTTATGGACACCCACATTGCCTCCATCTCTCAATCAATACAAATAATTCTTCTAGGAGAGTGTTTATTCATGCCCCCTTACCAGTATGTTAGAATTACTGCCATTCTAAGAACTACCATTCTTGGATCAAATAGTATTGGTGTGCTTATCTTGACTCCTTCCAGAATGGCTACACCAGTCTAAACTTCCACTAGCAGAGAATGAACGTTCCTGTATCCCCAAAACCTCACCAGCATTTGGCGTTATTCAGCTTTTTAATTTTTCTGGTCTAATACCGTAGTTGTAAATGATATCATATTGCAGTTTTAAAATCCAGTTTCCCTGATTACTAATAAGTTTTTGTCATCTCTTTATCAGCTTATTAGATTTGGGGGGTTCTTATTAAATTATCTGTTCCATATCATTCACCCACTCTCCTAATGAGATTACTGATTTTTTTGTTGAATGTGTAACTTCTTAGATATTTGGTATTCTGATTTCTTTTCATTTTTAATCATTGCAAGTCTTGTATCCATGTTTGTCATGTCTTAACTTTGTCTATGATATCCTTCAGTGAACAAAATAAAAATCTTACTTTGATGTAATCAAATTCAACTTTTTGATCTAAAAGTTTATGCTTTAAAATTGTTTAAAGTTCTTCCCAACCCATAGATCACAAAAGATTTTCCTATATTTTCATTTATTAACTTTATATTTTTACCTTTCTCATTCAGGTCTTCTATTCAACTAGAGTCTACCATGAATCTATGGTGTTAATATCAATCCAGTTCTACTTTTATCAATGGATAGATGTAGTTTTCTAAACATCATTCTAAACAAACTCACTTTTTTATTTCTTAGAACAATGAAGAAATTCAGAAGAAAAGGTCCTTAACGCTTGTAGAGTGCAGAGTGCAGGTCATACACAAAGGAATGATGCTAAGACTTGGACTCTTAAATAGTGACATATATGCTAGAAGACCTAGGATAAATACTCTCAAATTTTTCAGGAGAAATAATTTTTCACTTAGGAAATCAAAATATCTAATGAGTTGACTATAGAATAAAGATAATTTCAGATTTATAAACATTCAGAATATATACATCACATGCACATTTTCTTGGATGAAATTGGAAAATATGCCCTCCAACATAAAGGAGTTAACCAAGAAAAGAAAAAGTCATAGATTCCAGATAATGGCTGAATATTCAACCTAGAAGAGTAGCAACTAGAAGTTCCAAAATGAATCACATCTAGAAAACAACAATTTCAGATTAGAGCATGATATAAGAGGGACCAAAACAAAACAAAAGATGGGGAGAAAGGAAGGGGCTAGATAGAATAATATGATAAAATTATATTTTAAAAGTGAAAGTAGGGACTTCCCTGGTGGGGCACTGGTTGAGAATCTGCCTGCCAATTCAGGGGACACGGGTTTGATCCCTGGTCCAGGAAGATCCCACATGCCACCTAGCAACTAAGCCCGTGCACCACAACTACTGAGCATGCACTCTAGAGCACAGGAGCCACAACTTCTGAGCCCACATGCCACAACTACTGAAGCCCACACACCTAGAGCCTGTGCTCGGCAACAAGAGAAGCCACAGCAATGAGAAGCCCACACATCACAACGAAGAGTAGCCCCTGCTCTCTGCAACTAGAGAAAGACTGCATGCAGCAACGAAGACCCAGTACAGCCAAAAATAAATTTAAAAATTAATATATTTATTTATTTATTTATTAATAAATTTATTAATTATTGAATTAATAAATTCAATAAAATTGAAAGTAAAGAATGTGTTTTTTTGTTTTATTTTTTGTTTTCTTATATCTTTATTGGAGTATAATTGCTTTACAATGTTGTGTTAGTTTCTGCTGTATGACAAAGTGAATCAGCTATATGTATAAATATATCCCCATATCCTCTCCCTCTTGAGCCTCCCTCCTACCCTTCCTATCCCACCCCTCTAGGTCATCAACAAACATAGAGCTGATCTCCCTGTGCTATGCAGCAGCTTCCCACTAGGCACCCACTTTACATTTGGTAGTGTATATATGTCAGTGCCACTGTCTCACCTCATCCCAGCCTCCACTCCCTCCCCACTGTGTCCTCAAGTCCATTCTCTACATCTGCAAAAGAATGTTTTACTCTGAAACTTAATTGTTAAACTTAAAAACACCTTATGAGTCCACAGGTTGATTGAGTGATTCTGGATTTGCTCAAGCATCTTCAGTCAGGTAAGAGCTGGAAGGTCAAGAATGGTTGCTGCTCAGACTACTTGTTTTGATCCACAAAGCCTCTCATCCTATAGCAGGCTAGACAGGGCTCATTCTCATGGCATTGACAGGAATCCAAGAAAGGAAGTATAAATGGACTAGTGCTATTTCAACCTCTCTTTGCATCAATTTTGCTAAAGCCCTAGTGTAAAAACTTTATGGCCAAGCTCAGAGTCAGTATGAGAAGATACTTCCAAAGGGTGTGAACAAGCAAGGTGTAAAAATTGGGTCCAGCAGTACAATAAATCTACTACAAAATGTGCAAGTGGTGCAGCTAGTTTCATCTTCAACTATTGTAGGTGGAATTCATAAGATAATCTTAAAACCTATGTCAAAAATAAGCAAGATAGGAGGCTTCCGGGAAGATGGCGGAAGAATAAGACGCGGAGATCACCTTCCTCCCCACAGATACACCAGAAATACATCTACATGTGGAAAAACTCCTACAGAACACCTACTGAACACTGGCAGAAGACCTCAGACTCCCAAAAGGCAAGAAACCCCCCACGTACCTGGGTAGGGCAAAAGAAAAAAGAAACAACAGAGACAAAAGAATAGGGATGGGACCCGCACCAGTGGGAGGGAGCTGTGAAGGAGGAAAGGTTTCCACACACTAGGAATCCCCTTCACGGGCGGAGACTGCAGGTGGTGGAGGGGGAAAGCTTCGGAGCCGCGGAGGACAGCACAGCAACAGGGGTGCGGAGAGCAAAGTGGAGAGATTCCCACACAGAGGATCAGGGCCGACCGGCACTCACCAGTCCGAAAGGCTTGTCTGCTCACCCGTCAGTGCAGGTGGGGCCTAGAGTTGAGGCTCGGGCTTCGGTCGGAGCGCAGGGAGAGGACTGGGGCTGGCGGCGTGAACACAGCCTGAAGGGGGTTAGTGCGACACAGATAGACTGGAGGGAGTCCGGAGAAAAGTCTGGACCTGCCGAGGAGGCAAGAGACCTTTTCTTCCCTCTTTGTTTCCTGGTGCGCGAGGAGAGGGGATTAAGAGCACTGCTTAAAGGAGCTCCAGAGACGGGCGAGAGCCACTGCTATTAGCACAGACCCCAGAGACGGGCATGAGACGCTAAGGCTGTTGCTGCCGCCACCAAGAAGCCTGTGTGCGAGCACAGGTCACTATGCACACCCCTCTTCCGGGGAGCCTGTGCAGCCCGCCACTGCCAGGTTCCCGGGATCCAGGGACAATTCTCCCGGGAGAATGCACGGTGCGCCTCAGGCTGGTGCGACGTCACGCCGGCCTCTGGCGTTGCAGGCTCACCACGCACTACGTGCCCCTCCCTCCCCGCAGCCTGAGTGAGCCAGAGCCCCCGAATCAGCGGCTCCTTTAACCCCGTCCTGTCTGAGCGAAGAACAGATGCCCTCCGGCAACCTACAGGCAGAGGCAGGGCCAAATCCAAAGCTGACCCCTGGGAGCTGTGAGAACAAAGAAGAGAAAGGGAAATCTCTCCGAGCAGCCTCAGAAGCAGCGGATTAAAGCTCCACAATCAACTTGATGTACCCTGCATCTGTGGAATACATGACTAGACAACGAATCATCCCAAATTAAGGAGGTGGACTTTGAGAGCAAGATTTATGATTTTTTCCCCTTTTCCTCTTTTTGTGAGAGTGTGTGGGCATGCTTCTGTGTGAGATTTTGTCTGTATAGCTTTGCTTCCACCATTTGTTCTAGGGTTCTATCCATCCGTATTGTTTTGTTTTTTTAATTTTTTTCTTAATAATTATTTTTTATTTTAATAACTTTATTTTATTTTACTTTATCTCCTTTCTTTCTTTTTTCTTCCTTCCCTCCTTCCTTTCTTCCTTCTTTCCTCCATTTCACCCTCCCTCCTTTCTTTCTTTCTTTCTACTTCTACTAATTCTTTCTTTCTACTTTTTCTCCCTTTTATTCTGAGCCATGTGGATGAAAGGCTCTAGGTGCTGTGGCCAGGAGTCACTGCTGTGCCTCTGAGGTGGGAGAGCCAGCTTCAGGACACTGGTCCACAAGAGACCTCCCAGCTCCACATAATATCAAATGGTGAAAATCTCCCAGAGATGTCCATCTCAACACCAGCACCCAGCTTCACTCAACGACCAGCAAGCTACAGTGCTGGACATCCTATGCCAAACAACTAGCAAGACAGGAACACAACCCCACCCATTAGCAGAGAGGCTGCCTAAAATCATAACAAGTCCACAGACACCCCAAAACACATCAACAGACGTGGATCTGCCCACCAGAAAGGCAAGATCCAGCCTCATCCACCAGAACACAGGCTCTAGTCCCCTCTACCAGGAAGCCTACACAGCCCACTGAACCAACCTTAGCAACTGGGGATAGACACCAAAAACAATGGGAATTACGAACCTGCAGCTTGCAAAAAGGAGACCCCAAACACAGTAAGATAAGCAACATGAGAAGACAGAAAAACACACAGCAGATGAAGGAGCAAGGTAAAAACCCACCAGACCTAACAAATGAAGAGGAAATAGGCAGTCTACCTGAAAAAGAATTCAGAATAATGATAGTAAAGATGATCCAAAATCTTGGAAATAGAATAGACAAAATGCAATAAACATTTAACAAGGACATAGAAGAACTAAAGATGAAACAAACAACGATGAACAACACAATAAATGAAATGAAAAATACTCTAGATGGGATCAATAGCAGAATAACTGAGGCAGAAGAACGGATAAGTAACCTGGAAGATAAAATAGTGGAAATAACTACTGCAGAGCAGAAAAAAGCAAAAAGAATGAAAAGAACTGAGGGCAGTCTCAGAGACTTCTGGGACAACATTAAATGCACCAACATTCGAATTATAGGGGTTCCAGAAGAAGAAGAGAAAAAGAAAGGGACTGAGAAAATATTTGAAGAGATTATAGTTGAAAACTTCCCTAATATGGGAAAGGAAATAGTTAATCAAGTCCAGGAAGCACAGAGAGTCCCATACAGGATAAATCCAAGGAGAAATATGCCAAGACACATATTAATCAAACCGTCAAAAATTAAATACAAAGAAAACATATTAAAAGCAGCAAGGGAAAAACAACAAATGACATACAAGGGAATTCCCAAAAGGTTAACAGCTGATCTTTCAGCAGAAACTCTGCAAACCAGAAGGGACTGGCAGGACATATTTAAAGTGATGAAGTGATGAAACCTGCAACCAAGATTACTCTACCCAGCAAGGATCTCATTCAGATGTGATGGAGAAATTAAAACCTTTACAGACAAGCAAAAGCTGAGAGAGTTCAGCACCACCAAACCAGCTTTACAACACCTGTAAAGGAACTTCTCTAGGCGAGAAACACAAGAGAAGAAAAAGACCTATAATAACGAACCCAAAACAATTAAGAAAATGGGAATAGGAACATACATATCGATAATTACCTTAAATGTAAATGGACTACATGCTCCCACCAAAAGACACAGATTGGCTGAATGGATACAAAAACAAGACCCATATATTTGCTGTCTACAAGAGACCCGCTTCAGACCTAGAGACACATACAGACTGAAAGTAAGGGGATGGAAAAAGATATTTCATGCAAATGGAAACCAAAAGAAAGCTGTAGTAGCAAGTCTCATATCAGACAAAGTAGACTTTAAAATAAAGACTATTAGAAGAGACAAAGAAGGACACTACATAATAATCATGGGATCAATACAAGAAGAAGATATAACAATTGTAAATATTTATGCACCCAACATAGGAGCACCTCAATACATAAGGCAAATACTAACAGCCATAAAAGGGGAAATCGACAGTAACACAATCATAGTAGGGGACTTTAACACCCCACTTTCACCAATGGACAGATCATCAAAAATGAAAATAAATAAGGAAACACAAGCTTTAAATTATACATTAAACAAGACGGACTTAATTGATATTTATAGGACATTCCATTCAAAAACAACAGAATACACATTTTTCTCAAGTGCTCATGGAACATTCTCCAGGATAGATCATATCTTGGGTCACAAATCAAGCCGTGGTAAATTTAAGAAAATTGAAATTGTATCAAGTATCTTTTCCGACCACAATGCTATGAGACTAGATATCAATTACAGGAAAAGATCTGTAAAAAATACAAACACATGGAGGCTAGACAATACAGTACTTAATAACGAGGTGATCAGTGAAAAAATCAAAGAGGAAATCAAAAAATACCTAGAAACAAATGACAATGGAGACAGGACGACACAAAAACTATAGGATGCAGCAAAAGCAGTTATAAGAGGTAAGTTTATAGCAATACAATCCTACCTTAAGAAACAGGAAACATCTCGAATAAACAACCTAACCTTGCACGTAAAGCAATTAGAGAAAAAAAAAAAAAAAACAAAGCAGAATGAAAGAAATCATAAAAGTCAGATCAGAAATAAATGAAAAAGAAATGAAGGAAACGATAGCAAAGATCAATAAAACTAAAAGCTTGTTCTTTGAGAAGATAAACAAAATTGATAAATCATTAGCCAGACTCATCAAGAAAAAAAGGGAGAAGACTGAAATCAATAGAATTAGAAATGAAAAAGGAGAAGTAACAACTGACACTGCAGAAATACAAAAGATCATGAGAGATTACTACAAGCAACTCTATGCCAATAAAATGGACAACCTGGAAGAAATGGACACATTCTTAGAAATGCACAACCTGCCAAGACTGAATCAGGAAAAATAGAAAATATGAACAGACCAATCACAAGCACTGAAATTGAAACTGTGATTAAAAATCTTCCAACAAACAAAAGCCCAGGACCAGATGGCTTCACAGGCGAATTCTATCAAACATTTAGAGAAGAGCTAACACGTCTCCTTCTCAAACTCTTCCAAAATGTAGCAGAGGGAGGAAAACTCCCAAACTCATTCTACGAGGCCACCATCACCCTGATACCAAAACCAGACAAGGATGTCACAAAGAAAGAAAACTATAGGCCAATATCACTGATGAACATAGATGCAAAAATCCCCCAAAAATACTAGCAAACAGAATCCAACAGCACATTAAACGGATCATACACCATGATCAAGTGGGGTTTATTCCAGGAATGCAAGGATTCTTCAATATACGCAAATCAATCAATGTGATACACCATATTAAAAAATTGAAGGAGAAAAACCATATGATCATCTCAATAGATGCATAAAAAGCTTTTGACAAAATTCAACACCCATTTATGATAAAAACTCTGCAGAACGTAGCCATAGAGGGAACTTTCCTCAACATAATAAAGGCCATATATGAGAAACCCACAGCCAACATTGTCCTCAATGGTGAAAAACTGAAAGCATTTCCACTAATATCAGGAAAAAGACAAGGTTGCCCACTCTCACCACTCTTATTCAACATAGTTTTGGAAGTTTTAGCCACAACAATCAGAGAAGAAATGGAAATAAAAGGAATCCAAATTGGAAAAGAAGAAGTAAAGCTGTCACTGTTTGCAGATGACATAATACTATACATAGAGAATTCTAAAGATGCTACCAGAAAACTGCTAGATCTAATCAATGAATTTGGTAAATTAGCAGGATACAAATTTAATGCACAGAAATCTCTGGCATTCCTATACACTAATGATGAAAAATCTGAAAGTGAAATCAAGAAAACACTCCCCTTTAACATTGCAACAAAAAGAACAAAATATCTAGGAATAAACCTACCTAAGGAGACAAAAGACCTCTATGCAGAACATTATAAGACACTGATGAAAGAAATTAAAGATGATACAAATAGATGGAGAGATATACCATGTTCTTGGATTGGAAGAATCAACATTGTGAAAATGACTCTACTACCCAAAGCAATCTACAAATTCAATGCAATCCCTATCAAACTACCACTGGCATTTTTCACAGAACTAGAACAAAAAAATTCACAATTTGTATGGAAACACAAAAGACCCCGAATAGCCAAATCAATCTTGAGAACGAAAACGGAGCTGGAGGAATGAGGCTCCCTGACTTCAGACTATCCTACAAAGCTACAGTAATCAAGACAGTATGGTACTGGCACAAAAACAGAAATATAGATCAATGGAACAGGATAGAAAGCCCAGAGATAAATGCACGCACATATGGTCACCTTATCTTTGATAAAGGAGGCAGGAATGTACAGTGGAGAAAGGACAGCCTCTTCGATAAGTCGTGCTGGGTAAACTTGACAGTACATGTAAAAGTATAAGATTAGATCACTCCCTAACACCATACACAAAAATAAACAAAATGGATTAAAGACCTAAATGTAAGTCCAGAAACTATGAAACTCTTAGAGGAAAACATAGGCAGAACATTCTATGACATAAATCACAGTAAGATCCTTTTTGACCCACCTCCTAGAGGAATGGAAATAAAAACAAAAGTAAACAAATGGGACCTAATGAAACTTCAAAGCTTTTGCAGAGCAAAGGAAACCATAAACAAGACCAAAAGACAACCCTCAGAATGGGAGAGAATATTTGCAAATGAAGCAACCGACAAAGTATTAATCTCCAAAATTTGTAAGCAGCTCATGCAGCTCAATAACAAAAAAACAAACAACCCAATCCAAAAATGGGCAGAAGACCTAAATAGACGTTTCTCCAAAGTAGATATACAGATTGGCAACAAATACATGAAAGAATGCTCAACATCACTAATCATTAGAGAAATGCAAATCAAAACTACAATGAGATATCATCTCACACCAGTCAGAATGGCCATCATCAAAAAAATCTAGAAACAATAAATGCTGGAGAGGGTGTGGAGAAAAGGGAACCCTCTTACACTGTTGGTGGGAATGTAAATTGATACAGCCATTGTGGAGAACAGTATGGAGGTTCCTTAAAAAACTACAAATAGAACTACCATATGACCCAGCAATCCCACTACTGGGCATATACCCTGAGAAAACCATAATTCAAAAAGAGTCATGTACCAAAATATTCATTGCAGCTCTATTTACAATAGCCTAGAGATGGAAACAACCTAAGTGTCCATCATCGGATGAATGGATAAAGAAGATGTGGCACATATATACAATGGAATATTACTCAGCCATAAAAAGAAACGAAATTGAGCTATTTGTAATGAGGTGGATAGACCTAGAGTCTGTCATACAGTGTGAAGTAAGTCAGAAAGAGAAAGACAAATACCGTATGCTAACACATATATATGGAATTTAAGGGAAAAAAATGTCATGAAAAACCTAGGGGTAAGACAGGAATAAAGACACAGACCTACTAGAGAATGGACTTGAGGATATGGGGAGGGGGAAGGGTAAGCTGTGACAAAGCGAGAGAGAGGCATGGACATATTGACACTACCAAACGTAAAATAGATAGCTAGTGGGAAGCAGCTGCATAGCACAGGGAGATCAGCTCGGTGCTTTGTGACCGCCTGGAGGGGTGGGATAGGGAGGGTGGGAGGGAGAGAGACGCAAGAGGGAAGAGATATGGGAACATATGTATATGTATAACTGATTCACTTTGCTATAAAGCAGAAACTAACACACCATTGTAAAGCAATTATACTCCAATAAAGATGTAAAAAAAAAAAAAAGAAACACTCAGCAGAATCTAAAAATAATTAATTTATTATGTAACTGGTAGCCTCAAACTAAAATAATTAAATATATGCATTGCTTAGAAAAAAAAAAAAAAAGAAGAAGAAAAAGATCCCCAGGTAATTAGTGGGCATGGTAAATCTGAAAGCACTGCTCTACATAGACTTGAGCCCAAGCTTAAAAAAAAAAAAAAAAAGAATAGGAAAGATAAGCATTTTTTTCAGAGATACAGAGGAAGTTTCTGGAAAAACTAATTAAAGAGTTAATAGAATTTGCCCCAGAAACAGGATTTGAGGGATGGAAGTGTTGGGGCAGGGGACAACTTTAAGTACTTTGATTTTGTAAAAATAATGTGAATTAATTACTTAAAATATTCAATATTAAAATTACAAATAAATAATAAATTTTTAAATTAAAAATTACAAGCAAAGAAAGCCATCTCTCTTAAGAAAATGCTCATTTGTCTCGAAACAGTAAGAAAGAGAATATTTCAAAAGAGGGATTGTAACATCGTCTTCATCACAAGTCTACAACATCTTGAAAAGAGTATAAATAGTATGTCTGAATTATTTAAAAAGAATATCTATCAAAATGCCTGTGGAAAAAATAGAATTTGTATATGAGGAAGATAAGTCAAAACTAGCCAGCATTTTCCATTGTGCTAAGGGCAAAAGGGCCAAAAATTTGTAGTTCACATAATATATGGTAGCAAACAACAGCAGCTCCGTAAAAAAACGACAAATGACTTTAGCCCCAAGAGAGTCATCTGCAAAATGGAGTGTTAAAGCTAAGGACACAGAGATTTCTGTGGATTTCTTTTACTCACCATTGTGAATGTTGCCGATAGAAGTCACTAACAGAGTACTATTCTTTTTGTCCAAAAATATATTTAAGTAATCTGGGTATTTTATTTTATGATATTAATGAAATGTAAGCTAATTGGGATAAGAAAACTTCCCATTCCTAAAAATGTCTGATATGTTGGAAAATTGCCAATTTGAATTTTATGTTTCTAATATTATTCCCTCTATGTATCCACATTGATATTTTGTTAAAGCCATACCTAAATACTTAAAATGCACTACAATTATTTGTGTAGATGTGACCTCTCCCACTAGGCTATGATTTTTTTAAAGATGGGAACTCTTTTTGTCATACTCATTTTAAAGTCTCTAACATTTAGCATGGAGCCTGTCACACAGTAGATACTAGTAAAATCTGACTGAATAAATAAAGCAATAAAGAAATGAATTATCCTGCATGAACAACTGCAATCCATTTAGTAGTGAATAAACAGCAACTACTGGGTAACCTGTATTAAGTATCTACTCTGTACAAGGCACTACTTTTGAGAAGCAGAGAGCAAAATTCATAATCCTTCACATGAAGCAATTTACACTTTAGGGAAAAGCAACATCCACATATTCAGCAGTTACTACAAGGCAAGAAAATGTTGAATATTTGATTATCTTATCTCATTAAATCTGCAAAACAACTTTTGAAGTAATTATTATTCTTGAGATGACATATACTATTAGAATCAAAATGCACTATGACAGTCTTTACCTGTGCACCCCAATTTGTGCATTTCAAAATTTTCAAGAAAATTATTCTTCTTTGTGTTGGCTTAAAATCTGGAAACATTTCTTCATCCAGAAATACCATTATATTAATCACATAGTGGACTGCAATTCTAAAATAGCTCACCAAATTTATAGCTCCTTTTTTCCATAAAAGTTTGAAGTCCTAAAAATTTTAATAAACTAAATTATCTAATTTTAATTACTAAAATTAGGATTAACATATCATAAATTTGTGTAAAATGTTACTCTTCATAAAGACAGGTTACATACATTATTACTATAAATATTAACAAATACACTTATTTAGACGTTATTTTTATAGCCAGGCACTTTGCCAAGTGCTCTACAATGATGATATGGGAAAATTTTTATTTACTGCATTTTCTTAAATAAGGTAATTGAGGCTCTAATGGATTAATTAATTTGCCAAGTTCCCATATTTAGAAAGAATGAAGAATTTTATCTTCCTAACTGAGAAGTCTAAGCTTACCCACTCTATTATACTGCCTACTATATGTGTGAGTATATTAATATTTCTGTCTCCATTTTATGCATGAGGAAACTGATGCATTGCAAGATCAAATGTCCCACAGGTAGTAAGTAGAGCCTTTGTTTGTCCTTCTAACACCACCTTCACTCTAGTGGGATTAAATAGTCCATTACTAAGTAGAAAAGACAAATAAGCAATTGCTATACACATTTTACTTTGCAAAGAATGATAAAGAGTGAGAAGACTCAAGAGGATCATCATTATTGGTGATCACTTTTATGAACACTTTTGGAGCTATCCAAGATTTGCTTTGGAGCTCTCTGCATGCAAGTGCACTTAAAAAAGAGTAGATAGTAATTAAATATAAAATTAATAGTTTAAAATTCAGAGAAATTTCTGTGGAATGTATATTGTACTCACATATATCCCCTTGAGTCTCCAAAGATATTACCACAATGTAAACTATGCAAACCATTTGTAATCAATCCCTTGGATTCTCCATCTAGTGAAGGGCTGTCCAGGATGGTGAAGTATTACAAGACTTCAAGATGGAACTTGGCATAACAGTTACTTGAAAGCTAATACTTAAATGTCCCTGTTATTTTGGTGGCTCTATTTTTTATTAATTACCACAAACATTTGTAATATTTCAGATTATCAAAACCCAAAATAAATGCACAAAGAATTTTTTCTCTTTTATAATATATTTGGGAATAAGAAGGTTTGATTAATGCAAGATCCTTTATATTTAAAGTACTTGCCTCACGATATCAAATCTCTCTCTCATTCTCTCTCTCTCCCTCTCTCTTCCTTTCTCCAACTCTCTGTCTCTTTATCTCTCTCTCTTTAATTTCTGGTGTTAGCCACCACATGATTAAAACCCAAACTACTGTGTGTGTATATATATATGTAGAGCGAGAGAGAGAGAGTAAATTTATATATGATTTATATATTATATATATATGATTTATATATATTATATATATTATATATAATATATATTATATATATAATATATAAATCCTATATATTATATATATAGGATTTATATATTATATATATAATATATATACAAATATATATACAAAATAGGAGTATAATGAAGTTACCTGTGGTCCACAGACCTGACCTGGCCCCAAAAGAAAGGCAGCTGGGCAAGTTAGAAATTTAAGCAAGTCAAAATGTTCAGTTGCAAATCCCTAATAGAAGTCACCCCTCTGTAGAAATAACAAGACCCTGCCAGTGTTCCTGTTATAGGAAAAAAATCAATCCAAGACGAGGAATGACCAATCCTCAGAGATGTCCAAGTTAAGGCATAAAGAACTACTTAGGAGAAATAGCCAAAAATCACTACCTGGAGGAAAAATGGAACACAGTAGTTATTAAGAGACTCTAAAAAAAAAAAAGAGAGGGAGAATCTAGACTCAGGTAACAAACAAGAGTTCCAGTTCTATCACTTAGTAGCTAGGGGGTCTTGGGAAATATACTCATTGTCTATGAACCTCAGTTTCTTTACATGCAAAGTAATGTAGATACAAAAATAATCATTTTGCAGAAATGTTGTAAGGATTAAAGATAATTATACAAAGTCCCCAGCTCTTTGTCTGGCATAAACTAGCCTCTCAAATTATAGACACTTTTTAAAAATTTTAGGCGGATTCTAAAAGTTCGTGGAATGACAAATGAAAGGAGGTAAATCTTGGTGACTAAAGCACACTAATGTTTAAAGGTGAATGAGATTCTGTAATAAACCTTCACTACAGCTGAAAAATATACAACTAATGTTATTTCTACAATGTACCAATACAACTCTCCAAAAAAAAGAATTTACAAAAGCTCAATGGAAAAAATAATAATGATCTGAAAACAAGCCAATATCCATGATTAAAAACAAACAAAACAAAACAGTAGATAAATTAGGCAATGAACATGTGATGTATATAGGGAAAAAATGCTAGAATTAGAACATACTTAATTGTGGATGAAGACAATAAATAAACTCATTAATTCAGTTTAACTTATTGCATATTCAAGATATATGCTTTTAATACTGATGATTCAATTTTTACCAACTTTGTAAGTAACTGAGCTCTTTATAATAATTCTTTGATGTTCAACTCAGCAGTATTTTTATGCATAAATATTTTAAAGACCATTTTATATGCCCAACATTTGGCTAAGCACTGAAAACCCTATGGTGAGAAAGGTAGGCCAGTTCCCTGTCTCTATTAAGCCTAAATTCCAACCAATAACTTAAGGAGGTTTTTTGGCTTCTTGTCATAAATATTTTACTAGCTTATTAATTTTCATGTCATCACAACAAATATTGTACTCCTGACACTTGAAATGTACAGTAGCCACAAACAACTCTAATCCCTGCTCAGCAATTAAGTGTAAAAAAATATTAATTCATAGTTGCATATGCCAAATATAGTTGACAATATGGATGATTTTTAAAGGGGTTAGACAATATGATTTGATTTTTAAAAGAGTCAGAAGTGTTGGTACAGGACACTTGACAGAATTTTTAAGAATATTTCATTTTAATAGTCATAGAGGATAGAAGTGTTGAAAACATACTTTATGAATGCATTCTATAATGGAAATCTTTCATATAAACATGCAAAATACACTACCAACTCATAATATGATTATTGCCTTGAACTGATATCGTCATGCTCTAGGGCTATAAGAAGAGCATATAACATTCATTATGAATTCTTTCTCTTTGAACTGGATATACATTGAAATTCAGTGAAATAAGAATGGTTAGGTGTCTTGCATTATGCATAATGAAAATTTCCTCTCCTGAGTTTGTGGTTTGATGGACTGATTAAATACTTTGTATTCACTTTGCTTCTTAACTTTGCCTCATGACTACAGAAAAATGACCCTCCATCTGGTTCACTGAGATGACCTACATTTCAACTCCTGCTACATGTAACAATATCATACACATTGATATGGGATTTAAAATTAAATATTCCCCGAGTTGCTACACACGTCATAATATTGTACCTCTGTTTTAACTGTATTTTAATATTCCTTATTTTAAGGCAAATTGTTGGCATGATATATTATTCCATACAGTTTTATTAAAATCAATTCAAAGTAGAGTTTTTATTTAAAAAAACCTAAAATACATTCAAACCAAATGAATCACAGACCATAGAAACAATATTCTAGGGCTTGAAGTTTATTATTAGTCAAGCAGATCAATACTTTAATATCTGCATTTTTATTTCAAATAGATCCAGTAAAACTATTTTTTTAATTTTTAAAAAAGTGAAAACTAACCAGAATTATGTAATGATCTCTCAATTATCAAATAGTGCCAAGTGAAATCTAAGTTTAAAAAGTAAATGTTCACTTTGCTCTATGACTTTCCTACAAACAAAATATATGGAATGGAGGGGTATTCCAAAGAAATATATGTAAATCAGAAAGGAGACTATTGATTTTCAACTATCAAAAAAATTGTTTTTTACATCATTGTTTTTCTCTTTTGAGCATCTGTCTTCCTGTGCCATTTATCTAGCAGAAACCCAAATCTTCATGAATTCATCCATCTGCTTTCTCAGTGACTGCATCTGCACAGTTAAGGAACCAGGAAATATATGACTACAAGTCATTTAACGAGGACTCTGGCAATCTTACTATAATCTGCAAGTGAATTGATTTTCTCTCTTCATAAAATGGGACTATACCTGGAACCCACTATGAGTACATTGAATGGTGTTCCCCAGCAAAGTATGCTCCTACCATCCGCTATCTATACAAATAATTATTAAACTCTAGTATGCATGTTAGTGTTTCAGAATTATTAACCTGTACCTCCATGAGAAATAGTCAGGTCAACGAGAGCATGGTGCTATGTTCAGTTCTTTTGTCTTTAGTCTTATAGTCTCCACTCATTTCCAAAGTTACTTGAATCAGCACCTTTTCCCACTACTTCTTCGGTGAGATTATTTCATACATTTGTAATATAGTTAGATTATTTTGTCACAGCCAATGTTGTGGTTAATTTTATGTGTCAACTTGACTGGGCCCAGACATTTGGCCAAACATTATTCTGAGTGTGTCTGTGAGGTTCTTTTTGGACAAGATTAACATTTAAACTGATAGACTGAGTAAAGCTGTTTGCATCTCTAGTGTGGATGGGCCTCATCCAATCAAGTGAAGACCTGAATAGAACAAAAGGGCTGAGTGAAAGGGAACTCCTCCTGCCTGATTGTTAAGCTAGAATATTGGTCTTTTCCAGCCTTGAGTCTCAGACTGAAACACTGGCTCATTTTGGATCTCAAGCCTAATTACAGAATACCCTAACTTCCAAAATGATTTCTTTATTTGCATATGTTACAATTTTCTTTTTGTGCTGTAAAGGTCTACAGGCTTTGACAAATGCATAGTGTCAAGTATGCCATGTGTCTACAATTACAGTATCATACAGACTAGTTAAAGCATCTTAAAAAAAAATTTCCTTGGGGCTTCCCTGGTGGCGCAGTGGTTGAGAGTCCGCCTGCCGATGCAGGGAGCACGGGTTCGTGCCCCGGTCCGGAAGGATCCCACATGCCGCGGAGCGGCTAGTCCCCTGAGCCATGGCCGCTGAGCCTGCACGTCCGGAGCCTGTGCTCTGCAACGGGAGAGGCCACAACAGTGAGAGGCCCGCGTACCGCAAAAAAAAAAAATCTGTGCTTCAACTATTCAGCCCTCTCTCCTCCCTAAATCCCTGACTACCACTGATCTGTTTATCATCTCTATAGTTTTGCCTCTTCCAGAATGTCATATAAATGAAAGGATATACTATGCAACCTTTTTCACTTTGACTTTTGCCACTTAGCAATATGTCTTTAAGGTTTATGCACGTTTTTGCATAGCTTGATAGTGCATTTCTTTATATTGCTAAATAGTACCTCATGGTTTGGCTATATCTCATCTTTGTTTATCCACTCATTTATTGAAGGACATCTTGGTTGCTTCCAGTTATTGGTGATTATGAATAAATGTGCTATAAACCTTTGTGTGCAGGTTTTCTTGTGGACATAAGTTATCAAATCAGTTGACTAAATACACAGCAGCATGATACCATATCATATGGTAAGACTATGTTTAGCATTTTAACAAAGTGCCAAACTATCTTCCAAAGTGTCTGTTCCAGTTTTTATTACAAATAGCAATGAAAGAGAGTTTCCATGATGCTTTGGAAAAACAATATTTCCATAGATTAAATCATTAAAATATTTTTCGTGAGAAAGAGAAATATGAATGTTATTATAGATCTCAACCTTAAAAACAGAAGATCATAGATAGATAGATAGATAGATGATAGGTAGATAATAGATAAATTTATTCCTGAAATTAAAATTGGGATTTCATTCAGTGCAACACCCACTGTCAAATCAGCTTGTTGAATTATGTATATAATTTAGTAATGATTTTTTTTCATATTGGATCAGAGCAGAAGGTAAGATTGGTTTGGGAAGTAATGTCTTCAGGAATTAGGGCATAATTTTCCCTTTGTGTAGATTTATTTTCCTTTAACATCCAAATCTGCCTCTATTTTGTTGTCACCTCATTTGAGATGCTGAATCTCATTCCCTGTTTCAATGGGCTTTGATTTCTGATGCCATTAATACCTACTTTTTATAACAATTGAGAAGGAAGAAGTATCCAGCCTGCAGTATATTTTCAAGTCAGTTTTCTATTTCTGGAAAAGCTAAAACAATTACCATTTAATTTGGGTGTCAATATCTGAAGCAACTTTTTATTGCCAAGATTTGAAAATTATTGATAATAATGTGACAGGTTACTAAAAAATATTAACTATATATTTTTAACATTTAACATGATATTGACATATAGATTTTTAGAAACCCATATATATGCCAGTAATACCCAGAATATATAACCAATATAATATCCATATTTCCCCATGTAGAAACTGGACATTCACATAATTATACATGATGTTTCTGAGCTTAACACTGACTTGAACTCTTAAAAATAGGTCATCTAACTGAACTATTGCTAGTTAAGAAAGTTAATTTTCTGTTATTTTTATAGTGTTGAAGTTTGAACCTAAGTAATACTAATTTTGAGGTAATTGGAAGGAGCCACAGAATGTAATTCTCTAAGAAAATTAAAATTAGCAAAAGGATTTCTTTGAAACAATTGTGCCAATCTATTATTCTGTTTCCATTATTCCCCTAGAGTATGAATAAGAATAACTGATTCTACTCTACTGATTTGGTTGATAAATAAATATTGGAACGTGTTTCCAATAAATATTGGAAAGCATCTAAAACATTGGATGCTACAAAAAAAGTATGACATAGGATATAGGAAAAAAGTGTTTTTTCACTTGTTTGATGAATGAAATCACTCAGATGGATATGGACTATGTTTTACAATCAAAAATAAGGGAAGTGGAAGCAAAGCTAAAGTCTAATTATGTTACATGAAGTATAGTGCATTACTTTACCATACATATTTTAACATGTATTAAAAATGTATAATGTCCCACACATTAGTGTGTATAATGTCTGGAACATACATTATTTCATATAATTAAATTTACTCCTCATAACAATCCTTTGCAGTAGGTGCTATGGTGCACTGCTCAGATACCTTGATATGTTAGCAGGGAAAATCTGCTTTATTGAGGCTAAGTCTTTATATGAGAAATAGAAATAGTAATGAAAACATAATTTATAAAATTTAGACTTTTTCTTTCAACTTTGAGGCATGATACTTAAAGGGCTTTACTGCATGAATTTATATGACAAATATCTATTGAGTGCCTGCTACATGCTGGCACTATTCTATGTGCTGACAAGTAAAAATCTTTGCTTTCAAGCAGCTTTACATTCTAGTGAGTTTTGAGTCTGGTGTTTAAGGGCTTTGGGAAGTAGAATATTGACAGATGTCAGGTTCCTTTATGATTAATATACAAGTTTTTCTTCCCTCATCCTCCTGTCAAAAACCCCAAATCATTGATACTGTCTTCCCTCAAGACGAAGAATATGTAACGTTTAAAAAAATGAAAGTATATTTAACTTAATTTACATTAAAAAGAGAAAATTACTTATAAAATTCTAAGTTATTACCAATGACTAAAGCTAGACTAGTCTGGAAAGGTCCCAAGGAAGAAACTATGAAATTAAGAGCCAATATTTCACTGAGAAATAAGTTAACAAAATATAAAAACTTCAAAGAGGAAAAGGTTAAGAAAGGAAAACGTACTTTTTCAGATTTATATGTGTAAGATTTCACTTGAGATAAAATCATCTCAAATTGTAAGTAGAAATTATAAAACCCTAATTTATTTTTTATTTTTAAACAGAGAAATATCAATAAACAATTTGACTACCTGAGCCAACATTAGGAGCAGAGTTGCCAATAGTATATAAAATGCCTTTGTATGAATTAGAAAAAGTTGCCATCTCCGGGTAGATGAATCACAGAAGGTCATCCCTTTTCTCAAATTGACCCAATACCAAGTAGGGGTTCGTGTAGAGATTCCACCCCAATGTGATCCTTCTTCAGGGACCCTTGTTCAGGGAACTACCTGAAAAAAAACAATACAACAGACTTGATTGATGTCACAGGCAGAGGAGAAAGCAAACTGTTCAAAAGAGCATCGTTAGAAACATACCAAATTAAAGTTATCGATCGTGAAACAGACAAATACTGGAAAAAATTCAATTATTCCACAAAGGTGAAGTAATTTCATAGTTATTTAGATAAAAAATGTGGTGGCAGGGTGCATCTGAATGAAGAAATAAATACAAGTTGTCCACTATGCTTATAGCCCAAATGTTCTTTCACAGAATTAGTGACAGATGTCAGATTCCTTTATGATAAACACATATAAGTTCTTCTGGTCCCCATGAAAAGCCTCTAAATGTTTAGTTATTCTTTGGCTCTGCGACCACACTTGTGTTAGTATATCTTTTCCCCTAACGTTATAAAGAAAAAGCCTTCAGATAATAATGTAATAAACATGTAAGTAAATCTAACAAAAAAATGTTGAAAGCAAGCAGGATGAACTCAATATCTTATAAATTATTTGAGATTCATGTTTTTCTGATAGCTGACTATCGATACATCATGCATGCTGCATTTCCTAAAAAATGATGCCCTGAAGCTAGGGCTGGTCATGCATACTTAGCTTGTAAATAGAAAGCCTGTATATATGTATGTATGTATGCATGTATGTATGTATGACAGTGGGTTGCTTCTAATAACTGGAAGCAAAATGAACTGATGGCCATAGAGGAAGATTGAGACACACTTTTTTTTTCTTTTCCTTTTATTTTAAAATCTGAACTATACCTGCCTTGATTTTTCCTGTGAAATGGTAATACAGATTGCCAAATTCTGCCATCTCTCTCTGCTGCAGTTTGGTTTCTCTAGAAGCAGATGCTGAGATGGAGTTTGAAGCCACATTGATCTGTTCTAGCAAAGATTCCATATCTAGCACAGTGTTGAAATTGTGGCTATAACCTAGTTGAGTTTGTGGAATCTACAGTTACTCTCCAGGATCTATTCTGTTTCTGCAGGGGATTGTCTGGGGAATAAACGGATATGATGAGGACAATCATAATTAAATTCTTCAGATGCCCCAGGGGCTACTCCCACCCCCTACTCCCAACTCCCCCATACAATATTGTTTTTGATTTACTATCTGGGCTTCAGTTGGAGGAGATTTTCAGAGGCTTCCACTTGGCCTTTCTCATTATAATAGCTATTCCCTCGTAGGCTCAGGACGCAGTGCGGGGGTTCCACTAGCTACTGCAAAGCATTTACCTGAATTATACAACTGGAGACAGAGGGAATGACAATTAGGTAAGAGATTATACATTTTGGAACTGAAGGGACCACAACCTGGTATGCAAATAGGCCTACTGAATCCACTGTAAACCAGAACTTTTCTGAACTTCATGCATCTCCTGCACCTCATACGCCCTCACTCTAACAGCAAGGCAATGATGTTTCTTCAGCTCTCCCAATACCAAACATTAATTCAGACTCTATTTACAACAATTACTAAGATGCCTAGGTTTTCCCTTTGCCCCAGTGAATAAAACACCATAGGTTCTTTTGAGGAAAACTGGGAAAAACCTTACTGTGTATAGTTGCCACGGTATTTCAGTATCTTTTCCCCTGGGGAAGGGACATCTTCACTAGTCAAAGGGTTTTATGTCTGAAAGCTAACCCAGGTTTGGATATTGGGTAAGAGATTTTGACATTTTATTTGGGAGACCACCTTCAGCCACATAGTAATCTGTCCTTAATTTCTTCTGCTAGTACAAGCTAAGTAAGACAGATGCAGCTTCCCATCTATTCTGCTCTAGGAAGGTTGCAGTCTGTTAGCCATCTTTATAACTCTTCAAATGCAGATCAGCCCCTCAGCTACCACTTTGGCCCTGATGCTCATTACAATAATTATAAACCCTGGCATCTGGCAATTGAGTGCCAACATGGTCTCTATTATTTCAGAGTCCTGTCTTCTTTATTCTCGGTGATCCAGATTCTGGTAATAGCTTGTCCTGCCACCAGCCCTCATCCAAAGAAGAGAGCCACCACAATTGCAGTGATGCTGCATAATTGTAGTGATTCTTGTGCCTGTTTCATCAATAAATTCCTTATACTGCCTTGGTAAATGCTATGTCCTCTTGGTCTTCCCATGAAATATAATCAACTGGAAAGTCTTCTGGACATACAGAATGTGTCTATCCCAACAGGTCTACTTCCCCAAGGCCTTTAATCCCTTCCTCCATTTTCCTCTATGACATTTCAACTTGCTAAGTATTGACCATTTCTTATTGCATGCTCTAGGAGCTGTGATAGTAGAAAGTTTGCATGATCTGGGGTTCTTGCCAGGGTGTTACATTATGTATGTCAGGAGAGTGCTCCTAAGTCAATAAGCTATTTTCTATCCAAATTAATCTTCCTGCCACTTTAATCTAGAAACTTCAAATCCAATCCCATGTGTATTCCTCCAGCTCTTACTGGTACATGCTGGCTACTTCTCATAGGTACTTTAGGACATATAATCCTTCTGCCCTGTCATCAATCTCAGCACCTCTCCCTCTGGGTGATGCTGCATCTCAACCCTGGTTGTAGGACACAGTCAGGAGGGGACATGAGGTATGACAAAATGTCTTCCTTCAAGGAAGGGGTGGGGCTGTGGGGGTGGGGATTCTGCAATCAGGTGTTTTGTATTCAATTAGGACAATTAAGCAAACAAAGAATCAATCACGTTGTCATTCATTCACTATAATATTGCAAGCAAGAGGCAAAAAGGGGTGCCAGCTCCCAATGTTCCATTTTCCCCCAACAGAACAGTACCAGGTAAAGGTGAGGAGATACAGTATAAACTGGCACAACCATCTCACTGCCAACGGGGGCTAAACAAAAGGCTCCTGCCTTTATATGGGCCCATGAACTGGGAGGACAGAGAGGGAGATGGACTAGGAGAGGAAAGGTGCTCAAACTGAGAAAGGTACTTCAACCAACATCCCCAGTAAGGAGGTCTCAGTGGTGGTACCTTGGCTAGGAATATAGATACGTATATGAGTATGGCTGGCCCTAGAGTGCCTGAATCCTTAGTTGTAACTCCCTCTAGAAAATTGCAATGCGTTAGCTATGCACCAGATCTGAGGTGGGGAGGGAAGCTTCCCCCATGAGACATGCCAGGCAAAGCCTTGTAATCGCCTAGAGTTGGGCCTGAAATATCACATGTAAGATTTGGCCTGGAGTTGAGCTCTTCAACTTTATGCCTTGATCATGCAGGGCCTGAGAGAGAAGCATAAGCTACTCAATCATGGATTCAAATGAACTAGATATTACGGAGCTATGATCATAAGGTTAATCTACTTGAGTCAACAGAAGACCAAGGCCACAGTCAAAATCACCCCAAGCAGGATCATCAAACCTACCAGGAAAAGTGAACATAGCCATGAGCCCCAAGCATTAACAATCTAGTAAAAGATGCCACATAGCCCATTAGGGTCTACTCTAGAGTCCCAGTAAGCCCCCTCATCTAAGCCTCATAATGGTACCGTTCTACTTTACCAGTTCCATTGATCCAGGTACAACACAAGATGTTGGCAGTTGCACGCTCCTCCTTGGCTGGCCAACAGTAAGTAGAGGGATATGCAATTATCCAACACTACTGAGGCCAAGGAGTTTAGGGCCCTCCAAGTCAGAGGTAGTATCATTAATAACCTCAGCCAGGGTCAAGGACAGGCTTCACACAACTCTTCTAGTTGGATGACCTTGACAGTGGGAATAACTGCATCTATGTACAGCAGGGTCAAGCGTAGGGGAAGAAAAGACCACCATCGCTGTAGGCAAAATGACCCTAGTGATGGATCCCATGCCCCCTCCTCCAGATGTTTCATATGCCATAATCCATAGCAGAAATGAGTTGACATTTAGGAAGGTGTTTGGCTCTGCAGTGTCATAGTTTAATTGCAGCAGTGCATCAAATCCAAATTAATAAGATTGAGGTACCTGAGGTACCTAAGGTACCAGAACAGAGCATGGTTATTGAAATGTCCACTTGTGGTATTTAGGTGCACTGCAATCAGATGTTTAGGATCAGGCAGTGGGCAATATATCCAACAGTTCATCAAATTCATGGTGGTGGCAACTGCCCTAGATAGATGTTTCAATGAACTCAGTGAAGTGGGAATCACACAGGCTACCCTGTGGGATGGAGAGAATAGAAGTTAGATTCCTACTCCTTTTTCCCACTATATCTGAGCTCCCAGATCTGAAGATGCTCACATCCTATCCTTTGGGAAAACTATTCCCCATAGACTACCACTTGGGCAGTCTGTCTTGTATTATGGGAAAGCATAATACATCTGACCCAATCCCCAGGGTGCTGAATGCAAACTTTCTGGCTTGGATCCTCCTGTAGCTATATAAATTTTTATTTTATATACTGATATTCATTCTGTGGGGCTACTCAGGGCAAAATGTCAGGGCCATCTTAAAGAAAATGTTGAACTAGAGACCTCAAATTGATGGTCATTTTCTTCAGGATCCTTGTAGGTAAAAACAAGTGGTCTGCTTCCAGGAGATAAATAGAAAAGGAGACCACTGTTTCTTTCTGTTCAATAGCCATCCTGATCTTCTATCAACTTGAGTTTTCAGGAAGGGGTCAAGGGAATGGAAGGCCCTTGCAGTACACAATTGAAAGAATGGACTTGGCAGTCTGGTCAAACATGTGTTACAAATGAAAAGTACCCATTTGGGGAATTGTTGCATTGAGATGCCATACTGCTCACCTGAGCTATTTAGTCCAGGATGGGGTTACCCTGTTCCCTCCTCCCAGTCACTTAAATCTGTCCTTTCAAATGCTCAACCAACCCTGCAACTTGGAAGTTTTATGGAGCATCACATGTTCCATAACCCGACCCATTCATGTGTAGCTTGAGCCACAAATCCAGATCTGTTATAAGATAAAATGTGCTCAGCGAACCCAAACAAGAAAAATGTGACCTTGTAGACCTGTCTAGTATGGCCTGAGTCAGTGGAATGCATAAGGATGCCTAGGACAAACCTAGAGAAAGTATCAACTGCAGTTAAGATCCAGCAGAAACTTGTGGATAGGATGAGAGTCCCAAGGTGATCTATCTGCCAAGAATACCCTGCCTGTTGGCTCAAGAAACTGTACCTAAGCAATATTTTTAACCTTAATCAGAGTCTAACAGGCAGAACAGTTTTTCATGCTGTTTCAGGATCTTCTGATGAACAGGGGAAATCCATGCATGGGGGTCCTGTCTGGATGGTGATTGCAGTTTTATTTCTCATGGATCCAGCAGTCAACTGGTTGCACATCTGCTAGCTCTGGTGTAGAGAACAATTCAGTCTTCATATTTAGCTAAGAGGGGCCTTCTCATTGATTATGTGCCCTTTCATTAGTGTAGAAGTATTTCTGGTGACATGAATAACAAAAAGCTTACTGGGAATGAAATCAATTTTTATCCAAATGCCTTATGCCCACAGGGAAGCTTATTGTATATTCCAGTTCAGGGCTTGCCATTGGCCTGAGCAAATGACTATGGCATTAGTCATAGCCTATAAGTCAGTGAAAACATACCACAGCTCAGTTACTGAAGTGACCTAGATCCATGCATACTGCACGAAGCTCTGCCAATCGTCCTGATCATCCTTTACCATGCTCTGCAAGGGACAGGTCTCTTTCAAGTTAAATGGCAGCTGCACCCCACTCCATCCCAGTAGAAGCTAACCAGGAGGAGCAAATAGTGATCCAGGCCCATGCATGGTCCTAGAGGTCTCTATATCTGGGTCCTCATTGGGACAAAAGAGGCAGCAACTCATCGAACCACATACCTGGGGGTCAGAAGGGCATTCCTGAGATCTCTTCTTGGTCTCAGAGATCTTTTACTGGTTTCAAGACCCCAGCAGGGCCAGGCTTTACCCACTCCTGTGTATACCATTTCCACTTCACCAGAAGGATTTCTGAGACACTTCCATCTGGCAATTTGAGACCTCTGCTCAGACCCACAACATGATTGAGATTTCTGGTTATAAGACTACTTCATGGCCATGGAGTAAGTGCTCAGTATCCACTAAGGTGCAATAATAAGTCAATTATTGCCTCTCAAAATGTATGTATCTTTCTGCTGACTCCAGGAATTTACAGGTCCAAAATCCTAACAGTGCTGCTGGTCCTGGTGATGTCTTTCTGCCATAATTCCAACTAGTGAACTGAGAGGTTGCTGACACCCATAACTCAAATGGTAAATGTGGATCACTGGGGCCCAGGGAAAGGGCAGCCTGAGTGGCCCATTGGAGGGCCTTCAGGGCATCCTGTAGGCCGGGTCTCCACAAAAAGCTGGTGGTTAGATACCATCAAATCTACATGTAGTGTATATGAGCGTACCAGTAGCTGAATAGACCTACCAATTCCTGAACCTCTTTTTTATTTGTTGGTGAAAATCAAAAGCTTAGGAGTCTGGAATGGAATAAGAAGTTGTACCCCTAACTAGATTACATCCAGGAACTTCCCCTGGATTCATTAACCTCATCTGTGTTAAAGTCCCAGCTGTATTGTTGCATGTGGGTAAACAGGGTTTCCACCCTTTGTTAGACAGGATCCTTCTCTGGGCCCATCAGGAGTATGTCATCAATAAGTCTAGTGCTCCCTTTGGGAGAGAAACTTTTTTTCCAATTACAGTCTACCCATTGATGGCAGATAACCAAGGAATTTATGTTACATTAAAAATGTGTTGCAATCCATTCCACAAAAGGCAAATTAAACAAGACTGTCATGAAGAGAAATGCTAAAAAAATTATTTGTGATATCAGTTGCCATATGCCAAATTCCCTCTGCTTGGGCAATAGTCACAATGTCTAAGGGTGGCAGTGTGGCCTTGAGTTGTCAATAGTCAAAAATGAGTTTCCAGGTGCTAGAGGCCTTGTCTACAGGCTAGATGGGTCTATTTAATGGAGACATAGTCTCACAGGGTACTTTGGCTTCTTTAAGCTCAGCAGTGAAGGCAGTTATTTCTTTTTCTCTCACAGGCAGCTGAAATTGTTTTTGAGAAACACTGGCACTAAGTGACAGTAGGTGGGTAGGTGCACAGTTTTCCATATGCTCCACTAAAATGATCTTCACTTTTCTATTAGGATTATTAGCAGCTAATCCCATCAGAGTGTGGGTGAGCAGGACTGTATACAGACAATACAACTTTACCAATAATACGTTCAATAGTGGGGTCCATAACAGTGGAGCTTTATAGGAACCCAAAGGGACCCATTCATAGCCAGGCCTAAGCAAGGATTCTGGTGATGGTGGTCCCAGACCCAAAACCAGAGCATTATCTGTCCTCCCCTCATCTCAGTATTAAGGATTGTAGGGACCAGAGTCACCTGGGCACCAGTATCCAAAAAGCTCAAATATATGATTCTCACTTATCTCTCCATTGAACCCAAACTTTGGCAAAGGTCCCTCCCTGATCACCCTGGGGACAGAGAACCTTACCCTAACCCATAGTCTCATTTTTGAAAGTTGAGAGGTCCAGGTTTATTTATGGGACCCTCTAATTCATCTCCAAACTCGCTGGGTCAGGTTTCACTAGAAGGAGAAAGCACTTGTGTCAGTCACAGGAGTCATCATTATGCAGAACCTCACTAGGTCTCCTATCAGGCACCTCTGTGGCCAAGTACCTGGCCACAAGTTCCTTGGGGGAGAACTCATCAGTCTCCTTGAGACCTCATTATCGAGTAAACAAACCTGAATATCTCTTGGGAGAAGTTCCTGCCCAGGTTGTCCAGGAAAGGGTGCCTGTTTACTGCTCATATGCTGTTCTTTCTGTGGGTCAATTTTTGCTGTCTTGATGTGGCCATGTTTTCCTTGTTAAGAATTTATCAGTTAAGACTTGGATTGTATCATATGCCGATTGACCTGACTTCATAAGGAGGTTTAACTGGGCTGGGTAACCAGCAGGAGCAGCATGGGACAAACCTAGAAATCTGAGTCTGGTGAACGGTCTCGTTATCTACTGTTTCCGGTTACTCACTGTAGACCCAAGAGACCATGAGGGTGGCTCATAGGGCCATTATCACCTCTGTGAGGAGAGGACAGGCACGTTTTTCAGTGACAGAGGATTCATCACAAGTGGGCCAAACTTTTCGGATCTGAAATAATACCCAGCTGCAGAAGGACAGGGTCTTGAGTGTTCTTGCTCTTTCTTCCTCCCCGCTCCCTCTCCCTCCTAAGTCAAAGTGGTCTCTGTCAGGGCACTCTGAAGGGGGAGTCTGTAGTGACACACCCTACAAGGTGCCATTTTCCTTCACTAAGTTTAACAAGATTACCTCCTTCATTGTGCAAGTAAACTAACTATTCTCTAAGGTTCTTTGGGCTGGTAGGCAAAGTAATTCCAAGGGGCTCTACATGCTTTTTCACTGGAGGCACAAGTCTGAATAACTTACTGTGTCACAGGACATACATCAACATCAGGGATCTGTATAGAAATAACAGTAGTCATTGGACACAATTCAGTGACACCGTCCTCTGAAAGTTTTTATCCCATTGTAGGAGGACCATGAGCAGCAGGTACAGAAATGTTTTCCTAGTTTTCTTTGAGCCCCTTGGTTGGATTTCTAATTCGACCTGCTGGGTGAGCTCACCCAGGGAGTCAGGGGCTAAAGAGAAGAACCAACGATCCCCCCCTTGGAACCAAAATGTTTCTGTATACAATCTTCTAGCACTCCCCAGGTAAGACCCATTGCATGGCTTGCAAAGTACCCACTAGGACCCTCAGGCTTTTTGCTCTTCCAGAACGACATTCTGTGTAATTGAACACCCTGCTCACTGTGCCAGTTTTGTCATGCAGTCAGGTATAATGGTGGTCAATTAAGACAATGAGCCAAAACGAAAGTAGAAATCAAGTCTTTATTCACTTATTGCAATAGTGCACAAAAAGGCAAAAATAAAGAGGTGCTCGTTCCCCACTGTTGAATTTTTCCCCACAGAGAGGATCAGGTGAATACAGCACAGATGGGGGAATCATCTCGCTGCCAAAGAGTGCTGAACAAAGAACTACTACCTCTTTATGGAGCCATGGACCAGGGGTAGGGAGAGAAGGAAGGGCTAAGGGCAGAAAGGTGCTCAGCCAAGCTCCCTAAAAATAGGTGGAGGCTCCTTGACTCAAACGCAGACATGTGTATGAACATGACTGGCCCAGGATGCCTGAGTCCTTGACTGCAACTCTCTCCAGAAAACTGCAGTGCATGGGCTGTGCACCAAGTCTGAAATGGGGTGGGCAGCTTTCCCCCATGAGCCTGCCAGGCAAAGCTTTGTAATTGCCTTGGATCAGGCCTGAAAAATCACATACAGATTTTTTTCATCTATAAAATACAGATTTAATATCTACTGTGCAGAGCAGTAATAATGTGATAAAAGCTAAAGATGAAACACAATGTTAATTTCTTTTCCAAGAGCTAGAACTGGACTCCTTGGGGCATATTGGCTCTTAATCAAGAAGGGTGGACTTTATCTGCAGGCTCAGAAGATTCAGAGGATTCTAGGGTATTAAAATATTTGAAAGTATCCTCACAGAAATACCATACAATGTATCAGGGTCCTAGATTTTCCCTCACTTTGGCATAAGAAACCTGTCTTAGTTAAGCACTTCACAGTCTTTCAAGTTCATCCATTCTCTTAAGTCTTAGGCTTGATTATTAGCTTTCCCCACTCCATTGCTGAAGATGAAAATTTCATTTTATGCAACCAAAGAGACTTTCTGGTTAATATTAACATGTTACTTAGACTTAGCTGTTATTATCTTTCTGTATCTCATCAATAACAAAATAGCCATCAATACCATAATATTTAAAATTACTATTTCTTTTGTACCTCTCAAAAGCTTAATACAGCACACCCTCAAGTACATTTCCTTCCAGTGGTATTACCATCATAATTCACCACCAGGGAAGGTTGGAGTGTCATCTTGTGCTGGGGGTTGTCTGCACTCTACCTTACTATCAGTAATGGGTCTGTAACTGATCTAATTTCCAAGCCCCTAATTATTTTACACTGGCCTGGGCCACTCCTGGTATCAACTGTCACAAAATTATTTCTCCAGAAGCAGATGCTGAGATGGAGTTTGGAACGCAAGATGTTTATTAGGCGTCAACATCTGTGAAAGGAAGCGTAAGGAAGCAATTTTTGGTAGAGGAAGAATTTGAGCTGTGATGCACCTGCCTTGGTTTCCTGAGGCAGCTCTCCACAGCTGAAATAGACCATGAAGTTGCTGACAGCTGAAGGCTATCTGTTGATGGCACTCCCCACACCTGAACAGCAAGGGGATCTGGATAGTACATCAAACTGGCTACCATACTCTTCTCCCTATACATTATTTTAGTACCTTGAAAAGAGGTTTAACAGATACAAACAATGCCAGCCAGTCATTCACAGTAAGCATCTCAGTCATTCACAAGAGGCGATGTGGTATCATACATAGAATCAAACAGACCTGGCTTCACATCTCACCAGTGCCTTTTGAAAAGCTTTGTGACTTTGAGAAAGGCACTCAACTTCCTGAAGGTTCTATTTCCTCTACAAAATATAGATTTAATCGCCACCATAAAGAGCAAAAATGGTGTAATAAAAGTTAAGGATTAAAAATAATATTAATTTATTTTCCTATTTCCCTTCATTCATTCACTTTTCTCAAGCATCCTTTTTATTTATTTTTGATATGGATTGTTTTCAATTATATTATTTTCACCTTAATTGAGATTATCCCATGAAAGCACTTTATAAACTCTAAACTTATAAAATATAAGGCTGTTTTTGTTTGGTTTTGTGCAGATGGTGCATGGTAGAATAGAAAGAGCACAAAATTTCTGGTTTCACACCACAGTTGTGAGACATACTAACTGTGTAGTCAAGGGATGTTGTTTAATTTACTTACAGCCAGTGTCCATATTTCCAAAATAAGGTAAAACTCTCCGATCTGCCTGGCTCACATTGTAGTTTTGAGAAATAAATAAGTTATTTATGACTTAAGTAACTTAAATGACTGTAAATGAGACTGTCCAATGAATTTTAAAACACAGTACAAATAGAAAATATTATTGTTATAATAATTTCAGTAGCCTCCTAAAATGAGTTCCTCAATATTCCAGCCCATTCAACACATAGAAGCTAAATAAGTTTTCTAAAAGAACTCAAATGATATCATTTCTCTGCTCAAAATTCATCAGTAGCACCCCTTTGCCTCTCAAATAAAGGTCATACTTCTTAGCCTGGCATTTAGAACTCTACTACTTTTAAAGGTTTATCATCATTTTTCATGAACACAAATGATAAATGTTTCTGGCAAAAATGCACAACTTTTAAAATATAATAATATAATTATATTAGTGATAAATATTTTGTAATGAGGGAAACAATGCAATCCAAAAATGTCCCAACCAAATGCAATGACCAATGTTAATGACCCTGTGAGCATTCTATCACCCTAGTCTTCTTTCTTAGAGAAAGACATTTAAGCACATACAAACACAGAGGGGTTTAGTTTCTCTGAATTTTTCCCTTTTTATCCCAAGATAAATTGTCACGTAAAATTAATTGGAACTTGCATTTTTTG
Source organism: Pseudorca crassidens (assembly GCF_039906515.1). Lineage (NCBI taxonomy): Eukaryota > Metazoa > Chordata > Mammalia > Artiodactyla > Delphinidae > Pseudorca > Pseudorca crassidens. Next base: position 67,256,594 of record NC_090304.1, on the reverse strand, counting down.
CTTTCCAAAATATCAATGAGAGGTCTGGTATACAAAGAGTTTGGAAGCCATTAATTCAATCTTTACAATCACAGTAAAATTTACACTGAGGTTAAATAAAAATTAAAGACTTTTCTTGCACCTATCAGAGAACTGAGGTTTTAGAAGAATTGTCACTCCCAGATCTGGAGAGTCAGGTACATAAAGAGAGATGCAGCAACTGTGCTCTGCTTATCTGAAACAAAAGTTGCTGGAGCCATTAAGTGGTAGAAACATTTAAATAGCAATTTAGATTAAATGCTGGAGGCTGAGTGGACTAGCTTAAGAGTGAGAAACCAACTTTTGGGGCCTCAGTGTTAGTGCCCATAAAAATTGCATATGCCTTCTTCCTAGAAACTCACCAGGTTCTCAGAGTGAGATCTGAGAAAAATCCCCTCAGAAACTTGGATCTACATTAGAAAGAGAAGAACATCAGAGAAGGAATAAATGAAAGTAAAATAAATATTTTATTTTTCTTATTTGTAATTAATCTAAAAGATAACTGTTAGTTAAAGCAATAAAGATTAAAATGTATTGAGTGATTATAAAAGATAGATAAGTGAAATAAATAATAAGTGAAATAAATAACAACAATATCACAAAGATGGGATGGAGCAATTTGGAATACTCTATTACAAGTTATCTATAATAACGTGAAGCTGTATTCTAGTGTTATTTAAAGAGGGATTAGATTAGTTAAAATGCATATTGTAAACTCTGATGTAACACTAAAAATTTTAAAAAGAAGCATAAATGATAAGCTAAGGAAGGAGATAAAATAGAAGCATATAAAATGCTCAATTAAAACCAGAGAAGGCAAAAAAAGGAGTGCAGGGAAGAAACAAAGAGCAAATTCAATGAATAGAAAAGTTACAAAAATGATACATATTAATCCAACCATATAAATAATAACTTTATATATTAATGATCAAAACACATCAATTACAAGCCAAAGTTTATTAGAGTGGAAAAAAATAAGTCCCAACTATTTATTGTCTACAAGAAACACACTTTAAATATAAAGTTTCATGCGAAAAGTAAAAAGGTGGAAAAGGATATACCATACTAACATTAACCAAAGGAAAGCTGAAGTAGGTACATTAATTTCAGACAAAGAAGAACTTCAGAACATGGAACACTATCATGGATGAAGACATCACTCCCCAAGAAGACATAGTCTCAAACATGCATGTACTGGAAACAAAGCATTGAAATACATGAGGCAAAAACAGACTGACATGAAATAAGAAACAGACAAATCGAGTATTATGGTGGGAGACTTTGACACATATCCCTCTTTTAGTAAGTGATAGATTAAGCAGGCAGAAAATCAATAAAGATGTAAATGACATGAACAGCACTGTCACTATCAAGTTGATCTAATTGACGTTTATAGAATACTCCATCTAACAACAGCAGAATATAAATTCATCTCAAGCTGTCATGGAATATTCAACCAAGATAGACCACATTCTGGGCTATATTTTAACACACCTTAACAAAATTTTAAAAATAGAAATCATATAAATTATGTTCTTAGACCACAATGAAATTAAACTAGAAATCAATAACAGAGAAATAGCTGAAGAATCCCCAAACATTTGAAAATTAAACAGCAAACTTCTAAATAACCAATTGGTCTCAAATTTTCCTGGCAATGCCCATCTCCCTCACTCTGGATTCAGAGATCTGAACCTGACTACTTTATTCAGCTGGGGACAATGAAGACCAACACCCTCCCTTTGGAATGGCGTTCTCCCATCTCTCAAGAGCGACTGACCCATGTTCAACTACTGTTCTCATGGAATCCTCCCCTTTGGCCTTCCAAGTGCTGGTTTGAATATTTTTACCACTACCACCAAGATTTGCAACTGTGAGAGGCTCCCTAGGCTTCGAGGGTCACCCCAATACACTCTTGCTTGTAGGGCATAGCATCCAGGGGGTGGGAATTAGGAATTCCCATACCCATCCCTTTCTCCTCTTATTGACTATCAACAATGGCGGCTATGGGCTGAATGTTTCAGCACCATCTATGTTCAGGGATATTTGATTTGGCAGGTGAGTTGTTTAACCTTCTTAGTGGATTCTGACTTCCATGGCCACCTTCCTCCTGGTGTCATTGTTTATTTTACCAAAATAAAGAATCAGGATTCTCTGGATTCTCTTCTTGTCTCATCTATTTTCTCTTTCCATTTCAATACCATATTCATTTATTACTGTGGTTTTATAACTTGTTCTGATATTTGTTCATTTTTATAATTTCCTTCAATTCTTTTATATTTAATGTTACATGTAAACTTCAAAATAAGTTATCCATTTTTTTCAAAAATCATATTAGGATTCAAACTGTAGTCATATTAAATTTCAAACAACTGTGGGAGAATTATCATTTTCATGATGTTAAATTTTTCCATTCAAGAATAACATATGATTTTGCATGTGATTTATTAACATCAATGATTTAATAGTTTTCTTCATATTGTTTTTGATATCCTTTGTTAAATTGATTCCTAAGTACTTTATAGATTTCTGTTTATATTATGAATGGGACTTTTCCTAATTCCTATTTTTGAGTTGTTTATTGCTAGAATAGTTACTATGCTGGAAAAGTTACTATTTTTTCTGGTTATCTTATGGACAATAACTTTTCCCTATTTTCACTGAAGTTAAATAATATTTTTCTTAGAATATCTTTGGCTTTCCAGTTATTTAACCACTTCATCAACAAAAATAAATAATTGTTCTTTCAAAATTTATAACCATTGTTTGATTTTTCCTGTTATTATATATTTTACATCCTTCAACACATTATTGATTAATCATGGCACTAACATGTATCCTTTTCTGGTTTTTAATTGTAATTAAAATGGTATTTACTAGTATTTCACAATTTATATTTGTATTTGCTTTTAAATCTTTATCATATTTAAGTAATTTTCTTATACTCCTGTTTACTCAGAGTTCTAATTAGTCATGGTTCCAGAATTTTTTTTCAAATATATTTCCAGCATTTTAGTGATAAAAACACATAAATTTTTCTCTAATTTGTTAAGGAAATGAATTATGTTAATAGAACAATCAATATGGAACAACTCTAGCATTTCTAGAATAACTTGTATTGGGGTCTGGTATAATCCTTTGCGACAATGATAGTTCTATTTGGTAATTTTTTAAATAAATTTTGCTTTTATAATAATAAATGAGGTGTTATTGTCTTATAGGTTTTAATATTAACATTATTGTGGCTTCATAAAATGAACTGGGAGGTCATATATTTCCTATGAGCTAACATAATTTTGACAACATTGAAATAATCTTTTATTTAGAAGTTAGATAGCTTCCATTTTTAATGTTTCCTTAATCACAATTTCAATTTTTTTTTTGACAATTGGCCTATTAACTTTCCACTTCTCTTGGATTGATTTTGTTAATTTATATTTTGCTGGGACACACTCTATTTCCTATAGATTTTCAATTTCTTTCCATAGTTTCATACAATTATCTCTTATGGTTCTTTGCATAATTTCTATATGTATTGCTATTTGTTTTCTGAACAAATTGAAAGAGTATAATTATAAATATTAATATAAACCTCTCTGATTTGCTTGCAAGCTGGAGAAGACATACAAATTTGTTCAAGTGTTACCATTTCGTGTCTTCTGAACAGAAAATTTAGAGATTTAGCCTTGTTTGCTTATTTTTTTCTGGGAAAAAGTTAATTATGTTTGGCATCATAATTAGAAAATGTACAATCACAGGAAGCCATTAAACCACTGATAATGTAACAGGACTTTTAAACATTTATAAAAGATATATTTGCAACTATGAAGTGAAAAGTAAATGTTTTCTTACATAAGGTTTAAGCAAATTTCCTTTCTAAACTTAGCCGGAAAATATCTTGCTTGTGGCTTAAGTGAGAAAAATGCATCATTACATTTGAAAGGAGCCTAATAAATAGCCCCCTCATTTTCTACTTGATTTCTGAACCAATTGAAATGTAAGACATAAGAGACAGCAAAGGAGGTTCAAAATATCACCTTTATTACTAATAAAGCTGATACTAGAAAACCTGAATAATATGTGCTGGTAAGCAGGTTTTTTAATAACAAACCCCACAATTAGATAAACTCGGCTACTGAGACATGGTAGCATTAGAATAAGGAAAATCTATCCCAACATCCTCCTGTCCCTGCAGAACAAAGAGTCTCTCCAAGGAGTATGAGAGAAAACATACTTCCTTGTGTTAACTGAATCCAAGAACAGTAGAGAGAATTGGTTGGGCAAGGCATGCCTAGTTACTTCTCTAAAACTCACCAATAATACTAAGTCACTCCTCTTCTAACAAGGAGTGAGTGGGAGAGGTTGAAAAAAAGATGCTAGAAGTCTTAGGCTACTAGGGTTTCCTCCATAGGTAAAGAAATATCCAGAAAAGGAAAGAAATAGACCTACTTTACACCTGAGAATTATCACCTTTTATTCATTTTTTTCATTGATCCACCCATGTATCCATTAAACATTTATTACACATCATTAATATCTAGGCCATTAAAAAGATCAATCTTCAAACATTTCCCTAGAAAGCCCTTATAGTTAACTCCCCAAAACAAGTTTAATACCATTTTCAAAGTGAATAAAATCTAGAGATAATTTATTGTCTACTCTCCAGATGCCCAATTCCTTTCCATCTAGAATGATTAATAGAATGGGAAGAAAGACACAGTAATTGTCTATTATTATTTCTTTGGTATTGAAGTAGATATTGATGCTTCTGGCATGGCCTGGAAAGAGCTGTATGAGTATGAGGATAACAAACAGACCTCACTTACACCATTTTTGGTATGGATATCACACATAGTAAGTAAATGCCTATACGATACTGGCATCTAGACTTTCCTGTAGTATCTTTTCTGGCATTCTTAACACCATTAAAACACAGTAGTGCCACCTTCAGAAATAAGTAAATAATATCCTTTTATCTTCAGTATATATTACTTAGCCTGACTCATAAAGCACTTTGTAATCTGGAGCCTGCCCACTTCTCCAGAGTTTTCTCACCACTTCTCTCTGAGTACTCACTAGTACAGTTCTACTAAACTATTTTCAGTTTCTGAACCCTACTGACCTCTCTCTCACCAATGGACCTGTATACACATTGATTTCTTTGTCTGAAACACTCTTTCCCACGTTTCTCTCTTTCACTCCTAAATATCTTTTATATATCAATTCTCTAAGAGTCAGTCCATGAATTAGAGGTGACGTTCAAAACATTTAACAAGTATGGCTCAAGCACTGGTGACCAATCGGAAAGGACATAAGCTATGGTACTGGAACAGAGTCATAGAAGGCTTACAGTGTCCAGTGTACCCCTTGGTGGCAGAGCCAAGACAAGATGTGTGAGAAATGTCTCTGGAGAGAAACCTGAGTAGCCAAGGTGTCAGGGGAAAGAATTGGGAGTACAGGTAGAGTACAGGTAGAGGCTAATTACCAAACTGTACAGAAGTATTACACTGTTTTAATAAATGGTTCAGCCATTCTGTTGTAACCTCAGTAAATGTCTCCCTTTTATAAACTCCATGAGAAGGTTAGGTATCCCTTCTACGTTCTCCCACTTATCACCATGGTACAACGTGTCACACTGTATTATAATTTCCAATTCACTTTTCTATCTCCCTCACCAAATTAAAAGCTCTTTAAAGTCAAGGACTTTGTCTTGTTTGTCAGGATCAAAACCTGGTAGAAAAACTTCATAACTATTTGTGAAAGGGGAAGGAAGAATGGGAAGAAGACAGGAAAGAAAGAAGGAAGGAAGAGAGGGAACAGGGGAGAGAGGAAGGAATTGTAGTAGACCAGATGTACAAGTCTTATTAACATTCTCAAGTGCAGGTGTCCCCAATGCCCAAGCCGAGGACAGTCCACAGCCTGTTAGGAACCGGGCCGCACAGCAGGAGGTGAGTGGCAGACAAGCAAGCAAAGCTTCATCTGCCACTCCCCATCGGTCCCCATCATTCGCATTACCCTCATTACTGCCTGAACCATCCCCCCACCCCACCCCACCCCTGATCCGTGGGAAAATTGCCTTCTACGAAACCTGTCCCTTGTTCCAAAAAGTTTGGGGACTGCTGCTCTAGTGTATTGCTTAAACTTTTAAGAAAGTATTAAGAGGAGAAAGACATAAAGATCATTTAATCCAACTTTCTCGTTTTATAAACAAAGACACAGAAATTCAAAGGAATTAGTATTTTGCCCAGCATCATGTAGCTAGAGAAAGTACCCAAGTGCCCTAGTCCAAGATTTGTGCTCTTATTTTTTTCTTCCTTGAACCTTCTGAAAATCAAGATCGAATCCTATTGACAAAATATTCCCCATTAACATCCATGTACTTTTATTACTTTGGAATTGAAAGTTCAGTTGCTACTGCAAATACTTACAGTGTATTTCAGTAAGGCTGATGTCTTTCTGTGGTGCTGTTTGATAATCATATAAAATAAAAATGCTCATATACATGCTAATGTATTTATCAGGATTTGACTCTGAAATTCTATGACTTTAAGTCTGAAGATAAAAATCCTTGCCCTTATTTCTCTGTAGCATGTCCCATGATCATAAAACATGTCTCACACTCCAGAAATAGTGCTCACCCCCACTAAACTGCTGGACCTCAGGTGAAACACCTGTGTTCTTGAAACTAAAATTCTTATGAGATTTGATTGTAAAAGAGAACATACAAACTCTTGTGTAGCTCCGTGTTGCACAGTCTCACGTTCCTGGCAGAAAATATAAGTAATCCTTCTTTTAAAATATTTACCAAATGTAATCGAGCAATGAATTAGGTGCTTAGGTCCCCAAACCACCTAACTAGTTTATTTGTATTAGCAAAGTACAAAGAGAGACACATGGTACACTGCCAGGGAGTTGTAACAGAAAATAAAGTAGCATATGTTTTGAATCAATTCCTCTTGCTGGCTTCAATAAAGCAGAAACAAGGCTTTCACCTACTCAATCATATAAACCACAGTTGTTTTAGAAGCAGCATTTCTCAGAATGTGTCCACTGCAGTACTGGTAAACACCAGTAAAAACGGAATTCTCAGAGCACAGAAAAGTATTCGAGTGAAACTATTCTATATGATACTATCATGATGGATACATGTCATTACACATTTGTCAAAACCCATAAAATACACAACATCAAGAGTGAACCCTAATGTAAACTATGGACTTTGGGTGATGATGATGTGGCATTGCAGGTTCATTGATCGTAACAAAAGCACTACACTAGTGGTAAAGGTTGATCGTGAGAAGCTGTGCATGTGTGGATGTGTGAGGATAGGGAGTATGTGGGAACTCTCTGTATTTTCCATTCAATATTGCAGCAAACCTAAAACTGCTCTACAAAATAAAGTCTATGAGAAAAAAAGAGATACTTTCGCTCTCTCTCTCTCTCTCTCTCTCCCTCCCCCCCCACACACACGGAGAAGGATATAGTAAAATAAACTTAGAAATTGCTGCAGACTGTCTCTCACGTGTGGTACTCCCTGAACTCAATAAAAAGGAATTAGGCCCTTTCTTTTTAAACCCAGCTCTCATTGACTAACTCCAGAACTAACTGTGAATAAATCAACTCAAACTCTATGTCTTCCTGCCTTTCAAATTCCCAAGGAAAGGGGGAAAGGGAGCTCAGGAAGCAGCATAATTAGAGTTCTCAGCCTCCTATGGGTTCAGAAGTGGTTTGCCTCAGTCCCGTCCCCACCCCCTCCCACCTGCCAGGAGAGAGCAAGTGACAAGTAAAGATTATGTGGGAGCCCTTGAAGCCCAGTGGTGACACTTCTTTGTGTTCTTCCTGCTGTCACATGACTTTAAAAATGAAGTCTTATACTGTTTATAAAATCAAGAGAATTAAGGCAGCTGGAGTATTCTATTCTCTCTTGGATTCCTGTCTCCTTGATCCTGCCTTAATTACTTCAATTTCATTTGAATAACTTTTAAATGTACTTATGATGATCACTTGCAGATTGTTTAGAATGTCCTCAGAAAATGATTTTTCCATAAAAGAGTGGGGGGGGGGAAGCTGTAAAGAATAAGCTTAACTATTCTAATAAAATAACTTTGATGTTTTTTGTTATATGTGTTGTACAAACTGGGAGGTAGTAGTGGAGGATATTGATGAGATATTTTTCCATTAGGAAAAAAAGGAGAGTGTACTTGCCCCAGGGTTCTTTATATAGCTTCCACACCAAAATATGCCTTGGCTTACCTAAAAGTTCAAACTCCTACAGTCAAAATAATTTCCAAAATTTCCTGAATTTTATAAACTCAGAATACTTTTTGAGCAATATCTTTTAGTGTCTTATGAGACACCACAGGTCCTAGGAAGAGTTTGAGAAATGCTTATCTGAAGGCTATGTTTGGTCTAATTGACTGTAAATAAGCTGATTTATGACATCAATTAACTTATGACTATATGATCTATTATCAATTAGGAATTTCCCCCAGATATAGAATTTTAGTTAGGAAGACCTCTGAGATTCTTTAGTTCAACTCCATTTTGTGTGTAGGACCAAAACTGTTTCACAACCCACTCAGGGACACACAGAAAACAAATGACTCAGTCAGAACTGGATACCATGCCACTAATGTTCTCTCTTTGAAACCTTCCCCTCAAGACGACATGCAAGTATCTGAATTGTGCCCCTCCAAAGTTTGTGTGTTGAAGCCCTAACACCTAATACATCAGAATGTAACTATATTTAGAAATAGAGCCTTTAGAAAGGTGATTAAGTTAAAAGAGGCTGATAGAGTGAGACCTAATGTAATTTGACTGGTGTCCTTAATAAGAAGAGGAGGAGTTTGGTTCAAGATGGCAGATTAGGATGACGTGCTCTCACTCCATCTTGTGAGAACACTGGAATCACAACTAACTGCTGAACAATCATTGACAGGAAGGCACTGGAACTCACCAAAAAAGATACCCCACATCCAAAGACAAAGGAGAAGTCACAATGAGACAGTAGGAAGGGCGCAATCACAATAAAATCAAATCCCGTAACTGCTGGGTGGGTGACTCACAAACTGGAGAATACTTATACCACAGAAGTCCACCCACTGGAGTGAAGGTTCTGAGCCCCATGTCAGGCTTACCAACCTGGGGGTCCAGCAACAGGAGGAGGAATTCCTAGAGAATCACACTTTGAAGGCTAGTGGGATTTGATTGCAGGATTTCAACAGGACTGGGTAAAACAGGGACTCCACTCTTGGAGGGCACAAACAAAGAAGTGTGTGCATCGGGACACAGGGGAAGGAGCAGTGACCCCATAGAGACTGAACCAGACCTACCTGCTAGTGTTGAGGGATCTCCTGCAGAGGCGGGGGTTGGCTCTGTCTCACCATGAGGACAAGGACACTGGCAGCAGAAGTTCTGGGAAGTACTCCTTGGCATGAGCCCTCCCAGAATCCACCATTAACCCCAGCAAAGAGCCCAGGTAGGCTCCAGTTTTGTGTCGACTCAGGCCAAAAAACCAACAGGGAGGGAACCCAGCCCAGCCCATCAGCAAGCAAGCGGATTAAAGTTTTACTGAGCTCTGCCCACCAGAGAAGCAGCCAGCTCTACCCACCACCAGTCCCCCCCCCCACACCCAATCAGGAAACCTGCACAAGCCTCTTAGATAGCCTCATGCACCAGAGGGCAGACAGCAGAAGCAAGAAGAACTACAATCCTGCAGCCTGTGGAACAAAAACTGCATTCATAGAAAGATATACAAGATGAAAGGCAGAAGGGTATGTATCAGATGAAGGAACAAGATAAAACCCCAGGGAAACAACTAAATGAAGTGGAGATAGGCAACCTGCCAGAAAAAGAATTTAGAATAATGATAGTGAATATGATCCAGGACCTCAGAAAAAGAATAGAGGCAAATATCGAGAAGATGCAATAAATCTTTAACAAAGACCTAGAAGAATTAAAGAACAAACAGAGATAAACAACACAATAATTGAAATGAAAAATACACTAGAAGGAATCAATAACAGAATAATTGAGACAGAAGAACAGATAAGTGACCTGGAAGACAAAATGGTGGAATTCACAGCTGCAGAACAGAATAAAGAAAAAAGAATGAAAAAAAATGAAAACAGCATAAGAGACCTCTGGTACCACATTAAATGCAACAACAGTTGCGTTTTACAGGTCCCAGAAGGAGAAGAGAGAGAGAAAGGACCCGAGAAAATATTTGAAGAGATTATAGTCAAAAACTTCCCTAACATGGGAAAGGAAATAGCCACCCAAGTCCAGGAAGCACAGAGAGTCTTATACAGGATAAACCCAAGGAGAACCATGCCGAGACACATAGCAATCAAATTGGCAAAAATTAAAGACAAAGAAAAATTATTGAAAGCAACAAGAGAAAAATGACAAATAACATACAAAGGAACTCCCATAAGGTTAACAGCTGATTTCTCAGCAAAAACTCTACAAGTCAGAAGGGAGTGGCATGGTATACTTAGAGTGATGAAAGGGAAAAACCTACAACCAAGATTACTCTACCCAGCAAGGATCTCATTCAGATTTGATGGAGAAATCAAAAGCTTTACAGACAAGCAAAAGCTAAGAGAATTCAGCACCACCAAACAAGCTCTACAACAAATGCTAAAGTAACTTCTCTAAGTGGGAAACACAAGAGAAGAAAAAGACCTACAAAAACAAACCAAAATGATTAAGAAAATGGTAATAGGAACATACATATCAATAATTACCTTAAACGTGAATGGATTAAATGCTCCAACAAAAAGACACAGACTCGCTGAATGGATACAAAAACAAGATCCATATATATGCTGTCTCCAAGAGACCTACTTCAGACCTAGGGACACATAAAGACTGAAAGTGAGGGGATGGAAAAAGGTATTCCATGCAAATGGAAATTAAAAGAAAGCTGGAGTAGCAATACACATATCAGATGAAATAGACTTTAAAATAAAGAATGTTACAAGAGACAAGGAAGGACACTACATAATGATCAAGGGATCAATCCAAGAAGAAGATGTAACAATTATAAATATATGTGCACCCAACATAGGAGCACACCAATACATATGGCAACTGCTCACATTTATAAAAGAGGAAATTGACTGTGACACAATATACTGGGAGACTTTAACATCTCATTTACACTAATGGATAGATCATCCAAATAGAAAAGTAATAGGGAAACATGAGCTTTAAATGGCACAATAGACCAGATAGATTTAATTGATATTTATAGGACATTCCATCCAAAAACAGCAGATTACACTTGCTTCTCAAGTGCACATGGAACATTCTCCAGGGTAGATCACATCTTGGGACACAAATCAAGCCTCAGGAAATTTAAGAAAATTGAAATAATGTAAAGGCATCTTTTCAGACCACAACGCTATGAGATTAGAAATCAATTACAGGGAAGAAAAAAACTGTAAAAACACAAAATCATAGAGGTAAACAATATGTTACTAAATAACCAAAGCATCACTGAAGAAATCAAAGGGGAAATGAAAAAATACGTAGAGACAAATGAAAATGAAAACATGATGATCCAAAACCTATGGGATGCAGCAAAAGCAGTTCTAAGAGGGAAGTTTATAGCTATACAAGCCTACCTCAAGAAACAAGAAAAATCTCAAATAAACAATCTAACCTTACACCTAAAGAAACTAGAGACTGAATAACAAACAAAACCCAAAGTTAGCAGAAGGAAAGAAATCATAAAGATCAGAGGAGAAATAAATGAAATAGAAACAAAGAAAACAGTAGCAAAGATCAATAAAACTAAAGATGGTTCTCTGAGAAGATAAAACTGATAAACCATTAGCCAGACTCATCAAGAAAAAGATGGAGAGGACTCAAATCAATAAAATTAGAAATGAAAAATGAGAACTTACAATAGACACCGCAGAAGTACAAAGCATCCAAAGAGACTACCACAAGCAACTCTATGCCAATAAAATGGATGACCTGGAAGAAACTGACAAATTCTTAGAAAGGTATAACCTCCTAAAACTGAACCAGGAAGAAAAGAAAATATGAACAGACAAATCACAAGGAATCAAATTGAAACTGTGATTAAAAATCTTCCAACAAACAAAAGTTCAGGACCAAATGGTTTCACAGGTGAATCCTATCAAATATTTAGAGAACAGGTAATACCCATCCTTCTCAAGCTCTTCCAAAAATTGCAGAGGAAGGAACACTCCCAAACTCATTCTATGAGGCCACCATCATCCTGATACCAAAACCAGACAAAGATACTACAAAAAAAGAAAATTACAGATCAATATCACTGATGAATACAGATGCAAAATTCTTCTACAAAATACTAGCAAAAAGAATCCAACAACACATTAAACTGATCATACACCATGATCAAGTGGGATTTATCGCAGGGATGCAAGGATTCTTCAATATATGCCATTCAATCAATGTGATACACCATATTAACAAATTGAAGAAGAAAAACCACATGCTCATCACGATAGATGCAGAAAAAGCTTCTGACAAAATTCAACAACAGTTCATGATAAAAACTCTCCAGAAAGTGGGCATAAAGTGAACCTACCTCAACATAATAAACGCCATATACAACAAACCCACAGCAAACATCATTCTCAATGGTGAAAAACTGAAAGCATTTCCTCTAAGATCAGGAACAAGACAAGGTTGCCCACTCTCACCTTATTATTCAACATAGTTTTGGAAGTCCTAACCATGGCAATCACAGAAGAAAAAGAAATAAAAGAAATACAAATTGGAAAAGAAGAAGTAAAACTGTCACTGTTTGCAGATGACATGATACTATACATAGAGAATCCTAAAGATGCTACCAGAAAACTACTAGAGCTAATCAATGAATCTGGTAAATTTGTAGGATACAAAATTAATGCACAGAAATCTCTTGCATTTCTATACACTAATGATGAAAAATCTGAAAGAGAAATTAAAGAAACACTCCCTTTTACCATTGCAACAAAAAGAATAAAATACCTAGGAATAAACCTACCTAGGGAGACAAAAGACCTGTATGCAGAAAACTATAAGACACTGATGAAAGAAATTAAAGATGATACCAACAGATGGAGAGATATACCATGTTCTTGGATTGGAAAAATCAACATTGTGAAAATGACTATACTACCCAAAGCAATCTACAGATTCAATGCAATCCCTATCAAAATACCAATGGCATTTTTTATGGAACTAGGACAAAAAATCTTAAAATTTGTATGGAGACACAAAAGACCCCGAATAGCCAAAGCAGTCTTGAGGGGAAAAAACAGAGCTGCAGGAATCAGACTCCCTGACTTCAGACTATACTACAAAGCTACAGTAATCAAGACAATATGCTACTGGCACAAAAACAGAAACATAGATCAACGGAACAAGATAGAAAGCCCAGAGACAAACCCAGCCACCTAGGATAAACTAATCTATGACAAAGGAGGCAAGGATATACAATGGAGAAAAGACAGTCTCTTCAATAAGTGGTGCTGGAAAACTGGACAGCTACGGGTAAGAGAATGAAATTAGAACACTCCCTAACACCATACACAAAAATAAACTCAAAATGGATTAGACACCTAAATATAAGACCAGACACTATAAAATTCTTAGAAGAAAACATAGGAAGAACACTCTTTGACATAAATCACAGCAAGATCTTTTTTGATCCACCTCCTAGAATAATGGAAATAAGAACAAAAATAAACAAATGGGATCTAATGATACTTAAAAGCTTTTGCACAGCAAAGGAAGCCATAGAAAATGGGAGAAAATATTTGCCAATGAATCAACGGGCAAAGGATTAATCTCCAAAATATTTAAACAGCTAATGCAGCTCAATATTAAAGAAACAAACAACCCAATCCAAAAATGGGCAGAAGACCTAAATAGACATTTCTCCAAAGATGACATAAAGATGGCCAAGAAGTACATGAAAAGCTGGCCAACATCACTAATTATTAGAGAAATCAAAACTACAATGAGGTATCACCTCACACCAGTTAGAATGGGAAATCTACAAACAACAAATGCTGGAGAGGGTGTGGAGCAAAGTGAACCCTCTTGCACTGTTGGTGGGAATGTAAATTGATACAGCCACTGTGGAGAACAGTATGGAGGTTCCTTAAAAATCTAAAAATAGAATTACCATATGACCCAGCAATCCTACTACTGGGCATATACCCAGCAAAAACCATACTTCTAAAAGACACACGCACCCCAATGTTCACTGCAGCACTATTTACAATAGCCAGGTCATGGAAGCAACCTAAATGCCCATCAACAGACAAATGGATAAAGAAGATGTGGTACATATATACAATGGAACATTACTCAGCCATAAAAAGGAACTAAATTGGGTCATTTGTAGAGACGTCGATGGATCTAGAGACTGTCATACAGAGTGAAGTAAGAAATAGAAAAACAAATATCGTATATTAACGCATATATGTGCAACCTAGAAAAATGGTACAGATGAACCGGTTTGCAGTGCAGAAATTGATACACAGATGTAGAGAACAAATGAATGGACAGTAAAGTGGGGGAAAGTGGCAGGGGGTTGGGATGGGGGGGGATGAATTGGGAGACTGGGATTGACATGTATACACTCATGGGTATAAAATGGATGACTAATAAGAACCTGCTGTATAAAAAATAAATTAAATTAAATTCAATAAGAAGAGGAAATTTGAACAAACAAGAAGAGGCACCAGGGATGTGTGCACAAAGAGGAAAGATCATGTGAAGACATGGCCAGTTGAGAGCCAAGGAAAAAAGCCTCAGAAGAAACCAAACCTGTCACAACACCTCTTTATTGGACTTCTAGCCTTCAGAACTGTGAAAAATAGTTTTCTGTTGTTTAAGTCACCCCATCTGTGATATTTTGCTATGGCAGCCCTCAAAAACTAGCACAGTCCTTCTGCTATCTGATCCCCTTACTTTTTCAACATTTTCCTCTTCAATCCCAGTATAAAATGTACATTTCAACCATAGTACATCCCTTGAACATTCCTGCCTCTGTCCTTCCCCACAGCTTTTTTTCTAGAATGTCACTTATTTCTTCCCCTGTATATTATCTACTTCTATACAGTGAAACTCCACTTCTGTCATAACATTCCTGACTAGCCCAGCTCATTGTGTTCATTCCTTTTGCTAAACTTCTCAAAAACTACAACATATGAGTTGTATCATTCTTTTCATACAATTATTATTACTAGTCATCTTTGATGATTGTGTGTCTTGTCACCCAAATTAGTTCCTCAAGTACCATTTCTTTGGTATCTCCACTGTGGCTAGTCTTTGAACATATTCTGTTGATTTTTCTCTACTTCTAAACAAGTGAGCCAGAAGATTTTTTTTTCCCCAAGATATATATGGGGACAACAGTTTAATCCTAAGGAAATTCAACAAAACTAATGACCATAGGAATTTGTAATGGTGACACCACAAAGCAATATTATAAAAGTAGGCATATTTGGTCTTCTCTACTGATAACAATAACAAAATACTAGCATAACTCTCCGGTTATACATGAAATTACTGAGCATTATATACAAAGCCAAATTGCTAAAACAAACTGCCCATTTAAAATAGATATTCTCTGGTCAATTCTGCTTGTATTTCTTCATCCTTCACTTCCAATTTCTTCAGCAAACTCAATCCTCAATAATAGTATTTTTGCTATCTTATGAGTATTCTCTATTATGATGTTTGGTGTTAAAATAGCAATCTAAACTGCATAGTATCTCCGAAGGTTTAAAATGGGTCCTAAGCTGCTTGGCAGTATTTGTGCCAAGATTATTCAACTTGTAGAATAATTCTAAGATTTGGACTCGTGATAATCATCAGCTTTGGAGATGAAAGGAAAGGACAAAGAATGACTTCAGAGAAAATGAGCTTTAACTGCTTTAATGAGCTACTCGTATTCAATTATTCAATTATGATGAATCAGGAGTCGTTTTGGTCAATATCTTGTCAAATCAAATAGCAGTAGACTTAAGGACAGAGCTTCTAACCAAATGTCTTTAAAACTTACATCTGAATATGCCCAGAAGCTGTCAGTATCTAACTACATATCTACCACTTTTCTTCTCTCTTAAAAGCAAAATCTTATATTTTTAAAGATAAGACCATAACTTAAATTTTCTAATCTCTTCAGACAAAATAGCACTGTCTGGAAAGGAATCATTTATTTTTTTCAAGAGGTCTCTGTGGAAAGCCTTAGAAGAAAGATGCTTCTTTCTAATTAGGATTCAAAACAAGCAAGAAACTTTTCTCATCACGTTGGTTCTCTGATTCCCTATGATATTTTAACAAAATGCCAGTTACCCTTAGTTATTTTAATTCTGTCAAGTGTAACTCTCAAAAGCCAATTGTACTGCCAACGCTGCCCTCTGAACCACCTGGGAACTTTCCATTCAAGAAGATCTGATCCTAGAACAAAGTGTAGAACTCATTCTCTAATTTACTCCTAAGCCATAGTAGATGAACTCTGATTCAGTCAATATCAATTCCTCCCCTCAAACTCTAATTGACTCCACATAAGGTGCCAAAATCATTAGGTATGAGAACCTTCAGGCTGAAAGAGCCCCAAGTAATTGAGTTATAAATATGCCATTGTTCTTCACACGTCCCAACTGGAAAATAAAGGTCAGGAAAAGACAGCCCTGAAGATTATGTGTAGTGATCTGATGGGAGGGCAGAAGTCCAGATACTTTTTGTCACACTGGTCTGCCTTTTATTTTAGAATATTTATTTCCTTGGAGAGTGGCCATTATAATAAAGATCATATACCTTCAATGTTCCAAGATGGTGGCACTCCAAATAGATGCTAGGGGACAAATAAAGCATAAGAATTTAAAGGTGACTTGCCAAGCAGGACTCTTAATTGGATATTCTCCATGACTATGCTGAATGTCAGTAATAACTGTGTGAGGAAGGAAAGGCAGGCCATAAGCAACTAAAAACTGACCTTTTAAAAATTCACTTTAGGTTCCCAAAGTCCTTCATCTAGGAAATGATGCTTTGGAATGCAAATTCCTAAGGTATTTCCTTGGACTCAAACGGAGGGGCAAACCCATGATATCTAAAGCAAGAGAAGTTCCCTTCCACACTTCATTTTTTTTCCCTCTACCCTAATATTACTCACACTTGGTTGTACACCTCTCATTTTTGTAAACAGCACAAAGTTGGGTATATGATACTAATGCAATAACAAAACTCAGGCGGTAACATCATGTGACTATGCTATAGTTAGAGAGACAAATGATGCATCTTAAGTAATAGTTATACATTGAATGAAATCTTATACATTATTCTTTGATTTTATTGTGTAAAAATACAATTCTACCCATTTTTCTGGCAAGCAACTTCTATAATCCTCTCTCTCCTAAACACCATTTAAATTTAAATATTAGTGGAAAGTACCTCTAACTTCCTAAGAACATTCTGTGACAGGGAAAAGGAATTGATGTGCCCTCTGGAAAGATGTTTATGACTTCAAAATTATATTTAAAATTCGAGTTGCTTACTTAATAAGCTTGAAGACTTTGTTTCATTTGGTATACTTTGTTGTCTCTAAGCTACCACAGACAGCTAAACAAGTTATAGCTAAAAGCTTTAGGCTTCATGTGCATTTTTAGTTAGGTTCTCACCATAGTCCCTGTAGGAAGTACTACCATTAGCACCACCCCCCAACCAAACAAGACTTAAAGAGGTCAAGTAACCACTACTAAATATTGTATTCAGAACTGAAACCTAGGACTTTATGACTCTAAAGTTATAGAGCTTAGAGTATATGAGAAATAATGAAGGATAGAGAAGTGTGGAGAAGTTGCTGCTAAAACCAGCAGCACTGAGATGGGATGGCTGCCATTAAAAGCCAGACAACAGAATTATGACACAATACAGCAATCTAGCATAATTTCAGGACAAACAAAATAATGACTCTGGGTCCTGAAGAACGTTTATATTCTGTGCAGTATTCTCTCTTTAATAAATCAAAGAAATGCACAATACATTTTTAGATATGTTTCTATGACAAATAAAATACAACCCACTGTTTAAATGGATAAGTTTCAGTTATTTGGGGATGGAGTTGGTCCTAGGCAGAATGATAAAATGGGAAAACTTTTCTATAAGTAAGAGCTCCTCTTTCTTTTCCAAAGTCCATGGTTCACTCTATCACAATCGGTTTCTAAAAAGAAAGATTCTATTAGCCACTTCCAACTTCATAAGAACAACAGACATCCATTTATTTGCCCTAGAATATTCACATTTTCAATCTTAGTATCAGGAATGAAATAGAATAATCTTTCTTATTAAAAAAAATTCAGCCACCAGAGAATATTAAATTGGAGTGTGCAAATTTGGGAAACAGTAAGAGTCATTATCAGAGTTCCTAATGTCACAGTGCATGGGTACCTATACTACTTGGGGATAAATTCAGTCTGTGTAAAAATTTTACTTATGAAAAATGCCATATTTCTTAGAACTGTCTTCTCAGTGAGATAGCTTTGTGTTTATTTATAATATTCCCAAAGTATCTCTGAGATAACTAAGACATGTGAAACTAGACCATGAAAGAGCCATCAAAATCTTTCACCCAGGGCTTCCCTGGCGGCGCAGTGGTTGAGAGTCCGCCTGCCGATGCAGCGGACACAGGTTCGTGCCCCGGTCCGGGAGGATCCCGCATGCCGCGGAGCGGCTGGGCCCATGAGCCATGGCCACTGAGCCTGCGCGTCCGGAGACTGTGCTCCGCAGCGGGAGAGGCCACAGCAGTGAGAGGCCCGTGTACCGCAAAAAAAAAAAAAAAAAAAAAAAAAAAAATCTTTCGCCCAATTAACCACTTATTGTTCTGTTAAAATATACATCTGCAATGACTGAACTTTGAGAAAAAGACTTTTTCTGACTGTCAAGGGCACCATTTGATTCATTCCACATAATTAGGCTCTTTTGTAAGTCCTAATTAGTCATTTTATTTACTTTTTCTTTCTCTTTCTCAGAGGTGTCAATCCAAGCAGCATTCATAATGTAGGAAACTTTCCCTAAAGAGCCCTCAAATTTCCTACATATCTGGTAATGGTCATGTTCACAATGCTGAAACTCTAACATAATTGATTTTATGGCATTATTTCTTAATGAACCCTGTTAAAATGTAAGTAACTAAAAAGTACATAAGGTACCTCCATTTGAGCTTTGAAATGGGAAAGATCAAAGAGAGGCCTTCCATCTCTTTCTTGGCTCCAGTGAACTGTAGCTCAGTAAATGATAACAGTTCAGTTCCTAATACGGAAGGCTTTTATGATTAAAAAGAAAAGTACCATTAACAATCACACCAATTTATTTGGATGAAACATCCTGTTAAGCAGAAGATGTTCTGAACACGTCATGAAAAATATATCTTAGTTGTACATAAAGTGGGCCTTTTACTCAATGTGGCAGCTCAATAGGTTAATAAAAATTCTTTCTTATGAGATTATGTTAGAGCTATCTGAGAGCTAAACATATTTGGAGTATAGAAATAGAAAATAAAATCTTTAATCTTCTGTCAGGTTGTTAAAATCATCTAAGGCTAGTTGTGGACAAAAGCTATGACTACTTGACCAACTTATGGTGACATACATGAAATTTGTTGATTATCTCAGCTCAGTACTTCCACTAGCTAAAGACATAATTGTTATTGTAATGTGTATAATGGTACTCTCATAGAGTACTAAAAATAGTTTTTAAAATGCCAGTGCTTAATCAATACTTAAATATATTTTAACAATATTCAACCATCATGTATTATGAAACTAATATATTGCTGATACTGTGGTACAGAGTGCAGGAGATTCATAGATTAAAAACACATTTTTCTTGACCTCCAAAGATTTAAGATCTAGTAAGGAGTTAGACTAAAATTTAGAATCATAGTTGTGTGTAAGAGCTATAACAGACATATGCATAGTGATCTGAAAACAAGACGAAGATACAGCTACTACCAGTGGAGTGAGGAAAGGCTTCACAGTAGATGTGACATCTGAACTGGTTATGGAAAGGGGAGTTGAAGTATGTCAGAGAAGGTAAAGAAAGATATTCTGATAGAACAGATATAGAGCTGTGAAGGAGCATAGTGTGTCCAGTGAGAACTAGTACCTAGGAAAAATGCCTAGGACATAGTACCTGTTCGATAAATGTCTCTGGAATGAATGAGTAAAAGGTAAAAGGTAAAAGTTATACTTGACTGGAAATATAAACAGTGCATATGAATAAAAGGAAATGAATTTGGGGAAATAGAGAAATATAGGCAAGAACTAGTGGTCAATTTCCAATGTAGTTTTCTTACTATATAGTACTGTAATAATTACTTTACTGAAATGAACCGAAGTTTAGATATAGAGACTTTTTCTTCAACTATCTATTTCTGCATTTAAAAAATCTCGAACTGAATGGCTTAAAACATCTAAAGCGTTTATTTTGTTCACAAATGTGCCCTTCAGGAAGTAATGGCTGGT
The DNA here is from genome assembly GCF_039906515.1 of Pseudorca crassidens. NCBI lineage: Eukaryota > Metazoa > Chordata > Mammalia > Artiodactyla > Delphinidae > Pseudorca > Pseudorca crassidens. The sequence goes on along the minus strand of NC_090304.1, from coordinate 67,236,054 downwards.
CTTGGTTCCACTCAGCTGAGGCAAATTAAAGACTGAGGCCTATAGGTATCTGAAGGCTTGCTCACTCACACATCTCACAGGTGGTACTGGCTATCCGCTGAGACCTCCATTGGGGCTATCAACAGAAATATGAACACACAACCTTCATTTAAACTTGGGCTTCCTTACAATATGGTGGTTATGTTCCAGTGGTGAATATCTTAAGAGAGAGGCAGGGAGAAGCTGTATAATTTTTAGATCTAGTCTTAGAAGTTATGTAGTATCATATCTGCTATACTCTTTTGGTCAAAGCATATACAACCCCTTCCAAGTTGAAAGGGATAGAAAATAGACTCCTTGTCCTGATTGTTGGTGTGACAAGGATTATAAGAGCATGTGAGACCAGAAATATTGCTGTGAACATTTTTAGAAAATGCAATCTACCACAAATGACTTTTTTCCTCATCTCCATAATAAATATTTAATAAAAATGACATACACAAAATAGGAGCCTAACATTTTTTTAATGGACTCAACAGTAGAGACTACAAAATTCATCTTGTTTAGCTCAAAACTTATCAATTATCTTACTATATTATAATTGTCAATTTCCTAACCTGATATTTTAAGTTTCATTAGAGCAGGAAATGAGTCTGTTTTGTTTAATCATTGTATCTCCAACACCTGGTGGGATCCTGGATTTGTTTTTTAATAAATGTTTAATTTGTATTTGCTAAATAAATGAATAAACAAGTATATAAACTTATTAAATATCATTTCTTCCTGTATAACTGACTTCCATAGTATTTTCACATGTATATATTTTAGAATCCTAATGCCAATTTTGATATCAATGTAATTGTTAGTGTGTGATCCACTCAAATATAATGATAATTGAAAGTTTTTGAGGATTATAATCTTGCCAAGGTTGGGGAGTGTATGGTCAGACCACACAAGATGACTGTTCTCTTTTTTTTTTTTTAACATCTTTATTGGGGTATAATTGCTTTACAATGGTGTGTTAGTTTCTGCTTTATAACAAAGTGAATCAGTTATACATATATATATGTTCCCATATCTCTTCCCTCTTGATGACTGTTCTTTTGCTCTCTGTACATCCCCTGCTCAACCAGTGCCTGCTTCACCTACACCATCACCTGACTGACCGTCCTACATACTTGCCCCAGGCCCCAGCTAGTGATTGTTCTAACCTTTAGATCAGAATATTTCCACCTGGAGAGATTATCAACGGGGTGGTGAGGGGTGTGCCCCTCTGCTGGTTTCCCTGGTAACCAATGAGCCAACCTGAAGTCAATTCCCCCTATAACTGGCAACTTCCCCCCTACCACCCCCAGCCCCCAGGAGTGAAGACTGACACCATGACCTTGTCCTGCCTGCCATCCACTGCACGCTCTGCAGTGTCGCTCCAGGACCTTGCTTCTGTCACCGACACTGGGCTGTTTCTTTGATCTTGAAGCTGGGCAAGTACAGGCCTTGTAAGCCTGCGGGGTGCAGCCCAATGGGGGGGCAGGTATCAATAACAAATAAACAATATTTTTCTTATTTTTTAATAAAAGGAATCAGCCATCTGAAATCAGAGTTTTTAAAAATAAAACAAGGATTATAAAAGTTTGAACTGCTACTTTAAAATATTTACCCACCTTCTTCCAGTGACTAAAATACACCCTGAAGTCAATTCAGTCACTATGAAAACAATATTCAAATCCCTTTGAAACATTGCGTGTATTTGTAATTTATTTAAATATGTGTAAGACAGAAGACTAAAAAACCTCAATCTATTAGTATAGTTGCTACACAAATGCCCAATTTATGTTGAATAGTCCCCCATCACTCTCTCTCCCCTCCTCAGCTCAGTGAAAGCATATGGAAATTGACCAAACCTGATTTTTAACATAAGAAAAAAAATTCATTTTTGTTGTTTGTAAGATACCCCATACTATGATCTCTTCATATGTTAAAGCATAGAATGTATGATTTGGAGGATTTATATGTCTGGACCACATTTATTAGTTTTAAGATTTTTGAATGAGTTACTTTGAAGTGCTGCATGAAGTTTCATTTGCAAATCAATGCATGTTTAATCTAGTTTCCTAAACTATTACCAAAGAGGCTTGTCAGTTTCAATTCCCTTCAATAATATTTAAAATGAACAAGGATGAAATTACATTGTAAGGGAATGTGGAGGAGCATGTGATGAGGTTTAGAACGCTTTCCGTTTTGAATACGGCAAGAGAAGTCTGTTGTCAAGTGAATTTCCTATAGTGCCTTAGCTCCCTCAAAGCCTATTGTCTCTTGAGTGACACAAATGTTGACCATGCATACATATGAGTTAGTCTGAAAATGACAGTGATAAAATATGACTTTTTAATCTATTTGTTAAATTTCTGGTAAATTCTTATGAATATAGCACTTAACACAAGTGTAGTAGGGAGAATGGGAGCAAGGAGAATTTGCTCTGACTTTGTCATTTAAGAAGTTTTGCACTGGACGTACTTGTCTTGTTCCTGATCTTAGAGGAACTTTCAGCTTTTCACCATTGGGTATGATGTTAGCTGTGGGTTTGTCATACGTCGCCTTTATTATGTTGGGGTAGGTTTCCTCTGTGCCCACTTTCTGGAGAGTTTTTATCATAAATGGATGTTGAATGTTATCAAAAGCTTTTTCTGCATCTATTGAGATGATCATATGGTTTTCATTCTTCAATTTGTTAATGTGGTGTATCACACTGATTGACTTGTGTATAGTAAAAAATCCTTGCATCCCTGGGATAAATCCCACTTGATCATAGTGTATGATCCTTTTAATGTATTGTTGGATTTGGTTTGCTAGTATTTTGTTGAGGATTTTTGCATAAAACGAACCCTCCTACACTGTTGGTGGGAGTGTAAATTTTTCTCCATAGCCACTATGGAGAACAGTATGGAGGTTCCTTAAAAAAACTAAAAGTAGAGCTACCATATGATCCAGCAATCCCTTTCCTGGGAGTATATCAAGAGAAACCATAATTTAAAAAAATACATGCACCCTAATTTTCATAGCAGCACTATTTACAATAGCCAAGACATGGAAGCAACCTAAATTTCCATCAATAGAGGAATGGATAAAGAAGATGTGGTATGTATATGCAATGGAATATTACTTAGCCATAAAAAGAATGAAATACTGCCATTTACAGCAACATGGATGGATCTATAGATTACCATACTAAGTGAAGTAAGCCAGGAAGAGAAAGACAAATATCATATGATGTCACTTATATCTGAAATCTAAAAAAAAAAAATGGTACAATGAACTTATATACAGAAAACATTAAATAATCAGTAATGTTCTTTTCTTATTGCATTTGCTAGAATGTATTTTTTAAAGTTAAATAATAATCGTCAAAGTGAGCTTCTCATTGTTTACAAGTGAAAACTATGCTATCCTAAGACAGGATATCCTAAGAAAGTTTCTTTTCTTTCTTATTTTAGTCAGAGTTTATTAAGAATATCTGCTGAATTTCATCAAATAACTTTCAGCATCTAGGGCTATATTCATTTATATTCATTAACATCATGTGTCATAAAATGTGTTAAATTTCCTGATTTTGTACTCACTCTTATATTCCTGGAATCCTATCTATGAATACCTCACTGCTGAACTCCAACTGATAATGTTTTATTTACATCTATAATTTAAACTATCATTGAACTATATTTTCCTTCTTTGTACACTTTTTATCATGTTTTGATATTAATATCATATTGTCTTTTTATAATGAATTTAGAAAACTTCTCCCATTTTCTTATGGTCTATAATTTAAATAAATTAGAACTATCTCTTGTCTAAAGATTGGATAAAATTAATCTTTGCAACTCTCTAATCATAGTTCCTTGTTTAGTGATATGTTTTAAATCTCCTCTCCAATCTATTTTACAATAATTGGTATCCCAAGTTTTCTGCTTATTCATGAGTCAATGTTGGTAATTTATCTTTTTTCTTGGAAAACATGTATGTAATCTCAAAAGTTTAGAGTATTTGATTATAATTATTTAAATCTCATCTGTATCTAGATTATATCTCCATTTTTTTTTAGGATTTTCCTAATGAAGGAAATGAAAATGGAGATATAATTCATTTTTGCTTCCCTTTTTTGCTTAATTCAGCTCCTAATCTATATTACTGATATTTTAAAGAAATAGTTTTCAGGTTTATCTTTTCTTATTTATTTGTTATTTTCTACTTCATTTCTTCAGATTCTACTTTTATGTATTCTTTCTACTGCTTTGTTTTAGCATATTCTTTGTTTTGTCTAACTTCTCAAGATTAATACCAACTTTCCATACTTTTTGTCTTTCTTCTTTAGTAATAAAACCATTTAAAATGTAAATTTTTCTATGAGAATACCTTTACCTGTGTCCCATGGATTTCAGTGTAGAGTTTTCCTTTTATAACTCTCTAGATAATTTGTAATTTCACTTTTGAATTCCTCCTTCATCTAAGGGTTATCTAAGAGAATGTTTCTTAATTTCCAAGTAGTTGATTTTTCAGAACTTCTAGATTATAAAATTAACTATCAGAGGATGTGATCTGTAAAATCTCTACTTTAAAATGTTTTCATTTATTCTTTGTCAGCAAGTGGAACACTGATTTTAAAAATATCCCATGGATATTAAAAAAATTGTCCCCTATTTGTGAGATGCAAGGTTCTGTCTCTCTGTCTCTCTCTCTCTCTATCTATCTATCTTTTCTCTCCCTACACACACACACTCACACACACACAAAGTGTGATTATATTATTCAATTTCTTCCCATCTGAACTTCTTTTTGTTTACCTGATTTGTCATGGTCTATAAATGTGAATCCAAATATCCTAATTTAATTTTTTTAATCAAATTCTCCTGTGGTTTAATAAATTGTCTTTATATAATCAGCTACTGTGTTTTTGGAAAATATAAGTTATTACTGTTCTTTTCCATAAAGAATTGCATTTTACTACTCTTTTATTTTTTATTATTACACAGTGTTCTTTTTATCCTATTTAACCTAAAATTCCTAACTTGTCTAATATCAACTTTGCTTCTCCTGCCTTTCTTTGTTTTTAATTTGTCTGGTACACCTCTGCCCATTCCAATTTTTTCCTTTAAAACCACTTCTGTACACATAAATGTACTTGTATTATTTTAATTGCATAATTTCTTTTCCATTTTTGTGAATTTTTTTTCACAGTAGCCTATTTTTGTTTTTATTTGTGTGATCAAATTACTGTTGATTATGCTTTTCCTATGTTTCTTGGCTCCCTCAGCCCCCTCTCTTTCTGCATATTTACTCACATTATCTCCTGTTAATATAAGCCCTTCCTACCCTCACCCCATAAGTCATGTTAGAAATCTTTATTATTCTACATTATTCTTCACGCTCATATAATCATACACAATCCAAATATATTTGCACACACAAACTTATAGTCATCTAGATTTTCCATTGTTTGTTTTATAAAAATATGATCACATTATAATTCTCTACATTTTGATTTTTTTCTTCATGAATACCTCATAGAAATTTTACCTCCAGTTCAAATTATATAGTTTTTATTAATTTTCTTTAATGCTGTATAAACTTCCAAAGAACAGGTGCAGCATAATTTGTTCAATAATTCCTCTATCCATTATACATTGGGGTTTTTTGGCCATGCTGCATGGCACACGGGGATCTTAGTTCCCTGACCAGGGATTGAACCCACACTCCCTGTAGTGGAAGCATGGAGTCTTAACCACTGGACCACCCAGGAAGTCCCTATTATACACTGCTGTTTTCTCTTTTATTTTTTCCATACTTTTTTTTTTACTTGTTTGATCAAATTACCTTTATCTCGTTCCTCTCGTCAGTTTGGAGATTCTACGGAAATTTTACATTCTACTAATGGTTACCCATCAATTCCAAGGGCACTTTTTTTATAATGCATTCCTCTCCCATTACTTTCAGTCCCAAGTTATTCTAATCCCACAATTTGTGGGAGACATGCTGTGTCTGGCCCTCTGAGCAGGGGATACATCAGCTTGAGGTTTTTTGACCACCTATTGAGTCCAAAGGAGAAAATCCCTCTACTCCCATAAATTATAATGGTTAATTCTTTCTAGTAAAAGAGATAAAGAGAACTCTTCCAAATTCTTCAGCATTGGGGGAGGTACTTAGGGACCTGAGGGACCAGTAAGTTCTTACAGCAAATGTGGATGGGCAGGTGCTAGTTTCTTCTTAGTGCTCCATAGACCTCAATGGACAAACTTCTTTTCAGGAAGCACAAAGCTCTAATTGGTCCAACAAGAGATCTTCTCTGTAGTGTCCAGGATCTGGGCAGGCCCAGATAAGAGGTAAGTCCTATGTATGTGCTTCCTGCCAGGATCTCCACAAAGGCAAGACCTTGTTCTCTGCTTCCAGACCCAGTTTTCTTTGGATGCTGCTCCACTCAGTGAGTAATTCTAAGGGGAAGGAGAGGGCAACAGAAATGTACATGTAGCCTGCCATTTTCTCTGAACTCTCTCCCATTTCTATCTCTCAGATATTAACTATTATTTATGACTTACTTCAAATGATATCCCTTCCATGAATCTTTTTTTTTTTTTTTTTTTTGCAGGGAGAGGAGATCTTTGGGATGTTGTCTCTCATCTTTGAATCAGAAAACATGTCCCTCTCGAAAGTCAATTTTTGGATTCTGGTTAGTAACAATGGCCATCACTTATTGAGTGTTTACTATCTGCCAAGCACTGTGTTATACATTTTATATGCACAACTTTGTGCTCAATGTCCAATATCAAAACTTCGGGCTGTATATCTTTCTTCTGGGGTTTTTCTGTGAATAGGCTGAGTATCAAGTCACGTAATTAAAAATGGTCACTTGGAAAACACATTGGCTATCTCCTCAATTTTATTTAATCATAAAACAAATCAAAATAGGTACTTTAATGTACAAATAATCTGGTACCTTCACTGGCTGGATATCTATACTAGCTTCATAGGTAGGGTTAATAATTAGCTCCAAATGCAGGGAAATCTTCAGCTGTTCATGATTTTCTTATTTCCATCTGAAAGTCACTAACTTAAAGCTCCTGATTTACTTTTTTAGCAGTTTTCATTTTTTTAACATCTTTATTAGAGTATAATTGCTTTACAATAGTGTGTTCATTTCTGCTGTATAACAAAGTGATCAGCTATACATATACATATATCCCCAGATGGAATAAAATAAAGTCCTTTCTTACTTGATCATATTGGATAGAATTTGCCAGTGAACAAAGTAATATGTTGGATCAGGATTTTTACCATCAGTATGACTAATACATAATTGGTAGTGACTTGAGATTAATTTCTTCTTTTTTTCATCTTTATTGGAGTATAATTTCTTTACAATGTTGTGGGGTTTTTTTCATAATTTCTTCTTGATGTAAACAACATAAAGGAAAATGGCTACTCTCTCAATACAGATAAATATTATTTTACATAAGGCTATCCTGGTGCTTTAAATAATGAACCACTCAACCAAGATCCAAACTATTTTTCATATCTGTAGCCTATATCTTAAAATACCATAGTAAGGTAGAATGTGATCATTCCCAACTACTGGAGTTGCAGAAATGGCTCACGACTCACTGTGCTTGCCATATATATATATACGAACCTTGCTTCCTCTCCTAAAAGAATGTATTACTTTAAAGCTGAGTTAAATTTTTTAATATTATCTGAGGTATGTAGCACTTTTTGTGGCAATCAAACACCAAATGAGTGTTGAGACTCACTGAGTGTAGAATCTCAGGATATTAGCTATGAACAGGGAAGAGTAAAATAATCCCAAGACAGGTCAGTTACATGTACTCTGACTCTCATGTACAAACAGAACTGCGTTTCCTGTCACTCCGTGGCATTTTTTCATTCATTCATTTGGCAATTCATTTAATTAATAGATATTTACCCTAGAGATTATCATATTAAGTGCAGTAAGTCAAACAAGGATCATATGATATCACTTATATGAGGAGTCTAAAAAATTGATACAAATGAACTTATTTACAAAACAGAAATAGACTCACAGACATAGAAAACAAACTTATGGTTACTTAGTATGTACACACAATTGTATATAAAAGAGATAAACAAGAAGGAGTTAGTGTATATAGCATAGGGAATGATACTCGGTATCTTGTAATAACCTATACTGGAAAAGAATCTGAAAAAGATTCACTGAACTGAATCACTTTTCTGTCCACCTGAAACTAGCACAACATTGTAAGTTAACTATACTTCAATTTTAAAAAATGGAAAAAAACAGATATTTATTGAATGTCCACTATGAACCAGACACTGGGCCAGACACCATAGTGAACAATATACAATTCCAATCATGTTATTGAATAAGGGAATAATATTTATTTGTTCACTGTCTATTCCTCCCCCACAAGAATGTAAGATCCATGAGGGTGAATGCATCCCAGAATTCAGAAATGTACCTGGCAGTAAAGGAATAGTAAGTAAACAACTAATGATAATTTAGTGTAATAAGTGCTATGTTACAGTATTAGAGCAGGAATCAGCCCTATTTTTCTTTTCTGCAAAGGGGCAGATACAAAATATATTAGGATTTGGAGGCCATACAGCCTCTGTTGCCTCCTGCAATTGTAACTCAATAGAGCCATAGACATAGCAAATGGATGTGATTTTATTCCAATGACTCTTATTACAAAAAAAAAAAAAGCTGCAGGCTGGGTTTGGTCTGGAGGGCTATAGTTTGGCCAACCCTGTGTTAGAAATACACATAAGAAGTCTATATACACAGACTCACTCGCCTGTGGAGGGTTTGGGAAGACTTTCTAGAAAAAGTTTAAACCAGGATTTCTCAAATGTTAGCAGGCATGTACATCAGTCACCTGCAAGGCTTGTTAAAACACAGATTGCTGGGACCCACCCCACAGTGCCTGAGTCCATAGTCTGGGATGGAACTTGAGATTTGCATTTCTAACAAGACCAGGTAATACTGATGCTTCTGGGGACCACATCTTGAAAACCACTAGTCTAAATTGAGACATGATAGCTCTGTAGGGGGAGGGAAGGAGACAAAATGTAGGGAATGTAGAAAATATGGGAGATGGTACATTCAGAGGGCCAAAGGCAAGAAAAAATAAAACATGTTCAGTAGCAAGGACTTCCCTAAGACTGGAACATGGGTGGAGAAGGATTACTGAAGAACAGTGAGAGATAAGGCTGGAGAATTAGGCTTCATCCTAAGGGCACATGTATCCCATGTTGTTCACAGTTGTCACAGGCTATTAATGGAAACTAAATTTCTTGTTGTGTCCATTTTACCTCACTTGTGATTGTGTATTATTTTTAAAATAGCAAAGCTATCATAATTGAAAAGCCATATTTGACAGAATTTTGTTTAAAGTTCAAGCAAACTATAATGATTTCTTAGGAGAGTGAAAGAGTATGTGTATGTGTTATGCATACTTGACACCAAATAACTGATGAGTTTATCACACAAATTTTCAATGAACTAAGTGCTATAAGAGCCCTGTGCTTATTTTCTTCAGATGCTCATCAATGTTTAATTTTCTAGTTTATACATTTATTAGTTATTTTTCTTTTCCTATCTCCATAACCAGACTCTGCTGTGCTCCATGAGGGCAGAGACTTTGTCTCTGGTTTACCAGCATATTTCCAGGATCTAGCTCAATGCTGGTACAGCGCAGGTATTTAGAAAAAGATGCTGAATAAAAGCATGAGTGAATTAATGAAATGACTCTAAGATGTTAAGTTAATTAAAAATGTTTTTAATATTTTCAGTTAGATGACATGTTATAACAAAATACAGTGAGTCCCCTACATACGAAACTTCAAGTTGCAAACTTTCAAAGATGAAAACATGCGTTTGTATGTCCAGTCACGTAAGTTAGTTCACGTGTCTGGCGTACATTGTCACGTGTGTGCAGCTTCTACAGGTGGTTGTGCTTTTGTGTACTTTACAGTACTGTTGCTGTGCAATACGAGGAGCTTACAAAGACCTGATGGCATTGGAGGCCCAGAGAAAGGATGAAGAGAGAAGACAAGAGGAAGAAGTAACTGAAGAACCCAAGAGATTCACGATGCAGGAAATGTCAGGGGGATTTTCTTTATTTGAGGAATGACTGTTAGTTTTTAAGGCACAGGACCCAAACGTAGAACAGTACACAAAGGTTGCAGCAGCTGTTCAGAATGCAATCCAGGGCTACCATGTCATCTATTTCAAGAAAAAATGAGCTACTACCCAGACATCACTGGATCATTTTTTCAAGAGGGGAGATAGAATTGAATCCAGCAAGGAACCAGAACCTGTGACATCGATGTCAGGTGTGAGTGAAATTGCAGCCTGGCCTCCGTCTCCTGTTGCTGGCAATCCTTCAGCTCTACCATCTCCCACCTCTGCTCCCTTGTCCAATCAGTAACTCTTCTTGCCTGTTCACTCGCTGCCAGCCCCTGTAGACCAGCTGTTGTACTGTACTATTGTACTTTTCAAGGTACTGTACTGTAAGATTAAAAATGGTTTCTTTATTTTTTGTGTTTGTTTTTTTATGTATTATTTTTGTGAAAAGTATTATAAACCTATTACAGTACAGTACTGTATAGCCGATTGTGTTAGTTGGGTACCTAGGCTAACTTTGTTGGACTTACGAACAAATTGGACGTATGAACATACTCTCAGAATGGAATTCATTCATATGTAGAGGACTTACTGTATTAGAAAAATTTTAAAATAGAGTCTTTTATATTATTAAGTAATGGTAACTCAAAGATAAAATAAATAGTAGGCATAAATAAGAGAAAATTTTGACCTATAAAAAAGGTCTTTTATTTTTTATTTTTATATTTTTAAAAGAGATAGATTTGGTACTTGTAAAGTAGATAATTCCTATTTGGATATTTTCCATGATATAATTCATAACTTGTTTTATGAACATTTATCTTGGTGTCCTTCTCAAAGAAAACAGAAAGTGTACAATGGACAAAAAATAAGGTCAACATGATATATGAAGAAGCAAAATAAACATCATAAGGAAATATCAACATTCCTTTAACAATCAATCACTAATAATATGTCAGCAAGCATGAGGTCATCTTTAACTTGCAGTTCAACGGAAACAGATCATTTAAGTAAGGAAGGCAGTCTTACTAAATTCAACACACCTATCAACAGTTGCTTGACTATTTCACAAAACTGAAAGCCAGCTGCATAAGATAAATGCATAAAAAACTACAGCATGCAAATTAAAATACTAGTCTTCCAAAATTGCTTTGGACTGAATCTTCAATCAGATTTAACAAACTGAATTTTTTAAACTAATTTCTTTATATTTATTTTTGGCTGCATTGGGTCTTCGTTGCTGCACACAGGCTTTCTCTAGTCACAGCGAGTGGGGGCTACTCTTCATTGTGGTGCATGGGCTTCTCATTGTGGTGGCTTCTCTTGTTGTGGATCACGGGCTGTAGGCACGTGGGCTTCAAAAGTTGTGGCACACAGGCTCAGTAGTTGTGGTGCATGGGTTTAGTTGCTCTGCGGCATGTGGGATCTTCCTGGACCAGGGCTTGAACCCGTGTCCCCTGCATTGGCAGGCAGATTCTTAACCATTGGGCCACCAGGGAAGTCCAAAAAACTGAATTTTTAATCAACTATTATATTTTACTTTTCAAAGTAAAGAATTTGTCTTTAAATGGAAGAAACCTTCTTATCTTAGTCTTCTTAGAAGTAGACTCTTTTTGAGGGGAGAGGAAAGTTATTTTCATTCTGAATACCACAAAATACATATAGGCACATATAAATGAAAACATTTTTCAGGCATGAAGTATATATGAATTTAATTTTTTTTCCCATAGATGTACATACTCTGTATTGGCCCTTATATGTCTGTGAGAAAGAGATGAACTACAATTCTTCCAACCATTTAAATAATTGCTAGCTATAAAAAAATTCACAGTAATAAAACTTATTCTCCTTTTATCATAATGTCATCGTATGTCTCAAAGGAGAAAGTTGAGAACTATTTAAATGAATAATTAATTTCATGAGAAATTGGTAAAAAATTAAAAAAAGAGGGGGTTAAATTTTAAGTGATAGATGAGTCTTCAGGTTTAAACAGAGAAAGCATGGAGGATAGAATGATTCTAAGGCCTTTAATATTTCATTAAATAGTATCTTCTTCAAGTCATTTATTGTATCTGAAAATTGGGGAGGGGGGAGAATAAAAAAATACATTGGAAGAAAAAGTATTCCTGCAAATCTCCAGCTCAATATATATGTAATTGATTGTTAACCTGACTTTTCCAATTGCTTTAGAGTTTCATCCAAGTGCCACCACAAGCATTCTAAAGAGAGCTTCTGGGAGGGTTAACTGAAAGAAATAGATACCATCAACCCTCCTGGTACCCCTCAAGACTATATGAGAAGTCCATGTATCTTTGGGACCTGTCAGCTGTGGCAGTCTACCTTCTTAGCCATGGAAGAGCATATTCTCATTTATTGTCAAAGCTGTCACCATTTAATTGGTATCAGATTCTGACTTGTACAAGTAACATTCTTCACTTCAAAAACCCGGAGGGTACTGGGTTATTGGGCAAACACGTAACTACTGTTCAAATGTTTCTAGGAAACTGAACTAATTGTTCCAATGGATGATGAAAAATATAACAAGATATCAAGAAATCCAAAGCGACATGTGTGAAGTCTTATTTAGCGTCCTGCAGTACACTGCCAAACGTGATTTTTAATCTTAAGTATGGTATTTAAGTGGAGAATAAATGAGTGCTTCCTTGCTATAAAAAAGACTATATGAGAGAAAAAAAAGGAAATAAAAGGGTCCATGAATAGAGTTGTAGGAAGTGTAGATATCCTAGTAAAATTTTACATCCTTCCTTCACAAAGGAAGGATAAATGTTGCTCCTCTCATTCCAATAAGGAGGCTCCCAGAGAACAATTTATAGAGATTGGGGTGCACGCAAGAAGGCAAGATGGTATCCCCTTCTCTAGGTGGACATCTGCCTATGGCCCTCAAGATCATTTGTGAAGAAGGAAGAGAGAGTGGAGAGATTATGCAAAGTGAAAAGTGGAGACAGCAGTGAGACATGCAACATTCAAACTGTTTGGCATGATAAGGGTGTGTGAATTTCCCATGAGCCAGATAAGAAGGTAAATCGGCTTCAGTAGCCACCTCAGAAGCTGATTCCAGCAACAACAGAAATGATATACTGTGGAGAAAGAGAACTCAAGGAAGGTGTGAAGAGAATGGCTTCCACATTATAAAGCTGTTCAGTGGGAAAACCTACAAAATCTGTGATGACTTCACATGTTCCACATGAAAGAGTCACCATTTAAATGCTGGCCATACCCATCTCATTGAAAACCAAGAAGATTACAAAGGCACCAATTAAGTAAAAATATTTCTGCACATTTCCCCATCTCTGATCCTAGAAAAAGGCAGGAGAGGAATTAAAGAGCTGATTTTGCCCTTCTTTACAATGAGACCCTCAGGCTGAGGTTTAGAAAAAGTTATGCAGAAGGAAGAATATGAACTTAAAATACTCAACTGATTTAAATTGTACAGTACTGCAATAGACTTTTTTTTTTTACCCAAAAGTGACCAAAAAGTTATGGGATTGCCTGAGACAGGAAACGGAAATTCTACATAAAGCATGTTAGAAGGTAGAAGTTAGAATATGCTTTTTTATTGAGGTGTAGTTAATTTAAAATGTGTTAGTTTCAAGTGCACAGCAAAGTGATTCAATAAATTTTTTTCAGATTTTTCTTCCATTATAGGTTATTACAAGGTATTGAGTATAGTTCTCTCTGATATACAGTAGGTCCTTGTTGTTTACCTATTTTATATAGTAGTGTGTATATGTTAATCCCAAACTCCTAATTTATCTCCCCACCACCACCACTATCCCCTTTGGTAACCATAGGTTTGTTTTTTATGTCTCTGAGTCTTTCTCTGTTTTGTAGATAAGTTCATTTGTATCATTTTTTTTAGACATCATATGTACGTGATATCATATGATATTTGTCTTTCCCTGTCTGACTTCACTTAATAAGATAATTTCTAGTTACAGCCGTGTTGCTGCAGATGGCATTATTTCATTCCTTTTTATGGCTGAGTAATATTCCATTGTATATATGTACCACATCTTCTTTACCCATTCATCTGTTGATGGACATTTGGGTTGCTTCCATGTCTTAGCTATTGTAAATAGTGCTGCTATGAACACTGAGGTGCATGTATCTTTTCAAATTGGAGTTTTCTCTGGATATATGCCCAGGAGTGGGATTGCAGGATTATATGGTAACTCTATTAGAATATATTTTAAATATTGTAAATATCAGCATCTAATTGCAAATATTTAATATATTTCTTACATATACAGATTTCTAACACTAGCCAAAATAATTCATTTTATCTAATCCAATAAAACTTTGATGGTACCATCTAAAGATGTTTTGGTAAAGAAGCAGAGTAATTTTTTCTAATACAAACTCAAAAAGTTCAGTGATATTCTCTTACCTTAATCTTGACTTCATCTGTAATTAATTGAACTAATACCTTAATGATCTAATTCATGTTTAAGCCTTTAACATTTCTTAGTATTTACTTATACACTCTCAATTGTCTCAGGTTTACTCTTTCAAGTTTAAGTGTTTCCAAGTAAATAAGTCAATGTTAACAATATCCATTGTCTTCATGAATCTTAGGTGATTACTACTCCCAGATTTTAGGTTTTCTAAGTGAAAGTCCTATATTTTAAGCTGTTGTCATGCATGTAAAAGGCTCCAAGCTTCATACTGCATTTAAATTAGATCTGTCAAAGGCAACACTAACTTTTGGCAGCTATGGAGGAGAGCTAGTCAAAACGTTCTTTTTAACCACAAAACCGACACATGGTATTGAATTGATTATATGATGGTGGAGTTCATTTATAGAGCACTGAATTAATTTTCTCAAAGCTAATAAATTAATTTACAGCTTAAGTAAGGAAATTCAATTTTCCATTAAAAAACATTTTATTGGCTGAGTGAGCAAATAGAATAACCTATAACAAACATATAAGTTTTCTGGTCACCACAAACCTCATATACAAATACTACATTCCTGGGAAATTAACCACAAAAATCATAGTTAAATACCTGAATATCTTGGACTGTTCTCTCCTCCTCAGCAAACATAGAGAAAGAAGCTCATATAATCATGATAAGAAACAGAGGATGTGTAGATTTTTACTTAATTAATCCCATTGCTATTTGGATCTTGTTCCAACATGACTCTTAATTGTAGAAACATTATAATCACAGAAGTGTAAATATTTTCTTGTTTTCTTTCCTTTTGCTTAGAAGGGCAATTTCACAGTCACTTAAGTACTTAATTCATGAGAGGAAAATAAGGTCCAAAATTATTTTCTCCTATAGGTCTCTTATTCAATTCTAATGTAAGATACATTTTTATAACTAAGGCCAGTCAAATTAAAGCCTATACTTTCTGATCTCTACTAATAAAAGCTGTGTGTACTTTCTCTAAATGGTCTTCAGATATGCTGTAGTATTCTTGAGGCTGAGAACCAGAACTTCCAAATGTAGCTATTTCAATAATTTAGGGTAATTTATGATAAGCACTTTTTTTCATTTTGTTTCCAATATCTTTCCTAGTGAGAGCAAATATTTATTGATCCTTTTTGGACACAGTATCATATTGAGAAAATATCATTAATAGGTAGCCTTCTAGGATTTCAGCCTCTTTCCTGTGTCAGAACGAAAAGCCCTAAGTCACAAATTCAATATTTTTGTCAATATTTACTATTCGCTATATGCAAAGAAGCATGCTGAGGATTCAAAGAGGAACAAGCTAAGTCCCTGCAATCAAGATATTCAGAGCTGAATGTACATAGTATTTTACAAAAACACTAGATAATTATAAATAAGGAGTGTGTTACAAAGCCACTGTATAATTATAAAGTAGCTTTCTTTAAAAATATACTTATGACTATCTTATTAAATTTGTTACACTTTTAAAGAATGATGGAACACAGAACAGAGGCCTGAAGAATTCTAATTCTATGCTTTCAATGTTTAAGAAGTTTTGGTAAGGAACTAGCAATTATTGGAGGTATTTAATAAATTTTAATTCTTTGTTACAAGTTTCAAAACATTAGAATCCAGTGCAAAATATGAGCTCTTTGGCAAGCCTCAGTTAACAAGAACCTTCCATTAACCGAAATACTTTAGCCTACATCATTCTGGGGAAATAGAGATTTATCATACTATTAGGAAATTTAGATTCTAAAAAGGGGACTTCCCTGGTGGTCCAGTGGTTAAGACTCCACACTCGCAATGCAGGGGGCATGGGTTTGATCCCTGGTTGGGAAACTAAGATGCTGCAGGGCATGGTCAAAAATAAAAAGAATTTTAAAAAATAATTGGAGGTTTAATTTTGGGAAAACACGATATATGCAATAATCTTAGAATCAGACATAGTGAAACATATTTCTCAAATTTTTTTCTTGTTGAAAATAATTTTTCTAGAAAAATATGGATTGAATTTTTTCCTTTACATTTGGTACAGCGTTGCTTTCCTATCTCTTTGGTACATTATCTAGGCAAAGATAAATATCTATTTTTTGATTCCTCCTTTCAAATTAATTCCTTGAACACCTATTCATAGCGTTCTAGTCAAATCCAGATATTTAAACTGCAAAGGCAACTTGTGACCTTATGACTCATATCAAAAGCCTCAATCTTTTCAGCCACATTACACAATTATCTACCACTTATCACTCCTCTCCCTTAACTTCTTCACACACTTGTCTCCTACAGTCAGTCACAGAGAACAAAGAAAACATATGTAAATCAAGGAAAAGCTGTATAATTAGTACATGAATACAAAAATGAAAAGAATGAACGGGAAGGAGGTAATAGGTAATCAGATCAAATACAAAAAGTGGAAAGGCAGGAGAATGGAAGAAGAAGCAAAAAGTATGCAAAAGATAAAGTGAATCAAGAGAGGCATTGAGAGAATTGTTCACAAAGTTCACACAGCATCTTTGTTAATGATGTCTAGTCTTTCTCCACCATTAACCATTTGAGGGAGAGTCTTTATTAAGTCAACTTTAAGCCTCAAAGCACCGCATGCGTTGTAATACATTTAAAAGGTGCTTAACAAGTCTTACTATTAAGACAACAAAAAAGTGCTTTCCTTTACAAATCCAAATATAGTTGTTGATATAGGTGAAATGAATTAAGTATATGCTATCATAACATGTACAATTGACTTTCAAGGACTGCTGTTACATTTACTACTTGCATAATTGCAGACTTTGTTCTAGTTATGGCATGTGAACACAACTAAGCAAATTGCAATGGTTATAGGTTTTCCCAGAGTTAACCTATATTTGGTTAAGTGTATTGGAGTATAAGGGTTCTTTTTTTTAGTTTAAACATGTTCTCAATCTGTTTTTAATTTTCTGCTATTTAGTTTTACAAGATGCAGGATTGTAGAATGCGATGCCACTCATTTCTAAAATGATATAAAATCTCTCATACAATAATTAAGTCAAACCCTATATACATTCACTTTTTGCTCATTTGTTTTGTCATATAAGTTTATGACCACAACTTAACCACAAAGAAATCAAACAAATGTATTAGTGCTCGTACCACAAGAAGCAAAGATATCCAAGTTTAACAAGAAACCCTTTTTAATTATTAATATGGAAATGAATTTGTGTATTCTTAAATCTGAATATCTATTCGTGGTCTGCATTTTTCTAGCATTCTTTTTCAAAATGAAGAGTGAAACATAATATTTTTTCTATCTGCCAGAACAAAGGAAAGTTCAAAACAGATGTAATACGTATTAATTTCCTTTACTTGTAGGAGTGCTAGTGATAGGAATAGGCTTTCTTGAGGACAAAGTGGGATTTTTAAACGTGTTTTATTACAGAAAGAACTCAACTCAGAGTCAGGTACAAAGAGTCATAGACCTGCTCTACCACAAACACTCTAGGCACATGTAG
Organism: Pseudorca crassidens; assembly: GCF_039906515.1. Lineage (NCBI taxonomy): Eukaryota > Metazoa > Chordata > Mammalia > Artiodactyla > Delphinidae > Pseudorca > Pseudorca crassidens. Next base: position 67,218,000 of record NC_090304.1, on the reverse strand, counting down.
GCAACTTGGTTAGGTGCTCTACATTAAGGTTTCACCTCTGAGCTGATTGGGTAAAGCAATGGCTTTTAAGTTGTGTTTTAGAGTGGCTGCAGGGGTTCCATCAGTCTTTTATTCTAGTTTAATTTTTAAATATATGTATGTATTTAACTGTGGTAAAATACATATAACATAAAATTTACCGTCTTAACCATTTTTAAGTGCATAGTTTAGTAGTATTAAGTATATTCACACTGGTGTGCAATAAATCTCCAGAACTTTTCATCTTGCAAAACCCAACTCTACACCCATTAAACAACTTCGCATGTCCCCCTCCCCCAGCCCCTGGTCACCACTACTCTACTTTGTGTTTCTATGGGAATGACTACTCATTTACCTCATCCCAGTGAGATCGTACAGTATTTGTCCTTTTGTGACTGGCTTATTTCACGTAGTATATCCTCAAGTTTCATCCATATTGTGGTATGTGTCAGAATTTCCTTCCTTTTTCTGGGTGAATAATATTTCACTGCATGTATATACTACATTTTATTAATCCATTTATCTGTTGACGGATATTTGGGTCTCTTCCACCTTTTGACTATCTCGAATAATACTGCTATGAACATGAGTATATAAATATCTCTTTAAGTTTTTAAATATTTTTAAGTATCTAAAATAAAGTGGGAGGGCTTCCCTGGTGGCACAGTGGTTAAGAATCCACCTGCCAATGCAGGGGACATGGGTTCGAGCCCTGGTCTGGGAAGATCCCACATGCCACGGAGCAACGAAGCCCGTGAGCCGCAACTACTGAGCCTTGCGCTCTAGAGCCCACGAGCCACAGCTACTGAGGTCGTGTGCCACAACTACTGAAGCCCGCAAGCCTAGAGCCTGTGCTCTGCAACAAGAGAAGCCACTGCAAATAGAAGCCCACACACTGCAACAAAGAGTAGCCACCGCCTGCTGCAACTAGAGAAAGCCTGTGCACAGCAACGAAGACCCAACACAGCCAAAAATAAAATAAATAAATAAATTTCTAAAAATAAAAAAGTGGGAATGAATAAGTGAATATTAAATTGTGTTATAAGCCAAAGTTTCACCTGTTGCCAATCTCCAATATATTAATGTGTTTTTGTATAAACCTTGAAAAGGATGTTTAGCTTGCTTTCACGGTTACATATATTTGATTTTTTTGTAAATATGTCATCAGCTATAAAGCTTATACTGTGACACTGACCTTTTATTTAAATCTAGGCCTGTACATGTCTGCTCATAAACAGAGAGTACACTACTAAAGCACTCAGGCAACATACACAAATACCAGTCAATGCTTGGGTATTTCTGCTTGGTCCATGCTTTCTTTGTGGTATGGTAACTTGTACAAGTAAACTCATACATTATCATATCATGATAATACCATTCTATGGTTTTATTGTTACTATAAAAGAATTATTTCTTGACTCTTGTATATCTGACAAGAATTTCAGCAAATGTTACATAATGGTAGGAGGACTTTTCAATCACTTAGACATAATATCATTTATCAGCTACTAGTTTTCTCCCCAACTTTGTCAACCTGGTAAATTCCTAAACATCCTTCACAACAGAGCAAGTGTCATCTCCTCCAGGAAGCTTCATATAACTCTCTTCCACAACCTCAATATAGAGCTCTCTCCTCATTTTGTTTCTCCACTGTAGCCTATACATTACTGCATGCTTCTTTCAGTTCATCTTTGATATTTTGTTGCTTTTATTTTTATGAGTCTAATTTTCCCTTTGCACTAACTTTCTTAAGGGCAAAGGCTATGTCTCTATTCAATTTTTGTATCTGCAGACCATTGTACAATAATCATTCAATAAAAGATTTATGAGAGGGTGAGCCTTTCTTAAGTTAAATTTAAGCCTCAAAAAACTTCATACATGGGCTTCCCTGGTGACGCAGTGGTTGAGAGTCCGCCTGCCGATGCAGGGGACACGGGTTCGTGCCCCGGTCCGGGAACATCCCACATGCCGTGGAGCGGCTGGGCCCGAGAGCCATGGACGCTGAGCCTGCGCGTCCGGAGCCTGTGCTCCGCAACGGGAGAGGCCACAACAGTGAGAGGCCCGCGTACCGCAAAAAAAAAAAAAAAAAAAAAAAAAAAACTTCATACATTATAATACACTTAACGGGTGCTTCATAATAGTCTTAATTATAATCCGTGTATGAATAGACAAATATTAAGTGTCCCTGCCCTTTCAGATAGTTTATTTCCTGAGTTTCCTAAGATTCCAATATGATGTTTTAGAAATTGTTACCATTTACAACAACTTACTTGTGTGATTCAGGATTTTCTTTGAAGAGTACAATCAAAGCAAAATACATAAATAAATTGGATACTGTGGAATAATATAATTGCAACTTCCAGGTTCAGATTTTTAGACATTTGTGTTCATTAAAACAGATTAATTTTCTTATTAAGTTCAAAATATATAACTATTATAAATCTAAATTTATAAGTTTATATTAATTAAATTCCACTTTTATCAGTGTTGTATATCGGTATTACACAGATTTATTTAGGAAAATGAGATTCTGTTAATAAAGCTATTAAGTTTATTTTCTTTCTCAAGATTGCTTTGGCTATTCAGGGTCTTTTGTGTTTCCATACAAATTTAAAAATTTTCTGTTCTAGTTCTGTGGATAATGCCAGTGGTAATCTGATAGGGATTGCATTGAATCTGTAGATTGCCTTGGGTGGTATAGTCATTTTAATAATATTGACTCTTCCAATCCAAGAACATGATCTTTCCATCCGTTTGTGTCATCTTCAGTTTCTTTCATCAGCATCTTATAGCTTTCAGAATACAGGTCTTTTTGTGATCAGATGACTGAGGAGAACTTTTCCAGCTCTCACATTTTATGAGTTAATAGTTCCTCTTCATTCCATTCAGTCATGCATTTACATAGCTTATGGAATTCTCTGCTCCCAACCCACAAGACAAAACTATGCTGAGCAAGGACAAACCCCATCCATCTGGAAAACTCAAAGAGAATTTTCAAAATTAGAGCTATGGATTCCACTCTGCTCTCCCTCACAAGGCCATAAGCTTTCATCTTTGACCATACTACACCTTAATTGTTCTACCTGATTATATAGCTAAGTGTTCTAAGATAGAGAATCACATTCACTTATAGAGCATGAATGTTTCTGGGTGTTACACGGATCACACTTATGTCTGCAAATGGTATTGTAATGATGACAAAGTGTGCTTGGTAAGGTCAATTCCAAATATATACATTAACACCCACTTAGTTGATATCTCTTTCTTCTCCCTCCATAAAGTTCTTTGAAAGAATAATCTATATATTTATCTCCTCCTCCTCACCTCCCACTCCTTTTTCAAACTTCAACCTTCAGGTTTTTACCCCACTACTCCATATAAACCACTCTGGAAAAGACCCTCATTACTTCCTAATTGCCAAATTCAAGAGACTCTTGTCAATTTTTACCCTATTTTACCTCTATTCTGCATTTGTCATATTCCTACCTTTATTTCTACAAGGCCACTTTCTCCTTCTTTGGTTTTTGCCTTTCTCATATTTTTCGTCTTATAGCTCCTTTTTACTCATTTACACCTTAAACATTACATTTTCCAATGGTCTGTCCTTTCTTCTCTTCTCTTTCCATTTTCACTAGATGGTCTCATCCATATGCATGGCTTTAGTCAGCATTTATATATGGATAGATTCTCAAGGCCGCAGTTCTAATCCAGAGTTTGCCCTTGATTCCAAATGCTGCTATATATTTCTTCTTGGAATCCCAACAGGCATCTTAATCGAAATCTATCCAAAACTGAGCTTGTTAATTTTTTCTCTTGGACTCATCTCATCCTCCATCTCCTGCCTAAACTATCACAAAGTCTCCCAACGTATCTCGTTGTTGCCAAATACCCCTCAAATACCCCCAAATACCCCTCAATCTGTCCACTATACCTCCGTCAGAGTGAAATTTCAAAACTACAAATAAGATTGTCGCTTTCCTTCAGAACTCATTCCTGACTCTAAGTGCCCAGATAATAAGGTCCAAATTTCTTGATATGACATGAAAAGCTTTCCTGACCATACTGCTATCTACATTTACCACCTTATATTTTGCACTTTCTCACACAAATTATTTTCACTTTTCAAATAAACCACACTATGTATGCCCTTTTTAAATTCACACACTGATCCTTCTGTGTAGAATATTCTGCTTCACAGTTATTCAATCTAGTGGACTCCTGTACAACTTTCAAAATAGTTCAAGAGTTCCTTTCTAATGAAGCTTTCCATCACTCCACCTTACATTCCTATAGACAGTAAAGATTCCTATAGACAGTAAAGATTTTGTGATACCACTGTAGCCAATACATACTTCCATCGTGGCACCCATAATTTATTGACCTTACTTGTATGTGTCTGCCTTGCCTTTACATACTTTAGGTTTCTTAGAGGCAGAGGTTATGTCTTATTCATTATTTTATCCCCAATCTGTTGCATATTAAGTATGCAATAAGTGATTAATAAAAGCATGATTGCATGAATTAATTAATGTGAACATTTCTTACCCTCAACTGTCTTAAAGTCTAATGGGGAAACATATACAAACATCAAAAATTATGATAGAGTATGTATCTGAAATGGTTGACTTGTGTGCATTCTGTTATTTCCAGATAGGTCAAGGGAAAACACATATGCTCATTGTGAACGTGAAGTATCTGTCTGTGTCCTTTGTAATTTGTTTATATCATTCCTACCAGTTCCTGTTTCTACTATAACTATATAGTTAGTTTTATATATCTCCTAAATATTAACAACTAAATAAAAATACATATCTGCATACAATATAAAATTAGTCAAACTATCCCTATAGCAATTTACTTTCAGAGGAATGAATTTCATGAGAAATATGTGAGAAGATACTCCTTTTCAAGAAAAATGTATTTTTCCCATGACCTGTGTTCTGCAGTTAACAATGGTTGTAGATTAGAAAAATGTTTAAGATTGTGCTTTCAGCTGTTGACAAATTGTAAAATAGGCTAAATAAGAGGATACCAAAATATCAAGTGGAAATTGGACCCACTATTTAAAATTCTGAATTGTTCCCTAGGCTTTAGTCATGTTTTTTCCTTTTGTAGCAGGGTCAGTATGAGAAGGCTGAAGTAGATGGAGGAATGGTGAGTGTAATGAGGGGAAGAGGTTGAGGAAATTATTCTGGCACTCATGATTTAAGCCTCAAGTAAGGATTCATTCTAAAGGAAATGAAATTGGTGATTTCAGTTTGCTCCCTAGCAACTACTGTAGCAGAGATGCAATTTGAATGCATCAATGTGTTTCACATATTGGGAATCTCTGTGGAAATGTATAATGAGCTCCTGTTGGGGCAGTTTTCTGTATTATGCTTCAGTGCTAGGGCATGCATTTGTCTGGATGTTCTCAGCATCCTGAGCTGCTCAACAAATTTTAAACATTTTGGAGACAAAAATAGTTTGAGGTTTTCCCTAAGCACTCTCCAAGGTACCAGGCTGAAAACAAAGTAGAACCCCCAAATCCTAAAAAAACTGATGCCTACCACACCTGGAGTACTCACCTTGGCAAGGAACTAGGTGACATTTACACGGAAAAACCATATATTCCACATGGCTCTTGATGAGCTTATTTTTTGGAAGAACATACACAGTGTCATTTAATCAAAATATAACACATTGGTATGAAATTTGATGAACTAGCACAAAGTCAAATGTGTTTGATGACTTATTTCCAATTAACTTAAGACATATTTTACTTGCCCCTGATTCTTAACAGTTCACTTTTTAAAAATTCCATTCATAAAAATTAAATAAACACAATGTGCTGAATTTAAAAATCTATCTTTATCTGTTTTCATTTCCATCCCTTTCTTTTTCAATCTCTTGCCTCGTTTCTGTCTCTTAAATAAAGATGAGACGTGAAGAGGTACTGCCATCTACTGGTATATGGGAAACATTCCTGAAATAGTTGAACTGCACTAGAAATTGGCTTTGCCAAGGACACTCAGGGAGACAATAGAAAAAGTTGTGGTGCTTTAAGCTCTTTAAATGAAACCTGGATGATATATTCATTCATTTATTCACTAATTTCAGCAAAGTTGAATTTAGAACTTCCACTATTGCCAAGCCCTGAACTAAATCCATAGAACACAGAGATGACTAAATCATGGCACTTGACAGAAAAACCATTTCATTTTCTTTCCTTCCTCTGTTCACGTACTGTCAATAGTATATGAGGCTGTTTTTGCAGCATGCACTTGAGTTAATGGATTGAGCCCCTGAGGATAATTTCTGGAAAATATTAAATATTTACAGGCTACACTGCCAGCAAAAAATCCCAGGAGGATTCCAGAAGCATACAAGTCCTGTAAATACCTCTCTCTTCATTCATTTGAAATTCAGTCTACATATTTTAATATATTTAATAATCCCCTTAAATACTACCATTCACAAAGGAACGGAGAAAAGATAGAAAAGTAGCTCTGTCGAATGTGTTCCTTAATAGAAGGTGCAGAACAGGAATATTGGAAGTGGTAAAGAATACACACAGATATTGATTTCACAACATTAATACTGATTAATACATCAAGACTATTCAGCATACACCTCAGATACTTTAGCAAGCCTGCCCTAACACCTATGCTATTGACTCGAGTCAAACTAGAAACTCACTCAGGCAATGAGGAAGCCCACAATACATGTGATCATCAAACACCAATAAAAAAGGATTCTTGCACAAACATTAGAGATTAGAAGTATTTCAGTTATACAGTTTTGTTAGTTTCTTATGAAATCTTGGTTTTCCCAATACACATCCACCTTGAAGATAACCAGACTTTGAAGATGATTCGAAGACACTTATGGCTGAGCCCCAAAACCAATTTCATTATTGTAAATTCAAATTTTCTCAGTCTCCCACTACTCGTGGATAATAACACTCATCATCCCCTTTGGCAACTAAAAGAACATGTATGTTTCATTTGTTTCTATAAACCCCATAGTGCTTAACCCATTATAAGTCCCCAGTATATTTATATTTTAAGGAGTGAATGAACGTCATTGGTTTATGTGTGTGTGTGTGGTTAATTGGAGAGTTTTCCACCAGTGATGTGTCAGTGCTCTGCTTTATTATTTGAAAAGTCTTAATTTTGCTCTTTAAAAAGAAATATGGTGAAATAATTTTTGACCAGCAAAAGAGTTGCAAAGATAGTAGAGTTCTCTTATACCCTTCATTCAGCTTCTCTTTAATGTTAACTTCTCACATAACCAAGGCATAATTATTAAAAGTGAGAGTTTGACATCACTATAATACTACTAACTAATTTATTTTGGATTTCCCCAGCTTTTCCACTGATATGCATTTTTTGTTCCAGGATATATCTCTAGTCCCCTCGAATCTGTGACAGTTCCTTAGTCTTTCCTTATCCTTCATGACCTTGACACTTCAGAAGAATAGTAGTCATGAACTTTGGTTTTGTCGGATGTTTTCTCGTGATTACGCTTGTGTCATAGATTTTTGAAAATAATACCACAAAGGAGAAGTGCATGCCTGAGCGCATCACATTGGGGGTATATGATATCAATATGTATTATTACTGATGATGTTAACTTCAATCACTTGATGGAGATTGTATCTCCAGGTTTCTCCACTGTTAGGTCTACCTCCTGGAGGGAGGAGAGAGTATCAAAGCATTTATTCTTCTTTCCCCAGTCTCAGGTAGTTTTCTCAAATAAAGTCTGATCAGTTCTCAGCTGAAGACTCAAGGGAAAGCCTTTTCCAATTTCTAGAGCTCTGTCTTCTCATTCACGTCTCTTCTCTCCTGTGCACTGCCCTATAAATTTCTCTCTGCATTCTCAGCTCTGTTTTCTCAACTCAGGGAAATTATGAGGGTCCATTTGGGTTCCCTCCCCCCTGCACTGCAGCCTAGATATTCTCTTAAGGCAATATGTTGGATCAATAGTAGGATTCACCTCATTTGTTTTCCTTCTCTCAGATGCTGGTGGTTCAATTTCTGAAAAAACATTGTTTCTTATATTTTTGTCCTACTTTTTATTTGTTTAAGGTGTATAGGTATGTCCAGGCCTTTATTCCATGCGGCTGGAAGCAGATACCAAGGTCAATGTTTTAAATACCATCTATATGATAATACCACTAAAAATTAAAATTTTAGTTCAGTACTCTCCCTTGAATTACAAACACATATCCAATTTCCCATTTTATAGGTTTCCTTAAGTTCTCATTAACACTTTAAACCCAACTTATCCAAAGCATGAAGCAAACTCTTGAGTCACTCCATCCCCCATGCATTTCTCTTCTGCTAATCCCAATTTCAGTACATGTCACCACCAGCCTCCTAGATGTTCAATTCAAAAAATCTAAGAGTTATCTTTGACTCCTCTTTTCCCCTACTGTCATATGCAATACATTGGCAATTCTTATTATTCTATTTCAAAATGCATATCAAATCCAGCCTCTTGTCTCTCTCTACACTGAAACCACTCTCAGAATCGCTCATCTGAACCACTGCAGAAACTTCTAATCTCTTTCCTCCCACTCTTGCTTCTCCTCTTTAATTCACTATCTAGCAACCAGAATATTTTTTAAATATACATGATATCCTGTTATCTCCCTTATAAAACATTTTCAGCAGCTTCTTGTTGCAATTTGAAAACATTTCACACACATTACCATGACCTTCAGGGCCCTACTTGATCTGGATACCATCTTCATCTACAATCCCATTTTATACCTGATATTCTAGACACATAGTCTTCCTTTCTGTTCTCAGAATATACCAAGTACCTTCCCATCTCAGAGCCTTTATGCTTTTCATTTCCCTTTCCTGGAATACTTTTTTCCACAGGCTCATGATATGGCTAGTTTTCGCTATCATTCAGGTTTCAGCTTAAATGTCACTTTCTTCAGAAAACATTCCTTGACTACCCTATTTAAAGTTGGGCTCCTAGCTTCAATTACTTTCTTTTACATAATAGTATTTGTTTCCTTGGTAATAAAATGATTTTTTTTATTATCTTGGTTACTTGCTTCTTTGTTTATTTATCATCTGTTTCTTAGACAAAAACTTTTAGAGGAAATAGTCTTTTTTCACTACTGTATCACGCTGTATGACATGGGGTCTGGTATGTACTTGATGTGCTATAAAATTTCCTGAATAAATGAATGAAGATATAAAGACTGTTTTTACAAATAAGAAGGAGGCTAATGTCATGATCTGGGCAAAATTTGACTTGGTGAGCAAGAATCTAGACAAAGAGTGGGTCAAATCAGCTTGTCACCTGCTTTTGTAAATAAAGTGATGTCAAAACACAGCCACACCCATTTTATTATGTATTGTCTATGGCTATAGAGGCAGTGGTTGTACCAGAGACTATATGGCCTGAAAGCCTGAAATATTTACCATCTGTCCCTTTATAAAAAATGTTTACCAACTCTTGATCTAAACATATGCAGAGATAATGGAGATATAGCAGGAAAACTAGAATATTTAAAGCACTACTCTCAGACCACAAGTCTGTGTTCCATGACAGTACACATGAAATTCATCTCTCTCCCTCTTCATGGTCTGCTCTCTACATTCTTCCCTACCACTATCACCCCAGGGTTAGGATAACCTTGTGCATCCTATGTACTGATGTACATCCTATGTTTCTGAGACCCTGATTATGTCTTTAAAACTCCTTCTTTATTACTATAAAAGTACAGCCAGGATGCAACTTACAGATTCTGTAGTTTGTCATAATTTCCCAGAACTTTCAACTTCCATATTCTGGGTCAAACACCACCATCACTCTTGCTATTTCTTTTGCATTTTCAAAATGTTGCCATTTCATGAAACTTATTGAAATGCATATTGTTTTTGCTGGAATTCTATTAAAATGTAATTTCAACCAGAAAGAGTGATCCATCTTTCTAGGATCATTGGATGCGTAAATGCCCTTTTAAATGGGTATTCAATGCATTCAACTTTCCAAACCATAATAATGTCAGCTAGACCACTGGAAATGTAATATACATTACCAGTACTTTCCAAAGTTCTTAATGTAATATACGTTACCAGTACTTTACAAAATCAATCCAAAGAAAATATTTTATTCAACTAGCAATGAGTGTTTGTGACAAAAGTTGCAACCAGACACTTTTTCTGCCTTCCAGCACTCCTACTTGGAGGCAGGAGGCCATGGAAGACTTAATCTGTCTACCAAGGAAGCCTCGACTTTTCCCAAGGTCTCCTCACTTTGTCACCATGACAGATTTTAGAAGTGGTGGCTTTTCAACTTCATATGACCACGTATCAAATACACAGTGATATTACCACCTAAACACAAATGATGTTACAATGTAATCATTTCCCGCTCCAAGATGAAAAATGATTCATAGGTCACCAGGTCACAAAGGAAAAAGTTGAATTTGAGGAGAGGTCTTTAGAGGTTCATGCACCTTACCTCTGTGCTTTGTCCTATCTGGTTATATCCTTGAATATGACTATAGAATTAAAAATTAGGCTATTGATATTAAATATAAATTTTTCACCACATGTGACATTGGTCACTATAGGTAAAGATGGAGACACATTAAGACAATGTGAATGATTTTATGGGGGTCTGTCTTAGATACTTTGTGTCTGTGGATAAGCAGCCCACATGATAATTTAAATGCCTTGAAAGCCCCCAAGCTCACACTTTTAACAAAACCAAAACAAAATAAAATAACCTGCTTGGCTGCTTTCCATAACTCACTCTTCCATTACTTAGTATGTCCTGCAGCAAAGGTCTAGGAGTTCTTTCAAGTAAGTGGAATAAAAACCAAAACAAATCAAAATGAAACTTAAAAAACAAAACGCTAAGAAATAAATCTTAAAAGACCAAGTTACTTGCAGAGTGAAAATATTTAATATTCAAGCCTCTCAGATCAACATGGTATCATCTAAAATGGTTGTAAGTATGTAAATAAATTGTATTAAGGAGCCAAGGAACAGAGTATATCAAATTTTCAAATGCTCCTCTGAATATCAAAGCAAGATATTAGTTTACCATTAAGAACCAATTTATATTGTTTTGATGTGTTAGACTTCCGTTAACCAGAAAAGAATCTACTTTCATAATTATTGACCTAATAGATTATTTTTTCATCCCCAAATGTAAGAATATGGAAGATATTTTTTATATGTTTTGAATTCCAAGGATTTTAAGTTCTTTTCTCTTTTCCAGTTAAATGTTGATCAATACCAACATCTCACTGAGAAGGGAAAAAAATCCAAATTATAAAAGTAATCATTTGGATGCGTAAATCAACAATATTTATAATACACCAATATTAGGAAATAGTTCATTTATCTGTTCAGGCAAATGAGATGCAATTTGAAATGTAGATGAAAGAATATGGGGAATTGGCTCAGGATTTTTTTCAGTTTGTAGTTTTATTTACCTAGTTTTCTACATACCTACACATACTCCAATTCTGTTCTTTTCTTGACCAAAATTCTCTCAATTTCTCAAAAATGATAAGCTTGGTATAGGAAAGAAGATTTCTTTTTTTTATGCAGTCTTTACAAAATATTTTTTTTCATGTAAACACAGCTTCACTTTTTTCCCCCTATAAAAAAATGGATAATAATCTAATAGACTCCACATGGAATGAGCAATTTCCCATTTTTTATCAAATTAGCCCATCTTTCATACACATGAGCCTTTGTTCATGCCATTCTTTCCATTGAAATGCCCTTTGTTCTTGCTCTCTTGTGTGAGGGAACAGTTCAACTAAAGCTGATACCATCAAAACATGAAGAATCTCAAGGCTTGTGAATTCAAGCCTTGCTTGAATACTGCTCCTCTACTAACAATATTCTGCATGTTTGATATTCCTCAAGATAATCTGTTCATCTGGTCCACCTCCCTTTCACTAAGTGATGATTGATTGATTCTAAATATACATTAGGCTATATTGTATACTAAAAACCATTCTAAATGCTGGCACTACCATGAGTTATCAGAGACTACAGTTAGTTTATTAGCTCCTATTTTAGATGCTGGGACCTCAATAAAGTTCTCAAATGCTTAACAATTTAGTTGGGGATTCAGCTCCTATATATTACAATAAAATAAATGATAGAAAATATTACCTAGTATCAAGTGATAATCCTAGGATGTAGATGAGAATAAATTTCAGCGAAAAAAAAATATGGTTGCCCGCAGGAGTAATCAGGAAATATATGTTGGAGTAAAAAACATGTAAAGTAGGAAGGGAAGATATCCTAAGAAGAAAAAAAAAAAAAAAGAATGAACAAAATTGTGGATGTGAAAATATATGACTGGCCACTGAAAAAGATAATTCACATAAGAAACAGATGAAAAAATTGAGAGTAAGGCGATGAATGCCAAAGTAAGCTGCCTAGATTTATAGATGGCAAAGGGCAAATAAAGACTTCTGAACTGTGGGTGACATGAACAGAGAATTGTTTTACAAAGATTAATTTGACATCAGAGTGCTATATGAATTGGGGGTAGGAAGATGTTTTTAGGAGATTTTGCAGAAGATTAAAAATAAAATAACCACAATCTGTAATACAGTAGTGTCAATGGGATTTTTTTAATGTAATGATATTACAAAAAAATCTATAGAAATTGGTGAGTGAAATTACATAGAGAATAATTTGGAGAGAGGCTAAGACTAGAAAAGAATGAAACACACAGAGTAAAGTCAAGATCACTGCCTGGAAGGTATAAGGTAGAGAAAAATTGCTGTAATTTGTGAGCCACATTTTTTAAAAATCAAGTGGAGAACACCTTTGCTGTGACTTGTTGCCTCACACTTTCCCTTCCTATTTGGCCACATCTTATCTTTCTCTATGAGCTATGCTTTGACAAATAGAATCATTTAGTAAATCTTTATTCTTCGATAATGCTTTCATTATTAATTCATTTAATTTATATTTATTCAATGTATACTAAATGTTAGGCATTATGGTAGGTAGTGGGAATACAATGATGAACAAAAGTAGACACAGTGCCTACCCTCATGGTGTTTCTAGCATAAAGGAGAAAACACATGTTTAACAAATAATTGCACAAATGATTATTTAATATGACCATTATACATGATATTAGGTAAAAGTGCCGAGGGCTATAAGAGTTTATATAGTAGGAGGAATTAACCTAAACTGGTAAGAGGTTCCGAGAAAGATTCCCTGGCAAATTAAAATAATCTTTCAGACTTGAAAGATGAGTAGAAGTTAGCTGTGCTAACTATGTGGGGTGGAGGGTGGGTAGGGAGAGAGAAAGGTGAAGGGAATACCCCACATGCAGGAAATAAGATGTGCAAGGGCTTTAAAGGCAAAAGAACTTAGTGCATTTCAGAAACAGAGAAGGTTGGTGTGGATGGAGCCAAGTGAGGAAGAAAGAGAGATGATTGAAAGATGAGGATGGAGAAACAGTTGGGAACCATATTATCTAAATCTTATAGAATTTATGTTTATCCATAGAACAATGGAAAGCTATCAAAGGCTTTTAATGAAGGGATTTACAACCTGGTGAAAGTGTGAGTACTGGAATGGAGAAAGACAATATTAGAAACAAGAAAAACAGTTTGGAGATTATTTGTCTAAGTCCAGGCAGTTGATCGTGGTGGCCTGGAGTAGAAACAAGAGCGGCTGAGAGAAGTAAACAGAGTCAAGACACACTTTGCGCATTTGGAAAGTAAACTTGACAAAATTTGAATTAGATATAAGGTAGTGAAGAAAAGGGAATGTCAACGATGACTCCCAGGTTTCTGAAAATAACTCAGTGGATGAAAAAGTCACTTACTAAGACAGCTAACATTAGAAGAGAAACTGTTGATGAGGGCAGATCATAAGTTCAGTTTTTGACCATGAGGCACCAAAGTGGAGTGTTCAAATAAGCCACTACATATATGGGTCTTGAGATCAATTTGGATTTAATGTTTAATGCTTGAGTGAAGCATTTTTGAGGCGAGATTTCTGATACATAAAGTTATATAAAAATAGTTTTCATTAACTGTAGCTTCCACTTAGGTATTAACTATAGCTTCTATATTCACTTTATCCAAAATGAATCTGGAAGCTTAAAAACTATGCACATTTTATTCATATAATTAAAATTCTGATAAGAAGAAATTACCTTTTCAAGAGAAGATCAACTAATTAATCTAATAACAGTGTTACGTGAGTATTATTCATTTAAATACAAGAACTGTCCAAGGTCAACTTTCTTCCTGTACAGAAAGCCTTAATCTTTAACAGGCTAACATGCCATCCCTCCCAACTACTTTGTACTTTCCTTTTGTGTATCTGCACAAGTACCAACTTTTTACAGGCTAGCTGTGGATTACAAATGATATGTAGTTAAGAAGAATCCATTTAAAAGATCTCCTCCTCTTAAAAGAGCAAATCTTCAAGAGGTAAATGAACTATTAAAATGGAAGTTGTCACAGACACCATTGTACCCAGCTTTTCTCTAATGAGTGAGTCCTTTCCATATCTGAATATGTTGTGCCAAACTTGCTTGAGCTCTTCTAATAAAACAGAACATAAAACAGAACATTTCAAGAAAATAATTTTAAACGATCATTTGATCGTGCATTTATTTCTTCATTTAGGTATTTCTTCATTAGTTCTACATAGAGTATATTAACAAAGCATGATGCTAGATGCTAGACAGGGGGAAGTTGAATAAAAAGATGAATCAGTTATAGGTACTTGCTCCTCAAGCAGCTTAAAGTCTCGTAGATATAAAAGAAAAATGTAATAATATGAGGAAAACATAAGACTAAGATAAAGTCCATAAAATATCGTAGTAATTCAAGAGATGAAGAGTCCATTTTAGCTGGTAAACGACTTAAGACTTGTAGTGGATATTGCTGTTTACCTACTCAGAATATAATGGGTATTTCTTAACATCTTTATTAGAGTATAATTGCTTTACAATAGTGTGTTAGTTTCTGCTGTATAACAAAGTGAATCAGCTATACATATACATATATCCCTCTATCCCCTCCCACACTCCCTATCTCACCCCTCTAGGTGGTCACAAAGCACCGAGGTGATCTCCCTCTGCTATGCAGCTGCTTACCACTATCTATTTTACATTTGGTAGAGTATATATGTCCATGCCACTCTCTCACTTCATCCCAGCTTACCCTTCCCACTCCCCATGTCCTCAAGTCCATTCTCTATGTCTGTGTCTTTATTCCTGTCCTGCCCCTAGCCTCTTCATAACAATTTTTTTTTTTTTAGATTCTGTATATATGTGTTAGCATACAGTATTTGCTTTTCTCTTTCTGACTTACTTAACTCTGCATGACAGACTCTAGGTCCATCCACCTCACTACAAATAACTCAATTTTGTTTCTTTTTATGGTTGAGTAATATTCCATTGTATATATGTGCCACAATTTCTTTATCCTTTCATCTGTCAATGGACATTTAGGTTGCTTCCATGTCCTAGAGGTTATAAATAGTGCTGCAATTAACACTGTGGTACATCTCTTTTTGAATTACAGTTTTCTCAGGGTATATGCTCAGTAATTAGATTGCTGGGTCATATGGTAGTTCTCTTTTTAGTTTTCTAAGGAACCTCCATACTGTTCTCCATAGTGGCTATATCACTTTACATTCCCATAAACAGTGCAAGAGAGTTCCCTTTTCTCCACACCCTCTCCAGAATTTATTGTTTGTAGATTTTTTTATGTTGGCCATTCTGACTAGTGTGAGGTGATACCTCATTGTAGTTTTGATTTGCATTTCTCTAATGATTAATGATGTTGAGCAGCCTTTCATGTGTTTGTTGGCAATCTGTATATCTTCTTCAGAGAAATGTCTATTTAGGTTTTCTGCCCATTTATGGATTGGGTTGTTTGTTTTTCTCGTATTAAGCTGCATGAGCTACTTGTATATTCTGGAGATTAATCCTTTGTCAGTTGCTTCCCTTGCAAATATTTTCTCTCATTCTGAGGGTTGTCTTTTTGTCTTGTTAATGGTTTCCTTTGCTATGAAAAAACTTTTAAGTTTCATTAGGTCCCATTTTTTTATTTTTGTTTTTATTTCCATTCCTCTAGGAGGTGGGTCAAAAAGGATCTTGCTGTGATTTATGTCATAGAGTGTCTGCCTATGTTTTCCTCTAAGAGTTTGATGGTGTCTGGCCTTACATTTAGGTCTTTAACCCATTTTGAGTTTATTTTTGTGTATGGTGTTAGGAAGTGTTCTAATTTCATTCTTTTACATATAGCTGTCCAGTTTTCCCAGCACCACTTAGTGAAGAGGATTTTTTTCTCCATTGTATATTCTTGCCTCCTTTATCAAAGATAAGGTGACCATATGTGTGTGAAGTTATCTCTGGGCTTTCTATCCTGTTCCATTGATCTATATTTCTGTTTTTGTGCCAATATCATATTTTTTTGATAACTGTAGCTTTGTAGTATGGTCTGAAGTCCAGGATCCTGATTTCTCCAGCTCCGTTTTTCTTTCTCAAGATTGCTTTGGCTATTCGGGGTCTTTTGTGTTTCCATACAAATTGTGAAATTTTTTGTTCTAGTTCTGTGAAAAATGCTAATGGTAGTTTTATAGGGATTGCACTGAATCTATAGATTGCTTTGGGTAGTATAGTCATGTTCACAATGTTGATTCTTCCAATCCAAGAACATGGTATATCTCTCCATGTGTTTGTATCAACTTTAATTTCTTTCATCAGTGTCTTATAGTTTTCTGCATACAGGTTTTTGTCTCCTTAGTTAGGTTTATACCTAGGTATTTTTTACTTTTTGTTGCAATTGTAAAGGGGAGCGTTTCCTTAATTTCACTTTCAGGTTTTTCATCATTAGTGTATAGGAATGCAAGAAATTTCTGTGCATTAACTTTGTTTCCTACTACTTTACCAAACTCATTGATTAACTCTAGTAGTTTTCTGGAAGCATCTTTAGGATTCTCTCTTTTAGTATCAGGTCATCTGTAAACAGTGACAGCTTTACTTCTTCCTCTCCTATTTGGATTCCTTTTCTTTTTCTTCTCTGATTGCTGTGACCAAAACTTCCAAACTGTGTTGAATAATAGTGGTGAGAGTGGGAAAACTTATCTTGTTCTTGATCTTAGAGGAAATGCTTTCAGTTTTTCACCATTGAGAACAATGTTGGCAGTGGGCTTGCAGTATATGGCCTTTATTATGTTGAGGTAGGTTCCCTCTATGCCTACTTTCTGGAGGGTTTTTATCATAAATGGGTGTTAAAATATTTTTTGAAAGTTTTTCCTGCATCTATTGAGATTATCATATGGTTTTTACCCTTCAATTTGTAATATGGTGTATCACATTGATTGATTTGTGTATACTGAAGAATCCTTTCATTCCTGGGTTAAACCCCACTTGGTCATTGTGTATGATCCTTTTAATGGGCTACTGGATTCTCTTTGCTAGTATTTTGTTGAGGATTTTTGCCTCTATGTTCATCAGTGATATTGGTCTGTAGTTTCTTTTTATGTGACCTCTTTTTCTGGCTTCGGTATCAGGGTAATGGTGACTTCGTAGAATGAGTTTGGCAGTGTTCCTTCCTCTGCTATATTTTGGAAGAGTTTGAGAAGGATAGGTGTTAGCCCTTCTCTAAATGTTTGAAAGAATTTGCCTGTGAAGCCATGTGGTCCTGGGTTTTGTTTGTTGGAAGATTTTTAATCACAGTTTCAATTTCAGTGCTTGTGATTCGTCTGTTTATATTTTCTATTTCTTCCTGGTTCAGTATCAGAAGGTTGTGCTTTTCTAAGAATTTGTCCATTTCTTCCAGGTTGTCCATTTTATTAGCATGTAGTTGCTTATAGTAATCCCTTATGATTCTTTGTATTTCTGCAGTGTCAGTTGTTACTCCTCCTTTTTCATTTCAAATTCTGTTGATTTGAGCCTTCTCCCTTTTTTTCTTGATGAGTCTGGCTAGTGGTTTATCAATTTTGTTTATCTTCTCAAAGAACCAGCTTTTAGTTTTAATGTCTTTGTTATCATTTCCTGCATTTCTTTTTCATTTGTATCTGGTCTGATCTTTATGATTTCTTTCCTTCTGCAAACTTTGAGGGTTTTTTATTCTTCTTTCTCTAATTGTTTTAGGTGTAAGGTTATGTTGTTTATTTGAGATTTTTTTTGTTTGTTTCTTGAGGTAGGGTTGTACTGCTATAAATTTTCCTCTTAGAACTGCTTTTGCTGCATCCCATAGGTTTTGGTTCATGGTGTTTTCATTGTTATTTGTTCTAGGTATTTTTTTATTTCCTCTTTGATGTCTTCAGTGATCTCTTGGTTACTTAGTAGCTTATTGTTTATCCTCCATGTGTTTGTATTTTCTAGTTTTTTTCCTGTAAATGATAGTTTCATAGCATTGTGGTCAGAAATGATACTTGATATGATTTCATTTTTTTTAATTTACCAAGGCTTGATTTGTCACCCAAGATATCATCTCTCCTGGAGAATGTTCCATGAGCACTTGAGAAGAAAGTGTATTCTGTTGTTTGGGGATGGAATGTCCTATAAATATCAATTAACTCATCTTATCTAATGTGTCATTTAAAGCTTGTGTTTACTTATTTACTTTCATTTTGGATGATCTGTCTATTGGTGAAAGTGGGGTGTTTAAGTCCTCTACTATTATTGTGTTACTGTCAATTTCCCCTTTTATGGCTGTTAGCATTTGCCTTATGTATTGAGGTGCTCCTATGTTGGGTGCATAATATTTACAATGTTGTATCTTCTTCTTGGATTGATCCTTTGATCCTTATGTAGTGTCCTTCTTTGTCTCTTGTAATAGTCTTTATTTTAAAGTGTATTTTTTCTGGCATGAGAAATGCTACTCCAGCTTTCTTCTGATTTCCATTTGAATGGAATATCTTTTTCCATCCCCTCACTTTCAGTCTGTAGTCCCCAGGTCTGAAGTGGGTCTCTTGTAGACAACATATATATGGGTCTTGTTTTTGTATCCATTCAGCAAGCCTGTGTCTTTTGGTTGGAGCATTTGATCCATTCACGTTTAAGGTAATTATTGGTATGTATGTTCCTATTACCATTTTCTTAATTGTTTTGGTTTTGTTTTTGTAGGTCTTTTCCTTCTCTTGTGTTTCCTCCCTAAAGAAGTTCCTTTAGCATTTGTTGTGCAGTTGGTTTGGTGGTGCTGAATTCTCTTAGCTTTTGCTTGTTTATAAAGATTTTAATTTCTCCATCAAATCTGAATGAGTTTCTGGCTGGGTAGAGTCATCTTGGTTGTAGGTTTTTCCCTTTCATCACTTTATTTGTTTTTTAAACTAATTTATTTATTTATTTATTTTTGGCTGCACTGGGTCTTCGCTGCTGCACACGGGCTTTTCTCTAGTTGCAGCAACTGGGGGCTACTTTTCGTTGTGGTGCATGGGCTTCTCATTGTGGTGGCTTCTCTTGCTGTAGAGCATGGGATCTAGGCACATGGGCTTCAGTAGTTGTGGATCGTGGGCTCCAGAGCACAGGCTCAGTAGTTTAGGCACTTGACAAGTCAAGACTCTGTCAGCCACATGGCTCAGAACAAAAGGGAGAAAAAAAGAAAGAAAAAATAAATTTTAAAAAATTATTTTTTAATTATTAAAATAAAAAATAGGGCTTCCCTGGTGGTGCAGTGGTTAAGAATCTGCCTGCCAATGCAGGGGACCTGGATTCAAGCCCTGGTCTGGGAAGATCCTACATGCAGTGGAGCACCACAACTACCCTAGCCTGTGTGCCACAACTCCTGAAGCCCGTGCGTCTAGAGCCCATGTTCCGCAACAGGAGAAGCCACTGCAATGGGAAGCCAGAGCACCTCAGCAAAGAGTAGTCCCCACTTGCCGCAACTAGAGAAAACCCACACACAGCAACGAAGACCCAATGCAGCCAAAAATAAATTAATTAATTAAATAAAATAAAAAAATTTTTTAAAAAAAGAGAGCAACCAAACCAATAACAAATCCACCAATGGTAACAAGTGCTAAGAAGTCCCATCCCTATTCTTTTGTCTCTGTTTTTTCTTTTTTCTCTTGCCCTACCCAGTCATGTGGGGAAGTTTCTTGCATTTTAGGGAGGTCTGAGGTCTTCTGCCAGCATTCAGTTGATGTTCTGTAGGAGCTGTTCCACGTGTAGATGTATTTCTGATGTATTTGTGGGGAGGAAGGTGATCTCCACATCTTACTCCTCCACCATCTTGAAGGTCTCCCCAGAATATAATGTTTTTATGTCCATTATGAAGCAGCCATGAAATTGATAACCTACAGGCTCTCGGCAGGTGGTGCAGTGCGGGGTGAGGGACCCTGCTAGCTTAACACAGAAGTCGGGCCTGGCTGACCTAATCTTATCAGTATTTATCTGGCCACACAAATAGGAAGATGACCTAAGCTAATTCAGTGTGAAGCCAAGGACTTATACTGAATTGTGCAGCCTCTGGTGGGGATTGGGGAAGTTTTTCTTGCTTGCTTGCTCTACGTGATGTAGAATGCAAGTGTGAGGCTTTGAATTGCTGCAACATTGTGTAACCATGAAGAAAACCAGCCTGAGTAGAAAAACCACATGAAAGAATGGCTTCAAGGCCTGATAAAACTGCTCATGGACCCTTCTCTTTATCTTCTTTTTTCACTGGCATGAGCCCTTATTTCCTTTATTAATCATACCAATTTGAATGGTTCTCTGATCTAACTGCTAAAATATTCACAAAGGAATTAGCATCTGAGCTAGAATTTGAAAAATGGTTAAGATTGAAGCCTAAAGGGATGGAAGGAAACAATCCAGGCAGAAGGAATAAACACTTAGGAAAGTAGGGAATTTCTGTGGCTAAATGTAATTTTGACTATAATAAAGACTGAATGAGGATTTAGCATGAAAGTGATGGTTGAGGTAAAGGTTCTAGAGGAAATGAATGCCTGGCTAAGTAACCCGGACGTCGTTCTATGGCCCAGTGGTTTTCAATGATTAATAATCATGCACCTTATTTAGAAAAATATCTCACCCCCACTTTTATATTTATTTGCTTATTAATAAAATATAGATTCTTTATTACTATCATAATACAAATAACGTTTTCATATTGTATTTTCCATATCCTAGTGCTCGTGCTTTCACTTAAATATGCTCACGCTCCTTTGGAATAAGACAATGACAAGCCACAGCACATTGATAACTATATCTTAGAAAGATTTATCTGAGAGTAACATCTAAGATTAATTTAAATAGGTATACTGGAAATAGGGCAATTTGTTATTGTTTTTTTTTGTAACAAGCCAATAATTCAAGAATAATTGAGATCTTTATTTTGTATAGAGACATTGGAAAACAAGAGAAGGAGGTAAATCTCATAGCTATCATGCAGATAGAACTGGTTAAAAATATATGTTAAATATCAACCCAAGGCCAGTCACTTGATAGAAACTCAATACATTATACTAGTTTCCTTTTTATTTCTCTAGAATTGAACATACATACTTACCAAGGGAAATAAAACTGGACTCAACATTAATCAGGCCAATTTTATTGCTGTATCCATTAATGCTTTGAAGATAGGGAGTGGAGTAAGAACCAAAAAAATACACATTTATGATCTAGCTTAGGTCGGACATTGGAAAATTGGATAAGATGTAAAGAAAAAAGAATAGGAAAATCAAGGATTATCAGAAGAGCCTAGTTGAAAGTTAACCAAGCAGTCAAGACTGAGTAGGAAGGCATTGAAGAATGTGATCTTTCATGAATGGAAGATGCAATCCTTTGTGAATAAAAGATGCTGTCAAGTGATTATAGACACCAATCTGCCTAAATCACATAAAAATGCCATTCTGTGCAGTGTGAGCAGGAGCATTTGAGGAGTAATTCTGGCTGACCCTGACAAAGTTATAGTTTGTTGATATATAAGGTTTCCCTACCTTCATCAACAAATGGAACATCCAGAAAAATCAGACTGAGTACAAAACTGAAAGCGTTTTGAATACATTACTAAATGTAAACTGAAATTCAAACACCACACATAAGTGCTAGGGAGGAAATAAACCAGCATAATAATAAATTTAGTGACACACTATAACATACTTATTTCAGTAACACATTATAACATTCTTATTTCCTACTTAAAGAAGGTACTCTGCTAGGCACTTAAAGAAATGCCAGTGATCTAGTCTCAGCAAATACTCTAGTGCTTGTCATTATAGATTATGAAAATTTCATTTACAGAGCATTCAATACTTTGCTTTTTTTTAGTGTTCTTTATATTTACATATCATTATGCTTTAAGAACTTTTTTTTTTTTGGTGTGACTTTCAGAGTTTTATTCATTGCTGAATTTTGCAAACTTGGTCTCTGCTCTACTTGAACTTACAGAACTAAACAGTTTTCCCAGAATTTCTCAAGGTCACGTTTATTTCCAAAGATCATTCAAATCACGATCTAAGGGAAAATGATGACCTCTTAGTGGTTTGTTTAGTCTCAACCTGACTGCATTAGAATCACTTGGGGAGTCTTTCAAAATAGTGTTGCCTAAGCCCTACCTGCAGAGTTTCTGATTTTAAAAGGCCAAGGCATCAGTATTTTTAAAAGATACCCAGGTGATTCTATGTACCACTAGGATTAAGAACAATTGAGCTAGTCAATATCTTGGAAGACATTTACTCATTTCTTTTTTTTTTTTTTTCTGCTAGTTTTAAGTTCTTTTTTTTTTTTTCACACGCACACTGTATTTTATTTTTACAAGAGAAAAATAAACTGACACCAAGCATTGTAAATGCATGACCATAAGAAAAGCAACAGTGATTGCAATTACCAAACACGAAACACACTCATACTATGTCATAATATTGACATTCAGTACAGTAATCCTCCACTGTAACAGCTCCTTCACTTTGCAGTGAAAATTGATTTGTGTATTTTTTACCTCTGAGTCTTTGTGGGATTTTTTTTCTTTTTATTCAAACAGAAAATCACAAAAATTATAATCATCCTCATCAGTTCACTCAGTCCCATGTAATTAATTGTTTTTTCTTCTTGATGTTTTGTAAGGCACTTTTATGAATTCATCAGTTTGCCATTAGAGTTCTGAAAATGCTTATTCATTCAGTTCAGCAGTATAGTCAGTTATCAGAAACCTGTACTTGTCAGAGTCTTCTCCATGAATTCCTTGAAGAAGAAACCCTTTCATAGGAACATTTTTGCAAAAGCATCAGAGTACACACAGAACTGTCTGTAAATGACAAAAGACTTAAAAATGACCACAGTTAAAGATTTGATGAAAGTTCATAATAATGCAATCGACAAGTAAATTTAGTTATTTCTGAGATATACATTTTAAAGTAATAACTAGAATTATGACTTATAACATACCAGAACATATAAGATTCTTAGAAATTTCATGTAATGTCTGAAACACTTATATTAACATATTTCCATACAAATAACCCAAAGAAAGTTTAGTGTTATTTTTTGTTTGTTTGTTTGTTTATACTGCAGCTTCTTATTAGTCATCAATTTTATACACATCAGTGTATACATGTCAATCCTAATCACCCAATTCAGCACACCACCATCCCCACCCCACCATGGTTTTCCCCCCCTTGGTGTCCATACGTTTGTTCTCTACATCTGTGTCTCAACTTCTGCCCTGCAAACTGGTTCATCTGTACCATTTTTCTAGGTTCCACATACATGCGTTTTTATACAATATTTGTTTTTCTCTTTCTGACTTACTTCACTCTGTATGACAGTCTCTAGATCCATCCACATCTCAACAAATTACTCAATTTCGTTCTTTTTTATGGCTGAGTAATATTCCATTGTATATTGGAATTGCAGGATTGTCTTTAAGAAATGTAAAAAACATATTCTGGGTAATATGCACTGATGTGAAACAGTCATTTTTCATGATTTGTCAATGAGATTATTGAAGAAATTGTGCAACTAATTAAATAGGTATTTTTAAAAAATTTTTTTAGGTTTTTTTTTTTTTTTGGCCGCACACATATGATCTTAGTTTCCCAATTAGGGATGGAACCATGCCCCCTCCAGTGGAAGCATGGAGTCTTAACCACTGGACCACCAGGAAAGTCCTTATTTTTTTAAATACTATCAAACAGTTGAAATGATTGGAAAATACAAAAAGATATTCTTCTTAGAATGATGCAGAGCTATATCTTTTAATGTGTAGCTGCCAGACAGAAAAGGAGAGGAACTTTTAGCCTGATGAAAAGACAAGCTGAGTGCCCAAACCGCTAAACATATTCATGTAGTAATTTCCCCATCATCATCTTCCAAGTCCTGCAAAGACAGATCCACCACAAAACACTATGAGTAATCACTCTTCAAATGTTATCAGCACTTGTAAAAGATTCCTTTTGAAAATTTAATTCTTACTTAAATCTTAATATTTATTGCTCATAGATATTGTTTGGAGCATTTTTGTCTAAATGTATTTCTGCACTTGATAACATAGAACCACACGTACTACTTCAGCATGGTGTCTTGAGAAGAGCAGTTGGCTGGAAAACCTGGGTTCCAGTCCATGCTCTGGTCACTAAGGATTGTAAGACTTTGGACAAGATCCTAATCTACCTAAAAGTTAATGTCTTTATTTGCCTCTAAGTCTCTCAGAACTTAGATTTTACACTACTTCATCACTTAGTGCTGTTTGTAAAACAAAACGAAACAAACAAAACAAAACCAACATATATTATCAAATATTGTCATTAAAAATGTTAAAGTACAGTTGGCCGTTGAACAATGCTGGGGCTAAGAGCACCGACCCTCTGCACAGTCAAAAATCTTAAAATAATATATGTAGGCCTTCCCTATTCTGTTATTGCATATCCAAGGATTCAACCAACCATGGATCACATAGTACTATAATTTTTACTCTTGAAAAAAACCCACATATAAGTGGACCGTGCAGTTCAAACTCATGTTGTTCAAGGGTCGACTGTACTTTGAATCCCTTGGGGGGAAAAACAAACAGGTGCTTTGTTAATCATTAGCCAGAAATTTATTTCCTTCAAATATCAGCCTCCTGGGATATGTGTCTCCTACTGTCCAAAGACTATGCTAAAAGTTCCTGAGAAATATGATGTCAGAGATACCACCTTTAAGTATATTCTTAATTTTTAGCTAAACCTTTGCTCAAAAACCCTGTCTACTATCTTATCCTGAAAACACAATAACATTTTCAACTCTCACTCTTAAATCCTAGACAGGGTCATCTCCACAAATTCATTCCATATCTCCTTTACTCTTGGCCTACCATATAGATCTGTTTGACTTTTCCAAGTGGAGGGCTTCCCAAACAGAACACATACTTGGTATTAACACTCCAAATGCAAATGACAGAAGAAAAACCTTCCACTATAAAGAAGAGAACCTTAATCTCTTTACTTCCAACAACATTCTATACTGCGTTTGTTAGCTTAGTTGTTTGCCTTTCAGGGGTCATGCCAACACTTTGTATGTACATACACACACAAATATATTTACATAGATAATTACTTTATTAAGTTGTGGTCATAATAAATACTTATAGTTGAGTTATGAAAACATAGAAAGGTAGGAAACTAACCCAAGATCACATCTGAGAACTGTGAGAACTGTGCAGCCATTTGAATTTAGAGTGAAAAGGGTGAGGGTATATGACAACACAACTGTCCATGTGGAGTTCTGGCTACTTCTGTTTACCTGTAATATCTTAGTAAAGTCATTTATAATAAAATCAAAACTAGAAATCTGTTAGGACTTTTATATTTATGTAGCTCTTGGTATAGAAACTTATCAAAAGCTTTATTGAATATCCAAATAAAGTACATGAAATAGCTCACACTTACCATATTTACATTTTATTATCTCACACAATCTGAAAAGATTACATATGCATGGTCCTTATAGAGGTATAATCATATACTTTGTCCAGTTATGTTAAATACACTTTGGAAGATACTTTACATATATTATCTCATTTAATTCTCAAGAGAAAATATAAGTAACAATATTTCCATTTTTAAGTTGAAAAAATAGAGAATCAGGCAATTTAAACTACTTTTTCAAAGTCACCCAGTTTCATAGTTTCATTCCAAAGCCTGTGATTTTTCTTTTGTACTACACTATTGTAGTATTTTTGCCATAAATTATGTTTCCTTAAATTTTTCCTTAAATGTTCCTGAAGTTCCATACCGTTACTTGTTAAAAAAAAGAGAGAGAGACATTTATTCATTTGTAATAAGAATACACCCACTCTTTATTAAGATAGATATTGTATCACAATCTTATTTAATTCCCACATCACCCTCATGAGGTAGATATTGCTATTCCTACATTACAGACAATGGATTTGAGTCTCAAAATATTTAAGGAACTTGGTCAAGATCCCATAGCTAGAAAGCAACAGAACCAGAATTTGATCACAAATGCAATTGTTTCATACTAAAGACCATACTTTCAACCATTACTCTAAACTTTGTAGATCTAGAGATGCTTGGAATAAATTTTATTTATGGAGATCATATTAAAATCCTGCAGGTTCTCTGGTACAACAATTACGGGAGCATTAAAAATAATGAAAGATAATAATAGGGGAAACTGTGCAGGAGGAGAGGAGCTATATGAGAGCTCTCTATAATTTCTGCTCAGTTTTTCTATAGACCTAAAACTGCTTTAAAAAATAAAGCCTGGTAACTTTAAAAGATTATATTATTTTATCTTTGAGATCCCTTACAATCATCAGATGAAGGCCTGTAGTATTAACCTGCTGATAAGATCTGAAACATCCTAAGCACAGTTCTATGAACTGTAAGGATCCAGTATAATGACCACAGACAGGTGATTTGCCTCCTAACAAATATCCAACTGTTTTTGGAAGGAGTGGAAAGGTATTTTAAAAATTGCCTGGACAGGGCTTCCCTGGTGGCGCAGTGGTTGAGAGTCCACCTGCCGATGCAGGGGACACAGGTTCGTGCCCTGGTCCTGGAAGATCCCACGTGCCGCGGAGCGGCTGGGCCCGTGAGCCATGGCTGCTGAGCCTGCGCGTCCGGAGCATTGCCTGGACAAAATCTACCATACAAAAGCTATTTTTATTGTCAGTGAACTTGAATACCTTTTTTTTTTCCCACAATGCCTGTCTGTTCTCTTAATTCCTGTGCTTGACTGCATCCCTTCAAGAGTTCTTGGTACCTTGTTGAAAATACTGGTTATTGATTCTTCCACAGGATTGTGCCACTGAACTTGTTTCCACATGTCTGTTGCATAGCCCCTGACAACAATCTGGCTTCCAACTGAGAAATATAGATCATATAGATGTTAATAACAGCTCTATATTTTACATTACAGTAATAGTTTCACGTTAAATTTTAAGTCAAAAAACTATAAATTGATACATACACCCACTTCCAAAAAGTAATTTATACTCTGATTTATCATTAAAAGTGTTTAATGCCAGGTATATTCCTTAATCCTCATTTAAAAGGATTTTATTTTTTAATTTTCATTAATAATTATATTACCACGTAACAAAAATTATATTCTCTATACTCCAAAAGTAAGTGATAAAGTCTTATGTCTTACAAAAGGAATGGACAGAGTCTTATATGACTACTATTGTGCTGTTTGTTCCAGTTAAAAATATCACTAGCCTCTTCTTCCTGACATATTTACAGATGTCTATACACTGAATACTGCTAGTTTATGCCCTTCTTTCTTTGTACTTTTCCAAAGTACAAATGGAAACATTTGTATTCTGTGCCTTCTATATTTGGTATTTTAAAAATATCCTATCACTTTATCTTACATTTTCATGAATTATAGTCTAGACTCTAAACATGACCTATTCAGACCATGAAAGGTATTGAAAATGTAAAGAAACCAGAAAAATAAAGCTTACATGACACAACAACTGAGGATGTATTGATTTTAAAATGGATAAAATTAGATCTATATGGTTGCAGGGAAGGAATGTAATATAATGTAGTAGTGCAGGGAGGGAGAGATGAGTAATATATATTTTAAAGGGTGTATTTTAAAGACAAGAAAATAATTATTTTGAGTAACTGACTAAGGAACTTTGTTAATACTGATATAGAATAAGCATTGTAAACACTAATAGTAAAGCAACTAGATATTACAAATATTATGCAACATTGCAGGTACCCAAGTATGTGTAACTAAATATAAAACATGAACAATGACATAAATAGCCCTTAGGGATTTAGTGATTCAGACTATATTGACCCAGAGAGATTGTGGTAAGTTCTGAGTTTGAAAAAAAAGTAATATAAGGACTTCCCTGGTGGCACAGTTGTTAAGAATCTGCCTGTCAGTGCAGGGGACATGGGTTCAAGCTCTGGTCCAGGAAGCTCCCACATGCTGCAGAGCAACTAAGCCTGTGTGCCACAACTACTGAGCCTGAGCTCTATAGCCCACGAGACACAACTACTGAGCCCATGAGCCATAACTACTGAGCTCACGTGCCACAACTACTGAAGCCCATGCACCTAGAACCCATGCAACAAAAAGAAGCCACCGCAATACGAAGCACGCTCACCGCAACGAGGAGTAGCCCCCACTCGCCGCAATTAGGGAAAGCCCACACTCAGCAACGAAGACCCAACGCAGCCAAAAATAAATAAATAAGTTTATGTTTTTAAAAAGTAATATAGCTCCTCTCCTCACGGAGCTTATATTTCATTTAGGAAGATATGCAATAGCAACTAATGTTTAGAGCTTGTGAGAAGCATAAGAAAGAAAGAAATAGACTCTATAGTAGAAAATTAAGAGCGTGGGAGTGAGTAGGCAGAGAGAGCCTCTCTAGAGAAGTGACATTTGAACTGTGACATGAAGGATAAGAAGTAATAGGATAGCAAGAATAAGCACAAGATATCTCCAGGAAGAGAGTACAGCAAGCGCAACTTCCCTAAGGTGGGAAAATAACTTTGCCTTAAAAAGAACTTTCATCTAAGAGTGTAAGTGGGTGAGAGAGAAAGTGGCATGGGTTGAGACTGAATAGTGAAAAGGTTCCCGGTAACATATGGTCTTATAGCCATTAAAAGGTGCTGGAAATGTATTCTAAATGCAGTAAGAACCATGAATGAGTTTTAAACAGTAGTGAAATAATGGAACTCAAGTTTTAAAAATAAGCCTACTGATATGTGGAGAATGTATTATTGGAGGACAACAGTGGAAGTGGTGGACATATACTGTTTTCCCAACATCCACTTTCTCATCTCTTAGAAATAGTGACATGATGTTCCTTTAGGGAATGATCTTTCCCTTCTCTCTGTTCCTGTGGATTGGGTAGGTTTTACCCTACTTGAACCAGAATTCCAAAAAGCTACTAGTGACAAACAAGAGCAATGTTTCCCTCTGATACAGTACTTGGATCTGAGATGCCCTTATGATATGGGCCACGCTCATGAGAGCCCTACCATGGATATTTTTTTTTAATTTACTTATTGGTAACTTTTTTTAACATCTTTATTGGAGTATAATTGCTTTACAATGTTGTGTTAGTTTCTGCTGTATAACAAGTGAATCAGCTATACATATACATATATCCCCATATCTCCTCCCTCTTGTGTCTCCCTCCCATCCTCCCTATCCCACCCTTCTAGGTGGTCACAAAGCACTGAACTGATCTCCCTGTGCTATATGGCTGCTTCCCACTAGCTATCTATTTTACATTTGGTAGTGTGTATATGTCCATGCCACTCTCTCACTTCGTCCCAGCTTACCCTACCCCCTCCCCATGTCCTCAAGTCCATTCTCTACACCTGTGTCTTTATTCCTGTCCTGCCCCTAGGTTCTTCAGAACCATTTGCTTTTTTTTTTTTTAGATTCCATATAAAGCATACAGTATTTGTTTTCCTCTTTCTGACTTACTTCATTCTGTATGATAGACTATAGGTCCATCCACCTCACTACAAATAACTCAATTTCATTTCTTTTTATGACTGAGTAATATTCCATTGTATATCTGTGCCACATCTTCTTTATCCATTCATCTGTCAATGGACACTTAGGTTGCTTCCATGTCCTGGCTATTGTAAATAGTGCTGCAATGAACATTGTGGTACATGACTCTTTTTGAATTATGCTTTTCTCAGGGTATATGCCCAGTAGTGGGATTGCTGGGTCGTATGGTAGTTCTATTTTACTAGAGCAAATAATTGGAAAAGAAAAGTGATCTTTCTCTGGGAAGGAAAGCTTGACTAAAACTGAAGTCAATGCAGTTAGGAGACACTTGAAGTAGAGCTGACCCTTGAACAACTGGGTTTGAACTGCGCAGGTATATTTTTATGTGGATTTTTTTTGCAATAAATATGTACTAACTACAGTACTACAAAATCTGTGGTTCGCTGAATCTCAGATGCAACAAGTGGATACAAAGGGCTGACTGGAAAGTTACACTTGGATTTTCTAATGTGCAGAGGATTGGAGGCCCTAACCTCCAAGTTGTCAAGAGTCAACTGTAATCTAGAAAGAGATAATGGTGACTTGATATAGATGGGTGGAAGGAGAAAGAGAGAAGAGGGCACACTGTAAAATATCTATGAAGTAGATTTGACTGGTCTTCCTAATGGAATAGATGGAAATAATGAAGAAAAATACTTCAGACTTTGCCTTATGAGACAGTATGAATGGATGGTGATGCCAAACAGTGAAAGAAAAAGACTTAAATTGGATTTGGTGAATGAGGAAATCAATAAATTCATTCTTGTACTAGTTAAATTTGAGAAAACTTAGGCCGTTTTGAGTGGATATGTCAGGAAGACAATTGGATATTGAATCTTAGGAGAGAGGTATGAATGGTGTATGTATATGTATACATATATCTATATATATATGTATATTGAAATTAGAACAGGTAATGGGGTGAGTGCAGACAGAGAACTTAACAGGGCCCAGATCAAGTCTTAAGTAACCTCAACAAAGTACACTGAAATGGAGCAGAGTATAAGACAAAATATAGGAATTGTTAATATTCATTATAATCCTGTTGCAAAATGTGAATCATAAAGAAGAATCTTAGCAGATGCTTAATTTCAAAATGCTAAATATGATCTTTGCTATCAAAAAACACCTGCAACCCCTTAGGGCTGTCAAAGCAAATATCTACATGAAGGTACCATTTTATCATTATTCAGAAAATTGTGTTTTCCGAAATGTCTATTCACTTGCACTGAGGAAAGATTTCTAATTGACAATTTACTCTCAGAAAAAAAATAAATGCTATCAATTCTGAACTCTTCATGAAGCTACTGGATCTTTCCAGTCCTGAAACTAATTTTAATTCATTATGAGGGCCATGAGGGGAAAATAAGGAGGGCTGTTACAGAGCAGAGACCAATTTAGTGAGGAAAGCATCAGTAAGTTGTCATACTTCCTCCACCTCTTTTCAAGTATAGCACTTTTCAAGTAAAGAATATGTGGATGAGCCAAATGTTCTTCCTTGCAGAGGACTTAATAAAAAGAACAAAGTGTATGAAGTTTCACAGAAAATAGTTCTAAATTTAGACAGAATATAATTATTTATACTATTGTACAACATAACCATGAGTTGGTGCTTAATCACTCATCATGATGTCACTTTTTGTATCATAAGAAAGACAAATTCAAAATGGGAAATTACTCCAAATTGTAGGCACTTAACAGCAATATGAAATTTTATAAGGCAAAGTAACTTCATATATTAGACTGAGGTATATCATCCTCAGAATTATATAAGTCACCTGGATTGAAAGGAATGTAGGATCTTCTCCATTTAAGAAATAATGGTGGCTGTCTAGGTACGGTAGATGTTATGGTAAACAAGAGAGATAGAATCATTGCTTTTTGTTACTTCAAATTCAAGTAAGTAAGCTAACATAAAAGTAAACAAGTAGCAGTTTAAGATAATGGTAATAACCTCTATGGAAATAGATAAACAATAGTGATTAGGGTGATGGGTAGCTATACCAACTGAATAGGTATGGAAATTATGGCCAAAGTACATGCCCCCTTTCCGTGAGAGACCGTGTGGCTTGTGCTCATTTATCCATAGTTCCAAGTCACAGTTGTTCTCATCGTAGATGATGACTCCAGGAGGAAAGAAAATATCTCACACCCCCCCCACATTTACAAGACCTCCCTTCCAGACCACAAGTGCATGAATTCTGTAAGGCCAAAATATCTTTCCTTCCTCAAAGGACTATTGGTACTAAATTCACTAAATGCCTCATATCCCTGCTTTCTACCACAGCTTCTATGTAGAGTCTATGTGAAATGTGTGCCACTGTGGCAGTGACTGTGACTTCACATTGTATCTGTGAAGCCAGATAGATCTTTAAGCTATCCCTAGCTCTATTCTCATCTGTCTGTTTCCTCAGTATGTCTGTTTCCTCACGTGCCACCCTACTCACACTTATTTTTCCTCCAAAACAATCACATTGGGCTTTCTGGAACACTCCCCATGGAACCAGCAAGTCCCTACAATCCTACCAGCTTCCCCAAACATTACTTTAACTGAAAATGGATGACTACTGAGAAAACTTCTGCAGCTTTCCCAAGTAGAAATTGTTTAACATTCTAGAAAATAATAGCCATAATAATTGCAAGCATTTATTGTGCACTTCCTATTTACAGCACTACACCTATACTGTACATGGATTTATTTCATGAATAAATTTCATAACCTTATTTCATTTAATTATTATAGCAATCCAATAAAGTAAGTATTTTATTCATATTTTAGAGATGTGAAACTGAGGCATAGAGAGATTAAGTAACATTAATCAAGGTCACAGAAGTATAGAGAGATGGAGCCAGCAGTGGAATCCAGGCAGTCTGAATCCAGAGCTGGGACTCTTAGGCAACATCTTCTTCTCATGTGTTAGAAGTGGGGCTTGAGTTGTCATTGTTGTTCTACAGAAGCTCTTTCAGCCACCTTTAAAAACTCCTGTTCTTTGTTGTTTTTATCTACCAACCTCCTGTCCAGTTCATCTCATTCACTAAAGATTTTGGTACCCTGCTCATGGTATTCCTTTCCTTCTCTATTCTTACCATCATCTCAGGAAACTCAGTGTCCATACGGACAATGTATCCAACATCGTATTTTAATTGTTCCCTAACTTTCTTATCATTAATGGTATAGTTCAGATCATCTCCACCAATCCCTTATAATTTAACACTGAAAAAATTTCCACTTTCAAAATTACAAACATTTCACTTTCTTCTGAAAATTTCCATTTGCCTGCTCAGAGCCCCAACTCTCACTGTTCTTCAGCCTCTGAGCCTTCAGCTCCACTGACCTCTCCACTCCTTCCAAATATCAAACTCCTTATACCTTTGTTTGATTCTACAATATTTTACTTCAATCATTTTGGTGCCAATGCACTAACCTCCCTTGTCCATTTGTCCTTTTAAAGCCTCCAACGAGAAAAACTCCAACCCTGAATCCAGCAATCTTTGTTACCTGTGTCTATGTCTATACTCAGATAGCTAAGCACTCATAAATGGATTGACAGTACATAAATGGATTGATAAATTCAGTCAACAACTTCACCTATACACAATCTTAATAGAATTCTCTAATCATCTTGATCTAATTTCTGTAACAAATATTTCATATGTCCTTTATTCTTTACAAGCTGTGATACCCTGTCCATACACTTCACTCTCAGCAGATGATTGCATTGTACTTAACTAAAATGATTCGAGCCATCAGACAGGAATTCTTTCAATATTCTACTGCCAAATCTGTCATTAACCTGCATGTGTACCAACCTTCTCCTCCTGCCTTCCTGATACAAAAAGGTGCATGTCTCTCCTCTTCTTGAAGGCCAATTCTTCTACATGTAATCTGAGTCCCAGTTTCCCCCACATTCTTCAGAATCTATGCTAACATTTAATGCTTTCACTTTCAGAGTATTTTTTTTTCTTTTTACTAAGACCCACAACAAGGAATATATGTATTACATTGCAACCCAATAAATTCACATTATACATATATAATATATGTACTTATCACATGTAACATATGCACTGTATATAAGTATCATGTATAAATGTATAAAATATATCTCACTGTGCTTTGCAGTTGACAATTTGTACCAAAAAAACACAATTTTACAAGGTAAGATCACCTTACTTGCATGATACACTGATATTATCTTTTTTCTTTTTTTTTTAATTAATGCTGGTCACCACTCACTAAGTTAATGCTACAACACAATAGTGAGTCATAACCTGCAGTTTGAACCACAATGAATTACTCTATTCCTCTACAAATTTGTCTTTAAATTCTTTCATCTAAAAGTTAAAAAAACCAAATTTTACCTCCGATGCTCTTTCAGCTCATATACTTCGCACATTTAGACTTAATAGAAAAGTTATTTTAGTCTGCACTTTTTTGTCCCATTAACTTCTCAGACCAATTTAATCTGTCTTCTACCACACTACCGCATGAAAACCACTTTCCTTAAGTTTCAGTTAGCTCTCTACAGTGAGTCCCCTACATATGAACATTCAAGTTGCAACCTTTCAAAGATGCAAACGTGCATTCTCATGTCCGATCACGTAAGTTAGTTCACGTGTCTGGAGTACATTGTCACGTGCGTGCAGCCTCTACAAGTGGTTGTGCTTTTGTATACTTTACTGTACAGTACTGTTGCTGTGCAATACGAGGAGCTTACTAATGAAGACCTGATGGAATTGGAGACCCAGAGAAAGGACGAAGAGAGACAAGAGGAAAAAGAAGTACCCTAAGAACCCAAGAGATTCACGATGCAGGAAATGGCAAGGGAATTTTCTTTATTTGAGGAGCGACTGTTAGTTTTTGAGGCACAGGACCCAAACGTAGAACAGTACATGAAGGTTGCAGCAGCTGTTCAGAATGCAATCCAGGGCTACCATGTTATCTATGACAAGGAAAAAAGAGCTACTACCCAGACATCACTGGATCGTTTCTTCAAGAGGGAAGATAGAATTGAATCCAGCAAGGAACCAGAACCTGTGCCATCACCATCAGGCATGACTGAAATTGCAGCTTGGCCTCCATCTCCTATTGCCGACGGTCCTTCAGTTCTACCATCTCCTACCTCCTCTCCCTCTTCCAGTCAGTAACTCTCCTTGCCTGTTCACTTGATGCCAGCAGCTGTATGCCAGTTGTTGTACTGTACTTTTCAAGGTACTGTACTATAAAATTAAAAGTGTTTTCTTTATTTTTTTGTGTTTGTTTTTATATGTTATTTGTATGAAAAGTATTATAAACCTATCACAATACAGTACGATATAATGGATTGTGTTAATTGGGTACCTAGGCTAACTTTGTTGGACTTATGAACAAATTGGACTTAACGAACGTGCTCTCAGAATGGAACTTGTTCATATGTAGGGGACTTACTGTATAACTAAATTCAGTGGACACGTTTCTGCCTTCACACTACTCAGCATCTCAGCAGCATTTAACAACTGATTACCCCCTCCTTGAAACATTAATTTTGCTTTGCTTTCATGACACTACATCCCATTTGTTTTCCTCCCTTCTCTCTGTCTACCTCCTTTCAGCCTCTTTTCGCTGGCTCCTCTATCACTCTCAGGTACTGGGGGCCCTCTATTCATTTTACTCTTCTCTCTTAGCACCTCCTTCTCACTCTTTAGCTTTTGCTCTAGTTCTCCCTTTTATTGTTGGAATTACCACCTTGATTTAGGAAGCAAGAGAGATGTCGTATTTATAGGCTAGAGGTCTTTGGACATTAGTTGTGAAATAAGTCTTCCTATTCCTAGGGAATATAGGAATATTCATAATAATTCAGAATCCAAACCTTCTCCTGAATCAGTTCCAGGCATATGCAGTTACAGAACTCAGAAACATTGCTTTTTATATTCTATGCCCATGAACCTGACTGCTTTATCACATTTAGGATTCACTGTATAATTTCTGACATATAAAGGAATATCAAGATTTTCTCTGCATTTCCGATTTAGTTAAATTCAAGGTTTCCTTTTCTCCCTATAGGACTTATGTATCCCTGCAAGTTAACAGCTTCTCTTGGAAGTCAGCTGGAAGCCTTTGAATGTTACATGCTCAGTATCTGAGGAATAGATTTGCATGATGTATGAATCATCACACCAACCTTTCCTAGCTTTGAAAATTCTGTGATCTGTTCCAAGAGATTTGGCAATTTCTCCTATCTTTAATTGCATTGCCTGGAGGGTAACCAGAAATCCTTTTTTAAATGTCTCAATGACAAAATAAAACTTAGCTTTATCTTCTTGTATATTTTCTCTCCCATTAGGTACTGTAAATTACTTGGTTGATACTTTAAAAACATGCAGATAATGCTCTAGCAAGAAATATTTGCCCAATTTGTAATGTTTTCATCTTACAGATCTGTGTTATGCTCTTTTGAACCCAGTACTTTCCATTTCAATGTTGCATCCCAATATAATAATTTTTATGAATTTTGGGCTACAATTATGGTTCCAAATTAATTTAAAATTCAATCTTGTTTGGATACCAATTTGCAAATAACCTAGCTGAGTAGACAATTAGATAAATAAGCACCTACACCTACAGAGTTAAGTTCACAGGCAGGGTGGACCACATGGCAACTTATTTCTTTACCAAGTTTTGGCATTGAGGCTGCAAATGAACCTTGGATTATACAAGGTACCTCAATTTCAAAATGTTAAAATGTGGAGACAACGTATTTCTGAATCAAATAAAAATGTCCTTCACTAAAATCTGCTGATTAAATTCCTAAAATTACAAAGAATCAATAAACATTTTGAACACTTGTTGCTTAAGCTGTGTAACAAAATAATTTCATTTCACATGCATTAACTTATGCATATTGTAATTAGAACTTTGATATATAGCTTCAGGCTGTAAACATATAGATATCAGTTATAAATATTCACATTTTATTGAAATTCATTCTATTTCTCCTCTAAATCACTCTGATTATTCCTTCTGCCCCCAGGCTACCTTTTTTTTTGGTTTTAAAATGACTAAATAAGTAATTCCTTTAAAGGATCAAACCTATGTCATTTCTTCTCTGAGAATCATAACCAAACAAATCATATTTGTATACCTTCACTGTTATATTAACAATTAAATAGGCACAACAAATAAGACTATAAAACTTTTATTAGAGTAACTAAGTTATCACTCTCTAAGCATTTGGTTTCTATGGTTTAGTAGTTATGGGGACAAGCAATTATAAAATTATAGTGATATGTTGTTAATTAAATGGCTCAGAATTAGAGGAAGAAAAAGCCCAAATTATCAGGTCATCACTAAAAAGAGGTTAACTAAGTTTTATATTTACAATTTTTTACTCAATAGTAAAAATGCACTTAGTGAAAAACATTTCATCAAATTTAAGTTCTATTAATATTTTTTAAAATTTTTATTGGAGTATAGTTGATTTACAATGTTGTGTTAGTTTCAGGTGTACAGCAAAGTGAATCAGTTATACATACACATATATCCACTCTTTTTTTTTTTTCTTAGATCTTTTCCCATATAGGCCATTACAGAGTATTGAGTAGAGTTCCTGTGCTATACAGAAGGTTCTTATTAGTTATCTATTTTATATATAGTAGTGTATATATGTCAATCTCAGTCT
The DNA here is from genome assembly GCF_039906515.1 of Pseudorca crassidens. Classification (NCBI taxonomy): domain Eukaryota; kingdom Metazoa; phylum Chordata; class Mammalia; order Artiodactyla; family Delphinidae; genus Pseudorca; species Pseudorca crassidens. The sequence continues at coordinate 67,180,375 of NC_090304.1, read as the reverse complement.
TCCAGTTTATCCCTCACCCCTTTCCCCCCAGTAACCATAAGTTTGTTTTCTACATCTGTGACTCTACTTCTGTTTTCTGAATAAGTTCATTTGTATGCTTTTTTTTAGATTCCACATATAATCGATATCATATGATATTTTTCTGTGTCTGATTTACTTCACTCAGTATGACAATCTCTAGGTGCATCCAGGTCATTGCAAATGGCATTATTTTGTTCTTTTTTGTGGCTGAGTAATATCCCATTGCGTATATGTACCACATCTTCTTTATCCATTCCTCTGTTGATGGACATTTAAGTTGCTTCCATGTCCTATTGTAAATAGTGCTGCAATGAACATTGGGGTGCATGTACCTTTTCAAATTATGGCTTTCTCTGGGTATATGCCCAGGAGTGGGATTGCTAGGTCATATGGTAGTTCTATTTTTCGTTTTTTAAGGAAACTCTATACTGTTCTCCATAGTGGCTGTACCAATTTACATTTCCGCCACCAGTGTAGGAGGGTTCCCTTTTCTCCACACCCTCTACAGCGTTTATTGTTTGTAGATTTTACGATGATGGCCATTCTGACTGGAGTGAGGTGATACCTCATTGTAGTTTTGATTTGCATTTCTCTAATAATTAACGATGTTGAGCATCTTTTCAAGTGCTTTTTGGCCATCCGTATGTCTTCTCTGGAGAAATGTCTATTTAGATTTTCTGCCCATTTTTTGACTATTTGTTTTTTTTGATATTGAGCAACATGAGCTGTTTGTATATTTTGGAGATTAATCCCTTGTCGGTTGCTTCCTGTGCAAATATTTTCTCCCATTCTGAAGGTTGTTTTTTTTGTTTTGTTAATATTATTTTTGAAGTTACAAAACAAAAGAAAATCATAAACAAAAACTACTCTTAACACCGATTGGACTAATTCATGAATGTTAAAATTGTCAACAGTCAAAATTGACTTGAATATAGAAACAGTCTTTAAAATATATCAATATAAGCCAAATAATTTCCAACTCTTGTAGGTTTATTTGATCGTAATACATTGTTTTCCTGATTCTTTTTATGCTTCAACATGGCCAGACAGGAAATAAAATCTTTGCATTAAATGCAATGCCTTTACCAGTCCAACCCAGGGCAGTTCAAAAAAGGGTCAGTCATTCTGAAGGAGCCTCCCAAAAGAAAATTGAAAATATTTAGGTAGTGGAGCTTTTTCCTAAAAGTGTAATCAAATTTGGCCATAATAATGACCAAATAATTTCCCCAATTATATACAATTTCCAAAAATGGTTGTGTTAATGTACTGACTGCATTGGCAAAGGGGTGTAAGATGGTAAAATGCAACCTGTAGAACCAATTGACTCAAAGCCTGGCTCTGATCAACCAATCAGATGATACTAATTTCCTTTTGGAGGAAACAATACTGAGTAAGAATTAAAGTCACAGGCTATTGAATCAGATTGCCTGGTTTGAATGGTACCTTCACCAATTATTAGCTGTGGGATCTTGAACAAGTTACTTTAACTCTCTATCCTTTAGTTACTTTAGTTGTCCTTTAGTTACTTAAGGTAGGTAAACAGAACCTACCTTATAAGGTTATATGTATGAGTAAATCATTTAACACATGTAAAGACCCTAGAATAGAACCTGGAAAATAGTAAGCTTTTGATAAATGTTAGCTACTGATGTTACAAACTTAATGTGAATGTCTTGTTTTCTAAACTGGTTAATAAACTGCTCCAGGGCAGGGACGAAGCATTAATTTTATTTTCATTTCTGGTACTAGCACAGTAGATATTCAGTGAATACCTGTTAAATAATAACACAAAAATGCATTATGTTATATCTCAGAAGAACATTATAGTACTAATTAGAATTCAGAATCTGATGACAAGGATTCCATGTGAATCCTTTAGAATAAATTAATTATACCAAAGCAAATACCTGTAGGTAAATTACATATACCCATTTCTTCAAAAGCCTATAGATATGTTTAGACAGATATTATTTTCATGAAAGACCGTGCTGCCAGCTTTAAATAGAAAGATTCAAGATCAGCATTTCCCAAATGATTTTTATGATGTTTTATGTCTTTACAGGGCTTATTGTTTACAAGATTTTTTAGCTTTATGATTTAATTTATATGATATGATATTTAACGTAAGTATACTCTGGATCTTGTGAAAACCATCTTAAACATAAGAATGGCTTCATAAATTCAGTACCCAGTTGGTGTTTATAAAAATAGTACAAGGAAGAGCTTTTAATTGTCAGAGTCTAATAAGAATGTGACCATTTACATGTAACTAGTGAGGTGTGCCAAGTGAAGGCCAACGATATCAGTGTATTGACTAAACAAGGTATTCAAAGTAATTCCACAGACAAAAGTTATGGAGAATTGAGTCATCTCATAGTCATTTCAAACTAAAAGTAGTCCTTGTTTAAGAGAGTCAGTACCATTTTCAACCTCAGAAAATTATTTATTTTGAACAAGACATTCATTCATTACACCAAATTAATTTTCTTAATGTTAGTTTATTTGCTTCATAGTCTTTCTTATACAAATACATAAGAAAATTATACTTATTTCTGTGTTTTTACATATTTCAGTAATATCACAGTAAAGAGTAACTTAAATGACCGTTAGCAATATACAAGAGTGCTTTCCCTTTAAAATGGTTCCTTACATTACTCATGTGAGAAATATTGATTAAGATGATAACAAGGCCATTAGCATGGGAAACATGGTAGTGGCTAGAAGGAAGTTAGCAGTATTTTATAAATATCCAATAGTTTCTGGACAATGAGATTTTTACCTCAGTTATTACTCTCTTCTTTAGAAGAAGAATTGGCAAAAGCAACATCCCTCAAAAACCATAGTCTATGGGCCAAATCCAACCTGCTGCATATTTTTGTAAGTAAAGTTTAATTGGAACACGGCCACCCCCATTCATTTATGTATTATTTATGACTGCTTTTGCCTGACAACAACAGAGCTGACAGAGACTACAAAGGCAAAAATATTTACTATCTGAATCTTTACAGAAAATATTTGCTAACTACAACTCTAGAATTTTCACTTTTTCTTAGTATTAAATATATCTTAAAATATCTTCACGGGACTTCCCTGGTGGTCCAGTAGTTAAGACTTCATGCTCCCAATGCAGGGGGCCTGGGTTCGACTCCTGGTCAGGGAACTAGATCCCGCATGTCACAACTAAGAGCCCGCATGCCGCAACTAAAAGATCCTGCAAGCCACAACTAAAGATCTTGCATGCTGCAACTAAAGATCCCATGTGCTGCAACTAAGACCCAGCACAGCCAAAATAAATAAACAAAATGAATAAATATTTTTTAAAAATCTTCACATAGCTCCATGGAACAGAATGGAGAATTAAAAAATAGACCTACACAAATTATGTCCAACAGATTTTTTAACAAAGTTGAAAAAAACAATTCAATGGAAGAAAGATAATCTTTTCAAGAAATGGTCTTGGAGCAACTGGACATTCATGGGCCAAAAAACAAAACAAAACAAACTTCAACCTAGACCTTAAATGTTATATAAAAATTTTTAAATTAATCACAGGGACTTCCCTGGTGGCGCAGTGGTGAAGAATCTCCCTGCCAATGCAGGGGGCGTGAGTTCGATCCCTGGTCCGGGAAGATCCCACATGCCGTGGAGCAACTAAGTCCATGTGCCACAACTGCTGACACCACGCACCACAACTACTGAAGGCCACATGCCCTAAAGCCTGTGTACCACAACTACTGAGCCCATACGCCACAACAACTGAAGCCTGCGCGCCTAGAGCCCATGCTCTGCAACAAGAAGCCACTGCAATGAGAAGTCTGTGCACCTCAACAAAGAGTAGCCTCCACTCACCACAACTAGAGAAAGCCCACACACAGCAATGAAGACCCAACGCAGCCAAAAAACTTTTTTTTAATAAATAAATAAAATAAAATAGCAAAAGTTAATTTCTTAAAAAATAAAATAAGTTTAATCACAAACTTAAATGTAAAACATAAATCTGTCAAACTTTTAGGAAAAAAACATAAAAAAAATCTTCAAGATCTCTAGCTATAGGAAGAATTCTTATACTTGATGCCAAATGCATGATCCATAAAAGAAAAATTGATAAATTGGACCTGATCAAAATTAAAAACTTTTTTTCTACAAAAGACTCGGTTAAGAAATTTAAAAGATGAATTATGATCTGGGAGAAAATATTTGCACACCTTACACAAGGACTAGTACCCAGAATACGTAAAGAACCAAAAATAAGTATCTGGATTATATGAAAAAACTCTCAAAACTCACCAGTAAAGAACAATCCAATTAGAAAACAGTCAAAAGACAAACAGACATTTCACAAAAGAGGATATGTAAATAGTAAATGAAATTTGCCTTCTATATACCACTAAAAAGGATAAATTGATGACATGGGAAAAGATGTTCAATATGGCTTGCCATTAGAGCAATGAAACTTAAAACTACAATGAGATATTACTACACACCTACCAGAATGGCTAAAATTTAAAATGGTGGCAATAGCAAATGCTTGCAAGCATGCAGAGAAACTGGATCATTCATACGTTCCTGGTGGAGATGTAAAATAGTATAGCCACTGTGGAACAGTTTGTGGGTTTCTTATAAGACTAAACATGCAACTACCATATGACCCAGCAACTGCATGCTTGTGCATTTATCCCAGAGAAATGAGTACTTATGCTAATGCAAAAACCTGTAGCCAAAAATTCATAGTAGCTTCATTTGTAATGGATAAAAACTGGAAACAGCTTAAAATGTCCTTCAGTGGGAGAAAGATTAAACAAACTATGGCACGTACACACCATGGAATACTACTTAGGGATAAAAAGGCAGGATTGATATATATATATACAACAACTTGGATAAATCTCCAGGGAATTTTACGTAGTGAAAAAAAAGAAAAAAAAAAACTAAAGTTTTATACTATAAAATTCCACTCGTATAACATTCTAGAAATGGCAAAAGTATAGAGATGGAGACCAAATTCATGGTTGTTAGGGATTAAGGAAGAGGAGGAGGAGCTGGAGTGTTTTTAAAAGAGTACAATCGGCAATAGATACCCTTGTATTGATGGAACTGTTTTGTATCTTGACTGATAGTAGTTCCATGAACCATTACATGTGACAAAATTGCTTACATCTGAATACACACACACATACACACACACAAATGAGTACAGATCTTCCTTCCTTACGATGGGGTTACGTTCTGATAAATCCATCATAAGCTGAAAATATCAAAATTCAAAAATGCATTTAATATACCTAACCTACTGAACATCATAGCTTAGCCTAGTCTACCTCAAACACACTCAGAACATTTACATGAGCCGGCAGTTGGGCAAAATCTTCTAACACAAAGCCTATTTTATAATAAAGGATTGAACATATCATGTAATTTATTGAATACTGTCCTGAAAGTAGAAAACAGAATGGCTGTATGGGTACAGAATTGTTGTGAGTGTATCAGTTGTTTGCCCTGGTGATCGCATGGCAGATTAGAAGCTGTGGTTCCCTACTGCTGCCCAGCATCACTAGAGTATCTTACCATGTATTGCTAGCCTAGGAAAAGATCAAAAGAGATTATCATACTAAGTGAAGTAAGTCAGAGAAAGACAAATATCATATGATATCGCTTATATGTGGAATCTTAAAAAGTGATACAAATGAACTTTTTAAAATAAATTTACTTATTTATTTATTTTTGGCTGCACTGGGTCTTTGTTGATGCGTGGGGGCTTTCTCTAGTTGCAGCAAGCAGGAGATACTCTTCGTTGCAGTTCACGGGCTTCTCATTGTGGTGGCTTCTTTTGTTGCAGAGTACGGGCTCTAGGTGTGCAGGCTTCAATAGTTGTGGCACGCGGGCTCAGTAGTTGTGGCTCGCAGCTCTAGAGTGCAGGCTCAGTAGCTGTGGCACGCAGGCTTAGTTGCTCTGTGGCATGTGGGATCTTCCCAGACCAGGGATAGAACCTGTGTCCCCTGCATTGGCAGGCTGATTCTTAACCAATGCGCCATCAGGAAGTCCGATACAAATGAACTTATTTACAAAACAGAAATAGAGTCACAGATGTAGAAAACAAACTTGTGGTTACCAGGGAGAAAGGGGGTGAGGGATAAATTGGAAGATTGGGATTGACATATATACACTACTATATATAAAATAGATGACTAATAAGGACCTACTGTATAACACAGGGAACTCTACTCAATACTCTGTAATGATCTATATGGGAAAAGAATCTAAAAAAGAGTGAGTATATGTATAACTGATCCACTTTGCTGTACAGCAGAAACTAACACAACATCATAAATCAACTATACTCCATATTTTTTTTAATTCAAAGTACAGTTTCTACTGAATGCATATCCCTTTTGCACCATTGTAAAGTCGAAAAATTGTAAGTCAAACCATTGTAAGTCAGGGACCATCTGTACGTGTAAAATTGGAAAAATCTGAATAAGAATGGATTGTATCAATGTCAATTTCCTCATCATGGTATTTTTACTATAGTTTTACAAGATATCATCATGAGGACAAACCAGGTAAACGGTACATGGGAGCTGTCAGTATTATTTTTTTACCACTTCATGTGAATCTTCAATTATCACAAAATAAAATTTTAATTAAATTTTCTTAAAGCTTGCTCCATAGAATAAAAGTAACTTCAAATATTGCTCCTCCCCCTTTTTTGAGCAACTTTCTCTGTGAAATTTTAATATATAACTTATGCGACAAATATGCATTAGGTATCCACAGAACTATATAATGACATCGTATCGATACTAGGCACGTAGGAATGAAAGTAAGACTTAATTTTGACTACAAGAGAACAGTTACTGAGAAGATAGTAATAGCCAATTTCCAACTGAAAGTGTCTTCGAATTAATTACACAAGTGCTACAAAATATATTAGAACTTTGTTGTGTTAACTACATGACTCCCAGATACTATAGAAGCTTATTCTAAATGCTTTAGACAGAGCCTCAGAATATGAGCTCTGGATTCAGAATGTCTGAGTTTGAAATAAGTCTTTGGGACCTACCCGCTGTGATAACTTAGGAAAGCAAGTTAACTCCTTTATGCCTCATTTTCCTAATATGGAAACTTGGGGTAATAAAGTATTCATCTTGTCTTTGTGAGGATTATTTAATGTAAAGAGCCTGGAACAGAGTAAGCACTGAATTGTTCTTGTTGTCATAAGCAGTAATGAATGTAAAAGAACAGAATAATCCCATGTTCTCAGCTATTACTAAAAATTAAGAAATCATATTTAGATGATTCAACTGAAGCAAAAACAAGCACGTATTTAGACATTATTTAGTTGGCTTTTGCTATTTTCAAAGACCCCTGATTTGTTAAAATAAATATGGTATACTGTAAATATTACAAAAATATATGCTGATTGAATTACTACTGACCATTGAACAATGTGGTGGGGGGTGTTAGGAGTCCCCACCCTCTGTGAAGTCAAAAATCCAAGTATAACTTATAGTTGGTCCTCTGTATCCATGGTCCCTCCTTAACTATAGTACCCTATTGGTGGATTCAACCAACCTCAGATTGTGTAGTACTGTAGTGTTGACTATTGAAAAATCTGCTAAGTGGACCTGTGAAGTTCAAACCCATGTTGTTCAATGGTCAACTGTACTCTTAGTTTCTGGAGTTGTAGTTTACATCATTGTCTTTCAGACATACTTATTTTAAATGATGAAGAATGAACTGAAATATTATGAAACAGATATTCAAAAGTTTAACCAATGAAATATTTTTTACATGAGATCTTGAAAATGATAATGCTACAAGTAGAAGGTCACTGTTCACAAAAATAGAGAATGTTAACTTTAACACATTTGGCAGAGAAACATCTGGATTTCTTTTTTATCTTAGTATGAATAATATCCTTGAGCTGGCCCCATTACAGCCTGATGCCATTTAAGGTGCCTAGCAGATGTTTTCTGCTTTCCTTCTTATTTATTTTTTCCTTCTCACTATATTAGTTCCCTTTCTTTCCCACTTTCCAGCTTATAGAATTCTTTTTCCAGAGAAGTAATATGTATCAATAAAATATGTAATAGAACCTGACAATACTTCATAACATTTTTTATTTTCAAAATTATTTGAAAATCATCATTGCTCCTATTATTTTATAGGTTAGTAAAATGTGACTGCATTTTATTAAAAGAATTGTGTTACCTGTGCTGGTCACATTATTTTTTAATTTCTCCTTTCAAATGGCAGGTACTATATAAAAGTTGCTATTTTACTTGTCATACCAAGTAGATATGGTAAAGGCCTATTAGGCTCCTAGTTGGCTCAACCACTGTATAAAATTACTCCCTAGGGTATATTTTTTAATGCTGTTTCCAGACTGGTTTTGAATAACTGAAGTATTCACACTTCCCATGGGAAGATATTTCATAGCATGACTTTAGTATTAGAACACTTTTCCTGAAACTCTATTTAAACTTTCTGTTCTTGTATTACAATATGATCTTATTTTCCTTCAGTCCTCTAAACACATTCTGCTTTGATTTTTATGAATTCCTGACTCATTTATCTCATGACCAACTGAGTATTTTTTCATTAATATTTCCCATAAAATAATTTATATTAATTCAGCTATTCAAAGAAATGGAGAAAAGCATAAGCATATATTATTCAGAACCATAGATAATTGATCAAATATATAATTTTTAAATGTCTATTAAATGTTATCTATTAAGCTGACTCACTTTGAAGACTTTAAGGAAAGAAAATGTATGTTATAAATATAGTAAAACATTGAATTAGAAACATTGGTAGTGGGACTTCCCTGGTGGCGCAGTGGTTAAGAACTTGCCTGCCAATGCAGGGGACATGGGTTTGAGCCGTGGTCTGGGAAGATCCCACGTGCTGCGGAGCAACTAAGCCTGTGCACCACAACTACTGAGCCTGTGCTCTAGAGCTCTCGAGCCACAACTACTGAGCCCGCGTGCCACAACTACTGAAGTCCGTGTGCCTAGAGCTCGTGCTCCACAACAAGAGAAGCCACAGCAATAAGAAGCCTGTGCACCTCAACGAAAAGTAGCGCCCACTCGCTGCAAATAGAGAAAGCCTGCGCAGCAACGAAGACCCAACGCAGCCAAAAATAAATAAATAGATGTACTTTTTAAAAAAAGAAACATTGGTTGGACACAGAATGATTGAAAAATTATGAATAATTGGCCTATCCCCAGCCCTGGATATTAGCTTAATCTTAAATTATCTGAAGGCAATTGTTCTATATATTGTCCTAAGATTAGTCAAGAAATAAATGTACCCTTTCAGTCTTTGAAATTTTGGTGAATATGACTGATACGAATAAGACAAATAAATGTATAAATAAATAAAACTCCAAGTATAACATTATGATATATAAAATTTAATGCAAGCACATTGGATTTGGTAGAAATAATGGTGACCAAATAAAATTCCCAATAGTATGAGTTATAAATGAGTTATATGAGTTATAAATGAGTTATATGAGTTATAAATGAGTTATAACATTTTATGCAGACAAAAACTAATAAATGGATCAACTCTTAGTTTAAAATTTTATTTTAAAAAATTATTAATAAAAATAACTTCAGTAAATTTAAAATGAAATGGCAAAATTGTGAATGGCTAGCTGTGAAAGAAAATTGGTCAACAGATTATACTGACATAATGACATCCATCCAGCCAAATATATTTTTATTTTCCCCCAAATATTTTCACCAAAAAAAATCAATTTTTGTTGTAACTCTGATTAAAATATTTTACTTTTGTGAATGAAAATCAAAATGATCCTAGAATCAAAATCTAAAGTTAAATACCTATTTGCTGAAAACAGATCAAAATATTCTGTATCTATATTTAAAACATAATAAAGATCTTCTGATTTTTAAAAATAAATTATTTTGATAAGACTTGGGATAGACCAATTATTCACTATTAATTCATTTAATAAAAATTTGCTGAGGGACTTTTAATTGGCCACATGTGCTTAGTTATAAGAAGCAAATTGCTGTGAATATGGATTTCAAAATCTGTAAAACTTATAGAGAATTGTATACTGTAAATACAGTAAAGCTTCTTAAATAAAAATTGGACATACTTTTACATGAATGCTTCTAAACAGTATACTAATATATTTACAAGACTTTATGGTTCGCAACATATTTTCAAAAATTTTTTTCAATTGATCCTCCTAACAACCTATTTTTAGGTTAGAAAGCATGTGAACCAGAGAAGTGAGGCAATATGCTCAAGCTATATATTTGGATTCAATGTCAGGTCTTCTTACTCCAAATTTAGGCTCTTCTCATTACTTGTTTTTGATTACTATATTGATATCCAACTACTTTTTATTATATTCCTTAATTTTATTTTTCTTATATATTGATAAAAACTCACAGCTTATATAAGCAATTTAACAAAATTTTAGAATTACCTTTGGGAAACAAACAGAAACAAAACAAAAATAAACATTTCCTTACTTTTCAGCAAATCAAATCTAATACACATTTTACATTGACTAAAAGAGAGTGAAGTTTGTGTTTTCAAAATGCAGCAAATTGAATTAAATTTTAAGAGAATTAAATATATTTTCTAAAACTACTGAGCCAGATGAAAACAAAGAACCCCTTCCACTACCTACAAGATTCTCATATGTTTTCAGACCATGAAAGATCATATGCTGTAAGATTTTTCCTTAATCACCACACACACACACACACACACACACACACACACACACACACACACACACACATCTTGTTCCCCTCCAGTATTCTATACTGGTTCTGTTTTGGGAGGTATCATTGACTATTTAACCTGTAACTTTCAGATATGAGAACTCACACTTGAACTGCATCATATGGTGAGTATAGCTTCAAGTAGGAGGTATAATTTGTTTGGAACTTTAAAAATGTATCAGTTTTTTGTTTTTTTTGTTTTTTTTATTTATTTATTTTTGGCTGTGTTGGGTCTTTGTTTCCGTGCAAGGGCTTTCTCTAGTTGTGGCGAGCGGGGGCCACTCTTCATCGTGGTGCGTGGGCCTCTTACTGTCGCAGGCTCTCTTGTTGCGGAGCACAAGCTCCAGATGCGCAGGCTCAGTAGTTGTGGCTCACGGGCTTAGTTGCTCCAAGGCATGTGGGATCTTCCCAGACCAGGGCTCAAACCCGTGTCCCCTGCATTGGCAGGCAGATTCTCAACCACTGCGTCACCAGGGAAGCCCAAAATGTATAAGTTTTAAACAAGGAGATATTAGAAAAGAGAGAATGAATTAAAGAAAACAAAGCATTACAGAAATCACAGGACATATCAGGGCAAGAGGAAGTAATCCAGTTTGACTCATGTATAAGTCAGGCGAAATGTATTAATGAAGGATAGAGACCATGGTGTGAAGATCCTTGAATGCAAACTCTCCACTCTATACCTAAAAACTTAACTATACTTACACTGATTTTTATATCATTTCTTTCAGACTCCAAAAGAAAAAAATGTAATACTCTCTCCATGTATGAACAAATGCTTCATCTAGGTATTGATCACATCTGACCACTTCCAGAATCTTGTTTTATTAGCTATTCCCTATTTTTCTTATATTTTAGCCCTCTATTTGTCTACCAGCTTGTTTCTTCACAAATTATATTCATGCAGAGGTCACCATCCAGGATACTAATTGCCAAATCCAATCGATTTGTCTGAGTTGTCTTCTCAGTTAATCACTCTGCAGAATTTGACACTAAACTATTCTATTCCTAAAAATCGTTCAGTTCTTGTGATACATGGCACTATTCTCCCCATTCCTTTTTTTTAATTTCAACTATCATTTATTTAAATATGTATATATATATATATATATGCCTCCTTGGAAGGAACACTGGTAAACCAACTAGTGTCATGCTTGCTTTGAATCTCTGCTTTCCTTCCCTGGAAGGGGTAGAGGGTTGAACATCATTCAAACTACGTTATTTAACATCAGAGAAATCAACAACACTCCCAGCTCACCCTCTCCTCACCAGAGTCATAATCGGACACCATTTTACCCCTCTTGCCTCCAATCCAGTGTACTGCGCGGGTAAAGCTGCTGCCTTTTTTTTTTTTTTTTTTTTTGCGGTACGCGGGCCTCTCACTGTTGTGGCCTCTCCCGCTGCGGAGCACAGGCTCCGGACGCGCAGGCTCAGTGGCCATGGCTCACGGGCCCAGCCGCTCCGTGGCGTGTGGGATCTTCCCGGACCGGGGCAAGAACTCGTGTCCCCTGCATCGGCAGGCGGACTCTCAACCACTGCGCCACCAGGGAAGCCCGCTGCTGCCCTTTCTTTACTCACATTCTGGGCTCCACACTTTACAGTTAGCCTCATCATGCTGGTAGGAGAACTGTTAACAGACTTCCTAAATCTGGCTGGTAGCACTCAAAGCATCTTCAACATGTATCCTTTGCACCAGTTGTAACACAGTGGGCTAGGAAGCAACAGGCTCAACCCTGGGGCCAACCATGTCCACACTCTTCTCCCCTGGGTCGTGCTTCCAGCGTGGAGCTGAGGGAGGCATGGTGGCTTCAAAGGAGCATGGTGGGGCGGGGCCCGGGCCACACCTGCCGCCTGCATTTGTGGTCAGAGAAAAACCTTCTTGACCACAATCACCGCCATCTGACTCTGGGAAAAAGCAACAAGTTTTCACATCTCAACAGTAAGTGAATCTCAGCTCTACAGCTCAAATTGACAGCATTAAAGTCTACTTTCTTCTTGAAGAAATAGTAAGCTACCAGCTGTTGGTGAGGGATTGGGGTAGGTAGGGCATATGAAGCAGCTGCGAAAAAAACCCAAATCAAACTTTTCATTACGCGGCTGGCCAAGCTCAGGGCCATCCCACTGTCTCTGCGCAGAGCCTGAAGGCAAGTGACTCTCCGTCCCTGCCAGTGGGCCCCATGACAGGGCCTCAGCTGAGCCCAGCATGTCCCTGGCAGGTGAGTGAAGGGACACGTTACAATAGGAGGCCCAGCTCCTGTCGGTTCTCACCTGCCCCCACTTCCCTTTCCGCTGACAGGATGGCCAAGCCCGGGTTGCCTAATCTATCACGGGGCCCGGCTCCTCCAGAACATCTTGAGCCTTTAGAACATGGTCAAATTGGATTCTACACATTCACTTAAATAGTAAAAGTAAAATTTGGAAGAATGAAGAGGCTGACACAGTAGCACAACATGGTTTTGGTTTAAGAGCAGCTTAAAAATGAACAAAAAGGAAACCTTTCATGCAGACACATCAGGTGGCATAAAACAATCGGCAATTTAATACCGTGGGAGCACCGTTAGCCATTCTCTCACTCCCCACTTGCGGGCCTGACTGTGCCCCAAGGGCAGCATTGGCTCTAGGGTCACAGCTCCAAGCCTCTGGCCCCCGGGCAAAAGCCCTTTCTCACCATCCTCCAGCTGACCCCTCCTAAAGAAAAGCCCAGGTCTCAAAAGAATGACCAATGCAGGTGCCCTCCGTACAGCACTTAACTACCACTTTCACTCCCTCCCCAACCAGTTGAGATATAAGATGCCATCTGATTGGAATATGAAAATTAAAGCATTTCTCTAATAACACAGTACCATTGATGATATCTCCATAGATTTTCTAGTCCAAATGTGTGTAAATATATAATAAACTATATGAGAGTATATAATATATATAATTTCTATATATTTCTATAAATTTTATATATATATATATATATGATACTTTCTATCGCCATGACCATGCCATCCCAAGCCTCAAGGCAGTGTACAGATCGTAGCAAAGCCTGGGAGCCTCTCCTCGCGGGGTGCATGGGGCTCACTTCATAAGCCGCACAGCAGTCCAGTCTGTCTTTTCATCAGTCCTCCTCTCTTCTCTTCGCTTCAGCTTGGTTTTATGCAAACAATGACTCTGATGGATTTGCACTTGTGCTAGTGCTTGGGAAAGGTCCATGCAGGAATGGGCACAGTCACATGATGAGTAAGATGACATCATCCCCCAAAATAAACTAAAACAAAACAAAAATTAAAAAAAAACAGAACAGGACTAGAAAACTCAATTTTTTGGATATATCTAGAAAAGGGGACAAGAACAGTAGTCGTTTGTTCTCCCCATGGAGACAGGAATGAAGAGGGAGGAGGGGAGGGGGAGTTGATTTCTTCTGTTCACAATAGAATGGTTGGAGGGGATTCTTCAGAGTTTTTCAGGGGAGGGACCCAAATGTAGTGCCCAGACTGGTCCTCAATGATTTCTTTGATTTTGTTTTAAATCTCTTCCAGTGAGTCACCCTGTACAATGGCTGTGAAGTATTCTTCAAACTCCTGCTCCAGTTCCATGGCTTTGTCATAGGTCTTATTTGCTTGTTCATACCTCTGCCTTCAGTTCATTTCCATAAGCACTTCAATGGACTTGGGCTTGATGAAAATGGCAATGGGATAAAGTTGTGACTGCTGCAGCCTCTTGATAGCATTGCCAGAAACATCTAAGATGCAGTGCTTTCCCCTCTCCCCAACTCCCTTCACTGACTAGATGCTGGTCCCATAGAGATGATCACTGAATTGGCCTGCCTCAATGAACTTGTCCTGAATATCCTTCTCCATCTGTTCTCGGGAGACCACAAACTGGTAGTCTTGCCGATCCACTTCATCATCACACTGAGGCCAGGTAGTATGTTGTACACAAAATCCAAATTTATGCGGGAACTCCGAAATCAGGTCATCGTTGACTCTGTCCTTCATTGGGCCCAGGATGATGACAGGCCTTGCATAGTGAATTTCTTGCTGTGTCACTGGCTCATATGACAAAATAGCATCCTCCTGTCCTTTGGAACTGCTTTCACTGTCACTGGTGTTGGACGTCACTCCCTGTTACTGTACCCTGCTCTCCTATACCATGTTTTCTTTGCTCTTGTAAAATGAAAACCTTTGAGAGAGGTGGAAACTCTTTTTATGTTTCGTTTTTTTTTTTTTTTTGACATCTTTATTGGAGTATAATTGCTTTACAATGGTATGTTAGTTTCTGCTGTATAACAAAGTGAATCAGCTATACATATACATATATCCCCATATCCCCTTCCTCTTGTGTCTTCCTCCCACCCTCCCCATCCCACCCCTCTAGGTGGTCACAAAGCACCGAGCTGACCTCCCTGTGCTATGTGGCTGCTTCCCACTAGCTATTTATTTTACATTTGGTAGTGTATGTATGTCCATGCCACTCCCTCACTTCGTCCCAGCTTACCCTTCCCCCTCACTGTGTCCTCAAGTCCATTTTCTACATCTGCGTCTTTATTCCTGTCCTGCCCCTAGGTTCTTCAGAACCATTTTTTTTCTTTTTAGATTCCATACATATTTGTTAGCATATGGTATTTGTTTTTCTCTTTCTGACTTACTTCACTCTGTAAGACAGTCTCTAGGTCTATCCACCTCACTATAAATAACTCAATTTCATTTCTTTTTATGGCTGAGTAATATTCCATTGTATATATGTGCCACATCTTCTTTATCCATTCATCTGTCAACGGACACTTAGGTTGCTTCCATGCCCTGGCTATTGTAAATAGTGTTGCAATGAACATTGTGGTACATGACTCTATTTGAATTATGGTTTTCTCAGGGTATATGCCCAGTAGTGGGATTTCTGGGTCTATGGCAGTTCTATTTTTAGTTTTTTAAAGAACCTCCACACTGTTCTCCATAGTGGCTGATGGACCTGCTAGACACAATCATCCCCCTCCTGGCATGAAACTTCACGTTTTTCAGTAGAGCCCTTTCTTTCTTTTCCACCCTCTTCTTACTGGGGATCACACTGATTTGCTCACTTTCTCCGTGTGGGGTCACCAGTCTCACCTGCCACCACTCATCATCAGAGGCGTTAATGACAGTAGACTGTCACCAAAGGAGAAGCTGAGGCCTTGGCTTGGCAGGCAGTGGTCCCAAGTCTGGTCATAATCAAACAAGGCCCTGACATACAAGGACCTCTTCTCACTCATTTGCAGGGACCAACCCAGACCCAGAGCTCATGCTGCTGTTCATCATTTGCTCTTGCAAGTCATGTATCTTCGATTCAAAGCGACTGTATTCTGGTGCCAGGTGGGAGTCCAGGTCTAGTGCTGAGAAAGTGTCAGCTCAGGCCGGCCCCTCTGTCTCTCACGGAAGACCACGGACCTAAAGTGGGGCATGTCGGGGGAGGGGAGGAGGAGGGGGAGGGGGATAGGAGGAGGGGGAGGGAGGAGGAGGAGTTGCCTAAGCACACGAGGCAGGGCGGGGGGAGGAGGAAGGAGAGGAGCCCGCCACCCTCTGCCTCTCTCCCCATTCTTATACTGCTTCCTGACCACTTTTTTTTAGTCTCATTTGCTGTCCCCTCCAGGTCCCCCTTCGTGACTTACCATTAAGTGAATTGCAGTTACAAAAACAGAATATGTATTATGACCCATTTATGATATATTTGTATATATAAATATTTAAGAGTATGCAAGTACGAGTTGTGTCTGTGTAAGCTAGGTCTAAATATATATATATATATATATATATCTCAAAATGTTAGTAGGCAATGGAGATATTCTGGGTGAATTTCACATTAATCATTTCTATAGTTTTTTAAAGCTTTTGCAATTATCATGTATACATTTTAAAATTGGAGAGACAATTAAAAATTCACCAATAATATTTATGTGCTGTTTAATTATACTTGTATATTAATTATTCCCTCAAGCCCCAATTTTTTCCCCTGAATTACAGATCAGGATGACCATAGTCACACTCAACTCACTCCCCCATCTTTCTTCTGTGCCTCAACAGTACCCAAATCATACTTTTCTCTAGGTGAGTACTTTGCTGCAGCTATATCTTTATTTTATTCTCTTTTTTTAAATTTTATTTTACTTACTTTTTTATACAGCAGGTTTTTATTAGTTATCCATTTTATACATATTAGTGTATACATGTCAATCCCAATCACCCAATTCATCACACGAGCCCTACCCCCATGCCCACCATTTTCCCCCCATGGTGTCCATATATTTGTTCTCTACATCTGTGTCAATATTTCTGCCCTACAAACTGTTTCATCTGTACCATTTTTCTAGTTCCACATCTATGCATTAATATACGATATTTGTTTTTCTCTTTCTGACTTACTTCACTCTGTATGACAGTCTCTAGATCCATCCACATCTCTACAAATGACCCAATTTCATTCTTTTTTTATGGCTGAGTAATATTCCATTGTGTATATGTACCACATCTTCTTTATCCATTCATCTCTTGATGGGCATTTAGGTTGCTTCCATGACCTGGCTATTGTAAATAGTGCTGCAATGAACATTAGGGTGCATGTGTCTTTTTGAATTATGGTTTTCTCTGGGTATATGCCCAGTAGTGGGATTGCTGGGTCATATGGTAATTCTATTTTTAGTTTTTTAAGGAAACTCCATGCTTTTCTCCATAGTGGCTGTATCAATTTACATTCCCACAAACAGTGCAAGAGGGTTCTCTTTTCTCTACACCTTCTCCAGCATTTGTTGTTTGTAGATTTTCTGATGATGCCCATTCTAACTGGTGTGAGGTGATACCTCATTGTAGTTTTATTTGCATTTCTCTAATAATTACTGATGTTGAGCAGCTTTTCATGTGCTTCTTGGCCATCTGTATGTCTTCTTTGGAGAAATGTCTATTTAGGTCTTCTGCCCATTTTTGGATGGGATTGTTTGGTTTTTTTAATATCGAGCTGCATGAGCTGTTTATATACTTTGGAGATTAATCCTTTGTCCGTTGATTCGTTAGCAAATATTTTCTCCCATTCTGAGGGTTGTTTTTTCGTCTTGTTTGTAGTTTCCCTTGCTGTGCAAAAGCTTTTAACTTTCATCAGGTTCAGTTTGTTTATTTTTGTTTTTATTTCTATTACTCTAGGAGGTGGATCAAAAAAGATCTTGGTGTGATTTATATCAAAGAGTGTTCTTCCTATGTTTTCCCCTAAGCGTTTTATACTGTCCAGACTTACATTTAGGTCTCTAATCCATTTTGAGTTTATTTTTGTGTATGGTGTTAGGGAGTATTCTAATTTCATTCTTTTACATGTAGCTGTCCAGTTTTCCCAGCACCACTTATTGAAGAGGCTGTCTTTTCTCCATTGTATATTCTTGCCTCCTTTATCAAAAATAAGGTGACCATAGGTGCGTGGGGTTATCTCCGGGCTTTCTATCCTGTTCCACTGATCTATACTTCCGTTTTTGTGCCAGTACCATACTGTCTTGATTAAGGTAGCCTTGTAGTATAGTCTGAAGTCAGGGAGTCTGATTCCTGCAGCTCCGTTTTTTTCCCTTAAGACTGCTTTGGCTATTCAGGGTTTTTGTGTCTCCATACAAATTTTAAGATTTTTTGTTCTAATTCTGTAAAAAATGCCATTAATAATTTGATACGGATTGCATTGAATCTGTAAATTGCTTTATAGTCATTTTTAGAATGTTAATTCTTCCAATCCAAGAACATGGTATATCTCTCCATCTATTTGTATCATTTTTAATTACTTTCATGAGTGTCTTATAGTTTTCAGCATACAGGTCTTTTGTCTCCCTAGGTAGGTTTATTCCTAGATATTTTATTCTTCTTGTTGCAGTGGTAAATGGGAGTGTTTCCTTAATTTCCTGTTCAGATTTTTCATCATTAGTGTATAGGAATGCAAGAGATTTCTGTGCATTAATTTTGTATCCTGAAACTTTACCAAATTCATTGATTAGCTCTAGTAGTTTTCTGGTGGCATCTTTAGGATTCTCTATGTATAGTATCATGTCATCTGCAAACAGTGACAGTTTTACTTCTTCTTTTCAATTTGTATTCCTTTTATTTCTTTTTCTTCTCTGATTGAGGTGGCTAGGACTTCCAAAACTATGTTGAATAATAGTGGTGAGAGTAGACATCCTTGTCTTGCTCCTGATCTTAGAGGAAATGCTTTCAGTTTTTCACCATTGAGAATGATGTTTGCTGTGTGTTTGTCGTATATGGACTTTATTAAGTTGAGGTAGGTTCCCTCTATGCTCACTTTCTGGAGAGTTTTTATCATAAATTGGTGTTGAATTTTGTCAAAAGCTTTTTCTGCATCTATTGAAATGATCATATGCTTTTTCTTCTTCAATTTGTTAATATGGTGTATCACATTGATTGATTTGTATATATTAAAGAATCCTTGCATCCCTGGGATAAATCCCACTTGATCATGGTGTATGATCCTTTTAATGTGTTTATTCTGTTTGCTAATATTTTGTTGAGGATTTTTTGCATCTATATTCATCAGTGATATTGGTCTGTAATTTTTTTTGTACTATCTTTGTCTGGTTTTGGTATCAGGATGATGGTAGCCTCATAGAATGAGTTTGGGAGTGTTCCTTCCTCTGCAAATTTTTGGAAGAGTTTGAGAAGGTCGGATGTTAGCTCTTCTCTAAATGTTTGATAGAATTCACCAGTGAAGCCATCTGGTCCTGGACTTCTGTTTGCTGGAAGATTTTTAATCACAGTTTCAATTTCATTACTTGTGACTGGTCTGGTCATATTGTATATTTCCTCCTGCTTCAGGTTTGGAAGGATATAGCTTTCTAAGAATTTGTCCATTTATCCCAGGTTGTCCATTTTATTGGCATAGAGTTGCTTGTAGTAATCTCTTAGGATGCTTTGTATTTCTGTGGTGTCTGTTGCAACTTCTCCTTTTTCATTTCTAATTTCATTGATTTGAGTTCTCTCCCTCTTTTTCTTGATGACTCTGGCTAATGGTTTATCAATTTTGTTTATCTTCTCAAAGAACCAGCTTTAGTTTTATTGATTTTTGCTATTGTTTTCTTTGTTTCTATTTCATTTATTTGTGCTCTGATCTTTATGATTTCTTTCGTTCTACTAACTTTGGGTTTTGTTTGTTCTTCTTTCTCTAGTTCCTTTAGTTTAAGGTTAGATTGAGATTTTTCTTTTTTCTTGAGGTAGGCTTTTACTGCTATAAACTTCCCTCGTAGAACTGCTTTCACTGCATCCCATAGGTTTTGGGTTATCATGTTTTCACTGTCATTTGTCTCTAGGTATTTTTGATTTCCTCTTTGATTTCTTCAGTGATCTCTTGGTTATTTAGTAACGTATTGTTTAGCCTCCATGTGTTTGTGTTTTTTACCTTTTTTTCACTGTAATTGATTTCTAATCTCATAGTGTTGTGGTCAGAAAAGATGCTTGCTATGATTTCAATTTTCTTAAATTTACTGAGGCTTGATTTTTGTCCCAAGATGTGATCGATCCTGGAGAATGTTCCATGTGCACTTGAGAAGAAAGTGTAATCTGCTGTTTTTGGATGGAATGTCCTAAAAATATCAATTAAATCTATCTGGTCTATTGTGCCATTTATAGCTTGTGTTTCCTTAATAATTTTCTGTTTTGATGATCTGTCCATTGGTGTAAGTGAGGTGTTAAAGTCCCCCACTATTATTGTATTGCTGTCGATTTCCTCTTTTATAGCTGTTAGCAGTTGCCTTATGTATTGAGGTGCTCCTATGTTGGGTACATATATATTTATAATTGTTATATCTTCTTCTTGGATTGATCCCTTGATCATTATGTAGTGTCCTTCCTTGTCTCTTGTAACATTCTTTATTTTAAAGTCTATTTTATCTGATATGAGTATTGCTACTCCAGCTTTCTTTTGATTTCCATTTGCATGGAATATCTTTTCCATCCCCTCAGTTTCAGCCTGTACGTATCCTTAGGTCTGAAGTGGGCCTTTTGTAGACAGCATATATATGGGTCCTGTTTTTGTATCCATTCAGTGAGCCTGTGTCTTTTGGTTGGAGCATTTAATCCATTCACGTTTAAGGTAATTATCAATATGTACGTTCCTATTACCATTTTCTTAATTGCTATGGGTTTGTTTTTGCAGGTCCTTTTCTTCTCTTGTGTTTCCCACTTAAGAGAAGTTCCTTTAGCATTTGTTGTACAGTTGGTTTGGTGGTGCTGAAATCTCTTAGCTTTTGCTTGTCTGTAAAACTTTTGATTTCTCTGTTGAATCTGAATGATATCCTTGTCGGGAAGAGTAATCTTGATTGTAGCTTCTTCCCTGTCATCACTTTAAATATATCATGCCACTCCCTTCTGGCTTGTAGAGTTTCTGCTGAGAAGTCAGCTGTTAACGTTATGGGAGTTCCCTTGTATGCTATTTGTCATTTTTCCCTTGTTGCTTTCAATAATTTTTCTTTGTTTTTAATTTTTGTCAATTTGATTACTATGTGTCGTGATGTGTTTCTCCTTGGGTTTATCCTGTCTGGGACTCTCTGCACTTCTTGGACTTCGGTGGCTATTTCCTTTCCCATTTTAGGGAAGTTTTTGACTATAATCTCTTCAAATATTTTCTCGGGTCCTTTCTCTCTCTCTTCTTCTTCTGGGACCCTTATAATGCAAATGTTGTTGCGTTTAATGTTGCCTAAGAGGTATCTTATGCTGTCTTCATTTCTTTTCATTCTTTTTTCTTTATTCAGTTCTGTGGCAGTGAATTCCACCATTCTGTCTTCCAGGTCACTTATCTGTTCTTCTGCCTCAGTTATTCTGCTTCTGATTACTTCTAGTATAGTTTTCATTTCAGTTATTGTATTGTTCATCTCTGTTTGTTTGTTTTTTAATTCTTCTAGGTGTTTGTTCTTTAATTCTTTTAGGTCTCTGTTAAACAGTTCTTGCATCTTCTGAATCTTTGCCTCCATTCTTTTTCCAATGTTCCGTATCATCTTCACTAGCATTATTCTGAATTCTTTTTCTGGAATGTTGCCTATCTCCACTTCATTTAGTTGTTTTTCTGGGGATTTATCTTGTTCCTTCATGTGATACATAGTCCTCTGCCTTTCATCTTGTCTATCTTTCTGTGAATGTGGTTTTGGTTCCACAGCCTCCAGGACTGTAGTCATTCTTGCTTCTGCTTTCTGCCCTCTGGTGGATGAGGCTATCCAAGAGGCTTGTGCAAGTTTCCTGATGGGAGGGACTGGTGATGGGTAGAGCTGGGTGTTGCTCTGGTGGGCAGAGCTTAGTAAAACTTTAATCTGCTTGTCTGCTGATGTGTGGGGCTAAGTCCATCCCTGTTGGTTGTTTGGCCTGAGGTGACCCAACACTGGAGCCTACCTGGCTCTTTGGTGGAGCTAATGGCAGACTCTGGGAGGGCTCACGCCAAGGAGTCCTTCTCAGAACTTCTGCTGCCAGTGTGCTTGTCCTCATGGTGAGACACAGCCACCCCCTGCCTCTGCAGGAGACCCTCCAACACTAGAAGATAGGTCTGGTTCAGTGTCCTACGGGGTCACTGTTCCTTCCACTGGGTCCCGATGCACACACTACTTTGTGTGTGCCCTCCAAGAGTGGAGTCTCTGTTTCCCCCAGTCCTATTGAAGTCCTGCAATCAAATCATGCTAGGCTTCAAAGTCTGATAATCTGGGAATTCCTCCTCCTGTTGCCAGATCCCCAGGTTGGGAAGCCTCACGTGGGGCTCAGAACCTTCACTCTAGTGGGTGGACTTCTGTGGTGCAAGTGTTCTCCAGTTTGTGAGTCACCCACCCAGCAGTTATGGGATTTGACTTTATTGTGATTGAGCCCCTCCTACCATCTCATTTTGGCTTCTCCTTTGTCTTTGGATGTGGAGTATTTTTTTTGGTGAGTTCCAGTGTCTTCCTGTTGATGATTGTTCAGCAGTTAGTTGTGATTTTGGTGCTTTCGCAAGAGTGAGTGATCGCACATCCTTCTACTCCACCATCTTGAACCAATCTCCTATATCTTTACATATTTGTAATTCCCAAACTGGAAAGCTCCATGTATTATCTTGTTTATTCTCCTAGGGCCTATCATAGTGCTTTGTAAATAGAATATAGCTACTGAGTTGATTGAGTGAATAAACTAAAAGAATTATTCTTTATTTTGTATGGTTTAGGGAATTATTGATTTTTTTTTTTTTTAGTTAATGAGTGACATGTTCAGATTTGTAATTTAAGGTTAATCTGGAAGTATATGAAAAGTGAAATGGAGGTGGAGCATTTAAAAGAAAGGAGGCAAGTATAAGGAATCACAGAAACTCTAGCCACCAATGAGAAAACCTTCCTGATGAAGTGGTACCTCCAAGGAATAAGAGAAAATATGCCCCACATTCCTTATACATTATAGCTTTTAAAGATGTACATCATTTTGTATGATGGCAGAGGTTGTCTAATTATTCTAAAATAAATCTTTGCTGCCATCTTGTGGAAAAAATTTATACTTTATAACAATGTTTAAGCTTTGCAATACTTACTGAACCTGTAATTATTCATAGTTTTTAAAAATAATAATAAATTTCAACTTGGTTTTTTAAAAAGTTACTTTATCTTTTAAAAAATAATAAATTTCAACTTAACCCTTAACATTTAAAAGTATTCCTTCTTCTGCCTTCATGCAAACTGACTTTTCAATTTACATGGACTTTTTAATTTATATATTTTCTGGAGTCTAATTTTGTTTTGTTAATTGTAATATAAATATCTCTAAATTAATTTCTATATTTAAATTTGTTCAATTTTGCTCCAAATTCTACAAACTAAAGAAAAACATCAGCTACAAATTAATTATGAATTTACCACCTGTTAGCTCCTTTCTACTGAGTACATATCAGTTCATTCATTCAATTTATTTAATAAATATATACTGAGTGCCAGCCATAAAAAGGAACAAAGTTGGGTCATTTTTAGAGACATGGATGAATCTAGAGACTGTCATAGAGAGTGAAGTAAGTCAGAAAGAGAAAAACAAATATCGTATATTAACGCATACATGTGGAACCTAGAAAAATGGGACAGATGAACTGGTTTGCAGGGCAGAAATTGAGACACAGATGTAGAGAACAAACGTATGGACACCAAGGGGGGAAAGCGGTGGGGGAGGTGGGGATGGGGGTGTGCTGGATTGGGCGATTGGGATTGACATGTATACACTGATGTGTATAAAATTGATGCCTAATAAGGACCTACTGTATAAAAAAATAAATTAAATTCAAAAAAAAGAAAATATATATATATATATATATATATATATATATATATACTGAGCGCATATCTTGTGTCCGTCATTGTTCTAAGCATTCAGGATATGGTAGTGAATAAATAGACAAAAAGCTCTGCTTTCAAGGATTTTACATTTTAGTTAGATATATAAAGTGGATTTGTTTGTCTTGATGTTCTTTGAAAACATCTTTGTTATATACTATAACAAACTGCATAAAAGTTTCTAATTTTGAAGCAAGGAAGATATAAAAGAAACTATCTCTAAACTGGGATTTCTTCTTGGAAAAAAATGTAGTCTAGAATACTCCAATATTAGGACCATGCATATAAAATTTTTGAACTTAGAAACTGTAAGTCTTCGTGATTATTTCTGTATTTATAAGATGACATATTTCTGTATTTATAAGATGACATAAAAGATGGCTACAAATAAATGACTTAGCAACAAATTTTACAATTTTGATTAGTTTATTCAAATCTAAGCAAAATAAGTCATTTAGCGCTCACATGCATCATCTAAGTTGTCAAAGTTTAATGAAAATTGAAATTGTTTGGAAAGGCTTGCATTTTAGATGATGTAATGTAAAACTGTAATTTGATGGAAATACTAGCAATTATTGCACAAGGAAATCATTCTTCCTAATTGACAACATCTTCAAACTTACAGCCTGTAAAATTATCTTTTCTTTTTCTATTAATAGAGCATGTAGTCCATAAAATTCTGAGATATGATGAATTTCATTTTTTGAAGGTTTAATTTTTTTAAGAAAAGGTATTCAGTGAGAATGCACACATTTCAACATATTTCAATTTGTTTCAGTATGGGTCCTCTCCAAAAGCAGAGCTGGAGACAAAAGCTTATTAATAGACAGTCTATTTTAGGAAGTCACCTCAAAGAGGAGGAGTGGGAAACTGCAAAGAGAAGGAGAGAAAGAAAATTGAATCCTAGGATATCTTATTGAGCAGTATGATTATTGCAGTAAATAGTTGGCCTCAATCCCTCTAAGAAGCCTCATAGGATACATTTCAGATTTGTCCACTTGAGACACAGACTCAGGTGCACTTACCCACTAGTCCCCATCCAACACTTGGTCAGGGCTGTACCATTACATGTTTATTCCTACCACTTTCAGGTTTGGTAAGCATCAGAAGGGCTGACTGGATTCTCTTGGACATTTTATAATACATACTAGCACCAGAGAAATCTGGGAATAGAGAACGAAAAGTATGTGATTCATTTGAAATGAGACATTAGGTTATATCCACAATGAGTAGAGTAAAATGATGGGGCAAGAGAATGTGAGGTGGGGCACAAAACATGTACAATTCTCACCTCTCATTTTATGATGCTGTTGAAACTAATAAGGACACCCTCTTAGGTGGGAATTTAAAAAGTAAAAACAAATAAGTAAGAATTTATTATAAGAAAAAGTACTTTCCAAATTTGATATGAGAATTTAATAAATTATTTCCATCAGGATTGCAGTCTATATGGAAATTCAAATATGGGTAACACTATGAAAAGTTGTATTCTTCACAAAGCTCACACATGCTGAAGAGTATAAACATAAACCTATGTTTTTTAATATACAAAATTATCATTTCTAGTTTCTCTGATTATTTATATTTTATTTCCTCCTTTGTTTTGTAGGGATAAATTTCAATGTATTCTTGTTTGTAATCTTTGTTTTTTTAAATTGCAATTTTCAAAGGACTTCAAAAGCTGAAGGGTTTCTGGTAATCCAAATTTATAAACTGTTTCTGTTAAAGATGTTCAGCTTATTTTGAAAAAAACTAACCAAATTTTGGAAGAATCACTTACAAAATATGCAACACTATTGTAGGGCATTGATACTGGTTTACAAAGTAGTGAAATAAATTCAGGACATTTCTAAAAATGTGATTGATGCAGGGAAGCAAAAAGAAAAACAGGTACTGCTATGATTAGGTCTTTTTTTTCTTTCTTTCTTTTTGATTCAACATAGGCTTCACCACAAAAAAGAATTCAGTTGTTATTCCATGTAAAAAATATTTGCAAATTTTGACGATCAGATTTCTAATGTAATTCTTACACCATCACAGCATAAGTAAATAAAATTGTACGTGCACCATAACTAAGCCCAAGTACATTTCTGCTTCATAAATTTCTTAATCTGATAAGAACAGTTTGTGCCATGATGTTGTGCTCCAACAAAATTGGTATTCATATTGTTACCATCTAATCTTTTGTATAAAATGTGTATGTTATAATATTTAAAAGCTATGTTACCACTGCAAATTTCAAATACTTAAATATCTAGTCCTCAGATTCTTGTGATATGTGATATGAAAATATATACATAACCACAACTTTAGGCTATTCAGTAAAATAGCAGAATGATAAGACTACATAATTTATGAAATGGAGCTAAAGTATGCAAGGGCAAATTTATAGCCTTAAATTATTTCATCTGTGAACAAGGGGAAAAAAAGAAATTAAGGCTTTTAACCTTAAAAAAAGAAAAAAGAACAAATAAAATTAAGGAAAACAGGTGAAATAATAAGTGAAACAGAGCAGATAATAATTTAATAGAATTGAATAGAAAGCCCAGAAATAAACCAGAGTAGGTATACATGTGTGTGCATACACAGTATTACGGGAGTAGTTGATTCAACGGTCCTAAGTATAAAAGCACTGGGAAAAAAAAAACACAAAGGAAAATATGCATAAATTTGATTGCATAAAAATTAAATATTGCTCTACTATCAAAAAATGATAAATAAGAAAGGTCAACTATGAAATAAATATTTCAAAAATGTCTATTTTAATATTTTAAAATTATAAAAATCTATTCAAAACCAAAATAAAAATCTTTAGTTCTCCAAAAGATAAATGAGCAAAGGATATGAGGAGTGAATTCACAAAACAAAAGAAAGCAAAATTATTAGAAGTTACAGTATTTAAGGCTGGAAGGATGCTCTGAACTTAGGACTTTCATCTATTGCTGTTGGGAGTGTAAATTTGTATAATCTATCTGGAAAGTAGCATAGGTGTATATTTCATCTTAAATTTGTTCATATTATTTTACATAGAAATTCCACTTTCAAGGATCTAAGCTGAGAAAAAAGGAGATACAAATATTTGTATATAAGGATGTTAATATTATTATTTACAAAAGAAAAATATTGGAAGCCACATCTATGTGCAACAACAAAGAATGCCTATGTCATCTAAGAAAATATTGGTATTTGTGGCAGTAGGATTGAATACCATTTGGTCATGCTATTTCTGTAGAACATTTCAAAGTAAAAATAGTTTTCATTTATTGAGCACCTACCATGCACAAGGCAATGCACTAAAGAGCTTTACAAGTGATT
Source organism: Pseudorca crassidens (assembly GCF_039906515.1). NCBI lineage: Eukaryota > Metazoa > Chordata > Mammalia > Artiodactyla > Delphinidae > Pseudorca > Pseudorca crassidens. Next base: position 67,152,952 of record NC_090304.1, on the reverse strand, counting down.
TCCGCACTTTGATTGATTTCCATGCTTTTAACACTAACAACATTTACATGATCTCTAAAGAATTATTATGATTTACATTTGACAGAAGAGAAAATTGAAGTCTAGACAGATTTCCTGAAATGATTAAAGTCTTTTAGGCACTATATTGCAGAGCTAAGATTTGAATCCCAGTCTGACTCCAAAGGTCCACTTCCCACTTTCAGCTATTCTACAGCACTGCTTTCATAGCATGGGAAAAATCTCAAGATACTATGTAATAGTTCGTGTGTGTTGGGGGGTAGGGAGGTGGGAGCTGGATTTAAAGGCTATATAAATTATGCGTGTTACCACCACAAAGTTTCTTGAACAGTTCCTGGTAGTCAGCACTGGAGTGTGGGAATGGACATGAAGTGTTGGGGGTGAAGTGGAATGCACTGTCTCTATACTTTCTTTTCTTACTAAGAATAATTTAAACTTCTGTAGACACTATGACTCCAGTTCTGTTTTTTTTTTTTTAACATTCATACCAATACTTGCCTGGGGGGAGGGGGGAACCACTGGAAATAATTTTATCAGTTATTTTAGTGATCTCAATACTTATTGCTGAGAAGTAGAATTATTGTTGATTTATTTTTCATACATTTCTATATTTTCAAATTATCTATTATAAGCATTTATTATTTTCTGATTGTAAAATGCTATAGTTGAAAAAACTGACAATAAACATTAAAGCCATTTAAATGAGTTAGCTTACTGATAAACAGTGCAATGTTATGATAATGCTAGGCTACTCAGAAAGTGGATTTGGCCACAACCAACTTTTTAAACCTCTTCATCGCTCCTCCTCACATCCATGGCTGGTGAAAAAGCAAATTAATACCACCTTTTTGGAAACAATTGACAGTATATACCTTTAAAGTCCCAAAATTATTTTAAAAGGCTTAAGCCCTTGCAAAACAAAGAATGTCACACACCATTCACTTCTACAAGGATCAAGTCATTAGCCACTGTAGTCACTGACCAGCAGTACACCCTGAAAGGAATTAAAGAGGAAGAACAGGATGAGGCACTCTGTGCTTTGGCAAAATAGGTCCTCTAGATAGTTAGATATCTCAGGAAGAATTTTAATGAAACCAAAATCTTGCATCTTCCCTTACATGAAAAAAAAAAAAGGCACTAAAATCATTAACTGAGATACTTGTTCCTCCTGGCTAGCGATAACCTTTTATTGAGATGTGTGCTTGACTGCATGTATTCCCTATCCAAAATCATACACACACACACAGACATACACACACACACTGGCTCCTCCCCCTACTTCTTCAGAGCAGTTCCTCAGAGCTGCTCTGGGCGTAAGTCCTCTATAATACTCAGAATAAAACTCAACTCACAGCTCTTATATTGTAGGGTTGTGTTTTGTTTTGTTTTTTCAGTTCATACACCTTACTGCTACTTCTCAAAAATCTAAAATAAGAAAAACAGCATACAATAAGTTTATCACTGAAGCTTATTGTATAATAAAGTTGGTGAGATTAAATGAAGAATGGTTATAGTGAATTTATTCATCAGAAATCTACCTCATCATTCATAATATGATTATGAAACAAAACAGAAAAATACTCCTTAGGTAAAATAAAGGAGATTACAACATTGTACATATCTATGTTAGAATGACTACATAGAAATTTAATACTTCTAGGTATGGAAGAACGAATATGGAAAATGAAAAGTCTTCTTCATTGGGGTGGGAGGACTGAACTCATTTCTCATGAACAGACTTGGGATCGTTAGAAATATTGTATAGCTTTTTACTTCTACTTGACAAATACTGATATTCCCATTTTGTTCAGTATACCTGTTATCAAGAAGCATTTGCTTTTATTTCAAACACACCAAGTCTGGTAAACATACAAGTTGGAACTAGGGTTGTTTGCGTGTGCCCATTAATGTATCACTACACTTTTTAAGATGCTCTTGATAGAATCTTACCAGATGATCCAGGATTGGAGAATTCAGCATCGCAAAATGATTAAATGGAAGCTAACACGAAACAATAACAATTACCCCAGCGTCTTAGAGCAATAGTGACCACTTTAGCGCTGTAATTGAGCAACATTTCTCCTTGATATTCTAATTTTCAAGTGCTTTGTATTTTCAATGTGATTTGACCTCAATTACTTCGTTACCGAAACTGCTCCCGATGCCTACACTTCTTCAATGCTTCTGAGATCAGGCCAGTGGAGGCACAGAGGGAGATTCGTCCACCATCCCCCTCATCATTTATTAAGCAACCACGTTCCAGGAAGAGGATTCGGAAATACTGAACGACTCTACAATCACTCTCAGGCAGCTTAGGAGCAAACATATCGACCAGGCTTTTACGGGTAATTTCAGTCTCGAAAGGAAGCAGGATGACTGGCTACGGGGGCCGAGAGGGCGGGGCGGTCCGTTCGCTGTGCGAGATACCCGCAGCCAATGAGTGAGGAGATCCGGAGAGAGCGCATCAGTGCCCCGGATGCCTACATTTCCAGCCTTTAAGGTTTCTCTCCGGCAAATATCTTGGCTGCATCTCCGACCCCGGCCCCCTACCCATCGTAGTCCCACCTAAAGGGGCCCCCGCCTGTGGCCGGCCGCCGCGCTTCCTCCGCCTCTTCCCATCGCCTGTGCGCCTGCGCGACCGGAAAATTCGCGAAGGTTCGTGAAGCGGAACTGGCCGTTTCCGGAAGCCGGCAGCCGCCCCAGTCTGCAGACGGGTGGTTGCGACAGGGGAGTTGTAAAGGCAGTGTCTGGCGGTTCTGGGCGTTTGACCCTGACCCGGAGCGGTGGGAAGAGAAAATGGCCCTGCTGTGCTACAACCGAGGCTGCGGCCAGCGCTTCGATCCCGAGACCAATTCCGATGGTAAGGAAAGCGCGCCGCCGGCCCTCCCTCCCTTCCACCTCCTCCCGTGGACGCCCTTGGGCCGGAGGGCCTCCCGGGTCTCCGCGCAAGCCGGCACCGCGCTGCCCCCCGCCCCGGGCCTCCCCTCCCGCCTGACCGCCCAAGGGCGCGGGACCGCTCTGGGGGCGCCCAGGCAACGACGTCTGAACCCCTCCCGCTGCAGCTTCCGGACCCACGGACCCACTACCCCCCGGGCGCACGTGTTTGCCTAAGTCGTCCGCTCACTCTCTAATTGGCCTGGAATTTAGAGCATGTTTATCCTCGCCCCCCCCCCCCACAGCGTCTCTTAAAGGAATCAAAAGTTAACCAGCTCTGGGCTCGCTTTGCGGTTGATTTGCTGGGTCCGTGTGTCAGAGGCAGACCGACATTGCCTGGAAGGCCTTATCCTAGCGTTAACCCGGGCGGGTTATCCTAGCGTTTAAGTTCGGCCTCTTTCTATTAGTATAGAAGTGTATTTGTCTGAAAGCCTGCTGTCGATTTATTCATTCGATCCACTCACTTGTTTTAACCTTACTCTTTAAAACGTTCTTGGTTAAGAAAATTATTTTGTATTTTTACGCTGTTAAGTTTTGATACATCCGCCCAAATGGGAGATACATTCCTCATCCTTTATTTTGTAGCCATGTTTGTTGGGTATTTTTGCAGTGGTCTTTCCATTTAGTACCATGCGGTCTATAGGATACAGTGATTGAATGTCCTCTATGGCACCCAGGTGTAGAGTTAAGGATGTAAGGTGAAAGTTAGTGATTAGACTAGGTGAAGAATAGAACCTGACCAGTGGATTTGAATTTTGATAGGTGAATGGGATAAAGAAGTGAGTTGAATCCTTGAAAGTTGTAAGCATTGTAACACTTTCTCAATTCGACTAGCATTTATTGTATGTTTTCTATATGCCAGACATTGGTCTATCACTTTATTATGTTATTTCATTTAACCTTGACAGCAACTCTGTGAAGTGTGTAGTGTTATACGCATTTAATAGAGAAGCACAGTTCAGCATGGTAGCAACATGGTTCTTCATTGTGTACAAGATTAAAATAGATACTTAAAAAATCTTTTTCACCTCTTGAGATGTCTCAGTGTTTATCTTGGTGCACAGGTGAATTGGGGACATAATTTAAAATGATAAGATCTTTGGTAGGATTCTGAGGAAAAAGGTAAGTTTAATCGTTTTTATGATATTAATATGAAGTTCAGGTAGAAAATTGTGAGACTTAAGTGGCTGAAAACATCGAGGAATGAGGGGTTTCAAAGCCCTTAACTGTTGGTAGCCTGCGTAAAAAGTAAATTGCTTTAGTGTCTGTACACATTTTACTTTAATATTGAAGGGAAGACTGATGCTTTGTTGAATGGGACAATGTTTATTTATAGGGTGTTATGTACCAGCCTAATTTTAAGGGGAGGTACAGCCAATTTTTTGGAAGTCAGCTTTGTGTGTGTGAAATGGTACAGTGCCCAGGAAAGAGATGGGGGAAGCCAGAAAAATCAGAGGAGTAGACCGTCTCAAGCATTGAGCGTCAACCGTATTAAATTCAGCAGAGTTCCATTAAGGTTGCTTAAAGTTTATCCGCTTTAGCAAAATTGGGGTTATATTAGAGACTTAGAATAAATACTCCAAGTAATTGGTTGATGGAAAATGGGGCTAGGGAGTAAGGACAAGAGCTAATAGAAAACTGTGGACTTGATTAGGAGAAAGTTTTATAGGATGGGAGAGGTTTGACCTTGTGTATTGCCTAAAATAAGAAGACTCCTTTCTAAGATGATAGGACATTTTCATTTGAAACAAAAGTTAAATGAGTGTTTTAAAGAGACGTGGTAACTTGCGTATGTTAAAAACAGCTATTCTGGAAGAAACACCTCTTCACAAACAATATTTTATTCAATCCACACGTGTGAGGAAACTGAAACAGCTGCAAGAGGCAGAGGCAGAATTTGAGCCAGTGTCGGACTCAGTGTTAAAAGCCCTTGGCTCTTAATCGCTACTGTGTTGTAGCTTCTTGCCCATAATATTACTTTGGGCAAAACTGGCAAACCTGATTTAAAAAGAAAAGAAACACTAAAGATGAAAATGTCCATCTGCTTGTTATTTAGCAGTGATTTTCAAATTTTGTTTATACTAGTTGTATGGTTAAGACCTGACTCACTCCTGCTGCCATTCTGCCAGAACTGTCCATTATTATGATCATGCCTCTTACTGTGTCAGACATGTGTTTTATGCCTCTGACTGTATGTAAATTTGATATTTGAAAATATTCTACCTGTTCTCTACTTTGATTCCCCTCTCAACTTCATATTCCTCTGCATATTCATTTTTACTTTGAATCTCCTTTTTCAGCCCTCAGCCCCACTACTACCCTTAATTAATAGCATCTTCCTAAACTGGGCTTACTTACTGTACCATGAAACTACCTGACACTTTAATTGCTTCATTAGCTAGAATGGTCTCTAGGTAGTAACGAAGGAAAACATACTGACTTAATACAGCGATAGGGAGAAAAGTACCAGAAATTAATCATTTTGCGACACCAGGAGTCAGAGGTTGTAGACAATTGAGAGCTAAACAGACGTGAAAGTCTGAGCAAAGTAGCCTTATAAGAAAATTGCACAGGTGTGGAGCTGACCTGCTTTTTCTGAGCTCATGGTGCTATCTAGCTAGGGAATGTGTGTCTGTTATCTGTTGTTTTGTTTTTTTAAATGTAATTCTATATATTGCAGACTATAATAAGTCCATTTTCATAAGAGTTAAGTAAAACTTGGTGTTATAATGGGGAAGGGGTAGGGAAATAATAGACTAACAATCAATGACAAGCCTGAAAATAGATTGTAGAATTTAAACTTCTTTTTAATGAGGTTTATATCTAGGAATTGACACCTGTGTAGGAAAATTAAATTAGCAATTAGATATTGTATCAGTTTTTTAAAATTTGAACCTTTTCTTCCAAAATATCTTTTTAGGTAATCCCTTGGGCAACCTTTATGGATCGATGCACATAAGAACATTTAAATTTGATAGTATTTTTGTAAAAACCGAATATGATGGTCAAAATTTAGAGCTTGAAGTTCGGGTACTAAAAAATTTTACAACGAAGATTAGAGGAATACAAAATATAATTTGTTATACTTGAACTATTTGTGTTTTTATTTATAGCTTTCTTACGCAAATGAGAATTTTAACCTTTACTATTTTAATACAATGTTATATTAAGCACTGTGTGTCATGCATCAAATTCGAGCATTACTGAATTTTTAAGGAAAAGAAAAGTATTACCTGCATATGGAAAAAGGGTTATATGTTAACACTGAAGGAAATGATGATTTTTCTTCATTATAAAGTGTTTTTTTTTTCTTTTGTTTTTGACCAGACGCTTGCACATACCACCCAGGCGTTCCAGTCTTTCATGATGCATTAAAGGTAGGAACTTGATACATTTCAGTCTTTTCACATTTGTATAGTAAACTCAGAGGTATAATACTAAATCTTGAATTTCTCATTTTTTTTTCCTCAGCTTGTGACTCTCTGCTTTCTTAATGACCATTTTGGGGTGCTTTGAGCAAGTGCTCCACTAAAGGCAAAGAGGACAGTAGATGGTGATCTTAAGAGCTTTTCCAGTTATAAAATTGTTACTTTTATCCCAGTTCTCACTTTCAGTGCCCCTCATTTCTTCACTTTGAGGGGAAATGAAAGCAATTGTAGAAGCCATAACACTTCTTAATCTTTCAATATATCAGGCAGGTGCTGTTTAATAAGAACAGCTCTGAATTTTAGGGAACATTGTTATAAATACTAAACAGTGCCACTCTTGGGACAGACATGAAAGTTTAGAGTAATACTGTACAGAAAAGAGATGCCACTTGTTTTCCTTGATGTTCTGTAGATTTAGAGAAATAATAGAATATTGTTTGATCAGGTTTTTTTGTGTTGGGTTTATTGATCTTTTAAAATTGATGATAATGTGGTACATTTTCCCTTGTATATCTCAAAAGAAACTGTTGCAGTGTGGCTGCCATGGTTTTAGGTATTCTTAGGAACATAAACAGTCATATGTGTTTATATATTATCGATGCCCTTTGAATTTCTAATTTTACCTTTCAGGGAGTAGTTGGACCTTACTGGTTTTTAACTGTTAGCTACATATAAACAAATGGTACAAGCAGATAGCAAGTTTATGTTAATATGGTTAGTTCTGAGTGAGAAAAACAGAACAAACGTTCAGTAGGGCAAATTATGATCTGACTCTTCCTTACATCTTTTTAGCCTCTTTACAAGCTTTTATGGGGATGGAAACTGTGGCTCTGTGGGAATACTTATTTTTGCTGGGGGTGAGGGGATTTTATCTTTCCTAAATTGCCATTTATTCTGTGTTTGCTTTTCTTGTTTTACTTTGTTTTCCTGTGATGTTTTCCTCCTGTCTCCTAACCATGGGCATACTTCACTTCTCAGATTTGGCTTCCTGTTTTCTCTCATTCAGCTCATTCATTCTTGTCCTTAATTTATTCTTGTCACCTCTATGCCAGTGACTTATACAACATATTTTCATTTATGTGTGTCATTGGCAAGCACAGACGAGTTCTGAAGTGACCCCTTATTCCAAAAATAGCCTGCCTTTCAAGTTTGCTGCTGCTAGTAATGATATCACTAACTTTCTAGTCATTTAGTCCATTGCTCCTCTTTTTACTACCCAACTGTTAATTACTCTGATTAATTAAACTTACTGATTTTACTTTGAAGTGTTTTTGTTTCTCTACTCCGATTCTACTGTTTATTATTGTCTCTATAAACATATGAAGACTTAGATTTTCCAAGCCTACTGAATTCCACAGCCCTGTAGATTTCAGGCAAAATCTACAGGATTTCTTCAGGATTTCTATTTAATCAAGTGAGATTTGATTTCTATTGATTTCTATTTAATCAAGTGAGATTTCAGGCAAAATCTACAGGATCTTCAGGATTTCTATTTAATCAAGTGAGAAGTTAAACATTGCATTAACAGAAAAAAAAAACATTTTAATATTTAAATTAGAAAAGGCATATTCAGGGAAAAGACCAGTCCTTAAGAAAAGACAGTTTGCAACCTTATGCTTACATACTTTAATTACCTTTTCACATTTTACTGAGGACTACCATAGATCTCAGATCGGCAGTTGGGAACAATCTATGTCATGTATGTATCCCAATATTCCCAGAATACCTAATTCTTCATATAGAATTGAGACAGTAAAGCTTTTTTCATATAGAATAACTTTACTGGTGACAATATTATCTATATTAGTTAAACCTTATATTTAATTTTGTAATAATTAGTAATTTTTGATCTATATTTCAGTTCAGAGTAAAAGAAAATTAAATTTCAGAATAAAGGAAAATATGAATTGTAGAATATTTAACATTTTCCTTTTAAAAAACTTCAAGGGCATATTGTGAAAAAAGTCACTACCAAATTCTTCATGCATACATTGAGAAAAACAGTGAGGCCCAGATGGATATGTGCAAAGCTGACTCTTAGTCCAAATTTGAGACATCCCAAGCTTTGAGACTGCTGCATTTTTATTTCCTTATTCTTTATACTACATTGGAATTATAGGTGATAACTTAAAACCATTTATTGTTTAGCTGCTTGATACTTCGTTCAGAAATCTCATACGGCATTACAGTTTCTATATTTGTATGCTTCTAGCTGAAAAGATCATTTAACCTTGAAAGATCTAACAGTGCTTAAGCTACTACATGAATTAATGTTTTTCTGAAAATAGAATGCTTATTGTTGAGGAACAACTATGCTGAGTTTGTTTAGAAACTGAATTATTATAATTATTATCTCTAACTTAATGGATTTTTAAAGTAAAGCACTTCACTTACTCCCTAGATCCTTTAAAATAGTTTTTAGAAATTATAGATTGCTTTTCTTCTAAAAATCAAGTACTATTCTTGAAAACGAGCAATTTCTGTTTCCATATTTCAAGGTGCTTCCTTTCATGATGGGTCACAGCACAAATCACTTTTAATATTGGTTAATTCATTTTTTAAGTCAAAAACTGATCATTTCACTTGATTAGGTGAATTATTTATAACACTTAAAAACTATAAAACTATGTTGTGTATACAGGTTACTTCGGGATTCAAGGAGATAAATCCAAATAGAGTGTTTTAGTGGGTTGTGGTTCTCATACAAATAGGATTTTCATTTTTTTTTCCCTCTTATGTTTCTTAGGGTTGGTCTTGCTGTAAGAGAAGAACAACTGATTTTTCTGATTTTTTAAGCATTGCAGTAAGTATTAATGGGTTTCTTTTCCCCTAGATTATCTCCCAAAAAGTACATATTATGGGGAGCTCCAGAGTTGAGGAGTCTGATTTTGGACATCTATTGACTAGTCCCTGTTAACCCACAGATAGTACCTTTCTTTTACTCACCTCCCTTCTGTGGCATTTAAAATAAGGAATTTATCTGTTTTTGAGATTAAAGTTTCAAGATATTAATTAACCACTTGTCAGTTTAGGGTTTTTTGTTTGTTTGTTTGTTTGTTTTTTTTTGCGGTACGCGGGCCTCTCACTGTTGTGGCCTCTCTCGTTGCGGAGCACAGGCTCCGGACGCGCAGGCTCAGCGGCCACGGCACACGGGCCCAGCTGCTCCGCGCCACGTGGGATCCTCCCGGACCGGGGCTCGAACCCACGTCCCGTGCATCGGCAGGCAGACCCCCCAACCACTGCGCCACCAGGGAAGCCCTAGGTTTATTTTTGATAGCAGCCATTTTTTTTTTTTTTTATTTCTAGTGTACTTTGTTCCTTTATATACATCAAAATTACAGCCTAGAATACAGCTTATTATTTTTCCTCTAGCTTTTTATTTATTTATTTTATTTTATTTTATTTATTTTATTTATTTATTTATTTATTTTTATTGAAGTATAGTTGATTTACAATGTTGTGTTAGTTTCAGATGTACAGCAGTGACTCAGTTATATATGTACCTATTCTTTTTCAGATTCTTTTCCATTATAGGTTATTACAAGATATTATAGTTCTCTGTGCTATACAGTAGGTTCTTGTTGTTTGATGTTAGTAGTCTTAAAAGACCGTCAAAAAGAAGGAACGCAACAATCTAAAGCATTTTCAGTTAGGAACAGTAAATTTTTATCATATCTAAGATACCATAGAGATGCACTGTTATTTTGTGTACTCTTAAGAAAGAAATCTAAAGTTGTTAATTAAATGACGTACGATTTACCTTATGATTTCAGGGATGTTAAAATGTATGTATAACTCAATGGAATATAGAAAAGGTAGCTAGCATTTATTGAATGTTTACCACCTGCCAGATATGGGAAGTATTCTATTGTTTTATTTAATCCTCTCAAAAAAGATCTGAATGCCATTGCCTCCATTTTACTGATGAGGAAACTGACTTCAGAAAGCCATAATTCAAAAAGACACATGTACCCCAGTGTTCCTTGCAGCACTATGTACAATAGCCAGGACATGGAAGCAACCTAAATGTCCATCAACAGAGGAATGGATAAAGAAGATGTGGTACATATATACAATGGAATATTACTCAGCCATAAAAGGGAACAAAATTGGGTCATTTGTAGAGACATGGATAGACTTAGAGACTGTCATACAGAGTGAAGTAAGAAAAACAAATATCATATATTAACGCATATATGTGGAATCTCAAAAAATTGGTATAGATGATTTTATTTACAAAGCAGAAATAGACACACAGACATAGAGAACAAACGAATGGTTACCAAGGGGGAAAGAGGGGGGATGGGATGAATTGGGAGATTGGGATTGACATATATACACTACTGATACTATGTATAAAATAGATAACTAATGAGAACCTGTATATCACAGGGAACTCTATTCAGTGCTCTGTGGTGACCTAAATGAGAAGGAAATCCACAAAAGAGGGATTATATGTCTATGTATAGCTGACTTACTTTGCTGTACAGTGTAAACTAATACAGTATTGTAAAGCAGCTATACTCCAATTAAAAAATAAGTAATTAAAAATAATTTTAAAAATAATAAAGTCATAAAGTTTTTGGAGCCATGTATGTCTCTCTCTATATATGAACTCTTTTGGAATTTGAGATCTGTTGAAATCAACTACCCTTGTTGTTAATAGAAGTAAAACATTTAAACTTAATTTCTCTGTAAAATGTTTATGCCTTATTCTTTGAATAAAGTTTTAACTGGTGGTTTCAAAAAAAAAAAAGATTAACTAACTTGCTCGAGGTTATATAGGTAGGTAGTAGGAGAACTGAGACTCAAATTGGGGCCCTTTTGTATAAATAACTTGTAGAATTCTCTGTGTGAGATCTCCAGAATTTGTTTTCTGTAAACAAGTTTATGCTGCACCTTTATAGAATAAGTATAGTAGATATTTATTAAGTGTAATTTAAAGGCCTGGGTTTTTTTGTTGTTGTTGTTGTTTTTTGGCGGTACGCGGGCCTCTCACTGCTGTAGCCTCTTCCGTTGCGGAGCACAGGCTCCGGACGCGCAGGCCCAGTAGCCATGGCTCACGGACCCAGCTGCTCCGCGGCATGTGGGATCTTCCCAGACAGGGGCACGAACCCGTGTCCCCTGCATCGGCAGGCGGACTCTCAACCACTGCGCCACCAGGGAAGCCCTAAAGGCCTGTTTTTAATGCATTATTCGCATGTGAGAACTCATTTACAAATATATTAAGTTTAGAGTTCTATTTTTAGTTTCTTAAAATAAGTCAGTGTGTTAAAAGTGGAGAAAACATGCCCTTGAATTTATTAATAAAGAATTGAACAATAGTATTTCTGTCATGGCATGTGAAGTAGATGATAGGCTAACTCTCAGTGAATGAATACCTCTCACCAACAGGGCTGTACGAAAGGAAGGCATAATAGTGAGAAGCCACCCGAGCCAGTCAAACCTGAAGTCAAGACTACTGAGAAGAAAGAACTATCTGAATTGAAACCCAAATTTCAGGAGCATATCATTCAAGCCCCTAAACCAATAGAAGCAATAAAAAGGCCAAGGTATACTTTATACAGTTGTATACTTTTGTCGCACTTGAATAATAGCATTTGTTCCTGGTATTTCCTCTTCTGATTTTGCGTAATATCATTTGCAGCTACTGTGTAGTTCACCCACTTTGAACCATTTGGTTTTCTCTTAGATAATGCCTTTCATTTCTATTCCCTTGAGGGCATATACACGGTAGAACTGCAGTACAGATTTGTTCACTGTGTACTCAGTTATGCTAAGGGCGGGGGAGCCACACATCTTTCTTGTGCCTTGGTGTGTATCCTTTTCACGGTGGCATAGTGGAGTTCTGTAAAAGAATCGGCCTTGTCAGGGAATCAGTTTGAGTTGAAAAGAACTTAGAGGCTTTCCTTTCCAATCTACCACTGTTTCTTAAATAATTTCTAGAACATTCTTGATAGAAAAATATTTAATTTCCTTTCAAATAATTCTATTGAAGAAGAATTTACTTCTATTTTAAAGCAATTCATTTTAATGTTACTAACTCAGTATTTAACTTTTCCTTGTATTGAGTCAAATTCTGTTTCTTTCATTTGTCCATATTTTGCCACTTAGAACAAGCCTAGTCACTCACCTTTTAACAGTTTGCCTAAAAACTGTTAGTCTCATTACTGATCAGTTTTTAATGTATTCAATTTACATGGCATATTTGTTAAAGTACTTTTAAAATAGCTTTTGGTCATTTTGCAGTAGAATTACACAGGTACTTCATACTCACCTCCTGATCCACTAGAGACTATTTTACAATCCCACACATGCATGTTGGGTACACCAGGTCGTCTTCATATTGCACTTGAGTATTGAATTGTTTTAGAACCAAAATACAGGACTTAAAAAAACAGATGGTTTTTGGCCTCAAACATGGCCTTTGTTGATATTTTTATTTCACACTGTGGACTCATGATTTTCCCAGCTTTTGCTTTATTGATCTTATGTAAATAAATTTATAGCATCTTGAATTATACCCGACCAAGATAAGAACCCAAAGAGACTTTCTCATGTTTATTTTGTCTTTTAAACCAAACTACTTAGGATGATTTTATTCTATATCCAGCTTATTCATACCATGAGAAATTTTATCAAATGCCTTACAGGCTGATTTGCCAATGGGAAAAAAAATGTCAGAAAAAGCCAAGAATTTTGGCATGGCTCATTATTAAATATTATAGTGGAGTCTACTATAATTGACAGGATGAGTTAATTTTTTTTAAAATTATGGGCTACTAATTTCACTTAAGAGAAAGTGAGAGAAATTAAATATTTTATCGTAAATTCATTAGATAGTATTGGAGAGACAGAGGATGTAGGTTTTTGTGTACTTTGTTAGTGCCTCCTATATCAGTAGGTTTTTCATTAAGGATGTAGAATGAATAACCTAGGATTTTCAGTTTTATTGTTACATTTATTAGTATTCTTAACACATATTGAGTGCCTTAACCAGATTGTACATATAACACTAAACCATTGTGAAATGTTAGGGGACATTGTTGTTACTGTTTTTTTAACCCTGCTAAAACTGCCTTGTGATATAACCGTATCTGAATTTATAGATGCATATACTAGTGTCCACATAAAGTGAACTATCTCTACCAGTAGGGATATGGATTCACTTAGTACCTGTTTATTGCCTATTACATGCTCAGTGTTTTGCTTAGGCATGGAATGTAAAGGTACTTCGCAGTCCCTTCCTTGGAGTTGCTCATCTTAACAAATTTGTATTCTTACTCTTTACTTCCTTCCCATTAGCCCTACTGATTAATAATTTAATGTGTTGACAATAGCATGATTATTTGATATTTAATATCAGAACTTTTTCTGCTAAGACTTAGAAATGTAGCTGTATTAATAGCAGTTATTGTAAAATACTTTTTAAAGAGAAAACCTTGATTGACAAGGCATTTGACGTATCGTAAGTAGAGCCTTAAGTATATTTTTAGTACAAAGAAATATTTTGGTACATCAGTAATGGTAATAAAGTTTCCAAATTCTCCAGCCCGGATGAACCAATGACAAATTTGGAATTAAAAATATCTGCCTCCCTAAAACAAGCACTTGATAAACTTAAACTATCATCGGGGAATGAAGAAAATAAGAAAGGTAAGATTTTGTTTTGTATTTTGTAATTTTTTCTGTTCAATTAACCAGTTATCTAAAAGAGATAGGAGCAGTGTAGTTTACTGTATGTAAATGCGAAAAAGTAGTACATTGTAGCATATTTGTAGAGACATGGATGGACCTAGAGACTGTCATACAGAGTGAAGTAAGTCAGAAAGAGAAAAACAAATACCGTATATTAACGCGTATATTTGGAATCTAGAAAAATGGTACAGATGAACCTATTTGCAGGGTGGGAATAGAGACGCAGACGTAGGGAATGGACGTGTAGACTCAGACGGAGATGGGGGATGAATTGGGAGATTGGGATTGACATATGTCCACTGCCATGTGTAAAACATATCTAGTGGGAACCTGCTGTATAGCGTAGGGAGCTCAGCTTGGTGCTCTGTGGTGACCTAGATAGATAGGATTGAGGGGGGCGGGAGGGAGGTCCAAGAGGGAGGGGATATATGTATACATACAGCTGGTTCTCTTCATTGTACAACGGAAACTAACACAATATTGTAAAGCAATTATACCCCAATTAAAAAAAAAAAGGAGTACGTTGTAGTAAAGAACTTATTTTTGATTTTTGTTTACTGAATGCTGGTAAAACCACAAAATGAATATGTGGATTATTCCATTTTGTCTTTAATAAAAATGAGAACCTGTTAATTAAAAATTTTTTCTTCTATTACTCATTACTTTTTAACAGTGAGTTAAAATTTTTTGATAGTTGTAAATGTTTCATTGTGCGTGATATAAAATATATTCAGTATTCTCTGACCTACACCTGGTATCTGCGGAAAAAACCCTTTCATGATTTCTCTTTTACGTAAGGTTAAGTTATTGGATATAGTCTTGCATTGCAGAATAGAAATGTGTCATGTCATATATCAGTTTGGGGATATAGGCAAGACTTACTCATGGTAGTTGGTTTCTTATTAGCTTTTAAGTGTATTACATGAAAGGTCACACAGAAAACTTAGTTATCTAAAATCATTTTAAAAATCAGGTTTTTTTGTATTTAGATTATTTTATTAAATACTTGTGTTATGGAATAGTTTACTTTTTAAGAATAGCACTACAGTAAACTTCTATTTTAATGTTTCTATTTTGGTTTTTTTCTTTGTTGTAGAAGAAGACAGTGATGAAATTAAGATTGGAACCTCATGTAAAAGTGGAGGGTGTTCAAAGGTATATACTGTAAAATTTGTTTGTGTCATGGAAGTAAATTTTTACCTTTGAGAAAAGAGAGTAATTGACTTAATTAGACAAACATTTGGGTGTCTTTTATGTGTTGGGCACTATTCCATGGAGCAGGGCTATTAACATGGATAAGAGACTGTCTCTAAGGAGCACCGTGTCTAATAGATCATGGGAATAAATAGTTCTAATTCAGTCAGCATTTACTGAACACTTACTATGTGCCAGACATTGTTTTAGGGGCTGGGAATATAGTATTAAATAAAGCAAAATCTCTGTTCTTATGGAGCTGATATTCTAATTTTGGGGGAAGGATAACAAGTTTTTAAATGCTGTGAATTTAGGTAGACTTGAAGAAAATTAAGCAGACAAGGAGATAGAGTAAAAGTATTTAAGTGCACTTGTCAGGGAAGTCCTTTCTGATATGGTGACACTAAATCAGAATTCTGAAGAATGTAGCAGATGAGTTATGTAAACCGTGGAGTAGATGTGGGAGTAGTATGTGTAGAGGCATTAGAACTTGGCTACTCGAGAAATCATGAGAAAGGTCAGTGGGGGCTTGATAAGTGTGCGAAAGTAGGGAGTATGAGAGGCGGCAAGATTATGGAGGTCCGTCCTTATAAGCTACAGTGAGGGGTTTGGGCTTTAGGAAGTGTAATAGGAAGTGTAATAGGAAGCCATTGTCTGTTTAAGGAGGGGCTTTGAAAAAGATGTCTTTGGCTGATAAGTGGCAAATTTAATGGGGCAGGAGTGGAATTGGGAAGGAAAACCAGCTAGGGTGCTACTCTGGAGACCAGGCATTAAGATATGTTTTTGAGAAGTGGTTAAATGTAGGATGTATTCAGACATCTCAGTGAGGCTTCTTTCTGCCTACTCAATATAATATTACACACCCTCCAACATTCCATACTCTCCTTTTTTCTCCACAGCACTTACCACCTTATTACACACTATTTGTTTTACATATTTATTTTGCTTATGCTCTATCCCATCTAACTTTCCCTTCCCTTCCCCTTTTGAACTAAGGTTTAAAAGGAAAGAATGTTATTTGTTTTCTCTTTGCTGTGTCTTGAGTGCTTAGAACAATGCCTGGCACATGACAAACACGTGTGGAATGGATGATATTTGGAAGTATTAGCAGGACTTGCTAATAAACTGGAAGTGAAGCATCTAGGTCAGCGGTTCCCAACCTATTTGGCACCCGGGACTGGTTTCGTGGAAGACAGTTTTTCCACGGACCGGAGTGGAGGCAGGGGGGATGGTTCAAGCAGTAACATGAGCGATGGGGAGCGGCACATGAAGCTCCG
The DNA here is from genome assembly GCF_039906515.1 of Pseudorca crassidens. Lineage (NCBI taxonomy): Eukaryota > Metazoa > Chordata > Mammalia > Artiodactyla > Delphinidae > Pseudorca > Pseudorca crassidens. The sequence goes on along the minus strand of NC_090304.1, from coordinate 67,136,403 downwards.
CTCACTTCCTGCTGTGCGGCCCGGTTCCTAACAGGCCGCAGGCTGCTACCAGTCCGAGTCCTGGGGATTGGGGACCCCTGATCTAGGTGATTTGTGCACCATTAACTGAGAAGGAGAAAATGGAGTTAGGGTTGGGGGCAGCTTTGCAGTCTTCCTTCATGTTAAATTTGACGTCACCTTGCTCATTTAGAGATGGAAATATGAATGCATTCACATGTGTATAAGGTAGAAGTAGTAGATAAAAGAGAATGATTAATTCTTGGGGTGAGGGAGATATCGTGCAAGTGGTAGGGTAATGGAGGAAGATCAGAGCAAAGGTATCCTAGATGAACTTTGAGAAGTGAATGGCAGTTCTATAAATGGACAAAAAGGGAAAGGATATCCCAAGCAGAGGTGACAGCAGTAATATACAGAAAACAAAAAATAGTCAATAACAGTGGTACAAAATTTGCTGATGTAAAGTTGAGATTAAAAGAGATAAGTAGGGTCTAGATCCTGAAAGGCTTCTATACTGCTCAAAACCTTACTTTAGGTCATGCTGGCCATTGAAGAAATTTTTTTTTAAGTTTTTTCATTGAAATATAACATTAAATATATATAAATATGTTAATTCTATATAAGCATAAGGGATTTTCACAAAGCAGAGCCTTCCTTATGCTTCCTCTCATTCATTATTTCCTCTCCCAAAGGTAACCACTTTTTTCTATCAACATAGATTAGTTTTGCCTACTTCTGAACTTACTGTAAATAGAATCATGGAACAGGTACTCGTGTCTGTCCTCCTTTGCTTAATAAAATGTTGTTTATCTTGGTTTCATGTAGCTGTAATTTGTTCATTTTCATTGCTTTAAAACATGCCATTGTTTGAATGTACCAATCAAGTTATCCTTTCTACTGTCCTATAAAGTTTTTTGATTAATGTTACTGTGAACATTTTTGTGCATGACTTTTAGGATACATGTACACATTTCTTTTAAGTATATGACTAGAAATGGTGTTGCTGATTCAGAGTGTGTGTATGTGTGTGTGTGTGTGTGTATGTATGTTTAGCTTTAACATACTCGCACATAGTTTTACAAAGTGGTTGTATTTACGCTCTTACCAGCAATATATTAGGCTGGTTCCTTTTGTTCTACACCTTGGTAACACTTTGTAATATCAGTCTTTTATATTTTAGCCATTCTGGTGGATGTGGAATGTTTCCATTGTGGTTTTTTTGTTTTTTGTTTTTGCGGTACGCGGGCCTCTCACTGTTGCGGCCTCTCCCGTTGCGGAGCACAGGCTCTGGACGCGCAGGCCCAGCGGCCATGGCTCACGGGCCCAGCCGCTCCGCGGCATGTGGGATCTTCCCGGACTGGGGCACGAACCCGTGTCCCCTGCATCGGCAGGCAGACTCTCAACCACTGCGCCACCAGGGAAGCCACCCATTGTGGTTTTAGTTTGCACTTTCCTGATAATGATGTTGACTGCCTTTTTGTATGTTTATGGCCATTTGGATATCCTGTTTTGTGACATGTCCAAAATCTTTTTTATCTGTTTTTCTATTAAATTGACATTTTCTTAATGATTTTAGGAATTCTTTATATGTTTTAGCTACAGGTCCTTTGTCCGAGAGGCTATATACCTTTTCACTGTCTTAATGGCTTTAATGGCTTTTGATAAACAGAGTCTCTTCAATTTTAATGAAATTCAACTTGTTCATCTTTTCCTTTATGACTAGGGCTTTCTATATCCTATTTAAGATATCTGTTTATTTTAGGGCCATGAGTATTTTCTCATATATAGAGGCACATTTAAATGTGCAAACGAACTGGAACTGATTATTGTATATGGTGTGAGGTAGATGTAATTAAAGGACTTTAAACAAGAGAGTGATACGTGTTTTAATTAGGTAGTAGAGTCCAGAAATTGAAGGCAGAGAAATTAATTAGAATCTTTTAGCATAGTTTCATTGCCTAAAATCTGCTAGTGATCATGAGGAAGTTTAGCAAATTAAACTGATAGATATTTTTAAGTCAGATTGACAGGATTTTGTGATAGACTACATGTGGGTAGAGGGTAAAGAGAAACTGAAGAGAACTTACAGAATTTTTGCTTTGAGAGACTGAGTGGATATGGTGCCATCAAATAAGATGGGAAGAAGAGTAGGAGGTTTGGGGGGCAGTAGTGGTGTAAGTTCAGAATCTAACATACTGAGTTTTGTGTGCCTATGGAATATCTTCAGGAGGTACACACACCCCGTAATTTGAATTTACAAAAAGTAAATGTACAGAATTCTATTTTCTCTAACTGTAGGGTGGTTGCTGTAAATACCAAAATAGACAGAAAATATACTATTGGCTGCATCTATGTTTTATTAACATAACTTTTTGTGAATTCATCTGTAGAGCCTTCATCTACAGCAGCAATGGGGCCCGGATCTTCCAGACAAACCCTGGATATATATATAGGTCTGCAGCTCATTTTACGCTTCGTAGGAAAAAGAAATCATCATCTGGGACTTCCAGAATTGCTTATTAGATTTTCCATTTTAATTCATAATGTTCACACAGAGTTTACTATGCACATAAATCATCCTATAACTGTATTTCTGATGAGAGTACTAATCTCTTGGTTTCAATATTGTTCTGTAAATTTATAGAACATACCTGAATGTGTTTGGGTGTGTCCTCATATGCAAAAGTCTGAAAGTATCTGAATACATCCTTTTGCCTACTTTTATATTTGCCTTTTTTCACAGGGAACTGAAACTTAAGCATATCCAAAAAGGAATCATTTTTCATTCCTTATTGGAATGGCCTGAGGTGAATTTATGAATGTTCTAGGTAATTGTTATCTCTTGGGCATTTTCATAGTTCATAGAGGTCACCAGTACTTGCAAATACATGTGAAATGTAACACTGAGATGTGAAACTAATTTTTTGTCTCTTTCTCTCTTTTAGACATATCAGGGTCCACAGAGTCTAGAAGAAGTCTGTGTATATCATTCTGGAGTACCTATTTTCCATGAAGGGTAACTTATACCAGGCTAATTAAAACTTTATGGTAGATGTTAGAAATGTTAATATGCCTTCAAACATTAAATGCCATGCAGCAATATTAGGTATTTTACTTACATTGTCATATAATTTTTACAATAACCTAGAAATGTGGGTTTTGTCTTCTTTTTACACATGGGAAAACTGAAACAAAATTATAGTGAAGTGGCCGTTGTGATTCAAACCTCATGTTTTTTCTGTATTCCCTTCTATTACAGTGTGATACTTTCTGTTTGAGCTGAACAGGTGTTTTTTGGTTTTTTTTTTTTTCTTTGAAGGACCGTGCTGTGCATTGTAGGACATTTGGAATTTTGGGCCCTGGGACACTAAGACATCAACACTGTGGCATCTGAGAAAACCCATACTTTCCCACAGCTCTCAGTTGAGAGCCTCTCAGTATATTATGCTGTAGTTTATAGAAACGCAGTACTGTATTAAAATCTTCCACTCTGTTTCCATATTCTTCAGGACTCAAACCCAAAGTTTTACTGTAATTTTTGTCTTCCAGTGTTAGATTTTTCTCAAGTAAATAATACTGGATTTCACCTACTTTGGGCTTGACCATCATAGGTTGTGTAAACAGTTATTTTTAGGTTGTTTGCACGTTCTCACTTTGCTGGTTTATTAAAATACGAACGTATTCTATCTTTGGTCATACCACTTCATGGTAGCTTCATGAGGAAACTGGAGTGTAAACTACCAGTGAAAAGCTGATTTTGGATTTTGTGATGGTTTTAAGCATCTTCACTCAGGAACTCCAAAACTGCTATACTAAATGGCATTCTGGTTTTAACTTTAGTCTTCTGGTAGTTTTTTAAGGTTTTTTTTGGGGGGGAAGGGCGGGGGGTGTTGTTTTGTTTTTTTGTTTTTTGTTTTTAACTTTTGTGTAGTTGCTTTATAATATTGTGCCAGTTTCTACTGTACAGCAAAGTGAATCAGCCGTACGTATACATATATCCTCTCTTTTTTGGATTTCCTTCCTGTTTAGGTCACCACAGAGCATTGAGTAGAGTTCCCTGTGCTATACAGTAGGTTCTCATAGTCTTCTGGCAGTTTTAAATTGTTTAGTAATTTAGACACTTGTAAGATACTAAAGTTACACACTTATTTCTTTTTTGGTTAAGTCACTTATCACTTAACACTTCTGAACTTGATTGTGAGATTTTATTGCTGAAGTTTTTCTATAATAATTTACAGGATGAAATATTGGAGCTGTTGTAGAAGAAAAACTTCTGATTTTAATACATTCTTAGCCCAAGAGGGCTGTACAACAGGGAAACACACGTGGACTAAAAAGGATGCTGTAAGTAGCATTTTAAATATAGCTTATTGGAGTGTATTTATCTGAGTCATTTTGAAGAGATTTGAGATCATTCTGTCTTTAGATTTAAAAAAACAAGTTTTTCTCTCCGTCACACAGTAAAGTTTGATGAGCCTAAAAACTGAAGTTAATCTGAGTCAAGCTCTCTCAAAGCACTGCTCTTTGATCAAAATAGCCATTATGTATGTTGATGCACATATGTAGGTTTTTGTGAAATAGTTAAGCTAGCCTAAACTGAAGCATGTTTTTCTGTAATTCCATACCTTGTTCCCAGTTTTTGTTTTTTAAAAATCACTTTTCTGGTCATTTGATGTTATTAATCATTTAGACTTCTGATTCTCTTTTGGCCACTTAACATCATTCAACCATATACAGATGTACAAATACTCTTAGTGGCCGAAGAGAAGGATTGCACCCTTGTTTTATTGGGATTGTTTTGAAAGCCTCTGCTTGCTACCAGGAAATTTATCAAAAGAGAAGAGAAAGCATCAGTACCTACTTCCCTAACAGTATTTTAAAAAGACTTGTGTCTGTGTAAATAATCCCCCCAAATCCCATTAAATTGTAAGAAGGCAAGCAATTATTTGCTAAATAAACGTTTGTTGGCTATTATTAATGTATCTTAAATTAGTTTTATGTGCTGTATTGGCACTAATAACCTCAAAACAATGAACCTTTTCAGTATGTGTGTCTTTATGTTCAAATTACTTTAGGAATTCATTTAGCCTACATTTGCATATTTTATAGTTTCTGCTTTTTAATAACACATGGGTTTAGGTATTATAAATGTATCCATTAAGTTATAATAATTTATCTGCCACAAAACTTCTAGGAATGTTTTATTAGTAAAAAGTGAAATCTCCCTGTATTTTCTCCAAGGTTCAAAAGTTTGAAAGTTTTGGTTTGAAAAAATAAAATGTTTTATGCACAAAAGTTTTCATAGTATGATCCTTGATGAAACACATTTTTTGTTATTTTTTAATGCATGTAGTTATCGAGTATTGAGTGTCTAAGCCAGGTGGCTAAGGGCAAAAAAATGTAAGTCATATAAGTAATTTAAATTCAGTTAGTGTAATTGTACGAATATATAAATACTACTTTTTAAAACAGTAGTGTCTCGCAGTTTCCTGCATTAAATTACCCTCAGTTATAGAACAAATCATAATTTGTCTTTCAGATAGTTATTGTTATAGCAGTGTATCACTCATAGGTAATAATATTTTCATAATAGTAATCAAAAGATTACTTCCACAAATTCTCACCCTTTTTTGCATGTTATTATGAGAGGAAAGTATTCAATAACAACAACAGATAGTTATAACTAATCAATTATTTTTCCCAAATTTCAGTTTGTAGAAAATAAATGGAAAGTTCTTATGCATGACGTTAAGATGTTGTCTGGTTTATCCTGCTAAGCAAATGTGTTTTTCACTTCAGTCTTCAAAAGTGTGTTCTCAAATCATAAAGCTATAAGATTGTTTGTATTTTATTTTATTGGTTTAACTTCTTGATGGGAGCTTTAGAAGTTGTTTGTGCTTAAAAGCATTAAGGGCTCAGTTTTGTGTGGTATTTTTGTTCTCAATTTAGATGGGTCACATTACTCTTTTTAAGAGGTTAATTATGTGGCACTTTGTAAATTCATAAAGTTTCTCTTACATTACAGGGGAAAAAGGTTGTTCCATGTAGACATGACTGGCATCAGACTGGGGGTGAAGTCACCATTTCAGTATATGCTAAAAATTCACTTCCGGAACTTAGTCAGGTAGTAGCAAATAGTACATTGGTAAGTACGCTAAATATCTTTCTTTTTTTGTTTTGTTTTGTTTTTTTTGCGGTACACGGGCCTCTCACTGCTGTGGCCTCTCCCGCTGCGGAGCACAGGCTCCGGACGCGCAGGCTCAGTGGCCATGGCTCATGGGCCCAGCTGCTCCGCGGCATGTGGGATCTTCCCGGACCGGGGCACGAACCCGTGTCCCCTGCGTTGGCAGGCGGACTCTCAACCACTGCGCCACCAGGGAAGCCCCACTAAATATCTTTGAGTAAAAATTATACATTATTATTAATGTTAATGTGTTATAAAATATTGATCTTGTTTGAGCTGTTTTTAAGATCTTTTAATTTTCCCCATTTGAAAATTAGTTTGAAATTACTTTCACAGAAACTACTTTAAGTGAAGGTTTCTGCATAGTAGTTATTTCTGAAGCATGGAGATACTGTAGTAGCTTAGAATATCAAATAATAATGGAACTTAATTCTCAATATGAAACTCCAAGTTAATTTTTCTTGGTTTTTTCAAATTAAAAAAGTATAGTATTGGTAATTAATGGTTTTTTCAAATTAAAAAAGTACAGTATTGGTTTTTTAATGGTTTAAAAATGGTTAATGGTTTTTCCAAATTAAAAAAAGTACAATATTGGTAATTCATTAAAATAGCTTAAATGATTTTTATCAGTATCTTCTTATTTTTATAATCAGTGTTTTATATCATAAGTCTTTACTTTGGTTTTGATCAATTAATCAACTTTTTCTTTTTCAGTTAAATGTGCACATTGTATTTGAAGGAGAGAAGGAATTTCATCAAAATGTGAAATTATGGGGTGTAAGTATTATGAATCCAGCAGAATTTTTTCTTAATACTTAAAATACCATTGTATAATAAAAGACAGTACTTTAGTAAGCATTGATGCAAAGTGTATATATAACTTACCATTATTTCTTACCAAAAAGTTTAAACTAGGGATAGAAATGGCCGTAGAAGCTTGGAATTTTGACTCTTAGCAATAGGCATAGGCATAGACATGAAATCTTGTTTATCGTTTCAACCTACTTGCCTCTAAAACTAATAAAAGCACCCAGGTGTACTGTAATTCTCTTTGATATGTTGCAGGTGATTGATGTAAAGCGAAGTTATGTAACTATGACTGCAACGAAGATTGAAATTACCATGAGAAAAGCTGAACCTATGCAATGGGCAAGCCTTGAACTGCCTGCAGCCAAAAACCAGGAAAAACAAAAAGAAGATACAACAGAATGAGTTGAGAAGGAAAAGAAAGTTATTGACTATTTCAGAATCCTTAATATGTGGTGAAGTGGTGGCTTGCTGCTGTACTCTTGTTTTCTTGTTGTTGTTGTTGTTGTTGTTGTTGATAATGAATCTGGCATTTCAGGGTCTACAGTAGGTCCAAGCCAAAGTCAGTTTATCTTTTTGTGCCTCCCATATCCCTTTTGAGTTACCTAAGACTGATTATTCATTTCTCCTCACTAATAGAACTGTAGTTGTGTCTTATACTTGAAGCAGCTAGAAAATAGCTCACAACAGTTACAGCATTTCGTAGTATATTATGTTAATCAGAGAAATGTAAAGAAGCATTTGTTTTTACATTTCTTTCTTTTATCCTGTAATTAGTAAAGCAAGATGGAATGTCAAATTTTTAATTAGTTTATTCATGAGTTTGTGTTCCTATGATACTTGAAAATCTTTAAGAAAGAGATGAAGCTCTGCATTGCTTTTTCCACTCATCAATTATGTTTTGTGGGGGCATTAACTTGAGGTAGTGTAGTAAGTAGTAACGGGGAATATATGTATTGATTAACAAATTTCAATTCATTTACAACTAATTGGATTAAAAATTGCATCAGTACCTATATAACTGGCTAAGCAGTATGATTTAAGAGTATAGGAAACATAAATAAGAGTATAAAGGTATCAATTTGGTTAAAATTAACCATTTTATGAGACTAAGCAATAATGTTAAACATCTTTTTCCTGACTATTTATAAGGTCTTTGTATGGTGTTATGACTGAATTGTACCTAATTTATAGCCTACACCCTCTTAGAATCTTTTATTAGTTACAAAGATCTGGCCTCCCTGATGGAAAAGTGTTTGTAAAGTTGTTGACTAAAAGGCTTATGGAAATACATCAGGATATCAGAAAAGTAAATATTTAAGCTTTGCTTTATGACAGTTATTACATGTTAAATAAACAAAATAGCTTATTCTTTTGGAGGTTTTTTTTTTAAGGCTTTCATGAACAGCTTGACAATTCTAGGTGATACAATATGATTATATATTGTATTTGATTAAATATAGGTATCACAGAATTAGATTGTTTATGCTAATTGAAGTCATTAAAGGATAGTTACTTTTTGAGGCAGTGCAGAGCTCACAAAGAAAACTGATATTAAGACGTGTTATGAAAGCCGAAACTCTGGCAGAACTTAATACGTTTGGGTGTGAATTATGTTTATATAGATTAAAATGATTATTTTCTTAAGCTCCTTGAGTGTTTTTCTTTTCTTGGTATTAATGGACTTCTTATACAGAAAAGTTTGCATAAGTGCAATTTTAGTTAGTAGCATATCTCAGTCTACTACCCTTAACAGGTAATTATTAGATGTAGTTATATAATTCTTAAACGGTTTAGCTGCGTTATGTATAAAGACAGAAAAATTGGCAGCCAGCTTTTCATGACACTAAAATACCATGGCAAGAAATTTTTGCAGTGAAGATTGGACTCAAATAGAGTATATGTTTCTAGTACTTGGGGTTGTATTTAAATTTTTTAAAGTTATCTTTCATAATTTTGGAACGTGTGTTCATTTGGAGACATGAAACCTTGTATATTGTTAGGGGAAAGGATTGATAATTGATTCGATTTGAGGTAATGATTAGTAGACCCTTTTTTTGTGTGTGGGGGGGTACGCGGGCCTCTCACTGCTGTGGCCTCTCCCGTTGCAGAGCACAGGCTCCGGACGCGCAGGCTCAGTGACCATGGCTCATGGGCCTAGCCGCTCCGTGGCATGTGGGATCTTCCCGGACGGGCGCACGGACCCATGTCCCTTGCATCGGCAGGTGGACTCTCAACCACTGTGCCACCAGGGAAGCCCTAGGTAGACCCGTTTTCGATGATTCCTTCTTGAGGTTTTTTCCCCTGAGCAGTATCTTTATATGTTATGTGCCCGTGAACTATTTAAAGCAAGCGTATTATTCACCTAAGAGTTAGTTACAAAGCACTGACCTTTTTATATATATGTGTGTGTGTATATATATATATACTATCTCTCAAAAAAATGCTTATTAACTTTATTAAGTTGTTTCTCTAGAAATGCTTCATCTTTCTTAGCATTCATAGTAATTACTATAGCAAAGCAGTCAACTAATCTGACAGCTGACTCAACATGGGAAACATAAAATACCATTTTTCTTGCCTGGCACGTTTACTAGTATAAAGGAGAAAAGTGCTAAGAATTTGAACTTTTATTATTTTTTAGCCTCTTATTTTTGAGATAATTTTAGATTTACAGAAGAGTTGCAAAAAAAGTAAAATTTTTTATATACTTACATTAATCTTCCCTATACGTTAAAATCTTACATACCCGTAGAACATTTACAAAACTAAGAATTAGCCTTGGTACAATGCTGTTAACTAAAGCTGAACATTAATTTTGACCATTTGTTTTTAGTAGAACACGATTTAAAGAGTAGTTCTTGAGACCTATCCTAATATTTTGGTAGTAATTAAAGCCAGTAATTATGAGCCATTAAAAATATAAATTGAGGGCTTCCCTGGTGGCACAGTGGTTGAGAGTCCACCTGCCGATGCAGGGGACACGGGTTCGTGCCCCGGTCCGGGAAGATCCCACATGCCGCGGAGCGGCTGGGCTCAGCCATGGCCGCTGAGCCTGCGCGTCCGGAGCCTGTGTTCTGCAGCGGGAGAGGCCACAACAATGAGAGGCCCGCGTACCACAAAAAAAAAAAAAAAATATATATATATATATATATATATATAAAAATTGAAATCAACCTATCATAGACATCTATAGGTCAATGTTGTAACTTCTTGCTGTAACCATATACTGGCAAAGTACTGCAATGATCTATTTTATTAAAATTTATATTTTATGCCAGAGATTTTAATTCTTATTAAGTGAAACTTGTTGTGTTTGGTTTTCTTTAGACAGCTCAACCAACTAAGGGTGAAGAGAACCTTAAAGAGTTCTTGGAAATATTTTAAGGTGACTTTTGGCTATTGCTTTACCACCCCTTGCTTTAAAAAAAAAAAAAATCAGTCATTGCCCAGCCCAAAAATGCATGTCATACATATACCCATATTAAGTAAATTCACTTAAAAGCTTAAAAGTGGGAATTGCCGGGTGGTCTAATGGTTAGGGTTCCGTGCTTCCACTGCAAGGGTTTGGGGTTGGGGGGTCGGGGGGAGGGGAGGGAAGCTTAGAAGCTCACTTATGAGGTCTGCAACCTTTTATTATTTTTTTAATGGTTGGGTACTTTTAAGTTATCTATTAGAATGTTAATAGGTTTGGTTTGTTTCATTGCAGATTATTTTGACCTGGCATACATATTTGATATTTATTTTTGCCTATGTTATAATTCTGTAGCCTCAATTCTGGAATGCAAGCTAAGTCCAGCTTGTTTTTAAGTTTTGTTAATAGGTGTTTTCTTTCATTTCTTTTGTTTGTTGGGTAGGTGGGAAGTTGGTTTTTTACCTGATTGCTTCCTTATTTCCCGAGTACAACTTAAACTTACCTGGAGTTGTTGCATGCCTTGCTTATTTTATTTACGCGTAGATAGATACCTGCTGCTTTAAACATTTGGCGTTATCTCTAAAATACTGGATTTGCAAAGGTTTTCTTGTGGTTTTTTTTTTTTTGTATAGTTGTTTGATTTTAAGTTTTTATATAATTCTTAGTTGTGAAGAATTCCTTGAAAAACAGTTTTTCTAAAGAGCATGTTTTTATTAAATGCTAATTAATGCCTTTTCTTAGTTTTCCAATTGAGTAGGCCACGTTTAATGTCTACTGAAGTGAAATAAAACTTCCAGCCTTAAACATTTTTATGTTGCTTAAAGATTATGTGTCAAAATAATTTTATTTGTTAATCTTTTTTGACTAAGCAGATACAGTGTTCAAGTGATTCAGTTCTTAAATTATCTTTTTTAAGACTGCTAATAGAAGTAAGATTACTGATTAAGCCTGGGAGAGGGTAGTCTCCCTGAACCTGTAGTACTTTCCCCTCCTCCAAAAATGAGACTAGCTGAGTATATTAATGTTTTTGAAAACACTATGATCCTTTTCTTCATATTGCTCATTTCAGTTTATAGTTCCATATTTATTATTTATATGATTAATTTGTTAATGTTCGTATACTCTTATAGACCACATACAACCTTGACTGTGTTTTGGCCAACAATTTTGTCCCCATTTTCTAGTACAGTACTTGATAAGTTGGTTGGCTCATGTAAATATAAAGATGTAGCACTTGTTATGGGCCTGTCACTGTTCTAAGGAGTTTTATGAATATGAACTTAATCCTCATGACAAACCTATGAGGTAGGTTCTCTTGTTACAGTCAAGGAAACTGATTTATGGCACAAGTAACTTGCCCAGTGGCAAAACTAGTGAGTTGTAAAGGAGAGATTTCAAACTCAGGCACCTGGCTTTCTGTTCTGTGCTCTTAACTACTATTTTATGCTGCTTATGTCTGTCAGTTGAATTAGTGGGTTCCATAAAACTGGCACATAGCATGGAAAACTAGTAACACTGTGTTTAGTTACTAGGAACAAATTTTACTTTCATATGTTTTGTTAGAAAATAAATTTATAAAATAAAGTATGTAGTCCTTTTGTCTGTACGGTTTTGGTTATAATAATAGCTGGATTAAAAACTTATCGTTTATGTTTTGACAACTCTTACGGTCTCTAGTTTCTCTAAACAGCTTCCAAAGAAATGTCAGAATCCTCAGTTCAAAAACGTTTCCATTGCCATTTTGATAGTGATGTATTTTGTATATAGCTTGTAGATAGGAATTGTTATCTGTGTGTTGGATAAAATGTGTAATGAAACAGCATCAAACTTATCTTTGTTTTCCCCATTAACATGAGAGTTGGTTAAAGCAATCGTGTTTGGAGCATAAGATATGCAGAGGAAGGACAGATAAGATTGTAAACATGGGGATAAATAGCAAAGGATCATTTGAATTGTTGGTTTTCATCTTGTAGACCAGGCCATTGGTTATCAAAATACCACTTCAAGACCAGAGGTGTCAGCATCTTGAAATCTGTTAAAAATGCAAATTCTTCATCCCCAACCTGTCAGACCTACTAAATCAGAAACTGTGGAGTGATACCCAAAAGTTTGTGGAAGAATTTCCATTTTATTCTGTTGTACGATAAGTTTGGGAAACACTAGCAGCGTGGAAATCTAATTAGGCTTGCATTCTTTTTTTCATCAACTTAATTTCTTTTAAGTTAACTTTTTGTTTCAGAACAGTTTTGGATTTAAAGAAAAGTTGTGAAGATAGTACAGAGTTCCCATATATTCCACCCCCATTTTCCCCTATTTTTAATATATTGCATTAGTATGGTACATTTGTTACAACTAATGAACTCATATTGATACATTATTATTAACAAAGTCCGTACTTTATTCAGATTTCCTTAGTACTTTACCTAATGTCTTTTTTCTGTTCCAGGATCCCATCCAGGTACCACATTTCATTTAGTCATCATGTGTCTGTCCTTGGTCTCTTCTTGATTTTGGCAGTTTCTCAGACTCTCTTCAAAACCCTTAACGATTTTGAGAAGTACTCGTCAGGTATTTTGTAGAATGTCTCCCAATTGGGATCTGTCTGGTGTTTTTCTTAGGATTAAATCGATGTGTTTTGAGAAAGAAAAGCACAGGGGTAAAGTGCCATTCCCATAAGTGCTGTCAAGGGTAAGTGCTGTCAACATGGCTTATTACCATTTTGATCTCCTGGCTAAGGTAGTGTTTGTCAATTTTTAACTGTAAAGTTACTCTTTGTCTGGTCTTCTATCGTTTAGTTCCTTCTGTGTGCAGCCCACACTTAAAAAGGGGTGGGGAGCTATGTTCCACCTCTGAAGGGTGGAGTATCTATGTAAATTATTTAGAATTTTTGTGTGTGGAAGATTTGTTTCTTCTCCTGATTATGTATTTATACCAGTGTAGACTCGTTTTTATACTTTGAATTATAATCCAGTGTTACTTTGTTTCTCAGATTGTCCCAGCTTTGGTTATTGTAGCCTTTCAGTTGGCTGTGTGTCCCTTTGTCATATCCTTGGCCTGTCATTGTGGGTTTACTTTTGGTTTTGTTTTGGTGGTGTTCTTTAGCACTTTCTTACCTTCTGGCACTCCAGCATGCTCCAGTCAGTCATTTCTCCAAAGATTCTAGGTTCTTTTTACTGGAAAATGGTATTAGAAACCAATATCTGGATATTAGGTGTACTCATTGCTGACTTATCTTTGTGTCTAGGTACACTCAAGCTGATAGCAAGGAAATGTATGTGTGTATGCTAACCTGTCTATACACATATCTATAAATATTTCTGTAAGTAACTATCTATAGTAAGGTGAACGTGAGTTCATACTTAGTTCTCCACCACTACTCCGTTACCACACAGATCACTGCAGCCTCCTCCCCTAGCTTATGTGTAACTTCGCACTCCTACAATAAAAACCTGGCTTCTGTCATCCACTATCCATTTACTTGTTCAGTTTCAGTATACATGTACAGCAGTATCAGAATTTTTAACCTAATCTCCTATAGGAAACAGATTTATTAACTGGAATAGTGCTTAGGTAGTTTTTCGCCTGTAGTCTTACATTTCTAGACTCCTACAGTCTCAGAGTTAGCTGAGCACCTTTTCCCCCTCACTTCTTTCTTTGAGGTTTTTTCATATATTTGTGATAAGGCTTGTATTTTATTTTAGAAAGATCATTGTAGGGAATTCCCTGGCAGTCCAGTGGTTAGAACTGCACGCTTCCATTGCACAGGGCCCAATTTTGATCACTGATAGGGAAATAGGATCCCCAGGCCACACGGCACAGCCAAAAATAAATAAAATAATCATTATAATGAAAGGTGCAATTACAAGTGTTTTAAAGAGGAAGACCCTTTAGGACGAGGGCATGAAATATACCAGAAGCAGTAGGAAGAGAAGAGGATAAATTAAGAGATTGATCTTGAATTCAGAGGAATTAGGGATTAGAGGGTGAAATTTCAAGGATAACTCCTAGATTTTGAAACAGAAGGAGCCCCTAAACAAGATAGGGAATTTTGGAAAAAGTGATTTTTTTACGGAGGACTCTTGAGTCCAAGGAATCTGTAATGCCCAGGTAAAGTAGTCCAAGCTATTGGTAAGTTCTGACGCTTACTGTGAGCCCATGTCTGGCTCTCAGAATTTGGAAGTCATAAGTAAATAGGTGGTAATGTAAATATACCATTTAGCTAACTTTGAGAATACAAAGTTGATACTGTTCTGAACTTTTGAGAGCATCTTGCTTTAATCCAAAAGCAGTGACAATTCCTGTCCTTTGTATCATGCAGGAGTACACAGGCATTGAGATAAGTAAGCCTGAACAAGGAGTGTTGAGGCTTCCATCCTGAATATGCGGAGTGTGCCACCTAAACCACCTGTAATGGGTCCCCTAGATGAAAGGAAAGTTCTTTACCAGAAGAATGCAGAAGGAAGGCTGGGTGGATGAAAAACAACATAAATTCACCACAGACCCTTGATTCTGTCAGTATGATCATTAAACAATTTTAGTGCTAGGCATAATATATTCTTATGGTGGAGGAAAATGTAAAGATTATTTGTTGGAAATAAAATCCACAAATTTTAAATGATGCATTAGGCTTATTAGAATTGATGGCTTCCTTATAATTACAATTGTTTGTAAAACTTTAAAAGGCTTCTGAATTATGAAAGCTGGATTCCGATAACAGACTGATCCCAGACTGGCCTGAAACCAAGTTGGACTGTTTTTGTTACCTTAATGATTCCTGCCAGCCCCACCCTCCCTTGCCCATAACGCTACTTAAATTATCATTATAAAAAGGCTGAGTTGGACACAAAGGAGGGGAACCAGTTTAAGGAAGCAGAAAGCCAATGTCAGGATGATGAAAATCAGAATTGAGAGATATTTAGTTAGGTGGAATTCTTGTCCCATTTAAGTAGGTGTATAGTAATAGGGCTTTATAATTGATCAGATTAAAATACTTCATAAATTCTGTTTGTGATTTAGGTGTAGGAATTTAGGAAGTACTGGTTACAAGTAATTCAGAACTGTAGACATAATGATGACTAATTTTTTATTCAATAGGTTGGCAATTCAAGTGTGCTAAGCACTTTGCTAAGTGCTTTTGATAGCTTTTCATTTTATCTTCAGAATACCCCCATGATTATATATTATTATCCGTATTTTATGGATAGAGAAACAGAGGCAAAGGAAGCTCCATAACTTGCCTCAGGGCACAATAGGTAGCAGATGGCAAAATTGGATTTTAAAATGAGGGCCTTCAACTTCAAAGTCCTGTTTAAACTCTCCACCATGACACTGAAGACATCTGAGTCACCATGCAAAACCTAACATTGGAACTGCTATTTCTTTATTAGTGTTTAGTCTTTTCTTCCTTAGTATCAAGTGAGTGAATTATCATGAAAAGATAATGTGCTTTTAACTTCTGCAGTAGTTAATTGAGCCATTGACTTTCTTGATAAGGACCTCTATAGGGCTGATGGGCTATTGACAAGAATTAGGGATGGCTTCTGCAGGACTGTAAAAGGCCCACGGCAATGAATTTGTCCTTTGCAGGCAGTTAGTTCTAAAGGCTTGTGCATATAAATAACCTTGGACTTACTATCATTTCAAATCTGGAACAGTTTTCTACATCTGTATTCTTAGATGTTGATGATTGGAAGACAATGTACATAGGCAGATAACATGTCACTTTAATGGGGTGAAAGAAGCAATGCATTAAAATGAAGTATTAGTACATTAGACAAACAATTCACTCGTAACCTAATTTTACATGATTGAAGTTTTCATTTGTGAAAAGTTAGGGAAGATGTCCCCATCAAAGTACAGGGAAAGACACTTAAACCTGAGCTCTAGAGTGTTTTAATGAATCAAGAACCACATGTAAAATTATTATGTTATAAATTATAGGACACTTCTTCCAAAGAGAGATCTGTAGCCTACATGGGTGATCTTTTTATATATTATTATGCTTTGCCAGATAATCTTGAGGCTAGTTGAGGTTAGGTTTCTTAATATTTTTTCCTCCCAAAGGAATTGTTCTGAGTTGGTAGGTATGAAATTTACAGATTTTATTAATGTTTTTGGTAAGATATAAAAGTTTGTGAGCATCTTCAATTATTATAGCCATCCCTTTGCTTAATTATTTCATTTCATTCAAGAAAACATTTTTAGCTACTTCGTATGTGCTGGGGATAATTACCAAACACACTGGCCTCTGCTTCCAAAGATTCCAGCAAGGAAAGCAAAAGGTCATCAAATAAAAACTATGCTGAAGATCAACCTGTAAAGAGTTGCTGTGAGAGCATGTTTGGTAGATTTTATACATGGATTTTTGGAGGGGTAGACACTAGAGTCCTGAAAAAAAAATGGGTAGGAGTTAACCAAATAGGAGGGAGGGATGGAGAAAGACAAGGATGTGAAAAGAACTGGAGTTGAGAGATGACAGTGGCCTCTTAAGAAAACTCTTGTTAGTCTGCTTAGCCCCAAAGCTTTCTAGCTTGCCCTTGCCCCTAAGCAAACACCTCAGCCTTGGTTTTAGGTTCCTCTAGATTCCAATACGTCGTGGTAGTTCATACAGCCATCAGAAACTCTGCTGATATTCCCCTTAAAGTGCCTTAGTATAGGATGAATCTGACCTTTAGCCCATGCCTAGAATTGGCAAATGTCCCCAAGGAAGTAAACAGTTGTTGCTCTCAGCAGTATTTGGAGACTTTTAGTACATTTAGTTTTCATTGCTTCCACAATTTTTTGATATATCTAAAAATATTGTGCCTTTAATACATTTTTTTTTTTTAGTAGCTGGAACTGGAGTGATTGCCTGCCAGTACTTACTATATCATTCCTGGGAGTGTGGAAGTCCTTATTGAAAATATGTAAATAGAATGTAGCATGATCACATTGAGGAAGATCATTCTGGCTGAAGTTACTATGATTGTGATACAACAGGGGAAAGGAAGTTGGGTGATTTGAAAGGAAGTTTTTACATCATTTAAGTGAAAGATATTGTTGGCGTGAATTCAGAATAATCACACTTGGGATTGAAAGAAGTGGATGAACACAGACTTACTAAAAAGAGAGGAAACAAAGAGCAAATGACTAAAGTTAAAAAGCAATGACAATAACAAAGACTAAAATCCATTACAGTGTGGTAGTTATTTCTCACGTTACTGTTCTACTAAACTCATTTCTGTACTTCAAAAGTCAGGATTGGAGGAGAATTATTTTCTTGTATCTCATCTCCATATATAAACTTGAAAGTTGGAAGGTCAATTGATAGTTTTGAAATTCTGAGCTAATATGAAAAATATTAAAATAGCCCATGTATGCATCTGTAAATAAGTGTTGTTTGTATCCTCAGAACAGAAAAACTAGTAAATTACAAAGATAGAAAAAGAGGTTTCTATTTTTGAACTTTATTGCATCCCAGAACTTTTTTTCTCTTCAAAGTTAAAACAGCCTTACTGTAGTTTTTATTATAAGAGGAATATATTCCAATGTAAGAAATTAAAGCAATACAGAAAAGTACAAAGATTAAAAGTCTACCACCCCAGTGTAATAAGTACTGCTGATACTTGTGTGATATCTGTACATTCAGTTTTATCAACATATTTTTTTTCCAACTCAACAATAACTCACAGACAACTTACCAAAAATGAAAAATGTTTATCAGTTTATCAGCTTTATGACTATTATACCATAAGTTAAGCAGTTTCCCATTGATGAATATTTAGTTTACTTTTTTACTATGATAAAATGTTGCAGTATCTTTGTCACAAATATTGGCATTCTTTCCAATTTTCTCTAGAATAAATTTTTAGAATTTCTTAATGTATATGCCTATATTACATTTCATATGCTTTTTATTAGTTTACTTTTATATTACTCAATATAAGCAACATGTTTAGATTTTTTAAATGATCAAATTATTGCATTATAATAGAAATTTATGGCTTATTTAAATTGGATTTTAAAAGTCAGCAACAGGGAATTCTCTCACGGTCCAGTGGTTAGGACTCAGTGGTTTCACTGCCATGGCCTGGGTTCAACCTCTGGTCCTGGTCGAGGGAACTAAGATCCCCCAAGCTGTGCTGCAGAGCCAAAAAAAAAAAAAAAAAAGTAATAAAACATTTGTCACTAGCAAAATATTTCTTTGCTATTTCACAAGTATCCTTATGAGAAATAATCTCTTACTCAGGATGTGGACCAAGAAATAGGATATGCTTAGGGGAAAAAAGGTTTATTTTTTTTTTCTTTTTGGGGGGATGATTCTTTGAGCTGGGAGATGGATAAATGGGAGTTTATTGTATGTTCTCTATGTTTGTGTAAGTTTGATGCTTAATGAGACTTGAGGTGCTGTTCTGGGTGTACAGGACTCAATCTCTTCTAGAGTGTTTTTTTTGTTTGTTTTATTTTAGTATATCTGATATGTAATGTGTAAATTTAAAGTGTAAAACATTAATTGGATACATTTATATATTGTAATATGATTGCCATTGTGGTGATAATTAGCACCTCTATCACCTTACCTAGTTATCCTTTTTTTGGTAGTTGGAATAAGTTCTCTTAACAAGCTTGATGACTGTAACACGATACTATTGTCTGTACTCCCTGTACTGTGCATTATATCTCTAGAGCTTTTTTACTACTTATTGTAAATTTGTACCCTAAACAACATTAGTCTTGTCCCCCACCCCTTAGCCCCTGCTAACCACCATCTTATTCTGTTTCTGCAAGTTTGACTTTTTAAAATTCCAAATATAAGCAATATCATACAATACTTGTTTTCTGTCTGACTTAATCTCACTTAGCAAAATGTGCTGAGGCCATCCATGTTTTCACAAATGGCAGGATACCCTCCTTTCTTCGTGGCTGAATAATATTCCATTATATTATATTCCATTATATATATTCCATTATATATGTACCATATTCTCTTTATTCAGCCATTGACAGACGCTAAGTTTTTTTCCACATCTTGGCTATTATAATGCGGCAATGAATATTGGGGTACACATATTTTTTTGAGTTAGTGGTTTCATTTTGTTCTGAAAAATAACCCAGAAGTGGAATTACTGGATCATGTGGTAGCTCTATCTTTAATTTTTTGAGGAACCTCCACACCGTTTTCGATAGTGGCTGTGCTGTGCCAGTTTATGTTCCTACTGATAGTGTACCAAGGGTTCCCTTTTCTCCACGTTCTCATCACCGGCACTTCTTATCTCTTTTCTTTCTGATGATAACCATTTTAACAGGTATGAGATGATGACTCACTGTGGTTTTAACTTGCATTTCCCTGATGATTAGCGATATTGAGCATCTTTTCATGTACCTGTTGTCTTTGGAAAAATGTCTTTTAGGTCTTCTGCCCATTTTTTAATCAAATTATTTGCGTTTTTGTTTCTGACTTCTCTATATTTCGGATATTAACCCCTTACCATATATGTGATTTGCAAAAAGTTTCTCCCATTCTGTAGGTTGCCTTTTCATTTTGTTGTTTCTTTTGCTGTGCAAAAGCTTTTAAATTTGATATAGTCCCATTTGTTGATTTTTGCTTGTGTTTTTATATCCAAAGAAATCATTGCTACCACCAGTGTTGAGGAGTTTCTTCCCTATGTTTTCTTCTAAGAATTTTAAAGTATCAGGTCTTATGTTTAAATCTTTAATATATTTCAAGTTAATTTTTTTGAGTGGTGTAAGATAACGGTCCATTCTCATTGCTCTGCATGTGTTTATCCAGTTTTCCCAACACAATTTGTTGACGAGACTATTCCTTTCCCCATTGGGTGCCCTTTACTCCCTTATCCAATATTACTTGACCATATAAGCAGAGGTTTAATTCTAGGCCCTCTAATGTGCTCCACTGATCTATGTGTCTATTTTTGTGCCAGTATAATACTTTTTTTAAAAATTGAAGTATGGTTCATGTACAATATGTTTCAGGAGTACGACATACTGATTCACAATTTTTAAAGGTTATATTCCATTTATAGTTATAAAATATTGGCTGTAGTCCCTGTGTTGGACAATATATCATTGTAGGTTATATCTTTTATACAGAGTAGTTTTTAGTTCTTAATCTCCTACCCCTATTTTGCCCCTTCCCCCTCCTCACTGGTAACTACTAGTTTGTTCTGTATACCTGTGTGACTGTTTCTTTTTAGTTATGTTCACTAGTTCATTTTATTTATTTGTTTTTTAATTGAAAGGAACATGCTTTAAATTCTATAGAACTTTACAGTTTTCAAAAGTTTCACACATGATTTCATATAATCCCATAAAAACCCTTTTTTTAAATCACCTGCCTCTGTATTGCTCCCCCTTCCCTCTCTGCACTGATAAACACTAGTTTATTTTCTGTATCTGTGAGTCTGTTTCTTTTTTTGTGATATTCATTAATTTGTTGTATTTTTTAGTTTCCACATATAAGTGATATTATACAGTATTTGTCTTTCTCTGACTTATTTCACTTAGCATAATACCCTCCAAGACCATCCATGTTATTGCAGATGGCAAAATTTTCTTTTTATGGCTGAGTAGTATTCCATTGTGTATATGTGTGTGTGTGTGTGTGTATCACATCATCTTCATCCATTCATCTGTTGATGGACACTTAGGTTGCTTCCATATCTTGGCAGTGGTAAATAATGCTATGAATATTGAGGTGTGTATATCTTTTCAAATTATGGGTTTCCCTGGATATATGCCCAAGAGTGGTATTCCTGGATCATATGATGGTTCTGTTTTTACTTTTTAAAGAACTCCCCCATACTTTCTCCAAAATGGTTGTACAAATTTACATTCCCTCAACAGTGTACAGAGTTCCCTTTTCTCCACATCTTCATGAACATTTGTTATTTGTATTCTTTTTGATGACAGAGATTCTGATAGGTCTGAGGTGATATCTTACTGTGGTTTTAATTTGCATTTCTCTGACAATTGATATTGAGCATCTTTTCATGTGCCTGTTGACCATCTGTATATCTGCTTTGGAAAAATGTCTATTCAGGTCTTCTGCCCAGTTTTTAATCAGGTTGTTTTTTTGATGTTGAGTTGTATGAGTTGTGTATATATTTTGGATCATATCATTTTCAAATATTTTCTCTTATTCACTAGGTTGCTTTTCATTTTCTTGATGGCTTCCTTTACTGTGCAAAAGCTTTTAAGTTTAATTAGGTCCCATCTGTTTACTTTTGCTTTTATTTCCTTTGCTTTAGGAGACAGATCCAAAATAATACTGCTATGATTTGTATCAGAGAGGATTCTGCCTATGTTTTCCCCTAGGAGTTTTATGATTTCCTGTCTTATATGTAGGCCTTTAATCCATTTTGAGTTTATCTTTATATGTGGTGTTAATATTCTAATTTTATTATTTTACATGTAGCTGTCCAGTTTTCCCAGCACCACTTATTGAGACTGTCTTTTCTCCATTGTATATTCTTGCCTCCTTTGTCATAGATTAATTGACCGTAAGTACATGGGTTTATTTCTAGGCTTTCCATCCTGTTCCATTGATCGATGTATCTCTTTTTATGCCAGTACCATATTATTTTGATTACTGTAGCTTTGTAGTATAGTCTGAAGCCAGGGAGTGTGATTCCTCCAGCTCTGTTCTTTCACCAGATTATTTTGGCTTTTCAAGATCTTTTGTGTGTCCATAGAAACTTTAAAATTTTCTTTTCTAGTTCTGTGAAAAATGCCCATGGTATTTTGATAGGGATTACATTGAATCTGTCAGTTGCCTTCAGTATTATGGTCATTTTAACAATATGGATTCTTCCAGTCCATGAACATGGTATATCTTTCCATCTGTTTGTGTCATCTTCAATATTTTTCATCAGTGTCTTACAGTTTTCAAAGTATAGGTGTTTTGCCTCCCTAAGTAGATCTCTAGGTATTTTCTTTTTGATATGATAGTAGATGGGATTGTACCCTTAAATTCTTTTTCTGATCTTTTGTTGTTAGTGTATAGAAATGCAACAGATTTCTGTATATTAATTTTATATCCTTCAATTTTACTAAATTCATTGATGAGCTCTAGTCGTTTCCTGGTAGCATCTTTAGAATTTTCTACGTAGAGCATCATGTCATCTGCAAACAGTGACAGTTTTATTACTTCTTTTCCAGTTTGGATTCCTTTTATTTCTTTTCCTTCTCTGGCTGCTGTGGGGAGGACTTCCAAAACTCTGTTGAATAAAAGTGGTGAGAGTGGGCATCCTTGTCTTATTTCTGATCTTAGAGGAAATGCTTTCAGATTTTCATCATTAAGTATGATGTCACCTGTGGGCTTGTCTTATATGGCCTTTATTATGTTGAGGTTTGTTCCCTTTATGTCCATTTCTGGAGAGTTTTTATCTTAAATGGATGCTTAATTTTGTAAAGCTTTTTTTGCATCTGTTGATATAGTTTTTGCCCTTCAGTTTGTTAATGTACGTTACATTGATTGATTTGCAGATATTGAAAAATCCCTGCATCCCTGGGATAAATCCCACTTGATCATGGTGCATGATCCTTTTAATGTATTGTTGGATTTGGTTTGATTATATTTTGTTGAGGATTTTTGCATCTATGTTTATCAGTGATATTGGCCTGTAATTTTCTTTTATTGTGGTATCTTTTTTTGTTATCAGGATGATGCTGGCCTTGTAGAATGAGTTCACAAATGTTCCTCTGCAGTTTTTAGTATAGTTTGAGAAAAATAGGTGTTAACTCTTCTCTAAATGTTTGGTAGCATTCACCTGTGAAGCCTTCTGGTTTCGACTTTTGTTTTCTGATAGTTTTTATTACTGTTCCACTTTCATTGCTGGTAATTGGTCTGTTCATATTTTCTGTTTCTTCCTGGTTTAATCATGGGAGATCATACATTTCTAGGAATCTTCCATTTTCTTCTAGATTGTCCATTTTATGGGCGTATAGCTGTTCATTGTAGTCTCTTATGATTCTTTTGTATTTCCTTGGTGTCTCTTATAACTTTCATGTCTGATTTTGATTTGGCCCTCTCTTTACTTTCTTGATGAGTCTGGCTAAAGGTTTATCAGTTTTGCTTATCTTTTCTATTTTTAGTTTCTATTTTACTTATTTCTATTCTGATATTTATGATTTATTTCCTTCTACTAACTTTGGGGTTTTGTTTTTCTTTTCCTACCTCCTTTAGGCATATGGTTATATTGTTTACTATAATACATTTTTAGTACTATAGCTTTGTAATATAGTTTGAAATCAGGAAGTATGATACCACCAGCTTGGTTCTTTTTCCTCAGAGTCGCTTTTGCTATTTGGGGTCTTTTGTGGGTCCATACAGATTTGAGGATTGTTTTCTACGGTGAAGAATGCCATTGGTGTTTTGATGGGAATTTTGTTGAATCTATAGATGGCTTTGGATAGTATGGACATTTTGACAATATTACTTATTCCGATCCATAAACACAGGCTGTCTTTCCATTTATTACTTTTGTTTTCAGTTTCTTTCAGCAATAATCTTTCACTTCCTTGGTTAAACTTATGCCTAAGTATTTTATTGTTTTTGATGCTATTGTGATTGGGATAGTTTTCTTTATTTCCTTTTCAAATGTTTCATTCTTAGCATATAGAAATGTAATTGATTTCTGTATATTGATTTTTGTATCCTGCAATTTTACTGAAATCATTAATTCCAACAGTTTTTGGTTTTTTTGTTTTTTTTTTTTTGGTTGAGTCTTTGGGATCTTCTATATATGAAATTGTAGCATCTGCAAATATCAACACTTAGTTCTTCATTCTCTATTTGGATGCCTTTTGTTTGTCTTGCCCAATTGCTCTATATTGAGCAATTTAGTCCTTCAGTACTATATTTAATAAGAATTGTGAAAGTGGGCATCCTTGTCTTGTTCCTGATCTTAGAGGAATAGCTTTCAATTTTTATCCATTGAGTATCATGTTAACTGCAGGTTTGTTACATATGGCCTTTATTATGTTATGGTATGTTCCTCTATACCCAGTCTGCCTAGCGGTTTTTTTTTTTTTTTTTTTTTGCGGTACGCGGGCCTCTCACTGTTGTGGCCTCTCCCATTGCGGAGCACAGGCTCCAGACGCGCAGGCTCAGCGGCCATGGCTCATGGGCCCAGCCACTCCGCGGCATGTGGGATCTTCCCAGACCAGGGCACGAACCCATGTCCCCTGCATCGGCAGGCGGACTCTCAACCACTGCACCACCAGGGAAGCCCGTGCCTAGCATTTTTTAATCATGACAGGATGTTGTATTTTACCAAACGCTTTTCTGCATCAACTGAGATGATCACGTAATTTTTATCTTTCATTAATATATTACATTTATTGATTTACATGTTGAACCATCTTTGCATCAAAGGGATAAATCCCATTTGGTCATGATGTATAACCCTTTTTGTATGTTCTTAAATTCAGTTTGCTAAGATTTTATTGAAAAATTTACACCTACATTCATCAGGGATATTAGCCTATTGTTAAAGTGTCCTTATCTGGCTTCAGAATCAGGGTAATGCTGGCCTCGTAAAATGACTTTGGAAGTATTTCTTCCTCAGGTTTTTGCAAGAGTTTGAGAAGGACTGTTGTTAATTCTCTTTTGAATGTTTGGTAGAATTTGCCAATGAAGCCATCTGGTCCTGAGGTTTTCTGTGTTGTGTGGTTTTTGATTACTGATTCAATTTCTTTGCTCATTAATGGTCTGTTCAGAATTTCTGTTTGTCCTGATTCAGTCTTGGTAGTTTGTGTTTATAGAAGTTTATGCATTTCTTCTAGGTTATCTCGTTGGCATATAATTGTTCATAATAGTCTCATATGTCTTCTGTATTTCTGTAGTATTTGTATCTCTGTAGTGTCTTCTTTTTCATTTCTAATTTTGAGTCTTCTCTCTTTTTTTCTTAGTCTGGTTAAAGGTTTGTCAATTTTGTTTATCTTTTGAAGAGCCAGCTTTAATTTTGTTAATTCTGTTTTTTTCCTCCCTGGTCTCTATTCATGTATTTCCACTTTGATCCTCCTGCTTTCTCTTTCTAGTTCCTTGAGGTGTAAAAGTTAGGGGGATTTTTTTTTTGAGATGTTTCTAAATTTCTCAATATATGAATTTATTGCTATAAACTTTCCTCTCGGAACTGCTTTTCCTTCATCCCATAAGATTTGATAGTTTGTATTTCCATTTTCATTTGTTTTGAGATAATTTTTTAATTTCCTTTTTGTTCCCCTCTGACTGTTTAGGAGTGTCTTGTTTACTTTCCACATATTTGTAGATTTTCCAGCTTTCCTCTGATTGTTGATTTCTAGTTTCGTAGATTGTTATCTGAAAAGATAGTTGGTGTGATTTCAGTATTCTTATTTGTTGAGATGTGTTGTTTTCATTTCTTCTCGTATCATGATTTATACTAGATAATGTTCTGTGTGCACTTGAGAAGTATGTGTATTCTGCTACTTTTGGATATGTCTGTTAAGGTCATTTGTTATACAGTATGGTTAAATTCTAGCATTTCTTATTGATTCGATGTCTGGATGATCAGTGGTCATTGCTGGCAGTGGGATATTGAAAGCCTCTACTATTATTGCATTATTGTCTATCTCTCCCTTTTGATCTATTAGAATTTGCTTAATATATTTCAGTGTGCCAATGTTGGGTGTATATATATATTTATGATTGTTGTATCTTCTGGATATATTGACCTTTTTATCATTATATAATGACCTTTTGTCTCATCATTTTTGGCATTAAGTCTGTTTTGTCTGGCTATACCTGCTTTCTTTTGGTTTCCAGTTGCACGGAATATCCTCATCCACTCACATCTTCACCCTGAGCTTATGTGTATCTCTAGAGCTGAAATTATATAGTTAGGTCTCTTTAATCCATCCAGCCACTCTGTGCCTTTGATTAGTGAACTGAATTTATTTCTATTTAGAGTGATTACTGATATGTAAGGACTTACTACTGCCAGCTTATTGTTTGTCTTCTGGTTGTTTTGTATCTCCTTTCTTTGCTTTTCCCTCTGTTTCTGTCTACCTTTGTAAAGTGGTGATTTTCCACGGTGATTTGCTCAGTCTCCCTTTTTTTCATGTTTCATGACTACTCTAGATTTTTGCTATGTGGTTACCAAGCATAAACATCTTAGACATAAAATAATCCTACAGGAAAAAGACTAAAACAGTAGTTCAAACACGTTCTGTGTGTTGAACATGTGGTAGTACATATTCTCTATCTAATATCCTGAGTTTATTACAGTGCATACCACATAATCATTGTTCTGTTCAAATGGTGAATTGTTGATTAAAGATGATAAAAACAAAATAACTTACCGATTAAAGTAAACAATAAGTTGAAAAGGTTACTATTTTTCTCTAAACCCATATTTCTAACCATACATGCTTTTTTAGCAATAAATATCTTTCTTCTGGAAAGCTGCCGGTAGGAAAAACATAAAAGAGATTTATAAATTTTTGTATTTTGTCCCCTTTAGAAATGATACAATAGAGTTAGATGGAACCTTAACAATCCTTACTCTTGAAGAAACTGATGCCCAAAATTATGTAGTGATTTACTCAGTTGGGACAGTAGAAAACCCAATATTGTCTCTACAAGACAATGCTTTAAGTCAAAAGTTAAAATACAGTTACTCCTCTATCCTAAAATAAAGTCTTATGTTAAGGTAATATAGTATGGTAGAAAATTAAATTCATAGATTGGCTAAAACAAACTTGTCACAGAAGTCTAATTTAATATGCTTTATAAATTTATTTATGCTTCATGAGTAGTGTCTTTTATTGCCCTTTAAAGCTTCTTCTTGTAGTTAGTGTGCCTGCCTATGAGGGCTCATTTAATTTTGATTCTCAACTCTTTTTGGCAAAGTAATTAAACGACCAAGCTTTCTGAAGCTTTCATCTCAGATTACCCACAATTCTGAATCATTAGGCTCTGCATGAAAGTTTGCACATGCTGATATACTTCTGTTCAATAGGAGTCAGAGTGTGAAGATTTGTGGCAACTACAGTAGACCTGTGAACAACACAGCTTTCAACTGCATAGGTCCATTTATCCGCAGATTTTTTTCCACTAAATACGTACTACAGCACTACATGATCCATGGTTGGCTGAATCCATGCATGCAGAAACAAGGATATGGAGAGGCCAAGTGTCAAGTTACACATGGATTTTCAACTGCACAGAGGGTCAGCACCCCTGACCCCCATGTTATTCAAGGGTCAACTGTTTTCACCTATCAGATATATATTATTCAGTAGAGTTGAAGTTATCAAAAGTATAGCTGTTACTCACTTTTCCTTACCATTTGTACTCCATGATGGTTTCGCAAGAGAAGGTGTGCTATTCCAGTCTCCTTGCCAGACATTTTTTTTCTTGGTAATCAAATTTATTTATAAGGTATCATTGTTACACATTTTAAGTTTACTGTTTGATGAAGTTTGACAACTGTATATTCCTGTGTAACCATCATCCAGATCATGATACAGAAGACTCCCATCATCCCAGAAACTTTGCTCTTTGTAGCACATTTCCTCCCTGCCTGCCCCTTACTTGACCCAAGCAATCACTGATGTAATTCCTAATACCATAGATTAGTTTTGCTTCTTCATATAAATTGAATCTCATACTAGGCATTCTTTTGTGTCTGGCTTCTTTCCCTCAACAATGTCTGCCAATAATATTACATGTATTGGCAGTTATGTCGTTTTTATTGCTGAGTAGTATTCCATTGTGAATATACCACAATGTATCCATTCATTTATTGATGGGCATTGGCATTATTTGCACATTAAGCTGCGATGAACATGCAACAGTCTTTTGGTGATCATGTTTTTGCTTTTCCTTAGTAAATACCTAGAAGTAGAATTTTAGAGCTATAATATAAGTATATATTTAACTTTATAAGAAGGTGCCAGACTGTTTTCTGAAGTGGTTGTACTGTTTCACTTTCTGGCCACCAATGTCTGCAGAGTTCAAGTTCCTTGCCATATTTTATTTTAGGGAACTTTCACTTACTTTATCTCTTTCTCCATATGACTAGAGGTTTTTTTGGTTTGTTTTATTGGATTAGCACTTTGATGATGAAGTTATAAATTTTCAAAGGGTCAAAAATCTCTTTGCAGATGAACAAGGTGGAAGTCTAAAGTCAAAACATGACATGAAAAGCAAGATTTTAGCATGCTCTGGCTTCATGTGTTATCAGAAAGAAAGACGGATTTTATCCTCAGACTTTTAATGGCAGCTAGTTGGCTGAGACCTTACTATAACAACTCTTTCAGAGTCCCTGCTGCTGCTTGAATTGTAAAGGCTGCAATTGAAATGTGTTTCTTTACTTCTTTCCAGGCTGAACGAGGATCTGCTTTATTTTCAATATCAAATATAGAATCAAAGATGCCAGGAAATGATTCGCCAGCATATTTGTTGTGGCTGCTTGGAGCAAAGATGATGTGCCTAGTAGAAAAAAACAAAGAGGACAGGTTGAACTGAAGCGTATACATATATTACATTTTATATGCTTTTTCTTTATTCATTCTGCTTTGTTAGACCGTATCTTACTAAGTATTCTGTGTCTCCTCCTGGCATTTACTTTTGTTACTCCAAAATAAAAACATATATAATTGGTTTGAGATACTTAGTTAATGGTATAATTTTAAGCAAAGAAAGGAGTTGATAAGACGCATCTCGTGAATCATATGTTGCCATCCCATGCAGTTGGAAGTAAGTAGATTCTTTCCTGTAAGTTATGGGCATTAGTTGTCTAACTGCCTAGACATCCACAGACTGACATCCATGAAGCATGGATAATTTATGGATATGTTTAATAAGAGATTAAAAAAATACCGCTGTATTGCCTTTTTTAGAGATTCAACAAGAATGACAGTTGTTCCCAGTACTCTTCAGACATTAAAAAGCAATAATTAAAGAAACTTGTATTACAAAAATATCACAAGTGGCAAGGATAATAAAGCCCATTCCACAAAGGTAAAATGGCTATATATGGGTTGCCCACAAAGACACACTTTTTTGATCTAGAAGGAAAGTTTGCAGTTGATTTCCTACTTCACCTCATAAGTAGCTCAAGAGATAAGTTACTTCTCTCCCCAGTGTGTGGAATTCTGCCTTCCACAAATGTACATATTTTATTAAACCCTCTTATCAGGAATTAGGCCCAATAGTCAAATCCTGTAGCTGCTTCAAGCTGTAAATCTACTGTAGGACACAATATGGAACTCTATGTAAAGACACTATATTAATGATCAAAGAGAAATTCATAATGTAATCATTTAGATTTCCCAAAGTACATCAGGATTTATTGCTCTTGGCTTTTAAATTTTAGTATGGCCTCAAATGGATCTTTCTTATTAAAAGAGGTATATGTGCTAAACTGTTTATAAACATTAATATTCTGACATATATAAGCTGAGATTAGAGATACAGGTCATAGGTATTCCTTACTATACATGCCGTCTTCTGGAGAATTGTAAAGGGAGAGTATAGTACAGTATTATTGATATAGCAATCAAGTAAACCTGATGAAATTGTAAATGGGGTGTTTTCCTAATTTCTTTGTGATCATTAGTGTGTAGAAATGCCATAGGTCCCTGTATATTGCTTATGTGTCCTACAGCTTTACTGAATTCATTTATTCTAATAGTTTTTTTGTGGAATCATTAGGTTTTTCTACAAACAGTACCATGTCATCTGCAATAGTGACAGTTTTACTTCTTCCTGGTTTGGTTGTCTTTGATTTACTTGTCCTAATTGCTGTGGCTAGGACTTCCAGTACTATGTTGAATAAAAGTGGTGAGAGTAGGCATACTTGTCATGTTTTGGGTTTTTCACCATTGAGCATGATGGCAGCTCTGGGTCTGTCATATATGGCCTATGTTATGTTGAGATACACTGCCTCTGTATCCAGTTTGTTGAGACTTTTTTTTTTTAATTCGCTCTGCGGCATGTGGGATCTTAGTTCCCCGACCAGGGATCGAACCCATGCTCCCTGCAGTAGGAGCACGGAGTCTTAACCACTGGACCACCAGGGAAGTCCCGCTGAAACTTATTATAAGTGGATATTGAATTTCGCCAAATGTTTTTTCTCTATTGAGATGATTATATGGTTTTTATTCACTTTGGTTGGGAATTTTCTCCTTTCAGCACTTTGAATACATCATGCCACTCCCTTCTGGCCTGAAAAATTTCTCCTGGAATATCTGCTAATGGTCTCAAGAGGATTCTCTTGTTCATAAGTTGTTTTTCTCTTGCTGCTTTTAAGATTCTCTCCTTATTTCTACCTTCCTTGCCATTTTAATTATAATTTGTCTTAGATGGGTATCTTTTGGTTCATCTTATTTGGAATTGTCTCAGCTTCCTGGATCTGGGTGTCTGTTTCCTTCCCCATGTTGGGGAAGTTTTCAGCCCCCTTCTCTTCTCTTTTGGGACCTCTATAACATAAATGTTGTTTCACTTGATGTTGTCCCAGAGGTCCCTTAAGCTGTCATCACTTTTAAAAATCCTTTTTGCTTTTTGTTGCTCTGTTTGTGTGAGTTCCACCACCTGTGTTCCAGGTCACTGATTCTTCTGCTTCTTTTAGTCTGCTGGTGAACCACCCTAGTGTATTTTTCAGTTCAGTTATTGTATTCTTTCTTTAACACCATGACTTCTATTTGGTACTCTCTTATATGTTCTACAAGTTTCTCAAAGTTTTCGCTGTGTTCATCCATTCTTCTCTCACATTCAGTAGCCTCTTTGATGACCACTACTTTGAACACTTTATCAGGTAGATTACTTATATTTAACTGTTTTTCTCCTGGGGTTTTGTCTTTTCTTCTTTGTTTGTAACATATTCCCGTGTTTCCTCATTTTGCTTGACTCTCTGGAAGAGGTGGCTGTTGCATCTAATGCGTAGAAACCAGCAGTCTTGATGGAGTAGCCTCATGTGATAAACCTTACTGTCCAACCTTTCCCTAGCTCTGGTTGTCTCTCAAACCTCTGGGATTCTCCAAGCCACCTATTTTTAATAGCTCCCAACAGCTGAGTGTGTGCCAAGACCTGTCAGTGTACCAAAGGGGAATATCTCAGTCAGCACTTAGATTCAGGATGATTGGAAGCCAGGCCCTCAGGCAGCAGCTTTTAAAGTATGCAAATGTATACCATCCTGTGGAACACGAGAGTAGGTCTGGTGGCCACTAGAGCCAGGTCATAGGAAGGTGTCCCCTGGGTAGCAGTCAAAACTCGGGGCTCCAGACAAGTGCTTAAGCTCCTTTCTGGTATATACTAGCAAGCTGTAGCAGAGCAGAGGGAGAACGTAGACGGCGTTCCCCGGCCCGTGTTCTCTGAGAGGAGCTCCACAGGCCTCTAGATGTGTGCCAAGCGTGAAGGCTGCCCCTCAGGCTGAAGCTCCAGGACAGGCAAATAGGCCTCTTCTACGGAAAGGGGGGGGGGGGGGGGTGTTTCCGCCTGCTATCTGTGCAGTGACCTGAAGGTGGCAGCCTCCCACGCACTGACTCTCGGATCGTTGTAACCCTGTGGGACCCAGGAAAGCAATACCACCTGGCCGCCAGAGGCAGGGGATGAAGGGGTATCCCCTGGGCAGCAGCCACAAAAGCTGAGGCATCAAACGTGTAAGAGTTCCCCTGAGAGATGCTCGTTCTCTGGAGCGTGGCAAAGGGAGAGCATGAAGACAGCACCTGCCCTCCTAGGTCTCTGGTACAGTTTACAGTCAGCCCTTAGATGGGTAATGTGTTTAATCAGAATCCTGCCTCTCGGCCTGCAGCTGTGATTATAAGCTTATAGGCTTCTTTCCCTGGAAGACAGCCCTTGGTTCTGCTGCCTCTCTCTTGCTGTGCCTGACAGTGGTAGCTGTTTAATATCTATTCCTATGACACCCGCAAGCATAATCCCCTCTGGTCACCAGAGCCAGGCAATGTAGAGGTATCTCCGGCAGCAGCTTCAAATATCAGGGTGCCAGAAAAGGGTATAAGCTCCCTTCTGAGAGAGAAGGTCAAGCTGGAGTGAGGCAGAGGGAGAGTGCAAAGAGTGCTTCCACCAGCCTCCATTCCTCAAGAGAGCACTCCGTGGGCTTTTAGAAGTGCGCCGGAACGAAAGCCCTCTCCTCAGGCCAAAGCTCCTGGACAAGCAAATGAGCCTCTTTCTCAGAAAGACTGGGGGTGTTTTCAGTCTGCTCGTACCTTGGGGATGGTAGTCTGCCAAGACTGTCTCTCCAGTTGTTACAGCCTCATGGGATGCAGGAATGCAAGCCCTCCCACCCGCTACCCCGCGCCAAGCAATCAAGGAGTGTCTCCTGGCGACAGCTACAAAAACCAGGACACCAGATGCAAAAGGCAGAGTACCAGCTGCAAATAAAAGCTGCGCTCCAGAGATACTGGTGCTCTGGAGATCAGCAGAGGGAATGTGTAACGATCATCACCTTCAGGGAAGAGGAGGGAAAGAAAGATAGTGCCCACGAGCTTTAGCAAGGCAGAGGAAGAGTGGAAATCGGCACCCACCGGCCCCCATCTCGGAGAGTATCCCACCAGGCCCCTGCCCCTCCAGCCGGTGCTTTAAGATCAGCAAGTGAATCTCTTTCACATAAAATCTGGGTGCTTTTAAGGACTGCTCCTGTGCTGGGCCCTGTGCAGATGAGTTCCAGCCAGTCCTTTCAGCCTGAGCAGTTTCTCAGTTCTGTACATCCCTTTGGTCTTCGGGATGCAGCAGCTTTGTTGGTTCTCAAAGCCAGATGTTTGGGAGGCTTACCTCTCAGGCTCTGGGCCTAAAAGTTGAGGTGGCTGATTTGGGTACAAACCCTTTGCTGTGGGCTTGGTGGCAAGATTGGGCCTCAGCCTCACCTACCCACATCCACGTGGCCTTTTTCTCCTTTGCCTGATTTGAAGGAGTTGCTCGGCTAATCGTCAGGTCTTTTTCAGAGGACAACTGTCCCATCTGTAGCTGTAGATTTGGTATGTCTGGGAGAGGTGAGTTCGGTATCTTCCTACATTGTCATCTTGAACCACCTCTCCCTGGCTGTAGAATATAGTCTTCATGTTCAATTAATAGTTCCAGAAAGTGTGTTTACCCTTTGACCCTGAAATCTCAGGTACTGATTATAGAGATATTAAAACAAATGTTCAAGTAGGGCTCAGGGACATTTTATAGCAGTACTTTTCATAGTACTAAATAATTGGGGGGCAAAATCTAATTAAAAACTCAATAAGGACTAAAAAAATTACACATGAAAGCCATACAGTGGAACACTATGCAGCAGATGAGAAGAGCTAAAATTATATATATTGGGCTTCTCTGGTGGCGCAGTGGTTAAGAATCCGCCTGCCAATGCAGGGGACACGGGTTTGTGCCCTGGTCTGGGAAGATCCCACATGCTTTGGAGCAACTAAGCCCATGTGCCACAAGTACTGAGCCCACACTCTAGAGCCCGTGAGCCACAACTACTGAGCCCGTGAGCCACAGCTACTGAAGCCAGCACGCCTAGAGCCCGTGCTCCACAACAAATCCGCGCACCACAACAAAGAGTAGCCCCCGCTCGCTGCAACTAGAGAAAAGCCCGCTTGCAGCAACGAAGACCTGACACAGCCAAAGGAATAAATAAGTAAAAAAGTTGTATATATTGACATAGATCTCTGAGATAAATTTTTACCAAAAGCAGTTGCAAAGTGATATATGGTCCCATTTATGTAAACAGAAATGAATAAATAATAAATAAATAACTATACATGTGTACATAACTGCATTCAAAATTTAACATCAAACTCATCACTGATTTTCCCTGAAGGAAATAATAGAAATGTCCGTGTGTTAGCACTGTCCCTTTTTATTCTATATAATTGTATCGAGCCTGAATTTGAAAAAGAGATGTTTGCTTATAAATCATATAAATTAAAAAATAAGGACTTCCCTGGTGGTCCAGTGGTTAAGAATCCATCTTCCAATGCAGGGGACGCCGGTTCGATCCCTGGTCGGGGAACTAAGATCCCACATGCCACGGGGCAACTAAGCCCACACCTCAACTACTGAGCCCGTGAGCTCTGGAGCCCACGCACCACAAGTAGAGAGAAGCCGACGCACTGCAACGAAGAGCCTATGCACTGCAACAAAAGATCCTGCGTGCCGCAACTAAGACCCAATGCATCCAAAAAAATAATTAAAAAAAAAAAAACTTAAAAAAATAAAAAAATAAATATATAAAGATGGACTAATGATAGGCAAGAGAGTATTAACGTGTAGATTAGCTTTCAACCTTTGATTTATGTAAATAACTGATGGCTGCTATTTCATTTGTATTGATAAACATTTATCCTTACATTATGTAAACTATTATAAAAATAGCAGCCATTTACTGAGTATACCCCCTCTGAGCTGAACCTTCTGCATGCCTTAAACCTACAGACCTATGGGGTAAAAGCACTGTAATCTCCATCTACAGCTGAGGAACCTGAGTCTTAGAGAAGTAAATTTGCCCAGGTCACATTTAGTATTTGGCAGAGCTGGGCTCTAAATGCCTGGGCTTGTAATCAGTTAAATTATTACTAATATTTATAAGAAAGGTAACATAGAAATATCTTTTGTATATGTCATTTGATGATAAACAGCCTTGTAAAATAGCAATTATCACCATCCTAATTCAGATGAGCAAACCCTAGATATGACTTGCTCTAAATCACACATGTGCAAGTGAACTAGAACACAGATTTTCTGACTCTAAATGCTAGGACCTTTCTAATTTTTACCAAGAAACCACGGCTTAAAATGTACGTCAAAAAACTGGAGGCTATCCAAAAGCAGCCAAGATACTGAAAGAAAACCTGAGATAGAGATAAAAAAACAATAACGATATTTCTTTAGGGGAAACTATGGCATCCATCTTCAAAAACCTGAAATGTTATATGGAAATAGATCTAGACTAATTCTTTTTGACTTCGGAGAGCAGAACAGGGTCAGAGGGAGAAAATTACAGGGAACTATATCTTTATGAAGAAAACTTTCTATTAAGTAGAACTTTACTAAAACAGAACGAACTTCCTCATGTGGTAGTAAGCTTCCATTCACTGGAAGATTCAAACAGTGGCTGGATAACTACTTTTCTGAGATCCTACAGAAAAGATTCATGTAGAAAATTGAACTACATGAGCTCTCAGATCCCCTTTAAGAT
Organism: Pseudorca crassidens; assembly: GCF_039906515.1. NCBI lineage: Eukaryota > Metazoa > Chordata > Mammalia > Artiodactyla > Delphinidae > Pseudorca > Pseudorca crassidens. Next base: position 67,100,834 of record NC_090304.1, on the reverse strand, counting down.
GCTGTGTCTTTTCGATTTTGTTACAAGAGTTCTTTTTCAACTATCATCTGCCGTTTACATCTGCAGCAAAGCAATACACGATATGAAATTAACTTTTCTGATAGTACAAATTATACTGTTATGCAGAATCTCACCCATATTTCCTTCAGTATACATATCCACTTTCCACTTGTCTGATAGCAGGAGTTTGAAGCACACCTTGGGTGTGCTGGTTTTGGTCACAGTGACATATTTGGTGTCCTTTAGTGGAACAGCTGTTGCCTCCTTACCTATAGAATGGCCTCCCTGGTAAACCAAGGGGATCGATGAATGCCCTTTCCAGGAACATCAGTTGGTCATTCATAATTCTCACTGCAGTGGGGCTTTGAGAATAAGAAATAGATAATTAAAACCCTTACCATGCAGCCACATTTTAAAATATTAAATAAGGATAAGGCATGAGGAAATAACCTTCTAAACTCATAGATTTTTTAAAGAAAGTGCATATAAAACACACAGTAAGGCTCATATGGTAAGCTACATATAACAGCAGGGGCATTTTTCTATTATTTATAATAAGCAGAGAGACTGATTGGGAAATGGTTTGTTTTGTTTTTCAAGATCACAGACCAGAAAGAAGTGAAAGACATTTTAAATTCTTTGTAGGAGGAGAGCCAGGCCTCCTGCAAAGGTAGACAGGGTGGACTACCAAGTTGTTCTTGATAAACCAGTTAATTCTACTGTGGAAGAAAGGAGCAGAGTAAGGGCTAAACAAGACAGAATGAAGGGAAGATGCAGGAGTCTGCAAGGAGGGAGACAGCTGCTCCTAGTGGGCAGGGAGTCCCTTCCACACTTGGAATCTGCCAACTCTCTTTGGGGTGCTGCAAAAGTTCCCTACGCTGTCCTACAGCCCCAGGGAGAGAGGCCCCTCACAGTGACTGATACAGCTTTCTGCCCGGATGGGAGGTGGGAAAGCTTATTCTGATAAATCTGAAAAAAATTAAGAAATGTGACATGGACTGTAAGGTGGAACAAATTATGCTTGTTAAATAATGCTTTGAGTATAACTTTCAAATTATTTTTCAACCTAACAACGGCACGAGGTTAAATGAAACGCAAAAAAAGTATTAGTAAAGAAAGAACTTCTACACCATTCACAGGAATATTGTGACTGTAGTAAAATATGCTACAAATGCACTTAAACCCGTAGAATTATGAATTACCAGAAATAGTCAGAATTCTTATCATGCGAACTTCTGAAGACATGTCTCCCTGGCCCTTGCCATGGGATGAGTTTTTAGTCTATCATTCAACAGCTATGCCCCTCAAACTTTAATGTGAATACAAACTACCTGGAGAGTCTTGTTAAAGTGCAGAATTCTAATAAAGCAGGTCTTGGATGGGGTCTGATATTCTGCCTTTCTAACAAGCTCCCAGGTGATGTTGATGCTACTGGCTGGCACACCATAATTTGAGTAGCAATGATTCAGAGTTGAATGCTTCTATAAGTGTACCCAGTTCATTCCAGTCACCAGACTGCTTTTCAAAACAGTAGGGAGCTTTACATTTGAAACTTACTTATTCAGATCAACTTGTGAAAGTCTTCTATGAAAATCGGAAGCAGACTTTGAGAAGTTTTTCACAGCAGAAAATAAGGAATCTTTTTAAAAAAAATAGAAAAGTAGAAGGGAGATTAGTAAGCATGAGTGCTTCATATTTCAAAGGTTCATTTTCCAACCCCGCCCCATTCCAGACTGCTGTGACTAAATAGATGTTGAAACTATTTTTCTACTGGGTTTTCTTTCAGATCCATGGAAATTATTAGAAAATATTGTAACAAAGAAATAATGTATCAAATTGAAAATGGCAAAATTGGTTCTTAAGGAAATAACAAATTTCAAGAGTTTAAGACATAAAAAATCCTTTTAACTCAATTTATCAGAAACCCAGCATTCATTTATTTATTCATTCAATACTTACTTATTGGGACAATTCATATAGATCTAAGCACAATTTTCTAAATTTTCTTTGCTTCAGTTTCTAGATCTTAGTGCCTGCTGCTCGTCGTAACTTTCTGAAGGTTACTTTTTTTTTTTTTAACATCTTTATTGGGGTATAATTGCTTTACAATCGTGTGTTAGTTTCTGCCTTTATAACAAAGTGAATCAGTTCTACATATACATATGTTCCCATATCTCTTCCCTCTTGCATCTCCCTCCCTCCCACCCTCCCTATCCCACCCCTCCAGGTGGTCACAAAGCACTGAGCTGATCTCCCTGTGCTATGCGGCTGCTTCCCACTAGCTATCTACCTTACGTTTGGTAGTGTATATATGTTCATGCCATATGTCCATATGTCTCACTTTACTGACTACCCGCTACTCATTCTCAGTACCCCTATAGTACCCTCTGTGCACCCCTTTAATAGATTTTCCCCTGCATTTTGTCTTCTCCTTCCCCATGAGAATTTAAGCTCTTTGAACACAATGACTATTTCTTAATCTTCTTTATATCTCCCAGGAAATAACACAGCACTTGGTACACAGTAGACACTCAGTACATATTTGCTAACTTTGATATATACTAAGAATATGTACTCCCAGAATAATAAAAGAAAATGGTTGCAATAAAACAGTAATAATAGCTAACATTATGAGCACTAAGTGACAGTCGCCATTGTTTCCACACACCAACCAAATGGAATCTCCACAGCAATCTTGGAAACATTTTACTTTACTATTTCACTCATAATAAAACTGACACATAGGGGGTTAAGTAGCTTTCTCAAGGTCACACAATGCCTAAATATTAGAGCCAGGATTTGAAACAGGAAACTGCTTCCAGACCCAATGCTTAATGCTGCTACACTACACTACACCACATTTCACTTCTGCTTTGCAGGAGATACATGATGTGGAACAGCAACCACAAAATGGCCAGATATAAAAGGAAAGAATGCTGAAAACCAAGTAAAAAATCCTCCATGTAGAAAAACATTAATAGGTAAATGCTGCAGTAATAGTGATAATAACGTAATACTACATATATGTAGTAGAAGTGGTGGCTTTCTCTACTTTCCAATCTTTGTGTAATATTGTTACATTTTAATAGTATTGTTCTTATGACAAAACATTTTTAAAGGCAGCAATATGGGGAAAATATTTACCAACCCAATGTTTGTAGCACTTAGCAAAATGGATTCATCCTACAAATATCAAACTAAATCACATTCTTTAATAGGTGTTTAAAGTTTTTTTTCTATAAGTCAGGATTAAGAAATGAGGCAGGGATAAATTCTAGGATGAAATGGTATGCGTGGATGACAATAGGAGGTGATATCTTAAAACTCTAACTTGATGATTATAAAATATCTGTCCAGCCATTTCTTACCAAATGATACTTGATGGTCTCTTAATTGTTGGTCATATTTCTTGGATAAGCTGTAGATACCTGTTGCATAGTTTTCCAAAGATTTTGCATAGTCTTGAATGTTGAAAGGAATGATTTTAGAGTCTGCAAGCTCATAAACCAGTGCTCCTCGTAACTGAGCTACAGCAAGCTGTTTTTTAAACGTGGGGTCATAAAAATTCTCTACCAATTCAAATGTCTCATAAATTGTATGGTACATTGGATAGCTGCTGTAATTATCTGTTTTCTGAAAAAAAAAAGGTGGGGGGGACCGAGTATATACAAACATTAAATATTCACATTATAATATTTTATGGAATCATAAAATGATTGTATTAAAAAACATAACCATATGGCACCCTGAGTTTTATCACAATGAGTGAAAAAATTAAGTCTAATTAACTAAAACCCCACTACCAAATTTTCACCAATTTAAAATTTTACCATTATTCATTTTATAATTCATATAATCTTTGTTCAAAACACTGCTTCCTGAAACTTTTCCCTATTGCTTTGCTGACAATTAAATTAAGGAGTACATGCTCAAATTGCATACCAGCACAGTTTAAAATTATCTATCAACTGATTGAGAATGAAAGGTTCTGAGCAGCTAAGTATTGTTATAGCTGAAGGATTATTCAGCTGACACTTTAACAAGTTTGAACTACAGGGGTTCAACTTATACATTAATATTTTTTCAATAAATATGTACTACAGAACTACACGATCCTGAATGTAAAGCTATGTGTGGGTTTTCAACTGCTGGGAGGGTTGGCACCCCTGTTGTTTAAAGGTCAACATTTCAGCCCCTTCCCTCCCTTCCCAAACAGTATATAACCACATGCCATTTAACCTTTGTTACAAAATTAAGGGTTACCATTATAAACATAAATTGTTACAGGGTGGTACTCCACATAAATATTTTTTACTTCTTAGGTCTGCCTTTCCTAACTTTAGTTTTTACCTATCTGCTACTTTGCCATAAAGCTATCATTCTTATTGCTTTTAATATCACTAAAAGGCATCCCTGTATCAGTCTCTCTCCCTCTATCTGATATTCTGCTTTAAATCTGCATTGTCTTAGAAACTAGAAAACTTTGTTCAGAATGATGACAGTATAAAAGTGAAGAAGATTTGACAGAGGTAAAGCGCATCTTTTATGTATGAAGTGTAATGAGTATTAGTCTACAGATTTATGTATTTATTATGGGTTATTCTGAAGCTGTTTTTGCTTACTTCTCTGTTAGTTGTATACTGGATAGTCAAATTTGCAAGGGATATGTATTCTAGACAAGCAAGATGTTGGCATACTGCAATTATGATTAGAAAATTATTAAAATCTGTGACAAATTTGAGTTTACTGATGTAATCTTCAGTTTGGTTTATGACATAATTTATAACAAACAAACACGGTATAGGTTCAAAACCCGTGTACTCACATATCATCAATGTGTTTGAGTGGCAATGGTGCAATGCAGGCAATGCAGATCAGAAAAGAAGAATTAGATTTTCCAACAAAGCCCACATCAGGAAAAGGATGCAAACCCCTCGGTAGTGATAACCAGCTAAGTACCTGGCATTACTCTATCAACTACCACTTCACTGAATAACCCTGGCAGTGAACATTCACAAAATAACACAAATGATTTCCTAGTCCATCTACAAAGGGACCTACAGGCTATCTCTATCCCTGCAATTCTTCCCAGGCCACATGTCCACTCGGTGCCTGGTACCCAACAACTAAATGACAGAATTCCTAACAAAGAGAATGTGGATGAAGTGCTATGTATCCAAAATAATAAAATGGCTTACCCTATTCTTAGTGTACCGGACTCTTCCTGAAGCAATTCCAAGTCTCTGAAAATAAGCTTCAAAATCACTTCCAGATCCCAGCTTGTTGATTCTAAATGTAAAATATGATACACATACACGCACACGAAGAAATCAATGCATAAATAAATAATATAAAATTAAATAGATGGCACCATGAAACTGCCCCAAGAACTGCAAGGAGTTGTATGGCACGTTTATAAAACTTAAGAAAAGGTATACCACCACACCTATTCATATGTGTGTAAACCTATAAATCTGAGCTGATTGAAACCAGAGTCGGGCAGTGACACTAAATACGGCAGCCTGGTAACTAGGATATCTTCCGCGTTTATGGTATTTGTTTTGAGGGAAAAACAAATAAGATACAGTCTCTGCCCTTAGAGGACTATAGTCTAGTAAGAAAACTGCCATGAGAAAGTCTACATTTAAGATCATGAAGACTCTAAAAGTGCCTTAGTTTATTTCAGAAATAAATCTAATTATAATATATTGCTTTGCATATAATTAAGAAGCCACTACATACATACATATATATAAATAATATATACATATATACATATAAAATGTAATGATGGGATTTCCCTGGTGGTACAGTGGTTGGGAATCCTCCTGCCAGTGCAGGGGACACAGGTTCGATCCCTGGTCCGGGAAGATCCCACATGCCGCGCAGCAACTAAGCTCGTGAGCCACAACTACTGAGCCTGCGCTTTAGAGCCCTCGAGCCACAACTACTGAGGCCTCGTGCCACAGCTACTGAAGCCTGTGCACCTAGAGCCCATGCTCCGCAACAAGAGAAGCCACCGCAATGAGAAGCCCACGCACCACAACGAAGAGTAGCCCCCACTTGCTGCAACTAGAGAAAGCCCGCACGCAGCAATGAAGACCCAATGCAACCAAAAATAAATAAATAAATAAAAACTTTTTAAAAAAATGTAATGTCATAGAAGATTTTCGTTCAAAAATAAGTCAGTAAAACAGAATATAAAATTACATATGCATTAAGAACCTAACTATATACTTCCAAACTATTAGACATGTTTTTGAGATTGAGACCTTGGGACGTTTTCTAAATCTTTTTTTCTACTCTAGTGTTTTTTTGAATAAGCATTTAAAACATAGTGGAGGGGCTTCCCTGGTGGTGCAGTGGTTGAGAGTCTGCCTGCCGATGCAGGGGACACGGGTTCGTGCCCCGGTCCGGGAAGATCCCACATGCCGCGGAGCGGCTAGGCCCGTGAGCCATGGCCGCTGAGCCTGCGTGTCCGGAGCCTGTGCTCCGCAATGGGAGAGGCCACAACAGTGAGAGGCCCGCGTACCGCAAAAAAAAAAAAAAAAAAAGAATCCGCCTTCCAATGCAGGGGATGTGGGTTGCATCCCTGGTCAGGGTACTAAGATCCCACATGCTGCAGAGCAATTCAGTCCCTGCGCCACAACTACTGAGCATGTGAGCCACAACTAGAGAGCTCACATGCCACAACTACAGAGCCCACCCGCTCTGGAGCTTGCACGCCACAACTAGAGAGAGAAGCCTGCGCACCACAACGAAAGATCCCACGTGCTGCAACTAAGACCCAACGCAGCCCAAAATAAAATAAATAAATAAATATTTTTTTAAAAATTCCTGTAATAAGAAAAAAAGCATAGTGGAGATACATTTAAACTTTCACAAGACTTATTTGCAATATGGAATGAAGCTATAAATTGCTACCACCAGCTGGTTTTAGAAATAGTATAGGAGTAGAAAACAAATATAAATATAAAATAAATACAAGAAAGCTGCTATTGTATAAATGAGAAATAAAAGTTAATTCTTACATAAAATCTAAACTAATTAAAGGTAAAGACATAACTTGGTAGTTACTGATAATGCACCTTAATAAATTTAGAAAGAAATAATCCATCATTCATTTTTCTACTTCATTTGAATTGTATTTATTAATTAATGTATGTATTTAATACATATCTTAATGTAATTTTATGCAAGAATGCAAAATAATGGCTAATAATTTTTTACTAAAAATTTGCAAAAATACTCTCAAATTGTTGAGACATCTGAGAATTGCCTGTCTGGAGAAACAAGGGGCAAAGGGGAACTCAACTGATCGTGTGGTAGAAAACGTACATACAAGTAATTTACCTAGGCAAAGTTTTATTTTCAGATGAAGGGTCCTTTTCTAACCAGCTTTCATAAAGAGATTTACTCTCAAAACCATCATCCGGGCTGGAGATCTGGAAAGATAAATCAAATATTGGGAATAAGAGGTAGAACAACTAAATTTACTCCAATATAAAACCACATGTTAGTTAATATCAACTTCTACGTTTATCTATGTGAACATTTGTGTATCATATTCTTTACAGAAAAATATGTTTTTGCAACTTGCAAGAAAAAAATCCAGCCCAAATTCTTGTTCATTTATAATTCCCACTTACTTGTAATTTTGCCATGTCCTTAGGAAAAAATTTCTTGCTTATGCTGGTAAACTTTTCAATAGCATTTCAGATTTTTAACAAGTGTCATCAGTTCAATGTTGGGCAGCTTAGATTTCTTTCAGTGGGAAGTCACTGGGAGAAAACTTTATATATATAATATTTACTTTAGTAAATTGCTTTTGTCCAAGATGACCTACAGGGAGGCCTTAGGGCAGGAGACAGACATTAAGAAGCTGAGCTTGAAATTGTCAATATGAGTCCTGGTTTTGTAGGGCAGGTGGGGTGAGGAGGAACTGTTATTTTAGAAAGTCTGTGTTTAAACAATGTTGGAATTTGATGGGTTTTTTAAAAACTACATAATCTCAGGTTTCTAGCTGAGAATTTTAAGAACTTATGTATATACATAAACATTTTTTATTACCCTCATTAAACATATACTTACAAACTTATACTTTCCTTTTCTTTCTCCACTCTAAGAAAAGCAGAAGCATGTGGTAGAAGAAAAATCATCATACATATTGGCTGCATTTTGTTTGTTGGTTTACAGCTCTGCTTTGTTCAAAAACGGACCAAAGACAGACCCTACTTATGAAATGCTGAAAGCATTATAACTTTTGGTGTATTGCTTCCTTTCTTTAAACCCTAGTTTCCCACATGTGGAAATGGGGATACTGGTACCCATCTTAATCCAAACAATATCTTCTCTGATATCTTCTCAGGTCTTTACACAGAGTTGGTTATTTCTTCATCATAGCATACAAGGTCCTCAGCTTAGAAACAGTCTCAGCACTCCACAGAGACACCCCCTTCCCACCAGCCTGTGGGAGCTTCAGGGATGTTCTGCTCATTTCCAGCCAAATGACTGGGTTCTACTCTGTACTCTGCTTCTGCCAATTTGCACCAGCTGAGATCCTGCTCCAATTCCTACAAACTGCTTGAACTGAATTCCCTGCAAAATCCTCTTCATTTTCCAGAATCATACCATCCAGGTCTAGCACCAGCCAGAACTGTGTCCCTATGGCCTGTACAGCTAAGATCAGAATTTTCTGTTTCAGCTATATGCACTGTCATAATTGCTGGTTCTCCCCCATTATTTCAACACCTTGTCCATTTCCTGCTTCTATCAGGCAGGTAGGTTCCCTTCTCTCCAAGTTCAGCCCTCTCCACCACACTCCCCAGCATGGTTTGACCGTGCCAACACACACTAGGGGTTGATAAAATTGTAATAAACAGTTTAGGAGGATAAAAGTCTCCTTTTTCTACTGGGTTTTTGTATGGCCACAGATAAGCATCTGCCTTTGTACAAAGGGGGGATAGAATGAAACTTCTGCTTATTGGCCCTGAAATTATTACTATCCCTCACATCAAAGGCAGGAGCCACCTCTGTAGGACAGAACATGAATGCATACCTTGAGGAGGGTTCTCCCAATAAAGATTGTCTTTACAACTTGCTTTCAGATGAGGTGTTTTTATGGGACATTCCAATGAAAGGATCAAGGACATAAGCTACCCAATACAGTGAGAGAGTTGTGATAAGAATAATGAGAGGACTCTCATTTGGGAGAATAAGATGTTAAAGACACTAACAGTGAAAAGGAAAGGGCAAGATTAAGGAAGATTGGGAAATAGTACCTACAGAAAATTGATACCTACTTCACATTGTCATCTACGTGATACCTACTTGAAAGAAATACGTCTATAGTTAAATCCTATAACAGGTAATTATTTAATGATGTACACAGATATTTAATGAACAGATTACATAATTTTTAGAGATTTAGAGTACATTAGAGTTTTCAGAGTATTTTATATATCAATAAGTAATACTTATAAAATTCCTGTGTGGTAAGTAAGCATGTGGAATTATTTCCATTTTGCTTTTAGATTTACTGCAGCTTAACCTATTCACTACACTGATACAGAGTAATCTTTCTAAATGAATAAATATGATAATGTACAACCTTGTTAAAGATTCTTGAATTTCTCCATCACCAAGTTTCTGAACCCCTATTTGTCATGCCCCATTTTGTACCAGCCTTTCACCAACACCTTATGCTTAGGTCACACTAAGTTACCTACAGGTCAAGAAATACATTCTTTCATACCTCCACATCTTTTTTTAGGTACTGCATCCTCTGCTGAGAAAGCGTCTCCCTTACCTTCACATCCCTCCGTATTACAGCCCAACTATTAATTCTTCAGGAAACATCCTCTAATGTTTTCCCACTTCCCCAGCTGCCCCAGGATTTTAGCTTCTCTGTTCCACAATTGTTCTCCATTGTATATAGTATCCAATACTCTAGTGAAATATATATAGTTCCTCATTTATAGGTCTGTATCCTCTCTAGATCACAGAGTATTTGGATTCAGTAATCTTTTCCTTTTATCATTGCTGCTGCTAGAATTCATTTTATAGGGCCTGATACATAGTAACCACGTAATAAACACTTGTTGAATGAACGAATGAATGAGTAGCCAAGGCAATCTTTGAAATCAAGGCTTTTCCATTCCAGCTCAGCGTTCTTTCTGTTATATAAAAATGCCTATGCCAGACAAAATGACAGACCCCATATTTTATAACAAACGTATACAATTATTAAGAACTATTATTAGGACAGAAACTAGCGCTACTATTTTCATAGTTATGTCACATAAGTAAATATTATATTAAAGATTTTGTTCTGCTTAGTTATTATATCAATACAAATCAGCTATGTGTCGCCAGTTTAAAAATAAGTATCACTAATTTAGAAAACAAGTTATTCACTTACTATTCATCAGAAAACATTAAGATAGAACTACTTATATACCTCTTTTGTCAGTTTATACACCAATTGGTAAAGAAGGGGTGTACAGTCAACTCTGAGAGTATAATTGCCTGAAAAATAAATAAGACACACAGAGTATATTAATACTTCCAAATGAAACTCCAATCTATTTAATTCTAACTTTATTTTCTAATTATAAACAAGATATAATTACTTCAAATTGAAGGCATCATTCCCAGAGAATTAAAAATAGTGTGGAAATAATTCTTCAGGGGTGAGAGAGGCTGCGGTAAACACTTAGGACATTGGAGGGCATAGTTGGATTTTGCTGCTAAGGCAGCAGCTCTCATCCTTCAGTAAGGCAGTATCACTTAGGGAGACTTTAGCAAAGGAAGTGATAAGGCCACAGTATTCTTTCTTCATTCATTCAATTCTGCCTTTTTTTCTTCTTTCCCTGGCTGTGCCGCTCGGTTTGCAGAATCCTAGTTCCCCGACCAGGGATACAACCCAGGCCCACGTCAGTGAAAGCGCTGAGTCCTAACCACTGGACCGCCAGGGAATTCCCTCATTCATTCAATTCAATAGTATATATCAAGTCATTAGACTACAGCATGTCAGTAGCTAGTAAGTGTGCTTTGACATTTATCTAGAAGTAATAATACAGTGAAAGCCTATAGATACAAATGTCACATGTCAGGGTCAAAAGGAAGTCTGTAGTTTGTACTCACTTCAAATTTGCTCCAGTACATACAGGAAGTATTTCTGTATGAAATATTCTGTAGACCAATCCTTTTACTATCTGCACATGAAGAATGTAATTAAGTACTAGAATTTTAACTAGTAATCCAAGAGAGGCAAATGGTAAATATACTAAAGAAATTAGGATCAATAGCTTAGTTATGAATCATATTGATTCATTGGAATCATAATGATTTTCTCTCTGGTAAAAATGGAAAATGGAGGTATTATAGAGGTGTCTCATAGGAGAGGATAATCTTAGAAAGTTTACAAGCTGAATTTATAGACTTAAATGATGGTATACTATTTAATAACAACCCAAAATAAAATTTACCTTCTATAGATGAATCTGAGTTGATATAAGCAACGCTTCTCTCCTGAAGTGATTTTACATTCTCCTATAGTTGAAGCAAAAGTTGTTACTTAACTCACAGCATTTAGAATTGTGAGAATGTAAAAAAAAAAAATTTAGTATAAGAGTGGTCTGCAAATACCTTTATAAATCAAATGCCTATGCCTTTGACAATAATTTTTGAGAAATTATCTGATTGGTTGACAACATTTACTCAGTTAAAACAAGTAAGAAAAATATTATGATGCTGTAGCTACTGTTTATAGCAATAGCAGTGAGCCCTGAGGCAACAGCATTTTGAAAATGTCGTTCCTTGATCCCCTGCAGCAGAATATGAAGGGTAAACCTCAAGGAATCTCAGCCCCACCCCACATCTACTGAATAAGAATTGCTCAAAGTAAGGCCTGGAAATCTATAATTTTTAAAAGGTATCCCTGGCAATCCTTACCTACATTAAAGTGTGAGATCCACTGAAATTGGACACCCATGGAAATTTATCATTTTAAAAATGAGTAGTTGGAAATTTCCATTTATCTAAATATTTTTTTAAAAGATATGAAGAAAAAGAACAAAAAAGCAGGAGAATTGAGAAAAAAACAAGAGAGAAAGAAGGATGGACAATAAAAAAAGATGTTCTCTCTCTCTCTCTCTCTCTCTTTCTCTGATTCACACACACACACACACACACACACACACACACACACACACATCCAAGAAAAATAAATCAGAGAAAAACTAATGTCATCACCCTCAGATGAGAATATGCTGAGAGACCACTTTACTTCTCTCTCTCTCTAGCTTTGTACCTTATAAGAACATGTTACAATAAAATCATTTAAAGCTGTGAGTGATTATCACACAAATGAGGATTCTTGCCTCTACAGTTGCCCACACAGGCCAGATCACAGCTGACTGTACTGTAGATAGAGTAAGCGTTCCCATTATAACAGATGTAGAGTAGAAATAAAGAAGATTCCTTAACTATATTTAAGGAAGGTGGGACTTCCCTGGTGGCTCAGTGGTTAAGAATCCGAATGTGAATGTGATCAAGAATCTGGTAGAAAACTGGAAACAGTATTGAAACTGTCTTTTAACCCTCATGTATTTAAATTAATGCAAGGCATATTATATCTTGGATTTATTTTAAGCTGCTGAAATTATAGGAACAGAGACATGTATTTATATATACATGTATTCATAAGAAATTACATATTTCTAAAAGTAAATGACCTTAATGAAATTTGATTCATCTAAATTAACAGTCTATTCCAAAATACATATTCATAATACCAACATAATAGTAAAACCTCGGAATATAAATGGAATAAAGCAAAAGTGATACAAGTGACTGTATGTGTGTGATTTTACTCCCATATTTATTTATTTCATATTATTATTTTAAAGTAAAGTAAGAGGAAAGGAGTCAGAAGGAAAGCATTTAAAAACTAGACACAATGGCAAGAATTATAAGACATACTTTAAAACAATTCTATAATATCTGGACTTATAAAAGATAAATAGAGGATGGTGGAGGGAAAGTACTTTATGGCGCACTTGCCTTTATAAAAATGCACAAGCTTACCTTGCACATTTAAGAACTTAGAGATACTCAACAGAGAGGCTAAGGGAAGAAGATAAAAGAGGGGGCCTAGGAGAGACACTTAAAGGCTAAGCATTAAGACCCAGTGACAAATAAAAATTAATCATAACTGAAGGAAAAATAAACCCTTGAAATTGTAACTCAGTTTACAAAATTATCATATTATACTCAACAATCAGGAACTCTTGTGAATGGTAAAATATACCTATGGTTACAGTTATACATGGAATCTGTAAATGTGAAATTACAATCAAAGTATAGTCACCTTAACAGAACATCTTATGTTCTCTTAGATGGAAGAACTCCAAGGAAACTTCAGAAGCTTGAAAATTAACTCCAAGTATCTGTATCAGTTTTTACATAAGTTAATTCATTTGTCAGAAACAGCCTGCTAGTTTTAACTACTTTTGGAACTTAACAGATTTTTTACAAAACAAATACAAATAGAAACTAAAATATTTTGACAATAATAAATAAATTTGTTTGTAGCCCAATAATTAAGAGGATATTCTGTTTTGCCAATCTGATATGATAGTAAAAGTAAACTCTAATTCCTAAATTCTCTTGGGTATTTATCCAAATTAAAACCATATTAGGTAATGGAACCTATCTGCGATTATCCAGAGATACATATATTTGTTCCCTGTTGACCAAGAAAATAAGAACTTCTCTGTCTTATTTACCTCAGCCCATTCTGTGGAACCCAGAAGTCCAAATTCTTCTGCATCCCAGCTGGCAAAAATGATAGTTCTTCTTGGTCTCCAGCCTGTAATCATTGTTAACATACACAGTTAGGTACACCTGCCTAAAAACAAAGGAAAATTCAGCGAAGTCACTTTTTGTCATCACCTACCAAAGAAACATTACTTACCTCTACTCATCAGTTTGCCAAAACTCTGAACAACTTCTTGCAAAACAGAAGCCCCACTGGTTGGGTCAATACCTCCAAATACCCAGGAGTCCCGATGACCTCCCAGAATAACATACCTGTCTGGGAAAAAATGTGTTCAAAAGAACTACAACTTTGAATACATTATAAAGAGTAGTAATTTATGTTTTTAAATTAAACTTCCTCTCGCTTGAGTTTTCCCATAGAAAATAATCAACACCATAAGGTAGAGTCTTCTTTTAGAATTATACTTTTTTATTCCAAATTTAGTTGTTTCACATCAGCCAGAAAAAAAATCAATTGTTGACTAAAATTTATCTTCTCTTACTCTTGTAATCTTTGTAAGAACAAAATGTCTAAAATAATCCACCAACTCACCAGGTTCCACAGATCCTCTGATAGTTCCGATTACATTGTAAATCCTTGTGATTTTATTGATGTTATGAACACGCATTCTAACCTTCCTAGAATTTCAAAGGGAACAAATTACCTCACATAGAACATTATGTCTAAGAGCTTTCTTCCATTGTTTTATTATGAGAAATCTCAGAAGTACAGAAAACTGTATAATAGGACAATAAATTCCCAAATACCCACCACATAAATTCAATAATTGTAATATTGTTGAATCACTTGCAAGGAAGTTGCAGACATCATGACAGATCACTCCTGTGTAATTAAGCATGCTCCTTAAAGCCAAATTTTAAAAACCAAATATCAATATTTTATATTTTTCCTCCCTCATAGCTCTACTGTTGATATTTATTTAAAGTTCAAAATATTCTATTATTAAACATGTCTTGGGTATTCATTGTAAAATTTTTAAATACACCCTATACAATTACAAAAAATAAGGGAGACAGCCCATTATCTATTAAAGGTCAAAGAAGATTATTTTTAATGTGTTTTTATATTTATATTAATTCCTGCTATTCGGTAACATTTTCCAAGATTATTGAAATAGTCTATCAGTACATTGTTAAAGGGCTGACTGAATGCTGCCTATAAGAAACATGATAAATTCTATTGTTAAATGGTAATTTGAGAAGCACCTGCTAAAATGTACAAGACAACTATACGATGAAACCTTTCCAGGTCATCACTGTTGATTCTGATTTGGGCCTGCCTTTTAAATATTCATTCATCAATTATAATTAACCAAATTAGAATTCACGGGAAAGAACAATCAAGCTCAGAAAGTCAGAAAAAAATGCCATTCACGTTTTATAAATCAAAAATGATATGGGAAAATGTTGAGCCTCTTTTTCACAAAGGAACAAAAGTTTTTAATCTATGGTGGGCTTACAGAAGGTGGGCAGGGAACCTACTTAGTACTTCTTTTTTTCGGTACGCGGGCCTCTCACTGTTGTGGCCTCTCCCGCTGCGGAGCACAGGCTCCCGACGCGCAGGCTCAGCGGCCATGGCTCACGGGCCCAGCCATTCCGAGGCATGTGGGATCTTCCCGAACCGGGGCACGAACGCTTGTCCCCTGAATCAGCAGGCGGACTCTCAACCACTGCGCCACCAGGGAAGCCCGGTACTTCATTTTTGAATGGAAGAACAAACAAGTCAAATCCTGTATATTGTTAAGTGCAAATTCTGGTTTTTCTCCCCCTAAAAGTACACTGTGCTTCTGAATGCATATGTAATTCATGTGCAGTATTCAACTAAAAGTGCCTTTGGGGGAAAACTAATCAATGGGTGTTGTTTTGCATTTTAAGACATTAAGTAAAAGATTTATTTTTACTAGAATGATAAAAATTAATAGCAAAAATACTCTTTAGCATGTTTCTAAGTATATGAGCCTAAGATCTATTAGTAAGAAAGCCAGTTTCATTGATGTATGTCATTAAATGAAGAAAATTAAGTAAAGAATACTGTAACAATGAAGAATGAGGAAAAAAATCTATTTTAATCTAAACATGAAAATAAACTGGCTATCTGCTCAGATTCTCAAAGAAGCTCATCTACATCTTTAATCCTTATATCTTTCTGGTTTTTAGTATCATTGACTCCAGAAGTACCTAAAAGAATTATCTAGAGAGGTGCTGCTATGGCTTCCAGTGGGGTTGGTGTGAACGATGTGGGCTCAGCAAATAAAGTTCCCGAAATTCTGAAATTCCGGACAACTTGGGAGGTTGACTTTGGGGCATCTACTGCTTCACCACCAATAGGAATGACTTCCAGAGGAATTTGATCCTCAGTTTGGGACTCTTTGCTGTGGGAGTTTGGCTGGACAGGAATTTGAGTGACAATGACCTAAAGGCATCTCAGCCAGGGGTGTAGCCATAAAAACACATAGAACCCCTGTGCTGTATCTGAACCTTCCAAACACAGTGCCTCCCATCTGTGACCATTACACGACTTGCCCTGATGGCAACTGAAGTTTGATTCAGATGGGCAAATTTCCTTCCCTGCCTTGTAATAGAGAAGAACTTCTTGTACTCTATTACAAGTTATTCATTAAGGGATGTAGCCTATAAACTTAAATTATACATAATGGCCCATCTCTGGGAACCCTGCTTCCCAGGTAATGAACATTAAGTTAAAATATCTTTTTTTAAGCTCACAGGAAACAACCTGACCAGGCCCACCAGTGAATGACTGCAGGGAGGAAGAAATTAACACATCCCCTCTGCAGGCTGACAGGAACCAGGAAATGTTTGACTTTACTCCCTCCCCTTTTAGTATGAAAGGAGCCTGAATTCTAACTCAGGCAAAATGGTTCTTTGGGGCACGCCATCTTCTCGGTCTGTTGGCTTTCCGAATAAAGTAGTTATTCCTTGCCCCAGCAGCTCATCTCTCAATTATTGGCTGGTCGTACAGCGAGCGATAGAGCTTAGACTTGGTAACAGCCTGATTTCCTTTTCTTTGCTGAGTCTATTCAGAACACCCTTCTCTGGTCAGCAGGCAGGTTTCAGCTAAAGTGTTGTCCTCTATTCCTTAAAGTTCTGTACATAGTTCCTAAGTTTCTGAAGAGTATGGTCTTTGCTCTTGTCTTTGTTCTTGATCTAATCTAATGGTATTTTAACAAATATTTGAAATAGAGATTATGCACAAAGGAAAAAAAAAGAATTATCTACAGTTGACCCTTGAGCAGCATGGGTTTGAACTGCATAAGTGCCCTTACACGTGGATTTTTTTCACTAAATATGCACTACAATACTACATGATCTGCAGCTGTTTGAATACACAGATGTGAAACCTCAGATATGGAGGGCTAACTGTAAAGTAATACGCAGATTTTTGACAGGCGGGGGGCTGGTGCCCCTAACCCCTGTGTTGTTTGAGGGTCAACTGTATTTGTTTGTCCTGTTATCACCTCAAACTCATCATGTTCCAAATAAACTAAACTTCAGAATGTAGGCTCCACAGGGCAGGGATTTTTGCCTGTTTTGTACACTGCTGAATCCCCAGTACCCAGAATGGTACCAGGGGTATAGTAAATGCTCAGTAAATAATTGTGAATTGAATGAATACACTCCTGTACGGAAAAACTGAGAACAACCTTAGCTCAACCATCAGAGTTACCTCTGCCTATCATTATCTTTGACTAGACTATTTTACAACTCTGTAGTGACGGAACTTAACTTGTAGTAATACAAATAATTCATGCCCACTGAAATGCACAATTTCTCTAGTGAACGTTCAATTGACTTACTTCCCCCAATGTGGAAGAAATCAGTTTTTCAGCTATTAAGCGCACTCATTTCAGCATTCCTAAGGAGCTCGTTTTTTGTACCATCTTTGAATTCTCCTTCGAACCAGTTTTAACTCCTTTCTGGTCCCCTTATTAATTAATGCATTAAATAAAATTTTTACACATGTTCAGTTTATATTTGTATGAGAATTATGGTTTTACTTAAAAAAAAAATCCTTTATCGTTTTTGAAGTCCCACTGAGACGTACATGGACTCTGCTTGAAGAACCAAGAATGGGCAGCTTAAAACCAGACATGTCTTCTTTTGGCTCTCAGAGGTAAATCCCAAGCAGCAGTAGAATTTTAACTTTGCTGAAACTCTGTATCTCTAACTTAATTTTTTTCTACTGATTCTGTGTTTTGTTTATGTTTCTAGTTTGCTTACAGTAGGTAAATTATTCCCTATTTGTGGTAGCAATGTTTAAGAATTTAAGGTTTCATGCCTTGTCATTTGGCAATCTCTGTAAATGGATCCACAGATTATCAACATCTCTTGTGGGTGAGAAATTACATACATAGTCCTGTTTTTAGCAATTTTTAAAAAAAATTTGTGTATCTGCCCATTTTGAGTTAAAATCAAATAGGATTTTGTGCCCATGGTGAAGGTGAACAGTTTTTTGATATCTTGACCAAGTAAATGTTCTCTTTCTGAGTTTACTCTTGAACTGTGACTGAAGCTATATGTTTATTGATTTCTCTGTCTGTATGTTTCTGTTTATAAATCAGAAAGGCCTATATCTTTCATTGTGTGCCTCTAGACAGTATTAATAATTAGACAATAAAGTCTTTTATATTGAAAGAACTCCATTCTAATTGAGAGATAGAGATAAATAAGCACTTATATAAAAATATTTCTAAAATCCCCATAAAATAAAATTGAACTTCTAATACTTTAAAAGTTCAGAAATTAAAAAACATTCTAAGAATACAATTTCACATTGTTAAAGTAAATTGTTAGCAAACAAGACTGATTTAATCATTTTAGCTTAATAAAAACAGCTATATTTTCTCTGATTTATCAGTGTTAAGTTTCCCTTCCTCTCTACATTTCAAGCAAATCAAAGTACGTAAAGTTCTGATCATGTCATGATGTTCTGCAACTCTGTGTAAGCTGTTCTCTGCCTCTGGCATTTTCTGCCTATCTTGATACAGTGGAAAACTTATTTTTTCTGTAGAATTAAGCTCAATGAACACATATTCTGTGATCACTCCTCGAAGTGCTCTCATGGGTTAATAACAATAATACCCAAAATGCTAAGTGTATTGAGCCTTACAGTAGTTACTTGCTTACCCATTTTAACTCATCTAACCCACCCACACAGGAAGTGATCAACAAAGGTTGGCTCCTTTCTCTCTTCTCTTTTACTCCTTCCCTCAAGTTAACCTAGTGCTTCACATGCATAGCATTTTGACAGTTATCTGAAAAACTTAAAAAGGTTAGGTGAAGAGGGAAGTTAAAATGTTAAACCTATAACTCAAATGTAATTTTTGAGATTTACAAAACAAATGCTGTGATATCACTGTTGGAAGAAGAATTTAATACATCATTCCATAAGTAATTCTTAAGCAATATAAAATAATTATTCATTATGAAAAAATGACAGAAAGAAGATAAGCAAAATATACCTGGCAGAATATTTATCTTGACATTTTTCCATTAAACATATAAACCTTTTCTAGGATACTAAAGTAACATAAAATTACCTGAAAGAATCATGTCCTATGAAGCCAGGCCCGATATTATAATTCACCTTAAGACTTCCCTTCCAGCTCTCATCTGGTGGAGCAGTTCCTCCCAAATAGCTGTCAGGAGAACACAAAAATGACAGATAAATGCTGAGCATCACCATTTCTTAGAAGACATCATAAAGTGTGGTGATGAGATATTTCACTCATTCATTTAACAAGTATATACTGAGGATTTACTAAGTGCCAGGTACTGTAAAATTTCCTTGCCTTGTGGAGCTTACATTCTAGTGAGAGAGCCATAACTGAGATAAATGAGGAAAATGTTTAATATATTACTGATAAGAGCCAAGGAGAGGAATTCCCTGGCGGTCCAGTGGTTAGGACTCGGCACTTTCACTGCCTGGGCCTGGGTTCAGTCCCAGGTCGCGGAACTAAGATCCTGCAAGCCCCACAGCATGGGCAAGAAAACAAAAAGAGCTAAGGAGAAAAAAACCAACCAAGATAGTGAGGGGAAATGGGAAGCATCAGCCTTTCTACTTTTGACTTTATTTACATAGGGAAGCATTAGGTCCAAGAAATCCTGAACATGTGAAATTCATGACTGTGTTAAAGAGAAGAAATTTCTAGAAAAGCTGCTGATTATATAGTAGCCACTCACAAAGCAATTACCAAATTGTATTGGTACATACATTAAACAAAAATAGAAGTTAGGTGATTTGAAAAGCAACACAGTTATACAATACAATAATAACAAACATTAATTGAATATCATATTATAGATACTTTATATACATGATCTCATCTACTTCTCATAATAACTCTGTCAGGGAGAAACTATTTCTGTCTTCATTTTACAGAGAAGGAAATTGAGTCAGAGAAAGACTGAGTAACTGGTATAAGTTCACACATCTGGTAAGTGGTAGACATTACCACATTTTTAAAATGCAGGTCACATACAAACATCGAATGAAGATCTAAGACAATCTAACTGCTTGAAAAATCTCAAATCAGTATTTTTATCTTTGGACATAGTTTTGCTTTTGAGACTTTCATTTGTAGCAAACAAAGTAATGTATTCTTATTATTTCTTAGTCATTAAACTGACTGCTCTTCTCTTATGGAAAAAAAAGAAGATGTGGTCTGTTTTTCCAATTTCAGGAGCCATTCTGATACAAAACATATTCGTTTTAGAAGAGAAAATGGGCATACTAGTGTAAAATATCTTATTCTCAAATCCAACTAGAAAATTATACCGTAATAATATTTCTGCATCATTATATCCAATGGGATGTACAGGGATTTGAGGGATTCCCACTCCTTCTTCAACATCAAGTCTGAAAGTGTACTCTGCAAAAATCAATTGCATAAGAGGAAAACGATTGAAGAATCTGAGCAAGGGGTATAAAGGAATTTCTTTTATTACTATTGCAAATTAGCTATATGTTTGAAATGATATTCAAAATTTAAAGTTCCCCAAAAGTCAATTATTGTTTTATCTAATATGGTCTATTTAATTTGAAAGTAAGAAATTAAATCATTTACACTTTAATATAAAATCAGTTATAAGGATTACAGACTCCCCAACTTGCTTTGACATTTCACATAATTCTCTTGAATTTTACAAGAATATTTTATTTCCTCAAGGATATCTCAAATCCTTCTTAAAGAAGCTTCAGTTAACCAGATACATGGAAAATGCATCCCAGATTCTGAAACTAGAAAGATTGTAAAAAAAAAAATTAAAGGGAATTTATGAGATATTGTGAATAAGTGATAAGGTTCTTACTCAAACAGTAACAATATTCTCCTTAAAGGAAGATGAAAAGTATTGTCAGGCTTAAAACCTAATTGGGACTTTGGCTTTCAGCCAAAATAGAGTTCTCTAGAGCATTATTACCACTATCTTAGAAAAAAGGGAGGTTTCAGGACTTCCCTGGTAGTCCAGTAGTTAAGACTCCGAGCTCCCAATGCAGTGGGCCCAGGTTTGATCCCTGTCAGGGAACTAGATCCCATATGCCACAACGAAGATCCTGCATGCCGCAACTAAGACCCAGAGCAGCCAAATAAATAAATAAATAAATATTGTTTAAAAGAAGAAGAAAAAAGGGAGGTTTCAAACAAGTGACATCAGATTCCACTTAAGAAAGTAAAAAAGAAGAGCAAATAAAGCAAAAATAAGCAGGAGAAAGGATATACTAAACATCAGAGCAGAAATCTAAGAAATAGGAAACAGAAAAATGATGGAGATTATCAATGAAATCCAAAGCTGGTTCTCTGAGAGGATTAATAAAATTGATAAATTTCTAGCAAGACAAATCAGGAAAAGAAGAAAAAAGATATAAATTGCTAATATCAGGAATAAAGACAAGAATAGCACTCCAGTACCTGCAGAAAAAGAGAGAAAAAGAGAAAGAGAGAGAATGTATTATGAACAACTCTAAACCCATAAATTTGACAACTTAGATGAAATGGACAAAATTCTTAAACAACACAAACTACCAAATCTCACTCAAGAATAAATAGATAACCTAAACAGCCATATATCTATTAAAGAAATTGAATTTGTAAAAAACACCAGGCCCATATGGATTCACTGTAGGATTCTACAAACATTCAAACATTCTACAAACATTCACAGACAAAAATCAAACCCATTCTATATAAACACTTGCAGAAAAATGAAGAAGATGAAATAGTTCTTAACTCATTCCATGAAGCCAACATTACTGTTACCAAAATGAGACAGAGATATTACAAGAAAATAAATTGATAGCAATAAGGGATAAACAATATCCCTTATTACTAAAGACAGATTCTTAATAAAATTTTAGCAAAAATCCAATAATATACCAACACTATGAAAAGAATAATACATTGTGACCAAGTAGAGTCTGTCCCAGGATGTTGTGGTTTAACATTCAAAAATCAATCTGGGGAGTCCCCTGGTAGCTTAGTGATTAGGATTCTGGGCTTTCACTGCCATGGCCCAGGTTCAATACCTGGTTGCGGAACATCCTGCAAGCTGTGCAGCATGGCCAAAAAAAAAAAAAAAAAAATCAATCTGTATAATTGAAAAAAACATAAATATGAACAACTTAAGATCACTCCAATAGATGCAGTAAAAGCATTTGACAAGGGGCTTCCCTGGTGGCACAGTGGTTGAGAACCCACCTGCCAATGCAGGGGACGTGGGTTCAAGCCCTGGCCCGGGAAGATCCCACATGCCGTGGAGCAACTAAGTCCGTGTGCCACAACTACTGATCTTGTGCTCTAGAGCCTGCGAGCCACAACTACTGAAGCCTGCATGCCTATAGCCCATGCTCCGCAACAAGAGAAGCCACTGCAATGAGAAGCCCGCACACCACGAGGAAGAGTAACCCCAGCTCGCCACAACTAGAGAAAGTCCACGCATAGCACCGAAGACCCAACGCAGCCAAAAATTAAAAAATTTTAAAAAGCATTTGACAAAATCCAATACATACTGCTAGTGAAATGAGATAAATGTGCTAAGATAAAACTCGTAGCACTTTAGAAGTGAACTTCCTCAATCTGATAAAAAGAATCTATAAAAAATATACAGCTACTACTATACTTAACAGAGAAAGACTAGGACAGTCTTTGGGGCAGGAACATGGCAAGGATATCTGCTCTAACAACTTCTTTCAGCAATGTTCTAGAGGTACCAGACGCTACGATAAGAAAAGAAAATAAAAGGCACCCAGATTAGAAACAAAGAAATAAAACTGTCTTTATTTGCTGATGACATGATCATCTATGCAAAAACTCTGATAGAATCCACAAAAACCTAGTAGGATGAATTAGTTTAACAAGTTTTCATAATACAAGATCAATATATTTCTGCTAAAAATAAAATAGGGCTTCCCTGGTGGCACAGTGGTTGAGAATCTGCCTGCCAATGCAGGGGACACGGGTTCGAGCCCTGGTCTGGGAGGATCCCACATGCCACGGAGCAACTAGCCCCGTGAGCCACAACTACTGAGCCTGCGCGTCTGGAGCCTGTGCTCCGCAACAAGAGAGGCCGTGGTAGTGAGAGGCCCACGCACCGCCATGAAGAGTGGCCCCCGCTTGCCACAACTAGAGAAAGCCCTCGCACAGAAACGAAGACCCAACACAGCCATAAATAAATAAATTTATTTATTTATTTATTAAATTAAAAATAAAATAACATTTCTATTTACTAGCAATGACCAACTGGAAATTGAAATTTAAAATGTAATTTAAAACAGCATAAAACTTGGAAATTTTTATGGGTAAATGCGAAAATAGACATGCATGGTCTGTACAGTGAAACTACAAACATGCTGAGAGAAAGTAAAGAATACCTAAGTAAATGGAGAGTTGTGCCATATTCATGGATCAGAAGATTCAATATTTTTAAAATGTCAATTCTGCTCAAACTGATCTATAGGTTTAATTCAATCTCAAATCAACCTCCCAGGAGACGTTTTGGTAGAAATTGATAAGTTGGTTCTAAAATTCACATGGGAAGGACCTAGAATAGCTACCAAAACTTTGAAAAAGAATTGTAACTTGGAGGATGTACATATCTATTAGAACGTAAAGTTAACAAGATTGACCATACTAAGTGTTGACGACGGTGTAGCAGCTGGAACACTCATACACTGCTGCTGCAATATAAAATGGTACAACCAATTTGGAAAACAATTTGAAAATCATCTATCATATTATCCAGCCGTGCCATTTCTATGTATTTACTCAAGAGAAATAAAAACATATGTACATATGAAGACTTGCATACAACTGTTCATAGCTTTATGTGTGATATCTCCAAAACTTAAAGCAATCCAAATTTCCAACAAAAAGTAAATGAATAAACAAACTGTAGAGTATCCATTCAATGGAATACCATTCATCAAAAAAAAAAAAAGAAATGAAATACTGACACAGACATCAACATAAATGAATCTCAAAATAACTATACTGACAGAAAGAAAATCAATGATTTCCTAGGGATTGGCAGGGAGGGGGTAGGGTTGAGAGGAAGGCTGTACAAAAAGATGAGAGGAAACTTTTTTGGGTAATGGATATGTTCATTATCTTGATTGTGGATATGGTTATGCAGATGTCAAAACTTTTCACATTTCACATATTAAATAACACAAAAAACCCATTGGTATTTTTAAAAATAGAAATACATGATCTACAGAAGAATAAAATCGTTAGACAATTCAGAAACCCTAAGTTCTGGTTTGGTAAGAGTAATATTACTTTGGACGTAAGAATCTGTGTTTCTGAACCTCTACTAAAGGTAGAGAGAGAATTGAACTGACCCCTTCCCCTCTCCATGTCCTCACTTCATGAAAATTTAAAACTGAAATAAAAGGGAAATGCTTTTGAATTCCTAGCAATAGCAATCCAAGATATAATTGCACACAGTTTTAATGTTATTCTATAGATGTTTGCTTGCTTTTATGCCTTCTATAAGGGCAAGTAATATTTTTGCAAAAATGAGTGGACCATAACAGGCTTATCTATTACCTTTAGCTGGATAGCCTGGAGTGAGCGGGTCACCAGCACCATTCAAGTTTAACACATTCCCTCTCTGGGCTGCAGTTCCAGGAAGGTTCCATCCTTTTGGGTATGGCTGTACCCCAGGGGCAGAGTAGTCAGCTGGATCTGAGTACAAGATGATTCCTTTGGCTCTTGCTAACATGGCATTTTTAACCTATAGGAGCAATGTGCAATCCATAATGTAGAAATGGAAAATGACTGATTTACAAATCTAAGAACAAATCAATTTAATGACATAAGGAAATTTACACACTTTTATCATCACACTGTTACACATTCAGTTCTCTTTGCCTTGAATACAATTTCTGTCTTGGTAGACTTAACAACTCTCATTATTCAACATAACTCCAAACAAGTTATTGCCTTTTCTGTGAAGCATTCCTATTATCACTAAAACTGCAAAATTAATGTCTCCCTTCTTGGTACGTCTTCTATATTTTGTATATAATTATATTACAAGATGGATTAAAGCATTATAAAATACGTTTTAAACATCTTTCTCCCCTACTACATTGAGGCTGTTTTTGAGAATGGGACCCTGTCTTACTCATTTTTAACTATCTACCCTCCAACATTTAGTACATCATAGAGTAAGCATGATGTAAATATTTGTGGAACTAAACTAATTTAAAATTCTACACAGGTGAAGTCCCTGGCGGTCCACTGTTAACACTCTGCAGTCTCACCGCAGAGGGCCCGGGGTCAATCCCTGGTTGGGGAGCTAAGATACCACACGCCACGCCGTGTGGTCAAAAAATAAATAACATAACATAAAACATAAAATTCTACACAGAACATAGTGTGTGAAACATTGCCCATAGTGTTTTGTAAACATTTTTTCTAACAATTCAAACTGACCACAAATAGGAAAATCTCTCCTGTAAGATACTGAATTCTTTATTACCAGAAGTATTATAGCGAATGATAGATAACTATCAGTCAACTTAAACACTTTCCAGTATTCAGAAAGCACTCTTTTATAATATTAGAAAGAATAAAATCTGGCACAACTCAATGATGCCCATCAAACTTTTGAAATAATATACAATTGACCCTTGAACAATGCAGGGTTAATCCAAGAATAACTTATAGTTGGCCCTCTGTATCCGCCATTCCTCTGCATCCGCGGCTTTAACTAACATCCAACCATGTAGTATTGTACTACTTATTATTGAAAAATATCCACGTATATGTGGACCCATGCAGTTCAAATCTGTGTTGTTCAAGAGTCAACTGTGCATTATGATTTAGTCATTCAACTTCTAGGAATGAATCTATATTACAAAAATCTTCACACGAATGTTCAAGTACATATGGACAAAGATGCCAACAATATAATTATTTTAATAGTAACAAATTTAAGACAAGCCAAGGATCTGTCAACAGAGCAATGGTTAAATAAACTGCTTATCAATTCTGTGAAATACTACATAGCCATCTAAAGTAATGAGGTATTTACTTGATAAGCAGTTACCGAGAAATTACTAAGTACCGGTAACCATCCTAAGCGCTGTCAAACCTAAAGTCGATTAATCCTACTGTGGATTCTAAGAGATTAGTGTTATTATTAGCATTCCTATTTCATATATGAGGAAACACTGGCACAGAGAGGTTAACTAACTTGCTCACAGGAAAAGATCTAGAGAATAGGGGGCCCAGACCAGATCAGAACCCAGGTTGTATGGATCTAGCTTACTCTTAACCACTTTATTATACAACTCTCAATGTGTTGACATGGAAGAATACCCTTGAGTTATTATTGAGAGAAAAAATAAAGTTATACAATATATAGTATCTAATGCCCTCTTTGTAAAAAAAAATTTATGCAATATGAGTATATGGAGAATACTTATATTCATATAATATATTCATATTTCATAGGCCTGGAAAGACCTGTTAAGATTGATTATGTCTGGGCAATGAAATTGAGTAATACATGGGAGATTTTCATTTTTTAGGTTATACAGAATTTCTTCAATTAAATAAAAAATAACATTGCTTTGGTAATAAAACTATTAAGAATAATTTCCCTTTCTAGATATGTGAGGTAGCAAAAAAACAAACAAAAAAACCTCAAAAATAAACCAGGATTTTCTGTGCAACCACGAAAATAGCAAATTTACATATATATATATGTGTGTGTGTGTATATATATATAGCAATTTTGGAAACCATAATGCAAGCTGATCATTTATATTCACAGGTTATATCCTGTCTTTTTCCCTCTAGAAAAGCAAATAACACAATACTTTATTTCCTCTGAAGATTTTCCCATATCTTGCAATAACAATTTTTCCAGTGCAGTTGATATTCATCTCTCTTTCTAGTTTGAAAAAGTCTTCAGTACGAGCGTAGTTCACATATACAAGCTCCCCCTGTAGGAAAACAAAAATAAAACAAAAAATACATAATACTGCTATAATTAAAAAGAAAACCAAAGAATAAGTTTGCTCCGCAATACTGCATCATCAAAAGTTATCTTTCCTGCCTTGGGCTTAATAAACAGATCCATGCTAATTCTGTAGAAGTCTTTAAAAATATTTCAGTATCCTGAAAGTTTAAAAAAAAAAAAGACAATATGTAAAACATTTTAGACAGTGTGCTCTGTCTTGAGGAAATTATTAGCATATCCTGAGCCATGGGAAATAGGATAAATAAAAGTAATTTTTAAAATCCTAACTATGTTTGATTTCCAACCATGGTATTAATTTAAGAATTTCTGTGGTACGATTTATAAATTCAGATCTATAAATCTATAACAAAGTCAGACTATGAACAAAGGAAAAAAGCTTGAAAACCATCTACTGTCATTACTGAATTAAAGACATGTTCAGCAGTTTCTTAATTATTTCAAAGAGCGGCATCTGCTTATCAGGGTCCAATTTTCATGTATTTATTTTCTTTAGTTTTTTCTTTTTCTTTTTTAAAAATTATTTTTAGGAAGGCTGTATATAGCATCAAACCTCAAAGTATGAATTAGCGTGTATGATCCACCTAATCTTGGTTTTAGTCCTCTACATAGGTTTCTTTAAAAAAGATTTAAACAGTTGAATAAAAAATGTCTTTTATTTTACCTCTGGTGTGCCCTGCGGTGAAAAGGCATTATAGGGTGGTACAATATTTTTAACATCCTCATATCCATCTGGTGGTGGCTCATGGTATGATGTATTGAAAATCTAGCAAGAATTGAAACACATGAAGTTAGAATTATTTCAGATTGCTATTAAGGAATAATGCATTTTGTGGGCAAAAGACCTAAATAGACACTTCTCCAAAGAAGACATACAGATGTCAAACAGACACAGGAAAAGATGCTCAACATTGCTAACCATCAGAGAAATGTAAATGGAAACTACGATGAGGTATCACCTCACAGTGGTAAGAATGGCTATCATCAAGAAGTCTACAAAAAACATGTGCTTGAAAAAACCATAATGGAAAAGAATATAAAAAAAAGAATGTCTTTATGTGTATAACTGAGTCACTTTGCTGTAAAGCAGAGATTGGCATAGCATTGTAAATCAACTATACTTCAAAGAAATTTTAAAAAAACAAATGCTGGAAAAGGTGTGGAGAAAAGGGAACCCCCCTACACTGTTAGTGGGAATGTAAGTTGGTACAGCCACTATGGAGAACAGTATGGAGGTTCCTTAAAAAACTAAAAATAAAGCTACCATATGATTCAGCAATCCTACTCCTGGGCATATATCCAAAAAAGACAAAAAATCTAATTCAAAAAGGTACATACACCCAAATGTTCACTATTTACAATAGCCAAGACATGGAAACAACCCAAGTGCCCATCAACAGATGGTTGTTTTAATAAGATGTGGTTTATATATACAATGGAATATTACTCAGCCATAAAAAAAGAATGAAATTGCCATTTGCAGCAACATGGGTAGACCCAGAGAATATCATGCTAAGTGAAGTAAGTCAGAAAGAGGAAGACAAATATATGATATCACCTATATGTGGAATCTAAAAAATAATATAAGTGAATCTATATACAAAAGAGAAAGACTCACAGACATAGAAAATAAACTTATGATTACCAAAGAGGGAAGAGGGGGAGGGATAAAATAGGAGTATGGGATTAACAGATACACACTACTATATATAAAGTAGATAAGCAACAAAGATTTACTGTATAACACAGGGAACAATATTCAATATCTTATAATAACCTATAATGGAAAATAATCTAAAAATATATATATATTAAAAAAAAACTAAATCACTTTGCTATACACCTGAAAGTCACACAATATTGTAAAACAATCACCTCATTTCCATGTTCATCCGTGATTGATATGTAGTTGGCATTTGTCTCATTAGGGTAAGACAGGAGAACATCATAATGAACCAACTTGGCTGAATCAAGTCCAGATTTCTTCCACTGGGTTTGGATTTTCTTGGCCAGCAGCAAATTTTGTTCTGTTCCTGCCAGATGAGGTAGCTCTGTAAAAGAACTAAAATGAAAATAAAGGAGGAGTTAAAGACTATATTCAGAAAATGTACCTAAGAACTATTCTAGATGCATAACTCATATTTTAGGCATTAAGTTATCATTTCTATAACAGGGATATAAAAAACCCAGCTAGAGCTTTCTAGATATGCCAGTTTTTAAATATTTGTGTGTAACTGCAGTTTTCACACTATGTTCCCACAGAAAAGAACACATCCCATGGT
The DNA here is from genome assembly GCF_039906515.1 of Pseudorca crassidens. NCBI lineage: Eukaryota > Metazoa > Chordata > Mammalia > Artiodactyla > Delphinidae > Pseudorca > Pseudorca crassidens. The sequence continues at coordinate 67,071,204 of NC_090304.1, read as the reverse complement.
GAACACATTCAATCAGCAGTGGTTCAGGTATGAGAAAACATGCTGGAAGGATGGCATGCGTCTACATCAGTGGTGCTAACTTCTTGCTGCTTAACAGGAAATGAGGACATTCTGAAAAACAGATCATAATGTTTGCCAGAGACCAGTTGGGCAGTCTTGTTAACATACACTTCTACTGCTGTTTTCATGCTATTGTACGCAGTTGTCTATTTATCTCATTGAAGCTAGAGTCCATGCATTTTTATGTGTATATTCCCTAATGCTCAACACTGGCCTGTTACCCAGGAATTACACAATACAGGTTTGTTGAACTGAATTTGAGCAATGTTCTCTAGGTTCTGAGTCTAAATGATTTGGAACAGTTAAATGACTTCACAGACATAGTTCTGAATGAAATTCACTTGGCTTGAGGTAAATAATATTTTAAAAGTTTCCCAAACCCTCTCCCTCCATAAGTAGGGTAATGATACTTTCGTAGATTGTTTTTTTAATCAACCATAGTACAACCAAAAAAGACAGACAGTAGAGAAAAACCAGTACTTATTGAAAACTTACTATATGCCAGGAACTGGAACAGGTATTTCACCTGGGCTTTCTCATTCAATCCTCACCACCCTTCTGCCATTGTCCCCGTTTTGCAAATAAGGAAACAGAGAGTAGTTAAATACCTTGTCCATAATTTCCTAAGTATTAAATACCAGGGCTGGCATCTGAAAGTTGCAGTTGTCTGACCTTGAGAAATTGTGTTATTTTTAAATCATTCATCTGATCATTTTGATCAACTGCTTTTAAAACCCTTCTATCTTCTACATTATAAAGTTCACACTAGGCATGGCATTTGCGCCCTTTTTCAAATAATCCACTGTTTCACCTTTCCAGCTTCACTTCCCACCACTCACCTTTATCACTTCTTCACTCTATATCATTTAATATGTTAATTGGTCTCCTAAAATGACCACCATTGTTAGCCTTTGCACAAGATCTTCTCTCAGACATAAATATCATCCTATTTACATGAATCTCCCTGTATCACCACTGCTAGTCATTCACCTTCCCCACCTGTAAGCTATTAATCATCCATTAGGACTCTTCAAGCATATTCTCCTCTGTGAAGCTTTCCACTTCTATATCATTAAGTCAAAGCTGCAAGTTACTGATATTTAATATTGTACAATATTTGTAAAAAAATATTAATGTGTTTGTAGACAGAAGTTATTTTACATGCATAGTAAAACCACTGAGGCTAGGGATATTTAAAATTCTACTTCAGGGCTTCCCTGGTGGTGCAGTGGTTAAGAATCCACCTGCCAATGCAGGGGACATGGGTTTGATCCCTGGCCCAGGAAGATCCCACATGCCACGGAGCAACTAAGCCCGTGTGCCAAAACTACTGATCCGGTGCTCTACAGCCCACAAGCCACAACTACTGAGCCCACGTGCCACAACTACTGAGCCGACATGCCACACTACTGAAGCCCGCGGGCCTAGAGCCCGTGCTCCGCAACAAGAGAAGCCACAACAATGAGAAGACCGCACACCGCAACGAAGAGAGTAGCCCCCGCTCGCCACAACTAGAGAAAGCCCACGCTCAGCAACGAAGACCCAACACAGCCAAAAATAAAAACAAATAAATAAATAAATTTATTTTAAAAATAAAATTCTACTTCATATAATTCATTATTGTTTTATTTTCTGTAGTGAGCAAATAATATTCTTACAATTAGCAAAAAAATAAGTATATTTCCTTCATTTAAGATGGAGGATTAACCATGAAGTTTTGCCTCCCATCTTTTAGGCAACCCACTGAAATGAAAGACAGAAGTGCAAAAAACAAAAAGCAACAGGGAATAACTTTACTGAATTTCTCTTTATGGTCCCAAGTGGGACACTGCAGCTCCAGGCATCATATATTCATGCTGCAACATTCAGGAGAAGCAAGTACAAACAAGAAAAGCTATTTCCTCTTTTGTGTTTCTTTCAACAAAGGAAAACTTTTTGTAGAGGATCTCAGCTAAATTTTTCTCCCATTTCATCAGGGATAATAGGGTCATATACCCCTTCTCCAACTAACCCTTGTCAGAAGGAAGTTATAATGATTGGATTATAGACCAGATTCTTGGGCTGGATGGAAGGTAACCCTCACTGAACACAGGTCCCCCTTAAGGAGTGCGAACATGAGCAGTTGAGGCTCTGTCAAAAAGGAAGTGGCTGGGGAGAAAATCAACTTTTTCCCACTACATTAATCCCTTTAAACCAATCTTGAAACCTTCCTTTCCCTGGGAGACTCTTTCACTGGTCATAAATCTCTATTCTATAATCAATCAATTCTATTTCCTCTGCCCGTTCCTGAATGTTTACTTGACTTCTTTGCCTTAACTGGTTTCTTCGGGGGACCCTGCTCATGCTTCCACATACCTCAGGCCCAGATGATCATTGAGGAGGAGTCCTGCTTGCTCTCCATGGGCTCTTTCAAATATTTTTCCTTTATCTTCTCTCAAAAATAACAACTCTTTTAAAACTCATACCAAAAGTCACCACCTACTATGCCTTCTAGGTGCTGTCAAAAATGTGGATCACTCCCTCTTCACTCACTAAAGTCTTGGGCTCCTAATTCAACGCATTTCACTCTACCACGATTCTTGTCATCATTCTTGGTATGCAACTTCTGTCTTCAGTTGGATGTAAAGAAAAGAAAAGCCAACTCTAACAAGATGACATCATGCAAACTATTCATACATAACTTATCACCTTATGCTATATTATACATTAAAGCAAAGGAGAGAGAAAATAAAGACATAAATTTTAATGTTTGGTCAAGAGCATCACCAAGGTTTGCTTCTGGCACCTCATGTATTGATAATTTTCTAGGTAATTTCTTCTGGACACTTTATGATATGCTGCAGTTCAACAGTGTTTACATTTTACCTGGTCTTTTACACATTTTTATTTTGTTTTATTTAATTTATTTTTTTGGCCACTCTGAGCAGCTTGCAGGCTCTTAGTTCCCTGACCAGGGATTGAACCCGGGCCACGGCAGTGAAAGCACTGAGTCCTAACCACTGGACCACCAGGGAATTCCCCACATTTTTAAATATAAGCATTCTGTCTTACTTGATGAGACAATTGGCTATTTTCATATATTGCATGAGAAATATAGAATGAGTCTTTCTTCAAATGACATCCACCCTACCGCCTATAGATTCTTTTCCTATATCTCCAAACAAGCACCTCAGAGCAGACATTTTGATTAAGCTTTCCTGATACCTGTGTGCCTCAGTCATAAATCAGCTCAAATTTCTAAGGAGTATAGCTGTTTTCATTCCTCTACTTCAGCTTGCTATAGTTCATCCGTCAAAAGTAAGATCGAACTTTGTGATCCCATCAAATCACAGGACAGATGGGGAGGAAATATACTACACCATATGAACTTCACCTTGTTCATTTGATTCTAGGGTTTAATTGGAGTCTCAAAAGGAGAGAAGAGAAAGAATGCTGCAGAAAATTTTCAAGAAATAATGAACAGGGGACTTCCCTGGTGGTCCAGTGGGTAGGACTCCACACTCCCAGTGGGGGGGGCCCAGGTTCGATCCCTGGTTGGGGAACTAGATCTCACATGCATGCAGCAACTGGGAGTTCGTGTGTGCAACTAAGAAGTCCGCATGCTGCAAATAAAAGATCCTGCATGCCGCAACTGAGACACGGAGCAGCCAAATAAATAAACAAACAAAAAAATAAATAAATATTTCAAAAAAAAAAAAAAGAAAGAAAGAACAAAAAGTAGCGTTCCTAAAGTAGTGAAAGAAAAAAGTTTACAAAGTCAAAAAGCTCAGAGAGGATTTCCCTTGTGGTCCAGTGGTTAAGACTCCATGCCTCCACTGCAGGGGGCATGGGTTCAATCCCTGGTTGGGGAACTAAGATCCTGCGTGCCATGTCGTGTGGCCAAAAATAAAAGAATAAAAGCTCAGAGAGGGGCTTCCGTGGTGGCACAGTGATTGAGAGTCCACCTGCAGATGCAGGGGACGCGGGTCCGTGCCCCGGTCCGGGAAGATCCCACATGCCACGGAGCGGCTGGACCCGTGAGCCATGGCCACTGAGCCTGCGCGTCCGAAGCCTGTGCTCCGCAACGGGAGAGGCCACAACAGTGAGGGGCCCACGTACCGCAAAAAAAAAAAAAAAGAAAAAAAAGCTCAGAGAGACTTAAATAGAATACATTTGAAGAAAACTATACCTAGGCACATATTAAACTGCTGAAAATTAAAGACAAAAATGATATATGTTATATAACTTAAATAACTGTGGCCTGCTAACCGGATGCCACTACCAGCCAGATGACAGTAAAAAAAAAATATTTAAAGCTCCGAAAGGAGAAAAAACAAGGTGATCTCAGAATTCTATACCCAAGAAAAATTTTCTTCAAGAATTAAGATGAAATAAATGTTTTATAGACAAAGGAAAACTAAGAGAATTTGTCAACACCAGACCCGACATTACAGGAAATGCTTAAGAAAGTTACTCAGACTAAATAGATATACTACAGGATAACCTAAATTTTCAGAAACAAATAAAGATACTAGAAACAATAAAAAATAATATTTCACATTTCTCAGATATTTAACTCTTAATTGCCTTTCAATAGGTATAACTGTTCAAAGAAAAAAATTATAACATTGTTTTGTTAGGTTTACATTGTATGTGTATATGATAATTTCAACAACTATCATATAAAGGATGATAGAAAGATGGTAAATGGACATATAGAAATGTGAGTTTTCTGCATTTCATGTTAAATTGTACAGTAGTAACTTTAAAAATATAGTGAAATGTTAGACAAGTATAATGTAATCTCTAGAGTAACTACTAGAAAAGAAAAAAGAATCAATGCAAAGAGGTAGAGCCAAAAGATAAATTGAAATGAAATAAAATTTCAAATACTCTCCCCACTACCAAAAAAAAAAAAAAAGCAGAAAATGAGAAGTAAAGGAACAGAAATAAAGGGAGCAAACAGAGAACAGTAAAGGGGTTGGCCTAAGTTTAACCATATCAAGTTACATTATATGTTACCAGACTAAATGTTCAAATTAAAAGGCACAGATTCCAAAATTAATAAAATAGCAAGTGGTGATCACATGCTCTCTATAGAAGGTACACTTTAAAAGTAACTGGATGGAAGAATACATATCATGCAAATGTGAGTATAAGAAAGCTGATGTGGCTTAACTTATACCAAATAAAATATGCTTAAATATAGAGATTATTACCAAAGATAAAGAACATCTCACAAAGATAAAAGGTTAGTTCTGTCTTGAAGACATAATATTAATGTGTATATGTCTAATAAATGAGTTTCATAATACATAATGCAAAAATTAACAGAATTAATGGGGGAAATAGACAATTTCACATTCCTGGAGGAGATTGTAACACTATTCTTGACAGAATTTGATCCCCCCAAAAAGTCAGTGAAGAAATAAAGGAATCACCATAGTAATCCGCTAAAGCAGAAAACAAGAAAAGTTATATGATCATATAAATTGTTGCAGAAAAACTGAAACTGAGCGGGGCCCTACGGGCTTCCAGGCACGGAGGCCTTTTTGTCTACCATTTCTTGTAGGCAAGACTCCAGCCTCCACGACCTTCCAACAGTTGCAAATCAAAGGAGGAGCAGCCAGGAAACCACCTGAGGCCCTGCACACACCCTAATCTTGTCAGCAACCCCACCCTTTTGAAACTCTGCAGAAGAAAGAAGAATGCAGGACTGTTACTGCCTAGATCCTTATCACATACCCCTGACCAGGAGCCCTGACTATAAGACCTCTCCCTATTCCCCAGGGAGAGGGACACAGTTCCTGAGGTGCTAGCCTGCTGTGTTCCCCTCTTGGCCTGGCAAATAATAAAGCCACCCTTTCTTTTTCCTCCAAAATTCTGCCTCTGTATCTCATCTCAGCATTGATGTACAGGGAGCCAAGATTTTGGGAGCAAAACCATTTTACAACTTCCAACTAAAGTGTGTCACTGGCCATCTGGCTCTACAAGGATTAGCTCAGCCACTGCATTTGCTGATCTCCAACACACTCTGAAAGGAATTCAGGGTAGAGATCAGGAATGAGATACCCTATGCTCTGGGAAAAACTGGCAGAACAGGCCTTCAGATAGTTAGATATTTTCAGGAGAAAATTTTATTTACCCAATTTCTTGTATCTTCTCATACATAGAAAAGCACTAAAATTATTAACGGAGGTATCTGCTCCTTGTGACTAGCAGCAACCGTGTACCAAGATGTGCGCTTGATTGCATGCACCCCCTTCACTAAAATCATATATATATGGACCTGGACTTCCACCCATCCCCACCTCCACCTCTTGGGAGAAGTTCTGCAGAGCTATCTGAGAGAATGTCTCCTGGGTATAGTCTTCTGTAAGTCCCCAAATAACAGTGAACTCACAGCTCTCTCATGTTGTGCTTTTTTCTCTTTTCCAGTTGACACAATATTTAATATCCATTCATGATTTTAAAAAAAACAACAAACCTCTTAGCAATCTTGGAATAGAGGGACATTTCCTTAATCAGTAAAGAATATCTACAAAAAATATACATATAACATCACACTTAATGGGGAAACTCTGAATGCTTTCCCACTAAGATCAGACATAGGGAAAGAATGTTTGCTCTCATCACTTTTATTCAATGCAGTACTGGAACTACAATCAGCACAATAAGGACTATATATATATATATATATATATATATATATATATATATATATATATGGCATACAGTTTGAAAACAGAGAAATAAAATGGTCCCTGTTTGAAGATGGCCTGATTTTCTACATAGAAAGTAAATCCTAATGAATCTACAAAAACTCCTAGAACTAACACATGAGTTTAGACAAGCCACAGAATGCAAAATCAACAGTATTTCTATATACTAGCAACAAAAATGTGAAAACTGAAATTAAACACAATATGATTTTACATCTGCTGCAAAGAAAATGAAATACTTCAATATAAAGGTAACAATACATATACAAGATCTGCATCCTGAAAATTGCAAAATGTTGTTAAAGGAAGACCTAAATAATTGTAGAGACTTACCATAATCATGGATGGAAAGTCAAGACATAGTAAAACTGCGAAGTGCCCCTAAATTGCTCTGTAAGATTAAAGCAATTCTTATCAAAATCTCATCAAGGATTTTTCTAGATATAGATATATTTATTCTATATTTTATATGAATAGCAAATGATATAGAAAAATAAAGTGGGATGAATCATCCTATGCATTGTTAAGGCTTACTACATAACTTCAGTAATCAAGACAACATGGTACTGGCAGGGAGTAGACACACAGATCAGCAGAGCATCAGAGAACTCAAAGAGACTCACACAGATATGCCCAAATGATTACCGACAAAGGAGCAAAAGCAATGGATAGCCTTTCAACAAATGGGGCTAGAGCGACTGGACATCTACAGGTAAAAAAAGAATGACCCTCAACCAAGCGTTACACCTTATGCAAAAATTAACTCTAAAATGAATCACAAAATATATTGTAAAATGTAAACTATAAAATTTGGGGGTAAAAAGAGGAGAAAAGGGATCTAGGGCTAGACAAAAAGTTCTTAGACATGAACCCAAGAGCGTGATCTATAGAATGAAAAATTGATAAATTAGACCTTATTAAAATTAAACACTTCTGATGTGCAAACAACCCAGTTAAGGTGTGAAAAGACAAATAACAGACTAGGAAAAATATCTGTACACCACAAAGCCAACAAAAGACTTGTATATGGAAAATATAAAGAAACCTCAAAGCTCAGTAGAAAAAAAAAAAGTATCCAAATAGTGAATAGGTCAAAGGCATGAACAGACATTTCACTGCAGATGGTATACAGATGGTGAATAAGCACAGGAAAAGATGTTCAATATCATTAGGTACTAGGGAATGCAAATTAAAACCATAATAAGGTATCTCTATGCACCTGTCAGAATGGGTAAAATTAAAAAGAGTAATAATTCCAATGAAAAATATAAAATGATATAGCCATACTATAGTTTGGCAGATTCTTCAACAACTAAAAGTGTACTTTTCCTACAAACAAGCAATTTTCACTCGGGGGTACTTATCCCAGAAAAATGAAAACCTATGATTACATAAAAGCTGTACATGAATGTTAATGGCAGCTTTATTCATAAAAGCTAACAAGTGGAAGCAAAACAAATGTCCCTCAGTGGGTGAAAAGTTAAACTGTAGTACATCCCTATGATGAATGAAGAGACTGAAAGACTCTTCCAAATTTATCTACAGATTCAATGCAATTTTAATCAAAGTTCCAGCAGGCTTTTTTTTTTTGGTAGGAATTGAGAAGTTGATTCTAAAATTTATTTGGATATGCAAATGACTTAAAACAGTCAGAGCAATTTTTAAAAAGAAAAATTTGTAGGATTAACTCTACCTGATTTTCAGACTTACTATTAAGCTAGACTAAACCAGATAGTGTGGTACTGAGATATATAGATTAATAGATCAATAGAAGAAAATATAAAATCAAAAAAACAGGCCATGGATTTATGGTCAAGTGATTTTGGACCAAGTACCAAGGCAATTCAACAGGGAAAGAAAAGTTTTTAAACAAATCTTGCAGGAATAATTAAATAATTGTATTTAAAAAATCATCAACTCTTACATCATACCACACACAAAAATTAACTTGAAGTGGATCATTGAACTAAATGTGCAAGCTAAAATTACAAAACTTCTAAAAAAAATAATGTAAGAAAATCTTCACAACTTCTCATAGGCCTAGATAGGACACAGAGTATGAAACATAAGACAAAAATTGTTCAACTGGAGTTTATCGAAATTAAATATCTCTGCCCTTCAAAAACTCCACTAGGAAAACAAAAAAAGCCAACCATAGAACAGAAGAAAATATTCACAAAAATGTGTGACAAAAGAATGTATAAAGAAAGAACTCCTATACTCAATAATAAATCAAAACAATTTAAAATTTTAAAAAAGTGAACAGAGACCCTATAAAACAAGATATACAAATGTCCGATAAGTGCATGAGAAGAGGGGTGGGATAGGGATGTTGGGAGGGAGACGCAAGAGGGAGGAGATATGGGGATATATGTATATGTATAGCTGATTCACTTTGGTATACAGCAGAAACTAACACACCATTGTAAAGCAATTATACTCTAATAACGATGTTAAAAAAAAAAAGAAAATGCAAATTAAAACCACAATGAGATACTAGTACACACCCACTAAAATGGTTAAAATGAAAACAACTGACAATACTAGTTAGGAATGTAAAATGGTACAACCACTTTTGAAACCTGTTTGCCATTTTCTCAAAAAGTTAAACACGTGCTTATCATCCAACACAGCCATTCAAAAAGAAATGAAATCATATGTAAACATATGCTCATAGCAACTTTGTTCACAATAATGAAAAACTAAAAACAACCCCAGATCCATCAACTACATGTTGGAGTCTCTCCATTCAATAGAATACTACTCAGCAATAAAAAGCAATAAACTACAGATACATGCAACAACCTGGATGAATTCCAAAATCATTCATTATGCTGAGTGAAAGACACAAAACAGCACATACTGTATGATTCTATTTATATAAAGTTCTAGAAAATATAAAGGAGACCAAAGGAAGGGAGTTGAAGGGAGGAATAAACTGCAAAGGCATGTAAATTTTCTGTATCTTAATTGAGGAGGTCGTTTGCTGAGTATATTGTGCATCTGTCAATACTCTCAAATCGTAGGCGTTAGATGGATGCAGTTTATTTTACGTAAATTATGATTCAATAAACTTTTTTTAATTATACTCCTTTGAAAGAGTCGGAATATAGAAATAAATGTCATAACTGCCTTCAAGGAATTCATAATCACTCCCCTGGATGAATGTCACTCCTCCTCTTGCCAAGAGACTGGTGGGTTTGCACTGATCCTTTTGCTTTCACTTTGTCCTATTTGTGTTACTTAAATTTGCAACACGGGATAAAGGTTTAATTTGTAGTGGACAGAATCTGAAACTTTAATCTCCTTTCCTCTAAATCAGAGTTTACAACCATCTTCCTCTTCCTGGCAGAATATGACATTTAAATAAAATTCCTGATTAAACCCAGGCACGGAGAACAAAATAACATTGAGCTGCAGTCCAAAGTACATGAAGCTGAAACATCTCTTAATAAAGTAACCAGATACTTTTTCTGCAGATGAAGTTGGGGAAGAAAGGCTCCTTCAACATTCAAGTAGATTTGACTCCAAGAGTGGAATAAAGGAACATTTAAACTACCATGATGTGGTATCACATTAATGTGATATCATATAATTTCACACAAAGGTTACCCACATGAGTAAAATCAGTTTTCATACAGTTCTCACTCTGCAATATTTTAAACACTATTTTTAAGATCAAGTATATGAAACAAACCTACCGAAGAAATGATTTAATATTTTCAGCTTTCATCTCAGACACCAGTTTCCACCTTAGATTTTGGTGAGTGTCCCCTGAAGTGGCTGTTTCTTTGAGAGGCTTACTAAGCCAGCCTGGGAGGAGAATACACACACATAAGCATACTACATACACAAGAAATTGCTTTTGACTTTTATAAGAACTAGAAGCCAAAGGGGAAGAAGGGAAAAAAAAAAAAAGCCCTTACCTAAGAAACAGATCATGGTGAGCTTTACAAAAAAATTCATACCAAATGCAGAAAACCTTCAAATTCTGATGTGTAACTTTGAGTTGGTTAAACGAGTTTTAGGTGAGGGCTATTCTTTTCATTTTCCCATGAGTTATGCATCAAGGCACGGGTCTTTATCTTTCTTGTTCTCCCATAGGGGTTAAGTTCATAGCACAGTGCCTGACACACAGGGAGCATTCGACAAATATTTATGTAATAAATGATTACAGAAGGGCAGTTGAAAGTTTTGACTCATTAATGGTCTTGGAAATGAAATCATCTTTTTGACCCCTGCGGATAGTGGCAACTCTAAATTGTCTTAACAGCCCTTAACAGTACCCTGAACTCAGCGAGCATTTAATGAATTTGAATTTCTGGCACACTTTATTAGGAAGGCCGAAATGCATTCCACTCAGTTTCCGGTTGGGCTGAAATTCGAGGAGCTCAGCCGCCCCGGCGCCCAGCGCGCAGCCCAGCTCTTCAGCCCCAGGCTCTACCGCTTTTCTCCGGGGAGGCTGGAGGGATCCGGGGAAGGGGTCGGAACACTTACCCACCATAAATCCACCCAGGAAAGATGCCAGCGCTGCAGCCAAGCACACCCAAAGGTATAGACGACCCTTGGACTTGGCCATGGCTTCCTCGGGACTGAGCAGGAGGTGCCGGCTACCGGAGCGAGCCTCGGGAATGAGGGCGAACAGGGAGAGCGCGCCCGGGAACGCGGGGAACGCCCAGGTTGCGGCAGACCGTGGCCTCCGCTGACCTTCCTCAAAGCCCTGCCTCTGCTCTCCTGGTGGGTCCAGAGGCGAATGGAAACCGGCCCCAAACTCCTGGCTCCTGCGATCTCCAGGGGGCCTCGAGGGGAGAGAGGAAGCCCTGCAGGAGGAGGACACATTCTGCTTGCTGGCAGGCAACGCCCACTCTGTTGATCCTGGATAAAGTCTGCGTTCCGGGAGACTACTGAAAACGTCCCTGCTTGTCCCCTGAAGAACTCTACTTACCAGCCTCATTCCAGGAGCTGCCAGATGCATTTAACTGCAGCTTTTTCTTCCCTGTTTATTGCCCTGCTGCCAGATTCTGACTAATTTATAACTGGTCACACTTGGGCAGCATTTCTGGTTCTGGCTGCTCTGTGATAACACATTAGTTTCTTAACCACATACAACCTCAAAACTGACGGGAGATACGTTCGGTAGATTACTCCTTTCTGCTCGTGGACGCCGCCGAGTAAGCATCGTTGACGTCTCCCCCCACCTCCACTGCCGTTATGTCTAAGTCAGAGTCACCCAAAGAGCCCGAACAGCTGCGGAAGCTCTTCAGCGGAGGTTTGAGCTTTGAAACAACCGATGAGAGTCTGAGGAGCCATTGCGAGCAGCGGGGAGCGCTCACAGATTGTGTGGTAATGAGGGATCCAAACACCGAGGCTCCAGGGGCTTCGGGTTTGTCACATATGCCACTGTGGAGGAGGTGGATGCGGCCATGAATGCAAGGCCACACAAGGTGGATGGAAGAGTTGTGGAACCAAAGAGGGCCATCTCAAGAGAAGATTCTCAAAGACCTGGTGCCCACTTAACTGTGAAAAAGATTTCTGTTGGTGGCATTAAAGAAGACACTGAAGAACATCACCTAAGAGATTATTTTGAACAGTATGGGAAAATTGAAGTGACTGAAATCATGACTGATCGAGGCAGTGGCAAAAAGAGAGGCTTTGCTTTCGTAACCTTTGATGACCATGACTGTAGACAAGACTGTCATTCAGACACTGTGAATGGCCACAACTGTGAAGTAAGGAAAGCCCTATCTAAGCAACAGATGGCTAGTGCCTCATCCAGCCAAAGAGGTCGAAGTGGTTCTGGAAACTTTGGTGGTGGTCGTGGAGGGGGTTTTGGTGGGAATGACAGCTTTGGTCATGGAGGAAACTTCAGTGGTCGAGGTGGCTTTGGTGGCAGCCATGGTGGTGGTGGATATGGTGGCAGTGGGGATGGCTATAATGGATTTGGTAATGATGGAAGCAATTGTGGATGTGGTGGAAGCTACAATGATTTTGGCAGTCACAACGATCAATCTTCAAATTTTGGACCCATGAAAGGAGGAAACTGGAGGCAGAAGTTCTGGCCCCTATGGTGGTAGAGGCCAATACTTTGCCAAACCCCAAAACCAAGGTGGCTATGGTGGTTCCAGCAGCAGCAGTAGCTGTGGCAGTGGCAGAAGGTTTTAATTACTGCCAGGAAACAAAGCTTAGCAGGAGAGGAGAGCCAGAGAAGTGACAGGGAAGCTACAGGTTACAACAGATTTGTGAGCCCAGCCAAGCACAGTGGTGGCAGGGCCTAGCTGCTACAAAGAAGACACGTTTTACACAATACTCATGTGTATGGGCAAAAAAACTTGAGGGCTGTATTTGTGACTAATTGTAATTCTGGTTTATTTGGCCTCACTGTGTATCAGGCACACGAACTTTTTTCAGTAACAGTTATACCCCCAATCTTCACTGCATTGTCTGAGGCCCTGATAATCTTAGATAAGGCACTTTTCTTTGCTCCTAAAAAGTTGCCAGAAGGGTCTAATTTCTTTTTCTTGCACTGCAATTGTTGATAAATGTATTTGATGGTTTTTCCTTCAGAAATTTTGTAGAAGAAATATAGGTTTCTGATAACTGTCAGACCATACTACTGAACTGGGTAACAAATTACAGAACTCTAATTGAAAAACTGATGGCTTCCTAAAACTGCTAACAGCAGATCAAGATCAACAAGAATGAATTACATTAATGATTGAATGAACTGATGAATATTATTATAATTTTTATGACTTTTTGTTTGAAATATTACTGGTTTTTTAATCTTTCATTTTCAGATATGAGGAAACCTTTCCTCTTGTGTAATGACACACGGCAATTTGGTAAATCATACTTTTGTATAATATCTTTGTATTTACATAAAGTCACTAATAATCTGCTCTCCTTGTAACAGGGCACAATTGGAAACACTGTTTACATTAACAAGGCTTTGACTGGAAGGCAATATTTGAGAATATGCATTGAATCAGATATGACCAGACAGCTTTAAGGAACTAAGATTGATTTTATGAAGCTATAAAGCCCCTTAGAAAACCAGCCGGGTACCTTGCTTACTTACAGTGTTCCTAGCAGCCTTACCAGGTGAGTAAGAATGGTCGCTTCCTGGCAGATGGAAGAACCTCAGGATATTTGGGAGAAATTCTCCCAAATCTATAAGTATTACATGCAAGTGTGATGGCAAATACTTGGCCTGGCTTGCTGGCCTTGAGAGCTATTAAAAATTCAGTCTGGGACTTCCCTGGTGGTCCAGTGGTTAAGACTCCATGCTTCCACTGCAGGAGGCACAGGTTTGATCCCTGGTTGGGGAAATAAGATCCTGCATGCTGTGCTGTGTGGCGAAAAAAAGAGCCTATGTGCTCAATTGCTATTCTTGCTAGACTTAAGTAAATAATCGGCCAATTTTAATGAAACTAAACTTATTTTGCAAACAAATTAGTTTTAATTTGGCTTTCGTTGGTAGAAATGAGAGTGATTTTAAAGAGAAAAAATTGCGTTTCAGCAAAAACTCTAATACACAGTTATGAATATTAGATTTGTGTTCTATCAATCATCTTTTTTTTTTTTTTTGCGGTACTGGGGACTCTCACTGTTGTGGCCTCTCCCATTGCAGAGCACAGGCTCCGGACATGCAGGCTCAGCGGCCATGGCTCACGGGCCCAGCCGCTCCGCGGCATGTGGGATCTTCCCGGACCGGGGCACGAACCCGTGTCCCCTGCATCGGCAGGCGGACTCTAAACCACTGCGCCACCAGGAAAGCCCTATCAATCATCTTTGAAGTTTTGTTCTTCCACCTAAAAACTGGACTGGGTTCTGAATTCTTCTAGTCTCCTCAAATATTTGGCAACAACTGTTCAAACTAATGTTTCCAATTTTTCTCCCCCTTTTGACTTGGAATCATTTAGAACTAAAGCTGAACAACTTGATATAAACTTAAGAGAGATCACCACAATAGCCCATGTTTAGACAATCTCTGTGCCTGTCACTTTGTAAGCCACTCAGAAAGTTTACCTGAACACCTGATGACATCATCAGAGACATTTCAAACTACAAAAGATGCTTCAACCTTAAGATCTAGAAATCTTCTCCACTGGCAACTCTCAGGACTCAGACACTGGGTTTAAAATTTGCTCCAACCATTAACATTTGTTTTTATTTTGTCTCCTTAGAAACGCATCTTATTAAATACCTGATTGCTTACACCCTATAGGGCTAACTTTGTGAGCCCACTTGCATCACTGCCTCCTGAAATGAGTAACTGATCTGACCTATTGTCAGAACTAAGAAACTGGCTCAGTGAGATAAAGCAATCTATCAACCCAACTTCTGGACTGTGAAATCTCTTAAAAGAAGTTTCAAAGGCAGGACTGTAGTAGAGCAAAATTTGCCAACTCAAAATGTCTCTTTGGCATGGGTACTATTTCTAGATGAAAACAATCAAGGCCCCAAAGACTCAGGAATAAACTTTGATCTTCCTCCTAACTGCCTAAAAGAATGTAGTTAGAGGACCTGTTGCAGGAATGGAGATATCAAGTAGAGAACTATAGGATGAATAAGTGTGGTACACTGGAAGGAACCTGGAAAAATCTGTTAAAATTCCTCTCTGTGTCCCATTGTCTCTGCCTGGCTCAGCAAACTTTTTTTTTTTACTACACATCTGCTTTCTATCTCCATGTGAATACTTTCCTCCCCTTTGAAGTCCCAAACTACTTCCCCCTTTTGTCTTTCGCTAAAGATGGTATTTAAGGTGAGGGTTTTGGCCATTTGGGGGAATTACTCAATTCTTCTGGGTCTCTCCCATCTATACATGTTAAAAAAAAAATGACTAAGTTATTTGTGAAATTTGTTTTTTCCTACTCCTATCTCAATTTTTATAGCTAATTATATGTTGACTAATAGAAGAGATCAGTGTATTAATTAGCACAGTTCCCAACTTGATCAATATTCCCAAATTAAAATTAGATTATTCGTTCATTCAATGAGGCTATAGCATTCCAGACATTGTGAAAAATTCTGAAGATATGGTCCTTGACTTTAGGAAGCTTACAACAATGAGAAGGCAAATATTGAATAGGTAATTAAATGTAAGAAGTTCTAAGAAGGAGCAGTATTACCTTAAATGTGAAGGTTGTCGCTGCCTTAATAGGTGGCCTCTGCAATCTTGATCTTGGCAATCCATTGTAAATAGTCCAGTTAGCTGGTTCAGCAAGCTTTCACCTTTGTAAAAATATAGACACAGAGTCATTATTTCATCTTCTTAATTAAGCATATAAAAGAATGCTGCTATCACAGTTTCTAATTATTAGCATCTTAGAAGATATTTGCATCTTACAAAGCACACTTAACAAAGCAACATTGTTTGATTTATGCCAACCCCTTTCAGTCTTTCTTGGAAAGCTAAAAACTGTATAGGAAACTTCTAGTATTGGAAAATCAATCTCTCAGTAAAAGTATTTAACACATTTGATCTGCTCAGTGTTCAGAGTCTCTAACATGACAGGATCTCACTATCTTCTCCATTCATGAAGTTAAATTGTTCTTATATAATCCTTTTTTCCCTTCTCCTCTCACATCCTAGAAGAGGCAATCTTGTAACTTCAAAGTCCAAATTCTATCAAATGGGTCACAGCAAGGTTGGAAAACAAAGTGTGACTTGTGTACTAATAAAGCAGTATATGTAAGTTTCTTAATAAAAATACCAATAATTAAGATTTAATAGAGAAGAAATAATATCTAGTGTCAAATTTCACATTTTCCCTGAAGATGTTGCATTATCTTTCATAAAAGAGGGATCGCCTAGATGCTCACTGTACAGATATAGACATGATGCCATTAATGATGTCACAAGGTGATAGGATGATCTGGTCATCAAGATAGCAACATTCTCTTCCCAAAAAAGTGAAAAGTTAATGTCATGATGGCTGAAATTCATGACAAAAAATACATTCCAATTGAGTATTTCTAAAATCCTGGGTCCAAAAACTGCCCCAAATTAGTTTCAAATTTAAGATGTGAGAATGTTAGTATATTGTACAATAAACCATAATACATAAAGCAGGTGAGAAGTGAGACAGGAGTATAGTGTGAAAAGTGTAAAAGACTAATAAAAGTAAGTGAGAAGAAATTCTAAAAGAAAAGCAGAAAACCATGATTGGATGATTTCCTCCTGATGTCACAATTACTCTACTCAACAGTAAATGTAGAAATTAGAAAAGATCCACCAAGTTAAAGTGTAAAACAGAGAGAGGGCTGCCACCCATGTCCTCCTATCAATACAGGGTGTGTGTACCATGATGCTAACATTCCAGGTGGTACCCTGGCGCTGGTAAGTTATATTTATTTGGCCTTTAAACCATGTTTTCCTATCCAGTATTTCTCATCCCTTATAATTAACATGTAACTTCAGCCTATTTTCCATGATAGCTTGTACATAATAGTGCTAGGATCAGGGGACCACTCATGCTTTTTCTTCCAACACTCTCATCCTCTATCCTCATTTACATCCTTAGTCCCTGTGTACTTTCCCTATCATTAGATTATGAATAAATCTCTCCAGATTTTTGATCTTCCTTCTGACAGCACTTTCTCTATTCCATCTTACCTGACACCTGTTTTTACTTATGATACCTCTTGTCCTAAAACCAGAGAAAAATCCACTTCATGGGGATGTAGGAATGATTCACATAGGGACTCATGGGGTCAGAAAGGAAGGATGGACCTTTGCTCTGACTTCATAAATCACTGGGTGTTCTCTTTTGAAGTTACTACCCTCTGATTACATCATCTGCTTCTTATTCACATCATCGTCCCCAGTTGAGCACCAAGATATTCTCCCACTTTCTGCAATGGTTTTAACAGCTGTCTTGTAGATTTTTGGTGCACCTCTGGCCCTTCACTCTTCCTTTTCTTTCACATCTTGCATCTAATCCACCAGTAAGTTCTATTGGCTCTGCAATCAAAATATATCATGAATCCAGCTGCTCCACCAGTATTCATCTAATCCTAGCCATAGTCATCTCTCATCTAGACTTCTGCAACAGACCCCTAGCGGGGCTCTTCCTCCACTGTTGCTCCTGTTGTTACTTTAGGAAGAAAACTCTATGGAGTCAATCAGATCATGTTATTATTAAAATCCTTCAAAGCTTTCTCATTAAACTTAAAAACAAAATTCAGACTCCTTAGAGTGGCAGCTAAACCTACTTGATCTAGCTTTTGAAGCTTGCCTCCCTTCAAGGGAAGACAACACGAAGGAAACACATGCAGACCAAGTGCATAGAGACCAGGAAACAACCACATCAGCAGAGATCACCAGCATCACAAAGAAGCAGGCAATCCCCAAGGGAGGCCTGTGGTACTGTGCTCTCCAAGCGCTAGTGTAGTACGTCCATATGCCCACAGATGAAGGCATTGGTAAATGGCCAGTGGCTAAGGGCATTCCTGGCCTTCTTCTACAGTATTGTCCAAGGCTTGCTAACAACACAAAATAACAAAAAAGCAGTTTTCAACAATTTTATAATTGGAGGCAGTTGTTGGAAAAGCTAAAATTATTTCATGTTTTTCCTTCAGTGAGCTGAGACTGGTACCTCTTCTTGACCAGCTAGAGTGACCAAGGGCAGTATAACTCATAATAATAGCAATATAATTCATATTATTTTATTTATTTATTTATTTTCATTTTAACATCTTTATTGGAGTATAATTGCTTTACAATGGTATGTTAGTTTCAGCTTCACAACAAAATGAATCAGTTATATATATACATATGTTCCCATATCACTTCCCGCTTGCGTCTCCCTCCCTCCCACCCTCCCTATCCCACCCCTCCAGGCGGTCACAAAGCACGGAGCTGATCTCCCTGTGCTATGCGGCTGCTTCCCACTAGCTATCTACCTTATGTTTGGTAGTGTATATATGTCCATGCCTCTCTCTCGCTTTGTCACCGTTTACCCTTCCCCCTCCCCATAGCCTCAAGTCCATTCTCTAGTAAGTCTGTGTCTTTATTCCTGTTTCACCCCTAGGTTTTTCATGACATTTTTTTTCCTTAAATTCCATATACATGTGTTAGCATACGGTATTTGTCTCTCTCTTTCTGATTTACTTCACTCTGTATGACAGACTCTAGGTCTATCCACCTCATTACAAATAGCTCAATTTCGTTTCTTTTTATGGCTGAGTAATATTCCATTGTATATATATGCCACATCTTCTTTATCCATTCATCCGATGATGGACACTTAGGTTGTTTCCATCTCTGGGCTGTTGTAAATAGAGCTGCAATGAACATTTTAGTACATGACTCTTTTTGAATTATGGTTTTCTCAGGGTATATGCCCAGTAGTGGGATTCCTGGGTCATATGGTAGTTCTATTTGTAGTTTTTTAAGGAACCTCCATACTGTTCTCCATAGTGGCTGTATCAATTTACATTCCCACCAACAGTGTAAGAGGGTTCCCTTTTCTCCACACCCTCTCCAGCATTTATTGTTTCTAGATTTTTTGATGATGGCCATTCTGACTGGTGTGAGATGATATCTCATTGTAGTTTTGAGTTGCATTTCTCTAATGATTAGTGATGTTGAGCATTCTTTCATGTGTTTGTTGGCACTCTGTATATCTTCTTTGGAGAAATGTCAATTTAGGTCTTCTGCCCATTTTTGGATTGGGTTGTTTTTTTGTTATTAAGCTGCATGAGCTGCTTATAAATTTTGGAGATTAATCCTTTGTCAGTTGCTTCATTTGCAAATATTTTCTCCCATTCTGAGGGTTGTCTTTTGGTCTTCTTTATGGTTTCTGTTGCTGCGTAAAAGCTTTTAAGTTTCATTAGGTCCCATTTGTTTACTTTTGTTTTTATTTCCATTTCTCTAGGAGGTGGGTCAAAAAGGACCTTGCTGTGATTTATGTCATAGAGTGTCCTGCCTATGTTTTCCTCTAAGAGTTTGATAGTTTCTGGCCTTACATTTAGGTCTTTAATCCATTTTGAGCTTATTTTTTTGTATGGTGTTAGGGAGTGATCTAATCTTATACTTTTACATGTAGCTGTCCAGTTTTCCCAGTACCACTTATTGAAGAGGCTGTCCTTTCTCCACTGTACATTCCTGCCTCCTTTATCAAAGATAAGGTGACCATATGTGCGTGGGTTTATCTCTGGGCTTTCTATCCTGTTCCATTGATCTATATTTCTGTTTTTGTGCCAGTACCATACTGTCTTGATTACTGTAGCTTTGTAGTATAGTCTGAAGTCAGGAAGCCTGATTCCTCCAGCTCCATTTTTCGTTCTCAAGATTGCTTTGGCTATTTGGGGTCTTTTGTGTTTCCATACAAACTGTTAAATTTTTTGTTCTAGTTCTGTGACAAATGCCAGTGGTAGTTTGATAGGGATTGCATTGAATCTGTAGATTGCTTTGGGTAGTAGAGTCATTTTCACAATGTTGATTCTTCCAATCCAAGAACATGGTATATCTCTCCATCTATTTGTATCATCTTTAATTTCTTTCATCAGTGTCTTATAATTTTCTGCATACAGGTCTTTTGTCTCCTTAGGTAGGTTTATTCCTAGATATTTTATTCTTTTTGTTGCAATGGTAAATGGGAGTGTTTTCTTGATTTCACTTTCAGATTTTTCATCCGTAGTGTATAGGAATGCCAGAGATTTCTGTGCATTAATTTTGTATCCTGCTACTTTACCAAATTCATTCATTAGCTCTAGTAGTTTTCTGGTAGCATCTTTAGGATTCTCTATGTATAGGATCATGTCATCTGCAAAGAGTGACAGCTTTACTTCTTCTTTTCCAATTTGGATTCCTTTTATATCCTTTTCTTCTCTGATTGTTGTGGATAAAACTTTCAAAACTATGTTGAATAAGAGTGGTGAGAGTGGGCAACCTTGTCTTGCTCCTGATCTTAGTGGAAATACTTTCAGTTTTTCACCATTGAGGACAATGTTGGCTGTGGGTATGTCATATATGGCCTTTATTATGTTGAGGAAAGTTCCCTCTATGCCTACTTTCTGCAGGGTTTTTATCATAAATGGGTGTTGAATTTTGTCAAAAGCTTTCTCTGCATCTATTGAGATGATCATATGGTTTTTCTCCTTCAATTTGTTAATATGGTGTATCACGTTGATTGATTTGCGTATATGGAAGAATCCTTGCATTCCTGGAATAAACCCCACTTGATCATGGTGTATGATCCGTTTAATGTGCTGTTGGATTCTGTTTGCTAGTATTTTGTTGAGGATTTTTGCATCTATGTTCATCAGTGATATTGGCCTGTAGTTTTCTTTCTTTGTGACATCCTTGTCTGGTTTTGGTATCAGGGTGATGGTGGCCTCGTAGAATGAGTTGGGGAGTGTTCCTCCCTCTGCTATATTTTGGAAGAGTTTGAGAAGGATAGGTGATAGCTCTTCTCTAAATGTTTGATAGAATTTGCCTGTGAAGCCATCTGGTCCTGGGCTTTTGCTTGTTGGAAGATTTTTAAACACAGTTTCAATTTCAGTGCTTGTGATTGGTCTGTTCATATTTTCTATTTCTTCCTGATTCAGTCTTGGCAGGTTGTGCCTTTCTAAGAATTTGTCCATTTCTTCCAGGTTGTCCATTTTATTGGCATAGAGTTGCTTGTAGTAATCTCTCATGATCTTTTGTATTTCTGCAGTGTCAGTTGTTACTTCTCCTTTTTCATTTCTAATTCTATTGATTTCAGTCTTCTCCTATTTTTTCTTGATGAGTCTGGCTAATGGTTTATCAATTTTGTTTATCCTTTCAAAGAACCAGCTTTTAGTTTTATTTATCTTTGCTATCGTTTCCTTCATTTCTTTTTCATTTATTTCTGATCTGATTTTTATGATTTCTTTCCTTCTGCTAACTTTGGGGGTTTTTTGTTCTTCTTTCTCCAATTGCTTTAGGTGCAAGGTTAGGTTGTTTATTCGAGATGTTTCCTGTTTCTTAAGGTAGGATTGTATTGCTATAAACTTCCCTCTTAGAACTGCTTTTGCTGCATCCCATAGATTTTGAGTCGTCGTGTCTCCATTGTCATTTATTTCTAGGTATTTTTTGATTTCCTCTTTGATTTCTTCAGTGATCACTTCGTTATTAAGTAGTGTATTGTTTAGCCTCCATGTGTTTGTATTTTTTACAGATCTTTTCCTGTAATTGATATCTAGTCTCATAGCGTTGTGGTCAGAAAAGATACTTGATACAATTTCAATTTTCTTAAATTTACCAAGGCTTGATTTGTGACCCAAGATATGATCTATCCTGGAGAATGTTCCATGAGCACTTGAGAAAAATGTGTATTCTGTTGTTTTTGGATGGAATGTCCTATAAATATCAATTAAGTCCATCTTGTTTAATGTATCATTTAAAGCTTGTGTTTCCTTATTTATTTTCATTTTGGATGATCTGTCCATTGGTGAAAGTGGGGTGTTAAAGTCCTCTACTATGAATGTGTTACTGTCGATTTCCCCTTTTATGGCTGTCAGTATTTGCCTTATTTATTGAGGTGCTCCTATGTTGGGAGTATAAATATTTACAATTGTTATATCTTCTTCTTGGATCGATCCGTTGATCATTATGTAGTGTCCTTCTTTGTCTCTTCTAATAATCTTTATTTTAAAGTCTATTTTGTCTGATATGAGAATTGCTACTCCAGCTTTATTTTGGTTTCCATTTGCATGAAATACCTTTTTCCATCCCCTTACTTTTAGTCTGTATGTGTCTCTAGGTCTGAAGTGGGTCTCTTGTAGGCAGCATATATAAGGGTCTTGTTTTTGTATCCATTCAGCCAATCTGTGTCTTTTGCTGGGAGCATTTAGTCCATTTACATTTAAGGTAATTATCGATATATGTGTTCCCATTCCCATTTTCTTAATTGTTTGGGGTTCGTTATTGTAGGTCTTTTCCTTCTTTTGTGTTTCTTGCCTAGAGAAGTTCCTTTAGCAGTTGTTGTAGAGCTGGTTTGGTGGTGCTGAACTCTCTCAGCTTTTCCTTGTCTGTAAAGGTTTTAATTTCTCCATCAAATCTGAATGAGATCCTTGCTGGGTAGAGTAATCTTGGTTGCAGATTTTTCTCCTTCAACACTTTCAATATGTCCTGCCACTCCCTTCTGGCTTGCAGAGTTTCTGCTGAAAGATCAGCTGTTAACCTTATGGGGATTCCCTTGTGTGTTATTTGTTGTTTTTCCCTTGATGCTTTTAATATGTTTTCTTTGTACTTAATTTTTGACAGTTTGATTAATATGTGTCTTGGTGTATTTCTCCTTGGATTTATCCTGTATGGGACTCTCTGTGCTTCCTGGACTTGATTAACTATTTCCTTTCCCATATTAGGGAAGTTTTCAACTATAATCTCTTCAAATATTTTCTCAATCCTTTTCTTTTTCTCTTCTTCTTCTGGAACCCCTATAATTCGAATGTTGATGCGTTTAATGTTGTCCCAGAGGTCTCTGAGACTGTCCTCAGTTCTTTTCATTCTTTTTTCTTTATTCTGCTCTGCATTAGTTATTTCCACTATTTTATATCCAGGTCACTTATCCGTTCTTCTGCCTCAGTTATTCTGCTATTGATCCCATCTAGAGTATTTTTCATTTCATTTATTGTGTTGTTCATCATTGTTTGTTTCATCTTTAGTTCTTCTAGGTCCTTGTTAACTGTTTCTTGCATTTTGTCTATTCTATTTCCAAGATTTTGGATCACGTTTACTATCATTATTCTGAATTCTTTTTCAGGTAGACTGCCTATTTCCTCTTCATTTGTTAGGTCTGGTGGGTTTTTATCTTGCTCCTTCATCTGCTGTGTGTTTTTCTGTCTTCTCATTTTGCTTATCTTACTGTGTTTGGGGTCTCCTTTTTGCAGGCTGAAGGTTCGTAGTTCCTGTTGTTTTTTGTGTCTGTCCCCAGTGGCTAAGGTTGGTTCAGTGGGTTGTGTAGGCTTCCTGGTGGAGGGTACTAGTGCCTGTGTTCTGGTGGATGAGGCTGGATCTTGTCTTTCTGGTGGGCAGGTCCACGTCTGGTGGTGTGTTTTGGGGTGTTTGTAGACTTATTATGATTTGGGGCATCCTCTCTGCTAATGGGTGGGGTTGTGTTCCTGTCTTGCTAGTTGTTTGGCATAGGATGTCCAACACTGTAGTTTGCTGGTCGTTGAGTGAAGCTGGGTGCTGGCGTTGAGATGGAGATCTCTGGGAGATTTTCACTGTTTGATATTATGTGCAGCTGGGAGGCCTCTTGTGGACCAGTGTCCTGAAGTTGGCTCTCCCACCTCAGAGGCACAGCACTAACTCCTGGCTGCAGCACCAAGAGCCTTTCATCCACACCGCTCCTTAATTTGGGATGATTCGTTGTCTATTCATGTATTCCACAGATGCAGGGTACATCAAGTTGATTGTGGAGCTTTAATCCGCTGCTTGTGAGGCTGCTGGGAGAGATTTCCCTTTCTCTTCTTTGTTCTCACAGCTCCCAGGGGCTCAGCTTTGGATTTGGCCCCGCCTATGCGTGTAGGTCGCCGGAGGGCATCTGTTCTTTGCTCAGACAGAACGGGGTTAAAGGAGCCGCTGATTCAGAGGCTCTGGCTCACTCAGGCCGGGGGTAGGGAGGGTCACGGAGTGCGGGGCAGGCCTGCGGCGGCAGAGGCCGCCGTGACGTTGCACCAGCCTGAGGCGCGCCGTGCGTTCTCCCGGGGGAGTTGTCCCTGGATCCCGGGACCCTGGCAGTGGCGGGCTGCACAGTCTCCCCGGAAGGGGTTGTGGATAGTGACCTGTGTTCGCACACAGGCTTCTTGGCGGCGGCAGCAGCGGCCTGAGAGTCTCATGTCTGTCTCTGGGGTCCGCACTTTTAGTCGCGGCTCGCGCCCGTCTCTGGAGCTCCCTTAAGAAGCGTTCTTAATCCCCTCTCCTCGCGCACCAGGAAACAAAGAGGGAAGAAAAAGTCTCTTGCCTCTTCGGCAGGTCCAGACTTTTCCCCGGACTCCCTCCCGGCCAGCCGCGGTGCACTAACACCCTGCAGGCTGTGTTCACGCCGCCAACCTCAGTCCTCTCCCGGCGCTCCGACAGAAGCCGGAGCCTCAGCTCCCAGCCCCGCCCGCCCCGGCGGGCGAGCAGACAAGCCTCTCGGCTGGTGAGTGCCGGTCGGCCCCGATCTGCGCTGGAATCTCCCCGCTTTGCCCTCCGCACCCGTTGCTGTGCTCTCCTCCGCGGCCCCGAAGTTCCCCCACTCCGCCACCCGCAGTCTCCGCCCGCGAAGGGGCTTCCTAGTGTGTGGACACTTTTCCTCCTTCACAGCTCCCTCCCGCTGGTGCAGGACCCGTCCCTATCCTTTTGTCTCTGTTTATTTTTTTCTTTTGCCCTACCCAGGTACGTGGGGGGTTCCTTGCCTTTTGGGAGGTCTGAGGTCTTCTGCCAGCGTTCAGTAGGTGCTCCGTAGGAGTTGTTCCACGCGTAGATGTATTTCTGGTGTATCTGTGGGGAGGTAGGTGATCTCCGCGTCTTACTCTTCCTCCATCTTCCCGGAAGTCCTATTTATTTTTTTTTTTAAGGAACCAGCTTGCTCTCCACCCTTGGGAAGTGAGCAAGGGCACCTGTTACTTGTTCTTTTTTTTTTTTTTTTTTTTTTTTTTTGTGGTACACGGGCCTCTCACTGTTGTGGCCTCTCCCGTTGCGGAGCACAGGCTCCGGACGGACAGGCTCAGTGGCCATGGCTCACGAGCCCAGCCGCTCCGCGGCATGTGGGGTCTTCCCAGACCGGGGCATGAACCCATGTCTCCTGCATCTGCAGGAGGACTCTGTTTTTTGTTTTTTGTTTTTGTGGTATGTGGGCCTTTCACTCTTGTGGCCTCTCCCGTTGTGGAGCACAGGCTCCAGACGCAGAGCCTCAACAGCCATGGCTCACGGGCCCAGCTGCTCCGTGGCATGTGGGATCTTCCCGGACTGGGACACGAACCCGTGTCCCCTGCATCGGCAGGCGGACTCTCAACCACTGCGCCACCAGGGAAGCCCTATTCGTCTGTTTTTAATGCCAGTATCATACTGTTTTGATTACTATAACTTTGCAGTATAGTTTGAAATCAGGACGTGTGTCCTGCTCTGTTCTTTCTCAGGGTTGCTTTGGCTATTCA
Source organism: Pseudorca crassidens (assembly GCF_039906515.1). Taxonomy (NCBI): domain Eukaryota; kingdom Metazoa; phylum Chordata; class Mammalia; order Artiodactyla; family Delphinidae; genus Pseudorca; species Pseudorca crassidens. The sequence goes on along the minus strand of NC_090304.1, from coordinate 67,045,327 downwards.
GGATCTTTGTGGTTCCATATAAATATTAGGATTGTTTTTTCTACTTCTGTAAAAAAAATTTCTCTTGGAAACTTCATAGAGATTTCATGAATCTATAGATGGCTTTTCACAGTGTTGACATTTTAACAGTATTAATTCTTCTAATCCATGAACACAGGATACCTTTCCATTTTTTTATTAGACATTTTTCTTGATAGTGGTCTGAGGAAACTGATCTCACGCCCTATGGGTCAGGTTGTATACAAATGTCTATCAATGTGTTCAGTGTTAGGTATTTTCAGGATCATTTTGTATGATCCTATCTCAACTTTGACATTCATTTGAGGTTTCCAAGAGGAGGCTAGAGACAATGATATCCCTTACAGTTAGTAAACTTATAGATGTCTGTTTCTTTCTACATATGGGGTTTCTTAGGTTTCAAACATAATGACTGCACATTAGAATCACTTGGGAGTTTATAACATGCCAGTGATTGGAGCCCAGTCCCAGAGATTCTAATTTAATTGGTCTGATCCCAGGTGTTGGTATAATTAAGAGCTACCCAGGGGACTTCCCTGGTGGCACAGTGGTTAAGAATGTGCCTGCCAATAAAGGGGACAAGGGTTCGATCCCTGGCCTGGGAAGATCCCACATGTCACGGAGCAACTAAGCCCGTGTACCACAACTACTGAGCCTGTGCTCTAGAACCCATGAGCCACAACTACTGAGCCCACGTGCCACAACTACTGAAGCCTGCACGCCTAGAACCCGTGCTCCGCAACAAGAGAAGCCACCGCAATGAGAAGCCCATGCACCGCAACAAAGAGTAGCCCCCGCTCGCCACAACTAGAGAAAGACCGCACGCAGCAACGAAGACCCAATGCAGCCTATAAATAAATAAATAAATAAATGTTCCTTTAAAAAAAAAAAAAAAGAACAACCCAGGTAACTATGCAGCTAGGTCTGCAAACCACTAGTCTTTAACCTTGTTACTGAAAGTTTGGTCAAAGAGCAGCAGCATCAGTATCACCTTAGAGCAATTTAGGCTTCATTTTATTTTATTTGTCTATACCATGTGGCTTACAAGATCTTAGCTTCCCAACCAGGGATTGAACCCAGGCCCATAGCAGTGAAAGCACCGATTCCTCACCACTGGACTGCCAGGGAATTTCCTAGGCTTCATTTTAGATTTACGTGGTAAGGATCTGCAGTTTGACAAGACACATGGTAATTTAAATGCACCTTAATTTAGATATGCACTGGTCTAGAAAACATACAAACTCCAATGGGACTCAAGTTCTTAAAATAAGTGGATATCCTGAGTACAAGTCCTTCAAAATGTGTTCTTCAAGATTAATTGGAATATTTTTTATAATTTTAATTTCACAGGAAAAAAACCTGCTTGGTTTGTAGTTTTAATTTTAATCAGTATTATTATTATCTGACACGTTATTTAACAAATTAAACTATCTATTAAAATATATTATCATAAATGCAATTTCTTGAGGCAAATATCTACAAGTGTTTTTAAGAAAGGGAAAAAGGCCAGAAGTTGCATCATATTTAAGAAATTGGGAAAGCGGAAAATGGCTCTTGCAAGGATCACACACCCTCATTGCTTTTTATGATAGACTGTAAAGGGAGAACACTTCCACAAGGTGGCAGTAATGCATCCATTTCAGCCTCTGAACTAAGGTTTTACTGATTCAAGGATATAATGGGCCTTTTAAAACTCATTCTAATGTATAGAAAAAAAGCAATTTCACGCAGTAAGTTTTTATTATAGTCTTGGCTGATCATTTTAATATTTTAAAGGAAGTAGTACTATGCACATTGACCCATTTGACCTGGGAAGGTGTTTTATTCTGCTTTCAGAAGTATGCCTTCTACAAAATATTAAACTTTGATAACTGATGAATATTAAGTTTTTATTTTATTAAAAGCAGTAGCCCCATGCAAACATACCCAGTTGATTTTTTAAAAGGGTGCATAAGCAATTCAAAGGGGGAATTGTTTTTTCAATAAATGGTGCAGGAGCTATTGGATATCCATAGGCACAAAAATGAACCTTGACTTAAATTCACAGCTTTTGCAAAAATTATCTCAAGTGGATCACAGACTTAAATGTAAAATGTAAAACTATAAAACTTTTAGAAAAAAGAAAAGAAAAAAATATTCTTGGGGCCTGGTGCTAGGCAAAAATTTTTTGGCTTGACAACAAAATCACAATTCACAAAAAGAAAAACATTTATAAAATTGAACTTCATCAAAATTAAAAACTTTACCATGGAAAAGAACCTGTAGAAAATGAAAAGACAAATTATAGACCAGGATAAATCATTTATATACCACATATTTGACAAAGGACTTGAGTCTGGAATATATAAAGAATTCTGAAAACTCAACAGTAAGAAAAACCAGCTATTCAATTAAAAAATAAGTGAAAGACATGAATGGACTTTTTACTGAAAATGATACAGATGGTAAATAGTACAGGGAAATATATTCAAAATCGTTAGCCATTACGGAAATGCATATTGAATCCACAATGCTACGTCACAGCACACCTTTCAGAATGGCTAAAATAAAAAATAGTGACAACATCAAATGCAGGCAAGGATGTGAAGGAAGTAGATCATTCACATTCTGTGGTGGGAATATAAAATGGTATAATATATCTAGAAAAGAATATGGCAGTTTCCCACAAAACTAAATATGTGCTAACCCTATGACCCATCTTTGGAACTCTTGGACATTTATCCTAGAGATATGAAATAGGTTTATGTTTGCACAAAAACATATATATATATATCTGTTTATATCCCTGGCTTGCAGGGATCTTAGTTCCCTGACCAGGAATTGAACCTGGGCCACCACGGTAAAAGCGCTGAGTCCTAACTACTGACTGCCAGGGAATTCCCCAGTAATCAATTACTTTAAAAGAGCTTTATATCACAAGAAAAAGTCTTATATATTTACCCATGCAGTTATAATTTCTGGTATTCTTCATTTTTTTGTGTTTATATTCATTGTAATGTGGGTATACATCTACGAGACATGAATTATTTCGGTTTTTGTCTCATGCAGGAAGGTGAACCCAGTGTCTATTACTCCATCTTAAGAAGTCTCCCTTTGTCTATCTTTTCTAAGTAGTATTGAAAGTTTTTTTTTTTTAATGAAAAGAAAATGGATTTTAAACTAATTTTATTATTTGTGCTTGTGTTTTGGCATTTAAAAAATTCCCTATTTGTTTCTGGATGGCTGGAGATTGCTTATTTGGAGTACACATTCTTAAGGAAATATTACATTAAAATGCACCTGTGGTGGACTGGAGAATATTATGGTTAATGATGACTTATATCTGGGTGATATTTTTTCAGACAAATGTACATATGTATTTTTCAAAACATGTGGAAAAACAAGTTGATTTTTTTTTTTATTGACCGTACACTATCCCATTGTCTTTTTAAGGAAGTTATTGTCTTAAATGTGGCCAGAATTTTGAGGCCATTGATACACTTTATTTCTTAAGGCTGCTTTGTTTTTTATTTTTAAATAGATGTTATATTTTAGAGCAGTGTAAGTTCACCGCAAAATTGAGTGGAGCAAGGGGATCCCCATATACGCCCTGCACTCCCACATATGCACAGCCTCCCTCACAAGCAATGTTTGTTACCGTCGATGAAACTACATTGCATGTCATCACCAAAGTCCATAGTGTAAAATTAGCGTTTACTGGTTGCTGTATATTCTATTTGAATAGAATAAATGTATACTGACTTATTCTGTAAGTTTGAATAAGTGTATACAGAATGTTTATCATAATGTTTTTTTTTTCCACTGCCCTAAAAATCCTTTGTGCTCCACCCTCCCTCCTCCCACCCCTTGGCAACCATTGATCTTTTTACTATCTCCATAGTTTTGCCATTTCCAGAATGTCATATAGTGGGAATGATATATAGTATACAGCCTTTTCAGATTGGCTTCTTTCACTTAGTAGTATACAATTAGGGTTGCTTCATGTTTTTTTGTGGTTGATAGCTCCTTTCTTTTTAGTACTGAATAATATTCCATTGTCTGGAAGTACCACAGTTTATTTATCCCTTCACCTAGTGAAGGAAGACTTGGTTGCTTCCGTGTTTTAACAATTATGAATAAAGCTGTTGCAAACATCCTTGAACAGGTGTTTGATACATGTTTTCTACTCCTTCGTGCAAATAACAGAGAGAGATTGCTGGACATAAGCATGTTTAGTTTTGTAAGAACTGCCAAAATTTCTTGCACAGTGGCTGTACCACTTAGCATTCCCACCAGCAATGAATGAGAGTTTCTGTCACTCCACATCCTTGCCAGCATTTGGTGCTATCTCACTTCTTCATATTTTATATGGTAGTCAGAACTTAACACATTTTTTTTTTTTTTAGATGTTGGGGGTAGGAGTTTACTAATTAATTTATTTATTTTTGCTGTGTTGGGTCTTCGTTTCTGTGCGAGGGCTTTCTCTAGTTGTGGCAAGCCGGGGCCACTCTTGATCGCGGTGCGCGGGTCTGTCACTATCGCGGCCTCTCGTTGCGGAGCACAGGCTCCAGACGCGCAGGCTCAGCAGTTGTGGCTCACGGGCATAGTTGCTCCGCGGCATGTGGCATCTTCCCAGACCAGGGCTCGAACCCGTGTCCCCTGCATTAGCAGGCAGACTCTCAACCACTGCGCCACCAGGGAAGCCCCCTTAACACATTTTTATTAAGAGAAATGAATTAAGTTATTATAATATTGAGTTTAAAAAAAAAAATCAGGAAATCCCAGCTGTATTTACCCCAGAGGAACACCAGCGCTGGGAGCACCTTATTGCCTCTTGCCTGCCCCCTGTCGGCTGCACCTGGCCTGGAATGTCTGGGCAGCTCCCAGGCTTCCCTGAGCGGTCCCTGGTCCCTACAGGACCCTCTGAGTAAAGAAGCCCCCCTGGGGCCTCGCCCAGGAAGAAGGCTTAGGTCTGGCAGAGCTAGGTAAGAGAGCCCGAGATGAGATCGCAGCACAAAGGTACCGCGAATCCCCGCTGGCTTAACGGCCCGCGCCCTTGTTTTCAGCACTGAATCTCACCAAGACCCGCGCACAATGCCCGCAGATCCGACTTCTGTTCTAACACTCGAACCACCTCCATCACGCGACAGTATTCTAAGGGATAATCCAAATGGGGTTCATTTCCTCACTACCTGTCAATTTCATACAAGGGTTTGACAATCAACAGAGAGGAGTGACAAAGAAGTAGCTTCAGGGAGCTAGAAATTTAATCATTATTCTAGTTTACAAGCCACAGTTTCAACATATCTCATCGTTAAGTATGATTTTACACCATTGCTACTGTCTTTCCAGAGCTACTTCTCCCCAGATTAGCTTCAGCGACCCTTCTCTGCCCTCATAGCACATAGCTCTCTTAAAGAGCACTTCTCACACTGTATCGGAACTCCTTGTCTGTCTGTCTGTCTTCCCTACGTACTTCAAGTTCTGTGGTACAAAGTTCTGTATCTGTCTTGCCCTGGGCTAGAGGTGACACAGCATGAAGTCTATGTTACAGAACTCACTGGTGGCGTGAAAGTTCCCCAGCGTTGCCCTTCCCTGCCTAAGGCAGAGCATCAGTTAAATTCTGCTTTCTCTTCTGGTTACCCATGGAGCCCTGCGAGGTGCTGGCATGAGAGCAGGGACCAATTCTAACCTCGTTCCTCCCTGAATACTCGGCATCTAGCCAGTGCTCATGGTAGATGTTTTAAAAACATTTTGAAAATGGATGAATGAACTAGAGCCATGAGACTCCAAATGAAATTTCATGGAAGGGTTTTTCTCCCTTTCTTTTATTCATTTATTTACTCACTGTATTGAAGACTTACTGTATAATAGACACTATGTATATGTCTGAGGGGGAAGGTAGCAATTAGATACAGGGGGAATGCTGGGATTAACAGGCACAATCAGCGAATTCCCTGGTGGTCCACAGATTAGAACTCCGTGCTTCCACTGTAGGGGCCTGGGTTCGATCCCTGGTCAGGGAACTAAGGTCCCACAAGCTGCAAAAAAAAAAAAAAAGGCACAATCAGAAAGGGCCCTTAACATCATGTAGGGCAGGAGGAGGGCAAGGGGTGACTGAGGACATGCTTGTTAGGAAGATGGATGGCTTGAGGACCTAATGTTTAGCTGGATTGTGTTTTTAAAAAAAGGTAAATGAAAGAGTTGAAGGGATGGGAACACAAGCTGAGAATTCCAGGCCAAGGGAAGTATTTTATGATGCAAAGTCTCAGGGACAAGAGAGAGCACTGTCTCTGGTAGAAACTGCAAGAAGTTGAATAGTACTGCTCAGAGCAAAGACGGCCAGGTGGCACAGGCCAGAGATGAGGCCCAAGAGGAAGGGATCAGATCTCAGTGGTTTGGGGGTCAGGTAGGGAGCAGGGTTTCATCCTAAGGCAAATGGAGAGCGATTGATGGGCTGTAAGAGTAGAATGATGTCATCAGATTTATTTTAGGAAGTCACTCCAGCTGCAGAATGGATTGGCGGGGATGAAGGGATTCAAAACTGGGTATGAGAGATGAGGTGGTGAGGACTGAAGGGCTGCAGAAGGGTCTAGTTTGACTCATGTCTTCAAACAGCTTGGAAGAGAATCAACAAAACCACTGAAATCCAAGTAGAATGTCATTTTATTCCACATTATTCTTCCCCTTCAGGTCTTTGCTGACAGCTATTGACACATGTTGGATTGGCATGGGTGTGAGTGCAGAGGCCTAAGAGGATCTGGTTTGAAACCTCGTCCGCAGGAGAAGAGAGTCAGTGGCAAAGAAAAGGGACCAGAGGTGATCAAATGGAGACAGCCAATTATTGCTAAGAAAGATGCTGGGAAAGACAGGCTTCCCCTAGAATGAGCTGTCAGTAAAAACTTTAATTAGATCAAGGTACTCCCATGACGTACTGTGTTCTAGAATCTTGGGGTGAGGACATTTGTAATTTGCAATAGTAAACTCAATATCATCATATAACTTCCCTTTGGAAAGCAGGCAAACAAAAAGAAGCTATGTTGTTTGTACTATAAAGTAAAAGTAACTAAAGTAGACAAAATCAGCCTGGCTGTGGGATGTGCAAATGTTCTGTGTTATGTGCGTGTTGGTCACTGACAGGGGTCTGGGGAAAAACTAGAATTTGCCGAAGAGGGTGGGGGAGTAGTGGCAGAGATAGTTATGCTTATCAAAGTGGGGGGGCAGGGATCAAGAAAGTTTGAAAAACAGTGAATTAAAATCATATAAATGCTTTAGTCATAAAAACTGAGAATTTATTTATATATTCTGCATTTTTTCAGACACAACATAATTATCAAATTTGACATCTATCACTCCAGACTCTGTGGTAGCCAATGGGACCCAGAGACTAAGAAGGGACCACCCTGTCCCCCAAAGTACATGATCTAGTAGAGAAGACAGAGGAACAATTAATACCCTTACATGACAAGTAGCATAATAGAGCATGTATAAAGAACATGAGAAAGAGAGGGATTGATTTCTAGTTGTTTAATTGTGTTTAGAGTTGACAACATGAATCGACATTGGGGAACATGTATAATCCTAGACAGTAATATAAATATTAAAAAATCCCATGGAAACCCTAATCCTCACAGCCTCGCATGGAGGACATGGCAGAGGTGTACAAGGGTAAGGATGACCTGGCTGAGGGACAAGTACCACATGACCAGGGTCATCAACTCCAGATCAAAGGGGACTCCAAGAAGGGTGTTACTGTGACATCACACTGTATGTGTCTTTTTTTGTTTTTTTAACTAAGAAATAAATTTAGGTTTCATTTCAGGGGCCAAACATAGTCAACCTTTTCAGGTATTGAAACCTCCAAGGAGTTACTTCTTAAACTCCAAAATGTGCTCTTCTGACAATTTCTCTCCTATTTTATAGGCTCACCTCATGGATTTGCTGTGACTTAGAGGAAAGGCCAGGCTTACGAAACAGACGGACCTGGCTCAAATCTGGCTCAGGACTCACTGATTATGCCATCTTGGACAAGCATCTGAACGCTCTGGTCCAGTTCCCCACGTGGCACACTGAGGAAATAAGATTAAATAATAAGATGTGAGTGAAGGCACCCTAGTAGGCACTCTGCTTGTGTCTCTACCACCACCGCAGTAAAGGTACCATCTCTCATCTGGATCTTTATCAATGTATGTCTTCATTTATTCTGGGCCACTCCAGTCTGTCCATTTCTGCACAGAAAACAAATGTGATTGTGTCTCCGACATTGAAAGATCAAAAGCCTCAACATGATTTATATAATATTTCTTTCCAAACTGCAGGACATGAGCCATTAGTGGGTCATAGAAACGACTTTGTGGGTTACCAGCAGCATACTTTTTAAAGGGGAACATACTTTTTAAAGGGGAACAAAATAGAATACAAAATAGAGCAGAAATACTAGATTGCAATGTCAATTTTAAGCATAAGGATTGTTACATGAAGCTTGTTTTCTCAATATGGGTCCGGGTTTTAGTATTTTCTGAGAGAAGAAATAAGTGCACCTGTGAAATAAAAATAGGACAATGGTGGGGGGCAGGTAAGGAAGCTAAATACACTTGAAAAAGCTAAGGGGACAGAAATGAGCTGTTAAATATTAAAAGTTTGATAGGAGAAATGAAAAAGACAATAGAAGTAGGTTTACAAGATAAGGATGAGAGAAAATTTCAGAAGATAAAGCATAGTGATAAGGAGATAGAAGATTAGAAGAAGAAAAGACGCAAGAATTGGAGGTCCAGTCCATGAGGTCTGATATCCAAATACAGGAGAAAATGTACACAGAGAAAAACTAGAGGAAGTTGTCAAATAAGGAACTAAAAAGTTTTCATAAAACTAAAGAACAAGACTTTTGAGATGGAAGAAATTTAAGAGCACCGAGACAAAGAAAAGCTCCTATAAACTAATAGAGAGGAACACAACACACTAGGACTAGGAATCACACTTACATCTCCCTTATTCCTCATACCATACTCGCAAAACAATAAAAAAGTTAATAAAACCAACCCAAAAACCCCAGTTAGAATTAAAGGTATAACTGAAGTCCAAATTAAAAGTACAATTAACATGGAAAGAGGAACAACCCCATAAGATAATATTTATCTGTCTCTGGATGGGCAAATAACTTTCTAACTTTCTAAACATAAAGGCCATGAAAGGCATTGGCAAAGGAAAAGACCCACTCAACATTTTAATATACTAAACTGAAACATATGCCAAAACCATTTAAAATTAAAATTAAATATAAATTGAAGAAATGGCAAACTGGGAAAAAACTATGAACACATTAAACAAAGGGTTTAACATGTAAAGTATTCACATGAGCAATTTGTAAAATGTTCCTATACTGTGTAAAAAATATGCGAAATAGTCACATAATATATAAAATGTTCATGTAAGTAGATGAGAAAAAACACTAGAACCATATTAGAGAAAAATGGGCAAAGGATATGAACCAATACAAATGGCTAGATTCACTGAAGACGAAAACGTCAATCTTAGTTGTAATTTAAGAAGTATAAATTAACACTTGAGCTACAGTTTTTCACCAAAATTTTTCACAATAATTTTCTTAACAAATTATTAAAGATTGTTTTTCAGAGTAAAGTTAATGGTTGAGGATGTAAAGTGATATGTTTCCAGAAAGGTTTGGCGATACATTATAAGTATTTTTAATGTTTAAATCTTGCAATGCAGTAATTCCATTTCTAGATATCTAATCCAAGGCATTTCATTATTTAATGTTTTACCAAATATACTGATCTAGGTACTGAAGTATAGGATATTTATAGGGGATTAGTAATACTTGTGGAAAAGTAAAAAACAAAATAACTGTCCAATAATAGGGGGAATGTTGAGTCACTTATCTCCATCAAATAGAATTTATTTAGCCATCAAATATTATGGTTATAATTATTTTCAATAAGTATTAAGTAGACTTTCTAACTTGAGAGGAAATTTATTAAACACAGCATTTAGATATTGGCTGTCAGCAGAAACAATGGCTAAGGTCTGAGGCATTCTGTCAACAATCCTCATTTGAAATAATAGCTTTGAAATATGCACGGAACATAAAAGACAAGAAGGCTTTCCTGCTGTCTTGAAATTGTTGAGCAATCTGTACAATAAGCAAACTGGACAGTGGCCACAGTGAGAGGATTTATTAAACTGACTTCACTTCTTACCTTCCCCAGTTTAACACACACACACACACACACACACACACACACACACACACACACACACACACACACACACACACCAGGAAAGCTTGGAGGAATTATTTTTGAAAGACTCCAAATTTCCAGAAGTCCATCAAGTCTAATCATTGTGCGAAAAATACTTTTCTTCAGTTGTCAGAATTGTCAAGTTTCCTTAGATGAAGAATTTCTGTTACTGGGGATACCATGAATAAGGGTAAAATGGAAGAGTAACTGAAACGAAAGGGTACTTATTCTCAACTAGTACCTGTGGTTCCAATTGAAAGAAACATGGAGGTGGTTTCACAGTAAAAGCAACCATCTGAGACCCATAGAGAAGACATTTGTCTGGAGCACTGAAGGATCACCGGAATTGTACGTGGCAAATTCTGAGAAGTTTTGATTTGAGCACAGAGTTACACTTACAAAATCAGAGTATTTCCTTTGGATGCTCAATATCTGAAGACTAATGTGTATCTAGATTATTTATTTTATATACATGGTAGCCCGGCATCATTCCTCGTAGGATCCTTAGAAATGTAAAAAGGAAATAATTTAGTTTATAAAACAAATACAGGGAACTTCCCTGGCAGTCCAGTGGTTAGTACTCTGTGCTTCCACTGCAGTGGGACGAGTTTGATCCCTGGTCAGGGAAATAAGATCCCACATGCCACGTGCAAAGCCAAAAAGAAACAAAAACAAAAACTCAACTCAAGGCTTGTTTTCATTGTCTATTAATAATTCAATAAGAAATGAGGACCTGTGTGATATTCATAATCAGCATTTTATTGTTTATTAGAGGCAAGACCCTTAGCATCGTATTTAAATTTTTGACATAATTTTCCTTCTAAATTGTTTCACTCTTCTCTTTTCACTTCTTTAGAGGAAGTTTTCATATAGAATGAAAAATTTGGTTACATTTTTATATAGTTTTAAATAAAACCATTGTAGAAGAATTGTTAAGATTATAAATTAGGGTGAGATGGGGAGATTATCACATGATACAAATGAGCAGTACTTGTAGATCCTCAGGGTCTAGCTTGAGTGGTGACAGCTATAAGTAGGAGAGGAAGGCAAGCTGGATCCTTGGCTCCTTATATACGGAAGGAGAGCACAGGAAGCCTCCCTGGGGTATACAGATGTCCCTGGGGCCTCACAGTAGACTGTCATGGGATCTCCTGACATCAGCGGCTCTATGTCTAGGGAGAGGGAGATGTAATAGCCAACGGACACTAGGATACTGTATTACCCTCCTTAGAAAAGAAGATTTCTAAAGGAAGAAGTTAATTTCAGGATAAAGATGATCATTTTGTACTAAACAAGTTGATTTTCAGGGACTCAGTGGCCAGTCAAGAAGGAAAAGCAAATCAGAAGCGCAGGAGAAAGTCAGTGCTATTCGAGAAAGCTGCGGCACTAAATAATATCTTTAAAGAGAGAGAGAGTGTGATACTAAAGAAAGCCGTGAACATAAAAAGGAAATTTAAAGGGAGAAATAAAAATAGTTAATAGAGATATGAGAATTCAGCTTTGAAATAAGACTGCATTTGTATAGTAGAAAAAGAAGTGGAACCAAGGAGAAAGAGAAGAACCGGAGAAGACTATCAGTGCCCTGGAGGTCAGAGACATTTTAGGAGGAAGGAGGTGCGCCATGAATCAGTGATGTAGAGAGAGAAAGTGTAACCCATGGAGCAGCACTTGGGAGACGATGTGATGATTTACAGTGATGAATTTCAGTGGAGAAGTGGGGTCAGAATCAGAAGCCTAGAGAGATGAGAAAATGCTTTTGTAAACGTAGATTATTTTTGTTTATGTTTTGACATGTTGGGTATTGAAATGAAGGTAAGAGAATGGATGCAGCTTAAATCAGGAGACTGAGGACTGATGATTTAACTCTTTACAGAGGTGATAGTGATCATTTAATTGACCACTGTTTTGGAAAGCATGGGAGGTGTCAATTTAAGGAGTTTAAATGGCAAGATTAGCTCTGGAGAGGGGGAGTATCTTGTTTTACCCTGAGACTGGAGAGTAGGAAGAAAGATGGGGTGTAACCAAGAGGAGAGAGATTGCAGTGGGCACCAAATGATTTTAGTTACTTATTTTTTTAATAAACATTTTTGGAGTGTGCACTATATGAAGTACCAAGATCCCTTGGAAAATATGATGATGAAAAAGGCCTAGAAAATGCTCTCAAAGTAGTTTTAAATGGAAGATAAGTCAAGTACAAAAATAAGTCCAGGGATTGAGAACACAAGCTATTAGCTTAAATATAAATTTTTCTACACCTCAGTTTCTTCCTCCATAAAATGGGAATAAAGATAGTACCACCTATGTTTCAAGCATCCCATTCTCTTTCTAGCTTACATTTCCTAGTGTTCTAATAGAAGTATTTGACCTAATGGAGACATTCAGCCCATGAATCAAACACTGTTTCATTCTCCATCATTGCCCTCATGTTCTCATTTCCTTTTTTACCCAGGATAAATTTACTGGAAAACCCTAAGCCTAACCCTGATGAAAACTTACTATTTGCTTTCTTCCCATCTTTTGAGTCCCCTTCTGCATGGAGGAAAATTCCACAAAGTCATACAATATGAGTTCAGGAAACACATCAAGACCAAGGCTCTCATAAGCTCTGCATTTCTTCAGCATCTACGTGGAGAGGCATCCCATGTGGAGGAGGGTTTTGTTCTAGTGGAAGCCCCTTCCCCATTGCTCTTCCTTCATATAGGGCTTTGATGACAGCCACTTTATTAGGAAAGGGACCTTCAGACTGCTTGGGGAATTAAGCTGCCTAGATATTATGCCAGCCATTTACAGGAGCTGCCTGGGAAAGCCAGCAGCCCTGTACGTTAGGAGGCACCTGGGGACCTTGGGCCCTTTTGGATGCTGTAGCCGTCCAGTCATGGAAGGAGTCTAGGCTAGCCTACTGTTCAGGCATCTTAGGATGAAAATATAGGGTCATTTTTGAACAATGCTTCTCCTTCATAACAATCTATCCCCAAGACCCTTGAGTGCTCCTCAGGTGTTTCTGGAATAGGAAGAGAGATATTATTTGACTTCCACCCAATCTTTAGAGGCTAAGTTAACTGCATTGGTCACACTCCCTCAGGGGTGAGCTAGATTGTCAACCACTTCCCCTCCCCACCATTTATTACCAATACATTCTGTAGAGACCTCGAGATTGTTTCTTCTATCGTTGACATTAAAGTTAGAAAAGGAGAAAAGCGAATTCTTTTGATCCTCCATTACCTACCTTCTGCATATTCCACGGTGCATGAGGCTCCAGGGCAGAGGTATAAAGAGCTACTACTGCTCACTCAAAGGGCCCCTGCCGTCAGTATTCTGCTCTGCAGGAAACATTCGTTTTATGCACTCTTTTTTTTTTAACATCTTTATTGGAGTATAATTGCTTTACAATGGTGTGCTAGTTTCTGCTTTATAACAAAGTGAATCAGTTATACATATCCATATGTTCCCATATCTCTCTTCCATCTTGCATTTGATGCACTCTTACAAAAGCTACCAGCAGGGGTCACAGAGAGCAAGCCCTTCCTTGGCTATTATTTTGTCCCTGATCCCAGACCCAAAGGATAAAGGTGTTATGTTTAAGCCAAATAGTGGTGACCCCTTTGGGGAGAGAGGTGGTAGAGGATTGGGCCCCAGCTTCCTCTTGTGTTGAATGGACCCCAGATAACATATAGGGACCTCTGGCACCTCTTGCAGACCATAGGAGATGTGGGGAGTTTCTATTACTTGGAACAATGGCAGGCCAGCTGATCTTAGTCTTATTGGGGAGACTACAGGGTGAGGAAGGTTCAATGCCTTTGTTCTCTAAAGGCAGTTGAGCTCTTCCTCACCGATTTCTTTAGCGTGGTTTTCTTCTCCTCTCCCTGGTTCTTGTGCTGACCAGATACTAGTGGTGTTTAATGCCCTGACCACTGTGCTAGCTCCGCCCATTCTGGCAGCTTTCCCAGGGAAATCCCTCTGTACCTAAAAGGACCCTGAAATTTGTATGACTTTTAGATCCCATATATTTTCTTGTAAGAAATCTTAAAGGAAAAATTTCAGGCAAAACACCTGTGTTTTGTGGGCTGATGACTTTAAAAATGAGTCCTTTTACTAGACAGTTGGAAGAGCTGATGCCATTCAATTGTGATGGCATCAGGAATGATGCAGTTAGGGTGGGGCTGAGTTGAGTAGAATCTGGGAGAGATACATGGGTACTGACCATCAGTTCAAGTTTCACTTGAAACTGTTCTCTTGAGAGAGTACCTGTTTTTGTGGAAGGAAAATTGTCTCTACTTTTATCCAAAGCAAGAGGATCAGAGGAGACTTCACTGAAAAGGTGATGTTTGGGCTGAGGCTTGAGAGTTGCCATGGTGCTAAGACCATCAGACAAGAGTATACCGGCCTTTTCTGAGACACAGCCAGGAATGTGTTTGGAAGGAGAGAGCAAGGAGCAGGGTACAAAGGGGTGAGCTCAAGAGGTGTTGGTGGGCCAGATCACTTAGGGACTTTTAGGACATTCGAAGGATTCTAAGTGGGGTGGAATAGGTGTGCCTGATGTTTGAGGACAGGGAAAAGTGAAAGAGAATATTTGAATGGTGGAAATTAAGGGAGCTTAAAAGGATTAGGAAACAGTATTAAGGGAGCACTTGAAATTGGGTTAATGAGATAGTTTGCTTTGTTTTTTTTTCTTTATTGGAACACATATATTTTCTGTCCTAAAATTATAACTATTACATATGCTCCGTAGAGTTCAAGTTGAACATGGAGTATACATGGTGAAATTTATTTTTGACGTTGTTTTCTATATGTTTTTTTTCACACACACACACTGTATTTTAGTTTTACAAGAGAGAAATAAACTGACACAAAGCATTGTAAATGGATGACCACAAGAAAAGCAACAATGATTGCAATTACCAAACACGAAACACACTCATACTATGTCATAATAGTGACATTCAGTCCAGTAATCTTCCACTGTAACAGCTCCTTTACTTTGCAGTGAAAATTGACTTGTATATTTTTTGCCTCTGAGTTCTTGTGGGATTTTTTTTTTATTCAAACAGAAAGTCATGATTATACAAAAATTATAATCATCCTCATCAGTTCACTCATTCCCAGGTAACTAATTTTTTATTCTTCTTGATGTTTTGTAAGGCACTTTTATGAATTCATCAGTTTGCCATTAGAGTTCTGAAAATGCTTATTCGTTCAGTTACACAGTATAGTCAGTTACCAAAACCCTGTACTTGTCAGAGTGTTTTCCATGAATTCCTTGAAGATGAAACCCTTTCATAGGAATAGTTTTGCAAAAGCATTAGAGTACTGCAGTACTCTCTGTAAATGACAAAAGACTTAAAAATGACCACGGTTAAAGGTTTGTTGAAAGTTCATAATAATGCAACTGACAAGGAAATTTAGTTATTTCTGAGATATACATTTTAAAGTAACAACTAGTATTATGACTTATAATATTATACCAGAACATATAAGATATTTAGAAGTTTCGTGTAATGTCTGAAACATTTATTTTAACGTATTTCCATACAAATAACCTAAAGAAAGTTCAGTATTAGCTGTTTTTTTAATATATACTGCAGGTTATTAGTCATCAATTTTATACACATCAGTGTATACATGTCAATCCCAATCGCCCAATTCAGCACACCACCATCCCCACCCCACCGCAGTTTTCCCCACTTGGTGTCCATACATTTGTTCTCTACATCTGTGTCTGAACTTCTGCCCTGCAAAGCGTTTCATCTGCACCATTTTTCTAGGTTCCTCATACATGTGTTAATATACGATATTTCTTTTTCTCTTTCAAATAACTTCACTCTGTATGACAGTCTCTAGATCCACCCACGTCTCAACAAATGATGCAATTTCATTCTTTTTTATGGCTTACTAATATTCCATTGTTTATATGTACCACGATTTCTTTATCCATTCATCTGTCAATGGCATGTAGGTTGCTTCCATGACCTGGCTATTGTAAATAGTGTTGCAATGAACATTGGGGTGCATGGGTCTTTTAGAATTATGGTTTTCTCTGGGTATATGCTCAGTCGTGGGATTGCTGGATCATATAGTAATTCTATTTTTAGTTTTTAAGGAACCTCCATACTGTTCTCCATAGTGGCTCTATCAACTTACATTCCCACCAACAGCGCAAAAGGGTTCCATTTTTCTAATAATTAGTGGTGTTGAGAAGCTTTTCATGTTGATGCATCTCTTTTTCCTAACTTTAATGAGAATGTTACATTTGTTTCACTGTTAAGAATGATCCTTGCTATTTTTTACCTTGAAATTCTTTATCTTACAAAACAAGTTTCTCTTGATGCTTTGCAAGTAAGAATGTAAAATCGTGAATGGATTTGGCATTTCATCAAATGCTTTTTTGGTACCTAAAAGATGATGGTATTTTTCATTTACTTTGTTAATATTCTGAATTATATCATTAAATTTTCCAGTGTTGAATCATCCTTCCTTTCTATTTGGTCATGATGTATTATTCTTTTATTATATTGCTGTATTTCATTGGATGACATTCCAGTTTATGTTTTCATCTATGCTTATAAACAATGATGGCCTGTAGCTTTATTTTTTTATTGTCCTTTTTTCGTTTTGCTATCAGAGATAAGAATAGCCTCATCTGAGTAGCTTTCCAACTTTTTCTGTACTCTGAGACAATTTGCACAGTAAGAGTTAACTGTTTCTTGCAACTTTTCTAGATTTCACATATAAAATGATGTGTCCCCTGGACTTTCAGGTGTCGTACTTTGAACCAGCTTCTTATACTGGGGTATTATTCAAGATTTCTGGTGTTTCTTGGATCCATTTTGGATATGTTTCCTCTCCAGAAAATTATTCTTTTCTCTTATCTTTTGAAAATCTTGCTGTCAAGTTTCTCCTAAGATTCTCTTTTGAGATTTAAAAAATTCTGTTGTGCACTATTTCATTCCTAGTGGTTTATTTTCCTCTTCTTTCTTAGGCGCAGTTATGCCCATGTTTTATTGCTATGTTTAATTTCTTCCAAGAATAACTTTGGTCATCAGTGTTTGGTGTTGTATGTGTTTTCTTTCATTAACTTTTCTTTATTCTTTGTTATTTTTTACTCCTACCCCTTCTTTCTCCTCTTCTATTTTGTAGCTTCTTCAATTGAATGTTTAGTTCATATATTTTCAATCACCCTTCCTTTTCCTTTTGGTACAATGAAAGATATCTGTCTCCTTTAATGCTTTTCACCCTAAACTATTAAAATTTATTTAAATAATTTAAAAAAATTATTTCACAGAAATTTGTAAATATCATCATAACTTGATGATTTATGACAGTGAGCCATTCTGATGGCTGTGTAACCAGCACCTGGCTTCAGGATAGAATATTCACATTATTCTAGAGACTTCCTCACACCCCCACTCACAACCTCTCTCCCTCACAAAGGTAACCACTACTCTGACTTCTAACATAGATTACGTTGCCTCCTTTTTCTCTTTATATAAATGGAAGCAATGAATAGGTATTCTTTTGGGTCTGGATAATTTTGTTCAGTATTCTGTTTATAGAATTATTCTTATATTTTCATGTAGTTCTTGTTTATCTTCATTGCTGTATTGTATTCCATTGTATGAATACACTACAATGTACTTAACCATTCTAATGTTGACTGGCATTTGAGTTGCTTCCAGTGTTTGGCTACTGAAATAATGTTGTTTTGAACATTCTTGGACTTGACTTTCATTGCACAGATATACGCATATCCTAGGCATGAATCATAGCACATGGGTAAGTTCAGTTTTAGTGGATACTGTCCAAATAGTTTTTCAAAGTGAATGTAATGATTTCCATTCTCCTTACTAGAGTACAGGAATTTCCACTGTTCACAACAACACCATTTCTTGTACTGTCAATCTTATGAAATTTTAGCCTTTCTTTGGATATGCAATTATATTCCATGGTGGTGTGTTATTTGTAGTTCCCTAGTAACTATCTCCAAACATTAGTTTGCAACCTGTCTGTATTGTACTTTTTCTTAGGTTTTGTTTCCAATACTGCCCTGAAGACACATTTGGGATACCCACCCAGGGCTGGGTGGTGATTCACTAGAGCTCAAGAGACCAGAGCCAAGTGTCAACCAAGGACATCACAGACTTGCAGGCTCAGCCAGCATCAGTCCTGAGCAAGGCTTCTGCCCAGCGTGGAGTCCCCTGTAGAATCAGCAAGCCTAAGAAATATTATCAACTCACTGCACTAAAGTCTGCTGGGGGTTCCTGCTGATATACTCCAACCCATTTTTGAAATAGTAGTGTTTTCCAGCATCCTCACCTATCCAGAACATAAGTAAAAACTTGGGAGTTTCTTGCTTATTAACGAAAGCTATGAAGTCTAAGTCCAACTGGGCCCAGAACCCAAGTTGTAGCATAATGGTATTTCGTCCAACCAAAGAAGAGTTTAATGATTTCAATAAATACATTGCTTATATGGAATCCCAAGGTGCACACCGAGCAGGCCTGGCTAAGATCATTCCACCCAAGGACTGGAAAGCCAGAGAGACCTATGATGACATCGATGACATCTTAATAGCCGCTCCCCTCCAGCAGGTGATTTCTGGGCAGGCAGGTGTGTTTACTCAGCACCACAAAAAGAAGAAAGCCATGACCATGAGCGAGTATCGCCGCTTGGCAAACAGTGAAAAACACCAGACTCCATTCTACTCTGATTTTGAGGATCTGGAGCGAAAATATTGGAAAACACGCCCCTATGGTTCACCAGTATATGGTGCGGACGTCAGTGGCTCCTTATTCAATGAAAACACGAAGCAGTGGAACCTTGGACATCTGGGAACCATTCAGGACCTGCTGGAACAGGAGTGCGGAGTGGTCATCGAGGGCGTCAACACCCCCTACCTTTACTTTGGCATGTGGAAGACCGCCTTCGCCTGGCACACGGAGGACATGGACCTTTACAGCATCAACTACCTGCACTTCGGGGAGCCCAAGACTTGGTACGCGGTGCCCCCGGAGCACGGCCGGCGCCTGGAAGGCCTGGCCAGGGAGCTTTTCCCGGGCAGCTCGCGGGGCTGTAAGGCCTTCCTGCGGCACAAGGTGGCTCTCATCTCGCCCACGGTCCTCAAGGACAACGGCATCCCCTTCGGTCGGGTCACTCAGGAGGCTGGAGAGTTCATAGTGACGTTTCCCTATGGCTACCACTCCGGCTTCAACCATGGTTTCAACTGCGCGGAAGCCATCAATTTCGCCTCACCGCGCTGGATCGATTATGGAAAAGTGGCATCGCAGTGCAGTTGCGGGGAGGCGCAGGTCGCCTTCTCCATGGACGCCTTTGTGCGCATCCTGCAACCGGAGCGCTACGAGCTGTGGAAACGCGGGCAGGACCGGACCGCGGTGGACCACACGCAGCCCACGATGCCCAGCAGCCAGTTCCTGAACGCCTGGAGGGAGGTCCGCGCGCCTGGGGGACCCGCGCTCCGCCGGAGGCACTGTCCGTCCCGCAGCGCCTCGCACCGCCGTCCGCCCGTGGCCGCCTGCCATGGGACCCGCTGTCGAGCCCCTGTGGATCCTGCGTCCCCGCCCGCCTCGCCGGCCCGGGGTTCTCGCTCTGCTGCCCAGTTCGGGGCTGCGGCTGCCTACAGCTCCGCGGAACACAGCCTGACTCCGCCGCTGACCGCAGGTCCATCTGCTGCGGATCTCCACCTACCAGGACGATACGGTCCTCGTCGTCGTCCTCGGGAAGAGGGGACTCAGGATCCGACTGTCCAGGCCCGGACTAAGAGGCGCTTGTCCTTAGATACAATGCACCCATCTCTGGACTTAGAAGCTCAGCTCCCGTTTGCTGGCGATCCCTTGATGGACAACCCTGCATTGCTGAGCCCATGGCTGCAGCATCCTTCTAAGCCTTCCGGGTGCTGTTGCGCCCCTGATCTTCAACCCTTGGGTCCTCCATTGGGTCCCGAAAATCCGATGCACCCTGGCCCATGCCTGCCATCTCTGGAGGGTATTACATCCAGTGTCCTTGACAGCCTCCCTTTGATTCCTCCCTATGTCCCTGGGACTGTGAGAGTGTTTCCCAGGGACGATGCTGGGAACTGCAGGGCCCCCGTGAACTTCTGTGAGGATTTAAGTTTGGACCAATCATATTCCTCTGAGAGTCTTGTCCCAGCTGCAGAGACCAGTCTCCCGCACACCCTTGACTGTGATCCCCTGGGGCTAAAGCTAGAGGCACCTGCATCTCTTGAGTCCTGCGAGGAATTCCTCACCAATGCATGGTATTCAATCTGTGAGCCCATGACGACTGAAGACTTTGCTAAATGTGACTTTATCTGACCCTCCACCCCAGAAACCACAGAAGCTCTTTTTTTTAAAAAAATAAATGTATTAATTTTTGGTTGCATTGGGTCTTTGTTGCTGCGTGTGGGCATTCTATAGTGTAGCGAGCAGGGGGCTACTCTTCATTGTGGTGCGTGGGCTTATTGCAGTGGCTTCTCTTGTTGCAGAGCATGAGCTCTAGGCACACAGGCTTCGGTAGTTGTGGCACGTGGGCTCAGTAGTTGTGGTTCGTGGGCTAGAGCGCAGGTTCAGTAGGTGTGGTGCATGGGCTTAGTTGCTCCGCGGCATGTGGGATCTTCCCGGGCCAGGGCTCGAACCCGTGTCCCCTGCATTGGCAGGTGGATTCTTAACCACTGCACCACCAGGGAAGTCTCTAAAAGAATCATCTTTAATGGATATGGGCTCAGTCAGAGATTCTAAAACTATGGTCCAGCACCAACAGCAGCATCTCATAATTTGTTAGATGTGCAAACTCTGTGGCTCCACCTCAGATCTACTGAATCAAGAGTCTTTGTGGTTGGGCTTCCCTGGTGGCATAGTGGTTGGGAGTCCGCCTGCCAATGCAGGGGACACGGGTTCGTGCCCCGGTCCGGGAAGATCCCACGTGCCGCGGAGCGGCTGGGCCCGTGAGCCATGGCCGCTGAGCCTGCGCGTCCGGAGCCTGTGCTCCGCAACGGGAAAGGCCACAACAGTGAGAGGCCCGCGTACCACAAAAAAAAAAAAAAAAAAAAAAAAAGAATCTTTGTGGTTGAAGCCTAGCAAGCTGTGGTTTGACAAGCCCTGCAGGTGATTCTGATGCACCTACTAGGCTAAGTCAGTCTTGATAATTAACATCAAATCTGACTAGGATCCCTTCTTATAAAGGAAACAAAGCACAGCTGGGAAGGGCAGCTTCTTTTGCCCTCTCTCGTCTCCTCCCCTTCCTGAATGTGGACAGTGGGCAGGGATACAGAGAATCAGTTCCTGGTGTTGGGGACAGACAAAATAAGGCAACAGGGGTTCCTTGAGACGAAGCATCAACTAGAAGGTGAGAAAAGTGAGTTGTATGAAACAAAATTACCTTGCTTCTGGTTACTGTTAGTTTGTCTTTCCCTGTAGTTTGAATTAAGCCTTTAATCAAAGTTCCAACCTCATCTCTGCCCCTTGCTTGAAAAAAAATTAGACCAGGACCATATTATATGGAAAAAACCCACCTGTGGTCACCTTGATGGTAATGGGGGTTATCCAGAAAACCTTCAAAGAAGTGGAATTGGAGTGAGAACTGGCCTCTGCACCTGGAGACTCCCCTCCCCTCTTTGGCAGGTTCTGAGTTTGCTCCTATTAATGAAAGAGGCTTCATTATAGTTCCTACAAATGTCTGTGGGTACCATAGGGATAACCAACTACATCTCCTCTTCTAATACAATCTTGCACTCATATTTTTGCTACTTGCAAAAAATTTGTAAAGTACAAAATAACAAAAATAAACTATTTTAACCCAGAACACATAAGTAGCCTTTATTAATGATTTTGTTAATATTTTTGTATACTTTTTTTAAATTTTGTGTTCCATTGGAGAAAATTTTATTAAGAAAATTAGCCAACAAAATTTACTGGGATTGACTGGTAAGATTGCTTTTATCTATATTGAAAGAAGGATTGAGGGGAAGAGAAAGAAAATATCCACTTGGTGTGATATCAGTTGCAGTGTTGATATCCTTCTTGGGAAAAATTCAGAAGCAAATCTTCTAGGGATTAGATGATGTTTTCAAATGTATTTCACATATCACAGCAATTTCTGTATATTTTTGAAAACCTCTGAGTGTGTGTGAGCTTACAGGCACACATGCAAATGAGAAGGGGAGAGAAGAAAGTCAGATATTCCCACCCTTCTGAAAGACTTTTTAATCTTTGAGGGGATCTTGTCTCTGGAGAAAAATAGCAAGAAAAAGAGGCCATGTTTTTCAAGGATAAATGAAACTGGGAAATTTTTTTTCTCTTTTATCTGCTTTTTCTTTTTTTTTTTTTTAATTGTGAGAAGCTGGTTTCAGGTAGGTGATAGGCTAAGCAGGGGTGATTATTGATGAAAGATTTCATATAATGGCTTTGAAAGGAATAGTACAGATGTTTTTTTTTTACTGTTATCGTTCACTGAATTGGTTTATATAAAGGAGGAAATTCATCCAATTTGTTCTTGTGGTTATTCCTTCCCTGTTTCTGTGAGTTTATTACTTATTTCAAGGAACAGAGGGGAGAAGAGCCCCACTTAGAACCTTTGACACCAGGAGGCTTCTTAAATGTCTGTTTTCATGTAAACCCAGGATGGGGCTTGTGGGCATTCCCACCTAGGAATATTGTACTCATGCTGCAGTGGCCAAATCTCCAAAAGAATGAGGAATGGGGAGAAGCTATGAGAAGCTCTGCTCTGTGTAATAGTAGGGTGCTTGTTCTCAGTGCTAGAACGGGGGCTGTGATGCAGAACTCTCTAATCTAAGGGAGCTGTATTCAGAGACAATTGGCAGGCTATGGCATGATCAAGCAAAAGGAAACCTGAGTCCTGGTTGTGGGCTGATTGGGTCTCCGGGGGAAAAGAGGATCCCAGGACTCATGAACTCACTTCTTCATGCTTTACTATGCCTAGAGTCCTCACACAGCTTCAGTATGTCTCCCATCTCTTTGTGGCTCCACTAGGAGCCTAAAGGGATCCTGATGTCATCTACCTCTAAGGGCAGCTGAGACCCTCTGTGGCTCTGAGAAACTCTTATTAAAAGCCACACCAAGGTTCAAGAGCGTGGTGGAGCCGTCTAGGGATTCATTTTAGGAGGTGTGGGGGCATGAAAAAGCGTTTTACTGCTACCCTACAAATTGAGAACTAAATGAAAGAAGGTCCAACTAACTAAAGCCCGCCTCCTTGATTGTGAGTTCCTTAGCTGAGACCTTTGGCCATTTCCTACTGTGTCTTTTAAGCCAGGTTGAAGAGCTCCAAGTAGAGATACTTGAGATCTGTTACTATCGTGGGTCATGATATGGAGAGTGGGGGTGGGACTTAGAATGCTGAGTGTGAAAAACAGAGGAAATCTCCACTCTGGGTTATATACAGATATGTCTGTTTTCCTACATCATTCTTCTACAACAAATTTCAAAGTTTTGAAAATCTTTTAAATGCTTTCCCTATTTCATCAACTACTGTCTCACATTTGGGTTTTCTCTCTCTCTCTCTTGCTCGATTTTTATTACCTTTGCTTCAATTCCTGTATTTTTGCTTTTCTCGTGAGTGAGCTCCCTCTCTCTTTTGTTGTCATTTTGTTCATGTACTCAATAATAGTAGTAATTAAAACTTCTGCAAGGCACTGATCCAATTACCCCCCTTTGAGATAGGTACCTAGTTTGTTTTGCAAATGGGAACATGGCCGCATGTCATCTCAAGTTGACCAGGGCTAGTGAACAATGGGTCTGAGAATCAAACTCAGCAGTTTAGCTTCAGGGCCTGTGCTCTTAACCATGCTCTCCACTGTCTTTTTCACTTTGGGTGTTAAGAAACGGCAGAAGCTTCATGCCAACTCCTTGAAATGGGATTTTCTACCACCGAGAATAATTTTGAAATGTGCAGGAAGCTTTGCCTGTTGTCTCCCGTATCCATATCTCATATTGTCTACAACCCTGCTGATATTCCCCAAGGATTATCTTTCTTTTGGATTTGTTGGCATATCTATTAAAGTAAGGACAGTTTACTTTGGTCCAGGCACTGTTTGAACCTCTTTTTCTCTATATCTGCCCGCAGGGTCACAGTAACCCTTTTATGCAAATTTCTCTACAAATGCATCTCTTCTTTTGCACTGCTTTTTCTAAGTTCCTCTCTACTCCTTATGTCTCTATTGTTCTAGTCTCATCTCTGATCCTTTACCTGGACGTTACTTTCCTCTTCCTTTCTTCCTATTACATAATCCCAAATACCCCTTGTCCTGTTAGGCATGACCTCCTCACATGTTTGTGGAATCAGTCAGGACAGGAGAACCTTCACTCCAGCTTCTGGAAATGAGGCCACATCACAGGAACGTGACTGAACATTCTGGAAAACTTCTTTTGCCACTTCCTCCCTTTGATCCTACATCTTTATTGCTGGGTCTCAGGTAAGAACAAGCGGCAGCCATTTCTCACTCTGGGATATTTAAATGATCAACACATCTTTCGTTATGAAAGTGAAGAGCAAGGGCAGAGCCCTGGAATGTGGGTAGAGACATTCCAGATTTTTGTACTGAGATCCGGGCCAGACAGAGGACTGAAGGAGAAGGAGAAAGATTTCAGAGTGATTTTGTCAGACATCATGGTTCAGTAGGGCCAGAGGAGAGGTGCATATAAGAAGACAGTCAAAAGCCTGTGGCAAGGACAGGGCCTGTTCCTTCACAGCAGAATGGTAATATAGACACTAGATTTTTGCAAAAAGATGCCATGTCTCAGAGCCAGCATCAGAAACTTCCACAATCCAGAAGAGTGGGAGGTCACAAGAACAAGCCTGACTGTCCCTTCAGGGTATGGGAGGCACGGGGACTGTGAGAATAGAACAATTTCTGTCTGAGAGTGGGGGCAAGTTTCAGTCTCTTCGGGCCACACTTACTGGTAAAGTCCAGTGGATGACTCAGCTATGGGTATTTAACATCTGTCTATTAAAGGCAGGATAGGCCACCCTCTACTCAGAAATACTCCCATGGACAGAAGTCCACAAGGCCCATATTAATAAGACTTTCAGTGAAATATGGAGACATCAGAAGGAGTTTCCTGCAGAGGAGAGGTACTGACCTTCTTCACCACTCAGTCCTAGAATCACCAAGTCTTTTCCTGGTGCTCTATGAGGAGATGAACATCTCTCCCACTCAGTATTGTGCATATCTGTGCCAACACTCTTTTACTATGTTGTATTCAGAGTAATTGTCCAGTTGTCCTTGAAGGGCCCCACAACAGAAGAAATATTTACTGTGCCAATTTTCCAGAGAACTAGAGATGCATTTAATAGAAATCTGGATCTTGAAGTGTGGAGCTATCTCATTGAATCCACTATATCCAGGGCCCTCACTCTCTGGATGCAGATCCCTGAGATCAGCTTCTTAGGAAGAGCAGATAAAGCGGGTTTTATTCCTCCCCTCCTTACCCCCAAATAGATTCAACAATATATCCCATCCCTCATTCTCTTCTTACAACGTAACTTCAATACTGCTCCCCGTTGAAAGTGTTCCATCCCTTTGAACATGGGTAGGGTTGTGGCAATAACAGATAAGACACTCTGTGTTGCACAAAAGGTAGAATAACTTCCATCTGACAGTAATGGGATCCTCACTCTAGGAGGCAAACTACTATGCTGTGAGGAAGCCCCCAAGCAACTACATGAAGAGGTTATATGAAGATATTCTGGGCAACAGCCCCAGCTGAGGTAACTCAGAGAGGTCAACTGCCAGACTTGTGAGTGAGGTCTTCTGTGTTTCCAGTGCATGTTCAGTTACCAAGAGAATGACCACTAGGTGGGTCTACAGACCCAACAGTCTCACTATGCTCTGGGATTTTCCAGAGCTGCATTTCTTACCTGATTCTCATTAGTTCCCAGTCTAACATGAGGTGAGGGTTATGCTTCAGGTCTCCAGGTATCAATTAAATCTCATACCCTGTGTGAAATCTAAATGTATGCATCTTCCCATTGTCCTAATAAACAGTCATTTGAGTTATTAGCCATAGGTCCCTTTGGATTAGGACTGGGTAATCATTACAGTATATAATACTGTGTCATGGTGTCACAGGGAACTTACGCCTAGGGATGTGGTCACCTCATCAATCAAGGAGTTCTAAGTCTGAAAATTGTCTCAGTCCTGGGAACTGGAAAAAAGGATCATTACATTAATTGGAGAAAACAACCCTCTGCCTCCTGATCACACTTTCTTGATTTCTTTTGATTATATCTTAAAGCAGTATTCTTGGCTTCTCTTGTATCTGTTCTGCCCCCGGGGATCCTATTCATTTTATTAACCATCTCTGCAATTCCATGTGGGCCAAGCCATCTTGGTTCCTGCTCAATCCTTGCTGGCCATTACAAAAATGCAGTCTGCTGGCATCTGGCAGTTAAATGCCCTATCATCTGAGTGATATCAGTAGCCAAGCTCTGTAAGCACTTTTATCATCATCCCAATCCTGGAGAGGATAGCTACCACTGAACTTCTTTCTGATGCTAGATCCCTCTCACCAGCACATTTGTGATAACCTTGGTGAATAGCGTATTCTCTTTATCGACAAACACAGTGCTATGGTTGACCTTCTGACCTCATAATATATCCACTCCAAGATACAAATGCCCTTTTGCCTTTTTTTTTTTTTTTTTTTTTGCGGTACGCGGGCCTCTCACTGTTGTGGCCTCTCCCGTTGCGCAGCACAGGCTCCGGACGCGCAGGCTCAGCGGCCATGGCTCACGGGCCCAGCCGCTTCGCGGCACGTGGGATCTTCCCGGACCAGGGCACGAACCCGTGTCCCCTGCATCGGCAGGCGGACTCTCAACCACTGTGCCACCAGGAAAGCCTCTTTTGCCTTTTAATCCCGTCCTGTCCCATCTTACAGAGCAATTCATGCATTTCATTGTTACTAAGCATGGGCCA
This sequence comes from Pseudorca crassidens, assembly GCF_039906515.1. Taxonomy (NCBI): domain Eukaryota; kingdom Metazoa; phylum Chordata; class Mammalia; order Artiodactyla; family Delphinidae; genus Pseudorca; species Pseudorca crassidens. Next base: position 67,018,132 of record NC_090304.1, on the reverse strand, counting down.
TTGCTTTTTCCAGGCTTGTAGGAGCCTGCAAGCCACAAATGTTCTAATCTTCTAATATCCTTCCAGAGTGTTATATCCTATATCCTGAGAAGGTGCTCCCAGACCAATAAACTCTCTCTTATCCTGTTTTATGTTCTAGCCCCCTTGATCAGGCATGCTCAAAATCCAGTCCTAAGGGGACTCTCACAATTTCTTCAAGTACATGCTGGATAATTCTCCCAGCTTCTTTAGGATATAGTATCTTAATTCTCAGGCTAAATGTCTTCATGGTTAGGCTTTGCTGAGACTTAAGGAAGCCAGGAGAGGAGGTGGGGCAAATTTTGAGGGGGATCCCTATTGACTCGTAGGGGAGAAACCTCTGCAGTGTCTCCCTTCATAGTAGTTCCAGGTTTAATAGGAAGAGTGAGACATTTCTGTGATCTTTGTGGATCCAGAGAAGTCTTGTCTTCTGTCTTGTCAGGCTTTTCAGTTCATTTGGATAAATATCTCAGAGTGAAATTGCTGAGCTGTGTGATGATTCTTCGTTTAGTTCTATAAAAACAAAACAAGCAAAAATCAACTGCCAAATTGTCTCCCAGAGTGACTGTACCATTGTTCACTCCCACCAGCAGTAAAGGAGAGTTCTTGTTGCTCTGCATCCTTACCAGCATTTGATGTTGTCAGTTTTTAAAAATTTTATTTTAGCCGTTCTAACAGACATATAGCAATATGTCACTGTGGTTTTAATTCCAATGCCTCTAATGACTAATGCTTGAGTACATTTTCATATGTGTTCTTTAGTGAAGTTTATATCTCTTGCCCATGTAAAAAATTGGGTTGTTTGCTTTCTAATTTTTGAGTTTTAAGTGTTCATTTTATATTCTGAATATGAGTTCCTTATCAGTTGTTTGACTGCAAATATATTCTCAGAGTGTGGATTGGTTTACATTCTTATAATTATATCTTTCAGAGAGTGAAAGTTTTAAATTTTGATAAAGTCAAATTTATCTATATTTCTTTCATGGGTTGTACTTTTGGTGTTTTATCTAAGGCTGTTCTTTCTCCATTGAAGTGCCATTACACTTGTAAAAAATCAGCTGACTGTATTTCTGCAGGTCTCCTCTTCACTTTCTGTTTAGTTCTAATGATCAGTATGTCTATCCTTTTCTCAATACTGCGTTGTTGTAATACTGTGGAATTCCACTAAGTTTTAAAATCAAGTAACATGAGTATTCTGATTTTATTTTTTAGGATTGTTTTGGCTATTCTATTTGTTTGGTATACCATAACAAATTTTAAAAACATCTTGTGGGTACCTACAAAATTTTTCTAGAGTTTTGTTAGAGATTACACTGAATTGATAGATCATATATAGGAAGATTACCACCTTATCAGTATTAAATTGTTCAGTGTATGAACATGATATGTTTCTCCATTTATCTAGATCTTTCTTTTCTTTCATCAATGTTCTGTAGCTGTTGCCATGCTGATCCTGCACATATTTTGTTAAAAACGATAACTAGTTAATTCACTTTCTTAAAACTTAAAATTATGTGTTCAGACATAATTGACAAAGAATAAACTCCACATACTTAAAATGTACAATTTGACAAACTTTTGATATATGTAAACACTTACAAAGCCGCCATCACAGTCAAGACAATGAACATATCAATACATTACCTGCAAAAGTTTCCTTTGCCTCTTTAATTTATCTTCTTTTTGTAGTATAAAAACACTTAACATGAGATCTACCCATTTAACACATTTTTAATTATATAATACATTATTGTTAAGTATAGCTATAATGTTGTATATCAGACCTCTAGAACTTATTGCATTTTGTTAATTCACTTTTTCAAGTTATTATAAATATGAGGTTCAAAAAAATTAAAATACAAGTTTTTCATTACTTGTATATGGGAATGAAATCAACTTTTATATATTGACCTTTTATTCTCTGACCTTGTTAAACTTACTTATTACTTCCAGGATTTTTTTCGTAGATACTTTGGAATTTTCTACACTCACAGTCATGTCATCTATGAATACATATAGTTAAAAATATACCTCTTTAAATAAACTTCATCCACCTTCAGTAATACTATATTACTTTTCATGTAATGTAAAATCCTTATAGTATTTCCAATTCCTCTTTTCCATTTCTTGTGTCATCGTTGTCATAAGTTTCATAAACACATACATTGTTAAACTATTGCTTTAAACAGTAAGTTATCTTTAAAAATTAAAATATAAGAACATATGTTTTGTCTTTATTGAATTTCCAGTGTTCTTCATTGTGTAGATCAGTTTTCTTCCCAGCATCATATGCTTTTGTCTGAAGAACTTCGCTGTGTATTTCTTACAGATTAGTTCTGACGGCACTGAATTCTCTCGTTGTCTTTTTTTTGGAAAATTCTAATATTTATTTTACTGTTGAAGTATATTTTCACTGGATATAGAATTGTGGGTTGACAGTTGTTTTCTTTCAGCAATCTAAAGATGTCACTTACCTGTCTTCTTGCTTGTATGGTTTCTGATAAGGTTTCTGCCATAATTTTTGTCTTTATTCTTCTGTATATAATCTTCATTTCTCTTTTTTCTATTTTGGTGGCTCCCTTCAAGAATTTCTCTTTGTTATTGGCTTTTATTCAGTTTGAATATGACTTGCCTGAGTGTGTTTTTTGTTTGCTTATTCATTTTGTATTTTTCTGTTTCATATTCTCTGAAAATCGTGGATCATTTTTTTAATTTATCTTATTTTATTTATTTATTTATTTCATTCCTTACTTATGTTTTTTTTTTTTAACATCTTTATTGGGGTATCATTGCTTTACAATGGTGTGTTAGTTTCTGCTTTATAACAAAGTGAATCAGTTTTATACATATACATATGTTCCCATATCTCTTCCCTCTTGCATTTCCCTCCCTCCCACCCTCATTATCCCACCCCTCTAGATGGTCACAAACAACCGAGCTGATCTCCTTGTGCTATGTGGCTGCTTCCCACTAGCTATCTATTTTGTGTTTGGTACTGTATATATGTCCATGCAACTCTCTCACTTTGTCACAGCTTACCCTTCCCCCTCCCCATATCCTCAAGTCCATTCTCTAGTAGGTCTGTGTCTTTATTCCCGTCTTACCCCTGGGTTCTTCATGACCTTTTTTTTTTCCCCCTTAGATTCCATATACATGTGTTAGCATACGGTATTTGATCTTCTCTTTCTGATTTACTTCACTCTGTATGACAGACTCTAGGTCCATCCACCTCACTACAAATATCTCAATTTCCTTTCTTTGTATGGCTGAGTAATATTCCATTGTATATATACGCCACATCTTCTTTATCCATTCGTCCAATGATGGACACTTAGGTTGCTTCCATGTCCTGGCTATTGTAAATAGAACTGCAATGAATATTTTGGTACATGACTCTTTTTGAATTATGGTTTTCTCAGGGTATATGCCCAGTAGTGGGATTGCTGGGTCATATGGTAGTTCTATTTGTAGTTTTTTAAGGAACCTCCATACTGTTCTCCATAGTGGCTGTATCAATTTACATTCCCACCAACAGTGCAAGAATGTTCCCTTTTCTCCACACCCTCTCCAGCGTTTATTGTTTGTAGATTTTTTGATGATGGCCATTGTGACCGGTGTGAGATGATTCTCATTGTAGTTTTGATTTGTATTTCTCTAATGATTAATGATGTTGAACATTCTTTCATGTGTTCGTTGGCAATTTGTATATCTTCTTTGGAGAAATGTCTATTTAGGTCTTCTGCTCATTTTTGGATTGGGTTCTTTGGTTTTTTGTTATTGAGCTGCATGAGCTGCTTGTAAATCTTGGAGATTAATCCTTTATCAGTTGCTTCATTGGCAAATATTTTCTCCCATTCTGAGGGTTGTCTTTTTGTCTTGTTTTTGGTTTCCTTTGCTGTGCAAAAGCTTTGAAGTTTCATTAGGTCCCATTGGTTTATTTTTGTTTTTATTTCCATTTCTCTAGGAGGTGGGTCAAAAAGGATCTTGCTGTGATTTATGTCATAGAGTGTTCTGCCTATGTTTTCCTCTAAGAGTTTAATAGTGTCTGACCTTACATTTAGGTCTTTAATACATTTTGAGTTTATTTTTGTGTATGGTGTTAGGGAGTGTTCTAATTTCATTCTTTTACATGTAGCTGTCCAGTTTTCCCAGAATCACTTATTGAAGTGGCTGTCTTTTCTCCACTGTATATTCTTGCCTCCTTTATCAAAGATAAGGTGACCATATGTGCGTGGCTTTATCTCTGGGCTTTCTATCCTGTTCCATTGATCTATGTTTCTGTTTTTGTGCCAGTACCATACTGTATTGATTACTGTAGCTTTGTAGTATAGTCTGAAGTCAGGGAGCCTGATTCCTCCAGCTCCATTTTTTGTTCTCAAGATTGCTGTGGCTATTCGGGCTCTTTTGTGTTTCCATACAAATTGTGAATTTTTTTTTTCTATTTCTGTGAAAAATGCCAGTGGTAGTTTGATCGGGATTGCATTGAATCTGTAGATTGCTTTGGGTAGTAGAGTCATTTTTATAATGCTGATTCTTCCAACCAAGAACATGGTATATCTCTCCATCTATTTGTATCATCTTTAATTTGTTTTATCAGAGTCTTATAATTTCCTGCATACATGTCTTTTGTCTCCTTAGGTAGGTTTATTCCTAGATATTTTATTCTTTTTGTTGCAATGGTAAATGGGATTGTTTTCTTAATTTCACTTTCAGATTTTTCATCATTAATGTATAGGAATGCAAGAGATTTCTGTGCATAAATTTTGTATCCTACTACTTTACCAAATTCATTGATTAGCTCTAGTAGTTTTCTGGTAGCATCCTTAGGATTCTCTATGTAGAGTATCATGTCATCTGAAAACAGTGACAGTTTCACTTCTTCTTTTCCAATTTGGATTCCTTTTATTTCTTTTTCTTCTTTGATTGCTGTGGCTCAAACTTCCAAAACTACGTTGAATAATAGTGGTGAGAGTGGGCAACCTTGTCTTGTTCCTGATCTTAGTGGAAATGGTTTCAGTTTTTCACCATTGAGGATGATGTTGGCTGTATGTTTGTCATATATGGTCTTTATTATGTTGAGGAAAGTTCCCTCTATGCCTGCTTTCTGCAGGGTGTTTATTATAAATGGGTGTTGAATTTTGTCAAAAGCTTTCTCTACATCTATTGAGATAATCATGTGGTTTCTCTCCTTCAATTTGTTAATATGGTGTATCACATTGATTGATTTGTGTATATTGAAGAATCCTTGCATTCCTGGGTTAAACCCCACTTTACCATGGTGTATGATCCTTTTAATGTGCTGTTGGATTCTGTTTGCTAGTATATTGTTGAGGATTTTTGCATCTATGTTCATCAGTGATATTGGCCTGTAGTTTTCTTTCTTTGTGACATCTCTGTCTGGTTTTGGTATCAGGGTGATGGTGGCCTCGGAATGAGTTTGTGAATGTTCCTTCCTCTGCTATATTTTGGAAGAGTTTGAGAAGGATAGGTGTTAACTCTTCTCTAAATGTTTGATAGAATTCGCCTGTGAAGCCATCTGGTCCTGGGCTTTTGCTTGTTGGAAGATTTTTAATCACAGTTTCAATTTCAGTGCTTGTGATTGGTCTGTTCATATTTTCTATTTCTTCCTGATTCAGTCTCGGCATGTTGTGCATTTCTAAGAATTTGTCCATTTCTTCCAGGTTGTTCATTTTATTGGCATAGAGTTGCTTGTAGTAATCTCTCATGATCCTTTGTTTTTCTGCAGTGTCAGTTGTTACTTCTCCTTTTTCATTTCTAATTTTATTGATTTGAGTCTTCTCCCTTTTTTTCTTGATGAGTCTGGCTAATTGTTTATCAATTTTGTTTATTTTCTCAAAGAACCAGCTTTTAGTTTTATTTATCTTTGCTATCGTTTCCTTCATTTCTTTTTCATTTATTTCTTATCTGATCTTTATGATTTCTTTCCTTCTGCTAACTTTGGGTTTTTTTTGTTCTTCTTTCTCTAATTGCTTTAGGTGCAAGGTTAGGTTGTTTATTTGAGATGTTTCCTGTTTCTTAAGGTAGGATTGTATTGCTATAAACTTCCCTCTTAGAACTGCTTTTGCTGCATCCCATAGGTTTTGGGTCATCGTGTCTCCATTGTCATTTGTTTCTAGGTATCTTTTGATTCCCTCTTTGATTTCTTCAGTGATCACTTGGTTATTAAATAGTGCATTGTTTAACCTCCATGTGTTTGTACTTTTTACAGATCTTTTCCTGTAATTGATATCTAGTCTCATAGTGATGTGGTCAGAAAAGATACTTGATATGATTTCAATTTTCTTAAATTTACCAAGGCTTTATTTGTGACCCAAGATATAATCTATCCTGGAGAATGTTCAATGAGCACTTGAGAAAAATGTATATTCTGTTGTTTTGGATGGAATGTCTTATAAATATCAATTAAGTCCATCTTGTTTAATGTATCATTTAAAGCTTGTGTGTCCTTATTTATTTTCATTTTGGATGCTCTGTCCATTGGTGAAAGTGGGGTGTTAAAGTCCCCTACTATGATTGTGTTACTGTCGATTTCCCATTTTATGGCTGTTAGTATTTGCCTTATGTATTGTGGTGCTCCTATATTGGCTGCATAAATATTTACAACTGTTATGTCTCCTTCTAGGACAGATTCCTTGATCATTATGTAGTGTCCTTCTTTGTCTCCTGTAATAGTCTTTATTTTAAAGTCAATTTTGTCTGATATGAGAATTGCTACTCTAGCTTTCTTTTGATTTCCCTTTGTATGTAATATCTTTTTCCATCCCCTCAGTTTCAGTCTGTATGTGTCCCTAGGTCTGAAGTGGGTCTCTTGTAGGCAGCATATTTATGGGTCTTGTTTTTATATCCATTCAGCCAGTCTGTGTCTTTTGGTGGGAGCATTTAATCCCTTTACATTTAAGGTAATTATCGATATGTATGTTCCTATTCCCATTTTCTTAATTGTTTTGGGTTTGTTATTGTAGGTCTTTTCCTTCTCTTATGTTTCTTGCCTAGAGAAGTTCCTTTAGCATTTGTTGTAAAGCTGGTTTGGTGGTGCTGAACTCTCTCAGCTTTTGCTTGTCTGTAAAGCTTTTAATTTCTCCATGAAATCTGAATCAGATCCTTGCTGGGTAGAGTAATCTTTGGTGTAGGTTTTTCTCCTTCATCACTTTAAATATATCCTGCCAGTCCCTTCTGGCTTGCAGAGTTTCTGCTGAAAGATCAGCTGTTAGCCTTATGGGGATTCCTTTGCGTGTTATTCGTTGTTTTCCCCTTGCTGCTTTTAATATGTTTTCTTTGTATGTAATTTTTGATAGTTTGATTAATATGAGTCTTGTCATGTTTCTCCTTGGATTTATCCTGTATGGGACTCTCTGTGCTTCCTGGACTTGATTAACTATTTCCTTTCCCATATTAGGGAAGTTTTTAACTATAATCTCTTCAAATATTTTCTCAGTAAATTTCTTTTTCCCTTCTTCTCCTGGGACCCCTATAATTCGAACGTTGGTGTGTTTAATGTTGTCCCAGAGGTCTCTGAGACTGTCCTCAGTTCTTTTCATTATATTTTCTTTTTTTTTTTTTTTTTGCGGCACGCGGGCCCCTCACTGCCGTGGCCTCTCCCGCCGTGGAGCACAGGCTCCGGACGCGCAGGCCCAGCGACCCAGCCACTCCGCGGCACGTGGGATCCTCCCAGACTGGGGCACAAACTTGCGCCCCCTGCATCGGCAGGCAGACTCCCAACCACCATGCCACCAGGGAAGCCCCTCTTTTTTCTTTATTGTGCTCTGCAGTAGTTATTTCCACTATTTTATCTTCCAGGTCACTTATCCTTTCTTCTGCCTCAGTTATTCTGCTATTAATCCCTCCTAGAGTATTTTTAATTTCATTTATTGTGTTGGTCATCGTTGCTTGTTTCCTCTTTAGTTCTTCTAGGTCCTTGTTAAATGTTTCTTGCATTTTGTCTATTCTATTTCCAAGATTTTGGATCATCTTTACTATCATTATTCTGAATTCTTTTTCAGGTAGACTGCCTATTTCCTCTTCATTTGTTAGTTCTGGTTGGTTTTTACCTTGCTACTTCATCTGCTGTGTGTTTTTCTGTCTTCTCATTTTGCTTATCTTACTGTGTTTGAGGTCTCCTTTTTGCAGGCTGCAGGTTCATAGTTCCTGTTGTTTTTGGTGTCTGTCCCCTGTGGCTAAGGTTGGTTCAGTGGGTTGTGTAGGCTTCCTGATGGAGGGGACTAGTGCCTGTGTTCTGGTGGATGAGGCTGGATCTTGTCTTTCTAGTGGGCAGGTCCACGTCTGGTGGTGTGTTTTGGGGTGTCTGTGGCCTTATTATGATTTTAGGCAGCCTTTCTGATAATGGGTGGGGTTGTGTTCCTGTCTTGCTAGTTGTTTGGCATAGGGTGTTCAGCACTGTAGCTTGCTGGTCGTTGAGTGAAGCTGGGTCTTGGTGTTGAGATGGAGATCTCTGGGAGATTTTCGCTGTTTGATATTACATGGAGCTGGGAGGTCTCTTGTGGACCAGTGTCCTGAAGTTGGCTCTCCCACCTCAGAGGCACAGCACTGACTCCTGGCTGGAGCACCAAGAGCCTTTCATACACATGGCTCAGAGTAAAAGGGAGAAAAAATAGAAAGAAAGGAAGAAAGGAAGGAAGGAAGGAAGAAAGAAAGAAAGAAAGAAAGAGGATAAAATAAAGTAAGATAAAATAAAATAACGTTATTAAAATAACAGATAATTATTAAGAAAAAAAATTTTTTTGAAGTAAAAAATACGGACGTACAGAACCCTAGGACAAATGGTGAAAGCAAAGCTATACAGACAAAATCTCACACAGAAGCATACACATACACACTCACCAAAAGAGGAAACGGGGTAAAAATAATCTATCTTACTTCCAAAGTCCACCTCCTCAATTTGGGATGATTCGTTGTCTATTCATGTATTCCACAGATGCAGGGTACATCAAGTTGATTGTGGAGCTTTAATCCGCTGCTCCTGAGGCTGCTGGGAGACATCTCCCTTTCTCTTCTTTGTTCTCACAGCTCCTGGGGCTCAGCTTTGGAATTGGCCCCTCCTCTGCGTGTAGGTCGCCTGAGGGTGTCTGTTCTTCGCTCAGACAGGACGGGGTTAAAGGAGCCGCTGATTGGGGGCTCTGGCTCACTCAGGCTGCGGGGAGGGAGGGGCAGGGAGTGCGGGGCGGGCCTGCGGCGGCAGAGGCCGGCGTGACGTTGCAACAGCCTGAGGCGCGCCGTGCGTTCTCCCGCGGAAGTTGTCCCTGGATCACGGGACCCTGGCAGTGGCGGGCTGCACAGGCTTACGCAAGGGGAGGTGTGGAGAGTGACCTGTGCTCGCACACAGGCTTCTTGGTGGCGGCAGCAGCAGCTTTAGTGCCTCATGCCCGGCTCTGTGGTCCGCGCTGTTAGCCGCGGCTCTCGCCCGTCTCTGGAGCTCCTTTAAGCAGCGTTCTTTATCCCCTCTCCTCGTGCACCAGGAAACAAAGAGGGAAGAAGTCTCTTGCCTCTTCGGCAGCTCCAGACGTTTTCCCGGACTCCCTCCCGGCCAGCTGTGGCGCACTAACCCCGTCAGGCTGTTTTCACACCGCTAACCCCAGTCCTCTCCCTGTGCTCCAACCAAAGCCGGAACCTCAGCTCCCATCCCCGCCCGTCCCCGCGTGTGAGCAGACAAGCCTCTCGGGCTGGTGAGTGCCAGTCGGCCCTGATCCTCTGTGCGGGAATCTCTCTGCTTTGCCCTCCGCAGCCGTGTTGCTGAGCTCTCCTCTGAGGCGCCGAAGCTTCCCCCCTCCGTCACCCACAGTCTCCGCCCACGCAGGGGCTTCTAGTGTGTGGAAACCTTTACTCCTTCTCGGCTCCCTCCCACTGGTGCAGGTCCCGTCCCTATCCTTTTGTCTCTGTTTTTTTTTTTTTTTTCTTTTGCCCTGCGCAGGTACGTGGGGAGTTTCTTGCCTTTTGGCAGGTCTGAGGTCTTCTGCCAGAGATCAGTGGGTGTTCTATAGGAGCGGTTCCGTGTGTAGATGTATTTCTGATGTATCTGTGGGGAGGCAGGTGATCTCCGCGTCTTACTCTTCCGCCATCTTCCCTCGTAGATCTTTTTTTTAGTGTCCGTCACTAATTTTGGAAGAGTCTCTCAAATTATTTCTTTAAATGTTTCTTTTGCTCTGTTATGTCTTTATTTTCCTTCTGGAAATCTAATTACACAGATGCTAAACAATGTTAAACAGCATTTAATGTTGTCCTTCTGCTCTTTGATGCTCTGTTCTGTTTTAATTTTTTACTCTTCGTTTTTCTTCTTTGTGTTTAGTTTTGGTATTTTATATTGACCTACCATTATGGTCACTGATACTTTTCTTTCTTGTATTGCAACTACTCCTGAACGCAAACACAAAATTCTCTGCATATATTATATCTAGCCTATCTGATTGTCTTATAGTTTTCATCCCTCTCCTGAAATTACCTATCTTGCATGTTGTCTACATTTTTTATAAAAGCCTTTAACATACTAATCACAGTTATTTTAAATTCTTTGTCTGATGGTTCTAACAACTGTGTTGTATCTAAGTCTGGTTCTGATGACTGCTTTGTTCAGACTACATTTTTCTTGCCTTATGATATGCCTCATAATTTTTGTTGAACCCCTGACGTATCACATATGACAGTAGATACTGTACTAAGTTCTTTTTTTATGTGGTAGTGAGCACAAACTTTCTTCTGTTAGGCCTTTAGTATGGGGATTTGTGTTAATTTAGTCAGAAATTGGCGTCTCCAGAATTAGGTAACTATTGTTCAATGTCATTGTTAAGAACCCAGTTTCTTTCCATCTTTTTTGTTATCCTTAGACTATTGTCTTTTCTCCTTAGGCTAGTTCACGTTGTGACCACAAGATGGCTATGCAAATGGGTATTGTATCCAAAAAATGTCCAGAAACAGAAAAAGCAGTTTTTTTTTAAGTTCCACGCATCTCTTCTGAAGCAAGAAAATCTTTTCTGGAATTGTCCTAGGAGTCTTAGTTTCGTATTTCATTGGCCAGAATTGGAACAAATACCCTGTGCTAACCAATCAGAGAGAGGAAAAAAGGGGAAAATTGTGATAGTTTTGGACACAATATGACCCACTGCCTATGAATGAGCCCAGAACCTCTGATTTCTTTGTCTTTGAAAGAGAGATAATATATGTGAAAAATCCTGGATTTCTAATAGGGAAATGAGAAGTAGTGCTGGAGGCCAATGTAAGAAAATAATAATGCATTTTACCAGTCTTTAGACTCTCTTTGTGTCTCGCCATCCTATTCAAAACATGGCCTGTCCTCCTACAGTACATATGTGTATTAGTGAGAGAAGGCTCAAAGCTCAACTCACATGCCAAGGGTAAAGAATGTCCTTTCCTTTTATTTTCTCAGAAACATGGAATCTGCTTTCATGCAGTGTTTCCCCAGTGAGTTCATCTGCTCCATCTGCAAGGACAATTTCACAGACCCTGTCACCATTAGCTGTGGGCACAGATTTTGTACTCCTTGCCTCTGTCTCTTGTGGGAAGATGTCCAAACAGCTCCTTGCTGTCCTGTGTGCAAGGCAGTATCTCCGAAAATGGACTTCAAAAGCACTATTTTTGCTAAGGAACATGTTCTTCCTACCAGAGGATCAGTTGTCTGCCAGTTACCTAGCTCTGCCAAGCAGATGTGTAGGATACACCAAGTGATAAAGCTCTACTTCTGTCAAACTGACAAGAGCCTGCTGTGTTTGTTCTGCTCTCATTCCCCAGAGCATGCCACTCATGAACACTATCCAGTAAAGCAGGTTGCAGAGCACTACAGGGTAAGTGATATCTCTGAATGCACTTTGAAATGTGGACGACCCTGTATCTGATAGGCAATGAGGCAAATACATTGATTGCTATTATTATTTTATGTAGGAAACAAATAGAATTTCTGAATACTATGTGCCAGGCACTATTCTGATATCTAGAGATAAAGCAGTGAAGAAACTAGACAACATTCTTGTTCTCCTGAAGTTTAAATTCTGTTGGGCTGAAAGACAGGAATGATGATGAAATTGATGAGAATTAGGGTGCTGGTATTTCAGTGTAAGTAACGTGCTGGATAAATCTCTAGTTTCAGTAACAGTCATTGGCTCCTACAACTATGATTACGATGATCCTGTTCTAATTATAGCAGATTTAGAAACACTGGCCAATATTTTCTTATAGTGCCTTAGGAAAACTGAGGGCTAATATTTCACAATTAAATATAAAGCAAGATTCACTTCTGAAAATTGACCAGGTTACTACAATATCAGTGTTAGATTCCTCAGATAATAGATTACATTTTCTAAATTTAGGCATTCTACTTTTGGTTGATCTCTGATTTATCAGTTAGTGTTCCCAAGGAAAATCACTGACATCTCTGCTCTCTTTACTGTTTGTCCCATGTTCATACACTTCTATCTTAAGTATCTGAAATGTACTACCTTTGCTTTTCTAGTACTCCAATTTATAGTTATTTTGCAGGAGAAGCTTCTGATGCAAATGAAATCTATTTGGAAAAAGAAAAAAGAAAATCAGAGAAATATAAAAAAAGTGACCAACATATTCAGAGTATGGGAGGTAAGCAGTAGACCCTGTATCCACTGGAACCAGCTTGGGACAAATAGCCTCGTAACTTACAGTGGAAGAACTTGAATTAAATCATAATGTCCCCTGAGTGAGTGATCAGAGAGAGCTACATACATGACCTTCAATATAGGATTTCATGTTGAATGAACCCAACATGTAACTAAAAGGTTTTTCCTGATTTTCTTGATAAAGCAATGTCTACCACTAATATTGTACTTTAGCAGGGACAAGAAAATGCAGTATCACAAAACAAAATGCAATGGTCACTGGGATGGAGGTAAAAATAGAGTTCTGTAGGAGATTAATAAACTTTGAATGTTAAGAAAATCTTCTCAAACAAGTAAAAATCATCCCAATGCTAATGTGTTAGTAGAACCTGTAAATTCATGGGTATTTATGACACAGACACTGAAGGGACAAGAAAGCTAAAAATGAGACAAATCATGGAATTGTCTGGGACCTGCAAGTAGCTCCTATTAATTAGTACATAGGGTATGAAGCAGGCAGTGAGAGTTACGGCTAGAAATGTAATTATAACCATGGCAAGATTGTGAATGTCTACCTAAGGATTTTGGGTTGTATCATTCATTGATTCAGATATATGAACTGGGAACCTGAAACTGAAGGTTTAATAAAAATAAACTACATTTTTATTTTCAAAGAACTCAATCACTTCTAAAGAAGACATATCAACAGGCTATGGTATAGAATACGTCATTAAACAGAAATCTGTATACAGTGCTGTGAAAATACCAAAGGCAATAATAAAATTTTCTTGATCATTTAGGATGGATTTCCTAATAAACCACTCATTCATAGGAGGGCATATGATGCATTGCTCACTGTTCTAGGCCCACAAAGAGATACAGAAATGGACAAAAGGAAGAAAATCACTGACCTCAGTTGGTTATAATCTAGTAAGAGAAGTCATGTGACAAATAAAAGAGAGTAACATTTATAATACCTCACATTTGTAAAGTTCTTGGGAGAAAATTAAAGCAGGGATGTGTATAAATAGTGCAGGCTTGGGGAGAAAGTATGCTGGTCAGGGAAGACTCATTATGAACGTTACATCAGGGTAGAGATCTAAAGAAGCGAAGGGAGTGAACCAGCGGTTCTCTGAGAACCCATCCTTCTGGAGCAGAGAAAACAGAAGGTATGGTCCAAAAGTTTGGGTCTCCCCCCCCCCCACCAAGTTCAAATGTTGAAATTCTAACCCCCAAAGTGATGGTGTTAGGAGGTCGTGCCTTTGGGAGGTGATTAGGTCATGAAGGCAGAGTCCTTATGAGTGGGATTCTTATAAAAGAAGCCCTGTGGAGGCTTGGCCCTCCTGCCATGTGAGGACACAACCAAAAGATGACTATCTGGTCAAGACATGGAAGCAACCTAAATGTCCATCAACAGATGAATGGATAAAGAAGACGTAGTATACTTATACAATGGAATACTACTCAGCCATGAAAAAGGATGAAATAATGCCATTTGCAACAACATGGATGGACCTAGAGATTACCATATTGTGGGAATTAAGTCAGAGAAAGACAAATATCATATGATATCACTTATATGTGGAATCTAAAAATAAAAATGATACAAATGAACTTATTTACACACCAGAAATCGACCGACAGGCATAGAAAAAAACTTATGGTTACCAAAGGGGAAAGTGGGGGGAAGGATAAATTAGGAGTTTGGGATTAACATATACACACTACTATATATAAAATAGATAAACAACAAGGACCTACTTTATAGCACAGGGAACTATATTCAATATCTTGTAATAACCTATAATGGAAAAGAATTGGGAAAAAACAGAATATAGATATATGCATATATATATATATGTATGTATAACCAAATCACTTTGCTGTATACCTGAAATTAATACAATATTGTAAATCAACTACACTTCAATAAAAAAGATACATGCATATGGTAAAAAAAATGAAAACCAAGTATGTGAATGTGCTTTGTAAAGTAGAATATATTTTAATCATTATTAAGCAAAAAAAAAAAAAAGATAGCTATCTAGGCAGTGGCTCTCACCATACACCAAATCTGCTGGCACTGATCTTGGATTTCCCACCTTACTGAACTGTGTGAAGTAAATTCTGTTATTTATAAGTTATGCAGTCTATTGTGCTTTTGTTATAGTAGCCCAAACAAACTAAGACAAGTATTCTATACATAACTCGTAGACAATAGATGATAGGAGAAGAATAAAACCATCCAGATACATGACCTAATTAATCCAATGTCACTGCAGGGTTTTGTGAATCTACGGATGGTGATGATAGGAGCTGAATACCCTAAGGTATATCAATATCTCCAGGAAGAAAAGCAAAAACATTTAGAGATGTTGGCAATTGAAGGCAAGATTGTTTTTCAGCGACTCAGGAGAAATGTAGCCAGAATGGTTCATATGGGGAAACTCCTGAGAAGAATATATGAGGAGCTGAAGGAACTGTGCCTTAAAGCAGACATGGACATGCTCCAGGTAAGGACTAAGGAAGGACGTTAGGGTGCTGAACACCAGCCTGCTTGGAAAGCATTTATATCCACTGGAGTTACATCCTTTTTGGCCTCCATTATTTTTCTGGTTCCAAAGTCCAGATTCTTCTTCTGCCTCTATGATGGCGAGTTTTGCTCCTCCAGTATAATCTGGAGACGAAACATCACTTTTGCCTTATATGGAAGAAGGATAACTGTGTGGAAAGGTTCAAGTAACAGATCCAGAAGAAAATCTCCCAAACCTTCTTGTTCTATTCCTCTACTATACAGTTAGCTTTCCATATCCCTGTAGGTTTCACATCCGGGGATTCAACCAACTGCCGATGGAAAATATATATTTTTTAAAAACCCAGAAATTTCCAAAAGGCAAAACTTTAATTTGTCAATGCTGACAACTATTTACACAGCATTTACATTATATTAGGTATTATAAGTAATCTAGAGGTGATTAAAGTATACAGGAAATTGTGCATACATTATATGGAAATACTGTGCCATTTTATATCAGAGATTTGCGCATCCATGGATTTTGGTATACAAGGGGTCCTGGAATGAATTCCCCTCATATACTCAGGGACGACTATATTTACAGTTTCTGACCAGCTGCAAGAGAGCAGCTTGTGAGCAGATAATATAACTTTGTATGTGTACTTGGTAATATGTGTGAATATGGGATGTATGCCTTCTTTCTGTTGTGAGGTTCTAGCTTTCACACCCTTATAAGAACTTTGGGGAACGCTGTGAATCCTGCTGTAGATTACAACAAAGCACAGCCATTCGTGCACCCTAAGAACATCTTCTGACTTTCAGTTTTATCAGGAGTATGATTTTATCAACTGTATTTAAATGTGAGACTGGGTTTCATCTTTTTAAGGATAAGGGAAATGGCAAATGATTTTTCCCAAGGAAGAAAACTGGAGATAGTGAATTTCCCAGTATAATCTCATATCCTCAAACTAGACTAAACAGGAGAGCTTTTGCTGAAAGCTAAGCCTTCCTTTCTTTCTCTTTACAGGATGTGGGAGACACAATGAAAAGGTAAGTTTGCCCCCTATTCAAATCATGGTAATTGTGATAGTGATCAGGCTATTTCTGTTGAGATGGACCCTCCCTTTTTAATGAGAAGTTTCTTTCTGTCTGCGTTTATTCCTTCCTTCTCTAAAAGTCTGCCAGGTTTTATATAGTCTACCCTTAGGTGAAAGTAGGGTTGAGGGGAGTGTAGTTTCAGTTGCAAGCCTTACTGTAGAAGTTGCAAAGAGACAACTATTTTTCCTGCCCCCCTAATTTCCAAATTCTAATTATCGATATTTGAGGATTATTTCTGGTCATCTATGGAAAAGGCAGATAAGCTCAGAGAGGCAGCAGGTAGGCGGATGCTGAGACGAGGAGGGAGGTAGAATCATCAAGAAAGAACATACGATAGTGCTGAGGATCCATATGTATCAGATGGCAAATTCTAACTATTTGCCACCTATTAGATTTCAGGAATTGCTCTGTGGATCCCCTAGGGAAGCTAGAAGAGAGGAAACACACAATTATGATTGAGGTGACATATTCTACTAAGATTGATATGCTAAGAGCAGGGAAACAGATTGTAAAATATAATAGCAACTGTAGTGTTCCTCCATCTGAGGAGTTAGATTCACACCCTTCACACCTAATTATGAGGATTCTGATGCAGCCCCATCAGTGGACTGCTAATGGTACCTTTGGGCCTGTTAGTAAGTGGGTCTTTTTTTTTTTTTTTTTTACAGGAGTCAGTTAATGCAGCTGTACATTCCTCAGCCTATGGACCCACAGCTCAGTACATGGGCCATCACTGGGATGTTGGAAAGGCTTAACAGCTTCCGAGGTAAGAGGCAGCTCTCTGGGTGAAGGCAGTAATATTTCCTTCACGACTAGATACATGCTGGTGATCTCTCTTCATTGCTCTGTCTGTTCTTTGCAGAGAACAGGGAAGCAGGCACTGCTTTATAACTAACTTTATAGTTTATTGTTAATTATCAGTCAGAGAAAGCTGACTGAAGCCTGTCAAAAACAATCAATCGAATATGACAGTTTCTTATATAGTTACTTGTGGTGAGTTAAAATTTTAAAAAAAAGAACACTCTGCCCTATAAAACTGCATATCCATTCAGTGTATTTCATCTTGTAGTTAACTGTGGTTATATGCGGATATTCAGATTCTTAGAATCACCTTAATGTTGTTATTTAAATGTTTATCTGAATATTGAATGTAATAATTACATTTGAAAAATCACAAGACTTTTAAAAAGCTTAAAAGTATTTTTATATACAACAAGTACAACCACAAAACAAATTGAACCCATGATTTGTTGCATAGAGGGCCCCTTAAGACAAATGCAACTGAAGGGTGAGCCTGGCAGACAAAGGAGAAGCAGGCCTGAGATGGGATGAGTTGGATTCTGATTCAGTGGTGGCTCCATTAGAAATCCTAAGAGAGAAATCACTTCTAAAAAAAGGCACAGATGGGTTTTTGGTTTATTTTATTTTTGCTTGCTTAAATGTTAAGCAATGTGATCACTATTTAGGACTAAAAATAAAAACAATATCATATTTAAAGTATAATGTATAATATATTTATTACTATTTTATTTTGTGAGAGTGGATTAATGAGAGGACTTAAGTGAATTAAGGGCCATTTTGCTATTTTCTTTTTTTGTTTTTTGGGTTTTTTTTTTTCTTTGTTTTTTTGCTATTTTCTTGACATCTATGAATGAACTCCCCAGTTTTTGAGGAGTTAGTTAGTAAAAATAAGCCAGAGCCTGATATCCCACATCTTTATGTATTCTCAAAATTTTTCTTCATCTAGTTGTACGATTAGAGATTTTCTGGCTCTTTAGATAGACAAGAAGCCCTTCCTGTTCTTTCTCTGGATTTCCAGTGACACACTCTGTCTAGTCACCTTTGGTAAAGGGGTGTTCTGGAGCTAGCTTGTACTGACACACTCATGGGAGCGAATTGTTACAAGTTCCAGAATTTTAGGAGCAATTACTGAATGGCTGGCACCTTGAAAATGGTCACGGTGGGCTGGAATATTCCCAGCAAATAAGGCAAACCAGCTTTGCTTTGTTCCAGAGATTCGGTTGCTAAACCTCTGCCACAATACCGCCACACTTGTCCGTCCCTCAGAACTTTAAAACTCTGTTCTTTGACTTTGCTGTTTTCTTTTTACTGAAGTGTATGTTACGTTGGATCATAAAATAAGAAATTGTCATGTGGCTCTGACTGAAGACCTGAGACGTTTGCAGTGCAGTCCTGACCATCAAGACGTGCCCCGTAATCCAGCAAGTTCAGAGAATACTCCTTCATGGGGTGCTCAGACCTTCACCACTGGCAAACATTACTGGGAGGTGAATGTGGGAAACTCTCGCACCTGGATTATAGGACTTTGCAAGGAATCCTGGACAAGTAGGAATGATATGCTACTTAACTCTGAGGATATTTTTCTACTTCTGTGTGTCAGCGTGGAGGACCATTTCAGTCTCTTTTCTACATGCCCACTCTTACCCCACTATATCCAAAGACCCCAGGGCTGGATAGGGGTGTTTCTAGATTATGAATGTGGTATAATAAGCTTTATTAATGTTGCCAGAAGTTCCCTCATTTGTAATTTCCTCTCACGCTCTTTCTCTTTCCCTCTCAGACCTTTCATTTGGTGTGGACCCAAATGATCAGGAACAGCTCACAAACCTGACCAAGGTCTCGGCAATTCTAATAGCTGAGGGGCTTCTATCCTGGGAACTTCTAGAATGGGGAAAATCAAGTATACGTCACTGTGTTTAACTTCATTTTACCTTCAGGAGATATCATGGCTGCGTTATTTTTTAAAGTGGTGATAATGTTAACGATGTACATTTGTCTTTTCTGTTTTATTTAAATAAAAGTAATCTCTTTTATTTTATTGGGTAGGATACATGTACTTTTCATTTGCCATCTGAAGTTGCTAGAGATTAAAGAATACATGGGTGTGGAAACTCAGCCAAATGCATGAACAAAAAGCACAGAGGCTTCTCCTTCCAGAGAGTCCTTGTCAAAACTCAAGGGCAGTGTAGAATTCTCTTCTCCCTGCACTCATCTGGCTAAATCCTATTCCTCTTTTAATCCTCAGTTTACCAAACTAGATTAGGTCAATTATAATATGACCTCAAGAACAGCTTATTCTTTCTCTTTGTAAAACTCACAGTAGATTTTGGGTCTTCTTTTCTAGTTTGCAGACTGCAAGAAGCGAAGGCCAACGTTAGTCCTCTTCCCAGCCATATTCCAGGGATGAAACACCTGGTTAAGGATATGAGAGACATCAAAAATATATTGGAACAAATGAATGAATGTGTAGGAAAATTATTAAAAGCAAAGGCTATATAACCAAAAAAAGTTACTATAATGTAGACACAATTAGCAGCTCAAGAAGCGATGAGAAATATTAAATAAAGATGTGAATTAAGTTATTGTTCAGGTACATGGCTCAGAAATTCATTTTAACTGGCAAAATATAGACTGTGTATGATCTGATTCCTCAATGTTTCTATTAGTAGCTCTCAATGACGAACAGAGATTTTTAGGAACATACACATATTTTCTCAGAGTGGTAGTAGTATAGATAATAAGACCTAGATGCTTGGATACTGCAGTACTTTTAAGGAAGATATGTAGAGTGAAAATACCTTGAATATACATTTTCAAGGATGGACAGTAAACTTTATTTCTTACATGCACAAAACATCCAAGCTGTTAACAGTCAAATTTCATTTCAAAGAGTGTCACTGACTTAGATCTTACAACTTTGTAAAGTGATCAGACACTGAAATCAATCTCTTTGGGGATGTGTTGTCCACTATAATGACTCTAGTTAACACTGATATATGATAGATAGGAAAGCTGTTAAAAGAGTAGATTCTAGGAGAGCTTATCAAAAGGAAAAACAATTTTTTCTTTTTCCTCTATTTTAGAAGAATCAATCTTTCTCTCCCCACTCCCCTTTCTCCTTCCCTCTCTCCATCTTTTTTTTTTTTTTTACAGCTTTATTGGAGTATCTCTCTCCAACTTTTGCTCTCTCTCTTTAAAGAGAAGTTGCTTAGGGAATAATTTGGGGATTATATGTATTTCTATGAAGTTGTGGTGGAAAAGAAATGATAACTAGATTTCCAGATATTTGCTTAGGGATTTAAAGCAATCTAATAATGCCCTCATCTTTGGAAGGGGTCCAAGAATTGTTGCATACTGAAAAGTTTTGTATTGACTCTGGCACTGGCCAAAACGGAAGAAATTCTCCATAGTCTGTCTCACCTACAGATTACAACTGAAAGCTCTGAACTGACCATAAAAATTAACCATGTGAGGAATGTGAAAAATCAAAACTAGAAAGTGAAATGAGGAGAGAAGTTAAGACTTGAATAATTACCCACAGTGGAGGTGAGTTGGTGGAATTATTTTTCCTCTTCTCCTTCCTGGCATTGACTGAACTGAAGGAAGACTCAGTTCTCTGGTCTGCACAGCATGCGCATGCAGCAAAAGCTCAAACATAAACACCTGGTTTCTAGTCAGAGGACCAGGAAAAGAGGGTCCTGCAAACAGGAAAGTGTGAGAGGAAATCACCTTTTTTCTTTTCAGCTTCTCTTTTTCTCTTCCAGTGCTGCCCCAAGATCAGCCACTGTCAAAAAGGTACAGTGAGTGGAAACAGTAAAATGGCAGATGGGGACGCTTTGTCCCAAGAGAGAGCCCTTTTTTCCTTTTTCCAGAGGAACTGCAGAAAGAGGCCCCTATTGTCCAAAGTGGGGTGTGTGCGTGAAATCTTCTTAAGTGTTTTCTATTGTTGCTTTGACTTGAGGACCACCACAGTCCTGTAGGGGCCAGAAGGTGGTGTTAACTCTGGAAGAATCTCCGGTTTTCAAGGCTTGCTTATAAACGGTGTAAGGAGAAAGCAGAGAAGTCTTTAATCTGGGCTGGATTTTCCCCACCACTGGGACAATACCAACCCCCCTGCCCCCTGAGTGTTCTAAAAGATATGCCCTGTACCGTGAGGATTTTTCACTCTGGATAGTGGGAACTATTCCCAGCCCTGTGTGACCTGAGGTATTGCTCCATCTACCGCTTTGGGGGGGTTCTTTCCTTGATCTTGGATATTTTCCTCACAAGCATTCACTGATCTGTACTCAGATATAGGCTCCTGCTGTGGGAGCTCTCTGGAGCTCTCTTCTGTGCAACTCTACCCTCAACTAGTACTCAATCCTGGGAACTCCAGCCACCTTGGTTTTACTGAACTTCCAACCCTGTCTCTTCAACTCGGGGAGACCACTGGGCTCTGTCTGGGTTCCCCCTCCCTGTGACAAGTCTAGAAATCTCCAGGCAGTAAAATGGGACTGTCACAAGGCTCCCTTCCTTTGGTCCCTCTCTCTAAGTTTACTCTCCTGTGATGCTTATTGTCAAATGTCTGAAAACTGTTGCCTTTATATGTCACATTTCTGGGTTGTCCTTGTTTAAGATAGAAGAGCAAATCCCATCCCTGTTACTTCATTTTTGCTCAAAAGAGAAGTCTGAGAGTAATTTATTAAATTACAGATTCAATTCTGTTAATGGATATCCAGCTATTCATTTTACTTACTTTTATCTTCAGTGGGCTTTAGTAGTGTGTATCTTCCAATGAATTTACCCATTTCATCTAGACTTTCAAGTTTATCAACATTGGCCTTTGCTAGATATTTGTTTTGCTGAATAAATGACGTATGCCAGGTTTTGATGATGTTGCGGTGGGGCCTTCCATTTGAGTTTATGGAAACTAGATTCTAAGCCCTGGTTTCACTGTAAGCTGTGGGTCCCAGCAAAGGGTGATGTGAGATGAGTGTTCCTCCTCTATTCCACCCCCATGGCAGGAATTACCCACTGGAAAGAGAAGCTCTTCTGGGTGGTTACTAAGCACTGATCTGACTTAGAAGAGGAGGAATCCCATGACCTTTGAGGCAAATATGTCAGTGCTGGGTCAAGAAGGAAGAGGGGTGAGAATTCCAGGATCATGGTCACTACGGTCCATCAGGACCCTGCCTTGCTAGGTGACTCCCAGGTTTAGATGTTTCCATTCAGGGGCTAAGGACCCCTGGCACTGGATCACCCAATCCTCGTGGGTCCAGTGTTTTAGAAGTCTGGAGTCAGGATTGCTTCAGTATTGCTAAGCACCACCCAGTGCTTTGGATAAGAGCTTTTCTTTGTTTTTGTTTTTTTGGGGGGCAGGGCTGCTAGGCATGTGGGATCGTAGTTCCCTGACCAGGGATTGAACCCACACCCCCTGCGGTGGAAGTGTGGATTCTTAACCACTGGACCGCTGGGAAAGTCCAAGAGCTTTCCTAATTCCTTTGAGCACTTCTTAACCCTGGTAACACCTAAGCACTGCCCTATGCAGGAAGGAACTTAAAAGTCTCCCAACATCATGTATTGAACAACCTATCATTTCCTCACTGTGTGTTCTTGGTCTTGTCAAAGATTAGTTGACTGTATATGCACAGGTTAATTTCCTGGCTCTCAATCCTGTTCTATTGGTCGATGTATTTTTTTATGCCAGTACTATATCATTTTGATTACTGTAGCTTTGGAATATAGTTTGAAATCAGGACATATGATGCTCTTTAATGAGACTATACTTAGATTTACTTAGCCATTTCACCAGTAATGGAGTTGAGATTGGCCAGAGTTTCTTTTTTATTATTATTTTGGTGATTGTATATTATGTTATGACCAATTTGTACCTGCCACATATAGCACTTGTTCTTGTCTAGATTATTCAATCAGGATTCTAAATATGTTCAACTTGAATTTCACTAGAGATTGATTTCCAAGAGAATTGTACCAATTTTTACTCCCATAACATATTTTGGGTTCCTCTTGTCATCACCAGAGCTTAATATTTTTTAAAAATATTAATGTTATTAAAATAAAATATTAATAATATTATAAATGTTATTTTTAAAAATATCTGAAGGTAGTGATTGTGATTTTAATTTTTATTTCTCTGATTTCCTATTTGTTTGAGCATCTTTTTATGTATATCTGCCTTTCTTTCCTGTGAACTTATTCTTTGTCCTTCTGTGATTGGGGTAGTGGGCTTATATTGGTCTTATAGATTTTCAGGTCTCTTGGTATATTCTGGTCACTTATCCTTTGCTAGTTTTATGGATTACAGTGTTTTTCCTAGCATTTCTCTTCCATTAAGATGACTTTTGATAACAGAAATGCTTAATGTTTGTAGTTAATTGATCATTTTTCTTATTCAATTTGTGGTTTTTCTTTCTTTATTAGGAAATCACTGTGTAACAAAGGGTCAAAAAGGTTTTCTTTTAATATTCACTCCTTTTAAAATGATGAATTTGTCTTTCCCATTGAACTCAATCCACATGAAATTGATTTTCGTGGATGGCATTAGGTAAATACCACAGCAGATTTATTGAGAAGTCTATTTTACACCCACATGCAATGCGTGCCTGTTCAGGCATAAATCAGACTTTCATACATCAGGAGAGTTTGAGGCGTTCTCTTTGGTTCCTGTGGTCATTTTCTCCATCTTGTGCCAATGGGCCATGGATTAATTGTTACAGCGTCCTGAGATCATAACATCTGCTACTGACATCTCAGAATATGTACTTGATATTTTGACCCAGGAAAGGACACTGCTTTAATATTGCTGATATCCATGTCTAGTGTAAAATTGCTGATATCCATGTCTAGTGTAAAATTTATATGTATACAGTAATTACTTAGAATCCTCTCATTTTAGGACTGTATTCCCAGAAATTTAAATAATCCAATAATGCATATATGATTACAAAGTCTTTTCTGACTAATCTTCTAGAAAGTAAATTGAACTCACTAATGTTTTACCTACTTGCATCTAGAGTATTTTTTGGCTATTGTTCGTTTCCTGTATTTTCTAAACTAAAGAAAGGAAGTTTTCTTCTTTTTATAGTAAGCAAATGACTCAAAAAATATAACTGTGTATATCTTCCATGAAAATAATCTATTTTCCAAAATGTTTCACTAATTTTCTGAATCCCCAACATTCTCTTTAAAATCGTAAGCTCTCTCATTAAACTTCTTTCATTAAGAAGAACATAAACAACCCTTTTGGACCATTTAGTGTATAATATTGTGTAGGGAAGACTAGCTCCTTTGGCTGATTGGAGTTGCTCTGGGACTAGCAGGAGGGATGTGGGAGGCCTGGGCTCTGCTTGTGAGGAGTATGTGTGTGCCTGCTGGCTCCCTTGGCAGGGCAGAAATGGCAGATTGAAAACTGCCCCAGCACGTGCCCAGCCTGAGCCTAGCGAACACTCCAGCCCCACGAAGCATACTTCACATCACAGCTCTGCACTGGACCAAGGGCTGCCAGGGCCCGGCGAAGAGCTGGCTGTAGAATGCAGAGGCTTCTTGGACTGGGGAGGCATCTGAGTGGGGTGGGAGAGGCATTGCTGTAGTTTACCCAGCAGCACATCAGGAGAAGTCCTGATCTCTGACAGAGGCCAGACTGCCATAGCCCACTGCTTCGATACCTGCGGAAAGCTCACGTGAGCCCGACGGCTCCACAGCAGGGCAGGGGGTGGCAGAGGCTGGGGAGAGTGATCGACTGTCAGGGACAAGAAGACTCAGACCAGAAGGCGTCTCTGAGCAGAGCCAGGTCAGCTTGGTGCTTGCACAGGTGGCGCATCAGTCTAATGAATTAGAATCTCAAAGAACTGAGTGACAAAAATTTGGTTTTCCTACGGCTCTTTTCTTTCCTGGCTTTACTCCGGGACCAAAGAAAGTCCCCAGTCTCTGAACTGCACAGCAGGAGCTCACAGAAAAACTCCAAGAGACCCTCTCTTTCCCGTCAGAGGATCAGCAAAGAGGTCCCTGAAAACAGAAAGTGTGGAGGTGGGAAGTCTCATTTTTTCTTGTTTTCTCTCCCACCCCTGACCCAAGACCAGGCTCAGTCATGAAGCTGCGCTGTGTAGCAACAGCAAAATGGCAGAGTGGTGCCAGTGGCATGGGCACCAGTGGCCCTGGGAGAGCCCTTCCTTCAGGCCAGAGTAATTGGGAGAAGGGGTGTCTGTTACTTGAAGAGTGCGGGTGGAACCGCCTTTAATTTCTCTGTTGTCTTTGCCTCTTTGTGCCACAGAAGGCATGGTTGCACAGGAGTGTAGAAGTGGGGTTAACTCTGGAACAAATCCTGACTTTCAAAGCGTGCTTTTAAACTCTGTTAGTGGGGAGAGAGAAGTCTTTAATCTGGGCTTGATTTCCCCACCAGAGGCGCAATCCCCTTCCGCGCCCTCTCCCCTATATCCCATGTAGTTCAAGGATTTCCCATTGTGAATGAGGAAACAACTATTCCCAGCCCTGTGGGAGATGCAGGATTGTTCTACTGGTTCTCTTTGGGGTCCTCTTTTCTTGACCTGGAAGATTTCCTCACAAACATTAATGGACCGGCATTCAGCTGCAGACTCCACCTTTGGGGCCCTCTAGAGATGTCTGTCTCTGTCTGTCTCTGTCTCTCTGTGCAGCTTTACCCTCAAGCAGGCTTCAGTCCTGGGAACTCCAACCACCTTGACCTCCCTGAACTCACGTCTACACTCAGGGTGCCCCCACCCTGTGTTGTGACCTAGAAATCTTCAGGCAGTAAGGTGGGTCTATCACTGGGTTTCCCTCATTTGTTTCCTCTTTCTCAGGGTTCACTGTCCTGTGCTGCCTGTGTAACATGTTGAAATCACCTCATCATACCACATATATTCAGAATTTTAAGTACAAAATAACATTCCTCCAAATTATTCCAATAAAATATTATTCCAAAAATAACATTCCTACAAATCTGATTGTATGTCTTTTCTGAATAATTTTCAAGAAAGTAAATTAAATTCATTAGTTTTATACCTAACTACATATGGGATTTTTTTTAATATTGTCTGCTTCCTGTATTTCCCCAGACCAAAAAAAAAAAGTGTAGTTTAAGTAGTTAGCAATTCAAGAAATATTGAATATGTGTGTTGTCCACGAAAATAATCCGTTATTCAAATTTATTTTTGGAATCCTCAACATTCTCTTTAAGAACTTAATCTTTGGGCTTCCCTGGTGGCACAGTGGTTGGGAATCTGCCTGCCAATGCAGGGGACACGGGTTTGAGCCCTGGTCTGGGAGGATCCCACATTCCCCGGAGCAACTAAGCCCGTGCGCTACAACTACTGAGCCTGCGCTCTAGAGCCCATGAGCCACATTTACTGAGCCCGTGTGCCACAACTACTGAAGCCCGTGCGCCTAGAGCCCGTGCGCCTAGAGCCCGTGCTCCGCAACGAGAAGCCACCGCAATGAGAAGCCTGTGTACCACAAGGAGGAGTAGCCCCCGCTCGTCGCAACTAGAGAAAGCCCCCCGCCCAGCAACGAAGACCCAACGCAGCCAAAAATAAATAAAATAAATTTTAAAAAAACTTAATCTTCACCTTTATGCTTTTTTCATTAACGTATAGTTAATCAATGGTAATGAATCAATTTGTGTCTAGTGATACTTCAGTTCTGAGAAGTAAGAAATTTCCGAAGTCTTTGTTTCTTTGTAAATCAGCCTAATTCAGTGTTTCTCAAACGTCAGAAGTCATCAGAATTACCTGGAATGACTGATAAACTACAGATTTCAGGTCCCACTCACATGACTTTTGATTCAGGAGGTCTTGGGTGTAAGCCAAGAATTTGAATTTCTACCAAGGTTCAGGTGATGATGATACTGTTTGAATTGGAACCAAACTCTGAGAACCACTGGCCGAAGTAGTTTTTTATTCCATACTCTCTTCAACATTTCCTATTCTTCTGATTCATTTTATGTCGTTTTCAGTGGCTTATAACATTCTTTTAATGACTATTCTCACTTATGAATCAGAAATATTTGGTATCATAAGTGTTTCAAAACTACGTTCCTTTCAGAAATGTAATTTGGAAGGAAACTGTATATTATGTAAACTGTAGGAAAGATTATTGAGTAGCACACCGTAATCAAAACCCTACTGCCAATAAGACAATCATCTCATCTCATTTATTAATTTATTCACTCATCAAATATTTTAGTGCCCAGACACTGGGCATTATCTGTCTTTATCTGCAGATAAAGACATTATCTGCTGGGAATATGGCACTGAACACTTCCTTTATCTCTTGCAATTTAAAGTATTATGTAAGAAAAGACCAGAGTTTATATAAAGAAAGACCTATTCTGGTCCTGAGGGTCAGTGCAGATTTGCCTGTAAAATAGATTTTTTTTCTCTCTGAGGGTGAATTAGTGAGTAGGCTATACTAGAACAAGAGTAGGGAGAAAGTTTCCAACTGATATGGGGATTGTATGTAACCAAGTCTGTCCACGATGTGCAACCCTGTGTTTCTTGCCAGACTGCCATCCAGCCCTGCTCATCAGTCAAACGCCACCTCCGTCCCTCCCATGCTTACCTTGAACGTGCTCATTCACTGTGTAAAGCCCCATCCCGTTACAGGCAGGACATTCAAGTTGTAAAACCAACGAAGAGAGTCCTGCAAGTGAGGTGCTCAGAATCTGGAGAAGGAAGCAGACAGCAGCAGTGGTGACAAAGCACTTCAGACTGCAGGAATGCCTGGGCTGGGGTGGGGCAGGAAGGCCTCATAAGAAAGGTGAGGCTTGAGCCTGGGTGAAGAAGGGTCACTTCACTGACAGCAGGAAGGAAATGTGAGACAAAACTCAGCCTGGTCCCCAAGGCATGAACTGTATGAAGCAGGACCTTTAATTGCTCTTCAATCAATCAGTCAATCAATCGTGGCTTCAAAAATATGTATAGGTAAAATCTCTGAAGAATTGAGGACTGGGGCTTCCCTGGTGGTGCAGTGGTTGAGAATCCTCCTGCCAATGCAAGGGGACACGGGTTTGAGCCCTGGTCCGGGAAGATCCCACATGCTGCGGAGCAACTAAGCCCGTGCGCCACAACGACTAAGCCTGCATTCTAGAGCCCCTGAGCCACAACTGCTGAGCCTGAGTGCCACAACTACTGAAGCCGGCGCGCCTAGAGCCCGTGTTCCGCAACAAGAGAAGCCACCGCAATGAGAAGCCCGCGCACCACAATGAAGAGTAGCCCCCGCGCACCGCAACTAGAGAAAGCCCGCGCTCAGCAACGAAGACCCAACACAGCCATAAATAAATACATAAATAAATTTATATATAAAATAAAAAGAATTGAGGACTGAATGAAGTGTCTGAGAGCGTGTCTTTGGTAATAAAGCTGAGAGTTAAAAAAAAAAAAGACCATTAAGTTGGAATCATACACACCACACATATATTTTTGTAACTACATCCAGCTCACAAAACAGGTGAGCAACCACAGCATATATTCTAGATAATCGGCCATGAGAGATGACTTTACTTTTAAAAAGATGGAACCAACAAAATTTATCTCATGGTATCTTCATATTAAATAGCAATAAAAGGAGGTTAAAGTAGAAAAAGCTTAAATGACAATAAAGTATTATTGATTTACTTCGACTGGGAAGGTCTTCTCAGATAGGCAGTTGCTGGGTATAGTCAGGTTCCTGATTTATCCCTCATTATATGTGGCCAGTGTTTAACAAAGGGCTGACAGGAAAACTGAAGGATCAAGCTGGGCACCTCCATATGAAGGAAATTTTAACAGTATTAAAATACCTCACCTTTCCACTGTGATTATCAAGGAACACACAAACCCAACCCAGTATATAGGTTTCTCTATATACTGCCAACACTGGGGAAGTGGTCAAGAGACAGTCATGATTATCTTCCCACTCACATAAAAGAAATATGTCCTCAGATTCAGTGTACCATCCTTTCTTACCTAGGAACCCTTACAGCAGCCTAGAGTCCCAAGAGTCACCCACATCCGGCTCCCAGTAATGGTTGCCAGAGGTCAAGTAATCCCCACTACATCAGTGATGCTTTTTTTTTTTACTTTTGAGTAAATTTCAAACTTTTAGAAGATTATTTTTGAAAAGCCAGGTAAAGATGGAACACATTCACATTTCCAACTACTTTCTCTTTAAAACAATAATAAATAGACATGAGTTTGCATTAGTAATAACCAAATGAGCATCAAAGTTAGTAGGGTAGACACTTACGAACGTTCAGAATGTTTGGTAGGTTTCTCTAAGGTGACGATCTATGAAGGTGTGGTGGGAGGAAATGTGCTGCTTTCAGACCTTCAGCGAAGCTTTCAGGTTGCCGTTCAGTAGTAACTGGCCCACTTCTGACTCAGGCCAAGTTCTGTGCTGGTCGGTTTTCACTCTGTTCTCCACAACCGGCACGGAAACAGGAAAGTTTAACAGTTCATTTCTTTGGCACAATCCACACCCTGTCACAGTGGAGGTTTTGTCTCTTCAAGTCTTGTTTGGTGACCCCCCTACACACACATTCGAGTCATTACTATTCTAATCAACCAACCAAAGACACCACTTCCCCGCTCTCTAATTTCCACTAAAGGCCTTTTACATGATTTCTGACCCACCTTGCTAGGTTCTAACATTCTCAGCATGTGTGATTTCACTAGGAACTTCAAACACTGAAAGGCATTGAAACATTTCACTGAAATTTGCTTTTCCATCACACTGTGACTGGGAACGTGAATTTTCTTTTATTTATTTATTTATTTAATTTATTATTTAGTTTTGGCTGCGTTGGGTCTTCGTTGCTGGGCGTGGGCTTTCTCTAGTTGCGGCGAGCGGGGGCTACTCTTTGTTGTGGTGCACGGGCTTCTCACTGTGGTGGCTTCTTGTTGCGGAGCACAGGCTCTAGGTGCGCGGGCTTCAGTAGTTGTGGCTCGCAGGCTCTAGAGCGCAGGCTCAGTAGTTGTGGTGCACGGGCTTAGTTGCTCCGTGGCATGTGGAATCTTCCCGTACCAGGGATCGAACCCGTGTCCCTTTCACTGTCAGGCGGATTCCCAACCACTGCACCACCAGAGAAGCCCTGGAACGTGTATTTTCAGACGCAGAAGACTGACTGATTGACAACTGTAAAACAAACAGACGCAGAAGGCACATGAGAGGCAGTGCAACACGACCAAAGCAGGATATTCCTTGTTTTTGATAAATCAACCCTTTAGAATAGGAACTTTCTGGAGACACTGTGAAATAAATTTTCCTTGTAAAATTATCATCCATCTTCCACACGTTTGATGAATATGTGCAATCTATCTACGATCCCCATATGTGACGGCTGCATCAGAAAAAATAATAATAAATAACGGTACCAGGTGCCGTTCCTGGGCCTTGTCCAAAGGCAGCCAGTGGAAGAGTCTATCTTATTCTCTTCTCCCCTCATTAAACAATAACAGCGGCAGAGGAGAGCATTTGGATTTGAACAAATGGCATCCAATACCAAACAAGCGAAGCAACTCTTTCAAGCGTTAGATCCTAACTGTCTGATGGTCCCAAGGATCAGGATGGCTTATTTTTCTTAAGAAGGTTGGCAGCAGGATCCCCTGTAGTCATCATCCCAACCCTTACGAGAATGCGTCATTATCCAGTCAGTAACTGGGGTGGGGGTGGGGGTGTCCTCTCAGCTGGGTTCTTCCTCATCGCCTGGCGGAAGCTGTTATCCACATAGGACACCATCTGCTTCCGCGGCCCAGGCCAGGGTGTCTGTGCGTCCTCGGCCGCTGCCTCCGCCCTGCGCGCTCCGCCCGCCCGCCTCGGCCCAATCAGCCAAACCTCGGCGGCAGCGGGTCGGCGGGGCGAGGGTCGCGCGGCGCCCGGCGGCCGGGAACTCCTGCTTCCTCCGCCAACTTCGCTCGCGCGGCCGGGAAGGCTGCCTCCGCACGCTGGCTCTACACGCCTCCCCGGCTGCTCTCGGGGACTGAGGCTGCGGCTCCTCCCGGCCCCAGCGGGCCGGAGTTATTTTTAGAGAGTTCGGTGAGAAGGTAGGCTGGGGGGCGGGGGCACCAGCCTCCCGCTCCTCTGCGCGCAGGACCGCCCCCTCCTCTCCGGGACATTCGCCGCCGCCCGGGGCCCCCGGGAAGCACTCGAGCACCGCGGCTGCCGTCTGAGGACCGGCTCAGGTCCGGGCGCCGCGAAGTCGTGTCGCCTCGGCCGCCGTTCCCGCCGCGCCGAGGCTACGTCTACTGTGTTCGGCCAAGCGCTCCAGCTGCTGCTGCCTCCCCTCGGTCCGCGCCGCCGCCTCCCCCAAGCGGCGCGCATAGAGAGGCCAGAGCGCCGCCCCGCTGCGCCCTCGGCCCGCTGTTTCTCGGCAACTTTGTTCCCGGGCTGCAGGCGCGGGAGGGAAGGGGCCGCGGGCAGCCGGGTCGGGACTCCCGGCGGCGGGCGTCGCGCACAGACCCCCGGGGAGTGTTTGGGAAGCGGCGACTCCCCTCCTCTTCCCCGCCTCTTTCTCCTCCTGTGCATCCTCCTCTCTGTGCATCCCCGCCGCTCCTCGGGGCGCACATCAGTGATGTTTTATGATGTTTCACATACATTAAAATATTTAGGTCCTTATAGCACGCGGAACCATACCGAATATTTTGTGATAACCTATAAGGGAAAAGAATATGAAAAATTATATATATATATATATATATGGCTGAATCACTTTGCTGTACACCTGAAACTAACACTGACATTGTAAATCACCTATACTTCAAGTAAAAAAAAAAAAAAATTCTTTCACAATACAGTGGACCATACCAAAAAAACATTTAGATCCTTCAGAATTCAAAGATACATCTTGATGGTCATGTCTACACGTCAAACTTCTCACATTGTCAAACAGCTAGATATTGTGATTGCTTATTTCTTTACTGAAGGAAATCATCTCTGTGGGAGAAAAGAATATTCCAGTCAAAATCAGTTTTTAAATTCCTATAAAGGTTACCTAACCAAGAGTCATCCACCTCTCCAACAGTTTTCCTTCTGTATATAAGAAAATCAGTTTTGTTGTGATGTTAGTTTCTTCCAAATAGCTTGGACATCTGGAGTCTCATTCAGTTTATAGCTCCAGGCGGTGTGTCCTAATTGGTCTGAAAAATCAATCAGTAATAGTACCAGCCAGTGATTGACTTAACAAAGAGTAGTTAATTAAGCTTTTCTACTTCCATTATTTCATTTAAGTGTTACAACCATTCTATCAGGATTTCTTGTTCAAAATTACCCTGCTGGTAAATGTGGGAGCCAGAAATCACACTTTTGACCAAATTAAAATCCACAAGTCATAGGTTTCCAAGATGGGACAAAATGCAAGCAACATGTTCTCTAAGTAACTATGTTAATTGAGTCAACAAGCATTTTCTGGTAAATTTACAGTTCAAGGAACAATCTATCAGCTTGGGGATGTAATGGCTAATAAAACAGCATCCTTATAAGAGATAATAAAAAATTTAAAAAAACATGGTTGTAAAAATGAAGAAATGTACACAATGCCACTTTGTCTGTCCCTCACCCATGATCTAGAAAATGCCTTTATTGCAACTCACTGATTAAAATGCATGAAAATGTGCATACACAAGACACAGTCACAAACTAAATATTCTCCTTTGATATCCTTTATCTCAACCAGAAATCACCATTAAAAATCAATTTCTGAATATATGAGTTAATAGGATTAATCTTTGTAAAAGTGGGTCGGATTTCAGTCTTCTTATGTGAGTATAGTAAGTTTTAAAATTTGCCCTCCTACCTTTATTATTGACATCCTTGTATTTAAAAACAAAAAGTTAAGGAGAAGGGATTATTCTAAGTTCTTTGGAACTATTATCAAGAACTCCTTCCCATTGTGAAATGATGTAACTCGCATGTAATGACAATCAACACCGGAAAAAAAATAATGCTTTTAAACTTTTATTTTGTAAAAAATATGTATTTGATCTGAATTTCTGTACCACATGAATGGTCACTCTAATTTCTGATACTTATGCACAGTTACAAATGTCACTTTTCTGTAGACACATTCATTATTGCTTGCTCTAAGTCAGAGGTTTCTGAAGAGTCATTTACCAACACTCAAAAACAATTTTTTTCTCAGATAATTTACTGCACTATCTACTTATCTTTTGCCAAATATTCTCTAACATACACACATATTACCACTTGTAATACATTTATATGAGTAGAACAAGATGCTCCTAACCCATTCGTAGGATCTACACTAAGTAAAAAATTACCCGATCCCTGGAAACTACTTTCTGAGTCCTTATAATCTATATAAACAACCAAGGAATTCATAGATAATAGACCTAAAATTAATCATCAAATTATTCCAAAAATATATAGCAAGACAAGATGGCAAAATAATTCATAAAAATGGTTGAAAGAATGCAGTAATTTTTAAAATTTGACAAGTGAGAGCATTACATAGAAACTACCTCAGTTTGCTGATAAATTAAGATTATTATATTATTGTTTGTTTTGGGAAAGTAGCATGGACTCCTCTTATGTAAACTGTGTATTTACCTAAGGAATATATATATGTAGTCTTATCAATGCCTGCTGTGGAAGTAATAATGTGAAGTCAGCTCAAGATCAAGGCTTCCAAGTTTGGTAATGGAAGCTTTCAGAAGTCACTGTAGTCGGTGAGCTCCAAACACCATCACTCTGTTCTGAAGAAGAATGAATTTGGCTCCTTGAATCTCCTTATTTTGAGTTCTTGAAGACCACACCCTTTTGAGTCCTTGAAGACCACACCCACTTCTTTCAAGTGAGTGCATTTCAGAGGTCTTTCGATGGGTGTTAATATGGGTAATTAGATCTCTTAAAATCAGAGGGAAAGATCTATTTAACACTCTGGCTAATCTTCATAAACACATCTCCACAAACATCATCTCATCAAGAGACACAGATTTTACAACAAACCCACCCATGAATGCCACCTGTATATCTAAATTTCTGGACATCAAGTACTTTTACAACTTACAAAAAAGCCAGAACACATTATTGCATCAGTTAGTGACCTTAGAAAACCTGTTGGAAAACTCGGAAATATTTTCCCTGAGGTTTGTTTATATTCTGTGTTGGAGGATGCGCTTAATTGATTGATTTAGTTTTGTATTTCAGTGTAAGACTTTAACGTAGCAGCATTTTTGGCCACCAGAATGGAGATTTCTCCTGTCCCTCACACTCCATATCAAGCCCCCCAAGGCCTCCCAGCAAGAGCAGAACAGGAGATTCTCTGCCTGGCGCTCCTTATGCCAGCTAAGGGGGAACAGTAGAGAAAGGATGAGATGCCCCAGTTCAGCGACCCTCTGGGCCAAGGGAAGGGAAGAGGAGTTGTACTCATGTATGGAGTTTATATCGACTTATGTCTCAGTCCATTTAGTTCTCTGTTTATGCGGGGAGTTATTTGCCACCTTGAGCAAATCTCCATCCTATTTACCACTGGTTCCAAATATTCTTCATGCAGTCACGGAAAACCAAACTGTGGATTCTGAAGAATCAGCTCAGAGCTTGGCACAGCGTTCTTAGAGCACTGCCTTGGCTATGCAGAAACCCTTGGGTCCAGCAACAGTCTGAGCTGGATGAGAAATGGAGGGAGGGAGCCCCATTTTCCAGGATGTCCCACTTTGTGCATATGCATGATTCCCCTATGAGGTCACCATTCCTCTGCTTCCTTTGAGGTCTGGGAGTTTCCCTGGGTTTAGCTATTAAGGGATAGGGTAGGAGGTGCCTTTTGGTTCTGGGGCCATAGGACACGGCCTCAGCAGGAGACCCAGCTGAGCAGGTAACTCTTCATGGGGCAGAGTGTGGGCAAAATGGATTGTTACCTTTTGGAAGCAGCAAGTCCCCCAGTTCTCCTGACCCTCCAACATCACTGCATGGAGTCAGTAAAATGGGCAAGGTGTGGACTATGGGAATTCGGAAAGAAGGGAAGTGAGAGCCTAGTAGTTGTGGGGATGGGGGCAGAGCACTTTTTCTGTCAAGGTCGCTGAACAGAACATTCTCCCCTCTTTTCTTTTTTTAATACGTTTATTTATTTATTTATTTGGCTATGCCGGGTCTTAGTTGCAGCATGTGAGATCTAGTTCCCTGACCAGGGATCGAACCTGGGGCCCCAGCCTTGGGAGCGTAGAGTCTCGGCCACTGGACCACCAAGGAAGTCCTCCCTTCTTAAATTCAGAGAAAAAAAGCAGTGATGGGTGGAAGAGTTGCCTGTGTCTGGGCAGTGGAGCATTTCTCTGGTCTTCTCCAGATATACCCAATCCAATCCTACAGGTAGAGGAGTCTGCACATTTTTTTACCTCCTAGAATTTCTCCTATCAGGAACTCCCAAATTCCCACCTGAACCGGGGGCTGCTGAGCTTTTCCTCCCTGGATTGCTTTTCCCCAGGTGAACCATGTCAGCACCATGACAAGGCCCAACAACTATAAATATCAACCAGCCTTCCATGTCTCTATGAAGTTAAATGTTTGCCAGAGTGTGAGGATAAGAATATTTATTAGCAGTTTGCTAGCCGTAGTTAGACATTTTAAATATTTGACATGTGGTATGTGGACCTCAATTTGTACTCTTGCTCTGACCTCATAAATATTTTTATTTTTTAAAATATTTTGTATTTTAAAAAATCTTGGTAAAATATGACAGTCAGAGGAACCAGCTGGGGGCGCCCTGTACAAGTCATCAAGTGAAGCTTTCCTTTGACACCCACCTCTTCCCATTCTAGTGCCTGCTCCCCGTCCAGCTTCTTTGAAAATTGCTTTTGTCCTCTGTAACTACTGATGAAATAAAATTTATATTTTAAGGCAGGACAAGAGAAATTAAACATAAATTTCCCTTTCGGTGTCTGTTTAGGCCTCCTCTCTCCACAATGTGCAGTGTGCATCTGCATTACACATTAACCAGAGCTTCTGATGCTTCTTACTCACCTCTTCATAATTTTAAGTGTGATCATTTAAGATTAGAGTGTAGTGAATTCATAATTTTCAGGAAGTGAAGATCTAAAATTTTGCATATGGTGGTAATAGGATGTGTTCCTAGTACATCTGAACTTATCACTTGATATGGTTCAGTGCAGGCCACCCCAAAATGTGCCACTTTGACATATTGGTTATACTTAAGAGACAACCAAGGAGGACACTCTGAACCTTCATTGTCCCCCTGAAAGCAGGAAATAAATCTCCCATACAAAAGGTATCCTCCTGTTAACAGAATGTAGAGAGATATTCTAACCACCAAAGATAGGAAACTGAAAGCTAAGAAGGCTGCATAAACAAACTTTGTTATTTTACTAATTTAATACCCTAAGACAAAACTTTGTTTTGTCAATTTTTCACAAATGTATTGTTTCTTTGTCTGAAAGGTATAAAAGCTGCCTACTTGGGTCACTTCTCTGAGTCTCATTTTTCTATGAGCTCCCATACATACGAATTAAATTTGTTTTTCTCCAGTTGATCTGCCATATGTCAATTTAATTATTAGAGCAGCCAAAGAACCTAGAAGAGAAGAAAGAAAAATTTTTCCTCTCCACACACCCATTAACAAGATACATGATGAATTAACTATGACTTGAGTCTGCTATGCTATGAAGTAATTCCCGGGGCACATAAAGCCTGATCATCACTGAGGTAGAGCAAAGGGAAGAAAAAAACAAATGGTAAGTGCTGATGCCTGATCATTCAAATCTTCCACCTTGAGGTGAGTAGGGGATGTGTGAAGAATTTTAATCCACTGATTCTCAAACTTGCCGGAGCATTGGAATCATCTGAGGAGTTTTGGAAAACGGCGATGCTTGTGTCCCATCAGAGAAGTTCTGATGTAATGTTCCGGGGCATAGCCTAAAATTGGGGAGTTTTAGAAACTCCCTAGGTGATTCTAACGTGCAGTCAATTTTGAGAACCATTGTCCAGATTTAAACCTAAAATGTTCCTCCGTTTCTATATGTACATTCACCATTCCACAGTTTTTAAAATTAGATTACTCAGAACTTGATATACTGATAGACAATATGTTATTGATTAAACAGAGTTCCATATATACCTATATATGGCATGGTCTGGCACAATATTTCTTTGATTATACATCTAATTTCACCTGGCACACATATGCATTATTCTTTTTGAGTTGAAAATGTGGCCCCGTCCTGCCTGTGTTGCCAGATTGGCATTGACAGTAGTGTGTCTGTTAAAGCTCTCTAACTTTCATGTACTGGGATCCTGACTCATTAAAATCAATAATTTTCATGACTCTCAGAGAGAGGGCTAGGTAGCATTGGTGCTTAAACCTTTGTCCTACCACCTGAGAAGCAGATTTTGCTGTCTGAGAGTAGGATACTGGTCACTGTAAACTTTGCTAAATATCCAATTTAACCTTAATTTTTAAAGTGTATTTATGTTGAAATGTGCTGAATAAGAATGAGAATTCTATCAGAATATAAGGCCACTGCTTCTAGGTTTCATCCTATTCCTGCTATGTCCCCTTACTGAATTAAGTAATTTAGTTGACCTCCATTGTCTATTGAAGGCCAAGTATGTGCCCAGGATACCGTATGTTTCTTTCCATTTCTCTCATCAAATTGGTGGATGCTAAGATGCTTGGATACTACTAGACTGAAAATACTAAGAAGGTAAGAACAGTATTTTTTTAATTACTATATTCCCACTATCTTACACATGCTTAAAACATAGAATACTATAAAAATGTGGTGAATGAATGGATAAATAAATGAAAGAGCGAATATAAACAATATTTTTCTGGCATTAACAAAGTTTTCCAAAATACAGGTAACATAATAGGACTGAAAATAATCAATCATAATGTCAACAAAATGTAGGAAATAAACTGATTTCCAGATTCATAGGCCAAGGAAATTCTATTATTTTGAGATTTGAAATGACTATACTGTAATTTTATTCTATAGGTTGGATTTTGAGATTTCCTCAGGATGGCAAATATATATTAGTGGAAGATAAATATTCCTAGTGATGGGAAACAGAAGACAAGACTTAGAATGAGACAGTCAGGATTTATTTTTATTTATTTATTTTTATTTTAAAAATTTTTATAGGAGTATAGTTGATTTACAATGTTGTGTTAGTTTCAGGTGTACAGCAAAGTGAATCAGTTATGCATATACATATATCCACTCTTTTTTAGATTCTTTTCCCATATAGGCCATTACAGAGTATTGAGTAGAGTTCCCCGTGATGCACAGTAGGCCCTTATTAGTTATCTATGTTATATATAGTAGTGTGTATATGTCAATCCCAATCTCCCAATTTATCCCTCCCCCACACTTACCCCCTGGTAACTATAAGTTTGTTTTCTACATCTGTAACACTATTTCTGTTTTGTAGATAAGTTCATTTGTACCCTTTTTTAGATTCCACATATAAGCGATATCATATGATATTTGTCTTTCATGAGACAGGATTTAAATAGCCATATATATAAAATCACTTAGCATGAAGTGATATAAACATCATGCACTGGCAAAAGCAAAACCGATTTGCATTTGAAAGAGTAATACACATGATTGAGAATTCACATTTCTAGAAATAAAATGATACATATACCCTGTAAGAAAGAAGAAAAAGAAACTGAATAAAGAAGGAAACAAAGAAAAGAAAGAAACCAAGAAAGAAAAACAAAGAAAATACCTTGGTGTATGGTCATGGGATAAATGATGACTGAAATGTGAAAAAATTGCATAAACTGTAATGTGCTAAATTCCATGAAACTGGGAGTTCACTTCTTTCAGATACTCAGGGCAAGGGAAAATCTCTCAAATGAGTTAGGGGACAGGCTGATTTGCTCTAACAAAGACTGTGACTCAGAGGCTGTTTTTCTTTTTTCTTTCTTTTTTTTAGCGGGGGCTTCCCTGAGTGGCATGCGGAATCTTAGTACCCTGACCAAGGATGGAACACTGAAGTGGAAGAGGACCGCCAGGGAAGTCCCCAGAGGCTGTTTTTCTTTCACGTGTCCGTTCATATATAACAGGTAATCAAGAGGAAGATTGTTATCTTCAATAACTGGCTTCTTTCTAAGTGCGCAAAAAGAGCTTATTGATGCCATCCTGAGAAAATATCTTGAGCCAGGGGATCTAAGTGTAAGAAAATAATGTACTGTGTTCCAAAGCAGTTGTGTTTCCACCCTGTTGGGTCAAGATTAGGCACATGACACACCAAGCTTCAAAACTTATCTGGAAGTGCTGGATGCACATTAAAAGCTCTTGTTTGTTTGTTTTGGTTTGGTTTAGAAGAAAACAATTCAATGACAGGAACAGCAGAAGAAATATACATGAGGTTATGTTCCATGAAAATAAACTGATCTTCAACCAGAACGATGTCATAGTGTTCTGGGTTAGAACCAGGAATGAGTTCTCCAGAAGAGTAAACTCTGCTTTTCACCATCGTCAAGATGTCGAGTGTTTACCTTTTCAGCATCTGGCTCCTAAGGGTCATGGACAAGGAGTATCTACTTATCTTTGAATCTCTGAAATAGAAGACTAAGTCAGAATGGATTCTCCAAATTTGGAAATACTTATCAGAAATGTGCCCTTATTCTGTCCATCTATATTACCTAGCTTTCATAGAACACGTTCTCTCTACTCTTCTCCCCTGTTTCATGTAGCCCTTCATTAACTAACAAATTTCTTTATCAGCTTCTTTTAACAAACTGCATCTCTCCAGGTGACCTCAGATTGTATAATTTTACTTTATTTGCCTTCAACTCATCACTTCTTTCCATTCCCACCTAAAATTCCTGAGTGCCTTCTGTTGACACTAAAATTTCAGGGAGCAACAGTCATTACACCTTGAATTTCATAAGCTTAATTTTGCCCCTTTTCAAAGAAAGTTTTATAGTTAATATTCTTCTTATTTAGTTTGCATTTAGTTGTACAGACTGGCAGAATTAGCTACTATGGGCCTTTGGACTTGTCTTTGATTGGAAGGTGAGGAAAATGTGTACTGGATACATTTTCTTAGCTATAATATCAAGAATTTCTTATTCTAAAGACGTTTCTACATCTTTCAGTTTTGATTACCTTTATTAGAATTAATGTCATCTGGGTCATATTTACAATTGAGTAATGAAATCAAGGTGAGACCACTGGGAACATTGCCAGTTAAACCCATCATGTAAGTCTTCTCATCCCCAGAAGAGGTTATTTATTTATTTAGCTGGTCACCTTTTTTTTTTCTTTTTTTGTGTCAGATTTTTCAAAAGAAGATTCTTAAAAAAAAAAAAATTCTTCAGAGAAGATTATCGATGGAAATAAAAAAACGGATACAGAAAATTCAGTATATGTGTAGTTTAAAAAGGGAGATAAACATGTAAAACAGAGAATGTATAAAGTGAGAAGAGAACATGGCCCATGATAAATTCCTGGGAAAGCTATAATTTTAAAGAAACATTAAGGAAAATGAGAGGAATTATGGCAAATAAAAATGGGAAAATAAAGGAAATAAATGGTACTTTGAAAGCATAAACTGAGTGCTTACCATGTGAGCTCGATTTTACCAGCACCATATAGTTGACCTTTATCACTGCAGCTAAAGATACGAAGAATTAGCGGAGATGACTGCCCAGGTTCTCCTCCTGTCGGCTTTCCTTTGATTCCTTGCTAGTGACTAAGGATTCAAGATTATGTTAAATATAGTTCCTGTTATTAGATAATGAAAAATGCAGAAAATATGATTTTCGTCCCCAGCTCAACTCCTGATGTGTGATTTTGGTCAAATTTCCTCATATCTCTTTGATATTTTATTACATTTTTAATAGAATATTTTAAAAACATTTTATCTCTTAATTTTCTATATTTTTATAGGATTTAATTTCTGTTCACCTAAAACATTTGTCTTTTAGACCATGAAAACTTTCAAACTTTGGGGGACTCTGAATTGTACAAGCATGCCACTGTTTTAAAGGGAAGGGCTTAAGTTTATTGTTTTCTTACTAGAGAAAATCATTAGGAAATACCTTTTTTTGAAAAGATAGGAAGAAAATCTACAAAAAACTGGAAGAAGACAGACTTGTTGCTATGTGGAAAGGAGATTAGTAGCAATTGTTTCCTTCGATCCCATTTTAGGAAAAGCATCATTCACTCTGTGTTACTTTATCTCCAGCCACGAAGAATTCTTCCTATGTGAGTTCCTCCCCTCACCGATGGTTCATTTCCAAGATACCTGGGAAACATCCACAACTAACCTGCATTAACATAATCCTTTTAAGTAGAAAAATCACATTTACTGAAAGGAAGCAGGCTGTAAAAATCAAAAAAGGATGATGAAGAAAAATTTGTCTGATTTGTAGAGCCTTGTGCTTGGAAGATCAGCACAGTTTCTAGAGAGTTATTAGAGTCCAGGGAAGCTTCTCATATGGAGTGAAGGAACCATTGCCTCAGTAAATGTTCAGACTAATCTGACATCATTTCTCAACAATTCTGTAGTAACATTGTTCTTCATCAACCAGGTAAAAACATACCATAGTCTATTATTCCCCTCAACATCCTATCCTTGAACACAAATCTGTAATTCTGTATATATCAAAAAGTGTGTCTTTTTTTAGGAAATGTGTGGCTGGACTGTATAACTATTTTTTTTTAATTTCTCTTCCATATTATTATTTATTTATATTCTTATAAGCAAGTTTTCCACTATCTTCTGTGTTACTGCCTTACATGCTCTAGATTTTATATACAACTTTAGGAATCAGTTAGCATATCTATGTAAACTATTTTATGGATCTTATTGTCAATGAAAATTCAATTAACAATCAAGATAAGGGAAAAAAAGAGCATGTTACTCAAGCCAAACTGAGGAGTATAACGCAGGAGAAAGACCCTCAGAAGCTCTGAGAACTATTCCACCTGTTAGAAATGGAAGGAACAGTCACATAACTTTTCAGGACAAAGGGATCATATATCAAAATGACATATTGATATTTTATATAAAGTTCACCAAAGATACAGTCCGGGTAACACATACAAAGTTAGCAGCAAGTCGTTATGATCCCTTACAGAGTTGAGAAAGAATGCTCTTCTTCAAGAAGTTACATTGCCAACATTAGAAGAAAGGGAAGAAAACGTTCTTTATGCTCGAGTGGGCACCCCCATCTTTGAGGAGGTCTAGTTAGTGTGGAATGCAGATGTACACTGCACATGAGGGAGTGAGAGAGGAGGCCCAGACAAACACAGGAAGGGAATTTTATGTTTAAATTTTCTTGTCATACCTAAAAATACAAATATTATTTCATCATTATCAATGTCTCATCTACTTTTTTCGATCAACTACTGCAGTGGTTTCAAATGGGGGTGATTTTTTTCTTCCAGAGGGCAATTGTTGATATGTGGAAAATTTTTTGGTTGTCACAATTGGAAGTTACCATTGATATTTCATGGGTAGAGACCAAGGATTCTGCTAAACATCCTACAAGGCAGACCTACAAGAAAGAAAAAACCAGTCCCAACTGTCAATTGTTCTGATGTTGAAGAAGCCCTGAACTAGAAAATCTTGATATAGATGAATAGTAAGAGTTTTAATTAGCCAGTAAGAGGAGAGAACAGGCAGGAATAAACGGAAAGCTAAGAATGAAAATAAAATGTTGTCGGTCTAAGATTTATATGGGATTCCCTGCAATCACTCTAGATGATTAAACTCATATCTACTAGCAAACAATATTTTGACTTGGAATTTTGTCACTGTGATTTGAGACTTTCTGCCTTTCAATCTGTAAACATATTTTCAATACTGTGAACAGTACATCTGAATACATTCCTTGATTATATTGTTGCTTATTTATTAACACTTGTTTTAGGTACTGAGGAGTAGCCATGAACAGGACAGACATCATTCCTACGCTTATGAAGGCTATAGTCAGGGAGCAAGGAACTGAATAAATGCTACAGGAATTGTAGTTAAAATTTGGGTCAGTGTATGAAAGGGGAAAAAAGGGAGTATATTAAAGGAATATAAAATGAAGTATAAACTTAGGCTAGTGTAAGGGAGTGGCATTTGAAGACAGACTTGAAGGGTAAATAGGGTGGGGTGGGTGGAGATCCTGAGGTGGAAACGGAGGTCAGGTACAGGACCTAGAGGAAGACTGGAAGGACCGGAACAGATCACCACATTCCTATTCTTCCTCACTATGGATCAGTTTTAGAAGATTCCACACTACAGAACCACACACCATCAGGGAATCATATATCTAGGGAAAGGAA
The DNA here is from genome assembly GCF_039906515.1 of Pseudorca crassidens. Lineage (NCBI taxonomy): Eukaryota > Metazoa > Chordata > Mammalia > Artiodactyla > Delphinidae > Pseudorca > Pseudorca crassidens. The sequence continues at coordinate 66,974,834 of NC_090304.1, read as the reverse complement.
CAGGGTTTTATTGAGCATGGCTAATTTTCAGGTAGTTTGGCATCTTGCAGCAGAATTTGGATGTAGTGATGCTCGCTGCCTGCTGATTCCAATGTACTGTACCTTCCTTCTTTGTCCAGAGTCAGGAAACCTGTATCCAATGGAAAAGACTTTTTGCACTTGTAGATTTTAGAGACAAAGACTCTTTCTCAAAATGAAGGCTTCATAGAGCCTTGAGCATAATAATGTATCACCCAAATAATTTCAATTAACTTTATCACCCAGCCATTGGATACAAGTTCCATAAAGGCAGGTATGCTGCAGGATTTTCTTCATAGCTTTGTCATTGCTAACTAGGTCTGTACCTGGCACTCAGTAAAGAGAGGGTTTAATCATCATTATGATCATAATATCCTTTTTAAAAAAATATTTAATTTACTTATTTCGTTGTGACAGGTCTTAGTTGTGGCTCGCTGGCTCCTTAGTTGTGGCATGCGCACTCTTATTTCGGGCGTGCATGTGGGATCTAGTTCCCTGACCAGGGATCGAACCTGGGTCCCCTTCATTGGGAGCATGGAGTCTTAACCACTGTGCCACCAAGGAAGTCCTGATTGTAATATCCTTTTAATCTCTTAGCTGTACCATCCTCCAGCTCTCTAAGTGCTCGCACAGACATCACTCACCCAGTATTCCTCAGCAGCCTCTTCAGTGGAACGGTGCCTGTGAGCCCTGTGCTCCTGACTTTGAGAGCAGACCAAACAGAGCAAGCTCTTGTTGGCTTCACAGAAGATCTTCTTTGTCTCCTTATGGGTCCCACACATATGTCCCTCAGAGTTCAGGAGTTGCCCGAGATTTGCTTTTCTGGGAGTGGACACCAGATTCTTCAGAAGAAAATTGGTTTTGAGGTTTGTCTGCTCTGATCGTTGCCTGCACACTGGGCAACTGGCAGGGTCTTCAGCTTGCTCCCAGAGAAGACAGAGACAGGACCTACAGAAGCTGTGTCCACAGCCTATGGTGACTGAGTCTAGAAGGTAATTCAGGCACACGAGGCAGGTGAACTCTTTCTGGAAGGCTTCTGGGATGTCTGAGTCCATTTTTCTGAGGGAAGGAAATCAGGAGTTTATTCCTCTACCCCAAAGACAAAAAAGGCCCAAGGAATATCAGACACAGATTGTCACTGAATAATACACTGCTTTAGGAAGGATTTTTCATTTGACAGAAATGGAAAACTGAGACACAAAGAGAACTCTCAAGAGCTGCAGAAAATTTTCCCAGCTGCCAAACCAACACAACTTGTTGCCCTCTTTCCCTACCTAAAGGAGAACCTCAGGTTTGTTGAGATCTTATTTTCCTCTAGATAACATGAGCTTCAGGAGTTTGACCTAATTTATAGCTCTGTGTGGTGGGTCCTGATTGCCCTAAACAATCAATCATGATGCTCAATGCCAGTCGTTGATTTAGCGCCGCATACTTGACTAAGCTTGTGTTTTTATTATTTCGTATAATTGTCAGGCAGTTTTCTTTGGATGTCCTTTTTTATCTCATTCTGATTCTAGATCCACAAACATTGTTTTTCTTTGCAAAACACTTTCTGAATAATTCAGAGATAATGAAGAGGACCCTAAACATTGTCAGATTGGATCCTATTCTAACCAGAAGCAACTTACATGGATATACTAATCGGTTGAGTTTGCCTTCCTGTCTTATCTGTACCACACTGATCAATCAAACCAAAAATGAAAGAGAATGGTTATATCTTCTGAGTCTTTAAAACTGTTATCAAGGGGCTTCCCTGGTGGCGCAGTGGTTGAGAGTCCGCCTGCCGATGCAGGGGACGCGGGTTCGTGCCCAGGTCCGGGAAGATCCCACATGCCGCGGAGCAGCTGGGCCCATGAGCCATAGCCGCGGAGCCTGCGCATCTGGAGCCTGTGCTCCGCAACCGGAGAGGCCACAACAGTGAGAGGCCCACGTACCGCAAAAAAACAAACAAAAACAAAACAAAACATAAAAAAACCTTACATGGGATTTCTAATATGTATTTACAAAATAAAGTAATGAAAAGAACACAATTTTAAGAGCCAGCTGAGGAGTCTATATATTCCTTCATCAATGGATACCTGCAAAGAAAACAGAAAATAGCCAACAAGTTGCTATTTTCTTCCATATTACACAAATCCAAACTGTAACAGAACTAGATGCAGATTATGCATATTTCCTGAAGTCACAGCTAGAACTCTATTCTTACATGAGAGAAGAATTGTTATGGGAGTCTTGAACCTGCTCACACACACACAGAGGAGATCATTATTAGACTTTATTATTGAAACTGAGTCCCCCTAAAACGAGCTCCCCTGCCAAGTTTATGATTAACCTCTCTAGCCAAAGCTTTATTCTCTTTCTCATTCTGCCCCTGGTCCTCTCAGGATTAAGAAGTATCAGAGAAAGGGGGGGACTGAAACCAAGCAGTACCCTGCAGGCCCCTCCCAGGTACAAGAGCCCCTCAGTGTCCCCCGTTTCTTTTTTGTAGTAAAAGGCTTTACTCTTCTAGGCCTTCCATGGGTTCCAAAGAGCAGACTCAAGCAGTTACTAATTAGGGAAGTGAGGGAATAGAGAAACAAAGGAAAAGCGATCAAGCAAGAAACTAATTATAGCTTAAACAGTATAACAACCCGATGCACATCTTTGGGCTGTTCTGCAGAAACTAAGAACCCCACCCAGGTGGAGGATGCTGACTACATGCTGACCACAATCACATAGACCCTAGACTAGTTGGAACCAGAAGGCTGATGATTCAGATTTCCAAAACATCACCCTGTTACCTCACCACCAACCAATCAGAAGAAAGTCCATGAGCTGCAACCCTCACCCCAAAGGTTGCCTTTAAAAACCCTCCCCTTTAGATAGCTAGGAAGGAGTCACATAGCACAGGGAGATCAGCTGGGTGCTTTGTGACCAGCTAGAAGGGTGGGATAGGGAGGGTGGGAGGGAGGGAGACTCAAGAGGGAGGAGATATGGGGATATATGTATATGTATTCACTTTGTTATAAAGCAGATACTAACACACCATTGTAAAGCAATTATACTCCAATAAAAACGTTAAAAAAAATCAAATGGGAAAAATATTTTAGGATCATCTAAAGTATTTTGCCTATAAAAATAAAGGAGGGGGCTTCCCTGGTGGCGCAGTGGTTTAGAGTCCGCCTGCCGATGCAGGGGACACGGGTTCGTGCCCCGGTCCGGGAAGATCCCACATGCTGAGGAGCGGCTGGGCCCGTGAGCCATGGCCGCTGAGCCTGCGCGTCCAGAGCCTGTGCTCCACAATGGGAGAGGCCACAAGAGTGAGAGGCCCGCGTGCTGCAAAAAAGAAATTAAAAAATAATAAAAAATAAAGGAGAGAAGGAATTATATATAATGCTTTAAAAAAAAAAAACCCTCCCCTGAAAGCCACCTGGGATTTCTGGTCTTTTGAGCATAAGCTGTCTGTTCTCCCTATTTGACGCCCTACAGTAAATGCTGGACTCCTTCACCTCAACCTGGTGTCAGTAGACTGGCTTTGCTGCACAGCAGGCTAGCAGACCCAAGTTTGGTTAGGTAACATTATGAGTGAAATTCCTGGTAAAAGTTTTGTCATTACCCACCAAGACGCAATGGTGTTCTATGATCAGGTTTAGAACCCACTCATCTGGAGCAAAGTTAATCCTGAAAATGATGAGTAGGAAAAAAGATTTGTTTCCAAGGATAAATAAATCAACTGGCCACAAAGTCAGTGCATTACAGGTTTTGCCACTAACTTGTTCTGTAATCCTGGCCATGTCTTCAATTTCTCATCCATACATGGGGAGAATATTGCCACCTCACTAATTCACAAAGATTTGAGGCTCAATTAGACAACTGCTAAGAAACAGAAGTTCATTTTTTTTGTTTGTTTTAATCAATTGAGAAGTGTGTCACACTGTCTTGATTCTATTAGAATATCCAGTTATTTTCTAATAAGAAGAATAATTTACAAATTATCCAAAATAGCCAACAACATGTATTAACAAATAGGCTCATACATCTCTGTCTGGCTAGAAAAGTTTATATATGTTCCAAGGATCATTATGTTATCTCAATTAATAAAGGGAGCTATTGGTATTCCTGTTTTCATACATTGCATCTAGTTTACAAATGCACAGTGCTTGGAGAAGTTAGATGACCTAAAGACAGCCAGTGAAAGACGGAACTGGTATTCAAATGTAGATCAGTGAAAGCTAAGACACTCTTCTGAAATAATCTTGTCTTTCAGAACAGGGTGGAGAAGGAAATTCCCTCTAAAGACATGCAAAATAGTGAACAGACCTGAGAATTTAACTAGATGTTACAAAACAAAAGGGAAAACTAGGACAACCTTGCACCCCAAGGAAGACTGAAAAGGCAGCCCCTACTTAACGCCCCGCCCCAGCCACTATTGAGAGTCAGGTGACTTAGAAGTAGTAGAGGATTTTTAGTAGTAAAGCAAAGGATTAGAAAGGGGAACAAGACAGAGGATCTGAGGCTTTAATGACCCCTAACCTAAGGGTCTAAATAGACTGAAAGCACTCTGATGGACAAATGGCAAATTGGAATTCTGGAGAGTCCAGGAGGCTTCTGGAGGTTCTGTGGTCCTTGGAGGGGTGAGTGGGGGGTTCTGTTAATCTCTTTCTTTTGTTTGTTAATGATGCAAATCCTTGAGTTCTAAACAGTTAGAGGAGCTTGGTCAAAGCCGCGGAGAATTAAGCAAGAAACTGACAGCCCAGAAAGTGAGCTAGAGGAAGGCATTCATTTTATTTCTTTGCTGGTCACTCCATCTCACAGGTTAGAAAAGGAAAAATGAAGCAGAGGCAGCACCCCTGTCTAGGAGTGAAGATTATATCTCGCCAGACTTCCACTTTTATTATACCTATTATACATAATTATAGTAAAAGAAGTGCAAGAGGCAGAAGGATTTCCACAAAATTTAAGCTTCTGGATCTCTCACTTGAAATGGCCCTTCCAAAGACTTGATAGGTGCCCTAGCAAATTTTATTCATAGTTTTAATTCTATCATAATTAAATAGACATATGTGTTTGTATGACTATGTGTATGTACATCTATACATATATATATGTACTTGACTGTTTTTACATAAAATTATAACTTGTATTCACTAAGGAGTCCTTTAATCGTTATTAGGACTTCAAGTATGTCACTTTGAAAAAGCTAAGTATTCCAACCAATTATTCAATAAAAGTGTTTTATTTTTAGTTGCCTTGCAAATACTTTTTTAAATTTACTCATTTACCTCTTTTTCCCTACACCAGGGATAGCTATTTCAGGAAATAGGTAGCTGGTTTTTACACTAGGTCACATATATGCTCTCTAATTTCATGCTTATCAGAACAATATCACTATCCCCATTTTATAGAGGTGAAAATGATGGCTCAGGAAGGTTAAGTATTCACTCAAAGTTACTTTAATATCAGTAGGCGAAGATGGAATTTAAACTTGCGTATGTCTGACTTCGAAGTCCAAAATTTATTCTTTTGACTAAAATATACTATCTTCCTCTGAAACAGGAGTCAGCAAACTATGTTTCACTGACCAAATCCAGCTCACTTCCTTTCTTTGTACAGCCCACAAACTAAAAATGGTTATCACGTTTTAAATAGGTGAAAAAAATCAAGAGGAATAATATTTTGTGACATATCATTTATATGAAATTTAAATTTCAGTGCCTACAAATAAAGTTTTATCGAAACGGTCACACTTATTCAATTACGTATTTACTATCACTTTTTTGGTGCTACAATAGCAGAGCTGAGTAGTTGGGACAGAGATCAGCTGGCATACAAAAGCTGGACCTTTACAGAAAAAGTTTGCTGACACCTGCTTTAAAACATCTATCATGATAAAGTTCAGCTGAAGGTACAATACTCTCCAGATGAAACATGATACAAGATCTTCAGTAATAAAACCTTTTTTAAAAGTCAGTTTCTGTTTATGAAATATTGGATCAAAACTTCTAAACAGAATAGTAAACTTTTAAGTATATGCTTACTACAATAATGTCTTGATGTTCTCTGCTTTCAACTCATCCAAAAATGCTTTCTTCACATTATGCTGTGGAATGTTAGTAGCTTCACTGGAGGATTTTATAAACCATCCACTAAATTACAAACAAATATAGGAATGAGATATGAGCTTATAGACAGGGCCTATCTTTCCTTATTATTGTATTTATCATATATAAAACATCAATGACCTCTGGTATTAACTGAGATTTTCTGAAGTTTCATTGCTCTTGCCTACTTCCATTGGAAAAAAAATCATGCAGACAGACTTAATTACAAATCAGTTGCAACATATTTTTTAATCCAATTTCAATAAGTATTGCTGTTACTCTAAGAAATGTTTTATGAAATTAGCACTAAAATTGAAGATGGTTCAACTGATGGGAAAAATGAAGGCAAAAAGGAGATCCACCTTCTTTCTCCTTAAAGCTTCTATCCTCAGTGAGGACGCCTCTGCTGACCCAGAATAAGCGTTTAGTAAATGTAATGAATTAATTATGAGTATATTTCAAGTACATAAATTATTTCAAAGAGTTGAAGGCAATTCAGACTTGTAATTTGTTCTGGTTCTGAAACTAAAGCAAAATATGCTTAAATATTTTGTGCCTGCAGTTGAAGTAGGCTTCAAAAGTTCAACTTCAGAGAGCTACAGTGAAACTCCAATTCACCCAACATCTCTGCAAGACACACAGTGAACACAGAGACTAGAGGCAGTGGGTAGCCAGATCGCGTAGAGCCATTAGCCTGGTAGTTGGCTTCGTGACATAGTTTATTTAGATAAATGATATGATCTGTGCATAAAATGGTTACCTAAATCACCCAGCTAGCTTTCACGGAGCTTTCCAGTTATTAATCACATACACGTTACACACATGCATATATACACGCATATTGAAATAAATGGTTGGCAGCAAATGGAAATACAGTTCCACCAGTATGTAAAATAAAGGGACTTGGATTAGACTGTAGGATAAGGGCACTCGGAGGATGAAATGCTTGAATCGAGATCTAAAAAATGAGCTGGATAAAGAGGACAGAGGCCTGTGGGAGGGAGGGAGCAGAGAATCCTAGGAAAAAAATTAACAAACATTAATAAAGAACCCACAGCCATTGAGCAGTGAATATAAGGGTGGGGCTGAGGGCTATACTGGGACGAATAAAATGCTTTTAGAAGATGCAGAAGATCTTAATCCTCATGCTACCCTTGCCCACGTTGTACAACTGAGAAAACTGAAACTCGAGTAGAAGTGTGCCCTTAACGAGCACACTTATCTAAGCCCCACAATAACGCTAATATCCACATGCTAGTTATGAGCAGAGTGTGGCTCAAAGGTTACACAACAAGCAAGAAGAGGCTGAATTTGAGCCAGCATGGTTGGTCTATGCCCTGGTCTTCTAAATCCCAGAATTCAGAGAAGGGCCGAACTACCAGGCTATACCTTAACGCTAGTCCTGTGCATTAATGTCCAGTTAGAAGCATCTCCTCACCAGGAAAGAATTTTTTAAAAGTGCCAATACCCCAGTACTGTGCCAGGAGCTTTAGATGCTATTTCGTTTACGATTCCCACTAAGTTACAGATAGTATTCTTACAAAGGTTGACAAACTGTGGCTCAGAGAGACTCGGTAACTCGCTCAAGGCCACAGAGAAGTTGCAGAGTTAAAATTAGAATTTAAAAGAGTCTCAGCGAATCTGTGCTGCCTCCTGGTAATCATGGAGAGTTGGGTTAAGTCTGCAAATCAGTACACAGGGGAAAACGCTCAAGAACTGCTATTAAGGATCTGTTCAGAGCACTGACAATGTCAGCCGGTTAGCTCCTAAATATTCCTCTTTATTTACTCCCAAGGACGAAAGATTGAGAGAATAGGGCTCCCACTCAGCAGTGCCCTGAGTTCTACCTACTGTATACACGAAGCAGGTCCAGGCACAGGCACTAGATAAAGACCCCAAACAGGTAAGAGTCGTTTCTTGCAAAGCTCCTTGGACGACCTAGCAAATGCCCCCAGAGATCCGGCGCTCCTGCTAAAACGTACAGATTGCTCGCAGGGCCTCAGCAGTTGGAACTTTCTCAAGTTTAGTTTGAGTCTCTCCGTTCTACTCCTTACCCTGTGTGACTGTTCTACAGTAGCCCGTCCAGAAGCCAGCTGTGCACCGCCCCCAGCAACTCCCACCTAACTCGCGGGTGCTCGTCCCCACTTTCCCCCACCCCCCGGGAGACCGGGAGACCAGCAGCTGGCCCCACGCGGCAGCTGGCCCGGGAGTCCTGCGAACCGCCGAACAGCCGGGTAGGCTCGGGGTTGTGCGTGGCGAGGGCGCCCGTACCGAAAAGGAAGCCGAGGACGAAGAGGCAGGCGGCCAGCACCAGGGCCCCAGCGCACAGCCAGCGCGGGCGGCGCCAGGCGACAAAGGTCGAGTCGGTTTCGTGCAGGGGATTCCACATCTCAGCGTGTGGCCGGCGGGGCCTCCGGTGACCGGTGCCTCTGCGGTGGCCCCCCTGCTGCCTCGCGGGCGGCGCGGCAAAGACTTCTTCCTTCGAGGGCCGCTCTTAGCAGTTCTGCAGCCTAGAGTCCACTCGCACTCCCAGTTCCTCCGCCCCTGAAAGTATTTCTAGTTTACTCTCAACCAATCCCGGAGAGCAAGAGGCAGCATCAGTCCCCAGAAGAAGAAAACCCGGCCCCTTCGGAGAGGTGCTTAAAAAAAAAAAAAAAAAAAAAGTTCAGCTTGAAAATTTCTAGCCCTTATTTTAAAATAAAAGGAAAAGAAGGAAGAAACGGAAGGAGGAAGCAAAGAACAAACTCTTCTCCTTTCTCCACTTCCAGACCACAATCCGATTCACAAAAAGAACACTAAGTACCCCGTAATTCAATAGAACGATCTTCTTTTTTCTGTCTAGGAAAATGCATGTTCCAGGCAAGTTGGTAGACTAAACTATTCCTCAAGAACTTTTTTCAGATCCGAAATCCTATTAAATACTATTATAGCCCTACAAGGAGTAAAATCAAGTAGAAAACGGTGGTGTCCAGTTCCGGCACTGCTTTGGATATTCAGGGAGTGAATTTTGGTGTCAATGCCAGTTACCACTGTGCTCTTTTTCCTAATGAAGATCATTGATACTTATCAATTATTAGGGAATTATTCCTCCCTTTACATAGCACAGCCATTTTTAAAGAAATACTATTGGAATTTGCTGAAGGCAGAGAGTACATCTCTTTTTACATCAGAGCTGCCCTTGGCACTCTCTTACATTGTGGGTATGAAATCAGTCTTTGTTGAGTCAACCTGAAGAGTCAATCACACATAAATCTACCCCTGTTATAAATTCTTAAAAAATTATAACAATGATATCTAAAAGAGGACAATAACGACATGCTTTATAAAATCAATGACGTTCTTATAATCTGTAAGGGAGACTGCATGCATGGCCTCTAGCTAGGAGTGCTTTACGGAAGCATTGCATTTAAAAGAATCAGTGAAGTACCAGCAGAGTTTGAACCAGGGGAAATGAGAAGAAACTTTGGGTCTGGGAGCCAGAGGGATAGCCAAGGAATGGCAGATAGTTTGCTTTGGGCAAGGGAGCGAACAGGGAGAGAGTGAGGAGAGATGGGGCTACATCATAGAGAATGTTGGGTACTTTGATAAAGAATTTCTGAGCTAAGTGAAGAGATGTGGAAAAATTAAAATGTTAACAGTGAACCAAGACAACTACTAGATGACTTAGGACAGGAAAGGAAGGAGTTTCTTCAGCCCTTTCTAACAATAGCTTATATTTATTAAATGTCTCCTAATGTTCCTATTGTTAAATCTAACCAGGAATGGTGGAAGAATAATACTTACTGAGCACTTTCTAAATGAGCCACTTTATATACATCAACTCGTTTAATCATCGGCACCCTTCGTGGTTGATACTATCACCCTTCCCGTTTTACATGTAGGAAAACTGAAATTTAATGAGATGAGATAAATCACTCAAAGTCACAAAGCTAAGACAAAATCCAAAGTGCGCCTTACTCTAAACCACTGTACTGCCTCCCTTGAGCATGGGCTGCATTTGCTAAGCTCTTTGCTTGTATTGGGAGGAACACTGGGCTTGGAGTCGGAAGACTTGGACTTAAGCTTTGGATCTGGTCCTGTCTAAGCCTTGTACCCTGGAGAGTCACATATTCGGGTTACTTGAATGTATCTTCTCATTTGTAAAATATAGGATCATCTAATAACAGTATTAAGTACCATCTGTTAATAAAGATGTTCTGAAGGTCAGATGCGTGTATAATTGAGGGAAATTATATTTATTAAATATAAGAAGGGTTTTGAACAATGTTACAACTACCTAACAATTTAATTAATACCCTTATGGTGAGCTGGGCTACATTTGAAGAAATCAGAGAACAAATGAACATCTGTCAAATCTTATTGAAAGGATTCGTTCTCTCCTCATGAAGCTTACAGTTTAGTGGGGAAAACATAGCTTTAAGAGTAATTAATGACTGATTAATATTATGAGCACATTCCACATGGCAGGCACTTGCTATATGCTTTACAGAATTATTTCATTTAATTATCAGGATTTAGCCCAAAAGAATTTGAAATCTCTAACAGGTGGTTTTGCAAGCCACACTAGATTTTTCTTTTCTTTTCTTTTTTAAGATGCTCTCTTTCTTTTTTTTTTATTTATTATTTTTGGCTGCATTGGGTCTTCATTGTTGCACGCGGGCTTTCTCTAGTTGCGGTGAGGAGGGGCTACTCTTCCTTGCGGTGCGCAGGATTCTCACTGAGGCAAGCCACACTAGATTTTTCTGTTGCTACTATTTCTCTTTTACAGCTGAAGAAACTAAGCTTTAATGAAGTTAACACCCACCTTCCCCCCCAAAAAAGATCTTTTTTTGCTTAAGCTGCGATTTCTGACTCTCTGGACTGTAAGGTTTGGTAAAAGCAGATGCTCAATAAATAGTAGCTATTATGATTCCCTACCTATGACTGGCTAGAATTGAATATATATAAATCAGTACAAAATAGTTGTGCTTGTTAACCAGACTTGGAGAGAATGTGTATAATCCAACCTTGTTAGGCTGAAATGATTTAAAACAGTCTTGACCAAGAACTCTTGGAATATTGCTGTCAACTCAAGTGGCAGGAAGCTTGAGAGCTCAAACAGAACAATGTTGTCAGATTAATTTTCCAAGGTCTCTACTCTGTTTTTGATTTCCCAACTCAGAAATCTTAAGTGGAATCCAGTGCACTATATAGTGATTCTAAATTCTTTAACAAAGCAGTGCAGGCTATCTAGATTTTGGATTCTTTTTGGCAACATCCTCCATTAACCTCCCTGTCGTGTACTCTAATGTAATTTCCTTAGTCTTGCTAACCTTCAGTTTACTCATCTATAAAATAGTAATAATACAAGTTCCTGTTGCATGCGGTGGTTAAAAAAGGTTAGCAGACAAGCCTGGCACTTAGATCACTGTAAGTGAATAAGAGATGCTGTCGTTACGTATTTCAAAAAAATCATGTAAAATCATTATCTTATTCGATCAGATTATTTTAAGTAAACATCATATATGTACTTAGAAATCTCCTGTGTTTGAAACCAATACACTATCATTACGCTAACCTACACTTAAGAAAAAACTATTCTTATGAGAACAGTAAAGAAATATATTCCAAAGAGTAAAATGAGATACTCTATGCATAATACTAATATTTATTTCATAAATTGAAAGTGATTAGATTAGTCAATATTGTAATAAGGACAAGATAAATCTGTCTTTGTACAGACATGAACTAAATCAAAGAGTATTACACTCTTCTCTGGAATATGTTTGAAAGAAAACAATTAAAATTATTTTAGCTCCTTTATCCCCAGGCTCTAATACATGTTTACTTTTTAAAAATACTTTAATGTTCTAAAAAGAAAAATACTTTAAAGCTCCATGACAAAGGAAACCATAAACAAAACAAAAAGGCAACACACAGAATGGGAGAAAATATTTGCAAATGAAGTGATCGACAAGGGATTAATCTCCAAAATATACAAACAGCTCATGCCGCTCAATATCAAAAAAAACAAACAACCTAATTAAAAATGGGCAGAAGACCTAAATAGACATTTCTCCAAAGAAGACATACAGATGGCCAAGAGGCATATGAAAAGATGCTCTAACATCTTTACTAACTATTAGAGAAACACTAACTAGAGAAATGCAAATCAAAACTACAATGAGGTATCACCTCACACTGGTCGGGATGGCCGCCATCAAAAAATCTACAAACGATAAGTGCTGGAGAGGGTGTGGAGAAAAGGGGACCCTCCTACACTTGTGGTGGGAATGTAAATTGGTACAGCCACTATGGAGAACAGTATGGAGGTTCCTTAAAAACCTAAAAATAGAACTACCATATGATCCAGCAATCCCACTCCTGGGCATATATCCAGAGAAAACCATAATTTGAAAAGAAACATGTACCCCAATGGTCATTGCAACACTATTTACAATAGCCAGGACATGGAAGCAACCTAGATGACCAACAGAGGAATGGATAAAGAAGGTGTGGTACATATATAAAGTGAGATATTACTTAGCCACAAAAAAGAACAAAACAATTCCATTTGCAGCAACATGGATGGACCTAGAGATTGTCATACTGAGTGAAGTATGTTAGACAGACAAAGACAAATATCATATGATATCGCTTATATGTGGAATCTATAAAAATGATACAAAGGAACTTACTTACAAAACAGAAATACAGTCACAGATATTGAAAACAAACTTATGGCTACCAAGGGGGGAAGGGGGTATAAATTGGGAGATTGGGATTGACATATACACACTGCTATATATAAAATAGATAACTAATAAGAATCTACTGTATTTCACAGTGGACTCTACTCAATTCTCTGTAATGACCTATATGGGAAAAGAATCTAAAAAAGAGTGGATATATGTATATGTATAACTGATTCACCTTGCTATAGAGCAAAAACTAACACAACATTGTAAATCAACTATACTCCAATAAAAAAACCTTTAATAAACATTCTTGAACGAAAAAACAAAAACAGAACTCCATGACTTCTACTTAATCTGTAAACACAGAACCCTTGCACTCTAAATTACACATTAAATAATGTAGCTTGGAAAGACAAGAACTCTCTTCTCCAAGTGATTTTCTATCTTTTCAAAATTTTCAATCTTTTAAAGTTGGAGGGTGGTTATATGAACATATATATTCGTAAAACTCTTTTCACTATACATTGAAAATCTGTGCATTTTATTGTATATAAATTATAAATCACAAAAATTGATTTAAATAAAAACATAGGTGTATAGGTAAATGAGAATATTTCTTAATGATTCCTCTAAATTCCACTCTTTTAAACTAATTAATTCTCATTCTCCTAAACTAGGAGAATCTTTGCAGACAAGTTTCTTTGCTTTGAAGTTTTGAGAAATAGAATATTTAGCTTTTCAATCAAATGATAGAATGGGATTGTAAAAGGACAAGTTTTAAGAAAAAATATAGAGGGTTTCGGTTAAATTTTATTACTAAAATCAAGCGTGTTTATCTTTTTAAGAAATGTATATAGAAGTATAGGAAATAAGAAGCTCAAAGTAATCTTTTACACCCTTCTTTCCTTTCCTACACCATATCACCCTCCAGAGGTAAGTATTGTAAACATTTTAGTATTAATCCTTCCAGACATTTTTTGATGCATATACACAATACCTTTAAAAATACAAAATGATATCATGCTATGCATTTATTTGTTTTTTTTATTTTAAGAAAGCTTTCAATTGATGTGTACATACCTACAGAAAAGTACACAAATCATAATCGTACAGCTTCATGAATTTTTAGGAGGGACAAACAATGATAATTCAGCATCAGAATCAAGAAACAGAGCTTTACCAGGGACTCCAGATGCCCTCCTCAATCCCCTTTACATCACTACTCCTCACATTGAATAATATCCACTATTCTATCCTGAATTCTAACACCAACGTTTAGTTTTGCAGTTTCTATAAATAGAATTATATAGTATATTTACTTTTATGTTCGGCATCTTTCACTCAGAATTACATTTGTGAGATACTTGCAGTGGTGTACTAGTCAATCAGCTCTGGCAAGGGAGGGGAAAGCCCTGATTTGTGACATCTCTTAATTTCCATGATGCAAACACTCCCACAATGGTAGAGTTAAAGCTAACAACGTGATGTATGTGAGTTGGAAGGAGATGCCCGTAATTGCCTTTTTTGGGGTTGCATTGGGTCTTTGTTGCTGCGCATGGGCTTTTCTCTAGTTGCAGCGAGCGGGGGTTACTCTTCGTTGCGCTGCATGGGCTTCTCATTGCAATAGCTTCTCTTGTTGCAGAGCACAGGCTCTAGGCACATGGGTTTCAGTATTTTCAGGGCACGGTCTCAGTAGTTGTGGCTCGCAGGCCCTAGAGCACGCAGGCTTCAGTGGTTGTGGTGCACGGGCTTAGTTGCTCTGCGGCATGTGGGATCTTCCTGGACCAGGGATCGAACCCGTGTCCCTTGCATTGGCAGGTGGACTCTTCACTGCTGCGCCACCAGAGAAGACCCCCATAATTGCCTCTTGTAAGCTGGTAGGAGCAGGCTCCAGCATACTACTGGGCCGTATTTTTTCCATGTACCAATCATTCACTCATTCTCTGGGCTATGAACTAACCAACTGTACAAATATGCCACCATCTATTTATCCATTTTCCTCTTGATAGACATCTAGATCATCTCCAGTTCTTAGCTGTTAGAAACTGTGCTTCTACGAACATTTGGCAATTATATGTATTTATTTCTGTGGGTATATATCTAGAAGTCACTCTTACCAGCAGTGTATGTGAAATTCTAATTCCTACATATGCTTGCCAACTAAATTGTATTTCCCTGACAGCTAATAAAATAGAACAGCTTCTCCTAAGTTTGTTGCCCCACTTGTATTCTTTGAAGTGACTGTTCAAGTGTTTTGTCCAATTTTCTGTTGGGTATTCTGACTTTTTCTTTTGGTGTTTTTGTAGGAATTTTTTTGTACTTATGCCTATAATTTTATAATACGTTTATTTTACTCAATAATGCAGACTTTCATGTTAGTACATAAATTTTTTCCTTTATTGTTTTTGGTAGCGTTATAATATTTTAAAGAATAGATGTGAAAAATAGATTTTTTCATTCTTAAGCATAC
Source organism: Pseudorca crassidens (assembly GCF_039906515.1). Classification (NCBI taxonomy): domain Eukaryota; kingdom Metazoa; phylum Chordata; class Mammalia; order Artiodactyla; family Delphinidae; genus Pseudorca; species Pseudorca crassidens. Next base: position 66,959,589 of record NC_090304.1, on the reverse strand, counting down.
CAAAAATTTCTATGTGTATCTGATTCATATGAGGGTTTAATATATTGGATCAAAGCTGAAATCTGTCCTGGAAAGTAGCACCAGGAATTTTGTTATGAATAAATATTTAAAAGGAAGAGTGGCCCTTAAAGAACTTGAAAGATGAAAAGGTATTCTCCAGTCTGATGAAGTAGAAAGGGCCATTTTATTCCACACACAGCAGAATAATCACAGAACGCTGGTGATTCTAGTTTGGTAAGAAGCAAGGTGAGTGTGATTTGGATAGGATAAAGTAAAAATTGTTGAGATTTGTTTGGAATATAAAAGGAAGAGCTCAGCCAGAAGCTCATTAGGAATAACTATTGGCAAAGGTCACAGTTTTGAAGGTCTGTAGTGGGAATTCCGAGAAAAAATACATTATTAAGACCTAGACTAAAGAGAATTAACTTAGCAAGTGTCTAAAGAAATATCTTCCTCAGAGTTCTTGAGAACATATGGAGAATGGTAAACTGAAGATTCAATTAAATGTAATTTTATTGGGAGAGGGAAGGAGTGTTTATTGGTGGGATGTTTCATTGTTTAAGCTAGAAACTAAAAACTCTGTTTTGGGGGATTTTGGTTTTGTTTGTTTTCTAAATAATTGGAAGTCTTTTGCACTATTGTTGGGAGTGCAAAATGGTGCAGCCACAATGGAAAATAGCATGAAGGATCCTCAAAAATTTAAAAAGAACTACCTTATGATCCAGCCGTCCCACTTCTGGGTATTCATCCAGAAGGATTGAAAGCAGGACTCGAAGAGATATTAGTACTTCCATATTCATTGCAGCCATATTCACATAAGATAAGATGTAGAAGCAACCTAAATGTCCATCAACCAATGAAAGGATTTTTTTTTTAATAAAGTAGGTATACATAACATAGAATACTATTCAGCCTTAAAAAAAAAGGGAATCCTGCAATATGTGACAACATTGATGAAACTTGAGGACATTATGCTAAGTGAAATAGGCAGTCACACCAGGGAAATACTGCATGCTTCAACCTATATGAAGTATCTAAAGTAGTCAAACTTGTAGAAGCATAGAATAGCATGGTGGTTGCTAGGGAGGTGCTAATGAAGGGCTGTAAAATTTTAGTTATGCAAGATGAATAAGTTCTAGATATATGCTGCATAACATTGTGTCTACAGATAATATTGTGCAGAAGAGATAGCAGTATTGTTTTGAACACTTAAAAATCTGTTAAAAGGTCAGCTATATTAAATATTCTTACCACCATTAAAAAAAAGAACAAAAAAACTAGATGGCAATTCTAAAACTGAAGGATGCTAAAAGGCCCCAAATATAACCAAAACAATACATTAGCAAAAATTTAGTTTTTGAAATGTGGTATCTTACATTCATTGAGAGTGTTCACTTTGAAAATATTAACAAAAAATATTGAAAAGACACAAACATTCACACACACAAATATGTCAAAGTACATATTTTCAAAGTCATGGCTTTGAAATCAGATATATTTGATTTTAAATCTACCTCAGGTGCTCACATACACAATTATAGGTAAATTGTTCAGTTTTACCCCTTTTATAGTCTCTACCAACTCCACAGAAAAGGCTCTTCTCAAAGTTACCAATTCTCTTTGCTCCTCATTTTCTCTCTCTCTCTATTTCTCTCTCTCTCCCTGTCTCTCTCTGTCTGTCTGTCTCTCTCTCTCTGTCTCCCTCTCTCCCTCCCTCTCTTTTATTAGTGAGATGGACTCCACCTTGGCACTGTATAGCCATGAGTTATCTACACCCATATGGAAATCTGTTTCTACCAAATGGGAAAAACCTGACCAAAGTGTAGGTTTCCATTAAGATCAGAGTTCTCTAGACCTATGTAGGAAGAATTTTAAATAACATAAGAACAAAAGAAAATTAAACCCAGTAATGTAACCACCTGAGTGAGGCTGCAGAGTCTTGTGAGAAGAAAAATTAAGTCAAATCTAAACCCAAGCATGTAATCTCTGTTGGTTATTAGACCTACAAGACTATTAAGTGAATTGATATAGTGACTACAAATAGGGCATCACAGGCATAGTATCTCTGGTCAGTGTCTCAGGTAAATATGCCAAACATGTAAGAGAGTATCCTTGAAGACTCCTTGCCATGGCACCAATACTTCCTTTGTGAGAAAGCATATTTTTACCTCTAGAATATTTAGATTTAAACATAGAAATGTTTAGGTAACCAAATTAATTATTTATTATTCCATTAATTATTATTTCAAAACTGTGCTGTGTGATATTTAAGAGAATTTGGCCTATTCAATAAGACTTGATTCTAATATAAGCTATATAATTGAGTAATTCAGTTAATCTTTTGGGTTTTAAATTGAAATTACTTACTATGTTTATATGCAGTTTTACTGAAATATGTAAAAGAAGTTAATATTCCCCATAATTATAAATTAATCTTTTTTAGACTTATAAGGATTAATTTTAAGTACTTGATAAGGTTTGTCAGGTGATTGAATTGCTTAAAAATTAACAGAATACATTAAATGCTGTTTAAAATGTTTGACAGTATTTAATTAACTGTGTAAAATAAGACTAAAATTATGAAAGGTCCCAGGGTTATTGTTAAAATTTACTTGATTTTTTAACTGAATAAGATATATATACTGAAACTAAAGTTAAGAAAGAACAAGTTCTTTTTTAAATTTCAAACTTCAATCAACCAAATATAGATTATAAAAATTAAAAATTCTGAATAGTTTTTTTTTTCTGTATAAACCTGCCCTTAAGGATATTCAAAACAATTTTTTAAATGTTACAATACAGATCCTCAAAGAGTTTAGTAAAGTGAAATGCTAGTTCCCCAATTAACACTTTCTCTTCCAGACCAGATGACATCACTTCTCTCAAACTGGCATTCCTTCTCAGTCTCCTTTGCCAGCTCCTCCTTTACCAGCCCTTTAAGTGTTGGACTGTCTCAAGGCTCTGCCTTTGGCCCTGTGCTCTCTTCTTTCTATAGCATCTCTTGAGGTGATTTCAAACTCTAAGTATGATCCATGCTCTGGTAGAAACTGCTCACCAAACACATTTCCTGTTTCCTAGGCATACAGCTAGGCCAGAAGTTCTCAGTCTCCCTTGAAGTTAGGTAGGTCCACATTACTGTGTAAGGGTTAATAAAATATAGGAGGAAGTGATATATACCACTGCCAAGCCTAGCCTTTCAATACTTCCTACATAATCCTCTCTCTTCGCTTCAATCATCTGGCTGAATACACAAGACCTAGGAGAGATATCAGAGGCTCTAGGGGGTGGTATTGCCTCAAGATGGAAAGAGCAACCATTTCTGAATCATTACTTGGAGGAGTAACCAGCAATCAAGAATGCTCACCGGATTTTATAGATGTGAAAAATAAACTATTTTTTTTAATCCTATAGATTTGTCACAGAAGTCAGTGTCACTAATATCACTGATCTTGATAGAATCCTACATTTTTTCATGTTTTTTGTCAGCCTAGACTTCACTCCTGGGATCCAGAATTAAACATCCAATTGCTTAATTGAAATCTCCACCTGAGAGTCTATCAGGCCCACCAGTATTAGTCAGGGTTCTACAGAGAAACAGAACTGATAGGCTATATAGAGATATACAAAAGAGAAGATTTATTATAGGAACTGACTCACATGGTTATGGAGGCCAAGAAGTCCCACAGTCTGCTGCCTGAAAGCTGGAGAGCTAGGAGAGTTGATGGTATAATTCAGTCCTCAACCGAAGGCCTGAGAAGGGGCGTGGTAGGGGTGTGTCTCTCGTATAAGTCTTCAAGTCTGAAGGCCCAAGAACCACTTCCTCTGATGTCTGAGTTCAGGAAAAGATGAACGACCCAGCTGAAGAAGAGAGAGAGGAATCTCATCTTTCCTTCACCTGTTTGTCCTGTTAGGACCCCAATCACGTTGGTAAGGGCGAATCTTCTTTACTCAGTTTACTGAATCAGATGCTAATCTCTTCCAGAGACACCCTCACAGATACACCCAGAAATAATGTTCTACCAGCTCTCTGGGCATCCATTAATCCAGTCAAGTTGATACATAAAAGTCACTTCACTACCACCCCCAGCACATTTACTGTCCACTCTCCAGCATCACCCCCACCTCCACCCAGACTTCTCTATCTGCCCTATCTGAATAAATGACACCATTCTCCATTGTTGTTCAGGATAAAAGCCTAAGGCATTCTTTATCCATTTACCAAGGAAATATTTATTGAGTCTCCTATGCATCAGGAACTATGCCAGGTGCAGCAGATACAATAGTAAACAAAGTAAACCTGGTTGCTGTTCTCTCTTTTAGTCATATCCAACCACCACTAGGGTCCTCCTAAAAAATAAATGCGATCATATCTGACTCTTGCTTGAAAATCTTTGCCTTTACTCTTTTTAACCCTTCAAAATAAAGTTGAATTGTTTTCATCAGGTTATGCACATTTTCCCAGGACCTTATACTAATCTATTCTCGTAGTGGACATCTACCTTGAAAACCTCATGCCTCTGGGTACAGTTAGTTGAATGAAGAAAAGATACCTGATTCCATTTAGCAGATGGTATTCTTTGCTGAGGTATTGAATTGTAGTTTGAAGTGGCTGGAAGTGTTACATATGTGACCAGTCAGCTTCTGCCTACCACACGGATACATTCACAGAGAACTGGGATTAACTAGAAAGTATAATAAAGCACGTGTCCAGAGAGGAGCAGAGATAGTATTAGAAATGGAGTACTCCCTTAATTCCTGACCTTGATCCTGATTCCAGGGTTTCTTGACACCCAGTGTCATTCCTACCCTTGGGTTCTATGAGATACTCTTGTGTCCTTGTAATAAACCCCTACCCCTTTGTCCATTCTCCCTTTTGCTTAAACTAATTTTAGTTTATTTTACTTGCAACACTGAATCCTGAATATTTAAGCTCTTCAACCTATCTCTCCTTCAACTCTACTCTCCCATTCTCTAATCCCATCATCTATCATAAAGACTTGTTACATAAAGTTTCAAATGGTTTCTGAAACATTCTTGGCTGTTTTGTGGCATTAGGCTTTTATAAAATCTGTCTCGTGCCTCAAATGCCCATTACCACTTAACTTTCTGGAAATGTTCTAGTTGTATATTAAGGTTTTTCTCAAATATCACCTCTGCAGTTCACTTTCTCTGGATTTTGCCAAGAAGACGTTTTCATCTTCTGTGTTGCCATAGTACTCCATCTACACATCTGTTACAGCATAAAGGACATGAAATTACTATTGAGAGATTTTCTTCCACATTAGACTAACTCAGGTGTAGGAATGGTCTTTAATTCTGAAAAGCATTTGGATTAGTTTCTATATTTCTGAGAGTATACATGATGTATAGAGATGCTTTGTCTTTAAGCTAACTAAATAGAATACTTTAAAAACTAACTTTGTCAATACCATTGGAAGTAGAAAACTATCACACACTGATACATACATAGACATACATAAACATACAGAGAGGCAAAAACAGAGAACTTATGGTTCTAAAATTTTACCAAGAAGCAGATAGGGTAGGGGTTCCTGGAGAAAGAGAACCAGACATGGGTTTCTTGACATAAGAAAAGCTATTTTCTGGCCTAAGCTATGTTGTGATCTAAGCCTGGCCACAATGCTTATTCTTGAACAGGTCTCGGTAATTAATGATCTTAAAAGAACAAAATAATTCAGGAACAGATGACTGTTATCAGGCAAGAGAAGTAACAATAACAAAGATAATAAATCAGTTGTAAAGACTCCCAGTTCCACAATGGTAAAGATTAACCTGAAGAACATTTTCGAGCTGTTTCACAGAATTCGGACGCCCTTGAGCACTCAACCACCAGATCAGGCGGAACCTAAGGAATGATGATGTTGACCCTTTCTGAATTCAATCAACTAGAGCTTGGACTCTGTCGAACTTTGCCCTAATTCTATACTGAATTTCCTCTGCTCAAACCCCCTCATGAGAATGTATGTACACTTAGCTTAAAACTTCCCCAATGTTGCTCTGCAGGGAGACACTGCTGTGGGAAAGATCCCCGGTCCACTCCTTACTTGCTGCAAGTAATACAACCTTCCTTCTCCTGATCTTTGACTTGGTTGTGCAATTTGGCTGACACCCACCAGGGGGCGAAGCCAGTTTTTTGGTAATAGTATAATAATACAAAACCCACAAGTTTAGAAGTGGTTGGATCCAAATTGTGTTTCTGGCAGATGCATAAGTTAAGTTTACCAGCTCAGATGGCACACACATTTTATTAATATTTGTGGAGAGTGTTAAGATTTTCCATTTTTTCATTTGCTTAGTTTCCAAATAGCCTTTCCCCCTTTTTTTCTTTCCTTTTCTTTTCTTTTCTTTTTTCTTTTTCCTCTGATAAGAATTACCTCTCTGAAGTTTCTGTTTCAAAGAGATGGCCCTCAGTTCCTAGAGAAGACCAGGTAGAACATTTATGTCTCGAAGACACAGGGAATGAATGCAAGTTTCTTCAAAAAGGACTTTTGATCCTAAATCCAGAATTTTACAATACTTACAAGTCTTTTGAGATGAATAGAGGAGGTTTGGGGATTGGTAAAAAGATAGGTGAGCTTTTAATTGTTTCTAGAGCTGCATTTCTGTTCTTGTAAAGACTTGATCTGTAAGAAAAATACAATTGTTTTCAATTCCTCAAAGAATGGGTTGCAACCTAAACGACAATGAAGCTGACCTATCCATTCAACTACATTACCTTCAATTTTCTTTAGGAAAATTAATAAACAGAAACCTCATTTAGAATGGAGTTGGGAGGCCAGAAGGGGGAGCTCTAATGCCCTACCACTTATTGTCAGTTGCAGACCCAACAGGAAGAAACTTACCTTTATGCCTCCAACAGGAAGAAGGTTACTACTTTACTGCCCAGCAGGAAGCAGAAAGAATTTCTCCTTGCTTGGACACAGACCAGCCAATGAGAAACTGTCACAGTTTAGCCAATGAAAACTTCCAGTTCCTATAATAGGACTCTCTGTTTATAACAACTCCTTCACTTCTCCCTTTCCTAGAAAAGAACTGTCCTTTCCTTTGTCCTCCAGACTTGCCTGTGGTTCACCACCATAAATTGTATGTCCCAAATTGCATTTTTTTTTCCTGTTCTCAAATAAACTCAATTTGCTGGTAAAATAACTGGCTGTTTTATTGTGTAGGTCAACATTACTTGGTGTCAGAGAGTGGGATCCAGAGAAGACCCCCCAATAACTCTGAGGCTGGTTATTGGGGGTATTCTTTGGTGCTGGTACCCACAGAGCCCACTGAGCTCACTGGTTTCTTGAAGACCCTGGAGCTGGGCTCTTTTTGCATTTTAAAACTTTCCAGGCTTTATTCACGGGACCTGCTTTTTGTTTTGTTTTTTTTCTTTGAAGGTTTTGTCCTTTCTGTTAAAGGCTCTATCTTTTTTCTGAATACTCATTTGGTACTTTGGCCTGACTCTTTTGAAATTGGGCTGTTCCTACTGGAAATGTGCTGCTAAGCCTTTGGTCAGATTCCTTTGGAACCAGCCTGTACCTATTGAAATTGTGCAGTTTAGGATTTTTCTTTGCTTTTCTCTAGAGCAAAACTTCTAAGAAATGGCATCCAAGTTATCTAGAAGTTTTGAGCATGCCCTCTCTTTTCAGAAACCCCAGCTGGTTTTATAAATTAAAACCACAGTCCCTCCTCACGCACACTTCTATCTAAGTGGACCTACTTAACCAAAAGTAATTTAGAACACTGATGCCCATTACGGGGAACTTTTTGAACTCCCCAAACTTACTTTTCTTAAAATTGTATTGGACAGCCATGACTTTAAAATTGTCAAAACTGAATGGGATACTTACGTCGATTGGTATTTTGAGGCTTTCAAGTGTTATCAGAAGTCTAAAATTTCTTCTCTGAAAAATACAATTTTTAAATAACTGAGGCAAACGAACAATTAAAGAAAGACACAATGGCTTCTGAGGCTGCTCTTTCCCTCCCCCAACCTCCCAAGTCTTTTTATCCAGATGCGTGGGAGCCATCCTTGTGCTCAGGCCCCACCTCCAGCGCCATCTTTCTCCTTCTGTTCTGCACTGCCTCTACCTCCCCTATAACCTCTGCTTCTCCATTCCAATTCTCTCACCAAACTTCCCTTTTTTCCTAAAACTTTCCACACTCTCTCCTCCTCTGAACCTATCAGAACCTGCCCCTTTAAAGTTAAGTCTTCTGATGATACAAACAAACCTCAAGTTTTTTATGTTCCCTGGACTAAGGCCAAATTGTGAGCCACAGTTAAAAGAGTTTCCTAAAGTAACTAAGGATCACCCCCACCCCATAGGTTTGCTGAAGAATTCAACATAGTTATCAGACTTCCCAGCCTGGTTTTTCAGATCTATATCAGTTAGTTTACATGCTTGTTGGTGAGAGTCAGGCCAAACATTGGATGAAACTTGCCCAATGGGAACTCCCTGAAAGAGATTTAAAAAAACAAACTCCTAACTTTTGGCAAGAGGCTAGAACACTCGCTGTAGAACTCTACCCAGCACTTACAGTAGCTTTTCTTAAGCCTATTGATTGGAACAAAATTCGGGCTAGCACACAAAAATCTGATGAACCTTTTCATGGCTATTATAATCAACTTCAGATGTTTTTCAAAGAAAATCCTCATCTTCCTTCAGATGTTGAATCTACTTGTGTAGCCTTTAACTCTATGCTTGTTAACATTTTGAACTGGTGTCTTTCTTTTTCAGTTAAAAGGACCAAGGTGGAATGAGAAACTATGTCCACTCCAGATTTAGTTAATTTGGCAAATCAGCTCCCTCGCACCTTAGATGAGTCATCTAAAAGAAAGACTGCTAGAATTCTTAATTTTCAACTCCAGCTAATGAAGGTTCCCAAACAAAACCAAAGCCCTTCTAATTTCTGCTATTATTGCAAAGAGCCAGGACATTGGAAGAAAGATTGTCACCAACTTAAGTGCTTCAGGTGTCTTTAACCCTCTAATCACCTTTTTCAATGTCCTCTTAATTCCCAATGGTCTAAAGGGATGCAAAAGATACTATCCTCTCAATATCCAGAGCCACTTGCACAGATCGGCAAAGGAAAAATGGATTAGACAATTATCCTGAGAGCTGGCAATAGTGGTAGGACCCTAACTGCAAATATGGTACAATGCACGTTTCTGTTCAGCCATATCTAGCCACCAATAGGATGTAACCCACATTTATCTCCAGTCATATTTTAGGGGTCCACAACCTGACAATTGTCAAGCCAAGTTCTCAGGACACAAAACAAAACAGACAAGAAGGTAATAGCTGTTCCTGGGAGAGAAAGCGCAGACAACCGATGAGTACCTGAAAGCAAATTCATGAGTCACAAGTCAAAGATCTAATTCTTACTTTTTTTTTTTTTTGCCTGGCAATCTGAATTTGGAAAGGAAGGAACAGCATGAAATTTACCTTCCTCTCTCTACCAAGCACCACAGATAGAGATCTGAGAGAACTGACTTTGGTAGGAATTCTCACCCTTTGCTGGCTTCTGCCATTTTGCCCAGGATCCCATTTGCAGGCTCTGGAACGAGTGGGGTGTCCCAGCAGGTCCCATCTTGGTCACCAGGAACTGTAGCAGAGGAAAAATAATTTTCCCTATACCCTTTATGGTGAGTGCTTGTCTGAGACCTCATTTTCTCTAGGTTACCTCATATATAGATAAGCTTATCGAAGTTAAAATTTCTCCACTGTGGTCACTGAATTCAAAATATTTGTTGATAAGGTTAACTTGTTTGTTCAGCCTTAGGACAAAATTTTATTTACCCGAGGCTTAAGTCAGGCCCAGTCCAACCTCAGACCCAGTCCAGTAAGTCAAACCCAGTCTGACTCTGGCCAGTTTCCGGACCCAGTCTGGAAAAAGAAATGCACGAATAAATTCTGGAAGCTAATAATGTAAAAGCTGCAGAGCTAGGATCCAAGAGGGATGTACCCACCATCTCCAGAGGCATCGAGAAAGCAGGGAATTCAAGGGCTCAGCAGGTACAACTGCTTGGTTGCTTCTTGCTCCTGGGGGTGTTGGGGGAGGTTGGAGGGAGTCTCCTTTGGTTCCGCAGTCTGAAACCAGAACCGTTAAAAGATAAACTCAGGTATATTAAAATTTTTAAGAATTTATGAGAGCAAAAATCAAATGGAATTTGGCAACATCAAACCAGAAGTGGTTAGGAATGCTCCACCGACAGGAGCACAGGGAGAGGCTTTTCTAGAGAAAAATCGGGAGAAAAGTAAGAAAATTATTGATTGGGTATAGTTTAAAGCCTTGTTTCCTGTTTGTGATTGGCTGTGTTTGGCATTTTGATTTCATAACATTAAGGCATTTATAGGGTTAGATTTGGGTTTGGTTACATGGGCCACCGTGGCATTAGGGCCACACCATCTAATGGTTTCCTGTTTTAATTAATTTAACACTTCTCATTTATAGGTTCAGGATTTTGGATTTTATCGCAAGTCCAATGGGTATCAGGCAAGGATCTCTTGCCAACGATATCTCTGATGCAAGTTATTTAGGTTTATAAGGACTTTGTTGTTGTTGGAGCAGTAGCTCGTTAAGCAACCATTTGAGGGCTTAGACGAGGTTGTTTGTGAGCTATTTCACACTCTTCTGATTTATATTGGGGTACTCAATGCCCTCTTGCACTAGAATACTTTGTAATTTTCTTCAGAAATGTCTATACTATGACTGCATCCATTTCCAATATGCACTATATCTTGGTTAAGAAACTCTTTATGAATTTCCACGTTTTCTTCTGCCAAGAGCTGAACTAAACAAGATGTATTTTGAGCCACTGGCCAATAGTATGCAAAAAAGTTCTTTTTTTTTGATATAAGTTTGCTAGCTAGAATGGCTTTGGAGGAGAAAGACCTCTTTACCCTTCAGAAGTGGCAGGAAAATCGAGCTGTTCCTCAGAATTGGCTCATCCACCTGTGACTCTGACATGATTATATGAAGTGATATTAATGCAGGTTTTGTAATTCAGTTCATTGTTTCTTGTCCACTCCGATGAGGAAGTTGATCTGTTCTTCTGTTCCAGCTCTTCCCCTTCACAGCAAGTAAATCAAAGGAGAGGAGGGAGTTGGGGGTGGTGGTGATGAAGACCTGAGGGTGAGGGTTTCAAGGTGACATTCTCCAGGAAGAATGAAGAATTACGCCAACCAGTCGAAACAGATTGTGGAGTTTGAATTTGGATTAGAATTTTTTTCTTTATGTCTTTTTGCTCCAGTTTTTTCTTTTAATTCTCCTTTAAAAATGTGTTATAGTACAAATTAGATTTTAAAACTCCACCTTTGTCCTAGCTGAATTGATAGGTTAAGGAATGCTTCCAGATCTCAGACCTAACTGAGTAAGGGAATGGCTTATCCCTAAATGGCAAGCCAGTAAGGAGGGCCCTCTTTGGAAAGCCCAGTCACAAGAAAGTTGATATGAAGTGGAAACCAGGAGTTTTTCTAGAAGAATAATCCTTGGGCTTCCCTGGTGGCGCAGTGGTTGAAAGTCCGCCTGCCGATGCAGGGGACACGGGTTCGTGCGCCGGTCCGGGAAGATCCCACATGCCACGGAGCGGCTGGGCCCGTGAGCCATGGCTGCTGAGCCTGCGCGTCCGGAGCCTGTGCTCCGCAACGGGAGAGGCCACAGCAGTGAGAGGCCCGCGAACCGCAAAAAAAAAAAAAAAAAGAAAAAAGAAAAAAAAATCCTTTAACCTTCTGCCCATAAAAAAAATATATATTATTTAGTTTTTGCAGTGTGGTAGGGATTTTCCAGCTACTGCTAATAGTGAGGGAACAGATTTAGTCTCTGGACTAAATTGCAACATAGTTTCAGATTCCAGAAGAACCAGGGTCCCCGCATGGATTGCCAAAATATCCATCTACAGCTTAGCTTCTGTTTAGATGACCATCCCTGTGTCTCTTAGATACTCTTCTTCCTGATCTTGGGAAAACTGCTCAATTCCATCTGTGTTTCTATCTGGATATTATTTTCTTGTTATCATATACTAATATATAATTCAACTGGATTTTGCTGTTTAATAGAAAGAACACTAGACCAGGAATCAAGAGCTGTGGTTGAAAAGAAATGGTAACAGAACAATGTAAAGTCCTCTTACTTTGTAACTATTTAGCTTTTAAAATTATTTAAACTGCTACAAAATTATTCATAGTACTTTCATTCTTAATTACTTTTCTTAACAAGCTGCAACAGCTGCTGTAAAAATTCTGGAATCATCTTTAAGTAAATAAAACAACACATAGTAAGGATAACAATTTTTTTAAATAAAAGAAATAATAACGTAATAATAACTAACAGTTATTGCTTATTTGTTATGTGTCTGGGATTGTGATAAATGGTTTACATGGGCAGTTGAAAATAAATGAAATGTTAAGTAAGCAACACACTAGATATATATGACAATATTCAGTTTGGTTACAGAATAAAATATAAAATAAAATTATCTACGGCAATCATTAGTGTGTTTTGTATTTAGGCATAAGTGGGAAGTATTTCAGACAATTTTTACAGCTCAGCCGAGTAACTCAGTAGGAGAAGTCTGCCTTTATTATTACTACTTTTTGTCAAGCCTAAGCATCTGAATGTCTTACTTTCACTAGAAAGCAGCCTGGGCATTGCAAGACCAGTGTATTTACTATCATAGATACATAACACAGCTGAGTCATGCCCTTCATTCAGAAGCCCCAGGGGAACATGGTGCTATATAATGGGGTGAAATGAGAAGCAGGGAGGAGAGGAAGCATAACTTCTTTAGAGGTATGAAGCCGAGATTCTTAAGAGGCCGAAGTTGTTTTCTCATTTTTTTAAGTTTCTTTCTGTACCTCCTTTCAATTGAAAAGAATTGAGGTCATAAACACTTTTTTCCCTTTCCATTTTCGTTATTGACTTTACATAAACATGGAGTAAGTTACTGACAAAAACACTCTGGACTTTGTCATCCCAGATCAACTCTATCGTTCAATTAAAACTCTGCACACAGGAAAGTTATTTGGATTAATAAGCAAGTGGGACAGATGTTTGTGCTAGCTCATATTTCAGCAGATAGGACACCTCCAAAATCATCATCATCATCACTATTATAGCTTTGGGTTTGTACATTCTGGGTTCTAAAATCTTGACAGCAAGAGTAAGGTAACATTGTCCCAGCCCCAAATATGGAGGAGTTCTATAACTGAGGACTTTGAAATACAATTAAAGAATTCTTCTCTTTTGCATGGCCTAAATTCTGCAAATGCTCTTCTATGCGTCTTCATATTCTGTTCTTCTGCATTCAGATGATTCTTTGTACTGAAAAGAAATTAACCATATATATGTACATCCTTAGTGTTCAGAATTCACTGTACATATCCAGATGTATATGTGCAGTGTCCCTCTGTTTCCCCCCTCTGTCTCTGTTTCTCCCTGTGTGTGTTGACCACTGCCTGCACCATTTAAAATGCACTTCTCTTCCCAAAAAGAGTGTATTATTCATGGAGATCTCAAATGAAAAAGTTCCTTCCATTGGACAGAAATGTGCATAGAATATCTTCCTTTGGCTGAAACAGTTTAGAATTGTTATTGTTTAACCATTTTATAGCCCATAACATGTTAGGGATGTATGCTTATTTAGTACATCTTCCCTATATTCTTGTTTATTTTTCATTCTGTTGTACTTTGTGAATCTTATTTTTTTCCTAGTTTTCTTTTTAACAACTTTATTGAGATATAATTCATATATCATTCACTCATTTAAAGTATACAATTCAATGGTTTTTAAATCTATTCACAGAGCTGTGCAACCGTCACCAAAATCAAATTTAAAGCATTTCCATTACCCCCAAAAGAAACCCCATACTCAATGACAGTCCTTAGACCCCATTTCACCCAAACTCCACAACCCCCTTATAAGCCACCTCAAATCTTTTTTGGTGGGACTAAGTCTAGAAATGTGTCACTTCTATGCTCCAGCCCAATTTATATGTGCCTGTTCTAGGTTGAATATGTTTCCCCCAATTTTATATATTGAAGTCTTAACCCCTAGTACCTCAGATGTGGCCTTTTTTGGAGAGGGGGTCTTTACAGAGGAAATCATGAGGCCATTAGAGTGGGCCATAATCCAATATGACTAGAGTCCCTATGAAAAGGGGAAATTTGGTCATAGACGTTCATAGAGGGAACATGTCTTATGAAGAAGAAGGCCGAGGTCAGGGTGATGCTTCTACATGCCAAGGATGCCAATCCTTATCACCAACAGAAGCTGCAGGAGGGACACGGAACAGAGTTTTCTCTCATAGCCCTCAGAAGGAACCGACCCTGCCAACATTTTGATTTTGGGCTTCTAGCCTGAAGAACTGTACCAATAAATTTCTGTTGTTTAAGCCACCCAGTTGTGGAATTTTGTTATGTCATCCCTAGGAAACTAATACAGTGTCTCTAGTGAAACAACTGTCTTGTTAACTGCAGATTTTTTTTCTTTGGCATTTCTGTTCTATACTGAAGTAGGCATTCATCAGGAGAAGTAAATTTGCTTGTCACATACTTTACTCTGTGGTAGTTTTTTAAGGGATACAAAATATAACATGATTCCGGACTTAAAATATGAAATTTTTAAATCAAATATCTATTGAGTGCCAGATGTAACTATGTAACAGGCACTCAGTCAGGATATGGATCTCACAGTGGTGAGCACAAGAGCTGGTGACCCCTACTCTCATGGAGGAAATAGTCTGGAAGATGGCAGTGGGGTGAAGCATTAAGAACATATGCAAGACAAAATAATTGCACGTTATTATAAATAGTTTTAAGGAAAATCACATTTTTATAATAGTAATTTCAATGCATACAAATATGTGATCATGGCCAAGTAGGAAAGAAACAACTGTGCAGAGAGGAGGGAACAGTGATCATCCTTGCTGTGAGATGGTCTGGGAAGCCCTCCAAGCGAGGGCATTTGAGCTCAGCTTACAAAGAGCAGTTGACTTTGATAGAGGGTAGGGGGAGACCCCATTTACAGTGATGTACACTTGATTACATATGATTCCCAAGATGGGAATAAGCATGAACCTCTGGGTCACTAGTAGTCCACTTGTCTGGAACATAAAGAAATAGAATAAGCAGAATGATATGGTAATCATAGCTATTATTATTTTTTAATGCTTACTAAGTGCCAGGTACTGAAACAAAGGTTTACATTATCTTATTTACATTCACATTTTTTATGAGGTGGCCTGTAGTTGTCCCAGTTTACAGATGAGGATGTTGAAGTTTGCTCAGCCATTGCTTTGAACTCATGTTATCATACCACACAACACACCACCAAGACTGATTCATAGGAATAGCTGTGATTTGGAATGAGGTCTCTAACTCCAACAAACTGTTTATTCCATGAAAAAGGACTGTATCCCCACCTACAGTCAGAGGATGGCTTGCAGGCAGATTTTGGAATACTTTGTATTCCTAGCTAAAGACTGCAAAGTTTATTTTAGAATAAACAAAGGGAGAAATAGAACTTTGGCAAAGTAGTTACATGAACTGAAATGTGTTTTAGTATATACATGCTAAAACGTCGAAGCAGGAAGAAATTGGGGAATATAGAATCCCTTAGCCCTTAATAAAGGGAAGATCCAGATGAGAAATACAGATGTATTATTAGGATGGCTTAATGTGCACAAGAAGCATCTGAGGTGCCTCTTAATAATCCCTCTTTCCAGGCACTACCCCAGGGGAGTGTTGATGTGAGGAAGCTTGAGACAATATTCTGTTCTCACTCAGCCCAAAGGTTAGGGAAGCAACGTGAGCCAAACGTCCTCCTTCACAGCAAGCCTTTGGCCTGCAGGGACCAGAATTCATTCATCTTTTCATTCCTTTTCCCACTAGGACCTGAGATCTTGCTCATAATAAGCATGTGGATGAATTGAATTGAACTGTCGGAGCGAAAGACTTGTCAAAGAAGAATCATTAGGATTGTTTGAATTGAAAAAGAGAACAAATTCAAGAAAACACGATTTGTAAGTCTGGAAGAGGGAACACGTGGGCGTACAGGGATGCTTATATGTGACCAACAAAACAAAATTAAATGAAATCTCTAGCCTATTATATCTGAGTGATCTGCTGCTTAGGGTGCATGATTAAGTTCCTAGCAGGTTTTATGTCTGTTGGGTAATTTTCCTCTACAGACTCTGAAAGCACTTTGAAGAGGCTGCGTCACCATTAGGAGGCAATATAAAGCACCATTTGATTACAGCCTCCTGCTCTGGAAACACGCAGGCAGCGTTCTTTCTGCTGAGTGCCAGAGAAGAAGCAGAGAACAGTTTTTGTCCATTGAAATAGCAGGAAGATATGTAGGGAAGCACAATATTGTTTTCTGAGTTGGAAATTGGCTAGAACATAGACATGTGAGTGCCCATCTTCTCTAAAACACGCTGGATTCCAATACATATGAATGGGGTGAAACATTAAAATAAATGGCAGGCTCAAACGATACTAAAGCCCTTATTTATGAAGTTCTCATTTATTGACCTGAAGGTAGTTGGCATTCCAATAAATATCTGTTGAAATAAAAATATCAATAACAAATTTAGGGCATACATGCTCTTAAGAGGTAGCTGGCTTGTTTCTAATACCTCTTCTGTTGCTGGACCTAGATGTAGAAAGGTTGTCTGTCCTTCTTTCTCCTAGTTGACACTTCCAGATCATTTTCCTTCTGTTCTCCTTAAAACTCCCCCAGCGTACTGCTCATATCATTAGATTATGTTACTTATTACTCTTATTTATTGCCTTAAGATTATATCATATATGTCTTTACAGCACTCCTGTGTGTCATATAAGTTTTTCTAACACTCCTGTCATAACTCATGATAAATGTCTATGGATTAAATTTCCAAAATCCTGACCTCTCCTTCAGAGAACTTCCATTCTACTTCAGCTACTCAGGTCCTTGGTTGTACCCTAGAATAATCCGTAGTGAGCTCCTCTGTCCTGCTGCCACCACATCAACTAACCTGTTCTATCTGCACATGAGTATTCTCTCTTCTTTCATGCTACTAGGAATGAACTAACCGTGATCCTATATGCTAATACTTGTACACTTGGTCTCACTCCCTTTCACTTCAGCAATTAGACTCTCTCTCTCTTCTTTTATGCAATATTTCTCTGTCTCAACCAGACCATTACCAAAATCATGCAAACATACTGTAATATCTTTTTTTTAAAAAAAAACCTTCTTTAAATAATCTCCAACTATTACTTGATTTCTCTGCTTCCCTATGTATCAGAATTCCTTGAAAGAGGTTTCTTTTACTCATTCTGTCCCCTCTCTCTCTTCCAGTTCTGTCTTGAATCTACTCCAAAAGGTCTCCACAATAAACAAAAAGTAGCCCTTCTCAAGATTATGAATGACTTCCACTGTGCTAAAATCATTGGTAAACTCTCAGTCTTTGTCTTAATTAATTTCTCCATAGCTTTGAAAAAAAATTTTTTTATTGAAGTATAGTTGATTTACAGTGTTGGGTTAGTTTCTGGTACACAGCAAAGTGATTCAGTTATACATATACATATTCTTTTCCATATAGGTTTTTACAAGATATTGAATATAGTTCCCTGTGCTAAACAGTAGGTCCTTGTTAGTTATTTACTTTATATACAGTAGTATATATGTTAATCCCATCCTCGTAATTTATCCCTACCCCGCTTTCCCCTTTGGTAACCATAGTTTGTTTTCTATATCTGTGAGTCTGTTTCTGTTTTGTAAATAAGTTCATTTGTATCATATTTTAGATTCCACATATATGTAATATCATATGATATTTGTCTTTGTCTGACTTACTTCATTTAGTATGATAATCTCTAGGTCAATCCATGTTCCTGAAAATGGCACTATTTTATTCTTTTTTATAGCCATGTAGTATTCATATATATATGTATGCTACATCTTCTTCATCCATTCATCTATCGGTGGACATTTGTGTTGCTTCCCTGTCTTGGCTATTGTAAATAGTGCTACTATGAACATTGGGGTGCATGTATCTCTTTGAATTACAGTTTTCTCCAAATATATGCTCAGGAGTGGGATTGCTGGATCATATAATAGTTCTATTTTTAGTTTTTGAAAGAACCTCTGTACTGTTCTCAATAGTGGCCGCACCATTTTACATTCCTACCAACAGTGTAGAAGGGTTCCCTTTTCTTCACACACTCTCCAGCATTTACTGTTTGTAGTCTTTTTAATGATGGCCATTCTGATTGGTGTGAGGTGATACCTCACTGCAGTCTTTATTTGCATTTCTCTGATTATTAGCGATGTTGAGCATCTTTTCAAGTGCCTATTGTCCATCTGTATATCTTCTTTGGAGAAATGCCTATTTAGATCATCTGTCCATTTTTTGATTGGTTTGTGGATGACTCTTTCCTTGAAATACTTTCTTCACTTGGCTTCTGGAAGCTTCCCTCTCAGTCCTCCTATTTCCCTTGGTTGTTTCTTCTAGCTCCCATTGTTGACTCTTCTCATCTCTCCACTGGGGTTCACTGGGGTTTGGTTCTTAGATCCCTTCTCTTCTGTATCAACACTCATTCCCAAGGTGATATCATCCACTCTTATGGTTTTAAATATTATCTGTACGTTGATGATGTTCAAATGTTCTTTCCCCTGAACTTAAGATTCTATTCAACTGCTACTGGACATCCTCACTTGCAAAGTTAATAGACATCTCAAATTTAATACATCCTAAGTTGGACTCTTGATACCAGCTCCTCCAAGCCTGATCTTTCTGTACATTTCCCGATCTCATTTAACGTCAACTTCTTCCAGTTGCTTAAGCAACTTGGAGTCACCGCCCCTTCCCAAGTGACTTTTCTCTTTTTCTCATACGTATTCGATCCATCAATCAATACTGTTAATTATACCTTCAAAATGTATAAATAATCTAATTATTCCTCTCCCAAGGCCAACTCTTCCAGGTGGCCCTGATCTGGTTCCTGGGTAAATACGATACTCTACTTTTGGTGTCTCTGATTCAGCGCTTGCCTCCCTCCTATGGTCTGTTCTGAACATAGCAGCTAGGTCAGATTGGGTAATGTCACCCTTGAACCCTAAACTCTACAGTGGTTTCCCACCATCCTCCTTACAATGGCCAACAGACCTGCGTGATCTGGCCACCATTTTTTTCTTCAGACCTAACTTATCCTTCTCTTTTCAGGCCTCATTCATTAATCACACTGTCCTCCTTGGTGTTCTTCACACTCAACGCATGCTTCCAACACAGAGTTTTATTGTGCCCTTTACTTGGAGCACTTTCCCCCAAATACCCACGTCTCCCTCCATAACCTCCCTCAGGTCTTTGCTAAAATGTCAGTTTCTCAGGGAGGCTTTCCATAACCACCATATTTAAAATTATACTCCTCCCAGCACTATCTATCCTCCATCCCTCATCAATTTTTCCTAATAATATTTATAGCCATCTGACTTACAATATATTTTATTTATTTATTTATTGACTTTTCTCCCCTCTAGAATGTAAGTAAAATGAGGGCCTGGCTTTTGTTTACTGTTCTATCTCTAGCACCACGGAGAATATCTGATACATAGTAGGCACCCAGTAAATAACACTTGAGTGTCTCAAAGTCAGACAACTCTGGTTTCTGTCCCCCAGCTCCTCTACTTACCAGATACAGAAATAAGAAATATTGAGAACACTAGGAACACCCCTGTGTTATTGACCAGAAACAGTAACATACTCTTTTTCCCTACAAGGACCAAGTTGATCAATACTGAAGAAATATCAGTGACATTCATACTCATGAAATTAAATTTAATAAAAATATATTTGGATGCTAGATGCTTTTTGATACATTTGAGAGAATGAATTGAGACCTTTTGCTTTTTAAGTCAAGTGGACTTCCAACCCCTTTTCAGAATTAAGTTAAAAAGGTCTCATTTTCTCTGAAGGTTTCCTGACTTCCCAGTCAGTCACTCCTTCTTCATCATCCTTTCATCAGCATATTTTTACATATCTTAATTTTAGCCCTTATCACATTTATTATAGTTCCCTCTAACGAGTTTATTTCTCCAGATAGGCAGTGAGGTTCCTGAAGAAAGGGGTAATAGATATCTACCTTTGCTAGAACTGTTTCTGTCATGTAGTAAGTTCTCTTATGTCTTTCTGAATAGATTATGTAATTTAGGTTCAGATGGCACAATACTGGCAACAATTCACTGTTATTAAAAAGAAAATTACTATAAAACAGAGCTTTGTTTATAGACATATTAATAAGAGGGGATCAATGAAAGACTATCTTCAAAAATTTTAACATACTTTCCAAATTTTGGACTTAATAACCCTAGAAAAATGTTAATAAACATAAATACAAAAGTACTTTATTTTTATTATTCCTATATTTTGTATTACCCTGATTTAGACACCAGATGTCACTAGGAGACTGTGGTCCATGTCACTCTGTAAACAAGAAGGAAACAAAGGCTTGACATTGTAACATGAAGCAAAATCTAGTTCCTTGTAGAAACTCATCTGAATGTAAATCCTAGTAGCTGTAATATTTTATTTTTGACCTGATTTTGACATAATCTAGGTTAGAATAAAGAACACTGGACTGGGAATCAGAATCTTGGGTTTTAGCTCCAACTCTGACATTTTCTTTCTTTTTTTAATCAAGATTTTAAGACTTTTTTTTTAATTTTTGAATTTTATTTAATTTTTTTTATACAGCAGGTTCTTATTAGTCATCCATTTTATACACATCAGTGTATACATGTCAATCCCAATTGCCCAATTCATCACACCACCATCCCTACCCCCACCCACCAATGGCTTTCCCTCCTTGATATCCATACGTTTGTTCTCTACATCTGTGTCTCAATTTCTGCCCTGCAAACCAGTTCATCTGTACTATTTTTCTAGGTTCTACATATATGCGTTAATATACGATATTTGTTTTTCTCTTTCTAACTTACTTCACTCTGTATGACAGTCTCTAGATCCATCCACATCTCAACAAATGACCCAATATCGTTCCTTTATATGGCTGAGTAATATTCCATTGTATATATGTACCACATCTTTTTTATCCATTCATCCGGTGATGGGCATTTAGGTTGCTTCCCTGACCTGGTTATTGTAAATAGTGCTGCAGTGATCATTGGGATGCATGTGTCTTTTTGAATTATGGTTTTCTCTGGGTATATGCCTAGTACTGAGATTGCTGGATCATATGGTAATTCTATTTTTAGATTTTTAAAGAACCTCCATACTGTTCTCCATAGTGGCTCTATCAATTTACATTCCCACCAAAAGTGAAAGAGGGTTCCCTTTTCTCCACACCTTCTCAACCATTTGTTGTTTGTAGATTTTCTGATGATGGCCATTCTGACTGGTGTGAGGTGATACCTCATTGTACTTTTGATTTGCATTTCTCTAATAATTAGTGATGTTGAGCAGCTTCTTGGCCATCTGTATGTCTTCTTTGGAGAAATGTCTATTTAGGTCTTCTGCCCATTCTTGGATTGGGTTGTTTGTTTTCTTAATATTGAGCTGCATGAGCTGTTTATATATTTTGGAGTTTAATCCTTTATCCGTTGATTTGTTTGCAAATATTTTCTCCCATTCTGAGGGTTGTCTTTTTGTCTTGTTTATGGTTTCATTTGCTGTGCAAAAGCTTTGAAGTTTCATTAGGTCCCATTTGTTTATTTTTGTTTTTATTTCCATGACTCTAGGAGGTGGATCAAAAAAGATCTTGCTGTGATTTATGTCAAAGAGTGTTCCTCCTATGTTTTCCACTAAGAGTTTTATAGTGTCCAGTCTTACATTTAGGTCTTGAATCCATTTTGAGTTTATTTTTGTGTATGGTGTTAGGGAGTATTCTAATTTCATTCTTTTACATGTAGTTGTCCAGTTTCCCAGCACCATTTATTGAAGAGACTGTCTTTTTTCCATTGTATATCCTTGCCTCCTTTGTCATAGATTAGTTGACCAGAAGTGTGTGGCTTTATCTCTGGGCTTTCTATCTTGTTCCATTGATCTATGTTTCTGTTTTTGTGCCAGTACCATATTGTCTTGATTACTGTAGCTTTGTAGTATAGTGTGAAAACAGGGAGTGTGATTCCTCCAGCTCCATTTTTTTCCCTCAAGACTGCTTTGGCTATTCGGAGTCTTTTGTGTCTCTGTACAAATTTTAAGGTTTTTTGTTCTAGTTCCGTAAAGAATGGAATTGGTAATTTGATAGGGATTGCATTGAATCTGTAGATTGCTTTGGGTAGTATAGTCATTTTCACAATATTGATTCTTCCAATCCAAGAACATGGTATATCTCTCCATCTGTTGGTATAATCTTTAACTTCTTTCATCAGTGTCTTATAGTTTTCTGCATACAGGTCTTTTGTCTCCTTAGATAGGTTTATTCCTAGGTATTTTATTTTTATTGCAATGGTAAATGGGAGTGTTTCCTTAATTTCTCTTTCAGATTTTTCATCATTAGTGTATAGGAATGCAAGAGATTTCTGTGCATTAATTTTGTGTCCTGCAACTTTACCAAATTCATTGATTAGCTCTAGTAGTTTTCTGGTGGCATCTTTAGGATTCTTTATGTATAGTATCATGTCATCTGCAAACAGTGACAGTTTTACTTCTTCTTTTCCAATTTGTATTCCTCTTATTTCTTTTTCTTCTCTGATTGCCATGGCTAGGACTTCCAAAACTATGTTGAATAATAGTGGTGAGAGTGGACATCCTTGTCTTGCTCCTGGTCTTAGAGGAAATGCTTTCAGTTTTTCACCGTTGAGAATGATGTTTGCTGTGGGTTTGCGGTATATGGCCTTTATTATGTTGAGGTAGGTTCCCTCTATGCCCACTTTCTGGAGAGTTTTTATCATAAATGGTGTTGAATTTTGTCAAAAGCTTTTTCTGCATCTATTGAGATGATCATATGGATTTTTTTCTTCAATTTGTTAATATGGTGTATCACATCGATTGATTTGCATATATTGAAGAATCCTTGCATCCCTGGGATAAATCCCACTTGATCATGGTGTATGATCCTTTTAATGTGTTGTTGGATCCTGTTTGCTAGTATTTTGTTGAGGATTTTTGCATCTATATTCATCAGTCATATTGGTCTGTAATTTTCTTTTTTGTAGTATCTTTGTCTGGTTTTGGTATCAGGGTGATGGTGGCCTCATAGAATGATATTGGGAGTGTTCCTTCCTCTGCAATTTTTTGGAAGAGTTTGGGAAGGATGGGTGTTAGCTCTTCTCTAAATGTTTGATAGAATTCACCTGTGAAGCCATCTGGTACTGGACATTTGTTTGTTGGAAGGTTTTTAATCACAGTTTCAATTTCATTACTTGTGATTGGTCTTTCATATTTTCTATTTCTTCCTGGTTTAATCTTGGAAGGTTATACCTTTCTAAGAATTTGTCCATTTCTTCCAGGTTGTCCATTTTATTGGCATAGAGTTGCTTGTAGTAGTCTCATAAGATGCTTTGATTTCTGTGGTGTCTGTTGTAACTTCTCCTTTTTCATTTCTAATTTTATTGATTTGAGTCCTCTCCCTCTTTTTCTTGATGAGTCTGGCTAATAGTTTATCAATTTTGTTTATCTTCTCAAAGAACCAGATTTTAGTTTTATTGATCTTTGTTATTGTTTTCTTTGTTTCTATTTTATTTCTTTCTGCTCTGATCTTTATGATTTCTTTCCTTCTGCTAACTTTGGGTTTTGTTTGTTCTTCTTGCTCTAGTTCCTTTAGGTGTAACATTAGATTATTTATTTGAGATATTTCTTCTTTCTTGAGGTAGGTTTGTATAGCTATAAACTTTACTCTTGGAACTGCTTTTGCTGCATCCCATAGGTTTTGGATCATCGTGCTTTCATTGTTATTTGTCTCCTGGTATTTTTTGATTTCCTCTTTGATTTCTTCAGTGATCTCTTGGTTATTTAATAACGTAGTGTTTAGTCTCCATATGTTTGTGTTTGTTACGGTTTTTTCCCTGTAATTGATTTGTAATCTCATAGCGTTGTGGTCAGAAAAGATGGTTGATATGATTTCAATTTTCTGAAATTTACTGAGGCTTGATTTGTGACCCAGGATGTGATATATCCTGGAGAATGTTCCATGCACACTTGAGAAGAAAGTGTAATCTGCTGTTTTTGATGGAATGTCCTATAAATATCAATGAAATCTATCTGTTCTATTGTGTCATTTAAAGCTTCTGTTTCCTTATTTATTTTCATTTTGCATGATCTGTCCATTGGTGTAAGTGAGGTGTTAAAGTCCCCCACTATTACTGTGTTCCTGTTGATTTCGTCTTTTAGAGCTGTTAGCAGTTGCCTTATGTATTGAGGTGCTCCTATGTTGGGTGCATATATATTTATAATTGCTATATCTTCTTCTTCGATTGATCCCTTGATCATCATGTAGTGTCCTTCCTTGTCTCTTGTAACATTCTTTATTTTAAAGTCATTTTATCTGATATGAGTATTGCTACTCCAGCTTTCTCTTGATTTCCATTTGCATGGAATATTTTCTTCCATCCCCTCACTTTCAGTCAGTATGTGTCCCTAGGTCCGAAGTGGGTCTCTTGTAGACAGCATATATATGGGTATTGTTTTTGTATCCATTCAGCGAGCCTGTGTCTTTTGGTTGGAGCATTTAATCCATTCATGTTTAAGGTAATTATTGATATGTATGTTCCTATGACCATTTTCTTAATTGTTTTGTGTTTGTTTTCGTAGGTCCTTATCTTGTCTTGTATTTCCCACTTAGAAAAGTTCCTTTAGCATTTGTTGTAGAGCTGGTTTGGTGATGTTGAACTCTCTTAGCTTTTGCTTGTCTGTAAAGCTTTTGATTTCTCCATCGAACCTGAATGAGATCCTTGCCGGGTAGAGTAATCTTGACTGTAGGTTCTTCCCTTTCATCACTTTAAGTATATCATGCCACTCCCTTCTGGCTTGTAGAGTTTCTGCTGAGAAATCAGCTGTTTACCTTATGGGAGTTCCCTTGTATGTTATTTGTCGTTTTTCCCTTGCTGCTTTCAATAAGTTTTCTTTGTCTTTAATTTTTGCTAATTTGATTACTATGTGTCTCGGTGTGTTTCTCCTTGGGTTTATCCTGTATGGGACTCTCTGTGCCTCCTGGACTTGGGTGGCTATTTCCTTTACCATGTTAGGGAAATTTTTGAGTATAATCTCTTCAAATATTTTCTTGGGTCCTTTCTCTCTCTCTTCTCCTTCTGGGACCCCTATAATATGAATGTTGTTGCATTTAATGTTGTCCCTGTGGTCTCTTAGGCTGTCTTCATTGCTTTTCATTCTTTTTCCTTTATTCTGTTCCACAGCAGTGAACAGTGAATTCCACCATTCTCTCTTCCAGGTCACTTATCCGTTCTGCCTCAGTTATTCTGCTATTGATTCCTTCTAGTGTAGTTTTCAGTTCAGTTATTGTATTGTCCATCTCTGTTTGTTTGTTCTTTAATTCTTCTAGGTCTTTTTAAACATTTCTCGCATTTTCTTGATCTTTGTCTCCATTCTTTTTCCGAGGTCCTGGATCATCTTCACTATCATTATTCTGAATTCTTTTTCTGGAAGGTTGCCTATCTCCACTCATTTAGTTGTTTTTCTGGGGTCTTATCTTGTTCCTTCATCTGGTACATAGACCTCTGCCTTTTCATCTTATCTATCTTTCTGTGAATGTGGTTTTTGTTCCACAGGCTGCAGGATTGTAGTTCTTCTCACTTCTGCTGTCTGTCCTCTGGTGGATGAAGCTATCTAAGAGGATTGTGCAAGTTTCCTGGTGGGAGGGACTGGTCTCTGACATTTTCCAGTTCTTTGACTACCTGGTAAGTTTCTTCACCTTTCTGGTCTCTGAAAGCTTTCTCATCTGAAAATAAGGATAGCAAAAGAAGATGATCCCCATAAACACTTCAGCTCTAACTTCTGATGATTTTATTCCCTCCTCTTGCTACTCCTTAGGGCATAGAAAGGAGTTCCTTCCCTCCAGTGGTGACTGGGAAGTCAGCTCACATGAGAATTCTGGGTACATTTTACACACTCAATTTTATTCTAAATGAGGGCTTTCATGGATTGTGACCTACTGTGAAGCTGGAAAACCTTCAGGTTCTCATTGCCACACCATCTCCAGATGTTGGTTGACATGTGTGAAATTCCTTTTCCCTCTAGAGAATTCCATTTTTATTATAAAAATGTTGCAAAAAATTTGTTTAAGATGTCAATATGTAAAGATGATACTTTTAGCAACAGTCATTTTGGGGGTTTCATTCTCACTGGGAAATGAATTATGTACCTTAGGTATTTCTGAATACTAATCTGAATATTCTTTCTCTTTGTTACCAGTTCTCTGTTCTTGCCTACCCATCCACCTACCTAAAACTCATACAGATTAATCTTTTATTTAAGGTGTTACAAGCAGCCTGCAATCACAAACCACTTGTAGAAGACTCAGACACTGTTGTTGTATGAGTGCCTCATTTATCTCTTTTTGTGAATATTTATGCATTGGTTGATATACACATTTCATATGGTTCTTTTTTATTTAACATCTTTATTGGAGTATAATTCCTTCACAGTGGTGTGTTAGTTTCTGCTTTACAACAAAGTGAATCAGCTATACATATATGTATATCCCCATATCTCCTCCCTCTTGTGTCTCCCTCCCACCCTCCCTATCCCACCCCTCTAGGTGGACACAAAGCACCGAGCTGATCTCCCTGTGCTATGCAGCTGCTTCCCACTAGCTATCTATTTACATTTGGTAGTTCTTTTGATGGTGAGGGTCCAGCAGTCTCAAACCATTCCTTTGTAATTCTCTTACTATGGATTAAGCCATATAGTAGTATCTTTGAGAATAACCTCAATTAGACGGAGCCCTTAACACTTAGAGCCAATAATCCACTACCCAATATACATGAACCAAGTTTACAAATGTTTTTGTAGAATTTATTCATTCCTGAAACATATGTTGCGTATTTACTAAGCGCTTTGCACTGTTGATGGTCTGAGATTTAGACAACAAATAGTACACCGGGTAGCCTGGGCACAGCACGAATAGGTATGGACACAGCAAAGTGATGGACGTTGCAGTGGAGTTATGTCAGTGGGCAGTGGGGGGCTAGAGGAAGGCAAGCCTAAGCCGTCTGGGGGAGCCCAAGAAGGCTTCACAAAGATTTACAAAGTTACCCTTGATCTGCATTTCAAAGAAAAAGTCAGCAAGTTTGGATGGGAGGTTGGGAGAGTATTTCAGGCAAAGGGGGCAGCAGAGGCAAAGAAACAGAGACACAGAACTGTATATTAAACTGGAGAACTGCCTGTGTGTGGTTTGTGCTTATTGGTTAGTGAGGGGGTGATACACTGGGAGGTGAGACTGAATTAACGTCACCCAATTGATTTCTCTTTGAAACTTATAAAATGTTCTCTTGCCTCTCCCTCTTCATGTATTTTGATAACTTTTCAAGGGTCAGTTCAAGTGTTTCTTAGAGAACTATTCTTCATGATCTTTGTTTCAGTGACTCATTTCTACTCTTTATTTATATGTTGGTGGTTTGACAGGTACATGGGCTCTTGCCTCAGCTAAACAGTTCCACTGGGTCATGTTTGTACTTAGCAGTCACATTGAAATGTTATTATTCAATATATAGAGGATGGAAGGAAGAAAAGAAGAGAAGAACAGAGGGAGGGAGGAAACAATGGAGAATTCTACCTACTGTACTTCCTTAGCAGCATCATATGAGGTAATGTATGAAATGTTCCATCCAATTCGGGGGGTTTCCAGGTCCCCGAGGTTGAGTACCCGTGTCTTGTTCTGCCTGACAGCCTAGGACTGATCTATTTGCAGACTTTTAGTGCTCTGGTTGCTCAAAACAACATCACATGGCTCTGTGCAAAGTACGGTGCCCATGGGTTTATGGAGGCATATATGCCAAAGTTGAGAGTCTGATTGAAAACTTAGCAGTCCTGTGTGGTGTCTTACAGTACTTTGCATTTTGAAAGAAACTCATGACATAGCTATATGGAGCTATATGGAGTTTGGTTGTCATGGTTATTGTAAACTTCCATGAGTGTCATATTGTGTTATTCATATGCAGGTTATTTATACAGTCATTCTACCCACTATTCTTTTTTTTTTTTTTTTAATGTATCTGTATCTACCCACTATTCTTAAAAGCTGATATGATTTAAAGATACCACTGAATCTTTACGGTTCTCTTTCATTCTTATATCTGCAATCAAAGCCAGATGCACTAGCATCTGTTTTCCTTTGTTAATGCCAAATGTGACTTCCAAAAGTCAACTTTCTTTTGACTTTTTTCCTCAAATCATACTTTAGGGCTTCAAGAAAACATGGAGGCCACCAAACCAATACTCACTCTTTACAGCTGAGGAAACAACTCCAAGCTCACATGGTGTTAGTGGAAGAATGCTAAGTCTTCTTGTTTCTATGTCTTTTCAGATAAATCGTATTATACTTGAAAGTAGAGTCATTTTAAAAATTTGGTTTAGTTCAGAAAGTTTTCATGAAGTATGAAGTTGCTTGATATAATAATTATTTATATTGTTACAATTTTATCTATAATAATTATCTATTTTAATTTTATCTATAATAATTTTATCTATAATATTTTTTTATCTATAATAATTTTATCTATAATAATTCATCAAATTATCTATAATAATTCATCTATAATAATAATAATTCTATCTATAATAAATATATATCTATATATAATAGATATAATCTATTAGATATTATATTATCTATTATCTATTAGATATAATCTAATAGATAATATATCTATAATAAATATCTATATAGATAAAAAACATTTTATCTATAATAATTCATCAAATCATTATAAGCTTACTTTACAAAGTAATTCCACATTAATCATTTTGTTGTGTCTTATTCATACTCATTTGAAGAACACAGGTAGATATATCTCTATTATTATCTCATGTCCCAGATGATCACATTGAAGTTCAAGGATTTGTGGCCTCGCTCAATGTCACATAGCTAGTAAAAGTAGGTGCCAATATATAAATATAGGTCTTCTGACTCCAAGCTTACTCCAATCCACCAAAAGTATTATTTAAATCGAAGTATTAATTGTCTACAGAAAGTAAACTTGAAGAAATAGGTTGGTCAGTTTTAAGCTATTTCTTTGCTTGGAAGAAGAGGTGATAATTTTCATTCTCTTTAAAGCACTTGTTGATGGTGAAGCTGGACACTTCCTGTGTCTCTTGAATTGAAATTTCATTATTTAATTCGAAGTATTAATTTGAAGTATTGTTAATCCTCAAGACATTAGATACAGTCAAGACATTAGATACAGTCATGTTTACACATAATTTTGTAAGCTTAGTTCAGAGTTAGATGTAACATAATTGTTTTTAGGTTCTCTGTGCTAATGCTTCTATCCATCAGAGCGATAATTGAGGAGTCCTCTATATGTATCATATGCATGGACTTCCTCAAATTATCAACACGGCACTTAGCTTTCTTACCTTGGAAATCTCTTAGTTCTTTTACAATATTGCAACAGTACAACTTCCAGAGGAAAATGTAATTTTGATCATTTTGTGTTTTTATGAAGAAATGATTATTATTAAATGTTGGTTCTATTTATGTTGAGTTACTGTTAAAATGCCATATAGTGACTATTTAATTATATGCTACATCCTCTTAAAAACACTTGAAAATAGGATCACATATGCTATAGATTAATAATATATAAGTACATATATATTACTTATATATTATTTATATATTTCTTCAACCACGGTTGAAGAAAAATCAACTGTGGTTGAAGAATGATGCATGATGCTTGAAAAAGAGAAGAAAGAAGGAAAATTTCCCCCAATTCAGCATTTTTTATTCTTCTACAATCATATTCTTTTCTAAATCAAGAAGATTCTTGGAATTTGTATTATTGAATACTTTTTTTTTAAGCTGAGGAAACTACAGATCTAAGTGTTTTGCCCAAAATCACACAGTCAATTGGTAGCAGCACCAAAACCAGAACATAGTTAGTTTTCAACTATGTGCCAGAATCCCCCCAGCCCCTGACTTCCTTAATAACGTATTACTTAATAATTTAATTTCACTTGAACTTCTCCTTTTCAATCCCCAGAGTAGATTGTATTACAAAAAAGAGGAAGTTCTGAAAGCATATATTTATGATCAAATTTTAATTTTCCTTTTTTATATAGCATCTAGCAGTGTGCTCATCCAATGTGCATTGCAAATAACTATCATAAATATTGTAAACACCTGATTAAACTTTCTCTTTTATCACTCCATACAAAGACATAGGTGGGGGACCCATGCGAGCATCTCCCCACACCATGGTTAGATTATTGGCTAGTACAACTCTGAGCCCTTCTCCCCACTCCCAATCATTCCCAGCCACCATATCCTATGCTTTTCCAATCCAGCTGACAAGACCATCTTCCTAAAGTCTTTTAAGTTCTCAGAACAAAATCCTCAGTGATTCATTTCAAGAAACATTAAATCTAAATTTCTCTAACAAGGTTCTACAAATCTAACTCTATTCACTAGTGTTGTGATGGAGAGGGAAGGTATGCATGAGACAATTTTTTTTCACTTCTTATTTTTAAAATAATTTTTATTGGAGTATAGTTGCTTTACACTGTATTAGTTTCTACTGTACAGCAAAGTGAATCTGCTGTAGGTATACATATATCGCCTCTTTTTTGGATTTCCTTCCCATTTAGGTCACCAGAGAACACTGAGTAGAGTTCTCTGAGCTATACAGTAGGTTCTCATTAGTTATCTATTTTATACTTAGTATCAATAGTGTATATATGTGAATCCAAATCTCACTTCTTTTTAAAAGTTTTATTGAAATATATATAGTTGATTTACAATGTTGTGTTACTTTCCAGTATACAGCAAAGTGGTTCAGCTGTATAGATAGATAGATAGACAGATAGATAGATATAAAAATATATATATTCCTTTTTTACATTCTCTTCCATTATAGGTTATTACAAATTATTGCATATAGTTCCCTATGCTATGCAGTAGGTCCTTGTTGTTTATCTATTTTATATATAGTAATGTGTATATTTTAATCCCAAACTCCCAATTTATCCTTTCCTCCCCTCCCCTTTGGTAACCACAAGTTTTTGCTGCTATGTCTGAGTCTATTTCTGTTTTGAAAATAAGTTCATTTGTATCATTTTTTAATATTCCACATATAAGTGATATCATATGATATTTGTCTTTCTCTGTGTGACTTACTTCACTTAGTATGATAATCTCTAGGTCCATCCATGTTGCTGCAAATGGCATTATTTCATTCTTTTTATGGCTGAGTAGTATTCCATTGTATATATGTACCACATCTTCTTTATCTATTCCTCTGTCAATGGATAGAGGTTGCTTCCACGTGTGTGAGGCAATTTTTAAAATTTTAAGCTGTGGAGGAGTAAGAACTGCTTGTGTGTAGGGGGCGTTGATCTTAATATTGAAGTCAGAGGCATAATCCATGAGGACAGGGGGCAATCAGAAGCAACAGAGGCAAGAGGCAGTCTTTTCCTCAGAGAAGAAGCTTGAGC
Organism: Pseudorca crassidens; assembly: GCF_039906515.1. Lineage (NCBI taxonomy): Eukaryota > Metazoa > Chordata > Mammalia > Artiodactyla > Delphinidae > Pseudorca > Pseudorca crassidens. The sequence goes on along the minus strand of NC_090304.1, from coordinate 66,927,973 downwards.
TGTCAGAACACTCCTCTTGGAGGAAAAAAAGCACAGGTGGAGGCTCCCAAGAGCTCTTTTCCCTATAGTGACGAGGCCACCTGGCAGTTCCTGAGGACTGGGACACTGACACCTCAGTCACATGCAGTTGCACCAAGTAAAATGCACACTTTACCTTCCTTCTTAATCTCCAGAATTTTCCTGAACAAGTTTCACTGAATTCTTGATCTGTAACAGTTTTAGGCTGTTTGAAAATTTTCTCTTGATCTGCGTACTTCTTAAAGCAACATTAAGTAGAAGCCACCCCAGTTCAGTCTTTTACCGTGAGACCAAACATACCTTTTTTAGGTACTTGTTGGGATGGTTCTTTGAACAAGTCAAAAAAGAAGGATGCTCTCTGAGGTTATGAAGACAGTGCAAGTGTGTCAGGGACAGACTTAGAATGAACACGCTGTGGCATTCTGAACTAAATTCAAGGCGATCTCTATTCAAAGGCACTTTAAGAATTATGCATGACAATCAATTGTAACGTAAAAGGAATCTCTTAACACTTCTGTTAATAATTATTTTATCTAAAATTAAAATAAAACATGATTTAGGTTTATTCATATTTACACAAATGTATATGTTAATATCACATATGTATAATATGTACTTCCAATGTATGAACACATTTGGATGAATGTATATATTCAGTGAATATACATATTGTTCATATATTGGAAATACATTCACCAAAATTTCCACTGATGGGTTGAAGCATTGAGGAAGTTTGAAAACTGCTGCCTAGCCCTTCTCCTCGTCTGCTTATGAAACCTGAGGAGCTATTCACCTCAGTATTTTGCAATGACACAAGTAGGTTAGAGATGAATTTGTTTATCCCCCCAGAATAGCTATAAATGTGGTTGTAAAGACAATGTGGGTTTGCTGTAATCAGTGAAACTGAGGGAGCAAAGAGAGGATACTAAAATGTCTTGCTTTTGTCCTAGAATGTTGTCAATAGACAACAACAATTTTTTAAAAAGCAAAAACTGAGGCCCAGAGAGGTTTACTAAATTGCTTAAGATAACAGATCTTATTACAAGCAAAGTAAGCATTTGAATTCAGGACTATTTGTCTTTAAATCTTGCCTCTTGCTATAAGAACTTGCTGCATTTTTTCTTTTCTTTATATTATTCTAGGACATCATGGCCTTTTTCTCCATCCTTTCCTTTATCCAAATTCTCTTTATCCTTCAAGACTCAGCCCCCATTCTCTATGAAGCTTTTACTGATGATTCCAGTGCTTATTAATCAATCTCTTTTCCAAACTCCCGGTGTGAGCTTCGTTTGCTGAGGGTTCACTCTGTGACAGATACACAGACATTTAAAAGTATCTTTTCACATATCATTATGAGTCATTGTGATAGGCAGAATAATGGCTCCCAAAGATGTCCCCACCCTAATCCCTGGAACCTATGAATATGTTACATGGCAAAAGGAATTTTGCAAATTAAGGTGATGGACCTTAAAAAAGAGGGGTTATCCTGGATTATTTGGCTGGGCCCAGTCTAATCACATGAGCCCTTAAAAGTGGAAAAAGAAGACACTAAAGGCAATCAGAGATGTGACAGAAGAAGATGCAGGAGAGATCCACAGCATGAAAGGGACGTGACCCACTGTTAGTATCTTTGAAGATACAGTAAGGGGGGCCACACGCCAAGGAATATATCTGGTGTCTAGAACCTGGGAGCAGCCCTCAAATGACAGCAAAGGAAGGAAGACCCTAGTCCTACAACTGTAAGAATCTGAATTCTGCCCATATCCTGAATGAGCAGGAATGCATTCTCCCTTAGAGCTTTTAGAAAGGAATGCAGGCTTGTGGACACTTTGATTTCCACCTGGTGGGATCCGGAGCCCAGAATCCAGCCAAGCCCACCTGGGCTTTTGACCTAGATAACTGTGAGATAATAAATGTGTGTTGTCTTATGTTGCTAAATTTGTATAATTTGTTACAGCAGCAGAAAACTAATACAGTTGTTACCTACAATTTCCAAGTAAAAATTTGAGCCATAGAAGAGTTATGCTCACACAACTCCCAAGTGTCTGAACTGACTCAAATATACTCTACTTCCTCTTGAATGGGCATGTTACATAGTCTCTTCTACTCTCTACTCAAGGGAGAGAACCATATCTTAAATATTTTATGCATCTACCTTCTCTATATTACCTGCTATAGTCTTGGACACACAGACATCCTAGAGGGTGGACATTTGATGAGCTTTCCAGATGCCCCATCAGTGAAGGACTCAATACCCTGACAGCTGAGAGGGTTGTCAGTCGTGACCGTGAATCACAAGTCCCTTCAGAGATCATCCCAGCTATGGCGCCACCTTGCCCAAACACACACTCTTTGCGGGGTGGCCCACATGAAATCTCTAGTACATGTCAGGGCATGAAGATCTGGCTGTGTTGACTCAAGTTGGGACAATGCTGAAGGATCCTTATAACTACAGAGCTCCCCATGGGGTCAGCTGAGACTGTTGTTAAGTTTACCTTGCATATCCATTTCTCCCTACCCCATCCTGTTTCCATCTCCTTCCTTCCACAGGCCCATAGGTGTGGATCCCAAGGGTACTTTTTACTAAACATTTTGCAAGTTAATCTGCTTCTCAGAATCTGCTTCCCAGGGAAACTAACCTGTGACATTTAACTTTTGGTTGGTTAGCATATCTAAATGTTACATAAAGTTTATTTTACCTATTAATTTAGGTAAAATATTAGCTCCTTGCCACAAATTTCCAAAGTGTGCAGAAGACCTATTGGAATTGTTCTTGTAACTTCTATCCCTCATTTGATGAATTTGAGGGCTGCAGATGGCAAATTTTATAAATAGCTTCACGTTGGTTAGTGTTTTAATATGCACGTGTAATATAAAGTAGGGTGCAATATAAGAAATGAGGCAGTATTCTTACACGAGGGATGCATCAGGCACTAGAGGGATAGAGGTACATTAGCATGCTTAAACAAAAGCCACAAATTTCATGATAAGCTGGGAGAATTATATAGAAAGTTGATGAATACCTACCCTATTTTCCTCCCTGCCTCTGCAGCCTTGCTGCCATGTTCCTGGCCTGTGAGTTAATTTACTTGGGAGTGTTAAAACAAAAAGAGGTTCTTCAGCTGTGACTTTATTCTTTCTTTTAGAAATCACCAAAGCCGGGCTTCCCTGGTGGCACAGTGGTTGAGAGTCCGCCTGCCGATGCAGGGGACACAGGTTCGTGCCCCAGTCTGGGAAGATCCCACATGCCGCGGAGCGGCTGGGCCCATGAGCCATGGCTGCTGAGCCTGCGCGTCCAGAGCCTGTGCTCTGCAATGGGAGAGGCCACAACAGTGAGAGGCCCGTGTACTGCAAAAAAAAAAATCACCAAAGCCATCTTCCTGGTACCCATGATGAGTTCTCTCACCTCCTGGCCTTTGTACTTGTTCTATGATCTCTGTACCTCCTGCCTTCCAGGAATTCACTGGCCACAAGGTAGCCTTCTGCTGTTTTCCAGTAACCTTATGTGCTCTTAAAATTTGTGGTCCAGAAGTGAAACCCTCTTAAGTGTCATAGCTTGAGATAACTGCTTCTTTTATTCTCGTTGTTGTAATCTTTGTTTCTTCCTCTACCATTTTTTAAGAGTCCCCTTTAAATTCCCTTGGGAACATTTCTTCTCACCATCTCTTCAAGGGCCTCTCTTTCCTATAGTACAACTTTATTAGATATTTTATATAAGTTTTCCCCTGGAGTATTGCAGTTCATCATTAGGCTTTTATTACATTCAGTTTCTATTGGTATTCATTTCATCTACTTTTACCAGTGTTTTATGCCACAAAAAATCGTACTAAGCATAGTGATCTTTTTAACTCTAAGAACTCCAAGGTAGCATTGGAATGGGTGACAGGCTTAGAGTCAGTGAAGAAGAACTTTTAACAACATATAGGTCTTTGATGCAGTGGTGAGCACTTGTCCCATTGTACAATAAGGATGGAGAATCCTCAGACCTCAAGTCAAAGTCCACATTTAAATCCTAACTCTCAGCTCCCTAGGATGCATACAGACATCCTTGCCCTTTGAACACAATGCTTCCCATAATAGTTGTTTTGCAGTGAATGCACATTTCCTGGGGAATTGAGGTTGCTTGCTAGCTAGCCTTCTAATGGCTTCTACAATAAGTACATCTTCATGGGCAAAGTTGTTGCCTTTTGTTTCCAGTGTCGAAGCACAGGCAGGACTGTAAGTCATCAGGATAGCATCCTAAAAGCACCTCTGTTTCTTCCTGTTCGCATCATATCCCAGCAGACTAAATTTTATCTGTTGTTTCGTCTTATACTTGGCAAATCCATTCTGCAAATGATATATCTCAACCGGAGCCAAACACAAGCAATCAAACTCAGACATATATTCTTAATTCCACTTCACCCCTTGATACAGCCATTTTGGTCAGATTTACACTGTGACGAATATCTGCTTGTGTTCTGTTTGTTTGCCATTGTCTCAGTTATCTACAACTTTAAGATTCATTAAATTATCTTTTGCTTATTTCTCCTGTTCACCTGTATGCAGTCTATGTTTCACTCATTTCCTGATAACATCTCTACAAATATTTTACTTCAAATTGCCATGGATAAATTTGGTCAGTGGCCTTATTGCGTCTATCAAATTCTCTTCCCACTCTTCATGCTCCAGCTCCCTTTCCATGGATAAATTGAATGCAACAGGCATGAGCTACTGAGTACAGGTGCTGCTGACATGCTGGAATCCTGGAGGCACCAAGCTGGCGCCCGGTATAGTCTTCAAAGACAATGACCTGAAGTTGAGCTGCATTTCTCACGGAGGAGTGGGGAGAGTACCTCTCTCTTAATTTTAGTATGACCGTTCCACATGACCATAAAACATTTATGTTTGTTTCTCAATAATTTACAAAGTTTATAGTGAAATAGCTCTTTTAGTGTTTTACTTATACCACGTCTTAGCAAAACTATGAGTCCATAGGACATTGAACGAGAGACGAATCTGAGAGTGAAACTAATCTAAGTGTAGATAGCTAACAGTCAAAATGTTTCTTGATGGAGTTCAATTCGGATTAATAGTCAGCAAAACCTGTTTGCTTAGGTCTCTCCTTTATGATAAGCTCAGTCTAGCCCCACTCCTAAGGGAAACGAGCTGAAATTCATGAATTGAAAGTTAGGGGTAGAGCATGGAGGAGATCTGGATGGAAAGTGACCTTGGAGGAAGTCATAGGAGCCTGAGAAGAAGGACAGATAGAGGGGTGGTATGAGTAGAGACCCAGAATCATCATCAAGAGACTGCCAAGTACATTTCAGTCACCAGTGCTCACAGCTCCATGGATGCCAGAGAAAGCTTGTAGTCCTATGCTTGTGACCATTTGCAGAGGTACTGCACATCACCTATGTGAGGTTCCGTGTTAGCTGATCTCAGAACTCTTAGACAGGATAGCCCATCATCACCTACTTGCTCCAAGTCTGAGAACCTTCCAGGAGAGTTGCTGATCAGCCAGAAGATTTGTTGAGTACACCTGAGCTACCTGTGCTGTGGCTACTCCTCTCTTAACTGTCCAGGACACTCCTAAGCCCTGGAAACAGAGCATGGTGTCCTTGAACAGTAGTGGTTTGGAAAGGTATTCCCATTCCACCGTCAGCACTAGTATGTGGAAAGAACATGACTGTAATTAAAATGAAGTCCATTACACAAATATTATTTACAAATTCTAACTCTTCCTGAAGCAACTAAGAGCATTACATTTGCTTTGAATTTTGAAAGATTAAGATTTGTTCTCACCAACGTGCATCATGTTCTATTTGAACTGACAATTTTAGCGTTGGCTTTAATCTTGTTTGAATCTGAAGTGGGGTTTCTTTCAACCTTACCCTCACTGAAAGGAGAAAAATATGACCGTAAAAGCAAGTGTAGCACTTTTGTGTTTATCTGATTACCATGTCAATGTACAAGAAATCAAAGAGTGTGGCAAATCAAATACAACATAAGGCAGATTAAGTTTTTATTACAATTTAATTTCTTGGCAATAGTTGTTTCTCCCTGGAGAGTTACAGTCTGCCATTTAAGACTTAATCTAATGCTTTTATAAATCTTCTCTTCCTTCTTTCCTTCTTTAGTTCTTTTTTCTTTCTTCCTCCCTCCCTCCCTTCTCCCTTTCTTCCTTCTTTCCTTCCTTCCCTTTCTTTCTTCCTTCCTTCCTTCCATCCTTCCTTTCTTTCTTTCTCTTTCTTTCTTTCTTTCTTTCTTTCTTTTTCTTTCTTTCTTCCTCTTTCTTTCTTTCTCTCTTTCTCTCTTTCTATCTTTCTTCCAAATATGACTGCTTGCTGGACAATGCAAGTGACACCCTTGAGCTTAACTATGGTCATTACTCTAGTTCTTGTTAGCCTGAAATGCAGAATACTTAAATGAAAATTTTTACTTATTTTCAATATCCTCAAGAAGCCCCCTCCATTAATTCACTTGTTGTACAAACATTGATTTTGTACGTACTTTGCATCACACTTGCAAAAGGTGCTGAGGATACACAGCGAGTAGGGCATAGACTATGGTATCAAACAGCCCATAGTCTGTTGGGGGCTAGGAACATGGATGATAATAGGCTATGTCTGTGCAGTCCTAAGAGGATGGCCTTGTTGGGTTTGTAGTAGTTACTAAATAAATGTTTATTACATGGATGTTACTGAAAGATTTAGTTGCTACCATTTATCACCATCACCCATCCCAACTCTGTGAATGTGAGTACGCCCAGTTCACTTTCAGACTGTTTTAGTGGTGAAATTTTCCTTTGCCTTGTCAGTACCATCTCCCACATGGGACTCTCTGACCTTATTTGCTGCCCTTAGTAAATGTCTCAGTATGAGACCATTGCTCGAAGCAAATAGGAAAAGGCTGTCTTTTCTTTATTTGTCCCTTTTAAACTTACTGACTTCTGATTTGAGGATTTATTCGAGTATGTAGATAATAGACAGGTTAGAAAATTAGTTTATCTCTTTTTTGATGTAGGTCTGGTTTTTTTGTTTTTTGTTTTTTTTTGCACAGGCTCCGGACGCGCAGGCTCAGCGGCCATGGCTCACGGGCCCAGCCGCTCCGCGGCATGTGGGATCCTCCCGGACCGGGGCACGAACCCGTGTCCCCTGCATTGGCAGGGGGACTCTCAACCACTGCGCCACCAGGGAAGCCCGGTCTGTTGGTTTTTAACTTTAAAAAGTTGGTAACATATAGGCTAATATATTAGTCTTCAGTCAAAAAAGGCAAAAGAAAGGAAAATTAAGTCAATTTTTATTCTTTTCAGAGTGCATTCACACATGTAAGCTAGGGTATTCTCAACAACCCCCATGGCACTGTGGACCAGAAAGAGCCTGGAAAAAGGGAAAAAGCACTGGGCCAGGTCTTGTCTCAGCTCTGCCTTTAATTAGCTCTGGGAGCAACAATTGTTATATGTAAAATAGAGCATACCTACTTCCATTCACCAAATTACATCTGTTTGTGCAAGCTTAGCCAAGTTACTAAAATTCTGTGTGAACTGGTTTCCTCCTATGTAAAATAGGGATACTATTACCACCGTCACACATTTTCTGGGAAAATACTCTTATTTAAAATATATAAAGTATTTAGACTAATGCCTGACACATATTGCTATTGCCATGTTAATCATTATTATTTCCTTTCTATTAACGTAGATGGGGAATCTGGAATTAGAGAAAATCGCCTTCATTTTCTATAGCCTTTCACATGCAGGCGTGTTGTCATGGGTTGGTTTCCAAGGTGCTAACTTTGGGACAGAGTTTAGTGCACAGCGTTTTAGTAGGAAGTGCCCTTATGATCAAGACCTGTGGAAAGGAAGGAGAGAAAGCAGGACTGGGCAGGAGTCAAACTGCAATGCAGACCTGGTAAGATCCCTGACAAATTCTACGGGTAGCTCCAGAGCTTAAACGGCCTATCAAAATGCTCCCCTTTGGGACACAACGGTTGTGCCATTACAACCCCAACTCCTGTAGTCATTGGATTTTTGTTGCCCCAAAAATGACTGTGCTAGGGAGAGTCTCTGGTCTGCGCACTTCCCAAAGGGACTGACTTCTTCTACCCACTTTGTAGAAGTCTGTCTACAGACAGCACTCCCAGAAATGAGGGCACACATCCTTCCTTGAAGGAAGTCTGGATGGTTTATCCCTGTGTCCATCACATGTACTAACAGAGTCCAAGCAGAGAGGCAATGCAGGGTAGAGACAATGGCATTGACTCTGGTGCCAGATTTAGAAACTTACTATATGCCAGTTACTTAATTTTTCTGTGTCTCTCTCCCTTAGCTGAAAAATGTAGATGATAAAACCTATCTGATAGGTTGTTGTGATAGTAAATGAATATTTATAATTATACCTAACAGTCTATTCAATATGTTAGCTGCATTCTGCAGAAATGTATTCTGCATTTCAACATTCTGCATTTTCCCAGACAAATTTTGTCCTGTTTTCAAATCAATTAAAAACACCTATTCTAATTTTTGTTTAGAAAATGGAGTTACCGTAGTTTCTCTGTATATTTGCTTTAAATTTCATTCTTATATTTTACACTAACCCCATTTACTTTCTCTACAGCCAGTTGGAAGCCCAAGATCTCTTCCTTGGACCACTACAGTATCTCACATTTGGATCTTACAGCTACAGTATCTCACATTTACTCTGTAGCATAACATGTAAAATGTGACAGCTCCACACCAAGCCAATCTTTTGCATATTTTCTTACATTTCAAAAAAGTCATCATTTCCTAGCTTTAATATTACCTGTGTATATCATTAATATAAGGGTGGAAAAGGATATGTATATTCAGCATTTCTCTCAAAATCCAGTCCCTTAGTAACTCAGCCATTGGTTTTCTAGAATATGTGTCACCCAGATGTGTGACACTACATTTCAGCTCTGTTTCAGTAGACTCCAGATGCAAACATGCCCTAAAAACTCTTATAGAGTCCAAGCTTATACTACTCACCACATGGCAGGCCAATAATGCAAGAGGCGAGGTGTTGGGGCAAGGAATAGCGACTTTATTCAGAAAGCTGTCAGGCCAAGAAGATGGCAGACTAGTGTCCCAAAGAACCCTTTTACCCAGGTTAGAATTCAGACTTCTTTAATGCTAGAAGGAAAGGGGATGTGGCTGGTTGTTGCAAACTTCTTGGTGCTGGCCAGACCCTGGAGGCGTTAAGGTAATCCTTTGTTCTCCAATCTGTCCATGAGGGTCTGGTCACCATGTTCCTGTAAATCTCCCAACAAGGCAAATGTTATTTTCTGTTCTGCAACTTTTTAACTCTATATGAATGGAAAGTGTTAACATCTTTAAAGGTCAAGCCTGGGAGGCAGAGCCTTGAGAATGGGCTATCATGTACATTTCAGGCTAAAGGCAATATTCTTTTACTGAGATGCAGAGCCAGCATGACTAAGCACAAGCAATAGAGCACAAAGGTTAGAGCTAAAGGAATAGATACAGTATGCAGTCAGGTTCATTCCTCTTTTTTTTTTTTTGTAATTTTTATTTTATTAGGTTTGTTCTTCTCTGTTACAAAACTAACAGTTGTAAATCAATCTTTTCAGAAAGTAGGGTGAGACAATGTGATCACAGTTTGGACTTTGTTTTAAAAAAATATCCAGGGAAATTTACTCTAGGTTTATAAAATAAATATCCCTGAGTTTATACTGATACATATAAATGATTGAATAAGTAAACAAAGGGAGGGCATAGACTAATATCTCATGCAGAAGAATTCCAAATAATTTATGTAGATACTCCACTTTCAAGGAGGTGAAGCAAAATTCCCTATTCCTTAAGTACTGGGTGGGCATAGTAATATTTTTTCAAAAAGTTCCATATGGAAATGAGGAAAAAGAGGAACTTTACAAAGGAAAAATCTGACAAACGCTACTTTGGCCAGGTGATCAAGGTTAACATCAATAGTGATTAGTCATGTTTATAGTATGTATCCTTGATGTGATGTGATAAAAATGGTACTTCACTTCTATGATCTTCATCTCTAAGAACCATATAAGTCTTCTGATTATGATGAAAACATCAGTAAAACCTCAGCTGAGGTACATTATACAAAATACCTGACCAATATTCCTCCAAATAGTCAAAGTCATAAAAAAAAAAAAAAAGTCTGAGAAACTATCACAACCGAGAGGATCCTAAGGAGACATAATGGCTAAATGCTATATGACTTCCTGGATAAGGTCCTGGAACAGAATATGAATACTGGGTAAAATCTAAGGAAATCTGAATAAAGTATGGGCATTAGTTAATAATAATGTAATACAGCTTCCGTAGTTATGACAAATGTACCATATGAATATATGATGTTAACAGAAGGGGAAACTGGATGTGGGTGTGTTGAATTCTCTGTACTACCTTCACAACTTTTCTATAAATCTAAAAATATTCTAAGATAGGAAGTTTAATAAAAAATGAATTGAAGTCCTCCAAAACATTTGTTTACAAGAGCATTCTCTCATCTGTCCTTTTGTTCTTACCAGTCCTTACAATTCCCCCTACCATGCTCCTTACTTATGGTTAATGAGCACATTTCCTTTCCCAGTGATCTTGGCCTTGGGCCCATGCCATGACTTGGCTAATGGAAATGAGCAGAATGTGCATTCATGGTGTGGCTCAGTCCCTCTAACTCTGCGCTTCCACCATTAAAACAGTCAGTCCCAGATAGTGGTTACTCCATTTACATGCCTTCTAGAATGAGAAAACAGGTGGAGCTAAACTGAGCTGAGCCAAGCCAAGCTGTGTGTCATTCATGAGAGCTGCAGCCATATCATAGTCTTCAGGTAACCTAAGAAATAAATGTTTGTTGTCATAAACCACTGAGATAATGGGAATATTAGTTACTACAACAAAAGTAGGTTAGTATACTTGCAGATATCTTTCAAATAATATTCAGTTCTTGTACTGTGTCCTTCATGAAGCCTTCCCTAATTGTTCCATGATTCATCTATGATTTACAGGTTTAGCAAATAAAAAGAGGACTTAATGCACTTTAAAAATGTGTATAGACTAACTTGATTATAATCTCTTTAAAGCAAGTCTCAATCTTATTCATACATTCATAGATTGAGCAATATATATTGGACCCCTAATGTCCCAGGCACTTTATTAGGCTTTGGAGGTATAATGGTGTATGAATATACATAAGAGCCCTATACTCTTCAAACTTTTAAGCTACCAGAGGGGACAGAAGTTAAATAAATCATCACAATAATAAATGCAAAACTGAAGTTCTAACCAGTGCTATTTAAAGATACCAGTGCATGTTCTTCTGAGGATCTATATATGGGAGATTTGAACAAGTCTTAATTGCAAGGCAAGGAAAGTTTTCCTTGACAGTGAGTTAAGAGGTAGAATGGCCAAGCCTCTAAACAACCCATGTATAGAAGTAGTCAGTGTGGCTGGAGAAGAAAGAATGAAATTGGTGTGAAATGAGATTGGAGAGGTAGATGGGAGACAAACATAGCATCTCTACCCCTAACACTAACCCCAGTGTCACACACTTAGTATGTGCTCAACAAATAATGATGATCATATATGGCTTGATACAGGCTAGCTAAACTTTTTTTTAATTGAAATATAGTTGACATATTAGTTTTAGGTGTACAACATAATGATTTGACATTTATATACATTGCAAAATGGTCACCACAATAAGTCTAGTTACTATAAAGCTAGTTCAACTTTTTAACAGACATACTGAATGCCTGTGGCCAGATGATGGAAGTGCAAATGTGAGTCAGACATGGCCCTTATCTACAAGGAGTTCATATGCTAGAGGCTATAATAATCCAGTATCCATCAGGTATAGTTGAGTTCTATGTGACAAAAAAGCCAGAGCCAACTGACTGATTGCTTTATTGACTTATAAAATCAAAACACATGTTCAACAACTAAGTTACAGGAAGGACAGGAATATAGCTAGTCTTCGAAAACCCTGGAGCTAGAAACTCAAATGCTTCCAGGATTTTTTGTGTCCTTTGTTCTTTCACTTTAGACTAGCTTTCTCTACTTTAGGATATAGTGCTATCTTCAGTTTGTTAGTTCTACATTTCCTGACTTCAGACATAGAAAGAGATATTCTAAAACTCTTTTTGGTTGAGCTTGGCCCAGTGACCCATCCTTGGACCAATCAATCAGGATTTGGGTAACAAAATCATGTAAAATCAAGGTCATTAAAACCATGTGAAAGGAAGAAATCCTGACACACAGGGCAACACAGATGAATCTCAAAAAGCTTACGGAAAGTGAAAGAAGCTAGGCACAAAAAAAACCCCTGTATATTATATGATTTCCCTTATATGAAAGTCTGGGAAAGGCAAAACTATAGTGAGGAAAAGAAGATAAATGGTTGCCAGAAATGGGGGGAAGAGATTGAATACAAAGAAACGTGAAGGAAATGTTGGGGTGATGGAAATATTTAATATTATGATTTTGGTGGCAGTTACACCAATAGCTTTAGCAAAACTCTTTATATTCTTAAAATTGGTAAATTTTACTGTACATTAATGATATCACAATAAAGCTAATTTTTTTTTTTTCCGGTATGCGGGCCTCTCACTGTTGTGGCCTCTCCCGTTGCGGAGCACAGGCTCCGGATGCGCAGCTCAGGGGCCATGGCTCACGGGCCCAGCCGCTCCGCGGCATGTGGGATCTTCCTGGACTGGGGCACGAACCCGTGTCCCCTGCATCGGCAGGTGGACTCTCAACCACTGCGCCACCAGGGAAGCCCAATAAAGCTAATTTTTAAAAATCAATAAGAACATGTGGATGGGTGACAAGCAGTTCCAAGAGAGAAGATGTTGGACAGAAAATACCAACAATATCCACCAAAAATACAGTTTGGTAAGTGGTGTGCCAATATCGAAACAAAGAGCTATGGTGGGGGCATTGAGTGAGCGTATTAATTTATATACAAGTGAAGAGGTCTCAAATGTTTGCTTTATCTGTGATTAAGAACAAGAGTAGAAGGAAGCTGTTCCCATGAAGATTCCTAGATATTTGAAGTTCTGCAAAGTAGGCATTTCAAATAATGTAATTAGTTTTTTAAAATGTGTGTACGGGGAAGGACATGGTGGGGGAATGGAAAGTGAAATGGTTTGGAGAGCCAGAAGGGAAGAAGATAGAATGAACTGAATAAGAGAATTTCTATCCTATGAAGAGGAAGAAAGACTGAACATTCTCAGGCAAAAAGGAATGAAGAAACCTGTTCCTTTCTATAAAAGAAGACCAGAAAATGAGAAGGCAGAGTTGTAGTGTAAAAGACTCCAAAGCTACAAACTAGTTCTTTTTCTTCCAGTTTTATTAAGATATAATTGACTTACAGCACTGTATAAATTTAAGGTGTACAGCATAATATTTGACTCACATACATCATGAAATCATTACCATTGTAAGTTTAGTGAATACTCATCATTTCATACAGATACAAAATTTACTAAAAGAAAACGTTAATTTTTTCCTTGTGATGAGAACTCTCAGGATTTATTCTCTTAACAACTTTCGTATTTAATATACAACAGTGTTAATTATATTAATCATGTTGTACATTACATCCCTAGTACTTATTTATTTTATAACTGGATGTTTGTACATTTTGACCACCTTCATCACCATACAAAGATATTACATTGTTAAGATATTACATTATTATTGACTATATTCTCCAAACTGTACACTTTATCCTTGTGACTCATTTATTTTGTAACTGGAAGTTTGTAGCTCTTAATTTTCCTCATCGATATTCACCCACCCTCTTCCCCACTTCCCCTCTGGAAACCACCATTTTGTTCTCTGTATCTACAATTCTGTTTCTTTTGTTTTTTAGATTCCACATGTAAGTCAAATAATACAGTATTTCACTTTCTCTGTCTGGCTTATTTCACTTTGCACAATACCCTCTAGGTTCATCCATGATGTTGCAAATGGTAAAATTTCCTTTTTCAGGGCAGAGTAATATTCCATTACATATATATGTATGTGTGTATGCATGTATATGTGATATATATATATTACATCTTCTTTATCTAATCATCTATCAGTGGGACTTAGGTTGCTTCCATATCTTAGCTATTGTGAATAATTTTGCAACAAACATAGGGGTGCATATATCTCTTCGAATTAGTGTTTGTTTTCTTCAGGTAAATAGCCAGGAGTGGAATTGCTGGATCATATAGCAGTTCTATTTTTATATTTTTGAGGAATATCCATACTGTTTTTTATAGTGACTACACCAAATTACTGACCCATCAATAGTACACAAAAATTCCCATTCCTACACATACTCCCCACCACTTGTTATTTGTTGTTTTTGATAACAGCCATTCTGACAGGTGTGAGGTGATATCTCATTGTGGTTTTGATTTGTGTTTCCCATAATTAGTGATATTGAGCATCTTTTCATGTGTGTGTGCCCATCTGAATGTCTTCTCTGGAAAAATATCTATTCAGGTCCTCTGCTAATTTTTAATCAGTTTTTCTTCTTTGTTTTGCTTTTTTTGAGGTTAATTTGTATGAGTTTTTTGTATATTTTGGATAGTAACCCCTTATTGGGTCTATTGTTTGCAAATATTTTTTCCCACTCAGTAGGCAGCCTTTTTTTTCCACTGTGCAAAAACTTTTGTTTTGATGTAGTCCTATTTGTTTATTTTTGCTTTTGTGTTTATTACCTGAGGAGACAAATCCAAAAAAAATATTGCCAAGACTGAAGTCAAAGCTTGTATGTTTTTTTCTAGGAGTTTTACAGTTTCAGGTCTTATATTTATGTCTTTAATCCATTTTGAGTTTTTTTTTTGTATATGGTGTGAGAAAGTTATCCAGTGTGATTATTTTACACAAAGCTGTCCACCTTACCTAACACCATTTATTAAAGAGACTGTCTTTTCCCCACTGTGTATTCTTGCTTCCCTTGTCATAGATTAATTGACCATATAAAAGTACGTTCATTTCTGGGCTTTCCATTCTGTTCCATGGATCTACTGTCTGTTTTCGTACCATTTTGATTACTGTAGCATCGTAGTATGGATTGAAATCAGGGAGTGTGATACTTCCAGCTTTGTTCTACTTTCTCAAGATTGTTTGGGCTATTCAGGATCTTTTGTGTTTTCATACAAATTTTAGAATTATTTGTTCTTGTTTTGTGAAAAATGCCATTGGTATTTGAACAGGAATGGCATTGAATCTGTAAATTGCCTTGGGTACTATGTTCATTTTAACAAATTAAGTCTTCCAATTCATGAACATGGCATATTTTTCCGTCTGTTTGTGTCATCTTCAATTTCTTCCATCTGTATCTTTAGATTTTCAAGTACAGGTATTTTACGTCTTTAGTTAGATTTATTCCTAGGTACTTTATTACTTTTGATGCAATTGTAAATGAGATTGTTTTCTTAATTTCTCTTTCAGATAACTTATTGTTAGTGTATAGAAATGCAACAGGGGCTTCCCTGGTGGCGCGGTGGTTGAGAGTCTGCCTGCCAATGCAGGGGACACGGGTTCGTGCCCCGGTCTGGGAAGATCCCACATGCCGCGGAGCGGCTGGGCCCGTGAGCCATGGCCGCTGAGCCTGCGCGTTTGGAGCCTGTGCTCCGCAACGGGAGAGGCCACCACAGTGAGAGGCCCACGTACCGCAAAAAAAAAAAAAAAAAAAGAAATGCAACAGATTTCTGTATATTAATTTTGCATTCTGCAACTTTAATGAACTCATTAATGAGTTCTAATAGTTTTTTGGTGTCATCTTCAGGAATTTCTATATAGAGTATCATGTCATCAGCAAACAGTGACAGTTTTACTTCTTCCTGTCCAATTTGAATTTCTTTTATGTCTTTTTCTTGTCTGATTGTTGTGGCTAGGGCTTCCAGTACTATGTTGAATAAAAGTGATGAGAATGGACATCCTTGTATTGTTCCTGATCTTAAAGGAAATGCTTTCAGCTTTTCACCATTGCATACGATGTTGGCTGTGGGTTTGTCATATATGGTTTTTATTATATTCAGGTATGTTTGAGAGTTTTTGAATGTTTTTAAAAGTTTTTTTCTGCCATAAAGTAGTTTTTTACAGGAAAGCAAATATTTTCCTTCTAACTCTAACCATACCCCCCAACTTTATGACTGTTAGCATAAAATGATTGCTATTGGGTTCTGCCTCATTTATTTACTTAATTTTCACTTTACTTAAAAATCAGCCAGAGAGTAGCAGTGACTTTCGTCTTAGAGTTACAAACATTCCAGCAATTAACTCAAACTTCTAATTTATGGCTAACACTGCTTTTCTTTCCTTGGTTAGGGAATGCCCTTTCTCATTAGGCATCAAGCCTCTAGTAGGGGCATTGCATAGCCAGGAAGTGAGCTCTATAGCCAGCGTGAAATTGTTGAATTTTGCTATTCCTGCACTGTTTGTGGTAGTAAATTAAGCTTGACATTTTTGTCTTTTAATTTTTTTGGACTTTGCTGCACTTTAGTAAAATTGTGTGGTGTGATTTAATGAGCTCTGGTGCAGGAATAAAAAAACTGACTGTACCAGTACCCATTTTTTTCATTCAATAGATATTTATGGAGCACTTACTGTGTCCCAGGCACTGCTAGGCATACAGTATAGTGGTGAAAAATGACTACCCTCATGAAGCTCATAGTCTAGCAGGCTAACAACTGGGTAGACAAATTATACATATATAAGCCAAGAGCTATGTTTGTGCAAATACAGGGAACTGCAAGAGCTGATGGCAGTAGCAGCTAACAGTGGAAGGTGTTAGAAAGGCAGTTTAAAAAGGTAAAAAGATTTCCTGTTTAAGTTAAAATTAAGAGATGAAAAGGAGCACACCAAGGGGGAAGAGTTAGAAAGCCTGGAGATGAGGGAAACCATCATCTTAAGAACCTGAAAGATGCTTACAGTTTGAAGGGTATATCTAAGAGAATAAAGTAGGTAAACTTTGAGAGACTACCTGGAATTAGATTATGATGAATCTTATGATTCAGCTAAAGCAGATTAAACTTTACACTAAAGGTATTTATTTCCTTTAATTAGGGTCACTAATTTCTTTAATTTCCTTGGGCTTAAATTTGCTCATTTGTACTTTGGAGGTTGTATTAGAAATACACTATTTGTTTGCCTAGTATTTCTTTCCTTGAAAACTTAATCCTTCCTTATGCAACCACTCCCTTCCCCAGCCACAGGCATATAACCACATGGCAGTCAAAGTGCCTCATCCTTTTGGATACAGTGACTGATTCAGAGATGAGAACCGGACCCAAGCAAGGCCACTTGGAGACTATGAAATTTGATATGTGCGTGTAAGAAGAGCTTTTGGAGGAAAGCTATAGTATGGGCTAAGGACTGCTGCAGTGGCCATATATTTTAACCAATGGAGAGTGAACATGAACCCAAAACACAAAAGAAAGCACTGAAGGGAAGGAAGGAGAATTACATCCCTAAAAGGTCCTGGCTCCAGCCATGCTTGAAGCAGCTACAATTCTTGGACTTCCTAGTTTTATGAACCAATTACCTTCCTTTTTGTTCTCAAAGTACTTTGATTTCCTTGAAATTAAAATATTCTTGATTAACACAGAGTTGATTCTGTCTGCTTTCAAGGCTATTGTGAGGATAAACTTTTAAAATAATATAAGAATAAATTGTAAACTCTAAAGAGTACCTGAGTCATAATTACACATTTAACACAAGTTCATTTGCCCATGGAGAAATAATTTTTAAATAATTATTTCCACTAAATAGGGCTCTTCTTGGAATAAACACACAGTAATAGACTTTTGCATATGCTATGATTTGGAATCATAAGTGTTTCTGTGTTGGGCTTAGTTCTGAACACTGTTTGTGTTTGTTTGTTTTTACTAGTAAATGAAGCCAGCAAGTATTATGCTTATTCAAGCGCTTATGGCCAAATATATTTAACTACTCAGGAAAAAATTGTTTCTACTCGAACAATGAGTTTTAATAGACTGGGGCATTATTTTTCTTTAGTACAATTGTGGTAATAAAGCTGGAAATATGTTTCACAGCCGAGCTTCCTCAGAATTATTTATAATGGTTTGATTGCAAACTTGACTCCCTCTGTTTCCTGCTTCTTTCTTTGTGAATGAATTAGGGGATTCCCTGGTAGTACAGTGTATTTACTCTCCCCATTTGCTATCTTACCTCCTCTTTCAAATATTTCAAACTCTCCTTGCCAGTGCATCAGGAAAAAAACTGTTTATTTTGCTCCTCAAATGGTATATTATTGCTTTTATCATATTCTGGGATGCTCACAGTACCTTCCTGAGACTCAAAGGCAAATGTGCCAGCTTTTCCAGTCATTCTGATGACATTGTTAGGAAACAGGTTGATAAACTATGGCTGAATCATTCACTGTGCCAGATGTTCCTGGCAATTTTTCTTATACGAAAATATATCTGATATATTCCAGAAATGGAAATTACCCACAGTTTTTCAGTATCTGATGTATTTTTATCAGGTATTTCTTCAGTAAGCTACTTGAATGGAATGAGTTAAATAATAACAGCATTGGTTTTTCACACAAAAGTTTGGAATATTCCCTTCAGACACAAAAGTATTTTTTTCTCATTCTCCCTTGTTAGAAATTCACCACAGTGGTGAGGCTGAATGTTTCTTTTAAGGGCTTATTACATACATTCTGAGAAGTCAAAGGAAAAATGACAATTTACAAAGCAAACTGTACTATGATTTGCATAACAATCTGGACTAAATCATAGTATGCAACACACACAAGCCCAAATTGATTTAACATCACCATAGACCCATATGTTCCAAAATAAGACCACAGATGAATTGGCTTACCCTATCTCTAAACTCACATATTTCAAAAAGAAGACCACTGACGGTCAGCAATTTGCCTTGTTTATAAATTCTGACCGATCCCTGCCCAGACCAGGCTTATTAACTTCTGTTCTAAAAGCACTACATCTATCTATCTCCTTCTCTCCTAAATCCTATAAGTACCTTTCTCTAAATTTTCCCTTTTGAGAGCTACAGATACTCTTGCTAATGTTGTGCTCAGCAAGCTTAATAAATTCAGCTTTGTGTGATCAACAGTTATCCCTGGTGATCTTTATGTGGGGGATTGGATCATTCATACACAGTGACATTATTTTCCTCATCATCCATCGTGATACCCACACTGTGCTCATTGCTCCTAGAATTTAAATCCTTGTAATGAGGGATGTAACATTTACTCCTCTCCTATTAGTTAATGGAAAGGCATCTGAAAGGAGGTGGAGACCAGGGACTTATTCTTGTTCAAACTCCATATTCCTTTATTGAAGTCAATCAAAACCAGGTGGTAAACAATCCTTTTAAGTAATGACCCTGGTTCTACAGAAATTATAAAAGAGCCTCAAAAGACAATGATGTACTCATGTGCTCTCAACAAGCAAGCACTAGCTTCCGCTGTTGTTGCTGTTGTTTCTTAGAGCATGCTCCCAAGGTTGGAACAAAGGAGAAATGTGCAGAGACTACGTGAAGGGGGCCCAGGACAGCTATGCAAGCAGTTGCAACTTGCTTTGATCAGCACATAAAATCTTCTTGCTGTGAATTACTATCCTTTTCAATATAAATAACATGCCACCTCCACCATGACTTGTGGGGTTGGGCTACATGTTTGTTAGGTCCTTTCCAAACTCAAGTGCCCTGGAGGTCATAAAAATTGCAAAGTTGGTAAACTTTGACTTTAATGATTTTTCAGCTCATCTTTTTTATTTCCCACTCTCTTCACATTGGTTCTGTTTTGCTACTCTTCACCACTGTTCACTGATGTTCTTAGAGTTTTCCTGTTGTCCTCATTTGCCCAGGATCTTTATTTTAGGCCTGCATCCAAGAGCAAAACATCATTCTCATTCATGTGATGTTATTTCCTGTGTTGGAACTAAAACAATCAGAATGAAGTTTTAATATTTGAAGTTTATAACTCTAATATTTGAAGGCATAATTGATTTTATCATGATATTCCCGAAAGAAACAATCACTGCATCAAGGAATGGATGTTGGTATTCCATGTATCATCTCTATAGCAGTGACCTACTTTTCATCTGCATCAGGTCAGCTCTGTGCAATAGTATTTTCTTATTTACACGATGAGCACATCAAGGATGCCATCAAACATTATATCTTTCAATCTATTCCCCATCAGGCATTTGTCAGCCATTATATTCAAAAACTGCATATAAAATTAACTGACTTATAATGAACATAATTAGGTGCTAAACTATGTATTTTACATGTATTTTATCTCATTAAATTCAAGTAACTGGGAGAGAACGTATTTATAACCCCCATTTTCCAGGTTTTAAGAGGTTAAGTAAATTGCTCAATGTCACACATTGAGTAACTGTTGGACTTTGCTCTCAAGAAGCTTTCAATCTGGCTGAGTAAATAACGATGTCATGGAACAGTTACACAATAACATGAGTACAAAAGACATGCCACATGACATTACCTTATTAAATGCCCCCTAACCAATTTGTGAAATCTAAATTTCCTGAATTTAAAGAAAGGAGAGATCCTGATGAAATGGACTCTAGTTAGAAAGTTTCCTAAAGGAGATGGATAATTACACTGGAGTTCAAAATATGTGCAATGGCAGAATGTTTTGTGAGGACAGAAGTTGTGTCAAGTAGAGGAACAATAATTTGGATAGTCAAATTACCAAGTAAAGTTTCAATAGCTAGTGAGGTCATGAATGGGGAATGGAGAGGGGGGAAATCAGGAATGAATAGCTATCAGTGTTAAGGGAGGTGAAAAGTATAATTTTCAGCCACACTATCCCTTCTCTCCAGGAGCCACTTGGAGCTATAAAGAGATTGGCAGCTCAGGTTTATTCTAGTGGAATTTATTTGTACCTGCCTGAAGAGTTGCAAGAGCCATATTTTGAAATAGAGACAATTTAGAAGGATGTTCTGGCAACTTCCAAACATCAAGCAGAATCATTTGTTTATGAGTTCGTCAATATGTTTGTTGATTGCTTTTTTCGGTCTTTTGAGAGGTAACAAAATGGAAATATGTATAGTTGGGAGTGCAAGAAAGAAAAATAAATATATGGCTATATATGGATATGGTAAATGAGAAGAAAACGTATTTATAAGTGGATCTCAGACTGTGGATCCTGAACTGTGCTAAATTTTTTCCTTACTTATTTTTAATCCTTACAACAACTGTAAGAAGTTGGTGTTATTTACCTTTTTTTTTTTTTTTTTCCAGAGAGGGAAGCTGAGCTTTAGGAAAGTTTAATACCTAGCTCAAAGTCATATAGTTACTAAGGAATAATGTCTTTATTTTAGCCAGATCTCATTGATCTCTAAGTACATGCATTCTGATCAAATGAATCTCATCAAAAACAAAAACTCAAAATTTTAGTGAGCAAGCATCCTTGGGAAATTTAAAAGACAAAATATTCAGATAATAATTAGTGTTTCAATTATATATTGCTGTGTAACATACCACCCAATACTTAGTGCGTGAAAATGACAACTTTTAATTACTCTTCATTATTCTGTGTTAACTGGGCTGAGCTGGTTGGTTCTTCTGCCATACTATACCAGATGTCAGCTAGTTCTACAGTCATCTGGAGGCACTGCTAAGCTAGAATGTCCAAGACAATTCACTTAAATGGCTGCATTTGCTGTTGGCTATTGGCTTGGATCTCAGATGAAGATGAGGCTGCTGACCAGACTATCATGATTCTCTTTCACACAGCCTCTCCATGTGGCGTGGACTTCTCACAGCATGGTAGCTGGTTCCAAGAGGGAGCATCCAAGTGCTCAAAAGTATAAGTTGTAGATCTCTTTAGATTCAGTCTTGATATTTCCACAGGGCTTCTACTGCCAGATTCTATTGGTCAAAACAAGTTATTGGGTCAGCCTAAACTAAAGAGGTAGAGAAAGAAATTCCACCTCTCAAAAAACGTGGCCAGGGATTTGGGGGCACGTTTAATCAACTACAACTAAATTGTTTGCTGTGATAATGGAAGTGGAACCCCTCTGCAACTACATGTTTCTAGTTAATTTTTTTTTCTTTTTTTTTTTACATCTTTATTGGAGTATAATTGCTTTACAATGGTGTGTTAGTTTCTGCTTTATAACAAAGTGAATCAGTTATACATATACATATGTTCTCATATCTCTTCCCTCCTGCGTCTCCCTCACTCCCACCCTCCCTATCCTACCCCTCCCTCCAGGTGGTCACAAAGCACCGAGCTGATCTCCCTGTGCTATGCAGCTGCTTCCCACTAGCTATCTACCTTACGTTTGGTAGTGTATATATGTCCATGCCTCTTTATCGCTTTGTCACAGCTTACCCTTCCCCCTCCCCATGTCCTCAAGTCCATTCTCTAGTAGGTCTGTGTCTTTATTCTTGTCTTACCCCTAGGTTCTTCATGACATTTTTTTTTCTTAAATTCCATATACATGTGTTAGCATATGGTATTTGTCTTTCTCTTTTGACTTACTTCACTCTGTATGACAGACTCTAGGTCTATCCACCTCATTACAAATAGCTCAATTTCGTTTCTTTTTATGGCTGAGTAATATTCCATTGTATATATGTGCCACATCTTTATCCATTCATCCAATGATGGACACTTAGGTTGTTTCCATCTCTGGGCTATTGTAAATAGAGCTGTAATGAACATTTTGGTACACGACTCTTTTTGAATTATGTGTGTCTATATATTCAGCCATTGATATTATAATGTTTACTCTATGTGGGTAGGAGCACAGCACCTGTTTTCACAGCACTGTATTTATTCTTGATGCTTAATAAATGTAGTTGACTTGCCCATGGATTCAACTGATGCGGACTGTTGTAAAAATAAATGCTGCTCAAGAGAGTTCTCCCTCCCACCCTCAGGTGACCTCCTAAGCAAAAGTAAACAGAATGAAATCAGCCAACCATTTTATTTCACAAAGATCACTGTCTAGTTATGGCAAGCAACAGCCTTTTAGCTAGTATCCTCAGTGCAGAAATCTGCAGCCTAAAGCCAGGTGAAAATTTTATTCTGCCTTGACCTATCTCAGGGACAGGCAACCACTTGCTGAAGAAGCATGTTCTTATTATTAATTAGTAATTTATTATTGCATGGTTGCAAAGGAACCTTATGACCTGTTGAGACTTAAAATGGGCACAATCATCAATGTTTCTGTCATTTCAGAATAGGAAACAATTTTAGTCTAAAGTGTGTGTTTTCTGGAATGTATTTCTAAATCTTTTTTTAACAACATTTTTGAAAGCCATGTTAAAAATAAAACTTTTCGCTACTTTTAGCCTAAAATAATTACTTTTCCCAAACATTGACACTTAAGTAGTGTCTACTACACAATTAACATTTGTTATATTTTGCTATAAACATAAATTTATTTGAATCAGAAAAGGTCAAGCAACAAAAGTTTAAACTCAATTCTTTCAATTTTAACAAGATTGTATATTTTTGTTAAATGTGGTGTATGTTTGGCAGAGTAAAAGCAAATGATTGTTTATTCACTACTGAGAAAGTAATTATAATCATGTGGAATCATATGATAGGAATAGGAAGCATGAGAGTAGATACAAGAAATAACAAGGAAAGCATTTGTTATGCTTTTTCATAAATCAGAGGGTGTGTTGCAATGAGAAAAATAAAGTTACTGATGATTGCTTTTTTTTTTTTTTCTTGCCATACGCGGGCTTCTCACTGTTGTGGCCTCTCCCGTTTCAGAGCACAGGCTCCGGACGTGCAGGCTCAGCGGCCATGGCTCACGGGCCCAGCCGCTCCGCGGCATGTGGGATCTTCCCGGACCGGGGCACGAACCCGTGTTCCCTGCATCGGCAGGCGGACTCTCAACCACTGCGCCACCAGGGAAGCCCTGATGATTGTATTTTAATGTTAAAAATCATCATAAAGTATATTAAAAATGTAGCTATATGTTCAAAATCTAAAATTAACGCACATCCAGGGATTTCCCTGGTGGTCCAGTGGGTAAGACTCTGCACTCCCAATGCAGGGGGCCTGGGTTCAATCCCTGGACGGGAAAATAGATTCCGCTGGCATGCCGCAACTGAGACCTGGAGCAGCCAAGATAAATAAATAAATATTAAAAAAATAAAAGTAATGCATATCCACAAAAAGAGAAAAACCTAAAAGTAGAGTTATTTATATTGATATACATATATAGGGATATTTTGGTACAAATCAATATAAATGTATTCAACTGTTTGATAAACAAAGTTGGACACATAGAAATAGTTTTAACTATTTAACTATTCAACTAATTATTAATTGATTTGTCTCCAAAATTCCAGTGAAGTTGTTCCTACTACACCAATCCAAAGGTTCTATTTGTTCTTGCTCTATTTGAAACTTCTTTTTCCCACCTCTCTTGTTCCCCTTCCTTGGTTTAGAGGACACCTCTGTGACTGGGTAATTTTCTTACTTTTTGATCTTCTTTATCTAAATCCTTTACAGTCTCCTTTGCTAGATGCTAGGTCCTTTTTCTCCCCAACTTGTGTTCCAGGTGTCTGTCTTCACATCACCCATTCTTACCAAAAGGTAAGTCCTTTTAACTCTTGACTCTCAGAATCTCTGTCTCTGGAAATCCTCTTTTTAGTATCTGGAACTCATAATTTCAAAATTAAGCACATTATCTTCTCTCAAAAATGTGCTTTTTCTCCTTAATCAATTTACCCCTATAATGGCATCACCACTTTAACAGTCTTCTCAGACAGAAATCTGAGTCATCAAGATGCCTCTATTCTTCTCCTTTCCATACTCCTGCATACATTTCTAAATTCTCATAATTCAACTTCCAGTATTTTTCTTGAATGTATTCTTTTTGCACTGACCCTGTATGGTTTCAGGCATTTATTCAGTCTTTTTCCTCAACTCTTCATATATCTCCCCTGTCTCCCTGCTCCCAAACTTTGTCATTTCCAGTGTCTTGGGAGCGTCCTCCTTCTAAAACATACACCAAACCATAAAACCCTATAACATATCTCTATTTCCCACAGAAAACGATCCAAATTCCATAGAAGTCACTCAAGATTCTTGAAGATATTCCTTCTTCCTAAATGATAGTTTCACCTCCCAGTTCTGTGTTCTCTAGCAGTAGAAGACCATGCAGGTTGAGGTATATTTCCACACCTTTGCACATGGTGTGTCTTCTTCCTGAAATGTCCCTTAAAATTGTCTTCCACCTAGTCAATTTCAAATTGTTCTTTAAGATTAAGCTGAATTGTTGCTTCATCTGTAAGGATTCCTGTTTAAAAAGTTAATAATTTTCTCCCATTTGTTACCATGTTACCTTGTGTTTTCCTTTATTATTGCATTATGTTGCTTTGTATTTATTTGATTGTATGCAAGCTTTCACCACCAACTAACCTCAATTTTTTGAGGAAAAGGTTTGTTTCTTATCAATCTTTGTATTCTCAGGGCCCAAAATAAGGCCTGATGTACACTAACCTCTGAGTGAGTTTATCTTAAATGAGTTAAGTGCATTCTCCTGCATAATGTGCTTTGGAGCTTGACAAAGCTATATTCAAATCTCATTCTGACACTTAGTTGAATGACTTTTAATTAATTTTTCACCATCACATTTCCTTCATGTGAAGATAATGGTATCTACCTCACAGAGTTGTGAGAATTGACATTAAATAATGCATTTGAAATACTTAGCACAGTGTCTGACACTTAAGTACTCAGTAAATGATACACTTTCAATTTTATTTATTTACCACAGGTTTCAGACCACTGTTACTACATTGTAATAATATTTGTTAATGTGGTAGAGTAAAAAGTAATATAAATCAGGGCTTCCCTGGTGGCGCAGTGGTTGAGAGTCCGACTGCCGATGCAGGGGACACAGGTTCGTGCCCTGGTCCGGGAAGATGCCGTGGAGTGGCTGGGCCCGTGAGCCACGGTCGCTGGGCCTGCGCGTCCGGAGCCTGTGCTCCGCAACGGGAGAGACCACAACAGTGAGAGGCCCGCGTACCGCAAAAAAAAAAAAAAAAAAAAAAAGTAATATAAGTCAATTTAAAAGGCTAATTACCTATGGCGTGAAACTGATAACAATAGAAAATAAATATATATCCATCAAATGTATCTATAAACATAGAGAATGTGTCAAGGGCAGCAAATTTAAATCCAAAGTTACAAAACACAGTGAATAACCTTGGAATGATGCATAAAGATTCACATTTAATATTCACTTAGGGCCTAGATAATACTAGAAGAGAAAATGACAATACAATGTGATAAGCAATGATAGAAGTAGGAATAAAGTCCTGCCCAAGGGAATGAAAGAGAAAGGCTTCACATAATTTTACATTTTTGTCCGAAGAAGAATGAGTAAGAATTCACTACCCCAAAGAAGATGCAGTGTTTAGCTTACATTATGTCTGCCATAAAGACACCAGAAGAAAAGGAAGAATGCAAAAGTCAGGTTATTTTTCAAAGGCATTGCTGATTTTGAACTCTGACTCAATTCCAAATATACATTCTGCTCTGTGTTGATACAAATATATATTTATTCATCTTTCCTTCATGTATTCCTTTATCTTATTTTTAAAACAGTATTTATTGAAACCCTGCTGTGTGCAAAGCACAGCAGTAGGTTCTGGGTAAACAAAGATGCAACCCTTAAGAATGCTCACTCAGGTGGGGAGACAGACAATTGAGGGACCAAAGCAATACCTGAGGTAATGCCACAACAGAGATGGGGAGAGGGCTAGTGATAGTACAAAAGTCATCAGCGTAACTCAGGGGAAAGTCTTCACTATGGAGGAGGCAACTTATTACAACAAATTCATTATAATATTATTTCTATTAGAAACTATTTTATGTTCCTTTCAGGATAAAGTTTTGCTATTAAAAAGGCTACCAGCAAAAGATGTCAAAAGAAATTTTCTGTTTGCTGCAACAGGAATAGATGCAGCCAAGTTTTTCAGATAGATTGCCTAGTACCTCAATGTAGGAAAGGAATTAGCTTAGCTAATCAGTTTATTTTAAAAAGGTTATAAGTTTACTGCAGTTATTCTATTCAAAAAGGAAATTATTGCTGACTTCTAAAGTCTCTTCCAACCCTGATGGTCTGTTAGTTAATAACCATTGGAAATGTTAAAAATAAACAATATTAAGTTTCACCTGAGTTTATGCAGTGCTGAGGACAACCTTTCTCAGACATCAGAATATGTTATATTAAAACTACCTCTGATTTCTCTAAGACCTTTTGTCATATTTTAAAAAGCAATTAGCTTCAAGTACACATTTTCTGATCATGTTTAAGCCAACTGACTTGTCATTTAATATTGCTATGCTAGTTTGATAAAGCATAAAAAAGAAGTGTTATTTTGCGTATGTATTTTTAAATTTAGCGGGGTTATTTTGTGTGTTTTTAAATTAAAAATAAAGACTGCTTTCATCTTATATTCAGTAACATCTTGGGAGCTGCTTGTATATGGCTCAGTTATTTATAGCAGTCTGGGACCAGACCAAGAAAAAAGTCTTCCTATATAGGAGCAGAGGCACTGAGGATAGAAACTGAGTGACAGGCGCTGAGGGGAAGGGCAGTCTAGAGGACAGAGTGTAGGATTCAGAGAAGTGCCCTGAAAGTGGGGGTGGGGAGAACCTTTAAGTAGCAACATTTAGATTTCCAGAAGAATCTCCTGAAGAACACCTGTCAGCAAGTGACTCTCTGGATTCCAGGCACTGGCCTGAGTTTCAAGGTTGAACTCTAACTTCCAGCAGGGACCTTGGAGGAGAAAGGCCACAATCTCAGAGAAGCTGGGGTCTGAGACATGTGACAAAAGCTTTTCAGGCACAAGGAACCATCCAAGGGTCCAGTTACCAGGTCCAGTATATTGAAAGGATGCTAGATTTAAAGAAAAGCAGCGGTTGGCTTATTAGGTGGTTAGTCTACCTTTGAACCATGACCTTTCCATTCCTTCTGTTGCCTCTTTCCTATCTACTCCTGCTGTCCAACAAAGGAGGTTAGAGGAAGAGCCCAATCAGAAGTAGTAAATCAATGGTTATTTGGATCAACTCAGACTTGATTATTTTAAAACCAATACTTCTAGGGTTCTTAAAATTATTTTTTAAATGATTAATAGAAGTACCATTCAATTATTCTTTAGTAAGCATTTATAGAATTTACACTGTGTACCAGTTATGTATTAAGTGCTGAAAATAACAAGATGAATAAAATGACATCTGCTTTTGAGGATCTTATGGTCTAAAGGGCAAATAGACATGAAAATATATAATGCAGTAACATAAATTTTATTATCGCAAAAGAGATGAAACATTCATTTTTCTGAAGGGTATCTTCTTGCTCAGAAACTCAATATATTCAATATCTCCCCCCATCAAATTTCTAACTGAATGAAGGACTAACATTCACTTTTCTATGTCAGAGCCCTGTAACAGGGAAGAAACTGTATTGTATTACAAGTTAATCACTGAAGGGATGTTGCCTATAAGCTAAAATTACACATAATAGCCCATATCTGGGAACCCTGCTTCCCAGGATATGAGCATTAACCTAAAATGCCTTTGTTTAGCTCACAGGAAACATCCCGATCAGGCCCACCTGTGAATGACTGCAGGAAGGAAAAAATGAACACATCCCATCCAGAGGCAGACAGGAACCAGGACATGTTTGACTTTACCCCTTCCCCTTTTAGTAAGAAAGAAGCCTGAATTCCAACTCAGGGAAGATGGCTCTTTGGGACACTAGTCCACCATCTTCTCCATTTGCTGGCTTTTCAGATAAAGTCTCCATTCCCTGCCCCAACACCATGTCTCTTGATTTATTGGCCTGTTGCACAGTGAGCAAGCAGTATGAGCTTGGATTTGGTAAGAGCAACACAGGACTAACCCTTATCCATAATTTCCATAAAAATTCTCCTTTCCACTCTGTATTCAGATCCCTGTGATCTAACCAAACTGAATCAACTGTCAATCCTTGGACATGACTTACTCTTTTCTGTACCTCCATCTGTGTGAAAATCCTTTCTACCTTGAAGTTCCACTTTTTCCCTCTCCATCTTTCAAATCCATTTAAGCCCATTGAAAATATTGCCTTCTCCACAGAGACATTTCTGAATTTTCTAGACAGAGGCAATTTCTCCTTAGTTAAATGAGCATAATAAACTCCATGTTTCACACTTATTACTTATAAACATTAAGCACTGACTAGAGTTACACTTGAATTATCTCCGTGCCATTCCATATTATCATTGGACCATATTTAAGGATTCAGAGCAGGAACTGTATGTTGTTGTCTTATTTTATACCTACCTTACAGTGTCTAACCCACAACCCAATGTACGATACGCACCTAAAAAATACCGTAAATTCCTGAATATAATATAATCCCCCCAATAGAGTAAGCCTCCATATTCCGAATGGGAGTTTTACAAATGAAAGGGTTTTACCCAAGACAAATATAAATTTATTTATCATATATGAGATAGTCTAATAGCTAGTTGTTTTGCTCTAGTTATTAAATTAGTTACACTTACATATTTCAATCACATTTTTTCCAAACAATATAATATTTAAGAAATAGCACAATTTTTCTCTCTCACATTATGTGAAAAAACTTACTCAGACTCTTACATGAATCCATCTTACGTGAGTCCATCATGGAATCTTCATCTTTTACATTTATAAACATCATCATTATTTTCCAGGATATAACAACTTCACTGGAATCTAAGAATTTTTAAAATATGTGATTTTATGGTCTCTGGGAATTTTATTTCAAACAGCAGAATCCATTTGCATATTTTGTAAATAGTCATTTTTTCATTTGATCTGTGGTGGTATACTCATGATCTCCACAACATTGGCATCTGCTATATTTTTTAAATTAATAGACTAGTTTTTGAGTAGTTTTACATTTACAGAAAAATTGAACAGAAAGTGCAGAGTTCCCATACTCTCCCCTCACTCCCTCCAGTTTCCCTATTATTAACATCTGGCATTAGTGTGATAATTTTGTTACAGTTAATAAGCCAATATTGATATGTTATTACTAACTAAAGTCAACAGTTTACATTTGGGTTCATCCTTGTGTTGTACATTCTGTGAGTTTTTGACAAATGTATAATGACCTGTGTCTATAATTATAGTATTATTCAGGATAGTTTCACTGTCCTAAAAAAAACCCTGTGCTCCGTATATTCATCCCTTCCTTCTTCCCCTCCCACCCCTGAACCCTTGCCAACCACTGATCTCTTTTCTTCTCTCTATAGTTTTGTCTTTTCCAGAATGTCATATAGTTGGAATCGTAGAGGATGTAACCTTTTCAGATTGGCTTATTTCACTTAGCAATATGCAGTTAAAGTTCTATGCTTTTTCATGACATCACAGCTCATTTCTTTTTAGTGCTAAATGATATTCCATTGCATGTTAAGTACAAGCTTTTTATTCAACTATTGAAGGGCATCTTGTTTGCTTCCAAATTTTAGCAATTATGAATAAAGCAGCTATAAACAATGTGGGTGCAGGTTTTTGTGTGGATAAAAGTTTTCACTGTATTGTTTCTAAAGGAAGCTTTGTATATATCAACATGTAATATATACAATTTTGAGATCATACTTCCAGAAATAATTACTGAATCTGATTTAATTGTGTTTACATTTTTAAAAAATATTTCCCTTTGATTCAGTAAGTCTATGGAGCC
Organism: Pseudorca crassidens; assembly: GCF_039906515.1. Taxonomy (NCBI): domain Eukaryota; kingdom Metazoa; phylum Chordata; class Mammalia; order Artiodactyla; family Delphinidae; genus Pseudorca; species Pseudorca crassidens. The sequence goes on along the minus strand of NC_090304.1, from coordinate 66,897,238 downwards.
AACACTGACTGACTGAGGTTGTTTGAAGCTATGGCATCTTCACCTTAGAGTCAGACAGCTTTGGGCTTGTTAGCTGATTGTACTATTTACAGGCCATGTGATCTTGTATAAGAAAACCTTCCTGTATGTCAGTTTACCTAACTGTAAAATGCCAATATCAGTACCTATATTTCACGGTTGTTGAGAATATCAATTGTAGTAAATAAATGGCAGCTATATTTATTAGCAATAATTTAAGTAATAATTTGGAACATGAGGCACATGAAAAAATTCCAGCATGTCTGTCAAAAAGAGCAGGCTTGGGACATTCAACTGTGAAAATCAGTGTGGGTCACAAAAACTCATCTTCCAGAGCCCCAAGAATACATATGGTATTGCGTAATTAAGATGTCCAAGTGTCACGAAGCAAATTCCCACAAAACTAACACATATGCATTAATACATAATCTCAAACTTAGTTTCCCTCAGAAATGTGCAATTTACAGATTACAAAATCATACATACTCCTCAGAATATTATATATTCTTAGGAAAGTAAATTCTCCTGGATTTGTTTTTAAGTAACTTACTGATATGTGAATTTTTTAAAAAAATTGTTATGTGAATTTAGTTCATAAATTATTTCATTCCTATACTTCCAAACATATTATAATCTAATTGTAAAGGTTAATATCTACATAGTGACATACTGAGAGAAAATTCTGTATCATAGAATGGAAAAAGTTTGTGCTCTCTGGTCATAATGAGCTGGAGCTGAATCTCAGCTCAGTGATTTACTAGCTGTATAAATTTGGCAATTGATTTAATCTTTCTGAGTCTCAATTTCCTCATACCTAAAATTGAGATAATACTTCTTATCTTTCTGGGTTATCTCATGAATGACAATAATATTTGTAAAGTTCCTGATTCATAATAAGTGATCTTCAAATAGTAATTCTTGCTTGGATCTCTTTTATCTAAATCCTTTATCCCAGCCTTTCCAGCATTCTCTTTTTCAGTAAGATATGGAAGTGGCTTAAGAAAATTGGCTCATACAATAGATTTTTTAAAAATCTAATTTTCTTGTATATCCTGTGACTTAATCTTCTAAATCTAAATCTATCTTATATAGCATCACTCAGAATTAAATAAATAAGAAGAGATTATCAAAGCTCAAAATTGTTTTTATGTGATTTAAACTTAAATTATTTAAATTTATCTTTCCCTTCAGTAGAAATTTCCCCTCTTGGCAGCAAAGTTGACTGCAAGTAATTGCTATGTTTTACATCTTACAATTTGACCCCTAGAAAGAGTTACTAACTGCTGCTATATCTGGTTCTAAGTCCAAACATTTCAGAGAAGAGAATCATTTGGTCAGCTTGGATCATGTGCCTAAAACAAGACCAACAATTGTGGCCAAAGATACAGATGTGTATGAACATGGAGAATTCATAGACTTATAGACTGTTGGAACAACAAGACATATTAAATGTTACTTTTCTAATGACTTTTTATTTTATAGGTTAGTCAGCTGTGACAATAAATGTTTGGAGACTTTCCCAAGTGACAAAACCCAGATTGGAATAAGGATCCAGTGGTTTTCTGATACTTAAAGGTATTAAAGGGACAATGAAAATAGATGAAGAGGACGGAAGGGTAAAGAAGGAAAAGGACAGGAGAGAAGGAGGAAGAGGGGGGAAAGAAGGAAGGAAGGCTGAAAGACAGGGGAAAAGGAAAGAACCGCTATAATCATATTGATGGAAGGAGTGGGAGAAATGGTTTATGATATACATGCCTGGGTGTTGGGAAGCAATGCCATATTTTCCCTTTATAGCTACCTGCAACTGTAGGCAACGAACAATGCCTTACATGGTATGTACAGCAAGTAGAATCAATAAATGTTTCCATTTAGTCTAAATTGTCATGTTTGTCCTTATTTTTTCTCAGTTTTGCAGTAGATGTGCTTCCCCATTTTAACTTTTCACTCATCTTCTCTTTTATCTTAATATAGATCTGCAGGTTGCTGCTCATAAAACTGGTTCTTGGGTGAAACAAACTCTTGTACCATCACAAAGAGGGAAAACATTATTTGGTTCTGCCCAGTTTGGGAAGTCAGTGAAAAATATAACCCTTATTACAATACACTTCAATTCCTTAACAAGCACTTAGCTTCACTAGAAATGTAAATTTCAGTTATTGCTATTAATATCTTTAGTGACTTGTTGGCACTAGGTAATTACTTGAGTTATTCAAACACTGCCATAGAAAAACTATGTTCTGTCTTCACCAAGGCTTACCTCTAAACATACGGACCTCTGAGATAGCACTATTTATGTATTGTGGTATTTTCCTTGGAGCTATTTGAGTATGGTGAATGATTTATTTAATAAAACTGACTTTTTGCCTGCTAAGTCCAAGGCAGGTACTTAAAAGTGCAAAGAAAAATAAAATAACTCTTAGGCAACTAGTCTAATTATGAGAAAAAGGCTTATAAAAGGTATTTATTGACATTTTATAGTAGCATGCTAAATATTTTGAAACAAACTTCTGTCATAAAATAACAAAAATGTTGAAAAAATGACATATTCTTAAAGTTATCAGATAGCTAATAAAATAATAATCCTAGCATCAACCTCTGAAAGAAAACAGAAATCCAGAGAGAAACCTGGTTTTTTGAATTGCTTCTGCTCTGTGGGCATCTGCCAATCTAATATAGGTGTCTGACAGGTTGAGCAGTACTTTTGGAAGGCTTCTGCGTCTATGGAGAATTAAGTTGGAAGCCAGTGTTACCAAATAAGGTGGCCCTGATAAGTCCCCTGTGATTGGGGCTGGAATCAGAGGGGATACACTCTAGGTCTAAGGATGCATCAGAAGTAAAACAGCTAGTTTGAGTCATTTGGGTGGCCAAGAAAATTTCAGTTCCTGAAACTCGGTTAAAGCAACAGCAATGATAAAATATGCAGGTAAATCTACGTGAATATTGAATGTGTAAAACACTAATATATTGTCTCATGGGGATTAAAATATATAATTAAAATAAATGAAAAAAAGCATATAAGTTGAATGGGGAGGTGTTCTAATGTGCTTGCATTGCCTGGGAAGAGGGTAACTATCAATTAACTCAAGTACACGTTATAACATCAGTAAAACTACTGAAGTATAGTAAAAGAGGATTAAATAGAATTAATTTAGGGGAAAATAGAGGATAAACCTAATCCAAAAGAAGTCAAGAAAAGACAGAAAAAAGCATAAGACTAGGTAGGACAAATAGAAAATGTGGAGCAAGATTGTAGATATAAACCCAAATATAAAAGAAATATTGACTGTAAATAGACTATGTAACTAAGAGACAGTTGTTATCTGCCTGGATGAAAACAAAACTCAATTATATTCTGTTCAAAGAGATATATGTAAAAAAATACAGATACATTGAATGGGAAAAGATAGGAAAAAGATATAAAAGGCTTGATTTCATTGGCATATATAAAACACAACAACAGAATAAGACTTATAGAATGTAATTCTGCAGAAGGCACATTGTTTTTATTCCCACAAGGAGCACTTAACAGCAATTAACCATGTACTGGCAATAAAGCATACTCATCAAATTCAAAGGATTGAAATCATACAGATATGTCTTCTGGCCACAATTCATAGAAGGTAGAGATCCTTAGCAAAAATAAATCAAAATAAGCAGTAAAACAAAACAAAAACTTTTAAACCTTTAAAAAATTCCCATATGGGGGGCTTCCCTGGTGGCGCAGTGGTTGAGCGTCCGCCTGCCGATGCAGGGGACACAGGTTCGTGCCCCAGTCCGGGAGGATCCCACATGCCACGGAGTGGCTGGGCCCGTGAGCCATGGCCCCTGAGCCTGCGCATCCGGAGCCTGTGCTCCGCAATGGGAGAGGCCACAACAGTGAGAGGCCTGCGTACCGCAAAAAAAAAAAAAAAAAAAAAATTCCCATATGTACAGAAATTAAGCAATACACTCCCAAATAACTCATGGGACTAAAGATAAATCAAAATAGACACAAGAAAATATTTTTGAATGGCATTATAATGAAACTACTATACATTATACTGTGGCATATAGCTAAAACAGTGTCTCCAGACAATTTTATAGCTTTGAGTGCATATTTCAAAAAATAGAAAAGATTGATAAAACAATGAGCTAATCAATCCTCAATAAATTAGAAAAGTAACCAAAAGATTAAAAAAAGGAGGTATATAATAATAAAAAAGAGCAGAAATTACTGAAACAAGAAAAATATATATTAAAGAAAACAAACAAAACTAAAAGATAGTTATTTACAGAGTAATAAATTGATAAACTCTAAATGAGACTGATGAAGAAAAAAAAAGGCACCAATAATCAAAATCAGGGATGAAAAGTGGTCATTAATACTATTCTGCAGACCTAAAAAGATAAGGGAAGATTCTTGAACAACTTTATGAAAAATATTTCAAAATTTAGATGAAATAGACAAATTCTTTTAAAAGATACAGCATTCCAATTGACACAAGGAAAAAAATGAAAATATCCTCACGGTTTTATATTTATTAAAGCAATCCAATCCATAATTAAATAACCTTGCTACATCTCAGTGCAAGAACAAACTGAAAATGGAACAGAAGAGAGAGTCCAGAAATATAACGTCATCTGATTTTTGAAAAACAAACACTGGGCTATAGTGGAAAAAGATGGTCTTTAAAATAAGTGGTGCTGGATCAATTGGATAGCCATTTGGATAAAATATATTTATTTTGGGCCTATCTCACACCATATACAAAATTTTTTTCTAGTTAGATAGAAGAGTTAAAAGTGAAGGTAAGCCATATATGATCTAGGCTGTGGTCTGAAGGTTTGTGTCCCCCCAAAATTCAAGTTGAAATCTTAATGTATGTGATGGTATTATAAGGCGATGCATTAAGGAGATGATTAGGTCTTAAACATAAAGCCCTCATGAATGGGATTAGTGCTTTTATGAAAGACATCCCACAGAGAGCCCTAGGCCCTTCCACCATGTAAGGATAAAACCGCAAGTCTGAGACCCAGAAGAGGCCCCACACCTGACCATGCTAGCATCCTGATCTTGGACTTCCAGGCTCCAGAACTATGAGAAATAAATTTCTGTTTTTTATAAGCTATGCAGCCTGTGGTATTTTGTTATAGCAGCCCAAGTCAACTAAGACAATATCCACAGACAATTCAAAATATGAAAAATGCTTAATCTCATTAATCACCATGAAAATGCAAATTTAAATCACCATGAGATAGTGCTCTGCACCTATCAGAATAGCCACACTGAATACTCTCTAGCAATGAGAATAAACAGTGCACAAAATATGTGTATAAAACATGGAAAAATATGGAGTAATCTCATGAACATAATTAAGCAAAGATGCTGGACCAAAAAAAAGAGTACAGAATCTGTGATTAAATTATATAAAATTAAAGCAAAGTTAATCTATGATTTTAGAGGTCAGGATAGGGATTAACTCTCCATCTCCTCTAGTATAAGGTAATGACTGCAGGGAGTATTGAGCTACACACATTGGACTGAACTTTTAGGACATGTATATTTTTTTAGGTTCACAGCACATTAAGAGGAAGGCACAGTGACTTCCCATACACCTCCCACCGGGACACACCCATTGCCTCCCCCATTAGCAACATTCCCCTTCTAAGCGATATGTTTGTTACAACTGATAAACCTACATTGACACACAATAGTCATCCCAAGACAACAGTCTGCCTTAGCGTTCACTCTTGGTGTTGTACATTCCTTGGGTTTAATTAATTTGCTAACAGAGCTCCAGAATTCAGAGAAATATTTTACCTATTAGATTACTGGTTTATCATAAAAGGGTATAACTCAGAAACAGTCAGATGGAAGAGATTCATAAGGCAAGGGATGTGGGAAATGGCATGGAGCTTCCTTGTCTGCTCCAGGTGTGCCAGTCTCCCCACGTCTCCATGTGTTCACCAACGAAAAAGCTCTCTGAACCCTGTCATTTTGGGATTTCATGGAAGCTTCATTACATAGCTGAGGGTGATTAAATCATTGGTCGTTGCCCATTCATTCAACCTTCAGAGGTGGAGTGAGGGAGGTGGTTGCGACTGACAGCTCCAACGCTTTTTAATTTAACCCAAGGAAAACCCCTGATCTACAGCTAGTTAGTCAGAAGTATAGGTAACAACCTGGGCTTGCAATTGCCATCTGAAGGGGGTGGAGGAGGGTCCTGTAGGACTGAATCCTTAACCTGTGGAATGTGATGCTGTCTCCAGGTACAGAGTGTCAGAATTGAGTTGAATTCCTAGACATCCTGCTGGTGTGGGATTCCACTTTTCCCCCACAAACACACACTGTGGAATTGGGTCCAGAAACCAAAAAAGAATGGGTGATAAGAAATGTGTGTTGCAGGCTGTGTAAAACTGTTACACTGGAAAGAATCAACCCACTATGTAAGCTGGGAGAGAAAATAAGAAAAATAATCCAAAAAGTCTCTGATTTGAAACTAGGCAGCAAACCCAAATTACCAAACACCTTAGGTAATGAATGTTGGAGGGCAGTATCAAGATGGTGAAGTAGGAAGACCCTGAACATACATCATCCCATGGGCACACCAAAATTACAACTACTTACAGAGCAACTATCTATGAGAATGACCTAAAGACTAGCAGAAAGAATTTTCCACCACTAAAGATATAAAGATGGAGCCACAACAAGGTGAGTAGGAGGGGTGTAGATGTGGTGTGGTCAGCACTCACACCCTGGGGTCAGTGACCCAAAAATGAGAGAGGTATTAACCTCAGAGTTCCTTCCTGAGGAATGGAAGGTCCAAGCCCCACATCAATCTCCCCAGCTCAGGGGTCTGCCCTTGGAAGATGAGCTGCAGGAACATCTAGCTTTGACAACCAGGGGGGCTTATATTTGGGACAGCCAGAGGATTATAGGAAACAGATTCTGCTCTTAAAGGACACACACACAATCACACACTCCCAGTCCCAGTAAAGGTGGTAGTTTGAGAGGTGCCTAGGTCAGACATGCTTGCAGATCTTGGAGCCCCTCCTGGAGAGGTAGGAGGCAGCTGAAACTTCCCTGAGGGGTGGAGATGCTCATGGAAGCCATTTTTGTGTTCTTGATCTACAACCCTGACACTGGCACTGGAAAGCAAGCACTATTTTGGAATCCTCCCTCTAGCCTATTAGCACCAGGAGGCTTGCCCTGCCAAGACTGGGAAGTGGGAAGAAATAGAATATATTAACAGACCAATTACCAGTAATGAAATTGAATGAGTAATTTAAAAGCCTCCTAACAAACAAAAGTCCAGGAACAGACAGCTTCACAGGTAAATTCTACCAAACGTTTAAAGAGTTAACACCTCTTTCTCAAAGTATTCCAAAAAAATGAAGAGGAAGGTATGATTCTGAACTCATTCTAGGAAGCCAGCATCCTCATGACACCAAAACCAGACAAAGATATCCACCTCAAAAAAATTATAGGCCAGTATCACTGGTGAGCATGGATGCAAAAATCCTCAACAAAATATTAGCCAAACAAATTCAACAATACATTAAAAGGATCATACACTGTGATCAAATGGGATTTATCCCAGGGATGGCAGTATGGTTTAATATCTGGAAATCAATCAGTGTTAAACACATTAACAAAAAAGCTTTTGAGAAAATTCAACATCCATTTATGATAAAAACTCTCAATAAAGTGGGTAAAGAGGGAACATACCTCAACATAATAAAGGCCATTTATGAAAAGTCCACAGCTAACTTCATACTCAAAGGTGAAAATTTGAAAGTATTTCCTCTAAGATCAGGAACAAGACAAGGATGCCTATTCTCTCCATTTTTACTTAACATAGTGTTGGAAGTCCTAACCACAGGAATCAGGCAAGAAAAAGAAATAAAAGAAATCCAAATTGGAAAGGAAGAGTAAAGCTGTCACTGTTTGCAGAAGACATGATAGAAAATTCTAACGATGACACCAAAAAAACTATTAGAACTCATCAATAAATTCAGTAAAGTTTCAGGATACAAAATTAATATACAGAAACCTGTTGCATTTCTATACACTAACAATGAACTATAAGAAAGAGAATTTAAGAAAATAATTCCATTTACAATTGCATCAAAAACAATAAAATACCTAGGAATGGACTAAATCTAACTAAGGAGGTACAAGACCTGTACTCAGAAACCTATGAGACAATAATGAAAGAAATTGAAGACAACACAAACAAATGGAAAGATATAACATGATCATGGATTGGAAGACTTAATAGTGTTAAAATGACCATACTACCCAAGGCTATATACAGATTCAATGTCATTTCTGTTCAAATACCAATGACATGCCTCACAGAACTAGAACAAACAATTCTAGAATTTGTATGGAAGCTTAAAAGACCCCAAACAGACAAAACGATCTTGAGAAAGAACAAAGCTGCAGGTATCATGTTCCCTGATTTCAAACTATACTACAAAGCTACAGTCATCAAAACAGTGTGCTATTGACACAAAAACAGAAATGTAGATCAATGGAAGAGGATAGAAAGCCCAGAGATAAACCCATGCGCCTATCGTCACCTAATCTATAAAAAAGGAGTCAAGAATATACAATGGGAAAAAGACAGTTTCTTCAATGAATGATATTGGGACAACTGGACAGCTATGTGCAAAAGAATCAAACTGGACTGCTTCCTCAGACCATGCACAAAAATAAATTCAAAATGTATGAAAAACTTAAATGTAAGATCTAAAGCCATAAAACTTCTAGATGAAAACAGGCAGTATGCCCTTTGACATTGGTCTTGGTAAGGTTTTTTGGATATGTCTCCCCAGGCAAGGGAAATAAGGGCAAAAATAAGCAAATGGGACTATTTCCAACTAAAAAGCTTTTGCACAATGAAGAAAACTATCAACAAAATGAAAAGACAGTCTACTGTATGGAAGAAAATATTTGCAATTAATCCAAAATGTGCAAAAGAACTCACACATCTCAACATGAAAAATAAACCTGATTATAAAAAGGGCAGAGAGGTCCTGAATAGACATTTTCCCAAAGAAGACATACAGATGGCCAACAGGCACATAAAAGGATGCTCAACATCACAAATTATCAGGGAAATGCAAATCAAAATATCATCTCACATGTGTCAGAATGGCTCTTATCAAAAAGACAACAAATAGGGCCTTCCCTGGTGGTGCAGTGGTTGAGAATCTGCCTGCTAATGCAGGGGACACGGGTTCAAGCCCTGGTCTGGGAGGATCCCACATGCCGCAGAGCAACTAGGCCCATGAGCCACAACTACTGAGCCTGTGTGTCTGGAGCCTGTGCTCTGCAACAAGAGAGGCCGAGATAGTGAGAGGCCCGCACACCGTGATGAAGAGGGGCCCCCGCTTGCCACAACTAGAGAAAAGCCCTCACACAGAAACAAAGACCCAACACAGCAAAAATAAATTAATAAACTCCTACCCCCAACATCAAAAAAAAAAAAAAAAAAGGACAACAAATAACAAGTGTTGGTGGAGATGTGGAGAAAAGTAAACGCTGGCGCACTGTTAGTGGGGGTGTAAATTGGTGCAGTCACTATGAAAAATAACATGGATATTCCTCAAAATATCTAAAATAGAACTACCATATGATCCAGCAATTCCACTCCTAGGTATTTATCTGAAGAAAACAAAAACACTAATTCAAAAAGATATCTGTACCCCTATGTTCTTTGCAGCATTATTTATAATAGCCAAGATATGGAAGCAACCTAAGGGCCCAGCAACTGAATGGTTAAAGAAGTGGTATATGTGCGTATATACAATGGAATATTACTCTGTCATTAAAAAAGACAAATTGTGTCCTTTTGTGACAACATGGATGGATCTATAGGGTATAGAAATAGGTAAGGAAGATTAAGAGGTACAAACTTCCAGCTGGAAAATAAATGTCATGGGTATGAAATGTACAGTGTAGGGAATATAGTCAATAATTAGGTAACATCTTTGAATGGTGACATTGCATCTAGACTTATCATGATGATCATTTTGAATGTATAGAAGTATTGAATCACTACGTTGTGTAGCAGGAAGTAACATAGTGTTGTTGGTTAACTATACTTCAAAAACAAACGAAGAAAAAACTCATAGAAAAAGATCAGATTTTTGGTTACCAGAGGTAGGGGGGAGGGGGAATTGAATGAAGACAGTCAAAAAGTACAAATTTCCAGTTATAAAATAAATATTAGGGATGTAATGTACAACATGATAAATATAATTGACGCTGCTGTATGTTATATATGAAAGTTATTAAGAGAGTAAATCCTGAGAGTTCTCATCACAGGGGAAATTTTTTTCTCTATTTATTTAATTCTTTTATCTATATGAGATGATGGATGTTTACTAAACTTATATGGTAATCATTTCATGATACATGTAAGTCAAATCTTAATGTGGACACCTTAAACTTGTACAGGGCTGTATGTCAATTATATCTCAATAAAACTGGAAGAAAAAAAGAAAATATTGGAACGGCAAAAATATACACAAGAGAGACCAAATGAAGTTGGAGTTGAGACTTAGAGGGAGAGTTAGAGATGAAGCTGGAGTAAATCAATCTCTCAAGGAGTCACTGCTCAAGCTCAGAACCTAGAAACCAGGCCAAAACTCAGAGTAGTACAAAATCTCCCTCCCATACACAAACTATCTCTTCCATTTTCCTAAAGAGTAGAAACTTGTGGTAATTTAGCAGGAAGGTATTTTAGGTTGTTACCAGAGATATCAAAAGCTGAACAAAATTAAGGTAAATCGTTTGACTTTATACAGCTCCTCTTTATGCTGACAGCCTCCTTTCATTCTCTTGTTTTCCTAAATCTCATCCAGATCCCTAGTTTCTACCAGCCTCCCAGACTAACAACCTTATCATGGCCTTTCTCTTTCCCCTACCCCACCATGATTGTGTCTCCACAATTTTCTACTTGAATGAAATTCTTACTAGCGTTAAATCTATTACTTGCTTTTCATTCCTCCTCACTGCCTCTAAAAGAAAATTTCCACTGAATTTGAGTCTAACAAGTTATCTTTTACAATATTTACAAAGAATAATGAACAATTCAAGATCAGAATTTAGGTTTTGAGTCCTAGTCCAGCATTCTTTCCATTAAAGTGAACTTTTATTTTTCAGTTGAGTTTGCTCACAAATGAGTTTGATACATGGCTTCTTATACTTTTTTCTCATGAAAACCAATGGACTAGAAGGCAGTGTGTTGATGTGTAAATTCAAGTTGGTTATTGGAAGCCCAGCATGGGAGCACTGTCAGCTTCTGCCAAGGCAAGCACACTGGCTGTAGCTTAGCAATCTTCCTTGTGAAAATGTCTATGGTTTGCATGAAGGTGAATTAAACTAAAGTCTGCAAACCTGGGAATTACTATGTTGAGGTCTTGATTAAATTTTCACAACCTCCTCCATCCCTACATATATTACGTGTAAAGACATAAAATTAGACAGTTGCCAAAAAGTCAATTTATTACTTATTCTTTTGTGTCAGAGCAAGGAATGAATAATCAATTCAATACTACCATTTTTGCAACCAGTAATGTCATTGTCTTTCCAGGAATTAATTTCTCTCCGTGGCTATCTTTATGACTCTAGTTTCAGTCCCAATGTTCAAGTACACGTGAAAGTTTGCTGAGCTTATATCATGTCTCTAACTGATAGAGTGGAAGTGTAGCATGCAGGCACACTAAACTTCAAAATGATCCTCTGTGTTTGTTCACAATGATCTTTGTTACAAACCAGAGGTCTAACTACTTATCTATCCATTGTAATTTGTTTTCAACCTCTAGCCCTTCACTTCATTTCATTTTATTAGTTCCTTCTTTACTTCTAAGACTATCCTTCTCTCGATTCTTCTCAAGGTTATTGTCAGTGGTGTATTCATTACTCATTTCTTCGACTAGAAGTCACTAGTGCCTTCCTAGCTGGACCTGACTGCTTCAAGATTAACACTTTTACTTGATAGGCTACTTAGATGGCCCTGGACTAATTTCTCTATTCATTAATTTATTCAAAAAGTATGTATTAAGGTTCAACTTTGTTCTAGGAACCATGCTAGCTGAAAATGGTGTATGGAAAATAAAACATGGGAGCACTTCAGAAAAGATTATGTTCTCATGATAAAGACAGAATCATAAACAAATAAATAAATCATAGGTGAAAAGTTCCATAATAGCACTAATGTCACAAGATTATGTATGAAGGAGTATTCCATTCTACAGGGGATATCAGGAAGGGCTTCATAAAAAAATTCCTCTTTGAGCTGGGCCTTAACAGATGATAAGGAACAAACCATAGTTCCATGTGCTTAACTCTTAGACTTCATGAGGGTAAAAAACAGGGTTAGAAATTGAGACCAAGTTTTTATGAATCTTATTAATGATATTAAGTACTTTAGACTAGAGGTAATAGGATGAAATCAATGGATTTTAATCAAAGAGGAGAGAAATATGGACAGATTATTCATGTTGGCATTGATGGGTGGTATAGATGGGAAGAGGCCCAGATTATAGATAGCGAGATTTGTTAGCTGTAAAGGAAGACAGTCCAGAATCTCTGCAGGTTAGAACTAGATAGAAAATGAGCTTTGGCTCAGTTTCCCTGGAGATCGTTTTCTATTTGGAGTTGTCTTACTTCAGTTACTGCTGCTACCACCAGGCTGGCTTCTCTGTTTTTCATTCCTTACCCCAGACAAAGACCTCTTTCCTTTTTCCTTCCTTCACAACAGCTGAGATAATATGGAACTTTCAAAGAGTCTTTGCTAAGTATCAAGAAATAGTCTATACTAAAATGAGCATACTCCCGGGATTTTGAGTTCTATTCTATCTGCTGTCTTGAGATACCTTTATTAGCCCCAGAGGACAAAAACAAATTGACGATCCCCTAGCCTGAAATTTTTTTCTTACTTACTCTTTTCTAGGTAAAGGAATTCACTGAGAAATGGCACATGAAAGAAAATACAGAGCATGAGAGCATATCTGTGGAAGAGGAAGAAATAATACTCAGTCCCATCGAGGAGTTTCTATAACCGAAACACCACTGCCACTGTCATTTGGCATTTGTGATGCTAGAAGCGCCAGAAGCCCACTGCTTCCCTATAAGAATATTGCCCTCCACCACAGCTTTTTTCAGAAGATTAAATGTCCTACATGCTACCATTTCACATTGCTCATATATACCGGTGATAAATTCCTAGGACAGTGTAGTCAGTGGTGGAATCAGGGAGAGGTTGGAGAGAGGGAAATTATTAACGAGGCTATTTTAATGATTTATGTGTGAGGTTGGTAAAGTCCTAAGCTCCTGAACTTGACTAGTGATAATGAAAAAAGATAAGAGAAGAGGGAAGGGGAGGGAGGACAGAAGAGAGACTAGATGGATATAAGAATTTTGTTAGGAGTTATTGATTAGCTGAGTGCTTGAGTGGGTAGAGAAGGAGAAGGTTGGGGACAAGGAGTGGATTGCCTACAATGGTCTTTCATTCTTCCAAGATTTTATTTGAATTGTTCCTTGAGACACCTTTCTAAGTTCTCTACCCCAGCCACTGGAATTTTATATTCTGCTTCCCACATGAAATCTGTGGAATTTAGTCATGGGCAAGTTTCCTAAGGTCCCATTCTTTCCTTTGACCCTTTCTAATTTCCCCCAAGCCACAGCTGTTTGTTTACTTTTCAGTTATATTTCTCATGTGCACTTACATCGGCATTGTTATTGTTTTCACCAGACTTTATAAAGAGGAATATTTCCAATTAATTGAACATTAAGAATATTTAGCATGTAAGTGACTATAGTTGCTTATTAATTAATGTTTTTGTTGAGGATGTTCTAATGCCCAGAGGTTTTTGGGAGTAACTCTTTTTTTCTCAATCACACTCACCTTGTTGTTTCTCTAACAAAATGGGCACTGCCTCAGTTCAGAGCATTTGTACTTTTTCCTTCTGCCTGGAATGTTCTTCCCTCAAACATCTACGTGGCTCATTCCTTCATAATCTCCAAAATCAGCTTGTTCCTGACCACTTTATATAAAATAGCAAAGGCCACTTCTCACCCTCCTGCCACTCTCAATCCTGCTTTGTCCTGCTGTTTTTCTCCATAACACTTATCACCATTTGATGTTCTTTACAGTCACGTATGTTTTGCAATCAGTCTCTTCCACTAGAATGTAAGCTCCACAAAGATAAGGATTTTGTTTTCTTCACTGCTGTACCTTTCCAGCACCAAGGACAGTGTCTGGTACAGGGTAGATAGATAGTTATCAAGCAAATGAATAAAGAATATATCTATAAAATGTATGCTGTATAACAGAGATTGTAACAACATTGTAAATCAACTATACTTTAGTAAAAAATTAAAAATAAAAAAGAATACATCTATAAAATGTAGAGGAAAGAATTTCACATGAAGAAACTGAAGCCTAGAGAAATTAATCAATGTAATGAATATAACATGAGTAACATTAGCAATTATTACTCTCACTATCATTATTTTAGTTTCATTTTTAAGAACCTATGTTTTGACATCCACATTAGCTCCAATCATCACAGCAATGCTGCAAGATGGATATCTGGGAGAACTACATAGATTGTACTAATGGGTGGAGAAATAATCTTCTGACAAAATAGTGATTTGTTATACTTGGACAGACTCCATGCTTCCTAGCTATTTACCTGCTGGGTTGCACTCTGTCTGCCTGTGTCCCTTTGCTTTCTTCCACCTTCTGCTTGCATACTGAAGCAGCACAGAATGTCACTGTAGCTTTACCTATTGATTAAATGTATTTTAATTCTTTATGAAATGGTCATCAGAGGTATTGAGAGTAGGCTAGAACAAATTTTAAAAGACAGGTAGTGTATTAGTTTCCTAGGGATACTGTAACAAGGTACCACAAACCAGGTAACTTAAAACAACAGAAATGTATTGCCTCATAGTCCTGGAGAATAGAAATCAAATGTATCAGAATTAAAGGTCCAAAATCAGTGTATTGAGGGCCATGCTCCCTCTGAAACTGTAGGAGAGAATCCTTCCTTGTTTCTTCCTAACTTCTGATGGTGGCAGTCAATCCTTGGCCTTCCTTAGTTTGCAATTATTTCTCTCAGTCTCTGTCTCTGTGATCACGTTGTATTCTCCCTATGTCTTTATCATCATGTGGCCATCATCTCTGTAGGTAACTGTGTCCAAATTTCCCTTTCCTATAAGGACACCACTCATATTGAATTAGGGCCATCCTAATCGACCTTATCTTAGTTCAATTACATGCAAAGACCCTATTTCCAAATAAGGTCATATTCACAGATACCAGGGGTTGGGACTCCAACATATCTTTTGGGGGAAAAAAATTCAACCCATAACAGCTGGGGAGCATCCGCATGGTAGGATTGCTAATAATGGGCTTAATACACAGAACTCTTTCTCAATTCAGACATTTCCCGTATATTGTCTCCTTTGTCTGCATTACTTTTGTGCCCACTCTTGGCTTGCATTCCAGTTGTGTGCTGCAGCCAGCTCATACCAGCTCATGAGAGGCCCTTTGTAAATTTTCAGGAGTCAGTTCCTAAAAACAGCTATTATTAAATATTACATTATATAAACTTACTAAACTTACAATTAATTCAATTTAAAACAGAGGCAATAAATTCTCAAAACTGATAATTTTCTAATTATCTTGCTACATTTGACTGTTATTTATGTTTTTTCAGTGACTTACATCTATTAAATCTGCATATTAGAAACATAAAATAATGGTGTTCATATCTCTTCCAAAGTCCACATTCAGTGACATCAGCTTGGTAGTTTGAAATTGGCCACAGTGGGAGTATTTATGACACAGAAAGCTATTAATGCTACAAATTAGGGTTTCTGTGTTCCATGGAAAGTCAGCTGTTAAACGCTTACTGGATATCACTAAGTCCTATAATTCCTATACTTCTTTTAGGCCTGGTCTTCATTTTCTCAGGCTGGCTTTCCATAGCATTCATCTAAGTTAGGCTCCTTCCTCCAATTATGCTCACTTTCTCAGTTCCTTTTTCTATTCCTCATTTGTTGTTGTGTGTATGATATACACCTAGGTGAGAGGTTCCTAGAATGGAGTAAATTTATTCTAATCATAGAACCTGGAAATAGATGAAAGGAATGTAAATTAGCCCGTGGCATCAAAACCTAGTTGCCATGTGTCCCTTGGAATCCTTGGGTGACCTCAATGTAAGGAACTGCATGAAATGAAGGTGGGTTAACCATAGGCATTAGAACAATAAATACCTTCTCTGAAAGGATAGATCATCATACCTGAGGTACACTTGGGCTCCTACTGAACCCAGGTGATAATGTAGGGACGGCGGAGGAGGTAAGCATTATTGCTGGCTTCCAGGTAAGTACCTACTAAGTACCTACTTGTAGGCAGCATCGTCTTTAGTTAGGGAGCAATTTATTCCAAACCAGACTTAGTTACCAAAAACCCAGACTCAGAAAGTATGATAGAAGAGAAAGAGCAGGGGTCTTGAAAGTAGAAGCACTAAGATATTAAAATCAACTCTCCATTTACTAAGTGGCCTTCAGAAAGTTACTTAAGCTCTTCACAGCTTGATTTCCTTGTCTCTTAAATGGGGGTAACCAGACAAATCTCATGGGGTGGCAGAGTCACTGCTAACCTTTAAGGAAGTTTTCTGTGAATTAGTAAACATCAACCCACTCTGAGCTGATGCACTTCCTCTGGTTAGTGGCTTGACAAGGAGATGGCCTTTTTTCGAACAAAATAGGTATCTCCTCTTTCCAATAGTCATAGTCAGGGTACGAGACCACTAACTCCAAATACAGGAAGCAAACTGCACAACCATTCATCATAGTCCTGGGGTTGAGGTAAAGATTAAACAAGATCATATATTAACCTGAGCTTTGTCTGAAACAGAAATCTGTCACATCTCTAAAAACTCCCTCCTCCCCTTTGTCCCTCTCCTACCTCCCCCCGTGGCAAGGATCAAGTTGGATTTTCAAGTCAGATTTCCTTGCCCTTAGAGACAGAAATGTCAACCCTTTTTTTTCTACAAAAGTCTCTGCTTCAGAACCTGAACAGGATAACTGAGAGTCATGTATCCTGCTTTCAAGTAGGTTCCCCCTCCCCTAAAGAATAGCTCCCAGAGTGTTCTCTGCTTTCAGGGGTATCCCGGCTAGATGTTGTGGGAGACTAAGTTCAAGTAGCATGAAATACAGACTACCTTTCTGCATGTGCCAATAAACTTAGTCAGTCCCAGCTGCAGAAAAAGAAGGAGTAAAACCTATTTTTTCTTGTTCCTTAAATTATGTCAGTACTTGGCAGTTGTTTATGTTTAAAGAGTCAACAGAAGGCAGGCAAGGGACCAGGGAACGTGATAAGTGTTTAAAGGATGTGATTTACTACTCAGAGATGTGTCAATGATGCAGCACGAAAGTCTTCCAGGAGAAAAGATTTCTTTAGAGATGTAATTAATTGACCTGGCTTGGGTCTCTTCCTTCCCAGAGAAGTAGTCGTCAGTGAAGTGCTTCCAACACTACCCTGGCTATAATTGTTATTCAAGTTTATGCTGCAAAGTCATTTTCACTTAAGAATTCTAGCATTCACCACTGAAAAATTCATAGATTAGGCTTTTGTATTGCCACACACCTTGGGATTGATCCTCAGAATTAAGAAGCAATTACAGCCAGCAATTATTTTAAACATTTGTTTTCAGAAATGAATTTTTCCCATGCTTGTCAGAATTGACTCAGAGTTCTTTGTCAATTTAATCTTTGTTAGCAGCATTAAAAACTTAAATGTTCAGGCATAAGCAAGTCATTACTCCACATCTGAACTCTAGAGAACTACTGGTCGTCATGGTAATGTGACTGCACGTTTGAAGTTAGCATTGGCAACCTCACATTTTCATTAAAATACCATGCACATTTGCATGAACTCCTGCCCAGAGCATTGTTACTGTGTTTGGTTCTTCCCCCACCCTCACTGTCCCATAATAGTGCCAAGAGATTTCATATTTCAAAGCCAAGCTTGTTAGAGTTCACTGCATTTATTATTGATCTGTCTCGAATGGAAGTTGAGCTGTATTGGAAGCTCAACATATATGAATAGAGAGCTGACTAAATATATATATAGTTAATCCTGCCAATTACTTGTCTCCTGAACCCCATTTTTTTAATGAATGGTTTTAATTAATTTCTTTATCTTGCCTCCCCCCCCCCGATATTAGAATGTCTTCCTTCAAATTTCTCCCTCTGGACTTGTAAAGTTGCTATTACTCTTGAAGATGTAGGTTTCTTTTCTCTTTTCAACCCCTCATCCCCATGCTTTCCTCCCAGGACCTCCATCGTGTTCCTTTTAGCTTAGGGCTATGCTCATACTTATTCATCCATTTGTTCATTTTGTTTATTTAGTTGATAAATATTTAGTCTATGTTAACTATATGGTAGGCTAGCTGCTGGGTCCAAGGTACACAAGGGCAATAATTAGTTAATAAGAGATATAAGCTTTTGCTGACTGTCCTATTCTTGATTAAAAAGTCTGTGTATTTCAGAGATGACAGCTACCTTTCACAAAGGTTTTTAGCACACAAATTTTTTGTTGAGTCCCACAGATTATCAAATAACGTGAGTTTACTTTTCGTTCCCACATCATTATTTAAACATTCTTTTGTTGAGCTAAAGTCTTGAATAAATAAACCAACCACTAGAAGTGTCAGGGCAGTATGAGTATGGTAATATGCAGATTATAATGCCTATTAAATAGTATATAATACATATCTACTCCCTCTACTTACACACACACACACACACACACACACACATTCACACACTAAAGCCAAGACAAGACTCCTTATCAATAATTGAAACATTTTATTTTGGAGAATCTCATAGAACTTCTATATGATGCCTCATTGTACTTCTGTACGTACCACTGTTCGTCCTGTCCCTTACACTTGGCATGTCTTTCCCGTCCCAAATTCCCACAGAATACCTGGAGAATACCTTGTCTTTAAAAATTTTATTCAAGTATCACTTCTTCTTTCAAGGGTTTTATAATGATAACAGGAACCAAAAGGGTAATAAATAATATTAAAAACATTTTTAGAACTCTAGAGATAGATTTCAGCACATACACACTTATACATACATGTATATGATGTATTAATATAAAGAATGTATTGGGGTGTAAACTGTATTTGTTGTCATGGTTTGTGTTTAAAACAAGTTTGACAATGCAGTATTATATAATACATGTAGAGCATTTCACATGATACTAACACACAGGAAGAGAACACAGTTTGCCACAAAATACTATGACAGGAGAGTTTCAAGGATGGGTTGATTAATGGTGTGAAATACAGCAGAGAACAAAAGAGGGTGAAATCAGAGAGGAGGTTATTGTTTTAAAAATAATTAACTTGTAAAAAAATCAAAGGTGATCTACAAAACATGACTTAGTCTGCAAAATATCTATTGTTAATAACATATACAGTAACGATGCTTTATAGTGCCAGATGACAGTAAAAAATATAAACTATACATGTAAAGAAACAGACAAGATGATTTCTACACAGAAATTACAATGAACAATGAACAGCAGCTCTATGCCTTTAAGTATGTTCTTTAAAAGGAAATAAACTACTTACATTATGTATATAATGTAAGACAAAAACAGTCTTGGAACTTGGGACACATAAAACCTTTATGAGACTCCCTTTGTTTTTGCTGTCTGATATGGATTGAAACTTTGGTTGAATTCCCAGTGGGGGAGGTGAGTCTGGAGGTAAGCTTTATGGTTTCTCCAGCAGGTGTCTGTAGACAACAAACACAGCAGTGGTTCCAATTCACCATGTATCTGCTGCAGCTACCATTCCACCCACATTTTCATTAGAATACCGGAGTTTAGTGAAGGTTCTTAAGCTGTTCAAGTAATTAGTCTCCAAGTGTCTGGAGGGAGTGGAATGGGAGGACAAAGCATGAGAATCAGGGTAGGTAGACAGAGAAATCTTACAACATTAGAGGGAAAGCCTCACTTCCTGGCCTCACTGTGAGAGTCCCAGTGCACCTTCCTTGTGCTCCCAGTGCCCTGATCTCTTCTCCACACCCTCCAGACATTAGTTCTCTTTTGCTACTAAATTCCACCTCTTTGCATTTTCTCTAGAATCAGTCATGCTTTCCTACAAAAATTATGTATGCTTATTCTCCCTCTATCTCATCTAGTGTCTTGCAAAATGATCTACTGCCAGAAGTTAAATTTCTAAGCTTTTTTGTCTGCTTAGTTACTTTTGCTCTGTGGAAGGGTAACCATGTCTCTTTGTTCATAACTCCCCCGCCCCTGTCCTGTGGGGATAGGGTGATGAGAAAGACCCGTATATTCTTGGTCCCATGCATGAAGTGGTGCAGAGGAATACTGGGAATTTTTTGCTATATACTATAGTTGTACTCCCCCAGATGTGACTCTCCATCATGGCTGTGTATTAAGGGAAGCTTTACACAATATCCATGTCTAAGCCCATCTCAAACCAATTAAATTAGAGGGTGGGTTCCAAATATCATTTGTTTGTCTGTTTGATCTTTTTCTTTCTAAGCTGCTCAGGTCATTCTAAGAAGTTGCTTTGACACTACTCTGGAGAAGGAAAAAGCTAAAAGGTATTAGTTCTTCCCCTCACAGAGTTTATAGTCTAGGTGAGTGGGACAGGCAATGAATAAACACATAAAATGGGAAGAGAGACCAGGAAGATGTAAACTAAGCTAGGGTGCTAGTAATAAGCTCTCAAAGACAAGTTAAGCAGAGACCTAAAGGAAGAATGAAATAGTTTTAGCACAGTAGAAGCTAAAAAAATATTTGTTGAAATGCACTGAGATACATTTAACCAAATCAGTGCCTCTGCCTGGGCCAGAAATTTTAGAAACGTAGTCCTAATATTATGAAACAGTCTGCAGTATTAGAAAAATGGCAATTATTATTTCTTTTTTATTTTCAAAATAATGCATCTATAAATTCATAAATGAAAGCATAGAAATACATAAAATGAAAAGGAATGGATTTCCCTTCTCCTTTCCTCTCCAGCCACACTCTCTGGAGGCAATCACTTTTAAGCATTTCTGATTTTATTTCTCTTAGTGGTCATCTCTATTATTATTAATAAAATGCTTCTAGTTCTATTTCTTGATATATTAATTCAGATGGTATCTATTTACTTTACACAATGGAAAGTGAGTTGTTAACTAACTCATGCTGCCATCTTACATCTGACTGTTTTTGATAATTGTATTACTATATATCATAATTCTTCAACTACTTATATCAATTCTTATAACATACTAAATCCTATCCCTTTTTCAGTGTTTTTGAGGTAAATTGACAAAAAATGTGTATATTTAAGGTGTACAGTTTGATGTTAGATATACATTGTAAAATATTCATCAAAATCAAATTAATAAACATATCCATCACCTCACATAGATATCATTTTCTTATCTTTTCTTTCTTTTTTTTGTGATGAGAATACTTAAGATCTATCTTTTTAGCAAATTTCAAGTATGCAATACAGTATTGTTACATATAGTCACGTTGCTGTACATTCGATCACCAGAACATCATCTATTTCACTCCTATAAAAAAATAAGCCACAGGGATGTAATATACAGCATGAAGAATATGGTCATGTAATAACTATGTATGAGAACAGATGGCTACTAGGTTTATTGTGGTGATCATTTTATAATGTATGCAAATATCAAATCATTATGTAGCACACCTGAAAGTAACATAATATTGCTCATCAACTGTATTTCAATAAAAAAATTAAGCTCACTTATGATAAGCTGGAGGAGAAAAAAGGAAATATATGCCTGTTTTTAGTACAATTCCTTATATAATAGAATATGTGTAAGGGTGTTTATAAGTATTATATAATAATACAATTCAAGGGATATTTTCCCTGAAAATATGAGTATGCTTTTTAAATTAAGACATTTTATTACATATTTTCATGCCCAACATGAAAAAATCAAATAATATATTCAGTAGGTCATAATGTTTGCATAACATTATTTTAGAACACTGTAAAAATAAAGCAACTCCCAGTTTCGACTAAGGACGTTGGCTGACATTTTACTTCCAACATGTTACATTCTGTATTTATATTTTTAAACAATGGCAAAAATTCAGAATATGAAGGGCCAAGCTGCTCTTTTTGGCTCTGGGTATGCCTTGCTTTTTTTGGGTTTCAGTCAAATATTTGACACCAGTTCAGTTTACTTTTAGATTGTTAATTTCAGAAGTAGACATAATCCCATTTATGTAGTTTAGATGTACATCTCCAAGTTCTTCAAGAACTATGTCATTGTTTGCAAAATGAAGATTTGCACAACACACCCTTCTCATTCATAATGGTAATGGTATGGAAGAAAGAACAAGGTTTTAAGTCAGACTGCCTGGATTTCAGTTCTTGCTTTATAACCTTTTAATCTTAGGCAATTGACTTAAACTGTCCCAGTCTTATTTCCTTAAGGGAAAAATGAGGATGGTAATACCCATCCTATGCTAGCTATAGGATCTAGCTAATCAAAATCTGAACCATAATCTGAGTCATAATGATAATCATAATGAGGAGGAGGAAGAAAAAAGTAGTAGTTATTGAAGAAGGAGGAATAGTAGTAGAAATAGTGCTAATAGGGCGAGATGTGATGTGAATAGTATTTACAGTAACATTTATTGAATTGCTTTTGACGTACCAGGTATTATTTAAAGTATTAGCATGTCTAAAGCAATTTAATCCTTGGAGCAATCCTACAACACTAGATCTTTAGCTAACTGTGGTGGGAGTGGAAAAAGGAGGCAAGGGAGAGAGATCATGAATTATTATGAAACTGCAAAGGTAGAGAAGGATAAGATCAAGAAAAACTGCCAAGAACATTGGACTTTATTGAGTGTGTGACAGGGTTCTGTCCAAGGTGATTAAGCAGGACAGTAATGTGATTAGATAGATAATTCCTGGAACAGCCTGAATGCAGCTTAGCCAAGTTTTCCAGATAAGAAAAAGTTCAGGTCTGAACTAAGAGACTGTAATGTGCTCCTTTTCACTCTGATCTTTCATCTTTGAAAATTAATCTTCCTCCATGTCTGGAATAAATATGTTCTTCTTTTTTCTATTGATTTTTCAATGTTTTTTTTAGAAAAAAGTATCTGTAATATATTATGATGTAGTAGGGCTATGCTTTTTTATATGGCTGCTATCTAGTTTCTAAAAAAATTTGTTAAAATTGTTAATTTAGAGTCTCTTTAAATACTGTACTATTTAGTTAAAAGTTTGTTTAAATTCTATCTTATCCATCTCTTTATCTTCAGATATTATTAGCACAGTGCCTACTCCTGAAAGATAAGAGAAAGAGAGAGAGAGAGAGAGAGAGAGAGAGAAAGAGAGAGAAGTGGGAAAGTAAAAAGTAGAAAGGAAAGGAGGAAAGGCTGATCATGATAATAAATTACCTTAAGGATCTGATGAAGATTTGTGTTATAGCATCTGGTGGTTCATCGTTATTTAGATCCTTTTTGACAGCAGTAGAAAAAAAATCATTTCTCCCTCCTTTAGTGGATAAACTAATGCTGTTTATTGGACAATTATTTCGTTTTGGGTATCACTCCAAAGTTGGTAAGAACCCCCTTGGAGAACTTACTTATGTGTCTCTTTACTCAGGTATTTAGGTGAAAGGCAGGTGAAGAGCAAATAGTCAAATAACTAAAACCCCAAATGGTGTAGGATAATTAGTTACAATAAAATTTGAGAATACTATGTTTATAATTTTGTCTGTAACATCTGTATTCATTTAAAAGATGGCTCAAAGACAGTAGAAAAATGCTAACATTTCTTATTGTAGGGTGCTGAGATCGAATAATTCTTGTATTTGTTTCTTTTTCCCCCTGCAATGTGTTCACATGACTTTGACAAAGAAAAATGTAACAAAAATAAAAATATTCTAGGGCTAAAAGATCAAACTCTTGCAAAGAGAGCTCGATTTAAGTCACTTTTCAGTTTTATAAAATTAGATTCTAAATTCAACACATTCGAGCTGGGAAGGAGTTAAAATCCAAGATCATACTTAAAGACCTCTCTCTCAGAATTAGTAGTTATCAGCCACTCCTATGCACAAGCAGGCACAATGCAAACACCTCTATGTGCAAAATATGGTGGAACTGAACCAAAAACGATAGAAGTATACTATGAAGAAAATCCGGTAAGGACAGCCAAACTTGCCAAAGCACCATGTCCCAAATGTTCATCTAGCTCAAGTATATTTCCAGGCAAGATTCCTGGGCACCCAACCTACTGGGTAAAAATATTCAAAAGAGCAGAATCTGGGAGAACTCTGAGACTATTCTAAGCTGATTTCCTTTTCTAACAAGACTTTCACTAACTCAGAGAATTAGATCTATCCCTAGGGAGAAAGCTCTGGAAAGAGCTGAACAGAGAAACCTGAACCAAGTCCTATTGGATGGGGTACAGGACAAAACAAGATTCTGCGGGAAATCTGATTATTATGAGAATGAACCCCATCAGTGATGGTGTGTGTGGTGTGGAGATGGTGGTTGTTTGTTGAAGAGGAGGGGCAGTGGAAAGGAAGATGGGGAGAGTAAGGAGAAAAATCAAGACTGTAGACTGTGCCAGTACAGATAAAGAGGAATTAGGAAACACTAAATCAGAAAAATAAGGTCTATGCTTATGCCCAGAACAAAAGTCATTCTTCGGAACAGTTAGGAAAGAGTCATCCTGTCTAATCTAATCACAGAACAGTGTCACTGAGAGTGAACATGACCAATGTGTTTTTGGAGAATTAAGAAAAGGATAAAAACAGAAGTTGAGACTTGGAGTACGTGAGAAAATGGAATTAAATCTGCCTCTTTGTAATAAGGACTTTGTTCTATTTGTCCTCCCAACATAGTTGGGCAGCTGGAGACAAGACAGACACTGTGAGGTGAGTCAAGTGATACGATCAGACATCACCATGGGGGCCTGTGCTGGGGAAGGGTGTGGAGAGTGGTCAGAAAGAGCAACCTGGGATGATCAAAAGGAAGGCGTTAGGACAAGCTATCTAGAATTCACAGCCTTTAGAGCAAACACTAGTCAGGAATTTGTGAAGGAAAGTGGTTCCCGAGCCTATGTGCAGGAATTTGTAACCTGGGGGCTGTGTTCAGAGTTGGGGCTCTGGTTCTTGGGAGTTCAGTTAGTCATTGTAATTAACGTTCGTTGTTATAACAAAGAATTCCCAAATCTTAACCACTTAATGGAAAAGAATTTTATTTCTCACTCACAGTGAACCGGTTGGAAGCAGCTCTAACAGCTCTACTGAGCAGCTTTTCTCCAAATAATGACTTAGGGAACTGGGGCACCAGGTAATTTTTTCTGAATCTCCAGTCTGAGTGAGATATTCCTACCTGTGTCACCTTAGCACGGGGGTTTTCCCTTTATAGTAGCACCAGCCTGCACTGTTGTATCTCTGTAAGATTTCTCCCACTAGACTATGAACCCTTAAAGGCAGCAGTTATATCTTTAGTTTGTGTTTTTGGTAATCAAAGATATTTGAGGGGGAAAAAAGAAAGGAGGAGAAAGGAAAGGAAGGAAAAGAAGGAAAACTCTTTTAAAGGAAGATTATATAGCAATTACATAGAAAACCAATTTAAGGAATTCACGTAGATGGCAATGACACTTATTAGCAATAAGGTCAGAACTGTGACAAGTAAGAAAAAAATACCATTTACTGAGTGGCTACTATTTGTCAGACACTGTGTTTAGCACATTACATAGTTCTTTTCTAATCCATACAACCATAATTTGAGATACATCGTATTATCTCCATTTTTAAAAAGCTAAGGTTTAGTGAGACTAAGTCATTTTTTCAAAATCGCTCAGGCAGCTGGCATCTGTGATTCAAATTCAGGTCTGGTCTACCCAAAGTCTGTGCAAGTCTTAATGTTGATTCGTTTGAATTAATGCTCTAGGAGAGCGGTTCCCAACCTTTTTGGCACCAGGGACTGGTTTTGTGGAAGACAATTTTCCACAGATCGGGAGAGGGAGGATGGTTTCAGGATGATTCAAGCCATGATTACGTTTATTGTGCACTTTATTTCTATTATTATTACATTGTAATATATAATGAAACAATTGTACAACTCACCATAAAGCAGAATCAGTGGGAGCCCTGAGCTTGTTTTCCTGCAGCTAGACGGTCCCATCTGAGGGTGATGGGAGACAGTGACACCCAAAGTGTGTTGCTTATGTCCAGTCTCCTCCGTGACCTCATTTTGGTTGCTGTCACTGCAGAAACCCTGCTTCACAAAGATAGGATGTTGGAAATGGAAGCAGCCTTTTCAGTGCTTTGGTGGCAATCTCAGGATATTCTGCACTGACTTTAATCCAGAATGTATGGAGATTTGAAGTTGTCTCAAACATACTTTCAAGGCCACTGTCATTTGCGATCTCAAGCAGTTGATCCTCTTCTAGCACAGAGTCGATTCACCTGGCTTATTCACAAATGGGTCGCAGATCCATTCCTTCCCAGTTCGGGGATCTTTTGTGGTTGGGAAGTAATGCTCAAACTCTTTTGAAAGCTGAGATAGGTGATCATGCCCCAGCTGGGAGAAAGAAGGCCCCGGCTCAGTCTCTTTCAAAATCTCTGCTAATGTTTGAAACGGTCAAAAATCCCAGTGTTAAATTGTCACCCCCATAATTCCAGTTTGGCTTTGAATGCAGCCACTTTATCTGCCGACTTGAACACAGTTGTCGTTCTCCCCTGAAGTGACAGATTGAGTTCGTTGAGCAGGTTGAATATGTCACACAAATAAGCACATTCTGCGACCCATTCTGTGTCACTGAAATGTGCTGTCAGTGGTGACTGTTTTTCTAAAAGAAATCTCTGGAGCAGCTCTCGTAACTCAAAAACTCTGGCCAATGATCTACCTTTAGAAAGCCATCTCACTTCTGTGTATAAGAGAAGACGTGTGTGCTCTGCGTCCTTCTCCTCACAGAGCTGCATGAACAGACATGAGTTAAGGGCATATATTTCAACGTGGTTGATAATTTTCAAACATTGTTAAGTTCAGGTGACACTTTTTGGCTGACCAGCATTTCTCTATGGATGACACAGTGCGTAGACTCACATTCAGAAGTGACCTCTTTGACCCAAGTAGTGAAACCAGAAAGCTGTCCGGTCATGGCAGCCGCTCTGTCTATGCATATACCAACACACAATGACCAGTTCAGTTTTCCTGATACGTAATCATTCAAAGACTTGAATAGTTCTGCAGCTAGGGTGTTGGTTGGCAACAAAAGTGCACATAACATATCCTCATGCACACCCTCCTGAAAAATATATCACACAAAAACAAGCATTGTTGCCTTGTTGTCAACATAGGTAGACTCGTCAACCTGGATTGTCTATCATGATGACTCATTAATCCTCTCTAACAATTGTGCCGCAATATCCTCTGCTATTTCATCAATTTGTCTAGTTATGGCGCTAGCCGAAAGAGGAACATGTGCCACTTTTGAACTGCAGGCTCTCCTAAAAGTTCACGACAAATGTCCTTAGCAGAAGGCAGGATCGACTCCTCACCAATACTAAAGGGCTTCTTAGCCTTAGCAATGCGGTTAGCCACTCAGAATTATGCTCTCAGTGTAGACACATTTGATGAAGTGGTGGCCTTCAATAATTGCTTCTGTTCTTCGTGTTCACGTTTTTTTTTTCTTTTGAAAAACTCCAAAGGCTCGTCTTTTAATGCAGGGTGCTTGGTCTCCATGTGGCGATGCAGTTTTGAAGGTTTCATGGCTTTGTTGGATAGCCGGTCACCACGTGTTATACAAAGCGGGCTTGGAGGGCTTCCCTGGTGGCGCAGTGGTTGAGAGTCCGCCTGCCGATGCAGGGAACGCGGGTTCGTGCCCCGGTCCGCGAGGATCCCGCATACCGCGGAGCGGCTGGGCCCGTGAGCCATGGCCGCTGAGCCTGCGCGTCCGGAGCCGGTGCTTTGCAACCGGAGAGGCCACAGCAGTGAGAGGCTCGCGTACCACAAAAAAAAACAAAAAAACAAAAACCGAAACAAAGCGGGCTTGGAGAATGTGAATCACCTGTTGCAATGAACCCGTAATTTAAGTAACATTCCTGGTGTTTTCTTTTAAATGCAGCTTTCTTTTTCTGGCAGTCTTAGAGTCTTCTGCTGTCTCATCATTGGGTCTTTCCCCCCTTTCAAAGAAGCTCTCCAGCGACGTTTGTTTTTTTACTCATTTTGTCTAGGGTTAGCTTGTGGGCTTACCAAAACTGTGACTGAGACAAATGTGCAGTGCGGGAAAGAGGCGCGGGAGGAAGTAGTAAATAAAATAATGGGCGGGCCACGTGTGGACTAAAATAAGTGTCGGGTTCTGACGTAAAGCCTGACAGCAGATGCAGCTGTACAATTGAAGTGCATCAACTCACTTGTCACTATAAAGCCTGACACCAGATGCAGCTTAATTGTCATTTGCCACTCGGTTTTGACATGAATCTGCAAGCAATTGATTTATTATGGTGTCTGTGTAGTCAAACCTCTCTGCTAATGATAATCTGTATTTGTAGCCGCTCCCCAGCACTAGTATCACCGCCTCAGCTCCACCTCAGATCAACAGGCATTAGATTCTCATAAGGAGTGCACAACCTAGATCCCTCCAATACACAGTTCACAGTAGGGTTTGTGTTCTGAGAATCTAATGCTCTCGCTGATCTGACAGGAGGTGGAGCTCAGGCGGCAATGTGAGTGATGGAGAGCGGCTGTAAATACAGATGAAGCTTCGCTTGCTCGCCGGCCACTCACCTCCTGATGCACAGCCTGTCTCCGCTACCGGTCTCCGCTACCGGTCCATGGCCAGGGGGTTGGGAACCCCTGCTCTAGGATCTTAAAATCAGTGTTGCCTGGAAAGAGGTTTGGTCCTCGGTATGTGGGTGGGGCTAAATGTGTGGCCTCAGGGGTCTCATAGAGAAATGCAGAGTTAGAGGTTTACCCAGATCTTTGTAAGAAAAGATTTAAGCCCCGAGGGGCAACTTGATCTTTGAGGTCAGTAAAATTTCGCCTGTTTATCCTCTTGATGAAAATCAACTCTGGCATGTTTGGTATTAGAACTTTTGGATTGCAATAAAGAAAGTCAGCTGGAGCTAACTTAAGCAAAACAGGACAACAAATTATGGTGGAACAAAGGGATGACGTCATGGAACCCAACGGGAAGAGTGCAGCTGGGCCCCAGGAAGGACTGGGATTGGGTGCTGGAAATAGAAACTATTGAAAGCCCAGGCAGCAATCTCTCTTTCTCACTTTTACTTCTCTTTGTACATATGTTTCTTCTTTTTCTCTACAGTTTGGCATCCTCTGCTTCCCAGTCTACAAAGCCACATATGTCACTCTTAATTTTACCTCTTGGTCATTAATTTCACTTCTTTGTCATTAATTTCAAAAAGCCGGAGGAGGGATCCCAGTTAGCTCAACTTGTATCAGGTATCTACTCATGAACGAATAAACTCTGACCAAGAAGGAAAGAAGTGGTATATATGAAGTAAAGAATTGAATGGTAGTCTAAAAAAAATAGTTTTCTAGAAGAACCAGTATCGATTAACTATGAATGTGTGTGTAGTAGAGGAAGTGAGGGGGAGGCAATTAAGGGTTCTTTGTGTGCTAGACTGACACTCTGCAGGGTGTACTACATTGACCATGCCTATAGCCTCTGGCTGAAAAGAATATGGGATTTGGAGCCAAGCAGATCTAAATTTGAGTATTATCTCAGCAACTCATATAACTTTGCATAGATCATTTTAGCTCTATACTTTTTAGTTTTTACTTGTAATATTGGGTTTATAACTCATATTTTCATAATTACTGTAATGTTTGGCAATACAGTATGTGAAATAACTAGCATATAGTGGGTGCTAAAAACAGATATTTACCATTGTTAGTTCTTCTCTTATATTTTCATTTCTTTTGTGTGTTCTAGCTATATGAAAGTGAGCTCCATCATCCCCAGAGGAGATAGGTTTTATAACAATAGGCTTTATAACACCTATCCCAAGAACATGGGAGCCCTTGTGCTATAAATGTTTTCCCCACAGGTTTCTTTATCATGTCCAATATTTGTACATTGTATCTAATTTGGTAAAGAACTCTGATTTATTTTCCAGTCTTGGATATATTTACCAATGAAAGATTTCCAATATGTCATTGAAAAAATGAAAGCATTAAACTGTCTGGAGACAGGATTTTAGAGTTTGTATGTTCCCTCTTGTCACAGTTTATCTTTTATAAAGTGATTGATGATTGATATTTTGTGTTCTGTTCTTTTTATAGGTTCTTCAAGAATCTTGAGTTTGTAAACATCTCAGGAGTTACTCTGGAATGAACATGAAATAAAGTATCCGAAGATCGTATTTGTGGCTTTTAACAAATAATCCTTGGCTTCAGGACTGTCTAGGATCTGTTCCCAGGTATTTTACCTGCTTAAATGTCTTCTAATATTATTGTTTATTTGGTACACTGAAGGGTCATATATTCAGTCTGCTTTTCCTGATTTCCCCAATGCATTCCTTTTTTTTTGTCACCTCTTGCAGTGACACTTTGGTTTTAGTTAACTTGATTATGATTGTAAATTGAATATATTTGTACTTTCCTGTTCCTACCTTAAAGCCATCCTCATCACAAAGTCACTTAAAAAAAGACTACTTCTAAAAACCCTTAAAAAGAATGTAAATCTTTACTGAGGGTCTCTTGAGAAAACTGAGAAAGGTGTTAGATGGAACATCAAACACAAAACTTTCAAAAGCACAGTAATAAATACCATACATACATTTTTTGATAGTATGGAGATAAAAATATCAGTCTCTCAAATGTATATGTGTGTATATATATATATATACACATACACATATACATGATATTATAGAGAAAGAGACCAAAATTCACAGAAACATGCTCAATGTCATATAATTAGGAAATAGCAAAATAGGATTCCAACTCAGGTCTGTATGATTCAAAACTCCATGTTCTTAATCACTATATATAGTTCATACTCACATTCAAATATGAAAAGGTGTAGGAAATATTTACTGCCTTTGAATTTTACTCTAGAGATTCCCTTACAAAGGAAATTTCCTTTCCCCAAACACCTTCATCAGCTCTGGAGGCATCAGGAGGCCCTAAGTACTCAGTTGACTGCAACTGAGGCTTCAGAGAGGAAGAAATATATTGTGTGCTGAATATTCCTATTTGGAAGAATTTTTCACACACCAGTTTCTGGCTCCATGCATTTCAAACCTTTTTTTTCTCCACTGTGCACATTTCTACCAAAGTTAGAGTAAGATCACATCGTAGTCCCTGAGCCTGTACCTTCAGGTCACAAAGCTGAGTATATTGACACAGTAGACAGAGGAATAGTCCTACAACAGGAGAGCTTACAATAAATTAACTATAAATGAAAGTGAACTACTAAGGTATTTACTGCTAAATTCCAACCATATGAATCCTCAACTCAGTGTTACCTTAGTTAGTTGGAAGACATTGATGAAAGAAATTGAACA
Organism: Pseudorca crassidens; assembly: GCF_039906515.1. Lineage (NCBI taxonomy): Eukaryota > Metazoa > Chordata > Mammalia > Artiodactyla > Delphinidae > Pseudorca > Pseudorca crassidens. The sequence continues at coordinate 66,865,626 of NC_090304.1, read as the reverse complement.
TGACATAAATGGTAAGATATACTGTACTCACGGATTGGAAGAATTAATATTCTTAGAATGACCACATGATCCAAGGCAATATACACATTCAATGCAATTGCTATCAAAATACCAATGGCATTTTTCACAGAACTAGAACAATTAATTCTAAAATTTGCATGGAAAAACAAAAGACCCTGAATAGCCTAAATAATCTTGAGATAAAGAACAAAGCTAGAGGTAACACACTCCTTCATTTCAAACTATTCTACAGTAAAGAAGACAATATGGTACTGGCACAGATACAGACACATAGATCAATGGAACAGAATAGGGAGTCCAGAAATAAACTCATGCTTCTATGTTCAATTAGTTTGCAAAAAAGCAAGACTATACAATAGAGAAAAGACAACCTCTTCAATATACGGTGTTGCGAAAACTGGGCAGCTACATGTGAATGATTCAAACTGGACTTCTTTGTCACACCATGCACAAAAATAAACTCAAAATGAGTTAAAGATTTAAGTGTAAGACTTGAAACCATAAAACTTCTAGAAGAAAAAAAAAAAGAAAACATAGACAGTACACTCTTTAACATCAGTCTTAGCAAGATTTTTTTGGATCTATCTCTTCAAGCTGGGGAAAAAAAACCCAAAAATAAACAAATGGGACTACATCAAACTCAAAAGCTTTTGTACAGTGAAGGAAACTATTAACAAAACAATAAGGAAGCCTACTGAATGGAAGAATATATTTGCAAATGATATATTTGATAAGGGGTTAATATCCAAAATATACAAAGAACTCATACAAATCAATGTCAAAAAAACTAAAAATCCAATCAAAAAATGGGTGGAAGACCTGAATAGACATTTTTTAAAGAAAACATAAAAATAGGCTATGGGCACATGAAAAGATGTTTAACATCACTAATCATCAGGGAAATGCAAACCAAAACCACAATGAGATATTACCTCACACCTGTCAGAACGGGTATCATCAAAAAGACAACAAATAACAAGTATAAGTGAGGATATGGATGAAAATTTACAATCCCACCCTTGTGTGCTCTTGGTGGGATTATAAATTGTTACTGCCACTGTGGGAATTAGTATGTCTATTCCTCAAAAAATTAAAAGTAGAACTCCCATATGATCCAGAAATTTCATTTCTGGATACTTAACAGTCCCCCACCAAAAACCCACTAATTTGAGAAGACATATGTACCCCTATATTCATTGAAGCATTATTTACAATAGTCAAGACATGGAAACAACCTAAGTGTCCACATATAAGTGAATTGATAAAGAAGGTGTGGTGTATATATATGTATACAAACACACACACACAATGGAATATTAGTCATAAGAAAAAATCAAATCTTGCCATTTGTGACAACATGGATGGATCTAGAGGGTATTATGCTAAGTGAAATTAGTCAGACAGAGAAAGACAAATATGTTTGATCTCACTTATATGTGGAATGTAAAGAACAAAAGAAATAAACAAACAAAACAAAATGAAAACAGACTCACAGATACATGGAACAAATGGGTGGCTGCCAGAGGGAAGAGAATTGCGGGGGGCGGGGAGAGGCAAAAGAGGCAAAGAGGAGTAAAAGGTACAAGCCTCCGTTATAAAATAAATAAGTCACGGGTATGTAATTTATAGCATAAGGAATATGACCAATAATCTTGTAATAACTTTGTATGGAAACAGATAGTTACTAGACTTATTGTGGTGATCATTTCACGATGCACACAAATGTCAAATCATTATGTAGCACACCTGAAACTAACATAATATTGTATGTTAACTATATTTCAATTTTTAAAAATTAGAAAATTAAAAAGTTAAAAATAAAATTTCAATAGTATTACTAAAAAATGTTAATTTTTCTCAGATTGATCCAATTGTTCAACTAGATCAAAATTACAATAGTAGCAAGATTTTCTGGAGAGAAATTGACAAGCAGATTCTAAAATTTATATGGAAGTTCAAAGGACCCGCATCAGTCAAAAATTTTAAAAAAGAAAACACAAAGCTGAAGGATTTATACAATTTGATTTCAAGACTTACAAATATATATTAGTCAAGACAATGTGATATTGGTATAGAGTTCAATGGAAAAGAATAGATGGTATCCGCAATAGACTCACATATATATGGTAAATTTCTGACAAAGATGCTAATATAAATGAATGGGGAAAGAGAGCCTTTTAAATAAATGGTGCTAGAATAACTGAATATTTCTGTGGGAAAAAAATGAACATCAATCTTTACCACGTACCATATAGAAAAGATCAAATTGAAATGGATTTTATACATGAATGTGGAGCCTAAGATATAAAATTTATAGAATAATATGTAAGAATAATCCTTGAAACCTTATAGTAAGTATATCTTATCTAGCACACAAAAATTATAAGTTCCCAAAACTAATAAATTTAACAAAATTTAAAACATTTACTCCTCAAAGACACCATTAAGGAAAAGAAAGTACACATTGTAAAAAAAATATTTGTACAACATATATCTCATGAAGGACTTTTATCTGCAATACATGAAGAACTCTTTCAACACATTAAGACAAACAGCACAATATAAAAATGGGCAAAATATCTTAAGTGATGCTTTACAAAAGAAGATTTTAAATGGTTAATAAGCACATAAAAAGTACTCAACTTCAGGGAAATGCAAATTAGGACCAAAATGAAATACCTATGGATATAGCCATTAGGATGGCTAAAATTTTTTAAAATAAAAATACTATATATTTGCTAGATATAGAGTATATAAAGCTTTTATTCACTGCTGGTGCAACTGGAAAACCATTTGGCTTATGAAGTTTCTTATAAAGTTAAATATACATCTATAATATTATCCAGCTATTCCACAGGTAGACATTTAACCAAGAGAATAAAAAGATATGTGCACATAGGGATTTGTACACAAATGTTCATAAAATTTTGTTTGTAATCGTTCCAGACTGGAAACTAGGACTAATCTAAATATCGAGCCAAAGGTGATTATATTAAAAATGCAGTATATCCATATGATAGACTACTCAGTAATTAAAAAGGACAAATTTCCTATACAGATAGCAATATGTATTAATTATAAAATGATTATGCTGAATTAAAGAACCAGACACAAAAGAATGTGATTTTATTCATATTCTTTTTGAATATAAAAGCATGCATATTTAGTATAAAAATACAAAAATTTATATTCAATATAAAAATATAAAAGTTTGCATATAAGAAATTATAAACTATTCTATCATGAGAGAAATAAGGTTAGTGATTGACTAGGGCCAGACATTGAAGCAATTCATAAATGGCATAAAAGAAATGTATGGTGTAATGAAAATGTTCTACATGTTGCTTGTGATAGTGATTGCATGAGTAGATAAATGCATTAATTTTCATTGGAATGTGCACTTAAAATGGGTACATTTTACTGTACATAACGTGCACTTCAACATGTTAAGTAAGCAAATCTTACATAAGAATGTGAGGCAGTTCTCTGCAATGATCTGAAAGCCAGAGGAAATCAGATAAATTTTCTGAGCCTTGGGTTTTTTCACTTATAATATAAATTAAATTAGACATATTTCATTGAAATAAATGATATAGCATAAGTAAACATTTATACTTAATAGCTAATCAGTCCTTGTTAATTTCTTTCCCCTTAGGTTCTTTTAAATAATTGTATCTCTTGCCTTTAATAAGTATCCTGTCAAATACTGTTCAGGAAAAAAATACTTAGAACTTGAACCTACTTGACCTTTTTAGTCACTAGGCCTTAAACAGTGCTCTGCTTTGTGTTTAAGGTTAACACATTTTCAGAAATACTTTTTGGGTTTTTGGGTTTTTTTTCACTTTTTCTCTTTTTTTAAATTGAAGTACAGTTGATTTACAATGTTGTGCTAATTACTGCTGTACAGCAAAGTGATTCAGTTATTTATATATACATATATATATATATATATACACATTTTTTTAATGTTCTTTTCCATTATGGTTTATCACTGGATATTGAATACTGCTGCTTGTGCTATACAGTAGAACCTTGTTGTTTATCTATTCTATCAATATATGTACCAGTTTGCATCTGCTAATCTCAAACTCCCAATCCACCCCTCTCCCATCTCCCTCCCCCTTGACAACCACCAGCCTATTCCCTATATCTGTGATTCTGTTTCTGTTTTGTAGATAGGTTCATTTTGTGTCATATTTTAGATTCCACATATAAGTGATATCATATGGTGTTTTTCCTTCTCTTTCTGATTTACTTCACTTAGTATGATAATCTCTGTTACATCCATACTTTGATTTTTATATTCTCATTTATGTCTCTTCTCTCATCATGGGGGTGTCTTTTGTCCTTCCTTGTGTTTATCGATATGCCTGCCACTTGACAGTCACTACTTTCTCATACTGGGTCTAATCTATTTTTTACAGGTAACCCATGCACATAATTTAGTTAAGCTCATTATAAGTGATGCTAATATAAAGACATGAAACTCTGAGTGAGGCTTTCCTGTTACCCAAGAGCACAAGTTCCAGAGACATCTAGTTTACTTTCTTGAAAGACTGTTTTTCTTTTTCCTACTTTCTGGGTAATTGGTTGTTGAGAAGTACCCTGTGATAAACTGGATAAACCACCATGGATTGATTCTACTTTCCTTAGTAGATATTATTGTTACATTCAAGAAAATTAGGAATTTACTTCTACTTTGTGGAAAACATTTAAAAAAATCCTTCAATCAATTTCTTAAGTACTTTTAATGGTTCTCATTCAAAAGCTCTAATAATTTGATCTCATTTTTTAGTATTTTTCAAACATTTTCGTCCCCCGTTTTATTTATAGAATTCAAACCATTCTTTTACATCTGGAATGTGTGTTTATGTTTGCTGATGGGGTTATGTAACAAAATGTTATTAAATGCTAGACATTTATGGGAATTATTAGTATGTTTCTTTTTAAATCAGTAAATATTTATCAAGCACTGACATGACAGTATGTACTTTTACATGTAGCAAAGGGGAAAATAAGGCTTTTTACCAATCTTTTTTTCTCAAATCCTCAGGGCAACAACTGTAGGGTATAAGTCTTTTTGTCTACTCAGAATCACCCTTCTATTAGAGAGCTACCCCTTCCTCAACATTTCCCAACTCTAAAGATGTCATCAGTCACAATGCGCTGTCTGTAGTAGTCCTGTTCCTTATTTCAGGATTTGGTAAGTGACATTGTTGGCCACTACGTAGCTCTTCATAAATCTCTTCTTTCAGGAGTGCTTCCCCTTGTCCTTTGAATATCAGCTGATATGCCACAGCTTCTTTGCAGATATCTTGATTTCCTTAGTTGGAGGAAATTTCCTCTTTTAAAATGATAAAAATTTGTATAGGTCACTTTTTATGTCAGTTTTTACTTCTTATCCAATGTTTCATTTACCTACATTTTATCTTCTGTTCAAAACCATAATCACCTTAAAATTAGGTGTTTTTTTGTTGTTGCAGCATCTCTCCATAGAACATAGCACAGTTTTATATAGAAGATATCATTTGCCTTGAAAAACTTTCCCTAATTTCCTGAAAACCAAGTGAAGTGATTTTCTTTTGTGCTTTTACAGTACTTTGCATTTATTCAAGTCATAGCACTGCTTATAAGGTTCAAAGTTTTTCTGTTGGCCTGTCTCCCTTATTTCTTTATAATTTAATTGAAAACTTGAAATGTGTTGATTACTATTTCATATCCACAGCCTAACCCAGTACCTAGGAACATAACAGACACTTAGTATTTACTGAATTAATGAAAAAATGCAATGCAGTGTAATCCTATGTAAGGACTACAAGATATTCTTTACAACCTTATAATTTTAAAAATTTACTCCAATTCTTGTCTTTTTGGTAAAGTTTTAGATCATAATCACAGGTGGATCTTTAAGTGGAAAATTATTTGAATGACAAATTAGAAAACTATAAAAAACGGAATATATATTATGTGTCATCTTGTTGAGCCTCCTTGCTTAGCCATTGAGAGCACTGATGCCCTGTTGTCTAGTGAAATACTCCATGTCACACAGTTCATTAAGGACAGAGCTTCTCATTTATTTTTCCATTTCTTCCTTTATCATACTGTACAGCTTTTTGTTTAGTATTGGATTATCCAATTTGGCAAAAATACTGGGCAGGGATTTCAGGTTTTTGTTTCTTAGTGGAGGGAATGCTGCTGTGGACTCTTTTCTGTTACCAGGGATAGAGGGATAGAGTTAACCCAGACCAAAATGCTTTTGATATCATCTTGCAAGGAACATCAAGATGGCTACTACATATATATATATATATATATATATATATATATATATATATATATATATATATATATTTTAAATATATATATATGAGAACCATTAAGATAGAATCTCAAAATAATCATATTATTTTAGTTTGTGTAGCCACTAGTTCTGATTATGTTTTCTTCTGATTTTACTGTTTTTATCAACAGCAAGTAACATTTTTGCCCCCAACTCCCATCCCACTGATTTTCCATAATCGTTATAAGAACTTTGATAATTGAATTCTTGTGATTATTTTCTACAGATATCCAGAAAACATTTCCAAATTTTACTGGTATGAATTTATGACCTGCTCCTATTAAAGCACAAGGAGTTTGTTCTTATTAAATTCTTGTCTCTTCCCCAAAAGACTTGTTGTCTTTTTTCTTATTTCCATTTTTTACTTATTCCTAACTGAAAATTCTTATGTGTGTCTCAACTTCCATGTTGCTTTTCTTTCAATGTTAAAAAAAAAACAAAAAAAACCTTAACTCTATTTAGCCAGTTCATTTAATCTTTATTATTTGGGGATTTTAAATCCAATGTGATTTAAAGTCAAAAGTTTCTATACTATTGATGTTTGCTGGAATTGCTTCATTAAGACTAGAGATAATTTTTTTTTTTTTTTGCGATACGCGGGCCTCCCACTGCTGTGGCCTCTCCGCCGCGGAGCAACAGGCTCAGCGGCCATGGCTCACGGGCGCAGCCGCTCAGCGGCATGTGAGATCCTTCCGGACCGGGGCACGAACTCGCGTCCCCTGCACCGGCAGGCGGACCCTCAACCACTGCGCCACCAGGGAAGCCCAAGACTAGAGATAATTTTAACTTCACGTTTTATAAATAGTTTGCCAGCGATTTTATTTTATTCACTCGGTCAATATGTATTCAGTGCCTATTATGTTCCAGCCATTGTGCTGGGTGCTGGTCATACAGTGGTGCACAAAACAAACATAATGCTAATTCTTTGGTGCTTATATCCTCATGAAAACAGTATATATATTGACGTAATTAGAAGGCAGATAAGCACTAAAATAACATACAAATGCTTTCAAAGCACATAAAAGAAGGAACAGAAGGATTACTTGGTCAGGTAATACTTAACCAGATATCAATACATTGATGTGGTCAACCAAATAATTTGAAAACTTGATGAACAACTGGAATTGTACTTAGCAAATACATAAATTTTATAAACTGAGTCAAATATTAAAAATAATTATTTAAATTCTTAAACATTACAAAAAACAAAAGCCACTGGAGTTTAAAAAAACAGCAGCTGAAAAGGACAAGAAAGTCAAGTTTTTTGGCAGAGGGCATTCCCCAACTCATACACAAATATTCATAGCAGTTTTTTTCATTCTAACCAAAACTTAGAAGCAAACCAAATGTCCGTTAACAGGTAATGCATGAAAAATGTTATGTTATTCACATACAAGAGAAAAAAACAACAAAAACAAATGAACTATTGGTACATGGAGGAGCACAGATGAATTTTAAAAATAGCATGCTGATCCAAAGAACAGGAACAGAAGAAAATATGCTGAATTATTCAATATATATGACACCTTAGAACAGGCAAAACTGATGTATAGATGTATTCAAGAAATGCAAGTTTGATTTATCATAAAAAAATCAGTCAATGTAATATACACATCACCTTAATAGAATAAAGAACAAAAGCTATGTGACACGTCACAATATACACAGAGAAGCATTTGGCAAAGTCCATCACCCCATTATGATAAAACAAAGCACGACACAAAACAAACAAACAAACAAATGAACAAACCAATTTATCAACAGTTTAGGGATAAAGGGAACTGCCTTAACCTGACTAAGGGCACCTATAAAAAACTCACAGTTAACGTCAAGAGAAAGACTGAATGCCCTCCCCCTAAGATTAAGACTATGAAAAGGTTGCCTGGTCTTGCCACCTTTGATAAACATTGTACTACAGTTTCTAATCAGGGAAAAAACAAAGAAATAAAATGCATGCAAATTGTGCTGGAAGAAGGAAAACTATCTCTTTTTGCAGATACATGATCATGCATATAGGAAATCCTAAGGAATTCACATAAAAATTATTATAGCTAATAAATGGGTTCAGGAAGTTTGCATGGTAAAGTATCACTGTATAAATATCAATTAAAATTCCATACACTAGCAATGAATAATCTGAAAATGAAATGAAGAAATCAATTCCATTTACAATAGCATCCTAAAAATAAGATACTTAGAAATAAATTTTACAAAGCACACTTGTATACTAAAAATTATAAAACATTGTTGAAAGAAATTAAAGAAAATCTAAATAAATAGAAAGATATTCCATGTTCAAGCATCAGAAGACTTAATATTTTTAAGATGACAATATTCTCCAAATTGATTTACAGATTTAATGTGATCTGTATGAAAATCTCAGCTGGTATTTTTTGCAGAAAATGACAATCTGATCATAAAATTCATATAGCAATGAAAGGGACCTATTATAGTCAGGACAATTTTGGAAGAGAACAAAACTGGGGGCCTCATACTTTCTGAATTTAAATCAAGATAATGTGGTACTGCCATAAGGATAGACATATAGATAAATTCACTAGAAGTGATAGTCTGGAAATAAATTTATGGGCAGTTGATTTTTAACAAGATTGCCAAGAAAAATTAATGGGGAAAGAATATTCTTTTCAAGAAATAGTGTGAGGACATCTGGCTACCTACACACAAAAGAATGAAGTTGGTCCTCTTGCTTGTACCATACACAAAATTTAATTCAAATGAACCATAGACCTAAATCTAAGAGTTAAGGTTATAAAAACTCTTTGAAAATAGGAGTAAATCTCCATGACCTTGAGTTAGACAATGGTTTTGTAGACATGACATCAAAAGCACAAGCGGTAAACATGTACAAGTGTATACATACATACATAAACATACATATATACATAAATTGAACTATATTAAATTAAAAACAAATGATCCTATCAAGAAAGCAAAAAGACAGCCCACTTAAAATATCTGATAAGGGACTGATGTCCAGAATATATAAAGAAATTGTACAACTCAATAATAAAGACAACTAACTCAATTAAAAATGAATTTGAATGGATATTTTTCCAAAGAAAATGTACAAATGACCAAGAATCATATGCATGGATACTCAACATTATTATACATTAAAGAAACGCAAAAGAGATTTCACATTCAGTTGGATGACTATAATAAAACAGACAGATAGCAATGTGTTGGCAAGGATGTGGAAAATTGGGACCTTCATACCTTGTTGGTGGGAATGAAGTGGTGTAGTCACTTTGGAAATAGTTATAGCAGTTACTCAAAATATTAAACAGAGTTATTGTATTATCCAGGTACCACTATAGGTATCTATCATTAATTTTGGGAAATTCACAGTCATTAATGCTTCAAATTATTTCTTCTATTCTTTTCTCCCTTTTTTCTCCTTCTAGCATTCCCATTACATGTATGTTACAGAATTATAATTGTCCCACAGGGCTCAGATATTCTGTTCTGTCTTTTTCACTTTTTTTTTCTCTTTGCATTTCAGTTTGGAAATCTCTATTAACACTTCTTCAAGCCCATTGATTTTCTCTTTGACCATGTCCAGTGTATTAATGAGCTCATCAAAAACATTCCTCATTTTTGTTACAGTGTTTTTGATTTATAGCATTTCCTTTTCATTCCTTCTTACTTTCTATTTCTCCACTTATACTGCCCATCTGTTCTTGCATGTGTCTACTTTCTCCATTAGCACCCTTAGCATTTAATCATAGTGGTTTTAAATTCTCAGTCTGATAATTCTAATATCCCTGCCTTATCTGAGTCTGGTTCTGAGGCTTGCTCTGTCTCTGCAAAATTTTTTTTTTCTCTGTTAGTATGTTCTGTAATTTTTGGTTGAAAGCCAGACGTGATGAACTGGGTAAAAGTAACTGAATTAAATAACATTTAGTATGAGGTTTTATGTTTATCTGCCTACGGATTAGACTATGTTTACCGTTTGCTGTAGCTGTAGATGTCAGAGGTTAAAATTTTCACAGGTGTCCTTGTTATTGTCTCCCTATTATCTTTGGGTTTCCCTAGAGAATTCTCAAATAAAACCCGGGACTTGCGGTTCTTTTAGCTGTATTCCCTGTTATTATGCAGGAACCATATGATGCTGTGATAAGGTATAGGGGGAAGATAAGCCTTCCATAGCCTATGGTTTGGTCTCAGTCTTTTAGTAAGCCTGTGCCCCTAGGCTGTGACTTTCACAAGCGCTTTTCAGTCCCCGGCACCTTTAATTGAGACAGGAAGGAAGGCTATAGAGGACTAGAGTTGGATATTTGCCAGCTTCATGTCAAAGGGCAGAGTAGGCTTCAGTTGGGTATGTCCCTTCCCGAAGTCGCTTAGGCTCTGGTAAAATCCCAGTTGGTTAGGCTCTGGTAAAACAGTTTCTTTTGAGGGCTGGTCTTGTTAAGAACAGAATTCTCCAGGAGTATTTCAAAAAGGCAACTTTCCCCCTCCCCCTGCTAGAAGTGTGAGGAAGCGTTTCCTTCATTGTGAGAACTTCTCAAGACTTCTGGAGGTGAAATTTACCCAAGTTGGGGAATCCCTTTAAGACTAGGACCTCCTGAAGTTTTTAACTTTCTGACTTGTCTACACTGAGCCTCTAGCAATTTAACAATTACAGTTTAGGTTTACCCACTCTGGTACCAGTTCCCAGAGATTTCAGCTCATGGGTTTCTGCTCCACTGAACTGTGATTCTCTATATCTACCTGCCTGTCCCTCCAATTTTGGAGTTAGTTGTTTGCCCTGAGACCTCAGTTCTCCAATGGATGCAAAAAGAGTTGTTAATTTTTTGTTTGTTCAGCATTTTTCTTGTTGTGTGGAGAGAAGTGACAACTTCCAAACTCCTTACATGATGGAGAGGAAACTGTAAGTCCCACTCTAAGTATTATACCCTAAGAGAAACAAAACATATATGAATGTTCATAGCAGAATTATTCATAATGGTCAAAAAGTGGAAACATGTCAAATGTCTAACAAATAATGAATAGATAAATAAAGTGTGATACATCTATACAGTAAAATAATTCACAGTAAAAAGGAATGGAGAACTGATGCATATCACAACATGGGTGAATTTTCATTTATGGTAAGTGAAATAAGCTTATCCCAAAAGACCATATATTGTATGATTCCATTTAGATGAAATGTGCAGAGTAAGTAAAAAGTAAACTAGTGTTTATTGAGGCCTGGGGGTGGGAGGCTGGGGAAAGAGTAAAGATAGGGACTAATTCTTAATAGGTATGGGATTTCTTTTTTTTTTTTTTTTTGCTGTACGCGGGCTTCTCACTGTTGTGGCCTCTCCCGTTGTGGAGCACAGGCTCCGGACGCTCAGGCTCAGCGGCCATGGCTCACGGGCCCAGCTGCTCCGCGGCATGTGGGATCTTCCCGGACTGGGGCACGAACCCGCGTCCCCTGCATTGGCAGGCGGACTCTCAACCGCTGCGCCACCAGGGAAGCCCTGGGCTTTCTTTTTGAAGTGATAAAAATGTCCTAAAAATGGAGTGTTGTAATTGTGGCACAACTCTGTGAATATACTAAAGACGTTGAATTGCATGCTTTAAACAGCTGAATTTATGGTCATGTATTATATTCAATAAATATGCAAAATTTTAAAAAGTGAAAAAGTAAAACCATCTTAATGACTTCCTGGAACCAGGAGCAGAGGAGGATTGACTGCAAAAAGACATGAGGAAACTTATGAGGATGCTACTAATATCCTGCAACTATTATGCTGGAAATATCTTAATTGCGGTGATGGTCCCATGGGTGTATATATTTACCACAGCTCATTGAACTGTACTATTAAGTGAGTGGATGCAGTTTATTGAACATAAATTATATCCTAATAAATTTAATTTTTAAAAACCTTTCGAGTAGCAGAAAAAATTGAATATGTTGACAGAAACACAGATTTATACCATGGCATATTTATTTAGTGATCTTGGGCAGATTACTTACCCACTTTGTACTTGTTTTCTCCTCTGTAAAATAGGGATACTAATATATACCTCACAGAATTGTTCTGATGATTAAATAAAATAAAAATTTTAAAGTGCCTCATTTATTTTATGTCAACTAGGAGGGACTTACAAATTGTATTTTTTTCCCTAAGAATGTCAGTTTGTATTTCAGGACAATTTATTTTTAACCAGCATTCAAGTAATTGCAAAAATTAAGATCTTTAATCAGGTTCTTTGTATGATGATGGATGTTAATGCATCTTACTGTGGTGATCATTTCCCAATATATACAAATATTGAATCATATGGTATACACATAAAACTAATATAATGTTATATATCGACTATATCTCAATAAAAAAAGCCTAGAGGTTCTAACTTAAAATGAACTGCTTTAACGACTGAAAACGCATGGAATTTCCCTGCCTGACATCATAAACTTTGTATTCTTCAGAAAATATGTAATTGAGTTATGGAAGCCTTAAACATATGACTTGACAGTGATATTCTTACCAAGAAGTTTTTCAATTTCCCATATGCAATGACTAATGAATTTCTTAATAAAAATGATCATATTGAAACCACAGCGAAGTTTGAATAGCATCAATACAAATCATTATATTGAGGGTTTTTATAAAGTCTCCAGCTTCTTGGATAAGGAAAGTAATGAGAAATTCCGTCTGGTATTTTTATAAATAATTAACATGTGGTACCACCTATGCCTTACATATCACCAAAATATCAGCTTATACTTTGTGATCAGTCGTTTGTATACACTGCAGGGAATGCTGCAAGGATCTAGGGTCTCTTGAACCAACCCTCTGAAAATTACAGTTTTTGTGATCCAAATGACCTGTGAAAAATCAATATCACCTAAGGGAAGGTAATATTACCTGCCACTATGATTCTTAGACCTTACTCTAATGAAGCAGTTTTTAACATTTTTGACTTAGAAACGGAGACAAGGAAACCATGGACTTTCTCTGTAGTAAAATGTACTTAGACACACTTGAAAGTTTTGCTCAGAATTTCAGGAGGTTTCTGGACTTGATGAAGCTAATCCATGACCCATCACGTTAAAAAATCCTGTTATAAAGAAATTTGAGCATCATTTTCTCTAAAGATAGCTTTTAGGTTGGACAAAATATCTGTTCTGCAGTCTTAAATCTATGGCACATAAATACGTAATCATCCAGAATTTAAATAGGGATTTATAATGTCTGAAAAACCTACATTTCTTTTGCAGGCTACTTTATTTATTCAGCTGACTGCATTGCAAAAATTGTTTTGCTTATGTTTGAAAAATTATAAACAGATCCCTTAATTTCTGTGGCATGTCATTGTGAAATCTCACTAGAGAGATGAAGCTAGAGAGCTTTTCATTGTTTTGAATTTTTGTTTTGTGTTTGGTTTTCAATGAGATTTGAAGTCAAGTTTTCCAGGGGACCCAGTGAGTTAAGACAAAGCTCTTTTGGAATTCCTTTCATCAGTGTGGTAATATAATAACAGAGTTTCACAAATATTCCTCTGAAGATTTCAGTAAATTCATTTATTCAATATATTTGCAATGTCAAGTATGTTCTGGGCACTTTGCTAGATGCTGGTCATGCAGTGGTGTGCAAGTCAGGACAGAGCCCTACCCTAATGGTACTTGAGACCTAGACCTACTGTATAGCACAGGGAACTATAATCAATATTTTATAATAACCTATAAGAGAAAGGAATCTGATGGCACCTGCATATCTGTGGTGCCTATATACAGACCAGAACTGCAAGTGTGATTAGTGGGAAGGAATCATAGAATGATTTAGAAACACATGGTAGGTTAGGAAAAGATTCAATGGTCAAGGGATGTTTCACTTGAGATTAAAATGAACATATTGGTTTAATCAAGAAGAAATAATGCAATATATAATGAGCTCCTACAAAATATCAAGTAAAACATTTCTTTTTAAAAGTGCTCTGTTGAGCTCAGTGTCAAGCTCAGCAGTAAAAACACCCACTAATGATGTTTATAATCTCCAAACGAAGAAGACTGGTGGTCTTACTGAGAAGATGTTCCTTTAATACGTTTACGAGTTCATTAAACTGTGATGATCTTAAGAGAAGTAGGGTCTGTTTGGAAACAAGTCTGAGGTATGTGTGGACCCCATGGAAAACCTGGAGAGTGGGTCTTCTCTTTGGAAAACTTTACTTTGTCCAAATAAATGTAAGCCTCAGAGAATATGAATACTGGAGAATACTGTAAGTGGTTCTAAATCCTTAAATTGTGCTCCAAAGAAGCACTTTTAGGAAGGCTCTACTCCAGCTTCAACGTTGATCAAATTCAGTATTATTTGAGAGAGGACTGTCTTCTGATACACAGGTATTTGTAAACAGGAGCCTGCCCATGATGTTTGCAATTAGACAGCCTGAAAAGGACTAGCCTTAAACAATAACCCTTACTTAGGGAGTTTATACCAGAAAAACCTTCCCCAAACTCTGCACTAAAAGGCGATGTGGACTCCAAAAGAGCCTTGGTATCATCGCTGCATACTAACATAACACAAATAGTTATTTCTAGAAAAAAAATGACGCTACGTCAAATAATCCAAAAATGTTTACCTGGGACCAGTGAAGCAGCAGCAGCAGAAGGACTGTATTAAAATTAGATGAGACTTTATCTACCCTGAGATACTGAAGGGAGTGAACTACAAACCCAAAGAGAGGCAATCACTTATTGATTTCTTTTAGGAGTGAACAAAGTTTAAATCCTGGAGTAGAATTTTTGCAAGTTAAGCACTTCCTGGATCCAAGTCAGTATTCCTCAAATAATATGCCTACACAGCATGTAAACTAGACGCATCTTACTGCTAAGATGGAAAAATGATCCTTTTTCAGAAAAATGTATCAAACATTTCAGGCTTATGTAATGTTCTTATTTTCTCTGAATTTTTCTTAAACTGTTGGCGTCTGCTATTATATATCAACACTATACTCAAGTATAAAACAACATCTGATTCAGTACAAAACTACATGGTTTGATAGCAGTTAAACATACAATCTTTCATGTTCTTTTGTAGGAAGTACTATGATTTGGGGGCACTCTCCCATCTGCACAATTTTGAGAAGCATTGAGCTGTAGTAGTCTCTGTCTATCACACTCAAAGGCAAAATGCGATCCCAGGTATATGGAAGAACATTCTGTAGCCTTCACATTTTTGTCTAGGGTGAGTTTGCCTACGTTCAGCCTAGGCACATAGAAGCTACATCCTGAGATATTTTTTATCTCTCAACAGCAAACATAGGCTTTTTGCTCTGCATGATTTATGAGGAATGTTCCTTGCCTTTTTCCCTAAGTATCTCAAATGGTCATTCTATGTAGAATCGTAATGAGGAGGGCGCCTCCTAGGATAAACCTGAGGGTGTGATCGCTTTGGCAAGCCTGGCCATCTCTATCCCAGCTAGAGTCCCACTAGGTGCATTGCAGGTGGCTCTTCATGCCTTCTGATTAAACCAAGGGTCCACAGGTTCCTAGGAAGAAAGCAGAAAGCTGTCTTTCTATTTACCGCTCTGTAGATTCTAATCATCTCCGTTACAGGAGGTTGTGGCATTTCTACTACCAATCACCCACAGGTCATCTCTCTGATTTATGAGGCCAGCAGAGTCTACCATAATGGAGGTAGAGAATTGTTTGTCAGTGTTGTTCATCTTTATACAGAGTAACATCAGAGAAGGGCTGTTGGTTAAAATCAGGAGACACTGACAGATCCGTGGATTAGTTCTCCCTCAGTCCCCGAACAAAAGTGTGCCCTTGGACAGGTTACTGAACGTTGCTTAGTCTAAAATGGTTCACTTTCTGTCCCAGCAGATCCTTTCTCCATGCTTTCAAGGCTGACTCTGACTGATACATTATTTCTTCAGATATGTTGTAAGATTTAGTTTACATTCGGTAACAAACCCAGTTCCAGAGGTCACGATGGTTCTCCAGGGTGGTTTTGCACACTTCTATCCTGAATCGTTATGTACTTGCTTTACAGTTGCTACTCATTTCCCTAGTGTGTGAATTCTCCATCCCCCACCCCACTTTTATCTCCATCTAATGCAAGTTGGGTCTCCTGGATAGGCAGAGCCAGCACTAGGCAGAAGGATTTTGTCTGGCTTTGTCATTCCAGACAACTGGTGCTTCTACAAGAACGATTACAAATGGCATTTGGGGCTGGGCAAGGCAGGCAGCCCACACTGACCCCTGACATTATATGACACTGACCTTTTGTTCCTTTGTAGTCAATTTTTATTGGAGATTGAGACTATTTTCAATTAATTGTGCTAGTTAATGTCTAAGAGACACTATCTGTTATATTAGTAATCAAGATACATTGTTTCTTTTATACTTCCATTATCTTTTGGCCATGTAATTCTGTTGGAAGAAAGAAAGTAATTAGGTTTGCTCAGAATGATTTATTCTTTATAAATATATTCTGCTTATTGTTTCTGATTCTACTATTTCTTTTATTGAGGAGCAGAATCATGTCATTCATCATTTAAAAAAAATAAAAGCAATATAAGAGACATATTTTCATAAAGTCCTCAGTGACATCATGATCTGAATTTGGATCTGAATTTTGCTTCTTGAATAATATGAAAACACTAAATTTTTCCTCTATGCTGGATCTTTCTGTCTGGAAGTTTGGATAGTATGGTGGAAACCCTATGCAGTCATACAACCCTGGGTTTAAATAACAACGTTACTTTGTTGCTTTCTGAATTCCGCAAGTGGCTTAACATTTCATAGCCGCAGTTTTTCTGTCTATAAAATAGGGGTAATAATAGCTACCTTACAGAATGTTGTGAGTATTGTATAATACAGCATCTATAACAGGCCTGGCATGGTGCCTGGTAGATTGTAGATATTAGTTTCCTGTCCTCACTCCCTGACTTCACCCTCATAAATCTTTCCAAAAAAATGTCCCTACTTCGGCAGTCTCTGGTCAAGTCTGAGAGAATGGGAATCTTATGACATGTCATTGGTCATATGATTATGTCTGTTTCAGTAGTTGGAATCTGGTTCAGTCCTAGGTGTATAACAATCATAACAATATAACAATCATTTTTAAAATATACATTACTACCTCTATTTTCTCAACATGAGTAATCTTAGGGAGGCTAAAGAAAACAATGGTTCAGAGGTGCTGATGATTAAAGTTACCATCAAGTGTATTTGCAAGCTCTGGGCTGTCTGCCCCCAGGCCAGCCAGACAGCAGCTCTTTTCAGAGAGATAGCGCTCACTCATGGGACATATCACATCTGTAGTACAGACATGCCAACTGTGTGACCTTGGGCAAGTCACTTTTGAGCCTCGTTTTGTTCTTCTACATAATGAAGGTTTGGACTGGTGGCCTATAAAACTGCATGTTATTAAGATTCTTATATCTAACAGTATCTTCGGGGTTAGGGAAAAGTTAATTTGTATATCAATAGTTATTGCATTGTACCATTTTAAAAGCATGCTTATGTGATCTCCCTGGCTTTATACATTCTAAATGAGTGGGTGCTTAGAATAAAAATAAATCTCCCTCTATATAAACTATGAAGGCAGATACAAGGTTTGAATTGGTTTAAGTGAGAGAGAATGCTTAACTATTTGGATTTTATTTTCAAGTTATTTAGATTCTTTGACCTTTGAATTAACTGTGATTTTTCTAAGAAATCATTTTTTTTTTAAAGTCCCATCATTGCTATTCTTGGGAGAGAAATAATTCCCTCTAGGAGCTTACTTCTACTGAACTCAACTATGAGCTCTCTAATACTTACCATGTGCAAAACACTAACTTGAGCACTGCAGAAAATGAGAGAAGAGTAAATTAAAGTAACTGCAATTAGGCAGAGTATTACATAAGAGACATTCAAAGTGAGGTAGGCCCATCCGTTTAGATACTGATTTGCAGAGAGGGATAGATTTGAGGATGACTTTTAACACAAAGTCACCTATATACCTATACACACATCTTTAATCTCCTTGTAATACATATACAGGCATACCTCGAAGATATTGTAGGTTTGGTTCCAGCCCACCGCAGTAAAGCGAATATCTCAATAAAGTGAGTCACATGAATTTTTTGGTTTCCCAGTGCATGCAACAGTTATGTTTACGCTATAGTACAGTTTATCAAGTGTGCAATGGCACTGTGTCTGGAAAAACAATGTACATACCTTAACGTAAAAAAATGCTTTGTTACAAAAAATGCTGACCATCATCTGAGCCTTCAAAAATCAGAATAATTTTGTTGGTGGAGGGTCTTGCCTCCATGTTGATGGCTGCTGACTGATCAAGGTGGTGGTTACTGAAGGTTGGGGTGGCCATGACAGTTTCTTAAAATAAAGCAAAAATGAAGTTTGCCACATTGATTAACTTTTCCTTCCACAAACGATTTCTCTGTAGTGTGCAATGCAGTTTAACAGCATTTTACCCACATTAGAACTTCTTTCAAAATTGCAGTCAATCTCCTCAAACCTCGACACTGCTTTATCAACTAAGTTTATGTAATATTCTAAACCCTTGGTTGTCATTTCAACAATCTTTGCAGCATCTTCACCAGGAGTAGATTCCATCTCAAGAAACCACATTATTTGCTCAACCATAAGAGACAACTCCTCATCTGTTCAACTTTTACCATGAGATTGCAGCAATTCAGTGACATCTTCAGGCTCCACTTCTAACTCTAGTTCTCCTGCTATTCTCACCACATCTGCAGTTAGTTCCTCCACTGAAGTCTTGAATCCCTCAGTCATCCATGAGGGCTGGAATCAACTTCTTCCAAACTCCTGTTCATGATGATATTTTGATATCTTCCCATAAATCACAAATGTTCTTAATGGCATCTAGAATGGTGAGTCATTTCCAGAAGGTTTTCAAGTTACTTTGCTCAGATCCATCGGAGGAATCACTATGTATGGCAGCCATAGCCTTATGAAACGTAAGTCTTAAATAACAAAACTTGAAGGTCCAAATTACTCTTTGATCCATGGGCTGCAGAATGGATGTTGTGTTAGCAGGCATGAAACCAACATTAATCTCACTGTCCATCTCCATCAGAGCTCTTGGGTGATGAGGTGCATTGTCAATGAGCAGTAATATTTTGAAAGGAATCTTTTTTTCTGAGCAGTAGGTCTCAACAGAGGCTTAAAATACGCAGTAAATCATGTTGTAAACAGATGTGCCAACATCCAAGCTTTGTTGTTTCATTTACAGAGCACAGCAGAGTAGATCTAGCATAATTCTTAAGGGTTCTAGGATTTTCAGCATAGTAAATGAATACTGGCTTCAACTTAAATCACCTAACAGGAGAGTCAGTATGTCCTTTGAAGCTTTAAAGCTAGGCATTGACTTTTCCTCTCCAGCTATGAAAGTCTTAGATGGAATGTTCTTCCAACAGAAGGTTGTTTCATCTACGTTGAAAATCTGTTGTTTAGTGTAGCCACCTTCATTAATTATTCTAACTACAATTTCTGGATAACTTGCTTCAGCTTCTACATTAGCACTTGCTGCTTCACCTTGCACTTTGATGTTATGGAGATGGATTCTTTCCTTAAACCTTATGCACTAATAACTTCTGCCTGCTTCAGATTTTTCTTCTGTAGCTTCCTCATGTTTCTCAGCCTTCGTAGAATTTAAGAGTTAGGGCCTTGCTCTGGATTAGGCTTTGGCTTAAGGGAATGTTGTGGCTGGTTTGATCTTCTATTCAGACCACTAAACCTTTCTGCATATCAGCAGTAAGGCTATTTTGTTTTCTCACTATTTGAGTGTTCACTAGAGTAGTATTTTAAATTTCCTTCAAGAACATTTTCTTTGCAATCACAACTTGGCTAGTTGGTGCAAGAGGCCTAGTTTTAGGCCTTTCTTGGCTTTTGACATGCCTTCTTCCCTAAGCTTAATCATTTATAGGTTTTGGTTTAAATGAGTGATGTGCAACTCTTCCTTTCACTTGAACACTTAGAGGTCATCCTAGAGTGATTAGTTGGCCTAATTTAAATATTGTTGTGTCTCAGAACATAGAAAGGTTAAAGAAGAGGAGGAAAGATGCAGGAACAGCCTGTCAGTGGAGCAGTCAGAACACACACAATTTTTATTGATAAAATTTGCCATCTTACACTGGTGTCAGAGGTCAGATCCCAGGGGGAGGATTGGGGCTGGCTGTGTGAACACAGCCTGAAGGAGGGTAGTGAGCCACAGCTAGCCAGGAGGGAGTCCAGGAGAAAGTCTGGACCTGCCTAAGGGGCAAGAGACCATTGTTTCAGGGTACATGAGGAGAGGGAATTCAGAGCACAGCCTAAAAGAGCTCCAAAAAGGGGTACGAGCTGTGGCTATCAGTGTGGACATCAGAGACAGGCATGAAACTCTAAGGCTACTGCTGCAGCCACCAAGAAGCCTATGTGCAAGGACAGGTCACTCTCCACACCTCCCCTCCTGGGAGCCTGTGCAGCCCGCCACTGCCAGGGTCCCTTGATCCAGGGACAACTTCCCCGGGAAAACGCACGGCACGCCTCAGGCTATTGCAACATCATGTTGCCCTCTGCTGCCGCAGGCTTACCCCACATTCTGTACCCCTCCTTCCCGCTGGCCTGAGTGAGCCAGAGCCCCTTAATCAGCCGCTTGTTTAACCCCATCCTATCTGAGCAAAGAACAGACACCCTCAGGGGATCTACATGCAGAGGCAGGGCCAGATCCAAAGTTGAACCCCAGAAGCTGTGTGAACAAAGAATAGAAAGTGAAATTTCTCCCAGTAGCCTCAGGAGCAGCAGATTAAAGCTCCACAATGAACTTGATGTACCTGCACCTCTGGAATACCTGAATAGACAACGAATCATCCCAAATTGAGGTGGTGCACTTTGGGAGCAACTGTAGACTTCGAGTTTGCTTTCTGCATCTAATTTGTTTCTGGTTTCATGTTTATCTTACTTTAATATTTAGAGTTTATTATCATTGGTAGATTTGTTTATTGTTTTGGTTGCTCTCTTCCTTTTTTTAATATATAGATATACATATATTTCCTTCTTCTCTTTTTGTGAGTGTGTATGTGTATGCTTCTTTGTGTGATTTTGTCTGTATAGCTTTGCTTTTACCATTTGTCCTAGGGTTCTGTCTTTCCAGGTTTTTTTTTATTTTTGTATAGTTTCTAGCACTTGTTACCATTACTGGATATGTTTTTTGGTTTGGTTGCTCTCTTCTTTCTTTTTTTCTTTCTTTTTTTTCTCTTTTTTAAAATTACTTTTTAATTTTTAAATTTTTAATACTTTAAAATATTTTTATTTTAATAACTTTATTTTATCTTCTCTTTCCTTCTTTCTTTCTTTCCTTCCTTCTTTCTTTCTTTCCTCCCTTCTTTCTTTATTTCCCTCTCTCTCTCTCTCTCTCTCTCTTTCTTTCTTTCTTTCTCCCTTTTCTTCTGAGCAATGTGGCTGAGACGGTCTTCATGCTCTGGCCGGGTGTCAGGCCTGTGTCTCTGAGGTGGGAGAGCCAAGTTCAGGACATTGGTCCACCAGAGACCTCCCAGCTCCATGTAATATAAAATGGCAAAAGCTCTCCCAGAGATCTCCATCTCAACACTAAGACCCAGCTGCACTCAACGACCAGCAGGATACAGTGCTGGACACCCTATGCCAAACAACTAGCAAGACAGAAACACAACCCCACCCATCAGCAGAGAGGCTGCCTAAAATCATAATGAGGTCACAAACACCCCAAAACACACCACCAGATGCGGTCCTGCCCACAAGAAAGACAAGATCCAGCCTCAACCACCAGAACACAGACACTAGTCCCCTCCACCATGAAGCCTACACAACCCACTGAACCAACCTTAGCCATTGGGGGCAGACACCAAAAACAACAGGAACTACGCACCTGCAGCATGCGAAAAGGAGACCCCCAAACAGAGTAAGTTAAGCAAAATGAGAAGACAGAGAAACACACAGCAGATGAAGGAGCAAGGTAAAAACCCACCAGACCTAACAAATAAAGAGGAAATAGGCAGTCTACCTGAAAAAGAATTCAGATTAATGATAGCAAAGATGATCCAAAATCTTGAAAATAGAATGGAGAAAATACAAGAAATGTTTAACAAGGACCTAGAAGAACTAAAGAGCAAACAAACAATGATGAACAACACAATAAATGAAATTAAAAATTCTATAGAAGGAATCAATAGCAGAATATCTGAGGCAGAAGAACAGATAAGTGATCTGGAAGATAAAATAGTGGAAATAACTAACACAGAGCAGAATATAGGAAAAAGAATGCAAAGAATTGAGGACAGTCTCAGAGACCTCTGGGACAACATTAAAGGCACCAACATTCGAATTATAGGTGTCCTAGAAGACGAAGAGAAAAAGAAAGGGACTGAGGAAATATTTGAAGAGATTATACTTGAAAACTTCCCTAATATGGGAAAGGAAAAAGTCAAGCGCAGGAAGTGCAGAGAGTCCCATACAGGATAAATCCAAGGAGAAACACGCCAAGACACATATTAATCAAACTATCAAAAATTAAATACAAAGACAAAATATTAAAAGCAGCAAGGGAAAAGCAACAGATAACATATAAGGGAATCCCCATAAGGTTAACAGCTGATCTTTCAGCAGAAACTCCACAAGCCAGAAGGGAGTGGCAGGACATATTTAAAGTGATGAAAGGGAAAAACTACAATCAAGGTTACTCTACCCAGCAAGGATCTCATTCAGATTTGATGGAGAAATTAAAATCTTTACAGACAACAAAAGCTAAGAGAATTAAGCATCACCAAACCAGCTTTACAACAAATGCTAAAGGAACTTCTCTAGGCAAGAAACACAAGAGAAGGAAAAGACCTACAATAACAAACCCAAAACAATTAAGAAAATGGGAATAGGAACATACATATTGATAATTACCTTAAATGTAAATGGATTAAATGCTCCAACCCCAAGATATAGACTGGCTAAACTGACACAAAAACAAGACCCGTATATATGTTGTCTACAAGAGACCCACTTCAGACCTAGGGACACATACAGACTGAAACTGAGGGGATGGAAAAAGATATTACATGCAAATGGAAATCAAAAGAAAGCTGGAGTAGCAATTCTCATATCAGACAAAATAGAATAAAAAATAAAGAGTATTAGAAGAGACAAAGAAGGACACTACATAATGATCAAAGGATCAATCCAAGAAGAAGATATAATAATTGTAAATATTTATGCACCCACCATAGGAGCACATCAATACATAAGGCAAATACTAACAGCCATAAAAAAGGAAATCGACAGTAACACAATCAGAGTAGGGGACTTTAACACCCCACTTTCACCAATGGACAGATCATCCAAAATGAAAATAAATAAGGAAACACAAGCTTTAAATGACACATTAAACAAGATGGACTTAATTGATATTTGTAGGACATTCCATCCAAAAACAGCAGAATATTCTTTCTCCTCAAATGCTCATGGAACATTCTCCAGGATAGATAGGATCACAAATCAAGCCTTGATAAATTTAAGAAAATTGAAATGGTATCAAGTATCATTTCTGACCAAAACGCTGTGAGAGTAGATATCAATTGCAGGAAAAAATCTGTAAGAAATACAAACACATGGAGGCTAAACAATACACTACTTAATAACCAAGAGATCACTGGAGAAATCAAAGAGGAAATCAAAGAATACCTAGAAACAAATGTCAATGAAAACACGATGACCCAAAACCGATGTGACGCAGCAAAAACACTTCTAAGAGGGAAGTTTACAGCAATACAATACTACCTCAAGAAATGAGAAACACCCCAAATAAACAACCTAACCTTACACCTAAAGATATTAGAGGAAGAAGAACAAAATAACCGCAAAGTTAGCAGAAGGATAGAAATCATAAAGATCAGGTCAGAAATAAATGAAAAAGAAATGAAGGAAACAATGGCAAAGATCAATAAAACTAAAAGCTGGTTCTTTGGGAAGGTAAACAAAATTGATAAACCATTAGCCAGATTCATCAAGAAAAAAGCGAGAAGACTCAAATCAATAGAATTAGAAATGAAAAAGGAGAAGTGACATCTGACACTTCAGAAATACAAAAGATCATGAGAGATCACTACAAGCAACCCTATGCCAATAAAATGGACAACCTGGAAGAAATGGACAAATTCTGAGAAAAACACAGCCTTCTGAGACTGAACCAAGAAGAGATAGAAAATATAAACAGACTAATCACAAGCACTGAAATTGAAACTGTGATAAAAATCTTCCAACAAACAAAAGCCCAGGACCAGATGGCTTCACAGGTGAATTTTATCAAACATTTGCAGAAGAGGTAACACCTATTCTTCTCAGAGTTTTTCAAAATATAGCAAATAGAGGAAAACTCCCAAACTCATTCGATGAGGACACCATCACCCTGATGCAAAAATCAGACAAAGATGCCAAACAAAAAAAGAAAAGTACAGGCCAATATCACTGATGAACATAGATGCAAAAATCCTCAACAAAATACTAGCAAATGCAATCCAACAGCACATTAAACGGATCATACACCATGATCAAGTGGGGTTTAATCCCAGGAATGCAAGGATTCTTCAATATACACAAATCAATCAAACCATATTAACAAATTGAAGGAGAAAAACCATATGATCATCTCAATAGATGCAGAAAAAGCTTTCAACAAAATTCAGCACCGATTTATAGTAAAAACCCTCCAGAAAGGAGGCATAGAGGGAACTTACCTCAACATAATAAAGGCCACAGCCAACATAAGTCTCAATGGTGAAAAACTGAAAACATTGCCTCTAAGATCAGTAACAAGACAAGGTTGTTCACTCTCTCCACTATTATTCAACATAGTTTTGGGAGTTTTAGCCACAGCAATCAGAGAAGAAAAAGAAATAAAAGGAATCCAGGGGCTTCCCTGGTGGCGTAGTGGTTGAGAGTCTGCCTGCCGATGCACGGGACATGGGTTTGTGTCCCGGTCCAGGAAGATCTCACATGCCATGGAGCGGCTGAGCCCATCAGCCATGGCCACTGGGCCTGTGCATCCGGAGCCTGTGCTCCACAACAGGAGAGACCACAACAGTGAGAGGCCCACATACCACCAAAAAAAAAAAAAAAAAAGAAAAAGAAAAAGGAATCCAAATCAGAAAAGAAGAAGTAAAGCTGTCACTGTTTGCAGATGACATGATACTCTACATAGAGAATCCTAAAGATGCTACCAGAAAACTACTAGAGCTAATCAATGAATCTGGTAAAGTAGCAGGATACAAAATTAATGCACAGAAATGTCTGGCATTCCTATACACTAATGATGAAAAATCTGAAAGAGAAATTAATGGTACACTCCCATTTATCACTACAACAAAAAGAATAAAATAACTAGGAATAAACCTACCTAAGGAGACAAAAGACCTGTATGCAGAAAACTGTAAGACACTGATGAAAGAAATTAAAGATGATACAAACAGATGGAGAGAGATACCATGTTCTTGGATTGGAAGAATCAATATTGTGAAAATGACTGTACTACCCAAAGCAATCTACATATTCAATGCAAACCCTGTCAAACTACCAATGGCATTTTTCACAGAACTAGAACAAAAAATTTCACAATTTGTATGGAAACACAAAAGACCCCAAATAGCCAAAGCAATCCTGAGAAAGAAAAGCAGAGCTGGAGCAATCGGCTCCTGGACTTCAGACTATACTACAAAGCTAGAGTAATCAACACAGTATGGCATTGGCACAAAAACAGAAATATAGATCAATGGAACAGGATAGAAAGCCCAGAGATAAACCCATGCACATAAGGCCACCTTATTTTTGATAAAGAATGCAAGAATATACAATGCAGAAAAGACTGCCTCTTCAATAAGTGGTGGTAGGAAAACTGGACAGCTACATTTAAAGGAATGAAATTAGAACACTCCCTAACACCATACACAAAAATAAACTCAAAATGGATTAAAGACCTACATGTAACACCAGACACTATAAAACTCTTAGAGGAAAATATAGGCAGAACACTCTATGACATAAGTCACAGCAAGGTCCTTTTTGACCCACCTCCTAGAGAAGTGTAAATAAAAACAAAAATAAACAAATGGGACCTAATGAAATTTAAAAGCTTTTGCCCAGCAAAGGAAACCATAAACAAGACGAAAGGACAACCCTCAGAATGGGAGAAAATATTTGCAAATGAAGCAACTGGCAAAGGATTAATCTCCAAAATTGACAAGCAGCTCATGCAGCTCAATATCAAAACAAAAAACCACCCAATCCAAAAATGGGCAGAAGACTTAAACAGACATTTCTCCAAAGAAGATATACAGATTGCCAACAAATGCATGAAATGATGCTCCACATCACTAATCATTAGAGAAATGCAAATCAAAACTACAATGAGATATCATCTCACACTGGTCAGAATGGCCATCATCAAAAAATCTACAAACAATAAATGCTGGAGGGGGTGTGGAGAAAAGGGAGCCCTCTTGCACTGTTGGTGGGAATATAAATTGATACAGCCACTATGGAGAAGAGTATGGAGGTTCCTTAAAAATCTAAAAGGAGAACTACCATACAACCCAGCAATCCCACTACTGGGCATATACCCTGAGAAAACCATAATTCAAAAAGAGTCATGTACCACAATGTTCATTACAGCTCTGTTTACAATAGGCAGGACATGGAAGCAACCTAAGAGTCCATTGACATATGAATGGATAAATAAGATGTGACACATATATACAGTGGAATATTACTCAGCAATAAAAAGATACGAAATTGATTTATTTGTAGTGAGGTGGATGGATCTAGAGTCTGTCATATTGAGTGTAGTAAGTCAGAAAGAGAAAAACTAATACCGTATGCTAACACATATATATGGAATCTAAAAAAAAAGAAAAAGTGGTTCTTAAGAACCTATGGGCAGGACAGGAATAAAACGTAGATGTAGAGAATGGACTTGAGGATACAGGGAGGAGGACGGGTAAGCTGGACGAAGTGAGGGAGTTGCATGGACATATATATACTATCAAATGTAAAATAGATAGCTAGTGGGAAGCAGTTGCATAGCACAGGGAAATCAGCTCAGTGCTTTGTGACCACCTAGAGAGGTGGGATAGGAGGGTGGGAGGGAGACACAAGAGGGAGGAGATATGGGGATATATGTATATGTATAGCTGATTCACTCTGTTATAAAGCAGAAACTAATACACCATTGTAAAGCAATTATACTCCAATAAAAATGTTAAAAAAATTTTGCCATCTTATATGGGCATGGTTCACGTGCCTCAAAACAAACACAATAGTAACATCACAGATCACCGTAACCAAAAAAAAAAAGAATAATAATGAAAAAAGTTTGATGTGTAGTAGTATTTCATTGATGTTTTACATATGTTATAAACTTCACACTACATTTTTCATATTTTTGTTCAAAGTATCCATTTATATTTTAAGGAGTTTTAAATAATATGAAAAAATTTTTATACTTACCCACAGAGTTCTCATTTCTAATGTTTATTATTCTTTGATATAGACATATTTCCAACTGGTATCATTTTTCTTCTGCCTGAAGGCCTCCAGTAACATTTACTGTAGTGTGGGTCTGATAGTGATAAATTCTTTCAGCTTTTGTGTATCTGAGTAAGTATCTATTTCACCTTTATTTATGAAAGGTATATTTGCTAGGTATAGTCTTGCATGCCTGGGTATTTTATATTAGATGCTAGACATTTTATTTTACCTTATTTGATGTTGGACAGTTTTATATTTTTCAGAGGATTTTTTTCAAGGTCACAGTTAAATTACATGGAAATAGTGATCCTTTTGTAGATTGATTTTGTCTTGTACTGTGGAGCAACACGGTGTTTAATCTAAGGCTAATCCACAACTGATCCTTCTGTGTACTCTACTCAAAATCTTGTGTATTACATATTTGCCAGGCTGATTTTTGGGAAGAGGCGCTATTCCTGGCTCTGTTTGACCAGTGGATATCGTTCCCTTTTATCTTTTTGTAGTTCTTTTCCCATTCTCACGTGGTTTCTTTACATGCATATACTGATGAGTACTCGAGGGTGGCCTCTGAAGATGTCTGTAATTCTCTATTTGTGCATCTTCTCTTCCATGTGAAACCCCTTGGTCTCCCAGACTCTCAGTTTCATCCTGTCAATTCAAGAAGTCTCTTGGGCTCCATCTGTATCCTCACTCCCCACACCTCAACCTAGAAACTTTCTGAAGAGAATGGCTGAGGCAATCATAAGATTGACCTTGCATTGTTTCCCACTTTTAGGGATCACTACCCTTCATCACCTGGTGTCCAATATCTTGAAAGCATTGTCTCATATATTTTATCTGGTTTTTCAGTTGACTCAGCAGGAAAGCTAATTCTATTCCTTATTTCACCATTTTGACTGGAAGCAAAAGTCCAATGAATTGTATTTTAATATTTTTATGCTAATTACAAATGGTGACCCTATTTGTAGAACTGATAGTCAAGTTTTTGTTGCACTAGTAAGTTATCCAGTTTCAAGATCCCTCTGCTTTCCTAACTTTACACTTCCATCAAATAAGACAACATGCTCCCTCTCTTCACTGAACATTCCCTCCAGCTGTCTCCTCAGTAGGTGAACTCTAGCCATATTAACATGCTAACCCTGAGACTTCTCCCATGCTACCCTCTCTTTCTGGAATATCCTGAATCAAAATCTTCACCTAACTAAATTCTACTTAGTCTCAGCTTAAATATCAGGTTTTTAGAGAGGCCTTTCCTGACACTTGCTTCCCATTATTCCCATACTATTCTTGATCAAGCATTTTCATTTTTATTATGATCTATGCCATTTCTAATTTTATTTGTTTACTCATTTAACAGTTATCTGTCTCATTTGAGTTTAATCTTTGTCTACCCAGTGTTTTTTGTTTGTCTTCCCCCCTTGTGGTCCCAGTTCTCTTAAGGTACTTTATATCTAGCAGGGAAGACAAACATTAACAATTCTAACCTAAAAAGCACCATGAAGGGAAAAATTAAGGCGAGACAGGAGTTTATCATGAGGGAACTTAATCTTCCTGTGTTAGGCTTTTCTGAGAGAGTAGTAGTTAATCTAAAAGACCTAAAAGATGAGTAACAGCTAGTAAAGAGTGACTGAAGAAAGGAAGAAAGAATTCCTATACTTAGCCTGGGGAAAAGAGGCTTGTGGAAGCAAGCTGGGCATAGAAGGAAAGGTGATATGCAATATTTCTACCTTGTTATGTTTGAACTCTTGCCATGTCAAAGAGAAATTAATCATAGTCTCTATTGTTCTGAAGTTCAGAGATAAGACAAGGGAATTAAGATGATAATTAAAGTCGGGATTTTGACACAATATCAGTAAGATCTTTCTAACATCTGGAAATGTCCAAACCAACTGTCTTTAAAATGTAATAAATTCTCTGAAATTTGAGGTGCTCAAAGATTGTATGATCATTATTTAAAGGTATACGTAAGCATAGCTTTGCAGTAGTTCCAAATGTAATATTCTAATCACAAGTACCCTGAAATACAATTTATGCTGGGACTCAGACTAGCAGTTGAATTTATTCATTCATTTATTTGACAATTATAACAAATACCTCCTAGACACCAAGTATTGTTCTAGGGACTAAGTGAACAGAGGCATTTAAAATAAGTCTGGACCCCATCCTTAAACCTGTAATCTAGGAAGTATCAGTCCAGATATAATGGCAAGGCTTCGCATTCAATATTCCTCATTTGAGCACTGTTCTGAAACATCATTGTGTTGCTCAGGGTGGCTAGTATAAAGCTTTCCTTGAATGGAAGGACAGTTTATAAATGAATGTTAGATGTAACTATCTCTCCCATGCCTGTTCTTTTATCTGGAACTTTTCCTTAGAACTCCTTTTACCTTACTAACTAGTACTTACCCTGTAAGACTCAGCTCACATGTCACGTCCTTCAGAAAGTATTCATTGAACAACTGTCAATACTCCTAGCAAATACTTTAGTGTTTTCTCCTCCTTGGTCACTGCTGTTCCAGGACAAATGGTCATCCTGGGCAGGATGATTTGGCATCACTTCAAAATAAGCTCTAATTTTTTGTTAAATTTTTGTTTAAGGCTAGGAGAGACTGAGCGCTTCATGAGGCAAGAGTAAAGGCAGAAGATGCTTCTCTTATCCAGTGGTGTCCTTTTCCATTTCATTGCCACCCTTACTATGTCCACCAACTGGTCAGTTACACTGCTCAAAACTGCTCTAAGTAGAAAAACTAATTCTGTAATCCTCTGACCACAACCTCCATTGTTTTGGAGATTAGCTTCCTAGTTATTTATATTACATCTCTTCTGCTATCCAGAATTCTACAGTATCCAGTTAATTGTCCTATTTTTTCTTTATTCATCAGCTTCCTCTTCTTCACTTATATACATGACACACATTCTGTAGTCCCCTGTTTCAAGCACTTTTGCCATCTCTAGATTTCCTTGCCCCTTTGCCCAGAATAAAACATCACACTTGAGTTAATACAATTCTCTCCCTGGGTTAATGGCTCCATGTTCCTGAAATTCATTTAACTACAAGTGCACAATGAAGCAGAGAGGTTGTTTTATGATTCAAGACTACCTATTTTAACTGTCTCAACAGGGACTGGCAGTATTCCTGTGTTTCTCTCATTAGCTGTCTTTCCTACTTTCTAAAACTACTATTTTAAACCTTCTCTATTCTCTTCAAACCTCTGATCTTTTGCCTCACTTCCAGCAGGTAAAAATTTTTCTATTTTGCAGAAAAAAATGGAAGCCATCATAGGGAGACCACTTCAACTTCCTGTTTCCAACTTTATAAATTTTCCTGTGTCTTTACCATCTTTTCCTCCTTCCCTTCTGTTAAAGGATGTATCCTTTCTCCAATTAAACTCTACCTGTGTTATGGATCTCCTACTCTTCTATCTTTTTAGAAACACTTCCTATCAACTAGCTTCTTAATTCCTTCTTCTTTTTTTTTTGGTACCACCTACCTTATATTGGATCCTTACATTGCCGTTTAAACATATCCTGCCATCATTAAAAAAAAACAAAAATCCTTGAAATTTATCACCCCTTTCAGCTACTGTCCAAATCTCTTTTCAGCACTTTATAGCTAATTATCTGAAAAGGTACCCATCTCCATTTCTTATCTTCAATTAATTTCTCAGTTCATTCACTTTTGTTTTCTATTACCCAACCCAGACTACTCCTCTGAGCACTCCAATGACCCCTGTGTCAATTATATTAGTAGGTACTTTCAGTCCTCACTTTATTTGACTTTTCTGCAGCTCTTCATATAAGTGATTGTACACTGTTTCTAGAAATACCATCTTACTTTGGCTTCTTGACACTAAGTGCTTCTATCCCACCTCTACCCCCACCAAACTCTGCTACTTCTCTTATCACTTCTCCATTTCCTTGGTTTTTCTTCCTCTTTTCTATGAGTCTTATATGTTAAATATCCTCAGTGTTCTGTCCTGGGCTTTTTCCCATTCCCTTTCCCTCCTTCTCTCTTCTCCTCTCTTTTCTTGTTATGTTTTCTACCTTGAAAACTTAATCCACTCTCATCATTTTAAATACCATATGTGTAATATGGAATCTAAAAAAAAAAAAAGGTTCTGACGAACCTAGGAGCAGGACAGGAATAAAGACGCAGACATAGAGAATGGACTTGAGGACACGGGGAGGGGGAAGGGTAAGTTGGGACGAAGTGAGAGACTAGCACTGACATATATACACTACCTAATGTAAAGTAGATATCCAGTGGGAAGCAGCTGCATCGCACAGGGAGATCAGCTCGGTGCTTTGTGGCCACCTAGAGGGGTGGAATAGGGAGGGTGGGAGGGAGACTCAAGAGGGAGGGGATGTGGGGATATATGTATACATATAGCTGATTCACTTTGTTATACAGCAGAAACTAACACAACATTGTAAGGCAATTATACTCCAATAAAGATGTTAAAAAATAAATTAATTAATAAATGAATACCGTATGCGTGTTAACTGCTCACTTTATAATACATAAAACAATATATATTATATATCCCAAAAATGTCTATTAATATTTAGACCTCTGTATCCAAATGCTATTCAACATTTTCTTTACGTACTGCATAGGCAGCACAGACTCATTATTCCAAATTGAAATCCCAATTCCTCCCTTCTCCACAGTGATCATTTCTCTGGTGTAATCTAGTTTAGTATACATTATGCACATCTGCTGGCTGCTGAAGGCTGAGAATACAGTATGACCTTTGAAATCTCATGCTTCTTCAATACCAATATCCAAATTAATCACAATTTTGGTAGTTCCTAGCTTCTAAATATATCAAAAATCTATTCATTTATTTCCACGTAAACTATAAAATCCCTGTTAAATTCACCATCATCTCTCACTT
Source organism: Pseudorca crassidens (assembly GCF_039906515.1). Lineage (NCBI taxonomy): Eukaryota > Metazoa > Chordata > Mammalia > Artiodactyla > Delphinidae > Pseudorca > Pseudorca crassidens. Next base: position 66,832,859 of record NC_090304.1, on the reverse strand, counting down.
ATCTGCTACAGTAGCCTCTGATCTGGTCTTCTCATATCCACAATTGCCACATCCAGTATTCCTCAATGATAGAGTAATATTTTAAAAGCAAATCTGATCAGATTGCATCCTTACTTAAAATCCTTCTATCTCTTTCTGTATGTCTTTGTAGAGTCCAAAATTCATACTATGCTTATCTTTAAGGCTCCAAGTGACCTGACCTTGCCTCCAACTCCAATCTTATTTTGTACCACTTTGTTCTCATTCTGTTTGCTCCAGCAACACTGGTTTACTTTCAGCAGCTTAATTGGATGGAGAACTCTCTTTCATCACAGGGATTTGCTCATGCTATTTCCTCTGTCTGTACTTCCCCTCTAATCCCCCTCCTTTTTGCCTGGCTATTATCCTTCAGGTATCAGCTTAAATACTTCTTAATCAGAGAAGATTCCCTAGCACTCTAGACTACAGTAAGTTTGTTTATTTTATATCTTACATTATTGTCTACCTTTCTCGGTAGAACTTCCCACAAATGCAATTAATTATTTAGTGTTATAATTATGTGTATATTTTTCTATCCACTTCACTGTAAGTTCCAGAAGGATAGAGATTATGTCTGTCTTAGTCCTTTATCTTCAGCTTTGGTATAACGTGGTATCTAACACAAAATATATTAATGTATTTCGGAGGAGTTTTTAATGTTACAGGATAGACTGGGAAATTTATAGAATCAAAAAACTCTAAAACCAGAAAATACCTTAGAAATCATCTAGCCCATCCTGCTAATCTTATATATTAAGAATATAAAGCTTGGAAAGGTTAAATTACTCATCCAAAGCCTTCTAACTACAAATTCACTGCTCTGTCCAGAATATTAGACAGCCTTCCTAACATAACATTTTCAGTTTCACAATCTGATTTTTTTACTTACTGAGGAAAACAGTACAACATCCAATACTAATGAGCTTGAAGGAGGAAATACAATTTGGTAATAATCAAAGAAATGAGCATCACTTTTCCTTCTACTGTGTTGAATATTATGGCCCAGTTATATTATTCCAGGGTTCTCCACACATATTTCTTATTTATATTCTGTTAGAGACCATATTAATGAGTGTTGCCACTCAGATAATTATCACAAATTGAATTGGCTGCTTTTCTTATTTGAATTAAGTCTGTGTGGGAGAGATTATTTGAGGACTTATTTCTGTGTGACCTCATAATATTTTGGAATACTGCAGCGTAGTATGGAATTTGCCACTGAAAATTTGGCTGTGGGTCTACAAAAATATAAAAAGGAAGTTTGAAATCTTCTGCTAACAAAGCACATCTCCACAATTACCAAATACTTAGCCTACTGTTGTTGTTTCTGAATTTGCTGTTAAAATAAATGATTAGAATTTTATAGGACAGATAAATAGGGATCAAGGGCATTTTTCATTTAGATAGGACAGATAACATGAGTAATGTAATTCAATTCAAATCTAGCACAGGGTTAGACACTAGGGAAACAAGTTCAATTAACAGGTAAAGGAGGCAGAATGAACATTCGTTTAAAAAGCTGTTTGAATCACACAACCGTTCTTACTTTGCTATTGTCATTATGTGAATTATTTAATTAATAAATGAAAGCAATGTGTGTTATCATGTCAGGCAATGGGATAAATATTAGGAATATGAAGATTAAGATGCAGTCCCTTACTTATCAATAAATTAAGATGTAATAGAAACATTTAGAATGTTAATATGGCTGTGTTTCTCAATATCAAAAATATTCCTCCATTATCAATCCATATTTTTACAATCCAATTATAACACATAGGGTATAGACTAAGCTACTGTAACAAAAACACAGTGAGTTCATCAAGGTGGTAATTTTTTTTCTCTCTCATATAGGAGTCCATCCAATCTTGGTTAGCAAAGATTTTGCTCTGGGAGGTCATTCAGGGGCCAAGTCTCTCCTGTTGGGTTACTCAACTATCTCTTAGAGTACGGTCCTCATTCTCCTCGTAAAAGACAGTTCATAGTTCATCATCCATTTTGTTCTAGTTCTGAGAAAGGGGAAAGAGAGAGGAAATGAAAGGTAAGTGATTTCCTATTTAGTGAATGTGACTAGAGTTTTAACACATTACTTCTACGAACATCAAGTTGTCCAAAACTTAGTCACATGCTCTCTCCTACCTCAAAGGTAAGCTGGGAAATGCAGTCTCTTGCTGGACAGTTCAATGTTTGGATAAAAGCCTGGAGGTTCTGTTATTAAGTGGAATAGGGGAGAATGAATATCCATGGACAATTAGCAGTCTCTGTCTCAATTTTCTCTTTTAGTCACCCAGGTATCTATGCACCCTCGTCTTTCCTCACAAATACACTCAAACCTTCTACAAGGGAGCCCACCTAAAATCCTATCCAGTAACTGCAAGCAACTGAAAATCCACAACCATAGGTAGTCTTTTGTATCAGGTTCTGGAAGTGGCTCCTTTTAATCTGATAACCCATCAACTAAACACAACTCATATGTCTTCTCTAACTCCGATATACAATGATAGAATAGAAACAGGATAACTGAATTTAATACACCCCAGTTGTGATACCCTGAGAAGGATCACAACATCACTTGTGGAAATTCCAGTCAAGAACACACACAAAGGAATATTATTCAGCCATAAAAAAGAATGAAATTCTGACATGTACTACAAAGTGGATGAACATTGCTAAGGTTGAATTATGCTAAGTGATGTTATGAATGAATTATGCTAAGTGAAATAAGCCAGACACAAAAGGACAATTATTGTATGAGTCCACTTATATGAGGTACTTAGAATAGTCAAATTCAGAGAGAAAGGAAGTAGAATGGTTGTTACCAGGTTCTGAGGAGAGGGGAATAGAGAGGTATTGTTTAGTAGGTACAGAATTTCAGTTCAGGAAGATAAAAACGTTCAGGGGATGGATGGTGGTAATGTTTGCACAACAATGTGAAGGTACTTAATGCCACTGAATTGTACACTTAAGAATGGTTAAAATGGTACATTTGTGTTATATATATTTTGCCACAATGAATTTTTTAATTAAAAAAGGAAGAAAGAAAACCATCCTTTCAGAAATGTATAAAATGGAAAGCTCACAGTAGTTTTTGTCCGTAGCAGATGTTAAATTATCCTGGGCAGGAACTGCGAAAGCTTCTTGCAAGTGGAGTAGGTTCCTTGGTTAATTCATCTGCCAGCCCTGAAGTGTCTCCCCTGTTCATTGGCCCCTGAAGCTTTGCTTTTGTGCGTGGTGGGGAGGTTTTTCCCTGTCCACTATCTATATCAGAAAGCAGCAAGAAAGAGTGTGCTCCACTTAGGGCAGCTTTAGGAGACTGAGTATTGTATTAGAAATTTAACAATCATAGGCTCTTGTACACCAGGCTTGTGGTTTCTTTGGTAATGAAATTCCCTCAAAACCTTAGTAGAGAAATGAAAACACTAACTCAAAAAGATATCTGCACCCTCATATTCATAGCAGCATTATTTACAACAGCCAAGACATGGAAGCAACCTAAGTGTCCATTGACAGATGAATAGATGAAGAAGTTGTGGTATATAGATACAATGAAATATTATTCAGTCATGAAAAAGCAAGGAAATCCTGCCATTTGACATAACATGGATGGATCTTGATGGTGTTATGCTAAGTGAAGCAAGTCAGAGAGAGAAAAACAAATACTGTATGTGATCTCATTTATACATGAAATCTAAACAAAACCAAAACACGCACAAAAAACAAGCTCGTAGAAAACTCATAGGTGGAGGGGGTGGCAGTGAGGATGAAGAGTGCTCATTGGCTGAAGGTGGTCAAAAGGTACAAACTCCCTGTTAGAAGATAAATCAGTACCTGGGATATAAGTATGACATGATAAATATTAACTCTGCTGTATGTTATATATGAAAGTTGCCAAGAGAGTAAATCCTGAGTTCTCATCACACACACACAATTTTTTTTTTGCTTTTTCTTTTTATTGTATCTATATGAGGTGATGGGTGCTAATAAACTTATTTTAGTAATTATTTCAAAATACACAATAGTAAAGCCATTATGCTGTACGCCTTAAACTCATACAGTGATGGATGTCAATTATATCTCAGTAAAACTGGAAAAACACAAGAAAAATGTTAGTTCGGTTTTTTGTTTCTAGACAATTCCATGTGGAATAGACACACTCGAAGACGTCTGCTGGACAAATTTCTGTAGAGCCTATAGACACTATTTAAAAATTTTATTGTCTCCTTTGCTCTGCTTAGCTCTCTTTCCCTTAACTTAATGTCAGCCACCCTAATGCCATCTGAAACTAAAGTCTTGGCAAGTTGGTTGGGAAGCTAATACTCTTAAACTTATCTTTGCCCCGTGGCTGGCTCTAATGAAAATGTTATGTCATGCTCTTTGAGGAATAGAAGCAGTTGACTTTTCCAACCCTGTAGGGTCCCAAATGAATGGCATTTTAATTCATTAAAGTGCAGGTCAAGGGTAGAAAGACTCTCCATTAGTAGAGCTATATTCTCTTTCATCTCAATCTGCAAATGGGCCATTTCTTGTCTAACTTTATCACATGTCTCTTGTAGCACTTTGCTAAAAATTCCAAGCAGCAGCCAACATGCACCAAAAATCTGATATCCTTTTAGCCTATTCCTCTAGAGCTACAAGCTTGGTAGTAATGTGGTCTGTTTCCAAGTTAGCTTGTATTTTCTAATGGCATAACAAAGGGCACTTCTTTCTAGCCTGGATATCTCTTCACTTACTACACAACTTGCTAAACTAATGCCACATATTTTGATTTTTATAATGATGGTGTCCCACTTCCAGGAGCCAATTTCTATAAAAATAGTGGACAAGCCAAGCAGATGTAACCTAAACTATAGTGTGTCAGAATTTTATTTCTTTCTCTCACAACAATCAAGAAGCAAGCTATATAGGCGGGCAGCTGTGACTCACCTACAAGGTAATCAAGATACTTAATATCTTATTTCTTCGTTATCGTTCAAAGTGTTATCCTTACCTTCATTATTTGAAGTGTATTTCCAGCTGTAGGAAAGGGGAAAAAAGAAAGTGGAGTGAAAGCAATTTCCTTTGTGATAGGGATGTACACATTCCTTCTGCTCACCTCACATTTGCAGAAACATAGTACCTACTACTGGCTGCAAGAGAGGCTGAGACATGTAATTGCTAGCTGGGTGGGTTTGATCCAACTGAAAATCAGGGTTATTTATTATGAAAATGAAGATGAGGAGAATAGTGGAAGATTTGCCAACCTGCCACTCCAATGAAATCCATTGATATGGAAATATTTGGGTAGCAAGTAATTGCGTCACAGTTCAGTAATTGAACATACGTAAATAACTGAGCATATGTAAATCTGAACTAAGGACTATGAAAGACCAGTGGAGGCATAGTGCTGTCTTCAGGGGGAATCTGATTCAAAAGAGGCTCCAGATAAAGAACTGATAGAACTTGGAGAAAAAGGGAAAAAGGAATTAAGGATGTAAACCTTTCCTCTTCACCAAAAGTTCCATGTAGAACATGAATCTGGCACCCCAAGATGTCAGATCATTATGCTTTTTAACATTTGATCCCATACAATATTTTTCCAAGCTATTGATTACTTCTAATCAGCTAGGCTATACATAATTGCATATGGACATAGAGACATTTAAGTTGCTTTGTCAGTATAAGCAAGAGTGAGTCACTAGGTGAGCATGACAATAAGAACAAGAAATGCTTTTGAAATTTCCAGCCTCAGATATTTGGAGAGTAGGAAGAGTTTGTCTGAAGGTTAAATTACATGGAAAGTTGTTGAGAAGGATGAAAAGACAAAAGTCAATTTGTTTTTCTTTCATGTTCCTGAACTTGTTTTCCATCAAGTCTAGCATAAAATCTTTGCTACTGTCAACTGAAAAAAAAATGCACAACCTAAAAGTTGGGAATTATGTTTTATTCAGCGGATTTTCTGAGGAATTAAGCCCAGAAGACAGCCTCTCAGATCACTCTGAGGGACTGCTCCAAAGAGGTAAGGGAGGAGCCGGGATATATAGGAGTTCACAAACACAAAAAACCCAGGTAGTTGAACATCAAAAGACTACTGCTAATTAAAGAAAACCAGGCATCTCAAGTTAATGAACTTAGTGCTTTTCTCTGTATGGGAAGATGAAAGAGTTGGGCTTATTGAAATCATTACTTCGATATGCGCCCCTAACTATCTAGGGACGGTATCCTTCTTCTCTCCATCCTAAATCCCCTCAGGGTGCACAGTGGCTACTGGCTTGATGGCCACCACATCCTTTGTTTACTGAAATGGCAGACAACATTTTTCATCCACACTATACTCTGGGCAAATAGAATAAAATTTTGTGAGTGCTGATTTTCCATTTGGAAAATGACCTAAACTGTTACTGCATGCTAGAGTTTCATTCACTGATTCATTCACTAAATATATTTTGAGCTCTTACCATACACCAGGATTTAGGTAATGAAGAACAATTTCCTGTTTTCACAGTGCTCACAGTTTTAGTTGGAGAAACAACCTAGAAAATACATCAACAAATTCAGCCTGATAACTACCCTGAGAGAGGGCTACACACAGTGGACACAGGCTCACAAAGAAGAGGTTCCTGATCCCGCTGGGAGAAATCCATGTGAGCCTCTAAGAAGGAAGGATTCTCATCTTGAGTCTGGAGACTAAGTGAGTATCACTAGGTCTGGTATGCCAGGAAGCAAGAAGAGCACGCACACATGGATGAGACTGTGAGTAAAGAGGATATATTTGGGGAAGAGAAAGAATTAGAGAATTATGAAATCCCGTGTCAGTGTACAAAGGAAAATAGTGTGTAAAGATTATTGGAAGAGAAGTTGGGAAATTTATTCTCCTCCAGGCTTTCATTTCTTTCAACTCAAAATAATTACTGAGAACCTACTCATGTTTCAAGCCCAGGGAAATAAGAATGAGCAGAAACAGAAATGTACCTGCCTTTGGGGAGTTCACATTTTATGAGAGAAATAGACATTAATCAAATAAACTCATGAAAAAATATATAAATACAGGCTATCAGGCTGTGCAATGGCCCAGGGGTAGGGGTTGATGGGGGAGGCTGGTGAGCTCAAAGGGCTGAGAAAAGGGTTTCAATCTCCTCTCTAACAAATTAAATGGAAGTTATGATGCTCTCCAAAGCCTTTCCTGTTCTGATGTTTTTTATGACTCTAAAACTCATATTATTTAACATGGATTGCAATAGTTATGGCTTAAGATTTTTATGATATGTTTAGAAAGTGAAGTGAGACTAGGAAAGAAGTCCAATCTTATTTCCTTAGCATTTCAAAGCTGTTTGAGGGTGCAACCAGAAACATGCAAGCAGGTGTTAAGATAATTTTTTTTGGCCTCCTGGGACACTTCTATTTAAAACTTTAAGAACAATAAAATAACACAAACATCCAGGAATTATTCTGTTAATGGCTGCATTCAGGAAATGCCACACAATAAAAAGACAAATAATATAAATAATAGACAAGCCCATCCTTTGAGAATGTGTACTGTCTTAGCAGCACATTGGTAAATTCCTACACACCTCAGATTACTGGGGGGAGTTGCCAACCATGGCTCCATTTGGGGTCTAAAGTTTTACAGCTCAGAAGGCAGGGAAATTCTAGTTCAGCGATGGCTCCATGGTGTAGAGGAGGAGCGTGGGTATTGGCTTCTGGGAATCTACTACTTAATGCCTCTGAGACCTTGGGCAAATTTGTTACTGTCCATGTGCTTCAAATTCCTCGTGTATAAAATTAGGATGAAGGCAAGAATGGGCCTACCTATCTTACAGAATAGATCTGAGGATAAAATAATGAAAAATAATCAGAGAGGGGAGAGAGAGAGGGGAGAGGAAAGGTAATGAGTTTCTGTAGAAGCTGAAGGTAATCAGTATTTCTTACAGTTATTTTTGTGTTAAAAGTAAATTTTCTTTAATGAGCACACCAATGGTATTTTTGTTTGTTTGTTTGTTTTTCATTTAAAACATTGTCCTTACTAGCAGTAAAATTTGCACAGTCTGTGTTGGTTTCCATTTAGTTTTTGCTTTTTGAAAGTTTATTTGTCTATGATATTCAGAAGTTTGGAAAAGGGTTCTATGTAGGGCAATTCCGAACCAAAGTTCATTATCATTCAGTTTTATTCAACAAACGTTTATTGAGCCTCTTCAGTCTGGCATTCTTAAATTGCCTTCACATTAGCAAGCCTTATTTTCCAACAAAGTATCTGATCCTTGAGGGTTTCAGCTTCTTCAGTATTTCTCAGGGAATTGACCCAGCTGTGTGAGTGCATGGTAGACATTCCTAAAGGCCTGAATCAGAAGATGGTCTACACTTGTTTTTGTGTAGAAATGACAATGAGTCACTGTCTGGAACTTGTCCCCAGGCTTGTGAATGTTAAGCCTTTGGGCCATTTCTTGCTGGTTCCCTGGGGGCCCTTCTTCCTTGCCAAGGGTCCCGGGGATAAAGTGTAGCTTCCTTTTCTCTTTAATATGGCCGTCAGCTATTCACAACTTTAGGATTCTTTTGCCCACTTTACCAGTTATGTTGCATACTGGGACAGAGTTTTCCTACTTTCTTCTTTTCTGTTTGTAAGAAAAACACACAGGCTCTTTTCCATTTTTGAGTTTAATACTAATAACTCCTGATAATCAGATATGGAATAACCAAAATACTAAACTCAGTCTAAGTCACAAAGGTTAAGAAAGCTTGCTGAGTTCTCTCTGGCATGATTCCTGGTCTATAATTTTTGACTTCTTGACAGAAAAACTTAGTAAAAGTTCCAACTTTTATGTCTTAAGGTGAATTTCCTCAAAAATCCTTCTCTCAGGCTGGGAAATCAGGGAAAGAAAATTAACATCAATTAAGTAACTTTAGGTACTAGAGTAGTCTGAATAATGACCACCCAGATATATCACATCTTAATCCCATGAACCTGTAAATATTACTTCTTATATAAGGCAAAAAGAGTTTTGCAGGTATAATTAAGTTAAGGCCCTTGACATAGGGTGATTATCTTAGACTATCTGTTGATCCCTAAATACGATCACAGGAGTCCTTATAAGAGAGAGGCAGAGGGTAATTTGACATACACACAATGGAAGAGGCGAGGCCACGTGATCACTGAGGCAGAGAGCGAAGGGATGCAGCCATAAATCAGGGTACGCCAGCATCCAGCAGAATTGGGAAGAGGCAAGGAACAGATTCTCCCCAAGACTCTCTGAAGGGTTTGGGACCCTGTCAACACCTTGATTTTGACCCAATCGCCTGATTTGGGATTTCTGACCTCCAGAACTGTGAGAAGATACATTTCTGTTGTTCAAATCCACTAAATTTGTGACAGTTACCCCAACCCCAGGAAGGTAATATAGGTACTCACTTGTCCCAGCTGCATATCCTGTGACTAGTGTGGTATAGGTGACACCCATAGCAAGAGTTCCTGCCCCGTTGGTTCTTTTCTGGTAGTTAATTATTGAGCTAAGCAGAAACTTTTCTTACATTATTGGAAAGTTACATTTGAGAAACTGGAGTTTGAGAGAGGTACAAAAAGAAGGATAATATACTTAACTGTTATTCATTCATATATCAAACATTCTGAAGTTCCTACTATGTAACAATCTTTTTCCAAAGTCCTGGAATAAAAATTAAATAAGATAAGATCCCTGTCCTTGAAGAGGTCAGTTGATGAGGGGAATTAGACACACACACTCACATGCATACAACTAAAATAATATGTGGAAAATGGAGTAATGATCATGTGTTTGGAGTATTATAAACACATTGAAAAATGCAGACTACAGGATGAGTCTGTGTGAGCATAGAGGTGAGGTGGGCCAGGGAAAGCTTCATGGCAAAGGTGCGCCTCTGAGCTGATACATAAAGAAGCCAACTAATGAAGCAGACCAAAGGGGGAAACTTTTATCAATTTTTCCCCATGGATTTCATATTTTGAGGGACACTGTCTACCAAAAAACAAAGCTTCTGTATTTAGTAAGTAATAAATAATAGACCAAGAACATCTCAAACTTCCAAACAGAGTTTGTAATCAATGTAGGATGATCACTACTATTTTAACATTATTTTGGCCAAGAGCAAAGGTATTTGTCGTTTGATTTTTTCCTGTGAAGTTTTTTCCTGGTAAAAGTGTGATTTTTATTCTTGTTGTTGTTGTTGCTATGATGTTTGGAATACTGATACAGTTACAGGATTCTCTCTTCATTACTTTCAAGGACAGCGTTCCTTATCTTGGGAAAGACAGTATCTACTTGCACTAAACAGTAGGGCCTAGAGAAAATTATATTGAAAAGAACCTCATTAATGAGAGTTCCTGCACAACATGGCAATAGCTCTGTCCCCTGGGGATAGCTTGCAGTACTGTATCCTTGTAAGGCAACATAAACAGTTAGGGCCTAGTCCCCTTTTACAGAGCTCCTATAAAATAATAGTGATAAATATAATAATCAATGTTTGTATAGCATTCTATCATGGTACAAAAGAGTTCAGAAAAGGATCTGATTATGGGTTTTTTTGAACTATAAGCAAAAGCCTGTTTTGTCATCTCAGACAGATTTCTCTTCTCTTTTAATTTATTGTTTTTCATCTTTATTGCGATGTTTGCATTCTTCCAGTTAACATAATGTTTTTCCAGCTTTGTTGAGATATAATTGACATGCAACATTGTCTAAGTTTAAAGTGTACGTCATGTTGATTTGATCCATTTATATATGGGGAAATAATTATCATCCGAGCTTTAGCTAACACCTCTATCACCTCACATAGCTACATAGCTACCATTTGTGTGTGTGTGTGTGTGTGTGTGTGTGTGTGTGTGTGTGTAGAGAACATTTAAGATTTATTCACTGTTACTTTCAAGTATATAAGACAATATGGTTAACTATAGTCACCATGCTGTGTATTAGATCTCCCCAAACTATCCATCTTATAATTGGAAGTTAGTACCTTTAAACCAACGTCTGCCCATTCTCCCCACCTGCTCAGGCAAGTTTCTTAATCTCTTTTAGCTTCGGTTTCCTCAACTCTGGAGTAAGGGCACTGACATCCACATGTAGAGCTGTTATGAGAATGAAGTGAGATTCTGTACATGAAGTACCCAGGACAGTGACTGATACAGTAAGTACATAGTAAGAGCTGGATCCATTATTTTTGTCTTTTTTTTTTTTTTTTGGAAGTAGTTAAACTTAAAAAAAAATTGTCTTTTATTCTACTGTTCTTCAGTTGCTTCCCTCCTCTCAACTCATGAGAAGAACCAGACCATTGTGCCAGAATCTCCCCACCTCCCATCGATTGAAATTGTGGCTGGAGGACGGTTTCTTAGGGGGGAATTTGAGGAACACCAGCGTGTCTCAGAATTTGACCTGCCTCCAGTGGTGACACCCCTGGGTACTCCCTGTGCTCTTTTTCTTGTCCTCAGGTATCACATGGTCAATAAGAACAGGGTGTTATTCATAAATAATACACTCCCTAGCCCCAGAAAGATCTGAGGCAGTTTTCAGGTTTAGATCATGCATGAAACAGGAACGTCGTATGTCAAAGAGATGGCAGGACTATTAGAGCACTTTGTGAATTCTAACTGGGATTTGATACTGATTTATTCGTGTTTTGAACTGGGGGTTGCAGTCATTAATCAGTTCACGAAATTGAGGTAAGTACACTGCATGTAGTAAAGGAAGTATGATTTTTATGAAATTATACATTATATATTATAATTTAATATAATTATATATCATAGCACGTGTTGTAAAAGGTATTTCACTAAAATAAAAAAGAGCTTGAAAGCCATGAGATTAGGCTACTAGTGGTTTACTTTTTCTGCCACTTATTAGTTGCTAGAGTTGAGAAAGTTCCTGATTTAACAAACATTTATCCAACACTTACTTTGCGTTGGACATTCTTTCACATGCAAGATTTTTTTGTTTTTTCCCTAATACTGATATGTTGCAGTGTAGGCTAGGTAGCCTGTGAACATTCCACACTTTAATCACCCTTCACCGGGCCTCTGGTACAAGTTTGAGAGGATTCTTATTACTTAACAGACTCTGATACTAGGTAGTAAAACACACATTTCTAAATAGAGTGAATCTGAGCTTCCCTAGAGCCCCTGAGAATTACGTCAGTTTTAACCATTAACTCCCCTGGACTCTTTATTTTTTTTATTATTATTTTTTCCTAAAATAATGGGTTTATGAGATGTAATTCACATACCATAAAATTCACGTTTAAAGTGTACAATTTAGTGATTTATAGTACATTCACAAAGTTGTGCAATCATTACCACTGTCTAATTCTCCGCAGGACTCTTTATTCAGAAGTTTCTTAAAAGCTTTGCATCGGTGTTAGGGATGGGGGGTAGGAAGGGGTAGGTAGAGGGAGGCTTTAGGTAAGGGTTGTGACGGGGGCGTTTGCTTGGGGGTGGGATGAGTTGCTGAGGATGGGCGGGAGAAGGGGGACGCTAGTACACAAAAGACAATTTCCGGCTCAAATTTCCTTACCAAGGCTCTCAGAGAGGAACCTTTGGGGGTGGGGGGAACGACCAGTCCAAAAGGACTAGGTGTGTCCAAGGGGGCAGCGAGGGTGTCCACTCTATGTCTGAGTACCAGTCTCCACATCTTGGTGGGTCTTTCGGAGCGGGGCAGGCCGGGCTGAGGCTGCTGGGGGACGCCTCCTAGATCCTAGCCCAGGACATCCTGCACTGCGGCAGCCACAGCAACAGGCTCGCCCCCAGACAAAGGGGCCGGCTCGGCGGGGCGGACTCGCGCAGCCGGGGAGCACGCGCTCGGCGCAGGGGGTGCTGGCGGCCGGAGGGCGCAGCGCAGACCCCGCGAGGGCCGAGTCCGCGGCGCTCGGGAGACCCGGTACCGGGGCGCATACCCCGCCCGGCCTGGCGCGGCGCCGGGCTTCCATTCAGTCTTTGACCCTCCGTCCCCACCCTGCCCCCCCCGCAGGCCGCACGCACCACTGTAACCGCTGCCCCGGCGGCCGCCGCTGCTTGTCGGGCTGGCGGGCGGAGAGCGCGGCGCGGCGGGGCCGGCGGCATGGCTGTGTCCTGGAGGAGCTGGCTGGCCAACGAAGGGGTTAAACACCTCTGCCTGGTAGGATGGCGGGCGAGGCTCTCCCGGCGTTTTGTCTCTGGGACAGCGATTTTGATTCATTCTCTGAGCGAGCGCGGGTGGGGAGCTGGAAGTTTTGCCTCTAACGCAAACATTCTCAACTAACAAAAACTTTCTGCCGGGAATACCTGGAGATAATAACCATCCGCTTCCTCCCTTCCTCCAAGTGCTGGGCAAATTTCCTACACTTTTGATGGGAGAGCGGATGTGGAGGAAGGGAGAAGAGATCGCTGTTAGTGAACACAGCTTTTTCCTTAACCATTTAAACATCCCCCCCCCGCCTTTTGCTCTTTTTCCAGATTGCTTCTGTTGGTCTTATTTTATACAGCAAAGTCCTATTTTTCATTATCTATTGTTCATACAATTGATATTTTTGAAGTTTAACAACATGCAGCGCCCGGGACGTGGTGATGTCGCTCATTTCTTAGTCTCATTTTGTCCTGCAAGCGGATAACTGCGATCTTTAGGAGACCTGTTTGCATCCCAGATGCTTAATCTCAGGTGTGCAGGGGCTGAGTGAGGTCAGATAGGTTTTCCTCTGAGTGGTTTTCAGCTTGCTGGTCAATTGAGAATGCTCTCCAAAGCCTTTCCTATTCTGATGTTTTTTATGACTTTAAAACTCATATTATTTAACCTGGATTGCAATAGTTATGGCTTAAGATTTTTATGATATGTTTAGAAAGTGAGTGTGGGAAAGACCATTTAAGGCCTTTAGGAATGTCTACCGTGCACTCACACAGCTGGGTCAATTCCCTGAGAAATACTGAAGAAGCTGAAACCCTCAAGGATCAGATACTTTGTTGGAAAATAAGGCTTGCTAATGTGAAGGCAATTTAAGAATGCCAGACTGAAGAGGCTCAATAAACGTTTGTTGAATAAAACTGAATGATAATGAACTTTGGTTCGGAATTGCCCTACATAGAACCCTTTTCCAAACTTCTGAATATCATAGACAAATAAACTTTCAAAAAGCAAAAACTAAATGGAAACCAACACAGACTGTGCAAATTTTACTGCTAGTAAGGACAATGTTTTAAATGAAAAACAAACAAACAAACAAAAATACCATTGGTGTGCTCATTAAAGAAAATTTACTTTTAACACAAAAATAACTGTAAGAAATACTGATTACCTTCAGCTTCTACAGAAACTCATTACCTTTCCTCTCCCCTCTCTCTCTCCCCTCTCTGATTATTTTTCATTATTTTATCCTCAGATCTATTCTGTAAGATAGGTAGGCCCATTCTTGCCTTCATCCTAATTTTATACACGAGGAATTTGAAGCACATGGACAGTAACAAATTTGCCCAAGGTCTCAGAGGCATTAAGTAGTAGATTCCCAGAAGCCAATACCCACGCTCCTCCTCTACACCATGGAGCCATCGCTGAACTAGAATTTCCCTGCCTTCTGAGCTGTAAAACTTTAGACCCCAAATGGAGCCATGGTTGGCAACTCCCCCCAGTAATCTGAGGTGTGTAGGAATTTACCAATGTGCTGCTAAGACAGTACACATTCTCAAAGGACGGGCTTGTCTGTTATTTATATTATTTGTCTTTTTATTGTGTGGCATTTCCTGAATGCAGCCATTAACAGAATAATTCCTGGATGTTTGTGTTATTTTATTGTTCTTAAAGTTTTAAATAGAAGTGTCCCAGGAGGCCAAAAAAAATTATCTTAACACCTGCTTGCATGTTTCTGGTTGCACCCTCAAACAGCTTTGAAATGCTAAGGAAATAAGATTGGACTTCTTTCCTAGTCTCACTTCACTTTCTAAACATATCATAAAAATCTTAAGCCATAACTATTGCAATCCATGTTAAATAATATGAGTTTTAGAGTCATAAAAAACATCAGAACAGGAAAGGCTTTGGAGAGCATCATAACTTCCATTTAATTTGTTAGAGAGGAGATTGAAACCCTTTTCTCAGCCCTTTGAGCTCACCAGCCTCCCCCATCAACCCCTACCCCTGGGCCATTGCACAGCCTGATAGCCTGTATTTATATATTTTTTCATGAGTTTATTTGATTAATGTCTATTTCTCTCATAAAATGTGAACTCCCCAAAGGCAGGTACATTTCTGTTTCTGCTCATTCTTATTTCCCTGGGCTTGAAACATGAGTAGGTTCTCAGTAATTATTTTGAGGGAAAGAAATGAAAGCCCGGAGGAGAATAAATTTCCCAACTTCTCTTCCAATAATACTTTGTTGCAATGACTAATTGAGGTTCCATTGAAAGTACTGTGTCCAATGAATGTACTTGAGGTGTCCATTCATCAGGTAATGTTTATTTTTAATTTTTTTCTCTCACCCTTCGTATGATTTAGCTTATCTGGCTGTCCCTGAATGTCCTGCTTTTCTGGAAAACCTTCCTGCTGTATAACCAAGGGCCAGAGTATCACTACCTCCACCAGATGTTGGGGGTAAGTGGGACTTGGTTGACCTGTGGAATGGCTTTAATGTGGGCAGAGGATGCTACAAAGCTTGGTCAGTTTTTACATTCATTAAAGAAACACCAGGAGGGTTGTTCATTTCAGAAACATTTGTTACTGTCTAAAGTGGTCAAGTTTTCATGATTTATCATTTATACAGGTCCAAGTTAAAACGACTGACTCTTTTAAGAGCCAAAGATAGTATCTTCTAAAGTGAACTGTTGGGCTAGTAGTATCTGAGAAAAGTGCTACTCCTTGCCAGCTGCAAAGAGTCCTGAGGTCTCCTTCACTTGGAGGACCAACCCATGACAGGATTTTAGTTTTTACTAAATCAAGACTTCAGCCCGCCCATCAACTTACAGAGAATTTCTGCACTGTTTCCTTTTACTGTCAGTTCTCACAAAGTATGTGTCTAAGGCGGTTATTCACTTCTGGGCATTTCTCAGCGGCTTGCCCTAGGTTAACTGCTGCTTGTGGTTCCAGTGCTCTGGTCTAATAGAACGATATAGTGCAAAACTTTGCTCTGATTTATCTCAGGTCGATAGTTTTCTTTTCTCCATTCCATGATGTTTCTGTTCTTATTCTTCCTCTCCTTCCCCTTCCTACTTGTCTCCTGAACAAAAGGCAGTGGCACTGAGGACATCTTACTTTGTACAATACAAGGAGACAGCTTTTTCTAAGCAAAAGCAAAAAATATAAAACATATTGAAAAATCTTAGGGCATCTGAAAAAGCAGATTTTGTCATTCCTTTTCACTGGGGAAGAAAATACATTCTAAATAGGAGATGCATTACTTTTCATGGTTTAATGACTATTTAAAATTCTGATTAGTTCAGATGAATTTAGTGGAGCCAGCCTTCCGTTTCCTGCTTTACAGTTATAGATCTCATTTATCTTTAAACCTCAGCTCCTATAGTAGTGCTTGGCACATATTAAGATTGCAATAAATTGAGGCTGAATTAATTGATGTATATTTCATTTTATACAGTAAGGTACTATCTTCAATATCTGTTGTTCACACAGTTGATATTTTTAAAGTTTAACAACTGTTTTTTTAAAGAATTTTTTTTAGAGCTGTTTAAAGTTCACAGTAAAATTGAGGGGAAGGCACAGAGATTTCCCATATGTTCTCCTATCCCCACACATGCATAACGTCTCCCATTATCAACCTTCCACACCAGAGTGATACATTTGTTACAATTTGATGACCTACATTGATACATCATAATCACCGAACATCTGTATTTTCAACTGATGGATTGATAAACATAGTCTCAAAGATTAAACTCATTTTATTGCAGATTCCTAAATCTGAACATTTCTTTCTTTTGTCCAACCACCCTGACATCCAGCCATCCAGAAGACTGTCATGAAACCTTTACTTTTCAAATGGGCACATAGAGAGTAACACCTCCCCTTTGCCCTCAGGTTGCTTACAATCTAATGGAAACTCCAACAACTAATTCAATAAACAAGTTAAGAAAAAATTTTCTCTAAGGAACACAGGAAGGTTTACTGGCCTATCATGTTACTTTGTTTCCTAAACATTCCCCCTTGGGTATAAATTAGCAAACATGAGGTTTTTCAGTGGGAGCTATATCTGACCTATTATATAACTTATGAACAACTTGGAGAAAACTCTTGAGAGTTACGATGGTAAAATTTGCCTTTAAAAAATGGTAAATCTTGATCAGGACGTAGTTGTAATAATATAAAATCTAAGCCTAGACAACTTGGAATGTCATAATTGAACTTTGGATTTCAGCTCTATGACATTGTATAAGCTAAAATGATAACTTATTTAAAAATTAATTATGTTGGAAACCAACAAGTTAATTTTTTATGAGTTTGGATGCTGTGTAACAGCTTCAAATTTATTTTGGTGACAAGTCAGATATGAAGAATACACACACACACACACATATATAACCCAACTAATTAAAAAAATATATGTTTCACCTCTCTCTACCTCATCCCGCTTCAGTGGTTTTGTTTGAATAATATGACAGGCTAGTGAGGTTCAATGGTGAGGCCTACAGAATAGCTGGCACATAGTAGGGGCTCAATAAATATTAATCAGTTGAATGAAGACAAAAATGATAAAAGGACTCAATGGAAGACTATGAGTAAATAATGCAAGAGGCAGACTGAAGGAGAGAAAGGTCGTCGTAAATTAGTTTTCATGGAAACATAAGAATGATCATAGTGAGTTGACCCTTAACCCAAGTCAGGAGTCAACATTTTATGAAGAGTCATAGTGGAAAGGAATAGCTTTTCTTCTTGGCATCATGGCGAAGGAAGAAAGATGACTTACAAAGTCTCACTTTTCAGTAATCACTATCTGAATTTTCTAGTCATTAATTTATCTACACCATTTGGAATAGATATCATCTGTACTTCTACTGAAAAAGGAACTCTATCTATAGTTTGACTATTGTTTAATGAAGGAGTATTTAATTTTATTTGTCCTTGGCTTATCTTTTCTAATCTTTTGATGATTGTGGCATTGTTGCATAATATAAGAATTTGCAGGCATTTTTCAAATTGCAAAGAAATACAGTATAACGAGATATAATTAATTTTAAAATAAATATTGCAGGCTCCCATGTTTTACATGTTTAATAACTATATATTATGAACTTAATGCCTTAGAGCAGTTTTTTAGAGCCTACCAAGCACTCACAAGAACATGGTCCCACCATGATAGAACTGTAGGAATCCTGAAAAGGACATAGGTACTCTGATATTATATGTCCCTTTTAGGTAAATTTTAAGTTCATAAAAATTATGATGGTATTTCTGGAAATGAATTTGATTGCTACCACTTTAAAACACAAATGGAAACAGTACTTCCATTTGTTGAACATTTTGATAATAGCCTTTAGTCTAAGGTTGCTGTTATGCATCTGTAAAATGTAAGGTAATAATAAAGTTGTACTAGTCTTATAGGAATAAAGGGTCCACAGGATATAGCTCATCTGCAGGAAGACATAGACATTCAGAAGCAGTAAATTCTTTGTAGTGGTCTGAAATCTCTGCTTTCTATTGAAAGATGATTTATTCAACTGTTTATTTATACTGATGATATACTAGTCACTTTACAAATGCTGTGTTTGAGCTAGGAAACTATTCTTCCCATTTGCTCCTGGGGAAGTATAGGCTGAGGAATCTGAATGAATGATTTGATCAGGTTCCTTTGGGTGGTCAGTGTCAAAGCTAGGATTTGAATGCAGTGCTCTCTGGCCTTTTGCTTTTCCCTCATACTACACAGATTTTCTAAACCACTTCACTGGCCCATCTCAGATATTTCTGTTACTGGTTAGTATTACTCTTTATCAGTGCTGCCCAATAGATATATAATGTGAGTCATATGTAATTTAAAATTTTCCAGTAGTAATTCAAAAAAGTAAGAAGCCAGTGGCATTTAACTTTAACAATATATTTTATTTAAAATAATATATCCAAAGTACTGTAATAGATTGAAGCATTCAACATGTGGTTAGTATTTTTCAAAACTATTACTGAGATAGTTTACATTATTTTTGCCTGTTCTTGAAATAGTGTATATTTTACACTTATGTACATCACAATTCAGTCACTAAATTTTCATCAGGAATACTTGACCTGTGTTTAAATTTCATAAAATTTTACAGATGAAAACGTGTATTCACATACCCAAGTTGTTCCAAACATATTTAAAGATTTTCCTATAACACAAATGAATATCAGCTTTTAAATTTGAATTAAGGGACTTACCTGGCAGTCCAGTGATTAAGACTTCGTCTTCCAATACAGGGGGTTCGGGTTCAATCCCTGGTCAGGGAGCTAAGATACCACATGCCTGGCAGCCAAAACACCAAAGCATAAAACAGAAGCAATATTGTAACAAATTCAATAAAGACTTTAAAAATCGTCCATATGAAAAAAATCTTCAAAAAAATTTAAATTAATGAAATCAATGAACCTAAAAATTCAGCTCTTTTGTGGCCCTAGACACATTTCACATGCTCAATAGCCATGTGTGGTTAGTGGGTACCATTTTGGACAGTATATGTGTTGGCTGTGGTGGGGGGAGATTTTCCTACCTTCATGGCCAAATGCATTTATCATTTTGCTTTAAGGCAAGCAACTAGTCACCAATCAGCCCAATAAAAAGACATCAGCATATGGGTAGTCCTCTTGTTCCCTCTCTCCTGAACAGGATTTAATATTGGGTAGGAAGCTGTGCACTCTAGTTATTGGCATATAACTATAAAAATATCTCTGACTTCTCCCTAATCTTCCTAGCTTTCTGGGGTGGGAGCCTTTGAAAATGAAGGTAAAATTCAGAACTGGAGTATCCATTTTTATTACTAGTAGCCTTGGTGACTGTTCTCAGACCAAAATTAAGGGTTAAGGGAAAAGAAGATCTTAAATGATGGAAGATAAAATAATGTTGGAATTTAATATGTCTTAGTAGGAGTTTTCATCAGAATTGTTTTTTCCCAGACTAGGCTGACCCAGGCCTGGAGGCAACATGGTCACGGCTGGTTTATGCCTGAGTTAATGTGCTAATCAGACTGTGCACTTCCTAGGAGATGTTTAATTATGACATGCTGTGAATATTGGAATCTTAAAATTAGCTAAGAGGGAAAAAAAAGTGTTTTGAGGAAAACCAAAACAAACACCCAAACAAACAAACCAAACAATAACTTTCCTCACCTTCCCATAGCGATGTTTTAAACAAAGGACTCCATTGATTACTTAAGTTGAAATCTGTGTTGATTTATTTATTTTCAAAGAATGGAAAATGTATTTAGTACTTTAATAGCAAATACTAATGTGTTGTGACAGACTCTGAGAAATTCAGTTTCCTAAATTTTTTGAAATGTTGGGGCAATTTAACTCAGGATACTATCTATAGTATAGAAGCCTTCATATTCATGTTCACCTATTTCTGAGTTCTATTTCTGACATTTGAACAATTAAAGGATATAATTTAATTGATATAAACATTTTAATTTGCAAAGAGAATGCATTTTATGGTACCAGATTCAATTAGTCTTTGTTTTATGTATTTTTCCCCAAAGCTAATATTTGGGGAAGAAAAACCTAGTTTTTCTCACGGTGCCATGATGAGAATTTAGTGTTTTTTTTTTGCTTTATCTCACAATTATTATTTTAGATCTGCTACATGGTCATGAGGATCTTTTCTTTCTTGTTTTTAAACTCTTATTGAGATACCTATGTTGATTGGTATCTCAGTAAGAAGTTGTGAAGAAGAAAGTTGTGAGCATTGAGGTTTTTTTCTAATCTTACAATGATGATCTTTCTTTGGTCAATCATTATGCTTCAAGTGATTTAGAAACATTAACAATTTACCCTCTCAAGAGTCCTAAGACTTGTATCATAATTAACATTTTTCAGAGACAGAAGTCTGATGTCATGTGAGTTTCTTAAGGGTGGAGATTGGAGTCTCTGGACAAACAGACCTAGGATTTTAAGTCACTGTTGGTTTTACAGCTGGCCTAGGCAGCTTTAATTTTGCTGAGAAGGAATATATGCCTCCTGTCATTTTCAGAAAAGGCTTGATCATTAACTCTTTCCTTCTATTGCACAGAATATTGTGGTTTCAATTCAGAGGATGCTTTTAAATAAGTTGGTTTTGTTTGTTTATTTGTGTTTATTCTTAACATTCTGCTATTGAAAACAATTTACTTCTTGTTTATTGACAGGTGAAATGAGTTACATTACATGATGCAACCATTATGTACTTAATCCATTTACAATAGAGACTCATATAATTTTACACTTGAAAGAGAGCTTTGTAATCTTTACTTAGATTTCTTCCTCATTTTCCCAAATAGAAAAATGAGGTTGAAGTGATTTGCTCATTATTACTCACTCGATTAGTGGCTTGGTCACTATCCTGGTTCATTGCTCCTCTCAGTCCAATATTCAGCCTGTTATAATGAACAGCTCTATAGATATATGCAAGACACATTAAACGCCATACTCTGTAGACCACTAGTTTTTCATCTTATGTGAAATGATATTTAAAGATGTTGAGCAATTCAAGAAGTTATGAAAAATTATTGATTTACACCCAAGATAACATATATTTCCAGTATTACAGTTGTTTTTGACAAATTGTTAAGGATTATGAGATTTATTTTTATTTAAATTTTTTCTGATTCCATGATGTTTGACAGAATTTTAGCACAATGATTAACCTCTTTGTTATATTCACCTAAATACCCAGTGTATAATTCTCTTTTATCAATACCATCCAAAATAGCATAGAATTGGAACTTGGCATTAATTTCTTAGATTTTCAAATCTACTTCCTTCATTTCCTTATTAATAGTATCAATAGCAGATTGCATTCATTGCGGACTAAGTACCAGGTATTACTCTAAGAGCTTTGCTTGGATTAATTTAATCTTTTCACCCATCCTATGGAGTAGATATTTTTAATTCTTAATTTTCCAGCTAAGAAATTGAATTAAAGAAGCTCTGTAACTTGCTAGTGAGTGACAGAGCCAGATCTCTAGCCCAAACATCCTGATTCTAGAACTTGTACTCTTAACCATTGGGCTCTTCTGCCTCTAGGCAACATTAGTATTACCGTAGGCTGAACCATATGTAATTGTCATTTTGATAGAAGAAAAATAATCCAAGGGATTCCCTGGTGGTGCAAGGGATTCCCTGGTGGTGCAGTGGTTGAGAGTCCGCCTGCCGATGCAGGGAACACGGGTTTGTGCCCTGGTCCGGGAAGAACCCACATGCCGCGGAGTGGCTGGGCCCGTGAGCCGTGGCCGCTGAGCCTGCGCTTCCGGAGCCTGTGCTCCCCAACGGGAGAGGCCCGCGTACCGCAAAAAAAAAAAAAAAAAAAAAAAAAAAAAAAATCCAATATCAGCCATTGATGTGATTCAACCTAATAACAACTATAACCATTTGTAAATCACATATTATGTACCAGACACAGTCATTTCTTTGCTCTTTTATAATCTCATTTAATCCTTACATATTTAATTTAATCCTTATAATAACCCTGGAGGATAAGAATGATCACTTTACAGAACTGAGAAACAGATTCTGAGTGGTTAGGTAACTTCCCCCAGGTCACATAACTAACAACTGGAGCAGCCCAATTTGAGCCCACATTTGTCTCATACTAAGACCACACCCTCAATCACGCTGCTCCTCCAGGGAGGTTCTGAGACACAGAGGGTTAGAGCCTGGAATTTTCTACTCTTATCCAAGGTTCTTATGCATCCCACCACGGTGGCTCTGGGTAAGACTGTTTGTATGTATGTTTGTGTGTTTTTGTATTAATAAGTAAAGATAAGAATATAGTGTATAGATTATTCTTAAACCTGAAGCAGACTTATATACCTCATCCTAACTGACTCCTACTGCATTAATTTGCTCAGGCTTCCATAACAAAGGACCACAGACTGGGTGGCTTTAACAACAGAAATTTATTTCCTCATAATCCTGGAGGCTGTATGCTTTTTCCTAGGGATCACCCAGCCTGAGGGAATGAAGCTTGTAGAACTGCAGAATGTTATAGGCACCTTAGGTATTGTTCTAGTTCATTTATCTCATTCGATAGACAGATTTAGTATTGGGAAATGCCTTCTTTATGGACTCAGTGCAAAGTTGAATGTGGACAGTAGTTCTTCAAACTCTAGTCAGTGTTTCTAGTTCATCATGCTAAGCATTGTGTTGATCATAAAATTGACTTTAAAAATGCCTAGGTAATTCTATGGAGGAAAAATCAATCATCCTTAATCCCTTATTGACAATATCATAAGCTTTGGAGCTATATGGATATGAGTTTGAACCCTGGCTCAGGCATTTATCTCCCTTTATGATTTTGGCAAATTACTTCTCTGAGACTAAGCTTAAGTCATCTTCCTCTTAGGTTAGTTGTGAAGATTCCCGGAGAAAATGCAAGTGAAATGTTTAGCACTTGGTGCATATGTGCTTAGCAAATGATAGCATTACTATAAATATTAAGTAATATTAGTTAGCATTAATGGTATTAATACTATTAATAGTAAATAGTAATAGAAATTATTTATGCTTATCAATGAAAATATTAAAAGGAATTCAGAGAAATATAAAGATGGAAGGAATTTGCTGAGCAAATGGCAGATGGCATTAAGACAGAGACTTTTCCTTTCCTTTGATTGGCCTCTGGCTGACCCCCAATCCTTGTGGACAAAGGAAGCCTGTCAGTTGCTATTTGTAATTGGCACAAAATTTGTAGCAACTTGGTTATGATTGCTGAGTGGAATTTTATCTTGAGGTAGAACGCATTTTATTCAGAAAAGCTTGTATTAATCTTCATTGAATTTTGGAGTCTTCAGCAGATAAACAGGGTAATAATGCCTATTTCACAAGATTACTGTGAACCTTAAAGACAATTAAAAGAAGTAACCTCGGGCTTCCCTGGTGGCGCAGTGGTTGAGAGTCCGCCTGCCGATGCAGGGGACACGGGTTCGTGCCCCGGTCCGGGCAGATCCCATATGCCGCGGAGCGGCTGGGCCTGTGAGCCATGGCCGCTGAGCCTGCGCGTCCGGAGCCTGTGCTCCGCAACGGGAGAGGCCACAACAGTGAAAGGCCCGCGTACCGCTAAGAAAGAAAAAAAAAAAAAAAAAGAAGTAACCTCAATAATATCTACAGCCAACATTCACTGAAATGTTCTCATGGGCCAGACATGATAAATTCTTTATACATTCAGTGTCAGAGTCCTGACTAGTCTACAAGGTAGGTTCTATTACAAAAGAGGCAGCTAAAGCACAGAAATTATAAATAATTTGCTCATGGATTAAAGTACCTTGCACAAAGCCTATGATGTAATGAGTTCCCAAAATGCCAGCTTTCCTCTTTC
Organism: Pseudorca crassidens; assembly: GCF_039906515.1. Taxonomy (NCBI): domain Eukaryota; kingdom Metazoa; phylum Chordata; class Mammalia; order Artiodactyla; family Delphinidae; genus Pseudorca; species Pseudorca crassidens. The sequence continues at coordinate 66,808,403 of NC_090304.1, read as the reverse complement.
CTTCCCTTTTCTCTCATCCTTCATATTCATATACAGCAATTCACTTAACTGTTCTGTACTCCCATTAAAACAGGATGAAATGATCCCACTTATCTCAGAGTGTTGTACTGAGGATTAGGTATGACTTAACAGGCAACTACTTTGAAGAATTGAAAGCATCACAGATGTAAAACGTAATGGTTATTATTACATATTGTTTCTGTCTCCTATTCATTCCTGCCAGCTTTTAAGGCTCCAGCCATTGGTACTCTAACAGAGCTCCTTTGGGAGTCGTAAAGGACAGTTTGGACAAAGAAATGAGATTTCATTTTCATGACAGAAAAGCAACAAGTGGCCCTTAACATCTAATATGCTTTACTCCAGTATTGATTATTGAAGTGGGATCTTAAAGGGCTGTGACATGTTGTAATTAATAATTGCCAAGGCATGAACTAAGAGTGAGACTTTAGTATAAGAGTAAATTACCTAAAGGCAGAGTGAGCCTACCTTACTTCTTAGTATCCATGTCTTAATGCAGCTTTGTGATGTGATAAATGCCGATGTAATAAATAGTCTTGTGAAATGTAGTTTCTTTTCAGTTCTGGCAATGGGATTAAAGAAAAAGTAGATAAAGAAGAAGATGGTTATTCCATGATCGGTAGAATTTGTTTACATTTTTAGAAGCTGGAAAGTTGAATTTGACAATGACTCCTATCTATGGATAGATGAATCCAACATAGATTTTATAGGGAAAAGTTACATGCTTTGATGATTTTCATGGATTTGGAAATTGTTAAAGTCTCCAGACACATATCAGGAATCCCAGAGGTCTGACATAGTTTAAGGCAAGAAGAGATGAATGATGTACACAAAGTGAAAGCATCTTATACACCTGAGATTTTTAAAAAATAGGTACATCAACACCAAGATAAATTTAAGAAATGATTTATGGCAAATGCCTTTCTGACTATAGTCATTTTTCCTATGATAGTGTTATCAAAACAAGCTTCTAAACAAGTTTCTCTCCCCCACCCCCCCGGGCTATACTTTTGGTTCTCTTTGTTGACTTCCATTCCCCCAGTATACCCTCTGTTATGTGCCTTTCAATTAGCATTTTATCCTGAGTGAACTCCCTGTCGCCCCACCTCGTATAGGAACATGATTTCAAGGATGCCCTAAGAAGAGACAGTTGTGGAGCAAGAAAATAAGAACTGTCTATTGAAAATACTGATGAGATAGGGTGATGAGAGAGTTTTTAGTTCTCACTGATTTTCCTTGGCTAAGTTACTTTGAGCCTTTGAGCTTTGTTAATTCTCTTGGTTTGAAAAGCACAGGCTCCAAAGCACATTTGTAAAGTGCTTAGAGTTATGCAAACATAGGTGAAGATACATTTTTCTTTTTTTCTTTTTCCATAGCTCAGAATATCTAAAGGGAAAACCAAGCAAATATCATCAGTGGTCTATACTAATGGATTCCAACTGGAAAAAAAAATGACTCATATTAAACCACAAGAATGTAGAGCTTCAGTAAGGAAGTTCTTCTCCCATCTGAGAAATGGCATTTGTTGTTGGGCATTCTCTGTATTACGTTTGTTACCTACAGTAGAATTTTCTGGAGTTAGGGCCTTAGCTTGGACTATGTAGAACCCATCATTGAACTGTTCAGTTATTTTGATCTTGTTTGTACATTTTTTAAAACTTAAGAGAGTGATAAATGAGTCAAATGAAAATCTTGGAAAAGTTTAGTTTCCTGGATCGTAATGGATCTACAAGGTTTCCTTAACTTTGGTTTGCCTGAAGAAAACTAGTCTTAGACTTGTACTGGTTTTAAAGCTTGAGTGTGTCATGCTTAAAGAAGAAAATATACTTTGTTCAACCCACAAATTTTATATATATGAAATTTAATTTGTTAAAGTCTTGTGTGACATTCATTCTAATTCTTATCAAAACCAAGTGCCTGCTATTGCTTTTTCCTAGCACAGAGCGACTATTAGCTTAAATTTCAAATAAAAAGTAATATCTGTAAAAATTTCAGAGTATCAATGGCAAAAGTATAATGTAGTGAAAAGAACATGGATTTTGTGGACAAATTGACCTAAGTTGAAATCTTGACTTTATCTCTCAATAACTGTATCTTTATTGAAATCTTCAAAACCTAGTTTCCTCAATTTTAAATTGAGAATTATATTATTAGATTGAACTACATGAAAATTTCAATATTGAAACATTTTGACTTACAAAAATGGCAATTTGGCATAGTTTAACCTCGTTTCTCTCTTTTAGGATTATTATTATTATTATTATTTTTGAGGAGAGGATTAAGTAAGATGAAAAAGAAATCAGTGCGAAGACCACAGATTGTGTTACTTCCCTTCTTTCTAATGGCAAGTTATAGTAGACAAATTCATGACAATGCTAGACTCATTTCTTTCAGGAAACACTGTTGAAGTTAAGAATGTTTTGATATTGCAATCTCCTTGTAAATGTTTGCTAATGACTAAAAGTTTCCAGTAACTAAGAGGAGTGTTAAGGCCTAATTTTGTGCAATGTATAAATTCTGAAGTATTTAAAAAGATAGTTTGCAAAGTATAGTATACATTTTTTCTTCATTATGGTTTCAGAAATATTTAAGCTCACAATTAATTGCTTTTCAATTGGCAGTAGTTTTCAAATTTTAGCTCCAAATTTCTTGGCCTTTTTTAAACTTTCCATCAAGCAAACCAAAGTTTGAAGTTCACGTGAAGAGAACAAATTTTATAGGACACTAGCAGTGAATCCTCTCTGTAAAAACAAAGGAGTTAGAAAACTATGTTTCTGATGTTAGGTACAGAGTGTTTAAACATGTACCTCAGTTCACAGCACACTGTCTTCATGGGTCTGTGCAAGGCCCCTGTTTGCTTTCTTCACCATTTGTTTGGCAAATTTTTTTTTGTGTGTGGTACGCGGGCCTCTCACTGCTGTGGCCTCTCCCGTTGCGGAGCATAGGCTCCGGACACGCAGGCTCAGCGGCCATGGCTCACGGGCCCAGCCGCTCCGCGGCATGTGGGATCTTCCCAGACCAGGGCATGAACCCGTGTTCCCTCCATCGGCAGGCAGACTCTCAACCACTGTGCCACCAGGGAAGCCCTATTTGGCAAATTTTTTTAATAATGTGAAGACATGTATCATTCTATATTGAATGCTGATGACACAGAATTAGAAACTTCACTTCTAAGAGATAACCAACTGTATATATAAAATCTATGTCAATTTCTCTATCTATATTTATGCCTGTATATGTAGATAAACATTTATATGCATGTATATTATTAATTCAAAAATATGTCACAGATATTATTATTTCATTTCCATTACACAAGTTTAATTTATCTTATTTTTAATGGCTACGTAGTATCCCATAATGTGTATGATAATTTGTTTTATATTTCTTCACTGTTGGCCTTTTTAGTTCTATTCTTTGTATCACAGATTGTACTGCAGTGAGTATCTTAGAAATTTACCCTTGGTTTGCTATTTTCCTTTTTTATGAAAGTCCAAGATGTGATATTTTGGTCTTATTTAATGTTAGTTTTTTAGGGAAAAAAGGTTAAACTTTATTTACATCTCTCTTATACCAATATATCATCTTGTATTTGATTTAATGTATTGTTCTACCAGCAGATGAGCTAGTATGGCCACTGTAAGTTGACCAATTAAACACTGAAGACTTTGTCAGAAGTGTCTAATACTTAAATATGTGTGTATCAGAAAGTTTAAGTAAATGGTCTGTAACAAATGATCTATCCATCCAGTCCATCTTTACTTTACCTACTCTGTTAGGTATTTGGGCCATTTTAATGCATCTGGAGTTCTTACTCTTAGAATTGATAACTTCTTGGAGACAGTGTGTGTGTATATATATATATATATATATATATATATATATATATATATATATCTTTATATTTATATTTATACATATATATTTTTTTTCTTCAAAGAAAGACTGGAAGACAGTGAACTTGATTCAAACTTGGAAGTTATGGTTGAAAGATGCTGAGTTAGCTAACAGTGCTAGTATTTCAAAGACAAAGATAGAACTTAAAGACACTTTTATAGTTTCAATTAAAAATGTTATTAACTAACAGGATTGAGTTCGGCAGTTATAAAATAGATATGTTTAAAAGTAGGTTATGCTTGACAGACGTGCAAGAAAAATCTTAATTTTGAATATCCTATATTCAATATATGAGTTTTAATACATGTCATTATGGATATTCTGATTAAAATTCTAACCAAGTGAATGGGTACTATTGCTATGAGTATTGTTTCCTTCCAAAAATTACTCCATATGCTCAGGTTACTAGTATATCTGTTTTGGCTTCCAAATTTTAGGAGGAATATTGAGAAATTGAAAGTGGTGTGAAGATGAAGAAGAAAGATACAAGAATGATTGTTTCTGATGAAGAGTAGCTTAGAGGTGGCTAAATACTCAGTAATTGTGATCAGATATGCTGGACCTGTGATGTAGGAGAAACAAGGCCTTTCTCAGCTTTTTAGCCAACCAATCTCTGCAAAATACATTTCACTCCTCAGTGCTTTCCCCTGTGCATGGATCATTTCTGTAGGAGGAGGAAAATGTAACAATGACGTGCAATCAAATGCTCTGTAACTCTTGAGGCCCTTGTTGTTGGGCCTTAGAAAGGAGTAGAGAAAAGGGATAGGTGTGAATATCCACAGGGATGTCATAGATGAATTTTTAAAATTCCATTTTAATAATGTTTGTCAGCTAAAGAGGTCAGATAATTTTTACTTTATATGTTTTTACCTTTTAGAACAATTCCATGAGGGAAAGTAGAGGACATTTTTATTACTGTTCTGTTAAATTTTTCAGTGCTAGGTTTTGGAGACAAGTGACCTTGGTAGAGGTCACAGGTGTCAACTGTGGTAAGAATTTCATACCTTTTAATCTGGTGACTGTTCAGTAGACAGCATTGCCTTTAGAAACCCATGAACGTGTTCATATGCAGTTCTGACTGCCATTTATGTTGAAGTTTAACTTTTCCAGACAGACACATAGTCTAGAAGTGAATCTCTTCTGCTCTCTGGGCTTTTGGTACAGGAAAGACACGGTAGACGAAATCAGGACAGAACTATACCATCTATCCATCTTGCTTTCATCTCTCTCTGTAATAGCTACATTTCCTTCCAATTCATAATAGATGTCTAAGAAAAGACCACATTCCCACTGAAAATGAAAGAAAGTTCATTTCTAGAAAAGGTAGAATGAAGGATGATGACATATAAAAGGGAAGATTTGAGTTAAGCATAAGGATATCTGGATAAAGTGTCAGGATGGACACTCGACTTTTGGTGGTCCCTTGAGCTATATGGAAAAAATTTTTCCCCCAGCTTCCTTCTTTGGAACTGATAGCTTCTTTTAGAGACACTGTTTTTTTTAAAAAAAAAAAACAGTTTATAGATGGGAAGAAAGGTCAACTTGAGTCAAAAATTACATCATAGTTAAAAGTCTCCAGGGCAGTTAGTTGACGGAAACCAGCTAGGATCATTTGGAATGAATTACAGTTTTTTATTATGGCATGAAGGGACATTCTTGAGCTGTTGGATGTACCCCAAGAGCACTGAATTGGTAGTCTATATTGGGATTATGTTAAAAAATAATTACTCCAATTACTATTAACGACTTTCTGGTTGCTCATGACATGTTATTCATTATTGTTTCCGCACGAAACCTTATCAAAATAGTTAGGTAATCCACTTTTGAAGTAGCCCTTCGTTGAAATGTCGTTTTTTTATTCTTAAGTGCAATCTTGCCCCCATGGAATGCTCATCATATTCTATATTCATATCCTTATCATAATATATTAATGGTACAAACTAAACATTTAAATTAGAACCACAGTTTTGATTTATAGATAGAGGAAAAATAAATTGTTCTGATTTTCTGCCATGAACCCTTTTGGTTACTATAAAGACAATTAAAAAATTCCTACCATTGCCTTGGAACTCATATAGACTACTTTATGGGGTTCTCTCTTCTTTTTTTTTTTTGTGGTACGCGGGCCTCTCACTGTTGCGGCCTCTCCGGTTGTGGAGCACAGGCTCTGGACGCGCAGGCTCAGCGGCCATGGCTCACGGGCCCAGCCGCTCCGCAGCATGTGGGATCTTCCCGGCCCGGGGCACGAACCCGTGTCTCCTGCATCAGCAGGCGGACTCTCAACCACTGCACCACCAGGGAAGGCCAGGGCTGTCTCTTCTTGCTCCTGTATTTGCCTCATGACCACTTTCTTTGGCTTTCACTGCTAAAGGAATATTTTCCCCAAGGAGTTTTTTTTTGAAATAATTTTCTTTAGTATTGACCATGTGTTTTTGAGGTTCCCAAGGGTAAGAGGCAGTTTGGGCTTGTCCACTTACTATGCTGCCACTTGCTGGCTTTGTGGGGGAGATAAGGATATGATAAATAGGTAAACCATTACAATATAGTGGGTTAAGTGTTCCAGAGGAGGTATGGTGAGAGGCAGGAGGGAAGCTTTGAGAAAGATGCTCCAAATTTTTCAGGATATTTGAAAAAGGGAAAAATTTGGAGGTGTAAATGAGGATACTGTCGGGGATGTGGCCCTAGCAAGGCCTAAGAGAGAAAATGACCCCGGGCTGAGACTTGAAGAATAATAAAGAGTTCATCTGGTAGTTAGCATGGAAGTGAGTGGAAGAGGTGGAAAGCCACCACAAAGCGAAGGAATGGCCACAGCATGAGCTGTGGGTCGGCAACTGAGATATGCAGGGAAAGCTTGGAAGAGCTGGTCTGGATAATGCATCCAGGAGCTGAACTGAGTCATAGAATAGAAAGTATAGCTGACTGGCCTTATGGCATCATCAATTTGGCTTATTTACAGGCTTCTAATACAAGGTGGGTTGAAAAGAAGTTTGGACTAGGTGACTTATCCAGTCTTATCACAGAGCTAGAGTGTCCCTGAGGGTTTCCTTCAAACTGGGTGTTGCTCAGTTCCATACAGTTGATCCCAGTCTCTAGAAGGGTGGGTGCTGGGGGCGTGGAGGTAGAGTTGATATCCTGGGAGATGTGGTGTGCAGGAAAGAGCAGGTCCTGTGCTCTGGTCCTGGATGTGAACCAGATCTCTTGGGTAATCGCTTTTGGTTTTGATTCTTTTTTCCTTTATTTCCAAAATGAGGGCATTGAAGGATCCTCTCAGAGGCACACTCATTCCTCATCCACCATATACTTATTGCACACCTACTAGTTACCTAGAGCTCTCTCTGTCTTCTTTAGATACAGTTGAGTGGAATAAAGCTCAGCTCCCATAGCTCCAACTATAACGAGAGGTGAGGATGAAAAGACAGGCTTGGAAAGAGTGATTTCCAGGAAACTATGCCATAAGAGCATTTACATTCTGTAACTAGACCTAATTTGTGGATGGCCAGGGACCAGGATGATAGCTTCTATTTACTTCTTACTATATGCTGAGTACTACACTTAGTATATATATATTCATTTAATACCATTACCCTTTGGGGTGATTATTTTCATTTTATAGATGAGGAAAATGAGACAGAAAGGGTAAGAAAATTACCTAAGGCCGCACAACTAATAGAAGTGCTTAAAATCCAGGTTTGTCTGACTTCAAAGTGGATTCTAAAACAGTGATGGCCAAGCCTGCTTGTACCTCCTGAGGGCCCCACTCCAGATCTAAGGAATCAGAATTTCAGGAAGTACAACAGAGATATGTTTATTTTTAAATAGTCCATCAAGTGAATTCAATGTGTAGTTAGATTATGGAAATCTTAGGTAAAGATTTACACAAAATGACAGGAAAACCTACTGGTTGGATAAGAGGCTAAGCAACTGAAAGAGTAAGAAAGTATTATGGTTTGGAAAGAGTTACATAAGGCATCTGAATTCACATCTCTTGTTTGGAGAGTGACCTGTCCTGTTCTGTTCTCAGGGAAGTAACAGCAAAAGGATAAATGGAGGCCTGGGTTCTAGTCCTTTGTGTCTTTACGAACTAACAGTGCAAATAGAGGCAAAATGGTTGGCCTGGATGATATGCAAGGCCTCATGAAAGAGCTAAGTTCTATGATTATAAAATATGTAAGAATTAGGTGTTGAATTGGCTTCATTTGGTTTGATTAAAAATATTTCCTTGGAGGAAAAGAGTCCATAAAATTGACCTTAATGAATACAAATTTACATACTTTTTGACAAACGCAAAATGCCAAATCGCAATATAAAATCTTTAATAAACCTCTATGATAACATTTATTTTAATTTTTTCCTGGAAATGACTAATTGTTGACCCACCAAGAAGTAGCTAGAAAACGGACCAATTATTAAAGCTTACTATTAATACTACTCTGGCCTTTTCAAATCCCGTTGAACACCAGTTTTGCATAGATATTTACATGTAGAATGTCATTTTATATTGCCCTAAAATTACTGAGTTGAGAGCAAAATGTTCATTTGAAAGTTAATTTACCAGAAAAAGTAGTTTTCAAGTCCTTTCTAGAGTCAACTATTTCAAAAGAATTTTGTTACAATTTAATAGCTTTGTCAAGAACTTGGATGAAGATGAGGAAACGTGAATTTGTAAAATATTCAGCTAAGGTAAAATTGGGAAGGAAAAGTATCAAAATACGGCATTCACACCCAGTATAACATAATGGGCTGACACCAATAAATTCTTACATTTATGTACCTGCTCTCTCACACCTCTCTTTCTTTGTTGCTTGATAGCAAGTCATGTGAGAAAATTGTTGCAAACACAAGATGAGCCATTATGCCGCATGGTTGCCCCACAATATAACACTGTCTTAGGATCAGCAGGCCTTGGACGGTGTCCTTGGTGAGGGAGAGCACGATCGTAAATACTGAATTCTGGTGAATGGGGAAAGGTCACTGAGATGATGTGGGAGTCTTAAATGTATATCAAGAATTTTAGAGGCCTAAAGAATTGTGTTCAGCCTGAAGGAAACAAGATTGAGCTAGGAAACCATCCTACTTTTACCTTCAGTTTTTTAATGTCTATTTAGGAATATTGTTATCCAGAGTAGCCTGGTGGGTAGAAGTTACAGAGACACGGATTTCATGTAAGTGTAAGAAAACAAAATAGAAGTTCTTGACAGTAGAACAGTCTGCTGTCTCTGGACACATTCAGCAGAGGGTGGGTTACCTTTGGTCAGGGCTGTTATAGAGGAGGTTAGTCACTGGGTGGACGGTGGGATGTGGGTTAGACCCTTTTAGTTCTCCAATCTTAGATGTATATGTTTTAGGAAATTACTTAGCAAAATAAATTTACTGATAAATAAATATTTAGTTGAAACTGAATCCCTTCTATATGTAAGGCTCAGATATAATTACCATAAAATGTAGTCCCTGTCTCAAACAAAATTTCACTTCTGTGATGATTAACTACACAAAGTATTGTCATTGCCCCAATTATGTCCTTCCAACTTGTTCTCCACACTTCGTTCAGAGTTATCATTACCAAATACTAATCGCTTCTTACCACCTCCCTACTCAAAACACAGTGCTCTGCATTGACTTTAGGATAAAGATGAACATTCTTAATATGACCTACCAAGTCCATCAAGGTCTAGCCCTACCTGCTTTTCCGGTTTTATGTTGTACTCTCCTCCACTTCCAATCCAGCCATATTGGCCTACTATTAATTTCTCGTGTATACACCAGGCTCCCATTTGCCACACATCCATTCTCATGCTGTTTTTTTCTGCACAAATGTCCTTCTCATTCCTAGATGACTTCTGCTCACCCTCCAGATCTCAGTTCACTTTTCACTTATCAAGGAAGCCTTCCTGACCTTCCTATTTAGATTGCATTTCCTGTTAGCCATGCTCATACTCTGTATTTCTCATTCACAGCATTGGTCACTGTGTATTGGTTACAATTTACATTTGATTATGTAGCTATTTGATTAATATCTGTTTCCCCTACTAAAATATAACATCCTAAGGAAGAAGGCATTTTTTGTTTTTAGTTCACTATTGAACTCCTGGTGCCTTGTGATATGTGCATATCATAATAAATATATCTTGAATGAATAATGTAAGTGGAATAGATAACACTTACTATGGAAGCACAGAAGAGACCATTTAGAGAAAGGATGTGATACAGTGACCGTAATCAATAAATTAATTTTATATAGTGCTTGCATTTTTTAGACCAGTTTTACTTTTCACAAAAGTCTTGCAAGCTAGGATTATTATATCATATCATATTATATTATATTAATTTTATGGATAAGAAAATTTTATTCCCCTCAACTTTACGGATAAGGACAGTTAACTAGCCCAAGAAGAATAGTTATTAGGTAACAGATTTAATATTAAAAAAAAAATGTTTGAGATTTTAAGAAAATGACCATGCACTTGTTATACCCAGATATTACATTCTTTTATAACTTGCTTTAAATGGCATACTTTCTTATAGGACTGGCTTCGTTCAGGCTGCTACAACAAAATACCATAGACTGGGTGGCTTAAACAACAAACATTTATTTCTTTTGGTTTTGGAGGCTGGGAAGTCCAAAATCTAGGTGCCAGCAGAGTTGGTGTCTGTTGAGAGCCCTTTTCCTGGTTTGCAGATGGCTGCCTTCTTGCTGTATCCTCATGTGGAGGAGACAGAGCGAGCTCTGGTCTCTTCCTCTTCTTAATAAGGGTGCTAATCCCATCATGGAGCTCTACTCTTATGATCTTATCTTAAGCTAATTACCTCCCAAAGGCGCCACCTCCAAATACCATCACGTTAGGGTTTCAACGTGTGAATTTGGGGGAACGCAAACCTTCAGTCCATAGCAAGGACCAAACTGTGTATTATTTATACATATTCATCTAAAATAGACTTATAGCTTAAAAAATTACTCTTGGAATTTTCAGTTAATCATGTTTGAGACCTTCACAGGTAAGAGGTGAAAGTAACGCTGCCATCTAGTGATAACTAACCTGAATGAGATTTGAAAACTAGAGTAGCAGGTTGAGCTCTCTAGGAATGGTAGAACACATCATCCACATAGAATGGGCTGGGCACATAACATAGGCAGTCATTTCTTTTTAGTGAACATTTGAAGTAGCTGATTCTTATGAAGGTCATGAATTAATAATGACTAAATAAAACAAATCTTAGCTGTAGACTATTACCCATCTAGTAAGTAGATAAAATGGTTTCCTATGATTGTGTCACTTAACTGAGATCTGTCTCCATTTCCTTACCCTCTTGACTGCTTCTGAATGAGGGAGTTTTGTACTCTGATAACCTAATAAAAAGAATTTTTCATCTTGGTTGAAAGAGCTAAATATATTCAGGAATAAATATATATGAAGAAATGAGTCCTGGGTAGAATTTCCAGTTAGATGTTGCAGCATCATAAGGAAGAAGTGGAATGCCAAAATAAACTCCATTCATCCTAACAGGACACTTAAAGCCACTTTGAATTAAATTACTGTATGAGTTAATGTAAACACAGCAATAAAACACTTCCAGCCGTGCAATAAATGGTTAGAAAATGCAAAAATATAAGAATGCTCTTTAAAGCACTAAACTGCAAAGATAATTTGGATTATTTATTTGTAGCTCTTAAGCCCTGAACGTATATGGTAGAATTTAGCTGATATATTTTAAGTGAGTTATTGTCCTAGTACATTAAAATTACAAATAAAATTATTATCCAAAATCCCTGGAGCTAAAATTTTCTTGTTACACGCAGATGCCATATCAAAAAGATATAATTATTCCTTCTCTGGAGGCCTAAACAACAAAACCTATCACTTTGAAATGATATTACTTTTGCTCATTGAGGTGAGAAAATTATACTTAACATTTTTTTAGATAGTCCAGTGAGGATTATTTCTACTTGTCCACTGACTGGTATACTCATTGAACTGTGTCCCTGAGGTGTTCAAATTCGTGGTGTAGAAATAGTCTAACTGGAAATATCAATTACTTTTTATATAACTCAATGAAAATTATGGCTTTCCTGACATGACTTATTACTCCATCTCCCTTTCAGGAATAATAGTTTGTATGCTGACAATAAACACTGTGTAACAGAGTTGCTATTTTGCCAAGAGTTAAGCTGGGAATCTCAGGGACATAAACAATTTCAAGATAAGAAAAGCATCTGACTTACACCAGTTTCTTAGTTGATATCCTTAACATAAAGTAGTTTTGTGTTTATTTTAGGACAAGTGCACAGATATGACCCCATCTCTTGTTTTCGTGTGATACATTCATCATATGAAGAATGTGGCTAGTACCAGACAACAGTAGATGTCAATCTAGCAAGAATTTGATTTAAAATTAGTTGCCAAAAATATTGGATCATACCAAGGGGACTGATTCTTTGAAAAATATGTTGTACAATGTGATTATGATCAGCTTGGTATGAGGCACAGCTGATCTGGGATCTCTCTTGGTTTTGGTTTGGGGAAGAACTTTTAAATTTATTTTGTTAGTTGATTTACAATGTGTTAATTTCTTCTGTATAGCAAAATGATTCCGTTATGCATATATGTTATACATATACATGTATTCTTTTTCATCTTCCTTTCCATTATTTTTTATTACAGGATACTGTATATAGTTCCCGGGGCTATACAGTAGGACCTTGTTGTTTATCCATTCTACATATAATAGTTTGCATCTGCAAGTCCCAAACTCCCAATCCATCCCTCGCCCACTCCTCTCTGCCTTGGCAACCACAAGTCTGTTTTCTGTCTGTGAGTCCATTTCTGTTTCGTAGATAATTTCATTTGTGTCATATTTTAGATTCCACATATAAGTGATACCATAGGGTATTTGTCTTTCTCCTTCTGACTTACTTCACTTAGTGTGATAATATCTAGGTCCATCCACGTTGATACAAATGGCATGATTTCATTTTTTATGGCTGAGTAATATTCCATTGTATATATGTACCACACCTTTATGGGTCAGGGGAGAACTTTAGAGGAGGAGTGCTTAAGATGAACCCTGAAAGATGGGTAGAGTCAGTAAGGTGAAGAGCTTAAAGGCGGCTGCTGGTGTGGAAGGGAGTTGTGGGGAGGCTCGGAGTGTTCTAGAGAGAACACAAATGAAAAAGCTTTGTTTTAAATTCTTGGTACCCTACCAGTGAACAAAGGATTCAACACTGCACCTGTGTGGAGGTACAGAATCTACTGAAGCTCTCTAGGGCTCTTAACACCCAGAACAGTCCAGGATGGGTACAATAAGAAATTGACCTTGCACTGAAACAATGTAGTGAGGTGATTGGAACACTAGTAGAAATGAGAGGAGGCTAAGTTTTATGGCAGTGCGGAGCAGAAAGAGACCGGTTTCTCTTTTGGTGAGAGAGAAAGTGGAGGGTTATTCAGGTCTCTTGAAGGAGTTGGCACCTGCCACAGTCCTGCCGGGTGAGGTCTGCAGCATGCTTGTAGTTTACTTTTGTCCTTGACTGTGTTTTGCCCCTTGCCTTATTTGTTCAGCTAGGATTGTGTCTAAGCAGAGCCTCCGCATCAGTTCTTAACCTCAACTGCAGCCTTATCCTCTTACCCATGTGCCGGATGCTCCTGGCTTACCTTCGAGGATCCCAGAAGGTAAGAAAAAAAATCCGTCACTGATTCCAGCATAGAAATCAAGTGTAAAAGTGGCACGTTAGTCCTACTTAGTTTGCATGGTCTGACTTTCTGCTGGAGTGATTTCTTCAAAGATGATAGTAAAGACCACGTCGCATGTCAAGGTGATCAGTGAGCTATTCTACAACAGTAGGTAAGGGCAGAGGATAACAGAGTATCAGGCACTGTGCTAACATATATAAAATTCACATATATTGAATACTTGTGAATCCTCACATGATTCTGTGGGTACTGCAGATGAAGAAACTGAAGCCTAGGGAGTTTAAGTAACTTGACCATGACCCTGAGACTAGTGAATGGTATAGCTGAGATCAGCCCCAGTTCTGAGCTCCTTCTCATTCTTCACTGAGAGCTTGTAGTTCATTTAATTAAATTCAAGTGAGCAAACTAGAGCTGTGTGGACTTTGATTAATATACAGGATGACTGCTGGTATTGGTGTTAGTTTCTTAAAACACATACCTGTTTTGTGCTATGTAAAAGGCTTGAAATAGATTTCTTGATTAAGATGTGATGTCATATATGATATTTAGTATAAAACAAAGGATTTAAGAAAACAGAAAAGCCCTTTGAAAGTTAAAATTCATCTGAAATTGTTTTTTGTTTTCTCTTATCCTCGTGTGTGTGTGTGTGTGTGTGTGTGTTTGTGTGATATATGTGTGTTTATTCCTGTCTTCAGTAAGATAGTTAGGCACTGCTGGATCGATACTGATATTTTAAAAGGAGTTGTTAACATGAGGTCATTTTGATGTTCTGTGAAGTTCATGTGAGTGGATTTACTGTGGTAAAACTTCTCAACCTTTTCACATAATTATATTTAGAAACTCTTTGCTTTTAATGCAGTAATTTGTGGAAATAACTCTTTCTGTAGGTTGCCAACTATTGCGAAATGCTAGGTTTTGATCCCTGTGGCTGGCCATTGGCTTGGTGTGAAGAAAGAGAAGATAAATGGCAGGAAATGAAAAGTGCCCACATAAGTCTCTCAGTATTTAATAAGTCTTAAAGAATTATCCCCCAGTGTGAAACATAGGTACTCAAAGATGCTTGACATTTTATTTTTGTGTAAGATCAAGCAGGCATTTAAACCTGTAGATAAAATTGCTTTATTTAAAAATAATCTTATTTTTTGACCACAAAAGGAAATTGTATATATTGTAAAGTTAAAACATTCCAGAAATATGCAAAGTAAACAGTGATGGTTCTCCTAAATGTTACTCGGCCAGAACAACCACTATTTGAGATAAATGCCTGCAGATATGTTAACATACATAATGTCATTCATTTTAAACAATACAGGATCATAGTTTAGTTTATGTGTTGTAACTTTTTTTTACCTAACAATATATCATGTGTATGTTTCCATATCAATAATAAGCCTTCTCACATTCTCTTTAATGATTTGAGTGTTCCATTGACTAGATATAGCATACTTCATCTCACCAATTTTTAATTGATAAGCCTCTGCCGTATTTACAAAGACTCATGCATATATCTTATTTGCTGCATCATTTTTATCATATTAAATGCTTTTAATTTAGGTTCCAAGCAGGAGAACCAGAAGATTGTTGGATAAAAGCAGAACATTCCATACAACCTGTGGTGTGACTATCTGTATTTTCTCAGGTGAGAAAACCAAAAGATGTTAAATATTATGTTAGAATAGCACATTTTATGAATGATATTTTTATTGTTTATGGTTTTCTTATTATATAACTTAATTTTCTCTTCTGTGTATTTAAAAAGATTTATCTAGTGATGCTACAGAAAATGGGTGTGTTTTATATATATATATATATATATATAAATGTGCAAAGTTTGGCCCCCAAGCTGGTAATGATTATTTTCTAAAACTAAGTAATTTCATTTAGAAAGATTGGAAGAAAGTAATTAAAAGGTTTTAACCTCTAAAAGTAATGATATGATAGAAACTTAAATGTGTGAAAATTAGAATGTGAAATGTGCATTCACAGAATATGATTCTATCAAAATTATATTTGTTAAGTGTTACTTTGATATTAACGCTTGGGCAGAAAAGCAAATGTCAAAATTTGTGGAAATTTATCCTTCTCAATTCCAAGTTAAAATATGAAGTGAGAATCTTGTGGTTTTTAAGAGTCATTTTAAAATAAGTTTTTATTCTGAGCGTTTATATGACACTTTTCAAATTTTTGAAACAGAAATTAATTAATGTATTAAGTACAGGTACTCTGGAGACAGATTTTGTAGGATCTATCCCCAGCTGCCCTTCTGCCTTACCAAGTGACATAATCTCTCTGACCTTCAGTTTGTTGTTAACTGTAAAATGGATCAACAGTAGCACCTATCTCACGGTTTTAAGACTAAAGTAAGAACATGCCTATGAAGTTCTTAGGATAGAATTAGTTATTATAATTTACAACCTCAGGGGTAAATTATCTCAGTGGCATAGCACCTGACATTTTCATCTGTTCATTATTTGATAGGACATAGGTGTTTTGATACTTGGGACATTTGATCTGGATATTTGTGTATGGCCATTTTGAATCAGAAGTGTTTTGCTATAGCTATTGCCAAGAAATCATTAAACTTTAAGCTTTTCTAAAATTGCCAAGTATTGTTAAAACAGGCATCTTCCCAGTGTTTTATCCCTGAACATCTTCCCACTCGTAGTTCCCACCCTGGAAGTGAGAGATGGGGAGAGGCTCAGGGATGGGCTGAAGACTCCAGTATAGCTCAAGTCTAGGAATGGATTAAGAGTCCAGGATATGATGAGGACCAAGGGTGTGGCCAGGGTTAGGGTTGGATTACAGCTAGAGAGAGTGAAAGGTCAAAATGGAAAAGGATCGGGAAACGCTGGCACATTCATAACTTGATTTGTTCTAAATGGGAGTTGTGTCCAAATATTCTGTTCAGTTGGAGAACAGCTGAAAGACTCAGATAGTGTGGAGTATTGCCATGAATGAGTATGTGTTCCAGAGGGTTTGCCTTCTGCCACTCACTAGGGGTCTGACTTTAGGTAAGTCACCTTTCTTAACCTTAGTTTTCTTATCTGTAAAATAGGGATGAGGGAATTCCCTGGCAGTCCAGTGGTTAGGAGTCCATGCTTCCACTGCAGGGGGCCCGGGTTCCAACCCTGGTTGGGGAACTGGGATCCTGCAAGCCGAGAGTTGCAGCCAAAAAAAAAAAAATAGAGATGATTCTGCCTACCTCATTGTTTTGTTATGAGAATTAAATGGGGAAATCCATGCAAAGTGCAATGCTTTCTCTTTCCTAAAATTAGAAGCCCTGAAGTCTTTTAACCTAAGAAGCCTTTTAAGGAGGTGAATGTATCCCTTAAGGCTGTATCTCATACAGCTGTTACCTAGGACTTTTTTTCAGGAGAATTCAGAAAGAATGGTAATTCCTCTAAGGATGCCCTTGCACTTTTGAGCCATATAATATGTAATGAACATGTAAACCTTTCACTTAAAATGGAGTTTTTTTCCTATAGATTTTAGAAGTGCTGAAGCTATAGGACACAGACAGTTTTGCTTCTATAATGTTTTATATCTGTGCCATAGTTGAGTCTCACCTAGACACCCTTTGTTTATTTCTTTGGAACCCTGTCCTTGCTTGTTAGTTAACCCACTTTCAGTTTCCTGTCCATTTTTTTTTTAACATCTTTATTGGAGTAAAATTGCTTTACAATGTTGCGTTAGTTTCTGCTGTATAACAAAGTGAATCAGCTATACATATACATATATCCCCATATCCCCCCTCCCTCTTGTGTCTCCCTCCCACCCTCCCTATCCCACCCCTCTAGGTGGTCACAAAGCACTGAGCTGATCTCCCTGCTTCCCACTAGCCCTGCCCATTTTTTATGGGACCCTTTTCCCTCCTCTAATTTGGTCACTGGCAGGAATTTAATCCTTTAAATAACTTTTAGGTTATTTAGCATTCTAGCCCTTCTCTCTCACTTTCATTTGTCTTTGTGTGTAATTTGGAACTCTTGGCTTACCTATGTACATGTCGTATGTTAGGTTGGAGGGGTCATAGAATTTTCTAGTTTCCAGGCCATGTCTTCTTTTGAATCTCAGCACTCCATATATCAGTGTAAATTGTAATAGTTTCCTAAGCAATGTAGGTTCACTTATCTCATTAAGTCTCTTATTTCTGTCATCATCATTTTACAGAGAAGTAAACTGAGGCATTAGTAGGCAAGCAATGTGGCCAAGAAAACAGGTTCTCTAGCTAATTAAATATTGTTCTTTCCCATACATTACAATGTGCTGTTGATGTTAACTTTATTTCACCTACAAGGAAAGGCTGGGAAGGGAGGAGGGCATTACATTTCTGTGCAAAATGTCATTAGCTTCTTTCTTGTCCAGGCTTCTCAAGATAATTTTCTTTTCCCTGACCATGCCGAAATGGATTTGTCTTCAAGTCTCTAATAACTTCCTAACACTTTTATCTCTAAGTCAGTTGACTACTCATTACTGTGCCCTTGTAGGTAGGTTATTAAATGCTGATCATCATCTCCTGAGTTTTTGTCCCATGAAGTGGTTGCCAACACTTTTGCTATTGGGTTTAAACACTATGACTTGAATCTGTGGATTGTGAAAAATCTTAACTGGTTAAAAGCCTTTTCATGGACCTATATTTTAGGTTGAGTGTCAGTGAAGTACACAAGATATATAACAGGTTTGGAGCTATGGGAGAAGTGAAAGATGTGGAAAATCTAAAGTACAGCGGTTCCCCCTTATCCATGGGGAGATGCTTTCTAAGACTCCCAGTGGATGCTTAAAACTGAGGACAGTACTGAATCCTATATACTGTTTTTTCCTATACAAACATACCTGTGATAAAGTTTAATTTCTAAATTAGGCACACTTAGAGATTAACAACAATTACTAATGATAAAATATAACAATTGTAATAAAAGTTACATGAACCTGGTCCCTCGTCTCTCTCAAAGTATCTTATGGTACAAATTTAATGCCTTTTCCATCTTAACTAAACATGAGTTGCAGTTTGAGGTGTGACAGCAAAGTGAGCACGAATTTCTTTTTTCCTTCCACTTTCCCGGATAGACGATTCATTGCTAAGGATCTTGGCAACCTCAACATACGAAATTTTGTCCTTTCCTTATTAAGTCGAGAACTTTCACCTCTTCATTTAAAGGAAGCACTTTACGGTTTCCTTTGGCATAAATGAATTGCCAGTATCACTACTCTTGTAGTTTGGGGCCATTATTAAGTAAAACAAGGACGACTTGATCACAAGCACTGCAATACCCCGGAAAGTTGATCTGATAACCAAGCCAGTTACTGAGTGACCAACGGGTAGGATGTACGTGGCAGAGGGATGATTCACATGCCGGGTGGGATGGAATGGGATGGGTGGAGACTTTATTACACTCAGAACAGCATGCAATTTAAAACTCATAAACTGTTTATTTCTGGAATTTTCCACTTAATGTTTTCAGACCACAGTTGACCACAGGTCACTAAAGCTGCAGAAAATGAAACAGTGAATAAGGGGGGATTACTGTATTCAGAAGCTGCTTAAATGAACAAATAATTCCCATATTATTATACACATAACGTGTGTGCATGTGTGCCAGTGTGTGTATGTGTGTTTCTAACTCTTGACTTACCAGGGTTATTTTATTCCAGCCTTTGAAAATTCTGTTTCTTTACATGATTTCTCATACTAAAACTGTCTGTAATTAAGATTCTTTGTGCTTTTAAAACTTCCCTTTTAATTGAACATTTTATTGCATACAAAGCTGTCAAATTGTGACCTGTGTTTACTTAAGGAGAGGAACTGACTCCCTCTTATAGAGCGTATGTGAAAATCCCAGTGATTGGTGTGATTCTATAGGTGTGCACGTGGCCGCCCACCTGGTGAATGCCCTCAACTTCTCAGTGAACTACCATGAGGATTTTGTTGAACTGAACGCAGCAAGATACCGAGATGAGGTGGGTGGTCTCTGTCTTCTCATTTTCCTTTCACTTGTCGTGAGATGACTAGTAAGGGTCTGTGATTTTCACAGAAAATTTGTACCTTGCTGCTCCTTTTCAGTGCTTTTAAAATGCACTTGTCAAGTTGAGTTTTATTCTTTTCAGTAGGAAATAGAGGTAATTACTATTTCACAGTCTCTCCCGCCGAAAATGAAAGTTCAGAGAGCGTCTACTTTTTATATTCTGCAATGTTCAGAAAGTTGCCACTCAGGTCTGCCTTCTGCCTCCCAACCGCTTTTGTCTAATTCCTGTCGCTCAGTGGAGACTGTTGATAGTGCCATTACAGGGTAAAACTCCTTCGGTAACTCATACAGTGCTTTGGGGGAAAAAAGGCAGAAAAGAAGGTTGACTATTTGAGGATCCTGGACCATCAGTTGATTTGACTTAAAAATATTATTGAGTTTTAATGCTTTACTCTGTTTTATTTTGTTTTTAATCCTTATAGTAGGTGACCTTGAGCTGAATTCTATAGTGGGCAGTATCTAACTTAGGGGTGCTTTTCTCCATGTGAAGCTGCCCATGAAATGAAGTTATATGTACAGGGTGCTGGGCTGGACCAATGAACAACACACGCACAGCCCTAGTTAGGTGTGTGTTGCTCGGCATTTTCATCGTGTCCTCAGGCTGCCTCTGATTCCCAAAGCCAAGACTGCATCAACACCGAAATGTTCAGGGTCCCGTGCGATCAGAACCCCACCCCGTTCTGCTAAGTGCGGTACTGACTTAATGGATTGTTCTCCATCTTCCCCTTACATATCACCAGAGTTCTCTAGATTAATACTGCTGTGACCATGTGCTTGACCTCCCTCCCAAAACAAAACAGAGGTCAAAGTAACAACAAACAAGCGTAGACATAAATCACGAAACCAAAATAACAAGCAGCCCTGGATAAATCCCATAACTATACCAGTATTTTTTAAAACACCAACGTAATTTCATTGATCTGGGTTAGGGCCAGGCACTAATATTTTTAAAAAGCTCACTAGTGATTGTAGAGTGCGCCTAACATTAAGAACCATGGAAAAGTCTAGCTCCCTAGCATGCCAGTGGAAGCTCTTCCCATGTAATGATTTCACAGCAAAGCTTCCATCTCTCCCTGTCTCCCATCACTTCTCTCATTCCTCTCTCCTCCTCTGCCCAAATCACATGGGGTTACTTGTGTCTTACTCCCGCTATGCAGTTTCCTTTTTTACCTTTTCCTTCTTTGCTTCTCTCTTTTGCTTTCTAAATTCATGTCTTCGATAACTACAATAATCTTATCATTTCATTACAATATACTTTTGCTTAATATTCCAACATTTTAGTCATTTTAAGATTTCTAGTTATTAAATTTATTTCACTTTAAGAGAGATATAGGCTCAATGGAAAATATTTTAAAACTCCCAAGTAAATGAAAAGCAAAAGCTTCTCTTCCAAAACTACCGCAGTGAATGATTTTATGTTTTCTTATAAGATATTTTGAGTGGTATTTTATGATATATATTCTTCAGCAATTTGTAAATATATGTATTGTGGCTTGCTATATCAGAAAGTATACATCTACCTCATCCTCTTCATATGAATACACCATAATTTATTTTTAGCCTTTTCCTTATTCACAGATGTTTAGCTTGATTCCGAGTTTTTGTCATGAACTGCATGCCAATAAATTTATTTTTTTGTACACTTCTGCTAGGCAGATTCATGGAAGTAGAATTTGGGTTTCAAAGTTATGCACATCTTTAGTTTTGATGGACAAATTACCTTCCAAAAAAGCTTCACCGCTTGATACACTCTACCAATTTTATCAGAATGCTTATTTCTACACTTCACTTGTTTGTAAAAAAACGTTGCTGATCTGATGGATGAAAAATGCTAACTCATTTTGATTTACATTTTCCCTTTTTCCCCCTTCCTTCCTTCCTTTTCTTCCTTCATATCTTCCCTTTTTTCCCCTCCCTCTCTTCTTTCTTGTAATAAATATTTTTGGGTACCTAGACGGTACCAGGCCATGTACTAGATGAAAATGAAAAAATACACACATATACAAACACACACTCACACACACATATATTACATATATAAACGGTTATATTCTGTGAATTGTCTCTGGAAATGATGGGTTTATGACATGCACCTTATTGTTCTGCTCTGTGCTTTCATCCTGTCTTCTCCACATCTCCAATGACCCCCTCCATCCTCCAGTTTGTGATGGTGGTGCATTCCTGACGGCCTAGCTCAGTTGGCCTCCTCTTGTCACCTGTGAAACAGTCTCTTACTCTTCTTCTATTCCATCTTCATTCCCTGGCAATATTAATTGTTCCATCTTCTGAGTTTCCATAGTTATTTATTCATATTTCTGGTATTACCACTTTGTTCACCCCATCTTGTATTTTTACTAATTTTTTGTGTATTAGGTTACTCTAGATTAGTCTTTAGTCATGTTTCTAACATCAATGGTAGAATTCATTTGACCTAAACTGGATGAGGAGCTATTCTTGGGCAAATGGTCCTTGTTCAAGACCCCTAAAACTGTATCATATAAATGGCTTCCTCCTTTGTATATAGCCTGGCCTGACCCCAGATTCAATGGAGGCATGAGGAAAGAAATTCAGAAGTTGTGCAATATTAGGCACCCTTAGGATGAAAAATTAATCCATATTCTACTGGGAATTGATCTAAAGTTTTCCAGAAGACAGAAAGGGAGTTGACTTCAGTCCATTATACCACAGGAATGTAGTTTAAAGGAAATATTACAATAACCATATTAATGTGTTATATTTCTGAGTAGCAGGAACCTGTCTTCCTTATTTGAATATCATCACTTATTTTTACAGTAGCCTTTGAAACATTTTAGTTCTCAGTTAGTATTCTCTGTACTGAATTTACACAGTACA
Organism: Pseudorca crassidens; assembly: GCF_039906515.1. Taxonomy (NCBI): domain Eukaryota; kingdom Metazoa; phylum Chordata; class Mammalia; order Artiodactyla; family Delphinidae; genus Pseudorca; species Pseudorca crassidens. The sequence goes on along the minus strand of NC_090304.1, from coordinate 66,785,932 downwards.
ACCCCCCCTACATATTTTATCACTTTTGCTTCTCACTGTCTTGACACTCGTTAGGTGCAGTTTGGCAATTGTGGTAGATAAAGTATATATTAACGTTTCCACAATATAGGTAAGGTATTGAGACCCCAAATGGTCAAAGGGTGGGCTTCAGGCCACTGCCACTAACTTATAATAGCTTATAACTGGCCATGAAGATGAAAGCCTAGGCTTTCTGACTCTTCATACAATATTCTTCCTTTTTCAGATAGCTAAACTTCTTGGAATTGGGTTTTGTATGTATTATAATCTCCTGTGATACCGTAAAAACATTATGAAATTCAATTGCGTCTTATTTCCATTGGGAGAACAGTCTCTTACATACCTAATACATGGCTCTTATCTCTCTCAGACTCATTGCAGAATTTTATGTTATCAGTGTTTTATTTTTCAGTCAATTTTTTTTTTTTCCTTTTTATCAGGATCCTAGAAAACTTCTCTTCACAACTGGTAAGTTGTTACTCATTTCTGCTTCTGAAGATTCAGGGAAATCTTGGAAAATAAGCATCATCAAATTACACAGCATTTAGATATATGCTAAAATATAACATGGAAAATTTGCATATGAGAACAAATGATTAGGAGTTCAAGCATACAGTTGCAATGAAAACAGAGGGACAGGGCAAACAGTCAGGGTTCAGATGAATGAAGAGTAAAAGTAAGCAAATGCATTTGCCTTTCATATATTCTTTCAAAGAAAATAACATAATGCCTTATGCTTGTTGAGGGCCTGCTATGTGCCCACTGCTTTGGCAAGTACTATTGGAGATAATACATATGGACCAGTTCTCCGTCCTCAAGGGTTAGAAAGAAACACCAAGCACTCTGAGTGTCAGTGTAGTTCTTCTAATTCAGTAATTTAGTAGGATATTTTGTGATCTTAAAACCCATGGAAAAAAAGGAGAAACAGTCATTAAAATAAGTTATCTTTCTTGAAATGTCTTCTTTCTCATTTCTAATTTACTTTTCCTTCTCAAACATATTGTCCATGAAATCTCAGTATAGACTATTCATTTGTTAAAGCACACTTGAATATCTCAAAATTTTGCCCTGATGTTAGTACAGTTCTTACTATTTTCTTCTTTTTCTCAACCTTACACTTATAATAATGAAAAAGAAACTGTATTTGAGGGATTTTCTTTTTTTTTTGTGGTACGCGGGCCTCTCACTGTTGCGGCCTCTCCCCTTGCGGAGGACAGGCTCCGGATGCGCAGGCTCAGCGGCCATGGCTCACGGGCCCAGCCGCCCCGCGGCATGTGGGATCCTCCCGGACCGGGGCACGAACCTGTGTCCCCTGCATAGGCAGGCAGACTCCCAACCACTGCGCCACCAGGGAAGCCCTTGAAGGATTTTTAACTTCTATTTCGGGGACAAGGATGATTGTGTAGCGGAGATGGTCTATCATAAAGGCTTGGCTGTACTCCCTTATTAAGGATCAGAATTGCATATGGGACTGAGGCATGGCTCTGTGAAATGCATTGTTTTTCTTTTGAATCAATTTTATGGTGAAAATAAGAATAATTGGGGTGTTCTTTCCCTCCACGTCGCAACTACATATTTAGATTGATAATATATATATATTTTCTGCATATCAATGTATGATGCTTGCCATTTGCAAAGTACTCATTTCAGTTTTCTCTTTAGGAACACAATTTAGTTTTGTTTACAGATTTGCTCATTGAAAACATGTTTTTATTTAAGCCTTAAGAATTGGGTGAGAAGTAGAAGGGAGAAAAAGCAGAAAAACAAAACAATGTATGAATCAATGTATTTTTTGTTTCATATGAATCATTTTAAGAGAAATAAACAAGAATTTTGTTTTAATATTATCTTGTTCAGCACAGAGTATAGCTGAAGACTTGGAACATTTGAAATGCTTAAAAAAGTTTAGTTTACAAAGATATAAGGAGATTTCTTATATGACAAAGATATTACATTAAGAAACGTAGTAAAATTAATACTTCTTTATAAGTAGGTGATCTCTCCACCTAGCTTGAAACACCATCATCCTATGTTCTTTCCCAGTAGTTCCCATGAGTGTATTGGGCTAGGTAAAGATGATACTTAAAAACACAAATTCCTGATTCCAGCCTAGAGAGAGTCCAGGTTGGGACCTGCCAATATGCTTTATTAACCTTTCCACTACTGTTTTACCCTTTAGTGCACATCTCATTTATACACATCTCATATATACATTTGAGCATACCTTCTCACCACTACCTACCTTTTACCTCCTCTCTTACTCTCTTTTTATCACCTGGTCAACTCTTGCCTATCCTTTAAGTCTCAGTTGCCATGCCTATCATGCACAGATTTCTGCCAAATTTCACTAAGTAGAGCTGGTCTCTTCTTGCCCTGGGTGCCTAAAGATACATAGTGAAAATACTATGAATAATTTATTTCCTTGCATATACTGTAGAATAATTATTACCTTACATATACTGTGTCTTCCACTTAAAGGTGAGCTTCTCCAGGGTGGAAAAGGGATGTCCGTAGGGCATGCAGAGAAAATATTTTGTGTGGCATTTCTGTCAATACAAACAACTTGAATTATCCAAAATCAGCATGTCAGCATCACTGTAGTGGCCTAGTTCCAAAAAATTTCATGAAAGAAGTACTGTGCTTGCCATCAGGTGCCATCTACTTCACAGGGACACAGACCCTCCCCTTAAATATGAGGCTAGAGCTCCTCAGGCATCTGGTCGACCCCACTGAATAGTAGCAAGTGAGAGAGCAAAGCAGAATCTAAGGATGGTAATGGGATGAGTGACACTGTTCACTTAGTCCAACTTTGAATTCACTTAGTCCAACTTTGTGTTATGAATACATCTCTGACTGAGTCTATTTCACAGCTATCTTTGAATATTGTCAGGCACAATACCGAGGAAGAATAAAGTTCCTGATGAAGAAAGGCATGCATGTTTTTAGATGTTCTGATGATAAAGCATATTTTCTATTAGTTGATATAGTTCTTGAATTTTAATTTGTTTAATGTTACATAGAGTCTTTTCTCTCTCTGTCTTTAAAAGTTTTTCCGTGTAACCTAGGCCTAAGAAATAAGGTTGTCTTGTAGAAAATAAAGCCTGTGGCAGCACAAGTGACATAAAATATGGGATTCAGACTCACTAAATAAGAAATGTTAAAGACATTTCAATTAAGAATTTATAGAATAAAATAAATTTAATAGATTGAATTATTCAAACATTTTATAATGCTTACTACATATCTCCAAATTTGGTAGTACTTGTATGATGAGAATAAAATGCATAGTATCTAATTTTAATTAGAAAATCCCTCACAAACAAATACAATTTTGTCTCCAATTATGTTTGTAAAAACAGGGTAATGAATACAAGATGGTATATTTCTGACTAGATGGTATATTTCTGACTATATCTGGGTATGGATGAAAATGATCTTTCAGTTTCATCTAGAAATGGCAATATAGTACAGTTATTCATTTGAAGGGCTACTAATTAATTAACCTAATATGCATAGATAAAAGAGTAATAAGAGTAAGCATAACAAGCATGTTTTTTCCTAAGGAAACAAATATAGGTTTTGCTTCATAACTTGAAGACTGAGAGTTCACAGTGTACTTCACTTTGGCAAGTAACTTTCCCCAGTGAGCTTAGACTAGCGCAATAATTTTTAACCTGTGCTTCCTGACTCTTGGAATATGTGTGATAATAGAGGCTAATTTATTGGGACTTGGCTGCGCTGTCATCCAGCGCTAAGTTAGGATGCCCTTTGATGTACCTCGAAAACACTCAATGCTTAGCATTCTTTCAGCACTTAATACCCTATGTTGCAATTGCCTGCTTACGCTGTCTCCCACACTGGACTGGGATTTCTTTTAGAGCAGGATTCATTTTTTCCTCTAGCACTTAACAGTACAGTACAGATGCCTAGAAAATAGTCACTGAATGGATAAAAGTCATTTATTTTTAAACTCTACTACTTGTTGCATAGATATTCTCTGCAACATTCCAGATGATTGGTTGGCCAACCTGTTTGTTTAATTCCAGTAAAGAAAACCATAGCTTTTTTTCTTTTTTTTACTGAAGTATAGTTAATTTACAATGTTATGTTAGTTTCAAGTAGACAACAAAGTGATTCAGTTATACATACGTATACACGTATATTCTTTTTCAGAGTCTTTTCCATTATAGGTTATTACAAGATATCGAGTATAGTTCTTTGTGCTCTACAATAGGTCTTTGTTGTTTACCTGTTTTATTCAATATATATAGTAGTGTGTATATGTTGATCCCAAACCCCTAATTTATCTCCCCCCCAGAATCCCCTTTGTTTTTTAAGTTACCCATCCCACCCTTTTTTTTTGACCACCATAATTGCAATTTTTTTCATTGCTAATTATAAGTCAGTTTTTCTTCTTCATTGCTCTGAAGTCTATTACTCTATAATTTACAAACTCTGATCCTTTTGTACTTCTGGGAGACAGAAAGGAAAAATGAATTCTTTAGATAAAAAAGTTAACTTCATAAATCTGAAAGAACCTTAAGAAGCATTGAATTGATCCTCAGTTTACAGATGAGATTCAGTGAGCTAGGGGTTTGGCCTAAGGGACAGTAACAGGACCGCAATCCCAGAATATATATACATACCCCAGGCTGTCTGGGACCTCTACTTCATGTTGAAGTCAAATGACTGAGGTCAACTATTTCACCCTCTCTAAGTCTTTCCAGTATGTTTTCCATGCTCTGCTCTAAAAGATGTGCTCTAATTAAATGTTTGAGGAAGTATCTGTTCAATTTTACACTGGATTCTTGACTTTAGTACTTCTCAGAAGCTTTACATTAATGTGCCCTGTGATTCTTCAAGGAATGGTTATAACATTTTTGAGTAATAGAAATTAATACCTCAAGGAATTAATGTTTCAATAATACCCTTTGGAAATTATAACTTTGTTCTAAACATACTCTGTTTTTTCAGGTGTCCCGATGAAGTGATTTGCAGACATTCTGTAACTAATCTTGGCATGTTCAGGACTACATAGGAAACCTTGTGTGTAGACACAGTAGACATTCATAGAGCCTCAATAAAATTACTGGAAAGGCCACTCCAACCACAAATTTTACATTTTAAGTGAAATTAGTTGAAGCCAGAGAGACAGACCTCCTTTTTTTTTTTCTTTAAATTTATTCAGTTACAATTGAAGCAGTCTGAATTATACATATGTAAAGCATGCTACTTGATTGGTTTTGATATATGTATACACATGTGAAACCATGATCAAAATCAAGATAACAAATATGTCCATCATTCTGTCCTGCTCTCTACCCCTCCTAACTACAGATCTGCTTTCTATCACTAAAGAATGCTCTGATTTTCTAGAATGTTGTATAAAAGAAATCATAGAGCTTATGTTTTTTCAGGTTGTTTTGGTGGGGGAGGGCAGTCTGGCTTTTTTCACTAAGTCTAATAAATTTTTTGATTCATCTGAGTTGTCATATATGCATAGGTGTGTATCAGCAGTTCTTTCTTTTTAAACTGCTGGTTAATTTTCCAGGTACAGATAAACAATTATTTATCCATTCATCTGTTGATGGAAATTTGAATTGTTTACAGGCCTTGAGTATTAAAAATAAAATGGTTATGCACATTTTTGAACAAGTTTGGGGTGAATATATGTTTGTGTTTTGGGGGGGTATATTCTTGGGAGTGGAAAAGCTTGGTTATTTTGTAGACATGCTGTTCTTTTTAAACAGTAATTTTCTGCACTATTTGTCCTTTCCTGTGAACTAGTGTAGTTATCTTGCTCTTCTCTTACCCCCTAGGAAGTAAGTACTCACCTGGGGCAATGGGAAAGGGAGTACCCTACGAAAGAAGTGCAGAGAAGAGACGATTTGGATTAGGCACATCTGGGAAAGGCAAGGATTGTTAGGCTTCCAAATTTGTGTATTGGGAAGAGTGAAAGGAGAGCATACTCCAGTATTAAGTTCCAAAGACCAACTCCCTTATTTCTCCTGTGTCCCTTTACAAGTGGAAACTCATTTCTATTGTACTGGGATTTCTAATGTTATTTTCTAATGATTCTAAACCCTCTGTGATCCTAACGGTGCACATCCCTGTTGCTCTTATATTGTCCCCAGCTTGTTTGCTTCTGCTGGTGGCTTATAGTCCCTGATGGTCCTTCTGTTTCATAGGTGGTTCCTTGTCAAGAGGAAGAGTGGGGGTATGTCTATACTTTTGGAGGCAGAATTGTTTCAATACCTTTTCTACAAAGATTTAAGATGGAATCTCTCAGCTAGGTCATTTAGTACTTTTTGTTGCTTGTATGATTATAAGAGTAAATAAAGGTGACTTATAGACAGAATATTTTATTTGGTAGTAATAAGATAATAAGAAATGAGGCTATTGTGATTTTCACTCTTTGATAAAGCATATCACCTATTCATCTTGGACGTGCTGTATGAGCTAACACTAGATTTGTAGCAATCTATTGTGTCAGTATTAATTTTGAAAATTGACATGTTTACACACTTTACAAAATGTTATGTACTACCAGAAGCACTGATTTCAAAATGTTTTCCATTCTGAGGGGAAATATGTCTGCAAGTGTTCTTAAAACATCAACACTGTAACTTTTTTCTTCAAATTCACCATTTTTTGTTCTACACTCGAAGTTGCAGTTTTTAGAAAGGTTCAGGTTTTGTTTATTTTTTTCTTGAAAATTATTCTAGTTAGTGAAGCCCAAAAGAAATTATTTGTCATTGAAACTGAAGGAGCTACTAGTTCCGTAAAAGCGGGGAGGTGAGAGTAAGGAGGGTTTAGTACTATGGTGGAGAAAACCAAAACAACAAGGGAGTTGAATGTCAACCCTGTCCTGTTGTATTAATTATTGACTTTAGTTATAGTATGTCCCTATAAAAGTATGCACATATTCACAATTCTGAGTAGAATATTTGAAAATACCAAAATGGACTCTTCTGTTAAAGGTGGAAAAGACTCTGCTTTGTCCTAAATACCTTGAAACTTACGCTAATTCAAACAAGGCTTTTTAAAGAGGGAACATACAAGGAGACATACAATTTGAATTGGGCTTCCCACAGATCAGCCTAGTACTTTGAATTTTAAGGTAATAACTTTTTGTACATTTTTTCTCAGCATGACTTAAGTTAAACATACTTATGTACGTTTTTATAGTTCCTGGCCTGACAGGGGTCTGCATGGTATTGGTGCTCTTCCTGATGATTACAGCTTCGACATATGCAATACGGTGAGTGTCACAGCCATTATTTTGATGTTTCTTGGTCAGATTATTTAGACTTCCTTAAGATTATCTTCATTTTCATGGGTAGAAAACGTCTCGAGTAACCCGAATGTTTAGCCAATGCAATATTCTGGTTACTGGACTGTTCTGTGTAACTAAGAGGGAAATAGAGAGGCATTTCTATATATCATTTCCTGTTTTTGAAAAATCTCTTTCTTTCAGTCAAATATTCTGGGTTGTAAGGAATTGTGTATGGAGACTTTCCAAATACATGTTCCAAAGTGGAATAAAAGGAGGCGGGGTGTGGCTTACTAAATATTAAAATGATTATGCTTCAGTAACTTAAAACAGGATAGGGAATTACTATATTGTACACCTGAAACTAATATAATATTGTAAGTCAACCATACTTCAATGAAAAAAACAACAACCAGAATAGGACTTACTTGCAAAAATGACCAAGACATTGAATTAAATGATAGTAGACAGAAAGCACTATAAAAGACTTCGCTATATGTAAAAACCTGCTAAATAGTAAAGGTGCCATTATAAACTTATGAGGAAGGTAAGGCTTAAGTGAATTAAATTCTAGATAAATTACAGTTTACTGTAAAAAATTATACCACTAAAGATTCAGAAGAAACTTTAAGTGGATATTTTATCAGCTCTCATAATGGACAAGGAAAAATATAGGAACTATTTGGCTACCTAACAATATGAAAACTAAAACTCCTGAATGTCAATATACAGTATAAAAACTGAAAAATAAACATGCTATTGCAAAAATTATTACACTCATATGGAAGTAGTACATTCTTAAATTTGAATAGTTTAAGCCACAACAATTGAGAAATATGCTATAGAAATGGGTAATTATTATGAACAGATAAGTCACAGGAGAATACAAAGTGAGTAACACAAAAATGAAATAATACCTAATTCCACTTATACAAAATACTGAAGATGTATAAAGTGGAGTCTGGGTTTGGGGAAACAGGCCCTCCTGCACTATGATTGGGTTTGTAATTTATAAACATGTTTCAGAGAGCAATAGGTAATGTGTATCAAAAGCCTTACAAAATGTGTGTCCTCTGATGTCATAATTCCACTTCTAGAAATTTAGATTCAAAAAGAAGCAGATCTGTGCAAAAAGGCATACGTTACAAGGATGCTAATGATATTGTTTATGATAGCAAAAACTGTGGCCCATGTAAATGTGACTCTATTAGCTCTTGCCTAAATTGGGGGTTCTAAAGTTTCTAGGGGTTGTATCAGAATCATCTAAGCTTTTACGAATACCTGCCCGCCACCTCCAAGATTCTAATACATGACTATCTGCCGAGATATATGAAATAAAATAACTGTTAGTCTTTTTACTTCTCTCAAACATTCTAGGTTGTGTTTATTATACCCATTCCTCTTCAGACTCTTTGTCCTCCCCCAGGACAATAACACAAGGTGTTACTTTAAAGTTATACACTGTCCAGGAAGATAAGAGAAAATTTTAATGAACACTTATTTAGTCTCTCTCCATCTGAGTTTCCTTTGAACTACTCTCAAAATATATATTGGGATAGAAACATTGGTTGTCTTAGAAGTCATTTGCAAATTGAGAATTTTGATAAAAAGGACAGCAGAAGTACGTATTAGCAGACTATTGCCTGCACCTTTGCCTTACATCATAATAACTTTAATATAAACAGCTGATTTTAATTCTTTCTATGTATCTTTATTTGAAATACAAAGAACCTTCAAAATGATAAAGCGTTACTTATAATTTTTGTCAGTTCTCTCTGCAGTGGTATGTTAATACTTTGATATTAATAGATAAATCTCAGATGAACTCATTATTAAATATGAGTTAAAATATTAAATATGAGTTAAAACTCATATTTTAACTTTCAATTGTGACATGTATTTGAAAGGATGCACGATTTTTTTTAGTGAGATGGAGTGTAGAGTGGAATTGAAATTAAGTTATTTGTTTTTTCAGAGTTTCTAACTATGACATCTTCTGGTACACTCATAATCTCTTCTTGGTCTTCTACATGCTGCTGATGTTACACGTATCAGGGTAAGTTTAAACAAATGTTTTTAAAGCTATGTGTGCCTAAAAATGGGGTAATAAAAGAGAACTCTATAGAAATTTTCACAGGAAATGGTAAAATTATTTGGTTACTTGGAATTGAGGGTAGTGTCAAGAGTGGAATAAATAGTTCTATTTTCGACATAGCATGTTTTAACAAAACTAGCATAAAAGTATATTAAAATGGAAAGACAGAGTTACTTCTCCCACAATGTTGTAGTTTTTAAAGCCCCCTATAGTTATATCCTGATAAGCTCTAAAAGAAAGTGAGTAGGAACTGAAGAACTTCAAGAAGATATTTAGTGTTTGAATTTTCAGGAATTCATTATGTCTTGCTGCTGCAGAGTTTGTAACAGTGGAGTTACTAGTTTACTAATATTTGCAGAGACAGCCAAAGATTTATAAGACCCAAAGACAAGGATCTGTCAGAAACACCAGAAAATCACAAAGGGAAGAGAGATAGCATCCCAAGTTTTTACAAAGAATTTACCCCCAATACTCTGAAAAGTATGTTGACCCAAGCAGTATACTCAAATGTATGGTGCTTAAAATAATTCATTAGGTCAGAGGATGTAAATAAATAATATATTTTTGTGTATCTATATGTCTGCATGATTACAGAGTGGACCTGTGATTTTGTCTTGACACTCACACTAATATGACACAATAGGCTATTGTCTGGCATCAGGTTCACTTGGTTTAGTAGAGGGATACAGGACAGGAAACATGGAATGTCAACAGGATAATGTCAGGTGCTTCTTCAGTAGGGCTCCCTCTAGATGCACAGTAACCATTTTCCACCTTCTCTCCCTTACCTGAATGTAGTAACTCAGTTTTAAGATGAGACCATATGGATACACAAGGACTACCTTGCCTTGGGAAGGCTCATGCTCCACAGGAACCAGTCTCTTGGTAACAGTCCAAGTCTCCTCAAGGGATGCCCTCAGTTGCTAGAACACAGTGCATCAGGAAGCTGAGGTCACTCAGCATCCTCCAGGTCCAGATGCTTTCCATCAATAATAATCAATGCTGGTTGGTGACACAGCTGGCACTCCCTGTTTATCCTAACTCAAAATGTTTCCAGGGAAACAGTATTTGGAGAAAAGTTCAGACCTGCTGTTAATTTTTTCTTCAGAATGTTTTATAATGTACTTTGTCAGTACAGTAAATCTTATCCATAAATTATATATTTATTTCAAGGTGCATGTTCAAAATGTTGTTCCCCCAGTTTTGGAGGCCATTGATTTAGACATCAGTATTATGTGGATCTCCGTCTCCTACGTCCTGGTGCAATTTATTCTGTATCATGGTTCTAGAACATATAATTGTAGAGCATTAGACACATGGCCATACATAATCCCGACTTCCAGCTAGCCATGGCTGCCACACACGGAAGAGGGCCACAATCAGTGGAACCTCTGGGTTCTGTTCTTTTCCCATTGTGGGGCTAACACATTCTGTAGAGCATTAGGGCACCGAGAAAGCCCTTGGTAGAGAAAAACTGCTTTATATTCTGTTCTTTAAATGGCTTGCATCCCTGTCCAGGGCTATTATCATAAAAATGGACTATGAGTAAACAGATGTGCTACTAATGAAAATACTAATTTAAAACATTTGCAAAGTGCTTACTATATGCCAAGCATAAATTCAAAATGATTTAGATGATTTATATTATTAAAGGGTTATAGTGTTTTTTTGTTTCGATTTTGTTTTTGTTTTTGTTTTCTTTCTGCGGTATGCGGGCCTGTCACTGTTGTGGCCTCTCCCGTTGCGGAGCACAGGCTCCGGACGCGCAGGCTCAGCGGCCATGGCTCACAGGCCCAGCCGCTCCGCGGCATGTGGGATCTTCCCGGCCCGGGGCACGAACCCATGTCCCCTGCATCGGCAGGTGGACTCTCAACCACTGCACCACCAGGGAAGCCCAAGATTATAGTTTTATAAGGATAAATAATATTGTTAAACCCTTTTTATGGGTGGGAAAACAGATTTAGAGAGAGTACATAATTTGCTAAAGTTTACTTAACTGATGTATCCTGGATTCAAATCCAGGCATTCTGACTCAAAAACTTATATTGTTATACTTTTTTTTTTGGAGAGTTCAGTACTTCTAAGGATTTGGTCTTAAGTTTTTTTAAAGAGGTTAATATCTTGATTTATCTGGAATTGTTCTCTCTTCCTCTCTCTCTCTTTAGCTATAACAGATGAGAGAAAAATATAATAATTTGTTAGTATAATTAGTTATGCATTCTTTTGCCTTTATGTTGTACTAAATTAAAACTGAGAAAATCTGTTTCTTTGTAATTCAAAGTAGAGTTATTTTTCTAAGTTTCAGGAGTTCTAACAGGCTTCTGAAGTTAGAGAGTATTAAGAGTCCTTTCTCCATTTTTTTGGAAGTAAAAGAAGGTATATTTAAAATTTGATTTTACTTCTGTAGAACAGGGGTCATAAACAGAAAGTGACTTTAATTTATGTAAAGAAATAACCAAAGACATCAACAGAATGAGTTAAATATAATCACTCTATTATACCAACTGAATTAATAGTTCTTTACATATGATTGATAAAAATGAAGAAAACAATTATTAAAATACTGAAATAACTGTTGTGCAACAAATATATAATACTCTAAGCATTCTATAGTGCACATTTTTTATAAAGTTTAATTTTTTTAATTGAAGTATGATTGGCAAATGAAATTGCATGTATTTAAAGTGTACAAGTGAATTAACACATCTATCATTTCACATAGTTTCCTCTTTTTTTTTTTCTGGTGTGAACTTTTGAGATCTACTCTCAGCAAATTTCAAGTATACAATACAGTATTATTAACTGTAGTCACCATGCTGTACACTAGATTCTTAGAACTTATTCATCTTATAACTAAAAGTTTGTAACTCTATGAAGTTTAATTTTTAATAAAACTACATAGATTATGCTTCTGGTGTAGGAAAAATTATTACTGATAAATCTTACAGCTTTCTTAAAATGCAACATTTCTCAAAATGTTCTTTTTTATCTTTAAAGGATCTATCTACAAGTAAATCTATTGAAGCTATTATTTGTGCCAATGTTGAAGACTTAGACATATCTTTATTTATAAAATTCCTTGATAATGTCATTCTCTAGCTTTTGGTTATACAAGTAAAGTGCAGCTATTCAAAACAAGCTTCTTGAATTTATATTGAGATTTCTGTTAATGGTATGCTTTAGATTTGAACAGAAAAGCACTATTTGTTGGGCATTTGCTTCTTTCTCTATCAATGTGGTAAGTACTATAATAAAGTGTGAAAGAACTATATAATATATGATACTTAGTTTCCCAGAATTAGTAATTGGTTTGACATTAAACAAAAAGAGTTGAAAGAGCTAAAGACAATTTTAAACTGCATATTTTCCAAGTGTAAACATATTTTATTTTCAAGAATTCTGGTGGCCTAAAGAATTGAAGGATCAATGTGGGCTAGAAATTTTAGAAAATTTTTGACTTCAACAGTGAAGCAATTTGAAATTGTCGACTGGTTTCCTTATATAATCAGACTTCTGTAATAAGGACGAACAATTGCTTCATATGATTTTCTAAAGTCAATTTTATTTTTATAGAATCTCAAACTTTGAAGGAAGCTCAAAAGATGATTTTGACCAAGAATCTTTGAGTCTCCCTACAATATGTCTAAGTAAATATATAATTGTGAAAAGCCCATTCTGTTTTTGGAAAACTCTCACTTTCACAAAGTCATTTCTCTTTTGAAACAGAATCTATTTTACTTTAATTTCTACCCAATGATTTAAAAGTCTGTGACTCTGGAGGCCATGGAAATTGAGTTCTTCTCCTTCTTTAAATTCTGTTCCTCTGTTACTTTCTCCTTTGAATAAATTAATAGTTAATATTCATTGAGTACTTATCTTACTAATGGTTGATTTCATTAAGTCCTCCCAACAACTCCGGTAAAATTTGCTGTTATTATTATTATTATCATTATCATTAATATCATGCCTATTGTCCAGGTGAGAGAACAGGGGCACTGAGAGGTGAAGAAACTTGCTGAAAGTCATGGCTAGTAAATAGAAGAGCTTGGGTTTGAACCCAGGTATCAGATTCCAGAGCCCACGTTCCTAACCAGTAAATCAAACTGGCTACAGTTTGGCATGGCTTCCCTGTATCCCTTTCAAATCTGGAAACCAAAATTAAATACGATGTTCTTGGGGTATGCAATCTATATTGGCAAAGTGGAAGTCTTACCTTCTTTGCTCAAAATATTACAACTCAATATTATTTAAGATCCAATTATCATGTTCCACGATTATGCATGCCTTTAGCTTAACCTAGTTTTCATTCCTATTACCTATGTTTTAGATTTTTTTCATTAGGATAAGCAATTCTATTGCATGGCACCCTAAAAAACCCACATTTCATATATACTAAATTCAGATGTTTTATCAGTGTTCAAATAGATTTTTAAAATACATTAATTTTTTTTTTCCTAGGAGGTCAGTATAACATGGCAATTAAGAGCTACATCACTTAATAGCTGTATGGCCTTGCCAGATAATTTGCCCTTTCTTTTTCATCTATTTTATGGGATTAATAATAAAATATCTATATCAGGGTTGTCTCATGTTTAAATAAGTGAATGCAGCAATGTAGGCAGAATATAGATATATTCAATAAATGTTAGCAGGATAAAAAATTATACTGGTACTGATACTAATAACTGTGTAAGGAAGAAACTCCACATTTAATTTGCTGAAGAATCGTTTTTGTTTTGATAAAGACACTGCACTTTTGAAGAGCCCAAATTTTCCTATCAGCAAAGTAATTTGATAAACATATAACGAAAACTGCTTAGCAGATCAAAAGAATAATCTTAAAGGGCAACAGTTTTTATAATGTTGTTAGGTCTCAAAGGTTCAACTGATTTTAATGATAAAGGTTTATTTTGGGATTTGCAAGACAAGCCTTCTCCTGAGGAATTTTTTTTCTGATTTTTAACACACCTTTCTAGGAGGTTGCCATTTGTACACTGTACTAAAGATATTTCAATTCAGAAGACATTCAGAAAAAATTTTAAAAGCCAAAAATGTTTCCTCTTTCCAGCCATGAATATAACTGGACGTTTCTTTCTTCATTTTCATTTGAAAAACTCATCAGGAGGCGAGATATACTGCCATTCTCACTTACTGATGAAAGGGTATTGGAGGGAAAAGCAATTATGAATGTCACAGAGTCTCAGCCCAGAGCCTAACCCCACTCCTTTGAAAGGCGTGTGGAGGGAAAGCATCGTAAATGAGATCGGGCACCCTTAAATGAGATAGGGCACCCTAGACTTTCAATTTTATGACAGTCAACGCTCCCACTGGCTTTAGCTCTCGGAAGTGTTGCATGGGTAGTAACTGTATTTTATTTTTTATTTACGTAAGAGAGGAAATATAATGTGAGAATTCTGGGAAAGAAAGGGGGAAGGTCCTTCTCAAAGGTGTAGATGGCAGTGAGAGCCAAACAATAGCGAATAACTGAGCCAGCTGGACTTCCCAGACTATATTTTATTACAAAAATGAGACCTGGGTTATTCTTTTAAATAGAGCTTTCTGCCACTTGGGACTACTGCTGGCAAGAGTTCGTTGTAGAACATGATTTATATTCTGCTTGAATCATTTTTTTCAGAGAATTTAAAAGGAATGGTTTTCTAGGTGCATGTTTCTAAAAACATTTGTTCTTTAAACCCGAGGAACACAGTGAGCAGCCTTTGTCAACAATGACAATGAACCAGAGGCACTGTCAGCTTCATAGGTATTGAAACTCAAGAAGTTAACCCAGGGTAGACAAATACTTATGAGATTAGGCCTATTGTGTTGGTTTATCTTCCCTCTACTATGCCCTTAGGAGGAGAAAATTAAGAATATACTCTTGGGGGATGGAGGTATTTATGCAATATAGTTAAGTGTTAGAAGTTGTCGATTCCCAAGAATCTTCTCTTTTAGAAGCACTTGTACTGAGGGCTCCTTTTTGGTTTTTTTGTGGTTTTTTTTGTTTGTTGTTGTTGTTTGTTTGTTTGTTTTTGCGGTACGCGGGCCTCTCACTGTTGTGGCCTCTCCCGTTGCGGAGCACAGGTTCCGGACGCGCAGGCTCAGCGGCCATGGCTCACGGGCCCAGCCCCTCCGCGGCATGTGGGATCTTCCCGGCCCGGGGCACGAACCCGTGTCCCCTGCATCGGCAGGCGGACTCTCAACCACTGTGCCACCAGGGAAACCCTGAGGGCTCCTTTTACCCACACTGATGTGGAAGGAGGAGAGGCTTGTGGGATATTCCTACTGGGGAGAGGCACCAGCTCTTCTTAGAATGTCAAATGGAAACTTGGTGAAGCCACGGGAAAGGAAGGCCCAGAAGCTGTATGTTAAGCCCAAAGTACAGAATATTAAACACTATATAAAACCTTAGGTAAAAGGGAGAAAGTCAGGTTATAGCTGAAGTTGTAGTTGAATAGTAGAAAATTCTCTGCAGTCTACCTCCATTATGCATCTGCGAGTTACAGTATGAAAGAGAAAAGAACATATAGCAGAGTGACGTATCCTAGGTAAATTATAGTGTTTTTGAGGGTAGGACTGTTTCTTACTTATCTTCATCAGTGGAATCCCTTTCATCATCAATCCTAAATCATCATTCACTCAGTGTTTGCTAGATTACATGGAACTGTATTAATTGGCTTTTAGCTAGGAATGTGTTATTCTTCTAGGCCCTTCCAATTTTCCTCAAATATTAAAGTATTGCAGATAGCAATAAAAATAATCTGTGTATTTATTTAAATGCAACTTGGATTACCATTTTGGGCCTGTCACTTATACTTAGTGTTATCTAGGTAATAAGTTATTATGGCAGCTGGAATATCAATTCCTGTGCCTGAAGAATTAACTTTTAAGTCTTAACTATTTTCGTTGTGTTGTAGACTGGCACATTTTTGCTGGAGATTTTTGTGTGCTTCTGTGGCTAAAAATTCTTTGGATCATGGAGGAAAGTTTTTCATCTCTTTTTATTTGTCTTCTTTCACATTTTTGGTTTTTTAATTTTTTACTTAAAATATATTGGGGGAATAAAATTCCTGAGGGATTAAGTCTTTGTTATGTGGAATTCAAATCCCCCTCATAATATTTACATATTTTCCATATGTTAATAAATATAGTGTTCTATACAACTATGATCTTTAGACATGTATGTGTTTTTTCCCATTTCTAATTTCCCATTCATAGGATTAATTTTCCTTCTTGTGTAAAAAATGATTTTTCTATGTAATAATTCCTGACTAAAGTCTTATGATTTATTTATTTTTGCTGATATTTTATCCTGAAAGCCAGGTAGTGGTGGGAATTGAGATCGTGCGGTATTTTCTCCCATAAGGAGGCCATTGTATAGACAGAGATGTGTAGTATATTTGAAGCATTTTCATGTAAATGAATTAATTTATGCTATGAGCTATGCTTACTAATGCATTTTTAATCTTCTAAACTGTGAGTTAACGTTCTCCCCAGTTTGAGGATAGAAGTAGTGAGCTTCAGCCCAAATACTTTCTCACATAATTTTAACCTCAGTGTTTCTCCTGGGACCTTATTTATAATAACAAGTGGTTCTGGCTAGAGGTACAGGGTGAGAAAGTTGGGGAGGAAGGAGAAGGAACTAGGGCTAAATTTATGGTAAAAATATTTTCAGTACATTAATGTTTTTTATGAAATGTGGAATAATCCTTTTCTCTCCCACTGCCCTTTTAGCAAAGCCTGAAAGCAGAGGAAATAGTAACAAATATTAGATGCTTACATATTTTTTCCTTCCCAAGAGATCAAAGTCCTTTCCTTTATATACCTGTGAAGTAGAGGGTAAGCCCCCAGGCACTGTCTCTCGCTTTCAGCTGAGAAAACGTATTAAAATGACCTATTTGCCTTCACACACTTAGGGAGGGTTGGGATCTTGACCCTATGTCCTTAGACTCCAAGGCTTTGTTTTGCCAGCTGCATTGTGTCTGTGGCAGGGTGCTTAATTGCAGGGCTCACTGCAAAATGAAAATGCGGGCCCTTTGATAGAAAATTATTAAGCATTTCAAGATGATGGCAACAGAGCATTGAACCAATTACAGTGCCTTTCTAAGATCAGGGTCCCGTGAGAGCACACAGGTCACACACCCATGATGCTGGCTCTGTTTGTGTTGCCCAGTCTCGTACCTTGGGCATCACCACCAGCAAGAGCTAGACACAATACATGCTCCACTCAAGCTGCAGGTTGCGAGCACACTCGGCTATCTGTAGCAAGAGCCCAGCAAAGAATGCAGAGGCAAGTATCTGGCAAGAATCTGGCTAGACCCGACAAAGTGGGGGCGAGAGTAGAAGCTTTGGTTGGATGGGTATCTGATGCTTAGGGTTTCCCTGAGGCACGCTGGATCCTTAGTTTAGGAAAGCACTCTATTTCTAGATGCTGCTAACAGATAGGATTGACTCTCTTGATGACTTGTCTACCTAGGTTAGGATGGGCTCAGGTTCAGGGCAGGGCTGAGATCTCAGGTTGGACTTTGCAGTACTCAAGGGTGAAGAGGGATGCTGTAAGTTGCAGACCTATTTAATGCTATTCCCTGC
Source organism: Pseudorca crassidens (assembly GCF_039906515.1). NCBI lineage: Eukaryota > Metazoa > Chordata > Mammalia > Artiodactyla > Delphinidae > Pseudorca > Pseudorca crassidens. The sequence goes on along the minus strand of NC_090304.1, from coordinate 66,767,960 downwards.
AAAGTTGAATGAACACACATGGTTTATTTTACTAAATGCCATTTGCTAAAGTCTAGACATCTTTATTGAAATTAGAATGAGTTCAAACTAACTTGTGTGTTTGTTAAAACCGGGTGACTCCTCAATCACGTGTTTCAAAAATAACCACAACAAAAAATTATTTATATACTTCTAGCCATTTATTAATCCATTCAGTGAATATTTATCGAACACTTGTTACAGATTATAGGCACTGTTCCAGACACCAGAAAAATAGAGGCACAGGACAAATCTTTGACCTTAAGTAGTGTATATTCTAGTGGATTCCTCAGAATCCAGTGAATTCCAGTGGGTTTTGCAATATTGAATTTAGATGTATTTTCTTAAGCTCTTTTTTTGTACTTGAAGCAAAGTAAAAAGAATGGTCAGAAACAAGTTGTTATATTTTTTCTGTAAAGAAAAGAAATATTTTGTATGTTATAGAATACAAGGTAAAAAATAGATTCCTCCTGGGACAAGGATTTTTTTCTCCACTTTAAAAAAGGATTAAAATCACCACAAACATAAAGGTCTCATAAGCAACACTGCATTTGTTAAGAATGTGTAACTTGCAGTTAAAGTAGAGATGATTTTGTGATTCTCTTTTTGGCAGGCATAGTGTTTTGTAATATTTAACTTTTGCCGTAAAAAGTTCTTATGATTTCTATGTTTTAACCTGGTAGGATTTATTCTGTGTACTATATTATTTTCTATGACTTTGTCACAGCCAGGCATTAAAAAATAGTGGTATAACTATAATGCCTAGTGAGGAAAAAAGGAAAGAAAGAAAGAAACCTATTTTGTGGAAACACTGTTGAGTGTTGAAAGCACATCTTGAAATCCTTATGAGTGCAAAAACAATAGTGTCCACAACCATGTGTTTTGATACACCATAAAATCTTTGATCTCTCATGATTGAAGGACGCTAGACATTCCAGAGATACTTCAAAATCTCTCTTTTAGAACATAATGCAATATACCTAAAATAAATTAGTAATAAGTGTTCCTATTCCCACATAGGCCATGTGCCTCCTTCCCCAACTCTCTGCCACATCACTGTCTTAACTTGGCAATATTCTCTGCTTACCATTCACTAACGTCTTTTTCTTTCACTTTCAAATGATTTTTCATTTAATTAGGAAAGGTACAACAATATAAGAATGTTCCCTTTATTTTATTATTATTATTTTTTTTTGCGGTAAGTGGGCCTCTCACTGTTGTGGCCTCTCCCATTGCGGAGCACAGGCTCTGGACTCGCAGGCTCAGCGGCCATGGCTCATGGGCCCAGCCGCTCTGCGCGCGGCATGTGGGATCTTCCCGGACCCGGGCACGAACCCGTGTCCCCTGCGTCGGCAGGCAGACTCTCAACCACTGCACCACCAGGGAAGCCCTCCCTTTATTTTAACTTTTAGATGCACTTGCTGTATTCAAACAAATTATGTAGTTATTATTTGCTTTTAAAATCAATTCACTAGAAACTCACTGAAGACTTACTACATGCAAGAAACTTGCAGGAGGGCTGATGAGATTTGGCAGTGAGTGTAGTTATAAGAGGGATATATAAATGCACAAGATATTATCCCTTCTACTAATTTGGGAATAAACAATGTGCTTTTGTTCATACTACTCCCTCATATTGGAATGCCATTTCCCTAGTCTCTAACATTAGAATCTCCACATCCTTCAGTTGCTTCCCCGTGAAGCCCTTTCCAGAATGTCATAATCAGAGTTCATTATCTCTATGTACTCTCCAGGGGTCACTATACGTCTATATAGCCTTACTCATTTTGGTTTTTAGTTGTTTTTGCTTTCATGCCTAATTATACCCATTAAAGTTGTGCTATTCAATTTAGATTAATTACAATGAAATAATATGAAAAATTCAATTTTTTGCCTGCACTACCACGTTTCAATTGCTCAATAGCCAAATGTGGCCCATGGCTGGACAGCACAGATTTAGACCATTTCCACCACCACAGAAAGTTCTGTTGGATAGAAGTGCACTAAATTCTAAGCTTCTTAAAGACAGAGGCCATATCGTTTAAATTAATACGTTTCAAAACTTAAATAATAATAAATGTGAAATAGGTGTATCTCAGTGGTGATGTGGGGCAAGGAAGAAAATCAGGATTATTCATCAGATAGATACAGCTGTGCATTATTTAAAGTGTTAATTAAAGTGGGCTCTGTTGTATTTGAAAAGATTGCATTAAACTCTAAAGAAAGACAAGTCTATTATGTTTGCTGAAATAAATATAGGTACTAGGGATTCAAAGAAATCACAAAGACCACATGTAATATTGAACTCAGTTTTAACAAACGTGGTCACAGTGAAGTAACTGGATTAAAAAGATGATATCTGATTTTTATCTATCAATCTAGCATCTATAATATCTAATGTACATTCCTATTCAAAATCCTTCAGAGTGAAATTATTTTATGGACTTGAAATATAATTTTTAAAGAAATGTTATATTCTAGGGTTGCAAATTCTAAGAATTTCTTCAGTAGTACCAAAGAAATTTCTAAAATTTCTAAAAAGTTCTGTACCAGTACTAAAAAAGTTTTATTTTTTACTAGTACAATGAAAAAGTAAGTTACTGCATTTATTTAAACTTAAAAAATAACATAAAATTATTGGTTTGGTAGAAATATACTACCTCCTTTTCCAGATATATCACCATGTAGAGCCATAAAGTTTATTCATTGCACACATTGGTCTTCAATTTCAGTATATTGTTCATAAGTAGAATGGGGATTCTGCAGGGGGAGCAGGTCTAGCACATGGGAAGGTGTATGGCCTTTGTACTCTGACTTGGCTACAGACTGACAGTGTGGTCTTGGGCAGATTACTTAACAGTTCTGAATGTTTTCACTCATTCTGAGATGGGGCTACTGACCTTTACCACACAAATGTATTATGAAGTTTGTGGAAATAGGTATTGAAGCAGCAAGCACCTGTCTGGCATGTACTACCTATCCTTCCAATACTAAGTTTGATACCTGCCAGTGTCCTTCCTTTTGAACCCGTCAGTATTTTTACCACCTAATTTAGCCAAAAAACCCAGAGATTCCATGCTTGATTTTTTTCTGATGAATGATAGTTTTGGCTTCTTATCATTGTTTGCCCGTAGATATTTTCTCTCTTATCCATGTTTCTTCAATGGCAACAACTACAATCTGAGACAAAGAAAAGACCATTTTAATGGGCATAGACAGAGGTAACCTATGCCATTAAGCTTAATAATAGCTTAAAATAACATAAAACTCTCAAAATTAAAAGGGATTTTAGAATATTATATGCTACTTTATACACCAAGAATGGCAACATTGTTTATTTGATTGGGCTGTCCTGAAGATTTGTACTGCATAGTAAAAACATTTGTCATTCTAAGGACCATTAGCACATGGGGTGATGCCCACTTGAATGCTGTGATGACTTAGGAGAAGGAATAAATAACATTTCTTTGCCTGATGTGAAGCAGCCCCTTCACACACACACACACACACACACACACACACTCACACACACACTCACACACACACACTCTCTCTCTCTATCTGACCTAATTGCCAGGCTTTTGTTTGTTTTGAACCCCTTCCCTTAATGTCTACTTCTTTAACCAACTGATTTTCTATGCGCGATATAGGTTTTTGGAGTGAGGGAGCTCAGGTTTCTGAATCCCATGCTTTGACTACTACTTAATTAATCTCTGACCTAAACGATAGCCTTGTGTTTCTCATCTGTGTAATGGGAATAAAAAGGCCTGGTATGTTATTTTGTTTTGAATTTTAAGTGGGAAATAGATGTTTACAAAATTCCTGACATACTTTCTTAATAAATATTGACCTTCCCCTCCCTTACTTTTTCAAAGGTATGTTGTGAGGATCCAATGATCCAGTGAACTAACATGCTGTATAGTAAGAGGTGAAGAGCTTAGAATTTGAGTCAGACCTGTGTTCAAATCTTGGCTCGGCCACTTATTAGCTGTGTGACCCTAGGGTATTAATTTATTAAAATAGTTTCTTAATTTGTAAAATGGGAATAATAATTTGTATTTCAGGTAGCTGTGGTGAGGGTAACGTGAAATGTATACAAATTGCTCTGGACTGGACCTCATGTCTTCTATACATTACTAAGCTCTTTTTTTTTTTTTTTTGCGGTACACGGGCCTCTCACTGTTGTAGCCTCTCCCGTTGCGGAGCACAGGCTCCGGACGCGCAGGCTCAGCGGCCATGGCTCACGGGCCCAGCCGCTCCGCAGCATGTGGGATCTTCCTGGACCGGGGCACGAACCCGTGTCCGCTGCATCGGCAGGCAGACTCTCAACCACTGCGCCACCAGGGAAGCCCACTAAGCTCTTATCAAATCACTCTACTCAAATTATTATTTGTGGTCTGAGTTATGTTCAGCTTCTCTAAAGATATCTTCTAAACTGGATTTTAAGTTTTTGGAGTGTTAGGGGCCAGATCTGACTATCTGTAGCACCATCTAGGATACTGCCAGTTGTATTATGCCAATGTTTGTTCAACTTAGCAACCAATAGAAAAAAATGATCGAGATTTTTGGCCTGCCCACCCATCAGCCACTACCCTTGGGATAGTTAGTAAGAGCAACAGTTTTGGGTAACTCATTACTTGTAATAAAAGCTGCATCAAATTAATGGATTTTTCAAGTATTAAAATGACACAATTGTATTATATGACTAGAACTCTATAAAAGATTACTTTTATAGAGTTTAGATTACTTTTAAAGAGTACTTGGCTCACATTTATATAATATGCATTCATTTATTCCATACCTAGGCCATATCTACTGCATTACTGAAAAAAAATGTGTGTGTGGTCTACCATGGATGTTATGTAATACAGCCACTACTTAGATTCTCCTGACGTGTTCTCTGTGCTCTCCAGTGACTTCATAATGACTGGTTTTAGGGAAGAAAGTAAAATAAAGTGAAGAGAGAAAGGGAATTGAACATAAGTAAAAGGGGTAAAAGGGAGAATGATCAGGTTGAGTAGATGGTACATTCCACCAAAGACTACCTTAGTCATTGCTAAGTCATTGACCTATTTAGTGTCAGTTTTCTTGTTATAGTTTTTGTTGTTTGAAAATATCATCCTTGTAATATCATTTGTAAAATTATAGCCGTGGTGAACTTAAAGATGTACTTTTTAAATGTACTAAAATTGATTGTTTGGGAGCATGAAGGGTAATTTAAAAACATAGACAACGAGGAAAAATAATTTTGGAAACCAAAATTTTAATATCTCAAAATTAAAATAAACATTTTCAATGCTTTTCAAAATCTTACTTTTTTCTTCAAGATTTGCTTATGCCAAAAAAATTTTTTTTATATAATCTATGATTTCATGCACTATCCCTGTGAGGTAGATCTTACTTAACTCCTTATAAGAAATAAAGAGCACAGAAAGTTGAAGGGTTATCTTAAATCTCACAAAATATGAAATAATAAGAATGGGATTTTAGGGTTTTAAGTTCTTCCTGATTCATTATTTTGAGCCTTTTATGTGGTGCTGTTTATGGAGAAATTGAAAAGTAAGCAGGTTTAGGGCCTGATTGCTGTGTATTGTTTTCAGATCACAGGAGATGCAAGCTTCCAGTTTCTGTTGTTATGTTTGTTTAACGTTTCTCTGTAAATCAACAAGGCTTGTTTTATCTAGTCTTAGCCAAATCAAGTATGATTCCTATACTTTTCCATTTGTGTTCGAAATTATAGTGAAAGTACTCATCATTATAGTGTTCATTGAAGTGAAAACTTGTATGTGATTGTATGAATGCCTAATAGACTTGAAGTAAAGGCTGTCAAATTCAAGAATATTTGGAAAGATTGCAAGTGTCTTCTCTACCATGTATTTGTGGCATTTGTGGGGGGGGGTCTAAATTTTTTGATTTAGTTCCATAGTAAAGAATTTATTAAAAGTTTTAAGATTTCTCAATTGCTCTTAAGTAAGATATATGAGAAGCATTTTTTTTGGATAAATGCTGTGTAAAGTTAACAAGAAAATAAGGTTATTTTCTTGTACTGTGTTCTCTGATTTCAACCTCTTTTTCATCTCCTTGTTTTTATTTTTTTCTTAACTTTAGAGGGCTGCTTAAGTATCAAACTAATTTAGATACGCACCCTCCTGGCTGCATCAATCTTAATGGAACCCGCTACCAGAATATTCACTTACCAGAGTATCTCTCCGAACATTTTCATGAATCTTTCCCTGGAGGATTTTCAAAACCAGATGAGCTTACCCAGAACACATTTGTGAAGATTTGTATGGAAGAGCCCAGGTTCCAAGCTAATTTTCCACAGGTCAGATTAATTCTATGTCTTTAATAGTCTCTGCAAAGTCCATGTTTCCATAACAATTGATCAACATTGTATTTAGACATGTTTTTGAAGGTAATGAAGCAATTATTCTTGCAGAAGAGAATGTTTCAGGATGTTTCAATAGCAAGTTAGTACCTATTGTTTCATTATAGGCAGCCGACAGCTCAACGAGAAAGACCTATTATATTACAGAATATAGAAAATCCCTGCTTAACTGATCATATGGTCTTTGCATACTGTGGCACTGGTACTTGCCACAAGAAAGGTAGCAAAGATATTTTCCTTATGCATTGAGAAAAATAAGTTGAATAAGGAAAACAATAGTGAAAGAACTAGTACTACTACTAATAATTATTATGGTATATTATAATATTATGGTACAATATTATATATAATATTATAAATACTAAGCTGTAAAATCAATTTATTGAATGCTTAATATCATCTGCTAGGAACTATGCTAAAATATATTATATGCATAATTTCTTCAGTATTCACAACTCTTTGAAGTAATTAGTATCATCCTCAATTTTCTGATGAGGAAATTGTGGCTTAAACACATAAAATACCTTGACCAAACTCTACAGGCTAACACGTGGGAGAAGTAGAGTGTAAAACCAGGTTGTTGATTTGCTCTTAGAAAACTTCTTTCCCAAAGACCCAGCCAGTAGTTTGATAAAGGTCCTAATCTTCCCTTGTGGCCATGGGAGCTGTCCACATGGGTATTATGCCCTGTATTCTTTGTCTGTAGCAAGTGAAAATCAGGGAATAGTGATGTTGAATGTCTGTTTTAAGAAGAAGAAAGGGGGATCAAAAGGTCGAGTTTGTAGATGACTTTGGAGTGAGTGAGTGTTAGTCTTGTGTTTATTATTAATAATAACCCTCTAGATTTCTATTAGACTTTACAACCTTCATTGCTTTTCTGGGCTTCACACAATACTATATGTTAGGGAGGGCAGGTATTGGGACTCCCACTTTACTTGTGTGCGACCTGATGCTCGAATGGTGACTGCCCCAAAGTTGCAGAGCTTGTCCTGTGATGCTTACTCTTCACACAGTTTCTAACCAAATGTGAGGAAGAGGCATGATTTGCGTGGAAGAATATAGTTCTGGAATAACTCTGTAAATAAGGTTTAAAGAAGTGACCATGAAAATAAGTTTGGGTTGGAGGCCTCCAGGTTTTGAGGGAGGTAAAGTATGCAGCTGTAAGAGAAAGGTTGGCTACACAGGTTACGCAGTTATCCTGGGATCAGGGCTATCCCTCCAGCACACATGCAAAATTGTCATGGTTTCCAAATTCTAAATATTATCTGCTATTCATATTACGTAAAAGTAAGTTGTGAACAACACATGTGGTATACCCATATTTAAAAATATGTGCATATCCGTATTTTACGTTGGGTATACATTTTGTATACGTACATTATGCATATACATTGTGTGCATTATCAATATCTATGGTTCTCATTTTTTTAACAAACATTGAACTGGTACATTTTTGTTAAAATCATCTTCAGATTTATTTGAGCTTTTACTTCCCTTTCTTCTCTTGTTAGATAAAGATATTGTATATATATACATTATATATTTCTGGTGTGCACAGAAGGATATATGAAACAACGTTTGCTTACCTGTTAATGGTAGTTATACCCTTAGCAAGGGCTAGAGGGTAGGGTCTTGATATTACTTCCCCTTTTATTTCATACTTTACTCTTGTTTAAGTTGCAGTGAGCATCTGTTGTTTTTTACGCATTTTTCTTTACACTTTGTTATTTAAAATACAGATTAAAATATTATTACTGTTCTCACTTCAGCAGCACATATACTAAAATTGGAACGATACAGAGAAGATTAACATGGCCCCTGCACAAGGATGACAGGCAAACTCATGAAGCGTTCCATATCTTTGGCCATGTAACTTGCTTTGGCCAATGGGATGCTAGTGGATGTGATGTGAGCAGAGGATATGATGTGTGTGCTTGTCTGATTGGGCTTGTCCTCTTGTACTTCTACCAGCACCATGGCAAGAGCATACCTGGGGTAGCCACTGCTCCTCAAGCTTTGGTCCTATGATGTGACACATGGAACAAACACCCCAGTTGTCCTACAGATATGTTACCAAGAAATAAATGTTTATTATTGAATGCTAAAAAATATATATTATTACTGTATTATTACTGTAATGTGTCAAATAAGCAGTTGGGCAGGATATAAAGATTCTTATAATACGAGAGTTTCTTAAAGTGTATTTCAAAAATTCTCCGTTAGACCTGGCTTTGGATTTCTGGACCTTTGTGCCTGTATTGTGCTGAAAGGCTTTACAGGTGTATCCGGAGCAATAAACCAGTCACCATCATCTCAGTCATAAGTCATCCCTCAGATGTCATGGAAATCCGAATGGTCAAAGAAAATTTTAAAGCAAGACCTGGCCAGGTGAGTCAGTGTCCGGAAACTTTTAAAATACCCTTTATCTTTACATATTTTTTGAAAATTAACATCATTAGACTATTTGGATTTCTTTTCTGGTCATTTAAAAATTGTTTGTTGCTTTTTAGTATATTGTTCTACATTGTCCCAGTGTGTCTGCATTGGAAAACCATCCATTTACTCTCACAATGGTAAGAAACTTGTTTTTTGATTTTTTAATTTTTAGAATGAAATGTGTCTTTTTCTTTTTGTGTGTGTACACTCCACTCCATATCATTCAGACCTGTCACAATATCCTTAATGTTTAAGTAAGCCATCTTTTTACAAAGAAATATAATTATTCAGAAACTTTTAAACTATTTATTATTTTCTACAACTTTAAACTTCAGGAAATAGTATATTTAATTCATTAAACCTTGTTGATTCAAAATGCAGAAAATTTCCTGAATATTTGGACTCTTCCTTTTATGAATTATGTACCAAAATATAATATGTGCATGATTTTCTTTAGAGAGATTAAAATTATAGAAAAGGAAATTACTCTGGGTTGAGGTGGAAGCATAAGAAAATGTTCAGAAAAGAAAAAGCCCAGTATAATTGGCACCCAGGTTGTGTATGGAGAAAGGAAAGGAAAATAAGGTCAGAAAAATAAAATGGAATAATAATGAGGGGAAATCTAGCTAAATAACGGCATTATCAAATATTGTTAGCCCATTGTTTAATGTTATTTTTTTCCATTATACAAATGGCCTGAACCCATTATAAAAAAGTAGACAATTCACAAGCATGTAAGATCACATTATAACTTTTCCTCATTTCCCCACTCCCCAGTCCTTTTCTTGAGTTTGACCTATATTCTTCCAGGTATTTTTCTGTATACTTTGGCATATATAGGTGTCTGGCATTTGTTTGTTGGATCCTTTGTTTTATCATTTTCTCTTTTTACACAACAATATGTCATGGACAACTTTCCATGTTACCGTATTTGTATATGCCTCGTTCTTTTTGATCACTGTATAATATTTCACAGTAGGAACATACTGTAATTTATTTAATATTCCCCATTGATGATAGAGGTTAAGATTTTATTCAGTTTCTAACAAAGGCAACTGAGACAGGGACCACATGTTTAAACTATATGCTAAGATATGCAAATAAAATTGAACAAATTATGGGGGAGAGACCAGAAAAATAACTGGTGTCAAAGTGCTAAGGTTTAGGGATGAGGCTGTGCTGGGATTGGAACCGCTGTTAAATTTGATGTATTAGTCAAGTTGAAAACTTGGAAACCTTGGCCAAGTTACTTCATCTTTTTGTACATTCATTTCTTAGTGTAATATTGTGATAAAAGCAACAGCTATTCACACATTTATGAGTTTAAATGAACTACTACAAATAAAGTATGTAGAACACAGCCTGGAACGTGAAGTGTCAGGTACATGTCAATACATGTTAGCAAGTATTATGATTTTTATTTTCAGTGTGAACTTGTCCCTTGAGAACATGTACTTGTGAAGATGGCTAGGCCAGAAAATTTTGTATTTAAAGGATAAAACAAGCAGAAAAGAAGTGTCAAATGGTTAGAGAAAAAACAGAAGTTATTTATCCAATAGCAATTCTTTAAAAAGAAAGAGAATTTTTTGCTTCATTTGCTCCAAATTTTGCATTCCATTTGTATGTAGCAAATTTATTTATCTATTTATTTATTTTTAATTTGTCTTGCAGTTTTATTGAGATATGACTGACATATACCACTGTATAAGGTATATGTATATGTATAAGGTATGCAGCATAATGATTTAGCTTACATATGTCATGAAGTGATTAGCACAATAAGTTTAGTGAACATTTGTCATCTCATATAGATTCAAAATTAAAGAAGTAGAAAATAAATATATTTTCCTTGTGATGAGAACTCTTAGGATTTACTCTGTTAACAGTTTTCATATGTATCACACCGCAGTGTTAATTATATTTATCATGTTGTATATTATATCCCTAGTACATATTTATCTTATAACTGAAAGTATGTACCTTTTGACGGCCTTCATCCACTTCCCCCTCCCCATGCCCCACCCTGGTTCCCCTGGTAACCATAAATCTCATCTTTTTTTCTTTTTGAGTTTGTTTGTGTCTTTATTTACTTTTGAAGTATAATTGACCTACAGCACTATGTTAGTTCTTGTTACCCATCATAGTGATTCGATATTTCAGTATGTTTCTAAACGATCACCATGATAAGTCCAGTTACCGTCTGTCATCATACTAAGATATGACATAGTTATTGACTGTATTTCCTAGATTATTAATTATTGAGGAAATGTAGTTTGGTATCTAGTGAAATAATTAACAACATTCCATTTTATCAAGAAAGATGGCAACATTGGCCTACCTTGGAGACAGGTATAGTATAGTAGTTTATAGTCATTATGGTAGTTTACAGTAGTTATAGTATATATATATATATATATATATATAGTATATATAATATACATATAGTAGTATATATATAGTAGTTATAGTAGTTTCTCCAATAGTGATGATAGACACCCTTTCATCTGGTGCTGTGTGGGCTGCAGGTGACAGTGAAAGGGGAAATGTGTCACCATGAGTAACAGTGGAAACTTAGTTGCCCTCATGAGATATAAAACCAACAGGAGTCCTGAGGCCATCAGGAGCCAAGTAGCCATGTCACACCCTTCACTCCTGTAGCACATGCACACCCTACAGGGTGGCTGAATAAGATTGCCCACATCCTATTAGGACAGCAGGAAGCTTGGGGAGTAAATCTGATCAAGAACCATTCAGGTGTGATGTTTCAGCTCAGTCATGAAGCCATTTTCATGTGATTGCATCCACTACAGTCAGAAGCACTGTGCTTTAGTTCTGATAGTTGTAAGACATGTTTCTATTTCTCCGCATCCCTACATCCTGTAGGCATAAAGTTGGTAAAAAGAAGGGGGAGAATGAAAAAGGGAGAAATACACAAGTAAGTTTGTCTTGATAGAGTAGTTTAGGAAGTTTGGCCCAATCTTGGGGTCATATGAAAATTACTTCAGAAATTAACCTTTCTTTGTGTTTGAAACTTTTTTCCAGGTTTATTGAGGTATAATTGAAAAATGAAAATTGTATATATTTAAGGTGTACAACATGAGACTATATTTTGAAAATTGTTTCTTCATCATAGCATTAAGTAGAGAATATGGAATAAGAAAAGAAGGCAGTTGCTGAATGTCAACTACAGAGAAGAGAGGGATTTTTTATAAAAATGTTTTTCAACATACACAAAAGTAGAGAGAATAGTATAATGAACTCCCACATTCCCATCACCCAGCTTCAACGACAAAAAAAAGAAGATTGTTTACTTTTGAGTATATATTCTGTCACTGAAAACTTTTATGTTCTCTCAAAACAGAAAATCCAGGAACTTTTCACCTGTGTTACACACTGAGTAGATGCTTCTAGATCTAGTCTCTTTCAGCTGGCCTAGAACTTTTTCACAGGGCAAAGGAGAAATAACGTAAAGTGTTGTGTAGAATCTGAAGGTCTTTAAGCAAATGCTTTATGTGGCCTGGTCTGCTTCCTGAAAGCTGATTGAAGAGCTGTGGTAACCCTGTAGCTGGCTTGAGGCACGGATGGGAGGAAAAGAAAAGAGGAGAAGGGAATGTAGGGAACAGAAGAGCAGCAACTGGAAATAAGAGAGAGAGCTAAGAAAGGGAGAACAAATTACATGTGAGGTCAAAGGTAGAAATATTCACACAAATGACAGGAACTTTAGAATTCAGTCCCAACTCTGTCACTTATTAGTTCTGTCTGTGAGTGGATCTCTGCTCTCATCAACTCCCAAATAGCAGTGTTTGGCTATGAATCAAAAGAAAAGATAGGGATAGCAGTCTAAAGATAAAACAAGCTAAAATGATATAAGAATTTTCTCAGGTACTTTACATTTTATTGTGTGAATGAAGGACTATTTACATTTCCCCACTCCCACCCCGTGGAATCCTAAGGTGTAAGAATAGGAATAACAATACATTATTCTTTTTTTTTTTTTTTTTTTTTTGGTACGCGGCCCTCTCACTGTTGTGGCCTCTCCAGTTGCGGAGCACAGGCTCCGGACGCGCAGGCTCAGCGGCCATGGCTCACGGGCCCAGCCGCTCCGCGGCATGTGGGATCTTCCCAGACCGGGGCACGAACCCGTGTCCGCTGCATCGGCAGGCAGACTCTCAACCACTGTGCCAACAGGGAAGCCCACAGTACATTGTTCTTGGAGAAAGAATATTGGTTTAGTGACTACTTTGAGAAATAGGATGTACTTGGCTGGGTGCGGAGACGGAAGAGCTTCTCCTCACCTCAGTGAAGCGCTGTTAGGTATACAGTCCTCCTGAGTCTCCTTATGAGCAGCTTCCTACAGCTAAGGAGGAAGGTCTAAAGGAGGTCTGGTAAGTCCTCAGCACAAGGGCTCTGTGTCCACTACAGGCTTGTTTCAGAAGATTCAGGGTTGGAGTGTGTTGGATGGAGGCAAAGAGGTTGGATACCTGGGATTCTGTATCCATCATAGTTTTTCTTCTTTCTTACTTTCTTCAATTAAGAAAAGATTTTTCCTTTTTCCTTCTGCTTCTTCCAGGCCAGTCTTCAGTTCTCTTTAAGGAACATGGTTCTCTGAAAATTCTCTAAGAAAAACAAGAAAGAAAAGACCCAAAATAGTTTGGAAAATAGTGGTTAGTGTGTATCGCTTTAAAAAATTCATAGTTTCTCTTACCATATTACTGGTTTTAAGACGTTCTTTAATAAATAATCCCATTGAATTTATTCACCCATTTATTTAACCCTTTTCTACTTTCTCACTTTTAGATCTTTGTCTAGACTAATCTCTTTGCCCTAGAAACCAACCACTGCTTCTTCCACTTATTCACTCTCCAAATACCATACATTCTCTTGACCTTTTCCTTTTATAAGACCCTGTATATTCTCTTCAGCAATTAGTGCCATTAAATTACCTGTTTAATACCTGTCTTCCTCCTAGACCATAAGCTCCAGGAACCCTTTCAAAGTTACGTTCATAGCACAGCATCTGGTACACGGAGTAACACAATATATATCTGTTGAAAGAGTGAAAAACGCTTAATATATAGTTAGTGTTTGGGACTTACCTTGAGAAATACTTCATAGATGGATTGTCTTTTCTTCCCATCTCTCACTTGGAAGGTGAAGCCAGAGAAAAGGAAAAGCTAGAGGATTTAAGGAGAAAGAGGAAATGCTTATGGCTGATGTGTCTCTCAGTCAAAGAGCTTCCAGTCAGGTTCTGAGTCTAATCTTTTTTTTTTTTTTACATCTTTATTGGAGTATAATTGCTTTACAATGGTGTGTTAGTTTCTGCTTTATAACAAAGTGAATCAGTTATACATATACATATGTTCCCATATCTCTTCCCTCTTTCGTCTCCCTCCCTCCCACCCTCCCTATCCCACCCCTCCAGGCGGTCACAAAGCACTGAGCTGATCTCCCTGTGCTATGCGGCTGCTTCCCACTAGCTATCTACCTTATGTTTGGTACTGTATATATGTCCATGCAACTCTCTCGCTTTGTCACAGCTTACCCTTCCCCCTCCCCATATCCTCAAGTCCATTCTCTAGTAGGTCTGTGTCTCTATTCCTGTCTTACCCCTAGGTTCTTCATGACATTTTTTTTTTCTTAAATTCCATATATATGTGTTAGCATACGGTATTTGTCTTTCTCTTTCTGACTTACTTCACTCTGTATGACAGACTCTAGGTCTATCCACCTCATTACAAATAGCTCAATGTCGTTTCTTTTTATGGCTGAGTAATATTCCATTGTATATATGTGCCACATCTTCTTTATCCATTCATCCGATGATGGACACTTAGGTTGCTTCCATGTCCTGGCTATTGTAAGTAGAGCTGCAATGAGCATTTTGGTACATGACTCTTTTTGAATTATGGTTTTCTCAGGGCATATGCCCAGTAGTGGGATTGCTGGGTCCTATGGTAGTTCTATTTGTAGTTTTTTAAGGAACCTCCATACTGTTCTCCACTGAGTCTAATCTTTAAGATCATGATGACTATTTCTCTTTAGCTGATAAGAGGACTGGGAAATGTACTTATGGTGGAGGTAGTTTGGGAAGAACCACCAAAGACAAAGGGAAACAATTTACTGAGAACATCTGGTTAGAGACAGCAGGTCAAGTTTTCACCTCCACTGCCCCATTCTCAGGGCTAACAGTGGAAAATTACTTGCTCCTAATTTCTGTTGCTTATGTGACAAATGTTATCAATATATCTTAGGTTTGCCTAGCAACCTGCAGGTCAAAATGGATCTTGACTTTGCAAGTTTTGGTTTTGTATTCACATTTATCCTTATTTTAAACATCCGTTTTTGTATGTTTTGATTATGCCATATTAAACCTCAAAGTGTTAATTGTTTTAGAAAGACTTATATCTCATAGATATTTTAAATTGCAACAATAGTTGGCTTCCAAAAGAAATTTTAAGACAAAGGAAGATTCTTCTCACCAGACCATCTGTGTACCATGTACTTCGTGTAGGCTTAGGAAATGGTTTATAGCCCTCCCACATTTGGGGGGATTGCTAGCTGTCTCACTCATACCATGCCCCAAGGGAGTCCCTGTTTTTGTAAGAGGGAAAAGAGGTGAACTGTACTGCTGCCTGGAAATGAATTTGAGTAAAGCAAAAACATTTCTAAGCTAAATTTTACATTATGCTATTATGTTAATTTACTGTCTTTTCCTGCCATTTCCTTCTGTTTGGCACTTACATGTAAAATACATGCTTTTCAAGCATTTTCACTGGATAGTTTTAAGGGTTCCTTTGAAATAAAACAAAGGAAAACAAAGTGACTTAGGGCTTCCCTGGTGGCGCAGTGGTTGAGAGTCCGCCTGCCGATGCAGGGGACACGGGTTTGTGCCCCGGTCTGGGAAGCCGGGACGGAGCGGCTGGGCCTGTGAGCCATGGCCGCTGAGCCTGCGCGTCTGGAGCCTGTGCTCCGCAACGGGAGAGGCCTGCATACCGCAAAAAAAAAAAAAACAAAAAACAAAACAAAACAAAGAGACTTCCAATATGCCAATTCCCACTAAAATTGTATACACATCCCATCTTTGTCAAGGATAATAGTACCTACTAATTAAATGCCTAAACAAACTTTGAAAATATTATATTATTTAGTTCTATATTTCTATGTGATGTGTACTGTTAACTCTCTATGATACAGAAAATAATGTGACTCAGAAATATTAGATAGCACACAACTAATTAGTGGCACAGGTGAGATAGAAACACAGACTGCCTGGCTGAAAGGTGTATTGTTAGCTATTCGGCCCTGTCTCTCTCATGCCTCACCACCTAGCCATGTTCAGGGCATTCATATTTCTAAAACTCCTATTGCTCTTAGACATACTTGTTGGAGTCAACAAAAAAGAATTACCATTTAAAAGAGAAATTTATGAAACTATAAAAATGTATTTTCAAGAGAAAAATGAAGTTGAAAGTTTTATATTGCCCACACTACTAAGCTCTTCAAATATTGTGGGGAGTTGAAAGTCAAATTCCCCTGTTAGAAAAGTCTAATATTTACTTTAATATATCGTGTCAGTATAAGGAAAAATCAGATCTATAACATATCCATTGATCCCAGATTCAGTAGCTTGAATTTCACCTCATTTTTTAAACAGAGGTGAAGCTTTTACAACTGAAAATAACAAAAAAAGTTGGTGCAAAGATAAGGTACAGAAGCACTATAATATTTTTCATAATTTCAGTCAAAGTAAGGCTAAGTTTTGACTACTGATTTAATTAGGAACTCAAAGGTTGGACTTTTCATTGCTTAAAGTGCTTCAACATTTCTTATACTTGACACTGACTTTGCTACACACGGAAGCCATGCTTATTTGGTGGGTGTTCCCAGAAAGTTGTGATTGTTTTCTGCAGTAACACTTGCATTCTCTCAGGGTGTAACCAGCAGGAACGTTTGCTGGCAAAGGTTGTTGGAGATCAGAGGCTACTGTACAGTATTAGACCATAGATTTTGGAATCCTGAACAGCTGGGATTGGAGACCTGAATACCCCACTTATTAGTACTGTGACCTTGAACAAGATAATTAACACACTTACCTTTGGTTTACTTCTTTATAAAACATGGATAATAATAGTAACTTCTCTATGAAGCTTTGAATATGAATTAAAAAGATATAATCAAGCTAAGCAGGGTGCTTGGCACACAGGAGGTTCTCAGTTAGAAGTTGTTTCTGTTGTTGTTGTTGTTTTTCTCACTCCAATCCCACAATTAAAAAAAAAATTTTTTATTGGAGTATAGTTGATTTACAACGTTGTATTAGTCTCAGGTGTACAGCAAAGTGAATCAGTTATACATATATCTACGTTTTTTTAGTTTCTTTTCCCATATAGGCCATTACAGAGTACTGAGTAGAGTTCCCTGTGCTATACAGTAGGTCCCTATTAGTTATCTATTTTATATATAGTAGTGTGTATATGTCAATTCCAATCTCCCAATTTATCCCTCCCCCCGCTTCTCCCCTGGTAACCACAAGTTTGTTTTCTACATCTGTGACTATTTATGTTTTGTAACTAAGTTCATTTGTACCTTTTTCTCAGATTCCACATATAAGCATTGTCATATGATATTTTTATTTCCAATAATGTGTGGACAATCAAAACAGGATTAAACTGATTTTTTTTTTTTTTTTTTTTTGCTTCCTTCTCCAGCATGCAATAACTGACTAAGCTCTGGCCACAGACTGGTTTAGAAACAGTCATTTGGGGGACTGATGATTTGCCTCTTGTGGTTTACTAGCCCGTGGGATGAAGGATGTTTCAGGTTGGGTTTCCAGGGAAACAGACTGGGAGTAGAGATTTGCGTGCCAGAGGTTTGTTGGTTAGTGTGCTCAGATCAACAGCTGGTAAGGAGTGAGGGACTAAGGAGGCAAGGCAGAAGTTGAACTGTGATATAGTCTCCACAGAGACCTCAGCAGCTCACACAGGAGATCTACAGGTAAAATGGTAGTTCAGAGTTGTCCTGTCTTGAAGTCAGGAGGACAAATCTGTGTACTCCCAAATTACAGTCATTGGGTTTGACGCTTAGACATGGGTGGGGAAGCGTTTGTCTGTGGATGGCAATTCCTGGGGAGGGTCTCAGAAGTAGCTCTCAGCAGGCAGCACTTTCAGCAACTGGGAAATTGGGGAAATGAGTGTTTTAATACTGAAAATTGGGAAAAGGGAGAAGGGACGAAGACCTGAACAGGGCACCACAGTTTCCACTACACACAACACTTAGAGAGATGTATTTAAATTTATATATTTATATACATTTATATACCTATAAATATATAAAAGGTGTATTAAAATATAGCTTTTGTGAGATAATTCTATTTTTAAAACTTAAACTTGAGACACATATAAATTCTAATAGTTTATCTAAAGTTATTGAACTTTAAAAATTTGTAGTCCAAACAGCAGATTTACTTGTTTCTTTGCTGTGAGGGAAGGAGGTATCTAAAACATAAATTGTTTAAAGGATCAAAAAACCCAAAGTAACACAATTGATGACAAAGTTGGAACCAAAATTCAAGTTTTCTGATTCTTTTCCTTCTTTAAACCTTTATTGACTTAAAACCTGGGTAGATTTTTCTTTTCTTTTCTTTTTTTTTTTTTGACTATGTAGTTGATCTCTTAAAGTGTTTTCTAGCTGTGCTCTGTAATTACCAAACTTTGGATTTTCTGCCAAAACAAATGTATTAAGGTATGCTCTCATCTAATTTGATATGTAAATCACAGATGATTTTAAAAAGGCAAACTTAAGAAAGCATGAAACCTACTGTTTACTACAGAATGTAACATCTCTTTATATTTAACTGAGGTAGATATTATTTATGTTTATTAATACTTTTCATGGATTCTCAAGTAAAGAATGCAGAATCTGCTCTTGTATAGCAGTAATTGATTGAAGTTTGCATAAATATCTCTGTATCCTTTCATTATTATTTTTATTCAGAAACACACGTGCTTTCCTGACATCTGTATTTTAAGTTGTATGATTCATTATTTTTAAACTTGGATAACCTGATTTCACATATTTTTCCATGAGTCACAGGAAAGTCTAGTTGTTAGTTTGTTATTGTCTGTACTTTTACATAGCATGCCTGCACTTGCCATCGTTTTTCTGATTTTTGTTTTTCATGTCTCAACCAGTCACTTTGGGAATAGTCCTTCCAGTTTTCAATGAAAACCAGACAAGAATGGCCATGGATTTCTCAAGA
This sequence comes from Pseudorca crassidens, assembly GCF_039906515.1. Classification (NCBI taxonomy): domain Eukaryota; kingdom Metazoa; phylum Chordata; class Mammalia; order Artiodactyla; family Delphinidae; genus Pseudorca; species Pseudorca crassidens. The sequence goes on along the minus strand of NC_090304.1, from coordinate 66,748,863 downwards.
CTGGCAAACTATTTTTGTTATTATTTGTTTAATTCCATGGGTTTAAATATAACCAGGAAGTCTGCATCAGTTGTTTTGATCTTGGGTCTTGATCTCATCTATTTAACTCTTAAAAATTACTTTTCTCTAGGGTTTCACAAATCTTTTGCTTGGACAATTTAGAAACTCAGCTGGGATGGATGATACATTAGCAAGGCAACAATGTGTCTTAACCATAGAGCAGGCACAGTGGTGGAAATTGCTCCAGAAGGTCACTAATGTTCAGGAAACTTAACAGGGCATCTGAATTCTCTGAAAATTAGACATTTTCTAACTGCTCTAGCTTGACTTTTTTCCAGGGGAAAAGAAAATATTCCTTCGGTGCCTAATGTGATCCTGCATGATAAATATGAACTTAAATAGGTCAATGTATTCAGAGCAAACCTGTTGTTTAATATTAAACTTGGTTTATTCAATTGGTATTTTTGGATGCCTCCTTTTACTTAGATACCAAAGAGAAGGTGATCAATAAAAGCTCCTTTCTTGACTTAATATCTCCTTTCTGCTACTTCCCCATTTCTCAGTTCTTCCTTTCCTCTTATTCTCTGTTAAATCCACCAACTTTGCCCATACCACTCTACTTAAACATTTCCGAGGTCAACAGTGACCATGTTATTGCCAGGTCCAAGGGTCATTTCACAGTCCTCAGTTGGACTGACCTCTCATCTCCATTTGGCACAGCTGATCTCTTGCTTTATCGATACCCTGCTTTCATTGTGCTTCCAGGACATCCGCTCACCTGGTTTGTCTCCTAGGTTTCTGGGTACTTTTACTCGGTCTTTCTTTCTTCGCTATTCCTTGTCATCCCATGACCTCTAAATATCAGAACACTCCAGTGTCCATTCCTTGAACTACTTTTCCGCCAGCTAAATTCATTTCTCTGGTGATCTTTCCTATTGATGTATCCGTATACTATCATCTCCCAAATTTATAGTTCCGGCCCAGACCCCACCTCTGAAATTCAGGACCCTGTGTCCAATCGTCTACCAGGAACTTCCACTTGGATGTCTAATAGACATCTTAAATTAACATGTCTAAAATTGAACTAACCTTTGGCCTTCCAACCTATTCCACCCACCATCTTCTCCCACTTCAGTTAATGCCAACTCAGTTGTCCATGTTGCTCAGGCTGAAAACCTGAACATCATTCTTGACTTTTACCAGTTTTTAAAAATATCGGCAAAAATCCATCCACAAATTTTCTTGGCTCTACCTTCAATATATGTCCACCATTTCCACCGTTGCCACACTGGTCCAATCTACTACCATTGGATAGCCTCCTGACTCCTCTGCATCTGTCTGCCCTTACTCAGCTACCATTTTTTTTTTTTAATCTTTATTGAAGTATAATTGCTTTACAATGGTGTGTTAGTTTCTTCTTTATAACAAAATGAATCAGTTATACATATACATATGTTCCCATATCTCTTCTCTCTTGCGTCTCCCTCCTTCCCACCCTCCCTATCCCACCCCTCTAGGTGGTCCCAAAGCACCGAGCTGATCTCCCTGTTCAGCTACCATTTAATCTTAACAAGCTGCCAAGGTGATTATTTTGAAATGAAAACCAGATTATGTCATTTTTCTGTTAAAAAAAACAGGCAGTTTTCACCTTGAGCTATACTTGATATCTGTTGACTTGTATCTGCGTGAGTGTGTGTATGTGGGGAGGGGTGTGAGTGGAGAAGGGAGATCAGAGGTCAGAGTGTCTGGAATAGACTAAGGAAAAGGAAGGATGGTAGGAAATAATGTCAGAGAAGTCATGAGGAGTCAGATTATGTAGGGTTTATATGACACTGCAAGGGCTTTGGTTTTTACTTTGAGTGAGGAAGGAGCCATTGAGTGGCTCTGGGTAGAGGAAGGACATGACCTGGCTTAGTTTTTAACAGGAGCACTCTGGATGCTATGTTAGGGTTAGATGAAGGGCAGAGCAGAGAGACCAGTTAGGAGGCCGTTGTGGTCATCCACCTGGGGTATGATGCTGCTTGGACCAGGATGGTGACAGTGGAGCTGGTGAGAGGTATCAGGTTCTTAATATATTTGAAAGAGTTAGCAGGATTTCTTGATAGACTGGGTATGGAATGGGAAGGAAATACAAGAGTTAGGGTTTTTATTTTTTTTTATTTTTTTATTTTTTTCTTTTGTTTTTTGGTCTGAGCAACTGGAGCTGCATTATGTGAGATAGGGAGGGCCCTCCCTATCAAATTCTCATCTACAAAAGCTCTCATTCTGATGAGAATTTGTAGAGCCCAGTTTGGGATATGTAAATGTGATATGGCACTTAGTCTACTTTTATCAAATATTTCCTGAGCAAATGAATGACATCTCAGCCCTACTTTCCACTGTACAGACTATTCCTGTATCTTGAGCCCTTTTTGTCCCACCTCTACTTGTCCTACTTGTGTTTGGATTTGTGGGAGCATAGCTGCCTGGCTTGTGCTTGGGGTGAGGTAATTTGGGGGTCAAGTTATCCCATATACAGACATGAACACATTTCTTCTCTTTTTTAAAATGATAAGTCCAACCTCAGTTTTCTTCTGTTGTCTGTGAGGTCTCTGAGACCTAAGTTTTCCCAGTGAGGTGTGAGAAAGATGGGTTTGCTTCTCAAGGTGATCCCTTTTCTGAAGGTTGTGCGATTTCAGCTTTGGAATTTTTTCCAGTCAGTTCCCAAACCACCATGTCACCCACATTTCATCTTTCAAAATGTGTTGACACCTCTCTATTGTTGTTATCATTCCCTGTGTTACCTTTGATATTGCCATGTGTATTTTTATATTCATAAATTGTTATCTCAGTGTTTTGGTTTTTTTCTTTTGAGGGAGCTGAGATAAATGCACATATTCCATTGCAGTTAGCAAAAATCTCACTTACATACTTTTCCAGGATCTTTCTGTTTAATATTTAGCATTTTTTTCATGAAACTATACAAGTAAACACTTTTTCCTTCAAGTAAACCAGTAAATATTGAAATGTTATATTTGTCAAAACGTTTAGAGTCACGATGTTGCACTAATTGTGATGGATTTTGCACTCCTGGCACATTATCTCCTCTCTTACTTTTAGAACAATCCTCATTTGTGAAGTTACATGAGCTCCTAGTATAGTCTGTGAAACTTTTTAATACTCAATACATGTTTGTTGAATGTTTGAATAAATTGTAGAAGAATTGCCCATTGTTGAAGTCCTTATTCATTCTCAGGTTAATTCTCCAATATTTTATTAACTGATATTTGAATGCATACCCAATAAGGATAAGATGCTATGGAATATATGGTAATGATTTAGAAATAGTTCTTGATCTCAAGACATTTATCGTATATTAATACTGGAAAAATTACACAAAATTAAAGAGGTAAACTGTAATAAAGGGCATAAAAGTCAAGTAATTTGGAATTTCAGAGAAGAGAGGGATTTTTGTAGCATGGGAAATCAAGATTTCTTCATGAAAGTGGTAGCATTTGAGATGGGCCTTAAAGAATTACCGGTGTCCAGTATGAGAAATGGGAATGAAGTCATTCTAAATGAGTATACTAGTAAGTGAGAAAACGAAGAGACAAGAAAATATATTAGTTGATCCATGTTGGCTTAGCTGGATTAGAGTGAATCAAAGAGGAAAAATGGGATATAAAATTGGAAAGAATTTGGGACAAATGTGGTTGGTCAGAGACCGTAGGAAAGAAAGAATGTGCGTGTTTTCCCATAATAGGATACGAAAGGTTAATCAATAGGAGATTGCTGTGATCAGACATTTTCTTTGGTAATATTATTTGAAAGGACTTGAAAGTTGATTGAATGCTGGCAGGAAGAGAAATACCTGGTATTACTCTGAGATTTGAACGTCTGTTCTGGTGGGATGTAGGTTCCATGTCCAGACCTAGGGGAATTAGAAGGAGAAGATAATTTAGGAAAGAAGAGAACAGCAATTTTAGATATATTACATTTAGAGCGAATTTCAAGTAGAAATTATCTAGCAGGCATAGAAAATGTGAAACTAGAGCTTTGGAAAAGAGGGTTAAAAATAAAGACCTGACAATAATGATTAAAGAACATCATATTCTGTGATCATTTTCTCTGGTTTAAGAAATTTGTTACATTGAAAATTTAATATTTACCATAGTAACATCCATTTTAGAATTATTTTTATTTATTGTTGCAAAGCTCTTGATTTAAAATAAACACATTGTGGCTTTTAAATTCATTTTCCGTGTTGAATAAATTCTTGTGCAGTGACATCATTTTTACATTTTGTTCTCAAATGTAAGATGATTATGTAATATCTGTTTATATTTTTGTGGGACTGTTATAAAATCATTAGTCATTTGAGCACATGAAAAACCCAATGCCATTTTGAACAAATAATTTGAAAGAAAAGGTTGTTTTTCTCCAGGATATCAAAGTACACATTCCTCCAGGTCTCTTGCAAATTCTGTCATTCTATTTTCTTCTCCTTAAACTAGGTGATGAGTATTCTGCTACTTATATTAAGGTCAGTAACAGCCAAACTCCATTCTCTTCATCTAGGAAACTTAAGTGAGACTAAAGTAAGACTCAGGAATGTTTTAATGTTTATATTTTAAATTAAACTTTTAAAGTATGTAAATTTATAAACATTAAAAACCTTAATAATAAATTTTAAAAATAGATGTGTATGAAATGAGTTATTTTCTCTGTCTTCAACTTTACTTCCCAGAAATTAATATTCTTAACAATGTATCATATAGTCTCATCAATGTATTTGTGTATAGAGAAAAAACACTAATATCTGTTTTTTAAATTTTATTATTTATTTATTTATTTATGGCTGCATTGGGTCTTCATTGCTGCACGTGGGCTTTGTCTAGTTGCGGAGAGTGGAGGCTAGTCTTCATTGTGGTGTGTGGGCTTCTCGTTGCGGTGGCTTCTCTTGTTGCGGAGCACGAGCTCTAGGCGCATGGGCTTCAGTAGTTGTGGCACGTGGGCTCAGTAGTTGTGGCTCTCAGGTTCTAGAGCACAGGCTCAGTAGTTGTGGTGCACAGGCTTAGTTGCTCCGCGGCATGTGGGATCTTCCCGGACCAGGGCATGAACCCGTGTCCCCTGCATTTGCAGGTGGATTCTTAACCACTGTGCCACAAGTGAAGTCCCCTAATATCTGTTTTAATTTTAAGAGTGTGAACTTTACTACATGTCCTATAACATATTTTAACTGAAAATTTGTCATTAGCATATTTATTTTTAATGTTCTAAGAGAAACAATATAGCCAGAGATATGAATACTTTATTATTTCTTCCCTTTGAGAAGTTTTCTAAGCACTTTTAAAAAGATAGTGAAACAACATTAAGGAATCACTACACTGTGCTTTAGACAACATTAATGAATCTGAACATTATTTTTGCAAAGGTACTAAAATGTGATTCTAAGATTTTCAGTCATTGTTTCAAACCACACATGGTGAAGTCATTCTGTGTGCTATTCTATGCAAGCCTCCTTCAAATCTGGGGTGATATGACTGGGCAAAGACTCTGTTAAAATCTGTCTTCTTCATTCCTAGCTAGTTTGAGGAAGTATCAGTAATTTATAAAGGCATCATTCCCAAGAGTTTGAGAGGAACAATATTGTGTTCTACCTGTTCACAACCAGATCAACCTTAAAAGCTATCCTGATACATTTGGCCAACACTTAGAAGAAGGAGGTTTATAGGCTCCTACAAGGCCTGAGGGAATGTTAAACATCATATGTAATTATCTTTTACAATGTCTGCACTGAAAGAATAGAACAGAGATATGAATATTTGGCAAAATGTACATTTTCCTTTAGAATACATTATAAGATTAACTCAAGCCAGATGCGTACTCAGGCATACAAAGACTAACTTTGTTGCTCCCTATTCTATTTTCTTGGCTTAGATCTTCTTTTCATAACCTAAGATTTAGTTCACAATAAGGGAAACATCAAGAGACATGGGAACAATCAGATTGGTAGCTTGGAACTCTGTTGGGATTCTTGCTTTCTGGCAGCTACAACTTTTACAGCATAGAGGCTCTGGCCAGCGTTAAGTATTGATAGTACGAAGTAAAAGTGGTGGTGGGTTTTTACAGATCACATCATCTTATTTGGAGATTTACTAATGACAAAACATTGCTCTTGGAGTTATTAAAAACTAGAATGTAAATTAAATAATTAAATGTTAGATTGAGAATTATAAATGAAGCAATATTTTACTAGTATAAATAATATTTAAGTAATATGATTTTTATATTCTTTTCATTTATTTCAATATTTTAAACTACAGTTAGTAGTAATAATCCTATTAGAAACACTGATTGTGAAATAGTGGTTTGGAAATTCCATGTTACAATAAATCTCAACCCTGAACATGTGCTTTTTAGTTTGTTTATGATTTGTCATGAAGAAATGATTAATACCTAACTTTTTATTTAGTGTTTTCACTGACCTCCAAGCTACTTATCTTCTTTGATGAGCTGTTTACATATCTCCATGGTGTCTTCACCTTCCTTTATTTCTTTTCCTTAGAGCATCCCTATGTGACCTACGTTAATTAGTCAACATAGTGAGCTCGAGGATCTTCAACTTACTTCATGTAACCTATTCTCTATCACAAGGCCCTCAGAGCCACTGGCATAGTCTTTCATCTGTGCTTTAACTTCAGCCCATATTTCCCATTAATTCATATCGTTGTACATTGATTCCACTAATTTTCAACAAATCCTTTTTTTCCCTCTACTCCATTTGACTTCTCATGCAATCCTTAGCCATTTTCCATATCTTTGCTTTAGTGGAGACAGTGGCCTGCCATAGTTATGAACTGTGTAGGCAGACAAACCCAGACCCAAATTCTGTCTTGGGCAAGTGATTTTTTTTTTCCTTTTTTAAAATTTTTATTGGAGTATAGTTGATTTAAAATGTTATGTTAGTTTCTGCTGTATAGCAAAGTGAATCAGTTATATATATATCCACTCTTTTTAAAGACAAGTCACCAGGGTTATTGTGAGCTTTTAGAAATGAGGCACTTAGCCCTGCCCTTGGTACATGATATTCAATGAACACTGGCTAGTCACATGCAGATGATCCCTTACCCATAACCCTTATGCTAGATGTATTTTCGGAATTCAGAATTTTTGAGGTTGTAAAAGGTATGCATAATTAATATATTACCTAAGATGTCTAGTAGGATATGAGGCAGCATTCTTAAACAAATGGGTATTTCTGTAGGAAAATAGTTCTGTATGAACTTTTATACAGAAGTATTAACCTCCCATCATTACCTTCCCATCAATTCAGGTCTGATAGTGCCACCAAATGTGTTATGAAAAAACTCATTTTTGAAAATCTCTGAATTTTAGAATTGTGGAAAGGGCTTGGGATTCTGTAAAATAAAGGGAGATACTGCATTTTCTTATTGTGAACTAAAAATTATTCTCTCATTTTTACTGTGTGGCTGTTTCCTATATTTGCTAAACATGGGACCACAGGTACTTTTTCTTACCTCCAGTACTACAGCTTACTCCCCTCCTCAGGTACCCTTGCCACTTTACTCCAGATTTCTTCTGAGAATTATGGGAGGGAATGAAATAAAACTCTTTCAGTAGGAGTTTCTTCACTGGACACAGAAAATTCAGGTCACATTGATAATTATTTTTTTCATTTCCCCGGAATTTGTTAGGATGTGAATCGTATCAGAATATCTGCAAAGAAAAAGACACCAAAATCATTAGTCTCCATTTCTTCCTTCGTGGTTAAAAGCTGTGTCCTCTTAAATATTTTAACTCAAAATATATTTAAGTAAGATTTATGCTTAGATATAATATACTAGCCGTTTTAGACTATGTGTATTTTTTGTTTTATATAATAAATATGGGCTTTTCGAGAAACGTATAATGTCTTATTGACTGGTTGGCATTGCTTTTTTTCTCCCACTAATGAGGATCTCTATAGATTTTTTTTAGTCCATTCCTTTCCATTTCTTATTGATTTTGGAGATTTGCTCTGAGAATAAAAGTAGTAATTGAATCATATTCTGGTGCTACATAATTATTATTCAGAATTGACTCCAGTATTTATTTATTTTTTTAGTGTCCTACTGAAACCAAAGCAACCTTTGGGGTCCACCTTAAAATAGTAGGAGACTGGACAGGTATGTAGAACATAAAGTTTTAAAATATATCCTTTGAAAATAATGGGTCATACAATAATGTTGATGTCTAAATAGTGGAATGACCAGCACATATAGAAATGTGTATGTGTTCTCAAGCTGTTGTTTTATTTTCCTTCTTTGCTTGTACAGTTTTAACATTCATGTGTTTTTTTTTTTTCTTCTGTAAGATGCATTTTTGGAATTGGAATACCTTGGATATCAGTAATTGTTAATAGTGTGTTGTTCATGTGATTGTAAATCATAGATTTCTACCTGCTTGTCAGATGTACTGGAAGTAGTGGGAACACTGAAATGTCTTTTAGAAAATGTCATTTTAAAATTAGTGGTTGGTTTTACTTTCAAAATAATGAACACCTGGGATTGAGATCACACAAATCTTCTAGTTCTTACATGATTGTCTGCGTGGTATTATCTATATATATAGCAACTCTACAACATCTTTTGAATAGTGGTCATTTATAATAGCAAAAGGTGCATTGTATTAAGAGTTCTGAGTAAATAAACATTATTCAATTCATTCTTATATTCCCTTTGCCCAACAGAGTGACTGACAAGTGAGTGCTCAGCAAACGTTAGCTTGTTGGCTGGTTGTTTATTTTGGCTATTCAAAGGAAAGGATGCAAATGTAAATAAAAAATAATTTTGAATTGAACGCTAAACTAGGAGTTGGTTTGTGAAAACTATACAGAATCAGAAAAAGGCAGATTAGTGTAATCTCGGGCAATAAGAGAAGCTTCACAGAGAAGATAGAATTTGAGCTGAACATTGAAAATCAGACAAATGAAGAAAGAAGAAGTTCATTTAAGTAAAATCCACAGCACTGTCAAAAAGTAAGGAAGGTAATGATTAAACCTTATTTGAGAAGTGTGAGTCAGTCAGTCTAGCAGAAGCAAAGATATTGTTCTGGGGAGTAGTATGGAAAAACCATTTACGGTCAGCATGGTAAAGATCTTGAATGCCTTGACAAGGTGTCAGAACAACTTAGAGATGTTAGGGAATCTTTGAAGGATTTGGAATGTCGTAATGTAAATGGTATTGATAACTTGGTAGTTGATTAGATTAGGATCAAAGGAAGACTTATTGGTACTGGAAGGCAGAGGAGAAGGAGTCAATAAAGGAGTGAGGATGGAAACTGAGGACTAGAAGAAATGTATTTGCAAATGCAGCTTAAGAAGTTAGTATTGGAAAGGGGGGGACTAATTGTTGTAAAAATTAGGAAAGGACAAGATGTTATGTAACAGGGAAGAGATATTTTAGAAAGGACAGTGAAAGAGCTTATATTATACAGTTAAATAATAATAGTGTGTATAAAATCCTTTGTCTCTAAAAAGAGCAGTCAGCTTGGAAATGGAGATGAGAAGAAAATGGGGAAAATATGCAACATAGGATTTAATGGGCAAACAAAGAAACTAATCCAAAGATCTTTGAGCAGTGATGACCTATTTGGAATCATGAAAAATCAGGCTTAAATTCATATTATTCATTTGATAGCTTTCGAAAGAGATCATTGTAGTCCATTGTTAGAAGAATACTGGTGTAGTATAGAAGTAGTAATTCTCATAAGCCCAGAACTAGTTGATATAATAAAAATTGTTTTGCACTGTTTGGCAAATAAAGAATGAACTGAAATTCTTCTCTGGTAAGAATCCCAATATAGTAAGAATTAACTTCAATAATGAATGGTAATTGATAGAATTCTATATCTGAAGGATAACAAGCATAATGAAGTCATAATTTAATTCATCAGGTTAAGCAGAAAGTTCATCAGGGCTTTTTTTATTTTTATTTTTTAAACATCTTTAACGGAGTATAATTGCTCTACAATGGTGTGTTAGTTTCTGCTTTATAACAAAGTTAATCAGCCATACATATACATATATCCCCATATCTCCTCCCTATGTCATCTCCCTCCCACCCTCCCTATCCCACCCCTCAGTGGTCACAAACCACTCAGCTGATCTCCCTGTGCTATGCGGCTGCTTCCCACTAGCTATCAATTTTATATTTGGTAGTGTATATATGTCGATGCATCTCTCTCACTTCGTCCCAGCTTACATTTCCCCCTCTCTGTGTCCTCAAGTACATTCTCTATGTCTGTGTCTTTATTCTGGTCTGGCCCCTAGTTTCTTCATAACCATTTTTATTTTTTTTTAGATTCCATATATATGTGTTAACATATGGTAATTGTATTTCTCTTTCTGACTTACTTCACTCTGTATGACAGACTCTAGGTCCATCCACCTCACTACAAATAACTCAATTTTGTGTCTTTTTATGGCTGAGTAATATTCCATTGTATATATGTGCCACGTCTTCTTTATCCATTCATCTGTCAATGGACAGATGTCTGGGCTATTGTAAATAGAGCTGCAATGACCATTGTGGTACATGACTCTTTTTGAATTATGGTTTTCTCAGGGTATATGCCCAGTAGTGGGACTGCTGGGTCATATGGTAGTTCTATTTTTAGTTTTCTCAGGAACCTCCATACTCTTCTGCATAGTGGCTGTATCAATCTGCATTCCCACCAACAGTGCAAGAGGGTTCCCTTTTCTCCACAGCCTCTCCAGCATTTATTGCTTGTAGATTTTTTGATGATGGCCATTCTGACTGGTGTGAGATGATATCTCATTGTAGTTTTGATTTGCATTTGTCTAATGATTAGTGATGTTGAGCACCCTTTCATGTGTTTGTTGGCAATCTGTATATCTTCTTTGGAGAAATGTCTATTTAGGTCTTCTGCCCATGTTTGGATTGGGTCGTTTGATTTTTTGATATTGAGCTGCATGAGCTGCTTGTAAATTTTGGCGATTAATCCTTTGTCAGTTGCTTCATTTGCAAGTATTTTCTCCCATTCTGAGGGTTGTCTTTTGGTCTTGTTTATGGTTTCCTTTGCTGTACAAAAGCTTTGAAGTTTCATTAGGTCCCATTTGTTTATTTTTGTTTTTATTTGCATTTCTATAAGAGGTGGTTCAAAAGGATCTTGCAGTGTTGTATGTCATAGAGTGTTCTGCCTATGTTTTCCTCTAAGAATTTCATAGTGTCTGACCTTGCATTTAGGTCTTTAATCCATTTTGAGTTTATGTTTGTGTATGGTGTTAGGGAGTGTTCTAAATTTGTTCTTTTACATGTAGCGCTCCAGTTTTCCCAGCACCACTTATTGAAGAGGCTGTCTTTTCTCCATTGTATATCCTTCCCTCCTTTGTCATAGATTAGTTGACCATATGTGCGTGGGTTTATCTCTGGGCTTTCTATCCTGTTCCATTGATCTATATTTCTGTTTTTGTGCCAGTACTATACTCACTTGATTACTGTAGCTCTGTAGTAGAGTCTGAAGTCCGGCAGCCTGATTCCTCCAGCTCCATTTTTCTTTCTCGAGATTGCTTTGGCTATTCGGGCCAAAGATTCAGTGTAATCTTTTATACTGAATCTTGTTTTTCCAAGATTCCAAACAAATCGTGAAATTTTTTCTAGTTCTGTGAAAAATGCCATTGGTAGTTTGATAGGGATTGTATTGAATCTGTAGATTGCTAGGGGTAGTATAGTCATTTTCACAATATTGATTCTTCTAGTCCAAGAACATGGCATATCTCTCCATCTATTTGTATCATCTTTAATTTCTTTCATCAGTGTCTTGTAGTTTTCTGCATACAAGTCTTTTTTCTCCTTAGGTAAGTTTATTCCTAGGAATTTTATTCTTTTTGTTGCAATGGTAAGTGGGAGTGTTTCCTTAATTTCTCTTTCAGGTTTTTCATCCTTAGTGTATAGGAATGCAAGAGATTTCTGTGAATTAATTTTGTATCCTGCTACTTTACCAAATTCATTGTTTAGCTCTAGTAGTTTTCTAGTAGCATCTTTAGGATTCTCTATGTATAGTATCATGTCATCTGCAAATAGTGACAGCTTTACTTCTTTGCCAATTTGGATTCCTTTTATTTCTTTTTCTTCTCTGATTGCTGTGGCTAAAACTTCCAAAACTATGTTGAATAATAGTGGTGAGAGTGGACAACCTTGTCTTATTCCTGATCTTAGAGGAAATGGTTTCAGTTTTTCACCTTTGAGAACAATGTTGGCTGTGGGATTGTCATATATGGCCTCTATTATGTTGAAGTAAGTTACCTCTATGCCTACTTTCTGGCAGGTTTTTATCATAAATCGGTGTTGAATTTTGTCAAAAGCTTTTTTTACATCTATTCGGATGATCATATCATTTTTATCCTTCAATTTGTTAATATGGTGTATTACATTGATTGATTTGCGCATATTGAGGAATCCTTGCATTCCTAGGATAAACCCCACTTGATCATGTTGTATGATCCTTTTAATGTGCTGTTGGATTCTGTTTGCTGGTATTTTGTTGAGGATTTTTGCATCTGTGTTCATCAGTGATATTGGCCTGTAGTTTTCTTTTTCTGTGACATCTTTGTCTGGTTTTGGTATCAGGGTGATGGTGGCCTCGTAGAATGAGTTTGGGAGTATTCCTCCCTCTGCTATATTTTGGAAGAGCTTGAGAAGATTAGGCGTTAGCTCTTCTCTAAATGTTTGATAGAATTCGCCTGTGAAGCCATCTGGTCCTGGGCTTTTGTTTGTTGGAAGATTTTTAATCACAGTTTCAATTTCAGTGCTGTGATTGGTCTGTTTATATTTCCTATTTCTTCCTGGTTCAGTCTCGGAAGGTTGTGCTTTTTTAAGAATGTGTCCATTTCTTCCAGGTTGTCCATTTTATTGGCATAGTGTTGCTTGTAGTAATCTCTCATGATCCTTTGTATTTCTGCGGTGACAATTGCTACTTGTCCTTTTTCATTTCTAATTCTATTGATTTGAGTCTTCTCCCTTTTCTTCTTGATGAGTCTGGCTAATGGTTTAACAATTTTCTTTATCTTCTCAAAGAAGCAGGTTTTAGTTTTATTGATCTTTGCTATTGTTTCTTTCATTTCTTTTTCATTTATTTCTGATCTGATCTTTATGATTTCTTTCCTTCTGCTAATTTTGGGGTTTTTTGTTCTTGTTTCTCTAATTGCTTTAGGTGTAAGATATGGTCGTTTATTTGAGATGTTTCTTGAGGTGGGATTGTATTGGTATAAATTTCCCTCTTAGAAATGCTTTTGCTGCATCCCATAGGTTTGGTTTGTCATTTTTTCATTGTCATTTGTTTCTAGGTATTTTTTGATTTCCTCTTTGATTTCTTCAGTGATCTCTTAGTTATTTAGTAGTGTATTGTTTAGCATCCATGTGTTTGAATTTTTTACAGATTTTTTCTTGTAATTGATATCTAGTCTCATAGCGTAGTGGTTGGAAAAGACACTTGATACGATTTCAATTTTCTTAAATTTACCAAGGCTTGATTTGTGACCCCAGATATGGTCTATCCTCGAGAATGTTCCATGAGCACTTGAGAATAAAGTGTATTTTGTTGTTTTTGGATGGAATGTCCTATAAATATCAATTAAGTCCATCTTGTTTAATGTATCATTTAAAGCTTGTGTTTCGTTATTTATTTTCATTTTGGATGATCTGTCCATTGGTGAAAGTGGGGTATTAAAGTCCCCTACTAAGATTGTGTTACTGTCGATTTCCCCTTTTATGGCTGCTAGCATTTGCCTTATGTATTGAGGTGCTCCTATGTTGGATGCATAAATATTTACAATTGTTATATCTTCTTCTTGATTTGAGCCCTTGATCATTATGTAGTGTCTTTCTTTGTCTCTTCTAATAGTCTTTATTTTAAAATCTATTTTGTCTGATATGAGAATTGCTACACCAGCTTTCTTTTGATTTCCATATGCATGGAATATCTTTTTCCATCCCCTCACATTCAGTCTCTATGTGTCCCTAGGCCTGAAGTGGGTCTCTTGTAGACAGCATATATACAGGTCTTGTTTTTGTATCCATTCAGCCAGTGTATTCATTTTGGTTGGAGCATTTAATCCATTTACATTTAAGGCAGTTATTGATATGTATGTTCCTATTACCATTTTCTTATTGTTTTGAGTTTGTTATTGTAGGCCTTTTCCTTCTCTTGTGTTTCCCATCTAGAAAAGTTCCTTTAGTATTTGTTGTAAAGCTGGTTTGTTGGTGCTGAATTCTCTTAGCTTTTGCTCGTCTGTAAAGGTTTTAATTTCTGTGTCAAATCTGAATGAGATCCGTGCTGGGTAGAGTAATCTTGGTTGTAGGTTTTTCCCTTGCATCACTTTAAATATGTCCTGCCACTCCCTTCTGGCTTGCAGAGTTTCTGCTGAAAGATCAGCTATTAACCTTATGGGGATTCCCTTGTATGTTATTTGTTGTTTTTCCCTTGCTGCTTTTAATGTTTTTTCTTTGTATTTAATTTTTGATAGTTTGATTAATATGTGTCATGGCATGTTTCTCCTTGGATTTATCCCGTATGGGACTCTCTGTCCTTCCTGGACTTGATTATTTCCTTTCCCATATTAGGGAACTTTTCAACTATAATCTCTTCAAATATTTTCTCATTCCTTTTTTTTTTCTCTTCTTCTGGGACCCCTATAATTCGAACATTGTTGCACTTAATGTTTTCCCAAAGGTCTCTTAGACTATTGTCAATTCTTTTCATTCTTTTTTCTTTATTCTGCTCTGTGGTAGTTATTTCCACTATTTTATCTTCCAGATCCCTTATCCATTCTTCTGCCTCAGTTATTCTGCTATTGATTCCTTCTAGAGAATTTTTAATTTCATGTATTGTGTTGTTCATTATTGCTTGTTTGTTCTTATTTCTTCTACGGCCTTGTTAAATATTTCTTGTATTTTCTCCATTCTATTTCCAAGATTTTGGATCATCTTTACTATCATTACTCTAAATTCTTTCTCAGGTAGACTGCCTATTTCCTCTTCATTTGTTTGGTCTGGTGGATTTTTGCCTTGCTCCTTCATCTGCTGTGTGTCTCTGTCTTCTCATTTTGCTTAAGGGGTGTCTGTGACCTTATTATGATTTTAGGCAGCCTGCTAATAGGTGGGGTTGTGTTTCTGTCTTGCTAATTGTTTGGCATAGGGTGACCAGTAGTGTAGCTTGCTGGTCGTTGAGTGGAGCTGGGTCTTAGCATTGAGATGGAGATCTCTGGGAGATCTTTCGCCATTTGATATTACGTGGAGCCAGGAGGTCTCTGGTGGACCAAAGTCCTGAACTCAGCTCTCCCACCTCAGAGGCACAGGCCTGACACCCGGCCAGAGCACCATGACCCTGTCAGCCACCTGGCTCAGAAGAAAACAGAGAAAAAAAGAAAGAAAGAAGAAGAAAATAAAATAAAAAGTTATTAAAATTAAAAACTAAAAATTATTAAAAATAAAATTTAGAAATTAATAAAATGTTAAGAAAGAAGAGACCAACCAAACCAAAAAACAAATCCACCAATGATAGCAAGCACTAAAAACTGTATTAAAAAAAAGAAAAAAAAAACAGACAAACAGAACACTAGGTAAAATGGTAAAAGCATAGATATATAGACAAACTCACACAAAGAAGCATACACATACACAAGATCTATAATCCTCCCAATGCAGACCACTACTAGCGTTCTCAGCCACACATGCACTTATAAATGTTAGTCACTGGCTTCACCTACACACTTGTGTGAAGTTTGCGTGACATGGACATCTTCTTAGTAATCTTCCAATTACTGGCAATTTTCAAGTACACTGAAGAAGATAAAACATGTGGCAGGTGAAGTAATGGTCCCCCAAAGACACGGACATCCAAATCCCTGGCATCGCCTGGCTGCTGTGCAGCGATGGGGACCCAGAGCCCCATCATGGCTTATTACTAGCTATTGTTACTGAGTTTCTTCATAAAGTTATTTTCTATTGTCAGTGGCTCATTAAAATAAATGATTATCTGATTATCTCGTCATTTATTTCAACCTTCTCTATTAGGAACACTTAATAGTTTTAATTTTATCGTCTTTTTTAATATACAGTGCCATTGAGGGAGAAACAAGATCATTCTCTTCAGAGAGTTCAGTTCCAGTTAGATGCTTTTCAATTAATAGACTTTCTTGGTTGTTGACTTTAAATATTTGTTGATTTGGAAAAAAATGTCAGGCGTTCATGCAGAGAACCACTAAATAGTTCTGCCACTATCTGGCACTTTAATTCAAAAGACGTTTTAGCTGTCTTAAAAAAATGGAATTATAATTATGAAAGGAAAATTGGGAATATCATTGCTGAAATCAAGGGTTATTGGGTTTTTATTCTAAAAGAATTGCTTATTAAGTATTACTCAGTATTAAGAGCAGTAAGTATAGAAAACACCAAAGAGATGCTTAAGAAGTTGAGTATCAAAGGTTTACTTCTCTAAACTGACTGAGAGATATTTTACAGTGACTATTTCTTCCCTGAAATATGTTCTCCCTGGGCACGTCTAAAGAACAGGTTTAATACCACCTCATGTGTCTAATGTAAGACTAATCAGCTACACCGAGCTGTAGAGTACCCAAGAAGCAAATGAAGCAGCCAAAAGAAGAGACCTGTAGTGACCTGAAATACACTTCTTGTTGTTGTTGTTGTTGTTGTTGTTTCTATGACTAGCAAATTATAATGGTCATATTTGTGGAAGATAACATTTAAACTATGTGTAATTTGGGGTAATAGTCAAATGTTTATTAAGCACTTACTCTATGCCAGACATTGCACTAGTCTCTGGAGGTACGGCGCTGACCAATGCTGTGTTCTAACCGGTAGAGACCTCCAAGAAACAAAAATGCAAATCAATATATAGTGTGTTAGATAGTGATGAGTGCTATGAAGAAAACTAAAGGAAGGTAAGGGAGTAAGAATGATGAAGGGTGGTAGTGCTACTTAGATAAGGTATTTAGTTATGGACTTTCTGAACAGACATGTAAGTAGATGAGGGAATAAATCAGGTGGATTTCAGAAAGAAGTGTGCTTAGGCAAAGGAAACAGTAAGTGCGAAGTCCCTGAGGTGGCGGTAACTTTGGATAGTCAGGGAGCTGCAAGGATCCCAGTGGGGCTGGAATACAGTCAGTGAAGGGAGATAGTAGTGGAAAATGAGATCAGAGATGGGAGTTGGGGATCAGACTCTGTGGGTTACAGGAGGACTTGGATTTTAATCTGATTGAGATAAAAGGCATGATTTTGAAGTCTACATTTGAATGATTAGCCATTTTGTTCTAATATATACTACCTAGTGTTTGCCAACCCAAGGGTTTTGTGTGTGTGTGTGTGTGTGTGTGTGTGTGTTTTGTTTGTTTGCTTTGTTGTTTCAAAAAAATACTGAGTTTAGGGAGAAGGAGGAAAAGGGGATACTTCTGAGCACTGTAGAAAACAGATCAAAATAAACCAAACAGGTCAAACTTTTTTGGTGAAGGGGGAGGTGTATCATCATTTTGAGATACCTCGCCTCAGTGGTGGTTCTATCTTCTGCCATATGGGCCTGGTTTATGGGTTCTGGTAGCCTCACCTACACCCTATATCCCACTAGCTTGTATGGATGGTAGTGGCTTCCTGCTACTCTTTGGATTTCTCCCCTATCTTTAATATAGCCTCCCAATTCTTACCTCACCTGAGTTCCTTACAGCAAATTCCTTTCAATTAAATCATATAGAGCCCTTCCTGGTTTTGGCTGGACCCAGACTTAGAAGGTCAGCAAATCCTCTCTGAACAAAGCATTGAATCACTGAGAGGAGTGGTATATGGGAAAGGTAAGAGAAAGTGTAAAAGTCCTGAAGCCGTCAAATGTTTACGTTCAAGGACCAGTGAGAAGTGCAGTGTTGCTGGAACTGAGTAAGTGGAAACGTTATAGGGAATAAAGTCTGAGAAATACCCGTGGACCAGATATGATAGGCATTTGCAGACTTCAATTTTATTATAAATGTTATGGAGAACCATTGGAGGATTTTGATTAGGGGATGACTCATATTTTAAAATGGTAATTCTGGCAGCTATGTAGAGAATATGTTGGGTGAGTCAAGAGTGGAAATCAGGAGATAAGTTGAGAAGCTCTTGCTGATGTCTAGACAAGAGGAAATGCTGGTTACGCAGCATAGGTCTTGAAAAGTGGATGTATTTTGAAGGTGTATCTGACAGGTTCTGTGGACGCATTGCAGGTGGAGTGTAAAAAAGTTAGGAATCAAAGATAACTCCAAGGTTTTTAGTTTCAGTAAGTAAGTGGACAGTGTTGCTGCTTATTGAGATATAGAACACTGTGGCATACTGGGGGGACAAGAGTAGACACTCAAATTTCAGTTTTGCACATTTTAAATTTGAGAGGTCTAAACTAGAGATCTAAACTTGGGAATCATTAGTATCTTCATGGATTTAAATCCTTGAAGCTGGACAGGATTTAGGTGTTTTTCCAACTCCTTGTTTTATAACATTTTATATGCCCACTTTACGTTCTTAAAATTCAATTTACAGGTATTATATACACAAATGATTTATAAAAAATCAATATATCTTAGTATAAAGGAGCTATGTAAATAATTTATAGTAAATGATTTACATTCAATATTTAAATTCTTAAGCATGACTACACTAGAAGTCATAAGAAATAGGTGACTTGTACCCGCACACAGAATCATCATGAATAAAACAGTTCTAAATGCAGGCTCCCAATGCAAGTCAAATACTGTGAGCCCCAGTTCTCTTATGATGTGCTTTTCCAAAATGGTGAACATCTTTTGGTTAAGTTCTAGACACAATAGAGTACAATAATATTTAGTTTACAGGGTAGATGCAATCCCAGAAATTCCAGTGCATATTTAAATCATGCAAAAACTTCGCATTTTTCATGTACATGAATGTCCAGAAAGTCATTTAAAAAGCATATGGGGAGTGAGACAATTTCTTGTTGCACAGTATTCTCCACAAATTGCAGGATGTCTGCTGTCTCTGACCCCTACTCTCTAACCATCAGTAACTTCTCATCATCATTGTGAGACCAAATTGCCTCCACAAGCTCTCAAAAGTCCCCCTAAGAGGTGGTATTCTTCCATCAAGAGTAACTAGTTTGGGCTTCCCTGGTGGCGCAGTGGTTAAGAATCCACCTGCCAATGCAGGGGACACGGGTTCAAGCCCTGGTTTGGGAAGATCCCACTTGCCGCGGAGCAACTAAGCCCGTGTGCCACAACTACTGAGCCTGCGCTCTAGAGCCCGCGAGCCACAACTACTGAGCCCATGCGCCACATCTGCTGAAGCCTGCGCACTCTAGAGCCCGTGCTCTGCAACAAGAGAAGCCACCGCAGTGAGAAGCCCGTGCACCACAACAAAGAGTAACCCCTGCTCGCGGCAACTAGAGAAAGCCCGCGCACAGCAACGAAAACCCAACACAGCCAAAATAATAAATAAATAAACAAAAATAATAAATAAAATAAATAAATTAATTTTTAAAAAAAGAGTAACTAGTTTAAGAAATGTGTATAGATAGAGAAGAAATCTAACGCAGGACTGAGTCCTGAGGCATTTCAACACATAGAGCTCAGCAAAGGTGACTAAGAAGGAGTGGCCACTGAGGTAAAAGGAGAACCAGGCAAGTCTGAGTCCTGGCACCACAGGACAGTGTTTCAAAAATGAGGAATGGACCAGCTGAAACAAAGGCTGCTGAAAATCGGAGTAAAATGAAGGCTTAATTAATGACCTTAGGGATCGTGTTTTTAGTGGAGTGCTGGGAACAGAAGCCTGATTGAGGTGGGTTCAAGAGATAATAATAGTAGGAGAAGAACTGGAGATGGTAAGTATAGACAAATCCAGTGTGTTGGGGCCAGCTCCTATGAGCTCACTGGGTTATAGGGTGCTTATTTTCCAACTCTGTGTTCACTGAAGTCAAGTTTGATAGCTTTAAATCATCCACAATGTGAGTATTCATTCCATAGAAATCGAAAAACACCATAAGGTAGGGATTAAAAACATTTGTTAAAGACCTGTCTATTAAATATTTGCCAAAATATCTCTGGACAAATTCTAAGGAGTTGGGATATAAAATGAAGTAAAGAAATAGGGCAGTAGTTGAAGGGGTGGAGGATATAGGGACAAGGCACATATGAGTTTAGAGTACATATAAAATAAATATATATATGTATTTTATATATACACTTATATATTTAATGTGAACTATTATGTTTATATATGTCTAAGGACAATATGAATAATAAGATTAAAGTAGAGATGGAAATATTGATAATGCTGGAGAGATAGAGGTTATAATTATAGGAGCAAAGCCCATGAGGGTCTCCTAATGGGTTTCAGGAGGACTAGATTACAATGTACAAGTGGAGGCGTTGACCTCAGGTAAGGCAGCTGGGCAGTTCATGCTTTATAGGAAGACAAGAGAAGATGGTTATAGAGCATGGCTACTGATTGGTTGGTGGACTTGGAGTGAGAGGAATGGGAGTTCTCGTCTGATTCCTTCTGTTGTTTTCTTTTTTGAAATAAATTTAGTTAGTTAGTTAGTTTTGGCTGCGTTGGGTCTTAGTTGCTGTGTGCGGACTTTCTCTTATTGAGGCGAGCAAGGGCTGCTCTTCATTGTGGTGCACAGGCTTCTCATTGCGGTGGCTTCTCTTGTTGCAGAGCACGGGCTCTAGGTGCACAGGCTTCAGTAGTTGTGGCTCGCGGGCTCTAGAGCGCAGGCTCAGTAGTTGTGGCATGTGGGCTCAGTAGTTGTGGCTCATGGGCTCTAGAATGCAGGCTCAGTAGTTGTGGCGCACGGGCTTAGTTGCTCCACAGCATGTGGGATCTTCCCAGACCAGGGTTCAAACCCGTGTCCCCTGTTTTGGCAGGCGGATTCTTAACCACTGTGCCATCAGGAAAGTCCCTCTTTCTGTGTTCTTAGTGAAATAAATAGTAAGATTTTCACTGAGAATGAGGAAGGGGGGAAGTACTTTGAATTTTGAGGAGAAGGAAGAAAGTGTAATGTATCATTTGAAATAGTAAATTCATGAGTGAAGCATGATGCCCTTTCTGAGTTGTGCCAAGAGTCCTACTGAGATATGTGGTCCAAAATTTAAAGTGATAGAAGTCAGTATAATTGTGAGTTTTTTCCTAGCATGGCCCACTTCTTCAGATTAGCTATTGAGCAGGTGGGGAGTTGGATTTAACCAGCATTGGTCCACTCCTGATTAAATTCACTATAGTTGTCACTTCCAATCTATTCTCTGCACTGTAACCATAGAAACTTCAAAGCATGAATCCGATTAAATCACTTCTTTTGCCTCAAACACATTAATAGCTTTCCATTGCTCATTGGATAAAGCAAAAAATCCTTACAGTGGCCTAAAAAGGCATCCCTGCTTGGACCCTGACCTACTCTTATCTTGATTCAGTTTTTTCTTCTCTGCACAAGAGCACCTTGGCTTTTCTGCTCCTTTTGTTTCCCTTGTTACCTCCCACCATATATATATCATGATCCATATACCCGTAATACCCTCCACCACTTCTTCCCACCCCTACCCACTTAGGTACCTAGCATCTTTAAATCATAGCCCGGGAGCCACTTCATCTGAGAAGCCTTCTAGACACCTCAATTTGGGGTGTTGTTTCTTATATGCTGCCATCACTGTATTTCTGGTTTTGAGAAATTTATCTCCATTGGTAACTATATATTCAAAGTGTGATCATTGGTGTAACAAGTTTTCTTCGATATACTATAAGCATTATCATGATAGAGGCCTGTATCTCTTTTTGCTCACCGTTGTACTCAAGGGTCCATTAAAATGGTTGTTCCTAATAAATGTAAATATTTGTTAAGTGAAGAGAGGAAGGGAGGGAGAGAGGAAGGAAGGAAGGAAGGAAGGGGAGAAGGCAGGTAGGCAAGCAAGAAGGTGTATCCTCTGCTTTGTGAAAAATCACCAGTAAGTGGGGCAGGGTTCAGATACATAATGTCATGCTGTGTTCACCAAAATGGAGGATGCAGATGCATGGGGAGGGAGATTTGGGAGGCTTTCTGGGCCAAAGTGAGTGTAATGGAAAAATAGGACTTGTCTAGAGTGGGAGATTTTTCCAGGGAGAAAAATAGCTTGAATAATAGCACAGAGGGGTGAAGTATCATGGAAAGTCAGGAAAATGTCATGCTGTTGGAAGGCAGGCTGGGACCATATCCAGAGGTCATGTTATGGAGGAGCTTGTAGGAATTACTAAGAAACTTGGTCTTTTTTCCTAAAGATGTTGGTGAAAAACTGAAGGGTTTAAAACAGGAACTGAAATCAAATTTGTACTTTATATGGGTCCCCCTGCTGTTTTTTTGTACAGATTGGAAAAGAGAAAGACCAGGTTAGAAACAAAGACACCAAATTAAAGGACTGTCATAGCATCAAGGAAGCTGAGGAGATAAAAAGTTCTGTGGAGGGAATGATCTATGGTGACCAAAGAAGTAGGACTGAACAATAACTGTGAGAGGGCATCACTGCTAACCTGATAAAAACCACCTTTTTGGGAAAATGCAGAGAAGAGGTTTGAGGATGGTAGAAGTTGCTGTGAATTACTGAGTAAAGTGGAGACCAGTAAGTAGAGAGAGTTAGTATACAAAGAGAAGCACATAGCAAATGGTCCTATTTCTAAATTCTTCCTATTTCTAAATTGCCTCGGAACTCTGATAGGGATTGAATTTATATTGATCTGTCCTTTAATTAGCGGGGGGTGTTGAGTAACAAATACATATGCAATTACTTGTGTATCTATCTAGGTAAATAGATAGATACCTGTTTACCTAGGGCAGGGTGAGGATTAACATATTATGTCCTAAAGTATGTTTTATTTGTATAATGAAACACTATAACTCTAGCGCCATGTAAGTCTATGTGGAAATCACTGAGGACCATTAATTAGCTAATATGATGGAATTTAACATAACTCATTTGCTATCATAATATAATAAATCATTCAATAAATATGAGCTGTGGTTAAATTGCATATTTCATAGTCTCAGAATTCAAGGAAATTTTTCTATCAGGGAAATGAGAAATTTGTATTACCATATAAATGCCCATCTTTTCTCAGGAGAGAGGATAAATTGTTTTCCCCTTGGTTTCTTGGTTTATGAACATGAAATCTATGCTGTCATTTTTTAGTAGGTGATAGTTCACTTATAAAGCCACAGAAAATATAGAGATTGCTTAGTAAGTGATTGGAATCCACTCCTCATTAAGTTTTATTCTAGTTCAGTTATCTTACAACACCAGAGATAGGGAAAATACAGAAATTGGGGATTTTTATCCAATAAAGAGTTTTACTTCTTATTTTTGAAAATAAGCAAATTATATAATTTCTGGACCTGGAAGTAGAATTATTATAGCAAAGTGGTTTTTTTGCATGGATTGTTACGTTTTTATTCTGAACTGTTTGTTCCTAAGTTTGGATTCTCTGTTACCTACTATTTTCTGCTTGATTTACTATATAATATTAAGGAAAATAAGAATAGTGATGGACTTCCCTGGTGGTCCAGTGATTAAGACTCCGTGCTTCCACTGCAGGGGGCACAGGTTCAATCCCTGGTCAGGGAACTAAGATCCCACATGCCGCACAGCCAAAAAAAAAAAAAAGAATAGTGAGGAATTTTATTGGTAACGTAATTTCTTAAGCAATGTCAAAAATATGACAATAATGTACTGGGTGATCAAGAAAGAATAGGTTATTTTGCCAAGCTAATCAGTGGTAAGGGACTAAATAATTCCAAAGCCAAAAAGACAAGGATTCTGGGCCATTATCATTATCATGAGGAACATTTTTAAATACTCATTTGTTTGATGCGATTGCTAAGCACTTTATAAAGGAAGCTAAAAATGAATATAGTTCCTGTATTCTAAACAAATTGTAATTTTTAAAGCAAAATTGTAACTTAATGGATTATAATCACACAGACAGTGTTCTTTAGGGACATCCAAATGAACACACCTAAGACATTAAGTATGTTAATCCCAAAGGAATATACTTATCTTCCATGGATTCAAAGGCAATCAAGTAAGGGAACTTTGGGAATAGAGTCTAGTAAAAATGCTATTGCTCTTATTATGACTTTTGAACTTTAACAGAGGAGAAGGGTGGGATTTCATAAACAAATATAAATAGAATGGGAAAACTAAACTCTTCCATGAAATGAGATTTTGAGAAAATTTGGAGGTGACAAATTGTGGACATAGAATGCTAGGGAACACCAAGAAATGTACTTTGGATAGATAATAAAGTGAAAAGGTAAAATGGTCTGTCATAGAGTGATGAAGAGCTTAAAAATAGAAGGCAATCTTATTTTTTGTTGGCACTGTATTGAGAAACTACTAAAATGTCTTGGGATGTGGCTACCCACATAGCTAGAAAGAAGGGAAAGCCAAGAAGGTCCACATAGAAATCTCTGCATATCCCAATATTTTCAATGACAATATCTAGCAGAAAGTTATGCCTCTGATTGGAGCAAATAAGAAAATACATTGTAAGAGTTAGACTGTCCTTCAGGAATAGTTGAATGATTTGTCATCCTTTCTTCGCCCAGCCCCTTCTTCTTATTTGTGATGTATTCCTCTGACATTACAATTTCACAATAATAGTGAAAACCTTTTGTTGCTGCTAGCATGGTTGACTGTTCAGTGGTGGTTTGGAATATTGTGTCCTTGCTGGTTGAGATATAGTACTCAACCATACAGACTTCCAGAGTTTGCAGAGAACATAGTAGAAAAGACAACCAAGGTTAAGATGCAAACTCAATAGAAATGAGAATTTATCTTTTTCTTTTTTTTTAGGCCTGGGAATCAATTTACATAAATAAATATTCCTATTCTTGTTTCTTCCACAGAGCAGAAACAGAGGCAATATTTTTCAAATCATCCTTCAAAAAGAAGTTCTTAATTGTATTTATTATTTATTTATTTGAGGTCTTGGCCTGTATGATGTAAACTTCTAACAAGAAATTTCCTAAGCCTATCAAAGGCATCCATTTGGTGTTCACTATTTTTCCATATTAAGAGGAAGTCACAGAGGAAAAAGAAATGATATAACTTCAGTAAGAACTGAGAATCAAGTGATGTAAAGAAAATTAAAGATTTTTTTTAAAGAATAGAAAAGTTGAAAGGGACATGCAATTTTTCTAGATACAAAGGCAAAATATTTAAAACTCTTAATTCTTCCCAAAATAATTTACAGCCTTAATATAATTTCAATTAAAATCAGAACTCAAGATCAAAAATAATATTATTTGAAGAAAACTTCAAATATTATTTGAAGAAAAATAATTTTTTTTTTTTGACTTTTTCAACCACGTTTACTGGCTCACATGAATATCTGAAAACAAATCCATCTGTCTTCCCTTTTTGTCTCCTTGGCACAATTACCCTTAGTTCTTAAAAAAACAAACTACTATAAATATTCAGAAGGGGAAAATAAATTTATAAGGTGAAAGAGGTCAATAAATAACCAAATATGTCAACCACTGGAAGGACTATTTTTTTTTAAGATTAAGCCACTGATTTTCAACTTTTATTCAAATAAATTTAACCTCTAAACACAAGATAATTGATACCTTGATCTCAACTCAAGTTTTGACAGCACTTGAAGTTTTACATAAACAAACTGCATAAGAAAACAATTAAAAATGAGTAACAAGAAAATCTAGAAAAATTTGAATAACAAGATAGGACTGGCTCTATTTAAACATGTTATAAAGTAAAATGAATTTTACAAACAAACTAAGAATTTACAAGGCTAAATAATATGCCTAGGAACATGAAGCTATTAAGTGGATGAGCTGAGATTTGAACTCAGGCTCATATAATGCTAAAGGATGTGCTAATTTATAATTTACTACACTGCCTCCTATAAAGTTCAAGAAGTTTAAGCACTGTGGCACTAGAGCAAAAGTGACAAGAAATATATTAACAGAGGAAAATAGCCTAGAAGCAGACCCTTTGATACATGAAAATATATATCATATGATAAAGGAAGGTCTGTAAATCAATATGAAGTGTTAGTTTGTAAATAGTTAAAGCATTTGGCACTTAACTATTTAAAAACATTAAATCTTTACTTCAGATGACCAAAAATTACTTCCAGATAGGTTAAGTACTTTAACATAAAAATGTTAATCTGTAAAGGCATCAGAAGAAAATATAGAAATTAAACTCTCCATATGAAGGATCATTCTATTGTGGAAGAATTCACAGAGAAAAGTAAGTAGATTTAACTACATAAAAATTTTAAAATCATGCCAAAAATTAAAAGGAAATTGAACAAAAAAAATTTATAGTAAATACACACTAAAACCTTCAATATATAAACAGCTTGTTTAGTTCAATAAGAAATAAGCTGCAAAAAGAAATGGATAAACTATGTGAACAGAGTAGATCATAATAATATTTAAATAAATGTTAATTAGAATAACCGTAATACCATATTTCATCTATCAATTAACAAAGATTTTCTTTATTAATAATAATAATCTATTGCTGGTGAGGATGCAAAATATTGACATTTTCTCTCATGGATAGATAATTAGAGTTCTTTAAGAGGATTTAACTTATTCTGCCTTAGGAAATCAGAAAATTTATGTGGGCATGATGAGGTGCATTTGAGGTGGAACACAGAGGTTAAAGTAGGAGCTTTCTATGCAGAAAAGGGCACTGTTGGAAGAAAGAACACATTGCCATAAAAGGCATGATGTCATAGCAAACAATAAGATGTTAATGCAGCTGAGCTTAGAATTCATAGTTAGAAATATTAGGAGATAAGGCTGCAGAGATATGTAGGAGCCAGTTGTTTAAAGAATATTCAACACCCAGATAAACAAATTAGACTTCACTGTATAGTCCACAGGAGATTAAGAATCTCTGCTCCAGTACCTAACCTTATTATGCTGAAAATAAAAACAAAGGTTATCACTGGTAGGCATAGTTTGTGAAGGCCTCTTCAAGGAATGGGAATCTTAGTTGGTCCTGAAATCTTGGACAGGATTTGGTTAAAAGAAGGACAAGCAGTCCTGGCATCGGGAATGCACATGCAATAAAAAAGCCAGAGAGATGGGGGGACTCAAATTTATCCAATGAAACAACCTAATGAAGGAAGTGAATTCATATATTTGCTTGTTGCTCTTCCCTAATCCATCATTTCATAGGCTTGGTCTTTGACCAGGAGGTCCTGTATTTAAGAACAGAGAAGATTCCCACTGCCAGGTTGGTTTTGATAGGTTTTAAAGGACCATGTATTTCATGCCAGTAATTTTGTTTGCCCAGGGTTTTAGGTTAGAACTTCATAAAAACATTAAAAAACCCTCCAGTTTCTTTGGATAAAATTGCCTATTCCTCCTTGAATATGCACCCAGGGGGTACTGAGTTTGTGCAGAAAGCAGGGACTGAATTAGTATCAAGCTGAGCCTTGATCACTTTGAGGTGTTTCCTTTGTTGAATGCCAACGTTGTCAAAAAAGTGCATTTGCTGTGACAAATGAAAAGAAAACATTCTCCTTAAGAGGTAGATTGTGGAAAGCTTAGTAGCAATAATATGTGCAACTGAAAATGCCTCTGTTACTTGCTTTCACCTTCCTTAAACCTCTGTTCTTTTTTTTTCACCCTGTCAATTTTTGTATTTAGCTTCGGTGGAAATAGAACTCATATTTTATAAGAAAGCCAGTTACAGACATTGATTCATTGATGTATTTAGAGGCCAACAAGTCTGTTTGCAGTTCTTTCAAAAGCTGATTTTTTTGATTTTTTTTAAAATAGTATGTTTAACAAGTAGGAACTAGAATAATGAATATTAAAGGAATAGACTTTTATCACTGGGCTTGCTCTGAAAATAAAAGCATCCATTAAATAGTTTTTCTTTGTGTAATACTGCATGGCCTACCTCCAGACCTTACACTGTTAAAAGTACCAGGTGTGAAGGCACACAGATTGTATATGACCTTGCTGCATTTTTCTCTTATTATGTAATCCTTAGGCAAGAAGAAAATAAGAGAGGGGGGAGGCCAGGAAAGGAAGTACAGTATTTTCTCTCCCAAGAATGAGGCAATATAATGCAGTGGAAAGAACACTTGACTGTGAGTTTTGGGGGTTTGTTTTTGTTTCTGTTTTTGTTTTCTTTTTAAATCTCTTTGCCTCTTGCTAGCCATATGGCCCTGGCCAGTCAGTCAGGCAGTGTGGTTTTTAGTTTCCTCACCTACAACCTGTTGCATTGATATAATTTTCTCATTCACCAGCTCATTGCTGATGTAAGGCTGTATAATTCTTTTCAGAGAAATATATCCTAAAATGTGGATAATTTAATTCCACATAGGGTAGGAATGATAACAGATAAATTGAGGGATAGTTGAGAAAATCTCACAGGGAATATTGTGGAGGATAAGTGCCAAATATGGGATTTTTATGTTTGTTTTCTATCTAGCACCTATTAGTGTTCGTATTCATTTATTAGCTCTGGTTGTATACATTGTGCTCTATGTTCTTATCTTCTGAGTTACAAGTATGGACTTGTTTTTTCCTCCCTTGGATAAGACAAGTATAAGATTCTGTTTTTTTGTATTCCTTTGATATTGGTCTTAATATTTGTGGAAAAGGTAGTTTTATATAACCAGAGCATGCCGCTGATTGTTTTTTTCTTCTAAAATCGCAGTCCATTTCCATTTGAATTTTATCAACAGAAGATTTGTCTATATCTTTAATAGGAAAATATTCTTGCTCTGCAGCTAGATTTTCTGATTTATCTAAAATAGTATTAATTTGAATGCCTTTGATGTTGCTTTGAAAGCAATATTTTAAATAGCAACTATTGTTATTCAATACTGAGTTACCATGGTAATAAAGAACATTTACTTGATCTGAACTTTTCAGAAAAGGAAAATTTATACTCCGTATCTTTCTAGTTGGTTTGGATGTACTTCTCTGTAAGTTTGCCCTTTAATTCTCATTTTTTGAAGTAATTTGTTTCTTCTAAGATTAGTGTGCATGTTTCTTTTCCTAAGGAAAATAAAACACCGAATTTTGACAAACCATTAATTTCTTTGAATCCCTAGGAGAACAGCTTTTCTTTCCCTCTTTAAGTAATGTTGTAATTACATTCTAAATTCTTTTTCAAGTAGATAGGGGGAGGAAAACTTTTTCCTTCTTCCCTTCTAGATTCTTTGGCTGGCCTAATAATTAAATTGACCTTAGCCAGATTAACAAGAAAAAAAACTTAATTTCGTATATATGGGAACCCCAAAGAGATGTGGCTTCTTGCCAGTTAGGCAATTGAGAATTATGTGCCATGCTGAGCTAAGGAGAAGCAGGTAGGGGTCTTCAAAGGGGAGGAAGACAATTCACAGGAAGATGGGAAGAGCAAATGTTTGGTAAATAAATGTTTCCCACGCCATGCAGATAAGTCTTTCTGATGTAAAAAGTTATGGCTGGTAATACTTCTCTTCCTGGTAAGGCCCGTTATCTAAATTCTTTTAGGTAGTTAAGGAGGAGGTAAGAAGCTCTTCTTGCATCTGTTGGGCCTTGATTGTCTTTAGCTTGGAATAATCCACATGCCAAAGTGGCACATTCTGGGGCAGCCTGCCCTGAGCCCCATCATGGCTGTAATTGCATTGCAGTTCTTTTGTTGTCCTGGCATTTCCTTGTGATAAACAGGGCTGCCCTTGAGAATTACAATTTGTTTTGTTCATAGTGTGTGACAAATAATAGGTACTTAATGGAAGTTTGTTGAGTGAGTGAATAAATGAATAAAGGATGCTTTAACTGATTATATAGAAGACAGCAAAAATGCTAGCAAAATTATTCATTTCATCTAACGTCATGGATAAGAAGAACTTCTTTTTGGTTTATTTCACTTTTTTATAAAACCTCTCTGCCTCTTTTGCTTTTTATTACCGATGTATCCAGGCAAAGCTGGTGGCTCTATTCTTCTGGACTGTTAGAGTACGGGTTTATCACTTATTTATTTGCAGTGTACATCTCTTTTGATAACACATATGCCTTCCTTACTAGACTCTTAGTTTATTGAGGACCTAACTTGGTGCCTTATTTTTAGTACATGATCATAAAGATTTGCTGAAAAAAATTTTTTCAAATATGCAAATTTTGTTTGTATATTTAAGTAGTACTTCCTAAATATTATGGGAAATATTAATTTGTACCTTCTCTTTTAAGCAGCATGTGTGTATGTGTGTGTGCATGCATGCATGCTGTTTCTGCATCAGTGTTATGTCTTCCTCAGGAGGTAGAGGAGTGGATAGTGTTACAAAAGCTGTACTGTAGGGAGTGTAAATGACAAGTGCCTTTGAAGGCGTGTGTGTGTGTGTGTGTGTGTGTGTGATAGTATACACATCTATCTTTTTAAAAATGATTACTCTTATATAAGTTCTCTTTAAAATACAAACAAGATACAGATAAAATAAAAATTAATGCCTTTTAAACTTCCATCTCAAATCCTTAACCATATTTATTCTTAACTCTTCGGTATATATGCTTATAGACGTCTTAGATATATTGTAGATGAAGTTATCCAATACCTTACAGAGATTGGAAAGCTGAAGAGAACTTATTATATATGATGGCTATCAACCCCTTAACTAAACGCTCATGAACGATTCTTTCACTACAGCTTTGAGAAATACATTGGTGATAGGCATTCTAGAACACTTGAAAAGCTCTATGGTGACAGTTTGCAGGCTGAGAATGACAAACGAGAGAGGCTATCATTGGGCTGCTTGAACTCAGTGGAGATGATGAGGTCTCTGAGAGGCAGGGGTTACAAGGCAGCACTTAACTGATAAACTCAAGCTGGGTGTGGTTACCATTATGGGCAGCATGTCCAGAGCAGTGATCAGAATGGATTGACCTGTTGAGATCTTTGGTGTTGACTGACCATGGTGTCCTTAGGACTCAAGTAGAAGGACAGCCTAGTAAAGTCTTACTTGATTTGTACAAATGAAAAGAAAACTCAAAGATTGGCAAACAGAGGCATAACCTGAATCATCTCAGTAGAGAGTCACAGCCCTTCATCCAATTCCTAGATCTGAGTCAGTTCATAGATTGTGAACACCTTTAATAAAGGGATGGTTAAGTCCCTTTGAGAAAAAGCCTTCTACATGTCAAAAATTAAACTATTAAATGATCCTCTTACCCTGTAGCCATTTGGCAGGGTGGCTGTGCATGGGTGAAAGTAATATTCAACTTTGGGGGAACTAAACATTGACTCTAAGGTGACACCATTTTCTTAGGAACCAAAACCTTACTACAGTAGACCAGTAACTTCTTATAGGAAGTTAATAGTTTTGGCTTTACTCTGTATCACCATAGGCCCAGTGGGTCTTTGAATCCACCTTAATTCCAGAATGCATGAATTGAATAAATACACTTAGCCACTGTCAGAATCCCCTTATCAATATAATCTCCTTTTTTCTATTTTTTTTCATAATTTACTCTTGGTGTTTTGTACTTCTAGGTAAAAAGGAACATTTCTCATGTCTTGTTGTTAGTCTTAAATTTACCTCTTCATCCATGCCATTGTTTCTTCTTTAACTCCAATAGGTAGACCCCATTCTTTTGTATTTGTGTAAAAGCTGTCAAAGTGTATGTGTTTGAAGAGCTCGCCTCCAGTCCCTACCTCACTAACCAGAACATGGACTTGACCAGCTTATTTTCTCCTGTATAATTTCCTTTCCAAAGAAAAGGATGTCTTTGGGAACTATTGATATTATTGGGTTTTTGTGATACAGTAAATGGAGTGGGTAGAAAATGACTAGAGAAGTGAGAGAGAAGAACATTCATTGGAAGGGATTAAGTTTCATTTTTTAAAAAAAGAGCAAGATGGAGAAAGAACAGGAAGTTGAGTGTAGAAAGGAAAGTTAGGAGAGAAAAAGAAAAATGAAACAAGTACCTGTTCTTCCTAACATGAAAATACAAGCTAGAGATCCTTGGGGGATAAACTCTGCCTTGCAGTAGAGAATGTTGAGATAGACAATCAGTGGAAGGAGGGTAAGAGAGTTTAAGATGTTTGTGGGCACTTCGAATATAATCTTTTCTCATTCCAACTCACCTTCCCATGTATTAATGGTCAGTTTTTGAGCAATTCTATAAAATTAGAATAGCTTTATTATCTTTTGATGAATAGCTTGGCACTATGCACAAAGACCAAACCACCTGGATCCCAGTTATTGTCAAATTACTTTTTTTTCATGACATGGATCACCTACTGCACCTTCTACATATTTATGTGTTAAATTATCATCATTGGACCAGTCTTTTCATAAAATAATGAATAACTTTTGAAGTAGATGCTGATTCATTATCAACAGATTTGAGTGTTTTCATGTATTCAGTGAAATTGTTATGGCTTCCAGGGTGGATGGCAAAATACAAACATTTTGTTCAAATTGCATGTTCATCACCAACTTTCTTGACAAAGACAAATAAATTTAATATTTATTTTTCTAAATGTTGGTTTATTTATAAATTATTTTATTTACTTATTTTGGCTGTGCCGGGTGTTAGTTGTGGCATGCAGAATCTTTAGTTGCGGCATGCGGACTTCTTAGTTGTGGCATGCGGACTTCTTAGTCGCAGCATGCAAACTCTTAGTTGCGACGTGCACGCAGGATCTAGTTCCCTGACCAGGGATCGAACCTGGGCCCTCTGCATGGGGAGCGCGGAGTCTTACCCACTGGACAACCAGGGAAGTCCCAATATTTACTTCTAAATTAATCATTATCTTTTCTTAGCTTATTACTGTTGAAATAAGTTACTACATTTCATGATAAGGGACAAAACCACTATAAGAAGAGTGTTCAGGCTACCCTATACATTAGACTGTTTAACCTCTATTTCCTATACATTTTTCATACCAACCTAAATTATAATTTTCTACATTTCCCCTGACATTGTCACCTGAAGGCTTGATGGCCATGTGCGTCTTATGGACCTCAGCATGGGGCATGGTGCAACTGGCTAGTATACTATGTGCCCTGAAAGGCCACTTGTTTATTTTTCCCATCATCAGCCCAGATTAGATGGTATTACTTGTCGCAGGGTATGTGTGTCTGAGGGCATTTCTGAGAGCAACTCTTCTTAACAACGAGCATCTGTATTGCAGTGAAGGTGTTAGTTATGTTACCTCTGGAAAGAGCTGGAAAGGAAATGACTTATTCTGACTTAACCACACATTCATGCATCTCACCCAGTAGTAACCAAGAGCACTGCAGAAGCTCTAAGGACAAAGTGGAGTTCTGTCAAACCCACCTGTTGCAGGTTGGGTTCACCAGAAACTGATTCTGAGAAGTAATTTGTGAATGTAAAATGCTTATTAGAGATCCACACCTGTGAAGGGAAGAGGAAGGCAGTGAAACTGGGTACAGGAAGAACCTGAACCACCATGTAGTCTCTATGAAGCCTCAGCCAAAGTGGCAGGAAGCTTTGGAGCAAATTTTGCCCATCAGAGTTGCCTGTGTACAGCTAAACTACCCCTGCCTTGTTCAGTCACTGGATTTGAGCTGTTCTGGGAAAGGCAATTCCCCTGCACCTAAGGCAGACTCTGATGTTGTAACTGACAGCTGGAGGCTACCTGCTGACTGTGCTTTTTGCTTTTTCTCTTCCTTATTATTATAGTGGTAGAGAGAAGACTTTATTTTTTCTCATTCCAAGAATATATATGCATACTGTTTTTTGTTGTTATGCAAATGTTTATTGCTTTTGTTACGTTCTGCATGTTGGGGAGGATTGCAGATTGCCTATTTTCCACTAAAGGGAAAATAAAGAATTTGAGTCACAGTAAATGTACAAAACAGTTTGTTAAAATTGGAAAGAGTATTTTAGTTTTCTCATCTTTGTTTTCAAATAAATAAGTATATTGTCTCACAATTGGTTGTCCAGGGAACCCAAATTAATGTAATTGTGTGCAGCATGTCATCCAGGTCTTGTTGCCTGGGAATCCTTTTGTTGATTGAATGAGAGAAAGAAACAGTGGGTGAAAGGCTACAAAAGCTTGTGTTAATTAAGATATATCCCCTACTGGTAGAAGATTATGGTCAGACATTATCACATCATTAGTCAGCTCATCAAAATATCACTTTGCAGAAAATCCTCTGGTTCTTTTCAGTGGCTTTAATGAAATTGTTCTAAGAAGCCCTGTGAAAGGACTGAGCTCTAGTTTTTGGATAACTGCCATTTTCTTAAGAAACAGACTTTGGGCCTACTGAGAAAGCAGATCAGCTGGTGTGACATTTTACTCTAAGAAAAGAAGAACTATTTTAAAATTTTTGCTATTTAACAGAGGAAACATCAATTTATTTTGGTCTTTTCCTTAGCATCAGATAAAGAATGGGGTGCTAATAGCTGAAATTTAGGAGACTAAAGAAGGATTAATGTAAGCATTTGAAACAATTTATCACTTACTTGGACTTTTCTAAGGATAATTTTTATCATTTATTTTTATCCTCATAAAGAAAAAATAAGCAATCATTATACTTTTACGGGAAAAAGTTAATTATTCTCATTTAGGAATTTATACATATGGTATAAAAATGGAAAATTTAAAAAGGACAGTTTTAAGGTACTGTGTATATTTTCTGTTTGTGTATATGTGAACTTTTTTTTTTGACAGTCGCGCTAGCTACTCAAGAGTCTTCATGTTCACTTGGTATTCCTTGCATTTATGATACCCAGATTAAAGGATGCTCCAGATGTAGGAATACTAATTATAGATTTCATAGTTTGGGTAGCGTAATAAATGATCTCTTATATGCTACTTTTGCTGTGTGTGTAGAGGGTGGGTTTTTGTTTGTTTTTTAGTCCTATCAGTATAATGTCATCTCCAGAGATTTTTAAACTTATATTAATTTTCAGCACCCAAGGATATATCACATTTAATATAACTGTTTGATTGAACAGTTCTTTACTTGATGTGTAAAGTTCATATTTGCTGTTGGGTTTTGCTTTTATTTTTCAAGACCCATTTTAGGAAAGGCATAAATGGGGGGCAAAAGAAGGAAAAAGAGAAACACTGCAAAGCACTCATTTAATGGGATGCTACATAAATTGGGAAGTAGACTGAAAAGCATGGGTCATGTCATCAGAAAAATTTACAATGAATTTCATTCATTGAAATAATCATGAATTTCGTTGATGAAAAATAGCAGCATATGGGCTTCCCTGGTGGCACAGTGGTTGCGAGTCCGCCTGCCGATGCAGGGGACACGGGTTCGTGCACCGGTCCGGGAAGATCCCACATGCCACGGAGGGGCTGGGCCCATGAGCATGAGCCTGCGCATCTGGAGCCTGTGCTTTGCAACGGGAGAGGCCACAACAGTGAGAGGCCCGCGTACCGCAAAAAAAAAAAAAAAAAAAAAACAAAGCAGCATATCAGTTAATAATAGAATTTAATTTTAAAAAATATGAACTCAAATTAAAGAGTAAGTGTGCCTAAAGGAGAGAAAAATAAAGTATGCTTTCTTGGACTTGTGGACTGTAGGGTACAGCCACCTCTGTTTGAATTTTCTTAGTTCCTCTCCAAGTGTATTGTAAGAACTGTCAGAGTGGTGAAAACAAAATGCAGAGTAGAGGTCAGCTAAACATCTGATTCGATCTACTTTAATAAATATGAGTATAAAATCCACATCCTGTTTCTCAGCCATACTTGTTAACCACTGTACTCACAAATGTTTAACGTCTGGCTATTCAGTAGCCTGGAAAGGGTGAGTCATCGTCAAGTGTAGATTTTCAGTATTTTGTGGAAATTACTCACCTTTTGTTAGTGATGGTTACTGCAGTGCAGCGTTTCAGCTTTGTACTCTGTTCTCAGCCTGATGGTGTGACTCTGTCCAGGCTAGAGTACAGGTCCCCTGGCTTTTTATGGTTGATCGATGACCAGTGGGGCTCTTCTAAAAGGCGTTAAGATTAACCTAGGCAAACAGTTTTCTGTATCCAGTAAAAATGGAAATCAGAAATAGTCTTCCAACAAATATTTATCTAACACCTTAATATGTATCAGATAGTGTTCTGCATCCTGGTGGCACAATACCCATCTACTAGGAGGAGGGGGAGGGGTGGATAGACAGATGTATATAACAGTAAAAATGTAATATGATAGATTCCATGAGAGCGTAGCACAGAGTGTACTAGGAGTACCCAGCAGGGCCATCTATTCCAGATTTGGCAGGAAGAAAGAAAGAAAGAGGAGAGATCAAGGAAGCCTTCCCTAGGGATGACTCTAGAGATAGTGACCATCTAATCCTAGAAATGTGGGATCAGTATTAGAGCGATAGATTACTCTATCAGTGCAGATAGCTTTTCGTTATAACTATTTCTAAGGTAGAACTGAGGATTCTTCCTTTCTCCACACTCCATTTTTCCCTTCTCTTCTTTTCTGTTTCCTGTCTCACTTCTTCCCTCCCTGTCTCTTTCTCTTCCTCTTTCTTTTCCTCCCTTTCTCCCTCTTTCCTTCGTTATGAATTCATGAGTACAGAATTGTATTAATCAGATTCTTGGTTCATGACCCACTGTCATCATTGGACAATTTCTGGCTCTCATTCATTCACTGATTTATGATGCTATAATGAATACATATGACTTTATTGACAATTTCTTTCACCTGCCTTTTTGCTTTTCTCCTATTTCATCTCCTCACTCCTTCTAAAAGGTAACCATTGTCCTGAATTGTGTATATCATCCCTTTTTTCACTGGTTTTCTTTGTTTCATATATAACATACCCAAATAACACATTGCTTAGTTAGTTTTTAACTCAACAAAAAATAATATTCTTCTATATGTAATCTGCTGGTATTTTTTTCACTCAACATCATACTAGTATGATTCACTGTGTTTTTATTTGTAACGGAATTCATTGTTTCACTTCAACGAATATTCTATTGTGTGAATATACCACAAATTATCCATTCTCCTGTTCCTAGGCAATTGAGTTGTTTCCATTTATGTTGTTCTGACCAGTGCTGCTATGAATATTCTTTTTCTTCTGCCTGAGACATATTTGAAAGTTTCTGCAGAGTATATACCTAGCGAAGGAAATATTGGCTCATAGGGTATGCAAAAGTTAAACTTAAAAGATAATACGGAATTGTTTTCCAAAGCTATTGCACCAACTTGCATTTCCGCCAGAATTATATAAGAGCTTATGTTGATACAATCCTAACACTTGGTCTTGTGAGATTAATTTCTGTCAATTGAATGCCACATAATGTGAATGCTATCTTATGGTGTGTGGTTTTAATTCTCATTTCCCAGGTTACTAATGAGTTTGTGCATCTCTTGGTATATTTATTGGTCATATATGTTTCCTCTAACCTTTCAATTGTAAGATTTTAGTATTAGTTTATACTAATTTGTTATTAGTATAAACTAATACTAAATACTTGTTATTTTTATATATGCAGTTGTTATGACATCTTAATTAGAAAAATATGCATAGTCATTAAAGTGAAATAAAAACCTATTTTGGTAGTACATAAAATGGTGGGTAAATTTCTAATACAAGATATGCAGTCAAAATAGTTAACAAATTAAAAGAATAGGAAATAATTCTATTTTGAAATTCTTTTATGACTTTTTTCATAGCCTGTTGTTTATTTTTTTTTTGACAGAACGATTTCGAGATTTACTCCTTCCTCCATCTAGTCAAGACTCCGAGATTCTGCCCTTCATTCAATCTAGAAATTATCCCAAGTAAGTAAGGAGTTCTCTAGGTATTGTGAAGGGAATGGGCATAATGATGGGTGAGCTTTGAGAGGGCAAAGAAAAAATTTTTCCATTTTAGGATTTCTGAAAAGGCCTGAAAAACCTAACCTAACTAACTAGAGCATCTCCTGCACTATAATGTCTCAAGCTCTTCACAGCTAATCCCCCATCTGGTTTCCTGTTTTCTGTCCTTTGAATGTAAGGATTCATTTATATATATTTTGTTATTGTTGTTGTTGTTTTGGGTTTTTTTTTGCGGTACGCGGGCCTCTCACTGTTGTGGCCTCTCCCACTGCGGAGCACAGGCTCCGGACGCGCAGGCTCAGTGGCCATGGCTCACGGGCCCAGCCGCCCCGCGGCATGTGGGATCTTCCCGGACCGGGACACGAACCCTTGTCCCCTGCATCGGCAGGCGGACTCTCAACCACTGCGCCATCAGGGAAGCCGTATTTTTTTAACATCTTTATTGGAGTATAATTGCTTTACAATGATGTGTTAGTTTCTGCTTTATAACAAAGTGAATCAGTTATGCATATATACATATATCCCCATATCTCTTCCCTCTTGTGTCTCCCTCCCTCCCACCCTCCCTATCCCACCCCTCTAGGTGGTCACAAAGCACCGAGCTGATCTCCCTGTGCTATGCCGCTGCTTCCCACTAGCTAGCTATTTTACATTTGGTGGTGTATATATGTCCGTGCCACTCTCTCACTTTGTCCCAGCTTACCCTTCCCCCTACCCATATCCTCAAGTCCATTTTCTAGTAGGTCTGTGTCTTTATTCCCGTCTTGCCCCTAGGTTCTTCACGACCATTTTTTTTTTTTTTTTTTAGATTCCATGTATATGTGTTAGCATACGGTATTCGTTTTTTCTCTTTCTGACTTCACTCTGTATGACAGACTGTAAGTTCATCCGCCTCACTACAAATAACTCAATTTCGTTTCTTTTTATGGCTGACTAATATTCCATTGTATATATGTGCCACATCTTCTTTATCTGTTCATCTGTTGATGGACACTTAGGTTGCTTCCATGTCCTGGCTATTGTAAATATAGCTGCAATGAACATTGTGGTACATGACTCTTTGAATTATGGGTTTCTCAGGGTATACGCCCAGTAGTGGGACTGCTGGGTCATATGGTAGTTCTATTTTTAGTTTTTTTGTTTGTTTGTTTGTTTTGCGGTACGTGGGCCTCTCACTGCTGTGGTCCCTCCCGTTGCGGAGCACAGGCTCCGGACGCGCAGGCCCAGTGGCCATGGCTCACGGGCCCAGCCGCTCCACGGCATGTGGGATCCTCCTGGACCGGGGCACGAACCCGTGTCCCCTGCATCGGCAGGCGGACTCCCAACCACTGCGCCACCAGGGAAGCCCCTATTTTTAGTTTTTTAAGGAACCTCCATACTGTTCTCCATAGTGGCTGTATCAATTTACATTCCCACCAACAGTGCAAGAGGGTTCCCTTTTCTCCACACCCCCTCCAGCATTTATTGTTTGTAGATTTTTTGATGATGGCCATGCTGACTGGTGTGAGATGATATCTCATTGTAGTTTTGATTTGCATTTCTCTAATGATTAGTGATGTTGAGCATCCTTTCATGTGTTTGTTGGCAATCTGTATATCTTCTTTGGAGAAATGTCTATTTAGGTCTTCTGCCCATGTTTGGATTGGGTCGTTTGATTTTTTGATATTGAGCTGCATGAGCTGCTTGTAAATTTTGGCGATTAATCCTTTGTCAGTTGCTTCATTTGCAAGTATTTTCTCCCATTCTGAGGGTTGTCTTTTGGTCTTGTTTATGATTTCCTTTGCTGTACAAAAGCTTTGAAGTTTCATTAGGTCCCATTTGTTTATTTTTGTTTTTATTTCCATTTCTCTAGGAGGTGGGTCAAAAAGGATCTTGCTGTGATTTATGTCATAGAGTGTTCTGCCTATGTTAATAAGTGGTTTTCAAAATAACCACATGCTAGATATGATTTTAGGAATTTATTCTTCTTTAGCATCTTGATAACTCTTTCTTAAATGGGATAGACTTTTTCTTAGATGCCACAAGTGTATTAATTGGTTGAAGCAATGTGCCTCATCTTCCCAGAGAATAAGGAAGTACCAGGTTTTTATTAGGTATTCTCTTCCCTAAAAGCTGATGTACGCTGGTGTCTTGATCCTTCCTGTGGAAGCTTGGAGTACCCTCTACTTTTTGAGTAACCTGACTCTCTTTACTT
This sequence comes from Pseudorca crassidens, assembly GCF_039906515.1. NCBI lineage: Eukaryota > Metazoa > Chordata > Mammalia > Artiodactyla > Delphinidae > Pseudorca > Pseudorca crassidens. The sequence goes on along the minus strand of NC_090304.1, from coordinate 66,708,850 downwards.
ACTCTCTTTAGCTAGTATGCAACAGGCTGAAGAATGAATAAATTATTATCTGAAATAGAAAAAACAGTCACCAAATTAAAGAATTAGAGCTTGGTTTACACATATTTAATCAAAACTCATCATGATGTTGAATGATGCATTCTTTGATCAGTTTGACAGTTTATTCAAGTATTTACTGAACTTCACCTGAGTTAGTTTTTCCCTGATTTCATAGCTATGATAATATTTACTTAATTCTGGTCACAAAATAAATACATAATCTGAATTATCTGTTCATTGTTTCAGATATTAATCCAGGTTTAATCTCTAGCAGTAATCTTCCAATTTCTTCCCAGTACTCACAGGGACATACATGTGCCTGGAGAAGCCTTGCATGGGTACATCACTCATGTTCATGTTGGCAGGGAGCATGGAGGTGCCTGAAGAGATCCATGCATGTCTATCAGTATTTTTGCCCACAGCTGCTATTCGCAGGGGCCAGTGATACTTGCTTTTCTGCCTCTTAGGCTTACTGTCTGACTGATACCATTGTTTAAAGGAGACTTACAATGGTTTCTCAACTGGTAATCTGTCTGCAGTTGTTTCCCTAGGTTTCCTTAGCTTTACAAGTATCCTTCTTGTTCTTAGATTTCTTTTCTGATAGTGATGTGATCCATTCTAATATTCAGCAGACATCATGTGACAATCCTTTGTCAGTGTCTAACCCTTGGAGTAGATATACTTTTTGACATCTGCAGATTAAAGAAATAAAAATCACCCATTGATGCCACACACACCGTATTATGGCCGTTCAGTGTGCAGACTCTGAAGCAGATTGCCTTCCCTGCTGACTCGGTGACCTGGGTGACCTAACCCTCTGTGCCTCAGTTCCACCTGTGTGAAAGGAGGAAGATAATAATACTTACCACTCAAGCATGATACAAAGATTAAATGAAGTAATAAAATATTTTGAACTGAGCTTGACACAGTAAATACTGCATTTTAGCTGCAGGTGTTATTTATTGCTATTCATTTAAAATTGCATCTAGAATTAACTAGATTTGCATGTTTCCAAACACCATAGGAAATAGGTTGTTCATTTATCTTGCAGGATAGCTTTTATGTCAAGATACTTTCGTCAACCCACCCTTATTAATATTTAGGGAAGTACTATTTATTCAATATTTCTAAATTACTGCGAGATGCTGATGTGAGACACCACCTAGGTGACCACTTAACATCTTTATGAGCTTCAGTTTTCTGAACTATCAAATGAAAATACGCTAATTAAAGGATTCTGGGGCTGAAAATATTTACATAAAATTCTGGATTAAATACAATTAGTTTATTTAAGTTACAGAATATTAACCATTTTCATCTTCCCATAGCTGATTTAATGTCTAGTTTGGCAGAATTTTAGGAGATGCTGGGGGACGTAGAAGGGATAATATAATTCTGTTTGTGCTGTGCCTAGGCAGTGTTGAGTTGGTCCAGGAAAGAGCATAGGAGCAAAAACTCTGTGCATGTAGACAATACCCACTTAAAGAATGTTGCGGTAGAAGAGAAAGTTGTGGTAGGGCCAATTAGTAAATACAGGTGGGCAGGGAATCTGTGTGTCTAGACCTAATTCAAACTAATTTTGTATTCATGGTTTTTAATACTCTCATTTTTTCTCTCATTTATATTCATTCTCAGATATACTCTCATTTATTCATTATTGAAGATAACTAAAAGTCAAGGAATTTGTAATTTTGTGACACACAAAGATTTCTAGAAAGCTGAAAGTTTAATCAAACCGTTAGTATTTGTTGCTTTTATTCACAATGCCGTATATCTATTTATATTAAGATTTTTTTTTTAGTAATTGTTTGAGAGTTTAATTTATTTGTATGTCGCTAAAATTTCAGCAGCTAGATCTGCTTTATAGTAAATGACATTATGTTTTTATATTAATAAACATAGAATTGGCTGCTGAATTCTACCAGATAAGTTTTTGGCACTTACAGATATAACCATATAATTTTTTTAACATCTTTATTGGAGTATAATTGCTTTACAATGTTGTGTTAGTTTCTTCTGTATAAAAAAGTGAATCAGCTATATGTATACATATATCCCCATATCCCCTCCCTCTTGTGTCTCCCTCCCACTCTCCCTATCCCACCGCTCTAGGTGGTCACAAACAACAGAGCTGATCTCCCTGTGCTATATGGCTGCTTCCCACTAGCTATCTATTTTACATTTGGTAGTGTATATATGTCCATGCCACTCTCTCACTTCGTCCCAGCTTACCGTTTCCACTCCCCGTGTTCTCAAGTCCATTCTCTACCTCTGCGTCTTTATTCCTGTCCTGCCCCTAGGTTCATCAGAACCTTTTTTTTTTTTTTTAGATTCCATATATATGTGTTAGTATACGGTATTTGTTTTTCTCTTTCTGACTTACTTCACTCTGTATGACAGACTCTAGGTCCATCCACCTTACTACAAATAACTCAGTTTTGTTTCTTTTTATGGCTGAGTAATATTCCATTGTATATATGTGCCACATCTTCTTTATCCATTCATCTGTTGATGGACACTTAGGTTGCTTCCATGTCCTGGCTATTGTAAATAGAGCTGCAATGAATATTGTGGTACCTTTCTCTTTTAGAATTATGATTTTCTCATGGTATATGCCCAGTAGTTGGATTGCTGGGTCATATGGTAGTTCTATTTTTAGTTATTTAAGGAACCTCTATACTGTTCTCCATAGTGGCTGTATCAATTTACATTCCCACTACATTACGATTATTCTGATTCTTTTACTGACTCATTGAATATAGACTCCATTTGTGAGAAATACATTTTAAGAGCTAAAATATGGGTTAAGAAGTGACTTATTTGCCCTATATTACATGGTGTCACAGAGTGATATTTACAGAGGATAATGTAGCTGACCTTCTTTAAGTGAGACTCAGCTACACTGGTTAATATAGGCTGATGAATGGACTGTGGTAATTTGGATTGGGAGTGGGTTCTCTAGTGAGCATAGTGTCCCTATAATCTTGAGCATCTTATAGAGACACCTAACAGACAATGAAACGTGGAAAAGGGTGTCTTTTATTTAGGGAAAGAATTCATGAAGAGAACTGACTAGTTCTTGAAATGTGTGTGTACGTGTGTTTTTTAAGGGTAAGCCATTTTTTAAAAAAACGTTACCTGCGATGATGCTGGGGAACGTTGTTCTAAATTATAATCACGCTAATTAGTCACATTCTTACATTCCTGAATTCAAAGGTGACCCATTGCCAAAACCGGGCACATCCATTCTCATCAGAATGTCATAGAAGACATTGCACCATGAAAATTCGCAGAGCAGGAGTAGATGTGTCAGAAATAGATGAGTGAAAAGCAGGAAATGAATGCATACTTAATATAAAGTAAATATTGATTCATAGGTTAGAGGAAAGAAATGGAGATAATGAGCTTAAGTTTTTTTGCTCATTTCTTAGCTGTCATCATCATTATTAACTGTGAAGGCTTTAGGTTTATAATGTATTTAGAATAGAGGGTAGCTATAAATATTCTTATCCTTGTAAATGCAGCTTCGGGATGTAAAACGGTTGAAGACATTTGGCATAATTTCACTCACAAATGACTTGCAACCATGTTGGCAATTAGGCCAGCAAAACATATTCCAATGGCTCTGAAAGTTTAATCATAATACATATAAAAATATTGTGGAAAACAGGAACAAAATGTCACGTATCTCTATTTCGTTCTCATAAAGATCAAATTCTCTGGAATGCTTAATGTCAGAACTGTTTAGAGAGGGGAATACTATTTATGACAAAATTCAGAGCTCTTTCTTTTTGGCTTGGTTCGCCACCAGAGGACAACCTTGATTATTTGGACAATAAAAGCAATGTCTCAACTTAACGTCATTTCCAATGGGCTGTTTAAAAATGGCTTAAAACAGTGATATTGAGTAATATACTTAAATTGCAGAGCCTCAGATGACCTTTCCAGATGTCATCTATTCTCCAAATTGTCTTCCTTTCTCTTCCCAAAGAAAGTTTTGAGTTCCTCTTCCTCCAGAGACCCTCCCTCCCACTTCAGTAATTTTTGTTCAATCTGCACATTTGTAATATATTTGTTACCTGAGTGAAGTTATTCTCATTCATAATAAAAAATAGCAACATTTAACACTTTTTACATGCCAGGATTGTGTTATGTGCTTTATATGCATTATTAATCTTTACCATCCCCTATGAGTTAGGTAGGACCATTTTCCCAATTTTACAAATTTTACAGATTAAGGGACTAAAATTTAAAGGGGTTAAGTGACTTATCCAAAGTCACATGGCAGAGCTGGGTCTCAAACCCAGGTCTGTTTGGCCCCCAAATTATACCTAATTGTGCTATACTGCCTCTCATTTATTCATCTGTCCATTTTTCCATTCTTCAAATATTTATTCAAAAACTACATGCACCAGAAGCTGTCATAATTACTGAAAATACAAAAATGATTAGGACATAGTATATGGCTTTGTGGGACCTAGAGTCCCATTGGGGAAAAGCAGAATCAGAGTTTAATGGAGAAATTAATTATAGCAATATGATAAGTCCTATAAATTATAGAGAAGTACTAAATTCAATCGGAGAAGTGAAGATAAAGTGCCTTCCTGTCTAGGCAATTCATGTAAAGTTTAATTTTCCCTTTGGGGAAAATCTTGACAAGTGCTATGGAACCAGATGAAGAGGCTTTTTATAGATGGAACAAAGAGTATAACAGCATATGGAACCTGAAAGTGGGTGGTTCATTGAGAGATCATATTTCATATTCAGGAGGGAAGTGATAAAGGATAGGGAAAGGCAGATAGATGTCTGAGAATGTTAGGAGGCACAATCAGCAGAATGGGATGACTATTGGACAAAAAGAAGAGGAGGTAGAGGATGAAAGGGTGAGGGGAGGGAAGGGAAGAGGAAGGACTTTAAGGAAGGAATTCAAGCAGTTTCACTTGTATCGCATGCTGGCTTACTGTCCCCGTGACTGAGGACAAGTGGGAGGTCTTTCTGAACATGATTTTTTTCCCCTCTATTTCAAATACAATATTAGCACTACAGGAAAAACTCCCTGTTTCTCCTTTACTCTCACATACAATACTTCTAACACCAGGTACGTGGGAGTTTTTTCCACACCAACCAATTCTTTGACACCAGATGGGTGTCTGGCAATTCAGTTCAATTCTGACACTAACCAGAGTTAGTTGCAGACCCTACAGCTTAGGGGTTCAGTCCCCTAAGATTGCTCACTCCCACTTCAGATGCCAATCACAAGTAGTAAGTTCCCAAGCGTCTTACAGCGTCTGCCCAAATTAGCTACGAATCAGGGTTCCCATGATCCTCTCCTTGGATTCTGTCCTTTGCTCACAGAACTCAGGGAAACGCCTACGGATTTATTATACAATAAAGGATATGAAAAAGCATACAGACGAACAGCCAGATGAAGAGATACATAAGGTGAAGTCTGGAAGTGTCCCAAGTGCAGGAGATTCTGTCCCCAGAGAGTTGGCGTGCACCACCCCCTTGGCACGTAGATGTGTTCATCAACCTGGGAGCTCTCTAAACCCCTTTTTATGGAGGCTTCGTCACAGAGGCATGGTCAGTTATTAACTTCATTTCCAGCTCCTCTCCCCCCTCCAGAGAATAGCGGGGGTGGAGCTGAAACTTCCAAGCTTCTAATCATGGCCTGGCATTTCTGGTGACCAGCTGCATCCTGGAGCCCACCAAGAATTGTCTCATCAGAACAAGAGACCTTCCTAGAATCAGGAAATTCCAAGAATATAGGAACTCTGTGCCAGAGGCTCCTATCATTGAGGAAATTACAAAGGTCTTAGGAGCTCTGTGTCAGGAATAAGAGTCAAAGACTAAATACTAGAATAAAAGATTTTCCTAGTACCCATATGTAGAAGAGTTTAGGAGCTCTGTGTCAGGAACTAGGGATGGGTGGGTAGATAGACAGATAAGTACCTTCCCTCTAGTGTTGCTTTGAGGAACACACAGTGCCTGGCATAATTCTACCTCGTAAAGCTTTGTGATTGTTAAATAAAATGATGTAAAGTACCTGACTTTTTGCAAATGTGAATTCTCATTAGTATCCCCATTCCCAGCTCTATTCTACCTTTTCCCAAAGCTATGCCTCACCTCAGGGCAGGGTGGTGAGGTTCTATCCCTTCATTCCAGTCTAGATCCTGCCAGAACGGACGTGTTCTGCCCAACAATGATGGCTCTGGGTGATGGGATCTGATGGCACAGTGATTACTCAGGAAGGGACTCTTTCTATTTTGGGCCTGCTTATGACGGATGCACAGCCGTTCTAGTAGTTTCCACAATCACAGCTAATCATAACCTTCTTCATAATGTACATAATATTAAAGGATTACTTTCTCTCATTTTCTCATCCCTAAACTTAGGTTTTCTTTTATTTAGTAGATAATATTCCAACACCTGGCTGGCAGGAGATCTAAAAAAATTGATATTTTTAGGATTCTTAATTCTTGAATATTTTCGAATCTAGGCAAGCATAATGTCAAAATTAAGCTGATCTATCCATAGATAGTAGGTCCCAGCCCCTGGGCTGGAATTCACAAGTAAAAACCCTGCCATCAGGACTGCAAAAGCAAGTTGGACCACCAAAAAAAAAAAAAAAAACACCAAACAGTTCTACAAAAACTGAGGCATTGCTGAAATTGTGAACATTCTGCTCAGATACACGATAAGTCAAAGAACTCTGTTAGTGCAAGACTAATGGACAAAGAATAAGGATGTCTCCGTGCTGAGTGAGAGAATAACTGGTTCTGGACTCAAATAAGAACTGGTTCAAGGATGGGGCCAAGAAGAACCTGTAGCTGGGAGGTCAGGAAGCTGAAATCTTAGAACAAGTTGAAGAAGTAAACACTTTCTAGGAGATTAAGTTAAGCATATTGGTTGGATTCTCCATCTAGTGCCTTTGAGACCATTTACTTTCTTTGTTCTACCTCATCCTGCATTCTCAGCTGTCATACATCTTCTCAGGCATCAGCTGTTTTTAGTTTTTTAATTTTTTATTTGTCTTTGACTCAGAAATTGTCTATCAGTTGAGAGAGAAAGTGGCCTGAAGTTCTTCCTTTGTTAAAAATCTTAAAATCCTATCTTAACACCCTTGGATAGAAACAACCTCCTTTTTGCATAAGGTGATATATAGCTCCTCAACAATATTCTCAGCTCTAGAAGAGTGAGATATTATCAAAGTTAAGCCATGATTTTAGAAACAGTTTATGAACCTATAGTAAAAATGAATATTAAAAAAGCAGTTAAAAATTAATCTATTCATAATGGTTATGGTAGTATAATTTTGATAATATACTTGTTTTACGGAACTTCTAGCCAAAGAATTTTTCTCCTCGCAGCCCCTAAATTAATTAACGGTTTCTGTTGGAAAATCTTGATTAAATGATTCAGAACTCCAAGAAACAGACATCAGTCAAAGCAGTTTTTCGAACAATGTCGCTTTTATTTATGCATGAGATTGTATTATGTATTAATCACTCACTCGTTAATTACGGAGATTTCTTAGCCCTCTGCTGATGAAGTTTTCTTCCTTAAGTTGTTCCTAAAGTCTAAGCGGTGTGGACCACTACCCACCACCTCCCACCAAGTCTTAACTTAAATGTTAAGGGCTTGCCTGGGTCACCATATTTAAAATCCCCACCTGCGCCAGCTCACTCTCTATCCTCCTACCTGCTCTTGTAGAACCATCAATGTCACATGGGATATTGTTAGAAACACAGACTTTACCCCAGCCTTACTGACCTAGAAAATCTGGGGGTGGAGGCCAGCACTCTGTGTTTTATAGCAAGCCCTCCAAATGATTCTGATGCACACTAGCATTTGAGGACCATTAGAGAAAGATAGAAAGATTTCGAAGACTTTCTCAAGCTTTTTAACTCCCTCCCACTCCTTGTTGTTTTTATTGATATGATTACTTCCTGGGAAAGGAATAGTCCAAAACTGCAACTGTCCTTTCCAGGGAAACAGTTAATCACATTCACCTTTTTCCCAGAAACAACTGTTATATGAAGGATGGCTCTGAACCCTTCCATCCTGCAAAGCAGGAATTTCCAGGAGTTCCTTGATACAATGTGCCCTTTTCATATTTTGTTTTGCCTTTATGTATTATCCCTAACCAAAATAATTTCTAATTGACTGTAATCATTAATATGTGATCATTAAGAAGATGAGCTTTGGAGTCAGTCTTACAAGAAATTTAGTAACGCTTCTTAATAGAAATGTGGCCTTGAGAAAATTACTTAACATTTTGAGTTTTTGTTCCCACCCCAGTAAAAGGGAGATTATACCTTCCTGTAAAGGTTGTTGTGTGAATTAGGAGTGAAGGTGTATATAGAACATTTAGGTAGGTCCTGGGTTAAATTAAATGTTCAATGAGGAGTATCTATTATTATGATACCTTATTTTAGGTTTTGGGAGGTAAGGGTCTGAGATAGTTTTTGATTTTTTTTTTAAATTAGAATCACTTTTAAAGTAAAAGTTAATCAGATGAAGATAACAAAGGCAAATAATTTTCCAGAAATGTACATTTGCATCAGCATTACATGTATGTAAATTATAATGCTTTATTCTTAATAATAAAATCTAACATTTATCACACACTTACTATGTCCAGGCACCATGATAAAAGTTTTATCAAGTATATTTGCATTCAGCTACATAAAATAGAAACATAGCTAAAAGTGATGAGGGCTTGTTTTTCTCATGTGACAAGAAGTACCAAGGTAAGTGGTGGCTTATATTAATCCAGGGTCAGCATGTTACATCTGAGGTGTCTGCAACTCCCCTTTCCTTCTCTCGATTGCAAGATGCCTCTTTCAGCTTCAGCCATCGTATTCTCTTTCCAGACAGAAGAAAGAAGAGCAGAGGGCATAAAAGGTGCAGGCAAGCTGAGTCAGCGTCCTCCTTTTCAAGGAGCTGCTCAGAACCCCAACCCCAAGCATCTTACTTCATATTACCCTAAAGTGGGTCTTATGTCTTTGTAAGAAAGAGTGGGAAATATAGTCATTTTTTTTTCTTAAGTGGATACATTACTGTAACGCCACCACCAATTGGGAATAAGGGAGAGAAAACAGATAAAGGGTAGACAACCAGTGGTCTTTACCTTGCCTGAATTATCTCATTTAATCCTTACAATAACCAGTGAGGTGTGTATTATTTACATAACCTTCTGTTTACAAGGAGTGTAATTGAGGTACGAAGTGATAGGTAACTTGCTCAAGGTTACATAGCTCCTAGCTGCTGAAGCCATGATTTAAACTCGATTTAGAGCCTACATTCTAATTTACTATATTACTATGTAGTAAACACATAGTTTTATTCATCTTCCTTAAATTTTCTTTAATAGCTCTTTTAAGTTGCAATTTTCCCTCCTACTTGGATTTTAAACGGCTATTTTTTGCTGTTAAAATCTCTGTACTGAAAGTAATTGCTGTGAAAGTTTTGAGAACAGAAAATTTTACCCTACTGTGAGCATTCTCCCCTCTGGTGAATGAGGTTGCAAGTGTATTGTCTCTAAATTAAAGGCAAATGAACGTGTTGAGCATATTTTATTCTTTCAGTACTTCTTTCAACCAAAATTTTTTAGTGCCTATTGTACGCCAGCAACTAGAAATAACAACTGAGCTAAACTATTTTAACAGTGTCCTGATTTTCCTGGGTTTTTGAGTTAGTAGTAAAACCCAAGGAGGAAATCTGGTGATTCCTAGACAATAGGGCTAGCTGTATTTATAAAAATATGTTTTATTTTTTATGGCATTTTATTGTTTTCAAAGCACTTTCATGTGTAGTATTTTGTTTGTTACACCCATTTATTCTATGAGTTTATCTTATATTTACCTCTTTTTGATTAAAAACCTCTAGTCAATCAAAGAGTAAGCATAGAAGCTAGAATGATAGAAACTTATAGCAGTAGAGTGATTATTTCTTCCTGTCTGAAAAATATTGCAGCTGGTAAGTTGTATCACAGCTGAAATCCAGCATTTTGGGGTTCTGTTATTCCAGAATCACCTAGGGAGGAGAAAAATGATGGCAGAGGAAGGTGAGACAAAACATTAAAATCCATATACTCACAAAATATGGTAATATTACACTTAATTCCCAAAGGCTGTCTAACTTTATAGTTGAGATTTTGTTGATGGTATTTCTGAACTCTTACTTTCTTGGATTATATTTTTAAATATAGTTCTGTGTCATTGTTCTGGTTTTGATTTCAGAGTCTACAGTTATATATATGTATATGACATTACTTGCCTGTCTTCCTTTTCAACCACTTTCTTTTTTTCTGTTGGTATTTAGTGATCATCTTTCTACAATAGTTATTCTCTGTCTCCTGGTAATGCTGATATGAATTATGTATGATTTTATTGGCATTCCTTATTGATCGTACAATTTTGGAGAAGATTCACGTTCAGGTAGCAGACATTACCCTCCAGATCTTGAAATAACTGAATCATCACTTTCTATAAAGTCACGAAGAAGATAATATTCACAGAATACAAAAGAAAGAGGGAAAAGTCTCACTTTATTATCAGCATTAATGGAATTCTCTGGAAAGACGCATTAGAGCAGTGCTTCTCAGACTTTAATGTGTTTACAAACCACCCAGAGGCCTCAATAAAACACAGATTCTGATTCAGTAAGTCTGAGGTTGGATCTAAAATTCTGTCTTCTAACAAGTTCTCATATAAAATTAATGCTATTGGTCCAAGAACCACACTTTGGATGGAAATATACCACATATTAGTCAAAGCCTAATGAAAGGCTTTTCCTTCCTTTCAAGGTCAAATTTTATCACATCTGTAACCAGGGAAGAGAGGAGTGCTCAGCATGCTGTACAGAAAAGAAGAGAGTAGAATAAAGAAGTCTCTTGCCTCATGGTCACCTATCTTTGATAACAAAGGAAAATCTGAAAGCACACCCCACCGAGCTGAATTACCAATGATTAGTAACATAATATCTGTAACAATGTTTTTTCCTTACAGTCTGTTTTATCTGAACTAAGTGTTAACTACAAATATTTTACTTTCGAATAAATTTTCCTCCTATATCTTTATTCTTTAACTTTCAACTTTTTTGTACCCTATCTTTTAGCTGATTCTCTTGAAAAAACCCATGACTCAATTTTATTGTCTTATGTTAGTCTGACAGTCTTTCCCATTGAGCTGAAGATGTTCGTTCATTTATGTTGAATTACATTCTACAGAATTATTTTGTACTCATTATTTGTCCCACGTTTTCTGTTTCTTCCCCTACCCTCTCTTTTTTTTTTTTTTTGCCTGTGAAGACAAGATGCATAATAATGACATTTTACTTCTGTTTCTTAATTGAATTGAGCTCTCTACACTAATGGAAAAGAAATGACAAAACAAAATATAGCATAAATAAATTTGAGGTTTAAGAGTTTATTCACACTAAAATTAGCCAGCAACTAAGCCAGCGAGCTATATACCTTGCTTTCAGCAGGAGATAAGTTGCCATGTGGAAAAAAGAAGAAAGCTAGGAAAGGGATGGAATGATTTGTTTGAGAAAAAGAAATTGTAAAATATTTGCACCTAAATGCAGATAAGTGGACAGAAAATAAAAAGATTTGGTTATCATCTTAATAAATAACATTCCAAATTAAATACAATTTAAAAAATAGCACTCTTTGTTGGAAAGGCTGATGTAGTATAAAAGTCTAAACTAAAGATCTAAACTCAATCTTAAAGTGTTTATTTTAACCAAATATATTCCCTCTAAAAGCTTTCAGAGGTAATTTTATTTTAGTGTGGCTTGCAGATGGGTTTAAATATATGTTGGAATGGGGTGTGAAATTTGGCTAGGTGTTTTACCTGAAGATTCACTAGGGGTTGGTCAGCTTATAATTCATGTTTCCAGTTAACTACCTAGTGTGTGCACAGTTTGAAGAGCTTGGTAGCTTTTCTTTTATATTATTTGAACTAGTTTTTGCATATTAATAAGCATTTCAAGTCACATATTAGCAGATCAAGCCTAAGTTAGCCAGCACAATAAAAAAAAAAAAAAAATCAAAGGGCAAAAACAAATTCTCCTTAACTTTCTATAGGAACTAATTCCAATAGTGAGGATCCACCTATATGTTTATGTATGTGTATGTGTGTATTTAAGAGTGAAAAATAAACATAATATAGCACACTAGATGCTCAATAATAACCTTACTAGTATAGAAAGCCTAAAAATCTAAGCACACAAACATTAGTAATTTTAATACATGTTTGATATGGTAGGAGATAAAAATAATTGCTTGGGGTCGTAACCCATAAGGAATGTCCTACCTAGATGAATAAGTGAAGTGAATGCTAAAGCCTCTATTTGCTCGTAACATCATATGTATTTATCCCCAAAAGTTAGAGCTGGTTTTAACAGGCCATATGGGTGGTGGACAAGAGATAAGTCCTGGGCTCTGAAGAGGGTTGGAGAGCAGATCAGAGACCCCTGCAAATGGCCCAGTGGATAAACTAGAGATTAAATAGTCGGCTTGGCAGAAGTCAGTCGGCTCCTGACTTATTTTGTCCTTGGTTCTGAAGGGAATTAGAAAAGAAATCTCCCCTGGGGCTTCCCTGGTGGCGCAGTGGTTGAGAGTCCGCCTGCCGATGCAGGGGACGCAGGTTCGTGCCCCGGTCCGGGAGGATCCCACGTGCCGCGGAGCGACTGGGCCCGTGGGCCATGGCCGCTGGGCCTGTGCGTCCGGAGCCTGTGCTCCGCAGCGGGAGAGGCCGCAACAGTGAGAGGCCCACGTACCGCAAAAAAAAAAAAAAAAAAAGAAAAAAGAAATCTCCCCTGATATTTAGTAACCACAAGCTCCCTCTCACTTGAGTTGAAACACTGAATTCACAATATGTATATAGCCCACTAAACACAGAGACAAAAATTTAGTTTAAAGTGATTCCAGATTCACGGCATCCTTTGGTGGCCTGGAAGAGGAAAATGAAAATACTCTTTTGGAGGGACACATTTTAATCCTCAAAGTATTCCTATACATGAGGCACCAAAGAGCTCGTATTTTGTAAAAAATGAAACATATCACATGTTAGTAAAAATGTATATTTAAAAAGTATAAAGCAAATGTTTAATATGTCAAAAGAAATAAAGGAGAGTATTAAAATAATGATTAAGAGACAAAGGACAATCAAATTTCTCAAAACACTTTTGAAAAAGAGCCAATAGACCTTCTAGAAGTGAGAGATACAATATCATAAACTTGAGCAGTTTATCACAGCCATGGAGAGAATAATGAATTGTCAAGTAGAACTGAAATAATTATCCAGAATGCAACACACAGAGACAAAGCCATGGAAAATATGAAAGAAAGGTTGAGGTATGGTGGATGGAGTGAGAGGTTCATGCATTCCTTTACATTAGAGGTTCAAAAAGAGAAAAAGAGAGAGTGAAGGAGATGTAATATTTGAAGAAATAATAGCTCAAATTCAGGGATATCAATGAATCTCAAGCAACATAATAAAAATAAATTCACCCTAGGAAAAATCGTAATTTACTTACAGAAAGGTAAAAGCAGAGACCAACACTTAACATAAAAGTAGTCAAAAAAAAAAAAAAAAGAGGGGAAGAAACAAAAAGTTGGACAAACAGTACAGGTGATATTGTGGTACGTAATTCAACATCACTGAACTAAATTCTACAGTTCAAAGGAAAAGGCTGTCAGACTGGAATAAGAAAATGAAACAGGGCAATAAGCTGTTTTCAAGAGATTTGGTCAGAACATAAAGGTAAAGACAGGCTGAAAAGTTAAAGAAGGTGAAGAATACAGCAGAGAAATTCTAACCAAAGAAATATTGTTTCAGATAAAATAGACTTTAAGGTAAAAATATTTTCAGACATAGAGTTAATATTCAGTGAAAAAAAGGTTCAATTCATTATTTCTCTGGTTGAAAGGATTAGAATGAACTCCTTTTTTAAGAAGACAGTTTTGATTTTTTTGGTTTCATAAATAGAAATGGAGTTCATTCTGGTGGTCAATATAAACCACTTCTTAGATGTGTGACCTTGAGGAAATATTTAAACTTCTAGAACCTCAGCTTCCTAACTGAAGAAGTAGAATAATACCACTTAACTCTTGTTTAATAATTACAAATAATTCATCTAAAGCATGTAGCACTGTGCCAGTCACATAGCTCTATTGACGTCAGAATAGTCAAGGAAAAAGCTGTTGGTTTTACATTGTAGTATCTTTACATAAACAGAAAGATTAGGCCTATAAATTTATTTTGGTTAGAAAAATAATCTTTGGGCTGTCTAATTTAGTTCAAAGATAGCTATTCTCTTATAAAAATCTCACTACCCCAGAGGCTTGTTATATTCCAAAATTTCATTAAAAATAACATTTCCTTTGACATCAACCCAGATAGAATATGTGGAGGAATGTCCATTTTTGCCAAACACAGGATTGATCTGAGATCAAATCAGAACTTTATAGAGATGTTTTTTGTAAACTTTAAAACACTATAAAGTTGTTCAGTTTTATTATCCACTTAATGTCAACTAAGAAAAAGTATTTTTTTTACCTTTATATACTGTATTTTTAATTAAATTGCTAGGTTTTTTAAAATTTTAATTTTTTAATTTTTAATTTTTATTTATTTTATTTTTGGCTGTGTTGGGTCTTCGTTGCTGCGCACAGGCTTTTCTCTGGTCGCGGCGATCAGGGGCTACTCTTGGTTGCGGTGCGCGGGCTTCTCATTGAGGTGGCTTCTCTTGTTGCAGAGCACGGGCTCTAGGCACACGGGCTCAGTAGTTGTGGCTCGCGGGCTCTAGAGCGCAGGCTCAGTAGTTGTGGTGCACAGGCTTAATTGCTCTGGATCTTCCCGGACCAGGGCTCAAACCCATGTCTCCTGCATTGGCTGGCAGATTCTTAACCACTGCGCCACCAGGGAAGCCCTGGACAGTTACTATTTTTTAAGAAAGTCTTTTTTTGTAATAGTAAAAAAGCTTTAAAATGGCAGTGTTTTATATATATGGGTCTTTTTTTTTTAACATAAAGATATCTGGAACTAGGCAGTCCATAGAGGGTATGGCAATTTTATAGTCATCATAAGTGTTTAGACCATCAAGTCAACATTTCAGGCACCAGGAAGGAGGAAAGAAGGGAACAGGGATAGAGATGCAACTTTCAACTGAGACAGCTTCCTTCAAGGAACCTTCCAGTTTTCCTAACTACACTTCCATTTATATCACATTAGGCATAACATAGTCACACAACCGAAATAGATGCAAGACAGTCTGGGAAATGTCGTATTTTGGCTGGGCACTTTGCTTCCCTGAATAACGTTAATGTTTTTTTACTAAGCAAGAATGAGACCTAAATGTCCATCGACAGATGAATGGATAAAGAAGATGTGGTATACATATACAATGGAATATTACTTAGCCATGAATAATGGCTCAGAATGAAATAATGCCATTTATAACAACATGGGTGGACCTAGAGATTATCATACTAAGTGAAGTAAGCCAGACAAAGACAAATATCATATGATACTGCTTATATGTGGAATCTAAAAAAAATGATACAAATGAACTTATTTACAAAACAGAAATAGACCCACAGACATAGAAAACAAACTTATGGTTACCAAAGGGGAAGCGGGGGAAGGGATAAATTAGGAGCTTAGGATTAACATATACACACTACTATATATAAAGTAAATAACCAACAAGGACTTACTGTATAACCCAGGGAACTATACTCAATATTTTCTAATAACTTATAAGGGAAAATAATCTGAAAAAGAATAGATATATGTATATGTATAACTGAATCACTGGAAACTAACACAACATTGTAAATCAACTATACTTCAATCAAAAAAAAAGCAAGAAAGAATGGGAGGATGAATATTGAATGAACGATTTTCAAGTTTCATTGTAGTTAAGAAGGATTTCACACACATACACACACATACATTTGAATATACAATCACAAGTAGAGTAATCAGAGATTCCTTTGAGAGTGTGCTCTGGCTATTTCTATACTAATCAACCTAACCAGGGCAAGAAGAGGGACAGGGTTAATTTCTTTTCTGTTCACATGGTAAGCGTTTCAGGAAATATTTCTGCTGCTATCTTTACCATGGAGAGTAATATTATTGAATTTAGACACAATAAAACAAGATATTTTAATTTAGTCCAATATAGTAATAAAATAGATCAAAGCCTTAACTAGTCCTTAGCTAACTATCATGGTCCTATATACATTTCCCTACACTTTAAATGAATGTTTCCCTCAAAATACCCATGCTTTGAAACAGATGTGCTTGTGTAAATATTGACAGTTCATAAACAACACTTCTTGTTCCTTTAAGCTTATCACTATGAGAAACAATGAAATGAGGCCCGAGCCATCACAAAGCCTAGACACTAGATTTATCATGTTTGCCACGTATTATAGAAATTTAATTTAACTCATTTTCATTTTTTCCACCTTTGTCTGCCTTGTCCACAGGCTCTACATTGATGGTCCCTTTGGAAGTCCATTTGAAGACTCACTGAACTATGAGGTTAGCCTCTGCGTGGCTGGAGGCATTGGAGTAACTCCTTTTGCATCAATACTCAACACTCTGCTGTATGTCATTTTGATCCATTATGTTAGTCCAAGTAGAGAACTGTCAATATTTCAGACAGCTCTCTTTCAGTAAGAAGTAATTCCTTCCAGAATTCTTTTACTTATTGTTCAAGGAACTCCATTTACTGACTGATAAGGGGAATAACTGAGTGATTCTCAATACGTGGTCTATGGCTTTCAGCGTGTTCTCTTGTAGAATAACGTCAGTATCACAATTATGCATTCCTCTGTCCTTTTCCTCTGTTAAAGTCATTCCACCAGCCTCTGTTTCTTTACTTTCTCATCAGGGGCAAGTGGCATTACTAACGCATTTAGTCAACAAATATTTTTGAGCACCTATGTGCCGATTCATCTTATAGTTTCTGGTAATACAGCAATGACTAAAGAGAGTCTCTGCCCTTAAAACGTTTACATTCAAATGGGGCAGGAAGAAAATAAACCAGTGAAAAATTCATAAATAACATTATTTCAGAAAATATTAGAACTATGATGAAGAGAATAGAGATTAATGGGATATAGAAATAAAGGGCCCGGGTTATTTTAGAAGTATGGTCAGGGAAAACCTTTCTGAGGAGATGACAAATGAGCACATCATTCCTTGGTCTGTTACTCAGCAAATTTATAACCGACTGAAGAATAAAAATTTCAAAGGTAAGATTGCTTAACCAGGATATACTTATTCAGTTATTTTAGTTCTAGCATTATAAGCAAAAATTAATGGACAGTAATTGTCATGAAACCCACAAACAAAATCTATTCTGTTCACTTTTCAAGAAAATACAATTTGCATTAAAAGTTTGTTTTATGAAGTACTAAAAAAGAAATAATAAGTTGAAGTGATACTTGATATAAATCTGGGACTTTTTGAAGGTTCTTCGAAAAATAACTATATTCCAAACCAGAAATTGTTTCTGAAAACGTTTTGCAAGTTATTTGGACACCTAAAGTTTAAAAAAAGGAAGAATACTTTCTTAACCTCAAGCCTACTTCGTAATTATAAGGAGGAATCCAGACTTGGAATTGTGAGTTGCTAGAATGAATTACATAGTAGGTGGTTGTGAAATCTCTTTCTTTAACAATTATTAAGAAGGGGGTAAAAAACGAACTTTCTGGAATGGTTTTGGCTCATTTTGCCTGGAAGCCAGGGCAAGATGACCATTGGAGCCCTGTTGAGTGATAGAATTCACTGAAAACAGAGAACTTTCTTTTCCTGAGATGCAGAGCTGATATTATTCTAATTCAGGAGTTTAGTTTATTGCCTTCAAATGGAAATGGGTGATATGCATATAATATCCACAAGCATGAACACTTAAATTCATGGAGTATATCATATCTTTGAGTCAGTATATTACATTTTAAATAAATTTGGGAGTTAAAGTAAGTGGTATGTCAGATGCTAGAATGTAAATGACTGTTTTTTCTATAGGTTGCTTACTAATGAGAAGCAAAATTTCAAGTATATAGGGATTCTTAATTTTTTTGCCATCATAATCACTATCATGTTATTTTAATTTTAAAGGGATGACTGGAAACCATACAGGCTTAGAAGACTGTATTTTATTTGGGTGTGCAGAGACATCCAATCCTTCCGTTGGTTTGCAGACTTACTATGTGTGTTGTACAACAAGGTAAAATTAGGTTTGTTTTTACTTTTGCAGCTTTCTAAATTTAAAATAAATTATTTTATTTCAAATTGTAAAAGTAATAAGTGGTCACTATAGAATAAACCAGAAGATATGCAGATAAGTAGTGAGGAGGAAAAAAAATCCCTTAAACTTAAAAAAAAAAGAGGTGACCTCTGTTAATAATTTGGTACACATCTTTTCAGATATTGGTATCTGTGAATTTGTGTGTGTATTTAGAACATGTTTTAACATGGAATGTTTTAACACAGAAATGTATGCATATGGCTGGTGATGTATGCATATAGGGTACATATGCATGCAAATGTGAATGCATATGAGATTGTGACAGAGGACAGATAGAGGAAAACATCAACAGGCAATTACTATTACACCTTTCATCCTTTGTTCTAGTAGCTCTTTTTTTTTATATAAATTTATTTATTTTATTTATTTATTTTTGGCTGCATTGGGTCTTCGTTGCTGCACGCGGTCTTTCTCTAGTTGCAGGGAGCGGGGGCTACTCTTCGTTGCGGTGCGTGGACTTCTGACTGTGGTGGCTTCTCTTGTTGCAGAGCACGGGCTCTAGGCGCACAGGCCCAGCAGTTGTGGCTCACGGGCTTTAGAGCACAGGCTCGGTAGTTGTGGCGCACGGGCTTAGTTGCTCCGCGGCATGTGGGATCTTCCCGGACCAGGGTTTGAACCCGTGTCCCCTGCATTGGCAGGCGGATTCCCAACCACTGCGCCACCAGGGAAGCCCCTCTAGTAGCTCTTAGCTCTTATCTCCACCTTTGATATTCCAAGTTGGATCATCAGCAGACTTTTGGCACAGTATACAGAATTTCAAAAATCCCAAATTCTAAGTTTTATTCCTTACAGAGATAAAAAGCAGGCATTTTCGTCTATCCTACATGTAATCTGTTACTTATCTATTAATGTATCTATCTTTATTTTTTAAGTTATTCAAGTAATACACATATGCATCTTTGCTACAGATTTTTCTAATAATCCACATGAAGCAAAATCCCCACCCAGTCTTTGTAACCAGATGTAACTCAAGAGCATTCTATACATTCTACCATACTATTTGTATTGTTCTGCACATTGCTTTCTATAAACTTATTACTATCTAACCAGGCACAAAAGGACAACTGTTGTGTGCTTCCTCTTATATAAGGCACCTAGAGTAGTCTAATTCCTAGTGACAAAAAGTAGAGTGGTGGTTGCCAGGTTTCCAGGAAGGAGAAATGAGGAGTTACTGTTTAATGGACACAGAGTTTCAGATTGGGAAGACGAAGAAGTTCTGAAAATGGATTGGTGGTGATGGTTGCACAACAATGTGAATGTATTTAATGCTAATCAACTGTATACTTAAAAAAACAGTTAAAATGATCAGTCTTATGCTATGTATATTTTACCACAATAAAAAAAAAAAAGTGCAGATTTCTGGGATTCACCAAGGGCCCGCTAAATCAGGAGAAAAAAAAAAGGGAGAGATGAGAAGCCATTGAATGGATTTGAGCATACTTATATGATTGTAGATCATCTTGAGAGTGTGTGTGAATATACCAAGCCTCGGGGTACTGCAGTTTCCAGAGGGGCAGAAGATGAGTGATAAGTCAGTAAAGGAGATTGGTCAGAGTGGCCAGTGAGATAGTAGGAAACCAAGAGGTAGTTCTGTCCTTGAGGAAAGGGAGGAAAAATCTTTCAAGAAGAGCATCATCGTGGGTATTTTTTCTAGATTAATGCCTGAAGCTGGACTTCCTGAGTTGGAGGCTCTGAGGACTTTGGGAATGAATTTAAATTTTTAATATATACTAAAAAAATGTCCCCCAAGGAGGCTAAAATAATTTACATTTCCACCAAAGAATATAGGAGAAATTTATTCCAAACATTATATTACCAATCTTTCAAATTTCTATCCATCTCTTAAACAGTGGCATCTCTAGTTTTCCCTGAATGCTAGTGAGACTGAACTTCTCCCCCTATGCTTATCAACCACTTGTATTACTTCTCGGATTTCCTAATTCTACCTTTGCCTGTTTTTCTAGTTTAAAAAAATTGTTTTGAACTGATAGAGAGCCTATACTTTTTTTAATAAAAGGCTATAATTGGATCCAAGATGTGGAAAGGCACATTTGAATGATAGATGCTTTATAAGGCAAGTAGCAGGGCAGGAAAGGAGTAAAGGAAAGAAAAAAATATAAATGGCTGGACATTCGAAGTAGTTCAATCTTAAGATTTCTTCTCAAACTTTTTGGTGGATATGCCTTACCCTTAGGATTCCATGGAGTAAATAATATAAAAGCTTAAAACTAGTGTAAATAATGTGGTGATGATTATCTCTACACACACCTCTGTATACCTGTTTCGATTTTTCACATCAAGGGGATGAACAGTGGTCCTGCAATTGTGCCTCTGAGGAAGATGTTAAAAAGAAGTCTTTTTTTATTTTCTGTGTTTGCAACTGAGTTACCAAGTTCAGTGTGTTTGTGTGTGTGTGTGTGTGTGTGTGTGTGTGTGTGTGTTTCTTTAGTAGATACTATTGCTTGTTTTCAATGACAGATAAGTTAAAATGGAGACATTGAAATCATTAAATACATTATTTAAGTCTGCATACTTCTCTCTGGAGGCTGTGGGCATCAAACACGTTATTTTTTTTCTTTTTGTTTAAATTAATTTTTATTGGAGTATGGTTGATTTACAATGTTGTGTTAGTTTCTACTGCACAGCAAAATTAATCGACTATACATATATCCTCTCTTTTTTGGATTTCCTTCCCATTTAGGTCACCACAGTGCATTAAGTAGAGTTCCCTGTGCTATACAGTATGTTCTAATTAGTTAAGAGAAAAACAAATATTGTATATTAACGCATATATGTGGAATCTGGAAAAATGGTATAGATGATCTTACTTCCAAACAGCAGTTATTGATGCAGGAGTTATTGGGGTGATCTCAGAGGAGCATCCTGGTAGACATTTAAGACAAAAGTCAATGCAAGCCATGTGTTTTGTGAGGTGCTATCCATTACTGGCACCTGGAAATTCCTGTTTCCTCACAATTAAAATTCATAAACCCTGATTCAATTCCTGAAGGGCATTAAAATGACTTTAGTGTTTGGGTATAACTTGAGGCAGCTGTGGTGTGGAATTTAATGATTATATTTTAAGACTATTATGATAAGAGAATCATCACTTATCACTTTAAAAGTAAAATGTGTTTTTATTGGGATTTTATAACTTAGAGTTTCCACCTGTCAGAAAATGTATAGTTTTAGATCCAGAAGAAACCTGTAGGATAATGTCATTCAACTCTATCATTGTCCTGATGAAGAAACTGAGGCCTTTATAAGTTGAGTAACTCCCTGGAAATCTCAAGGTTAGACAGTGATGGCAGTAGAAACAAGTCTCTAGCCACCTGCCAGGTGCCCTTACTATTATAAAGGGTGCCAGAGGAGTGATGTAACCTCACTTAATTACCCTCTATTTGAAAAATGACTTATTTTGCATTCCTGAACCTTCTATTTGGAGCCCCAATATATATTCATTAAAAAATTATTACTTTCACACTCTGTAAAAACAGTACTTGAAATCAATTGATCCTTTTTCTGCAATAAGGTCCAGCAAAGCCATACCATCTCCAGCAAACCTCCTATGCCCACTGATGCTCAAGAGATAGTTTGGCTGTTGAAGCAGTGCTGGTCTCTTCTAAGCCTTTCCTCAGGTTCTACACATCAGATACTCATCTCTGTTCTCCAGAGCACACCATGGTTATTGTGTTCCTTGCTTCTCTTCTACTTCTTGTTTTTTTTACTTTTTGACTCCTTTTCCTTATCTTTCAGCATCTCCTTATTTCAGGGTGGTGAAAGGAGGCCTTAAGAAGAATAATATTTTTTTAAATGTAGATTTCAGAAGTCAGGATTCAGTCAGAACTAGGCCAGAGTCATTATTAGCAGATTCATTTTTGCCTTCTGGTAAAAGGAAGCCTACGGGGACAAAACCCTTTTACCCCCTTTGTTGAATTCATTTTTCTTCAGATATTTTTCTTTGTCAGTTTATTTTTCAAGATTTCAAAATGTTTGAGAGCTTTTCCAGACTATTTTATTTTGGCAGGTATATTTGCTGCCTCATACATTTTTATACAAGGGAAACCAGTGCTGAATAGGAAGAAGGTAGGAACTGGAACCAGGTTTTGTTTGTTTTGTTTTTTGTGATTCCTAGCATGCCTATTAAATATCACTTTTTGCTTTTAAAAAATCATATTCTTTCTGAGTGAACTTTTTAGTAAAATTTAGAGGCTCTTAGGGAATAAAATAAGAAATAATTGGGGAGGATTTAGGGGAATATTAGTGTAACATTTAGCGTGTTTGATTTTGTATCTATGAAGATAACAGAGAACTAATCCTGTCCACTACCTCCATCATAACTAATTAAACCAGTAGGTGACAGGTTATTAATGTTAGAATCTGCCATGCCTGTGGTACATATATATGTATGTATATATGTACATTTGCTCGTAGATGTTGGCTGTAATAAGACACGATACATCTTAACAAATCGTAGAATCACATATGTTAGGGTAGGGGAGAGTCTGTGTATACAGAACAAATTTTAATGTCTATTTACTTTTATGTCCTGTCAGTTTTGGCAAGAGAACAGACCTGACTATGTCAACATCCAGCTGTACCTCAGTCAGACAGATGGGTTACAGGTATGTGTTTGGATGTTATTGTAAATTAAACAAGCCTCTTGAGAATAGAAGATTTACTGTAGGGACCGTGTGGAAGAAAATTTCTGCAGGTGGTTTGAAGAGATGTTTCCCAGAGAAAAGCCTGTTTTGGAATGTGTCTGGCAAACTCATGGCTTGTCCTTGAAGTCAACCGTATTCTCCCTTTCACAGGGAGCTGGAACAGACATTTTAGTTCATCTCTCTTCTCTCCACAGTTGCCTCATCTAGAGATGAGGACATAAGCGAATAGTCTTGTGATTATGTTCATCGAGGGGAGGTTTTTTTTTTTTTTTTCTGTACATGGGCCTCTCACTGTTGTGGCCTTTCCCGTTGCGGAGCACAGGCTCCGGACGCGCAGGCTCAGCGGCCATGGCTCACGGGCCCAGCTGCTCCGCGACATATGGGATCTTCCCGGACCGGGACACGAACCCGCGTCCCCTGCATCGGCAGGCGGACTCTCAACCGCTGCACCACCAGGGAAGCCCCGAGGGGAGGTTTTATGTGGCGAGAGAAGATAAGATCATACACAATTAAGCTTGTTTCTCTTCAAGGGAAGCTAAATAAAGTAACAGTCATCACGCATTATTTACTTCACTATTAGACGCTGTGCTGAGCATTTCATATAGGTTATCTCATGTAATTCCAACATATTCAAGAGGTAAATGATTTTGCAATCCCCATACCACAGATGAAGAAACTGTTTACAAACAACATTGAAGAGCTGTATAGCCGTATAGACCTGAGCATGAATGCTTTCACAAGTTTTATTGTAGTATTTTCCATCATACATTTTCTATAATAGTTTGAATACAAAATATGAATGTCAGTTACTTTGAAACTAATCTAAGCCTATTTTTTTAGTCAGATTTCTACCCTACTTGGTATGTAAAAACATTTTATTTTACACTCTTATGAAGCAAATCAATATCATTATTCCTCATGGTTTCACTGTAATTAAGGTACAGAGCATATATTACATCTGGTTCTCAGTTTGTCTTCCTGGGACTCAGACACTTTCTCGTCTCTTCTCACTTCACTCTCTTTATCACCAATTCAGATCTAATAGTCTGTTAATTGCAAGCACCAGTACATTAGAAGTTGTTTCTTGACAGATCCAAAATTTGGAGCTCTTCTGTTTTAGGCTATCATGTCCAGGATCATTTCCCCAAATTTATGGTGACAATTTATAGTATTTTACTCATATAATGAGCCAAATATGATAACTTTGCAGTACAAAAACGCTTCAATAAAGCTAATGTGCTGCGCCTTTTTTGAGAGTAGGCAATTAGAATGCATTCTCTAACGCTGCAGTTACTTAAAAATGATGCAACTAACTGAAGTCTAGGAAAATCAGCCATTTGTAGTAATGGCATTCAAGAAGGTAATGGATTTTAAAGGGAAAGAGGGAGGAAATGATGCTTCTAAATGACTTTACCTAATAGGTTGCCATATGATACTTGTATTCTTTATATCACAGCAATTTGTTAGGAAGCCACAGCACCAGCAAAGATGATGTTAGAGAACTGGGTTATTTGTCCCACTCTGTGTCATATAAAATATAGTGCTTTCTTTTTGGCAGAAGATAATTGGAGAAAAATATCAAGCACTGAATTCAAGACTTTTTATTGGACGTCCTCGGTGGAAACTTCTGTTTAATGAAATAGCAAAATATAACAGAGGGTAAGTACTATTCCTCAAAACATTTATGTGGCTAATGATCAAATTAAAATATTCCCAAGTCATCACATTAAGTTTTTAAAGGTTACTTAGTAATGGGTTTACAAATTACAGAGTCACTTAAACACTCAATTATCACTACCAAAGGAGGAGGCAAGGCAGGAACCACCTCAAGCATCTGTAATGCCAAATACTTAAAATTTGGCTTAAAAATAGTCTATTTATGAACTAGACTCTCCTACCTACTTTTAAATTTACATAGATCCATATTATAAAGGGTGTTCATTCCAATAGCATAAATCAGGTAATCATTGGGAAAGTTTTTTTAAATCACGTTAGCAAGCGAGGGAGGGCTATATGTCTATGATCTGAAGCGATACAGCTGAAGGAAAGCATTCATTTTGGGCACAGACTAGGGAACCTGTTTGTCTTCTGTAAAATTATCATAGTGCAGGGCAATGGTCTATAAGAATTTTAAAAGCATTTTGAAAACCATACACCCATTCACACATTTTAAAGTTGGCGTCAAAAAAGTTTCATCATAAGTTTAAATAGTTCCAAAGGCTATAATTTCTAACATACTGCAGATATTGACATTTTAAAATTAATGTAACTCTTTTAAACATACCTACTGGAATCTAAATATCATAGTTTCTTGATACCAACCTTGTATATTTGTATGTTTTGTAGCTTTCACCATCAGTTAGAAATTTTACATCACTCTTTTGTCTAGTTGAACTTGTATTTCTATCCTGCAGAATTTTATTAAAATTCAATATAATTTTACACTTGAACTAACCATACTTTTGTTGCTAAACTAAACACACCTGCAATAAGAATGTATATAAATAGAAGATTTAATTTTTAAAATTTTCTGTGACTCTAAGGCACCAGTGATCATCGTTTTCTTCTAGATTGAATTATGCTACAATTATTAGCATATATTTGATTAATTCATAATTTTAAGAATACATTTTGATAAATATAAAAAGCGTATTTGGTTGTAAATGAATGAGACAGCTTATTAGATGGAGAGTTTTTTTAAAGCCCCGATTTGTAAATTTATGGATGAATATGATCTACTGAAATAATCATGGATTCATCATGGCGTTTGGCTTCATCTTCAGAGATTTTGTTTTAGGAATCATGGTGTGAAGCCCCAGAAGCAAAATCTAAAAAGGAATACAGTGACCCATGTAATTCAGATTACAATTATGTTTGAAAGCACTCCTAGATTTCCTTCCTTGATGAAGTAATTTGGGTTAAAGAGGAAAGCATTATTTGGAAAGCAGAGGTCCTTTGTAATATTCAGGGCGCTAGTTAAAGGTGAACTATAGAATAAAAAAAAAAAAGTCAACCCAGTTTTTGTTATATTTCTTTCCCTTCTTTCTCCAAAATCATCCACCTTAGATGTGATCATCTTGTCATACTCACCTGGGTCTTGCTATGCACCACAGACTCCTTCCTCCCTAATGACATTTAACTGACTTCTGACAAGCCTTCTTTTATTAGTTTTCATAGTATAGTGCTGAAAACTTTGATAGCTTGTTTCTTTGTTTTGCTTGTTTGTTTTTCTCAATTCTGAAACCAAACAGTAGAGGATCTTTTGCAAGAAATTACATTGGGATTTTTGGTTTCTTTGGTTAGATCTCAAGAGTTCTCATTTGTTATACTGTTCATATTGAGAGGGATTTTATATGTTTATTTGGTTGTTTGTTCATTTTCTTTAAACAGCAAAGCTTATTTAAGAAGAGCAAGTGTGCACCATCTACAGTTGACATTTTGTACACTTTCGTTTTATGTATTTGCTCTGGGCAGGCACCTCAAATGCATTATTTTTTGAAGGATTTTTATGTAGCGTAGCTAGGAAAAGAATGGATCAACGTCTTAAGGTTTGTTAACTGGAAAAAGGCACTATTTAAATAGAAGACTTCATTTTAGATGTAAAATTTTGGTTAACTTCATGTACATACATTGCTGAGAGCATATAAAGAGATAAAAATAGAGAAGAGAGGCATATTAATTTGCACACATGTATGAGAGTGGTCTCTTCCTTGTATGTCTTTTTAAAAATTATTTATTATACCTGAGGTCCAGTTTCCTGTTATTTATAGTAAAAATACATATCATACCTTAACTTAGTTGAATGTATGCATCATGGAAAGGGAGAAAGAAAGAACTTTACATGGCCTTTGGAGTAGGGAAAACTCTTCTGGGATTGATGTCTGAGATATATCTATATTTTACTGCCACATGGTGTTTTAAAAACAAAACAGATTAAGGATACCTAGGTTTGGTCTCTTACATTTTCTCCTGTGTCCCTGGGTCAAGTCACTCGACCCTCTGTATCTGTAATACAAGGAGTGAATAATCCCTAAGGCGTGAATAAGCTTTCATTATATGAGATCACACACTTTAAAAATGAATGGAAAAACGAGTATCGGTATAACAGGAAAATATTCACCAATATGTTGAACATTTCTGGAACTAGTTCCCAACACCTTCCCCCAAACAACAATCTCTGCTAGCATCTAAGTCTATCTCTACCCATCTCTACAGAGTTTTTGTAGATAAATCTCTAGATGATTGTTGGATTGCAGCAACTTAATGAAAATTAGTGCAAATTAGTTACAAATGTTAATTAAAAGTTGTAGGATTTCACTGTTAGTGAAAGTGACGTTGGGGAACTCCTCAAATTATACAAACGAAGATCTCCTAGAGTTAAACTAGTTAATAATAATGGAATAAGAAAATGTAAAAAAAAAATGATCATATACGGTGCTTTAAAACTAATGATATTATTATGAAGAATTTAAGATAAGCCTTTAGGAAATTTGCAAAATTTGAAAATCTAACTCTATATTTGCCCTATGAAAGCCAAAAAAGAAAATAATGGTATCTTATTGTCATAATGCAGTGTTGACAGAGACTGTATACAGACAGCCAAAATGTCTCATTCCCTTTTCATCTTAATGAAAACTGCACTATGGCTTTTTTTATTTTTGGTGGTATAAATTCAGTAGTTCAGTTTTATTCATTTTAAGTAATCCATTGTGTCTAGCTCTGGTTTTGATAGTAACCTAAATTTTATTGTGTAAGAATTTATTTTCATACTTTTTTTATTATTTTCTTTCTTCTGCTCACTTTGGGTTTAATTAGCTCTTCTTTTACTAGTTACTTAAGGTGGAACCATAGGTCACTGATTTTAGATCTTTGTTCTTTCATAATAAAAGTGTTTAATACTATAAATTTTCCTCTAAACACCACTTTAGCTACATACCACAAATTTTGATATGTTTTATTTTCATTTTTATATAGGTCAAAATAATTTTACAATTACCATGTGAATTCTTTTTTCGTTATGTAGAAGTATGTTGTTTAATTTCCAAATATAGGGGTATTTGTTCTTGATTTCTGGTTCAGATGGGTTTTAAGAAAACATACTCCTTGTTATTTCAATCCTTTAAAATTTATTGAGACCTGTTTTACTGCCCAGAATATGGTCTGTCTTGGTGAATATTCCATGGGCACTAAAAACGAATTTGTATTCCATTGGTTTGGGGTAGAATACCCTATAAATATCAATCAGTTCCAGTTGGTTGATAGTGGTATTTAAGTCTTCAGTACACTTACTGATTTTCTGTCTACTTGTTCTGTCAATTTCCAAAAGAAGAGTGTTGAAGTCATTAACTATAATTCTAGATTTGTCTGTCTTTACAGTTCTATCAGTTTTTGATACATGTATTTTGAAGTTTTTTAGTTCTAGGGTTTAGTTTTAGTGATTAAACTGTTTACATCTTACTATTATACTGCATTCATTACAAAATAAATTACATTTTATCATTACATAGATTAAAAATATTCTTCGTTTTTCCAGCTTTGTTGAAAAATGACATATCATATTGTATACAGTATAACAATTTGATATGTATATGTTGCAAAATGACTACCATAATAAAGTTAGCTAACATATCTATCACCTCAAATAATTACAAATTTTGTGTTTGTGTGATGAGAACTTTTAAGATCTACTGTCTTCCCAACTTTCAAATATACAATAAGTATTGTTAACTATAGTCACCATGCTGTCCATTACATCCTAGAACTTATTCCTCTTGTAACTATAAGGTTGTAACCCTTTGTCAGTCTTCAGTCATCCCCTACCTTCCCCATCTGCCTCTGGCACCCTCCAATCTGCTCTGTGTTTCTGTGAGTTTGGGATTTTTAGATTCCACAAATGTGTGAGATCATACAGCATTTGTCTTTCTTTGTCTGATTTATTGTGCTAATCATGGTGCCCTCAAGGTTCATTCACGTTGTTGCAAATAACAGGATTTTCTTCTTTTTTATGGCTGAATAATATTTCAGTGTGTGAGTATCACATCACATCGTACTTTCTTTGTCCATTCATCCATCTATGGACACCAAGGTTGTTTCCATGTCTTGACTATTCTAGATAATGCTGCAATAAACATAGGGGTGCAGGTAACACTTCAAGAGAGTGATTTCATTTCCTATGGATATATACACAGTAGAGGGATTGTTGTATCATATGATAGTTTAATTTTTTGAGATACCTCCATACTATTTCCCATACTGGTTATACCAATTTACATTCCCATCAGTAGTGTACAAGGGTTTCCTTTTCTCCACAACCTCGCCAACATTTAAAATGTAAAAATGAATTGAATAGACATTGTAAAAATGTCTATTCAGTTGTTCTGCCTATTTTTTAAATGTGTTGTTTGTTTTTGTTTTGATATTGAGTTTTATGAGCTGTTTATATATTTTGAATATTAACCCCTTATCAGTCATATCATTTGCAATTATTTTCTCCCATTCAATAGGTTGTCTTTTCGTTTTGTGGATGGTATCCTTTGCTGTGCAAAAGCTTTTCACTTTAATTAGGTCCTGTTTATTTTTACTTTTGTTTCCTTTGCCTTAGGATATAGATCCTAAAGCATATTGCTATGATTTACGTCAAAGAACGTTCTGCCTATTTTTCCTTTTTTATGGTTTCCGGTCTTATATTTAGGTCTTTAATCTAATTTGAGATTCTTTTTGTATGTGGTGGGAGAAAAGCCTATAATTTCATTCTTTTTACATGTAACTGTACAGTTTTCCCAGCACCACAAACCAAATTCAACAATACATTAAAAGGAACATACACCATCATCAAGTGGTATTTATCCAAGGCATTGCAAGGATGGTTCAGTATCTTTATTTATTTTTTTATCATGTAGTGATACACTACATTAACAGATTGAAGAATAAAAATTATATGATCATCTCAATAGATTCAGAAAAAGCTTTTGACAAAATTCAGCATCCATTTATGATGAAAACTCTCCAAAAAGTGGGTATAGAGGGAACATACCTCAACATAATAAAGGCCCTATATAATAAGCCCACAGCTAATGTCTTACTCAATGCTGAAAAGCTGAAAGAGTTTCCTCTTATTGGATTATTATTATTATTTTTTTGCTAGAGAGTTATATGAATTTCTTATATATTTTACATATTAACCCCTTATCAGATATGTAGTTTGCAAAAATGTTCTCCCATTCCCTAGTTTGCCTTTTCATTTTGTTGATCATTTCTTTTGCTATGTAAAAGCTTCTTAATTTGATGTAGTCCCACTTATTTATTTTTGCTTTTGTTGCTTGTAGTTTTGGTGTCAGTTTCATGAAATTATTGCCAAGACCACTGTCAAAGAGTTTTTTCCTCTGTGTTTTCTTCTAAGATTTGGTGGTTTAAGGTCTTATATTCAAGTCTTTAATTCCTTTAGAGTTAATTTTTGGGAGTAGAGTGAGATAGGGTGCAGTTCCATTCTTTTGCATGGGAATATCCAGTTTTCCCAACATCATGAATTGGAGAGAGTATCTTTTCCTCATTGAGTTATCTTGGCTCCTATGGATTGAGTTACAGTCCAACAGTTTACTGTTGCTTTCTACTTATCTCATTTGTTCTTTCCTTTTTTCTTTCTTTCTTTGCTTTCTTTTCAATTAGTGTTATTTTATGATTCCATCTTTTTCTCCTAAAGTGACATATTAGCCATACCTCTCTGTTTGACTTTAGTTCTTTCTTTAAGGAATTGTTCCCCAAGTTGCAATCCTTGGACTAGCATCACCTGGCAACTTGTTGGAAAACCAAATTCTTGGAGCCATATCCAAGATCTGCTGAATCAGGGGATCTAGGAATACGGCCTTGATATCTGTGGTCTGTGAAGTGCCTTAGGTGATGCTGATGAAGCTGAAATTGGAGAA
The DNA here is from genome assembly GCF_039906515.1 of Pseudorca crassidens. NCBI lineage: Eukaryota > Metazoa > Chordata > Mammalia > Artiodactyla > Delphinidae > Pseudorca > Pseudorca crassidens. Next base: position 66,677,889 of record NC_090304.1, on the reverse strand, counting down.
GCATTGCTCTAGGTTTACAGTGTACACCATTAGCTTATCACAGTGTACTTCAAATAATGTTATACTACCTCATGTACTTCCATTCACCCTGCATCTCTTTGACTGTTGTTCTTGTTCATCTTTCTTCTACATATACTATAAACTCCATAATGTATTGTTATTACTTTTGTTTTAAATATCAATTATATTTTAAAGAGATTAAAAATTAGACAAAATATACAGTGTATTTATTCACAGATTCACCATTTTGGTGTCCTTCATAGCTTTGGGAAGATTCACATTTCTATCTGATTTCATTCTCCTTTCCTACGAATTCCCTTTATATGCCTTATAGTGCTAGTTTGCTGGTAATGAATTCTCTCACCTTTTGTTAGAAAAGATTACATTCTATCTTCAATTTTGAAAGTTATTTTTGTTTGGTATAGAATTTGCTCGATATAGAATAGTTGCTTTTTTTTTTTTTTTTTGTCTTTCAGCACTTTGAAGATTTCACTTCATTGCCTTCAGACATAAATAGTTTGTGACAAGAAGTCTATCCTTCATCTATTTATTATTTGTCGTGTGTCTCTGCCCCCACCTTCTGTCAGCTGCTTTTGTGTTATTCTCTTTGTAACTGGTTTCCAGAGTTTTATTATAACTTGCGTTATGTTGTTATGTGTGTGTGGGTGTGTGTGTGTGTGTGCATATTCTCCTTGGAGTTCATTAGATCGTTGGATCTGTTTGTTTTCATCAAATTTGTAAAAATTTTGGTAATTATTTCTTCAAATTTTTTTTCTCTTTCCCTCTGTCTTCTTTTATTTTGAGACTATAATTACATATATGAAAGACTGGTTGGTATTGTCCCACAGGACCTTGAGGCTCTTTTCACTTTTCCGCCCAATTTTTGTTCTCTGTGTACTTCCATTTGGATATATTCTACTGCTATATCTTCAAGTTTACTTATCTTTTCTTCTTCAGTGCCTATTCTTCTGTTAACCCATCAGTATATTTATCATTTTAAATATTTCATTTAATCTCTAGCATTTCCACTTAGGCCTTTAAAAAATCTTTTTCCTTTCTCATCATGTCGATGTTTTTCTTTGAACATATGAAACATGTTTCTCATCACTGTTTCAGTGACCTTATCTAATAATTCCATCATTTCTGTCATTCTCGTCCCGTTTCTATTGACTTATCTTTCTTCTTGTATTAGTTTGCTAGGACTTCCATAATAAAATCCCACAGGCTTGATGGATTAAACAATAGAAGTTTATATTCTCACTATTCTGAAGGCTAGAAGTCTAAGATTAAGATGCTAGCAGGGTGATTTCTTCTGAGACCTCTCCTTGGCTTTCAGATGACTACCCTCTTGCTGCCTCTTCACATGGTCAGTCTTTTATCTGTGCATGTGCGTCTCTAGTGTCTCTTTAATTTCCTCCTCTTAAAAAGACTCTAGTCAGATTGCAATAGGGTCCACCCTAACAACATCGCTCTATCTTAATTACATCTTTAAAGGCCCTATATCCAAATACAGCCACATTCTGGGATACTGAGAGTTAGAGTTTCAACCTATGAATTTGGGGAAGGGGACAAAATTTAACCCATAACACTTCTAGTTATAGTTCATAATTTCTTGCTATACACATTCCTGATAATTTTTTATTAAATGCTATACACTTTGAAGTTTAGACATCAAACTCTAAATTTTTATTTATTCTTTTCAATATTGTTGGAATTGTTTTTGGCATACAGTTCTGTTACTTGGGTTCAGTTTGATCTTTCTTCTTTTTTAATTTATTTTATTATTTATTTTGGCTGCATTGTGTCTTCGTTGCTGCATGCGGGCTTTCTCTAGTTGTGGTGAGTGGGGGCTACTCTTCGTTGCGGTGTGCAGGCTTCTTGTTGCAGTGGCTTCTCTTGTTGTGGAGCACGGGCTCTAGGCACACAGGCTTCAGTAGTTGTGGCATGCGGGCTCAGTAGTTGTGGCTTGCGGACTCTAGAGTGCAGGCTCAGTAGTTGTGGTGCACAGGCTTAGTTGCTCTGCAGCATGTGGGATCTTCCCAGACCAAGGCTCAAACCCATGTCCCCTGCATTGGCAGGTGGATTCTTAACCACTGCACTACCAGGGAAGTCCGTCAGTTTGATCTTTTCAAGGCTTGCTTTTATTAAGCTTTGTTAGTATGAGTCCAGAGCAGCCTCCAATCTGGGCTAATTTTACCAACATCCTCCCTACCCTTTGCAAACAAGGTAATAACTTTAGTACACTATCCATTGCCAATGTATTATATTTAGAGCTTTCCATTTGGGCTGTGGGAATATGAATTGTTGACAGCCTTGCGTAAACTCAGAGTTGTTTGACCTACTGCTCCTTGGTAGTTCTCTACCCAGTTTCACATGGTTTCCTCTCACATATGAGGAGATTAGTACTGATCCAAAGACTTGAGGATACTCCTCTGCAGATCTCCAGAGCTTCTTTCTTTTGATATCAAGTCCTAGCTGCTTTGGCCTTCATGAACTCCATTCTTTTTCTCTTTAACTCAGTAAGACCACCAGTCTCTGCATGAATTTCCCTCTTCTGTGCTACAGCTTCTAAATTGCCTTCAGGTCACAAGAAGAGATAGCTGTCGGGCTCACCTTGTTTTTTCTTTTTTTCTCAGGGATGACAGTTCAGTGCTGCCTGTTGTCCAGTATCTGAAAATAATTGTTTCATATGTTATCTGTTTTGTCCTATTTTTTTAATTCAAGAGGGTAAATCTAGCCCCTATTTCTCCATCATGGCTGCAAGTAAAAGTTTATTTTGTAGTTGTTTCAGTTTTCAAGGTGAAAATTTTAATAAAACTTTTTTCAGTATTTATTATAAATTTTGGTACCCATTTAAATGGATTCACTGTCTTTTTTTCAGCAACAATTATTCTCAGATAATGAATACATACTGGATTTGTCCAAGATATGATAAGAATTGTCAATCATTTTGATATCATAGGAAGAATTCAATGCAAATCAACAAACTTTGCAGGAAATCAATGTGAAATAGTAATCATTTTGTGGGATTTATTTATTCTATTTGTTAGCAATATGTATAATTTATCTACCAAAATTTTAAGTTAGCAAATATAGCAAATAATAAAACCTGCTTGGTATTTGTTACAATTATTGTGGCACATAAATAAAAAAGAAAATGTATCCAGATTAGTAGGCTTTTTGTTATAATGTAGATATAAATTAGTCATTTAAATTATCCTTTCAAATTGGTAATAGCTTTCCTTTCTTTACGCTTATTCACCACTTCCCATGAAAATCCACGGGATCTTTAGGGGGAAAAAATGTCTGTAAAACATTTAGCATGAGAAGAACTGATATGGTCCAGGGTGGATAGAAATCTATTCATATGTCAAATGTGGAGCAGTTGACAGCTATCAGTTGCAGCTCTTGACTTCGTTTCTGCCCTCATCAATGACATGCAGACTGCTCACTCTGTCTGATAAACAAATATGTGCTCATAGCTATATCCTTTGAATGATCTTGATCTCTGGCATGAAAAGCATATCTTCCCGGTGGTCACTTATATTTGGTAATAATTGGAAAATTATTTGTATGCAAAAAAAAATAATTGGAAAATTATTTGTATGCAAAAAAAATAATTGGAAAATTATTTGTATGCAAAGCAGCAAGAAATTAACTTTGTTAACTTTGTTAACACCTTAAACATGCTACTAAAAGATACTTCTTGTCATGTTCTGCCTAATTTCCCACATGATTTTCCATTTTCTCCCTTTGTCTTTCCAGGAAAACAGTTGGTGTTTTTTGCTGTGGACCTAATTCAATTTCTAAGACTCTTCATAAACTGAGTAATCAAAACAATTCATATGGGACAAGATTTGAATACAATAAAGAATCTTTCAGCTGAAAACCTTTGAGATGAACAAGGACTCTAAAGAAGGAATGAGTGCAATTTCTAAGACTTTGAAATGCAGCTGGATCAAACAACTGTGTCATGCCAAAGAGTAGCAAGGTTTTCTTATTTATGATTATTTAAAATGGAAATGCAGAGAATGTGGCAAGATGACAGGTCACATTCCATGTTTAATCTGGAAACCAAAGAGGCCCTGAAGAATATTTGATGTGATTATTCACTTTTCACTGCTCAAATTAAAAGAAAACTATTAGATGCACACTGTTGATTTTTATGGCAGATTCAAGAACTCCCTAGTAAGGTGTTGCTCACTGAGAGGCTGATAGCTTTGGTCCTCTTTAAATTGTTTTTGGTTGAACAAGTGCAAGATTGAACAAAATTAAAAATTCATTGAAACTCAGATTATATTTTCTACGTGAGTATAAACAGAGAAGCTTTGATTTAGAAAAGCTCCAGGTAAATATACTAGAAGTCTGAAAATACAGCACAGGACGCCATTGATACGGGTACTTTGTGTCAGTATCTAATCTTGCTTACTACTGATGCTAATACCTCTACTCATGTTCAATGAACCTTTTGCAGATGTTGATATAATACCTATTTTTATATTTTTCTTTCTTCTTTGTTCCTTAGTCTAGGGAAATCTGCCCTCCCTTGGCACGTGTTAGACACAATGATTTAATCAGTCCTTTCTATCCCCAATTTATTTAATCTATTACTATTGCATTTTAATGAGGAAAATATCGTTACTATAAATTATAAAGGGACATATAGACTAATAACTTTTTCAGCATTTTGGCCTCTATTATTTTTATTTACTTTTTTTCCCAATGCAGTTTATCATAGCCTCTTAAGGGGCTTTGTTTAGTTTGCACTTTGAAGACCAAAGGGTGTTATGTCTGCCAAGGTCGCTGAGCTATAATTTCTCTCTCTTTTGTCACACATTGGTTTATGCTGGAGACATTGAAAGTGTAGTCACAACCCTGAATAGGAAACCTATATTTTACTCTTTATACAGGAGGGAATGCTTTATTTGCTTATTGAAATTTAAGTGCAGAATCAAGAATATTATTGTTGCACTGTCTGGTATTCTGGGTCCTGATAAAGAATTACTGAGTTTAAAGTCACTGTTAGGACTGTACTGTGTGATCCTATCAGTTTATGCTCCCCGGCCATTATATTCTCGGCTCAGAGAATATAATTCACTACCTTAAAAATTAAGGCATTTTTACAATTTAGTGATTTTCTTTTGCAGACATCTATCAATTGCAACCAAATATAGCACATTGCTGGAATCAGCAGTGTAGCTTGTCGTGCCTTTGTTAAAATTTTGCATGGTATAACATAACGTGATAGATGCTACTGTCATCTTTTAGCTCTGATTCACCAGTAGCAATCAAGCATGTTAAACCATCTAGCATTAAATGCCCATGAACATATTACTTAGAGCTCTTTCTTCCTCTCCTTGGAACTCTTTCTTTTCCTTCTCCGGAAGGAAAGTGAGTCAGAAAAAGATATGGGAAATGTGCAATGTTCCTGCAGATTTAGCTCTGAAGGCATATTTAATAACCAGTACATCGTGGCAACACTTTCTAAAATAAAAATAATTTTCATAAAAACACATAACAGGAAAAACTGGTAAAAAGAAACTTGAGTTAGTACCGGCTTGATATGCAACACTCTTTACTAATTATAATTTATTTATGTGATTATATTAATACACCTCATTTTAGTAAAACTGGTGGAAAACTTTTCAAGAAGAATGATCTTTCCAAGTAGGTCTGCTATACTAGATGAGCTTCTTTGCCTATTTTAAATTCTAGCGGATGTTCCAACGTTGAGTGTTAAACATAGGTAATTTTTGCTTCTGTAAGTAGGAATGAAACGAAGACTTCGTCATGCATGTACAAGAGAGCTTTGTTTTGTTTTGAGGGATTCTTTCTCTGGGGCTAATTCTTGTTGGAGCAATCTTAAAACAGTAATTTTAATGGCAATAAATGTTAAAATTGAAAAGGTATCCTTGAAATCTCTATAAGCTGACTTTACATTTGCAACAAATAAAGCAGGCAGAGTTTCTTCACAAGATGACACAAGTTTAAGAAACATAATTTATTTGAGTGTGCACTAGCATGAGTGGCCTTAAGGATCTCAGTTCTGGGGCTGTCAGTGACACTGGCTAGTGGTGGAACTGTGGCAATTGCTCCTCACTCTGGAATGAAGACTTCTCTTTTGGACTAGGTCAGTAGTTAGCAGTCTTTTTAGTAATGTATATTTTTGAGAACCTGATTAAGATGAATACTATGACACACCTACAAAGTATTACATATAATTTTGGGGGGCCCACAATCTCCAAAAGCAAGGATTCCTTTTTAAGAAACTCTGAACAAATAATCATCATTATCGGTGCTCTTTTTTTTTTATCCTATGCCTTTCTTTTCTCTGATGTTTTGGATGAAACTATCCTTTTTTTATAGGATTATACTAAGACATGAACTATATGGACAAAGGAAAGGAAATTCTCTTTATATGCCCCAAAACAAAGAATCCAATGGAATCTTCCATGCAGTTTTTAATCTCTTTTGGATCTCCTGTTTTATGTAAGGGAATGCTGTGGTTTTCACATATCAATAATAATACTAAACTCAGATTCACATACACACACACCCCAGACATACATTTAGGGCTTGTTTTCTGGAGTTGTTGGGTTTTTTTTTTTTTTTTTTACTTTTTTTTTGTTTTTTAAAATTCAAGTTAAAAGTAAAATGACTGATAGTATTTTTTATTTAGTGACTTTAAATGCCAGTAGGGTGATTGTGATAGTGCAAGCACTTAAAACAAAAAAATAAAACCAGTGGGGCTTCCCTGGTGGCGCAGTGGTTGAGAGTCCGCCTGCCGATGCAGGGGACACGGGTTCGTGCCCCGGTCCGGGAAGATCCCACATGCCGCAGAGCGGCTGGGCCTGTGAGCCATGGCCGCTGAGCCTGCGCGTCCGGAGCCTGTGCTCCACAACGGGAGGGGCCCCAACAGTGAGAGGCCCGCGTACCGCAAAAGAAAAATAAAAAATAAATAAAAGCAATGTAGACAAAGCATAGGCTGAATTGACTTAATCCATATGTCCATGTTACTTGTAACCCCCCAAATCAGTGTTTACTTGGAGCATTCACAGCAGGTAATGGATTTAAATTATAAGTCATTGTTAAAGAGGCTTGCTAGAAGTAAGCGGGCCATGGTTGTCATCAATAGATAATGTTGGTGCTAAAGAATGTTCATTATATTAAGGAGAAAAAATTTTAAGTAAAAAAAAAATTGTTTCTTTTTTCCTTAAGGATGGTAAACTCAGCTGAACAGTGATTTTTCTAAACAAACCATGAGACACATTTTAAAGTGCTACTCATGATAAACAGATTCTTTTTCTTGTGCTGTCCAGGATACTTTCATATCTGGTTATATTATAGAAACATAAAATGCTGAAGTTAGGAGTACTCTTATTTTGCAGTTGAGGAATCTGAGACCCAAATGGAGATGGAAGCTTGCTTCAAGTCATCCACTGAGTTTGTCACAGTGTGGAAACTGGAGTCCAGCTTTTCTAATCTCTGCTACTGAAAACGACTTTCCCCCTCCCTGTAACATAAACATCTATAAGTCACAGCTGTTAGTTTGAACCTCCTATAAACTCTATTTAGTGCTATGTGGAAAATAAAGTATGAGTGTTAATTCCAGATTCAGATACAGAAAATAAGTCTTTTTCCCTATATATCTTCTGATTATAATTTGTTAGTCTTATATGTTTTGCATATTAGAACCTATTTCTAGATAATCACTTTTAAAATATGACAATTGTGATAAAGGGATTATATTCTCCAGAAGTCTGTAGTGGAGAAATATGTAATAGTATAGTTTCTAGGAAATGCTAATATTGTAATTTTAAATTGATTGATAGATAGAAGTCATAACCTCACCAGCTTTCTAACCACCCAGGGAAATGTTGATATTAAAACAAATGACTGTTGTTCGCTATTCACATGACCATAACATGCTTCTTGTTCAGGAGAAGAAAGTCAACTTTTTGTAAACTCTTGAGACAAGAAATAAATGAAATCAAGCATAATGAGATCGACATTTACTTCAGCTACCACAGAACAATGAGAACTCGCCACTTCCTTCTGTCTAAATCGCCCCTCCATTACCCCAACTTCTTTATTTCATTCTGTAGTATTCTCAAAGGACAGAGTTGCAAAAGCTAGCTAGATGAGGTTCTGCAAAGAAAAGAAGCAGACTTCCAATACTTAGCAAAGAAAGGTCCATTAAGGGAAAAGAGAAAAAAGGCTGTGTGAATCACTTAAAATTAGCAGAGTTAAGCAAAGTTGTTTTAGAACGCACACCAGTAATTCCTTTGAAGCAGATACACAGAATTTTTATTTTCTCCTATACAAAAGTTTGATATTCTTGCTTATAGAATCTGAAAATAGATTTTTTTATTGTATTTTACACTGTTGCAAAATCCCCAATAATGTTCATGCGGTATCTTAATACTGAAATTTAAGAATCGGTAAGGGCAGGAAGTGCCTCATAGGAGCAAAACTAGGAGGGAAAACAAGGGAGTCAGAGAAAGAGAAATTGTTTAACAGATCAGGACACGATTATGCTTTTTTCCATAACGTAGATGCTCAAATGTGGGCAAAACTAGCTATTACTCTGGTTTGGGGAAATGTCAAGAATGTAGTGTTTGTTTTTAGGAATCCTTTCACATTTTCATTGCTACTAGAATTTTAGCAGAAGCTTTACTTTTGATCAGAATTATATTTGGCTTCTATAAGAATTAGAGTTTGAAGAGCTACTAGTGGACCTGGAGACAACCCCAATATTTAGGTGAAAACCAATACCACATAAATGCTCTAGTATATGAGGCAATAAAGAAGCGGAGGCTGCCATGCACTGCTGCCGCTACATACACTGCACATTGATGTTCTGTCATTGCAAGGTCATATTTCTCAGCAATTATCCTTCCACACAGGGAATGAAATCTTCCTAACAACGCAGACGCTGAGAAAGATATTCTCTGTGCTGTAGCATAACAGTGTATCTGTTCAGCTATATCAGCAGATTCATCTGAACCTAGTTATCATTTTAGGATGACTATATAATTCATTTTACTGGTGAGAAATATCCACAAGGCATAAAATGGGAGCCTTGCTTGCTCTACTGGCTAGGGAGAAAGCAGTTAAATCTTCCAGGGTATCCTCTCCAGCTGAGCCTTAAGGAATGCAAAATACCTTACCACACATGTGTTGGAATGTGACCTGGGTTGCACTCCATTCTCCATGATTAGATGTGCTACACAGTTTATTCTAGAAACTCCCAGGGACTATCCAGGTCAGGAAAATACCAGCTCTTGAGTCAGCTTGGCGTCTTTAATCACATAACTGGGTACCCACTAGGTACAATTACATCCGTATTTAAAGATGGCGATTATCTGCTTGCCAAATGGCGTTAGCAGGAAACTGTCTATGTGTTCTTCTCTTTTCATGAAAATTTAATTTAAATTCAGAGTTGGGAAACATAGAAAGCACTTTAAAAAGTGGAAATGATTGGCGGCAGTTCTTCCCGAGAGTGTGCCAGTTTCATCATTTTATTTATTCAGCTACCTCCAATGTGTGGAGTGAACAGGATCCTGGGTTAGAAATCAGAAGACTTGTAGCCTTTACCCCTGGAAAGTATTAGACCATGTGCATAAAAATAGGAATAGGAATAATATTTACCTCTGCTAAACTTACAGGGATGCAGTAGGGCAAGAATGTGGGAGAGAGGAGGAAAGGGTGATGAAGAAGGATACACTTCCTGAGCAAACCTTTCTTAATAGGTTTTTTGATAGCACAGTCAAAATAAAACACTGCTCCAAGAGAGTGAAAACACAGGCTTTTCTGAGTCACACTCCATTGTAACTGAAAGAATTAGTATTTGTATTTTCAGGGCAAGTAAAGAAGTACTCACAAGCAAACTGGCACCGCTATCTCCCTTGGTTCTTCTGACATTTCCATAAACAAAATCACCTGTCTGTCCAGTACAACTGCCCTCTGAATTCCTCTTGACTATTTTTGGTCAGGCCCAGTGTGGCTGGAGATAGCTGTATTGATCTATGACAGTTGAGCTAGCAATTGCTGGAGGGTGTTGTAAGTTACTTGCTTATTTAAGGTTTGATGGAGAGAAAAGCAGGTGTTTTTGAGACCTCCTACTGGATTAAAACCAAGGCCTTTATCTTAGAACTAGAAATAATTCTAAAAAAGAAAAAAGCACTGCATCATAGCTATTTTTTCCTAGATGGAAATAAATTAAATTTATCTTTTTCTTACTCTTAACAAAGATACTTTGTATCATATATTTTCATCAAAGCTTACACTATTTTATAGATATTTGTATTTAAATTATGAATGTGCATGTGTATGTGAGAGAGAATATTTTTATGATGGATTGAAGGAAAATAGCCTATATGAAAATTACATTCTGCAATGATGTGTAATGATACTTTCCATCTTTCATCAATAAGCATTCAATGGTGGCAGGTTCACAATTGGAGGATGCATAGCCCACTCATCACAATATGAGACACTCAGCATTCTAGGTGTGGCATTTTATTCTTGTTGGGCTAAATGGAAGTGTGAGTTTACGCGGTGCTGGGGAAGAAGCACTAACTCAGATTCAATATTTGTAAAGAATTGGAAAAAATACACTTACTTTTATATGTAATTGTATTGTTGTAAAGTTATGGTACGTTTGCAGAAAAACCTTCATTGTTTTGCTAAACAAATAAAGGTTGGATAAATATTCTTAAAATTCCTTTCATTGTAAACTAATTGCTCACCTTTGGCAGTAATAATCAAGAGTTTTCCAGGATTTTGAGTGTGTTAGTATTGTTTTCATCCTAATGAAAGACCAAATGATCACACTAGTCTTACTTGTGAAGATATTAAACAAGTAATATTTAAGAAATGTTGCTTTGAAAAATTTTGAACGTGGTGTAGTAACAAGCTTGTCAACACTATTGTAACTTTCAGTTCAGCAGGATGTATAATTGGGAATTATGGAATTCTAATCTCTAAATTTACTATGCTGGGTTTGGGATTTGGATTTTATCTTTGGTTTCTTTGTTTTTTGGTATTATTCTCAAATCTCATAATTGTGCTTATCAAAACAGTGAAATATTTATACAATTTTAAGATGTCAAAACTATACATATTTCTCTTCATAAAAATTAATAAAATATAATATGTACATTATGAATTCTAAATGTTGAGTTTTCATAGTTGATCATTGCGGATTTCTATTTTACCTAAACATTGACTATACTGTAAATATTTACACCTATATAGAAACTTCTGCTTAAAGGATTTTGTTTATTTTTTCCAATATATCACCATCTCCCGTTTTTGAAATTTGTGCATTACACAAAATAAAGAATAATAACTCACAGGTATGTCTGACATTTACATAGGTGTAATATGAGCAGTTTGCTCTGTCTTCTTTTTTACACCTGTGTTCCAGTACCATCTGAAAACTAGCTGTGTGACTTCCCCATCAGAAAAATGCACACCAGAATTTTCTCTAAGATTTATTCCATTTTGTGTTTCTGTGTTGGCTGTGAACACAGAACTTATTCCATTTTAGAGTGGACAGAATGAGTAAAAATGCTTCAGTATACACAATCATGGTCACATTTAGATCCTAAGGTATGCATAATTGGAAAAACTTCTTGCATCAGCAGGATGAAAAGATATTTCCTTCAGAGTAAAAGACATTATGTTATTTGCATCTCTAAATGTATGCTCGATATTAAATTATTTTTCATTGTCTTCTTCTTCTTTTTTTTTTTTTTTTTTTTTTTTTGCGGTACGCGGGCCTCTCACTGCTGTGGCCCCTCCCGTCGCGGAGTACAGGCTCCGGACGTGCAGGCTCAGCGGCCATGGCTCACGGGTGCAGCCGCTCCACGGCATGTGGGATCTTCCCGGACCGGGGCATGAACCCGTGTCCCCTGCATCGGCAGGCGGACTCTCAACCACTGCGCCACCAGAAGCCCCATTGTCTTCGTTAATCTAAAAGTCATTCATGGATCACATAGGATGCCACAGTGCTCTAATTTATAGAGCTTTTAGGAGTGGTGACTTGTTTGTAGGGTTTAAGTAGGTTACTTCACTACGTGGTACTGCATTTTTCTCTCAGTCAATTCCTACCACGTTACAATCCTTCAAGTGATTTATTTTCAGGGAATCTGCTTTCCTGAGGTGGTGTCTTGCCTCCTGTATTTCACCAAGCTGTCATGCGTACTGTAATGGGCATTCCAATAGGTCAAGTTCAAATGCATTTAAAAAGCAAAATTAGCAGTTATGTGCTTGCATTCCCCATGTGCATTATTTGCTTTGTGTCACAATGGGGTCACGAGTGCATGTTTTAATAGCATTAGTGTTGTAAAATTACTCATCAGCAGTGGCCAGTGGGGAAAGAACACAAAAGATAATTGGGAAAAAATATTTTGGGGTATGTGCAAATCAAAGAGACTTTGATGCAAACCTCAATTCTGAAGATTAAAAGTTCCTCTAAAATGCCTTCCCTTATTCATATTGATTACCTTGTTGTCAGGAATGTGCTTGCCAGACCTCAAAAATATGAAAATGTGTGACAGTAAAAGTTTCTCATCGGACTTTTTATTAGGCAATGAAATATATAAGAAATCTTTTTAAGTGGCTTGCGTTGCAGAGGCCCTGTTTGCAGCTTGGTGATAAATATGTCATCAACCGGGAGATATAAGCAAATATCCAAACCTGGTTTTGCATTTCACATATGGACCCTAAGGTATTATGTAAAACATAATTTTTGACTTAGAGTGACTGTAAATTGTGACAGATTTCCAAGTTACCTTTTATGCATTTTGACAGTGTGATTTCTGAAATTAAATTCCAGGTTTGTTCTGACAAAAGACTTTGGTGGGAGGTTTTGTTTAGTAAACAAATTGAGACTTCAAGTTTTTAGAATAGCTCTCCATTTGCCTTGGGTTTCCTTTATGGTGGTGGTGAGAAATGGTTAATTATTTATTTAAATCTCTAGGAGGATACTTGGGGAAAAATACATTTGGTCTCCCAAAGTAGATGGAAATAATATGTCTAGTAATGTGCTACAACTGTGTAGGCTCTGTTAAGCTTTGTCTTTGGAGTAGTTGCCTGTACCCTTTAACCCTTATCTGTTAGTAACAGGAAGTGTGTCCCAAATTAGATTAGCTGGCAGACGAGCCATGGGAGCCACAGCCATACTCCGAAGTTGTACTGTGACTACAATTTCTCTCCTCAGTTGTTCAATATAATTCGTTTCCTCACCTGTTTCCTTTTTTAAAATTTATTTATTTTATTTATTTATTTTTGACTGTGCCTCACAGCATGTGGGATCTTAGTTCACCAACCAGGGATCGAACCTGTACCCCCTGCAATGGAAGCCCAGAGTCTTAACCACTGGACCATGAGGGAAGTCCCTCACCTGTTTCCTTGAACTCAGCTTTAACCTGGAACATGTATCAGGAATCCTGTATATATATATTTTCCTGTTGATTCCTTAGCTCAGCTATAGACCATAGAACCTTGAGGTCCTGTGCTATACTCAGCATAGCCTATTTGTGTGGGTCCTTAGATGAACCCAGACTCTGCTTGTCTGTTTCCCACTCAGCTCCTGAATTAATTTATTATCCTTGGTTCCGAGGTTTCCTTTGCCTCAGGGCTTAGGCAAATCATCCATGCACTGGCACTGTTCGGTCACAGCCCTTCTGTGCCCTTGGTTGTTGTAGCTGCCCATCACATATCAATGTACTAAAGAAACAGGAGGCTTTACGGCAGGCTTTTTGGTAGTTAAATTACATAGGAAGTGATGCCTGCAGGTACAATTGAGTCCTGTTTTTTTTCTGGTAGTTCTGTTGTATGAAGACCACACACACACACACACACACACACTGAATTAGTGAATATTGAACCATTGCTCCCATTTAGGTTCTTGTGAGCCTCTGATCACAATATTTTTATCAAACAATCAATACATCACCTTGTTTATGTGTGTTTCTGATTGAAGACACCTTATTTAATAGATATGGTTGATTCGTTAATGTTGAATTCACAGCCAACACCACTATAACTCATGCCTGAATGAAGCTTGTCTAACACATGTATTTTCTCCAGAAGGTACATCATGGGTAGAGTGTGAAATTTTTATTGGCCAGCATTTATTAATAGTAGATATGGTTATTATGTGTAAAAAAAATGTGCCATACACTTGTGTTCAGAAAATGTTAGACTACCAGGCCTGAGACTGTTATTTCTCTTAGGAAGTCCTTCTTGCATTATTGGCCATCTGGGAACATAGATTCAGGAGCATTCCCACCACACTAACAGCTAAGAGTGGCTCAGTGTACCTAAACTTTTGTGCAAACAATGAGGTTTATACTGAACACCTGCTTTCCTTCTGAGAGTCTGGAATTTTGATGAGTGCTAGGCAGAGGGTGTCTATATGATCAACCCCCAATAAAACCTTGGACACCAAGTCTCTAGTGAGCTTTCTTGGTTCATAACATTTCCCAAAGTTTGTCACGACTTATTGCTGGAGGAATTATGTATGTCTTATATGATTCTGCTGGGAGAAAGTTCTTGGAAGCTTGTGCCTGGTTTCCTCTGGACTTCACCCCACACACTTTCTCCCTTTGCTGATTTTGCTTTGTATCCTTTTGATGTAATAAATCTTAGCTGTGAGTACAGTTGTATGCTGAGTCCTGTGAGTCCTCCGTAAGAATCACCAAATCTAAGTCATACTGGGCTCCCCTGACACAATCTGCATGACTTTTAGTACAGTTGGCCCTCTATCCACAGGTTTTGCATCTGAGGATTCAACCAAGGTTGAATCAAGGTTGGCTTAGACTCAAGGTTGGCTGAAACTGTGAATGCATATCCTGCAGATCTGGAGGGCTGACTGTGTCCATTGTTTTGTGTTATTATACATAAGGGACTTGAGCATCTGCAGATTTTGGTATCCATGGGGACTCGTGGAACTAATCTCACAGGCAAACTGAGAGACCACTGCACCTGTTCTCTCACTGTTCTTTTATGTGTCTGGGAGGGAAGTGGATGCAGGACCTTATCCCATACTTTCAGCTCTCCTTTCCATTTCTTGTATTGCATTCATATGGCTGAGCCCTTAAAGCAGGTTGCTGTCTTCTTTGTTATGTCTCTTTTCTCTCTTTGATTTCTTTTCTCCATTTGACAGACCAAGGGCAGTAAGAGCCCCTGATTTGGACTCATCCTTTACTAACAGCTGAAAGTTCCATTTGGAAGTATTTCTTAAGCCTCATGCACCAACCTAGGTTTACCAGAGAACCCCAGATTGGGGCTAGGCACTGGCCTAGTTACTAATACCACTTTATCTCCTCTTCTAATGCTGTGTATTGTATATACCTCTTAAATAATATCAGACACACAAAAGTAAGGGGTACCTGACACAAAACAGGGGCAGGGCAGGATTCAAACATTCTTTGATTCCCTTTTTAAAGTACCATTAAAATACTACCCCAAACCCTAATATGCCTCATCTGTTTCTCTCTTTTTGCTACTCTTCGTCAACCTATCTGTTCCCATCTTTCCCTTGAGTGGATCACGGTGAATGTGGTCTGTGCTGGTAGAATTGACTGTTCTCTAAGATATTCCTTTTTCTCTTTGTTATCTTCCCTGCATTCTCCAGCCCATCACTTTTCATCAAATCTCACAATTCCAACCATAACCTACAGAACAGGTTATATTCCCAAGAAAATGGCAAGGTTTTAAGAAACCTCTATTTACAAAAGTGGTAAGGAATTGCTGATGAGAAGGACACCAGTATTTCTGAGAAGCTCAGTGGCGTCTTTCTCTAAGTCAGGGTTAATTGTAGGAGATATAGTTTTAGAACTGGGATCACTGATTCCAGTGGGCATCATTGTATACTAACACTATATGGCAAAGAGTATGGGACAGTGGGCACATGACCATGGAATCCAATGGTTCCCCACTAAAGAGCTGATGGTCTGTCCATTTGATGGTAAATTAACAAATACGGCAGCTGTGGCTTGAGAATGTTTCAGAGTATGGAGGGCTCGGTCTTACCATGTGTGATGTCTTTTGCTGCGTCAACATGGCTATGACTATGATAAACTATAGTTCCCAGAATCCCGTTTCTAGTATGGACCAAAAGGAACGTTCTCTCACAAGAATTGGAGGAAGCATTTTGTAGCATACATACATTTTCTCCAGTTATTCAGTCAAACGTTAATCTAAGTGCTGTTGTGAAGGGATTTTGTAGGTATGATTAAAGTTTCTAATCAGTTAATTTTGTGTTAACCAAAAAGGAGATCATTCTCAGTGGACCTGACAATCAGTTGTAAAGCTTTTTAAACAGCGTTTTGGCCTTTGCTGAGTAAAGAAACTCCCCCTTGTAAACATGTTTCACTTCATGCTCTTGGAGTTCCAGTTTGTTTATCTTCCCTTCCTAACTGCTTGCCCTAAGGACTTCAGATTTATTTCATCAGCCTCCCATAGTTGTGTAAGACAATTCCTTATAATAAACAAGTAGATAGATAGATAGAAAGATGATAGATAGATAGATAGATATAGGTATTAATATAGATATAGATATTCATCTTAGGTGTAGAGCTCCCTATAGTGTTGGCTGAGGACTCTATTGTATCACATTTTCTCTTACTTCCACACCCTGCTTCCCTTACTCCTTTAGCTGTGTTAATCCTGCAAGTACTTCCTTGAAAATCTCCTGCATGAAAATTTCTGCCTAGTCTGTTTCTCAGAGAACCCCAACTAAGAATCCTCCAATATTCAGAGGTAGAAGAGTTGAACCTATAAGAGATGCTGAGAAGGAAAAGCCGGGGTGGGGAAGAAGGAAAACCACAAGGGGATTATCTCCCGGAAACCACAAGAAAAGTGTTAACGAAGGAAGCAGTAAGAAGTTTATGATGGTGCCCAAGGATCAAGTGAATGCATCACAAAATGTCCTCTGATTTGGCAACATAGAGACGATTAGTGATCTTGGTAAGAAAAGTTTCATGGAGAGGTGGGGACAGAAAACAGATTGGGGTAGGTTGAGTAGCATGTAGGAGACAAAGAGATAACAAGCACAAATTTAAAACAGTTAAGAAACATAAAGAAGAAATAGGGCAAAAGCTGTGTGGAAATGATATCGGTGGAGAACAATTTTCTTTTTAAGATGAGCATGTCTAAATGTTGAAGTGGTAAGGATCCTACAGAGTGGGAAGAGCTGAAGACACAGGAAAGGATGAGGAAAACTCATGAAGTAAAGGCCCCAGGAAGTTCAGAAGGGTTGGGATCCCAAGATTACAGAGAGATGGGACAGGAAGGACACGTACATGGAGACAGCAGGTAATAAAAATATGAGGAAAACTGAAATATAGGACTTTTATAGAGTCGCTGGCAGAAAAATAGATGTCCTATTTCGCAGTTTCATAGACGTTATTCACAAAATTCAATATTGCAACCTTATCAATAGTTCCTAATCCACCTATGTATGTATATGTTTATATACATATACCTGCACCTGCATGTATATATTATATATATCTGCATCTGTAACTATAGCTGTATCTATAGCTATATCTATATTTCTATCTGTACCAAAGCAGTTTATACCTTAATAAACCGGCAAAACAGTGGAATAAAAAGAACACTAATGGGGCTTCCCTGGTGGCACAGTGGTTGAGAGTCCGCCGGCCGATGCAGGGGACACGGGTTCGTGACCCGGTCCGGGAGGATCCCACATGCCGCGGGGTGGCTGGGCCCGTGAGCCATGGCCGCTGAGCCTGCGTGTCCGGAGCCTGTGCTCTGCAACAGGAGAGGCCACAACAGTGAGAGGCCCCAGTACAGCGAAAAAAAAAAAAAAATAAGAACACTAATGAACTATTGTTGTCACAATTGTTAAGGTGGAATTCTTTCTTGGTTTTATAATTACCTTTATCTCTCTTCAGCTACTCTGAATTTCTTGATTTAGTTTAAGACCAGGGGGCAGCAAACCTTTTCAATAAAGGGCCAGATAGTAAATGTTGTAGGTTTTGTGGGCCATATAGTTTCTGTCGCAACTACTCAATTCTACCATTATATCATAAAAACAGCCATAAACAGCATGTAACATAAATGAATGAGTGCAGCTGTGTTCCAATAATACTTCACATACAAAAACAGGTGGCAGGCAGGATTTAGGCCATGGGCCATCATTTGTCCACAGTTGCTTTTATCCATGCTATAATTTTGTTGAGACTATCAATCACCTCATCTCATGCGTGAACTTGATGAATTCAAATCAATGATCAGTTTATCTTTGAAATCTTCTATACCTCCCATGATCATATTAGCTTACCTCTATGGTATTATTATAATATTCCTAAAGTACCTACAATATTCCTTTGTGATAATACTTGTCATGCAATAATTTGTTTAGGTATTTTACTCTGATTTCACTGAGAATGGAGATCAAATCTTATTAACCTTCATATCCCCAGCACAGTACCAACACAGAGCGGAAGTCCTACAAATATTTGTTCATTGAATAAATGAACAAAGGATGAATCATTACTGTCCAACTGAAAGAGAACGCTTTCCTGCTAGGGCAGTTGGCCTAACATGTTTATTAGATTCAAGTTCAGTACCACATTCACAGGTGGTTGAATAGCCAGCTCTTGTTTGTGAACTGTGAGCCTGTTACTGGCATGATTTGTATTTCTGTCTCAAGTGCTTCTCTGTCTTAAATGTATTGATATACACTTGTATTTACCGTGATATCATTTCATTAAATAGGTATGTTATATTAATATTCATGATTATGCAAAACAATTTTGCACAAACAAAATGTATGATGATATTTCATCTCTCTTTTTTTAAGGCAGTTGTGCTAAGTTAACGTGCTCTATGAGAGTTTATTAAATCACACTCGCTGAATACTTACGTACTATTGTAAATGCTTTGTTTATTCCTCCGACTATGTTGAGGAAAATACTATTACCTACATTCTTTTTTTTTTTTTTCCGGTACACGGGCCTCTCACTGTTGTGGCCTCTCCCGTTGCGGAGCACAGGTTTCGTACACGCAGGCTCGGCGGCCATGGCTCACGGGCCCAGCTGCTCTGCGGTATGTGGGATCTTCCTGGACCGGGGCACGAACCCGTGTCCCCTGCATCAGCTGGCGGACTCTCAACCACTGTGCCACCAGGGAAGCCTCTATTACCTACATTTTAAAGACGCAAAAACTGATGAACAGATAGGTAAGATAATTCACACAAGGTCATACAGCTAATGAGAGATTGAGCCAGGAATCAAATTCATAGAGTCTGACTTCAGATCCCACATATGTTAAAGGTTTTCTCATATCTTTAATGTACTGAATATCACAGTCTGTGGCATGTTAATCACACAGGAAGAGCAATTTATCAGCTGGCCAATTCTTACTACTTTTTAGGTCAGTACTATAGGCAGAATGATGCTCTTTCCCATCTCCCCTCCAAATATCCCTACCTTAGTCTCCAGAACCTGTGAATATGTTATAATACGTATATGGCAAAAGCGGCTTTTCAGATATGATTAAAGGTAAGAACCTTGGGATGGAGGCCCAAACTAATTACATGAATGCTTAAAAGCGGAAAACTTTTCCTTGCTGCAGTCAGTCAGAGCAAGATGTGACAACGGACTAATGATCAGAGTGATACAACCTTATCTGGCTTTGAAGATGGAAGGAGGCCATGTGACAAGGAATGTAGGTGGTTTCTAGAAGCTGAAAAAGGCAAGGAAATGAATTATTTCCTGGAGTCTCCACAAAGAACATAGCCTCACTGCCACTTTGATTTCAGCCATTTGAGACCCATATCAGATTTCTGGTCTACTGAATTACAAGATAACGGTTTGTAGTGATTTAAGCCACTGTGTTTGTGGTAATTTATTGCAGTAGCAAGAGAAATTCTATATAGTCAGCAACAAAGTTCTCTCCAGTATCAGAGAGAAGAGAAAAATGTTCATTCTTTCTGTATTTTCTCGCTGTCTCCCTTTCTCTCTCTCCACACACATACACACTCACACAGACACATCTACTGTTCATAATTCCTCTGGCAAGAGTAAAAATGACATGGTCCAGTAATGAAGACTGACCATATCCCAGGCAGAATGCAGTACTTTCTCAAAAAGCACTAAAAATAAATGGTGCAAACTTAACTTGGGCTTGGTCTTCAGGGCCTATCCAGCCTTCCCTACCCCTGTCTCACGATCTCCTGTCCATCCTAATAGCTGACACTGACTCTGCTTTGATTCAGACTATTTTGATGCCTTGTGCTTATTCTTCCAAGTGTGGATTTCTGGTTTTGCTGTTTTTATTCCTGTATGATTCTCAAAGGTACTCACATGCTTCTACCTAGACAAGATATACACATATCTTATTTGAGAACCAAGTTACATGTGTGTTTTTCCCTGTCTTTCTGAAATGGCTTCAGTCTGTATTTTCTTCTAATTTTAATAAGAGAAAATGCTCATTACATAGATGTTATAATTTGAAAAAGATAGATTTATGAAAAGAAGCAATACGTGAAGTGGCAAGTAGGGTCTTCAGTTCCTCTCAAAGAGACTTGCAACTCCTCTTCCTTCTTCTAAGTTCTTCACCTTTTCATTTTTTTCTTCATTCCTTTTGATCTTTTATTGTTAGGCTCCATCTCTTTGCATTCTTTAATCTATGCAACCCTTTTCAAAAGCACCATGGCAGTTCATTACTAAAGCCATGAAAGTCTGCATATGCTTTGACCAGAGATTCTACTAGAAAATAATTTAAGTAAAGTCAGATGCCAAATGCACCAGGATTTTCATTACAGCACTAACCATAATTTAAAAAGTAGATGAGGGCTTCCCTGGTGGCGCAGTGGTTGAGAGTCCACCTGCCGATGCAGGGGACACGGGTTCGTGCCCCGGTCCGGGAAGATCCCACATGCCGCGGAGCGGCTGGGCCCGCGAGCCGTGGCCGCTGAGTCTGCGCGTCCGGAGCCTGTGCTCCTCAACGGGAGAGGCCACAACAGTGAGAGGCCCGCGTACCGCAAAAAAAAAAAAAAAAGAGTAGATGAAACCTGAATATTCAGTAACAGGGAACTGGTAAATTATGACATATCAACATAATTGAACAACAAACAATGAAATTTATAATCATGAAGAAGAACTGGATTCAAATCCCAGCTAAATTACCTAAACTACTGAACAGACACGTAAACAGGGAAGGTGCGTCTCCTATTTAAGCCACAGTCTCCTCATTTGAAAGCGTGAATAATACTTATTCTCATATTGATAACATGAAGATGAAATGAATTAACATATATGATGTGTTTAGCACAGTTCTTGGAACATCATAACCACTCACTGCATTTAACATCTTTGTTATTTATTTTTAAATAAGAAATTAGAAATCACCATAATAATGCATACAAGACTTGGTAGATTAACATGTAGTTACAAGAATAATTTCTTACGCTGCTATTAAGAAAAGAACTCATAAAACAATTAGATAAACATGGGCTATATAGAGTTTTAATAAGGCTTTTATTTAAAAGAACATACTTAAAATATTTCTATATGGTTTTACATAGCTGAAGGATTTGAAAGCCCTTAAGGCCTCCAGCGGATGCCAAAGGCAATTTTATATTCATTATATTGTACAAACGGGCAAATGCTTTTGAAAATAAGCAACACAAAGTTAAAAAACAAACAAAAAAAAAACTCTTTTTACTTGCATTTTAGCAGCTCTCAGAAGGAGTCTAATCAGAGGGCGAGTAGACCTTTGTTCTACTGACATGCCCCCCAAATAGCACAAGTTTACAATAGGTGACCCCAATGAGGTCTTTTTTTATGATGACAAAGAAAACTCTTCCTACAAATCAAAGCCCATATAAACAAGGAAAAGCCTATTTAAAAACATTCACAGTCAACGCCAGTTGTCAGCCTGCTAGAGACACTGGTTGAAATGACTTATACCCATCGCATATTTATTTCTACAGATGGAGAATTATATATTTGACTTGTTGGAAAGGTTGGGTACTCAAAATACTCTTTTTTTAAAAAAAGTAAAACACAGAAAGAGGAACAAAAAGAGTGGCAGCTGCTTATTTCTTTCTCTGTAACAAAATGTGACATATAATGTAGCAATGGAAAAAGAGCAGAGCTCAAATGAAGCAATTCATAAAATGCACATAGAAAACAATGCCACAGAATATACTGTTGATTAGAATTTAATGAAACTTCAAGTACCTTGAAATATGTCATGTCATTTGGGTACCTTATTGAGAAAACCACAGAATGAATGTGGCGGTGGTTTTATCAGAGATGTTGCTGCTACTCAAGTAGATAACTTGAGCCTCTAGAGAAACAAAATGATATTCTATGTTGAAGCTCAGTGATAAAGGAGGGAATTGCCTTGTGATAAGGAAGAGAATGACTTTATACAGATCCCTGTCAGTAACAATGAAAATTCCCTGGGTAGACTTTTATTCTAGATGCTTTGTAAAAAATGATTTAAATACCACCTGGTTGGGCTTCCCTGGTGACGCAGTGGTTGAGAGTCCACCTGCCGATGCAGGGGACATGGGTTCGTGCTCCGGTCCGGGAAGATCCCACATGCCGCGGAGCGGCTGGGCCCGTGAGCCAGGGTCGCTGAGCCTGCGCGTCGGGAGCCTGTGCTCCGCAACGGGAGAGGCCACAACAGTGAGAGGCCCGCGTACCACAAAAAACAAACAAACAAACAAAAAATACCACCTGGTCTGAAATTTTGCCTTCAGATCAAATCTAGCTAAGTAATTATTTTGTGTTCTGAGGTCAGACTGAAGGCAACCACAATCGTTATTACTGCTTCTCCAGAATCTTCTTCAGGCCTTATCCAAATTTCTTTTCCTACTCCTTGCTCTCAGTTTTACTAGTTGCTATTCTCAACTAAATTGAATCCAGTTTTCAAATGTCACTGTTAATTTATTTTAAATCTTGTATTTCTGGTTATGTACCAAGTGGAGGATATAAGCCCTAGTATTTGCCCTCTAATCCCACAGACCTCCTCTGTGTCAATAAATATGCTGCTACCCACCCCTTGCCCGACTTTTCTCCTCTAGGCATCAGAAATTAGATAAGCCAGCAAATGTTGACTGACAACTAAAGAGAGTTAGAAAATGAAAATTGCTCTATAACTGAATTTCTTACCTATTAGTAATCTCTGAGAGTTGATGGCATTACTTCAACAAGAATGGTAACTTTTTATTTGTTCTAGATGAAAATTATCCAAAATCATTTGACCAATGTTTATAATAAGATGATTTTTGCTTTCCTCTTAATTTCTAAATGTATTCATAAACAGTCTGACTCCTACACTGCAGGCCTTATAAGAATTGTAAGATATTTTAATAAAAAAAGTACCATACAGGTTGGTGGGTCTCCTTTTAAATATCATCCCAGAGATGTAGAGGTTTAGGTGTCAGGCCCAGGCAGGTTTCTGGGAGCTAGAATTGGACAAGTCTGTCTTAAAAGCATGGCCATCTTGAGAAAGTGAAAAGACAGTGTTTAGGGATGAGGCTGGAAATATAATTCAAGTAGTCAAACTGAGATACATCTTTGAAAATGCTGAGCAGATACATACAAACTAAACATAAGGGAACTAAAGAGACTGGGGATACCAGGACAGAGTGATTGAGTTTGGATGAGAGAGTGAGAGTTGGAATCTGACGAAACATCCTGAAATACTGTGGCAGAATCACAGGAACTTTTCACAGAGCATGTTTGGCCTCGCTTCTGAATGGGGAGTTGTTGTGAGTCCTGAGCCAAGAATGACTATAGACACAATACTTAAATTCTCTTTATAGAATTCAAGTCAAATTAGCCATCCAACCTCTATGTGAAGAATTCCAGAGTCAACCACTTATTATTTTCCAAGAATGTCCAGTTTGGTTTTGGAAAGCTCTGAATATTGGACAGTTTTTCCTTTTATTACACCAAAATGGGTCCTCTATAAATTGCACCCACTGGTGCTAGCCTTTTATGCTCTACATAGTGATAATACAAATGGAATGTCAATTGGACTATTTTTAGAAATTCAACTGGACCTAAAATTTCAAGTAACAAGATTATCTAGACTTTCTAATTTAAGGTCTTAATAGCCAGGAAAAATAGTGATAAGTTATTTTACTAGAACTGCAGACAGGCTGATATTCACATAATTGTTCTCTACCATGAAATGTTTTATAGCATTTTAAATATTCTCTAATAAAGTTCTTCTTAGAAGATAAAAAAATGCTCTATAATAAGATTATTATCATCTTCATCAACATAATTCATGAGCACAGCTTAAGACAGGTACTTAGCCAGATTCTTTTCAGGCGAAGGGCCCTTGATTTCAGTGGCCTTAAAATGTAGTCAGAACTATGGCAGGAAAGAGTTGAAGATCGTTTTCTACTTGAAGTCCATAACATATTTTGGAGCAGGAATGTAAAATATAAGGGAAACATTATGCTTTCTTAGGAAAATTAAAATGTATTTCTCAAGCTCAAAGGAGTCAATTAGTGTAAATTTGTTACTATTTTATTAAAATCAAAGAAAGGGGATAATAAAAGAAACATGTCGTTAAACAATCAGGAAGAAAATGATCACAATTGTTGTCATATTTTATAAGAGCACTTTCATTCAGATATGACTAGCAGACTAGCACCTCCATTACCAAATGGCATCTTTTCCTTGGAAATATGGGCTTTAGGAAAACTATTAAGGGAATGATCAAAATATAGCAAAGCAAGCACAGGTGGCTTCTACCTGAGTTGGACGAGGGGTATATTTTGTTTTAAGATAACAATTCTAATAATGATCTTCATAGACACACGCCAAGGATTTCTTCTGGGACAACCCCTAGGGACTTTAACATCATTTAATTTAGAGTGAGGTCAGGTTTCTTGGCCCAACTCTATTGCTTAAGCCTTTTATAAATGGCTCTGATACAACAAGCTGTGGTAGTCCTCCTTGTCCATAAGGAGTGGCTGCTTTTCTTCAGGAAGCTGCTTTCTCTTTCGATGACACAACAGGCTAGTGAGTCCTCCCAGCACAGCAGTGAGGACAGACCCTACCATGGCTGCCCCAATGAGCCATGGCCAGATCTGACTTGCTTGTTCTAAGTAGGGTTTAATGTAATCTTGAAAACTGTCTGGTCCTGAAATAGAAAGACATCCCAATGTTTTTACTATCATCATCACCATCATCATCATCATCATCATCATCATCCTTGCATAGTACTTTGGGGTCAGATGCTTGGGTTTGAATGCCAGCTCTGCTACTTACTAGCTATAAGATCTTAGGAAAGTTACACCTAATACTCCTAAGCTTCAGGTTCTTCATCAGAAAAATAGGAAAACAATACCACCTTGTTGGGATGTTTTAAACTTCATAGATATTATCTGATTTGTAAATTGTACAGTGCCTGCCCCCAAGTCAGCTACTGTTACTCTTTTAGTTATTTATTCTGTTATTTGACTCCATATTTCTAAATAATAGGCAAATATTACTACTTCTTAATTCGTCAAGTTTATCTCTGGAGTTCCTCAGGTATAAACAATGATTTGAGCTCTCTTACAGTTTCCCTTTTCTTTCCTCCATATTTTCAGCATAATAATACCATGATCTGGGGTCAAATCCACATCTCGGATTTCCATTATTTTTAATATTTAAATATTATTCACAATTGAACCAAATATTATTCTATGATTACCTTTCCTTTCTTACATTATTTTCCACTTGGAGCTAATAATTTATTATATCTATTTGCTTGATTTTAAAGTTCCCATCACTATTTACAAGACACTCTAAGATACTCTATATCCATTTTGCGATACAAAGGAAAGAAGAGAGTGCATCTTGGGCTTACCTAGTAGCAAATTATGGCTATGTGACTTAAGTCTTGAGCAAAAGTAATACATGTAACTTTGGGGCAGTGGCTCCTGTTTCTTAGTTCATAGTGAACCACTGACTCAAGTTGGGCCAGTCAGAATCATTACTCAGAATTCACTGTGCTGGAATTGAGTCAGATGACTCAGGAGCTGATAACAGTCTTAGAGCTAGAGAGGGGGTAGGGAGCGGGGAAGAGAGAGAGGGGGAGAATGAATCTTTAGGGAGCTTAGTTTGCTGGTTCCTGCTGTTCCTCAGTCTCAGCTGCATTTTTGTCTTTCTTACATTTCAAAAGTTCATTCCTTCCTTGGATTTTGTAAACCAATAAATTATCTTTTTATCTAATCTTGTTTCTATGGAGTTTCTGCCTTTTGCACTTCAAAAAGTCCTAATTATTTTTAAAGTTAGTTAGATTCCTACAACAATAAAAGATAAAATACCTTAGGATATTCTGAAATTACAGTTATATGTAAGCTTCATATATCATAAAAATTAGATCAACAATATAAAAAGAAAATTAATATTTATTTAATATCTTGGAAAGAATGGGTAGCAACATGAAGTGAAATGTAAAGTGGGAGTCTCATTGATCGCCATAAACTCAAGCACTGAAAACAGTTAAAGCAGGAGAATTTGTCAAAAATTAATTTTATATTAAATTCCAATCTTCATTCAAAGAAGATAACACTGGCGCTTCCCTGGCTTAAGTGGGGCTACAGGGCTCAAACCCCATTTCTCCTGTTACTTTCTCTTTTTTGTCCTTAGTACTGTCCTTTTACCAGCTGTCACTAAGATACCTCTAAAATTCTTAGAATACATTAAGCATAATTTGCAACAATAGAGCAGATTTAGGTTTCTCTTCATCAGGAGGGGACAATAAGTTGCAAAGAACTAACATTATAAAATAAATTATAATAAAAAGATTCATAACTTTGGATTAATATTAATTTAAATCTAAGAAATGAAAGCTAACAAAGCTAAAATAAAGAAATTAAAAATGTGAAAACTATTTTCATCAAACATAAAGGTTACCATTCTAACACATTTAAAAGTTAATTTGAAAATGAAATTACAAATGTTTAGTTTGCATTGCTATTAGTCACTTCAATATATAGTGCATTTTAAATGTCTCACAAAATGCAGATTACATAGAGGTTACATAATATGGATGATTTCTTTATTGCTTAAGGCTCAGCTCAAATTCTTTCACAATTTTAAAACACTATTTCTTTGTCTGTCCTTCTGCTCTCCAGTTTCTCTTATTATTTCTCTACTTCAGTTCATTTCAAGTTGTCTTAAATTTTACTGTCACCAATGGACTGTCTTCTTTGAAACACTCTGTATTTCTCAATGGCTTCAACCTGAAATTTAGACTTGTCTTCCTCAGTTATTTGCTTTTGAGCCTCAATGGTGTATCTTTAAATTATTTCTTAATATCAAAAGTTTTCTATTTTTTTACCTACTTAAAATTCCATTTTTTTTTTGTTACCTATTCTCTTCAGAATAATCATATAGTCTTCTATTTGTTTGGTGCTCTGTCATTTCCAAAGCGCATCCATATGCCCATTTATCCACACAACAAACACATGAGGTAGTTAGGAATCATTATCCTAATTTAACCAATTCAAAATCTGTAACTTAGAAAGTTTGCCTGTAATATTTAAACCCTGCAATGTATGTATAACCTTGGAATGATGTCTTTCACATAAAAAGTAATTTATAACTGTTATCGATTCTTCTTACTCCATAGTAATTCCATCAATATTTCAACTGAACCAGCTTCCAGTAAGAGTTTTCTCTCTCACACCTGCTTTGAACACTGATTCTGCTCAGCTCTCTCTTCTGGATTCCAAGACTCTTTTCTTTTATTGCTCCTTTGTGACACTTGGCACAATTGTTTACATGTTGTAATTATTTATATGTATGTTTTAATTTTCAGGCTTCATCATGAACCCTTGAGAGCAAGTAGTATGTCTTATTTATCTTTCATTCTTCTATTCATTCATTTATTCATTCATACAGCAATGTTTACTGAGACACAATAAATGTCAGGTGGTGGTCCAGGAACTGCATGTGAAAGGCTGAATAAGCAGAGCTCCTGGACTGAAGGAAATAATAACTGGAAGAGGAGACTGACAAGTAAACAAATTATTTTAAGAGCAATGCTGTTCCAATGCAAGTATATAAAAGATACAATGGGATAATGGGGAAAACACCTCCTATAACTGCCTGAGGAGTCAGAGGAGGCATCCCAGGAGACTATCCCACTGAGTAGAAGAATAAATTAGGACTTGAGTGTAGGATGCTGATGGCAAGCCATCCTAGGCAGAAGGAACAGTATGCACCTGTGTATACACATAGGGAAGCACTAGTGAACAAGTCCTCATCAAACCCCATGTGCAGAATGAGACCCTCCAGTTACTGTGAACATGCCTCCTCCTCTCGTTTTTAAAATCAAATGTCCAGGTCTTTTGGAATATATTGGAAGAAGGAAGCTCTTCACAAAGTAACACCAGACAAAAGGCAGGATTACATTTGCCAACAGCATCAAGGACTCAACCCTTCATTGCCAAAGGTTTTTGGTCTCACCTTTCAATCAGTCATGCATACAACAAAATCCCCTGCTACTCAATTTTGAAAAACATCACTAAATTCAATTATAAGAGAAAATGTTTGACTAAAGCAAGAAGACATCAGCTGCCTTTTATGGAAAATAATTAAGTAATTATAAACGTGAGTGCCTAAATGATGAATAATTAACTGCCTGAACTAAATTATATCAAGAAATTTTAGAGAATTTTTTAGTAAGCTTAAAGTTTAGCTTACTCTATTCTGGCATTGTGTCTCAGTAAACATTGCTGTATGAATGAATAAATGAATGACTAGAAGAATGAAAGATAAATTTTAAACTCCTTGAAAGTACAACAGAATAATTCATAAAATAGAAAATGAGCAATTGCTGTTGCTTATTTTAAAGCAAAGCTTCTCTAAACTTAATGGCATAAGCTCACAGCTATATGAAAAGGACTCTAAATAGATAAAACATTTGGAATCAATTTTATTTTAAAAAATTTAATTATAAATAAATAATAAATACCTTTAATCCCCTAATGTGACTCTTTGAGCCTTCTTTCCCTTTTCTCCTCCAGTGGTTTTTGTTGCCTTTTCAGTAAAAAGTACCCATTTGGGACACTAGGGAAGGGACAACGAGGTGGAACATTTGTGTACAAGGCAAGTATAAAGAGAACCCTCTCTTCTGTGGAGTCATGGAGAGAGAATTCATTTGGGATTCTATATTTGCCACTTACGAGCTTTGTGACTTAGAACTTGTCACTTTATCTTTCTGTTCTCAATCTACTTACCTATAAAACAGAATAAAATCACTACTAGGCAAAATTGTAAAGATTGGCAAAGATAACAATTTATATGCTGATGTCTCTCACATTAGTATCTGCAGGCAGAATCTTTTCTGAGGCTCAAGGCTATCCAACTGCCTCAGATATATATTTATCCTGATGTGCCATTCACCCCATTTCACTGTGTAACAGATACCACCATGAGATTCACTCCATGTCTGGCCCTGCTCCTACTGTTTCTATCTCAATGAGTTCAATCACCATTCATCATCTGCACAGGCCAGAAAGCTTAAGGGCAACTCTAATATCTCCTTCTTTCTCACCTATTATATGTAATCATTTTCCAAGTTCCATACATTTTGTTTTCAAAATAATATCAATTTTTTTTTGTCCTTTCTGCCTTGCCTCTTACCACCACTGCAGTTCCAACTTCCTTTGCCTCTCCCCTGGATACTCGTAACAGCATGTTCACTGGCCTCCCCGAATGCGCTTTGCAACTGACACAAAACTTGCACCTTTTTGGATTTTATATGAATATAATCATCAGTATATATTCTATGATGTCTGGTTTCTTTGGCTCAACATTATGTCTTTAACATAGAGGACAGACTTGTGGTTGCCAAGGGGGAAGGGGGCAGGTGGGGGAGGGATGGATTGGGAGTTTGGGATAAGCAGACGCAAACTATTATATATAGAATGGATAAACAACAAGGTCCTGCTGTATAGCACAGGGAACTCTATTCAATATCCTGTGATAAACCATAGTGGAAAAGAATATGAAAAAGAATGTATATATATGTATAACTGAATCACTTTGCTGTACAGCAGAAATTAACACAACATTGTAAATCAACTATATTTCAATAAAATAAAATTGAAAAAAAAAAAAAACTTCCTACAAGCTGCAGCAACTGTAATCTTACGAAAACTCAAATTTGATCCTGATTTGTTTAAAATTCATGAATGGCTCTGTTATTCTAGCAATATGGCCAAAATTCATAATCAAAACCTCCTTTTCAACTAATTAATTCTTCCTGTTACTGATATTCTCTGAAATGTCACTTCATTGACCCCTAGAGATATGCACATCTCTAAACAAACAAGTCATTAGGTAAGTAGTGGTTTAAGGTCTTTCTCTTTCATTAGGATGTAAGCACTGTGAAGAAGGAGATTACATTGTTTACCACTGTATCCACAGTATCTAAAAGAATGCCTTGAACAAGGTAGTTACTAAACATATGTATGCAGAAAGAATAAATAAACCAATAAAATCACCTAGAAAATATCTAGTGCAATAGAAGACTTGAAATACGTTAAAAATATCTAAAAATGCAAATCAAAACTACAATGAGGTATCACCTCACACCAGTCAGAATGGCCATCATCAAAAAATCTACAAACAATAAATGCTGGAGAGGGTGTGGGGAAAAGGGAACCCTCTTGGACTGTTGGTGGGAATATAAATTGATACAGCCACTATGGAGAACAGTATGGAGGTTCCTTAACAAACTAAAAATAGAACTACCATATGACCCAGCAATCCCACTACTGGGCATATACCCTGAGAAAACCATAATTCAAAGAGAGTCATGTACCACAATGTTCATTGCAGCTCTATTTACAATAGCCAGGACATGGAAGCAACCTAAGTGTCCATCAACAGATGAATGGATAGAGAAGATATGGCACATATATACAATGGAATATTACTCAGCAATCAAAAGAAACAAAGTTGAGTTATTTGTAGTGAGGTGGATGGACCTAGAGACTGTCATACAGAGTGAAGTAAGTCAGAAAGAGAAAAATAAATACTGTATGCTAACACATATATATGGAATCTTAAGGAAAAAAAAGGTTCTGAAGAACCTAGCGGCAGGACAGGAATAAAGATGCAGATGTAGAGAATGGACTTGAGGACACGGGGAGGGGGAAGGGTAGGCTGGGATGAAGTGAGAGAGTGGCATGGACTTATATACACTACCAAATGTAAACTAGATAGCTGGTGGGAAGCAGCCGCATAGCACAGGGAGATCAGCTCTGTGCTTTGTGACCACTCAGAGGGGTGGGATAGGGAGGGTGGGAGGGAGACGCAAGAGGGAAGAGATATGGGGATATATGTATATGTATGGCTGATTCACTTTGTTATAAAGCAGAAACTAACACACCATTGTAAAGCAATTATACTCCAATAAAGATGTTAAATTTTTTTTTTTAATCTAGAAATGACCTGAGTATTAAGAAGTGTGACATTTTTCTAGCAAGCTTTACTTATATGTATTGGTTAAGAGACACCATCCTTCATGATAAATATCACTTGCATTCAAGTGAATTCATTGGTTTAGCCCCATACCAGATACCATTTGGAGAAGACTGCAGAAGCTTGCAAGGTATCAGTTCTCATTTTTTAGGGCTCACAGCCAAGGTAGCGGGGGGAAAGATTCATATGTAGAAAAATTACCATGTAACTCTATTAAAGGAGTGATTAAACACGACTCTGTGTATGTATACAATGATTTTGTATCTGAGAGTGTGACAAATGGTTATGGATCAGAATTTAGCCAGAGAGAATAGTGTAATAAAAGCAAGAGCCCGTGAAAGAGTCTGTTATGTTCTGAAAATGGAAATTATAAAATCCTGGTGGTGACTCTGAAAAACCATTACCAATATTCTCCTTTCTTTATGTACTGTGGGTGTTTTTAGAAGGAGGGAAAAACACTTCACTTGAGACTGCCCCTCTTTTCGACTCACTGGGAGCCCCTTCCCTTACCATACCTCCACCCTCTGCAAAATCCTCTGTTCTTAGTGATCTCCAGGTTTTCAAAGAACTCATCTCCTCTACCAGCCATTTTAGTATTCCTTCCACTGGCTATGGTCTTCAGATAAAGCAAAACAGGTATCGAACCCAAATCTGTCCAACTAATGGTTCCCCCAAGGGCACGAAAAGGTTGATAAAATACAGTTTCTCCTGTTGGCCTTAAAATGTGGTTCTGCTATGCCACATACTAGCTAGATGGCCCAGGACAAGTTATTTATATTCTTTAAGCCTCTGTTTTCTCAGCTATGATCAGGAAAAAGAAATAATAGTGCTTACTTCACAGGGTAATTATGAAAATTAAAGGAAATAATGCACACGGCATACCCAGAAGAGTTCCTGGAACATGAAAAGATCCGTACTATATTAGCTATTATGAAATAACTCAATTTATCTCCTCAGTGTAATTTTTCATTGCTCATACTACTCAAATAGGAGAATTTAGCATCTCAGAAATACAGAGTACACTTTACACCTCTATTTTTGTTATTCTATTAGTTTAGAATATTCCCTACCCTTTTCTATCTGCTACCTGCCTGCTCATCCTTCAAGGCCTTGTCTTGTCTTTTTAGGTTGAACTACTCTGAAGTCATTGCTTTCTCCTCTGTGCTCTTATAAGATTCGGTTTATGACTCCTTTATTGCACTTAACCCAGCCTGATGTTTCACACTTTTTTGCACAACTGTCTGACTTCCATACTGAATTTAATTTAATGCTCCTTGAGGTCTGGAGGTATGTCATTCATTTATGTGTCACTAAAGTTTAACAGGAGGTAGGAAATTGGTAAATGTCATTCATTTGTTCATTTTATTTTACTAATCTGTTTATGTTTCCATGAATTATCAATGAATATAATGAAACATCAGTGCTTGTCGAATACCTTGTATCCACAAACTCTGTGTTGTTTAACCGTTTTTTTAGCTGTTGACCATCTTGTGTTGCAGTGGAGAGGACCCTGTAGTGTTGTAATCTGGCTCTTCCACATACTGGTGTTTGTTATTGGGAAAGTCACTTAAATTATCTTAGCATCAGTGTCCTTACCTCATTCTAGGGAAAATAATACTTCCCCTAATATATGGTTGATTAATAATGCATGCATGGTATGTAGCAGGCTCACAGGTAGGGGGAGACATTACTACCTGTTCCGTATTTATCAAAAAAATACTGACATACTACTACTAAAGAAGATTATTTAAAGCCTAGATCTAATTACAATCCTAGACTTAATCATAGTCAGAGCAATTATTATTATAATAGCTATTATCATTATTATTATTAACTGTGTTTAACTTCAAAATGTTCACAAATTTTCTTGGTAACCCTAGCAGGAAGTTCCCAAAGATGATTTCAAAACTGCTAGATGTTTAACTTGCGCTGACTGCCCTAGACTCTTAATGCATTTAATTATCAAATATCTCTTTGAGGTATTCTATTCCTAATATTTAAGGTTAAGAAACTGAGATTCAAGGAACTGAAGTCAAATTTCCCAAGGTCGCACAAAAGTCAGTTTATAGTGTTATATCTCACACCCATTTTTTTTCTGATTTTAATTTTAGTGCTCTTCCCATGGTTGCCATATGCAAAATGCTCTATTTTAAGCAGAAAGGACAGAAATTTAAAGATTCTTGCAACTTGGTCCACGTAGTAATAAATCAGTGATGAGTTAAGAATCGTAATGCATTTTCCCAATTTAAATAATTTGGGGATAACGTTGTAAAAACATAAGGTTTTGCACTCTCTCAAAAGACATTGGTCACACCAGACTCAGCAATTCACATGAAAGAAACTGAGCCTTACCTGAATCTTGTAGGTAGCTATAGTCATAACCCAGATCTCTGGATGAAATAAAGAAATCACCATTTCTGTAGAGAGGTATAAAAGGAACCATGTAGGATTCCCGGTTGTGCCCAATGGGTGCATTGGCTTCTGGATAAACTTCTTGAAGAGGATGGTGCCTTCGAAGCCACTGTTCAAAAATACTGCAGAGGAAAGGATGATTCAATGTCAGAAACATATTGTTAGTAAAAGAAATATTTGGAATTCTTAAAGTAAAATAACAAGGCATATCTTAAAACCTAAAGCTGTGGAAAGATGCCAATATAGTTTTCACACTTTGAAAATATTTTGTAAGTCACCAGTTCATGCTGTCAGGCCCTGATGAAACTCATTCATTTGAGAGAAATATTAGAGGATAATTTTGAAAGAGAAATTTCTTAGAAGATAAATGAAACTTACATGACAAGTTTAGACCCTTCAGAATGCTGCAGAGCAAGTGTAATTATTGGTTGAGTGACAATTGAGACATAGTTGTAAATTAAATATGTCTCTTATCTCAAAGAAAGTTCACCTAAAGAAAGAACTTGCAAAACTAAATTGGAATCAGTACTAGAATTTGGCCATTTTTGGGTCTTGGTAGGGGACTTTCAATTATTTCAACCTCCTTGTTATGTTTGGTGCAGTGTATGCTTAATGAATCTTGGTGGGAGAGAGAGCTCACCTTCCATGATAGAGGCTAAAAATACTTACTTGGAAACTTGTGGTTTCCAAACTTCCCTGGAAGCTAGAGTACGACCACATGATCAATACTCAGCCAATCAGACATACCCATCCAAGACTTTGAAACAGGAGACACTGACACAAAGAAGCAAGGACAATGGAAAACCAACAACCTGTTTTTAAGGGCAGCGAGGCCAGAGGTATTAGTAAAGGTGTCCAGGGGTACCCTGTGTTCTAGAGCAGCGGTCCCCAAACTTTTTGGTACCGGGGATCGGTTTCGTGAAAGACAATTTTTCCATGGATGGGATGGGTGGGGGGGAGAGGGCGGGAGGGGATGGGTGGTTCAAGCAGTAATGTGAGCCATGGGGAGCAATGCGGAGACCCAGATGAAGTTTCGCTCGCTTGTCCGCCTCTCACCTCCTGCTGTGTGGCCCAGTTCCAGCTGGGGGTTGGGGACTCCTGTTCTAGAGCATGGTTTTGGCAGATGATTGACTGCTGCCCTCCTCCCTTGTTCCCATCTGTTTCTCAACCTGCTTCTCCATGATCTCCTCACCTATCCGATACCCTTTCAGCAAATTTGTTTCCTGTTGAATCAGCCAGAGCGAGTTTCTGCTGCATGCAATTAAAAACTCTAACTGGAACAAAAGCTAAAAAACTATGGGATCAAAAAAGTCTAGTAAGAATGGAAGCAAAACTAAGCTACAGCAGAATTTATAGTGGATCATTAAAGGTGCGATAAAGAGCATGGCTTTGTGTCATCAGACCATATAACATAGAGGGAAGAATACTATATTTGGAGTCAGAGAACTCCCCTTGAGTCCTAGATCTGTGGTTTAAGAGCTGTATCAGTTGCATAAGCTCATAAGCAAATCACTGAACCACTTGAAGACTTAGCCTTCTCATCCTTAAAATGAAAGTAATAATATCTGTCCTATCTGTTTCCAAATTATCCAATGTGATAATTTTTATGAAAGTGCTAGATATATAAGCTACTGTTGTTTAGCTCTAGAATTGAAGCTCAGAGATAAAAGGTTAGTGCATGGTCGAGATGATGGGTCTAAAAAAGAAAGTGATAGTACTTCAAGCAAGCAAATAATTTTTTTGAGAAAACATTTTGAAGTACAATAAAGAAGAGAACAAGGAAGCCAGATGGCAGCAGTGGTGATCACTTTTTCTGTGATGAAAAGCAATTCTATTTGCTTAGAGAATCTGGACTTCAAATACTAGTTGTGGTCAAAGTTGTTTTTAATTGTGAATAAACTGAGAGATCATCAGGCTGCTGATAAACACTGCAAATCTGGTCCCTGAATACCAAATGGTCCCTAAATAGCTCAATTATTAAATATGTTTACTGAGTACTTACTATATGTTAAGTTTTGGAGAAACTTGAACCTGTGCAAAAACCTGAATTCTGTGGGTTGTGACAAAGGGAACTTGTAAAAGGTCTTAACCTGTTTAATTTTCCTTTTATTCATCTGCAAAATGGGAGTAGTATTTATGTCTTGAAGGTATTGTAAGGATTAATTAAGCAACATAAATGTCCTTTGACAGATGAATAAAGAAGATATTGTATGTATATACAGTGGAATATTATTTAGCCATAAAAAGAACAAAATAATGCCATTTGCAGCAACATGGATGGACCTAGAGATTATCATATTAAGTGAAGTAAGTCAGACAACAAATAAAATATAATATCACTTACATGTGGAATCTAAAATACAACACAAATGAACTTATTTATAAAACAGAAATAGACTCAGAGACATAGAAAAAAACTTGTGGTTACCAAAGGGAAAGGGAGGGGAGGGATAAAATTGGAATTTGGGATTAACAGATATACACTACTATATATAAAAGAGAGAAACAACAAGGACCTACTGTATAGCACAAGGGACTATATTCAATGTCTTGTAATAACCTATAATAGAAAAAAATCTGAAAAAGAATATGTATATATGTATGTATATACATATATATGTATAAATGAATTGTTTTACACTGGACGCATTGTAAGTAAAAAAATTAAAAACTGATTAATTAAAATAACATAAGTAAGATATATGGTTAAGTGTTGGACAGGTGATAAACAGAAGCCATCTTCATCCCCATAGTATTTCTTCCTTTTCTTCCTTCTACTCATGATTAAAGTTATACTGGAAGAATTCTACAAATGGTGAGAGACATGAGACATGCATAGAAATGCCAACGCCATGTATATTTGAGCTGGTTCTTTAAAAATGGTTATTCTTCTTTAAGCGGAAATGGGGAAACAGAGGATTCAAGAAGATTGTTTTTTTGTGTGTGTACCTCCATT
Source organism: Pseudorca crassidens (assembly GCF_039906515.1). Taxonomy (NCBI): domain Eukaryota; kingdom Metazoa; phylum Chordata; class Mammalia; order Artiodactyla; family Delphinidae; genus Pseudorca; species Pseudorca crassidens. Next base: position 66,641,019 of record NC_090304.1, on the reverse strand, counting down.
TCCTCAACTGAAGAAATTAGGAACTGGTTTAAGTCTATTCAAGTCCTATAATTTTATGAATTATTCTTTTTATTTTAACATCTACAGTTTTCTTCTTTTCATGAAAGCATTACTTGTTCATTATATACAATTCAGAAAATAAAGGAGAAAAGAAAAAAATCATATGTACTTGCTCCATATTTTTGTTGCAGTTTTTAAAATATACAAGTATAACATTAAATACATATTTTAATAAAAGAGAATTTTATTATAGACAATATTTTATAAGACATTTTATTTGTACTAAACAATGTTTAAATGATATTTAAACAATGTTCACCAGTTTTCAAGTGGTAAACCTTTTTTTTTTTTTTGCGGTACGCGGGCCTCTCACTGTTGTGGCCTCTCCCGTTACGGAGCATAGGCTCCGGACGCGCTGGCTCAGCGGCCACGGCTCACGGGCGCAGCCACCCCGCGGCAAGTGGGATCCTCCAGGACCGGGGCACGAACCTGTGCATGTCCCCTGCATCGGCAGGCAGACTCCCAACCACTGTGCCACCAGGGAAGCCTAAACCTATTTTTTAATGAGAAGGAGATCCTCTGATAATTAATCTCTTCCCCATCCCTATTAAACTTTGACTGACTTAGAAACAGCCCAATATACAATGAGCTACTAGATAATAGCTTGATGCAAACACTGTCCATTTTGTTAATTGAGAAAAATTACCCCTATAGTTCAATTTATCAATAATCTTATTTCTGCCAAGAAGTAAAACTTCTTTACCTAGGTAGGACAAGGACATCAATTCTCAGCACCAAAAGATGTAATGGATGAACCCATTAATGTGCTTACTCACCTTACCAACCTTTTAAAATGAAGGTATTAATCTTGCTTAAATTCTTCATCAGTGGGTCTCATCTTCAGTTAATTTCATCGAACCATGTCTAGAATGGCTCACATCAGAATACTAATGTTTAACTTGGATAATCACACTGACATTTTGGGAAGAAAGTTATCTTCTTACCAAAGATTCATTTAAACTGTATTTAGATGGTTTTCTAGAAGTCTGAGCAACAATGAAATGCACAACAGAGGATTTAGAAAAAAGTTAAGATGATCACAGATGGAAACAAGAAGGGATGTGTTTTATGTATGAAAGTAACATGGACGTCTGGTCACACCCATCCTTACAACAAGACAAAGCTGGACAAGTAGAAAATCAACAACTTTTCTTGGACCCATGAGAGAACTGGGCAAACTGCTTCCCCCAAAACTGTAGAGATAAATGCAACCAGAGGAACTCAACTGAAATTTGCTAACCAAGAGGAGAAACAGCTGGATCCATAAACTTAAACACTTTGATGAATGGCTGGAGGTTGAGTACAGACAACTTGTGATGTGAGAAACTGCTGGGAGCCATAGTCTTAGGGGGATATTCCCACACATTTGGGGTTTTTACCTCCAAGAAGCCTGCCAGATTTTCACAATGAAGACCTGAAAAAGATCCTCTCCTGGCTCTGTAGGGGGAGGGAGAGAGTGACCACTGTGAAATATGCCCAGAGTCTTCTCCACACCAAAGCCCTTTAATCCAGAGGAAATAACTACCAGAGACTTATCCCGGTAGGAGGAAGGGAATTCCTCTCAGTCCAGTCCCTTTCAGCCAGCCTTCCTGTCTCACCTAAGGGGAAATAAAACATAGGCCATGGGTCAGGGCTTCAAGGAAATAGATTGGGAATGCTACAACTGGAAAAAGGAGTAGAGGACAGAGGGGGAAAAGAAACCAAAAAGCTATACCATTGGAGAAACACTTATGAAGGTCACAGCCCCAAGACACTGGCCAACTAAAAGACTGAAATTTAATCAAAATATTTTAGAACACTTTCTTCCCCTATACTTTACCATGATACCAACAGAGCTCTAGTATAATTAGGTAGACACACTGAGTACATAAAACAGCAAGACACAACTCCCTACTCCTTTTGTGTGGGCTGTGCATAGTAACTTTCCTCCAAAGAGCACAATATGGATGGGTGGTAGAATCATTTAGAAGTTTGAGAAACCTGAGAAATATGACAACTGCCAAGTGATCAAGGTTAACGTCAACAATGGTAAGCCATGTTGATAGCATGTTCCCTTGATATTATGTGAAGAGAATAGTGCTTTACCTCTCTCGTCTTCCTCCCCAAAACATGTAATTTCAGTCTGCAAGAGAAAAACATCAGACGAGTTCGAATAGAGGGGCATTCTATTAAATATCTGAGCAGTACTCCTCAAAACTGTCAAGGTCATCAAAAACAAGGAAAGTTTGAAAAATTACCGCAGCCAAGAAGGAGCCTAAGGAGACGTGATAGCTAAATGTAATATGACATCCTGGATGGGATCTTGAAACACAAAAAGATATTAGATAGCAACGAAGTAATCTTAAAGTATAGATTGTGGTTAATAATAATGTATCAATATTGTTTCATTAATTGTGACAAACTTTCCATACTGAAGTAACTTGTTAAGAATAGGGGAAACTGGATGTGGGGTATATGTAAACTCTGCAACATTTATGTAAATAAAAATTATTCTTAAAGTTTCTTTTTAAAAACAGAACAACTAACAAAGAAGCCTAATGTAGTTGGATATTAGGGAACTGAGTTGATTTAGTACATCCACTGCTACAGTAAAAAATGCACAAATACTATAGAATTCTTTTTCATTCATTTATTCAACCATTTCATCAATAGTTAAATATACATATTATGAGCACCTATAATAAACTGGTTCTCTGCCAGGTATTGATGTATTTCTCTGTGCTTGTGGTACTTAGATCTATTGATGGAGATAGACACTAACCAGTAACTTCAGAAATGCATCTGTAATTACAGACTGGCAAATACTATAGAATGAAGCAACATGGTAATACAATTTAGTGAGGAGGCCTCATTGATTCTGCAGACTTTGATGGTGTTGAAGGAGTATTTAGAGAAGTGGTATAAGAGTGTTTCTGAAAAAATAATAGAATTTGCAAGGGCCTTTGTTGGGAGGTCAGATTCTCTCATCTGTCTCACTACTCCCATAGCTTCACTTATTATCTACAGGCTGATGGCTTCTCAGCTTACAGTGACAGAGTAAATCTTGCTCTGAAATCTCGGTCCAAATACCCAGCTGCCTGGGTGGCATCCCCATTGAAATGCCTCAAAAGAATCTTCAAGCACAGCACACAGTATCTTCAAAAATCACGATAGTAACATCCCTTCCTCAGGCTACACTTCTCCACTGATCTATGTCTTTGGAATAAAAATATCTGTCCAGCCAGAAAATGTAAATAAATGACTGATGTAGCTACGGAGAGAACAGTTTGAGATGAAGCTAGAGAGGAAATGGGGGCCAAATCAAGAAGGGCAGTTGGGAACATGTGAGAAATATTTTTAATTTTTCCTAAGAGTAAAAGGAAGTCACTGTTTATATCTGTGATCACAAGAGATAACATGAACAGATAACTTTTTTAAAGTTAGTAAAGGGACTGAAGGACAGTCAGAATTGATGTGCAGGGAACAAGGGATGAAGAAATCAGCGAGAAAATTATATCCAGGTAAAAAGATGATGTGTGGCTATCCAAGTAGTACAGCTCAGCGGTGAGATGTCACAGAAGACTCCACATTTTCTGGTTAAAGTGGAATAATAATAATAATAACAGAAAAAAGGAAACAGTGAACAAGTTGGTAAGGCGCTTAAGGTAGATGAGAACCCAGATCTTCTGGCTGATGTACCTGGGCTTCTTCCTCTGACACCGCAGTTGTCCCTGCCTGTGATTCTGTTTTCTCCTTCCTTATTCTCCCTGAGTGGGTCCTGAATACTGCTGTTACTCTCTGACCAAGCCTTGTATCTGAGGGCGGGTTTGTCAACAGGGCTGGAAAGGTACAGAAAAACAAACGCTAGAATATCAATTAAACACTCCACTTACTTCAGAAATTATCTCACATCATCCTGTTTTCTTTCACTGTGGGAGGAACAAACCCAAACTGAGGCAGAGACATTGTTCACAAGTACATTGGAGAATATCAGTGCTACCAACTAGTAGCAACTAGCTAAGAAACCACATCTTCTTTATCTTCCTTTTCTCTGTGCATAGCACATAGTTGCAATATTTACATGATAATTGGTGCTCCTCTTTTGAGTTAATAATCTAACCCAGGAGAATGTGTTCATAATAAAGCAATTTCTGTAACGCAACCTCTTGATATATCTTGCTTATTGATTTAAGCCTCAGCAAATCAAGGAGGTAACTATTTTATTGATCCCATTTTACAGAAGAGAATATTGAGTCAAAGAACTGAAAGTTTGCCAATGCTCACTCAACTAGAATGCAGTAGAAAATCTGGCATTTCATGTCAGATTTCTGTGAGTTTTACCATTATACCCAGCTTGCAGAGCTAGGGCCAGAGCCCAGGTGTTCTATTCCAAGTTAAAGACTCTTCCACTTATAAGCAAAACATTAGCAATTAGTACTTAAAGCAAAAAGATGGACAGAGCATTAATGTTCTTCTCCAAGCATTTTAGAGCCATGCACATAAGTGGGAACTAGGCATACTTTGTCATTTTACTTTACCTGAGAAATGAACATTTGATTATAAAATCTCTCAAGTGCAGAGAAGAGATAAATGCAGAGTTGTGAAATATTAACATCGCTAGTCTAAAGACTTGTGATATTTCTTTGTGGAACTGAAACCTTTTTACTTCCCTCCAGAGGCCATGAGGACCCATAGACCAGCACAAGCTTAGTAGGTAACAAGGGGCAACAGAGAAGGGGACCAAAGAGAATGGCCTCTACATGGGATTCTGGGTCTAGGCCTTGACCTACGCATGAGGACCAGTTTAGAATTCCTCCTGAGGGAGGCCAGTGAGCACCCATGAAGTGACTCTGAAAGTGCTGAGTCTTATCTAGGCAGCTGACATTCACAGGAGGCGCGTGGGAGAGAGGAGCTGAGGGAAGAGGTACAGTACGTGCTGTGAACATAGGACAGCCCTGCAGGATATGCAGACAAAAGGGCAAAATCCACCTTCAACCTGTTCTAAGCAAAGGTTTAATAACGAGTCTTAATTTTCGCCCTAGGGTTTGAGGGCACAGAAAGAAGCCAGAAACATAAAACTTCATCTTGAGAAACCTGGATACATTTCTGGTATTGGTTTGTGAGGGGTGAGAGGGTAATCCGTGTGAGCCTCAGTTTATTCATCTGCAAAATGTGGATAATAACAAACTTCAAAGTGCCATGAGATAGAACTGAGATTACGTGTACAATACACCCAGGACAGCGCCAACACACAGTAAGCACCTAACAGTGGTTAACTGTTGCTGTTATTCTTGCACACATCAGAAACCATCATTTCTGCAGTTTAATACGAGGAGCCCACTTTAATTCCCTTAGAGCAGAGGTTTTAGATTTCTGCTCCTTGGGAATTTTGGTGTACCACAAGCAGGATGTAGTTGCCTTAACAAACAAATATGTCAGTGAATTTTATTTCTCATTTTAAAAGAAATTATATAAACAGAGAGTGAATAAATTGTAGAGGTTAGCTTCATAGATTCTGAAGCTACATTGCTTGGATTCAAATTTTGGTTGTAATACTCAGTAGCTGTGCAAACTTGGGCAAACTACTTAACCTTTTCGTCCTTCCGTTTCCTTATCAGTAAAATGGCAATTATAATCTGGGTTGAATTATGTCCCCCCGCAAAAGTTCATATGTTGAAGTTCTCAGAAATTGATTTTGTATTTGGAGATAGGGTCTTTAAAGAGTTAATTAAGCTAAAATGAGATCCTTGGGGTGGGTTCTAGTCCAATATGACTGGTGTCCTTATAAGAAGAAGAAATTCGGACACAGGCAGGTACAGAGGGAAGACCCTGTAAAGACACAGGGAGAAGAGGGTCATGAAGAAATCATGGAGAGAGGCCTCAAAAGGCACCAACTCTGCCCACACCCACCTTAATCTTGAATTTCTAGCCTTCAGGATTGCAAGAAAATTTCTGTTGTTTAAGCCACCTAGTCTCTGGTACTATGTCATGGTAGCCCTAGAAGACTAATACATAATAGTACTTATCTGAAAGGATTCTTGTAAGTACTAAGTGAATTAATATATGTAAAACCATTTAGTATAATATATAGAATAAAATACTGTTATTAATATTGATATTAAAATGATACTTCCTTTGTTTTTGAGTTTTTCTTCCTTAGGATTTCCTTAAACTTTTATTCTCTACTGCATTTTTTTCGCTTCTTCAAGGCTTAGGTCAAATGCTACCTCCATGAAAACATCAATCAGATTTACTGTTTCCCTCCTTTGATCATTACATTTGTCATGCTGTATTGTAATTATTTGATTATGTGTCATTCTCCAACAGTATATGGGTTTAGCCACATGTAGCCACATATATTCTTCCTTCCAGCCCTTCTGAACCACTTGCAAGACCCCCAAAGCATACCTCTGTTTCTTCATGCTTCCTAGAATATTCCTGTTCTTTCCCTTCTGTCACTTTGCCCATACTTCTGTTATTCGTTTTTTCAAAACGTAGGTTCAAGTGTCACTAAAGGTGAAGGGCCTTACCTGATACCACCTGTGATGGTTAATTTTAATGTGTCAACTTGACTAGGTCATTGTACCCAGCCATTTGATCAAACATTATTCTAGATGTTTCCATGAAGGTATTTTTTAGATGATATTAACATTTAAATCGGTAGATTTTGAGTAAGGTAGATTATTCTCCATAATGTGGGTAGGCCTCATTCAATCCATTGAAGGCCTCAATAGGAAAAAACTGACCTGCCCAAGTAAGAAGGAATTTTGCCAGCAGATTGCCTTTGGAGTTTAACTGCAACTCTTACCTGGGTTTCCAGCCTGCTTGTCTACCTACCCTGTAGATTTTTGACTTGCCAAGTTTCCACAAATGTTTGAACCTCTCTCTGTCTCTTTCTCTGTTTCTCTCTGTGTCTTTCTCTCTCTGTTTGTTTTCCTTTCTCTCCCTTAATCTGTAAACACAATCTCTCTCACACACACACACACACACACACACACATCCTGTTGGTTCAGTTTTCCTGGAGAACTCTGAGTGATACACCGCCCATCCCATACCGAGTCAGACGCTATCTCCTCTCTCCCTCTTTCTCGGTTCTACCAAGATGCAAGTCATTAATGCCACTGCTTCTCCCATGGCACTCACACTATACTGTGCTGTGTGATTGACCAGACTGCAACTCTCTTGAGGACTGGGACAAGTCTTCATACGATTTTGTATTTCCAGCTCCTGGCAAAATGCTTATTATTAATATATGCCAGACACTGTGCTAACTGGTGTGGGTCAGAGAGTAACACCACCTATAGATATATCCAACTCAAAATCATCAGCATCTCTTGGATTTCTCCTTCTCTCAGTTCTAATAGCTAACCGCTAAGTAAATGATTCTTTAATATTTAATTCACATTCTCTTTGAGAATTTGATAAAAATGTGGGCTCTCTCCCAAGAAGACTACACAATTCTCATAAATTTTACATATTTTTGAACTACCCGAATCTAGCCCTCTCGTTAGTGAACAGGCACTGTGATGGACATTTGGTTTGCAGTGATCAATAAGACAACATCATTGTTCTCAATAGGTTCCCCATATACTGTTGGAGAATGACACATAATCAAATAATTACAATACAGCATGACAAATGTAATGATCAAAGGAGGGAAACAGTAAATCTGATTGATGTTTTCATGAAGGTAGCATTTGACCTAAGCCTTGAAGAAGCAAAAAAAATGTAGCAGAGAATAAAAGTTTAAGGAAATCCTAAGGAAGAAAAACTCAAAAACAAAGGAAGTATCATTTTAATATCAATATTAATAACAGTATTTTATTCTATACATTATACTAAATGGTTTTACATATATTAATTCACTTAGTACTTACAAGAATCCCTTCAGATAAGTACTATTATGTATTAGTCTTCTAGGGCTACCATGACATAGTACCAGAGACTAGGTGGCTTAAACAACAGAAATTTTCTTGCAATCCTGAAGGCTAGAAATTCAAGATTAAGGTGGGTGTGGGCAGAGTTGGTGCCTTTTGAGGCCTCTCTCCATGATTTCTTCATGATCCTCTTCTCCCTGTGTCTTTACAGGGTCTTCCCTCTGTACCTGCCTGTGTCCAAATTTCTTCTTCTTATAAGGACACCAGTCATATTGGACTAGAACCCACCCCAAGGATCTCATTTTAGCTTAATTAACTCTTTAAAGACCCTATCTCCGAATACAAAACCATTTCTGAGAATTTCAACATAAGAATTTTAGCGAGGACATAATTCAACCCATATTATAATTGTCAACAACAGCCAACTTGGGGTCTCAAAGGAAGTAGCCAGGTAATAGTTATATGACCTACTTGTGCCGAGACCACTGAAAAAACTTGGGGACTTTCTCTGGGTTTGAAATAACAGTGTCCCAGCAATTCCTTTTCTTCATGTTCCTGGCTAATGATAGAACTCATTTAAGGAATATTTGGAAATTTTTACTGAAAAACAACACTTTTAAAAGAAGTGGATACTTTAAGAGCATAAATTGTCCAGAATGAGTAGCTGCAAATGAAAAGCCAGTTATACAGCTAAGTAATTCAACCTCGATTGACTATAATTCCAAATATATACTTTACAACTTCTTAGCTTAGTTGAGGAAAGGGCAAACAGGTCTTTGGGGAATGGCTAAGGGAGCAAAAACCAGATTGAAACTACTTAAGCTAGTGATGAAACTTTAACGAACTTAGGGTACAAACCAAAATATCAATGATAATGAACCAAAAAGAACCAATGAACTAGAAGTCTAAGAAAGAAAGGCAGTTTCAGAAGTTATTTTTTCTTTTCCCATACTTACGTGTATCATTGAGTGGCCAGGCACCCTACTAGGAACTATTTTGAGAGAGGATTAAAAGCAAGCTATAGTCCTTCCCATACAATCATAAGGTGCACTCAGGATTGAGAGCCACTGCATTAGGCAGAAATTGACTCAAATCAAATGAGCCAGGCTGCACTCACAGACCACAGCTAGTCGGAGTGAATTTGTGAAAAGGTATCTTTTGGGCCTAGCCGCTCCGCGGCATGTGGGATCTTCTTGGACCAGGGCACGAACCCGTGTCCCCTGCATCTGCACGCAGACTCTCAACAACTGCGCCACCAGGGAAGCCCATGAAAAGGTATCTTCAAGGGCCAGCCTTCCCAGATGAGGTTCAGTGTCACTGGGAGGCAGCCCATTCATCTGGTTCTCAGTAGATGTTACTGACTGACCTTCAAATTCTCAGTGTTCTTACCTGTGAAGTGATGATAAGAAAGCTTACCTTGTTCCCTTCACTATGTTGCCCATTTAATTATTGCATTAAATATTCCATCTTGAAGCCACTACATGTCAAGCTCCAAGGATGGATAAGAATGGTTTCTACCCTCATGGATCTCACTCCATGTCATGATAAAGAGATACATACAATTTCAAAGCAAGGTAAACAAGGCTCTTGGGGGCTTGTGTTTAAAACCTATGGGATTACAGCAGAAGCAGTTAACTGTTGGAGTCAAGGAAAACTTCACAGCAGGGATGGTATTTAAACTGGATCAGTAGATTACGAGGAAGGCATTGCATTCAAAGCACAGACCCATAGGAAGCCTAGGCACTGATGCAACTGACAGATGAAAGTGGCTTGGTGTGTCGGAATGGAATGTAGATTAGTGAAGGATCAATAGGAAGTGAGACCAGAAAGGTGAGAAGGGTCAGATTGTGAAAGATCATCTCTCCACCGAGGAGATGGAGGGTTGTGGGGACGAGGAGGTAGTTTGAACTTGATCCTCAGTTAATTTGCCATCTAAGTACATTAGATAAGGAGTGACCATGATTGAATTTGAATTGTAGAAATACAATTATAGTGGGTATATATATTAAAATAAATAATAATAAATCAACATCTATTACTTCCATCTGCTGGAGATCACAGTGTATCAGTGGACCAACAGTGAAACATATGCAGACAGTTATTACTTTTCTCCAGGTAGCTATGCTGCCTCTCTTCCATTCAAAATTTCTCTTCCTTTAGTTCAAAATTTTCCGTTACTTCCTACTATTCATCATTAGAGTGATGCTTCTGAGGTTCATAAAACGATGAAAAACAACTAATCAATTCAGTAATGATTCCCATTTATTAGGTAGCTATGTATCTGGTACTAGGCTGGGGATTTTGACATGTATCATCATATTATTTCTCCACCAGTACTGCATGAAAGGTATTAGTAATAGTAGCAGTAGTGAGAGTTAGCTCATATAACACTCACTATATGTCAGGTACCATTCTTAGTACTCCTATATAGGAACTCATTTAATCCTCAGAATAATTCTATGAGGAATGTTCTGCTGTTATCCCTATTTTACAGATGAGAAAACTGAAGCACAAAATGGATATGATACTTGCCCAAGGTTACACAGCTAATAAGTGGCAGGATTCAAAACCAGGCAGTCTAATCTCAGTACCTGCTCTTAGCCTTAGCAAAGTATGGCCTCATGACAGTATCCACATTAAAACAAACAAAAAACAAGCAACCAAAAAAGCAGGAATTTAAAACTCTCTACAGTTCATGTAGTTAATAAATGTAGCAGCAGGAATCAAACTCAGATTTGCTGCACTCAGTGCTTTGCATAAATGCTTCCAATTGTGTGTTTTGCAAACACACAAACACACACTGAGGAAACCTGTGTGACTTGCACATTTTCCAATTTAGTCAGGAAAAGAAAAAGAATGTTGGAAAAGAGCTTTTGAGTGCATTATGTGGCATAATAATGCCATTTTGAGTGGCATTATGTATTAGAAATGAAAGCTCAATCTGTTCACTGCTATATTCATAAAACCTAGAATAGCACCTGTATACAGTTGGTACTCAATAAATATCTGATAAGTAATTATCCGAGAAGGATTCTAGAATCCGTCCCCTGGGGACAAGGAGAATATATATTATACATATTCAATGAATAGTTATTGAGTATCTCCCCATGCAGGCAAGTACAGGCAGTATATACAGTAAAATGGGAGACAAAAGGTTGCAAAAGGCAGAGCCCTTCATATAAGCAATGTTTAGGGAGGATTTATACCACTTATATGTATATTTTGTATTTTTACTTTAGCCAAGGCACTAGGACCTGTATCTGATGTGGAAAGGCATTTTTAGGTACTTTAGAGTAAAAGTCATCATTCATGGTAATATCAGTAAGTTCAAGGTGGGCATAATTAGTATAAATACAACTTCACTGACCCAACAGTCCTATCATGAGCACCAGACAATACTCTGGTTTCCAACGTCCTGTGTAAATTATGCTTTTAATACCATATCTTTTTGCCGTAAGCATCACCTTTCAGTATGATGTTACCAGCTTTACTGCTTTCCCCCAACCATGATAGGATTCCCCTGATTCTGACGGTTACAGTGGAAAGTCCTTCATACTTCTATTACCTGTACAGACGGAGAACTCTTTTACTTGGAATGATAACTCCTTCCTCTAGACAAAAGGATATTACTACCATTTTGGCATATTGCCCTTCAGACACAGCTCCTATATTTTCAGCCTCTCAAGGAATTGGTATTGGTTTGATGGGAACTCAGAGAAGTTATGGAATTATTCCTTCACCTAACAGCTTACAACACAACCTAGAGATACCTGCATTCACAGTTATACAAAGGCTATAATTCCATTAATGAACTTTATTTCCCTTGCTGGCTCTAAGAGTCCCTGTTAATAGAAATCACTAAGAACCTCATTCTTCATCTTGGATCACTAATAGGACATTTGTCAATTTATCAATACCCATACCTGGCCTGCATATCTCCTGGTCTCCATCTCCTCTCCAGAACATATGATGAGAAAAATGAATAGGTTACTTTGGAACATATGGATTAAAAAAACGAGTAGTGAGGACAGTGAGCTCACGGGAACAAAAGAGGAAAAATCGATGGGTGTCAGCCTAAGGTGTTTGCATTTATTCCATATGTAATGAGAGTCTCTGTTGCCATTTGAGAAGGTGAATGACAGGAAAAAAACCTTGTGCATAGAAGGATTTATATGAAAGTGTTGCACTTTTTTTAGTCAGAGAAATTAGAGGATTTTTTGTTGGAGAGTTTGGAGGCAAAGGACTAACACATACTTATGAGTAGTTAAGTACCTACAGCCTCTACTAAAAAGGTAAGAAAAATCAAAGGTAATGTCTGTAAGTGAAATAAGAGAGCAAAGAAGGTCACAAATGTTTGAACACCAGGGGTGCCATCTGGCAGAAGGATAATTTGGTATGAGCTTAAATGCTTCCTTTCAATGAACAGCAAATATTCCATGCATGCCTAAGAATATTCATGATGTACAGTTATAGAAACATATGGAACACAAATACATAATTTATGAAGTAATAATACTAATATCATTAGACATTTAGATGAGAAAAAAATATAATGTGTTCAAGTCTAGCCTAATGAACAGAGAAGATAATGTAAAACATCCTTCAGAAAGCAAATTCATCTGGAGCTGACAACCTGACATCTTAATCACAACAAATGATTCTGACTGTTGGAAGGAAAGAGCCCAGGAAAAGATAGTTCAATGACAGAAAAAGAGATTCTTTTCTGTGTTACTTTCTCTAAAATAGTAGTTATATACCCACCAACTCACTTCTTTTTCTGTAGCTGAAATCTTCATCTATGAGTATTTCCAAATCTCTGTCCTTTTCTACTCCTCTAAACTTCTATTCCATTTGAGAAAAATTGACAAATGTATTTCTTACAAAGGTCAGTGATCCAAGTGTCACCCAATCTGGAGTCACCCAAAATGTAAACTGTCACCCAAAGTGTAAGCTGCCACTTCAGGCAAAGGAGAAATCTGTTGGACCTTGGATCTTCACTATGGGGAGGGAGCTAATACAAAAAAAATAATCTCTATCTTCTGTGCTAAGCAATGATCTATAAAAAGGTGAGATATTATTGAAACCCCTTCTGAAAACAATGAATAACAGAGTGTAAAAGACCAAAGGAGCAAATGTAGACAATTTCAGGAAGAGTCAGGAATATAAACCAAAGGGCTTACGGCAGTAAAACTTAGGAATCTCTATAAATGTCCCAAGTTATCACTTATTACCTATTTTCCCCAAGTGCTTAACAGTAAAATTCATGAAATGAGAGGGACCCTATTTGGGAACATCAGGGAAATAGGAGCTCTGGAGATACATTCTGCTTCACAGTCAAGTAGTAAAGAGAGAATAATTCTGCAGGATGGAACGAACATGACAACCATATTTGCAAACTCTTCCTTGCGCCCAGCTGACAATCCCTCTCTTCTTTTCAAAGGTTAAAGGAATGAAATTCCTGTTTGAAGCCTTTCCCCATACTACTTATACACTCCTAGACAGTGAGGGTTAATTATTCCATTTATCCCTCATGTCCCTGAGTTCTTATGATTTCCTTTTGAAAGTTGGGCTTTCCTGTGTAAGTGAGGGTTTATCACTTTCTCTTTGTGATGAACAAAACATGTGAGAATCTCTAGTTATTAAGAAAATATTACTAGATATAATCATTCAAAAAATTTAAAAATTTCTCAGAGACCTGATTACCTAATGGATCTGAACTCAAAACTAATAATATAAGGATAAAGGAAGTTTGAAGAAAAGTAACATACACTAAACACATAGATATCATTTACTGAAGACTCATATGAGTGAGAAGGGAATAAAAAGGTATTTAGCTGATTTCTTGAAGCAGTGGCAATAAAATGGCACTTTAGGAAAAGTGATTTTCCTTAGAAAGGAGAGAGAAGGTTTCACAGATGTAGAAATCACATGTTATCCCCATGTTAACATGATACATATTAGGACTTGAAAGAATGTTGTGATCTAACTCAGGAGTTGATAAATGAGTAGCTTAGAATCATTGCAATGTTTGAAGTCTTGCCATCCAAATGGGCTCAATCACAATTAGAGCAGTCCCACTTGTATCTTGTTTTACATATAGAAATGCCATTTTAATATGTTATAATAACTGAAATGCCATTTAATTTTTTAAAGGGTTTTTGACTTCTGTTTTTGGAAGGACAATGGGAGGAGTTCTGTGGTGCTGCTCCCCAGCAAAACAAACATAACTGGTGAAAATTATGAAAAACAGCCCCAACCATTTAAAGTTTCTGGAAATTCTTCTAAAAGCACAGCATAACACTTATGCAAGAAAATCTTCTAAACTGATAAGAACAGCGAGAGTGTGTGGTATTTGAGTCATGACCCTCTCACTCCTCACTTGACAGCGATTGTTTTGAATCTGTAGATTAATTTGGAGAGTGTTGACATTTTAACAGTAAGAAGTCTTCCAATTCATGAACAAGGAATGCCTTTCCATTTATACAGATCTTAAGTTTCATTCAACAATGTTTTGTAGTTTTCAGTGTACAAGTCAAACTTCTTCAGTTAAATTTATTTCTAAGTGTCATATCCTTTCTGTTGCTAATGCAAATGGAATTGTTTTCTCAATTTCATTTTCAGATTGTTTATTGCTAGTTTAAAGAAATACAATTGATTTTTATATATTTTGTATTTTGCAGAACTCCTTCATTAACTCTACTTTTTTAAGATTCATTAGGATTTTCTAAATATAAGATCATACCTTATGTATATAGAGATACTTTTACTTCTTTCTTTCCAGTTTGGACAACTTTTATTCTTTTTCTTGCCTAATCACCCTCACTAAAACCTCCAGTACAGTGTTAAAAAGAAGCAGCAAGAAAAAAAACAGATATGTCTTATTCTGGAACTTAGGGAAAGTTATTTCAGTTTTTAACCATTAATTGTGTTGTTAGTTGTGGCTTTTTCATAGATGTTCTTCAACAGATTGAAAAAGGTCCCTTTTATTCCTTGTCTCATAAATGTTTTTATTTTTAATCATTAAAGGTTGTTGGCTTTTTCTAGATTTATTGAGATAATCATGGGGCTTTTTTTCCATTTGTTATATTAATGACTTACTACATTGATTGATTTTAATATGTTGAACCAGCCTTGCATCCCTGAAATAAATCCCACTTGATTATGGTGTAAACATTTTTATATATTGTTGGACTCTATCTTCCAGCATTTTGTTGAGGATTTTTTCATTTATATTTGTAAGGGATACCATTCTATGGTTTTCTCTTTAGGGTAATACCGGCCTCAAAGAATGAATTAGGAAATATTGCCTCCTTTCTGTTTATTTAAAGACTTTGATTGATGTTAGTTTTTCTTTAAATGATTGGTAGAATTCATCAGTTAAGCTATTTAACCCTGGAATTTTCTTTGCTGGTCGTTTTTTGATTACTAGCTCAATATCTTTATTTTCCATAGGTCTGTTCAAATTTTCTATTTCTCTTTGGGTCAGTTTTGGCAATATGTGTGTTTCTAGGAATTTGTCCATTTCATGTAAGTTTCTAATCTGTTGCTATACAATTGTTCACAGTATTCCCTTATAATCTGTTTTTCTCCCTGTAGAGTTAGTAGTAATGTTTTCTTTCATTCCTGATTTTAGTAATTTGAGTCTTTCTTTTTTTTCTTGGCCAAACTAACTAAAGGATTGTCATTTTTGTTGATTTTTCTAAGAATCAATTTTTGGTTTTATTGATTTTCTCTTTTATTTTCCTAGCCTCTATTTTGTTTATTTCTACTCTAATTTTTATTATTTTTTCATTCTTGTTTGAGTTTAGATTGCTCTTCCTTTTCTAATTTCTAATCTTGGCAGTTAGGTTATGAATTTGAAGTATTTATTCTTTTTTTTTAATGGGGCCATTTACAACTATAAATCTCCCTCTAAGTACTGCTTCTGCTACATCCCATATGTTTTTGTGTGTTTTGTTTTTGTTTACCACAAAGTATTTACTAATTTTCCTTGTAATTTCTCCTTTGATCCAATGGTTATTTAGTAGTGTGCTGCTTAATCTCCACATATTCATAGATTTTCCAAATTTCTATTATTATCTTATTTCTTTCTATTGTGGCTGGAAGATATACATTTTACGTACAATCTGTTAAAAGTTTTGAGACTTCTTCTATGGTCTAACATATGATTGATGCTGGAGAACATTCCATGCTCACTTGAGAAGAATGTCTATTTTCTTCTATTGGGTGGAATGATCTATATATGTTTATCAGCTCTCACTGGTATATAGTATTGTTGAAATAATTTTTTCCTTGCTAATGTTTGGTCTACTTATTCTATCCATTATTTTTCAATGATGAATAAGTACTGAAAGTCTGCATTATAGTTAAATTGTGTATTTCTACCTTCAATTCTGTCAGTTTTTGCTTCATGTATTTGTTACTCTGTTGGTAGTTGTATATATGTTTATGTATATTCTTGATTGATTAATCCTTTTATCATTAAATTATAGATCTTCCTCAACTAACATGGGGTTATGTCCTGATAAATCCATTGTAAGTTGAAACATCATAAGTTGAAAATGCATTTAATACATTTAAATTATCGACTATCATAGCTTAACCTAACTTAACTTAAACATGCCCAGAACACTCACATTAGCTTCTAGCTGTGCAAAATCACAAAGTCTATTTTATGATAAAGTGTTGAATATTTATGTAATTTATTGAATACTGTGCTGAAAGTGAAAAACAGAATGGTTTTGTGGGTACAGAATGGTTGTAAGTGTATCAGTTGTTTACCCTTGTGATTGTGTGGCTGTGTGGGAGCTGTGGTTCACTGCCACTGCAGAGCATCAGGAGAGTATAATACTACATGTCACTAATCTGGGAAAGGATCAAAATTTATAATTCAAAGTACAGTTTCTACTGAATGTGTATGGCTTTTGCACCATTGTAAAGTTGAAAAAATCGTTAGTCAAAGCATCATAAGTTGGGGACCATCTGTATGTCTTCTTTTGTATCTGGTAACAATTTTTAAAGTCAATTTTGTCTGATATTAATATAGCTTTTTTATATCTCTTTTAAGCACTGTTCACATGAAATATTTCTTTTTCTTCCTATTTTCAACCTATTTGTGTCTGCATCTAAAGTGAGTCTCTTGAAGAGAACATATATTGGGGGCATTTTGTTATTTTAACCATTTAGTCAATTTATGCCTTTATATTAGACAATTTAATCCATTTATATTTAATGTAATTACCATGCTACTCGTTTTCTATAAGATGTCTCATGTCTTTTTTTATTCTTTAATTCTTCCATTACTAATGTCTCGAGTTAAATACATATTTTCCAGTTACCCTTTTAATCCCTTGTTATTTATTTTACTATATTATCTTGAATTATTTTCTCAGTGATTGTCCTGGGGATGACAATTGACATGACAATCTACTTCAAATTAGTACCAACTTAATTGAAATATTATGCAAAATATTTTCTCCTATGGAGCACTTCCTCATCTTTATGCTGTTATGTCCCAAACTAACATCTGTATATATTGTGTCTCTATCACTTTTCAACTTCAAAATTTCCTTTTAATAAATTTCTATCTCTTTATTAATATTCTCTCTTTGGTAAGATACCATTCACATACTTTGCTTTAATTCTTTACATATGGTTTCCTTTAGCTCACTGCACATATTTAAAATAGTTTATTAAAGTATTTGCCTGGAAAGTCTAATGTCTAGGTTCCCTTAGTCACAGTTTCCATTGATTGTTTCTTCTCCCTTGTGTATGGGATACACTTTCTTTTTTTCTTTTCATTCATTATGAATATAATTTAAAAATACTCATCAAAATACTACCAAACCAAATCCAGAAACATATAAAAAGAATTATACACAGTAACCAAGTGGAATTTATCCTAGGAATTCAATGTTGGTTTAACATCCCAAAATCAATTAATGGAATTCACCCATGATCTCCTAACCAAAGAGAATAACAGGATTAAATAATGAGAGTAATTTATAACAATAGTGGAATAAATTCAGTATAACAATAGCGGAATATATTTTAAGAAGTTCCAAATGTTCTATCATTACTCACTGAGGTTAGATCAGCAGATATGTTGGGAAAATTGATAGAATTTCAGCTTGGAAGAAAAGAATGTTGAGTCACAAGTAAAGCAAGCTTGGACATTGCCCTGGATTTAGGTAAGTAAACCCCTGAACTGTGAATCCAGGGATCTAAACATGAGCATTCAAATGTATGTGATGGACTCTGGTTTGACTTTGACTTACTCAAATTCACAGGTCTTAGACCTTGGTCCTATTTCCTCCAGCTCTTCATATGAATGACATTTGTTCCCAAACCTAGCTGCATTAGATACTCCAGTAAAGTCATATTTGGTGCTATTTACATTTTTTTCTTTTTTCAGAAGGACCAAATTTAGTGTGAGATCTGTGGGTCAGGGACAGATGGGTGCTAAAGTTTATAGTTGTAGGTAGTTTGTCTGCTTGACATTTCTTTATCAATGATAGAGGTTTTAAATAGTGTCAACCTTCTTGGAAAAAGAGGCTAGGAAGAGTTAGGCAAGATACTAGTGTACTGGCCAAATATCCTTCACAACAGGGAAGAATTTGATTCTCAATATGAAGCGTGCTAAGCTTGAAAGAAAGAAGTCCAGCTGTATAGAGAAGAGGTTAATAGAATACTGTATGTTGGTGGATATCTGTTCTTAAAATTCACTTTTGGCATGTCTGGGGTTATGTAAATGTTGCTAATTCTAACCCACTCATTATGGGCATGAACATAGTGGTTCTCAACCCATTAAAATGCTGATGCCCAAGCCTCCATATTTATTAAATAAGAAGTTCTGTGTCTGGGGCCTGCACCTAGGTATTTTTAAAAAGCATCCCATGGATTTATGCAGCAAGGATTGGGAACCACTTTCATAGTAGATTACCTATTCTGTCAGGTGTGATTTAAGAAATGAATGAAATAGACACTGAGCAGAATGTATTAAGTATCTCAAGCTGAGCAAGGCTGGAAAAATTATTGGCTAATTGATATTTAAAAAATAAGCCATTCATGGTTCTCAAAACATTAAAAATGTGTAATTGTGTTTTGGTGAAAACAAAATCCCAAGACACTGCTCTAATTGTTTCCACAGTATTTATTTTTATGTTATGTCCCAAACTAACATCTGTATATATTGTGTCTCTATCACTTTTCAACTTCAACTTTTAATTCATTTTGAGGGTGTGGCATTGTGACAATTGGGTGCAGATTGATTGCTGTGGTGAAAAATAAAAAATCTCCTTGGATGGACTCTACCTGAACACAGTTGAAAAATGTTGGGTTTTTTTGTCTTTGTTTATTTTACTATTTATAACTTGAGGAATTATGACACCTTATATCTTGAAGTCAATAAAGAGGAAAAATTTTGCTTTCATATTAGGTGTCTGGATCAAATCAAGCAACAATAAAAAGAAAATTAATTTATTTGCTAAAAGTCTGATGGATATAGTAAGCTGTTTTATTTAAAGAAGAAAATAAGGAAAACTTTCCATCACCCATATGTCAACATCTGGCCAAAGAAAATGTGTAAAAAGGAAAAACAGTAAAATAAGGTGGAGGTGTTACTTTTTTAGTGTGAAAAATGAAGATTTTAAATTTAGATATTAGACTAGAAAAAAATGAGGACTTAAGTGTCACCTCCTTTAACACCTTTGATGATGTGCATCACAGACTATACTGGGGGGGAAATCTCATGAAATTATGATTGGGATACTGAATAAATCAATCAATAAATAAACAAAAGCAAAACATAAGTGGGTGGATATTGGATCGATTTAAGAAAGACAGAGTGTTTTTAAGTAGAGACTCAACAAGCCCCTTTCACCCACACCTTGTGTAATTTCCACCCTTGGTTCAGGGTTGTTCCAGTTTTGAGGAAGAACTGATCTCAGTAGGAAGAACTGGTAGATCACCACAGTAGTCCTTAAGTCCTATCATGGACTGACCCTGACCATTTATATCCATTCCAGTAACTGTGCTTCTTCTTTACTGCCATGTTTCCTTGATCTGGCTACTGTCTTATTAACTTGTGAAATTCTTCTAGAATTGAGTCTCTACGTATCAAAATAAAACTTCTCTTGACAGTTGGGTGTCTTGCCCCAAATTAAACCTGTTTGGGTAAGCAATTTTCATTTCCAAACAGACTGTCCCTTTCAACTGTAGCTAACAGTATGGTATCTGGCCATCCCCTGCATAGAATAGGAGACTTATATTCGACACAGTCTCCTTCTGAAATTAAGGGTCAGTGTTTGTTAATCCCCAAACTCAAAGTCCCCACTGAAAATTCAGCAAATACGTCTGAGTGGCTACTGTGATTCTTGCACATAAAGCCCTCAAAAAATATTGTCCCTTCACTTAAAAGCACCACAGTCTGGAAAGGAGTACAGATACATGAATATGCAATTTTAATGCACACTAGGATAGAGATAAGTAAAAGATAGTTAAAAAAAGAAAAGAGGATGTGATCAGCTATAATTGTAGGGAAGGAAAAAGAGAAGAACAATGTTTGAGTTAGAGCTCAAAAGGTTGCTAGAAGCCCAGGTGGTGAATGAAGACAGAGAGAGAAGCTGGTAGAGAATTTCAAGGACGAGATAACAGTTTACACAAAGGTCCCCTGGAGTAGGACACATTTGTGATTATTCCACTTAGGGATATCTTGATTCTCCATAATTGAGAGGTAGGTGCGTATACTTTGCCTTCAACTCTCAGTGCCTTATGTTAAGGTATCTACTTTTCACTCTGTCCTCAAAGGTTGTATACTGCCCTTCTCTGCATTTAGAGGCCTGTAGCCAAATAAGAAGGAGCATCATGGTTCATCATGACATACCAAAATCTCTGGGGTCTGTCAGTCTAAGAGGGAGTGAAAGACACTTTGAGAAATATTTTACTTGCCTTTCTCCATAGAAATAATTCTCAAGGGAGGAGTCTCTGAGGGAATTTATATTATGCTATAGAATAATGGAATTTTATATTTAGAACCTGTGATTGTTATTAAGCTATTGCCTTACAGACCCAAATACAGCCTACCATTATCACTAATAAGGTGGACAAATCGATACATTCTACTGATGTCATTCAGCCTCTTTCCCAAGTTGCAACAATGTTTGCTCAATAAATCCATCTACAAAGTAGCCATAGTGACAGAGATGGAGGCCTGGCATGGGTTCAACAGTATAGCTTCCCTTCTCCTAAGGCTGACCTAGCTACCACCACTGAGTGCCAAATCTGCTAATACCAGAGATCAGCTATGCAGCTATGAGGTTCTGATAAAGTAACATCCCTTTGAAGAAGAGGATAATTCACTCACCTGGTACATTGGTTACATTGGACTCCTATCATCATAAAGCATGGCACAATTGCTTTCATCAGAATAGATGAAAATCTGCATATGGATTTGCTTTCTGTGTACTTCTTCTGCCAGTACCACCACGCATGGACTCATGAAATGTTTCTTTATTGCCACATTCTCCACTCAACATTGCTTCTGACTACAGAACTCATCTCACAGCAAAGGCAGTGCAACACAGCTATTTCCTGTGGAATTCACTAGTTTTACCATGCACTCCTACCTAAAAGCAACTAGTCTAATAAAATAATGAATTGACCACTGAAGATTCAGTTAGGGTACTAATTAGGAGAAAATATCCTAAGGAGTTGAGGTCTTGCCTTACAAAGACAGTATATACTTTGAAATACTGACCAATATTTCTCCCGTGTACATTCTCTACAGGTGCTAGAAATAGGGTGGAAATGGGAATGGTTCTTTTCACAATAACATCTTATAACCCACTTACGAAGTTTTTTTCCTGTCACCATAGTTTTGAAATTGTCTGGTTTTTAGGTATTAACTTCCAAAGTAGAAGGACTGCTTCGACATGGGTACACAGAAATATTGCATTGAATTGGAAATTTAATTGAAGAATATTTTAGATGCTTCATGCCACTGAGCATATATATATGAAAGAGGGATACTCTCTTGGTTAATGATTCAGTGCTGAATGACCCTGATTATCAAGGTGTATTTGGGTTTCTGCCACACTGTAGTGCAAGAAATATTATGTAAGAAATTCAGGGAATTCTCTGGAGAGTTTTTAGTGTTTCTGTATTCAATAGTAAAATTTAATGGAAGACCTTAGCAACCAAAGAAAAGCAAAATAACTTAAAATTCAGATCCTCTAGGAATAAAAGTTTGATGCTAAATAGCCAATGGTGGACTCTGCTAGTTATTAGTTGGTGTTTCTCAGTCTCAAAGATGTCTTACTCCACTTTGTGATACTCAGGCTGAGACTCTGTAAGCTGCACATCTCCTTTGCTAGCTGGATCTCTGACAGACACTAGCAGTAGACTGGAAGAAGAAAAAGGGATTTGCTCCCTCTTGTTTATTTCAGCAACTTCTCCTTACCTTCAGAAGGGCAGTAGAGTTCAGCCTCCAGCTTTTTGTACCTAAACTCCCAGAATCATCATCATTCCCTCTAAGAAGTTTCAACATAGTTGGGCTATAACTGCTCCCCACGGAAGTCTGTCTGATACCCAGTTCTGTAAAATGCTGCTGAACATTTGAAGTTATCAGGACCAGCTGACTAGAGCCCCCAACTCAGAGGTTTGAATTCCTGCTCTATGAGGCTCCTCTTCCAATGTCAAAATACCACGAGGTACTTATACTAACTGAACATTATCTCCCCATCAGAAGTCTGAACCTGCTTCTGTGAAGGCCCTCCAAATGCCACTCATCTCTCCCCAGCCTTGGAGGGGGTACAGCTTCCTCCAGTTCCATCCCTGTATATATTCTTTCAGTTTATTTTTTCACTTTTTAATTCTCTAATCTATTTAACCTATTATCTGCATTAAGTTACTTCTGTTAAGATAACTGGCATTGTTTCCAGTTTCTGTCACTGAATCTTGATAGCTGATATGAAACACACATACACACCCACAAATCCCTATCATTTTTGATAATAAACTACAGGAGGTCAAGTTCTTCTTGGCTAATTGGTTATAGGTTAATTTTTTTTTCATACAAAGTTAAGAAAAATCCAGTCAGTTATTATAGAGTATACTTTGAGGGTATAAGACATAGGACAGTACCAGAAACACTTGAGATGTATGAAGATATCATATATTTTACAGATGAAAACATATATTCACATACTCAAATTGTTCCAGACATACAAGTTTTTCAGTAACCAACACACACAACCATTTTTAAATTTAAATTAAAAATTACGACCTGAGTTGCACAAGCGAAATTTCGAGTGCTTAATAGCCACAGATGCAGACTAGATCATCAGCTTTCTTACTCATATTAAACTATGATGATATAACAACCTATGAATATAAAATTGGAGCCTTATGTAGCAGTTGTATGATGCTAAGAATACAAATTCAATCTCACTGTTCAATGATATTTCCATTTTTCATCTTTGTTCTGATTCTTCATGTGCCCACGAGACTGACTGGGGAGGGAAGCACAGCTCTCCCACGTCAATCCCACAGTAATAACAGTGCTCCACGAGAATTATTCTGGATGGAAAATGGGACCACAGCAGTACTTGAGCCTTTTTTTCTTTCTTTATTTCTGAGTTCTGATACTTAACTCATGAACTTTGATTCCTAGGTTTACAGCACTCCGCTTCAGCAGTTCCTCTGACATCAATTCTGTCTCAGCATCTGAACAAACTTTTATGTCTTAGCTATTATTCGCTGCTCTCTCAGCATCCATTCCTCACTCCCTATTCTTTGTCCCAAGGTTTTTGCTTGATTACTTCCATCTTGACACTTAACACTGATACTAGTATTGCTTTCACTTTGTGACTGGGAAGAGAGGAGAAAATTAATACTTGTCAGCAATCAGTTCTGTTTCTGCTTAAGAGGTAAAAATGTTGCAAGAGAATGTCATTCCTAATTTAACAATAAGAAAAAGTCATAATTTAAAAAAAAGATATTTTTGCCTCATCCAAGAGCTAGAGTCACAATGAAAACAGGCAAACTGATTCCAATGGGTGACAAAACATGTTGAGGAAGGACAGGATATGTGAACTGTTTCAATTTTGGCAAAGTATGAGAGGAAAGGGTAAAAGCCATAAAACTGGGTAAGAAGGAAACCACTGAAATTGTAACTAATTAATTAAGCTACATGTGGGTTATGGAATAGTTTAGGATTCCTGAGACTCCAAGACACAGAGGAATACACAACCACTTCCCAGCTCTTTTCCCCAGACCTCTACTGGACACCCATGGAAAGACTGGGAGGCTTGCCTCAGTCTGAAGGTGAAGGAGGTGTACCTGGAGAGGCCCCTTGTTCTCCTGAGCATAGGGTGTTAACTGGTTGCTGGTGAGAGACAGCAGAAAACCTGCTCAGACCGCAGGTGCAGATCTTTCTTTCACATGAAGAAAAGATGTCAGCTACTAGGAAATGAAAAATGTTTGTTCACAAACCACCATGGGAACTTCCCAGCTGTAATCTAAAACCAGCCCCCTTAGTAGAGAGCAGGGGGAGAGACAGAAGAAAGAGGCAGACCACTTCTGATTGGTAAGTGGCAAGTTTAATAAGCAAGGGAACTTACATTGGAGGCTTGGGTGGCTGCAAGATGAGTAGATCTCTGCATCTGCCCACCAGAATCTTAAAAGTTTATAGAGAGGCTTTTAAAAAATTTTTTTTTATTACTGGGCTGGACAAAAAGTTCCTTCTGTTTTTAAGTAAAAATAAAAGACACATTTTTCATTTTCACCAAGATCTTTATTGAACAACATATTCACCATTTTTTTCCCACTACTTTCTGCCATTTTTCAGGCAACTTCATAATTCCTTCTTCCCAAAACTTTTTGTCTTTTTGAGCAAAGAACTGTTCCAGGTGCCTTTTACAGTCTTCCAGGGAGTTGAAGTTTTTTCCATTAAGAGAATTTTGTAAATGGAAATCCAAAGGTTCAATGTCTGGTGAATATGGTGGATGAATCAGAACTTCCCAGCCAAGCTGTAACAGTTTTTGCCTGGTCATCAAACATGCGGTCTTGCATTATCCTGATGGAAGGTTGTGTGTTTTCTATTGACTAATTCTGCACGCTTTTCATCGAGTGCTACTTTCAGTTGGTCTAACTGGGAGCAGTACTTGTTGGAATTAATTCTTTGGTTTTCCGGAAGGAACTCATAATAGAGGACTCCCTTCCGATCCCACCATATACACAACATCACCTTCTTTGGATGAAGACCGGCCTTTGGTGTGGTTGGTGGTGGTTCATTTCACTTGCCCCACAATCTCTTCTGTTCCACATGGTTGTACAGTATCCACTTTACATCATCTGTCACAATTTGTTTTAAAAACGGAACTTTTTTTACGTTTAAGTAGAGAATTGCATTCGGAAATACGGTCAAGAAGGTTTTTTTTCTCTTAACTTATGTGGAACCCAAACATCAAAGCAATGAACATAACCAAGCTGGTGCAAATGATTTTCAGTGCTTGGTTTGGATATTTTGAGTATGTTGGCTACCTCCAGCGTGGTATAATGTTGATTGTTCTCAATTAATGTCTCAATTTGATCGCTATCAACTTCAACTGGTCTACCCGACTGTGGAGCATCGTCCAGCCAGAAATCTCTAGCATGAAACTTCTCAAACCACTTCTGATACATTCGATCAGTCACAGCACCTTCTCCATACACTGCACAAATCTTTTCTTCCGTTTCTGTTGCATTTCTACCTTTCTTGAAATAATAAAGCGTAATATGCCGAAAATATTGCTTTTTATCTTTCATCTTCAGTATTAAAATGGCTACACAAAAATTCACCAATTTTGATAAGTTTTTTGTAAAATGCATGCTTATATGTCAGCTGTCACAATACAATCTAATAAAATTGGTTCGAATGACGCTAAAGACAGCTAAGCGCTTCTAGAGCTATCTTATGGAAAAAACTGAACGAACTTTTTGGCCAACCCAATATTTTTATTGGAGTACAGTTGATTTACAATGTTGTGTTACTTTCAGGTGTAGAGCAAAGTGAATCAGTTATTCATATACATACATCCACTTTTTTTTAGATTCCTTTCCCATATAGGCTATTGCAGTGTACTGAGCAGAGTTCCCTGTGCTATACAGTAGGTCCTTAGTAGTTATCTATTTTATATATAGTAGTGTAACTGGATTCAGTCACATATGCTGTCCAGATGGTCTCAGTAGCACCTCACTCTCTCGAGGCTAGATCTTGGGAATAATTCCCACTGTGGGAATGAATGGTAGGCAGACTGTACGTTCCTAAAACAGGGGAGTAGGTTAGGAGCCTCTGATTGCCCGGGGAAGCATTTCACCTCCGCTGCCCCACCTCATCACTGCCTTGTTGCTAGGCAAAAGTTAGCTGCCTCTGGGAGAGAGAGAAGAATTTTGCCACAAAACTCCATGCTGTACTGACACTAGCACAGCCCCACAATATGAATCTGGAAGCTCGTTCTGCTACCTTTTTTATCCCTGAAATTAAAGGGGCTCTGCTGCTTCTGCTCCTTTTTTTGAGGGAAAAGAACTTTTCTTAAAAAACTGTTTTTCGGTAAATATTTATCTTTCTCCTGATAGTTTGCTTTGTATAAGGACACAGCTACAGAAAACTCTTTTCATTACGGCCCTTTGACGTCGTGAATATAGTAATGTGTCTTTCCTGAGATTCTAACAGATTCGCATCCCCATTGTTATTTCTAGATTATTGTGACATTTGGTACTTGACAATAGCTACCTTGGGCCTTTTTGACTCCAGGATGGAAACAGCATTTGTATTGTACATCCTTGGTTTTCTCGGTTCTCTGCTTTGCCAATCCTATATGCAGAAATTTTGTTTTGATATTTCCAGAAACCCTCATATTATGTAAATTACCTTAATAAAACAAAGTCATATGATAAAAAGACATTTTATGAATGTTTTGACAAATGAGGTTCTGAATATAGCATTTCCTATGGATATTTTGTACATCAGTTATCATTCTTTAATTTTTCCTCTGGGGAAAATATGGGATAATTTCCCCTAAATAATGATCTTGTAGAATTGAAATCATGTATCTTTTTTCTTAGTTTACTTTTTAGAGCATTTCAATGTTCTTCACTTTTAATGCTTTTTTTTCTCATTTCCTTAGCAATAATTCCCTTAAATTATAAATTCAGGCAGTATATCTTATTGTGAAAGGGGAAAAAAAGCCTCTCCAAAAAGCTCTTTTTCTTAATTCTTCTCCTCAAACAATTTGCTGTCCTTTCTATTTCAGTTTGTCTATTTTAGTTTATGATCACAGTTTTAAAACTTTGGTCTAACTTGACATTTTCAATTCCTATTCTGTTTTCATTCTACTACAGTTTGACTTTCATCCTCACCACTTGTTATGAGTTGAATTATCCTCTTCCCACCCCAAATTCATATGCTGAAGTTCTAATCCACAAGACCTTAGAATGTAACTATTAGGAGATAGGGTCTTTGAAGAAGTAACTAAGTTAAAATGAGATCATGAGAGTGGTCCTTTATCCAGTCTAACTGGTGTCTTTATAAAAAGAGGGAATTAGGTCACGGACATGTACAGAGGGAAGACCATGTGAAAATACTGGGAGAAGACAGCCGTATGCATGCCAAGGAGAGAGAAGCTAACTCTGTCGATATTGTGATCTCAAACTTCTAGCTTCCAGAAATGTGAGAAAATTAGAAAGTAAGTTTTGTGGGGTTTTTTTTGTGGTACGCGGGCCTCTCACTGTTGTGACCTTTCCCGTTGCAGAGCACAGGCTCCGGATGCGCAGGCTCAGGGGCCATGGCTCACGGGCCCAGCTGCTCCGCCGCATGTGGGATCCTCCTGGACCGGGGCACGAACCCATGTCCCCTGCATCGGCAGGTGGACTCTCAACCACTGCGCCACCAGGGAAGCCCCAAAAGTAAGTATCTTAATGGCAAGGACATTTTCTGTTGTGTAACTGTGTGCTAAGAACTTTAATACATATTTATAAAAATATCATATTAATTATTAAAGCTACAACTTCAGGTAGGTACTAGTATTAGCAGAATTTTATGGCTGAGAAAAGGAAGGCTTAGGGGAGAAAAAGCAGCTTGCCAGAGATCATTTAGCTAGATGCGGCAGCCTTGAGATTCAAAATGAAGCATGTCTGGTGCTAAAATCTGTGATCTTAATCACATGATTTACTGCCTCCTAGTCTCCCAATTTCTGGCCTTTTGATTAGTTTTAAAATCCTGTTCATCCCTTGAATCTGATATTTGGTGCTATTTCAGCAGATCTGAACTCTGGATCTCTAAATGATGGTGGTAAGGACCTTCCTATAGTCACACTGCTTCTGCTTTCCTTAGTTAAATATCCTCTGTCACGTTAAATATTCCATTGTGTCTCTGAAAGCTCCCAGCTGCCCCACAAGGTCTTGAAACACTCTTCTCTCTACTTTGCAGAAAACTGTGTCCTTGGGTAGGTCACCCTTTCTGGGCCTCAATTTCCTTATTTGTTAAATGAGGGGTTAGACTATGATCTTAAAATTTTCTTTCAGATTTAAAATTTCAGCAAAAATAATGACGACTCATGTTTCCTTATCCTCTTTCATTTGGGATTTTTAAGTTATCAAGATTTTAATTTAAGCAATTTAATTTCCCTCATACTAAGACATATTAATCCCGCAAAAAGTTGGGATATTCCCCACATTGTAGGAGGACTATTCTTTAGGTTATTAGTTATAGTACATGGCCTCTTCATCAATTAATCAAGTGCAGCAACACTTTAGTCTAATAAGTGTTTAATGATGTCTCCTATGTGCCAGGGTCTTTGTTAGGTGCTTGGATCTGTGTTTAGGTGCTACAGATGATCAATACACAAACACGACCTTAAAGGAGCTCAAGAATGAGTGAGAGAGACAGTCAAACCTACAAATACATCTAGCCAAAGCAGACTGGCATCAGAGCTAAATCCACTGATGACAACAAAAAAATCAGCTGTGGATATATGGATAAGTACAACTATAATGGTATAAATGCTACTAGTTCTAGGGAGTTAAGTCTAGGGAGCATTTTTAAAGCTGCTCAGAATCCAACAGTATGAAAAGAAACCAGGAAACACAAGGGTCCTTCTCTGCCACCCCGTCTGATTCCCAGAGCAGACTTTAACACATTTCTCTGGTTTCTGAGTTCACCTCCTTCCCTAACCCTGGGACTTCTGTCTTTCTGAGCAAGCTTCGGCCGTGCTATCACCAGCAGGCAGGCAATCTGCTATTCATTCCTGAAGCTCCAGGGAGCTGCCTTCTGCCTGGACTATTTCTGAGCTGCCTAGTTAGCAAGGCATTTAGTTTGCAGGTATGTGGGTCGGGGCAGCCTTCTTAGCGGGATGGCCCAGGGGAGGCTTGGGGAATAGAATGGAAAGGAAGGCTCATGAGCAATAACAGCCAAGAAGTCACTCCAAAAGATGTAATTAATCTGTAGCTGAGGAGTGAGGCAGACCTGCCATCCGTGGAATGTTTAGATCTTGGGAATATCAGGAACTTCAGGTTTATACCTAGCTGGGATTCCCATGCACTCAAGAGACAGGTTACAGGAGAACCAAGGAAGCGTTGTTGATCCTGGAGGGTGCTTGCAAATAGTGAGTACAGAACAAAAGTATCGCATATGCTTTATAGAAGTCCCTTATACTCTGCTCTCTTTACAAGGAGCAGTTGTCATATTATGAGTTATAAACTGTAAAGTCACATTCCTATGAGAAGAGTAGTAATATTACCACCATTTTGTCAGTGAGGAAACTGAGGCTGGGAGGAATTCAGCAACCTTCCCAGGGTCATATAAGTATCTCAGAACAGAGCCAGGACGTGCTTACAGGCATTCTGCCCCCAGGTCTCATGGTTCTTCCACCAGAGGACTTCTTATCCACACTTGGAATCTAGGAACTAGACTATGAGCTTCTAGAGGTGTCCCTTCCTGCCTTCTCTACCTCAGCCTCACTTAGTTCCTGAGTCAGTGCCTGCTCAGCCACGGGGAGCCCAGCCCACATCAGAGGAGGGTTTAACATGAATGGATAAAGAAGATGTGAAATATATACAAATTATATATATATATATGTATATTCATGCAAATGACATCTTAGATGCATGGAATGCATTGAAACTTAGCATCAAAATATATTACATAATGATATGCCACAGGATATGTCGAAAGGATGTTTAAAGAATTTGTAAACGACATTGGAAACCTTTGCAAAGTTAAGGATCAGTTGTTCTATTTTGGGCAAGAACTAATGCGGTTGCAAACTTCTGTGTGTATATATATATACACACACACACACAATGGAATATTACTCAGCCATAAAAGAATGAGATAATGCCATTTGCAGCATCATGGATGCAACTAAAGATTATCATACTAAGTGAATTAAGTCAGACAGAGAAAGATAAATATCATATGATATAGCTCATATGTGGAGTCTAAAAAAAAAATGATACAAATGAACTTATTGACAAAACAGAAATAGACTCACAGAGAAACCCTATGGTTACCAAAGGGGAAAGGAGGGGAGGGATAAATTAGGAGTTAGGGATTAAAATGTACACACTATAGGGCTTCCCTGGTGGCGCAGTGGTTGAGAGTCCGCCTGCCGATGCAGGGGACACAGGTTCGCGCCCCAGTCTGGGAAGATCCCACATGCCGCGGAGCGGCTGGGCCTGTGAGCCATGGCCGCTGAGTCTGCGCGTCCGGAGCCTGTGCTCCGCAACGGGAGAGGCTACAGCAGTGAGAGGCCCGCGTACCACAAAAAAAAATAACAACAATAATAAAAAATATATATATATATATATACACACTATATAAAATAGATAAACAACAATGACCTACTGTAGAGCACAGGGAACTACACCTGTTTGCTGTACACCTGAAACTAACACAGTACTGTAAATCAACTATATTTCAATAAAAATTTAAAAATCAGTTAAAACTGCAGGCTTAAACTTCTGGGCACTCTAAACTGTAACACTTACTCCAAATATTGGCCCAGTTTTTGTTCCCCTTCACATTCCCCACCCCTCACTGTCTAGCCCCTGCTTGCCCCCTGCACTCCTCCTCTCCCCTCCACATACCCCACCCAATTTGAGCTTGCTAAATTTTTCACCAACCTATTCTGCTTGGTCAACTGGCCTCCTGCTGCAGTAACCATGCTGGTGACTAGTGTTCAAAATAACCACCTACCCTGTTAGCTCTTGCTCTTGCGTTGGGGTAAGAGTATATTCTCTCTATATATAGACATGCATTTCTTCTGCTCTCCAAACACTTTATGAAGCAGCATATAGTACAGGTTAAAAACATGGGTTCATATCCTGACAGGTTATTTAACCTCTCTGTGCTTTAGTCTATTGGTCCCTCAGATGGGGATGATAATGCCACTTAACTGGTAGGGTTGTTGTTAACTATTAAGTGGGTCAGTCCATTGATGCCCCTAGTTTTTGGTGCACAGTAAGCACTCAAACATTAGCTGTGCTTTCAGTATTTTAGTTGGGTTTTAATTATGGCCTCTTTCCTGAAGTTTCTATTAACCTCACACTTCTGAGGTTTTCTTGTTTTGTTCCACATGAATTGAATGTTGTTACTACCAGTCTTCATGAGTCAATATCCTACTCATTCTTCATAAAGCCACCGGTCATAAGAGAATTCCGAACACTGGAATCTAACAGCTATTCATTGAATGTCCACTCTGTGCCAGGCAGGCTGCTAGGTGCTACAGATCCAGGGTATGAGGAGGACCATTCTTATGGTCCCTACTTCCTTGATGCTCTTTTCTTCACTCCCGCATACTCTGGCCTATTAAACCACTACTATTGCAGAAGTTACGTTTTGTTTTATGTTACTTAGTTTTTTACATATCTGGACCAGGAAGCATTAGGTGGGGAGGAATAGTATTAGTGACTGCTGAATCCCCATGGCCTAATATAGCACACAAAGCGTAGAGGGGACTTAATGTTTGTTGAATTAACAGCTGAATGAATGCATGCATGCAGAGATGTGCTTGCTTTTGTCCACGTGAGCCCTCCTTGAGCAACGAAGTATTAAGGAAAAGGAGGTATTTCTAAAGCCCTCTTTCTGTGGCTCCGACATTTATCCATAGGGTACCATCCAGCACCAATACTCATCTTCCTTCCTAAGGAATTTATAAGCATAAAAGTTCCTAATTCCATGGCTAAAACATCAGCTTTGCTTGATGGGTGTTGTAGTGTTAGGTTGGTTTAAAGTTTCAAATGTCTCTGTCTTTAGCATGCCTCAAATCTGATCTTCTTAGAGAAAAAGAATAAACATTCCAACATATTCATTCTTTTAGGGTGCCCACTCTTCAATTGTCTCTTCTTGCCAGAAACTTTTTTTTACAAATCTGAGAAAAGCTTAGAGTCCTGTCAGACCTTAATCTGAATAGCAGAGAAAAATAATTTATACTATGAATTGGATTTATCTATATGTCAGTTACCTATTAATCATAACTAAAAGCATGATTAAGCTGTCACTAAGAAACCTGCTAAAGCCCTGTAATTGTGCTAATGCATTCTACTGTCATTTCTTCAAAAACACATTATCCAGAGGATTGTAAAGTCCAGAAGGAACCATGGAGCTTTAGATCAATCCACTCTTTTTACAGATGAGAATACTGAGGAACAAAGAGTTAAAGACTCTGAAGTTGTGAACAGAGATTGAATATAAAAGATTATATAAAAGATCATATATTAATTTCTGAACACGAAGAAACATACCATAATACTTAAATGATGATTAAAACTGCAAAAAATATTTGTAATGTTTATGACAAAAAAGGTCAACTAAAAATTTATGAGGGGCCTATATAATTCAATAATAAAAAGACAAATTAACCTAATATAAAATAGCAAAGAATGTAAATAGACATTTTAAAAAAAAGTATAATTAATCTATAACATGCCTAGGAAACAAAAATACAAATAAATATTTTTCTACTTTTCAGAGTTAAAAAGATTAATACATTTGATGACATCTAGTGCAAATGAGGGTACAGGGTGACAACACACTTTCATTCTCTATTTCTGGAAATGTAGCAAACACAATCATTTTTGGAAGGCAGTTTGGAAATATCAACAAATTTTAAATGTATTTAACCTCTCACCTTTCAATTCCAATGTGAAAAATCTATTCTTTAGCTATACTCACAAATGTTCACAATTATATATATATATACATATATATATATATACACATAATATAAACACACACAAACATACACACACATATATATATAGTTTAAAAAAGAAAAGATAGAAAAAAAAGAATCAAAATGCCTGGGGCTTCCCTGGTGGCGCAGTAGTTGAGAATCTGACTGCTGATGCAGGGGACACGGGTTTGTGGCCCGGTCCGGGAAGATCCCACATGCCCTGCAGTGGCTAGGCCCATGAGCCATGGCCGCTGAGCCTGCGCGTCTGAAGCCTGTGCTCCACAACGGGAGAGGCCATAACAGTGAGAGGCCCAGGTACCGCAAAAAAAAAAAAAAAAGCCTGTTAACTAGTGACTAAATGATCACTAAAGAATGGTGCAGTCATACAATGGAAGTCTTTTTTAAAAAAATATTTATTGACTCATTTAAAGATAAACAATGACTATCTTTATTAACACTGCATGTTAATAACATCTTAATGTTATAATGAAATTAGTGCTCATCTGGTGGAGCCCCTAAAGTCTGTCTTAAAGTGCCAGTATGTTCCAGGATATGAGGAGCCAATGAAGGATGAAATTTGGAAAGTGAATTTTATTTGACCTGGTTTATAATACCTAAGTTTGGAAAATAAGTTATAAAATTTGTTAAAAACCTTAAAATATTCTCAATTTTGATGGCCTTACTGACTTGGCTTACTTACTTACTGACTTTTTATTTATTTATTTATTTACTTACTTACTTACTGACTTACTGACTGATAATATTGCTTATGGCCCTTGCCTACAATATAAAGGATTTTTTTTTCTTACTTTTTAGACAGCAGATATTTTCTGTCTAACTAGAATAATTTCCTGAGCTTTTTGTTGCCTGTATTATACTCTTGACTGTTTAAGAAAGAAAAAAAGAGCAAAGGTTTCTTGTTCCTCACTTATAAAAGCACTAAGGTTCTTTACAATCCTGTTACCTTCTTTTCTTTTAACTTTAAAATGTTTTATTGACACTTTCATTAAAAATATCATGAAATATATGATATTGGCACTCATAATCCTACTTAATCGTGTCCAAGTTTCCTCTGACAACTTCTTTGATTTTGCCTTGCCCAAATCAGATCCTAAATATAAAAAAAAGTGACATAAATCTTGTATAATATCTTTTAAATAACCTTTGTGATTTCTGGAAAATTACAAAGGTTTGTTATTTCACCTTACAAAGAGAGAGATGCTAGAAATACTTAGGTTCATTTATTAGTTACTATTGATGAGTAACATGGGAAGAGTACTCAAATAAGAAGAGCTACTCAGCCTTCCCTCGGTTAAATTTGTATAAGTAAATTGTCGTTAATTTTTTTCTAAATTGTATGCTTTATGACAAGTTCTTAGAGATTCATCAGTTCCCTCACTGTCCATTCACATTTCTATTTATCAGAGTCCTGATGGTGCACTATCTGATATTAGGCAACAACAGTATAGTGTTACCAGTCATAATTTCAGTTATTTAAAAATGTTAAGTAGGTCACAACCATACTTATCTTTCTTTTTAAGACTTTTTTAAAAGAGATGTTTTAGGCTTACAACAAAATTAAAGGAAGATACAGAGATTTCCTAATATCCCCTTCCCCCCACATGCATAACCTCCCCCTTATCATCATCCCCCAGCAGAATGGTGCATTTGTTATAACTGATGAACCTACAATGTCATATCATAGTCACCTAAAATCCATAGGTTACCTTAGGGTTCACTACCGGTGTTATACATTCTATGCGTTTCGACAAATGTATAATGACATATCCATCATTATGCCATCATACAGTTTTTTCACTGCCCTAAAAATTCTTTGTGTTCTGCCTATTCATTCCTCATGCCCTCAACCTTGACAACTGATCATTTTATAAAGTCCACAGTTTTGCTTTTACCAGAATGTTATATAGTTGGAACCATACAATATATAACGTTTTCAGATTGGCTTCTCTTACTTAGTAATATATATTTAAGTTTTTTCCATGTTTTTTCATGGCTTGATAGCTCACTTCTTTTTAGTACTAAATACTATCCCATTGTCTGGATGTACCACCATTTATTTATCCACTTACATACTGAAGGACGTTTTGCTTGCCTCCAAGTTTTGGAAATTATAAAGTTGTTATACACATCCATGTGCAGGGTTTTGTGTGGACATATATTTTCAACTCCTTTGTGTAAATACCAAGGAGCATGATTACTGGATCGTATGGTAAGAATATGTTTAGTTTTATAAGAAGCTGCCACACTGTCTTCCAAGTTGGTTGCGGTTTGCATTTCCACCAGCAATGAATGAGAGTTCTTGTAGCTCCACATCTTCACCAGCATCTGATGTTGTCAGGTGCTTCCAGTTTGGGCCATTCTTATATAATTTAAGCTCTTCCTTCTCTGGATTCACATACCTCTTACACTTCTGTTATAGACAGTGCTACATTGCTATGTTGGGTTTTTTTTTCCCTTTTCTATCTTTTTTGAAGGACTATAAGCCTCTGGAGGTCATTCATACCAATAAATTAAAAAGGCATGGTACCTGGCATGGGATCTAGAATATAGAAGAAACTTAAAATGTTTGATGAATGAATAAATTTTTAATGAAAATGATTTATCCTCAGTCTAAGAGCAATCAGAAGGAAAACTTGTCTTTGCATTTTCCAAGGAATTCTCCACAGTGGTTAAGAACATGGCTCTGTAGTAAGACTGCATTGTTTAACTCTCAACTCCACACTTTACTGGCTGTGTAATCTTGGGACAGTTACTGAACTTCTCCATCTCTCTTTTTTAATCTAGAACATTACAGACTTGTTGGTGTGGATTAAATAAAATAAAACTTGTAAAGAGTTTATAACAGTGCCTAGCACATAGTAAAAACTAAATACATATTATATTTTAAAATCATTGTATTAGATCCATTCTCTGATTTTTCCTTTTTTTTACTTAAAAGTGGTAGAGATAACTGTAATTACTTTATGTCTTTATTTGCCCAACAATGGCACATTTTGGTGGTGAGCTAACTGGCCACTGAGGCATATTTCCTTATTTTGGACCCTAAGCTTCATTTTCTTCTTCAGTTCATACTTTGAGCTTGTGCCTGGTTTCAATGAGGTAAGAGTTATGTTCTCAATCCTTGATTATCCATTCTTGTCTTGTAGGCCTGCTGCTCTTCAGGGCTCAGTTCATATATCATCTTTTTTATGTAGCTTTCCAAGAATGTCTCCTATGACTGCGTGAATTATAATGTACTATAGTTGTTTACTTGTTTGTATTTCCCACTAGACTAAGCTTTTTCAAGCCAGTGATCTTGTCTCATTATTCTGTTTAATCAGTGCCTAAAACAAGGTCTAATGGTCTAGACCTTGCTAAATCTAAAACATGCTAAATCTTAAAACATGTTTATAGCATTGAATGATTTGTGTTTTACAAGACTTGCAAAAAGTTTTTTTTAGTTAAAATGATTTCTCTGCAGTTTCCTTTGTAGCTATGATAAATGTAACTTGCTAAGGTTGTTTTCAATCATTTATTCATTTGATAGAAATATATTACACATCTACTAATTACAAGCTAAAGAAAACATTGTGAGAAAAGCAAATAGAATTCAAGGCGTGGGTCCCACCATTAAGTAGCTCAGAGATTAGTCATAGAGACAAAGCACAAATAATCAGTAAGGAAAGCACATAATCAATAAGAACGATATAAATGATGTGTCCAAAATAAGAAGTAGAGAGAGAAAGTGATGTGAGTTAACAGATGGGAGCAGCGGCATGCCGGCCATTATTTTAACAACCAGCTCTCTCAGAGTGAAAGCCCTGATTTGTAGCACTTGCCAGTTTCCTGATGTAAACACTCCTACCAATACTGGTTTCAAGCTACAGCCTGAGGTCACTGAATGCAAAGTTGGGAAAATATGTACATAATTCAATCTTGCTAGCCAATTTGGGCTGGCTCCAATACACCCTTAGATGAGAGAAATGATTTTAGATAGGCATGGTCATTCTTCATGGAAGAGCTAACAATTGAAACTAGTCTTGAAGATTGTATAGAAATTAGATAAGTCAAGGAAAATATGTTCCAGATTTGGAGACTGGTAAGTGCAATGCATAGAAGCAACAATGAATGTGGAATATTCAGGCAAATGTACTCAGCACATAGTAGGTGCTCAATAAATATATTTGTGAATAACTGAACAGCAGCGAAAAGACCATCTGATTGAAGAAATGCATCTCTATTAAGAAGAGACTTGAGAGGAAAGCTCAGATGCCACAGTACTTTGTGGCAATCCGCAGGCCTCTATCCTTCTTTATAATGATGCTTTTTCCTCCCTCTCCATCCCCAGAATCTTCATCAGCTTGCCTACAAGGGCTGAATGAGAAACTACTTTGACATTTGCTTATTATTTTTGAGTTACTTTAATAATCATGCAGGTATCTAATAGTAAGATAGGATTAACAGAGAATTCTAAGAAAGAGAAAATTTTAATTTTCAAAGGTGGGAGAGTGGCTTCTAAAAGCTGTATATCTTCATAATAGCTTTATCTCTATTTAAAAAAAATGCCTCCAGACATTGAATTCAGTTATAGCATTTTCTATAAATATAGATATAGGTGGGCTAGATAAAGATCAACCTCTTTCTCTTACCTGGCATATAAATATGGAATTCACTGGTTTGGCAGGGGTCAGGAAACTTTCTCTGTAAAGGGCCAGGAACTAAATCTTTTCTATTTTGTGCACTATATGGTCTTGGTTCAACTTGGCCATTGTAGTGTGAAAGCAGCCATAGACAATATGTAGATGAATGATTGTGGTTGTGTTCTAATAAAACTTTATTTACAAATAAGGTAGGAGACAGATTTGGCCTATAAGCCATAGTTTGCATATTCCTTGTCTGGGGCATCAAGGTATCTAGGAAATCTAGCTTCTTTAAAGTTCATGGGATGGCACTAAAGATCAAAAAAATGCCAAAAATTCACAAAGACAATATGATATAAAAATGACTCAGTAAACAGAGTTCAGTCTATCTGTTCTGGTAAGATGTTTTCCCCCACAATCTTCCTCCCTCCTTGATGTATAGTTTTGGTGGTTTTGATGTTATATTGTTATCATAATTTTGGTGCTTATATACTTTCTTAAAAACTAATTTCTAAATAAAACTTGACTTGGGATATTATTTAATTCTTATAATATTAGAGTTGCCAAGAAGGCAATAAAAACCTGCCTAATAATCTTCCAGGCTAATAGTCACTTAGTTATTTGATATTATGTCCCTGTTCCTGAAACATGAGTGAGGTAGAGATGGTGATAACTTCTTCAGCCATTCATCCATTGATGGACCCTTATGTTGTTCCCATATCTTGGGTATTGTAGATAGTGCTGCTATGAAAATGGGGGTGTCCTTTACAAGTTAGCGGTTTTGTTTCCTTTGGATATATTCCCAGAATTGGAATTGCCAGATCATTTGGCAGTTTTATTTTTAATTTTTTGAGAATCCTCTATGTTGTTTTCCATAGTGGCTATACCAGTTTACAATTTCACCAATAGCGCACAAGGATTCCCTTTTCTGCACATCCAGGACAGCATTTATCTCTTGTTTTTTTTGATGATGGCCATTCTAACAAGCATGAGGTACTATCTCATTTTGGTTTTAAGTTGTGCTTCCCTAATGACTAGTGATGGTGTGCGTACCTTTATGTGCCTGTTGGCTTTTTGTATATCTTCGTGCCATCCACTACATTTAAAACAAATAAGCACATAATTTATGAAAAAGTGCTAACCAACCTGTCAACAAATGCATGATGAAGAAGGAAAATGGGATCGTTGGCAGATCCCGGTACTTGGGACATCGTTCCATTCATGTAGATGTGCAAGGCATTGTGCATACTGCTTTGGGAGGCATCTGCTATCCCAGTAAGCGGACTAGCAAATCCTGTTGACAAAAAGAAAATTGAAAAAAAAAAATAGTTTGTCTTAATGATTTAAAATCTAAATGATTTTCTCATTTGGTTTACAACTACAATTGAAAGCCTGATTCAAAGTAATAAAATCAACCATAAAATTCATTCTGTATTGGGATTCTGTACATTCTAGATGCCCAGTGAGTATTTAATAAATCTTTGTAGAGTTGAATGGTGTCAATCTGGTCACAATGGACTGATTAACCAATGGAATAGGCTAAGCCAGTCTGTGTTCCATTCTGTTGCTTCTGCCTATTATTCCTCCTTTAGATCCTGAAAAGTAGTAAAACCTTTTTATAATAATCAACACAGTCACTCTCACTTCAGTCTGTAACAGCACGTAGAAACAGATCTTTCCAGCCTTTATGTGTTCCCTTGCTTTCCAGTTCTGGTGGTTACTTTTCATTTTTTTTTCTGGTTCCAGAGAAAACATGAAATTTGTGACTTTTGACATTACAATTCATCTTCAACTGTCTAGAGGACATCAGGTAATGTGTTTTATTTTGCAAAATATTTATTTCAAAGTTAAGCAGGACTCCATTAAATGGCTCCATTCATTGCAAAAGGAATAGTAATTATAGTAAGAATTATTATTTTCTGAATGTTAATTGAGCTATTGCTTTTTGTGACATAAGTCCTTCAGCCTTTATAGCAACTCTGTTGATTAGAAAGTATCCCCATTGAAAAAAAGAGAAAACTGAGGCTCAGACAAGTTCTGAGTTTCCCAAGCCTACACAGGTCATGGTTGAGTTGGGATTTTAACCCATATTAATTAGACTTCAACATCTGACCTCTTGATATTTTGTGTTCTCTCCCACATACTCCCAGGGAAGAGGTAGAGTATGATATCATTTCACAGTCCATTCAGGGAAAACACAAAACATAAGTAGAACTCAGATTCAGAGCCAGACAAAGAAGTAGGAGTAACTGAGTTAAACGGTAAGTAGGAGTCAAGTTGAGGGACTATGGCCAAGGACATGCTGAATTTCAAAATTCAGAAATATAAGAAAACAGAAACTGTAAGATTATAATTTTTTTAAAAAGGTAGGATAGAAACAGTGCAGGCATTAGGGCATGGGCAGAGGAAATCTAGCTGCATTTCATACAATTAGGATGATTTTGTTGTCAACTTCATTTTTAAAGTGCAGCTCTTCACTTTTCCATTTGAAGCTTTGTGCTCTCCCACCATTGTGGCTCATAGTATTTCTGCCG
Organism: Pseudorca crassidens; assembly: GCF_039906515.1. Classification (NCBI taxonomy): domain Eukaryota; kingdom Metazoa; phylum Chordata; class Mammalia; order Artiodactyla; family Delphinidae; genus Pseudorca; species Pseudorca crassidens. The sequence goes on along the minus strand of NC_090304.1, from coordinate 66,600,718 downwards.
CCTCAGCGGACGATTTTTTTTCCCTCCTTTTGAGCTTTATGTACTCATTCTCTGAAACCATACCAAGCCCCATTCCCTCTGGAACCACAGCCCAAGAACATACACTTATCTCCCCTCTGAAATCTCTTGTCTATGAAAACTTTTATGATTGTATATACATGGCACTTACTATGTTCAGGAATTTTTCTAAAAGCTTAACATGATTAATTTCATGTAATCTTCACAATGATTCTACAGCTTATCTTCATAATCTCCATTATACAGATTTGGATAAAGCAGTTTAGAGAGCTTAAGTAACTTGTCTAAGATTAAAAAGATTAAGATTAAAAATAAGAGAAGGCTGGAACACCAGTGTGTTTTATTCCAGAGCTTAAGCTCTTGAATGAACTGGTGTACTGTCTTTCTTATTAGCAATAAGTCATATCATGGAGGGAAAAGGTCTGTAGAACAATGGTCTTTAAGCTTTTATCCTTGAGTAGCACCAAATGAAAGTTTTAAAACCAAGTTTTATGTATGCTCTCACATATTTTTAAGTAGATTCTAAGTTGCTTTAATCATAATTGTATATAGTTTCAGAGGACAAAAGTTCAGTGATAGATGTTGCAAATAGTATAAGTTTTAAAATAAAAATGTATTATCACTTTATAAAAATGTATGCACATTAAATGATTTGATATTTACCCTCATCCATATCAAAAGTACCTACACAAACTCTTCTATTATAGGCTAAAATTTTATAGGATTTTCTTTTTCACTTGATCTCATGTTTTTATTCTATTTTCTTACAAAATTATACCTAAATGTTGTATGTTATTCTTGAAATGTATTTTTAAAAAACTCATCAGCCTATCATACTTTTCTACAACAAAATAGGTATAAAAATTAAAATTACTTTTTAAAAATTTCATGGGACCAATATAATCTGGATTGTTATCATTATAGTTTTTAGTAATACACAATTTATTGGAATGACATAAACATTAAATATTTTACAAAATAAGCTATTAAATATAGAAGTAAAATTTTATTGAAAATTTATTTCTTAATAATATTTGTGAAAGATTGTAATTAAAAATTATTGCATGCATCCATGGATGAATATTACTCATTGATAGAAAAGATAAGGCTCAGCATATTTTCTATTCTAAATTTTAAAAATGAAATCACAGTCCTGAGAAACTTTATTCTCATAAAAAACTAGATGGTAATGAAACGATTTTTGTAGGAATTTCACTTAATTACTTGAACTCCTTTTTAAGTTATATATGCCAAAAATGACGTAACTGATTCAGCATCAAAATAATCTGATCCATCAGTGACAACACAATCAAGAAGTCTTTGCTGAAAGCAATCTTCTAATTTATGGATCTATTTACAAAGGACCCAAATTTCAAGACATTTGCTACCTAGTCATTAAAGTCATTCACTTCAGCGACAATGGCACCAATATTTTGAGTTCTCCACTGCTTTGGTACCCTGTAAGTTTTTACCCCTTCTGTGCATGCTTAGTGATGAGAATGGATCCAGTTTAGGTGAGAGGTATGACTTTCTTCTGAAAAGTCGAAGGGAGATTGTGAAAGGGGAGGTGGTAAAGAAGAACATTCAGGAGGCTTCTCATTCAGATTCATTTTAGAAAACAACAGATGGGAGGAAGATCTGGAAATAAATTTCTTTAAAACTCTCTGTGCCATGTACCCTTTAGAGAGTCTTAGTGAACCTATAGTAGTATCTATCCCAATTTGAAGATACTGCTGTACAGAAAAGATTTTTAGAGCTAAGCAACCTGGGTTTAAATTCTGTGTTACTTAGTGAAAGTATTACCTTTGTCAAGTTATATTTTGTGAGTCTCAGTTCTTCATTGGTAAGAGAGGGAATAATTAATGCCCATCTCTCATAGTCTGATGAGGATTTTTTTGATAACAGGTGTGATGCATCTAGTATAGAATCTGGCACAAAATGAGTGCTTCCTGAGTAATAGCTATCATTTCTCTAAGCTTGTTGCATTTGATAAATGGGTGCCTATCATGAGAGCTGCTAGCCAAGAAGACGGAACCCTCCCACTGCAGAAAAGCCTCTTTTGCCACAAACCTCCATCACCAGGGTCCATCCTAGTACCAGACACTTCTCTCCTCCTGAACTCCATTTCTCTGCAGAAACCTGCCTGCTGCTTGCCCTCAGCCAACAATAGATGGTTCGGGGTGATTCTGGAAACTAGAATTGCTATTCTAAGAGTGTTTTCAGCAGGGCTGGAGTTTCTTTACTCACTTCTTTTGCTAACTTTCCAGATGTTGCACCTAGGAAAGTCTCCAATGTTATTATGAAGGATATGTGAATGAGAAGCCCATGGGGGAGAGACCTTCATGATGGCAGAGGAGTGAGATGTGGAGATCGCCTTCCTCCCAACAAATACATCAGAAATACATCTACATGTGAAACAACACCTACAGAACAAGCACTGAACGCTGGCAGAAGACCTCAGACTTCCCAAAAGGCAAGAGACTCCCCACATACCTGGGTATGGCAAAAGAAAAAAGAAAAAACAGAGACAAAAGGATAGGGACGGGACCTGCACCAGTGGGAGGGAGCTGTGAAGGAGGAAAGGTTTCCACACACTAGGAAGCCCCTTCACTGGCGGAGACGGGGGGTGGTAGGAGGGAAGCTTCAGAGCCACAGAGGAGAGCGCAGCAACAGGGGTGCAGAGGGCAGAGTGGAGAGATTCCCACACAAAGGATCAGTGCTGACCCGCACTCACCAGCCCGAGAGGCTTGTCTGCTCACCTGCCGGGGTGAGTCTAGACTGGGAGCTGAGGCTCAGGCTTCGGAGGTCAGATTCCAGGGAGAGGACTGGGGTTGGCTGCGTAAACACAGCCAGAAGGGGGCTAGTGTGCCACAACTAGCCAGAAGGGAGTCCGGGAAAAAGTCTGGAGCTGTCGAAGAGGCAAGAGACCATTGTTTGGGGTGCGCGATGAGAGGGGATTAAGAGTGCCACCTAAATGAGCTCCAGAGATGGGCATGAGACGCTAAGGCTACTGCTGCCGCCACCAAGAAGCCTGTGTGCAATCACAGGTCACTATCCACACCACCCCTCCTGGGACCCTGTGCAGCCTGCCACTGCCAGGGTCCCATGACCCAGGGACAACTTCCCTGGGAGAACACACGGCACGCCTCAGGCTGGTGCAATGTCACGCCGGCCTCTAACGCCGCAGGCTCACCCCACATTCCATACCCCTCCCTCCGCCCCGCCTGAGCGAGCCAGAGTCCCCTAATCTGCTACTCCTTTAACCCGGTCCTGTCTGGGTGAAGAACAGACACCCTCAGGTGACCTACACACAGAGACAGGGCCAAATCCAAAGCTGAACCCCGGGAGCTGTGCGAACAAAGAAGAGAAAGGGAAATCTCTCCCATCAGCCTCAGGAGCAGCGGATTAAATCTCCACAATCAACTTGATGTACCCTGCATCGGTGGAATACCTGAATAGACAACGAATCATCCCAAAATTGAGATGGTGGACTTTGGAAACAACAATATATACATTTTTATCCTTTTTCTCTTGTTGTGAGTGTGTATGTGTATGCTTTGCATGATTTTGTCTATATAGCTTTGGTTTTACCATATTACCTATGGTTCTGTCTGTCCATTTTCTTTTTATTTTTTAGGTATCATTTTTAGTGCTTATTATCATTCGTGGATTTGTGTTTTGGTTTGGTTGCTCTCTTCTTTCCTTTTTCTTTTTTTCCTCTTTTTAAATTACTTTTAATTTTTTATTCTTAATAATTATTTTTTATTTTCATAACTTTATTTTATTTTATTTTTGCCTTTCTTTCTTTCATTTTTCTCCCTTTTCTTCTGAGCCGTGTGGCTGACAGGTCCTTGGTGCTTCAGCTGGCTGTCAGGCCTGTGCCTCTGAGGTGGAAGAGCTGAGTTTAGGACATTGGTCAACCACAGACCTCCCAACTCCACGTAATATTAAACAGCGAAAACTCTCCCAGAGATCTCCATCTCAACGTTAAGACCCAGCTCCACTCAATGACAAGCAAGCTACAGTGCTGGACACCCTATGCCAAACAATTAGCAAGATAGGAACACAACCCCACCTATTAGCAGAGAGGATGCCTAAAATCATAATAAGTCACAGACACCCCAAAACACAACACCGGGCGTGGTCCTGCCCACCAGAAAGACAAGATCCAGTGTCATCCTCCAGGACACAGGCACTAGTCCCCTCCACCATGAAGCCTACAAAACCCACTGAACAAACCTTAGCCACTGGGGGCAGACACCAAAAACAACGGGAGCTACAAACCTGCAGCCTGCGAAAAGGAGAACCCAAATACAGTAAGTTAAGCAAAATGAAAAGACAGAGAAATACACAGCAGTTGAAAGAGCAAGCTAAAAACCCACCAGACCAAACAAATGAAGAGGAAATAGGCAGTCTACCTGAAAAAGAATTCACAGTGATAATAGGAAAGATGATCCAAAATCTTAAAAATAGAATGGAGAAAATACAAGAAACGTTTAACAAGGACCTAGAAGAACTAAAGAGCAAACAAGCAATGATGAACAACACAATAAATGAAATTTTAAAATTCTCTAGAAGGAATCAACAGCAGAATAACTGAGGCAGAAGAACGGATAAGTGACCTGGAAGATAAATGAGTGGAAATAACTACTGCAGAGCAGAATAAAGAAAAGAGAATGAAAAGAATTGAGGACAGTCTCAGAGACCTCAGGGACAACATTAAATGCACCAACATTCAAACTATTGGGGTTCCAGAAGAAGAAGAGAAAAAGAAAGGGACTGAGAAAATATTTGAAGAGATTATAGATGAAAACTTCCCTAATACGGGAAAGGAAATAGTTAATCAAGTCCAGGAAGTGCAGAGAGTCCCATACAGGGTAAACTCAAGGAGAAACACACCAAAACACTTACCAATCAAACTATCAGAAATTAAATACAAAGAAAAAATATTAAAAGCAGTAAAGGAGAAACAACAAATAACATACAAGGGAATCCCCATTAGGTTAACAGCTGATCTTTCAGCAGAAACTCTGCAAGCCAAAAGGGAGTAGCAGAATATATTTAAAGTGGTGAAAGGACAAAACCTACAACCAAGATTCCTCTACCCAGTAAGGTTCTCATTCAGATTTGACAGAGAAATTGAAACATTTACAGACAAGCAAAAGCTAAGAGAATTCAGCACCACTAAACCAGCTTTACAACAAATGCTAAAGGAACTTCTCTAGGCAAGAAACACAGGAGAAGGAAAAGACTTACAATAACAAACTCAAAACAATTAAGAAAATGGTAATAGGAACATACATATCAATAATTACCTTAAATGTAAATGGATTAAATACTCCAACCAAAAGACATAGACTGGCTGAATGGATACAAAAACAAGAGCCATATATATGCTATCTACAAGAGACCCACTTCAGACCTAGGGACACATACAGACTGAAGGTGAGGGGATGGAAAAAAATACTCCATGCAAACAGAAATCAAAAGAAAGCTGGAGTAGCAATTCTCAGGCAAAACAGACTTCAAAATAAACAGTACAACAAGAGACAAATAAGGACACTACATAATGATCAAGGGAGCAATCCAAGAAGAAGATATAACAATTGTATATATTTATGCACCCAACATAGGGGCACCTCAATACATACGGTAAATGCTAACAGCCATAAAAGGGGAAATCAACAATAACACAATCATAGTAGGGGACTTTAACACCCACTTTCACCAATGGACAGACCAAACAAATTGAAAATAAATAAGGAAACACAAGCTTTAAATGATACATTAAACAAGATGGACTCAATTGATATTTATAGGACTTTCCATCCAAAATCAACAGAATACACTTTCTTCTCAAGTGCCCATGGAACATTCTCCAGTATAGATCGTACTTTGGGTAACAAAACAAGCCTTGATAAATTTAAGAAAATTGAAATCATATCAAGTATCTTTCCTGACCACAGTGCTATGATACTAGATATCAATTACAGGAAAAAATGTGTAAATAATACAGATACAAGGAGGCTAAACAATACACTACTTAATAACCAACAGATCACTGAAGAAATCAAAGAGCTAATAAAAAAAATACCTAAAAACAAATGACAATGAAAACACAATGAACAAAAACCTATGGGACACAGCAAAAGCGGTTCTAAGAGGGAAGTTTATAGCAATATAATCCTACCTCAAGAAACAAGAAACGTCTCAAATAAACAACCTAAACTTACGCCTAAAGCAATTAGAGAAGGAAGAACAAAAATACCCCAAAGTTAGCAGAAGGAAGGAAATCATAATGAGTAGATCAGCAATATATGAAGAAGAAATGAAGGAAACAATAGCAAAGATCAGTAAAATTAAAACCTGGTTTTTGAGAAGATAAACAAAATTGATAAACCATTAGCCAGACTCATCAAGAAGAAAAGGGAGAAGACTCAAATCAATAGAATTAGAAATGAAAAAGAAGTAACAACTGACACTGCAGAAATACAAAGGATCATGAGAGATTACTACAAGCAACTATATGCCAATAAAATGGACAACCTGGAAGAAATGGACAAATTCTGAGAAAAGCACAACCTTCCAACACCGAACCAGGAAGAAATAGAAAATATAAGCAGAGCAATCACAAGCCCTGAAATTAAGACTGTGATTAAAAATCTTCCAACAAACAAAAGCCCAGGACCAGATGGCTTCACAGGTGAATTCTATCAAACATTTAGAGAAGAGTTAACACCTATCCTTCTCAAACTCTTCCAAAATATAGCAGAGGGAGGAACACTCCCAAATTCATTCTACGAGGCCACCATCACCCTGATACCAAAACCAGACAAAGAGGTCACAAAGAAAGAAAGCTACAGGCCAATATCACTGATGAATATAGACGCAAAAGTCCTGAACAAAATATTATGAAACACGATCCGACAGCACATTAAAAGGATCATACACCGGGATCAAGTGGGTTTTTTCCCAGGAATGCAAGGATTCTTCAATATATGCAAATCAATCAATGTGATACACCATATTAACAAATTGAAGGATTAAAAGCCATATGATCATCTCAATAGATGCAGAAAAAGCTTTCGACAAAATTCAACATCCATTTATGATAAAAAAAAACCTCCAGAAAGTAGGCAGAGAGGGAACTTACCTCAACATAAAAAAGGCCATGTATGACAAACCCACAGCCAACATCATTTTCAATTGTGGAAAACTGAAACCATTTCCACTAAGATCAGGAACAAGACAAGGTTGCCCACACTCACCACTATTATTTAACATAGTTTTGTAAATTTTAGCCACAGCAATCTGAGAAGAAAAAAAAATAAAAGGAATCCAAATCAGAAAAGAAGATGTAAAGCTGTCACTGTTTGCAGATGACATGATACTATATATAGAGAATCCTAAAGACGCTACCAGAAAACTACTAGTGCTAATCAATGCATTTGGTAAAGTAGCAAGATACAAAATTAATGCACAGAAATCTCTTGCATTCCTATACACTAAGGATGAAAAACCTGAAAGAGAAATTAAGGAAACACTCCCATTTACCATTGCAACAAAAAGATAAAATACCTAGGAATAAACCTACCTAAGGAGACAAAAGACCTGTATGCAGAAAACTGTAAGGTACTAATGAAAGAAATTAAAGATGATTGGAACAGATGGAGAGATATACCATGTTCCTGGATTGGAAGAATCAACATTGTGAAAATGACTATACTACCCAAAGCAATCTACAGATTCATTGCAATCTCTATCAATGTACCAATGGCATTTTTCACAAAACTAGAACAAAAAATTTCACAATTTGTATGGAAACACAAAAGACCCCGAATAGCCAAAGCAATCTTGAGAAAAAAACGGAGCTGGAGGAATCAGGCTCCCAGACTTCAGACTATATACTACAAAGCTACAGGAATCAAGACAGTATGGTACTGGCACAGAAACAGACATATAGATCAATGGAACAGCATAGAAAGCCCAGAGATAAACCCACACACATATGGTCACCTTATCTTTGATAAAGGAGGCAAGAATATACAATGGAGAAAAGACAGCCTCTTCAATAAGTGGTGCTGGGAAAACTGGATAGGTACATGTAAAAGAATGAAATTAGAACACTGTCTAACACCATACACAAAAATAAACTTAAAATGGATTGAAGACTTAAATGTAAGGCCAGACACTATAAAACTCTTAGAGGAAAACATAGGCAGAACACTCTATGACATAAATCACAGCAAGATCCCTTTTGACCCATCTCCTAGAGAAATGGAAATAAAAATAAACAAATGGGACCTAATGAAACTTCAAATCTTTTGCACAGCAGAGGAAACCATAAACAAGACAAAAAGACAACCCTCAGAATGGGAGGAAATATTTGCAAATGGAGCAACTGACAAAGCACTAATCTCCAAAATATATAAGCAGCTCATGCAGCTCAATATCAGAATAAAAAACAACCCAATCCAAAAATGGGCAGAATAGCTAAATAGACATTTCTCCAAAGAAGATATACAGATTGCCAACAAACACATGAAAGGATGTTCAACATCACTAATCATTAGGGAAATGCAAATCAAAACCACAATGAGGTATCATCTCACACCAGTCAGAATGGCCATCATCAAAAAATCTACACACAATAAATGCTGGAGAGGGTGTGGAGAAAAGGGAACCCTCTTGCACTGTTGGTGGGAATGTAAATTGATACAGCCACTATGGAGAACAGTATGGAGGTTCCTTAAAAAACTAAAAATAGAGCTACCATATGACCCAGCAATCCCACTACTGGGCATATATCCTGAGAAAACCATAATTCAAAAGGAGTTATGTACCACAATGATACTTCCAGCTCTATTTACAATAGCCAGGACATGGAAGCAACCTAAGTGTCCATTGACAGATGAATGGATAAAGAAGATGTCATGCATATACACAATGGAATATTTCTCAGCCATCAAAAGAAAGGAAACTGAGTTATTTGTAGTGAGGTGGATGGACCTAGAGTCTGTCATACAGAGTGATTATGTCAGAAAGAGAAAAACAAATACCATACGCTAACAGATATATATGGAATCTTAAAACAAATTTTGGTTATGAAGAACCTAGGGGCGGGACAGAAATAAAGACGCAGATGTAGAGAATGGACTTGAGGACACGGGGAGGGGGAAGGGTAAGCTGGGACAAAGTGAGAGAGTGGCATGCACATATATACACTACCAAATGTAAAATAGCTAGCTAGTGGGAAGCAGCCACATAGCACAGGGAGATCAGCTTGGTGCTTTGCGACCACCTAGAGGGTGGGATATGGAGGGTGGGAGGGAGACACAAGAGGGAGGAGATATGGAGATATATGTATATGAATAACTGATTGACTTTGTTATAAAGCAGAAACTAGCATACCATTGTAAAGCAATTATACTCCAATAAAGATGTTAAAAAAAAAAAAAGCGCATGGGGTTTGTCAGAACACATTGTGTTATGTGCTCAGAAATAGTTCAAGGGTACATGTTGGACAAATAGCCGACCTCTTTGTGATGTACCAGATTGTTAATATAGACAATCTGATTATATTAACAATTTTTAATCAACTATGTATATCTTGACTCTTAAAATAGACTGGAAATGCCTCAGAAGCAGAGACCAAAGACTTTGCTTTGGTTTTCCATAGTCAAAAACAGAGCCTTGCATATCTTTGTATTTAATCGAAAAGTAAATATAAAATACTTCTCGATGTGCTATATATACATATATATATACATATATATATATACATACATACATACAATGGAATACTATCCAGCCATAAAAAAGGAATGAAATTTTGCCATTTGCAGCAACATGGATGTACTCCGAGGGCATAATGCTAAGTGAAATAAGTCAGACAGAGAAAGCCAAATACTGTATGATATCACTTATATGTGGAATCTAAAACAAATACAAGCTAGTGAATATAACAAGGAAGATATAGAGAACAAACTAGTGGTTACCAGTGGGGAGAGGGGAGGAGGGAGGGGCAGCGTAGGGGTAGTGGAATAAGTGGTACAAACTATTAGGTATAAAATAAGCTACAAGGATATATTTTACAACATGGGGAATAAAGCCAATATTTTATAATAACTATAAATGGAGGATTACCTTTAAAAGTTGTGAATCACTATATTGTACACTTGTAACTTATATAATATGGCACAGAAAATATACTTCAATTTTTAAAAAAGGATTGAAAAAAATACTTCTCAATCCTTCACTAATACCGTGCTATAAAGCTTGCGAGTAGGAAAGGTAACATTTCTTTCCATAAAATCTACAAGGGACCTTTAAAGAGCTCTACTCTCTGCTTGTTAAGTGACAAAATAAAGAAAATGTCATGGATGTGAATAATATAAAAATGTGAATAAATTATTTTCTATTTTACTTCTTCACACAATTCAATTTTTGGCTGGTAAACCACCTTGAAAAAATAGAAATGATTACATCAACATCAGTAGTCTCTCTTGCTGAGATTTTATTCCCTTTTGGAAGCACAAGTGAAAAGGAAATTCTAGGCACAAATAATAATAATTTATACATCAAACTTTTCAAATGTCTTTCAGTACATGATCTCATTTGAATCCCAGGGCTACTTGTGATATGAATATTATCATTGTCCTAATTTTACAGTGAGAAGACTTAAGTTTATAGAAGTTAAAAAACACACCTAAATTCAAGCTAGAAACTGAGGCAATCTAGGAATTGACCATGGCTCTGATTGATTTAAAATCCCATACTCTTTTCTGTACACTGGAGTGGGGTAGTGTTTATACTGACTTGCTGACACATCTTGGAAACCTCCTTTTATTATGCACTGTGAAATGAATTTAGTGACTTGCTATTTTCATCCATTGAATATCAGCAAGGCGCAGAATGCATTATTGGGTCTGTCTTGTCCAAGGATTCCCCACAGATGGAAAGTCTAATAAGCCAGCAGGGACCTTGTTAGCAGTTACAGATGCCAAAATGGCTCAGAGTTCTTTGTGAAGGGCAGTGACAGTTGCCCAAATTACCCTGTGTTATGCCTTCAAGTCTGTGTGCTACATTCCTATGGGAAATTAATAAACAGTTTCAGGCTGATGATAAAAATAGGAAACTTCAACTTGTCCCTCCATTTCTTTTCCTCTTTCATTTCTTACCAATAGCACTCTGGAGACTTTTTGTATTTGTTTGTTTGTCTGTTTTTAATATTGATGCCTATCTCTGACTCCTGGAGATTCAAATTTAATTGGTACAGAATGTGGCTCAGGCACTTGGAATTTTAAAAACACCTCAGGTGATTCTACTGTGCAACCAGGGTTGAAATTCACTGATGTAGGCAAAACTGCTCTCTATCTCTAAACTTGAACTTGCACTTTAAAAACTTTACCTCTGAATATATTATTTCCTTCACCTGAAATGTTCTCCTCCTATATTCTGACAGTCTAAAAATGCTTCTTTCTTTAAAATTCCACATCATGAACTTCTGCCTTGAAATGTTTTCCTATTGATAACTGCTCCAGCGTGTACCCTTGAAAATGATGTTTAAAAACATTGAGCAACTACTACATGGCAGGCATTGGGTAGGCACTTTCACATATATCATCTTTTTAAATTCAGAATACTCCTTTCTAGGAAACAGGGCTATATAGTTGTTGCACATTATCATGCCTGTTGGAGTTTGAAATGTGAAAAAGTACATGGTTAAATCTTCAGAACAGAGTACATTTATTTGATTTAATTTTAAGTGCAACTGTAACTTATTTTAACATTTCATAGAGTTTCAGGGACATAATTGGAGAAAAGAAACCTAAAAGAAGATAGAAAAATGTACATTGATGCATCTAAAGATTGAAGAGAAGGAACTGTTAGGCCGCCTGGCTATATTCCCTCTCCTAATGTGCAACTTTATTCTGGAACTATGAAGCGCATATCCTCACAAAGTTACACACAATGATTTTATGAGGTTGTATTTAATGGCTGAGTACTTCTTAAAAGCTTGTAATTTAAGCTACTTGCAGCAGAAATATAATATTGCAGATCAAAAAAGATCCTTGGATCTAAGCAAGTCCCTAGGTGTAATGGAAGCCTTAACTTTCACTCCACCTTCAAGGTCTCCCAAATGAAGTGCTAGCTCTACAGCCACAGATGTAATTAATTAGCATTTATGTTTATTAGAAAATACTTTTAACTTGACTCAGGAAATTCCTTCAACTACTGGGAACAAAGCAATGAAGCAAATACTGCAGTGGGTGATCATTTCTTGTCATATAATTACTAGATGACATATAATCACAAATGCTCCACAAATTACATGGTTTTCAAAAGTGCAGTCCCAGAGCCTGTAAATTTGTTAGAAATGCAAATACTCTAGCCCTACCAAAAACTACTGAATCAGAAAGTCACTGAGATTCATCATTTGTGTTAACAAGTCTTCCAGGTGATTCTAACTAAAGTTTGCATTAGAGAATCACTGCTCTAACTGTTTTCATTGTTTGCCCAAAGACAATGGTGAATTAGTCAAAATTATAGTCATCTCCATAAACTCAATGAAAAAAAGAACAGAATTATTTCATGTGTTATCACTTGAAATTGTTTATTATTTTAAACATCAGACTAATTTCTCCTCTTGGTAACATCAATGTTTGTGTGTGTGTTTGTGTGTATAAAGAACATGATGTGTAATTACATGTTAAATACACAGTATATACATGATTTACACCATCCAGTGATTTCTTTCAACATTTCTTAAATCTTATTTCCAGTTTATAAACACATCTGTAAAGTGATCTTACACATTCAGAATAATGGTCCATTCTTCATTTAAAATTTGTCTGAAACTTGTTTTTTTTTTTTTTGGTCTGGTACGCGGGCCTCTCACTGTTGCGGCCTCTCCCATTGCGGAGCACAGGCTCCGGACGCGCAGGCTCAGCGGCCATGGCTCACGGGCCCAGCCGCTCCTCGGCATGTGGGATCTTCCCGGACCGGGGCACGAACCCGTGTTCCCTGCATCGGCAGGCGGACTCTCAACAACTACGCCACCAGGGAATCCCTGAAACTTGTTTTAAGGTAAAACTTTATAATGGCTTTCTATATTCTAAGATTAGATTTGGGCATTTGGGAAGAGTCAGGAGTCAAAGCAGAGTCATTTAGTTCACTAAATTGCAGACTGAACCAAGCAAAGATCTTTAAAGACAAAGTGTTATTCACGCTATATTCTCTTCCCTGCTCTTACTTATGACTGAATTGATAGTACTTGCTACAGTTGGTATATTTCACTAGGTGTGCTAAATCTTTGATAATATATTAATATTAATGCTAACTATTTTTGAAGCAAAAGTAGGGTCACCAACCATCTTAGTCCCTGTTTGCCCCAGACTGTTCTGATTTTAGCACTGAAAGCCATGGGTCCTAGGTAGAGCCAGCTTCATAAGCATGCAACTGAGTGTTCCCCCCCCCATACCTGCCCATATGTGGTTTAGTGCTTTGCTGTTGCTATCTTGAAAATTTTAATAGTTTTTGAACAAGCTGTTTCATGTTTTCATTTTGCTCTAGACGCTGAAAATTATATAGTTCATCCTAGTTCTGGGAAACTCCATAGTCCTGGGCAAACAAGGATGGTTAGTCACCCTGCAAAAATTCTATATAACATCCCTTCATTGGCTTGATTTGATAGGGCATTTCTATCATACACAAGTCTATTAAATCATTTAAATGTGTCCTACAAGCTCATTCATGTCTTTGCTTTTTAATTAGACAAGGTCATTTAATGATATTTTCATATGCAAGTCACAGATTGTCTCTATATCCATAATTTTCCATAATGAATATTATAACATATTTGCACTACATGTTATGTTTCACAAAGCACTTTCTGGCACATTTTTTCATTTGACATTCCCAGTAGTGTACTAGCAAAATATTAACCAGATCTCAGAGGGAAAATGGGGTTGGTTGTGGAGAATATGTTGATTTGTAGCATCTGTCAATTTCCATAGTGTAAATATTCCCATGATTATTAATTTCAAATGCCAACTTGTTGTCATTGAGTAAAGGGTTGGGAAAAGACACTGTCAACTCTCAGAGCAGATATGTGTCAGCACCCCTTTGGATGTTCCTCACATAAAGCAGATAGAATAAATATCAACATGCTTATACTACAAATAAAGATACTAAAATTGGGAATCTAAATGACATTAAAAGTCACATGTCTTCTGAGTGGCTAATTCCAAAACTGTATCAATCATCTCATTCCAAATCCCATGTTTTTCCCCTTTTGCCATTCTGTTTTTCTTATCTCTCATGTCTATAAATTTGTATATAGTGGTTATTGCTGTGAATGTATAAGAGCTCACATATGCATGGATTAAAAAAATTAACATCAAATAAAGTTAGCTACAGGGAAGCATAATCAGTAAAGAGTCTACTTAAATTAAGGGTAATTATTTTTTAAATGCTTGATTAAAATCACTTGAAAATATGTTTAAATTTTTCACAGGTGTGTTTGCATTGTCAACCTTCAATTTCAAATATGGTATTCCCTATGCTAACAGATTACAAAGCTTCAACTTCACAGTTTAATTATAAATGGAAATATGATTCATACATTTTCTTATTTCTCTTTGTTACAACTTAATTATCACTTGGCAACAAAGATTACTGCTATTACTACACTCTCAACTCTTGCATAGTAGGCATTAGGCTGTTTTATTACATCCTTACAGAACTTAATCCTCATAGTAACTCTGTAAAGAGGATACAATTAAAGCAATTTTCAGCTGGTGAAACTAATGCTCAGAAAGGCTAGCAGGTTTATCCAATGTCATTCAACTGGTAGGTGGTGAAGCCAAGATTCGGGCTAATTATCTACCAATTTCTGCTCTCAATCATTCTGTTACACTCTCTTAGCTGGTGTAGAGCTATTAATTGTACTAAAATATAAAATCAATAAGATGACAACAGATCTTCTTTTCTAACTACAACAACACCCTTGTTTCCCTTAATTGTTTTTATGAAAAGAGATGAAAAAATACTGAGGCATCTTATCCAGCCCAGCTTTCTATAATATATTCTTTCAGGGTAGAGAAGGCCCTTAATATTATGGAGGTTCCCACTCTCCATCTTCTTTTGGATGAGTACCTTATAAGCTTCCTATCACAGGACTTCAAATGCATAAAGTCAGCAGGATCAATCAGATTCCTGTCATAAAACACAGAGAAGGTTGAAATTCTTTGGTAATGCCCCCAATACATAAGGCCAGAGGTTTACCCAATGTTTGTCTCTGTCAAATTCCCTTACTGAATGTCAAAAGTTTGTAGAATATAGATATAATTGCATCTCAAAGTTTACTTTTATGAGTCTTCTAAGTAGAAAGTACTATCCTTTTGTTACACTTTGGATATCAGCTCAATTTAGGACTAATGCTTTTCTGAAATATTTTTATCCACTGGAGGTCTCAAATACTGGTCTACTCCATTGTTTAGAATTTGGTTTCTTTATGGAGCTAGAAAATTAGACTATGCATTGATATGCAAGACAGTGACTTTATTATTTAATGAAAATTTTCCATTACAAAGACTGTTCTAAGTCATTTACAGATATCTGTAAAGATCATGTAATCTTTATAACAACACATGAGGTAGGTATTGTGATTACGCTCACTTTGCAAATGAAGGTTAAAGTGACCAAAAGTCATCCAGTTAGTAAGTGACAGTATCAGGATTTTAACCCAGGTAATCTGACTGTTAACCACTACTCTCTGTTTCCTCTGAAACTTTCTCTATTTGGAAGACTTGAGGACATGACAGACCCTGGTGATCTAATTTTTCTACCTATTAGCTGTGTGACCTTGTCAAGTTACTTAAATTCTCTGAATCTCAGTTCCTTCATCCATGGGTATAAGAATAAATATGTTATAAGATATTTGAGAGGAGTAATTTTTGTAACATCTTTATTGGAGTATAATTGTTTTACAATGGTGTGTTAGTTTCTGCTTTGTAACAAAGTGAATCAGCTATACATATACATATATCCCCATATCTCCTCCCTCTTACTTCTCCTTCCCACCCTCCCTATCCCTGCCCCAGGTGGTCGCAAAGAACTAAGCTGATCTCCCTGTGCTATGCAGCTGCTTCCCACTAGCTGTCTGTTTTACATTTGGTAGTGTATATATGTCCATGCCACTCTCTCACTTCGTCCCAGCTTACCCTTCCTCCTCCCCGTGTCCTCAAGTCCATTCTCTACATTTGTGTCTTTATTCCTGTCCTGCCCCTAGGTTTTTCAGAAACTTTTTTTTTTTTTTTAGATTCCATATATATGTGTTAGCATACAGTATTTGTTTTTCTCTTTCTGACTTACTTCACTCTGTATGACAGGCTCTAGGTCCATTCACCTCACTACAAATAACTCAATTTCCATTCTTTTTATGGCTCAGTAATATTCCATTGTATATATGTGCCACATCTTCTTTATCCATTCATCTGTTGATGGACACTTAGGTTGCTTCCATGTCCTGGCTATTGTAAATAGAGCTACAATGAACATTGTGGTACATGACTCTTTTTGAATGGTGGTTTTCTCAGGGAATATGCCCAGGAGTGGGATTGCTGGGTCGTATGGTAGCTCTATTTTTAGTTTTTTAAGGAACCTCCATACTGTTCTCCATAGTGACTGTATCAATTTACATTGCCACCAACAGTGTAACAGGGTTCCCTTTTCTCCATACCCTCTCCATCATTTATTGTTTGTAAATTTTTTGACGATGGTCATTCTGACCGGTGTGAGGTGATACCACATTGTGGTTTTGATTTGCATTTCCCTAATGATTAGTGATGCTGAGCATCCTTTCATGTGTTTGTTGGAAGTCCATATATCTTCTTTGGAGAAATGTCTATTTAGGTCTTCTGCCCATTTTTTGGATTGGGATATATGACAATCCCACAGCCAACATTGTGCTCAATGGTGAAAAACTGAAACCATTTCCTCTAAGAGCAGGAAGAAGACAAGGTTCCCCACTCTCACCACTATTATTCAACATAGTTTTGGAAGTTTTAGCTACAGCAATCAGAGAAGAAAAAGGAACAAAAGGAATCCAAGACATATGGGAACATATGTTTATGTATGACTGATTCACTTTGTTATAAAGCAGAAACTAACACACCATTGTAAAGCAATTATACCCCAATAAAGATGTTAAAAAAGTAAATAAATAAAATAAAATAAAATAAAATAGAAAAAAAAAAAAAAGGAATCCAAATCAGAAAAGAAGAAGTAAAACTGTCACTGTCTGCAGGTGACATGATACTATACATAGAGAATCCTGAAGATGCCACCAGAAAACTACTCTAATCAATGAATTTGGTAAAGTAGCAGGATACAAAATTAATGCACAGAAATCTCTTGCATTCCTATACACTAAGGATAAAAAACCTGAAAGAGAAATTAAGGAAACACTCCCATTTACCATTGCAACAAAAAGAAAAAGATACCTAGGCATAAACCTACCTAAGGAGACAAAATACCTGTATGCAGAAAATTATAAGACACTGATGAAAGAAATTAAAGACAATACAAACAGATGGAGAGATATACCATGTTCTTGGACTGGGAGAATCAACATTGTGAAATGACTCTACTACCCAAAGCAATATACAGATTCAATGCAATCCCTATCAATCTACCAATGGCATTTTTCACAGAACTAGAAAAAATTTCACAATTTGTATGGAAACACAAAAGACCCCAAATAGCCAAAGCAATCTTGAGAAAGAAAAACAGAGCTGGAGGAATCAGGCTCCCAGGTTTCAGACTACACTACGAAGCTACAGGAATCAAGACAGTATGGTACTGGCACAAAAACAGAAAGATAGATCAATGGAACAGGATAGAAAGCCCAGAAATAAACCCACACACATATGGTCACCTTATCTTTGATAAAGGAGGCAAGAATATACAATGGAGAAAAGACAGCCTCGTCAATAAGTGGTGCTGGGAAAACTGGACAGTTACATGTAAAAGAATGAAATTAGGACACTCCCAACACCATACACAAAAATAAACTCAAAATGGATTAAAGACCTAAATGTCAGGCCAGACACTATCAAACTCTTAAAGGAAAACATAGGTAGAACACTCTATGACATAAATCACAGCAAGATCCTTTTTGACCCACCTCCTAGAGAAATGGAAATAAAAATAAACAAATGGGACCTAACGAAACATAAAAGCTTTTGCACAGCAAAGGAAACCATAAACAAGATGAAAAGACAACCCACAGAATGGGAGAAAATATTTGCTAAGAAGCAACTAACAAAGGATTAATCTCCAAAATATACAAGAAGCTCATGCAGCTGAATATCAAAGAGAGGAGTAATTCAGAAAATGGATGTGGCAAGTTTTTAGGAACTGAAAAAGTAGGGCTATATTGATGTCAGCAGTTGTTTTTAATTACAGGGAATCTCTGGGAATTTGCAAGACTATTTTACTCGGAAATTGGAAAGAATTTGTGCTTTTCCCCTTTTTCTTCTTTTGACTTTGCCTGACCTATTCCAACTCATTCTTGTGGATAACAGATCCTCAGAGTTTCTCTGACAATAAACACTCGGTTAGGTCCCTCTACTTAATAACACTTATAATTCCCTCTTTTTAATCATTTATTTCCTTTAGATATTAATTACTTGTTCATGGTCCAGTTCTTAATTAGACTGTAAATTCCAAGAGAGAAAGATCTGCATCATATTCACTAGTTATTCCTAGTATATTGCAAAGTGCCTGCACACAGTAGATGCTTTATAAAAGTTTGTTCAATAAATAATTATGGAATATTTATTTCTCTTTCTAAGACATGTAACTCCAGTTGCTAGCGCAATTTTAAAATCAATTAAACTAAAATTTTTTGGAACATGCCCTTAATGTTCCAATGTTTATGACTGAGTAAAATGGATCATGGCCCTGAATCTGGTTCTTGTGTTTTTATTTAATAGGTGATTCTCTCAATATTCTCCTGATGGAGTAATTAATTACATATAGAGAAAGCCCTGAACAGCTTGTATGAAAAATAGTTATGGTGTTGCTCAGCATAAAGGAGATGAAAATAGATGTTAGGAGAGAAGAGATAGGCAATTCTTCATTCAAACAAAGCATGTTAATGGAAATAATCATTCACCCATAAATCAAGGAATATATTTTGGGAGGTGTCATTGGAAAGAAGAATATGGAATGGCTAAGGAAAACAGAATTTCTTTTTCATACTTGGTGTATGCTTTTTCATACTTGGTGGAAAATGAGACAAACAGGGAAAATATTATAGGAAAGAAAACAATGGCAAGTGAGAGAAAATCAGTAATTTTTCTTAGCCAAGAATAGAGGCTTCAATGTAAGTGAAGCATCCTAGCCGAAAACTAAAACTCCCAGCAATCATTGGATCCTAGAGGGGGAAAAAAATTGAAAAGTCTCAAACAGAAAGAGCTAACATACTTCCATTTAATATGTTCACAAAACCCATATCCTCAAACTCCTTTATGCATAACCAAACTGATATTTAGATGTGGCCCTGTTAATGAATCGTAGACAGTAGAATGTGGGCAGAGGTAAATGGACCACCTCCAGGCTTGACCTGTATATTTCTCCTGTAGGACCCTCCAAACACTCTCTTCTCTTGTCTCCCAGAAGATGCAGAAGATCCATCAGAGAGCTGGGGGATAGTGGAGTCACTAAAAATACCATGTGAGAGGCCACTCACCAACCATTAACATCCAAACTGGACTTGGTGTGAGCAAGAAATGAACCAATTTTTATTAGGTTAGGCCACTAGATTTGGGGGTTTGCTTGTTACAGCATCTATATCTTGTCAGTATGGACCATTATAGAAAAGCACCCTAGTTTGAGTTGCTTATAAACAACAGAAATCTATTTCTCACAGTTCTGGAGGCTGGAAGTCTGAGAAAAGGGTGCTAACGTGGTCAGATTCCAGAGAGGGTCCTCTTGCAGGTTGCAAACTGCTGAATTCTGGTTGTATCCTCACATGGTAGAGATCAGAGAAGGGGGCAAGCTCTGTTGTGACTCTTATAATAGCACTAGTCCAATTTATGAGCGCTCCACCCTCGTGACCTCATCTAATCCTACCATCACATTGGGGAAGAAGTAGGTTTCAACATATGAATTTGGAGGGAACACAAACATTTAGTCTATAACATCCTAGCATGTTACTCTGATACATTAATTTCTTGTTATGAAAAAAGTACTCATAAGCTTAATAACTTGAGAGGTCTGGAGTAAAAGAATATTTTGACACTTCATTTACCACTACAGAATTAATGTTATTTTATATGAAATGTAGTAGACATAATACTGTGGTAAAGGTATATGATTTTAATTTTACGCATTTCAGTGAACACTAGGAAAAGGGATTGTGACAGAAACTGCTACTTTTTTCACCAATACTAATTCTCCTCTTTTTCCAAACAATGAATATACTAAATGTAGGGCACATGGCCACTAGATGGAGACCATATTTTCCAGTTTCCCTTTAGAGCTAAATGTGGCCATGTCTGTGTGACCATAGGGATAAAATAGAATTGATGAGAGACACGTCCAACTTAGGTCTTTAAAGAGAAATGGGCATGTACTCCTTTCTCCATTTTGTGTTCTTCCTACTGATTAGGATGAAGATATTAGAATGAAAATCTAGAGATGGAAGCTGGGAGTTGAGGACCATAGAATTGTACCATCAGTTCTGGGTCATCTACCTCTTCATTGTTTCATGAGAGCAAAATAGACATCTACTTTTTAAAAACCACATTATTTGGGTTTTCTTTCTTACAATATTTTAACAGAAGGAGAAATAGACTAATTCAACAATGTCCTATGAAACTAATGGCATGTGGAATCTCGGAAGGAATACTTAGAACCACAGTTTCTTTTGGTGTATATACAAGTGATGCTTCTTATCCTGATTAATTACCACATTTCAAGTATTTATTAAAACTGATCCCTTTTATTAATACACTGTCTTCTACTTATTAAGCACTAAAGTTATAATTCCAAGTTTGCAAGTTTTCAAAGCTTTTATTGTCAAGTCACCTACTGTGAGGTCACTGTCACAAGATTCTGAACTTACTCTAGGATGAAAAAGAAAAATAAATACAGTTTGGGGTAAAATTATTGAAAAAAGATAACAAAATTCTAATACTTTGAATAAAAGAAGTACTTTCTTCATTGTAATATAACAGCAGTTTCCCACTTTTAACAAACATTATCTTATTTGATACTCACATGAACACTAAGAGATAGTACAGAAATATTATCTCCATTTTACAGATGAAAAAGATGTGCTATGTGAAGTTAAATGACATACACAGGGTCTGAAGTCTTGAGTTCAAGAGCAGAGACCGTGTAATAGGGGCAGGGTGGCGGCCTGTGAGGTAGCTACCTTGGCTTGTAAAATCTCCCAGACAGCAGTGCCCTCAGTGACAGCTGGTGGGCAGCCCCAATGGGGAGCAGTGGCCTGTGGGCTACTGTGAGGAGAGATGACGATGGCGGAGGTGACCTCAGGCCTCGTCCCACACCAGCCGTCCAGCAGGTGCGACATGAGCCTGGTCTGACATCCAAGGGATGCTCTGTGAGCCCCTTCTCTGGCTGTTAACCTTTAAGAGCATTACATTTTTAGATAAAAATTTGCAGAACAGAGAACAATATTGTTTTGTTGGAGGTTTACAGGAACATCATAACCTGACCGTGACCTGACCTACGTGGACAGCTGCAAGAATAAAGGATCCAACACCAAGAAGTTTGCAACAACTAACCATGGCCCTCCCTCACCTTGCCTTTAAAAGGGCTTTGCGGAAAGCCTTTGGGAAGTTTGGGGTTATTTTAAGGCATGAGACACCCATCTCCTGCAATAAACCTCTCTCTGCTCCAAAGTCCGATGTTTCGGTATCGTTTGGCTTCACTGTGCATCGGGCACATGGACTTGGCAGTTGGTAACAGTCGCTCTTCAAGTATCTAAGTATCCTTATCATATTTCTAAGCATTTCCTGATGAGATTATGAGCTCAGATTTTGGTATTGATTTTGGATTCCAGCTTTTATGATCTATGTTTGGATTTCAGCTCTTATGATCTATGTGCTGTAAGCAGATGACTTTGCCTTTTGACATATTTTTTTCATCTATAAAATGGGAGTAATAAATAGAACTCACCACTTAGGGTAAGGTTGATACAAGGTAGATAAATTGGATACTGAAATAACTAACATTTAGTAACCTCTCAATAAATGTTAGCTATTAGGTTTTTTTAAGTTTTAATTTTTAAGAGAAAATAGATTTATAGTACAGTAAAAAAACACACCCCTGGGGAGTACCATTTACATTATATTTTATGATAATTTCATTCCCTAGAGTACAATACAATAAAATTTGGATGGTGTCCCTAGAGTTGTACAATGCAGTAAACTTAATGATTTTTTTTTAACAATGGAATGGCTTTTATCTTGAGGAAAGTGGTATCTCAACACATAATCAAGCTTCTATTTCACATGTATTCCCTTGGATCCAGCTAAAGCTATAACAGAAATTTCTGCTGAAACTGATACCTACATAAATAAAGAATCACTTTGATCCTCCTAAATTTAACTGTAAAGAAGGAAAGGATAATTATTCATAGTCTCTGGCATGAAACTGATTGGCTCTAAAAAGATGGAGACTAGAGTTAACCATTGGTATTTGCAACTGTAATCTTTTAAGAGCAGATTTTCCTAAGTAAGTTTCTTGAGATTTATAAATCAAAAGTTCATTTTATTTTTTAAAATTCATTGAGGTAACATTGGTTTATAACGTTATATAAGTTTCACATTTACGACATTATATTCAACTTCCATAGACACTATAGCAAAAATTTAGTACTATCCATCACCATAAGTTGACCCCATTTACCCATTCTGCCTTCCTCCAACCCCTTCCCCTCTGGTAACCAATACTCTGTTCTCTCTATCTACCTGTTTGTTTTCCTTTGGTTTTGTTTGTTCATTTGTTTTTTGTTTGTTTTTTTTTTTAGTATAAAATCATAGAGTATTTGTCTTTCTCTGTCTGACTTATTTCATTTAGGATAATATCCTCAAGGTCCATCCATGTTTTGTAGATGGCAAAATTTTTATATTTTTTATGGCTGAGTAGTATACCATTTTGTGTGTATGTGTGTGTGTGTGCGCATGTTTGTGTATGTGTGTTTATCTCATCTTTATTCCTCAACCACTGATGGACACTTAGGTTGTTTCCATATCTTGTAAATAATGCTACAATGAACATATGAACATAGGGGTGCATATATCTTTTCAAATTAATGTTTTCATATTCTTCAGATAAATACTCAGAAATGGAATACCTGGTTCATACAGTAGTTCTATCCTTAATTTTTGAGGAATCTCCATACTGTTTTCCATAGTGGCTGCACCAATTTACATTCCCACCAGCAGTTGTAGAGGGTTGTCTTTTCTCCCCATCTTCTCCAACACTTTTAATTTCTTGCTTTGTTGATAACAGCCATTATAACGGGTGTGAGGTGATATCTCACTGTGGTTTTGATTTGTATTTTACTAATAATTACTGATGTTGAACATCTTTTCATGTGCTGTAGATCATCTTTGAAAAAGTGTCTATTCAGCTTCTCTGTCCATTTTAAAATTAGGTTCTCTGTTTTTTGTTGTTTTTGAGTTGTATGGGTTTTTGTATATTTTGGACATTAACCCCTTATCAGATATATGATTTGCAAAATCTTCTCCCATTCAGTAGGTTGTCTTTTCATTTTGTTGACAGTTTATTTTTTTGCTGTGCAGAATCTTTTTAGCTTGAGATAGTCTCATTTTTTATTTTTGCTTTTGTTTCCTCTAACTGAAGCAACATATCCAGAAAGATCTTACTAAGACTGATGTCAAAAAGCAGAGAGGAATAAGGAAAAGTATATCTAATCTACTTTCCCAGAAGTGGAAAACTGTGCACATTTATTAGTATGTTAACTATGATTCTTCTGCTTTATGGACATCTAGAACATCCATTGTTTTCACACAAATATTACTTCTAAGATTCCCACATAGAGTGATTAGTGCTGGGCATTATAACAGATGCAGGATTGGAAGTGTATCAGAGATCTAAGTTCTGCTCTGCCAACCTAAGGAAGCCAGAATGGGACACAAAAACATAATATTTCTGCTGCATTTTGAAGTATGATGGTTACTTAAAGAAAAATCACTTGTGTTTGTGTTGAGAGCTGAAATAACCATACTTTTCATGGAATGCCATTTTTACCTGACTGCACAATTGAGAGGTAAACTATTGTTATTCAGATTTAAGCATTTGGCAGACAATTTCTTGAAAGTAAGTATGTCACTTAAAATAAAACAACTGATGATATTTTCGCCTATAGAAAATTTGAGCTTTCAAGCCAAAATTAGAATTCTGGAAAATTTTATTCAATCACTGTAAGTTTGGCAGATTCTCAGTATTTAAAGACATTTCTGATGAGATTGTTCTTGATATTAATAAATGTGACTTTTTAATATTGTATAATGAGATATTACAACATTTGAAGGATCTGCATATCTCAGTGAATAAGTATTTGTAATATTGACCCAGTCTCAAAATATTACAGTATTTTGTAAATGATCCATGCTTGATATTACAAATTAATTATAGAAAAAACATTTATTCATAATGTAGCTAGATCAATGAAATTTAATGTAAAAAATACAAAAAGTTTATTGATATACTTTCAGCTTTGACAGTGCAACTAAACATTTAAGAAATTACCACTAGGTTGTTTGGCCTGAGGTGACCCAGGAGTGGAGCCTACAGATTCTTTGGTGGGGCTAATGGTGGACTCTGGGAGGGCTCACACCAAGTAGTACTTCCCAGAACTTCTGCTGTCAGTGTCCTTGTCCCCATGGTGAGACACAGCCTCCCCCCGCCTCTGCAGGAAACCCTCCAAGACTAGCAGGTATTTGAAAAGAGGATGTATCTCCTCTTGAAGGACACAAACTAGACTCATTACTGATGCATATTAAGAAGATATTTCAAATAAAATATTGAAGTTAGAGAGGTCAGACAGCAGAAGAAGAACTACAGTCCTGCAGCCTGTGGAACAAAAACCACATTCACAGAGAGATAGACAAGATGAAAAGGCAGAGGGCTATGTACCAGATGAAGGAACAAGATAAAACCCCAGAAAAACAACTAAATGAACTGGAGATAGGCAACCTTCCAGAAAAACAATTCAGAATAATGATAGTGAAGATGATCCAGGACCTTGGAAAAAGAATGGAGGCAAAGATCAAGAAGATGCAAGAAATGGTTAACAAAGACCTAGAAGAATTAAAGAACAAACAAACAGAGATGAACAATACAATAATTGAAATGAAAACTAAACTAGAAGGAATCAATAGCAGAATAACTGAGGCAGAAGAACGGATGAGTGACCTGGAAGACAGAATGGTGGAATTCACTGCTGTGGAACAGAATAAAGAAAAAAGAATGAAAAGAAATGATACAGCCTAAGAGACCTCTGGGACAATATTAAACCAAACAACATTCGCATTATAGGGGTCCCAGAAGTAGAAGAGAGAGAGAAAGGACCCGAGAAAATATTAGAAGAGATCATAGTCGAAAACTTCCCTAACATGGGAAAGGAAATAGTCATGCAAGTCCAGGAAGCGCAGAGTCCCATAGAGGATGAACCCAAGGAGAAATATGACGAGACACATATTAATCAAACTGTCAAAAATTAAATACAAAGAAAACATATTAAAGCCAGCAAGGGAAGAACGACAAATAACACACAAGGGAATCCCCATAAGGTTAACAGCTGATCTTTTAGCAGAAACTCTGCAAGCCAGAAGGGACTGGCAGGACATATGTAAAGTGATGAAGGAGAAAAACCTACAACCAAGATTACTCTACCCGGCAAGGATCTCATTCAGATTTGATGGAGAAATTAAAACCTTTACAGACAAGCAAAAGCAGAGACAGTTCAGCACCACTAAACCAGCTTTACAACAAATGCTAAAGGAACTTCTCTAGGCAAGAAATACAAGAGAAGGAAAAGACCTACAATAACAAACCCAAAACAATAAAGAAAATGGGAATAGGAACATACATATCGATAATTACCTTAAATGTGAATGGATTAATTGCTCCCAGCAAAAGACACAGGCTAGCTGAATGGATACAAAAACAAGACCCATATATATGCTGTCGACAAGAGACGCACTTCAGACCTAGAGACACATACAGACTGAAAGTGAGGGGATGGAAAAAGATATTCCATGCAAATGGAAACCAAAAGAAAGCTGGAGTAGCAATTCTCATATCAGACAAAATAAACTTTAAAATAAAGACTATTAGAAGAGACAAAGAAGGACACTACATAATGATCGAGGGATCGATCCAAGAAGAAGATATAACAACTGTAAATATTTATGCACCCAACATAGGAGCACCTCAATACATAAGGCAAATACTAACAGCCATAAAAGGGGAAATCAACAGTAACACATTCATAGCAGGGGACTTTAACACCCCACTTTCACCAATGGACAGATCATCCAAAATGAAAATAAATAAGGAAACACAACCTTTAAATGATGCATTAAACAAGATGGACTTAATTGATATTTATAGGACATTCCAACCAAAAACAACAGAATACACATTTTTCTCAAGTGCTCATGGAACATTCTCCAGGATAGATCATACCTTGGGTCACAAATCAAGCCTTGGTAAATTTAAGAAAATTGAAATCGTATCAAGTATCTTTTCTGACCACAATGCTATGAGGCTAGATATCAATTACAGGAAAAGATCTGAAAATAATACAAACACATGGAGGCTAAACAATACACTACTTAATAACGAAGTGATCACTGAAGAAATCAAAGAGGAAATCAAAAAATACCTAGAAACAAGTGACAATGGAGACACGATGACCCAAAATCTATGGGATACATCAAAAGCAGTTCTAAGAGGGAAGTTTATAGCAATACAAGCCCACCTTAAGAAACAGGAAACATCTCGAATAAACAACCTAACCTTGCACCTAAAGCAATTAGAGAAAGAAGAACAAAGAAAACCCAAAGTTAGCAGAAGAAAAGAAATCATAAAGATCAGATCAGAAATAAATGAAAAAGAAATGAAGGAAATGATAGTAAAGATCAATAAAACTAAAAGCTGGTTCTTTGAGAAGATAAACAAAATTCATAAACCATTAGCCCAACTAATCAAGAAAAAAAGGGAGAAGACTCAAATCAATAGAACTAGAAATGAAAAAGGAGAAGTAACAACTGACACTGCAGCAATACAAAAGATCATCAGAGATTACTACAAGCAACTCTATGCCAATAAAATGGACAACTGGGAAGAAATGAACAAATCCATACAAATGTAAACCTGCCAAGACTGAATCAGAAAGAAATAGAAAATATGAACAGACCAATCACAAGCACTGAAATTGAAACTGTGATGAAAAATCTTCCAACAAACAAAAGCCCAGGACCAGATGGCTTCACAGGAGAATTCTATCAAACATTTAGAGAAGAGCTAACACCTATCCTTCTCAAACTCTTCCAAAACAGCAGAGGGAGGAATACTCCCAAACTCATTCTACGAGGCTACCATCACCCTGATACCAAAACCAGAGAAGAATGTCACAAAGAAAGAAAACTATAGGCCAATATCACTGATGAACATAGATGCAAACATCCTCAACAAAATACTAGCAAACAGACTCCAGCAGCACATTAAAAGGATCATACACCATGATCAAGTGGGGTTTATTCCAGGAATGCAAGGTTTCTTCAATATATGCAAATCTATCAACATGATACACCATATTAACAAATTGAAGGAGAAAAACCATATGATCATCTCTATAGATGCAGAGAAAGCTTTCAACAAAATTCAACACCCATTTATGATAAAAACCCTGCAGAAAGTAGGCATAGAGGGAACTTTCCTCAACATAATAAAGGCCATATATGACAAACCCACAGCCAACATCATCCTCAATGGTGAAAAACTGAAAGCATTTCCACTAAGATCAGGAACAAGACAAGGTTGCCCACTCTCTGCACTCTTATTCAACATACTTTTGGAAGTTTTAGCCACAGCAATCAGAGAAGAAAAGGAATCCAAATCAGAAAAGAAGAAGTAAAGCTGTCACTGTTTGCAGATGACATGATACTATACATAGAGAATCCTAAAGATGCTACCAGAAAACTACGAGAGCTAATCAATGAATTTGGTAAAGAGGCAGGATACAAAATTAATGCACAGAAATCTCTGGCCTTCCTATACACTAATGATGAAAAATCTGAAAGTGAAATCAAGAAAACACTCCCATTACCACTGCAACAAAAAGAATAAAATATCTAGGAATAAACCTACCTAAGGAGATAAAAGACCTGTATGCAGAAAACTATAAGACACTGATGAAAGAAATCAAAGATGATACAAATAGATGGAGAGATATACCATGTTCTTGGACTGAAAGAATCAATATTGTGAAAATAACTGTACTATCCAAAGAAATCTACAGATTCAATGCAATCCCTATCAAATTACCAGTGGCATTTTTTACGGAACTAGAACAATAAATCTTAAAATTTATATGGAGACACACAAGACCCCGAATAGCCAAAGCTATCTTGAGGGAAAAAACGGAGCTGGAGGAATCAGACTCCCTGACTTCAGACTATACTATAAAGCTACAGTAATCAAGACAACATGGTACTGGCACAAAAACAGAAACATAGATCAGTGGAACAAGATAGAAAGCCCAGAGATAAACCCACGCACCTATGGTCAACTAATCTATGACAAAGGAGGCAAGCATATACAATGGAGAAAAGACAGCCTCTTCAATAAGTGGTGCTGGGCAAACTGGACAGCTACATGTAAAAGAATGAAACTAGAACACTCCCTAACACCATACACAAAAATAAGCTCAAAATGGATTAGAGACCTAAATGTAAGACCGGACACTGTAAAACTCTTAGAAGAAAACATAGGAAGAACACTCTTTAACATAAATCACAGCAAGATCTTTTTTGATCCACCTCCTAGAGTCATGGAAATAAAAACAAAAATAAACAAATGGGACTTAATGAAACTTCAAAGCTTTTGCACAGCAAAGGAAACCATAAACAAGATGAAAAGACAGCCCAGAGAATGGGAGAAAATATTTGCAAATGAATCAACAAAGCATTAATCTCCAAAATATATAAACAGCTCATGCAGTTCAATATTAAGAAAACAAACAACCCAATCCAAAAATGGGCAGAAGACCTAAATAGACATTTCTCCAAAGAAGACATACAGATGGCCAAGAAGCAAATGTAAAGCTGCTCAAAATCACTAATTATTAGAGAAATGCAAATCAAAACTACTGTGAGGTATCACCTCACACCAGTTAGAATGGGCATCATCAGAAAATCTACAAACTACAAATGCTGGAGAGGGTGTGGAGAAAAGGGAACCCTCTTGCATTGTTGGTGGGAATGTAAATTGATACAGCCACTATGGAGAACAGTATGGAGGTTCCTTAAAAAACTAAAAATAGAATTACCATATGATCCAGCAAGCCCACTACTGGGCATATACCCAGAGAAAACCATAATTCAAAAAGACACATGCACCCCAATGTTCAATGCAGCACTGTTTACAATAGCCAGGTCATGGAAGCAACCTAAATGCCCATTGACAGATGAATGAATAAAGAAGATGTGGTACATATATACAATAGAATATTACTCAGCCATAAAAAGGAACGAAATTGGGTCATTTGTTGAGATGTGGATGGATCTAGAGACTGTCATACAGAGTGAAGTAAGTCAGAAAGAGAAAAACAAATATTGTATATTATCGCATATATGTGGAACCTAGAAAAATGGTACAGATGAACCAGTTTGCAGGGCAGAAATAGGGACACAGATGTAGGAACAAACATATGGACACCAAGCAGGGAAAGCGGCAGGGTGGTGGGGTTGGTGGTGTGATGAATTGGGTGATAGGGATTGACATGTATACACTGATGTGTATAGAATTGATGACTAATAAGAACCTGCTGTATAAAAAAAATTTTCTAAATTCAACAATTCAAAAAAAAAAAAAAGCTAAGCAGGAGGGTGTGCTACTGACCCACTGGTAGAGGCCAGGGATGTTGCTAAACATCCTGCAATGCACAGGACAAACCCACACCCCCAACAAAGAATTAAAAAAAAAATTGAAGTTATATAATGGAGACAAACTTATTTTAGAATTTAGAATATTTTGTTATTTCTGGAATTAGTCTTTGTGATTATATAAAAAGAATTGCCAAGGAAAACTGTTGCCCCTCAGCTAATACAGGTTAAAAGTTTAGACATTCATAGACTTAAATTACCTGCTTCTCTAGCCCGACAACAATTAAAACAATACCATTTATAGTTATAATATACATTTCATCTATTGGTTAAAACCTAGAATTAATAACACTGAACCTAATACTTAGAAGGAGAGATACTCATCCTTTTGTTTTATGTTAATACTTCTAAAGAGATCTAAACCAATCCAGAAAAATAAAGTCTAGACAATTTGAAAAGCTGGACGATTGTCTCCAGTTTCACTTTACTACTTCAGTAAACCTAGTCACCCCATAGTGTTACTCTTTCAAAGCCTATTTCTCAAATGTACATTATAGAATCAAATCTTTGAAAGTTTAGATTTTTCTTTCTACTATATATATATTTAATCAACTGTGAAATATAATACAGCTATTTCCTACAAAGTTTGCTACCTAAAGAAATTGTATTAAATTATATTGTATAATTTCTGTCTTCCTGAATGCCATCTTCCAATTTTCTTAATCTCAGACTCTGAAAATTCCTCTCATGCTGCTTATGAAACAGTTACTATTTTGAATGAGAGTGTTTTGAAAATCTTATAAAGTATAAGCTATCTTAATGTACAATTTACTTGGATTAGTAGCAACTTGCCCACATGCTTGTCTGTATTTTGGATGCATATTTTGGTAAAGTGCCTGATATAGAATAAGTCATGATATTTGCTGTTTTGTCTGCTATTGCCAAGACACGACTTGTAAACACTAGCAGAATTTCTGATGCAAATGACAGTGTCATTTGGAAAGACTTCCAAGTTGCTATCTTTGCAGTTTATAGATAAAGTTATATATGCATATTGTATATGTAATATGTATATGTTTAATATATAGACATATGTATACATATATATAACATGTATATGTTTAATATATGTATACATTATTTTTAATTATTTAATTACTTTAAATTAATTGCACATATATACATGCAATTAAAAACTTTTGCTCTGTGAAGGACTCTGTTAGGAGAATAAAAGTACAAGCTACAGACTGGGAGAAAATATTTATAAATCATATATGTGACCAAAGAATTTGTACCTAAAATATTTAAAGAACTCTCAAAACTCAACAGTAAAAAAAAACTAAATCCAATTAGAAAATGGGCAAAAGATATGAAGAGGCATTTCATCAAAAAAGATATATAGATAGCATGGCAACTAAGCAAATGAAAAGATGTTTAACATCACTAGCTATTAGGGAAAATCAGATTAAGTCCATCGTGAGATATCACTGTATACCTATTAGAACAGCTAAAATACAAAGTAGTGAGAATACCAAATGCTGCTGAAGATGCTGAGGAACTGGGTTTCTCGTACATTGTTGATAGGAATGTAAGATTGTACAGCCACTCTGGGAAATAGTTTAGCAGTTTCTTAAAAAACTAAACATATACTTACCATACAAGCCAGCCATTGCTCTTCTGGACATTTGTGTTGGAGAAATAAAAACTTGTGTCCACACAAAAATCTGTACATGATAGTTTGCAGCTGCTTTATTTGTAATAGCCCCAAACTGGAAACAACCAAAAGGTCCTTCAATAGGTGATAGTTAAACAAGCTGTGGTATATTGAACATGGAATACTACTAGGCAATAGAAAGGAGTAGACTGTTGATACAGGCAACAACTGGGATAGGTCTCAAGGGCATTATGCTGCTGAAAAAAGCCAGTCTCCTAAGGTCCTATACTCTATGATTCTGTTTAACATTTTCAAAATGACAGAATTATAGAGATAGATAATAGTGCTTGCTAGGGGTTAGGGATGGTAGGAGAATGGGGGCAGATGTGACTCTAAAGAGGTAGCACAAGGGAAATCTTCCTGGTGATGGAATAGTTCTGTGTCTTGATTGTCGTGATGGTTACCTGAATCTACAGATGTGATAAAATGACATCGAATTTGGGACTTCCCTGGCGGTCTGGTGAGTAAGACTCCACGCTCCCAATGCAGGGGGCCCAGGTTCAATCCCTGGTGGGGGAACTAGATCCCTCATGCCGCAACCAAGAGTCTGCATGCCACAACTAAAGATCCTGTGTACCGCAACTGAGACCAAGTGCAGCCAAAAAATAAATAAATAAATGAAAGAAAAGGGGAGAAAGCAAAACAAACAAACAAAAAAACTCACAAGTTAAAAAAACAATGACATAGAATTTCCAGACATATGTATCAATATTAACTTCCTGGTTTTGATATTGTACTATAATCATGTAAAATGTACCCATCGGAGGAAACTGGGTGAAGGGTACCTAGGAAGTTTCTGTACTTCTGCAACTTCCTATATAATTATTTTAACACAAAAAGTATTTTTAAAATCCTCCCAGAGTTATGTAGAATCCATAGACTATATATTAGTTATTCTTAACAAGGTAATAACATTGTTTTAATGAATTTATGCCCTAAAATGCATATTAAGAGCCTGGGTTCTGGTGTCAAGTAGCCTTGAAACTCAGCTCTTTATTTAGCAGCCATAAGTCATGAAAAATAACTTATTGTCTCCAAGTCTCAATTTCCTTTCCTGTTAAAATATAATCATGGCAATAATAATAATACCTACCTTGTGGCATCTTTACAAAGATTAGAATGAATAATATATGTATTGCTCTTAGCACAGTGTCTGACATCTAAATATACCTCAATAAATGGGAGTTGAAATTAAAAAAAAAAAGAAATTACCACTAGTTAAGTTTTGGTAGAGAAAGAAATAGCAGATCCAGAATTATCAGAGGATATTTTTAAAAATACTGCTCCTATTCCAATTTTATATGTGTGAAGATGTATTTTCTTCAAGTTCTTCAATCAAACCCCATATCATAATATGTTGAGGATAGAAGCAGACATAGAATCCAGATCTCTTCTTTTTGCAAATATATAAATCAGTGCCATGCCATTTACTAGTTTTTGAAAATATATTGTAATTATGTTATCTATACTAGCATGTAATGATTAATATTTATAATTTTAATGAATCAATAAATATTTTCAAATCTTCTCAGATTTTGTTTTAAAAATGCTAAGTAGCCATCAATATAACTCACATAAACAAAAGCTTTGTAGAGTTCTCCATATATTCTAAGAGTTGTAAATAGATACTGAAACCAAAATATCTTATTGAACAGATCAATTGCTGTAGAAGATTATAAAGCAGTCCTATGTATACATGAGACATAGGCAATTTGTCTTTGGTTTCTGAAGTCTCTCAACTCATATTTGTTAAGTGAATAAATACATAAAATAGAATTCTGCTTTTTCTTTGCAGTGTTTATTGCTAATGAGTGGTGGCATTTTCACCAAGATTTGTCCCAATGAAGTGAAAACTCCAAAGACCAAATGCCTGACTCTATATTTACAAGAGGTACATTATTAATTTGCTCCTTAAAGATCTTCTAGGACCTTAAGTTGAATTATTGGAAAATGATATTATCCCTTAGCAAACAGTCATTTTCCACAGCAGTGAATTCAAATGATGAAAAAGTGAATGAAAGCTGTCTATTATAAGTAAATACACATCATGAAGACTAGTAACCTATGTCAAATTATAAGGGAAGTTGGGATGACTATTGAAGATTGCAGAGAAGACAGGGGTGGAGGAAAAGAGAAACATATCTTGCGTATATAGTAGGAGCTAGGTATGCGTACATCCTCACAATAGCCTAAATATGTAATTATTAAATACATTTTTTAAATGAGGGAGAAGATACTAATAATGTTAGAATTGATGCTCAAATATATTGCTATATGCCTTCAAAATTAGTATTTCAATCCACTTTAAAAGGTCCTGTCCCAACATGGGATGTTTTTCATCTCTCTTTCTCTAGTGTTGCTTTCTAAAGTGGTGTTTGCCAGTACATAATACCAGCACCTTTTAATTCATAACGCAGCTGACATGTGTCTTAAATAAATTACTTTACTTTCGCAACATTCACATTTGGCAAGAACAATTTGCATGCCAGTACAACTGGTAGAAGCGGGAAGAATTGGAAGAGTCATTTAAAAATGTATAAATACATGGGGACTGACCATTTTTTTTTTTACAGAGAGAGCTCCAGAATATATTACTAACACATTTGTTGCTAAAAGTTTACTGAGTATCAAGCAATAATATCCCCAAACTTTAAACTACTTATTCTGTTTTTAAGGGTTTTTTTTTCTGAAAAAATATACAACCGTGAGTTTCTACCACACAGATGTCTGAACAATGTCAATGGGTCTAAAAAAATTGTTTCTGCAAAAAAATTAAAATGCTCCCTAATGCTCAAACAGTCATAGTTTCTAGCAGGCTCTCACTGCACCCTGACTAGAGAGCTTCTAATGACCAGATAAAATGAATGTATTCTGGTCTTGCCACCCTTCAGCTTTGGGAAGCAAAGCACTGATTAAGAATTTAAAAGGCATTTGTATATATAGGAATTAAGCTTGACTTGTTTTTTGTGAACCTAACACATAAGTATTAACTCATCCCTGAGAGCAGCTTCTTCCCTAGAATTTAAAAAACATGCTTGCATATCCACAAAGCCTTCTCCATAATATAGCACTCCGTATTATTTCAGGCTTTTAAAAAAGGTAACATTATCTCCTAGTAAAAGAATCACAATTCAAAGCAAACCCACTTGGAAAATAATATGCAGGACACTTGTTCGAATTTCTTACATGTAATAGGAAGGGTCCTATTTGCCCTAAGAACTTGGAGTAAAGAGAAAAAAATGTTATTCTTCAAGTCAAATGAGTTGAATCAGTTCGTTCAACTAGAAGAAGACAGGTTGTCTCCTAAACTCATTAGAATAACTACTTCACTGAAGATGGTGCATCAGCTTAATCAGTGAATATTAAATATCTCAAGACTGTTGTGAGGATTAAGTAATAAGACACGTGGGAAATGAGAATGTCTAGCACATAGAGGTTTGTATCGTTATTATTATAATCAGGACCATTGCCTGTTCAGAATATCAACAACAAGGTTGGCAAGGTGATAATTCTGGGGAGTTAAGTAATCTGGGCTCAGAAAGGTTCTCATGATCTGGATGAACTCTTTCTAAAACCCTCCACCTCATTCTGCGTCAGTGTACACCAAACTATACCAAGCTACTCAGCTTTCTGATTCTTTTAGAATTGGTAAAGAAGGTGTGCAGGGGAGGCCTTGAGCCTTCCCATCACTAGAATGTCTCACCTCACTTAAACAATCTCCTTAGCATTCTGGTTTATACAACAGTTGTCAATGTAATTTACCTTTGAGTTTGTGTGACCATTTCTGGATATGCCAAGAAAGTCCATTTCTTAGGCAGGAAGACTGGAGACTAGATCATCCTTTGAGACGTCATTGTGCCTGGCCACTGGCCTTTCTCTTCAAGTATGCATACTGTTACCTTAAGACTTCATTCAAAATTTCAAAACCCCTATTAACTTTCATGAAAGCCCAGAGCTCATTTACCCATTTTCTAGACTGCTCCTCAAGAAATTCTGGCAAATGAGGAGGTAAGATACTGCCCAGGTAGTCACAATAAAATAGAAAGGGTGAAAGGGCTGCATGAAAAAACGTTCTAGAGAATCATAACAGATGGATATTTTTAGAAGAGCTGTTATATAAACTAGATTTTTTAGTGGTGTATACTTAAAAGGACAAAACAAGGACCAATTATTAGAAGTCAGTGGAAGACATTTCATAATCCTCCTCAATGTGATGCTTACCTTTCTGCCTCCTATTTAGTCATCAAGAGTTTCTGATACTCCATACTCTAGAGTCTAGAAGAGTTTCTGTACTCTAACCAACTCATGTTCATCTCATTCTCCCTGCCTTGGATAAAGCCCTCACCATTCACGATCCTCCCACAGCTCATTAATTAGTCTTTCTGCATTCTGCTAAGGGCACTAGATTCACATCTTTCTGAAACATAGATAGAATCACATCAAGTTCCTGCTTAAAAACCCCTCTTGACTCCCATTGTCTATGGCAGTGTTTCACACAAAGTATTTAGACATGTTCTTGAAGATATGAACATTAGATCATGACTTTTAAACTTTGGGTTTTCAAACATATCTCTTCTACAGGGAAGATATGAATGGCATTTACAAATAATAAATGTTAGTTTCTTAATTCCCTAGGGATCTGTGGACATATTCTTAGGAGCCTATTTTTTCCCTCTCTGGAGAAGATTTAGAAACATGGGTATTCACGGCATATTCTAAACCTTCTATACCTCTTTGTTATTTCCCATTACAAACTTAATATTCTAGCCATACATATTTTCTCATTTTGTTGTATCTAATCTTATGCTTTCAATACTTCTATTCCACTGCATATGTTATTCCCACAGCTAGAAGTGCCTTTCCTTCTCTGCTCTTCTTGGTGAGAAATTATTGCTATTTCAAGATCCGGTTCCAATTTCTCCAGGTTGGGAGATGTTTCTGGTTTAGTTCTGGGTTCCTACCTCATTTTATATTGAGCATCATATTGTGTTTTCCTTATGGGTTTGTGTGATGTTTTCTCACTAGCTGGTGAGCTCCTCAAGGTCAGAAACTGTGTAGTAGTCATCTTTTCATGTCTTTGGACTTTTATAATTTCACAGAGTACCAGGTTCATGGAGGACTCTTTAAGTTGAATGCA
Source organism: Pseudorca crassidens (assembly GCF_039906515.1). Classification (NCBI taxonomy): domain Eukaryota; kingdom Metazoa; phylum Chordata; class Mammalia; order Artiodactyla; family Delphinidae; genus Pseudorca; species Pseudorca crassidens. The sequence goes on along the minus strand of NC_090304.1, from coordinate 66,563,670 downwards.
ATTAGATTTTGTCTTAACCTAAAGAACATCCTGTTCTCCCTTATGAGGTAGGTTGATCTCTGTTCTTGGAAGACCACATAGTGGTACTATTATAGTGGGCATCTCAGCAAAATGAGAGATGTTGAACTGAATACATTGAGAAATGTCTTCCAACTATATGTTCCATGGTTCTAAGTTGCACTGTGCTTGGGGCTGAGAACATACCATTAAATTAGAGTCGTTCCTTGTTCCTGCACCTTCTTCTATTTTAGGTATCAGGAGCTGCCTTTGCTCTTGACTCCTTGCTTCTGGGAATTCACTCTGAAAAGCAGTACTTTTACCTTCAGAAATGCTCCCTCCCTGGGTCTGTCTCAAGAAAGTTCCTCTTCTGTCTTTCCTCCTCCCTGTATTTTTCTCTGCACCTAGCACATCATGATTTATTTTCTCAGGATGCAGTCTATACTTAGTTTGTAAGCTAATTGTCAGAAAAATTAATGACTGATAACTGAGTTGTCAAAAACTAATTCCAGTTTAACATAATAATAGCTGTCATTTTTTGAAGAAATGTTATACGTTCCTTACATATATTATATTATTTAATCCTTACATGAGCCCTCTAAGTTATTATTCTTATCTACATTTTCCAGATGATGAAATTAAGGCCCTGAGAGTTAAATAGCTTACTGAAGGTAACAGATCTAGGAAGTGGTAAAGTCTAGATCAAATCCCAGTCAGTCTGATTGCCTTTAACCACTTCCCTAAACTGCCAGCCCACCCCATTCCCCAATACCCACAGCAGTACAATTTTTGCATTATCATTATTGTAAAGTGTGAAATACGGGACACCATGGGTAGTCAGAGATTTGCACATGAGAAGATTCTTCTTTGAATCGAATAGCCCATACTCCACAGGGACCACCTAATCAGAAGACTACCTTTTATAATGCATACTAATTCTTCTTTGCTTTATGTGTCTCTTTCACACAATTCATAAATCACACATTTTCAATCTTTACTTCAGCATTTAAATCCAAGAGGAAAGCTGAGGTTACATAAATAACTTCCGTAGACAAAAATGCAACAGTTCCTCCATCCCAGGACTGGCTGTGGGAATTTGTTGTATGGGAAATACATCAAATATTTCTCATGAGACCCAAAAGAAAAAAGGGCAACGATAACTGTGAGGTTCAATCAAAACTAACAATTCAATTCCACCTGCATTTATTGAGAGAAGAGAGTGCAGTGTTTGCCAGTGGCTTTGGGCAGTGTAGGTACAAGGTGAGTCTAGAATATTTTGTTGTACCAGAAAAAAAGAAAGAGCTAAAAAATGATAGGGTCATGAAACAGAGACATAAGAATTGGCTTGAAGGTGTGCCCAATGGTGAAATCTGGGACCATTTTTGTACAGTGGGGAATCTGGTCCACACGTAAAACAGGTGATCAAATTAGCATCACCAAAGTGACACAGAGGGTCATCGTGTGCCTTCTGATGTTAAATGCTCTTAGAAAGACACGAAACCTCTTCTGTAAAATTCTGGCTAAGAATACATTACCTGGATCCATTCTACTAAAAATTCTATTAAGAACAGGAGCATTCTGTTAAAAATGGGGGGAATGTATTCTCCAAAAATGTGAATCTCGTCAGAAAAAAAAAAGGCTGTGGAAATATTTCACATTAAAAGAAGGCTAAGGAGAAATGGCAACTAAATGCCATCTGACCCTAGACTGGACTCTTTTACAGAGAAGAAAATGCTGTAAAGGATATTATTAGTGTATTGAAAAAAATGCAATATAAACAGTAAATTAGATTAAAGCATTATACCTATATAGAATTTACTGAAGTTGATAACTGTTCTGTGGTTATGTAAAAGAATATTTTTGTTCTTGGGAAAAACACACTGAAATATCCAAGGGTAAAGGGTTCTGATCTATACAATTTACCCTCAGATGGTTCAGAATGAGAGAGAGAGAAAGAAAAAACTAGTGTAAATGGTAAGTGAATCTCGGTAGAAGGTATATGTGTGGTTTTGTACAGTTTTTATTGTTGTAATTTTTCTGTAAGCTTAAAATTATTTCTAAAGAAGAGAGTAAATAAATGTGTCCCTGATCAGGAAAAACTCTTGTTGGTGGCTCAGATCAATGTTTTCTAACATTTTGCTACCAGTAAATAGGTTTCATACAACAGGTATAGACAAACTAAGTGATGGGTTAGGTGCAACTGGAAGAGCCCTAGATATTATTTATGTTTTCATTTATCAAACACATATTGAACACCTATTATGTGCCAGATAATGTGCTATAATGTCTTTTCTCTCTTTCTCAAGAAAGCATACTAGACTATGAGTAAATAAGAATAGCTTATTGGAAAAAAAATAATTCACAGATATAACTTATTAGTATTCACAAATTATTGACAATAAATGTGATGTCCTCTACTGACTCTGCCCATTAGAAACTCATTTGAAAGCCACTGGCTGAGTTGACATGGCTCAAGCCAGTTTTCTTTCACTTGAGGCCCAGAGAAGTGAGGCTCCCCTACCTTCTTTCTGTGATCAGCCCATGTTCCTTAATAACAAAGTTTATGCTTTCTCACTGTTAGAACATCTGCCTGAATAACCTGTAACGTACTATATATGATTCCCTTAAGGATGGAGCCCCACTTTATAATGTCATTAAGTCAGCATCTGGAATCCTGCTATTAACCCCTGCACAGTCCAACAGGACGCCCAATGCACCCACGTGGTGAACACCAACTTGTCTGTGTGCCTTCGTCTTAGTCTGTAGGCTCAGAGACTCCTGGGCACCAGGCATTGCCTTCTCTCGTTATATTATTGAAGGACTAGCTTGATATTTTCAACCTTCAAGAAACGCTCAACTCACTCAGGGTCATCACAGTACAATGGAAAGGACTCTTGGATTTTGGCACTTGCCAAATCTAGAAACAGATTTAGCTCTGCCACTTACCAAATGGGTGGTAGCCAAATTACTGATATCTCTGATCCTGTTTCCTCTCTTTAAATTAGAAATAATGATGCTATCTTCCTCAGAGGATGGTTGTAAGAATTAAGTGAGATGGTACTATACAGAATCTTTGGCACAGTGCCTTGCAGATAGAGATTACTTGGAAAACGTTAATTGCTAATATTATTTAAGGAAAATAAACACAATTTTTATTCTAATAGCTGCGCCGAGGTTCCTCTTTAGGGTGACACTCTGCTTGTTTAAATTGCTTCTGAGGTAGAGCAAGGCCCTAAGAACTTCTGGATTAGAAAAATATAAGGAAATGAAAGAGACAGAGACACTATTCTGCACAGCTGAGCAACAGAAATTAGAGGACAAAGCAACAATCACAATGACAAGAAACAAACAAAAAAAGTTAAGGAGGAAGAAATAGGAAAAGAGAAAGTTTTGTCTCCATGGTAGGGTGCCAAAGAGTTTTTAGGAGGTGGAATGTCTAGTGTTAAATTTTGAGTTATCTGCCTTGCCAGAATTGGTCCCCTATGTCTCTCCAGACCTCAGATTAAATCTGTAACTTGAGTGAATATTCCTATTTTTTTGTTTGTTTGTAGGTTTGTTTCCGTAATGAAAATTGAGATGGCAGAGATGGGTTTCATGACTCAGTCAGCACTGAGCAGAGAAGAATGAACAGATGCTGAAGGGAAGATGCAAGCAAAGTTGAGAGCTTTTCAGGAAAAGTAGGTAGGTCTTAGAAGAGACTATGATAAGGAATCTCTGACGAAACACAGAAATCTTGAGGGATAACGGGATGGGGCCTTAACCTTACATGGGATTTTACCCTTATTATAGTTAAAAGAACAGACTTGTCTCAAAGAGGCTAGCATTCAGAATATTCTATTTTTTCTTTTCTTTATTTATTTTTTTACTAGCTCACCTGTTTACTATAAAAGGATATAACTCAGGAACAGCCAGATGGAAGAGATGCAGAGGGCAAGCTGCAAGCTACAGAATATTTTAAACTAGACAAAAATACTAAAAGTTAGAAAAATATTATAGGTCCACAGTCCTATATCTATAATTCCAAAATACAAAAAGGTCAAAAAATGTATTATTTTGTTTGGCACCAATATTTTTTTAGTAGAAAACCTGACTTTATTCTCCATTAGTCTGCCTCTTGTCTCAATTTATTGACCTGGTGGGTACTTTCATACATTTTGCTGAAGAGTTATTCATGTTTCAGATTATGTGTGCCCCCCATACTCTCCTAGGGTTATTGGCCATATACGTACACATGCCACATGCCCTACTCAACTCAGAAAATTCTGAATTCTCAAACACTTCTGGACCCAGGATTTTGGATAAGAGATTATAAACATGAATTCAGAGAAAAAGAAAATTTAAATGAGTGGAAAAAAGGAGATTACCTTCCAGTGTATTTCTAAAGCTGAAGTTGGCAGCTTTATCCATGGAACCTGATTCATACTGGGTCAAACTCAGGCAAAATTCCACATCAGCAGAGGAGGGGAGCCTTGGGGTCCTGGCTTTGTCGTGATTTCCAGGATTGCGCAGTATCGGTCCCTCAGACGTCCCATTGCATAAAGTGTGACGGCTGTTGTACTCCTCCAATTGGCTGCAGATGACCTGCACAAAACGCCTTTATGTTAAAGGGGTGTTGTCTCCACCTCTAAGTCAAAGGGGGAAGGTAGGGAGGTTGAGGTTCCCGATTACCATATTTGGATTTCTAATTACCAGGAGATCAATGTTTTAAAGTAAATTATTGAAGGAAACAGCTTTCTGAGGGTTTCAGAATAACCCATGAATGTTAAAATTCAGAACAGAGTTCTAGTCTTGAATCTACCACTTGAGAAGATAAATTAAATACCATAGGTATCCCCTGTATCGGACGGTGGGGAAGATGGCGGAAGAGTAAGACGCGAGATCACCTTCCTCCCCACAGATACATCAGAAATACATCTACACGTGGAACAACTCCTACAGAACACCTACTGAACGCTGGCAGAAGACCTCAGACCTCCCAAAAGGCAAGTAACTTCCCACGTACCTGGGTAGGGCAAAAGAAAAAAGAATAAACAGAGACAAAAGAATAGGGATGGGGCCTGCACCAGTGGAAGAGAGCTGTTAAGGAGGAAATGTTTCCACACACTAGGAAGCCCCTTCGCGGGCGGAGACCACCGGCGGCAGAGGGGGAAGCTTCGGTGCCGCGGGGGAGAGCACAGCAACAGGCGTGCAGAGGGCAAAGTGGAGATTCCCGCACAGAGGATCGGTGCGGACCAGCACTCACCAGCCCGCGGGGCTTGTCTGCTCACCCGCTGGGGCGGGCGGCTGGGAGCTGAGGCTCGGGTTTCGGTGGGAGTGCCAGGAGAGGATTGGGGTTGGCGGCGTAAGCACAGCCTGAGGGGGTTAGTGCGCCACGTCTAGCCGGGAGGGAGTCCGGAAAAGGTCTGGAGCTGCCGAAGAGGCAAGAGACTTTTTCTTACCTCTTTGTTTCCTGGTGCGTGAGGAGACAGGATTAAGAGCGCTGCTTAAAGGAGCTCCACAGGTGGGCGCGAGCCGCGGCTAACAGCGCGGACCCCAGAGGCGGACATGAGACGCTAAGGCTGCTGCTGCCGCCACCAAGAAGCCTGTGTGCGAGCACAGGTCACTCTCCACACCTCCCCTCCCGGGAGCCTGTGCAGCCCGCCACTGCCAGGGTCCCAGGATCCAGAGACAACTTCCCTGGGAGAACGCACAGCGCGCCTCAGGCTGGTGCAACGTCATGCCGGCGTCTGCCGCCGCAGGCTCGACCCGCATTGTGCCTCTCCCTCCCCGCGGCCTGAGTGAGCCAGAGCCTCCGAATCAGTGGCTCCTTTAACCCCTTCCTGACTGAGCGAAGAACAGACGCCCTCCAGCGACCTACACGCAGAGGCGGGGCCAATTCCAAAGCTGAGCCCCGGGAGCTGGGCGAACAAAGAAGAGAAAGGGAAATCTCTCCCAGCAGCCTCAGAAGCAGCGGATTAAAGCTCCGCACTCAACTTGATGTACCCTGCATCTGTGGAATACCTGAATAGACAACGAATCATCCCAAATTGAGGAGGTGGACTTTGAGAGCAAGATTTATTATTTTTTCCCCTTTTCCTCTTTTTGTGAGTGTGTATATGTACGATTCTGTGTGAGATTTTGTCTGTATAGCTTTGCTTTCACCATTTGTCCTAGGGTTGTATCCGTCCTTTTTTTTTTTTTTTACTATTTGAAATTTTTTTTCTTATTTTTTATTTTAATAACTATTTTATTTTATTTTATCCTCTTTCTTTCTTTCTACTTTTTCTCCCTTTTATTCTGAGCCGTGTGAATGAAAGGCTCTTGGTGCTCCAGCCAGGAGTCAGTGCTGTGCCTCTGAGGTGGGAGAGCCAACTTCAGGACACTGGTCCACAAGAGACCTCCCAGCTCCATGTAATATCAAACAGCGAAAATCTCCCAGGGATCTCCATCACAACACCAACACCCAGCTTCACTCACCGACCAGCAAGCTACAGTGCTGAACACCCTATGCCAAACAACTAGCAAGACAGGAACACAACCCCACCCATTAGCAGAGAGGCTGCCTAAAATCATAATAAGTCCACAGACATCCCAAAACACACCACCAGACGTGGACCTGCCCACCAGAAAGACATGATCCAGCCTCACCCACTAGAACACAGGCACTAGTCCCCTCCACCATGAAGCCTACAAAACCCACTGAACCAACTTTAGCCACTGGGGACACACACCAAAAACAACGGGAACTACGAACCAGCAGCCTGTAAAAAGGAAACACCAAACACAGTAAGATAAGCAAAATGAGAAGACAGAAAAACACAGAGCAGATGAAGGAGCAAGATAAAAACCCACCAGACCTAACAAATGAAGAGGAAATAGGCAGTCTACCTGAAAAAAACTTCAGAATAATGATAGTAAAGATGATCCAAGATCTTGGAAATAGAATAGACAAAATGCAAGAAACATTTAACAAGGACCTAGAAGAACTAAAGAGGAAACAAGCAACGATGGACAACACAATAAATGAAATTAAAAGTACTCTAGATGGGATCAACAGCAAAATAACTGAGGCAGAAGAACGGATAAGTGACCTGGAAGATAAAATAGTGGAAATAACTACTGCAGAGCAGAATAAAGAAAAAGAGTGAAAAGAACTGAGGACAGTCTCAGAGACCTCTGGGACAACATTAAATGTACCAACATTCGAATCATAGAGGTTCCAGAAGAAGAAGAGAAAAAGAAAGGGACTGAAAAAAGATTTGAAGAGATTATAGTTGAAAACTTCCCTAATATGGGAAAGGAAATAGTTAATGAAGTCCAGGAAGCACAGATAGTCCCATACAGGGTAAATCCAAGGAGAAACATGCCAAGACACATATTAATCAAACTGTCAAAAATTAAATACAAAGAAAACATATTAAAAGCAGCAAGGGAAAAATAACAAATAACACACAAGGGAATCCCCATAAGGTTAACAGCTGATCTTTTAGCAGAAACTCTGCAAGCCAGAAGAGACTGGCAGGACATATTTAAAGTGATGAAGGAGAAAAACCTACAACCAGATTACTCTACCCAGCAAGGATCTCATTCAGACTTCATGGAGAAATGAAAACCTTTACAGACAAGCAAAAGCTGAGAGAGTTCAGCACCACCAAACCAGCTTTAGAACAAGTGCTAAAGGACCTTCTCTAGGCAGGAAACACAAGAGAAGGAAAAGACCTACAATAACAAACCCAAAACAATTAAGAAAATGGGAATAGGAACATACATATCAATAATTACCTTAAATGTAAATGGATTAAATGCTCCCACCAAAAGACACAGACTGGCTGAATGGATACAAAAACAAGACCCATATATATGCTATCGACAAGTGACCCACTTCAGACCTAGAGAAGCATACAGACTGAAAGTGAGGGGATAGAAAAAGATATTCCATGCAAATGGAAACCAAAAGAAAGCTGGAGTAGCAATTCTCATATCAGACAAAATAGACTTTAAAATAAAGACTATTAGAAGAGACAAAGAAAGACACTACATAATGATCAAGGGATCGATCCTAGAAGAAGATATAACAATTGTAAATATTTATGCACCCAACATAGGAGCACATCAATACATAAGGCAAATACTAACAGCCATAAAAGGGGAAATTGACAGTAACACATTCATAGTAGGAGACTTTAACACCCCACTTTCACCAATGGACAGATCATCCAAAATGAAAATAAATAAGGAAACACAACCTTTAAATGATACATTAAACAAGATGGACTTAATTGATATTTATAGGACATTCCATCCAAAAACAACAGAATACACATTTTTCTCAAGTGCTCATGGAACATTCTCCAGGATAGATCATATCTTGGGTCACAAATCAAGCCTTGGTAAATTTAAGAAAATTGAAATTGTATCAAGTATCTTTTCCAACCACAATGCTATGAGACTAGATATCAATTACAGGAAAAGCTCTGTTAAAAATACAAACACATGGAGGCTAAACAATACACGACTTAATAACGAAGTGATCACTCAAGAAATCGAATACGAAATCAAAAACTGCCTAGAAACAAATGACAATGGAGACACGACGACCCAAAACCTATGGGATGCAACAAAAGCAGTTCTAAAAGGGAAGTTTATAGCAATACAATCCTACCTTAAGAAACAGGAAACATCTCGAATAATCAACCTAACCTTGCACCTAAAGCAATTAGAGAAAGAAGTACAAAAAAACAGCAAAGTTAGCAGAAGGAAATAAATCATAAAAATGAGAAATAAATGAAAAAGAAGTGAAGGAAATGATAGCAAAGATCAATAAAACTAAAAGCTGGTTCTTTGAGAAGATGAAAATAATTGATAAACCATTAGCCTGACTCATCAAGAAAAAAAGGGAGAAGACTCAAATCAATAGAATTAGAAATGAAAAATGAGAAGTAACAACTGACACTGCAGAAATACAAAAGATCATGAGCGATTACTACAAGCAATTCTATGCCAATAAAATGGACAACCAGGAAGAAATGGACAAATTCTTCAAAATGCACAGTGTGCCAAGACTGAATCAGGAAGATATAGAAAATATGAACAGACCAATCACAAGCACTGAAATTGAAACTGTGATGAAAAATCTTCCAACAAACAAAAGCCCAGGACCAGATGGCTTCACAGGAGAATTCTATCAAACATTTAGAGAAGAGCTAACACCTATCCTTCTCAAACTCTTCCAAAATATAGCAGAGGGAGGAACACTCCCCAACTCATTCTACGAGGCCACCATCACCCTGATAACAAAACCACACAAGGATGTCACAAAGAAAGAAAACTATAGGCCAATATCACTAATGAACATAGATGCAAAAATCCTCAACAAAATACTAGGAAGCAGAATCCAACAGCACATTAAGAGGATCATACACCATGATCAAGTGGGGTTTATTCCAGGAATGCAAGGATTCTTCAATATGTGCAAATCAATCAATGTGATACCCCATATTAACAAATTGAAGGAGAAAAACCATATGGTCATCTCAATAGATGCAGAGAAAGCTTTCGACAAAATTCAACACCCATTTTTGATAAAAACCCTGCAGAAAGTAGGCATAGAGGGAACTTTCCTCAACATATTAAAGGCCGTATATGACAAACCCACAGCCAACATCATCCTCAATGGTGAAAAACAAAGCATTTCCACTAAGATCAGGAACAAAACAAGGTTGCCCACTCTCAGCACTCTTATTCAACATACTTTTGGAAGTTTTAGCCACAGCAATGAGAGAAGAAAAGGAAATAAAAGGAATCCAAATCAGAAAAGAAGAAGTAAAGCTGTCACTGTTTGCAGATGACATAATACTATACATAGAGAATCCTAAAGATCCTACCAGCAAACTACTAGAGCTTATGAATGAATTTGGTAAAGTAGCAGGATACAAAATTAGTGCACAGAAATCTCTGGCATTCCTATACACTAATGATGAAAAATCTGAAAGTGAAATCAAGAAAACACTCCCGTTTACCACTGCAACAAAAAGAATAAAATATCTAGGAATAAACCTACCTAAGGAGAAAAAAGACCTGTATGCAGAAAATTATAAGACACTGATGAAAGAAATTAAAGATGATACAAATAGATGGAGAGATATACCATGTTCTTGGATAGGAAGAATCAACATTGTGAAAATGATTCTACTACCCAAAGCAATCAACAGATTCAATGCAATCCCTATCAAACTACTAACAGCATTTTTCACAGACCTAGAACAAAAAATTTCACAATTTGTATGGAAACACAAAAGACCCTGAATAGCCAAAGCAATCTTGAGAACGAAAAATGGAGCTGGAAGAATCAGGCTCCCTGACTTCAGACTCTACTGCAAAGCTCCAGTAATCAAGACAGTATGGTACTGGCACAAAAACAGAAAGATAGATCAATGGAACAGGATAGAAAGCCCAGAGATAAACTCACGCACATATGGTCACCTTATCTTTGATAAAGGAGGCAGGAATGTACAATGGAGAAAGGAAAGCCTCTTCAATAAGTGGTGCTGGGAAAACTGGACAGCTACATGTAAAAGTATGAGATTAGAACACTCCCTAACACCATACACAAAAATAAGCTCAAAATGGATTAAAGACCTAAATGTAAGCCCAGAAACTATCAAACTCTTAGAGGAAAACATAGGCAGAACGCTGTATGACATAAATCACAGCAAGATCCTTTTTGACCCACCTCCTAGAGAAATGGAAATAAAAACAAAAATAAACAAATGGGACCTAATGAAACTTCAAAGCTTTTGCACAGCAAAGGAAACCATAAACAAGACCAAAAGACAACCCTCAGAATGGGAGAAAATATTTGCAAATGAAGCAACTGACAAAGGATTAATCTCCCAAATTACAAGCAGCTCATGCAGCTCAATAACAAAAAAAACAATCCAATCCAAAAATGGGCAGAAGACCTAAACAGACATTTCTCCAAAGAAGATATACAGAATGCCAACAAACACATGAAAGAATGCTCAACATCATTAATCATTAGAGAAATGCAAATCAAAACTACAATGAGATATCATCTCACACCAGTCAGAATGGCCATCATCAAAAAATCTAGAAACAATAAATGCTGGAGAGGGTGTGGAGAAAAGGGATCACTCTTGCACTGCTGGTGAGAATGTGAATTGGTACAGCCACTATGGAGAACAGTATGGAGGTTCCTTAAAAAACTACAAATAGAACTACCATATGACCCAGCAATCCCACTACTGGGCATATACCCTGAGAAAACCATAATTCAAAAAGAGTCATGTACCAAATTGTTCATTGCAGCTCTATTTACAATAGCCAGGACATGGAAACAACCTAAGTGTCTATCATCGGATGAATGGATAAAGAATATGTGGAACGTATATACAATGTAATATTACTCAGCCATAAAAAGAAACAAAATTGAGTTATTTGTAGTGAGGTGGATGGACCTAGAGTCTGTCATACAGAGTGAAGTAAGTCAGAAAGAGAAAGAGAAATACCGTATGCTAACACATATATATGGAGTCTAAGAAAAAAAAATGTCATGAAGAACCTAGGAGTAACACAGGAATAAAGACACAGACCTACTAGAGAATGACTTGAGGATATGGGGAGGGGGAACGGTAAGCTTTGACAAAGTGAGGGAGTGGCATGGACATATATACACTACCAAACATAAAATAGATAGCTAGTGGGAAGCTGCCACATAGCACAGGGAGGTCAATTCGGTGGTTTCTGACCACCTGGAGGGGTGGGATAAGGAGGGTGGGAGGGAGGGAGACGCAAGAGGGAAGAGATATGGGAACATATGTATATGTATATCTGATTCACTTTGTTGTAAAGCAGAAACTAACACACAATTGTAAAGCAATTATACTCCAATAAAGATGTTAAAAAATAATACCATAGGTCTCATCTAGCAAATGGGGATAATAATAACTACTTCATATAATTGTTGTCAAATATTTATTTGGTGGGAAAATTAATTTGACAATCATCTGTTAAATATCCATTGTGTGACTTTCATATGCCCTTGAAGCTAGCCATGGCCCAGAGTTTAGGTCTGTACACTCTTCTTTTATTTCTTTCTGTATCTTCTTTTTCGTCTCTGATGACCAGTTTCATAGCTTACAAGCCACTATATAAGAACTTCCTAATTCCTATCTGAAGTTCAAAAGACTCCTCTGAACTCTAACCCTGTATATCCATCTCCAACTTCATATTTCAATGTTATCTCAGGCATCTCAAATGGAACACTTAAAAATCAAAAATTTGTTCCTTTGTAATAGCCTATAAGGGAGAAGAATCTGAATAAAAAAAGATATATAGGTATGTAAAACTGAATCACTTTGCTGTACACCTGAAACTAACACAACCTTGTAAATCAACTATACTTTAATTTAAAAAATTAAATTAAAAAAGAATTTTTAAAATAAAAAAACCTTAAAATAAAAAGATTAAAAAAATATTGTTCCTCTCCCTCTATTTCCTTTCACATCAACTATCCTTCAGCTTAAACCAGAAGCTCATGAATCTTCATTTTTAAGCCAGAGACTGTTATCATTTGTATTTTGTTCCCCTTTATCCTTCAGATTAAAACCATCAGCCAATCTTGTCAATTCTGCCTCCAGAATGCATCTTGAATCTTTATTTGTTTACAAATTCTGTGAGCCAACTGCTGAAGTCAGACTGGCTACTCTTCTCTGGGCATCACTAATGCTTCTCCTTCCCACATCTTTGTTCTTGCCTGAGCGTGTTCACTCCTTGCCATTTATCTGATATTCTACCTAATCTTCGCGGCCAAACCAATATTTTGAAAAAAACAGTGTCAACTCTGACTTAAAAAGTAAATCAAAAGGGTCCAACTCTAACATCTGAAGAAATTTTAGAAATCCTTCACCAAATTATTTTGCTTACAGTTTCACTTATATGTAGGCAGAAGACTGAACTTTGATAAAATTATGTGACTAAATAAGTCAAAAGGAGCTCTTTCAATGAATATAAAAATCCTAAGTGATTTAAAAAAACATCATAATTTAACTGGCAGAGTTTTTCTTAGTGGTTTATAAGTTAATTCTTCATCTTAAAATCATTGATGCCTTAGGTTCCATGATGTCAGTTAAGCAGGTAGCAAGATATCAGCCTTAAACAAAAGCATAAAACGCAGGAGAGTCCACACTGCCATCAGTGAGACTGTTCGCATTGGGCACTTAGTCTGTAGGAGGCCTGTGCCCACTGAGTAGATAACGTGGTTGTTTGTCAAACTCAAACTTGACTCACTTTAATCTCCCTTGATAAACAGTCAGTATCACTTCCTTTAAAAAAAAAAAAGTAATCTCCATAGGATAACTTTCTTTTTTTTGTTACTGTTTATTCCCAGAATCTATAATAGAGTCTCTATAACAATTTGATGGGAAAATAAACAAGTCAATGGATGAACTAGTGAATCTTCAACTACCAACATGTGTTGCACATCGTTTTTAGCTAGTCCTTCCTGTTACTGGTACCAACATTTGCCCTAGAAGATATTTCCAAAAATATATCGTTTGTATTAAATATATACTGAGGCCCCACTCTCAATAGGGAAGGCATCTCTGTGTACATTTTTTTAAATTCACAAATGACCTTGTAGGTTTATATGATTTTATCCCTATTTTAATGATGAGGAAACTGAGTGTGGAAGAGTATAAAAGGCTAGTAGGATCTAAAACCCTGTATTATGATTAATAATTTTATGGGCAACAGGCAAGGCACATGGAACAATATTTTAAAAGTGAAGTCTTCTTGGTCAGCTGCTTGCATCACAGTTAGGAATAATCAAAACAATCCTATCAGTCTCTGGCTCCAGTGAGTTGGCAATCTATAAGAATGTAAAAGCAAATTAACTCACCATCAGATAGAACTGAATGAGCCTTGCCCCCCCGGGAATGGCTGCTACTGTGTTATACAACAGACACTTAGAGAAGCTTTTAATTTCTGGTCATTAAGATATCATTTATGAATTGAAGGGTTGTGTGTTGGGAAAGAATTAGTTTCCAAATTCATGTAGGTGTGGGCTTCAACTCTGGCTCAGCTACTTACTAGCAATGGGGCAATGAGTATGTTATTTAGGCTTGCTGAGTCTCAATTTCTTCAACTGTAATATGAAATAATAAATATTACATATTAATGTATAATTTATTATATTAATAAAATAATAAAATGCAGTTTCTGGCTCAACAGATGTCAGTTTCTAGTTTTCTTCATACTTCATGACATTCCTCAATCCTTTTATCCATGCATAATTGAGAACTTGAATTGTTGGGTGACTTGTCTAAGGTCATATGATGTTCAGAGCCAGGACTAGAACATTAATCCACAGTCTTCCTGATTCCAAAGCTATATCCAGTAGATTTATGACTGCCTGTAAATGGCTTAGGGATGGTTGAATAAAGCTAACTTAACTTTTGCATTGAGTGTAATATATTGGATTCCTTTAAAATGTCGATTAACTAGACATCACAGTGGGTATATAGATGAAATCATTTTCATTCCTGTTTGAATAATAAACCATATCAGGATATTTTCAAAAGATCCTACTGCCTAAAAGACTCTTACAGCAGACTCAGTTAAATTAGAGAGGTTTGAATGAAACTATTTTTGCTGAAATGCCAACAGCCAAGTGGCTAAATGTTCAGATGACAATGTATTAGTAACAAGGAAGAAATCTACCCCATTTCCAGAAATAATTTGAAAAACTTAATCTCAAATTATTGTTTTTATATTTGATACAGAAGGAGAGGCAGGGTAGAAGAAAGTGTTATCACTATGGTTACCATCATGCAGATTGCAGTCAGACATGCTTTCCAAATTGAGCAAATTACTTAAGCTCTCTGAATATCAAGGTTTTTCGTCTGTAAATGGGGACTATAACAACTTTTTACAAAGGATCAAATAATTTTACCTAAGTAAAGCATTTAGTATATAGTGCCAAGTAATGGCAACTATTGTATTATTATTGAATACAAGACCGTTGGGCAGGCCACCAAATTGTTAACCCTGACTCTGTAACACTGGATGAATAGTCATTATTATAATAACTATCATCAATATATCATATAAAGATACATTATGATAATTTTGGTATATGGAACTCAAAGAATATGTCAGATACTAAACTAGTCATTTTACATTAACAGATTTCATTGAATCCCTTTACTATAATGCTTTAAGATATGTTATTCTAATTTTAAAGAAAAAACGGTCTCAGAATAATTAAGTAACTTGTCCAGGATTTTGTAGCTAAGTAAGTTACAAAAGTCATGTTTTTATGACTCAAAAGACTATACCCTTTCCACTGCATTATTCTACTTTCCATTCCATTTAGTATTTTCATCAACACAGAAAACACACATATATGATAATTGCACCCCATTTTTTTCTGTTGAGAAAAAAAAACAAAGGTCAAAGATTCCAAATAACTTGTCCAATAACATCTGGTAACTAGCAGAGGTAGAATCTGGTAAGTGGCAGAGGTCTTCTGATGAGGAATTTGTTCTTTTTCTGTTTCAACACAGGTGACTTATATGATTTTGGAGAAATAGATCAAGCTGTCCCAAGTCAAATGAAAAAAGGGAGATATAGAAAGAAGAAACAGATGTATTAATGGAGAAAGTGAACTTAGTGTTCTCTTAAACATAAAGAAATAGCGACAAACAACCAGTTATTAAAAGCTTTAGGAGCAAAAATTCTATCATGACATTAGAGGTTTATCTAAATAAAAATGTAAACCCTATGACATTCCACAGAATCTTTTTCATAAAGAAAAAAGAGAAGCTGTTAATTCACTGAGCTGTTGCCATGGTTACCTAAACCCATGACTCGCTGCTGAAAAGTAACTTTTTTTTCTTCCTACTGTTTGCGTCCATGTGATATGCTTTTCACCTGATGAGCGAATTCCCTGGTCACACTTCACTCATGCCCATCATCTTGGAAAAATTTTTCTCTTTATTTTGATCCATCATGACAGCTACCCTTTCCTTCTTACGGCTAGCTTATCTGCTGCTTGCATAACATTGGATCTAACTGTGTTGAGCGTAGGTATTTGTACTTTAATGTTCACCCCCCACCTCCAAAAATAATGGACTGCTTTAACTGACGACAAACATGCTTCTAGTTTAAAAGCTCTTGGCATTAAACAAACCAAAAAATAAAGGTACAAATATACCAAAAAAGCATGTGAATTCTGAATATAGGCTTTCTATGAAAACTAACATTAAGTACATCATTTTTAATATATTATTTTATTGAATAAAGAACCTTATCAGTAAATATTATTAATCTCACTTAAGTAACATTCGGGTTGTAACTTGCCTGATCTTCTCTATGTGTGCTTTCATTTTTTGCACACACACACACACACACACACACATAAGCCTAGAGAGAGCTACACAAAATGCTTTATTCCAGACAATAAGTTACTGCTTATTTTGGTATAATTGTGTCCTTGGCCTTGGGGATCCAGTGCTATAAATTATGGCTTAATGTTCTAGAAATCTAGCTATGTCTATGCAGAGTTTAATTTTTTATGTGTGTTAATACTGGAGCTAACATTTCTATGATTTTCAATTTTGTTCAATTCAACATATATTGACAAAGCCCATTCATGTATATATTATGTTCCTGATTCTGTGGACATAAAGATAAATTAGAAATGCTTTCTACATTGGAGCAGATGGCAGTCTGTTAGACAAAGATAGGCTTGAAAACAATTACATGTATTGAAGAATTATAGGTACTATGATACAAATCTGTACAAAGTATAATGATAGTGCAAAAGGGTGAAGGTCAATTCTTCCTGAGTAAGGGATGTGGATAAATAAATGTCTAATAGAATAATTTCACTCTAACATGAATGAAAAGGACTACATCAGAATATCTGCCCCAGCTGTCTGTGCAACTGAATATTAAGGGAGTTAAAGTGACTACAAGTCAGAATTTACATCCATAAATTAGTGGCTTGTTTTATCCCTTCCAAGCCTAAATGGCTCCTTAAAAATAGGAAACAACATGGTTAACTTGAAATAGCATTGGAGTCAAAGGCACTGGGTTTTAGTCCTCAGCTGTGTGACCTTAGACAAATCATCCTAGCTTTCGGGGTCTCACTATCTTCTTTTACAAAATGCAGGCAGTACACTACACACCACTGAAGGTCTCTTAGCTCAGAGTTAATAAATCCTATGAGTTAATAAATCTAAAAACTCTATTTTTGTGTGTGTCAAATAAAAGATATCTGAAACCAAGAAAAAGCAGGAGGCTTTGTACCAAAGGGGCTGAGTCTAACTAATTAAGAAGATATTAATGAACTCACCAAGTCTGGAAGATATTTGGTCTCATCATCTCGCATAAAACAGTCTAGTTCTTGATTTGAGTGTTCAATTCAGGCAAAAGCATTTAAACTAGTGGTGTGTTTATTATAGAACCTGAGTTTGTAAAGTGAAAGAGATACCAAAACAATTTCCATGTTAATTAAATCAGTGATTCTTAGTGCTGGCTGTGCATTAGAATTCCAGTAGAAGTTTTTAAAAATACAGATGCTTGGACTTCACAGTGGACCCCCTGACTATGATTTTCTGGCAGAAGGTAGATGGGTGGAGCACATGCAATTTTTTAAGCTCCTAAGTGATTTAGAAGATACTGAGAACTGATGAATTAAGTCAATATAAATAACTGATCTTCATTTTTAAAGGACTATAACCAGAGATGCTCTGCAAAGGAATGGAAACAGCCAACTAGAATTGGGTTTGACTGTCACCTCACACAAGGACACGACTCATGGTAGGTGAACCTAAATGTTCACTCATTTCACCTTCCTTATTTAAATTGTCGTTTGCTCATTTTTCTTCAATGGTCTTTGTCCTCTGTATTTCCTAATCTTATTTTTAACACCAGTACTACACAGTAGTTTAATCATAGAACAATATCGAATCTAATGTAACAATTTCAACTTAGTGTTTACCTACTAGACCCAAAAAGTTTTATTTAGCAGTAAAACTGGACACAGTTGTAAAGGAGAAAGAAACAGAAAAAAATTTCCACTCAATAATCAATAAATGAATAGAAAAAATTAGAAACATAATTTAGGTACTTCCAAGAAGCCTACATCTAATGTAATTAATATCAATTAGTATTTGCCTATTAAGCTTTAGTGTGGATGTTGTAACTTTTTGGTAATTTAGATAATCCTCCAGTTTTTCTGGGTCAAGAGAAGCAGTTAAGGAAAGCACTATAACTGACTGAAAATCCCGCATCCAAGCTTAACCGTATTTTAAGCAGTAACGGAGGATGTGAGAGTTAGATGAAAGTTTTGCACTTTATAGATTAAGGTAGGAGGTCTGAAGTCTTATTGAAATAGATTTTTTTTTTTTTTGAAGCACAATTTTTCCAGCCTTTCCTGCACAAATTCACTCCTTTCTCTTGGTAAATAGCTGACATTAGTGACACAAGACATTACAGTGGTCATTTTCAGTGAGCTTCAATAGGCTCCATTTGGAAGGTGTGTGAACTTAGTGCAGGGGGGCAGGTGGGAAGCCATCCACATTTCAAGATTGCAGAGCGCCGGGTGAGAATGCAAGATTCTTCCCATCTCATTTAAATATTGGGGTTTAGTTCCATAAAGCACTGCTAGTCAAAAGTGCTGTATTAGAAATGTTTGGCATACAGGCAGAAAAACATTCCTTCTACCTATGGTTTTAAAATGATAAATAATTAAAAGCATATTTCTTTGGCTGCCTTTTGCTCCTAATCCAGAGTGAAAAAAATCAGAATAGGAGAAACAGAAATTAAACTTCAAAATAACAATCCCTTATCTTGTGCCTCAAAAGTTTGCACATATTTTGGAAAAAATTATAACTTCTTCTGGATCTTATTGAAAAAAGTGAGGTAGGATGGCCAGATCCTTTCAACATCATAGCAGACATGTCCTTGGAAATACTGGGTTGGCCAAAAAGTTTGTTCAGGTTGTTCCATAAGATGTTACAGAAAAACCCGAATGAACTTTTTGACCAACCCAATATTATAGGGTTGTCATGCAGCCAGGCTATCTGAGAACAAATCTTGTCTCTGCTATTTACTAGTTCTGTGATCTTGTACAAGTTACAAGATCTAATATCTTTATATTAGATATCTTTATATCTAATATAAATATCTTTATACCTCAGGTTGGTCTTTTTAAATCTTTGAGATGGGGAATGATTAGTAAGGATATTAAATGAATTAAGGCACATAAACACAACAGGGGCTGATACATGCTAATTGATCGATGAATATTAGCTATTTTCATTATTTACCTGTTTGAGCCTCAGGGTCTTCATATATTTTTTTAAAAGAAAATTTAATCTAAGTAATATTCCCCAAATTTTGCGATGATGGTAATCACCATAGACATTTAGTAAATGAGGTCTTCCCAGGAACCTCCTTTGAAGATTCTTATCAATGGGATTCCTGGGATAAAGATAGGAATTTGTATTTTTAATTTGTGCAATGTATAAATTTTACTGTGAATAAAATTTCAGAAACATTGACCTAAATCATTTATTTACCTAATCATCTAAGTATTCGTTCATCAGTTGGTTCAACAGATAGTTCATGAGCTCTTACCATTTGCCAGGCACCATCCCAGGTGCTAGGAGATACAGTAATGAACCAAGTACTTTTTATTCATTAGATTTTAGGAACCAAGTAGAGGATATTAGACAAATAACCACAAAAATCTCTTCGGAACTCTAATTGTGAAGTGTGCTATAAAGGGAAAATACAAGGTATGTTGAGAGCTCTTGACAGGGAAAATTTTCTAGGCTTGGCAGGAGACAGAGAGATGGGAAAGGTGTTTATGAAGACCTTCCAGAAGAAGTGATTGCTACGGTTCTTTTATGCTCTGCTATTGTATGTCAAGCACATCTTACCTGCCAAGAGGAGAAGAAGGATGCTGGGCTGAGTAGATTAGGGTTTGCAGGGTTGCGCCCTCCCATGTACTCATCTGTGCAAATGTCACAATTTTCTGCATCTCGCCAATCCCAGTACGGGATAGTGAAGTTCTCATCCCCTGTCAGCTTCTGGATTTCTTTTTCCCACAGCAGCAAGAAGAGTCGATGCCAAGGCAGGAAACCTGGTGCTTCATGAGCAAAATCAATGTCTCTCCAGATTTCAGAGCCCCCAAGTAGTGCGTCCCTTGACACATAATAATGCATCCAGACAAAGAGGTCATAAACGTTGATGTCATTAAACAGAGGCGTTGATCCGTTATTCATTTGGCCATAGGTGCCTGTGGGGATGACATAGTCTGCGCTGGTAGTATGTTTCGCTAAAGTGAGGTAGGCAAGAAATTTGTTCTTCTCTGGGACACTCAAATCAAAGATGTTTCTTCTCACCAAAAGTCGCCTCTCTGTGCAGGTGGGTCCCCAAAAGCCAAACTTACAATTTCCACAATTGAATCCCATGAAGTTGCCAAAGCACTGGCAGGTCCGATTATAAAAGACGGAGGGCCAAGACTCCCGGTCGTCCACCCCTGCGAAGGGGAACTGAGGTCCAAGTGGTGCCTTGGACAGAATGATGTCTTGGCAGGAACCCCGGCCTGAAAGCTGTCCACAGGGACTCCCGTCACCCTCCCATGGTGGGCAGCATTCCTTCTCCATCAGGTTCTTAGAGGAGGTGCAGGCTCGAGGGAAATGGCCAGCAGAGGTCTGGAAAGTCCACAGCAGGCAGTACAAAGCAGCCAGGAGCATTCTTCCTCTAGTTCTCACAAGGTCTGCCTGAGCTGGTTAACTGAGCCACACACTTCTCTTTCCAGCTAACCCTTCAGTGACTATCACATGTTTTGGCTAAGACCTATATAATACCACTCCCACCTCCAGCATCAAACACTCTCAGTCTTTATCTTAAGCTTTCATCTTCTGAAAACCACATGACTAACTTTTCCTTGGAGTTGGCATGTATCCCACCAGTGGGATAGGCCTACGTTAAAGTGAGAAACACTATTCACCATTAATAGTTTAATACTTATGGTTAGAATAATAATAATACCACCTGATCTAAATTAACCCAGTTAATTGACTATAAAATTAGTGATGATTTAAATTTGCAAATGAGAAGCCATGTCAGGAATAGAGCTTCTTTTATTAAGAAAAGTCAGGCAGTGTTAGAGATTTTGGGTGCAAGATGGTTTCTCAAAGACCATAAATAGGCCATAGCATTGGTAGAATTCGTCTTTGCAGAAAGAGACACTTTTCAGAGCCTAGAGATTATTTCTTATATCTGAAGGTTATTTATTTATTTTATTTATGTATTTTTTTTGCGGTACGCGGGCCTCTCATTGTTATGGCCTCTCCCGTTGCTGAGCACAGGCTCCGGACGCGCAGGCTCAGCGGCCATGGCTCACGGTCCCAGCCGCTCCGCGGCATGTGGGATCCTCCCAGCCCGGGGCATGAACCCGTGTCCCCTGCATCGGCAGGCGGACTCTTAACCACTGCGCCACCAGGGAAGCCCTGAAGGTTATTTATTTTATACAAAGTATCAGAAGAAAAATTTTTTTCTGATACACTTCCTGATCATCTTGATGCTAGCTGCTTGCTTGCTGTCTAATCACTCATTTTCTGACTATTATTAATGAGAGGTCACTTTGATAGCTGGGTCATCTGCTTTATTTTGGAAACTTTTACTAGTGAATATTCCAAAGGAAACTCTTTTGTTTTAATTGAAGTATAGTTGATTGTCAATATTATATTAGTTTCAGGTGTACAACATATTGATTCAATATTTTTATACTCCACGTAAAGTTATTATAAAATATTGGCTATATTACCTGTGCTGTACAATATATATTTCTGGTTTATTTATTTTATATATAGTAGTTTGTATTTTTCTTATTTTAATGCTATAACGATCTTGTTTACCCCATAAGTTCTGGAAATCAGGAATTCATTTGAAATTTTGTTTGCAATATGGTCTTGCAAAGGAGTTCTCAATGTAGTGAGTGAGTGAATAAGGACTGATATATTTATTCAACAAATATTTATTGATCATGCAAATTTTTTCAAGATTTTTTTCTCTGTGTGTACAGTGAGCTAGATAAATTGAAATGCATGGATAAAAATATTATTTTACCACTACAGTAGTTTTCAAGTGAGAAGTATAGAAAATAAGAACATCAGACTTTTAATGGAGGGACATATTTGTGAACTGAGGATACTGGAAAGGATTGCACAGTTTTGGATAATGGTATGCAAATTTTATTATGGGAGTACTCCTTGAGCCAAACTTCGAAGGATAGACAGAAGTTGGAAAGACAAATGAGAATGGAGACAATACTTCAGGCAGGAGAAACTGCAGAGAAGTGAGAGCTGTACTTCATCTGCTGAGTTGGAGAATTGGCTTCAGATATGCCCCCATGCTATAGGGAATTAAACCTGGACCCAATCCATGGAGGGGCTTAAAAATCAAGTGTTTTGTACTGAGGTGAGTTGAAGAGTTACAGGATGAGAGTAGTCAAGTCAAAGCTGCCCCTGTGAGACTTCCTTCCTTATCCTGCTCCATACTTAAAGCTGGTGGTCCCTTGAACTTGAGGAACAAGTGAGAGAAAGTGAAAGCTCTGAGGAAAGCATCAGTGTCTGCAGTCTTAGCTGTAGGGATCCAGGGAAGGTCATCACTACATGTGATGCTGGAATGTCAGCCTTTCTGCTCTCTACCCATTCTGCTGGAATTTTTCTCATGATTTAGAAGAAACATCAAGTCTCCACCCTACAACTCTCTTGAGACTCAAAGCAGCCTTTTTAAGTAGAAGGAGCAGTATGTGTGAGAAGAAGAAGAGAAGAGAAGTTTCCATGGAAATGCCGCCTCTGGCTGGGATCAGGAAGTCATCACATGATCTCCACAAGGAGGCTTAATCTTTTTTCTTCCTTCTTTCAGAGCCACAGAGAGATTAACACAAGGCTTCTTGTCCCTGGGGAGTCTTAGCTCTGTGTTACTTATAACCACATGTGGCCTTTTATAATTCTGTTGCATCTACTTGAAGACAGAATTTAACTTCTCATGTTCAGTTTAATTAAGAAGTTTGCTTTATATTTGCCTCCCATCAGGCTTCCCAGTGAATAACTTAGAAAGCTTCCATCACACCACTAGGCTTCTGTGTCTACTCTCCCAAGTCTCTTTTTCATAATCTTCAGAGCATGCTTAGAGGAATGGCTAATATGTACTTTGTCCTCTTAGTTTCCTTCACAAAGTTGATATCCTGACATCGACAGACCTCCTTATTACTCTCAAATATAGGACACTATCTCCTCTGGCCTATTTGTAAAACTGTCTTATTGTTAATACAAACTTCTTTAGAGAAATGTCTATTGGTACAGCCACTATGGAGAACAGCATATAGGTTGCTTAAAAAACTGAAAATAGAGCTACCATATGATCCAGCAATTCCACTCCTGGGCATATATTTGGAGAAAACCATAATTCAAAACATACATGCACCCCAGTGTTCATTGCTGCACTATTTACAATAGCCAAGACATGGAAGCAACTTAAATGTCCATCAGCAGATGAATGGATAAAGAAGATGTGGTATACACACACACACACACACACACACACACACACACACACACACACTGGAGTATTACTCAGCCTTAAAAAGAATGAAATAATGCCTTTTGCAGCAACATGGATGGACCTAGAGATTATCATACTAAGTGAAGTAAGTCGGACAGAGACAAATATTATATGATATCAATTATATGTGGAATCTAAAAATTTAAAAAATGATACAAAGGAACTTATATACAAAACAGAAATAAACCCACAGACATAGAAAACAAACTAATGGTTATCAAAGGGGAAAGGGGGTGGAGGGATAAATTAGGAGCTTGGGATTAACATATACATACTACTATATCTAAAATAGATAAACAACAAGGACCTGCTGTATAGCACAGAGAACTACATTCAATAATTTGTAATAACCTATAGGGGAAAAGGATCTGAAAAATTATATATTATATTTTATAATAACCTATAAGGGAAAAGAATCTGAAGAATTATCTATCTATATCTGAATCACTTTGCTGTACACCTGAAACTAACACAGTGTTATAAATAAACTCTATTTCAGTTAAAAAAAAAAAGCACAAACTTTAAAAATGTCAAACCGCATTTAGATTGCTTCCTCCCTGAACTCTAGATGTACATTCACTAGGTGCCTCTAGTTTTCAGAATTTGAAAGTGTCTGTCCTATCCTGGGAGATTATTGTGCGAGTTGACACCTGAGCTAATGTGAGACTCTATTAACGAGAATTAGGGCCTCTGTAAATATTCTGCAATTATTTGTGGAGCATCAATTATCAAGCATACAACGAGAGGTAGGGATGCTATGGTAAGCACAACAGAGAGGTTTCTACCCGCATGCAACATATAGCCTATTAAAATAACATCTTAATTTTAGTAATTTTAATAATATTTATAACTATGCATATTTTAAATAACTTTTTACTTGATTAAATTTACTATATATTGTTGATTCGTTAATATTGAATTCCTGGCCAACAGCACTATGCCTCACGCCTGAACAATGCTTACCTAACATGTATTTTCTTTAAGGCACATTCCTTGTGCTTAGAAACACTAGACAGCACATAAGCGCCATGCTTGGAGTCAATTTTGGGCCATAAAATTACCAACAAAAAGCACAGACATGACACTAAATAGATCATGGGAAGAACATTTGTTTATAGTATGAGAGCTGAAATGAGAAGGCAGCGCATAATTTTGCAGACCTCATGCACATTGAGTGACTGCAAATTCTTTGTGGCTCTGCATATATCTGTGAATGAGTGTAAAAATGTTGTAAATATTGATTTGAAGTTTTCCAATTTTAGCAAGTGGAAAATATACTTCTTAACTTGATATAAAAAGATTTTTTTAAACCTATTAGGAAAGATAGCAAAGGGACCTATCTCGTCTCATGAGGCATAGTTGAGGAATGCTTTCTGGCAGAAGTTATATTTCAAGTGACAGCTGAAAGATTAGTAGAAGTCTGTTTGGTGAAGAGAATAGTAGGAATGTGAGCATTCCGGGCTCAGGAACACAATATGCAGAGGTTCCAGCTTGGAAGCAGCATGGCATGTTCAAGGATCCTAAGGAGTTCAAGTGGCTATAACCTCCAAAGCTATGGACACGTGATATAAGTATAGAAGTGTATATATGGATGACATCATAGTCCTTGAAGCGTTTGAAGCAGAGTCTTTATGTAATCATATGCGCATTTAAAACATTTCACTCAAGCTGCTGAGATAAGAACAGATATGGGGTGGGAGCAGGCGTAAAGGTAGAAATAATTCCTAGGAGATTATTGGAGTAACCCAGGCAATCAATTATGTGGCTTGGACCAGAGTGATGATCCCTGTGATGAATATAAGTGAAGGAATTTAAGAGAGAGATAAGGGATGAATTCAAGAGGAGTGAGAGGTGAAGAGAAAGAGATTTGGGGTTGACTTCTAGGTTTCTGGTTTGTGCCAATAACTAAAATAAGAAACAATAGAGGGTAAAATGTTTGTGGGAATTGAATATGGGTTCAATTTTTGACATATTGAATTCTAGAGTTTAAGTTATAGTCTAGACACAAACACTTGTCCTCTCTTTTCTGCTGTTTGCACTGATAATTCACCTACTCACAGGTTTTGATCTAGTCAACCTTGTTCTTTTCCCTCACTCTGATCATTTGCCTTTGCTTTTTTATTTGATGATGGTTTGAACCTTCTTCTCCAGCTTTTTTAGCCCCCCATTCTCTCAATTTTAACAGTAGCTACCATTTAGTGAGTATAAGTAACATAATTAGCTCAGTTTGAGTAGCTACCATTTTTAAATAAATGTAACTATGCAAAAATGTAAAATAGATAGCTAGTGGGAAGCAGCTGCATAGCACAGGGAGATCAGCTTCGTGCTTTGTGACCACCTAGAGGGGTGGGATAGGGAGGGTGGGAGGGAGACGCAAGAGGGAGGAGATATGGGGATATATGTATATGTATAGCTGATTCACTCTGTTATACAGCAGAAACTAACACACCATTGTAAAGAAATTATACTCCAATAAAGATGTTTTTAAAAAAAAGAGCTAAATGTACTCAAACTAGGAAAAATAATATAAGGAATTAACATGTACACATCATCAAGCTTCTTCAACCATCATCTTTTTCTAGGCACTGTTTCTTCAGTCCCACCCATAAAAAAAAGCAAAATATTCTTTAGTGTTTTAAAACAAATCTCAGATAACATATCTTGTCTGTAATATCTCGTGTAAATTGTTAACAATTAAGGACTTAAAAATACAATCACAGTAGCAGTACAACACCTCAGACAAAAAGAGAGAAAAATAATTCCTTTATATCATCTGATTTCAAGTTTATGCTCAATTTAATTATCTTAAAAGTGTTTTTTTCCAAGATCCAAACAAGGTCTATACATTGCTTTTGGTTCATATATTTCTGAGGTTTGTTTTTTTAAAATCAATGTTTCTCTTCTTGGTTTTTTTTTTTTTTTTGATGTAATATACTTAAGGAACAAACCAGATTGTGTCCTACAGAATTGCCCACATTTTCGGATTGACTAATTTTATCCTTGTGGCATAATTTAGCATGCTTCTTTATCCTATATTTCCTATCACTTCATGAATATTCAATAATAATCTCATATTTTCTATAATTAGGGAATTAAATATAGGAGATGATTAGATTCAGGTCAATTTTGTTTTTGTTAAGAATGACTTCATAGTTGTTTCTGTGTACTACTTATTCAAAGACATCAGAGGAACATATTGTCTGGTTTTTGCACTATTAGTTTTTAAATTGATCAGTGGTTTGAGGTGATGTCAGACCATCTTGTCTATTATATAGTTCTCTAACAAACTTTTACCTCATGGTTTTATCATTCACTAATAATTGTTTCTTACATCCAGCATTTCAATGAAAGATTACAAGAATAGTGAATTTTGTAATTCTATCATTCTATTTGCATTTATCAACTGCGATTCTTTCGTAAAGAATAATTTTTCCTCATCCACTATTTGGCTACTCTGAAATACATTCTGTACAAGAAAGGTGGGATAAATCTTCAGTTCTTACCCTTTATTTATCAATTTTCAAAATGATGATTTGATGCCCTATCAACCTCTAAACAGAACCTATGTGTATATTTTAACTATCATGAAGACTTCAGGAGTTTTATGTATTTGGTGTGTTTCTTTTAGAGGTTAAAATTAATGCAGTAGTCAGCTGATTAGTGACCGTTAGCCAAGCTACATTATGATATGTTGAGCAATGATTATTATGATACGTTGAGCAATGATTATTATGATTGTGTTTAGGTGTGTGCTCTTGTGGAGTTGAAGGCAGAAAAATGTAGCCACTAACTCTCTACAGTTTGAGTTTAAACTCATTAAATTTAGTCAGGAAATATTGAGCATCTACCGTGCACAAAACCTTGCACTAAATATCTGAGGGACGCAAAGTTGTATAAGTCACAGGCCTCAACTGCCCCTGGATTTGATGCCCTGGAGTCAGACTCTAAATTTTTATCTAAGGTCTATGAATGATTAGTTCTTAGGCCTCACAGTAAGAAAAAAGGGGGAAAAGAATAAGCATATACTTAGAACTTGTTCAGTAATTCCACTTATCACAGCTCCTGTGTACTCAGTCATACCACATAGGGCTCTTGAGTTTTAAATGATATAATACATGTTAAACACTCAGTACAAGGTCTGACACCTATTAAGTACTCAATAAATGTTGAAATGGTTGTTATTAAAGACCACAAATTGGGTATGGATTATGTTCATTGCTATAGGTCTTACTTCTATGTCTTTTCAGTGTAAAGAGCTAGAAAATAACTATTTTATTAGATATAATTAAATATCATTATTATAAATTGGCCCCTTCTTCTCTACCCAGTAACCTCACTTGCTCTTTTCCTCCAGTTAAAACCTTATGTTCTAAGATACTGAACTTTTGCCATTATACTGAGATGTCATGCTTCCTTAGGATTCTGAGCTTAGCACGTGCTCTTTCCCCTACTAAGAATGCTTCCTTTTTTAATTCACTTCCATAATCTAGTTACGCTATAAGATTCAGCTCAGCTGTTAAGGAAGCCTTTGCTGACGTACAGGCCTCCTTCAAGGGTAGGTTGGGGAACTTTTCTCTATTCTCTCCTTTTACAATGGGTTCACCTTTGTCATTGTACTCATCACACTCAACACTGGCTTAGAAGGTTCATCCTGGTAAAGTGGAAAGCACTGGGCCACAAATTAGTTCAAATTAATTATGGTGCTGCCAAGTTCTGTGTGACTTTGGGCAAAGCACTTAACCTCTCTGATTTTAACCTTCCACAATTGAAAGTGATAG
The DNA here is from genome assembly GCF_039906515.1 of Pseudorca crassidens. Taxonomy (NCBI): domain Eukaryota; kingdom Metazoa; phylum Chordata; class Mammalia; order Artiodactyla; family Delphinidae; genus Pseudorca; species Pseudorca crassidens. The sequence goes on along the minus strand of NC_090304.1, from coordinate 66,535,249 downwards.
TGCCTGCCTATCTACTTCCAAAGGTTGTTAATATGCTGTTGCTTTTGTATAGCTTTAGATAACAAAACTCAATCTCATTGTCTCTTAAACTATTTCACCCAAAATCTGAGCCCTCATCACAGCCACAATTTCTGATTGGCCATTTTAAATCCATTGTCTTTTGCTGAGCAGCTCCTGGGTATACCATGATCCCTGTGATAAATAAAGAATGTAATTCCCAACATTAGTCTTACCCCACCAAATTAATATAATTAGCATATCTCTTATGGTAAAGAGAAAAAGTAACCTAGTGATTATGCTTCAAGTGATATATTTCCAAATGGATACAGCAGACTAATGTTCTATGCAAGACAATGGTTGAAAAAATGTTTACCTAAATGATCTATACAATGCTTTCCTTTCAATTCACTTTTCTCCAAAGAGTTGCATAGATTACTAAACTAAGTATGGGTTTATGTACATATTCACCTAATCTCAAATTTTGTGCCCTCTCTTTAGAGTTCAATGAGTCCTGACTATCCTTTTTTTTTAAAATAAATTTATTTATTCATTTATTTGTTTTTATGTTTGGCTGTGTTGGGTCTTCATTGCTGTGTGCAGGCTTCTCATTGAGGTGATTTCTTCTGTTGCGGAGCACGGGCTCTAGGCGCACAGGCTTCCGTAGTTGTGGCTCACAGGCTGTAGAGCGCAAGCTCAGTAGCTGCAACGTACGGGCTTAGTTGCTCCACAGCATGCGGGATCTTCCCGGACCAGAGATCGAACCCATGTCCCCTGCATTGGCAAGCAGGTTCTTAACTATTGTACCACCAGGGAAACCCCTGACTATCCTTTTAAACTAATTTTATATGACACTTAACCTGATAGCCCTTTGACTGCTCCCAAGATTAATTTGCCCAGAAACATTCCTTTTAATCATCTTATGCTCTTATTTCTGGACAAACTCACATTCATTGCAGCAAACATTTATTTATATTACACAGTGTGAAGCTTTGTACTCAGAAGAATAAAGGGCAGTGCCTACTTTTAACGGGTCAGAATGACATGCATTCCTTACTTTTTTCATTTAATCAACCAACAAACATTTATTAAGTGTTTATATTTTGCCAAGCAATGTATGTGACAATGGAGGATAGCAGTGACAAATGAGCCACAGTCCCTGCTCCGAAGTAGTTCACAGTTTGGCAAGGGATTCAAAGAAATCAAGAGACAATTACAGAACAGTTTGTTAAGTGCATATTGTTAATAATATTGAATGTGGTGTCTGTCAGGGCCCTGGCAGGAAACAGCTGACACACTCAAGTTGACTCAAGTTGACTTTTTGAGGAGGGTTTAATAAAGGAACTATTTACAATGTTGGCAGCAGGGTTAAAGGAAATGAACGTAGGGTAATGCAGTACCCTGGGCATCAAGGGCAAAGGGAGGGAACAATTTCTGGAAGACAGAGAAAGTCACTGTATTGACTGAGCCAGTTGGCAGGAGCTGCGGCCTTGTAGAATGATGCAGGCAACCCCTGGCTACGTGGCAAAGAAGAATTGGGAGATTAAATACCCTGACCCCTGACTCCACTTGCCTTCTGCCTTCTGATCTTTCTGTCTGTGCACTCTGTGGATGAAGCCAAGCTCAAGCCAGAGGAGCAAGGAACCCACTAATACAGATCTTATAAATCACCTACTTGGGGCCCAGAACAGGGTAAAGAAGGCAAAGAATGGGCCTGGGAGGCCAAAGGAATGATATTCAGCACAAATTCCTATTCTGTGCTTTTCACATAATGTCATTCATTTTTACAACAAACCTGCATTAAGTGGTTGTTCTAATCCTGCAGATAAAAAAATGAGGTTCAGAAACTATAGAGGACGTATCCAAGGGCATGCAACTAATAACTGATAGATCCAGGGCTTGAACACACCAGTGTGCTTACACTATCTCTGTTCTTTTCACCAGGTCTATATGTTGGTATTTATGTGCAGGGAATCATGGGAATACAGTGGAAACACATAACTCATACTATCTTGTGAAAAGGCCTGTGGAGACAAGATTGTCAGGAAAGGCTTCCTGGGGAAACATGGTGCCTGAACTGAGCTTTGAAGGAAGACTGGTGTAAGTAAACAGAAGAAGGGAAGAAAGTGCAGTGTAGGTAGAAGTAGCAGCAAAATGCAGAGATGACAGATGGAATTAATTGATTATGGTTGAAACAGGCAAAGCAGAAATAATGAGAAAATATGACTTCTATACAAGCAGTGTGAAAAATTGATAGGATTTAGGGTCTTTTAGGTGAGTTAAAGACTGGATGCTATTACCTCATTGTGTATAGATAGTGGGGTTCATATGGACAGATGAACAGGATTATTTTCCATGAAAATAAAAGGAAAGGAGATATATAGAAAGATCATCACAAATAATGACACAGCATGATTCCTCATTACTGAAACCCAGTTCTTTCACCATTCCTCAATTCATCACCCTCAAGGACAAGGCCATCATTTTCTAGAAGCTTCATCATGATAAAATTTATAATTCTTATTAATGCCCAGAGTATAATAATTCATTCTATTAATGTGGCTGACAGACATAAACTCATTAAAATATTACATATGTGAAAAAATCAATCAGTAATGCTAGGTCTATAAGGAGATTAATAAGACTTCTGGTTCCAAAGTTCTATAATAGCATATTTGTTATAGCTTGGTCCCCATACCACTTAGATATAAACTCTATGATTTTTGTCAAACATTTCCCTTTTATCCAGTGACCAATGATATAGCCTTATATATAGAGTCAATCATGAAATATAGCAAAATCCAACATAAAAACAAAACTAGGATTTGAAACAAGTGAGTCCATCATACAAGACCAAAATTTTGTCTTATACAAGCCATTGACCTCATTTTGAGTCCTGGTTTGTTTGTTTCTTTGTTTGTTTCTTTGTTTGTGGTAAAAGAAGGGTAATAAAATCAGTTCGCAGGATTACTGTGAGAACCAAATTAGACAATGTCTTTCTTTTCTTTTCTTTTCTTTATTTATTTTTAACATCTTTATTGGAGTATAATTGCTTTACTAGATAGTGTCTTTAAAACAGAAGTCTTCCATCCCTCAGCCCCTCAAAATTTCCATAACTTTTCCCTTTGTATTTTTAAAAAATTTTTTTTAACATCTTTATTGGGGTATAATTGCTTTACAATGGTGTGTTAGTTTCTGCTTTATAACAAAGTGAATCAGTTATACATATTCTTATGTTCCCATATGTCTTCCCTCTTGCGTCTCCCTCACTCCCACCCTCCCTATCCCACCCCTCCAGGCGGTCACAAAGCACCGAGCCGATATCCCTGTGTCCCTTTGTATTTTATCCATTTCTTTTCTGGAGGACATGCCATTACTTGACTTTAAAAAGACAGATAAATGTTTTAAAATGTAGAATTTGTATACATTCAATTTTTTCCTCTTATTAAGCAATTCTAAAAGATTGTTAGGCAAAGAATATGAAAGAATTATATAGAATTTTGAATTATCAACTTCTCTCTCATCTCACATTATCTGAATTTATTAATAACTGAGCTTAGTGATAAATATGTCTTTATGCTACTAAGATTATACATTACATTATTTCTATTTTATTTGCTAGGAATCAGACAGTCTAAAGGATTAAGAAACTTTTTTCTGGTCCTCTGTGTATTTCATAGTTGTAACTAAATTCCCAGGCATAGAATCCCCCATTCTTTCTGATCACTTTACTCCTCAAGGATCTGATATTTGTAAAGCCCTTTGATAGCATCAGATGAAAATCGCTACTTTACACAAAGGCGTATTTATGTCATATGATCAGAAGAGTGAAACACGGAGAAAACACGCTTCATGCCAAAGGCAAGCAATTCTGATGCAGCCTCAACTTTTTGGCCTGGAAGAAGCTGTAGATGAAGCAAATGCCTCACATCAAATTCATGTTATGAACTAGTTCAGAGGAAAGAGAAACTGGGAAAATCTGCTAGTTTTCCATAGAAGCAGGAACCTACACCTACACCATGTTCTACACACTTCAATGCAAGTGTGTCTTCCCAATGGCTTGACTGTAAAACCAACCCGCTTCCTTTCTTTCATCCTGTCAAGAGATGATAGTTTGTTGTAAACTAGGAACATATAGACAGCTTTCAGACAGACTTTCATGCCAACTATAAGAAGACTGAGTATCACTTCATTGAGTAATAATGATTAAATGCAAAGCCAAAAGAAGGCCATCTTCTGCAAAGTATGAGTGAAGGACATCAGGGCTGTGTCAGAATGACTGAAGAAAGGGCAATTTTCCTTTGATTTGACAGCCTAAGCCCTACCTCAGAGTAAGGCTACCTTGTCTACGGCGCTATTTAGTGACTTAGAATCTTTCCAGCCAAGAGCTGGCCTAACAGACTTATCTTCCTAGTGAAAGTCATGTGATTTTCAGTATAAAAGAAATAAGAGAATGTCAGACATAAGCTTTTTGTTATTAGACTCCTTGGGATACATGTGGTTACTACCTTCCTTTTTTTTTTCTCCAGATTATACATATATATTTATAGAAACATGAAGTAAAAACCTGATGCAGCCCCTCAGCTTACTTTAAAATAAATTTAAATTTTGAAAAACATGTTTAAATATACATTAAATGGTAGAAGTAGAAAGAAAGAAAGAAAGGAAGGAAAGAGAAGAGAAGAAAAGAAAAAAAGGTGGAGGGAGGGAGGGAGGAAAGATGGAAGGAAGAAAGAAGGAAGGGAGGAAAGAAGGGTGGAAGGGAAGGAGGGAAGAAAGAAAAAGAAAGAAAGAAATGAATGTAGGATAGGAAAACTTTTCCCTTTTTCCTTTCTAGTTTCTTAGGCTGAATTAGATTGATGTGAGACAGATTAACAGGAGAAAAACAAATTTAATGTTGTACGTACAGAAGCTCATAAAGATATGAGACTCAAAGAAGTGACCAAAGCAGGCAGCTTTTATACATTTTAGAGAAAGAACCAATTATTTGTGAAGATTTGACAAAACAAAGGGATTTAGGCTTGGAGTAGCAAGTTAATTATGAAGTAACAAAGTTTTTATACAACATTCTTGGCCTTGAATTTCCTATCTCTAGTGATAAGGTATAGTTAGAATACCTTCACATGGGAGATTTATTTCATGCTTTCAGGAGACAAAGGAAGGTCAGAGTGTCCTTCCTGCATTGGCTATTTCTTAAGTAACTTTAATTCAAAATAACATGTCAAAGTGGCATATTTTTGGGTGGTGCATTTTGCTCCCTCTCAGAAAGAAAGAAAGTAAAGGAGGAAAGAAGGATAGATGGAGAGAAGGCAGAAAGGGAAATACTTGGTTCCAGAAATGAATAGAGAATTAAAAGCCAGTGTGGTAATCTATGAATCTGATGCACTTAGTGCCCATGAGGACAATAATACAGATATGGACTTAAAGCTAGGAGATAAGGTTTTAACACCCAAGAAGGACAGGAAATTCGGCCTTTGGCTTATAAAAGGAGAAGAGATGAAATGAAAAACCTTGCAACAAAGTTGACAATGTGAAAAGGCTGCCCCTCAGGGAGAGTTTGGATGGGACATCACACTCACCAGCACAGGGAAGTTGCAAAGATGACTAACAATTACAAATGACTGAAACTTTTACAGAATTATAGAACAACGTGAGTCCTCAACTTAAGAAGAACATTGAACTGCAAGCAGAATAAATAAAATAAACTTCTAAAAATATTATACTAAAGTAAAAGAAAATCAGAGCAAAACACAAATCCTGAAAAAGAACTTTATAAAAGGAGACAAATTGCTTTTAACAATAGAATACTTAGGCAATTATAAAGTACAGAAAATAATAAAAGGATATATCCAATGTACTAAAATAACATAATCCAAAACATAGAATTTCATAGTTTAATTTATTATAAGAATAAAATCAAATAAAGCCATTTTGGCAGAAAGGCTGAGAATATTTACCAACAGAGCTTTTCAGTGAAAAAAATGAGTAAACAATGACTGTATGTCACTTAGAGGGAAAATCCCAGAAAGATGCAATAGTGGCCAACTGAGTAAAAGATATGGGGAATTATAAATGCACTGACCATAAAATTAATCACAATACTGAATAATTTGAGTGGTTTAAAAATGAGGTAGAACTATATTATATAACAAACAACATGAATTTTAGCTAAAAGCTTTATTAAGGATAGTCATTTCTTAAAGATGGAAGAGTCAATTCATTTACCAGAAAGCTAAAAATTTTCTCAATTTAAATACACCTATTTATTGCTCAAACCAAAATCCCAAAAGTGAAGTTACCAAAAGGTTGAAATACAGAGAAAAGAAGAAAACCAGGGAATTATTAACCAAAATAAATCTGTTGTAACTTTATTATTATCAGATAAAATAGAGTTTAAGCCAAAAAGCTATATTAAGGATAAAGAAAGCTATTGTTGACAGTAAAAGGAACAATTTCTTACCATATAAATTCAGGATTATTCTTTATATTTAGTAGCATCTTATTTGTATAATATAAATTTTAATTGTAGTGTTTTTGTTGTATAATTTTAAATATTTTATAGTTTTTTACCCAGCAACACACAAATTCTCTGTACTTTTATACTCCCCCAAATTTATAGAGTGAGCACTGACCAAATTGAACATTGATATTGAAATGTCCAAAAATCATAGCAGGTATCTCTCAGAAACAATGACACCAAAGTTCACCATTTTAGTAAAATATGAAACATTTTAATAATTGACCATCAACCAGGCCCAAAATTAAATCTCAACAAATATTGAGTAAACAAAATCATACAGAAGTCTTTTCTGACCATATTGCAATAAAAGTAATTAGATACAAAAAGCCAAAACTGCATAACATATATTTATAAATGTGCAAATTATAGAAGAAATCAAAATAGACCTTACCTTATATTTAGAATTGAACACACAAGCTTTGTGTAACAAAATCTAGAGGATGCATGAAAAAATGTTTCTTAGAAAGAAATTTATAGTTCAAAATGCATATATTACAGTACAGGTAACACTGGGAATTAGTGATTTAAGTGTTCAGCTGAAGAAGTTAGTTAGAAGAATAAAAGGAAGCCGAAGAAAGTAGAACAAAATAAATAAGATTAAATTAGTGATTTTGAAGACAATGAAACAATAAAGAGGTTCCTTTTTGTTTGTTTGAGAACTAGTAAGGTAGTGAAATTTCTAAGATTGATAAGAAACTCAAGTGAAATCACAAGTTTATTAAATTATAAAGGAAGCATAACTTAAATGCAGAGGGCATTAAACAAAGTCACAAAAAGAATTATATAAACATTTGTGATCAAAAATTTTAAGTTATAGATGAAGTGTATACGTTTAGGGGAAAATACAATAAACAAAACTGACTTTATAAGAAATAGAAAATCTGAATAAATAAACTCTAAAACCATTAAATTTAGTCAGTAATAAAATATCTATGTAGTTGAAAAAAGTAACATGCCCAGATGGTTTTATAATTGTTTTGCTAAAACATCCAGGAACATATATCCCCTATATTACATTACAGATAATAAAAATGGGAAACAATGCTATAACTTATTTTATGAGTCTAGTTCAGTTTATTTCAAAACCAAACCAAGACAATACGAGACGGGAAGACCATAGGGGAATATCATGCAAAAATCATGCAAAAATTGCAATTTTAGCAAAGAAAATTAGCAAAATAATTGTAATTAAAAAACAACACTTTAGTAATTAGAAGACAATTTCAAATTATCTTAGTAATTAGAAGATAATTTCAAATTATACATTCATTACTAGATTTGGCTAAAGCATACTTAATTTCACTTACTGCTAAAATTAAACACAAATAAGTGATAAAAGGGATTCTTAAATTCACAAGGACATGACTAAAAGAAGAGACAGTGACACATCTGGGAAGGGGGGATGTAAAGGATGAACGGTAAAGGTAGCAGACCCCCAAGTTGAATCTAAGCCAGAAGAAAGGAAATCAACAAAGCTATGGAATAGGGACTGTAGAAGTTCTGAAAGTTTCAAGAATTGACAACACAATGCATCTCTGGAAGTGGGTGTGGAGGGTAACCTGAAAACAGCGTGATTATGTAAAAGTCTTTTGAAGATGCAGTTTAATTCCAAGATCTTTAACCCCAGTTCTGAGAGACTTGTCTCCTCTGCGCTCCACTATGGTGCCAGCAGAAGCCGGATGATTCTTCTCTGAGAAGGGGGTCAAGCAACTTCTGCATTGAGGCAGGAAGTGCACAGTTGAGAGTGGAGCACAGTTGAGAGTGGAGCACAGTTGAGAGTGGTAACAGGTGCAAGTAAGTGCCAATAATGTTTTTAATGTTTCCTTGGAACTGTTATACCTTTATGGATATTTTCATATTTGGGGGCATGGAGAGTGGAATGGTAATCCTGCATGTCGAATATAGCCTCCAGCAAGAGACGGTGGCTCATTGCCCTCTCTGACAAAAACCTGGGACTCTAAATAGGAGAATTTTAAATCAACAGGAGAGAGAAATTACCCCCCTAGCTTCTTCAGATGGATAGGGCTACCTACTTCAAGAGGTGATTCAGGAACAGGACACAATGATATTAGTTTGTGTATTGGTTTATCTTACCCAACTCTATTATAATTAGTGGAAATTCTTAGCTCTTAAACTGTCAGAGCCCATTAAATGATGGTATGAATATTTGTCTTTGGTAAGTTTAAGAGGCTATGTCTGGAGCTTGCTAGTCTAGTGCCACTTTAAAGGAGAAGTCTAAATCATTGTTTAATAGAATTGGCAGTTCAAATTAAACATTCTAAATTAAACATTTATCTTCTTTACTAGAACTCTCTAACTCTCCAGTGGAAGAAAATGATTTGAAGTATTCATCCATATAACATATTTATTTTTTATCACTATGTCCCAGACTCTGTGTTTGGCCCTAGGGAAATAATTATTAATATGGTGTACGTCACGTCCCAAAGGGATAACAATCTAATGTGAAGACAGCCATGGAACAGATTAAATCCAATACGAATGGAAGGAGCTATAATAGTGGTCAGCACAGAGTAGCCTCACATACCCCAACCTAGGGAATCAGAGAGGTATTCTTGGAAAGAATAACCAGGGCCAAACATGGATAGAGGGTTCTGAGTAGGACAAAAGGCTCCCACATACTACTTTCTTTTCTTTCTTTAGTGTGATGAAAATATGTTTCCCTATAATTTTTAACACCTTTATTGAGATATAATTCTTATACCATACAATTCACCTACAGTGTACAATGTATTGGTTTTTAATATATTCAAAGACATGTGTAACCATCAGCACAGTCAATTTTAGAATATTTTCATCACTTCAAAAAGAAACCCCATACTCTTTAGCCATTAATCCCCTGTACCCTCCCCTCCACTTTCAGCCTTATGCAATCATTAATATACTTTCTGTCTATAGATTTCCTTGTTTTGTACTTTCAAATGAGTGAAATCATATAGTATGTAGTCTTTGTGACTGGCTTCTTCCACTTAGCATAATGTTTCCATTAAACATAGAGTTACCATATGACCCAGCAATTTTAATCCTAGGTATATACCCAGGAGAAATGAAAACATATGTTCTGAACAAAATGTGTACATGAATGTTTATAGCAGCATTATTCAAAACAGCCAAAAAAGTGGAAACAAACCAAATATCTATTATCTCCCCTCAACCCCTCTGTGCCCTTCTTTGTCTCTCTGTATTCCCTCTCTCTCTCGGAAACGTTTATACTTATTGAGGTTAACAGAATTCCTTAAGATTTTGGTGTCCATTTTCTAAAGCTTAGTGACACATTTCTTACTCACCTGAATCTCAGTTTCATGTACCTCACATTTGGTATAAATACAAAAAATTTTTGAAGGACAGATTTTTTTGGGAACAGTAAAGAATCTTAAAGATGATTTAGTTCCATTCACTCACATAGAGCAGGAAAATAAGGACAAAAGAGGTGTGATAAAATAACCAAAATTACAGTCAGATAGGAGAAGACCAAGCAATAGAACCCAGTCTTCTTGATCCTTATTTAATGCTCTTTTTTTTTTTGCGGTACGCGGGCCTCTCACTGTTGTGGCCTCTCTCGTTGCGGAGCACAGGCTCCAGACGCACAGGCTCAGCGGCCATGGCTCACGGGCCCAGCCGCTCCGCGGCATGTGGGATCTTCCCGGACCGGGGCACGAACCCGCGTCCTTTGCTTCAGCAGGCGGACTCTCAACCACCGCGCCACCAGGGAAGCCCTACTTAATGCTCTTTAAACTCTTTATCCCCCGTTTGTTGTGAGAAACGTGAAAGAATTCAAGGTATGAAGGCTTCAAAAATTGTCTGTCTCCCATATCTATAAACCAACAGAAAATTTCCCATGTATGTTTTCTTATGAGGCACCTCCAGAGCCCATTCCATTGTGACATTTTTCTCCCACACCCATTTATTCCTCCCTCTAACCCATTAATGATGATTAACTCAGTGTCACTGCTATGCATGCAGTCTTTTACTTCTTCCCAGAGACCTCTCTGCTCACCACCAGATGCTGGCCTGGCAACCTGATTTCATGTGCAGTGGCTATCGCATGGCCACTCCCAACAAGTTGGTGAGACTCTAGATTCAATCCAAAGAATAATTTTAGAGTGATAAAAAATAGAGCACTATTGAAAACCAGGACCTTCCAAATACCCTCTTCCTTCTTAGTTCCTACCCTTTCACTGGTGCTGACTGTGAAAACATTCTGTTCAAGTCAACATGTATTTATTGGATAAAGGTATCTGCTAAAGAAATATTCAAGAGGTACTTGATACGAAGAAAGAGGGAGTAAAAGCCTCTTTACAAACGAATACAAAAAATAACCCCACTTTAATTCAGTGATGTACAACGCTTGTAACCGAATGCAGATATGACTGCAGGAGAATCACCTGCAAATTATGGCAAAATGAAGATTCCCAGCCTCCATTTTTAAAGGTTCTCATTCAGGAGAACAAGGGAGAAGTCAGGAAACTTTATTTTTGAAAAATTTCCCAGATGATGCTGATATGAAGCCAGATTTCATTTCTCTCGACAATATTTTAGTTTTGGGCATACTAATTTTGTACATCCTTCTTGCACATATTCTGTTAGATTTATCCATAAGAAGTTCATACATTTTGATACAGTTGTAAATGCTACTGTTTATTTAATTTCATTTTTTTCAAATGCTCATTGCTATTGTATAAATATTAAATATTTTTCGTGCATCTTTGAGATTTTCTGTATATTTAGTCATGTCATTTGTGGAAAAAACAGCAGATTTTATGCCTTCCTTTCCAATCCATATGTTTTTATCTCTTTCACTTGCTGTACAATTAAACCTTATATTCCTGGGATAAACTCCACTTGATGTATTTTCCTATTTATAAGTTACTGTACTTGTTATGCTTATATTTTCCTAGGAATTTTTGCATCCCTGTTATATAAATGATAGTAGATTTCATAGGTTAAATGTCATAGAATAAGAAAAATATTAAGTTCTAGGCTAAATTCTGGCTAAGAATATGAGATATGATTCATTCTAAGCCATCACTGCTCACCTTAACAATATTAATATAAATCCCTTGCTTTTATCATCCATTTACACTTTAAAATTTCTTTCATAAGCATTATTTCATAAGATTGTCACAGTAAGTCTGTGGAGAAATATTTTCTCATTTTTCAGATAAAACAACTGAAATTTGAGAAGATGAAGTTATCTGCTCAAGTTCTCACAGTTTATTGATTTTATTAGTAATTAGTGGATTGCACTTTACTATAGCTATTATTTTTGGAATATATCATTTCTAACTTTGAGTCAGTGTTTCTAACATCTTACCTTCTTACAAACACTTTGGCTTATAAGTTTAACCAGATATGTCAGTGTAAATTGTTTATTATTATGCTCCTGGCCCCTGCACTCTGTACCTTTCTCTTTTTTCCTACCCACGTTCAGTCCTGAAAACCTAGCTATTTAGGGTATCCATAATCTATTTATCAAATCCTCCTCACACATCCCAACACATCGCAACCGTGTCAACTATTAAACCTTTCATTCATAGCTCCTTAAAAGTTATATTTCATTGAATCTAAGACACTACTGGTTATCATATGCCTTATCAGTAGCACCACTATTTTATGTACTACTATGAGAGAAATTTATTATTGCAAATTACACTATGAAATGATGCCTCTTTATCACATTCATTATGACCCCAAGCGTAGAAATTTTATAATATGAAAAAGGCTACTTCAGTTATTTATTGCTGTGTAATGATCCACTCCCAAATTTAGCGACTTAATATAAAAATTCATTAGTAGATTTTATGGTCCTGTGCATTGACTGGACTCAACTGAGGCATCCTCTCTTGAATTTTCTCAAACAATTGCATTCAAATGAGACTTAAAACTATAGTAATTCAAGGGCATCCCTGGGATGGATGCCCCAGCTGCCACACTCACATGGATGGCAGATGATCCTGACTGTTGGATGAGATATTAGCTGGGACTATGGAATAGACTACCTACATATAACCTCTCCACATGGCATGTGCTTCTCACAGCCTAGAAACTGGGTTCATAGAGGGAGCTTTCTGAAGTGTGTCCCAAAAAGAGAAAGTAGAAGTTGCCAGTCTAATAAAGGGCTGAGCCTATAACTAGAATAGCATTATTTGACTTATAATCTATTTGCAGAAGAAGTCATAAGGCCTCACTGATTCAAGTGAAGAGAGAAATAGACTATCTTGATGGAATATCAGCAACTGTGAATATTGTGTTAGCCAAAAGATTCGTTCATTTTTTTCCATAAGATGGCTCTAGTAGCACTTAGTTGTCTTTAACGTCATTCAAAACAATTTTGTTAGATCATATGTGACAGCTGTCACGTCAGTGTGCGTTTAAACAAAGACTTATCAGGGCTTCCCTGGTGGCACAGTGGTTAAGAATCTGCCTGCCAACGCAGGGGACAGGGGTTCAAGCCCTGGTCCAGGAAGATCTTACATGCCACGGAGCAACTAAGCCCATGCGCCAAAACTACTGAGCCTGCGCCCTAGAGCCCGTGAGCCACAGCTACTGAGCCCATGCACTACAACTACTGAAGCCCGCGCTCCTAGAGCCCGTGCTCCGCAACAAAGAGAAGCCACCGCAATGAGAAGCCCGCGCACCGCAACAAAGAGTAGCCCCTGCTCTCCTCACCCACGTGCAGCAACAAAGACCCAAAGCAGCCAAAAAAAAATAAAGACATCAAAATTGGTGAATTTTTGTGTAGGCATTTTAATATTAAAGATGGAAGGGCTTCCCTGGTGGCGCAGTGGTTGAGAGTCTGCCTGCCGATGCAGGGGACATGGGTTCATGCCCCAGTCCGGGAAGATCCCACATGCCACGGAGCGGCTAGGCCTGTGAGCCAGGGCTGCTGAGCCTGCACGTCCAGAGCCTGTGCTCTGAAACGGGAGAGGCCGCAACAGTGAGAGGCCCGTGTACCACAAAAAAAAAAAAAAAAAAAAAAAAGATGGAAGGAAAAAAGCAACATTTTCAGCATATTATGCTTTATTATTTCAAGAAAGGTAAAAATGCAACCAAAATGCAAAAAGAAGATTTGTGCAGTATATGGAGAACATGTCAAAAGTGGTTTGTGAAGTTTCGTGCTGGAGATTTCTCACTGGACGATGCTCCACGGTCTTGGGTAGACCAGTTGAAGTTGACAGTGATCAAATCGAGACATCAGTTGAGAATAGTCAACATTATACCACGCAGGAGATAGCCAACATGCTCAAAATATCCAAATCAAGATATGAAAATCATTTGCAACAGCTTGGTTATGTTCATCACTTTGATGTTTGGGTTCCACGTAAGTTAAGCGAAAAAATCCTTCTTAACCATATTTCTGCAGGCAATTCTCTACTTAAACATAATGAAAACATTCCATTTTTAAAACAAATTGTGATGGGTGATGAAAAGACGATACTGTACAATAATGTGGAATGAAAGAGATCGTGGGGCAAGTGAAATGAACCACCACCAACCACACTGAAGGCCGGTCTTCATCCAAAGAAGGTGATGTTGTATATACGGTGGGATTGGAAGGGAGTCCTCTATTATGAGCTCCTTCCAGAAAACCAAACGATTAATTCCAACAAGTACTGCTCCCAATTAGACCAACTGAAAACAGCACTCGATGAAAAGCATCCAGAATTAGTCAACAGAAAAAACATAATCTTCCATCAGGATAATGTAAGACTGCATGTTTCTTTGATGACCAGGCAAAAACGATTGCAGCTTGGCTGGGAAGTTCTGATTCATCTGCCGTATTTACCAGGCACTGCACCTTAGGATTTCCATTTATTTTGGTGTTTACCAAATTCTCTTAATGGAAAAAACTTCAATTCCCTGGAAGACTGTAAAAGGCACCTGGAACAGTTCTTTGCTCAAAAAGATAAAGAGTTTTGGGAAGATAGAATTATGAAGTTGCCTGAAAAATGGCAGAAGGTAGTAGAACAAAAGGGTGAAGAATCTGTTGTTCAATAAAGTTCTTGGTGAAAATGAAAAATGTGTCTTTTATTTTTACTTAAAAATTGAAGGCACTTTTTGGCTGACCCAATACATTACATATATAAATATACCTCTATGAGTTCAAGAAAAATTTGAGAATATACACTGAGTTTGTTAATTGTGACTGCTGCTGGGTATAGTGTATTAGAAGGGATCACCTTAACATCTTTATAGAACTAAAATTTGCATGTTGGAATTATAACAGCTTTTCACCTGTTGTGTTTTCTCCATGTTTTCCAAATACATTTTAAAGAGTATTAAAGAAACATGTTCTGAATCAATGCTAACTGCCCTCTCCCAATTTTTCCATGACTCTTCAAGGGATAGAAGTGAATATCACTACTGGAACCATAGTTTATCTGGATATTCCTAAGTTCTTTCTGTTTTTTTAAAAAAAATTGCTTTAGAACACCATTGTTGCATTGTTAGCCCTCACACTTCCACAGGAATCAACCAATCAAAGAAGTAAAACATAGTTCTTTGTTCTTCAAAGCCCAGTGCCTACATTTTTGGTAAAGAAGTAAGTCTTGGAAAGATGAGTTAGGGTTACAAATCTTTGCTCTTGGGCTTCTCTGGTGGTGCAGTGGTTAAGAATCCACCTGCCAATGCAGGGGACACAGGTTCAAGCCCTGGTCTGGGAAGATCCCTCATACCGCGGAGCAACTAAGCCCGTGCACCACAGCTACTGAGCTTGCGCTCTAGAGCCCACGAGCCACAACTACTGAAGCCCGCGTGCCTAAAGCCCGTGCTCCACAACAAGAGAAGCCACCGCAATGAGAAGCCTGCGCACCACAGTAAAGAGTAGCCCCCGCTCGCCGCAACTAGAGAAAGCCCACGCGCAGCAGCAAAGACCCAACGCAGCCAAAAGTAAATAAAATAAATTAAAAAAAACAAAAAACAAATCTTTGCTCTTAATCCTTTGCATTATATGGATTTCCATCATAATGAGAAGATGAAACAATTGGAGAGGGGGGATCCTGGTGGTATTATTTAGCTATTTCAATAAATCTACTCTTTCTCAATTAGGCTTGGTCTAGGCAAGGCCATTTATCAAGAAAAATTCCTAAGACCTGCCAGGAAAATGACTTCTATTTCTTTCTAGATTATTTTTCCATCTCAGGATGTCCCCTTCCCTTCAAAAAGGCTGTATCTACTAAAAAGGGAAGGGATGGAGTGGATACTTGGGACAGAAACACGCTTGGTTCCTAGTTACTGGAAAAAACAAGTGATTAATTCTCTAACCCCTATAGGCTCACTATAGGCATCAATATTATTATTAAATCAACTTTAATTCTTCATCTTATTTTTAGTAAAACCTCATCAGGTGAAAGAACTGAGCATTGGAATGGAGGTTTCTGAAGATTTCAAAATAAAATCTCTGAGAGTTTAAAGATTGATATGCCCCAAATCTGTCATAGAGGCCCCTGTGTTTTTTTGTTTTTTTGTTTTTTTCATGTACTGTGATGCTCTTGGCCACTACTTTCTGAACTTCTTTCAAGCATACTACAGCAGTAGACACTGGAGCAAGAAAAAAAATATTTTGCAATATTTATAGTTAACTCCCCCTTTCCTGATTTTCACCCTCCCTGAGAGGCTGAACCTGTTATGACAGATAATAAATCACTTGAAATTCTTACTGTGTTTGAGGAGGTGTTAAAATCACTTTTATAGCAAGTTGATGACAGGGATTATTTTTCCCTCAGACAGCAGGAACTTTCACACTCACCAATTTTAGAATGGTGACTGAACGAAAGATCCATTCCCCATCAAATACTTATGATATTTCTTGTCATCTGATTTGTGGTCATGAAGAAGGTGGACTGCTGAAAGTACTGATATTGGGATTTTCTTTTCATATCTTTTAATATACAGAGAAAGTGTTCTTATTCATCTCCTAAGTACTTCCTCCCTATCCTTTTCTACTCAAAATCCAGTGAGATTCATTAATAATATTTCTCTCTTAGATTCCCAGAGTGACATCACTAGGGAAGAAATTCCACAGGCCTGTGACCCTCTAGTCAAATACAAGTTAAATTTGTTCAGCTGGACCTTCAGTATTCCTATTCATTTTTCCTACAAATACTCCAAACCTTTTTTTTTTTTAAATGCTTCTTCTTGGCAGAGGACTTGATCTTTTACTTTAGCTAGAAAAGTCCTCCTTTTTTTCAGAGGAAGAAGACTTTGTACCCTTCTTCCCATTCCTTCTTGCAACTTGCACTTTTGCTCTTTTGTACCTCCTCCCAAGCCCTGCCCCCATTCCCATATTGTACCCTATGGCAGTCTTTGCATTCCACCCTGAAACTCATCAAATCTTTCTTTCTTCAGTTGTAGGAGAAACTGATAGCTTCAAAGAAAAACTTTCTCTTGACTCTCTCAGGATGGCTTTTCCTTGTCTTCATTTCACAGCTCATTTTCCTTCATCCTCTAATATGACTATAGTTTCCTTCAAGGTAGTAAACACGTCTCTCACAGGTCAGCGGTAGATCCCTAGTAGCTACAACAATGAGTTTCCCTTAGTTCTCATTCTTTGACATCTCTCTGCACACTGATCTGTTATCTTCCTCCTCTCTATTGAAAATCTCCCCACTTTGTTTTTCCGTAGTTTCTTCCCTCTCTAATCATTCCACCCACTCCTTCTCTTGCTTTTCTTCCTCTTTTCATCACTTATGGGGAGGTTTCTCAAGGTTCTAGTCTCAGCTTTTTCCTTTAATCTACTTATTTTCTCTCCCTGGGAGGATATCTAAACTTTTATAGTTTTAAGCACCTATTCTTTACAAGATATTTCCAAATCTATATATCCTAAATTGTTTCTCTTGTATTTTAGCTTCCTAAGCAAAAAAATCTAGAAGCAAGTTGTAAAATTTTCCACTCTCTCATTCTTTCCATTTAGAACAATAAACAGTGAAGGGGAGCAGAACTTGCCACCCCAAAATATGTCTAAGTGCATAAAGATTATCTTAAGCTGGCTAGTTTTTTGGAAACAGCAGACACAGAAAAGCTCTGAAAACCAAGTAGAATTTATCTTTTTGTAAAGGAAACTTTCATTAAAAGGGAAATCTCGGGCTTCCCTGGTGGCGCAGTGTTTGAGAGTCCGCCTGCCGATGTAGGGGACACGGGTTCATGCCCCGGTCCGGGAGGATCCCACGTGCCTTGGAGCGGCTGGGTCTGTGAGCCATGGCCGCTGAGCCTGCGCGTCCGGAGCCTGTGCTCCGCAACAAGAGGGGCCACAACAGTGGGAAGCCCGCGTACTGCAAAAAAAAAGGGAAATCTCCATTTGTAAGGGCGACTGCCTCTGTAATGGGAAGAGGAGGATGACAAATTCTCTAGAAACTCTTATCAATAGCGAAGGCTAGGACTTACACCTATGTAATAACCATGCCCTTGTTAACTGGATTTTCCTGATAGCCCTCCGTAACTGGTCTTCCCACCCCTCAATATCTTCTTTTATCTTTAACTGGAGATTGTATTTAAGGTGGTGGCTTGGGCCATTTCAGTTACTCAGTTTTCCTGGCTATCTCTCAGGTATACAGGAGGTATACATGTTAATACACTGCTGCTCATTTTTCTCCTGTAAGTCTGTCTGTTTTTTTTTTTTTAACATCTTTATTGGAGCATAATTGCTTTACAATGGTGTGTTAGTTTCTGCTTTATAACAAACTGAATCAGTTATACATATTTTTTTAGATTAATTAATTAATTAATTAGTCTGCATTGGGTTTTCGTTGCTGCACACAGGCTTCCTCTAGTTGCGGTGAGCGAGGGCTACTCTTCATTGAGGTGAGCGGGCTTCTCTTGTTGCAGAGCATAGGCTCTAGCCACGTGGACTCAGTAGTTGTGGCTCACAGGCTCTAGAGCAGAGGCTCAGTAGTTGTGGTGCACAGACTTAGCTGCTCTGTGGCATGTGGGATCTTCCTGGACCAGGGCTCGAACCCATGTCCCCTGTATTGGCAGGTGGATTCTTAACCATTGCACCACCAGGGGAATCCTACTCCTCCTTGGGGCTTCCCTGATGGCGCAGTGGTTGAGAATCTGCCTGCTAATGCAGGGACACGGATTCGAGCCCTGGTCCGGGAAGATCCCACATGCCGCAGAGCAGCTGGGCCCGTGAGCCACAACTACTGAGCCTGCGCGTCTGGAGCCTGTGTTCCACAACAAGAGAGGCCGCGATAGTGAGAGGCCCGCGCACCGCGATGAAGAGTGGCCCCCGCTTGCCACAACTAGAGAAATCCCTCGCACAGAAACGAAGACCCAACACAGCAAAAATACATTAATTAATTAATAAACTCCTACCCCCAACATCTTAAAAAAAAAAAAAAGTGAAAAATACTCCTCCTTGATTCATTTCCTTCATCCTGAGTGCATTGCTTCCTCTTTAAAAAGTCATAATCTCTTGTCTGGACATGTGAAACAGTCACCTAGCTGTTCTCCACACCTTTACTTTCTCATCCCTGCACCTGTTTCTCTAACAGATACTTTGCTAGAATAGTCTTTCTAAAAATATGCTTAAACCTGTCTTTCGTTTGCTTGTAGAGCTTTTTGCAGTGGCTCTTCAAAGCGTGCTCCGCTAAACAAATGTAAGATATATTTCTCTTTCAAATTATTATGATCATGTGATAAATCAGTGCCTGCTTATTTTGTCATTTCTCCAATCGGAAAAATGAAAGGAGAGATATAAACCTGCGTTTGCTCTGAGATCTGAAAATAGATAAGAAAATAGGATTATAATCCAGATTTCATTGTTTTTTTTGTTTAACATGCTGATGAGTTACACTTATTCAAACTCAGACTGTTCTAAATAAGTAAACAAACAAACAAAAAGTAAGTAAATCCCATTGGCATCTGTCCTGATACATGGGTACTCATTAAATAAGTATTCATTCAAAACAGTTGCTGTCCATCTAGCTGGATATTAAAATCACCTAGGGAGTTTGTTTGTTTTTTTAATGTTGATCCATAAGCTTCGCCAGAATCTCCAGAGGTGGGTCTCTGATACACACACACACACACACACACACACACACACACACACACATTTTTTTTAAGATTCCCAGTTGATTCTAATCACAGGCAAGGTTGAGAATTCAGCAGTCTCCCTTGCTAGTTAAAGTGTGATTCTCTCACCAGTAGTAATGTTACCCAATGCAAGTGAGGCCAAACAACCCAAAATGTCAGGGTTTGGAGCAGCGAAAGGTTTATTGCTGGGCCAAGCAAGGAGAATGTGTGACTTGTACTAAAAAAACTCAGACTCCCCAATGGTTTTTAGGGAGAGATTTTTATAAGCAAAATTTCGGGTGAGGGCTGCAGAGTGTATGGCTTTCTTCTGATTGGTTGGTGGTGAGGTAACAGGGCGGTGCTCCGAGAATCTTGTGCTCAGCCTGAACTTACCATCCTCCACCTGCATGGGGCCCTTTGTTCTGCAGAAGAACTCAAAGATATTGCTATGTATATTTTGTCAGGAAGAACCAGGACCTTGCCCCATTGCTGCACTTGACTACTCCTCTTTTGTGTCTGCATT
This sequence comes from Pseudorca crassidens, assembly GCF_039906515.1. Classification (NCBI taxonomy): domain Eukaryota; kingdom Metazoa; phylum Chordata; class Mammalia; order Artiodactyla; family Delphinidae; genus Pseudorca; species Pseudorca crassidens. Next base: position 66,515,177 of record NC_090304.1, on the reverse strand, counting down.
CCCTCACTTCCTTGATTAGCGACTATTGGAATCTGCCCTTTGGAACTCAGGGAATGTCTAGGAGGCTGAATGAAGCCTATTTCCTACAAACAAGAAATTGGGACATGGATAGGATTTGTACCCAGGAGAGCCCCATAGGGTCCTGCTTGGTTCCTGTAACAGTATTAACAGCTCTCAGAGCTAGAATTGCAAAATCTGGAGCGTGGTCTGTGATTCTGTATTTCTGAAGCAATTTCTGAAAGTGGTCCAAAGGATGTTACAGAGAAATATATTGAAGGAGTATTGAATTATACAAAGTTAAACAGAACTGTTTAGTGCTTTTAATATGCAGATGTATGAAATGCCTCTCTAAGCACTGGTATGGTGGTTCAGAATTGAAAAAACTCACTTATCACAGATTACCATTATTTTGTTTTTTGAATTGTTGGTTTGTTTTTCATAGAGTTTCCTCAGACTAAAATGTTCCACAGAACATACTTTAGCAAATATTGATATAGCAGTGTTTCTCACAGAGAACTACTGGTATTTTGGGTGGTATAGTTATAATGGCAGTTATTAAAGGCCTGTCCCACACTTTTCAGGAAGTTTTGCCTCCCTGATCCTTTTCTACTAAAAGTCAGCATCACTCCTTAGTGATTTTGGTAATTTAAAATATCCTGATAAATTACTGAACACTCTCAGGGAGGTGGTATTACCCCAGGTTGAGAGCTATCTTATAGTTAGTTGGTCATTAGGCACAAAGAATAGGAGAGATTAAGTTTACCGGTTGGGAATAATTCTCACTGCAAATCTCTGGTCTTGTTAACATTGGTCTATATCTTTCTTGTTGTCTTTGTTTGCCCGTTATGTAAAATATTGATCCCTGCTAGTGCCTTATATAGATTTGTTGAGCCCTCCTTTGGAGCATTTCCAAGAGCTATAGAGGCTCAAATTTCTCAGAGGGGTTTTTGCCCTATGAAAAATCACAAATCTTCATAGCTGATGGGGAGCGTTGCACCAACGATGCAGATGGGATTACCTGGGCCAGGTCACAATTGAGTTGCGATCATATCAACTTTAGTCTTCCATCCTCAACTTCCACATGTCCACCAGAGATATTTTTTTCCTAAATCACTAATCAGATTATGTCATTCCTCTACTAAAAAATACTTTATTGGTTTCCCTTTGCTAAAGATTAAAATCTAGATCCTTAGTGTGACATTTAAAAAAGAACAAAAATATGTGAAAAATTTGCCTTTTTCACGCACATTCATACACTCACACACACATACTCTCTCCATTTCGCTGTCAATTCCAGTAACATGAGCCTTTTCTGACTGAATTTTTACTATTTGTCAACTGACATATACTCCATATCTCTAAGTTTTTGCTCTTGTGACTTGGAATGTCTTTTTCAACTTGACTGCCTAATAAAATTCCTACTTAACTTTCAAAACATCTTACAAATGTCAAGTGTCACCTCCTCTGCAAAAAATTCCCCAACATTGCTACCTATCAGTCACTGCTTTCTGCTCACGGCTTCAGACTCATACCACTCATGGCAGCAATCCGCTTGGAATTATAATGAATGGTGGGTATGGTAGTGGTGTCAGAAGGGGAACCCCTTCCAGGGCCCAAGAGTGGACTCTTGTCTAACACTCAGAAATGAATTGTCTGAGGAGACACATGTGCTGACAAAGCAAAAGACTCTATTGGGAAGGGGCACTCGAGCAGAGAGCAGCAGGGTAAGGGAACCCAGGAGAACTGCTCTGCTACGTGGCTCAAAGTCAGGTTTTATGATGATGAGTTTAGTTTCCAGGTTGGCTCATGGCCAATCATCTTGCTAGTGCCCATATTTGGTCTGACTCAGGGTCCTTCCTAGCAGTGTGTGCATCTCTCAGCCAAGATGGATTCTGGCGTGAGGGTTTCTGAGAGGTTGGCAGGACATATTATGGGCTGGTGTCTCCTCCTTCCTTTTGGCCCCTCCAGAATTCTCTGGGTTAGTTTTCGGCAGTAGCACCGTGTTCCTTATTGGGACCTCCTGTTGTGAGACAACTCATCCAAGCAGTTATTATCCTGCCTGGCTGAGGTGGGTGGTTTAGGTCATCGGTTCCTTAACAGTAGGAGATATTTTTTTCCCTTCCCCACATTCTCATCTGGGATCTTAAGAGGAGAGTACTTCTGTAGACTGGGTGTCCTCCAGCATCATGCTGAGAAGGCAGCTTCCATCAACTGTGAATGGCTCTACTTGTCCCAACTCAGAAGAGAAAGAGTAGTTAATCTAATTTGTGAGACTCTGGCGTGTAATGAGCAACACTGCTCTACTAGCACTTAGGATGACTTTGCCTAAATATTAGAAAAGACACTGTTCATTTTTCTCATCTCTTCATAGACGAGAAGGAAGATCAGTGCAAGAACTCTCCTCTGTTTCCTCCATGTGGTAAGAATCTTGGGTCAACGTCCTAAAACTGCCTTCCAAAAGTAGTAATCTCAACCTCTCTTTGTCTCTGTCTCTCTTTCTCTTTCTCTGTCTATGTGTGTGTGTGTGTGTGTGTGTGTGTGTGTGTGTGATTCTCTTTGCCTCCTCTTCCTCCTTGACTGTTTGTGTATTCTCTGTCTCTACGTCTTCCTCCCTCCTTTCCCTGTGAGTAACTGGTAAGTGTGGAAGACCTGAATTATTTGCAGCTGGTGAAGTCAACTCCTCCCATAGGTTCCAGGCTGTAAATATGGGTGGGTTATAAAAGGACTCTATTTGACTTATACCTAAGCCACCATCTTCAGTATAATTTTACCTTGAGGAACTTGTTCTTTGGGGCTACTGGGGACTTTGCTTGGCTGATTAAAAGCTTTCTACTTTGTTTTTATTTCCATGATTATTGTTTCAATTTTCCTGAGAGAACTTGTAGAGAACCCTCCCAACGTGGTCTCCAGCACGTTGGTATATTGATGGTCACAGGGAGTGCTGGGAAAGAGGATGGCAGTAGCTATTTTGGTTATATTGATTCTGATTCTTTGGAAATGCAGAATAAATAAGAAAGCTTGGGTCTTCAGAAGGCAACTATTATAAAGGAAACCATGTTCCATTTAAATAAGACCTGCCTTGGATGAGACTAGGAAAACTAAGATATTGATGCTGGAAGACATTTGGGCTTGATGGAGGAAGACACCATGGGGCAGACTCAGTAAGATCTGGTGTCTAAATATGACACTATTACAAATTTTTGTTTTGAAGGAATACAAGAGCCTTTGAGATTCCGCATATGGTTTTCCTTTTTAATTCCCATCTCCCCATATATCACCTATATATCTTTGTTATTTTTTTATAATGACAGTCTGAACTGTTCCTACCCCTAGTAGCTAGAAGCAAAATTTTGCTCAGCATATATATATATTAAGTACTATATTTTTTTGCAATTTTTTAGAGAGAAAATGCATGTCTAGTTGTAGAGCTGATTATGGATATTCTTTGAGTCCTACTGACTTTTTAGACTCTTTATAAAAGTGGAACTTACAAGTCTTAGAGTAGGATTAATATAACTCTGAAGATGCTGAGGGATTTATAGCTATGCTGAGAAGCCCAGATATTATTTGAGAGAAATTCTTTGAGTTGAAACTGAACATATTAAGATATTAAGTTGTTGAAAAGCTCTGATTTGAATTTTTTTTAAGCCAGAAAGAGTGGGCAATTTCATATTTTGGACTTAAACTTTCTTACTGAGAGGAGAGAATTAATAATGTTTAAACATGAATTTTTTATGCCGTAAAAACTGTGTTATTTCAAATAATCTTATGCTGCCTCACAGCAGTCACTGTCCTACATGGCCTGTGAGACCCACTTGACTACATGACAAGGAAAATTTTAAGATTGAAAATTAAATTGGAATAAAATGTAATTAATATCCTTTTCTCACCCATTTTAGATTCATCTGAATATAAACACTGAACTACAGGCAACTAGATCTATGAGAGTAGAGATTGGGGAACAACATGATGAAGGTGAGCGCAGATCAAGCATGATTCGTTGCTGGTCTTTTTCCTTAATGGGCTTACGAATACCCCTGGTTGACCATAGATGTCGCTATTGACTATGAGGAAGAAAGAATAAAATCTGAAGAATGTGAAAGGAAACCCTTTTTTCTGATATTCTCACTTCAGCCCCTCTGGAGAAATGCTGTTGGGAAACTTCTGTCTTATAACCCCACTTTTCCTTCTCACTCATTCTTACCTGTATCAATAAGAACAAGTAATTGGACTGGTGAAAATTTGTCATTCATTCAATAAGCTATATTCTCCTCTGCAAGTTGGTGTTCTGTATCCAAACTCACTGCTCATGTAAGAGATGGTCTCTTACTTGGATTATATTTGTTCTCAAGCACAGTGGGTACTCATATTCTCTTTTCCTCTCAAATATGCATTTTTCCACGCAATAAACATACCATCAGACAAGGACAGAGCCATCTCCTGACTTTACTATCTCCCCCTTAGAATTTGGCCAGACATTCTTGAACTCTCCATTTTGCACTAAATTTGGCACAAGAGCAGATACCTGACAAAGTGGATAAAGCTTGTGCTACAGATACCTGATCCACATCACTGTGCCCCAAGGTTTAGATTCAAGGAGGGAGTAAGCTGGCCCACTATAATACCAATTTAAACCCATACACTCTGATCCAGTATTCCAGAAATCCTGCATTTGAGGATAACTGAGCATTAACTTCTCTGTTAGTAAATTTATTCTTTGATCTCCATTTAGACTGCCTCTGTGTTTGTTTCTATTATTTGCAACTTGGATAAGAGGAGGGCTGAAGACAGGCTTTTGTTCCCTCTGTCTGAAGTGCTTGTGTCCTAGATATTACTTGGCTTACTCTTGTCTTCATTCTGTTCTCTGTTCAAATGTCCTTTTTTCAGAATATCTTCATCTGAGAATTCTCTCCAAATTCGTATGTTTGTCTTGCTTTGGTCTTCTTTTGTTCTAATTTTCTGGCCTTGACTAATTGGTCAATTTTGTATAGCCATGCTGTGACATTTTAAAAATTTTTGTTGTGCACTTAATTCTATTAAAACTTTATATATATAAAATTATATTAAAAATATGTAATTATGTAATATATAATACCTGAAATTATAATATACATACATACACATATGTAAACACAAACACACACATGCACATTTACTCAATTAGGTTTGAGTTGAGACTATGTACAAAGACCTTAAATAGATCATGCTTAGAGTTTGAATTGTTAGTAATTACTAACAAGAGAGACAGCAGTATCTCTAACTTGCAGGGGACTCTCTCTCTCTCTCTCTCTCTCTCTCTCTATATATATATATATATATATATAAAATTAATATATCAGATTATAGTTTGGGAAATGGTTTACACTATAAGTCATACCCTATTTAAGGTCTTTATGCATAGCTCTCAACTCAAACCTAATTGATAAAGAGAGAGAGAGAGAGAGAGAGAGTGTGCGTGTGTGTGTGTGTGTGTGTGTGTGTGTGTGTGTGTGTTTGTGTGTGTATGTACATATATATTACATTTTTCTTTTCGGGTATTATATACAGATAATGTAGTATACTATATTTCTTATCTTATTACATGATAATTTATTATGAAACATATGTAATCATATAGTATACCTTAATAAATCAACCTTCATCGTAAGAGCACATTAGTTTTTTCAGGAATAGTGCTGAATATTTTAAAAGTTTATGTTATTCCCATCAATTTTCACTATTTATTTATCTTCTCACTCTGAGTCTTCAGTTGGAGTCTCTTTGATTGGTTTGACTTTAATCTTTGGTTTTATGAAAGAATTATAGAATTTCAGAGCTGGAAGGCCTTGCTGAACATCAAAGGACTAGAGCCGCTTGTCTTTGAAGCAGTCAGATATTCTCTGACTTGGCCACAGGCTCTGTCCACCCAGCCTGGGTTGTCTGACCTAATCACGGGGAAGGTTTTAATTCATTTTTCTGCCCCACTGCCCTCAGAGAACTGTTACTTTCTCTATATTCTGCATTAAGAAAACAGAAGGAAAAGGAAGAGAAATAGAATTCAGACTCCCATGTGTTTAGCTGTGATGCCAAGCACTCGTATTACCCCTGCCAACTTGTCTTTGCTTTGATAAATTTCACCAGGTCATTCCTAGCAGCAGCTCAGATTTCCCATACAGCTTGGTCTTTGGAGCAGCAGTACAATGGAAGAATGGACAAAGGTGGTCTTAAATCTACATGTGCATAGAATGCACACAGTTTTTATTTAGATTATATAATACAAATATACAAAAAAAGGAAAGTATACTTTCTAAAAATGGCTTTTTTCAGTTTTTACATAAAGTTGAGATAATGTCCATTGTCTATATAAATTAGTATTTGGTGTTGTGATTTGGATGTTCTTGGAGATTAGATTATTTAGGCGTGGGTGCTAAGGCCCTCCACAAACTATTTTTTGGCACTACCACTAACCAAGCAATTTGACTTATTTATTCAAAAACAGTGTAAGTTTTAATGACCAATTTCTTGCAGTATCAACTATCAAGCCTTGAAAGATAAGGGTAGTCAGGATTAGTTTTTTTTTTAAGGAAATATTTGTTAATGGGAAAGCCATCCATTATACCAATAATTCATAGCCTGAGATCCAGTGCAGATGGACAGACTTCAGCTCATCCAGGGATACCTAAAATTTGAGCAAAATTCATATGGATATGTACTTTTCTGTAGAGAAGATCTATAACTCCATAGACCATGCTGGATTATACTGGTTCATAGGATATATATAAAGCTAAATATGAGAGAAAACCAACACTTTGAAATCTTATGACAGAAATTTATCTCTTCCTCACTTGAAATTCCAGGCTAATATGACTTTTCATCCTGAAATGGTCACAGACACAGGATCCTTTCATCTTTTGTTCCACCATTCTATGACATTTATTTCCAGACAGTTCATAAAGAGATCAGCGTTTCAGCCAATAAAGAGACCCCTTCCCTTTAAAAGCAAACATGAAAATTATACCATGCTTTCAATGAACACCCTATTAATTAAAACTTAAAGTCCTCATTCTGGGTTACCATGTATCTACCCAACTATCAAGTGTTCTATTACCTTACAGGAAGAAAAAAAATGGATATTAGGGAGAATCAATAGTCTCTGGCACAAATATACATTGTAAAGTGCTTAGAACAATACTTGGTACATAATAAATGTATAATAAATAAATATTAGCTCTTTTAACCATGGATTCTTTTAACAAGATCTATCTTATAAAGGCTGGAAGGAAAGTAGTAGAAGCAGAGGAGCCAAGATAACATGATTTATAAATTACTCCACAAAGAATTGCCTTCTCTGTCTCACACATAATTTGTTTGAATTCTGCCTTCCTAAGAATCATCTAATAGAGTGGGATCCATAGCTGTTTCTCCCACAGTGCTAGGGATGCAATAAAGGACTTGCTAGTTGACACAATTTCAGAGTGCTAATTTTAGTCTGTGATCACTGAAAAGCATTCTGCCTGGTGTGAGACTTCAGCCCTAGATATTATTTTTTCTCTACTACATGGGAACAGATATTCTAGATTTGAACTAAAGAAATCATTGTTCTTCAGTGATTATTTTTATGCCACCCACATTGTTCTATTTAATGCAAGAAGCAGGGTTCTTAACATTTTTGAAAAATTTCTCAGACCAAAGAAGTACAGCTTTGTATATCTCAAAGTAGAGATATGAGGTATTATATGTCACTATTTCTAAACTCTCTTAGGAAATTATTTTTATATAAGTATTATTATTACCATTGTCATTATTGATATCGTTTCTTCATGAGGAAGAAATTAGCCATCTAATCGAGAAGATGGTACATCTTTGAAGATTCTGAATGTCATAAAGTCTATTTCTAAGCCCCATGAGAAATCAGATCCATTACTTTACAAACATACCACATGTTTGGCATCAAATAGCATTACTATTTCCCTTATTTAGTACACTTAGAATTAAATATGATTTATTATTCCCAATCACTATGAAAAGCAACATTATAATAAACATGGCACATTAATTTGGTATTTGTTAGAGATTTTATCAAAAGCATTTAAGTGTTATATTGGGAATTAGAATGGGTGAGTTTTGTTGCTCCTTTCAGCTCCAAAAGCTCATTAATTTGCTATTTTATCAATTACAAGTCCTAGATTCTAATTCCACTCCTAACTGTGTGATCATGGATAAATCAGACAAATTTCCAATTCTGTAAGGCCAAATGATCCACCTCTAAAATCTAAGATTTATAATCTACATTTAACCATTAGAAGTATTAATTTGAAGGGAAAATTTTTTTAAGAATGTATTGATGATAACTTTGAAATTTTAGTTGCAAGTAACAGAAACACAGTTCTAAATAAATTAATAAAATAGGTGGAAGAGGGATTTCTTGGAAGGCAACGGAGACATTTATCTTTGAACACTTTCATGACCAGATGAATCATACTGACTAGGTTCAGGGGATAATACGATTGCTAAGCCTTGGGCATAGGTCCAGCTTTGTGCTTGCAGTAGAGTCTTGGTCTATAACCAGAGAAGAAGGAAAAGTATTAGATGCCTTGGCTTGTCGATGGCCATCTTCATATTCACATGGAATTCTCTCTGTATTCATGTTTGTGTCCCAATATTTCCTTTTTATAACACCGGTTATATTGGATAAAGTTTCAACCAAACGATCTAATTCTAACTTGATTACCTCTGTAAAGATCGTATCTCCAAAAATGGCACTGAGGTATTGGGGGTTAAGGCTTCAGCATATGACTTGGGAGGGACACAATTCAACCCATAACAACTAGAATAGGTCCACATTTAAACTTTAGTTACAGATATATAAACTTCACATCTTTTTAGTAATTCATTTTTCTCTCTACCTTTCCCATGTTAGTAGAAAAACATACTATTTCTTTTAGCCTAGATTCCTCCCTTAAGTTGCATAGTTTAAGAATCCCACAGTTTATTCAGTGCCAGGGGCCAGCCTGCTGGAGAATACTGAGAATAAGAAACTCAATGATTTTGATCAGTCTGGTAGGTGGCCTTTTTTCCCTGTTGACATTTGTTCTTTCACTGGCACACAATGTCACTGTTGTAAGGAGACCCCGGACAGTAAGGATGTTCTCATCACCCACTACTACAGTGTCTCCTCCACTGGTCAGACAGGAGTTTCTAAAGCTATAAGATGGGAAAGAAAATGTTTCTACAAAGTATTATGCTTGGCAGTCGTGGCCATATGGACAGTTTGGGTTGTCAAACTGACTGTCCTTGAACAACCCATGTGGATGTAGATCCCTGCACAGTCTGTAGTGACTCTTAGTTGGAGAGTAGCCAGAAGCACTCTGCCTTTGGGTCTCCAGAATTACTGTTTTTTATTTGGCCTTATATGCTGTGTGACTATTCCCAGAGTAATCCCTCTGGACCAAAGTAATTGGGGTGTCAGTAATTGGGGAGTAGAAGGTTTTCAGCCTTATCCACACATTTTTTTTTTTCTTTGTGACACTCCTTTTCTCCAACAACATTCAGTTTTGGAAGTGAGCCTGATTCACTTGCCTGGACAATTCCAAGTGAGTAGCCCTTGGATGACCTTGATTTCCTTTCTGCCAGCATTCCTCACCTGGTTGATTTCAAGCCATGGGACCAGAGAGATTTTAATAAAATTGATCCGAAGAAGGAGAGGGATTGAATATAGGCTCTAGCTTATGTTTTTCTCTCTGAGGCTCCTTGCCTCTATGTAGATATTTTTTGACCCACTTGCCAGTGATATGAAATAGATAGATGTTAACAGTTAACCACCACAACTTACCAATAATGGTTTAGTCCACATTTTTTGCTAGAGTGATTTTTGAAAGGGCCCCCTTTCCTTTTGTGACCTTAGCTGGAGGAAAGCATTCAAGAGATTATTCCTAGAACAACAATGACATCAAAAAGGTCCACTCTGTCAAAATAAAATTTTTTAAATGTTAACAAATGGTGATTCTTGTACAAATATATATCAAACACATTTCAAAACTTTAATTCTTTGAGGGAGCCAGCAGGGTGGTAAAGCCGGTTCAAAGAACGTTTGTTCTTTAAATCTCATAGATACAGAGAACAGACTGGTTGTTGCCAGAGGCAAGGGGTGCAGGGTGAGCAAAATGGGTGAAGGGGATCAAAATGTACAAACTCCCAGTTATAAAAAATCTAAGTCATAGCAATATAACCTACGGCATGGTGACTGACTATAGTTAATAATACTGTATTGCATATTTGAATGTTGCTAAGAGAAAAGTTCTTAAAAGTTCTCATCACAAGAAAAAAATTGTAACTATGTATGGTGATGGATACATTATTGTGGTGATCATTTCACAATATATACAAATATTGAATCATTATGTTGTACATATTAAACTAATATAATGTTATATGTCAGTTATACATCAATAAAAAGGATTCACACAATAATAAACAAACTATGGTTATATACATAACTTGGGTGAATCTCACAAATTTAATGTTGAATTAAAGCAGTTAGATACGAGAGAGCACATCCTCTAAGACTATATATATATATAATAATAATATATAATACATATGATATAGACAAGTTTTACATTACATATTATTTGTACTTTATATATATACACACATTCATTATATACATATGTATGTGTATGTATATATAAACATATATGTATATATATATATAATATATATAATGCAAAACTAATCTACATGGCTACAAGTCAGGTAGTGGTTATTCTTTTGTGTCTAAGCTGTAATTGGAGGGGCTTCTAGGATATTTGCCATGGTCTGCATCCTGATTGGAGTGCTGGCTACACTGGGTGAGTTCAATTTTTGAAAATTCATTAAACTGACATTTATTCTTAAAATACCTTCCCCCAAAAAACCAAAGAACATTTGTAGAACATATTTATTTATTCAGCTAGAAGAGAAATGTGTAAATACATTTTCTAAGTTAGATATAAAACTGGCTAATATCCTGCATGTCAATAGTACTATAACCTTTGGGGTTATCTTTTCTACTGGACAACAATTATTTTATCTTTTATGAACAAAAAATATTTTCAATTTAGGAAATTTCTGATAGTTTAAAAAGCTTACAACTGTATTTTACAGAATCTATGAATAGGGCCCTAATCAATAGTAAATAGTAAGTCAAATATACATTCACCTAGGAAATAAGATAATCCTGGGTTTTGTGTCTAGTTTAGCAAACTTATTTTTGCATTCTTTTCCTTACTGACTATATGTCTTTATTTCTCAAATACTCTTTGAATTCTTGGATGGGTCTGTTAGTGCCTGAGTATGACATTTAAAAATATGAAATAACCTTTTTGTGTTATTTCCACATTTTGAATAATTTTATCTTAATTACTCTAAAGTTATATGCTGCATAAATAATAGCCTTTGGAAGGAAATCAATGTTTAAAATGGTAAATTCTCTCACTTAAAAATAATTTTAAAAAATTTTACATCACCATTCACCCAACTATATGCTAATTATTATAAACAACCAAGGCCTTAAACTTTCTCGGTATCTACATATATTATCACTTCTCTTTCAACAGGTTAATGAACAACAAAAAAATTAAAACTTAGTTTCCTCTAAAACATTTGTTGAACATCAAAAATATGCCTATTTATCATGATAGAAGATTAATTCTCATGACAATTAGGCAAGGTTGGTATTAATGTGTCACTAATTCACCAAAATATTTAAGTAATTAGTCCAAGATCACTTGACCTATAAGTAGTGGATCGGGACACATAAGCCCTCAATCTTTTCCCAATATCACCTCAGAGACAACTTCTCAACAATTTGCAAGGGGGCTTGTTGGAAGAGTGAAATTTAATGAGGTGATTTTCAAGAGCTTAGTCTAAAAGGTCTAATAGGATGAAAGCAATTTTATTTGAAACGGCTAAGTGAGCGTTAAAGAATGCCAACTATTCTAATTCCACATAATGTAAAACCAATGTCTGCTTCTTTTCTGTCTCACACTACATGTCAGATATGATAAATGTGGAAAAAGAAGGGCAGAAGGTGATGTCATTAGGGTTAGGGTTACAATCATTGCTACTGGCTTGAATTGATGAAGAGACTGTTAATAAAAGGAATGCAGCATGAACATGTGGGCTAAGTCTGGAGTCCAAGATTCTAATCATACTCTACCACCAAATCTGTATGGTCTGATCATGTTAATGGTCCTCTCTGGGCTTCAGTTCGTTATTGTGTAAATTAAAATAGTTGAGCTAGGTGGTCTCTAAGGTCCATTTCAGCTTTAATATCCCTTGAACCCATTAAGGAGTTAATAATAGAAGACAAGCAATATATATACAGTAACATTATTTTCTTGCTTAAAATCTTTCAATGACTCCCCATTGCAGTATAGCATTGTAGTTAAGAAATTAATTTCTCTGTGTCCCAGTTTTCTTACATGGGTTGTGAGGATTTAAGTAAGATCAAGTATGGAAAAAAAACCACAGTGTTTAGAAAATGGTAAACATTCGATAAGTACTGGCTATTACTGTTGACTACAGGATTAAGTTAAGTTTTCACCTGACTCACCTAACAGCCTTTAATGTGGATTTTATCTACCTCATTAACATTGTCTCTCACCATTCTCTGCCTTATACATAATGCTGAAATACACAAGAGTCTTTATTTTTCACTCATTTTTGAAGGATCATTTTCTAGAGTAAAGAGTTTTTGTCTCTCAACACTTTATTCACTCTACTCTCTTCTCACGTGCCTGGTTTCTGAGGAGAAGTTGGATGTAATTGTCTTTTTCCTCTGACTTCTTTCAGGATTTTTTCTTTATGTGTGATTTTCTCCAATTTAAATATGATATGCCTAGGTGAAAGTTTTGGGGTTTTATCCTGTTTGATGTTGTTCTCTGAATTCCTGGATCTGTGATTTGATGTCCGACATTAAATTGGTGAAATTCTCAGTCATTATTGCTTCAAATATTTTTAATGTTCCTTTTTCGTTTTCTTCTCCTTCTGGTATTCCCACTACAAGTATGTTGCAACTTTTATAATTGTCCCACAGTTTTTGGATATTCTGGGTTGGTTTTTTTTTTCAGTCTTCTTTTCTCTTTACTTTTCAATTTTGGCAATTTTTATTTAGATGTTCTCAAACTCAGGGATTCTTTCCTCAGGGGTCTACTCTATCAATAAGCCCATTAAAGATATTCTTCAGCTTTTTACAAAATCTCTAGCATGTCTCTTTTATTATTTCTTAGAATTTCCATCTCTCAGCTTACATTACCCCATCTATTCTCCCTCACTGTCTCCTTTATCAATTAGAGTCCTTAACATATTAATCATAGTTGTTTTAAATTCACGGTCTGATAACTCTAACATGCCAGCTGTATCAGAGTCTGGTTGCGTTGCTTGCTCTGTCTCTTAAAACTGTAAACTTTTTTTGCCCTTTTTTATGTTTTGTAATTTTTTCTTGGTACCTGGTCACAATGTATTGGGTTAAGGAACTCCTATAAATAGGCTTTTAGTAATGCAGTAGTGAGGTAACAGGGGATGGGAAACATTCTAGGGTCCTATGATTAGGTCTTGATCTTTTAATGAGTCTGTGCCTCTGGGCTGTGTACTTCACAAGTGCTTCTCAGTTCCCCCTGACCTCAGGTGGGAAAGGATGGCTCGAATGGGCTGGAGGTGGGTATTTCCTGTCTCGCATGTGGAAGGCGAGAAGGATATGGAGGTAGGTATTTCCCTTCCTTCCTGTGGAAGCTAGAGCTGGGTGGAGCCGGGTATTTCCCTTTTCCCAGGTCAGTTAGGCTCTAATAAAACCCCCAGCACATTAACCTCTGGTTAAATAGGTTCTCCTGAGGCAGAATGTCTTAAAAACAGAGTGCTCTTTCATCTTTCAAAACAGTAACTTTTCCCCTTCCTCTCCAGAAAGCGGGAGGGAATTTTTCTCCCATATTTACTGTGAAAACCTGGTTGAGCTTCTGAGTTAAAACTTATAAAAGTGTAGGGCCCTCCCTTCTCCATAACTGGGACTCCTGGAGTTTTCTACTCAAACTTACCCACACTGAGACTCCAGTAATTCATCAACTACAGTTTAGTTTTTCCTATCCCAGTGCTTGTTCCCTCAGAGGTTTCTGCTCATGTGTTTCTGCTCTGGTAAGTTGTGATTCTCTGTATCTGCCTGTCTGTCTCTCCAGGTTTGGGGACAACAGTTTTCCCTGGGACCTCACTTTTCTTATGGAGGTAAAAGGAGTTGTTGGTTTTTCAGTTTGTTCAGCTTTTTGTATGTTGTTAGGATGAAATGACAATTTCTAAGCTCCTTACATGCCAGACCAGAAACTGGAAGTTTCCTTAGTGAAAGTTGATGGTTTTGCTTTGTACACAAGTGAAGCTATCCATGAAACAACTAAAAGTTGACAGCTCACAAAAATGTGAAGCCTAAAGGCATCAATTTGGAAGATGGGAGAGAAGTAATATTAAGTGGATAAGCTTTCATCCTCTCTGTTTTAAAGGTTTGATCCTGAAGTCGTTTAGAATACTGGGTGTGTGTAAACATGAGCGTGGCTATATGTGGCAATTGCACACGTCATTTTAAGATACCATTTACATGGAAAATCAACAACTCTCAGATAATAATTTCACCACAAAAGACTTAGAAATCTTGATTCCATTGACACTTTAATTATCAAGTGACATGTCTAGTCCTAAAGAAGCAAGTCTGCATAATCACTCATTTGGCTTCATGTGCTTTTACTAATCTTCAATCTGTATGCAACAATTTGAAAATCTGTCCTCTGCCATGTGGGGAGCACAGACAAGAAGATTAATACACTTAGTTAACAATTTGACTAATTCCTTTCCAGTGGATTCAAAATCTAGAGCAATTTTGTCTTATGAGAAAGTTTTTTTATACAGTGACGTTGGCCTTTAGGTGTGTTGACTTTGTCATGTCAGAATAATCAATTTGCTTAATTTTACCTTTCATGGTCCATTTAATTTTCTTTTGGAAGATTTCTTTCCTTAATCTGCTACCATTCCACTCCTCTCAGTGATTATTGTTAAAAAAGGAATATTTTCCTATTTCCAGTTAGCATACACATGTACATTTATTTATTTGATTGGTTGTTTCATATCCCATGCCCCCTGCTCCCCAGCCCTCCAAAAATTTTTTTTTTTTTTTTTTTTTGCGGTACGCAGGCCTCTCACTGTTGTGGCCTCTCCCGTTGTGGAGCACAGGCTCCGGACACGCAGGCTCAGAGGCCATGGCTCACGGGCCCAGCCGCTCCGCGGCATGTGGGATCTTCCCAGACCGGGGCACGAACCCGCGTCCCCTGCATCGGCGGGTGGACTCTCAACCACTGGGCCACCAGAGAAGCCCATGCTGGCTTCTTATTGTGGTGGCTTCTCTTGCTGCAGAGCATGGGCTGTAGGCACGCAGGCTCAGTAATTGTGGCTCGTGGGCTCTAGAGCACAGGCTCAGTAGTTGTGACATACAGGTTTAGTTGCTCCAGGGCATGTGGGATCTTCCCGGACCAGGGTTTGAACTCGTGTCCCCAGCATTGGCAGGCAGATTCTTACCCACTGAGCCACCAGGGAAGTCCCAAAATGGGTTTTTTAATAAATGGTGCTAGAACAATTGGTTAACCATTTGAAAAAAATTATAAACTTCAATCAATCCTTCACCCTATACACAAAAATATCTAAATGAATTAGCAGTATAGTAGCAAACATCAAAGAAAGCAAGTATTAGAAGAATAAATCCTTTTTAAATGTTATTCACTCTTAATTTAAAATTTAAAATGCATTCCTCTTTAACCTAGGTGCAGAGAAATGCATTATAACTATGAATCAAATCTGAATACAAAAATGTAGATAAATTTGACTGCACACAATTAAAAAAAATTGTTCATGACCAAAAAATACATCATAAACAAAGTTCAAAGTCTGTTTATAAAACAAAATGGGAGAAAATGTTTGCAACACATAATAAAGATACTTTCTTCATACCACTTGCAAAAATTAAGTCAAAATGGATTATAGACCTAAAATTTAAGAGCTAAAAACTAATAGCTAGAAGAAAACATAGAAGATCTTGGATTCAGTAAAGATATTTTAATAGGACAAAAGGAAACATGAGATATCAAAGAATAAATTCGACTTTATCAAAATTTAGAAGTTTAACTATTTAGAAGACTCATTAACAAAAGGAAAAAAAATAAACCATGGGCTGGGAGAAAATATTTGCAAAACATGCATTTGACAAAGAAATTTACATCTAGAATATAAAAAGAACACTTCAATGAATAATAAACAAGCCAATTTGAAAATAGGCAAAAGATTTGAACAGACACTCCATAAAAGATGTACAGATGGAAAATAAATGCATAAAAAGACACTTAATATCAATCATCAGGAAAATACAAATTAAGACCAAAATGAGTTAACATTACACAGCTGCTCAAATGCTTACAACTTTAAAGATGAGCCATGCGAAGTGTGGGTGAACAACCACAACTCTAAGACACTGCTGATAGAAATGTAAATGGAACAACCATT
The DNA here is from genome assembly GCF_039906515.1 of Pseudorca crassidens. Taxonomy (NCBI): domain Eukaryota; kingdom Metazoa; phylum Chordata; class Mammalia; order Artiodactyla; family Delphinidae; genus Pseudorca; species Pseudorca crassidens. The sequence continues at coordinate 66,498,629 of NC_090304.1, read as the reverse complement.
TATTTATTATTTCCTTTCCTCTGATTATTATGGATTTAATTTGCTCAACCTTTCCAAATGTCTTAAGGTGAAAGTTGAAGTCATTATCTGAGACCTTCCTTCTTATCTAACACAGACTTTTATGCTCTAATTTTTTCCCAATTACTGCTTTAGCTGCATCCACAAATTTTAATATATCATGTTTTCACTTCCATTCAGTTTAAAATGCTTTCTAATTTCTACTTTGATGTCTTTGAACCATGATCATTTTTAAGTGTGGTATTTAGTTTGTAAATATTTGGTGATTTTCTAGATATCTTTCCATTGCTCATTTTTACTGAAATTTTTATCACAGTCAAAACACATATTTATAAGACTTATAGACCAGAATATGGTCTATCTTAGTAATGTTTCATGTGCATTTATAAAATATGTGTATACTGATGCTGTTGAGTGGAATGTTATATAAATGTCAAATAGGTCACGTTAGTTGATAATGAAGTGAAAGTCTCCCATATCTCTACTGATTTCCTGTCTCCTTGTTCTATAAAATATTGAGAGATATTTGTGGACTTGTTTCTCTCTTTACTTGTATAAGTTTATGTTTCAAGTGTTTTGAAGTTCTATTATTCAGTGCAGAAGCATTTTAAACTGTTATATCTTCGTGGCAAATTAACTCCTTTATCATTATAAAATGATCCTTTTATTCATGGTTATAATCTTTACTCTGAAATATACTTTTTCTGATTTAGTTTGCCATTCTACCTTCCTTTTGATAGTGTTAACATGACATCTTTTTCCATCCTTTCATCTGATTTGTGTCCTTACAATTAAAGTGAATTTTCTTTTAGTCAGCATAGAGCTGGGCCTCTTTATAAAATTTAATATGCCTTTTATACTTTTTGATTGCTTGTTTACATCATTTACATTCAACATGATTGTTGATATGGTTTGGTTTAAATCTCCCATCTTGTTATTTGTTTCAATTGATCCTCTTTTTGTTTATCACAATTTCCCTCAGTTTCTTCCTTATTTCGGATTAACTGAATATTTTTGTCATAATTTCACTTTATCTTCTTTGCTAACATATTCGTTTTACCTATTTATTTGTATATTCAGTTGTTCTTTTAGGGTTGATATTATGCATCTTTAGCTTTCTTGAACTATTTTAGTCGTGTAAGTATGTAAAGTGATAACACTAGAGCACTCCACTTCGCCTCTCGGTTTCATTTTTGATTGTTTCTTTTCTATGCATCAAGTCACTAATATTTTCTCCCAGAGTGTATACTCTTCTCTTAACCCAATCTAATATAGTTTTCATCTCAGACAGTATATTTTTGGTCTCTAGAAATTCAGTTTTGCATATTTCTGTTTTCTGTGTCTCTCCTTAACATGGTCATGGTTTTGCCTACTTTCTTGAACATATGAGATGTACTCTTTGTTATATCCTTGTTTACTTATGCTATTATCTGTGACTTTTTCATTTCTATCAATCAATTTTTCTTCGTATTAGTGGTCATATTTTCCTGCTGCTTTCATATTTTTTATTAGATGGCAGACATAGTGGATTTCATCTCTTTGAATACTAGAAAATAGATTCTTTAAATATTCCTGACTTTTATTATGTGGTGCAGTTAATTTTCTTAGGATCAGTTTCAACCTCTGAGGCTTGCTTTTTAGCTTTGTGAAGCTGGTCTACAGCAAGGCCAACTTTTTCCATACTATTCAGTTAATACCCTCCTGAGTCCTTTACCCGATGCCTCATAAAGTATAATGTTTTCCGTTCCGGCTAGTGGGAAGACAAACTATTTCTGGCCATTTGTGATCACCACAGATTCTTCCACCTGCTCCTGTATGGCAGCCCTTTCCCTGGCCCGGAATAATTCCTCACACTCATGCACATCTTTGTACTCAGCTGAAGATTCTGAGGAAACCCTCTGTAGAGGTTTTTTTTTTAGCTCTGTATGTAGTTTTTTCCACTTTGGGCAGCTTTCTTTGCTCTGGTACCTGCCCCCAAAATTGCATCTTCAAGTGTAAAATGAAGGTAAGGGGTAACATTACCTTACTGGGTTGTTGTGATGATCAAATGAGATTGACCATGATATAGATAAGGTATGATGTCCCTACCTACCAAGGGTTTACCAAATGTTAGTTCCTGTCCTCTATGCTTTCTCCTAACTCAAGAATAAATGAGGATAGATTGAGTATGCACTTTAGCCTGTAGGGTAACATTATTTTTAGAAGGAAGAATTAGAGGACAATTCACCTGCTTAAAAGCTCTGTCTTAAAAGTATAGCAGCAAGACATACTTTCCACTATGCTTTGCTGGATTAGACTCACAGCTTCCACCCTTCTCCCCAAATTGCAGAGAAATTAAACAGAATGAAAGTGATTAATTGCTTCTCCGTGCTCTATACATTACACATAAGTGGGCTGCCTTCACACATGAAGGTATTGAAAGCAGTCTATGACTATGTAGCAGCCAGCCTCTAAGATGGACCTCAAGGATCCTCCCTCCTGATACTCAGAACCTTGTTTATCTGCCTCCAACGATATATCAGGTTTGGTAGTATGTCCAATAGAATAAAGCAGAAACAAAGAAATGACAACCTCTGACTCTGGAGACCATAGGTCATAAAAGACACTAAAGCTTCCTGCTTGCGTATTCTTTCTCTCTCTCTTTCTCAAATCATTCCCTCTGGGGGAAAGCCAGCTGCAATTTTTTGAGAAGTCATATGGAGAGGTCCATGTCACAAGGAACTGAGGTCTCCTGCCAACAGCCATATGAGTGACTTGGAAGTGGATCCTTCTGCCCCAGTCAAGCTTCCAGATGACTGCAACTTCAGCATACACTTGACTGCAACATCACAAGTGTTCCTAAACTAGAGACACCCAGGTAGCCTTCTCCTAGTGTCCTGATCTTCAGAAACTGTGTTAGATATTTAATTTTAATGTTTTAAATCACCAAGTTTTGGAGTAATTTTTTATATAGACTGGAAAACTAATGCTGATTTTGGTATTTGGATGTGGGAGTGCTGTAACAAATATCTAAAATACTGGGAGTGGCTCTGGAACCAGGCAGTGGGTAGAAGCTAGAATGATATTAAGAAGATTATTAGTGAGGAAACTGTCTGCCAAACATGATGGACTTTGAGAAGGCTTCTTGTGATGGCATAAAGGGATGTGAGGTTAATACTGGAAAACAGGAAGACCCCAGTTATGTGGTAGCTAAAATTTTAGCAAAATTTTTGTCTACAGTAATGTGGAAAGTAGAAAATATGTTTGTTGAACTGAATGACCCAGTTAGGGAGATTCCTGGACAAAATGTTTTTCTCCCTGTTGCTTATAGTAAATGAGAAAGAAAACAAAAGCAAAGACTGTTATACATGAAAAAGTTGGGATTTGATTGTTTTGAAATGTTTAAGCCTCTGAAGATAACAAAGGATGTTAAAATTAATAAAATGATTTCTTAATTTTAAAAATTAAACAATCCAGGGCACTTCCAGGAAAGCCAGAGATACAACAAATATGGTAACTGAAAAATATTCTGATAAGGTTTCAGAAAGAATGAAGGTGGTGTCTCCATGTACCTTTAAATCAGGCAGAAGACCCTCCAGAGAGATTGGGGCTTCTAGGAAAATTAAGGGAGCTGTCCCTCAGCATTACCCAGGATTGTACAGGGACCCACAGTAGAGAAAGGCTTATCCCAAAGGGAATTGCGATTGTAGCTTTTGTCTAATGGAGTGAACTCCAGGAAGGTTCACAGGGGATCCAAGAAGTTTTTAAGAGGATTATATCAGTAGAAACAGTGTCAGCTTGGAGCAAAAGGGACAGAAAGAGGAAAAATTGAAAGGCCTTTGGACTCCCAAACTCTACGAGTAGGAAATAGGCTGATAAGACTGCTTACCTGTAAATACATAGTAAGTCTCATAGAAAAGGAAGAATGGCTCAGTGTAAACAAGAGCCTAGAAGGCACACCCAAGGGCTATGGAGAATAACTCCTGAACAGGAGTAGGACTGATTTATAATAAAAAAACTTTCAACATTTTCCCAGCTGGATCTCAGAGCTTCCAGGAAATATGACTCCTATGTGCCACTCATGTCTCCGTTTTGTGAAAAGGGATGTAAATGTACATAGACATTGTTCTATGCTTATGTTGGATGCATGAGGGCAGATAACTAGTTTCATTAATTTATAAGACCTCAAATTGAAAGGAAACAACTTTAGGATTTTAACATATGAAATTATATCCAAGGATCCTTATTGGGCTTTAGTTAGATGACAAGATTATGTACTTCAAGCAGATGCTATAATTGAATAAAGCTTTGGGGGGCCTTGAATGTGTTTTGTGTATTTTTCATGTAAGAGTGATGCGGATCATTGGATCCAGGGGGCAGACTGTGGTAAGCAGCTTGTAAGATAGCCTCTACTGATCCCCACCTCCTAGTACTCATGTCCCTGTATATTCCCTACTTACATTATATCACAGATGCTCTGTGTGTACAGTAGAACAAAACAGAAGAGACACTGTGAAACTTTGGAAACTGTAGGTTATAAAAGACATTGAATATTCTTTTTCTTTTCTCTCTCCCCCTCTATCTCTCGTTCCACTAGGGGAAACCACCTACTATGTCATGGGCAATGCTATGGAACTGATATTTGAATGAGATTCTCTAGCCCATGTCAAGCCTCCAGATGACTACAGTCCTACCTGACAGCTTGACCGAAACCTCATGACAGCCCTTGAATCCAAAATATTCACTTAATCTGCTCCAGGATCTCTGGTTGTCAGAAACTGTGTGGGAAAAAAATGCTGATTTAAGTTGATAAGTTTGGGAGTACTTTATTAGCCAAAAATAGATAATTAATACACCACTTATGCAAAGTAATGGTGTGTGGTATAGCTGGTCTGAGCATCACCCTGTCTTATTTCTTCACCAGATGAAAAACAAAGCAGGAGATGGGAGAATCCATTATAACCATTGAACAACAGTAGCAACTAAACATGGCTTTTGCTGTTTGATTTGCACTCAGTTATTCCTTACAGGACTACAGGAACCTTAACTGGGTAAGTGAGATGTACTGTGATTTACTGCCCACCTGCTAAGTCAACTCTGCTTCCATCACTCTCGTGTTGCAATCCATACTTTACCCACATAGAATTACTCATATTTCCCCAATGTGTCATATTTTTGATATGTTTATATATGATTTTTCCTTTATCCTATTGTCTTCTTGTCCAGCTAACAAATTCCTTCTCATCCGTCTTCAAATATTTTGTCTTCTATAATGTTTTCTATAATGGCTTCTATAATGTTTTCAAGAAAATTGGCTCATTCCTTTGCCTGCTAATGTACCTTGAATATAATTCTTCCTGATATCTGTAATACTACAATATCTCTTTATTTCCAGTTCTACCTATAGTGTCATGTACGGAATAGGTGTTATTATTAAATATTTTCTGGGTTAAGGAAAGAATGAACAGATGAGACAGCACTCTCAGGATATCTGATGAATAGGAAATATACAATAAACACTTAATAAACTTAAGTTCTAGAATAAAGAGATGTAACATGCAACTAGAAAGTGACAATTTTTATGATACTGTTTCTAAATGTACTGTTACCTTAAAATACAAATATTTAACATATCACAAAAACAGACCCCTTGATTTAATATATGGGACTGAATTTTTATTTGTGCAGAAAAAAAAAAGCTGTATTTTCCACTCTGGAGATTATTGGTTGGGCTAGTTAAATATTATAAAATTGCTGAATCCCATTTATATTTCCAGAGATTATAAATTATGTTTCGTGACCGGCACATCTAGCAATGGCAAAAGAGAGGCCAAGCAATTGGACTCAGGCAAATTGAATCCCAGATTCCAGCACAGTTCATAAAACAGCAGGCAGCAGGGCCAGGCAGAGAGTTTCAGTTGACTTCTCAGCACACATTCACTACACACCTACCACAAGCTTGAGCTTAATAATGGGTGTGGACCCTGTTCAACAGGTTCTTACAACAGAATATAAGAAAAAATGAAATGTGGCAAATGAGCCTGATAGAATGATGGATAAGATGCCATAGAGATGTAACAAATAAACAGAAATTGAAAAGAGGGAAAGAGGAATCTTAAAAGAAGAGTAGACCATGAAGGGCATGATGGAGAATGTGGCATCTGAAAGAGGTTTTGAAGTATAGTTACACACAAATATATTCAATCACTCATTCAATGCTTATAAAAATCAGTACAGCATAGGATTAAGAGCATCACAGTGAGAGCCAGAAAGGACAGATCTGGAACTGTGCTTTTCCTTCTTACTAACTATATGACCTTGAAGATAAGATGTTACCTTTCTGGGTCTCAACCTTATCGTATGTAAAATGAAGATAATAATATTTGTTCCTAGAATTGTCAGAAGGATTATGTAAGAAAATCTGTGGAAAAATATTATACAACCTACCACATGTGCAGCTACAAATACATCAAAGTTATTATTACTGCTCTTATTATAGTTATTAATATTATTACTCTTATAGCTACCTGGAGACCCACAAAGATGAACTTATCCCTTTACTCATTCATACTGTTATGGATGCCAATATGATGCCTGAAGTTGAGGCAGCCTCCATGTGAAGAGGAGACCAAGCCAGGAGAATGATACAATGACAGAGGTGTTCACTCTGTTTTCATTGAGTCTTTGAACCATATCATCAGCATCTTATTACAAGATGCTTGTTATATGAGAGTCATAATTCATGTATTTTAAGTCACTAGTTAACAAAGTTTATTTACTTGCATCCCAAAACACTCATGGCTGATCTACTAACCATCCAACAAAGCCCTTCTAGAATGATTAAGATATAGGAGACGCTACATGAGGATGATTTTGGTAGGTGAAAGTAGCCCCATGCACTCTAGAAGATAATACTAATACAAAGGCTCACTAGATTCCAGGTTGGGAGTAAAGGGGGCTATTGGCTCCTGGATTCAGACTGCAAGCCCTTCCCTCTCCTTCCCCTTATCTCCATGCCCATGACAGAATCTCTTTCTTCATTGGTAAAATGGAAATAAATAATAAAGACTTTATAAAGCTGTTGTACAATAATATAAGGAAATTTTCTTCCTTAGTGCCTGGCAATAGAAATCACTCATTAATTGTTAGTTATTTGTGTTATTTTAGCATCATATTATCATTTCCTAGTGGATTTTCTTGAAAAATTCCCCAGTTATTTAATATGTAAGCAACTAGGCTTCTTTTTTTTTTTTTTTTTTTTTTTTTGCAGTATGCGGGCCTCTCACTGCTGTGGCCTCTCCCGTTGCGGAGCACAGGCTCTGGACGCACAGGCTCAGTGGCCATGGCTCACGGGCCCAGCCGCTCCGCAGCATGTGGGATCTTCCCAGACTGGGGCACGAACCCGTGTCCCCCGCATCGGCAGGCAGACTCTCAACCACTGCGCCACCAGGGAAGCCCTAGACTTGTTATTTGAAGTATAAATTCCTCCTGGAGAGGACCCAAATATTCTATTTATTTATTTTAATGTTTGTTTATTTATTGGCTGTATTGGGCCTTTGTTGCTGCGCACGGCCTTTCTCTAGTTGCGGAGAGCGGAGGCTACTCTTTGTTGCTGTGCGTGGGCTTCTCATTGCAGTGGCTTCTCATTGCGGAGCACGGCTGTAGGGGTGTGGGCTTCAGTAGTTGTGGCAAACGGGCTCAGTAGGTGTGGCTTGCAGGCTCTAGAGCGCAGGCTTAGTAGTTGTGGCACAGGGGCTTAGCTGCTCTGTGGCATGTGGGATCTTCCTGGACCAGGGATCAAACCCGTGTCCCCTGCACTGGCAGGAGGATTCTTAACGACTGTGCCACCAGGGAAGTCCCTCTATTTATTTTTGATCCCTTTCTCTTATCACCAATCCCACCGGCCAACCAGTCAGAGCCCAGCTCAAAGGCCAGCTTATTGAATTGAATATTTCCAAATTACCTTTAGGTATAAAAGCATCACTATCCCTTTACATATTTGAGGCTGCTTCCACGATATAAATGCAAAAAACCTGAGAGTTTTTTGTTAAATAATTCTATCATACTAATTTATCCTTGGAAGTTAAAATTTCTAAAAGTTAAATAGGAACCTAAGCTTTTCCTTGACATATACATTTACTTCCTGGGTATAATGAAGAGGAGTTTGCAAACTGTGAGAGAATTTCATTAGAATAACTTGTTTAGATTATATTTTAACTGGTGATAATAAGGGAGCATTCTAACTAATGGCTCTATTAGCATATTTCTTGGAAGTCATGTTAACTCTTTGTGACAGAGTTGAATCTAAATTAATGAATACCTTAGAGTTAAAAAGTTTCTGCTCTAACTATAATTATATTTTCAAGTTCTTGAAATTATGGAGTAGAACAATTTTTAAGGTCACAGTCACCAGAATCAAGTAGACCTAGCTGATCCTATCCTGATTCTGATTATTTCCCATGGGATTTTGAGAGAAATTACATAATATCTCTAAGTCTCATTGTTCATTTGTAACATGTTGATGATCCTTTTATTCACTTAATAGAGTTATGAGAATTGGATAAAACCATGTATGGAAAATACATTAAACAAAGCTGACACATAGTAATTGCTCAATAAACACTGGGACGTCATACTGTGGACTGCAGGTATAATCTAGACATCAATTAGGCTCTCCTTTCTTCTTAATACCTGGATTGAATTAACTTGACAAGCCCCCCCGACCCCCACTGCATAACAAATTTCTTCTCCAATATTTCTGAAATTCTGAGGGAGGTCAATTGTTATAGTCACCTTTCACCTTGGACTTCATGTCTATTCAATATAGTTTTCTGTGTGAATTTCAGGATTTTTCCTTTGTTGCTGTTTAGTGTTAATTCAAACAAAACAAGGCACATCCCGTGATTTTCTTCTGTAACAAATTTAGCTCTTATTAGACCCTACTGCCAAACTCAGTCCTAAATTTCAGGTTTGTATAACCTTATCATTAAAAATTCATTAATGTACTCCACCAAACAACTGGACTGCCCCACCACTTGCTTTCTGTTGCTCACCTCCTTATCTGATAATAATGTCACGGCCACCTCCCTCCCCATCCTCTTCACACGTTAGAAAGCAGCAAGGACCGTGATTATTTTGTGTTTATTTTTGATGTCTTTTCAGCATTTTGAGTAAAGGAAATGCAATTTTGTATGTTTTTAATCACCTTATGTATGGGCAGTTTGAGTTGCTATTAAGCACCCATCTAAGACTAAAAGGACAGATCTTATCTTGTAAAGACCTGTTGGCCTGTTCTTAGTTATAAGTTGAGCAGCCTGACCTACTCTACAAGGGCAGGCCATCTGTTTAAAGAAGATAGGATTTATAGTCAAAATTCATATGCTCCCATTCTCGCCTTAGTATCCTCATCTGTCCAAAGAGAGAACTAATATTTTATCTGTCCAATATAGTGCTGGTGATGAATAAATTAGAAAATCAATATATTTTGTAGATTTTAAAACATGACACATGGGTTACTTTTTACTGAAGCATGGAGGAACAGAAAAAAACATGGACCCTAACATCAATAGACCTGATAAGTGACCTTGAATGAGTCTTTTTATCTCTCTTTACTGCCTCCTAAGAATGAGGAAAATAATAATATCTTTCTACAGATGTGTTATAAAAACTAAGCATGGAAAGCATGGAAAGCAAAAAACTCAATGAATTCTATTCCTTTGCCTTTCTCATATATTTGGCCCTGGGAGCCAAGAATATTATCTTGCTTTTTGCCCAGAATTCTGTTAGTTCTCATCCTGGGAGAGATGTTGGTAACTTTGCTGTAGCTGACAGGTGGCAGTATCCTAGCGATCAGGAGCACAGAGGATACTACTGACTTTTGGCCTTGTTTGGACCAAGGGTCAGGGGGATGATCATTTTAAGGACATTCTGCTTTCCTCTAATGCATCTGAATCTTCATTTGTTCAGTGTCACTGTCAGGTTGCTGCCCAAAGAGATCAGTAGGTGAGAGGCTTCCTGCTTGGTACTGCTGACAAAGGAGGCTTCGTGTCTGGTTTCGGCTGAGCATAAGGTAGAAATGAAATTTGTCATACCACATCCCCTTTTTAGAAAGAAGAACTTTAAAAATTGCCATCTGGGGCTTCCCTGGTGGCGCAGTGGTTGAGAGTCCGCCTGCCGATGCAGGGGTCACGGGTTCGTGCCCCGGTCCGGGAAGATCCCACATGCCGCGGAGCGGCTGGGCCCGTGAGCCATGGCCGCTGAGCCTGCGCGTCCGGAGCCTGTGCTCCGCAACGGGAGAGGCCACAACAGTGAGAGGCCCGCGTACCACAAAAAACTAAATCAATAAAATAAATAAAAATTGCCATCTGGGCTAATTGCCTTTTGTAATAATATGAAGTCTTGCAATAAATAGCAATGAGTGTCTCTAAGGTACCAGGCACTGGGCTAGTTGCTGGGATTGCAGAGAAGAACCCCACACAGTGGTCTCGTTCCTGCCTTCATGTTATTCTCAAATTAGGGGAGGCTCTGAGACTCCAGTTTTAATTCTGTATAGGCTCAACTTAAGCTGGGACTCAAGATGAATAAACGTTTACCAGAGAAGGAAAAAATGTTTGAGTCTTAAGCTCTCTCAGAACACTTAGAAGCCATTGTGTTGTTAATGGAGTGGAATTTAACAGGGAAGGAGTAAAGAGGGGCCACAGTAGGGACAGACATTTATGTCATGGCATCTATGTTACTTAGCAAGAAATTGAATGTTTGTTAGTAGGTAAGAGAGCTTGTTAGAAAAGTGTATCAAAATTGTCACTTTCATATACCGTGCTCTCTCTTTTTTTCCAGGGCATGTGCAATTCCATACCAGTCCCAGCTCTTATAAAAGATGTTGCTGAAGCCAATGCTTTCCCCAGTGAACTCACCTCTTGACTTTGACTACCTTAGTGCTTTGTTTGAACAAGAGCTGTGGGGGAAGATCTAGGCCGGCAGCAGCTTTTACTCTGCAACCCTCTGCTACCCTCTTCTGGTAGGAGTCTATCACTGCAATTAGCTCATCAAATCCAGGTGACTCTATCATCTCTAGGTAGGGTTGGTAATGGCCAAACTGAGAAAAATGTCATGGGACAGACCTCATAGCCAGACCCAGCTCCAGGCTTTAGGAAAGCAAGTCCCATCCCAGAATTTGACATCTGAAGGCTATGGTGAGAGACTTCAGGTGGTGGGCTTAGACCAACAGTCCATATCAGGCAGTGACCCATTCAATTATTGGCATGCTCCCCCAAAAAGTGTAGGCAGGACATTAGTAACAAAAGGATTATTTTTCATTAGACCACATTAGGAAGCTAAGGTAGCAGGTCGATCAACACCTTCTCATTACACCTTTCCCGATCATCCTATTTAAAATTATAATCTTCCCACTTCTATTTCTTTTAGTGTTTCATTTTTCTCCATAACGTTTAGTCATCTAACAGGCTATGTTTAATTGCTTAATTTTGTTAATTGTCTGTATATGCTACTAGAAAACCAGGAAAGCGTGGCTTTTTCTTTTTCTGTTGTCACTGCTGTATCCCTAACGCTTAGATTAGTTGCTCCATAAACACTTTCAGAATAAAGAAATATCAGTAGGAATCAGAATCTGGTCACTGGACTGTAGGTTGGGGCCAGAATCTTCCATTACAAATACAATGAAGTCCTCCATTCCTGCTGCTTAGAAGTGAAAACCAGGCACAGGACAGTAGATATGAATTGAATTAGCAAAACCGGGCCCAAGATTAGTCTCGCTTTGGGTAGGTGTGATTGCTGGGTTTGGCTATAGTTCTCAAAGTTTATAAGAATTACCTAGGAAGCTTGTTTAAATGCAGATTTCTGAATTCCTACCCCCAGAAATTATAATTTGGAGGGAATGGATTGTGGTTCAAACATCTGGATTTTAAACAAGCACCCCCAAGATATTCTAATACAGGAAGTCTACTAATGACACTTAGGGGAAAAAAAAACCAAAACATAAAACAAGTCCTTCATGATTTAAGATTAAAATCATTCTTAGAGATTGAGGAAGATCCTTCAGGTGGGAATTTGGCTTGTGGAAAAGAAGGGTTGCAGAGGCTGGGAACAAGTGGGGCCTGAGGGTATCACAGTAACACGGTAAGCTCGATTTCGGCACTTGTTAAAATGTACTTTCTGCAATCTTATTCTCAGGGGTTGCATTTTAATATACAACAGGATTTTGATGCTAGAAGTCCAAAAGTCATACTTTGAAAAATACCGGCTTAAAGGGAAGGGAAGGGAAATTAGAAAAGAATCTATTATGTGCAGATGTCAAACACTGTGCCAAAAGAGCTCTACACAGAGGTAACTTTTATGACCATTATTTTACAGATGAGAAAAATGAAAACTACACACTGTATAAGACCCTTGAGGTCACACTGATTGGAAAGAGGTGAGCTTTGACTCAGATGAAGGAATTCCTGAATTCACTGTCTATGATCCTTCAACTGCTGTTAGGTTTATCTAGTATTCACAGGGATCATCTTGTAGTATTTATATAACTTGGCCAACTGTATGTAGTTGTGTAAACCCTGCCACAATCAAGATATAGAATCTTACTACAGCCCAAAACATTCCCTGGTGACATTTTGCAATTATTCCCTTCTCCCCTCACTGGAAACCACGTTTCTATTTTCTGTTTCTATGACTAATTTAGATACCTCATATAAGCGGAATCTTGCAATTTTTGTCTTTTAGCTACGGAATTATTTCACTCACCATAATGTCCTTAAGGTTCATCCATGTTGTAGTATATGACAGGATTTCCTTTTTGAAGCCTGAATAATAGTCATATATATGTATATATATACATACTATATATATAATGTATATAAAATATTAGGTTGGCCAAAAAGTTCCTTTGACTTTAAAGAGGGGGGGGGGGAAGGACACATTTTTCATTTTCACCAAGATCTTTATTGAACAACGTATTCACCATTTTGTTCCGCTACCTTCTGCCATTTTTCAGGCAACTTCATAATTCCATCTTCCCAAAACTTTTTATCTTTTTGAGCACAGAACTGTTCCAGGTGCCTTTTACAGTCTTCCAGGGAATTGAAGTTTCTTCCATTAAGAGAATTTGGTAAACACTGAAATAAATGGAAATCCAAAGGTGCAATGTCTGGTGAATATGGCAGATGAGTCAGAACTTCCCAGCCAAGCTGTAACAGTTTTTGCCTGGTCATCAAAGAAACATGCAGTCTTGCGTTATCCTGATGGAAGATTATGCATTTTCTGTTGATTAATTCCAGACGCTTTTCATCAAGTGCTGCTTTCAGTTGGTCTAACTGGGAGCAGTACTTGTTGGAATTAATCATTTGGTTTTCCAGAAGGAACTCATAACAGAGGACTCTCTTCCAATCCTACCATATACACAACATCACCTTCTCTGGATGAAGACTTGCCTTTGGTTGTGGTTGGTGGTGGTTCATTTCGCTTGCCCCACGATCTCTTCCGTTCCACATTATTCTATAGTATCCACTTTTCAATGCCCATCACAATTTGTTTTAAAATGGAATATTTTCATTCCATTTAAGTAGAGAATAGCATGCGGAAATAAGGTCAAGAAGTTTTTTTTCGCTAAACTTTTGTGGAACCCAAACATCAAAGCAATGAACGTAACCAAGCTGGTGCAAATGATTTTCAATGCTTGATTTGGATATTTTGAGTATGTCGGCTACCTCCAGCGTGGTAAAATGTTGACTATTCTCAGTTAATGTCTCAATTTGATTGCTATCAACTTCAACTGGTCTACCCGACTGTGGAGCATCATCCAGTGAGAAATCTCCAGCATGAAGCTTCGCAAACCACTTTTGACACGTTCGATCAGTCACAGCACCTTCTCCACACACTGTACAAATCTTTTCTTGCATTTCAGTTGCGTTTTTACCTTTCTTGAAAAAATAAAATAAAATATGCTGAAAATGTTGTTTTTCTTCCATCTCCAATATTAAAATGGCTACATAAAAACTCACCAATTTTGATAAGTTTTTTTTTTAAATGCACGCTGATATGACAGCTGTCACAGTACAATCTAACAAAATTGTTCTGAATGAAGTTAAAGACAACTAAGTGCTACTAGAGCCATTTTACGGAAAAAACTGAAAGAACATTTTGGCCAGCCCAATATATATTTTCTTTATCCATTCATTCATTGATGGACACTTAGGTTGTTTCCATGCTTGGCTATTTTAAATAATGCTGTAATGTACATGGATGTGCAAATATCTCTTTGAGATTTTTTTTATTATTATTCTTTTGGATAAATACCCAGAAGTGGGATTGCTGGATTACATGGTTATTCTATTTTTAAATTTTAAAGAAATCTCCATACTGGTTCCCAAAGCAGCTGCACCATTTTACATTCCCATCAACAAGGGTTCCTTTTTCTCCACATCCTCACCAACACTTATTGTTTTTTTGATAGTGGCCATCCAAACTGGCATGAGGTGATACCTCACTAGGGTTTTGATTTGCATTTCTCTGATGATTAGTGGTGTTGAGCATTAAAAAAAATGTTTTTAATGTCTTTCGTCCCACTGGGGGTCCAGTACTCTTTTGGCACCAAAGACCAAATCCCTGACTCTGCTGCCACCTCTGTGGCTGCCCCCGCCCCAGCTCCTCCCGGCATCTTTAGTGTATTTAATGGACATTTTTATATCTTCTTTGGAAAAATATCTACTTAAATCCTTCTTACTTTCTCCTAGGGATGTTCTTATCCAGCTGATCTCTCAAAAAATTCTTAGAGGGGGGACCACAGACACCTAAGGGGACAGGAGGAACCGCCAGCAACCCGGTAGGACGTGGGGCCTGGGGGGAGTTAAGGGGGAGGAGAAGTGGAAGCGGGACGGGACTGGCGCCCCTGAGATGCGGCTGGGGGAGGGGAGGGATCCCACACCCGAAGGGGGAAATTGGGGGACCATTGAGAGGTCAGAGGATCAAAGGGGAGCGTGGCCAGGTCTCCCCTGCCCCTTTGGGCCCCCGGGAGCCTACTGAGATCCCGGGCCTGATCCTCTGCCCACTGAGGCCCCCTCCAGCCGGGCGGGTCCTGAGGGAGTGGGAAGGAGGGAAGGGGGAGCAAAAATAAAAATAAAGACCAGACCTCCGGGACCGGCACCCCTGAGGGGGCGCTGGGGGAGGGGAGGAGTTCGGGCACCCAGTGGGACCCACGCACCGTTAGGGGTCCAGTGGGGCAAGGGAACACCCTGGGGGAGATGGTGGAGGGGGGAAGGAGGAACAGAAAGGAACGCGGCCAGTGCTTTCCCTGTCCACTTAGGCACCAGGGAGCCTGCTGGGCTCCGGGCCTAATCCTCTGCCCTCGGAGCCTCCCTCCTGCTGCACAGAGCCCAAGCCCCGCCCCTACACCCCCACCCAGGGCCCTACCTCTACACTCGGAGACCCCCTCTGAGACCCCCCCTCCAATGCACTGGGACTAAACCCCACCCACACACCCTCACCCAGGGCCCTACCTCCAAACTCCGGAACTCCACACTCTGGAGGCCCTCCTTTCCACGTGTTGCCTCTCCCCTTCTGCACAGGTCCTAAGCAGAGGCCCCGTCCCACGCTTGAACGTCGCCCCACCTAGGCCCCGCCCCCAGGGCCTTATCCAGCTATGTGGCTCCTGAGCCTAGGCCCTGCCCCATGCTCAAATGTCACCCCCACTGCCTAGGTCCTGCCCCACCTAAACCCTGCCCCTGCCTAAGTTCCACCCCCACATAAACTCCACCCCCGTAGCCAGAGCTTTGTTTCTTTTTTTTCCCCCTCTTTTACATTAAGGTTCTGTTTTACCTTGTTGATTCATTGCTGCTGATTTTTTTATATGTTTATTTTTCCTAATAAATCTTTTATTTATCTAATTTTATTTTATTCTTTATACTTTGTTAGTGATTTCTCCTTTTGACTTGTTCCCCAACCCCTCTATTTTTTTTTCTATTATTGTTGTGATTTTATTTTACCTTGTTGCTGTTGTTTCAATTATAGTTTTATTTTTCCTAATATATTTTTTATCTTTCTAACTTTACTTTGTCTTCAGTTCTTTGATATTGTACTGCTCCTTTTTCTTTTTCTTTCTTCCTTTTTTTTTTTTTAACTGCACCATGAAGCTTGCAGGATCTTGGTTCCCAGGCCAGAGGTCGGGCCTGAACTGCTATGGTGGGAGCTCCAAATCCAAACTGCTGGACTAACAGAGAACCTCAGACACCAGAGAATATCAATCAGAGTGAGGCCTCCTGGAGGTCCTCATCTCAGCACCAAGACAGCTCTATCCAACTGCCTGAAAACTCCAGTGCTCGACATCTCAGGCCAAACAACCAGTAAGACAGGGATACAGCACCACCCATCAAAAAAAAAAAAAAAAAAGAAAGAAAGAAAGAAAAAGAAATGACAAAAAATATATGTTACAGATGAAGGAGCAAGGTAAAAACCTACCAGACCAAATAAATGAAGACGAAATAGGCAACCTACCTGAAAAAGAATTCAGAGTAATGATAGTAAAGATGATCCAAACTCTTGGAAACAGAATGGAGAAAATACAAGAAACATTTCACAAGGATCTAGAAGAACTAAAGAGCAAACAAACAATGACAAACAACACAATTACTGAAATTAAAAATACTCTAGAAGGAATCAATAGCAGAATAACTGACGTAGAAGAATGGATAAGTGAGCTGGAAGATAAAATGGGGGAAATAACTGCCAGGGAGCAGAATAAAGATAAAAGAATGAAAAGAATTGAGGACAGTCTCAGAGACCTCTGGGACAACATTAAACGCAACAACATTCGAATTATAGGGGTCCCAGAAGAAGAAGAGAAAAAGAATGGGCCTGAGAAAATATGTGAAGAAATTATAGATGAAAACTTCCCTAACATGGGAAAGGAAATAGTCAATCAAGTCCAGGAAGCTCAGAGAGTCCCAAACAGGATAAACCCAAAGAGAAACACACCGGGACACATATTAATCAAACTGTCAAAAATTAAATACAAAGAAAAAATATTAAAAGCAGCAAGGGAAAAACAACAAATAACATACAAGGGAATCCCCATAAGGTTAACAGCTACTTTTTCAGCAGAAACTCTGCAAGCCAGAAGGGAGTGGCAGGACATATTTAAAGTGAGGAAATGGAAAAAACCTACAACCAAGATTACTCTACCCAGCAAGGATCTCATTCAGAATTGAAGGAGAAATTAAAACCTTTACAGGTAAGGAAGAGTTAAGAGTTCAGCACCACAAAACAAGCTTTACAACAAATGCTAAAGGAACTTCTCTAGGTAGGAAACACAAGAGAAGGAAAAGACCTACAAAAACAAACCCAAAACAATTAAGAAAATGGTAATAGGAACATACATATCAATAATTACCTTAAATGCAAATGGATTAAGTGCTCCAACCAAAAGATATAGACTGGCTGAATGGATACAAAAACAAGACTCATACATATGCTGTCTACAAGAGACCCACTTCAGACCTAGGGACGCATACAGACTGAAAGTAAGGGAATGGAAAAAATATTCCATGCAAATGGAAATCAAAAGAACGCTGGCATAGCAATTCTCATATCAGACAGAATAAACTTTAAAATAAAGACAAGAGACAAAGAAGTACACTACATAATGATCAAGGGATCAGTCCAAGAAGAAGATATAACAATTGTAAATATTTATGCATCCAACATAGGAGCACCTCAATACATAAGGCAAATGCTAACAGCCATAAAAGGGGAAATTGACAGTAACACAATCATAGTAGGGGACTTTAACACCCCATTTTTACCAATGGACAGATCATACAAAATGAAAATAAATAAGGAAACAAAAGCTTTAAATGATACATTAAACAAGATGGACTTAATTGATATTTATAGGACATTCCATCCAAAAACAACAGAATACGCTTTCTCCTTAAGTGCTCATGGAACATTCTCCAGGATAGATCATATCTTGGGTCACAACTCAAACCTTGGTAAATTTAAGAAAATTGAAATTTTATCAAGTATCTTTTCTGACCACAACGCTATGAGACTAGATATCAATTACAGGGAAAAAAACTGTTAAAACTACAAACACATGGAGGCTAAACAATACACTACTAAATAACCAAGAGATCACTGAGGAAATCAAAATTGCCCAGAAACAAATGACAATGAAAACACAACAACTCAAACCTATGGGATGCAGCAAAAGCAGTTCTAAAAGAGAAGTTTATAGCAATACAATCCTACCTCAAGAAACAAGAAATATCTCAAATAAACAACCTAACCTTACATCTAAAGCAATTAGAGGAAGAAGAATAAAAAAACCCCAAAGTTAGCAGAAGGAAAGAAATCATAAAGATCAGATCAGAAATAAATGAAAAAGAAATGAAGGAAACAATAGCAAAGATCAATAAAACTAAAAGCTGGTTCTTTGAGAAGATAAACAAAATTCATAAACCATTAGCCCAACTAATCAAGAAAAAAAGGGAGAAGACTCAAATCAACAGATTTAGAAATGAAACAGGAGAAGTAACAACTGACATTGCAGAAATACAAAGGATCATGAGAGATTACTACAAGCAACTATATGTCAATAACATGGACAACCTGGAAGAAATGGACAAATTCTTAGAAAAGCACATCCTTCCAAGACTGAACCAGGAAGAAATAGAAAATATAAACAGACCAATCACACACACTGAAATTGAAACTCTGATTAAAAATCTTCCAACTAACAAACGCCCAGGACCAGATGAATTCACAGGCGAATTCTATCAAACATTTAGAAAAGAGCTAACACATATCCTTCTCAAACTCTTCCAAAATATAACAGAGAGAAGAACACTTCCAAACTCATTCTATGAGGCCACCGTCACCCTGATACAAAACCAGACAAAGATGTCACAAAAAAACAATACTACAGGCCAATACCTGTGATGAACATAGATGCAAAAATCCTCAACAAAATACGAGCAAACAGAACCAACAGCACATTAAAAGGATCATACACCATGGTCAAGTGGGGTTTATTCCAGGAATGCAAGGATTCTTCAAGATACGCAGATCAATGTGATACACCATATTAACAAATTGAAGGATAAAAACCATTTGATAATCTCAATACATGCAGAAAAAGCTTTAGACAAAATTCAACACCAATTTATGATAAAAAAACTCTCCAGAAAGTAGGTATAGAGGGAACCTACCTCAACATAATAAAGGCCACATATGACAAACCTACTGCCAACATCATTCTCAATGGTGAAAAACTGAAAACATTTCCTCCAAGATCAGGAACAAGACAAGGTTGCCCACTCTCACCAATATTACTGAACATACTTTTGGAAGTTTTAGCCACAGCAATCGAGAAGAAATAGAAATAAAAGGAATCTAAATTGGAAAAGAAGAAGTAAAACTGTCACTGTTTATAGATGACATGATACTATACATAGAGAATCCTAAAGAATCTACCAGAAAATTACTAGAGCTAATCAATGAATTTGGTAAAGTAGCAAGATACAAAATTAGTGCATGGAAATCTCTTGCATTCCTATACACTAATGTTGAAACATCTGAAAGACAAATTAAGGAAACACTCCCATTTACCACTGCAACAAAAAGAATAAAATACCTAGGAATAAACCTACCTAAGGAGACAAAAGACCTGTATGCAGAAAACTGTAAGACACTGATGAAAGAAATTAAAGGTGATACCAACAGATGGAGAGATATACCATGTTCTTGGATTGGAAGAACCAACATTGGAAATATGACCATACTACCCAAAGCAATCTGCAGATTCAGTGCAATCCCTATCGAACTACCAATGGCATTTTTCACAGAACTAGAACAAAAGATTTCACAATTTGTATGGAAACACTAAAGACCCTGAATAGCCAAACAATATTTAGAAAGAAAAACAGAAGTGGAAGAATCAGGTCCCTGGCTTCAGACTATACTACAAGGCTACAGTAATCAAAACAGTATGGTACTGGCACAAAAACAGAAATATAGATCAATGGAACAGGAGAGAAAGCCCAGAGATAAACCCATGCACATATGGTCACCTTATCTTTGATAAAGGAGGCAAGAGTATACAGTGGAGAAAAGACAGCCTCTTCAATAAGTGGTGCTGGGAAAACTGGACAGCTACATGTAAAAGAATGAAATTAGAATACTTCCTAACACCACACGCAAAAATTAACTCAAAATGGATTAAATATCTAAATGTAAGGCCACTCTAAAACTCTTAGAGGAAAACATAGGCAGAACACTCTATGACATAAATTACAGCAAGATCCTATTTGACCAACCTCCTAGAGAAATGAAAATAAAAACAAAAATAAATTAGACCTAATGAAACTTCAAAGCTTTTGCGCAGCAAAGGAAACCGTAAACAAGATGAAAAGACAACCCTCAGAATGGGAGAAAATATTTGCAAATGAAGCAACTGACAAAGGATTAATCTCCAAAATTTACAAGTAGTTCATGCAGCTCAATATCAAAAAAACAAACAACCGAATCCATAAATGGGCAGAAGACCTAAATAGACATTTCTCCAAAGACGATATACAGATTGCAAGAAACACATGAAAAGATGTTCAACATCACTAATCATTAGAGAAATGCTAACGAAAACTACAATGAGATATCACCTCACACAGGTCCGAATGTCCGTCATCAAAAAATCTACAAACAGTAAATGCTGGAGAGGGTGTGGAGAAAAGGGAACCCTCTTGCACTGTTCGTGGGAATGTAAATTGTTACAACCACTATGGAGAACAGTATGGACGTTCCTTAAAAAACTAAAAATAGAACTACCATATGACCCAGCAATCCCACTACTGGGCATATACCCTGAAAAAACTATAATTCAAAAGAGTCATGTACCACAATGTTCACTGCAGCACTATTTACAATATACAGGACATGGAAGCAATGTAAGTGTTCATCAACAGATGAATGGATAAAGAAGATGTGGCACATATATACAATGGAATATTACTCAGCCATAAAATGAAACAAAATTGAGTTATTTGTAATGAGGTCTATGGACCTAGAGCCTGTCATACAGAGTGAAGTATGTCAGAAAGAGAAAAACACATACAGTATGCTAACACATATATATGGAATCTAAAAAAAAATGGTTCTGATGAACTTAGGAGCAGGACAGGTATAAAGACACAGAGGCACAGAATGTACTTGAGGACACGGGGAGGGGGAAGGGTAAGTTGGGACGAAGTAAGAGAGTGGCATTGAGATATATACACTACCAAATGTAAAATAGCTAGCTAGTGGGAGCAGCCGCATAGCACAGAGAGATCAGCTGGGTGCTTTGTGACCACCTAGAGGGGTGGTTTAGAGAGGGTGGGAGGGAGATGCAAGAGGGAGCGGATATCGGGATATAGGTATGCACATAACGATTCACTTTGTTATACAGCAGAAACTAACACAACATTGTAAAGCAATTACACTTCAATAAAGATGTTTAAAAAGAGGAGTTCTTAGACAAAATTTCCTCTCTGGAGACCACAAGGTAGAAGCGACCTTGCTGTCTTGTTGGCTTCATAAATATCTGCGTTCATGCTGTGTGTGCACTGATTCAGAGCTTTTAGACACCTACAGTTCTATGCCAAAAATAAGATGAAATCATCGTTTCCTAGGCAACAATTTCATGGAAAATACATAGTTTTCCTCTGAAGGTGTCTTAAATGGTAAAATTTACTATTTACTTTTTTAATGTGTTCACTTTTTAAAGGAACACTCTGTAAACCAAATGCTTTAGCATGCATGAATTGTTAAATTAGGCAACTAGACTCTGACCAAGTTCTAACTTGTGCAAAAGGAGGGCCAGATATACTTTTCTGTGTAAACTCTACATGGAAGATAAAAATGGGGCAGGGTGTTAGGACAGAAGAAAGGATGGAAGAAAAGAAGGAAAGAGACAGGGAGGGAAGGAGGAAGAATTTACTAATGAATACCCATGGGATTGTTTTGAAATTTAAAACAAAATGCTCATCATGGTGCTAGTCACTTAGTACATGCTCAGTAAATGGTAACATTATTTTTTTATTTTGTTAAACTAAAAGCAATTATTTCTGTGTCAAAAACTTAGGCAAGCACTCAAGCATTAATTGTATCCAGAAACATGTTCTGGAGTGTGCCTGAGATGGTATATTTTGGACTGTGACATCAATGATGGTAAGGCATTGATAAACTGGGACAGACACATCTGTCCTTTGTTGACCTAAATTGATATTAAGATGTAGAAATGTGCAGTCTGGATGAATTTCACCCCAATTCCTCCAACTATGTAGCACCTCCTGTCTAGAAGGCTTTATATGAAGTATTTTGTATGCCTTAACTTTTTAAACTCTGACACCCCTAGAGAAGACAGATATCATTGTTAATACTTTAAAGGTAGGAAACAGATCCTCAAAGGTTTTAAGTGATCAGATCAAGCTTGCAAGAGCTGTTTAAGTCTAGGATCCAGAATTCAAACTCAGGTTAGCTCCTTGATGTCCATCTGCACACTAATCTAGAGGTCCTTTATTTTCTCCTTTCCCCAGGGAAATTGGTGTGGCATTTCCGTAAAAGCAAAAGTAGCTAAATAATATTTGAGACAAAGGCGCTAGACAAATCAGGTATGGCTTATCTAGTAGACCGAGGAGTCAGTACTACCTAATACTCCAGGCTGTGAGTAGTACACAAATCAAAATTATAAATTATTTTAGTAGTACTTTCCCACCAGAGATATTTCTTTAGAGCTAGGTTAATAATACAATAAGTATATTTCACAGTAATTCATGGTGTTATTATTTCAAACCTGAAACCTCCCTGCGGTCATACAGATGCCTCAGAAACACAATTGCTACAGAATAGGTTCATGGCAAACCCTAGCGCAGAACCATATCCTGTCCCCTTTTTTCTTCCCTCATCTTAAGTCACTTGAAAAATAAAACTCAGAAAAGAATGCGCTGAAATAAGACATGAATGAAGCTATTCAATGAACTGGCACCCAGCCTTCAGCTAGTTTCATAAACTGCAAAATTATTTCATTTAGTTTGCATTAGATTTTCTTACTTTGATACACTTATACTCACATATTTTAGAGGGAATAGCTTACAACAAACTTCAGGGAAGTCTTCTTGATGTGTTTTTCAAACTATCAAAACATAAACGTTCTTGTCAGTTAAAAACATATTTTCCTCTATGTTTTCCAGAGATGAGTGCAATCCTGCTATAGGCTGATGAAATTGCACGTGTTATCATTTAAGGACTGGCTTGGACAGAGACATTCAACTGGTTCAACGTTTCCAGCTCTCTCCCTTGGATAATAGATGAAAATATTTGTTTCCCTTGTCCATTTGGGTCCATACTATTTGTGCTATATTGCCAAATAAGATGCTCTGAGAGGTGTCAGTGGATTGGGCTCTGAAACTGAATATGCTTTTGCTGAAAATGGATCAAACATTTATATACCCTTTTAACAGTGTTTTAACCATGTTACCTTGGGTGAGGTATGGTGAGGTTAGCCACAGATCAAGAGAGAGAAATCAGAAAGAGTTTTACCATTTTGTTACTCACAGTTCCCTGGGAAGAACACAGCATGACACACAGTGCCATTCAGGGGAAGC
The DNA here is from genome assembly GCF_039906515.1 of Pseudorca crassidens. Classification (NCBI taxonomy): domain Eukaryota; kingdom Metazoa; phylum Chordata; class Mammalia; order Artiodactyla; family Delphinidae; genus Pseudorca; species Pseudorca crassidens. Next base: position 66,474,987 of record NC_090304.1, on the reverse strand, counting down.
CCCAGAGTTGGCCATGAGGCAAAAGGAAAGAGGGGAGTTGTGGATAGTGTCTTTGTTGTGGTTTCCATGGGTAAGCAAGTTTAGGATTAGCTACTTTGAATAATTTCAGCAGGCTTTAGGACACAGGAGCTGCCCCTGGTTGACTGGTATCTGGTCTTGGGACAATTAGGACAAGTGTATAGTGGCCAGGATTATGAGAACTCGATATGGGAGCAGGTTGGGAGTGTGGACTTAGTTGTCTACTGAAGCGGAACTGACTGGCCTCTCCTCAGGACCTGAAAATGGGGTCAAGACAGCGTTTTGAAAAATATATCAAGAACGGACATAGGAAAGAAGTTAAGGTATGTACCTTATTTGTTGTTGTTGTTGTTTGTTTAGTTATTGCCTCTTAGATCCTTCGCTTCTCTTGTGGGTTAGATGATAAAGTTTCCCTGCCAGGTGTTCTACCACTCATTTCATTTTCCTCCTGGGTATAAAGGAAGATTATGTTCTTCCAACTTCCCTTAGAATTAAGTTGGTCCATTTGACTTAACTCTGGTGACAAGAATGTGGGTAGAATTGATACCACCCCACTCCCTAGATAATTGGGAATTATGTATTAAAAATAAGTGTTACAAGATGGAATTTACTTGGGTCCTATATTAATATTCAGCAGAAAAGACACCGTTTCCTGCACCTCAGTCCCCAACTGCTTTGCTGTCTCTGCTAACGTGAGCAACCGGTAAGTCTTTTTGAGGTTTAAGGACTTATCTGTTACAGGAGCTGGGCTTAGTCATGCTAATGATAATTAACTTGTCTATGGGTTCTTGTTTTTTTTTTTCAGAGCAATGACATTGTTAGATAGGAAAAGTTACAGTTCAAATCTCATAGGGTAGAAGTTATGATGCTAGTAACATACGACACCAGCACTGTAACATTCCTACGTAGTACAATGAAAACAGTATTTTTCTCAGCAAGTTTAGAGAGCTTCCTTTTTCTCCCTTGTTACTATTCTGTAATTCCTTAGTTTTGCAAAAGTCACTTTGAGATAGGAATTCTTGAGACACAAGAAAGGTTTTCCTAGGCCTTAGATTAGGAGATTCTAGAAGGAAGAAACTTTTCTTTCCTTTTTTTATTTTTCTCTCTCTCTTTTTCTTTATACTCTGTATGCCAACCCAATCTTTCTCTAACCCACAAACACACTGGTCAGCATGGAGTCATGTATATAGTAGTTTTGTATTATATAGTTGTGGATTTAATTTTCTGGACACTTTGTTATTGTTGTTTGAGCCATTTATAGGTCTGTTTTATATTTTAGCTAGCCTGACAAGCATACTTGTGGAAAACACTACAAAGCGTCACCTGCTAGATTTTAAAGCATGAGGCTATATATAGGAAGCCCCCATTACACATCCTCTGTCATCTGTGGGGCCTATCATTACTCCCCATGGTCACCTTTTAGATTATATAAAAAAAACCCTGTTGGGCTTCCCTGGTGGCACAGTGGTTGAGAATCCGCCTGCCGATGCAGGGGACACAGGTTCGTGCCCCGGTCCGGGAAGATCCCACATGCCGTGGAGTGGCTGGGCCCGTGAGCCATGGCCACTGAGCCTGCATGTCCAGAGCCTGTGCTCCACAACGGGAGAGGCCACAACAGTGAGAGGCCCGCGTACCGAAAAAAACAAAAACAAAAACAAAACAAAACAAAAAACCCTGCTTCCAGGAACTATGCTTATAGTTATAATTGATTGATCTGGTAAAGCTAGGCAAAGCCTGAAAACGTTGATGATAGCTTCTCAAGTCTAGGTTTCCCATTACTCAAAGGTTCTGAGAAGCAAAGGAACCCTTGAGAGATTATATAATATGCTCATTCCCCAGATTTTAAGACAGTTTATGTGTGTTTGTGTTATATCTGATATATATTATGTATATAATAAAATCAGTTTTCTTCGTTTATATTTAAATTCTCTAGAGCTCCTTCTCCATTCTTGTTAGAAATGACACGTATTGTTGAAGGAACAAAGCTGGCTAACCCCATTTCTCATTTTTCCTACTGGGGAGACTGATCCAGCCAAACCAATACCCTTTCCATCTGCCTCAAAGAACCTGTTATTTCCTCGCTTGCACACATACCATGATCACTCTGTCCTTTCCAAGTCACATTTCCTTGCTCTTTCAGAAGGTAAAAGTATTTTCCAAAAAATATCATATCACTCTGGTGTATTAATTGGATCTGTAATTTATATCTCTGTACCATTTGGCTGCTTCTGCATGTTTCACAGTACTGAGATGGAAGTGTTCAGAGGAAATGTGTAATGAAAGTTTATTGAGTGGTTATTGAATCTACTTCACAGGGATGTCCCCTGCATCCCTGATCACGAATACTACACGGTAAAAACTGTGTCTGTGTGACTTGTCTCTTACCACTGCCTCAGTCCAGGACTTTATGGATGATGGATACTTCACTTATTTAATTTCCGTACTGGATTCTGGAACATTAATGATATACTAATAATATGTAAAACTAATAGTATACTATATAATAATATATAATATATATCATCATGTATTAACCAGAATCACACTATTTGTATGAGTCGCAAATAAATAAATAACAATACAAAGCTTATTTAGTTTCTATTGTAAAAAGCCTTTTAAAAGTAATGAATAGAGTATACAGGAGTACATAACACGGGGGCCTCGCCTGGCCTGAAGAGTTATGAATGGTTTCCCTGTTGAAGTAGTACTTTAAGCTAAGACCTGAAGGATGAATAGGCCCAAGTCAGTAATTATTTTGCCTGACTTCAATATGATTCACCAAATCCCTAAATGTTATTTTAATTATTTACTGTCATTTACATTGTTTTTATTGGGCAAACATATCTGGGGCATCAGATAGTTTTTAAATTAAAAAGGTGACTCAAGGATGAAAAGTAGAATGCTGTGCAGGAACATAATGTAAGAATTCTAAATTCCTGATTCTTTCCAAAGAACTTTCAACGAAACACTACATGTAATTATATATTTAGTCTATTTCTAGTGAATATAAAGGAATTTTAGGAACATAGCAATGTCCATGTTAGTGCAGCACTTATGGCTGTGCTATGTTTGTCTTCAAGTTAAGTCGATAAATTCAGTTTTTTTAAAGCAACTAGTTAAGAAAAGGTTTGTTTTTATTGCACATTATCCAAATATGACCATATGCACTGCAATCAGTTACATCACATGTACAACAATGAACCACTGTTTATAACAGGCATCCCACATGTACTTCAGGGACTGTTTTGAGATTCAAATAAGAAAATAAATGTGTAAGAGACATGAAAAGGATAAAATTCTAGGCAAAGGACATATGCTATATTTGTGACATTCTTTTCCACTCTTCTGGTTACTTCGATGTACAAATATGAGAATTTAGGAATGATTCATAAGTTTAAAGGATCAAAGTTAATGAAAAGAAAAGAAAGGAAACAAAAAGGAAAGAAGAAAAACATCCACATAAATTTTTTTAAAATTAGCAATAGATAATTTCAAGGATTACATCAAATTTAGGAGTAGTAGGATTAAAGTGATTATATAGCACAAAAATGGGAATATACTTAATGCCAATGAATTTTAAAGTGGTTAAAATAATACATTTTATGTGCATTTATCACAATATAAAAATGATTATATAGTTGATACTATAATAGTTTAAAGTGTTTGATCAAATACAATATGGTATTGATACAAAAATTTTAAATAAAAGATTAATAAGGGGCTTCCCTGGTGGCGCAGTGGTTGAGAGTCCGCCTGCTCATGCAGGGGACACGGGTACGTGCCCCGGTCCGGGAAGATCCCACATGCCGCAGAGCGGCTGGGCCCGTGAGCCATGGCCGCTGAGCCTGCGCGTCCGGAGCCTGTGCTCCACAACAGGAGAGGCCACAACAGTGAGAGGCCCGTGTACCGCAAAAAAAAAAAAAAAAAAAAAAAAAGATTAATAAATAGAATCTAACAGAATAATTAAAGTATAATAAACCATTACCAAATGAAACCTAGTCCAGAAGGAAAGAATGTTTTATTGTTGGGTAACCTGTTACCTAATTTTACCAAGAGTGACAAATCACAAATAATCTCCAAAAATGTTATAAAAATTATCAGAATTAACCATCTGTTTTTGATAAAGTAGCAATAGATAGAGATGTACCATGTTTATTAGAAAACAGTTTTCTCATTAAAACCATAAACAAAATAAGGCTACCCTTTATTGCCACTATTTTGTAGCATCATTTGTGAGTTATTGGACAATGCAGTTGGACAAAGGAAGGAAAAGAGTCATACAAATTAGAAAGGATATAAATCTCTTATTCTCTATAGATCATATAATTGTTTACTATAAAAACAAATAATTTTTCCAGAAATTTTTAAAGCCAAATAAAGGTATTTACAAAGGATAAGAGAATGTATTAAGCTGAGAGTTAATTTACAATAACCAATTAGTTTAAAACAAAGTACATTAAGAAAATATAATAAAAGTAAGATTCCTATTTCACATAAAAATTAAGAGAAAGTAAATTTTATATTTTATATATTTATTTATGTCATTGAAGTATATTTGATTTTCAAAATCGTGTTAGTTTCAGGTATACAGCAAAGTGATTCAGATATATACATATATAATTTTTAATATTCATTTCTATTACAGATATTACAAGATATTGAATATAGTTCCCTGTGCTATACAGTAAAGCCTTGTTGTTTACCTGATTTATATATGGTAGTGTGTATCTGTTAATCCCATACTCCTAATTTATCCCTCCCCTGCCCTTCCCTTTGATAACCATAAGTTTGTCTTCTATGTCTGTGAGTCTGTTTCTGCTTTGTAAATAAATTCATTTGTACTCTTTTTTAGATTCCACATGTAAATGCTATCATATAATATTTGTCTTTCTCTGTCTGACTTACTGCACTTAGTGTGGTACTCTTTAAGCCATTTTGAGTTTATTTTTGTGTATGGTATGAGGGTGTGTTCTAACTTCATTGATTTACATGCATTCTTTTCTCCATTGTATATTCTTGCCTCATTTGCTGAAGATTAATTGACTGTAGGTGTGTGTGTTTATTTCTGGGCTCTCTAGTCTGTTCCATTGATCTATATGTCTGTTTCTATGCCAATACCATGCTGCTTTGATTACTGTAGCTTTGTAGTATAAAATGATTTTATGTTTTATACTTGCTATTTGAAAATAAATATTGAGGCAGGCATCATGGGGATAAATAAGAACAATGTAGGACTTTTTGCCCTGTTTTAACAAGTAACAAGATAGTTACTTGTTTTATTTTGAGTATTAAAAATAAAACATTACATTAATCATTTGATTCTTTGGGGGCCTCTTACTTCATCCTGGAATAAACCTGTCCCAGTGTCCAGTATCCCTGGATGGCACTCTTTCCCTCCACCTTTATGTCATATTAACCGTATAGTATCCACGTTGAAGTTTCTTCCTAGGGTTGAATCTTCTGAACCTCAGCACACTTGTCTTACAATGAAAATTGCATGACCTTGGGCTGACAATTTCCACTGGAGGCATACAGGATGTTTGCTTCTCTTAGAGCCCTAGATGATCAACTGGAACTAAAATGTGTCCATCTACCTGACTTCAAGGATCATCAGCCACTTCCACGTCCTTGTGTATATATCAGACTGCTTCCTCTAGATGGTGATGCACACCCAAACCCAGTACAGCTTTGCCACCCTTCTTTGGTCATTGTGGATAGAGAGTCTAGTTGTATTTACTCCTTGAAGCAAGATCTACAATGGGGTCATTTTCCGTAGTATCCATGAGTTTGCATCTTGGCTGAGAATCCCAGTTAGCATAAGAAAGGAATCAAGAAAGAGACAAAGCAGAGAGGATAAGCAGAATAACTAGAAGAGGTATTCATTAATTTATTCTAAAAATACTTTTTGATTGCTCAGTGTAAGTCACTGTACTATGTTAGAAACATTGAGAGGAATAAAGCCTGGTTGCTCTTCCCAGGCACTCAGATATTATTAAAGCAACTTTCGTCAAAATTGTTTCCAAATTTTCATAGAAAGCGCCAGAGGCTTCATAACTGATGCTTTCATGCATTTTTAAAAATTCCTCAATGGCTATGTTGTATTAGTCTAGGTGTTGCTACTTGGTGTGCCTCTTTGATATCCACTGTAAGTAATTTCTGCAGGATAACTTTGATATCATGAACCAAAGGTCCATGAGGCACTTTAAGGAAGAGAATGTGCTGTTTCAAAACCCCTGAAAGGATTTTGTCATGATCCTCTTTTGTGATACTGCTTTTGCTTCCCAGTTTTCTGTATTTAACTTTTAGTATAAGTAATTATGTGTAACAGTAGCTTTCTGACATTTGATCCCAACATCTTACATTTGTTCTCCTGGATGCCTTTGGGTAGCAGCTTTACATTGTTCTATCCTGGCGCTCATCTGACCACATTGTCCCTGTTTTCTCCCTCATGTTGCCTACTAGACTGTGAGATTCCCAGAACAAAGGGTAGTTTGAATATATGGCTTAAAATTAAAATTGCCAGATTGATTAAATAAAAATATAGGACACCTGATTAAATTTGAATTTCAGAAAAAAAAATGTAGCTTGTGTCCCATGAAATATTTGGGACATACTTAGATGAAAAAAAATGATTTATTAATCTGAAATTCAAATTTAACTCAGCTTCCTGTATTTTGTTTAGCAACTCTACTTTAAAAATGTCTTAAAATCTGAAGAGCCTATAATTCTGTTTTTAAATATTATTTAATAATAAAGGATATAATTTAATCAGTAACGATGGGAATTTTATAAATTACATGAATCTTATTATCGAATACTGTATTCTGGGACATATAAGTATATAAAACATGGGAACAAGTCTTTACAGGCAGACAGATAGGCTTTCACATACATTGGCTTTTAGAACACTGGGCTTAGTGCACCATAAAGTAGCCTGTAGAAACACTAAAGTTACGGGTCTGTTAAACAATTCAAGATGTATCACACATTGGGTTTAAGTCCATTCGCTGAAAAAACACTGTGCCAAAATTTTCTTTCATATAGCTATAGATTTTATATTACAGGGTCTGTTTTTTAACCATAGTATTAATAGGTATTAATTTCAGTTTCTTCATCATTTATCAAAGTCAATGAAAATCAATACATGTATTCATTTCAGTAAAGATTTGTTAAGCTGCTAAAATGTGCCAGTCCTAACCTAAGCAAAGTCGTAACCAAACATGGTGGCATAAAAGTGAGAAGAAAATGAGCATTCATAGAACTAAAATTAGCCATATGTTCATAGAAATAACATCAGATGATCCAAACAATAAACAGTTAATACCTATATTGTGGAATTCTGTGATTATAAAAATTTGTGGAACTTTGGGAACAAAATAGGAGGTCCACTAAGTACTTCAGAGTAGGAAAGTGGTCAAGTGATATGATTGAGGTGGGGATACCAAGGTTACATAAGAAAGCCTTTAGTTTTTCCTATTATTCACATCTAAATTCAATGTATTATTTACCAGTTTTCAATTGGTAATTGATTCTTTATAATAAAATATACAGAATTATTAAATTAAAAACATCAGATTAAAATATTGAACTAACTATTATGAATCCAAAAAAAATTGAGATCTTAAATTTAGATAGAACATGTTTATAGTAGAAAATACCAAAGTTTCTAGGGGACTTTCTTAATTGTATTTTGCATATTATTTGATGCAGGAGAGCCATATTCACAATGTTTTAAATTAAAAAGTTGATTATAGGTTATTAACTTTATCCTCCTGAAGCACAGCTTATGCCCTCAATATAGTTCTGTTTCCTCACTGGCTCTTTACTGTACTTCCTATGTTTCTGTGGAAGAAGGACATCTAAGCTTAAATGCACTTCATGAGAGAAAGAAACACAAGGCTACTCTACTCTATCTGTCTACTGTCTATTTAACTAAAAATTTAACTTGTAGAGCTCCTTACCTCTTGTTTACTTCTCTTTCTCACACCTTTTTTTTTTTTTAATGAGATGATAATGTATTACCTAAGTTAAGGGCATTTAAGTTAAAGACAATCTTCTTTGGGATGCCAAGAAGGGAAGAAAGATTTTAATTCTAAGATTCTGAAAATAAGTGATGAGAGAAGATAGATTTTTCTTATTGTTTAAAAGACTCATGAAAATAGTCACCATGGAAACCAGACATGAGTCCATGGAACATCAAGAGATCAGAAGACAGGTCTTGAGCTGAGACTCTGAGTCTTAAATTTGGAATGCTGACATAGATTTTAACCCTTATTTGAGGATAAATTCTTCATAAACTGTGTGATTTATTTTAGATTACACAGTCTTGGAATTTGATTTTTGTGTGTGTGTGTGAAATTCTACTCTGTGCTATTTTCTTTCTCTTTTTATTTCTCCTTCCCTCTCTCTTTCTCCCTTCCTTTTTTCTTCTCTCCCTATATCACTCTTCCTCCCTTCCTCCCTCCTCTTCTTCCTTCCTTCCTTCCTTCCTTTCTTTTCTTTCTTTCTTCATTCATTCTTTTTTCTGTTCTTTCCCCTCCTCCTCCATCTGTTTCTTCTTTTCTTCTTCATCTTCTTCATTTTTTGATTAAGGACATGTGAAAAGAAAGAAGATGAGAGAAAACTGTGGAAAGTAGTACAACATATTAAAATCTAAAATGAGAGCAATACTTGGAAAATATATCACTTAAATATTCTGACCTAGTGAATATTCTAGCTAGCTCAGAGTGAACTCGTAAATTTTTTTAAAATGTTCAACTTTGTTTTTTGAGGATCTTCTTATATAATTACATATGAATAAAAAATAATATGTAGTGAAAAATAATCATCAGTCAGCATATTTATAAATACAGGAAATTGTTTAGAAAACAATCTCAAGTAAAACAATCAAAATACAATTTACATACATGTACAATATAAATGTAACTAGACTTTCAGAATGTTGAGGTTATTGCACTTTGTAACCTCTGTACTTAGTGCAAGAACTGATATGTAACAGCTGCTCAGTTAATATTTGCTTAAGAAGTCTACAGATACATCAAAATACACACACACACACACACACACACACAAACACACACGTGTATAATTTTAAGAAGTTGAAAATAAAATGCAAAAAAAATAAAATAAAAGCTACTTTATTTCAAGTTACTGGACAATAAGAATATTTTTCTTCATTTTTTGTTTTTACTTAGGACATTGAATCAATGATCCTGCAATATTTTGAACACTGTTATTCCTGAACATATTTTCATAAAATGTATTGTTAATATGACTTTATTTTGTTTTCTTTCACTTTCCCAGAAATGAAATGATACCTATTTAGTTGAGATTTTATACTAAACCTATTTTATTCTAGAATGCAGGAACTTAGTACGTCAATATTTAAAATATATACAATTTATGTGTCAAAAGGTAGTGGTGTTTACAGGGATAAAAGGCAGCATAAGATAATGGAAATAGCATGTTTTGGGTTTCAGGATGTTATTTTACTTTTTAGAGTTGCTATTTTAAACTTGTGTGATAGGGCGAAACTACTTCACCTCTCTGGGTTTTATCATCTACTTCCCACGATTGATATAAGGAATATTTGGAGATGATATGTGTGTTTCTGATTTAAAGTATGCCTTTAAAGTGTTTATAAATGTGAAATGTGGGAGTTCATTTTAAAAGATTCCAATACTCCAAAGAAGCTAAAAGGGCATTGATCTCATAAAAGTCATTTTATTTTCTTGTGGTCAAATTATGCTTTGCTTAATAACATGGCACCTACACTCTTATTTGATATAATTTATGCCAAGTTAGTTTAAAATAAACGCAAAAGGTTTAACTAGACTGGCAGTTGTTCTGAATATTAGCTGCACATTAGAATCATCTGTGAAGCTCTCTAAAAATCTAATTCCCTGGCTCTCCACCTGATACCAATTAAGTCAGTGATTTTTTTTTTTTTTTTAAAGCTAGAGATGATTCTAATGTTTATCCAAAGTTCAGAACCCCTAAACTAGAAAGTCTACAGATCTGAACTCATTTTAACTTACTTTAGAATCTAGCTTATGAGAATCTGGATTGATTGATAGAATGTATTCATTAATTTATTCATTAACTATATGTCTGGTAACCACTGCATGCCAGGCACAATTCTAGGTATAGGGAATGTTTAAATATATGGTGCCTACCCCCAAAATGTTTGCATTTTATCAGAGAAGGTGGGGACCTAAGTGAGTAATTATGATTTAATATTATATATGTTATGCTAGGGCTTTAAAGCAAAGTTGTATGGTAGCACAAAGAAATGGTGAGTAGTCCTTCAAGAGGATCAGGCAGTGTTTCATTGGAGCTGATTTTGAAGCATTGGTATGCATTCATTAGGAAAAGAGGAGGATAAAAATTAGAGCCTTTTAAAAATATTTTTTACAAAGTCATGATAAAAATACATACTGTGCTAGGGAACGACAAGCCAGTTTTGAAGAGATTAAAAAAAGAGGATGGGGCCAAACAAGGAGGAGACCCAGGTGCTGTGCTTCAGAATTTGCACTCTATCCCATGGGCATTGTAGAAATGAGCGTACACAGCAGTTTATAAAAAAAAATTGGATTAGTAAGACCTTCTATTCTTTCTGAGTGTCCTGAAGATACCCATTCTAATACAAAATTTAGAAAGCCCAGTGTTTCATAGTTCCTTGGATTACAAATTGCAATATAATTATAGGAAGCTTTTTCAGTTGAATGATGACTGGATCTAAAGTACTTACTAAATTATTATATGCTAATAATAGCTAATATTGCATGATAACTGTGTGCAAAGCCCTGCTCTAAAGACTTAACAGTACTTAACTCCTTTAATACTAACAAAGACCTTATGAAGTAGTTGCCATTGCCCTCTGTTTACTTATAAATAAGGAAACTAAGGCACAGAAAGGTTAACTAATTGGTTCACACACACCTGGTAAGCAATACAAGCATCAAATCCACGTTGATTGGCTTCAGAGAGCATGCTCTTATGTAGTATACTGCTTCTCATCTATAATAATTATAACTAACAGTGTTTCAAATGCTTACTGTGTACCAAGCTCTGTGCTTTACAAGTGTAACTTATTTAGTCTTCACAATTAACTTATGGAACTAGGATTTTCCCCGTTTTACAGATAATTAGGTTAAGGAACAGAATTGAATGCTGTATTACTTCAACTGTAGCACGTGCTCTTGGTTCATCAGTCAGGATTCTTGATGGATCCATGTGTCTAGCACAGCTCAACATCCCTGCTAAATCGTAAAGAAATGTAAAAAATGAATATTTAGTAACATAATTTTAATTTTGTAATATTACTAAACAAATTTTTAGTAACATAATTTACTTTCATTGTAAACATCAATTATCAAGTTTCTGTCATTGCCATGATTACTACCTAACTTTAAATCATTTACTTTAGCTCAATAAGCTACTTCTAAGAAAATGAAACATTGAAAACAACAGAAATCTCCTAAATCACTACAGTGAATGTTAGGTATAGTGTTGGGTTTCAGGTGATTAAGATTCTTTATAATTAAACATATGAATAGATGCAACAGCTGTGTGTATACCATTGAGAGCATAATTGTCTCATGTATACAGTGTGAAGTTTCCAAGGATTCTATTAAGCAATGATTCCAAGGCTCTGTTTTGAAGAATAAAATCCTCTGTATAACCTTACTTGGTCATTTAAATGCAAAACAATGTTGCTGCCATTAAGTTTAATCTATTTTTAATTGTAGATGAAAAAAATCACTGCCTTTGCCAAAAGTATTGACTAAGAATACCACGAGACTTTGCCCTGCAATTTATATGCGTTAACAAAGAGATGAACTCTAGTAGACTGGAAGGTGTTTTTCAAATTCCCAAGTGTCTCAGAGAATAGACCTCAAGTCCCAAGCTACATGTCGAGTGCCTTGTCCAGTCTAATGTATTGATGTAAATAGCTGGAAATTTAAATAAACTAATCCTCATTCGCATCATTATCATCACCAAATATCATGCACCTGCCACATTTCAGGGGCTAGACAATTGCTTCACATCCATTATCGCTTATCTTAGCAGCAAACCCACTACATAGATACTATTCCTTATGTTTTAGAGAAGGAAAATAAGACATTTCTGGCCAATTTGAAAACAAAATTGAGAGGAATTTACTTTTGCTATTTATGACCCTAATAATCCAACACCATTATCAAAATTCTTGCCTCCACGTAGTACGGGAACAACAGAACCAGATTGTGAGGGAATGTAAGAGAAAAGAAACCATGATTCACCTGAGAAAAAAGAACCATGATTCACCTGAGATCTCTATAACACTGCTTTAGCTGACAAAGTGTTTATATATAACCAAGAGAAATAGGCATTTTTAAAATTATACTTTCCATTTTCAGGTAAGGAAATTAGGTTTTGAGACTCAATAGATTGGCCAAGTCCCCTATTCAAGTAAGAGACAGAACTAGTTTTCAAATGCCCATCTGTTAGGCTTGAAATCCAGTAGGCACTATGATACACCCTTTGGGTTGGGGCTCACAATCTAAGTGGATCTGGCTAGTCATTCTGGGCTATCAGGGAAGTGCTTTGCCTATTGTAATGACAGTTAAGCATGGCCAAGGATCATAGAGTGAAAATGAGGATCTGTGTTTGCCATGCGTATGCACTGGTTGGACAAGGGCTTTATCCTGGAAAACTGACTGAAGTAGTTTCCCAAGTATTAAGAGAAAAAAAGCTCTTTTATTATTGTATTTTAACCCAGTATCAAGACAAACTAAAAATTTCCCAGGGTGATATTCTAAATTTGTCCTGCCTGGAGAATAGAGAGGTAAGTGACACTGGACTTATGGGTAACAACTTCTTTGAGTTAAATTTCCATGTTATGCCTGGAATTTAGTTTAGATTGAAGTTTTATATAAGATAATGTAACATGAAAAAGGTTTTCATTTTTGCTGTAAAATCTTCACTGAAGGCATTGAGTTTTTAAGGGTCATTTATGTAAGGGTCTATGTAATAATATTAGCATTTAGAGACAGCAAGAACAATACAATTCTTTTTCTAATAATGGATGCTTTTTCTTATATTAGATAATGATAATTAGTTAAGACATTTTCCCTTTTCTTTTTGTTTGCTAGTGAACTCATCACTAAATATTTTCTGTAGACCACAGATACTACATTAGTTAAAACCAATTGGGTGTTCGTCAGCTCCTCTTTCTGCATGGTTTTCATTCTATATTTCTAATGACTTTTATATATAGTTCTTTCACATTTAGAATGTAGGCAGATTAAAAGTATTGAATAAACTCAGATAAAATAACAAGCTCCATTTGCAGTTGAGCAAACTGAGATATACTGAAGATTGTCCAAGCTCTACTTCATTGACACCAATGTCTTTTCGGTTTTCAAAACATGGCAAGTGTTCTATTGCCTCAGAAGTTCCAATTGTCGTTCCCTATGCCTGTAAACACCCTTCCTTTCTTCCTTTGCTCTGGTCAACCATACCTCCCCACCACCAACCCACATAAACACAAGCACACACACAACATTCTCTGCATAGTTGCCTCTAATGGATCTTTACCTGTTATTAAGGCCTCAGAGAGAATTTTTTTTTAATGTTCTATACAAACAAGATACCCAGGCCGCTCATCATGCCATACTATTCTTTATAATTTACCTTGTCCAATTCTTCATTGCCTTCCACCCACAAGCTGCAAGACAAATTAGTTAGTGTGTTCCTAACTTGACTTTAAGCTCCATGAGGACAGGGACTAATTCTATTTCAATCATCATTGCATCCACAATATCTAGCTATGACTGGCACATAGTAGTTTAATAAATACCTAATCAATGGCATGAATAAATCAATAAACATATAAATGCTCATATGCACATACCTAATAACTATAGGTTTTCTAAAGTTAAGACAGTATTTACTTATTCGGTTCATCATTCTATTACAGTCCCTTGTATAGTAACTGAAAAGAAAAAGAAAAGAAAAAGTCTTGATAAGTGTTCATTAAATGAATGAAAATAAAATTCCCTCAAATAAATTATTTTAGGAAGCCACTTATAATCTGTTATTTGGTGGCTGCAGATAAACATAGTTGCAAGACCTTTAGAATTGTAATAACCCCTTTGGAGTCTAGAACATGAGCTGGTTAGGTCGAGGAAGCACAAATGCAAAAACAGAATGCAAAAGGTGGGAAAGTGTGCCCACGCTGGAAAAAAGTGCTGTCACTTAGTAGTATTGCAGACCTCCTACAAACATGATTTACTGTCAGTGATGTCAGCTGGGAAAATGAAGGGCAGCATGTAACACGTATACCTCTATTTTCATAAATATTCATTTAAACATACTTATTGAGTGGCTTCTAGGTGCTAGAATTATCTTCTGAGTGTTTGGAATACATCAGTCAAACAAACAAATAAACAACGATTCCTTCCTTGAGGAGTCTACATTCTAATGGAAGGGAAGGGAAGACACAGACAATAAACAATAATCATAACATTGAGTACATTATATAGTACATTGCACTGTATTAAGAGATAATGGGGGAAAATAGAGCTGGGTAAAAGGGATTAGGGGCGCCGAGATTGAAGGGAAAGTAGTTTACAGTATTAAATATGCTAGTCTGGGAAGGCTTCATTAGGAAAGTAAGATTTTAGCAAAGATTTGAAGGAGAGGAGTTAGCACAATGATTACTTGAGAAAGACCGTTTCATGCAGAAGAAACAGCTAATGCAAAGACCACTATGTTGGAACGTGTCAGGCTTGTTTTAAGAAATAGCAAGGGAGTCCTGGTGGCTGGAGTGGAATGAGCAAAGAGGATGATAACTAGGAAATGAGGTCAGAAAGGTACTGGAGTGGGGACAGATTCTGTAGGGTAATGGTAAAGACTTGGGCTTTGACTCTGAGAGACATGGAAAGTTACTGGAGGATTTTGAGTTAAGCTAACTTCTTAAAAAGAACACTCTGGCTGCTGTGTTGAATATTAGCCTGTAGAGAAAAAGTGAAGAAGCTGAAAGACCAGTTTGGAAGCTACTGCTGTACCCAGATAAAAGATGATGGTGGCTTGATTCAACGTGGTATCTGTGAAGGTGGTTAGAAGTTGAAGGATTCTGGATATATTTTGAAGGTAGAGCCAACAGGATTTCCTGACAGATTGTCATGTGTGAGAAAATGAAAGGAATCAATGGAGACTCCAAGTTTTGAACTTAATTGTAAGTATAAATAGCTTTTTCATTCTTTTTTACTATTCTACATAAGAATTAAAATATTTTGATTACTAATAGCTCATCCTAAGGCAAAAGTCTTACCCTTGAGCAATTTATAATCAGAATTTGCTTTTGGGACTGAAAACAATGCTCCTTTCAATTTTAATTTTTACCTAATTCAGCACTTTACAGTTATGAGGTAAAGCTGTATCGTAAAATGTCCTTGAACAATTTAAGATCATATAATATTGTTTTCCTTCTCACCTGAAAATATCACTGTTGTTCAACGTGGGGAATATTCTTTGCATTTTAGCTTTTAGAGCATAGGACATGGATATGTCTTGATAAACTATATAATACATTTATGGAGTGCTTTATCATTTCTGACATGCTTTGAAATATCTTTTTGCATCTCATCCTCTCCATAACCCTGGGAGACAGCCAGGCCGGAAATATGTGTAGGGAATTGAAGAATTTAAGTGACTTGAGTAGCCACCATGAGAACCCCTTCTTACATAGGCTCAGCCCACTCTTGTGTGCTTTGAGCTAGTTCCAAATGATGAAAAAAGATGGGGAACTTATTGTGTTCCACGCTCATTCAAAGCTAAGTGGTCCACCCAAGGATCAAATCTCTGATCATGTCTTTATCGCCAATGCCTCAGTCAATTGGGCTAACAAATCATTTTACACATCAGACTTAATCACATTTCCAGAATCATCTAGTCATTAGTTCCCCTTTATATTCCTAGCTTTGTATTTTCTCATCTATACCATCTTTCTCATCTTTCTTATTCAGGAAGGTCAACCAGAGCTTTACTGGCCCCTCTACAAAGTACTAAAGCTTGCTTTGCGGATTGCAATCAAAGAATATCAAAAATGAACAATGCCACCATCAGAGTACACATGAAAACGGGGAGAAGAAAGATGCCATTGTAAAGATCAACGAGGTGTGTTAGATGCATGTCTTTTTCTTGTTGAATCCTGAAGCTATCAAAGAACAACTTGCCTTGCTTTCAAGGGTCTTGCGGGAAACCTACATTAGCAATGAATACATTATAACCAACCTCCTAACTTCAATGTCCTCCTCTTTTAACCTTTCACCCAACTGCTGCAAGCACGTGGCTAGGGAAATATAATGAGAAAGAATAATAATTATATTGTGCAATGTCTTTTTCTTTAAATTAAGTCATGCGATTAATTTATACCAATCTCTTTTCAGAGGCAGAAAGGAAGTCTGATTTTGGAATTTAAAGATAACCTCAGCATTTTTTACAATCTTGGTCAATTACGGGGGTAGTGGGGGAAGAGATGCAAAGTCATTTAAGGAAGGAAAAAGATATTTAATTGCTACGGAGGAAGAAATTTTAATAGACGTAGAAAGACTCGTTTGTAAGAAATGGAGACAAATGCAAAATGGCTTAATTAATAAGTAATGCCATTAAAGAGACCGTTCTTCCTAACCACTCACACCTCTGAATAATCTTGGGGTTCCCTGATTTCCTGGTTCTCTCTACCCTCCAGCAGTGACGCCCCTTCTCCCAATCACTGTCAGGGGTTTAAGTGCCACCGTCAGAGAGAAGCTTATTATCTACCTGCTCCCCCAGCTTCTCTATGAGTGACACGCTACCCACGCCTCTCCGCACAGCTCTTCTCCTTCCGCGGCTCCCGGAGGGAAGCCGAGGAGCTGCAGAGGGAGCCCGAGGTTACCCTCGCTCGAACCCCACGACTACGAGCCTTCAAGACCCTCGTCACCCAGTGTGTGCGCGCTTGCTCGCTCTCCCGCCCCCGCCGCGCGCTGCAGGAGTAGGAGCCGGCCCGGCGCAGCGCTTCCAGCTGCGTCTACCTAAGCGCAGCACGCGCTCCCCGCGCTGGCGCGAGAGCGCGAGCGCCAACGCCGCGGGCCGCGGACGGAGCCGCTCCGCCTGCTACCGCCGCTGCCTCCATCGTCGCCACTAGCGCCCCAGCTGCAGCCCAGGCCGCTCCGCGAGCGCGGGGAGCCCGAGAGGAGCGGCTGGCTCGGGGCGCCAGGCTCCGGGCGCGCACCTGGTAAGCACCGCGCGTTTTTCTTTCTTTCGGCTCTTGGGTCGCCGCGGCAGTAGGAGCCCTCCGGAGCCCCTCCCCCAGCGCAGGGATGGAAAGCAGTCAGGCAAGGGGCGGGAGCTTGGGCGAAGGGACCCCGGGGGTGGGGGGCAGGTGGTGGGCAGGTGGAGAAGTGGTGGAGCCACGGACGCTACGAGGTCCTGCAAGTTTAGGAAAGTCACCCCACAAGGACGTGTGCTGTGTGAATCAGACATGAATCTCTAGTCGGGAGCCCAGGCTACCGCGGCGTCGCTCCAATGAGAGGTTTATGAATATCATTTTGCTTGTATTTGCATAAGTGAGGAATTTAAGTGGGCTCGTTTCCATAGAAAATGAACTAAAAAAAAAAAATCAGAGGAGAAAAAATAGAGCTCTGAGCCAAAGGGAGCGTTTGGACACCTCTCTTCCTCTCTCTCTCTTTTCTTGCATACTGATACATGTGCACAAAGGGGTGCATTTACCAAAGGAGGAGGGCTTCTCTATTTATGAAGCCATTAGGTGTTGGTGGGAGGCTAATAAGAGCATTTGCTGGTGCTTCACCCTGAAAAGAGACAGCAAAAGAGGAACCTGGTTGGGTGTAAATGCCAGTGTTCCATTTCTAAAATGACACTTCCATGACTACACTACCGAGGAGAGGTTTTTGAGAACAGGGGCCATTTTAAGGGGCTACACCTGCAACTCTGCACCTTTAAGCTCAAGTTTATGTACTCCAATTGGGGCTAGGAAGATGGCCTTACCCTAGGTTCCTTTATGGGACTTTGGCAAAGGATGGGGTCAGAGAGGGGGATATGGAGGGAGAGGGAAGAGAAGAGAGCTAAATATGACTGAATGGGCTGTGTAAGGTGGTAGAAAGAGCAGGAGCCTGGAAGTCAGGTTTGGCATAATGTGTTCGTTTAGTATCACTCTGGGTAGTCTCTGGGCTGTCTCTAGGAAAGTGTGTGACCTTGAACAAGTCCCTTAACCTCTGTGTACTGTGTTTCTCCATCTGCAAAATGTAGAGGCTCTTCTGTGTTTTGGGTCACTAAGGTCCCATGCAGTAGCAGTGTCTATGATTTTATGGGTTTGAGGATCTGCCTACAAGGAAGGAAGAGTGCCCAGAAAATCTGGATAAAGGAAGCTTCAAGGTATTTTCCCTCAAAATATCAAAGGCATTTGCAAGCTCTTGGCTTTGCTGTTGGTGTAATGTGTGCTAAGAGGTCTGTAGAAATGGGTGAGAAGGACAGTCAGACACCTAGCTTGTAGCCTGGAGTCCTGGAGTCCTGAGTGCTGTCTGGGGAGGTTTGGATGCACAGAGTCTAAAGTCACATGCTTTTTTAAAGGTAGCAATTAAAGAAGGGGGTTTGGTGTCAAGCTGTGATGTTCTTTGAATGAGGGTTTGGTAAAGAATCTGGAATTAATTCTAGCACAAGGAAAATGAATGGCATCGTACTTTAAAGGTTGGGCACTCAGGATAGCAGGACAGCTAAGAGTGATATTTGAGAATACTGTAATCTGGACAGAAGGGTTAGGAGAGAGAAGGAAACATATTCTTCCTGAGACAAGGGTTCCTAGACTCCTAGGAGGCTACTGGCATCTGCCCAGTGTCCTTGACACCTCTGCCACTTGTCTGAAGGAGGCACAGGTACACATTCCCCCTCAATACAAGCTCATTCTTAGAATTTACGGATCTGAATCCCAGCCATTGAGATGAGAAAGTTCACATGGGAAAACTCAAGTCCGAGGGGATGTCCCCCAACCCTCCCACCATGTGAGCATCTGGCTGTGAAGCTGGCTTACCCATCCAGATTCGACCCGAAGTCTGTGTTCCTAAAGGAGCTCACTGTGCCACTTGGTGGCACCAAAAAGTTGCGCTGAGAACTCTGTTCTCTATAAATACAAACTACCACCCCTCCCTCCTCCGCGCTCTCCCCTTCCCCCCCTTCTCCCCTTTCTCAGTAGCAGGGAGAATTGCTGCACACGCCGCCCTCAGCTCTGCTGTTCTGCGCGCACGGAGCGCAGGCGATGAGCTTAAGATCATCTCGCGCGGGGGGGAGCCCGGGACTGGAGAGGCCGGCTCTGCCCCGCTGATCCGCGAGGCCCAACTTTATGGGGGGCTAGCTAGACCGCGCCTCACTGCCTGCTGCGCCGCCAACAGGGGGGTAAGCTTGCTAAGTGCCTGTTTACCCAAGTGTGCTCGGGCCCGGGAAGAATGTATGAGCTATACGCTTGCTGGGAGCTTACAGTTTGGTTTGGGGGAGGGGGACGAGGGTGGAGCAGCGGGGGTGGCCAGAACCTCAAGGATGAAGTCCGCTCCATTCGCGGATAGCTTCAGTTAAACCTGCTGGGGAGAAAGGGCGAGAGCAATGGGGTAAATGAGGGAATGGCCGCAAGGGTTGAGAAGGGGATTCTGCATGCCTTCGGATGCGAGTTCCCGCTCCCTGAGGGCCAGGTGCGTGCTTTTAGAATTCAGACTGGGCTCCTCCATACCACCCGAGGGCTCAGAATTCAGAGAAGCGAAGGTGCAGAGGAAGAGGAAGGAGAATCGCTTTCCAGTAGATCGGTTAGCTGCGGTGACCAGGCGCCTGCTGCGGGAAGAGGGGGACAGCGGGTGGTGCTGAAAGCACAGCGCTTTCACTCGGGCTAGCGTGCTTCTCTCTGAGCCCCAGTCTGCGCCCTCCCGCTCTTTCGTCTCCCGTGGATGTAGCTTTCCCTTCGGACACAAAGCCTGCTAGTTACCCCGGAGTGGCAGCATGAGCGGCATGCCAAGGAGAGAGCCCTGGCTACAGCGACTTGGGGAAAGAAGCCGGGGCAGGCCCACTAGCTAGCCGGGTGACCAGAGTCTACCCTGCACTTGGACTTCGAAGAGGGAAGTGAGGAATCAGCCTGGGGGGCTCTGGAACTGGTGCTGGATTTCCAACTGCCCGCATTTCCCTCCGGAGCGGGCGCTGTGGGGAAGGGAAATTGAGGAGAGGTTAACAAGTGCCTGTGCTTATTCAGGCACTATCTTGATGCGCCTCAGCTGCATCGAAAGCTTGAGTGGCCAAGCAGGTAGATTCTCCCACACTTTACTTTCCGCTAAGAAACTGACACAGGTCAGTGGGAAGGCAGTGGCTTCCTTCCACTTTCTTCATTCTCTACATATTGTTTCATTGTTCTACGTCCCTTGAGACTGATCTAGGGCTCATCTGTATCCTTCATGCTAACTGTTGGCCTTTTGAGGCAGCCAGGGAAGCACTGCTTTGTGCTATGTGCAGCCCCCCACCCTAGCTGCCGTGGGGCGAAGCTTAGGTTTTCTGTAGAATCCTCTTAGTTATACAACATTCTAGACATCCTTTTGAGTTTTGGAGTGTTCAGGTGTGCTACATCTTGTTAGGTGTGCTTTGTGATCCTTATTCCTCTCATGGAGCACAGGACATTTCCTCCTTTAATTTCTCTCTTATATCCATGCAGTTACACATTTAAGAATCAGTTGTGACTATTTTTGTCCTTTATGGATGTCAATTTCTGTTTCAAAGGATCTTTGGTTGGGACTTGAAAATACTGCTTTGTGAACTCATCAGGTTAATGCACAACCCAGCCTCCAGCCTTCTCCACTGGAAACCTTTTCAGCACTCCGGACAGATCCTACAAGGTTTGGGTTTTTTTGTTTGTTTTTGAAGAATGTGAATAGAATATAGTACTTTCTACATAATTGCTTTGCTGCTTCTTTAAGAGAAAAGCTTTCCCTGGTCATTTAGAATCTGCTTGACAAAATATATAATTTAGGTATTTTCACTGCACCCCCTAGATCTTTGCTATCCCATGGTAATATTTTTGCTGTAGGCTACATTCAAAAACAAGACAAACTCTTGTTTGTTTGTTTTTTTGTCCTTGAACTTTTTATTCAACATTGTACTGGAAGTCTATGATGGACAGATTCTAAGGTAGTTTCCACGGTCACCACCTCCTGATATCCTTGCCCTTGCATTATCCCCTTTCCCTTCAGTGTGCACAGGACCTGTGATTTGCTTTTATGTTTATTATTTTTTTGCATTTTATTTTATTTTTTAATACAGCAGCTTCTTATTAGTTACCTATTTTATACACATTAGTGTATATATGTCAATCCCAATCTCCCAAATCATCCAAGAAACCAAACTCTTTAATGTTCATTTATTAAAGGGCGTATTGAGATTATTTGGAGGAGAGGAGTGGTATTTGAATATTCAAGTACTTGCCCAGTTCTTCACTTTACTTTCATAAGTAGACATAAGCCTCTGCCATCACATCATGGTACACATTATGGACATGATGACAAATGCCAAAGTGAAAGCTGAAAAATTCACTCGTAGGTAGTATGCCCAACCAGTACAAAGTATACAGACTTTGAGAATATTTAAGCAGCTACATAATATCTTCAGGTTATACTCTGCTTGTTGACATTGTTTTGTTCCCTATTCAATAATTTATCTCATTAAACATGTTTACTTTCATGACTAAAAGATTTTACTAATTCTAAGGTTTTTTTACATTTCTTCAAAACATGTTGAAGATTTTATGGGAGTCGTATTACATTGTCTCTTATGGAATTGTCAGAGCATTTTATATAGAAAAACTAAATTAAGTGCCAATGAAACCTAGGTGAAATTACAGGTAGAAAAAATATAAGATAAAGTTAATCGTGAAAAATATTGCACTTATTTGTATACCAATTTCTCCCAGGATTTCTGTCCTCATGAGATGAAGAGACACATCCAACTATTCCTCCTTATACTTTTTGCTGTTATTTTGGTAGATGGAGTTTAAACTAACTTCATAAAATAGTGAAGACTACCTCCTTTTGATATATGTTGGTATATGCTAAAGCTGATCAGTTTGGCATTTGGATAAACTGAAGGTGTATTACTACAAAGCAGGACCATTCTACAATTGAGAAATATGTGTTATTTTTAATATTCACAGAAATGTTAATCCTAGACCCGAGGCATCATTTAGTCATCACTTTCATTGCGTGGAGTTTGGAGAATATAAGAATATAGGAGCCTCAAAAGAAATATTTTTTAGTTTATGATGTGCTTGTATAACCCAGGAAAATTTAAATTTTGAGTTTGCATTTCAACTATCTGTAACTGAGAAAATATTTTCTTGATATTCCTTTCTCTCAGTTGGTTGAAACGTAGTTCTAAAAAACATTATGCCATAAGCTCGCTCCCATTTTCTTTAAATTCTCAAACAAGAGAAAAAATATCGAGATTTTATCAGTTCTAATCTCATTTGAATTGTATGTACCTTTAGCCGTGTATGTACCTTTGCTTGGGAAACAAGGAAAGGTCTCGGTGCAAGGCTCATCTCTGCTCTAATAACTATCATTTATTGAGCACATCAGGCACCGTGCCAAGCATTATATATCTTATTTAATACTCATAACAATCATACAGGGCAGTGATTTTTCTGTTGTTAAAATTGAGGGTTGTTTCTTTCCACTGTCATGTAACAGGGAAATGGAAAAATAAAATTATATGTATATATAATTTTATACACACACACACATATGTCTGATTTGTTTGGAACTCAGACTTATCCTTTTTCCATTATATTAGATAACTTTTCCATTTTATTAGATAAACACCATGGAATTGTTTCATTGTGGTTTCCAGTGACTTGTGATGTGGTTGGGAGTACAGACCCTTGCACAAGATTGCCTGAGTTTGAATCCCAGCTTTGTGGCTCATTAGCTATGTAACCTTGGGCAAGTTACTTAACATTGCTCTGCCTCTCTTCCTCATTTTTAAAATGGAGAACAGGTTGTAACACTATTAGCCTCATTGAGTGATTATGGTGAATTAGTTACACAAATATAAGTCAAGTGCCAGACCCAGAGTGAAAAGTACAGAACCGGTCGTTATGACTATTAATCCCATCTAGGCCTTTGAATATCAGATGTTTCCTAGGTTTCCTATGTTATTGAGTTTAATCTTCTCAACAACCATATGGTTGATACATAATTGCTGTTTCAAATAGCTTCTTTTCTCTTAGTCAAACTATTCAGGAAATTTAAAGGAAAAAGTTAGATGCAAGAAAATGTATTTTATGTTGATGTGATTCTGTTGGTCTTATAAAGGCCTAAGAATAATTCCCTAATGATTATTTTTTACAACTCTAGGTATAGGCCACTGACTTTAAACTTCTGAGCATGAATGTTCTGAGGAAAATTAGAAGTTCATAGTCATAATGGCACTAATGGGCCCTGTAATAATAATGTAGCCTGTTGCATCATAATATTTTGCAGAAGAATAATTTTAAAATATTAAAAATCAATTTGTTTTCATACAAAGTATTACACAATACAGGTAATGTAGTAGAATCCTTTAAAGACCCAGAAGAAAGGTAAATAATATTATATTACTTTTTTAAAAATAAGATTTTGAAAAACCAACGTGAAAATTACTATATAAAGTTATTATTCTTTATCTTTAAAAAATTATAATGAACTTTGTATTTCACATAGCCTTTGAAACGGTGACAGGTACCATAGGATACTCTTCTCACATTTAGTTTTTGTAATTTGTGAATGTTCAGAACTATGCTTAGTTAATGTAAGGCAATGTCTTCTTTGACTCTGACAGTTTAATCTGTATTTCTCAAGTTGAAATTCCAAGCTCCAAAACAAGATGATGGAGCCGGAAACAAGTGGCAATGTAAAGAAGGAGTAAGGCAAATCTACTTGCCTACTACTCTCCAAACTACTCTCCTTAGAATTATTAGGACATTTCAGAAAAATGCTTTGTGGGACGGGCACATCCAGATGACTCTTAGTCATCTTCTTTTTTGATGATTACATAGACCTTGACAAGGATGAGTTTTCAGTAAATCAGCAGTTTTCAATTGGGAATGACTTTGACCTGCAAGGAACATTTGACAGTGTCTGGGGACATTTTTATTCATCACAACTAGAGGAGGTGTGTGCTGTTGGCATCTGCAGATCAGGGATACTGCTAAACATCCTGCAATGCACAAGATGGCAGCCCCCCCAAACCAAAAATTTGTTTAGTCCAAACTATCAACAGGTCTAAGCTTGAGAAGCCCTGATCTAAATGATTCCATGAGACAGAGTTACCTATATTTATTTGGTTGGTTTGTACAGCTTCGGAATGAAGCTGATCGACATTACATAAGAATTTAGTGGAAAGCAGTCTCCAGAATGTTTTGCAGCCAGTGCATAAGGTTTAACTAACCCACCCATTTGGTCGGATGGGAAACAGTATCATCTGATTATGTTGAGTGTGAGCTTTGGAGCCGGAGAGAAATTGGATTCATGTCCTGACTCTGCCATTTATTATATGTATGAGACTTCTGGCAAGATTCTTCACCTCTAAACCTCAATTTCGAGAGATATTTAATGTAGGTAGTAATCATACCTACCCCTCAGGGTTGTTGTGAAACTTACATTAAATTATGCTTATATATTATTTAGCACAAAGTAGGCACTCAATAAATATCAGCTATTAATAAGTAACTAGAGATTGAGTTAAAAATGCAAAACCACATTTTCAAGCACCTGATGATAGGCAATATAATATGCACCATAATGCCTTACAGTCTTGGGAGGTATGCCATAAATAAAAAGAAAGCAGCTGAAGGCTGCAAAATGGGAAGAAATTTAGAATCCCTGCATGATAATTAAATTGAGACTAGTTAACGGTGGATTACATCATTTTTATTGCTTTGCTGTAGAAGGCTGTTTTAGGTCTTCATGGACTACTAAACCAATCGTGTAATGATTTACAATGATTTAGTGAGCTTTATTCTACTGCCAGCACCTTTTAATTAACGCACAAAATTACAGATTTCACTTTTGTACAATGTTATTTTATGGCCCCTTTTTGCTTTAAGGAGGTTTCAGTTAAAATATGGCATATTTTTTGTCCTGGGCTAAATGGAGGGGGTGCTGGACTTTCTTGTTTACAGGGTCACAGATGTGTGCTTGAGATAGATACAACAGTGGAGCTCGGACTATAACGCTCTCGGTATCATTATACCTCAGAGTGTCTCTTATCTTTCGGATGCACTGGTTTTCAGGGAAATGTATCAAAGCCATCCATGGTATATGCAACATTGACACCCCTATATGTGATGAGGCTGTTGCTCAGGCAGAAGGAATCATTTTAGTGTTGATGTCCTGAGCTGTATGATTTGCTTGTGTGGGGATTAAGTTATATAAGAGAAATTTGTGCCAGAAAGATGGTCAGTGTTTGAGAAGATTGTTGAAAATAAAAGACAATGCAAGCTGTGAATCTGATTACTATGTAAGTTGTCATTTATGGTAAATTCTACCCACCAATACTTCTTCTTATTATTCATTTAGGATCCAGTATGGGACTGTATGATTACCTGAGGCCCAGAACTTTCATGCATATTAAATATATATTATTTTTTTATAATGGGGTAGTGATTAATTTTATTATGCTATGAACCCAAAGTATATGATATAGAACATTGAATAAAGTAGCCTAGTGCTTCTGAAAATAGGACCCTAAATCAAAATACCATATAAGTTATACTATTTATATAAACTCCTATCATTTACTACTTTTGATTGAATTAAAGTACTCCATATTTTTAGATCATAGATCTATAACATTTTGAAAGCTTTTAAAAATTATTGTATTAATTTCTTCCCATTATCTATGCAAGAATATACATGTATAGAATATATATATTCACCTATATATGATGAATTAAAAAACATAGCTACCAACCTCTAACACCTACCACATCAGAGTTATAACCTAAAGCAAATAATTATCTTGGAGACTCTATTTTCTGATATATGAAATGGGGATAATCAGACTTTCTTAGTGGTAATTTTGTTTTAGTTTGAAATAGGAGTAAATGGGAAAAGGCTCCGTACACTGAAAATAAAATAATATGGTTTTACTATTCCCCCTCCTTTTTTTTTTTCTACCAGACTTTTGTTAAATGAATGAATGAACCTCCTGGTGAGATATCTAAGGAGAAATGGCCTCACTCATGAACTTGTATACAAGCAACAGAAAGCAGGTTCTTATGGAAAGAACACTGTGTGGTACCCAGAATTGACAAGCTTAAGGAGAAGGGACTGAGAGTGAAGTTAATGCCACCTTTTACAATCTAAATTAATAGATTGTAAAATGTGGGAAGATTCATGCCAGCAATATCATGCATTTGTCCTATAGAAATAGTTTTAAAACTAATTAAAGTGCAACGTTGTTGATGATAGTAGTAAAATCTACAAACAATCTAAATATCCAAAAATAGGGAGTAATTAAATAAATTTTTGTGCACTCATATAATTGAATACTATGCAACTGTTAAAAAGAAATAGAAGCTCTAAGTGTGAATCTTGGCTCTGCTACTCACTTGCTTTAGAATCTTAGCCAAACTGTTCTCTCTCTGAGTCCCAGATACTTCAAGTATAAAATATACATAACATGATCTATCTTAGTTTTTTTAAATGATAGTTAAATGACGTTTCGTGTGAAACGCTAAGCACAGTGCCTAGAACATAGTAAGCTCTCTGTGAATTTTAATTATTCTTATTGTTATCCCCATCATCAAAATGAACTAATCTCAAAAGGTATTTATAATACATTATGTAGAGAATAAAAGTATATTGCAATATAGATTTCATACTAATATTCCATTTAAATAAAAAATCTATGTATTAAAGGTTATATGCTTAGAAAATTGTAGAAGAACAGACACCAAGTTGCAGGGTGTGATTAAATCTGGGTTTTGAGACGATATTTTCTCGGTTCTGGTCCTAGGCCTGCTAAAAATCATTTATTCTCCGTGGGTCTCAGTTAAACTGAATCATCTATAGGACTCTTTCTAGTTCTATGATGCTATTTTCCTTAATATATCAAAAAGCCATGGGGAACACCAAAGGTTTCTCCCTCCTACTTTGTTAGTCCGTACTTCTCTTTTTGATGTCCCCTCTTGCCTGGACCCATTTGAGTTTCAATATCCATTCTCCAGTTTTCCACAGTGAGGCAGGGGGCACTATCTTTACACCTCAATCAAGTAACTGACCAGAAAGCGAAGTGCAGGCAACTCCCTTTACTTGTTTGTTCATTCAGCAGGATTTATTGAATATCTGTTAATACTAGGTGTTGCGTATGGCACAGATTTAATATTTAAAGAGTTTGAAGTCTATTGGAAGACAAAACATGTATAAATAGCTATAATATTAGCTTAATAAATAACATTAAAAAGTATGGACAAAAATGCCACTTGCATTTAGAATACAGCACATACTGCAAGGTGAGGGACCTGGGAAGCTTTATAAAGGGCCTATTGAAAAATATTACTTCATTCAATCCCCATTAAAACTCTTTGAGGTAGGTACTATTCTCATTCCAGTTAGGCTCAGAGAAGCTAGGTGATCAAGGGCACACAGCCAACAGATGGCAGTGCCAGGATTCAAACCCGAGTCTACTTGACTCCAAGCCCATGCTCTTAAAAACTCTGCCTTAAGGCCATGAAACAAGAGCATATCAGGGCTAAGAAGCAGCGTGAACAGAACCACTGGGGCAAAGGGGTTCAAGATATATTCAGAATACCTAAAGGAGACCCAAATTTAACTTGACTAGCAGACTTCCAAGGAGGGGCAGATTGAGAGGAGATGACCATAAGAGAGACTGGGGCAGAAATTTAGAAAGTAGATCCCGCAATCCCACATTTAAAAAAACATCACAAGTAACAAATAGCTTTGCTAGTAGAAATTCGGAAACTTAGAAAGCACAGATAAAAGCAAAGAAGAAATTAAAAATTATGCATATTCCCATCACCCAGAGGACATCTCATTAAAGTCACTGTGTATGTTTCCCGACCGTGCATACACACACACTCATAATATTTCTTGTGAAAACACAGCCATATCTGTTTTTATTTTTGCTTTAATAGAACTTGAATACTTCACATTTCATCCCCCTCCCCACCACACATACACTTTACAAGATAAGGTTTCTGTTCAAAAATTTTTTCAGTCTCCTTTGCTGGTTTTTCCTTGTCTCTGGGTCTTTGGGAGTTTAAACATTGAAATTCCCCGGGCCTCAGTCTCAGAACTAGTTTTTCTCTTTCCAATTCGTAGGTGATTTCATCCAGTTTTATGTTTTACAAAAAAGAACATCTACATACTGATGCCTCCTCCATTTATATCTCCTTGCAGACCTCTCTCCAGAATTTCAACCTCTTATATCAGATGCTTATTAAATATCTCTTCTTGAATTTCTAACAAGAATTAAAAATTGGTGTATCAAAACTGAATTGCGGTTATCTCCACCCAGATCTGCTCCTCCACAGTTTTCTCCGCCTCAGTCAACATGGTACCATCTTTTATTTGCTCAGACTGAAAACCTTAGTGTCCTCATTGATCCTTCTCTTTCCTTCACAGTCCAGGTCAGATCTGACAGCAAACCCTTTCACTCTATCTTCAGGATATATTCAGAATCCTACTAGTTCTCACTACCTATACCACCATCTTCCTGATCCAGGCCTCTGTCATCTCTCTCACCTGAATTATTGCAGTGGTTTCCTAATTGCTTTCTTGGTTCTGCCTCTGTGCCCTTATTCTTGTTGAAAAGTTGGTCATTGTGTGTCCCTCCCCTATTGAAAACTCTTCCAGAAAATCACTCTCACACAATGTTAAAGCCAAAGTCTTTCAAAGTCCAAAAAGGCTTTGATCATCATACTAGCTCTCAAACCTCCCTTCTTCCTCTCTCCCCACTTTTACTTCACTGCAGTCACCCTGGCCTCCTTGCTGTTTCTCAACACACTAAGCATAAACCTGCCTCAGGGACTTAGCATTTACTTTTTTTTTTAACCTGGAGTGTTCATTCCCTTGTTATTTGCATGACTCATTCTCTTACTTCTTTTAGTTATTTACCCAATTTTACTTTTACAGTTTAAACTTCTTTGGCTACATTATTAAAATTTTTTTCCATATCCCTGATACTTTCTATCTTCCTTCCCTGGCTTATTGTTTCTCTTTAACACTTATTACTGTATAGCATACAATATTTTATTTCCTTATCTTATTTATAGTCTGACAAACCACCTTGGATTACAGGCTCCATGAGGGCATGAATTTGTGTCTGCCTTGCCCATAATTGAATCCTCAGGGACTAGAAGAGTGCTTAGTACAGCACAGTTACTTAATAAAGACTTACTGAACAAATGAGCGATGCTGATAGAGCTAGGGTATACTCTGTTGGTCTATTTAGAATTTATGCTGTATCAATTTCTTGTATTTTGGGAGCACGTGGGATGACTTGTTGTTTAACCTTATAATAATCTGAGTTGTAGCACAATTCTGTCAAATTTCTAAGTCATAATTTCAGAATATACTTTCCAGGTATCTGAGCTTCATAGCTAGTATCAATAAAATGTAGTCACTGTGTGTATTCAAGGCAGATTATGAAATAATCATTGATTTATAATCTGGCAGGTCATAATCTAGTAGGGGATGCCAGGGCAATAAAAATATATTTGTGCCAGATAGTCGTACACATTTGTACCTTCTAGGTATGAATCATCTCTTTTCCTGAAATGTTCATCACTATTTTTTAAGCAAACTCCTGTTAGATTCTAGCTCCTGTGGAAGTTCAAACTGTGTTTGGGTGGCCCCTCTCAGTTTTCATGGACTTTGGAAATACCTCTCTTGGCAGAAGGGGTGGTAAGGTGACAAAAGATGATAATAAGAGTATGTTATGGAGTCACTAGGCATAGACATGAATTCTAGCTCCATCATTCCATGATTGGCTTGTTTTTAAGTTATTAAAACCCATTACATCATTAGGAAAATAGAATAAAATAATACCTACATCTCAGGGTTGTTATAAGGATTATTGACACACACATACCACACATACAGACATACCCACATACAGACGCAGATACACAATGCACATAGAATATAATATCTTCTGGGGGAACGAGAAGCATGAAAGCCTTGCATATGTCTGCAACTATAAAGTGCCCAGGACATTCTCTTTTGGCATCTCTGATATCACATGTTCTTGCTTTCTCTCCTTACTTTCTGAGCTGCCTCTGTTTCCTTAGCTGGCTTTCCCACAGCCTTACCTCTCTGTGGGGCTTACGTTTCAGCCCCACCTTTTCTTTATTTATACTTGCTCTCTAGGTAATTTTATTCATTTCAAAGGGTTTATATATTGGTGGCCCCCGGTTTACATCTTTAAGCCAAAAAACTCCTCTCGGTCCACGCTTACATATCTTCCTTCCTCTTTGACAGCTATACCTGGATGCTTCCAAACCATCTCAAATTTAACATGTTCAAAAGAAAATCATTGTTTTCCCTTGAGCCCATCTGTTTCTGTTCCAGTCAGTTCCATCCCTTTTAATGATACCAGAATATACTAGTTTGTTAGACTCAAAACCTAGGAGTAGACACTGATTCCTCTCTACCTTACCCACATCCAGTCCGTCAGCAAGTCCAGTTGATTCTACTTGCAAAAGATATCTGACTGTGTCCACTTCTCTCCATATCCACTGTCACCAATCATAGCCAAGCCACTATCATCTCTTACCTAGAGTATTGTAAGAGTCTCAGATTTCTCAAGTCCACTCTCCGGAACAATGAGGAGCTGGGAGAATCTTTTCTACGATTGGATTGTGCCAGTCGTTTGTTTACACTTCCTCAGTGGCTTTCTGTTGCACTTGAGTTCCAAATTCCTTAAGAGCCTACGAGATCCTACATGGTCTGGCCGTTCCGTATCTTTCCAACCTCATTTTGTGCCATAATTGCGCTCGTTATTTATGTTCTAGCCACACTTTTCACATGACTGACTTCATTCTTCATTTTATTGTCCTTTGCACTCATCAGGTTCCAGTTCAAGTCACCTTTTAGAGCGGGGATCCCCAACCCCTGGGCCTTGGACTGGTACCAGACCGTCCTGTTAGGAACCAGGCCTCACGGCAAGAGGTGAGCGGCGAGCAAGTGCAACTTCATTGCCGCTCCCCATTGCTCTCCGTTGTTTGCGTTACCGCCTGAATCATCATCCCCCCCATCCCCCCCCCCCCACTTCCGTGGAAAAATTGTCTTCCGGGAAACCGGTCTCTGGTACCAAAAAGGCTGGGGACCGCTGTTTTAGAGTACTGATTTGTAAGCCCCATGAGTATAGGGAGCATGTACACCCTGTTTTCTCTTGAATGTTTGATTCCCAGGAGAGAGTCATAGCATAGGCAGGCCATCAATATATGATTAATGAGTTAGTGAATAAACGCCTGGTGTATGATGGGCGCTCAATGAAAGATAATGATGGTGATTATCGATGCACATCACTGTACTTCTTTGTTATATTAGTCTTTGCCACTCTGTAGTTAATAGGTATTTGTTGAATGAGTTAAGTAATTAATTTAGCCTATCATAGGAAGTTACATATATATATATGTGTGTGTGTGTGTGTGTGTATCAATATATATTCTCAGTACATGGGGCTTGCTGGAAATAACTCTAACATAAAATGCATGAGATCGATATTTTAGGTTCATCAGTTTGATGGGCCACTTCTAGTCTCTCATGTCGCTTTGATGCTCTTACATAATAAAAATGAGTCCTGTTTTGTTACTGGATTTGCTTACTAACATTCTGGATTTAATGAGAAATTGTGATTCCTTTTACTTCAGATTTTTTTTTTGTCTGAAGTAGAATTCACATGACCATGATAATAAGCATTGGTCCCCAAGTCTTTGGTCTAAGTAAAGTGAAGGGAAAGCTTGAGAATATTCAGATAATTTCCCAACGAGAAAATTAATATGTCTTTGTTTCCTTCCCCCTTGTCTACAATGCCAACTTCCATACCAAAGCTGATTTTTCCCCTAAATATTGCTAAAAATCTAGTTACTCTGGAGCATGTAGCTATTTGATGAGGTGTGTGTGTGTGTGTGTGTGTGTGTGTGTGTGTGTGTGTGTGTGTGTGTTTTAGTGTTTGGCACTGTACAGAGGGAGCATTTCTCTGTTGCCATTGGAAACAGTGGAAGGAAATGGTGAAAATGAGGGTGAGAGTGATTAGAAATGTGATTCAGGTTATATTCATTATGTGTCCTGACTAGAATTTTTGCAGATCTGATGAGTCTTGAAAACTATTGGTGTTCTTGAGGAAACATCATAATTGCATAAACTCCTGAAGCAACATCACCTGTCTTTGAAAGGTGATGCTTAGGGAGTCACTTTAAAACAACTTGAGATCTTTGGCTGGCAGAGCTAATAACTTACAAAATAAGTCTCTTAAACAATCCTTTAAATAACCCAGATCACTAATTTGTCAGTTCTCTTTTACAAATCATGCTAGAATTTGCTGTAGGCAACCTGGGACAAAATTTTCTTCTTCCGCAGGAGTTTAAACTAAAATAGATGACTATATTCATAGCTATACTAAGTTTCTACTTGGAAGTATAGTTCCAAATATGCATCCCTCCAGCCCTTTGAATCTTCATGATGTGGAAATTTTTCCTGGATCAGGGTAAAGGACTGATTACTGTCAGTTTTATTACAAGACTCTGTAATTACTTTGAAGACTCTGGAGAACTGAGTGTGTTGCCAGAGAATTTTCTGTCCTCACCACCTAGCCACAGAAGGCCCTTGGAAATTTAATAACAGAAAAAAATCATGTCTTGAATATATATAGCCGTTTTCAATATACAAAACATTTGCACAGTTGGTATCTTATATTGATTCCCATAAGGGCAGCCTAGCACATATGATCCCCATTTTTCAGATGACAAAATTCTGGTGCTGAGAGGTTAAATAATTTAGTAGTAGTTCTTTGTAGCAGAACTGGAATTTGAACCTGAATATTCTTTTCTGCAAAAATTGGTACCAGTGCACTATGCCTTTGTATGCCTTTGGGGGCATTTTACTTTGTAATCTTCCAACCCTCTTCTATCCTATAGTTCATTTAACGTGAAAATACTGATCTGACCTCATTTGTCTTTGGTCTATATTGTATGGAAACTAAGCTCAATACTTGTTGGGAATGTTATTCAACTTGCTTTACATTGCATTTGAAGATGGGGTTTGTAGGCTTTTTTTTAAAGTAACTTTATTTTTTCATCGCGTAATCAGTACATGCTTAATGCTGAAAATTTGGAAGGACACAAAGAGCATTTCTAAAACAAACACACAAAAATACCGTCGTTATTATTGGGATCACCAATGTCTAATATTTGGGTTTTTTTGAAGATTTCTGTTCATGGCATACTTCTTTTAGGTGCGTTCCCTCACCTTCGTGTCAGAGTATAGTTGGGCCTCCCACACATGAGATTTGGTTTTGTGTACTCCAGATGAGCAAATGAAAACAATATTAACCTAAGCCAGGTAGGATCAAGAAGCTGTATCAGCTGCTTTTATCCAATCACAGAATCACAAAGGAGACAGGCGAAGAAGAGTCAGAAAGATTTTTGGATTCTTTTTCTCAAGTTACCTACATCAGAAAGACCTCTCTTTCTCTGTTAGCATAGACTGTTCGAGCTTCCCAATCCGGTTGCACTTACGTTGCTCAATCCCCATTCTATTTTTTTTCCCCAGGTTTTGAAGATCGTGATCACATATGGATGCATCTAACTAAATGGTCCCTGGGGACATGGTGGTCCTTTAGAGAGCACATCTAAATCACTGACTGATTTTTTGGTTTGCGGCTCACCATAGGACATCACCGGATTCTCTCTCTCAGAACTCGCCTAAATTTTCCCCACCATGCTGTCTTTATTAGCTTGAACTCCTTTCCTAAAATGGTCCTTCTGTTGATCCTGTCAGTCCTGCTTTTGAAAGAAGATGTCCGTGGGAGCGCACAGTCCAGTGAGAGGAGGGTGGTGGCTCACATGCCTGGTGACATCATTATCGGGGCTCTCTTTTCTGTCCACCACCAGCCCACTGTGGACAAAGTTCATGAGCGGAAGTGTGGGGCAGTTCGTGAACAGTATGGCATTCAGAGGGTGGAGGCCATGCTGCACACCCTGGAAAGGATCAACTCAGACCCCACGCTCTTGCCCAACATCACCCTGGGCTGCGAGATCAGGGACTCCTGCTGGCATTCGGCCGTGGCCCTAGAGCAGAGCATTGAGTTTATAAGGGACTCCCTCATTTCTTCCGAAGAAGAAGAAGGCTTGGTGCGCTGTGTGGATGGCTCTTCCTCTTCCTTCCGCTCCAAGAAGCCCATAGTCGGGGTCATCGGGCCTGGCTCCAGTTCTGTGGCCATTCAGGTCCAGAACTTGCTCCAGCTTTTCAACATACCTCAAATTGCTTACTCGGCAACAAGCATGGATCTGAGCGACAAAACTCTGTTCAAGTACTTCATGAGGGTCGTGCCTTCAGATGCCCAGCAGGCACGGGCCATGGTGGACATAGTGAAGAGGTACAACTGGACCTATGTGTCAGCGGTGCACACAGAAGGTAAGTTTTCTTTACACCGAGTATGTCTTGTGCACCTGATAGCTTCCCAGTTAAACTTTCAAGTTTTGGAGGGCTAAAATTGTCCTAATTATTTGAGATCTTTTGAGTGGCTCAGTTATGTAAGAAGGGACGGGATGGCAGATGTCTAGAGCAAAATAGATATAAGCTAACATGAGTGATTATGCGACCATCAGTTGGCAAAATGGATACTTTTTTTTGGTTTACGTGTTACATTATTTGTACATCTTCTATAACAATGCTAGGGATTTTTAAGATTTCTAGATCTCCTTTGAACTCCTTACGTTTTAACACTGTAAGTTTGCTCTGAGTACCTGAGAGTTTCTGATAGTTAAAGGGAGGTACACATACATACACATAAGGCCTGCAGGCAGCCAGTTCTGGCCCAGGTATGTTGTAATAGAAAACTACCAAACGGTTTAGTCTTACAACTATTTTTCAGTAGAGTGTATCGTTAAATCTGAAATGGAGATGTGTATGAATTAGTTCTATCCTTGTATAGGACATTCTCAGGAAGTATAAGTTTTAATAATTCAGCATTAGTTTGCTTTGAAATTTATTGCTTCTTTATGTGGAAATCATAGTGAGGAAGGAAAATATGACTGAGGTTCTATACCAGATAATAATAGTATCAGCCCTGATTATTGTTGATGGTGCTTTTCAAATGCGTTTTATACATTATTTGTTAGTTCTCAACCAACGCTGTTTGGGATAGGTTTGATTTCACCTACAGAGGTTAAGATACCCACATTGTGAGGCTTACTCATTATGTAGCACTCTTTCTAGGACAGCATACTGCCTATGCTAAACACTACAGTATAACGAAGAAAGTACACAAGACTTTGTATAGCTCATTAGATCATTGTTAGGATTAGTTGAGATTTTTACTTTATTTTTTTAATTAATGAATTTTTTTCTGTTTTTAAAAATTTTTTATTTCTTAAAATAAAATCAAATCATAATATATTCAGATCATTTAATCTCTTGTGTAAGTATATTTCATCCAATATAGCCAATATGGACACATTGTTACATTATACAAAGTCATTTCTGTTGGATCAATAGACCGGAGAATAACATTGAAAGTTAATTATAGCTATCAACTACTGAGGCACTATGAAAAGGTTTTTTTCATATATATATTCTATAAAGATATTTATTGATAGTACTCAAACAAACAAACCTATGAGATAGATTACGTTTTGATCCCCACTTTACAAATGAGGGAACTGAAGCATAGAAAATGTAAGCCACATGCCTAATGTCAAGAATTAAGTGAAAGAGCTGAGATTTGAATGTTCGTGAGGTTCAAATCTCAGTTGAGATTTTAAAATTCTGTAATAACACTGTCACTGTGTTCCAAACAATCTAATCTTGTAAAAGTGGGATTGAGTTATTGGGAAATTAATGAAATGACCAGAGTAAGACTACTTCAGAGATTGGGAGCCTGTCACCAATTAGATATAGCAAACTTTTCATTATCAAGTGACATAACATGGATTTCACTGTATGGCCACTCTTAACAATATTCAGAGCTGCACAAACATAAAATGGCCTTCTATACTGGATTGATACTTCTATGCCTCTGGAAATTTTCATACATAAGTTTATGGTTTACGTACAAAGATGTTGATATATAGAGATTTTGATCAATGGATAGGTCATTGGACTAGGAGACCTTTGATTTTTTTTCCTAATGCTGAGAGTTTTCTTATAAAACCACTATTTCATTTGATTCTCACAACAAGCAGTGATCTAGATAGTCCAGATATTTTATTCCATTTTTAAAATACGAATGTTTTAAGAGTCTATATACTTCATCCAATAACTACCTGATAGCAACTTCAGAGGCAGAAGGAGGGCTCACAGCTACTAACTGCTAATTCAGTGCCCTATTCTAATTCAGCAGAATCCAATAGAATCACACCCAGAGGATATATATTTATGCAGCACATATTTATTAAGTCAAAATATACAAAAGGCTCTAATAGTCCTGTGAAGGACAGCCCTATGTTTTGTACATTACCACCCTCAATGGGCAAGCAGTCTGGCAAAGGAGATGGAGCACGCACTAATACTTCCATAACCATAATTCAAGATGACACGGAGTTACAAATGTTTCTCAAGTAAATTGAAGGAGAAAAAAATCACATCCTGCTCTATGGTGATGGAGGCCATGGTGGAAGTCTTAGAGAAGGAAATGAATTTGACAGTGGAATTTTAATAGGAAGAATACTGACAACTGGTGAAAATTAAGAAGGCATGGGTTTCCAGTAAAGGGCATGAGGAAATATGAGAAGGTGAGAAAGTAAAAAAACATGTTTGCAAGAGACCAAGGATGAAGCTATGTTTGGTTTACCTCAGATCAATCATAAATTTCATTAGGAACTTCCATCTAGCTTCAGAAGAGTAGGCCTTGATCAGTCTGTAGGAGATGCTAATCCAAGATTGTGTTCAAAGAGAAACTCATCATCATGACCTTTGACTCTTACTAATTTAATGTTTTTTCCAACCTAATTATATCCCTATACTGAGTGATACAATAAAATAAATTATAATGCATCCGTAAAGTATATTATTAGGTAGCTATTAAAATTTATGAGACACTCTGTAGGTAATGAGATCATAATGATCTCCAAGATCATTTTAAGTGAAAAAAGCAAAGCACAGTTCTATGTAAATGGTATGTTATTTGTATAAAATGGAGTTTGTAAAAATCATTTGATTGAATATTCATAGAATTGTTCTCAGAGAAGAGCAAAACTGATAACAGTTGCTCCTTCTGGGTAGGAATTCTAAGGAGTTAAGGAATAGGGTGGAATGGAAGAGACTTTCTTTTATATAATTTCTACATGCAAACATTTGAAGTTGTGTATTACAAGCATAGACTACCTATTGCAACATAATAATTAAGAGAAAATATTCTATTTGTGGGCAAGAAAAGTCAGTAAAAACTTATTGCCAAATTCAGGCAAATTTAATTATTTTTTCAAAAATAGGCCAATAGAAATTTTGTTGACAAATTTGGGCAAAATATTTGGAAGGTACCACCAGAATTTAGGAGAGAACAAACTTTGAATACAAACATTGAAGACTGGAAGAAATGCTTTTTGGTTTATTGTTTTATGTGGTTTAATCAAAGGGTATTTATATTGCTTGGATCCTCAGTGAGTAAGTGGCTAGTGAGGTTACATGGTATTTTGTCTTAAAATTTATCGGCATAGGAGCAGTGGAGTAGGAAGTTTTACAAGGTAAAATTTACCTCCAGGATCAGAAAAGTGCTTGAGTAACAAGGTACAGCTCTGCTGGGTACTGTGGAAGTCCCCAAGGTGATGCCTGGGTTTCTGTTGTCTGGCCCTTCAGGAAGCCCCTGCGGGACTTCCCATGAAATGACAATACCAGTTCTCACCTGAGCCTCTTTCTATGGCTGGATTGGGACAGTTCTCTTTAGCCCTAGATCATCCTACCTGAGTATCTCAAACTTACTCCCATGTCTGTATAATTACCTTTTTTCACTCAGTTGATATTCTTCTTTCTTGAAGAGTATGGAAATTTCCAAATGCTTTCACACAGGCATTGAGGTCTATAAAAAGACATTGTCTTATTTTCAAAAAAGCTTTTTGTTCCCCCACGTTGCCCATTTACATTATACCTAAACGTGCAGTACTTTGTCTCTCAGTCCTCTTGGCAGCTAACACAAGATGTTCCTTTGAGAACGTGTGTGGCATCGCAGAATTTCAGAGGAGAGCACAAGCACAAGAAGCCTTGGGTTTCAGCTTCAAGGTTAATCTCCTCCACTTGCATTTCCTTGGTTTATGTTTTTCCGTAGGCTACAGGACTATATATTTATGGTGGCTTGTTATATTAGGCACACATATTGTCCAGGCCTTCAAGGCAAGGAGATTAAATGTATGAAAACAAAAAAAGAAAAAAATACAAACCACTCTAGCTCTGCAGCTGTGAAAGGAGCGTGCAGTAACTGAG
Organism: Pseudorca crassidens; assembly: GCF_039906515.1. Classification (NCBI taxonomy): domain Eukaryota; kingdom Metazoa; phylum Chordata; class Mammalia; order Artiodactyla; family Delphinidae; genus Pseudorca; species Pseudorca crassidens. Next base: position 66,436,264 of record NC_090304.1, on the reverse strand, counting down.
AAGAAAAAACTGTATTCTTTGTAAAGGAGACAGTCCAGTTGCCACTGTCTCTGCTCTAAGAAAATTTAAGGGGTCCTTTGCCTCCATACATTGGGAAACCTTGGTACATGTGCCCATGACAGTACAGAGTCTATGGTGCTTGCCTGTTTAGGGGTGTAGCAGATCCATTGCTTTGGCTCTGATGATTTTCATTGATGACCCCTTTGCTTTGTAACTTAATAGTTCCCTTCTACTCTCATGCGGCACTAGCCATGTGACTGCTTTGGTCAATAGAACTTGGTGGAAATGAAGACTTTTTTCCTAGTCTATCTGTCTTAGAACCCTGTCATCACCTTGTGAAGGATGAGTGCTGCCAGGTTTTCCAGATGAGGCCGTCTTAGGCCACTTGACCTCAACTATGTGAGAGCACCCAGTGAAGAGCCACACGGTTGCCTTCCTGACCCACAGTCAATTTCAATCATACAATATATCCTAACTGAAACTATAAACATTACCTACCTAACCACAAATTCATGTGCAATAATAAATACCTTCAAGGTAGAGTCCAGGATAAGCGTTTTCATCCCAATGACTAAACTTGAACTGCCCCTCCCAAATAGGATACTACGACAATGTTTAAACTTCAAAATCAAAACAAGATAAATGTATTAACGTGCATTAATATTATTGAGATTTCAATGGAATAATTGCTGTGGGCAAGAAAGGACATTTAAAATGCTTTACCCATACTTCTGGTTCAAAGCTAGAGGTTTGATAACTTCCTGAAAGTTTGGATGCTTTAAGTAGTCAGACACTTGCATATATTCCATTATTACATGCTTCCTCTTGATACAGCTCAGTTTCATTGAGGAAAGGAATTACCAGTTGGCACAAACCATACATACTGTGCTTTATGGATGACGTACAGGATTTTCACACTTCACAGTTTTTGCTGGCTTTAGTTGAAACTCCACTGTACCTGCCCAGGGCCTGTCAGAGTGCCCAGCACATAGTAGGGGCTCAAAGACTATTTGGTGAATGAGTGTATTTGTGTTAAAGTAGTATCCAGCTCACACTTAATGAATATATAGCTTGTGGATCTGTAGCAGGCACTTGTAATTTTTCACAGTTTTGCCTCTTTATAAAAATGAGATGCCAAAATGCCTCCCTTGATTAATTGTAAAATGCTTTTCACACCCAACTCCCTTTTGTGTTTGCACTGGTTCTTGAATTTGTTACTTCCACCTAATGATAAAGGAATGCTAATTTTTTCTAGCCAAAAAAACATCTCAGTGATGCTCTGGGGGAAAAATGTACCAGTAAGTGGTACTAGTAATGTGACATCATTAAAATATCGTCTAACTTTCAGGTTATGATACGGTTTTTCCATCAATTATTTAAAAAGTTGATAACAAGTTTTGGATGAAAGACCTTGAATGTGATTCATAGTCTATGTGTTTAGTTTACCTTCTAAAAAGTGGGAACGCACTTTTTCCATCACACCTTTTCTACTAACTGTGATTATATCAAGATAACAATTTAGTTTGGAAAGATGAGAAATGTCAGTATGGGCACTACTGAGTACTTTTTAAGGGGATTTCATTTTGTTTCTTCAGGGGTTGAATAGTGTTGAGAGTTGAGATGACTTTTCAGATGGTCATGATGATAATTCAGACACAAAAACTACTGTTAGCTCTATAGAATGTTAACACTGTGTTAACAGTGTGAAGTGTCTTAGGTAAGCATTTAATAACTCCTTTATCTTACATTTGAGGAAATAGTATGGACAAGTAATTTGGCCTTACTTGTACATGATTGTTAACAAAGTTGGGTCTCACAACTCAAGATTCCTGTCCAAAATTTTGTTTCCACATTCAGTGAAAGAATTGCCTCTCTTAGGAGGTAGTGAGTTAAATTCTTGGTAACTCCTGTGCACAAGCCTGGTATACATAACCACGTGGAGGGGATCTGGAAAAATGAATTTAAACCTCAGCTGGGAGATGAGGGAGTTGGATTATTTGTCCTTTTGGTAACTCCCTTTCCTGACAACCAAATGTTGTTTAATTGAGATTCTATTATTCTGTGTGTTAAAACATGGTCGTTTATACTATATGTCATTAATTTTCTACTTGATTCATTTATCCCATAACACAGTCTGATAAAGTTACCATTTTTTAAGTTAGAGAACAGGTATGGAAAGAGAAAGTGATTTTTTTCGAATACTGTAGCTACTTAGCGACAGAGCAAAAATTGAACCCAAGGCCAACTCTTTTTAATTAAAAGTCCAAACTCCCTTCCTGTGTACTGGGGTAGTTGTGGCTTCAAGGAGCAGTAGAATGCACATCTATTGATTCTCTTCCCTCCATAGGAAATAAGAAGACACTATTCGTTTCCCTTCTGAGAATATCTTTTGAGCATATTTCATGTGTCTTTTTATCTGGCTTTGAAAGCAACACCATTCCTTGTTCCCATGGAAAGATTTAATTACAGTAAAAAGAAAATAAATTAAGGAGGAGGCATGTGGCAACAAGTTAACCTCATAGAAGACCTTTTTGTGAGCCTGTTGATGAGTACAGACTGTAGGTTGTTTCTATTCTCGTCTCCATTGCAGACGCCACAATCCGTCCTTCAGATGCCAATTATGGGAGGAAGCCGTATGGTACCAAGTTTTTAAGAGCAGGAAGACATATTGTTAAATGCTGTAGCCTTATGTATAAAAAACTTCTTTGGAATTCGTCAGAACTAGGAGTTATAAAATCTCATCTTGGCACATTTGCAAATACTCCAGAAAGACTTCTCAATTTAACCAAATGTTGAATTGAGGATACTTTTTGGCAAGAGATATGATAGTCAGATATGTTTATCTCAGAGGACTTTAAACCCAGAGATCGTGCCCCAGGTATGCATTTTATGCATCATTTTTCACACATACACAAAGGATCTTTTAAAATGAGAGAATATCTAGTCAGTGTTGCTTCAAAAATTACATCACAACCCATGAATTAATTGTGAAACCAATTTAGTGGCCTGAGACCAGCAGTTAGTATACAGTAGAATAAAATAGGATAGAGGAGAATATAAATATCAGTATATTACATGATAGTAAGAGTAGATATTGCTCTGTAAATTTTTATTTTAGTTGCATATAGCCATATGTGTACTACAGTTACCATTTACAGTGTTTTTCTTACTATGTCTTACAGCTAAAAAATAAGCTTAAAAGCAACTTACTCTACTTTTCTCTTTAACATTGTCAATTTTTTTATTTTTTAGAGAAATGCAAGTCACATACAAAGGTTTATGCTTCTGTGACAATGTCATTTGGTTTGTCTCTCCTAGATGGGTGGATCTTAAGCCTTGTTATTAAGAACAAGCAAGAATTCCAAAGTATCCATGGTGGGAAATGGTAGAGACTTTGAGCAAAATAAAAATAATTCATATATGGTTAATGATAAATGGCCTAAGCGTCAACATAGGACAGTGTCGAGGACTCTAGTACAGGAGGTTGAAGACAAGTTCTCAGCCCTAGTTTTTATCAGAGATCAAGACAAGCATAGGAACATTTTATTGTTTGAGTATCCCAATCCAGTATATTAAGAAATAAATGCCGAAAGGTATTATATAATTTTGGTATTAAAAGTTTATATATAACACATTAGCACATCTAACCCCCTCCAACACATGCATACACATAAACACATTAAAATACAATGTGATGTAGTTACGCTATTTATAAGGTGATTCCTTGGTTATATAGAATAAGTCATGATGCACCATGTGATGTGGTGTGTAATAAAGCACAAGTACATATAAAGTAACTTTATATATACTTTACATATAAAGTAACAGTCTTATTTCAGTGTTCTGAGTTTCCAATGATTATATGTCTTTTCATTTGATAATATAGTCAAGTCTAAATTTAAGGTCTCTTTAGAACGTGAAGATCAGGCCAAATACCATTAGTAAAATAAAGTGAGGTAAGACGTGAGACAGCGCTTTTAGAAGTAAAAGTTGTTTCATAAAATAGGCAAGCTACAGTGGAGTCATGACCTTAAATTCAGTTTGTTGCAAAGACATGGACATCTCAGGAATTTAGTTTCTTAACCCTTTGGAATCACTTTAAGTAGTAGTATGAACACAGGCAGGTTTGAATGAAAATCCTCATTAATATCCTTGCTAGTTAGAGGGACTTTGCACAAGTAAGTTAATATAATTTCATCATTATTAAACTGAGATAATAATACCTGCCCCATAAGACAGTTGTAAAAAGTAAACAGAAAGCAGTTATTGTTAAGTTTGGCACAAAGTGTTCAATAAGTACCTTCTAAATTAGCCTGCCACGGACTCGCCTTGCCTTATCTTGGACATGAAGAAAAACCCATCAGTAATGTTTCAGTTTGGCTTTGCTTATTTAAAATTGATTATTGAATGAAATGCAAAATTAGCCAGGAAAGTGACCAGTAAACGTAGTGAGTTTTAGATTCTTCCCAATTTTCCTTTTGAAAATTGAGTCTGTAATCATATATTACAACATAGGATGCTTAGTGCTTTGGAACAATTATAACTAGATCCCACCACCTCTCCTCCAACTGCTGAGATGCATTATGGTGTAGTAAAATGAACAAGGTCTGGAAAGTCCCAGAGCTGCTAGACTGTTAACACCATAATCTTCAGTGTGTGTCAGGAGGGGAAGGGGGTGTGGAAACAGGAGGTTGAAGATGGAAAATTAGTGCTGTACTTCAAGCACTTCTGAATTGTCACTTTTATAAAAAGCATGAATATCTTTTGTAGTAAAAAAATAATTTTGCCCAATGGTTATATAACTTCTTTGTAAATTTCAAATTGGACATGCTCCAGCCCCTTCACTAGTCAGTAACTGCAACTTTGTTAATGCAAGCAAAGTTGTAGCACATTGAGGCATTCCATAGGCTTGAGTTTAAAGACAAAAGGATATAATATGGACCTTGGAAATAAACCAGTCTATATTTAATAGCTATACTAGTTTGAAAACAAAACTGATGCTCTCTTACACATCATTATAGCTCAGATATAACAATGACAGTAATAATAACTTATTCATCAATTATTTAATGTGTTATCAGAAATTATCTGTTTTTTATAATCTATGAAGTGGTATCAAGGTATAGATGTTTATGCTATCATTAGTGTATTATTATTAATATTATCTGAAAGTCGGCCCTACCCATAGCTACAATGAAAAGTAGATAGAAGATAAATAGAGTAAAAAGGGTATGTCTTTGGTCCTTTTCTCAAGGACTCTAAAAACAAGTATTTGTGTCTTTGACAATTTCTTCATAAACCTTCTTCATATTTCTTTGGTTATATAACTTCTTTTCCAAAGTTCTATATCTGCTTTTCACCAGATGTGGGTTAGGATTTCAAGCCTTGATTCTCCTTTATGAGAGTAGAGGGCCATTTTTTATTAAGGAAAACTGTATTATTGCATTGTCATATGGTGGCTTTTTATCCCTTAGAGAAGCTGGAGAAATATATAAGTAAGACATATTGAAGTATCGTGTTAGTTTAATTTCAATTTCATGGAATTTGAAAAATTTTAAATTGAAAATGAAGCTGATAATATGTTTTATTGAAGTAAATTGAGAAAAGAGAGGAAAAACTATATCAAGACACTGAAAAAAATTAAACAAGCTATCTGGCTATATTATTTGTAATGAAATTTAATTTGATTGTTTTCAGTTCCCAAGTTAGTACACTCATCCCTTATTACATGAGCATAATTAATTCTCACTTTTTGTTCAGCGTGAGAATATAAACAATAATTAATTTTCCTTACATTTAATGTTGAAACTTTAGGTTTTATTAAAAAATATATGCTGAAGAATCAAGCTGGCAATTTTAATTACATAAATTTATATTTATATATAATTGATAACAGTAAACTGTTATTGATAACTAATAAAATGAGAAAATTCCAAATTATTTGGCGGTTTGGAAGTACTTTCATTTGCTGAATTGCATGAAATTATAAAAATAATTGAAAACTGGTAGCAACATTTTTGATGATTTGAGAGAAAATTTTACACAAAATATATTATAGACTTTTGACAAAGTGCAGTATGTTTCAATACAACTATGTAGTATATAAAAGCATACCTAATAGGACTTGAGGTCCATGTGATGCTACAACAAGTAAATTAATTTACTCATTAGTTTAAACATTTATTGGGAATATGTTATGTGCTAGACTCTGTTGTACACACTATGAAAAAAGTAAGATGGAAGCACTTGTCAGCACATGGCTTTTCTCATATGCATACCAAGCCCTGGTCTCGTACTAATATAAAATGTACCTTTATAGAAAGAATAGCGTTATGTGTAAGCAGGAACCCATAAAGTGACACCTGTATGGCAAGGGATGACTGTATTAAGCAACTAGACTGAAAGAAAGAAGTCTTTATTAAGTGTAATTTGGAAAATTATAGAGAGTTTAAAGATTTTTTTCTCAAAACAATCTCCACTTACCAGTCCTTACCAAATAATACAAGTGAGATATGTGCTCCTAGAAGCAGGATGTTTACATGACTAAGGTGAATAGCGATGGATATCTCTGTTGGAAGAAAAAAACGATAAGAAAAAGAAAGAAGCAGTGTGTCATCCTTTTGTTTAACACAATATGGTTTTATACTTGCCTTGTGCTTAATATTCTGGAATTGAGGGGAGCCATGTGAAGCGTTACAGGTGACCTAGTTATGCTTTTGTTTATACTGTTTAATGCCCCCTGGACTAGTATGAAGTTTCTGTTCCATTCAAGATAGGAAGCCTGATTTAGGTGCCAATAAAATATTTTTTTTATGAAAAGGAAAGATTTTAATCTCCCTCACTAATGGATATAGCAGGCAACCTCAAACAATAAATTATAAAATACATTGTCACTAGTAATTAAGACATTCTCTGGCTTGTTTAACAAAATTGAGATAATTTCGTTTTTTGAATTTTAGACTTCTGAAAATTACCTAATTATTTATGTGGAACCCTAGGAAAACTTAAAACACTTTTTCTCCCTTTTAATCATACTACATTTTTCTTGGTACAAACTTAACATTCTTTGGTTGAAATTATTCATAATCTCAAACCTATCTCTGGTTTTGATGTTACTTGGTATCTGCTTCTTTCTTGAAATTCTCAAACCTCTCCCTCTTCTCTGAGTCTTTTCTGAGTCTTAAACTCTTCTAAAATGTTTCAAGTTCTTTTGAGTAATCAGTAGAATTAATGATTGTACTGAATTGGTTTCACTTACTTGAAAAACGCCTTCCTTGAAGGAGGCTGTGTTACTTTATGACTATAGGGAATAGTGATTTGGGTTTACTTGTCAGGAAATTTCTCTTCTAGCCTCAGAGTCTATTACGTGCCTTTGGGCAAATTATTGCATCTGATTAGAAGGTTTCAAGAGGCTGGGGAGAGTGTAACATTTGTTCCATCAGTAGAAAAAAAGAATATCATTTAGAAACATGAAGAAGAAAAATAAGCTCTCAAGCTTTTAATATACAATAAAGTGGCCATGAGTATACTTTCAGAAATTGTACAAATTTCTGATGAAAGGCAACTGAAATAAGACTTACCCATTCCTGAAGAAGAGCAGAAACTCATGCTGAAGTGACTGAATTTGAATATGGAAAACTTGACTTTTGATCCAGGTAGCGCATCGAAGAATTGGTTTTGAGATCAGTGGAAAGAGCATTAATCTTGGAATTAATCCAGAGACCATATTTGATTTCCCACTTTGGGATGACCTTGGACGGTTCATTGAACCTTTCTGAATACACGGATCCTCATTTGCAAGATGTCAGAAGGCTATATCTGCCCTTTCTCTACTCATGTTTTGTTATGATGGTCAATTGAATAATCAGTTAATGCACTTTGTAAATCTAAAGCTGCCTGATATATTAATTAATTAAATATTAATTGAACACTCACCGTGTGCCAAGATCTATAAGCTTGAACTATGCTTTTACAAAATATTGAGTACAGTACTGTGACAATTAGATGCTAATCAAAGACTTCATTAATGATATTTTCACCACGATAAAAACAGTAACATTAACTGTAACAATAACAGTTCAAAAAATCTTGGCTGTTGTTATTTTGCGTTCTTTTTTCAACGTCAGTTTTTGAAAAGAGAAACTCAGGTTTTAGAAATTTAAGTAACTCATCTAAGGTCTCAGAGCTCCTGGTGCCAGGACACCAGTTGGAAAGTAAGCTTAATATTCAGAGAATTTTTATTTTAAAGACACTCAGTTTTACAAGCAGCTGTCTTTTCATTATAATTGAAAGTTTATTTATTTACTGCTTTTATCATTGAGTTTAAGGGCTTAGGCTCTGTGGTTAAAGGGACCAAAATTTGAGAAAGTTACTTAACCTCTGTAAATCTCAGCTTCATCAGTTGTTCAATGATTGCCGATATTGATGGTGATGATGATGATAGAGAACAGTTGCAGGGCATTCACCAGGTGTCCAGGCACTTTTCTGAGTATTTGTACGTACATGGATTCATTTAATACATCAGTCTTATGAGGTAGTACCATTATTATCTCAGTTTTATAGATGAGGAAACTGAGTCACAGAAAATGAGAATAATGGTTGACCTACATCAGCTATCTATTGTGTAAATTATATGAGCCTTTTAAAATATATAAAACACTTATTTATGGTGTGTAGTTCATAGTAGGCAGTCAATAAATACCATCTGTTAATACTAATTTTGTTATTATAATAATTTTTTATTTTGGCCTAGTGATGGGTTCAAATGTAACTCCTTGGGTTACATTTGCACTTTGAAGTATGCCTATCCTCTCATTCTGGTGTCTAAAAACAACCTAAATGATACTAAGTGAAAATAAGGAGGGCACAAATGATATATTTAAAAACATACATTATTTCCAAATACAAAAGTAATACATAGATATTATTTAACATTTGGAAAAGAAAAAAATAATTTGAAAGGTCATTAACAATGCAACAGAAATAAAACATTTTTATTTCTTTTTATCTTTCTCATGCACAGTGTTAATAACTAGTTATAACCAATTTTAAAACTAGTTATACATAATTTTGTATTTTTTGTTTACATCTTTTAACTTAGCATTGTAAAGAGAACATTTTCCCATATTTTCCATGCCCTTTATGAATGTTATTAACCATGGTTATCTAATATCCTTTTTTCTACAAATTACAGATTTGGGGGCCCTTAGACTATTTTTCTTTCTTTCTTTCTTTATTTTTGACATGTGGACTTTTATTCTTTTATTTTTATTTTTTCCTGAAATTAATGTTTTTATCACTATTATTTTAAATTTTAAGTTGATATCTTTTATTTTTTAATTAATTAATATATTTTAATTAATTTATTAATAATTTAATAAATTATTTATTTATTCTTTTATTTGACAGTTTTTTTTTTACATCTGGAGTATAATTGCTTTACAATGTTGGAGTATAACAATGTTGGAGTATAATTATTACAATGTTGGAGTATAATTACAATTATTGGAGTATAATTGCTTTACAATGGTGTGTTAGTTTCTGCTTTATAACAAAGTGAATCAGATATACATATACATATGTTCCCATATCTCTTCCCTCTTGCGTCTCCCTCCCTCCCACCCTCCCTATCCCACCCCTCCAGGCGGACACAAAGCACCGAGCTGATCTCCCTGTGCTATGCAGCTGCTTCCCACTAGCTATCTACCTTACGTTTGGTAGTGTATATATGTCCATGCCTCTCTCTCGCTTTGTCACAGCTTACCCTTCCCCCTCCCCATATCCTCAAGTCCATTCTCTAGTAGGTCTGTGTCTTTATTCCTGTCTTACTCCTAGGTTCTTCATGACATTTTTTTTCTTAGACTCCATATATATGTGTTAGCATACGGTATTTGTCTTTCTCTTTCTGACTTACTTCACTCTGTATGACAGACTCTAGGTCTATCCACCTCATTACAAATAGCTCAATTTCGTTTCTTTTTATGGCTGAGTAATATTCCATTGTATATATGTGCCACATCTTCTTTATCCATTCATCTGATGATGGGCACTTAGGTTGTTTCCATCTCCGGGCTATTGTAAATAGAGCTGCAATGAACATTTTAGTACATGACTCTTTTTGAATTATGGTTTTCTCAGGGTATATGCCCAGTAGTGGGATTGCTGGGTCATATGGTAGTTCTATTTGTAGTTTTTTAAGGAACCTCCATACTGTTCTCCACAGTGGCTGTATCAATTTACATTCCCACCAGCAGTACAAGAGGGTTCCCTTTTCTCCACACCCTCTCCAGCATTTATTGTTTCTAGATTTTTTGATGATGGCCATTCTGACTGGTGTGAGGTGATATCTCATTGTAGTTTTGATTTGCATTTCTCTAATGATTAATGAAGTTGAGCATTCTTTCATGTGTTTGTTAGCAGTCTGTATATCTTCTTTGGAGAAATGTCTATTTAGGTCTTCTGCCCATTTTTGCATTGGGTTGTTTGTTTTTTTGTTGTTGAGCTGCATGAGCTGCTTATAAATTTTGGAGATTAATCCTTTGTCAGTTGCTTCATTTGCAAATATTTTCTCCCATTCTGAGGGTTGTCTTTTGGTCATGTTTATGGTTTCCTTTTCTGTGCAAAAGCTTTTAAGTTTCATTAGGTCCCATTTGTTCATGTTTGTTTTTATTTCCATTTCTCTAGGAGGTGGGTCAAAAAGGATCTTGCTGTGATTTATATCATAGAGTGTTCTGCTTATGTTTTCCTCTAAGAGTTTGATAGTTTCTGGCCTTACATTTAGGTCTTTAATCCATTTTGAGCTTATTTTTGTGTATGGTGTTAGGGAGTGTTCTAATCTCATACTTTTACATGTAGCTGTCCAGTTTTCCCAGCACCACTTATTGAAGAGGCTGTCCTTTCTCCACTATACATTCCTGCCTCCTTTATCAAAGATAAGGTGACCATATGTGCGTGGGTTTATCTCTGGGCTTTCTATCCTGTTCCATTGATCTATCTTTCTGTTTTTGTGCCAGTACCATACTGTCTTGATTCCTGTAGCTTTGTAGTATAGTCTGAAGTCAGGGAGCCTGATCCCTTCAGCTCTGTTTTTCGTTCTCAAGGTTGCTTTGGCTATTTGGGGTCTTTTGTGTTTCCATACAAATTGTGAAATTTTTTGTTCTAGGTCTGTGAAAAATGCTAGTAGTAGTTTGACAGGGATTGCATTGAATCTGTAGATTGCTTTGGGTAGTAGAGTTATTTTCACATTGTTGATTCTTCCAATCAAAGAACATGGTATATCTCTCCATCTATTTGTATCATCTTTAATTTCAAAATAGGAGCACCTCAATGCATAAGGCAAATACTGACAGCCATAAAAGGGGAAATCGACAGCAACACATTCATAGTTGGGGATTTTAACACGCCACTTTCACCAATGGACAGATCATCCAAAATGAAAATAAATAAGGAAACACAAGCTTTAAATGATGCATTAAACAAGATGGACTTAATTGATATTTATAGGACATTCCATCCAAAAACAACAGAATACACATTTTTCTCAAGTGCTCATGGAACATTCTCCAGGATAGATCATATCTTGGGTTACAAGTCAAGCCTTGGTAAATTTAAGAAAATTGAAATCATATCAAGTATCTTTTCCGACCACAATGCTATGAGACTAGATATCAATTACAAGAAAAGATCTGTAAAAAATACAAACACATGGAGGCTAAACAATACACTACTTAATATCGAAGTGATCACTGAAGAAATCAAAGAGGAAATCAAAAAATACCTAGAAACAAATGACAATGGAGACACAACGACCCAAAATCTATGGGATGCAGCAAAAGTAGTTCTAAGAGGGAAGTTTATAGCAATACAATCCTACCTGAAGAAACAGGAAACATCTCGAATAAGCAACCTAACCTTGCACCTAAAGTAATTAGAGAAAGAAGAACAAAAAAAACCCAGTTAGCAGAAGGAAAGAAATCATAAAAATCAGATCAGAAATAAATGTTTTTACTTTTTACAATTATAAAAGCATATAAATGAACATTTTATGTGGTGTTTACCTTAGTGTTTAAAAAAATTTTCTTAGCTAAATTAATAAAAACAACTACAAAGACCACAAGTAAGAAGGAAGATTACATTCCTGTATTAACTTGAAAGGATATGAACAATTTTTAAGGTTCAATATTTATGACTCTTTAAATGTATAATACAGCAAGAATATAAATTTTTTAAATAAATAATTGCTGGCATAAAAGTTCAGGTAATATAAGTATATTTAACTAACCACTAGCTTTCTTAGGAAGCAATGCATTGCATTTCTCCCTGTCCATGTATAATCCTATCAAGGTTGCATTCAAAATAAAGTTTTTGGTACTGTAAAATAAATTTTGAAGATTTAAATATATAAAGTGTTCATACACCAAGTATGAGGTTGTTATTAAACTATGATAGAGACCTTACCTCTACAGTAAGTCATCCTTTAATCTTCCTTCATAAGTCCCACTCTTAACCATACACATACATATTATTAAAACTCCTAGAAGAAAACATAGGCAAAACACTCTTTGAAATAAATTATAGCATTTTTGTTTGGTTCTGCCTCCTACGGCAAAAGATATAAAAGCAAAAATAAACAAATGGGACCTAATTAAAGTTAAAGCCTTTTGCACAGCAAAGGAAACTATTTACAAAATGAAAAGACAACCTACTGAATGAGAGAAAATATTTGCAAATGATATGATCAGTAAGGGATTAATTTTCAAACTATATAAACAGTTCGTACAACTCAATATCAAATAGACAAACAACTGGATTACAAAAATGGGCAGAAGACTTGAATAAACATTTTTCCAAAGAAGACATTCAGATGGCCAATAGGCTCATAAAAGTTGCTCAACATTGCTAATCATCAGAAAAATGTGAATTGAAACCACAACTAGTTATCACCTCACACCTGTCAGAGTGCTATCATCAAAACGAACACAAATAATAAATGTTGGTGGGCATATGGAGAAAAGGGAACCCTTGTACGTTGTTGGTGGAAATGTAAACTGGTGCAGCCACTGTGGAAAAAAGTATGGAGGTTCCTCAAAAAACTAAAAGTAGGACTACCATAAGATCCAGCAATTCCACTCCTGGTATATATGCAAAGGAAAGGAAAACAGTAATTGAGAAAGATACGTGCACCCCAGTGTTCATATATGTATATATATGGACCAGGGCTTGAACCCATGGCCCCTGCATTGGCAGGTGGATTCTTAACCACTGCACCACCAGGGAAGTCCTTTAGTAGTGCTTTTACCAAATAATTCTCAGCTCTTTCTTCCTCATTAACTTCTTAGTTTTATTCCTGTCATAAATTCTATAATGTTTTGATCAGAAAAAAACTCCATTAGAAATGTACCAGGGCACTTTTTCTCTTTAATACCTGACATTATGTTGTGTGTTTATTAATGCCACTGAATACTTTGGTCATTGATATATAAGCTAAAAAGTATGGTAGTTCAATTCTGGTATTTGAATTGTTAAAAATTCTATTGGAGTAAGGTGTTATATAGATGTTAATTGTAATTAATGAGAGTGGAATCTTCTTTCGGTAAAGGATGACAAATTTCTTTGATGTCTTTCATTGCATTTGTCACAGTTCTGAGTATATGATGTTGAATGAATACTTGTTGAGTTTCATTTATTCAAAGTTGAATTTAATCACCATATAGTCTAATAAATATGCTAAATAATATAGAATTTTTTTCCTTTTAGGGCCTAACTTGGCAACTAATTTATGAAAGCCTGGTCTGTATTGCAACCTCAGGGTTTTGGGTTTCTTACCAGTATGAAAATCTCAAACTTTGTCATAAGCTAATTTTATCTAATAAAGCAACTGTTCTTGGCTTCCTTTGTTGCGGTAGCCTGTTGGGCACTATAACTCGGTTACTAATTGCTACTAGGCTTTGAGATAGTTGAGTGAGTGGCCAGATGTGGTATAGAACAATTAAGTATTTCCAGGCATGGCTAGTGAGCAGTCATCCATTATGAAAGAGAAAGTAGAGGTTGAGGGGTGAGAGTAAGCTGGTCCCTGCCCCTTGAAGGAGTATGATGAAGCCCTTTTCCTTTTATCCATTGTACAATCATTTGACCATTCTTTACTTCAAGACTTCTACTTTGTCCTGTGGGTTACTTGCAACATATGGCTTCAGTAGTATATGAAATATTGTAAGAATACTTATGACATTTAACTAGTCATAAAAACTCATTTGCCCAGATGACCTTGCATGCTACCTTGTGGATTTCTTTTTTTCTTAAATTGTATTTGATTCACAGGGAAAAAAGAATGATTATTCTACTGTATTCTTCTTCCTTTCTTCCAGAAGGGACTGAGGATATGACAAATAATAATAGATCACACATTGAATGACAATCATGTGTATAGTCTTTCATATGTATGATCTCATTTGATATTCCTATTGACTTGTAATGCACATACAATGATTGTCATTTTAAGGAGCCAAGGAAACTAAAGTGTAGAGAAAACAAATAATTTTATAAGGTTACAGTATGGCTGAGGCAAAATTTCATTTTTAGGCATTTCTGATTCCCAAGACTCTTTTCATTACATCATGCTATATTTAGTGTTCCAAATTAAAAAGCTACAGAAGTATAAAGTATATCTATGAAACCCTGACCCTCCAATTCCACTCACAGAGGTAACTACGATTGACTGTTTTGTGAGTAATTTTCCAGCTTTTCTATATAACTTTTCAAAATCAATTTCTTTTTCTCCTTCTCTCTTTTTCTCTAAACTTTGTTAAGTAATATTTAAAAATTCAACTCTGTTTATCTTTTTTTGTAGCTTAATTTTTAAAGCAACAACAATATATTATGGACACATTTTCAAATCATTTGCTGCATCTTTTAAGTGTAAACCACTTCCAGGTCACTGTCTAGGCACTATTGCATTGCTCCTTTGTAATTTTATTGACTACATTCTTTATGTCTGTATTACCCGTCTTATAGTTTCACTGTTTTTTTCTTGTTTTTTTTGTTTGTTTGTGTGTTTTTTAACAGCTTTATTGGAGTATAATTGCTTTACAACGGTGTGTTAGTTTCTGCTTTATAACAAAGTGAATCAGCTATACATATGCATATACATATATTCCCATATCCCCTTCCTTTTGCGTCTCCCTCCCTCCTTCCCTATCCCACCCCTCTAGGTGGTCACAAAGCACCGAGCTGATCTCTCTGTGCTATGTGGCTGCTTCCCACTAGCTAGCTATTTGACATTTGGTAGTGTGTATATGTCAATGCCACTCTCTCACTTCGTCCCAACTTACCCTTCCCCCTCCCCATGTCCTCAAGTCCGTATATACGGAATCTAAAAAAAAAAAGTCATGTTTTCACTTTTGATGAAATCCTTAGCATTTTACCTACACTTTCCTTTCCACTATGTTTCTTGTTGCCATCCTCAGCAACTTCTAAACTTATGTTTGTGTCCATCTCAGGTACTGAGCTCACAATTCATCTTTGGCCAACAAAGTATTATCACTTGAGCAGACTACATTTTTTCCCTGGCAGTCAGGGACACAAACAGAGGTTTACCCTTCAGAACAGGAAAGCATTGTTCATGTTCCTTTTTCCCATAGCCCGCTACTCTACACATCCTCACATCCGAAAATGCAGAAGGATAAATGGAAGCCTATATAACATAGATAAGACTTTCTAGATATATTCTCACTGTACTTGAATTTCAGCTTTCAGTGACTCCTGCCAATGTCTTATAGATTTCTGGCTAAAGAAAGACATCAAGAGGAGAGAAGTTAATCTTTCTTGGTGGAGGATTTGCCTAATCATGGTGTAGAATTGATTTGATTACTTGTCATTTGAAATAGTCATCCATAGAACAGCCAGTTCTGGTTATTTAGGGGATCTACTATAAAGCAGTGCTGGGCCAAGGTGTAGAAGATAATTTATAAGTGAGTGTTAGGGCCCAATATTAAGTTTCAAGGCTTGATTCATAAATTTCAAGCTTATAGATAGCCCAGGCTATTTGATTTGTTCTTTCCAGTTATACAAACAACAATTGAAAATCTGTCATTAAAAATCTGAACAAAGTAGAACACATTGTTTTTCTAATATTGTTGGCCATAGTATATTGGAATAGAATAGAAATACTTTGTTATTTTGATTTTCAGATCTTTGAACTAAAACAGCAATATGGTGATGGGAGTGAACATGTCTGCTGGTATTTTGTGTTTAGTAAGTTCTGTATCAATTGAAAAACAAAATACTCTTATTGGAACAGTTAAATCAAATAACTAATGCTGAAACAGGCTGCATCTTTAATTGGTAGAATATCATAATTATTTGTGATATATGAATTCTGAAATCAGAGACAGACTGGGGGATATTGTAAAGTAGTGATGGTGCTGTCAGGGGCCCATTCAGCATATCCCTCCCCCAATATCTCTAGCATGGCAGGACTAGCTGCCTGAGTCTTTATTTGTATAATGTTTCAGTGAGTATCATCGGTTTAAGAGGAAAGACATTGTGTATGAGAGGGGCAACTTCAAGAGTAAGATGAATATTTAAAAGTTTATTAAGGAACCCACCCTAGGGAAGCATCGGGGAACTGATGGAACATATATGGCTGGTCAAGGAAAGACCCTGATGTGTCTGGGACTAGAGTTCCAAACTAGGCTGTGTCACCTTGAGACTAGAGAGTTTCTAATGACCTCAGTGGCTCTTGATCCCAATTGAACAGTAATATTCTATTTCTTTAATGTTATGGTAGGTAGTATGAGTCTGGGAAGTAGACGGAAGAGGGCAGAAGAAGAGTTGATAGGTCCATGTTGTATAAAATGGAAAACAGAGAGATATGAAAGGGGTAACATTTTCCCCTAGTCGTGTAGTATGGACCATTCTCCAACTTTATTCCAATATTCTGCATCTACCCACATAATGAAAACACACACACACATGACCCCACATATCTCTTACATCCATCCCTTTTGTTCATGCCCCATGATAGAACAGGGGGGATGCAATGACATCAGCCTGGGATACCACACATCACTGTTTGGGAGAAATACCTGGAGACTTTCATGAGAATCACCTGGCAACTTGTCAGAAATACACATTCTTGGGCCCTACCCCAGACTTAGTGAATCAGAAACTTTAGGTACGGGGGCCAGGAATCTGTGTTTTAAACAATCCAATGAAGGCTCATGTTTGAGAAGTACTGAATTAAGCTTTTGGGAATTTCATTTTAAACATAATTCTTGAGAAGCATTTGCTCCTATATTTTCATTTTTAAATCTTTCCAGACCCAGTTCGAAACTCACTTCTTCCTTCAACCTTCCTGGAACCCCATTACAGGAAGAGCTCTTCTTCCTCTTGATATACTGAGAGCATTTCATACCACACTAAAAGACCTCATAAGGCACTGTCTTGTATTAGAGTTCTGTTTGCACATATTTCATATCCCTAGCCAGACTAATGAGTGCAACTTTATCTTACTTACTGTGTTTTTTTTTTAATCTTGTATACCTCCCGGCCTTTGACGGATCATATTAAATAGTTGATGAATGGTGATTATGGAGTCAAGGTTCTGTAATACCAGTATGCTTGAATTTTCAGTTAGCCTGTATAGTGTACATTGAATTTTTTAGGCCATGGAAACCAGCTTTCACAAGTATAGAGAGAAAATTCATGAAGTGAGCTCCTATTGGGAGCCAGGCACAAATTCATTTAAAATTTATACTGAATAACTGCTACAAACCAGGCCTTATGTGACATACTGGGGAAAATTACAATATGGCATCTGCCCTTAAGAAACATACAGCCTGTCTTTACTTATAGCTCTCATGGAGCTTTCTCAATAGCACTCCATCCATCCATGCCAGGCCACACCCAATCTAACCAAACCCTCAAGACACTATCTACCACCTAACCTTGTTTTACTTTCTTAAGAACATTTACCATGATCTCAAAATTTCATGTGGTTTTTGTTGTTCTTTTATTTATTGTCTACCCCTCTACCAACTTCATCAGAGTAGAGACTTTGCCCAGTATATTCACAGCTGTATCCCCAATGCCTAAAAGAGGACCTGGTCCATAATAGCCATTCATTAAATTTTTTTTGTTGTTTGTTTTTTTGTTTTTGGGTTTTTTTTTTTTTGCGGTACGCGGGCCTCTCACTGTTGTGGCCTCTCCCGTTGTGGAGCACAGGCTCCGGATGCACAGGCTCAGTGGCCATGGCTCACGGGCCCAGCCGCTCCGCGGCATCGGCAGGTGGACTCTCAACCACTGCGCCACCAGGGAAGCCCCATTAAATATTTTTGAATGGATGAATGGCTTACAGGGTGAACAAAATTGTGAGGAAGACATCATAACTCCCATCACAGGTAAGGAAGCTGAGGCTTCAAGAATTTAAATGATGTAGAGCCTAGAATTCAAGTTAAATTGTTTCTGATTCAAAAGCTTATATTCCTTACTCGCACCGTCTGTCTCCACATGATTTTCTCCTTTAGTGTCTGTCTCTCTTTTTTCAAGGGTGCACAGGAATTTGAGCTGTGGTTCTCATTACTGATTGCCTATGCCTGAGAACTCTCTGCTCAAAGTGTTAGAGAGCTTTGCAAGTAAGCATTTCTATGAATTAAAGTACTACCTAGGAATGCCACGACCTTGCATAGAATCAGTTCTTCCAGTAGTTTTGGTATATCTGCATTCCCAGCTTGTGGAAGCTTCCTTGAACTGAATCAAGGAAGCAGAAAGATGGGATTAAGGAATCAGCTAGCCAGCGTATTGCCAGTCCAGTGAACTGACAGCAGGAGCCTTGGATATGGGGTTGTTTTTAAAGAGGATTGTGTAGGTGATGGGGTGACCTTCTTGGTGGTGACAATATTTTCCCCTTTTCTGAATAGCTTGCTTTCTGTTCATGATATTGAGAGAAGAAGGCTCATGAAGAGCTTTAGGGATGTTTTTTAATAGGACTTCAAATATCCATTGAATATCATTCATTTTTGTCCTTTTATAGTAGAATAGGCTTTATTTTTTTGATTTAATTAATTTTTTTGGCTGCATCGGATCTTCGTTGCTATGCATGGGCTTTCTCTAGTTGTGGCGAGTGGGGGCTACTCTTCATTGCAGTACGTGGGCTTCTCATTACGGTGGCTTCTCTTGTTGCAGAGGATGGGCTCTAGGCACGCGGGCTTCAGTAGTTGCAGCACGTGGGCCCTAGAGCGCATGGGCTTCAGTAGTTGTGGTGTACGGGCTCTAGAGCGCAGGCTCAGTAGTTGTGGCGCATGGGCTTAGTTGCTCCTCGGCACGTGGGATCTTCCCGGACGAGGGCTCGAACCGTGTCACCTGCATCGGCAGGCGGATTCTTAACCACTGCACCACCAGGGAAGTCCTATAGTATAGGCTTTCAATCTGACCTTTTTCTTCATACCTTCAAAATATTGAGTATCAGGTTGTTATAATAACAGATTCACTGATTATAAACTGATGAGGTTGTGTAAAGATAACTACGACAGGGAAGTCAGGGGGTGAAATGAGGCAATTCCTTCTCCACGGAACTGTCACAGTGCTTTGGGCAGGGAATAGGCTTAGTAGGAAGATGTCCTGGATTTGAATCCTAGTTCTGCCACCATCGGAAAGCCGTTATCCTCACTAAACCTTAGTTTTTCTGTCAGCTGAGATTCATCATGATTATATGGCAGGGATATTTGAGAATTAAGTGAAATAATGATTGTGAAGGCCCTTAGGACCATGCTTGACACATAGTAGTTATGGCATAAAGGTGTGCTGGACTTATTATTTTAACATAGGATAGTATGTAATGAATGAGCTCCCAGGTTTAACGGATCGGTAATCCTTCAACCTAGACTGGGGCCCGGAGCTGGAATTGATGCTATGTGCAGTTCTGTGTCAAGGTCATGTAGACCAAATTACCTTCAGGTCCTTAAAAAGGCTACCTCCTAGTCTAATTGAATGAGGATCATCATGGCCATACTTTGGTCTGCTTTTACTTTTCTAGATAATTGGATTTTTCTGTTAACATCTGCTAATCTTTCGTAATTCCAAGAGTCTATCACTAAACTGTGCTCTGGTTTGCATTCTCGATATGAACCTCTATTATTTTTCTCCACTCACAGGAAAGGTGAAGGCTTAGCTTAAGAATGCTTTTTACAAGTGAGCATGCTGCACAATTTCTATGGTGGTAAAAAGAATGGAATAAATATATTATTATTATTAAAGTTAGGTCTTTGCTTAAAATATGTTTTGGTGCTAAAAACATGGGACTGGGACTCCAAACACCTGGGTTCTGCCACTTGCCATCTGGTATGATCTGAGACTTGCACTACTTTGCTATAAAATAAGTCCAGTAATGCCTACTCCACAAGGTTATTATGTAGGTTAAATTAAATAAGATAATGTATATTCATCGCCTTGAAAGTGAGAAATTAACAACTTAATGCTTTTGCTTACCTCCTTCCACAAACCATGGATAGCTGCACACCACCCTATCTATGCACAGATTTTGCACTGATGAGATTATGAGGCACGTCCTAAGGATGCTGCAGCTGCAGCCCATAAAACAGAGCTCTGTGTCTGTGTGAAGAAAATTGTAATAAGAGGGGCTTCCAGAGTCACGTCACTTCTTTCAGGCAATGCACCATCTTCCATTAAATCATACGAATAGTTAACCAAAGGTTGCCAATTCATCACTCTATTTTATGGCAGAAAAATTTCTGCAGATTCCAGCATCAGATAATTCTCCCACTTGGAAATTTGGGAAGTATCGGGGAATGTTTTTAAGATGGCATTTTCCTCTGTGCTAAGCCCATATAGTATGAAATGGTGGAAGAGAATAACTTTACAGTGGGGAAACCTAACAAACACTACTTCAGCCAGGTGATCAAGTTTAACATAAAAAGTCATAAATCGTGTTGATAATACGTTCCCTTGATATGATGCAGTGAGAATGGCAGGTTCTTCTGTGGTCTTCCCAAAACACATAACCCCAGTGTAATCATTAGAGAAACAGTAGAAGAATCTCAATTGAAAGGCGTTCTACAAAATACCTGATTAGTACCCCTCAAAAATGTCACGGTAATAAAATGAAGAAAAATCTGAGAATCAATCAGTCATGAGGAGCTTAAGAAGACATAGCAACTAAAAATAAGGTGGTATCCTGGGTAGGAGCCTAGAAAATGAAAAGGAAACTAGGTAAAAACTAAGGAAATCTGAGGAAAGTATGGACTTTGGTTAATAATAATGTATCAAATTTGTGACAAATGAACCATACTAAAGATGTTAACAATAGGAGAAACTGGCTGTGGGACATATGGGGCTTCTCTGTACCATCTTCACAATAATGCTATAAATCTAAAACTATTCTAAAAATCATCATTATTCTAACTTATCCTTCAAGTTCAGGTCACTCCTTTAGGAAACCTTCCTTTTAAGTAATCCTATAATCTCACATCTTCCCCCTCTCCCTTACCACCATGGTTTTATGAGCCTCTCCTGTCTATTCTGTATTACATTGTATTATAATTGTTTCACAGGACTAAATGCTCCTTAAAGACAGGAATTTGGTCTTTTATCTCCATATTCTAGTGCTTTCCACAGTATTTGGGATACATGAAAGACAAATGCTCAGTAAGTGGTAGAATAGATGAAAAAAAATAAATCAATGTTAAAATAAATAGATGAGTTTTTAAAGTGAACGAAAAACTGAAGGGGCAGGGACGGTGGAGTCAGTAGATGCCATGAACTGTGATGTGCTGAGATGATGCTGGAGAAGGACAGTGACTGACAGTCCTGGTCACAGCACATTTCACATATTATTATATCAATGATATGTCATTACTAACAAGTGGTTCATTTCTGAGGGGCAAGGCTTCAGTCTAGGGATTGGAAATGGTACACAGATGCCTGTGGGTATTAAGCACAGATGTTTCATCTATAGATACTCTGTGTGTCCTGCCTATGGGTTTCATTCATTAATTCACACACACATTCAATGTATGTGTAATGACAAAGACAACACTACTAACTAGCATTTATGGAATACTTACTATATAAATATGTACAGCCATATACTGTGTTAGTTGCTGTAGTGGAAGGGCTGATTTTAACCACGCAACAACTTTGGGATATAGATTAATACTATTAATCCTATTTTATACATGAGGAAATTGAGGCAGAGAAGATAAATAACTTTGTCTCAGGGTACATATGAAGAGTCTACTATGTTCCAAGCACTGGGTATACAACTGGAAGAGTGGGAGGGAGGCAATGGGGAGAGGGGTGGTAAGAAGCAGAAACAAAGTGCTACTGATAGACATACTGACCTGGACTTTCACCTGAAAATTTGGATCACTTATGCCCTTTCTTCGAAGGAACTGAGAAACCAGACCTTCTGTAGATTTTCTTCTCAAGCTTTTCTTTTCCTTCTTCAATAGAAATTCAGTATTAAGGACTCAACAAATACCAAGTAACAACTATGCATCTGACAGTGCTTGCAGGAGAAAGCTCATTGTTATTTACAGGGTTCAAGCTCAAGTCAGATCATCAGACTAGTAACCAGAGTCTGCAATTAATAGCTTTGTTACCTTGGCCAGTCAGCTTCCGCCTCCTCTTTGTAAGTGGAAATTCTCATTCTTCTCTTGCAAGGTTTTTGGGAGGATTAGAGATACATGTCAAACACTGGGTGTATGGTAGGTATTTAATAAATGGTAAAATGGATTTTTATTATACATAGGGAGATAAGAAAAGCACAGTGGCTGGTGGGAGGAGGAGTTGTGCTGAAAGCCAACTTTCAATTTCCATGTTTTGCTAGGCCTTGTTTGAATTTTAATTTTATTGAATGAGCCTGCCCCGTGAACAACATTCTCAGTAGGGTTTATTTTGTAAGGAGAAAGTAGTATTAACAGACATGTCAACTTATCTTTTTTTTTTTAAATATTTATTTATTTATTTATTTATTTTTGACAGTGTTGGGTCTTCGTTTCTGTGCGAGGGCTTTCTCTAGTTGCGGCAAGAGGGAGCCGCTCTTCATCGCGGGGCGCGGGCCTCTCACCATCGCGGCCTCTCTTGTTGTGGAGCACAGGCTCCAGACGCACAGGCTCAGTAGTTGTGGCTCACGGGCCCAGTTGCTCCGCGGTATGTGGGATCTTCCCAGACCAGGGCTCGAACCCGTGTCTCCTGCATTGAAAGGCAGATTCTCAACCACTGCACCCCCAGGGAAGCCCCTCAACTTATCTTTTATTCACTGTACATTGTTTGCAGATGAGAGCCATGGTCATGTCCAGAAGTCCAGTAGTTCAGCATAGATGATCTGAGGGTCATACTAGAACCAGGATGTACTGATGAATCCTTTATTGTCAATAGAGTCAAACACAGGCTTACTGTTACATATGGTCTATTCTGTAGTGACGGAATATTAAAGGTGGAAGGGATTTGATTGCTCATCAAGTTCATTCTCCTTATATCCACCTCTGTGTTGTCATCCATATGAGAATATGAATGACGTCTTGGTGTTCATTGATAGTGCCAGTCTTGCTACTTATATCTGGTAGTAAAAATATGTAGCTTTGCTCTCTATCAGCAATTTTAAATACCCTAATTTTATAATCTCATCAGAAAGTTTATCTGCAGATGGCTATTATCCAGTTCCTGTGTGCCTGTGAAAAACTGAGTGGAAGCAATACTTACTTTAGGATGGTATGTTCAAGACTATTTTATCCTTCTATCCCTCTAGTAGAACTTGGTACCAAATCTCTATATGTTCCTCACTGGCTTGGCCTCTCAAAAGAAGCATGTTTACTGAATTATGTCCAGATATATGGAAACAGCCACATGATAATGGCTTTATATTCCACCAGCTCATTGACTATAAGCTAAATGCTGGTTTCTTCCTTTCTAGAAGGGGAGAAGACAATAT
Organism: Pseudorca crassidens; assembly: GCF_039906515.1. Taxonomy (NCBI): domain Eukaryota; kingdom Metazoa; phylum Chordata; class Mammalia; order Artiodactyla; family Delphinidae; genus Pseudorca; species Pseudorca crassidens. Next base: position 66,412,320 of record NC_090304.1, on the reverse strand, counting down.
CTACTTTTCAGAGCTATTTAAATGACTATAGAGTATATGTAAAGGACTACACATTGGCCAGCAAATGTCATGCCCTCAAAGTATTGAAATTTTTGTTAATAATTTCTTCCTATAAGACTATATTTAAAGACAATATAAATCTTGTTGTTCAAAGTTTCATATAAAGGAACATCAGTATGAAAAACTTTTGACTGGAACAAATTTTATGAAAATATGTCTATGTGGAAAAACCAATATTTTTCCAAGCACATAACATATAAATATATGTATAACAAATATATATAATAAATGCAACATATATGTTATCTATTATTATGTTCTATATACATGGTGTATGTTATATATAAGTATATAAATATAGCATACAACCTATAAATAATGGTGATAGAGAGTTAAAGAGAGATTTTTTTTCTTTTTACCTGAACTTGCAGGGAACTCAGTGCTAAAATAAATTTTTAAACACACTATTATTTTTCCCTTAGATGATTGATGCCTTTAATTCTTTTTCCTTCTAGCTGAATTTTGATTGTTCAGTTTCAGCAATCTGCTCCTTTTATTATAAATCACATTTGATCACTTTTAGAAGCAGGAAGACCTCAGCTGCAAAAATGTCATACCTTATATTTCAAGGTAAAAAATGAAAGCAGTGAGGTTAAATGACATGCTTCTTAAATCCCATTGTTAGCTAATGGTGGATTCAAGGTGAGAATAGCCAGGTGCTGCCTGGTGTTCTTCCAAACTAGTCTGTGTAGTCACACTCAGAGTTTTACTGAAAACTCATGAAGCTATTTTCAATCAAATAACTGTTATCCAGTCAGGAAGCTATTCTAATGGAAAGTTCAATGAACATCCTCCAAAGTACTTAATGCATATACTAGGAAATGGCAGTCAGTGCTATCTGTGCTTTTAAAAAATATGCAGAAGAAAGTATTTGCCTATGTTCTATTTAATAGCTTCAGAAACAGAAAAATAAAAGAACTGATAGTTGCCTGATGCAGAATTAGGCTCTGAGATATCCACATGAGGGCAGACTCATATCCAGAAAAATTTGTTTGCCCATGAGTAGCTACCTCTAAATATCACCTATAGTATATGCCTCTGAATCCTGCCAGTGGACCCCCATTGATTCCTTTTCAGTCATGAGCACTGAGTGGCAGGAAGAAGCACAATAAAATAAACAGCCAACACATTCCCTCAGAGCTGGCACCAAAGCGCTACATGAGTTATCTCACAGTGAAGGGAAACAAAAGTAATGAGATATCTGTCTATAAATTTCATCTTGTGCTCTTCATTATGAATTATGTCCCCAGGCTTATCATCAGTGCTGTTAGCTGAGTTTTTTCTGAAGTATCTATCCTTTTTTTTAAAAATTTTATTGAAGTATAGTTGATTTACAATGTTGTGTTAATTTCTGCTGTACAGCAAAGTGACTCAGTTATACATATATATATATTCTTTTTCGTATTCTTTTCCATTATGCTTTGTCACAGGATATTGAATACAGTTCCCTGTGCTATACAGTAAGACGTTGTTGTTTATCCATCCTATATATAATAATTTACATCTGCTAATCCCAAACTCTCATTCCTTCCTTCCACTCCACTGCCCCTTGGCAACCACATATCTGTTCTCTGTATCTGTGAGTCTGGTTTTGTTTCGTAAGTGATATCATATGGTATTTGTCTTTTGTCTATAAATTTTAAATTGTATGATCTGATATCACTGACTTTTATATAATGAAGTTTACAAAATTGTATAATGTAGCAATCTCATGAAGTGGATTTATGGAATTTTAGAATGGTGTTCATTTAACCAGTAAGGAATTTGAGTTTTAGACAAGCTAAGTGGCCAATCCAAGTTCAAATAAATATTAAGTTATGAAATGTTATTAAAACCCAGATCTTATGACACCTAGTTCTGTGCTTTCTTTTCTTTTTTTTTTTGCTATTAGCTCATTTTTTTAAAAAAAATTATAGTAATCTTTATTTTCTAATTTTATACAATTTTTAAAGGTATACTCCATTTACAGTTATTATAAAATAGTGGTTTATATTCCCCGTGTTGTACAGTAGATCCTTGTAGCCTTTCTTACACCCAATAGTTTCTCCCACTCCCCCACCCCTATATCGCGCCTCCCTCCCTCACTGGTAACCACTAATTTGTTCTCTGTATCTGTGAGTCGCCTTTTTTGTTATATTCACTAGTTTGTTGTAATTTTTAGATTCCACTTATAAGTGATATTACATAGCATTTGTCTTTCCCTGTCTAACTTATTTCACTTAGCATAATGCCTTTCAAGTCCATCCATGTTGCTGCAAATGGCAAAGTTCATTCTTTTTTATGGCTGAGTAGCATTCCTTTGTACATACATACACACACACACACACACACACACACACACACCCCTTCTTTATCCACGCATCTGCCAGTGGACACTTAGGTTGCTTCCATATCTTGGCCATTGTAAATAATGCCGCTATGAACATTGGGGTGCATGTATCTTTTCGAATTAGCATTTTCGTTTTTTTCTGATATATACCCAGGAGTGGAATTGCTGGATCATGTGGTAGTTCTATTTTCAGTTTTTTGAGGAACCTCCATACTGTTTTCCACAGTGGCTGCACCAATTTACAATCCCACCAACAGCGTAGGAGGGTTCCCTTGTCTCCACATCCTCGCTGAACCATGTTATATTATGTTTTGTGTGATTCAGCTAATTGACATGAGCAACAAGCTATGGTTCTTAACAAGGTACTGGCCGTGCTGTGAACCAACCTTGGTGAAAGATGAATGGGTGCAGGTTACCTGAGTGAGCGCCCGCAGTGGCCACTCTGCTCACAAAAAGTTAGCTGCGCCAGAACCAGATATTCAAGAGTAATTGAAGCAAAGAGGAAGAAGCAGCCCCATTTCCAGGAAAAATTAGTTTAGGCAACAACTTCTAAGCCACATTCCTATCAGCTTAGCAAACTTTCTTTGTGCTCTTATGATGCGCCATCATTGCTGGCCAGGGGTACAAATCGTTTTCTATACCAGGTGCTGTGATACTGTATCACAGAAATGGTCCATGACCTTTGCAGTTTTGTTTCCTTAAGCAGGCTAAACTTTTGATTAAAAAATAGAGGTTGAGTTACTAGCAGCTGTTGTGAAATGATACGGAAAGATGTCTGTGGTGCTGTGTGTGGATATATGTGCGTGAGTGTATGCACGCATACATATGCGCTCATGTGCATGTATATGCACGTGGTATGAGTGACTATGCTAGCAATTGTCTCCAGTAGAAAGCCTGATTTATTAACGTTGGCCACTGTATCTTTCCTGAACTAGAATAAAAAATATATATAGCCTTACGAATTCAAATCAGTTCATACCTTTCACATATAATGTACTTTGTAAGGACTGAGAGATCCCTCAGATATCTATCACATCACCTCTCCTCACTAGACATACTCATTCTAGTCACTGACCAAAGCACATACTCAGATAATTTCAATAATCATCTGGCAGGTTGTTATAAGTGCTATAAAAGGGTTACAATTGCCGAAGGATCACAGAAGAAGGACATTAGATTTAGACTTGGGTGTAAAAACCATTTCTCAGTAGAAATGACATTTGGCTAAACCTTAATTGTGAGAAAGATGTTGACATGGGATGATGAGCCGCCTTCACAGTTTATAGCTATTGATGCAACCAGAAGCCGGAGGAATCCTGCGTGAAAGTAGCGTGGGGCTAGTTCTGCCCTCATAGAGCAAAGATTCGCCAGCATTTCAAAATATTTTGAGTTGTTGGGGGATTAGGGTGGGGTTTTGGTACCTGATTTTTATTACTCTCTTCTCCACTAGTATCTTGACCAAAATATAATGCCCATAAAGTTCAATGCAGAGATCCAGAAATCAGCTTTATTCAAGCATCACATGGAGGGTTCTACCCTCCCCACTCTGGTGCTATTTTAAAAAATAAAAGATGAATTAGAGACAAATATAGATATTTCCTTCTAATATCCCCCAGAAGACAGAAGTATTCGTGGACATTTTGTTCCCCTTGGGCCAAGGCAGGAACCTGGGTGAGGAGAGCCTAAATATTTTTGCCTAAAATAGCTATTGACAAATATAGAAAAATAACCCTGTTTTACTTCTTATGTTTTTCATTTATCTTACCGCATTTACAAAACTCTCACATAAGGCGAGTTGACATGTCATCCTAAAGACTAATCTAATCTGAAATGAAAAGGGAAATAAAACTGCACGTATCAACTTGGTCCATAGGCACTTAGAGTCAGTGAAATATGGAAATGGATCATATTACATTTGTAATGATGCAGCTAATGACTAATGAACGTTCTGATGCTATCTTTGGGTAATCATCCGCAAACATATGTTTTTTCTTTTCAGGACTTCAAGAGATGTTGATTTTATGCAAACTAGAAATTCTCCACCATCTGTAATGGCAAACAAGTTTTCAGTGCTTTGGCTAATAGTAGATAGAGCACCAAGTGAATTTATGAAATTATTCAAACAGTATGGAATGACTTCTTTAAGTTGTTCCTGAGCATTGCTTTCTAGCTCTTCGACCATTTGGGCTGCACTGAAAACTTAAAAAAAAATTTAATGTTTGGTCTATGTAGGGTCTTCAGATTTTGTTCAATATTGTGTATGCTTTGAGTGCATGTCTCCTGCACGTTTCCTTCTTTTTAATATTAAGGTGTGGGTTGTCAGAAGCTTCTGTGCAGCAGTAGCTCTTGCTTCTTTTAGTAGACTTGGCCCTACTGGAGATAGAATTCTATATGCACTCAAGGTAGAATTATAAGGAACTTATATCTTTCCACTTACCATGGATTGTACCAAATAGGCCCCAATTTGCAATGAGCCGGACAACCAGAGTCTCTTAGCATGCTAGGTTAAATGGTCCAGACTCTGCTCATGGTAATTTGATGACAGAGCTCATTGGATTGGATCGGAATGCTCTGACCCGGAGAATGTGAGCCAGTTTGTTAAATTCCTGCTACCCCTACAGGTAGTCACTTGCAAATATTATTTGCAGGCATATTTGCCTTCTTTTGCCCAAAACTCCATTGCAACAAGAGTCTAACTCGGCTCTTTATCTGCAATTTCTTCTCCTTTGATCATAGATTTCCCACTTTACTTACTTTAAATTTATGATAATCTATCCCCCTTCCTTCCTTCCTTCCTCCCTTCCTCCCTCCCTCCCTCCCTCCCTCCCTCCCTCTCTCCCTCTCTCCCTCCCTCCCTTTCTTCCTTCCGTCCATCCATCCATCTTTTTTAATCAATATGGAAAATACATTAGTTAACCTATGCATTATTGCTATAGGTAAGTAATGTGGAAGACACAATAACTTGGTGATTAATAGAACTAACTTTGGAATCAAAGTAATTTGGAGTTTAATCCAGACTCTATTCCTTACTAGTTATGTAAGAAGGTTAAAGGATTACTAGTTATGTAATCATTTAACCTCACTAAATGCAAGTTTCTTCATCTATGAAAATATCTATGAAATGGTAGTGCTATTATATACATGTTACTAGGAGTGATAGCATATATGTAATAGCAATGTCATGAATATGATATGGAATAAGGTATGCAATACATTTAGCAGAGTGGCTCACAGTAAAATCTCAGTTAGTGGTTAAGATGCTGTGACTACTATTGCTGCTCTGGTAGTAGTGTTGGTGATAGTGGTGGTGGTAATGATGGCAAAGATGGCAAATTGTGCTATTTCAAGTGTATCATACCTAGTACCCTTTGAAAGTACATTGCAGAGTTCAAGTCATCAGCGTTGGGATGCCATCATGACTGAAAAGATGAGTTAGGATTAATTTTTTACATGTGGACAAGCTGAACCATTCTCCAGCAGCTCCTGCCAGTTTCTTTGCAATTCAGAAATACTCAACTAGACACCACTGAGCTGATAATGGAGATGTCATCTCGTCTTGAAGTTGTTCCTGTAAAATCTATAACTGTGTTAGCCTGAAAACCTTAATGGATATCTCCATTTAAAAAAAATTGCTTTTTCCATCCTCTACCATCAAAAACCAACATCCAACTTAACACTGCACTATAAAATAAGATAAGAAACCTGACTGTGAATTACTGAAAGTAAAGCTAATGAAGGATTACAGGAGCTGTAAAGTGGGAAAAGAAGACTAATCCATTAGGAAAATGAAGCAGAGACACTGTGAATATTAATTACAGCTCACTGAGGTTTTGTTTACTGAGGTTAGCAGGTTCTAAGTCATTGAGTTTTCTTAGAAAATGGCCACAGTTAGCCTTGCACCATAATTTATAAAGCAGAAGATATTGTTTCTCTCTACAAATTGAACCACGTGAAATTGAACACAGATTTTCTTATTAGTCTCTTGAAAAGCAAAGGAAGGAAGGACCAAGAGTCCCTCCAGGATCCTTAACACCACTGAGTCTTCTCACTTTCTCATATCTGCGTGCCATCCTCTGCAGATACCACCTTAAATTTTGCAAACTCATGTTGTGGGGTATTATATGTGGCCCTATGATATGGGAAAGAGTATTGGAATAGGAAGGAAAAGACCTGTGTTCTAGTACTGTGCTTCCACTGTCCAGCTGTTCAGCCCCCCATAGTCACTTTAGTTCTCTCTGCTTCCAATTTTTCATCTATAAAAAAAGTTGTTTGTTTTTTAATCACTAGTTCTTAAATATTTTCAAAGAAAACCCCCTTTGAGAGTACCATGGAATCTATGAATTTTCATGCCAAAAATGTAGAAATTTTACAAAATATATCTATATAGAGTTTCAATAGTTCTGTGCCACCCTAAAGCTTTTACAACTGCATGGACCTTGGGCTAAGAACCCTAACTCTAGGTGATTGCTGTTGTCCATCATAATTTCATAATTCTGTGATCGTTGGGCATTTAAATTTTTTCCCTCAAATAACTTATGCTCTTTAGGGTCTGGTGGAAAAATGTTTGTAAAAAGGCTCCAGTGGAGAATTTTGAGACTTGGGTATGTCTATTTTGTACTTCCTCTAGCTTTGGATTTACTGTGAGATTTGGGCAAGTTACGCAGTTTCTCTGGGTTGTCTTCATGGGATAATTATAGTTGTGGAAAAATCTTGGACTTCAGAATCAGACAGATCTCAGTCCAAATTCCGGTTCCTTCACATATTCACTCTGCAGCTTTAAGAGAGAGTACTCTGTGGGCATGTTTTCACTGTATATAAATCTGTCTGATAGTTTGTGGTCTTGAGGCTTAAAAAAATTCTCACTTAAAAACTATTTGCCCAATATTTTCTCAATCCCTTGCAACTGATCCCCTCACAAATCTAAGAAGGTACTTACAATAGTTAGCCCTGCATCTACTTTTCCTCCTCTTTGTTTGTATCTCTAATCCCAGTCCTCTGGCAACTCATTACAAGTCATCCTCAAGTCATCACCTTCTATTTTGTTTTTTTGTTTTGGGGGGTGGTTTTTGGCCTCTCGGCTTGTGAATCTTAGTTCCCTGACCAGGGATCGAACCTGGGCCCTGACCAGGGATCAAACCTGGGCCCTCGGCGGTAAAAGCATGGAGTCCTAACCACTGGACTGCCGGGGAATTCTCGGATCACTTTCTATTTTGGATCAAGGTGTAGACTGTGATATGGTGTGCTTGCAGTAGCTCTGAATTTTTAGATAGGAGTAATAATACACATCAAAGCCATCTTAAGACATTTGTAAGCCTTGGGCATCCTTACGTGTAGAACTGCTTTTCTCAAAATAATATTCATAGTATAATACATTTACAGTCAACATTTTTAAAAGTTTTCTGTTTCTAAAAATGTGGAAGTATTTTTATATTTTATAATTCTGAGGTTTGAGTTTTAAAAATTTATTTTTTTGTTGCCTTAATATGTGCACGCATATAAGTGTATACAGATATATGTAATTTGTGTGTGTTTGTGCAGAGAGAGAGAGTTGTAGCTAATTACTTGGTGTATGTTTCAATTTGCAGATATTTCATGAAAATCATAAGCTTTTGCTTTCACATTTTTGTTTTATGGCTTAGAGATGGTAGTTGTTTTTGTTTAGGTCTTATGCACTTTTAGTAGTCTCTACAATTTTATATGTGTTTTATTGTTACCTAATGGATACAATGGCTATGTTTTTTTTCCAGCTTTATTGAAGTATAATTGACACTTAAAATTATAAGAGATTTGAAGTGTACATCATGATGATTTGATATACGTATACGATGTGAAAGGATTCCTTTGATCTAGTTAATTAACAAATACATCACCTCACATACAATGACTATGGTTTGAGTCCTAGTTTTGTTTATCTATTAAGCTAGTTGATCTTGGGTAAATTCTTGCATTTCTCTTAGCGTTAGCTTTCTTAAAGGCTGCTCTTTGTCATTCAAGGAAGCTTAGGTTTATTAGTGATTAAAATGAAGCTGAATATAATGATCTAATTCTTGACTCTTCAGTTTTTTTTTCAAAATTAAAATTAGTTCATTCAACTTGAGAAGTCAAATATCAAAGAAGGAAAAGAGTTAAGAATAAAGCCTGTAATTATTTGATTTACAATTTAGTGTCTTCCATCTGTGTATGCTAACATGCTAACATGTCAGTTTACCTTTCTCTTGATGAATTAATTCATTTTAGAAGCTTGAAGTCAACTTACTAACACTGAGAGTATCCTATAAATTTTAGCTTTGTTCGTATTTTGGTTTTGGTTGGGGGATGCAAAGGAGGAAGAGATACATAAGGGGGATTAGACATAGACAGTGTCTTTTATATGGTGTTTAAAATGATAGGGCTAAAGACAGTTTAGACTCTTCATTACTGATAAGTACAGAGGTATCCTTTGTCAGTTACTTATAAAAAATTATGCCAGTGCCTTTAATTGGGAAACACACTAAAGAAATAACAGAGGCAAATGAAAGTGTAGGGGTTTTAACCTGTGCACATTTATTCCTTCTATCCTGTAAATGTACCTTCTCTTGATTGCTTTTACTGAAACCCTTACTTATGTCTGACCAGTTGGAAATCATAACTTATTGTATAATGTGAAGAAACAAAATTTGTCTTGAGTTTGAATCAGAAAAAAAGTGAGACATCTTTAAACTTAAACCAGGAAATATAAGAGAGTGGAGAACATCAAACTAGTTTTCTCCAGCCTCAGAAGCTACAATGAAATTTTATACTGCCTGAAACTAGAGAACTTAAGTTTAGAATGAAAACAATAACAACAACAAAACTATTGTGTTTTTTGACTTCAGTTACTACTGAAAAGACTAACAATTGGTGAATTATCATGTCTACTCCAGCTGTAGTTTTGAGTATATGCTATTATCAAAAACAAATCTTTAACAACCTTGATGTCTATACAATCATAGCCATGAAGAATAGCATTTAGATGTTTGAATACAGACTGTGTAGTAAAACACTTTTACAGGAAAACAGTTCTTGTTTATTCACATATAATGGAGAGACATAACGAGATAGAAAATGTGTTACTTATGATAGAAATCCTAGCATAGTCAAATTTAATTTTACTTGAAACATTTGCATAATTATCCAGCTAACCATAGCTCTTATTTTAGTTAGTAAAATCAGCAGTTTAAGTAGTAAATATTTGCTTACTTCTCAGCACTGGATAAGGGTTTTTTGCAACATAGGATCTCAAAGAATAAATTTTGATCCAAAGAGATTTCCTCTTCTCCATGCAGTACTATTTTTCTACAGATTCCTTTTTAATCAAGACTCAACAAAAATATAATTTTATTCCATATCTAATAGCAAAGATAGGTATTTTCTGAGTATATAGTAATCATACTAAAGTTTGGAATTCTGTTTTCTGAATGTTCCCGGACCTGCTTTTCCTTACTTGAAGTTATACATGCTTTCATATTGTAAGTTATAGCACAATTAATGAATGAAAGATCGCCACTTTAACCATCCAAGTGTAGTTACTAATGACACAGCAGTTAATCCAGGGTGATTGGAGAATTGAAAAACTCAGGACCCACAGCCCTAGTTCAGCACCTTCTTTTACTTCTCACTTTGATTCTGTAGTAGACTTCTAACTGGCCTCCCTTCCTTCCCTTTGTCCTTCCAACCAGCTTTGTACTCTGAAACCAGGAAGTTCTTAAACATTGATCTGCTCACAACACTCTTCTGCTTTAACCCCTTAACTGCTTCCTCTTATACACCTGGATAAAACTCATATTACTTAGCAAGGCATACAAGATGCTGCATTATCTGTTCCCTTCCTACTTCCCCAAGCATTATTTTTCCTCCTTCATTGACTCGCATCTGTGCTTTATTTATAAAAAACCTAAACATGAAATAACAGCAGAAAAATAATAGTAACAGAACCCACACCCATTGATTCATTACCAACAATGTGATCAGTCACTGGATTTGGAGTTTTCATTTATTCATCCAATCAAAAAATACTTCCTGAATGCCTATCATATACTTGGCCTTATACTTAGCACAGATCCATTGACAAGCAAGGAACACTAGTTATACAGGTCAAACAACAGCATGTACATTCCCTGCCCTCCTGGAGTTGCAGTCTGAGGGGGTGGGGTCAGGGAGAGAATGTTATCACAGAAGCAAATGCAAAGTTTCATTTCTGTTGGGTGCAAGTCCTGGGAGATTCAATGATGGGGCATGTGACTAACCAGAAAGGATGGGGCAGATACATTTGATACAAAAGTTGAAGAATGACTAGAAATTATGTAGGCAGAGTGGGAGGTACAGGAGTGCAGTGTAGAGGTAATATGCAAAATACAGAGTAGGAGAGGGAATAGATATGTGTGAACTGAGAGAAGGCCAGAATGGCTAGAACACGGAGAATGGGGAAAGGCGGGACATGAAAGTGATTTTAGGGAGACAGGGGACAAATCATGCAGAGCCAGTAACCCCCTCATTAATAATTTGGTTCGGGGGGCAATGGGAGGTCATTTGGGGCTTTTAAATGGAAGTGCAACTTTATCTGGTATTTATTTTGAAAGACCCCTCTGCCTGTGTGGTTAATAGGTGAGAAGCAGGGGTCTGGTTGGATGCAGGAGAGAGTTAGAGATAATGGCTAGAGTCCAACAGAGAGAATGTCAGCTTATACTTATGCTAGTTTGGAAATGATGAGTGTAAAAAGAAACAGATGTTTCTGGAGTAAAATATATGATCTCATTTAAGCCTCACAACAATGCTATGAAGTAGATCTTATAAAGCCCATTTTACAGGTCAGTTGAGGCTTAAAGGTGTTATATAAATTTACTTTAGTCCCATAGGGATGTGTGGCATAGTCAGGGCACAGAAACCAGGTCTCTTAATTCTAAATCATATTCTTTTTCATCCATGCCGTTCTTTTTCCATATTTTGCCATGCTGGGCTTCTCACATTGCTATAACTCCTAATTTACTGTTTTCTCAAATTGTAATGCCCTTCCTTTTAATGAATTCCTGGAAGTCTTCCCCAACCACTTGCTCCTTCATACTCCCAGTCTCTGTTAATGTCTGTCCTTCATGATTTCATAGCATGTTTTGTTTCCCTGCTGTTTCCTTATTTCTTTCCCTAATAGTTTATAAGCTCCTAAAGACAGGGAGTAGAGCTTTTCTTTTTATAGCCCTAATTCCTAGCAAGATGCCAAGTGTATAGTGGGTGAGCAAAAACATTTAAATGAAAGGAATGCTCATGATAATCATCCTAGATCAAGCACTCAAACACCTGGTGGATCCTCTGTGCAACATTCCTGCCAAATGGGCACTAAAGACATCTGCCGTTACCCTTGATAATACATTATTCAGCACTTTCTAAGTCTCAAGCACAAAACTAGACACTTAGTACATTATATTTAATACTCACAAAGTCTTTATGAAATACTAGCTATGATTACATCCATGTTACAGATAAGGAAACTGAATAACTTATCTAAGGTCACCAGCTCCAGAATTCAAACTTAAATGGCTCTGAATTCAAAGATCCTTGACCTAGATTACAATGCATCCATTCCTATTATACTTGTTTGGTCTTTTTTAGCTATCCAGTGCTAGATGGGATATAACACCTTGACTTCCCTGACCCTAGTCTCACAAATTACATATCTTCTTCATGCCAAACGCACCTGATAGAAACACGGGGTTCTTTCTGACCCCTGTCATTTTTGCTCTTTCCAGCTCCTTCCACTTTTGGAATGGATAGCTTGCTTTTGGTATACAATGACATGCATTCAACTTCTGCTGAAATGATGGGAAATCTTTCAGTAAGCTCTGGGCAACAGCTGTTATAAATCTCTGCCTTTTATAAATGCATTTAAAAATATAAGACATAGTAAAATATTTAAGAAACCAATTGTGGAATCTTACTTGTCAGCGTAAATCTAAAGATTGATTTCACCTATGTAAAAGTTTTGCTAAATGTTGGCCCTGCTTCCAACACATGAAATCCTGCGGTCATAGAAGGAGTACAGTGTCCTAAACCCAGAAGCAGTCTAGTCTGCCAGAGCGTGTTTCAGTTTCAGAGGTGGAATCATTGAGTTCTCAATTGCATGTAACCCACATATTCTGTCTCCAGGATTAAGAGCTTTCTGGTGGGACTGAGGAACTGGGCAGAGCTCTGTTTGAAAGACAGCATCTCTCTACGAAAGGGAACAGGCTTCTAGTCTCAAAACATGAATTTTGCACCCAGTGTATCAAGGCATTGTAGATTTGGAGTGGATCTTAAAATTCACATAATCAAACTCCTTTTTTCAGCAACCTTATAAATGGCTTCCTTGGCCATGTTTTATAGAGGAGGAAAATGATTCCTAGAAAGATAAGTAACTTGCCCAAGTTGCAAAACTGGATTTCAAAGGTAGGTCTGAATGATTCCAGAACCTAAGCTTTTAAACATTAAGACTTTATCCTATATGTGCTTTTTCCTTCAATATCTTAGGACTATGATGTTTTCCCTTTTGGTTTCAGGTTAAATATTGCCATATCCTATCAGTTTTTCTTACCTGATGTGTCTTTATTCTGTACTCACCAGTGGTCCCCAATCCTGGTTAACTAAGGGGGGAAAAAAACGATAGCCCTCCAACCTGAGTGCAGAGATTTTTAAGAGAAACAATCAAAACTATAAATATAAAATAATGGAGAAATCCAATTTTATTTAAATTGCAGAATGTAAATGTCAATATTAGAGACTTTTTTAGGCTTCTTTGCATTTAATAATCTATCCCTGATAAAATCATATATCAAAATATTGCAAACCATATTTTCTTCCTGAGTGAAGTGAGAATTCTACCTTAGAAATCTCTCTTGCAATTTAGCATAAAGGGTAATAGATCATTTGGTCCAACCTCTGGCCTTTAGGAGAAAATTGTGATATATTCATTCATAAAAAATAGCATTTATCACCTACTAATTTGTCAGGACGTCTGATACTTTCTGTCTTTCTAGTTGTATTCCTCTAGTACTCCCAACTCCAATAATTCTTTGGTTCCATGAGGACCTACAACTCATGACCTTACTTACCTTTTAACGTCCATTATCCTTCTCAAGTCCTCATTTCCATCTTATTTAACCTATATTTCAAGTTCAACTTTATAACCACTCATTGGCAGATCTTTATTTTCCCTTGTACATTATTCCTAGCACCATACTTGACTGACACGACTCCAGCCTTGGCTAATCCTGATTTCTCCTGTTTAACACCTGCACCCGAAACTCTGAACAGGGCTGCAGAAAACACACAATGATACTGACTGGTTTCACTTTAACTTATGATCATAAACCTTATGTGGCCTCAATTTACTGCCTGTCAATCCTGCAACTACATTTTGTTAGTCAATTCACTCTCCCACTGTCCTAGGTTACCATTTCGCACCTGTTCCTCTCTTCTGGAATCTGTACTATTTCTCTTACTCCTTATTCTCAATAGTGACCTTGATTCTTATTTCACTGAGGAAGTGGAGAAAATCAGGAGAAATCTTAATTCACTCACCAACACATCCATCAGGCCCTCTGGAATTCTACGCATGGATTTTGCTTTCCCTTCTGTTATGATAGATGAACAGTGCATAAGGTCCTAAGGATTATGTTCTTAGAGATAGAGGAGTCCTCTCCTCATGGAATGTACCAGCTAATGCGGATGGTAGGTATTAAACAGATGACTGTGCCGGACTTGATGTCAGAGAAGTTGGGCAGAGATTGTACATCTATCATCAACTAGCTGTGTAACTTTGGAAGTAGGTAAAAGTAAATCCTTTAAACCTCAGTTCCTTGTCTTTTAAGAAGGAGGCAGCGATATCTATTGCCCATATTATAAGATTTAATGAAATAACAAGTGTGAATGTGTTTCGTAAATCATGGAACATATAGGCATGAAAAGCAGTACTGCTTTGTCAGAACGAGGGCTCCGTGGTCAGCTGCATGGGCTGTGCCCTGCAGGAATCAGGTGGAGAGTGGGGAAAGAGGCTTTCACATAGAGTTCAATATGATGCCGCTGCTTAGACTTGTGCTGCCCTGACTAATCCATTCAAATAACAAGTTGTTTAAATGTTCAAGGAGAGCGTCTCAGCAGCTTCCCTTTGCAGCTCATTCTAGCTTTACAGTTTGCAGAGCACTGGTAAAAATGTGTCATTAATCCTTCAAGGCCCAGTTCAAGTGTTACTCTTAGAGCTGCCCATGCCATCTACACAATCCTTCCTCCATACTCCAAGAATCCCCATTTTTTTTTGCATTCCTATTAATGCACGCAATGTTGTCTTGTGTTTTTTTTTCAATTTTTCCTCTCTCTCTCTCTCTCTATCTCCCCCATTACACAGTAGACAGTTTGATCCCTAAGGGTAAGGGTTTTAAGGGCTATGTTGTGTTCTGTTTGTGTTTATATCCCAGGATTTAGCAAGACGAAGAAGTCTGGCACTATAGCACATGTTGGACTGAAGTACTGCAGCTGTCTGTCTGTTTTCAATACCCTCCTCTCACCCAACTCCAGCTACTCTTCCACCATAAGAACCATAAGAGCAAAGACTGTGTCAAGCACGTAGTTGCTTCCAAGGCTAGTATGATGCCAGGAACATAATAAATACTAAGCAAATATTTGTGGAAATATAATGAGGCAAGAAAAGCATAAGTTCTTCCATTTCACACATTTTTTCAAGGACGTGATCTGTTCCTAGTTATGAAAAAACTACTGAAGATAGAGCAGTGAACAAAAACATAAAAATGCCTGTTTTTTGGAGCTTATATGCTAGTGGTGAAGATGGACAATAAAGGTAATATATGAACGCTGAAGTGTATTAGCGTGGGATAGGTCGGATCAAATGTTAGACAAGGTTCCCAGGGCAGGCCTAGCTGAGAAGAGGGCTTTGGAGTTTAGTTCAAGGAGGAGAGGGAGTGAGGTATGTGGCTATCTGGAGAAGAGCATTCTGAAAAGTGGGGAAAAGTGCAGAATCCTTGGTAGAGATGGGAAGCCTTTGGAGGGTTTTAAACAGAAGACTGAGATTATCCAATTTATGCTAAAATACATATTTATACATATATACATATGTACATTTATATATATACATATATATAAATGAAAATACAGGAAAGTACATTGGTTGTAAAAATGTACAGTGGTTTTTATTAAATACCAATTTCTGTTGCTTCTGTGTATTTTACTGATGCTGTACACATGCAAAACAAGGTTGCTTTTGTTGCAAATAATATATTTGGTGAATACATTCACCAAATACATTCATCATATAATTGATGAATAAAGGAGCTAATGAACTTGAGTGAGAGGCTGTCAAAGGGATGATCTACCAGGATTCATTGCAAAAGAGTTCTGTCTTAATGTAAGGATCAGAGGCAACAAATCTCATTATTAACATTAGCAGCTTCTCACTTTTCAGTATCTTTTAGGAAGTAAGGACTCCAGATCAGGATTTTCTGCATACTTTACGTAATGTTCTTAAATGGCAAGATCAATGTACATCCGATTGGCTAAATATATCCACCAGCTCTTTCCTTGATGCAAATAACTTACACATTTTCATAAAATCCCTCAGCTCCTTGTTATGACTTTATATAAAGTATAATCTTTTGGAATTCTTAATTGTCCCTACTTTGGCATCTTACATTTTTCTTAACCTAAATCCAGTTTTTTAAAAAAACAAGCCCAAAGTAGATACATTTGAAATAGAAGTCAATGCATTGAAACCAAGAGGTTTAGAAGACAATATGCATGCCAGACACTTGCTTTACGTCCACATGCCTTTTAAAATGTTATCACCATATTTCCAGAACTCTCCTGGGGGAGAATATAGCTCCAGTTCCAAGAAATATAGGTGCCTCTTGTTTTAATATAAGTAAAAGTCTCACTGAAGTGAGAACATGAAGAACAAATAGATGTGGCATTTTTGTTTTAATAACGACAGTCTTCCTAAAATATATACTGTGTTTTGTTGACATTATTATGATTAATGTGTTGTTATTAATGTGTTGTTATTTAATCTTTGCATGATTTATTTTTAATAAAGCAGATGCTGATGTTAGGGACTTTGTAATATAAACTTTTAATTTTGGGATAATTGCAGACTCTCATGCAGTTGTGAGAAATAAACAGAGAGATCTTCCGTACTCTTTACGCGGTTTCCTCCAACGGTGATGTTTTGCAAATATCACCAGAATAGTGATATTAATGCAGTCAAGATACGGTGAAGTTCCACTACCACAAAAATCTCTCATGTTTTTTTTCTAGCAGCATCTACCTTCCCACTTTCACCTCCTGGCCCCTGGCAACCGCTAATCCATTCTCCACTTCTGTAATTTTGTCTTTTCAAGAATGTTATATAAATAGAACCATACAGTATGTGATCCTTTGGGTTTGGCTGTTTTTTTTCACTTAGCATAATTCTCTAGGGATTTACATAGGCTGTTGGATGTGTCATAGAGTGTTCCTTTCTATTGATGGCAGGATTCCATGGTATAGGTATATCAAGTTCCTTTAACTGTTCACCCATTGAAGGACATCTGATCTGATTCCAGTTTTGGGCCATGACTAGTAAAACTGCTACAAACATTCCAGTACAGGTTTTTGTGTCAACATAAGTTTTCATTTCTCTAGGATAAACGCCCAGAGGTGCAATTGCTGGTTTGTATGATAATGGAAAGTTTAGTTTAGTCTTTTTTTTCCCCCAAGAAACCTCCAAACTGTTTTCCAGAGTGGCTGTACCATTTTACATTCCCGCCAGTAACATATAAATAATTAATTGTGTCACTATTCATTTTTTTCCATTTTAGCCACTCTGTGAAGTGTAGTGTCTTAATGTTTAATAAGCATTTCCCTGATGGCTGTTGATGTTGCATATCTTTTCATATACTTATTATCAGTATACCCTCTTCAGTGAAATGCCTCAGCAGGACTTTTACCCATATTCTAACTGGAATATTTAGTTATTTATTTAGACTGTTGAGTTTAGAGAGTTCTTTATATCTTCTAGATAGTATTCTTTTGTTGGCTGTGTGGTTTACAAATATTTTCTCCAGCCTATAGCTGTCCTTTTTAAAAAACCCTTTTAGGAGGGTCTTGTGAAGAGAAGAGTTTTTAATTTGATGAAGTCCCATTTAGCAATGTTTCCTTTAATGCTTTCCGTTTCAAATTTAAGCACTTTTTGCCTAATACTAGGCATGAAAAATTTTTCCTATTTTTTTTTCCTAAAATGTTTGTAGTTTCAGGTTTTACTTTATTTATTTATTTATTATTATTGTTTTTTGCGGTACGCAGGCCTCTCACTGTTGTGGCCTCTCCCGTTGCGGAGCACACGCTCCGGACGGGAGCGGCCATGGCTCACGGGCCCAGCCACTCCGCGGCATGTGGGATCTTCCCGGACCGGGGCACGAACCCGCATCCCCTGCATCGGCAGGCGGACTCTCAACCACTGCGCCACCAGGGAAGCCCTCAGGTTTTACTTTAACTTCATGATCCATCTAGAATTATTTTTGTGCGAGGTGTGGGGTTTAGGTGGAAGTTCTTCCTCTTGCCCCTCCTCCTCCTTCTTTTTGACCTATGGGTGATGACTTACTCCAGCATCATTTGTTGAAAAAGCTCTATTTCCTTCATTTAATTGCTCTACCCCTTTCTCACAAATCAGTTGGCATATTTGTGTTTGTGTGGGTTTATTTCTGAGTTCTCTTTTCTGTTCCATTGATCTATGGGTTTATCCCTCTGCCAGTACCAAACGTTGTTGATTACTGTAACTGTATAATAGATCTTGAAACCAGGTAGACTGACTTTATTCTTCCTCTCCAAAATTGTTTTAGCTATTCTAGTTCCTTTACTTTTCAATATAAATTTTAGAATTATCTTGCCTGCATCTACAAAAATTTGTACGTTTTGTTAGATATATACCTAAGTACATCATTTTTTGAGCGATTATAAATGATGTAGCATTTTTACTTTTCGTATCCACATGTTCGTTGCTAGTATATAAAAATCCAATTGATTTTTTATGTTTATCTTATATCCTGTAGCCTTGCTAAACGCACTTAATAGTTTAGGCGTATGCTTTTAGATTCCTTGGGATTTTCTATTTAGACAATCGTCATCTTCAAATAGGAATAATTTTATTTATTCCTTTTCAATCTTTCTACCTTTTATTTACTTTTTATTGCCTATTGCATTGGTTAGAGCATCTAACTCTATGTTGAGTAAGAATGGGAAGATTGGACATTTTACTTTGTTCCCAATCTTAGAGGAAAGCATTCAGTCTTTCACCATTAAGTATAACATTAGCTGTTTTTTTTTTTGTAGATGCTCTTTATCAAGATGAGGAAATTCCCCTGTATTCCAGAGAGTATTTTTTTTTAATGAATTGATGTTGAATTTTGCCAAATGATCTTTCTGCATTGATTGATATGATCATGTCAAATGGCATATTACATTGATTAATTTTCAAATACTGTACCAGCTTTGCATCCCTGGAATAAACACCATTTGGTCATGGTCTTTCATTCTTTTTATATATTGCTGAACTCTATATGCTAATATTTTGTTTAAACATTTTTTTGTGTATATTTATGAGGGATATTAGTCTTTAGTGGTTTTTTTTTCTTTTCTTTCTAATTTCGGCACTGCTTTTGGTATCAGAGGAATACTTTCTCTGGCTTGGGTATCACAGATTCATAGATTACCAGATTCATAAAGCAAATTGGGAAGGGTTTCCTCCTCGTCTCTTTTCTGGAAGAAATTGTGTAGACTGTGGTTTTTTTTTGTTTGTTTGTTTGTTTTTTCCTTGTGGTACGCGGGCCTCTCACTGTTGTGGCCTCTCCCGTTGCGGAGCACAGGCTCCAGACGCGCAGGCTCAGCGGCCATGGTTCACAGGCCTAGCCGCTCTGCAGCATGTGGGATCTTCCCGGACCGGGGCACGAACCCGTGACCCCTGCATCGGCAGGCGGACTCTCAACCACTGCGCCACCAGGGAAGCCCTAGACTGTGTTTTAATTCTTCCTTAAGTGTTTGGTAGAATTCTTTAATGAAACCATCTGAACCTGGAGATTTCTTTTTTTGAAATTTTAAATTATGTCTTCAGTGTCTTTAATAGAGTATTCAAATTATCTACCTCCAGTTGGTTGAGTTGTGGGTTTTTTGTGTTTTTTGAGGAATTGATTCATCTAAGTTGTTAAATTTATGTTTAAAAAGTTGTTCATAGTATTCCTTTATGACCCTTTGATGTATTCAGGTTTTGTGTTGATATCCCATATGTCATTTATGGTATTGATAACTTGCATCATCTCTTTTTATCAGCCTTCTTAGAGATTTGTCAATTTTATTGATTATTTTAAAAGAACTAGTTCTTTGTTGCATTGATTGTCTCGATTTTTCATTGATTTTTGCTGTTATTTTATTATTTTCTTCCTTTTGCTTGCTTTGGATTTACTTTATACTTCTTTTTCTTCTTAACGTAGGGGTTTACATGATTGATTTGAGACTTTTCTGCTTTTCTAATATAAGCATTTAAGTGCTATGCATTTCTCAGCACTCCATTAGCTGTGTCCCACAAATTTTGATTTGCTGTATTTTCTATTTGATTTTTCAATGTATTTTTAATTTCTCTTCAGACTGCTTTTTGGCCCTTAGATTATTTAAAAGTGTGTTATTTGGTGTCTAAGTGTTTGAAGATTTTCCTGTTTTCTTTCTGTTATTGATTTCTAGCTTGATTTCTTTATAATCGAATAATAAACTGTTCATGATTTCAAGTTCCTTTATGTTTGTTGAGGTTTGTCTTATGGACCAGAATAAGATCTATCCTGGTATATGTTCCAAGGGCACTTGAAAAAAGAAAAGTTTTATTCTGCTGTTGTTGACTGGAATGTTTTATAAATGTTCATCAGTTGCTTGATATGTTCACTGATGGTGTTGTTAATTTCTTCTCTATCCTTACTGCTTTTCTGTCTGGTTGCTTTATCAATTGCTCAGAAAGGGGTGTTGAAGTGTCCTACTAAAATTGTGGATATGTCAAACTCTCCTTTCAATTCTGTCAGTTCTTGCTTTACATAATTAGTAGCTTTACTGTTTGTTGCATATGTATTTAGGATTGGATTGCCCTCTTTATTATCATATAATGTTCTGCCCTCTCTCTCATACTTTTCTTTGTTTTGGGTTCAGAGTTCTTTTCTTTCAGCCCTTGAAAAATATATTTTTACTTCTTTCTGGCCTCCTTGGTTTCTGATAAGAAATCTACTGATCAGATTACTTTTTCTTCTTAGGTGAGTTGCCCTTTTAGCTTTTAAGAGTTTTTGTCTTTATTTTCCAGGTTTCATTGAAATGAATGTCATTGGCTTTATAATGTTTGGATTTTGCTCCAATGAGTTTTCCTGTAAATGGAGACCATGAATCTCTTTTTGACGTGTAACCTTCTTGAATCTGTACACTTAGTTTCTTGCCAAATTTGGGAAGTTTTAAACCATTATTTATTTCAGTACTTTTTCTGCTCCGCTCTCTTTCTTGTCTCTTTCCAGGACTCCACTCCAATGACATGGATGACAGGGGGATTAGGTCCCTCCTTACAGCTTGGCAGGGGTGGAGGTGTAGTCTTTCACATGGCCTTTGCTAGCGTAGATGGGGGAGTGGGGAGCAGTATTTGCTGTAGATTTTTGCATGGAGTAGAGTGATTATCATCTAAACTTTTTCTGTTTTGTCAGGCTACCCCTTTTCTGGTCCAAGGGCTAGAGAGAGAAGGCTTTTGTTAAGGCTTTTTTGACTGTGCCCACTGGCATTTCTAGGTTTCCACCTTCTTCAGATCCAAATCTGGGATACATGAGGCAAAAAGAAAACCCAGGGAACTCACCACCATGTTCTTACTTAAGTCGTGATGTCCACAGCAAATCTTTCTTCCTCTCTCTACTTTTAAGGTGCTTTTTTGTATTTGTTTTTTATATGATTCCTAAGGTTTTAGTTTTACCTAGTGAGATAAGTAAGAAAAAGTGCATCTGTTCCACCTTTCCAGAAGCAAAAGTTGGGACTTAGTTTTGAAAATTTTGACAGTTTGAATCATTTAGGAAAATATAAATCTTTGTAATGCTATACAAGTTCATGTGTAAAGTGAAGAATCTCATTTGACTGGGAAGATGAAAATGGGCGAAATTAAGAATTGAGATTTGTGTTCTCATAACTGGTAAGACAATAAATTATATGATCTATGGGAAGGCACCATCTGAAACTTTTAACTTTGTGTGCTAATTCTCTTCTTGAAACTCTTCCTTTATGTAGTGGCTATGAAACATTATTCTGTTATTTCTGATACTCTACTTCATCTTTCACTATTTTTTGGCCCTAGTATTTAGTATAATCTCTAGAATATATTAGGTGCTTGAAAAAAGGTAATTAAATAATCTGAACTTCTCTGATCATATAGGCCCTGCCTTTGAACTCTGGTTGCAAGTGTTTGCCCTGGTTCAGTTGGTGTGCTTGGTTTGTTTCAAAATATTTATTCTCAAAGAGATCTTATCCATTTTTAATGCCTCTCAAGTGTTCAAACCCATGCCATTTCTAGGCTCTCACTTAAAAGACATATACATTATGAAAACATCGATAAACCTGGAGGACATGATCTAAGTCACAGAAGGACAAATACTGCATAATTCTACTTATATTATATATCTAAAATAGTCAGACTCACAGAAGCAGAGAAGTTCTGCTTCTGTGAGTGGTTTCCAGGGGCTTGGGGTTGGAAGAAATGGGGAGTTGTTCAGTGGGTATAAAGTTTCAGTTATGCAAGATGAATAAATTCTGCAGTCTGCTGTACAACATGATACCTGTAACTAACAGTATTATATTGTGTACTTCAAATTTTGTTTAAAGGGTAGGTCTCATGTTAGTGCTCTTACTGCAATAAACAGACAAACAAAAACAAAAGGGACATAAGGAAACTCTGGGCGGTATTGGGTATGTCCATTACATTGACTGTGGCAATGGTATCACAGGTTTTGCATATGCCCAAACTCATCAAATTATACACTTTAAATATTTTACACTTTACTATTTTACACTTTTATTTTAAAAGTGTATAAAATATTATATACTTTTAAGTATTTTTCTATCAATTGTAACTCAAGAACGCTGTTAAAATGGCATACACACTAGATATCTATCATCACCCCTAAATCTGCACATCTTAAGGCTTAACCAATCATTTCTTTTTATTAAAAACATGTTTCTTTTCCTGATTCCAACTTTAATGTCAAAGATACCACTTTATCCCTGCCATCAAAACTTGAAATATCAGTCAGAACTAATTCTACGCTCTCCCTCAGCCTTTGTACCTCATTACCAACCAAGTTTTGCAGATTCTTTCTTCATGATGCTCTGTCATCTTTGTTTTCCCTTACCATCCTACTTCTGTCAATCAGTGTAACCCAGGTCCCTAATCTTTTGTTCCTGCAATACTATAATTGCCTAATGGGTCTTTCTGTCTCATTGCTCTATCAGTCCACCCACATGAAATTGCCACATGTATCTTATAAACACAAAAATTTTCATATGATTTCCCTGAAAATAACTGTTAATGCCTTGATATTACCCACAAGATTGAGGTCAGCATGCTTTAACTTGGAATTCTGTGGCCTTTTAAATGTAATTCCAATTCATCCTTCCTTGCTTCTCTTTGAAACTTCTTAGACAAACATGCATATATACCTAAAGTGGAAAGAGTCCCAGAAGACAGTCAGTTTGAGTTTTAAATACAGCTCTGCCATACAGTTCTGTCCATGAGAACTTGGACAATTGACTTCATTTGGTGACTTTTTTTTCATCTGTCAAATCAAGGCTGTAATTAGAAAATCCCTAAGGCCAATTTTAAATTCCAAAAGAATATACAAATATAATAATATATCCTTCATCTACTGTATTTCCTCTTTTTCCTCTAGAAAACCACGTTTCTTTCCTACATTTGGATATTCAATTTGCTTTTATTTCTTTCAGCCAGTGGATATGCTAGGTGAAGCCCATTAGTGGGTTTGGAAACTATTTTGTGAACAAAACCAGAATTTTTTAATGAACCAAAAAAGTATAGAATAGAACAGCATAGAAATATCAGAGTTCATTAAATGTAGTAAAAATAAATATATTTCATAATTTTTTGTTCTAAATACACACACACACCATGGACACGTGTGCACACACACAAACACACCATGGACATGATGTAAAATATGTTTCTTACATGGGTCAGTGAAGTTGCAAGTCACAACTTTAAGCCATACACCACTCATTCATAAATGCAGTGTTTAAACCATAGCAACTCTACTGGACAGTTCCACTAGATTCTAACACTTACCCTTCCCATTGTCCTGTGCTTCCATCTCAATAGCATTTGTTTCCTTCATCCTGGCCCTGACTCTTGGCTTCAGACCCCAGCTTTAATATCTGTCTCTGGCACCCTTTGGTTTGATACCATGTGGATTCTTTCCTGGCTTCTAGCATTGTTACTTTCTTGTGTAGCCTGTGACCACTCTCTCAGTTTTTGACATTCCACATATCCCAGTATAGCCCCTGTCCTGATACAGCTTCTGTTACGTGTCGGACACGCCCCAGATAGCTTGAAATAGACAAATAGAGCAAGTGAGGAGAGATAAGGGGGAAGATTCAGATTTTTGAAAAAGGTTGAGGTTTCCTTTTATTATTTTTGTCTTCAAGTGCAAAGAGAAATAGAGAGTTAGCACTTGTTTATGGCATTTTGAATCCATTACCATTCACATTTGTTCAGTAATTAGTTCCAGTCACGCGAGATGTTTGAGCGTATGTGTCTATGTGTGTTTCTGTGTGTGAAGGGTGTGTTGTTTCAACTTGAGCTATCCTGAATGGTTTCTGAAGCCCAGGTGCACCAAGTACCATCATTTTGTCTCTTCAGAGGCGCTCAAAAGAGTCCTTTGGAAGTTCATCAGCATTTTTCTTTTTGTTTTTGAAGATGAATATTTTTTCCAAATGGCGATAGCCAAATGGAGGTAGCTTTTCTCTTGGACTTCAGAGACAAAGGCATAGCTGTAATCAAATTTTGTGCATAGAAAATAGGCCATTTTGTAGTAAGACTCTCCCACAGGGTTTTTCATGCTGAATTGAGCTGTGAAGCTAATAAATTGAATGATAATTAAAATTTCCCTGGAAAATGTGAGGCTATAAGTTCTCAACAAGTGTATGTTTACTCTAACAACTACATATGATTGTCCCTCTGATCTGTGAGGTTTGTTTTTGTTTTTTCTGTCTTTGGTTTTAAAGACCATGTCTGAGGTAGATGTCAATTTCTAGAATGCCTCTGGATGAAGAAATTCAGGTGAAGAAAGCAATCATATATTTTCTCCCAATTCCATGCCCAAGGCTCCAGTTTATGATAACTCGTGCATTTGTACATGTTTTATCATTTGGAATTTTCAAGATCTAGGACTTGCTGGGTACCCTTCCCATATTGGTACAGCTTATAAACTATTCTTCAATCATATTATTAGAAATGAGAACTGTGTTTAGAAAATGCCAAATGATTTGCACCCTGTTTATCTTGATATTTCAGTAGCCATCATAGTTTTAAACCAAGCCAGTCCTGAGGTTAAATCGTCTCTGTCTGAACTATGTCCTACAATAGTAATGCATTAAACATCTTTTACAACATGTAGCCTACACACCCCTTCCATACTTTGCACTATATACTTCTCTGGCCTTATTTTAAGTTACATGTTCATACATAGCCTTTGCTCTGTCCAACCATTTCTTGGTTCTCCTGTTTTAGGTCCTTTCCCATGTAGGTGTCAGTTGTTTCCTATTCTCTCTGCTTAAAGGCCTGTCATTCCACTCTCACTCTCAAATCTCTCCAAGTTTTGAAAATCTTGATTGTAGTGTCATCATTTTTCTGGGAAATTTTGACTGTCCTCATACCCACAAATCTCAAAGTTTAGGTGCTCTACATCTAGACAGGATTAGTTTTGTTCATTTCTGTATCTCCATAGTCTGGCAAATTATAGATACATAATAAACATCCTTTACATGATTTAATTTTAATAATGGTTATGGGAATAAATGAAAAAATAGGTCAATGTTCTGAGTATTATTAAGAGGCAAGTTACTGGTGAAGCGTTTCCCAGGATAATTAAGATAACTTAAGTCATAACTCATCGCAGCTGGGAAGCTTCATGGCTCTCAGTTGAACACTACCTTGCCAGTCCTTTTATCTTGCTCCTATGGAACCTAATGTACACCTGGAACACTGGAGTAATAAACAAAGCCTTATGACATAACGTAAATTCAAATTCTAATCCTAATCAAATCCTAATCACACCAAGAACACCAGCAGAGTGCTTTCTTGTTTTATATAATTTCCTATTTTATATAATGATATAATGGTCATGGACACCTG
The DNA here is from genome assembly GCF_039906515.1 of Pseudorca crassidens. Lineage (NCBI taxonomy): Eukaryota > Metazoa > Chordata > Mammalia > Artiodactyla > Delphinidae > Pseudorca > Pseudorca crassidens. The sequence continues at coordinate 66,386,482 of NC_090304.1, read as the reverse complement.
GAGGGGTCCTGACGACCCTTTCAGAGGATGTACAATGTCAAAATTATTTTTCTAGCAACACTTAGACATTATAAAAATATATAATAGTGACAGTAATTTAAAAGTAACAATAGAAATTAATAGTAATATAATTGAATTTTTGTGTCAGTCATCTTACAGGCGCTTTAAGTATTTTCTCTCATTTAATTTCGTAGCAAAGCTATAAAGTAAGGATAATAGTCCTTTTTTCTAATAGAAGAAGAAATGGCGGTTCAGAGACAAGTGTCATACCTCAGGTGACAGAGTTAAAATATGTGTGAAGGAGAAACTCAAACCTAGGTGTATTTTAATCCAGAGCCTATGCTTTTCCCCCTATACTACTTAACTGCTTCATCACAGTTTTGTGGAGAAGTAAACCATGGTAACAAATCATTAGTCATGTAAGAGTATAGTATTGTTTCTGTGTAAGGTAAAGAAGCTAAAGAGTCATCAGCACTGCTGTGAGCATGGTCAAGGACTAATTTATGAAAAAGATTTTGTCTGAGCTGGGTGTTTAAAGGTAACTAGGTTTCATCAAGTGTAAAGAACAAGAAGAACAGAAGATCACTCTTGACAGAATGACTAGTCTGTATAAAAGCATAAAAGCGTTGACCCAGCAAAACACATTTGAGGAACTGCAAGGCATTCTGTACTGATAAAGGTTCAAGGGCAGCAAACCAACTGCTGGAGATGACTTTGGAAGGGAGACAGGTGCTAAATCACAGAGTACCTTGTATGCCTAGATAAAATACTTAGTATTTGACTAGAAACAATGGGTAGGGGACAACTCTTTTTTATTTTTAATTAATTTTTATTGGTGTATAGTTGATTTACAATGTTGTGCTAATTTCTGCTGTATAGCAAAGTGAATTGGTTATACATATACATATATCCACTCTTTTTTAGATTCTTTTCCCATATAGGTCATTAGAGTTCCCTGTGCTGTACAGTAGATTCTTACTAGTTATCTATTTTATGTGTAGTAGTTTGTATACATCAATCCCAACCTCCCAGTTTATCCCTCCCCCTCTTTCCTCCGTGGTAACCATAAGTTTGTTTTCTAAATCTGTGACTCTATTTCTCTTTTGCAAATAGGTTCATTTGTACCATCTTTTTTAGATTCCACATATAAGCGATGTCATATGATATTTGTCTTTCTCTGTCTGACATACTTCACTCGGTATGACAATCTCTAGGTCCATCCATGTCACTGCAAATGGAATTATTTCATTCTTTTTTTATGGCTGAGTAATATTCCATTGTATATATGTACCACATCTTCTTTATCCATTCCTCCATTGATGGACTTTACGTTGCTTCCATGTCCTGGCTATTGTAAATAGTGCTGTAGTGAACATTGGGGTACATGTATCGTTTCAAATTATGGTTTTCTCTGAATATTTACCCAGGAGTGGGATTGCTGGAGCATATAGTAGCTCTCTTTTTAGTTTTTTAAGGAAGCTCCGTACTGTTCTCCATAGTGGCTGTACCAATTTACATTCCCACCAACAGTGTAAGAGGGTTCCCTTTCCTCCACACCCTCTCCAGCATTTATTGTTTGTAGATTTTTTGATGATGGCCATTCTGACCAGTGTGAGGTGATACCTCATTGCACTTTTGATTTGCATTTCTCTAATAATTAGTGATGTTGAGCATCTTTTCATGTGTTTCTTGACCATCTGTATGTCTTCTTTGTAGAAATGTTTATTTAGGTCTTCTGCCCATTTTTTGATTGGTTTGTTTGTTTTTTTGATATTGAGCTGCATGAGCTGTTTGTATATTTTGGAGATTAATCCCTTGTTGGTTGCTTCATTTGCAAATATTTTCCCCCATTCTGTGGGTGGTCTTTTCATTTTGTTTATGGTTTCCATTGCTGTGCAAAAGCTTTTAAGTTTAATTAGGTCCCATTTGTTTATGTTTGTTTTTATTGTCATTACTCTAGGAGGTGAATCAAAAAAAGCTTGCTGTGATTTATGTCAAAGAGTTTTCTGCCTATGTTTTCCCCTAAGAGTTTTATAGTATCCAGTCTTACATTTAGGTCTTTAACCCATTTTGAGTTTACTTTTGTGTATGGTGTTAGAGAATGTTCTGATTTCATTCTTTTGTATGTAGCTGTCCAATTTTCCCAGTACCACTTATTGAAGAAACTGTCTTTTCTCCATTGTATATTCTTGCCTCCTTTATCATAGACTAGGTGACCATAGGTCTGTGGGTTTATCTCTGGACTTTCTATCCTGCTCCATTGATCTATATTTCTGTTTTTGTGCCAGTACCATACTGTTTTGATTACTGTAGCTTTGTAGTATAGTCTGAAGGGCACCTGATTCCTCCAGCTCCATTTTTCTTTCTCAAGATTGCTTTAGATATTTGTGATTAAAAAGACTCTCCAGAAAATGGGCATAGAGGGAACATACCTCAATATAATAAAGGTTGTATATGACAAAACCACAGCAAACATTGTTCCCAATGGTGAAAATCTGAAAGCATTTTCTCTAAGATCAGGAACAAGACAAGGATGTCTACTCTCTCCACTTTTATTCAACATAGTTTCAGAAGTCCTAGCCATGGTAATCAAAGAAAAATAAATGGAATCCACATTGGAAAAGAAAAAGTAAAACTGTCACTGTTTGCAGATGATATGATATTATACATAGAAAATCCTAAAGATGCTACCAGAAAACTAATAGAGCTCATAATGAATTTGGTAAAGTTGCAGGATACAAAATTAATACACAGAAATCTCTTGCATTCCCATACACTAACAGTGAAATATCAGAAAGAGAAATTAAGGAAACAATCTCATTTACCATCATATCAAAAAGAATGAAATATCTAGGAATAAACCTACCTAAGGAGGCAAAAGTCCCGTACTCAGAAAACTATAAGATACTGATGAAAGAAATCAAAGATGACACAAACAGATGGAGAGATATACCATGTTCTTGGATTGGAAGAATCAATATTGTCAAAATGACTCTACTACCCAAGGCAATCTACAGATTCAATGCAATCCCCATCATATTACCAACAGCATTTTTCACAGAATTTGAATAAAAAAATTTACAATTTGTATGGAAACACAGAAGACCCCAAATAGGGGACAACTCTTAACCATAGATTTTTTTTTTTTTTTGCGGTACACGGGCCTCTTACTGTTGTGGCCTCTCCTGTTGCATAGCACAGGCTCCAGACGCTCAGGCTCAGCGGCCATGGCTCACGGGCCTAGCCGCTCCATGGCATGTGGGATCTTCCCGGACCGGGGCACGAACCCGTGTCCCCTGCATTGGCAGGCGGACTCTCAACCACTGCGCCACCAGGGAATCCCAAACCATAGATTTTTGTTAAAATCTTTTTGGGGGATAATTTTAATTTTGTAGAACTGATGCAAAGATGGTTCCCACATACCCTTTACCCAGCCTCCCCTAATGTTAACATTTTACATATTCCTGGTACATTTGTCAAAAGTAAGAAATTTACTTGGGTTTAATATTGTTAACTAAATGACAGTCTTTATTTGGATTGCAACTGTTTTTCCACAAATGCCCTTTCTTTTCCCCATTTGAGGATCCAATTCAGGATATTATGTTGCATTTACTAGGGTTTAGGAGTGTTGATACCTCCTGTGTTTGATGTTTCTCAGTATTTCCTTGTTTTTATGACCTTGCCATATTTTTGAAGAGTATTACTTCCCCATAGATTTAAAAAATTAAACTCTTTATTTTGTGATAAATATTAATTCACATGTCATTGTAAAAAATAATACAAACAAAAATCCTGTATCCTTTCCACCATTTCCACCAATGGTTACATCTTGCAAAGCTATCGTTTCAAATTCCCACTAGCAATGTATGAATGATTGGGGTTGTTATTTTTTATTTTAGACATCCTGATAGTTGTGTAGTGATAACACATTATGGTTTGAATTTACATTTCCCTGTAACTAATGGTACTGAGCACCTTTTCATCTGCATATGCTCTTCAGTGAAATTCCTTTGCCCATTTTCTAATTGCATTAGTATTATTATTTTTTACCATTCAGTTTTGAAAATTCTGTATGTATTATAGATACTAGTGCTTTGTCAGGTATGGTTTGCAAATACTTTCTCCCAGTCTATAGATTTTCTCTTTATTTCCTTCACATGGGCTTTTACAAAACCAAAGCTTTTCATTTTGATGAAATCCTATTTATCAATTTTCATTTTATGGATCATTTGTTTGGTGTCAAGTCTAAGAGCTCTTTGTCTAGCCCTAGATAATGAAGGTTTTCTCCTATGTTTGTGGTTTGTTGCCTAAAAGTTTTATAGTTTTGTGTTTCGCGTGTAAGCCTCTTACCTATTGAATTAGTTTCTGAATAAGGAATGAGGTTTAGGTTGAGGTTCATTTTTATGCTTATGGACGTCTACTTACTTCAGCATCATTTGTCAAAAAGACCATCCTTCCTCCATTGAATTGCCTTTGCATTTCTGTCAAAAATTTGTTGGACGTATTTGTGTAGCTCTGTTTCTGAGTATTCTGTTTCATTGACCTATGCGTCTATCCCTCCACCAATACCACTCTGTCTTGCTTACTGTAGATAAAGAGAAGATCTTAATATCATTAGCCACAGATTTTTAAAGAGATAAAGCACAAACTATCTTTATATTCTTCATTGTGTATTATGAATTCACACCAAAGGCAAATGATTTTTACTAATTCTATAAATCTGAAATTAGACAACAAGTTTTCTATAATGAAAGGATACAAATGGCAGCTTCTAAAAGGTTAGTTGCAATATAGCATCTGATAGGCATAGAAATGAAAGTTTTGTGCTCTTTGACATTAAATCCATTGGCCAGTTTTGTACTTTGAATGAATATTTATCCTTGAGTGCTTTTGTAACTCCATCCATTCATCATTTGGAAAATATTTGTTCACTGAGTTATGGAGATTTTCCAAGTGTTGACATATTTTGTTATATATGTTCAAATATCTCATTTGTTAATATCACCATTGATCTCATTAGAATAGTATTTAAGTATTGAGAAATTGTTAAGTTCTTAGCAGTGGATAGAAGTTTTCCAAATTTATTTTTTTCTTTTAATCTCAAGTTTTATTATTGGCATAAAATATGGTCAGTTGTTTTCTTTGAAATGATAGAGTCACTTTGTTAAACTTGGAGAAAATACCAACTAAATATCCAAGTCTGAATAACCATCATTTGTATATTGGTCATTCTTTCAAATAAAGTTGCACTGCCATGAAAAATGTGGCTAGTTTATCTCACAATTCAATCTCACAGGTGCTGTTCCCAGAGATAACTACCCTACTTCGGTATGCAGCAAAGTGCCTTATGAGTACCTGCCATTTCATTATACAGAATATTTAAAAGATGTGTCTTGAAAAGGAGGGTTGATATGAATAAAACTGGAATTTTCTTTAAAATTTTTATTACAAGTATATGGTGGCAGAAAAACCAGACTTTTCCAGTTTCTTCTACTGTCTTGATTCATATTAATGCCCTAGCAGTTTTACCAACCACTGCTCTTGTACCATCAGTGCCAGTGTCCATATAGTGGAAAAACACTTAGTAATATTATGAAAATAATTTCAATATTGTGGAGCCTCTGAAAGAGTCTTCAGGACCCCCCAGGGGTCCATGGCCATTCTTTGAAAACTGCTGAATTAAAGCACTATACAAAGCAGGAGAACACTCTGTTGGTGTTCTTAGTATGATTAGAATTTGATTAAGGTTAGAATTTGAATTTACTTTGTATCAGATGGCTTTGTTTATTAAAACCATTGTCCCAAGTGTGCATTCGTTTCCTTGAGATCCGGATCCAAGGGCTGGTGAGGTAGGGTTTGACTGAGAGCTATAAAGCTCCCCTGATAAAATGAGTTATAGCTTTAATTATCTTAGTTATCTTAGAGAACTGCCTTAGTTTATGCTTTGGACATTCACCTATTATTTTACCCACTCGCACAATCATTATTAAAATGAAATAACTTAGAGGATGTTTATTATGTACTTACAATTTGCCAGACCCTGGGGATACACAAATAAATAAAATGAGTCCTGTCTTGCTGTGGTGACATGAGATGGGGCACTTAACCTTTGAAAGCTGTGGGCGTGTGAATAGTCAGAAAGTAATTTCCAGAAAAATGATGACACAGCAACCAGGTCTTAAAAACATGTGAGGCTAAGAGAATTGAGGGTGAGAGCGGAATAGCAGATCTTCCTGGAGGGAAGTGTTTATGACTCTTTGTGTACTTAATCCTTAGACAGGGCCTAGTGTCAAAAGCACTCAATAATTAAGTTGAATTGAGTCAAATTGAATACCAGATGTTAAGTTACAAATAATCAGGCAATCAGAAAGAAAATGAGTCAAATTGTTAAAATGGCAGTTTGACAGAAAATCTTAGATATAAATAAAAAATTTTCTTTTCATGATAACATCAGGCAGGTGCCTGATTTAAAGAAATAAAATGGAATGTTTCTTTGAGATGTTATGCCCTGAAGCGCCTAGAGGCTGTCTTTAGGTTTTTCCAGTAGTACTGCAATTCAGATCTTAGCCTTCCTTTCCCTTAGTGCTTTCAATAAACAGTCTTGGTATTACATAGATTTTAGACTCTTTACATTAAAAAAAAGTCTTTCTTACAAGTGTAAAGTGAACTTCATTTAGTCGGGTTTTGTGAACTTTGTTTAAGTTTAGGGAAGTAACTCTCTTATGGTTAAGAGAATGAAGATATTGCTAATTTGTTGCATAATATACATATAGTTGCTATGCACCTGGAAACTTTAGATGCTAATTAAGATAAATTGAGGAAACAACCGAGGAGGAAGTAGAGTTTTAATTGTGTGTCAGTTTAAAGCAGGCAGAGAATTGCTTTCAGGAAGAAAAGTTTATAGTTAATCCAAAAGTTATTATGCTCACAGTGCAAGATTCATCTGTTACTATTATAGCATACACTTAAAAATGTAAATGTGAATGCCTTGCAAAAGAAGAATTGAAAAACCAGGCTATACCATGGTTGTGAAGGTTAGCTAAAGTTTTAATTTCTTTGGAAGAAGAAATCAGCAGAGAAAGATGTAGGAGAACTATGTCCTTTGACTAAAGCTAAAACAGTGTGGATTAACCTGGACTCTACTATAAATTGTTCATTCATTCAAGACTTATTTATTGAGTACCTACTATGTGCTAGGCATTATTCAAGGGATATAAAAGCAAGTAAGTTGGATTCAGTTTCTAGCCTCAGGGTCCTTCTCCTATTGGCTCATGAATCTTTACTCTTCCAAATTGCCCCAGAATTAGTTTACTTAAAACCCACATACTGCACCAACCTAACACTATCTCATTTGTCTTCAAACTCTTGGTCACATATACCCTAAAAGAATTACATACACTCACACACACACGATACATACATGCACATCTTTGAACACTTTTATGTTGTTCTCTGAAATATTTAATTATAAGTTTGAATAGTTACAAAGGATGTAATTTCTGTTATATTTTATTTATATTTTAAAATAAACCAGAACATCATTGTTTTAAATGTTAAGCAGTGAAATCTAAAAACTATAGTGATTTGATATACAGCATTGAGGCATTTAAAAATACAAGTACAAATTTTTATTAATATCCATAAAGTTAACATTGCTCCATTTCTTCTTGAGTTTGTATTTCCATTCTACATCTTTCACAAAATTTTATCTTAATGTAGTATATTTTTATTTTTAATCTATTTTATGTCTCTAAAACAACAAAAAATGCAGATTGTGTTTTTTTCTGTGATTAAAAATTATCCAGGTTTGAGTTATTCTTATAAATATTTTAGTACTAAATTTATCAGAACATCATAAATATATTATAAATTATGAAAGATAATTATTACACATATAAAAGAATAATTTATTGGAAATGTTAATTTTTTGTAAGATGGATGAAGTTTTTTTCCCCTTATTAATCATGAGCCCGAGGCTAAATATTACTAAATGTTAGGATTGAGATATACGTTAGCAAAATATTTATGTATCACTTTTTTCCTATTTTTAAATTTTAGAAATATAAGGACTATGAAATACTGTTTACATAAATAAAGAGATGGGCTAGCAGTTCTGTTATTACAATGACAGTAAATTCTTTGAACTCATTCTGAATTATTTGCCAAAAACCACGTGATGAACATAAGAAAGTAGTTTTAATGGCCCACTGATCTGATAAATCCTTCTTCAGTTTTGATAAAAGCAGAGAATTGTAATCCATTTGAGTTGCAAAAATATTGGTTCCCCGACACCAACGCCATGATTTTGAAATGCCATTTTGCTTTCCCCAAGGTCTTTACACCTTGGGGCAATACATCATGGTAAATTTAGGAAAGAAAATGCTATGTATCTTGCATTGTAGGAATACTAAGGGGAAGAAGAAACCAGCATGACTGATCAATATCAGAATCTAGCTCAGGTGCAAACTTAATTCAGCCTCCCAGATGCCAATTTCTCCCTACACATTTCACCTGTGTGTTCTCATTTACCCCCCCACCCCCACCCCATATCCATTTAAGATTCAAGATCTTATCCTAATTCTACAAATGAAGAGAGTGAGGCCTACAGAAGGTAACTGTCTGTTACAAATTAAGGGCAGAGCCCAGGTTTGAACTCAGCTCTTTTCACTTAAACATGTTGCCAGTTACCACTTTCAATGCTATAATCTTAAAATAAGAACCTGATGAGTGTATGGTGGCACAGTGACTTGAGAAAGCTTTTAGTTCTACATACTATTTGAGAATAATAAATGTCTAAATCATCCAGAACAAATGACTGTCTCGGTTCATTGTTTGGATAGCAGTCCTTTGATAATTCATTCCAGTGTTATATGTGTAAATGGTAAAAGATCATTATTATCTAGAATAATCTTTCATACAAAATATATGCCATTTAAAAAATTCAACTTTAAGGTGTACTGGTTCATTACCATTTCAAGATGGACAGTTTCGAATCTAGGATTTGAAGTTCACACAGACGTGCACATGTTAATGCTTTATTGAATATATGAGGCACTGAGCAAGTTACCTAATCTCTCTGAGCCTTCGTTTCCTCATCTGTAAAATGTAGCTAATAATAAGGCTCATGTAAATTTTTTAATGAGATGACATGTCTAAAATGTCAACAAAGTGAAGGGCATAGAATACGCACCTGCATGTATTGACGAGGAGACAAGGGCAATCAGGCACTGATGGGAGATGGGGCTGAAAAGGCAGCAGAAGCTGGATCCCAGAGTACCTTGTAGTCCTAAACAAAAGGCTTAATCTTTGAGTACACAACACGGGTAAGGAATAGTTCCTACTCATAGATTAAAAAAAAATAAAACTCATTTATTTGGGAATAATTTTAGATTTATAGAAAAGTTGCAAAGATAGTGCATACGGTTCCGGTATACCTTTCACCCATTTTCCCCTAATATTAACATCTTACATTTGTCAAAACAATGAAAGAACATGGTACAATACTATTGACTAAACTACTACTGGTCATATCATTTTTATAATGTAGGAACTACTAGGAAAGGCAAGAATCCTTTACTTTTATCAACATTTTGGGATGTGTTTGTTAGACCTTCATTTTTCACCAACATCAGGTGGCCATTTCAGCTGAGTATGTCAGGACTCTTCTGCCCTGATCAATGCTCAGAAAGCAAATTCAGTAAGAATCCTCTTAATTACATTAAAAATTGTCTAAATCTAATTTAGGTCTTGTTAGTTAATCAGGCAATATTTATCTAAATTTAAATCCTTGCTTTTAACTATTTCAGTTGAGTGGGCAATTGAGATATATTTGTCATTAATGTTTCCAATGTCTTTAGTTTTGTTTTAATATAAAGCTAGGAGGTAATTATCAAAATGTGCACAGAAGATTTAGTCAGTGGATAGAATAGTAAGTGTGCAGGATTCATACTTCTGCACAGGAAAAGCCTCTTCTTTTCACTTCCCACATTCATATCTCCAGAATCTCCCAAATCTCTTTACCCAACATTTAAAATTTCATCGTTCTTTATCAACCAAATAACCTATACAATAGAATGCCTTTGATTTCTGAGCTTTTTGCCATGGTTAGGCCAATGTGGCTCCACACTAAGCGGTTGGATTGGAAAAATACGTTCATGTTTGTTACAGAACTCCACGTGTCTGCTTAGTTACCCATCAATTGCAGCCCAAACCCCTATCAGGAAGTGAGTTTTCCCACAAAAGAAGTTTAAAATGGCTCCTCTATACTGTAGTGCAGGAGAGCAACAGAAGGGAATACACAAGAACCATCAGAGTTGAGCCCAAAAATGGCGAAGCAGAGTGTTTAACAGATGAACTAAAAAAAGACAACTTTGAGCAAAGCTGAAGGCCTTTCTGAAAATAGTAGGCAAGTCCCTGAGACCATAGAAATGGCATGGGGACCTCAGAGATGACTGGCAATAATCAGACATGTATAAAAATTAATGTCAACCCAAAGAAAATTTTATCCTAGCAAGGATTATTGTTTTTCAGATATCTGTAAGGAAATGATTTGGAAATTTATATCAGACTCACAGAACATTTATGTTTGGTATGTGTATTTATATTTAAGTTAAAGAATAAATATTTAGCTCCTTATTCCAGTACATGGTTGGTCCCTGTGTCTCAAAAAATCATTTGGTTTATTTTTTGAAATCAAGAGTTAGATCCTCCAGGTGCTATGAAAGCATGATGGTGAGACTAGTTTGACCCTCCATGATGTCAGATGCTTCTGTTGCTTTAACAGACTGTTTGCTCTCAGGGTGAGAAAAGCAGTCATCACAGAGCTCCAGGGCCCTTATTGTCTTGTCACCTGCCCATGATTCCTGCCACCACTGAAAGTCATTCGTTAGGTTTAGATTGCTTAAGAGTTCCTAGCAGCATCAGGAATGAAATTGCACTGCTGAACAAAAAAATGAATTTCTTTCGGGTCTTTGTGAAATGGATTTTTATTAGAACTGGGACTGTTTTAGAGAAAGTAGGAGGTATTTGAAGGAGCTTGAGACACCCTATTGTGGTGATGCCTTCTCTAACACAATAAAAAGCTTGCAATTTTAAAGGCCTATAAGTTGAAGTTAGGAATCACGCATTGAATCTCAGCTCTTCCACTCACTTGGGTTGGCGTCTTTCGACAAGTTGCTTACTCTCTCTGAGCCTCAGTTTCCTCATCAGTAAAATGGAGATAATATACTCCTAATAGAGAATGTGAGGATTCTAAGACATAAAAGATCTGCAGCTCCTTGTATGGTAACTGACACATACAATGAACTCAAAGCATTAGCTATCCTCTTCCTCTCTGCACCATCAAGCTTTTCGAGTAGACTAATTGTGAGGAAGATTGATCTGCTACAAGTGAAGGAACTTTACTACAAATGAAAATGTGCAGAATTTTCTATACAGTGGTAAATAAAGCAGATGATCTAAATTATTATAAATCTAAGAATTTATAAACAGAAATAATAAATGTCGGGAAATTACAAACTCTGTGCAAGATTTCTATGAGATTGAATGTCTTGGCAGTGGAGTTATGTTGATGGGCGAGAGAAGGCAAATCTTCTGTCTCTTCCAGGGCATTTTGAAGTCAAATAACACTCCCATCAAATACTGATACAGAGCCTAAGAGTTTTGAGGGAATTCTATGCATATTAAATGTCTTCCTGTGCAAGATTTCCCTCCATAGCAAATGACCGCTCCTTAAACTCTGAAAGTGACACAGTGTGATAGTTTAAATTAAAATCTCAATCTTGTAACTGCAAGAAAGTGTTCTTCTTTCCTGCTGTGGTCATTTACTAGAGCTAGTCTCAACCTAGCATATGACACTACTTCAGATATGCAAGATCTTCATATCTGATAGCAAGTAGATAAGACCCTTGAAATGGAAACTTGTGCATTCTGAGTGGAACTTATTTTTTAAAAATGGAGCCCAGTTTTTTAAAGACTTTAGCTCTCAATAATTATCAGATATTTAAAGATGTCTTACTTATATTTAAAGCATCTGGGGTGAATTTCTCCAGTTCATTTAAAACCCTCCTTCATTTAGCAAAGGGACTTTTTAATATTTTCAAAGGTATCTATTGTTTGAAAATACAGTTTTGCTGGACTCTCATTCTAGGCACACCAGAAATAATATTTCATTCAATCTATAAGAAAATTATAAAACAAAGAGTGCTCCAATACTGACTAGTTTACTAGAGATAAAATTATTCATTTACTCTTTCCAAGCAGGATTATTTAGGGCTAATATGCTAAGCTTAGAGGAAAAAATCAGCATACCTAAGTATTTTTAGTGTATTTATAGGAAAACTTTAGTGGGAGTACGTCTTCACTAGCAGTTCACTAAAAGAACTTCCATTTTTATCTCTGAAAAAAGAGAAGTTTATGTTTGGATTTACTGCTAAATTGCACTGGTACAATATAAAAACTTTCTCTGAATTAAGATTCAGCAAACAATTATTGTGTTGCTTCCATGTATAATAGAGTGGTACTAATAAAGAATGTAGTGTTGAAAAACTTAGCATCATCAATTTCTTCACAGATCTATTGTGGGTGAAATTTACATAATAACAGCTATTATTGATTCCTTTTGTGCCAAGCCCTGTGTTCAGCACTTGGATTTTTAAGTGTATTTCTTATAACAACCCAATTCATTAGATGTTATTATCCCCACTTATTAGATAAAGAAACCAAGTCTTTGGAAAATAAAATTCAGGCTACCGAAGTCCTATTTAAGAAATTAGAGTTTAAAAAAGGAGAGGTAATAGTAGATTCACAAGACTCATAAGACTGAATTACATTTCAGTAAGAATTTAGAGTTTATTTAGAGGTTATTGTGATCATTACAGGTTATATAAAAGAAGTATGTGACATATAACTGGGGCTCAACAAATGATATTATACTTTCATTGTTACTGTTATTATGTCTTATATTTTTATCATTGTTATTGTTGTTATTATGTCTAATTTTTTAATGTCTAAGATCTCAAAGATTTGAATCTTTTCAAATTTCATCTGTATTCTATCTCTGCTAATATCCAAATCAATAACGCAAATGTCCAGCAGGACATGGCTGAGATTAGAGTTCATGGTGTACAACTAGATAACTTACAAGTTGTCCTAGATTATTTAATCTAAAGTAGTATCTCACATGTATTGGTTCTTAGTAAAATCCAGAACAAATGTGTTACAACTGTTTAGCATAGTAAGGAGGGCAGTTATGATTCTGGATACGGAACCCAACTCCTAACCTCTACAGACTCTCGATGTCTATTACCACTAGCAAACAACTTATGAATTTACCTGATTCTTCCATCTCACATTTTGACATCTTAGATGTGAGAATATTATATCTTGTTAAATGCCCTGCCAAAATCCAGGTATATTTTGCCTACAGATACTCATAACGTTGTATCTCTAAATGTTCTATTAGACATAGAATAACAACAATGAAAGTATAATATCATTTGTTGAATCCCAATTATGTGTCACATACTTCTTATATATTACCTGTAATCATCACAATAACCCAGAAGGGTAAACATTATTGTCCTCCTTTTATATATGAAGGACTTGAGGCACAGAGAGGTCAAGGAACTGACCTCCAATCACACAGCCAGTTCATAGCCGTCCTGGGGAACAAAGGCCCGGGTGTGTTTCACACCAAAGCTCAGATCTTTCTGTTACATTCTGCTGCCCCAATGAGATGACATTTTATAGATATAAATAAAAAAATTTTATTTTAGGTTAAAACATACTATGCTTGAATATGAATAGAATAAGTTATCTGTGGCTTCCTAAAGCTCTCATTAAAAAATCATAAAGACTTTAATTTAGTGTAAATTAAACCTGAATTAATAATATGGTGGTAATTTCCTGATAACCACAGAAGGCTCTAGGGATGATAAAAGATGTACTCTGTAAAGGATCTGTCTACCTTAGGCCTGGGTTCATGGGAGACAATAAATGGTAGTGATGATGATGTTGATGATGATGATGATGGTTCTTTACACTGAGCAGCCAGTGTAATTGTATTTCGTTTTGAGTTCAGGGGCTCTTATTTAAAAAGGACCCAAACAAATTGGTAATGTCTCAGAGAAGAGTAACTGGACAGGTTTCAATACTATGCCTCTTAAATAAGGTTGAAGAAACTAGGGATATTTGGCTTAAAAAAGAGTTGATTAATGGGTGTCATGATAGAGCTGTGAGAGAGACTGACTCCCAAACATCAGTAGGCTAACTTCAGTTTAAGATGAGAAAGAAAATTTGTGGAATTAGAATATACTGTCTCATTCTGGAAACATTCAAGCAGATATTAGATAGCTATCAAAAATACGAGAAGGTTGAGAGTAAATAAACATTGCAGAGATGGCCCTACTTCATGTTACTTTCTCTCTGAAAATTTATACACATTTATCTACAGTATTTACATTACACACATGTATACTCATATATGTACACACACACATACTAGAAGTATGTATAGAATAAAATTATACTGTTTGACCAGCTTAAGGCCATGGGGGAAAGCAGTGAATTATTAAAATGTAAATTTTGTGCAGCAGTACCTTCTGTATCTTTAAAACTAAAAGATAATTCACTTTGAATTCCTGGTAAACCTCCTATATCATTTCAAAACTTCAGCTGGCTCAATGATAATCTAGTACTGTGAAGTTTACATACAAGTGATTAAAGAGCATGAACGCATTTATCACTGGAACAAAAGAGACAATGCATACTATAAGCAATGGCTGTGAATGAACCTTGTAAAACACAGAAATAATTTTCGGAAACCTCCTAGATTTAATTTGATGAGTGTAATACCCTTGAATCGAACAGCATTGACTCAATAAATTGTTCTTCAGAGAGATCATCAGTAATCTTGTAATCTGCCCCTGCCTTAAGCGATGGCAGGCTTCACCTACAGGCACTTGAGCATTTTTGTAATATTATCTATATCCATGGTTCCTTCAAGCAATATAGAATTTGAGGGGGGCAAGTGAAGGCAAACAACCACTGAGTTAGGGTCAGCTTTGCTTAACTTTCCTTCTAGTACTTTTGCTAACTCCCTTACCTCATGAGACCCTGAAGCTTGTCAACCCATGAGATCTAGAATGAGCCAGATCTCCCAGGTCTTGGGTGCCTTTTCTGATGTGACCCCCTTGCAGGATTACACTTGGGATTGTCATCAGAACTATATTCCTTAGCTGGCCTCCCATTTTGGCTTCTACTACACAGTCTTCCAGACTACTAGGGCAAAGCTTGTCCTAGACCCTGTCCTTTTACTATCTTTAACTCAGCCTGTGGTCATCTTTTGTGTTTTTTACCCAATTATGGGAACCTTCAGAGAAGCAGTATTTAGATATAAACCATCAGGATCTTTGAGCAGGTAAAAATGACAAAACATGGAATAAGATCCTTTAGGGCAATAACACTTGAAGTATTTAAGCAGAATCTGAATGATCATCTGACAAGAATAAAATAGAAAATGAGACAATCTAAAAATTCCCTTTCAATTTTATAAGGCCAAAATAGCATGGTGTTTCCAGCAGTACCATTCCTTCTAAGCCCAGTCCAACTGTATTCCTCTCTGACTGTTCCTTATTAGACAACAGGAAGTCAGGGTAGGTGACTCAAGAGGCAATTCTCTCATCATTGCCTGGTAATGTGCTGATCTATCCTGGTAATGTATTCAGTGCCATAAATGCGTTAATTAATGTAGCAGAGAGTTGTTTAACTTTGGTGGGGTGTTCTGCATAATAAGTTTTGCTTTGATGATAGTAGTAGGCAAAAAGCTTGTAACCTTATTTGACTAATTCCTCAGGGATAAGAGGTTCAAAGTACACCTTTAGGGGGCTAACTAGAGCTAAGATTGAGATGTTATTGCAGTTGTTTTTCACTGTGTAAATTAAAGGTCCATTTCTATAGAAACAGATGGTATGTTAGAGATGTGGGGGACTATGGAGTTCATCACAGCCCAGTGCTTTCATTTAGGGTTAGGAAACTGAACACAGAGAAGCTCAAAGTCAGACTGCAGAAGCAGAATTGGAAAGCAATTTTTCAAATTAAATATTAAATTTAAGTCTGTAGTCTTCTGAAATTAATTGAATACTTGTATTTCCTATTTCATGAAATCCATTTTAACTGGTGAAATCCCATCTCTTAAGTCTTGGAAGGACTTGCACATTTATTGAGGAGTGAATGTGCTGTTTGGGGCTTGGATGCCATTTTTTAAAAATAATGATTGATTCAATTACTCTGTGATTTGTGAGCCAACAAGAATTTCCTAACCCCCTACTTTATGTCAAGTGTCATAGTGTTATTTCCAGATATTCAATCGTTCTTAAAATATGGTTGGTTTTTGAGGCAATTGATGTAAAAAGTGAAGACTAAAAGCATCAGGAGGGGGAAAGTCCTATGGATTGCTTCTTCAAGAAACAGTCAAAATATACAAAGTTTTAAGAGTTATCAATTGTCATGATCACTTCAGAGAAAACCAATTGTTGAGGGTTTGTATTAGTTTTCTATTATTGTGTAACAAATTGCCCCAGATTTTGCAACTTAAAATAAAATTATTTTCTCACAGTTTCTCTAGGTGAAGAGTCTGGGAGCAGCTCAGTTGGCTGATTCTGGCCCAGGGGTCTCTCATGAGTCTCATATGAAGGCTTGGTTGGGGGAGCAGTCACTCTCAAGCTCACCCATGTGTTTCTTGGAAGGTCTCAATTCCTCAATGACTGATGTCTGGAGATTTCAGTTCCGTACCACATGGGCCTCTCCATAGGCTTCCTTAATATCCTCACAAGTGTCAGCTAGTTTCTGGGAGACATAATGTGCCCAAGATGGAAGCTTCAGTCTTTTTATATCTTAATAATGGAAGTGACAGATCATCACTTCTGCTGCATTCTACTTGTTAGTTATGAGTCAGTCAACATTCAAGCAGAGGGTAACTAAGCTCCATTTATTGAAGGGAGGAGTATCAAAGAATTTGTTGACATATTTTAAACCAGCACATGGACATCTTTGGGGAGAAACATTTGTAGACCAATATGGCTTAGTTAGGGCAGCTAATTCCAGCTTTGGGAGAAACAGCCTGGTATATAGGAAAAAGCACTGCTCAGAACATAGTTTCTTGTTCTGATATTAATTCAGTGTACAATCTAAGTTAATGCTTCTCGAATTTTAGTGTGAACACGAATTACCTTGAAGCATTGGTAGAACGTGCATTTCCAGGTCCCATGCCCAGATATTCTAATTCGGTGGGTCTTAAGTAAGGCCAGAGAGTTTGGATTTCTAAGAAGGTCTCAGATCACACTGATGTTGCCATTCTGGGACCAACTTTATATCTCAAGACTCTAATGAACTAGCTTCCTCAAAATGTGGCCCATGGGCCAGCAACATCAGCATTACCTGATAGCTGGCTGGAAATGTGAAATCTTATACCCTAGCCTAGATCTACTGAATCAGAAACAGCAGTTTAACATTATCCCCAGGTGATTCATATGGGCATTAAAGTTTGACAAGCACTCGGTCTAGAAGGTAGGGCTCAGCATATCAGGACCTCAGTTTTATCATCTGTTGAAGTGGCAGTATTGATCTTATTTTGAATCCAACCTACTGTGGGGTGAAAAATTAGGACTTGAAGCCAGACACGTAGGAGTGAATTGATCTTCCACTAGCCTTAGTTTCCGCATGGATAAAATGGAAATTTATAATAGCATCCTCTCTTGGTTATGGTAAATAATGAAGTAACCCTATGACTGTAATGTGCCTAGCTTCCATTTAAACAGTCTGACATTCAGTTTTACATGAATATTCAGGACGCAGCTATCACAGAACTGTTTGTGAAATTGCTTGTTTGTTATGTTGGTTCCACCTACTTGATTAGTTAATCTGGTAAATTTAATGATGCTTTAAGTGAAATGATTCCAGTTAATGATTATTGATTTGAACCTCAAGAAGAGGGAAATAAATTGATTCCTAGGTAATTACAACTTAAAATACATACATTGAGTGTGTGCAGATGCTGGCTGATTAAAGATAATGAATATTTAAAAACTGATATAAAATTGGGGCCAAGTTGGAGGGAGGCAGATTGTGACTCAGAGAGTAATTAAAACAAAAATGAGAGATGACTGACCAAAAATTAAATGGGTTCGCCTGTCAAGTGGGGTGTTCTTCAAGCTGAGGTTAGATGCCCTGAGAATGTATACGGTAGAGGGTATCTTACTTTGAGAGAAAGTTTAAAATAGATGATTTCCAAGGTCCCTGAAATTCTAAATTCTAATTTGTAGCCTCTGCACTTCTTTCTCCTGCTTATGCCCTTTCTCCTCATATTCAGGGAAGTGCATATTTTGATCTATAATTATTGTCTTCTGAGAGTTATTAATGAGGTCCCAATACAAATAGCAGGTTGTATTGTTGAGTAATTAAGAGTACATTATCAAGAGCCAGTCAGGCCAGAGTTAGAATCAAAGCTCTGCCACTTAAGCTATGTAACATGGGCAAGTTATTATATACCTGTCAGCATCAGTTTCCTCATCTGTTCATAGGTGTGAGAATAGTACTTGAGTCAAAGGATGCTCTGAAGGCCATATAAAATAAGCCATAGGAGGGATTTAACAAAGTGTGACACATGGTCAACTTTTAATAAATTCTAGCTATTCTTATCTGAAATAGTTATCTGGGATATATATCTCTTTTCAACTTTCAGAACCCTCACTTCTCTTACTGGTCATGATAAGGAAAACTTATGTGTTACAAGCTAAGTCTTTTCCTGCATTACATTCTGACCCTGCAGATTTCACCGTGGCATTATTCTGCTGTGTCCTCATTTAATATAGCCAGGTACCCAGAAATAAAAGTTCACATTCAGCGGAACCCACAAATTTATTTCCAGTGATGAGTTTTATTTGATTTGGAGATTTTTTAGTTAGTTTGCAAGAGGATATACTTGAGCAAACACGCTAAACTGAATTTTGGCACATACGCCCTTTCTCTTCCCAAGGCATCTCCTCATTTCCACTCCCACAAAATAGCGCCCGTTCTCTTTTTTTCTCATATCATGCACCATTGTTCCAACTAATATATTTCATAATCAAATGTGTGACCATATGTTACATCTTATCCTCCCATTCAAACGTAAAATCATGTAAATTCCTTTTTAGAGTTTATATAACTCCTTCACGTATTTTCAGCTGACATTTCATGCGCAAATATCATCAATGGTTTCCAAATTTCAGATCCAAGGCCTCTTTTTGATCCTCAACCTCCAACATCCTTGTACCATTTGAGTGGTTAAGAATCCCTAAGCTCTTTCTTCTTGTGGCATTCATGGCCTCCTTCTGTTTCAGTGTTCCCTCCTTTGTTCAAGTGGCAATGGCTGGTGGACTCTCAACTCTATCTCTAACCAAGGACAAATAACATAGTTTCTGGCTTCTTTTCCCTTACTTGGAAAACTGAGACAGTGACGGTAATCTTGTACAGTATATAAAAGATCTGTACCTAAATCTAGCATCACGGTGCTTTCCATATAGTAGTAATGGCGGCTCTTGTTATTATTTCCTTATAATTTCTCCTTCAGTCCTCTACCTGCCGTTAGGGTTTGTGAAACTTCAGGGTTTTATTAAAATTTTTTTTCTTCACACTTTTCATGGTTTCTTTATCTTCTCTGTTCACAAGCATCAACTATCACTTACATGCAGAAGAATGGCAAATTTATATCTCATGTTCAAACTTCTCTTAAAGACCCAAATGTCTAATTCTTAACTATCTGTTTGTAGAAGGATGTCCCACAAGCAAATCAAACTTCTTCTGCCTAAACATCACTCATCAATTTTACATAATCTGTTTCTTATCAATTAATCTCTTTTCCTGTGTTTGGTATTCCCATCCACGTAGTTATCAAGGACAGGATCTTCAGAATATTTACTGAGTACCTTATTAATCACTTCTTATACTTAACTATTTACCAGGATTTGCCTTTCCCATTTTCCCTCTCCTTTAATGGGGTGAGAGACAAGACATTGAAGAAATGAGAGCTAAGACAATATTTCAACAATTCAGGAAAGAATTTAATATGGTTTCATCTGTACCATAACAGCGGGCACAAAAAGTGAATCCATAGACAAACTGTCATGATACAATATAGAACTTAACGTAACAAAAGGCAGATGATAGCATAGGTGTAAAAGTATTCTGAAATATCAATGCTTTTAAAATGATTCTGCATTGGGAACTATGTTCTAATAAAGCTGATATTTGTTTACATGGTTAACATGATCTCAGATTCATTAATCTATTCATTCACATATTCTTTCATACATGCATGAATTAATTCTGTAAGCATTTACTGAGCACATATTTAAGGCATGTGGCAGGGTCTTTAAATACAGATATAAATATTTTCAAGGAGCTAACAATCTAGAAGGGGAGATAGGCAACTACATGTAAGATACATGGTTTATTAGCCAACTCAACAGACATCTTCAATGTTTTTCTCCATTGTGATATCCACTCAAGAAGCTGGGAAAGTGAATGCTCACCTCCACAGACTCTCTTCAGTTAGATACAGTTCTAGCTACTGAGATTGAAACAGAAATTTTCTGGGGATAGCTAGAAAACTTCTGCTTTTCTGATCAAAAGAATAGACTCAACTGGGATGATGCCCTTTCCTCTTTCGCCACACTGCTGATCTTGAAGACCAATATGATATCTGTAGGTATTACAGCCACCTTATAAAGAGGAGGTAAAGAGCTTTTGGATAAAGGCCAAGATTCCAAGGATGAAACAGTAGAAATTTAGGAGTCTGAATCTCTCTAGATTTTTTTTATCTTCTTCAATTTTCATATTACTTGAGTAATAGCTCTTAAGCTTCACCAATTTAATCTTCTAATTTTTAAAGTTCTTTATTTTAAAGCCATTTCAAATTTATTAAAAGCTGAAAAGATACAGAGGTCTTGTGTATCTTTTACCCAGGTATGTTTGTTAATATTTCTCTTACTCTGAAAAAGTTGAGAACAAGTTTCAGATATGATGCCTGTTACCACTTGTGAGGTGGTTGCCTGTGGGTACCATAACAAATCACCACAAACTTGTGGCTTAAAACAACAGAAGTTTATTCTTCCACAGTTCTGGAGGCCAGAAGTCCAAAATTAGCATTACTGTGCTGACATCAAGATGTCAGGAGAATAGCGGCTGCTTTAGAGGCTCTAGGGGAGATCTGTTCCTTGCTTCCTCCAGCTACTGTGGCTGCTAGCTTCCCTTGGCTTGTGTCCACATTGCTCCAGTAAATGTCTCTGTCTTCACATTGTCTTATCCTCTTCTGTATATGTCAAATTTTTCCTTTCCTCTCTGTTATAAGAAAACTTGTAATGTCATTTTAGGGCTCACCTGGATAATCCAAAATAATCTCCCCATCTCAAGATAATTAATTTAGTCACATTGGCAAAGACCCCTTTCTGTTATAAGGTGATACTTACAAGTTGTAGGTATTAGTACCTAACTCCTGTAGAAGATCATAATTCTGTCTACCATACCCTTTGATTCTCTAATATATGTTTCCTATGGATAAGAACATTTTCTCATGTAGGCACAAAATATCCATAAAAAGGAGAAAATATACATTGACTCAATATTATTATTTAGTCCAAAGACCCTGTTCAGTTTTTTATATTATTTTTTAAATTTTTATTTTATTATTTTATTTTATTATTTTAACACCTTTATTGGATTATAAATGCTTTGCAATGGAGTGTTAGTTTATGCTGTATAACAAAGTGAATCAGCTCTACATATATCCCCATATCCCTTCCCTCTTGCGTCTCCCGCCCACACTCCCTATCCCACCCCTCTAGGTGGTCACACAGCACTGAGCTGATCTCCCTGTTCTGTGCAGCTGCTTCCCATTAGCTATCTATTTTACATTTGGTAGTGTATATATGTCCATGCCACTCTCTCACTTCATCCCAGTTTACCCTTCCCCCTCCCCGTATCCTCAAGTGCAGTCTCTATATCTGCATGTTTACTCCTGTCCTGCCCCTAGGTTCTTCAGAACCATTTTTTTTTTTTTTTTTAGATTTCATATATATGTGTTAGCATGTGGTATTTTTTTTTCTCTTTCTTACTTAACTCTGTATGACAGTCTCTAGGTCCATCCACCTCACTACAAATAACTCAATTTTGTTTCTTTTCTTGGCTGAGTAATATTCCATTGTATATATGTGCCACATCTTCTTTATCCATTCATCTGTTGATGGACACTTAGGTTGCTTCCATGTCCTGGCTATTGTAAATAGAGCTACAATGAACATTTTGGTACATGACTCTTTTTGAATTATGGTTTTCTCAGGGTATATACCCAGCAGTGGGATTGCTGGGTTGTACGGTAGTTCTGTTTTTAGTTTTTTGAGGAACCTCCATACTGTTCTCGATAGTGGCTGTATCAATTTATATTCCCACCAACAGTGCAAGAGTTCCCTTTTCTCCACACCCTCTCCAGCACTTACTGTTTGTAGATTTTGATGATGCACATTCTGACCGGTGTGAGGTGATACTTCATTGTAGTTTTGATTTGCATTTCACTAATGATTAGTGATGTTGAGCATCCTTTCATGTGTTTTTTGGCAATCTGTATATCTTCTTTGGAGAAATGTCTATTTAGGTCTTCTGCCCATTTTTGGATAGGGTTGTTTGTTGTTTTGATATTGAGCTGCATGAGCTGTTGTATATTTTGGACATTAATCCTTTGTTGATTCGTTTGCAAATATTTCCTCCCATTCTGAGGGTTGTCTTTTTGTCTTGTTTATTGTTTCCTTTGCTGTACAAAGGCTTTTAAGTTTCATTAGGTCCCTTTTGTTTATTTCTCTAGGAGGTGGGTCAGAAAGGATCATGCTGTGATTTATGTCATAGAGTGTTCTGCCTATGTTTTCCTCTAACAGTTTTATAGTATCTGGCCTTATATTTAGGTCTTTAATCCATTGTGAGTTTATTTTTGTGTATGGTGTTAGAAAGTGTTCTAACTTCATTCTTTTACATGTATCTGTCCAGTTTTCCCAGCACCACTTATTGAAGAGGCTGTCTTTTCTCCATTGTTAATTGTTGCCTCCTTTTATCAAAGACAAGGTGACCATATGTGCATGGGTTTATCTCTGGGCTTTCTATCCTGTTCCATTGATCTATATTTCTGTTTTTGTGCCAGTACCATACTGTCTTGATTGCTGTAGCTTTGCAGTATAGTCTGAAGTCAGGGACCTGATTCCTCCAGCTCTGTTTCCTTTTCTCAAGATCGCTTAGGCTATTCTGGGTCTTTTGTGTTTCTATACAAATTGTGAAATTTCTTATTCTAGTTCTGTGAAAAATGTTTGTATCATCTTTAATTTCTTTCATCAGTGTAAAATTTTTTTCTGCACACAGGTCTTCTGTCTCCTTAGGTAGGTTCATTCCTAGGTATTTTATTCTTTTCATTGCAGTGGTAAATGGGAGAGTTTCCTTAATTTCACTTTCAGATTTTTCATCATTAGTATATAGGAATGCAAGAGATTTATGTGCATTAATTTTGTATCCTGCTACTTTACCAAATTCATTGATTAGCTCTAGTAGTTTTCTGGTAGCATCTTTAGGATTCTCTATGTGTAGTATTATGTCATCTGCAAACAGTGACAGCTTTACTTCTTTTCCCATTTAGATTCCTTTTATTTCTTTTTCTTCTGTGATTGCTGTGGCTAAACAGCTTTTCACATTGAGAACGATGTTGGCTGTGGGTTTGTCATATATGGTCTTTATTATGTTGAGGAAAGTTCCCTCTGTGCCTACTTTCTGGAGGGTTTTTATCATAAATTGGTGTTGAGTTCTGTTGAAAGCTTTTTCTGTGTCTATTGAGATGAACATATGATTTTTCTCCTTCAATTTGTTAATTTGTTAATATGGTTTATCACATTGATTGATTTGCATACATTGAAGAATCCTTGCATTCCAGGAATAAACCCCACTTGATCACGGTGTATGATCCTTCTAATGTGCTGTTTGATTCTGTTTGCTAGTATTTTGTTGAGGATTTTTGCATCTATGTTCATTAGTGATATTGGCCTATAGTTTTCTTTCTTTGTGACATCCTTGTGTGGTTTTGTTATCAGGGTGATGGTGGCCTCGTAAAATGAGTTTGAGAGTGTTCCTCCCTCTGCTATATTTTGGAAGACTTTGAGAAGGGTAGGTGTTAGCTCTTCTCTAAATGTTTGATAGAATTTGCCTGTGAACCCACCTGGCCCTGGGCTTTTGTTTGTTGGAAGATTTTTAATCACAGTTTCGATTTCCGTGTTTGTGATTGGTCTGTATATATTTTCCCTTTCTTCCTGGTTCAGTCCCGGAAGGTTGTGCATTTCTAAGAATTTGTCCATTTCTTCCAGGTTGTCCATTTTATTGACATATAGTTGCTGGTAGTAATCTGTCATGATCCTTTGTATTTCTGCAGTGTCACTTGTTACTTCTCCTTTTTCATTTCTAATTCTATTGATTTGAGATTTCTTGCTTTTTTCTTGATGAGTCTAGCTAATAGTTTATCAATTTGTTTATCTTCTCAAAGAACCAGCTTTTAGTTTTATTTATCTTCACTATCGTTTCTTTCATTTCTTTTTCATTTATTTCTGATCTGATCTGATCTTTATGATTTTTTTCCTCCTCTAACTTTGGCTTTTTTTTGTTGTTCCTTTCTAATTTCTTTAGGTGTAAGGTTAGGTTGTTTATTTGAGATGTATCTTGTTTTTGAGGTAGGATTGTATTGCTCTAAACTTCCCTCTTAGAACTGCTTTTGCTTCATCCCATAGGTTATGGGTTGTTGTGTTTTCATTGTCATTTGTTTCTAGGTAATTTTTGATTTCCTGTTTGATTCTTCAGTGATCTCTTGGTTATTTAGTGGCATATTGTTGAGCCTCCATTTGTTTGTACTTTTTACAGATTTTTTCTGTAATCGATATCTAGTCTCATAGCATTGTGGTCAGAAAAGTTACTTGGTACGATTTCAATTTTCTAAAATTTACCCAGGCTTGATTTGTGACCCAAAATATGATCTATCCTGTAGAATGTTCCATGAGCACTTGAGAAGAGGGTGTATCTGCTGTTTTGGGGTGGAATGTCCTATAATTATAAATTAAGTTCATCTTGTTTATTGTATCACTTCAAGTTTGTGTTTCCTTAGTTATTTTCAATTTGTATGATCTGTCCATTGGTGAAAGTGGTGTGTTAAAGTCCCCACTATGATTGTGTTACTGTCAATTTCCCTTTTTATGGCTGTTAGTATTTGCCTATGTATTGAGGTGATCCTATGTTGGGTGTGTAAATATTTACAATTGTTATATCTTCTTCTTGGATTGATCCCTTGATCATTATGTAGTGTCCTTCTTTGTCTCTTATAATAATCTTTATTTTAAAGTCTATTTTTTCTGATATGAGAATTGTACTGCAGCTTTCTTTTGATTTCTGTTATGCATGGAATATCTTTTTCCATCCCCTTACTTTAAGTCTGTATGTGTCCCTAGGTCTGAAGTGGTTCTCTTGTAGACAGCACATATATGGGTCTTGTTTTTGTATCCATTCATCCAGTTTGTGTCTTTTGGTTGGAACATTTAATCCATTTACATTTAAGGTAATTATTGATATGTATGTTCCTGTTACCATTTTCTTAGTTGTTTTGGGTCTGTTTTTGGAGGTCTTTTCCTTCTCTTGTGTTTCCTGCCTAGAGAAGTTCCTTTAGCATTTGTTGTAAAGCTAGTTGGGTGGTGCTGAATTCTCTTAAGTTTTGCTTGCCTGTAAAGTTTTTAATTTCTGCATCAAATCTGAGTGAGATCCCAGCTGGATAGAGTAATCTTGGTTGTAGATTTTTGCCTTTCATCACTTTACATATGTCATTCCACTCCCTTCTGGCTTGCAGAGTTTCTGCTGAAAGATCAGCTGTTAATCTTATGGGGATTCTCTTGTATGTTATTTGTTGTTTTACCCTCGCTGCTACTAATATTTTTTCTTTGTATTTAATTTTTGATAGTTTGATTAATATGTGTCTTGGCATGTTTCTCCTTGAATTCATTCTGTATGGGACTCTCCGTGCTTCCTGGACTTGATTGACTATTTCCTTACCCATATTAGGGAACTTTTCAACTATAATGTCTTCAAATATTTTCTCAGTCCCTTTTTTTTTCTCTTCTTCTTCTGGGACCCCTGTAATTCGGATGTTGGTGCATTTAATGTTGTCCCAGAACATCTGCTCTACAGTAGTTATTTCCACTATTTTATCTTCCTGGTCACTTATCCGTTCTTCTGCCTCAGTTATTCTGCTATTGATTCCTTCTAGAGAATCTTTAATTTCATTTATTGTGTTGTTCATCATTGTTTGTTTGCTCTTTAGTTGTTCTAGGTCCTTGTTAAACATTTCTCGTATTTTCTCCATTCTACTTCCAAGATTCTGGATCATCTTTACTGTCAGTACTCTGAATTCTTTTCCGGGTAGACTGCCTATTTCCTCTTCATTTGTTTGGTCTGGTGGGTTTTTACCTTGCTCCTTCATCTGCTGTGTATTTCTCTGTCTTCTCATTTTGCTTAACTTACTGTGTTTGGGGTCTCCTTCTCAGAGGCTGCAGGTAGATAGTTCCTGTTGTTTTTGGTGTGTGCTCCTAGTGGGTAAAGTTGGTTCAGTGGGTTGTGTAGGCTTCCTGGTGGAGGGGAATGGTTCCTCTGTTCTGGTGGATGAGGCTGGATCTTGTCTTTCTGGTGGGCAGGACTACGTCCGGTGGTGTGTTTGGGGTGTCTGTGACCTTATTAAGATTTTAGGCAGCCTCTCTGCTAATGGGTGGGGTTGTATTCCTGTCTTGCTGGTTGTTTGGCTTGGGGTGTCCAGCACTGTAGCTTGCTGGTCATTGAGTGGAGCTGGGTGTTAGCGTTGAGATGGAGATCTCTGGCAGATCTTTTGCTGTTTGATATTACGTGGGGCTGGGAGGTCTCTGGTAGACCCGTGTCCTGAACTCGGCTCTCCCACCTCAGAGGCTCAGGCCTGACACCTGGCCAGAGCACCAAGACCCTGTCAGCTACACTGCTCAGAAGAAAAGGTAGGAAAACAGAGAAAGAAAGAAGAAAAATAAATAAATAAATAAAATAAAGTTATTAAAATGGAAAAAATTATTAAAAATTAAAAAGTCAACCAATAAACAAATCCACCAGTGATAACAAGTGCTAAGAACGATACTAAAAGAAAGGAAAAAAAAACACAATCAGAACCCTAGGACAAATGGCAAAAGCAAAGGTATACAGAGAAAAATCACACAAAGAAGCATACACACTGAAAAAAGAGAAAAAGGAAAAAAATATATATATATAAAAAGGAAGAGAGCAACCCAATCAATAAATCTACCAGTGATAATAAACTCTAAATACTAAACTAAGATAAACATAAAACCAGAAACAAATTAGAGGCAGAAAGCAAACCCCAAGTCTACAGTTGCTCCCAAAGTCCACTGCCGCAATTTTGGGATGATTCGTTGTCTACTCAGGTATTCCACAGATGCAGGGTACATCAAGTTGACTGTGAAGATTTAATCAGCTGCTCCTGAGGCTGCATGGAGAGATTTCCCTTTCTCTTCTTTGTTCACACAGCTCCTGGGTTCAGCTTTGGATTTGGCCCCTCCTCTGAGTGTAGGTCGCCCGAGGGCGTCTGTTCCAGGCCAGACAGAATGGAGTTAAAGGAGCGGCTGATTTGGGGGCTGTGGCTCACTGAGGCCCGGGGGAGGGAGGGGTACAGAATGCGGAGCGAGTCTTTGGCGGCAGAGGGCGGTGTGACTTTGCAACAACCTGAGGCGCACCGTATGTTTTCCCAGGGAAGTTGTCCCTAGATCACTGGACCCTGGCAGTGGTGTGCTGCACAGGCTCCCGGGAAGGGAAGTGTGGCTAGTGACCTGTGCTTGCACACAGGCTTCTTGGTGGCTGCAGCAGCAGCCTTAGCATCTCATGCCCATCTCTGGTGTCCACGCAGATAGCTGAGGCTCGTGCCCATCTCTGGAGCTCGTTTAGGTGGTGCTCTGAATCCCCTCTCCTCACGCATCCCAAAACAATGGCCTCTTGCCTCTCTGGCAGCTCCTGACTTTTTCCCGGACTTCCTCCCGGCTAGCTGTGGCGCACTAGCCCCGTTCAGGCTGCGTTCACGCAGCCAACCCCAGTCCTCTCTCTGGGATCTGACCTCCGAAGCCCGAGCCTCAGCTCCCAGCCCCAACTTGCCCCAGCGGATGAGCAGACAAGCCTCTCGGGCTGGTGGGAACTGGTCGGCACTGATCCTCTGTGCAGGAATCTCTCTGCTTTGCCCTCTGCACCCCTGTTGCTGCGATCTCCTCAGTGGCTCCAAAGCTTTCCCCCCACCACCCCCCATCTGCACCAGTGAAGGGGCTTCCTAGCATGTGGAAACTTTTCCTCCTTCATAGCTCCCTCTCTGAGGTGCAGGTCCCTTCCCTATTCTTTTGTCTCTGTTTTTCCTTTTTCTGTTGCCCTACCCAGCTATGTGGGGAGTTTCTTGCATTTTGGGAATTCTGAGATCTTCTGCCAGCATTCAGTAAGTGTTCTGTAGGAGTTGTTCCACATGTAGATGTAGTTTTGATGTATTTGTGGGGAGGAAGGTGATCTCCACATTTTACTCCTCTGCCATCTTGAAGGTGCCCCCTCCAGATTTTTATAATAATACCAAATATATGCTTTTTAAAGTCTATTACCCAATCCAGGATGAAGTATTCTATTTATTGTCATATCTCTTTAATGTCCTTCAATTTGGAATAGTTCCTTGGTCTTTTCTTGTCTTTCATGTTCTTAACATTTTTGAAGCATATAGCCCAGTTACTGTGTAGGATGTCCTCCCATTTGGGTTTGTCTGATGTTTGTTATGATGAAAGAATTTGTATGTTCTGGGTGAGATTACCACAAAAGTGATGCTGAGCTCTTCTCAGTGTATCTTACCAGGAGGCACACAATGTTGATATGTGCCATTATTGATGATGTTAACATTTATCACATTATTAATGGGGTCTGTCAAGTTTTCTCACTAGGAAATTTATTAATAAGTTTGTGACATTTATTAATTAATAAATAACCCAAATGTATCATATAAGAGTTACTTTGAAAGCGCATGAATGTCCTCTCATATCAATCTTTCACACACCAGATTTAGCATCCATTGATAATATTTTTCCAAATCAGTTATCACTATGATTGTTAAATGGTGATCTTCTAATTACATAATTCATTTATATTTATTAGTTGGCACAGAAGCATTCCATTCTCTCCCATTTATATGTGTGCCCATTTATGTTTTTATATTAATCTAGTTTCATGGATTCTTATTTTACTCAAAAGATTGCAACCTATCATCATCATTATTTATTTGATGTTCAAATTGTCCCAAACTTGGCCACCGGGAGTTGTGACAAGTTGATCCCTGTGTGCTTTTGACATGCCCCTTGAGTATTTCTGGCACAATAAGATGGTCTCAGATTATCTTGTATTTTTCCTGCTTCAGCCCTGGGGTCAGTTATATATCTTCAGGAAGCTCCTCATCCTTCACATTTAGAAACAAATACTTGGACACTGTGTATGGTCTTTGTGACTGGGATGTCATTGTATTCATGCCTTTTCAACAGAGTGAGATAAGGAAAAATTGTATGTAAGTTATATGTGTGTATGCATATATCTGTATGTTTCTATACCTTACCTTAATTTTAACTGGGGCTATACCATATTGGATCATATTTCACATTGATACTTCCAGTTGCTTTCCAACATCATCTCTTTTCCATATTCATAAACCCCATTTTCAATAGTGAGAAACTTGTCTTCCATTATCCTTAATGGATTTATTCCTTTGTTCAGTCCTGTCTCTATGTTACCAAACTTCTCACCATGACAGCAGAAAGCTTGGTCTTGGGCTCGCTGCCTTCCCCACAGGGTATGTTGGCTGCCCTAATTTCGGTCCTCATTGTCTCCCACTTGGGCTAACCAACTATCTTGCCTTTCCAATTGTCTTACGCTCTCTACACGGATGCTAGAGTTTTCTTTTTAAAAATCTAATCTGACAGTTCCTACCTCTAAAAACCCCAACAGTGGCTACCCATACCCTATAGAAGAAATTCAGTATTTCTTGGCATAGCATATAAGCCCTTTGATTACATGCCTCTTGCCTACTTACTTTTTAATTTATTTTTTAAGTGTATAATTCAATGGTTTTTGGTTTATTCACAAAGCTGTTCAACCATTACCACTATCTACTTCCAGAACATTTCCATCACTCCAAAAAGAAACCTTGAACCCATTAGCAGTCAGCCCTCCTGGCCTCTGGAAGCCACTAGTTTATTTTCTTTCTCTGGAGATTTATCAATTCTGGACATTGCATAGGATTCCATACCATATGTCCCTGCCTGCTTTTAAACTCCCTTTCTTTTATACCCCATCTCTCATACCCTTCTTTCCATCTATGCAATTCTAATTGTAACACACCATATTAATTTAGGTTAAGTACTGGGTAAGACATTCAAAATTAACAATGGCTTTAACAGGACATATGTATATTTCCTTTGCTCATAAAAGACTGGGCTGAGCTTTTTCACATAAAAGCCTCCGTTAAATTGTCAGAGGCCCAGGTTCTTTCTATCCTGTTGCTCTACCGTCAAAGGTGGCTTCCCATCACATCCAAATTCCAACTCAAAGGAGAGGCAAGACCCAAATATCCCTTTCATGTGTATTTGTTGGTCATTCATTTAATGCTTTAAGCTGCATTCCTTTTTTCCCTGTTCTGCTATGTAATCTGGTAGATGACCTTGGCAGATAGGGTAGTTCTCCCCTCCCTGTCTGCCTTGAGTGGCATTCATACTGCTGCACTTCCTCTCATCCCTGGTCTCAGACTGATGGCCCAGACACCATAACTCAGTGCTTACTCCCATTTCTCTTGGTTCTCTCAGTTCCCAAGCAGCCATCAACAGGGAGCTTTAGTTTCTGGACTCCTCCAGTTATCCATTTATCCCTGTGAGTTGTTGTGGTGTCCGTTTATTGATAATATTTAATAGAAATAGGACTGTTCAGCTTATCTGTATCTCCTTTAGCGAGTTTGGATAGTTTGTGATTTTTAAGGAATCAGTTGTGTTTGGCTTCACAGGTCTTCTGTCGCTGTGTAACAAATTCATTCTACGAAATACTTTCTGATTGAAACATGTAGACTGGTCTCTGTTATAATAGCTGAGCTATCCCTGATAGCATGACATTGAATTCTACACATCAGTTTTGCACTTCTGTTGGCTTAGCTGCATGGCCGCAGCTAGCTTTAAAAGATGGTGGGGAATACAGTTTTTATTTTGGATGGCCATGCACACAACTACAAATCAAGGATCTTATTCTGAGAGAAGAAGACACTGAAAATTTAAGGGCAACCAGCATTACCTGCCATGGTGTGTTCCTTGGTAACTCAAATGTGTTTGTGCACACTTCCTCCCACTTAGAGAACATATCCATCTCACATCCAGGAGAGACAGCCTCAAAGTCTCATCCAGTTATTGCACCTGGCTTAAAGTTTATGATCTCTAGGTTATGTGTGCTCACCTACAACAGGTCTAGCTGTGGTTCTTCATGATCCAGTGACCTGTAACATACCAAAAATGCAACACTGGAATAGGAACAGAATAGCCACAAACTCTGATCTAACTTGTCAAATTTATGGATGCTAAGTTGCTCAGTTTCCCCTTATTATACTTTTAATGTCTGAGGGTATATAATAATATCCCTTATTTTATTCCTAATATGTGTCCTTTCTCTTTTTTGGTTACCAGTCTGACGAGACTTTTATCAATTTAAATTTTTTTTCAAATATTCTGCTTTTGGTTAAATTGATTTTTTTTCTGTTACTTTTCTGGTTTCAAGTTCAGTGATTTCTGCTTATAACTTTATTATTTCCTTCTTCTTATCTTGAGTTTAATTGTGTCTTCTTACTCTAGTTTCTCAAGTTGAAACTTAGATTACTGATTTAAGATCTTTATTCTTTTATAAGGTAAGCATTTAATGCTATAACTTTCACTCTAAGCATTTTTTTAGCCTCATCTTGCAAATTGATATGTCTTATTTACATATTCATTCAGTTATTTTTTTTCCTTAAGACTTCCTCTTTGGCCTTTGTCAAAGTGTGTTATTTAGAAGTGTGTTGTTTAATTTTCAAATATTTGAAGAATCCCCATATATCGCTGCTATTTATTTCTAATTAAATTCAATTATGGTCTAAGAACATACTTTATATGACTTTTCCTTTTGTAAATTTAAGGTTTATTGAATTTATAATCTATATTGGTGAAAGCTCTGTGTGTACCTTTGAACAATATGTACTCTCCTGTTTGGTCTTTTTTTAATCCTCTGTAAGTCCTGTCCATCCCACTCTCTCTTAAAATAGTACAGCTGTCTTGGACTCATCTGAAATAATGGTTTGAATGGGAAAATAATTCCCTTAATTGGACTTTTACTACTGTAGTGGCTCCAGTGTCACATTTTTTCATTAGAAAGATTTGGTGCCATATTCTTTTCTCCACTAAGGTGTTTTTGAAGCTTCCTAATATGACTGTTTCAATCTAAGATAAAGAAATCAATTCAGCTTTCCAATCCATAAGGCCACAAATTACCAGATTCTCTATCAAACTAGATTGCAAGCTGCATGAACAGAATGGCTCACTTAGCATATCTGTATAGTCTTCAATCTGTGCAAACTGTTTAGCTCCATCTCAGTGTCATCCACCTCTCCTGGGCCTTTAGTAAAATATTAAAGAAGAAACTGATACCAGTATTCTGAATACTTCCAATCATTTCCTTTTGAGCATGGACTCTCAGAAAGTGGTCTTCTTTTTAGGTACTGGGGCAAATTTCACCAAATATTTTACCACAGCATGCTGAGAGTTACCAGCTTTCCAGAATGTATTATCTGTGCCTTCACAGCCAGTTCGACTACCTCAAAGACAGTGCCACACATTTTATATTCTGTTAGAGAACCATCTCATTATAGGGTACCAAAGGATAAATTATTTAGAATATAGGTTCACATACCTTTAAAAAATCTGCATTACAAGATTTTGTAATGTAAATGATGTCAATATTTTGTAATGTAAAGATTTTTGTAATTGTAAATTACAAGCGGCATAAGGCAAAAGCCCAAGCTAGAAGATGTTCAAAAGCACAAGGTCATCAGGGGCCCTGGATTTTTCTATCCTATTACTCTGTCATCTCTAGCAGATTGCTTTTATCTGCTTGATCCAGGATGGTTCAATAGTACAATGGTATTCCAGCCAAAAGGAATACAAAAGAGAAGGATATGATTCTCTCCATTTAACACATAATATAAATATTGCATACATCACTTCTGTTCACATTCAATTATCAAAATTTATATAAGTGGCAGTATTTAACTGCAAGAGAGGCTAGAAAATGTAAATTTGCTTTTATGTAACTATTTGCGTAGCTTTCATATTTCCCATTGCCTGAAATGATCGTTTCCCTTGTTTTCAAACTTGTCAACTCATATTTCTTTTGAAACTGCATTTGTATATCACTTACTTTGAGAAATTTTTTATTAAACCACCTCTTCTCTCCATACAACATAGTTGTTTTCTCCTCTGCCACCCAGTACGTTTTCTAGATTCTTTAAATTAGAGCAGAGACTATGTCTTACTCATTCTGGCATTCTATGTGTCTAGCAAAGATATGCTACAAATAAAGAGCTTAATAAGGGTAATGCATGAGTGTATTTTTAATTAATAGATGATTATGTGAGTGTATCATGTGAGTGAATGAATAAACAAATTAGAAATAAGGAAATTAATGCATGAATTGGTGACTGAATAAATGGACAGATTTGCAAGAGGTTCAATATACAGATGAGTGGTGGAATTAATGAGTGAGTTAGGGAATAATTAGAGGGGTGAGTAGTTCAATGAATTAATGGATTGTTTAGTGTGTGCATAAATGGTTAGATGAAAGGATGGGTTAGATGAATGGATGGGTGAGTGAATGGATGACAGGGTGAGTGGATGCATGAATAGATGAATGGATGGATGTCTGGATAGAAGGGAAGGTGGGTGAATGGATGAATCATTAAATTGATGGATAAATGGACACAAGTGTATTGGTGAGTGAATGGTGAATGGATCGTAGCTATAGTTATAGCTACAGCTATACATATATCTAAATTGACACTTCTGCCATGTTGGATCAGTTTGGGAGACAGAAAAATCTGGCTGGATTTTGATCACACCTCTGCCACTTTCTCTCTGATTTTCCCAAGTTACTTAAACTTATGCATCTTAATCTGTTCATCTCTGAAATCAAATTATAATGGATACCTTGAAAGTTTTTTGTGAAGGGAAAATAAGGCATTATATAATGTGATTGGTACAAAGCATATGTTCCATAAACAGTAATTGCTATTGCAGTCATCATTATCATCATCAAATACTTTAACTCTTGTTTCCCACGTAGCATTTGACTGATCCCTGGACATATGTGGACATGTGTATGTAATCTTGGCTCTTCCTTCTAGGATCTCCCAGTTACTTTGGGTAGATAGGACATATGCATTAAAGGATAACCACCGTTAAAATGAAGGGAATGCTCAGTGCCAGATGACAGATTTATAAGGAACTGAAAAAAGAGAAAGATCATAACATTCCAAGACTTGCTTGACTTTTTATGTTGGAGTTTGGAAGGTAGAGAGAAGGAGGATTAAATTAGCGGGGAGCAGATGATAATATCTTGCCCATATTTCTCATTATATTGCAACTTATCTCAAGAATCTAAGAGGAAAAATGAATAAGTTGCAGGAGTTTCAATTAACTGTGAAAAAAAAAAATGAGGTCTCAAAACAGTTGAATGAATAGCCCAAGGACAGACAGTGACTTTGACCCTGGCACAGTTGCAAATGGCAGCCTCAATTCTTGGCTGCTGTGTCACTTTGGATTTGCCAGTTTTCTTAAAATAAGCAAAATATTTTTTTAATGCTGTCACATTTCTCAGAGGATAACTTGGCTGAATTGTTTTGACTTAAAAAAAAAGTAAATCACTGAGAACAGCTGAGGTGCTTATACATTGTACCCATTTCTTTACCTACCTGTCTAGATGCTAAGAACAATATTCTAAAACAGTGAATTCAGATATGCTGCCTAGTCTCAGTGTTCTCCTTTTATTCCACCTGGTTCTGGTTAAGCCTCCTAGATTAACTTGACTTAATTTATTTACTTAGGTTATTCCTGAAAAATTTCTCACCCAGAGATCCTGAGGCTCCTGAACAACTATAAATCAAAGGGTTAGTGATCTAATTGAGCAGTTATTTTAGGCCCTGAAGTCTAACCCAAATGGGTTCAAATCCAAACTCTGTAAGTTGTTACCTGTGTGTCCTTTAGTATATACTGCCTAAGCTCTCTGAGCCTTATTGGTATCCTTATAAGTATCACAGAAATGCCAGTATCTGTTGACTCACTTATTTACTCTGATGGGTCTAGAATATTTTTTTTCATACACTAATGGAATCAGAAGTAAAAGGTAACTACCTGAATCCACTCTGGGTTTATCATTTATACTAACTACAGTCTGTAGGCTCACTTGGTTTTAGATCTGGGCTCTAATTCTCCTGGATTCCTTTACTGCTGTTTTTGTCCTGCGCCATCTATCAAATGCAACTAACTCTATTAGGCCACCAGCAATGATAAAGAATCCAGGATAAATAAGTCTCACAGTTCCCCAATTATCCCAAAATTCTTGGATATTGTTTACCAAATTTTCTTCCTGCTTCCACATTTGTTCTGCTATTGTCTAGTCTCAGCATACAGTGTGTTGCTTTTATATTAGAAATTAGTTCTGTTGCATTGAAACATTAATCAGAAATCAACTTTAGTTAGCAGTGGGTGTTCCTTCCTGGAAAACTTCATCTAGCCGTTTAAAGGTGGTTTAGAAAGGCAATCTTGAGAACCCTATAAAGCTCTTTTTAATATTTAACAATATTCTTTTTTAACAAAAATTGTATATATTTAAGATGTACATGATGATTTTCTGTGTGTATATATATATAAATGATTACTAAAGTCCAGGTAATTAACAAATCTCCTCACATCGTTACCTCTTTTATTGTGATAGGAGCACCTGAACTCTACTCTCTTACCAAACAAAGTTGCAGTTATTTATCAATATTGTTATTGTGTCTACTTCCTAAGGTTGTTGTGAGAATTAGATAAGCTTATATAAAGTACTTGGAATAGTGCCTGACACACAGTAATTGTTCTATGTGTTAATTATTGATAATCTCTCTGCTCTGTTTATAATCTTTCAGAATTTGCCAAACTCATTCTGAGTAAATGTAAATCAACCCACATTCTGATCCCTTCTACTTCTCTGACCTCATGCCCTCACTCCACTCATTCACCCATTTAGTCAGATTAGTCTACTTGGTCTTCCTGAAAAACTCCAAGCACAGGTCTGCCTCAGGTCCTTTGCAAATGAAGTTTCCTTTGCCTACAACATGCTTTCTTCCAAATAGTCTGCTTGACTTCCTCTCTTCCCTCCTTCAGATGTTTACTCACATGTCATCAATGAAAGCCTTGGTTGAACTCTGTTTTTTAAGTTGAGTTGAAGATGTTCTATGGAAAATAAGAGAAGAAAATCTTTCCAAGTTCCAACTGTATTTTTTTTTCTGGTCAGGAAGACTTCATTTGCTTTTATGATTTATTCCACCACATCTCTTCTAGGCACAGAAGTCAGTACTATGATTAATAGCAATCCACTGACCTCTTATCACATTTCCTTCTTCTTGGCTGGGCAATGGTTCTAGCCCAGAGCGCTATGTCTCTGGCTGACTCAACCAAGGTCAATATCTCAATACTCTCCCAAATAAGAGGTAAAACTTTGTGTGTGTGTATGTGTTTTCTGGATGTGCATGTATGGGAGGAGTGTAGCCTCTTGATCCATTACCAAAATAAGAATATCTCAAAACTGCTGTAAAAGAACTGCAGTTTTGAAATGAGTGTCTGTTTTTCAATTCATACCTGTAAAACTGTGTTTTCTCTGGGACCTAACATTTTAAAATTGAAATTTAAAATGCATGTGAAATTATTTCTAAAAATTACATGTATTCATGTACATTAAAGGTAATTAAAAATTTTATATTGAGTATCTGAACATTAAAAATTATATAAGCTGAATAACTACTATTGGTAAAATTTTATATAATTTTATCAGTCTTAGTCATATCTCTCTTTAATAGAGTCACTGATATTTTTCTGAGTATATTTATTTATTTCAATGTGATGTCACTGTTTTAAATTTTTCTGTAAAATTGCTACAGTCATCTCAAAATTGCATTTTCGGTTACTAACGTTTAAATTGTTGATACCTTCAATTGACTTTTCCATGAAGAGCAACAATTACCAAAATGTGGTCCAAAAACTTCTGGGGAGTCTCAACAATCCTTTCATAGGGTCCATGAGATCAAACCACACACATACACACCCATATATATATCATTACCTTTTTTGTTTTCATTCCCTCATGAATACATGGTAGAGTTTTCTACAGGCTTCTTGACATGTTATTACAATAGACTGAATCAGAAGCAAATATGAGAATCCAACTATCTTCTGTAAATCAGATACGTTACAAAAATTGAAAAATGTAAAAAAAAAGCCACTCTTCTTACTAAAAAGTCTTCTATAGAAAATGCCAATCTTTATCAAAATATTTATGGTAACATGTAATGGTTTTATTATTATTTTAAGTAAGCTAATAAGTAAATGTTTTGTTTAAATTTCTAATTTGGTAAATATCAATACATATCACCCACATAAACACAAGCCCTTCTTGGTACTCAATAGTGGTCCTGGTAGACATCAGAACAAATTCTGCTAAATGAAGGACGTGTTCAGTTATATTATATTGAAATGTGTACATATTTAAGCCCAAATAGTCTTAGAGGTATGGTCTTTTCCCTTTCTTAAGAATATTTTCTTCAAAAAATATTTTTATAAGACAAACTCATCAAACAAGTTCTTTCTTTGATTCTTTTAGCAATTTTAGATTCTGAAAAACTCTGTATCTTCTCAATTTCAATCCTTCATGTTAATAAGATATAAATTTCTGAAATTAAAATAGGAATCCTTAAAAATATTCTCCCCACAATTTGAGATAGGACAAAACACAATTATATAATTTAAAAATTAGAACACTATTTATAGTTTGAGCTTTCTTTCTCATCTTTTTTGCTTTGGTAGGATAAATTTAAATACTTTTTTTGGTAAGTTCATTGTCATTTGCAGTTCTACTAAAAATTTTAAAAGTCAATATTTTTGGTTTTCCAGTAATTGAATCACAAATTCTAAACTGGTGTTGAACAAAATGTAAAGAAAATTTATATAAGTCATTAATAAAATTCATTCAGTATCAAGGGAGGAAATGGAGATTTATGTAAAATTAGTTCTTTAAAAGTTGAAATATTTCCAAGTCTGATTGACGATGGGCAGCAAAAAGACAAAGGACATTCTGCAATATGTTGAAATGTTTAGAATTCAATATCAGCTACAATTACAAATATTTTGAAGTTCAGTTACCCTTTGAATATGTGGTTGTGCTAGTGACCACTGTAGATTGTATTGAATTGTTTTCATGCTCGTATAATTTATGTGTATATCACAACAACTTGCAAGTATATTACTGATCCTTACTTTTCTTTATATAGCATGGTTTTTCCATGGTACTGTGCTCCATCAAAATTTATATTTTCATTAGTATCATAGAAACAAGCCATTTTATCTTCAAATGCTTATCTTTTAAACTGAATTTATATCACTCACAGTACTGCCAGATATTTCACATTCAGTGGAAAGAAATTTGAAAAGTTTATTCCATGAAGTGGAAGAAAAAAATAAGAAGCCTCTGATGATTCTGTGAACTACATCATTTAACTATTGCAGTTAACCTATTTACCACTTCCATTTTATTTTTCTTATCTACACAACTTGAAATGAAAATGGGCAAAATTAATATTGAACACAGTTATTTGATCTAACTGAAAAGTCATGCACCTTCTGCATCTATATGTAGGTTGCATTATTAGCTCAGGCATAGTGTTCTTAAATTAATGACTAACTTGGGAAGCAGGTGCTGGCTTCTTCAGAAGGTTTGTGTCATCAGGTTTTCATCTGGTCAGTGATAATGACTGACTGTCATGTCAGGTGGTAAACGTTCAAAAAAAGTTTAAGTAAGTTTATATTATACACCAGTTTCTATAGAAATGGAAACCCAGTAACTTTTCAGTAAACATGCCCTTCTATTTTTTTAGGTCATTGCTGCTGGAACAGTTTATTTACAAAATAAAAAAGCATTACAATATAAATAAATGCATGCATAGTTGTACATTGATCCCATTCACAAATGACCAAACCACTGCAGAAAAAGAGTTCAAATTGCTGTCTTACACTCATCAGCAAGACTGCTTGACCTCTGTTTACTGAACATATTCCACATACACTTATTCATTTTCTACTTTTCCCCGATGCAGCTGACTGGCACAACAGATATCAGACAGCATCAAACATATCCCCTACAGCCACCCCAGACCAGAAAAAGTTATCTATCCCTAGCCACTCATGTCAAAATATGCTGTGTGTTGTCAGCCAGGGTCCTGCATGCTACCCTTGAAAGAAAAGTTAATTAGTTATATTGAGGCTGAAAAGTCAGCAGAGGAGAGACGAACTGTTTTCTTTCCTATTTAACCACCTGTTAAAGTGGAAACTGTTAACTGCATGTTTTTTTAAACACTTTACTAGATGAGATCATGGACAAAGGTAGAAGTACAAAATAGAGATCTGTCAGAACCATCCCAACTCCTTTAATATAGGTTTGTGGGGTTTTTTTTCAAATGAGAAAGATGTTTTGTTTTTTCTCATGCAGGTAAGAAAGATATTCAAAGGTTGATAGGCAGTTTGGAGCAAGTAGGTGTCTCTGCCTCGTGAGGTTCCTGGGGGACATAGGTTGCATCTTTCTGGCTGCCCTCCGGTCTCTTAGGGTGTTGCCTCTATCTCACGGTTGAAGCTGGCCGTTGATCACCATCCACATTTAAGCCTGCAGGAAGGGAAAAGAAAGAAAGTGCAGGACGAGCAATTTCCTCCTAAGGAGGTAATACTGAAGCTCTGCACCGCTTTTCTGCGTACGTTCCATCTGAAGGAGTATGGTCGTGGACCCCTGTAGCTGCAAGTAAGCTTAACAAATATAGGCTGGGAAATGTTACGGGGAAATCAAAAGGAAGGAAGGAGGCTTCCCTGGTGGCGCAGTGGTTGAGAGTCCACCTGCCGATGCAGGGGACATGGGTTCGTGCTCCGGTCCGGGAAGATCCCACATGCCGCGGAGCGGCTGGGCCTGTGAACCATGGCCGCTGAGCCTGCGCGTCCGGAGCCTGTGCTCCGCAACGGGAGAGGCCACAACAGTGAGACGCCCGCGTACCGCAAAAAAAAAAGAAGGAGAATTCTCACCAGCCAGGCCTCAGAACCATATTAAATTAAGTATCTTACTTTATGTATAAATATGCACAAGGGCCTCTGTAATATTTCCTTGAGGTTTAATGCAATCATTAAAATAATACTTTATTAAAAAATGAAAAATCCAAAGGAAATACTAAGCCAAGGACACCAGGGTAACAAGTATGTACTGGGACAGTTTTGGGGAAACTGGGATAGTGTTCTCTGTATAATGGATGATGGTAGAAAAGGGACTTACATTTATATAGCACCTAATACATGGCTGGACTATGCCAGTTACTTTAAATTTGCAGGTTACTTTGGCCTTTTAGCCATCTAAGTGTGTCAGTATTATTATCCTCAATTTCTATATGAATGAACAGGAAGGGTAAGTGACCTCCTCAAAGGTCATGTAATCACTAACATATTCAAGTCTCCAAATCATGCACTTTCCACTAGACCAAACTCTCTCAATTTTTGTTTTTTTTTTTTTTTTTTTTTTTGCGGTACGCAGGCCTCTCACTGTTGTGGCCTCTCCCGTTGCGGAGCACAGGCTCCGGACGCGCAGGCTCAGCGGCCATGGCTCACGGGCCCAGCCACTCCGCGGCATGTGGGATCTTCCTGGACTGGGGCACAAACCCGTGTCCCCTGCATCGGCAGACGGACTCTCAACCACTGCGCCACCAGGGAAGGCCTCAATTCTTAAATAGATTCTAAATAAGTGCTTATCAGAAAACTGAAGACTATTACGGGATTAGATAATGCTTTAAAAGATTTCCCCCATGGGGACGATATTTTTATATTTTATTTTTATTTTGAGTAATCTTAGTATTTTGTTACTTTCAATATTTAAGTCCTGGTAACCCAGAACCTATGTCTTATTTTTTGTGTATACTACTTGAGAAAATTCTCATGCAGCAGCATAGTAACCTAACCCATCTTATTGCAGTAAGTTCTCCCCACTGTTTCTAACGTGATCTAGTTAGGTCCCAAGCAATGATTGAAATATACTATTTATGATTAGTAATTGCCATTCAAGCATTTGTATGTCCATTTTCATTACAGTAAATGGGTGAAAAATAGCTCATTTGAGGAATATACTTTCTTCCCATGTGTTACTATGGTGATGTCTCAACCGCTGTTACCATGATTCCATCATTTGACTCTTCCTCAACCATGTAATCTATAACTAAATTTGAAGTTTTATCATAAATGGCCTGGCGTCATTGAAGTAACCTCCTAACTTATTTTCGCATTTAAAACTTCAGCTCTCTAAAGTGTATTTTGTAAACTGTAGCCATACTGATCTTTGTGAAATGGACATCTGTTCACAGCCCTCCTCTTCTGAATGTTTCTTGGATCCCTTTACCATGTTCTACAGTTCCTTCTCCATATGCCTTCTGCTCCAGCTCTCCTGTGCTGTTTACAGATCTCTGAATATATTCTCCTGTGTATGTTTCCTTAATGGAAAACAGCCATCCCTTTTCCAATGATGTCACCTGGAAAATTCCTACTCGTCTTTCAAGTCTTAATTTCAACATTGCTCCCTCTGAGAAGGCTTCTTCCGCTCAGTCTGACAGAATGAGGTCCTTGTGCTTTCACTTTTGCATAGCAGACTCTGTATTCCTTGGTCATAGCACTTTTCACCTTGAATTGGAATTATTATTACTAATAATTACAGAGAACTTGTTAAATTCCAAACAATGAACTAAGTATTGTATGTATTTATGTACTTTGGCTTATTTAATCCTCACAGTAACCCAATGAGGGTTATTCTTTTAGTATCCCTCATTCTAATAGATGAAGAAATAGGCTCAAGAAGCAAAGGGAGTTGCCCAAGATTAAATGATTAGTTGATCAAGCCAGGAAAGAAATGGAAGTCAGTGTACTTGGAGTTGTGTTCTGAACTATTATGTGGTTCTGCCTCCCCTACCAGATTTTGAGTTCTTGAGAACGGGACAATGTAAATATTTTGTTGAGCCGATTTTTAAAGATTTTTCTCCATCCCTCCTATTCTTCAAAAATTATGATATTGCACCCCTTGTGGCTATGTCCCTGAACAAGTTCTCTTATCTTAGCTTTCGTTTACATCTGTAGGAAAACAATACAAAGTTGCTTGTTTGCTGGCTTTTTTGTTACTATTGTTGTTGTTAATGTACAATTAAAATGTGGGGAAGGCCATAAATCATTACAGAATTTGTCCACATCATTTTTCAGAAGCTTGGTGAATGGAAAAGGCGTACAATTTTACTTCAAGCGCTCGATAGCCACTGGTATTGGACAGCTCAGATTTATAGGACATTTCCATCATTGTAGAAAGTTCTGTTGGACAGTGTTAGCCTCTAATAACATTAGGCCTGCCTGCAGTACTAAGAAATAATCATTCATCAATTATCTATTCTCTCTGGGCATCATTTCTCTTTATATAAAATTATGATAAAATTATAACACTGGCTTTCCTTACCTGAGGGAGAATACAAAGACATATTAGCTAAAAACCCTTTTAAACATTATATTAAAAATCACTATAAAGTGTCAGGTATCACTGCATCATTTGGGGGGGACTCATGAGTTTGATGGTGGTTTTTGAGTCCTGCACGGATTTCCTTTCAGCTCTGCATCATTACATCTTAAATGGAACATTTTTGGTACAGGTAATATGAAAGGTACCAACACGATTTGCTGTTGGGCTTTCTTCACTCTTCAACTGGGAAGGGAAAGCATTGTAGCTAAACTATGGATTCATATTTAACTTTGAATAAAACTGCTGGAAGATGGCTGACATGTGAGCCTCCCCTAACAAAGTCGAACAGCATGTTGATAACCATGCTTTGAATAGTAACTTTGTGTACACCATTCATGACCACAAAGACTGAATTAACATGAAACAGAATGTGTTTCTTGCAGTGGTGTTTACAGAAGCCTTTGCTCTATGGCATGCGCATTTAGGTGAAACACTCTTGAAACCTCGCAAGGCAGGATGCCACCTTAAGGTCGTATGCAAATGGTCTCTGAAATACCTTTAGTAGCCTGAAACGTCCAATTTTATAATTTTCTGCCTCGCTGTGAATTCATACCTTTTTCTTTCTCCATAAAATGGCATTTTGTATTTTTTTCCCATAAGTGATATGATTAAACAGCACAGATTTGGGATCAAATTGCCAAGTTAGGCAACGTTGATACTGCGGATACTGAGGATTCTGTGACTATTGTGCTTGCTTGCTGGAGGCTGGCTGACAGTGTTTATTCAGGGGCTAGAGCATCCCATGGAGCCCTGTAGTAATGCCCGCAACAAGGGGGGGATGGGAAGCAAGTGAGGGCGCAGGCTTATATGGCCTTATGGCTTATAAGGGATCAGGATATGTGACTTTAAGGAACCATCAGAATATATAAATTCAGGTTATATTTCTGCTTAGCACACCTTTATTTATTTATTATTATTATTTTTGCGGTACGCGGGCCTCTCACTGTTGTGGCCTCTCCCGCTGCAGAGCACAGGCTCCGGACGCGCAGGCTCAGCGGCCATGGCTCACGGGC
The DNA here is from genome assembly GCF_039906515.1 of Pseudorca crassidens. Classification (NCBI taxonomy): domain Eukaryota; kingdom Metazoa; phylum Chordata; class Mammalia; order Artiodactyla; family Delphinidae; genus Pseudorca; species Pseudorca crassidens. The sequence goes on along the minus strand of NC_090304.1, from coordinate 66,342,386 downwards.
CCAGCCGCTCCGCGGCATGTGGGATCTTCCCGGACCGGGGCACGAACCCGTGTGCCCTGCATCGGCAGGCGGACTCTCAAGGCCCAGCACACCTTCTTGTAATCCTTTAAAATACTCTGTTAATGAAGAAAATATGATACAATAGGCTTTTGCAATTTAAAAAACAGGTTAGTTCTTCTTAAGTTGTCATTCTGAGAACTTATTCCCTGCCCAGTTTTAAGCTAGGAGCTTTTGATCCACTTGCAGAGATGCGTGAGTGCATGCACACCTGTGTGTGTGTATACATCACAGTGAATGAATAAAATTAGTTTAGAAACTGGAGTGTTGATGGTCATGTCTTGATCCTTCCTCTTTTCTCATAGCCTTCAATCAGTAAACATGGGACTCTTACAAACTGCAAGGTGCTGTAATGGGCTACAGCGAATTTTATCTAAATATAACATCCAGGGGTTTTATTTCATTTTCTTTGTAGCAGTGGAAATGGTAATTCAGAAACCTGGGTGCTTTCTGTACTTTCTATTCATTTTATCTGTTACTATAAAGACAATATAAGATTATAAGTTAGGAGAACCTAAGGAAAAAAGCTCATCCGTAGTCCTGGCACTCAAATACAGTGACCATTACAATTTTACTTTTCTTTCCATCTTCTCTCTATTCATGTTGGGAGATATTTTATAGATAAAAACAGTCATGGGATAACGGATGGAAATAGATATCTATTCCTCTTTTTTGTTTTTATTCTCATGTAAGAAATGGAAACAGGTGCCCAAGGCTGAAGAGGAATTTTTCTGATTTATTTTTTTTGAAGAGATACCTATTATCTGATTTTCCTCTAGACACATACATTGATAAGATAGAGAAATTCTTACAGCACCTGAGCCGCCATGACTTTCCAGGTTAGAACTGCTGGTGAAAAGAGCTCTCTTTCCCCAGTGGTCCTTTTCCCACTTACTATGGAATTTAGAGGAGGTAGTTGACCGAGAAGTTGATGATAGAAGTTTTTCTCCGCGTTCTGGAACAGAAATTGTGCATTAGAATGTTAATTTATTTGTTCAGCCATTCAACCAATATTCACTGAGTGCACACCACATACCATTTACCGGAAGAATTCACTGGCAATAAGATGGTGCGAGAGGGAGAAAAATCTCTGCGCTTGTCTAGCCTCCAGCCTTGTGTATGAGACGTACAATTAAACAGGCAATTACAATCCAGTGCAACCAATGCTACTGCAGAGACAATAGAAGTCCAGGAGCTATATGGGCCCCTTAAGGAATTTAGGAGGTCAGAAAAGCCTTCAGCGAAGAAACCTGAAAAATGAACAAGAGATTTTCAGAGAAGAAGCAGAGATTGGTGTTCCAGGAAGAGAAGATAGTGTGAGTGAGCACAAAGGAAAAGCAGAGAGCATGGTGCATTATACTGGGGTGTGTGTGTGTGTGTGTGTGTGTGTGTGTGTGTGTGTGTGTGTGTGTGTTGGAGAGGTAGACTTTGTTGAGAGCTAACATTGGAGACACTGGCAGGGCATAACCCAAAGGCCCTCCCATGAAGCTCTATCACCTTACTAAAAAAGCGTGCAAAGGAAGTTGGGAAAGTTTAGTGAGTTCTAAGGAGGGGGGTGGCAGGAAGAGAATTGCATTTTAGAAAGATAATTTTGCCAGAAGTGTCTTCTGTTATTTCTAGACAGTGATAGGAAAAGTTAGTAGAGAGCAATCAAATCTGAATAGACTGAATAAAGCCGCCATGTTTGGAAGATGAGGTAATACATAGTCTGTTTAATGATGCATAAATACATACACACACAATGCAGACATAGATCTAGGTCAGAATCAGTCATCATAATGGCACTTAGTTATTGAGCATTTAATATGTGTACCAACAAATACAAATAGAATACCTTTAGCCTCTCCAAATCCCTGCAGTATAGATATCACTGTTTATAATTCAGAGAAAACTGAAGCTCGGAGGGTCTCTTGCCTGGGCCTCTCTATTAAATGAATGATACAAAAACGCATATTGTGTCAACCGTACCATGGTCGTTCTCTATTTAAGTGTTGACCCAAGAGAACCAATATGAACCATTGTTGAGATTTGATAGATTGGAAAAGCAAACACAACATGAGAGTAAAGAGAGGAATCAACCAGCTAAGGGGCAGAGACATGCTGTCCAATCCAGGGAGGCCTGAGCTTCTGAGGAAGGTAAAAGATCTTTCCCTTTAGCTTCTCAAAATCTGTTTTTTCAATACCCTGATTAGTCCAAAGATAATTTCCTTATATTCCAACCTTAGCTCTTACCTCACAGTTCTTGAAAGCTGAGGCAGTTCTGGAAATGGAATTGAGCCTGGAAATGTTAACCACTCTCTTTCTGGTTTGGATTCAACACAGTTTGCCTGCAAAGGAGAAAAGAAATAGATATAAATCTCTGTTCACTGGTTTAAAAAATGAGGCCGGGCTTCCCTGGTGGCGCAGTGGTTGAGAGTCCGCCTGCCGATGCAGGGGACACGGGTTTGTGCCCCGGTCCGGGAAGATCCCACATGCCGTGGAGCGGCTGGGCCTGTGACCCATGGCCACTGAGCCTGTGCGTCTGGAGCCTGTGCTCCGCAACGGGAGAGGCCACAACAGTGAGAGGCCTGCGTACCGCAAAAAACAACAAAAAAAACCAAAACAAACAAACAAAAAATGAGGCAAACTCATTCTCTGTCTCTCATTCTCTCTCTCTCTCTCTTTCTCTCACACACACACACACACACACACACACACACACACACACACACACACACACACATGCTTGCCATTTGAGGAAGAGAAATTGTGAAGCAAAAATCCCAAGACCAATTTTCTGTAGTAAAGAAATTCATTTTCTGGTTTCAGTCCTGGCCCTTGGTCAACAATGATGATATCAAATAGCTGGAATATCATTCATGGGTGCATTTGTACACTTAGACATTTCCAACTTCTCTCACAAGTAACATCTCCTTTGATCCTAACAATAACCCTGTGAATTGAATGTGAGTTAGACCTGTGAGGTGAAAATTCTCCTCAGTGATCACAGTAGAACTGGGTTTGCTACAAAATAGCTTTTTAGCTAGTACTCAGAAAATAATGCCAAAAGAAGAGTTTTCTTGTAATAGGACAGGATGGTATTTTGGACTATATTGTGAAATCTGCAATAGCTTTTCTTAATATTTTTCTAATATCTCAGTCTTGCTCTTCTATTTGCCATTCTAACAAAAGACTGTCCCATGTCAAAGGATAGCACCTTATAAACAGTAGTGTTGTTTTCAAGGGTTGTAACTCATTATCTGAGTCTTTATTTTTTCCTTAAAATTAATGTATTCATTGCAGAAAATTTATAAGGTATTTCTGATTAAAATAATAAAACAAAATAAAATTTCCCCAGGGATAATTTTGCTACTGTGTCTTTCTTTTTGACTTTCTTTCTCTCTCTCTCCCTCTCTCTGTCTGTCTCTGTCTCTCTGTGTCTCTGTCTCTCCATGCATATTATACACACACACACACACATATCTCTCATACATACATAGCTCTATATGCACACACATGCATATATCACATACATATGTCTTTTGATAGGCTCTTTTTATCAATTTTTTTATCTATATTTTTTAATCGACAGCACTACATAGATTGAAGTGAGCTACAACTATGTGCCAGGAATTTTGCTGAACAGTTATAGAATTGTAATTGAGAAAAAGTAGTCGTTCTAATGGAGTCCAATAGATAACAAACAGAAGACATACTGAATCATAAGTGATACATATATCATTTTAGGCTTCTAAAGTATTGCTTCTGATGATTATGTACTATCGTATGGGTATATGCATTGGATATATATATATATATATATACACATTGCTATTTTTTAAATGTTTTAATGAATATCCTTATAGATAACTCTTTAACACATCCACAATTATTTTAAAAATAATATATTTCAAAGGTTTCCTTAAGGTTAGCCTTAAGTTTCTTTAAACTAAAAGTCTGTGCCCTGTTATTTTTATATCTGGTATCTTATAATAACTAACTGGTACTTCATGTATTGCCCATGTTACAGGGCCTCAGGCTCAACCATTGATCTGATCAATTGCTTGAAATGTTCTTCAAATAGAATAATATTTCATGATTATACTTTCTATGGTAAAATTTGTTCGTCTAACAAATGTTTATTCAGTACACCTACTACAGTTCAAAAACTGGGATACACACTGGAGGTGTAATGAAAATCAACTAGAACAAAATATTTCCCTCATAGATTTTATGGTAATGGAAGAGCCGTAGTAAACCAGCAGTTACAACAGTGTGATGATTGTATTGATGGAAGAAATTCAGAGCTGAAGGAGCACACAGGTAGAAAAGGACAACAGTGAAGGGAAAACAGTTGGAAGAGTGTGAGCTCATACATGAAAGAAGGCAAGTTCACTCTGAATAGCACTCAGATTTAAATTGGGTTCTGGGGCCTTATCCATTGTAGTTTTATTCTAAAACCCTAACCATAGTGGCCAGAGATTGCTCATACATCTTAGGAGGGTAGCTTCAAGGGACAGCCAGGAAATCGGGTATCTGCACATCAGATGAAGGGGCAAAGAAAGCTGATTCTGGGCTTGATATTTAGTTGGGCACAACGTGATGTCATTCCAGCTATAAAATGGGAAGGCAGCCATGTTTCATTTCACATCACTTGCCCCAATGGAAAGCAGTCATTCTTTTTCACTCCCTTTTCACTTTATTTGCACTTTGCCTTTATTGCTCTTCTTTCTTTTTTGTATTATATTACTTAGGTTAAATCTTATTTCCCCTTTTATTCTGCTCTTTGAATGATTTACCTGATTAACTCCCATCTTTTTGAGATGTGTTACTTTGCACATAATAGGAGACCAATAAGTATTTCTTGAATTCGTGTTGTCTTTTGGAAATTAGCCTGTTCCTAATGATAATAAAAAAGGGGTGTGTTCATATTAGTGGACAGGGTATAGGGGTGAATAATAGTCTTGAAAAAAAATGTTTGCTTCATGTAATAGAGACTCAAAACTTCTGGGAACTTTGTGAGATCTTTGAGACTTGGATTCTGAGTCCAGCCAGGTTATACCTAAGTTAACCAAGAAAAATAATGCTTTTCTCTGTCAGGTGAATTTCATTAATGTGTAAAAGAAGGAAAGAATTACTAAGGTTTCATTTTTTTTTTACTGTTATGGGTAAAATTTTGTTTCTTGTCATTGGAAAATTGTGTAAACTGGAAGCAGCATGTCATCCTTAACCGAGGCTCTGAAACTGTAGCCATCTGTCTCTTGTGAACCACACTGGGAGCTTAATTAAAGAAACCTGCACCTGACTCAAACTGCTTTGAATACCAATTCCTGATTCATTAATTGGGGAATGAAGTTCCTAATGCTTTGAACCACTCGAGTGGGAAGTCAGAATGTTAATACCGTAATTAAAAAAAAAATCAGCAGTTTTTTCCTTTTCTTTCTTTTTAGAAAGGGAATCTTATACAGAATGTCAATATGTAAAACAGATAAAAGTGGGACTTCTCTGCTGAGACAGAATTGGTCTGTCCCAAGGCCCCCTCCTTTGTCCTCTACCCATCCTTTTTGGCCTCCCTCCTCCTTCCAGTCTCCCAGTCACCTCTGAGCATTTCCATGGAATCAGGATTTTTTCTGATCACATTTGAAAACCAAGGGCTGCACAATCTAATTTTTTGGTTCTGAGTCCAGAGTTTAGTCCTTAAAATTATAGTCATTTCCAAGGGACATCTTCACACTCACGCAAATTATTGATATTATCATTGGTAGTTTTTGGATAGAAGTGGGGTGATTTGTAATAGTAGACTATTTATTTACTGCTTTTTTTTTTTTTTTTTTTTGCGGTACGCGGGCCTCTCACTGTTGGGGCCCCTCCCGTTGCGGAGCACAGGCTCCGGATGTGCAGCCTCAGCGGCCATGGCTCACGGGCCCAGCCGCTCCACGACATGTGGGATCCTCCCGGACTGGGGCACGAACCCATGTCCCCTGCATTGGCAGGCGGACTCTCAACCACTGCGCCACCATGGAAGCCCTACTGCTTTTTCCTTATCTCTGAACAAGGTTGTTAAGAAAGAAGAGATGAGCCCTGGTGTCCCCACCCTACTCCCCTCACGCAGTAAAAGCAGGTCTTCTCCTGTGTTGCTGATGGATGATATTGATCTGTCAACCCACCAGAACTACACCAACAGCAGAATGGGTAGTCAAATTAAAAACAAGAGATGATGTTTGAAAGTTAAAGCAGAGACTTAAATGATGATTTCACCCAGTGAAGAGTGTGGAAGAGATACTAGGAAAAGGGAGTACCAGTTGCAAGGGCACAAAGGTAAAAATAACACATTATATGTGGCTAAAACTCCGTGGTGTACATGTGTGTTGGTAAGTACAGGAGTTCAGTCAGGAGGTAAGGCCTGTGAGTGACTTTACTGTCCTAATGATGTTTGCATTTACCTCTGTATGGGAGGCACTGACATGTGAGTAAATATGATTTTTTGGAGAACATTGCTGAATGTTAACTCAGCAAACATTTTCTGCAGAAAGAACAGACATGCTCAAGATAGAGATTTCTATCAACTTTAACTTGCAAGAACATCAAAATATTAATGTAGGAGGTAGGATGAAATGGAAAAGCTGTATATTCAAGTCACACATGAGGCTTCACAAGTGATACAATCAAACGGAATCACTTTTCAGAATTCTAGTTATAATCTCTCATTTAGTCATCCTATTAAAATCTTGTTAATAATGCTTTCTGTTTCTTTGCTTAAAAAATTCAGTATGTTCAATCCATTTTTAAAGCCAAAGAGCATTTTACTGATGGAGTTGTAAGATTTTTCAGTGAGTCTACCTGTGCAGAGACTTTTCCCATAGGTAAACATTCTCTCTCCTATTAAAGCACAAGAAGTAATAAAGCAGTTAGATTAAGAATGCTCCAGGTGATAACATTTCATTGATTGGCATTCCATCAGCAGTGTGAATGCCATCCTGCTCTCCTCTGCTCCCGGAACCCTGTAGAGGAACCAGATTGAATAACTAACCCAAAACAATGATAATAGTATTTTTTTAAAAGGTCACGACAGATCGGTCCCTAAGATAATTGATTACTTTGTTTGCATGTACAAAACCATAATAGATGACAGAGAAAATTTAAGGAAGCCATTGCACATATATTTGGTGTTTGTATTTAGTTACCTGATAATTTACAAATTCTAAGCATCCTCATGAGTTGCAGTCTTTGTTTTTTGGTTCTTTATAATCCAGTGCATCTTCTGTCTGGAATTTGAGTCAAAATGGCTAACAAGAATTATAAAATCGTTAGAATAGAAATGTAGCTACAAGCCACACACAGCTGTCTTCTTTTAGAAAGTAAAGGAATAAACAATTTGTTCTCCCACTCTGATCCAACACACGTACACATACAGACACGCACACACACAGATGTACACAATTTGACCATGCTCCTTTCCCAGGTATAAACCTTCAATGGTTCTCTGTCATCCAAAATCCTGAGTTTGTCATAGAAGATCCTTTATAACCTGGCCTCTCCCTGTCTTTCCAGCTTCAAGTTTAGCTTCTGTGTCCCTGCCTCCTTTGCACCTATCAAAGTAAACTCGTTGCTCACCCTGTCACAAGATAAGCCTGTAAGGCTGGAACACTCCCCTCCTAAAGAGCCTTTTCCTGAGGTCACAGCAATGATCAATTTAACCTTCACCTGTATCTTGCTTCAGGTCACACAGCTTTAGGAACATCTGTTCTCTGCCCAACACTCTCAAAGTGCCAAGCGTTTGACACTGATTATTCATAGTTATGATTCACAACAACATCTTGACGGAAGGTTTGTCATGTCCATTTTAGAAAAGAGAAATCTGAGGCCCAAAACAAGTAAGGGTGTGGGCTCAGTTCAAGATGTAGCCAGAATTTGAATGCATATCTATTGACATGATTCTAGATCTATCAATACCTACTGTTTTGCTATTTCCGCTACACAAAGCTTCTTACCATAATGGGTGAGAGAGAAAGAGAGGGCATCAAGAGTTCTCACTTGGAATCCTGGTGAAACATCATTCACCGATAAAGAAATCACAGAACAAAGAGCATTTCCATGGGAAGAAAATAATCTTTGTGTTTATTTTGAAATGTTTTCAGCGAGTAATAGCAATATTGCATACTATTGTTGAGATGGATACAGACAATAGAAAATTGGCCATATCCAGTCAGACATCAGCTTTCAGATTGCAGAATTAGTAGCCTTTATGCATGTACATGATGGAAGAAATGGCTGAGATTATCCAATTGCCGCTAACTCTGAGGGTAATGTAGAGAAGAGAGACCCAGATCCATTTCGTGATGATTTCTAGTTGTCTGGATAAATATTCACCGTATGCAATTTTCACAAATGAAAGTTAGGTTGGATCAAATGACTACTATAAATTTTAAAACTGTACAGAATCAAAGTTATTACCTAATATATGACAGGAGAGATCATATGGGTCATAGAGTTCGAGTTCTTTACTAATGACACCTATGAGAAGCCGTGTCAGACTACTTAATCGCTCTAAACCTCAAAGTAATGACAGTTATTAATAACAACAGATACAGTGTGCTCACATGATACCACTTGCCCCTTCCTAGGAGGTTGTAAGGATTCAAGAAATGGTGCCGTTTAATAGGGCAATTGGAGTTGCTTACCTGATGCATGTATTCATCTAAAATTTTTGACTTAGGCCTCTACTTTGCATCCTGAAATTTATTAGAACAAAAAATGAGAGACCTGGGATGACAATGATGTTGAAACCTATTTGTTGAGATACTAAACAAGCGAGTGGCATATTAGGAAAATCAGTTAAACTCAAAACATCAAAGTACTTTCAAAGTTCAGCAGTGTCATGTTATGTTTTTGAATTTCAGTACTGTCATTTTAAAGGAAAAATGAGATATCTAGGTCATCAGATCTTCAAACGGAAGATCTTGTATGCTGTGTTAAGCTTAAAAGTTGTCCAGTGGGGCAACCGAAGTCCTGAAAGTGTTTTAAATAGGTCAGTGACATGTTCAGATTTAATTTATGAATATATAATTCTGAGAGAACCTTTGAGGGACATAAGAAACTGGTGATGGGGGAGACAAGCAACCAGCCCCTAGTGCAGTTCTCATTCGAGAAGGAAATAGATGACAAACATATACTCTGGGATTTAGGATGGACTGTGATTGCCCAAATATGGTCTCTAACTTGTTTTTTTTTTTTTTCATTTTGAAAATTATCAAACTAAAAAAAGTTGAAAGAATGGTACAATGTATACTCACATATCTCTCACCAAATTCACCATCTGTTAACCTCTTGCCCTGCAATCCCCTTTTGCCAAATCATTTGAAAATATCTACAGATGTTGTAACATTTCACCCATAAGTACTTCAGTGTGCATATTTCAAGAATGGGCAACTTCAGCTAACCTCAGCACCCTATGACACCTGAGAAAGTCAACATTAGTTCAGTAACATCACCAGTACACAGGCCATACATATTTCCCCAACCATCTAAAAAAATGTTCTTTATGGCTATATTTGGTTTTGTTTTTATATTCTTGTTGTTTATTTTTGTTTTTATTTATACTACCCCATCAAGTTTCATATATTCACATTATTTCTCATCAGTCTCTCTTGATCAAGCAACAGTCTCCTTCAGTTGCATCATTTCTCATATCATTGAATTACTGAAAAAGTCCAGGCCAGTGGTCCTGCCGAATATCTTGTAGTCTAGATACGTCTGACTGTCTCCTCATGAGTAAACTTAAGGCAGACGTTTCAGGCAAGAACACTAATGATGACGTTGCATGTCTCTCACAGCATGACATCACATGCACAAGATGCACTGCTATTTGGTTAAGATGAAGACCATTAGGTGTCTCCATTGCAAAGGTGGTTTTCCACTTTGTAGAATTAAAATTGATATTGTGTTCCCCAGCAATATTTCAGCCTGTGGTTTAGTGATCTTGTCTAAAGTAATTATTACTACACTGGTTCCACATTTATAGTTGGCATGTTTCTGTAAAGGAACTTCATTCTCTTCTCTTCTCTTTCCTTCCCATCTCTTTTCTCTTCTCTCTCTCTCTGTCTGCCTGTCTCGCACTCATTGCTATGTACACGATTTCTTTCTTTTTTCATTCAAATATGTTATATTCCATTATCATCATTATTCTTTTTGACGTTCAGTTTGTTCCAGTTTTGTTAGTGGAATCTCCTTTAAACTGGCTTCCATGTCCTCTGTAATGTCCCCATTAGACTTTGAGCAGCTCCTAATTTTCTGGCACAACAAGGTGTTCCAGGCTCATATTGTACTTTTCCTGCCCCAGAGTGGGATCAGCCATTTCTCCAAGAAGCTCTGGTTTTATTATTAGAAAATGCTGATTAGAAACAAAGATCTAAGTTCTGGATGTTTATTTCCTCTGGTGTGTCATTGCTTTTTGGCCCTTGCAAGGGTTTAGTTAGGGAACAAATGTGTGTGCACACGTGTGCATGTGAGCACACACGTGAATGTGTTTATACTGATAGTTTATGCTGAAATCCAGTACCACAGGGTTCTTTTTCCCCTGCCTCTGTTTTATGTTTGTGTTTCTCCCCTACAGTTAATACTATCGCTCCCCAAAATATCCATATCTAGTTATATTTTTAATCCCACAATGTGCCCAAAATAGATTCAAAATTAGACCACCAAGACCAGTACAATGAATTATCTAAATAAAGTTTAAAAGCTTGTTTTTCAGTCCTTTTTATTCTTCTATCTCACATAGGTTTCACAGTCAAATTACTGTGATCATAAGTTACTTAAATTAATTTTTTCCTGTGTGAATATTTCATCAATTTTGCCTGGAATTAGAATTACCTATTTCTATTTACTTTTGGAGTTTGTTTGCATTTCATTTTATATTTACTGTATTTTTGAACAATTAAGCCATTTCCATTGTTCAAAAGTTACAACTATGTAAAATGATAAACTCAGGGAACTCTTTTTCCCATCCTTGTTCCAATCAAAAACATCTCCTTTTTCCCAAGGAAATGAAGTAAAAAATAATTCCTGACTCTCCCTGGAGAGAGCCTTGGAAGCTGAAATGCTTTTAAAAGTTCTTCCAAAAAGACAGAAACCTGGGATGAGATAACAGTATATGGGGTGATTTTAGATCAGGAAAAAAAGGGCCACTCAAATAATGCTGCAGATTGAAGCTAAAGCACAAGAAGAAAGAAAATTACAATCAGTTTATTTTGGAGAATTTTGGAGTGTGTCAGCTAAGGCCTGAGCCACTAACAGGGCCTGTTCTGGTATATCCAGACAGACTTTAAATTTTGTGTTAAGAAGTTCCAAGTTTACAACTAAGGCACCCAGGTCTGAGAGAAATGATTAAACCTCACTGAATGGTATTGGACCAAGTCAACACAAAATATACCACCTTCTACAATCTGGTTCCTTCTATTTCTGCATTTCAGCTCATGTTATCTTACTGCTCTTTCCACTAAGCCACTCCAACTTATGTTCCGGTACTTGCACACACTCTTTTATTTCTCATTTCTCTGCTTCTATCCATTGCTTAGAATGCCCCTCGTCTGACTTATATTTTCAACTGGGAGACTACTGCTTTTAAGTTCAACTATTAATTAGGCATCAGATATTTTGTTTCCTTCCTATCTCTCAACATTTGTTTACCCAGTGGCTATTAAATGACAGGTGTGTTCATTTTATTTCAGTGAACACACACATACTCACAATTACTGTAATTTGTTTTTTTAATATGTATTATTTATTTATTTATTTATTTTGGCTGTGCTGGGTCTTAGTTGCGGCACACGGGATCTTTAGTTGCAGCATGCATGCGGGATCTAGTTTCCCGACCAGGGATCAGACCCGGCACCCCTGCTTTAGGAGCACAGAGTCTTTCTCACTGGACCACCAGGGAAGTCCCTGTAATTTGGTTTTGTGTTTGTTTATCTGTCCTAAACTATGAACTCCTTGCGGGCAGGCCTTAAGGGCCTAGCATAATGCCTAAAACATGGGGGTGTCCAATAAATATTTGTTAAAAGACCAAGTGAAAATTGCCAAAGAGAAATGACCATGATTTCTTCCTTTGGATCCTGCATGTGGAGATAAAGTACACGAATTACAAGTTTCAAAAGTCCTTAGCTTCAATTGTCCTTTGATCATTTTTGGCCTTTCTTTTCTCTAGTGCTATCCCCATGAGCCATGATAGTATAATATTGGTATAGTCTTGTTTGAGCTTCATGAAAATACAATCCATGGGGGCAAACTTGGCTATTTGATGTGAAAATTAATTGTTTTGTATTCTAAAGATACTATTTTAAACTAGGTGCACCTGGCACCAAAGTTCTGATGATTCAACACAAAACAAAATACAATTGTGTAAACACTTCAGACCTTAGCAGTGGCATTGGGGAATGAAGTTGGAATATATGTTGTGGTGATCTCAAGAGAAGAGAAATTATTTCAGATGTGCCAGAATAAAAAGGAATTCTTGAGTCATCCACAGATGAATTAGTCATCAACTAAAAATACAGAATATGCAAGGAAAATTATTGCAGAAGATGAAAACTAGAGTAATTGTGAATTTAAAATATAGTGCAATCAAGCGCTTTTTAGGCAAATATCAGTAGGGTAGCAAACAGTACAAATTCACAGTTATGGGGATAAAAGGGAATATGGACTAGAATCCATGCTGGAAAGTGTTGATGGGGATGGTTTGTTTTCAAGATGCAAAGCTATCATAACTTAGAAATCTAGGGGCTTCCCTGGTGGCGCAGTGGTTGAGAGTCCGCTTGGCGATGCAGGGGATGCAGGTTTGTGCCCCGGTCCGTAAGGATCCCGCGTGCCGCGGAGCGGCTGGGCCCGTGAGCCATGGCCGCTGAGCCTGCGCGTCTGGAGCCTGTGCTCCACAACAAGAGAGACCACAACAGTGAGAGGCCCGCATACGGAAGAAAAAAAAAAGAAATCTAAAACAAATTTAAACTATATATTTGATGCCAACATGCAGATGTAAAAATATAACCAAGTTTAATGTTGGTTAATAAATCCCATTCACATGACCACACTGCTTTGTTGCAGGTGGGATAAGAAACAGTAAATACTGAATGTTTTGTAAGTATTTGAGAATCAGAAAGACTGGATTTGGTTCTACCACTTACTGAATTAGACAAATTACTTCTCTGACGCATAGTTTTTTCTTTTAAAAAAAAAGGAATAATAAAAATTCTCTCACAAGATTATTGTATGAATTAAATTAGAAAATTTGTGAAAAGCATTTGTATAAGACTTGTAATACCTAATACATGCCCAGTAATGATCATTTTATTTTCTTGTTGAAGATCAGCCTCTTTCTTTTAGGTAAATTTTCTAAATAAAGGATGTTCAAACCTTCAAAGACCAAAAATATTTTTCACCATTAAAATAATAATCTATTTTTTAAAACACAAAATACCTTATTGCAAACTTGCCTGTCTTCCTAAAATGAGTAAAAAAAACAAAGGTTAAAATCTTATTCGTAAGGCTCCTTGCTATGATTATTTGGAATCACTTTTTTTTCTTGACATCTTTATTGGAGTCTAATTGCTTTACAATGCTGTCTTATTTCTGCTTTATAACAAAGTGAATCAGCTATACATATACATATATCACCAATCTCCTCCCTCTTGCGTCTCCCTCCCACCCTCCCTATCCTACCCCTCTAAGTAGTCACAAAGCACCGAGCTGATCTCCCTGTGCTATGTGACTATGTGGCTGCTTCCTGCTAGCTACCTATTTTACATTTGGTAGTGTATATATGTCCATGCCACTCTCTCACTTCGTCCCAGTTTACCCTTCCCCCTCCCCTTGTCTTCAAGTCCGTTCGCTACTTCTGTGTCTTTATTCCTGTCCTGCCCTAGGTTTTTCAGAACCTTTTTTTTTTTTTTAGATTCCATATATATATGTTAGCATACAGTATTTGTTTTTCTCTTTCTGACTTACTTCACTCTATATGACAGACCCTAAGTCCATCCACCTCACTACAAATAACTCAATTTCGTTTCTTTTTATGGCCGAGTAATATTCCATTGTATATATGTGCCAAATCTTCTTTATCAATTCGTCTGTCAATGGACACTTATGTTGCTTCCATGTCCTGGCTACTGTAAATAGTGCTGCAATAAACACTGTGGTACATGACTCTTTTTGAATTATGGTTTTCTCAGCGTATATGCCAGGAGTGGGATTGCTGGGGAGTATGGTAGTTCTATTTTTAGTTCTTTAAGGAACCTCCATACTGTTCCCGATAGTGGCTGTATCAATATATATTCCCACCAACAGTGCAAGAGGATTCCCTTCTCTCCACACCCTCTCCAGCATTTATTATTTATAGATTTTTTGATGACGGCCATTCTGACTGGTGTGAGGTGATCCCTCATTGTAGTTTTGATTTGCATTTCTCTAATGATTAGTGATGCTGAGCATCCTTTCATGTGTTTGTTGGCAATCTGTATATCTTCTTTGGAGAAATGTCTATTTAGGACTTCTGCCCATATTTGGATTGGGTTGTTTGTTTTTTTGATATTGAGCTGCATGAGCTGCTTGTAAATTTTGGAGATTAATTCTTTGTCAGTTGCTTCATTTGCAAATATTTTCTCCCATTCTGAGGGTTGTCTGTTCATCTTGTTTATGGTTTCCTTCTTTTAAGTTTCATTAGGTGCCATTTGTATATTTTTGTTTTTAATTCCATTTCTCTAGGAGGTGGGTCAAAAAGGATCTTGCTGTGATTTATATCATAGAGCATTCTGCCTATGTTTTCCTCTAAGAGATTTAGAGTGTCTGGCCTTACATTTACGTCTAATCCATTTTGGATTTATTTTTGTGTATGGTGTTAGGGAGTGTTCTAATTTCATTCTTTTACATGTAGCTGTCCAGTTTTCCCAGCACCACTTATTGAAGAGGGTGTCTTTTCTCCATTGTATATTGTTGCCCCCTTTATCAAAGATAAGGTGACCATATGTGTGTGGGTTTATCTCTGGGCTTTCTATCCTGTTTCATTGATCTATATTTATGTTTTTGTGCCAGAACCATACTGTCTTGATTCGTGTAGCTTTGTAGTATCGTCTGAAGGCCAGGAGCCTGATTCTTCCAGCTCCATTTTCCTTTCCCAAGATTGCTTTGGCTATGCGGGGTCTTTTGTGTTTCCATACAAATTGTGAAATTTTTTGTTCTAGTTCTGTGAAAAATGCCATTGGTAGTTTGATAGGGATTGCAATATTTCTGTAGATTGCTTTGGGTAGTATAGTCATTTTCCCAATGTTAATTCTTCCAATCCAAAAGCATGGTATAGCTCTCCATCTGTTTCTATCATCTTTAATTTCTTTCATCAGTGTCTCGTAGTTTTCGCATACAGTTCTTTTGTCTCCTTAGGTAGGTTTATTCCTAGATATTTTATTCTTTTTGTTGCAATGGTAAATGGGAGTGTTTCCTTAATTTCTCTTTCAGATTTTTCATCATTAGTGTATAAGAATGCAACAGATTTCTGTGCATTAATTTTGCATCCTGCTACTTTACCAAATTTGTTGATTAGCTCTAGTAGTTTTCTGGTAGCATCTTTAGGATCTCTATGTATAGTATCATGTCATCTGTAAACAGTGACAGTTTTACTTCTTCTTTTCCGATTTGGATTCCTTTTATTTCTTTTTCTTCACTGATTGCTATGGCTAAAACTTCCAAAACTATGTTGAATAATAGTAGTGAGAGTGGCCAACCTTGTCTTGTTCCTGATCTTAGTGGAAATCTTCGTTCTTCACCATTGAGAATGATGTTGGCTGTGGTTTTGTCATATATGGCCTTTATTATGTTGAGGTAAAAATCCCTCTATGCCTACTTTCTGCAGAGTTTTTTTAATCATAAATGGGTGTTGAATTTTGTCAAAAGCTTTTTCTGCATCTATTGAGATGATCATATAGTTTTTATCCTTCAATTTGTTGATATGGTTTATCACATTGATTGATTTGAGTGTATTGAGGAATCCTTGCATTCCTGGGATAAACCCCACTTGATCATGGTGTATGACCTTTTAATGTGCTGTTGGATTCGGTTTGCTAGTATTTTGTTGAGGATTTTTGCATCTATGCTCATCAGTGATATTGGCCTGTTGTTTTCTTTCTTCGTGACATCTTTGTCTGGTTTCAGTATCAGGGTGATGGTGGCCTTGTACAATGAGTTGGGAGTGTCCTATTCCTGCTATATTTTGGAAGACTTTGAGAAGGATAGGTGTTACTTCTTCTCTAAATGTTTGATAGAATTTGCCTGTGAAACTATCTGGTCCTGGGCTTTTGTTTGTTGGAAGATTTTTAATCACAGTTTCAATTTCAGTGCTTGTGATCAGTCTGTTCATATTTTCTATTTCTTCCTGGTTTGGCCTCAGCACATTGTGCATTTCTAAGAATTTGTCCATTTCTTCCAGGTTGTCCCTTTTATTGGCATAGAGTTGCTTGTAGTAATCTCTCTTGATCCATTGTATTTCTGCAGTGTCAGTTGTTACTTCTCCTTTTTCATTTCTAATTCTACTGATTTGAGTCTTCTTCCTTCGTTTCTTGATGAGTCTGGCTAATGGTTTATCAATTTTGTTTATCTTCTCAAAGAACCAGCTTTTAGTTTTATTGATCTTTACTATTGTTTCCTTCATTTCTTTTTCATTTATTTCTGATCTGACCTTTATGATTTCTTTCCTTCTGCTAATTTTGGGGTTTTTTTGTTCTTCTTTCTCTAATTTCTTTAGGTGTAAGTTTAGGGGTGTTTTTTGAGATGTTTCTTGTTTCTTGAGGTAGGATTGTATTGCTATAAACTTCCCTCTTAGAACTTTTTTAGAACCTATCCCATAGGTTTTGGGTCATCGTGTTTTCATTGTCATTTGTTTCTAGGTATTTTTTGATTTCCTCTTTGATTTCTTCAGTGATCTCTTGGTTATTAAGTAGTGTATTGTTTAGCCTCCATGTGTTTGTATTTTTTACATTTTTTTCCCCTGTAATTGATATCTAGTCTCATAGCATTGTGGTTGGAAAAGATACTTGATACGATTTCAATTTTCTTAAATTTACCAAGGCTTGATTTGTGACCCAAGATATGTTCTATCCTGGAGAATGTTCCATGAGCACTTGTGAAGAAAGTGTATTCTGTTATTTTTGGATGGAATGCCCTGTAATTATCAATTAATCCATGTTGTTTAATGTGTTATTTAAAGCTTGTGTTTCCTTATTTATTTTCATTTTGGATGATCTGTCTATTGGTGAAAGTGGGGTGTTAAAGTCCCCTACTCTGATTGTGTTACTGTTGATTTTCCCTTTTGTGGCTGTTAGCATTTGCCTTATGTATTGAGGTGCTCATAAGTTGGGTGCATAAATATTTACAGTTGTTATATTTTCTTCTTGGACTGATCCCTTAATCATTATGTAGTGTCCTTCTTTGTCTCTTGTAACAGTCTTTGTTTTAAAGTCTATTTTGTCTGATATGAGAATTGCTACTCCAGCTTTCTTTTGATTTCCATTTGCATGGAATATCTTTTTCCATCCGCTCACTCTCAGTCTGTATGTGTCTGAAGTGGGTCTTTTGTTGACAGCAGATATACAGGACTTGTTTTTGTATCCATTCAGCCAATCTGTGTCTTTTGGTTGGAGCATTTAATCCATTTACATTTAAGGTAGTTATCAATATGTATGTTCCTATTACCATTCTTAATTGTTTGGGGTTTGTTATTGTAGGTCTTTTCCTTCTCTTGTGTTTCCTGCCTAGAGAAGTTCCTTTAGCATTTGTTGTAAAGCTGGTTTGGTGGTGCTGAATTCTCTTAGCTTTTACTTGTCTGTAAATATTTTAGTTTCTCTTTCGAATCTGAATGAGATCCTTGCTGTGTAGAGTAATCTTGGTTTTAGGTTTTTCCCTTTCATCGCTTTCATTATATCATGCCACTCCCTTCTGGCTTGTAGCGTTTCTGCTGAAAGATCAGCTGTTAACCTTATGGGGATTCCCTTGTATGTTATTTGTTGTTTTTCCCTTGCTGCTTTTAATGTTTTTTCTTTGTATTTAATTTGTGATAGTTTGATTAACATGTGTCTTGGCATGTTTCTCCTTGGATTTATCCTGTATGGGACTCTCTGTGCTTCCTGGACTTGATTGACTATTTCCTTTCCCATATTAGGGAAGTTTTCAACTATAATCTCTTCAAATATTTTCTCAGTCCCTTTTTTTTTCCTCTTCTTCTGGGACCCCTATAATTCAAATGTTGTTTCATTTAATGTTGTCCCTGAGGTGTCTGAGAGTGTCCTTCATTCTTTTCATTCTTTTTTCTTTATTCTGCTCTGCCTTAGTGATTTCCACTATTTTATCTTCCTGGTCACCTATCTGTTCTTCTGCCTCAGTTATTCTGTTATTGATTCCTTCTAGAGAATTTTTAATTTCATTTATTTTGCTGTTCATCATTGGTTTTTTTGCTCTTTTGTTCTTCTAGGTCCTTGTTAAGTGTTTCTTGCATTTTCTCTATTCTATTTCCAAGATTTTGGATCATCTTTACTGTTATTGCTCTGAATTCTTTTTCAGGGAGGTTACCTATTTCCTCTTCATTTGTTTGGTCTGGTGTGTTTTGGCCTTGCTCGTTTATCTGCTGTGTGTTTCTCTGTCTTCTCATTTTGCTTAACTTACCGTGTTTGGGGTCTCCTTTTCGCAGGCTGCAGGTAAATAGTTCCTGTTGTTTCTGGTGTCTGCTCCTAGTGGGTAAGGTTGGTTCAGTGGGTTGTGTAGGCTTCCTGGTGGAGGGGACTGGTACCTCTGTTCTGGTGGATGAGGCTGGATATTGTCTTTCTGGTGGGCAGGACCACTCCGGTGGTGTGTTTTGGGGTGTCTGTGACCTTATTATGATTTTAGGCAGCCTCTGTGCTAATGGGTGGGGTTGTGTTCCTGTCTTGGTAGTTGTTTGGCGTAGGGTGTCCAGCACTGTAGCTTGCTGGTCGAGTGGAGCTGGGTCTTAGTGTTGAGATGGAGATCTCTATGAGGGCTTTTGCTGTTTGATATTACATGGACCCAGGTGGTCTTTGGTGGAACAGTGTTCTGAACTCGGCTTTCCCACCTCAGAAGCACAGGCCTCACACCCAGCCAGAGCAACGAGACCGTGTCAGCCACATCGCTCAGAAGAAAAGGGAGAAAGAAAGAAAGAAACAAAGAGACAGAGAGAGAGAGAGGGAGGGAGGGAGGGAGGGAGAGAGAGAGAGAGAAAGAGAGAGAGAGAAGTAAAGAAAGAAAAATAAAGTTATTAAAATAAAAAATAAAAGAATATTTAAAATAAAAAAAATTGAAAAGTAAAAAAAGAAAGAAGAAAGAAAGAAGGGAGCAACCAAGCCAAAAAACAAATCCACCAATGATAACAAGCGCTAAAAATTTATACCTTAAAACAAACAAAAAAACAGGCAGAACCCTAGGACAGATGGTAAAAGCAAAGCTACAGAGACATAATCACACAAAGTCCATCGCCTCAATTCTGGGATGATTCGTTGTCTTTTCAGTTATTCCAGAGATGCAGCGTACATCATGTTGATTGTGGAGATTTACTCTGCTGCTCCTGAGGCTGATGGGAGAGATTTCCCTTTCTCTTCTTTGTTCGCACAGCTCCCGGGGCTCAGCTTCGGATTGGGCCCCGCCTCTGCATGTAGGTCGCCAGAGGGTGTCTGTTCTTCGCTCAGACAGGACGGGGTTAAAGGAGCCGCTGATTCGGGGGCTCAGGCTCACTCAGGCCTGGAGGAGGGAGGGGTACGGAATGCGGGTCGAGCCTGCGGCGGCAGAGGCCAGCGTGACGTTGCACCAGCCTGAGCCATGCCATGCGTTCTCCCGGGGAAGTTTTCCCTGGATCATGGAACCCTGGCAGTGGCAGGCTGCACAGGCTGCCAGGAGGGGAGGTGTAGATAGTGATCTGTGCTTGCACAGAGGCTCCTTGGCCTGTGCTGATAGCCGTGACTCGTTCCGTCGCTGGAGCTCATTTAGGTGGTGCTCTGAATCCCCTCTCCTCACGCACCAGGAAACAATGGTCTCTTGCCTCTTCGGCAGCTCCAGACCGTTTCCCGGACTCCCTCCCAGCTAGCTGTGGTGCACTAGCCCCCTTCAGGCTGTGTTCACGCAGCCAACCCCAGTCCTCTCCCTGGGATCTGACCTCCGAAGCTGGGGCCTCAGCTCCCAGCCCCCGCCCGCCCCGGCGGGTGAGCAGACAAGCCTCTCGGGCTGGTGAGTGCTGGTCGGCCCCAATCCCCTGTGCGGGAATCTCTCCGCTTTGCCCTCTGCACCCCTGTGGCTGCGCTCTCCTCCGTGGCTCCGAAGCTTCCCCCCTCCGCCACCCGCAGTCTCCACCTGCGAAGGGGCTTCCCAGTGTGTGGAAACTTTTCCTCCTTCACAGCTCCCTCCCAGAGGCGCTGGTCCCGTCCGTATTCTTTTGTCTCTGTTTTTCCTTTTTTCTTTTGCCCTACCGAGTTACAAATCATGTTTTTTTTTTGTTGCAACCACACTGTGTAAATTTTTCGAGTCATTGCAGCTGTTTGCCCCTTTTGTGAATGACACTGATTGTATGTCATATAGATTTATTCATTACTCCCCATTTGGTCCACATATTCATTTCCTTTGCTTATAAATACAGTGTGTGACTCAAACAACCATCCCTTCTAATTTTCTGCTTCTATCCCACAGTGTGCTTGGATTGGATTTACTTTAAAATCTGTTTATAAAATAAGAGGACATGTACTTAATGTGAGTCTGGAAGTACTCTCCAAAGAGATGTGCAGAGTTGAAGGATTTTGTGGCACAGAATTTGTTTAGAAATATTTTTTTCTTTTAGCTACTGAGAGTCTATTTCCTTTGATTTAGTGTTTGAGACATACTGGTGCTAGATAAAAGAAGCATTACTATGAAGATTTTCATTTGATTCATTTATTATATTCCTGTTCATTTATTATATACTGATAAATGGTGATATACAAATTCATATCAGAAATAAAGAAAGCTCTGTTGTCATTGTTTGTTTTGAACATGATAGATCTATCAATTAGATTTCCAAGTCATTGTAAATGATGAAAGGAGAGAACTGTTAGGAACAGCAAGTGTAAATATTGCTTTATCAGATACTCAGATTACTTTCATGTTGTCTTTGTTCTACTCAGAGAATATTATGATAATGTCACTTACTGTTTGATATTAAGCACCTTAAAGGCAAGCATATATGATAAGTACCATGTTTGGTACAAGAAATTATGAGGACATCTCCATGCGTGAAGGTTGAAGCAACTTGGTTCCTCTGTGCTCAAATTAAGCTCAGTACTTACCTTCTTTCTTAGAGATTTCGTGTCCAAATAAACATTCTTCTTTTTAGATGACTTTGAGAATTGGGTGTGTGTGTGTGTTTGTGTGTGTTTAACCACTCATACCAATGTCATTTATTTATTATCTTCTATAATAAATTAGAAATTATAGTATGGCCAAGATTGGAACTACTCTTTCCTTCTTTAGTAATCTTGCTGATTCGAACTTCTTCAACTCCCCCTACTTGTACTTCAAATTCTAGAAGAGTTAAGTATACCATTAATGCTCAAACTGACTAATATTTAATAAATTGTGTCTGAGCTACCTCCTTCTCTCAATGGTAGGTTTAAATTTTAATAGTCCAGTTGGTTCAAATAAAACGAACTGACTGAATGAAGTGATTGAGCTCTTTAGGTGCCTATGGCTTGTTAATTGTTTGTGAACAAATGGATTAATGATATTTCTATTACCATTCATAAGTATGATTTAAAATTAGCAAGTTAAAATATTACAGGTAGGGATCTTTACTTCTGACTTTAATATCCATAAAAGCTAAAAATATATTTTTTCATCCTTTGTGTAAAGTACTTGTTCTTACCACGTGTCTCGTCTAGTTATGTCAGCTTTCCTTGGTTGTATGTTAAACATTTTATTTCACATTGTTTTTCATGTTTTCACAACTTTCGTTTCTTTCTTTGACATGATAGTAAACAGAAGAAAGTGTGAGAGACGATAATGAGAAAGAGCTGGTTGACTCAGATGTGTCTTACTGCTACTGGCCTTGATAGCCAAGCCTCTGTTGCCTTCCACAAGGGCTTTTATTCATTAAGTTTTTACTTATGCTTAAAATAATGGTCTCCTGACCAATAACAACAGTCATTATATATTGACTTCTTGCCAATCCCAGGCACTTGGTTAAATACTTTACATATGTCATATTTAATTTCTGCACTCACCTTGCAAGGATGGTGCTATCTGGTTGAGGAACTTAGATCTTAGGGAGTTTAAATAACTTAATTAAGTCACAGAGCTACTAGGTAGCTGAGATGGGATTTGAACACTGGTCTTTCTGACCATTTCCACAACTGCCTACAGTCTTGCTGCTTGTATCCATTAATAATCAGCAGTTCCTCCTAACTGCCAGTAGTCAGAAAAAGGGAATGTGGGATTTATTTTGAGGAGGAAGATGTAACAAAACCTTAAAATAGATGTAATCATTATGTCATCTAAATATTGCCAAAAGAGATCAGGATTAGTTGGAGTTTATTTTTATTTTTAATTATCCCTATCCCAAATATATGTTATACTAATCAGCCAACCCTGTCTTTCCAGGAATCATAGAATGTATGCATTTTTTTTTGTATGTCAGGCTCTTCACTTTTATTTTTTTCTTAACATTTTTATTGAAGTATAATTACTTTACAATGGTGTGTTAGTGTGAATCAGTTATACATATACATATATCCCCATATCTCTTCCCTCTTGCGTCTCCTTCCCTCCCACCCTCCCTATCCCACCCTTCTAGCTGGTCACAAAGCACCGAGCTGATCTCCCTGTGCTATGCGAATGCTTCCCACTAGCTATCTATTTTACATTTGGTAGTCCAAATATGTCCTACATATGGACTACATATGGTAGTCCATATATACACTACCACTCTCTCACTTTGTCCCAGCTTACCCTTCCCCCTCCCCGTGGCCTCAAGTCCATTCTCTATTAGGTCTGCGTCTTTATTCCCATCTTGCCCCTAGGTTCTTCGTGACCTTTTTTTTTTTTTTTAGATTCCACATATATGTGTTAGAATATGGTATTTGTTTTTCTCTTTCTGACTTGCTTCACTCTGTATGACAGACTCTATGTCCATCCACCTCACTACAAATAACTCAGTTTTGTTTCTTTTTATGGCTAAGTAATATTCCATTGTATATATGTGCCACATTTTCTTTATCCATTCATCTATCGATGGACACTTAGGTTGCTTCCATGTCCTGGCTATTGTAAATAGAGCTTCAGTGAACATTGTGGTACATGACTCTTTTTGAATTATGGTTTTCTCAGGGTATACACCCAGTAGTGGGAATGCTTGGTCATATGGTAGTTCTATTTTTAGTTTTTTAAGGAACCTCCATAGTGTTCTCCGTAGTGACTGTATCAATTTACAGAATGTATGGATTTTGGTTTTGTTTTTTTTTTTGCGGTACGCGGGCCTCTCACTGTTGTGGCCTCTCCCGTTGCGGAGCACAGGCTCCGGACATGCAGGCTCAGTGGCCATGGCTCACGGGCCTAGCCGCTCCACGGCATGTGAGATGTTCCCAGACCGGGGCGCGAACCCATGTCCCCTGCATCGGCAGGTGGACTCTCAACCAGTGTGCCATCAGGGAAGCCCAGAATGTATGTTTTTAAAAAAACTTTTTAGGAAAAGTATAACAGAAAACAGCATATGAGAAACATGAAATATTTAGTTTACATATAAAGGTTATTCATCCTATAAAATTTCTATTTCCTTGAATATTTTTGATTAGAGCATCTCCCTTTCCATTAATCCAGTGAAAGAGTGAGACTTGAAATGAGATCCATCTACTTTTTGCTCTTGGGGAGGGGCATCTGCCCATCACATTTTAGTAATGGGAGAACTTAACACCTAAACCCCATTGACAGCTTGCAGGAATCCCTTCCTATTTATTTGGAAGCATGTTTGCTCATAATAACTAGAGTACCACTTTAGAGATAGATCAGCATGATTAATAACTCCTAGTTTATGTCTTAGAACCATATAACTTTTTCAGCCTTGTTTCCTTATTTGCAAAATGGGAAGTCATTACAAGGATTGGATGAGTGATCATTATATATATATATATATTTTTTTTTTTTTTTTTCTTATCATCATCCATGTCATCTTCTCTCTCCACTATTCTATTCAGACTTGTCATCTTATACACTTATTTTTGGCACCCTCTAACCTGAAAATTGACAGCCAGAATAGTTCCTTTGGAGTAAAACATGGGCTTGTAGAAAAATAAAATCAGAGTTTGAGTCTCACCTCTGTCTTTTCCAAGGTTGGGACCTTGGTGAAGTCACTATACTATACTATAGTATAGTATAGAATTGGAGTTCTATACTCCGATTTCCTCTTTGGTCATATGGGAAGATTAATAGTTGCAGATTTATGGTGTTGATGTGAATGTTAAATGAAGTTGTTAATTACAGTAGAAGTTAGCACAGTGTTTGGCACATAGTAGGCCCATAGTAGGCAATTGACATATGTTAATTTGCCTCTTCCCCTTCCTTCACCAGAGCTTTAAATTGTAGAGTTTGGCAAAACATCTTGCATATTGGTGGTCTGTTTCTGTAGCCCAGTGTTTTTCAGACTTAATGTTCAACTCCTTTAAAAGGAAAAGCATTCACCTGGGACCTTACCAGTGACTTAAATTTTTAAAACTTATAATAATATTTAAAATATAAAAGCAGTCTACTATGAATTAAATACTAATGTTTATAATGCCTATTCAATTATAAGTAGAGATTTTCAAATAAAGCTTCAATGAGATTAACAGCCAATAAAATTTAAATAAAATCATTTATTGTGATTGATGATGCTATTTTTCTGAAATTAAACCATGGTGTGCTACATGAGTATAATACCGGATATAATTTTGCATTTAGCCTGATTCTATCTCATCGTTTTATGTGATAACTTGAGACTCCTGTTACTTTAATTATCCAAATTCTTTATTTGGGCATTAGGTCCTAGTATGACAAATTTGTAGACTTTATTGTGAACTCTATTAGCATAGAATAGCAGATCACTGTTTGAAAATCCTTCCTTATTCAAAGACCAATGCAAGAATAAAAAATAAAGCCTCTCGTAATTGTTTTGATAAGATAGGAAAAACTAGACAAGCAGCAAGCTGTGGGGCAGTGTAAAGTGAAGGGCTTTTTGTTTGTTTGTTTTCTTTTGGTTTATTTTTTTTAGTCATGCTAAAGGAAACATGACTTTTATTATGTTAAGCCCCTGTTTAAAAGAAGAAAAAGAAAATTATCAGTAAGATAAAAACCAATCTTATTACCCTAGACCTGAAAAGCCCTTTCCTTTTTTGCTAGTATCTCAGGGTACATTTTTATTTTAATAGGTCCAGGTCTGGTGCACTTTTATATTCCCTTTAATGCCTAGCACATGTAATAGATGTTCCAAGCCACTTACTGAAAGAAGTAGTGATTTTAATCTCTGAAGAATATTTTAAAAGAGGTTTTATTCTTATCTCCCTGGAGCAGTTTAGGCAGCCTATATATAAGGAAATGAATGAATTAAATAATGTTTTTACACATGTATGATTTCTAGGTTTTGTGATTTGGATCCAATGCAAGAGTGAGTAATGAATAGGATTAGGAAAAATGTCAAGTTTGACTGAGGCCATTGTGTGGTGTTAGACTGATTTTAAAACTCAAACTAAGTAGATCCAACAAGTGAAACTGAGTGGAATACATGACATGGGATGATACATGAGAACTTTAATGAAAGTATTTAAAATTTTAAAAGTGAGGGGAAATGTCCAAAGAATAGCATGTTCATGGATTTTGAGAAATGAGAAAGTACAAACAGTTGAAAAGGAAGTTTGGCAATGAACAGTGAGACAGGAGAGTCACAGATAAGGTAGCAAAGACATTTGACAAATAGAAAAACACCAGCTTGTGGACTTTCACTTCACCATTCATGGCTGTTATTTAATTTTTTATTCTTGAGCCCCGCATTTAGTTAGATGTTAGTTGAGGGAAAAAAAGACACATTTCTTTTCCACTGGCAAATCGAAGCATGTGCTTAGCAAAAAGAATGGCCCACAACATTTGAATTTCAGAGGTGAGGTATTTTCTGAAAACCTCTCAATTTTTCTAGTTTATTAAAAGATAGGAAGTAATAAGTAAAGTTTAAATGTTAATTACCTATGAATGACCTTTCTGAATTGCCCATTTGGGAGGCTTGTATCTGAGACAACTTAAAGGAATCTCAAAGAGTATGTTTTTCCAAATAAAATTGATTTGTAAAAAGGTCATCTACACGATTTAGAGACACATGAGTCAAGGCAAGTAGGTAAGTAATTGCAAATTAAATGTTAACAGTTTAGGCGGTCTTTAAGAAAAGCCTACCTGGCATTTTGGCCACATCAGGTTTTAAAAGACTTTTTATCTAAAGAATCAACAGGGCACTGAAACTTCCATGAAACACTGCTTTTTCTAGAGTGGATTTCAATTTGAAGTGAGCCAACGTGATTTAAAAATATCAGTAACCTTAGAAAATATCTAGAGAGTACCAGCTATTTATAAAACAAAGAATGATTTTTAAATCACTGTAATATCATGACATAAATATAACAACACCTAACATGTTATTTATATGGCTGTTTATCTCTCTATGGTCATCCTGTATATACAGATATAAAACTTGCTTATTATTTATATATTTTACATTTTGCTACTAATAGAATGACAACAATAGCTAAGCAAGATCAAATGGTCACTATGCGAGGAACTCTAATAAGCATCATTTACACATATCATGAACATTTCCATGTCACTAATTATAGGTATATACATTGTAATTTAATATCTGCATAGTAGTGTGTCAGTATGGTACAGATGACCCTAACACAACTATCTCTAGGCATTTATTTTATTTCTAAATATTCTGTGATATATATATATATCATATATATGTACATAAGATGATTTTTTGCAGTCAAATCTTCATGCATCTTAAATCATTACTTGGGATAAGTTGTTAGAAGCATAACTGAATCAAAACACATATTCCATTGAAACATCATTTTATTGTTGTGTCAGAAAGGTATAAAAATAGTGAGGTTTTGATATGATTGATGAATTATCATCCAATAATCTCATGCCAGTTTACACCCACCTTAGTAGTTCGTGATAATTCTTTCCCTGCATCCTTGCTGACACTGGTATTATCATGTGTTTCAATCTTTGGTGAGGCTGGTCAGCCTTGAAGCCCATCCAGGTGGATATGTTTTGGAGGCACTGAATTATTACTCTTTCTCCTAATAAATGGGTGTATATATTAGGACATTTTCATAGATGGAATAAGTAGTGGGCCCTCACAACATACACAGTGTTGTGTATCTGGATACAGAAGGGAAGATTTAAACAGTATTACCAATTTAGTTCAAATGTGAACCATGAAAAAAGGCTCAAGAATTTTTCAGCATACTTTTTGTATAAACACAAATAACAAATGACAATAGAAGTAAGATATAAGGGTATTTATTCCTCAGATGGGGTATGATGTTATACACAATACAATTCTCAGGTTATAATATCGAGCTAGTACAGGGGAAAAAAACAACAGCAATAACAACTGCAACTTATGTCTTCAAGAGCCCAGGTGAGGGCTAAGAATGTGCGCCTTTCTGTCTTTGCTCACGCTGTTTCCTCACCTTGGTTTTCCAGGCCTGCTCTACGTTCCTTCCTTGTCTATTTACATTCTACTTATCAAGGGGACCTAGATTAAATACCAGTGTCTGCTTTGGTGCTTTCTTCATCTTCCTAATTAGCACTGTTTTTTTCCCTTTTGATTTACTGATAATATTTTTCTGTCTGTTTGCTTTAGTTTTAATTTTGTATGGTTCATTGTTAACAAGGTCATTTCTCCTACTTTGATGAAGATTCCTTGACAATAGGATCTATCTCATTCACCTTTGCAGTATAACCAGAACTTTGCCTGCAAAGCACATACTTAAAAATATTTAAGAAACATATATATATATATATATATATATAAAATATATTAAAGTATATAAGAAACAGAAACAGACTCACAGACAGAGAGAACAGACTTGTGGTTGCCAAGGGAGAGGAGTGATGGGGGAGGAATGATTGGGAGGTTGGGATTAGCAGATGCAAATTATTATATATAGAATGGATAAACAAGACAGGGAACTAGACTCAATATCCTGTGGTAAACCATAATGGAAAAGAATATGAAAAAGAATGTATATATATGTATAACCGGATCACTTTGCTGTACAGTAGAAATTAACACAACATTGTAAATCAACCATACTTCCATAAAATAAATTTTAAATGAGTTATTAAATGAATAAAATATATTCAATCACATTTGTTTATAATGCTTATTTTTACAGTGCCTATTATATTCTAAAGTTCTTGAATTTTTCTTAACTGAATTATTTTCAGGAAACGTTTTCAATTTGTTCTTTGACTACTTTCAAGAAGAGTACATCTGTAGCATTATAGCACATCTATACATCTGTTGTGTATATAATAGCATTTTTCTCCTTCTTTCATTAGAACAATATCCTAAATGTACTTGGCCTAAATTTTCACAGCTAGAAATAATTAAATCAGAAATCACACTCTTTAACCTTTTTTTCAAAAAAAAAAAAACCTACCACCATTTCATTTCATCTGTAATTGAAATGGCTTTCATGTCTACTTGTCTACTTTCTTTTGTTCTCTACCTTCAAAGAGTTAAGAATATGACATGAAATCATACTTGAGGGCCAAATAATCCAAGTTGTGTTTCTTTTCCTTTGTGTACTGTGCCTGATTATAATTTAATCATCATTTCTCTTTCCCTGAGTTAACACAGCCAGTCCTTCTTTGGCATGTCTTATTTGGGGGAGGTCTTGACAAACATGGACAGCAGTAAAGTTTGGAGAGATGATAGCCTCTTTTTTGTATCTAACAACTTTACTCAACTTTATATATAATTTATTTATTTGAAATACAACTCTGACCCAATTATCTTATTTTAAGGGAAACTCATGTAATAAAACAAACTAAGATTCTGGGTGTGTTTAAACATAACAGAAGTGGGTGAGAATAATGCATGTATCACTTATATATATAATGAATCAGTCCAGATGAACTGGGGAAATTTGTTCTCATTTTTTATTCTTTTTTATTCTCTTGATCAGATTATTTATATTTAATTAGAAGACATTTATAGCACTAGCAAATGATAAATATAGTTAATTTGTAATCATTTGTAACCTATTTAAAAATAAGAACTTGTGAAGTCTCGTTGATAAATATAGGCTAACTTTACCAGGTCATAAAATACTTACTGATAAAGAGACAAGATGTCAATGTCACAAAAAGAAACATTTATAAACCCAAATTATGTTGCCAGGCTCTTTAGTAGCTTTAAGTAGACCATTAGCCTGAACAAAAATTTTTCATGATAAATTAGAATGACTTCAAAATTTTGATCTTGCTTTTGGTATACATAGGAAAATTTGAGTCTGAATAAGTGAATTTCCTAATTAAATTTGCGTAATACCAGTATTTTTTAACATCTTTATTGTAGTATAATTGCTTTACAATGTTGTGTTAGTTTCTGCTGTTAACAAAGTGAATGATCTGTACCTATACATATATCCCCATATCCCCTCCCTCTTGCGTCTCCCTCCCACCCTCCGTATCCCACCCCTCTAGGTGGTCACAAAGCACCAAGCTGATCTCACTGTGCTATGCAGCTGCTTCCCACTAGCTATCTATTTTACATTTGGTGTAATACCAGTATTTAGTTCATGTTTAACAATGGTTAAAGATGAGTGGTAAAGGAAATTGTACATGGTTGTTTGTTTTCTTTAAGTCTTGCTTTAGAAAGCATCTTTTTCATTATTGGGTTTTATTAATATGAGTAATTAACTAGTTACAATTTCATTTTAAAAGGATAATTGAGTATAAGAACTTACTTGTGTCTTAGTTGGGTACATATATCCATGGAAGTAGAGATTGAACCAATAATCCAGAACAAAGGACCTATTAGAGGTAGGCTGTAGAGTCTAATTTTTGAGCAACTACTATGCCATGATTTGGTTATTATCATCTCAGTTTCACATGATGAAACTGAAATTAGAAATGTTTATTTACTTAGTCATTTTTTTGGCTAAGAAAAGAGCTAGGGTGTAAACTTAGGTTTGTCTGACACTCAATCTTGTATTCAGCAACCGAAGTACCTAAGAAATAAACTCTTGAATGTACATAACATAGTTACACACCTCTAGATAACATTAAGGGAAAAAAAATTTTCCATCTACAACTCCTAATATCCTTTTACTGCAATCAACAAAATCACATGCTAGCAAATGGTCTAAAATTTAGAGTCATATCAATGTATGTTAAACAGAAACTTTAAATTTAAAACCCCAAATTATAGGTCTTACATTTGGAATATTTAGTTAAATGTTTGAACATCATGCTTATTGAGCTGTACATAGCTTAGGGGTTATCTGGCCTAGCTCTTCCAGTATGTTTTGTCGGAGCCCTCACTTAGCTGTCATTTTTTTTTTCAGTATTTGTTGATTCAGAAAACATGTAGTGATCAAAAACTAGACTGAACTGAGGGATGCTTTTAAATGTTTTTGTATTTTATTAATTGCAGTACAGTCACCATTCATTAGAAACATGTATGTGTGAGATCAATTGTCAATCCATAAATGGAGCTTGGTGCACATGTGGATTCAAACACTCACAACTCCTCTTTTTGGTGCTACAGTTGATTGTAGCCCACAGCATGGAATCACTGTTGCAGCCTGTTATTCTCATTTCAGATGAAGTAACTGTGGCCCAGAAGGGAAGTGATTTTTCACATTTACATCACTTGTGAGCACCCTACTACAATTACAATCCACAATTGCTAAATTTTGGTCTTACATGCTTTTATCCACACTAAAGTGTCTCATCATTTTTGCTCACGGCTCTTTTAAGAGTTTGATGGACTGTTAGCCCAGGAAAATGTACATGTGCCCATCCACGTGACGTGCTGCACGTAATCCTGAGAGAAGTCACAGACCTCTTAGAAGACAGTCGCAAGCCCAGGTAGTAACCCTCATCAAAACTACATCTTCATTTCTTAGTCAAAAACCAAGTAGTCTGGGAGGCAGAGTGAGAGTGGGCTCCTGGAACCTGGGTCTGAAATGAAATCCCAATGACTGAGGGAAGTTTTTAGATCGTATTTTTAAGTATATTTTTCCCTCGATTTTAACAGGAAGCACTTGATATAATGTGCATTTATTAGAGACTTCATTTGAACTATAAGTAGTGTCTTGGAGAATGTTTTTAAGAAATTTAAATCTCACTCTCATTTCATTAAAGTCAATTGAACACACACACGTCAACAAAATCAACAAAGAAAACAAGAGAAAATAAAGAGTGAAAATCCTTCCTGACTATGTTGGTGGCTTAACTTTGTGGTGTTTTCGATAATAATGCCAGCCTTTAGCTGGAGGAAAGATGGAGGAGTTAACACTGTAGCTTGTAAATATTGAGGAGCATGAACTTCCTCCAGAGACAGTGCCTACCAATTCGTGTGGATTCTGGTTGCCAAGAGACAAAGTTTGGCCCATTTAAATTAAGTTCAGTGGCCTGAAAAATGCCAGATTTATGATAAAATGCTAAGTCTTTCGTGGTAGAAAAATTTCTATTTAAAACATTTAGGCCTTTTAAAATATAATCTTTCTAAATGATGACAAGTATGGGCAGCTTTCAAACTGAGCGTTTTTTTTTTTCCTTTTCTGTCTTTTTTTGGGTTAGCATTCACATTGCAAATTCTAAATAATGATGCCTTCTCCCAGATAGTCAAAACAACCTAACACTGAGGTCTTACTTCTAGAATACATTCCTGCTGCCAAAAATTCTGAAAGCTTGACTTTTCAATCCTGGGGTATTTGGCTTTGTGCAAAGACCTAGTAGAACTGGGGGAGGGCCAAGTGGAGGACAGAGCTTCCTGGACCACTATCCTGACTTCCTTCCTTTTGGTACTTCCTCTGTCCTGGTGGACTCAGCTAAGCTCTTCCAAACCACTGAGGGATAAAGAGGGCTTTCTTTATTCAAGACATCGTGAGCCTGAAAACGAATTAATATGGTATGCCTTAAGGTTCTAGCCTTCTGAAAAGAAAGGCTAAAAGAAAGGCTACAGGAAATAGGAAAGCGATAGTTCATAGCATTTTAGTGTAAATGGTTTAAATATGTAAACAGTTCCATCATTATATTTAACTGTTAATTAAATATTAAGTAGTTGAAATATAAGTGCTAAATATCTGATTATTTCTAGCAGAGAGGCCAGATTTACTTATTCATTGTACAGTATTTGCTGAGGTGAAGAGCCATTCTAGGCTTGGGATCAACAGCGAACAGACCGTGGAGCTGCCCTCATGGAACTTATGTTTTTGTGGGTTCAAGATTGAGGTCCTGTAAGGAGTGGATTGCTCTACGATGTGTGTGCACACCCACAACCTGAGGTTATTTTAGAGAAATTTACAGGGCACTTTGGAGAATTGCTTCAGAGGATAGCGGTTGATATTTCTTCTCTTCTTCCTCCTTCTCCTCTGCTGCTGCTTCTTTTACATTTCTTTTGCTCTCAACATAATTTGAGATTAAGATCTTTTATTCTATCAAGAGGAGGCGGTGCTAGCCATACCCGATGTTGTAAATATTATAATTATCAATTATTCTATCCTCTGAAAAATGTGGACATTCTCGTTTTCTTAAAAGCTGATTTTTGAAAAGCCATTATAAATCTTATTGAGGAAACTTTGATTATCTGAATATTTTCTTACTCTTACCTGAACACTGAGACCAATTAAAGATGATAATCTTTTTATTTCATTTTCGACAATTTTCAATGACTAATTTAATAAAAGATTTTTCATTTGCCTTGTATTTTTAATTTTGTCATGGCCCCTAGGCAGCCAGTTATAATTTTACTTTCTTATGTTTGGGAAGAGAAAAAGTAATACATATTGCTAAGCAAAAGGAACATTATTTTCCTTGTCCTTCTGAAGTGGGCATTATTGACCTTTAATCAAAGTATTCATACCTTGTTTGAAGTAAACAAGTAAAGTGCAGATGGGGTACAGATCCTACTTTAGGATTGAGTGGAACGAGGCAATAGAGTCGGTAAGATGGGTTCTGAGGCCCAGAACTAGCCTTAGCAACCCTGCTGCCATTACTTTGGTCTGAGCTGCCATGACCTTGGTCTGAGCTGCCATGACCTTTCACCTGGATTTTTCTAACTGTTCTTCCTGCTTCTGCCCCTGGCTTCTGGCAGTCT
This sequence comes from Pseudorca crassidens, assembly GCF_039906515.1. Classification (NCBI taxonomy): domain Eukaryota; kingdom Metazoa; phylum Chordata; class Mammalia; order Artiodactyla; family Delphinidae; genus Pseudorca; species Pseudorca crassidens. The sequence continues at coordinate 66,308,929 of NC_090304.1, read as the reverse complement.
GTTCTCAATACAGCAGCCCGAATGATTCTTCTGAATTATGTCAGTCATATCATTCAGCTGCTCAGAGGCCTCTGGTTTATTATGTCACTCCTCACAAGAATATAAGCTCCATTAGGATAAGTGAATTTTATGTGCTTCGTCATTACTATATCCCCAGCTTTTGGAAGAATGCTTGGCATATAATAACTGTTTCTTCATATTTGTTTAAATGAATGAATTCTGGAAACAATTTGTCCCAAAGATAGAGATTTGAGTATTATCAGCCTACAGATGGTGATTGAAAATATGGAAGGAGACAGGTCAGCTACTGAGTGAATCAAAGAAAGTCAACTTTAGCCTTCCAGAGAAATTTCCAAAAACATATGTGAACTGGTTACATTAATTGATGCATGGTGTCTTCATGCCATATGGTTTATCATTTTGGGTCTTGGCAGAATTTACCTCATAAGGTTGAAATGAAAATACTTTAATGAGGGGACTACATAGTGATGTGTGATCAGGGTTAAGGGACCAGTAACAACTGCAAACCAGTACCACCCACTAGAGCTGATGGAACAAGGAGAGGACTAGTAATACAAGCCCAGTGAGATATGGAGCTGTGGAAGAGGGACCAACCAGTGGGAAGTCTGCTCAAGAAGGGATGCAGCTTCTATTAGAGGTGCAGCTCTGAAATGGGAAAGGAGGAGAAAGAAATATCCTACACTCTCTCTTCTACACCCCCGTCCCCTATTGCCTCCCATTAGCCAAGCCCAACTAGAAGCCAAGCAAGAAGGGATCCCAGTCACTGCCCCCTTCAGGGGTCAGCCTTCTTGGTCACAGAGCAGGGGTATAGAGACTGGAACTGGAGTGGAGGGACAGGGAGACCCAGCGGATATCCACCATGGAACATAATTCTGCTTCTAATTTTCTCATTGATCAAACCACACCTGGGACACTCTGCTTAATTCTGAGTACCACTTTCCTACATGGTCATTGACAAACGAACACAAGCTATTTAGTTCGAGTCATTGTGAATGTAGGAACTGGGGTTATTGAGTTTGAGAATACATAATTTAAGAGAATATACACAACTAGCTATGTAATTTGCAAGGCCCACTGCCAAATAAAGTTGTGGGATCATTGTTCAGAAATCATTAAGACTATCAGGACAGTGACAGCAGAGAATTAAACCAAGCATATTGCCATTCTAAGTCACACTCCCAGATTGTATGCCCACGTAGGCAGCCCTGGGAACACTTTAGCCTCCATCTAACATTTGAAGGAATGGCATGTGGATGATGGGGTCAGTGGGTAAAGCTTAGTGTGTGTCTTAAGATGGTATGACCCAGATCCAAGGAAGGGCATTTTATCAAATATTCTTTGTTTGCTTGTTGTTGTTGTTGTTTTTCTTTTTTGAAAACAAGTTGATCTGTTTAACAGCAGAATATCCTTCCTATAAGCTGGAATTGTCTGTTCTGAATTTAGCTATGACCTGTGAGGGGTGCTATGGAAAGGATTTTGTGCTAAGCAAGGTGTTGGACATAATGAACAACATGGATGTTTCCAACTCTAAGGATTATAAATCTAACATATTCACGTGATGAAAATATTATCAGGAGATGATGTGTTATCCTAATTAGAGACAGACTAACTTGAGATTGTTATAGACAGATAGATAGATAGATAGATAGATATCAGCAATGAAGTATGCTTTTGTCGTCTTATTCCTATGGAGAGGTCTTGTAGGTCTTTTTCTTATATAGTCATGATGCCAACATTTTAGACGTTTGCTGTCACATTATTGTTGTTCTAATTTATTATATTCATATAATTAAGCCATGGCAAAAAGTGACAATGTACAGAAATATAGAATAAATGCTTAGAGGGGGAATGCCAGCCTTTGACTGTAAAGTTAGTTTAGGGACCCAAGACCAGAGTCAGAGGATCTTGATTTCCAGCCTAAAGTTATTTCCACAAAATATAAGGGAGCAAAGAAGTTCCTCAGGATAAGCCAGACCCTTTTTGAAAATAATAAACATGGATTTGTTTGATGACGGTAAATTGTCCATATAGCATTATCATTACTTTAATTATACTAAAGTAAATTTATAATTTAATGTGTTACCTTGATGCAAAAAACAAACAAACAAAACTATTGAAGAACAGAATTGTGACTTGTACTCCACAATCTCAACTTTTGAGCACTCTGCAACTCTTCGTTTTTGTCTTTTTAGGAAGTTACGTAGACACGATCCTCTGAATCTCACTTTGCACACTTACAGCACGGCACTTATCACTGCTCATCAGCACCCCCAACTGGTAGATGCTGTCAGTTTAGCTGGTTTATATTAAGTGAATTAAAGAAGTTTATACTTGGATAACAAATAATTTATTATTGCTAAATAGTTCATATTTATAGGTTCTCCTCTACTACCTCCAGTAAGAGAGCTTTTTCTTCTCCTCAAACAAAATTGTGCCCAGACTCCAAAAGCACAGGATAAATAAAAGTAAAACCACTGTGTCTGAAGTAAAGATAAGAAGCCCACAGTCCCCACCAATTTACCAACCCCTCACATCTAATTTTAACTTCTGAGATAACCCAACGTTTATACCAACAATCTAGTTCAAGCTCCTCAGTTTACAAATAAGGAAACACAGCCCAGAGAGATGTTGGTGGCTCATTCAGCATCACAGAGCTAATTAGAAACATAACCAGGATCAAAACCAAGGCTGTGAACCTCAGTGCTTTTTTGAGTATAGTATGTCACCTGGGTTAAAGTCCTGAAGGTACATGAATGAACTGCTCACACTGTCAATCAAACAGATAGAAAAGTTTAGAGTGTTCCAACAGTGAGGGAAAGCTTCACCTTAAAGTGCAAAAAATCTACATGCCTTCTAATTTGTTTGTGTTAATTTCACTTGGCTTATTTTTTCAGTAGGACATGAGAGGAAACAGGGTAGATAAATAAATAAAGGTACAGACATCCACACAAGCTCTGCAGTTACAGTACTTCACCTACAGAGTAGGTGAAGGACTTGTTAAAAATGAATCTTTTTTTATGAGTCCCCAGGGAGTTCATCCACTTATCCCTGTACCTGAAATTGAGTTGTGCCCACAATGGGGACCAGTCCCTTTTCATTGTTATTAGACTCTATATTGTGGATTTTAATCTTTTTCATCTCTTCGGGAGTAGGTGTGTCACATGGAAAAATCAAGTGGCTGGGGAAAAAATGTGTTCCTATTTATAAGGAAACCATTTTGTTCCAAATATTACATGAGGTGTTTACTTGTTTAGGGTGTGTGCTCATTCTGGTAGAAGATTTAATCCTTAAGAGTCAGGAAGACTTTGAATTTTTCTTTCCCTCACCATCCCCTAGCCATCAAAAAGGACAGAAACCAGGAATTCCAAAGCATTTCTTAGATTTCAGGTTGCATGGGATTTAGGACTTTTATTTGAAACTGAAATAAAATACGTTCTGCCACTTACCTATATCTATATTTATATCTATAACTGTAACTATCTATACCTGTATACACACTTCTGTGCATGGGTATTTCAGCTACTGGGTTCCTGCTTGAAATAGGTCTCGAATACCTCTGCTGGTTTGTCATGTCTTTGCTTATAACTGCCACTGACTCAAATGTCATAGGTGGCAATATTTCACTTTGTCTAACTGCTTGACAATTTTAGACATATATATGAGGAATTGCTTCAAGCTTTTGTTTAATTCATCCCCACCTCACAATCTCAGTTAAAGGAAAAGCCAATCTAAATTACACCCACCACAATGTAAAATGGTGCAGCTGCTGTGGAAATCATTTGGTGGTACCTCAAAAAGTTAAACGTAGAGTTTCCATATGACCCAAATATTCCACTTTTAGGTATGTATCCAAAAGTAAAGAAGGGACTCAAAATGATACTTGTACACCAATATTTGTAAAAGCATTATTTTACAACAGCTAAAAGGTGTACATAACTCAAGTGTCTATCAGCAAATGAGTGGAGAAACAAAATGTGGTATTCCATCGAATGGAATATTATTCAGCCATAAAAAATGGAGTTTTGATACATGCTACAACATGGATGAACCTTGAAAACATTATATTAAGAGAAATAAGTTAGACACAAAAAAATCAAATGTGTGATTCTATATGAAATATCTAGAATAGGTATATTGATAGAGACAGAAACTAGATTAGTGGTTACCAGGGACAGGAGAAGGGGGAATGGGAAATTATTGTTTTATGAGTAAAGAGTATCTGTTTGGGGTAAAAAGATTTTGGAGTTAGTGATGATGGCTGTACAACACTGTGGATGTAATTAATGCCACTGAATTTGACACTTACAAATACCACAATTTAAAAGAAAGATTGAAGTACACCCACAATCCCTAGAGCGAAAAGAAAGAAAAACACCAAGTAAAATCTTATTTGCCCTCAAAATGACTATGATTGAAATATCTGGGGCTGCCCACTGCAGAGCTCTGGGTGCCTGATATCACATGAAAATGTATTTATTTGTGTTCCTTATCTATGTGAGGCATTGCTAATGGGGACTCTAGATGCAGAGGTGAATAAGACACACCTTCTGCCCTCTTGGAACTTATGTACCAGTGGGGAAAGCTGAGAAACATCAAGCAGACAGACACAAAAAGAGAAAAATGTAAGTTGCAGTAATTGCCATGAAGGAAAGAAGTGGGGGACTGAAATAGAGCATGTATGTGCGTACACGTGTGTGCTGGTGAGGCTGGGGGTAGAGGAGGATTCTCTTTCTAAAGAAACATAGGATTCAGAGTGAAACGAAAAATCAGAGAAAACACAAAGTCAGAGGAAATAGGAAAGGCAAGTCGGTATAGCCATTCAGCTACATGGTAGTGGCAGGTAAAATAGAAAGAATAGTAGGAACCGACCTTGGGACCCAGTGTACCTCACACATCAGCCACATTGAGGGAGGAGGTAGGTGAACAAGAGCAAGATGCCAGCTTCAGTAACATGTTAAGTGTAAGAAGAGTTAGATTTCCATTAAATAGTATTTGGCCAGAGGAACCCAGGATCGCTAGAACCAAGTCTTATAAATAATCTATTTCCCTTGAGGCTTCCAAGGCAATTATATACTCCACGAACAATGACAAATGAGAAATCAAAGTTCCACTTTAATTTTACTTAAGCTAGTGCATATAACTGCCAATTAAATTCGTTGAAAAAGCTGGATTGGAGTATGGGAGTTGGTCTCAGTATTCCCAAGCTAAGCTTCCTACCTCAAAGTCCAAATCTTACCAAGCCAAATCTGGCTGCCAAGTTCAAAGTGATTAGAGTTCCTGAGCCCCAAGGTAGTGAGAAAAGGCAAAGAAAGCTAAGGTGATGGGCTTCCTTGGGGAGTGGAGAGAAGCAAGAACCACATGCTTTGGGGTGACCTTACTCTTTATTGATGTGACCCATTTGGTGGGTATCCTGAAATCTAACTTATGAGTTTAGAATCTACTCTTTGATGGTATGTTAGGTTAATCTGAGATATGAAAAGGATTTTCACAGGCAAATAAAAGGAGAAGGATAGTGCATACCAGTCAGAGGGAGAAAATGACCAAAGGTATGGGGATATATATCTAGAAAATAAAATATGGTAGTAAAAAAAAGTATAATAAGATAAAAAGCTGAAAATGGGATTTAAATCCATATTACTTTTGAAAAATAGGCCAAAAAATTAGCCTCCTTGTCTTTATGCTTTGGGCAATCAATTTCAAGTTCAGAGGAAAATAGTTACCTGACCTGGGGGTTATATGTGAAAGAGGGATTGCAGAGGAACAAGAATACGATAGGAAGGGTAGTAAGGACGTGGTCACTGTTGACCAGACCTGAAAGGATCATTGTTATTCATATTACTAGGAAAGAGTCTAATAATTTGCTTTCTCTTTCATCATGTAAGAAGAGATGGTGAATCATGATCATTATTTTCAAAAACCTATCGTGCAGTCCTAGGCTTTTCAGGAGAAATCCCTCCTGTTGCAGGTGCCAGACAGACGGCAGGGAGCAGCAAGTTTACTCGACTCTGAATAGCACTGCAAAATGGGCAGTGTTCACATGGGACCCTATTCACAATTATTTGTATTGCATATGCCATTTGCTCAAATACTGAAGATACAGCATTTGTAGAAAGATGACAAAACGTGGAAAAGTATAAATAAGAAACATTGCCCCAAGTTTTGTCTCATTTTGATAACCACACTTAGTATTTTAGGGCATATTCTATTTTGTGTGTGTGTGTGTGTGTGTGTCGTATTGTTTTGTGATACAGTTTTACCAGTAGTGCTCTTATTTCGCTTTTACCTCAGATAATATTGTTTCTAGTAGTGATGGGATCATGTGTAAATGGTACCAGTCACAACAGGCAGAGCATGTGAAATACTTCTGAAGCTGTGAGGACCACCACAGCCAAATTTTCTGCTATCAGATTCCGTAAGTATGTATAGGTACCCATACAAGTTTCTTTATATCTTTAACAGTTCCCTGAGGAACACTTCATAATTACTACTCTCCAAATGAAGACACGGGGGCATAGAGAAGTTAAGCGAAATTGCCCAGATTACACAGGGAGTAAATGGCAGAACTAGGATTTAATCCATATCTGCTAGATTCCAGAGCTCTAGTAAAACCTAAATGGTAAAACCGAATACAAACACTCCATGTAATTATAATGATGTCAAATATACGGATGAACGAAAACAGCTGCAGAGAAGTTGTGACATTTTCAAGTCCTACAAACATTTAGTGATAAGATAGAGCACTAGAGGCCAGGTCTTGAGCTGTGGGCTGGCACTCTGCCTTCTATGGTGATGCAATAGCATGTTTTCTATTTCCACCATTGTCTCTCTCTCTCTCTCTCTCTCTCAGTCTTCTCTCTCCCGGTCTCTCTCTATGTCCGTGCATGGCATGAGCAGCAGGTCTGGACAGAATTGGAGCCCAGAAGGCCAGAGGAGGTCCCTGTGGGGCTTTTGTGGGAGGCTGCACTGTGATCAACTGTGACCTTCCGGTGGTTAGCAGGGTTTCAGCCTAGTTCTGCCATGGCTACTACTAGCTGACATTAATGGGGCTGGCACCGTATGCCGGACAAGCCTCTAAGCACGTTATGTGTAGTTGCTTAATTCTCGTAAACATCCCCATTATACAGATGAGGACACTGTAGTACAGAGAAGCCAAATAACCTGTGCAAGGTCTCACAGCTGGAGAGATGGAACAGCCTGTACGTGAACTCTGGTATTTGCTTCCAAGCCAGCATTCTCCACCCATTAGCCGAACTACCTCAACTCCTCAAAGTAATTCTTAAATTACTAGAACAGCCAGACAAAATAAAGGTTCTAACTGGCAGTTATAAGTGTTCAAAATAGTAACGAGCACCTGGAATTACTTACTGCTTCTTTTTATGAATAATAAGTAACTGATTATCTCCTACCTTAACCTCATCTGGTGCGATTCCTTTCAACTTGCAAATGTGACAGTGTGTTTGAATCAGTCTAACTGTGCCATGCTAATTCACCCAGTTTTGAGCAGAGGAAGACGATGTTTAAGCAGGATTAAGTGATTTGCACAAGGTCACATAGCTAATATGTGACAAAGCTCAAAATTTATGCCACATTTCCTAACTCCAAGTCAGATGTTATAATCATTATACCCTGATTGTGGTCATTTTTTTGTGTGTGTGGTCATTTTTAACAAAGGTAATTTCCAGTATTTGGCATATATTTATTTTTCAAAAATTTACTGACATCTGTTTCTCATTAGGAATGTGGGTTTGCCTCTGCCTAGAAGGTGAAATGAAAACAGACAAAAAGAGCTTTTACAAAGGTTTTTCTCCCAAATGGAAAGCACTGTTTCTATAATGCTACTTATACCCCAGCGAGATATCCAGTGAGATAATCTCTTGACAATAACCCTTGGATTTATGTATAAATATCCTCAAAATTTGGAGATAGCAAATAAAGTAATAAAGTATGTCTCACCTGCTAGAAAAATCACCTGAGAGACGCTCACGTTTCAACTGCCCTATCTGTTGTGTCTTTCATCAAAATGGCCCAGTGTAGATGCTGGAAACTCCAATGTCAGAGGCAAGAGGAGCTGAAATTAACAAGCTAGTAATCTTAAATGTCTTTGATTTGTCAATAAATATCAGTTATTTTATCTGCTTTACAGAGGTGCTTTCAAATTAATTCATGTTTAGCAAACGTGGAGAGCCAATATAATTCAATATCTATTTCTATATATTAAGTAGATTTAAGGGTACTTCAGAATTTTGAATGTATTTTTAAAGTTCCTTAGCAGTCTTTAGATAATGCTCTTTGTTTCTACCTTCCCTTCTTTTTATTTTCTGAGAAAATTATAATATACTAAGATTTGAATGTAATGAATGTGTATGTTTCTCACCGAGACCCCACCACCGCCTTCAGCCCTGCCTACTCCATGCTTTATTATGTTCCCTTGGAGACAAGGACTCTGTTGTGTTCATTTGTTCATCTCAGTATCTGGCATTTAGTAGGTGTCTGATAAAAGCCTTTTGGAATGAGCTTTTGAGAGACAGTAAAAGAGCCCTGCACTCAAAGGCAGATATCACTAAGACAGTCCTCCAGGAGAACCAACCTAAGAGATCCCGACGTCTCTAATACCGATACGTTAACTTCGTGGTTCTCTGGCATGTCTTCTGCTCTCTGGCAACCTCTGCTCTCAGGCTCCTTATACATAAATATTGCCCTATCGTTGGGAATATATACCCAGTCATACTTTTTCTACTCTTTCCTACCTTTTAATCTTCCTCCAACTGAGAATCGTTTATCTGCAAGGGTAACATTTTCTTTTCCTCACAGAGTTTTTGTCAGATCAACAGATAAGACATATAAACACAACAGGCCTGAATCTTCTTATTGGATGCAGATGTGTGATACATTCATTGTCCCAGTGGAACCCGTGTTTCAGTCACATAATCATGTACCAATAAAAGATGACGACATTATTAATATAACAGTCCTAGATGCTTAACAGGTAATGCAGCCTGGTAGCTCTCCTTTGCAATCCACTTTCCTAATATATATATTGGGAGATATATATATATATATATATATATATAAGATCTATCTATCTATATATGTCTATAAATATATATATATATCTCTATATATATATATCTGTAGGAGTTGAGTGGTGGTCCCCAAAAGATATATCCACATCCTAATCCCCAGAACCTGTGAATGTTACCTTATCTGGAACCATTATATGCACAATATGCACATATGTTCTAGAGATACAATGTATACATACTACATACATGTGATTTAATAAGATATATAATGCATTACACAAGACACAGGTATATATATATTTGCAGGCTTACATGCGTATTGAGTCTCAAACCTATGGTTCGTAGATTCCTAGGATTCCACCGAAGAAGTAAAGGGAGTGTAAAGTTTTTTTCAATATTTAAAAGAACCCATGAGATAGCATACGATACTTGTGATTAGGTAACACAGGTTGATGACAATCGGAGATTCATTTGCTCTTGCTTGGATTTGCTCTTGGCTAGAATGGTGATTCTGGGAGGGGGTGACATTTGTTTGCTCCCAACAATCAGAAGTTCAGATTGATGGTTACTTACAATTTTGGTGAATAAAATATGGTAGCATGAATTAATTGTAAATTCTTTTTGGTGAATAAAATGTTTTAAAGTATGGGCTCCAAGAGGAAGATAAAATAAATGGTCAAAGGTTCTCTAGGTGGTGCAGGCTTGATATCTAAACCCAGACACGCATACATACACTCACAATCTTGCACTGATCACAGTGACTTTGTCTTAATTTTCTTTTACACAAATTCAGTCTAGTTTTACTGTTTCATTCATCAATTCATCACCCTTTCCTGAACTTCATCTCTTTCAGTGCATCCTTTTTATCAGCTGGCTACCAGACACTTGATTGTCTATCTGAAGCTGCCCTTCTTCCCAATTATTTATTTTATTCTCAATTGAAGCATCATCAGTTCATGTCATAATCTTATTCCAGACTCCGAAGTGGCTCTCCATCTCAGTCAGAATGAAATCCGTAGTTCTTACCTGGCCAACAAGCCCAAAAGGTCTGCCACACTATCATGCTCACCCTCTCCTTCTAGCATACCCCACCTAAACTTCCCTCCCGTCACTCTCCTTCTACCAGGTGCAGAATTGTATCAGGTGCAGGGGCTAATCAGGTTAATAAAAACTCTTCTCTGCTTTTAGACAGCCTATAGCTTTAGGAGAGAAAGAGAAAGCAGCATGTAATATAATAGGATGAGGGTTACAACAGAGGGAACATGGGGCCCCTTTGGGAGCTTCTCAGAGGATCATCTGAATCACACAGAATAAAGAGAATTTAGCCATGTAAAAAATGGGCAAAAGGATGGGACCACTCCCAGAAGTGGGCAGAGCCTGTGTAACTCCAGAGTTGTGGGAAAACATGACTCATTTGTAGAATATATTTTGGCTGTCTTCATAGAAGGTGGGGTAACAAATTGAAGCATTCAGCTTGTTTAGCCCTAGATTTAAGATGCATTCAGAAGAGGAGGTTTCAAAAATGTTAAGTAATTAAAAATAAATAACCCAGAAGAGATAAAAAGAAAATATCAGAAGCTATGGGAAGATCTCTGATGAGAGCAGTCAAGCTGATGATCACTTTTCAAAGGCCAAGGAGAAGATGGACCTCCCTCCTAATTAGTATACTGGGGAATATTGCTGAAAAGTTAATGCGAAGACTTGATGGTAAAATTCCCTGCCATTTCCAGAGCTCGTTCACAAGGATGCATGTACCTGACAGGGCTCAGCCTGGATCCTTGGTTACCACTGGCTTTGCTGTATTGCCAGTACAGTAATTAAGAGAACATTCCGGGATGGCTCAGAGATCAAAAAACATTAAGGTTAGGAACTACCTCAGGAGAGGTCTAAGAGATTTGAGTCAGGAAGAACTAGATTGGAATTCTACTTCTGTCCATTCTGAATTTGGGGATTTTATGTAGCTTACAGTCATCTCAGATTTCTTGAATATAAAAAGAGAAAGAAAGATATCCACTTTATAGGTTTGATGAGAGAAGTGAATTAATGTGTGTGAAGGACTTAACAACATTGAAATCACACAATAAAAATAGCTGTTATTTTGTTATTATCCAGCCCAAACCATTTATTTCACTGATAAGGAAACAGATAAGGGAAAAATAACTTGACTAAAAGCTCACTAAGTTCACACATGGAACTCATTAATTACCTGGTCCACCAACCTCTCCATCTCACCATCCCCCCAAATGGCTTTAGGTTCATTAAGGGTCTTATATATGATCTAAATTTCTATTTGATTTTCAGCCTGTGTTTAGCATCCTCACAATATCATGGACTTGCTTCATCTTCAAGTAAGTCTTCAGACATCACTTCAACTATGAGGGCCGGGTGTGGTTGGCAATACTAGAATGATTCTAAAGTAACAGAATCTGTTTCATAAAGTGGCTCTGGCAGCACTATTTGTCCCAGAAAGCCATCCTGAACCAGACTAAGCTAAATATCCCTTCTCTGTACTGCAGGACAGGTGCTTACCTCCATGTTACTATTTGTCCCATTACCTACTGGGACTACGTATTTCACTAGTGACCCCCTCTCGTATGTCAAGGCACATGCAATGCCCGACTCATCTCTGAATCGCCTGTTCATAGCACTGTGTCAAATACATAGTATATGTTCTATGTAATTTAATATTACCTAATATGTACTTTGCTGCAATTATTATGAGCTCCAAAGAGAAAGTCATTACTGTGTTTTAATAACATCAGTATTACCAGGATGACTATGCAAATGTAGATATTCAAAATGATAATTTTGACCACCATTCTTTTGGATGTATAGAATTTTCTACATAGACTCCTTCATATTATATCTGCCAAAATCATCATTCCCTCTACACATTTATATCTAAGCAGTGGTGCATTGCAGTTTGTTCACCCCAACTCACAAGGTCCAATGTTCTTCTCTTCCCAATTCCAGGTTCAGTGATTTCATGTTGACAGCTTGAAATTGACAATGGTGGGAATATTTTATGCCATGGAAATCAACAAATGCTGCATATCAGGGCCTTTTATTTTCCAGAGAGTAGGTTGTTGTACATTTACCAGAATATCACTGTATATAAGATTCTTAATCCACTATAATTTGTGTAGTTTTCTGTTTAACGTTTTATCTATCTAAGGTAAAAGCTATGTCTAGTTTTCTGGCTCCACCTCATTCTTTATACCACCTAGATGCCCATAAATAATTCCCAGCAGAGTTTTTTGCATATATAACAGGCACCCATAAAATAAACAATGAATTAATATGGAAACAGTCTCCATATTACCTTGCTCTTTTCCTAATATATCTTTTAAAGTCTCTTAGGTTTATTAAATAGCAGTCGGGAGGATCAGCTTTGTGAGTGGATCAAATTCAAAGTTCAGTGAACTGGACAAAAAAACTTCGTGGAACTAGAAAACAGTGATATTGCTAAAAGTGTAGATAAATTTAATTAGCTGACCAAACCTTTTCTTGGCCTTGTTTATTTGGACCAGAAAATGTGGAGTTAAGGTGGTTCTTTGGATGTTTTTGGAAAATATAAAACTGAGATTGCTTTACACCCCTTTACATAGGAAAGGGGTGAGGTTTTCCTCCCTTAACTTCAGATTTGTAAGCGGGATAATACAAGATTATTTCAGGCTATTCCAGTATTATGGATAATTGATTCATGTCCCTAAATGAAGCCTGGATTTTGAACTGCAGGTCATTATTATAAAGCAATCTTTATTGAAAAATCAGTCCATTTCCTCTGTCGTTACTACAAGAATATGGGTGTGTTTTAAAATTCTATTACAATGCTGTTCTCAGTCCTTTTACTCATAAATAATCAGTGAACCTAATAGATTTTTCTTCCAAATATAGTAAATGGGAAAGAAATAATTTTTATTGCAAAATGTAAATTGGTTGCGTATCTCCACCATCTCAGAGAGTGTGAGATAGCATTTAACTGTGATTGATAGACGTCTGAATTAAAACCAGCAACACTACTGATGAGATTTCTCCCCATACACCCTCCCGCATAGAGTGTTGATGTCTTTGAAGATGAATTAACCTGAGAGAACAATGAATTATTTTGGCAGATATTCTAAAAGGAAACTCCTGGGAAACTGCAGTGGATACTATTAGGATTTTAAATATCCAAGCTCATAGAAGAGTGAAAAGATCTGAAGGTCTCAATCAGTTAACTAGGAAACTAAGTAGTGAAGAGAAAAGAGTATAAACAAAGAAATAACAAAGGAAAACATGTATATTCCTAAGATTACTTTGATACTACCTAAACTTTGACCCACCAAGAGAAATTGAGGTTGAAATGGGATAATTTTGGTAAAAAGCATAGGCATGTTTCATCTATCCATCCATTTGTTCATTCCTCCTTCTATTTAATCAGTAAATCCTTAGTGAGTAGACTAAGTTTTGTATTGGGTATCTAAAAATTACTCTGACAGTCTCTAAGCTCAAAAATAGTAGCACGCTAGACAGACAAATAGATATGCAGTTTCAGTATAATGTAATACATGGAAATAAAATTGCATCATGCTTTATGTGAACATCAAGGAGATATAAATCTGGGAGAAATGTAAATGAAAGGGAAAATTATATATATTTGAGCACCTGTGATACACCAACTGCTATGCTAGTTGGTTTTCTATAGCTTATTTCTTTGACTCTTCTCAGTAATACTGCAGACAGTACTATTTGCATTTTACAGATGAAGAAACTGAAGCTTAGGGAAATTAACTAAGTTCATGTTTGTGGGTTGAATTGTGTCCTTTCCAAAAGATGTGTTGAAGTCCTAACCCCAGGTGTCTCAGACTGTGACCTTATGGAAATAGTCTTTACAGAGGTAATCAAGTTAAACGTAGGCTATTAGGGTGGGTCCTAATTCAATATGACTGATGCTCTTATAAATGGGAGAGATTTGGATACAGAGACAAGCATGCACAGAAGGGAGACAATGTGAAGACATACATGTAAGATGGAGGATTGGAGTAATACATTTATAAGAAAAGGAAACGCCAAAGATTGCTGTGAAACCACCAGAAGCTAGAAATAGGCAAGGAAGGATTTCCCTGCAGATTTCAGCAGATCATGGCCCTGACATTTTGGACTTCTAGTCTATTGTGAGACAATAACTTTCTGTTATACTAAGCTGCTCAGTTTGTGATACTTTGTTATGGCAACCTAGGAAACTAATAAAGTTGGGCAAAAAGCATAAGGCTAGTAAGTAATGACTCACAGTCATCCTTTACTGGCTCCAAAGCCCACATGTTTCCTCCTACACAGAGGAAGTGATTTCTACCCAAATCTTTAAGGATGAGTTTAAGGTGGAAAAGTAAAGAAAGTGCTTTCCTCTATTAGAAAATTCTGTGAGTTCAGGCTACTAAAGGCCTTGAAGAATGACCCAACTATGAAATCAGTTCTGTCTTAAGGAGTCTTTGAAGATCTCAGTTTAATTTGAACAAGTTGTTAACATGGCTGTTAGTCCCTAGAGTTGTCATTTTGTTTTGTTTTTAAATTTATGAAGATAGGGGCTCAGTTGACTGGTATGTAGGATGGTAAAGCTTAAAAACAAGATATTTTCTGACCATTCCAGGCAATCATAGATAGCTACCTGACCCTCAGCACTCAAGTACTTACTGTCTAAATGCCACAGTTTTGACAACAGCATCCTACCTTGTAACTGTTCTGAAAATGAATGTATCTGGCTTCCTATCCATGTTTTACTGAGCACCTATCAAATGTTTCCAGACTGTACTTATATATTTCATTTTCCTATTGAGAGTCCAACTAGTGAAATTTAAAACCCAGGTTGATTGCGTGGCAACTAGTCTAGCAAATTTTTATCATCAGTGCACTTGTGTTCAGTGTCCTGAAATATGTATAGGATTCATTGTTCTGAGGAAGGGAAGAATTTCTTCCCCTTTATTCCTATTGATAATTGATTGATAATTTCTTCCCCTTTATTCCTATTGATAATTGATAAAGCCAAATGCGTCTATTCAGCTTTATATCCAAAAATAGAAGAAATTTTAAAATCATACATGAATGAAGACTTAAAAAAACTTATGCGAGACCACATGAAGGAAATATACAATAATTATGTATAAAAATATATAGGCACAATTTTAGGATTCCCATTGTACTAATAATATGCTTTACATAGAAAACAAAATACCAAAACACATATGCTTTTGGTATTTTGATTTATTTTTTAAATCTTTCTTTAAAATGCAAATATTTAGCAATATTCATGTTTAATTAACATAGAAATAAATTTATAAATGAGGAAATTATCACAGACTCTACTTTTACTACCCTAGCGGGTATTGTTCTTTTAAGATGGCAAAATATTTCTTAATATCTTAAGCTGCAGAAAAAAAAAGACATCTTAATTATATTTAGTTTTCATCAATATTTGGAAAATACACTCAAGTTTTATCTTTATATTTTCTTTCTCTTCTATAGAAAAAATCACAGTTTTTTAATAATAATCTTTATTATATTTTTGACCATTTAATAAGATGTTTCACAGCTTGTTCTGGTCATTACAATAGCAATATGACCAATTAGAACATACGTTTTTATTTTTTTTCTTTCTGTCATCTCTTTGGTTCTCTGCAACCATTGCAAAGGTTCTCCACTTTTAAGGACTCATGTGATTTGACTGAGATGACCTGAATAGTCCAGGATAATCCCCCATCTAAAGGTCCTTAACCTTAATCACACCTGCAAAGTCTCTTTCCCCAAGTAAGGTAACATATTTCTGAGGATTAGGGCATGGACATATTTGAGGGCCATTATTCTGCGTTTCACAGGCAGAAAACAAGTTTAAATGCCAACTCAAATACAGAGGTGAAAGAAGCATTTTATAATTTCTCAAGATTTGAGTTGTGAAACCTCAAACAACAAACAAAAGTTGAAGTGAAATAATATTTATTTGAAAAGCAAATAAATGAGGACAATAATGTTAACTTGGGAGGAAATTTTCTATGTCTTATGGGAATTAAGTTAATATAAATCTGAAGTCGGTTTTGACGTGTTAAGTTTATATTGTAAGTCTTACAGGAACCACTAAAAAACAAACAAACAAAACTCACAAAAAATAAGGGAAAACTGAGTTGTTTTATTCTTTTTAGATCCCAATGATTTTAGATTGGGGAAATTTATATCACAGAATTACATAACAAACTCTGTGATGTACTTTCATCATCTGTAAAGTGGAGGTAATCCTGAAAACCACTTCTCAGCTAGGTTGAAGGGGTGATGAACTTGAATGAGCTTTGGCAATAGGCAGACTGGTATTTTGAATCCCAATCTGCAGCTTTGTGACCTTGAACATATCATTTAGCTTCAGGACGGCTGTTTCTTTCATTGTAAAAGGGGATAAAAACCATACCCATCTCTTACTTATACCATGAAGATTAAATAAAATAATACATTAAAGAATTTTGCACAGATAACAATACATTTTGACTATCATAATTGGGTTGTAAAAATATTTTTGAGCTATAAAGAGTATGAATATTGCTATTCACCATTATTATTTTTCTACAAGCTACTTTGCCTATTATTCAGGCAAAAATGGACAGAGACAAATCTGAGGAACAACGTATAGTTATTACTTGGTTTCTTGGCATCTGTGCTAATCTTTAATTAATAACAATGTTAGCATTCTGAACTATTAGAAATTATATCTACTGTGAAAATATTTGCTGCTCAATGGCATGTACTACACAGTAATATATATCTCACATCTATTATAGAAACCATGTGTAGGAGGTCTGCGTGATCAGATGTAATTCAACAATATTTTTTGCATCTGCTATGTGTCAGGCACTGTGCTAGATTCTGAGGATGTAGAAGTAAAAACGGTATGCCCCTATCCATAGCCTTGTGAAGGAAACAGCACTAAAATTGCAAAATATTAGGATAGCATTAGAATTTGACTTGAAGGATGAATTGGAATAAGCAGAGGCATTCTAAAATGTATTACCAGCTGCCTATTGGAGAGTACCTACAATGTACTGGGAGTATTGTACATAATATATCACTTAGACAATGACTACTCCAGTTTTCATAGATGAAGAAATAAGAATTCAGAGAGTTTAAGGAATTTGGTCAGGTAACTACAGCTAATAGGTGGTGAGCCGAGGTTAAAATCTAAGCTTGCCCGTCTCCAACATGTGTACATTGAACCACTGGCATACCTACAGGAATAAGGCAATTCTCAAAGAAGTATTTTAAACCTCCCCGAATATTCTAAAAGGAAAAAAGCATCACATCATGGAGACTCTGAGTTCCAGTGCACCATGCTCCAATCAACTGAACTAACCAACTAGTGTTACTGAAATCTAAGATGCTGACATCAGCTCAATCATGGTGGCTAAAGCTAAACAGTTCTTCCTTAAGTGATTACCTTCATGTCTAGAAGGAAGCAGCCTTACCAAAATGACAAAGTTAAGGAGCTGCAAAAGGAACTTCAAACTTCTAAATACAGGCAAGAAAAAAACATGTAGTTTAACAAATTAACACTTAAAAATGTTTAAAATTTTAAAACAAAGGGTCTTCAGTCCTTTTCTTCCACCTAGAACTTCTAGCTGGAAGTCAGTACTTAACAGGAAAGCCCATGACTTTCCCTCCTGGGCCCATAGCAGATATGATTAACTGATAATAAAATCTTTCCCCACTAGTCTGTAAAAAGTCTAATAATCCTTTTTAGTACCATATGTCAGGCAACTACTACTTATCAGGTAAGATGACAGATGAAATGAATTTTTCTTGCAATACTGTTACCAAGTGAACATCAGCTGTTGCTTTAGGGCAGTGGTTCTCAATGGGGAGTCCTTGCTCTCCTATGGTTATTTGTCAACTGGAGACATTTGTGGTAGCTGAAAGGGGTGCTACTGACATCTATTGCGTTGAAGTCAGGGATGATGTTAAACATGCTACAATGCACAGGAGAGACCCCCATAACAACAAAAAATTATCTGGCCCAAAATATCAATAGTGTCAAGGTTGAGAGACTGAATTTATGGACAGTTCATTAAAGAAAAACATCATGCGATCCTATTAAGTTAATTTGTTGAAATACAGAAAGAGGTTTTGTTCTTAAAGGGCTGTGAAAAGAATTACAGTGGTAACTGGAATACATAAAAATGAAGACACAGATGAGAGCTGAATTTTACAGCATCGTTGTCCTACCAGCTGGGACCAAGACTCTCTTTCCCAGTACCAATGACCTCACTGATTTTTTTTTTTTTTTTTTTGCGGTACGCGGGCCTCTCACTGTTGTGGCCGCTCCCGTCGCGGAGCACAGGCTCCGGACGCGCAGGCTCAGCGGCCATGGCTCACGGGCCCAGCCGCTCCGAGGCATGTGGGATCTTCCCGGACCCGGGCACTAACCCGCGTCCCCTGCATTGGCAGGCGGACTCTCAACCACTGCGCCACCAGGGAAGTCCCTGACTGATTTTTATAAAAGCAGACACTCCCAGTTCCTGACAGCAGTATATCAAAAACAGCACCCATTGTCAGATATTGCAGAGTCAGCCCAGTGATTTTTTCTTCCACTCCAGAGCCCACGAAGAAGTTGCCTGGATAAGTGGCTGCCATTCATTTCTTCACCTAGAGAAGCTGACATATAACAAGTGCCTTTTTGTACTCACTTTACAAACTAAATGAGTTTTTGTGTGTCCTGCAGCAGCCAGTACATTACAATTTACATGTATCATAAATACGATACATATTCACTGAGTTACACATAGCTTTCTGAATTATTCTGAATCTACATAAGTTTTCCACAATGTGTTCAAATGCACTCTTTAATTTCTAAGCAAGTAAAAGGGGAACATATAGGTTAGCTCACCAGATAAAATTAGGTTGATTAATAAGTAATTTGATGAACAGTCCTTTGGAGGAGTTTTGTTGGGCCCGGGAAGCTCACGTTTTAAAAAGCGTACAAATCTCAACAGTAGGTGAGCCTGCTTCTGCTTTGACCAGAGCCAAGGCAAGGAAAGAGTTGTATAAACTTCAGTCAATCCACATTCAGTGAAGATCTACCAAGTATCCCAAATCTTTTTCTAAATAAATTTTTTATCAAAATACTGACCCTTTACATACTTCATACCAAGGGAATAACTCCATTTTTTATTATGTTAAATATCTCCGATAAAACTTGATTATTCATCATTACTGACATCCACAAATTCTGAGATTTTGGTACATCCATATTTATACTAAATGTTTATTTTAAGGGTCCCATTTTTACCTATATATTAAAATATTGTCTGACATAGGCGTGATAATGTAATCTTAAAATGTAATGAATTTGCTTTTTTTCCAAGAAATATTGGAAGAATGTCATCTGAATTTTTTTAATATGCAGATTTTGTTTCAGTTACATTGTAATATTTTACCTTTAAATGTCCCAAACCAGTTTTTTAAATGTATAGGTAATAAAGTTTGATAATTTCCTTTCAGTTAAATATAATTCTTTAATGATGAGTTTTCCTCCATGACAAATTTAATCTGACTTAAAAAAAATATGGTACTCTGCTTGGGGTAATTGCCCACTTATAGATACATACATTTGCCTCTGCATGTTTGCATTCACATCTTTTATATTCCTGAAAATGCTATGCATTACGTTAATGTACCCCAAATCTTATTATTCAAAAGTGAATAATAAAGCCCAACATTGTTCTCGAAGAACTTAAATTCTCTGACAACACAGAAGTCTTTAATGACCATTTCTCCTTTCTTTTTTTAAAAGCTGAAGTTGTACTTTAAAAAAAAAATACTTTAGCCCCTGTTCGACCATACATTTTTTACTGAACATCATTACATGCAAGGAACTCTGCCAAGTCCTGTGCATACATCTGGGGGAATAAAAATATAAGATTAGATCCATTCCTTCAGAAAGTGTGTTCTACTTGAGATGACAAGAGATAACAAATGTTGGCAAGGATGTAGAGAAAACTGAACCCTTGTGCACTGTTGGTGGGAATGTAAATTGGTGTAGCCACTATGAAAAACAGTATGGAGGTTTTTCAAAAAATTAAAATAGGACTACCATGTGATCCAGCAGTTTCATTTCTGGGTATATACCCAAATGAAATGAAAACAGGATATCAAAGAGATATATGTATTCCTATGTTTGTTGCAGCATTATTTACAATAGCCAAGATATAGAAAGAATCTAAGTGTACTTCAGTGGGTGAATGGATAAAGATGTGATATATATACACCCCCCCACACGCACACACAAAATATTATTCAGCCGTGAGAAAGAAATCTATTACATGCCTATAAATACAGATAAAGCTAACACTAATTTTTAAAGTGGAATTACTAGTACAAAGATATAAAATATATTAAAAATCTTGAAAAATATTTCCAAATTTATTAAAGAAAAGTCTTGACCAATTTGAAAAGGAAAAAAATGTCTCAGTATTGCTTTAATTTTATATTTGTTAGATAGTCAATAAAACTGTATTTTTCTTACATTTACTCATTACTCTCAACTTATCTTTAGTAATTTGTTATTTTCCATTTCCACTTTTCTAGTGCTATGGCCATGTTTTTTCTTATGAATTAATGTATCCATTTCTAAGTTAAAGAATTAAACTCTTTTTGGTATATCTATTCAAAATTTTTGCCAATTAAAAAAATTGATTTGTTTTCTTATCGTTGCTTTTGAAAGTACTTTCTATATCCTGGATACAAGTCTTTTGTCACATTTATAGTTATTCAGATACTTTCTCCAAGTCTGTGTTATTTGTAACATGGGAACTTTTTACATTTTGATCCATTTAAATCTATTCATGATCATTTTTATTGTGCTTATATTTAGAGTCCTTCTCTGTTAAATATTTAGGGGAAAATTCCCTCCCTTTTCATGTTTTTATTTGTATTTTACATTGTACTCCTTATCCCATTACTGGCTTCTAAATTTATACCCAGTAAAATGTATTCATTTTGATAAAATCATTCTTTATAAGTTTTGACAAATGCACAGATTTATCACCAGAATCAAAGCACAGAAAAGTTTCTTCACTCCTTAAAAATTGCCTCATGTGACTCGTGACCATCTGCTTTCCTTGTCCCTCACAAGCACTGATCTGATTTCTCTCCTCATAGTTTTACCTTTTCCAGAAAGTCATAAATGGAATCACATATGAACAATTTTGAATCTGATTTCTTTCACTTAGCATACTACATTTGAGATTAATCCAAATCATTCCATGTATTCATAGTTTGATCCGTTTATAAATGATTGGTCTTCCACTGTATGGAGGCACCAAAGTTTGTGAATGTATTCACATGTTAAAGAATATTTGTGCTACTGGCGATTATATGTACTTGGTGTAAATAAACATTGCATAAATTTTCTATGAACATAAATTAGCAATTATCTTGGACAAATAGAGTGGAATTGCTGGGCTGTACGGTATGTTTCTTTTTTTCTTTTTTTTTTTTTGCGGTATGTGGGCCTCTCACTGTTGTGGCCTCTCCCGTTGCGGAGCACAGGCTCCAGACGTGCAGGCTCAGTGGCCATGGCTCACGGGCCCAGCCACTCCATGGCATGTGGGATCTTCCCAGACCGGGGCACAAACCTGCGTCCCCTACCTCGGCAGGCAGACTCTCAACCACTGCGCCACCAGGGAGCCCTGTTTCTTAATGATAAACTGACAAACCTCTGTCCAGAGTGGCCATACCATTTTTGTATACCCACCAGCAATGTATGAGAGTTCTTGTTGCTTCACATTTTTGTCAGCACTTATTATTGTTATTTTGTTTGACTTTAGCTTTTCTAATATTTGCATGAAATTATCTCTGTTCCTAATTGAATTCCTCTAATGACTAATAATGTTGAACACCTTTTCATGTGCTAATTTACCATTCATATATCTTCTTTGATAAATTATAAATTAAATTATTTTGCCTAATTAAAAAATGGAATTATTTGTTTTCTTATTGTTGAGTCTTGAGAGTATTTTCCATATTTCAATACAAGTCCTTTGTCAGACTTATGGTTAGCAAATAATTTATTCCTATCAGTGGCTTGTCTTAAAATTCTGAGAATATCTTTTATAGATCAAAGGTATTTCCTTTTGATGAAGTCCAGTATATCAATGTTGCTTTAATTTTATGAATCACATCCTGATATGATATGTAAGAATTACTTACCTACTTGTGGTCACAAAGATACGCTCCTCTTTTCTTTAAGAAGATTTATAGTTGGGCTTCCCTGGTGGTGCAGTGGTTGAGAGTCCACTTGCCAATGCAGGGGACACAGGTTCATGCCCCAGTCCAGGAAGATCCCACATGCCGCGGAGTGGCTGGGCCCGTGAGCCATCGCCGCTGAGCCTGCGCATCCAGAGCCTGTGCTCCGCAACAGGAGAGGCCACAACAGTGAGAGGCCTGCGTACAGCAAAAAAAAAAAAAGATTTATAGTTTTAGGTTTTATATTTATGTCTATGACCTGTTTGAGTTAATTTTTAATAAGGTACAAATTTTGGGTAGAGGTCCATTTCTTTACATATGGATGCCCAATTATTCCAGCACCATTTGTTAAAAAGACTGTCCTTTCTCCTTTATGCCTTTGTAGCTAAGTCAAACACCAATTTACCATATATCTTAGGGTCTATTTCTAGACTCTCTTCTCTATTCCATTGATCTGTGTATCTATACTTTTACCAGTACTATTTGATCAGTGTGACTTTATAGTAAGCCTTGATATCAGGCAGTGTGAGTACTCCATTATAAAAAGATGTTTGGGCTATTCCAGGTCCATTGCTTTGCCACATAAATTTAAAAAGGAACTTGTCACCATCTACAAAAAAAATTTCTGCTGGAATTTTGATGGGAATTGTGTTGAATCTATGGATAAAGTTGGGAGAAAATGACATCTTAACAATATTGAGTTTTCCAATTCATAAACATGTATCTCTCTACGTATATCTCCATTTGTTTAACTCTAGTAATCTTTTCATCCATGTTTTGTAGTTTCAGTTTGCAGATCCTACACTATTTTGTTCAGATATAATTTATATCTAAGTATTTAATTTATGTGGGGTTCTATTGTAAATGCTATTTTTTGAAACTGTGAATTCTAGTTATTCATTGCTAATACTTAGAAATATGATTTCTTTTGTATACTGATCTTGTATCCTGTGACCCTGCTAAACTCACTTATTAATCTAGGAGCTTCTTTGTAGGCTCCCTAGGATGTTTTACCTAGACAATTATGTGAAACAATGTCTGTGAAAGGAGATATTTTTATTTTTTAATTTCCAATCTAAATTTATCTTATTTATTTTCCCGCCTTACTGGACTGGTTAGGACTTTCCAGTATAATGTTGAATCATAATGATAAGAAGGGATATACTTTCACTGTTCTTGATCTAGAGGGAATGTATTCAGTCTTTTACATGAAACATGGTATTATCTGCATGTTTTTGGTAAATGTCCTTTATCATGTTGATGAATTTCCATTCTATTCCTGATATGCTGAGAGGCTTTTTTATGAGTGGATGTTGAATCTTATCTAAAGTTTTTTTCTGCAAATATTGAGAGGATCGTATTACTTTTCTTCTTTATTTTGTTAATATGGTGAATTATATTATTTGATTTTTGAATGTTGAGCTAGTCTTGCATTCCTAGAATAAGCTACAGTCTATTGTGACATATTGTCTCTTTTATATATTGCTGGAGTTTATTCATTAACATTTTATTGAGAATTTTTCTTTTCCATGTTCATTAAGAGGATAGGTCTATAGTTTTCTTGTAATATGTTTTTCAGACTTTGGTTTAGGACAATTCTGGCTTTATAAAATGAATTGGCTATTGCTTTCTCTTATCCTATTTTCTGGAAGATATTGTGTAAAAATTGTATTATATCCCCCTTAAATGTTCAGAAGGTTTCAGTAGTGAAATGGTCTGAGCCTGGAGCTTTCTTTTTGGAAGAATTTTAAATATTTACTTAATATTTTACCAGATATAGAACTATTCCAATTATCCATTTTTTTTCTTGTGAGAGTATTGGTAGGTAGGTGTGTCTTTGAAAGAATTGTTCCATTTCCCCGAAGTTGTCAAATTTTTGTTCAGAGTTGTTAGTAGTATCCTTAAGTATACTTTTAATACATGTACACTATGTAGTGATGTCCTGGTTTCATTCCTGATTATTTGCGTCATCTCCCTTTTAATCATGGTCAGTATGGCTAGTGGTTCAGTTTTAGGTTTCATTAATTTTTTCAATTGTTCTTCTGTTTTATTTTATCAATATCAGTTCTTATATATACTATTTCCTTCCATCTGTTTGCGTTTAATTTGCTCTTTCTTATTCTAGTTTATTAAGGTTGAAGCTTAGGTTATTGATTTAAGATTTCTTTTCATTTCAAATTTAAGTATTTAATACTGTCAATTTCCTTCTAAGTGTTGGCTCACTGTGTTCCACAATTTTGGTACGTTCCATATCATTTTTGCCTAACCATATTCATGAATACAATGAATTCTACCTGTAGACCCTTTGAGACCATGGAGACCAGGTGAGAAACCCTGTAAATGTGGAGTAGACCAAGAAATGCAAATAAAACAACTCTTTTTCTCTGAATGGCCCATGTAAGAATAAATGACAATTGGCTATCAGGGCAAAAGTTTCTCAGACCAATTGGCTTTGGGCTAATTTACTCAAAACACACTCAGAATCCTCTATAATTTGCCTTTAAGTTCTGTTTTCAGCCCAGTGAACTTCTCTTATACTATTGGATTATTCCACTTTAAGCCAAACTAGATTATACAATATTAACTAAAAATGATCTTATACACTCTCATCTTGCGTCTCTCTCTCCCTTCATTTGAAATGCCTTCCTTTTAAAAAATTTTTTAAAACTTTTTATTTTGAAATAATTTTAAACTTACAAAAGAGTTGCAAGAACAGTACAAAGAATTCTCATGTACCCTTCACCAGATTCACCAATTCTTAACAGTGAATTATATTTGCTGTCACTCTTCCACATTCTCTTTATTTTTTTAAATGTCTTTATTGGAGTATAATTGCTTTACAATGTTGTGTTAGGTTCTGCTGTACAACAAAGAATCAGCTATACGTATACATATATCCCCATATCCCCTCCCTCATGAACCTCCCTCCCACCTTCCCTAACTCACCCCTCTGGGTCGTCACAAAGTATAGAGCTGATCTCCCTGTGCTATGCAGCAGGTTCCCACTAGCCATCCATTTTACATTTGGTAGTGTATATATGTCAGTGCTACTCTCTCACTTCGTCCCAGCTTCTCCTTCCACCACTGGTCCTCAAGTCCATTCTCTATGTCTGAGTCTATATTCCTTCCCTGCCACTAGGTTCATCAGTACTGTTTTTATAGATTCCTTATATGTGCATTAGCATATGGTATTTGTTTTTCTCTTTCTGACTTACTTCACTATGTATGACAGACTCTAGGTCCATTCACCTCATTAAAAATAACTCAATTTCGTTCCTTTTATGTCTGAGTAATATTCCATTGTATATATGTGCCACATCTTCTTTATCCATTCATCTGTCAGTGGACATTTAGGTTGGTTCCATGTCCTGGCTATTGTAAATAGTGCTGCAGTGAACATTGTGGTACATGTCTCTTTTTGAATTACGGTTCTCTCAGGGTATATGTCCAGTATGTGGGATTGCTGGGTTATATGGTAGTTCTATTTTTAGTTTTTTAAGGAACCTCCATACTGTTCTCCATAGTGGCTGTATCAATTTACATTCCCACCAACAGTGCAAGAGGGTTCTCTTTTCTCCACACCCCCTCCAGCATTTACTGTTTGTAGATTTTTTGATGATGGTCATTCTGACCAGTGTGAGGTGATATCTCATTGTAGTTTTGATTTGCATTTCTCTAATGATTAGTGATGTTGAGCATCTTTTCATGTGTTTGTTGGCAATCTGTATGTCTACATTGGAGAAATGTCTATTTAGGTTTTCCGCCCATTTTTGGATTGGGTTGTTTCTTTTTTTGATATTGAGCTGCATGAGCTGCTTGTAAATTTTGGAGATTAATCCTTTGTCAGTTGCTTCATTTGCAAATAATTTCTCCCATTCTGAGGGGTGTCTTTTCATCTTGTTTATGGTTTCCTTTGCTGTGCAAAAGCTTTTAGTCCCATTTGTTTATTTTTGACTTTACTTCCATTACTCTAGGAGGTGGGTCAAAAAGGATCTTGCTGTGATTTATGTCATAGAGTGTTCTGCCTATGTTTTCCTCTAAGAGTTTTAGAGTGTCTGGCCTTACATTTAGGTCTTTAATCCATTGTGAGTTTATTTTTGTGTATGGTGTTAGGAAGTGTTCTAACTTCATTCTTTTACATGTAGCTGTCCAGTTTTCCCAGCACCACTTATTGAAGAGACTTTCTTTTCTCCATTGTATATTCTTGCCTCCTTTATCAAAAATAAGGCGACCATATGTGCGTGGGTTTATCTCTGGGCTTTCTATCCTGTTCCATTGATCTATATTTCTGTTTCTGTGCCAGTACCATACTGTCTTGATTGATGTTGCTTTATAGTATAGTCTGAAGTCAGGGTACCTGATTCCTCCAGCTCTGTTTTTCTTTCTCAAGATTGCTTTTGCTATTCGAGGTCTTTTGTGTTTCCGTACAAATTGTAAAGTTTTTTGTTCTAGTTCTGTGAAAAATGCCATTGGTAATTTGATAAGGATTGTATTGAATCTGTAGATTGCATTGGGTAGTATAGTCATTTCCACAATGTTGATTCTTCCAATCCAAGATCATAGTATATCTTTCCATCTGTTTACATAGTCTTTGATTACTTTCATCAGTGCCTTATAGTTTTCTGCATACAGGTCTTTTGCCTTCTTAGGTAGGTTTATTTCTAGGTATTTTATTTTTTTTTGTTGCAGTGGTAAATGGGAGTGTTCCCTTAATTTCTGTTTCTGATTTTTCGTTGTTAGTGTATAGGGATGCAAGAGGCTTCTGTGCATTAATTTTGTATCCTGCTACTTTACCAAATTCATTGATTAGCTCTAGTAGTTTTCTGGTAGCATCTTTAGGATTTTCTATGTATAGTAACGTGTCATTGGCAAACAATGACAGTTTTACTTCTTTTCCAATTTGGATTCCTTTTATTTCTTTTTCTTCTCTGATGGCTGGTGGCTAAAACTTCCAAAACTATGTTGAATAATAGTGGTGAGAGTGGGCACCCTTGACTTGTCCTGATCTTAGAGGAAATGGTTGCAGTTTTTCATCATTGAGAATGATGTTGGCTGTGGGTTTGTCATATATGGCTTTTATTATGTTGAGGTGGGTTCCCTCTATGCTCACTCTCTGGAGAGTTTTTATCATAAATTGGTATGGAATTATGTCAAAAGCTTTTTCTGCATTTATTGAGATTATCATATTGCTTTTATCCTTCAGTTTGTTTATATGGTGTATCACATTAATTGATTTGTGTATATTGAAGAATCCTTGAATTCCTGGGATAAACTGCACTTGTATGATCCTTTAACGTGCTGTTGGATTCTGTTTGCTAGCATTTTGTTGAGGATTTTTGCATCTCTGTTCATCAGTGATATTAGCCTATAAGTTTCTTTTTTTGTTACATCTTTTTCTGGTTTTGGTGTCAGCGTGATGATGGCCTCATAAAATGAGTTTGGGAGTGTTCCTCCCTCTGGTATATTTTGGAGGACTTTGAGAAGGATAGATATTAGCTCTGCTCTAAATGTTTGATCGAATTCTCCTGTGAAGCCATCTGACCCTGAGCTTTTGCTTGTTAGAAGATTTTTAATCACAGTTTCAATCTCAGTTCTTGTGATTGGTCTGTTCATATTTTGTATTTCTTCCTGGATCAGTCTTGGAATGTTGTACTTTTCTTAAGTATTTGTCCATTTCTTCCAGGTTGTCCATTTTATTGGCATATAGTTGCTTGTAGTAGTCTCTCATGATCCTTTATATTTCTGCAGTGTCAGTTGCTACTTCTCCTTTTTCATTTCTAATTCTGTTGATTTGAGTCTTCTCCCTTTTTTCCTGATGAATCTGGCTAATGGTTTATCAATTTTGTTTATCTTCTCAAAGAACCAGCTTTTAGTTTTATTGATCTTTGCTCTTGTTTCCTTCATTTCTTTTTCATTTATTTCTGATCTAATCTTTGTGATTTCTTTCCTTCTGCTAACTTTGGGGTTGTTTTGTTCTCCTTTCTCTAATTGCTTTAGACACAAGGTTAGGTTGTTTATTTGTTTTTCTTGAGATAGCATTGTATTGCTATAAACTTCCCTCTTAGAACTGCTTTTGCTGCATCCCATAGGCTTTGGGTCGTCGTGTTTTCATTGTCATTTGTTTCTAAGTATTTGATTTCTTCAGTGATCTCTTGGGTGTTTAGTAGTGTATTGTTTAGCCTCAATGTGTTTGTATTTTTTACATTTTTTTCCCTGTAATTGATATCTAGTCTCATAGTATTGTGGTAGGAAAAAATGCTTGATACGATTTCAATTTACTTAACTTTACAGAAGCTTGATTTGTGACTCAAGGTGTGATCTATCCTGGAGAATGTTCCATGTGCACTTGAGAAGAAAGTGTATTCTATTTTTGGATGGAATGTCCTTTAAATATCAATTAAGTCCATCTGGCCTAATGTGTCATTTAAAGCTTTTGTTTTCTTATTTATTTTTGTTTGGATGATCTGTCAATCAATGTCAATCAGTCTGTGTTAAAGTTGCCTACTATTACTGTGTTACTGTCGATTGCCCCTTTTATGGCTGTTAGCATTTACCTTATGTATTGAGGTGCTCCTGTGTTGGATGCATAGATATTTATAATTGTTATATCTTCTTCTTGGGTGATCCCTTGATCATTATGTAGTGTCCTTCCTGGTCTCTTATAATAGTCTTTATTTTGATGTCTATTTTGTCTGATATGAGTATTGCTACTCCAGCTTTCTTTTCATTTCCATTTTCATGGAATATATTTTTCCATCCCCTCATTTTCAGTCTGTATGTGTCCCTAGGTCTGAAGTGGATCTATTGTAGACAGCATATATAGGGGTCTTGTTTTTGCATCCATTCAGCCAGTCTGTGTCTTTTGGTTGAGGCATTTAATCCGTTTACATTTAAGGTAATTATTGATATGTATGTTCCTATTACCATTTTCTTAACTGTTTTGGGTTTGTTTTTCTAGGTCTTTTCCTTCTCTTGTGTTTCCTGCCTAGAGAAGTTCCTTTAGCATTTGTTGTAAAGCTGGTTTGGTCCTGCTGAATTCTCTTAACTTTTGCTTGTATGTAAAGCTTTTAAATTCTCTCTCGAATCTAAATGAGATCCTTGCTGGGTAGAATAATCTTGGTTTTAGGTTTTTCCCTTGCATCACTTTCATTATGTCGTGCCACTCCCTTCTGGCTTGTAGAGTTTCTGCTGCAAGAACAGCTGTTAACCTTATGGGGATTCCCTTGTATGTTAGTTGTTGCTTTTCCCTAGCTACTTTTAATATTTTTTCTTTGTGTTTAATTTTTTGTTAGTTTGATTAATATGTGTCTTGGTGTGTTTCTCCTTGGGTTTATCCCCTGTGGGACTCTCTGTTTTTCCTGAACTTGATGGACTATATCCTTTCCCCTGTTGGGGAGGTTTTCAACTATAATCTCTTCAAATATTTTCTCAGACCCTTTCTTTTTTTTTTTTCTTCTGGGACACCTGTAATTTGAATGTTGGTGTGCTTAATGTTGTCCCAGTGGTCTCTGAGACTGCCTTCCTTTCTCTTCATTCTTTTTTCTGTTCTGCAGCAGTTATTTCCAGCATTCTGTCTTCCAGCTCACTTATCCGTTCTTCTGCTCCATTATTCTGCTATTGATTCCTCCTGAATTTTTATTTCAGTTATTGTGTTGTTCATTACTGTTTGTTTGCTCTTTAGTTCTTCTAGGTTCTTTTTAAACATTCCTTGTATTTTCTCTATTCTATTTCCAAGATTTTGGATCATCTTTACTATCATTACTCTGAATTCTTTTTCAGGTAGTTTGCCTATTTCCTCTTCATTTATTTTGTCTTGTGGGTTTTTATCTTGCTTCTTTACCTGCAAGATATTTCTCTGTCCTCTCATTTTGTCTAGTTTACAGTGTTTGAGTTCTCCTTTCCGCAGGCTGCAGGGTCGTAGTTCCTGTTGTGTCTTTTCTCTGCCTCCAGTGGAGGAGGTTGGTCTAGTGGCTTGTGTAGGCTTACTGATGGGAGGGACTGGTGCCTTCGTTCTGGTGGCTGAAGCTGAGTCTTTTCCCTCTGATGAGCAGGGCCATGTCATGTGGTGTTTTGGGTCGTCTTTGAGCTTAGTATGACTTTAGGGAGTCTGTGTGCTGATGGATGGGTTTGTGTTCCTGTCTTGTTTGTTGTTTGGTGTGAGGCATCCAGCTCTGGAAGCTGCTGGCAGTTGGGTGGAGCCGGGTCTTGGATTCAGATAGAGGCCTCCACGAGCGCTCTCGGCAATTAGCCTTCCCTGGGGCCAGGTATTCTCTCGTGGTCCAGCATCCTGGACTCTGTGCTCCCACCCCAGAGCCTCAGGCCCGACTGCTGGTTGAGGGACCAAGACCCCGCAAGTTGCTTGTGTCAGCAATAAAGGAGATTTAAAGAAAAAAAAAGACTAAAAAACCCCAGACAAATGGTAAAAAGTAAAATCAAACAAATGGAAACAGTAATAAGGAAACACTCACACAAAAGAAACAAAAACAGGACCAAATAAATCAAAAAGCAAGAGAACAACCAGACAAACAAAAGAACCCAAGAATAATATGTATAACTGATTCACTTAGTTATAAAGCAGAAACTAACACACCATTGTAAAGCAATTATACTCCAATAAAGATGTTAAAAAAAAAAGAAGGGCTTCCCTGGTGGCGCAGTGTTTGAGAGTCCGCCTGCCAATGCAGGGGCCATGGGTTCGTGCCCTGGTCCGGGAAGATCCCACATGCTGCGGAGTGGCTAGGCCCATGAGCCATGGCTGCTGAGCCTGTGTGTCCGGAGCCTGTGCTCTGCAACGGGACAGGCCACAACAGTGAGAGGCCCACGTACCGCAAAAAAAAAAAAAAAAAAAAAAAAAGAGCCCAAGAATGAAATCAAACAATTAAAAAGAAAACTGACAAAAACACAAAAACAAAACCAAAGCAAAGTGCCAACCGAAGAATGAAACAAAACAAACTGACAAAAATGATAACAAAGAAAAAGAGAAAGGTGAAAGAAGACAGACAACAGAAAAGCAACATAGAAATAGAAAAAAAAATAGAAAATATATTAAAGGAAAAAAAAAAAGAAGACAAAACCCCAGAGAAAGGGTAGAAACAAAATCGAACAAGCAAAAACAGAAACAAGGAAACACACACATGTAAAAGAAACTAAAACAGAGCCAAATAAAACAAAAAGCAAGAGAACAACCAAATAGAAGAACTCAAAAATGAAATCAAACAATTAGGATTAAAACTAACAAAAACAGATGCCCTGAAAACAAAACCAAAGCAGTGTGCCAACTGAAGAATAAAGCAAGGAAACAGAACAAACAAATAAAAATGATTTAAAAAATAATAAAATAAAAAGGGAAAAATACAGGACAACAGAAAAGCAAAGTAGAAATGAAAATATTAAAAGAAAGAAAAATATATTAAAGAGAAAGAAAAAACATAAGGGAAGAGAACACAGAACAACAGAAAAGCAAAGTAAAAATAGAAATATATAAAAAAATAGAAAATATGTTATAAAACACAGAGATCCCAAAAGACTAAAAAAAAAAAAAAAAACACTAAAACAACAACAAACAAGCAAACAAAAAAATGGAAAAAAAAGTCAGAACCAACAACAAAATGAATCAAAACATAATAAAATTCATAGTAATAATTATGGTTCCCTGGAGTCTCCACTATAAGTGTCCTTGCACATGCCGTGAGCCACAGCCCACCTCCGCCACCCCCCCCGCCCCCCACAAGAAGCTCTTCTCTGCCTCTGGGCTGGTTTCTGGACCTGCTGTGGGCCCTGTTTGGACCACTCAGGCTCTGATCTGGCCCAGTTCCTGCATGTGCTTGTCCCCAAAGTCCACAGCTGCCAGACCTAGACGGTTTTCATTTGTGGGAACACTCATTGTCTGCTTAGATATTCCATAGATGCAGTGTCTACCTAGCTGATTGTGGGAATTTAATCTGCATCTTGTACAGTTGATGGAAAGATTTTCGATCTTCTTCCTTAGTCACCCCATCCCTGGGGTTCAGCTTTGGTTTTATCCCCACCTTTGCGTGTGGTTCACCCACAGGAGTCTGGTCCTGAGGCTGTCTTGGAGCTCTTGGGTCGCCCCTGTGAGAACTGGGCACACAGGTGGTATGACTGCTTGGATCGCAGGAGCCCCAGCAGCACCAAATGCACAGGGAAGCCAGTGGCACAGGAGCAAGAGATTTGGCCCTAGTGATGGCCTTTTCTGGCACCTGGCATAAGGCACGTGAGGGCCAGCTCTGAGGGGGCTTTTCTTATTGCTCAACAGCCAGTGTGCAAGAGAGCCAGCCCTGAGCAGGCTTCTTTTATTGTCGTTGGCAGACACTGGAGTGTGGGGAAAGAATGGTTACAGTAGTGGCTCCACCCCCTGTGTGTGACTCAGCAGTAGTGCCCTGCTTCCATGGCAGTCCTGTCTTCCTCCATAGGCATTCCCTGCTGCGGATTTCCTCCCTCCCATCCCCTCAGTCCGTCTCCCCACAGCCAGCAGCATTTCTTGCTCTGGGCCCGTTCTCCAATCCCCCCGCACCAGCTCCCAGCCCCCTTGCACACCTGTGAACACATGTCCCGGTCTGGGGCACATAGGGCCACAGTACGGACCGTCTGTGTATTTCTCACTCTGTCCTGTCGGCTGCTTCACCCTCTTCTGACAGCGTCAGATGCTTCCCTTCTGTCCCAATCGATTTCCCCATCGCAGAGGGGTTTCCCCAAATTGGGGAATCTCTACTCTGCTCCAGCTCCCTGGCCCCAGGGTTCAGGTCCCATCCCACTTCCTATCATCCTCCTTCCTTCTTTTTTCCATCCTACACAGTTATGCAGGGATCTTTGTAGTCCTTTCTGGTGTTCAAGGTCTTCTGGTAGTTTTCAGCCCATGTTCTGTGAGAATTGCTGCATCTATAGATGTATTCCTGATGCATCTCTGTAGAGAGATGAACTCCACATCCACCTACTCCTCTACCATCTTGAATCCCCCCACCTTCTTTTTTGAACTTCAAGTTTTATGAAATAGTAGCCAAATTCCAGTCTGTTTCTTTTACCATATATTGTATTGAATTATTCTTTCCATTTTTTTAAACATTTTTATTGGAGTACAATTGCTTTACAATGGTGTGTTCATTACTGCTTTATAACAAAGTGAATCAGTTATACATATACATATGTTCCCATATCTCTTCCCTCCTGCGTATCCCTCCCTCCCACCCTCCCTATCCCACCCCTCTAAGTGGTCAGAAAGCACCGAGCTGATATCCCTGTGCTGTGCAGCTGCTTCCCACTAGCTATCTACCTTACGTTTGGTAGTGTATATATGTCCATGACACTCTCTCACTTTGGCACAGCTTACCCTTCCCCCTCCCATATCCTCAAGTCATTTCTCTGATAGGTCTGTGTCTTTATTCCCATCTTACCCCTAGGTTCTTCATGACCTTTATTTTTTTTCTTAGATTCCATATATATCTTTTAGCATACGGTATTTGTTTTTCTCTTTCTGACTTACATCACTCTGTATGACAGACACTAGGTCCATCCACCTCACTACAAATAACTCAATTTTGTTTCTTTTTATGGCTGAGTAGTATTCCATTGTATATATGTGCCACATCTTCTTTATCCATTCATCCATCTGTTGATGGACACTTAGGTTGCTTCCATGTCCTGGCTATTGTAAATAGAGCTGCAATGAACATTTTGGTACATGACTCTTTTTGAATTATGGTTTTCTCAGGGTATGTGCCCAGTAGTGGGATTGCTGGGTCGTGTGGTAATTCTATTTTTAGTTTTTTAAGGAACCTCCATACTGTTTTCCATAGTGGCTGTATCAATTTACATTCCCACCAACAGTGCAAGAGGGTTCCCTTTTCTCCACACCCTCTCCAGCATTTATTGTTTCTAGATTTTTTGATGATGGCCATTCTGACTGGTGTGAGATGATATCTCATTGTAGTTTTGATTCACATTTCTCTAATGATTAATGATGTTGAGCCTTCTTTAATGTGTTTGTTGGCAGTCTGTATATCTTCTTTGGAGAAATGTCTATTTAGGTCTTCTGCCCATTTTTGGATTGGGTTGTTTGTTTTTTTGATATTGAGCTGCATGAGCTGCTTGTAAATTTTGGAGATTAACCTTTGTCAGTTGCTTCATTTGCAAATATTTTCTCCCATTCTGAGAGGTGTCTTTTGGTCTTGTTTATGGTCTTGTTTATGGTCTTGTTTATGCAAAAGCTTTTAAGTTTCATTAGGTCCCATTTGTTTATTTCTGTTTTTATTTCCATTTCTCTCGGAGGTGGGTCAAAAAGGATCTTGCTGTAATTTATGTCATAGAGTGTTCTGCCTATGTTTGCCTCTAAGAATTGGATAGTGTCTGGCCTTACATTTAGGTCTTTAATCTATTTTGAGTTTATTTTTGTGTATGGTGTTATGGAGTGTTCTAATTTCATACTTTTACATGTCCCTGTCCAGTTTTCCCAGCACCACTTATTGAAGAGGCTATCTTTTTTCAGCTGTATATTCGTGCCCCCTTTATCAAAGATAAGGTAACCATATGTGTGTGGGTTTATCTCTGGGCTTTCTATCCTGTTCCATTGATCTATATTTCTCTTTTTGTGCCAGTACCATACTGTCTTGATTACTGTAGCCTTGTAGTATAGTCTGAAGTCAGGGAGCATGATTCCTCCAGCTCCATTTTTTGTTCTCCTGATTGCTTTGGCTATTCGGGGTTTTTTGTGTTTCCATACAAATTGTGAAATTTTTTGTTCTAGTTCTGTAAAAATTGCCAGTGGTAGTTTGATAGGGATTGCATTGAATCTGTAGATTACTTTGGGTCGTAGAGTCTTTTTCATCATGTTGATTTTTTCAATCCAAGAACATGGTATATCTCTCCATCTATTTGTATCATCTTTAATTTCTTTCATCAGTGTCTTATAATTTTCTGCATACAGGTCTTTTGTCTCCTTAGGTAGGTTTATTCCTAGATATTTTATTCTTTTTGTTGCAATGGTAAATGGGAGTGTTTTCTTTATTTCACTTTCAGATTTTTCATCATTAGTGTATAGGAATGCCAGAGATTTCTGTGCATTAATTTTGTATCCTGCTACTTTACCTAATTCATTGATTAGCTCTAGTAGTTTTCTGGTAGCATCTTTAGGATTCTCTCTGTAGAGTATCATGTCATCTGCAAACAGTGACAGCTTTACTTCTTCTTTTCCAGTTTGGATTCCATTTATTTCTTTTTCTTCCCTGATTGCTGTGGCTAAAACTTCCAAAACTATGTTGAATAATAGTGGTGAGAGTGGGCAACCTTTTCTTGTTCCTGATCTTAGTGGAAATAGTTTCAGTTTTTCACCATTGAGGATGACGTTGGTTGTCAGTTTGTCATATATGGCCTTCATTATGTTGAGGTAAGTTCCCTCTGTGCCTACTTTCTGCAGGGTGTTTATCATAAATGGGTGTTGAATTTTGTCGAAAGTTTTCCCTGCATCTATTGAGATGATCATATGGTTTTCCTCCTTTAATTTGTTAATATGGTGTATCACATTGATTTATTTGGGTATATTGAAAAATCCTTGCATACCTGTAATAAACCCCAATGAATTATGGTGTATGATCCTTTTAATGTGCTGTTGGATTCTGTTTACTAGTATTTTGTGGAGGATTTTTGCATCTATGTTCATCAGTGATATTGGCCTGTAGTTTTCTTTCTTTGTGACGTCCTTGTCTGGTTCTCGTATCAGGGTGATGGTGGCCTTGTAGAATGAGTTTGGGAGTGTTCCTCCCTCTGCTATATTTTGGAAGGGTTTGAGAAGGATAGGTGTTAGGCCTTCTTTAACTGTTTGATGGAATTTGCCTGTGAAGCCATCTGGTCCTTGGCTTTTGTTTGTTGGAAGATTTTTAATCACAGTTTCAATTTCAGTGCTTGTTTTAGGTCTCTTCATATTTTCTATTTCTTCCTGGTTTGGTCTCGGCATGTTGTGCGTTTCTAGGAATGTGTCCATTTCTTCCAGGTTGTCCCTTTTATTGGCATAGAGTTGCTTGTAGTAATCTCTCATGATCCTTTGTATTTCTGCAGTGTCAGTTGTTACTTCTCATTTTTCTTTTCTAATTCTATTGATTTGAGTCTTCTCCCTTTTTTTCTTGATAAATCTGGTTAATAGTTTATCAATTTTGTTTATCTTTCCAAAGAACCAGCCTTTAGTTTTATTGATCTTTGCTATCATTTCCTTCATTTCTTTTTCATTTATTTCTGATCTGATCTTTATGATTTTTGCCTTCTGCTAACTTTGTGTTTTCTCTGTTCTTCTTTCTCTAATTGCTTTAAGTGCAAGGTTACGTTGTTTATTTGAGACGTTTCCTGTTTCTAAAGGTAGGATTGTATTGCTATAAACTTCCCTCTTAGAACTGCTTTTGCTGCATCCCATAGGTTTTGGGTCATTGTGTTTTCATTGTCATTTGTTTCTAGGTATTTTTTGATTTCCTCTTTGATTTCTTCAGTGATCTCTTGGTTATTAAGTAGTGTATTCTTTAGCCGCCATGTGTTTGTATTTTTTACAGATGTTTTCCTATAATTGATATGTAGTTTTATAGCGTTGTGGTCGGAAAAGATACTGGATATGATTTCAGTTTTCTTAAATTTACCAAGGCTTGATTTGTGGCCCAAGATATGATATCCTGGAGAATGTTCCATGAGCAGTTGAGAAAAATGTGTATTCTGTTGTTTTTGGATGGAATTTCCTATAAATATCAATTAAGTCCATCTTGTTTAATGTATCATTTAAAGGTTGTGTTTACTTATTTATTTTCATTTTGGATGATCTGTCCATTGGTGAAAGTGGGGTGTTAAAGTCCCCTCCTATGATTGTGTTACTGTCTATTTCCCCTGTTATGGCTGTTAGTCTTTGCCTTATGTATTGAGGTGCTCCTATGTTGGGTGCATAAACATTTACAATTTTTATATCTTCTTCTTGGATCGATCCCTTGATCATTATGTAGTGTCCTTCTGTGTCTCTTGTAATAGTCTTTATTTTAAAGTCTATTTTGTCTGATATGAGAATTGCTACTCCATCTTTCTTTTGGTTTCCATTTGCATAGAATATCTTTTTCCATCCCCTCACTTTCAGTCTGTATGTGTCCCTACCTCTGAAGTGGGTCTCTTGTAGACAGCATACATACGGGTCTTGTTTTTGTGCCCATTCAGCCAGTCTGTGTTTTTTGGTGGGAGCATTTAATCCATTTACATTTAAGGTAATTATCGATATGTATGTTCCTATTCCCATTTTCTTAATTGTTTTGGGTTTGTTATTGTAGGTCTTTTCCTTCTCTTGTGTTTCTTGCCTAGAGAAGTTCCTTTAGCATTTGTTGTAAAGCTGGTTTGGTGATGCTGAACTCTCTCAGCTTTTGCTTGTCTGCAAAGGTTTTCATTTCTCCATCAAATCTGAATGAGATCCTTTAGGTAGAGTAATCTTGGTTGTTGATTTTTCTCCGTCATCACTTTAAATATGTACTGCCACTCCCTTGTGGCTTGCAGAGTTTCTGCTGAAAGATCAGCCTTTAACCTATGGGGATTCCCTTGTGTATTATTTGTTGTTTTTCCTTTACTGCCTTTAATATGTTTTCTTTGTATTTAATTTTTGATAGTTTGATTAATAATGGTCTTGTCATGTTTCTCCTTGGATTTATCCTGTATGGGACTCTCTGTGCTTTCTGGTCTTGATTAACTATTTCCTTTCCCATATTAGGGAAGTTTTCAACTATAATCTCTTCAAATATTTTCTCAGTCCCTTTCTTTTCTCTTCTTCTTCTGGGATCCTTATAATTCGAATGTTGGTGCATTTAATATTGTCCCAGAGGTCTCTGAGTCTTTCCTCAGTTCTCTTCATTCTTTTTTCTTTATTCTCTGCAGTAGTTATTTCCACTATTTTATCTTCCAGGTCACTTATCCATTCTTATGCTTCAGTTATTCTGCTATTGATCCCTTCTAGAGTATTTTTAATTTCATTTATTGTTTTGTTCATCATTGCTTGTTTCATCTTTAGTTCTTCTAGGTCCTTGTTAAGTGTTTCTTTCATTTTGTCTATTCTCTTTCCACAATTTTGGATCATCTTTACTATCATTATTGTGAATACTTTTTCAGGTAGACTGCCTATTTCCTCTTCATTTGTTAAGTCTGGTGGGTTTGTACCTTGCTCCTTCATCTGCTGTGTGTTTTTCTGTCTTCTCATTTTGCTTATCTTACTGTGTTTGGTCACAGGCTGGAGGTTCGTAGTTCCCATTGTTTTTGTTGTCTATCCCCAGTGGCTAAGGTTGGTTCAGTGGGTTGTGCAGGCTTCCTGGTGGAGGGGACTATTGCCTGTGTTCTGGTGGATGAGGCAGGATCTTGTCTTTCTGGTGGGCAGAACCGCATTTGGTGGTGGGTTTTGGGGTATATGTGACCTTATTATGATTTTAGGCAGCCTCTCTGCTAATGAATGGGGCTGTGTTCCTGTTTTGCTAGTTGTTTGGCGTAGGGTGTCCAGCACTGTAGCTTGTTGGTCATTGAGTGAAGCTGGGTGCTGGTGTTGAGATGGAGATATCTGGGAGATTTTCACCATTTGATATTACGTGGAGCTGGGAGGTCTCTGGTGTACCAATGTCCTGAACTTGGCTCTCCCACCTCAGTGGCACAGCCCTGATGCGTGGCCGGAGCACCAAAAGCCTGTCCTCCACATGGCTCAGAATAAAAGGGAGAAGAAATAAGAAAGCAAGCAAGCAAGCAAGCAAGAAAGAAAGAATACAATAAAATAAAATAAAGTTATTAAAATAAAAAATAATTATTATGAAAAAAATTTTAGAAAGAAAAAAGGGGGCTTTCCTGGTGGCGCAGTGGTTGGGAGTCCGCCTGCTGATGCATGGGACATGGGTTCATGCCCCGGGCCCAGAGGATCCCACATGCTGCAGTGTGGCTGGGCCCATGAGCCATGGCCGCTGAGCCTGTGCATCCGGAGCCCGTGCTCTGCAATGGGAGACGCCACATCAGTGAAAGGCCAAAAAAAGAAAAAAAGAAAGAAAAGAAACAAAGAACGGGTGGTGGATAGAATCCTAAGACAAATGGTGAAAGCAAAGCTATACAGACAAAATCTCACACAGAAGCATACACATACACACTCACAAAAAGAGGAAAAGGGGAAAATATAATAAATCTTGCTCTCAAGTCCACCTCCTTAATTTGGGATGATTCGTTGTCTATTCATGTATTCCACAGATGCAGGGTACATCAAGTTGATTGTGGGGCTTTAATCCGCTGCTCCTGAGGCTGCTGGGAGAGATTTCCCTTTCTCTTCTTTGTTCTCACAGCTCCCAGGGGCTCAGCTTTGGATTTGGCCCCGCCTCTGCGTGTAGGTCGCCTGAGGGTGTCTGTTCCCGCCCAGACAGGACGGGGTTAAAGGAGCAGCTGCTTCGAGGGCTCTGGCTCGCTCAGGCCGGGTGGAGGGAGGTGTACGGATGCGTGGTGAGCCTGTGGCAGAGGCCAACATGATGTTGTACCAGCCTCACACGCGTCCTGTTTTCTCCCGGGATAGTTGTCCCTGGATCACTGGACCTTGGCAGTGGTGGGCTGCACAGGCTCCCCGGAAGGGGGTGTGGATAGTGACCTGTGCTCACACACAGGCTTCTTGGTGGCCGCAGCAGCAGCCTTAGCGTCTCATGCCCGTCTTTGGGGTCCGCGCTGTTAGCCGCGGCTCGCGCCCGTCTCTGGAGCTCCTTTAAGCAGCACTCTTAATCCCCTCTCCTCGCGCACCAGGAAACAAAGAGGGAAGGAAAAGTCTTTTGCGTCTTCTGCAGGTCCAGACTTTTCCCCGGACTCCCTCCCGGCTAGCCGTGGTGCACTAACCCCTTCAGGCTGTGTTCAGGCTGCCAACCCCAGTCCTCTCCCTGGGATCTGACCGAAGCCCGAGCCTCAGCTTCCAGCCCACACCCGCCCCGGTGGGTGAGCAGACAAGCTGCTCAGGCTGGTGAGTGTTGGTCGGCCCTGATCCTCTGTGCGGGAATCTCTCCGCTTTGCCCTCCGCACCCCTGTTGCTGTGCTCTCCTCCGTAGCTCCGAAGCTTCCCCCTTCCGCCTCCCGCAGTCTCCGCCCACGAAGGGCCTTCCTAGTGTGTGGAAACCTTTCCTCCTTCACAGCTTCCTCCCACTGGTGCAGGTCCCATCCCTATTCTTTTGTCTCTGTTTTTTCTTTTGCCCTACCCAGGTACGTGGGGAGTTTCTTGCCTTTTGGGAGGTCTGATGTCTTCTGCCAGCATTCATTAGGTGTTCTGTAGGAGCAGTTCCACATGTAGATGTATTTCTGATGTATCTGTGGAGAGGAAGGTGATCTCCGCATCTTACTCTTCCACCATCTTCTCCTACCTCCCTATTATTTCCATTTTTAAGTGAGCTTTTCTTTCTTTCTTTTTTTACTTTAATGTAGACTTCTCATAGTCATGGGCTGTCTCAACTTTCTGTATATGCATCTCAGTGCCCAGGGCCTCCCAATATAAATGCTCAGTAAATACTTACTGTTTAATTTCTGATCTGTCCATCTTTCAGCTTACTGTCATTTAATGGAAGGTTTTTAGATTAAAGCACTGGGGCTTCCCTGGTGGCGCAGTGGTTGAGAGTCCGCCTGCCGATGCAGGGGACACGGGTTCGTGCCCCGGTCCGGGAAGATCCCCATGCCGCAGAGCGGCTGGGCCCGTGAGCCATGGCCGCTGAGCCTGCGCGTCCGGAGCCTGTGCTCCGCAACAGGAGAGGCCACAACAGTGAGAGGCCCGCGTACTGCAACAACAACAACAACAACAAAAGATTAAAACACTGTAATAGCATGCCTTGTCCTATAAAGATAGATCTGATTATCTTAAAATATTTTATATGGTCTATTTTGCTTTCATTAATATTCAGAATATAATTAACATATGAAATTATTTTGTTCTATTCTAAAAGATTTCCCATTTAAAATATAGAGGTGCTTTTTTTCTTTCATTTTAAATTGAAGTATAGTTGATATAAAAATATTAGTGTCAGGTGTATAACATAGTGACTTAACATTACATCTTCATCACCACAATAAGTCTAGTAACTATCCGTCACCATAGAAAGTTATTATAAATTACTGACTGTATTCCCTATACTATACCTTATATCCCCATGGCTTATTTATTTTATAACTGGAAGTCTGTACCTCTTAATCTCCTTCACCTATTTTGCCCAACATCCCACTGCCTCCCCTCTGGCAACCACTAGTTTTTCTCTATATCTATTAGTCTGTTTCTCCCTTGTTTTGTTTGTTCATTTGTTTTGCATTTTAGATTCCACATATACATGAAGTCATGGTATTTGTCTTTCTCTGCCTGATTTATTTCACTTAGACCTCTAGGTCTATCCACGTTGTTGCAAATGGCAATTTTTCTTTCCTTTTTATGGCGAGTAGTATTTCAGCATGTATGCATGCGTGTGTGTGTGTAGGTGTGTGTGTGTGTGTGTGTGTGTGTGTATGTGTGTGGGTATATCTTCTTCTTTATCCATTCATCTATAGATGGACACTTAGATTGCTTCTATATCTTGGCTATTGTAAAGAATGCTGCAAAAAATATAGAGATGCATGTATCTTTTTGAATTTTTTTTGTTGTTTTCTTCAGATAAATACTTAGAAGTGGAAGTGGAATTGCTAGATGATCTGGTAGTTCTGTTTTTAATTTTCTGAGGAACCTCCATATGGTTTTCCATAGTGGCTACAGGAATTTACAGTCCCACCAACGGTGTACGAGGGTTCCCTTGTCTCCACACCCTTGCCAACACTTGTTATTTGTTGTCTTTTTGATAGTAGCCATTCTGATGGGTGTGAGGTGATTATCTCATTATGGTTTTGATTTTCATTTCCCTGATGATGAGTGAGGCTGAGCATCTTTTCATGTGTCTGTTGGCCATCTACATATCTTCCTTAGAAAAATGTCTGTTCTGGTCCTTTGCCCATTTTTTAATCTGATTGTTTTTTTTATATTGAATTATGTGAGTTTTTGATATAATTTAGATATTAACCTCTTAATGGATATATCATTTGCAAATAAATTCTCCCATTCAATAGGCAGCCTTTTTGTTTTGTAGATAGTTTCCATCACTGTGCAAAATCTATTTAGTTTGATGAAGTTTCATTTGTTTATTTTTGCTTTTGTTTTCCTTGTGTGAAGAAACAGATCCAAAAAAAATATTGCTAAGACTAATGTCTAAGAGCATACTGCCTGTGTTTTCTTCTAGGAATTTTATGGTTTCTGGTCTTATAAAATACAGAGGTTTGTTTTTTTTTTAATTATTATTATTATTTGGCCACTCTGCATAGCATGTGGGATCTTAGTTCCCCAACCAGGGATTGAACCTGCACCCCTTGCATTGGAAGCACAGAGTCTTATCCACTGGACCACCAGAGAAGTCCTAAAATATAGAGGTTTTGAAGGAGAAAAACACTGCAGCTTCACCTAAAGTTATCATGAATTTACCATTTAGAAGACTCAGTTTGATAAAATGCAAATTTTAAATTATCCCTGATTTCTATAATTTCTCTGTATTATAATTCTTGGATGACTGAATTTATCTCATCATATTGTTTGTGCATTGTTTCCCATATCTTGACATACTTTTCTTCCTTGGCTATTAATTTTATTTCTCATTATTCTTTGCATATATGATAATACACTATCTTCTAGAACATGTAGCTCTCATTAGTCTCACAAAGATTTCCAGGAATACCCTGACAATGCTAAATAAAGTTAATTTCTTCCTTTCTGTCCTTCTCATTTTTCTTCTAAGTGATAATGTAGGTATTCCTAATAGCAAAATGGTAATTGGATTTATAAGTTTCTGTGTGGTGAAATGGAAGTAGTGTAGATAGGTTCCAGAATCCTAATTTCGATTCCTAATATTTATTAGTTTTGTGATCTTCAGCAAATTATTGAAGTCTTCTGAACTTCAGTTTATGTGTATATTGGATGTAATCATCCTCATTCTCCCATGGTTATTATGGAGTTACAATATGTTTAACTGCCAGTAAAATGCAGGTGAAGTCATTTAGTTTAAAATTATAACCATTGGTTTAATCTCTGTACATTCTTTTTAGTAAATAGCATTTTATATTACGCTGACGAATGAAAATATCACACGGATGAAAGCTTCCCTAATATGCTAGTGTTGAGTTACCTAATTTAGATTGGTTACCTCCTACTTCAACCCCGTATACTAGAATTTT
The DNA here is from genome assembly GCF_039906515.1 of Pseudorca crassidens. Taxonomy (NCBI): domain Eukaryota; kingdom Metazoa; phylum Chordata; class Mammalia; order Artiodactyla; family Delphinidae; genus Pseudorca; species Pseudorca crassidens. Next base: position 66,265,382 of record NC_090304.1, on the reverse strand, counting down.
CAGTCTGTAAAGGCTCTCTGTACCTCCTATTCCTCATCTTAGCTTTGTTTTGTATTGTTTTGTTTTGTTTTTGCGGTACACGGGCCTCTCACTGTTGTGGCCTCTCCCATTGCGGAGCACAGGCTCCGGACGCGCAGGCTCAGTGGCCATGGCTCACGGGCCCAGCCGCTCCGCGGCACGTGGGATCTTCCCGGACCGGGGCACGAACCCGTGTCCCCTGCATTGGCAGGCGGACTCTCAACCACTGCGCCACCAGGGAAGCCCTCACCTTACTTTTGCACTCTGGAGTCTAATCTGTGCTCCACCACCCTCTATGATGCCAAACACTGTTCTCTTCTTAGAAGTGCCTTGTTCTTCTTCATTTCTGCTGCCTGTGTCCTATTTCAGGCCCTTGTCATCTCACAGTTGATTTCTTCAGTAACTTCTTATGAGATCTCTCACTATTCTCACCTCCAATCATCACTACATACCTCTTCCAGGACAAAAAAAAAATAATAATTTAATACAATTTTTATTCTGGAACTTTCCTGCTTGATATGTAAAATGGTTTTGCTGTCTGCTGCATTAGCTTGAAACCTTTCTGTATTTTAGGGCTTTATCCCATTGTTAACCCATATAGACCCCTGTGATTCAGAAAAACCTGATGACAACTACAAACATTATTCATCTCCATTATCCCTCCCTTCAACTCCATATAAGGTTCTGTTTCATATGTGGAATTCTCTGTAATCTGCTAAACTATTGACTGTCTCTACCCTTCCTTTGTGGCTTAACTAACGTTCTAATACCTCTGTGAAATCATTTATTCCTTTATCTTATACTTGTTCCTTACTTTGATTAGAATACCAGTTAGGACACTATCATTATAAACAGATTGGAATTGAAGTCAAACTAGCTTAACCAATAATGGGAATTTATTTAAGTAATGGTGAAAGCCAGGAATGTAGTAGGAGAAACTAACAAATACAACCAGGAGCCCAATATAGACAGATCCGTTCCCTTCACCTCTTAATTCCTCTCCTTTTCATGGGGGCATTGTTCTTTCTTTTCATTTTTTCATGAGTCTAGAACCATAGGTGCTGACTACTCTTGGCTCACATTTTTGCAGAGAATAAAGAGATTCCCTGTATTAGCTTGAATTAAAAAAAAAATACAACCAAAAAAAAAAAACAGTTTAGGTAACATTTCACCCCTTTAGGCTAATCACCGAGGCCAGGGGGCTGAAGAGCTGTAAGTGTAAAGTAGACTGTGTACTTATCTCAAATAAACAGAGAGGCAGGGGAATCTATTGCCAGGAAAAGGGACTATGCACAGACGTGGTACTAAGGCGCTTCTTGGAAGCTGGACAGATACCATGTTTGTAGCAACAAGATTAGGTTCTTATTAAACTTAAAACATGACCATGGTCATTTCCTTTTCTTCATAGCTGGCCTACAATTCCATGAGTTCATGACCCAACATAGTCATGAATCCTAGGATTATTTCTAAAACTGACTCACTTTTTCAATGAAACATTAGGAATAGAAAGGACTCCCCTATCAGGGATTTTTCTCAGCCAGAAATGCTGCCTGGAGGCCTGGGAAGTTTCAAAGTTATCTTGAGGGACAGAGAGGAAATAAGCCACGCTGGCGGCCTCTATATGCTTCAGAGAGTAATTTGCTATTCCTGTGTGTTAGGTATTCCCAAATGGTTTACTACACTGTAGTATCCCAAAGGTATGATTAAAGGATTAGAGTGTGGGGAAAAGAGCAGACATTAGTGCAACTGAGTGAAAGAAGCCAACACTTTGGTACTATCCTGGGATTTCATTAGCAGCGAAATGAGGACAAGAGAATTGGACCATGAGTGATTTTATTAAAACACTGGGTAAATCCAGTCGAGATGCTTTAGCTATTAAGTTCCCTGTTGACTGTTCTAATTTGCTCTTTGAGGTGCCTACATGGGCAATAGGGATTATGTTCTTAAGAAACATTAAAATGTTACTTTGTAGCAGTACTACTGAACACTCAGTGTACCACCCTATCTAACGAGCAGCTTTAGTTTTACATTTCTTGGAAGAATGCTTGGCAATAGTTGAATGAACATTTTCCAGGTATCTAACTGGAGGTATAAATTGGGAGCTGAAGAATTGAGAATAGAGGCAACAACACAGGGAGAGTTTCTATTAAGAGGAGCTGGTCATAGACAGTGATGGCAAATACTAGCATGTAAAAAAACAGAACTTATAGAAAAAGAACTTATAAAACTGTGTATGATTAATAATAGCAATACTTGTTGAGGCTTTTTTTTTTTTTTTGGTACGCGGGCCTCTCACTGTTGTGGCCTCTCCTGTTGCGGAGCACAGGCTCCGGATGCGCAGGCCCAGCGGTCATGGCTCATGGGCCCAGCCGCTCTGCGGCATGTGGGATCTTCCCGGACTGGGGCACGAACCCGTGTCCCCTGCATCGGCAGGCGGATTCTCAACCACTGTGCCACCAGGGAAGCCCTTGTTGAGGCTTTTTTAATGTGCCAAACTTTGTTCTTAGAATTTCACATGCAAAATCACATTTAATCCTTATAACCACTGTATAAGAATTTTATAGATAAGTTAACAAAGGCTTAGAAAGACTAAGCAACTTGCCCAAGTACTGAAATAAATGAGAGACGGAGCCAGGATTTGAGCCAGGTTTGATTAATTCAAATGGGACTTAAACTTAATCTAACTTTGGTGCCATTTTCTTAAGGCCTGTTTGTGACTGCCTATTAGGAACAAAAAACAAACAAACAAAAACAAAAAAACTAAGAAAGAGCTAGGACCGGAAGTAACTTTTGTTGAGTACCTATTTTTGGGCCAGACATTGGGCTGGTGGTTGTCCTACCACATCTGATGTGACTTTAAAAACTGAAGCTCAGAGAAACAGCAAGTCTAAATAGAACAAGGGTCATAGAGGAAATAAAGAAGTTTAAAAGTTCCACTACAGAAAAGCACCAGGCCAGATAATTTCACAGGGGAATGCTAACCAACTTTTAAAGATCAGAAAACCTCAATGTTACTTTAATTATTCCAGAGCATAGAAAAAGAAGGAAATCTTTGCTATGCTCTGGGCTCATACACTCTGAGTTGTCTGGGCTCATCTATCCAGGAATCTGCAGATGCAAGATTCAAATTTCATCTATATTGCAAAGGCCAGTGTCTTTTCCAGATACTATGATGCCTCTGACAACAAAATTATAGTCATTTTTATCTTGCCTAAGAATTTGGGTACCTTTCATGACTGGAAGTTTTGGTAAGCTTCAGAGGGCTGTATTAATTTGCTAGGACAACCACAACAAAGAACTATAAACTGGGTGGCTTAAATAACAGAAATTTATTTCCTCGGAGTTCTGGAGACTAGAAATCTAAGATCAGTGTGTTAGCAGGGTTGGTTCCTTCTTAGGACCTTACTCCTTGACTTGTGGATGCCTGTCTTCTCCCCATGTCCTCACATGTTCTTCCCTCTGTGCATGTCTATGTCCTGATCTCCTCTTCTTAAAAGAATACTGGTTATAATGGATTTGGGACCATCCATCCACATGACCTCATTTTACCTTAACTGCCTCTTCAAAGGTCCTATCTCCAAATGCACTGACATTCTGAGGCACTGGGGGTTAGAATTTCAACATATAAACTTTGGGAAGCCACAATTCGACCCATAACAAGGGCAAACAGTGCTCTGGGATAATGACCAAAACTGAACAGTCCGTGTAGGATGTAATGTCCACCGCCACCACTTTCAAGTTACCATCGTTTCTCACCTGGACTGCCTCATTAACCTCCAAACTAAGCTTCCTGCTTTCTCTCTTATCTAATCTCACATGAAGTAATAATGTGTCAGTGTTTTGTCTTAAAGACCACAAAGCATAATTCCAAAGACCATCATTCACTTTGTGTTCCATGTGAATGTCAATACTCTCTGAGCAATATTACCGAGTGGCCCTGCATACTATCATGTCTTTGCTTCCATTGTCCCTATCCTAATTCAGTCCCTTATTACTACTAAATTTGTAATTATAAAACTCTGTTGTTTCTCTCTGGACCATCACTCCACTCTCTTGTCTCATTATTGCTAGAATACTCTTTCTTAAGCGCCGTTCACGTAATGTCACTACTTTCACAAACCCCTTCTAATGTACCTCTTTATCTTATAAAATAGGGTCTTCCCCATTGCGATCCTAGCCTACTTCTGGTCCTCCCTTCTTATAGCCTCCGCAGTGGGAAGACTGGATCTTCACCACACATTTACCCACCTCAGCCTGCCTGTGTCATTCTGTGTGCTCCATCTGGAATGCCATCTCCTGACTGCCAAAATCCACTCCTTTTGCAAGACCAAACTTAAAATTCTACTTTATGCACAGGCATTCTCCTGACATATTCAGTCAGAAGTGATATAATCTTCTTTTCTCCACCATCAGACTTTCTCCTTTATTGTACTGGATCTTTTTACAAAGGAAGTCTCTATTATTGCCACTGTAAGCACAGTGGCCCTTTAAAAGCCCTAGAGTAACTGAAAATATGACAGATATTGGCTAGCAGAATCTTAGGAGATTCTATTGGCATAGTCCAGTGTTGGTGCTGGCAATAACTTGTGGAAATATGCATAAGAGAATTGTTAAATTTGCAGTAGCCTTTTGTTAAGCATGGCCATTATTAAACATTAAGTTATATTACATAAATTATTTTAAAGAAGTAAAATATCAGAAAATTCTAATTAAAAACATTATTACTAATGATCTGACCACATTTTACTGTCTTCTGTACTCTTTAAGCTATTTACAGCCATAGTATTTATATGGTCAATAGACTATATATTGGTATGCCATTGTGCATCTTTTTCCAGCTCCATGTTCAGTCACCTACCATTGGTAGCTTGAAATTAGTCATAGTGGGAATATTTACACCATGGAAATGGGCACGCTAAAAATCAAGACTTGATTTTTATTGTCTAGACTTAAGAAAGTGATGAAGAAAATGTTAATTCAGATTAAACGTAGAAGTGTGTCATGTCTGTAACCATCTTGGGAATAGCACAATATAAGAATATAAAGGAATATTCTAGTTTTTGAAACTATTTTTCAGTTTAGCGAAGGAGTTACTTGTATCATTGATTGGTGAGCCAAGTTCTGACATACAACTTATTTGGTTTCACTTTCATCAAACATCTTAACATATATAAAAATCTCAGTCACCATTCATGTCAGAAATACACTGATTAGTCAATTGTAACCATACATTGGCTACTGACAGAAGATTTTGGCAAAATTCAGTGAAGGCATTTTATATTAAAGAGGATTGTATATTTTGTTATTTCTAAATTGTAAGCTACTTTATTTTATAATCAGTAAAATTTGTAACACACACACACACACACACACACACACATACACCCTCTCCAGAGAGGTAGTCGTTAAACATTTACCACCAGATGTCCTTCATATCATGGGAGTCAAGTAAACTCCTTGTCAAAAGCTAAGAAACAGAGGCATTTGCAAATAGTTTAAATAACACCAGTGTTTTCCCTCTCCTGTATCAGATATCACTTAAGATATCACTTCACATCTTGACTTCGCTGATTTCTAGCTCTTTGTTCTTTGTTTTACTCTGGGCCAATGATGCATTGACCAACTTTACGTGGACTTGAAATAATTGCACATGGGTGCAGCTCAGTAGTGCCTTGCCTCCTGTCTGCTGTACCCACCTCTGACTATCTCCTGAGGAGCTACCTTGCTAAGGCAGCGTGGAGCCAATTCATGATAAGAAAGAATATGGGAAATAATGCCCTGTGGAGGCAGTCTTTAACCATTGGCAAGTAAGAGACTGAAGACATATTCTTCTCCCTTCCTCCTGAACACAGCCTTGAGAATCAGTCTTTATGACCTCTGAAAGATGGTCCCATGAAATGAGCAAACAGCCTCAGTGACCCACTCTTGTATTAGCTTCCTCTCCTTCCCTCTCACTCTTTGTTTCCCTCAGCCTTGCGTTATGCAGGACCAAGGCTAAGATACTTCTCATAATCATGTGGGGCAGGTGGAGAAAAGCTTGATAACATCTACTTCACTTGACTAAACTAGCCCTTTGAAATAGGGCATAACTAAGCTATTTGCCATTCAAATATAAAAATTAAAATTACCCAGACATCATTGAAGAGGGAAACAGAAGGTGTAAAAGAATGTGTAGTATGTAGGTCTCATCACCTGTGTCCAATTAGAAGCAATTTTTCCTTCCTTTGAATTCTAACACTGATGTCCAACCAGTACTTTGTACCTTTATTATGTTATATACATATATATGTATACATATGTACGTGTGTGTGTATATCATACATGGATATGAATATCTGTCATACATATACAAACATATATAAAAATGCCTATCATTATATATATACAGACATTCTTATATCGGCCCCCTCTATATGCTTATTAATATTATATTAACTGACATATTTATTTATGTACCTGCCCCCTCCTCCAGCCTTATATAGTTTTTATTTTTTTATTCATTTCAATAAATTCTTGGACATTGAGTGGGATTCCTCTTAAAGGTATTGAATCTGGGATCAATGGAAACTGCCTAAGATTAGGAAACTAGTAAACTGGTCAATCTTCCTCCAACTACCCCCTTTTTTCCTCAGATTAAGCAAGAGTTTTAGTAGCATTTATCAGTATATAAAACCCTGGAGTCAACATACAAATGCTTGAAATTGGGCTTCTTTCTAGAAGAGAGCTAAAATCACAACCCTTGTGGACCCAGGCCAGGAAATTTTTGCCCTTGCTTTAGAACAGATACTCCTTGGGAATTTTTGGTATTTAAAAAAAAAAAAAAAAAAAGGGCTTCCCTGGTGGCGCAGTGGTTGAGAGTCCGCCTGCCGATGCAGGGGACACAGGTTTGTGCCCCGGTCCGGGAAGATCCCACATGCCGCGGAGCGGCTGGGCCCGTGAGCCATGGCCGCTGAGCCTGCGCGTCCGGAGCCTGTGCTCCACAACGGGAGAGGCCACAACAGTGAGAGGCCCGCGTACCGCAAAAAAAAAAAAAGCAAACAAACAAAGCAATAATTGGTGACTCTAATTAACAAGGAACTGTACATTTCTTCCCCACAGGGTTCCAATTATTATCAGTAAAATTTTTAATTCTTTTAGAAATATATTTAGTGAGTTTTGTTCTCTTTGGCTTGATACATATGGTCAAAATGCATGTCTTGTGTCTGGTGGAAAGTTATTGCCATTATCGCAATCTTTTAACAAATGGACATGAGTAACTGGAGGAGGAAAATAAAATCTTGATCAGAATAAGCAGATCTTACAAAGGGTGGAATATCTCAAAAGACCAGCTGATACTTAATATAATGTCTGAGAAATTAGGTGGAACAGATGACTGAATGAGGAATAGTTACATAAGTAGCAGAATTTCCCACTTTAGTGAAGACTAGTTTTCATAATGTTACCTAACACCTTTCCAGTAACTCTGCATTAAGTAGAATTTCTGACTCTTGAAACATATTTAATTTTACAAAGAAAACTTAGCTTGGGAATTATCCACAAGATTCAGTGATGAAATTGGGAATGGAATGTATATTGAGAAACGGAAAATGGAATTTGAAATGGAGTATATATTGAGAAACAGAAAATTGAAATTTGAGCAAGCACCTGTAAGAAAAATGAATAAAATGGCTAAAATTCTATAATTATTACAACTTAATAAAACAATGTAGGAGGCAGCTCTAAAATCCCACTTTGTGGATCCTGTGTATATTATATTATAGATAAAGAGACAAATTCACAGAGACCATGCAGGTGATAAGTTGAAGAACAAGGTTTCAAACACTATCTCCTCACTCTGTCCAAGGCACAGGTTACTAAACTGTGCTGCCCTTCCTCAGGTCTTATCTAAGTCCAGTTCTAGCCCTTTTGGGTCACAATGAATGCAGAGTAGCTTCCATACCAGAGCTTCTTTGCACAGCTATTCATAGTCACTGCTCAATAATAATTTATGAATGACAAGTCAATGAACCTTGAGGGCTATGCTAAGTGAAATAAGTCAAGCAGAAAAACACAAATACGTATGATCTCACTTCTTTGTGGAATAAAAAAGCCAAGCTTATAGACACAAAGAGTAAATTGGGGAGTTGCCCAGGGCTGGGAACGTGGGGAAAATGGGGAGTTGTTGGTCAAAACATACAAACTTCATCTTATAAGATTAATAAGTTCTAAGAATATCATATACAACACAATGACTGTAGTTAACAGTACTGTATTGTACACATGAAAGTTGCGAAGAGAGTAGATCATAAATATTCTCACCAAAAATAAACAGATAACTATGTGAAGTGACGGATAGGTTTGCTAACCTCACTGTGGTAATAATTTCACAATAAATACGTATATCAAATCATCACATTTGTACCTTAAATTTACACAATGTTATATGTCAATTATATCTTTATAAAGCTGGTGGAAAAAGTCAGTACTCATCTTCTAAAGTGCATTTATTCAACAAATACTTAGGCCACCAAGGCTCTGGAGAAAAAAGGGTAATTCATTAAGATGTGATCCCTTTTGTTGATTAGCTCACAGCCTCGTAGAAAGTCAAACTAATAAATAATTACAATAAAACATGAAAAATCTTGTGACGTCGAAGTGAGGGTTGGCAATGAGAGAACAGTAGAGGATATCTACTTTGAATTAGGGCGCTAGAGATTTCTGTCACTTTTCCGCTGAGTCTCGAAGTATGAGCAGGAATTAAACAGAAGAACATCTCAAGAACAAGGAGTGTTGTGAAATTTAGAGATGTGAAAAAGCATGGTGTATTTGGTGGTCTATATATTCTTTGCTATGGCTGAAGAATGTGCCATGTATTCAATACATAAAGAAAAGACAAGCAGTGAGGCTGGAGAAAGAGCCTAGATGATAGATAATAAAAGTCCTGGATGTCATAGAGTGTCCTAAGAAGTTTACATTCTACCCTGAAATGTATAGGATATAAATCTTCTCTTTATATGTATAATTCAGTACTCTCTAATAAAGATATAATTCTAGCCATGTGTGTGATTTTAAGAAAGGGTAAAAAGAAAGAAGTGAAATTAATTTTTAAACCACATTTAATTTACCCCAGTACATCCAAAACTTTGTCATTTCAACACATAATCAATATTATCAAATATTAATGGGATATTTTACATTGTTTTTTTCATACTGTCTTAGAAATCTATTTTGTTTTTATGCCGACAGTGTCTCAGTTTGAATTAGCTACATGTCAAATGCTTATTTGCCACATATGGCCAATGGCTGCCATATTGGACAGCAGAGGTCTTATCTACAGATGACAGTCACTAAGGCCATAATCCTAGAACACAGCATGGATGACCCCCTCCTGAATGGAGCTCAGAATTTGGCAACAGTAACAACAGCACAGCCATTACACTACACTTCAGTTCCTTCTACTCATTTCTGAATCCTCCAGTGAATGATGGTCCAGACAGATATTTCCAAAATGAGTTCCTCCTCTCAGTACTGTGGTAGTCACTGAGTTCTTCCAGAGGGATTCTAGCAACCACAGAACGCACACAGTGCAGATCTCAACTGGAGAAGGTTGTGGCAGAGGCCACGAGCTGCTGTCAAAGAAGTTACTTCTTTTGAGCAAAGGCTGTCAAGTGTGAGCGGTTTTGGCTGTGCGGCAAAGGATTTTCTGCTTTCAGCTGGTGATGAGTGAATTTCTGTGTTGTCATTAGATCCAGTTAGAATCGAGGATCAGAGGTGACTAGTGAGATAGAACAGAGGCGCAGTGAAAAACTCACCAACCTACCCGACCCGTTGACACACAGTTCCATACAGAGATTTGTCCTTTCTGTGGAAATGGAATCTCTCTTAATGAGACATGCACTGCAGCAGGTTTCAGCTCTGAAGTTGACAGCTTACAAAGAAAGCAGAGGAAGTTGAATCCTGGAAGGTTAGAGTGGGAATTTGGGTCATAGCTTCTGTCTCAACTTTTTATTTTCCTTTAGGAAGAATAGCCAGAAAGAATCAAGGCAAAAACACCATTTTTTTTAGAAGATTAATAAAGTGATATGTTTTCACTTTGCAGATCTCAATTTAAGCTATAGTAACAAGTATTTTAATAATTAAAATACTGTATAATTTTAAATATAAAAATCAAGTTTTTCCATTTCCGCTGTCCCTCTGAAGTCCTTCCTCCCTCCACAGCGAAGATTTAGGTAATTAGTAACAGGTGTATGGCGTGTCTGTTTCTGAAAGCCTCCTCTTATTTGACAGGTCTTTGTCTATAGATAAGCTACAGTTAAGCATTGTATATTTTGTAGGAAGACTCTGATGTTTAAATGTCAATTCTCAGTAATGATATGGATTGGATCATTTAGTGCTAAACCACATGTGTCTATAATATTTCTAGTAATTGGGCAAAAAACTTATTTGTTAAAAACTATGTTTGCTTAGATGAATTCAATTTGGTAGTATCTGGCATTGGATTCAAATGAAATACTTACTGGTGGGTGAGCACCTTTGGAAGAACCACAGAACTAAATTGGGCAATTCTCTCTCAGTGCTTCAAAGGTAATAATCTACTGTAGGAAAAGAGCATGGGCTTTGAAATTTAACAGATGAAAGATGAAATTTCAGCTCTTCTGCTCACTAGCTATCAATTATTTGGCAAATTCTCTCAGCATAAACTCTCTGTTTATAAATGTGGAAAATATTAGCTACCTCATAGGATTGGTTGGTTTAAATAATAATAGTAAGAGTTACTATTATGACTATTTTTATTTGAAGTGACTAGTACAGTACTTGGTACATATTATTAACCTTTTACCAGTTAATTCCACAAGATCTAGATAAATGTTGTTGATGATGATGATGGTGATTAAAACTATCAGGTACTGTGAGTGCTTACTCTGCCCCATGTTCTGGTCTAAGCACTTTCCCTAAGGTGCCCCTCTCTAGAAATAAGCAAACAAAATCCCTCCTTTGATTTCCACATTCTCTTCCAATTACCATCATACTTCTTGGCTCTTCTTCACTGCCAAACAACTCTCAAAATAAGTTGTACAAATCTACTGTCTTCACTCTCTGACTCCTATTACACACTGCTTACTCCTTTATGGCTTTGACTGTGTTGCCAAAATCAGTGGATTTTTTAATAGTCACACTGTTTATGTCCAAAAGAAAGTAAAAGCACGTTGTTATTTTCGTTCCCATAACAATACGTTCTCTTGGTTTCTTCTTCTCCATTGTCTTTGTCAGCTTTGCCTTCTCAATTAATGCATAAATATTTGAATTCTTTAGGGTATAATCAGAGCTCTCTTCTTTCACATCCTACACTTTGATCTATTACTGTTGCTATCCATATTCTGATGATCCCAAATAGTTCCAATTTTAACTTCTATTTTCTGAGCCAGAATGTCCTTATTCAATTTCCGATTTGGCATTTCTACTTGGCAGAAATTTAAAAGTAAATTAAAAATAAATTCTAAAACTTGATTTTTTCTCAAAACTTATTTCTCTTTCAGTTTTGTCTATCTCAGTTCAACCCAATTGTATGAACTAGAGTTATTGGAGGGACTAGATATCACAACTTTTGATTCCAAGGTTCAGCAACCTACATTACAGAACCAAAGATGACACTCATACTTGCTGTAATCAACATGGGTGACAGTTATAACTCTCATATATTTTTACTTCATTGATTTGATTTCATGTTATCTGCCATGTATGAATTTGAATGGTCAACTTGTACCTTTGCTCTGAAGATCAGACTTCTTTTTCTAGCCCCATTCCTGGTAGCCAAAAGAAAAATTCAGCAACATAGTATACCACTCAGTAATGCACTTGGTGCTTACTTTTCTGACAATATCTTATATCCCCGGTTAGTATTCCCATAAATAATATTTTTATATGTAGTCCAAAATCTAAGTTACTAAGTTATGCTCTACTAGCTTTATTTTTCTGAATTCACTATTGGAGTGTTGATTGAATGTTGCTTACATACTCCATGCCTGGTGTAATGCCTAAAGTGAATTCGCTAAATGAAATCCTTCTAGTACTTCCAATAATAAAACACCCCGGATGAGATTCAATAATGTCCTGCCTCACACTGAGTACTCTGCTATGTGGGTCATGTCATAGAAAAACTCAAGGGTAAGATTTGGGGAAAAAAAGGAACCAAAACTTGGAAATCTGTTTGTTAGCAAAGATTTTCATGGCAAAGGCATTTGCCATAATGGAGTGGAGTCTTGATGAGAGTATATGATATATTTATATATAGTTTTGTTGTGAGGATAGAAACACCTACACTGAAGAACTTTGTTGTCTAGTGCCAGGAAGTAAATGTAAACAAATGAATGCAATATAGAGTTTGAAATTGCCATACTCATTGTACCTGTGGCTATATTGGGAAAAGACATACATTTTTGAAAAGGGAAACATCTTTATAAAGAGATAGTAATAAAATAAGAAGATGTGTTTCTCTCTCTGGGTTTTCTCCCTCCTGGCTGTTTAACTAACCACTAGATTGACTAAGATACAGCACACTCAATATGGGCAGTTTTGGCTAAGATCCCTTGATGAACGTTTATGGCCCCATGAAAGGATGGGAAGTGGTGATTACACTGACTGATTAATCCTACCCACACATATTTTAGGGGGATGGTATCATGCCAGGCAGTAACTCCAATGAGAAATGGCAGCATTTTTCTTCACTAGTAGTTGTCAACAAAATACACTGTTTATAATAGCAACAGGATATTAGGAGTAAAAGCCATTTGGAATGTATTTATAAATTATTATTTATATTGAGAATCTTAATCTCCTTTTTGAAAAAAAAAGACAGTTTGGGTCAAATAAAAGGGAAAAAAGCTCTAATATGGAAGGCCAAGCTCAATAGCTTTTTTTTAAGAGAATTAAATTTCCTAAAGTGAATACTTTCTGAAAGAGTAGTTTTTACATTTTTTTAGCATCCACTTGATGATTGTATTTGAACAAATAAATTAACTCTTCCAAAATTTTACCCTTATCTTTCTGTACCATATTTTCTATTCAAGAAATCCCTGAATAACTATTATGTGATGATACATAATTAAATAAGTGCATCTGGTACTCTCAAGGGGCTTACAGTTTTGGAAAATAGCATATACAAATATATCCGAAATATAATAAATAAATATATAAAGCAAGTAAGATAAATATATGTACAGAATATAGAATACAGAATTTATATTTCAAATTAAGTCTAATACATTATCATACTTAGCACCATAACTCATTATCTGACTCTGGGAAATCTCCTTAGAAGTCCCCTAATGAAACACATTATATGAAGTGGATTATGTTTTCCTAAGGAAAAAAAATATTAATATCATGGGTTATAGTTTTAATCAAATTCTCAATATCAAATAAATCATTAGTATGATCAGCCTTGTCATAAAGGTGAAGGAGGGACTTCCCTGACGGTCCGGTGGTTAAGAGGTTAAGACTCTGCGCTTCCACTGCAGGGGGCGTGGGTTTGATCCCTGGTGGAGGAACTAAGATCCTGCATGGTTAAAAAAAAAAAAAGTGAAGGAACTACAATTATAAACTTTTCTAGCAATTATAAGTAACAAAAATTATGCTCTTCAGTATTATAAAATAGATCACTAGGCTAAAATGTGTAAATATCTAGAGTCTACCACGTGCCTAGTATCATACCTGTACGTAATTAATTAATCCTTGTAAAGCATGGTGGAGTATGTCAGTTTAGTTCCACAAGCATCGCTAGGTGGCGCTATGGAGAAGATGTGGTCTATATCCTAAGTAAGTTACATACAGTCTGGGCAATTGAGTTGAACCAGAAAGAATGGGTAAGATTTCAACATAAAGAAATGGGAAAAGGGTATTCCAAGTAGAAAGAACATCATGAATAAAAGTAAATAACTGGGGACATGTGAGCCATCTGAGCTACACATGAAAGAGCATAATAAGAAGTAAGACCCCCCCCCCCCAAAATGAGACATAGGAGATGATAAGAGGTATGTTCCCAAGTAAGTTGCTATGAAGGGAATAATGAGGGTCTGATTATGGTGGGAGAAGTAAGAGTACAATGGAAAAAAGGAAACGAATGTCAGAGAAAGGAAAATTATTTGTTATCTTTTTAGTATGATTCTATTAATTTAATTTTTATTCTTACAGTCAGTTTCTTCAACACACATATTTATAAATTTGAGCCATATCTCCAATAGATACTTTGCAAGAAAAATACCTCATTTACCAGATGTAGCCTATCTATGTTGCCATTCTTTATTATCTTTATCCAGAAGTATGTTTAAGCCACAGTAGCACAGTATCTACTGAAAGTGAAGTGGTACCACCTGAAATAGCAGTGGTCTATGGTTATGCATTGCATACTAAAGGATTGTTCCATGCCTGTGCCTTTAAACATAAAGTGCAAAGAATCTCTCTTAGGTTAGAAGAAAGATTTAAAGTTATTCTTTAGCAAGTCTTGTTTGCATTGTGTACTTTGTAGGCACAAATGGAGTCAGATGCTTCCAGATCCCAGCTGACATAATACAGGTCAAATAGTACTAGTGAAAGCAGCTAGCTTTAAATAGCATTTGAGGTTAAAATATTAGAATCTCTTATTATCCAGGGGAACACTGAAGCCATTGGGAAAAAATCTAGATGTTCTGACTGTTTTGACTATTGTACAATTCTGTCCTTCAGATTTTAAGTGGAATAATATTACATAATCACTCAATAGAGTGATACATTCTAGACACAAATGTTGCAATTCTGATGAGAGGTAGGATAATTAATTGCACAAATATTTTCATCTGGCAAATTCCCACTTGGTGCTGATTACTTTGTACCACTCATTCATTCACTTATTTTTTTACTCAACTTGTGTTAGTTATCTTCTAGGCCCCTTTGAGGAATTAAGAATACACAAGAGATTATTGTTTTACTCAACTTGTGTTAGTTATCTTCTAGGCCCCTTTGAGGAATTAAGAATACACAAGAGAATAAAATTTATGTCCCAAAGGTATACAGTCTTAAAGGAGCAGACACAAGTAAAGACGATTTTCTATTGTAAGATCAAATGAGGAACGTAGGAAGGGATACATAGGTTGGGCAGACTTTGCAGAGGAATTCCTTGAGCTTGATATTAAAGGAACAGTAAGTAGAAGGTGATCTGACAGGAGGAAGGAAAATTAACTGGACTTTTCTATTTTAATTTAGATGTGACATCTTGTTGAAAACCATCTCAACTGTAAAGTCTTTCTGGCATACTAGAAATGACTAATATGATTTTAAGTAGAGCATCTGCTCTTAGAATAAATGTGAATTAAGCATTCTGCCATGGCTTCAGGTTTGGTATCTTTCATGATATAAGAAAGAAAATAACCTTGATCCTATTTTACATTTTTATCCATTAGGCTCTCATTCTGTGGTTGAAATGGAAAATAAAATGCGTACAATGTAGCCAAATCTAACTGATGTGATAGAAACATAGAACCAAAACAAAGTGATAGCTAAGCAATTGAGATAAAATTTGATTCTGATCAATTTTGCTCTATAATAATTCTATTTACAAAATTAGCTACCCCCAAGTTCTCAAGTTATTTTCATTATAGAGATTGTATTTTAATAATTGCATGTGAGTATATCCCACCAGAAATATACAAAGATATCTAAAAGTTATAAATTAATATTTACTCTTACATTTGATTTAAGGAAATTACAGGAAAATTTTATCCTCACTATCAGCATGCTGAATTTCTTTTTTCAGTAATGTTCACTTGGCATTCCATTTTAAATGTTCCATATCTCTCTGCAATTTCAATAACTTTTAAGTCTGTTATTTAAAATTTTTTCATCAAACTTGTACTTTAATATTTTTCAAAATCATGTCATTCAGAATGGCTTAAAGTAAGAAAGAGCACTTTACGTTTTTCTTTTCTGGTTTTCACTTTCATATTTCTAAGTAGTATGAATATATGCTTACTTTTTTTTTTTTTTTTTTTTTTTTTTGCGGTACGCGGGCCTCTCACTGTTGTGGCCTCCCCTGTTGCGGAGCACAGGCTCCGGGAGCGCAGGCTCAGCGGCCATGGCTCACGGTCCCAGCCGCTCCGCGGCACGTGGGATCTTCCCGGACCAGGGCACGAACCTGTGTCCCCTGCATCGGCAGGCGGACTCTCAACCACTGTGCCACCAGGGAAGCCCCTACGTTTACTTTTTTAATGCCTACTTTTTAATTTATGGAAAGTAGACATCTCTTAATTCACATATATTCTTATTTCTTCTCAATATAATTGTATTATTAGATTAATCTCATTTTTTTTCAGATTCAAATAATTCTGTTAATCATCTCTCTCTTGCTTTCTGTATATCTTAACTTCCAAATAGTGAGTGGAGTATTTTAATAACCTTCCCTTTCTCATCAACTCTCCCTGCTTCCACATCTCAACCTAAAATCTTCCTCTGTTGTAATTTCCATTGGAAAGGTTGGTAACATATATTTTCTATTGCATAATAAGTTTTCTACCTTGCCTATATGTGGACTTATACAGTTGAAAATTAATAATTGACATTTGCATCATTACAATTATAAATAGTGTGAGCTAAGAGTCAAGTCGGACTACGATTACATTTTCTTCTCATAATTCCAAGCCACAGACCCTCTGCTACTTAAAGAAGAATGTCTAATAGATTCCTTCTTACTTTTGCCAGATGCTTAGTTGAAGCCACAGACTAGTTTCATATTTTACACCATATCTTCCTTCTTCTATCACCTTTGTTTCCTTGTTGGAAAAATAAATCTTTGCTTCCTCACCTTTTTTCTCATTCTGTACAGTGCTTGAAATCTATTTCATTTTCTTCAAGAAGCCTATGAAATTTTTATAGTTTCTCCTTTATTTATTTATTTATTTATTTTCCGCTATGCGGGCCTCTCACTGTTGTGGCCTCTGCCGTTGCGGAGCACAGGCTCCGGACGCGCAGGCTCAGCGGCCATGGCTCAGGGGCCCAGCCGCTCCGCGGCATGTGGGATCTTCCCGGACCGGGGCACGAACCCGTGTCCCCTGCATCGGCAGGCGGACTCTCAACCACTGCACCACCAGGGAAGCCCTCTCCTTTATTTTTAAATATACAATTCTAAAATGTAGTCATTATATCAACTACTGAAAATCTAAACACTACAAGCTTCCCAATTTTATTGGAATACATATTCCCATTTTTAATTCCCAACTTAGAATGGGTTTCTTTTATTAACTCAAAATTAGTATTCTGCAGAAATTTTTATGTTACACATATATTGCAACTGTTTCCTGTTTTAATTTTAAAGAATAATGCTTGGGCTTTGCTCTAACAAAATCATATTTCCCCCACTAGTTTAAGCTTATTTTTTAGTCTATTGTTCAGTATTAATGCCATTTGCTCCATGATTTGTTTTAGTTGCTCCAAGAGAGGGCATCTTAACTTTGTCTAGAATATTCTTTATAACCCCAATATGTGCAGTTAATTAGGTTCAGGCTATCTATAAGATATTTTACATACATAAAATATAATATACAAAATACCCATATATTAGGCAGTGTTATCTGTGATTTTCCGGTGATAAAGCTGAGATTTAGAACAGCCCAAACTACATTAGAGCTCGGATCTCTCTAATAACAAAGTTCTCTATTGCAAGGTGCTTCTATATATAACTTACTGTATAAACAAAAAAAAATGTTAAAACAAGGCTGTTGGGGAGGTGCTAAAGATTATAAATCTGTCAGGTATTTTTTGTTGTTTAACTATGAATATACTGAGAATTTTCATTATTGCCATCACAATCACTATGCACCTCATATCAAATTATTTATCCAAATGCCCCAGCGTTAATTAAAGCATCAAGTGCAGGGTAGTCAATTGAAAAATAGAGTTGGCTAAAAGTAATCAGAAAATAATAGATTACTCAGGTTAGTGTAAGACTAATAATTTTGGCCCCTTTGCACATTTTTCAGGAAGAGCCCTTTAACCTTTGTTAATTGCAAAATAACTACATCGCCTACCTGCCGTCATCATAGAGGTTTCTTTTTGCTTTAATTCTGGAGAAGAGGGAAAGATGCAGCTGGGCCTACCAGTGTTTTTGGCTGGGACTCAAGCTGGCCTGTTCTGCTTTGCCCTATACAGTTTGTTCATGAGGATAAACTTACACAAAAACCCACCCTCAAAGTCTGAGGCTCTCATTTGCAACAAGGCACCCCTGCTAAGATGGAGCACACACAGGGCCAGGAGGGAGAGGATAGATTTTCAAATCAAGACTCTGCCATCTGCTTGTTAAATGTGAACGTCAGTTTTATCAGCTGCGAAGGGAAGATAATAGTACCTGTATCACAGAGTTGGTGTAAGTAGCATGAGCTCATATATATGAACTAACTTTCCAAACATCAAAATGTTACACGAGTATAGTTATTTATAAGTTATCTCTATTATCATCGTACAGTGAAATGTATGTAGTCGAATGACTTGTACTTGCTTGTTCATTTGAGATTAACTCCTCCTGATGAAATGCCATTTCCTAGGTCTAGTTGATTGCTAGGCCACTTACATCCCACAGCTTGGCTGTCTTGTGATAGTCTCCTGTATTTCTCAAATCAATCGCCCTTACCCACCTAATCGTTTGAAAACTCAGAAAACGAACCTGTCATAATTCATAGGGCCTCAGAAGGCTCCCAAAATATCTAAACTTGAAGCATCATGACCTTTAAATAGGAAAGAGAAACACAGATATAATTGGGCTTCTGAGTCTCGTAAAAGTCAGCCGTAGAAGAATGGAGGGAGCAGAATCTGCACTCTTAGGCAGATGTGAATGGAATGGAACTTTCCACCTACGGGGGATATTAACTCTGGGCCACTGTAAACCTAACTGCCTCATCTGTTTTCTTATCTGTAGAAGGAGGTCATAATATATTTCTCAATATATTCTTCTGAGAGTTAAATGAGGTCACATATATAATAATCTTGACACACTTCCTGGCCTATAAGTGATTGTCAATATTGATCCCCATGTTCCATAATTTTAAAAGACCACCATCAGTCCTTAACCCCAAAACGTTGCAAAATACTTTGGAATTATTCCCCCATATATCGGTAATTTTTCAATGGTTATATATAATAAAACTTTAAATGTTTTAAATGAGCTAATACATTTATCTGTGACAAGACTAAAATCTCAATCAAGGATCTGGAATTTTCACTTGGGATAAAACCACAAACTCTCATGATTATTTATGAAATATATGGATAATATTCTATAAAATAAAATACTCTAAGATATTTGTACATCTATACTATATAAAGTATATGTATTGCATCTGTGTATAATGTCTTGAAACACAAAAATCTGAATCGGTGGGGTAAGAAGATCATATAATGAGAAACAAAATGAAGTGATACAGAATGAAAAGATAGCAGATAAATATTTTCCATCATCTCACATTAGAATATGAGTTTTTTTGAGTCAAAGGGGGAGCCAAATTGCTTGTATTTTTGTAATATTCTCTCTGAGTGAAAAAGTTTTAAAAGATCAATGCATATATGTATCCTGTAGTTTCATTGTAAACTGCCCAGATAAGCAAGTCAGTGAAAAAGCAAAACCTCACTCAGGTCTTCAGGTTCCAGATCCAACACTACCAGGTGACCTTCATGCTCCCAGCACTTATGCGTTCCAACTCTACCCAATGAATCCAACATTCTCCCCTCTGCTTATCTGTTTCCACACAGGCAACTATGGAGAAAGTGGGATGGAAGCGTTCAAAGATATGTCAGCCAAGGAAGGGATTTGCATCGCTCACTCTTACAAAATCTATAGCAACGCGGGGGAGCAGAGCTTCGATAAACTGCTGAAGAAGCTCAGGAGTCACCTGCCCAAGGCCCGGGTGGTGGCCTGCTTCTGCGAGGGCATGACGGTGAGAGGTCTGCTGATGGCCATGAGGCGCCTGGGGCTGGCAGGAGAATTTCTGCTTCTGGGCAGGTAAGTGACAAGGAGAAAATTCACATGGAAGTAAAGTCAGGAATTTGGGAAAATCAAAGGGTATCTTTTGGTGCCTAAAGACAGATGCTTTGGAAGCTTAATCTGTGTAGTGGAAGTAGAGCTTAAAAATCATAAAACACCAGAGCCTGAAAATAATCATGGAAAATAAGTAGATATGCCATGTGCTGATTACTGATAATAACAAGAATCAACATATGAAAATGATGAGTCCTTCAGTCCTCAAAAACTAATTGTAAGGAAATGAGAAGGATTTTTAAATTCTTGCATAATTCCCTTGGAGGTAAACACATTTCAAACTTTATGCTGTTGCTTCTGAAATTGATTCTGAGAATGGCTATGTAAGCTTGTTTTATAAGATAGAATCTTAGACTTTGGGGATGGAACGTGAGGAATTGCTTCTAGAACTAATTGTAAAAGCATTCGTAATTTGACTCATTATTTTCTATTGCAAAAGTGTTATCACGTCGCCTGATCACTCACATTGTTACCAGAACAGTTTCTAAAAGATTAACTTCTGCAGGGACTGACTTTCATTATCTGGATAATGCACTTGATTGGCACAGCTCAGCTCATTTCTTCCTGATCCTGTTGAGTCAGCGTATTAGTTAGGGTTCTGCAAAGAAATAGAAACAGTAATGTATGTCTATGGAGAGAGATACCCGGGAGAGTCAGTGTTACAGCTGTGGTCTGAAAGCTGGCAGGCTTGAGACCCAAGAAAAGACAATGTTTCAGTTCAAGTCTGAAGGCCAGAAAAGACTAATATCTCAACACAAGCAAGTCATGAAGGAGTTTTACTCAGCCTTTTTCAGGACTTCAATTGATTGGATGAGCCCACCCAATTTAGGGAGAATAAACGTCATTACTCAGTCTACCCATACTAATGTTAATCTCATCCAGAAACACCCTCATAGACAGAATAATGTTTGGCCAAACGTTTTGTCACCCTGTGGCCCAATCAAGATGTCACATAAAATTAATCATCACAGTCAAGTCAACACCATAGTTTTAACAGGAATGCAGTTCACCATTTCATACCTTTAAAAAGTTACCATGTTATCACATATCTTTTCTCAATAGGTAGCCAACTTAAAGAACAGAGAAAACCTTCAGAACCATTGCATCTTTCTCAGTATTACTGTCCAAAATAAAAGGCCAACTCACTTGTTATTAACTTTTGATGGCTCATTATAGAAAACATGCTTCCTTTATTTGTGAACATGTGTAACTGACCTTCTGTGATCAGACTTCGCTCCTACTCGGCTACATTTTATGACAGCCAGTTTATGTACCTAATTCTTTTCTGTCTGAGCTTATGGCAATAGATTGATGGGACTGTTTTATATGAGGCCAACCATCCTTCATAAAAATGATACTGAGATTCCTTTCTCATCGATGCCATACATTTTGTCTAAAATCATCCCTAGTTGGCAAGAGTGATGCATCAGTTCATTTCATGTAATCCAAGAACATTCTCACTGCCAATATTCTGAAAGTCCAAAGTGCAGTGTTACCAGTGGGATAAAAAGAACAAGAAAGGAAGACGCTGTCTTGAAACAGTCCTGTTTTCCCTTGGGGGGTGGGGAATGGGGGATAAGGGATTCTGTAGCTCCTATCTGCTGCTTTGCCAACATTAATAAACAAGTCAGCAGCACTTGTTTTTCAGCCATATGTTATGTCACAAACAAATGCTTTTTGATCGCATGTACCCAAGCAAAATAGGTTGATATCTACTGTATTTGCCATTTTCCATCTACATTTTTTGCCAGCAGCATCACAAGGCCAAAATTCAGTATTTTGTATATTTAAAATTTTATTCTGTATATGCTGTTTATAAGAAGTTCTTTTCAAATCATTTCATCCATGAAATAATAGATTTATAACCTTTAATTATATTTCCTAATTCTCTCATTTATTGGCCAATAATAATTCAACATTTGCTTGAGCACCAGTTCATCTTTGAGCAATGTTGTTAGAAAAATCCTCCTTTCTCTGAATTTTAAAAATGTCTCTCTGTAGTTTCCACATCTTGGATCATATTATTTTCTTTGCAGGTGACATGTGATACTCTTTACAGTATTTGGAAACAACATTATGGTCCTTAGTCCCCTTCATCTTCTCATGAAATTCCCACTTCTTCCATTCCTACTTCTTCATAGTGAAAAGGCACTGTGGGTATTAATAAAACCATTTATCAGGACCATTTATAGGATCATTTATCAACTGCTGTGTGCCAATTACCGCACTAGCCACTTTACATGCATTGTTTCATTTAATTATTCATTTGACAAATATTGAGTGGCTAGTATCTGTTAAGATGCTTGGAATACATCAGTGAACAAAATAGACAGTAATCACTACCCTTATGGACTTTACAGATGATAAGTTAGATAGAAGGAAATAAGTGCTGTGAAAAAAATCTAAGAACAACTTGCATGATGAGTACTATTATCATCTCCATTTTATACACAAGGACTCTTAAGACTCAATAAATGCTGAGAAATAATAATATGATATATAGACGTATGCCATGAAGACAAAATTTTAAATGTCTATGTAAGTCTAGAAACTGAGCAGTTAGCACTACGTTCTGCTGCTTCTTAGTAAGTTTAAAATATTCCTGTTAGTAAAAGTGGAGGTCTAGGACACTGAGCAGAAAAGCAGAACTTAATAGTTGTAAGAGAATTTAGAACATCTATCCACTCTCATTTTACAAATGAGGAAACTGATACCACAAACATTTGAATGACATGGTCAAGGTCACACAAAAGCCCAATTACCATGACTCAAAATCTTGTGCTTTTCTCTACTAACCTGTCTCCTATAGAATAGAAACAGGGGAGAAGTTATAATCTGACAGCAAATCCCTGGTTCTTCATAGACCCTCGGTGGAGAAAAAAGAAACTATCCTAGATAATTCCAATTGAAGTTAGCATTTTTATATTAATGTTCCCTCCTAAAAACTCTTATTCAACTCACCCTATACTCCTCCTAGAATTTTAAGATAACTTTGTTTACATATACTCCCCAATCTCTCTTTCTGCTCCTTCCTTCCCCTACCCCCAACTCAAACTTGGGTGGATAGTTCCTATAAACCAGAAGTCAAAGCTAAGAGAAAGACTCTATATTCAGAACTTCCTAGAGGTTTCCACATTTCACAGTTACTTAAAAATCTATCCAGCTGCCTTGGGACAGGCATGTTTAATGGGGTCATTCAACTAAAATGTTAGGCAGGTCTAAGAACTCTGCTGCCAAGACAACCTCATCTATCAACATACCTCACCATCTGTGTTGCACATCTGTAGAATGTTAGAGTGACATAGACCTGGCCACTGGGTCTTCTCATTTGAACTCTGGTTAATCTGTTGTCTTACTGACAATAAAAATGTCCTCTCCAGGTCCCGGAAATAGTCTTGCTAAACACTTTAGCCCTGGCAGCAGGATGAGATCAATAATCTGAATGGTAATGACATTTCTAAAGGGGCTTATTTTTCTAGAATGGATACAGTGTTTTAGATCTTGACTTGGGAAAATATTATTTGAGATGTATTATTCACAAGTTGTAAGCCTAAAAATGTGGAAACAAGGACCAATTTTTAGCAAATTAACAATGTAAAGATCGTTTTATCTTATCTATGATTAACTAAAACTATTTAGCTAGTTGAATTAAGAATTTCTGTCCTTCAATGTTATGATAGTTACCAGGACGCAAGAAAAAATGTACTTAAATTTCAAAACTAATTGGGAATTATTACCAGTGTTTCTTTTCTTTATGCACAGGTTACTTATTTCAAGCCACAATTTTTTTAGCTTTTAAAATGTTTTCTTAAATTGAAGTATAGTTGATTTACAATGTTGCATTAATTTCTTCTGTACAGCAAAGTTATTCAGTTATACATATATATATATATATATATATATACTTTTTTTTAATATTCTTTTCCTTTATGGTTTAATCTCAGGATATAGAATATAGTTCCCTGTGCTACAGAGTAAGACCTTGTCGTTTATCCATTCTACATATACTAGTTTGCATCTGCTAAGCCCAAACTCCCATTCCATCCCTCTCCCATCACCCCCCCCTTACCCTTGACAACCATGAGTCTGTTCTCTACGTCTGCGAGTCTGTTTGTGTTTCGTAGATACGTTGATTTGTGTCATATTTTAGATTCCACGTGTAAGTGATATAATATGGTTTTCATCTTTCTTTTTCTGACTTACTTTGCTTAGTATGATAATCTCTAGGTCCATCCATGTTGCTGCAAATGGCATTATTTCATTGTTTCTTATGGCTGAGTAATATTCCATTGTATTGATATATATGTACCACATCTTCTTTAACCATTCATCTGTTGATGGACATTTAGGTTGTTTCCATGTCTTGGCTATTGTGAACAGTACTGCTATGAACATAGGGATGCATGTATCTTTTTGAATTATAGTTTTCTCTGGACATATGCCCAGGAGTGTGATTGCTGGATCATATGGCAACTCTATTTTTAATTTTCTGAGGAACCTCCATACAGTTTGCCATAGTTGCTGTACTATTTCACCCCTCTAGTTGGTCACAAAGCACCAAACTGATCTCCCTGTGCTATGCAGCTGCTTCCCATTAGCTATCTGTTTTACATTTCATAGTGTATATATGTCAATGCTACTCTCTCACTTCGTCCCAGCTTCACCTTATCCCTTCCTGTGTCCTAAAGTCCGTTCTCTATGTCTGCGTCTTTATTCCTGTCCTATCCCTAGGTTCATTAGAACCTTTTTTTTTTTTAGATTTCATATATATATATATGTTAGCATATGGTACTTGTTTTTCTCTTTGTGACTTATTTCACTCTGTATGACAGACTCTATGTCCATCCACCTCACTACAAATAACTCAATTTCGTTTCTTTTTATGGCTGAGTAATATACCATGGTATATATGTGCCACATCTTCTTTATCCATACATCTGTCAATGGACATTTAGGTTGCTTCCACGTCCTGGCTATTGTAAATAGTGCTGCAGTGAACATTGTAGTACATGTCTCTTTTTGAATTACGGTTTTCTCACGGTACATGCCCAGTAGTGGGATTGCTGGGTCCTATGGTAGTTCTACTTTTAGTGTTTTAGACAACCTCTATACTGTTCTCCGTAATGGCTCTATCAATTTACATTCCCACCAACAGTGCAAGAGGTTCCCTTTTCTCCACACCCCCTCCAGCATTTACTGTTTGTAGATTTTTTGATGATGGCCATACTGACCGGTGTGAGGTGATACCCCATTGTGGTTTTGATTTGCATTTCTCTAATGATTAGTGATGTTGAGCATCCTTTCATGTGTTTTTGGCAATCTGTATGTCTTCTTTGGAGAAATGTCTGTTTAGGTCTTCCGCCCATTTTTGGATTGGGTTGTTTGTTTTTTTGATATTGAGCTGCATGAGCTGCTTGTAAATTTTGGAGATTAATCCTTTGTCAGTTGCTTCATTTGCAAATATTTTCTCCCATTCTGAGGAGTGTCTTTTGGTCTTGTTTAAGGTTTCCTTTGCTCTGCAAAAGCTTTGAAGTTTCATTAGGTCCCATTTCTTTATTTTTGTTTTTATTTCCATTTCTCTAGGAGGTGGGTCAAAAAGGATCTTGCTGTGATTTATGTCAGAGAGTGTTCTGCCTATGTTTTCCTCTAAGAGTTTGATAGTGTCTGGCCTTACATTGAGGTCTTTAATCCATTTTGAGTTTATTTTTGTGTATGGTGTTACGGAGTGTTCTAATTTCATACTTTTACATGTCCCTGTCCAGTTTTCCCAGCACCACTTATTGAAGAGGCTGTCTTCCCATTGTATATTCTTGCCTGTTTTGTCAATGATAACATGACAGTATGTGCGTGGATTTATCTCTGGGATTTTGATCCTATTCCATTGATCTATATTTCTGTTGTTGTGCCAGTACAATACTGTCTTCATTCCTGTAGCTTTGTAGTATAGTTTGAAATCAGGGACCTGATTCCTCCAGCTCCATTTTATTTTCTCAAGATTGCTTTGGCTATTCGGGGTCTTTTGTGTTTCCATACAAATTGTAAAATATTTTGTTCTAATTCTGTGAACAATGCCATTGGTAGTTTGATAGGGATTGCACTGAATCTGTGGATTGCTTTGGGTAGTATAGTCATTTTCACAATGTTGATTTTTCCAATCCGAGAACATAGTATATCTCTCCATCTGTTTGTATCATCTTTAATTTGTTTCAGAAGTGTCTTATAGTTTTCTGCATACAGGTCTTTTGTCTCCTTAAGTAGGTTTATTCCTAGGTATTTTATTCTTTTTGTTGCAATGGTAAATGTGATTGTTTCCTTAATTTCTCTTTCAGATTTTTCGTCGTTAGTGTATAGGAATGCCAGAGATTTCTGTGCATTAATTTTGTATCCTGCTACTTTACCAAATTCACTGATTAGCTCTAGGAGTTTTCTGGTAGCATCTTTAGGATTCCCTATATATAGTATCATGTCAACTGCAAACAGTGACAGCTTTATTTCTTCTTTTCCGATATGGATTCCTTTTATTTCTTTTTCTTCTCTGATGGCCGTGGCTAAAACTTCCAAAACTATGTTGAATAATAGTGGTGAGAGTGGGCAACCTTGTCTTGTTTCTGATCTTAGAGGAAATGGTTTCAGTTTTTCACCATTGAGTATGATGTTGGCTATGGGTTTGTCATATATGGCCTTTATTATGTTGAGGTAAGTTCCCTCTATTCCTGCTTTCTGGAGAGTATTTATCATAAATCGGTGTTGAATTTTCTCGAAAGCTTTTTCTGCATCTATTGAGATTATCATATGGTTTTTCTCCTTCAATTTGTTAATAAGGTGTATCACATTGATTGATTTGCATATACTGAAGAATGCTTGCATTCCTGGGATAAAACCCACTTGATCATGGTGTATGATCCTTTTAATGTGCTCTTGGATTCTGTTTGCTAGTATTTTGTTGAGGAGTTTTGCATCTATGTTCATCAGTGATATTGGTCTATAATTTTCTTTTTTTGTGATATCTTTTTCTGGTTTTGGTATCAGGGTGATGGTGGCCTCATAAAATGAGTTTGGGAGTGTTCCTCTCTCTGCTATATTTTGGAGGACTTTGAGAAGAATAGGTGTTAGCTCTGCTCTAAATGTTTGATAGAATTCTCCTGTGAAGCCATCTGGCCCTGGGCTTTTGTTTGTTGGAAGATTTTTAATCACAGTTTCAATTTCAGTGCTTGTGATTGGTCTGCTCATATTTTCTGTTTCTTTCTGGTTCAGTCTTGGCAGGTTGTACTTTTCTAAGAATTTGTCCATTTCTTCCAGATTGTCCATTTTATTGGCATATAGTTGCTTGTAGTAATCTCTCATGATCCTTTATATTTCTGCGGTGTCAGTTGTTACTTCTACTTTTTCACTTGTAATTCTGTTGATTTGAGTCTTCTCCCTTTTTTTCTTGATGAGTCTGGCTAATGGTTTATCAATTTTGTTTATCTTCTCAAAGAACCAGCTTATAGTTTTATTGATCTTTGCTCTCATTTCCTTCATTTCTTTTTTATTTATTTCTGATCTGATCTTTATGATTTCTTTCCTTCTGCTAACTTTGGGGGTTTTTTGTTCTTCTTTCTCTAATTGCTTAGGTGTAAGGTTAGGTTGTTTATTTGAGATGTTTCTTAAGGTAGGATTGTATTGCTATAAACTTCCTTCTGAGAACTGCTTTTGCTGCATCCCATAGGTTTTGGGTCGTCGTGTTTTCATTGTCATTTGTTTCTAGGTATTTTTTGATTTCCTCTTTGATTTCTTCAGTGATCTCTTGGATACTGAGTAGTGTATTGTTTAGCATCCATGTGTTTGTATATTTTACATTTTTTTCCCTGTAATTAATATCTAGTTTCATAGTGTTGTGTTTGGAAAAGATACTTGATACGATTTCAATTTTCTTAAATTCACCAAGGCTTGTTTTTTTACCCAAGATATGATCTATCCTGGAGAATGTGCCATGAACACTTGAGAAGAAGGTGTATTCTGTTGTTTTGGGGTAGAATGTCCTATAAATATCAATTAAGTGCGTCTGGTTTAATGTGTCATTTAAAGCTTGTGTTTCCTTATTTATTTTCATTTTGGATGACCTGTCCATTTGTGAAACGGGGGTGTTACAGTCCCCTATTATTATTGTGTTACTGTCGATTTCCCCTTTTATGGCTGTTAGCATTTGCTTTATGTATTGAGGTGCTCCTATGTTGGGTGCATAGATATTTACAACTGTTATATCTTCTTGTTGGATTGATCCCTTGATCATTACATAGTGTCCTTCTTTGTCTCTTGTAATAGCCTTTATTTTAAAGTCTATTTTGTCTGATATGAGTATTGCTACTCCAGCTTTCTTTTGATTTCCATTTACATGGAATATCTTTTTCCATCCCCTCATTTTCAGTCTGTATGTGTCCCTAGGTCGGAAGTGGGTCTCTTGTAGACAGCATATATAGGGGTCTTGTTTTTGTACCCATTCAGCCAGTCTGTGTCTTTTGGTTGGGGCATTTAATCCATTTACATTTAAGGTAATTATTGATATGTATGTTCCTATTCCCATTTTCTTAATTGTTTTGGGTTTGTTTTTGTAGGTCTTTTCCTTCTCTTGTGTTTCTTGCCTAGAGAAGTTCCTTTAGCATTTGTTGTAAAGCTGGTCTGGTGGTGCTGAATTCTCTTAACTTTTGCTGGTCTGTAAAGGTTTTAATTTCTCCATCAAATCTGAATGAGATCCATGCTGTGTAGAGTAATCGTGGTTGTAGGCTTTTCCCTTTCATCACTTTAAGTATGTCCTGCCACTCCCTTCTGGCTTGTAGAGTTTCTGCTGAAAGGTCAGCTGTTAACCTTATGGGCGATCCCTTGTATGTTATTTGTTGTGTTTCCCTTGCTGCTTTTAATATGTTTTCTTTGTATTTAATTTTTGCTTGTTTGAGTAATATTGTCTTGGATTTATCCTGTGTAGGACTCTCTGTGCTTCCTGGATATGACTGACTATTGCCTTTCCCATATTAGGGAAGTTTTCAACTATAATCTCTTCAAATATTTTCTCTGACCCTTTCTTTTTCTCTTCTTCCTCTGGGCCCCCTATAATTCCATGTTGGTGCATTTAATGTTGTACCAGAGATCTCTGAGACTGTCTTCAATTCTTTTCACTCTTTTTTCTTTATTCTGCTATGCAGCAGTTATTTCCACTATTTCATCTTCCAGGTCACTTACCCATTCTTCTGCCTCAGTTATTCTGCTATTGATTCCTTCTAGAGTATTTTTAATTTCAGTTTTTGTGTTGTTCATCACTGTTTGTTTGCTCTTTAGTTCTTCTAGGTCCTTTTTAAACCTTTCTTGTATTTTCTCCATTCTATTTCCAAGATTTTGGATCATCTTTACTACCATTACTCTGAATTCTTTTTCAGGTAGACTGCCTATTTCTTCTTCATTTGTTTGGTTTGGTGGGCTTTTACCTGCTCCTTCATCTGCTGCATATTTCTCTGTCTTCTCATTTTGTTTAGCTTACTGTGTTTGGGGTCTCCTTTTCGCAGGTTGCAGGTTCGTAGTTCCCTTTGTTTTTAGCCTGGTCCCAGTGCGTGAGGTTGATTCAGTGGCTTGTGTAGGCTTCCTGGTGGACGTGACTGGTGCCTGTGTTCTAGTTGGTGAGGCTGGATCTTGTCCTTCTGATGGGCAGGGCCATGTCTGGTGGTGTGTTTTGTGGTGTCTGTGAACTTAGTATGACTTTAGGCAGCCTCTTTGCTAATGGATGTGGTTGTGTTCCTGTCTTGCTAGTTGTTTGGCATGGGGCATCCAGTACTAGAGCTTCTGGCCATTGGCGGGAGCTGCGTCCTAGTGTTGAGGCGGAGATCTCTGGGAGAGCTCTCGCTGATTGATATTATGTGGGGCTGAGAGGTCTATGCTGGTGGTCCAAATTCCTGGACTTGGCTCTCCCACCTTGGAGGGTCAGGCCTGACATCTGGCTGGAGCACCAAGAGCCTGCCAGCCACATGGCTCAGAAGCAAAGAAAGAAAAAAAAAGGAAAAAAAAAAAACAAAAACAGACAGAACCCCAAACCAAATGGTAAAAGCAAATATAAACAGACAAAAGCACACAAAGAAACACACACACACACACACTCATAAAAAATATAGAAACAAACAACCAACAACAGCAACAAAAAAACAAACAGTGAGAACCCTAGGACAAATGGTAAAAGCAAACCTAAACAGATAAAATCACACAAAGAAACATACACATACACACTCACAAAAAGAGAAAAAAGAAAAATATATATATAAATAAAATTTTAAAAATAAAATAAAAAAAAGAGACCAACCAAACCAATAAACAAATCCACCAATGATAACAAACACTAAAAACTAAACTAAGATAAAGAGAAAAATCAGAAACAAATAGATGCAGAAGTCAAACTGCAAGTCTACAGTTTCTCCCAGCATCCACCGCCTCAATTTTGGGAATATTCATTGTCTGTTCAAGTATTCCATAGATGCAGGGTTCATCAAGTTGACTGTGGGTGTTTAATCTGCTGCTCCTGAGGCTGTATGGAGAAATTTCCCTTTCTCTTCTTTTTTTTTCAGAGTTCCTGGGGTTCAGCTTTGGTTTTGGCTCCGCCTCTGCATGTAGGCTGCCCTCAGGTGTCTGTTGCCCGCCCAGACAGGAGGGAGTTAAGGCAGCGGCTGACTAGGGCTCTCTTGCTCACTCAGGCTGGGGAGAGGGAGGGTTACAGTAGTCATAATTGGTATGTAGGCCGAGCCTGCGGTGGCAGAGACCAGTGTGATGTTGCAGCACCCTGAGGCCACTGTGTGTTCTCCCGGGGAAGTTGTCCCTGGATCTCGGGATCCTGGCAGTGGCGGGGTGCACAGGCTCCCTGGGGTGTGTGGGTAGTGACCTGTGCTTGCACATAGGATTCTTGGTGGCAGCGGTGGCAGTGTTAACATTACATGCCCATCTCTGGAGTCTGAGCTGATAGCCGAGGCTCACACCCATCTCTGGAGGTCATTTAGGTGGTACTCTGCCTTCTGTGGGTGCACAGAGCAGGAATTCCCTCTCCTCGTGCACCCAGAAACAATGGTCTCTTGCCTCTTAGGCAGCTCCAGACTTTTTCCTGGACTCCCTCCCGGCTAGCCGTGGTGCACTAACCCCTTCAGGCTGTGTTAATGCCACCAACCCCAGTCCTCTCCCTGGGATCTGACCGAAGCCCGAGCCTCAGCTCCCAGCCCTGCCCGCCCCGATGGATGAGCATACAAGCCTCTCGCGCTGGTGAGTGCTGGTCGGTACCGATCCTCTGTGCGGGAATCTCTCCACTTTGCCCTCTGCACCCCTGTTGCTGTGCTCTCCTCTGTGGCTCTGAAGCTTTCCCCCTGCCCACCCCCCATCCCCGCCAGTGAAGGGGCTCCCTAGTGTGTGGAAACTTTTCCTCCTTCAACAGCTCCCTCCCAGAGGTGCAGGTCCTGTCCCTATTCTTCTTTTGTTTGTTTGTTTTGGGGTTTTTAAAATATTATTTATTTATTTTCGTCTGTGTTGGGTCTTCATTGCTGGGCTCAGGCTTTCTCTAGTTGCAGCGAGTGGGGGCTACTCTTCGTTGCAGTGTGTGGGCTTCTTATTGCAGCGGCTTCTCTTGTGTGGAGCACGGGCTCTAGGTGTGCAGGCTTCAGTAGTTGTGGCACATGGGCTCAGTAGTTGTGGCTTGCAGGCTCTAGAGTGCAGCCTTAGTAGTTGTGGCGTATGGGCTTAGTTGCTTCATGGCATGTGGGATCTTCCTGGACCAGGGCTCAAACCCGTGTCCCCTGCATTGGGAGGTGGATTCTTAACCACTGCGCCACCAGGGAAGCCCCCTGTCCCTATTCTTTTGTCTCTGTTTTTTCTTTTGCCCTACCCAGGCATGTGGGGATTTTCTTGCCTTTTGAGAAGTCTCAGGTCTTCTGCCAGCGTTCAGTAGGTGCTCTGTAGGAGTTGTTCCACATGTAGGTGTATTTTTGACGTATTTGTGGGGAGGAAGGTGAGATCCACATCTTACTCCTCCGCCATCTTGAAGGTCTCCCATTCGGTGTAATTTAATTGTAATGTGAAAAAAAAGTTGTTTTTTGTAAGATATTTATAATTTACTTACAATTCCCCCCAGTCCAATGCAGTGTACCAGTCAGAGGTCATTTTTATCAAAGGCAGTAATGCTGGGAAACAGTTGACATTCTACTTTTATCAAGTTGCCAGGAGTACAGTGCCGAACAGTTAGGCAGAAGTTAAATACTCATGCAGAAGGGTTAAAGGTCTTGGCTAACACTTTACCACAAAATTTGTCACAGTTTATTCAGCCAGCCCCCATCTCCATGGACCTTTTGGTTGTTTCCAGTCTTTCATTACTGTAAATTATGTTGTAATATATAACCACAGGCATGTGCTTTTTCATATTTATAGAGATGAATCTTCATGGTAGATTCTTGGAAGTGGGATTGGCTAGATCAAAAGAGAAATGCAGATGTACTTTTGTCAGATAGTGTCAAATTCCCCACCATAAGGGTTGAACAATTGTGTTTTCCCTTCAGTAATATGTGGAAAGTAGCTCTTTCCCTTCAGCTTTTCTGACAGGATATGTGTCAAGCTTTTCATTTATGAATCTGATATTTGAAAAATGGTATATCAGGGGAATATAATTTGTATTTATTTTGTTATGCACAAGGTTATACCTTGTTTTCTGATGCTAAAGTTTAATGAACCATCTATATACATCTTTTGTCCATCTTTTTTTTTTTTTTTTTTTTTTTTGTGGTACGTGGGCCTCTCACTGTTGTGACCTCTCCCGTTGTGGAGCACAGGCTCTGGACGCGCAGGCTCAGCGGCCATGGCTCACGGGCCCAGCCGCTCCGTGGCATGTGGGATCCTCCCGGACTGGGGCACGAACCCGTGTTCCCTGCATCGGCAGGCAGACTCTCAACCACTGCGCCACCAGGGAAGCCCTGTCCATCTTTTATTAGGTTAAAAAAAAGTAATTTTCATTGAGTTCCCATTATGTGTTAGAGGACAAGTAGAGTGGGAAAGAGAGGAGGGGAGCAGGAGAGGAAAGGGGATGATGAGAGGAAAGAGAGAGAGAGGGGGAAATTTAATGTTTTAAGTAATATGGGATGTGTCAAGTTTTAGATGCCTTTAAGTTTGCTAATAATATCCCCACTTTATAGGGGAGAAAATTGAGACTCAAAGTGGTTAAATGACTGGACAAGATCACACTAGTTTCTTATCCTAGTGGCCATTCTAAGTATCACAAAGAGAGAAGTCTTTTAGCAACATCAATGTTTGTACATTTATGATAGCGTCAATTTAATTTTGATTCAGTTTTGTTTTTGTTGTTTTAGGTTATCCTTTGAAAATTAAATAAACCTAGTAAAATGACTTAAAATTTGTTGGAAGTTTTGTGATAAATTTGTAATGTAAATAAAGCCAGCTAAACTATGTCCCACTTTGCCTGGAGTTGTTTTACTCCTTTTCTTCATTTGAGTTGGGAAGACCAGACTAATTGCATAATGTTCAGTCTATAAACAGCCTGTTCGTTGTTTAGATGCATCTGCCTCAGACCATATGCAAAACTCTCTAAACCATATGGGTTGAGAACAGAGAATAAGGGAAGCATGTGTGAAGAAATTTGGAGAGGAACCTAGGAGACAGTATTTTCAGCCTTGTAGTATTTTAATATTTATTTCATCATTGGAGAAAGCTTTTTTGTGGGTATGAGAATATAACAGGTGTGATTTTCCAAAAGATAATCCTGGGCTATGGCTTATGGATTAGAAGAGGTGAGATGGATATAGGGGAACCAGTGTCCCTAACAAAAATTATACTGTGATAGACTAAGGCAGTGTGGATGATGAAATGGAGGGCAGACCATGATCTACTTAGTAATTAAAATACGATTATTACCTTGTTTGTGATGATGGTATCGGGGTATATATGTATGTCCAAACTCATCGAAATGTATTCATTAAATATGTGCAACTTTTTGTACGTTACGTACAACTTAACAAAGTTGAAAAAAATCTGTAGGAGCTGCTGATGTGTTTATATTAAGGAGTGTAGGGAAGATATCAAGGGTGATTACCTAGATTCTTACATTGTATAACAAAATAGATGATGGTACCTTTATTGAGATGAAGACAATTGGACAAGAACCAGGTATGAGGCAGAGAGCAGATCGTGAGCTTGGTTTTAAGTAAGTTGACCTAAGGTGCATTTTGAACATAAAAATAGCCAAGAAAGCAGGAAAAGATGTAAGTCTGGAGCTCAAAAGAGATACATAGGCTGTAAATAAAAACGAGCAAATCATCTGAATAATTTAGCTTTATTAATGGAAGACATGGCTGTGTATAATTAAAAGAGGAAGTCTAAGAACTTAGCTTTGAGGGACCTCAAAATTGAATGATTAGAAAAAAGATGAACTTGGCAAAGGAGGTAGAGAAAAAGCAAATTCAGAGATCGGGGAGGAAAACCCAGAGAGTGCTGTGACCAATAGAAGAGCATGTATAAAGAAGAGACCACTATCCAGTGGTTAGGACTTGGTGCTTTCACTGCCGTGGCCCCAGGTTCAGTCCCTGGTCTGGGAACTAAGATTCTACAAGCCATGCAGTGAAAGGAAGGAAGGGAGGGAGGGAGGGAGGAAGGAGGAGAGGAAGAAAGGAAGGAATAAGAGACTACCGTGTCAAATGATTCTAGGAAATCAAATGCAAATAATTTTGAGAGGGCCTTTTGGATCTATTGCAGTAGAAGTAATTGATGATTTAGCAAGAGTTGGCTAAATGGAGAAATAAAAACAGAGTCAGAATGAAGTGGCTAAGGAGTAGGAAGTAAGAAAATGAACGCAGGGCATATAATCCCTTTGGGGATTATATTATCACTGCTTTGGGAAGTGAAACTAATAAGGAAAGAAGAATGATAAAACTCTATATTGAGAGAAAATGAGGTAGACAAAGGTTTTTAACATAATATTTTAATTATTTTCCAAAAAGGTAATTTATGATCATGAAAAATAATTTAAACCGTGAACAAAGCTATACAGTAAAAAGCACGTATTTCCACATCTATATCAACACAGGGTACTATTTAATTTTTTGGTGTTTGCTAATGTTATAGGTGAAAATTGGCATCGTAATGTTTAATTTGTAGTTCTTTAATTATGAGTGAGATCGTACATCTTTCATATTTCAATCAATAAGTGATAGATATTTATATTTTCTGCAAACTATCTAATCATGCACTTAGTTGATTTGTTTCTGTGTATTTTTCCCTACTGATCTATATAGAAGTGCTTTTATAAATTAAGGAAAATAGATAATTGACAATTTGTAGCAAATATTTTATCTCTTGTCATTTAATTTTACTTTATTTATTGCATTTTGGACAATGCCAAACTTATTTTTTTAGGTATTTTCTTCACGTTTTTCTTTTCTGATTCTTGGGATTTGTATATTGCATACAGAGGCCAGTCACAGAGGGTTTTGTTTAATTGGTTGTTTAATTTTAGGATCCAGGTAGAATAGGAGGATTTAATAAATGAAGGGGGGGAACAATTTATAGTATAAATCCCTAAACATGTGAAAATGAGTGACATTTAAAGCGTAGGTGGAGGGAGCAAGTTGAGAAGGTCAACTCCAGAACTGGAACAGAAATAAAAAATTGGGTCAGGGCAAAGGTAGGGTTTAAAATTTTGAAAAGAGGAAATACATTTAGTAACTCCCCTTTCTTTGTAAATTTGGAGGCAAGAAGGGAGTGTGTGTGTGTATGTGGGTTTTGCTGAGGGCGGTGCCAGTGGTCTTAAAAGGTATCAGTAGAGATTAGAGAACCAGGAAAACTATACTGTTAATAAGTGGTTTTACATATCATCTTTATTTTATATTACTCCATCTGTTATAAACAATGGGGAGAGGAAGAAGATTTGGCTATACTGTAATAAAGAAATGTTCTTGAAATAACAGCAAATTTAACATTTGTACACGTACTGTCACATCAAGTATTGTAATGAATTCTGTCTGTTAGGGTTTTAAAGTTTGATTAAAACAACAGCCTTGATTCCAAATTAAAAACCAACGGGAATGAGTCATAGAGATTAGTGTATCTTAGCTAATTAGAGACCAAGTCTTAGGTCTGTGACCAAATGGACCTCCTAACACTGCCCTGAAACCTCAGAGTCACAGGCAGTCCTGGACAGTGCAGAACTTTCCTGCTTTAAAATATGGCCTTAAGAATGACAATAGGAAAACTCTTAGGTTCAGAGCAGCAGACGGCTTCAAAAAAGAGGAGGCAGAGTCCCACGTGCTCAACTCTTTCTCCAGTCTCCTCGGACAGATGTCAGTCATTCCCCTGAGCCGAAGAGAGGGCGATGGAGGAGAAAAGCTGTGTGGTTTCCTTCCATGCTTTTTTCTCTCCTAGAGAGTGGGAAAGCCCTCTGAAGTACTGCTTTCTGAAATGTGAAGAGTGAGATATATTATTCTCCTTCTGAAGCAGATACATAATATTAACTTCACTTTTAGATGAAGACTCTGACGCTCAGAGACATCACTTGTCTCATCAATGTCATCATCTGAAGTTTACATGAAACCAGTTGCTTTATAAGGTGCTATATGGATCTGACAATGGGAAATGCCCAGAAGGAGAACAGAAGGTCTTGATATTATTGGACAGAGAAGGATTCCTGTGTAAGAGATGAAACTAACTGATATCTTAAAGGCTCTTTCAGTACTTGGGCTTGTGCTTTAGAGGCAGCTGGTAGATTT
This sequence comes from Pseudorca crassidens, assembly GCF_039906515.1. Classification (NCBI taxonomy): domain Eukaryota; kingdom Metazoa; phylum Chordata; class Mammalia; order Artiodactyla; family Delphinidae; genus Pseudorca; species Pseudorca crassidens. The sequence continues at coordinate 66,228,572 of NC_090304.1, read as the reverse complement.
AAGGCTGATTGCACTTCTAAAATTTTGTTTAGATGATTTTTTTAAATTATTGGATGGCAATAATAGCTCTTTATGGAGTGCTCTTTGTGTCGTAAGCGCTGTTCTAAGGGGTTGGTTTTCGTGTATTTATTTATTGACTTTTCGTAACAATCCGATTTGAAAGCTGAGAGACAATGAATTTTCTCAAGATCACACAGGCAGGATGTGGCAGAGAGGGCATTGGACGATAGTCTGTATCCTTAATCACTGTGGTAAACTCTCTGGATCTTTTAAAATCTTCAATCTCAGTATAAATTTGATCTGTATGGTATAGAATATTTTATTTTTCTCCATCTTTATTAAAGTAATAATAGTAATTAAAGGTGATTCTGAAAGAAAGATTTCTGTTTTTAAGTAAGATAAAGTCTGGAGCAATCCAACCTTCTGTAAACTGGAAAACTTCAGTGATTAGATGGACTGTTCAATCTGCATTACTATTTTTCCATGCACAACTTATTAGGAAAGCACTCTGGTAAAATTTAGCTTACAGGAAAGAGAAAAGTTTAAAGTTGTTTATAAGAATGATCAAACATCTGTGAAGAAACAAAGGCAAACAAAATGTTAGTCTGTGGTGAAACCAGGTGAAATTCATTTGTTCTTCCACTGTTTTCCAGAAGACTAATCTGCTTTGGTAGAGTGTCTTGTGTACATGTTTCTTTTGGTTGGAGGACACTGTGATATATCATTCTAAAGCAGTGGCTGGCAAACTAAGGCCCATGGGTCAAATCCAGCTCTCCTCATATTTTTGTGAATAAAGTTTTATTGAAAAACTGCCACACTCATTTACACAATGTCTATGGCTGTTTTGGGGCTACAATAGTACAGTTGAGTAATTGTAACAGAGACTGTATGTGTCATAAAGCCTAAAATATTTACTGTCTGGCCCTTTGCAAAAACCGTTTATTGACCCTTGATCTAGAGGGTTTTTTTTCATCTGTGAATCCGGCTCTCCTTACTTACACAACTCATCAGGACTTAGGCTTTGAATATTTATTCAGCAGTACTCATGATGTGCACATAATTTCCACTTTCTTTTCAATTCTTCTTGAGGTTTAAAGGTGCCTACTGGGACTTCTCTGGCGGTCCAGTGGTTAAGACTCTGCGTTTCCACTGCAGGGGGGGTCAGGGGTTGGATCCCTGGTCGGGGAATGAAGACCCCGCAGGCCGCGCGGCGCGGCCATAAATAAATAAATACAGTTTTAAAATTAAAAAAAAATAAAGGCACCTGCTGGGTCATGGGATCAGATAATTCTAGGAGTATTGGTCGAGTCAGGGGTACAGGTCTGAGATCTGTGTTTAACAATGGAGAGGAGACCTCGAACATAGGAGCTTTTTTTGATTCAGCATCCTGAAATATAATGTCCAAAGCAATTGGAACATACAGTGCATAGGAAATACCTCCTTTGAATACCTATTCAATCCTGAGTGATTTAATTTTATCTAAAATAAAAGAATGTGCTAAATTTAATAAGGAATGTACTGTTTAGGTATAAATGTTAGTCTTTGTAATAAAGTTATTCTTACTCATTTGCTGACATGGACTGATGACATGGATTAAAAATTCATCCTTCTACCCCTGTCCATCTTACCCATTTTCCCAAGAGTTATTTTTCTCAAAAACAAATTTAATTCTGTAATCCTCCTGCATAATCATCTTAGTTGACTCTCCTTTTCTTTCATATTCAAATCCCTAATCTGGCATCCATGGCCCTTTAAAATATGGCCCAATCTGCCAATTATTACCCATTGTACTCAGAGATGATATTAAAATATTTAACAGTAAGACATGGGTCCAATTAGAACAGGTGAAAATCATGAGCAGTGGGTAAATCCATGCCGATGCATGTCACCTAAGTATCAAAACTGATACAGATCTACATATCCTTCCCACCACTACCAAATCTTCACCTCCCCTACATCAAAAGTCTCATAATTCCCCAAATATACCAGGCTGACAGTATCACCTACACTGTCTTCTCCCTGGAATGACCCCCTTGTCTTTTACCAGTGAAATTCAAGTTTATCATGTAAGATATTCCCCAGCAGTTTTGAAGACTTCCTGAACTCTACTGGGACTTCCACTGACCCCTGAAAATCCCTGTGACTTTTCATTTCTAGTTTTCTGTTTTCCTCCTCCTCTTCTGCACTGGCATGTGAGATCCTTGAAGTGTGAGCAAAAGTTTATTGATCTTTGTTCTTCTAGTACCTAATAAATTATATATATTTGAGGATGGCTGTGGCTGCAAAGGACAACCATGTGTAGCAGTTATGTAGAGGTAGGAAAAGGTTCTCTCCAACTCCAGTCAGCCTAAGTAAAAGGCAGGTTTCTTGGGCTCTAACAGAGTAGGAAGGCAGAATGAACGCATGCCACTCTACAAGGAAGCCAACTGAAAGTGCATGGTAGAGGGCAGAGGTAAATCCCTAGGACACACTCCCTATGATTTTATGAAAGAGTTCTGTTTCAGAGGTTTTAGTACTAGAGTGGTGAGCTTCTGGCCTTCACAAAACACATGAGAGAAAAATGAGGGACTTTCCAAGAGTCTAAAACACCAATAACCAATCAATCACTTGCAGTGGGAAAAGTCAAATTACTAGTAAAATGGTGAGACAAGGAATACCATGAACATGTTTGAACACATGTCTGTACTGTTTCAAAGGAAGGCTTCCAAGGTTTGAGTTCCATTCAAGGGGAAACAAAGTTTTAGTTCCTTCAGTACTGTGAACTTGGTTTAGCCTAGCCAACTAAGCAGGTGAATATTGATTAAAAATGGTTCAATTCTGTGTTCAGAACATTTTAAAACTTTATTGTCTTCTACTGTCTTTCAAGACATAAATGCAAATCTTTATTTTTCAAGATGATTTATAGAGATTCTCTCAGGTTAACATTCTTAGGCCGCTAAATCTGTTTTCTTATTTTTTTTTTAAGTTATTTTAACGGACTGTTTTGAAAGCAGTTTTAGGTTCATAGCAAAATTGAGAGGAAGAGATTTTCCATGTTCTCTCTGCCCACATACATTGGTGAGGGGGCATCATTATCAACATCCCCACCCAAGTGGTACATTTGCTACAGTTGATGAACCTACATTGATACATCATTATCACCCAGAGTCCATAGTTTACAATAGGGCTCACTGTTTGTGTTGTACATGCTATGGGTGTGGACAAATGTATAATAATCTGTATCAACCATTACAGTGTCATACAGAGTATTTTCATTGCCCTAAAAATCCTATGTGCTCTGCCTATTCATCCCCGTCTCCCCACTAACCCTTAGCGACCAATGATATTTTTACTGTCTCCATAGTTTTGCCTTTTCCAGAATGTCATATGGTTGGAATCATACAGTAGGCAGCCTTTTCAGATTGTCTTCTTTCACTTAGTAGTATGCATTTGTTTCCTCATGTCATTTTGCGACTTGAGAGGTCATTTCTTTTTAGTGCTGAATAATGCTCTATTGTCTGGATGTACTACCATTTATTTATCCATTCACCTACTAAAGGACATCTTGCTTGCCTCCAAGTTTCAACAATTATGAATAAAACTGCTATAAACATCCATGTGCACAAGTTTTCAGTTCATTTGAGTAAATACCAGGGAGCATGATTGCTGGTTTGTATGGTACGAGTACGTTTAGTTTTGTAAGAAACTAACAGACAGTCTTCCAAAGTGACTGTACGTTTTGTATTCCTATCAGGAATAAGTGAGAGTTTCTGTTGCTCCACAGTCTTGCATTGGGTCTTGTCAGTTTCTAGATTTTGTATTTGTTTATTTTAATATGTTTTTACAGATACTGTGTAGATGTAACAGAACGTCAAGAAGAATATTTCTAAAATCCAATCTCAAAATCAAATACTTGTTTTCATTTCATTTGCCTTTTCAAATTTAAGGCTTTGAAATGTGCCCATTCATCGTTCTAATGTGTAGTAGTAATATAAGTAGACATTAGGCTAATGCATATTTCCCCATTTTTCCAGTATTTCTTTTTTTGTTTTTCCTTACATCTTCCTTCTCACTCTTTCTCTCTCTCTCCCTTCCTTTCCTTCTCCCCAAGTAGCCAATATGAATAACTTGGCTCTTTTCTTATCACATTTCTTCTTGGTCTTATAATCATTGACATACATATTTCCTTCCAATTTTGGAGGGTTTTGACTATGATTATGTTAAATTTTGTCATCTTTTTGTGCATGTAATCAAATATGGTTCTTTTATAGCTTCTGGATTTCCTTCTTTGATCAAAAACATTTCTCTGGAACCAGGAGAGTATTGTTTGTTTTTTACCTTTATTCACTTAATCCAACCAGCAGTTTTTAAATTAAATCTGTAGAGTGAGAAAGCCAACATTATTTTCTTTAAGATAGATGTGCTGGCATGATTTATTAGATAAATAGTCCTTTCACACTGAAATAACAGTATTTCATATATTAAATTTTACATCTTAAAAAGTATATATTTTCTGTATACTAGTATATAATTTTAGATTCTCTCTTTGGTACCATTGTTTTATTTGTCTTTTCTAATGCTGGTAGCAGTGTCTTTTTATACTTTCTTTCTAGTATACTTTAATAACTAGTAAGGTATACCACCCTAATTATTCTTATTTCCATAATTTTATTATTTTTATTAAATATTTTTTGTCTATAAACACTTTAAGATTACTTTTCTAATTATAAGAATAGGTTTCTAAATATTAATTTTGGAGAATTGAAATTTTAATGATATAAAATGTTCTAATCCAAAAATAGGGAATGAGTTTTATTCAGATTTTTGCATCTTTCCATAAAGATAGATTGCTTTATAAAGATTTTGTATTTTTTGATTTATTACTGTGCTCTATACCTTTTCTTAGCATGTTTTTTTTTAATTTCAAGCTAGTTATTGCTAGTATAGAGAAAAGCAACTTGATGTTTGTATAATTCAAGTTGTTTTTTTTTATTATTAGGTTTTCCAGAAGTTTCCAGATTTTCTAGATATGCAATAATTTTATCAAGGCAAACTAACTGAGTCACTTCTTCATTACTTATTATGCCAGTTCCTGAACTTATTGCATTCACTAAAATCTCTAAAACGTTCGTGTATAATTATAGTGATAACTATCCTTTTCTGTACTTGATTTTAATGGGATTAGTTTATTATTTTACTATTTAGAATGAAATATTATATTTTTGTCCTTAGCATATTTACTCATTTTTTTCTTCTTACATGGTTGTTTTAGTCATCCTGGATGCTCACATCTTCAGATCCGAATACGCAAGTTAAAGAAAATACACACACACACACAAACTCAAACAAGAATAAATAAAACTGGATGGAACTTAGGCGCCTAAGTGGTGAATTTATAATTTGCTGTATCACAAGGAATACTTTTAAAAATTATATTTGATTCTGGTTTAAGATGGCAACCTAAATACACAAGTTTACCCTTGCTCCTGCTTCAAAAATCCATTGAACTGACTTGCCATTTCATTTAAAGTAAAAGCTAGTCTTCACAATATTTTATTAGACTCCCAAATATGTATCTTCCCCCTCCCCACCCATGTCCTATTGCCCTTCTCCTCTTTCACTCCAGTCTAACCACAATGGTCTTCTTGCTGTTGCTCAAAAAATCCTAGTCCCATTTCCACCTCAGGGCCTGTGCATTTACTATTCCCTTTGCCTGAAACAATCTTCCTCCAGATACCTCATCACTGGATTCTTTATCTGAAGTCTTCACTCACATGTGACCTTCTCAGTGAAACTTCCCTGAGCACTGTATTTAAACTTGAATCATACACTCCTACCCACACTTCCCATTTTCTACCCACTTTATATTTGTCAGTGGCACTTACTACCCTCTAATATGCTGTGTAATTTTCTCATTCACTCAGTTTACTGTCACTGTAGTCTGTGCTAAGAAGATAAGCTCCAGGAGGGCGGAGATTTTCATCTGTTTTATTCGTTGCTCTATCCTCTGTCCCTGGAAAAATACCTGGTACATAATAAGCACCTAATAAAATCATCTTAAACAAGCTGGAGAATCCTTAACCCATATTTTGACAGGTAGAATTTTTAACAGAATTTCCTGATTAAAACCCTGAATGAGCTGAGATCAGAGATAGGAGAAGAAGCAAGTTTCACATCACCAGACAAGTGTGTAGTTTTATGATCTCAGAACAGCTGAGCTAGTTCTCTTTTTCTCACCAGCCTCATCTCACCCGAACTCTCTTTGACCAGCTGACTCTTTGTCCCCAGACAAGCTTTGGATAGGAGGAGAGGGCTAATATATTAGGAGAAAATTAAAAGCTAAGAGGTCTAGAGATCTCCATGAAATATGAAGATGTGTGTGGGGATGAGTCGTGTGAGTCCTATGAAGATGAGATGTCCTTGAAGATTAGGGTATGAAAATGCAACAGTGCTGGTGTGGAGCAGTGCCCAGGTCATGGCCCAACAGGTGGCACTAGGAGAGAGTGACTGAATTAATGTAGAGGTGAGAGATATTGCCGTTAGGTCACTGATTAAGTTTTTTGCATTAATGTTGAATTTGCTAGGGGTCTCTGTGTTTGTAGTGTTCAGATGTCCTCATATTTCAAACAAAAAGACGTTTGTCATGTGTACAAATCACTTAGCCTGAGAAGAGAGCATTATTTTTTTAAAAACCCATTACAAACAAACCTTTGTTCCCTACAATAGAATCTTAGTTCAGATGACATGCCCCAACACTTTTCAAGATGTATTTACATTTACTATGGTAGTCTCAAGAGATGGTTATAGCTTGACAATGCCATTTTTACATTTTTGCAGCTATAGCAGGCTAGATTATGTGGCGAAACTATTGAAAAAGGCAGTGGTGAAAACTCCTGTGGGGAAATTTCATTTCTAAAAGTGCTACATAATCTTGATTTCCAAGTACACAAGGAGGATATTTTTTTAGCTTAGAATTTACTACTGTGCATTTTGAGGCAATACCATAACCATAGCAGTGCTAATACCTTGTACTTCTGTTGTGCTCTACAGATTACAAATGATTTTATATGTATTATACCATTTAATCCTCCTTGTCCAGTAAATGCATGATAGTCATCAGTAAAAATACGTCCAGATGGCTGAAAATGGACGTCAGCCACCCAAATAAACACTAGACTAGTGGCTACCAAATACAGGCCTACAGGCCCTTAGAAAGCTTTAATGAAAGTTTTAAAGGTCCAAAATGAAATTAAATAAATAGATAAATAAATACATAAACAAACAGTTATATGTACATGCATCCGGGAATGTGTGTATGGTTTCTGTCTGCCCTTATTCTAAAAAAAGGTATTTTTCATTTATTTATTTCTTCAACAAGTATTTATTTGGTACTATATTACAGACATCATACACTGAATATAATATAGCAAAAATGACCAATGTAACACTGTCCTTCTGCAGCTTAAGGTCTAAGTAAACAATAAATAGGAACCAAATATTTAATTTTAATTCTATGGTTTTTAGCTTTATCGAGGTATAACTGATATACGAAAAATTGCACAAATTTAATATATACATCTTAATGAGTTTGGACATATACCTAACCTGTGATACCATCACCACAACCACGGTACTAAACATCTATCACCTGCAAGAATTTCTTTTTGTTCTTGTGTGTGTGTTTTGGTAAGAGCACTGCCCTTTTAACATATTTTAAAGTGCACAATATTGTATTGTTAACTGTAGGTACTGTGCTGTACAGCAGATCTCTAGAACTTACTCATCTTGCATAACTGAAACTTTATACCCGTTGAAAAATAATTCCCCATTTCTCTGTACCCTAGGCCCTGGCAACCACCATTTTATCTCTCCATCTACGACTTTGAATGGAATTATGTAGTATCTGTACTTCGGTGACTGGCTTATTTCACTTAGCATAAAGTTCTCTAGGTTCATCCATGTTGTCATAAATGGCAGAGTTTCCTTCTTTTTTTTTTTTGCGGTACACGGGCCTCTCACTGTTGTGGCCTCTCCCATTGCGGAGCACAGGCTCCGGACGCGCAGGCTCAGCGGCCATGGCTCACGAGCCCAGCCGCTCCGCGGCATGTGGGATCTTCCCGGACCGGGGCACGAACCCGTGTCCCCTGCATCGGCAGGCGGACTCTCAACGACTGCGCCACCAGGGAAGCCCTCCTTCTTTTTTAAGGCTGAATAATATTGCATTGAATGTATATACCACATTTTCTTTATCTATTCATCTGTCAATGCACATTGAGTTTTTTCCATATCTTGATTATTGTGAACAATGCTTCAGTGAACATGGGGGTGCAGATATCTCTTCAAGATCCTGATTTCAATAAGCTTGGACATACACTCAGAAGTGGGGTTGCTGGGTCATATGGTACTTCTATTTTTATTTTTTTGAGAAGCCTCCATACTGTTTTCCCTTGTGGCTGCATCAATTTACATTCCTACCAACAATGTACAGCGTTCCAGTTCCTCCACATCCTCGCCAATACTTATTATCCTTTATTTTTTTATAATAACCATCCTAACAGGTGTGAGGTGATATCTTATTTTGGTTTTGATCTTCATTTCCCTAATGATTAGTGATGTTGAGCACCTTATCATATACCTGTTATCCATTTGTATGTTTTGTTTGGAGAAATGGCTATTCAAGTCCTTTGCCCATGTTTTAATTGGGTAATTTGGATTTTTTGCTACTGAGTTGTATGAGTTCCTTATATACTTTGGATATTAACCCTTTATCAGATAGATGACTTGCAGATATTTTCTCCCATTCCGTATGATGCCTTTTCAATACATTGTTTTTTTTTTTTTGCTGTGCAGAAACAAAGTTTAATAAGTACAGTGAAGAAATCTTTTTTTTAATTTTTGGAAATAAAATATCCTTTTTTATATTAAGTAATGATGATAATTAATGGTAATTTGTTTTGCTAAAATTTTTTTCAAAATACAAAATTGAATTGCCAGTGTTCTCTTGACTCTAAAATAATTTGTAACCATAATGGTATTTGTAAACCACCATTCAAGGCTGCCAGTGATGTGCATGTACCTTTAAAGATACTATTTCAGAGGGAGAATGATGAGTTAAGAACCAGCTCAACACCTACAGTGAGACTTGTCCTTTTGTTTTACGTAAATATAATTACTTCTTCCTAAATAATCCAGTAACTATCTAAAAATATGATATATTTGTGTTCTAAATTAGAATGCAGAGCATGGTTAACATTTATAATAGTGCTTCAGTAATACAGTGTTAAAGGTGAAATAAAGTTAGGATGAATGAAAATATCAAAGAAACCATGTAGTATCATTCACACTAAAACCCAAGCTGCCTTAGTTTCTTTTAGTGTTCCTTCAGATATATATAGATGGTGATAATCTTTCTTATGACTAGAGCTAGTATTTGCCCTAATTAATTTTAATTCCAAAAGCTTTAATCATTCCAGTCCAGCTTGTCTTTTCTCGTTCATATTTTAAGTGATTTATTCATATTTAAAACACATAGCAGCTTTTTCAGATGTCTAGCATTCATTGCATCCTGCTTGTGACGTATGTTGTCAGTCTCATTTTAAAAGGATCGTTGAGGTATTATGAGAGAGACCCACAGCTGTATGTCAAATGATATCTAGTCCTTCATCTTGAAAAAAGTCATAGAAAAGGTTTATTTGCTGATTTAAGACATAACTTATTTCTAAATTAACATAATTATGATGACAGAGTGGTAAATAAAGCAAATAAGACTGTCTCTAGTATCCCTTAAGTGATTGGGCTAGCACTAATGTAATGCCGCTGGACGCTGAAGGCAACTAATAACACAGATGAAGTGTCGAAAACCTTTTGACCTCATTTGGGTGGCATTCACCTTGTTATCACTGGCACAAACAGTGTAAATCAAGGAAGAAGAAACTCAGCAACAATTAAGAACACACCTTAACTCAAACAAAGGATTAAAGATCCAGCTTAGTTGATCTTTATCCTATTAATTGAAGGTGTGGATAATCCTCACCTGAAGGTAAATTGAATAACCAACAGAGAGGTAAAAAAATTAAAACTTGCAGATGAAAATATAAGGAAAAAACAAATGAACACATCAGACTAAGGCACTAAGAATTGTGTAGGATACAAAGTTTCGGATTGCACTCATGGTCAGAAGTGGTAGTTTTCACATGAACTCATAAGTATTAACTCATGTGTTTATATATCAAAGATTAAAACATATAAAACATAGGTTTACATATATGGTTCTGCATGCAAGACCTGTAACTGAAAATGAGACACAAGAAATATATATGACTCCTGAAGGATAATGTTAGTTAAGGATGTTCAGTTCAACGTAATACATACATATATGCAGAAGCTGGTTAATGATTTAGAGCTTTCAAATAAACCATAGTGTTTCTCTATGGGCTGGTGGGAGGAAGGGCAATGCATACAGAGGTTCAAAGAGATGAAAGGATCCCTTCATATAATCTAGCCCTGTAGTTCTTGATGCTTTCATCAAATATTAAATCACTATGCTGTACATCTGAAACTAAAATAATATTGTATGTCAGTTATAATTCAATTTTTAAAAAAACTATCATCTGCAGCCCTAGACAGGCTCAGACACAGTGTCTCCAACCTTTTTTTTTAATGTCCCACCACTAAATATGAAAAGACCGTTGTACAACCCTGGACATCTGAGAAAAGCCTCTAACGTGGAAGACAGAGCACAGACCCAAACAACACAAAAGGTTGTTTGGAGGAAATAGGAAGTCTTCAGGGAGATGACAAGTTCAAATAAAGAACTGACCATAGTATCTCAAAGACATGGTAAGATATTGCATCCTTGAAAACAGAGGAAAATGCTGCACAAAGGAATAGAATAAGAAAAAGACCTAGAAATAAAAAGCGTATGTACTAATAGAAATAAAACATTTAATAGAAGGGTATGAATAAACAAATTGAGGAACTATATGAAAATGTAAAACAAAAGGGCAAAGGAATGATAATATAAGAGAGAAAATACAAGAAAACTAGATAACTGACCCAGGATGCTCCAACATTTAAATAAGAAGAGTTTGAGAAAGAAAAGACAAAAAGGGAATACACCATTAAAACTATTTTTGAAGAAAATTTCCCAGAACTAAAGAACAGGAATCTCAGGATTGAAATGGCCCTATGAATAGCCCAATGGGTGGAAATCCGTCCCCCCTCTCCTGATATTGAGGTATGTTTTTGTCAAATTTCAGATAACTGGAAAAAATGAGAAGATATATCAAGTTTCCAGAGAAAGAAGGTGAGAGAGTGGAGGGGGTTGGAGAGAAGAGAGAGAGAGAGAGAGAGAGAGATAAATAATTTAAAGAATTATGAATTAGGAATCACTGAGAAACACTGAAAAATACTTAAAGGAATGAGAAGGTATACCACAATCAGGGATTGGAAGAATCAATATTGTTAGAATGGCAATTCTACTCCAGCTCTGTCTGCTGCCATACTTTCTCACCATGGACCAGCTGAGCTATAATTGTTTGAGTTCTTAAAATATACCAGGCCTTTCTCTGCCTCAGAGTGTTTGCATATGCTATTCTTTCAATTTGAATGCTCTCTCACAGTTTTTAGCTCAGCTAGTTCCTAATTATCCATCAAATATCAGTGCAGATGTCACTCCGTCAATGAATTTTTACATTTTTACGTACAATAACTTCACTCCTGTTGCATGATCTCATATTATCCTGTAGTTTTTAATCATTGCATTTATATAATTTGTAATTATATATGAATTGGCATTTTTATCTTCAATTTTATTTACAAGATTATAAGCTCCACTAAACCTAAACCATGGCTAGGATCACCTATCACATTATGGTCCCCTATCAAATTATGAGTCATCCTATGCTGAAATTACCTATTTTTGTAATCCTCTTTCCAAATAAGACACAAATTCCATGAGGCATCGATTATGTCTGTTTTGTTTACCGTTGCATTCTCAGTGTCTGGCATTTAGTAGTTGCTCAGAGAATATATGTTATATGAAGTCACTTAAATATTTGATCCAAACGAAAGTCTGAGAGAGAAACTATCAAAAGATATTTGAGTAACAACTTCCACTGAAACTATTTCCCATGAAAAAGGCATCAAAAAGGCAAGTTTCAGGTGAACAGCACAGTGAATATATATGTATTCTTTTTCAAAATTTTTTCTCTTATAGGTTATTACAAAATATTGAGTATAGCTCCCTGTGCTATACAGTAACTTGTCCTTATTGGTTATCTATTTTATATATAGTAGTGTATATGTTAATCCCATCCTCCTAATTCATCCCTCCCCCCTCCTCCTTCCCCTTTGGTAACCATAAGTGTGTTTTCTATGTCTGTGGGTCAGTTTCTGTTTTATAAATAAGTTCATTTGTGTCTTTTTTTTAAAGATTCTACATATAAGTGATATCATATGATATCTGTCTTTCTCTGGTTTACTTCACTTAGTATGATAATCTCTAGGTCCATCCATGGTGCCATAAATGGCATTATTTCATTCTTTTTTATGGATGAGTAAATATTCCATTGTATATATATAACACATCTTCTTTACCCATTCATCTGTCAGTGGCCATCTATTTCTTATAGACCTACCATGTGTCAGGTCCAAGAGGGACAGATGAGTTCATGGTGGAAAAGAGGTGAGGTACGTGAGTAAACGCTATGGTCATTTCAGGCAGACTGCACCTCTCTGTCTACTGCCTTCAGAGTCATATCTGAACTTCCTTCATGTCCTGGAATTTTCTCACCAGTCATCTTGGTTTATCTAGTCCCTCTCTCCTTCAGAGTCACCCTAAGGGTCTAAATCTTCTCATGTCAAGCTCACTATCTCTCTTGAGACAGGGGGTTTTGTTGCTCATTTTTGCTTCCATTACTGTTTTCACTGGGAACACTAGCACCTTTGCTCCTCTCCATAATACCTACCAGTTTTTAAAGAGACTGCCTCTTCAAGTCCAGATTCCCTATGGCTGGAGAAGATTCTGGAAACATATACTAAGTTCAAAATTAGAGTTCATTTTTTCCCCAGGTGACTTCATCCTGAGGGCAATGGACTTATGGAACATTTTAAGCAGGGGAAATACAGGAGCAGATTTGGTATCTTAAGGATCATTCCAGCAGTAAAACGGAAGTGGATCAGAAGGAGAGCCAGACTACAGATGGGGACAGTCAGCTGGGATACCATTGCAATAATTCAGGATCTGCTAAGGGTCTGAGGTATAGTAGTAATAAGGGAAGAGCAGAGAAACCAAGGATCGTGGCTGTACAGCATAGAGGAAGGTGGCAGTGAAAACTGAGCTTCTACCCATCTGGGGCTGGTCCGGGAACTGAGGGCTGCCTGCTCAGGTGGTAAACATTTTAGATCTATGCCCACCCTCCCCTTGCCTTATTCCTCCCTTTCTTTTTGGATCCTCAGGAGAATTCCCAAAGATGCAAACAACTCCAAAGTTTTATGAGCATCTTTTTTTCAATAGGAAACAGGAAGCCAGCGAATTTAAGGAGCCCAAACTCTGTGCTTTCACTTCTCTCTTTTTGATGCTTTTTCTCTTTTGTGCTTTCACTTACTCTCAGAAACTTAGAACAGCCCTTTTCAAATGGATTCTCAGGACACATGCTTAATTATCTTGTGATTTATGGCCATTTTAGCACTGATGGAGAGACCTTTCGGGAACTCAGCTGAGGCCATCAGATCATTACCTTTGCTGACAAACTTCCTGACTTCAATGATGCGTGTCTGCAGGCAGTGCCCTCTATTTGTATATATTTCTAAAATGAGATCCTACATGTCTGAATAAAGAGAATTTTGCCTTTCCTGTATGAGGCTAAATTGTCTAGTGCCCCAAGGAAAAGGCCTGTTGACAAAACCAATTTGGGTGCTTTTGTTGGCTTATGCAAATTTTAGAAAAGTCGTTCTCTTAGTATTCACTGTATTTCCTAGTTAGAATATATGTTTAGGAAATCATGCCTTTAAAAGGTATACCTGGGAATATTTCATTCTCTTTCAGAGAAGAAAGGGGGAGGAGGAGAGGAGAGAATGTAAGGGGGATAACATTTGGTGTGGGTCAGACATTAACTAAATATTAACTAAATGCACATATTATTTAATTTAATTTTCATACAAAACAGTCAAATTAAAAATTTTCTGCATTTCTATGGATGAACAAGCTAATTCTCAGAGAAGCAAGGCTACTTGCAAGATTAATATAATAAATGTCAGAGCCAGGTTCAAATCATAGTTTTTCAAACTCCAAAGTTCTTTTCCTAATATCTAACTGCAGATGAGTCAATTGACCAGTGAATGTCTCATTTTCAAAAGGTATGTAGTTGAGAGAGAAGGACACAATTAATAGGAACATTAATTTTGCTGATTATATTTATATTGGCTTATTTTCAAAAATTTGGCTTTGGGCCCTCGAAAAAGGAATTATATGATACACAGGAATCACATGGATTCACTAAGAATGACTTAAGCAAAAGTAATGGATTTTTTCTTTACATTTTTAATGGTATTGCCATTAACAACATGTATTCTTTCAATCAGTCTTTCAAAAAATGGCAGTTGAGATACTGAATTTAGCAAGATATCTGGTAAATATCTGTACAGATATTATTCATGATATAAAAATATGCGTTTAGGTGAGTTGATAGATAAATGTGAATTTAGATGAATTCATTACTTAAGTAATGTTTATACATTAATATCAACTAAAAGATGTCTTCAGTGATATATCTACTGTATGATATGAATACCATCTGTACATTTATATAGTCATTTGCAGTTGATGAGGTGTTTTCATATTTTTCTCACATTATCTCTGTTTCAGAGGAAAAAGCTATGACTCACAATGTTATACATTTTACCCAAGGTCACAGGCTCAGAAATTATGGCATCAAGCCTCAAACCTAGTTATTTTGATTCCAAGATCTATGTTCTTTCCTCCCTACTTAGACGGTCTTTCTTTCCTTGGAAACATTTATATTAGTGATTTGTATGAAGTCATGGAAGTGTTGCTTATCAAATTTGTCCTTCACACAGAGCTGCAAGTTTCAACTAATGTGACTAATGACAGAATCAAAATCTGAAGGAAGAAAACCTTCCTGACTGAAAAGTTGAACTTAAACTAGAAAGCTGAAACTCAGTAAAGATAAATATAAACTCTAGCAATTAGGTTCAATTAATGGATTCAGCCACCTTGGAGGTCCTGTCCAACTATAAGAACTTTTTGAGTCCACAAAATAGTTAATGCTTTCTTTTTATTTCCTTTCCTACTTTATAGAATTGAAATCTATATTTACCTTTGATATAAACTGTGCTGCTTTTATTTAATATTTATATAAGAAACCATGATTTAGAGAGATATTATATGATTATTAGCTTTGTTCTGCAAATGAACTGATTGATTATAGCTACTTTGAGGAGGACAATGAACTGAATGATTATAGCTACTTAGAGAACTTGATGTAGAATGACTGAGGGTTGAATAATGCCTACTACATACATACAAATTGAATATGTCATTCTGTTACAGTTCGTGAAACAGTAATTCCTATGTAATGAACGTTTAACAGCAATGAGAAAATTGTATGAATATCAAAGCAGTGATACATTTATAAGTCTACTCTTGTTACGAAAAAGGGCATGACTTAATCACATTTGAAAGACACATTCATCATTCATGAACATACTTTAAAAATATAGGTTGACCATACTTATGCACAGAATAGAGGCATTTATAGAATGTCAAAGGCTGATTTTTTTTCCCTGTCAATATCTTGAATACAATCTATTACTGAATAAAGCCAGAGATAATGGTGGCAGGTAAACTAAATATGCTATTCCAGTTTAGATGTGCAGGATTCTATCTGTCTTCCAAAACATCATCAAGATGAGACTACTACAGATCCTTCAGACTATTAGTTCATTTTCATTTTTTAAATATTTTATAATGGAGGTGGCTTTGTTGTTTTGTATGTTTATGTTTCATAAGCTATCTTACTTTTCTTTTTTTTAAAAAAATTTATTTATCTATCTATCTATCTCTCTATCTATCTGGCTATGCTGGGTCTTAGTTGAGGCATGCGGGATCTTTTTTTTAGTTGCGGCATGTGACCTCTTAATTGTGGCATGCGTGTGGGATCTAGTTCCCTGACCAGGGATCAAACCTGGGCCCCCTGCATTGGGAGCACAGAGTCTTAGCCACTGGACCACCAGGGAAGTCCCTATCTTACTTTTCAAAGCGAAGAGGAATTGAGGTTTTGATCTATTTAAATAGTGGAAATGTCAGTGTACCACTTGTTCGTTATTATAATAAGTATTCTGTGAGTGTTTACTACTTCTAAGTTACCATGAAAGGTGAAACTATAGAAATGAAAGAAATGGACTTAGGGAAGTGCTGTAGCATGATGGCTGAAAACACAGACTTCAAAGTAGAACAATGCTGATTTCAGTTCTTAGCTCGTGGATTACTAGTGAGTTCTCAGGCAAGTTATTTAATTTATCTGAACCTCATTTTTCCCATGTTTAAGTATGATTATCAGTTAATCTTATATTTTTTGTAGTAAATAGAGCCAAAAACACATAAAGAACTTAACACAAGGCCTGCCACAAAATAGACACTCAATAAATTGATAAATAACTGAATATTATTATTTTTCCCTCAAGGAGCTTACAGTTTGTTTCCTCACACATTCAGAGTGATTTTTTGCTTTTGTTGGTTGGTCAGTAGGTGGATGATAAAAATATCCTTACTTAACTGATATTATTTTTTAAAGCCATTAGAGAAATTAGAACCCAATGTAAAAATTTAAATATGGTAAAATATTAGTACTTTTTGAGTTGATATAATATAATGACACCAAACTGGAAATTAATTCTTCAGTGTTTGGGAATTGTTTTAAGTACAGCTGAAAACTGGGTAGGTCACAAGTTTAAGGCCATCTAGCAAGAAAGAACATGGATAAAAAAGGAAGAAAGAATTGCTTAATACTGTCCAATATTAAACTTTCTTAAATCAAAAGGATATTTTGTACATTGGTTACACTTCAGTGGCAGAACTAAGAAAACATATCCAAAATTATTTGAATTATTTGTGGGAAATTCCCATCTGTGTTTCTACTGTAAACTTCCAACCCAATTCGAGGACATTTTAAGACCAATCAACTATATGAACCACAACTACAGAGCATTACAGAGCCAAATTTTGTCTTGATAATTTGTTGTTTAGCTTGTTGTTATATTTCATAGGCATTAATTTATTTTTTGTACATACATGTATATGTTTCCTGGTAATATTTTGTTAATGGTTTTATTAAGGTATAATTGGCATAGAATTAACTGTACATTTTAAAATATACAAATGAGCATATCTGTAATCCAGTCTATGTGCCCTTAATTTCTTTTTCTTATCTTATTTTATTGGCTAGAACCTCTACTATAATGTTGACTCGGTATGTGGACAGCAGACATCCTTTTCTTCTTCCTGATCTTAGGAGGAGAGCATTCAGTCTTTCACTAATAAATATGATATTAGCTTTAATTGTCTTGTAGATGCCCTTTATCAAGATCCCTTCTATTCCTAGTTTACTGAGAGAATTTATCGAGAATGGATCTGGATTCTGTCAAATGCCTTTACTGTGTCTATTTAAATAATTATATTATTTTTATTTTTCAGTGTGTTAATATACACTATTAAATGGGTTGATTTTTGTATGGTAAACCAATCTCAAGTTACTGTAATAAACTCCAGCAGTGAAGCAATGAGCTGTTTTTTGTTTGTTTAGTCAAAAAGTTTTAAATTACAAATTCATTTTTTAAATCACTACACCTACTTGAGTTAATCTATTTCTTCTTGAATGAGTTGTGAAGGAATTTTCCCATTTCATCTATTTTGTTAACATTATTAGAATAAAGTTATTAATAATGCTCCTTTATTATTTTTTAATATCTGTAGAATCTATAACAATGTCACCTCTCTTATAACTCATATTGGTAATTTGTGTCTTTTCTTGCTCTTGTTTTTCCTGATTAATCTGGCTAAAGATTTATCAATTTTATTGATCTCTAATAAATAGCTTTTGTTTCATTGATTTTCTCAGGAGTTTTTCTCTGTTCTCTTATTGATTTCTGCTTTGATTTTTATTATTTTCTTTTTTCTTATTTACTTTTAATTTCATTCATTCTTCTAATTTCTTAAGGTGGAAGACAAGGCTTTTGATTTGTGACCTTTCCTCTTTTCTAATACAGGCATATAATGCCCTAAATTTCCCCTTAAGTAGTAGATCTCTATTGATATCTGCAAATTTGATGTGCTGTGTTCTTATTTTCATTTATTTCAAAATACCTTCTAATTTCTATTATTTCTTCTCTGATGTGTTATTTTAAGTGTGTTATTTAGTTTTCAAATAAAGAGGGATTTTCCCAATATCTTTCTGTATTGATTTCTAATTTAATACAGTTTTAGTCAAAAGTGTATACTTTGCATGACTTAAATTGTTTAAAATTAATTTATCGAGTTTTAAAATTTTAAATTTTTTACACAGTTTTAAAGGTTACACTCCGTTTCCAGTTATTACAGAATATTGGCTATATTCCCCATGTTGTATAATACATCCTTGTAGCCTATTTTTCCATATATATACACATACACACACATATATATTTTTTATTTGTTCTATTTTATTTGTTGTATTTGTTGTTATTTAGGGATAAAGTTCAGTTAGTTGGAAGCAGCTTGGTCCTTACTGGTCTTGTTTTATAAATTCGTTAGGCAGCGCTATAGCTGCGTTTAGTCTGCAGGTAAATATTCACCACTACAGAGGCATGAACTTTCTGAGTATTTTTCTCAATGGCTGTGAATTATGAGTTTTTCCATTTGGCTTATGGGAACAGTCACTATTCCAGGCCCTGTATGTTCACTGGGTACTGTTCAATCTAATACTTTTGGATGGTATATTCCACAGCCTTTACTAGATAGCTAATTTGCATGGACTGATCAATACCCTGCTAAATACTTGAGTCCGACGCTCTGTAGATCTCCAGGGTCCTCTTCTCCAGTCCTCTGTCTTGTAATTCTGAGCAGCCTTTATCTCCCCAGACTCCTTGTGCAATGGCCTGGAAATTCCCTCAAGGCAGTAGGCTGGGGAAATTATAGGGCCTATCTTGCTTCTTTCCCATCTCTCATGCATCACTGTCATTTATTGTTTGATACACAGTTTACTGAAAAATTTTTTTTTAAATATTTTGTCCAGTTTTTTGCTATTTCAGATGGGATTGTATATCTGATCTCTGTTAGATTTTGGTCAGAACCAGAGTCTAATGGCACTGATTTCTGGATAATTTACTAGTTGAAAATACTATTTTATCCTAGAAGCAACTTGAATTTAGAAAACCAAATCTTGCTTTTCTTTATCTTTTGGATTAATGGGTAAATGAGAAAGTAAGTGTTATTATAAAGATTCAATGTGAGATACAGAGGTAGAGTCAATTGAAATGGAATACAGCATATTTCTTTACTAAATATTTTTCAGCTACTTTATTGAGCATTGTACATTCTTGCTCAAGCATGGAATTATCTAGATAATTGAACGTTTTACATGAGTCGTGTATTGTATATGGAAATATGTATGCACAATTTGTGTATCTGCTTTGCTTAATTTCTAAGGACACTATGAATTAATTCAAAAGGTTCATAGTCTATTTCACTTTATCATGAAGCAGTTGTATTATAAAATCATGACTTGTCAAGATATATTCAGAAAACTTACACTGGAAAGAGATGAGGAAACTAGAAGACATTCTACCAATGTGAGCCTCAAAATGGTTTTAGTGTAAGGCAGACTTTTCTTTGACATTAAAAAAAAATTAGTTGTAGAAAATTAAAGTGAAGTAGATAATAGTAGAAAGCAATTAGACTGGAGCTGGTTGTAAAGTGGTACCTGAAGTGCACTGATTAGAAGATAGCAAACTCAGAAAACCCAGCCTGGGGTGCTGTCCTTCGTGCTGTCTCATTAATCATTCATGCACTTAGCAGGCTGTATGTAGTAGCCCCTATCTGCAAGTCACAGGAGACACAAACATGAGTAAAATGTCGGTGACTTATTGGAGGACTGAAAGACAATGTTTAACACATTATGAGTGATGCAAACCTGCTAAAAATCAATCTCTTGGGCAAGAAATTCAGGATTTTGTAAGATATTAGAATGCTAAAGCAATGTACTGGAAAAAGAAGAAAAGATAATATTAAAGTGAGATAAACATAAAGTCTTATACTGGGGTTAAAACAAAAATCAAATATAAATATATTAAATTGTGGATAAGGATAAGGATGTGGGACAGGAAAGCAGGGCTTTACCAGCATTTAGGTAAGTAAGGATATAACGCATGGACTGAGATTCAGAAACCCTGGATTCAAGTCATTTCTAGATGTGAAAACGTGTCCAAACATTTAAAATATTAGTGTTTCCATTTCCCCATATGTAAAACTGGGTGTGTATTGTTCTATTCTAGATTCAAAAGGAGTATTTTAATTTCTAGAGTTCAAAGCCTTCTGTGTTAAAACCTAGGTTTGAGGGAAAAAATGGAATTTTGACTTTTATTATTGAAAGTGTTTTTTAGGGTTTTTTTTTTGCATCTTCTTATAAATATCTTCAAGGTATAGACACAGCATCATCTGTATTTGTATTAATAATAATAGTTTATTGCTGGAAAGAACTTAAGTCAAAAGAGCTGGTTCTGGACCATCTCCTCCACTTATTGGACAACCCTAAAGAAATAATCTCTAGGTATCAGTTGTCTTATCTCTCCCAACAGCGCATTAGAAATGATCCTCTTCAACTATAGCATTCTAAAATTCTAAGATTCTTATTCATTTATAATTGAGCAGCTCTCACCAATATGCTTTTGGTAGTTGATGTATCACATGTAATTATCTCAAGTTTGTGGGGACTCCTCAGAGCTTCATCACTTAAATGGCTTTTCCTGCTGAGCTAACGACAATATATATGAATATTGGGACAATTTCTCGGCTATTTATGGAATTACTATTGAAATATAGTGTTTCTTTTAGCAGAAAAATAGTTAATATTGTATGTAGCTTATCATTATAATATTGCACCATTCAGACTTATAAAACATATAACTTCTGAAGCAAGGGAAATTAACTTAACCTTCCTCTTGTTACCACTTAGCAGTATCACCTAGATATTGCCTAGAAGTGGCTTAGAGTGTGCTCATTTCATGTTGAGTCTTATATAACTGACCTAATTCTCCCTCTACACTCTGGAATAAAAGACTGTCTTCAGAGAAAGAATCATGTCTTTCCTGGCCAGTATCTCTGAAAGTGTCGTAAATTTGTACCACCGGGCGCTGGTTTTTTGGGTATGTTGTACTCTTGGAAGGGGACAGGCATTGGGCCTGAAAGGGTAGATTTGATGATTTGATTGGAGAAGGGAGGAAATCACCATTTATCGTGTGCCTGTGGTATGCTTTGTGTAAGATAGCTCGCTTAATGATTAGACAGTATATGTGTATATATATATATATATATATATATATATATATATAGTATTATTACTTCCTCAACTTGTCAAACCTGTATTTTGTTCTGTAGGTATTAAATTACAGATGTCAATGTCTCTAATTCTGAAAAATCCATTCTACTTTCACTATTCAAGACCGAGTAGGCCCATTCAATCTGCAGAAGTGCACCAGGGCTGATGTCAGACAAAACCATTTTCTTCTCTGCTTCTCAGGGAGGCCTCCAGGAATCCTGTCTTCCCTCTGTGTCTGGAAGGACCAAGACTCAGAGTTTTTGTGTGCATACAGAATACTAGAGAATACAGTGCATTCCATAAAAGGTCTTTTTTTAATAAAATATTCATACCTGAGTTTAGGATTCCTTTTTCAGTTTTACCAAAGTCCTTGTTTCTTTATATTTTACATTTCATTTTAAGCCTCTTATTCTCACTATCCTCTTTCTTCAGTCTGTCATAAAGTCCACTAAAAGTTATGAATGTTTTTCAGAAAAGATCTTTCATTGCTTGTCCTTAATGAGAGCAGTTTAGTCCATGTCCTGCTGGAGACACATTTGGATGACTGAATTATTGGCCTTCTAAGTGTCTAACTTCTAAATTATCCTTCTAATCTCTCAGAGAATCATAGTATGGAAAGAACGATAGAGGCATTTCTAGATCAATGGCATTTTCAAGTTAGGAAACCTAGAATATTAGAGCTAAGATAATTTTTGCTCAGACCGTATCCAATTTAGTCTTCATGATCTTTCTCGAAGTAATCTTATTCCCATTTTGCAGGTGAATAAACTCTGTTAACATGTTAGTTGCAGAGTCAGGTTTCCAGACTCTAGTTCTTTTTCTCTCAAATACTGAGATAATTTTGAAAACTCTTCAAGGGCAAGGAGACCATCTACCAGTATTGACTTCCTTCTTGGACATGGCTGGCTGGTTGGTGACAAACAGATTAGGAAAAACTCATATACAGCAATCCTGGGTAACACTGATTATCTCTTTATTTTACAGTGAATTTCATCATGAGTATTCTATCTGACAACATATAAAATTATTGACACACATATAAGCTCTCAATGAAAGTTGTTTCTTTTCTTCCTAATTAGTCTCTTTGTTGGAGAAATAGGGAAGATTCATTTTGTCAGTTGATGCCTGCTGCAGCCTGCTGACTCTAACAGGCCCCCTAGCTGATCTTCAGAATCTTCTTTCCTGACTCAATCCCTGGTTTCCAAAAGCCTCGCTCTAACTTGCTTATTATTTACGGGCATTTATGCTCACCTTAGCTGTTTCTTCCTACAGTACAGGGCTACAGAGGATATTAGTACAGCACTGATGTTTAAACTCAGTCTCATATTTTGATTTTTGCTAATGCTGCCAGGGAGAGACTGATCCTGCTTTATATCTCTTCAGATTCCTAAATCCTACTCATTGTTCACGTTTCTGCCCAAGTTCTTTTCATCAAAGCCTTTCTCAATACCCGAGCCTCATAATTACTGGCTTTCTTGGATCCTGATGGGACCTACCACAGTACTCTTCCGTTAACTCACACTTACTGGTCTAGACTTCAGTTCTATCCAAATAGTTTGATCCAACTATTTTGCTCTGAAATCTTGTGCATACTTGGGGCCTCATCCCTAAGACTGAGGGTCATCATTACAGAAATCTAACCCAAACGTAGAAATCCTATTATATAAGCTTCTCCGGTGGTTTCTATCCTCAGTAGCAAAGGCCTCTCTAACCTTTATTTCTTGTAGGTGAAGTTCCCTGAATAGGGATGTCAAATAAAATGATACCCACTTAAATTTGAATGTCAGATTTTTAAAAAAGAAATATTTATTTAGTATAAACTATGCCAAAGAGTGCATGGGAAACACTTATGCTAAAAAAAATCATTACTTTAATGACATTCAAATTTAACTGGTAATTCTATATTTTTATTTGCTAAATCTGGCAACTCTATCCCTGAGGAATCCTCCCAACTTTTTTTTTTTTTTTTTTTTTTTTTTGCGGGCCTCTCACTGTTGTGGCCTCTCCCGTTGCGGAGCACAGGCTCCAGACGCGCAGGCTCAGCGGCCATGGCTCACGGGCCCTGCCGCTCTGCGGCATGTGGGATCCTCCCGGACCGGGGCACGAACCCGTGTCCCCTGCATCAGCAGGCGGACTCTCAACCACTGCGCCACCAAGGAAGCCCCCAACTTTTTTGACATATTAATTGCATGATACCTGGTCTCAATCAATCTTGATTTAGTGACCTTATGTGATGCAGTATCTTACATCTCAGTAATGTTGCATTGTTTTCAAAGCACATTTATTAACTTATTTGTTCCTCAGAGTTGCCCAAGTGTGGCTACTATCTTTACCACTTATTAACTTGCTTGCTTAATATCTCATGGTTTTAATTTTCTAGGTTATATCACAGAGTTAATTACACCTACTTTGATGAATGGTTACAAAGAATAAATGGGATGAACTATATAAAACAAATTCCATGACAGATAAAAGAAAACAAATGATAAAATGAATCTATATAACCTCCACACTCCTCTGTCATCACCCTAATTAGCTTACTTAAGATCACAGAGCCAAGAAAAAAATAAAAGATCACAGAGCCAACACATGGGGAAGCTAGGGCTTAAACTTGAGTGAGCTGGTTACAGTTAAAGACTTTTTGTAATATGCTCCACAGTGAGTAAGAAAGTCCGACATGAAGGTTAAGAAAATACACATACTCATCACCTTCCTTCCTTCCCTGGGATATTCCCCTATCTTCATGATGAGACTATTTTCCACTTAATTTCTCAATTATAAGAAATATATGAGGGCTTCCCTGGTGGCGCAGTGGTTGGGAGTCCGCCTGCTGATGAAAGGGGCACGGGTTCATGCCCCGGTCCGGGAGGATCCCGCGTGCCACGGAGCAGCTGGTCCCGTAAGCCACGGCCGCTGGGCCTGCGCGTCTGGAGCCTGTGCTCCGCAGCAGGAGAGGCCACGAAAGTGAGAGTCCCACGTACTGAAAAAAAAAAAAAAAGAAATATAAGAAATAATGTTCTTAATTTGAAACAGTGTCTTTTCAATGACTTGAGAAATTTTTTTAAAAATGTTTTTAAGGAGTCTTGGGTTAACTAATTGACAATCTCTACACAGGAACAAACAGGTTATTCAAAGGTAAAGGAAGTGGATTGTAAATCTGTCTGATTCCTGCAGTAAGACACAAGAATGTTAATTAGTAAAACACTGATGCCAACAAATGCAAAGAACTGTCTCTCATAAATCTTTGTGAAATGTGAAAAATAAAAATATATCCTGGGGAGCAGAATGAATTCATGTTCAAAGATCATATTTCAAGGTACTTTGTTAGTTCATGAACAGGGCATGAGCAGAATTCAGAAATTTATGCCAGGCCCGCAGTTCATCTAGGAAGATTGAGAGATTGAGAAGAGGAGCTGTCAAAATAGCTAATTTTGATGCCATTACTATTAGTAGTATTCCTGCAGTGACATTTTAGATTCCAACATATCATGCTGATGCCTAGGAGTGTCATTTTCTACAGTCACTGTGTTGAAATGTGTTTTGAGAAGTTGGTCACTTCTTAATAAAGTCTAGGGAGACTAACTTTCCTACTTCACAAAAGCTATTTTTCACAATGCCAGCCATTTGACTTTAAAGATCCATGCCGTTCTCTGCTTTTCTCTCCCTTTTAATGTGGAGAAATTAAAATAATGCAAATACAGCTTATACTTTTAGTATGTTTTCTGTTCAGTGCTTTGTGTACCTGCATATTCTTTCCAAAAGCAGTTTGTGTAGTAAATAGACACTCTACGTATTGCATCTAAAATTCTATGGCTGTAAAGTATATATATACAGTGTCTAATAGATTTTCTTATATGTTGCTCATTTTTTAGAGTGTTATGATTAGAAATTAGAAAATAATGTCATTCCAAAATTTATTTTCTGGCAGAAAATTCAAATATAAGATATTAGGTAACAAGGCTTTAATACATATATACAAGTGCATTCCATGTTTATATATATACTATGTAAATATGTCTATGCTATACATAATTGCCAGTATATATACCATAATAACCAATATGATTAAATAATAGATATTATACAGTGTTATTTGTATATATGCATATTATAGAATAAATAACCCTCAACTAGAAATTCATAATTGAATATTTTACTAAATATTTTACCAAAATATATAAAATGTCCAATGTGCTTTTTTTGGATTAAAATTAGCACTCAACAAATGATAACAAATACCAAGAAATCAATGTTCTAAAGTGTTAGAAAAACTGCATGGCAAGTGAGATATGGCTTATAAATTGGATAGTAGATACAATTCAACTTTTTAGCACAGTATACTCAAATAATATAGAAGGTCTTAATTGAAAGTTACATTTCCTAACTTTGGAATTCGTAAAACTTAAGAGAAACTTCCTGCTTACTCTCTAATTATTTTGGGAAACACTAAGTGCAATTTGCATATCAGATCTCTCTGGGCAACAGACTTGCTTAACAGCCTGATGGCCAATAATTACTTACGGTTTGTAGGTTTCTCAAAAGATGACAGACATCAATCACTCCTGACTCAGGGGCTCAGCAGTGAGCGCTTACCAGAGTGGTGGCATTCTCTGGTCGCGAGTGATTGATGGTAAATATCACATTAGCCCTTAGCAGAGCAGGGAGGTGTTTCATATAACAATAGCAGAACAGTATCATCCTAAGTACCTGGGAAATGTAGGTGCTCGTCTTACTGTCCTAGAGCACTAGCCCAGCCTTAATTGCCTCCCATTTGAGCAAAAGTCCCCTAAACAGTCTCCTTTTCCTGTCTCCTCAGATTTCAGAATAGCATCCTCACTGTAAACAGGACAATCTTTCTAAAATAAAATACCGTGACAAGATTTTATTGAGTGAATATTAGGACCTAAGGTCCAAATATTAGGACCTAAAGCAGTGTTCAATGCTTGAAAGTGATCGCTACTTTTTTTTTTTTTTTTTTTTGCGGTACGCGGGCCTCTCACTGTTGTGGCCTCTCCCGTTGCGGAGCACAGCCTCCGGACGCGCAGACTCAGTGGCCATGGCTCACGGGCCCAGCCGCTCCGCGGCATGTGGGATCTTCCCGGACCGGGGCACGAACCGGTGTCCCCTGCATCGGCAGGCGGAGTCTCAACCACTGTGCCACCAGGGAAGCCTGGGATCGCTTCTTTAATCCTTACAGTAACTAAAAAAGCAGATTATGAACTGGCTCTCAGAGTGTTTAAGTAACTTGCTTCAGGTGACTCTAATAAGTAGCAGAGCTGCTATTTGAATTTAGGTTTGTCTTATCTGAGAGGCTTTTCTCTTTCTGATAATGTCATTTCCCCTGATGAGAAATCAAGTGGTTTCCCATTGATGCAAGAGGACAGAGTTCAAACAGTTGCACACCCTCAAAGCTGTACATGATCTGCCTCCATCCTATACCTTTTCAAAGTCTTCTCCCACCAGTGGAAATACGTATGAACCCCACACATGTTTTACTCCCCTCCTTGCTTTTGTATATGTATCCTCTCTACTAGGAACACCCTTACCAACTCTCTGCTTATTCAAATACTATATTATTTAAAGATCCAATTCAAAGTTCATTCTTTCTGTGATTCCTTTCTTGATCACTTTCTCCAAATCATTGTAGAACTTTCTTTGTACCTGAATTACAACATTATATTACTATTATTCATTTATGTGTTTTATCCTTCCCACTAGACCATAAATTACTTGAGGGGAGAAGCTACTTCAGACTCATCTCTGCATCTAACAGTGTCTATCTTGAATGGGACTGTGGATGCAGTTGGCCTGACTAAATAAAGGCATGAGTGAATGGATGCTATGTCTTTACCTAAACAATCTAACCATTCGATGATACAATTTTTTTCTTTCAGAAAATGTAGAGTACAAATTTACCAATTTGTTCAATTGTGAGGGGATTTTTAAAGTTCCCTTTTAAAGGGTGCCTGAAGTATTATGAAAGTTTGTAAAAGTTGTCTGAAATTCTCATTTTATCCATTTAGTCATTTGTTCAACCAGCAATTTTTGAATGCTGACTCTATTCAGGAATTATGATTGGCAATGCAGATACAGAGATAAAAAGGCAATGTCTTTACCATGGAGAGATTTATAGTGTAGTGAGAAATCCATGTCAGCAGATAATCAGTGCAACATGTAAAATGCAGAGGCATCTAAGGGGAAATAGAACTTTGATTTGCTTAGCCAAGTCAGGGAAGACTTCACTGAAGTAACATTTGAATAAAGTCTTGAAGGAAGAGGATTGATGTATTGAAGTTCTTTTAAAATTTACAGTTAGGGCACAGTTTAGGGTAGGGAAGGAAGAGGTGGAGAGGGAACAGTATTAGACATTAGTGACCCTGCAGAACAGTTGATTTATTAGGACTATAACATATTAAACCAATACAGGTACAAAAATTTGTGGGTAAGCGTCATAGTATGCCAAAAAGGTAGCCCGAGATACTGCATTTCCTTGTGGAAACTCAGGACAAGGGTGTTGAAGGTAAGAAACGGCACCAAAGTTGATGGATTTGATCCACACCATACGTAGGTATAAATCCAGCTCCATCTAAAGTGACCTGAGGGCTTCCCTGGTGGCGCAGTGGTTGAGAGTCCGCCTGCCAATGCAGGGGGCACGGCTTCGTGCCCCGGTCCGGGAAGATCCCACATGCCGCGGAGCGGCTGGGCCCGTGACCCATGGCCGCTGAGCCTGCGTGTCCGGAGCCTGTGCTCTGCAACGGGAGAGGCCACAACAGTGAGAGGCCTGCGTACCGCAAAAAAAATAAAAAATAAAGTGACCTGAGTAGTACTAGCCACAGAGCTATAGTCTCTCCATCATCAGTCAATTCTCAGAAGCTAATTAGTGTTCACAGTGGAAGCCAACTGCAGTGGAGAGTGTACTTTGTGTATTGCTTCCTTGGCTCCAGAATTTGATTAGCAAGAGGCAGAGACCAAAGGAGTTAGAACTCATGTGTTAATAATTAAATTGACCATTAAAATTTATGATTAATAGGATAATTAAAATTAATGGTTAGATTAATGTTGAAACAGCCAGTGCATTCCCTCCGGAGGATTTAGAATAATACAGAGTACACCATTCCTGTTTAATGAATTCTTGTCAAATACATGATAGAGAATTCTGAAAGTTCAAGGATTTCCAACTTATGTTTGAAAGAAATTTATGGATCATCTTAGAAACACTGATGTTTATCCTGCCTCCCTCTCCTCAGGCCTACTGAATCAGAATCTCTGTGGAAGGACCTGGGCTTGTGTATGTTAATAGAATCCCACAGGTGATTTCAATGTGCCTTCCTGGTTAAGAACCACCGTTAAAGTTCATTCTCTATATTGCACAGATGAGGAAACTGAGATCCAGAGGGATTAGGTACATTGTTCAAGCCCATACAGTTAGTAAATGACAGAGCTGTGATTTGAATTGTTATTTTCCTTTCCCGTATTCTTGGCAGTACTCCATAGCTGCCTCTGAAGGACTTGACCACTAGAGACATGGAGAAGAACTAGCAAATGAAAGCTAATTACAGAATAGAAACGCTGATCAGAAATTTAAAATGGCAGTGTCAATGAAGCAGGAAAGCAAAGAGAAAAGACTACTCCCAAAAGATCAAAGAACCCGTAACTAGAACAAAAGAAGGTGGAGAGATGGATTCCCTCATTGAACAAACATTATTGAGCATTTATTATGTGCTAATTCCTGAGAACAAGAGAAAGGAGAAGGCAAATGACGAAGCCTAGGCTTTACTCTCTGGGGTTTTAGAGTTCTTTTAAAAATAAAAGTATTTTTGACTACAAGGGTGAAGATTCATAGATCAATAATGTTCGATTTGCCTTGAAGTCTCTTTTGCATGAGTAAAGCTATGCAGATGGTTAACGTGCCCTATTTTTCTGGAAACCAACACTGAGTGTACTAAGCAGCAGTATTTTCTGTTTTCTATCATTATACAGAGAAATGCCAGCACTCATGAGCTGATACATGTGAAAGCTTATGAAATACAGGACAACTTCAGGCTCCGGCTCCTTAATAAGCCACCTACTAATGGTTGCAATGGTCTGCATTAGGTCTCCACTCCATGCATTTATAGGGAAGACACCTGGACAAAAAAAAAAACCACTGAATTTATTACATTTGAGCTTTTGGCATCAACTTCTATTTGGAATGTCTGGTTTTTTTTTTTTTTTTTTTTTTTTGCGGTATGCGGGCCTCTCACTGTTGTGGCCTCTCCCGTTGCGGAGCACAGGCTCCAGACGCGCAGGCTCCGGACGCGCAGGTTCAGCGACCATGGCTCATGGGCCCAGCCGCTCCGCGGCATGTGGGATCCTCCCGGACCGGGGCACGAACCCACGTCCCCTGCATCGGCAGGCGGACTCTCAACCACTGCGCCACCAGGGAAGCCCCTGGAATGTCTGTTTTTTATGAGCTGA
The DNA here is from genome assembly GCF_039906515.1 of Pseudorca crassidens. NCBI lineage: Eukaryota > Metazoa > Chordata > Mammalia > Artiodactyla > Delphinidae > Pseudorca > Pseudorca crassidens. The sequence continues at coordinate 66,198,546 of NC_090304.1, read as the reverse complement.
GCTGGAAGTCATAGAGCCTTAAAGCCTAGACCAAATGCAGAAGAAACGTTACTCTTGGTCCTTTGTCCTCTATGTCCTTAGTCCTAAATCTCGATCCATGATCTCTTATCACTCTCTTTGCAAGAGCTGAAAAACAAACAAACACATAAATTCAAGGAAACCAGGAAAGGGGTGAGAATTTGTCTCCCTGAAGGTTAGAAGATTTATCGTCAAGCATCCTTCCACTTTTCCTTTCCCCACACTTGTCCTTGCTTGGCCAACCAAGGGAAGAGGTTTTCTGCAGCCTGGGAATATTCCTGGCCCTTACTGAATCACACATATGGAAGCAACCAAGGAAGAGTTTAACCGCTGCTCAGAATACCAAAATCTCTGGCTCCTGTCAGCATGGCCTATATGAGCTTTTCTCCTCATTCAGGTTATGAAATTTAACTGAGACTGTATATCTAGTAAATGGCAGGACCCGTGTTTAAATCCAAAGTTAGGAAGGTCTGTCTCCATAGCCAATGTGCCTTCTATTTCACTACACTTACTCTCTGTGTGAAAGAAATCTAATTTTCCTATGATACGGGTTTCTTGCCTATGCTTTACTTTCCCTGCATTGTCCTCTTGCTACATGCCTTTGGTGCTTCAGAGAAAACTAATGAGGCTTTAGAGATCAATTCACAGAATTTAGGTTGGTTGGTATACTTAGAGAGTCCTAATTTTTCTTCTAATAGGACTTGGATGGGTAATTACTTACAATAGATTTATTTGCTCCAAAGAACTACATTGGTCTCTGTAGTTACAGCAGGATGTTGATGTTCTTGAATTTAGCTTTTGCAATGTCGCCTATGAAAAAGAGAACCCAGAAGCCTGTGATATGGAGTAGTTTACTGCTGTACTGAGACACAAACAGGAATGTCCAATCCAGAGTTATATAGGAACAGGTCCTTTGGCGAGTTGCCAAGTACCTGCATGGCAACATCCTTTCTTATCCTCCATTTGCAATTATTTATGCATTTTAGGAAAAAATATTTCTGGAATTTAAAGCCTTTCACGTTTATGGGAATCCCAAAATCTGTGGATGTATCACTCTCAAATGTCAGAGGTTGACTGATATGCCTCTGAACAGTCATTCTCTCAGGACTATATAACCTATGACTTTGGATTTTTCAGCAGGGCATACTTGAGACATAGGTCATATACCAGTAGGAATAGTTCTAAATGTTGCATTTTGTATAATGGCATGCCCTGTAAAAGCCAGACCACGCTTAAAAGCCCTCTGCCTATACCCACATCCCTTCCATTCATGTAACAGTTTGCTATTAATAAAACTATTTTTAATTTCAGATGTTTCACATTTGCTCCTCATGACCAAACTGGGAGGTAGAATAGCAGGTATCATTTCTTCAGGTTTATTGATGAGGAATATGTTGCTCAGGGCACTTAGGAGTCTTGCCTCTAATCTTGCACTTAGGGAGTGATCCAGATGAGACTTAAATCCAGGGCTCTTAACTATCAGAGCCAACTCTTTCCATCATTTCATGACATCCCTTGGTTAATGCATCAGGAGTTTCTCTCATCACCAGCTATAATAGAAAAAAATCATTTATGAAATATTTACTGAGTGCTTGCTATATTCTGAACAATGTAAGTGGCACTGGGGATTTGAGGTGAATAAAATATGATTCTTATCCTCAAGGAACACACAATTTGCTATGGGAGATAAATAAATAAATAAAGTGATTGTGTTTTGCAAGTAATCTAACAAAGGTTTAAAAAAGAGTACCACATAACCACAAAGTATTACATAACTCTGCCTGGGATGATCCAAAAAGGATTTGATAGGACATAATCTCCTGTTGTCCAGAGAATTACATGGCCCACAGAAAGAGTAGTGTTTCAGCTTAGGAGTCCTAGGTAAGAACTGTACTAATTTGGCGATCAGGAGGTTTGATTTTGTCACAGAGTCACAGAGTGACTTTGGCAATTTTTTGCCCCTTTTGGGCCTCAATTTCTTCATCTGTGAAATGAAAGGATTAAGCTAAATGATAGGTAAGTTCCTTTCCTGCCCCAAGGCTTTATTTTATTTTATTTCTTTTGCTTTTCTCACAGATGTGCATAAATTCCCTGTAGGGCTGTTTTCAGAAATTGCTTCTTAGATTTTTTTCAAGTAGAAACTCATTCATGATGTCAGTGTCTCTTTTCACTGGGAGGTTGGCTCTAATTCCCATTGTCTATCGGCCCACAGAGCCTGTTGTTTGCCAGGAAGTCTGGGACCAAAGCCCAGACTGTTTCAGTTGGAATTACTGATATGTGCTTCACTGCATTATTCAGTATTTGGTTTGAGCTGGGCACTTTCTAAATTATTCTTGCCATTCTCATTTCTGTAGGTAAAGGATAAGAAAATGTGGATTGAGAGATCTTTTGACTTCTATTATCCTAGAACTGCTGTGACCATAGGTAAACAAAAAAGCCAACATTGCTCCTGAGAAACCCAAGGCAGGTGGCCATGTATGTCCACATGCAAAATTAGACTGAAATCATATCTGCCTTCCATTAAAGGTGCTGAGGGTCGTATTTTATGTTTGGAATGTCTTTATGGTACGCACTTCTAATTACTTATATTATTCATTTCATTGTCTATCCATATTATCTATAACCTCACTCCCTCAAAAGAAATAGGACTAATAATTTGGACCTTATCCTTCAAAACTCTCCATGTACCTACCTATGAATATCACAATTTATCATATATATAATAATGTATAATTCTCTTGAAATACACATTTGCATAGGCTTTTATGAAAATGAGATCATACTACATATACTGCTCTGTAGTCCCTAATTATTGCGGATGAGTTTCTAAATGGTTAGTTTTAAATGTTCACTTTTAATCTTCACAAGCAATTTAGAAAGTCAATAATAAAGATTTAGGTTGGATCAAATGTATACTATTATAAACAGAAATGCAATGAAAATTCTCATATGAAAAGATGCAGACAGTTTTCTTTAAGACCAATTTCTAACAGCAAACTGAATTAAAGGCTACTCACTTTTTAGAACTCTTATGCACATTAGCAATTTGCCCTCAAATAAAGGACATGAGAGTCTCTGCTTTCATATCTTTGTCAACCCTGGATACGAAGTAGCAATTAATTTTAGGAAAACAAAAGCCTACTTTTTTTTCCAATATATACCTTTCTCACTTAATTTACATGTAGAGCTATCTTAGAACAAGTGTCAAGGTTGCACCTTTGACTCCTCTTGAGTCTTCTCTAGTTTTTCATATAGCCTAGGTTCCACATTGTACTTTTTCATGCTTTTAGAAGATTAATAGAGCACAGCAACACAACTTTGACTGAAAAGCCAGGATTTTAAATCCCAACTCTTTCCCAAACATCCCTATCTATAAAATAATTATGACCATCTTAATAATTTTGTACAGCACCATATACTTTTCAAAAACTTCCCGTATTTATTCTCTCATTTATTTTCTATACCAGTGTTGTTAAAACTGCAGAAAAGATCTGACATTTAAGGATTAAAAGTTCACTTTTGTTGAACAGAGAATTATGAATTTAATGATGTGAGATGAAGACTGTTGTTCTCTGTCCTGCCCAATTACCCGACAGTGACCAACTTTCCATTTAAGATTTTTCTTTAAAGTGAGCTACATTTTAAAATGTCTTAGACTTATTGCAAGTTCCCACTCATTCATACCACAGAACTATTTTCTATGTAATATACCAAACTTAGAGTCAAGATTCCTAGCTCCAAATACAGTGCCTTGTACATACTAAATGTTCAATAATGTCTTTGGAATGAGTGGATGAAAAATAGTAAGGCATAGTACCTACCCTCAAATGATTTTTCTGACAAATGGAGAGGACAGAAGGAAAAAAGTTAATTAAATGATGTTGTCATATTCAATGGTAAGATCGAGAGCAGAGTTGAATGCCACCTAACACTGATTTAGGTGGGAGGAAAGCATTTAGCGTCAGAAAAAATTTCCATCAGAAATTGATATTGACCTGGGACTTAAGGCCTGAATAGGAGTTTGTTACTTGCTAAGTGAGAGAGGAAAGACCAGGCAAGAAAGGTAATGAGATTTCAACGAGTGAGAAAAGTACAGGGTAAAAAAGTATTATAAAATGCATAGATGGAAAAAACAGCATGGTATTGTATCCTACACTACAGTATTTTAGATTTATTAATTTGTATGCTTATGTCATATCTCCAATTAAGTTTATTATTTTGTATGCTTATGTCTGAATCAGGCATGTATAATGCAGGACCCATGGCAGATATAGTTGATTCCTCTTTTGTGACCTCTCATGCACAATGGAAATCAGGCATGAAAAACATCCTGGCACTTAAAAAATAATTACATTCCTTACTATTTATTACCTGACTGTTTTTATCATCATGAATTTCTACAGAAGTGACAATATGGAATTGAAGCCATATGTGATTTTCTGATCCAGTTCTCTATCGCATGAAACTGCATTAATTCACTAAATTATGTAGTGAGTGTCATGTATGTCTTTTAAATTGTGTCTTCCATAAAACTTGGAAGAAAATCTTATTTTTTGTAAAATCAAATTCATTTATTCAACATATATTTATTTATTTAGTTTTTGGGTTTTTTTTCGGAACGCGGGCCTCTCACTGTTGTGGTCTCTCCCGTGGCGGAGCACAGGCTCCGGACGCGCAGGCTCAGCGACCATGGCTCACGGGCCCAGCCGCTCCGCGGCATGTGGGATCTTCCCGAACCGGGGCACGAACCCGCGTCCCCTGCATCGGCAGGCGGACTCTCAACCACTGCACCACCAGGGAAGCCCTCGAGATATATTTATTAAACATCTTTTGCACCAGCAACAAATGATGGTAGCTGCCCTAAACAAAACAAAACAAAACAAAACACCCTTAGAGTTTGATGATTATTTTAAATGGGTGATTCCTAAGAACTAAAATATATAGCAGGAAACCCAAATGCTGGAAACAGCTCAAATACTGACCTTGCTTTGCTTTCATTAGCTGACCACAGGACTGATTCCTTAAACCACATTTTGCTCATGGGTCTTGTCTTTCCCACCACTTATTTTTAATTATGCTGGAAATGCAATCAGTCCTGAAGATCAGGAATAGTGTTTATGCTAGCAGTAATAGTACACTAGGCAATTTAATTATATCCTTGAGATGATTTTCTGGACCAATTAGTTGAACCCGTTTTCTCTGAGTAATTCATTGTAGTCCATTTCAAATTACTAATACATGTCATTAACTAAGTAATAATCCAGAAGATTGGCTAATTGTTTTTGCTCTTTTACCAAGAAAGCTTCTGAAATGTCTCTCTAGGGCCCTTCTATGCAGTAGGGACATACGTAACTATGAAATATTTTGTTTTCTCAGGCTAAGAGACCCACCATGGTATGCATGTTGGCAATGTAGCAAAATGGCTAAAAACAGGGACGGAGTTCCAAGTCTCAGTACATGCACTTACTAGAGAAATTATTTGGGGCAAGTTACATAATCTCTTTAAGCCTTCGTTTACTCATTTGTAAAATGAGTAATAATAATAGGATCTAACTGATAAGGTTGCTGTAAAGATAGAGTAATATCCAGGCTAAGAATGTATCACAAAGCCTTGCACGAAATAAGTGTACAATACTGTAGATACCATTATTATTATTACCAATAATTAGTTATTTCGAATGACTTCACAGATGTCTTCAAGCAGTAATGTCATGAAAAATAATTCTTTATTTACCTTTCCCTATTAGATAATCCATCTTAATAGACTATATTCATGGTCAAGTAACTTGCCCTTCTTTTCCAGCTGCATGGTCCGGTTCAAGCCTTACCTCTGTGGTGTCCCTGTGGGAATCACAACACTGCTGCTTGAACTTGAATAGCTCCTGTTATGTAGTACGGAGGGCATTGGGATGTGCATCAGATTGGATCAAATACAGTCAGCAGCTGTCTAACCTTGGTCAAGTCACTTCCTCCTCTCTGGGATGCTGCTTTCTCTTGTGAAATAAAGGCCCCTTCAGTTCCAACCTGCTGTCATCTCTCTCGTGAAATTCTACCAGTGAGAATCTCCATTCCTTTCAACTCATTCTCATATTCCTCTAACAGGGGTCCTACCATCTTTCCACATGTTCCAGCTCTGAGTATTCAAATACTCTTGCTTATCCTAATCTGAAATTTTTGTCAATTCTACTCATTTCAGTTTGGTCTTTGGTCATTATAGCCACATAGCCAAAGTTAGCGCTCATGTAATGCACCTTGGAGGATGGTAATCAGGCCCTATCAGAGTTCTCTGGGTTTTACATCCACAGTTGTCTTAGCTATTTCTCATATCAACTGGGTTCCAGACTCATGGAGGATATGGACCCTTCATGTAGTCCATCCACGAGGCAGATCCATGAGGATAAGAATGTACTTTGGGGCCTATATATTTATGCAACTTGGCAAGGCACAATGACCCTCCAGTGACAGGATGGGACTCCTCACCTTAATACCCTCCCTTAATAGTACCTTCATCCGCTTCATTGTTCAGCCTTGAATCTCCTGGAATATGCATATATTTTATTTTCAAGTTTGGTTGAGTTTACCTCCATGATGTTTCTCACATCCATTCCCACTGATTCCCTTTACTTCAAGTTCTTATCTCAATTGTAATAAATTTTTCACTGGTCACTTTGCTCATAATGTCTTCACCTTGGTTCATCTTCTAAAGTTCTAGCAGAATATTCCTCTCAAAATATCATTCATACAAATGTCTGTGATCTGACCCCAACCCGATTCTCCAGACTCACCACTCTATCCCAGACCTGCCAGAGAATTTTAAGCCATGGCCAATAATTTTGACTTAATAAAAGCAACAAGTACCTACAGAAGAGTTTTTCAGAAGGGAATGAAATAACATTATTAGAAAGGTTGTTTTACTTTCAGTGCAAAGAATGGATTGAATATGGGTAATAGGTAATATGAGAGTCAGATAAACCATTTGGGAGGTTGTTGCATCAGTCCACGTGAGAGATGCTTGTGCCCTAAAGAAGGGTAACACAGACGGGAATACATAAAAATGGGCATGCTCCAGACATGGTGAGGATTCCAAGACCAATATTAATTATTCCTCCTTGTCTGTCCTTTCCCACCTGTTCCTGTTCCCGTCAGTCCCTTCCTTTTTGCCTTAGTGCCTTAATGTGTCTGTATTCCAATGTAAGCAAATATGATTGGCCCTCCTGGTAGGTTTGTCCTGGCTCTAGTTCTACAATATTAGACAATGACTATATAATAAAATAGAAAGAGATCCTAAGCTTTACTCAGAAATACATTGTAATTTTTTTTGTTTTGTTTTGTTTTGTTTTGCGGTACGCGGGCCTCTCCCTGTTGTGGCCTCTCCCGTTGCGGAGCATAGGCTCTGGACACGCAGGCTCAGCGGCCATGGCTCACGGGCCCAGCCGCTCCGCGGCATGTGGGATCTTCCCGGACCGGGGCACCAACCCGTGTCCCCTGCATCGGCAGGCGGACTCCCAACCACTGCACCACCAGGGAAGCCCAATACATTGTAATTTTTATCTCCATATCATGTTTGGCACTTTGTAATTTTTAAGGAATTTTTAAAATGCATGCGTATATTCTTGAATCTATGAGAATTTTTTTAATTCTATGAGAATAGGGAGTGGTATGATTCCTTACAAGACCACTAAGAAACTTTGTTTCAAGACAGTACTATTAGATGGCAGTAGTTTAGGATCAAAGCCATGTCTTATACTTTTCTTACCTTTCCTAAAGTACCAAAATATATCATGGGAGACAGGCTAAACATTGGGTACCAACTAAGTAATGATTGAGTTGTTGATAGAAATTCCTGACTTTAAAATTTCCTTCTTAAAACAGAGATGTAAGTTGGAGTTTTAATTAGTCTTATCTCTAAAAATTCCCCTTATTTTCAATGTCACTGTCATCTGTACCAGAAATCAGAGAAGTCCTGTCATAGACATGTTTTGCTTTTTTGAATGCAGTATGTTAACGGCAAGTCATAAAAAGAGCAGTTTCCCTGTTCACCACATTTGTTTAGTTTTCTCCTACTTCGAGATTTGCCACCAATTGTGCTCATTCTGGCCCATAAATTGCTCAAATTAGAATAATGGAACAAATATCTCGAGTTCCCCATGACTGATTTTGCCCAGGTAACATTCATACATGCAGACTCATCTAAGCATGAGATGGACTATTTCTGGAGCATAAATATCTGTGAGATTTGTCAGGTCCCCACTAAGTAAACAGTGCTATTGGTTTGATTGTAGGACTCAACGCTCTAATGCTTCCACGAAAACAAGAGAAAAATCACAGTTTGGGTAATAAAATTGGGTGCTGAGATGAAGCAGCCTAAATGTTGTCTTGTTCCTGGGATTCTACATTCTATCCCACTTGATCTCCCAGCTTTCTTTGATTTCCACAGATGTCCTTCTGCCTAGTTTGCATATGATCAGGTAATGGATGCCTTCAAATCCATTTTACTCTTCTTTCAGCTAAGCTAAAATGGGATGTTACGAATAATTGAATAGGAAATAAGGGACATGAAAGCCCCCGAGAAAAACAAATGAATTTACGGAGCACAAGGTAAACACTAATTAAATGAAGGAATGCAAACTTCTGTCCAAAGATTAAACCTGAATTAGCGTCAGCTCCATTTCTGACTGTGCCACAAAATTGTAAGCTTTTAAAAGATTGATATAATGCCTTAAAATAATTTAAACCTCCTTTATTTAATAGTACTGTGTCCCCATATACTTCAGCATATATTATAATGATGACGATTTATTATGTATCGATATTCCATAATTCTGAGATAATAGGAAAAACCCAGCTGTACAACTTATCTATGGTATGTCCATTTATTGAGCCGCTACTTTGTAACAGGAGATTTACATCTGTTACCTATCTAATCAAGAGAACTTGGAGGTAGCTCAAAATTAATGGAAGCAGCTTAACATTTGTTGAAGAAGGTTCCAGGCTTTAGGTTTTAAATAAAGAATACAGAGAAAATAAGACAAAGTTACTCTTATTAAGCATCTTATTATGTTTCCCCACATTTATGTTTTCAACCCACAATTCTCTCCTGAGATCTTCACCCACATATGCAATTTTCAATTCACTTTTCATAGGCACCTCAAACTTAGCTAGAATGAAGCAAAGTTATTATCTTAATATCTAAAGCTCCACCTGCCTTCTTCTTTGGAAGTTTCAATCTTGAAAAATGAGAGTCATTGTAGAAACTTTTTTAAAAACCTTAACCCTAAAGTCTAATTCATTCCTGTATGTTCATTCCTCTGCATTTACACCACCGCTGCTTTCAGACCTTCATTACCTCTGGCCATTGCTATGGTTTCGTATTTGGTCTTCCTGCATTCCCTCCACCATCCTTGCAATTCATCTTCTTTACTGCTGCCAGAGTGATCTTTCTAAAATTTAATTCTACTGTTCCAATTTCCAGAGGCTCCCCCATTGCCAAAAAGATCAAGTTCAAATTATCTATCACTGCATTTAGAGCTCTTCATAGTCTAGCCCTTGCCATCCTCTCTAAACCTATCTTTTGCTGTGTTCACTCTTGCTGTTACATGCTCCAGCTTCACTTTTTCAAAGTATATCATGTTATTTCCTACATCCAGATCATTAGCTCTGTTGCCTAAAATGACCTTTCCCCTTATCTTTATTCTTCATTTTTACTTCATGATTTTTCTCTATCTTCCATCTTAGGCATCCTGTCCTCTCATACTATCCTAAAAGTCTATTTCCATGTCATAGACATTTAAACCCATATATTTGTTTTTAAAGTGACTTGCTACACCTTATCTCCCAGTGATTTTTTATATTTCAAAAGAGAAAGTTTTGTGCTTCATCTAAAGTTATAAATCTGATAGGGTGAGGTTTTTCGCAGAGTGAATATTGCTGATCAATATGGCTGTTACACAATAATAATATATAAAAGTATTTCATGCGTAGGTTTTTTGTTTATTTGCTTATTCAATAAAGATGAGTAAGACAGAATCTAGGTACTCAACAAATTTAGAGTTTGATGGTAAAAACAGTCACATAAATTGGTAAGTACAGTACAGTGTGGTATTGTGTACAAATTATATGAATCATGAGTGAATTAATGGGTAGATAGATGGGAAAATAAAATATAGTGCAAAAACTACATAGAAGGTCTGGAAGAACACCTAGAAGTTGCCTGGCACATAATAAATGATCAATAAATAATTGTGAGATGAATAGGTTTTAGACATTAGTTAGTGATTTTTTTTTTTTTTTTTTTTTTTTTTTTTGCGGTACACGGGCCTCTCACTATTGTGGTCTCTCCCGTTGTGGAGCACAGGCTCCGGATGCGCAGGCTCAGCGGCCATGGCTCATGGGCCTAGCCGCTCCGTGGCATGTGGAATCTTCCCGGACTGGGGCACGAACCCGTGTCCGCTAGCATTGGCAGGTGGACTCTCAACCACTGCGCCACCAGGGAAGCCCTAGTTAGTGATTTTAATAGCATCAAGGAAGACTTTATTTGGTATGTAGTACTAACTAAACCTTGAAGAATATGCAAGGTTTGTGTAGAAATACAAGGAAAGGAAATATGGTGTAGGCCAGAGGAGTGGTATGTGCAAAAACATGAGGGCATAAAAAAGAGCATGGGAAGCAGCAAGTACTTTGACATCATTACAGCACAGAACTTACTGTAGGAAGAAGTGGAATAAAGATCTCTGGAACTGGTGAACTTTTAATTTTGTCTAATAGCTATTCCATCGACTAGGGAATGCCAGAATGTGGTTTGAAAACTTAGAAGTTTTCCCTTGAGTTTTTAATATGGTACCAGAAGGAGGTAGTGAAGAGGTTTCTGTCACTCCAAAAGATAGGCCTCATGACGAGATTTTTAAAATGTTTACAAGTTCTCTTGTATATTAAAAAATCTTTAAAAGTGGCTAAATATAATAAACTTGAATAATAAATGTTTCAATTTATGACACAAAATGAAAAGTATTCTATATGGCAGATAGCTTTAACTGACAGATAGGCTTTACCTAAATGACTCATTCTTAAATTTTCACTTACAGAAGATTTTGTTTTTTGGCTTCTGTGCTACTTAAACTGAACATTGCCTCTAAACCCTGACAGTTTATCTCACTACCCACAATTTCCTTCTTATTAAGCATATTATCCTTCTTTACTTCCTGGGTTGCCATTCATCTGTCAGTCATAGATTATTACAGCTAGAAGGGACTTTGGCAATTATTTGTCCTATATTCCTCCTTATCCGGATGTTGTAACTGAGGACCAGAGAGGAGAACTAACTTTACTGATTTCACATCTGGGCCTGGTTTGGAGCATGGTTCTAATTCTTGGTCCGGTGATCTTTCCTTTAATGATGTTATTAATCCAAGAAGACCCTGGCTTTTCTTCTAAGTTAATCACCCTCTTTATCAATACACTCCCCGAGAGGCCAATAAGATGGATGCCCACACAAGTACTGATCATTTATGGTAAACGTGCCATAGAATCTCCATCAAAATATCAATTTTGATATTTTTCAACAATAAAGAAAAACAAACAACCCAATCAAAAAATGGACAGAGGGCTTCCCCGGTGGCGCAGTGGTTGAGAGTCCGCCTGCCGATGCAGGGGACACGGGTTCGTGCCCTGGTCCGGGAGGATCCCACATGCCGCGGAGCGGCTGGGCCCGTGAGCCATGGCCGCTGAGTCTGCGCATCCGGAGCCTGTGCTCCGCAACGGCAGAGGCCACAACAGTGAGAGGCCCGCGTACCGCAAAAAAAAAAAAAAACAAAACAACAATGAGATACCATCTCACACCCGTTAGAATGGCCGTTATCAAAAAGGCAAGAAATAACAAGTGTTGGAGAGGGTGTGGGGAAAAGGAAACCTTTGTGCACTGTTGGCGGGAATGTAAATTGGTGCAGCCATTATGGAGAACAGTATGGAGGTTCCTCAAAATATTAAGAATAGAACTACCAGATGATGCAGCTATTCGACTTCTGGGTATTTATCCGAATAATACAAAAACACTAATGCAAAAAGATATATGTGCCTCCAAATTCATGGCAGCATTATTTACAATAAGCGAGATAAGGAAGCAACCTAAGTGCCCACCGAAGGATGAATGGATAAAGATGTGGTATATACACCTCCTCCCGCCACAAACACAGACACACTGGAATACACTCAGCCATGAATAAAGAAGGAAATCTTGTCACTTGTGGCAACATGGATGGAACTTGAAGGTATTATGTAAGCGAAATATATCAAATGGAGAAAGGCAAATACTATATGATTTCACTCATGTGGAATATAAAACAAGACAAAAAACCAAAATAAACAAACAAACTAAACCAAACAAAAACAAACACATAGATACAGAGAGAAGAGTAGGGATTACCAGAGGGTTGGAGGTGTGGGAGGACGAAATGGGTAAAGGGGTCTGACACATGGAAACTAAACTTTTGGTGATGAGCATGCTATAGAGTATACAGAAGTCAAAATACAATGTTGTACACGTGAAACTTACATAATATTATAAGTCAGTGTTACCTCAGTTATATGTGAATTTTCATTCTCCCCTTAGGCTATTATGCATTTTATTGTCTCTGAAAAGTTATATCTAACTGCTTACATCTCCACTTGTATTTTGTAATATAGCTTTCCATATACAATTTAATAGCCCCTTTTCCAGTTTCCCTAGCAACTGACCAAACTGGAAAACAACATAGTTGCTTTAAACAGAACTGGAAATTAGGGAAAAAATTATAACCTGTTCCTATCATAGTCACATTTTCTGAAATCTCAGATAATTTAAACATATTTTTAAACATTTGCTCTCACTACTTTTATAGCCAAGGACGACCATGTCTCTCTTTGTTCATAATTAGAAGAGATGTCACGTGAAACACAGATCCTGTGGAACACAATATAAAACCATCATTTCAGTATTTTTGGTAATGGAATTATTAGATAAATATGATTTATTTATTCATAAAAGTCCTTTCCACCACCCCAACGTTTTCATATACTTTACCATCTCACATTGTCCCTGGCCTCTCCCCACTCTATTCTTACTCTTTTCTGTTCTTCCAATTTAAAATTCTTCGTATTTTCTTTCTTTTTGTAAAATATTTATTTATTTATTTTGGCTGCATATTTTCTTAACATACAATTTTACCCCTATGTTTGATCTGCTTTCTTTCTTCTAAAAACTTACCATCAGGTTTATCTGTCATATCCAAAGGGCCCATCAGGTTTATTTTACAAAACAAAGAAAAATCTTTTTAAAAAGTTATTCTGATCTAAGGAGTAAAGAAGAGTAAGGAGATGTTTCTTTCAAACCTAATGTTCAGCAACCTCAGCTACTAAGACAGCAGGATGTAAAGAGAATAGTATTTGCAGCAACATATAAAACACCCACTTTGTCAGAAAGATGAATAAACTGTCTCCCCTTGAGAAATGCACAGCTTAATGGTGAAGGTGGGCATAGTTGGAACCTATATATCCACGTACCTACTTAACTTGGATATTACACAGGCCGTTCAAACTTAAAATGTCAAAAAAAGAAACTAGATTTCCATCCCTTTCCCCCTAATTAGGTCAGACTCCCCATTTCAGCAAATAACATTATTACATTACAAGGCCAGAAAATGGAAAGTTATCTCTTTTCTTCAGCTCTCAAATCCAATCCACCAGCAACATCTGTTAATTTATCTTTAGAGTAGGTCTTAAATATACTTACTTCTCACCATTTTTTCTGTTATCCTTCTAACCCAAACCGTTGGATCGCACCTAGGCTGCTCTAGGAGCCTTCTAACTATTATCCTAGCTCCATCCTTGCAACGGTCCCATTTAGTCACCACATAGAATCCAGAAGACTTATTTTAAAATTAATAAGAGATTATACCATTTCCTTAATCAAAACCAATTAACACCTTCTAAAAAGTCCTCACATAAATCCCAATACCTTATCATGTCTCCTAAAGCCCTGCCTGATGTAGCCTCTACCAAAGCATTACTCATCCCACTGTCATCCATCCCTATCCTTTTCAGTTGTCCTGGCAAGTAAAAAAAAATTTCCAAGCCTTTCCTCCTTAGACGCTTATACTTGCCCCATCCCTTGTTTTGATTGCTACCGATCCCTGCTCACCAGCTCTATAAATTAGTGTTCCATCTTAGACATTAGATCTCAGGCAAAATATCATCTCCTCCAAGAGAGATGACTGCCCTAAATAAAACACACACATGGCTTCCCTGCTGGCGCAGTGGTTGAGAATCCGCCTGCCAATGCAGGGGACACGGGTTCGAGCCCTGGTCTGGGAAGATCCCACATGCCGCGGAGCAGTTGGGCCCGTGAGCCACAATTACTGAGCCTGCGTGTCTGGAGCCTGTACTCCGCAACAAGAGAGGCCGTGACAGTGAGAGGCCCGCACACCGCAATGAAGAGTGGTCCCCGCTTGCCACAACTAGAGAAAGCCCTCGCACAGAAACGAAGGCCCAACACAGCCAAAAATAGATAAATAATTAAATATATATATAGTGTGCCAACAATAGAAATATATTTTAAAAAAACACACACACACAATATTTTAATGTAAAGAACTCTTTATTTCCCTTATTGTATTAATTACAATCTGTAATTAATATGTTTTTATTTATTCTTCTGTACGTTGTCAGTCTTTTCCATCTAAAGGTCATCTCTAACGGGCATGTGAAATATTGTAAGGGCTTCATATGTATTTTCAATAAATAACTACATGATTTTAGTTTTAACTTATCCTATAAACATTTATAGAGTACGTCCCAGAAACTCTTCTTGGCCCATGGAGATCCAGCAATGAGCAAAACAAAGAAAAGTCCCTGACTCCATGGAGCTTACATTCTCCTTTATGGTAAATAAAATTATTGGATAAAAATATGATATACTTATCCATAAAAGTCCTCTCCATCACCCCAACTAACAGTAGGGAGGGGAGGTAGACGATAAACACAAAAAAGTAAAGTATGTAATGTAAGTAAAATGAAACAGGAAAAGAACAGTTGGAAAGTGCATGTGAAGGTGGTATTTTTAACAAGGCGGTCAGGAATGACTTTACTGAGAGGGTGATATTTCAGAAGACTTGATGGATGGGTGGGAGGGAGCTATGCTGGTATCTGTGGGAAGAGCTGTCCAGGCTGAGGGCACGAGAACAAAGGCCCAGAAGTAGAGATGGTCCATATTATTTCAGGAGCAGTGAGAAGCCCAGGGTGGCTGACACGGCATGAATGATCAGAAGAGTTGAAAGAGAAAAGTACAGAACCCCAAAGGGAGTGGACTGAATAATGAAAGAATTGTGACCACTTCGGCTTTTACTTTAATAACATGGGAAGCCCTTAGAGAATTTTGTGGTGGTACCTAATTATACCAAATCATGGCAGTGCAATACATTAAGCATCTGCGAGCTCAAAGGTATCACCTCTGATTCATTCTGGGTGGTGCAGGGAGGGCAGAGTCAACAAAGAATTCTTGGAGGAAATGATAGCTGAGATGACTTTCATTTACCTATCAAACTCCTACTCATCATTCAAAACGCATCCCAAGTGTTGCCTCCTCATGTTGCCCCTGTATCTTATGCATACTTCCATTTCATTATGCCACATGTTTATAATCTGTTTCTCTCCTAGGCCATGAGCTTCTTGGTGCCAGGGACCAAGTTACATTCCTGTCTGCATATTCAAAACCTGGTGCAGTGCATGGCAAACACTTGATGTCTCACAGACAAATAGGCATAAGAGTGGAGGTTAGAAAATGTGTGCTTCCTATTGGCGCTTCTGAATTAGCAGGATTTCAAAGTAATTGATTGGGCATCTCATCTGATGTTTCAATATATGATTAGATGATACTGCATTATCTTTGAACCTGAGGCAAGCATGAGAGCGCTGACAGTAAAAGCACAGGATTAGCCTGTTTTCTTTCCAGTAGTTACTTTTCACCCTGCCTGCAGCCAAATGGTTCACAGCCGCTGTCACTGTTGCTAGCCATGTCAAAAAAGACAAAATATAGATACAGTAAGTCCCCTGCATACGAACCTTCAAGTTGTGAACTTTCAAAGATGCGAACGTGCGTTCACATGTCCAATCACGTAAGTTCACGTGTCTGGCGTACATTGTCACGTGTATGCATCATCTACAAGTGGTTGTGCTTTTGTGTACTTTACAGTGCTGCATAGAGTACAGTAGTACAGTATCTTTATTTCAAGCCCAGATGTCCAGAAGCAAGCTTAAAAAGAGTGGTGATGTATCTGGTAGTACTTTACTTTTCAAAGTACTGTACCGTAAGATTAAAAATGTTTTCTTTATTTTTTGTGTGTTTGTTTGTTTTTTATGTATTATTAATGTGAAAAGTATTATAAACCTATTACAGTACAGTACTATATAGCTGATTGTGTTAGTTGGGTACCTAGCCTTACTTCGTTGGACTTACGAACAAATTGGACTTACAAATGCACTCTTGGAATGGAACTCGTTCATATATACAGGGGACTTACTGTACTCTTTTCTTGCTGATTTCTTTAACGCTAAAATTATCAATAAAAATTTGAGGCTTCGTTTCATCAGTTATAGTAAGCCTTTCCTAGACATTTATTATTTGCAAATATCTTTAGTAAAAGTGACTAATTGGGTCAAGCAACCGGATGCTTTGACTGCATACTATTGTGTGTATGAGGATTATATATCATTTACCAAAATGTCTTTTTAATAACATAACTACACACACGATATTCTTAGATAAGATTGCTCAGCAGCCTTAAGTGCCCAGTGGTTTTTCTTAACATGTAGATGTTTTGAAGTCACAAGGAATATGACAGTACAAATCTTCATTCCATCCTTCTCAATTCATTTCTTAAAAAATTTTTAGTCCATTTCCTTTTGCTCTGTTCATCTCCACACTGAGCTTTAGCATAAGCTAACCTTTCTTCTTCAGAATGTAGAAAAGCATTTAGAGATCATGCTCTCTACATTTAGAAACGTAGTGAAATAACTACCAATACAGAAAGAATAAAATTCTGGTGAAGTATGTAATTTGTTCACAGAACTATTTATTTGAAGGTCGTTAATTATAAGGGAACATAATTACAATTTTAATGTTACTAAGTAACCAAATGCTTACCATGGAATCATTTCAGTTGAGATAGAAAGATAATCCCATACACACTACCTCCACTGATAATCCTCTGCAGAATATATTTGGAATCTTTTAAGAGCTCTGTCTAATGCTAGTAATCAAAATGTTCTGCTTTTTTAGTGCATTAGTTACCATAGTGTGATAAATTGAATATAGAATTTTACATCTGAAGATCTCTTGAGAATGGTTTCAACATGTTAGCTTCAGTTGGGTCTTGTTAATTATATGTCATAGAGGGAGCTGTAAAAATATTTCAAGATAAAATTGCCAGAAGGGATTATATGATGGAGGTAACAGTTAAATATTTGCAGCATATGACCTTTATCTGCTAATCGGGTTTATGGACTTGCCTTGTATTTTGGATAATTCTGAAAGGAGAAATGCATTCTGCATTTACTGAATCATTTTTTTTTAACTTTCATTTCCTAATGCCTCTGTTATCTTCACTCGTAAGGTGAGTAACATCTGCCCATATCAACACAGTTTTGATTCAGCAGAATGGGAGAGGATATAATATAGTGATAAAAAGTACAGGCTCTGGAGTCTCACAACCTGTGTTCTAGCCAGTCAACTTCTGTGATATTGGGTTATTCACTTAGTCTCTCTGAACTTCATTTTCCTCCTCTGTATTTAGTGGAAGGCAATATCTACCACACAAAATTACTGTCATAATTAAACGTGATTTGCACTCAAAGCACTCAGCACAAAATCTGGCAACTAAGTAAGAGTGGGCTCAGTGGAAAGAGAGTGATGATCAAGTACTCCCCCACTGGGCACAAGAATGGAGAGGAGAAGTGTGCTCCCATGGGTGGTTGTGAACAAGCAGATTTTTTTTTTGTCCTTTTTTTTTTTTACATCTTTATTGGAGTATAATTGTTTTATGATGTTGTGTTAGTTTCTGCTGTATAACAAACTGAATCAGCTATATGTATACATATATCCCCATAACCCCTCCGTCTTGAGCCTCCCTTCCACCCTCCCTATCCCACCCCTATAGGTAGACACAAATCATCCAGCTGATCTCCCTGTGCTATGCGGCTGCTTCCCAGTACCTATCTATTTTATATTTGGTAGTGTATATATGTCAGTGCCACTCTCTCACCTCGTCCCAGCTTCCCCCTCCCCCCACCCCATGTCCTCTCAAGTCCATTCTCTATGTCTGTGTCTTTATTCCTGTCCTGCCCCTAGGTTCATCAGAACCTTTTTTTTTTAGATTCCATATATATGTGTTAGCATACGGTATTTGTTTTTCTCTTTCTGACTTACTTCACTCTGTATGACAGTCTTTAGGTCTATCCAGTATCTACAAATGACCCAGTTTCATTCCTTTTCATGGCTGAGTAATATTCCATTGTATGTATGTGCAGCATCTTCTTTATCCATTCGTCTGTTGATGGACACTTAGGTAGCTTCCATGTCCTGGCTATTGTAAATAGTGCTGCAATGAACATTGTGGTACATGACTCTTTTTGAGTTATGGTTTTCTCAGGGTATATGCCCAGTAGTGGGATTGCTGGGTCATATGGTAGTTCTATTTTTAGTTTTTTAAGGAACCTCCATACTGTTCTCCATGGTGGCTGTATCAATTTACATTCCCACCAACAGTGCAGGAGAGTTCCCTTTTCACCACACCCTCTCCAGCATTTATTGTTTGTAGATTTTCTGATGATGGCCATTCTGACTGGTGTGAGGTGATCCCTCATTGTGGTTTTGATTTGCATTTGTCTAATGATTAGTGATGTTGAGCATCCTTTCATGTGTTTGTTGGCAATATATCTTCTTTGGGGAAATGTCTATTTAGGTCTTCCACCCAGTTTTGGACTGGTGGTTTGTTTTTTGGATATTGAGCTGTATGAGCTGGAACAAGGAGATTTTTATACTAAGTGGCCGGGAATCGTGTCTAATGGATTGGTATATGATTAGGTGACACTGCCTTATCTTTGACACCTAAGCAGGGCATGAGATTGCTGTGGACCCAAACAGGATATCTGCTTATTTGCTTTCCAGTAGTTGCTTTCCACCCTGCCTGCTGCTGTAAGATTTCCTAGACAGAAGAATATGGATGGTAAATTGTGTGTTGTACTGGTGCATGTGTAGCAAATGGATCTCTGGGAGAAAAATAGGGAATGGGGAGGTGACATGGAGGGAGCTTGGTTTATAACATTATGAGAACTTGGGAAGAAATGTGCATCAAAGTGGGTTCCTGTAAACTGGCATGAGGCTGGCACAGCACTTCACTGATTATGGGGAATTATTTTTTCTTTTGTGTATAGAAGGATTCACTGCTAGCAGATTTATGGGATCAAAAATGGAATGTAAAAGTAATCACTAGTGTTTCCTATGTGCCAGCATGTAAGGTGCTTTGCAAGCACTAACCCATCTAATCCTCCCAAAACCCTGTAAAATGGGTGTTTTATACATTTTAGAGATAAGAGAATGAAAGTTAAGGTATTTTCTAAGTGCAAATGAAAAGGACTAGAAATGCTCCTTCGATTCTGTCATAATATGTCAGCTGCTGCCTCAGTCATAAGGATGTTCTAGCATTCAAGATGAATATGGGTAGAGTCGTCCTCCTTACCCAGAGAGAGGAAAAGAAAAAATCATTAGTATCAGAAGTCAGGCTTCCGCAAAGTCACGGTTATTGTATAGTAGACCTAACTCTGGGATACACACACTGCTCAAACTACTGCCTCTGCTTCGTTGCTTCCTTTGTCTTTGCTTTTACTCTGATTTCTGCTCAGACACACCTGCCTACCTGCATTCTTTTCTTTTCCTTCTTATTGCAGTGTTCTAGAGCCTGCAGAATTTTAAATAGTCAACTTGTATTGACAAACAGACAACATCTGGGGTGACAAACTATTATGTAATGGAAACTCAGTCATAATGTATATGCACAATGAGGAAATGACCCAATATTTAATACTGGATTGTTTACAGGATCCTAAAGACTCAGGGATGATTCTAATGAGCAAATCACTTGAACTAAGTCTATCACGTTGAGTTTAATTTGAAGATAGCTCCAAATTACTGTAAAAGGATGGTTAAACTTCACTAAATCTAAGAGACAGCATCCGTATCTCTAACTATATGTAAAGATGCCTTCACTCTATTTTGGAAAGTGTGGAAACAAACACAATGTTTAGAAAATAATTAATTTGGGCGTGACTCGGCTGGATTTAGAGTCCAGCCTTTGGAGTCAGGAAGATTTTAGTTTCAGTCCTGGCTCTACCACAGTCTAGCATGGTGATCCCAGGCAAATGGCTTAATCTTCAAACCTCAGTTGTCATCTGTAAAATGGAAACAATATTAATTTTTAACTAATGAATTTGTTGCAAAGATAAAAGCCAACAATGTCTGTAAAGGGCTCAACACTCTGCCTCGCATACTTAATGAGTGGTCCATGAGTGTGTGCTGCCATTATCACTACTGATGTTTCCTCGGAAACCTGTTGGGACCACAGTTGATCAGTCTTGAACCATTTGAATCAACATTTTAACTATTTGGGCATCACGGTAATAAAGACAATTTTTCCCCCATAACACGGTGAAACCTAACATTTTCCAGTACCCAGAGCATACAGAGCTATAGCCTCATTTACAATAAGGACAATCTTAAATGAGCCAATACATGTAAAATTACAGGGTAGTGTCTGGCAAAAAATATGTACTTAGTAAAAGTTAGCCATTGCTATTACTGCTACTACTACTACTACAAGTATAATTGATGTTTTCTTATTAAAAATTCAATTTTTTCTTAGTTTTTGAAAACATTAGACCTAACATATTTTCATAATTATCATGTGATACAAGGAGAAAAATCTGTAAAAACCTAAATAAATACAAATTATAATTTGGTGAATCACAATATTCTGTCAGTGCATAAACGCAAAATTTTTATCCAAGAGGGATAGCATATGAAGAAGCCTTGGAAATGACGTGTGTAAATCCAGTACCGTGTCAGTGAGATTCTCAGGCTCCTGCTGTCTTGCAGCCACGTTGCTGGCAGCTAGAAGTGTCCCTGATTCCTCTGCACAGCATGGGATCTCAGCTCTGTTGGCCTGTCAGTTTCAACAGGTGTCACTGAGCTCAGAGGTGATTAGACCCAGGACGCTAGTTCCCCTGTGAGGCCAGAATGCCATGCCTGGGTTGTTGTATGGTCAGCACCTTGAAGGTTCCTTTCTATGTTCACACTTAGCAGGAATCCAAGGACCCTTCTGAAAGTCACTGGGCAGCAGAACAAGCTCACTATTTGCCTGACAAATGGGCCTGGTTGGAAGCAACCAGGGGACCATCTGTGAGAATCAAACGAAGTTACAATGACTGGAATCACGGCCAGGAAAATCCAACCTGCGTGGAAATTCCAAGCAAAGGGCTGTACACCTTTGCTTCACTTAACTGTATATACAACATTATATGTGTGCAAAAGTGTGGATAGAGCGGTTTGAGTTCTGCATATATCCGTGAACAAATGAAAGACGCGTGCCTACACAATAAGGACTCATATATATCTTGTGAGGTCCATCTCTGTTTATGTAGTGTTTTCAGTTTTCGGAGTCAGATGTAAAGAGTGCTGATAATCAGAGAGACAGGTCTTAAAAATGTTGAATCTTCTCTTCCCCTTCATGCTTTCTTTCTTAGCTACCCCTATGCCCCACATACTCTTCAAAATAAGCCTTGCAACGAAAGATTACATCAAAAGAAAATACAGAACACAGTAGCTTGATTGCTTCTCTACTGTCCCATTAATTTGTTTTTCCAGCTCTAAATGCCATATGTACAGCTTCTCAAAAGACTAGGATCAGCCTAAAGTGATTTTCAAGAAGTTTTAAGATTTCCTAGTGAAAAAAATCTCCATGTTTTAATGACTACAGAAATGAGGTGTGTGAGTAGCTCAAAGAATGATGCAAATGTGTCTCACTCTTGAGATCTGCTTCCATTGGTAATGGTAGTTTATTTTTGAGAGGTTGTCATATTTTCTCTGTTTCTAAGAACTCACCTGAGATATATTTATATATCTCCTAAATATATAGATAGTCCGAAAATTCAAACTAATATTTGATAACATTCATGGACATTATGTATGTACCCTCAAATATATTACCTGAATTCACTCTCTTCACTCTAAAATAGATTCAGTGGTATTATTGTCCCCATTTTCCAGATGAGCAAACTGATCCACAAAGAAGTTAAGACACTTTCCCAGTATTATATGACTGGAAAGTAGCTTGGTCAACCCTATCTAGACAGGCTAAGAAAAGGAGTCTAAAACCATAACTAGTCTAAACCATGCTCACAACCATCTGTAGTGGGAGTTAAAAAAATAAAAAAAAAAACCAACCACTTAGTACTTTTACTAGTATTTTGGAAATTTTCAAAGATGGAAGTAATAGAGGAAACACTTGATTAGAAAAAGCAGCACAGTATAGTGGAGAAACAGCCTGGCATGATATTTAAGAACGTTCCAGCAGGGAAGGCAAGTACTAAAATATCACTGCACAATTAATTGTTATCATTGTAAGTGCTACAGGGAAAACACACAGGATACCATAAGAGCCAATTCAAAGAGGACTTTCCTAATCTCCCTTATTTCTGCAGGAAAGGATTCTGCAGAAGAATTGAAACTTGGAGAATGGGTTAGACTTTGCTAGAGAAAGGAGGTATAGGGAGAACATTCCAGGCATAGGGAGTAGCATCTCATTTTCTAGGGATGAAAAACCCAGAGTGGCTAGAACATGGAGAGCCAGAGGGAGAAGCACCAGTTGCACTAGTCCAGGAAGAGGTGATGAGGGCCACGACTAGGGTGGTCCTCATGCTCAAGAGGGACAGGATGCAAGAGACATCATGGAGTTGGTGTTCATGGGCAGTGTTGACCTGTGTGGCGAAGAGGGTTGAGGTGAAGCTGCAGCTGTTGGTGAGCTGTGGCTTTTGCTTTTTGGTGACTAAGAACCCAAATAAGGAAAGCTTTTAGTTGCAATATAGAAGTTAGGAGGAAGAGCAGTTTCAAGGGTGAAGAACCCCTTCCAGAGCTGTATGTCTAGGCAGGCATGAATGTGGGTGTGTGAGGATATTAATTTCTTTAATTCTGAAATTAGAAAGCTCTGATGTCATTTCCTCTTTCTCCTGAAAGAACATAGAACAAAATGCTATTATTGAAACCTTCAGATAATTGGGGGTTTTCTAAATAGCAGGAAAGTTGAACACCAATCCAAACTCAAAACAGTGTTCTGTTTCCTTAGCCTCCATGGCAGTGTGATCCTTTATCCCCAGCACAACCCAATACATTTAAGACACCGGAGAACAAAACGTGGTACGCTTGTTTTCTTCAGAGCAAATGCCACCCTGGCTAGATTCAGCCAGATGAAGAATTGAAGGGATCTCAACTTGTCTGCTGCTCCCAAATAGCTGTGAAAGGCTAAATTATCCTTTTAGGGCTCCTATTTACAGCTCCAGCAGCTTAGCTAGACACTTCTGCATGTATCTGGGAGGTAGTTGAGAACAGTGGATAGAACACAACTTGAGACTGAACACCCCACCGTTTAAATACCCTGTCCACCATTTTCTCACTAATATGGTTACTTCAGTGGCTCTCTGAGTATCAGATTCTTCACCCATCAAGGATTTTGGTGAGAATTAAACTCCATAAATTCTGCAAGTTATTTATTATACAAAACGCAGCCCTGGTCTAGATAGAGTAAGCACTCAATAAATGGTAGCTTCTTTTATTTAACCCAGAAGAGAAGCAGGCAAGATCCTGCCTCCGTAGGGAGCAGTGAATGTGTTACATAAAATATATTTAAACTCCACGAAACCTAACTGAAACTATCCTAAATGACACATAATTTGAAACAACTCCTCTCCCCATTTTAACAGAGAAACAGCTTTGCTTAAAAATACACAGATTAACTAAGAACAGAACCTGGAATTGATCATATAAATTCTGCGGCCACGGTGATACAAAAAAACAAACAAGCTGTCCAACAGAGCCACACGTATAATTTTAAATTTTCTAATGGCAACATTATAAAAGTGAAAGGAGCAGGTGAAAATTTTAATATTATATTTAATTTAATATATCTAAAATATTACCATTTCAACATGTAACTAATATAA
Organism: Pseudorca crassidens; assembly: GCF_039906515.1. NCBI lineage: Eukaryota > Metazoa > Chordata > Mammalia > Artiodactyla > Delphinidae > Pseudorca > Pseudorca crassidens. Next base: position 66,174,234 of record NC_090304.1, on the reverse strand, counting down.
AAATTATTGAACAATTTTTCTTTCTCTTTTTTGGTACTAAGTCTTCAAAATCATAAGTGTGTCTTACACCTTCAGCACATCTTAATTCAGACCACCAGTCACATCAAATGGCTAGTGGCTACCATATTGAACAGCTCAGGGCTAGATGATCTCTAAAAATCTCTCATCCTACAGTATTAACTACATATGTAGCCATTTGTTTTTCTTTTCTTATTGAATGTTATTTTTCATGAGCACATGGGTTTACAATGGAGTGAGGGATGAAATTCTGATTTAACTGAGTTAAAAATGAGAAAAGGACATTTAAATTGCTTAGCAACTGCTGAGTGGCAATATGGTCATATCTGTCCAGGAATCCATTCTGAGGCTAAGTGACAAATGTCCCTCTGTTATTCTTTTTAGAACTGAATAGATTCTAAAATAATTATATTTAAATTAACCCTCCACCAAATTCTACTAATACATGTGTTGTAAATGATTTAAATCATTAGATGCCCCAGAATTGTAACCCTTATCAATTTCTGTCAAGAATACATTCTTTGCTGGAAGCATATTCTTGTTACTCCTTTCATGTGATAAAATTCTGTTCGGTTTTAGTGACACACACTATCAATCATAAAGTAATAAAACAAATGTATAACCAAGCCAACACAATTTCTGATTTCCTTGTTAAAACAGAAACTATTTGGAATTTTCATCTATTAGGTTAAAAGCAAGGAGTTTTTTTTCAATAGATTTCTTTATGAATAGACTATTTTTTAGAAGTTTTAGATTTATAGAAAAATTGAGCAAATGGTTCCCTATTACCTCTGAAACACACACATAAACAATTCCCCCATTAACATCTTTAATACACTAATTGTAAAGAAATATGGTACATTTGTTTAATTAAAATGTTGATACATCATTATTAAGTAAAGTCCATATATTAAGATTTCCTTAGTTTTTACCTAATGTCCTTTTCCTGTGCTCAAATCCAGTCCAAGATACCACATTGCATTTAATCATCATGTCTTCTTAGGCTCCTCATGGCTGTGATGGTTTCTCATACTTTCCTTGTTTTCTATGACTTTGAGAATTTTAATGAGTACTGGTCAGGTCTTTTGTAAAATATTCCCAAATTGAGATTTGATTGATATTTTTCTCATGGTTAACTGGGGTTATAGATTTTTGGAAGGGAGAGCATAGAGGCAAAGTACCATTTTAATCGCATCATATCAAGGATGCAAACTGTCAACATGATTCGATTTATGACTGTTGATGTTGATCTTGATGACCTGGCTGAAGGAGCGTTTATCAGGTTTCCCCACTTGTAAAGTTCCTCTCCCCTCCCACTTCCACACTTTACTCTTTGGAAGAAAGTCACTACACATACTCTCACTTTAAGATTATAGAGTTTTGCTCCCCCTCCTTTATGGTGGAATACTTACATAATTTATTTGGAATTCTTCCATAGAGGAGATTTGTTGATTCTCTCTCATTTATTAATTTAATCAACTATTTATTTACACTGTATCAGTGTGAACTTGTGGCTATTTATTTTATACTTTACATTATAATCTAATAATACTTTTTTGTTGCTCAAATTGTCCTGCTTTGTCCATTGGGAGCCCTTTCAGTTGGCTCTTGTGCCCCTTCGATATTCCCCCATCAATTTGTATGTGTGTGTGTGTGTCTGTGAGCACTTCCTTACTTCATCATGGTACTACAGTATGCTCCAAGCTCATCTTTAAATATTTTCTGCACCTAGAATCAGCCATGTCTCCAAGCAGCCCTTGTTACTTGTGTTGGAGAATGGTAACAGAAATCAAGATCTGGATGCTAGGTGTGCTCATTACTACTAGGCTGTTTCAGCCATGAAAGCAAAGAAATGTATGTGTGTATACTACGCTGTGTATATACATATCTATAGACAGTTCTATATGTAATTATCTGTATGTCTATTAAATTAAACATGAGTTCTTATTGATGTCTCCAGTTCTAATCTATTACATATGGATCATTATAGCCTCCTCACCTTGCTGATCTGTAAAATCCCACCCCAACAGTGAGAAACCAGGCTTCCATCATCTGCTATCCATTTACTTAATTCTTCAATTGAGGAATACTTATATATCAGTATCATCATACTTAAGTCATATTCCCACAGTCAACAGCTTCACTGACTTCAGCACAGTATTTCCGTGCAATTCCTTTTGCCTTATAGGCTCCATTTATTTCCAAATATACTTGGGCCAGTACCTCCTTCAGTGAGGTTGTTTCATATGCTTTTAATAAAGTTAGATACTCTTGTTACAGTCTGCATTCTTTCCTGGTATCCCCAAAATCCTAAATGGCTTTTTATTAAATTGTTTGCATTAAGATTCACTTTTGTTTTATCAATTTCTATAGATTTTTGACAAAGGCGTAAAGGCATATATCTACCAATATAGCAGGGGTCCCCAAGCCCTGGGCCGCGGACTGTATCATTCCGCACCCTGTTTCGGAACCAGGTTGCACAGCCGGAGGTGAGCAGCAGGCGAGTGAGCAAAGCTTCATCTGCCGCTCCCGATCGCTCACATTACCGCCTGAACCATCCCCCCGCCGCCCGTGGAAAAAATTGTCTTCCACGAAACCGGTCTTTGGTGCCAAAAAGGCTGGGGACCACTGCAATATAGGATCATACAAAATAGTTTCACTGCCCTGATAATCCCTTGTGTTTTATATATTCATTCCTCCTCCCTTCCCAAACCCTTAGCAACCACTTTACTTTTGGGTGTCTCTATGGTTTTGCCTTTTCCGTAATGTAATATAGTTGAAATAACATAGTATTTAGCATTTAAGACTGCTCTGTTCATTGGCAAGTCACTTAATGTTTTTCCATGTCTTTTCATGGCTTGATAGCTTATATCTGTTTATCACTGAATAATACTCCATTGTATGGATGTACCACAGTGTATTCATTCTCCTATTGCAGAATATCACAGTCACTTCCTATTTGGGGCAATTATGAATAAAGTTGCTGTAAACATTTAGCTGCTGGTTTTTATGTGAATTAAGTTCCCAACTCAATTGGGAATAAACCTAGGAATACAACTGGATCATATGGTAGCTTTGTAAGAAACTGCCAGTCTTCCAAAGTTTACTATTTTATATTCCCATCAGAAATGAATAAGAATTTCTGTTGCTCTGTATCCTCACAAGCAGTTGGTACTGTCAGGTTTTTTTTGTTTTTTGTTTTTAATTTTAACCATTCTAATAGGTATGTAGGGGTATCTCGTTATAATTTACAATTCCCTGCTGACAAATGACGTTGAATATCTTTTCATATATTTATTTGCCATCTGTGTACCTTCTTTGGTGAAGTGTCTGTTCAGGTCTTTTGTCCAGTTTTTAATTTGGATTGTTTATTTTCTTATTGTTGAGTTTTAAGAGTTCTTTGTATATCTTGGATACAAATTCTTTATCAGGTATGTCTTTCAAATATTTTCTCCCAGTATGTGGTTTGTTTCTTCGTGCTCTTAAGAGTGTTGTTCAGAGAGCAGAGTTTTAAATTTAATGAAGTTGAATTTATCTTTTTTTGTCCATGGATTATGTTTTTTTGGCGTTGTAACTAAAAACTCAGTGCAAAGCCCAAGATCACCTAGATTTTCTCCTATACTATCTTCTAAAAGTTTTATATTTTTGCATTTTACATTTATGTTTATGATCCATTGTGAGTTAATTTTTGTGAAAAGTGTTAAGGTCTGTGTCTACGTTCATTTTTTAAATGGGTGTCCAGTTGTTGCAGCACCATTTATTGAAAAGATAATCTTCTCTCCATTGAATTTCCTTTGTTCTTTTTCATAGTAAGTTGTCTCTATTTGTGTGGGTCTATTTCGGGTTCTCTGTTTTACTTCATTTATCTGTGTGTCTATTCTTTCACCAATACTATGCTGTTTTTATTACTGTAGCTTTATAAGAAGTCTTGAAGATGGGTAATGTCTGTCCTCCAACTTTTTTCTTATTCTTCACTATTGTGTTGGCTCTTCTGGGTCTTTTGCTTTTCCATACAAAATTTAGTATCAAATTTTTGATATCCACAAATATCTTGCATACAGAGGCTAAAACTGAAGGGACAGAAAAAAATATTCCACGTAAGTGGTAACCAAAAGTGAGCAGGATTGGCTACACTTATGTCAGATATAATAGAATTTAAGTGAGAAGCTGTCACAAGAGACAGTGAAAGTTACCATGTAATAATAAAAGGGTCAATTAATCAGGAAGACATAACAATTATACTTTAAAACAACTATATGTGTGTTTTTTCTGCATCAACTGATATGATGATATGGTTTTTCTTCCTTAGCCTGTTGATGTGATGGATTATAGCACTTGATTTTCAAATGTTGAACCAGCCTTGCATACATGAAAATCATCTGGCTGGGTAACTTCTTTTCCAGGGGAAGGTTATTAATTATTGATTCCATTTCCTTAGTAGTCAAAAACCCATTCAGAAATACTTTTCCTTGCATAAGCTTCTGTGAATTTTGGTAGTTTGTATCTTTCAAGTAATTCGTCCAGTTCACCTAAGTTATAAGATTTGTGGGCATAGAGGTGTTCATAATACTCCTTTATTATCTTTTAATATTGAGGGTATCAGCAGTTATCATCCTGTTTCATTTCTGATATTAGCAAGTTGTGTCTTCTCTATTTTTTATTGGTTAGCTTGAATAGATGTTTATAATGTTTAATAGTCTTTTCTAAGAACCAGCTTTTAGTTTCATTTATTTTCTCTATTGAGTCTTGCTTTCAATTTCATTGAGGTGTGCTAAAATTTTATTACCTCTTTTCTTCTGCTTTCTTTAGATTTAAATTCTCTTCTTTCTTTGGTTTTGAAGGTAAAAGTTTAGGCTATTGATTTTAGATACTTCTTCCTTTCTAGTATGTGCATTCAATGCTACTAATTTCACTCTAAGGTCTGCTTTTACTACCTCCTACAAATTTTGATATTTCATTTTCAAAATATTCTTTTATTTCCCTAAGACTTCTTCTTCAACATATGTGTGCGAAACATTTGACACTGTACTCTAGCATGTATCTACACTCTTGGAAAGAGTTGGGGTTTTTTTTGTTTGTTTTTTTGTGTGTGGTACGCGGGCCTCTCACTGTTGTGGCCTCTCCCGTTGAGGAGCACAGGCTCCGGACGTGCAGCCTCAGCGGCCATGGCTCACGGGCCCAGCCGCTCTGCGGCATGTGGGATCCTCCCAGACCGGGGCACGAACCTGTGTCCCCTGCATCGGCAGGCAGACTCTCAACCACTGCGCCACCAGGGAAGCACTTGGAAAGAGTTTTGATGTCTTAACTTTTCATTACCAAGAAATGGGTTGCCAGTTTAGGGGCCTATGGTTTCAATGAGAAACAGAACGTGAATACAGATGGGATTTTCTCATTAAAAATATTAAAGAGGGTATCTTGCTTATAGAATCACAGTGTTACACTGATGGTACATTTAGTATGTACCATCACTTTAATCTCTAAATTTCAAAAAATGTATAACATTTAAAAATTTTTTGCTTCAATTGGATAATCTCTCTACCTAAAAATTCCAGGGAAAATATAAGTTCTAAAGTGTGTGATTAACAAAGTTTGCATTTTCCTGGCTAGATTTCCTGACTTCATTATCACTTTAAAATTTTTATATTGGCAACAGCAACTGTAATTCTCCTTCATTCTCAAATGCTTACATGCTATATATTTTCTCTGCTTACAATTAGCTTTGATGTGTGAATGTACAGAAAATGGTTATTGTAGCCATATAACAAGAGATCAGGAGTTCTGGAAACTTATTGTAAAGTGCATATAATAAGACTACTTATCTCAAAGAGTTTTTAAGAATTAGAGGAAATAACACCTGAGTTGAGGTGTTTGTTGGGACATGCTAAAGAGGACAAAGAGGAGTGGAGGGAATCTGAGAATTAGGAAACTCACTGCAAAGGCTGGAAGCAAGGGGGGCCATAATGGTCAACATTTATTGAGTGCTTACTGTATACTAGTCTCTCAGCAAAGGGTCATTTCTTCTAATTCTCAAACAACTCTTTGAGATAAGTAGTCTTATTATATTCATTTTACAAATGAAGGAACTGAGACACAGAGAGGCTAGAAAAATTGTCCAAAGTCACATAGGTAGTAAATGGAGAAACCAAAACTTGTTTAACCTAAACTAATGCCAGAGACTTACCATTTGATTATTTTGTCTCCATAGAAAATGAAGATCAAAGGTTAACTGAAATGCTAGAACCAAGGAAGCAATCTAGAACAAGTGTTCATACAGGAGTGTATGTCAAAAACAGAAAGTCAAATCACAATAGTTACTTAGAACTTTGGAACATTAATTCAGAAAACAGAGAATAAAGCAAAGTGGGTGATCATAGGTCATCCTATAGGTCATTAAATCTGGCTTTGCCACTTCTTGAGCATGTAACCTTGTGAAAGTCACTTAACCACTCTGCAATGCATTGATGTTTTTATCTGCAAGGCTGATAATGGTTATACTCTCAGGTATTAATAAAAATAAATTGCTATTATTATAGAGCCAAGCATATAGTTGGTGTTCAGTCAGTGGGGGCCAGCATTATTAATCAGTGTACTCTAGTGGACTTGCTTAGTTCTAAATTGGCATGTAGACATATGACTATTCTGGGATATTTTGAACTTACCCTGTCTTAAAACCCAACGGTCATCAAATGCTTGCGTATTACTTTTGAGATTTTAGAAAGTGTCTCTGATGGAATTGTTATGGGTTGATTTCTGGGTCAAGAATAAACAAATTCCTGAGACTGGAGTCCAGGCTTAGCACTGGCACTGGTTCATCAAATGGACCAGCCATGATTCCATTCCTGCAGGACAGCATGGAGTGACAGGATGAGCTCTGCCACTTTTCTGAAGCCTTAGTTTTCTCTCATGTCCTGGGACAGTGACACCTGCCTTTCAAGGCTTATCTGGGGATTGAATGAGTGGGGTCTGGGAAAAGCATAGCAATGTGTATTTTTCCATGATAGATACTTAATAACTGTTAGTTTCTTCCCTCCTCTTCCATTCCCTATTTCTGGGCTTCAGTTGAAGAAGCTGTAAAATGAAGGGGATGGATTTTGTAACTTTTAAGGTCTCCACCAGCCTATAACTCAATGGTTGCTGCGTATCTACTTACAGCAAAGGTGACCTTGTCATAAATAATGGTTTGCTGCACAGAATGTCTGGCTGTTAATGTCTCTCTGTCTGTTTGTAATGCATTGCTATTAAGTCTCAGTATCATTTTTTCTTGTCCTGCCTTTTTTTTTCCCTCTAGCCTTTCATTAGTATTATTCAGTTGGGAATATTTAATGTAAATCAAATTGCTTTCATTGCACTTTCTACTAGGCTGCGGTGCAAATCTATTTATCTAACTGTGGTCCTAGATTTATAAATTCAGACCTTAGTAAATAGAGGGTGCACGATTATTCTCCTTTTGTAATTATGATATAGAAGAGAATTTTACTAGCACGTTTCTCATACTAATGTTCATTTGACAGACCTGCAAATAGCTCCGTAGTTCACCAGCTTCCAGTATCATTTCAATCTTTTCTTGAAACAGCTTTGAATTTTGCTCCTCATTTCTGCCTAACTAGTCAATATAAGCTTCATTACCATTGACAATTAACTGCAGTTCCTTCCAGCATGTATAGTCAAATCAGTATGTGTGGTCAGTCATCTAGAACAAATTAGAAGTATCTGCTGCTTTGGGGGCTACAGTCTGCAATTTGTGGTTAGTGATTAACTGTGGAAAATTGTTGTTACATTTCTGATATGATGCAATGGGATTTTACATGCCTTACATCTCTTCCAGACAGGCTGTTTGGTTTACTGATAATTTGCATCCTGGCAAAATGGCCCAAAGCCTATACTAAGGCTTTACAGTCATATGCCTTTCACTGTCACTAAATCCTGCAAGCCTGCTCAGACTGGGGGAGCCCCCAAAATGAAAGAGACAATGTCCTCGAAGAGGTCACCATTGAGGGTCATTTTGGGAAAGGCCCAGGCTTTGTCATTTCCAATCAACCTGAGTGTATCCAGCAGTGGAGAGGCAAACTGTGTGGCATAGGAGGTAAAGTGTGCAGATCCCAGATGTCTGAAAATGAAGGTGGGGTAAAGATCTAACAAACTCAGGTTATCAAATTATCATCTGCCCACTACTCTCCGTTATCCCCCAGAATCCTATGTGCCTCTAAAAAGCTCCTGTTTTTTTAATCATGACCTCTAATGTGTACCCAGATTATGTGCCCAAATTCTGTGCCAAACAGTGACAGCTTTGGTGATTATTCTCTGTTGGGGTTTTCCTCAGAGCTTTGCACATTTACTTACCTACCAGAGTCCTTTGGGGAGGGTGAGATGTTTCCTCAACCTCTTCCCAGAAAACCTTGGATCTGATGTCATAGCCCACGCAAGGGCAGATATGGAGTTTATATAAAAGTATGGTGTAATGGGTGGCAGTCTCATTAGAAGCAGAGCCAAGGAGAGTTTTCTTTCTTTTTTTTTTCTTTTAACATCTTTAATGGAGTATAATTGCTTTAAATGGTGTGTTAGTTTCTGCTTTATAACAAAGTGAATCAGTTATACATACACATATGTCCTCATATCTCTTCCCTCTTGCATCTCCCTCCCTCCCACCCTCCCTATCCCACCACTCTAGGTGGTCACAAAGCACCGACCTGATCTCCCTGTGCTATGCGGTTGCATCCCACTAGCTATCTATTTTACGTTTGGTAGTGTATATATGTCCATGCCACTCTCTCACTTTGTCCAAGCTTACCCTTCCCCCTCCCCATATCCTCAAGTCCATTCTCTAGTAGGTCTGCATCTTTATTCCTGTCTCGCCCCTATGTTTTTCATGACCTTTTTTTTTAGATTCCATATATATTTGTTAGCAGATGGTATTTGTATTTCTGACTTACTTCACTCTGTATGAGAGTCTCTAGGTCCATCCACCTCACTACAAATAACTCAGTTTCGTTCCTTTTCATGGATGAGTAATATTCCATTGTATATATGTGCCACATCTTCTTTATCCCTTCATCTGTGAATGGACATTTAGGTTGCTTCCATGTCCTGGCTATTGTAAATAGAGCTGCAGTGAACATTGTGGTACATGACTCTTTTTGAGTTATGGTTTTCTCAGGGTATGTGCCCAGTAGTGGGATTGCTGGGTCATTTGGTAGTTCTATTTTTAGTTTTTTAAGGAACCTCCATACTGTTCTCCGTAGTGGCTGTACCAATTCACATTCCCACCAACAGTGCAAGAGGGTTCCCTTTTCTCCACACCCTCTCCAGCATTTATTGTTTGTAGATTTTTTGATGATGGCCAATCTGACTGGTGTGAGATGATATCTCATTGTAGTTTTGATTTGCATTTCTCTAACGATTAATGATGTTGAGCATTCTTTCATGTGTTTGTTGGCAATCTGTATATCTTCTTTGGAGAAGTGTCTACTTAGGTCTTCTGCCCATTTTTGGATTGGGTTGTTTGCTTTTTTGATATTGAGCTGCATGAGTTGCTTGCAAATTTTGGAGATTAAGCCTCTGTCAGTTGCTTCATTTGCAAATATTTTCTCTCATTCTGAGGGTTATCTTTTCATCTTGTTTATGGTTTCCTTTGCTGTGCAAAAGCTTTTAAGGTTCATTAGGTCCAATTTGTTAATTTTTGTTTTTATTTCCATTTCGCTAGGAGGTGGGTCAAAAAGTATCCTGCTGGGGCTTCCCTGGTGGCGCAGTGGTTGAGAGTCCACCTGCTGATGCAGGGGACACGGGTTTGTGCCCCGGTTCGGGAATATCCCACATGCCGCGGAGCAGCTGGGCCCGTGAGCCATGGCCACTGAGCCTGCGCGTCCAGAGCCTGTGCTCTGCAACAGGAGAGGCCACAACAGTGAGAGGCCAACGTACCACAAAAAAAAAAAAAAAAAATGTATCCTGCTGTGATTTATGTCATAGAGTGTTCTGCCTATGTTTTCCTCTAAGAGTTTGATGGTGTCTGGCCTTACAAATAGGTCTTTAATCCATTTTGAGTTTATTTTTGTGTATGGTGTTAGGGAGTGTTCTAATTTCATTCTTTTACATGTAGCTGTCCAGTTTTCCCAGCACTACTTATTGAAGAGGCTGTCTTTTCTCCACTGTATATTCTTGCCTCCTTTATCAAACATAAGTGACCATATGTGTGTGGGTTTATCTCTGGGCTTTCTATCCTGTTCCATTGATCTATATTTCTGTTTTTGTGCCAGTACCATACTGTCTTGATTACTGTAGCTTTGTAGTATAATCTGAAGTCAGGGAGCCTGATTCCTCCAGCTCCATTTTTCTTTCTCAACATGCTTTGGCTATTTGGGGTCTTTTGTGTCTCCATACAAATTGTGAAATTTTTTGTTCTAGTTTTGTGAAAAATGCCAGTGGTAGTGGATAGGGATTGCATTGAATCTGTAGATTGCTTTGGGTAGTAGAGTCATTTTCACAATGTTGATTCTTCCAATCCAATTACATAGTATATCTCTCCATCTATTTGTATCATCTTTAATTTCTTTCATCAGTGTCTTATAATTTTCTGCATACAGGTCTTTTGTCTCCTTAGGTGGGTTTATTCCTAGATATTTTATTCTTCTTGTTGCAGTGGTAAATGGAGTGTTTTCTTAATTTCACTTTCAGATTTTTCATCATTAGTGTATAGGAATGCCAGAGATTTCTGTGCATTAATTTTGTATCCTGCCACTTTATCAAATTCACTGATTAGCTCTAGCAGTTTTCTGGTAGCAACTTTAGGATTCCCTATATATAGTATCATGTCATCTGCAAACAGTGACAACTTTACTTCTTTTTTTCCGATTTGGATTGCTTTTATTTCTTTTTCTTCCCTGATTGCTGTGGCTAAAACTTCCAAAACTATGTTGAATAATAGTGGTGAGAGTGGGCAACCTTGTCTTGTTCCTGATCTTAGTGGAAATGGTTTTTGATTTTCACCATTGAGGATGATGTTGGCTGTGGCTTTGTCATACATGGCCTTTATTATGTTGAGGAAAGTTCCCTCTATGCCTACTTTCTGGAGGATTTTTATCATAAATGGGTGTTGAATTTTGTCGAAAGCCTTCTCTGCATCTATTGAGATGATCATATGGTTTTTCTCCTTCAATTTGTTAATACGGTGTATCACGTTGATTGATTTGCATATATTGAAGAATCCTTGCATTTCTGGGATAAACCCCACTTGATCATAGTGTACGATCCTTTTAATGTGCTCTTGGATTCTGTTTGCTAGTATTTTGTTGAGGATTTTTGCATCTATGTTCATCAGTGATATTGGCCTGTAGTTTTCTTTCTTTGTGACACCTTTGTCTGGTTTTGGTATCAGAGTGATGGTGGCCTGGTAGAATGAGTTTGGGAGTGTTCTTCCCTCTGCTATATTTTGGAAGAGTTTGAGAAGGATAGGTGTTACCTCTTCTCTAAATGTTTGATAGATTTCACCTGTGAAGCCATCTGGTCCTGGGCTTTTGTTTGTTGGCAGAATTTTAATCACAGTTTCAATTTCAGTGTTTGTTTTAGGTCTCTTCATATTTTCTGTTTCTTCCTGGTTCAGTCTCAGAAGGTTGTGCATTTCTAAGAATTTGTCCATTTCTTTCAGGTTGTCCATTTTATTGGCATATAGTTGCTTGTAGTAATCTGTCATGATCTTTTGTATTTCTACAGTGTCAGTTGTTACTTCCCCTTTTTTCATTTCTAATTCTATTGATTTGAGTCTTCTCCCTTTTCTTCTTTTTTCTTTTTTTCTTGATAAATCTGGTTAATAGTTTATCAATTTTGTTTATCTTCTCAAAGAACCAGCTTTTAGTTTTATTGATCTTTGCTATCATTTCCTTCAATTCTTTTTCATTTATTTCTGATCTCATGTTTATGATTTCTTTCCTTCTGCTAACTTTGGGTTTTTTTTGTTCTTTCTCTAATTGCTTTCGGTGTAAGGTTAGGTTGTTTATTTGAGATGTTTCTTGTTTCTTAATGTAGGATTGTATCGCTATATACTTCCCTCTTAGAACTGCTTTTGCTGCATCCCATAGGTTTTGGGTCGTTGTATTTTCATTGTCATTTGTGTCTAGGTATTTTTTGATTTTCTCTTTGATTTCTTCAGTGATCTCTTGGTTACTAAGTAGTGCGTTGTTTAGCCTCCATGTGTTTGTATTTCTTACAGATTTTGCCTGTAATTGATATCTAGTTTCATAGTGTTGTGGTCAGAAAAGATACTTGATATGATTTCAATTTTCTTAAATTTACCAAGGCTTGACTTGTGATACAAGATATGATCTATCCTGGAAAATGTTCCATGAGCACTTGAGAAGAAAGTGTATTCTGTTGTTTTTGGATGGAATGTCCTATAAATATCAATTAAGTCTATCTTGTTTAATGTGTCATTTAAAGCTTGTGTTTACTTATTTATTTTCATTTTGAATGATCTTTCCATTGGTGAAAGTGGGATGTTAAAGTCCCCTACTATGATTGTGTTACTGTCAATTTCCCCTTTTATGGCTGTTAGCATTTGCCTTATGTACTGAGGTGCTCCCATGTTGGGTGCATAAATATTTACAATTGTTTTATCTTCTTCTTGGATTGCTTCCTTGATCATTATGTACTGTCCTCTTTGTCTCTTGTAATAGTCTTTGTTTTAAAGTGTATTTTGTCTGATACGAGAATTGCTACTTCAGCTTTCTTTTGATTTCCATTTGCATGGAATATCTTTTTTCCATCCCCTCACTTTAAGTCTGTATGTGCCCCTAGGTCTGAAGTGAGTCTCTTGTAGACAGCATACATACAGGTCTTGTTTTTGAATCCATTCAGCCAATCTATGTCTTTTGGTTGGAGCATTTAATCCATTTACATTTAAGGTAGTTGTCGATATGTACGTTCCTATTCCCATTTTCTTAATTGTTTTGGGTTTGTTATTGTAGGTCTTTTCCTTCTCTTGTGTTTCCTGCCTAGAGAAGTTTCTTTAGCATTTGTTGTAAAGCTGGTTTGGTGGTGCTGAATTCTCTTAGCTCTTGCTTGTCTGCAAAGGTTGTAAATTCTCTGTCAAATCTGAATGAGATCCTTGCTGGGTAGAGTAATCTTGGTTGTAGGTTTTTCTCCTTCATCACTTTAAATATGTCCTGCCACTCCCTTCTGGCTTGCAGAGTTTCTGCTGAAAGGTCAGCTGTTAAACTTATGGGGATTCTTTTATGTGTTATTTGTTGTTTTTCCCTTGCTGCTTTTAATACTTTTTTTCTTTGTATTTAATTTTTGATAGTTTGATTAATGTTTGTCTTGGCATGTTTCTCCTTGGATTTATCCTATATGGGACTCTCTGTGCTTCCTGGACTTGAATGACTATTTCCTTTCCCATATTAGGGAAGTCTTCAACTATAATCTCTTCAAATATTTTCTCAGTCCCTTTCTTTTTCTCTTCTTCTCCTGGGACCCCTATAATTCAAATGTTGGTGCATTTATCGTTGTCCCAGAGGTCTCTGAGACTGTCCTCAAGTCTTTTCATTCTTTTTTTCTTTATTCTGCTCTGCAGTAGTTATTTCCACTATTTTATCTTCCAGGTCACTTATCCATTTTTCTGCCTCAGTTATTCTGCTATTGATCCCTTCTAGAGAATTTTTAATTTCATTTATTGTGTTGTTCATTGTTGCTTGTTTCATCTTTAGTTCTTCTAGGTTCTTGTTAAATGTTTCTTGCATTTTCTCTATTCTATTTCCAAGATTTTGCATCATCTCTACTATCATTATTCTGAATTCTTTTTCAGGTAGACTGCCTATTCCTGTTCATTTGTTAGGTCTGGTGGGTTTTTGCCTTGCTCCTTCATCTGCTGTGTGTTTCTCTGTCTTCTCATTTTGCTTATCTTTCTGTGTTTGGGGTCTCCTTTTCACCGGCTGCAGGTTTGTAGTTCCCATTGTTTTTGGTGTCTGTCCCCATTGGCTAAGGTTGTTTCAGTGGGTTGTGTAGGCTTCCTGGTAGAGGCGACTAGTGCCTGTGTTCTGGTGGTTGAGGCTGGATCTTGTCTTTCTGTTGGGCAGGTCCACGTCTGGTGGTGTGTTTTGGGGTGTCTGTGGCCTTATTATGATTTTAGGCAGCCTCTGTGCTAATGGGGGGGGGGTGTGTTCCTGTATTGCTAGTTGTTTGGCATAGGATATTCAGCACTGTAGCTTGCTGGTCGTTGAGTGGAGCTGGGTCTTGGCGCTGAGATGGAGATCTCTGGGAGATTTTCGCCATTTGATATTACGTGGAGCTGGGAGGTCTCTTGTGGACCACTGTCCTGAACTTGGCTTTCCCATCAGTGGCACAGCCCTGACACCTGGCTGGAGCACCAGAAGCCTGTCCAAGGAGAGTTTTCTTGAAGCAACATTTGCATAGCAAGCTTCCTGTTTTTATATGTCTTTTCAAGAGTTGAAAACAGAATATCGAAAAGATACCTGCATTCCCATGTTTATTGCAGCATTATTCACAATAGCCAAGCTATGGAAACAACCTAAGTGTCTATTAACTGATGAATGGATAAAGAAAATGTTATATATATATATATATATATATATATATATATATATATATATATATATATATATATATGTATGTATACACACACACACACACGCACACACACAATGGAATATTATTCAGCCACAAGAAGGAAGGAAATCCTGCCATTTGTGACAACATGGATGGAGCATGAGGGAATTATGCTAAATGAGATGTCAGACAGAGAAAGAAAACACTGTATGATGTCACTTACATTTGGAATCAAAAAAAGTTTTACTCTTAGAAATAGAGTAGAATGGTGGTTACTGGGGGCTGGGAGATGAGGGAATTGGGGAGATGTCAGGCAAAGGGTACAGACTTGAAGTTAGAAGATAAATAAGTTCTGGAGATCTAATGTACAGCATTGTGATTACAGTTAACCATCATGAGTTATATACTTTGACATTGCTAAGAAACTAGATATTAAATGTTCTCAGCACAAAAAAATGGTAATTATGTGACTTGATAGAGGTGTTAGCTAATGCTATGATGGTAATCATATTACAGTATATAAATGCATCAAATTACCATGTTATACACCTTAAACTTACACAATGTTATATGCCAGTTACATCTCAAAAATTTTTAAAAGAGGCAAAAGAAAAGGGTTGATGGAATTTGTGGAAGACCTAAGGCGTCTCCGGTAGAAACTGAGTACTTCCTCCTCACCTTTCTTCTGCTTCATCTATTCTGATTGGGGGGAGGGGTTTTATGATGACAGATCTTCCAAATCTTTGTAGAAGCAGTTCTCAAATTTCAGTGTGCATCAAAATTCCCAGATCGGCTTGTTAAAAATGCATTCCTCACACCTCCAGATTCTCAGTTAGAAAGTCTGAAGTAAGGAGAAGAATGTGTCTTTTTCAAAAATTCTTCAGGAGATGCTCAGAGGGGGGTTCCAGAGGGGTCACACTTTGAAAGCCTTTCTCTGTATGATGCTACTACTCTCTCTCCTCATAAGCTTTCCATAGAGAGGAGAAGGTAGATAGATAGGGAGTTGCTAAAAGAATATCAGAGTCTCCATTTCAAAGTATAAGTGCTCCTTGGTTAAATGGCAAATTGAAGGTTTTGTTATATGGAGAGAATGCTGGATGAGACGTTAAGAAACCTTTATGCCAGACTTGGCTCTACTTCCTAACTTTTTCTTCTCTAACCATTAAGTTTTCTGGCTCCTTTAGTTTCCTCTTCTGGGAAAGAAGGATTTTAATGGTATCGTTTCTGCTTATCTCACAAAACTATTGTGAAGATCAAAAGAGATAATAATGGTTACGAAAGTGCTTTATAAAGTATTATGCAAATGTAAATAATTATTATTATACCTTGTCTAGAATTAGAAATGACCAGAGATTGAACTCCATGACCGCCTAGATCTTTTGCAGCTCTAATCCCTGTTATTAGGGAAGGGGTTACACAAATGTCATTCAGTACCATGCTTTACAGCTATTAAAGGGTCTGTAAATATCTCTGCACAGCTTAACCTTCCTTCCACTTCACCATAGCTGAACATGCTCATCAGAGATGGCAGTGGGGGTGGCTTGATGATGTTCTTTCACGGAGGTAGTCATCTTGCTTGCTGGGCCACTTCATTTTTTTTAATGTCTTTGCATTTATAACAAGTGTGTGCTTCTGTGGGTGCTTGTCTCAATTTCTCAGGCTCGATTATCCTCACAGCTGGATCTATTTCCTCCATGAAATCTTCTCTTAACCCTCCTACCCAGACACACCACCACAAGTTTGAGTCTCTGTTCCCTCCTATGTGCACTCTGTGTTTATTACTGGAGCACTGCCTCACTAGAATATGAATTTTTTGAGGGTGTAGATCACGTCTTGATCATGGTCTATTCCCTGCATTTATGCATGGCTCGCTGTAGGCACTTGATATAGAGTGAATGCATGAATGTAAGAAAAAATGAATGAAAGAGCCCCATCTCTAGGTTCAACTATAACCAGTTCTTGAGTCATTTCCTGGCAGATTCAATAAGAAACTCAGCAGTCTCAGCCCCACCAAAAGAAGTTTAGTGTGAAGTCTGATCACCCCAAGCCAAACTCTGGCTGTGAAATTACTGTGCCATGACACCTACCAGAAACAGGTGCCTTGAAGGTTTTGTGGTTTCCAAGTCACAGTGTTCCTTTTTCTCCTCCTGTGCTGGCCCAGGTGTGGGACTGAAATTTTGTTTTCATTCTCTACTCTCTAGTGTGCCTAATTGCTTGCCTGATATTCCAGACCATTGATCTCACCTAGTCTTGACTAGCCCTATTTCTAGACTTGGATATTAAGTCTCTTCATCATAAATATCATTGAATTACTTATCACTGAACTCCTCTTAAGTGTAAGTGGTTGCTGCCTAGTTTCCCAATTCTCAGTCTGCCTTCTAGATTTAACTCATTAACTGCCACAGGTGTAGCCATTCTCACACTCCGCACCCAGGTACACACTCCTGATCAGTTACAGCAATGAGCCTCGTTAAGACAGCACAGCAGGAAGATACTACCAGTAGAAAATATATGGGACATGATGAGACCATCCCCTGTTGTATCTCTGATTGCTTTACCATTCTTGCTAGGATCTGCCTGTACAGCCAGATTTTCATCCTCCAACTTGCCAAGTCCCTCACCCTGTGAGCAAATTCTGCCTCTTGGTCCCATGATACTGAGATCCTAGCAGGCCTTATGCACTTACTGATCTTGGCTACAGACATGTGAATGACAGGAGAGAGAAAAAGAAAATTCCTCCTGATTCTCACCAAGCCTTATTAGAGGAAATGTAGTATTTTGGTTAAAAGCATGGGCTCTGGAGCCAGACTGCTGAGGTTCTAATCCTAACTCTGAATGACTTGGGCAAGTTATATAAGTTCCCTGTGCCTCAATTTCCTCATCTTTAAATATTACCTACCTCATAGGGTTACTTTGAAGATTAATGAGTTGAAATGTATGGGACATTCAGAAGAGTACCCATCTGAATCCTAACCATATAGTCTCTAAAAATATATGTGTTGCTTCAACATATATTTAATTCTATTAGAAATTTTAAGTGGAAAATATTCATGAATAAATAGTAGAATTAAATAATTGAATATGAGTAAATGAGGGATGAGGTGGAAAGATACTCCTCATGGTAGAATTTGAATTAGTGAGTGTTGAAAGAGTGATGAAAATAGAAAAAAAATCATCATCTGGTAAACATCATAGTAATAATTGTTTCAGGCAAGTATCATCAGTGGATGCTAAAATTTGTGTGTTAAAATAATGAGAAATAGGATATTTTCATATTCTGAAAGCATCTCTCTACAATGTACTTAGCTGTTACCAAGGAGAAAACAGTAACTTGATATCAGAGAGGCCAGACAAAAATCATCTTAACCAAGTGATGAACATCAAAATGAACATCATTAATAACGAGACATATCAATATCATGTGCCTCTTGATATGATTCCCTAGGAGGGCTCAAAATAACTTCTGTGGTATTCTTACCAAAAGTATGCAATCTAAATTTAATCAGGAAGAAATGTAGACAAACCCAAATTGAGCAATATTCTACAAAATAACTGGCCAGTATTCTTCAAAAGTGACAGCCATCAAACATAAAAGAAGACTGAAGATGTCTTAAAGGAAACTTAAGGTGACATGACAACTAAATGCTGTATACGATCCTAGATTGAATCCTTGTCCAGAGAAAGGTCTTTAGTGGGGAAATTGAAAAACGTTGAAAAAACTCAGTAGATTAGTTATCAGTTTAGAACTGAAGTCAATTCCCTGGTCTTGAATATTATACTTGCTTATGTAACCTGTTACCACTTGGGGAATCTGGGGGAAGGTTACATGAGAATTATTTGTACTACTAGGGGGATTTTTATAAGTCAACTTATTTACCATATGCCAAGAAGGGTACTAGTTCTACTTCTGTCATAGTTACATAAAGCAAACATAGGGGTTTATACTCCAGGAATGAATAGTCTAGTAAAAGATATAAAATGACAATGTAAAAGGTGCTAAATGCTATGAAATGTTTAACTCTAGGTGAAGGTTAGAAATCAAGAAATCTTTTCTAACGGGAATAAAAATACTTCATGAACAAGGCAGCATTTTAGCTGCACTTTGAATGATATCTGGAATCAAAACACATAAATTTAGGGGAAGAAGGGAAGTCTCGGGGTAACAAGGGCATTACCAAAGAGCCCAGCGCAGGTAATTTCAGTGAGAGGTTCATTGTGGCGCATGAGGAATTTGTAGGAGATAAGTGGGAGGTGGGTATTAAAGTTTCATTGAAAAGGGTCTTGAAAACAGTGACAAAATGTAATTTCATCCAGTTGTCAGTAAGGAGCCATGGAAGGATTTTGGACAGGATGATGTCAATATCATTAAGTAGAGAGGTACAAGGTACTGTAAGTAGAGAGGTACATTAAGTAGAGAGGTACTGTATTATGAGGTGGAAGTGAAGGTTGTGGCATAAAACACTGGCTACTTTATGTTATTTATTTATTTATTTAGCATTTAAAAAATTTATTTTTTATTGAAATATAGTTGATTTATCAGTACAACTTTGTGTCAGTTTCAGGTGTACAGCAAAGCAATTACACCTTACAAAATATTGAGTATACAAAATATTGAGTATAGTTCCCTGTGCTATACAGTAGGTCCTTGTTGTTTATTTTATATTAATATATAGTAGTATGTATACGTTAGTCCCAAATTCCTAAGTTTTCTCTCACACCCCCCCCACCTTTCCCCTTTGGTAACCATAAGTTTGTTTTCTATGTCTATGAGTCTGTTTCTGTTTTGTAAATAAGTTCATTTGTATCATGTTTTTAGATTCCACATATAAGTGATATCATATGATATTTGTCTTTCTCTGTCTGACTTACTTCACTTAGTATGGTATTCTCTAGGTCCATCCATGTTGCTGCAAATGGCATTACTTCATTCCTTTTTATAGCTGAGTAATTTTCCATCGTATATATGTATCAATACCACATCTTCTTTATCTATTCATCTGTTGATGGACATTTAGGTTGCTTCCATGTCCTGGCTATTGTAAGTAGTGCTTCAGTGAACATGGGAGTGCGTGATATATGCCCAGGAGTGGAACTGCAGGATCATATGGTACAACATTCAGAGAAGGAAAAGTAGTCTGCAGGTATGAGCATTGCTTTCTTAACTGTGAAATAGTTGCTCATGTTTAAATTGACCAATCAAGAATAGTGAACTCAGAGATCTTCACATTTGCAGAGGCAGATGGTGGAAGTGAAAAAGAGTCCTCTTATGAGCAGCTCTATCACTAATACATTTGCTACTCAGCTATCCCAAACAATATATGGGGCAGTTTTAAGTAAAGGCTTGGAAGTGGATGAATATTTTATTATAATGCAAATTTAGGGAAGGCAGCCCGTGAAATGCAATTCAGGAACCAGAGGACACCATATTACTGAGGTTCTGACCATTGATTTCTCTATAACATATCTTAAATACCCATTTATTGCACAAATGTTGAAACATAATACTTAGGTTACCAGCTTTACATGATATAATAAGTCTTTTTATACTCTATTCTTATGTTTTATATTCAGAAGAGATTTTATAATTATGCTAAAATACAAATAATAAAACGATAATACTATAAAAATACAGAAACATGAGTTTAAACATTTCAAAAATGCCCTATGATTTCAAATGTTAGTAATAGCTTACAGTGTTTTGCTTCAAAACTACTCTTTGAATAACTGAATTTTTAAAAATCTATTTTCACTAGATAAAATTTCCAACTTTCTTCATTCTAGTTCATTTTCATATGCATGTTTCAAAAATATTATAATTATGAATTCTGCATACCACTTTTTATCACTTTAACATTTTTAAGATTTTTCTGTGTGTTATGGTTTTTCTTATGTATTGGTTTCAGTGACAGCAAAATATTACTGTAGCTAAACCTATTTACATTAATCATTTTACTGTCACTGGAGATATAGGTTATTTTTACTAACTGTTATAAGCAGTGCTAGAACAAATACCCTTGTGCATGTAAATAGTTTTTTCCTAAATTAAAAAATATTAAGTATTTAGAAGTATCCACTTCTAAAGTGATATATGTTCTAGTTCCTAAAAGTAAAGTGGGTTTATTTAACTGATCAAAAAATATATGGGGGCTTCCCTGGTGGCGCAGTGGTTGAGAGTCCGCCTTCCAATGCAGGGGACACGGGTTCGTGCCCCGGTCCAGGAAGATCCCACATGCCGCGGAGCAGCTGGGCCCATGAGCCATGGCCGCTGAGCCTGCGCATCCAGAGCCTGTGCTCCGCAAAAGGAGAGGCCACAACAGTGAGAGGTCCGCGTACCGCAAAAAAAAAAAAAAAAAAGAAAGGGCAAGTAAATTGCCAAAGGGCATGTCAATAGTCAAGATTCAAACCTAAGTTCATGATTCCAAATTCTCTTTTATTATTGAAAAACCAGCAGTGTTGTGACTGTGTAATTTTTTTAAATTGAGGTCTAATTGACATATAACATTATATTAGTTTCACATGTATAACGGAATGATTCAATGTTTGTATACATTGAAAAATGATCACCACAATAATTCTAGTTAACGCCTGTCACCTTACATAGTTAAAATTTTTTTTCTTATGATGAGAACTTTTAAGGTCTGCTTTCTTAGCAACTTTCAAATGTGCAATACAGTATTGTTAACTAGAGCCGTGACACTGTGCAGTATATCCCCATGACTTGCTTCTTTTATAACTGGAAGTTTGTACCTTTTGACCCCCTTCACCCATTTCTCCCAACTCCACCCTCTGCCTGTGGCAACTACCAATCTGTTCTCTGTATCTATGAGCTTGGTTTGAAAACTAGCATTGTTGATTCAAATAAACTTTGAAATATAGGTCCCTAATTCCTTAGAGTTTCTCGGGGAAAGTAACAAATCCATTACATTTCTCCTGTGCCCTTTTTTTTTGCAATTGGGCCATAGTTTTTCTTTGCCTAGCTCTGCACTGTCCAGTTGGTGCGTCAACCATATTAATGCCATAGCACATTGAGAAAAATGGTAATGTTTTCCCGGCATAATGCATACACAGATGGCTGGAAGTGTCTGGCTCATGCTCTGCCCAAGGCTGAGAGGATCCGTATCTCAAGATGAGCCAGCCAGCACACCTTAGGGTGACCACTTTCACTTCTGAAAGTGCTATTAGTAATTATGCCAGGACAACAGGCTTAAATTCAGTCATGCTGGGCAAACCAAGACTGTGGAGACACTAATTATGCAACAGCAGTTAGAACTTCTGGTCTGTATTGTTTGTTATTAGTAGAAGGAAAACAAAAGTTTCCAATGAAAATACTCCTGTGTCAAAAGCAAACACTAGAAATTCTCCGTGAATTAAAACCAGTGTCTCTGGTAGTAGCTCATTTGTTTAGTTACCTTTGTTTGAAAGGGTCATGGACATAGTAACTAACTGTGCAATTTGGGGATTACATAACTGCTGCTCCCCTTTATAAAGCTCCCAGATATAACTTCATAACATTAAAACTATTTTCAAGCTGAATTTCATTTAGTCTTTTAAAATCTGTTAAAAAGGAACATGTATCCTGTAGTATAGCTTGATGTTAAAGAAGATTAGAGACTAAAATCATGACAAGATGCCCCCCACCTTTTAGTTTCCACAGACCTGGAATAAAATACCACAAGACATTCTGTACAAGTCTCTCGTGTAGCTTTCCTCTTGTTGACATGCCTCGTATGATATGCCTCAATACTCCCATATCAGTATAGAAGACAGATCACTACACGTGGAATTAAAAAACAGTAATTCTTGCTTTACCAGTTATAGGCATTGTGAAATATCTGAGGCTCAGTCTTTTCGTGAAAAAAGAAAAGATGTGAAAGAACTTAACATATATTAAACCTCTTCTATATGTTACATGCCCCTAAATTTCATCAGGTTTCATCAACATTTAAGTATTTGTTAAATACGTCCTGGATGTAAGACACTGGGGCTTCCCGAGAAAGACACCATTCCTTACTTCAACTTAGTTCTGGAGGTTGGACCTGCAGGGTCTATTCAACTCTTAACTCTGCCTGTGACAAGGCTGAGACCTAGATGTGCACCCTAATGGTACTGAACTGTCTGAAGGAGCCATCAATAACGAAATCTGTATCTGAACATAAGAAGCAGCATTTTATAGAACTGACTCTTCTCTTAGCAGACGTGAATTTTTTTCACAACTTGAACTTGAAATTGCAGGCTCATATCCAGACATAATATCTGGGATTCATATTCTCTCCTTCTCTAGTGGCTTTCTCTTTTTAAAATCCTGGATTCCACAATCAATTTGTTTAGGTAGCTTAATGGGCCAGAATTTAGTTTGATCTCTCCGGTGCATTTATTTCCTAGATGAACAGACAGAGTTGGAAGCTACACGACAAGACTGCACAGCCTCAACATGCATGGGAGCCTTGGGAAGGGGGCCAGAGTTTTTCCAGTACTCTTGTTAAACTGTGCTGCCTCATTCTCGGTATATTGATGATAAATAATTTTGCATCCCGATGAAATGACTACTGATACCATGAAAGGACCACTCCAGTTTTGCCCTGGTGTATTATATTGTTGCCATGCAAGGGGATTTAATGACAGAGGATCAGAAAATTATACAGTTTCCCCATCCATTGTTATCCTGCAGAGAAACATGCCTGAGTGGGCCAACTGAAGGCACCACAAAAAATGCTGGCAAAGCCGGACCCTGCGTTCTTCACACTCACATATTTGTAAGAAAATTGGAAAGGAAAGCAGGGAACATCAACTCCACTATGTAATAACAGAGGCTTCTTGGTTGAGGAAACAGCCTTGTTGGAAAGGGGACCTTCGGATTGGAGCTACAGGAATCCGCTTGTTCTGTCTTTGAGCTGATCAGACCTGTACATCTAGCTTCTTGCAAAGCGATGCCAAGCAAGAGACAGAGAGCAAATAAGTCTCCAGGGCCATCAGAACTTATCTTTCTTCACCTGTGTAAGGTCGGGTAGACATAAAATCAGTCTGCACGTGAAAACACAAAATCCCTAGAAAAGTTAGTCTATGAATCCAAAATTAAAGCAAACTTCATATTATTACTCGGGATGGGCGGATTTCAGGAAAGTTTTGTTTTGGTTTTCAGAATTCCTTGTTTATTTTTCTATATACTTGAGGTGGGCTTTATTTCTTGTAGAATGTTAGAACTGTAAGGATCTTTAGAAATCATAGTGTTCAGTCCCTTTGATTGTGGCTTAAGAGAGGTGAAGAGGTTTTTCTAAGGACAAAAATAGAGTGACCACCATTTGTTGTCTAAATCAGTACAACTTTGAGAGTGCTCAAACGTATTATCACTCTGGGAGAACAGGCATGAAGGGAAATATCACAGGAAAACTAGGCCGCATGGTCACTCTAGGCGTAAAAGTAATTAATAGTTGTGTCTTTTGAATTTGGTTATCAAACAGTTTAGCAAGTGTACCCCCCTCTGGACTGTGGGTTAGAGCCTGTGGCTGGCTGTGCGTATCGTGTGTCAGTAGGATGGAGAATGGCATTACCCCAGCCTATATCACCTGCACAGTCTGACATTTTGACATTATGACTTTGCAGATTTGAGAATAGGGTGAAAAAATGATGAACTGTTTTCCAGCTATAAACTAGGGGAAAGACAGAAGCACACACAGATGGGTGTTCGTGGTAGTGTGAAGCTGCAGCTCAGTGTACACCCAGGGGCTGCCTCCATACCCAGGATATTGGGCGTGGGGAGAGCAGACACATTTCAGACCTTGTTTACCTGTCAAAGGCAAGGAGGCCCCAAGCTACTTCCAGATTCTTCTTGACTCAGGGTCCAGAGAACTAAGACAGGACTAAGAATAGCCTCTGGACAGGCTACTATTACGGACTGCTGTGTGGAAATAAAGCAGGCAGGGATGAATAGAGACAGGTAAGAAGTGACAGGGAACAAAATAAAAGTTTTACCCGTGCGAAATCAAACAAGTTAATGGACACGGAAAATGTTTATCCTGAGCACTTGTTTTATTTCATTTTCCGGCAAAATGAAATGCTGGCAAAACTACATTTTCAGGCTAAGTTTACTGCCACTGCCCATAGAGAGCCGGGGAAGCTGAGAGATTTCATTTCACTGTTAAAGTAACAGTTATTTTTAGGCAAATGCAGGAAAAGCCCATGAGACAATGGTGAGAATGTGGTGAACATCAACATTTTAAAAAAATGTGACTAAATTTAATATATTTCTTAGCGTTATATAATGAGATGATTTCATTAGAGTGAATAACTCGTGTTATAAAAGCAGTGATAGATTAAGATAGGTTTACTTTGAATGTGCACATTGAATGTAGAATCTCAAAAATATGACACCAGTTTATGAGTATATTATAGAATTCATTTATTTTCATATATTGTTATCTTATTAAATGTTAATTTAGGGAACCTAGACTCCACCTACGATGTCACTCTCTGATCATCCAGCACATACATCTGGTTCCCAAACGCTATCAATTACAACTCTGGAATCTGTTTCCAATTTTCTATACACATCATCAGTCACAGGCTCTTTTTTTTTTTTTTTTTTTTGCGGCACGCGGGCCTCTCACTGCTGTGGCCTCTCCCGTTGCGGAGCACAGACTCCGGACGCGCAGGCTCAGTGGCCATGGCTCACGGGCCCAGCCGCTCCGCGGCATGTGGGATCTTCCCGAACCGGGGCACGAACCCATGTCCTCTGCATCGGCAGGCGGACTCTCAACCACTGCGCCACCAGGGAAGCCTCCTTCCTTCCTTTTGATTTCCCTGTAACATTTCCCAGCCTATATTTGTTAAGCTTACTTGCAATAGTAAAATCTACTCGGGTTCCTGAGAAGCTTCTCTGCTATTACGTAACACAGACAAGCAGAGAAAACATCTGCAGTCCTTTGGGGTCAACTCCCAGAAATCTTAATATCTAACCATAAAAGCTTTGCTACTTCCAGCTTTTTAATTTTCACTTGTTAATGTGTCTAAAACTACCATAGTATATAGATGTCAGCATAGCTCATTTCTCTGAAGAGAGAAAAATCTCACAGTTAGAAATTTGCTGGGCTCTCCAGGTATGCCATGTATGACAACACCTAGCCTCCAAGATGCTTAAATTGCAAACAGAGAGGACTGAGAGTCAGAAAATGTGGGGTCCAGCCCTCACAGTATATGGAATCTCAGTTTCTACACATACACACACACGTGTGTGTGTGTGTGTGTGTAATGGGAAAAAGTATTCCTCATTTCAAAGTGTATAATTTTATGAGGCTTTCCAGAACTTTCAGGAACAGATGGGAGACATATATATGTTTTCATTATTCAATGACAGACTTTTATTTATACCTATTATGTTTAAGATATTGTTCCAGATGCTGGGGATGCACAGCTAAGAAGAATGTGGTTCCTGCTTTCACAGAGCTTACAATATAATGAGGAAAATAATATATAAATACCCAGAGAAATGACTGACTATACAAAGTTTGCTTGATCCTATAGAAACTAAAAATTTTTCATCTGCCATTACATCTATTATTGCTAAATAGTTTTATTGGGCCATCCCTGTGAAATCTATTTGGCAAGATCAGTAAATTGTACTAAAATTAAAATGTTCAGGAAATTCAGAAAAAAAAAAAAAGAGAGAGAGAAAATGCACTTAAGTAATCACAGCTTTGAAAGGATTTTTTGACAAGGATCCTAATCTAAGGCATCTCTGATGTCACCCAGTCCTAGCAAACTATCACCAGGACAGGCCTTCCAGGTTCTCTGGAGTGGAGTGAGTTCTATCTGCTTAGATACAGAGAGATGGTCGGGGACAGTCAAGGGGATAGAATGAGACTTTGTGTTCTGAGGCCAACACAGTTTTGCATGGGGAGGAACACTTTTGACCCTTAATCGGAAATCCCTTCATCTTTCTCCATGGATTCTCTCCCATTCTGAATATTTTTCTCTTCAAATAATAATCTCTCAATAGCAGGAAAAGGAACTTTGGTGTCAGACATTTCTTAAATGTATAACCCCGTTCTCTGAATTCATGTTTCCTCATCTGAAAAATAAGGTGATTGTATCTACTTTGACAGACTATTATAAAGATGAAACAAGGTAATACTGACAAAGTGCTTAGAACCCAGCATGGTACATAGTAGACATTCAGTAAATGTCAGTTCTTCCCCAGAGCCAGTGTTGGAGATTATATTGTATTTTGCAAATAGTGTGGATTTCTTTCTTTTCATATATTTGTAACACCTATTCATAACTACACTCTACTTATTCTTATTGTATATATGGTCATTGGTTCATTCATTTGAAAAGTATTGATTGATGTGTGCATGGAATAGATTCTTGGGATTTAGAGATTAATGGAACAGAGCCCTGCCCTCAGCGAGCTTGCAGTCAAACAGGAGAGACATACGTTTCAACAAGTGGTTTGACTACAACTCGGTAAATGCTGTTATGGCAGCGTGTACAGTGTGTGGTAGAGCGCAGAGGAAGGAGTGCTCCCATTTGGTGGCGGGCGGGGATGTCTCAGAGAGTGAATGGATGAGTACTGATTGTGTCAGTCAGTGAAGGAAGAACTAGGATGCTATCCAAGAGAACCTGGACAAATCTTACTTTTGGTCTCATTTTTGTGAGATGTCTAACAACAGAGGCCTTGATTCAGTGGTCCTAGGTCAGTTTAGACTGAAGCTGGGACATAATGGGACATATCACCCCGTTCACAGTCTAGAAGATATACATGCTGGCAGCTGTTGGGGAAGTCAGCAAAGTCATACACACACACACACACACACACACACACTTTATTTATTTACATTGAAGTATAGTTAATTTACAGTGTTGTGTTTGTTAGTTTCAGGTGTACAGCAAAGTGATTCAGATATACATATACATATGTTCTTTTTCAGATTCTTTTCCATTATATGTGATTACAAGATATTGAATATAGCTCCCTGTGCTATACAGTAGGCCCTTGTTGTTTATCTCTTTTATATATAGTAGTGTGTATATGTTAATCCCAAACTCCTAATATAAGCCCTTAAATTATCAAGGATGAACAAAAAGGAAGCTGTAATTATTTCAATAGAAAACTCGAGTAAATCTGACCTTGCTTAATACTGTTTGGCATTGATCATTCAGTTAATCTCAGTAAACTTAGGTCAGGTGGCTATTCCATGCCAGGCACTGAAGACAGAGCAGTGAACAAGACAGTTTCGTCACTGATGTCACTCCCAATCTCAAGGGAAGATAAGAAGATAAATATTCCAGTCATGTTGGTGTAATTTGGTAAAGGATATTCAGTCTCATTTGTCAAATATTTGTCGAACGTTTGCACCATGATATAGGGCTACGCAGAGTGATACGGCAGCACAGAGATACACCTAGCCTCAGCTGGGAGTTCCTAGAAGGCTTCCTGGGGAAGATGACACCCAAGTTGTATCAAGAAGAAGGACAGGTGATTTGCCATGCAGTGAGGCTCTTTCAAGCAGTAAAAGAAGACTGAGCAATGTCACAAGGCTATAAAACCACACAGTGCCTGTGAGGAATAGCAAGCAGTGCAGTCCAGCATTACTGGATCATCACATATAAGGCAGGTGATGAGGCTGGAGAAGTAGCATGAGTGAGGTAACGAAGAACCTTGTACATGTGGCCACGTGTGTCTGATAAAGGACTTTGTCAGCTTTCTGGAGCCATTTAAAAGATGGCAATTTTTCTGGATAACAGAAGTTTCCGTTTTCAGTAGTACACTGATGAAGAAAGATTTTCTTTTTAATTTATAGTTACTATCTGGAAGTGTAATATTTATATCAATAGGTTTGTTATCCATTCATTTACTCAATAGATATTTATTGGTTCCCTGCAATGCCCAATTACTGCGACAGCTTCTGAGAATAAAGCAGTGAGTAAAATACATGCAGTCCTACCCTTCTGAGACATACTGTCTAGAGAGGAAGATAAATTCAAATAGATTACTATGAAATAACAGTTATGAGACATACTGTGAAGAGGAAGTATGGGGTATTAGGAAGCCAGTAACTTTAGAGCCTAATGTGAGCAGAGTGCCAGGGAAGGTTTCCTGGAAAAAGGTCAGTTTGGTGGAGACCTGAAGAATGAATATGATTTCAGTAGGTGAAGACGGAGTGAAGGGGCAGAGAGGTGAATGAGTAGAGCACGGAGGATGTTTAGGGCAGTGAAACTATTCTGGTAAGATACTATAATGGTGGATACATGTCATGATACACTTGTCAAAACTCATAGAATATACAATACAAAGCCTGAAGTTTAATGTAAACTTTAGTGGACTTTAGTCAATAATAATATATCAATACTGGTTCATCAATTGTAACAAATACACTACACTCATGCAATATGTTAATAATAAGGGAAACCAGGGGTGCAGGGAGGGGGATATATGGGAACTCTGTACCTTCTGATACATTTTTCCATAAACCTGAAACGGCTCTAAAAAAAAGTCTATTAATTTAAAAATATAAATAAATAATGGCATAGCCACAAAATTCTAGAAAGCCCAAACTAAACAATTTTGTTGTACGGCAAACAATGGGCAATTTCTGGCTTTTTGCCCAGGGATCTCCCTTGTCTCAGTGCAGAGAGATTCATTGTGCCTGTTCCTCCCAGACAAATGTGAGAGATTTAGGAAGTAGAAGCAGCTGCACTGAGAGTTCTGCATGTTATGGTCTCTGAAAAATTCAAAAGCTACCATGAAGTGATTCCTCACACTTCTGGGTTTTCCTTCTCCTCAACACTTAGAGATGTGACCAAAAGACGGTCACAGCAAGGGCCCGAAGCAGGATGGAGCAGTGTCAGAAAGCTCGGCAGCTTCCCCAGGAAGCTATAAGTGTTGCAGGTAGATGCTACGTCAGGCCATCAGGGCCCTCTGTGGTAGTACCAACTCAAATGATCGCAATTTTACAGGAGCGGCTTATTAATAGCATTCTGCTATTCCATATCTCTCCCTGCCAAAAAAGGCCAAAACCAGAGAAAGGTATAAACTCGATATCAAATATGGTTACCAGCTAAATGCACAGGTGCTAATTGTTAGGGATTCTCAGGCATGCCACATAATCTTGACTAAATGTGGACCAAGAGAATATTCAGTTATTTGATGTTTTCTTCTAATTGCTTTGCTAACTGATTCAGAAATGTGAATTGACCCAATACTCAGTGACAGGCCATGTGTTCAGCTTGTGCTAATTAGGTATCACCAGTCATGCAGTCACACCTTACATCCCCAGTCTGTTTTCCTGGAAAGAAATTAGGAAGCAATGAGGTGTGTCTTCAAAGAAGTGAACAGTCTTTCAAATTTGCATCTACTATTGTGAAGAACAAAAGTTGTATTTTCCTATGTCAATTTCTTTTCACATATTTGATAATCTTGGTACAATAGGGCAGTCTCGTCTGCATTAACCTCGAAAGCATAAAATTTTCATTACAGAGAGAGACTTCATAGGTGCTCTGCATTCATTTCCAGCAAACTGTCAGTGGCTGGATGTCAGTCACAAACTGTTCAGTTACTTAGATGGCCCATGATAAAGCTGGGTATGTGCATGTGTAACAGTATGATTCTCGTTTGGAATAATTGCTAATATTTATCTTAAAAGTATAAGTATACATGATTAACGCCAATTACAATGAAAGATAATGCCACAGCTATGTTAAACTATGTTCTTATAGTTGCTGATTTGCACTAAACATGTTTTTCTGAGTTAGGAAGAGAGCTCCCACTTTGGAACAGTTCCTAGTTCTATATTCTTCAGTTAATAAAATCAAGAAAATATGAAACAATGCATTATTATGTTCAGATTCCCAAATGTTGCTGAGGTTGCTGTAATGATCAGAAAGGTCCGTGGACCTGTCTCAACCCCATGTTCACACCAAAAAAAGTTCAATTCCTAGAAAGAAGGCAAGTTAGTTGCTCTTTCCATGATAGAAATACTATTACAGCTAACTGTTGCTGAGTTCGCTTCTGTGTTGCAGGGCATGATGCTGAATGTCTTACATGTATTCTCTCATTTAACCTTCCACAATCCTATATTCAAGTTCTATTATTACCAAATTTATAGCTGAGGAGAAAAAGTTTCTAAAAGGCTAAATAACGTACTTAAGGTCAGGCAGGAAGTAAAATGGCAATGCCAGGATTTGAACCCACATATTAAAATGCTACATCATGGCTATCCTTATATTAACCACTGTGTATTTGTTCTGCCTTATGGAAAAACACATCTGAGGTTTCATAGACATTACTGAAAATTTGTCACTCTTGATAGGGACTGGTTCTGAGCCAAGAATGATTTTAAGCTCAACATGGAACATCCCACCACCAACCACACACACACACACACACACACACACACACACACACCCCCTAGTAATGACTGTCCTACAGAAACTGCATGAGCCTGAGTCCATAGAATGGTCTTCAGATAGGCCTTCAAAACAGTTTTTCAGAGAGGTTAAACAGAAAGATGCTCTCCAACATTCTTTTTAACTTTTTCTAAAATGTGTTGACTTCATTTTGGATACACTGGATATGTCTCATTACAGAGAAGAGAATGCCCAGTGGTCTTTTATAGCAGCCAGTCTGGTTTTATGAACTAAAAACGGGAAAGGTCTGAGCAAGCAATAGGTCATGTTAGCTTCGTATTGTCAAAAGGGAAGAAGGGGGTCAGCGAATGTTCTAAAACAAATGTATCTTTTGTTATTGCTCCCAGTCTGTTGCCCAGGCTGTCAAGTCAGTAAGGTACCTCAGCTAGTTACCTCAGGGTCTGTTTCTCATTCCCTTTATCCTGGTGGACTGCAGGGAGGAAGCCTAGTGCTCTAAAAGGGGCTTTGTTGAGATCGTACCCTGTCTAGGATGGGTATCTGGTTATATCTGTGTTAAGTATATTTCAAGCTAAAACTCTTTTGGCCAGGATTCCTGGGGTATGACTTTACAGCCTTCTTCACCCAGCTGATTGTGTGAGAGGCAGGGTCTAAGCAATTTTTTAAGGTGAAGTTTTAAGGCTGTTGGGCAGATGTTCCCTCAGGTACCTTGTATGAGAGGCCTGGGAGTGGCCTCTTAGTAGGTCATCTACATTTTTGTTTGTTTGTTTGTTGTTTTTTGTGGGTTGTTTTGCGGTACGCGGGCCTCTCACTGTTGTGGCCTTTCCCGTTGCGGAGCACAGGCTCCGGACGCTCAGGCTCAGTGGCCGTGGCTCACAGGTCCAGCTGCTCCGCAGCATGTGGGATCTTCCCAGACCGGGGCACGAACCCGTGTCCCCTGCATCAGCAGGCGGACTCTCTACCACTGCGCCACCAGGGAAGCCCCAGGTCATCTACATTTAATGAAAGGATGCTCACCCTTCCCTTTACTTAATTGTCCGCTAGGGACAGCTAAGATTCTGATGAGGTCTGCACTCATCCGTCAATATAAAATACTCCCACTCAGACCTCTTTCCAGGGTAGTATCTTGAGTTCACTGCCACTCATTGGTTGTCAAAACAATATTCAAGAAAAAGGCTTAGATTTGGTATAGCAGAGCCATGCTACTCTTCCCACCTCCTGTGCATCTCTCCATAATTTTGTACATGGCATTCATTTATTCCACAAATATCAACTGGATACCTCCTGTACACCAGGGCCTGTTGTAGGCTCTAGGGATATAGCAGGGAATAAAACAGACTTGTATCTCAGTCTTCGTACAGTTGATATCGTGGTAAGGAGAGACAAGCAATAAAGAGATAAGTAATGTGTATACTAGGTTAGATAGTAATAAGTACTAAGGAGAAAAATATAACAGGGAAGGGACAGAGACTGATGGACAAAAGATGGTATGAGGCCATTTTAAACAGGATGGCCAGGCATGCTTTACTGCCTAGGGGCATTGGAATAACAACTAGAAGCAAATGACTTTAGTCAAATGTCACCTTCTGGGTGAGGTCTTTTCCAGAGTCTGTGAGTTACCTGAGAAAGGAGTCCTGTGCGTGTTCAGTCATTACAGGACGTACACTGTGAGTTAGGTCTTTAGAGTAAAATGTCAAGCAGACCTTGTGCTCTCCGTCACATAAGAGCATGGAAAACAGTCATAAGTAAATAATTGCAATGCACTGAAATATGTAGAGATAGAGGCAAAAAAAAAAAAAAAAAAAAAAGCTAAACGGAAAACAGGAAGGTAGAGAAGCAAACTGGGCCCAGGGGAAATACTGATACAAGAAGGCTTTAGGAAAGAGGTGATATTTGAACAGAGGCTTAAAAGATAACACCCAATAATAACAACTAATCTTTTCCTTTCTGTCAGAGAAAATTTCAACAAAACATCTTTTCTCCTCTTTCTATTTCAAATTACCTAGGTAGTATATGAATACACTTCCACTGTCAAACTTCCAAACAGAAACACATAGAGTAAATGTGAAAGCTACACTCCACTCTTCCAGTTCCACTGGCTTTAAAGCCTGGACCTAACCACTTTGTTATGCTGAAAATGGAGGGAGGAGTAGGTAAAAGAAGCCCTTTTATTTACTCAAAAATATGTATTGAAGGCTTACTGCATAGTAAGTACTGTGCTGGGTAATTGAATACCAGTCTTAAGACAACATGACCCTTGCCCTCAAAATGGTTATGCGTTAGTGATTCCAGACAAAGGGAACCACATGTACAGGCATTGACTTAGGAAGAAATGTGGCACCCTCAAGTGGTTTGATAAAACCAGAGAGTAGAATACATCTCAGAGAGAGTTTTAGGGATTAAGTCTTGAAAGATACCCAGGGACTAGATTATAAATCTGGAAAGAAGATAGCCAAGGTCTAGGTTATAAAGGATCTTGTACGGTATCTAAGGCATTTGGATTTTAAAAATACTTTCTGTGAGGAGCCTTTAGAAATTATAAGTAAAAGAGTGATACTATTGCATGTTCATTGTTCTTTTGCCTAAATAAAAGCCTTCTCAATATTTTGATAAATTTCCTTATAATCTTCCTAATACTTTAATAGATTTTATTTTAATTAGTAACATATAATTATCCTTCCAACTATAAAGAGTTATTATAGAAATTATGGAAAAACACAGAGAAGTATTGGGCAGAACACAAAATACATCTGTAATTCAACCACACAGACAAAAATGCTAACACATGATGTATTTCCTTCAAACATACGTTTTCCTAAATGTTTACATGTTTTTCTATGTGTCATATGAACTTACTACTGTACCATGGACGTTTTCTCACATCTTTAAATAGTCTTCGAAAACACAATTTAATGACTACAGCAGTGCTCCCCAACCACTTTTTTGGCACCAGGGACCGGTTTCGTGGGAGACAATTTTTCCACATAAGTGGGGGCGGGAATGTTTCAGGTGGTAATGCGAGGAATGAGGAGCGATGGGGAGCCACGGGGAGCGATGGGGAGCGGCAGATGAAGCTTCACTTGCTCACCCGCCGCTTGCCTCCTGCTGTGCAGCCCCGTTCCTGTGTGGACTGCTACCGGTCTGCAGCCCAGGGGTTGGGGACCCTTGGACTAGAGAATAATATTCTGTTGTATGGAAAGATCTATTTTATTTACTTGGAAATAATTTAGGGTGGAGTTTAAAAACATGGGCTGAGGAGTCAAACAGAAGTTAGCTTGAGTCCTTGCCCTGAACTTGCCCACTGGACGTCTCAAGGAACTCAATTTCTATAAACCTCCATTTCCTCATCAATAAAATGGGGATCACAAAGGGATCTAGTTTATAGTCTTCTTATGAAGATTGAATAAATTGTGGAAAAATGTTTCAAAGCATAGTGACTGGAGATAGTAAACATTCAATAAATACATGTTAACTACTATCATGGTTAACAATATTAACAAATGTAATTATTATATGTAATAAAATAGTAACAACTGTTTTCCTGATGTTTCGATAAAGCAATCTTAACATACACAAAGACTAACAGATGTTCTTTATTAGTATATTAAAATACTCAATAGCCATTAATATTGGCTTTCTGTGATAAAGAGAACTGATTCCCATGTAAGTGGCTTAGTCTATGGTACAGAAGGCCGTTTTTGTACTGAGTTCTCTTTCTCTAAAGAAAGGAAGCAGTTGCATTGTGTAGCTTTGCTAGTAAGGCACAGACACACGTGATGATTTACTACTTTTCTAAATAGGAAACATACAAGCAACTGGACGGGCTTAGTTTTCATAATTAGTCTAAGTCACTCCAAGTTAGACTAACCTGAACAAACAGTCTAGGGAATCTACCTCTGGCCTCAGCCACTCAGGATTTGGGCTGGTGCTGGCCCAAGTTGCCCATGACTTTCCAAATCAAACTCTCCTCCTTACCAACAATTCTCATCCTTTTTGCCCTGGTGTTCCTTCTTAGAGCAGTGCTCTGCTGGCAGAAACATACATCTTTTCATGACTATTTTTGTAAGACGCTTTTAGAGTAACAGAAAATCACAGACTTCTAAAGCTTGGAAGGGATTTTAATGTGCATCTAATTCAGTGCTTCCTAAATGCGGCTGTGAATCATTATGATCTAGGGCTATGATCAAAACAGAAATTCTCAGACCCAATCCCAGAGAGCCTAATTCTGTATTTTTAATATGCTCCATGGGTTATTCTTATATACAGCCAGGTTTAGAAAACACTGATTTGATCCATCTTCCCACCTAAAATAGAGCTGTAAGCTAATTCAGGTAGGAATGGTATCTTTCCTCCATTATGTCCCTGATCCCTAATACCACATACCCAATGCAGAAATCCGGACTTGGCACCTAAAAAATACCAGTTAAAATGAATATGAAACCACAGCATATCCTCAGAATTACTTATTTGTTTATTGCGTTTACTCATCCTTGTTTCAGAAAGGATTTAAGGCAGCTTACAAATATTCATATAAAATCTCTCTCCATTCTGAATCAAGAAAGGATTCAATTGTAGAAAAATCCAGGAGGGATCAGCAGCTCTGTCTGCTTCCTAGATAAATTCTAATTCTCAATTTGTAACATCTACTTTTCTGAGAATTGTATACATATTTTTTCTTTCATGAAAATTGTCATCATGGAGAGGTATTATGACATAGTTGAAAACTCATGTGTCATGCAGTCAGATAAACCTACATTCACATCTTCCTCTGTGCACCATGTCTAGCCCATGGTAGCTCTGAAATACATTTAACTGTTCTTTACTACTGTTTCTTCAAACATAAGATTTAACTCAAATCATTTTTATCTCACAAGTATTTATTGAGCATCTAGTACGTGAGGTACTATATTAAGCACCTGGGGGACAAAACAGACAACGACCAGTACCCTCATGGTGCTTTTATTCTACAAGATATAATTATGCCTATTTCAGAGAAATATTATGAGGGTGAAATGTACATAAAGGTTTTGTATATTCACAAGCATTCCATTAATGTTAATTCTCTTCCCCACCTTTGATTCCCTTCCAGTGATACACACACCTCAAAATACCACTGAGAAAATAATTCTCCCTAATATCCCTTTTCCAAAAAACTTCTAATTCTGAAGAAAAATCAGACAGAGGCTGGAGTCCAAAAAAAAAGTCCCTTGACCTGTATGTGGGCCCTTTCTTCCATGCAGAACTAGTGGAATTTACAGCCACGTTTGGAATTTTTCAACTTGACCGGTGCCAGGGGAAGAGCAGGCAAGTAGTCACATCTTTACAGAGTTCTAAATGCAGCTGCACTATAGATGCATTCAGTATACATCAACAGAAA
The DNA here is from genome assembly GCF_039906515.1 of Pseudorca crassidens. Taxonomy (NCBI): domain Eukaryota; kingdom Metazoa; phylum Chordata; class Mammalia; order Artiodactyla; family Delphinidae; genus Pseudorca; species Pseudorca crassidens. Next base: position 66,137,930 of record NC_090304.1, on the reverse strand, counting down.
ACACGCATCCAGACTCACTCTCGTGCTCATGAAGCTGCATTTCACAAGGTAATTTATGAAGTGACCGCAGATGCACCTGCAAGCAGCAGAGGCAAACTGATTACCATCGAGATAATGATCAAGCTGCAACTATTGATACATCTCAAAGACGGGAACATAGCGATTTGTAAAACTGCCTGGCTCTTCAATGTTATATGGCCATATCTGTGAGTTATAAGACATGCTCTAGATGTCCGTCACTGTTTCCCAGAATGTCTCCAACAAAATAACTTTCTTCCATTTTCACCCTGAATGAATACAATGCTTCTAAAGTCAGTGATGTTTACGTCACATTTTGAAGCTGACTTGCTAGCTGACACTCCCACTCCAGCACCTCCATGCATGCCTAACATTAGGCATGCCTTTCCTACTCTTTGAGAAATCTTCGTACCCCTCCCCTCTTACCCACCACTGTTCTAACTGTCCCCAAAGCCTAGTTCATGGCCCACATCCTTTAGAAAACCTTCCACAGCCCCCTGCAACCCATGATAGCTCCTTCACCTTCTAAATGTCTCCAAAATTTATGCTCTGTGCTACTCCTTCACTAGTTAACTGGAGCTATAAAACTAAACCCTTAGATCTATATCAAATTAGGAACCATGACTGAAAGAGGTAAAAACTAAACTCCGTGTTCTTTGCACAAAAAAATGCACCTATTTGAAATCTAAAAAAAAAAAATCTTTGATAAGTTAATTATAGCCCTTAAGATTCATAAATCTTAAGATTTCACAGTGTCAATCTTGTTCTTATATTGTCTTTGAAAATGTACTGTTTTCAACGGAAAGAAAAAAATACTGTTTGTTAAAGTTTTATGGAGAACCATCAACAATTTTGGGGATTTTTAGAAATAATTGGGAGTGTTTGTCTCCTATAGCATTTTAAACATTTAGGCCCCCAAATCAGTTTAAGTCTCCAAAGATGGCCCTGAGTGCCTGAGCCAAGTTTCACACGCCTGCAGAGACGAAGCTGCGTACTTCCTACTGGAGAAAAAAACTGCTTCTCTTCCTTCCATGGAACATAATACAGCATCACATTCATGACTCTGACACTGGAAGCTTTGGTACACAGCAAAACGTGTCTGTACCCCAGGATAGAAAAAGAAGATAGGTAAAGATTCTCTAGATGACCACACCACCTCTGTTCTGTCACTATGTAGCACATGTCATGGTAAGATCTGTTTCTGTATGTGCCTTTCCTAATAAAAATTTTAAAAGCCATCATTACCTGAGCACTTATTATGTGACAGACACTGTGCTCGAGCTTTATAATTATCAACCTCTTTCATCTTCACAGCAACCTTAAGGGGTAGATACAATTATTATCCCATGACATGGGATATGGCATGACAAAAATAGATGCTTGGAGAGAAAGGATCTGGTTATTTACTCAAAGGTCTTACTCTTAATTGCTGCACTAGACTGTCATAAACCATGAATTCCCTTGGGAAAGAGGACATTTTTATTAATACTTATTTAGAGCTCAGCTGGCTAACAGCAAGTGGCTCTTAATACATGCTTAGTAAATATTTGTTAGTTTGAGTAAATGTTCAAAGTGAATTAGAGGCACAGTGTGGCACTCTGCTTTCTGGAATGCAATTGCAAAGTCTGAGTGTTCCCAAATTTTGCTACTATCTGCTAAGATCTGCCCAAATCTAGGAGGGAATGGAAGGCAGGCATTTCTTTTTCTACACTAGGGACCTTTCTATATCCAAAAACAAACCTAGATGAATAGCAAAGGCACCAAATAGGAAAAACAATGTATAACTGTCAAGTTTTTACAAATAGAAAGATAACAACGTTTGGCTTTTGCATTGGTCTTCATATTACTTACAGCATGCTCACAGATAAAATTGCATCTTATTCTAATGCCGTTACTGAGATGGTGGCAAAGCAAGTTATTATTTTCATTTTATAATTTAGTGAAATTGCCCTGTCCAACCATCAATGATATGGCTAAATTCTTCTAACTCCTCGTCTGTTTTTTCCTTATGGATTTATTGACATCAAACTATGAATAGGATTCATTCTAAGACCATTCTAAGATCTCGGATCACTAAGTAACCTCTGTTATCATTTAAGATGCCTATCTTACTCCCATGCAAGTAAGACATTAAATCACAACTCTGGTTCTACTCTTGCAGCCTTCAGTTTCCCAGAGAAGCTCCAGGCTGTCTACACACTCAATGCCAGATGAAATGAATAAAACTCCAATGAGACCACTGAAAGATACTTTGAATGATGCATCATTCCTCTACCAAACAATAACAAAAACCCTATAGACTGCAGAGAATGTTGACTCTAGTGAGTTCCCTACAAGCTATAGAGCATCTCTACTTCCTGTACATACATGGGATGGGGAAGGGGAAGGGGAGGGGCTTCAGAAATGGTGACTCAAATATTTCAACCAAAGTAATGGCCCTCAGAGCAGGCATACAATATGTCAGTTGTTTACAATTTATTGCTAAATCTCAGTACCTTCTTGAAGAAGCCAAGTTACATTTTGTTATTTAGAGCATTATTTATACAGGATAAGAGAAAAGGAATTTAGGCTTTCAAGGGATGCTCTCCTCTCCTCCAGTAATTACTTCTGTACTTTCTGTCACAGTGCTTTATATACTTATCCATCAAACATTTACAGAGCAAAAATTGTGTACTATCATGGGTTCTTGAATGCAAAATAATCCTTGCTGTCAGGAAGTGACAATCTTGTGGGAAGGGAGGGTGACAAGCAAACGTGTAGATCACCATTGTTAGAGTTGGCATGCTGTAGTGGAATCTCTACCCCTCAGTTCTGTCATTGACTAGTTGTGTCATTTTTCGAAAAGTCTCTAAACTTCGCTTTTTTTTTTTTTTGCGGTACTCGGGCCTCTCACTGTTGGGGCCCCTCCCGTTGCGGAGCACAGGCTCCGGACGCGCAGGCTCGGCGGCCATGGCTCACGGGCCCAGCTGCTCTGCGGCATGTGGGATCCTCCCCGACCGGGGCACGAACCCGTGTCCCCTGCATTGGCGGGCGGACTCTCAACCACTGCGCCACCAGGGAAGCCCTAGACTTCGCTTCTTCATTCTTTGAAATATCAATAATATGAATCAGGAGAGTCAGCATTTTTGTAATGCCTACTATTTTCCAGACACTGCTCTAAATGTTTTAATGTATTATTGAATTTAATCCTTTCACTAGTCCTAATCAAAAGTTACTATTATTAGTTCTATTTTATAGATGAGGAAACTGAGAGATTAAATAACTTGGCCATGGTCTAACAAGTGGTAGGTCCAGGTTGTGAACCCAAGCAGTCAGAATCCAAAGCCTCTGTACTAGAGGACTGCACGCCAACATGAGGACCCTGGGAACTAAAAGGCAAAGGTTTCTAAGCCCAGAAGCTTCCATTGCTGTTAAAAACATATTCCTTTATCGGGAACACCCCTTCCATTTGTCACTCAGATTCACAGTTGCCTCTTCTCCGCCCCACCCAATGCCCTGAAAGCTGACACACACGACTGCATCATGGGCTTTTTCGCCTTCCGCTGCAGAAGGATTCAGCCAGTGGGAGGGACCAGCAAGAAGTTGGAGGAAAGAAGGAGAAAGAAGTCAGGTTGTTTGAGCCTCTGGTGGACTCTCTTTCTGTGAAGTTATTTTGAACTGGCTGCATCCTTTCCCAACATCTCCTTCCAGGGGCCCTCTTTACTCAGACCTCTCAATCCCTGGGTCTCTGTAAGGTCACAACTCCCTCCCCTCACTCCTTTGCTTTAGAGCTGGTAACTAGGCTCCACTATTACTAGGATCTGGGTATTGCAGTGTCCCTAATGAATTCACCACACCCTGCTTATACCTTCATCAACAGCACCTTTATTAATCTTCCTCAAACTTTCCTAATTATCCAAATCTGAGTGTCCCATCTGTTCTCTTCTGAGATGCAGACATATACACTGGGTTTATAAGGCACTAAATGATCAGCATCTCTTGCCCCAGCTCACCCTTAACAGTGTAATTTTTCTATCTCAATTTTCAGTGCTCCTGTAACATGGGCCTTTGCAAATCCTCAAACTTGCCTGGGCCTTCTTTTTGCAGGGACTTTGCATACCCTGCTCCCTCTACATGGAATGCCCCCTTTTTAATACTACCCCCTCTCCTCCCCCAACCCGCTGCCACACACACTCATACCTAATTACATAAGCCTACCTGTTACATAGAATTTCTTTTTTTCCCCACGAATTGTGGTTAAGAAATGTCGTATCCTTTTTAAAAAAATTTATTTTATATTTATTTTATATATTTTATATTAAATTTATTTTATATTTTATTTTATAGTTGGTTAACAATGTTGTGTTAGTTTCAGGGGTATAGCAGAGTGATTAAGTTATACATATACATGTATCTATTCTTTTTCAAGTTCTTTTCCCATTTACGTTATTACAGAATATTGAGCAGAGTTCCCCGTGCTATACAGTAGGTCTTTGTTGGTTATCCATTTAAAATATAGCAGTGTGTACATGTCAATCCCACACTCCCAGTCTATCCTCCCCCCGCCACCCTTCCCCCTGGTGACCATAAGTTCATTCTCTGTGAGTCTGTTTCTGTTTTGTAAATAAGTTCATTTGTATCATTTTTTTAGATTCTGCATATAAGTGATATATGATATTTGTCTTTCTCTGTCTGACTTCCTTCACTTAGTTTGATAATCTCCAGGTCCATCCATGTTGCTGCAAATGACATTATTTCCTTCTTTTTAATAGCTGAGTGATATTCCATTGTATATACGTACCACATCTTCTTTATCCATTCATCTGTCGATGGACATTTAGGTTGCTTCCATGTTTTGGCTATTATAAACAGCACTGCAATGAACACTGGGGTGCATGTATCCTTTTGAAGCATGTTTTTTTCTCCAGGTGTATGCCCAGGAGTGGGATTGCTGGATCACATGGTAGTTCTATTTTTAGTTTTTTAAGGAACCTCCATACTGTTCTCCATAGTGGCTGTACCAATTTACATTCCCACCAACAGGGCAAGAGGATTCCCTTTTCTGCACACCCTCTTCAGCATTTATTGTTTGTAAACTTTTTGATGATAGTCATTCTGACTGGTGTGAAGTGATATCTCATTGTAGTTTTGATTTGCATTTCTCTAATAATTAGTGATGTTGAGCATCTTTTCATGTGCCTCTTGGTCATCTGTCTATCTTCTTTCTAGAAATGTCTATTTAGGTCTTCTGCCCATTTTTTGATTGGGTTTTCTTTTTTTTAATATTGAGCTGCATGAGCTGTTTGTAAATTTTGGAGATTAATCCCTTGTCAGTGGCATCGTTTGCAAATATTTTCTCCCATTCTGTGGGTTGTCTTTTTGTTTTGTTTATGGTTTCCTCGGCTGTGAGAAAGCTTTTGAGTTTAATTAGGTCCCATTTGTTTATTTTTGTTTTTATTTCCATTATCCTAGGAGACAGATCGAAAAATATATTGCTATGATTTATGACGAAGAGTGTTCTCCCTACGTTTTCCTCTAAGAGTTTTATAGTATCCAGTCTTACATTTAGGTCTTTAATCCATTTTAAGTTTGTTTTTGTGTATAGTGTTCAAGAATCTTCTAATTACATTTTTTTACAGTTATCCCAACACCATTTATTGAAGAGACTGTCTTTTCTCCATTGTTTAGTCTTGGCTGCTTTGTCATAGATTAACTGACCATAGGTGTGTGGGTTTATTTCTGGGCTTTCTATCCTGTTCCATTGATCTACATTTCTGTTTTTGTGTTGATACCATACTGTTTTGATAACTGTAGCTTTGCAGTATAGACTGAAGTCAGGGAGCCTGATTCCTCCAGCTCCGTTTTTTTCTCAAGATTGCTTTGGCTGTTCCAGGTCTTTTGTGTCTCCATAAAAATTAAAAAATTTTTTGTTCTGGTTCTGTGAAAAATTCCATTGGTAACTTCATAGGGAGTTATGAAGGAGTTATGAGTTATGCACTGAATCTGTAGATTGCCTTGGGTAGTATAGTCATTTTGACAATATTGATTCTTTCAATCCAAAACATAGTATATCTCTCAATCTGCTTATGCCATCTTTGATTTCTTTCATCAGTATCTTATAGTTTTCTGAGTACAGGTCTTTTGCCTCCTTAGGTAGGTTTATTCCTAGGTATTTTATTCTTTTTGATACAATGGTAAATGGGATTGTTTCCATAATTTCTCTGATCTTTCCATGTTAGTGTATAGGAATGCAAGCAATTTCTATGTATTAATTTTGTATCCTGCAACTTTACCAAATTCATTGATGAGCGCTATTAGTTTTCTGGTAGTATCTTTAAGATTTTCTATGTATAGTATCATGTCATCTGCAAAAAGTGACAGTTTTACTTCTTCTTTTCCAATTTGAATTCCTTTTATTTCTTTTCTTCTCTGATTGCCAAAGCTAGGAATTCCAAAACTATGTTGAATAAAATTGGCGAATGTGAACATCCTGGTCATGTTCCTAATCTTACAGGATCTTCAGCTTTTCCCCATTGAATGTGATGCTAGCTGTAGGTTGTCATATATGTCCTTAATTTTGTTGAGGTATGTTCCCTCTATGCCCACTTTCTCGAGAGTTTTTATCATAAATGGGTGTTGGATTTTTTCAAAAGATTTTTCTGCATTTATTGAGATGATCATATAGTTTTTATTCTTCAATTTGTTGATGTGGTGTATCACACTGATTGATTTGTGGATATTGAAAAATCCTTCTATCCCTGGGATAAATCCCACTTGATCATGGTATATGATCATTTTAATGTATTGTTGGATTTGGTTTGCTAGCATTTTATTGAGTATTTTTGTGTCTATGTTCATCAGTGATATTGGTCTGTAATTTTTTTTGTGTGGTATCTTTGTCTGGTTTTTGTATCAGGATGATGGTGGCCTCGTAGAAGAGATTGGGAGTGTTCCTTCCTCTGAAACTTTTTGGAATAGTTTCACAAGGATAGGTGTTAACTCTTCTCTAAATGTTTGATAGAATGCCTATGAAGCCATCTGGTCCTGGACTTCTGTTTGTTGGAAGATTTTAAATCACAGTTTCAACTTCAGTACTTTGTGATTGGCCTGTTCATATATTCCTTGTGTTTGGCCTGTTCTACATTCTATTTCTTCCTCGTTCAGTCTTGGAAGGTTGTACCTTTCTAAGAATTTGTCCATTTCTTCTAGGTTGTCCATTTTATTGGCATATAGTTGCTTGTAGTAGTCTCTTATGATCCTTTGTATTTCTGTGGTGTCATTTGTAACTTCTTATTTCTAGTTTAACTGATTTGAACCCTCTCCCTTTTTTTCTTGACGAGTTTGCCTAAATGTTTATCAAGTCTGTTTATCTTTTCAAAGAACCTGCTTTTAGTGTCATTGATATTTTCTATTGTTTTCTTCATCTCTATTTTATTTATTTCTGCTCTGATCTTATGATTTCTTTCCTTCTACTAACTTTGGGTTTTGTTTGGTCTTCTTTCTCTAGTTGCTTTAGGTATAAGGTTAGGTTGTTTCATTTTTCTTGTTTCCTGAGGTAAGACTGTATTGCTATAAATTTCCCTTTTAGAACTGCTTTTGCTGAATCCCATAGGTTTTGAATTGTTGTGCTTTCATTTTCATTTGTCTCTAGGTATTTTTTGATTTCCTCTTTGATTTCTTCAGTGATCCATTGGTTGTTTAGTAGCATACTGTTTAGCCACCACGTGTTTGTTTGTGATTTTTACATTTTTTTTCCTTGTAGTTGATTTCTAATCTCATAGTGTTGTGGTCAGAAAAGATGATTGATATGCTTTCAATTCTCTTAAATTTACTGAGGCTTGCTTTGTGGCCCAGCATATGATCAATCCTGGAGAATGTTCCATGTGCACATGAGAAGAATGTGTATTCTACTGCTTTGGGATGGCATGCTCTATAAATATCAATTAAGTTCATCTTATCTAATGTGCCATTTAAAGCCTTTGTTTCCTTATTAATTTTCTGTCTGAATAATCTGTCCCTTAATAAAAGTGGGGTGTTAGAGTCCCTCACTATTATTTCCCTCACTATTATTGTCTATTTCTCCTTTTATGGCTGTTAGCATTTGCCTTATACACTGAGGTGCTCCTATGTTGGGTGCATATATATTCACAATTGTTATATCTTCTTGGTTTGATCCCTTGATCATTATTAGTGTCTTTCTTTGTCTCTTGTAACAGTCTTTAAGTCTATTTTTTTTTCTGATATGAGTATTGCTACTCTAGCTTTCTTTTGATTTCCATTTGCATCAAATATCTTTTTTCATCCCCTCACTTTCAGTCTGTATGCTTCCCTAGATCTGTAGTGGGTCTCCTGTAGACAGCATATAGAGAGGTCTTGTTTTTGTATCCATTCAGCTTGTCTATGTCTTTTGGTTGGAGCATTTAACCCATTTATGTTTAAGGTAATTATCAGTAAGTATACTCTTACTGCCATATTGTTAATTGTTTTGGATTTGTTTTTGTAGGTCTTTTTTTCTTCCCTTCCTCTTTTGTTCTCTTGTTATTTGATCACTAACAGTGTTGTGTTTGGATTGCAGTTTCTTTTTTGTGTGTGTATCTATTGTAGATTTTTGGTTTGCCATTACCATGAGGTTTTGATAAAGCAGTCTATACATAAACAAGATTATTTTAAGTGGCTGGTGTTTTAATTTCAAGTGCATTTCCAATATCCTGCATTTGTACTCTCCTCTCCTCACAGTTGCTGGGTTTGATATCATTTGTGTATGGATGATTTCCTACCTTTGCTGTATGTTTGACTTTACCAGTGAGCTTTTCCATTTTTAATTTTCTTGTTTCTAGTTGTGGCCTGTTCTTTTCCACCTAGAAAAGTTCCTCTAGCATTTGTTGCAAAGTTGGTCTGGTGGTGCTGGATTCTCTTAGCTTTTGCTTGTCTATAAAGCTTTTGATCTGTTGAATCTGAACGAGAGCCTTGCTGGGCAGAGTGTTCTTGGTTGTAGGCTCTTCCCTTTCATCACTTTAAATATATCATGCCACTCCCTTCTGGCCTGGAGAATTTCTGCTGAGAAATCAGCTGATAACCTTATGGGAATTCCATTGTATGTTATTTGTTGCTTTTCTCTTGTTGCTTTTAATACCTTTTCTTTGTCTTTAATTTTTGTCAGTTTTATTACTATGTGTCTTGGCATGTTCCTCCTTGGGTTCATCCTGTATAGGACTCTGCACTTCCTGAACTTGGCTGACTGTTTCCTTTCCCATGTTAGGGAAGTTTTCAGCTATTATCTCTCTCAGGTCCTTTCTCTCTCTCTTCTCCTTCTTGGACCCCTATAATGTGAATGTTGGTGTGTTTAATGTTGTCCCAGAGGTCTCTTAGGCTGTCCTCATTTCATTCTTTTTACTTTATTCTGTTCCATGGTAGTTATTCCCATCATTCTTCCAGATCATTTATCCCTTTTACTGCCTCAGTTATTCTGGTATTGATTCCTTCTAGTGTATTTTTTATTTCAATTATTGTATTGTTAATCTCTGTTTGTCCTTTAGTTCTTCTAGGTCTTTGTTAAACATTTCTTGTATCTTCTCAATCTGTGCCTCCATTCTTTGTCTGAGATATTGGATCATCTTTACTATCATTACTCTGAATACTATTCCGTGTAGTTTGCCTATCTCCACTTCACTTAGTTGTTCTTCTGGGGTTTTATCTTGTTCCCTCGTCTAGGACATATTCCTCTGCCATTTCATTTTGTCTGATTTTCTGTGATTTTGGTTTCCATTCCATAAGCTGCAGGGTTGTAGTTCTTCTTGCTTCTGCTATCTGTCCCCTAGTGGATGAGACTATGTAAGAGGCTTATGCAGGCTTCCTGGTGGAAGGGACTGGTTCCTGCCCACTAGTGGGTGGAGCTGAGTCTTGTCCATCTGATGGGCAGGGCCGTGTCAAGGGTTGTGTTTACCCAGCAGCTGTGTGCTCAGGAAGACTTTAAGTGGCCTATCTGCTGATGGATGGTGTTTCTGCCCTGTTGGTTGTTTGGCCTGGCTTCCAGCATTGGAGCCTATAGGTTTTGGGTGGGGCTAAGTCTTGGTGAGAAAATGGTGGCCTCCAGGAGGGCTCATGCCAATGATTACTCCCCAGAACTACCACTGCCAGTGTCTTTGTCCCTGCAGTGAGCCACAGCTTCCCCCTGCCTCTGCAGGAGACCCTCCAATACCCTCCAGCAGGCCTAGGCTCTTATAAGATCACTGCTTTTTTTCCTGGGTCCTGGTGTGCACGAGACCTTATGTGCACCCTCCAAGAGTGGAGTTTCTGTTTCCTCCAGTCCTGTGGAATTCCTGTGGTCAAACCCCACTGGCCTTCAAAGCCAGATTCTCTGGGGGTTCCTCCTCCCGTTGCCAGACCCCCAGGCTGGGGAAACTGATTTGTGGCTCAGAACTTCAATCCTATGGGAGAATTTCTGTGGTATAAATTTTCTGGTTTGTGGCACATCCACCCAGCTGGTATGGGATTTGATTTTATTGCAGTTGTGCCCCTCCCACCAAAGTGTTGTGGTTTCTTCTTTATCTTTGGTTGTAGGATATCTGTTTTGGTAGGTTCCAGCGTTTTGTTGTGTTCTGTTTTTTTCTTTTTTTTCTTTTTCGATGGTTGTTCAGCAGTTAGTTGTGATTTTGGTGTTTCTGTAAGAAGGGTGTGAGCTCACATCCTCCTACTCTGCCATCTAGTCTCCGTCCAGCAAATATAATTTCAATGATATTTTTGAATTAATTAATGGACTAGGGGCCAAAAAAAGACTGCTTTCTTCAAGTTTTTAGCAAATAACTTTGATCCTTTAGAGTCAAATACCTCATTATACTTTGCAAAGCGATTTATAATAATATGCTATATTTTCATCCACACTTATTCTGTGAGGGCAGAGAAAATGAGTTCTGAGGATCTTTAGTGACTAGTCTAGGATGCTACAAGTAGTAAGTGACAGAGCCATGATTTGATCCCAGGTTGTTGGGAATTCATGTCCTGCTATTACCGCTTCCCTGGGCTCTTGAGGAATCCAGTCCCAGGCAACATGGTCAGTTGCTCAGCAAAGTTTCTTTCAGGCCCTAAAAATAAAAGGGCTTCAATAAAATTTTCTTAGGGATGTGCTGGAAACTATTCTTCTCCAGAGCTTTCTTTTTTTTTCTATTTTTTTGCCAATATGTTCTTCCCAGCCACCATTTTTATGAAACCAAACAACACTTTCTGTGGTGAACACTTTGCAAGTGCTTTATTTTTGAACAGATGAAGGAACAATGCCTGTCTTTAGGGAATCTTGTTTGAAACCTCTTGATTGAAGAGTGCCACAATGCTGAGAAACATTAGCTGAGGTAATTCAACTCCTGGGGCAGTTTAATTTGAAATGTTTGGAGTTGTGAATGCGGGTATGCAGCACTTTCCCTCTGGTTGGTAGAGGAGAGAGAACCGAAGGGGCCTTTAGCAAGAAGCTGGAAGAGGCAGCTTGGTAGGCAGCAGAATTGTTACTTGCTTTCTTTCGAACTTCATCCTGCCAACGCCAGTGGCACAGTTGTTTCCTATTTGAGAGCAGATGCCATTTGTACAGTGCATGTTTGAAGAGAGAGATTGTCAGACACTCAGATATAACGGGGCATTCACACATTCAAAGCCCCTTTAAATTTTCCCCCAGGGCACATGGCGATGCTGCCAGGAGCACACACTTGCTTAGAAGTGGTCATGGAAATATAGCCTCTGTTGACTTAGGTTGGTTAGGCAAATAACCCAGCACATGCTGGTTTCTGCTCTGACCAGTCAGCATGACACTTAGGTAGCTTCCTTTCCAGAACACTTCCTTGGTAACCTCACCCCAGACTACTGGGTTTGAATTCTATTTCCAAGAACGCCCTTCCTCATTCTGGTCCTTAATGTCACTGCCTACTTTCTTTCATGCCAGCAGTCCGGGGAAATCTATCAATATTTGCAAATCCAAGCTTGTCAGACCCTGCTTAAAAGATTCCTTATTGCTCATCAGATAAAGTCCAGATCAATTAACCTGACTCTATATGACCTGATCTCCAACTAACCATTAACTAATCAATTCCTTCTTCATTCTCCCCCATGCTACTGCTACACAGAACACTTCACGGGGCCCTGAACATGATTACTAATCTGATTGTGTCTTTGCACATGCCACTCTCTTCCTTGCTTTCTCCTTCCTTAGTCCACTCACTTATCCCTCCACATAACTAAGCATCTTCTCCTTTGGGAAGCTTTCTCTGATGTCTAATCTCTCCTACCCTTCCCAGAGCAGCCTAGACTTATTTCCAAAACAGTATTTACCATGTTTATCATGTACAAGGTGCTATCAAATGTAAGTCACATTTCACAAAAATGTAAAAAAAAAAATCATGGAAACTAGAATTGATAAAATATGGTACCATAATTTTCTGTTTACTTGCCTCTCCCATTAGACATTTTGAGGGCAACTATTCTATCATTCATTTGCATAAAGCAGCTCCTACCATTGTATCTGCTTCATATTGGGATCTTGGTAAATGTTTTCTGTTTTTTAATAAGCAAGTGAGATTTTATGCGTGGTTAACCAGGTGATGTCTCTAAAGTGTCCAGGTGTGATACACAGTAGAGCCAGGAAAGCCAGTCTTTATCACTCCTAAAATTTGGGAGCTAAAGTCACTTTTCCCATGAAACTCTTTAAATAACTTTAGAAAGAATAAGTCATTTACTCAGCCCTGAACATCCTCAGTGTACAAGGCTATGTGTGGGAGGATCTTTCACATACATTGTCTAATGTGATGGTCACTAATCCTTGTGGTGGAGGTGGTCTTACACATTTACAGATGAAGACAAGCTCAGAAAAGAAAAACAATTTGAAAGATCACATGTTAAATAGCAGAGACAGAGTTAAAATCCAATACTCACATCTCAAAGTCTTTAGTGTTTACACCATTTCTTTGCCTCCTTCCCCCATCCAACCTTCCCCAAAACGTGAGATGTCTACAAGAGATTGATACAAAGAAAAATCATTAAATAGGTCTGAATCTCATGTTATTCCCTTTCTCATTCAATCTTTTAGATCATATCAAGGAGATGCTCTCACTTTGCTCCACATGTGGGTAAGCAGTTGTGCCCAGTTATGCTACTTCCTTTGCATTGATCCACCATAGCTTAATGCTCTTCAGCCTCCTCTTACCAACTCAGTAAAGGAGTACAGTTTCAAATATATATGGAGGTTGTTGTGAAAGAAGAACTTTCAAAACAGAACAACAAATGAACTTTGATAAGAAATGTGAGAGAGGTAATAACATAGTGGTCACGAAGTGCAGAATTTGGGCTCAAAGCGTCAGATTTTGAATCCCAAGTCCATGAAATTCAAGCTGTTTGACTTTAGGAGGTTACTGAACCTCTCTGAGTCTTGGTTTCTTCATGGATAAAATGGAGAACAATGGTATCTAACTAACTCATAGGGTTGTTGTGAGTCTTTAATCAATTAATGTATGTAAAAACCTTTAGTTTAGACATGTAGTAAGTGCTATAAAAGACTGGTTATTACTGGTTTAATACGACTGAAATATGTAGAGTGTATGCATGTGAATATAAGCTGGGAGACGAAGGCAGTTTCTTGTGTGACATACCCCAGGAGTTTGCACTTGATCCTGAGGAAAACAGCAATTATTGAAGGGGAGTGACATACAGAGGAGTGATATGATCAGATTGGACTGTGAAAGATTAATCTTTCTTGGCAGTATACAGAGGATGGATTGGAGCTGAGATTAGCAGGAGGCAGAGAGAAAAGCTACTGCAGTAGATGATGAGTGGCAGCAAGGAGGAGAAAAATACCCCTGCTCTCTTTAGGCAGCATCACCTAACTCCACGTCAAAACCTTCACTACACTGGGGGCAAATCCTCACCACAAAAGCTGAATAACCAAATTAGGGGTGTGGAGATGAAATCTGAGCCTGCCACACAGTAATACTTTTAGCATCTTTTTTTATAAAGGTTACATTTAGGGGTGACTGAATGTTAAAACGATAAAGGACCAAAAGAAATCCTCCAGTCCAGTGGTTGTCTACACTGACTACCATTAAAATCCCCTGGGGAAATTTCACAAAATACCAATCCCCAGGTCCCACACTTGATCAATTAAGGAAGCATCCCTGGGAGTGGGGCTCAAGCTCTGATGTGTCTTCAGACCTTCCCAGGTGATTGTGATGGGCAGCCAGGAGAGACAACAACCATTGATCTCATCCAAACCCTACTCTGGACACATGTGGAAGGTGAGCCCCAGACTTCTTTTAGGATGTGGGTGGCAATCGTGTTATCTGTCTTACCTATAATATATAAATATAGTTTCTTAGGTATTTATAACAAGATTCGAGCCTCTTGGACATTGGATATGGAATCGTATTTTGTAATAAATGTATGCTGATGCTAGAAATTGGAAGAATAAATAAGTCCTGAAAAGAAAATGTGAAAATAAGAAAACAAAGAGAGGAAGAGATTTATGTAAACAAAAGGAAGCGAGACCACATATGCATTCCACTGACCTAGGGTATACAGGGTTTACTAAATTATACATAATTGGTTTCTTCCTTCGGTAGGTTGAGAAAAAGTAATTAGGAGAGAATAGAAAAAGCAGAGATAAGAAGAAAAAAAGTCCTACGAAAGCAAGGGGTTGTGTCTGTCTTGTTCACTTTTGCATCCCCAGCTTCAAGAGCAGCACTTTGCAAATACACTAGTTCCATGCCTTTGCTACGGACTAAATAAGGGCAAGAAAGGAAGGAATGGAAGGAGAACAAAAGGGTCAGGCAGAGTCACGCATTCACTTTTTCTCGTAGGCCTATTAAATCTTTCTGAACAGCCTCAGGGATGAGAAAATAATTTTCAAAATGTTCAATTCCTCTTATACTCTGGGCTTCTCTTTCTACCAGAAGCAGCTTTCTTTGGGAGAGGAATATGTGATGGTCCCTGTCCTGGGTCTGATGCTCTATGTAGAGAAGACATTTATTGATGCTCTGTGTATAAAAGTGTAGGCTCGGTAGAGAATAAGTTCTGAATTTAAAATCAGGCCCCTTGCTTATCATGTGACCTGAGGCCAGGTCCTTAAGTGCTTTTACCAACAGTTTCCTTAAAATGGATATTTCTATGGGCTGAGTGCTGTGTGCCCTGCCCCACACACACACCCACAACCCAAATTCATATGTTGAGGTCCCGATATGGTAGTATTTGGAGGTGGGGCCTTTGGGAAGTACTTAAAATGAGATTATGTCATGAAGGTAGATTCCCCATCATGGGATTAGTGCCCTTCTAAAAGAGTGCCCTTCCTCTCCCTCACCCCCATCTCCCTCCCCCCTCCCCCTCCCTCTTTCTGTGCACGCACTACGGAACAGCCATGTAAGGGCATAAGAAGACAGCCGTCTAGACACCAGGAAACAGCCCCTCACCAGATACAGAATCTGCTGGCGACTTGATCTTGGACTTCCCAGGCTCCAGGCCATGAGAAATAAATGTTTGTTGTTTAAGCCACTCAGTCCATGGTATTTTGGAATAGCAGCCCAAAGGGGCTGACTGGTATACTCAGATTATTATAAAGGTTAATGAGGTGATATATAGGAAGTTATTAGGACCTTAGCCAGAACATAGTAAGAGTTCATAAATGTTAGATGTTGTATTATTGGACTCTAATTGTTGTATTGTTATTTTAATGATAATTATTATTAATTATTATTCCATTTCTTACGGGAGAAAGCAAAGAACCAGGATGTGAGAAACTACAGCTATTACAAGGGGCTCATAGGGGTAGCTGCAACTTTACTGTCCTTTGCCCAGCCTTTTACTTTGGACTCAAAACTCCTAACTGGGCTTGGTTTGGCCTGCCTGTAGTCCCACTGTGACCACAGATTGGGGATCAGGCATTTTAAGGTAATACTAGGTGTTCCTATCCCATTATTCAGGTGTCCAATCCTATCCACAAGGTTTCTTGGAAAGAGATTGCAATTCTTATTCTTTAGAATATAATCCAAAAAGTAGGGAATATTAGGATGGAGAAGAGGCTTCTTTCTCTCTCTAAATATTTGCTTTAGGGATCTTGATTATTCCAAGTGAGGTAACAACACATGCCAGGGAATGGTTATCTGGTGGGACCCAGACCTTTCTCCTGGATAGTGACATCTACTAATGATTTAGAGTTTATATACGGCAAGATTTTAGACTGAATTCTCCATTTTGAGTTGGCCATCTTGAGAAAATATTTGCTTATTAAATCAAATAGGATCTGCAATCCTCTCATTTAAAACATCCCTGCATGTATTAGTTTGCTAGAGTGGCCATAACAAAATACCACAAACTGGGCCTTTAAACAACAGAAAGGATTGTTCTGGAGGCTGGAATTCCAAGATCAAGATGCTACAGGGTTGGTTTCCTCTGAGGCCTCTCTCCTTGGCTGGCAGCTGGCCACCCTCTTGTTGCCTCTTCACATGGTCATCCCTCTGTGCATGCAAACCCCAGGTGTCTCTCTGTGTGTCCTAATTTCTTCTTATAAGGCCATGACTCCAATTGGATTAAGCACCCCCTAGGACCTCATTTAACCTTAATTACCTCTTTAAAGACCTTATCTCCAAATATGTTTATATCCTTAGATACTGCCGGTTGAGACATCAACATATAAATTTGGAAGGGACATAATTCAGCCAATAACACCTTAGTAATGAGTCTTAATTCAATGAATCATATAGTTTTGACCCTAAGAAATGGTCCCAAAGCACCTTTTAAGTTACCCTCAAGTACACGTCACCTTCCCATAAAGTCAAGTAAACACCAAATACGTAAGATTAGCTGAATTTCCTTCGGGGATTGTAACACAATGTCATAGGCTGGGTCTCCAGGATACAGACACCAAAAATCTGAGGATTTTGTAGGAGCTTTACTGTAGGGTATTCTTGGTAACAACACCTGTGAAGGATGAGCAAAGGAGAACTGGACAGAAAGAGAAGCTAAACTGTGAGGCAGGTGGAACGGGACACTTTCTCTGATCCTTCAGTACTCTTGAGCTTGGTAACCTTTCCCCTTTTGAAGCAAGTTGTCTCCCTTTGTACCTCTGAATCGCATAACTGTGCCTATGGATGAGGTGTACCTTGGACAAAGCAGCTTCCCTGTATCCACCACAGTCTATTCCCTGTACCGTTTGGATCTAGTTGCTTCATATACTGAGTTGACCAGAAATAGCTGTGCCAAGATTTTGATTGGTCTACTGTCCCGGGGAAACAAACCAAAGGGAGGTTGGTGGAACAAATGATAGGCCCCACCTCTGATGTTGACCTTGAATCCTTAGCTGACTCAATCTTCCTCAATCCTCTGTCCTTCTTCTACTACCCATTTTAGATTTCCCTCTCTTGGCCAGCACCCTTGGCTATGCTTGTCCTAAAGGCTTACCTACTGATGGTGATCCAGAGCTTCATCCCTGAGGGATCTGAGCTCCGGAGCATCATGTCCTTCATAATCCATGCACTTGATAATTTTCTGTCAAGCTGGAACACGGAGGTACCAGAAGACACTCCAGTGATTCACCCAAGTGGCAGTCATACTGTTCCCTGTCATTATGGCCATTGTGTATTGGCAGCTCTTCCTCTTCTTGGTGATTGGGTCGATTATCCAGGCCAGGATGGTGGTTCCTTTCCTTGCTTGCGGATCTCTTCACCCAAGAAGCCTAAAGTGACTAAGTGGCAGCTAAAGCTAAACGTTTATTAGGATACTTGCTTGTCCCCAGCTGGAAGCATCCCTCTTGGGGAGCCAGGACCTCTAGAGTCACAGAACCTAGATGTCTAGGGTGGCAAAATACAAATACCCCAAGCGAGACACTTGGAGTGATGGTAAGTGGTACCTCTCAGAGTTCCAATGCTTGGTTGATGAACCAATGTATTCTATCTACTAGAGACAGAGCACCACTTCATACATCAAAGATGTCCACTAAATCTTAGAGAATGATATCCCATCCTTGCAGGGCATTGTACCCAAGCTAATACCTCAGTTGTACCTTCAGGATGCTATCCCATTATTCTATAAGGTGGGCAGCTTCTGGGAGGTGCAGTACGTGATAGGACCAGTGAATCTAATGGATATTTGACCACTGCCATACCTCTTTGGCTGATCAGTGAATCCCTTGTTCTAGTGCAAAATTATGCAGGATCCCATGTTGGTGGATCAGACATTTTGTGAACTGTCACTTAGTGATGCTGGCTGAGGTCCTGTGGGCAGGAAAGGTAAATCCATAAATGGATTATGTGTTGATATCAGTGAAAATAAATCACTGCCCATTTCAAGATGGAAGACGTACAACACAGACAACATGCCGTCAAGTGGCTGGTGGGTGTCCTTGAGCAATATTGCCACACTGGGGACTTGAACATGGTCTCTGTTGCTTATAGGTTAAACCTTGGACACTGCCAGTAGCTAGATCAATCTTAGAGGATGAGAGCCCATGCTGTTAGACACATGCATAATCAGTAGGTACCCTTCTTTTGAGCCCCTTGTGCTCTGTCACAGAGAATGGCTGCTATCAAGTGGTTGTTTGGTGCCTCTTCTGTGGTGGATGCTCTCTGATTAACATGCAACACAAAGCTCTTCACACTCTGGCCACTCTCCTAGGTCCATACACATGTCTTTTACCCAGACCTCCTTGCTGCTGATTTCCTTTTTTTGTCCCTTGCAGGCCCCTGATTAACCAGACATTCAACACTGTCCAGTAATCCATATATATTCTACTTTATGCCACTTTTCACATATGTGAATATCCATCAAACTTCTGCCCATTGGGAGGATTTTCTCTCACCACTTTTTCAGGGCCACCCTAAGGAGGTCTGTGGCGTAGCAACAGCCCAGTTTTGCCTTGTACCCATACACCAGTTCATCCATTAAGCAAGCTTAGCTTTTTTCTCTTCTGTCATTGGGTCCAGAGAGACTCCCCATGCAGACATAGGTATTGGCTTTGGGAGAATTACTGATTTAATAGTAGTGGATGACATGGAATCTGGAGGATCTACTTATCTGGCACACGAGTGCTTGCTGGCCTTGCTCCTGCCTGATCCAAAATGTACCACTTTTTCATCTTACAGTGGATTGCTATTTCACCCCTCAGAGTTGTCCCCAATTTGAGTAACAGGGTCTGCCTTTGTACCTCCACATCTACCGGTCACTGGAAGCAGGGTGCTCCCATGGTTGTTGAGTGCCTGGTGTGAGGCAGCTTCCTAGCTCCTTAGTTGAGGTAACTGGTGGGAGAGGGGCTCAGTTGGGAGTCGTCAACAGTCAACACTCCTGGCAGCTGAGAAAACGAATCCCTTGGTCCTGGAAAGCGATCTTCATGGCACCCCACCGCAACCACTGCACATATTTTAAAGGATAATGCTGACAGAGATAAAGCCTAGAAAATGAGGGAAGTTTGATAACTCTAAACCTTGCATGGGGTCTGATTCCACAGTTTTTTATTTATATACTTGTAAAAAAGAAGCTTCAGTAAACAGTCAGATCCAGAGCTTCATTTTCTTTTTTTTTTTGCTTTTAAGCCTTTCATATTTATTTTCAGTGTGCTAATTCCAATTGTGTGCTCAATTTTCTATTTATTCTTGTTTTTTTAAATCTTTATGAGAGTATAATTGCTTTACAATGGTGTGTCAGTTTCTGCTTTATAACAGTGAATCAGTTATACATACACATATGTCCCTATATCTCTTCCCTCTTGCATCTCCCTCCCTCCCACCCTCCCTATCCCACCCCTCTAGGTGGTCACAAAGCACCGAGCTGATCTCCCTGTGCTATGTGGCTGCTTCCCACTAGCAATCTATTTTACATTTGGTAGTGTATATATGTCCATGCTACTCTCTCACTTTGTCACACCTTACCCTTCCCCCTCCCCATGTCCTCAAGTCCATTCTCTAGTAGGTCTGCATTTTTTTTCACACACACACACTGTATTTTATTTTTATAAGAGATAAATAAACTGACACCAAGCATTGTAAATGCATGACGACAAGAAAAGCAACAATGATTGCAATTACCAAACATGAAACACACTCAAACTATGTCATAATATTGACATTCAGTCCAGTAATCCTCCACGGTAAAGCTCCTTTACTTTGCAGTGAAAATTGATTTGTATATTTTTTGCCTCTGAGTCCTTGTGGGATTTTTTTTTTTATTCAAACAGAAAGTCACAAACATTATAATCATCCTCATCAGTTCACTCAGTCCCATGTAATTAATTTTTTTTTCATCTTGATCTTTTGTTAGCACTTTTATGAATTCATCAGTTTTCCATTAGAGTTCTGAAAATGCTTATTCATTCAGTTCAGCAGTATAGTCAGTTACTAGAAACCCATACTTGTCAGTCTTTTCCATGAATTCCTTGAAGATGAAACGCTTTTATAGGAACATTTTTGCAAAAGCATCAGAGTACACCCGGTACTGTCTGTAAATGACAAAAGACTTAAAAATGACCACGGTTAAAGATTTCATGAAAGTTCATAATAATGCAATTCACAAGGAAATTTAGTTATTTCTGAGATATACATTATAAGTAATAACTAGAATCATGACATAACATTATACCAGAATATATAAGATTTTTAGAAATTTCATGTAATGTCTGAAACATTTATATTAACATATTTCCATACAAATAACCCAAAGAAAGTTTAGTATTAGTTATTTTTTTTGTTGGTTGGTTGGTTTTTTTATACTGCAGGTTCTTATTAGTCATCAATTTTATACACATCAGTGTATACATGTCAATCCCAATCGCCCAGTTGAGCACACCACCATACCCATCCCACCGCGGATTTCCCCCCTTGGTGTCCATACATTTCTTCTCTACATCTGTGTCTCAACTCCTGACCTGCGAACCGGTTCATCTGTACCATTTTTCTAGGTTCCACATACATGCGTTAATATACGATATTTGTTTTGCTCTTTCTGACTTACTTCACTCTGTATGACAGTCTCTAGATACATCCACGTCTCAACGTGACACAATTTCATTCTTTTTTATGGCTGAGTAATATTCCATTGTATATATGTACCACATCTGCTTTATCCATTCGTATGTCAATGGGCATTTAGGTTACTTCACTTGACTTGGCTATTGTAAATAGTGCTGCAATGAACATTGGGGTGCATGTGTCTTTTTGAATTATGGTTTTCTCTGGGTATATGCCCAGTAGTGGGATTGCTGGGTCATATGGTAATTCTATTTTTAGTTTTTTAAGGAACCTCCATACTGTTCTCCATAGTGGCTGTATCAATTTACATTCCCACCAACAATGCAAGAGGGTACCCTTTTCTCCACACCCTCTCCAGCATTTGTTGTTTGTAGATTTTCTGATGATGCCCATTCTAACTGGTGTGAGGTGATACCTCATTGTAGTTTTGATTTGCATTTCTCTAATAATTAGTGATGTTGAGCAGCTTTTCATGTGCTACTTGGCCATCTGTATGTCTTCTTTGGAGAAATGTCTATTTAGATCTTCTTCCCATTTTTAGATTGGGTTGTTTGTTTCTTTAATATTCAGCTGCATGAGCTGTGTATATATTTTGGACATTAATCCTTTGTCCATTGATTCGTTTGCAAATATTTTCTCCCATTCTAAGGGTTGCCTTTTCGTCTTGTTTATGGTTTCCTTTGCTGTATAAAAGCTTTGAAGTTTCATTAGGTCCCATTTGTTCATTTTTTTTTATTTCCATGACTCTAGGAGGTGGATCAAAAAAGATCTTGCTGTGATTTATGTCATAGAGTGTTCTTCCTATGTTTTCCTCTAAGAGTGTCCAGTCTTACATTTAGGTCTCTAATCCATTTTGAGTTTATTTTTGTGTATGCTGTTAGGGAGTGTTCTAATTTCATTCTTTCACATGTAGCTGTCCAGTTTTCCCAGCACCACTTATTGAGGAGACTGTCTTTTCTCCATTGTATACCTTTGCCTCCTCTGTCATAGATTAGTTGACCATAGGTGCGTGGGTTTATCTCTGGGCTTTCTATCTTGTTCCATTGATCTGTTTCTGTTTTTGTGCCAGTATCATATTGTCTTGATTACTGTACCTTTGTAGTAGAGTCTGAAGTCAGGGAGCCTGATTCCTCCAGCTCCGTTTTTTTCCCTCAAGACTGCCTTGGCTATTCGGGGTTTTTGTGTCTCCATACAAATGTTAAGATGATTTGTTCTAGTTCCGAAAAAACTGCCATTGGTAATTTGATAGGGATTGCATTGGATCTGTAGATTGCTTTGGGTAGTATAGACATTTTCACCATACTGATTCTTCCAATCCAAGAACATGGTATATCTCTCCATCTATTTGTATCATCTTTAATTTCTTTCATCAGTGTCTTAGAGTTTTCTGCATACAGCTCTTTTGTCTCCCTAGGTACGTTTATTCCTAGGCATTTTATTCTTTTTGTTGCAGTGGTAAATGGGAGTGTTTCCATAATTTCTGTTTCAGATTTTTCATTATTAGTGTATAGGAAGGCAAGAGATTTCTGTGCATTAATTTTGTATCCTGAAACTTTACCAAATTCATTGATTAGCTCTAGTAGTTTTCTGGTGGCATTTTTAGGATTCTCTATGTATAGTATCGTGTCATCTGCAAACAGTGACAGTTTTACTTCTTTTCCAATTTGTATTCCTTTTATTTCTTTTTCTTCTCTGATTGCCGTGGCTAGGACTTCCAAAACTATGTTGAATAATAGTGGTGAGAGTGGACATCCTTGTCTCATTCCTGATCCTAGAGGAAATGCTTTCAGTTTTTCACCATTGAGAATGATGTTTGCTGTGGATTTGTCATATATGGCCTTTATTATGTTGAGGTAGGTTCCCTCTATGCCCACTTTCTGGAGAGTTTTTATCATAAATGGGTGCTGCATTTTGTCAAAAGCTTTTCCTGTATCTATTGAGATGATCATATGACTTTTATTCTTCAATTTGTTAATATGATGTATCACATTGATTGTTTTGGGTATATTGAAGGATCCTTGATTCCCTCGGATAAATCCCACTTTGTCGTGGTGTATGATCCTTTTAATGTGTTGTTGGATTCTATTTGCTAGTATTTTGTTGAGGTTTCTGCATCTATATTCATCAGTGATATTGGTCTGTAATTTTCTTTTTTTGTAGTATCTTTGTCCGGTTTTGGTATCAGGGTGATGTTGGCCTCATAGAATAAGTTTGGGAGTGTTCCTTCCTCTGCAATTTTTTGGAAGAGTTCGAAAAGGATGGGTGTTAGCTCTTTTCTAAATGTTTGATAGAATTCACCTGTGAAGCCATCTGGTCCTGGACTTTTGTTTGTTGGAAGATTTTTAATCACATTTTCAATTTCATTACTTGTGATTGCTCTGTTCATATTTTCTGTTTCTTCCTGGTTCAGTCTTGGAAGGTTATACCTTTCTAAGAATTTGTCCATTTCTTCCAGGTTGTCCATTTTATCGGAATAGAGTTGCCTGTAGTAGTCTCTTAGGATGCTTTGTATTTCTACGGTGTCTGTTGTAAATTCTTTTTCATTTCTACTTTTATTGGTTTGAGTCCTCTCTCTCTTTTTCTCAATGAGTCTGACTAATGGTTTATCAATTTTGTTTATCTTCTCAAAGAACCAGCTTTTAATTTTATTGATCTTTGCTATTGTTTTCTTTGTCTCTATTTCATTTACTTCTGCTCTGATCTTTATGATTTCTTTCCTTCTGCTAACTCTGGGTTTTCTTTGTTCTTCTTTCTCTAGTTCCTTTAGGTATAAGGTTAGATTGTTTACTTCAGATTTTTCCTGTTTCTTGAGGTAGGCTTGTATAGCTATAAACTTCCCTCTTAGAACTGTTTTTGCTGCATCCCATAGGTTTTGGATCGTCGTGTTTTCATTGTCATTTGTCTCTAGGTATTTTTTGATTTCCTCTTTGATTTCTTCAGTGATCTCTTCGTTATTTAGTAATGTATTGTTTAGCCTCCATGTGTTTATGTTTTTTACATTTTTTTCCCTGTAATTGATTTCTAATCTCACAGTGTTGTGATCAGAAAAGATGCTTGATATTATTTCAATTTTCTTAAATTTACTGAGGCTTGATTTGTGACCCAAGATGTGATCTATCCTGGAGAATGTTCCATGTGCACTTGAGAAGAAAGTGTAGTCTGCTGTTTTTGGATGGAATGTCCTATAGATATCAATTAAATCTATCTGGTCTGTTGTTTCATTTAAAGCTTCTGTTTCCTTATTTATTTTCATTTTGGATGATCTGTCCATTGGTGTAAGTGAGGTGTTAAAGTCCCCCGCTATTATTGTGTTACTGTCGATTTCATCTTTTATAGCTATTAGCAGTTGCCTTGTGTATTGAGGTGCTCCTATGTTGGGTGCATATATATTTATAATTGTTATATCTTCTTCTTGGATTGATCCCTTCAACATTATGTAGTGTCCTTCCTGGTCTCTTGTAACATTCTTTATTATAAAGTCTATATTATCTGATATGAGTATAGCTACTCCAGCTTTCTTTTGATTTCCATTTGCATGGAATATCTTTTTCCATCCCCTCACTTTCAGTCTGTATGTGTCCCTAGGTCTGAAGTGGGTCTCTTGTAGACAGCATATATGGGTCTTGTTTTTGTATCCATTCAGCAAGCCTGTGTCTTTTGGTTGGAGCATTTAATCCATTCACATTTAAGGTAATTATCGATATGTATGTTCCTATGACCATTTTCTTGTTTGGGGTTTGCTTTTGTAGGTCCTTTTCTTCTCTTGTGTTTCCCACTTAGAGAAGTTTCTTTAGCATTTCTTGTAGATGCGGTTTGGTGGTGCTGAATTCTCTTAGCTTTTGCTTGTCTGTAAAGCTTTTGATTTCTCCATTGAATCTGAATGAGATCCTTGCCGGGTAGAGTAATCTTGTTTGTAGGTTCTTCCCTTTCACCACTCAAAGTATATCATGCCACTCCCTTCTGGCTTGTAGAGTTACTGCTGAGAAATTAGCTGTTAACATTATGGGAGTTCCCTTGTATGTTGTCATTTTTCCCTTGCTGCTTTCAATAATTTTTCTTTGTCTTTAATTTTTGCCAGTTTGATTACTATGTGTCTCGGTGTGTTTCTCCTTGGGTTTATCCTGTATGGGACTCTCTGTGCTTCCTGGACTTGGGTGGCTATTTCCTTTCCCATGTTAGGGAAGTTTTCGACTATAATCTCTTCAAATACTTTTTCTGGTCCTTTCTCTCTCTCTTCTCCTTCTGGGACCCCTATAATGCGAATGTTGTTGCGTTTAATGTCGTCCCAGTGGTCTCTTAGGCTGTCTTCATTTCTTTTCATTCTTTTTTCTTTAGTCTGTTCCACAGCAGTGAATTCCACCATTCTGTCTTCCAGGTCACATATCCGTTCTTCTACTATTCTCAGTTATTCTACTATTGATTCCTTCTAGTGTAGTTTTCATTTCAGTTATGGTATTGTTCATCTCTGTTTGTTTGTTTTTTAATTCTTCTAGGTCTTTGTTAAGCATTTCTTGCATCTCTGCCTCCAGTCTTTTTCCGAGGTCCTGGATCATCTTCACTATCATTATTCTGAATTCTTTTTCTGGAAGGTTGCCTCTCTCCACTTCATTTAGTTGTTTTTCTGGGGTTTTATCTTGTTCCTTCATCTGGTACATAGCCCTCTGCCTTTTCATATTGTCTATCTTTCTGTGAATGTGATTTTTGTTCCACAGGATTGTAGTTCTTCTTGCTTCTGCTGTCTGCCCTCTGGTGGATGAGGCTATCTAAGAGGCTTGATGGGAGGGACTGGTGGTGGGTAGAGCTGCCTGTTGCTCTGGTGGGCAGATCTCAGTAAAACTTTAATCCACTTGACTGTTGATGGGTGGGGCTGGGTTCCCTCCCTGTTGGTTGTTTGGGTGAGGCAACCTGACATTGGAGCCTACCTGCGCTCTTTGGTGGGGCTAATGACAGACTCTGGGAGGGCTCATGCCAAGGAGTACTTCCCAGAACTGCTGCTGCCAGTGTCCTTGTCCCCACAGTGAGCCACAGTCCCACCCCCCGCCTCTGCAGGAGACCCTCCGACACTAGCAGGTAGGTCTGGTTCAGTCTCCCCTGGGGTCACTGCTCCTTCCCTGGGTCCCAGTGCGCACACTACTCTTTGTGTGCCCTCCAAGAGTGGAGTCTCTGTTTCCCCCAGTCCTGTTGAAGTCCTGCAATCAGTTCCCACTAGGCTTCAAAATTTGATTCTCTAGGAATTCCTCCTCCCGTAGCCGGACCCCCAGGTTGGGAAGCCTGATGTGGGGCTCAGAACCTTCACTCCAGTGGGTGGACTTCTGTGGTATAAGTGTTCTCCTGTCTGTGAGTCACCCACCCACCAGTTATGGGATTTAATTTTACTGTGATTGCATCCCTCCTACCATCTCATTGTGGCTTCTCCTTTGTCTTTGGATGTGGGGTATCTTTTCTGGTGAGTTCCAGTGTCTTCCTGTCGATGACTGTCCAGCAGCTAGTTGTGATTCTGGTGTTCTCGCAAGAAGGAGAGAGAGCATGCCCTTCTACTCTGCCATCTTGCTTCAGGTCTGCATCTTTATTCCCATCTTGCCACTAGGTTCTTCTGAACATTTTTTTTTCTTATATATTTCTTTTAGATTCCATATATATGTGTTAGCATACGGTATTTGTTTTCCTCTTTCTGACTTACTTGACTCTGTATGACAGTCTCTAGGTCCACCCACCTCACTACAAATAACTCAGTTTTGTTCCATTTTATGACTGAGTAATATTCCATTGTACACATGTGCCACATCTTCTTTATCCATTCATCTGTTGATGGGCACTTAGGTTGCTTCCATGTTCTGGCTATTGTAAATAGAGCTGCAGTGAACATTTTGTTACATGACTCTTTTTGAATTATGGTTTTCTCAGGGTATATGTGGGCCCAGTAGTGGGACTGCTAGGTGGTATGGTAGTTCTATTTTTAGTTTTTTAAGGAACCTGCATACTGTTCACTCTACTGGCTGTATCAAGTTACATTCCCACCAACAGTGCAAGAGGGTTCCCTTTTCTCCACATCCTCTCTAACATTTACTGTTTGTAGGTTGTTTTTTTTTAACATCTTTATTGGGGTATAATTGCTTTACAATGCTGTGTTAATTTCTGCTTTATAACAAAGTGAATCAGTTATACATATACATATGTTCCCATATCTCTTGCATCTCCCTCCCTCTCACCCTCCCTATCCCACCCCCCAAGGCGGTCACAAAGGACTGTGCTGATCTCCCTGTGCTATGCGGCTGCTTCCCACTAGCTGTCTACCTTACATTTGGTAGTGTATATATGTCCATGCCTCTCTCGCGCTTTCTCACAGCTCACCCTTCCCCCTCCCCATATCCTCAAGTCCGTTCTCCAGTAGGTCTGTGTCTTTATTCCTGTCTCACCCCTAGGTTCTTCATGACATTTTTTTTCTTAAATTCCATATATATGTGTTAGCATATGGTATTTGTCTTTCTCTTTCTGACTTATTTCACTCTGTATGACAGACTCTAGGTCTATGCACCTCATTAAAAATAGCTCAGTTTCATTTCTTTATATGGCTGAGTAATATTCCATTGTATATATGTGCCACATCTTCTTTATACATTCATCTGATGATGGGCACTTAGGTTGTTTCCATCTTTGGGCTATTGTAAATAGAGCTGCAATGAACATTTTGGTACATGACTCTTTTTGAATTATGGTTTTCTCAGGGTATATGCCCAGTAGTGGGATTGCTGGGTCATATGGTAGTTCTATTTGTAGTTTTTTAAGGAACCTCCATACTGTTCTCCATAGTGGCTGTACCAATTCACATTCCCACCAGCAGTGCAGGAGTGTTCCCTTTTCTCCACACCCTCTCCAGCATTTATTGTTTCTAGATTTTTTGATGATGTCCATTCTGACTGGTGTGAGATGATATCTCATTGTAGTTTTGATTTGCATTTCCTTAATGATTAATGATGTTGAGCATTCTTTCATGTGTTTGTTGGCAGTCTGTATATCTTCTTTGGAGAAATGTCTATTTAGGTCTTCTACCCATTTTTGGATTGGGTTGTTTGTTTCTTTGATATTGAGCTGCATGAGCTGCTTTAAATTTTGGAAATTAATCCTTTGTCAGTTGCTTCATTTGCAAATATTTTCTCCCGTTCTGAGGGTGGTCTTTTGGTCTTGTTTATGGTTTCCTTTGCTGTGCAAAAGCTTTGAAGTTTCATTATGTCCCACTTGCTTATTTTTGCTTTTATTTCCATTTCTCTAGGAGGTGGGTCAAAAAGGATCTTGCTGTGATTTATGTCATAGAGTGTTCTGCCTATGTTTTCCTCTAAGAGTTTGATAGTTTCTGGCCTTATATTTAGGTCTTTAATCCATTTTGAGCTTATTTTTGTGTATGGTGTTAGGGAGTGATGTAATCTCATACTTTTAAATGTACCTGTCCAGTTTTCCCAGCACCACTTATTGAAGAGGCTGTCCTTTCTCCACCGTATATTCCTGCCTCCTTTATCAAAGATAAGGTGACCATACGTGCGTGGGTCTATCTCTGGGCTTTCTATCCTGTTCCATTGATCTATCTTTCTGTTTTTGTGCCAGTACTATACTGTCTTGATTACGGTAGCTTTGTAGTATAGTCTGAAGTCAGGGAGCCTGATTCCTCCAGCTCCGTTTTTCGTTCTCAAGATAGCTTTGGCTATTCGGGGTCTTTTGTGTTTCCATACAAATTGTGAAATTTTTTGTTCTAGTTCTGTGAAAAATTCCAGTGGTAGTTTGATAGGGATTGCATTGAATCTGTAGATTGCTTTGGGTAGTAGAGTCATTTTCACAATGTTGATTCTTCCAGTCCAAGAACATGGTATATCTCTCCATTTATTTGTATCATCTTTAATTTCATTCATCAGTGTCTTATAATTTTCTGCATACAGGTCTTTTGTCTCCTTAGGTAGGTCTATTCCTAGATATTTTATTCTTTTTGTTGCAATGGTAAATGGCAGTGTTTTCTTAATTTCACTTCTAGATTTTTAATCATTAGTGCATAGTAATGCAAGAGATTTCTGTGCATTAATTTTGTATCCTGCTACTTTACCAAATTCATTGATTAGCTCTAGTAGTTTGCTGGTAGCATCTTTAGGATTCTCTATGTATAGTATCATGTCATCTGCAAACAGTGACAGCTTTACTTCTTTTCCGATTTGGATTCCTTTTATTTCCTTTTCTTCTCTGATTGCTGTGGCTAAAACTTCCAAAACTATATTGAAGAAGAGTGGTGAGAGTGGGCAACCTTCTCTTGTTCCTGATCTTAGTGGAAATGGTTTCAGTTTTTCACCATTGAGGATGATGTTGGCTGTGGGTTTGTCATATATGGCCTTTATTATGTTGAGGAAAGTTCCCTCTATGCCTACTTTCTGCAGGGTTTTTATCATAAATGGGTGTTGAATTTTGTCAAAAGCTTTCTCTGCATCTATTGAGATGATCATATGGTTTTTCTCCTTCAATTTGTTAATATGGTGTATCATGTTGATTGATTTGCATATATTGAAGAATCCTTGCATTCCTGTAATAAACCCCACTTGATCATGGTGTATGATCCTTTTAATGTGCTGTTGGATTCTGTTTACTAGTATTTTGTGGAGGATTTTTGCATCTATGTTCATCAGTGATATTGGCCTGTAGTTTTCTTTCTTTGTAATATCCTTGTCTGGTTTGGGTATCAGGGTGATGGTGGCCTCGTAGAATGAGTTTGGGAGTGTTCCTCCCTCTGCTATATTTTGGAAGAGTTTGAGAAGGATAGGTGTTAGCTCTTCTCTAAATGTTTGATAGAATTTGCCTGTGAAGCCATCTGGTCCTCGGCTTTTGTTTGTTGGAAGATTTTTAATCACAGTTTCAATTTCAGTGCTTGTGATTGGTCTGTTCATATTTTCTATTTCTTCCTGATTCAGTCTTGGCAGGCTGTGCCTTTCTAAGAATTTGTCCATTTCTTCCAGGTTGTCCATTTTATTGGCATAGAGTTGCTTGTAGTAATCTCTCATGATCTTTTGTATTTCTGCAGTGTCAGTTGTTACTTCTCCTTTTTCATTTCTAATTCTATTGATTTCAGTCTTCTCCCTTTTTTTCTTGATGAGTCTGGCTAATGGTTTATCTATTTTGTTTATCTTCTCAAAGAGCCAGCTTTTAGTTTTATTGATCTTTGCTATTGCTTCTTTCATTTCTTTTTCATTTATTTCTGATCTGATTTTTATGATTTCTTTCCTTCTGCTAACATTGAGGTTTTTTTGTTCTTCTTTCCCTAATTGCTTTAGGTGCAAGGTTAGGTTGTTTTTTCGAGATGTTTCCTGTTTCTTAAGGTGGGCTTGTATTCTATAAACTTACCTCTTAGAACTGCTTTTGCTGCATTCCGTAGGTTTTGGGTCATCGTGTTTCATTGTCATTTGTTTCTAGGTATTTTTTTATTTCCTCTTTGATTTCTTCAGTGATCACCTCGTTATTAAGTAGTGTATTGTTTAGCTTCCATGTGTTTGTATTTTTTACAGATCTTTTCCTGTAATTGATATCTAGTCTTATGGCGTTGTGGTCGGAAAAGGTACTTGATACAATTTCAATTTTCTTAAATTTACCAAGGCTTGATTTGTGACCCAAGATATGATCTATCCTGGAGAATGTTCCATGAGCACTTGAGAAAAATGTGTATTCTGTTGTTTTTGGAGGGAGTGTCCTATAAATATCAATTAAGTCCATCTTGTTTAATGTATCATTTAAAGCTTGTGTTTCCTTATTTATTTTCATTTTGGATGGTCTGTCCATTGGTGAAAGTGGGGTGTTAAAGTCCCCTACTATGAATGTGTTACTGTCGATTTCCCCTTTTATGGCTGTTAGTATTTGCCTTATGTATTGATGTGCTCCTATGTTGGGTGCATAAATATTTACAATTGTTATATCTTCTTCTTGGATCGATCCCTTGATCATTATGTAGTGTCCTTCTTTGTCTCTTCTAATAGTCTTTATTTTAAAGTCTATTTTGTCTGATATGAGAATTGCTACTCCAGCTTTCTTTTGGTTTCCATTTGCATGGAATATCTTTTGCCATCCCCTTACTTTCAGTATGTATGTGTCCCTAGGTCTGAAGAGGGTCTCTTGTAGACAGCATATATTAGGTTTTGATTTTGTATCCATTTAGCCAATGTGTGCCTTTTGGTGGGAGCATTTAGTCCATTTACATTTAAGGTAATTATCGACATGTATGTTCCTATTCCCATTTTCTAAATTGTTTTGGGTTTGTTATTGTAGGTCTTTTCCTTCTCTTGTGTTTCTTGCCTAGAGAAGTTCCTTTAGCATTTGTTGTAAAGCTGGTTTGGTGGTGCTGAACTCTCTCAGCTTTTGCTTGTCTGTAAAAGTTTTAATTTCTCCATCAAATCTGAATGAGATCCTTGCTGGGTAGAGTAATCTTGGTTGCAGGTTTTTCTCCTTCATCACTTTCAGTATGTCCTGCCACTCCCTTCTGGCTTGCAGAGTTTCTGCTGAAAGATTAGCTGTTAACCTTATGGGGATTCCCTTTTGTGTTATTTGTTGTTTTTTCCTTGCTGCTTTTAATATGTTTTCTTTGTATTTAATTTTTGACAGTTTGAATAATATGTGTCTTGGTGTATTTCTCCTTGGATTTATCCTGTATAGGACTCTTTGTGCTTCTTGGACTTGATTAACTATTTCCTTTCCCATATTAGGGATGTTTTCAACTATAATCTCTTCAAATATTTTCTCAGTCCCCTTCTTTTTCTCTTCTTCTTCTGGAACCCCTATAATTCAAATGTTGGTGCGTTTAATGTTGTCCCAGAGGTCTCTGGGACTGTCCTCAGTTCTTTTTATTCTTTTTTCTTTATTCTGCTCTGCAGTAGTTATTTCCACTATTTTATCTTCCAGGTCACTTATCCGTTCTTCTTCCTCAGTTATTCTGCTATTGATCCCATCTAGAGTATTTTTCATTTCATTTATTGTGTTGTTCATCATTGTTTGTTTCATCTTTAGTTCTTCTAGGTCCTTGTTAAATGTTTCTTGCATTTTCTCTATTCTATTTCCAAGATCTATCATTATTCTGAATTCTTTTTCAGGTAGACTGCCTATTTCCTCTTCAATTGTTATGTCTGGTGCGTTTTTATCTTGCTCCTTCATCTGCTGTGTGTTTTTCTGTCTTCTCATTTTGCTTATCTTACTGTGTTTGGGGGTCTCCTTTTTGCAGGCTGCACGTTCGTAGTTCCCATTGTTTTTGATGTCTGTCCCCAGTGGCTAAGGTTGGTTCAGTGGGTGTGTAGGCTTCCTGGTGGAGGGGACTAGTGCCTGTGTTCTGGTGGATGAGGCTGGACCTTGTCTCTCGGGTGGGCAGGTCCACGTCTGGTGTTGTGTTTTGGGGTGTCTGTGGACTTATGATTTTAGGCAGCCTCTCTGCTAATGGGTGGGGTTGTATTCCTGTTTTGCTAGTTGTTTGGCATAGGTTGTCCAGCACTGTAGCTTGCTGGTCATTGAGTGAAGCTGGGTGCTGATGTTGAGATGGAGATCTCTGGGAGATTTTCGCCGTTTGATATTATGTGGAGCTGGGAGGTCTCTTGTTGACCAGTGTTCTGAAGTTGGCTCTCCCACCTCAGAGGCACAGTACTGACTCCTGGCTGCAGCACCAAGAGCGTTTCATCCACACGGCTCAGAATAAAAGGGAGAAAAAGTAGAGAGAAAGAATTAGTAGAAGTAGGAAGAAAGAAAGAAAGAAAGAAAGAAAGGAGAGAGGGAGGGAAGGAAGGAAGGACGAAAGAAAGAAGGAAAAAAGAAAGGAGGGAGGGAGGGACGGTGGGAAGAAGGAAGGAAGGAAGGACGGAAGGAAGGAAAAAAGAAAGATAGAAGATAAAGTAAAATAAAATAAAGTAAAATGTAATAAAGTTATTAATTTAAAAAATAATTATTAAACAAAATTTAAAAAATGGACGGACAGAACCTTAGGACAAATGGTGGAACCAAAGCTATACAGACAAAATCTCACACAGAAGCATACACGTACACACTCACAAAAAGAGGAAAAGGGGAAAAAATCATAAATCTTGCTCTCAAAGTCCACCTCCTCAATTTGGGATGATTCATTGTTTAAAGGAGGGAAGGAAGGAAAGAAAGAAAGAAGGAAAGAAGGAAGATAAAGTAAAATAAAATAGTTATTAAAATTAATTATTAAGAAAAAAAATTAAAAAAAAAAACAAAAACGGACAGACAGAACCCTAGGACAAATGGTGGAAGCAAAGCTATACAGACAAAATCTCACACAGAAGCATACACATACACACTCACAAAAAGGGGAAACGGGGAAAAAAATCATAAATCTTGCTCTCAAAGTCCACCTCCTCAACTTGGGATGATTCGTTGTCTATTCTTGTATTCCACCGATGCAGGGTATATCAAGTTGATTGTGGAGCTTTAATCCGCTGCTTCTGAGGCTGCTGGGAGAGATTTCCCTTTCTCTTCTTTGTTCTCACAGCTCCCAGGGGCTCAGCTTTGGATTTGGCCCCGCCTCTGTGTGTAGGTCGCCTGAGGGCGTCTGTTCTTCGCTCAGACAGGACGTGGTTAAAGGAGCCAGTGATTCGGGGGCTCTGGCTCACTCAGGCCGGGGGGAGGGAGGGGTGCGGAATGCGGGGCGAGCCTGCGGCAGCAGAGGCCAGCGTGACGTTGCACCAGCCTGAGGCTCGCTGTGCATTCTCCCAGGGAAGTTGTCCCTGGATCCCGGGAACCTGGCAGTGGCGGGCTGCACAGGCTCCCCGAAAGGGGGGTGTGTGGATAGTGACCTGTGCTCGCACACAGGCCCCTTGGTGGCGGCAGCAGCTGCCGTAACGTCGCCCACCCGTCTCTGGAGTCTGTGCTTTTAGCCGCGGCTCGCGCCCATCTCTGTAGATTTTTTGATGATGGCCATTCTGACAGGTGTGAGATGATATGTCATTGTAGTTTTTGGGGTTTTTTTTTGCGGTACGCGGGCCTCTCCCTGTTGTGGCCTCTCCCGTTGCAGAGCACAGGCTCTGGACGCCCAGGCTCAGTGGCCATGGCTCATGGGCCCAGCCACTCCGCGGCATGTGCGATCTTCCCGGACAGGGGCACGAATCTGTATCCCCTGCATCAGCAGGCCGACTCTCAACCACTGCGCCGCGAGGGAAGCCCTCACTGTAGTTTTGATTTGCATTTCTCTAAGGATTAATGATGTTGAGCATTCTTTCATGCGTTTGTTGGCAATCTGTATATCTTTGGAGAAATGTCTATTTAGGTCTTCTGCCCATTTTTGGATTGGGTTGTTTGTTTTTTTGATATTGAGCTGCATGAGTTGCTTGTATGTTTTGGAGATTAATCCTTTGTCAGTTGCTTCATGAGCAAATATTTTCTCCCATTTTGAGGGTTGTCTTTTGGTCTTGTTTATGGTTTCCTTTGCTGTGCAAAAGCTTTTAAGTTTCATTACGTCTCAGTTGTTTATTTTTGTTTTTATTTCCATTTCTCTAGGAGGTGGGTCAAAAAGGATCTTGCTGTGATTTATGTCATAGAGTGTTCTGCCTATGTTTTCCTCTAAGAGTTTGATGGTGTCTGGCCTTACCTTTAGGTCTTTAATCCATTTTGAGTTTATTTTTGTGTATGGTGTTAGGGAGTGTTCTAAGTTCATTCTTTTACATGTAGATGCTACCAGAAAACTACTAGAGCTAATCAATGAATTTGGTAAAGTAGCAGGATACAAAATTAATGCACAGAAATCTCTTGCATTCCTATACACTAATGATGAAAAAGCTGAAAGTG
Organism: Pseudorca crassidens; assembly: GCF_039906515.1. NCBI lineage: Eukaryota > Metazoa > Chordata > Mammalia > Artiodactyla > Delphinidae > Pseudorca > Pseudorca crassidens. The sequence goes on along the minus strand of NC_090304.1, from coordinate 66,103,155 downwards.
AAATTAAGAAAACACTCCCATTTACCATTGCAACAAAAAGGATAAAATATCTATGGATAAACCTACCTAAGGAGACAAAAGGCGTGTATGCAGAAAATTATGACACTGAAGAAAGAAATTAAAGACGATACAAATAGATGGAGAGATATACCACGTTCTTGGATTGGAATAATCAACACTGTGAAAATGACTCTACTACCCAAAGCAATCTACAGATTCAATGCAATCCCTATCAAACTACCACTGGCATTTTTCACAGAACTAGAGCAAAAAATTTCACAATTTGTATGGAAACACAAAAGACCCCGAAAAGCCAAAGCAGTCTTGAGAAAGAAAAATGGAGCTGGAGGAATCAGGCTCCCTGACTTCAGACTATACTACAAAGCTACAGTAATCAAGACAGTATGGTACTGGCACAAAAACAGAAATATAGATCAATGGAACAGGATAGAAAGCCCAGAGCTAAACCCATGCACATATGGTCACCTTATCTTTGATAAAGGAGGCAAGAACATACAGTGGAGAAACGACAGCCTCTTCAATAAGTGGTGCTGAGATCCAGAGCTTCTATTCTTCTGTTTCTGTCTACAGGTTTAAGTCTCTATCCCAAATGACCTACTGAATGTAGATAACAGACCATCTCAAGCTACAAAAGCTTTCATCCCAAAAGCTTTTAGACAACATAATCAAGAATGATCCTTATAGAGTAACTAATCCAACTCTTTTATTTGTAAGAATAGGATACTAACACATAGGAGGAATGGTTTATCTGTTGTTACTAAGCCTCAGTTTTGTGTGTCTGTAAACTTGAAATAACAATAGTTCCTATTCATGGGTTGTAACCACTTCTAGAACACAGACTCAGAGGGACCCAAGACCACATAGCTAGAAAGTGAATGGAGAGGGCATTTGATCTTAGGGAAGATGGTTGGAAATCTTTCAGTTTGTTCAATCCACTACATAGCTATAATTTCTACTTCTAAAAACCTTACAGTTCAACAGAAGAGACCACCCATTCATTCACTCAGCAAATACTTATTGATGCCTCCTCTGTACCAGGCAGAATGCCAAGCCATGGAAATTCAACAATAAAGAGTACTTGCTTTCATGAAGCCTAGAGTCTAATTGGAAGGATTCACATTTATCAAGAAATCACAAAGTAAATAAAAACTTACAGTTGTGATAAGTGCTCTGAAATAGAGAAGTGTGGTTCCATGAATGTGTGTATAGTGGAATGGACCTAATCATGGGGGTCATGGAAGATTTTGCTAAGGTAGTGTCTACTGCATGTAGAAATGAAGCATTAATAAAATTGACTGGATGAACAAAATAAAAAGGAGTATTCAAGGCAGAGGGAACAATATGTGCTGAGGCCCTTTGGCAAAAGAGGACATGACACATATGAAGGATTAAAAGAAGGTTATTCTGGCTGGAGTGTGCAGCATAGCAGGACTGCAGGGGTAAGCAAGGGCCACGCCATACATGGTCACGTTTAGGACTTTCGTCTTTCCCTGAGAGAACTTATTACTAAATCATCTTAATCAGGGAAGGAGGTAATTAAATTTGCACGTTTAAAAGGTCCCCTAACCGCCCTGTGGAGAATGGATTGGCAGAGGACAAGACTGGATGATGACAGAGAGTTATGGGGCTATTGCGGCTGTTCTGATGAAAGATGATGGTAGCATAGACAAGGCTCAGCTGGTAGAGCTGGAGAAAAGTGAATGGGTTTGAAAAGTATTTAATCAGTAAACTCAATGGCACTTGATGCTAGATTACATATGGGAGAGATGATGTCTAGAATGACTTTCTAGGTTTTTGGTTATCATAACTGACTGGAAATGGTGCCAAGGTATACACATATAAACATTTTCAGGCAAAATGTAATTAAATATTTAATGAGTTTACTTGCATGCAAAGAGAATTCTATGAATTTAGCACCTTAGTCTTGAATATGGTCCTTAATATTTGAATTGTGGATTCTATAAGAAATTGATGAAAGTTATGAAACCTCTGTCCAGATAAAAGCACTTTCCCGTTGCCTCACAATTTTGCACTTATGTTATGCTCAGCTTTATCCATGTAGATTTAAATTCACGTGGCATGGGACTTCCCTGGTGACGCGGTGGTTAAGAATCTGCCTGCCAATGCAGGGGACACAGGTTCAACCCCTGGTCTGGGAAGATCCCACGTGCCGCGGAGCAACTAAGCCCGTGTGCCACACCTACTGAGCCTGCGTGCCACAACTACTGAAGTCCGCGCTCCTAGAGCCCAGGCTCCACAAGAGAAGCCACCTCAATGAGAAGCCCGCGCACCACAATGAAGAGTAGCCCCCGTTCGCCGCAACTAGAGAAAGCCCATGTGCAGCAACAAAGACCCAACGCAGCCAAAAAAATTAATTACTTAATTTAAAAAATTAAATAAAGTAAAATAACTTCACATGCCATTTATGCAGTCCATGAATCTGAGGCCAAGAATACTCTACTAAATCTTTACTCTGTAACATGTGCCCTGTCGTGTCACTTGTACACTGCACCACCCAAAGTTGAAAGATAGGGAACATTGGCTTTGCACGGCTGGGCTGCTACAGTTATCCATTTATTGTATTTTACTATTGCTTAACAAATGAGTATTGAATGGGCACTTTCAAAGTGCTATTCTAATCCTCCCAGGGAACCACAAAGCATAAATGCTTCTCTGGGAACCCATACACAAGTACATCGATCCTTAATGACAGAACCAAACACAAGGGTCACTCCAGCACCACTGTCAGGAAAAAGCAGCTCTCCCTGAGATAAAAACTGCCTTCTGTCAGCTCCTCTTCATTTGCCTGGCTTCTTGTGGCCTTGGAGGGAAAATAAAATATTTCCTTCCCCAGGGAAAGACTCATTTGGATGCAGCTGCATGTGAAAGAGAATTGCTGACTTAGGATCTGATTCCATGATGAGCATTTTATAAACATACTATATATAACAGTTATATACACTACATACTGAATACACACGAGACGCAAATTATATGCTAAATCAGCTCCTGTGCCAATCTGGAAATAATGGGGAAAAAAATAAGGGCTTCAATTGCAGCTGGCAGGCTTGGAAGGAAAAACATTTTAAAGGAAAATCATACACAAAGGTACACTATCACCTTGTCCAGAAAACCTTTTAAAATGACACAATCGTCTGATGTGAAATTTAACCGTAATCTTCTCTGGAGTTTAGGGATGAGTTTGATGAAGTTCAAAGATTTCTTCTACTTCTCTCCTTCAAAGGGATTAACTCCAAATACATCTTGAGGGCTTACTGCATGGCAAATACTGTGCCATACATTATCCCATTCAGTCCTCACAATCATTCTGTGAGGTAGGTACCATTTTAAAACCCATTGTACCAAGGAAAACACTGAAGCTTAGGAATGTTACATAATTCTCCCAGTGGGACTCCAGTATCAAATATCAAATGCCACAGTCAAATCCAGGTGTGTCTGACTTGGACTGCCCAAGCATGATCTTCTAAATGACCAGTTCACCTAAACCACACATCCCCCCCAAGGGGAAATAATGATGCGTAGTTTAATACCCAAATCATCTGTCATTCTTAACCATTACTGTAACACAACTACCCAAAATATGTGTTGATTCCTTGATATTTGTAATAAATTACAAATATTCCTTTAGGACCACTGTAATTGAAGGACACAGAAAAACCCCACCAGGGAACATTCAAATATTAAAAGCGAGTGTCGTCTAAGTCACTATGTTAGAATCCTATCAATGCTTCTTTGGGAATGGGAAAGGTAGAATTACTTGGGATCTAGAATTCCTCAAAAAAGAAGTCCCCGTTATTTCGTAAAAATACTGACCTGGGGCCTTTCAAAGTAGCAACATGATCACACAAAGTCAAAATAATCTCTTGTTTGAAAAGTTTCTTCTTAGTGAATCTCAGTATTTTGTCTTAGAAAGCAAGTGGGACATCCGCACTCTAGAAGTAATGGAAGTACATCTTTGGAACTAAGAACTGTACGTTTTTAAAAGATAAACTCATTCCTACACATTACATAATCATTTCTAAAGGCTGTTAAGTTGCAATCAGACAAGTCCCTTCAGCCTCCTTCTAAAACTATATTTGATGGAAATTAAGAGGCATGCAAACTCTGTTATCTTCTTTCTCCTTATCAGATGTCACACCTCGATGGCTGCAAATAATCCCTCCCGATTATTCTATAGCCATTGATCCAGACACATGACTTATCTCTCTGAACTCAGCCATTAAACTGACACAAAGCCGAGGTTTTACATGGTTAAGTTCAGAGCTCATTTAAGAGCAGGTACTTCATCGGGAAGCGTAAAATCATTTCCATTTGAAGATCTCAGTTTGTCACTTAGTCTTCTAAAAATAATCTGTGTGACAGATGCCCTTTGGCATTCTAACATATTCATATACCAGAGAAATAGTTCATCTTCCCCTAATAGTCACAGGTAATCAATAGCCTAAGATGATTCTTTAGCTATAAACATTTATATTTATATAATAAAATAAAAATACTCATAACATTGCTTTCTAAAAGACGAAGAAAGTGTACTCCCGACTAACCTTCAGCTGTGTGGTCATAATGGTCTTCTGAACGTTCAATCATGCATTTACAGGCATTTAGGGCCCTGACGCATTGCAGATCCCCTTTGCTGGTTTGGTTTAAAGCTTGTTCAGGCTCATTAGCCTGGTCGCATCGAAAAAGTTAGAAGGTCTGAGAAGGGTGGAACCGAAAATGAAATTTTGCCCAGTGTTCTTTCCACCCTCATGCCCCTTGGCAGTCTTCATTTACATGCACACCACTTCACCTCAGCTGTGTCACATCCTTGCTCTGACCTCGACACTTTTTTGGTGCTATTCATCATACCTGCTGTGCTTGTGGTGTTCTTCTCTCCTGCTCCACAAATTCAAACCAGAGTCTTCCTATACGCTACAGAAATATGGTGGATTAAATGTGTTTAATGGGTCCAGTTCACTTCGAGAAAACCCAATACATGGGAAATTGATCTCACCAAGCTGATAAATTAGGAAGAAACAGATATTTAATAAAACTCAAAATCCCAAAGTCACTTTGTGGAGAAAGTTGTCCAGTTACTTAACATAACCCCAGAGGCCAGTCACTGTGGCGGTTGACATAATCACAGCTACTATTTATTGAGTTCAGTGAAATGGGTACTATTATCTCCAACTCGAAGATGAGGAAACCAAGGGTCAGGGAATGTAGGTGACTTGTTTACATCAAGAAAAAAATTAGGACCAGTCATTACATTATTCCACCTGCTCAGAGCTCGCTTACAAAGTTCACGTTCAGCTGTTCCCCTCCCCAGTCTTTCATCACTCAGATCCTACCATATGTTGGGAATGTTTCTTCCCTGCTCCTACGATTTTCTTCCTCAGAGGGAGCTTAATGAGTGTGGCTCTGGGCTTCTCTCTGAGGAGGTAGGGTGACTTCTCTGATTGGTAAGTTTGGGAAGAATAACTAGGATCAGCTCCTCTTTACCTTCCTTCATAGGGAGTGATCTTTTGTTTTAGGGCAAGGGCTGTCCTGGGTTCCTAAATCTTACCTGGCACCCTGTCCATGTGGAGAGGTGTGCCCAGTCCAGCACTACCATGGTAGGCAGATAAGTCTGCCTAATTCCAGGGAACAGTTTCACCAACCCCACCTGGCTCTTCACTAGACGAGTCTCCCAACTAGATTCTATACTCTCTGCAAAGCTTTTCCCAAACCCCAAATCAGAAATCACCTTTCCCTTTCTCTTCCCACAATACTTTGTATTTCCATATAGCCATTATAACAAGTTCATTTCTATTAGTGACACATTCTACTACTACTTATGTGAAAGTGCAGAGGCTTGGACCTATTTCCCATCCATTCATCGATGTTCCTTCCACAGCACTGAACGTAGTGTTCTATACAGAGAGTAGGACCTCAAAAAGAGGTTTGTTGAATTGGATTGAATTGCTTTTAATGCCATGTCATCTTTGTATGTAGCTTTAAACTGTTTTTAAAAATGTGCACTTTCCTTAATTCCCTAGTTGGTTAAAACCGGTGAGAAATACAAACTCCCTTTTCCCTCCTCTGCATTGGACCACTCATTGCAGTGATTCGGGTCCAGTAAAGAAACTGTAAAACTGCCAGCCTGCTGGACTGTTTCCATTAGGAGAACTGCCTGTTTGCCTCTTTCTCCCATTCACTCTGATTACTCATCCTGCGCCCTAGAGTTAAGAGAAGGGACTTTGTGTCTCAGAAGTGGTAACATTCCCATGTTTGAAGCTGGGGCATCTTCAGGCATAGCTGGGAACCAGCTGCCATTATGTCTATTTCAGGCAACAGGGGACCTAGCATTTTTAATTGAAAATGAAGTATAATTGCCTATCCTATAGTTTTATTCCAAATGAATATGAGCGTGACAGTGTTTCTAAAGCAATGAATTGAACACCTAGCATTTTAAGGGCTTGCACTTACTGCTTAAGCACTAATTAAGGTTTACAGATGAGAGACTAAGTGACTCACTAGAGGTCACAGAGAACTTCAGTAACGGGGCCTTTAGAATGTCATGAGGGCCTTGTGTGAAGGTTGGATTCTGTTCATTCAGCATTATTTTTTACTTGAAGTTCGCTCTGCAACTAATCATAATCTAGGTCATTCATTTACTCACTCATTCATCCATTCATGTGTCCATGCCCTAACACAAAGAGCCCTTACTGGGCACTTGTACTATGCAAAACCCAATAGGAGGTGCTAAAGACAGAGAAAAACAAATCATCACTCCTGCCCTCAAGGAGCCCTTAGGGAAGGACAGATGAGAAAAGGAAGTATTAGAGCACACTGGCTATGAGATAAAGGTGCTAAAGGAGGATGAAAGAGAGTCTCTAACCTGCCTGGGGTCTAGGAAAATTTCCTAAAGGAGATCAGGTTTGAGCTAATACTGAGGGTTTTCACAGGAGTTTTCCAGAGACAAGAGAAAATGGTACAGAGGTTCCAGTGTTTCCAGAGCAGATTATCCCTCTGAGAAGAGCTAGAGCAGATAAGGACTGAGTAAGAGATGGGGCCAGATTAGGAAGAGCAGCATAGGACACATTAAGCCAGTAATTTAGACTTTGTCCTGCTGCTCCTAGGGAGCTGCCTTAAGCAGGAGGATGATGTCATCAATTACATCATAAAAATTTCATTGTAGAACCATGTGACTAGATCGTAGGGTGTTGTAGTATTCCTGTCTAATCAGAATCAACAGGATGGAGAAGAGCCTTGTCTGAGGGACATTTATGATGGAATGACAGGACTTGGTTCTGATTAAATGCCTATTTTATTGGAAGTTCATAGGAAAGGTCATAGGAAAGACAATAGAAGAGGAGGTGGGAACTGTGAATAACTCCTAAAATTCTGGCTTAAATACCTTGGTGGGTGGTAGCATCTGTGAACAGTATTACGAAACACAAGATGACAAGTAAGTTTGGGAAAACAAATGGTAAGTCCAGGTGTTGAGATTGCAGTGTCTGTGAAATAGCCAAGTTGCAGTGGGCAGACATAGTAGACAGCAGCTGAGGAGTGTGGTCAGGAAGTATAAAATAGCCATCTATATAGAGATAGTGGTGACTAGCAGATGGATGTAGGTGGGATCTATTCTATGGGCAACCATATTTCTAATTGCTTTGACTGCATACATAATGCTTCTTACTTTTAAAAGTATAATAAGCAGGTCACTCTTGGGTCTTCCTACATGGCTGAGCAAAGTAACTATTATTCTTTAGAAAAACCAAACACCAGAATTATGACAGATCTACACATTATTCACAGGAATATAGAAAAATGACTACATTGATAAGGACAATAAGTAAAATATGTTAAATGTGATCCTTTCTCTGCTAATAGAGAAAAAAATTAAACTATGGTTATAGTAGAAGAAGTATTTGACCCAAGCCCCTATTTGACTTTATTAGAGATATAATATCCTCTCCTACACCACTCTTTCGCCGCTCTCCTTATCCCTCTCCAGTCGCATCCTATCACCGTATGCAATTTGCAGAACTGCACTGCAGTTGTAGCCCTCTCTTCAAGTGTTTGTGGCAACTTATTTAAAGAAGAACCAAAAGGGCAGGGGCCTCTTTGCTTTCCACAACCTTCACACATCAGGTTAGGTAAACTTGTCCATATGCTGGTTTTAAATTGGTTCTCTTTTGCACAGCAAAGAAAACCATAAGCGAGACGAAAAGACAACCCTCAGAATGGGAGAAAAGATTTGCAAACAAAGCAACTGACAGAGGATTAATCTCCAAAATATACAAACAGCTCATGCAGCTCAACATCAAAAAAAAACAAAAAACCCAATCAAAATATGGGCAGAAGACCTCAATAGACATTTCTCCAAAGAAGATATACAGATGGCCAAGAGGCACATGAAATGATGCTCAACATCACTAATTATTAGAGAAATGCAGATCAAAACTACAATGAGGTATCACCTCACACTGGTCACAATGGCCATCATCCAAAAATCTATAAACAATAAATGCTGGAGAGGGGGTGGAGAAAAGGAACGCTCTTCCATTATTCGTGGGAATGTAAATTGATACAGCCACTATGGAGAACAGTATGGAGGTTCCTTAAGAAACTAAAACTAGAACTACCATATACCCAGCAATCCCACTACTGGGCATATACCCTGAGAAAACCATAATTCAAGAAGACACATGCACCCCAATGTTCACTGTTGCACTGTTTACAATAGCCAGGACATGGAAGCAACCTAAATGTCCATTAACAGATGAATGGATAAAGAAGATGTGGTATACACACACACACACACACACACACACACACACACACACACAGACAATGGAATATTACTCAGCCATAAAAAGGAACAAAACTGGGTCATTTGTAGAGACGTGGATGGACCTAGAGTCTGTCATACAGAGTGAACTAAGTCAGAAAGAGAAAAAAAACCATTGTATATTAATGCATATATGTGGAATTGAGAAAAATTGTACAGATGAACCTATCTGCACAGCAGGAATAGAGACGCAGACGTAGAGAACGGATTGTGGACACGGCGTGGGGTGGGGAAGGGAGGTGGGATGAACTGGGAGATTGGGATTTACATATATACACTACCATGTGTAAAACAGATTACTAGTGGGAACCTGCTGTATAACACAAGGAGCTCAGCTCAGTGCTCTGTGGTGACCTAGATGGGTGGGATGGGGAGGGAGGAAGGAGGTCCAAGAAGGAGGGGATATATGTATACACATAGCTGATTCACTGTGTTGTGCAGTGGAAACTAACACAACATTGTAAAGCAACTATACCCCAATTAAAAAAATGGTTCTCTTCCAAACTCCACATATGCAAGTTCCATCTATAAAGCTAACCCAAACCACTGAACAAAGAGATGAATAAAGATGTGAGATCAAAACTGAATGTGGGTTCAGTGACTGTAGAATTTGCTTTCAAGGCTCAATTCCGATTAGTCCTCTGGCCCAGAAAACCTTCTATGACTCCTCTCATTCTCAGCCCCAGCATGATTTAGAAGAGCCCTTTACCATACCACACCAGAAAAACTTGTATCTCTGTGACTAGACTGACAGCTCCTTGAGGACAGGGACCATGCCATCCATTTTAGTTCCATCAGCACCTTGTGTGGCATCGAATACAAAATAGGAATTTAGTTATTCGTCTACCAATGCGAAATGGTGACAAGTCATGTGAATTAGGAACTATTTCTTTTACATAAATTGGAATTCATTCCAGAATTCATCTTTTTGTGGGTTTTTTTGTTTTTTTGTTTGTTTTTTGCGGTACATGGGCCTCTCACTGTTGTGGCCTCTCCCGTTGTGGAGCACAGGCTCCGGACTCGCAGGCTCAGCGGCCATGGCTCACGGGCCCAGCCGCTCCGCGGCATGTGGGATCTTCCTGGACCGGGGCACGAACCCGTGTCCCCTGCATCGGCAGGCGGACTCTAACCACTGTGCCACCAGGGAAGCCCCAGAATTCATCTTTTTAAAAAGATAAATCAATATGAATAAAGCCGTCATTGGCAAATTGCATACAATATCCTATTTTAATGAATGAATCTATTTCATTATGTCAGTTTCCTTGTTCAAGGTTTATAATATGCTTTCCCACAATGATGGAGTTTCTCTTCTCCCCGCCCCCCCCCCAGTAAAAGACTGAGTTCTGTTCAAAGAAATAAAATGTAAGCTATTAAGTTAGAATAAAATATTCTGAATCATTTATCTGAAATTCAGGGTCAAGAAAACTGCTTATATTCTAAAATTATTTCTGTAATATAAGAGGGTTGATTTAGCCATAAATAAACAGAAAATAACAATACTGTGATGCCTGATACACGCATCTGTGTTACATTTACTCAAAGGACTCTTATTTATCTGCATTAGTAAACTGACTGCTAGATAAGAATCATCTCTGTGTTACTAGACCTTTACATAGATTTTCATCAGCGCCTCTCTTGCTGTGCTATCCATTTGTTTTCATGTCATTTACCCAGCTGGATAACGAGCTCCTGAAGGACAGGTTGTTCTGATTCCCCAGCATCTATGACGGTGTCTGGTAAAAAGAAGGAACTTCAAACATATCTCCTCAATTAATAAAAAAACAAAAAGCCTCCTAGATTAAGGACATCAGGACCACTTTTACCTCCCCAGCTTCGTCTTGGATGGTGTCTGGTGATCAAGTATATCACCAGGCTCCACAGCCGAGCCGCTGTCTTCATGCCAAGAGCACAGGAAGGAAGCCAGAGAAGGGTCATGAACTGATGTCAGACACCAGCAGGAATAGACACAAACTCAAAGCTGAGCAGGTGGAAGACAAACAGAGCTGGGGATCGGAAAGTGATCTGCTAAAGCTCAGTCCAGATGCAAGTGAGAACAGTAGTGCCTGAGGGATCCAGAGAGGTTAGTGGGATAAAAACTGAGGAAAATCAGCAAGTATATCTGCAGTGTATAATTTCCACACTGTAGCCATACAGACCCATAATGAGCAGGCTTCCTCTAGTGTTTACATTGTTCCCTCCACCTATAATATGCTTTCATCACCCCAGTTCTTCCACTGTTTTTGTACAGGCTCATGCATCTCAGTCATTCTCTGAGAAGTCTTAACGAACTCCTCAAAACTAGGTTGGCTGCTTCCTATAAGTTCATGTTATTCTTTGTGCTACTGAACTCATCACAGTGTGTGGAAATTGCCTATTCAGGCATCTGTTTTACTAACTTGTCTGAAAGTTGCACGTATTCACTATACCCAGAGCCTAACACAATGCCTAATACAGAGCAGGCATTTGATACATATTTGTTGAATGAAATAAGGATGAATGTTTTGTTTTTACATGTGGAGAACTGTCGAAACACTGGGTTGTCTTTTCAGTATGGCAGTGGGCAGTTTCTAGTATTCATTCATTCAACAAATATTTCCCAAGTGCCTATTAGGGGCCAGGTACTGTTCTAGATACTGTGAACATTATGGTATGAATTTTTATCCTATCTACACAATGACCCTTTCATGTAGTGTCTGTTTTGTATGGTGCTTTTTGTATTTTAACACTAATTAATAACTGTGTAGAGGTGGTGCTTTTGTCTCACATTTTGCAAATGATGAAAGTGAGTTTCATGGAAGTTAACTAACTGCTCAAGATCTAATCTTCTAAAAAGTTGAGGAGGCGGCTGGAATCAAACTCAGCTCTGTCTGATTCAAAGTCAGTTCCTTTTCTACTATGCATCTATGAGTATTTATTATAATTAATATAATTCCCTTACTTGGTGAGCAGATAAATTGTAGAGATTGTGTCCCTCTTTGATATCTTTGGGACAAGTGAATAAAATATTTGGGTAATCGTTTTTTCCTTTAGAATTTGTCTATATAACAAAGAATAGTCTCAGGATAATTGAAAAGTTTTCTAAGTGGATATTTCTGTGTGCCTTAAAAATGGACTTTCACTAGGCAATATTTCATTATGAAATAAAATAAACTTTGTTAAAATATAAGACATCCCACTCTTGGTCAGTATTTTATGAATGTTCTTGAGGTCCGTACTGAAATTTGGAGAATATAGTTCTGAGTTAGTTCTTTTCCGGGCCTCCTGTAGTCTGAGCATCAGAAAATACCTTGTTCGTTGTCCACTTGCACCTTAATTATAGCGACTGGGAATACAATGATTTAAAATTAAATACAATTAAGGAAAATTGAAAGAGATTATGTAACAATGAGGTGTTAAGATGTAAACTTTATTTTATCCACTATTTAGTGCCTTTGGGACATTTATTTAATTACCCAGTGATCTGATCCTCAGAGTTTAAGTCTTTAGTATTTGAGTCCAGTACTGAAGGTAGATCTTTATAGTGCTTCACTTTACAGGTCTGTAATCATACCTATCATACTGCCCTTCTCACTTCTCATCCAACACTTTTCCAGGTGGTCCAGCCTGTTTGACCACTTAACGTAAATGAGTACGTATGTACAAATGCCTGTGAATGTGTGTATGTAAATACACCTAGTGAAAGGAAGATTAAAAATTAAGTCAAGGCTAAAATGAAACATTTGGGGCTCCTGAATAAGCTGTTAGAGTGGAAGGAAGATTGCAATCACAGGGACTTATGGATCTGACTCTCAGTACTGTCACTATCTTGCAATTTAGATAGATTTTTTTTTGTTTTTGCGGTACGCGAGCCTCTCACTGCTGTGGCCTCTCCCGTTGCGGAGCACAGGCTCCGGACGCACAGGCTCAGAGGCCATGGCTCACGGGCCCAGCCGCTCCGCGGCATGTGGGATCTTCCCGGACCGGGGCACGAACGCGTGCCCCCTGCATCGGCAGGCGGACTCTCAACCACTGCGCCACCAGGGAAGCCCTAGATAGAATTTTTAAAGGCTCCTAACATTTACTTTTCTCATACGTAGTAGTATAATAATACTAATAGTTAATTAGCATGAGAACTCTAATGAGTTAATTAAACAATGTTGGTGAAGGGACTTTTCTAAATTTAAAGCACCATATAGATATACATATTGAATTGAAAATTCTCATTTTTCCTAGTGAAACTATATAGAAATACATTTAGATGCAAAGTATGTATAATTCGTTTTCCACCATCATGTGTAGATAGGTGTGAAATACATATTTTTTAATGATGGACATCTGATTTGGCTTTCGTTTCCTGGGAGAACCTAAGTCTGGAGTTATATCAGAGCCTCATTTAGATTGGGAGGCTAGGGAAGGTTTGGGGGAGGAAAGGCCCTGCCCAATGAACACAGGCTAGATAAAATGCTGGAGGAAGAGCAGGGCTTGGGAAAGGAATTAACATTTCCAGGCAAACTGATCAGAAAGTCCAGAAGCTTCCAGGTGGGACTCTTGTCTGAGGGTCTCGTAAAGGAGATAAAGATAAAACATAACTGTAATAGAAAGCAAAATCTAGTCAGTGCTGTGAGAGTGCCCTGAGATGGTAATTTGAAGGGAGTCTGGAGAAGGACCACTTCCAGCTGAGCAATCAGGGAGGAGGGTGTACGGGTCTGGGAGGGTGGGGAGAAGGAGGGGAGGAAGGAAGAAGGAGGGAGGCTTTGTGAAAAGCAGAGTACAGCCGTCCTATGCTCTTTGCTTCATATTCTCATTTTTCCTATGGTTTTGAAGGCCATCTCTCTTGCTGCTGATTCTGAAATTTATCATCTCCAGGCTGGAACTCTCCCTTTGAGCTCCAGACTCGTCTATTCAGCTGCCTTCTCAACAACTTAACTTGAATGTCTAATAGGCATTTTATATTTAGCATATTAATATAGGTAACTTGATCTGTGCCTCTAAGCCTTGCTCCACCGCCAGACATCTCCACTTTAATTCTGTTTCTACCATGCATTGTACAAGCCAAAACCTTTGGGCTCCCCCTTTACTCCTCTCTATTTATCACTCCTCACATTCAATCCAACAACAAATTGTACTGTGTTTAAGCTTCAAAGTATATATTCAGTGCAATAATTGGTATCACCAACATTTGTACCTCTCAGTTCCAAGTCTTCATCATTCCTTACCTGGACTACTACAAATGAACTCTAGTTACATTCTTGATTCCCTGTAGCACAGTCTCCACAGAGTATCTGGAATAGTCCTTAAACATAAATCAGACATGTAACTCCTCTGCTTAAAACATCCAAAAGGTTTCACATCACATTTAGAATAAAAATGGCCTACAGGTTCAATGTGATGGGACCCCTGGCTGCATCTTCAGAGGAATCTCTAACCCACTCTCCCTTTGTTCATTATGCGTTAGCTACATTGTTCTTCATTCTCTTCTTAGAAAAGAATGCTTATTTCTGCATCAGAGCCCTTGCATTTTCTCTGCCCAGAATATTCTTTTCCCAGACTTCTGTGTGACTGCTCCCTTTTCATTAGTCAGGTCTGAGTTCAAATATCATAAACTCAGAACACTCTTTCCTGATCACTCTAACGGAAATACCACTATCCCCTCCACGATATTATTTAATCCACTGCATTTTACTCTTATTAGAGCAAATATTGCTATCTAAAGTTATTATATACGTGTGTGTCTGTATTTGTTTTTTCTGCCAGTCCCCCTTTAATGCACTTCATAAGAGAAGCCACCCTTCTTATCCCTTTACTCCCCTGATTTGCCAGTGCCTAGGTCAGTGCTTGGCACATAATAGGGCTCATTAAATATTTTTTTAGCTGTTGAATGATTTTTTCCTATGTAATCGGTTTTCATTTATCCAAAGTAGTTAACTGAATCTTGCATGAGAGCACAAAGACTTCTTTTTAAACTACCAATCATAAATTAATTTATACGGAAAACTAATTTACAAATAATAAAACTTATGAAGATATTTTGAGTGGGTATTCAAGAATTTGAGGACAATGCCAACTGACAGACTCCATTCTGATAATTCCATGCATAGCTTATCACATTATAACTAGGAAATCATTAACATGTTTTAGTCTAGCAGAAGAAAAATAAATAAGTAAATAAATAAAATCAACAGGCACAATATACAATGCTTAGGTAATCTAAGATGATTGTGTGCATAGCTACATGATCTGCCATTAGTCACTGTCTTTCCTGTTGACAACTTAGTGGGAAGGACTTCTTGGTAAAGGACTAGAGTGCAAGTCGAGTAATCAGGAAACATCAGGGATTCAGAAACACTCATACCTCATGAGGGTATTGACAATACCATTAATAAACCACAGTGTGAAATTAATGCACTGCCTTGTGGCAACAGTGATCCCCTGAGACCCACCTGTGGTGGCATCGTTGCTATGACTCATTGTCAGAAATTGTTAGGAGGAAAAAAACCTTGAAAATTGGACTAAAACTTTATGAATAACATAATGTTTACCTGAGTTGGGAGAGAAGTATTTTGCTTTTGTTTCAGAGTTGACAAATTAACTACTGAAGTTAGTAATGAAACTGACATCATTGAAAATGCTTGACACAAATGGTTGCCTAATATGTCAGCCGATTAATAAGACTATTCAGTTTAAACACCAGTAAGCTATTGAGCAGCTATAATGAGCCAGACATGGGGAAGATACGAAGAAAGAAAGAAGACTGAAGGGAGGGAGAAAGGGAGCAAGGAAGGAGAGAAGGAGAGAAAAAAGGAAAGATTGAAGGAAGGAAGCCTCCTTTAAATCACGGAGATCACAACTTAGCGATAGTATACACAAGTCAACACCTGACTATACCCTGTCCAACTCTAATTAGAAGTAACTGCATTAATAAGCATACAAACGAAGCCTCACAAGCAGTTGTATGAAAACCTGATTCATTATTGAGACAGAAGGGAGGACTGGCTGAAGTGTCAGGAAGTAATTAATACCAGAATGGGTCCTTGAAGAATAAGTAGGATTTAAAGAGAAAAAAGAGATGGTACACAAACATTTCTTTTTAGTGTCTGAATAACTGATAGATATTATGGTGGTAGTTTCCATAGAGCTAAATAGAGAGGTAGTCCACAGTCCTATATATTATTGCAACACATGATTATATATAACGCCATACCTGATTATAATCAGTGTTTACTTTTTACTGATTTGAGTTGTAAGCTCAGTATTTTTATTAAAATAATTATTCTCCAAGGAAAGACTGTTGCTAAATTTTTATATTATATTCACAAGAAAGTTGTATGATGTTGCTTGCATCTTTCAGGCTCTGCCTGTTTACTTCAGCCAACTTGCCAGTAGCCCCGTAGACGTGTACCTATACACAGGGAAATAAGTTACCTATTCTGCACCCTGACTCCTAGTTTAAAATCAGTTTATTGGATTTAAATCATACAGTAACCATAAATTTTAAGTTGCACTAAAAATATTGGTAATCTTGTTCTATGTGAACACTAGATTTTTCATGGGTAAATATGTGACAGGCAAGTTGGTGGCTACGATTTGGATAATTCAATAAGTAGGACAAGCAATTATCATGAGAATGGTAAGACTTCTCAAGAGAAAGAACATGTAATATGATTAACAAGAAGAGAGATGCTCAACCTCTAGAGTGTGTGGACAAGAGAGGAAATATAATCCAGAAATGTAAAGGAAGAAAAGGAGTAGAAAAGTAACTCCAGGTCAAGTAGCTCTGGATCGTGAAACGAAAGAGAGGAACGAGTTTCAAGTAGAAAGGGCTCCAGAGAGTCAAAGGGAAAAAGGACAAAAATTGCAAAGAAAAAAGTCAATATTTATGTACTTTGACAAAGCAGTTTTTGGAGGAAGAGTAGAAAGGAAGATGACTTTTAAAAAGTAAGGAATTGGTGAAAAAGTGAAAGTATAAATTGTGCTTCATAATGGATATTTGAAAGTGAATAAAAAGGAATAAATATGATGTAACGGGCAGGGACAGGAGCAAATCAAGACGGTTATATTTTTTAAGATGTTGAAACCTCTGCAAATTTGAAGATCCAGGAAAGAAGGGGATACAAAGAGAAAAACTGAAATGCTGACAAGGATTCTGAGAGCAAGTCCACTCAAGCGTCCTGAAGAGGAGGGTCTAAGATGCAATGAAGGACACTGAATATGAGACTTAGAATTAGTCATGAGGATGTCTTACAAAAGCCACAGAATCTTGCAAAATTCTAGTTGTAATCTCATCTATAATTCTCAACTACCTTTTTCACATAGTATTTGACACCATGATGAATTTCCAATTTCCAACTTTGTTCCAACATACTCTCTTCCTTTTGTTAAGTGATGTAGGCCTCTTCATTAAAGGGGTCTCTCAATCCAGCTGTAGATTAGAAAAAAAAATCTTATGTGTAAAGAAATAGCTTCTTAGGGACTTCCCTGGTGGTCCAGTGGTAAAGAATCCACCTTCCAATACAGGGGATGCACGTTCGATCCCTGGTCGGGGAACTAAGATCCCACATGTCACGGGGCAACTAAGCCCACGTGCCACAACTACTGAGCCTGGGCACCTCAACTAGAGAGCCCTCGCGCCGCAAACTACAAAGGCCACGTGCTCTGGAGCCCACGCGCCACAACTAGAGAGAAGCCCGCGCGCTGCAACGAAGAGCCCTCATTTCACAGCAAAAGATCCTGCATGCCTCAACGAAGATCCCACCTGCCGCAACTAAGACCTGACACAGGCAAAAAAATAAAAATTAATTAATTAATTTTTTTAAAAAAGAAGTAGCCTCTTCAAGGACCTCCTAAGAGTCAAGTGGGACATTTATATCATGAGGTACTCCTGATGGAGTGGACCCATATCATCATTCCTCCTTCACCATATTTCTTATACACTTCTTTCTGAGTGCTTTTCAGAACATCAGGAAGGCTCAAGAAGGAAAATGAGGGTGATGTGACAGAAGTGAGATGTAAACATGATGAAAGATCAAGAAGGTGTGAAATTTTGGTTTAATGCTGAGAGTGTCACTGAAGTGACTGTTCATAGAACACCGGCACAGCATCTGGAGAAGCCAGGAGAAAGGTAATAGGCTTGGTTTGTGTAAGTGAATCAGTGGTTTAATCACTGAAACTGTAGCAATTCTCAGGACTTTGGGGGTTTTGTTTCTTATTAAATGGATGAATAAAAAGTGTAGAGTAAGGAAGGTGCCATGAAACACAGGGCTGAGGGAGTGAGTTCCAAGTTTAAGAACTCAAAAGCAGAAAACTGCCTTACTTAAAATGCGTTTGTCCAGCCTGTGGTCGAGCTTGTGTGTTACTGAATTTAATTAATACAAATCAAGTATGGTGAAGTCAAGTGGCATCAACAGAGTTGTTCCTCAGCATAATGTCACTTGTTCGACTTACCTTCCACATAGTTTTCAAACCAATTTAATACAACTTCCCTCCCAACTTCTAAATTAAAGGAGTTAATAAAATATTTTGAGCCCTAGGTTATTGTGATAATGTGACGCCAACTCTATGAGTGGACTTCTCAGTAATGTAAGGCAACAGAATTCAGACAGATGGATAGATACTTAGGCAGGCAGGCAGATAGATAGAACAGTTAGGATACATACATACATACATGTACTTACACAGTTAGATGGTATTTGGTTTCTTTTATAACCTGAAAGTCTAGAATCCTCATTCTCAGATTCATGTCTCCAATGCAAAAATCTCTGGAATCCCAAACTAGCATATTTAACATCTCTCCTTGTATATTAGAAAGCCACCATATTTAAAACAGAATTCTTCTCCCCCAAACTGATATTCTCTGTGGACCTTCTCTCAATGAATGCTACAAATAGCCCTCCAGTTGTTTAAGCAGGAGATCTGAAAGTCATATAACCCTGTTTCTCTCCATATAGCCAACAAGTCTGAAAATCCCACGATTCCATGCTTCGTTATCTCTCAAATTTCTTCACTGTTTTCCATCTCCACTACTATCATCCAAGCTACAGTGACCTGTCTCCTGAATCAGTGCAACTGCATCTTCATTTGCAACTGCATCTTCTACTTTTGCCTCTCATCACTAATTTTTTCATATTTTAACTAGTATATAGAGTGATGCTTCTAAAATGCAAATCTGATTGTGTCATTGCTTACCTGAAACTCTTTGGTGACTTTCCTTGTCTTTAGGACAAAGGCTAAAATCTTTAAGGTGGCCTGTGAGATTCCTATGATATGGCTTTTGGCACACTGTGCCATTCTCCCTCTCCCTCTCTGCCCTGGCCGTCTTTCATTTCTGTAAATGAGCCATGCTCCTTCCTATCTTAAGGACTTCAAATAATGGCTTCAAATAGGCTACTTCTTCCTAGGATACTGCTTTACCTGTTTAATTATTACTGGCATATTTCATTACTTGGTTAATTATCACTCATCTTTTGAGCTCAGATTAAACACTGGCTTCAGAGAAGTCTTCTTGGTCCCCAGACAAGGTCAAGTCAGCTTCTCATATTTCTTCATTGTACTTCTTTCCCTTGTTGTAATCAATTTGTAATTAAAAATTATTACGTGATCTTGATATTAATACTTGTATTTACTGTTATGACCTCAAATATATCTTTTTTGTTATATTGGGTGTTTTGTACATAAGTTCATTGCATAGCATTTAGGAGCTACTAAATAAATATATAGAATGAATGAATTAATAAACAAATGAGAAAATTATAGAGAGGGAGGAATTAGCCAATTGCTGAAATATGTTAAAAGCTTGAAAATGAGTGCTGATGGCCAGCAGACTAAAGAAGCAACAATTTGGATGGTGTGGTTCAGATAACGGACAAGTGAGGAGAGGTTCAGGGTAGGCTAGACTAATTAAAAATCCATCATGTTTGTAACATTAAGTCCACATTCTTCTGTGTGTTGTGATTTTTAATTAGTAAGGATCACAAGTTCATTATCAATACTACATATTAATTCCAATATTTTGAAACATATACAGCATAATTGTCAGTAACTGATTATCTGGAAGTAGTAATAACACTCCATGTATAGTGATAATATGCAACATTAATCTAAAAACTTGCCAACTTTTAGTATTCAATAAAATGAAAGTCTCTTTCTTCCAGTTAAACATTTACTGTAGCAAATCAAGCACAAAGACACAGCCTTATGATCAATGATGAATTAACAGCCACATTTCAATTTAACACCGACTTATAACATTTAATGTTTTTGTTTTTGATACAAATAGCACATAATTCAACATAGATTGGTTTCAGCATTCAAGAGGATTGATTATTTTGTGTAATTAAAAAGTCCAAGGTGGTCAGGACAGGGTTTGGTATGGTGTGACCAGGACTCTGACTCCATTTCTTAGTGACCCTTTGTGTTTCAGCTCCACACTCAGGACGGTTTCTCTCTCGTGGTGGAAGAATAACATTCAGCAGCTTTACAATCTCATGTGACATTGTCCAAATGGACAAAGAGAATATATGCATCCCACATTCCCAGCAAAGGTTCTGACTAGGTCAGGATAAATATAAAGTCTACTTACATTGACTAAGGTTATCTAAATCAATAACTGTGGCAACAAGAGAGATTACCCTGATTGACTGAAACCAATCAGCCCACAGCTTTGGAGTTAAAGCATGTGTTTAATACAGGAGAGGACAAGAGTGAATATTGACAGGAAAACACTACCTACTATAAGTCAGGGCTTCTGGATAATGTTGCAAATGTACAATTAAAAAGAGAAAAAACATACACACACACACACACACACACACACACATGCCTTCTAATCACATAAATGCATATAGTAAATTAACATTATTGGACATTATCATAAATAAAAATATGAAATTACAGGTTGTCCACAAATGAAATACTTTTAAAAATTATTCATTAATTTATACAGCAACTTGTTATCATCTCGTTACTCTAACTGCGTTTCCACAGATTTCAAGTATGTTTTAAAGCAGTTAGGTAATCAGATTATTTTCATTTCTCAAATATATATTGCTTTTATATAATTTCAGATGAATAATCACTGAGTTCTTTCAACAAAAATGACCATGTCTTGGTCACCATTTGACCACAAACATTAAGTGCTTTGCCTAGCACACAGTAGGTTCTAAATAAATAAATAGGTGTTGATTAAATTAATGTATTTCCATTTTAAAAATAACCACTTTTATTATCTAGCAGCTTGATGGTGATGGAGTACTTGAGTTGAGGATTTCACTGTGTCTAATTCACTTACTTATTCTAAAATTTATCAACTAAATTGAAAATCTGCTCTCTGAAATACACTATTCTAGGTAATAGGCAATAAAGTAAGTAATATTGATACAAAAGTAATAAAAAGTCATTATTTTTATATTTCTTATAACATTCTGTGCATATAAATGCAATCACAGCATTTATAATGTTTAATTTGTCATCTATTAATTCAATAAATATTTACACACTGTTTACTATTTGCCAAGTACTGGGATATAAATATAACAAAGATACAATACCTGTCCCCAAGGAACTTAAGTGTGGGTGGGATGGGGATGAAGGTGGATAAAGAATATGTTATTTGTCATTGTAACTCAAATGATAGCATAGATATATAGTAGGTGCCTAATAAACACTTGTTAGGTTTACATTATAATCATTGAAGACTGAATTAATAATGTCCTTTGGAGAATTTTACAACTCACTCACTTCTTCTGGAAGGGATTAGAGTGGAACTCCAGTCAATCACGATTCTAAAGCCAATCAAGTAGGAATTAGGGGGATAAAACACTGAATTAGACAGACTGAAGTTTATGAGAGTGTTAAAAATAAAATTCAGGACATTAAGTTTTATGGAATGCTGGTAAATTCCCTAAAGGATAACATAGTTTGACTTTCCTAACGATCCCGGTTGCAAAGTTCTTTGTTATAATTAACCTCAGGGCTTTAATCAAGGGTTCATGAAAACAGAACTGCAGTTCCCAGAACCTGATGTTTCTCTCTCCAAACACTGTTTGATCCTCTTGCATGTGAGGATGTCCAGACCCTCAGTTATGACCAGCTATTCTTTCTGCATTTCCAAACTCAATCCATCCATCCCTGTGTTTAACCTTCACATGGTCACACTGGACTCCCAATTCTTCTGTTGATTCTACAAACATTTATAGAAAGCCTATTATGTGCCAAAACCATTACCTGACTCTGTGAGGGATGTGTGAGAATAATTCCAAGCTCTGACATCTGGGTGACTTGAAAGAAGTCTAGACAGAGCAACTGACTAGCGAAGAAAGAAGATGAGTTTAAGTTTAAGTCTAGACTTTCAGATGACGATGGGACACCTAGATAGAACTACCAGGAAAATAGTTCTAATTGTGGGACAGAATCCTTCGAGAGAATTTGGATCTCCATAAATGCAATAGTTAAGATGGAATTCTTAACCAACATTCACACATGCCATAAAAATCTCCATCCTTATACCTGACGGTCCCTTTGCCTGAAAAATCCTTTTTTTCTCAACCTATACAAAACCTATGGATATATCAAAACTTAGTTCAAGTCCTTTCTTTTCTTTAGAGCCTGCTCTGCCTATCCTTATTCCTGTAAATATTCCCTATTGCTAAACTTCTCTTCTAATGTGTATCATAACACTTGTCATTTGCTTACAGATAGCCTTAGGTTGTTCTAAATTAACTTGTGTACCAAAAGTTTATCAACCAAGAAGACTTTAATCTTCTTGAAGACAGAAAATATTACTTCGCCTCTGAAACCTCCACAGGCCTTAAACCTCAGCCTGTCTTCCAAAATCATTATCCATTTAAATTGCTAGCATATCTCTTTTTTGCTTGTCACAACAAAGTCCTTCTTCTTTAACAGGTGCCACACTCCTTCCTTTTATCCAATACTACGGAGTCCCTGTTTTACTGAAAAACAATGGGTTATGTGCTGGGGCTATAGAACTAAATCACCATCCTTAAGAAGTTCACTATTTCTTGAAGAAAAGAAGCATATAGGGAATTCCCTGGTGAACCCACTGGTTAGGACTCTGCGCTTCCACTGCAGGGGGCATGGGTTCGATCCCTCGTAGGGGAACTAAGATCCCACAAGCCACACGACATGGCCAAAATATATATATATATACATATATGTATATATATGTATATACATGTATACACATATATGTATATACATGTATATACATATATGTATATATATATATACACACAATTGAAATGCAATGCAATGTATGCTAAATTGGAATTAAACACTGGGAGTTTTAAGGTACAAAAATGAATATCTCTTTCAGACTGATCAATCACAAAAGGCTTAGAAGAGAAGGCTCTGAAATGAGGTTAGAAAAACAGGTAGAAGTTAATAAAATGAAGGGAAGAAGAGTGTGACTAAGCAATCATGAATGATTATTAAAACTGGTAGTTGGGAGGATTAATAAGAAACCATGATGTCTTCTAGGAACTTAATCAAGGCACACAAAAAGAACAGGAGAATGATGAGACATAATATTGAGCAAGGGCAATATCATGAAAGATCTTATGTGATGTTAAGGAGTTTGGACTTTATTTAAAGGCAAAGAGAGCCAAAGAAAATGTTTACACAGAGATGTAGTATTTTTAAGTTTGTGTTTTATAAATCGCACTGATAATAACAAAGGAAGACCTGCACACCTATTCCAAGTGAGAGAGGATGAATTTCTAAATAAACTCATCATGGGAAAAGGAATAGGTTCCCAAGATAATAAGGACAGGGAATCACCATGGCTTTGTTTCTGGAAGGAGAAGATCCCTGGTAAGGAAGAGTGACACTGCCCCTCCCTCCCCTAAGGCTCTGATTTAAACAATTAGTGGAAAAACAATTAGTGGAATAACATCTAGGGATGTACAGTAGAAAAGGCAACCATTTTCTGTCAGGGGAAATGATGAGGATTGTAGTTTGGGACAAACAGTACTGGAGGTACCCTTGGGTTGAGCTGTCTTGTAGGTGTTGAATACTCTGATTTAGAGCTTGGGAAGACTAACAAGGCTGGATGTAGATATTTAGAAGTCATTAGAAAAAAATAGCAGTTGAAGTTGTAGCATGAAATGTAAATGAGAGAGTATATAAAAGTACAGGTAAAGAATACCAAAGACAAAAGAAAATGAGGTATATATATGCACAATGGAATATTAGTCAGCTATAAAAAAAGAATGAGATCTTGCCATTTGCAACAACATGGATGAACCTTGAGGGCGTTATGCTAAGTGAAATAAGTTAGACAGAGAAAGATAAATACCATATGACCTCACTTAAATGTGGAATCTAAAAAAAAAAATTCATAGATACAAAGAACAGACTGGTGGTTACCAGACTGGGGGATGGGGGGGCAAAATGGGTAAAGGGAGTCAAAAGGTACAAACTTCCAGCTATAAAGTAAATAAGTCATGGGGGTATAATGTATAGCATGTTGACCATAGTTATAACACTGTATTGCATATTTGAAAGTTGCTAAGAGAGTAGATCTTGAAAGTTCCCATCACACACACACAAAATTCTGTAACTATGTATAGTGATGGATATGACTAGACTTATTGTGGTGATTCCACAAGGTATACAAATATTGAAGCATTATGTTGTACAACTGAAACTAATATAATGTTGTATGTCAATTATATCTCAATTAAAAAAATAAAAAAGACAAAACCCCAGTGAACACTAATACCTAAGGCACAGGTGTAAGAAGAGAGGCTTGCCCAGAGGATGGAGAAAGCAGGGGGCAGTGAGAAGAGTGCCAGGAAGAGTATGGTACCACAGAAGCCACAGGATAAGAGATTTTCAAGGAGAAAGTGATCAAACATCTAAAATGCAGCAGAGGTCAGTGACCCTCAACACCCCTTCCCCAGCCAAATGTAGCACAGAATGAGTCTCCACTACACTCTAATACTTCCTACATCCACCATGTAAATGATACGCTGATTCCCCCCTCATACTTCTCTGAATCTTCTCAATGCTTCCTTATAAGGCTATGTGCCTTGTCTTCACATCTGCTTGTTTCAAATGCTGCAACACAGTCCCACATAGATGCTTGATAATTATATTTTTTTTAATACTGTAGTATTTCCTGGTCTGAAATTACAGATATTAAACTATGAACCATTTGGCCCTGTCTGCCTCTTCTCTGTTCTTCTCTTATTGTCTGGGTCATATTTTCTACTAAAGATAAAATATACTTCCCTTAATACCTTGTTCTCCCTTTCTACTTCTGAAACATGACTTTTGCTCTAACTGGATATTCAGGCACACACAGCTAGTATATTTAAACCATTTAGGGACAGTAGCAAACTAGAAAAATGATTTCATTAGCCTAAAAAACATCTATAATAAATGAATTTGGTAAGATGAGGAAGAAATGAGTCTATTTCTCAGAAATAAATTACTCTTAACTTGCCAGGCTTCTCTAGGGTGACTTTAATAATAGACATGGGTCCAGAGAAGAATGACTGAACTGCCTCAATTCACAGTGTTATTTTGTTGTTGTTGTTGTTGACCCTTCTGTATTGAATTCTGACTAAAATCTTGTACCCCTCATTGCCAGTAATTTTACAACTGCAGATCATCATATTGTCCCAACTCTGTGGAACAAATGATTTTTCTGTCTGCCCCTTTCCAAAATATCCTATAAGGAATAATGTCTCAAATGAGGTGAAAATAACAGGTTCTGTTTTTCTTGTGCAAATGTATTTGCATCCGTGTGTGTGTGCATGCATATAAGTGTGTCTGCATGTGTTAGTATGTATATTGACGTATGTGCATGTGTGTGATTGTTTGTGTAAAATCCCAACTGCTCTACAGGACAGGTACTATTCAGTGCTTTTCTGGTTAGCAGAAAAGACAAGAGGGTCATGTAGCAGGTTAGATAAAAATAGTCTGTCCATCAGATGAACATTACACTGTGTTAAAACAACTCAACAAATAAACCACAAGTAATGATGATAACAAACAAAATTACCTCATTATTAAAATGTTCACTGATGTCTGTTCAAGTAAAATTTTTTTACTTTAATCTAACATGGTAATCTATGGGTGCTTAAAAATAATTTGTTGAAATGCAATTTAATTGAAAAGAATAGTGCTGCATGATAGGTAAGGAAAATAAACATCCAATCTATGCTGTCATGTGCATTATGGCACGTCCTCAATTCTTCCATCACCTAGAAATCGTAAATCCACTATCCTTCCTTCTGAATAAGCACCCTTTTATCAGCTCTTAATTTCACTTTTACCATCTAGTTTTTGCTTTTACTGTCTCTCATTTTCACTGCTCCTTCATATGCCCTTGCTCTCATAGAATGCCCTTGTTTTATAATTTTTCCATTTCCCCCCAATATCTCAGCTCTTTCCAGGCCAGCCAGACTTTCTTCGTGATCCTACACCATAGTTAATTATTCAAACCACTTCCTCAGCAAAACCCTCAAATCTCTCATAAACCTGATCATTTAGCAAAATCCATTCCATACTCCATCTTCTGCACTCCTATTTCTAAACCATTTACTAGAGTAAAACATACAACACGATTATGTCGTGATCCACATCAGCTCTGTCTTCTTCCTCACTTCTCCTTCAATCCTTCCTCCACTAAAATCTGGCTTCTGTCCTTACCTGTCCACCAAAACTCCCAGTCATGCTGCCGGCTCCTAAAAACTGTTTTAAGTCCTGTGCTCTCTGCTGGATCGGACATTGTCAGCTATATTGTTCCTTTTGAAGCTCTTGCCTTTCTTGGCTTTGTGGTAGCACTCCAATCCCCATCACTACTCCCCATAGGTATTCTCTTCCCTCTATACCTTTTCTTTATCAAGTTCCTAAAACAATATCTTCTTCTCCATGTATTCCTTAAGTATTGGTATTATCTGGACTTCTACATTTATCCCTTGCTCATATAATGCAAAACAGTGTCATTGGGTGATCATATTTCTTCTAATAGTTCTACCAAGTATTGATTTGTTGACATTTAAATTAAATATCTCAGACCAGATTTCTCTAAGTTTCAGATTACATGTGTAACTATATTCTTGACATAATCCACTTGAGTGTCTCACAAATCTTTCAAAGTCAACATACCTAAAACAGAACTCCCCTAACACACATTTCTCATTAGTAAATGGTACTGATCACTCAAGTAAGAAAATTCGGTCATTCTAGACTCCTTTTCCTACCTCACACTCCAAAGAATATTGATCAACAACACTGTCTCTTTGAACCTCTAAAAATAGTATTTCTTACTTTAGTTCATTACTTTTCATCCTATGATGACTTCTCTTTATCAAACCCTCATCAGTCCTCACCTGAGTTACTGCAGTAACCTACTAATAAGTATACCTGCCTTTCTTTCTTCAAATTTATTTGTATAGAAGAACCATCTAGCAAAACTGTAAATTGAACGCGTCATGTTCATGTTTAAAATTTCTATAGAAACTAAGCTGCTGGCCAGAGTGTCACCATCAGGATGGAGACACAGGCAGTTCCATACTTCAGTTGTGCTCCAAGAAATCCAACTAGCAACTATCCATAGACAAGACACCAGTGTGAAAATCTCAGAACCTAGGAAAGAGGCTAAAGCCCTCCCTCTTCTCCCAGAGCACAGAGAGTGAGAAGGACCCCAACAGAAGGTTAAGAGGAGCAGCTACACTCTGACTGCACCACCCCTTCCCCAGGCAGGCACCGTACCACAGTGAGGGGGCTTCCCTGAGCCTATAGCTTCTCCAGTGGGAAAAAAAGAGCCGAAGGTGGACATCGTGCTCCCCCAGTGTTACAGGATACTTTCCAGCAGGTACACTTGGGTCCTGCCTCACAGAGATCATTGGGAAATCTGTGGGACTTGACCACTGAGGATCAGACAGAAACAGAGAAGGACAATGGGGAAGCAACTAGTGCTCAGATCTTGGCAGACCACATTCCTCCTTGCATCTGTGCCCCAGTGGAGAACCCAGCCAGTGACTCTGCCCATCTGCAGAGCTGAGCCGGTTGCCCTGTCTGGTCAGGGGTCCAGTGGGCAGTTCTGCCTGGCTTGGGTCCAGGGAGCTGTGCTGCCCTTGGAACTTGTTCTACAGCCCCACTCCAGCAGGAAAACGGATGTGAAGCCCTGCCTTCACAGAGTCCAGTCGGTGGCACCATCTGGTTGAGGATCACAGCCTGAGACTCTACTCGACCAGGAGCAATTGCTGAGCCAAGCCCACAGCCCTGCCCAATCTAGAAATCCAACCAGTGGCACTGCACTGCCAGGGAACAGAACCAGCGACCTCACCTGACCAGAGGTGGAAATGTCAACCAAGAATACTATACTAAGCAAACCTGTCCTGGAGAAATGAAGGAGAGATAAAGACTTTCCAAAACAAACAGAAACTAAGGAAGTTCACCACTAGACTTGCCTTATAAGGAATTCTAAAGCGTGTTCTTCAAGTGGAAGCCAAAGAACGCTAATTAACATTTCAAAACATATGAATGTGTAAAATTCACTGGTAATGTCAAATACATAGTCAGATTCTCTAATATTGTAATGATGGTGTATGTGTATAGTTCAATTACAACTCTAGGTTAAAAGCTTTTTTAAAAAACAGCATATTCAAAATATGCAGAAATGCAAAGCATCCTAAGAGACTACTACAAGCAACTCTATGCCAATAAAATGGACAACCTGGAAGAAATGGACAAATTCTTCGAAAGGTATAACCTTCCAAGACGGAACCAGGAAGAAACAGAAAATATAAACAGAGCAACCACAAGTAATGAAATTGAAACTGTGATTAAAAACCTTCCAACAAACAGAAGTCCAGGACCAGATAGCTTCACAGGTGAATTCTATCAAACAATTAGAGAAGAGCTAACACCCATCCTTCTCAAACTCTTCCAAAAAATTGCAGAGGAAGGAATACTCCCAAACTCATTCTATGAGGCCACCATCACCCTGATAGGAAAACCAGACAAAGATACTAAAAAAAAGAAAATTACAGACCAATATCACTGACGAATATAGATGCAAAAATCCTCAACAAAATACTAGCAGAAAGAATCCAACACCACATTAAAAGGATCATACACCACGATCAAGTGGGATTTATCCGAGGGAATCAAGGATCCTTCAATATACGCAAATCAATGTAATACACCATGTTAACAAATTGAAGAATAAAATCCATATGATCATCTCAATAGATGCAGAAAAAGCTTTTGACAAAATGCAACACCCATTTATGATAAAAACTCTCCAGAAAGTAGGCATAGAGGGAACCTACCTCAACATAATAAAGGCCATATACGACAAACGCACATCAAACATCATTCTCAATGGTGAAAAACTGAAAGCATTTCCTCTAAGATCAGGAACGAGACAAGGATGTCAGCTCTCACCACTATTATTCAACATAGCTTTGGAAGTCCTAGCCACGGCAATCAGAGAAGAAAAAGAAATAAAAGGAATACAAATTGGAAAAGAAGAAGTAAAACTGTCACTGTTTGCAGATGACATGATACTATACACAGAGAATCCTAAAAACACTGCCAGAAAACTACTAGAGCTAATCAATGAATTTGGTAAAGTTGCAGGATACAAAATTAATGCACAGAAATCTCTTGTATTCCTATACACTAATGATGAAAAATCTGACAGAGAAATTATGGAAACACTCCCATTTACCATTGCAACAAAAAGAAGAAAATGCCTAGGAATAAACCTACATAGGGAGACAAAAGACCTGTATGCAGAAAACTATAAGACACTGATGAAAGAAGTTAAAGATGATACAAACAGATGGAGAGATATACCATGTTCTTGGATTGGAAGAATCAATATAGTGAAAATGACTATACTACCTAAAGCAATCTACAGATTCAATGCAATCCCTATCAAATTACCAGTGGCATTTTTTAAGGAACTAGAAAAAATCATCTTAAAATTTGTATGAAGACACAAAAGACCCCAAATAGCCAAAGCAGTCTTGAGGGAAAAAAACAGAGCTTGAGA
Source organism: Pseudorca crassidens (assembly GCF_039906515.1). Classification (NCBI taxonomy): domain Eukaryota; kingdom Metazoa; phylum Chordata; class Mammalia; order Artiodactyla; family Delphinidae; genus Pseudorca; species Pseudorca crassidens. The sequence continues at coordinate 66,073,291 of NC_090304.1, read as the reverse complement.
AATCAGACTCCCTGACTTCAGACTATACTACAAAGCTACAGTAATCAAGACAATATGGTACTGGCACAAAAACAGAAACACAGATCAATGGAACAAGATAGAAAGCCCAGAGATAAACCCACTCACCTATGGTCAACTAATCTATGACAAAGGAGGCAAAGATATACAATGGAGAAAAGACAGTCTCTTCAATAAGTGGTGCTGGGAAAACTGGACAGCTACATGTAAAAGAATGAAATTAGAACACTCCCTAACAGCATTCACAAAAATAAACTCAAAATGGATTAGAGACCTAAATGTAAGACTGGACACTATAAAACTCTTAGAAGAAAACATAGGAAGAACACTCTTTGACATAAATCACAGCAAGATCTTTTTTAATTCACCTCCTAGAGTCATGGAAATAAAAAAAAAATGAACAAATGGGACCTAATGAAACTTCAAAGCTTTTGCACAGCAAAGGAAACAATAAACAAGACAAAAAGACAACCCTCAGAATGGAAGAAAATATTTGCAAACGAATCAACGGACAAAGGATTAATCTCCAAAATATATACACAGCTCATGCAGCTGAATATTAAAGAAACAAACAACCCAATCCAAAAGTGGGCAGAAGAGCTAAATAGACATTTCTCCAAAGAAGACATACAGATGGCCAAGAAGCACATGAAAAGCTGCTCAACATCACTAATTATTAGAGAAATGCAAATCAAAACTACAATGAGGTATCACCTCACACCAATTAGAATGGGCATCATCAGAAAATCTACAAACAACAAATGCTGGAGAGGGTGTGGAGAAAAGGGAACCCTCTTGCACTGTTGGTGGGAATGTAAATTGATACAGCCACTATGGAGAACAGTATGGAGGTTCCTTAAAAAAGTAAAAATAGAATTACTGTATGATCCATCAATCCCACCACTGGGCATATATGCAGAGAAAACCATAATGCAAAAAGACACATGCACCCCAATGTTCACTGCAGCACTATTTACAATAGCCAGGTCATGGAAGCAACCTAAATGCCCATCGACAGATGAATGGATAAAGAAGTTGTGGTACATATATACAATGGAATATTACTCAGCCATAAAAAGGAATGAAATTGAGTTATTTGTTGAGACATGGATGGATCTAGAGACTGTCATACAGAGTGACGTAAGTCAGAAAGAGAAAAACAAATATCGTATATTAATGCATGTATGTGGAACCTAGAAAAATGGTACAGATGAACCGGTTTGCAGGGCAGAAGCTGAGACACAGATGTAGAGAACAAACGTATGGACACCAAGGGGGGAAAACCACGGTGGGTTGAGGATGGTGGTGTGCTGAATTGGGCGATTGGGATTGACATGTATACACTGATATATATAAAATTGATGACTAATAAGAACCTGCAGTATAAAAAAACAAACAAACAAAAAAACAACTAATACTAAACTTTCTTTGGGTTATTTGTATGGAAATATGTTAATATAAATGTTTCAGACATTACATGAAATTTCTAAAAATCTTATATGTTCTGGTATAATGTTATAAGTCAAAATTCTAGTTATTACTTTAAAATGTATATCTCAGAAATAACTAAATTTCCTTGTGAATTGCATTATTATGAACTTTCATTAAATCTTTAACCATGGTCATTTTTAAGTCTTTTGTCATTTACAGACAGTTCTGGGTGTACTGTGATGCTTTTGCAAATATGTTCCTATAAAAGGGTTTCATCTTCAAGGAATTCATGGAAAAGACTCTGACAAGTACAGGTTTCTGGTAACTGACTATATTGCTGAACTGAATGAATAAGCATTTTCAGAATTCTAATGGAAAACTGATGAATTCATAAAAGTGCTAACAAAAGATCAAGATGAAAAAAAATTAATTACATGGGACTGAGTGAACTGATGAGGTTGATTATAATGTTTGTGACTTTCTGTTTGAATAATAATAAAAAAAAATCCCACAAGGACTCAGAGGCAAAAAATATACAAATCAGTTTTCACTGCAAAGTAAAGGAACTGTTACAGTGGAGGATTACTGGACTGAATGTCAATATTATGACATAGTATGAGTGTGTTTCATGTTTGGTAATTGCAGTCATTGTTGCTTTTGTTGTGGTCAACCATTTACAATGCTTGGTGTCAGTTTATCTCTTGTAAAAATAAAATGCAGTGTGTGTGTGTGGAAAAATAATAATAAAAAAATAAAGAACTGCTACTTAACAGAAAAAAAAAAGCTGTAACTACAATGATTTGACATTCGATACATAATATACAAATATGGAAATTGTAACATCAATAACCTAAAATATGAAGGGAAAGAAGTAAAAGTCTAAAATTTCTGTATGCTATTGAAGGTAAGTTGTTATCAGCTTAAAATAGGGTGTTACAAATGTAAGATATTTTATGTAAGTCTCATGGTAGCCACCGAGGAAAAACCTGTAGTAGATACACAAAAGATTATGGTAAAGGAGTCAAAGCATATCACTACAAAAGGTGATCAAATGACAAAAGAACATAGCAAGAGAAGAAGCAAGGAACAGAGATCCAATGATACGCTGCCTATAAAGGACTCACTTTTGCTTTAAGAACATGCATAAACTGAGAGTGAAGGAATGGAAAAAGGTATTTCAAGCAAATGGTAACCAAAAGAAAGCGGGGACAGCTGTAGTTATATCAGACAAGACAGACTCTAAGTTAAAAAAGGACAAAGAAGGTCCTTATATAATTTAAAAAAAAAGATCAATCTATCAGGAAGATATAAAAATTTTAAATATTTATGCACCCAACATGTATTATGCACCTAAATAGATAAAGCAAAGACTAACTGAACTCATAGAAAAAATAAACATCAAAACATTAACAGTTGGGGACTTTAACAATGACTAGGTCATCCAGATAGAAAATCAATCAGGAAACAGAGGATGTGAACAACACTATAGATCAAATGGTCCTACCAGACACATATAGAACATTCCTTCCAACAGCTGCATATTAGACATTTTTCTCTAGTGTACACAGAACATTTTCTAGGATAGGTCATAGGTTAGGGCACAAAAAAGTCTCAACAAATTCAAGAGAGTAGAAGTTATATCAAGTATCTTCACATACGGCAATGAAATGAAACAAGAAATCCATAACAGTAAGAAAGCTGGAACACATTCATCAAAAGGAACCAATATCTTAACTTCTAACACTATAGTTTAGTATGGTCCTCTTTTAACTTTATATAAATGGAATAAGTTTTTCTCCTTTGTTTATATTTTTCACTCAATCTTATGCTTATGTGTTTTACTTCACGTAGCAGTAGTTTGTACATTTTCATTGCTATCTAGTATTGCATTATAAGAATAAATCACAACTTATCCTTTTTGCTGGTGATGAGCATTTCTGTTGTTTATAATATAGGCCTATTGCAGATAGTACTAACATAAACATTCTTCTACATGCCTTTAGTGCAGCGGTTCCCAACCTTTATGGCACCAGGGACTGGTTTCATGGTAGACAATTTTTCCACAGACGGGGGTGGGGGATGGTTCAGGCGATAATGCGAGCGATGGGGAGTGGCAGATGAAGCTTTGCTCGCTCACCCGCCGCTCACCTCCTGCTGTGCGGCCCAGTTCCTAACAGGCCGTGGACCACTACCGGTCCACGGCCCGGGGGTTAGGGACCCCTGCTTTACTGTATCTGTGATAGCATTTCTACTGGGGACATATCTAAGGGTGGAATTGCTCCATCATAGTGTCTGCTTATATTCACTTGTCATAGACACTGCCAAATAGTAGGTTACACCAGGCTATACATGTCTATCAATGTTTGAGAATTGCAGTTGCTCCAGCTTTTATTCTATACTGTGTCAGTCTTTTTGACTTTAGCCATTCTTGTTTGTGTGTAATGCTATTCATAGTGGTTTTACTTTGTGTTGCTGTAATAAAGTTGAGCATTCTTTTTTATCTATTGGCCATTTCAATCCTATTTTGCAAAGTGTAACGTGTTCCAACTTCTTGACCCTTTTTCTCTATAGGGCTTCTTTTTAATATTAATTCATAGAAATTCTTCATATATTCTAGATATGAATCCTTTCCAAATTATCTATCTACCTACCTACCTACCTGTCCATCTATCATCTGTATATCCACCTACACACACACACACACACACACACACACACACACACACACACACACATCATGTAGAGATCTCCTAAGTAGTGGTGTCTTCTGATAAAAATAAGTTATCAATTTTATTATAAATACATTTAACAATCTTGATTTTTATGATTAGTCCTTCATATGTCCTGTTTGAGAAATCTTTCTTATCCTAAGATAATGAAGATATTCTCCTTCTGTTATATCTAGAAGCTTTTTGTTATCATCTAAAAGCTTTATTGTATAATCAGCAACATTTAGATCTACAGTCTACCTAGAATTGATTTTTATGAGTGTTGTGGATTAAGTATCAATGTATTTTTCCAAAAAATATAAATTTACCCAGAATCATTTTTTTTCAGAATCATTTATTTAATAGAACTGTTTTCCCTACTTCTTCGCAGTGTCGCTTTTATCAAAAATCAAGTCTCTATATATCCACGTAGGATTCCATTCCATTAGTCTATTTATCTCTACAAATTGTATATCATTGTAACTTCATAATGTCTTACTATCTAATACTGTATTTCCCCAGCTTTGTTCTTTACCAGTATTATCTGGGCTATACTTGGTCCTTTACATTTCCATACAAATTTTATAATTTTGTTTATAAATATCCCCCACACCTCACCCTCCACCCCCCACAAAAAAAACCTGCTGGAATTTTGATTCAGATTACCTTGAATCTATAGATCAATTTCAGGAAAATTAACAACTTTACATTATTGACTCCTCCAGTTTATGAGTGTGGTACTTCCTTTATTAATTTAAGTCTTCCATAATTCCTCTTACATGCATGGAGAAATCCTACATATCTTCCTTAGATTTATTTCTAACTATTAGGGGGTTTTTAAATAGTATATTTAAAATACTGTTTTCTAATTGTTTGTTCCAGATATATAGAAATTAATTTATTTATGTAGGCTGAACTAGTGTCCACCAAACTTACTAAATTCATTTACTACTGATTGTAATAATCTGTATTTTAGATATAATTTCAGATTTGCTATGTAAACAATCAAATTGTCCTTGAATAATGATAATTTACTCCTTCTATTTCCTTATTGAATTGGTTAGAACATTCAGTAAAATACTGAAGAAAAGTGGTCAGAGAAGATATCCTTTGCTTGTGGAAGAAACCTTTCAACATTTCATTGTTGTGTATGATCTTTACTATAAAACTCTTGCACAGATTAAGAAAGTTCTCTTTCTTAGCTAGTTTGCTATGGACTTTTTATCAGAATGATGTTGAGTTTGTCATATTTTCCTCCATTATTCTGATAATGTGGTAAACTGGTTGATTTTAGAATATTAAACTTCGTATTTTCTTTATCCATTCATCTATTGATGGACATTAACGGATGTTGTTTTCACATTGTGGCTTTTGTAAATAATACTATAATGAACATGGGGGTACATATCTCTCTCTGACAACCTGATTTTAATTATTTTGGATAAATACCCAGAAGTGGGATTGCTGGATCATATGGTAATATATTTTAATTATTTTAGGAAACTCCAAGCTATTTTCAATGGTAGTTGCACCATATTGCCATATATGACAACATGGATGAACTTTGAAAACATTATGCTAAGTGAAATAAACCAATCACAGAAGGAAAATGCTGCATGATTCCATTTATATGAAGTGTCTAAAACAGTCAAATTCATAGAAGTGGAAAGAAAGATGGTTAATTGCCAGGGGCTGAGGAAAGGGAAAAATGGGGAGTTACTGCTCAATAGGTACAAAGATTCAGTTATGAAAGAATAAGTTCTTGAGCCTCATGTGCTGCTTTTGATCCAACTTCTTAGCCTTGCATCCTTGACTTTCAGTGAATTTGTCACATACATCAAGGGAAAGTCTTACCTCAGTATATTTTTTTTTCTCCCCAGGATCTTGGCCACTTGAGTCCCAGCTGCCTAGATAGCATTCTGATAGCTTAAATAGATTTTTTTTAAGTTTATCCAGCCCTTCTAGTTGTCTTCAGAGGAAGGTTTGTCTAATCTATCATAGCTAGAAATGGAAGTAGCTGTTCAGTTTCTAATATGTGATTTACAGTTTCAGTCTATTTGGATTAATTACTGGGCATGTCACAACTAAATTTTTCAGGCTTTCAGGAGTCTTACATAATGACTATTTCTAAAACTTAATCTCACACCCTGAACAATTTTTGATTATTTACTGGTCTTCTACAGCTTGTAAGTGTTCATTTGTAAACCATATCTGATAGATGTGAGAAGTTAACAATAGACTTGGTTTCAGTGGGTGTCATGGGGATAATTTGTCAAGGAAGAACAAGTTGCCTCAAAGTGAAATGTGAAGAGAGTTCATTCTGTGTTTATGTACATATTTCAAGGTCTCTTGAGCATCTTCTAATAGCTCTTTATCTTGTCAGTAGAGAGACTCGTAATAACTTGGCCAGTGTATTCTAACACTACAAAGATGGGCATTTATCAGAAGATGAATGCAATGGTTTAAGACAATTCTTTGTTTATAGTCTCAGAAAGGAAAAAAAAGAAAATAATTTGAAGGGGTGTGTGCATGTGTGTGTGTGTTTGTGTGTGTGTGTGTAACAGAAATTAAAATAACTCTTCTCTCTGCAGTTTCATGGACAAAGTCAAATAAGTTTGGACACGGATTTGGATCAAAGACCACACCGATAGGTTGCACTGGTTCAGTTTTGGTTTCTAGATTTAGGTAGACTGAGTTTGAATACTGTTTAACTCAGGGTTATTTCCTACTTTTCAAGCTGAAGATTCCTAAAGTGAAATGTGAAAATGTTAAAAAAAATATAGGTAGATAGATAGATGTGGATATAAATATATATACACATATATATTGGCAGAGAGTAAGCGTGTGTATGTGTGTGTGTGTATATATATGTATATACACACACAGTGCCTAGAACAATGCCTGGCAAACAGCAAACCCTAAATACATGATCACTGTTATCACTCTAAGTTTTCATTTGCCCGACTCTAATGTGGGTAGAGAATGCCAGTTTTTCTTCTCCTTATTGCTCATATGCAGTACTCTGTAGGGAAATTGGCATGTACAGTGTCAGCCACTAGATTTGGCTAAATGAAAGAACAGTATCAAATACTGGAGGACATTGAGGAAAGTATAAGAAAAACATAATAGATCTGAAATTATGAACTCCCTGGTGACCTGTTATAAGGGGTAAGGGAAGAAAACAGATTGGACACTGGGAGTTATATTCACTAACATCATCATAAAGTCTGCCTTACTGCTTGGAATTTAATAGACTAAATAAATTATTGATTGATTATAATAAATAATAAATAATTATTGACTATTTGGCTGAACATTGTGCTCAGTTTAACAGCATAAAAGAAGAAATTAGTCCAATTCAGCGGGAAGGAGTTTGCAGACTGAAAACTAGAAGGTTATCCTAAGTAAGAAAGCTTCCAGAGAAAACATAAAAAAGGTTATGTAAAGCGGTGGATACAATAGCTTACTCATAACACGCTTTCTCTATTTAACTGAATCATTTCGCTCACTATATTGCACATTTTACACAATTGCCACAATTTCTGCATTTCTCCAAATGTCTATAATATGACAAGAGAAACAATAGATTGTGTAATTCTCAAAATAATCTATTTACGGGCTTCCCTGGTGGCGCAGTAGTTGAGAATCTGCCTGCCAACGCAGGGGACACGGGTTCGAGCCCTGGTCTGGGAAGATCCCACATGCCGCGGAGCAACGGGGCCCGTGAGCCACAACTACTGAGCCTGCGCGTCTGGAGCTTGTGCTCCGCAACAAGAGAGGCCACGATAGTGAGAGGCCCGCGCACCGCGATGAAGAGTAGCCCCCGCTTGCCGCAACTAGAGAAAGCCCTCGCACAGAAACGAAGACCTAACACAGCCAAAAATAAATAAATAAATTTATTTTAAAAAATTAATCTATTTACAATGATTTTTCTCAGCTTCTTTCTCTGTGAAGGATGTGTTTGGTAAGGAAGCATCCCTGGAGGGACAAGACTTTAAACCAGAGGGGGAAATGACTACCTCAATTTAAAGCCTAAATTGAGACAGGATGGACGTTCCAAGTATTCTAATATGTGTAATACTCTCCGTTATTTTCTGTGATCCCAAAGTCTTTGGAAGTTTGTCTGCTCTGACCAAACCCTGAATTAGGTCAGACCCCCTCAGATTATATCACTTCTCTTCTGATATTAACATGCTTTGGCCTTCCAAGTGAGGAAATGTAGAAAAGAGGTGGCGAGTGAATAATAACTTTCTATTGCTGTGTAACAAATTACCACAAATTTAGCAACTTAAAACAATATTCGTTTCTGGAGGTCAGGAGTCCATGTATATAGCATAACTGGGTTCTCCACTCAGGGTTAAACAGGCTGAAATCAAGGTGTATTCCTTTCTGGAGGCTTTGTGAAAGAATCTGCTTCCAAGCTCATTCAAGTTTTGGTGGAATTCAGTTCCTTTTAGATGTAGGCCTGAGTCCCCATTTCCTTGCTGGTATCACCCAGGGGCACACTCAGCTCCTCCAGGCCACCTGCACTCCTTACTGTACAGCCCCCTCCATCTTCAAAGCCAGCAATGGACAGTCTCCTCCAGCCCTCTCATGCCAAATCCTTCTCACGTTTGAATCTCTTTTGTCAGGAAGAGGTGGTCACTTTTCAGGGACTCACCTGATGAGGTCAGACCAATTACGAATTATCTCCCTATTTCAAGGTCAATTTCCTTGGGATCTTAATTATAGTTTCAAAATCCCTTCCCAGCAGTCCTGATCTAGATTAGCGTTTGATTTAAAAATTAGGTAAGGTGAGAATATACCAGAGCATGAGAATCTTGCCCACGTACTCCCAGCCCGACATGCTGCCCCTGTCCTCCAACACACGCCTCTTAAATAAGATCCCCTTAACAAACATTTCTCACTGCTGTCATCACTGTATGTCATTATTTTGGAGGCTCCATGAAGTATGGAAAGTACTGGAGTGCTGGAGCTGGAAAGATCTGGGTTGAAATCCCCTCTATGCTAGCTGTGGGATTTTGAGTAGGTTATTTAATTCCCCAGAGCCTCAGTTTCCTCAATGGTAGAAACTAGGGCTAATAATAATCATCTCTAAGGCCTGTAGAGAATCAGGAAAGCAATATAATGGAAATCACCTGACTTACACAAGATGGCAAACTTTAGATTCCTGACTTTTCTTCCTTCTTTTCAATGTTCTGATATAGCTCCTCCAATTCACACCTACTTATCCTCAGACATGGGAAAAATTAAGATTTACAAGCCCTGGAGATAAAGTGATTTTCAGTAAATAACCTAACAATGTTCTCAAAAATTCTACATTGTATTTCATTTTGGAATTAATTCATCAGTGTTGACTGGTGTACATTCATAAGAACTTTGATTTAAAAGCTCAATATTCTTCTTTGTTTTCACTATTTTTTTTAGAGATTCTAAGACCTTCTACTCCCCCAGGGAAGGAAAAAAAAGGAATATTATATGAAGACAGCCAAGCAGTCAGTAGACAGACTCCCACTATTAGGAAAAAAAATCCCAAAATACCTGTTAGAATGCTACTGGTAAGAGATTTGGCAGGGTGATGATTATGATTACATGTGAGTAGAACAGCAGTTTCAATAATAATTGTGTGGGCTGTGAACATATTTTGAAAAAAAAAATGCTGGGATGCAGCCTAATGAATGTATTCATTAACCTTAATAGCATCAGGTAGAGAAGGGAGAGGACCATTTTGGAGGGGGGGAATGAATTCAGCCTTTCAGAGTCATTTTATAAGGCACATCAAACAGTGCTGCTTTCTCAATTAAAAATGAATATATGCAGTTGGGACTTCCCTGGTGGCGCAGTGGTTAAGAATCCGCTTGCCAGTGCAGGGGACATGGGTTCGAGCCCTGGTCCGGGAAGATCCCACAGGCCACGGAGCAACTAAGCCTGTGCACCACAATTACTGAGCCCATGTGCCGCAACAAGAGAAGCCACCGCAGTGAGTAGCCCGCGCATGGCAAAGAAGAGTAGCCCCTGCTTGCCGCAATGAGAGAAAACCTGTGTGCAGCAACAAAAACCCAACACAGCCCAAAAATAAATTTTAAAAAAAGAATATATGCAGTTATCGGAAAAGAATTCTCTAAGATTTGAAATTTGCCTTTTAAAGTCTAATTTTCTAATAAGTTATATTAAACATTTAAGTCCTTAGTATGTTCAAGGCATTATAATAAACATAAGGATGAGATGTCCAAAACATAAAATTTACAGACAATTTAGGGAAAACAAATAAATGTACTTAACTTTAATATGATGACAAATGCAAAACTAAAAGCATCAAAATGTTACCTCTATGAGAGCAGAAATCTTGTCTTCTTGTTCACCACTCTACTCCCACATAACTATCAAGTTATTAGTTACCCAATACTTGTTCAGTGAATAAGAAATAAATGTCATGTATTTGAGGAATGAGAATCAAGTGCAGCATCTCCAGTACACAACATATGTGTGATAGTCTTAGCAGTACCAATACCATCAGGCTAAGTGGGACTAAAGATTTCAGTGATCAAGAATAATTGTATGTGCCTGGCATACCCACGTCCCCCGCCCGTACCTCCCCAATGCATAAACTCACACCTCCTGACACAAATTTAACGACTGCTAGGAATAGTCATTCTGATGTCTACATTTTTGGTCTGGTATTGCTCCTTTTGAAGCAGACTGAGATGATTTATTTATGTTGTTTGCCCCCAGCAGACGCCTCCCCAAGAACTCTGCAGAGTTATGCTAAGTAATCATGTTGCCATTTGAGAATTCAGCTAATGAAACCCGTACCCACTGTATGTGATTAGCGTTCCATGTAAATAAAGCAAGGGACTGTAAATGTAAGAACTAAGAGTGTGGAAACACCCAGGATACTAATTGAGGGGATGGGGGAATAATCTCAGGAAGGCAGGACAGGATTGTGATTTTCACAAGTAATGATTCAGTGACTGGGAACCTAATGAATTGTACTATTAAGGGGAAGACTGAATAAAAAGAAAAGAGGATGTTCAGTCTGGAGAATAAATGAGGAAACTTCCAGGGGGCTGGAAGTCAGCAATGCGCATTCAGGCAGGTCATACCTAATGGACTGCTGAGGACATGTGCTGGGACCTACCACAATGCCTGTGCAGTTTGCCTGCAAAGAATATGCATTCAAAATGCTTACTGTATTAATGCATTAGAATGAAAAGAACATGGAGACTGTTACAGAGGATCACCCGATGCAACTTTCTGTGCAACATAAATTTTTTCATTTTCCATAGCAATAACTTAAAACGAGGACAGGAAGGAAAGAGTATACTGTCTGCATTGTACAGATTTAGATTTTGATAACAGAGACAAATTTTTAAATTACTGAGCATCTCTATTCTAACATTTGATAATTACTAAACTTTTTCTTCAGAATTTTCCAAGAATTTTTTATGCCCGTTACCATGTATCTTTAGGGGCTTCTACGTTCCAGAAATATATTCTGACATTAAATCTACTGATTGTAAACCCTACACTAATCATATTATAACCATAACAATTGGTCTGCTTCAAATATCTATGTTAATACAAAAATAATAAAAATAATAATTCTAAAGTTAAAATGTTTATAAGGATATAATTGTATAGAGAGCATCAGATCTTTAGAGCTCTATAATTTTCATTATTTCTGTCTTTTTTTTTTTGAGTGCCAACAGCTATTGCTCAGCATACAAAACCCTAAACATAATAGAATAGGGTGGGTTAATATGGTACTGGACCACGTAAGAAAATTGTTCACTTGTATTTTTTTTTAACACTCAAATTAATTTTTTATGTAGAGAACAGACAGAAATCCAGGAGAAACAAAGTGCTAGAGAGCATATAAAGGGAAATCTGATCATTGTAGATCCCTACTTGTATTCATTTTCTTCCTTTTTCACCCCAAACCTATTTTCCTGTAGTTTACAACCTAGGACATGGAGCTACAATGTCACTTACAATATCACTTACAATATCACTAATGTCTCCCATAAACCAAAAACATCCTCCTTTACCCACTATTCTCCACGTATCTAGTCCTACGGACTCTGAGAATTCCTTACAAATAGGCTCTTCATTCCCATTCCTTTAATACAAACATCCATTCGATCCCTTAACCACTGTAACAACTTTTCTAACTTGATCCTCTAACACTCATCCACCACCTTTCTTATCTGTCACTCGCACTGCTACCACAGTTTATCCAGTTCTCATCGTCTCTTCGTAGCACTTCCCACTTTAAAAGCCACCACTGGCTCCCCTTCACCTGAATGATAAAACTCAAAGCGTTTGGAATGGCCCAGAAGACCATTCATAATTGGTCTTCCTCAGCATACTTTTCATTAGTCACTATCCGGTGCACTCCATATAGCTGCAATGCTTAATATTTACTATTCCCTGATTCACAAATACCTACTTGTTGGGCTTCTCTGGTGGCGCAGTGGTTGAGAATCCGCCTGCCAACGCAGGGGACACGGGTTCGAGCCCTGGTCTGGGAAGATCCCACATGCCGCGGAGCAACTAGGCCCGTGTACCACAACTACTGAGCCTGCAGGTCTGGAGCCTGTGCTCCGCAACAAGAGAAGCCGCGATAGTGAGAGGCCCGCGCACGGTGATAGAGAGTGGCCTCCACTTGCTGCAACTAGAGAAAGCCCTCGCAAAGAAATGAAGACCCAACACAGCTAAAAATAAATTAATTAATTAATTAATAAACAAATACCTACTTGTTGTCTAAAAAATAACTCAAAATACAGTTATCACTCCATTACCCATATTTTCCAAACTCAATTCAAATCTTACCTTTCTACGAAGAGTTGGTCAATTATTTACTGATCTTCTCTCTCGTTGTGTTCATTTCATACCTATAACAATATTCGTTTGTATGTGGTCATTTATTTACATGTCTCTCCTCCTCTCCCATATATATATATATATATATATATATATATATATATAAAATTAAGTGGATCCACTTAATTATTGTTATTCACAGTAGGTATGTTCTATAAACAGGCACCAAACACTGAATTAGTGAATACTGACCATTACTCCTAGGGGAAATATAGGTTTAAATTGTCGTGAGCCTCTAGTCACATTTTCATCAACTAGTCGTTACATAACCTTGCTTTATGGTGTTCTGGTCTAAAGACACTTTATTTAATATTTAATATCTAATATTGTTGATGAATTAATATTGAATTCATAGAAAACAGGACTTTACTCATGCCTAAATGCAGCTGCCTTTTTTTTTTTTTTTTACTTTTTAAGAGTATATGTATTATCAACCTATATTTAAAAAAATCTATTTATTGGGCTCCCCTGGTGGCGCAGTGGTTGAGAGTCCGCCTGCCGATGCAGGGGACACGGGTTCGTGCCCCAGTCCGGGAAGATCCCACATGCCGTGGAGCGGCTGGGCCCGTGAGCCATGGCTGCTGAGCCTGCGTGTCCGGAGCCTGTGCTCCGCAACGGGAGAGGCCACAACAGTGAGAGGCCCACGTACCGCAAAAAAAAAAAAAAAAAAAAAAAATATATATATATATATATATATTTTTTTTTTTTTTTTTTTTTTTTATTTAGCTGCACCGGGCCTTAGTTGCAGTACGCGGGATCTTCGTTCCCACATGCGGGATCTTAGTCGCGGCATACCGGATCTTGTTCCCTGACCAGGGATCGAACCTGTGCCCCCTGCATTGGGAGCGTGGAGTCCTAACCACTGGACCACCAGGGGCAGCTGGTTTTCTATGTAAGGTATAGCACAGCCTTCTTGCACTTGGGAATTCTAAATAATGTATCAGTACGATACTTGGGGATATTTTAAACAGCAAAACCAATTTAAAAAAACACACAAAAATGCAAAAACTTGGCACTTAATAGACCATGAAAAGGGCACTTCTTTATAGTATCAAAGCTGAAACAAGAAAGCAGAGGTTCACCTTGTGCAGCCTCAGCCGGGTATATGCACATCAGAAGGATCAACTTTTTCGCCACTCTCTGTATATCTGAAAATGACCGTAAAAGTGCCATGAGTATCAGTATGGGGGTTGCAAATAAATTTTAGCAAGCAGGTGAATTTACAAATACAGATTCTGCAAATAATGGGAAACGACTCTAAATCAAAGCATTGGAAAGAAAATAACGAAATGGATTATAAGGAGAGGGGTAAAATGCCCATCAATGAGAAGAAACTGGATGGATGGATGGATGGATGGATGGATGGATGGATGGATGGATGGATGGATGAAGAGATAGATAGATAGATAGATACTAAATCTAGAAACTTGACTGAAATGTGGTACATTTTCAGTTTCTTTCCTTATCTTCCTTCCCCCTTTTTCCTGATTTGGTAAAATATATGTCACCCCAAAGCATTAAAGTAGTGCCAGACTCTTGACAGTCCACTCTAACAATGCAATGGAAAGCACTGGATAGTAGAAAGGTAAGCTCAGGTTTCCTTGGCTCTTCACTTATGAATTTATTATTCCTTACTTAGACATACCCTATCATCTTAATGCAAATCTTAAAAGCACATTTTTATGAAAATGTTAATATTTAATAAGCTAAAGTCAATATAGCACCATCTAACTTAGCCAATATGGATTGAACTTTCTTGAGACTTACACAGCAGATATTCCCCTGTAAGCTTAAATAGAATAACCATTTTTTGCCACACAGACACTGGAATTTTCTGTTTATATACGAACTCTTTTATGGTTTTTATTTTGCTGTTGAATGGAAATATCTGGAACAAAACTGTTTTAAAAATCACCACTCTAACCTATAGGCTACTAAAAAACACCATCTTTTGCTAAATTAAATGTAGAGCTTTATACATGGGGAAAAAAAGCTAAAGAACATGATGAGAGATGAGTAAATTAACACACTACGGTCCTGACATTTTTTTTTTTAATGGAAATATCACCTCCAAAAAAGTTTATCAAGACAGGCTTTTTACAATCCCCATTAAATTCAGTGAATGAATTGTGAAGGGTAAATTGGACCCATTATTATCTTACATTTCTTATGTAATATTCATAATCACAGCGTTACATAAGAGCAAGCTCGCATGAATAAAAGGAGCAATTTAAATTCCCACTTCCTTGGAGAACGGGGCTCTGCTTGACAATCAGGTTTCCGGTCCCATTTGCAGCACGCCCATGCATCTCCTCGAGTGCCAATGAGACCCACACTCTCCTATCAGTGATATAATAAACCCTCCAAAACAGAGCAAGAAAATGAAGCAAACAAGCCCACTTCATTTCAACTTGTCAGCTTTAAATAAAATCTGTGCAGCTGAAATGAGAAACTTCAGGGAAGATAATGTGTGAAGTAACCACATTCAACATTGGGACAAAACGTATTGCATTAGTTTTTTTTTTTTTTTTCCTGATTTGCCACAAAAGTTTTTGAAATTTCAACATAGATCATTTTCAATGAAATCTCTTCTTGTCAAGGAGGACTTGGAGGAAGAAATGCTTTATTTTTTTTGTTTGTTTATTTTATTCTCCTCCTCCACCCACGGATGCCTTAGGAATATCTCAAGCCCCTATGATAGCTTAATGAATAATATATGACCTTTGGAACAACTCTTATTATCAATTTTTAAGTCAGAGCATACTGAAGAAAGTACATGCATTTTTTTACTTATTCTAATTAATTCCTTACATAATACTTTCCCTGGCACAGATTTATGCAAAATATTGGAGCATGCTCTCTGCCTCCCCCCCCCCAAAAAAAGTATAAAGGACAAAAATGCATTGGAAGATAAAAAGAAATTTAAAAAAAAGAAATTAACATTCCAATAAATAGAAATATCTGAATATTAATGAAATAAACAATGATTGTTTATGTAAATCCTTTCGCTCACACTTTCCCCAGTACCCACTCCCTTTCACCCAGCTAATCTCCAAAACCTTTCCTGCCTTGTGTTCAGGAGGCTCCATTCTGTTCTTCCCTTCAACTGTCTCCGTATCTTCTCCTCCCTCTTTGTTGTTACTTTTTTTTTCCATTGTTACATTCCCCTTGACTTTCTTTACTTCTCCTGAAAGAGCACTTGCACCTCTTCAAAGGAAGGATAGTACCACTGGGTCCCAGCAGATGCATAGCACAAGTTGCATATTCCAAATGACAGAGAGGGTGGGGAAAGTTAGAGACACTTTTTTCCTAAATGCCCTAAGGTGTGTCCAGATTTGATATAAACACCTTTTCTTGTCTTTTATTTCCAATGTTGTGTCTCATGTATTTTCCAAATAAGCTTAGAATATTTTTCCTTATTCTGTTGTACTCAGGAACTCTCTGATTTCAAACTCTTTTATTTTAAAATTCCTACATTACTTTGAGTGATCAGTGCATAGAATGATATTAATATTGAGGAGTATGATCCCTGTCACCATCTTTGATGGCCTATTGCTAAGAAGTTCTTTCAATCACTCTAATGTAAAACATGATTTCATATGCGTATTTTCAATGTGTTAGAGAAGTACCATGGGATAGGAAAGAGGAATATGGACTATAAGGACTTCAGTTTGAGGCTCTGATGAATCAATATTTAATAGAATGACCATAATCAGAAAGTTTTTCTTTTTTAACCTCTTTATCATCACTTGTAAACATGGAAACAAGTGAATATTCTGTCATAGGATGGTTAAATTAACATAAGGTATATTTTAGAAATATTTTTTTTACTTTATGATAACTCTAATGATTATTATTAAGTAAAGGAAAAGACTGTATTTAAAGTTAACTTGACCTAGCTATTAAACATTCAGTAAATAGTGTGAATGGTGATATTATGCAGCTTCCATGCATATACTATATTCTACAAACAGTAAAATTCTGTCAAAAGCATAAGGTTGTTCTCTGCAGTTCAAGGTAAGTGAGACAGGTACCTTCCAGCAGTCTTAGACCCAAAGTTTCCATTGTTTGCACTTTTTATCCTAGAAAGCTGCTATCTCAAGAATCACGTAGTATAATATAAGACCAAAGTGTGGCCTGAGTGCCATTTAATGACTAATGTTTTCAAGATGACAGCAAGTAGAATAATTTTCTTAGAAGATATCTGTTCTAAGCTGAGGGTTTTTTTGTTTCCCCAGTGACGGCTGGGCTGACAGATATGATGTGACAGATGGATATCAGCGAGAAGCTGTTGGTGGAATCACAATCAAGCTCCAATCTCCTGATGTCAAGTGGTTTGATGATTATTATCTGAAGCTCCGGCCGGAAACAAACCTCCGAAACCCCTGGTTTCAAGAATTTTGGCAGCATCGTTTTCAGTGCCGGCTGGAAGGGTTTGCACAGGAGAACAGCAAATACAACAAGACTTGCAATAGTAAGCAGATTTATTATTTCATTTAAAGCGGATAGGGCTAAGGCTCCAATGTAAGTAAACTGTGTCATGGGGATAGTGGCTGTAATCTGTTAGAGAGGAGGACTCTTACATAAAGTGGGTATTGCTCCTTAGAGTGGTAAGAACAACATATGAGGGTAAATGTTCACTCTATTAAGATTTCAGACAATTTATTTATATTTATATCATTCAGGAAATTGGTACTGTGCTTAAAAGATAATGTGAGCTCCAGAAAGCACTCTTCTTGACATCCTTGAAGGCAAGAACTACATTCTGGTCATTTTGATTAGCAGTTAGCACAGTGTAAGGCACATAGCAAGGGTTGCATGTAATGTGTCTGAAGAATGAATGAGTGAATGTTGAAGGACAGAGCCAATTCCTACTTCCATCAAAATACTATAAAATAGTAGCAAGGATTTGCTATGTATAATTATGATGTTTCAGGAGACATAACCTAAGCAGAGCCATTCACTCAGTTATTCATCAAATACAAGGATTCACAACGTGCCACACATCGCTTTACTTGTAAGGGTATCAAGAAGAAGAAAATAGATCCTGCCCTCGAGGGGTTTAGTGTCTAGTTAGGGAGATCGTCAAGCAAACAAAACTTGTGATTCAGTGTTGTAAGCAACATAATATGGGTTTTAAACAAAGGGTTTGGTTAGTTTTATTTGTAGCACATCCAAAGGGTATCTTGACTCTAAGAACCAGGGAGGGTCAATGCTGATTTGTAAGTCAAAGTGTAAAGGTTAAGGTTTGTTAAAACCAATAAGGGATTTGTTGAGACTGACATCCCACATTGTGTAACAAGCACCTCATATGCATTTGCCAAGGAGTAAAATGTTTTAGTTGGTGGTGTAATGTCTTTATCATCATGATGCTGGCACAGAAGAGTGCACTGGGGCAGTGAGGTTGAAATCCTGGCCCCCGAACGAATTCCAGTCCACAGAGAAGTGGACTCACCAAAACGAGGAAAATAGGAACAATGTAGTGAATTTTTTATAATGCATTTCCTCCCTGAGTTCACATCCATACTATGTTTTTTCTATCAGTTCATTCTTTTGTGAAGATGAATGAGGTCGTAAGTGGTGATTTGTAATTATCTTTAAATGTCAGTACAAGTAAAACGAGAACTTGGCAACCTTGTGTCCGTTCCTAATTCGGCAGTGGTGGAGGAGAGAGATGCTGGAGTGTGGCGTGATACTGCCCAATGAAATCCAGAAATCATAGAAGCCTGGTGTGAGACTTCATTTGCCTCTCTCTTGCTTTAGATACTGCTGACTCTTGTCCAAAATCTTCAAATGCGCATTCATTTCCTTTGTTTATACTTTCATGAAAATATGTGTGTGAATACACAGGATTGTGACTTGTGTTTCACAGTTTCAATGTTTATAGCCAATTTTATATTTTTCACAGTTCCATCCAGTTTCTGAAGGACACAAACTTCTTTCTTCTCTTGAGATTTGGAGAGTCTGTGGTCTCTGTGTACCGATTCTATGATTGTGTAGAGATTACTCTATGTAGCTACACTGGAGGAGTTTTAGAGGGTCAGCAGTAGATCCAGTCTCCTCTCCAGTTTCTCTTTACTAAGGAGTTAGTGACAACCCCTAACCAGTGTGACTAAGTGAATTTTTCCAGTTGGTCTTCACCCTCTTTTGTACTAATGTTCTTCCTTCCCCACTCCTTTTTGTGTGAAATGTCTTCTCCTTGAAATAATTCTTTGTTTCTCTTACTTTTTGTTTTCTATTGGAGGTCTTATTGAGATATAGTCTTGAAAAAGACTCTTTGATTTCCATAGAAACGTTATTTCTATGGAAATTGTTCTATAAAATTCTCCATTTGAACTTGTTGCTATAGCTCTCTGTCTTTCACATGAGCACCATGATGTGACTTCTCTGCACAGGATCTGTTCCTTACTCTAGTTCTGGAAAGCATTCTTTAGTCCCACCCCCTTGGAATCTTATCTGTCAACAGATGTCATTTTGTACATAAAAATAAACAGTTATATGTAATATCTCTGTTATTCTTCTCAATGAGGGAAATAATATTATTATCCTTACTTTAAAATAACAAAACTAAGATTTGGAGAGACAAAACAACTTGCTCAGGAAAACATTAGAACTTAGAATTGAGCTCAGATTTGTCTAAAGTTTAACCAATATGCTATTCTAAAGAGAGAGAATATTATAGTTTTAAAAATCACTACCAAATTTGCATTCTAGAATAGTTAACATATAGGTCAAAGATACAAAAAAGAAAAATAAATCTTAAAATTATTTGGGTACAACTATGGAATGCGATAATAGATAACTTGATATTCCTACTCTCTACTTTTGACCATATTTCCTTATTTACTCAAATGCCCTTTCAGCATCCCACTCCATATCTTCAAAAAGACCCCAGGTAGTTTATTCTTATCTGTAACACTACTGAATATGAGTAGTGTTTTCCTAAATATAATGTACTTTCATCAAGCAGTGTGCATAAGACAACCACTTTTGAGTTGGAGTGGTAAGTTGGAGCTTATAATTCATTGATGGCAGGCAAGAAATCTTCACCTTATTCATAGTCTCCAGTACCTAAAACCTAATAGATAGTTCAGTAAGTAAAATGGCTTGACACAAAGAGTGGAAATACCCATAGCTGAATTACTGCTTATTTTTCTTAGAAGCTTCTTGAAAGGCAAAGTATAAAAGCTAGGAGAGGTATCTGAATCTGGTAGTCCAGAATTAGCAGTAGCCTTATACAGAATGAGGTATAGAAAAGCTCGGAGTAACCAGAGAGTTAAACGAAAACTCTTAATATTGAATAAGTAACAGAGCCATCCTGGAAATAGACCAACTCCTAGAAATTAATTCCGAATAGATTAGAGCTAAGTGATTATAGGTGATTCACTTTGTTGTACAGCAGAAACTAACACAACACTGTAAAGCAACTATACTCCAATAAAAAAAAAATCCGTAGATTTCTTGATGATGGCCATTCTGACTGGTGTGAGGTAATATCTCATTGTAGTTTTGATTTGCATTTCTCTAATGATTAGTGATGTTGAGCATCCTTTCATGTGTTCGTTGGCAATCTGTATATCTTCTTTGGAGAAATGTCTGTTTAGGTCTTCTGCCCACTTTTGGATTGGGTTGTTTTTTAAATATTGAGCTGCATCAGCCACTTGTAAATTTTGGAGATTAATCCTTTTCCAGTTTCTTCATTTGCAAATATTTTCTCCCATTCTGAGGGTTGTCTTTTCATCCTGTTTATGGTTTCCTTTGCTGTGCAAAAGCTTTTAAGTTTCATTAGGTCCCATTTGTTAATTTTTGTTTTTATTTCCATTTCTCTAGGAGGTGGGTCAAAAAGGATCTTGCTTGTGATTTATGTCATAGAGTGTTCTGCCTATGTTTTCCTCTAAGAGTTTGATGGTGTCTGGCCTTACCTTTAGGTCTTTAATCCATTTTGAGTTTATTTTTGTGTATGGTGTTAGGGAGTGTTCTAATTTCATTCTTTTACGTGTAGCTGTCCAGGTTTCCAGCACCATTTATTGAAGAGGCTGTCTTTTCTCCATTGTATATTCTTGCCTCCTTTATCAAAAATAATGTGACCATATGTGGGTGGGTTTATCTCTGGGCATTCTATCCTGTTCCATTGATCTATCTTTCTGTTTTTGTGCCAGTACCATACTGTCTTGATTACTGTGCAATAAATGCTGGAGAGAGTGTGGTGAAAAGGGAACCCCCTTGCACTGTTGGTGGGAATGTAAATTGATACAGCCACTATGGAAAACAGTATGGAGGTTCCTTAAAAAACTAAAAATAGAACTACCATATGGCCCAGCAATCCCACTACTGGGCATATACACTGGGAAAAACCATTAATTCAAAAAGAGTCATGTACCACAATGTTCATTGCAGCTCTGTTTACAATAGCCAGGACATGGAAGCAACCTAAGTGTCCATCGACAGATGAATGGCTAAAGAAGATGTGGCACATATATACAATGGAATATTACTCAGCCATAAAACGAAACAAAATTGAGTTATTTGTAGTGAGGTGGATAGACCTAGAGTCTGTCATACAGAGTGAAGTAAGTCAGAAAAACAAATACCGTATGCTAACACATATATATGGAATCTAAGGGAAAAAATTGGTCATGAAGAACCTAGGGGCAGGACGGGAATAAAGACGCAGACCTACTAGAGAATGGACTTGAGGACACAGGGAGGGGGAAGGGTAAGCTGGGACAAAGTGAGAGTGGCATGGACATATATCTACTACCAAATGTAAAACCGATAGCTAGTGGGAAGCAGCCACATAGCACAGGGAGATCAGCTCGGTGCTTTGTGACCACCTAGAGGGGTGGGATAGGGAGGGTGGGACGGAGGGAGATGCAAGAGGGAAGAGATATGGGGATATTTGTATATGTATAACTGATTCACTTTGTTATAAAGCAGAAACTAACATACCATTGTAAAGCAATTATACTCCAATAAAGATGTTAAAAAAAATACTATGAACAAAACACTTGGAAGACAAGTGCTTAGGTACAACCTACAAAATAAAATCAGTTATTTGTGAAGTATTGCCATGCATCTACACACGTCTTAAATACAACTATTTTGTATTCTGCAATAAAGTCTTTTTCATTTTGTTAAAAAAAAATCTGGATGGAAAACCAATGTGACTAATAACAGCACATTGTTAATGGCAAAACCACTAATACTACCTTAGTATAATTTTCCAAGTACAGTTTATTTTTCTTTAGACTAATGATTTATTGTAACACCTGGACAGCAGTCTTTCATATAGCCTCTTCCAATTTCTCACTAAAGTACTGATGAATACATCAATAACAAAAACAAAACAAAACTAATGTAACAATGATCTTAACTAAGAACGTCAGCCATCAGAATGCCAGTGCCTGGAGAACTTCCACTAAATAGCCATAACGCCTATGAAGTCAGATGTTGGTGCAAATGGCTAACTACTGAGAAAAAATGTTGGTGCAGCCTCATGTCACAACGTGTATACATGTGAATACATACACACTCGTATACATACACATACATCCAGATGAGTAAAACAGTTAAGTGTGAAAAAGAAAACTAGAGACAAAAGAAGCTACGGTAGGGGGATGAGGAAGGTTTTACTCAGAAAACAAATGATAGAGCATATGAGATTGGGAATATTTGGTAGTTTTAATTAAATAAAAATTTTAAAATCCTTGTGTTAAAAGGGAAAAAAAGGCCAATATGACAGTCTAAATATTGATTTTCTTACAAGAAAAACTCATCCAACTTTAAAATATAAATATTAGAAAACAGATAAATGTACAATGGATATATTGTACTTCATAGAACAATTAGAAATGAGTAATAAACATAAGAAAACATTCACTCCCATTGTTAATCATAAAAATACAAATGTTCTTCTTTTTTATCTTTCTATATTTTTGAAACATTCTAAAATGAGAAAAAGTTAGTTCTTATCCAAAAAACAAAAGAAAAAATAACATTTTCAAATTATCATTTTAGGATGCTTTCTCCACCCCACATACACACATTTTTAAGGAAGGCACCTTCCTTTATATGTGTGTGGTGTGTGTGTGGTATGTTGTAGAATAATGTATATATAATGTACATAAAACACAAAAATCTTAAGTGAATTTTAAGCTTTATACATTTTTACATATATATATATGTATGTGTGTATATATATATATATATATATATATATACACATATATATCTGTAACTACCATCCAAAGCAACAATATCAGAAAGTTCTCTCATACCCAATCCCAATCAATATTATGCTCCATTAATATAAACTTTTTCAATGCCCATCAGTTTTGCCTACCCTGTACATCATATAAATGGAATCTTACATTATTTACTTGTTGTGTCTGGTCCTTTCCCCTCAAAATAGTGTTGTGGGATTCATCCCCATTATGTGTATCAGTAGTTTATTCTTTATTGCTGTGTAGTGTTCCTTTGTATGAATACACCAGAATTTATCTATCAGTTCTCCTATGGATGGAAATTTGGATTATTCACAGTTTTAAGTATTATAAATAAAGCTTTTATGAACACTCTTGTACATATCATCTGGCAAACATATATCCTAATTCCTGTTAGATATATACCTGGTAATGGAATTGTGAGGTCATAAGCTAAGCATATATTTAGTTTTCATAGATATTGCCAAGCAGTTTTCATAACTAACTGAACTAACAAACTTCCACTGAAATGCATGAGAGTTCAAGTTGCTGTGCACCCTTAACAACAGTTGGCATTATCTTTTTTACTTTAAACATTCTGTCAGTGTTGGGTTATCATATTGTGATTTTGATTGGCTTTTCCATCATACATTATGAAGCTAAGTTCCTTTTCAAATGCTTATTGGAAATTTGGGCATCCTCTTTTGTAAAGTGTCTGTTCCAGTCTTGTGCACATTTGATTACTTTTTAATATCTATTTTAAGAGTTCCTCATATACTATGGATATGAGTTTTTTATTAGATATATGTATCATGAAAATTACCCAATTGGGAGTGTAGCTTATTACTATTTCCTATTTCTCTCATTTGCTACTTGTTTTTTTGCTACTTGTTATTTGTCCAATTTATTCTTTATTTTTAAAATATCTACCCACCTATCTATCTATTTATCTATTGGGCTACACCAGGTCTTTATCTGCGGCATGCGGGATCTTTGCTGCTGCATGCAGAATCGTCACTGCGGCATGCAGCATCTTTTAGTGGCGGCATGCGGAATCTAGTTCCCTGAACAGGGATCAAACCCAGGCCCCGGCCCCCTGCATTGCGAGCATGGAGTGTTAACCACTGGACCACCAGGGAAATCCCTATTCTTTAATTTTTTAATTCTTCCTTCCTATTGTCTTCTTCTGGATTAATCAATATTTTTTATTATCCTATGTTGTCACCACTATGAACATTTTTGTTTCATCTCAGTATAATTCATTTAGAGTTTTCAATAAAAATTCCTAAATGAATCCTTAATTTAACACAAACTACTTTATTTTTTTTTAATTTTTTTAAGGATTTAATTTTTTTTTTTACATCTTAATTGGAGTATAATTGCTTCACAATTGTGTGTTAGTTTCTGCTTTATAACAAAGTGAATCAGTTACACATATACATGTGTTCCCATATCTCTTCCCACTTGTGTCTCCCTCCCTTCCACCCTCCCCATCCCACCCCTCCAGGCGGTCACAAAGCACCGACAGCTGATCTCCCTGTGCTATGCGGCTGCTTCCCACTAGCTATCTACCTTACGTTTGGTAGTGTATATATGTCCATGCCTCTCTCTCACTTTGTCACAGCTTACCCTTCCCCTTCCCCATATCCTCAAGTCCAAGTAGGTCTGTGTCTTTATTCCCGTCTTACCCCTAGGTTTTTCATGACATTCTTTTTTTCTTAAATTCCATATATATGTGTTAGGATACGGTATTTGTATTTCTCTTTCTGACTTAATTCGCTCTGTATGACAGATAGGTCTATCCACCTCATTACAAATAGCTCAATTTCGTTTCTTTTTATGGCTGAGTAATATTCCATTGTATATATGTGCCACATCTTCTTTAGCCATTCATCCGATGATGGACACTTAGGTTGTTTCCATCTCCGGGCTACTGTCAATAGAGCTGCAATGAACATTGTGGTACATGACTCTTTTTGAATTAATGGTTTTTTCTCAGTGTATATGCCCAGTAGTGGGATAGCTGGGCCATATGGTAGTTCTATTTGTAGTTTTTTAAGGAACCTCCATACTGTTTTCCACAGTGGCTGTACCAATTCACATTCCCACCAGCAGTGCAAGAGGGTTCCCTTTACTCCACACCCCCTCCAGCATTTATTGTTTGTAGATTTTTTGATGATGGCCATTCTGACTGGTGTGAGATGATATCTCATTGTAGTTTTGATTTGCATTTCTCTAATGATTAATGAACTTGAGCATTGTTTCATGTTTTTGTTGGCAGTCTGTATATCTTCTTTTGAGAAATGTCTATTTAGGTCTTCTGCCTGTTTTTGGATTGGGTTGTTTGTTTTTTGTTATTGAGCTGCATGAGCTGCTTATAAATTTTGGAGATTAATCCTCTGTCAGTTGCTTCATTTGCAAATATTTTCTCCCATTCTGAGGGGTGTCTTTTCGTCCTGTTTATGGTTTCCTTTGCTGTGCAAAAGCTTTGAAGTTTCATTAGGTCCCATTTGTTTATTTTTGTTTTTATTTCCATTTCTCTAGGAGGTGGGTCAAAAAGGATCTTGCTGTGATTTATGTCATAGAGTGTTCTGCCTATGTTTTCCTCTAAGAGTTTGATAGTTTCTGGCCTTACAGTTAGGTCTTTAATCCATTTTGAGCTTATTTTTGTGTATGGTGTTAGGCAGTGATCTAATCTAATACTTTTACATGTACCTGTCCAGTTTTCCCAGCACCACTTATTGAAGAGGCTGTCCTTTCTCCACTGTACATTCCTGCTTCCTTTATCAAAGATAAGGTGACCATATGTGCGTGGGTTTATCTCTGGGCTTTCTATCCTGTTCCATTGATCTATCTTTCTGTTTTTGTGCCAGTACCATACTGTCTTGATTACTGTAGCTTTGTAGTATAGTCTGAAGTCAGGGAGCCTGATTCCTCTAGCTCCATTTTTCGTTCTCAAGATTGCTTTGGCTATTCAGGGTTTTTTGTGTTTCCATACAAATTGTGAAATTTTTTGTTCTAGTTCTGTGAAAAATACCAGTGGTGGTTTGATAGGGATTGCATTGAATCTGTAGATTGCTTTGGGTAGTAGAGTCATTTTTACAATGTTGATTCTTCCAATCCAAGTATGTGGTATATCTCTCCATCTATTTGTATCATCTTTAATTTCTTTCATCAGTGTCTTATAATTTTCTGCATACAGGTCTTTTGTCTCCTTAGGTAGGTTTATTCCTAGATATTTTATTCTTTTTGTTGCAGTGGTAAATGGGAGTGTTTTCTTGATTTCACTTTCAGATTTTTCATCATTAGTGTATAGGAATGCCAGAGATTTCTGTGCATAATTTTGTATCCTGCTACTTTACCAAATTCATTGATTAGCTCTAGTAGTTTTCTGGTAGCAACTTTAGGATTCTCTATGTATAGTATCATGTCATCTGCAAACAGTGACAGCTTTACTTCTTCTTTTCCAATTTGGATTCCTTTTATTTCCTTTTCTTCTCTGATTGCTGTGGCTAAAACTTCCAAAACTATGTTGAGTAAGAGTGGTGAGAGTAGGCAACCTTGTCTTGTTCCTGATCTTAGTGGAAATGCGTTCAGTTTTTCACCATTGAGGATGATGTTGGCTGTGGGTTTGTCATATATGGCCTTTATTATGTTGAGGAAAGTTCCCTCTATGCCTACTTTCTGCAGGGTTTTTATCATAAATGGGTGTTGAATTTTGTCGAAAGCTTTCTCTGCATCTATTGAGATGATCTTATGGTTTTTCTCCTTCTATTTGTTAATATGGTGTATCACATTGATTGTCTTGCATATATTGAAGAATCCTTGCATTCCTGGAATAAACCCCATGTGATCATGGTGTATGATCTTTTTAATGTGCTGTTGGATTCTGTTTGCTAGTATTTTGTTGAGGATTTCTGCATCTATGTTCATCAGTGATATTGGCCTGTAGTTTTCTTTCTTTGTGACATCCTTGTCTGGTTTTGGTATCAAGGTGATGGTGGCCTCCTAGAATGAGTTTGGGAGTGTTCCTCCCTCTGCTATATTTTGGAAGAGTTAATACAAACTACTTTAAGTTGGCTCTTGTTTATATTCAAGAATCTTACATATATTTAAGTCTATTTATCCCCTTTCACTGTTTTCTGCTATTGCCATATAATTTGCTTTTATATGTATTATATACACTACTTTGTTTTGATTTGATTTGTTATAATTGTTGCTCTGAATGGTCAGTAGTCTTATATTTACCCATGCTAGTGTTCTTCATTCCTTCTGCTACTTCCTTGCTTTCATCTCTGATCCTTTCAAGCTGAAGAATTTCCTTTAGTGTTTCTTATAATGTGGGCTACTGCCAACAAATTATATCAGCTTTTTTTCTCAGAATGTTTTTATTTTCCCTTTATTTTTTCAGTTTTATTGAGATATAATTGACATACAGCACTGCATAAGTTTAAGGTGTACAACATAATGATTTGAATAACATACATCATGAAATGGTTACTGCAATAGCTTAGCAAACATCCATCAGGTCACACAGATACAACATTAAAGAAATAGAAAAAAAATTTTTTCTTTGTGATGAGAACTCTTAGGATTTACTCTCCCAGCAACTTTCATTTATAATGTACATCAGTGCTAATTATATTTATCATGTTGTACATTACATCCCTAGTACTTATTTATCTTACAACTGGAAGTTTGTACCTTTTGACCATGTTCATCTTAACCCCTGTCCTCCCTCCTCCCACCTCTGGTAGCCACAAATATGATCTCTTTTTCTATGAGTTTGTTTGTTTTGAAGCGTAATTGACCTATAACACTATGTTAGTTCCTGGCACATAACATAGCGATTTGATGTTTCTATACATTTTGAAATATATTGTTTTTGAAGTATATATTTACTGAGTATAGTATTCTATATTGACAGGTTTTCTTTTGTTTTGTTTTGTTTTTTAAGTTATGTAGAGTTTATTGTGATGAACTTTATAATTTATTTATTTATTTTTTGGCTGTGTCGGGTCTTAATTGTGGCACGCGGGATCTTTCGTTGCGGCACGCAGGCCATTCGTTGCGGTGTGTGGGCTTCTCTCTAGTTGTGGCACACATGCTCCAGAGCACGTGGGCTCCAGAGCACATGGTTGTGGTGTGCGGGCTTAGTTGCCCTGCGGCATGTGGGATCTTAGTTCCCTGACCAGGGATCAAACCAGCGTCCCCTGCATTGCAAGATGGATTCTCAACCACTGGGCCACCAGGGAAGTCCCTGGAAGGTTTTCTTTTGTTTAGCATTTTTCTCAGTTTTTTTTTTTCCCTTTAAAAACAACATTCTATTTGTTTTCCTGAAATCCATGATTTCATTGAGAAGTCAGCCGTAATTCTTAATGTTGTCCCACTGTTGGCAATATGTCTTTTTTTTCTAGGCTTTTAAGATAGCTTTTTTTTAAAAGTTTTTGTTGACTATGATGCAAGTAGGTGTGATTTCCACTGCATATTTCTTTTATAGGGTTTCCAGAGCTTCTTAAAACCGTGGATTAAAGACTTGGATCTGTGTAGAAAAATTTCCATACATTATTTCCCAATACAGCCCTTCTGCCACATTTCTCTCTCTGCTCCTTCCAGTACCCAGTTACACCTGTGTTACATCATTTGACTGTGTCTCACATGTGATATTTTCTCTAGGCTCACTTTCTTCCTTTCTTTCTTTTCTTTCTCTCTTTTTCTTTCTTTCTTTTCTTTCTTTCCTTCTTTCATATCTCTGTTTCTCTCTGTGCTTCAGTTTGACTTTTTTCTACTATTCTTTCTTCAATCTCACTAATTGTGTCTTCTCCTATGTCCAGTCTGCTGTTAACCATAATAAAAAGTTCTTAATTTCAGATATGGCATTTTACAATCCTAGAATGCCCATTTAATTCTTTTTATAGTTTCCAATTTTCTGTTGAAGTTCTCCTTCTCATCCATTTTTTCAACACTTCATTTGCTTGAAAATATTGATTATAGTTATTTTAAGGTCCTTTTTTTCAAATTCTAACACCCAAGATCTTCCATCAGTCTACTTCTATTGACTTATTTTTCTTAGTTACTAGTCACATTTTATGCTTCTTGATACATATGAAATATGTTTTCTTTTATGCCAGACATTGAGTATAAAGTAACCATAAGGACTGAATTTTATATTTTTTCCCCCAGTGGTTTGCCTTTTCGAGATTCGAAGCAAATGAGATGGGGTAGGTTGCAGCAGAAGGTAGAAGCAGTCAATCTCTGGTTAAGAATATCTTTACAGGACAGTTGGCATGGAATTTTAATTGAGAGTCTTGGCTAGTGTATCCCCTGCCCTGGATTACTGACTCAATCAGATTTTTACATTTTTGAGTTTTGCCCTCTAGCCTCTTGCACCATACTGTTTCTAAATTGACCATGAGAAAAAAACTAATTGACTAATCGAAGTTTGAGCAGTTTTCATTCCTCAAGTGGTGCTTTTCTGCCAAATATTATGAAACAGTGGGAGATTTCAGTCTTCTTCAAAATCATGAGCCTCTCATGAAGCTTCCAGAATCAGGAAGTGAAGCATGAGGTCAAATGGCTATCATACATTTAGGGTTCCTGGAGTTTACAAACTGACATACCAGATCATTTCAATATCCAAACATTTTTCCGGTTTCTCTTTTCTCCAGCAGTGTCATATACTAGGTGGAATTACATCTCCCCCTCCCCAAGTCCCAATTCATATCCTTTCCCAGAACCTCAGAATGTGACTTCATTTAGAAATAGTGTCACTGCAGATGTAATTAGTTAAAATGAGGACATACTGAAGTTGGATGGGTTCATAATCCAATATGACAGGTGTCTTTATAAAAAGAAGAGAAGGGACACAAAGATAGAGAGACACACAGGGAAAATGGCATGGGAAGACACAGCAGGAGCCTGAGTGATACAGCAGAAAGCCAAGAAATGCCAACGATTAACAGCCACCACCAGAAGCTAGAAGAGGAAAGGAAGATTCTACCCAGCGTCTCAGGCGGAGTATGGCCGTGCTGACAACTTGATTTCGAACTTTTAGCATCCAGAACCGGGAGAGAATAAATTTCTGTTGTTTTCAGCCACCTGGTTTGTGGTACTTTGTTATGGCAGCCCTAGGAAACTAATGTCCCTTCATCTAGACCAAGCTGGATCATCAGCCTGGGTCCCTAATCTGCAGATACTCTCAGACAATAAAGCAACTGGTGATACCTGTCCACTTTTGCAAGTTTCCTCTCTGTTAGTTGATTTTGTCTTTGTTGCTTCCACACATCTTCACTGCCTTTAAATTTTTTGGTTTTTGCATTTCTTTGACGTTTTAAAGTTATACAGTAAAAGAATTTTCATTTGCTTTCTTCTCCATTCTAACACCAGAAGTTCCTCCTTTACTCTTTATTCTTAATTGCCACAACCGTGCAATGCCAATTTTGATGTATAGATAAAGCCTGCAATTTATAATGTCTAAAATGTTGAGACTTTTGTTAATTTTTGTTTTATTTTTAAGCATTTAAAAACTTAAATCAAAATATAACTATATCCCTTAAGTGTTTTAACTATGTGGTACTGTTACAACACAGATTTTATCTAGTATTAACAGTGAGCCTGATTTCAGTAAATTTTACTTGAAATGCACAATTATTTTAGACTTACATTATAAATTAATGAATAATAATAAAAATATTAAGAATATAATTTAATTATTCTAATTGTTCATTTAAATAACCCAGTAATAAAAGCTACAGAGAATTAAAATAAAACTATCTTCTAGTAACTGTATGCTATTCTATTTTGGAACCAATTTAAGGACCCATTTCCTTTACAGTTATACTCTGTCACCCACTGACATTCATTTACCATCTCTTTTCTATGATTTCTCTCTGTCACCTCCAGTAACTTCTAGAGGTGTCATTTATGACACTAACACAATTATTCTCACCTCCATGTCCTGAGGGCACCTCAAACTTATATATCTAAAACTAACCTCATTATAACTGCTCCAACCACAGCCCCAAACTTTGAGTTCCTTCTTTTTTGCATCTTCAGTTTAAGTAAATGATACACTCATCCACCCTGTCTCCCAAGATGTGGGACTAAGGGATCCTCTTGTGTCCCCTTCTCTCATCCTCACAGCTAACTGGTGACCAAATACTGTTAATTCTAGTGTTTGAACATCTTCCACATCTGTTCCCTCCTTTACATGGCTGCCTGAATTCAAACCTTTATACTACTGCTGTGGTTTAGATCATCATCTCTTACCTCAGGTATTAAAATGATCTCCATATTGAATCTTCTTTTTGATACCGGCTTCTTCCTGCTCAATTTTATGCTGAAAACTAGTCCCTAAACTGTCCATCTAAAGAACAGGTCACATCATGTTACTCACATTCTTAAAGATCTTTGGTTCTCCAGTGTCTACAGAAAGGAATCCCAACTCCTTTGCTCCAGTCAAAAATCTTCAAATTCATCATTTACATTTTTCAAATCTCATCTTTCATTTCTTAAACCCATGGAATCTATGCTCCAGCCACTTCCTGATTGTGTTCCTCCATTTTTAAGTGGCATGCCCCCCTTAAGACCCTGTGCTTTTGCACATGCTCAGTCTTGCTCTGTGAAAAGCCTACCTCAAGCTATTTGTCAATTCCACTGAGCTCACATTCTCCTGGTTTCTAATAACTCCAGCTGCCCATCCTCAAAGAAACTCTGTCTCCCTCACATTGCACTTCCTGTGCCTTTTGTCTTCTTTTTGTCACATGTAATCCAGATACTGAACATAGATCTTCCACTTCCTTTAGCTTTATGCCACCAAGTAACCACTCACACAGGCATCTATGTGTGTGGCAAACTACTATCAACAAAATGAGGATGAGATAAATGGGTTCAGAGCAACATAAAAGTACTTTGGCCCCGAAGGCATTTCTGGGGCTCTAATAATGTTCTATTGCTTGAGTCAGGATGTATTTGTTTTAAGAAAAATTAATGTATGGTTATGATTTTTACCCTTTTCTGTGTTAATGTTTTAATTTAATAAGAGTTTACCTTAACCAACCCCCATCCAGATAAAAGTCCTCAGGCCACTATATCCAGTCTAACATTTCTTCCAGTCCACATTCTACCACAGTACTCTCCCACACACACTCCCACTCCCTCACCAGCTTTCTGCCACGATGTTGATTGATTCTTACCCCTTCCTTTCTCTGTAATCCTTACTTCCTTTCTTAATATTTCTACACACCAAAATAAATAAGTTACTTTGCCCCACAGAAGGCCAATTTACTCCAGAGAAAAAAACAATGCCATCCCCATAGGGGATAAAGCAGCTACAGCAATGTAATTTTTTCCACTGTATTACACCAACATACAAACAGAGATTTCACATTGTTACACCAGCATGTAAACATGTTATGTTCCTCTTTCTCCATCAGATTATAAAGTTCTAGAGAAGAGAAAATGTCTTACTCATCTCTGCTTTCCAAATTCCTAGCACAATGCCTTGTATATGGCAAGCATTTGATAAATATTGCTAAATAAATGTGAATTTATTTCTCTTAGACCTAGGTAGGGTTACAATGGCTATAGAACCTAGAACAGTGGTTCCCAATCTGTGGGCTGCAAGTCCCAGGGGTCACTGTTGATTTGTTGACTGGGTCTAGAATTCTTAGGTGGTTGAGCACTGTCAGTAGACCGAACTTTGTCTTGCGTATCCTTGTGTGAACATATGTGTGTTTACACATACATGCACCTTATTTTTATGCACAAGCTGTTGCAGTTAACAAATTATAAATTAATTTTTAAATTACTGAAATCATAGTAATTTCTTTCTACTATGTGTTTTCTACAACAGAAGATACTAAAGGTACAAATAACATTTATGGAGTGTCTGTAATATTTTGACATTAAAACAATTTCCTTTATTTAAAAAGGCTGGTTCAGGGCTTCCCTGCTGGCTCAGTGGTTGAGAGTCCGCCTGCCGATGCAGGGGACTTGGGTTCCTGCCCCGGTCCGGGAAGATCCCACATGCCGCGGAGCGGCTGGGCCCGTGAGCCATGGCTGTTGAGCCTGCGCGTCCAGAGCCTGTGCTCCGCAACGGGAGAGGCCACGACAGTGAGAGGCCCGCGTACCACAAAAAAAAAAAAAAAATAAGGCTGGTTCCACTAGCGTGGCAGTGTTTCTTTTCCCTTCCTGTTGCAGTAAGTTTCCAGATGGAGGTGTCCACATTTACTCTAATAAAAATGTCTCATGAGGGACTTAAGGTGGGTTAGTTACAGGTTACCTCCTTATCAGAATTTTTTTCCTGCCATCTTGTTTGATTTTAAAATGCTTTTTAGTAGTTTAGACATTACTCAAAACGCTTCAGCATCTCTCCGTATTGAAAACATGGCTGGAAAAGCCAAAACAGTGCATTGAGAGGAAAGAATTGTCTGGTAAGAGTAGCTGGACTATAGGAAAACTTTCACAAGGGCTAAACAAAATAAACTGAGTGTCACAGCTACCCCCAAATTAGAGGTTTCTTGTCATAATGTACACCAACCTGTTGAAAAAGGACAAATTTTGTGTAAAAAAAAATTTAAGTATCTTTCTTTAATCTAGCATCTCCTTTTCTGTTTGTTTTACTATGTATGAACTCATCTTTTTATGTAATGCTGATTAGCACATACTTCAGGAAAAGACTACACT
This sequence comes from Pseudorca crassidens, assembly GCF_039906515.1. Taxonomy (NCBI): domain Eukaryota; kingdom Metazoa; phylum Chordata; class Mammalia; order Artiodactyla; family Delphinidae; genus Pseudorca; species Pseudorca crassidens. The sequence continues at coordinate 66,039,363 of NC_090304.1, read as the reverse complement.
AGAACAATATTAATAACCATATATTTAAGAAGAAATTTCATCACATTATATTAGTGTATATGGTGAAAACTGCTGAACAGAAGCCCCTGTCTTTCTATTGGCCAAAGAATTAAGTTAGAATTTGACATGACAGTTTTGGCTTAATATAATTCTTGGATTTTTTACACTTTGATACTTCTCATTGCCAGGGAAATAAAAATTTCTCTATCTTGGAGTCTGCTTTAAGGAAATGGAACATAGAGCCAGATCAAGGCCTCAGATACTAACGTATCAAAGCTTTGAGAAACATAAGCTGTAACATTTCTTGTTTCAATTCCAGAATTTAAGACATGAGGGTAATTATCCATCCAAGTAAGTGTTAGTGCATGTAATTTTCCATGATGAAACTCCACCATCAAAAAGTACTCAAAGAGGGCTTCCCTGGTGGCACAGTAGTAAAGAATCCAACTGCCAATGCAGGGCACACGGGTTTGAGCCCTGGTCCGGGAATATTCCACATGCCGTGGAGCAACTAAGCCCATGTGCCACAACAACTGAGCCTGCGCTCTAGAGCCCATGAGCCACAACTACTGAGCCCATGTGCCACAACTACTGAAACCCACATGCCTAGATCCTATGCTCCACAACAAGATAAGCCAACACAATGAGAAGTCTGCACACCGCAAAGAAGAGTAGCCCCCGGTTTCCGCAACTAGAGAAAAAAGTCCCGTGCACAACAACGAAGATCCAATGCAGCCAAAAACAACAACAAAAAAATGTACTCAAAGAAATCCCCAGACGAAAGCCACTTGAATTAGAAACTGCAAAGGCTTCCAAACTCTTAATACACTGGAACTGAAACCCAAGATGTATTAAAAATATTTAAAAGAAACCAAAGAGAGACCTGAGAAGCTTGCTGAATCAGTCACTTGAGGCACTGGATTTAGACCCAGAAGATCTATATAAAAAAACTTAACCTGTAGCTGATACTAGGTCTCCGTGAGTCTCAGTCTTCTCCTGTGTGAGATGGGGATGATTATTAAAAACAACACCTAACTCACAGGACTCTAGAGAGGCTGAAATAGGATGATGTATGGGAAGAAAATGCCTGCTTCCAACAAAGATGAAATAATAGACACTGGATTTATTCTCCTGCTTGAAATAACAACAACAAAATAAGACAAAGTATATAAAACAATAGTTTTCAAGACACTGGACATCAAGCAGTGAAGGAAAGTTATTCTTAAGAGACAGAAAATAAATGAGGTGAGCACTCTGAGCTGAGAAGATGGAACTGTGAGTTCAGAGAGACCAAGGAAGCTAGAGTTTGCAGAGCACAGGAACAAAGAGGAGAGAGCGGCATGAAAAGAGAACTCTGGGGATCTGCAGAGGCTCCTTCTTGAGTATTCAACTGAGTGTTGATCACTACATGCATGGGAGGATAATACTTGAGACCCGGGAAAGAACCACCCCAAAGGATTAGAGAGAACAGTGCTCCTGGCACCCACATGGGACAATGAACAGTGTCTGTCCCCAGCAGTTAGACTGGAAAAATTTACAATTCTTTGGGCTAAAACAAAACTTAGGGGAAATTGTATAGCATTAACTAGATATATTAGAAAAGAAGAATATTTCAACTAAACGACCACAGATCCACCTTAAGAAATCTGGAAAAGAAGAACAAATTAAACTCAGAGTGAGTAGAAGAATGAAAGTAATAGATCAGAGTGAAAAATCAATGGAATCTAAAACAGAAATACAATAGAGCAAATCAATGGAACTAAAGCTTGGTTCTTTGAAAAGATCAATAAAATTGAAAAAATAGACTGATCAGGAAAAGAGAGAAAACACAAATTACCAACGTCAGAGATGAGAGAGGTAACATCACTACAGAGTCTACAGATACGAAAAGGAAAATAAGGAAATATTTTTTAAAACACCTTTACCCAATAAACGTCAACTTAGATAAAACAGAGAAATCCCTTGAAATTCACAAACTATGTATGAGAGTTCACAGAAGACAGCCAGAATAGTCTTATATACAGTAAAGAAATTAAATTTGTAGTTAAAAACTTTACCACACACAAAAAAACCATCTAGGCTATACTGTTTCACTGGTGAATTGCCACCAGATATTTAAGAAGGAACTGCTACAAATTCTACATAAACTCTACCAGAAAATTAAAGAGGCAAGAATACTTCCCAATTCAATTAATGAGGTCAGTGTTACCTTGATACCCAAATCAGACCAAGATGATCACAAGAAAAAAAAACTACAAACCAATATACTTCATAAATATTGGTATAAATATTCCAAACAAAACTTTAGCAAATTATACCCAACAAATGTAAAAAGTATACTATATCATGACCAAGTAGGATTTATCCCCAAATGTAAGGTTGATTAAATATGCAATTATTGATAAATGTAATTTATTTTATTAAAAACCTAAAAAATTGTAAAATGTGTGAAAACCTAATATTGATTTCTGATAAAATTCTCAGCAAACCAGGACTAGACAGAAACTTCCTCAAGCTAATAAGTTTTTCCCCTATGATCAGGCAAAGAGATTAGCTCTTACCACCAGAGATGACAGTCAGTGAAATATACATCAACTAAAGAAATTAAAGGCAGCCAGATTTGAAAAATAAAACTGTCTTTATTAACAAATTGCATGATTTCTTGCCTAGAAAATCCAATGGTGTCTGCAAAAAGTTCTAGTGAGTTTATTAAGTTTGCATTATGCAAGATTAATACACAGAAGTTCTATACAATAACAGTAAACAGAAAGTGAAATTAAAAATTAGTACTACTTAGGGAGATTGGTTCAAGATGGTGAAGTAGACGGACATGCTCTCACTCCCTCTTGCGAGAGGACCAGAATCACAACTAACTGCTGAGCAATCATTAACAGGTAGACACTGGAACTCACCAGAAAAGATACCCCACGTCCAAAGACAAAGGAGAAGCCACAATGAGAGGGTAGGAGGGGCACAATCACAATAAAATCAAATCCCATAAATGCTGGATGGGTGACTCACAAACTGGAGAACACTAATACCACAGAAGTCCACCCACTGCAGTGAAGGTTTTGAGCCCCATGTCAGGCTTCCCAACATGGGGGTCCAGCAATGGGAGGAGAAATTCCTAGAGAATCAGACTTTGAAGGCTAGCAGGATTTGACTGCAGGACTTCGACAGGACTGAGGGACATAGAGACTCCACTCTTGGAGGGCACACACAAAGTAGTGTGTGCGTCGGAACCCAGGAGAAGGAGCAGTGACCCGGCAGAATATTGAACCAGACCTATATGCTAGTGTTGGAGGGTCTCCTGAGAGGCGGGGGTGGCTGTGTCTCACTGTGAGGACAAGGACACTGGCAGCAGCAGTTCTGGGAAGTACTCCTTGGCGTGAGCCCTCTCAGAGTCTGCCATTAGCCCCAACAAAGAGCCTGGGAAGGCTCCAGTGTTGGGTTGCCTCAGGCCAAACAACCAACAGGGAGGGAACCCAGCCCACACATCAGCAGCCAAGTGGATTAAAGTTTTACTGAGATCTGCCCACTAGAGCTACAGCCAGCACTACCCACAACCAGTCCTTCCAATCAGGAAACTTGCACAAGCCTCTTACATAGCCTCATCCACCAGAGGGCAGACAGCAGAAGCAAGAAGAACTACAATCCTGCAGCCTGTGAAACAAAAACCACATTCACAGAAAGATAGGCAATATGGAAAGGCAGAGGGCTATGTACCAGATGAAGGAACAAGATAAAACCCCAGAAAAACAACTAAATGAAGTGGAGATAGGCAACCTTCCATAAAAAGAATTCAGAATAATGATAGTGAAGATGATCCAGGACCTCAGAAAAAGACTGGAGGCAGAGATTGAGAAGATGCAAGAAATGTTTAACAAAGACCTAGAAGAATTAAAGAACAAACAAACAGAGATGAACAATACAATAACTGAAATGAAAACTACACTAGAAGGAATCAATAGCATAATAACTGAGGCAGAAGAATGGATATGTGACCTGGAAGACAGAATGGTGGAATTCACTGCTGCGGAACAGGCTAAAGAAAAAAGAATGAAAAGAAATGAAGACAGCCTAAGAGACCTCTGGGACAACATTAAATGCAACAACATTCGCATTATAGGGGTCCCAGAAGAAGAGAGAGAGAAAGGACCAGAGAAAATATTTGAAGAGATTATAGTCGAAAACTTCCCTAACATGGGAAAGAAAATAGCCACCCAAGTCCAGGAAGCACAGAGAGTCACATACAGGATAAACCCAAGGAGAAACGTGCCGAGACACACAGGAAAGCAAGTTGGCAAAAATTAAAGACAAAGAAAAATTATTGAAAGCAGCAAAGGAAAAACGACAAAAAACATACAAGGGAACTCCCATAAGGTTAACAGCTGATTTCTCAGCAGAAACTCTACAAGCCAGAAGGGAGTGCCATGATATATTTAAAGTGATGAAAGAGAAGAAACTACAAGGAGGACTACTCTACCCGGCAAGGATCTCATTCAGATTCGATGGAGAAATCAAAAGCTTTACAGACAAGCAAAAGCTAAGTGAATTCAGCACCACCAAACCAGCTCTACAACAAATGCTAAAGGAACTTCTCTAAGTGGGAAACACAAAAGAAAAGGACCTACAAAAACAAACCCATAACAATTAAGAAAATGGTAACAGGAACATATATATCGATAATTACCTTAAACGTGAATGTATTAAATGCTCCAACCAAAAGACACAGGCTCTCTGAATGGATACAAAAAGAAGACCCATATATATGCTGTCTACAAGAGACCCAATTCAGACCTAGGGACACATACTGACTGAAAGAGAGGGGATGGAAAAAGATATTCCATGCAAATGGAAATCAAAAGAAAGCTGGAGTAGCAATACTCAGATAAAATAGACTTTAAAATAAAGAATGTTACAAGAGACCAGGAAGGACACTACATAATGTTCAAGGGATCAATCCAAGAAGAAGATATAACAATTATGAATATATATGCACCCAACATAGGAGCACCTCAATACATAAGGCAACTGCTAACATCTATAAAAGAGGAAATTGACAGTAACACAATAATAGTGGGGGACTTTAACACCTCACTTACACCAATGGACAGATCATCCAAACAGAAAATTAATAATGAAACAGAAGCTTTAAATGACACAGTAGACCAGATAGATTTAATTGATATTTATAGGACATTCCATCCAAAAACAGCAGATTACACTTTCTTCTCAAGTGCACATGGAACATTCTCCAGGATAGATCACATCTTGGGTCACAAATCAAGCCTCAGTAAATTTAAGAAAATTGAAATAATATTAAGCATCTTTTCTGACCACAACGCTATGAGATTAGAAATCAATTACAGGGAAAAAAACATAAAAAACACAAACACATGGAGGCTAAACAATACATTACTAAATAACCAAGAGATCACTGAAAAAATCAAAGAGGAAATCAAAAAATACCTAGAGAAAAATAACAATGAAAACTCGACGATCCGAAACCTATGGGATGCAGCAAAAGCAGTTCTAAGAGGGAAGTGTATAGCTATACAAGCCTACCTCAAGAAACAAGAAAAATCTCAAATAAACAATCTAACCCTACACCTAAAGGAACTAGAGAAAGAAGAAAAAACAAAACCCAGAGTTAGCAGAAGGAAAGAAATCATAAAGATCAGAGCAGAAATAAATGAAATAGAAACAAAGAAAACAATAGCAAAGGTCAATAAAACTAAAAGCTGGCTCTTTGAGAAGATAAACAATATTGATAAACCATTAGCCAAACTCATCAAGAAGAAGAGGGAGAGGACTCAAACCAATAAAATTAGAAATGAAAAAGAAGAAGTTACAACAAACACCGCAGTAATACAAAGCATCCTAAGAGACTGCAAATCTATGCCAATAAAATGGACAACCCAGAAGAAATGGACAAATTCTTAGAAAGGTATAACATTCCAAGACTGAAACAAGAAAAAACAGAAAATATGAACAGACCAATCACAAGTAATGAAATTGAAACTGTGATTAAAAATATTCCAACAAACAGAAGTCCAGGACCAGATGGCTTCACAGGTGAATTCTATCAAACATTTAGAGAAGAGCTAACACCCATCCTACTCAAACTCTTCCAAACACTTGCAGAGGAAGGAACACTCCCAAACTCATTCTGTGAGGACACCATCAACCTGATACCAAAACCAGACAAAGATATCACAAAAGAGGAAAGTTACAGACCAATATCACTGATGAATATAGATGTAAAAATCCTCAACAAAATACTAGCAAACAGAATCCAACACCACATTAAAAGGATCATACACCACGATCAAGTGGGATTTATCTGAGGGATGCAAGGATTCTTCAATATATGCAAATCAATCAATGTGATACACCATGTTAACACATTGAAGGACAAAAACCATATGATCATCTCAATAGATGCAGAAAAAGCTTTTGACAAAATTTAACAGCCATTTATGATCAATACTCTCCAGAAAGTGGGTATAGAGAGAACCTACCTCAACATAATAAAGGCTATATATGGCAAACCCACAGCAAACATCATTCTCAGTTGTGAAAAACTGAAAGCATTTCCTCTAAGATCAGGAATGAGACAAGGATGTCCACTCTCACCACTATTATTCAACACAGTTTTGGAAGTCCTAGCCACAGCAATCAGAGAAGAAAAAGAAATAAAAGGAATACAAATTGGAAAAGAAGAAGTAAAACTGTCACTGTTTGCAGATGACATGATACTATACATACAGAATCCTAAAGATGCCAACAGAAAACCACTAGAGCTAATCAATGAGTTTGGTAAAGTTGAAGGATACAAAATTAATTAACAGCAATCTCCTGCATTCCTATACACTAATGATGAAAAATCTGAAGAGAAATTAAGGAAACGCTCCCATTTGCTATTGCAACAAAAAGCATAAAATACCCAGGAATAAACCTACCTAGGGAGACAAAAGACCTGTATGCAGAAAGCTATAAGACACTGATGAAAGAAATTAAAGATGATACAAACAGATGGAGAGATATACCATGTTCTTGGATTGGAAGAATCAATATTGTAAAAATGACTATATTACCCAAAGCAATCTACAGATTCAATGCAATCCCTATCAAATTACCAATGGCATTTTTTACAGAACTAGAATAAAAATATCTTAAAATTTGTATGGAGACACAAGAACCCCGGATAGCCAAAGCAGTCTTGAAGGAAAATAATGGAGCTGGAGGAATCAGACTCCCTGACTTCAGACTATACTACAAAGCTACAGTAATCAGGACAATATGGTACTGGCACAAAAACAGAAACACAGATCAATGGAACAAGATAGAAAGCCCAGAGAGAAACCCACGCACCTATGGTCACCTGTCTACGACAAAGGAGGCAAGGATATACAATGCAGAAAAGACAGTATCTTCATTAAGTGGTGCTGGGAAAACTGGACAGCTACATGTAAAAGAATGAAACTAGAACACTCCCTAACACCATACACAAAAATAAACTCAAAATGGATTAGAGAACTAAATGTAAGACTGGACACTATAAAACTCTTAGAGGAAAACATAGGAAGAACACTCTTTGACATAAATCACAGCAAGATCTTTTTTGATCCACCTCCTAGAGTCATGGAAATAAAAACAAAAATAAAAAATTGGGATCTAATGAAACTTAAATGCTTTTGCAAAGCAAAGGAAACTACAAACAAGACAAAAAAGACAACCCTCAGAATGGGAGAAAATATTTGCCAACGAATCAATAGACAAAGGTTAACCTCCAAAATATATAAACAGCTCACGCAGCTCAATATTAAAAGAACAAACAACCAAATCCAAAAATGGGCAGAAGACCTAAATAGACATTTCTCCTAAGAAGACATACAAATGGCCAAGAAGCACATGAGAAACTGCTCAACATCACTAATTATTAGAGAAATGCAAATCAAAACTACAATGAGGTATCACCTCACACCAGTTAGAATGGGCATCATCAGAAAATCTACAAACAACAAATGCTGGAAAGGGTGTGGAGAAAAGGGAACCCTCTTGCACTGTTGGTGGGAATGTAAATTGATACAGCCACTATGGAGAACAGTATGGAGGTTCCTTAAAAAACTAAAAATAGCATTACCATATGACCCAGCAATCCCACTACAGGGCATATACCCAGAGAAAATCATAATTCAAAAAGACACATGCACCCCAACCTTCACTGCAACACTATTTACAATAGCCAGGTCATGGAAGCAACCTAAATGCCCATTGACAGACGAATGGATAAAGCAGATGTGGTACATATATACAATGGAATATTACTCAGCCATAAAAAGGAACGAAATTGGGTCATTTGTAGAGATGTGGATGAATCTAGAGACTGTCATACAGAGTGAAGTAAGTCTGAAAGAGAAAACCAAATATCGTATATTAACACATATATGTGGAACCTAGAAAAATGGTACAGATGAACCAATTTCAGGGCAGAAATTGAGACACAGATCTAGAGAACAAACTTATGGACACCAATGGGGGAAAGCGGTGGCAGGGTTGGTGGTGGTGTGATGAATTGGGAGACTGGGATTGACAGGTATACACTAATATGTATAAAATAGATAACTAATAAGAACCTGCTGTATAAAAAAATTTTTTTAAGTTAGTACTATTTAAAATAATATTAAAAATGTGAAATACTGAGGGGTATATCTGGCAATAGACATGCAAGTCTTTATGCTGAAAACTACAAAGCATCACTCAGAAAACTGATGATGATTTAAATAAATTTTTTTAAAAAGAGATACACTGTGTGTACATATCAGGAAACTCAATAACGTTAAGATGTCAATTCTCCCAAATTTATCTATGGATTTGAAGAATTCCAATTAAACTCTTAGTAGTCTTTTTTAAACAGAAACTGACAAACCAATTAAATATATTTTATGGAAATGCAAAGGAACTAGAATACTGAAAACAACTCTCAAAAAAAAAAAGAAGAAAGTTGGTGGATTAACACTACCTGACTTCAAGACTCAGTCTAAAAATAGAGTAATCAAAACGGTGTGGTAACAGCATAAAGATAGAAAAATAGATCAACAGAACAGAATAGGGAATTCAGAAAAAGACTCACGTGTATACGGAAAACTGGTTTGACAAAGGTATACAAGCAATTCAGAGAAATGATGGCAGTGGAAAATTTGGATGGCCATTAGTCCAATGGAATATTACTCAAATCAACAGAAAGCAGTAAACCATGGATACACCTAGAAATGTAGCAAATCTCAAAATAATTATGCTGAATGAAAGAAACCAGGAAAAGGAAGATAAACACTGGATGAGTCAACTTCTATGAAACTTTATAAAAATACAAAGTAATCTATGGTGACAGAACACAGATCAGTGGTTGCCTGGGGATGGGAGGCATTAAGAAGTCCATGAGGAAAATCTTGGAGGTGACGGATACATTCATTATCTTGTTTGCCGTAATGATTTCACAAAAGGACACATAAATGAAAACTTACCAAGTTGCTCACTTTCAATATGTGCAGTTCACTGTATGTCAATTTTATTTTAATAAAGCTTTTAAGAGGTATTTAAGTATATATATAGTATATAAATTATATAATAGTATATATTTTATACAAATTATATAATAATATATAATATTAGAATATGTATAACATATGTATTATATAATTTTTTTTTTTACAGATTTAGTCTCAGGCTTCAGAGAATTCCAGCAAATAACTGAATTCTTCCTCTCTTATATCTTTTGTAATTTTGATGCCCATAGTGAAATAGAAATTTATTTTATAGAAGGAATTTTTCCTCTTGCTTTTAATACCTAAGCTCATCCCTTTTGAGATGCCCAGTGCAGCATTCTCTCCTGGAGCTGACTCAGGAAGCGATACTGAGTGACAGAAGAGCTTCGGAGTGAGGACCTGTGCTAAATTCAGTTCCACCACTCACTCACTCTGTAACCTTGGGCTAGTTACTTAGCCTTGCCTTCTTTATTTATACAATTTAGATAATACTTATACTTTAGATTCATTATGAAGATAAAACAAGATGGTATATGTAAAGATTCTATAAAAGGATCTCTAGAAATGTTCTATTGTACCTTATGCTTATAAAGTTATCACAATAGAGTGTGCTTTAGAAAATACTGGCATTTACATTACTGTGAAAAAGAACTGCACCATGTGGTATTAGTAAATATATTTTCCAATAATCTCATGGCTAGAAGTGATGATTAACAGCATATTATTAGCATACAACATAAAAAAAAACCCCACAAATGTTTCCTCTGCCTCTTGGTGGCCCTAGTCTTCATATTAATATAGGTGTTTTAGTCTAGTATACCTGTCTTATAACCAATGCCATTCCCTGAGGCACTGTATAGAGCTAATCTTAACTCTAATCTTATGGCTCAGTGTCAGATGCTATATAGAGTTTACCCACATCACCACAGCAACTGTGTGGGATGGTTGTCGCCACAACCCACATGGTTGGCCTGGAGTTTTGACATTTCAGTAATTGCCAATGTCACAACCTTTAAAAATTGTAGGCAACTGCCACCCAGGCCATATGGCTACTAAATAAAGAAGCTATTGTCCCCTAAAGCTGTGATGGGCATTGAGGTGACAAGAGAGCTTCTGTCAAAGACATGGTCACTGAGAAAATGATGTGAAGAGCTTGACTATTAAAAGATGATGTGTATTAGCAAGTTATCGTTGAACCCTTACAACATGCTGGGGTGGAAACCAGAGGAAGCATATGATCTGGTACTTGACTTCAAGGTATCAATATAAAAGAATAAAGGATGTACTATTAAAACTAGATAACTTATTTATCTCTTTAGCAAATACTTACTAAATGCCTATTATGTGCCCCTCATTATTTTTTTTAGGTGCTGGAGCTATAGCTGTAAACAAAACAGACAAAAATACCTGCCTTAATGGAGCTTACATTCCTGTTAGAGGAAGATATAGTAAAACAAAATAAGTAAGTTACACTATATTAGATGATGATAATTGCTAAGAGGAAGATAAATTAGGGAAGCAGGATTTAGAACATTAGAAAGAGCACAATTTAAATAGGGTAGTCAGGGACTTCCCTGGTGGTCCAGCGGTAAAGAATCTACCTTCCAACGTGGGCGAGGCAGGTTCGATCACTGGTCAGGGGACTAAGATCCCACACGCCACAGGGCAACTAAGCCCGTGCACCACAACTACTGAGCTCGCGCGCCTCAACGAGAGAGCCCTCATGCCGTAAATTACAGAGCCCATGTGCCCTGGAGCCTGCGCACCACGACTAGAGAGAGGAAACACACTTACCACAACTAGAGAGAAGCCCACATGCCACAACGAAGAGACCATGCTGCAGTGAAAGATCCGGAATGCCTCAACGAAGACCCCATGTGCCACAACTAAGACCTGATGCAGGCCAAAAAAAAAAAAAGAAAAAGAAAAAGAAAATAAATAAATAAATATTTTAAAAATAAATAAATAGGGTAGTCAGGGACAATCTTACTGAGAAAGTGACTTGTATAAATCTCAGGAGGAGATGAGGGAGTAACATAGGGGCAACAGGTAGACACAAGGGAAGATGATTCCAGGAGTAGGAAACCACAGGTACAAAGTCCAGAGAGGGTCATGAGCTGCCATATTTTAGAAAGTAGTTGGAAGGCCAGTACGGCTGGAGCAAAGTAAGTTCGGGAAAAATAGTAGATGATGGCAGAGGTAACAGAGGGTGAGATCTCGTAGAGTCTTATTGGCATTGCATTGACCGTGGCTTTTACTCGAGAAACATGAAACCATTAGAGGATTTGGGCAAAGGAAGGACTTGTACTGGCTTTTTTTAAAGATCACTTTGGCTATCGTGAATAAATGGTAGGCGTGGGCAAAAAAGCAATCAAGGAGTCAATTAGAAGGCTATCATGGGACTTCCCTGGTGGCACAGTCGTTAAGAATCCGCCTGCCAATGCAGGGGAACACGGGTTCGATCCCTGGTCTGGGAAGATCCCACATGCCACAGAGCAACTAAGCCCATGCACCACAACTACTGAGCCTGCACTCTAGAGCCCGCAAGCCACAACTACTGAGCCCACGTGCCACAACTACTGAAGCCCGTGCACCTAGAGCCCGTGCTCTGCAACAAGAGAAGTCACCGCGATGAGACACCCGCACACCGCAAAGAAGAGTAGCCCCCACTCACCGCAACTAGAGAAAGCCTGCACGCAGCAATGAAGACCCAATGCAGCCAAAAATAAATAAATTAAAAAAGAAAAAAAAAGAAGGTCATCGCAGCAATAAGATGACAGATGACGCCTTGGATCCACACAGTAGCAGTGGAAGCAGTGGGTATTTTTAATTAGTGAAAGTCAAGGAAAGGGAACCTCCATTTACTGAGTGCTTCTCTATGCCAGGCCCTTGAATTGCAGGGCAATTCAAGTACAGTTCTATCATTTATTCTTCGTATACTTCTTTGGGAAGTAGTAGCGTATTTTGTTGAGTAGGAAACTAAGGCTTGGGGAGGTTCACTAGTTTTTCCAAGACAGGTTGCACCACAAGTACTGAATTCAGTCTGACTCCAGAGTCCACACTCTGCTCACTCTGCCACAAGGCCTCTTAGGTTTAAAGCATTGGGGGAAAGTGTGACTCAATTAGTAAGAGTCATGGTAGTCTATGGATAGGAGAAATCAGTGCAGATCAGGGTATCCAAGGATAACTGGAAGGGACAGCTTGGATGTGATATGGGTAAGTGGAGAGGAGGGGTCAAGCCAAAACAATAGCCTGAGCAAATGAGAAAGCAGTGCTGGAGTAGAAAAGTCCATTATGAAGAGGGCTTCTGCTTGTTTAGGGACAATAATGAGTCCTTAGAGGATGCATCTGTTTCCATGGTGACTCCCACTAAGCTGTTGCTTCCAAAATATTTACTGATTAATTCAAGGCTTCATGACTCTCAGAGCAGTTATTACATATGACCTAAGTGGCACATGATTTCTTTTCAAGAAATAAAGTATTGATACAAATTCAGGGCGTTTATTAAACTCCTATTACAGCTTCTTTATTAAATTATCATTTCTTTGAACCTCCATTAAGCAAGATCATGAGCTAGTTCAAGGGTTGTAAGAGAGGATGCAAAGATTAGCTAGTGGTTGATCTCTTCCTTCAGGTATATTATAATTTATCTGGGGATACCTTTAAAATAAGGTTATATATGTTAAGTAGAAAATGATGAAATGGGTCTTAAGAGCTCTAGGCATTACAGAAGGTAGAGAATGCTTGTGTCTGGGGACATTAGGGCTTAATGATATGGTTAGCATTTGAGTTGAGTCCTGAAGTTTGGTTGGGCTGTGAGAGGGAGAGTTTGAGGCAGAGTATTCCAAGCTTAGAAGACTAGAAAAATTGCAGAATGGAGTTAAGAAAATACAAGCCCTGTTCAGGCGATGGAGGGTATACTTTTCAACCAGAGTGGAAGTGTCATAATGTCACAACAGATAAGCCTGGAAATGAAAGTGGGGAAAGATTTCTTAAGGATCGCATATGCTAGGCAATGTCATGGGGAATTTTCTTCTACATATTAAGTAATTTACGAAAAATTTTGAGGCAGAAAATTATATAATCAAAAATCACGTTTAGAAAGGTTAATCTGACAGTATCATTTGTAGTTTATTGGATGAAATAGAGGTTAGTACTGGATGTGAGCAAGGAATAAACTTTTATTGCATTAAGCTACTGGGAATTTGAGGGTGTAACAGCATCTACTGTCGGATGACAGAAGAGTGGCATAACCTTGGTGATCCTCTGCAGGGTTAAGGCAGGGAGAGGAGTCAAGGGTGACTTCAAGATTTCAATTATAGGTTATTGAGAAATTTCGTTAATAGGGAAAATAGAAAAGGGGGACAGAGTGGGTAAAGAAGATGAGTTTCACACAAAATATTTCAAGTTTGAAGTTACACAGGTAGAGATATGTAAAGACAAATAAGAGAAGTGGAACTGGTACCTTAGTGACGTGCAGTGCTAATGAAGAACACCCGGGGCAAAATTACTAAGTCAGTAGAAGACTAGAAACCTGGATGAAAGCACGAAGAACTCAAAGCTAGAAGCCAATGACAACTGTCCTTAATATATATGTTTCAGACAGTAACTACAGGAAGAGCAGGGACCATGAGAGACCTAAAAAAGTTTCACAAAGAAATATGAGGTAAATTTATATATTGATGACTGTGACAAATGTGCTTAAAATGATTCTTGAGTGGTGGATTTACATAAATGGAAAGTTAAGACAGCACAGTAGGGGGGCAAGCTTTGGCATTTGACAGGCTAGATTTATATCCTGGCTCTGCCACTTAATAGCTTTGCTACACAAGTTGCTGAAACTCTCCTTCCACACTTTCTTCGGATGTAAGTTTGGGGTGATATTAAATGCCTACTTGATAGAGGCCTTATGAGAAGAACATCGACTAGTACCTAGGAAGCACTTAACAGTGTCTTAGTCAGTTCAGGCTACCGTAACAAAATAGAGTAGACTGGGATATTTAAGCCCAACCAAGATCAGGGTGCCAGTATGGTTGGGTTGTGGTGAGGACCTCTTCCTGGCTTGCAGAGAGCCACCTCCTCACATGGCAGAGAGAAGGAGAGCAAGCTCTCTGGTATCTCTTCTTATAAGGACTCTAATCCCATGATGAGGGCCCCACCCTCGCATCTCATAGGCCCCATCCCAAATACGCCCCAAAGACCGTATCCTAAATATCAATACACTGGCAGCTGGGACTTCAACATGTGAATTTTGAGGGGACACAATTCAGTCCATAGCACTTAGTCTCCAGCATTCAGTAAAATTCAATAAACCATATCATTATTAGCATTTTTCTTCTGCACAATATTTTTCTCTAGCAATTTCGTAGAGCTAAGAATCTCAACACTTCAGAATAAATAAAAGAATGTGATTCTAAAAAAGAATTCAGCCAAAATTCACACTGTATGAAAAATGCAACTCAAACAATTCTAAGTCACAAACCTCTACAGGGCACAGTAGAGAGAAACACAAGAGGTTTGTGCATTTATAAACCATGTGCAAACTCGTGCTTCCACAAATGTTAAAATGTTTTCCACATTCTGCTTGAATTGGCATATGTTCTATCTGGGAAATTCTAGCAAAATATAAAAACAATATTCAAGGGTGCTTTATGGTTAGGACATTTTAACTAACATATAGTAAATTGCTTCAAAGTGGGGGGGGGGAATGTTTTTTAAACCCTGGATAACTAGCTGTAATTGGACACCATGTGGGAGATTTGGACAACAAAATTGGTGTTTGAACTGACCGTCTCAGAAGCACATGGCAATTTTCTTTCCTAGGAGTTCCCTTGATGCCTGAAATTTTCAGTTTCCAATTGCACTTTCTCTGTTGTTATTTTTCCTTCCTTCCATGTCTCTCAGTTTCTTTGGATAAGGTAAAGAAGTAGGCATGGACCAGGGTTTCCTTTTATGCTCTAAGGCAGTATTTAATTAAACCTCAATTAGTGATGAGAGAGAAGAAAATTCATCTGGTGATTCTTTCTCTAAACTGAATTAGCTGGTTCAAATGGTCACAGGTAACTGGAGAACGTTCTCCATTGTGAAATCAGCTTCCACAGTGCAAGGCATCTGCTATCCTGGTGAGGAATTGTGAATTAAATTTGATGTCTGCATTCTCTTTGTCAAATAATTCAGCTCTGGAAATCTTTTGGTCCATGGTTCTACTTCAATATAAAATTAAATAATTTGCCTCTGTTGGACTGTAGGCACCCATATAAACCCATAGAATACTGGATAAAGTTAAACCAGTAATTATCATAAAAATTAACCGTAGAATTGGAATTCAAATAATTAGTAAGTAGTTGCCCAGCTGGTAACAGGTTGCTTTTCCAAACAAGAATTTGACTCATGTCAGGATCTAGGTTGTAATCACTGGAAACCAATGTTAGCTTGGCTCTCTTAAGTAAAATAAATAAATATAACTATAAATAAATACTATTACTTGGAAGAATATTGTGGCCTCCCAGGATCTACTGGTAGCTGGAGGACTAAGTTTGGAAACTTGGACCAGCTCCCAAGGGCCATGAAACAAGAAGCTCAGCTTTTAGCAATTTGGCCAGAGTATAACTGCACTTGGACCCACTCCGCTCACTTCACTGTAAATAAATACTGGCCATCCTTTGATTTACTTCACTTTCCCCAGATTCCTGGGAGGGAGCTTCCAATTCACTGAGCCTGGGTCGCATTCCTATTACCTGGCAACCAGGGCACGGAGAATGCAAGAGGATAAGGCTACTTTAATTTCCCTAATGAAAGGAATATACAGCCTTCTAGAATCTAAGTACAATGAGGAGTTCATCAATATTAGGAAGGGATTTGGATTCTAGGCAGCCAAATAGTGAAGATTACTATAGCTTAATTCAATAACAGGAAATGATATAAGTGGTCTCATTACCATCATCATCATAATTAGCATTTAATAAGCAGTTATTTGCTTATTAAATTTGCTAGGTTCTGTCTCATTTTATGCTCCCAACAATCTTATGAGACAGCTTAGTGTCCTTTTATTGAAAATGGAAGAAACAATACTTAGTGAGGTTAAATCACTTGCCCAAGATTACATACCTAGTAAGTAGCAAAGCAGTCTCAAACTTTAGGCTGTGTAACTCCAAATAAGCGAAACCATGTGCACACACATGGAATTGACTTCCCTGCTGTCACTAGGCAATTTTATAGATCATTAAATACCCTAAGTGCTTAACAAATACTTGCTGAAAAGTCGGCTAGAACAACTCTGATACATAGCTGGTGCTCAGTAAATACCTGCTGAATGAATAAAGGAATGTATTTTACATGTTTACTAAAAGACCAGGTGTCAAGAGACAGGTGTCCCCTCCCTTCCATAGTTCCCCGCCAGCATGCAGCTCTGAGCCTTGTGCTGACTTGGCGATCCCATGAACCAAAGGGACTGAAGTCCAGGTTATAATGAAATCAAGGCATATTCATAATGGTAAGGTAAATTGTATTTAAGCAGTTGCTTATCTTTATTACTTCTAATACATGATAATATTTTAGAAAATGGTTTTTTTAGATAAGAGATTGTATACAGTTGAAATGTCTTTGTGAATCCTTTAATGTTTTAACTCCATGGTTTTCTACTCTGCTTTTAAAAAAAATGGATCAATCCTGGAGACTAAGCAGAGAAGAATATTTCAGACACTGTGCAGAGACATCTATGGATGGGCTGCAGTTAACATATCCAAGGACAGGTCCCACCTTGACCTCCAGCAATAATTAGACTTAAGAAGCAGGATTTCTTTTCAAAGGACAATAAAGTCTCAGTTCTGAATTGCTTCACTGGAGATAGTTATCAGGCCAGAATGAGCCAGCTCAGAGATTTCTTTGGAGAACTGGTATAACTTGTTCTCAGATCTGTAGATTATAAAATAATAACACTAACTTATTAGAATTGTAAAACAGTTCAAGGTTTCCTCTTGCTCTTTCGTTCACTTGCTCTCTCTTGATCCTCAGATATTATTATTGTTGTTGTTATTTTACAGATGAGCAAACTGAGGCTCAAAGAGATTTCCGGGCTTGCCCAGGCAAGGACATATAACTGACAAATAAAGAGCTAAAATTTGAATCTATGTTCTTTCAATTATATTGTGTTGCCTTCTGTAAACGCAAAACAAACCCATGGGACATGGGTTTAGAGTCTAGAAGATAAGAAAGTTAATACTTCAAAGAATGGTTTCTTATATTATACCCCTCCATATTCTCTATGTCAATACAGTGCTAAAGTGTTTGAAAAATGTTCAATCCAGATACTAGCAGTGCTTTACAATTTGATGTGTTTTCAATCTATTAGTCCTTAGAAAAATTGTTTCATGTCTGCGAACCTCAGTTTCCTTAAAAAAAAAAAAAAAAGAGAGAGACTAGTTAACTAACGTTAACATATCCCAGTAGTAGCTACTTACAGAGCTTTTGTAATGGCTAAATTAGAACAACAGTAATTTCTCACTAAATATTGCCCATTACTATTAATCAGAATCTTTTACCTATAACTTCTCATTTGTTTGCTCAAGTGCTATCCTCAGAAGTTAGTAAGGATGATTACTCTCATTTTCAAGGGAAGGAAACTGACATTTACAAAAGTAACCTTGTTGTGTTTACAAAAACGGGAGATACTGGTGCAGAAAGGTCAGTCTGTAGAGCCAGATCAAACCGAGTTTGAAATCCTGCTTTACTCAGTTTTAGCTTTCTGTTACTGGGCATTTTATTTTAACTCTCTGAGCCCAAATTTTCTCATCTAAACAAAGGCAGAAATTAATGCTTGGCTTCTATGTTTGCTGCAAGGGTTAAATAAGGTAATGAATGTCAAGCACATAGCATCTAGCATGTGTGGGATACCTTCTTCTCCCATCTCTTCTCTAATGACTGCCTTTGAATAATTCAAAATAAAACGGTTTATAGAAAATAATCATTGTCATGGTCGAAAGTGATATTCTTGTGATTCTAAAGTAACATCTAGAATAAAGAAGCTAGTACAAGTGGCACAGTAACTAGCACAGTCTGAAGAAGGTGCTTCATGAATACCTTTTGATAAAAATGATCCAATGTCTCATTTTATACAAATCCTTCTACCCTAATCAAGTCTCTTGTATTAGACATGATAATTAATCTTCCATGTGTACAATTTGCAAACTCTGCATTTTGTAGCTGAATTATTTGCAGGTTTCTACACTGCAGTGTAATTCTTTTTTTTCAATTTTGTACTTCACTTCAATTATAGTGCTTACTATATGAGATAGGGTTTTCATTTAGCATGCTTGTTATTTTTAATTAGAAGTAAAAGTTTTAATGGAACTTAAATTTTTAGCATCACTTATTTTCAGAAGCATAAACTCTGGAACATTTTGTGAATAAAGCATACAGTAATTCTCAAATTTTCAAAGGTACGGAGTGCTAATTTTACAAATATCTTAGACTAATCTAGTGACTTCTTGTATTAAATTGTACTAGGTGTACAACAACGGCAATAGTGTCCTATGTAGTACCATTATGGAGTCTTGACTTCTACATGTATTGTCTCTAATTGTCACAACTCTAAAAGAAGGTATTATTTTCTTTATTTTCCAAATGAGGAAGCCCTGGAAAAAGAATTATCAAATTCTACCTGAGAAACTCTAGCAAGGCTTCACAGTAAAGTGACCATTAAACCATGTTTTAAAATATGATAGGAAGCTCATCATATAGAGATGGGAAAGCCAAGTCTCCAGGAAATATTATGAAACACGATTAAAATGAAAAAGAATAGCGGTGAAGATGGACCAATGGGTAGAGCCAAATAAGAAAGGTCTGGCCTAGGAGTTTGGTCTTAGTATAGTAAGGAGAGTGGAATGCTATGGCTTTTTGCCACATACCCTTTTTTAATAATATCATTACCACCAGCCTTCATATCCCTGTGGCATTCTTCCTTCATTTACATACCATATGGAAGTTCCTCAAAATACTGTAATGTGAATGAAAGAGATATGCTATCTGAAATAACATATCCATCAGAGGGGCTGCCAACCGGCTGTTCATGGTGAATCATTTAAATTTAAAATTTGGTGTTCTGCACACAGAAGTGTACAATCTCTGTTGAGTTTCTGTAACTCCCTGAAGACACGTCTTCTTTCTGCAGATGCTGCCTTCATTTGCATTTCAATATGAGCATTTAGGGGTCAACTGCCTGTATTTCAGGCGCAGTTTCAATTGGAGTAGCTACGGATATTACAAACTGGTGTCTCTCTAGGCTTATGGCTACAGCTCTGGGTTCCCGGTGTTGACATGCTTCCTGACACAGAAAAGCCCACATACAGTGTTGGGGAAAAGGTTGAATGATTTATATGACGTCATCAGTTTCTTTAATCCTTTTGTAGGCTGTTCCTTCCAGCTTGACATCACTAGTCTCTGTCCAAGCCCTACGTCACCTAACCAGTTTTTTATTTTACTGATCTTAACCTATGCTCCCAAGAAGCTACCTGCAACTGCATCTTCATTATAACATGCATTTCTCTGTCTGGATCACTATACAGTAAGTCTATTTGTATTTATCCATAGTTCATATGACCCACCAATATATTAGTGACAATATTGACCACTGTTCTGGGTGCTGGAAATACAATATATGCAAGATCAATGTGGGCCCAATCTGCATGAAGCTGATGGTCTATTCTGAACTAATCCCTGAATCTCATGATATGTTTAGAGGCTTTTGCAGAAAAGAGGTGCTTAGTAAATGTTAAATGAAGGAATGGATTGCTCACTCGATGCCACTGTGTTAGCAACTGTGGAGGATACAGTATAAACAAGACAGTTTTGGTCTTCAGGATGCTTTTACTCTGCGGTGGGCACAGATAAGCACATAGATAATTCTACTGCATGGCAGAAAGCATTACATGTCAGAGGTATAAGCACATTTCTGCATAAGCCACGTAATGGCAGAAGATTAATTCTGGCTTGGGGGATGCTCTGCCCTTCTGTCACAGCAGGAAACAAATTATTGTCTTAGCCACTAAGCATACATGGAATCCGTCTGCCAGATGCATGAGGAATGAGTAGATTTGAAAAATAAATGAGTGGGGAGAATTTGTTTCACGGCAGTTTTTTTCATTGCCATGTTACAATATGTTATCCAATGGACTCTTGTAGATTTATAATCTCCTTCCCTTGAATCTCTTCCCTTACATCCTCCTTCCCTTTACTATCTTTCCCCTACTGGTGGGTAGAAAGGAAGTAATGAAGACAATCCCAAAGTATTTCAGTATCTAGTATAAGGGCTAACACAGAGAACTAACTTGGGATTTTTTTTTTTTTAATAAATTGTTGCTGCTTTCATTGCTCTATGGTCATAAGTTCACTTGCTGAAAACAATGTTAAATCATGGTTTCCTTTGCCTCCCATATGAAAACAGCACTAGTCCAAGAGTTTGGACGCCAAGGGTCTGGGGCCGGCTGCCACTAACCAAACGTACGACTTCAGGGAAGTACTTTTCCCTCTCTTATTTTCCTCCATTGAGTTTATTGGACCAGATTATGAGGTCCCAATCTCCAATGAGTACAGAGCCAAAGAAATGATGTAAAAGACAGAAGTAGGTCAGCATTTGCCATGTGAGAGTCTGAAGCCAGTACTGTGATATCTTCTGATCTTTCCAAGAGAGTCTAAAAAGCTAGATTTTTATGTGAAATTTCCATAAAATGGCACTTAGGCCAAACAAAACATAACTAAAGGCCAAATTCAGCCCAAGAGATTGCTTTCTGCAGCTTCTAGAACTAGATGCTTTCTAAAGTCCCTTGTATCTCAGACATTCTCTGATTCTGCATTAAGACAGTCTGATTTCCCTTTGTTTAACAGCTACTTCAAAGTTCCGGCTCCCCAGATGAATTAAAGAACATGTTTTGAGTGCTGTAAAATTAAATTGTAATCACATATTGAAGGATTTCAGTTTCTGCTTATCCCTTTGGAGCCCTCTGATATGATTAAACAATAGTAAAATTAGGATTGAATGTTAAGTGTTCTAAATTAGGGAATCCAGTTTTGAGGAAAGAAACAAAGAGGGAACAGCCATCCTTCCCTGCTTCCATTTCCTCTCTCCAGGCTGTTGTGGGGCAGATCCAGCCTCAGAGCAGCTGGCAAGTTTGGCCTGGCGCAAATCCCCGTGCCTACAGTGGGCCTGGCCTTTAGTAGACGCTAAAAAATAATCCTTGAACACAGTAAATAACTGCTAAATGAAGTCTAGTTCTTTTGTGCATTAACATGCCAAAGAATTAACATGTCCTCTCTTTCCTACGACTTAGTAGCTGAGAAAAGAGGGCTGGATAAAATGATCTGTTTCAATATGTGCACTCAGGACTTCAAAACTTGCCTAATAGGGTGAAACTCCTTGGGCCCATCACAAACTTCTATCGCTGAGCCAGTCCCTTATAGGCTGAGTGTTTCTGAGGATAGAGATACCATGTTACTCATGTTGGTATTACCAACATCCAGCAGAATGTCTGACATACAGTAAGGACTCAATAAATGTCTGTTTAATCAGTAACTTAATTCATCTCTGAATGAGTCAACAAATAAATTACCTAATGAGCCAGAATTTCTCTCTAGGGCCTAAGCAGCAAGAACAAAGGAACTGAATATAATTCTGAGTTCTATTAAGACAGCTAAAGAAAGGCTGTGTCAACCAAAGGAGAGCAGACAGATTGGAAATGTAGGCAGAAGATCGGTAAAAGGTGGTGGAACTCTTACAGCACCCCCAAGTAATCAAAGACAGTCCCTTTACTCCAGGTGTCCTCTTATGATTCTAGATATTTCAAATATAATGTTACCTTATAGAGAACATTGATCCTTAAAAAACGGGAAATCAGCCTGGTTCGCTTTAGGCTACAAGTTCATACCTGCCTTCTGTGGGCTGTGGTTCCATTGTCAGTGCAGTTCTCAAAGCCTCTGCGGTTCTATCAGAGTTTACTGCACGTGTGCCCCCCACTGAGTGGTAAGTCCTGGACTTAGGCAGTGTTCTATCCTGTAGTTCACTTCTGAAAACTCTGGTGTGCTAAGTAGGGTCAAATCCATGGCTGCACAACTCACTGGGGAGCCCAGGAGTTCATACTCAATTTTATGTGATCATTTTCTTGAGCTCCCCCCTCTCCATGGTCTCCCTGACACTTTTCAGCTCCTAGCCTCTCCCATCCCCTTCTTGGTCCTCTGGGCAAAAATCTAGGCTTTAGTTTCTACCTCTGCCTCACACATCCTATTCCCCAACTAGACTGCCATGGGAGCCAAGTGGGGGGAGGCTAGAAAGAGGAAAAAAGCAATAGGGAGTTTCCCCATACTTTTGGGACAGTTCCTTTGGTCATAGACAAGGGTTTCCACTCTGAATTATAGGTGCTTGCACAGCCACCATGGTCTTTGCCACACCATCTCTGCAGGGCTGCCCGGGGGCTTGCATAAGAAAACGAACAAATAAAAAACACAAATGGAATTTCCCTCACTCTCTCTGACTTGTAGGGTGCCCCTTTCCAGTCTTCAGACCAGAAAGGAGAGCATCTCATAGAGCTCTTTCTGTCTGGTGCACAGTTCCAAGTTTTGGGCTGCCTTCGAGTCTAGGCCTGGAGACTCTGGCGGAAAAGATCCAAGAATCTCATGCATGGCTCGGTGGTATTTTCAATTCTGCTTTCCTTCCCCAGTCCACTTGGTACCACTTTTCAGAATCCTCAGAAGGCTCTTCCAATCATTCCACTCGGGGTTTTCAACTGCATTCCGCGGGAGAAACACGGTGGAGAGTGCTTACTTCATCTTGATTAGACCAGAATTTTTCACATGAAGTTTGATTAGATGGTGGAAGCACAGAGGATTGCTTAATGGGATTGTATGGGCCACCTGGCAGATTCTGTTGTAAACTCGTATTGCTGTTTAGTTTTATTTAGTGCCATTCTACAAAGCAATGATTGCTCTAATAAACTGATTTGACGATCTGAAGACCAGACCTGGTATTTGGTGACACCCTTTGAGACATCCTGTCATGCATCAGGCCTCATTCATATTCTTGGTATATATTAATAGTGCCAATTATGTGTCAGAGGCCGTGGAAGGCACAAGGGCTACCTCTGTGAATGGCACAGAATCTTTGTCCTCAGGGAGCCCACAGTATACTAGAAATCAGCCATGGGTCGCCATCAGTGCTACAAGAGGACAAAGCAGAACCTTAAGTCTAGATTAGGGACAGATGTGTAAACAGGCAATGTCTTTATAGGGTGCTTAGTATATGATAAACATCAGCACCAGTGCTATAGGAGAACAGAGAAAAACCTTAATTCTGAACTGGAGGAGGGTCATGAACGACTTCTGAGTGGAGGTGAGTCCTAGACACACACAAATTAATAAGTAGAAAATCTAAAGGAAAGTATGGTCCAGATATATGGCGGGAAATGCACAGATGCCCAGATACAGGAGAGAAGAGTGTATTACGTGGCTGCCAGAAGTTCCAAATAGCTGGTGCATAGAGTATGATGGATCAGAACAGAGAGGCAAATAGAGGGCAAGACAGGAAAAGGTCTTGAAGGTCAGGACAAGGTATTTAGGGTATAATCTGGTTATCAATTGAATGGTTTTAATAGAAGACTAACAAAATCAGTATTGTGCTTAAGAAAGACCACTCACTGTATATCTACACTGAAAATACAAAGATTTGAGCAGGGCAAGATTGGAGGCAGTCGGATCTGTTAGGAGACTGTTGTAGTAACCCAAGCAAGAAATTGTAAGACATTCTGAAACCAGTAAAAATACATCCATACAAGGGAACACTATACAGCCAATAAAATTAGTCTAGCATCTCTACATATTTTGAAAGAGTGATCAGGAGCTCAAAAAGAAGTCTGATATCTGCAACACATCCAATCAGTCAGCGGGTCATGTCAGTTCTATTTTCAAAGCATGTCCTGAATCTGAACACTTCTCACCGTCTTGACTGCTATCACCCTAATCTAAGCCACCAATATCTCTTGCCTGGTCAATTGCTTTGGACGCTGACTGATCTCCCCGTTTAACATGTCAAACAGCACTTCTGATTCCACACCCACACCAACCGATTTTTCACACTCAATGTCATTCTAATCCATCTAGTTGCTTAAAAATGAAAACTTGAACTAATCCTTGATTCTTCTTTTTCCTTAACACCTCACATCCAATCCACTAACATATCCTATTCTCCCTGCTTTCTACATATAATTAGACTCCTACCCTGGACTAAGCCACCATCAGCTCTTAGCATCCTATTTCATTATTCCCTAGGTTTTCCCACTCTCATTCTATTTTCCATCCTCAATGTAAAATTTTTTAAATGAAAACATGATCTTTCTCTGATAAAAACACTCCAAAGCCCTATATCATACAGCCCTGTCTAGTTGTCTCGCATCCTGCTTCTGTTCCCCTTACTCACTGTTTCACCCTTTCTTTTATTCCTCAAAGAACACAGTATGTTAATGTCTCTGCTTGGCAACATACTTCTTCCAGATCTTTATATTTTGAACCGAAAGAAACAAACCAGATCATTAGTAACAGAACTTGGGTCAGGGACCAAGTAACACAGATCAATTTATTTAATCAAATGCTTAATAAGTATAAACTCATTTAATCCTTGTATAAATCTATTAGTAAGTTACTATTATTAAACCCATTTTTTCAGGCACAGAGAGGCTAACGACCTTGGCCAAAGTCACACAGCTGGTAAGTAGCAGAGCTGTGACTCTAACCTGCTGCCTTGTTTCAGAATCTGTACTCTTATCCTCTTTGCTCTGCTGCTCTTAGTAGTTGACGTGCACCCTCTAACACAAAGTAAGACAGCATCTTGCAGATTCACCCCCTTCATATGTGTGATTTAGGGAGGGGGTGGAGACAGACAGAGATCTAAGTCTAAAGAGATAGGAGGCACAAGAATTCCCTAAGTAGCCAGTATCTCCCCCATAGCTACAAATATCGAGCCTATTGCATAAATTGCTTTCAAATGTGGGTACCAGACCCCGCATCCACAAAAAGATAAGCTTGTCAGTTACTGACAGTCATCTTGATTTCCTTAGTTTCTTCATCTTTAGTGGAAATAGCTCCTAGCTCATTGAGTTTTATGATATTTAAGTGTTTTGTAAAGTATTTATTTTGTTAGCACACATTTTAACAGAGCTCTCTTAGCTACCTGAAGGTCACAGCCCATCCATGAGCTGCTTCTTCTAATGGAGGAAAAAGACTGAAAAGTAGATGAAATGGTGTGAGCAGAATTCAAACTTGAATTTCACTGAATTGACCCCTGTTGCATCCTGAATGCTAAATCAGATTAAGATACCTTTCTTTAAAAACACATGCAAAAATACTGAATCGCTACGCTGCACACCTGAAACTAACAATATTGTAAATTAACTATACTTCATAAAAATAGATAGATGATAGATAGATAGATAGATAAAATCAGTGAAGGGGGAAAAAACCACCTGCATCAAAATGACTTAAGGAGAAATTACAAAGGTTAAACTTCCATCACTTTTCTTCTGGCAGATTTTTTTCTTTTTTTTGTTTTTGAATTTGCAATCATTTGGAATGTTTGGGTGACAAGGGAAAATAGTCACCAGGAACTTCCTCAAGACCCTAATGCTGCCCAAAGAGGCCAATTGTTCCCAGATGCCCAAACAACACCAAAGGACTCGGCAGGTTGTACACAAACGCGTGTGTCCTTTGGTTTTCAAGCTCTTGCTCTCAGTCAGCTTCTGGGCCCAGGTCTTAAGCAGAGCTAGTGGGCATTATTTAAGGAAACAAAAACACAGCACTTTCCAGGAAAGATCTAATCTTGTTACTGGTTTGTTTTCCCTAACTTTACGTCTTAATCAGAGTATTTTTAAAACGTGATACAGTAATATTGTTCAGGGAGTGCATATTTCTAGTGAAAAGCAATAGAGTAGCAAAAAGGACATTGATCTTGGTGTTAGAAATTCTTGTCTACTTCTGATTTTTATTATCTCTGTGACCTTGGAAAACATACTTGACCTGTCTACAACTCCACTTCTTTATCTCTACAGTGTGGATAGGGTATTGATGCACATAACTGATATATGCAGAAGTTATTTTTTAAAGTGTCATACAAATGCAAATTTTCATACTTGCCCCCATCCAATTCAACAAGCAGTACAGTAACCAGGCCCCAAGCACTGTGATTTGATTTACAAATGAATAAGGCTCAGTTGGCCTTTGTGCCAATTGCTGTCTGTTGTCCACAAGGCATAAAGAAAAATCAGGAAGGGAGCCTGAAAGATGATGGCCAGAGAGCTCTCCTGGGCATCACATGAGGAGAGACCTTTGGCTTGCTTTCATTCTCCAAAGTCTTAACCACAAAACACAGTCACTAAAGGTTATTATGATTTACATTTTGGTTCAGTTACTATTTATGAAGCATCTACCTTGTGCCAGGCTCTGTGCAAGGTATGGATGGCTTTTCTATAACATTTCATTCTCACATCCCCTTTGCAAGATAAAGGTCACCATTTAAAGGTGATTAAACTGGAATTTTAGAGATTTAAGTAACTTGTCCAAGTCCCAAAGCTAGGAAGACATCAAGCAGGAATTTAAACCTAGATCTCTCTCTTCTGCTCATTAGAGGAAAAACAAAAGAATGAGAATCAAACCACCTACTCTCTTTTAATAGCCACGAAAGCACCTACTGCCGAACCTTGATAGTTGGTTGGGAGGCTGAGTTGCAGTACCTGGCTTAGGCTCAAGGTCAAACCTCTAAGCATGGCCTCAAAGGCTACTGCTGCCCAGTGAGTTTTCTGGAAATAGAATCATTCAGGTAGAGTAACTCTGCCTCCATTTAGGGAGTTTCATGGAGGAAGGTAGAGATGGACTGACTTGGGAACTGGATGTTTCAAATTCTCCTTCCCCTAAGTATGCCCACATTTCTATAATAGAGTGTGTAGGGTACCTGACAGAGGTACAGGCATACCTATGAGATACTGCAAATTTGGTTCCAGACAAACACAATAAAGCAAATACTGCAGTAAAGTAAGTCACACAAACTTTTAGGTTTCCCAGTGCATATAAAAGTTATGTTTATACACAATACTGTAGTCTATTAAGTGTACAATAGCATTATGTCTTAAAAAAGGTGTACATACCATAATTTAAAAATTCTGTATTGCTAAAACATGGTAACCATCATCTGATCTTTCAGTGAGTCACAGTAGTAGCAGCAAAGAACACTGATCACAGATCACCATACCAAATATAATAATAATGAAAAAAGTGTGAAATTAGGATTACCTAATTAGGATTACCAAATGTGACACAGAGACATGAAGTGAGCGAATGCTATTGGGAAACTGGTGTCTATAGACTTGCTCAACACAGGGTTGTGAAAGACTTACAATGTGTGAAAAACACGATATTCACAAAGAGCAATAAAACAAGGTATGCTTGTATAGAGAAAGTGATAGAGAGTTTGGAAGAGAAAGCTTAATTTTAGTATCTGCAACCATGGTGGACTTCATGAAGGAAGTGCTCCTGGGGCCCTGAAACATGGATAGGATTAGTGTTAGTAGGGTTAGGGAGGAAAAGAAAACAGAAGGGATAGTCTAAATTAGAGGGGACAGTTCTTTAATTCATTCAACAAATATTTGTTGAGGACCTACTATGTGCCAGGCATTGTTCTAGGAACTGTTCTAGATGGTGGTAAGGAAAAAATGTCGGGAAAGGAAATAGGGAGTGCGTTGGGGGAGTGGAATGGAGATGAGATTTAGACAGGATATCAGAGAAATCTCACAGAGAGGATGATATTAGAGGAAAGACCTGAATTGGGAAGGGAATAGCTCTACACATCTCTGAGGCAGATATTCCAGGTAGAAGGAACAGCAAGTACAAGGGCCCAGAGGCAGGAGCATGCCTGGAATGCTTGAGGATCAGGGAGGGGGTCGGTGTAGCTAGAGAGGAATTATTTGTTTATTTATTTATTTAACGATCCATTTTTATTAAAATACAGCTGAACACAATATTATGTTAGTTTCAGGTGTACTACCTAGTGATTCAACATTTATGTACATCAGGAAATGATCACCACAATAAGTTTAGTAACATCTATCCCTATACAAAGTTATTACAATATTACTGGCCATATCCCTTATACTGTATATTATACCCTCGTGGCTTATTTCTCTTATATAACTGGAGGTCTGTACCTCTTAATCCCCTCTACCTATTTTGCCCAATGCCCCCACCTCTACCCTTCCCTCTGGCAACCACCCATTTGTTCTCTGTATGTATTTTGTTTTGTTTTGTTCATTTGTTTGTTTGCTTTTAGATTCTACATATAAGTGAGATCATATGGCATTTGTCTTTCTAACTTATTTCACTTAGCATGATACCCTCTACATCCGTCCGTGTTGTCGCAAATAGTAAGATTTCTTTTTTTTATGATTCAGTAATATTTCACTGTGTATACATACATCTTCTTTATCCATTTATCTATTGATGGACATTTAGGCTGCTTCCATGTCTTGGCTATTATAAATGATGCTGTAATGAACACTGGGGTGCATATATCTTTTCAGGTTAGTGTTTTTGTTTTCTTTGGGTAAGTACCCAGAAGTGAAATTGCTCAATGTATGATAGTTCTATTTTTACTTTTTTGAAGACCCTCCATACTGTTTTCCACAGTGACTGCACCAATTTACAAGCCTGCCAACAATGCACAAGAGTTCCCTTTTCTCTACATCCTTGCCACCACTTGTTATTTGATACTAGCCATTCTGACAGGTGTGAGGTGGTATCTCGTGGTTTTGATTTGCATCTCCCTGATGATTAGTGATGTTGATTATTTTTTCATGTGTCTGTTGACACTCTATCTGTATTCTTTGGGAAAATGTCCATTGAGGTCCTCCACTGACTTTTAAATTTCACTGTTTGTTTTCTTGATGTTAAGTTGTATCAGTTCTTTATATATTTTGGATAGTAACCACTCATCAGATATATTGCTTGAAAGTATCTTCTCCCATTCATTTTTTCATTTTGTTACTGTTTTCCTTTTCTGTGCAAAAGCTTTTTAGTTTGATGTAGTCCCATTTATTTATTTTTGCTTTTGTTTCCCTTGCCTGAGGTGACAGATCCAATAAACATTGCTAAGAATGATGTCAAAGAGCATACGGCCTATGTTTTCTTCTAGGGGTTTTATATTTTCAGGTCTTACATTTAAGTCTTTAATCCATTTTGAGTTTATGTTTGCATATTGTATATGAAAGTGATCCAGTTTCAATTTTTTGCAAGTAGCTGCCCAGTTCTCTCAACACCATTTATTGAAGAGAGTATCTTTCTCCATTGTATATTCCTGCCTCCTTTGTCATAGATTTTCCATGTAAGTGTAGGTTTATTTCTGAGCTCTCTTTTCTGTTTCATTGATCCATGTGTCTGTTTTTGTGCCAATAGCATACTGTTTTGATTACTGTAGGTTTGTATGATCATTTGAAATCAGAGAGTGTGATACCTCCAGCTTTGTTCTTCTTTCTCAAGATTGCCTTAGCTATTCAGGATCTTTTGTGGTTCCATACAAATTTTAGGATTATTTGTTCTAGTTTTTGAAGAATACCATTGGTATTTTGATAGAGATTACATTGAATTTGTAGATTTCCTTCAGTAGTATGGTCATTTTAACAATATTAATTCTTCCAATCCCTGAGGAGGGCATATCTTTCCTTTGGTTTGTGTCATCTTCAGTTTCTTTCATCAATGTCTTATAGTTTTCTGAGTACAAATCTTTTACCACTTTGGTTAGATTTCTTCCTAGTATTTTATTCTTTATGATGTGATTTTAAATGGGCTTGTTTTCTTAATTTCTTTTTCTGATAATTTGTTGTTAATATATACAAATGCAACAGATTTCTGAATACTAATTTTGTATCCTACAACTTTAATGAATTCATTGAATACTTCTAATAGATTTTTTTTTTTGGTGGAGTCTTTGGGGTTTTCTATGTATAGTATTATGTCATCTGCAAACAGTGAAAGTTTTACTTTTCCCTTTCCAGTTTGGATTCCTTTTATTTCTTTTTCTTATCTGATTGCTGTGGCTAGGATTTGCAACTTGATATTGAATTAAAGTGGCAAGAGTGGGCATCCTTGTCCTTTTCCTGATCTTAGAAGAAATGCTTTCAGCTTTTCACTGTTGAGTATGATGTTGGCTATGGGTTTGTCATGTGTGGCCTTTATTATGTTGAGATACATTCCCTCTACACCACTTTGTGGAGGGTTTAATGGACGTTGCCTTTTGTCAAAAGCTTTTTCTGCATCTATGGAGACAATCATATGACTTTTATTCTTCAACTTGTTAATGTGGTGTAGCACATTCATTGCTTTGTGAGTACTGAACCATCTTTGCATCTGTAGGATAAACCCCACTGGATCATGGTGTATGATCCCTTTAATGTACTATTGAACTCAACTTACTAATGTTCTGTTGAGGATTTTTGCATCTATGTTCATGAGTGATATTGGTCTGCAATTTTTTGTGTGTGATGTCTTTATTTTTGTTATCAGGGTGATGCTGCCCTCGTAGAATGAGTTCAGAAGTGTTCCTTCTTCTTAAATTTTTTGGAATACTCTGAGAAGAATAGGTGTTAACTCTCCTTTAAATGTTTTGTAGAATTCACCTGTGAAGTCATCTGATCCTGGACTTTTGTTTGTTGGGAGGTTTTGTTTGTTTGTTTGTTTTTTTAACAACTGACTTAATTTCATTACTAGTAATTGATCTGTTCATATTTTCTACTTAGTCCTGATTTGGTCTTGGGAGACTGTATGTTTCTAGGAATTTATCCATTTCTTCTAGTTTGTCCGTTTTATTGCCATATAATTGTTCATAGTAATCTCTTATGGTCCTTTGTACTTCTGTGGTGTCAGTCGTAACTTCTACTCATTCATATTTTATTTTATTTATTTGGGCCATTTCTCTTTTGTTCTTGATAAGTCTGGCTAAAGGTTTACCAATTTTGTTTATTTTTTTCAAAAACCAGCTCTTAGTTTCATTGATCCTTCTTATTTTTTTTAGTCTCTATTTAACTTATTTTCATTCTGATCTTCAATATCTTCTACTAATTTTGGGTTTCATTTGTTCTTTTTATTTTCTAGTTCCTTTAGGTGTGAGGTTAGGTTGTTTATTTGATATTTTTCCTATTTCCTGTTGTAGGCCCGTATCACTATAAAGTTTCTTCTTAGAACTGCTTTCGCTGTGTTCCTTAGATTTTGGATCATTGTGTTAACATTTTCACTTATTTCCAGGTATTTTTTTGACTTCTTCAGTGACCCATTGGTTGTTTAGTATCATAATCTTTAGTCTCCAAGTGTATTTTTTGTAGTTTTTTTCTTGTAGTCAGTTTCTGGTCTCATACTGATATAGTCAGAATTTTATTTATTTAATAAATATTAAATTTATTATGGCTTGTTTTATGGCCTAGCCTGTGTTCTATCCTGGAGAATGTTCTATGTGCACTTGAAAAGAATGCATATTCTGTTGCTTTTGGGTGGAATATTCCATATATATCTATCTATTAAATCCATCTGGTCTAATATGTCATCTAAGGCCAGTAATTCCTTATAGATTTTCTGTCTGGGTGATCTGTCCATTGATTTAAGTGTTAAAGCCCTCTTCTACTATTTATTGTATTACTGTCAATGTCTCCTTTTATGTTTGGTAGTACTTGCTTCATATATTTAGGTCCTCCTACTTTGTGTGCATATATATTTACAATTGTTATATCTTCCTCTTGGACTGATCCCTTTATCATTAGGTAATGTCCTTCTTTGTCTCTTTTTACAGACTTTGTTTTAAAGTCCATTTTGTCTGATATAAGTATTGCTACCCCAGCTTTCTTTTTGTTTTCATTTTCATGGAATATCTTTTTCCATCCCCTCACTTTCACTCCATGTGTGTCTTTAGCTCTAAAGTGAGTCTCTTATAGGCAGTGTATAGATAGGTCTTGTATTTCTGTCCATTCAGTCACTCTATGTCTTCTGACTGGAGCATTTAGTCCATTTACATTTAAAGTAATTGATAGGTATTCACTTATTGCCTTTTTGTTCTTTGTCTTGGAGTTGTTTTGTAGTTCTTTTTTGTTCCTTTTTACTTTTTTTCTCTCTTGTCTTATAATTTTATGACTGTTGTTAGTGTTATGCTTGGATTCCTTTCTCTTTTTTGGTGTGTATCTATTATAGGTTTTTGGTTTGTGGTTACCATGAGGTTCATATATAACAACCTATATTTATAGATGACTATTTTAAGTTGGTGATCTCATAAGTTTGAATGCATTCTAACAACCTTATGCTTTTACTACCACTACCCCCCAACCACTTTATGTTTCTGATGTCACATTTTACATCTTTTAATTTTGTGTATCCCTTGACTACATGGCAGGGAATTTGGGTTTCACTTTCGGTAACAATGGAGCCACTAGAAAGTTTGATCAGAGGAGTATCATAATCTAACTCTTTTTTTAAGAGAATTTTTATGGCTATTGAATTAAAAATTGGCTGGAGTGGGTGGAGAATAGTTTAAGGCAGAAAGAAAGAGTCCAGTTAAAAGACTATCACTGTAATCCAGACAGATGATATATCTTAAACCTAGTAGAAGTAGATTTGTGTGAAACAGTTTAATTCTGGATATTCTGAAGACAGACCAAATAAGAGCAAACAGGGAAGGAAGAAAAGAAAAAAGTCAAAAGTGACTCCCAAGTATTTGACTTAACACCCGGAAGAATGGAGTTTCTAGTGGTATGAGGTGAAATGTGGAAGTGTGACTAGAGTCTGTGTAGAAAAGGAAATTGTAAGATTTGGTTGGAAAGTGGCCTAGGGCCAGTGTCTAGTCCTGAGATGGAAACAAAATTTCCCATGTTATACCTATGCTGGTTTCCCCAGGAGCCTCTATGCCTCTACAGTTTGAAACTCATAAAAATCATGTCATCTTTGAAGAGTTCCTATTTCTCTCTCTTTAAAAAACTTCTCCCCAAATGGCATGCTCTTTCCTTAGCTCAGCTGTTACCTTTACCTTATACCCATGCTCTTCCTGTATGTTTCAGTCCTCTCCATTCCTCAATCACCAGGCCTGGCAGTAGATTCCACCTCCTAAACACTTCTGTCCATAATCTTGGCCTCTACCCTCAGCAAAGCCATTTTCACCTATCGCTGGGATCATTGCATTACCACTTGATGGGTCTTCATAATTCTACTCCTATAGCCCTTTAAATCTTTCTCCAGTGTACCCAGATTGATCTTTCTAAAACAGAAATCTGATCATGTTCCTTCCTATTTTAAGCACTACAAAGGATCCCAGTGCTTATGATAAAGTACAGTGATCTTAATCTGGCCAATGCAATCCTGCCTTCCTCTACTACTTCAGTTCTCCCCATTCTCCTGCCTCCTACCCCATCTTGCAAACATTCCAACCTTCTTAAAGTTTCCCAAACATAGTTTGCTCTACCTCATCTATGAACCTTCAAACATGCTTTCCTCCACTCTTCATCCAGCTGATACTCAACCAAAATGCTCAGCTTCAGTGAGTTTCTTGGTCTAGTGCCCCTCCCTATTCAGTCCTGCCCTAGCACTTAGCCTGCTTAAATGCCCTTCTGCCCTCTAGACTCTAAGTAAACAAGAGCAATAATCATGTCTATCTTATTCTACATTATGTTCCACACTTCCAGCAAGTTCTGAGCAGTCAGAACTAACAGGCACTCATCCCATACTTGTTTAATCAGTAACTCATACCAAATGTTAGTTCTTTAATGAAACATTCCCAAGAGCCCTTCACTGGAAGAGATGGCTTCCTCTCTGGGCCTCCACTGATAGGGATCACTCCCTCTTTGGGCCTCTATAGATTTTAACTCCACATCTATTACAGATTTATCACCTTCTACCTTTAATGTAGCTACATAATTTCTCTCTATTACTGAACATGTTTCCTCTTAAGTGCAGAATCCATGTCCAGTTCACGTTTGTATTTTCCCTAGATCATCATACACAGAGCTTTATGTATACTCAGACTCCAATAAATTTTATTTAATGAATGAATGAATGAATAGGGCTTAAATATTATATTTCAGAATTTCCAAATAGGTCAGTTTATAGGGCACATATGCTTTGAGGTAGGAAATGATGGGTGATAAATCCCAATAGGTAAGTTGAGGCAAGATGGTAGGGGATCTACTTTGCTCAACTAAGACTTAATAATTTGGAAACTGGAGGTTTTTTTTTTTGGAAACTGGAGATTTTTGGAGGATATCTAAACCAAGGAGGTATAGTATCACAGCTGAATACTTGGGAGATTAATCTGTCCTTAAGATAAATCTTGTGGTACAGAAATGGAGTGCTATCCTGCATTTATCCCTAGAGTGTGGTAATAGAGGAAGTGAATCTTGGTACTGGTGAGGATTCAGCTCTGTCTTTTAGGTCTTGGGGAAAAAAATTGGGTATAGAAGACAATTATTAGGCATACTATTTTGGCACCTGTTCTTAGTATTTCCTCTGGTTTTAACTCTGATAAATTGTTCCAGTGCACTCTCAAATTATTCAGAATCCATAGAGATAGCTATAGTAGAAATAAATTTCAAAGTTAATCCCTAATTTGTTTTCCAACAGGTTCTCTGACTCTGAGAACACATCATGTTCAAGACTCCAAAATGGGATTTGTGATCAATGCGATCTATTCCATGGCCTATGGGCTCCACAACATGCAGATGTCCCTCTGTCCAGGATATGCGGGCCTCTGTGATGCCATGAAGCCAATCGATGGACGGAAACTTTTGGACTCCCTGATGAAAACCAATTTTACTGGGGTTTCTGGAGACATGATCCTATTTGATGAGAATGGAGACTCTCCAGGAAGGTATTGTTACAATTCACCCCTAGACAATAGAGCCTGGTCAAGGTATCTCTTGATCCTCAGAAGCCTGTTTCTCTCCCTTGTGGTTATCTAGGCTTCCTGGCCATGTCTGGCTAGTTCTGATATCATAAAGTGAGTAAAGACAGAGAGGGGAAGCCCCATTTCCTGTGGCCAGGAAAAAATATTAATGCGGATGTCTAAAACGTGCTCTTGGAATCATCACCACATTTCAGAGACTCAAACTTAGAGGCAGGAGCCTCACATTATCATAGATAATTAAA
Organism: Pseudorca crassidens; assembly: GCF_039906515.1. Lineage (NCBI taxonomy): Eukaryota > Metazoa > Chordata > Mammalia > Artiodactyla > Delphinidae > Pseudorca > Pseudorca crassidens. Next base: position 66,003,622 of record NC_090304.1, on the reverse strand, counting down.
AGCCGGCTCTATGGTTTCCCTGTACATGTTTGCTATGTTATTCCATGCATTCTGATCTCTTCTTAGGCCACAGAACTATTCTGAAACAGGAACAATTCCATTTCTGGTAATCCAGAAATAGGGCTGAGGTGTTATTATATTGTTTGCTGTACCTACAGTAAGTTACAAGTCATTTTATTTTAGTATCCTCCAGCTGGAACACTTTCTCCCTTCTTGAGGACTAAATTGCCTTTCTCTCTGAAATTTTACCTTTCATTATTTATAGAGAGGAACCTGAGAAACATGAACTTACTCATAATTATAGGTCAGCCTCCAGGGAAGTCATTAAGTACCTAGAACTTACCAGTATTCACATCTATCTCAGACTCTAAATTCTTTTTTTTTTTTGCCTTCTTTGTGTGTTTATCGGCACGTGTTTCCTATCACAGTCCTTTCGAATAATAAGAGCTAATGTTTGTCTGACACTGCTTATGTGATAGACCCTATTCCAGCTAGTCTAAAAGTATCAACTCATATCATCCTCACAACAAATCCTTGAGGCAGGCGCTTCCCTGGTCCCCATTTGATGGCCAAGGAGACAGATGCTTTGGAGAGGAAGGATCTTGACTGAGGAAGTCACTGCATCTTTGGCAACAGCTGTGACGTGTTCAACACCAAAGTCCAGACTCTAAATTCTTAAGTGACTCTTCACATGAGACTTTTAATCCATGAGGGATAATGTCATTGAAATGATATTCTGACTTGTAGCAGGGCTGGGTCTTTAATCCGCCCTGCATTAGGACAATCAGGGTCCTTTGGTTGCCTGCTGTAAAATCCCTGGTATTTTTCCAGCAACAGCTTTTGCTTGACAGGTGAGCTTGGAGAGGGTGTGTTTACACTCTTTTTGCAGCTGATCCTGCCAAGAGAAGGTCCCATGAGTCCCTCCCATGACTCACATACCATGTGCCCACACATTGTACCAGCCACCTTGGTCTAGCTTGTTTCCATATTCCTGATGTGAACTGGAGCTTGTCCCTGATGCAGCTGTTACTGTCTCACGAGCCAAACTTTTTAAGTGACAGCAGTTCCAAGTCATGCAGCCAAGAGGAAAGGTGGATATTTTCTCTATTTTAGAGAGTTGAAGAGTATTGCTCCAAGCAAGCCGTTTGTCAAGATAAGATGTTTCAAATATTGTTTTCTACTTTTTGGCTATTCAGTACATTCATGGGAGTGGGGGCAGGAATGCAAGCATTTTCCCAGGGCCATAGGGCACTTCACATTTGTTGTAAGGCTTCTTAGGGCAGGTCAATGAATGAGCTCAGTCTTTAGGCTCAGGTCAAAGCCTAGGCTCTGATATCTTCACATGGATTTATTCTTCCTGTGTGCACCCCTAGATCACTGACATCACTTTGGGATTTGTTCATAGACTCTGTTGACTCTACTCTGTTGTAGACTCGGTTCAAACAGTGTTCATGTCATGTACCCAAGCCAGTTCCACAAACCAGACAGTGAAGAAATGGCTCAGCTCTATTCCTCTATTAAGGGAAACCTTAATAGATCAGAACGTCACTATCTCATTCACAATCCTCCAAATGTGCTGGAATGGGGTACATTTAGGACACTGGTTCTCAACCATTGGGGGAACATGAATCTCTTTAAGTTAAATGAAATTTATAGATACTCCCTCAAGGACAATATCCATAAAATTCTGCAAACAATTTCTGGAAACTCATGGAGACTTTAGAGACTTTTCATGCATAACTAAGGTTGGGTATTACATTAGCCCACTAATAAATGATCAGAATCTGCCTCTGAGGGCATAAGCCAAACTCAGGAAAAGGTGCTTTGCAACTTTTCTGGTTTCCCAATTAATCCAGTTATAGGTACAAAATAATTATAACTAATATTTGCCATGTGTTTTCTTAGCCAAGTACTTAGCTAAATCCTCTATATTTTAATCCTATGAGGTAAGTAATATTATCATGTTCTTTTCTAGCCGAAGGCTCACAACTGAGGATTACAAAGATTAAATGACATGCCCAAAGACAGTCTAATACATGAAAGAGTCAAGATTCTAACTCAATCTTGTGGGCTTCAATTCCTGACCCTGTACAACAGCCTGCCAATTACAGTATCAAAATCAAAACAGCACTATTCTCCTAGAAATGTATTTGTAGGCACTATGTTGTTATTTCTCTGGAGTAGAAGTTGCAGCTCAGCTGGATCAAAGACATTCCAACCTGGGCAATGAACCAGAGGAGACTAGGGTGATTAGGGGTTCCCCTAAAATGCCAGAGTCACAAGAGGAAGATCCTAAAGAGAGGAAGCTGGGAGAGGGGACAACTCACTCTGGCACACATACCTATGGATAGTTAGAGAGTCAAATTTAATCACTGTTTTTAAGCCTCACGTAATCAGACTACTATCAGTACATACATCTTTAACGAAACCCTTGGGTCAAGTGTATTACAGAATTCTGAATTTTTTTTTTTTTTTTTTTTTTTTTTACTGTAATGAGCTTTTTGTTTTTTAACATCTTTATTGGAGTATAATTGCTTTACAATGGTGTGTTAGTTTCTGCTTTATAACAAAGTGAATCAGCTATATGCATACATATATATCGATATCCCCTCCCTCTTGCGTCTCCCTCCCACCTTCCCTATCCCACCCCCCTAGATAGTCACAAAGCACCAAGCTGATCTCCCTGTGCTATGCGGCTGCTTCCCACTAGCTATCTATTTTACATTTGGTAGTGTATATATGTCCATGCCACTCTCTCACTTCGTCCCAGCTTACCCTTCCCCCTCCCCGTGTCCTCAAGTCCATTCTCTACGTCTGCATCTTTATTCCTGTCCTGCCCCTAGGTTCTTCAGAACCTTTTTTTTTTTTTAGATTCCATATATATAGTGTTAGCATACGGTATTTGTTTTTCTCTTTCTGACTTACTTCACTGTGTATGACAGACCCTAGGTCCATCCACCTCACTACAAATAACTCAATTTCATTTCTTTTTATGGCGAGTAATATTCCATTGTATGTATGTGCCACATCTTCTTTATCCATTCACCTGTCGATGGACACTTAGGTGGCTTCCGTGTCCTGGCTATTGTAAATAGAGCTGCAATTCTGAATTTTTGATTTTACAGAAGTCATATAATGCCTCCTGCATACCGTGGAGCACACTTTTTAAACAACGCATTAATATTTCTACAGCAAAACATGTGAATATTCATAGGAAGTGTGATAAATAAAGTATAAATAGTCTCATGACAGTGTAGATCAAGTTCTGTCACTAGATGAGTTGAGAATGGGTCATGTTTTGCTGCCAAGTGAGTTATGAAAAAACTTATGGTTTTCAGAGCTCTAAGGAGTTCAGGAGTTATAGATAAGAAATATGGACCTTTACTGTTTGCCATCAAGGGGACAGACCACAGGTTGGCAAGCTATGGTCTACAGGCCAAATGGGGTCTGCTATCTGTTTTGGTAAATAAGGTTTTACTGGAACACAGTCTCTCTCATTTATTTAGAGACTATCTGTAGCTATTTCATGCTACACTAACAGTGTTGAGTAGTTTCAACAGAGGCCTGAAATATTTACCGTCTGTCCCTTTATAGCAAAAGTTTTCTGACCCCCAATAGATATACAGAGAGTCCACTGACGACTAAGGTTTAACAAGCGTAGCTGTTGCCTAGGACTGACCATAAATGGGCAGAGGAAACATGGAGAGTCAACGTCAGCCTAAGTACAACTGATTATTTAAGGCAAAAATGTTAACATTATATTGTGGGGTTTATAAGTATGGGGATGTAAAACATTTGACAATGTGGCATAAAGGAATGGGGTATAAAAGTGTACAGGGGCAAGTTTCTTATATTTTACATTAAGTGACACAACATTACTTTAAGTAGAATAAGTTAAATTAAGAATGCCTATTAAATCCCTTGGGCAGTTAAAATTTTAATACAAGAGAAATAACTAAAAAACCAAGAGAAAAACGCTTTAGAAAAATTGGTTAATACAAAATAAGGCAGGAAAAGAAGAAAAGATGGACAAAAACAGATATGACAAGTAGAAAATAAGGCTGGAACACTAGAAATTTGCAGATACTGACCTGGTTTGCACACAGATTCTTAATATGTGGCTCTGTCCACAGAAGGACTTAAAAAAGCACCTTAGCCTCAGAACTGTAGACTGAGAGGACCTTAAGGGTCATATAAATCTAGTATTCTCCATAGTCCCTTCCCCCGAATGATGTTTCAGTTTCCCTGACAACAACCTTGCCTCAGCCCCTTGGGTAAAGAGAACCTCACTATCTTCTGAAGAAGCCTGCTCTAATTTTCAGAGTTATAACCACTTAGAAAGTTCTTTATTTCTGTTCAACTGAACCCTGCCTTCCTCCAGTTTCTATTTTGTGCTTTTTTTTTTTTAAACATCTTTACTGGAGTATAATTGCTTTACAATGGTGTGTTAGTTTCTGCTTTATAACAAAGTGAATCAGCTATACATATACATATATCCCCATTTCTCCTCCCTCTTGCGTCTCCCTCCCACCCTCTCTATCCCACCCCTCTAGGTGGTCACCTAAATAGACATTTCTCCAAAGAAGATATACAGATAGCCAACAAACACATGAAAGAATGCTCAACATCACTAATCATTATTTTGTGCTTTTAACTGAACTTTTTTCTTTTTGGTTGCAATACATTTTATCTGTTTCTTTGTTTGGTTTTTTTTTGAACACTTTAGGAAATTCATTCGGACAAATTTTTAGTGTATTTCAACTCTAAACTGTGGCCAGTTAAGGAAGAGACAGACGTGGGGAACCAGAGAGAAAGGGGAAAGAAGGAAGAAGTATTAAAGAAGACAGATTACACAAACCCACACTCAGTGATGAGACAGAAGGTTCAGGAGCAGAGATGGAGAAACCAGGGGGCCCAGTGAGAGAGGGCGAGACAACAAGAGTGAGAATGAGAGAGAATTAAACAATGGGTTACAATGGCAGAAAGCCATTATGTACTTTAATTCTTATCTAAAATTTAAGTAAGAGTATTTTTCAAACACTCACTCTCACTTTTGATGAAGAATAAAATCTATATCCTATCACTGAAAACCAAAAGAATTCATATTAATTGACAAGAGAAGGGAGGAGGGGTCTTCTTTTACAGAGAATTATTCTTAGCTATTTCTTTTTTTCATGTACTGCTACCAAAGATTTTTACAATCATGTTGTATTTTCACAGCTACAACCACTAGTGATAATATCTCTGTGGTTGTCTGGTAAGTAAGAAGTAATTACCACAAATCTAAGGGCTAATTCCAAAGGGAGGATTCAGTATCTGTAATAAATTTAAAGTAGGTTGATTGGTTTGAACCAAAATTAAGGTTTAACTTTTCTCAAAATCACTTCCCTGTCAAATATGACATTTTCCATTCTATAGAGTTATCATGTTTATTTTTCAAAAATTGGATCCCTTGACTTTTTACCATTTCTCCAATATAAAACAGATTTCTACAACAGTTAAGCAATGGAAGTTGATCTTTTAGCTCTATTGAGTTTATTTGGAGTAGTCTAACGGAAAAGAACCAACAGCAGACTTGAAGTATTAAGAGTGAGTATAGACTTGCATTCTCTCCAATCTGGTATCACTCATTACCTCACCAAGTTTCAGGTCCATTATCTGTACAATTGACAGTTTGGACTAGACCTCGTCAAAGTTAAGTTAACAACTGATAGAAATGGGTTGATGGCTCATTTGGGGGTGAGCAATGAAACTCTCTTCGTATCTCTTCAAATCAGTAGCAGCAAAGAAAAAAAATCTTCCTGACACTAACATTTCTTTCTTTCTCCCAGCCTAGAACGTTCAAAGGTCATTTGCTCACAGGCAGTCAGTCACCTTTTGAAGCCTTAGAGGCCCATGTAGCCAATTCGAAGCAGCCAATGCCATAATGTATGAGTTCTTTTTACCTCAGTGCTCTGTGTTCGAATATCTCAACTCACTGCATGCTTCGTAGCCACTGCATAACTGTGACAGAGTGGAAATGTGTAAGACTCAGCTCTGTATCCTACAGATTGGTACTTTTAGAGGTGGAAATTAGACAGTTGCTCAAAATTGTTACTGACTGCAAATAAAACACTGTAGGATAACACTGAACAGCTAATCAAACTTAAGAATAAGTTAACATTCTGAAAAAAACACTACAGTAAAAAATGTGATTGGGAGTGAAAACAGAATAGTATCATTTTCAACATAGGTCCAAACAGATTGATGTCAGCTTTGTTCTTAGCATTTCTGTATGAGCATTGGTAATCTGGTCACTTGAACCCAAAAGCTAGAAAGTTTTCCATACGTATCAATTTTCAGATAGCTCAATATGCTAAGCATGGAGGTTGAAGGAAGCATTTAGAAGAACCTGTCTACCAATCCTAAAAGTCCTGGAAAATAAAAGCTCAGGGTACTATGTGAAGACACTGTACACCTAAGACATACCTACAGATGTGTCTACAGGAACTGACAGTGGTGGTATTGCTCATCCAGTGTCCTCAGATTGGAAAATTATTTCAGAAAGCTTCTCTGGAAATGTGTGTGTGTGTGTGTGTGTAAAATCTTATAAATAATCACATTAACTTTCCCTCTTTACATCTCTATCCCCATATAAAGTCTGAGAATTCACGAGGTTCTAGTATCTTCCAGCATTTTTACATTGCATGAGGTGCTTTAGAAGCTATCGATTTTCCGAATTATTTTAAACATCATTCCTGAAAGTATCTTTATACAATGAGTTTAGCCATCGATAAAGGGTAAAATGAGAAAGGTAAAATCAGGTCGTATCCAAATTACCTCCTCATTCCCTAAAGCTGAAGACAAGATTAAAGATTTACCAAAATTCTCCCTTGGTTATTAGCAAAGGAGTGGAGATGAAAACCTTGTTATCTTTTTAAGAAGCCTAGAAGTAGTACTTGTTTAAACTTCTTGAAGTTATTCCTTTCATCATGCTGAGGTCAAGTCACCTTCTCACATGGGATTATTTTCTATTTCAGGTATAAGCTTGAAAGTTTTTTTAAAAAAAAGGTCTCTGAAGAGAAAGTGAAACAGACAGACTTTTTGTTATTCTAAAGTGTACTGTCATGGAAAATTCCAGTGTCACCATTATGACAATAGGTACATTTTGGAGGACAGAAATCTATTGCTTCTTCATAGCTGAATATTTATATTTTTAGCTGAATAATTATTATATTCTTGTTCCTAAGGTATGAAATAATGAATTTCAAGGAAATGGGAAAAGATTATTTTGATTATATCAATGTTGGAAGCTGGGACAACGGAGAATTAAAAATGGATGATGATGAAGTATGGTCCAAGAAAAGCCACATCATCAGATCCGTGTGCAGTGAACCATGTGAGAAAGGCCAGATAAAGGTAAAATGGAGTCTGTGTTTCTTTAATTTTTGTTGTAAATTCAAAAGTATTCATTAGCATTGACTTTAACAAGTTTAGATATTTGTTTTGCCTTTTCCACTGTAAGCTTCTAATTTTTAGAAGAAATTTTTTTTTAATTCTTTTCCCATTAATTCCTTATGATATCTAGTAAACCCCACAATAATCTTAGTAGTTGGACTGGCTGAACCAATGGAAGAGTCATGCCCACACCCTTTCTACTCATGTAAGCCTTTAAAGACATGCTTCCTGGGAATAAATAGTTCACAGCTGGAAACTACATCAATTTCTAATTAACTTAAATATTTACCCAACTCCTACTAATGTAATAGTTTACATTACAAAACTATCTGTTTACGTTACAAAACTATTTGTTACTTAGTTTACAAAAATAAGTCAGACACATTTACTCTTAGAAGATTTATAGCGTAGATGAGGAAAAATATCATGGGCACAGATAAGTAATGTCATGTAAAATGTGATGACTTCATTAAGAAAGAAAAAAAAGGGAGCTAAATAATTTCATACAAAAGAAAGGGACAGGGACTTCCCTGGTGGTGCAGTGGTTAATAAGATGCCACACTCTCAATACAGGGGCCCTGAGTTTGATCCCTAGTCAGGGAACTAGATCTCACATGCATGCCGCAACTAAGTGTTTGCATGCCACATCTAAGGAATCTGCATGCCACAACTAAGGATCCCAGGAGTCACAACTAAGGAGCCTGCCTGCCACAACTAAGACCCAGCACAACCAAATAAATAAATACATATTTTTAAAAATGAGTTACTATATGTCAAATAGTACAGTGCTGTGTACATGGTGCGGTAAAGGTGCGATAAAAATTTTTTTTTTAAAAAGGGACAGATTTCTTCTGAATAAAATGTCAGACACTGAACCATGAAAAATGGATATGACTTCAGAGAGCGATGTAGGGAAATGATAGTTTATGTAGAGGGAATAATAACAGGAAAGGTACAGAAGTAGTCAGACTGTTCTGGAATAACAGTGAATAATCTAGAGGGCGTTGCTCTAAATGGTTATCGTAAAAGAGACAGTTGCAATGATAGATTGAAGCCACATTTGCAGAGAGTTTTGGATGCCACACTAAACAGGCTGAACTTAATTTTTTATTAACCAGGAGTCTGAGAATAATTTTGACCAAGATGCTGACATATAATAGGTGAAGATGCATGGGTGGAGTTATGAAACATAAATAAAGAAAGAAGAGACAAGTTAGAAGGACACTGTGATAGTGGTGACAAGGTCCCTGAATTATGGAAGAAACAGTGAGAACAGAAAGGGGGTAGGGGAGGTATTTGAAAGAAACATTATAGAGGTAGCCTCAATCAGCTCTGGCTATCAACCACAAAGCCTAAAATATTTACTGCCTGGTCCTCTGCAGAAAAAGCTTGCCGACTCTTAACATTCAGTGATGGTCTGCATCTTGGCCAATCATCTTGCAGTTAAACACTTCATGTGAAATTCTTTCTAGACTCACTTAGAATATCAATTGTTCATAATTTCCAGTTCTTCCCAGAGAAAGATTAGTCTGTATAAATTACTACATGGAAGTTGTCTCTGTTTTGACCCTTCTCAGCAATATAGTTTGAACCTATAACTTCAAAATATTGAATGTTGGGCTTCCCTGGTGGCGCAGTGGTTGAGAGTCCGCCTGCCGATGCAGGGGACATGGGTTCGTGCCCCGGTCCGGGAGGATCCCACATGCCGCGGAGCGGCTAGGCGCATGAGCCATGGCCGCTGAGCCTGCGCGTCCAGAGCCTGTGCTCCGTGATGGGAGAGGCCACAACAGTGAGAGGCCCGCGTACCGCAAAAAATATATATATATATATATGTATATAGAATGTCTGTTTCAAGAGATTTCTTTATATATACTTTTCTACTCCCTTCTCCTGGGAATAACTTACCCAGTGGAAGAATCTGACTCCCTATTATCATATTTTCAATACTAGTTAGTTTGTTATAATAGTTATAGAGTCTTTTTTTAATCCCAAATTCTATTCTCCTAACCAGATCTCATTTTCACTCCATTAAATATACAACTGACTACATTTTCTTGATATGGTTTAATAAGGTCACTGAACAACTTCACTAATGATATCAACACATCACAGAATTGTTCAGATTTGTTAACACAATGCCCACGAAAGGACACTTAGTCTAGCAAAGGTTCAAATATATAACGTACTGTTATTCCTAAAGAAAGCATCACTACTTCCAGGGTGCTTTTTTACACTTTTTTTAAAATTTTTATTTATTTATTTTTGGCTGCTTTGGGTCTTCATTGCTGCGCGCAGGCTTTCTCTGGCTGCAGCAAACATGGGCTGCTCTTTGTTGCAGTGCACAGGCTTCACATTGTGGTGGCTTCTCTTGTTGCAGAGCACAGGCTCTAGGCGTGTGGGCTTCAGTAATTGTGGCTCGTGGGCTCTAGAGCACAGGCTCAGTAGTTGTGGCGCATGGGCTTACCTGCTCCATGGCATGTGGGATCTTCCCAGACCAGGGCTCAAACCCGTGTCCCCTGCACTGGCAGGCGGATTCTTAACCAGTGCGCCACCAGTGGAAAAAAATGGAAATTAGTCTGAAAGAGAACTGTCACCACCTCCTGTATTCAAAATGAGTGTGAAACAGAACATAAATAACAAACGAAAAAAAGGAAAACAAATCACTTCTGAAGGATCAGAAGAAGACAGTAAGTTGTCACTATTGATTCAAAAAAAGACTGTAATATTGGAATTAATCTTGGAAAAGGGCATGAGCTTACTCTGGTAAAAAAAACTGAAATTTACAAAGCAATGCAAATTGAATCACAGAAAGTTAGCACATTTCTAAGAGGAAAAACGCAACTGCTTTTGTTTGCCAGGCTACTAAGAAAGAATCCTTCAGCATTTGAAATGTGCCTCCTTGCATTACAAAATCTAGTAACTGTCCAATGATAGTTTTACCAAGTGTGGCTGAAGTAACCCTGAAAATGAAATTCATGTCTCTATATGGATACTTATATGTATATTACTAATAAAACAGTTAATATTTTTAAAGTGTTCTACAGTTTCCAAATCATTGTGATATTCTATTTAATCCTCAGGAAACTCTATAAAGGCAGGTATTATTTTAAAAGCATTAGTCTCGGTTGGATGAAACAGGATCAGCTGGGAGACTGCTCAAGGCTGCACATTATTTAGTGGCTATGAGTAAGACTAGAACCTTGGTGCCCCTTGATTCTCAAGCCAGTATTCTTTCCTCTGCATATTTCAAAATATCACGAACTCTATCTTTATACAAACCAATAAGGCTCAATATTTATAAGCATGACCACAAAGTCCAACAGGCATTATTTGATCCCTCATTCACCCACGTGTTGTGTGAAATCACCAGGCCTTAGTTTTCGTCCCTAAAAAAATGAATAAAATAAAACCAACCACCTTATACAGAGCTGTTCCAATGTTTCAATGAGATGACACGACATGGCATGCACTAAATCACCAGCGAACAGTCAACATTCTTATGAAGAATGCTTTCAATAGATTAAGCAGGTCTAATTAGCAATTTTACCTAATTGACCTGGTTATTTTAGGGAAAGGATGTTTCAGGCCCTTTTGTCATTTCCTACTTGTATTGTTGCGATGTCAAGAGTCAGCACAAGGGACAGTACAAAACAGAAGAAAGGCGTGCCAGCCTACAACTGTATTTGGCTATAGATATCTAGACATTATTATCAAAGGTCATTAATAGAGTCAGCATCTAAGACAAGGATATGAAGTGTAACCACTCCTGCGTCTGGTTATTAATCAGAGTTTTAATTATTTATAGGAATGTTTAATGAATGCTGTCTCTATTCCACAGAGGCTATTCATGCACCAGTGGTGGAAAAAAAATAAAAGACATCCATTTCTAAAGAATAATATCAAGGACTCTTTCAACTGTTCAATTATTTTCCATTGCCTTAAAAAAATTAAACACATGAAGAGGTATATAATAGTCTCAGTGACCTTAACCATCTTTATCCCAAGCAAATCAAAACTACTAGAATAGGAAGGAATGGGCTGAATTATTGAACCAGATTTTTAGTAGAAACAGTCTAAGAGGTGATCTCCAGAAAAAAACTTCATCGTCTGCCTCTTAATTCAAAATAAATTCCTAATTATTTTTTATCAATATGGATATATTTTTGAACTTTAGCAGGTATACAATGTGGGTTTTTTGGCTAACAATTATTCAACTAGTGGAGGGAAGCCAAGGTAAATCCAGAGAGCAAAAGTTCTTAATTTGAAGCAAAGAAAGGGTACGAACTCTGGGAAAAATTCAGTTACATACACACATACAGAAATGTGTATATATTTACATGTGAGCACAAACACAGACGCTTAATACAGGTATCTAAAGCTAGTTACCAAAGATTTGCACTTAATTTCATTCTTGAGCCTGTCACCAAAAAATTTAATGATGTGGGACTGGTTGCTTAAACTCACCCTGTTTCTTTAATTACAAAACGAGAATATTAATACTTACACTGCCCATCCGAAAACATTTGAAATAACTTACGTGAAAGCCCCCTTCTGCTTTGTAAAGCAGTACATTTGAATAAAGGATTGCTGGATTTTTATCTATGTGAAAAACTCATCAAAATTTTAAATATCTGCCTTAGGTGATCCGGAAGGGAGAAGTCAGCTGCTGTTGGACCTGCACACCTTGTAAAGAGAACGAGTATGTCTTTGATGAGTACACCTGCAAGGCATGCCAGCTGGGGTCCTGGCCCACGGATGACCTTACAGGTACGTGTAGCACAATGTCAGCACAGGTACATCCCCCAAAATCAACTCAAAAAGGACACAGACGTGGGAGGAGGGGGGTGACATCTCCAAGCGTTTCTCATCTTGGTGGAATTGTTTATGCAACAAAGAATTTCCTTAGGAACAGATGCCTTCCCAACACCTGGGCTCATCATGAAAATCTTTAGATCGCTCGGAGAAATCGGCCTACATTCCTGCCCTCACCCCCAAACTGGATCAGAATCCTTAGGTTTTCTACTGGGCATTTTTAGTCCATCTTCAGGATATTCCCAGAAGTTCCTAAGCAGGGCCCCAGTTAACTGCAATTTGAGGTGTAGAGAGCCGGAAGAGACTAAAATATGCTATGACATATCCAAGACAAAAAGGTAGCACAGAATTAGGTAGAATTTGGTCTAAAACTCTTTGTTTCTCTTATTGCTTTTCCTTAATCTAAACCAGAAACTTCCAACTAATGAGTTTTCAAATAATGTCAACACAGGGTAAGGCTCATCTCTGCTTGGTTTGGGGGGAGTTTGGGGAGGGGGGTTACTTTTTGGTTTTGTTTGTGTGATGTTTTGGTTTAGGAGTTTTTTCCTCCAAAAATGTGAAGGAATTACTGTCATTGTGTTCTCAATATGGTATTTCATAGCTATTTCTAATCTTTACATTATGAAAACAGGATACCTTCCATCTTTCCTTCCAATTCCTTCAATAAACATTTAGCAAATGCATATTAGATGCCTATTTGCCTACCACCGATATAAAGATGTAAAAATGAAGATATGCCCTCTATCGTCAAGAAGTTAATGAGGGAGGTAAACAGTAAAAATGTGATTACAATAAATGACACAGGTGTGTGGACATGGAGTATGAGGAGGGGACCTGTGAAACTAAGTTTTCCAGGGAAATAAGAGAAAAAGACATTCCAGGCAGAGGGCCCACCACGTGGTATGTCAGGTCACCTAGTGGTTTTACAGTTGAGGTGGATTAAGCACAAACTCCTAGAGGTTAGAGAATTATAACATCATCAGTGTTAGAATCGACCCCTCATAGGACAAGAGATTATCCATGGTAGTTGTATTAGCTTATTCCAAAAACCTGGTTCTAAAAATCCTGTGATTCTGGGCCTTTTGAGGCCAGCTCACATTAAGACTTGTTTTCAGTGATTGGTATTTATGCAGAAGATATTCCTTTTCTTAAAAAAAAATTTTTTAAATTCTGATTTAATAAAACACCCAAGTACCTTGTGATAGCATTTGTGTCCTGTTTTCACCGTCAGATGATAAGCTTTCTGATACTCATACATCCTGCTATCCCCAGAGCCAAGTCAGTGCTGAACACAAAGTCTTTAATAAATTTAGTTTACAGATAAACTAAAGCACACACACGCACACACGCACGCACACACACACATACAGTAAAAATGTAAGAAAGGAAAAAATATGATTGGTTCTCTTGTGAGGGAAATGAAGAGCAGTTTTGGCGATCTTTTCCTTTATACTATTTGTTTACTTTTTTCTAATTTCTGATTTCAATATGGATTATCATTAAACTGAAAAACTATTTCACAGATTCAACTATCCACGTGGCTAAGCACCTTGAACGTGAACATGCAGATGTAATTTTTTGTCCTATGTTTTTAAAACTATCACAATGAACATGGTCTGCTTTTTCATTCATTCAACAGAAAAGTATTTTATTATTACTATTTGCACTATAATAATAGGTGCTGGAGAAATTGGGGTTAAAAATAGACATGGTTCTTATATCACTTACCATCTTGTTGGGAGAGAGACATTTCTTTCTCTCTCTCTCTCTCTCTCTCTCTCTCTGTCTCACACACACACACACACACACACACACACTCAGACACATACAGACAGGCATGGACAAATTGTGTTAAGTAGTATGAAGTAAAAGAACAAGAGTAAAAAAAAAAAAGAAAATATTAGGGGAGACATAATTTAAATTTGTGGTCATAAAAGATCTCTGAAGAAGTGAAGATTAGCTGAGACCTAAATGATAAATACAGAAATAGCTATCAAAACATGATGAGAAGGGCATTTCTTACTGAGGCAAAAGCACATGTGAAAGTCTGTTTATGGATAAGCCAATGGAAAAGCAATGTCAGAAGAGATCAGAAAGGTAGCAGGGGCTAGATCATATACTGTCTAGCCTTGTAGAACAAGTTCAGGATTTGAGTGTTTAATACCAAGTACAATGAGAAACCTTTGCAGGGACTGTAGTAGAAGAAGAATACATGATTGGATGTATAATTTTAAAACATTACTCTGGTTGCTGTGAGGGAGAATAATTTGGATAGGGGTGGAAAGTGGAACCAGGGAGATAGGCAGGATGGTTACTGCAGGTTGCCATTGCAGGCACCAAGAGCTCTTGGTATCTTGGGCTAAACAGGGCATTGGAAGATTTCAGATATACTTTGGAGTAGAACCAACAGGATATACAGATGAATTGGTTGCAACAGATATTAAGTAAGGCTACCAAATTTTCTGCCTTGAGGAAAATTTGCACTCTTTGATAAGGATCAATAGTTTGGTTTTAGACAAGATCAGCTTGAGATGTCTGAGACTTTCAAGTATGAATTAATTAATTTAACAAATTAAGGCCTTAGTTTGTGCCAGAAATGTAATAGAAACTGGAAATGTAAAATTTAGTCTGAGTTTCCAAGAAACTTATAATCTAGTGGGAGAAAAGCATATAAATAAGTAACCATGCAGTAGACCAAGTGCTGTAGGTGAGAAATGAGCAAAGTATTATGGAAAAATGGAGAAGGGCACACCTAACCCTGGAGAAATTAGATAAGGTATAGTCTTGAGGCATAATCTTTAAGCTCATTTTAAAAAAAGGTAAGAAGATCCTACTGGGAAAAGTGTGCAGCGCTGAGGCTACGAATGGCACCATCATCCTCCTAATTTCTCCAAACAAAAAGAAGTGAGTCATCCGAACTCTTCTCTCTTCTTGGCAACCCGTATCCAGTCACTTAGCAAGTCTGCCTATTTGCATTGCTAAATATTCTTCTCCCTCCTTCCTCTCCATCTATTGGTACAACTCTTCCCTTGACTAAGTTATCATCTCACATTTGACTATTGCAGTAATTTCCCAGTTTATTTCCCTACTCCCAAATTTATGCCACATGCCTCCAAGTTTGTTTTTCATCTTGCTACAAAAGACAGATGTGTCCCTTTCATTTCACTGCTCAACACTGACCAGTGTTTTCATATCTCTATGGGATATGTCCAAGTTTTTCGACATGGCATACAAAATTCCCTCTCTCCCTCACCCTCCTATGATCTTTCTAATTTCAATCACCATCACTTTATAAAGCTCATTTGACACTCGAGTGTCAAGGGCTGCATATAATTCTCATCCACACACAATGCTATTCGACTCCTCTATGTCCGTACAGGTGTTACCCTCCTTGCCTGGAATGCACTTACTCCACTTTGTTCACTTTCACCTTACTCCACTCCTGCTCACCTTCCTTCCTCAGCCCAGATGTCACCTTCTCTATGATACCTTCTTTGTGGTACTTAGACTAGTAAGTCCTCTATTCTGTATTTCTTAAGCAAATTCTGCTTCCCTCATTACATCATTTTCAAACTGGATTTTAACGGCCTATATCCTTGTCTGCATTCCCTACTGAATCCTTAGTTTCTCAAGGACATAATCATATCTCAATCACCTTTGCATTCCTAGCATCTAACACAATGCTTGACACAGAGTAGGCACTCAGCAAATGAGTGTCGATCTGCAGTAAATGATGGGGAGTGTTACAAATGAAGATGGAAGTTAAGTATTAGGGCCATGCTCTGAAGACAGCCTTGAACTAAGGAGTCTGGACTTTATCCCATAGACAAGTGTGAGGCCGGTGAAGATTTTCAAACAGAAGAATGAAATGATTTTTCTCTGGCTACATGCATACATGTGAGTGTGTGTGTATATGTGGGAGGGGAAAGAAAGTGGGAGGGGAGAAGGGAGAATAAGTACCAAACCTGAAAAGGTCTCCACATTGATAGTATGTGAGATTTAACCTTTCATTAAGATCTCCAGCACTTTTCCAAAGAGCCTATAGCTGTTTGCTGCCCATCTCATTGACTCTGATTCAAAGTAACTTGGCACTTGGCACTGCTAGCTAAGCCAGAAGACTGCTCTGATGGCTTCAGCTGTTCCAAAGCCTGCCACAGAGATGCTTGGGGCTGGCTTCAGAGGATACTGTAAGTCTTTCTTCTACCCAACTGGCTTACAGTTACCCCACTTCAGCCTATAACGTGACAGCTCGGGTCACTTTGGGTCAGTGCCCCCATTGTGATAATGGCAACTAAGACATACATGTTTCCTGTGTGCCAGGAACTCGTTGAAGCATCTTACAAATGTTAATTCATTTAATCCCAGCACAGCTCTATAAGATTGTTAGCACAGTTAGAAATCTTAGAATTGAATAATTGTTTAGAAAAACTAGGAGTGGCAATCAACTGACATTAATATCTATATTATATTTAGCCATTTACTCTTATATATTCATAGAAAGATGTCTGAAATGAACATTACCTTAAGAAAAAATGTTTATGAGCGGTGAGATTGCGAGTTACTTTTTTGCACACACACATACACACACACATATGTGCGTATAATATTGAGTTATATTAAGAGTATGTATTTTCATCAATATATCCATTAAAATAAATTTTAAGCTAGCCATATTTTTAATAGCCATCATAAATTGGCAGGAACCAGGAATTAAGAAGAGAAAGAAAGAAAACCAGGCATGAAAACCAGGAAGAAAATAAAGAAAGATTTTAAATGGAGGATGAGGGCAGAACCTAACAATATTCCTAATTCAAATTATTTTCATTAAGTACAACAAGTAGTTATTCTTTCCCTAACAATCTTCAGGTATCCATGTTAGCAGTGAATGGGATAAACAGGACCCCTGCCCTCAAAGTGATTATCATCCTAAATATTGACAAGTAATAATAAGATGCTGAGCGTTAACAGAGAAGACCAGAATGGTGTAGGAGCCTGTATCAGTGGAAGCTACTTAGATGAGGTTTAAAGTTGCCTCTTCAAGGAACTGTGTACATGCAAGAATTAAAGTAAAGTTGGAAGTAGGCCAGATTCAAATGAAAGAGAAGAGTGTTTTGGACACAGAATACAGAAACTGAGGAGGAACTGGGAGCACGGGGGCATGGGGGAGGGAGGCAAGCCAAGCAAAGGCCAACTCTTGCAGGCCTTCGTAAGCCATGGTAACTATTTTAAAGTTTATTCTAAGGGAAATTAAAAGACATTATTTATTCATTCAGCTATCTATCTAGTCATTCACTCAACAAATATATAACTATCACTTCCTCTGTTCCCGACAATGTTCTAAGTGCTGAAAATATTTCTCTGACCAAAACATAAAATTCTCTGCCCTTATGATGTTTACATTCTAGAGAACAGTTTTAAACAGGGCAATTATTATCTCCAGGAATATCCAACAATTGAAATAAGAAAGGAAATACAATCATGATGGACTGCTTTATAAATATTATGCACACAGTCAAAATGCAAAGTGTAAATATTGTTTAAAAACATGAGTAGAAAGGATACTGATTTCAGAATGATGGTTTCATCTGGAGAGAGATGGGAGGGAGTCGGGTAGGATTTACAAGAGAGGTTTCAATTATATCTGTAAGCTGTGTGTATATGCAATTTGAAACAAATATGACAAAATAGCAACATTTGTTAAATCTGGATTTTTACGTTTGTTCTGCACTTCCCTGCATATTTAAAATTTTTATAATTTAAAATACTTCATATGATTTGAGCTATTTAAATACTGAATACTAGAAGATAAAATTTTTAAATAAAGACTAAATTGGGGACTTTAAAAGAAGGAAGAGAGAAAACCACAGTAAGGAAATTTTGCAAGTCACAATGTGAATCTGTTGGTGGTTTGGACTGTGATGATGTAGTGGGAATAAAGGGCAATGAAGAGATCAGAAATTTAAATTAACAGGAGGAGGTCACTGTTTCGCTAAGAGAAGAAGATAACTGCAATGTGGTCTGGTTTGAAAGAGGAAAGAGGAAAAAATAGTGGAAGGCGACAATTTGGCTAGGCACTCAGAGCATTCCCTACAAGCTTCTGCCAAGCAGATCTTGCTGCCCACCAGATGCGTGCAGAAACTGTCCTAGAAAGAATCTTTAATTTGTTTTCTCTCAAAGAATTTGGGATGGCTTATAAGTAGCAGATCTTTAGCTGCCCAGTCCAAAGCTACAGCCATGGAAACCCTTTCAGGTGGGTTTGCCAACTCTGGCAACCTTCCAACAAACCCAAGTAAAAAGAAAAAGCAAAAACAACGCGGCTTTCAAAACGTAACTCAGTGGGAAGCTTTATGACAGAAAGTTAGAATGATTTCCTGCTTCTCACACGCAAAGAAATGTATCTTATTTATTTTAAGTGCAAAGCTGTAAACTGGAAGGAGGGCAGTGCCTATCAACCTTTTAACGTCAATAGGAACATTCTCTAGGAAGTTCCTTTCGTTCCCTAAGTTACCTAATTGCTTTGGAGGTTGGAACCTTTGTATCTTCACTTCAGGGGCAAAAACAGAACAGAGTCAAACAAAAGGGAGTTGGTGGGAAGCTGGGAGGGAGTGGAGGATGAGCTCCAAGAAGGCAGAACCACTCACAAGTTTTACAACTCCAGCATTTGAGTTACTCTCTTCCTATAAATACTTCTTCATTTGTGTTCCTCAGTTTGTCCTGCTTTTCTTGGGACATTTTTTTTTACCTTTTAATAAATAAGTAAATAAAAACGTGGGGAGAAGTGCTTTTCATCACCAATATTTTTTTAACATCTTTATTGGAGTATAATTGTTTACAATGGTGTGTTAGTTTCTGCTGTATAACAAAGTGAATCAGCTATACGTATACATATATCCCCCATCCCCTCCCTCTTGCATCTCCATCCCACCCTCCCTACCCCACCCCTCTAGGTGGTCACAAAGCACCGAGCTGATCTCCCTGTGCTGTGTCGTCACCAGTATTTTTAACTATCTTATGCATTATCCTTTTGAATCCTATGAGGTAGACTTTATTATTTTACAGCTGAATTAATTAAGACCCAGGAGGATTCTATAAGTTGCTCAAGGTCACAAAACTAGTGGAAAATCAAGCCCAGGCACTGTGATTCCCCCATTTGCTGCTACACCACATGCCTTTCTTCATAATCACGTTTTGGAGCCCCACATTTCCAGGAAATTACAGAAAGAGAAAAAAATTCAGCTTTCAAGCTGGTCACATGTTAATTATCTCCAGGTTGCTATGATATTTTTCATTTCAAATGTGTGTAAAAAGTGCTGCCCATTTGATTACTACAATTCAATTTGGATGAGGAAAGGGTAAAAAAACCCTTTCCGTTTATTATGTGTTTCTGATTCTTTAGGGGAAATCTGTTATGAATTTAGATGAGAAATATGTGGTTTTTATTATTATAATTTTAATAAATAGTTCCTGTTAATATTTTGAAAGGAACAGGTTTTCATAATGGCAACCTCTAATTTCTTGGCTTATCTAGGTTACATAATAATCTTAATAGGAACACATGCTCTACAAGCTGGTTATCCTATCATTCATTCAGCAGAAGTCATTTTTTAATCAAGTTTCTACACTGTTTTCAACACTGTGCTAGGTTCTGTTGATAAAGATACAAATGGAAGGTGTCTGACCTTCCATTTCCAGGCCATCAAATGTCCACAGTAGAAGAAGACTGACTTACATAATTGCATTAAGAGTATAACATATGATACATACGATAACTGAATTGTGCATTGGTGGCATGCAAGATAGAAGTACTCATTAGCAAATAGCTCCAACTTGGTTCAAACAAAGCACTGGGCACCGGACACATAGTGATCATGGAGCCACAATTCCTACCCTCGAGTATCCCAGAGGCTGGCAGACACACACACAAATAAAGAGCAATTTCAATAAATTAAGTATGCCAGGCATATAGGAGAAACTGATTTAATGTTTGTCCAATAAATAATAAGAGAGAGAGGAGGAATAAGGGAAAGAATGAATGAATGAACAGACCAAGAAAGGAACGAAGGTGGAAGAAAATAAAGTGCTAGCCTGAGAGTAAAAACTAATTACACTGAGGAGAGAAAATTAACCAGGTCTTGGAAGTTCAGTGGTACCTTCTGGGAGGAGATGGAAATAATGCATGTGAAAATGAGAAGTTAACCAGGTAAAAGGGAGAAGAATTTTCAAGGAGAAAGAAAAACCCTAACGAATATATCTAAGGAATGTGTATTCAAAAATATTTTTTCCAACATAACCAAGCTATTTTGAGGCAAGTGAATCACTATTTCACATTCACTTTTCCTATCAAAGCCTATTTATGGAAACCATGCTTTTCTAAAGACCAAGCATCATAACAGTGACCAGCTGCTGTAAAAGGAAGTGACTACTTTGCTTAACAATAGAATCCCCCCCCAGGTCCCTAAGCACTTTCTAGATTTTCCTTACATTCGTTACATAGACTCACCAATACTATCTAAGGAAGGTGAAATTTATAACAAACGTTGTATTAAAAAATACAGCTGAAATTTTTGGCTGCGTGTGAGACATGTCCGGAACAATTCTTCTTTATTATCTTCCAGTAACATAGAGGTTTAAATCTCAAAAGGGTTGGAATTAGACACATCCATGTTGAAATCCACACTCCACCAATGACTCACTGTGTGACTTGAAGCAAAAATAAATTTCCTTCTCTGAGCTCCTCTTACATAAAAATGGAGGTAACAGTAGTAACTAGTTCACAGAAGTATTGGAGAGATTAAATAGCACACAAATAGTTTGGTACCTGTTAACAGTTCAGTTATATTAACGATTATCACTCTACTGTTAATTAAGTTTAAAAGATATAGTGATGAGAAATGAATATAGAGATTGATTGATTTAAAAATAAATGAGAAAATTTGGAGAAAGTTCCAACCTCTACTGAAAGTCTTCCCCATTTGAAAGTAAGATCCTCTAAGTCAATGATTGTCTAGCCCAGTAAATGGCACAGAACAGGCAATGAATTTGCATTTGTTGAACTAGCTTACTATTATAAATATCTCTTTTAATGTCACTTACTTTACCTTCTTAGCTTTCTGATTCCAAATGAATGGGTTACACAAGGTTAACGTGATTTGGAAACTCCAGAAAGATAGTCATGAGCCACAACAATACTAAAAGGCATCTGGCATGTTTCTTTTTTTTTTGCCTTGTTGTTTCCCATTTATTTCTTTTAGGTTCTAGAGTGCTGACAAATTCAACTACAGTGCCCACTCTTTACTGTTTTTCTTTAGATTAATATATTTTGCTATTTTGTTATCAATGCATGCATGACAAGAAGTACATTAATCACTGCTTGTACATTAACAACTGGACGCATAAACTAACCACATTTGTTATTTTCTGTTAATGTTGGTTGTTTCCAGTTTGCTGAAGTACATTAAGAACATATTATGTGAACACTAAAGTAAACACAGTTTAATACAGTCACCTGTTTTTGTCTTCCATTCTAAACTGAAATCTATTACTAAGACCGATGTTTTATTCCTCTTATGCTTGCAATTGAATTCTTTTTCTTTTCCTGCCATCTTTTTTTTAATCACTCTCCCTGATCAAAAGTTTTTCTGGTTTCAGTGGATAATAATGGCATCATTATCCACTTTTCCTGTTTTCCTCAATGACAAAAAAATTAACCTTCTCGGATGAATCTAGCATCTATTGCCTTTAGTGTTTTTACATTTATATCTAACTCTGTGTTTGAAATAAAAGTAAGAATAGAGTTTTGGAGTGTCCCAGGGCTCAGTCTTCATCCTCTTTTCTATCTACATTTGCTTCACCAGTGATCCTACCCAGTCTCTTGTTCTCAGTTATACACTGAAGATTTCTGAATTTAAATATGTAGCCCAGACTTCTCATCCAATCTCCAGACTTGAATATTCAACTGCCTACTTGACATATTTATTTTAATGTGCGATAGATATATCAAATTCTACATTTCCAAAACTGAAATCCAGGTCTTTACCTTCCTGATCCCCAAGGCTGCTCTATCCTTAGCATTCTGTATTTCACCTGATGGCAAATCCATTCTTTCAGTAGCTCAGGCCAACAACTTTGGAATCATCTTTTGCGTTTTCTCATATCCTTTGGTCAATTGGTCAGGAAATTCCACTGACTCTTCCTTCAAATACAGAAGTCTACCACTTCCCATTACCTCCACTGTAAGATCCTGGTCCTGGTAATAACTGTTAATCATCTTTACTAGTGAAATAACCTCCTAATTTATCTTCCTGATTCTCCCCCTGCCTCTACCTACAGCCACTTCTCAATAGCCCGGGCAGAGATACCTTTTTAAAAAGTAAGCCAGATCATGTTATTCCATTGTCTAAGAACCTACAATAGTTTGCTCTCATTCAAAGTCAAATTTATGTTCTATATGACCTAGACCTTTGTTATGTATCTGGACTGTTTTCCTCTTTATTACATCTCCCTCTATCCCCCAACATATTGGTCCTTTTGTTCTTCTGTTAAGATATCTGGAAGCTTGTTCTCCTAGGGTCATTGCCCAGCTGTTCTCTCTGCCTGGAATGCTCCACCCCAGATACACATACTGCTGTTATCCTTGCCTCCTTCAAGTCCTTGCTCAAATGTCTACCTTGACCAACGTGTTTAGTACTACAAACTGTCCCCCTTTCCCCTTTCTTCTACCTCTTACTTTCCCCACTTCATAGATAACCTTTTATTCCATTATATTGTTAATGTATTAACTTATTTTTGCTGATCATATATTGTCAGTCTCCCCAGTTGGAACACAAGCTAAAGGGTAGGGGGTTTCTGCTTGTTTTGGACACTTGGGAATAACAAGCTCCTAGAACACAGTAGACACTCAATAAATATCTGAGTCACAAAATCAGAAAGGACATTTGGATGGAAGACCAGCCACAGGAGGAAAATGCTTTTTACTATGCAGATTATTTGCAAAAAAAAAAAAAAAAAATGACTGACTAAAACCAGAGGAAAGGGAGCCTGAAAAGAGTCTAGGAAACCAGGAAATTAATTGTAAAACACTCATTATAGCTCAAATCATGTGTGTAAAATTCCCTTGATCCTCTCTTGGTTTTAAAGTGATGACTTTAATGTTTTATTCTAGTAAAGTACAAAAATAGTTTTAAGCATTTTATTTTCTCAGTCCTGAGAAATTGCTTCACTGCTCTTTTTCAGGTAATCGGTCTTTAATTTCTCATATGCAATTTCTTCTACAAGGGTTTCTCCAGATTAAAACCCTCATTATAGGGAAGGGAGTTCTGTATTTCCATTTTATGTATAGAAAAATGGATGGAGAGACAACTAAAACATGCAAAGGACAGACAGTTCAAATATAAAGAGATCCTTGGTAATCCAGTCATCCACGGGCAGAAAGCAGGCTGAAGAAGCTACCTGGTTGTAAAATGTGCCCTCTCTCATAAAAATGGAAAAAGACTCAGATGGAAGGATCCCCATCCAATGAAAATATCTCTGAATGCTCATTGTTACTAAATAAATTCCAAAAAAGTAAAAACAAATGGAGACACAAATAAATACAGGAAGCGTCTCGTATTCACCAGAAATATTTGTGTGCAAGCTGAAAATGAAATGCATGTCTCCTGATTCAACTGTTCTCTCCTCCATTAACATAATCATTCATTCATTCAACCTGTTTAAGTGCGTGTTGTGTACTGGCTACTGGCTTGGCACAGCAGAGCAAAAGGCAAACAGTCCCCTGCTCTCAATTTGCTCTCTGTCTACTACATGAAACAGACAAGCAAGTTCACTATGAGCATAAGAGTTGTGCTATTATGTGCAAAAAAATATTGTGCAAGCGCTGTGATAGACACTGGCACGGGGAACTGCTTGACCACATGGGAGGAACCTGTCACTCCAGGAATCAGAAAAGCCATCCTCAAAGAAGAGCTGGAAAATGAAAGAGGAATGAGTTAGATAGTGAGGGGAGAGGGGAAAGGTAAAAATGGAGCAAAGTATTCCAGTCAGCACATTTTATTATTTAAATTCATATGCTGTGTTTTTCCTCTCTCATTCATCCGCAGTATGACTGGAAGTCATATTTTTCCAAAGCTGGTCCCTACAAGTGTGCATCTGTGATAATCCGTCCCCTCAGCACTCTGCAGAACTATTAAATCATTCTTTATGCCTAATTCTGAAATTAATCTTTGCATACAATTTCAAATTCCCCTATAAAATGTAACAAATAAAAAAATATAAAAGCTAAATAAAAACTATAGCCCTGAGTTGTCAGCTCTCTGAGGGAATTTTATTAAGGGAATCTAAAACAAAAAATATGCAATAAACCTTGAAGGGCGTGAAATAGGCTGGGTCCGATGATAAATGGGTGGCTGTGAGTCCTCTATGTGGCAATGTTAGGAATGTCCTACAATCAATCCTTGTTCTCGTGTGCTGTGGGTACTTGGTGCTCATTCCACACTAGAAAACTTTAGGGACACAAAAGTAAAAATTTACCAATCAGTGTCTGGCTAGCAACCCTCAGGACATATAAGCCAGGATGAGAACCTCGCTGAAGAATTTGAACCAATGAGATTTCTCAGGAGGGAGAATGGATCTACGTCAAATATCAAATACTTATGCCACCACTAGCCCCTCCTTGCACATGGCAGACATTGCCAATTATTCACGATTCTGCTTCCTACTAAGTAACCTCAGGGCCCCTTTGAAAGGAACACTGATCAGTTTGTCTCTCCTGATGTAACATAAGTCAGTCAGTTAATCAATCCATCAAAATGTTCACAGGGTTTTAATCTCAGCCCCAACGCATCAGATTAAACCTCATATCCTTCCTCTGTAAAACAGAGTTAATAATACCTACCTCACTTGTTTATTGTGAAGATTACCTAAAATATCTAGGATAACACCTGACATTTAGTAGGCATTCAATACATGTTAGTTTCTGCCCTTTTTTTTAATGCTGGCATAAACAGGAATAAAGTGGCTTCCCATTGAGGCAGCTTCCATAAAACCTACCAAACATTTTGGATAGAGACTAAATTTTCATTTGAGGGAGGAATCATGGTTATGTTTTATTTCATGCTAAGGTAATGGTAAAATCAATCAACTCTAGAAAATGCCTTTTTGGGAATGCCTTTTTTTTTTGAGAGAGAGAACAACTCCAAATTATCTTTTATTTATACAAAAAGGGCATCTTTAGCAAAAGACACACTGAGAAAAGAGTCGCCATGGTCTAGGAGACAGAGCAGGGAGGCGACAGGCCTTCTGAGGCCCTGCTGGGGAGAAAGGGTCCAGGAAAAGTGGTGAGAAGTCTTGGGTAAGTGCTGAGTGGTGGGGGCCACAGAAAGGAGAAAGCTTCAGTTGGATCAACACTGTTGGCAGGTCATGGGTGGGATTCACAGTGACCTCGCTGCTAACTCTTCTGGGGGTTTCCAGTTAGTGCTGCCGACTGGAGTGAGAGCCGCCCACTGGTTCCTAGAGGGCACCCACCAAAGGACACCAAAGGACAAAGGCTTCCCTGGTGGTGCA
Source organism: Pseudorca crassidens (assembly GCF_039906515.1). Classification (NCBI taxonomy): domain Eukaryota; kingdom Metazoa; phylum Chordata; class Mammalia; order Artiodactyla; family Delphinidae; genus Pseudorca; species Pseudorca crassidens. The sequence continues at coordinate 65,977,816 of NC_090304.1, read as the reverse complement.
TTGGTTAAGAATCCACCTGCCAATGCAAGGAACACGGGTTCGAGGCCTGGTCCGGGAAGATCCCACATGCTGCAGAGCAACTGAGCCCGCGTGCCACAACTACTGAAGCCTTTTTGGGAACGGTGTATCTGAACTTTATACTAAACGACACTTGTTAAAGAATGACTTAGGTTACTGCCTCCCTCTTTCTTCTATTCATAATTCCCAGATCCAATGAATTACTCAAAATTAGATTAATCACAAACACTGATCACTGCCAAGTTAGTACCAGGAATATTTCTAATGTGAGACTTGTCACACCCCTAGGCAGAAGGAAGCCTTTGAGGTGCTTACTTAGCTTTGCCCTCTCTGATTCAGAATCCTGACTCTAAAATTCAGGTGTAATGCACTGAATTTAGATTTCTATCTACAACAGTACATAACAGTTCTGCAACTTGGACTTTAAAGGCCACAAAAAGGTTTGCTGAGAATGATTTGATCCATACACCAGAATGAGAATTTGATTATACTTTGACTATATAGTAGATATATTAATTTGTAAATTGCTGTGCTAACCATATGAGTAAGGCACCGTGCTCAGTACCACGGTTCCATTCGTGAGCAAAAGACGCAAAGTCTCTGACATCAGGGTGCTTTTAGTGAAGTAGGGAGGACAGACTTAAACAATATGACGTCTCTCTCAACCTCTCTCTCTCTCTCTCTCTCTCTCTCTCTCTCTAACACATGCACATATACACACACAAGATAGATTAAAATTATAGTAAGTGCTACAAAGAAAAATAAGGTACCTAAATATAACACACACACACACATCACTTCCAGTTCTTCTGAAATATGGAAGTAATGAAAAACTTTAGCTTAGGCTAAGTGAAGAGAAAATATTAAATGAGCAGGGCTATGAACAAGGCAGAAAGAATTCTGAGTCTGCATCACTCTGCTATCTCAAACCAACACCCTAGAGATCCAGATCCAGACAGGTAAAGAAGGGAGGAAAGGCAGACAAATGGTCTATCGATGGAGCAGACTGCCAGCAGGCGTGATGTTGTTAGCCCCCAGTCAACACCCTGTACTCTGGGCAGATCTATTGTTCACGTATGAGACGAGAGTTCCACAACAGCCCCGAATGAGTTTCGTATACCTGAAATGGCCTGGCCGGCAGCGGACAACACATACATCTGATGCTCAAAGATTCTCAGCAGCAACTTCCTTTCCTCCAAAATTATACAGGAAATAAGGAGCTTGTCAAGGAGTTCCTGCCTAGTCAACTTACAGAACATCAGGCAACTGTCCCAGGATCTTTGACTCCTCTTTCCTTCTGCCTGAACAGACACCTGGAAGAGGGTTTGAGAATGCAACAGTCTAGGAACTATTAACTACAGGAATATTACTCCTGCAAGACTAATACCCAAACAGTAAGCATGAGTACCAGTTATTGCTAAGCAGTCGTATCATTTTTAGGTGTCCAGGAAATCAGTGAGCCGTCCATCTCCCGTTAGATGTATGGGAAGCACAGTAGTGGAATCATAGGATAATGTGGATAATACAGTTTTGGCAGCTCTCCTTCCCTTTAAAAAAAATTGTTGTATTTTCTGCTGGAGAGGGTGTGGAGAAAAGGAAACCCTCCTACACTGTTGGTGAGAATGTAAACTGGTGCAGCCACTATGGAGAACAATATGGAGGTTCCTTAAAAAACTAAACATAGAGCTACCATATGATGCAGCAGTCCCACTCCTGGGCGTACATCCAGAGAAAACTCTAATTCAAAAAGGTACATACACCCCAGTGTTCACAGCAGCACTATTTACAATAGCCAAGACATGGAAGTAACCTAGATGTCCATCGACAGATGAATAGATAAAAGAAGCTGTGATATATATATATATACACACATATGTGTGTGTGTGTGTGATGGAATATTACTCAGCCATTAAAATGAATAAAATAATGCCATTTGCAGCAACACTGATGGACCTAGAGATTATCATACTAAGTGAAGTAAGTCAAACAGAGAAAAACATATATCATAGGACATCACTTATATGGAATCTAAAAAACGATACAAATGAACTTATTTACAAAACAGAAAGACTCGCAGACCAACTTATAGCTACCAAAGGGGGAAGGGGGTGGGGGAGGGATAAATTAGGAGTTTGGGATTAGCAGATACAAACTACTATGTATGAAATAGATAAACAAGAAAGTCCTACATATAGCACAGGGAACTATATTCAATACCTTGTAATAAACTATAATGGAAAAGAAAAAAACTGTTGTTTTCAATATATGTCACCTCAAGCTATGAAAGGATGAATTATACTGGAGAATCACAGAATACGGATCAAGCATGAAAGGGGAGGAAAGTGAGAAGTGGATAGCCACCTAAAGAGATGTCATCAGAAAACAGGTCGTGATTTTATAATTTATGCCTCACATGCATTTCTAGAAAGGAATGTAATAATATCGTGCATCTTCTAAGAAACTCTAATATGCTTGTTAGGAGGGAACTTCACCAATATGATCAAGATCCTTTCATCTAAAATATAAAAAGCATACGCTAAACTGATTATAGTAAAACTATAAAATATATAGTCTACAGATTCTTAGTTAACTTCTACATACCCTTCCAGTGATAACTTACCAGTACACTGAGTACTTCCAACACTGAGTACTTACCATTACACTAAGAATGAAACTGGGATAAAAAAGAAAACCATTAATGCAGAAAAGGCCCTAATTCACAGAAGAAAATAAGGAAGAGATTTAGGAAGAATAACAGTGTATTCAGATGTTTGTAAACCAATGCAAAGTAGGCATAGCGATTAATGAGGATCTAAACTTATATCATAATAAGGTTAGCAGTATCTCAATATTCTGAGATTTGATAGAACTTCTTCATGATACCACCCCCTGTTCAGAGGAAACAGAACTAAAAGTAGTAAAGGGGGGAAATATAAGAGAGTGATATGCCACAAGGAGAGATATCTGGAAAACTGAAGCTCAAAGCTTTGTGAAAGCTCTTTGGGTAAGGATTTTTAAAAAGAAAGAAAGAAAGAAAACTGAAGTGACATTGTTAGAGGAGGATACGGTACACCATCCACTTAACCACTTTCCTTTGGCTTCTGACACCCTTCCTTCCTTCTAGATGATCTAGCTTATATCTTCCCTGACATATCCTCTTCCTCTGCCCTTCCTTAAGTTCGGTGTCATACCAGACTTCCAGAGTCTGCTCTCATCTATATATATCCATGAATTTCCTTATTGATTACATTTACTTCCATGTCTCTTATTTCCACCTATACACAGATGATTCCTAAAGCTGTAACTTCTACCCTGATAGCTCTTCTAAGCTTCTGCTCCCATCTGCTCTACTCGTCATAAACATTTCAAACACATGTCCAAACTGGAACTAGATATCATTCCTATAAAATGTGACGCTCTTCTTCCAACAGCCTGCATCTTGGTTAACAGCACTGCCATCAGCTTGGTTAGAAGCCTCTCTCCTGACTCTGCTGTCTGTCTACCTCATCACTTCTTTCAGTCCTAGTTCTGAAATGTCTTTACCAGCTGAATGTTCTCAGGACAGTGGCTTTTAATTATTGCCCTAACATCCCTTGCCTGTCCTATTGTGATAGCCTTCTAACCATTGTATTCACCTCCCGTCTCTACCTGCCATCCAGACCTCCTGTCTTTCCAGTCTATCTTCCCCCAATATTAATCCTGGCCTTGAGACAACATAGCTCATGGAAAGCCTTAGGTAGGGTTAGGGTGATTGCATCTAGTAATTATCATGTAAGACATTCACACTCTGGATGAGAAGTCAGCCTGATAATCGCTAAGGTTGGGCTGCCAACCAAGGACCAGTTGTATAGTCACTGAGCTTGCTGATTCAAAACAAAATTCTTTTGTCCCACCCCAAATGTACTGATTCGAAATCTCCTGAGTTTAGACTCCTGAATTGTATTTTTGTAGACTCTCCAAGTGATTGTGATGCACATCCATTCTTGGAAACTCTAAGATCTTATCCAATTTATAACATTCAATGATTATAACACTATCATCAGAATCCAATATCTTCTATTCCAAGAGAATAGTTTCAAAAGTATTTTGTGCAATGGCGGCATCATTAAAGCCTTTGCAGTGGTTCACGTTAAATGAAAAAAACATTCATTTGAATATATAAATTCTGACAACTTTGAGAAAATAACCACAACACATTAGAGGCATCCCTTATACACATTTCTTCCAACACATGTATCTAATGGAGATTTCTAAGTTTCACACATGATGTTAACAGGTTGCACATGAAGAGTTCAAGAATATATTTGACATAAAAACAGTGATGAATGTTATCCCAGAGAAACCATTCAGTAATTAGGGTGCTAATGACGTTTAGATAAAAGCAGTTAAGATTTAGCAGAACAACAGGGGGAAAAAAAGGAGTAAAGTGAAAGTCCTTAAATATTTACATATTTTTTCAGGTGATTCTCTTTAGCTGTTGAAAGGATTCCTGCTTCATGTACCACATAACATCTTTCCTATATCAGTAAATTACCATGGACATGTAGTAGCTCATGACCTAGCAGGGGAAACAGACCCCTATAGAATTAACTACAGTAGATAATGAATTTCACTGTCATATCAGTGTTATAAATAAGCTGTTATGGAAGAATAAAGATAGGAATGATGAGTCTCTATTTTCTTGTAAAATAGTCTCTATGAAGAACAAATTTGTAAATATGAACCTAAACCCTATGGTATCCTAAAGTCTCAGAAGTTGATATCCTACATAATAAGTCGCACACGTGAACACAAGTGCCTAGAAATATAGATACAGGTATATTCATTAGCAATGAGATATGCATTTATTTATAATCCTATACACTATATAAAATAACTGTCATATTTAGTCTGGGCTATCCACATACACATTTTTTAAAGTTAAAAGCACAGGTTTTTAAACTAAGCATACATTTTCCCACAGAAACTATTTTGTAAAGTGTGCTGAGGACCCTAGGCTAACTCACACATCCTATTAAACCCGTATTGCATCTTACTGTCAACTAATAGTTTGAAACCTAAGATCTTGAAGAAAAAGACTGGCAAGGCAGAAATAAGAGAGAGAAGAAAGAATGTTTTCGTTTCTTTCTACAACAGAGCTGCCTCAGACATGTTTTGAAAGAACCCCACGCTTCTTTGTCATTGTCAGGGAGGAAGAAATTTCCCTCTACCCTTCTAGGTGCTTCTGGCTGACATCAAGAGAATGAAATTGACATGAGACATTAAGAAGAGAAATCAAAGAGTTTTACAACCTGTAGACATGGGAGAGACTCAGGAAAAATGAGTTACTCACCAAAATGGCCAAAGCCCTCATCTTAAGTACTGTCCTCAGCTAAAGACAATAGAGACATTGAGGGTGGGGACAGTCAGCTAGGGGAGGAAAAGCACAGTAAGGGTAAAGGTTTTTATGCAGATTCAAGTCTTTGCCTTCTCCACTGATAAGAATTTCTAGAGATTTGGACATCCTCCTCTACTGTACAGTGAGGGTGCCACCCTTCCAAATGGAGATTTCCCTCATGAATGCAAATGTTTCTTACAAAAGTGTGTCTCTCCTAGTGGGGTTTTCAGTTTTCTTCCCCCGTCTGCCGTTTCTTAGAAAATAACCAGCTGAAAGTAATTAATATCGCAAAGAGACATACTTGGGGATGGCGAATTCTGCTTCCCTACGCCATCATTACATACTGTGACTGTTGTCTCCCTTACCTCCTAGTAGCCATTGATATTCAAAGCCACTTACTACAATACCCTTGACCAGGAGATACAGGAAGTTACAGCTATATCAATTAGGATTTGGTGTGGCTGCATATATAAGGGAAATAAAAGTTGTTTAAACAAGGTAAATATGATATACACAGTCCAGAGCTAGTCAGTGATTCCACGGTTAACAGGGACTCAGGCTCCCTGCATTTTTCTCTTCCAAATCCCAAAACATGTTTTCTGACCTTAATGTTACCTTATAGCCCAAGATAACTGCTGGAGCTCTAGCCATCATGTGTATAGTCCAGTCGACAGAAGGAGAAAGCCAGGAAGGGCAAAAAAGGTACTTTCCAAGATGAGTCATTTTCCTTGAAGGAGTTCTCTGCTTACATCTTTCTGGCTAAAACCTATCACATGGCACACCTGACTGCAAAGGTTGCTGGCAAATGTAGCGTTTTAGCTGCATCCTTTACCACCCCAAAGGAAACGGAGATCTGTTGCTGAGGATAAAGGGGAGGATGGCTATTTGCAGGCAGTGAATGATCTCTGCCACATTGCTGAAGTGTCCAGTGCTCCAGATTACTACCTCCTCTCCTACTCACTCAATAAAGCTATCTCAATTCCATTTTAAAAATCTAATTGACAAGAATGATCCTTTGAGAGCAGTGGTTCTCAACTCTGGCTGCAAGTTTAGAAGCACTTAGAGTGCCTTTTAAAAATCCTGATACCCAGGCCAATGAAATCAGAAACTCTGGCACAGAAACCCAGGCCGCAGTACTTTTTTAAAATATCTAAGTGATTCCAGTGTGTAGCCAAGTTTGAGAATCACTGCCCTAAAGAAATTTAAAAGGAAGGCACATAACCCAAACGACGCCAAATTGTCATGGTTTTTTGCAGTGGATTCAAGCACCAGTGTTGGTCATCCTTGATGCCTTTGTCTTTCACATATCCCCACATGCATTTAAACAGCCTATATTGCTTCCAATATTTCTCAAATCCCTCTACACCTTTACCTCATCCAAAATCCACACGGCAACCAAAATAATGTTTACAACACACGCACACAAATCTGACCATGTGATTCCTCTTACTCTACATAGATCCCTCCAATGACTTCCCATTGATCTAAGACCCTCTGCCCTGCAAGATCCCCTCCTGCCTACGTTCCAGACTTATCTTAGGCCACTCATCACATTACTGTACGGAACCTCCTTTCAGTCCTCCAATGCCCCCTAGCTCTTTCCTTACAATTAATTTCTATTTGCTAAACCTACCAAATCCACAAATTCAGCCAAACCACAACACTTGCATTTGCTAATTCCTGTTGAAGGAGATTTTACTGTTCCCACAGACTGAGTCAGGGTTCATGCTCTACTTCTTCATGGTCCTTATCCCACCTGTAGGTAATTCTATAAAAGTCCCCCTAACCCCCACCAATTTTTTTTTTTTGGAGGGCGGGGAATACGTTCTTCATCATTTTGCTTTCAGAACCTAGAACAGCTCCTGTCACAGAGTCTGTATTTGATAATCTAAAGATAAATATTTTATGACTGAATATATGAAGAAAGGAGTCGTATGGGGATACTGAGCTTAGAAGGGTAGACTGGAGACAAACTCTAAGGGTCATAGGCACCTGCTTACAACTTAGGCACAAGTGACCCAAGTCAATATTTCTTCCTTCTTTTTCAATATGTGTCTGTGTCTCTGCAGGTTGTGATTTGATCCCAGTACAGTATCTTCGCTGGGGTGACCCTGAGCCCATTGCAGCTGTGGTGTTTGCCTGCCTCGGCCTGCTAGCCACCCTGTTTGTCACCGCAGTCTTCATCATTTACCGTGATACACCAGTAGTCAAGTCCTCCAGCAGGGAACTCTGCTACATTATCCTTGCTGGCATCTGCCTGGGCTACTTATGTACCTTCTGCCTCATTGCAAAGCCCAAACAGATTTACTGCTACCTTCAGAGAATAGGCATCGGTCTCTCCCCAGCCATGAGCTATTCAGCCCTTGTAACCAAGACCAATCGTATTGCAAGGATCCTGGCTGGCAGCAAGAAGAAGATCTGTACCAAAAAGCCCAGATTCATGAGTGCCTGTGCCCAGCTAGTGATTGCTTTCATTCTCATATGCATCCAGCTGGGCATCATCATCGCCCTCTTTATAATGGAGCCTCCCGACATAATGCACGACTACCCAAGCATTCGAGAAGTCTACCTGATTTGCAACACCACCAACCTAGGAGTTGTCACTCCTCTTGGATACAATGGATTGCTGATTTTGAGCTGTACCTTCTATGCTTTCAAGACCAGAAATGTTCCAGCCAACTTCAACGAGGCCAAGTATATCGCCTTCACAATGTACACCACCTGCATTATATGGCTGGCCTTTGTGCCCATCTACTTCGGCAGCAACTACAAAATCATCACCATGTGTTTCTCAGTCAGCCTCAGCGCCACAGTGGCCCTCGGCTGCATGTTTGTGCCGAAGGTATACATCATCCTGGCCAAACCAGAGAGGAACGTGCGCAGCGCCTTCACCACGTCCACGGTGGTGCGCATGCACGTGGGGGATGGCAAGTCCTCCTCGGCAGCCAGCAGATCCAGCAGCCTGGTCAACCTGTGGAAGAGGAGGGGCTCCTCTGGGGAAACCCTAAGGTAAAAGTTTTGCAGGTGCCGTAGAGCACTGGCCCCTAGGGCGGGCGGAATCAGTGGCATTTGTTTCCCAGGCCTTTGAGATGCGAAATACCTGAATAACTGAAACTAGGGGAGGCAGGGTGCTGGGAAAGGGCTTTGGACGTTTGCACTGAATGGTTTTTATGGAGTTAATTGGGTATGGGCCTGGTGACTTAACCTAAGGCCAGAAACATAAAAGTTGAGATAGAGAAAAAAAAGCAAAGACTTACAACAAAAGGGAAGTGAGGTCAGAAGAACAGGGAGAGCACAGCTAAATCACTAAGGCAAGGCAAGGACCTCGGGGTCCTGAGGGGACAGAGATATACCGTGGACTAAATTCTAATTCACCCGCATAGAACAGAGAAAATTAGTGTTAACAAAGATTATGCTGAGAGCAGAGCACCAAGAGCCTTACACATCTGACTGCACTTACATGTGCCTGAACCTCTCTCAAGCCCAGAAGGACCCTTGACTGCCCATCCCACAGAGGCACAAGAAATATATAATTTATACTTTCATTCTTTTTTTTTTTTTTTTTTTTTTTTTTTTTTTTGCGGTACAAGGGCCTCTCACTGCTGTGGCCTCTCCCGTTGCGGAGCACAGGCTCCGGACGCGTAGGCTCAGTGGCCATGGCTCACGGGCCCAGCCGCTCCACGGCATGTGGGATCTTCCCGGACCGGGGCACGAACCCGTGTCCCCTGCATCGGCAGGCGGACTCTCAACCACTGCGCCACCAGGGAAGCCCTATACTTTCATTCTTAATGGGCAACTTGAACTCTTTGGGACATGTCTAAGTAGCTGAAAGGGGCAAAACAACAAAGGGGCTTTGCATATAACCTTGCTAAACAACCAGCCAGTTTCCCACTTTCTCTGTTGTCCATAGTCTCATCCCATCCACGAAGGCCAGCGTCCCAGGTAGTAGTTATCGGCCAATGGCCATCTGAAAAGAATCTGAAGCCAACAGCCAATGATATCCCTCCATGTGGAGGACCTTGTTATGTGATAAATGCCCCCTAAGGCACTTCAAAAGGCAATGAGATCATCTTATCAGTGGCTTGAGAACAAATTTGGAGGTATTAAAAAGGCTACATAGATTGTTACTGGGAATAATGTTTAAGAAAACACATCAAAAGAGCTAGTCAGAGCATCAGTCTGCAAACTATAGAGATTTGAGAATTTTCCTAAAATCTAGACAAATAAGTGGAAGATAAGCATTTTTCAAATGGAAGATAGCTAAATACTAATCCTTGAACAATTCTCTTATACCATCATTTAGCCTTCCTGAAAAATCCTACTTTCCTATCAGCCCTGATTCTTCAAAGCCTGAATTATGGTTGATGGTAAAGGTACTGCGTCTGCTGAGGACTGTGTCTGCTGAGGACTAAAAAGGACTCATAGGGTACTTGGGAGTTTATCCGCATGACCCAATTCATTTGCATTATTAACATGTATCCTTGCCTCTCTCAATTCTTTTCTGATTCCTATATGCCTCTCATCTCTTTCCACGTACACTGTGCAGGGTATTCAACTAAACTGTAAACCTTGGGAAAAATAACCCCTTCTACTTCCTCAATAAATCCTGGGTATGTCATGGCCTATACACAGAAGACCTTCCATATATCTAACTGCTGGAATATTTTCCATCTGCCTTCGTGACTTCTAAAACATTCTTTTTCTGCAACTTCTGCAAGATAAGCCTTTTATTTTATCCAAGAAAATTTATTTTTTCCAAACTTTTATTTTATCAGCCTCTCTTTAAACTCTCTCTTCAAATAAAATCTTACAGGGAATCCTGATAGAGAAAACAAAACGGTTGCTGGAGGGACGGAATTGTGAGACTGTGCCTAAACACCCCAAAAACTCACCAGGGCAGGCTCCATGGAGAGAACATGCAGCAATGGTGAAGAGCACTGGCCTTGTAGCCAGCTTGTCCTGAGTTTGAACACCGGCACTACCATTTCTTGTCTCTGAGCCTTGCTTCCTTCATCTGCCAAATTGAGATCATATCACCTACCGCATAGGATTGTCAAGAGTGAAAGAAATAGCGCAAGCACACAATAGACACTTTATTGGAGGTAGCAGAGTGCAGAGCTGGGCAGCACTGGGATTAAACATCCCAGTTAGCTGGGCAGCGTCACTTACTAGCTGTATAACCACAGGCAAATCACTTAACGTCTCTATGCCTCCATTTCCTCCTCTGATGAATGGAGTTAATGAAATACATATTACATACAGTGGTTGTAAGACTAAATAAGTAAATACATGTAAGTGTATGCCACACAATAAGTACTTCTTAAGTGTTTGCTATTATTATTAACTAAGTTAACAGCTGTCAGTCTTTGTCCATACCTGAATGTCTCTGTGTCAGGTGTGCAATGAGGAGGGTCTTCATAACAAAGAGAGCATCATATAAGGCAGAATAAACCTATACATACATTGATTGTATAGCCTGGGCTTTCTAGAGCATCTCCATTTTTACATTGTCTAGCTTCTAGCCAGACTGTAGAACATACCCTTTGTCCCAATCTAAGCAGGATAAGCTTGGGAGTGGAGGCCTTGTCTACCTTGTTCATCACTGTGCCTCCAGGGCCTAGAAGTACTGAGAAGGGTGCTTGACACATAGAAGACACTCAATAATCATTCATTGGTATGTTTGTTGAATGAATGGACTGGAGAATGTAGTAATGTGGTAGCTACTTTTTGCTTGTCTTCAAGTGTGCACACTACTTCCCCCTAGTGGTTCTACTAACTTTCATAAGATTAAGGCTACAATGATCAGTTGTTTTTGTTTTAATTAATTTTTAGTGGAGTATAGTTGCTTTACAATCTTGTGTTATTTTCTGCTGTACAGCAAAGTGAATCAGTTATACGTATACATATATCCACTCTTTTTTACATTTCCTTCCCATTTAGGTCACCACAGAGCACTGAGTAGAGTTCCCTGTGCTATACAGTTGGTTCTCATTAGTTTTTTTTTTTTATACATAGTAGTGTATATATGTCAGTCCCAATCTCCCAATTCATCCCACCTCCCCTTTCCCCCTTAGTAACCATAAATTTGTTCTCTACATCTGTAACTCTATTTCTGCTTTGCAAATAAGTTCACCATTTTTTCTAGATTCCACATATAAGCGATATTACACGATATTTGTTTTTCTCTTTCTGACTTATGTCACTCTGTATGACAATCTCTAGGTCCACCTTCGTCTCTGCAAATGGCACTATTTTGTTCCTTTTTATGGCTGAGTAATATTCCCTTGTATATATATGTACCACATCTACTTTATCCATTCCTCTGCTGATGGACATTGAGGTTGCTTCCATGTTCTTAGCTATCATAAATAGTGCTGCAATGAACATCAGCATGCATGCATGAATCCTTTCAAATTATGGTTTTCTCAGGGTATATGCCTAGGAGTGGGATTGCTGGGTCATATGGTAGCTCTATTTTTAGTTTTTTAAGGAACCTCCATACTGTTCTCCACTGTGGCTGTAACAATTTACATTCCCACCAACAGTGTAGGAGGGTTCCCTCTTCTCCACACCCTCCCCAGCATTTATTGTTTGTAGATCTTTTGATAATGGCCATTCTGACCGGTGTGAGGTGATACCTCATTGTAGTTTTGATTTGCATTTCTCTAATAGTTAGTGACGTTGAGCATCTTTTCATGTGTTTGTCGGCCATACGTACGTCTTCTTTGGTGAAGTGTGTATTTAGGTCTTCTGCCCATTTTTTGATTGGGTTGTTTGTTTTTATGATATTGAGCTGCATGAGCTGTTTGTATATCTGGGAGATTAATCCCTTGTCAGTTGCTTCGTCTGCAAATATTTTTTCTGATTCTGAGGGTTGTCTTTTGTATGGCAACACAAAAGACCCCGAATAGCGAAAGCAATCTTGAGAAAGTAGAGCTGGAGGAATCAGGCTCCCTGACTTCAGACTATGCTACAAAGCTACAGTAATCAAGACAGTATGGCACTGGCACAAAAACAGAAATAGAGATCAATTGAACCGTATAGAAAGTCTAGAGATAAACCCACACACCTATCGCCACCTAATCTATGACAAAGGAGGCAAGAATATACAATGGAGAAAAGACAGTCTCTTCAGTAAGTTGTGATGGGAAAACTGAACAGCTACATGTAAAAGAATGAAATTAGAACACTCCCTAACACCATACACAAAAATAAACTCAAAATGGATTAGAGACCTAAATGTAAGACTGGACACTATAAAACTCTTAGAGGAAAATATAGGCAGAACACTCTTTGACATAAATGACAGCAAGATCTTTTTCAATCCACCACCCAGAGTAATGAAAATAAAAACAAAAATAAACACATGGGACCTAATTAAACTTACAAGCTTTTGCACAGCAAAGGAAACCATAAACAAAGCCTGCTGTGATCTGTATTACAAATATCCCCTGCACTCCTGTGGTCATCAGTTTCTGCTCAAGATTCCCACCCACTGATCTCATGTTTTGCTATAATTCTATCATCCCTCTAATAACATTAGATTACTATTTTCAACTACTTCATTTCTAATTTAGTAAATAAAAGGGCAGCATAAGCAACAAAATTCACTGGTAATGCCAATAGAAACAGGAATTCTTAGGATTTGGGGTCCTATTTTAACTTGTTTTCCCTACAGGGTCATGTAGTTGTTGTTTTTTTGTTTGTTTTTTGGGGGTTTTTTGGGAAGTTCTTAAACAGAGGGCTTTATTTTTATTTTTTTTTTAATACAGCAGGTTCTTATTCATTATCTATTTTATACATATCAGTGTATACATGTCAATCCCAATCTCCCAATTCATCACACACACCCCGCCGCCACTTTCCCCCCTTGGTGTCCATATGTTTGTTCTCTACATCTGTGTCTCTATTTCTGCCCTGCAAACCAGTTCAACTGTACCATTTTTCTAGGTTCCACATACATGAGTTAATATACGATATTTGTTTTTCTCTTTCTGACTTACTTCACTCTGTATGACAGTCTCTAGACCCATCCATGTCTCTAGGGTCATGTAGTTCTTAATGATTGGATTCTGTAGTCAGCACATCTGGGTATTAGAATATGAAAGAAGGTACAGAGGCACCTTTGGCAATTGTTGGCTTTTCTGTATGAGGTCTTGGCAAATGCTGGTCTGTCTATATGATTATGGCTGAGACAGGCTATCCTCTGATTATACAGAGACTTCTTTTTGCCATTAACCAGGATATTCACGCTGGGACCTGCTTCTGATATAGAGAAGAAGAAAGGCCCGAGAAAGCTATAATACCCTTGCATCACATACATCCCATAGCTGCTCCCTGCTTTGAAGCTATAATTCTAAGAAATAAAGTTAGATCCAAACTAAAATTCCTCTATACCTCCCATGAGCTCTCAAACTAGATATTCCTTCTCTGTGATCCAAAATCAAGATGTTCAGAACATTGTAGATATAACTGCTTATGTATGGATTTATCTCACCTTTTAGTTTATAGTTTTATAAAGGCCAGTATGTATCACATTGCCTTTCACACTGGGGCTTAATTAATGGGGAACAAGTGAACTTGAGTGCTCCTAAGATTTTCACATTTTAGTCTAAATCACTTTCATTAGTTGTGCTTCTCAGGCTTGAATTCTGTAATATGCCAATAAGCCTATCTGTTGGGATCTAGAGTGACATTAAATATGTAACCTAGATCTTCGGATGTAGGTCTTTGGGGAGAAGCAGCTGCTCTGCTCAGCCTAGCCTGGTTCTGCTTCCATCTAGTGTATGGTGAAGTAGGCTGCTATAAATCCAGATTGGGTTTGGGTCCTTTTTCCGAAAAGGCTTATATATGTCCCTTCCACGTCTCCTGGCAGACGGTGAGGGCTCCATTCTAGAGAGGACACTAATTGCCTAATTTAGAGTGAAAAAGATGATAATAACTTCTGAGGTTATAGTAACTATATTTCCAAAAGTTAGTGCACACTCTGCGTGAATTTGAACAAGGTGCTTCTGTCTGTTTCCTCACCTGTGAAATGGTACATAATAACCCCTGTGGTAAGGAGTAACTGAATTGATATGTATTAAATGCTTTCTATCAGCACATAGAAAGCACTCAATAGATGGTAGGTAAATCTTTAGAAGTGTGTTCAGCTGCAAGTCAACCTGCTTTTCAGAGATTTACATGACTTGTTTGCCTTTCATTTTCCTCGTGTTACAAGAAATATGCAGATAGCCTGCTCCTGGCGTTCCTCCAGGGCTCAGTGATGCCAGAGCCAACATCTCTGCTATTCTCTAGGCCTTTTACTGATGAATGCACAAGAGCTCCACGCATTGTACCCCTTTATGAGGGAAAACAATAATCTTCTCAGAGTCCCCTACGAATTTGCCTTTATGTCTTATTGGCCCAAACTGTCTCAATATAGCTACCCCTAGCTGCAAGAGAGTATTGGAAAGCATGCATTTAGCTTTTACATCTTCTGAAATGGAGACTGAAAGGAAGCTGTCAAGTGCTTGTTGGATACACCAGTGAATAGTGTCTACCATGGAAAGCGAAGTACCTAGTAGCATTAGTGGCAGTAGTAATATTAACAGAATTGTCTAGTGGTCACAAAATACTGAAAGTAGAAGCAATAATCATTCCCATTTTTCAAATGAGGGGTCTGTGGTCCAGTAAGGTTAGAACACCTGTCCATGGTCTCATGACTAGTTAAGTTATGCAGCAGTTTTTAACTCAGGCCTTAGCTTTTTGGCATCGGAGTGGAGCATCTCCCAGAATGTTTTCTTTGGAAAGCGAGTCTGACAAAATTGCTCTTTGAAAAAAAGTGTATTTGGTCAAACAAGCTTGAAGAGACTCTGACTATTCTTTTACTGGAGGTAAAAACTGAAAAGTCTTGCAGTGTATAAACCAATCACTCATGTGTTAATCCTTTTCCATCTTCCCCTAAGCTTACTGAACACAACACTACTTTTTCAAGTAACTCCCTTAACCTGCTGGAGAATTGATACTAAAAGGGTGATTCTCTTTGGAAACCATCATCATAGCCAAAAGAGAAGAAAGGTTTCTGGGGGCCTGAAGAATAGTTCATATCTTCAGTGAGAAGGGGGCTAGAAAGAGCCAGTTTCCACCTCCGATCTTGGAGAGAGAATCACTTCTGTTCTCTGAGCACCTAAGGGAAGAATAGAGCTAATTCGAACAGGTCTGAGCAGTTTTCTGAGAAGTTAAATAGGCTCACCCTAGAGCACAAAAAAGAAAAGTGCCCGGAGTCAGTCACTCAATTCACTGAAATAGCAAGGGGAGATTTTTATTTAAGAGGGAGTGAGTCACTATAGATTTTTTTATAGAGAAACATACTATTTATGCCATCAATGTATAGAGGTCCCTGTGATTCACATTTTGGTTTTAGACACTAATCTTCCAGCACGACATCGTGCAGCATCAAATCACTGTCAGGCAGATAGCCATGCTTCCGTTTAGGGCCTTCACTTCAGCTGCAAATTGACAAATGAACACAAAACCAGTTCTGACCTAAATAAAGCATTGAATTTGATGAGTCTAAAGTTCTGGCTCTACAACATTCAGAGTTTCCAGGGTCATGGAGCTGAGATTCTGAGAAGCAGTGGACCTTTTTTTTTTTTTTTTTTTTTTTTTTTTGCGGTATGCGGGCCTCTCACTGTTGTGGCCTCTCCCGTTACGGAGCACAGGCTCCGGACGCGCAGGCTCAGCAGCCATGGCTCACGGGCCCAGCAGCTCCGCGGCATGTGGGATCTTCCCAGACCGGGGCACGAACCCGTGTCCCCTGCATCGGCAGGCGGACTCTCAACCACTGCGCCACCAGGGAAGCCCAGCAGTGGACCTTTCATGGCTAAATTAATGACAGAGGCCTATAGCCCTAAATTATAAATTTTATCAGAAGGTAAAACCCTCCCCAGGGTTTCTAGGCAGGTGGCAGAAACATTAGCATTGTCTCCACCGTAATTTTAGAAACTATCATTTGCTACTTTTGTTTTAATTAACTAATTAACTTGGCTTTAATTAACATTGTCGTGAAGGCCCACTTAGGCTATTTGCTAAAGCAACTGCTAGTCCTTTCACATACACCGTCCAAATTACAATTTGCCTGGAATTGGCTCTCTTATGTGAATTCCAACATACCCAACTATTATCAGAGCTTTCATGATTTCCAGTTGCTTAGATTTCATTAAGTGGTGATTAGTCTCTATGAAGTGATGTTCATGCTATTTCTCCCTCTTTAGAATCCTCTGCCTCTTTCTTCTCTCTCTCCAGATCTTTTTTCTCTTCCAAGGCCCAGGTTCCTCAATGAAACCCTATGAGATTAAACTATCTCACAGACTTTCCCTCAACTGGACTCAGAACATTTAGCAGACATTCCTCACACCTTCTTCCATTATTATTTAGTCACAAACATTCACTGAGAACTGAGCATTCCCAGACACATCCTGGGGATGTGAGGGTTGTTCTGTGTATGTATGCAGTAGTTTCACAACTATCTAATGAGATCTTAAAGTATTTGGATTAACATATACACACGACTATATATAAAACAGATAACCAACAAGGACCTACTGTATAGCACAGGTAACTCTACTCAATATTTCATAATAACCTATAAGGGAAAAGGATATGAAAAGGAACACACACACACACACACACACACATAACTGGATCGCTGTGCTGTACACCTGAAACTAACACGATATTGTAAATCAACTATACTTCAATTTAAAAAACATCTCCCTCAATGCCGAGCACAGTGCGGACACACAGCAGTGCTCGTGGATGGATTAGGAATCTGGTGGGCATCAGCTCTTAGGGACCACACTGCCCCCGTGAAAAAGACCACTCAGTTCACTGACTTGAATGCCTAGATTTCAGCTGATAACGCTTTGCTCTAGACATATAAGAAGAAATACATTTTCCTAAAATCAAACCCTGTTTTTGAATCAAGCCTCCGTGAAGAGCCTGCTCTGTGCCAAGCACTGTTATAGGTTCTGTGGATACAGAGATAAATAAAACATAGTCTTTGAGGTGCTTTCGGTCTCCTGAGACACAATTAAAAACAGGTAAGTTCAATAAAGGGCTACAGGGCCGTGATAGGAGTCTACAGGGAAACAGCGGGGCCTAAAAGCAGCAGCGGTAAATTCTACATGCTGGGAATTAGCAAAACTTTCCAAGGGACCCAGTTCAAATGATAGAAACTATGTAAACATTTTCATCTCTGCTAAGATGTCTTCAGGGCTTCTCTACTGGCTAACACAGGATACACCCAAACTCTCATTACCTGGCAGGAAAGGCCCCTGGTGGTATAACAACTCCTTTCCTGGCCAGACTTGCATCTAGTCACTCCCTGCTTGACTTTCCATACTGACCCACTCACAATTTTCTTCTATCAGGCCTCTATCAAGGTGGCTACTTTGGTATAAAATATACCTGCCCCACTCACCTGCAACTCTCACTTGGCCAACTCATACCCAACTTCAGTATCACTTCTACTGGAAAGCTTGCCCTGACCATCTGGAACTGCATTAGGTCCCTCTCTTCATGGGACCTAATGAGCATGTGCTTCTCCGTGTAGAGCACTTATCAAGTTTGTTAAAATTACCTGCTTAACTGTAAGTCTCCCTTACCCACGCACGTAAGCGCACGTCTGTACACACACAATACCGTGAATTTACTAGGCACAGGGCCATGTCTTACTCATTTTCTGTGCCATTGGCACCCAACACAGTACCAGACACAGTCAGCACTCAAAAATACTTGTTAAATTAATGCATGGACAGATGGATAGATATACAAATAATAACGTTTGAGCAATTGATACCCTCACATTTGACAATGAACAAAGAAGGACTAAAGATAGTGAATAATTACATTTACTGAGCATTTGCTATGGGCCAGGCACTGCTTAAACCCCTTACAAGTATTAACTCTTTTAATCCTCATTTTATAGATGAGGAAACTGAGGCAAGCAGTGGAGAATTTACTTGCTCGAGTCCATACAGAGTAAGTAAAAGACACAGGATTAGAAGAAAGGCAGGCTGGTTTCAGAGCCCGAGCCGGTAACCATTAAACGGATGTTCCCCATTCCAGTTCTTATACATTGTGGCCTGAACTGAGAAAAACTGAGATTGAATGAGTGTGGAGACCGACTCTCCTCCAAGGAGTTTCCCTGAAAACGTCTCCCTGGTTCTTTACTGTACTGTACTTTCTCGACATGGTCTTACCTTCAGCTGAGCCTGATATGACTTATTTTTATGCTGTATATGAATAATGTACACAGAAGCCTCTGAGATAAAACTTGAACTTTACGGGCTGCCTGAAATCTTTTCTTTGAGTGGCGATATTTAAGTATCTGTATAGATGTTGCTTGTAAGGGGAAAAAAAAAATCTGACTGACCCACTTTTACTACTTATTATAACTGGGAATTATAAAGATTTACACTACTTTCCTGTATAATAATAATTCTTCTCCTCCCACCCCCCTCCCCCCCTCCTTTGTTCTTCTTCCTGTCTAATCTCATATACAACCTCATGAAATAGGCAAGGAATTCTGATGCTTCCCACCTTGGTCCAGTCCAGTTTAATTCCAACCAGAGGTTCTAAAGTAATCCCTTTACACTGGGAGCACTGCTGAATTCTAGGAATATAAAGATAAATAAGACAAAAACCCTGCCCTTAGGAGCAGCTCACAGAAGAGTGGGGAAGACCGACCCATACACAAATCATTACTTTTTATAGTGTATGAAGTAATAAAGGAAAGAATGCACAGAGGAGGCAGAGGTCACTAAAAAGGGCCCTCTGTCCAATCCGGAAGTTTCAGGAAGGCTTCCTGGAAGGATGACACCAGGGTTGAATCCCAAAGGCTGGAAGATAAGTGAACGACATGAAAACCGAGGGGTACACTGTTCTGGGGAAGAATATGAATGACAGCCCAGAGGTATGATCCAACTGCTCTGTGCAGGGAATTAGAGTGTGTAAAATGTGGGTCAACAGACGACAGGAAATGGGCTGGAGAGGCTGCTAGGAAAGAGGTTTAGCCTGAGGACTGTCTGCTGACGCCCTCCCGCTCTCTCGATTCCCTTTCAGTAACCTCTTTGTTTAACACCCACTTTAGATGTCTAATTTCCTCACACTCACAGCCACCGCCCAGCAGCAACTTGATGCCTCCCCACCCATCCCCAAGCAAAACTTAGGTGTCCTCAACCCTTTCTCCCTGCTAGAGAACAGATTCATCTGCGCTTTTAACAATAACAATTATTAGTGACCTGCTCCATCCTTTATGTAGTAAACACTTATTGTGCAACTACCTTGTTACAGAGACTGTGCCAGGTACTCTGATATACATCATCTCATTGGATCACCACACAATATTGTATAATGAAAAGCATTACCCACATCCACAGGTAAGAAACAATAATAAGTGAGACGTGTAGAGGTTAAGCCACTTTAATTTAGTGCATATTTAATGAGTAGTAAGTTTCAGATTCAAACCCACGTCCACAGGTTTTCATAGCTTTTTTTCACTCTAATATTGCCTTCCCGCAGATTCATTTTCTCAACCATGTATCTCATTTTATAGTTGTTGTTCATAAATAAGGTCACTGTGAATGTACTTCTGCCGCATAAAATATTCATATTTTGATTCTGATTTTACACCCAGGGAAATGACCCCAAAGGTGACCTTTTTTTTTGGTACACAGACAGACCAGTCGAGGTGACATCATAGAACAAGGTAGCCTGTCAGCGCCGATTACGTTCCACGTCAGCAGAAGTAGCGCGGTATGGGGAAGTGAGCCCGGTCGGCAAGGACGCGGATTCCAGTCCTGGCTGTGCCCCGTCCAAGCTGGGGTCTTAGACAAAGCACGTAACTCTCAGAGCCTCTGGCCGGTGAGGACAATAATACACAGCACGCTCTGCCTTATGCTCACAGGGTCACCGTGAGTAGAACACAGAGTCTGTCCCACAGTCCAGGTTCATGAGCTGTGATCCGTAATCATGGGGTCATCTCAGCTCCTGCTGACCCCATACACAGCTCCGGGGGCATAATATGAGGAGGTTCCATAACGTCATTCTTCAGGAAAATTACTGAAATAGAAATATTTGACCTTGGAAATCTGGCCTGGATTACTAGTAAATTACTAGTAAATCACGGCTCTATCCTGGGGCCACTTGCCTTCCAAATTTCCATCGTATTCTTAGGTGGTGGGTTAAGAAGTTCCCCTTAAACTCGTTTTCTACAGGGTAGGCTTTCCTCAGAGTTGAAAGGTGATTTGTGGTTTAGCCATTTTTCTCATTCCCCTCGTGGTTTGGGTAGTGCATTTATATTTCTTCACGAAAAAACTTTTTGACTTTTAACTTGACCTAGAATATACGGCTCCATTTCACCTGATGTATAGAAAGGAGATGACGAATCACTGTGGTAATATTTATACAGAATGTAACACGAAGCTCTCTTTGGTGAGGCAAGTGTGTGCTCACGTTGTTCACTTACGTTTAACCAAAAAAAAAAAAAAAAGGAATAGATGGAAAGAATCACACCATCCCTCACGTGCACAAGCTTGCTGCCCCGCCTGGCTCTGAGGCAACACAACGGATACCCAGCATGGTGGGAGCTGCCAGAGAACCATGACTCTCTCTGTTGAGTTAAAATGGCACAGCCAAAAATGCAAACGAATAACACTGTTTTCTCTGATTTGTTATTCATGTGGCTTTTTTAGTTGGAGAGGAAAAGAGAGACCATGACTTGGTAAACAAACAGATCTGTCACTGACCTTGCTCTTCCGCGAAACAAACAATAACTGAAAACAAAGCGTGGTAAACCTAATGAGGCTGTCAGGGAGGATAAGGAAAATTACAACCCACATTTGTTAAGCAGGTCCCAACTACCTGTGACAGGTAATATTCATATTGATGTATGTGCTGCCGACACAGGCCTCACACTTTGAGAACCGCAAATTTCCATATTCTAAGCTCACAACCACCATGTGAATTAGATATTCTTCTTCTTCTCTGCTTCAAAAGTGAGACAACTGAAGAACAGAGAGGTTAACTGATCTGTCCAAGACTGCACAGCTGTTAAGGGAAACAGGTGGGATTCAAACCCAAGGTCCTCTGAGTCTAAACACCGTGTTTTTTCCATAACAGCATGACTGATAAGCTCTAAAGGGGATATATCAAGTGGCTGATGGTCCCTCCTTCCTGTTTGCCCCATATTAGGACTTCGGCTCCGTGGGCTCATTAAACTCTAGGGCATGGCCTGCCCATTATCTTACCTAGGGATAAGATAATAACACTGCTATTACAGGAGGCTTGCTGTTGGTTGGATTATTAAGCATACTTTCCACTCTCTGCGCATCTAGTGTCGGAGATGACTCTAAAATGTTCTTCCACCCTCTTCCCTTTCGGCTGTGGGGCATACACATCTGCCTCCCTGAAGCCAACATCCAATCAGATCAGCCACCATTCCTCTGCACTCAGGTCCAAATACACAACTGCATCAGTGCCAAATGGGAGGGCGTGGTTAACTCACAGGAGATGTGAAAAGGCCTTGGGATATGAATTGGCCAGAATTTCAGAATGTGGTCCTCACATAAAATTGCCATAAGAACAAAAGCAAGAGCAACCAAGCAAAGACACTTTCTTTAGTCTTAGACGGCATGGGTAGAACAAAGGAGGTAATGGAGTGGTACAGTATCAGCATGGATGTCCTCTGTGGTGCGCAGAATAATGACTCCCCAGCATGGTAACATCCCACTTGCTGGAACCTATGAGGATGTTCCCTTCCATGACAAAGGGACTTTGAGGATGTGCCTATGTTAGGGATCTTGAGAAGAGATTATTCTGGATTATTTAAGTTGGCCCAGCGGAATCACAAGGGCCCTTATAAGAAGGAGGCAGGGATATCAGTCAGAGAGATCTGAGGATGCTGTTCTGCTGACTTAGAAGATAGAGGGAGGGTCTAGAGGTCCAGGCAGCCGCTGGGAGTTAGAAAAGGCAAGGAAATGGACTGTCCCCTAGAGCTTCAGAAGGTATGAGGCCCTGCTAACACCATGATCTTAGCCCAGGGAAAGCCATGTTGGACTCCTGATCTACAGAACTGTGAAATGATAAATTTGTATTGTTTTAAGTCACTGAGTTTGTGGTCACTCATTACAGGAGCAATGGAAAACAAACACCCTCGGTAAGATCTGGAGAACAAATACTGACCACAGCACTCCCAAAAAGATATCTTGCCTCAGGCAGAAAGAGAGGAGATTTTGGCTTTCTCCACACAAAACTCCTGTGAGGTTCCATGACATTCTCAGAGGTTTTACTCTGGTCAAATGTGACTCACTCTCTCTCTCTCTCTCTCTCTCACTCACATACACACACACACACGCACGCACGCACGCACGCACTCTACCAGAGATCACTGAGGCAAGAACATTTCTTTATTCATCCCGAGGCTGCATCCGAGCAGGAACTCAGGAAACTGTCATTGTGGTCGCACAGGAGAGAAAAAGGAGATCAAGCCCTACTGAGGCCCTACTTTCGCTCCTCAAAGTATAAAAGGGCCCCACTGTGCTACACCATCCATCTCAACTTCTCCCTAGGTTCTGTCCTGTCCACTTCACTCTGGATCCCACCAGAGTCCTGGTCAGAAACTGAGGGAAGCTGGGCCCACTTGACTCACTGGCGAGAGTCTGGCACACCGGAGAGCGTGTTCTGACTCAGACAGACACGTGGTGACATTGTGGGAGTTGGGGGACGGGGGTGGGGAGGAAGGAGCATCTGAGGGAAATGAGAGAGAACCTGAGTTCAAAGTGAACTGCGGACACGTCCCTCAGGGGCCATCCAGCCACTGGGTACAGCCAAGTGTGAGGCCAATCGCTGAAGAATGGTCCAGGGCAAAAGGAGGCTTTTCTCCTCCAGGCACAGAGCTAGTGGCTGCCAGCACAGCACAACGAGAACCAAATGCTCCGGTCCAAATGGACTGGCAAGCACTGTTCTCTTTCGATAGTTAACTAATGAAAATATAAGAAAAAATTCGATTTCAACCTCCACTCACAACAGGAGTCTAATTTTAGGACTTGTTTTAATCTAAAGGATGTTGGAAATATCTGATGATACTTGAGAAAAACTGAGCAAACTGACTTCAGTGAAGAACTTGCAAAGACGCATCAGCAGAATGTTAATGTGCCGAATGGGAGCTCAGCAGATGCAGACTTCTGATGTCTTGCCTGTCTCTTTCACTTGCAAACTCCAAATCCCTGCATCAAAGCACATGTTATCTAATTTCCCCTTGGATATTTCCAGAGGCTTTCATTTAATTGTAGTCACTGTGCAGATACTGCATTGTGACTGCTTCTCTGGGGAGAATGGTGCCAGACAGAGAGCGACCTGTGGGCTGAAAGGACCAGACAGCCTTTCAACTCCAGGGCATTCCTAACCATCCTCAGTGATGCTAGTGAAGGCCCAGACTCTCCCCTTCTTTCCTCCTTTCCTTGTCCCACAACCCTCGTCGCCACCCCCCAGCAGTCAGCGGACTAGGTCCCTCTCCTGCCACCAGGTGGCAGGCGGGGGTCTCTAGGCATCTCCGGTGGTAGATAGACAGCGTTTCGGTTCTAGATGCCCTCAGCTTGTGTAGCAGTGAGAGAGAACTGCCACTGTGGGCCTGTACAGAACTTGATGCGCGCAGCCGGAGGCAGACTTCTGCAAAAGCAGCGCTAACAGTAGATGCACTGATTCCCAGCTGTACCAACTGAATAAGACTCCTAATACAAACTTGCTGGTTTTCTCAAGATTGTTGAGTTCACATTTCCACTCCTATAAAAATGGTACGGCATATAAAAGCTGAGAAAAAGCAGTATTATTCCCTAGAGTATGGATGCTAGATTTTTATAACATACATCTTATTCTCATACATCATAGAGGAGCCTTGCCTAAATATTCTTCCACCACTCACTTTTGCCACCAGAAATGCCTTTCAAATCCAATAGGTCATGTTCCCAGTGTTCAGTCTTCAGGAATCAAACTGACTACTATCAAGATCTTCCATTTCCTGAGGATACACCAAGTGTCCATGAGTGCTATTTATTTAAGCCAATTCCTGTCTTCCAACAACCCTGTTCAAAAGTGTCATTGTGCCCCTTATACTGATGAGGATTAGAGAGATGAAGACACTTGCCCAAAGTGGTGAGTGGCTAACCGAGGGTTTGAACTCAACTGTTGAGTTGAGAACTTTAGCCTTAAAACGCACTAAAACTTAAGGCTTTCTCTAAAGCTTGACCTTCGGAATCAGAAGCCAGTCTTCCCTGTCACATGCTTAGTCACATCATTGCTGGAGAGGAACAAAGCATGATAACGGGGCAGGTAGCCTTTCACTTCAGTGAAAATTAATGAGTTAGATTCTGCAGCATTTTATATCTGGGGCTCAGTGCAAGTGAGGTGGGGCTGGGGTCTGCTGGTGGGAGGGGGATGAGAAAGGACACCGAGGATGGGGTCAGGCAGTCACTGCTTCTGGATTTAAAATCAAGCTTGTAGGCACTCTCGCCAAAAGTTTAAACAGGCAGAACCTAAAAAAGAGAAGGTGAAATACAGGGTGTAGGAAAAGGATAACCCCAGGGATGATGCTGCTGACGACAGCTTACTTTTATTGAACATTTACAATGTTTCAGGCTCTATTATCAGCGCCTCATAAACATTCACTGAATCCTTAAGACAACCCTGTGAAGTAGGTAACATTAGCAGCGTCATGTTATAAATGAGGGAATTGAGAGACAGCGCGGTAAAGCCAATTGCCCAAGGACAGATACCTGGAAAGGATCTGGACCTTGAATCCTAATCCAAGCAGTCCACGGCCTTCACTGTCAGAAATTATAAGCACTATGACTGTATTTGAAAGGGTAGTAAAGAGTTTGTATGTAGGAATCAACAAAAGGTCAGGACTGAGAAAGACTTGAGAAAGTGTCATCATCACTGTAATTTGATTTAGGCTGGATGTCTTCCTGTTTAACTTCCTCGACAAACGAAATGATTATTCGTTGCCCCATTTTCTTTTGTTAACCGCTTCCCTTACTACTTTCTCTTTCTGTGAGCCTTAGAGCCACTGTCTGCCACACCCCACTGAGTTATAATCCAGTTACGGCCCAAAGCCAATCTGGCTTGGTCATCAGAACAAGAAAACATGAGAAGGACATTTCAGTTTCTTGGCTAAAACGTCTGCATAAGGCAGACAGCACTGACTTGAACTAAACTGCTCCAGGAATGGGATATGTCTCGTAAAGGCAGATTCAGATTGAATATATGGTTTCATTTTTCTCAGTTATGATTTATTTTTTATGATTTCTTTTTATTCCCTTTCTTCAAATGAAGACTATTTCTAAAGTTGCCAACTTAAAACTGCTTGAGATGGTGAAGGTTTCTTTTGCAAGTGATTAGATACAGTTAAAATTCACCAGACATTTCTTAAGCACCTACTTTATGCAAATATTCAAGTCAAATTTTTAGAATTAAATGTATTTGACATCCTGGATAATTACAACATCTAAGAGACAGAAGTCATCAGAGGAAAGTATTATTTTGACCAAGAAATTAAATAATGATTTCATCATCACTTGTGAAAGTGCTAAGTGAAAGAACTTGTCAGAAACTATGTACAATTCTCATTGCCTTAAAAATGGGTCTGTTGTACTATCTCAGAGTATATATTTCTGCAACTTAAGACTTGGTCCTAGTTTTAATACTTCATACTTATTGCCCCAACAGCAAGTTTGGAATTACCTTGCATATAAAACAAAAAAATCAACGTTGAATAAAATGAAAACTTCTCAAAAAAAAAAAAAAAAGAAGTTATCATTGAAGGCTCTTCTTCCTCTGATATTTCCTCTCTGGATAAAAGCTACACCTTCAACCTACTTGCCCAACCCTGTGTCATTCCTGACTCTTCACTTTCCTCAACCATTTTCTCTACTTATTTTACCTTATCTTTTGCATTCTCAATGATAGTACCCTGGATCAGGACCCCATCACCTATTGTCTGAACTACTGACAAAATGTCCTAAATCTCTATTATTGATGTACACCCTGTCCCAACAGCTGCCAGAGTGATCTTCCTAAAGTTCAAATTTGATCGCGCTACCCAGCCTTCAACTTAGTAGGTATACATGCCTTAAAATATAAAAATCATAAACTCTTTCACATGGCTCACAAAGCCCTTTAAGACCTGGCTCTTGAAGACTTGACCTTCTCAACCTGAGGCCTGGCCACCAATCCGCTCCATCAATCCGCCAACGTTCCCCCCTGACATATTACGTACGCTAGCGATGCCAGCCTGCACATAGTTCCCCAAATATTCCACGCCTCAGCCATTTCCTTGTTTGTCATACTCCTGCTGTATATATTCTATTCTTTCTGCCTCTACTAATATCTGCATTTATCTGTCATCCTTTTACCTAGAAAACACCTTCTTACCCTCCAATTCCTAACCCAAATATAACACCTCTTTTATAAACTGTATTTCCCCTGGACTTTCTGGATCTCCTGACAGAACTCCATATA
The DNA here is from genome assembly GCF_039906515.1 of Pseudorca crassidens. NCBI lineage: Eukaryota > Metazoa > Chordata > Mammalia > Artiodactyla > Delphinidae > Pseudorca > Pseudorca crassidens. Next base: position 65,950,863 of record NC_090304.1, on the reverse strand, counting down.
GAACTGTTCAAGTTGTATGACAGTGTCAGTTTGTGTCTTTCTCCCTGGTAGACCGTAAGTTTCTTGTAGGCATTACCTTCTATGTCTCCATCACCAGCAACTAACACAGTGCCTTTTTAAAGAAGCTCTCCAGTAAATATGTGTTGCGTGAGCAGCAAAAATTCACTTCTCTAGTCTCTGGTGAAGACCTAGTCCCTTCCCTAATGGTGAATCAGCACTCAATGGTAGTTCATTCTCCAAGAGAATAAGTCAACTTTTCAAGTCTTGCTCTACCACTGCCTAACAATATACCATTTAAATGTATTTCTGAAAAGAAAAAATGTATTTCTGTCTCTCACTGGGCATGTAGAAAGCAAATGCTAAGAAGATTTAGATCTGGTGGGTTATAGTATTACGAATGGTATGTTTCAGGTGTTTAATTTTGGGGAAGAGAAATGCTTTGAAATGATTAATTAGTTTGGCTCTGCAATAATTGAAGTATATTTGTGGAACTCTAAAAGGCTATGTCTGGATGATTTTGATGAATTGAATCTAAAACACTCCCTTTGTATAATGAACTGATATTCCTGAATGCTGCGATTACAGTGAATTTTAATTTGCATGTGATGTTAGTGGTCTCATTTGTCACTACTTGAATTTAAATGCTTTTGATTAACTGATATAAATTGTTGGAGGGTGGGGTAAACTAAGCATTTTTTTTCAAAGTTCTGTTTCCAGAAATGTTCCTTTTATTTGCATTAGCCCTGCTTGGCCTAGCTACACCATATCTGGGGCATGCGAGTCACATCTCTTGCAGAACATACCAGAAAAGAGTATGGCTCAGGCATAATTCTGTGAGTTAACAATTCCTTCTCCTCCCTCAAATCTAGTAATCTAGTTTCCCTTAGTAAAGATGGAATATCCTTTTCTCTAATTTCTTGGCTAAAATAAGTTCTCTACCTTTCCTGAGTCATTTGCCCTGCCCCCATTTGTCTGGCATTCCTCCCAAAAACTCCTAACACATCCAAGAAGAGAACAAGCTCCTTCAATGTGCTCTTTGATCTTACGTGTAATATGTTATTTAATTTGTACAGATTCTGAGAGATGAAATAATTTTTCTAAGATTGTATACTTCGCTTGGGACTGAGCTGATCTGACCCCATGACTCCGGGCGACTCCTCATGCCCGCTGCACTCTGCCCTGTTATATCCTCCATTACCCCTTAGCTGGAAAAAAATTCCTGTCGGTCTGCAAAGGGAGAATCAGTTATAGAATTTCAACTCTCAGTGATATACTAAAGAAACTCACAAAGGAGGTAACATTGAAAAGAAAGATAAGTAGGAGTGTTCGAGTTGCTTAGGTGGGGGAAGAGGTTCCAGCAAGAGATAACAGACACAGAGGCTCAGAGTTCAGGGCCACTTCCTGTCTCCTAGCTGTCTGCGTTCACTAAGGTCAATCCATGGTCTCTGGCTCCTTTCTCCTTGTGTTCTCTTCTTTGGAGAACTCAGCCGTCATTGTACTTTCAAGTCTCAAATATTCTTCCTTGAGTTCTAGTTTTGACTATCCAAATGACAGTCCGATAGTTCCATCTTCACACCTGGCATCCTCTCAACATCAACACGTCCAAAAATCACTCTTTTATAGATTCTTCTATAATGGTTTGTTTTCTCTGTGTTTCTGTTAAATGTAACAAGTGCTACTTCCCACCATCAAAAAGTTAGCCATGCTTAATTTGTCCTTGTCCTTAACTTGAACATAGAGATTAGATGCTATTGAGACATTACATGCTATTTTAAATGTTTTTTAAGACATGTTTATCCTCATTTTTATTTCCACGACTGCTATACAATCCAATACCTTATCTCTGTACACCTGAATTATTGCAATAGTGATAAACCCAATACATTTGACCAGCTCACAACCAGTCGGCACCTCCTCAGTTCCCACACGTTGAAAAATACACTCCTGGCAATTCAAAGCTCTTCAGAATGTCTTCAGGTTATCCTTCTTAGCTTTTCAACCTTACTTCGTTCTCCTCCTGAGCTTTAATCTTCTGCATAGATCAATCTGCTTCACACATGGACCCCAAACACTCCTTGTACACTGCTGCTTCTGCAGATTATCTACTGACCATGAAATTAATTCGTCCTCACTCTTCTTACCTGATCCACCTTATGCCATTTAGAAAGCCATTATTCACCATCTAGTCCACAGAAGCTCTAAACATATATAGCCCATTATTAATGACTTCACCATTCACTTAGATGGAGATATGTGTTTGTGTGTGTGTGTCTGTGTGTGTATATGTGTATATATATATGAGATAGAGACCCTTTAAGTTATTATAATGTGTGTGATTTCTTATCTCTGTAATAAAAATTTTTAATTTCTTCCATACCTTCAATCTTTATGAATTCCCCACAGTACACAGAAAAATTCTTAGTTTTGAATGCTATCATTTTTATACAGACATCTTTCTAAAAGGAAGAAAGTTTTATTTAGACAAATTACCACCAAACTGCGTTACGTTAACTATTCTACTGCAATAAAAAAGTACTAATACATAATACATTATATATATTTCATATATATATGTGTGTGTATGTATATATATATACATATATATATATGTATGGTCCCATTGAAAATAAAGCAAAAGTTATGTGACAGAGGACTTGGAATACATTTCAATACCCTAACTTTGTTCACCACTACACCCAGCAATTATTCACTGAGAATGTGCTGTGTACCAGGATCTGTTCTCTCTTTGAGGATAAAGTGGTAATGAAAACAAAATCTCAACCCTCACAGAACTTCAACTGCAGTCAGAAAGAATGACAATAAAAAGTAAACAAATGCATAATACAACTCCATATAGGTATAACTGCTATTAAAATAACGAAGAAAGGTGAAGAACTAGAGTGGGCTGGATAGGGAGTGATTTTAGACATTTTTAGTTATGGTGTCATGACAGCCTCCCTGAAGAAGTTGAACAGAGAGCAGAACGAAGAGAGAAAATAAGATACGTAAAGGTCGGAGAGGTGGAGGGTAAGTGTTCCAGGCAGAGGGAACAGCAAGTGAAAAGATTTTGAGGCGGGAATCAGATTGTCATTTCAGGGGACAAGCAAAGTCCACTGTGCATGGAATAAAATAAGGTGAGAGGATGGTAAGAGAAAATTGTAGATGGGCACTTGGAGATCCAATGAGGTGAGGTACAGATTTTGTACTTTGTCCTGAATATGATGGGAAGCTTTGGCAGCTTCGAGAAGTTACATGATGAGATTAATATGTTAAAGAGATCCCTCTGGTTTACACAGATAGAATAGAACATGGAGTGGAAAGAAGAGAAGGGAGAAATCAGCTAGAAGACCATGGGGATGGGCTAGGTAAGAGATTATGATGGTTTCAAGTAGAAAGTTTAATGATAGGACTTAATCATTGTTATGTTGTATGTGAAGGAAAGAGAAAAACTAAAGATAAAGATGAACCCTAGGTTTTTGGCCCGTATAAATGGGAGAATTGGGACCTGTGTAATTCAGACTCGGGGAGGAGAAGCTTGAAGGATAAAATCAAGTGTGAAGTTTTGGAGATGTTAATACTATGCCCCATGAAATCAGCGAAGAAGTCCAGGAGAGACATTAAAATAAAAGGGCTGCGGGAGCCATTCGCATTTGACGATAATCAGACTAAATGAGCAGAAATTTGGGACCAAAGATGGTAAGGGAAAGGAGAGAAAGTCTGAAGAAAAATGAGCTCCGTTTTGGAATTGTTAAACATGAAAATCCTAAGAGACATCTAAGTGAACAAATCCAAGAAGCTGCTAGAAAAACTGGCCTGCAAATCCAAAGAGTTTGGTGGTTGAAGTACAGTTTGGAAAAGCAAAGGGCAGAGCCCACGGACTAGAGAAAGGAAAGTCTGATTAATAGACAAAGAATTCCTGAATATTAGTATTAAGTACATCTGAGACCTAGATACAAGTGATAACACAAAAGAAAAAAGAATGACCCATACGTGAAGGAGTGATCAATAGTTCCGATGTTAGAGAGAAGTCAAATTAGATAAAGTTAAGAGTCATCACCACTGGACATGGTAACCAGATATTGGTTTGGGCTTTAACAAAAAAAAAAAAAAAAAAAACCAGTGAGGCCCCAACTCTTCTTTTTTATAAAAAAAAAATTTATTTATTTGTTTATTTGGCTTCATTAGGTCTTCGTTGCTGCGCACAGGCTTTCTCTAGTTGCAGCGAGCGGGGGCTATGCTTTGGTGTGGTGCACGGGCTTCTCATTGCAGTTCCTTCACTTGTTGCGGAGCACAGGCTCTAGGCATGCAGGCTTCAGTAGTTGTGGCACGCAGGCTCAGTAGTTGTGGTGTATGGGCTTAGTTGCTCCACGGCATGTGGGATCTTCCCAGACCAGGGCTCGAACCCGTGTCCCCTGCACTGGCAGGCAGATTCTTAACCACTGCGCCACCAGAGAAGTCCGAGGCCCCAACTCTTTGAGGAAGTTCGTTATATCACAGAGGCCCAAGCAAAGATGGAAATCATCCTTCATTTATCAGGTAGAACACTCTCATTAGTTGGATGCTGGATTCCATAGAATAAACTTTGACATAATATGCAAACTAGCAAAATGCAGGTGGGATACTCACAACTGAGGATCCTCTCGGTACCAAAAGCACTGATATCCCATGGCAACCTCCTCAAAACCTCCACTTGTGGTGGGTTTCAGTTCTTGCCAGCCTCCTTGCTTGCTTATGCCCCAGGTTCATATTCCTAAACCCATTATACTAGACAGCCACAAGTTTATAAACTGGGGGCTGCACGAGCAGGCATAGGAGCCTTGGGGGTTGGCAGCCCTGCCATAAGCCCAGCAATCCCAACCAAAGTCTGTGCTGCCAAGTGCCGATCAAACTGGGTCCCGAGAAGTATGTGATGAACAAGGCCCCCTAGAGGGCAGCAGAGACCCGCAGGAGGGGGCAGAAATGCCAAAAAGGGGTTCCGGGGCAGTTGCACTAAAGGAGACACAAGGCAGCAATACACACTTTTATGGAGAATGGAATCAAAATTAAACGTAGTGAATGAAAGGGAGTCAGTAATACAAGAGGTAGAAAGATGTAAGCTGTATACAGACAAGATAAACAAGTTAGAAAGAGGAAAATTGGGCAGACGTGAGTCATAGGAAAGCAAGGTTCTCTACTCAGTGATGTTTATTATCCAAACAACAATAATAATTAGGTACTCTTTGCTGAGAATCTATTATTCATCATGTTGTCTGCTAAGCTAGTTGATATTTTAGGCACTAGAGATATAAAGATGAATACAATACCTTCCTTCCCCTAGATAACTCCCCTCCTCTTAGTAGAGCCAGAGATGTAAGGAAATAATGTCAGTAGAGAGCTGCAGGAGGTTTAAGTCTTTGTAGGGGGGTCTGCAGGGGCACAGAAAAGGAAATAGTTACATAAGAGGGGAAGGGAAAGGCCTCAAAGAAAGGATAACATGATGGTATGGCTCCTGGCTGTCATGTTTCTTTCTGTAGGTCTTCCCTGAAATAATCCATCTTTTTTTCTCATTCGTTTATTCTTTCATTCAGCACATTTCTTCATTGAGCCCTACCGGGCTCCAGTCACTGTTGTGGGCATTGAGACACAGATGTAGTCTCTGCCCTGGCATTAAGTGGCAAGGCAGTAAGCTTGCCCCTCTTGGTTTCGCCCTCCTCCCCTCTCTGCACCCTGCCCTCTCTCTAGGGATGAAAGAGAAAGCTAAGCCCTTCAGTTCTAATAGGTTCTGTGTGAGGAGGAAAGGTAACAGAAAAAGAACTATGTCTTTTCACTTAACTAACTCTGCTCATCACTTATGCATTCAACAAATAGCAACTGTGCACAAGGTACCAAGCTTCAGTCTCGCAGGCCAGGTGAGGTTCAAGGTCCGCCATGACACCTTCCATTGTAGTCCTAGGATCTTTCCATTCTAGCCACCCACACAATAGGTGTTGTTGCCTTCACCATGAATGTAGCGTTCTCTTCTTGTTTACAGCACCCATGTTTGTCATCCCCATTAGATTCTAAGCTCCTTGAGCTCAGAGGCTGTGAAATGTATTCTTCTTAAAACCAACTACAGAACCAAGCACTATGCTACAAATCTGGATGCACAGTATGTGCCTGAGTGTGTTATTTATAATCAGAAGGACCTAGATTGCATTGCAACATCAACATGCCTCAGCTATGTGAACTACAGTTCTCGTTTTAAAAACGTCATCTCTACCCCTTCCCAGGGTTGTAAGGATGTTTTGAGACAATGTATAAAAACTCCTAACAGTGCCTGGCACATATGCTTCCTCTTTCTCCTTTTCCTATTCTTTGGCTTCTCCTTGATTTTTTTAAATTGTTTTATTTTCTCTTTTAGTCATCCCTTTGGCAATTTCGGTTATTTTCTTTAATCTAACGTTCTAGAGTACAAGTGTCAGAGTTCAACAGCCCAGGTATGTGTCTGACTTTGCCCCCTCTGACCATGTGAGTTTGAGCAAGTCATTTAACCACTCTGTGAGTCAGTTTCTTTATCTGTAAAATGGGGATGATAACAGTACCGACCTCATAATGTCTTTGTGAAAATAAATGCTAAAATCCATGTAACACATCAGTGTTGTGAGTTAAGTAGCACTGCTCTCATTATCCAGAGATGAAATTTAAGAAAAGTTATATAAGTTACCCAAAATCACACAGTGAGTAAGCGGTATTGCTAGGAATCAAACCCATGTTGCTTCACGCCAAAGCCAGTACACTCAATTACCATGATGTACTGCCTATCTCAAGCAAACTAAAGCCCAATGCATTTAGAAAAACTTGGAGAATTACTGTATATCTATCTATATGTGTGTATTTGTATATGATTATATAGAGATAGGTGTGGTATTTTGTGTGTATATGTGTAGTATGTGTATATATGTATATACATGCAATATACATGATGCTGTATAACTGTATATATTATTTTATTACATTCTATTATTATCAACTCCCGAATTTCTATATCACCATGCAACTACTAGTTCAGTATCTGGTACATAATAAGTACTTAAGAAACACAAGAGACTAAACACTGAAGATAAGAACTTACAGCATCATTTTTATGTAATGTCTCTTTGGTTATCTACCATTATGAAATTAAATCTCACTTTAGATTTATTGTGATAGACACTGAACAATGAGGAATCTGCTTAGAAATGGCAAAATTAGTAAATACATCTGTTGTAATTATATGTGATTATAATAAACCATAGGACATTATCCTAAGACCAGGAAGAATATAATTTCCTCTATTAAAATGATACTATTAAAACAATGGGATGAAGAATAGAAGGAAAGTGGACAGGCAGTCCCTAGCCATAGACCTGTGATTAATACCTTGTGTCCAGTATAATGGAGTGGAGATGGTTCTCCTGAAGCTCATGTAAGAGCACAATCTGGCAGACCCAGGACTTGCTGAGACTGCTTCCCTCTCTTTGGGTGCCATTCCCACTCTTAGGCAACTGTAACTGTCCCAGTAAGCATGCCCTCGCCCAGCCCTCACCCCTCACATACATACAGGGACCAGGAACTCCCCAATCTCCCTCAACTACCACTACCTCATCTTGGTCTTATCAAAGTCAAGTGATTTTAAAAGCTGAGAGAAATGGGAACTAAGATTTTTTGCAATATTTGGAAACACTTTGTGCGTTCCTCAGTAGCCTAAGAGACAGAGGAATAGAAAAAAGAAGGAAAAGTTTTGTGTGTGGATGTGAGATGGGAACAACCAAGGTGAAGGAAGAGGACTAGAAGAAGAAAGGAGGGTGACAAACAAAACAATTATGTTGAGAAAAGAAGAACTGGTGAATGACCATCTGTGTACAACAGAAGGGGAGAGCCGGTTTAGTTGGAGTCAGGTTTGCATAAATATTACTGCCTCACCTTTGATAAATGTTCTTGCTTTTACCATCTTCGTGGCTGCACGCATGCAGAAAAGCATTTGTTGAGCTGCTGCTATATGCCAGGCCCCATACTAGGTGTTTGTGAAAAGAACAGATGTGACCCTGCTCCCATGAAGTTTACAGGCTAATGAGCAGGACAGATCATAAACTAGTAAGCCAGCTAATATCTAGTTATAATTTGAAATGAGGGTATGAAGGAAGAGAATAGGGTTCTATTTGAGATTAACAGGGGCGACAGGCTGAGATAAAATGAAAAGAACATCACCTGTCTCCAGATCATTTTCAAATCCAGTCTAATTCACAGCAGCCTAAGTTAGGGCATGTGGGAGCATGTAAGCCAGGTCTGGACGGTGCTAAAAATCCAAGATTCATTAACCCACAGGATTTAACGGAGAAGATACAGGTCATATCCCGTAGGAGGACTCACAGTTTCATAAGTATTAGGGGACATGGAGAGAAAACAGGACAAAAAATTTTGTATCAGAACTGTTTGGGGAAAACCTTGCCGGGACATAGAAGTTATTAGAATGACAGGTAGGAAAATAACAGTAATAGGCACCTACTAAGATCAAGCATTTTTCATAAATTACCTCACCGATCCCCAACATTTCCACTTTGCAGATAGGGGGATTGTAACTCAGAAAGCGTCAGCAAGTCTCCTAATGTAACACAGCTAGTTTATGATATCCTTATGAGATGGAGGCAAACTCTGGGAAGCAGGGGTAGATTCAAGTTTTGTGAGACTTAAAGTTCATGCAGTTGGGGTCGGCGGGGGGGCCTCTATTTAAGAGAAAGGTTGAAAAATGTGAATACGAAACTGGGAACAGGGCCTTGCAAGGGACTGCTGTGAATGAGGGGCCCTGATGCCCCATTAGCTACAGAGCAAATCTGCTTCCATAGAGAAGCACGGAGGTGTGGGCTCCAATGGCTCTCAGATGGAGAAAACCAAGCTGCTAAGGGCAAACTGTAATCGAGGTCAACACTGAAGAGGGATCAGGCTTCCAATCTTCTAGGGTAGTAAGGGTCAAAAACAAGCAAAGGCAGCGGCTCAAGCCAGGAGATCAGGAAAAAGATGAAAAGATTTGAAAAACAGCACACTTGCCTGTGTCCCTTAAGCCATTTAAAATTTAAAGACAGAATAGCCCAACAAATGGCCCAGTTAGTGTTTATAACCAGCATTTTAGTGATAATAGGCATCATAGTTAACCAATCCAGTAACCTTGGGCAAGTTCCTTAATCTCCCCGTGTCCTAGTTCTTCCTCATTTGTAAAATAGGGATAATAGAAGTACCTAGTTCAAAGGGCTGTTGCAATGATTAAATCAGTAAACTTTGGTATAGAATGTGTCTGGTCTATTCCAAGGGTTCAGTAAATATTGGCTCTCACTGTCATTATTACCCAGCTTGGTCTGACTCCAAAGCTTTTCCAGTTTCCATGCACAATAATGTTAGGAAAAATTCCTGCTGGAAAACTACTCATCAGTCTTTAGGAAGAATAAATTATTTTGTCTGAAAACTCCTCAACCCTAAGATAGCAACCAGCAATGTTAAATTAATGCTACTGCAATGTTTCTTTCGGCTGGTCCTGTTCTCATATGGAGACCCTCCTTCTGGTCAACATTCTGCTCCTCCCTGAAAAGTTTTCCCTATGGAGGATGTTGTGTAAGCTTGTAAAGCACCTTGGAATTAGTTTTAAAATCTGTATCTTCCTGAGTTTCTACTGATTGTGAAACAAATAGCAATGTCAAAGGAAAGTACACAATGAAAAGGCAATGACTTAAAGATGATTCATATCTGAAAACAAGTTCTTACCCTAAGTGAGATTAAAATACAACCTTTGGGAGTTCTCTGGAAGCTAAATGAAAGGGTTTACTCAATACAAAATTTAACACTTTTCCATAATATTGCTATGCTGTAATTTATTAAACTATTCTCCAGTGGTTTGTTTTTTCTTGTTTTGTATAGTTTTTGCCATTTTATATATCACTGAAGGGAAAAATCTTTGCAAAGAAGCCTTCAAGCTTCTGTTGAATTATTTCTTTAGGATAAACTCCTCTGAATAGAATTACTGGGTCAATATAGCTGATTCTTTACATTTGAATTGGTTATTTGCATCGCTTCTTCAACTGTCAACTTCTACCTTCCTTTTATTTTATAAAGGACAGAGTACTATGTTCCCTGGCAGCTTCTCAAATACTTTTGCAACTTATATTCATTTCTGACATGATTTTCTGGGCCTATTGATCGTGCTCAGTTTTTGTTTTTAATCTGAAATCTCTGAATGAATCAAATTGACATTTCAAGTCTGGGCAAATGCTGTTTTTCTGTACATGGAGACCACAAGATCTGCCAGAACATGTAGTAAACCACTCTAATATGTTTACTTATGTATGGGCACAGAGAGGGCAGAAGGATGAGACTGAAGTGGGGAATTCCTTTGCAATATTTTTTTTTTTTTCTTTTTTGGTGGAACGCGGGCCTCTCACCGCTGTGGCCTCTCCCGTTGCGGAGCACAGGCTCCGGACGCGCAGGCTCAGCAGCCATGGCTCACGGGCCCAGCCGCTCCGCGGCATGTGGGATCTTCCCAGACCGGGGCACGAACCCGTGTCCCCTGCATCGGCAGGTGGACTCTCAACCACTGCGCCACCAGGGAAGCCCCCTCTGGGAAGCTTTCTGAGCCATAGATTCTGTATCTGAATAATAATTACATTACTTAGTTTGTTGAGAAAATTAAATGATATAAGAAAAGCTTTCTGCAATATTTTAAATGCTATTCAAATATATTTCATAGTTTCTCTCCTTACTTTATCACTGTCAGGATCAAAAAGTAGGATGATCCTAAGGGTAATGTGTCAATAAATCTGAAAAATAAAATGTAGTGTGTGCACTCTGCCTCATACATCTTAAAATTAGAAACTGTGTTTCTGGGTGATCGCTAAAGATATCACCTAGGGTAGGTGCTCGATGCGAACTTTGCCTGGAGACCAAAGGTCTAGCCTGGTGTTTGAGTAAACCAACAGGGGAACAAGGTTGAATGTGCCCAGAGCTGTTATAAAGGTTGTACTGGTACAGAAGGAAAGTGGGGGCAATGACTGGACCGAAGTGAAGATTGAAAACTAAAGGCAGAAACATCCTGTCCAAAGCCAGGGAGGCAAAGGGAAAGGGAGAACTGAGAAACAAAAACTGGCTCCTAAATTTGCTATAATCGGCTCAAATAGGATGGCGCCTGGAAGAGAATTCCAAAATCGTCACTGAGTAAAGCCAGGACCACTTTTATGTGGATCTATAACTGACTAGGTAACGGATAAGTACATAGGGACACTAAGCTTTGTTTTCTTCATTTGTCTCTTCTTTGTTTTTCTTGATGTTTTCCTAGTCTAGTGACATGAAAGGTAATTGAGGGAAATATGCAGCAAATCTATGCCGGCCAATACCAATTCTGCAAACACATGCAACCAAAAACTTTATCTAAGTCCTTGTAAGTGCTTGGACTTGTGATAGTTCTCGCTAGTTAATCAGTCTGAGAACGCAACACTGAACAGATAATAACTGGTTATTTTGGGTTCCTGGACTCAGTTCCAATTATGGGAGGGTTCTCCCCACACCAACAAGCAATTCTTTGAACACCAACTGGGTGTCTTGACAATTCAACTCACTTGTGACACTACCTATCCAAAGACAACATCAGATCCCACAGGTTAAGGGTTCAGTCCCACAAGTCTGCCCTCCCCTACAGCTGTCACCAACCAGCTACAGATTGGAGGTTCCCACGACCCCTACCTTGGAAGTCAGAGCCAGTCCCAAGTCCAAGTTGTATTTCTGACTTACTGGCGATAAATCAGAGGTTCCCATAATCCCCTCCTCAGCTTGGATAAACTTGCTATAGTGGCTCACAGAACTCAGAGAAACACCGTACTTACTAGATCACCGATTTATTGTAAAAGGATAGAACTCAGAACAAGATGGAAGAGATGAACAGGGCAAAGTATGTAGGAAGAGACACAGAGCTTCCAGGCCCTCTCCAGGCACTGCACTCTGAACATCTCTACAAGTCACCAACCTGGAAGTTTCCAAACCTGTCCTTTGGGTTTTTATGGAGCCTTCCTTACATAGGTATGATTGATTAAATCACTGATCATTGGCAACTGAAATCAATCTCCAGCCCCTTCCCCTTCCCTGGAGGTCAAAAGGGTGGGATTGAAAGTTCTAACCCTCTAATCACATGGTTCGGTCCACTGGCAACCAGGCCCCATCCTTAGCTGAGTTCCGAAAGTCACCTCATTAATATCACAGAAGACACTTTTATCACTCTCAATACTTAGGAAATTTCAAGAGTTTTTAGAGCTGTGAGCCGGGAACGGTGGAGAAAGACCAAATGTATATGAAAAATATATTTTGGTCATCTGAAATCTTATAAATCACAATACTGCACTAGTTGTGACTACAGTTACCATAGCTTTTGATAAGTGAACAGTAGTGTTTGTACCATGGTTATAAGGGCCAACTGTTTAGGCATTCTCTAAATGTGGATTATTGAGAACATAATACTGTGCTTTACCCCGTCTATCTCCCTCCTTTTTTTCCTATACAAATCTAACTCTATGAAGACTCTCACACTTTTTATATTCAATAATATGTATAAAAAAGGAACACTATTTAAAAGAATACAAATGGTTAGGTAAGATAAAGTATTTGGTAGTAACTTGCTTCTTTAGGGTTTTCATAAACACACACACACACACACACACACTTATAAATACCTAGGCATAAGTAAATGTTATAAACAACCTTAGAAATTCTTGGACTCAGCCTTGGTAGAGAAAGTAATGAAGCAAGGTAAGAGGTAGGAGGATGCTGGCATTAGAGAATCTAAAATCTAATTCACAGTGGCTTACATTATAAAGAAACCAATCTCACATAAAAAAGAAGTTCTGGGCTTCCCTGGTGGCACAGTGGTTGAGAGTCTGCCTGCCGATGCAGGGGACACGGGTTCGTGCCCCGGTCTGGGAAGATCCCACATGCCGCGGAGCGGCTGGGCCCGTGAGCCATGGCTGCTGAGCCTGCGCGTCCGGAGCCTGTGCTCCGCAATGGGAGAGGCCACAACAGTGAGAGGCCCACGTACCGCAAAAAAAAAAAAAAAAAAAAAAAAAGAGGCTAATTCAGTGGCTCAGAGACATTGCCTAGGACCTATGTTCTTTTAATCTTCCATGCCACCATTTTTTGCAATGTTGCCTTAACTTCTCTCATGCCTGCTGCATGGTTGTAACATTGTCAGGTATCACATCCAAACAACTGTCCACAGCAAAAAGGGACCATGTTTTCCAGTGCTTTCTTGATAAGACTAAAAAAATCATTAGAAATGTCCAGAATACCTTCTCCCATGATCATTGGCTGAAACGGAGAGTAAAATGGGTCACCATCATCATCTTAGTCTAATCAGCATCTAACTCCTCAATGTCAGAATGGGATAGCTTGGTATGAAGAATGGGGCTATATGAAAGAGAGGCAAATACTTTTTTTAAAATGAGGATCTTTTGTACAACCTTCTGTGTTTTACCTGCCAATCATTTTCCTTATATTTTTTGCTTATTCCATAAGCTTCCTGCCCATAGTGGCTATTTCACTTTTCTACCCATACTTTCACAAACCTCAAATTCCACCCCTTCTCCTCTCACTGATTATCATTCCAACTTTGAGAGATCTCATGTCATTTCTCATGAGCTTGCTCATCTTTCCTCCTCCCCACCTGAATATTTTCCCATAACATGGTTCTCCTTTTATTCATTCATTTATGCATATATTCATTCAACAAATATCATCACCCGTAATAAGCTTGGCAATGTCATAGGCACTGGAAAGATGGCAGGGAAGAAAACAGTCTAATATGCTTCATAGAGCTCACATTTTTTTGAAGGTTCTACTGGGAAAAAAGACAGTAAATAAAACAAATAAGTAGAATATAAATTATGGTGGATAAGATAAAAGCAGGAAATGGTAGGAAGAGTGAGGTCACAGTTGCATTTTTAAACAGGGTGGTCATGGCAGGCTATATTGAGAAAGGAACATTTGAGAAAAGATTTAAAGGAGGTAATCTCTCAAGATATTTTGTGGGGAAGCACTGAAGGCAGAGGAAATGACCAAAGCAAATGCCACTTTGGTGGGAGGATGCCTGGTGTCTTCAAGCAGAACAAAGTGGGGAAGGGGGAAAAAAGTAAGTTATGGGATCAGAGAAACAGTAGAGGGAGAAGATTATACAGGACTTTGTAAACCGTTATAAGAAATTTAGATTTACTCAGGGAGATGGGTTGAGCAGAGAAGCGATGAAAAAGATGTTTGTATTGACGGGATTATCCTGGTTGCTGTCTGAAGCCTGCATATGGTTAGGCGGGGCTGGGTGGTGGGGAGGGTTTTCGTAAGGACAGAAGCAGGGCCAGTTTGGGAAGCCAGTGTAATTTTCATAGTAAAAGATGACAGTGGCTTGGACCAGGTAGTAAATAGAGGGGGTGGTAAGAAATGGTCAGATTCCGGGTATGGTGTGAAGATGAAGCCTGCAGTATATGCCAACTGGTTAATTATGAAGTATAAGTGAAAAAAGTGTGTTCTTTCCTTTCATTCTGTAATTGTTTTATCTCAAAACTCTACACTAGGTATTCCCTTTCCCCAAACATTTTTAATTTTTTTCCTCTCTTCCTTGGTCTCTTGACCTAAGTCTACAAAGTTGCTTCAGTTTCCACTTCATAAAAACAAAACGAAACCAAGCAAAACAAACAACAATAATAACAACAAAGCCCTTTGGAGATTTGATAACCCCCCCAAGTTACCTTTCCATTTTATTCATTTATTCATCCACATATTCATTCACAAGTTTTATTCACTCATCATCTTTTTGTAATTCTCTAGTTTTCTAGGTTTATGCTTAATCTTAGCCTCAAAACTCTGCCTTCTTGACAGAAATTTTGGTGTGAAAATCACTTACTGGGTTTTCTGTGACGAAGTGATTTGTTCTATAACTCCTTCAATAATTTTTATTTTTGAGGAAAAGACTCTTTCCTTCCATATCATTTATCTCTGCTCATACCATACTTCTATTCTGAATAACAGAATGCAGTTGAAGAAAAGAGGATTTAAGTTTACTTCGTAAATGGGATGCATTCATAATGGTTTAAATGAGAAATTTCCTTTAAAAACACCCTCCTACACACTAACTCCCCAATCCTCCTCTCCTGCCCTATTGGTGACCATTCCATATTGAATTTACACAGAAAACATACATGAAATTTCCAACATTTTCCATCTTCCTTTCATTGACCTCTAATAGAGACCACTGTTGGGGGTTTTTTTTCCCCTCTAAATATTTTAAAGGAGGATGGAATAAAGTAAAATGTGTGTATGGTGGTTTCTACACATAGGAGAAAATGTCTCCCTGTGGTTTGCACTAAACTGAATGATACCTAGTGTGGGAGCAGAAAATGAGCTGGGCATCGTTCAGAGTTCAGAAGAATTAGCTCAACGCTCCTTCAAAGAGTGGAGTATGCGGCATAGTGGGAGTCAGTGTGGGAGAGAAGATGGGAAAGAGAAAACTATTTCTCAAGATAATTTTAGCCACTGGAAGGAACAACACTTTGGGCAGGACAAGGCCTTGACTAAATTATGGAGTCAGAGAAATGTGCCTCTGGCACCTTCAGCTTTCTCCTCTTCTGTCCCTTTTTTCCCTCTACTCCTGAGACCTCCAGGATCTCAATGCCGTTTTCCCCCTCTCATCTCAACCACATACTCAGAGAGTCTGCAATATGTATCAGAAAACATGGGATAGCTACTCACAACAGCACTTGCTTCATGGGCCTCCTCACTCGTGGATGATGGAAAATCTTTGCACTTGACATTAAGGGAAGGTGAGAGAATTTACCATGGAATCTTCCTAGCATCTCAGAAACAGTATCGTGTTGGGAAATTCCAATTACACATATTGGTCTTTGTTTCACCCACTGGACTTTTCCCTTCTAAACCATTTGAAGGCTCTGTCTGTAATCCCTATTTCTTGATAAAGACCCTCCTTCAATTTCAACCTCTTCATTAAACACTCCATTTACTGTATTTTCTTTACCTTAAAACCTGGTTCTCTCCTAAGGACATTCCTTCCCCTGTAGGCCTTTCATAGGTTACTTATCCTTCCACATCACATATTCCTCAGGGCACAGAGCTGGGGGTCAGCAACTCCATGCTACTTCCAGACATATGTCACACAGAAATGTAAAAGTGAAAAACCGCCTTCACTGAGACTCTTGACATCTAGTTATCCCTCTATCTTTCAACTTTCTTTAAAATTACTATTTACTACCAACTTCTAGGTAAAGAATTTCTGTCCACCCCAAGCTCTGCTATCATTCTGGGTTACTTTAGTGTCTATATAATAAAGAGGAAACCATCACCATGGGCTCATTTCTCAATTGTAATGATTAAATTCTAATGCAATTAGAATTATCGTTTTAGCCATCCTACCTCTAGTAAACATATTACCTGAATCTCCCTCCCATAAGGAGTCCTTATGTCTTAATATCAAACTCTCCCTTTTCCTTCTAGCTTCAGGCATCATCCCCACAATACCTGCTATTTCACCTAATACACACATTCTTCTTTGAATTTATTCATTTTATTCTGGTCTTTCACCTCATTCTGGACTCATTTATCCATTCTGGACCACATTGTCTATATAGAAATTTCAGTAATCCAGTGTCTAGTAGATATTGGGAGAGACAGGGGAAAGGGAGTAAAGAAATGGAATTTTTTATTCAAATCATTATGGAGAAATTACATTTACTATCCAATCCTTAGTGATTACCCCCATATCTTTTAAATTCACCAGATGAACATGGGCTCTTGTAGAATTGAGTAAAGAGGAACTAGAGCTTCCTGGACAAAGGAGGTACAAAAGGAATCAAAAAAAAAAAAAACTTCATAGACGGCAACTAAAGCTAATTTCAGAACAAATCATTCTTAAATCTCTTAAACCTATTGTGACAGATTTTCACGCTAAGATTATGGCCCAGAAACCAAAGTGTCAAAGCTATATTGAGCACAGATCTACAAGTCTGGAGACTGTAAAGGGAAAAAAATAGCAGATTGAAGAACCCTGAATTCAGTATCTAGCATATAGCAGGTACTCAGCAAACATTTAGAGGGAATGCTTCCACTAACAGTGTTAGAGGAGTTTCTGAACAGGTAGAATGAGCAAGTCTGTAAACCTTCCCTCCACCACCCCATAGTTTACCTGCTCTCTGTGGGCACTTTCAACCGTTCTCGCGGTATTTGCAGTCATCTGTATGCTAATGGCTCCCAAGTACATAATAGTCCCCTAACTTCTGGATTCTTAAACCCATGTGCCTACTGAATTTGTCCAATTGTATGTTCCACCAGCATCTCAAACCCAATATTCCAAAATGAAGCTTTTTATTTCTTCCTCCAAATATACTCCTTCTCCTATATTTTCTTAACTTAGTTAAGTGCACCACCCAAGGCAATAACCGAGGTAGCATTCTGCACTTCTCTCTCTTAAACTCATCGATGATCCTACTCATTCTACCTCCTAAATATTTTTGCAACTGTTCTCTCATTTTCCTCCTATTATCACTACCCCAAGGAATTATCTCAACATCTCTCACATGAACTATTACAATAGAATGAGTCGCTCTATCTCTAGTTCCATTCCCTCAAGTCCGTAGTATTTTATCTAAATGTCAACTCTGACCACATTTTTTTCTTAGCCTCTCCATCCACACCATGCATTTTACCTTGTGTTATTTACCCTAGGTTACAGTAAAAAACACCAAGCACTGTTTCCCCGTGCACACCATGCTGTTTGCTCTTGATGTCTCTCCTGCCTGCGTACCCATCTTTTCATACTGCATTCCTACTCATCTTTCAAGATTTACCCTGGGATCATATCTCACTGAAGTTTTTCCTGCCATTCTAGTATGGGTTAGGAGTCCTTCTTGCATCCGTTTCTATAATAAAACTTCTCACGTTGTTTGAAAATTATCTGCTTACCTTTCATCCTCCCACTCCAGGCTATGAACTTATCAATGGCATAGAGTTATCCACGTGCTCCTTATCACAGTGCCTTGCACATGGGGTATTCAGTAAATGGTTTGAATGCTGTAAATTAAACATATGTAGTGAGTGCATCTATAGGAACCCAAATGAGGGAACACGATGTAAAGTCCTACACTAGCTCCTCCACTAGCCATCCTTATTAACTCTACTACTTATTTGCAAAATGGGGCCTAGAAAAGGTAAATAATAAGTCTTCATAGTTTTGTTTCTAAAATTACTGACATTGTTACTTATACGGAAGATGAATGGAAATAAGATGAGCGTTGGAGTCATTTTCTAATACTGGGTTCCCCATTCATAAACCTTGTAAGCTTGGGCTTACGGACCCTGATCCTCAAGGCCTGCCTCTTTGGAGTAAGGAAAATAGCACCTACTCTGTAGGGTAGTTTTAAGAATTGAAGATAATATACCAAAAAGAACCTGGAACATTCAATATTCTGTTAGCATTATTATTTCTATTATGACCTTGAATATAATCACAAAGCATTTTATTTGAAAACTGAGTTAATATTTGTAAAGCACGTAAAACAGTACCTCAAAAGTATGTGTGTACATGTGTGTGTAACTGTGTGTATATCTCTGCTTTAGTAAGTGCCTAAAAGATATATGAATTTATTATATAAGAGAAGTAATTTTCACTGATATTTTATTAGCTATAAACTCTGAAAAGCTTTAACTATTTTAATTGACAGTTCTAGAGTTCTGCAATAAGCCCAAATGGAAAGAATTATACACCTGCAGCAGAGACTATAGAAGCATTATTAGCTACTTTAAACAGCACATTATGGTGAATGGAACAATGAATAAGTGAATGAATGAAAATGTGGTTTATTTAAGTATCTGGTAAACATAGTTAAGCTGTAATTATAGTTATAGACAGGAAGAAGTGTCCCATCCAAAAGCAAAGATAAGCTTCCCAATCTGTAAATGACATTTTCTCCTTGGATACAAGAACTATTTGAAACTTCTAAGTAAGTCTAATGTATCTCTTGCTTTATTGGAATAAGTCGGAATTTGTATTTTTTATTTTGTTTTGTAAAATCTTTTACCAAAAGAGAGTGGGTTATGAGAGAATAAGATGTTTCATAAGCAGGGGCACCTGGCAGAGTGTGTGCCTATGTGTGTGTGTACATGAGAGAGACAGACAGACAGAGCGACATAGATAGAGACAGAAAGAAGAGCTTTGGGGCATGAAGAGTGTAGATGTCCTAAATTAGCTATGAAAAAATTTAAATTAACTGGAAATTAGCCTACCAGAAGATATTCAAAATACTTTTAAGGAACCCTTTGTAAGGAACCATGAATACTTCTATTATTCTATTAATATTCTTTTAATTTAAGCTCTAGAGCAGCATTCTGCCTATGCAACCCAATTCACAAATAAACACAAAAAATTTCTATTGAAATGTGGAATGCCCTTCGATGATTGGTACTTCACAAGGGATCCTCTTCCAAGGTGTTTTCTTTGGTGAAATAAAAGCTGCTCAATCTGGTTTGGTCCGATGCTTTACCTTCTCAAAGAAAGTCTTTTAAGTTCTTTTCCTCTCTTCTTTATGGCTTAGACCTAAAGTTACTGTGTACATACTGTCTTCTCCCCTTCCTTCTCCCATGAGACTGTGAGCTCTATGAGGCAGGACCTGAAGATTATTTATCTCTCTATCCCTAGGACAAAGCCCATTGCCTAGAATTTAATAGATGCTCAACTAATGTTCACTGAAGAAGGTAATCCATTTTGCTTGACTTAACGAGCCATTTCACTTTCACTCAAATACTAAATACTTTTCACATCTAAGAAGAGAAAAAAGTTATGAGCAAGCCCTTTATCCCAGGACAAATAATGATTTTAATTTTGTTGCCTTTTGTTTTATTTAACATGAATTTTGAGACAGCAGAAAAAGAAAACTTTTTTTAAAAGTGACTATATCAAGAGTAAACAGGTCTTCTGACAGTCACTTTATCACTACCTGCTGAATAACAGGAACGTGGATGAAGCGGCACCAGATCAGGCTCCAGATTTAGAAGGGAAAATGTAATAAAGATAATAAACCTTAAGAGCCTTGGACGCTTGCAAGCTCTACTGACTATTACTCTCTACTCACTAGGCTTGTGATTTTGGTCAAGTCAGTTAACTAAGTCTCAGTTTCCTCATTTGGCAAATGGGGTAACAATGCCTCTTTAATTACCCCACAGGCTTAAACTAATGAATTAAAAAAAAGAGATTATTTCTGTGAAAGCATGTTGGCTCTGAAAACTGTCATACAAGTATAAGGGTTCATCTTGATGCACCACGTAGCAGACAAATGTTGGAAACCTCTTAACTTATTTTAGATGAAATTTCTAGTACCTTCCAGATGTGGCGAATTGTTAACTCTGATATAAAAGCTGTTTAAGGCACTCACCACAATGCAAGCAGCCCAATACTGACTGTCACACTTCAGCTTAATGGTTATGTAAACCTCTCACATCCAAGGAACGTCTCTTTTCTCTTTTGGCATCACCAGTCTCTAGTATCACGCTCAGACACAGTACCACTCATGGAAGGTTCATTAATGATAAGAATGACTTTTTAAACTAGATGGCAAACACATTATAATGGCTAAAAGTGTAGGTTCTGAACTTAGATTCCTGTGTCCAAAATCCTGGATCAATCTACTTAATCCTTAAAATCTTAAGTTTCTGCTTCAGTAAAATGGATACAATGATAGCAGAGGCTCTGCCACAAGTTGTTGCCAGGACTACATTTAGGTCAAATTCCAGCACCAGGTCTGGCATATGGTAAACACTAAATTCTAATGTACTGATATTCATCTTTTTCTTAGAGGCTATGAATTACATCCTTTTTCCACTGACTATTAAATATGATCAACAGGCAATGTAAAAGGGTAGATCACATGTGGCTCACCCAAGGAGTAACAAAATTACCCCCCAGTGTTATCGATATACCATCACAACCATCTATAGCATCACAGGTCAGCCACCGCAGTGAAAGCAGGAGCCCTGTTCGGGCGAGGGGCCACCCTCTGCAGCCCCAGCTCTTCCTCAGCCCGGCCAGGGAAGCACACAATCACATCTCTCTGTTTGCTCCTGTCCCTGTTCGTGCTCACCAGGTACAAAGACAGGAGACTGGCCCAGCACAAGTCGGAAATAGAGTGTTTCACCCCCAAAGGGAGTATGGGGAATGGTGGGAGAGCAACAATGAGCAGGTAAGCAAAGTGTGAGTGGCCTGAGGTGGTGTGAACTAAATGTACGCAAGCTACAGGAACAGGTGGCTCCCTGGTCTGGGTCCTCACTCCACCGTGCCTCCCGTGCAGTGTGTCCAACCTGGGCCACCACTGGGTTTCTACGTGCGTTTGATTTGCAAAAACCCACGCCACCCACGTGTGAAGTGATGGGAGCCTCCTGTCCCGGACGCTGCTGTTCCCCAGGGTTGTGCGCTTTGCATGTCTGAAGCCTCAGCTCACAGTCAGTGTCCCTGTGGGTTTTAAATTACTGGTTACATGCTTCTGTGGAGTTTGCAAAGTGGAAGAGATTGGAGGAAATACACATTTCAGGACGATCCAATTGCTTAACAAAAACAAATGCAAAAGCCTAGGACTGGTTTTGAGGGAAGGACTGCAATGGAGGGGAGACTCCAGCCCTGATCCCACAAGCCTGGGAATTCATCTGACTTACTTTGAATGAAATGTCATCTCACAGCCAAGGGCAAATGCCAGGCCAAACGAGTGAACTGTAGAGGCCACAGGCTTTTCGTGAACTGAAATCAGGAAAGCTAGTCCTCCTCTAGCTACCGTAGCTTTGCAGCTCCCTTCCTTCTCTGTGTTTGGTGGTGAACACACCCTGTCGCTGCGCTGTGCATGTTCCGTCATACCAGGCCCTCCCAACCAAGCTGTGCCCAGGAAACTGGGGTAGCTGGAACTATAAGCATCGACTAAGCTTTGTCTGCATGAAATAAACGTGCTTTATTGCATGGGACTGGGTTTCAAGAAAAAGGCTCTGGAGATAAAGAAGGCTGGAGGAGCCCTGAGTTGGGAAATTGTCCCCCATGAACTAACTCCCCACCCCTAATTTGTTGTGGCTTTTCCCAATCCATCTGTGGTACTGAAGTGTAGGAGGGAAGCTCTCGCAAATCAGCCTGGATTAAAGGAAAGGGGAAGTGCAGAAGATACAGTGTGTACATATGTGTGCCCATGTGCTGAGAGCAGAGCTTGAGATCCCGCTGCAGAGCAAGAAGAGAATCTAATCCCGTGAACTTTCACCTCCAAACGTTGTTCGATTCCGCAGTAGTGGGTGCCTTCTGGTTTTCAAAATAATGTCTAACTTTCTACAAGGACACTGCACAACTTCTGGGGGCCGTTCACATCACAGTCTGTGAAAATGATGCCCTGAACTGTGCAGTGTACAGCCTGAGCCATCATTCACAGCAGCCCTGGTCAAGAGCTTGGCTGACTTCGTTCACGGCTCCCAGAAACAAGGCAGTGAGAGCACGTGTACACGTGCAGGCACATATGTGTGCACACAAGTGTATCTGATAGTCTTATACCCACAATCCCTTTATACAGCTTTCTTTGGATCTCAGTGTGTCTGGAAGATAAGCCTCAGTGGATCATTTTGTGGCGGGTAACTCAACAGACTGCTACTGGGGCTCCTAGTTTCCTTCCATTCAGATATGACTAAGTGGCACAATTCCTCTACTTGAAAATCATTCAGACAGCATCAGAGTTGACAGGACACGGTGAAAATGACTGCATCAAATGAGCGCAGGGGCTCTGTCCAAAGTGACCTGTAATTTGAGGCACTGTCTCGGACTGGAGTTCCCAAGCGTAGCAAACTTGGCTGCCTATCAAACATCCTAAGGCAAAGTCTTGGTCAGCACAACCTAGGAATCTGTAGTGTAACAAGTTTCCAAGGTCATTCAGATTTAGTCAGTCCATAAACCGATATTCTGAAATAATCCACTTGTGTAGGAGATGACGTGAAGCTATTCATGGAAAACATAAGGTCTCAATTCCATCATGCGGTATTCTTGAGAGAGTTTAGTCAGTGCTTGGAACTCAGATCTGATCAGCCTAGCGATTAGATTTGCTCAAGGCTGTCTTGTTTGAGAATGGGGGTGGGGGGGGGAGGAGGGAGACGGGAGACAGCAAGGGGACCCCAGCTTCCTTGGGTCAGGTCCAGATCTACAAAGGTAGCCACTCAATGTGTTACACTGTAATGGTCTAAATTTCCCTACAACAGTAAGATACCATTCAGCATTTGCTTGAATATAGCCAAGGTAATGGCAAGGCTTATTACACTGATATGTTCTGCTAGGCAGAGGGGAGCAGTGTATGCTGCAGTTAAGAGAGTTCTGATGGAGCAAACACCTCAGCCTCACAGATAAGCACAGTTAAGTAGAAACAAATGATCTTCCCTTCCTACTTTTTCTTTCCATTTCTTTAACATCAAGTAAAAACTGACAGAGAGAAAGCATATATGGGAGGAGTCCTATTTGTTTATATGAATACACACAAAAAATATTTATCCAAAAGAGATAAGTTTAAAATGAATATTAAGAGAAAGATATTAAGATATCAGAGAGGAGACAACTGCAATGTATACTATTTCTAAATAAGGGGTTAGAGTAGTTAATCCCAATTTGCTTGTTCTGGAATAGAATGGAAGGGCTGGAAAAAGCATAACTGTATGAAACTTTCATAGATACTTTTAGTACCAGCTGATAAGGCCCTCTTTCTTATCCATTCCCACTCCTCCCCCCAGTTGCTTCCCAGAGTCACAGTCAAGCATCCTATTTACTCTGCAAACATCTGGGCTGATTCTGCAGCCATTACCAAACAACCAGTCCCAGGGAGGGACCGAGGGAAGCTCCAACAACCACAGAAAACCAGGAGTGTCGCCCGGCATCTCATTTGCCTATGTTTTCTATGATGACACTACAGAATGGACCGGACCCTATGAAGTCATGCCTGGGGAGATCCTTGCAGAGCCATGTTGCTGGGCAGGAGAGAAGGAGTTTTACAAGGCGTGCAGTCATAGCACGGCACAACAGCATGACCTTATCTGCAACACTGGCAGGGCCTTAGAGACACCCCCTCACATCTCCCCCCTCGCCCCCCCACTTGGAAAGGAAAAGGAACACTGTATGTATCCCTAACACTCTAGCTTCCTGAAATACTATGTCGCCGTTTTCCCTTTATGTGAACATTCTTTTTCTTTCTGTCTGACTATAGCATAACTTGTCACCTTTTCATATTTTCACAGTGGACAGTCTAAGCGTGTTTCAGAGCAGTCTTCCTGATTGCAGGAGAAGTGAAAGAGAGTCCTAAACAGGGAGGTGCTCTAAGAACCAGAAATTATCTAAGCACTGTTACGTGGGAGTTCATACGGAGATGGTCCGCTCTCGGGATTGGCTAAATCCTCAACAATGAATGTTACTATTGCCTGTCTCAGCAGGGGGATTCCACCTCAGTGCTCCCTGGAATCTGCATTCTGATGTGCTCGTGTTATACCCCATGAAGGAGAGGCACAGATATTGAGTCTCCCAGTCTCTCTTTGAGAAAGGGACCCCTTAATCAAATGATACAGATCTAAAGCCCTCATTCAGTGCCTGAAGGAAGGAGGGTGGTAGGGGGTTCTTTTTACTGTTGCTACGTCATGATATCAGTTATGTGAAAGATCAACCCCTAGTCAGCTGAGTAACTGCTTTTCACCTAGTAGATGCAGCATCTAATTTTAGTGGGTATAATTGTTCAATAACACCTTAGGGAATCTAGTAACAGCAATGTAATAATAGTCATTATTAAATGAGTAAGGAACTCAGATTTGAAAGTAAGCCCAAAATGTGATACCTGTGTTAGGATTTTTTTGCCTCTCATCCCTTCAATTATTTCCTCCTCCATGTAATGATCATTTACTAAGCATCTACTATAAGCCAAGCACTGACAAGACTCTGGAGATAAATGGATGACCAAGTCAAGACTAATGCCCTTGAAAATCAATTGTCTATCGGGAAACAGAGTCAGAAAAAGAGATCACTGCAGTGCAAATATGGAACCCCTCTCCCATAGAACAATTGTTTATCATATTAACTCCTCATTTAATATCATAAACAATAACCAATGCCAGTGCAAATAGAATTAAGAGTAATAGAAACTAAATAATAATAAAATAAACCTGAATCGAGTGTTCAGAAACAGCTAGGCACACAGTTATATACAATTCAGAGTCCATAAAATGCTCAATCTAAAGACTAGTGGCAGATCGGATAAAAATACAAGAGCCTACAATATGCTGCCTACAAGAGACCCACTTCAGGGCAAAGGACACACACAGACTGAAAGCAAAGGGATGGGAAAAAGACATGTCATGCAAACAGAAATGACAAAAAAGCAGGGTCCCAACACTCGTATCAGACAAAATAGACCTTAAAACAAAGGCCATAAAGAAAGATAAAGAAGGACACTGTATAATGATAAAAATTCAGAGTCCACAGAAGAGAAAGAGGCTGCCTTTGCAGAGGCCAGCTGGGTGCTGAGCCATAGGCTAGGATGGCTACAGTAGTCTTCTCTTCACTCCTCCCCAAAGTCAACTTCAAATTAATGCTATAACTTATATTTAGAGATGTTCTAAAACGAGTAAGACTAATAATAACAATTGCTTCCATTACTGTAATTACTATGCATCAGATACTGGGGTAGTCCCTTCACAAATGTTATACATTAAGTTCTCACAAGAACATTATAAGCAAGATATTTTTCCTTTCCATGGCATATATGAGATCATACAGTATTTGTCTTTATCTGCCTTATTTAACTTAATATAATGCCCTCAAGTTTCATTCACGTTGTCACAAATAGCAGGATTTCCTTCTATTTCAAGGCTGAATAATATTTTCTTTATGCACATTTTCTTTATCCATTTGTCCATCAATGGACTCAGGTTGCTTCCGTATCTTGGCTATTGTAAATAATGCTGCAACGAACATTAGGGTACAGATATCTTTTCAAGATATTGATTTCATTTCTTTGGATAAACATCCAGCGTTGGAATTGCTGGGTTCACATGGCAGTGTGATTTTTAACTTTTTGAGGAACCTCCAAACTGTCTTCCACAGTGGCTGCACCAATTTATATTCCCACCAAAGTGTGCAAGGGTCCCCTTTTCTCCACATCCTTGCAAACGCTTGTTATTTCTTCTCTTTTGGATAAGAGCCATTCTAACAGGTCTGAGGTGATAGCTCATTGGGGTCTGGATGCACATTTCCCTGATGATTAGTGATGTTGAGCACCTTTCCATGTACCCGATGGCCATCTGTATGGCTTCTTTGGAAAAACGTCTCTTCAGAAGCGACACATTTTCTTTATCCATTTATCCACCAATGGACATTTAGGTTGTTAGGCTACTATGAATAATGCAACAATGAACATGGGGGTGCTAATACCTCTTTTGAGATCCTGATTTCAATTTTTTGGATATATACCCAGCAGTGGGATTGCTGGATCAGGTGGCAGTCTGTTTTCAATTTTTTAAGGAACTTCCATACTGTTTTCCCCAGATGTTGCAACATTTTGCATTTTGCACAAAGGTTCCAATTTCTCCACATCCTCACCAACACTTGTTATCCTTTGTGAGTTTTTTTGATTAAGTTATCCTAACAGGTGTGAAGTGATAATACCGTAATGTACACTAAAAAATTTAAGAGGGTAGGTCTCATTTTAAGTGTCTTACCATAATACAAGGAAGGAAGGAAGGAGGGAGGGAGGAAAGGAATGAAAAGATACATCATGAAGCACGTGAAGCAACCCAAAGGGAATGGAACTGGAATCGACTTCGTGCCTCACATCTGTGGCATGGCCCATTTTATGCAATAAGCAAAAATAATCCAAAAAATTGCTTTCTTAAATGAGGAGCTTTTTATACATAATAAGCATGTTAGTGGTAGATGTCCAACCAGGATTCAAGCCTCGAAACCAGAGTACTCTTCATACATCAGATTTAAGTTACATGCATTAGCTGAGGTGCTTTAACTAAGGTCAAAAGGAATATTTTGTCTAAACAGAAATCATGTTTTCAGCAACCACTGTAGAATTCCGGGGACATTCTCTTATCCTACAGTCCCTCCGGAGTCATCTCTGCAATGTTCAGGTGAATGTTGACACAGAGCTTTGGAATTTATTATCAGGTCATTTTATGGACACAAACTTGGGTGTTGGCATTTCCCTTGCTGCTCCACAAAGGTATGTCTTGTCAGCCCTTTGGTTCAGTGTGTATCTTGGCCCTCAGCACAGAGACAATATTGCGTGGTGGCAGTGATCTGGATTTAGGGTCATATTTGAGGCATTGTTCTGCCTTTTGAGTTAGACAACTTAGTTAAGTTCCATAAACCTCAGTTTTTGCATCTATAATACAGGTTAATAATACCTGTCTATACCAAGCACTCAAGGTGAAAGAATTTACTTCATTTGCTTGACACTCCCAGCTCACCTACTCTGCATCAGGTACCATATTAAACACAGGAGATGCATGTAGTGGCTGCCCTTGGAGTGTTCCAAGTTTTGTGCAGGAACAGACCTATAAATACGTCATTAGAAGTGCTATATCAAACAGCTGTTGTGAAGGTCAAATATAATAACACAGGTGAAAACACCTTGTGAAGTAGAAAGTTCTATTCAAACGGGAGTTACTATCATTCCAAGACTCTCCTTTGCCATCAATCCCAATCCCATGTTTTATTCAAGGTTTAAATCAAGCTGGATTCTTCCACAAAGTCTTCCTGGAAGCTTCAGCCCACAGGCATGAAACAGCTGTGTCTTTTTTTTTTTTTTAATTTATGTATATTTTTTTTTTTTTGGCTGTGTTGGGTCTTCGTTTCTGTGCGAGGGCTTTCTCTAGTTGTGGCAAGCGGGGGCCACTCTTCATCGCGGTGTGCGGGCCTCTCACTATCGTGGCCTCTTGTTGCGGAGCACAGGCTCCAGAAGCACAGGCTCAGTAGTTGTGGCTCACGGGCCCAGTTGCTCCGCGGCATGTGGGATCTTCCCAGACCAGGGCTCGAACCCGTGTTCCCTGCATTAGCAGGCAGATTCTCAACCACTGCACCACCAGGGAAGCCCAGCTGTGTCTTCTTTTGTTCTTTCTTTACTCACTTGCAATCTGGGCATTATAGTGATGGCTGGGGGAAAAAAATCATTTCCTATTTTGGAAAAAAAAAATCTTCTAATCTTAGTTGAAGCACCTCAACTAAACCTAGAACTTATATCTCAGTATGAGGAGTTTAGTTTTGAGTCTTACTGAATTATGGATCGAAAGAAATAGCTTAATTTGAGAAAGAAAACTCTGTGATGATCCAACAAACTGCCTCTGCTTGGCACACGCTCCTGCATGCCCTGCGTTAGATGTTTCCTCTTTATAAGAACTTGGGGGAAGTAGCAGCAATCCTAGACCACCAGGCACTTTAATAACCCACCCTGATTGGCCATGGAACATTCTGAAAAGGCCTCCGCTGCTGTTAGACCAAAGGTAAGTTAAAATAGGGCTGAATGGTTCTCCTCCCGCTAGGATTTTATTAGGGACTAAATGCCTACTAAGAGATGTCCTCTGAGGGAATTATCTTAGAAGCATGCAGCCACTACTCCCGCTCCAGCTACTTAAAAGAGAGGTGAAAGTGCACCACGGGGTTGTTGGAAGGGTTTCACGGGGTTAAACACATGGCATTAGTTTCTTGGCCGTATATGCGAGATATATATTAACTGGATCTTGTTTATCCATGTTATTTTAACATTCCCCAGGCTTTAAGGCTTCGATAAGCTCCACTTTATTTGCAAATCCTTCCCTGAAACTTCTTTCCCCCAAGAGCAACCCTTTCTCTGAATTCCTCTAATACCAACAAGAAAAACCCAAAGCGCAAGGACAAATGTCTTTTTTTCACAATGGTTTTCATATCAATATGTTCCTTTCCATCCTCATTTTGGCCACAACTGTTAGCATCTTACACTGTATCCCTGCACTGTTAAAACAAGCTCTTAAATCTACTCTGGGTACCACTACTGCTTGTGTCAAATCTTCTTGGTTCCTCATTGCCTGAAGGACTAATTAACTTAAATATTAATTAAGCTTGAATGTCTTCCTGAAGTAGGACCAGGACTGGGGCCAGACAAGGAATAAGGTCAATGGATGAAGCTGTGGTGAAGGTTTAAAGAAGATTATGGCATATATGGTTCCTGAGTTCAACTGTTTTTGTTGAGCTCGAGAAAGATGATCAAATATATAAAATATTAAATAACAACAGAGAATTCTTACAGTTGAAGAATAACAAAGTGATGGGTACTTCTTGATATATTCATTTATTGATTGATCGAGCATGTAGATGACATGTGCATCTAATAATCAGAGCATCTTTCTGGTCTAACATATTAGACCACCCATTTATTCCAGACACTAATAAGAAGTCCAAGGCTGATTACTAATGAGTTATTAAAATAGCAAAAGAAAGTATTGGGTTGGCCAAAAAGTTCGTCCGGGTTTTCCTGTGCGATGTTTTGGAAAACCTGAATGAAATTTTTGGCCAATCCAATAGAAGAAAGAAGACTCTTGTAGGTCAGGGGTGGCCAGGAAGAATTTTTACAGCAGACAAAAAAGTCTAAACTCTACCTTCTGATGCTTTAACTTCTTACTCTATACCTACACAGTCAAACTGGACTACTGGTTATTTCCTGGAAAATTCTTTGTGGATTCCTGGACTTCTGTCACTGCTATCCTTCCTGGAGAGCAATTCTTAGCACTCTCTTTTTGGATTTTGCCATAACCTACTAATTATTCAAGGCCTAGGTGCAATCTGCCTCCTGTAGGCAGGCAACATTCCCTGGCCAACCCCCTCCCACTAGAAATGATTTCTTCTTGTGAAGGTTTGAATCCCTTGCGATCCGTCCCCTCTAAGAACTCAATGAACTGACTGCTTGTTCCCATGCTCCACCATCTCTCACTCACCTCATGTTTAGCATCCTTCCTCCTGGCCATCTGCTTCCTCATTTCAAGGTCCTAGGTAAAAGGAAAACAACCTCTATCAGAATACTGTAATTCATATTGCTAGCCTTCTTCTGTAAGTATGTTCTCTTGAAATCAATTATACCCTCTTTGAGGGAAGTCTCTTACATCAGTAACTCTCAACCGCAATATCAAAAAGCACCGATGAATCAAAATCATTGGCAAATGATTACAAATCACTTACTACCAATATTAGATGAAATACCAAAATTTTCAAAATAGTGCAGATTTAAGATTATCCCTGAAATTACACCACTCTCATTTACTGGTATTCCAAAATAAGTCAGAGAGAAAATAAGTGTGCTATACACAGGACAACTGTCTTCTGTTGAATCACAACATGAAAAAAAAAGGCTGAAACTGCCTTATAATATTAACGTATATGGCTGTAAGCTTCAAGGGCCTTCATCATCAAGGCATCCAGTCATCATCCTTGACAAATATAGTTGCTCAATCAACCTGTGCTCTTTGAGTTAGCAACCAAAGAGAGATGCAGGGTGTTTTCTTGAGACTGCAAAATATATTGCAGTGTCAAGATTAAGAAGTAAAGCAGGGCTTCCCTGGTGGCGCAGAGGTTGGGAGTCCGCCTGCCGATGCAGGGGACACGGGTTCGTGCCCCGGTCCGGGAGGATCCCACGTGCCGCGGAGCGGCTGGGCCCGTGAGCCACGGCCGCTGAGCCTGCGCGTCCGGAGCCTGTGCTCCGCAGCGGGAGAGGCCACAACAGTGAGAGGCCCGCGTACCGCAAAAAAAAAAAAAAAAAAAAAAAAAAAAAGAAGTAAAGCAATACAGGGTAAGAGAGAATATAAATCAAATTACTACTAACTTATCTACTTAAACACACATACCATCACAGATAACATCTGAGGCTCTCTGCCATGGAATAAGGAGAGCTCACTTCAAAAAACAAATATGGACAGTGTACTGTCATGGAAAATGGAATTGAAAATCATGACATGGTATTAGTCCCCGCTTTGTCATTTTCTGTGTAACCCTGGGTAAATCACCTATTCTGAGTCTCGGTTTTCTCATTTTTGGAAGGAGGATAAACACTTTGATCCTATCAACCTCTGATAATCAGTGCTCCTAAAAGTGCTTTATAAAGCACTATGAAAACAGGTGGTATTGCTTTGATTATTATGCCTCCATCAGGTAATTTAGTCCTTGACTTCATTTCCATTTACCCAAGTGTTTTTCTCTATATGTGCATCTCTAATGCATATATCATCCTGGCCATTTAAATTGTTTTTGACAGCAGAATAGCTATTTACATCCATTTATGCTATAAGTGGGTAAATTTATATAGATGATTCTGCCATTTTCTTATATATTACGGTGTGTTTTTCAGTGTAATTGTCAAAATCAAGATGTCAGGTTTTAGGCAAGGCTCAGAAAGAAATTCTCCCACCTAATTTAGAATGCCTGAATATAAACAATATCAGATTCCTCAGTATTTTTTAAAACTATATTTCCATATTTTGTAGTTCAAAACAAATTAGTGAAAGCAAAATAGACTGATTT
Organism: Pseudorca crassidens; assembly: GCF_039906515.1. Lineage (NCBI taxonomy): Eukaryota > Metazoa > Chordata > Mammalia > Artiodactyla > Delphinidae > Pseudorca > Pseudorca crassidens. The sequence continues at coordinate 65,919,260 of NC_090304.1, read as the reverse complement.
ATAAAAGTTTAAGATAAAGCAGAAACTAACACACTCCTGTAAAACAATTATACTCCAATAAAGATGTTAAAAAAATTAAAAAAATTAAAAATAAAAGTTTAAGAAAATGTGCAGAAAATGGAACTGCAATTGCAAATTTTCTGCTTATAATATTCTTACTTCATAAAATTATTTTATTGACCTAATATTGTCTGATGTCATTCCAAAGACATATTTGCTAATGATGTTACAAGGTTTTTGTATTGTTTAAATACATTTTTGTATTAGGAAGCTCATAACCTTACTATACCTCTCTCCTGGCTACCCCTTAACTCAAAATCACAAAAAAAGAGAGGTTTAGTAATGAAGATAATTTTTTCATAAAAATAATTTTTTGATTTTCAGAGGATACATTTGATTTTTCTTATGCCCTGAAACTATGCAACTTAGGAAAGTATTAATAAACAATGTAATGTAACAAAAGGAGGATAAGGGCCTAGTTTTTTTTTTTATTTCAGTGAAATATTCTGAGAATCTTAATTGCTTATATGCCATTAATAAAACCCTAAACGAGTTCTGAGGGAAAAAAAAATCACACAGATCGTTCAACAGCCATTTAAAATGAACACAAAAATTCTAAATCCCTGGAGTTTTTTGACAAACTCTCTCTTTACTAACATTTGCTTCCTAACGATGGTGCGCCATGGCAGTATGCTCTAAGGCCTGCAGGTTTTGGGGATGAGTAGAGAAATTGGGAGAGGTCATTGAGCTGACATTTGGAGCCTGCTTGAAATGAATAAGTTAGTTAAGTGTCCCATGTGGAAGAGAAGAGGGAGAACAAACTTCTGAGAATAAAGGTAGAAGGTGTCATTTTGGCAAACCCAAAATCTAAACAAAAAGCAAACAAACAAAAAAGCCTAACCCTCTAATAATCTTTCTTACTGAAAGGCTGAATTTTGTGGTTTTTGTTTTTCCAGAAATAAAGAGCAAATCATCATAAAAATGAGAACACTAGACTACATAGTATTATATATGGCAAAAGGGCTGATTGGTGCCTGCAAAGACCAAGGTTTTTCTGTTGTTTTGTTCTCTTTTGTTTGGCCAGTTTGTCCTCCTTCCCAGATGTAGCAGACCATTGGTTCTGTCTCTCCCTCCAATCTTCTTTCCTCTTCCTCCTTTTCTAATGCCCAAAATATTAGCTGGGGAAGATGAAGTGCTGTAGACAGGTAAGGAAAAGTTTGTTCCTTTTTCTTACCTCAGGCCCTAGGACAAATGTATAATCCTGATGTTTAAAAAAAAAAAAAAATTATCAGCCTAAATACTAATAAACAACATTTTACCTCCATTGAATGGAAAGTTTGATGGTGATAACCCCTTGCAGAGGTGCTATGCTTTATAAAACACCCTAATGTATATTACTCGTTTGGTTCCTCCCAGAAATCACGTGAGGTCAGAAAGGGTGGTTCACTTCTATTTTTTACCTTATAATAAGCAAAGAGGTTCAAAGGTATTAAGTGACTTGCCCAACATCAGTCATGGCCAGATCTTGGAGCCACATTCTGGGTCCCCTGCTGGTAACTGCCTCAAAAAACTGTCACCACTGAGAAGTTTCACTAAAACAGATATATATGAACTACAAAAAAGAAATCAACACTTCCTTTGTGATTTTCATGATAGATATCAAGATCTGTCTTGTTGTACTTAGTTTATGAAATACCTTTTCATACATCCTTTTCAGTACACACTGAGTACTAATGATGACTTTGAGTTATATAAGAAGTAGATGGATCCTCAAGACAAAAGAATTTCATTAATATTGAATGATTTTTAAAACTTAATTCTAACAAAAGTAATTAGTATGAATTTTTAAAAATGGAATGCATTTATCCACTCAATTATTAGCCAAAAAATATTATTGAGCAGGCAATGCACTGGGTATTGTGGATATAACAGGAAATGAAGAACCTTCTGTCTCTGCCTTCAAAACACTCCATCCAGCAGATGAGATGGACATACAACAAAGAGTTATTCAGTGCCTACGGCAGGGACAATGGGAATCTAACCCAGTCAGGAGTGGGGTCAGGAAAGCTTCCTTCAAGAAAAAGCAATTAAGGAAAAGTCAAAAAAAAAAAAAAAGATAGGAAGTACTTAGGTAAAAAAGAAGGAAAAGGCAGAGGAGGCGACTCAATGAAAGATCAGGAAGAAGTAAACTTTGGAAGTGGAATAATGTTAAATTTAGTGGAGGAGAGGTGGTCACCCAAGGTGACAGCATAGGGTGAGAAAAGACACGCCGCAGATAAAACCCCCTGTAACTCCAAAGCTGGGTACAATCGGTCAGGGTAAGAAGGAACAACCAGAAGTATGTTATGGCCTTACCATAAATATTTACTTTGCACTGAATTCTCTGTTCCTCAACCAAAGCTCAAAACAGCCTTGGGTACAGTCGGCCTTTCATATCCCCTGGGTATTAATTCCAGGAGCCCCAGCAGAGACCAAACGCCAAGCTGCTCAAATCCCTTACATAAACGGCATAGTACAATGAATACAGTCGGTCCTCGGTATCCTCAGGTTTCGCATCCGCAGATTCAACCATCATTAGACCGGACTGCTTTGAGTTGCATCCGCAGATGCGAAACCGCAGAGGGCCGACTGTAATATATTATTTTTGTTTCTTGAAACTTAGTATTCACACAGAATGCAAAAAATAACATCTTAGATACCTTCTCCTTACCAGAACCTTTCACTTTCATTGTCTCATTTCATCTCCTCACAACAATCTTCACCAAATGATATACTATCCGCTTTTTTTTACTGAGGCTTAAGGAGATTATTATTTTCCAAGCGTCCAGAATGGCAGATCCAGAATTAGAATACAGATTTTAGGATCCTTCGTCCATTGCACTTTGCATACACCACACAACAGCCCTGTTGCCTTAAGAATCCTATTCATCCATCAAACGCTCATTAAGATCTCGCTGTATGCCAGTGAACAAGGTAGATAAGGTCCCTGTCTTCATAGAAACTACATTCTATTGATAAACAGATTAACGTCTCTTGTAGGTCAGTTTTTTCTTAAGAATCTCCATTTGCTTTGGAGAAAAAAATATTCCATGACCCAAGAAATGAAATGAAGTGCTCAGATTTGGACTCCATGACTCTGGTGTGTCCTCTGTCCATTTCCATTGTTATTCAGATTGTCGGTGCACTCTCTCCCAAGTGGCCACAGACCCTGTGACACTGTGAGCAAAGACATGGCCAGGAAAGATGGCAGTACTTTGTACAGATTGCTTGGTTAGGACAGTTTCCTTATCCCACATTGAAAACCCAAAGGTTTTTTAATCTGCTCTCATGTTTTGGAGCCCGGCTACATATGATTCCAATGACTGTCACTGTTAAAGTTATGTTCCATCAAAACCTCTCTGTGCTGGGAGCAAAAACTTTCCTAGAGCTTGGTAGAATGAATCCAGTTATACTTCTAGTTTCTAGCCCATGCTTTGTGTCAAAATTGGCCTCAGCTACCTGAAAAACTAATTGTCCCTCCGTACATGTCTGTTTCTTATCTTGCCAGTAGGAGAGAAATGGGGTTGTCGGCAACCATCCTCCCAATCAAATCCCATAAATCATCTGGCCCATTTCTTCTGTGCCATGTTCCAGAAGTTAGTGGACACTTGGGAAAAAGAAAAGTAATGCACTGAAAACATAAAGGGTGGCAGGTCAGGTTAATGCAAAAACATAAAAACAAACCCTGAAACTCTCTGGGAAGGAAGTTAACAGGTTGGCAGGGTCCCTTCTGCTGTGCTGAGAATGCACAGCAACCTCCAAACCTGGAAATAATTTGTTCATTATTTGCAGGAAAAGGGGTGAGGGTGGAGGACATTTCACATTCAAGAATTCTGAAGGACACCAGGTTGCAATACACTGGGTATATTAAATGGAATGAGATTTCAGTGCAAGGAGCAAAGAAAGGAAGACCACAAAGTGGAAAGGGACAGATGAAGACATGGGGAGCAGTGTGGGAAAGAGGCAGGAAGCATGTTGTTATAGGGGCTGCAGAAACAGTGGTCCTTTATCAAGGGAGTGGACATCTCAAGCAAAAGAGAATCTCGAAGTTGCAGTTGGCAGTCCCAAGGCAGGTGGGCTCCAAACACAATTCAGTCCCTTGTCTGATAAAGGCGGGTCAGCCCTCCAGCAAGGAGGCCAAGGGAGCAATGGGAAGCCAGGGAGAAAGGATAACTTCTTGTTAGAACTTCTCAGTTTGTGAAACACCTGCTGCAGAATCACTTTAGGGAGCAGGGGGCTGAGTGCCTGTAAAATGCATAGATCCGTGGAACCCAATCTGGACAATCAGAATCTCCTGGGGTTCACCAGGGTATTTGACAAATACCCCAGGTGAGTCCTATGCACAATTAAGTTTAATAGCCACCAGCTGAGATGATAAAATTGGGTGGTCAAAGCCTTTGTTCAGAGACTGCCCAAGGCTATCTCTTGGTCACAGCACCTGGAACAGAGCTGTCTGGATGTAGCAGAGCCCCTAGTTACAGAGATCTTGTAGTCCTTTGTGGGAAATCACCCCAGGATCTCTCCATATAAGATCCCTGAAGGTCAGAGCACATCACCTGACCATAGGTGAGGCTCTCGATAGTTTGTGGTTCCAGGTAAGGAAGGCACAGTCAGGCTCTGAGGCTGAGGCATCAGCCTCATTAGATTCTTTCTTCACCAGAGCAGATTTCAGTTCCCAGAGTACAGATGAAAAAGGACTACTTGGGGAAAAGAAGAGGGAGAAAGATCCTAAGAAACCATGTCAGTCAGACAACACTCATCGAGACCCTAATTCGAAACTATAAGCTAGGTGCCAAAGGCAGGAACACTGCATGCTCCCTCACAGAATTGTTATTCAAGTTTTAGGCCTTAAAATAAATGCGTGAGGAAATTTCTACCAAGTAGAAGAGTTCTAATTAATTACAAATTAGTATATGTGTTCACTGAATTTGTATCTTCCACCAGATAAGCCAGACTAAGTACAAACATGTTCAAAGTCAGGAGTTCTTACAGAAATCCCTAGTTAAATGCACCAACCATGGGCGTGCAGAATAAAAACTGAATTGGAACCACTATCTACTTCCTGGTAACCCCTGACTCCTACCCCTTCCCTGCCCTCTGATCACTGGGTTGAGCTGAGGTCCTAGTTCTGTTTCCTTTCAGAGGTTGCCCACTTTGGGAAGCCCGTGCCCTGTCACCGGAACGTCTGCACACAACCACAATACTGCAAGCCCTAGCTTCTAGGTCTGCAGCCTAACCAGCTGTTGCAATCACGAGTGGTCTCAGAACTACTGCAGAATCCCCATACACAGCCCTTTATCCACACTAATATCCCCTTTGACACACTTCCGTGGTCATGATGAACGGAAGACCAGATACAAGAAAGCAGCCTTTCACTCAAGCAAGCAAAAGCCACGTCCAAGATCTCTTTCCCTGGTGTCCTTTGATGCCCTATTTCCCGAGAAAACAAGAAAAGCCCTCCCCAGTCCGAGTCCCACGGCCGCCCACCACCGGGGAAGCCCTCCCGTCCGGGGCCTCGCGGAGTCACCTCTTGTCTCTCTTCTCTCCGCAGCTCCAATGGAAAATCTGTCACGTGGGCGCAGAACGAGAAGAGTAGCCGGGGGCAGCACCTGTGGCAGCGGCTGTCCATCCACATCAACAAGAAGGAGAACCCCAACCAAACTGCCGTCATCAAGCCCTTCCCCAAGAGCACGGAGAGCCGCGGCCTGTGCGCGGGCGGCGCGGGCAGCGGCGCGGGCGCGGGCGGCGCAGGCGCGGGAGGAGGCGGGCCCGAGCCCCCGGACGCCGGCCCCAAGGCTTTGTACGACGTGGTGGAGGCCGAGGAGCACTTCCCCGCGCCCGCGCGCCCGCGCTCGCCGTCGCCCATCAGCACGCTGAGCCAGCGCGCGGGCTCGGCCGGCCGCACGGACGACGACTTGCCGTCGCTGCACTCGGAGCCCGCGGCGCGCAGCAGCTCGTCTCAGGGCTCGCTCATGGAGCAGATCAGCAGCGTGGTGACCCGCTTCACTGCCAACATCAGCGAGCTCAACTCCATGATGCTGTCCACCGCCGCTCCCGGCCCCGGCGCGGGCGCCCCGCTCTGTTCGTCCTACCTGATCCCCAAAGAGATCCAGCTGCCCACCACCATGACCACGTTCGCCGAGATCCAGCCGCTGCCCGCCATTGAGATCACCGGTGGCGCGCAGCCCGCGGCCGCGGCCCCGCCGGCTGGGGGCGCTGCCCGGGAGCCCCCGGCGGCCGGGCCCGAGGCTGCGGCCGGCAAGCCGGACCTGGAGGAGTTGGTGGCTCTCACCCCGCCGTCCCCCTTCAGAGACTCGGTGGACTCGGGGAGTACCACTCCCAACTCGCCAGTGTCCGAGTCGGCCCTCTGTATCCCATCGTCTCCCAAATACGACACACTTATCATAAGAGATTACACTCAGAGCTCCTCGTCCTTGTGAATGTCCTTGGAAACCACGCTGGGTTCCCAAACGGAGCCGAGACCTCCGGTGTTCCCACAGACACAGTCGCCTGATTAAAACCCGAGGTGGAAGACGCCAAGTACACCTGTAATGGAAACAAGAGATTAATAGTGCTATTCAACATCAACCGACGAAGACACCAACTACAAATCTTTTGGCAGATCTTCTTCTAGTGGCCTTAGAAAACATGGGCTTTTAAGAAACACTGCTTCTGTTTTTGAGGGCTGACAAGGAGTCTGTTGAAACAGTTACATACTAAGTGCTTTGCTCTAGGGAAGCAATGAGTGTGAAACAGCGTAATGGAGGGGAAAAGGCATAGTTAATAAGCAACTGTAAAAAAATATGTTTTGTTTGTTTACGTTAATTCTTTTCCCAGAAGATTCTTTGATTCACCAAACATGAATGTACATTTTCTAACAAACTCAAAATCTGGGACCAAAACGTCAAGTTTTCTCTTCCTCTTTTTTTTTTTTTTTTTTTCGTTTTTTCTTTCCTTTAAAGACCTTGGAAAGCAGTACTTGGGCCCAGTATTTACTGAGGCCTTGACGTGAGTGTGTCCCATACACAACACACAACTGTATGAAGAGGGCTGCGCTGATGTATGTAGGGCTTTTACCAGACTTTCCTCTCCAATTTGGTTGTGACATCCTCTTCCAAAAGCCTGCATCTTGGATTCCACCTAGTTATTTCCATTCACCTCCATTAACTAAGAAAACCAGTGGAAGATTTCTTGACTATTTCACCATGTTGCCAATCAATACTGGAGTAGCAAAAAATATTTTCTGGAATACTGTTTTGTAATTCCCTCACTGGGGTGCGTTGTGTAGCTGGAAATTCTCTTTATAATAATAATAATTCTTGAGCTCCAGCTTGGCTATCTCTTTCATGAAATGTGGCCACTCCTCATTATGAATGCATTGCCAGCTAAAATATTTAAAGTACGCATTTGGGCTTCTTCATTCCTTTCTTTTGAAAACCTGATGCACAAAGAGCTCCTCTGTTCTTTTCAAGTCCCACCACTGGAAGAACGGTCCATAGACCCAATGAAGACATTGTCATGATTGGAGGGACTGTTCAAAAAATTAACACAATCTTAATACACTGGAAATTTTAAACTGTGTCAAGTCGGCGTAGCAGATATTTAGCTATGCCAGTGAGCAGTGATTTTAACTTTTCTTGGCTGCTTAAACAGGGCAGCTATGAACTATGACAAATGTAGATTTTTCAAAGCAATACAGAAAACTTAAACAGAGGAACCTTAAAGAATATAAACCACACAATCTTTCTTAGCCATTCCAAAAAGAGGCAAAGCAATTATTAATATTTTCCTTTTTAAAATAATTATTAATATAATTTTGTGCACTTCATACTGTCACTTTTTAAAAACTGCAGAAAAGAGATTTAAAGTTATAATAGAAATACCTGTGCTTTGATAGGCTCATACAGGTAGAATTCATAGCTCAAGACCTGCATCCACTGTCATCTCTTTCTTCCTCCCATTACAGCTATCCTCAGGTGCCAAATGTTTTTGATTTTTAAATAAGGATAGTAATAAAAGGAGGAGGTGTCCTATAAATTTAAAGTTCAGTTGACCCAGCCTTATACTAAAGATAGCCTTATGAAAAAGATTTGCTATGAGGCAGAAGTATATTTTTAGCAGAGAGAAAGATAAATTAAAAACCTTTTTCCTTTAGCTCAATATCCTTATTTTGGTAAGTATTTTTTATCTCACATCTACTTAAAAAAAGGAATTGAGAAATGGAAATATATCCATTAACGTAATTTATCATTCCCCACTTTTAAAAGTTATAATAAATATACTGCTCCACTTTACTTTCCTGATAACTGTTCTTATATTAAATTATATTAAATCAAATCTCCCAATAGAAAACATTAAAAGCTAACATTAATTTACTAAAATATAAAGTTTTTTATATCAGACCTCCAATGACAATTTAAAAATAGCATCATCAGAGCCCCTCGATCCCAAATATTATAATGACTCTTGAAACAGTGAATCTAGCTAAGTTTTATGGTTTCATTGAAAGCAAGTGTCTGCCTCTACTTTAAAAACAAATGTAAATATTTTGAGTATTAATATCCCTGGATTCTCATCAAAAGGGTGGCATTCACCTGGGGATTACTGTCTTGATTTAAGTATCAAAACCTTTCTAAGTATGCTCTATCTGAGTTTTAAAATTTTGTTTCATAAAACACTTACGTTGGTTTCCATTGTATTCTTAAGTACAAGTTTCACTGTGTTGACCAATAGAAGAACATTTTTAAAACTTTCTCCATGATCAAATTCCTTTCTAATTTTTTAGTAACATATTTCTTTTAAACGTACACTACCTTGTGAGAAAATTCGTTAGAAATTAAAATTTAATGTGAATAAATTGCCATCTGATAATTCCATATGAGCTAATAGTCAATTGTAATAAGAAAAATAATTTATTCAATTAGAGGAGAACAAGATGTATTTTTCAGTGTATTTATATAACCCTTTGCCACTTCATTCAATACATTGTATAATATATAATATTATTAGTAATGCATTCTTGGGATCTTTTATTTTGGAATGATGCTAACTCTGTCTCTTTGCCAATTCTAATACCAGGTTCCAAGTAATAAGTCTACAATACAAAGAGAACTGAATATTCATTCTAGGGCTAGGATATGAACTTCACAATTCATTTGAGTACCTATTTTCATTGAATTTCCTTGAAAACAGTCTGTTCCTGGTGCCCAGTGATAATTCAGTCAGGACCAGCATGACTAAAAGGAAGGGGAAAGTACAGTGGAATGCTAAGTTTCAGAAAAGTGACCCTAAAGGACAGTTTGGTCCCAGAATGAATAAAAGAAGATCTGGTTTGATCAAATTATACGGACTATCTAAGAAGTCCACCCTTCTTCTATTGTGGGAAAGAGTGGTGGCAGCCTGAGAAGACTGTATCTGCATTGGAAAGAACCAGAACCAACTCTCTGGGGTAGGGGTGGGGAGCAGAAAGGGAGTGTGGAAAGGAAAACAGTATGAGATTTGATTGAAGCAAAGAAAAAAAAGAAACACCCCAATGTGCCAATCCTTGTTGGTAACAGTCTTTCCCAAGTTTCTGCTGTTACCAGCACGTGATCAGGTAGACTAGGCGCTATTTCTGACTGTCCATGAATTGTATAATGGCTCTGCTGCAGTTCTGTGACTTCCAAACCAGGAATTAAACACTTTTTAAGGAAAAAACATTTCCTGTGCTAGTCTCCCGGCAAAATGTACATGTTTTGGAGACTTCAAAGGTATTACCTGAGTTCACATTTAGCCACAGCTTATTAATAACCCTCAAGCTGTCAGAATCTCTATAGTTACCATTTACAATTTTATACTGTGAAAAAATACAGATCAGTGAAAAGCATAAAGATAAGTCGGAATTCACTTTAAAGAGGGTCTGAGGCCTGGCAGATGCTCTACTATCTGTTGAAGAACGAAGCATGTATAAAATAGTTGGCTGAATTTCACTGATCTTCCCAATGTGAACAAATATACTATGTATATTGTGTGTATTTCTAGAATTCAATGGCAGCTGCTGGTGGTGTTGTAATTAGAAATCTATATAGAATATAGATGTTTTAGAGAGATGGTGCCAATCCTAAAAGATTTGTGTGGGCTACAAGTGCTTGTACTTACTTTTTTCTGCACTTTAACTGATTTGGTTTTAAAATGATGTGCACATATCTGTCTTTTTTTCTGTTGTTGCAGCTTGTGCTATTAAAACGATAGAGAATGTTAAATTATTTTGATGTGAATTGCAAATGATTTTTTTTCATAAAGTTTAACATTTTTATCAGCATTGTTTTGCTTTGTACTTGTATAAATGTATTTTATTTTAGTATTTTAAAATACACTTGCCTGTTTCTCAGTTGTCTAAATCATGTTAGAGCTGGTGTTTGTGAAGTCAGTTACTTTTTGAAATATATTAAAAAAAGAAACTATGATATGACTTTAAGATTCTTCCCCTTAAATGTTTAGATTGTTGTCTTAATAGTGTTTTCTATGACCCAAAGAGCCATACTATTAATTCATCTTAAATTCTGAATGATCTACACATTCGAGTTATGGGGTTTACAAAGCAGCATGTGGACAATAGATTAAAATGAAAATATAAACCAACCACAAACCAACCAGAGATGCTGTCCCCAGAGGCACCTATAAATACCTTTTAAGACATAAATAAATAGTTATATTAAAACAAGGAAGCATTAAAACAAGGAATATAAGTTCTTTTTGTGTCTGGAAATACCAATACAAATTATAGGTATAGTTCCACAATTATCTGTGTTGATAGATGTAACATCACAAAAATAATATAGATTATGCACATGTGTGTATATATATGTATGTATGTGTGTGTATATATATATATGTGTGTCTGTATATGTATATAAACACACACATCAATATATTTTACTTTGAGTCCATCTGTATATGTTTATATGCGTATGTATGTATGTATGTTTGTGTGTGTATGTGTGGGCATGTCTATATAATTTTGCCAGAAAAGAAAATTACTTGTCAAATCACTTTTTACTTTCATAGATTCTTAAGCAAATTTACACCCCCTGAAAACAACTTGGCTAAAACCTAAAAGCATAATGTAGACTATATGAATGATGTATGGAAGAGAAAATGTAAATTTTAAAATATAGCCTCTCTCTGCTTCCCTACATTGTATTATTTGTACACATTTAATATATATATACATATATTCTTATATAAGTTGATACAAACTATGTTTGAACTTTAAAAAGAAAGCCATTTTTTGGTCAAACTCTCTAATTCAGTGTCTTCTATTCTGAAGTAATCCAAATGGGCGTATGTTTATATAAACTTGAGATTGAGGTAAGATATCTAGACTACATACATTATCTCCTAAAGATCAAAAGAGTTGTGTAAGATTCCATAGAACCAATGGAGGCCAGATAAAACCAGCTGATGCAATAGAAATTTAATTTAAAATTTAATTTAATTTAATTTAAAATTAAATATTTTAAATTAACTTTTACTCCAGACCCAACACATTTGGTTTTGTCATGACATCTAAGTCTTTTTGTATGAACATTTATACAAATAGGCTAGTTATGTGGTATATATATCAGACACATTTGGCTTTTTTATATATAACTTGTATTTTTACTCATTGACATAAAACAAAGCCTTACATAACTAGCATGTTTCTATAACAGGATAAATGTTATATAATAAATTATATGACTGATATGTTCATGAAAATTGCAATTTAGTATAGTAAATTGTCTTTTCTGAACTGCTGAACAGTAATAAGTGTTTCACAAAATAGAAGTTTTAGATTTTTAAAAGTTTGGAAATCATAGTAACTCCAGGTTGGGTGGCTGCCTTCATCTCAGAACTTGCCACTCTTCTTTAAATATGCTAATATGCATTAACCCTGGAAGTTGTTCTGTTTTTTTTCTTATAAGTAGTCTCCTCAGAGTAGAACTTCATAGTATGAGTTTTAGAAATGCTATGATATAAAATTTATAATTTGTAGACACTTTTTCCTTTAGTCTTGAAAATTAATTGCTATTTCCATGATGATCTCCTAAGGATTTTGGAGAAGAAAACATGGATTGATATCATCAATCATTTCAGAGCCATTCTACTGAATCATGGAAAGCCTTGCTACATTTTATTATCCATTTTCCTCCTATTTTCTGATTTCTCAGAGCTCTACCAGCACATTAACTTTACTCCCAGGGGTCAAGCTGAGGATTTTCTATTTCTTTTTCTTTTTCTCAATTGACACGTTGGATGCTTTCCTTAACTCCCAACAGCCTCAAATGAAGCAATATGTGAGATAGTAGCATTAGTAGATGTTAAGTAGCCAGTGAACTATATTCCAAGAGCAGTAGAAAGCTATTGGAGTATCATGCAGAAGTTATTTTAGAAACTTTTTTCACGTGTTTTCTAATTTACCTAAGTAATCAAAATTACACGGCCGCATCTAACACATGTACCATACTAATGCATTTCTACTCCTGCATGTTCAAAATAATGATTTCTACTTTTTACCTCCCTGTATGTTGTGGTACTCTCTGTCATATGCTTTCTGTCTCTAAAGAGCTCAAATCACATCATTAGCCCTAGTGCATTAGCCCATTCTTCAAGGAGGCATGAAACACTCTAAATGTATGCAGAGAGAAAAGGTCTTACTCCGGAATACAAATACCCACTCTAATAATACAGGACAAATCAGCAACAAAATCAGGGGAATATCCTGACTAGTTCTATCCTGTCCGTATGAGAGCAAGAAGGCTTTCTTGCTCTTTGCATGGTAACAAAAAGCCCCAAATTTAATTTTTTAAATATAAGAGAAGCCTGAGATACAACCATTTCGAACTAAGTTGGGGTCAGGAACCCAAGAAAAATGCAAGTAATAATGACTAGGCTAATAAACAGATAAAAAGTCTGAATAAATTAAAGAAAGCTGAGAGGCCCTAAAAAAGAATAATGCAATTGTGTTACTGAGTGATGTTATTTGCTGAACCAGCACCATCAGTTAACCCAGCAAAACACTGAGAGAGGAAAAGGCAAAATAAACAAAGGTGGGTATAGGAATATTAATGTCTGGCAAGAAGTAATTCAAAATTAAATTTATTAAAAGGGCCAAAAGGGATATTTTAAATTGATAAACATCTACTCAGAAGATAGAACAGTCGTGAACCAATATGTGCTTTAAAATATGGTTTTAAAGCATACAAAGTAAAGATTAATAGAAACACACACACACACACACACACACACAAATTCCACAATCACAACAGACCTCTTTAATATATTTAAATCACAAATACATCAAGAAGCCAAAAAAATAATAGAGGAAACGAGTAACAAAACCATGAATAATCAAATTTATTTAGAACTTTGTTGGTATTAAACAGAGAATAGACATTATTTTCATCATCCATGAAACATTTATAAACATTAACCTTGAATTTGACCACGAAAGAGACCTTAACACATTTCAAAAGGCAAAAATCATACAGGCTACATTCACTGTCTAAAAGTCATAAAATTTTGAAATTAAAAAAAAAAATGATATCCAAAAGAAATCCTGGAGATATCTCATCTAAGAGCATTTTTGGACTGAAGAGGAAAACTTAACTAAAATTATATCCTACATAGAAATGAACTTAGAGAAAACCCTGCATACAGTACTCTAAAGAAAATGTTTTACTCTAAATGTATACATCAAAAAATAGACTAAAAGGGCTTCCCTGGTGACGCAGTGGTTGAGAGTCCGCCTGCCGATGCAGGGGACACGGGTTCGTGCCCCGGTCCAGGAAGATCCCACATGCCGCGGAGCGGCTGGGCCCGTGAGCCATGGCCGCTGAGCCTGCGCGTCCGGAGCCTGTGCTCCGCAACGGCAGAGGCCGCAACAGTGAGAGGCCTGCGTACCGAAAAAAAAAAAAAAAAAAGACTAAAATTAAATTAACTAAAATTTCAGTTGAAGATGTTGAAAAATAAACAATAAAAAAAGAAAATATAAATAACATTGATTAAATCGAAATTAATACAAGAAAAAAAATCTACTGAAAAATTTAAAGTGATCATTAAAACAAAAGTCTTTTAATTTGAAAAGACCAACACATTGACAAACGTTTGTCACGCTTAATCAAGTAAAAGAGAAACCACAATTAATACTGTGAGAAAAGAGTCATAGCTACATATATACAAGATATATAAAAGAAAGCACTAGGTAAAACTCTGAACTAATAGATTTGAAAATATAGGTGACATGATATTCTAGGAAAATATAAATCATCAAATTGAAACAAATACAACTTGAAAACACAGATAAACCAATAATGATAGAATATCATGAAAGGGAATTTAAAAATATTTAACTCTAAGTGGCATATGCCTAATCATTTTAGGAGAATTTCATCATGGTATAGAACACAGAAGTACATGGAAATATCTATAGCTCATTTTATGAGGATTTTATAACTTTGGTACACAGATCAGATAAGGAGGGACATAAATAGAGTTATAAGCTATTCCCATAAACATCGATTTTAAAATCCCAGATAAACTATTCACACATCAAATTGTGAAATGTAATAAACTAATAGTACTTCATGACTAAATATAGTCTACCATAGGATTTTAAGTATTGTTCAATATTAGGAAATAAAAAATGTAGTTTACTACATTAACATATTAAAAGAAAAATGTAATCTATATAATAGATAAGAGAAACATTTGATAAAAGTAAACACCAATTCCTGATTAAAATAAAATAAAACAAATTAACAACTAAAAATAAAAGGAAAATTTCTTAAGGTGAAAAAATTCTATTAAAAACCTATTGCCAACATACTAATAGAAAAATATCAGAAGAGTTCCCATTACATCAGGAATGAAAGATGTATTCCATACATGCACAATTCTAAAGTGACAATGAAATTTTGTCTCAAACAACACATTTTCTGAGAGTTAAATAAAGTGCAAGCATCAGTTGTATTGAGACAGTGGATTTACTTGGAACAACTGCTTATACCTTCACTGTCCTGAGCAAACCAGGACACAGCCCCACTCTAAATCACTACTATTTAATATGGTATTTGATGTCCTAGAGAAAACTCTAAGTCAAGAAAAAGAAAGTAGATATTAATATTTTGAAGAAACAAATCTACTATCAGCAGATTCATCAGCCTATAAAATCTAAAGCAATCAAAAAATAAAATATTAAGATTAAAAATAAAATGTTAAATGTAATGATATGAACAGGCAAAAATAACTAGATGAGCTACATGACTTTGGGCAAGCAATTTCTTGTCATGGCTTGTTCAAGAGCATCATAAAATCTGCTAAACTAGTAGGAAAAGTTAAAGTTATAAAGAATAATTTTTAATTGTGAAAAATACTGTAAAGTGTGCTTGACAAAGAGGAAGTAAAGAGGAAGAACATAGGTGAGAACAATATCTAGGAACACTTCCCTAAAAGATTTCCAAAGAACAGAATTTGAAAGGATCAGTAGATGCTGACCAGATGGACACAAGAGAGGAAAACATTCAGGCACAGGGAACAGCCCATCCACTGACACAAGATAGTGCATGGAGTGTTCAGGGAAGTAGCATTAGTTTAATAACTAGAGCTCTTCGGGAGGCTTAAACAAGATAATGTACATTACGTGCACAGTGTTGTGCACATGGAGTATGTTCCTTCGATGCTATAGCTGCTTTAGTAGCAGTACTGACAGTGCTAGATATTTAGATGTAATAGAATACTATATAAAATACATGTAATCACGCATCTATGTAAAATTGGTTATTCTACTTTTATTCCTGAGCATATATGCATCATTCTCTAACAACACAAATAAATTCAACCATTCAGAACTCAGAAGGATCCTAATCTCTCATGATCACACACATGCATGCAATTGTTTGCTGTAGCAAATATCAGAACTAAATGTAAGAAAGAACTTGATATCGACATTTACAATCAAATTAGATGAAATGAAAAAGTGAATTAGTAAATCACCTATGCTTCGTAATTCATAAAAGTAAAAAAGTAATATTCGATAACAACAAAAAATACAGAGAATGTAACAAAGACAAGGCATTTGAATCAAGATATTTAAAACTGTGAAGGAAAAAAAAGAAAGGACTTTAGAAATAGATAAACTACATTGTGTATGACTTTAGTCAAGCGCCTCCTTCAGTTCTGCAGCCTCCTCCACTCAGATAAACGCCCTTCTCTAGATCTTCTTTTTTCTTCTATAAGCTGAAACAGTTGTCTTAGATCAAGCTTTCCAAGATTTTCAAAGTTATTCTAGGGCCTTCATGCAGTATAATCATCCATTTTAATCTCTCTCTTTTTTTTTTTTTTTTTACTGTGGTGATAACACTGATCATCAGATCCACCCTCTTAAAAAAATTTTAAGTCTACAATACAAGATTGTTAACTGTAGGCAGCAACTTTGTACAGCAGATCTCTAGAACTTACTCATGTTGTATAACTGAAACTTTATAACCATTGAATAGCAACTCCCCATTCCCCCCTAACTCCTGTCCCTGGCAATCACCATCCTACTCTCTGCTTCTATGAGTTAGACTATTTGAGATACCTCATATGAGTGGAATCATGCAGTATTTGTCCTTCTGTGACTGGCGTATTTCACTAAGCATAATGTCTTCAAGGTTTATCCAGTCTGTTGCATATGGCAGGATTTCCTTATTTTTTAGGCTGAATAATGTTCCACCATATTTATCCACCACATTTTCCTTTTCCATTCATCCACTGATGGACATGTAGGTTGTCCATGTAGGACATCTTGGCCTTTGTGAATAACTAAAAAAGAACGAAATATTCAAAACCATGTTGCCCAAGACCCTCCTAGAGAGTACCTTTTTTATTGTTTGTTTTTAGGGAAGTCTGTGACTTTACTTGAAGGGGATGAAAGGAAAGGAGTGGGTGACCCTGATGTCAAGCCAACCTGTGGTCCATGGGCCTGTAGGTGATGGAGTACTCGCTCAGGTAGCAGTGGAACATCTCAGGCTTGATTTCCAACTGGTTGAATGTCTCACGCTATGGACACCTACCGTGCCACCCACTGCCTCGCACAGAATGATCACGCCCTGCAGGTGCACCTTCACCACCTCTGGCTTCTCCGCGGGGGCCTTGTGCAGGCCCGTAGGCAGGAAGTGCTACCTCCCCTGCAGGTTCCATGCAGCAGGCACCATTGGCTGCTGATAGGACATGTCCAGCAGCTGGTCAAGATCCCTACCACGTAGGTCAACCTGAGGAAGGTCCACTCCTTCTTCTGCTCCACTTCCACCATCCCGTCAGTTGTACAGAAAGATTGTTTTGTTTTCACTGCATTTATTAGTAACATAAAGAAGATATTGAAACCAAAAAAAGAAAAAAATTCATTCTCAGTTCTCCAAATGGCTCTCCTCCCTCCTTCTTGCCCATACAAACTCTGAACCCATTTCCTCAGGGCCAGTTCAAAACTGGACCTGTTTACTGTCATTTTCACAGAAAACAACCAATGCAGAGAGTAGCAGTACTGTCTAGATTCCACCCAAATGTAGGCTGGGGGAGAGTTACGGAATTCAGATGAAAGGGCTGGTGACCCCACAGTGATGTAGTCTAACTAAAATGGGCTGGACAGGAGATAGAGTAAGCCTATCAGGGGCCTTACAGAACATCTCATGGGCCTGAGCCAAACCCAGATTAACAGACACCAGGAGAAGGATGTGAGGACCAGGGGTGCAATTTTCTTGTGGAAAGTTTCACAATTCTCCACTGTTGGGAGGTGGGGAAAGTCCAGAGGGCACCAAGAGCCTCATTTGTTTTGGCAGAAAAACTTACTCTAGTAAGTCTAGTAAGTTGGGAAGTCACAAAAATGCCACAGATTCTGAGAAAGGCTAGGAGGGGATTCACAGCTAAGAATGAGATGTGTGGCTTCATTACACCTTCATTCAGGCTACTAAACACTATTAGGTATTGAGTTGCTTTTGACTATTTTTCAGCTTAACATTGGTTTAAACATAAACGTGTCTGGCTTAATTTAGAAACAAATCATGAACATTAGAAATATAAGCAATTTGATTTTTTAAACTCCAAATATACTTCCTAACATCAAATCATGAAAGCAAGTTGTTTTTGCCATAATATGTAGTGTCATTTCAACCTACCTCTAAATTACATTCAATATCTAAACTACACATGGAATAACCCCAAGTCTTATTTTATCACCAAAACATGATTTTTCTTGCAAATATAATTTACAGTAAATTTTAAGAAGCTTTTTGATAAATGAAACAATTTGAAATTTGCCTTTATATACAATTTATTCAAACAACA
Source organism: Pseudorca crassidens (assembly GCF_039906515.1). Lineage (NCBI taxonomy): Eukaryota > Metazoa > Chordata > Mammalia > Artiodactyla > Delphinidae > Pseudorca > Pseudorca crassidens. Next base: position 65,900,879 of record NC_090304.1, on the reverse strand, counting down.
AATACTTAATGGGTGTCTGCTATGTGCCAGGGCACTTTTCTAGATTCTGGGGATCCAGCAATGAACAAAACAAAAATTATGTTTACATGGATCTTACTTTTTATTATGTGCATGAATATGTGTGTGTTGGTGGAAGAGACAAAAACCACAAAAGTTAAAAAGGAAACTCTAGTATATATTATAAAATGATAAGTGCTATGGAGAAAAATATGGTGGATAAAGGAGACATAAATTCAGGAAAGGGGAGTAATTTTAAATATGTTTATCAGGAAAGATTTTACTTCTAATCTGAACAAAGAATTGAAGAAGGTGCAGAAGCAAATCATGAACATATCATGAAAGAATATGCCAGCCAGAGGAAAGAGTAAATGCAAAGATCCTTAAGAAAGAGTAAGTCTAGAAGTGTTAGGAACTGCAACAAGTATAGTATGGCTGAAAGAGAATGAGCCTTGAGTAGGATAGTAGGAGCTGATTTCAGTAAGCGCAGAGTCAACTCATAAAGAGCCTTGGAAGATAATATAAGGAATCTGGCTTTTATGCTGAAGGTTTTGAGTGAAAGAAAAACATCTGGTTTATTTTCAGAGGAGCAGTCTGGAAGCCCTGGAATAAATTGTTAGGAGGCAAAGTTAGAGGCAGGGAGGCTGGTAAGAAGCTCTTGCAATAAACAGACAAAATGATAGTGACTTATAGACCATGGTGGTGGCAGTGGAGGTCATGAGAAGTGGTCATAATTGTCTATGTGTATAAGATAGACTCATTAAGATTTGCTGATGGACTGGATGTGGGACTTTAAAGAAAGAAGAGTAGAGAATGGTGAAGGTTTTTTGGCCAGGATGGAGTTGCCTTTAACTGAGTTAGAAAAGGCTGCATGCACTTAGAGCAGATTTTGGAGGAAGGATGAAGACATGTTGAGTCTGAGATGTCTTTTAAGGAAGATAGTTGGGTATCAGAGTTTAGAACTCAAGGAAGAAGTCTAGACTGGAGCTGTAAAACATATATTAATTACTGAAGATAATAAGAAAATTGAAGATAAGAGCAAATCCTACTATTTATATAAAATTATTATATAATACATAAAGATCAAGATTAAATTATCTAACTTAAAGCTACTTCTTAATCATTTACCACCTAAAAATTATGATTTTTTAATTCTAAGGGATATTGTGAGATTCCATATCACTGTGAAAGTGATGGTACTTCATCCAACAGAACAGTGCACCTTGCCCTAGGATATGCCATCACCTGAAGCATAGGGGCCACTGGAACCCTTAAGACACTCCCAAACAAGTTGCAGAGGTTGTGGTTATCTGGGAAATTTCCCTGGAGAAGGTAATGCTGGAGGTAGGACTTGAAAGACTGTTATGCAAAGGATATTCTTGGCAAAGGAAATAGCACGTACAAGTGCATGAGTGTGAAGTTCAACCATCTATGATAAACATGAAGGGACTTGGTAGTACTCAATATAGAGTGCATGAGGAAGGATCAGGAAAATGGCTAAGAAGGTAAAAAAAAAAAAAGAGAGAAAGAAAGGAAGAAATAAAGAAAGGAAGGGAAGGAGGGAAGGAGAGAGGAAGGACAGAAGGGAGGGAGGGAGGGAGGGAGACAAAGAAAGATGGGCTTACATGCTTTGTTAAGGAGTTTAAACTTTAAGGTGATAAGCCATTGAAGGTTTTATAGAGTAGTTGGTATGGACAATTTTTTTTTTTTTGTAATATATGATTCTGAGAAGAGAAAACAATGGAAAATAAATGGGGAAGGAGAGCTAGAGACAGATGGATCCATAGGGAGGCAATCTACTTGACAAATAATGAGAACAGGAACTGTGCAGATGGTGAAGAAGTGGTAAATTTAGGAAATCTTATGAAGGAGAATTGATATAAATTAGTGACTGGCTGGATGAAGTGAGATGGAGAGGACAAGAATGACACCTGAGTGTCTGGGGTGGTAATTAATAGAAAGCAGCATCTATTACTGAGCCAGGCAACACATCAGGAAGAGCAGGTTTGTGATGAGTGCTGTTTGGGAGTTGAGATGACTGTGAAACTACAGTCAACATGTCCAGTAAGTAGTGTACAATACAGGTAGAGCTCAGGAAAGAGAAAAAGTTAGGATCTCAGCCAATAACAGGTGACCAATGCAAAAAGGTAATTGAAAAGGTGTTACTAAAGGAAATATTTACAAAGGTATGAGCAGGGCTAGGCAACTAACTAGGGATTTGCAGGGACTGGTAACAGTAGGAAGTGGCCATGACCCCTAGGACTGAGGGGGTAAGAAGAGAAAGGGTTTATTGAATGGGTAAGACCTGCAGCTGTAGGAGAGGGTCACCTGAAAGGCGCTGTGGTCTTTGGGATCTGGGTGATGCCACATTCCCCCTATTTAAAACTGCCCACGCATCTCAGATGGGCTGCCTAGAACTATGGCAGTTGACTGTATGAGATACACTTACTCAGGAGAGGGTAGTCAGTCAACTCTAATAGCTGGTCCTTTGCAACAGCCTAGGTAGACTGCCCATTAACAACACTTGAACCAATTGTCCTTGCATTAAGATGGCATTACATTTCCAAGTAACACTGGATAACTGTTCATCTATATAATCCTAACTGCCTGATAACCAGTGCAAATAGCTAAACCTCTAAATCATTAAAATTAGAAGGGACAATAGAGACCACCTGCTAAAGTTTATTATTACCACATCTCCGGATGTGCATGCTGTCTAGGAACTAACACGTAAAGGGAATACATAGAACCAGAAAATAAACACAACTATAAGGCATTCATTTTATAATAAAACAATTACACATACACTGTAGGACAGAATGCAACTAAATCCACATGAATTTTAAAGATAAAACAGAAGACCTGAAACAATTCCAAGTGTTCATGTTCTTCTTCCACGAGGAAGAATTTGAGAAGCATTAGTTCCACTTTTCTCATTGGCCTTGATATTGGAGAGCCCACAGACCCAACTTTGTCAATTTAAAGTTTCCATGACTTTGGGCAAATTATTAAAATTCTCAGAGCCTTGGATGTCTCATTTGTCTCATGATGATAACCTAAACACAAGTGTTGGTATAAGGATGAAATGAAAGACTTTATGTTAAACACCCAGCATAGTGCTCGGCAACATAGTGTCTAAATGTGCTCTTTCCATGGTCAGCAATTCTTCCACTAGAAGTGTGGTTGCAGAGTGTTGCTGATGTGTCCAACGCCACAATTAATTCATGAACGAAGACCGAGAAAGGGAAAGATGGAGCATCCGCTATGTGACTGTAACTGGACATGGAACATACTTAATGGCATTTAATCCATACAAATGCCCTTGTGAATTAGACTGGGACCCACTCCCTAGCTCCCTTTCCAGAGGCTTTCTGCTCCGGCATGCTGATTCCCTTTGGTTTGGATCCTCTACTGATTCAGTATGTAATTGCATTAACTTCCAATGACAGAGAAGCCCACAAAGACATTCACATCTAATTTGCCCTCTCACTGCAGCCTCTCTCCTGCTTACCATGGTGACAGATGGCTTGAAAATCATAAGTGGATGGGATTCTGGAGAAGCAGAACAGAGCAGCTGGCAGGCCAAGGTCATAAAGGCACTCCGATTCAAATGATTTTAGAATATTGGAATCGGATTTGAAAATCTTTCTTCTTCCAGCTTCTTCCCTAGAGAGAATAATTTAGGATGGTCCCAGATGACTTCTCACTTTTCTCAACTAGAGAATATCATATGCTTACGCAATTGCTAACTTGGAAAACACTCACATCAAAGGAGTGAGAAATGGTGTATAGCAGTATTTCCCTCAGCATACTCCAGAGATGCATCTGACACACTTCTGGCTCAGATGCCCTGGCCAAGGGATTGTAGCCCCTGCTAACATCATCCATTTGTGGACAATAGGCTAAAAATTTGTTCTGCCAACAGATGGCAAGGCTGCATGGGATAGCATCTGTACACTAAGGGAAAATGGTCCTCTTTCAAGATTATTCAGTTATACCCCATCTTGCCCTCCCAAGACTACTGTGATTAATTTAAGTCAGTTTTGCCAACACTGCTGCTCAGGAAGGACACGCAGAGCATCAAGAGGGACATTCAGAGTGCTGAGGAATATGCAACTATCTGAACCAGGCAAAGAACTCAATATAAACTCACCTCGCCAGGTGTCTGGCCCTGACTGAAGTGACAAATTGTGTCTGGACAAAGAATGGGAAGAAAGGAAGAAAAGGGAAAGGATAAAGCTTAGCAAGTTTTTAGCTAACATTTTTATTTTACAGTTTTCAATAGATCAAGAGTTCATGAACTGTAGCCAAAATTCTTGCAAATGAAAGAAATAGAAGGTTGGCCCAAATTTTTCAGAGGACTAAGTATGACAAGCTTTCTACAAAGAGCAATGTCTCAACATGTCCTCAGCTCTGTTTACTAACATTGTTTACTAACAGTCTCATAATTCTCATCAGTGAGATATCCTCCTTTGCAGGATTAGTGGCAGCTAAAGCAAAATAATGTTTGCGATCAATGTCATTCATGAGTTGTTAGTTATTATTATTAATTTTAATAATATACAATCCCATTCTAAATAAGACTTGTATCAGCTTTTTGACAGGAACGTGATCAGACAGCTAATATGCTAAAATGCTAAAACCTGAACTAGGTCTTCTAACTTTCAGTCTGGATATAAGGGCTACCTCTGTGACACCCATTCCCTCCTCTTTCTAACTGAACTCTTGCTATATCACAGCAATTTGCAAAAGAAGTTGCACTTTCAGGTCACAGATGTACATAGCTAACTGTGTCAATTTCTTAGAGAAGCAGAGTCACGCAGTTAAGCCTTTCTCTCTCTCACCTTTCCCCTTATGTCTGCATCTCCCCAGAATGGCATTAGCTGTCACCTGCTTTGGTTCCGTAGGTTGGAGTATGAGAAAACAGTGTGCAAGCAGAAGTACTTTTAGTCTGAGTAAACACTGGATACACAGCAAATTGAAAGGCAAACAGACAGACTGTGACCTGGATTGCGGTCCAACAGACCTGGGTTAAATTTCGACTCTCATCACCAACTAGCTGTAAGATCTTAGGCCAAGTAATTTAATTTCCCTGAGCCATGTTTTATTTTCTGTAAAATAGGAAAAATAATAGCGCCAGGCCTATCTCAAGGTTGCTTGGATGATAAAATAATATAATAATATATACAAATGCCCTTGTCATTATAAAGAACTATAAAATGATTAGCCATTAGCTGTTATAGTAGGCATTAAAATGCTAAAATGTTTCTGCTCAATCTGCCATCAACTCCATTCTTCTAATTGCTCAGCCAAAAACCGCACCCTTGACTCCTCTCTTTCCTTCCTTCCTTCCTTCTTAACTTTTTCATATCGTCATAACTGTCATTTGATCTACATTCAAAATACATACAGAATCAGAACACTTCACACCAATCTACTTCCATAACCTCTTGTCTGAATTTCAGCAGTAGCATTCCGACAGGTCTCTGCTTCCACCTTTGCCTCTCTTCCTCCGCTTCCTTCCCTCCCCCAACCCCAATTTTTTCAACACACTAGCCAGAGCCATTCCTTTCAATACAAGTCATGACACTCTATTGCTCAAAACCTTCTGGGATCTTCCCACATTACTGGGAATAGAACCTGAAATACCTACAATAGGCTTCAAGGTCTTTTTATTCCTTTAAGGCTATCTTGCTAATGAATCAGAACATATATGTCAACACAATTTGTGGTCTCTGAAGACTAACTAAGAGGCAATGAAACCATTCACCCCAGCTTTAACCTTCCATGGGGCTGGGACAGATCTCAAGCCAGTTTCCTATCTGTTATTATTTCTTTGCTAGTTGACAAGATGTGGCTTTGCACGAGGCTCTCAAAGTCCTAGAAACCAACCTTTCAACGTAGGCGACATCTGGCACCCACATGGAATCCTCCAAAGCTCAGGGGAATCACTTTACAGTCAAGTCAAGAGAAGGGAGAGTTGACCTCTGGTCCAAGCCCCAAAGAGACCATGCTACACTGTCAGGCCTCTGTGTCTAGGTGTGAGGTGTTCTCTTGGCCTGGACTGCTATTTCTCGTTCGTCACTTGTCAAAATCCCACCCACTAGCCAAGGCTGACCTTATATAACACTGCCTTCCTGGGTCCTTACCTAATCTGTCCAGGCAAGAGTGGTTGTTCCTTCCTCTGCCCCAACCAAAATTTCTCCTTCTCAGTTAGTTTATAAATAATTTTCCCCATCTTAAACTACTGAGTAAGTCTGCTAAGTACTGATAGATTGTCACTTCCTTGAAGACAAAATTAGTAACAGTAGCTCATTATAACATTAATTCTCAAGGCGAGTAGGGAAAAGCTCCTTCAGAATTTCATAGTGGGGATTAAAGGATGATAAGAGAAGACCACACTTTCCTGCAGGGTACAATATCCTCTCAAAAAGACCTTTGCTCTCCTCTCCCCCACAAAAGTCTCTCTTCAATTTATTGACTCAATTAGGATGTTGAAGGCTGTAAACTAGACCAGCAATTCCCAAAAGCAGGTCAGGGATAACTGCACGGCAGAATCATCTGGGGTCAATTTTAAATACCTGGATTCCTGAGCTACTTCTCTAGAAGTCCCTAGAAATCCAGATTAAGTATAAATTAAGATTAAGATTAATTAAGATTAAGGTCCTGAGCCAGGACCTAGGTATAATATTCAGCATCAAATGATCAGCAAAGTTTGGCAATAACTAATATAGGGGTGAATTTTAATAGATTTTTAAGGGAAAGGGAAGACTATAAATGATAGAAGAAAAATAAATAAAAGGAAAAAGTAGATGTAGAAAGTCATCAGTGTGACCCAGCATGGCACGAGAGAGAAGGTGACCTAGGTAGAGGATGCAATTTTCCAACTGAAGCTGATTTTTTCTTTGTCTTGCAGGTGGGGAAAAATTTGGTTTAGGCTTAGTTCACCACAGGGAATAAACATGTGGACACAAGATTATGGTGTCCTTTCCTTTGGAGGTTATATTTCTCAGTGTACATTAATAAATTGACAACCTAGTAACTATACGTTAGTCTATGTGGGATTGTTTACTGTCTGTTCTAAGAGACAAAATTAGGTTTCTGAATCTGCAAACCTCCAGGCCTTGAAAAAGAGGACCAGGCAGAGATTCACCCCTTTAAAAACCCATACATTGGCACATGAAAAGCTGCTCGACATCACTAATTATTAGAGAAATGCAAATCAAAACTACAGTGAGGTATCAACTCACACGGGTTAGAATAGGCATCATCAGAAAATCTACAAACAACAAATGCTGGAGAGGGTGTGGAGAAAAGGGAACCCTCTTGCACTGCTGGTGGGAATGTGAACTGGTACAGCCACTCTGGAGAACAGTATGGAGGTTCCTTAAAAAACTAAAAATAGAATTACTGTATGACCCAGTAATCCCACTGCTGGGCATATACCCAGAGAAAACCGTAATTCAAAAAGACACACGCATCCCAATGTTCATTGCAGCACTATTTACAATAGCCTGGTAACAGAAGCAACCTAAATGTCCATCAACAGATGAATGGATAAAGAAGATGTGGTACATATATACAATGGAACATTACTCAGCCATAAAAAGAAATGAAATTGAGCTATTTGTAATGAGGTGGATAGACCTAGAGTCTGTCATACAGAGTGAAGTAAGTCAGAAAGAGAAAGCCAAATACCGTAGGCTAACACATATATATGGAATTTAAGAAAAAAAAAATTTCATGAAGAACCTAGGGGTAAGACAGGAATAAAGACACAGACCTACTAGAGAACGGACTTAAGGATATGGGGAGGGAGAAGGGTGAGCTGTGACAAAGTGAGAGAGAGACATGGACATATATACACTACCAAACGTAAGGTAGATAGCTAGTGGGAAGCAGCCACATAGCACAGGGAGATCAGCTCAGTACTTTGTGACCACCTGGAGGGGTGGGATAGGGAGGGTGGGAGGGAGGGGGATGCAAGAGGGAAGAGATATGGGAACATATGTATATATATAACTGATTCACTTTGTTATAAATCAGAAACTAACACACCATTGTAAAGCAATTATACCCCAATAAAGATGTTAAAAAAAAAAAAAGATGTGGTACATATATACAGTGGAATATTACTCAACCATAAAAAGGAATGAAATTGGGTCATTTGTAGAGACGTGGATGGACCTAGAGACTGTCATACAGAGTGAAGTAAGTCAGAAAGAGAAAAACAAATATTGTACATTAACGCATATATGTGGAATCTAGAAAAACAGTATAGATGAACTGGTTTGCAAGGCAGAAATAGAGACACAGATGTAGAAAACAAACGTATGGACACCAAGAGGGGAAAGTGGGGTGGGTGGGGGAGGGTGGGATGAACTGGGAGATTGGGATTGACATATATACGGTAATTTGTATAAAATAGATAACTAATAAGAACCTGCTGTATATAAAAGAAGTACATTAGTAACTGGTGGAAACCCCTAAGTACCCTAACATGCTTTACTCATTAATGTATAATTAATACATGAGAAATGAATAATAGGAAAGATCTGGAAATCTAAATACAGGTCTTGACTCTGTGACCAACTTGCTTTGTAATATTGGTCACTAGTAAGTACCACTTATATACTCAACTCCTATGTCCCAGATATTTAATTATCCCACCAACCCTACAAAAGAGTTATGTGGCATATACCACCAGATTCCTACACCTTAGCAATTCTCTCCTTTGTACTTTGTACTAGAGAGTCCCAATTTGATTTCAGGTTCTTGATGCATAGAATGTACACAAAATGACTGGAACTCTAGCAGCTGTCTTGGACTATAAGATGACTTTAAGGATGGAAGCCACTTGCTAAGGATTCAGAACAGAAATAACCTGAGTTGCTGATACTAGAAGACACTATACATTCCCTGGATGATCTCCCTCTGTAACTCTTTTACGAAAGAAATAAATAAACCACTGTAATTTTAGATTTTCTTTTTATGCTGCCAAACATAATCCAAAGTGCTACAGAATTGGATTCTCAGTTTAGATTTAGGAAACCAGATACAGAGAGGTGATGTAATTTACCTGACATTACACAGCTAGTGAGTATTGAATAGAAATTATTCACCTGGCAATATGTTTCTAAGGCCAATTTTCTTGAATCTATGCTATAGGATCTCCAAAAAAAAAAAAAAAAGATATTTTGCCTTTTGTTTAGTATAGAAGAAGCAAACTAATATCTATTGACACTGTTTATGTGCCAGGCATTATGCTAGTATTGTCAGATATATTATCTTGTTTGCCTTTAAGCTTGGCTTTCTCTATATCTAAAAATTAAGTGATTTAGTTAAATTATCTCTTCATTTCATCTCTATAAACCAAAACCAAAGACCTTTCCTACAGTCTAGCAGGGAACACTTGCCAATCTATAACCAATGTTTTCTCCAAGTCAGGCAGCTCCACAGGAGAAAATGATCTCTTCATCTTTGATAAACACTCATACATGAGAATCAAACAAGCCAAACTTGTTCTTTTCCTCGCTTTCCTTTCAAAGTCACTCTCACACTGGAGAAGTGGTATTAGAACCTTAAGACCCATTGGAAAGAGGATGAAAGATAATAGAAATAAACAGCTCTCCTGCCAGAGGAAAGAGATGAAAAACGAAAGGGAAAGGCTCTTTCTCCAAAGCAGCAACTTCACATTACAAGGTTAAATAAAGAAGAAATGCACACACACACACACACACGCACACGCACACACACACGTGTACATACCACATAAAAATAGAGCAAGTAAAAATTGAAACTAGAGAATTATGAAACCACCAAACACCATTCTATATTTAAGTACAATTAAAGTGTTAAATGTAAATATAATTAATTAATTGAAATTTTACAAAAGAAAAAAATGATTAAGCTTGAGATAAAAACGGACTTGCTAAGCTTAGAAGCAAGGAAGAGATCACAAAGGTGGGAAAATCAATATATTTGATTATTTTTAAAAATTAAAGGAAATACAAATGACAAATGGGAAAGAGTTGAATTTTATGTGAAATAAAAGAATTGCCCATTACAATGATAAATAATAATTTGTAACACATTAAGCAAACATATTTAAATGATAAATCTTAATGTTAGGCAAAAGATAATTAAACAGGTCTCACTGAGGATGGGGAAATAAAATATATAGCATCTGTAAAAAGAATTTTGGCAATCACTGACTATTTACCCAAGAAATCAGACCAAATTTTCTATTATAAATATTTTCATTTTTTCAAATATTTTATCAAGTATGAACTTGGACTCTTTCTTTAAATAAAAAGCACTCTTAAATTATAAATATTTACTTCCACTGAAGATATTTATCTAACAAAATGCACAACAAGCTCTATAGACTTCCAGAAATGATGGTAATGCTAGATTTATAATAAGAAGCATGAAGTCTCCCAAGGGGGCTACCTGGAAGTGTTCCAGGTAGCCCCCTTGGGAAAGGATTTATCTACAGGATAAATCCTTTAGAATGTGACTGTTTTAGTATGATGGCTAGCACAAGAGTCTTACCCATTCATTCACCATCCATTCAACTAATTATTTTTGATTATCTACTATGTATGAAGTATGGTGCTAGGCACTATGGATGTGATGGTGAACAGAAAACATGTCAGTTGCCACCCTTGTGTATCATCTAGTGCAGTGATACAGATAAATTAATCAAATTATTACACAAACTAATGGGAAAACTGCAACTGTAGAGATGTCCATGTCTTCAACGAAACTGCATGGTACTCAGAGAACAGATACTAGAGAAATGAGGCAATGACAAACTCTTATTTTGTTGTAAGTGTAATAGAAACTTTACATTCACAAATTTGACGGTCTTGATTTCAGCTATTCCCTGACACACTTGAAGGTCTCTGTTATTTAGCTAATGAATAAGCCTTCCTCACTGTGGCTTTGCTGTTCTCTCTTCAAGGCTTTGGAAATTTGTGAAAATATCTGAATTCATCCCTTATGAATCACAGGGTCTATCCTACAGCTAGTATTTCTCCCAGGATTGGAGCTATCTTGAAATTAAGGCATTAAAGGACCTACTGACTTTAATGAAATCAGGATCTGTCTTATTCACAGCTGTATCCTCCCTCTACGCCTAGTGCCTACCATATACCTAATACATGATTCTTTGTTGATGAGCTATTGGGATGGCTGATTTAAAAGAGCCATAAGAAGGTTCTGAAAAAGTGACTTGCAACACTGTCTATTAGTCAGAATTAGCTGGTGGACTTAAAAAAGAAAGAAAAAAGAAACCATGTCCACGTGTACTAACTCCTACAAATATGGAACCAGGATCTCGAGGCATGGAACTCAAAAGTCTGTATTTGTTACAGAACCCAGGTGATTCTGATGCAGTCCATTGGAAAACTGTATAAAGGAACATTTTGGGGGGTTTAAGGATTACTGAGTATTACTCTCCTTTTATTTTATTTTATTTTTTTTACTGACCTTAGCACTGTGACAAAATTGATGGGATACCATTAAATATGACACTAATGATGTAACAAGGTAGAAGAGTGCCCCATGTGAATGGCCAGAAATGTATAGAAAAAGAAATAGAAAGGAATCTATTTGTCTACAAGAAAGGCTAGATATAATTCATTTTTCAAAAATAGAAAGGTAGTTATTGTCAAACTCCACATGCCATTTATTTCCCCAATAATCAAGTCATAAAGTATATATTGAGTGCCAATGAGGTTTCCTGAACCTGCCTGTGCTGGGAGTGGGAAATCTGATTTTATAATATTTGTACCTCACATCCTGAGGGCATTTAAATAGGGATATGGATACTTATGCAAATCCACGACTGAGAAAATAATATATGATGGGAAAGGGGGACAGTAGAAAAGGTCTTAGATTCTTTGAGCATTAGGTATAATGCTGGGTTTTGATGATATTGAGTAATCTACAAATATCTCATTTAAGGATTTGATAATAATCACTTTAGAGATGAGGAATCTGAGCTCTTAAAGTGAACTGAGATCGAGATGGTGGAGGAGTAGGACATGGAGCTCACCTTCTCCCCACAGATACATCAAAAATACATCTACATGTGGAACAGTTCTCACAGAACATTTACTGAATGTTAGCAGAAGACCTCTGACTTCCAAAAGGGCAAAAAAAAAGTCTCCACATAACTGCGTAGGGCAAAAGAAAAAAGAAAAAGAGAGAGAGAGAGAAACTGGGATGGGACCTGCACCTCTGGGAGGGAGCTGTGAAGGAGGAAACTTTCTGCACACAGGGAAGTCCCCTCACTGGTGGGGACAGGGTGAGGGTGAGATTTGGAGCCTCGGAGGAGAAGGCAGTGGCAGGTGTGTGGAGGGCAAAGCAGAGAGTAACCAACACAGAGGGTTGGTGCTGACCAGCACTCCCCAGCCTGAGACGCTTGCCCGCTTGCCCTCTAGGGTGGATGGGGGCTGGGTGCTGAGGCTCAGACTTTGGAGGTCAGACCCTTGTGAGAGGACTGGGGTTGGCTGTGTGAAGACAGCCTAAGGAGGCTAGGGTGTAGTGCACCAGAACTGAGGGAGTCCGGGAAGAGCCTGAGCCCACAAGAGAGGAGAGGGACCATTGTTGGGGGCTACACAAGGAGAGAGGCGAGCTCACCATAGGAGCTTCTTTGTTCAGTCACAGGCAGCAGGGCACTGCCTACATGAGCTCCAGGGGTGGGTGTGAGCTGTGGCTGCTATCTCGGACCCCAGAGCTGGGCGTGGACCACTATTGCTGCCACCGCTGCCACAGAAGACCCTGTGAGCAAGCTCAGGTCACTGCCCACACCTCCCCAGGAGCCTGCACAGCCCACCACTGCTGAGGGTCCCGAGACCCAAGGATCCCACGATCCGGGGCTAACTTCCCTGGGAGAACACATGACGCATCCCAGTCTGTTGCAACTTCCTGCTTGCCTCTGCAGCCACAGACACTTTGTGCACGTCCCAGTTGTGCCCATCTTATCCCTACCTGGCCTGAACGAGTACGTGTACCCCAATCAGCCTCTGCTTTTGCCCCCTCTCGCCTGGGTGGGGAACAGACACCTGAGGATGGCCCACATGTAGGGGTGGGGAAAAAACAAAGCTGAGTCCAAGGGAAGGTGCAACTAAGGAAGAGGAATGGAAATCTCTCCTTGCAGCTGCTAAAGGCACAGATTAAATCCCTGCAATCAGACTGGTAAACACTGCACCTGTGGAATATCTGAATGGACCATGAGTGTTCCCACAACTGAGACCAGTCTAGCCTTAAAAGCTGTGGACTTTGGGGGCAAGTACACATGGGAGTTGGGCCAGGTCAGAGTCTGATCTGCTCCCACAGTGCCCACAGCAGGTCCAGAGACCTACCCAGAGGTATTGGAGGGCCTCCTGGGGAGGTGGGGGTTGGCTATGGCTCACTGGGGGGACAAGGACACTGACAACTGAGGCCCCAGGAATATATTATTATTACTCTTATCTTTTTGTTTCATTTTGTTCTGTTGTTGTTTTTTATTATTTTTTAATTTTTTATTTTTTCTTTTACTTCTTAATTTTTAATATACTTTCTATTTTTACTTTACTTTTTCACTGTTTTGTGTTTTTTCCCTGTTTTTCTTCTTCATTTTTTATCTTTTAAAATATACTGTTAATTTTTCTATTTTTACTTTACTTTTTCATTGTGTTGGGTTTTTTCCTGGCTTTAGTTTTTTTTTCACTTGTTTTGTTTGTATCTTTTTTCTTTTTGGTCATTTTTGTGTGTTCATTTTATGTTTTCTTTCCTTTTTTTATTTTCTTATTTTTATTTTTATTTTTACATTTTTTAATACTAAATTTTGAAACTCGGTATGTATTTTATTTTATTTTTCAAATTTATTTTTGGCTGCATTGGGTCTACATTCGCTGCTGCACGTGGGCTTTCTCTAGTTGTGGCAAGTGGTGGCTACTCTTCGTTGTGGTGCACAGGCTTCTCATTGCAGTGGCTTCTCTTGTTGTGGAGCACAGGCTCTAGAGCACAGGCTCAGTAGTTGTGGTGCAAGGGGCCTAGTTGCTCTGTGGCATGTGCGATCTTCCCAGACCAGGGGTCGAACCCATGTCTCCTGTATTGGCAGGCGGATTCCAAACCACTGTGCCACGAGAGTAGTTTCTGCTTCTTTAAAATTACTTTCTGCTTTGGTTTTTGTTTTTGTTAGTTTTGTTTTTATTGTTTGCTTTTCTTTCTCTGTTCTTGTGTTGCTTTGGTTCTGTTGTTTTTTGTTTTCTCTGGTTTTTTTTTCTTTTCTTTTTCTGTGTGTGTTTGTTTTGGTTTTGGTTTTTTGGTTTTGCTTTTACTATTTGTCTTGGGTTTTGCTTGTCTGCTTGTTTTCTTTTCCTTTTTTAAATTGTGTTGTTGCTGTTTGTTTGCTTTTGTCTTTGCTCTTTGTCTTGGGTTTTCTTTGTCTGTTTGTTTAATTCCCCCCATTTTTTTCCCATGCTGTGTGGGTTGTGGGGTTTTGGTTCCCCAGCCAAGGGTTGGACCTGAGCCTCCAGGATGGGAGCACCATGTCCAGGATGCTGTACCACCAGAGAATCCCTGGCCCCAGGAAATATTAATTGGCGAGAGCTCTCCCAGAACTCTCCATCTTGACACCAAGACCCAGCTCCACCCAACTGCCTGCAGGATCCAGTGCTGGAAGCCTCACTCCAAACAACTAGCAACACAGGAACAAAACCCCACCCATCAGCAGACAGGCTGCCTAAAGTTTTACTAAGTTCACAGACACCCAAAAACACACCACCTGATGCAACCCTGCCCATCAGAGGGACAAGACTCAGCTCCACATACAAGAGCACAGACACAAGTCCCTCCCACCAGGAAGCCTACACAAGCCCGGACCAACCTCACCCACCAGGGGCCAGACACCAGAAGCAAGAGGAACAACAAACCTGCAGCCTGCAGAAAGGAATCTCAAGCACAATAAGTTAAGCAAAACGAGATGACAGAGAAATATGTTGCACATGAGGGAGCAAGGTAAAAACCCACCAGATCAAATAAGTGAAGAGGAAATAGGCAATCTACGTGAAAAACAACTCAGATTAATGATAGTAAAGATGAACCAAGATCTCAGAAATAGAATGGAGGCATAGATCAAGAAAATACAAGAAATGTTTAACAAGGACCTAGAACTAAAGAACAAATAGTGATGAACAACACAATAGCTGAAATGAAAAATACACTAGAAGGAATCAATAGCAGAATAACTGAGGTAGAAGAACAGATAAGTGAGCTGGAAGATAGAATGGTGGAAGTAACTGTCATGGAGCAGAATAAAGAAAAAAGAATGAAAAGAAATGAGGACAGCCTCAGAGACCTCTGGAGCAATATTAAATGCACCAACATTCAAATTATAGCAGTCCCAGAAGAAGAAGAGAAAGAAAGTTTCTGAGAAAATACTGGAAGAGATTATAGTCAAAAATTTCCCTAACATGGGAAAGGAAACAGCCACACAAGTCCAGGAGCACAGAGAGTCCCATACAGGAAAACGCCAAGGAGAAACATGCCAAGACACATATTAAACAAACTAACAAAAATTAAATACAAAGACAAAATATTAAAAGCAGAAGGAAAAAGCAACAAATAACATACAAGGGAATTCCCATAAGGTAATCAGCTGATTTTTCAGCAGAAACTCTGCAGGTCCAAAGGGAGTGGCAGGATATATTTAAAGTGATGAAAGGGAAAAACCTAAAACCAAGATAGTTCTACCCAGCAAGGGTATCATTATTCATCATCAAGATTCAACAGAGAAATCAAAAGCTTTACAGACTAGCAGAAGCTAAGAGAATTCAGCACCACAAAACTGGCTTTACAACAAATGCTAAAGGAACTTCTCTAGGTGGGAAACACAAGAGAAAAAAAAGACCTAAGAAAAAGAAATGCTAAACAATTAAGGAAATGGTAATAGGAACATACATATTGATAATCACTTTAATGTAAATGGATTAAATGCTCCAACCAAAGGACACAGACTGGCTGAATGGATACAAAAGCAAGACCCATACATATGCTGTCTACAAGAGACCCACTTCAGACCTAGGACACATACATACTGGAAGTGAGGGGATGGAAAAAGATATTCCATGCAAATGGAAATCAAAAGAAAGTTGGAGTAGCAATACTCATATCAGACAAAATAGACTTTAAAATAAAGACTGTTACAAGAGACAAGGAAGGACACTACATAATGATCAAGGAATCAATCCAAGAAGAAGATATAATGATTGTAAATGTTTATGCACCCAACATAGGAACATCCCAATACATAAGGCAAATGCTAACAGCAATAAAACGAGAAATCAATAGTAACACAATAGTAGTGGGGACTTACACCCCGCTTACACCAATGGACAGATCATCCAGACAGAAAGTTAATAAGAAAACAAAAGCCTTAAATGACACATTAGACCAGAAAAACTTAACTGATATTTATAGAACATTCCATCTGAAAGCAACAGAGTACGCTTTTTTCTCAAGTGTACACGGAACATTCTTCAATAGATCACATCTTGGGCCAAAAATCAAGCCTCAGTAATTTTAAGAAAATTGAAATTCTATCAAACATCTTTTCTGACCACAACGCTATGAGGTTAGAAATCAATTACAGGAAAAAAAAAAAAACTGTAAAAAGCACAAACACATGGAGGCTAAAATATATGCCACTATGAGACTGATGCGCTACCTACTGCGCTAACAAGGCACGTTAGAAGAATAAAATACCTAGGAATAAACCTAAGGAGGCAAAAGACCTGTATGCAGAAAACTATAAGACACTGATGAAAGAAACCAAAGACAACACAAACAGATGGAGAGATATACCATGTTCTTGGACTGGAAGAATCAATATTGTGAAAATGACTATACTACCCAAAGCAATCTACAGGTTCAATGCAATCTCTATCAAATTACCAATGGCATTTTTCACAGAACTACAACAAAAAATTTCACAGTTTGTATGGACACATAAAAGACCCCAAATAGCCAAAGCAATTTTGAGAAAGAAAAATGGAGCTGGAGGAATCAGGCTCCTGGACTTCAGACTATACTACAAAGCTACAGTAATCAAGATAGTATGGTACTAGCACAAAAACAGAAATATAGATCAATGGAACAGGATAGAAAACCCAGCAATAAACCCACACACCTATGGTCACCTAATCTATGACAAAGGAAGCCAGAACATACAATGGAGCAAAGATAGCCTCTTCAATAAGTAGTGCTGGGAAAACTGGACAACCACATGTAAAAGAATGAAATTAGAACACTCCCTAACACCATACACAAAAATAAACTCAAAATGGATTAAAGACCTAAATGTAAGGCCAGACACTATAAAACTCTTAGAGGAAAACATAGGCAGAACACTCTGAGACATAAATCACAGCAAGATCCTTTTTGACCCACCTCCTAGAGAAATGGAAATAAAAACAAAAATAAAGAAATGGGACCTAATGAAACTTCAAAGCTTTTGCAGAGCAAAGGAAACCACAAACAAGACAAAAAGATAACCCTCAGAATGGGAGAAAATATTTGCAAATGAAGCAACTGACAAAGGATCAATCTCCAAAATATACAAGCAGTTCATGCAGCTCAATATCAAAAAAACAAACAACCCAATCCAAAACTGGGCAGAAGATCTGAATAGACATTTCTCTACAGAAGATATACAGATAGCCAACAAACACCTGAGAGAATGCTCAACATCATTAATCTTTAGAGAAATGCAAATCAAAACTACAATGAGGTATCACCTCACACCAGTCAGAATGGCCATCATCAAAAATTTTTCAAGCAATAAATGCTGGAGGGGATGCGGAGAAAAGGGTACCCTCCTGTACTATTGGTGGGAATGTGAATTGGTTCAGCCACTATGGAGAACAGTATGGAGGCTCCTTAGAAAACTGAAAATAGAACTACCATATGACCCAGCAATTCCACTACTGGGCATATACAGTGAGAAAACCATAATTCAAAAGGCACATGTACTCCAATGTTCATTGCAGCACTATTTACAATAGCCAGGACATGGAAGCAACCTAAGTGTCCATTGACAGATGAATGAGTAAAGAAGATGTGGTACATATATACAATGGAATATTACTCAGCCATATAAAGGAACAAAATTGGGTCATTTGTAGAGATGTAGATGGGCCTAGAAACTGTCATACAGAGTGAAGTAAGTCAGAAAGAGAAAAACAAATATTATATATTAACACATATATGTGGAATGTAGAAAAATGGTACAGATGAACCTATTTGCAAAGCAGAAATATAAACACAGATGTAGAGAACAAATGTGTGGACACTAGGGGGTGCGGAAGAAGGGGGGTGAGATGAACTGGGAGATTGGGATTAACATACATGCACCACTAGTTGTAAAATAGATAACTAATGGGGACCTGCTTTATAGCATAGGGAACTCTACTCGGTGTTCTGTGGTGACCTAAATGGGAAGGAAATCCAAAAAGAAAGGGATATGTGTATACATATGGCTGGTTCACTTCACTGTGCAGCAGGAGCTAGCACAACATTGTAATGCAGCTATACCCCAATTATCAATCAATCAACCAATCAAATACCAAAAAAAAGAAAAGAATTGAATCACAAGACTATTTCATTCCTGAGGCTATGCTGTTTCCTCAAGGAGACACAAAACTAAGATGACACTTCCTGTTTTTCCTTGGGACAGTCCCATTTTATGCCTATTGTCTCAACATATCTTTGACAGCATCCACTTTCACTCAAAAATATCCCAATTTAGTTGATAATTATGTGGTCTCTACATATGCTTAAATATTAGATATAATAGACTACAGATGTCAAAAATGGGCAAGATTTGGTGGACCTCTATGAGACATACTTGGAGTCAGACAAATCTACATTCTAATCCTTGCTCTTCCACTTAGTAGTAGTACCATGTGTTAGACAGTTAGTTAAAGTGGAATCTTGGGCCGGTGACTTCACCTCCCTAATACTCAGTTTCATCAACTACAAAATGGAAATAATAATGCCACCTTCCTCATAGGACTGTGGTAAGAATTGAAATTTTAGGAATAACGTTTACATGACACAAACTAAAGGGTAGATAAAGAAAATAGTTCCTCTCCAAGACATAACAAGGACAGTTTCCCAACTGTCTGTTGACTTTAAGTAATGGAATGAGACCCATACTCTTGAAAAGGGGCAGGGATAATCATTCAAACATGACATGCTTAATGCCTTGTGGGAAAGCATTTTCACTTCAAATCACTATTTTGTTCAACATGTCTGGAATGTGGCTTCTTTCCAGAGAACTAACATTTGACCTGAAAATGACACATGCACAAGGCCTTCTCTTTTTATCTGGTAGAAAATAACATGGTTTAAACTGTCCAGTGTTTATCTCTTTTCAACCTTCTTCTGTGATTTGTTTTGGGATTAAAAAAATATCAAGTTCCTCAGTTGTAGCCTTTCAGCAGCATGTTGGTTCATATTACCTGAGAGATGAAGTCTACCCATCTAATGTCTGCAAGTTTTCTTGCCTACCAGTGCTCATATAAAAGCCAGCAAAAGAATGACAAGTGTTAGGGACTGTTTTTCTCTCTCTGAATGATTGCCACTTTAGATATTACTGAATCCGGCATATGAGAAATGTCACCTTAGGTCTCAGCCTTCCACACTTTTTACCTCTCCCAACTGGCCTTTTTGTTGATCTGAGTTTAACCCCATTCTACCCTAAATGCTTGGTCTTGAGGCAATCATTGAGATGACTGTAATCCCATTCCCAGTCCAGTCAAGGCTTGAGGAATGGGTGTGAGACACTAATCAAGCCTATGAGATCCTTAAACATCTTTCCGTACAATGTCGTCATCCCCCTGCCATAGTTCTCTATCCCTTTGTCCATTAGGATACTGCCGGATGCAAATACTAGCACATGTCAACTCCACATGGCTTACACTAGAAAGAAACACGTGATCTTAACTAACAAAGTATCCAGAGTGAACCTTGGTACCAGGATTGTGACTCTGGTTCTCTGAGATGCCATCTTCCTCTCTGAGAATTTTATCCTTGGATAAGTAGTAAGATGGCTTCAGCAGTGCTAGGTGTGACATCCAAATATGCCAATGCCCAAAGAAAGAAAGAGAATGTGTCCTCCTACATTACCCTCTTACCAGCAGATAAGCCTTTCCCGGAGCCCGTAGCTGACTTCCTTTATAGCTCATGGGTTTGAATTTTTCTGATATCAGTTCCTCAGACCTTGACTGTCATGGGAATGGGATTATATAGTTATTTTCTTATTGCCTCAAGACAAAGCACTTAGAGTAGAATGGAGTTAAAAATCTACCGCATGACCACTACTATCCTCTTACTTTCATTCTATAACACTGTCAAAGTTTGTTGTTTGTGTGTTGATTTGTCTGTCATTTTATCACTGAAATTTTAGACTCTCCCACATAGTTGGCACCCAATAAATATTTGTTGAACAATTATTTTGATATTATCTGCAATAAAGGTCACTTCCTAATTGAAAGAACTTTTATAACATTTTACATTCAGATGAGTACCATTACACTTAGCTTGCAGCAAGTTAAGAAAATGAGGCCATAAATGCATAAAAAAATAGGAAACAGTAGGATGACACATGATCAACCCCATGCTGAGGAATGTAATGCAGACTTCCCACAGTCTAGCCTTCCGAGAAAGTAGCTCTCTCTAAGGACAAGGACGCTCTTTTTTCTGGAGGTCGTTCAATTTGAGTCCAAACTTATTTATTGGCAAATGAGAGGCAGTGAGCAGAGAGGAAAGAATCTGTGTCTTACAGTGAGACTTGGCCTATAGGTCTGCTTAACACTCTCTCTCAGTGATTTTGGTCCTTCCTCTAGCATTCACTCTGAACCTCAGTTTCATTATCTATAAAGTAGGAAAACCATACAAAGTTTGCACACCTCATGGGTCTACCCACAGTCGGTTGTGATCAACTAGGGTCACTATAAAATGAATTTTTCCTGCGAGTTATGTAGATTCTAGGTAATTGACTTTACTTACCCGCACCTTTTCCTCAGTGTTTTCCCCTGTGTTTGCTTCTGAGTCTTCTGATTTTGCATCCATCTAATTTTTTTAAATTCACTGATTAATTTTTCCTAGCCTTTGACCTAAGGTGTACTTGTGGATTCTACTTTGACTCTCCCCTCTTTGGTTTGTGATGATATAGACTGGCTTCTGGAAACCACTACCTGTATCAAAATAACCCCTGACACTTACTTTGTGTCCTCTGCCCTCCCAGGTAAGTTAGCTTAACCTGATATTGGGGCTAGGCTCAGGCAAAGTCATATATGGAAATAGTGTTTGTGGCAGCTGTTATAAACACTATATAGCAGTAGCTCTCAAACTTGAGTGGGCATCAGACTCTCCTGGAGGACTTGTCAAAACTTTAATTGTTATATCTTGTCCCCAGAGTTCCTGTTTCAATAGGTCTGGCATAAGGCTTGAGAAATTACAGCTCTAATCAGTAATGTATCAGGTGACACTGATACTGCTTACTGGGAGACTTCGGGAACCACTACTCTAAGGACCTTACAAATGTTCATTGTAGCTGGAGAGGGAGCAGCAAAGTAGACCTAGAGAGGATCTTTCCCCTCAAGTTCAGTTACATCAGCAAACAGAGAGAGGTAACTATGTGCCAGGTATTAAGCTAAGTATAGGTTTACTAAGGTGAAAATACAGTTCCTGCCCTTAGGGAGCTTATAATTTAGAGAAGTGAACATGTGAACAGATGTTGTCCAGAACACACAAAAAAGCCTGTGCTATAACTATGAACAGGGTACTATGGGAGACTGAATGAGGGGAGATAACATAGAAGGGGGGTCAAGGAAGGCTTCCTGAAGGAAAGGATGGCTTAGCTGTCTCATTAAGCTTACAGTATAGCTTAATGGTGGAGAGAGGTGTATGGAAGTAACCACTGTGCCAACAGAATTAAGAAAGGACTTGATGAGGGTTTATGAGAGGTGGATGCACAGCGGAAGGATCATCTGTCAGCCTGGGACATTCTGAAAGGCTTCTTGGAAAATAAAGTTTGTGATTCAGCCTTAGGGAATGAATAGGATTATTACAGGCAGAAGAGATTCCAGAGGGAACAAGTTATCAAGATACAGAAGGTCTATCAAGACACAGATTTAAGGAAAGTAAATAATCAGTCCAGTGAAGGTAGAGTGTAAGTGATGTCAAGTATGCATTGGAAAATGAGAACTGAATGCTGCATAGGGGCCTGATCATAAAGGACTTCAGACTCTAGATTAATAAGCTTGGACACTCTTCTCTACCTGGAGATTCTGGGGAATAGGAGAGCGCAATCATCACCTGTTACTCAGATATGGCAGATCAGCCCCATTCTACAATGCTGTTCTGTGCCTACAGTTACCTGCTCTGGAACCAGTGTAAAAGACAGATAGACACAGATCTGCAGTCTAACAAGCCTTGTGATGAAATGAGGCTATGTGGAGGAGGACAGTAGCAAAGCATCACAATGCTAGAATCAGTAGGACTTAGTGACTGATTAGATTTGGAAAATTAAAGAAAAAGAGAAGGCAGATGATTCTGATTTTCAAGTTGGATTGTTTGGAAGGTGATGATGTTCGAAGCCACTTCAGTGGCTGGCCATTTTGACCTGGCATAAGCTCCAAAGGGGAATTTATTATAAGCAGAGTAACACCTATCAGTCATTGAGCATTTACAGTGCCAGGCACTACTCTCAAAGCATTTTAGTCATCTCATTTCCTTCCCAAAATAGTATTGATGAGCTAGGACGATCTTCATCCCCATTTTACAGATGAGGAAAGTGACACCAGAGCTTTTAACCAAGGTCATATAGCCAGTGAGTCGTAGAGGTAAGATCTGAATCCAAACAGCCCAGGCCAGAGTCTGTGCTCTTAATCACTAGTCAACATTTCTTTGCCACAGCTAATCTTTGTCTCTCAGAATACTCCCCTTCCCCAAAGGAATAGTGCCAACTCTCAGGAAGGGCTGAAAATAGAGATGGGAAACTACTGGCAAAAACATGGTACTCATCTTTATAGCCACCTGGTGTAGTATGGTGATACTGCAGGAACATGGCTGCCTGTAGTTCCCAAGTTTACACGGCCGAGTTTTAGCCACAGTGGGTCTCTGGCTCTTTCTCTCTCAATTTTATTCGTATTTTTACTCTCTCTTTCTAGACTCCAAATTCCTAGCAAAAGAATTCTGACTGAACTATGATTACATGCCCAACTGTGGTTTAGTCATTGGGGGCTGGGAGGGCTACTAACACAGCTGCTTGAGGGACCATCTCTACGTGAAAGAGGTATTTTATTCCTTGACAATCACTGTAAATTGTATAGAGAGTTCCAAAATTTTCTATTATCAAGCATCCTTGGACTTGAAATTTAAAAGGCCTGATTTTAGATCTGTTTTATACAAAAGCCATTAACAACAAGTTGTTTATTCTCTCTGGGTCTTCATTTCCTCAAAAATAAAGTATCCATAATCATCCTTGCCCAGCCTACCTCACAGGGTGATTGTGAGGACCAAATAGAATAACTCCTCTTCCTGGTATAGCCAAGGCGAGTAAAGTACTTATCATACAGAAGCACTATTTTAAGTCCTTTACATATTATTGACTTAACTCTCTCATTAATCCTATGAGATAGGGGCTGATTTATTCCCATTTCAAAAATGGAGAAACTGAGAAACAGAGAAAAGAAAAACCTGCTCAGGTATACAGCTACAAGCAATGGAATATAGCTTTTGAGGCCATGTTTCAACAACTCCTATCATGGATGTGGAAACACTTAGTAATCTACAAAGCACGACTCAGACATGAGAGATTGTTACTACTCTTAAGCACCACATTTTAATACCAGAAAACAGTGTTATGGTCAGAGGATCAAACAAATGAAATGTGATTGAGCATTTGGATCTTTGTTTATACAAGTTTTTCACACGCTGGTGTTGTCCTATTTTGGTAGTAGTAGGAAAGAAATGTTTTCAATTTTGGCTCAAATTATTCCATGGAAGTCTTTCGGGAAACATTGTGTTTGGCTTTTGTGACAAATATTTTGATGCCTCCATCAGAAATTTTGGGTTCATTCAGTTTCATGGCTTATAAAATTTGCATAATTTATTGCTGTTTGGGGACCTCTGTCTCACTCAGTTCTAGTTACAGAGTAAGGTCCCATGACAAAAGAAAAGGAAAGTGTGAGAAAAATACTAACAGTGACTGAGTCAAGGAGCAAAGAGCCACAGGACCATGGCAGGGAGCCAGGGAGGTGTGGAGAATCTCTACCACTTCCCAAAGGAACATGCTCTCTTGAAAAAGATTAATCAAGATGCTTTTTATTTATAGGAGAGTTACCAAATTAAGAGAAAAGGGCGAGGGTGTTGTCAGGATACAGTGGGGCTCAAAGAATGATGTATAGGCCGTGTGGGACCACTGGGCACCTGGAAGCTGGGCTGGAGTTCCGAGGAAAGGGCAAGAGTGTTGACCAGAAGGCCCACCGCTGATGTGATTGTGGGCACAATTTGCCTTTCTTTTCTGTGTTTAACTAATTTAGTTCATCAATAAGGATGAACCAAATTTAAACTACAGCTTATCTTTTTGCAGCAGTTTGGATGGCCAAACTTTGATCCAGGCTTTCACCTGGGACTAATCAGCTGTTTCCCAAGTGGATATTCAAGGTGTGCCCAGTGTTCGCTCAGCCAGAACTGTGGGCAAAGGATATTCTAGTAGGAAAGTTTGTGGCTCGGTAAACACACTAAACTATCCAACACCATTCCCTAGCCCTGACTAATTGTGCCTTTATGTAAAGGTGGAAAGATAGCACAAGGCAGATCATTTTTCTTCACAAAACTTGAGCTTTCTTTTGAAAGATCAGAGTATCTAAAACAATAAAACAGAATTAAAAGAGAAATTGATGACTATGAAACACTTTATGGTGCAGTAAAGACAGCAGATGCCAATAAAAATTTGGAGAAAATGAATCCAAATGAACAGAGAGGGCTTCCTAGGAGAGCTTGGACATGCTCTAGGCCTGGAAGGACTGCTCTGTTTGGAAAGAGATATGAAAAGGCCATTCCATGTAGGAAAGAGTGGGAAAGGGGAGGTTTCTTTGATTCGTAGATTCATTTAGGCAACAGGTATTCATTGAACTTCTCTTATGAGGCAGATCCTGTGCTGGAATGTGCAGATGTGAAAGGGTGCTCCATACATTCTTTATGAATGGATCGATGGAGAATCTGCATAAATTGGAGAGATATGTTAGAGAAAGTAGAAGATGCAAATTTGAGATGAGGCCAAGTAATATAGAGAGGCTTGAAAGCCAAGCAATGGACTTTTAGGAAACAGAAACCTATTAAAGATGCCTAACTTAAGAAATGTCAGGATGCAACTGGCATTTAAAGAAGACGAATTGAGCTGAGATGTACATGCAGGAGGTAGAGAAACCAGCCAGAAGAATACGGCCACAGACTAGGTATGAATTATTGAGAACCTGGTCCAGAGCACAGAGAGAGGAAAAGACTGACATGAATGATATTCTAAAGAAAGAAGACAGGAGGAGATAAATCAGTGATCTTCTGAGGTCTTCCTGCCATAACTAGAGGTGGTAGACAGGTTACAGACTGAGGAATTGGGAGGAAGGGTGTGTTTGGGCATCTTCCTAAATGTGATGTAATACTAACAGAAAATAGTAAACACTTAAAGCCCCGATTATAACTCTGTTAATGACATGGTCAGGGTGTTTCTTTTCTTGTTCCTTTCTATTTTTTCCTAACTCATTTCTGGCACCTGATTTCCAGTGGATGCAGAGAAAAGAAACAGGTCTAACATCAGGCTTCTTCACATCTTTCGTGAATGACAAGACTGCACTTGGAAGTCCTTGTGAAGAGGATGGCTCTCCCCAAGTTGCAAAGTGTTCCTATGTGGTGTGGAACAGCTGGCTGTTTCCTCTAGAATACACAGTTCTTTCATTGGCTCGTTTCAGCAGAGGCCATCACGCTGAGTTAAGGTCTTTGGATGAGCAGGTGAGAGGGATGGGGGACAATGCCCAGTTACCTAGGATGAATGCCAGCCTTATGTCACCCCACCTCAAAGGAAACATTTGTTTGTTACTCACCCACAGAGAAAGGTGTGCTCCAAGAATACAGCACCAAGGACGTATATCCAGATTAGAGCAGAAAAGTTCATTTGAGCCAACTTACTAGAAAAAAATAAAATTAAAAGTGTATTACTAACTACCAGCATACTACCTTTCTTGCCCCTAAATGTTTCCAATTCTTAAGCCTCTTTCTTTGGCCAAAGTAGAAGACTGCCATGCCATGTTCCTTCTGATCTCTATTGCGAAACTCTTGTTTTCCAACAGAAAGTAAGTCAAGCATCTTCATAGAGAACCTAACCCAGAAACTCTGTCTCAGAGGCAGTGTCTGGGGACAACAAGTGCTGTGTGTTGGGATCCCCCAAAGTCCACCATCAGTAGAATTTCAGTTTTTGAACAGAATAATTTTAACCCAAACAGAACTGGGAAACCATGACAGCTAGGCTGTGGATGGCACCAAAGAAATCTGGTTGAAATAAAGACAATTCAATCCCACTGATGTCGAATTTTTGGAACATGTCTCTCAAGTGAGCTTTTGAGTCCATATGGTCAGGGCAGCTTGGGGAATGATTATATGTTTCACTTTACAGTAAATCCTTACTCAGATTCAACCTCATTCTTAGAGTGAGATAAGTATCTCTATCCATTGCGGTCTCTCCATCTTCAGGTGTTTCCCAATCTTAATCCATCTTGAGTGCGTCCATTAACTGCAACTCTGCTAGCAGCTCATCAAGGCCAAAAACACAAAGTCTGAACTTTACAGCTTGATGCCCTTCACAGCCCAACCCAAATCTTTACTCTTCATCTGTCTTCCCAACACAGGCTGTGTCTCACCACTTCTCTCCACTTCCTCATCATGTTCTTCCTGCTGCCTGGAAAATACTTGCGTCTGATTCCAAATATTTACATGAAATCTTTATTTCAAAATCCAAAGTGTGGAGATGGGGAAAGGGGGAGAATCGTCATTAACTACCTGCCAGACACTATGCTGTGTACTTTATATAATGATCTCATGTAATCCCCCCAACACCACCATGCTAGTATTCCCATTTTAGAAAAGATATAAATGAGGCTCGTTGAGCTAGAGTAATTTTTCCTGATATCACAGCTAAGATTCTAAATCAATTTGTCCAAAGCTTGAGCCCTCATTCTCTTTGATGCTGTTTCTTTGACTTTTATTAGCCTGTGCCTCGGATCAGCCCAATTCACTCTCTAACCTGGCCCTGCTGGTAGTCACTGACCGCATCCTCACTATCCTCTTCAGCACTGAATTCTCTTGCCCACTGACAGCTCCTTGAACAAAGAGCCTCTGAAGAAGGCGCCTTTATGCTCATACTCCCTATAGGTGTTTCAGAATCCTCTCTTTTTGACCAGTACCCACAAGCACCCAAATGAGTCCATCCTTACTTGATTCCTAAGGTTGTGCTGTTTCGAAGGCCAACCCAAGGGAGGCCCCAAACTAAAACACATCTGACCATATTTAAACAAATTAATAGCCAATGAGTGTCAGTTTTGTGGTTTCAAGAACAAGGAATTCTAGAATTTTTTTTATTATTTATGTACTGATATATTTAGGTATTTATAATAAATACATAAGACAGTACATATCAGAAGTGTAGGCTGAACACACAGATGTGTAACCATCACCCTAGAAGCCCACCTCATGCTTCCTTTTAGTCTCTGCCTCCCCTAAATATTAACACTCTCTTGACTTCTCATATTCTAGATTTCCTCTTTCTGTAACTTACATACATTGAATAATACACTTTGTACTATTTGTGTCTGGCTTCTGTCAATTAACAATGTATCTGTGATATTCATTCATGTGGTTAGAACATTTGTAGGTCATTCTTATTGCTCTTTGGTTTAGCACTCTCTTGATTTGCTTAGTTTTCTACTCTTAGAAATGATGAAAATGCTTTACTTCCAAAGGTTAGAAGAATCCCATATATCAAATGTGCAATATTTAATACATAATTATATTTTCTAATTTTTTAATTATACTGCTTTTTGATCCAGCTTTATTGAGGTATACTTGACACATAAGAACTGTATATATTTAAGGTATACAATGTGGTGTTTTGATATATGTAAAACATTGTGAAATGATTGCCAAAATCAAGCTAGTTAACATATCCACCACCTCACATAGTTATGATTTTGTGTGTGTGTGGTGAGAACACTTAAGATCAGATCTCTCGGCATATTTCAAGTATGCAAGATGGTATTAACTATAGTCATCATGCTGTACATTAGATATCCAGAACTCTCTCTCTTATTCCTCTCTAATACATCTCTTATTCAAACTAAACCTCTGTGCCCTTGGATCAACATCACCTGATATCTCTCACACCCCTACCCCTGGCAACCATCATTCTACTTTCTCCTTTTAGGAGTTCAACTCTTTTAGATTCCACATATAAGCGAGATCATGCAGTATTTAATTTTCTGTGTCTGCTTATTTCACTTAGCATAATGTCCTCCAGGTTCATCCATTTTGCTGCAAATGTTGTTGCAGGGTTTCTTTCTTTTATAAGGTTGAATGTTTCATTGTATACACACACACACACACACACACACACACATTTTTGGTTAGTGGACTATATAGTTAGAAATTGATTAATAAAATCATAACATCTAAATATTCATTTGCTTGTTCAAATATTGTTAATCAAAAGCTTCCTCTGTG
Source organism: Pseudorca crassidens (assembly GCF_039906515.1). Classification (NCBI taxonomy): domain Eukaryota; kingdom Metazoa; phylum Chordata; class Mammalia; order Artiodactyla; family Delphinidae; genus Pseudorca; species Pseudorca crassidens. The sequence goes on along the minus strand of NC_090304.1, from coordinate 65,872,052 downwards.
CTGGAGAAATAGTAAATATTTTTGTCCCACTATTATAATCTTGTTACTTTGCCCTCCCTATTATGTCCCTCAGAGTACTTCAATTCTGTTAATGAGTACAAACATTTAAATGAGAATTATACAAGTACCAATAAATTCTTGATAAGAAATTACTTTAATAATTCCATTAACCCAAATTAATTTCTTTTTTTTAATTGGAGTATAATTGCTTTACAAGGTTGTGTTAGTTTCTGCTGTACAATGAAGTGAATCAGCTATATGTATACATATATACTCTCCCCCTTGGACCTCTCTCCCATCCCCCTCCATCCTGCCCATCTAGGTCATCACAGAGCACCAAGCTGAGCTCCCTGTGCTATACCGCATGTTCCCATTAGCTATCTATTTTACACATGGTAGTGTATTTACATCAGACCTAATCTCCCAGTTCATCCCACCCTCCCCATTCCCCCTTGTGTTCACACGTCCATTCTCTATATCTGCGTCTGTATTCCTGCCCTGGAAATAGGTTCGTCTGTACTATTTTTCTAGATTTCACATATATGCATTAATATACGATATTTGTTTTTGACTTACTTCACTCTGTATGATAGACTCTAGGTCCACCCACATCTCTACAAATGACCCAATTTCATTCCTTTTTATGACTGAGTAATATTCCATTGTATATATGTACCACATCTTCTTTACCCATTCATCTGTCAATGGACATTTAGGTTGTTTCCATGACCTGGCTATTGTAAATAGTGCTGCAATGAACATTGGAGTACATCTGCCTTTTGAATTATGGTTTTCTCACTGTATATGCCCAGTAGTGGGATTGCTGGGTCATATGGTAGTTCTATTTTTAGTTTTTTAAGGAACCTCCATACTGTGCTCCACAGTTGCTGTATCAGTTTACATTCCCACCAAAAGTGCAGGAGGGTTCCCTTTTCTCCACATCCTCTCCAGCATTTATTGTTTGTAGATTTTTTGATGATGGCCATTCTGACCAGTGTGAGGTGATGACTCATTGTACTTTTGATTTGCATTTCTCTAATAATTAGTGGTGTTGAGCATCTTTTCATGTGTTTGTTGGCAATCTGCATGTCTTCTTTGGAGAAATGTCTATTTAGGTCTTCTGCCCATTTTCTGATTGGGTTGCTTGTATTTTTGATATTGAGCTGCATGTGCTATCTGTATATTTCAGAGATTAATCCTTTGTCCATTGCTTCATTTGCAAATATTTTCTCTCATTCTGCACATTGTGTTTTTGTTTTATTTATGGTTTCCTTTGCTGTGCAAAAGCTTTTAAGTTTAATTACGTCCTATTTGTTTATTTTTGTTTTAATTTTCATTACTCTAGGAGGTGGCTCAAAAAAGATCTTGCTGTGATTTATGTCATAGAGTGTTCTGCCTATGTTTTCCTCTAAGAGTTTTATAGTGTCCAGTCTTACATTTAGGTCTTTAATCGATTTTGAGTTTATTTTTGTGTATGGTGTTAGGGAGTGTTCTAATTTCATTCTTTCACATGTAGCTGTCCAGTTTTCACAGCACCACTTATTGAGGAGGGTTTCTTTTCTCCATTGTATATTCTTGCCTCCTTTGTCATAGATTAGGTGACCAAAAGGTGTGTGGGTTTATCTCTGGGCTTTCTATCCTGTTCCATTGATCTATATTTCTGTTTTTGTTCCAGTACCATACTGTCTTGATTACTGTAGCTCTGTAGTATAGTCTGAAGTCAGGGAACCTGATGCCTCCAGCTCCATTTTTTTTTTTTTTTTCAAGATTGTTTTGGCTATTCGGGGTCTTTTTTGTTTCCATACAAATTGTAAAATTTTTTGTAGTTCTGTGAAAAATGCCATTGGTAATTTGATAGGGATTGCACTGAATCTGTAGATTGCTTTCGGTAGTATAGTCATTTTCACCAGGAAGAATTAGAAAATATAAACAGACCAATCACAAGAAATGAAATTGAAACTGATTAAAAATCTTCCAGCAAACAAAAGTCCAGGACCAGATGGCTTCACAGGCAAATTCTATCAAACATTTAGAGAAGAGCTAACGCCTATCCTTCTTAAACTCTTCCAAAAAATTTGAGAGAGGAACACCCCCAAACTCATTCTACTAAGCCACCACCACCGTGACACCAACACCAGACAAAGATGTCACAAAACAAGAAAATTACATACCAATATCACTGATGAACATAGATGCAAAAATCCTCAACAAAATACTAGCATACAGAATCCAACAACACATTAAAAGGATCATACACCACGATCAAGTGGGATTTATCCCAGGGATGCAAGGATTCTTCAATATATGCAAATCAACCAATGTGATACACCATATTAACAAATTAAAGAATAAGAACCATATGATCATCTCAGTAGATGCAGAAAAAGGTTTTGACAAAATTCAACACCCACTTATGATAAAAACTCTCCAGAAAGTGGACATAGAGGGTACCTACCTCAACATAATAAAGGCTATCTACACCAAACCCACAGCAAACATCATTCTTAATGGTCAAAAACTGAAAGCATTTCCTCTAAGATCAGGAACAAGACAAAGATGTCCACTCTCACCACTATTATTCAACATAGTTTTGGAATTCCTAGCCATGGCAATCAGAGAAGAAAAAGAAATGAAAGGAATCCAAAATTAAAAAAAGAAGAAGCAAAACTGTCACTGTTTGCAGACGACATGATACTATACATAGAAAATACTAAAGGTGCCACCAGAAAATGACTAGAGCTAATCAACGATTCTGGTAAAGTGGCAGGTTACAAAATTAATACACAGAAATCTCTTGCATTCCTATACACTAACAATGAAAGATCAAAGGAGAGATTAAGGAAATAATCCCATTTACCACTGCAACAAAATTAATTTCTTGATCAGTTTTCTATATAGTACACTTACAATATTTCCAATTTTTTCATGTTAATAAAAATATTGAAATTAAAAGAAAAAAGTTAGAAGAATCTCACATGAACATTATCTTAAGGGAAAAGAAGCCTAAAAGTTTAGAGATTGTGAGGATGTATGGACCATTGGACCCAATATTTTTCAAACATTTTTGCATCCAACTAACACTTAGTGATGGTGTGCCCATGGGCAAGTCAACTGACCTTATCTATAAAGTGGAGATGATTTCTATCCCAGAGAGTTGCAAACCAGATTACAAATTATGATGTTTGTGCAAATTCCAAGTAGTATGCTTGACATATAGTAGAGACTTAAGTTTATATATATTGAGTTAGCCAAAATGTTCATTCGTTTTTTTCCATAAGATGGCTCTAGTAGCACTTAGTTGCCTTTAACTTTATTCAAAACAATTTTGTTAGATTGTATGTGACAGCTGTCATATCAGTGTGTATTAAAAAAAAGACATCAAAATTAGTGAATTTTTGTGTAGCCATTTTAATATTGAAGATGGAAGGAAAAAAGCAACATATTTCAAGAAAGGTAAAAACACAACTGAAACGCAAAAATAGATTTGTGCAGTGTATGGAGAAGGTGCTGTGACTGATCAAACGTGTCAAAAGTGGTTTGCAAAGTTTCATGCTGGAGATTTCTCGCTGGACGATGCTCCACAGTCGGGTAGACCGTTGAAGTTGATAGCAATCAAATCGAGACATTAACTGAGAACAATCAATGTTATACCATGAGGGAGATAGCCGACATATTCAAAATATCCAAATCAACCATTGAAAATCATTTGCACCAGCTTGGTTACGTTCATCACTTTGATGTTTGGGTTCCACATAAGTTCAGCGAAAAAAGCCTTCTTGCCCGTATTGCTACATGCAATTCTCTACTTAAACGTAATGAAAAACTTCCATTTTTAAACAAATTGTGATAGGCGATGAAAAGTGGATACTTTAGAATGGAAAAGATTGTGAGGCAAGTGAAATGAACCACCACCAACCACACCAAAGGCCGGTCTTCATCCAAAGAAGGTGATGTTGTGTATATGGTGGGATTGGAAGGGAGTCCTCTATTATGAATTCCTCTGGGAAAACCAAACAATTAATTCCAACAAGTACTGCTTCCAATTAGACCAAACGTAAGCAGCACTAGACGAAAATCATCCAGAATTGGTCAACAGAAAACTCATAATCCTCCATCAGGATAATGAAAGACCACATGTTTCTTTGATGACCAGGTAAAAACTGTTACAGCATGGCTGGGAAGTTCTGATTCATCTACTATATTCACCAGACATTGCACCTTCATATTTCCATTTATTTCAGTCTTTACAAAATGCTCTTAATGGGAAAATTTTCAATTCCCTTGAAGACTGTAAAGGGCACCTGGAACAGTTCTTTGCTCAAAAAGGTAAAATGTTTTGGGAAGATGGAATTATGAAGTTGCCTGAAAAATGGCAGAAGGTAGTGGAACAGAAGAGTGAACATGTTGTTCAATAAAGTTCTTGGTGAAAATGAAAAATGTGCCTTTTATTTTTGCTTAAAAACCAAATGCACTTTTTGGCCAACCCAATATTTCAAATATAACTGGGTAATTGTGCTTGTCTGGTCAACCTCACTTAACACTTGTGGCCATCAGTATAAATTACCAGTTGAAAGCAGGGAGGCAGTATGGATGTGCTATAAAGAAAATTTGTCTTCATTTCTGAACACCTGAATTTTATTACTAACTTCCCCTCTTCCTACCTAAGGCTTAACATTTTGAGCCTCTATATTATTATCTGTTAAATGGGGATACCTTGCATATATACCTCACAGATTTATTGTAGTAATATTTGCATGCAGAGGTCCTCTGTAAAATAAAATGCTTTTAAAATCCAAATGATTCACTTACTATAGAAAGGACTACAGAGAAATACTATGGCATCAACACTTAGGGGAGAAGCCACAGTGGTTTTAATTAGATTCTTAATAGCTACACCTTATAGAGAATCTACAGTATGCCAGTCACTGTTAAGAACTTTATAAAAACATTCACTGATTCACTTAATTCTCACAGCAATCAGGATTTAGCATTTCTCCCATTTTCACATGAAGAAATTGAGGCTCAAAGAAGTTAAGCATCTTATCCAAGGCCACTTGGCAATGAGTAGGACCAAGGCACAAGTCCAGGTCTGTCTGGCTCCAAGGCCCATGCTCTCTGTACCACGTGGCGCGACTACAGCAATGTGAAATAACAGATGCTGCCCAAATTAAAATTACGTAGAGTTATGGTAAGAAGATTGGCATGGGCTGTGCAAGGTGGGTGGGACAGATGCTAAGACTGGGCAGAAGTATGTGTACTGTCTGAGGGAACCAGGACAAACAATCAAAGAACATGCTTATGAAAAAAATATCTGGTGCTCTCAAAATGTTAAAACATTTTGTTTGAATAGAATCCTCATTTCACTGTAATGAGGAGCAGTCAGAGATTCAGTGAAATATAGACAGTGAGGCAATCAGGAATGCTGTTGAAAGTTACAGTGTGCCTGGTCTCAGATAAACCCCCTAAGTAGAGAGTGACCTTTAAATGAGCCTCATTTACATGTGACCCTGCCGTCCATTAATGTCTCCTTTGCTAGCATTTTTAAATTGCTTGTAAAAATGTCACACAACTATTTAAAAGAAACATGGAGGAGATTTTCAACCCTCTGGCTAATACAGTCACAGAATACCTCAGGAATAAAAGATGCTTTATTGGAAATAGCACTCTTTTTTAAAAAATTAATTAATTAATTTTGGCTGCTTTGGGTCTTCATTGCTGCGGGTGGGCTTTCTCTAGTTGTGGCGAGTGGGGGCTACTCTTCATTATGGTGCACCAGCTTCTCATTGCTCCTCTTGTTGCTGAGCACAGGCTCTAGGCATTCGGGCTTCAGTAGTTGTGGCTTGCAGGCTCTACAGCACAGAGCTTTGTTGCTCCGTGGCATGTGGGATCTTCCTGGACCAGGGCTCAAACCTGTGTCCCCTGCATTGGCAGGGGGATTCTTAACCACTGTGCCACCAGGGAAGCCCACTCTTTCTTTTTTAATTGTGAGTAAAGGTACTAAAGTAAATTCATTAATTTAGCTAAAGTTGAATTTTAAAGGAGCAAAGAAACTACTCAATTCTGTCTATACTACCTGGTTGAACAGTTCTTCCTGAAAATATCATAAAATGGAAACTTTAAAAAGGAAACAAAATGATAGGGATTCTCTAGGAAAATCTTTGTTGTATCTTCCAAGCAAACTTTTAGAGGAAGTCATTTCTTTTTCTTTTCTAAATATCGTTTTGCCCCTTTTGTGTTTTTACTGACCATAAACAATAATGCATTCTTGCTGTAAATATTGTAAGTGATACCAAGATTATACAGAAAAATGTCATCATCTAAACATAAACATTGTTAGCATTTTGATGAACATTCCTCTGTACACACGTATCTTCTCTGTCTCTCTCAGCACGTGCTCTCACACACACGCACATATATACACATAATCCTATATAAATGGAATTAAACACATGTAACACATTTTATTGACCTTCTTTGCAAGTGTCCATGGCTATCTTTCCAAGTTTTTATTATCATGTTTATTGTATGCTTAGCATTTCATTATATGTATAGATGAGGCTTATTAATAGTACTGATTAAATATGCTGAAATCAGAGTCCACAGTTTCTATCAATTCATAACAAGTCCCTTTCTCTCATACCATTTTAAGGTCTTTACCCATAAAATAAGGAATTTGAAGTAAGTGACGTACCTAATGCTGATATTCCACACTTCTGGCACATAATGCCTTGAATTTCTCTTTCCACTTTTATGTGCCCCATCTTCCCTCACCTCCCAGAATGAGACAGAGAGCAAGAGACAGAAAGAGAAGATGGGGAGATAACTTCATTTGGGAATCAAGAGATTCCCATAGAGAGCTTTAAAAAATACCATGACTTTGGAGAACTGGTAGGACTGAGCATGTGGCAGGATGTGGATAAAGGCATTTGAAAAGCAGGCAACAGCACAAATATGGGCACTGAGGCAGGATAGAGCATACTGGTAAAACTGACATAAAGGCTACTTAGAGGGAAGTAACAATGAGGAGGCTGGGATCATCTTATGGAGAAAATTTGTAAATTGGGGGAATTGTGAGAGTGGGAAAGAGAGGGATAGGTGATGAAAGTTTTGAGGATTTTAAGTGGGAGGAAGATAAAATAACAAGGTCAAAAGAATTTCTCTTGCCCTCGTTCTCTCATCTTTTTCAAGTGGTTCAGGAGAAGAGAGTTACTAGATTCAGAAAGACCAGTTGGGAGATTGCAGAACCTGATGGTATTAGCAGTGCTGGGATGGGCAGGCAGCAGAGGTGCCCCACAGCGCAGTCAGTCTTTAAGAGCATGGCTTCTTTTGAAAAACAAGGATAATACTATCGTCTACCTTCATGAGAGTCTCATGAGGATTAAATGTGGTAATATTTGTGTATAGCAAGCACTATATGTGTTTGGCAGAAATCATATAAAGAAGTGAAGAATGAAAGAGACATTTCAGAAATAGAGTAGGTTGGGCATTTAGGGGAAATTTTTGATGCAATGAGATAAGGAAAGTAAAGATGACTCCAACATTTCTAGTTAAGGTTACTGAGAAAGCAAGCAAGCTAGGAACAAGGGAATCCAGGTTTGTAGAGGGAGACCATGAATGATGTCTGATTCATGGTAGGTGAATTATAAGGTATGCAAAGGATATTCACATGAAATATGCAGCTAGAGACTTAAAACAGATCATGGGACTCAGAAAACCAAGGAGAGGTGCAGATTTTGGAGTCATAAGCTTCATGTATCATTAGGAGTGATTTTCAGCTTGGGATGTGATCGGTAGAAAATTCTATGTGTAAAGAGATAGAATGCATGCATCCATCCAATAAATAAATATTAGAGGTATCTAAGATGTGCATGGTAGGAATATAATTTTAACACTAGTCCTGAATAACAAGGATCCATTTGACACACAACTTAAAATAGTCTGTTATACCCTCCAAGAAACTGAATGATACTGTGTTTATGACACTCGACTAGCCCGTAATTTCCAAATGATGATTTTCTGACTGGACTGCATAAAACAACAGCAAATTCTCTACTTAATGGGCCTCAATGCAATCAAACCATAGACACATCAGAGAATTCTATTGCACTATCATCAGAGAAAAAATAAACAAAACTGCACTGTGATGATTAAATGAACTTGATAAATCAATTAAAAGTTAATTTCCAGGAAATTCCCTGGTGGTGCAGTGGATAAGAATCTGCCTGCCGAGATTGGTACAAGATGGTGGAGTAGAAGGACGTGTTCTCACTCCCTCTTGCAAGAGCACTGGAATTACAGATACCTGCTGAACAATCATCGACAGAAAGACACTGGAACTCACCAAAAAAGATACTCCACATCCAAAGACAAAGGAGAAGCCACAGTGAGATGGTAGGAGGGGTGCAATCACAATAAAATCAAATCCCATAACTGCTGGGTGGGTGACTCACAGACAGGAGAACACTTATACCACAGAAGTCCACCCACTGGAGTGAAGGTTCTGAGCCCCACGTCAGGCTTCCCAACGTGGGGGTCTGCCAATATGAGGAGGAATTCCTAGAGAATCAGACATTGAAGGCTAGTGGGATTTGATTACAGGATGTCAACAGGACTAGGAGAAACAGAGACTCCACTCTTGGAGGGCACACACAAAGTAGTGTGTGCATCAGAACCCAGGGGCAGGAGCAGTGACCCCATAGGAGACTGAAAAGACCTACCTGCTAGTGTTGGAGGGTCACCTGCAAAGACAGGGTGTGGCTGTGGCTCACCGTGGGGACAAGGACACTGGCAGCAACAGTTCTGGGAAGTATTCAATGGCATGAGCCCTCCAGGAGTCCACCATTAGCCCCACCAAAGAGTACAGGCAGGCTCCAGTGTTAGGTCACTTCAGGCCAAACAACCAACAAGGAGGGAAGACAGCCCCACCCATCAGCAGACAAGACGATTAAAGTTTTACTGAGCTCTGCCCACCAGAGCAACAGCCAGCTCTACCCACCACCAGTCCCTCCCATCAGGAAGCTTGCACAAGCCTCTTAGATAGCCTCATCCACTAGAGGGCAGACAGCAGAAGCAAGAAGTACTACAATCATGCAGCCTGCAGCATGAAAACCACAATCACAGCAAGTAGATAAAATGAAAAGGCAAAGGAATATGTCCCACATGAAGGAACAAGATAAAAGCTCAGAAAAACAACTAAATGAAGTGGAGCTATGCAACCTTCCAGAAAAAGAATTCAGAATAATGATACTGAAGATGATCCAAGACCTCAGAAAAGGAATGGCAACAAAGATCGAGAAGATGCAAGAAATGTTTAACAAAGACCTAGAAGAATTAAAGAACAAACAGAGATGAACAATACAATAACTGAAATGAAAAATACACTATAAGGAATCAATAGTAGAATAACTGAGGCAGAAAAATGGAGAAGTGACCTGGAAGACAGAATGGTGGAATTCACTGCTGCAGAATGGGAACAGAATAAAGAATGAAGACAAAAGAATGAAAAGAAATGAAGACAGCCTAAGAGTCCTCTGGGACAACATTAAGCACAACAAAATTCACATTATAGGGGTCCCAGAAGGAGAAGAGAGAGAGGAAGGACCCGAGAAAATATTTGAAGAGATAATAGTCAAAAACTCCCCTAACATGGGAAAGGAAACAGCTACCCAAGTCCAGGGAGCGCAGAGAGTCCCAGGCAGGATAAACCCAAGAAGAAACATGCCAAGACACATAGTAATCAAATTGGCAAAAATTAAAGACATAGAAAAATTATTGAAAGCAGCAGGAAAAAACAACAAATAACATACAAGGGAATTTCCATAAGGTTAACAGCTGATTTCTCAGCAGAAACTGTACAAACCAGAAGGGAGCGGCATGACATATTTAAAGTGATGAAAGGGAATAACCTACAACCAGGATTACTCTACCCGGCAAGGATCTCATTCAGACTCAATGGAGAAATCAAAAGCTTTACAGATAAGCAAAAGCTAAGAGAATTCAGCACCACCAAACCAGCTCTACAACAAATGCTAAAGGAATTTCTTGAAGTGGGAAACACAAGAGAAGAAAAGGACCTACCAAAACAAGTGCAAAACAATTAAGAAAATGGTCATAGGAACATACATACCGATAATTACTTTAAACATGAATGGATTAAATGCTCCAAACAAAAGACACAGGCTCACTGAATGGATACAAAAACAAGACCCATATATATGCTATAAAAAAGAGACCCACTTCAGACCTAGGGACACATTCAGACTGAAAGTGAGGGGATGGAAAAAGGTATTCCATGCAAATGGAAACCAAAAGAAAGTTGGAGTAGCAATACTCATATCAGATTAAATAGACTTTAAAATAAAGAAGTCACAAGAGACAAGGAAGGACACTACATAATGATCCAGGGATCAATCCAAGAAGAAAACATAACAATTATGAATATATATGCACCCAACATAGGAGCACCTCAATACATAAGGCAACTGCTAACAGCTATAAAAGAGGAAATTGACAGTAACACAATAATAGTGGGGACTTTAACACCTCTCTGTCACCAATGGACAGATCATCCAAACAGAAAATTAATAAGGAAACACAGGCTTTAAATAACACAATAGACCAGATAGATCTAATTGATATTTATAGGACAATCTGACCAGAAACAGCAGATTACACTTTCTTCTCAAGTGCGCACAGAAAATTCTCCAGGATAGATCACATCTTCGGTCACAAATCAAGCCTCGATAAATTTGAGAAAACTGAAATCATATCAAGCATGTTTTATGACCACAATGCTACGAGATTAGGAATTAATTACAGAGGAAAAAACGTAAAAAACACAAACACATGGAGGCTAAACAATACGGTACAAAGTAACCAAGAGATCACTGAAGAAATCAAAGAGGAAATGAAAAATACCTAGAGACAAATGACAATGAAAACATGACGATCCAAAATCTATGGGATACAGCAAAAGCAGTTCTAAGAGGAAAGTTTATAGCTATACAAGCCTACCTCAAGAAACAAGAAAAATCTCAAAAAATCTAAACTTACACCTAAAGGAACTAGAGAAAGAACAGACAAAACCCAAAGTTAGCAGAAGGAAAGAAATCATAAAGATGAAAGCAGAGATAAATGAAATAGAAACAAAGAAAACAATAGCAAAGATCAATAAAACTAAAAGCTGGTTATTTGAGAAGATAAACAAAATTGATAAACCATTAGCCAAACTCATCAAGAAAAAGAGGGAGAGGACTGAAATCAATAAAATTAGAAATGAAAAGGGAGAAGTTACAACAGACACAGCAGAAATACAAAGCATACTAAGAGACTACTACAAGCAACTCTATGCCAATAAAATAGACAAAATGGAAGAAATGGACAAATTCTTAGAAAGGTATAACCTTCCAAGACTGAACCAGGAAGAAATAGAAAATATGAACAGACCAATCACAAGCAATGAAATTGAAACTGTGATTAAAAACCTTCCAACAAGCAGCCGCATAGCACAGGGAGATCAGCTCGGTGCTTTGTGACTGCCAGGAGGGGTGGGATAGGGAGGGTGGGAGGGAGGGAGACACAAGAGGGAAGAGATATGGGAACATATGTATATGTATAACTGATTCACTTTGCTATAAAGCAGAAACTAACACACCATTGTAAAGCAATTATACCTCAATAAAGATGTTAAAAAAAAAAACTTCCAACAAACAAAAGTCCAGGATCAGATGGCTTCACAGGTGAATTCTATCAAACATTTCGAGAAGAGCTAACACCTATCCTTCTCAAACTCTTCCAAAATATAGCAGAGGGAGGAACACTCCCAAATTCATTCTATGAGGCCACCATCACCCTGATACCAGAACCAGACAAAGATATTACAAGAAAAGAAAATTATAGACCAATATCACTGATGAATATACATGCAAAAATCCTCAACAAAATACTAGCAAACAGAATCCAACAACGCATTAAAAGGATCATACACCATGATCAGGTGGTATTTATCACAGTGATGCAAGGATTCTTCAATATACGAAAATCAATCAATGTGATACACCATATTAACATACTGAAGAATAAAAACTATATGACCATCTCAATAGATGCAGAAAAATCTTTTGACAAAATTCAACACTGATTTATGATCAAAACTCTCCAGAAAGTGGGCATAGAGGGAACCTACCACAACATAATAAAGGCTGTATATGACAAACCCACAGCAAACATCATTCTCAATGGTGAAAAACTGAAAGCATTTCCTCTAAGGTCAGGAACAAGACAAGGATGTCCACTCTCACCACTATTATTCAACATAGTTTTGGAAGTCCTAGCCACGGCAGTCGGAGAAGAAAAAGAAATAAAAGGAATACAAATTGGAAAAGAAGAAGTAAAACTGTCAGTGTTTGCAGATGACATGATACTATACATAGAGAGTCCTAAAAGTGCCACCAGAAAATTACTAGAGCTCAACAATGAAGTTGATAAACCAGCAGGATACAGAATTAATGCACAGAAAACTCTTGCATTCCTAAACACTAATGATGAAAAGACTGAAACAGAAATTAAGGAAACACTTGCATTTACCAATTCAAAAAATAAATAAAAAAATTCCTAGGAATAAACCTACCAAGGGAGACAAAAGACCTGTATGCAGAAAACTATAAATAGACACTGCTGAAAGAAATTAAAGACGATACAAACAGATGGAGAGACATACCATGTTCTTGGATTGGAAGAATCAATATTGTGAGAATGACTATACTTCCCCAAGCAATCTACAGATTCAATGCAATCCTTTTCAAATTACCAATGACATTTTTTACAGAACTATAACAAAAACTCTAAAAATTGGTATGGAGACACAAAATACCCCAAATAGCCAAAGAAGTCTTGAGGGAAAAAACGGAGCTGGAGGATTCAGGCTGCCTGACTTCAGACTATACTACAAAGCTACAGTAATCAAGGCAATATGGTATTGGCACAAAAACAGAAATACAGATCAATGGAACAGGATACAAAGCCCAGAGATAAACCCACACACCACCGGTTCATCTGTAACATTTTTCTAGGTTCCACACACATGTGTTAGCATACAGTATTTGTTTTACTCTTTCTGACTTACTTCACTCCGTATGACAGATTGTAGGTCCACCCACCTCATTACAAGTACCTCAATTTCATTTCTTTTTATGGCTGAGTAATATTCCATTTTATATATGTGCCACATCTTCTTTATCCATTCATCTGTCCATGGACACTTAGGTTGCTTCCATGTTCTGTCTATTGTAAACAGAGCTGCAATGAACATTGTGGTACATGACTCTCTTTTGCATTATGGTTTTCTCAGAGTATATGCCCAGTAGTGGGATTGCTGGGTCATATTGTAGTTCTATTTTTAGTTTTTTAAGGAACTTCCATACTGTTCTCCACAGTGGCTGTATCAATTTACATTCCCACCAATAGTGCAAGAGAGTTCCCTTTTCTCCACACCCTCCCCAGCATTTATTGATTTTTTTGATGATGGCCATCCTATCTGGTGTGAGGTGATCCCTCATTATAGTTTTGATTTTCACTTCTCTAATGATTAATGACGTCGAGCATTCTTTCATGTGTTTGTTGGCAATCTGTATATCTTCTTTGGAGAAATGTCTAATTAGGTTTTCTGCCCTTTTTTTTTTTTTTTTTTTTTTTTTTTTTTGTGGTATGCAGGCCTCTCTCTGTTGTACCTCTCCCATTGTGGAGCACAGGTTCTGGACGCGCAGGCTCAGCGGCCATGGCTCACGGGCCTAGCTGCTCCGCGGCATGTGGGATCTTCCTGGACCGGGACACGAACCCATGCCCCTGCATTGATAGGCGGACTCTCAACCACTGCACCACCAGGGAAGCCCTCTGCCCATTTTTAGATTGGGTTGTTTGTTTTTTTAATATTGAGCTGCATGAGCTGCTTATAAATTTTGGAGATTAATCCTTTGTCAGTTGCTTCACTGAAAAAATTTTCTCCCATTCTGAGGGCTGTCTTTTTGTCTTGTTCATGGTTTCCTTTGCTGTGCAAAAGCTTTTAAGTTTAATTATGTCCAATTTGTTTATTTTTGTTTTTATTTCCATTTCTCTAGGAGGTGGGTCAAAAAAGATCTTGCTGTGATTTATGTCATAGAGTGTTCTGCCTATGTTTTCCTCTAAGAGTTTTATAGTGTCTTGCCTTACATTTAGGTCTTTAATGCACTTTAAGTTTATTTTTGTGTATGGTGTTAGGGAGCATTCTAATTTCATTCTTTTACATGTAGCTGTCCAGTTTTCCCAGCACCACTTATTGAAGAGACTGTCTTTCCTCCATTGTATATTCTTGCCACCTTTATCAAAAATAAGGTGACCATATGTGCGTGGGTTTATCTCTGGGCTTTCTATCCTGTTCTGTTGAGCTATATTTCTGTTTTTGTGCCAGTACCATACTGTCTTGATTACTGAAGCTTTGTAGTATAGTCTGAAGTCAGGGAGCCTGATTCCTCCAACTCCGTTTTTCTTTCTCAAGATTTCTTTGGCTATGCAGGGTCTTTTCTGTTTCCATACAAATTGTGAAATTTTTTGTTCTAGTTCTGTGAAAAATGCCATTTGTTGTTTGATAGGGATTTCATGGAATCTGTAGACTGCTTTGGGTAGTAGAGTCATTGTCACAATGTTGATTCTTCCAATCCAAGAACATGGTATATCTTTCCTTCTGTTTGTATCATCTTTCATTTCTTTCATCAGTGTCTTATAGTTTTGTGCATACTCCTTAGGTTGTTTTATTCCTAGGTTTTTTATTCTTTTTGTTACAATGGTAAATGGGAGTGTTCCTTAATTTCTCATTCAGATTTTTCATCATTAGTGTATAGGAATACAAGAGATTTCTGTGCATTAATTTTGTATCCTGATAGTTTACCAAATTCATTGATAAGCTCTAGTAGTTTTCCAGTAGCATCTTTAGGCTTCTCTATGTATAGTATCATGTCATCTAAAAACAGTGACAGCTTAACTTCTTCTTTTCCAATTTGGATTCCCTTTATTTCTTTTTCTTCTCTGATTGCTGTAGCTAAAACTTCCCAAACATTTTGTAATAAGAGTGGTGAGAGTGGGCAACCTTGCCTTGTTGCTGATCTTAGTGGAAATGGTTTCAATTTTTCACCATTGAGAATGATGTTGGCTGTGGGTTTCTCATATATGGCCTTTATTATGTTGAGGTAAGTTCCCTCTATGCCTACTTTCTGGAGGGTTTTTATCATAAATATGTGTTGAATTTTCTCAAAAGCATCTTCTGTATCTACTGAGATGATCATATGGATTTTATCCATCAATTTATTAATATGGTGTGTCACATTGATTGATTTTCATATATAGAAGAATCCTTGCATTCCTGGGATACACCACACTTGATCACAGTATAAGATCTTTTTAGTGTGCTGTTGGATTCTCTTTGCTAGTATTTTGTTGAGGATTTTTGCATCTATGTTCATCAGTGATATTGGCCTGTAGTTTTCTTTCTTTGTGACATCTTTGTCTGGTTTTGGTATCAGGGTGATGGTGGCCTCGTAGAAGGAGTTTGGGAGTGTTCTTCCCTCTGCTATATTTTGGAAGAGTTCAAGAAGGATAGGTGTTAGCTCTTCTCTAAATGTTTGATAGAATTCGCCTGTGAAGCCATCTGCTCCTGGGCCTTTGTTTTTTGGAAGATTTTTAATCACAGTCTCAATTTCAGTGCTTCTGATTGGTCTATTTATATTTTCTATTTCTTCCTGGTTTAGTCTCAGTAGGTTGTGCTTTTCTAAGAATATGTCCATTTCTTCAAGGTTGTCCATTTTATTGGAACAGAATTGCTTGTAATAATCTCTCATGATCCTTTGTATTTCTGCAGTGTCAGTTGCTACTTCTCCTTTTTCATTTCTAATTCTATTGATTTGAGTCTTCTCCCTTTTTTTCTTGATGAGTTTGGCTAATGGTTTATCAATTTGTTTATCATATCAAAGAACCAACTTTTAGTTTTATTGTTCTTTGCTATTGTTTCCTTCATTTCTTTTTCATTTATATCTGATCTTATCTTCATGATTTCTTTCCTTCTGCTAACTTTGGGGCTTTTTTGTTCTTCTTTCTCTAATTGCTTCAGTTGTAAGGTTAGGTTGTTTATTTGAGATGTTTCTTGTTTCTTGAGGTAGGATTGTATTGCTATAAACTTCCCTCTTAGAACTGCTTTTACTGCAGCCCATAGGTTTTGGGTCATCGTGTTTTCAATATCATTTGTTTCTACGTATTTTTTGATTTCCTCTTTGATTTCTTCAGCGATCTCATGGCTATTAATTAGTATATTGTTTAGCCACCATGTGTTTGTAATTTTTACAGATTTTTCCCTGTAATTGGTATCTAGTCTCAGAGCATTGTAGTAGGAAAAGATACTTGATACAATTTCAATTTTCTTAAATTTACCAATTCTTGATTTGTGACCCAAGACATGATGTAACCTGGAGAATATTCCATGAGCACTTGAGAAGAAAGTGTATTCTTTTGTTTTTGGATGGAATGTCCTATAAATATCAATGAAGTCCATCTTGTTTAATGTATCACATAAAGCTTGTGTTTCCTTGTTTATTTTCATTTGGATGATCTGTGCATTGGTGAAAATGGGGTGTTAAAGTCCCCTACTATGATTATGTTACTGTTGAGTTCCCCTTTTATGGCTGTTAGAATTTGCCTTATGTATTGAGGTGCTCCTATGTTGGGTGCATAAATATTTACAATTGTTATATTTTCTTGGATTGATCCCTTGATCATTATGTAGAGTCCATCTTTCGCTCTTGCAATAGTCCTTATTTTAAAGTCTATTTTGTTTGATATGAGAATTGCTACTCCAGCTTTCTTTTCATTTCCATTATGCATGCAATATCCTTTTCAATCCCCCTACTTTCAATCTTAATGTGTCCCTAGGTCTGAAGTAGGTGTGTTGTAGACAGCATATATACGGGTCTTGTTTTTGTATCCATTCAGCCAGTCTATGTCTTTTGGTAGGAGCATTTAATCCATTTACATTTAAGGTAATTATTGATATGTACGTTCCTATTACTATTTTCTTAATTGTTTTGGGTTTGTTACTTTAAGTCTTTTCCTTCCCTTGTGTTTCCTGCCTAGAGAAGTTCCTTTAGCATTTGTTGTAAAGCTGGTTTGGTGGTGCTGAATTCCATTAGCTTTTGCTTGTCTGTAAAGGTTTTAATTTCTCCCTCAAATCTGAATGAGATCCTTGCTGGGTAGAGCAATCTTGGTTGTAGATTTTTCATCCCTTTAAATATGTCCTGCCACTCCCTTCTGGCTTGCAGGGTTTCTGCTGAAAGATCAGCTGTTAACCTTATGGGGATTACCTTGTATGTTATTTGTTGTTTTTCCCTTGCTGCTTTTACTATTTTTTCTTTGTATTTAATTTTTGATAGTTTGATTAATATGTGTCTTGGCATGTTTCTCCTTGGATTTATCCTGTATGGGATTCTCTGGCCTTCCTGGATTTGATTAACTATTTCCTTTCCCATAACAGGGAAATTTTCAACTGTAATGTCTTCAAATATTTTCTCAGTCCCTTTCTTTTTCTCTTCTTCTGGGACCCCTATAATTCGAATGTCGGTGCATTTAATGTTGCCTGAGTGGTCTCTGAGACTGTCCTAATTTCTTTCCATTCTTTTTTTCTTTATTCTGCTCTGCAGTAGTTAGTTCCACTATTTTATCTTCCAGGTCACTTATCCATTCTTCTGCCTCATTTATTCTGCTATTGATTCCTTCTAGAGAATTTTTAATTTCATTTATTGTGTTGTTCATATTGTTTGTTTGCTCTTTAGTTCTTCTAGGTCCTTGCTAAATGTTTCTTGTATTTTCTCCATTCTATTTCTAAGATTTTGGATCATCTTTACTATCATTACTCTGAATTCTTCTTCAGGTACACTGCCTATTTACTCTTCATTTGTTTGTTCTGCTGGGTTTTTACCTTGCTCCTTCATCTGCTATGTGTTTCTCTGTCTTCTCGTTTTTCTTAACTTACTGTGTATGGGGTCTCCTTTTCACAGGCTGCAGGTTCATGGTTCCCATTGTTTTTGGTGTCTGCCCCCAGTGGCTAAGGTTGGTTCAGTGGGTTGTGTAGGCCTCCTGGTGGAGGGGACTGGTGCCTGTCTTCTGGTGGATGAGGCTGCATCTTGTCTTTCTGGTGGGCTGGACCATGTCCGTTGGTGTGTTTTGGGGTGTCTGTGTCCTTATTATGATTTTAGGCAGCCTCTCTGCTAATTGGTGGGTTTGTGTTCATGTCTTGCTAGTTGTTTGGCATAGGGTGTCCAGCACTGTAGCTTGCTGGTCATTGAGTGGAGCTGTGTCTTAGTGTTGAGATGGAAATCTCTGGGATAGCTTTTGCCATTTGATATTATGTGGAGTCAGGAGTTCTCTGGTGGACCAAGGTCCTGAACTCAGCTCTCCCACCTCAGAGGCACAGGCTTGACACCTGGCCGGAGCACCAAAACCCTGTCAGCCACATTGCTCAGAAGAAAAGGGAGAAAAAAAGAAAGAAAGAAAGAAAAAATAAAATAAAGTTATTAAGATAAAAAATAATTATTAAAAATTAAAAACATTAAAAATAATAAAAAAGAAAAATAAAGAAAGAAGAGAGCAACCAAACCAAAAAAGAAATCCACCAATGATAACAAGCCCTAAAAACCATACTAAAAATAATAATAAAATAAAATAAAATAAAAGCAGACAGACAGATCCATAGGACAAATGGTAAAAGCAAGCTATACAGACAAAATCACACAAAGAAGCATACACATTCACACTCACAAAAAGAGAATAAGTTAAAAGATATATATATTGTTGCTCCCAAAGTCCATCGCCTCAATTTTGGGATGATTCTTGTCTATTCAGGTATTCCACAGATGCAGGGTACATCAAGTTGATTATGGAGATTTAATCAACAGCTACTGAGGCTGCTCAGAGAAATTTCCCTTTCTCTTCTTTATTCGCACAGCTCCAAATGTTCAGCTTTGTATTTGGCCCCAGCTCTGCGTGTAGGTCACCTGAGGGCGTCTGTTCTTCGCTCAGACAGGATGGGGTTAAAGGAGCAACTGATTATGGGGCTCTGGCTTAGTCAGGCTGAGGGGAAGGAGTGGTAAAGAATGCAGGGCGAGCCTGCGGCGGCAGAGGCCGGCGTGACGTTGCACCAGCCTGAGGCACCCCGTGTGTTCTCCTGGGGAAGTTGTCCCTGGATCACGGGACCTTGGCAGTGGCGGGCTGCACAGGCTCCTGGGAGGGGAGCTGTAGATAGTGACCTGTGCTCGCACACAGGGCTCTTGGTGGCTGCAGCAGCAGGTTTAGCATTTCATGCCCATCTCTGGGGTCCACGCTGATAGCCATGGCTCGTGCCCAACTCTGGAGCTTGTTTAGGTGGTTCTCTGAACTCCCTCTCCTCGCGCACCCAGAAACAATGGCCTCTTGCCTCTTAGGCAGGTCCAGACTTTTTCGCAGACTCCCTCCTGGCTAGCTGTGGTGCACTAACCCCCTTCAGTCTTTGTTCACGCAGCCAACCCCAGTTCTCTACCTGGGATCTGACCTCCAATGCCCAAGCCTCAGCTCCCAGCCCCCACTCTCCCCGGCGGGTGAGCAGACAAGCCTCTCGGGCTGGTGAGTGCTGGTCAGCAGCGATCCTCTGTTCAGGAATCTCTTCACTTTGCCCTCTGCACCCCTGTTGCTGCGCTCTCCTCCATGGCTCCTAAGCTTCCCCCCCGCCACCCCCCCCATCTCTGCCAGTGAAGCGACTTCCTAGTGTGTGCAAACTTTTCCTCCTTCACAGCTCCCTCCCAGAGGTGCAGGTCCGATGCCTATTTTTTTGTCTCTGTTTTTTCTTTTTTCTTTTGCCCTACCCAGGTATGTGGGGAATTTCTGGCCTTTTGGGAAGTCTTCTGCCAGCATTCAGTAGGTGTTCTGTAGGAGATGTTCCACATGTAGATGTGTTTCTGATGTATTTGTGGGGAGGAAGGTAATCTCCACATCTTACTCTTCTGCCATCTTGAAGGTCTCCGGAATTATGTATATTTTAAAGTTAGATCTTAGCTACGAATCCATCTAGTCCTATCGTTTGTTAAAATGATGCATCTTAGTTACATCTCTTCTTGGAAACTGGTTGATTCAAGTGACATAGGAGGCGGTCATTTTTGTAGCATATATTGTTTGGAAATTATGTATTTCTTCTAGATTTGAAAGTTTGAGTTTTGGGCCAAAGAGTTCCACGTAATATTTTTATATATGGTTTCCTCATTCTCAAAAAAAAATTTTTTTACTAACTTTCAGACTACCTGAGATTTTAATACATTCAATCTCTTTACTTTTTACTAAGTGAAAAAAATCATTTATTAGATTATGTTAAGGGATGCAGATTATTTATTAGAATATCATATTTAAATTAGTTGCCTCAATTTTATTAAAATTATATTTTACTACTAATTCAGAGTTTTACAGATATCATTGAGCCAACTTCCAGAACTCAATAAATTAAATAAATTAAAAGAAATACAAAATGTTGTTATGCCTTTCATGTTTCATCTTATAAACACATTTTCATATTAAGCAACATAAGCCTCTAGGAATTGTTACTTTGTTTTGTTTCAAATGGTATGTAATGTTTCTTCATTTCTAGAGTTTCACTTCTCCTTCATGGATTCTTTGTGTTGATTTATACATTCAATCACTTTAACTGTTTATTGAATTAATCTTTGAGGTTTATTACTGATATGTCTCTTTTTGGTAAAGAGAAAAAAATGAGCACATTTGTGAAAATAGCATTTAGAAAAGCCAAATTTAGCTTAAAATTTATTTTTCAAATTTTTAATGACTTTCATTTCATAATTTTCAGCAAATTGAATATCCAAGGGCTGATACCATTTCTAAACCACTTCTCCAGCTACAGCAAAAGGAGCTGTCAATTTGGCTTACATATATATTCTTCCAATTTCCGATTTCTAGACCCTCAGACATATTATTTAATCCTCCTTGATGTTTATGTTTTGACTAGGAATAAATATAAAGTTTATTGAAAAAGATTGAAATGATTTACCTAATTATTGTGTGATCTAGAGATACTTTTATTTGGAGATAGTGCCAACTAAAACATCTGGAAAATTTCAGAATCTTGGCTGAAACTCCCATCTCTCTCTTTAGCATATACTGCACAAAGATTTAATACTGTTTTCAAAGTTCTAAATAATCTCATTTTTCTGTCATAAATAATTAGATATATTATTTCAGATAATGTCCTTTCCAGTCCACAGCACTAACATAAACCATAAAAATCACTTCAAAGTTATGAATTTTATGTTTTAAGTAAATTTTTAAAACAAGTGAAACATGAAATATTGTTGATAGTGACTAAATTTTTAAAAGCATTTCTGAAGTATAACAAACACACGTAGGGAAGTGCATACATTATGAGTTCACAGCTCTGTAAATTATCACAAAAGAATGATGGTTACTGACTGTTTTTTGGAAGCCTTCCCTGATTATCCCGTATGAAAAAGAAACTACAAACTCAATGTCTCCCAGAACTCCTGCTTCCTTTTCTCTCTATAACACTTACTGCCATCTCACGTAGAATGTATTTCCTATTTTATTTGCCTGGACTCTTAAAATAGCCGCCTATTATACTTCCACCCTTATACTGTCTTGGTTTTTAAGTTCTCAAAAATTCATTTTACTATTTCAGTACTGAAATGGCCACACCGTTTAGTTTTGTTTTTGATTGAAATTTGTTCATATCACTTGGTAACTAATGTAATAGTACTTGTGGTACACAGCAAGGTTAATTAATAATAAACATTATGACTTCATGGGTTTACACTGATCATCTTAGGATGCCAGAGACTGCTTGCGGATTGGATTCCCATCATGGTGGCATCTGTGAAATACTCAACACTGCCTTCCATTTGGCCTAAATCATGATTAGTTGCAAGGCTGCTCCAAAGATTGTTTATGAAACACTTTGTGCGTTAAGTAAAGCACCAATTCATCATTATCCTTGAATTATGCTGTGAATAATACTTCTGAGTTTAGATGAATCCTCTGAATGTATAGGAGAAAAAAAAAGACATTAATAATGAAACTAGTCTAGACATTTATCTGATATTGTGCAAAACTTAGAAAAGCCTTGAATATCTTTTGATGATGTGGAAGTTAGTAAAAAAATAAAGACAAATTAATTTGTATTTGGGGGAAGAAAAACTAATTTATTATTTTAACCAAAAATATGAGTGACTTATAATTGCTAGTAACATAAAGGTGGGATACAAATGACACTCAAAAGTTTTATCATTAATAATTGAAAGTGCTAAGCATTTATTATTTCTCTCAGGATGCCACTCATGTTCTGTTTAAAATTTATGGTTCAGATAAGAATATGTACAATTATCAATGAGGAAATTTTCTTTAAAAGAACATGAATTTCTTTAAAAGAACATGAATCCCCTGCCGATGCAGGGGACGCGGGTTCGTGCCCCGGTCTAGGAGGATCCCACGTGCCGCAGAGCGGCTGGCCCCATGAGCCATGGCCACTGAGCCTGCGCGTCTGGAGCCTGTGCTCCGCAACGGGAGAGGCCACAACAGTGAGAAGCCCGCATACCGCAAAAAATAAAATAAAATAAAATAAAAGAACATGAATCAGTTTCACATAATAAAGCAGTCAAATAACAAAAACTTGGGAAAAATTCTTAACCACAGGTGGTCTACAAACCCTATTGGAGACGATCTTCAAAGCACCTTCTTTCAGATGAATTTTTGTCTGTCTGAAAGGCTCTATAAAACATCACCTTACATATTTTTGGTGTCTTAACAAAGGACCTCACAGCCCTACCCTAATTTTGATCTTTGACTGGAACCCATTTCTTAAATTCAGAATTTTTCCACATCTGGAGAAGTTGGGAATGAGATGCAGTTATATTTTTGAACCCAGCAAGTCCTGATTCCTTTAGATTTAACTTTTTTTTTCCCCCTTTAACTCAACTGTTTCCTCTCACATTTATTATGGCAGTGAGAGAAAAACAGGTGGCACTTTCAATACGCTTCCTGGAAACCTCTGTGACTACATCATAGAGTTCATTAGGTATGTATCTTATTTTCCACATTGATGCAGGTGACAGTGTTGCCAAACTCTCCACTACTAAGTAACAAGGGTCACCTTTCCTCCAACTACCAATAAATGTTACTCACTTTCCTTCAAGCCGTCACTGATGGCCTCCTCAAAACTCTTGACTTCACTAAAACTCTTTTTTTGAGTCCCTCTGACTCTCACTCACTGCATAGTTCCGAAGTTAATGATCTCTGTTTTAGGTTTGTTACAGTAGTATTCAACTTCTGGTACCCAAATCTCTTCTAGTTACTCTTTTGCTGCATAACAACCCCAAATCTAATGACATAAAGCAACTACCATCTTATTATAGTCATTGATGCTGTGGGTCAGGAATTCAGAATTGCTACTGCAGGAACAGGTTGTTTCTACTCTATATGTCTAGGGCCTCAGATGGGAAGGCTCAATGACTAGAACTGACTCAGCAAGTGAGATCTGGAGTCATCTGAATGATTACTCACACGGGTAGTGGATTTTGCTGACTATCAGCTGGGACCTCATACCTACGTACAAACACCTGAAGTGACCACTCTGTATGGCTGATTAGGCTTTCTCATGACTGGTGACTGAGTTCCAGGAGGGAAAGTCCCAAGAGAATAAGGAAAAAGCTGTGTCACATTTTCTGACCTAGCTTCAGAGGTCATACACATCACTCAGCTGTCACAAACCCAGCCAGTGTCAAGAGGAGAGAACATAAGTCTCACTTACCTATGGGAGGAATGTCACATTGTAGGAAGAGCATGTATGATGGGAAGATTTTTGTGGCTGATTTTGGAAAATACAGTCATCAACAAGAGTATTTCAAACTAAATACACCATAATTTCAAGAGTTGAATCAGAGAGGAATCCAGCAGAGATGGCATATATAAATTATAAATTTTGAGAACAGTTTACAAGGGACTATTTGCAAATGTGCAAGTAGGGTATACTAAAATGTCAAGGAATAGTGTACTATCCAAGGCAGGGCACTGTTACCACCCTTAAGTTGGAAACGGCATACCTAGTTTTGAATTATACTATCTGCATTATTTCATGTATTGCTTTTTATTTTTCAGCAGTATATTTGTAAGATTCATTCACGTTCTTGCATGTAGCTCAAGTTTATTTTCCTAACTGTATAGAATTTTCTTTTATGAATACAGTACAACTTGTCCATCCTCCTGTTGATGGCCTTTTATTTTTCTAGTTTTGGCCATTGTGAACCAGGCTGCTCTAAATATTCTTAAACATGTATCCTGGTGCACATATGCATGGATTTTTTTAGGATATATACCATGAGTGGAATGACTGCATCATAGATCATGTGCATCTTCACCTTTACTATTATAATGCCAAACCATTTTTTTGTGCAATTGGGTCAACTTACAATACAAATAAGACATTATCGTGAATAAGTGAATAAGATTATCTTTTGGTTGACAACCTTGATAACACTCAGTATTCTCAGAATTTTCTATTTTTGTTTACCACTCCGGTGTAGTGGTGTGGTTTAATTTTTCTTTCCTGAGTACTGATACAATTGTGTTCTTTTTTAATGTGTATTGACCATTTGGATTTCCTACTTATAGAAGGAAATAACAGTTCAAGTCTTCAGCTTAATATTCTGTTGAGTTTCCTGTCTTACTCATACTGTTTTTTCAGATGATTTAAATACTCTCAGACAAGCCCTTTGCCAGGTATATGTGTTGCACATAATTTTTTTCTTTTTCACTTTCCTTAATATGACAATCTTTCATCATATGTTTTTTTTTTTCTCTTTTGTTTTGCTTAAGCAATTTTTCCTTAATACTAGGTGGTGCTATTTTCTCATGTGATCTTCAGAAAGCATTATAGTTTTTCCATTTTTATTTAGGTCTACAAACTATCTGAAGGAAACACTTTTGTTTCATGTGTGGGAAAGCATCCAATTTTATTTATTTCCCTATGAATACTCAATTGTCCAAAGCACTTATTGAAAAAGATGTCTTTTCCCCATTGCTCTATATTTCAATAAGAGAAGAGTCATCTCACATTTGCTGTAACAAGTGATACACTTGGTTTTATTCCCTGCATTTTACTCTGTGTTCATTACATAAGTTTTTCTTTTTATTCATTAAAAACAAATTTAGTTTGGTTTTGTTAAATATTCCTAACAGCGAATCTTCTAGTTATTGCATTGGTTGCAATCTGGATAGGCTGAGGATGTTCCAAATCATGAAGTCCTTGTTCCTTTTTTGCTTAACAGTTCTTCCCTCAATCTCTCTTCCTTCTCTTATTTTACTAAGCAGCAAGAAGGAACCAGGTCATGCCATCAATCCTTTGCTTGGAAAGGTACCTGGGTAAATATCCGATTTCATTGTTTACAGGTTCTGCTTTCTGCATAGCTGTAGGATACAATTCAGCTAAGCTTTCTGCCACTATATAACAAGACTCTTCTTTCCTCCAGTTTCCAATAACATGATCCCCAGTTTCTCCCGATCCTTCATCAGCAATATTTTTAATGCTCATATTTCCACCAACAGTCCCTTTATAATTATTTAAGTGTTCACTAAGACAATATAGGTTTCCTTTACCATGATTTTCAGTTTATTCTGAGTGCTCACTAGAAGAGTCGTAATGTCCACATTTATACTAACAGTCTGTTCAAGGCAATGTAGGCTTTTTTCTATCATGTGTCTCAAAAGTCTTTCATCTGCTGCCTACTGCCCAATTCCAAAACTACTTCCACATTTTTAGGTATTTACCTAGCAGCACCCCACTTCCAGGTACCAAAATCTGTGTTAGCTTCCTATTGCTGCTATAACAAAATGTCACAAACAATGACTTAAAACAATACAAATTTATTATCTTATAGTTCTGGATGTCAGAAATCTGAAATAGATTTCATTTGATTAAAATCATGGTGTTGGCAGGGCTGAATCCCCCTGGAGACTAGGGGAGAATCTGTCTCTTTGCCTTTCACAGATTCTAGGGGCCTCCTGAATACCCTGGCTGATTACCCCTTCCTCCATCTTCAAAGTCAGCCAGGTAGCATCTTCAACTTCTAACTCTGCCACTCCTTCCCCCCTTGTGATTATACTGGACATACTAGATGATCCAGGGTAATCTTTCCATCACAAGATCCTTAACTTAATCACCAAGTTCCTTTTGCTTTCTCAGCTCAGGTAACATAGTGTATTACTGAGGATTCTCCAGAGAGAGAGAGAACCAGTAAGATACACACACACACAGACACACACACACACACACACACGTGTGTGTGTATATATATACACACACACATATATATGTGTGTGTGTGTGTGTATATATATAATTTTTTTTCTTCACTGGTGAACATCAGTTTTGTTTTCTATTAAGGCCTACTCACATTATAGAGAATAATCAAAGTCTACTGATTTAAATGCCAATCTCATGTAAAAAAAATACCTTTATGTATGTAAAATAATATTTGACCAAATAGCTGGCCTAGTTGACGCATAAAATTAACCATCACACATACAGTCTAACTTCATTTTATTGCACTTTGCTTTATTGTACTTCGCAGACACTGTGTTTCTTACAAAATGAAGGCTGGCAACCCTGCGTTTTTCAGGTGATGCTTAGCATTTTTTAGCAATAAAGAATTTTTAAACTAAGGTATGTACCTTTATTAGACGTAATGCTGTAAGACACTTAATAGACTACAGTATAGTGTAAACATAACTTTTATATGCACTGGGAAACCAAAAAATTTGTATGACTCACTTTATTAGGATATTCACTTTACTGCGCTGGTTTGGAATGGAATCCACAGTATCTCCAGGGTATGCCTGTAGTAATAGGTTTCAGGGATTAGTAGTTGAAAATCTTTGGAGGGCCATTATTCTGCCTACCACAGTGATGATTTTAAAATGTGAAGAATGAAAGAAGTGAAATAAGAAGACAAAAGTGACAGGGAGGTGAGCACAGGTATAAATAGAGTTGTAAAAGAGCATTTCAGACAGATAAAATGTGATTTGAAACACTGTGGAGGTGTGGGGGGATAGATGGGAATGTGGATGTCAGAAAAAGTGACAAGAAACAAAGCTGTCTGTAGAGGTGGCCATGGGCCAGCTTATAGACATAAAGGGCTTGTCTTCATACAGGGTTTTGATTTTTACCCTGAAGTGAATGAATCACTGGGTATGGAGAGTGGGACTATCCATTTTGTATCACTAAAGAGTTTGAAGTAGGGAATGATGAGATCATAACTGTGTTTAAGGAAGACCACTCTGGTACCAGTGTGAAGGCCTGCCTTCCAGGGAGAACCATTGGGGGTAAAGGAAAAATGAACAGTGACTGAAAAAACACTTTAACAATGGCACCGAAGGGGAAGGATCACAAGGCATGATCAGTAAGACCTGGTGATGGATGAGTTCAAGATGATCAATCAGGAAAAATGTGCCTGCCAAGCATTTTAAATATTATGTTCCTATCTGAGACAGAAATGTGATTATAAAGACAATTGATTACATTATTAGAAGACAATGTAGGCAAATGGCAATGTTTTGTTAGAGTGATGATACTTGATTACATTCTAGGAAAATGTCATGGTCGATTGGTAGGAAATGATGGGAGCTTATCATTACAAGAGACTCTCAAGGGAATTTCAAAGAGTCTGCAGTTAAGATTGCTTTTTTTGGTAGTCCCAAGGTGAGAGGAGAAAAGGAGGGTTTGTTGAGGATCCTAAGAATGAAGTGGAAGCAATGGAAGTCTTCCACTTTATAAGACAGATAAAATGAGGAAAAGACTCACAGACATTTAGTACCTATTTGTGATGCACTGTCACAGGCAAATTACATATACTATTTTAAATCTTACTAATAATGACTCATCTTTTATTGAGCATGGTGTCAGTCTTCAGCAAAAAAGTTTGCATGCACTTATCATTTAATATTTACGTATACCTGGTATGGTGTATATGTACTGTTAGTATTACCATTGAAGCTTAGAAAGCTACAGCATATTACCCCGAGTCACATAGTGGAGAAACAAGAATTCAAACTGAGACCTCTCAGACTCTAATAGCTGTTTGTTTGGTTTTTGTTTAAGGAAAGAAAGGCAGGTTCCATCTTTCTTTACTGACAAGGTCTCACTTGATCTAAACAATGGGCCAAATAGCAGCTATGGTGTAATGTACAAAAAGCGTAACCAATAGCCTCAGGGTTGCAGCTACAAATAGACAGTGGCTAGCTGTGCAACCTTGAGCAAGTCTTTACTCTCTGTGTCCCATTTTCCTCATCTGAAAATTAAGTCTGTTTTCCATCCCACTGATCCACTGACCAGTACAGCAAATTGTTTACTCTTTTGGGACTATTCCTCTCACCATTCTTCTCTGTGCGAATGAAGCTCAGATTTCCCTTCTTCCTGACACATACTCTATATTCCACTTAGTGGATGGTGACCACCGAGTCTGCAGTATGATTTGGTTTGCCAAATATCAGACAATGGATCCTTGAAAGTCCCTTCCAGATCATAAAGCCTAGTAAGGTGATGTAGCTGACAATGTTTGCTTTTTTGTAAAAACTGTAAATGTATTCAGCTGTGAAAGAGAAATACTATTTACTGAGACTCTTCTGAAGGTGCATTTCATTTTGTGCAAAGGAGAAAGCCCACCAGAAGAAAAAAATAAGGCTGGGGGAATTTTTTTCTCTATGGGAGAGATTATAGAAATGCTAAAGTGCATCAAGGACAATGGAATGTAGACAATATAGATTCGCTCCAGAACTTTGAGATGTCTTCATACTCTGGAATTAATTACAGAGAGTGGATAAAAAGAAATGAAGGCTTCCTGGAGTGAACCCAGAAAAAGTAATTTGACATTTGCAAAACTCTTTGGGCCTGGATCCCCCAAAGATGAACTGTTTATTTTACTTAGAAATTTAATTTAATTTAACCACAGCTGCCAGTGACATGGAAGTAGCAGGTGGGCTTTTAAAGGTAAACACTGAAGTACAGAAAGCTATTATACCAAGGGAATCACAATCTGTGACAAGCTGAAAAGCAGTATCTTCCTTCAGTAGAAGTGTATGACAGGGTTTGGGGCTGTTAAACCATTGAAGTTCCTTGTAATTGGGAAATTGCCTCTTTCACACTGTCTCTCAGACACTCACTTGGCTGTTTTTAATGGAATATGCCAATGGAAAGCCACAAAGGTGGCAGTGGGGTGATGTTCCCTTTAATGCCATCCCCAAACAGACAAAAGTTTGAGCTTTCCAAGGGGTGGCATCACTGGGCTGGAAACAGGCAGGATTATAGGGCAGAACCTGACAGTGCAGGAGAGAGTTCTACAGCCCAGTGACTTAGGGATGGGGCTCAGTGGGTAAGTTGTGTCATTGCTGCTTGTAGATGGATTTTGTGTCCCTCTTCCAATACATCTCCAACTCTACCTACTCCCTGGAGAAAGAATGCAGAATATTGAAGCAACGTGTACTTCTGTTTGAGAATTTACATAAGTGAAATTAAGGAGTGGAAAGAAAAACACAAGTCCACGTGTACCGGCATGAAAAGTGGATTAGAGCACAGAGGAACAACTCTTTTTGTGGCCTCTCACAACGTGACCTCCATTTTGTTATTAATGAGAGAATTGCCTTAGATGATGTCAAGGTCAGCCCTAAAAGTTTATTTCTGTGGATTAATAATTGCTTGTTTATTTTAGTTGGGGAGAGGAATTTGAGGGATAAAACAAGAGTAAGTATGTAGGAATTGGGAGGTCCTTTTAAGAAATAAAAGAGAAAATTGACCTAAGTTGATTATGGTGGCTGGTGATAACATAACATTGGACCTACTGACTGACTCTTGAATCCGCTTCCCTGTCTCCTTTGATCAGCTACCCATCACTATTCATTGTCTCAACCATTACAAACTTCCCCATGGATTTTCCTGCCTCTCTCTATTCTCAGCATCTTCCAATTTGTTTCTATACTGCAACTGCTACCGAGTCCAAGCTCATACTGCTCGCTGCACAACAGGCCAATAAACTGAGAGATGAGGTGTTGGGGCAAGGAATAGTAACTTTATTGGGAAAGCCAGCAGACCAAGATGGCAGACTAGTGTTCCAAAGAACCATCTTACTTGAGTTAGAATTCAGGCTTCTTTTATACTAAAGGGGGAGGAAAGGGGTGGCTGTTTGTTTAAAACTTCTTGGTGCAGGAATCCTTTGTTCTTATAGCTAGCCACCAGTGGTCTGGTCACAATGTTACTGTAAATCTCCAACAAGACAAATGTTACTCTCTGTCCTGCAACTTTTTATGTCTCTATGAAAGGAAAAGTGTTATACTTTTAAAGGTCAGAGTCTGGAGAATGGACTACCATGTACCTTTCAGGCTACAGGCAACATTCTTTCAGTCATTCTTAGCCAGTATGACTAAACACAGGCAACAGAGAACAACGGTTAGAGCTAAAGGAATAGGTCCAGTATGGAGTCAGGTTTGTTCTTTGCTCTTACATAACCAGAGAGATACTTCCCAAAATGCAAATCTCCCCATGTCACTCTTTGGCTTACAAATCTTAAAATGTTCACCATTAGCTTCAAAATAAAATCCAAACTCCTTAGCATGTTGCACAAAGCCTTTTGTGATATGGCCTCTAGGAAGGGCCACCAGTGGCAGGGCTAAGGACAAAAGCCTGCAAGGACTGTGAGTTGTACTTATCTGAAGTACTCTCAGAAATGTTCTTGGGAGAGGGAACAAGAGGCATGTACAAAAGGAAGTGCATAGAAGCTAGCAAAAATGCCTAGCATCAAATTTGAAGGGTTGAGGGGAAAACGCATGAGCTCAAATTAGAAAGAACTGAAGCAGAGCATATAGAACTGGTACAAAGAATGGGTAGCAAGGAAGCTGCTGGACAGTTCTGTAAGGTGAAGGTGGAGCTCTTCACTTACATGCTATCACCTGTCTGTTGTGGGACAGAGTGAGAATGTAAGGGGGGGCAGGAAGGTCTCCACACAGCATCCCTTTCCAGCCTTAATTCCTGCTGCTTGCCTCATCTATGCTCTCCTCCTTCAGTGAAAGAGGATGCTGAAAAATACTCTGCTCTCTCGCATGACTTTGCTCATGCCGTCCTCACTCTGGAATAGACTTTGTTTTGTTTTGTTTTCTTCTGCCTAACAAACTATTTTTCAACCTTCAAGACATAGCATAGATTTCAAAAACGGAGTGAACCCTTCTACAGGCCCTGACACAGTTAATTGTTCCTTCTCTGTGCCTCAATAGGACTTGTACATACCTAAGAGATATCACTCATCACATACTATTATTATTTGTTAATGTAGCTGTGTCCACACTAGAATGTAAGTTTCTAGTAAGGATATGACTTATTCAATACACTAAATGTAGAAGAGAGTATTCAATATACTAAATGTAGGAGAGGAGAGAGAAAGGCATTCTCCTTTCTCATTGATTGAACCCAAAGGACTAAAATCGAGTTCTATATTAAATATTTTAACTTTTCTGACTTCAAATAACTACAGGGAATGTTTTCTTCTGATTTAAAAACAGCTATACCAAAAATGTTCTTTTCCTCTACCCATTAGAGGGAGACCTGCATAGAAGAAAAGGTTAAGGAAGCTAAAGGGCTTTAGATAAAAATTCTAAAGATATGGGGTAGATTCCAACTTGAATCTGGTACCGCATTGAATTAAAGAAATGTTTTTAAACTACCTCCCAGAGAAAGATGACTTAGACTGCCTTGGGTGGGTGGTGAGTACATAGTAAAGGGAGCTGGAGTTGGATCTAGTACTGCTCATATCTCAATAATACCTCCCTTGGGATAAGAGGCTACATATCTAGAAAGCTGGATTTGGGGAGAGAAAGCACCTCAAAAGACATGAATATCAAAAATCTTAGATTGATGGTTTTTTCATTGCTCTATTATCTTTCTGGGTTGAGGAGAATATTCACTGTGAAGAAGGATTCATTAAAAATTTTTTTAAATTATTTTTAAAATATTTATTTATTTTTGGCTGTGTTGGGTCTTTGTTGCTGCGCCCAGGCTTTCTCTAGTTGTGGCGAGCGGGGGCCACTCCTCATTGTGGTACACAGGCTTCTCACTGCAGTGGCTTCTCTTGTTGCGGAGCACGGGCTCTAGGCGTGCAGGCTTCAGTAGCTGTGGCCCGTGGGCTCAGTTGCTCCGCGGCAAAAGGGATCTTTCCGGACGAGGGCTCGTGTCTCCTGCATTGGCAGGTGGATTCTTAACCACTGAGCCACCAGGGAAGCCCCAAGAAGGATTCATTTTAAGTAAATTCAATTCTGCATCTATTTATTAGGTTTCTACTGGGATAAAAATTACTGTACTAAGTTGGAATTATAAAGGATAGATGGAGTCATGTTTGAATGAATGAATGAGGCAGTACAGAAGAATGATTAAATGCTTTCGCTTTGGAGCCAGATAGATGTGGGCTCACAAGTCAAGTCTTCCATTACTCTGTATAATATATTTTGGTGTTATAAGCAAAATTAAAAGACTAAGGTATGTGGATCGGTTAAGGTGATTCCAGCTGAAAGTAACAGACTACCTATCTAAAAGTGGCTTAGGGCTTCCCTGGTGGCACAGTGGTTGAGAGTCCGCCTGCCGATGCAGGGGACATGGGTTCGTGCCGTGGTCTGGGAGGATCCCACATGCCGCGGAGCAGCTGGGCCCATGAGCCATGGCCGCTGAGCCTGCGTGTCCGGAGCCTCTGCTCCACAACAGGAGAGGCCACAACAGTGAGAGGCCCGCGTACTGAAAAAAAAAAAAAAAAAAAAAAAAGGTGGCTTAAACCATACGGTAACAAAATGTCTCACACAACAGAGAAATCAAGAGAAAAGGTGGTGCTAAGATTAGTGCTATGACCTATTGACATTAACAAGGACCATATCATCCCACTGCGTTGTGGGTTAAGTTGTGTTTCTGAAAAAAGGTATGCTGAAGACCTCTCCTCCAGTGCCTAAGAATGTGACCTTATTTGGAAACAGGGTCTTAACAGAGGTAGTCGAGATAAAGTGGGCCCCAATAAAATATGACTAGTGTCCTGATAAAAAGGGGAAATTTGGACACAGAGATGGACATTCACAGAGGGAAAAGGTGGTTAACAAACACAGGGAGAACACCATGTCAAGACAAAGGACTGGAGTGATGTATCTACAAGGCAGGGAAAGCCAAAGGTTGCCAACAAATCATCAGAAGTTAGGAGCAAGCTAGGAAGGATTCCTGTACAGCTTTCAGAGGAAGCATGGCTCTGCTGATACCTTGATTTCAGACTTCTAGCCTCTAGAATTGGCTAGAAGTAAAGAAGTCTGGATTATTTTGCCCAAGATGGATGGGCAGGATAAAAGAAAAGGCACATTGATTTTTTTCTTTTATTCCACTTTTTAAAACTTATGATTGTATCCCAAATCTTCTTGATGCAAAAAAAAGTATTCACCTTGTAGAAATACTTTTTTCTTACATGATAAAATGTTAGAGATGCTTGCATAATTTAGAGATATGAGACATATCTAATATTTAAATAGATATTATTTACTATTCTATAAATAGTAAATTTATTCCCACTTAGATAACCTAATACTCTTTTAAAAAGTTTATATAATGGGACTATAAATCCCATGTTTTATAAACTCTTTGAGATATTCAGTGGCTCAGTAGTCTTTTGTTATTGACTCTCAGTTTTACGTTAAAATAAATTATCTCAACAAATACTAATGATCATTTTTTAAGCATAAACCCTATGCTTAGCATTAGGAAAAGAAAGACAGCAAAGTTCCTGCTTTCAAAGAACTCATAATCTAGGATGGGATACACATATAAATAAAATTAATCATAATATACTGAGTTAAGTACAGTAATAGGACAGGACTGCAGAGGTGTGATTATTTTATTGATGTTTCTTTTTTAATGAATTTTTATCCCTATGTCTTTAGTTTTCTTTCCTGCCATAAAAAAATATAAGAAACTTAGTGACTTAACACAATACCCATTTGTTATATCAGAGTTCTGTAGATCAAAAGTCTGGGTGAATTTGAATGACTCCTCCGTTTAGGGTCACATAAGACAGAATTGAGGTGTCTGTAAGAGGCTATTTATCTGGAGGCCCTGGCGAAGAATCCACTTCCAAGATCATTCAGATTGTTGGCAGATGCAGTTCCTTGAGGCCATAGGACTAAGGTCCCTGCTTCTTTCCTGACTATCAGCTAGAGATCACTCTTGGCTGCTAAAGACCAGTCCTCTACACTGGCAATTCACAACATGGTCGTTTGCATTCTTCCATACAAGCAGAGCCTGTCTCTCTGACTTTGCCTTCTGACCTTGCTCCATTTTTAGGGGTTCATGTGGTTATGCTGGATCCACCTGGATAATCCAGGATAAACTCTCTATTTTAAGTTCAATTGATTCTATTTTTAATCTCTTTGCCTTTCCTGTGGGTGATTTATTAACTTTATCTTCCAAACATTTTTCTTTTACTTTGAATACTATATTTTAATTTCTGGGAACTCCTTCTTACTTTCCGATTGCTGTTTTAAAGCTGCCTGATCACTTCTCATGGATACAATGTCTTTCCTTATCTCTGCAAGTATTAATTTTAATCTCTTACAAATTTTCTTCTACTCCTTTCATAGTCTCTGTTTCTTCTAAGTATCCATCACCTTTCTTGTTTATTTTTTGTTTTGATTTCTCTCTTTTATTTTGGAAGTACTGTGTACATATTCAGGGCTTCCTGACTGATATATATCACTCTAAACTAACTGGAAAGTATTCTAGACTTTATGTTTGGCTTCCCCAAATTTCAATATATGTTGGTCTTTTTTCTGTGTCAGTTAATATTTTTTTCCTCTAGAGAAGAATCTTCCAGTCTTCCATCAGGGATATATAAGCTTAGCTACTTTTTTTGTTTGTTTGTTTTGTTTCGTTGGTTTTTTCTTTTGCGGTACACAGGCCTCTCACTGTTGTGGCCTCTCCCGTTGTGGAGCACAGGCTCCGGACGCGCAGGCTCAGCGGCCATGGCTCATGGGCCCAGCTGCTCCGCGGCATGTGGGATCTTCCCGGACCGGGGCATGAACCCGTGTCCCCTGCATCGGCAGGCGGACTCTCAACCACTGCGCCACCAGGGAAGCCCTTAGCTACTTTTGAAGCTAGATGGACAAAGGGGACTAGGATGGGAAAGCTTACCTTCTGTATGTAGACTTTAATTTAATCACTCTGTTTTAAGTTCAGAGCCTCACCTCTTTGCTGAGTGTCCCCAAATCCATAGCTTCTCTATTTTAATTTTTCAAGAAAATATACCTCCAATGTGCTTCACTGGTGGAGAAAGGGACCTAGGTGGACTAAGTTCTTTTTCGCAGGCTTCCAAACAGTCCTCTTGTTGTTAGCCCAGCCATAAATCTCAATATTTTTTTTAACTTGGGGAAGAAAAAGAATACAATTATTAACCCAGTCCCTATTACATCTCTGACAGTGTTGCCACTATATTTACATTGTCTCATTTAATCCTCTCTACTACCTTATGAGATACATTATCCTTATTTTACAGAAGAAGAAGCTGAACACAAAGAGGCTGATTAAGTTTCCCAGTGTCACACAGCTAGTACATGTTGGGAAATCAATTTAACTTCTTATTGGAGTTCTTTATTCTTCTATCAAAGTTTGTGCAAAGATTCCCATATAGGGCGCCACAGTATTAGGAATGTCCCTC
Organism: Pseudorca crassidens; assembly: GCF_039906515.1. Lineage (NCBI taxonomy): Eukaryota > Metazoa > Chordata > Mammalia > Artiodactyla > Delphinidae > Pseudorca > Pseudorca crassidens. Next base: position 65,836,225 of record NC_090304.1, on the reverse strand, counting down.
TTGTTTTTCTTTATCAGCCCATACTGATGACTTCTGAGATGCTCCTTGACCTAAAACTCATGATCCCACCCGCCTGATTCCCTGGGGCATAGGCATCTTTTCTAATTTGGGTAATGACAATGGTTGCTATCCATGCTCTTCAGGTGCACTACACAGGCATTCCCTCTGTGATCTGGGGAACTTCCTGGAGGGTGGTCATTAGTTGGACATGAGACAATGGACCATGAGAACAAAGAAGAACCATAGCTTCTGTTTCCCAATTTAGAAAAAAATTTATGAGGAAATGAACTAGCTTGAACATTTTTTTTGAAATGGGAAATGCAGAAATAAGAAGTGAACAAATTAATAGTTTGATAAATTATTCTGCCACACACTACTACTTTAGAAAAATCTGGTCACTTCAGCACTCTAAACAATGCCACTGATTTTTAAAATTATGTCCTGTTGTTCTTCACTGAGGCGACTTGCAACTGTACAATGTGAATTGCTTCTTTGGAGAGCTTTGCAATCTTTCTAGTAGACTTCCCTTCCAGATGTTTCATGATGCTGTGTCATGACTTTTTTTCTCTGAACCTCTTGAAATCTACTTCTTGAAGCAAACTTCAGACTGCTGTCTTCCTTTCTCTGGCTATGAGATCAACTAACAAACCTGGCATCTTCTACCCAAAGGCCAATCTCTTTCTTTTCCCTATATGTTGAGGCCCCAAATATCAGTTCCCCGAGACACTTTATCTTCTTCTCCAGAATGAAATTATCTAAAAGTCAGTAAAGAATTTGTCAGAAATTCTTCTTTGAGCCAACGGAGTGTTTTGACGAATGTTACACATTGGCTTTGTGTCCTTTCTTGGCCAAGATGTGTTGTTCATTTCTGTAGCTGGTTCCTCATGCTTATAATGGGCACCCACTGTGATACACCTCTGTTTCTCTCCTGCCATCCTCATGAAAATGGACTCTAAAATCTAATGGGCAGATTTCCACAGTGTATACACTCTTGATACACAGAACTCCAAATCCCAGCATTAAAAAAAAATAATAATAAGGCTCACACTTAAGTCACCATATTCCAATCTTGAGTTTCAACCCAGCAAGTCTCAGTAATCCTTATAAGATTAATATTTATTATCCAAGGTAATAATCTCCATTTCATAATTTAATATATAGGTTTTATCCTGTTTATTACTTTTTTTTTTTTAATGAGCAGATACTTGATATATTTTCCTTTCTTCACTTTATCTCAATGTATTTTCACTCACTCTCTCCCTGGTTTGGTGCTGTTTAATTGACAGATAAACTATCTAGTAGACCATAAATTCTCAAAGCTCACAGTACATAACGAGCGCCTGTAGAATGAATTTAGAGTTGCAAATTCAATGACTTCCAATCCCCTTTTCCCAATGGGCTCAGTAGGTCTATGGTAGGACCCAGGAATTGGTATTCTAGGCAATAATTCTGATGCAGACTACCCTTTGAGAAGCACTACTCCAGACAAACAAATGTTCCCCCTTTAGTGAGACAAGCTACATTATCCAAGAGGCCATTATTCCAGTAACTTAAGCTACTGTCCAGAAATCCAAATGATTGCCAATACCATCTGTGTAGCCAAATGTTCAACTTCAAGACAGTTTTTCTCTTCTAAAATCTTATGGATAGAAAAATACGTTGAAAATACCTCCTAGGATCTGTAGTCCCTTTACTTCCTTTAACTTCCTACTCAACACTTCCGAAAGAATTCTATTTTCAGATGTCTTTAATCCCAATATAAGTCAGCAAGAGTGAGAAATGGTTAGCCATCTTGCTAAGGCTATCCTTCATATCCTTCCCTTATACGATACATGCTTTGGAAAAAACAAGACATCTCCTAAATGATAAAGATGTTTACATTCACCTGCATCTAAATGAGTCAGCAGAAAGTTACCAACAGCCATGCCAACTTATCCATGCCTCCTGTGATCAACGTCAAGCTTTCCTTTTCCCAACAGTGATTGAAAACCATACTTACTGGATCATGTCTTTTCCAAAAGATCTGAAATCTCTAAGTCAGTGGTTCTAAACCAAGTGCAATTTTGGACCAGGGGACATTTGGCAATGTCTGGAGACATCTGTGATCGTCACGAATGCAGCTAGGAGTGCTACTGGCATCTAATGAGTAGAGTCCCTGAGTAAACATCTTACAATGCACAGATAATAAATATAAATTGTACTGATACTGAGAAACTCTGCTCTATATAAAAGAAGGCTCACACCTGCCATGAATACACAATAACTATCATATGCTCTTTAACAATTTTTGTTGCTTATTAAGTATATACAGCCCATTAGATCAGTATTATAGCTTCTCAAATTTCATTCTCATGTCAACTGAAGCAAAATGCACAACCTGATTATGTTTTATTCAGCGAACTTGCTGAGGACTTAAGCCCAGAGGACAGCCTCTCAGATAGCATTGAGGGACTGCTCCAAAGAGGTAAGGGAGGAGCCAGGATACACAGGAGTTCAAACAAACAAAAAAAACCAGGTAGTTGAACATCAAAAGATTACTGCTAATTAAAGAAAACCAGACATCTCAAGTAAATGAATTTAGTGCTTTTCTGTGTATGGGAAGATGCAAGAGTCTGGGCTCCTTGAAATCATTCCTTTGATATGCACCCTAACCATCTGGGGCCAGTATCCTGGTTTTCTTCATCCTGAATCCCCTCAAGGTGCACAATTGGGGGTGGCTGCACGGCTGATGGCTTGATGGCCTCAACATCCTTTGTTTACTGATGTGGCAGGTGGCATTTTTTTGGTCCACACTTGTAACTCAGTTTTTGGCTTCCTTATACAATCTTTTAATTCCATACATGCCTCTTTTTCTTCACCTGTCTATATTAGAAACATGATTGTGGACATCTGTGTTTTTGTATGTCCAGCAACTCTTCCTTTGGAAGAACAATATCTCGCCTGCTTCATCTATGTGATTTTTACAAGTCTGACATTCATGTAGTTCCCTGCTCTCTTGAACACATGGGTGATCATGGGGCCCAAAGCTAGGGCAATCTCTCTTTTTCTACTGGGAATGACACACTTACACACTTGTGTGAAGACACACAAGAGCACAAGATAGTTGTAACTGATTTATCCAGTAGCAGCACTAAAAAGAGGAGGGTCATACATTGCTGCTGTTACAAGCTGAACTGATTCCTCTATCTGTGAACTATTCAGAATCCTTCCACTAAATACCCTTTCCTAATTTAAAATCGTTAGAGACCCACACTGCTGCTAAAAGCCAAAGAACCTACAGTGAAACAAACCAGGACGCTATATGGTCCTCCCCACCCCCTACCACGTCCTCAGCCTGCCTTTTGTCTGTAGAAAAACTTGAGCCAAAAAATAAGTTTAATCAGAGAGGTGAGAAAATGCAAAAAACAAAGGAAACCAGTCAAACAAGACAAAATAATAATAGTTTGGTCGTTAAGCAAAGTCAAGGACCTTTAGTTCCTCCTCAGAGGTTATAGATGATATTCTGAGCTGTATCCTTGAGCTGTTTTGTAGATACTGAAACCCGCACCAGGTGGAAGAAGTTAACTACGTGATGCCCAGACTGCAGCCATGACATAAGCTGCCACAATTCCGAGAACTGGCCTCAAAAAATGGAAATAAACTGACCCTGGAACTGAAGATTAACTGTACTTAAAACAATCAAGATGAAGCTGATCAGACCACCGAATGAACAATTCCAAGATGACTGTCAGAGCTGACCATGCTATTTCTGCATGTAGCCCCCTCCCTCCACCTATACACCTCTAAACTCCCCTTTAAAAGCTGTTGCCCACTGGTCGTCAGGGGAGGAGTTGGCCTTCGGACATGAATCCGCCCTCCCCGCCCCCTGCCTCTTCACTGGCTTTAGAGCAGCAAGCAACCCCGACCCCACTTTCGGTAACAATAGGATACACTTTTCTTTATCACCGATCTGCTGATACAAAGAAGAAATATTCTCCCAACTGCTTGCTTCACCTCTTCTTTTGGAAAGAGACCAGCTTGAATTAGTTGACAGTTAGAACTTACCTCTGATGAGGAGAAAAGCTTCATAGGCATCCCTCAGAGCTCTGAAGTGTTTGTCTCAATGTCCACTCAGGGAACAGAGTATTTCAGAGGTGCTACTCAAAAGCTGATCTGCCTTCCAAGGCCATCAGCTACACCTGTGGCTTGTTAGAAATGCAAATAAGGAGCTGACTGCAGTGGTTCTCAAATTTCAACATGCTGAAAAGTCACCTGGGAAGCTTGTTGAGGATCCCCGGGTGCACCCCAGAGATTTAGTAGGTCTGGGATGAGGCCCAAGAATTTGCTTTTTCTAACAAGTTCCAGGGTGGTGCTACTATTGCCCTTATTCTTTAGACCACATTAGAGCAGAACAGGGAGACTTCGTCACTTCTTCTGCTTCTAACCTGTATCTTATCTGACATAAAGCTCAGCTGCTTTCAGTGGCAAATAACAAAGGGAATTTATTTCCTCATACAAATTGTAGTTTAGACATTTAAGGGCTTCAGCTGTAGCCCAATTATGTTGCCAGCTACCTGGTTCTTTCCAAGTAAATGACCTCTTTTTGAATGTAACTGAAAACTGTGAAGCTGCCAGGTGTGGACGTACTTACCAACTAACCACCATTCCTCAAATTTACTTTCAATTCTACTCACAGAGCATTTTTTGCACATTTTAGGGCCTCAAAAAAAGTGAATGTTAATCTGTCCTTCCTCCTCCTTTAAGGATGTCTATCTATTATTTCTGCTCCAAACAATTTATTTTTTCCACTTCCACATCCTTTTGCTGTACCAGAAAAACTCCTATGCATAGAGAGTGGAGAACAAACGGACATGGCCGTTCTTTATATATTTATTTATTTATTTATTTGCGGTACCCGGGCCTCTCACCGCTGTGGCCTCTCCCGCCGCGGAGCACAGGCTCCGGACACGCAGGCTTAGCGGCCATGGCTCACGGGCCCAGCCACTCTGCGGCATGTGGGATCTTCCCGGACCGGGACACAAACCTGTGTCCCCTGCATCGGCAGGCGGACTCCCAACCACTGCGCCACCAGGGAAGTCCGGTCCTTCTTTAAAAAGCTTTAAAGTCCAGCTCAGATGACTTCCTAAGTTTTCTTCACCCTCTCCCCAAACCAGCTTAGGAATCCTTGCTACTCAAATCTTTCCTCTTATACAATGTATCACATTTTACTATGTATATATAATAAATGCTGTGTATATAGAAAAATATGAATAAGTATAAATTAGGCTCAATTATGTAGAAATGTTACCTGAAAACTGGGTTAGCCTCTTGGTGGTGTTGCCAAAAGACACAACCAAGCCAGATTGCTGGAGAAGGACTTATTACTTGCTGCAAGTAAGGAGAATACCAGGGATTTTTCCCAAAGAAGTGGCTCTCTGAACAGCGAAACTGGGGAAGTTTAAGCTATTGGTACATGCATATTCATGAAGGGGCTTGGATGATAGAGTCCAAGCTCTAGTTGATTGAAGTCATGAGGGTCAGAAAAGGTCACTGTCATCATCCCTTAGATTCCAATTGATCTGGTTGTTGAGATTTAAATTCTGCAAAACAGCCAAGACAGAGCTTTAGGTTAGTCTTTACCATTGAAAGAGAACTGGGAGTCTTTACAACTGACATATTATCTTTGCTCTTGTTATTTCTCTCGTCTGGTAACAGTCCTTTGTTTCTGAATTCTTTTGTCCCCTTAAGATCATTTATTACTGAGACCTGTTCAAAGTCAAGCATTATGGCCAGGCTTAGATCACCAAATGGCTTAGGCCTGAAATGGCTTCTCTTATGTCAAGAAAGCCATGCTTGGTTCTCTTCCTCCAAGGACCCCCCTACGCTATTTGCCTACAGAAAGAGATAACTGGGGGAAAATGACAATGTGGCTATAAAGGCCATGGGTTTTTGTAACTTGGATCAGGATCCATCCAGTTGATCTTAGTGGGATACTCTCACTTTGAAATATGAAACACACAAGGGTGATAAAGATTGGTAAAACATAAAAATCCTATAAAAGAAATCATATTATGTTTTATTAACTCCAAATCTTACAATATCTGATGGTGTCTTGAGAAATCAATAACATTGTATTCTTTTTTAACAATACTCCTCTGCCTTGGGATACTTAAATATATTAACTGGTATTTCTCCATGTAAGCAAAAAGGAAAGAAAAAGCTATAAGGTCCTTAATTGGGTATGTCTTCAGTTGAATAAATGCTCTGAAGAGTACAGAGTTGATTTATAACTCCACTTGAGCCATTTGTTTTACTGATGGTCTTTTCTTCTTCCATCCAGCCTGGTAAAGCCCTGTCAAAGAAAACAAACGACTTAGACTCAGTGTGTCCTGTCAGTGTCTACTTTATCTGGAGGCCTTCATGTTCTACTCTTGTGCATGTCTAACAGTCACCTCTCAAGGTAAAGTAGAGAGTGAGCACACATGGCTGAGCAAATGAGAAATAAAACTACCCAAGTTTTCGGAGAAAGTGCTGAAAAGGAGAAGCTGTCTCACCCCCCAACTCACATTGCCTTTAGGTTTCTCCTTTTTGACCTTTTCTTCTCTCAGCTCATTAACTCAGGCATTGGCATAGCCAAGGTGACTTTTTTCTTTTAACATCTTTATTGGAGTATAATTGCTTTACAATGGTGTGTTCGTTTCTGCTTTATAACAGAGTGAATCAGCTATATGCATGCATATATACCTATATCCCCTCCCTCTAGCGTCTCCCTCCCACCCTCCCTATCCCACCCCTCTAATGGTCACAAAGCACCAAACTAATCTCCCTGTGCTATGTGGCTGCTTCCCACTAGCTATCTATTTTACATTTGGTAGTGTATATATGTCCACGCCACTCCCTCACTTCGTCCCAGCTTACCCTCCCCCCACTCGTGTCCTTAAGTCTATTCTCTACGTCTGTGTCTTTTTTTTTTTTCAAAGAACTGCTTTATTATAATTATTTATTTATTTATTTTTGGCTGTGTTGGGTCTTCGTTTCTGTACGAGGGCTTTCTCTAGTTGTGGCAAGCGGGGGCCACTCTTCATCGTGGTGTGTGGGCCTCTCACTAACGCGGCCTCTCTTGTTGCGGAGCACAAGCTCCAGACGCACAGGCTCAGTAGTTGTGGTTCACGGGCCTAGCTGCTCCGCAGCATGTGGGATCTTCCCAGACCAGGGCTTGAACCCGTGTCCCCTGCATTGGCAGGCGGATTCTCAACCACTGAGCCACCAGGGAAGCCCCGTCTGTGTCTTTATTACTGTCCTGCCCCTAGTTTCTTCAAGACTTTTTTTTTTTTTTAGGTTCCATATATATGTGTTAGCATACGGTATTTGCTTTTCTATTTCTGATTTACATCACTCTGTATGACAGACTCAAGGTCCATCCACGTCACTAAAAATAACTCAATTTTGTTTCCTTTTATGGCTGAGTAATATTCCATTGTATATATATATACCATATCTTCTTTATCCATTCATCTCTCGATGGAAACTTAGGTTGCGTCCATGTCCTGGCTATTGTAAATAGTGCTGCAATGAACATTGTGGTTGATGACTTTTTTTTTTTTTTTTTTTTTGCGGTACGCGGCCCTCTCACTGTTGTGGCCTCTCCCGTTGTGGAACACAGGCTCCAGACGTGCAGGCTCAGTGGCCATGGCTCACACGCCCAGCCACTCCGCGGCATGTGGGATCTTCCCAGACTGGGGCACGAATCCGTGTCCACTGCATCGGCAGGCGGACTCTCAACCACTGCGCCACCAGGGAAGCCCCATGACTCTTTTTGAATTATGCTTTTCTCAGGGTATATGCCCAGGAGTGGGATTGCTGGGTCATATGGTAGTTTTATTTTTATTTCTTAAGGAACCTCCATACTGTTCTCCACAGTGGCTGTATCAATTTCATTCCCACCATCAGTGAAAGAGGTTCCCTTTTCTCCACACTTTGACCAGCATTTATTGTTTGTAGATTTTTAGATGATGGCCATTCTGAGCAGTGTGAGATGATACCTCTTTGTAGTTTTGATTTGCATTCCTCTAATGATTAGTGATGTTGAGCATTCTTTCATGTGTTTGTTGGCAGTCTGTATATCTTCTTTGGAGAAATGTCTTTTTAGGTCTCCTGCCCATTTTTGGATTGTGTTGTTTGTTTTTTTGATATTGAGCTGCATGAGCTGCTTGTAAATTTTGGAGACTAATCCTTTGTCAGTTACTTCATTTGCAAATATTTTCTCCCATTCTGAGGGTTGTCTTTTCGTCTTGTTTATGGTTTCCTTTGCTGTGCAAAAGCTTTTAAGTTTCATTAGGTCCCATTTGTTTATTTTTGTTTTTATTTCCATTTCTCTAGGAGGTGGGTCAAAAAGGATCTTGCTGTGATTTATGTCTCAGAGTGTTCTGCCTATGTTTTCCTCTAAGAGTTTTATAGTGTCTGGCCTTACATTTAGGTCTTTAATCCATTTTGAGTTTATTTTTGTGTATGGTGTTAGGGAGTGTTCTGATTTCGTTCTTTTACATGTAGCTGTCCCGATTTCCCATCACCACTTATTGAAGAGGCTGTCTTTTCTCCATTGTATATTCTTGCCTCCTTTATCAAAAATTAAGTGACCATATGTAAATGGGTTTATCTCTGGACTTTCTATGCTGATCTACTGATCTATATTTCTGTTTTTGTCCCTGTACCATAATGTCTTGATTACAGTAGCTTTGTAGTATAGTCTGAAGTCAGGGAGCCTGATTCCTCCAGCTCCGTTTTTCTTTCTCAAGATTGCTTTGGCTATTTGGGGTCTTTTGTGTTTCCATACAAATTGTGAAAGTTTTTGTTCTAGTTCTGTGAAAAATGCCATTGGTAGATTGATAGGAATTGCATTGAATCTGTAGATTGCTTTGGGTAGTATAGTCATTTTCACAATGTTGATTCCTCCATTCCAACAACATTTTATATCTCTCCATCTGTTTGTATCATCTTTAATATCTTTCATCAGTGTCTTACAGTTTTGTGCGTAGAGGTCTTTTGTCTCCTTAGGTAGGTTTATTCCTAGGTATTTCATTCTTTTCTTTGCAATGGTAAATGGGAGTGCTTCCTTAATATCTCTTTCAGATTTTTCATCATTAGTGTATAGCAATGCAAGAGATTTTTGTGCATTAATTTTGTATCCTGCAACTTTACCATATTCATTGATTAGCTCTAGTAGTTTTCTGATAGCATCTTTAGGAATCTCTTGTATAGTTTCATGTCATATGCAAACAGTGACAGCTTTATTTCTTCTTTTCCGATCTGGATTCCTTTTATTTCTTCTTCTTCTCTGATTGCTGTGGCTAAAACTTCCAAAACTCTGTTGAATAATAGTGGTGAGAGTCAACAACCTTGCCTTGTTCCTGATCTTAGAGGAAATGGTTTCAATTTTTCACCATTGAGAATGATGTTGGCTGTGGGTTTGTCATATATGGCCTTTATTATGTTGAGGTAAGTTCCCTCTATGCCTACTTTCTGGAGGGTTTTTTTTTTATCATAAATGCATGTTGAATTTTGTCAAAAGCTTTTTCTGCATCGATTGAGATGATCAAAAGATTTTTCTCCTTCAGTTTGTTAATATGGTTTATCACATTGATTGATTTGCATATACTGAAGAATCCTTGCATTCCTGGGATAGACCCCACTTGATCATGGTGTATGATCCTTTTAATGCGCTGTTGGATTCTTTTTGCTACTATTATGTTGAGGATTTTTTCTTTCTTTTTTTTTTTTTTTTTGTGGTACACGGGCCTCTCACTCTTGTGGCCTCTCCTGTTGCGGAGCACAGGCTCCATATGCGCAGGCTCAGTGGCCATGGCTCATGGGCCCAGCTGCTCCACGGCATGTGGGAACTTCCCGGACCGGGGCACGAACCCATGTCCCCTGCATCGGCAGGGGGACTCTCAACCACTGTGCCACCAGGGAAGCCCCGATTTCCCCTTTTATGGCTGCTAGCATCTACCTTATGTATTGAGGTGCTCCTATGTTGGGTGCATAAATATTTATAATTGTTATATCTTGTTCTTGGATTGATCCCTTGATCATTATGTAGTGTCCTTCTTTGTCTCTTGTAATAGTCTTTCTTTTAAAGTTTATTTTGTCTGATATGAGAATTGCTACTCCAGCTTTCTTCTGATTTCCATTTGCATGGAATATCTTTTTCGTTCCCCTTACTTTCAGTCTATATGTGTCCCTAGGTCTGAAGTTGGTCTCTTGTAGACAGCATATATACGGGTCTTGTTTTTGTATCCATTCAGCCAGTCTATGTCTTTTGGTAGGAGCATTTTATCTATTTACATTTAAGGTAATTATTGATATGTATGTTCCTATTATCATTTTCTTAATTGTTTTGGGTTTGTTATTGTAGGTCTTTTCCTCCTCTTGTGTTTCCTGCTTAGAGAAGTTCCTTCAGCATTTGTTGTAAAGTTGGTTTGGTGGTGCTGAATTCTCTTAGCTTTTGCTTGTCTGCAAAGTTTCATGTTTTCTGTGAATCTGAATGAGGTCCTTACTGGGTAGAGTAATCTTGGTCGTAGGTTGTTCCCTTTCATCACTTTAAATATGTCCTGCCGCTCCATTCTGTCTTGCAGATTTTCTGCGGAAAGACCAGCTGTTAAACTTATGGGGATTCCCTTGTGTGTTATTTGTTGTTTTCCCCTTGCTGCTATTAATATTTGTTCTTTGTATTTAATTTTTGAAACTTTGATTATATGTGTATTGGCACGTTTCTCCTTGGATTTATTCTACATGGGACTGTCTGCTCTTCCTTAACTTGATTGACAATTTACTTTTACACATTAGGGAAGTTTTGAAGTATAAGCTCTTCAAATATTTTCTCATTCCCTTCCTTTTTCTCTTCTTTTCTGGGAACCCTTTATTTTGAATGTTGGTGCATTTAATATTTTCCCAGAAGTCTCTGAGTCTGTCCTCATATTCTTTCCATTCTTTATTCTGCTCTACGGTAGTTATTTCCACTATTTTATCTTCCAGGTCACTTATCCATTCTTCTGCCTCAGTTATTCTGCTATTGACCCTTCAAGAGAATTTTTAATTTCATTTATTGTGTTGTTCCTCATTGTTTCTTTGCTCTTTAGTTCTTCTAGGTCCTTGTTAAACATTTCTTGTATTTTCTCCATTCTATTTCCAAGATTTTGCATCATCTTTACTATCACTACTCTAAATTCTTTTTCAGGTAGACTTCCTATTTCCTCTTATTTGTTTGGTCTGCTGGGTGTTTACCTTGCTCCTTTATCTGCTGTGTGTTCCTCTGTCTTCTCATTTTGTTTAAATTACTGTGTTTGGGGTCTCCTTTTCACAGGGTGCAGGTTCATAGTTCCAATTGTTTTTGGTGTCTGCCCCCAGTGGGTGAGATTGGTTCTGTGGGTTGTGTAGGTTTCCTGGTGGAGGGGATCGGTGCCTGTGTTCTGGTGGTTGAGGCTGGATCTTGTCTTTCTGGTGGGCAGGACCACGTCCGGTGCTGTGTTTTGGTTTGTCTGTGACCTTATTATGATTCCTGGCAGCCTCTCTGCTAATGGGTGGGGGTGTGTTCCTGTCTTGCTAGTTGTTTGGCATAGGTTGTCCAGCACTGTAGCTTGCTGGTCTTTGAGTGGAGTTGGATCTTAGCGCTGAGATGGAGATCTCCAGGAGAGCTTTCGCAATTTAATATTACATGGAGCTGGGAGGTCTCTTGTGGACCAATGTCCTGAACTGTGCTCTCCCACCTCAGAGGCACAGGCCTGACACCTGGCCGGAGCACCAAGACACTGTCAGCCACAGGACTCAGAAGAAAAGGGAGAAGAAAAGAAAGAAAGAGAGAAAAAAATTTTAAAAAGTAAAATAGTTATTAAAACAAAAAAATTAAAAAATTATTAAACATTAAAAAAATTAAAAGGAGTAAAAAAGAAAGAGGGCAACAAAACTGAAAAAGAAATCCAACAGCGATAACAAGTGCTAAAAACTATCCAAAAAAAAAAATAAAAGACAGATGGAAACCTAGGACAAATGGTAAAAGCCAAGCTATACAGACAAAATCACACAAAGAAGCATAAACATACACACTCTCAAAAAGATAAAAAGGAAAAAAATATGTATATCTATATATAAAAAAAAAGGAAGAGAGCAACCAAATCAATAAACAAATCTACCAATGATAATAAACTCTAAATACTAAACTAGGATAAATATAAAACCAGAAACAAATTAGATGCAGAAAGCAAACCCCAAGTCTACAGTTGCTCCCAAAGTCCAGCGCCTCAATTTTGGGTTGATTCGTTGTCTATTCAGGTATTCCACAGATGCAGGGTACATCAAGTTGATTGTGGAGATTTAATCCACTGCTCCTGAGGCTGCTGGGAGAGACTTCCCTTTCTCTTCTTTGTTCTCACAGCTCCTGGGGTTCAGCTTTGGATTTGGTCCCACCTCTGCATGTAGGTTGCCTGAGGGTGTCTGTTCTTTGCTCAGAAAGGACGGGGTTAATGTAGCAGCTGATTAGGGGGCTCTGGCTCACTCAGGCCAGGGGGAGGGAGGGATATGGGATGCGGGGCAAGCCTAAAGCTGCAGAGGCCAGCATGACATCGCAACAGCCTGAGGCACGCTGTGTGTTGTCCTGGGGAAGCTGTCCCTGGATCACGGGATGCTGGCAGTGGTGGGCTGCACAGGCTCCTGGGAGGGGATGTGTGGTTAATGACCTGTGCTTGCACATAGGCTTCTTGGTGGCTGCAGCAACACCCTTAGCATTTCATGCCTGTCTCTTGTGTCCACGTTGATAGCCATGGCTCACGCCCGTCTCTGGAGCTCATTTAGGTGGTGCTCTGAATCCCCTGTCCTCGCACACCCTGAAACACTTGTCTCTTGCCTCTTAGGCAGGTCCAGACTTTTTCCCGGACTCCCTCCCGGCTAGCTGTGGTGCACTAGCCCCCTTCAGGCTGTGTTCACACAACCAACCCCAGTCCTCTCCCTGGGGTCTGACCTCCGAAGCTGGGGCCTCAGCTCCCAGCCCCCGCCTGCCCCGTCGGGTGAGCAGACAAGCCTCTCGGGCTGGTAAGCGCTGGTCAGCAGCGATCCTCTGTGCTGGAATCTCTCCCCTTTGCCCTCTGCACCCATCTTGCTGCGCTCTTCTCTGTGTGTCCGAAGCTTCTCCCCCACGACCCCTCGTCTCTGCCAGTGAAAGGTCTTCCTAGTGTGTGGAAACTTTTCCTCCTTCACAGCTCCCTCCCAGAGGTGCAGGTTCTGTCCCTATTCTTTTGTCTTTGTTTTTTCTTTTTTCTTTTGCCCTACCCAGGTACATAGGAAGTTTCTTGCCTTTTGGGAGGTCTGAGGTCTTCTGCCAGCATTCAGTAGGTGTTCTGTTGAAGTTGTTCCACATGTAGATGTATTTCTGATGTATCTGTGGGGAGGAAGGTGATCTCCACGTCTTAGTCCTCCGCCATCTTGAAGGTCTCTCCAAGATGACGTTTAATGGTTGCATTTTAATCTGTTGCTGTTAACAGTAATGACGGAGATTGTGGTCTGGTGAATTGGACAAGAGCCAAGAAAGTGCCAAGACTTTACAGTGAGAAACAAAGACTGTCCTTCTATTGTTTGGGTCATTCACCCTGGACAGATGGGCAAACCACAACTAAAGCAAAGTAGTGAGACACCTGCCTGCTATTTATATAGGAGAGGATCAATATTTTGTGGGATCAAAAGCTCTTATAATTTGGGGAACCTAAGAAAAAAGGACACAAAATAACAAATTAAAAAGTGGGTAACAAAGGGTTTAGAAAATGGCAAAATATGGAAAATTACAAACGTAAAAGGGCTGACAGACACTATAACCATCACAAAATCCAGAAAAATAACACAATATTCTTATTAACAGGCTGTCTCTTCCACCACTATAATGGTTCCCCGCTCCATATATATGTTCAATTCCTTGTGCCATATATGGAGCACTTTTACATTGCAATAACTCTGGCCCAGCAGGTTCTGGAGTTAAAAGACACAATCGACTTAACTGATGTGGTTAAAATGTATTATGACTGCAACTTTTACAAGGCATATCAACATATTAATAGTGCTCCTAGAAGATGACCTGGAATGGCCCTGCTATAGACTGAATGTTTATGTCTCCCCAAAATTCATATGTTAAATCCTAACTCCCAATATAATTGTGTTAAGAGGTGGTGCTTTTGGAAGGTAGTTAGGTTATTAAGGAGCCTGCATGAATGGGACTAGTGTCTTTATAAAAGAGACCCCAGAGAGTTCTCTTCCCCCTGCCACATGTGAGGACACAGTGAAAAAACAGCTGTGAACCAGGAGGCAGGATCTGAGCAGACATCAAACCTGCTGGCACCTTAATCTCAGACTTTTTAGCGTCCAGAACTATGAGACATTTCTGTTGTTTATAAGTCACCCAGTCTAGGGTAGTTTGTTATAGCAACCTGAACAGGCTAAGACAGGGTTCAAGCAAGAGAGGGGCCCTGATATTTTAGGTTCATTATCTTTCATCCCATGTGCTAAGTGTACTTTGCTAGGACTCGAACTTGACTGTTAAAATTCAGTGACTATTTTGAGATCCTGTAGTAGAAAAACTGGAGAGATTTATGAGGCACATGACAATGTGGAAGGTATCCTAATGATTTATTTACTTTCATCTTAGAATTCTGATCTATGTGAATGCATTGCATATTCAAAAATTAAGTAAATCATTTTTAAGTAAAAATTTTAAAAGAAACCTATAAGACATGGTTCTACTCTCACCCTTGATAAGCTTCTTCAAATTTTGCTGGGGTGGTAGAAGAAAAGAAAAAAACTGAGAAGTTTGAGAACTCTCAGGAATCTAACAGGGATACAGACTCTAGTTCCTGTGAGCTAACAGGAGAGAAAGGTAGTCAAGAGGGGCCACTGTGGCCTCAGGAGATCAGTCCATTCACAAAAGTCCATTCATAAAATCTGGTTTAGAGTGAGAATAAAGGCCCAGACAAGACACTTGGTGCTAAACAGGGGTTCTGTAACTGGAAGGTCATGCAAGGCCCAGTTGAACGGGCTAGACCAAGGTAACCAGAGGAGGAAGTTTGCCTCCAAGAAGACTCTTGCCGCTGGCTTGCCCCATGCACACTACACAGATCAAGTGGTCCACCACAAGACAGATTCTACACTCAACAGGAGATAGCCTTAGGCCACAGATGTGTGACAGGGTTCCTCATCACTCCTGTATGAGCTCTTGACCTACACAATCTGTAAACAAAATAAAATAATTGTCATTTTAAGCCACTACCTTTGGGGCAGTTTCTTATATAGCATAGTAACCAGAACACTTTTCTCCATCCATTTATCTCTGAAGCAAGGTACTTGGTAGGCATTTTGAACATAAATTATTTTTAACATGTTGTTAGGTGAGTACGCTGAGAAGCAGTGTAAGATCAGCAGTTGCCCTAATTCCAGAGGCAGAATGCATTTCGGTGCTGCTATACAAGCGCATTCCAGGAGTGCTGAACTCCCACCCACTACCTCTCCAACCCCGCTGTGTTCTTGTTTCTCTCTGTCCTACGTGCACGCCATTACTTTCACCAGGAATACTCTCCCCTGTATTTCATTCCTTCCATTTTGTTCCTCCCTTCCATCACCACCTTCTTTATCCAACTCCCTACAGTATGTGATCCTCTTCTGATTGCACAGACCCCTGCTTTCGTCATTGTGAGTGACCAGCACACTGCATAATAACTGCCTTTTTGCATATCTCTCATATGATTATGAAATTGTGAAAGAATTTCAATCCAAAATGGAACCAGATGATATGAAATGGAGAATCTCATACATCTACCCTCAGAAGACTGGAACTTAAGAACTGAGACTGATTTCTGTATATGTCTGATTTACTGAAAACCAAGACATCTCCTGACCAATGATCATTTGCTAAGAATCTGTCCCACCCTCAAGCCAGTGAACTTACTGCCTGAACTCTGGCTGGACTTCTCCCTCTTCACACTGTTGCCCATAAATGTAGCCTGCCCCAAATCCTCATGGACTCACCTGTAAGTTGCTGCAGCGCACGTTTCCTGAATTGCAGTTCCTCTGCTATTTTCAAATAAACTCAATTTCTGGTAATTTGAGCTTGCTCCAGTTTACCTCTTTATTTATGGTTGACAAAATCCTTAAAAGGTGTGGAAAAATTCCTGTTCATTGTCATACTTCTAAAGCTCTAACATGCACATAAAATTTGGTATATAGTAAGTCCTTATTATTTACTCGCTAAAAGGATTAATGAACTATAATATGTCCATTACTGCAGGGATTCAGTTAGATGACTCCTTACCCCAATATAGTTTTTCTTAGCATGTGTTGTCCAAATGGAACTGAACCTTCATTCAATTCTCAGAGAAGAGCAGGAACCATTCTGTGAACCAATATGAAGACGTGGGCTGGTAAAAGCCACTGGATCAAGAATAAAATACCTAGGAATAAATCTACCTAAGGAGACAAAAGACCTGTATGCAGAAAATTATAAGACACTGATGAAACAAATTAAAGATGATACAAATAGATGGAGAGATATACCATGTTCTTGGATTGGAAGAATCAACATTGTCAAAATGACTCTACTACCCAAAGCACTCTACAGATTCAATGCAATCCTGATTAAACTACCAATGGCATTTTTCACAGAACTAGAACAAAACATTTCACAATTTGTATGGAAACACAAAAGACCCCGAATAGCCAAAGCAATCTTGAGAACAAAAAACGGAGCTGGAGGAATCAAGCTCCTGGACTTCAGACTATACTACAAAGCTACAGTAATCAAGACAGTAGGGTACTGGCACAAAAACATAAATATAGATCAATGGAACAGGATAGAAAGCCCAGAGATAAACCCACGCACATATGGTCACCTTATCTTTGATAAAGGAGGCAGGAATGTACAGTGGAGAAAGGACAGCCTCTTCAATAAGTGGTGCTGGGAAAACTGAACAGGTACATGTAAAAGTATGAAATTAGAACACTCCCTAACACCATACACAAAAATAAGCTCAAAATGGATTAAAGACCTAAATGTAAGGCCAGAAACTATCAAACTCTTAGAGGGAAACATAGGCAGAACACTCTATGACATAAATCACAGCAAGATCCTTTTTGACCCACCTCCTAGAGAAATGGAAATAAAAACAAAAATAAACAAATGGGACCTAATGAAACTTCAAAGCTTTTGCACAGCAAAGGAAACCATAAACAAGACCAAATGACAACCCTCAGAATGGTAGAAAATATTTGCAAATGAAGCAACTGACAAAGGACTAATTTCCAAAATTTACAAGCAGCTCATGCAGCTCAATAACAAAAAAACAAACAACCCAACGCAAAAATGGGCAGAAGACCTAAATAGACATTTCTCCAAAGAAAATGTACAGACTGCCAACAAACACATGAAAGAATGCTCAACATCATTAATCATTAGAGAAATGCAAATCAAAACTACAATGAGATATCATATCACACCAGTCAGAAAGGCCATCATCAAAAAATCTAGAAACAATAAATGCTGGAGAGAGTGTGGAGAAAAGGGAACACTCTTGCACTGCTGGTGGGAATGTGAATTGGTTCAGCCACTATGGAGAACAGTATGGAGGTTCCTTAAAAAACTACAAATAGAACTACCATATGACCCAGCAATCCCACTACTGGGCATATACCCTGAGAAAACCATAATTCAAAAAGAGTCATGTACCAAAATGTTCATTGCAGCTCTATTTACAATAGCCCGGAGATGGAAACAACCTAAGTGCCCATCATCGGATGAATGGATAAAGAAGATGTGGCACGTATATGCAATGGAATATTACTCAGCCATAAAAAGACACGAAATTGAGGTATCTGTAATGAGGTGGATAAACCTAGAGTCTGTCATACAGAGTGAAGTAAGTCAGAAAGAGAAAGCCAAATACCGTATGCTAACACATATATATGGAATTTAAGAACAAAAATGTCATGAAGAACATAGGGCTAAGACAGGAATAAAGACACAGACCTACTGGAGAACGGACTTGACGATATGAGGAAGGGGAAGGGTGAGCTGTGACAAAGCGAGAGAGGCATGGACATATATATACTAACAAATATAAGGTAGATAGCTAGTGGGAAGCAGCCGCATAGCACAGGGATATCAGCTCGGTGCTTTGTGACTGCCTGGAGGGGTGGGATAGGGAGGGTGGGAGGGAGGGAGACGCACGAGGGAAGAGATATGGGAACATATGTTTATGTATAACTGACTCACTTTGTTATAAAGCAGAAACTAACACACCATTGTAAAGCAATTATACTCCAATAAAGATGTTAAAAAAAAAGAATATATTGACTAATATATTGAATTTTTGTAATACATAAAAATATTTTGGTAGTTGGAAAAATCAGTGTAGAAAGTTGTACATGATAATTTAGAAGAATGTAAAACAAGTAGCCAGGTTTTAAAAGGAGTAATTAGTAGAAGAATGTATGTAAGGGATATTCACCAAATGTAACAATGATGTGAGGGGTATTTACTTAAAGTAATCCTTGCTTATTGATTTAATCTGTAATCACCCTTGTATTTTGTGGTTCAAGTTAAAGTTTAAAAGGTGAAAAAAAAAAAAGCCACTAGATCGATTGATCTGGTTATATAAAGCCACTGGTCAAATTGACCTGGCTCCTTACATTCTGTGACCTCCCTATAATGGCCCAATATGAAGGGAAACCCAGCAATCCTGTTGGAAATAATGAGGGCACCCCTCATTAGCCCTAGGAAGGATTGGTTCCAGGACCCCCACTGATACCCAAATTCACGGACGCTCCAGTCCCTTATATAAAATACCATACAGAGACCCTCAAGATGGCAGAAGTGAGACGTCAAGATCGCCTTCCTCCCCACAAATACATCAGAAATACACCCACATGTGGAACAACTCCTACAGAACACCTAGTGAACGCTGACAGAAGACCTCAGACCTCCCAAAAGGCAAGAAACTCCCCACATACCTGGGTAGGGCAAAAGATAAAAGAAAAAACAGAGACAAAAGTATAGGGACAGGACCTGCACCACTGGGAGGGAGCAATGAAGGAGGAAAGGTTTCCACACACTAGGAAGCCCCTTCACTGTGGACTGGCGGAGACTGCAGGTGGCGGAGGGGGGGGATGTTTCAGAGCCACGGAGGAAAGCACAGCAAGAGGGGTGCAGAGGGTTAAGTGGAGAAATTCCTGCACAGAGGATCAGTGCCGACCAGCACTCACCAGTATGAGAGGCTTGTCTGCTCACCCGCCGGGACGGGCGGGGGATGGGGGCTGAGGCTTGGGATTCGGAGATCAGCTCCCAGGGAGAGGACTGGGGTTGGCTGCGTGAACACAGCCTGAAGGGGGCTAGTGTGCTACAGACAAACAGGAGGGAGTCCAGGAAAAAGTCTGGACCTGCCTAAGAGGCAAGATACAAGTGTTTCAGGGTGTGCGAGGAGAGGGGATTCAGAGCGCTGTCTAAACGAGTTCCAGAGACGGGCGCGAGCCACGGCTATCAGCGCAGACACCAGAGACGGGCATGAGATGCTAAAGGCTGCTGCTGCAGCCACCAAGAAGGCTGTGTGCGAGCACAGGTCACTATCCACACCTCCCCTCCTGGGAACCTGTGCAGCCCCCCACTGCCAAGGTCCTGAGATCCAGGGACAGCTTCCCCAAGAGAACACACGGCACAACTCAGGCTGGTGCAATGTCATGCCAGCCTCTGCTGCCACAGGCTCGCCCCACATCCGCACCCCTCCCTCCCCACTCCCACCCCCGCCTGAGTGAGGCGGAGCCCCCTAATCAGTTGATACTTTAACCCCATCCTGTATGAGCGGAAAAACTCAGGCAACCTACACGCAGAGGCGGGGCCAAATCCAAAGCCAAACCCCAGGAGCTGTGCGAACAAATAAGAGAAAGGGAAATCTCTCCCAGCAGCCTCAGGAGCAGCGGATTAAATCTCCACAATCAACTTGATGTACCTGCATCCATGGAATACCTGAATTGACGATGGATCATCACAGAATTGAGGTGGTAGACTTTGGCAGCAATGATATATATATTATTTTTTCTCTTTTTGTGAATGTGTATGTTTAAGCTTCTTTGTGTGATTTTGTCTGTATAACTTTGCTTTTACCTTTTGTCATAGGGTTCTGTCTGCCCGTTTTTTTGTTTTTTTCTTTTATTAAGTACACTTTTTAGTGCTTGTTTTCATTGGAGGATTTGTTCTTTGGTTTGGTTGCTCTCTTCTTTCATTTTTTTTTTAATAAATATATTTTATTTTAATAACTTTATTTCCTTCCTTCCTTCCTTCCTTCCTTTCTTTCTTTCTTTCTTTTTCTTTTTATTTTCTTTCTCTTTCTCTCCCTTTTCTTCTGGGCTGTGTGGTTGACAGGGTCTTGGTCCTCCAGCAGGTATCAGGCCTGTGCATTTGAGGTGGGAGAGGCGAGTTCAGGAAACTGGTCCACTAGAGACCACCAGGCCACATGTAATATTAAACAGCAAAAACTCTCCCAGAGGTCTCCATCTCAAAGCTAAGACCCAGCTCTACTCAACAACCAGCAAGCTACAGTGCTGGACACCCTATGCCAAACAACTAGCAAGACAGGAAAACAACCCCACCCATTAGCAGAGAGGCTGCCTAAAATCATAATAAGATCCCAGACACCCCAAAACACACCACCAAATGCGGTCCTGCCCACCAGAAAGACAAGATCCAGCTTCATTCACCAGAACACAGACACCAGTCCCCTCCACCAGGAAGCCTACACACCCACTGAACCAACTTTAGTCACTGGGGACAGACACCAAAAACAACAGGACCTACGAACCTGCAGCCGGTGAAAAGGAGACCCCATACACAGTAAGTTAAGCAAAATGAGAAGACAGAGAAACAGCAGATGAAGGAGCAAGGTCAAACCCCACCAGACCAAACAAATGAAGAGGAAATAGGCAATCTACCTGAAAAAGAATTCAGAGTAATGATAGTAAATATGTTCAAAATCTTGGAAATTCAATGGAGACAATACAAGAAACGTTTAAAAAGGACCTAGAAGAACTAAAGAGTAAACAAACAATATGAACAACACATTAAATGAAATTAAAAATTCTCTAGAAGGAATCAGTAGCAGAATAACTGAAGTGGAAGAATGGATAAGTGACCTGGAAGATAAAATAGTGGAAATAACTACCACAGAGTAGATAAAGAAGAAAGAATGGAAAGAATTGAGGACAGTCTCAGAAACCTCAGGGACAACATTAAACGCACCAACATATAGGGGTCCCAGAAGAAGAGAAAAAGAAAGGGACTGAGGAAATATTTGAAGAGATTATAGTTGAAAACTTCCCTAATGTGGGAAAGGAAATAGTTAATCAAGTCCAGGAAGCACAGAGAGTCCCATACAGGAAATATCCAAGGAGAAACACACCAAGACACATATTAATCAAACTATCAAAAATTAAATACAAAGAAAAAATATTAAAAGCAGCAAGAGAAAAACAACAAGTAACATACAAGGGAATTCCCATAAGGTTAACAGCTGATCTTTCAGCAGAAACTCTGCAAGCCAGAAGGGGGTGGCAGGACATATTTAAAGTGATGAAAGGGAACAACCTACAACCAACATTGCTCTACCAAGCAAGGATCTCATTCAGATTACACGGAGAAATTAAAACCTTTACAGACAATCGAAAGCTAAGAGAATCCAGCACCACCAAACCAGCTTTACAAAAAATGCTAAAGGAACTTGTCTAAGCAGGAAACACAAGAGAAGGAAAAGACCTACAATAACAAACCCAAAACAATTAAGGAAATGGTAATAGGAACATACATATCAATAATTAACTTAAATGTAAATGGTTTAAATGCTCCAACCAAAAGACATAGACTGGCTGAATGGATACAAAAAGAAGACCCATATATATGCTGTCTACAAGAGACCCACTTCAGACCTAGGGACACATTAAGATTGAAAGTAAGGGGCTTGAAAAGGATATTGCATCCATAATGGAAATCAAAAGAAAGCTGGAGGAGTAATTCTCATATCAGACAAAACAGACTTTAAAATAAAGACTGTTACAAGAGAGAACGATGGACTCTACATAATGATCAAGGGATAAATCCAGGAAGAAGATACAACAATTGTAAATATTTATGAACCCAACATGGGAGCACCTCAGTACATAAGGCAAATGCTAGCAGCCATAAAAGGGGAAATCGACAGGAACACAATCATAGTAGGGGACTTTACACCCCACTTTCACCAATGCACAGATCATCTAAAATGAAAATAAACAAGGAAACACAAGCTTTAAATGATACATTAAACAAGACGGACTTAATTCATATTTATAGAACATTCCATCCAAAAACAACAGAATACACTTTCTTCTCAAGAGCTCATGGAACATTCTCCAGGATACATCATATCTTGGGTCACAAATCAAGCCTTGGTAAATTTAAGAAAATTGATATCGTATCAAATATCTTTTCCAACTACAACGCTATGAGACTAGATATCAATTACAGGGGAAAATCTGTAAAATACAAACATATGGAGGCTAAACAATAGAGTACTTAATAAGCAAGAGATCACTGAAGAAATCAAAGAGGAAATCAACAAATACCTAGAAACAAATGACAATGAAAACACGATGACCCAAAACATATGGGGTGCAGCAAAAGCAGTTCTAAGAGGGAAGTTTATAGCAATACAATCCTACCTCAAGAAACAAGAAACACCTCAAATAAACAACCTAAACTTACATCTAAAGCAATTAGAGGAATAAGAACAAAAAACCCCAAAGTTAGCAGAAGGAAAGAAATCATAAAGATCAGATCAGAAATAAATGAAAAAGAAATGAAGGAAACGATAGCAAAGATCAATAAAACTAAAAGCTGGTTCTTTGAGAAGAAAAACAAAATTGATAAACCATTAGCCAGACTCATTGAGAAAAAAATGGAGAAGACTAAAATCAATAGAATTAGAAATGAAAAAGGAGAAGTAACAACTGACTGCAGAAATACAAAGGCTCATGAGAGATTACTACAAGCAACTCTATGCCAATAAAATGGAAAACCTAGAAGAAATGGACAAATTCTTGGAAATGCACAACCTTCCGAGACTGAACCAGGAAGAAACAGAAAATATAAACAGGCCAATAACAAGCACTGAAATTGAGACTGTGATTAAAAATCTTCCAACAAACAAAAGCTCAGGACCAGATGGCTTCCCAGGTGAATTCTATCAAACATTTAGAAAGAGCTAACACCCATCCTTCTCACAGTCTTCCAAAATACAGCAGAGGGAGGAACACTCCCAAACTCATTCTACCAGGCCACCATCACCCTGATACCAAAACCAGACAAAGAGGTCACAAAGAAAGAAAACTACAGGCCAATATCACTGATGAACATAGATGTAAAAATCCTCAACAAAATACTAGCAAACAGAATCCAATGGCACATTAAAAGGACCACACACCATGATCAACTGGGGTTTATCCCAGGAATGCAAGGATTCTTCAATATATGCAAACCAATCAATGTGATACACCATATTAACAAATTAAAGGATAAATACCATATGATCATCTCAATAGATGCAGAAAAAGTTGTTGACAAAATTCAACACACATTTATGATAAAAATCCTCCAGAAAGTAGGTAGCAAGAGATCTTACCTCAACATAACAAAGGCCATATGTTGACAAACCCACAGCCAACATCATTCTCAATGGTGAAAAACTGAAACCATTTCCACTAAGATCAGGAACAATACAAGGTTGCCCACTCTCAGTACTATTACTCAACATAGCTTTGGAAGTTTTAGCCACAGCAATCAGAGAAGAAAAAGAAATAAAAGGAATCCAGATCGGAAAAGAAGAAGTAAAGCTGTCATTATTTGCAGATGACATGGTACTATACATAGAGAATCCTAAAGATGCTAGCAGAAAAGTACTAGAGCTAATCAATTAATTTGCTAAAGTAGCAGGATACAAAATTAATGCACAGAAATCTCTTGCATTCCTATACACTAATGATGAAAATCTGAAAGAGAAATTAAGGAGACACTCCCATTTACCGTTGCAGCAAAAAGAATAAAATACCTAGGAATAAACCTATCTAAGGAGACAAAAGACCTGTATGCACAAAACTATAAGACACTGATGAAAGAAATTAAAGAAGATATAAACAGATGGTGAGATATACAATGTTCTTGGATTGGAAAGATCAACATTGTGAAAATAACTATACTACCCAAAGCAATCTACAGATTCAGTGCAATCCCTATCAAACTACCAGTGGCATTTTTCACAGAACCAGAACAAAAACTTTCACAATTTGTATGGAAACACAAAAGGCCTCGAGTAGCCAAAGCAATCTTGTGGAAGAAAAACAGAGCTGGAGGAATCAGGCTCCCATACTTCAGACTATACTACAAAGATACATTAATCAAGACATTATGGTACTGACACAAAAACAGAAATACAGATCAATGGAACAGGATAGAAAGCCCAGAGATAAACCCATGCACATATGGTCACCTTATTTTTGATAAATTAGGCAAGAATATACAATGGCGAAAAGACAGCCTCTTCAAGAAGTGGTGCTTGGAAATTGGGACAGCTACATGTTAAAGAATTAAATCAGAACACTCCCTAACACCATACACAAAAATAAACTCAAAATGGATTAAAGACCTAAATGTAAGGCCAGACACTATAAAACTCTTAAAGGAAAACATAGGCAGAACACTCTATGATATAAATCACAGCAAGATCCTTTTTGACCCACCTACTAGAAAAATGGAAGTAACACCAAAAATAAACAAATGAGACCTAATTAAACTTAAAAGCTTTTGCACAGCAAAGGAAAGCATAAACAAAACAAAAAGACAGCCCTCAGAATGGGAGAAAATATTTGCAAATGTAGCAACTGACAAAGGGTTAATCGCCATAATTTATAAGCAGCTCATGCAGCTCAATATCAAAAAAACAAACAACCCAATCCAAAAATCGGCAGAAGTCCTAAATAGACATTTCTCCAAAGAAGGTATATAGACTGCCAACAAACACATGATAGAATGCTTAACATCACTAATCATTAGAGGAATGCAAATCAAAACTACAGTGAGGTATCACCTCACACTGGTCAGAATGGCCATCATCAAAAATCTACAAACAATAAATGCTGGAGAGTGTGTGGAGAAAAGGGAACCCTCTTGCACTGTTGGTGGGAATGTAAATTGATGCAGCCACTGTGGAGAACAGTATGAAGGTTCCTTAAAAATCTCAAAATAGAACTACCATATGACCCGGCAATCCCACTCCTGGGCATATACCCTGAGCAAACCATAATTCAAAAAGAGTCATGTACCACAATGTTCATTGCAGCACTATTTACAATAGCCAGGACATGGAAGCAGCCTAAATGTCCATCGACAAATGAATGGATAAAGAAGATGTGGCACATATATACAATGGAATATTACTCAGCCATAAAAGGAAACGAAATTGAGTTATTTGTAGTGAGGTGGATAGACCTAGAGTCTGTCATACAGTGTGAAGTAAATCAGAAATAGAAAAATAAATACCGTATGCTAACCCATATATATGGAATCTAAAAACCAAAAATTGGTTTTGAAGAACCTAGGGGCAGGACAGGAATAAAGACGCAGATGCAGAGCATGGACTTAAGGACACAAGGAGCGGGGAGGGTAAGCTGGGATGAAGTGAGAAAGTGGCATGGACATATATACACTACCAAATGTAAAATAGATAGCTAGCAGGAAGCAGCTGCATAGCACAGGGAGATCAGCTCGGTCCTTTGTGACCACCTAGAGGGGTGGAATAGGGAAGGTGGGAGGGAGACACAAGAGAGAGGAGATATGGGGATATATGGATATGCATAGCTGATTCACTTTGTTATAAAGCAGAAACTAACACACAATTGTAAAGCAGTTATACTCCAATAAAGATGTAAAAAAAAAAAAATAGCGTATTACCATGAAGACAGTCAGCTCTCCATATCTGTGGATGTAAAACCCGCAGAAACAGATGGCCGCCTGTACAACTTGAGAAAGATCTGTGCACTCTCTCCTTTAGGCAGCTCTTATATTAAGCCTGGGCCAGTATGGGCCATGCCCCTGCCCTGGTGCCATAACTTAGACCTTTTGGTAGCCGAGGTGAAGGGAAAGGTCTGGCCCTACAAAGGCCCTGAAAACCCCAAGCTGACCTTGAATGAGATTGGGCAAGGGTGTTCAGTGGCCTCAGGTAGAGAGAAATCTATAATCAAATCACCTGACCCAATACTGGCTCTGCCACATACCTCCTATGGAACGTGGGGAGTCAAATTCATTGATAAAATGAGGTAAATAGTAATAGCAACATCACAAAAGTCTTTTTGACATTAATGAGCTGATGAAGGGGTAAAATGTTAATCCTTTTACAAATGTTAATTATTGTTGCAAGCAAAATGGTAGGTAAAACATAGTAAAAACATCCGCAAAAGATGGATTACTATCTCTATCTATACAGCAAATAAATGGCTCTAAGATTTACCGAAGGCCTTGGGCAGGTCACTTAATTTCTGCTCAGATACAAAATGAGGATAAAAGTTGCATTTACCTACAATGTTAATACATGTAAAATGTTTAACCTAGCACCTGACATACACTAAATTCTTATCATAGATTCATGAAACACGACTATGTACTCTTAAATCCTCTTTGGAAGTTTAGGGGTGGGAAATATATATATATATATATATATATATATACATACATACACATACATATATATATATTTTTTTAATTTATTTTTTGGTTTGTTAGAATTAGAGGAGGCTTCATGATGAAGGAAGTATGTTGACTGTGTTTTGAAACATAGGTATCTTTTGACATAGAGAAAGCTCCGAGAATTTGCTTCTAACCCAGAGATGTAAAGAGGTACATTTTGCCAGCTAGCTGTCTTTCTCAAAAAGTTAGGATGATATTCTAACCTTTCACTATAAAATATGACAGGAAAGAGGCAATGGGGGGAGAAGGGGAGGGGAGGGGAGGTAATCTGAGGATTTCTAGTCTGTCCAGCCCTTAGCATTTCACAAACTGGGACCGTGAGAGGCAATGTAGGAAATGGACCCAAAGGCTTTGTTCCAGGGAAATTTCAAATAGAGGATCAAAATTTAATTTCAAAATTGTTCAGTGAATCGCCAACTCTGCTTTGAACAATTGGAAATATGATAATTAACTTTTCCTACATCAGGGTTAGACAGACAGACAGACACACACACACACAGTTTTACCTGCTCATCAGTGCAGGAATCCAACTCTGACTGGCTTTCTTACTCTACCACCCACCCTCCCTTAGGCAATTTCAGCCACTCCCAGAAAAAGATCTAGCTAATAGAAGTGTAGCCCAAACAAATACTTTACAAAAAAAATGAAAGAAAAGGCAAGAGAAATGTTATTGTATATCCCTGTGGACCTAACCAAAATTAAAACTCTAAAGTAAGCTTTATTCTATTTCATAGGCAACAATTCTATTTTTAAAAGGAAATCTGTTAAGGGTAAGGGATTAGGAAAATGGTAATAAACCGAAAGAAAAAATAAAAGTCCTCGAGGGAGTGTTTCACAAAAGAGAGAGTTGCCTGCTGATGAGTAAAGGAAATTGCTGGCTTCTCCGAGCCACTTTGGAGGATGGGGCAAGGGAGATCAAGGTAGATACTCCTGCCTGGCTAACAGTGAACTCCTTTAGGACTTGCTGGCAAGAGGAAGCTGTGGGCGAGGTGTTTGCTAGGCAAGTCTTCTCAGTAAAGTGATTCCTTAAGTCTTCAGGTTCCTTCCTGAAGGTCATGTGACAGGTTATTTCTGGTGTCCAATCTGAAGACTCTGGGGCCAAAAACAGCTGTCACCCCACCTCCACCCCCCACTGCCACCTTGTTATAGTTCCTGTGCTTGGGGCTTTTTTTTTTTTGAATTTTTTTTTTTTTTTGGCTGCACTGGGTCTTTGTTGCTGCGTGCAGGCTTTCTCTAGTTGCGGTGAGCAGGGGCTACTCTTCGTTGTGGTGCGCGGGCTTCTCATTGCAGTGGCTTCTCTTGTTGCGGAGCATGGGCTCTAGGTGCGCCGGCTTCAGTAGTTGTGGCACAGGGGCTTCAGTAGTTGTGGCCCTCGGGCTCTAGAGCGCAAGCTCAGTAGTTGTGGCACATGGGCTTATTTGCTCCGCAGCATGTGGGATCTTCCCTGACCAGGGCTTGAACCCGTGTCCCCTGCATTGGCAGGCGGATTCTTAACCCCTGCACCACCAGGGAAGTCCCGCTTTGGGGCTTTTTGACTAAGAAAGAATTTTCACTTGAGTTAAAAGAAATAAACACATGAAGACACCACCCTCCCAAATCCCAAATATACTTTAATGTAGGGCTAGAGCGTGGCAATCCTTTTGAAATTCAGAGGAGGCCTCACTGGAAAAAAAAAAAATGCATTCCTCTGATTTTTACCTATGGCTTTCTCTGCTGGTTCAGTTTAAATCCTCTGTTACCCTATTGCACAAAACTCACTCTTCTAGGTTTCTCTAATTTTCTGCAAATGTTCCAAATAATTGTTATTTTCAGACCTCCTGGTCCATGAAATCTAAATGTACAAGTGGCAAGAATCTTAGGGATTACCTGAGGTTGTCCAACCCCTTCAGACCTAACCAGAGGTTTGATTTTCCCAAGCAGCAGAGCTCAGAAAGCCCTTCAGAGAAAAGATGCTGTGACCCTCTCTGGGCATGATTTCAGGGGGCAGATGTCAGTGCTTCAGACCTCTGTTCCCAGGCTCTTTGCATTCTACCTCAAAGCCTCCCTGTGTTCCTGACTCCTTGTATTAGGGCTTCTCTTGACCCTGCCCACATCCAGCCCACTAGCAGGAAGGCTGAGATCACTTACCACTTGGTTTGGATTTCAATACCAATATTCACTCTGTTTATGGAAGAAGATTTGTCCCTTACTTGGAGGATTTTTAGGCATTTCCCATGAATATGATCAGAAAGAGGGGTTTAAGAGAAAGCCTCAAAATCACACAAGGAAAGCATTTACTCACTTGCTGCAAACATAAAGCAGAACTTGGATGAGGTAAAACATGGGCCAAACAGAGTTTGGGAATTTATTCCTCCCAGTACCCACGTGCCTCCTTAGCATGGACAGTCAAGCTGTTTCTAACTGCCAACAAACTTGTCCTGACATCCTGTTCTCACACACTCAGGTTCTTTGCTTTCTCTTTTAATTCCCGTCTTTATGCCAGCTGGAAATTCTGCTGTTACAAAAAGTAAACATGACTCAAAAAGAAACCCACAGAAAAGCAAAACAAAAAAACCCAACTCCTTCTCTCCCTTCCCAAGTCACATCTCTGCAAAGCCTGTTCTTTGACTACCCATGTGACCACAGTTGCTCATCTGGTCTTGTCTGCCATTAAGGCTGGGGTGGTCTTTCCCTGGAGTCTCCCACAGGCTCATTGCTGTTTTCCATCTCTCCACAGCTTCATTCTGGGCCAGAGGGCAACATTTTCTAACCCCGACTGGGCTTGCAGGAGTGAGGCCTAAGCCAAATTATAAAATCTTCCAAGGTCTTTGGGTCTTGGCCTTCCCATGCTCTTTTTTTTTTTTTTTTTTTTTTTTTTTTTTTGCGGTACGCGGGCCTCTCACTGCTGTGGCCTCTCCCGTTGCGGAGCACAGGCTCCGGACGCGCAGGCTCAGCGGCCATGGCTCACGGGCCCAGCCGCTCCGCGGCATGTGGGATCCTCCCGGACCGGGGCACGAACCCGTGTCCCCTGCACCGGCAGGTGGACTCTCAACCACTGTGCCACCAGGGAAGCCCACCCCATGCTCTTTGATACTCTTTTTCCAGTTGGAAAATCAGGCAGGTGTATTATGTAAACACCTAAGTATACTCTCTTATATGAGTTGTAGTGTTACTAAGTTAGCAATACAGTATGACATAGGCAGAATGGGAAATAAGCCTTAAACATTTCTTAATTATCTCTAAAATATTTCTCTCCATTCTCACTATGTTGTTCTGGTCCAGACCTTTATCATCTTTTACTTGGACACTAGCATCCTGAGAAATCTGCATGTTTCCTGTCTGTCTCTAGCCTCTTTATTCTATGCATTTCACACTGCCACCACTGTAATCTATAGAAAATGAAGGTCTGCCTATATTGAATCCTCTGCTTAAATGCCTCTGTACTTAAAAGATAAAAGGTAAGTTCCAAAAGATAAAAGCTAAGATCCATAGCATGGCATTCAATTCCCATCTCCTGGTCCAACCCAAGGCACACTTCAGGTGACAGGAACTGCACACATAATATTGTTTCTTGACCACTCCATGCTCTACACACCCTGGGTCTTTCTCCTGGAATGTCATTCCCTAAGTTCTCTCCTAAAGAACTTTTTATCCCTCTAAGCTAAGCACAGAGATCCTACCCAGGCATCATTTAATTCAGAAACATCCACTCGCATAACATCCTGTGAATAACTTATTCATAGCACTTGACACTTTATATTTTTCTTAAAATGTGTTGGGCTACTTTACTATCAATATTTATAAAATGTATTTATTGCAGGTGATTTG
This sequence comes from Pseudorca crassidens, assembly GCF_039906515.1. Lineage (NCBI taxonomy): Eukaryota > Metazoa > Chordata > Mammalia > Artiodactyla > Delphinidae > Pseudorca > Pseudorca crassidens. The sequence goes on along the minus strand of NC_090304.1, from coordinate 65,805,603 downwards.
GAAAATACAGGAAAATATGAAAAGAAAGCCAAATGAAAGCATCTAGAGATAGTCTCCTAACGGTTTGAGGTATATTTTCCAATCTTTGGCTCTATGCATAGATTCATATTTTCTTCTCTCTTGTTCCTTCTCACACAGCACACACATATACACAAAAACACCCACTCGCCTATCTAACATATTTTGTAATCACTTTTATTTTCCACTTAAAAATACATTATGAGCTTTGTTACAAATCCTTAAGTGTCCAGAGAGTAAGCTCCATGAGGGATTGGAATGTGTGTGTATAAAACAAATACGGAGAGACATTTAGATGAGTGAATAGCATAGGCTCTCAAGGATTATTTGTTGAACTAATTTAATAAAGAAAATGATGAAAGGAGAGAGCAAAAAGAACATGAGAAGAACTAGAGCACATGGAAGGTAGAGAGACAAAGAGAAGAAAGTCAGAAATCATTTGAGCAGGGTGTTTAGGACTTTTAAAGTTTTTATATACTTTATAGTTGATCACCACTATAGCCTTCTGAAGTAGCTATAATAGTTATTTACAAATCAGGAAAAGGAAACTCAGAAAGGTTAAGTGACTTGCCCTAGCTTGTGCACTTAATAAGTGCCAGAGCTGGTTGCGGGAATCCATAAACTGTATTTATCTTACTCCACATGACTTCTGAAAAAGAAAAAGCAGCAACAAGATCCCTGCTGAGGTCTGGGAGCTCAGAGCGGTGTTCCTGCCACCTGTTGTGGCGCCTGGCATGTAGCTGGTGCTAAGTAAGTGACTTTTGAACTGACTGAGGAGAAGGGGTGAAAAAGAACAAACAAGCAGATGATGGTATCCGGGTTTAGGCATCCTTAGTCCACTTTTCTTCCTCTTCACCATGCTTGCCTGATCTGACAAAGCAGGAGATGCTAAATGCCTGCTTCCAGTCTACACCAGCTTCATAGTTCTCCATAGACGCAAACTGATTATGTTAAATGCACTGGTTCCCTTTGCTCTTGGAAAATGTTCAAAATACTCTCCCAGCTTAAAAGGCTCCTCATAATAGGACCCACAGCGTCCCTGTCTTTATGTCTCATTTCTGTTCTCTTCTTCATTCCAAACACCTCTAAATCCCTGAAAGTACTGGCACATTCTTCCCCTGCTCTTCTTTAGTAACTATCACTTTGATCCTTTCTTTACTGACTCTATTAGTTTTCTATTGATGTGTAGCAAATTACCACACAGGGAGCAGCTTTATGCAAATCTCACTGCTTCTCTGGGTCAGATGCCTGGCACGGTGTGGCTGAGTTCTTTTCTTAAGGTCTCACGGGTCTAAAATCAAGGTACTGGCCAGGGCTGGGGTTCTCCTCTGCAACTGAGGTTGCTCTTCCAAACTTACTGGTTATTGGCAGAGTTCATTTCCTGGTAGTTATAGAACAGTGGTTGACATCTCCTTGTTACATTGTTCCCTTCCTCTTCAAACCAACAACAGTGCCTCAGATCTTTCTGGTGCTTTGAACCTCTCTGGTTTCTGCATCTGCCTCTCTCTTCTGTTGTAAGGGTTCATGTGATTACATTACACACACTTGGATAATCAAGGCTAACCTCACTATCTTAAGATCGTCTAATTCATTTTTATTTATTTATTTTGGCTGCACCACGAGGCTTGTGGGATCTTAGTTCCCCCAACCAGGGACTGAACCTGGGCCCCCGACAGTGAAGGTGTCGAGTCCTAACAACTAGACCTCCAGGGAATTCCTCGTCGTCTAGTTTATAAACCCAATTAGATCTGCAAAGTCCCTTTACCATGTAACATAACTTATTCACGGGCATAACACCAGAGGGTGAAGGTCATGGTGGTCAAGTTTCTGCCTACCCCACTGATCACTCCAAAGTTGGCTTAGTGTCCTTAGAGGACCCATGCCCATTCATTTCTGGACTGTAAGCTTCATGAGGGCAGCGACTGAATCTATTTCACAAGTCAGTGATGTGTTGGAGCCAGCTTGTACCAACTAACAAGTGCCTATCAGTAAATATTCAGACATTTTGCAATCCAGCTGTTAAACACAGATATTATCAAGAATCAAAACTTTGTAAGCAAATAAATTTTATTTTCTAAAGGGAATAAATAATCAGACTTATCACTTCCTATTTATTGTACTCCTGTTTACTCTTATCTTTTCTCTTGAGGTTATCTTCATTGATTGTGTCTCTGTGGTGGAAACACTATTTATTGATGTGCACATCTCTTCCTAACTCCCTGTTCAGTGATGTCGCATTGGTAGCTTGAAATTGGCCATAGTGGTTGTATTTATACCGTGGAAGTCAGAAAACACTAGGTGATGGCTTGATTTATTGTTTATTTCTCTATTTTTTTTTTTTTTTTTGGCCGCATCGAGCAGCTTGCGGCAACTTAGCTCCCCGACCAGGGATTGAACCTGGGCCCTCGGCAGTGAGATTGCAGAGTCCTAACCACTGGATCACCAGGGAATTCCCTAGTGTTTATTTCTTTTGTCATAGGTGAAGAAACTAGGTAGGAAGGGTAATAAGTTTGTCCAGATTCAATCAGCTAATATAAGGTAGAAGCCAACGTGGTCTGAACCCACAGCCTGGACTCTGAACAACTACATTGAAATTGAAGCAAGAACAAGGCTGTGAGTAGGTAGAGTTTAAAGCCTTGCCCCTGGCAGTGTGTTCAAAGGGCCGGAAGAGGCAGCACCTGGGAACTTGTTAGAACGTTGACGTTCGAGTCCCACCCCAGATTTACAAAGACAAAAGGTGCCTTTTTAAAATGCTTTTACAATATACCCTAGAAATTCCAATGCACCTTAAATTAGAAAACCACTGTTTTGGGAGGCAGATGTACCAACAGGTGACTACACTATGGATTGTCATTAGAGCTAAAGAGGTAGAGAAATACTGTCGGGGTTTTTGCAAAATTGAGGTGGGTGCTTCCTCTATCCTGTGGCACATTACAATCACCTACAGAGCTTTATATAATACCAGGGCCTTGGCCATTTAAAAGTAATTCCAATATATAGCCAGGATGGAGAACTTGTCAGAAGCGCCTTGTTACTTACACCAGGCTTAGATGGATACAGTCGTCCCCAGTTATCAAAACAAACAACCAAACCAATGTCTGTGGCTCTGACCCTGGATCTTAGAGGCGCCAACCATCTCCTGCCCAGGGCTGTAATTGCCCCTCTCCCCCAGAGTGGTTTCCTGGCCTTGCTCTCCACGCAAACAGCCTTGCCTTCCCACCCCAAACAGACCCTCTGGCTCCTAGGATTTCACGTCACATGCCCCTCACCTAACACATCCTCTTTTCTCCTTGCCGCTAAGCCATGTCCTTTCCTTTTTTTTTTTTTTTTAGCTCATATGACATCACCTCTGTCACCGGGATCAAATTTTACCACAGATCCTTGAAAACAAACCATACAAAATAAACAGAAGGATTTAAGGGAGGCTACATAATTGTTTGTTCAAATCAAGCATTCTCCTTTTTTAAAAAAGCTAGATTCCTTTTGTCTGGGTCCTCTGTTGTGTGGTAACAATCCAAGGCCCACAAAAGAGCTCCGAGCTCCCTCCCACACGTACTGCTTTTTCTCCAGTACCAGGCTGTGCTCTGGTCAACCGCAAGGCAACAGTACTCGACTCCTGCTGGGCAGCTTTCAAAACAGGTCTCAGAAGAAGCCAGGAACAAACTGATGCTTCTCGTTTTCTCCCAACAATCCCTCCCCAGGGTTCAGATTTACACAGCGACTCCTGTTATCAACTTTGATCTCTTTAAAGAGGTCCCTTGTCTCTGTCTGAGCAATACAGAGCCTCCGTGAGAACAGCAGTAAGAAAGCTTATGATCTTCCTCTCACATGATCAACAGACTGATTGCGTCTTCTGGTTTAGTAACTTCCTCTTTATTCACGCCAGCTGCTGAACAAGTTGCCAGTAACCCTGATTGGGGATGTAATTGGTTCTTTGGATTCTGTTCCATTCCTAACCATGTTTCAAGCTTGTAATTAGGTAGTGGGTTATGTAGACTGAAAAAAATGGTTCAGCTGAGTGCAAGAGAAAGTCTTTCCGGGTTACTCTTTCATCCTAAAAATTCATGAAGGCATGCAAACCAACTTCACTTATTTCCTCTTTTGTTTCTCAGAGAAAAGGTTTTTTTTGTTATTGGCGTTTATTTTGGGGGGGGATGGGTGTTAGAGGTGATGGGTGGTGGCTTACAGAAATTCTAGGAAAAAGACATGGAAATGAATTATATTTAAAACAAGCAAACTGAAACAGTCTCTAAGAAGTCCAGCAAAACTCCTTTGACAATTGAAAAGTTTCAGCTTGATATGAGCCCTCACTTGAACTTTGTTATTTAAAATTTCCTATATTTAAATTATAAATTCTAGGAACATAGATATTTATTTATTTATGCATACATACATTTAAGCATGAATTCATTCATTTGTACAATAGATATTTACTGAATGTTTGATACAAACAATAGGTTCAGAGTAAACAGAAATAAATAAGACATATTCTCTGCCCTCAAGCAGCTCATAATCTAAAGGGACAGAAAAGTGTAAAGGTATAAATTCTCTAATATCTTACGTGTGCTAAAATGGACATTTCTAGAGAGTACAATGGGATCCCAAGAATCAACTCTATAATGGTGGCAGTAGCTGGGTGGGAAATTTTCTTAATAAAGCAAAAGAAATAAAGAGGAGGAAATTTCTAGAAAAAAAAACCCTTTAAGATCACCTTTCTATAATAAAAACTGAGGTGCTCAGATATTACGTCTAGCTTGCCTCATTTTTTCTGCAGATGACAGCACAGTCCTGACCAGGATCAAACTGTACCACAAATCCTCAGAAACAAATTTGTACAAAATAAACAGAAGAATTAAAGGGATGGTATATAGTTCTGTTTGTTCAAATCAAGTATTCTCCTTTTCTTTAAAAAAAAAAAAGCCTGTCTAGTGCTGTCTTTTACATGATACCCATACATCAACTGGGGTAACCCTACTCCCTGAACTAAGAATACTCAGAAGTCCCATGCCACAATCAAAGCCGTTTCTGAGAGTTATCCCTGGAGGACTTAGGTTTCCATTGTCACTTCTAGCTCTGAGTTCCTGCTCCCACAAATCAGCTCTATTTAAGCATTATTTCACCTTCCTTGCGTAATGCCCCCGATTTACATCACTTTGGCTCAAGTATAGAATTTCAAATCTCTTCCTTGATCTTAAAAAGCACCACCAACAAAATCATGTTGGTAGGGTTCTCATACTTGTAACAACAGTGTAAGGAGCAAAGAACCAAATCCCTGTGAGAACCCATGACCCATTTGAATCAGTCCACCTTTGTCTTTTGGCCACCAGGACACAGTGGTGTCACCTGCTTATTCTTCATCTTGGTGGTGTCCATCCACCTTTCCCACTCTCTTCTCCTTCCAGGTGGGCCTCCTGGCTTGCTCCTAGGAACTGCAAATTCTTTTTATACTGTTCAGTATAATATGGTACTCTCCAGTCCCACTCCCAAAATTCAGCTCGAGATTACTTTTGCTTATTCAAAATCCTACAGGGTCTGAGTAACCCTGGGATGGTGCTTTTGTTCTCAGGAGAAATTACACCTCTAATACAATCTGCTTTTCTTAGAAGGTACTTACAGTTTTATATAGCAATCTCCTCCTACATTACACCCGGCACTCTTCACATTTGAGGATGACATTACCATTCATCAAACTCTGCCTTCTTTTCTTCTTATTTTTGTTCTGGTTTTCTTTGGAACTGGTTTGCAAGAAATCCAGTTCTGTTACCGTACAGCCATGCCTCACTATGAACTCCAAACATAGTCAGATCATGATTTTGTTGAATTTGGATGCCTTAACTCTCTAGACACCCAAAACACTCAGGAGCAAGTATTATCCACCAGTCATGATATTTAAAATGTGCCTCTATCTCTGGATTCATTTACTTGTTCTATAAACTTGAATCATGCACCATACTTTAAATTAATCTTTGTTCTGTTCTAGACGAGTTCACAGTCTGACCAAATATAAATCCCAAAATGCTTTAATGAAAGGGACCATCTTTGGAATTAGTGCAAAGCCTCTCAAGGGGGTGGCTTTAAAGGGACAATCTTCTTTTGTAGCCTATTTTCCAGTTCATTAGTTAGAACATTAATTCCACGCTTTGCAGTTGTGCCTCGTACTACACACTCTATCTCCTGGGATAGCACGGTGGAATACCCTTTGAAAAGAAAAAAAGAGTTGTAGAAATGGAAGGTTTAAGATTCTTCCCCCACCCCCAGTTGTGACTTAGAAAATCCTCTGCAATGTTTTTATAGCGCCTGAAGCATTATAAATATTACTCTATATTATAATCATGCAATTACTTGTCTGTCTCCTCTCCTAGACATGAATCTCTGCAGGGCAGGGTTAGGGTTTACCAAAACTCAGTTCCTAGCATAGGAGACTGAAACTGGCAGTGTACTCACAGGAGCTTTATGGAAGAAAAGGGAGGGGAAAGAAGAGAGAGAGAAAAGAAGCTATCATGACTATCCTTTGCGGGAGGGAGATTATTCTACACAATTGCTTTGATTTGGCATCTGGGAAAATCTCCCTTCAGGGGTGTGGTCAATCTTATAGTTTGTGGATGGCTTAGTACCAGGATGTCAGCTGTCAGCTACCCCAAGCTGGGTATAGTCTAGGCACTGGGATTAAATATCTTTTGTAAGATGGGCAAATAATATTAAAGTCTTGTAGATATTTAAAAACAATTTTTTTTGGCCACGTGACATGTGGGATCTTAGTTTCCCGACCAGAGCTCCAACACGCACCTCATGACGTGGAAGCTCGGAGTCTTAACCGGTGGACCGCCAGGGAAGTCCCAAAGTCTTATAGATATTTTATGCCAAACTCTACTACATCATACTCCATGAACATCACTGCTGCTGGTGACCAAAATGGGATTCTAACCCTAAGTTTTATTTTGTTAAAATGCTTTCAATTTGTCATATCTTAGTGTTATCGGTTGAATTTTGTCCCACTCCCCAACTGATATGTTGAAGCTGTTACCCCCAGTACCTCAAAATGTGACTGTATGTGGAGATAGGACCTTTAAAGAACTGATTAAGGTAAAGAGAGGCTTTCAGGGTGGGTCATAATCCATCTGACTGTTGTCCTTATAAGAAACCAGGACACACAAAGAGACACCAGGGGCACACATGCACAGAGGAAAGACCGTGTGAGGACACACACACAAACAACCATCTGCACGCCAAGGAGAGGGGCTTCAGAAGAAACCAATCCTGCCGACAGCTTGAGGACTTCCAACCTCCACAACTATCAGAGAATGAATTTCTGCTTAAGTCACCCAGTCTGTGTGGTATTTTGTTATAGCAGCTCCAGAAAAGTAACACACTTAGAAATATCACTGATCTCTAGCAAAAATTATTAAGGTTAATCTTGATTCTTCCATTGACCAGAAAATATTCACTTTTTAAAATTTAACTTTAAAAATTGAATGAATGGAGTGAGTTACAAAGTACAAGTATCTAGAAAAATATTTCCAAGTTAAAATTAAAAAGAAACCTACCTGGATGCTCCCAGATAAATCTCTTATCTTTGGAAAATCTGAGTTTTCTCATTTCTGAAATAAGACTGTTGGAAAGATAACATTTTATCCCTTAACTTTAAGAGTCTGTAATTTACTGCTAAGTATATCATTGGTAATGCTGGTTCTGATGGCGGTGGTAAATAGTAAAGGGATTCAAGCCAGGATTTCACCAGCCACGAGTATAAGAAGATTTTATAATCAACATATGGCATGTGTTTGCATTGACTTGAAGACTATCATTAGAAACTAACTTTTTCAGAAGACTAGGAATCTATCATGTGATTATATTTTATTACAATCGGCTAGATTATGCTTCAGTAACAACCAAACTCTGAATCTCCATGGCTTAACAGCTGACTTATTTCTTTTTTCACTGTACATTTCCAGTGCCTGTCAGCACTATTCATACCAGTCACTCAGGGGCCCACACTGATGAGGGTTTAATCTTCAACGATTACTCTGGCAGGGAATAAGATGGGGCAAATTGAGCACGGCTCTTAAAATTTCTGCTCAGAAGTGGCCATATGCCACTTTCATTCAGATTTCATTGGGGAAAGTAAATCACATGGCTATGCCCAATATTAAAGTAGGTTAGGAGTATAATTCTTCTATATGACAGAAAGGACAAGAAATGAAATATTTGTGAATAGCTTGGAGATGATGATAACCAAAATGCTAAAGGATACTCCCCAAATCTGATTGTATTCATGGGTAAACATGATTCGGAAATTTTAAGCTATCAGCTCTAGGAAATGCTGCTTTAAGCTTGAGAGTTAGTTTTACTACAAGAAGAAGAAAAAGAGGGAGGGGGAAGAGGGGGAAGAGGAAGAAGAGAAGGAGGAAGAAGAAGAGAAGACGTATTCCACATACTAGGAAGCAAGCTTCTGAAAGTCATTACTTCAAGAGGTGGTATAGACTGAAAAATGGCTTCAGAAAAAGTCTAAATTAGTACATGGAGTTGAATCCATGCCAACCAGTAATGAGAAAAAAATTTATGATATCCCAATGTCCCCCGTCATTGAATCACTCAGTTTTGCTTTGTTTTGTTTTAAGCTGGGAGTTAACACATTAATATCCAATGTACTAATAATAATTCAGTAGTAACAGCACTTCTGGGTGCTCATAGAAACAAATATAATGTCTTGAAATTTGAATTTTCTGTCAGCTCATGTTTTATTTATTCAGTCAGTGAAGGGGGACAATCAATTTCATAGCATAAAATACAGCGGTGCCAAAAAATCTAGGACAGCAGCTCTCAAAATTGTTGATTATGTAAATTGTTCTGAATACATAGTGGATGTAGTCTCTCTGCTAGGCACTTCACACATAGTATAATGTTCACTCTTCTCCTCAACCTGGAGCTGCAACGCGCATGACCCTGAGCTGTTCCTAGAGGCCTGTACGGCCAAGACTGATGGACACTTGACATGAAACCATCCTCCTTTTTTGGGAAAACTTTGGGTTTGATCAATTGTCATGAGTGGGAATAAGCTAGGGTACAGTATCAAAAAAGCCATCGCCCCAAAATTACTTAGATAATTAACAAGGAAAGAAAATCATGTCCATGAATTATCAACTGGGCAGACTTTAGTCCCCAGTCCCTAACTTAAGATAAGAAGAATATCATTTCAATACACCTTTGAAAAAAAATAAAGAATTCTCACCAGAGGAGGGCCAAGAAACAAACATAAGAGATATCTGAAAAGATTCCTTTGATGATATACATCTCTTGAAATTCCAAATTTTACACTGTTTTGTAAAAAGAAGAAATTAGTTAGCTAATTAGTCTGGCAAAAGAAAGAGTCTGTTCTGATCATTGACCAAGACTCTCCGAAAAATGTTATTGGTTCTAGTTTACAGATGAAGAAACTGAGGCTCAAAAAGGTCAAATCATCAGTTCAAAATCCAAAGTTGACCTTCTTTATTTACCTCCTTCACTTTCTGAGCCCTTTTTACTTCTTCCTATCTACCTCAAATGCCTTTCTTTTTCTGCTCGCTGCTAGAATTTCAAAATCTGGGATCAGAGAAGACCCCAGTGGGCTGCATTCTCAAGAAACAATGACACACATCACTCCAGCTTTTCCCCAGGCCCTTTATTTGCTTCCTAAGAGATTCAGACAGAATTTTACTTTTTAATCCTTATACCAGGATTTGCATTTCAAAACCAAGTTTGAGATATTGATTGATTTTTGATGAAAGAAGGAATCCTTCATGGTGAGATTATGAACTTCAGGGAGAGAGAAATGTCAGTGACGGCTTTCCTGGTATCCTTGAAATCACACCACCACAGCATCAGCCTACATAGAGGGATGGCCTTGCTCTGATTCTTCCAATCCAGGCACCAGAAATCTGCTAGGCAAAGATGGTCATTCTTGAGTAGGGCCCATGAATCAAGAAATTTAATCCCTACCGCAAAAAAAAGCTTTCAAAAAATATAGGGCATGAGGGAGATGATTTCAGACACCTAATCCAACCACAATGTTTAAAAAGTGGGAAAATCCACAAGCATCCGTGTTCTCATCTGCTCAGAGGTGAGTCATCCACTCTTTTAGCCTTTTCAGTCATTCACTCAGTCTGTGATTCTCCTCTTATTAAAACATCTGGTTACTCCTACAGATGTTTCCAGACTGACTAGTGCACCCTGTCTTCACAGCTGGCTGGATCCCCATCTTGTAAAAGAGTCTGATCTCTTTCAGTTGGGGCTCAGGAGCATTTCAACACAGGACTAGCATAAGGATAATTTGAACTAATCAGAGGTCTGCAAAGGAAACAGCTATGTACCAAAATTTGTGCTATAATCCAGTCAAAGAAAGACAGGGACATGAATAGAGGGGCTACTTGCCAGAAACCTCTGATCCTGCCCTGCTTTTCCCAGAGCTATTTGGCAAACCAGCAAGCACTTGAGTGTAATTTCTTCTTTGGTATTTGTCTCCTTTTTTTCCCCAGTGATGCAACTTGCTTACTCACCAAAGTCTCAACAACCTACTTAAGCAAGCAGAAATGGGAATTTCCATGGAACATATTTCTAGAGAACTTCTGGTGTTGGCCATTGAACTGGAAGCAGCTGTGTTATCTAATGTACACAAAATGCTAACTAACCCCTTTTGCTACCGTCACTCCTCCACTCCAATATTTTAATGTTCAACCAGAGAGACTAAATTTAGAATATGCCTCTTTTCTGGGAGCTCTAAGTACATCTAAAGAGCTAAATCTGAGAAATAAAATCAGAAACTGAGAAGTGACCTGGAAACAGGATTTTTCTGGGGCTCCTCATTAGATGTCTCAGCTCAGGGTACTTTCAGTTGACTCACAGCTCAGCAAACTCCTATGGAAACCTACTATGAGCTGCTAAAATAGTAACATGGATACAAAGAGAAAAAGACCAGTCCCGGACTAATGTTTTTCACAGTCTGATGGAGAAGATAAGTAAAATAATTCGTATCTAAAAATTAGATGATTCTAGAAGGCGGACACTGCCAACTGGTGTTAAAAATCATCTTCAGAGAAGAGCTCTAAGCTCCTCAGTCCATGATGCTGGTGACGTTGTGTTTCTTGATGTCAGCATGCTCAGTTTGTGTAGCTACATGCATTTTTCTGTATGAATTTTTTATGTATATCTGTATTCTATATGTACTATTTTAATTCAAAAATCTTTAAAAACCCGTTAGACTAATTACATAAATTTGGCTCTAAATCCCCAGCATTGTTTCTAATAATCATCCTAATAATATTTAACATTTGACCAACTTAAATACCTTTGTCCAACAAGGAGGGATAAACACAAGTAAGCAACAACAACAATGACAACAAAAATGGCTTCTTTGATCAAATATGACAGTGTGCCAGGCACCGGACCAGGCACAGGAGATCAAAAGTCACAGTGCAGGGGAGAAGTCTCTTAGCGATCAGAGGTCTCAAACGGAGACTTAGACTGCCTGTGCTGTTTTCAAGCATACAGTTCAAAGGGGGGAGGTGGGAAGAGAAAGAAGGATTTGAAGATTTTGGGGTAAAGCACGCTCTTTCTGGTTAATTGCTAACCACATGACTAGCTAGTGGCATGTGCCCACCTGCTTCATACACTTATGCCCACTTGCAGGGCCCCAACCTGTTCTAGGCTCTTCTATTCTCAGGGTTGCCATCTGCAATTCTAATTCTCATGTCAGCATCAAGCTCTATGAGGAATCACTGAGCAACCTGTAAGATCTTCAAGCAGCAATTGTGCAGTTAACACAGATCTATAGGCCGGGCTTGGTAGTGACCACACCAATAAAACAAAAATCAACCATCCCCTTCATAGGTGGTGTGGAAAGTCCAGTGAATCTCTCATTAACCTTCTAAGTAGCTACGGTCATACAGTCAGCACTAACCATCCTCATAAAATGAAGGAGTAAAAGTAAAAATCATAACCGATCTTTACTGTTGTTTTTTTTTTTTAAGTGGTGGACTTATTTGTATCTCAGGATATTGTAAAATGTTTTCTCTTGCCCTTGTCTTTTTCATTTTGTCTCCATCCTGGCTTCCCTCCCCGAGCCATTGCTTCTGCTCCAGTTGCCTTGTTGCTGTTTATAAAGCTGTGGCCACCCAGCCTGTGAGGTGGAAGATGGCAGTAATTTTATCTTCCCCATTTTGTATGCCCACTGCCTAAAACACTGTTCAAATATCAAGCAGCCACTCAATAAATGTGGATTAAATGAGGAAGAAAATACAAAGAGCAATCAAATTATGTGAGACTAAATAGGCATGGGGACTTAAAACATAAGAATCCATTTAATCTGCTAGAAAATTCTAGCCCTCAATAAAATGTTAGAATTGGAAAGGATCTGATATATCATTTGGTCCAATATCCTTATTTAAAAAATGAGGGTCATGTGCACATAAGTCACAGAGCCAGCCAGGGCGCAGCAGGCACAGACCTCCCTCCAGGAGGGAGGTAAATTTCTTGTAAATTTCTTCACCTCAAGAGTAGTCTTTTCTGATTAACCTCCTATTCTCATCACTTGTATCTCTGGTATTGTCTCAGTCAGCCATCCAAAATGGTCTCATGATTTTTCTCCCGATTTGTTTCATTGTCAGTTAATGCGGCTTTGTTTTTTAATGAGTCACACTCTTCTCACTAACTATAGTGACCTTTTCTCAACCTTCCACTACTTCTCTTTTGTTTTAAATATTCTCTAAGTTGCCTAAATTTTCACCATCCTTTTCAAGTTTAAGGGGAAAAGAAAATCATGCATAGTGGAAGGGGGTTTGGAAATTCTATTGTCAAAAATGATGTGAATTGATTGGGGGTGGGGTTGGCAGTGGGGGGAGGTACAGCGTCCCAGACTGGTGAGGAAATACCAGAGCCTAGAAAACGCCAAGCCAGACGGGATAGGGCACACCTTCGAGATCTGGCGAAGAGGTCCCAAAGGACACTTTTTGCAAAGGAATAAAAATAAGTGGATGAGAAAGCTCACCTGGGATATCTTTCCAAAAAAGTAAGCAATGTAAAAATAAAACAAAGTCCACAGTTGGTAGATTCATTCAAATATTCATTTATTCAACTGACATTTAGACGGCACGTTCTTTTGTACTTAACCTCATACCAGATGACTGGGCTATAGTGGAAAGAAACAAACCCTTCCTCAAGGAGTCCAGGTTCAAGAGACAAAGGAATGTTAAAGGAAAGTTCTCAGATGCATTGATTTTGAGCAAAGGTCTAGGTTTATTTGAAACTTGCCACATGGGTACTAACTTCAAAGAAAGCCTGTTCAAATCTTGCTTCCACAAAGAGAATCTTTATATTGATAGAAATAAAACAAAACAAAAACACTGTCTTGATGAGATTGTTAGTCTAGATGCTAGAAAGGAATTCTAAAAAAAGTTTATTGATCTAGTCCCAAGATTGTTTAAAGGGTTTAAATTTGTAAAACTATCATACGTATATCCATTTTTGTAGGCTAAACTCTAATTTCACTGACCTGGGAATTAATCAGATATACTACCAATTAGTAATGAAAGATTGCTCAAGTATGTTAATCAAAAAGTAATTATGCTTTTCCTCAGGTTTGAGGCACTTCATTTCTTTTTCAATTCCTAAAATTTATCCTCAGAAAAAGGTGAGACAATATAAAATGAACATAATAATGTTTACTCTATCATGAATAAGGATAGTGACAGAAGTTTTTTGTGACTAATAAGAATTATTAACAAAAACAAAAAAATAATAGTATTAAATATTCAATGTCTATTGCTACAAGTTATGAAGACACATGATCAGTCCCTACTAGGAGAACTTCAGTGGTTTTCTATCCTCTACCACACCCTAGATGGAATGTTCTATCAAGTAACAAATTCTCTTCAATCTGACTCTCATTCACCAAATAGTCTTACCAGTATTTGACTGTCAGTAAAAAGTACTTTGTGGGCAGGGAGACCTGGTTTGAATATCTGCCCCACCAATTAACCAGGTTTGAAGGTTAGAAAAGTTATTTAAACCTTTGAACATTAGTTTCCTCATTGCTAAAATGGAAATAGTTTCTCACTTAATAGAGTCGTTATGGTTACATAAAATAATGCATGTGAAAGTATTCGGCACAAAGTAAACATCCAATAAATTATAATCATTTTAGTTAAATCGCCATCATCATCATCACTTTTTTTTCCAGGCAGTGTGGGTACACCCTGCCCATTGCATGGGGTAGAAATCAAAGCATTAGATTTGAAACTAAGCTCCAAAACTTGTTAGCTATGAGATCAAGGTAGATCGTTTAAAGTTTCTCATTTAAATTCTTCATTTATAAAACTGGGATGAAGTAAGAACTACATCACAGAGTTGTGGTGACAAGTAATTGAAGTAATACAAGGAAGTGCCCATTAATGGGTGGTTCTTCACTAAATGATATTCCCTTTACTCAGCATGTCCAGATCTGGCATTCTGGCTAATGGAGAGGCATTCCTATGCTATAAATGAATAAATTACCATTTAATTTGTCGGTTCAGTAGTTAAGTATTTTTACTTTTTTTTTTTTTTTTGCGGTACGCGGGCCTCTCACCGCTGTGGCCTCTCCCGTTGCGGAGCACAGGCTCCGGACGCGCAGGCTCAGCAGCCACGGGTCACGGGGCCCAGCCGCTCCTCGGCATGTGGGATCCTCCCGGACCGGGGCGTGAACCTGCGTCCCCTGCATCAGCAAGCGGACTCTCAACCACTGCGCCACCAGGGAAGCCCAGTAGTTAAGTATTTTTAGTGTGAGGTTTGTCCTCTAGAGCCTCTAGGGCCTGCTCATCCCTGGAGAAGGTGATCAAATCACATTAAAGAACCTGCAGAATTGTGGACAAAATCAGTTATATTACCAATCCTTGTCCACATAAGTCCTGCCCCATGAAATCATCTGTCCTCTGGTTTAAAAGGAGTATAAGCATATTAAAAAGAAACGAAAAACAGAGTACTGAGTTCCATATTGTATATCTTAGAGGGAAAAAAATGGTTGGAAAATTCCTGTGGGTAAAGTCCAGGAGACTGAGTGCAATTTGGGGTTCAGTTGGTTGCTAGGCATGAGAGTAGTTTCTCAGGAAGTCGCACCGTCTGTTGTTACACCCCACGCTCATCCCTGGGCCCCAGGCATTGATCTCTGCTGCATGCTCCAGCCATTCTGAGCTACCTGCTATTCTCTGATGATTTTGTGATTCCTCATTTCAATGCCTTTGTACCATCTAGTCCCTCTAGTAGAAGTGGCTCGGTGCCCCTTTCCCTTACCTTTCTTCTGCATCTGCATATCTTTATGACTCAGCTCAAGTGTCACTTCCTCTGGAAAGACTTGCTTCTATCACACCGTCAATACCCTTTGTCTGTGTTTCTTTGGACTCTGTCTTGACTTTGACTACAGTCATCCAGGGAATATCTTTTTAGTCCCTGTCTTCTTTAAAGCACTGAATGTAGGTACCATGTCTATTCCCCACCCCACCCCCACCCCTTTTTTTTACCTCAAGCCTAGCCCACAGTAAGTTCTCACTAATACTTAACTGGAGACTGACTGGTCAAAAATAGAAATAAAAATATGGTCAAAGTTCCAAGCAGAGGTAAAAATAAGCAGCTTTATCTTTAATTGGAGGGTGGAGGGCAAGTGTTGGGATCTTCCAGTATGTTATTCTTAGCAAGTTTTCTGTTATCTGTTTCATTTTGGTTTTACTATGGGGCACATGTTTTTTAATCTCTAGAAGGGGAATAATAATTACCGTTCAAGATGACTGTAAGATTTGAAAAAGATAACATATGTGAATGTGCATAGTGTGGTACCTGAACCAAGGTAAGGGGTCAAGAGATGTTGTTATTCCAACCAAATTATCAGCAGCCTTTTTTAAAAAAAAAAAAACAACTTACACACAATAACTAGTGACTGACACAGACCTTACTGAAGGTTTCAAGGGAAAAATAGAGAAAAATGTTTACGTGTCACTCCACACCACAAACCACAGAAAATCCACAGTGGAAGACCTCTTTTTGGCTATAATACTATTGGAGATTCCCTCTTGGACCTCTGAGTAACTACCCAGGAGTAGAATTTCTGGATTATATGATAGATGAACTTTTAAAAACATTGCCAAACAGTTTTACAAAGTGATTGTACCATTCTACATTCCCACGAAGAGTATATGAGAGTTCCAGTTTTTCCATATCTTTGTCAACTTTTGGTTTAGTTGGTCTTTTAAAATCTTAGCCATTTTATACCTAGTATCCATAATGGTCTTATATCTCTAATACATAAAGAACTGCTTAAGTTAACATGAAAAAACAAAAATGGTTATGAGTCTTGAATAAGCACTTAACTAAAGATGAGACAGCTAATTCATCTGCTGAGAGTAGGAGCAGGAAAATCCTAAGGAGAAAGATGAAACTTTAAATTAAGCCATGAAAGGAATGAGAACAGTTCATGACCAGTAGAACACAGAAGGATTCCATGGCAACACTGGGAGCCCTGTTGAGGCATTATTCAACAAGGCTGTGCAATTTCTCCAACACTGTTCAGTCTGTTGGGAATAGCAGTGGACAATCGGGGTCCAAGTCAGAGATAATGTTCATCACAAATTATTCAGCCTGGCATATCAGGGTGGGATAACTGCTGAAAGAAACAATCCCCAAATTCCAGTGACTTACCTCAAAATAGAGTTTGTTTCTCGCTTGACATTGAAGTGCAGGTCAATGGATGGTCTCTGCTCCACACAGTCACGAAGGTACCCAAAATCCTTTTATCTTGTCTCTCCTGCAGGCCTTTGAAGTTCTCTTCATTCATCCAATGGATGCAGTAAAAATGCTAGGATTAGACATGGAAGGATTTAATGAGCCAGGCCTGGAAGTACTGCTCATCGTTTCCACTCAAACTTCACTGGCCAGAACTTTATCATTGGTTTTAATCTAATTGCCAGGGGAAGCGAATAAAGAAGTTGTATGTCCTGGAGATGAGGATAATAAAGCTACTGGTGACCATTTTCAGTCTCTGACACACAAGGCAAAAGTCAGGTACCAGAATATTTTTGAATATAAGATAAAAACAGAGATATGGGAATTTTTCAACATCAGTTCATATAATGACATCTTTCATTTCTCCTCCTGAAAGTCGGTTCATGCCCCCACCTTCTTAATTTCCTTCACACTTAGTGCCCAGTCTTCCTTTTTGTCTTATTCTTGGCATAATTCTCAGTTGTACACTAGCGTTCAGGTTCCCCCATCAACTCTCAGCTTTGTGCCAAGAACTCCCCTTTATGCTTGAGTTCACTCCCTCTGCTGAGATCCATTCCAGCTGCCTGTGGTCTTATTTACACTTGTGCTCAGGTAGTTGGTTTCCTCTGACATTTTCTTTGCCTATTCAAAATCCTATTCACTCTTCAAGGCTCAGCTTGGTTCAAAGGACACTTCTCTGGGAAGCTTTTCCATAATAACCAAATACCTGGGCCGTAGACATGCTTTTTGATTCTAGATCTTCCATTTATTGATTTTAATCTTAGATTGTGAACTCAAGAACTTTGAGGACCTTTTTCATTCATTGTCAAAATGGAAATAAGAGTTGTTTTACATAATAATGGTAACTATTCAAACTTAGTATATAAAAGTGCAAAGTATCTAATGTATAATAGATACTCAAGAATCCTAAATGATAACATCTATTCTGCTCAGAACTTCTTTGGCATTTTTATTTTATCAATCCTTTCACATATTACCACATTTCCCTTTTATTGTGGGTGTCTATGCACTTGTCCTCTCTTTGTATTGAATTCTGGATCAGGAGCAGATGTTTTTTCTTAAGAGAGAGAGTGTGTGTGTGTGTGTGTGTGTGTGTGTGTGTGTGTGTGCTCGCGAATTCTTAATTGTACTGAGCACATGTATTCATGGCACAGATCCAATAAATGTGTTCTCATCAGAAAAGTTCTGAGATTCTCATCCCAAAAGGAGATGGTGAAAAGACTTCAGCTAATGTGTAGAAACACACAGAAATTCTTTTTTAACGAGAAAGAATCCTGTATAAGCAAGCACAAAATACATCTCAGTAAATATGGAAGTACTATATGAACTCCATCATGTTACACAAATACAAAGGATTATTATTACAAAGTAGAATAAAATTGAAGTTAAAATTTTGTGTGTTTTCCAGTTACCATTAAGAGCCCAGTTCATAACTCCTTTTTTGTTTTATAGCTTTCCTTCCCAGGAAGTGAGGCAGAATGATTCCCAGTTGAGAGAAATTAAACTTGTTGGTCATTTTCCACCAAAACATTGCTTGATAGAGCCAAATACAATTCTGTAAGCATTCCTCTTTCCTAAATACTGCAGGAAAGCCCCATGGACATCTGGTTTAAGCAAATAGAGAGAAACATGTGGCCAATTATGCACGTAAGCAGGAGGGAAACTTGACAAAAGATTCAGAAATTGAGGGTCCACAGCAAATTAAGTGGTCTTTACCATGTTTTGTGTATTTCAGATACATAGATTTTTTTTCATCATACATGAAGCTGAAAAAAATAAATATACCAAACTCTTGCATTGTATGTAATGTTCATCTTTGTATAGATCTTGTTTCCAAATTTGCTTTTCAGGAAGTGGATTTACAGCTTTGAAGTTTCTGCTCCTTACATGTTTCTAAGAAGCTAAAAGTTACCAAGTTAGCACATGGAATTAAAATCTGGAGCTCAAATAAAGAATAAAGACAACTAAAAATATTTCATGCCCTCATTTTTTTGAAGCTTTGAAGCGCTTTTTTTTTTTTTTACGAGTTAATGTTATGGCCCTAGTTGAAAGTACTTCTATCATAGTCATTTTATTCTGTACAGCGTTACACTAACATGGAATCTAGGTTGCTTCTGATTAAATAAAGATTGGAGGAGACAGAGCCTTTTCAGGTTTCAAGGTCTCCTGCCTACTCTAGGGACTTTTGTAGTTAAACAAAATGCAAGGGTATCAAAAATGTTTATATAACTTAATTAAATTAAAATAGATTCTGATAATTAACAGTAACACCTATAGGGCAAAATGCGTCTGCAGAGTGCTCAGTCTTTTACATGTATGCACTGGCATTCCTTCCATAACAACGATATATTAAGCACCTACTATATGTGAGGCATGGTAAGAGTTGCCTTGCAGATTACACATATTGGCCAGAGTGCAATCCCTCACCCTCTCCACCACTCACCAGAGCACAGACACTTCCATAAAAGAAATTCTAGAACCAGTCATCTTGGGAAAAGATATGGCCAGCTAAATCTATCACCCTGTTTTTCTTAGTCATGGCCCAAGATTTAAGGCTCTCTGCTCATCTGCCCTTTTAGGTACTCAGTCACTCTTATCCATCCAGCCATCCTTCCACCCATTCAAAATGATTCAAACGTATGCATTGACTTAGTGTGAGTTAGGCATTTCTTTAAGGGATGCAAAACAGATATGGTTCCTATTCCCACAGTACTTTAGTAGAAGAGATAGTAATTAAATACCTAAGTAGTTATGTACTAAAATAAGAGCTATGGTAGAAAGATATAATATGCTATGAGAGAGAATAACAGTGAGGTCTAATTTAGTTTGGGGACTTAGAAAAAAACAAAACTTTAAGAAAGGAGCATTTAAACACATATATATGGAATCTAAAAAAAATTAAAAATTGGTTCTGAAGAACCTAGGGGCAGGACAGGAATAAAGACACGCAGACGTAGAGAATGGACTTGAGGACACAGGGAGGGGGAAGGGTAAGTTGGGACGAAGTGAGAGAGTGGCATGGACATATATACACTACCAAATGTAAAATAGATAGCTAGTGGGAAGCAGCCGCATAGCACAGGGAAATCAGCTCGGTGCTCTGTGACCACCTAGAGGGGTGGGATGGGAGGGTGGGAGGGAGCCACAAGAGGAAGGGGATATGGGGATATATGTATACGTATAGCGGATTCACTTTGTTATACAGCAGCAACTAACACAATTGCAAAGCAATTATATTCCAATAAAGATGTTAAAAAAATAAAAAATAAATTGGGTTAATATAATAAAGGCCAGGTGTGAGGGATTTGTTCTGCTGATGTGACTCACAGCAGAGCAGAGAGGTTACAGAATTGGCTGTAGCAGCATCTTCTTGATTCAACAGGAAGATTCCTGATCATTATGGCAGCAGCAGCATGTAGAGGTACAGTTTTGGGGGTTTTTTTTTGCATGTGGGATATTAGTTCCCCAACCAGCGATCGAACCCATGCCCCCTGCAGTGGAAGCGTGGAGCCCTAACCACTGGACTACCAGGGAAGTCCTGAGGCACAGTTCTATGCTGAAGCTTTGGGAGTCATTGTTAAAAGTTCAGCCTAAAGTCTGTTACATAATTTATTCCCAGATTTCTGTAAGTCATTTAACACACATTAGTAAATTTCTTTCTCTTTGCATTAGCTACAGTGGATTCAGTACTATGCAACCAAAAAGACACAGTATCGATTTATAAAAGGAAAACATGCCCTAGGAAGAGTTGTGAAAATAGTCGAAGTCAAAAGTTCCCAAACTGATCTGAAAATGTTAGTGATCTGAGAGATGTTTAAATAGGTATTTAAGAATAATGGATTTCTTTTCCATAGGACTTCTCAAGAACTTTGAAATTGTTAATATGTGCTGTAAATCACACTGTGCATCATTTCCCCAATGCATTTTACCAAGAAATTATTCATTTCAGGGGAAACCTATTATCAGCTTGACAAACACAGACAGAGTTTGTGAAACATTGGTCTAAATAAAATACCCAGCAGTCTGAGCCAACAACCTTTGCTTTTGTTCCAAGCAATCTGTTTTCAGACTTTTTGTTTCCATATATCTTGTTGTCATGCTATAGTAGGCAGTTTTCTGGATAGGGATATCAATATCCAAATAGTATAAAAAGTATATACTCATTTTGTAAGTTGGCAGCATTATTTATTTGGACAAAGTAATTTCATTTCAGCTTGCCTAGAGTAGTGAAAACCAGATACAAAAGGAAGCCCAGCTTATTTTATGATCCCAAAGAAATCAAAGTGAAAACACTTAACATAAATATATTTTGTCTTTATTTCTCAGCTTACTTGTGGTTCCAGAAAAGTTCGATGGGGATAAGAATTTTACAAGAGGCAGAAGGTACTGAGTGTTTTTGTGGTGAGATAGTATTTGAATACTACATTTGAATACTAGAGCTTGTATATGTATAGGCTTGGGATCAGCCTTAGCTTTGCAAAATTAAGGTCATTCTAGGGCAATGTCATAAACATTATCATTTTCTAGAATAAAGGGAAAAAGTAATTCAGCCTAGAGTGATAAGGAAAGACCTCCTCACAGAAGGTGTGATGTTTAATACCTAGAAGGCTTGTTAGAGCTTGTGTTGTATAGGGTAGAGTGGAATGTAAATAAGATGACTGAAGGTGGGTCAGTGTGATTATGGACTCTGAATGTAATTTCTGCATGTCTAATGGATTCTGAAAATCACAATCAAGGCTTACACCTTGGCCATATAGCATCATGTGAATTAAGTGATTAGAAAAGGATCATAACGTAGAATGTCATTACTATGATTAATTATTGTGAATAAACTTCATGCCTCTGTCTTAGGCAGGCCCTATATGCCTGGCCTTGGAGCCACAATTTTTCAGCATTCCTGCTCCCCTCCATGGTTTTTTTTTTTTCTATCAGTGTCAACTCTTGGACAAGAAAGAGTTTCCTACCCATCTCCCAGTAGTAGCTGAACTCTGCTTTGTATCAGTCCAGGAACCAGGGTCCAGGAGTTTTTCTTTCACCTTTCTCAGAGGCAGATCCCCTTCTCCCAGAAGGAGAGGATATTTTTTCCTGGGTTCCAGGGATAGGAGAATTTCCTAATTTTCCTCGGGAAAAAGAGCTTTTACATCATCACTTTCACGTAAGTAGAGGACCTTTCCCTGGGCCCTATGCGTCGGAAGGGGTACTGCCCCTCCCCCGGTGGGTTAGAACTGTGTTTTATGTGAGACATGTTTCCAAGGAAATGAGTGCAAAATTTGCAACTTTGCCCCAATGACAACCAATCACTAACTGAACACCTGCCCACTAGTTTCACCTAGGGGTCTCTTGTGCTGCCTTCAGCCCTGCAACCAGTCTTACAGAGGAACACCTCTGGAGACCTGTGGAATAGAACTTGTGAGTCAGCGTGAACTCTCCTTGTGTCTAGGTTCTCGCACTCATTCTAAACTGATAAGCTCTCCTACACATTGATTTTAAGTATTTGGTAGCTGATTTCCTCTTCACCTGCTGTGATGACAGCAATACCTTCCTCTAATGTTATGTTAGAAATGAAATCTTTCTTTAGATTCATCTCTTCTCAGAGCCGTATGCCATGCATTGGAATTCAGCTGGTTTACCTTGCAGTCTCAGCTCTCCCATGGTTTCAAGAAAATTTATGATTTTATCAATTACCTAACATTTTCTCATTGTTAAGACAGTAGTGACATTTACTTGCCACTTTCTACATCCTAAGCTGACTTGGAAATCCTCATCCACTAGTTTTAGCATCAATTGACAATTCTTGCCTGAAATTGTTACTACTATTGCGTTCATAAATTTTTCTAATTTCATCATCCCTTTCTCATTTATCAATTGACATTTGAGAGCTTGTGTTTTGGGAAAAAAACAAGTGGGAAAGGGTTGTCAAGGGCCAATGAGTAACAAGGAGGGCACCCACATTATGTTTCCACATTATATGAACTATGAAGAAAAAATAATGACTGCTGTCAGTAAGATCTAGGAATCCTGGAAACACCACTGACTACTGGTCAGTTTCTGTTAACCTCTCTTTAATTAATTAATTAATAACATTTTTATTGGAGTATAATTGCTTTACAATGGTGTGTTAGTTTCTGCTTTATAACAAAGTGAATCAGCTATAGGTATACATATATCCCCATATCTCTTCTGTCTTGCATCTCCCTCCCTCCCACCCTTCCTATCCCACCCCTCTAGGTGGTCAAAAAGCACCAAGCTGATCTCCCTTTGCTATGCGGCTGCTTCCCACTAGCTATCTATTTTACATTTGATAGTGTATATATGTCCATGCCACTCTCTCACTTCATCCCAGCTTACCCTTCCCCCTCCCTGTGTTCTCAAGTCCATTCCCTACGTCGGCATCTTTATTCCTGTCCTGCCCCTAGGTCATTCAGAACTTTTTTTTTTTAATTTAGATTCCATATATATGTGTTAGCATACGGTATTTGTTTTTCTCTTTCTGACTTACTTCACTCTGTATGACAGACTTTAAGTCTATCCACATCACTACAAATAACTCAATTTCGTTTCTTTTAATGGCTAATATTCCATTGTATATATGTGCAACATCTTCTTTACCCATTCATCTGTTGATGGACACTTAGGTTGCTTCCATGTCCTGGCTATTGTAAATAGAGCTGCAATGAACATTGTCGTACATGACTCTTTTTGAATTACGGTTTTCTCAGGGTATATGCCCAGTACTGGGATTGCTGGGTTGTATGGTAGTTCTATTTTTAGTATTTTAAGGAACCTCCATACTGTTCTCCATAGTGGCTATATCAATTTACATTCCCACCATCAGTGCAAGAGGGTTCCCTTTTCTCCACATCCTCTCCAGGATTTATTGTTTGTAGATTTTTTGATGATGGCTATTCTGACTGGTGTGAGGTGATACCTCATTGTGGTTTTGATTTGCATTTCTCTAATGATTAGTGATGTTGAACATTCTTTCATGTGTTTGCTGGCCATCTGTATATCTTCTTTGGAGAAATGTCTATTTAGGTCTTCTGTCCATTTTTGCATTGGGTTGTTTTTTTGATATTGAGCTGCATGAGCTGCTTATAAATTTTGGAGACTAATCCTTTGTCAGTTACTTCATTTGCAAATATTTTCTCCCATTCTGAGGGTTGTCATTTCATCTTGTTTACGGTTTCCTTTGCTGTGCAAAAGCTTTTAGGTTGCATTAGGTCCCATTTGTTTATTTTTGTTTTTATTTCCATTTCTCTAGGAGGTGGGTCAAAAAGGATCTTGCTGTGATTTATGTCATAGAGTGTTCTGCCTATGTTTTCCTCTAAGAGTTTTATACTGTCTGGCCTTACATTTAGGTCTTTCATCTATTTTGAGTTTATTTTTGTGTATGGTGTTAGGGAGTGTTCTAATTTCATTCTTTTACATGTAGCTGTCCAGTTTTCCCAGCACTACTTATTGAAGAGGCTGTCATTTCTCCATTGTATATTCTTGCCTCCTTTATCAAAGATAAGGTGACCATTTGTGCGTGGTTTATCTCTGGGCTTTCTATCCTGTTCCATTGATCTATATTTCTGTTTTTTGTGCCAGCACCATACTGTCTTGATTACTGTAGCTTTGTAGTATAGTCAGAAATCTGGGAGCCTGATTCCTCCAGCTCCGTTTTTCTTTCTCAAGATTGCTTTGACTATTTGGGGTCTTTTGTGTTTCCATACAAATTGTGAAATTTTTGTTCTAGTTCTGTGAAAAATGCCACTGGTAGTTTGAAAGGGATTGCATTGAATCTGTAGATTGCTTTGGGTAGTATAGTCATTTTTACAATGTTTATTCTTCCAATCCAAGAACATGGTATATCTATCTCTCCATTGTTAACCTCTAGTTTTTCATCTGAAAAATGGGGAAATAGTACCTATATAATTAAGTGATTAAAACAAAATAGAGTATTTTAAAAAATCTAGTATTATGTCTGACAGAATAATAACTCAATTAATCCTTAGTTTCCTTTCCATTTCCCCTTCCATCAAGGATCTTGATTTAGTGCAAGTGAAATACGTATAAGTGTAGCAGTGCTATGACAAGAGATGTACAAAGGGCTATCCTAACACAGGGGAATTATTTCTTCCCAACCGGGGAGAAGGTTAGAGAAAGATACACAGGGCAAATGAGCCTGCAGTGCTGGAAAATGCATGGCCTAATCTGTCTACTTGAAATGAATGATAATAATCACATTCTAACGCTGACTTCCTCTCAATCTTCTCAAAATACTTCACTCACATTAGGAGATGGAGCTGCCATATAAGCCTTGATGATAGTTTTAGAAAGCATTAGACCCTCGAAACAAAACTTTTTTCATGAACAAACTCTTGTTGGTCCTGACTCTGGACTCTGCTGTCTATGGTTAATACAGAGAAGACCACTCTTAAGTCCACTCCAATTGTCCACTCTTAAGAAACTAATAGATGGGATCCCTGTCCCCTTTATGTCTTCTATGCCCTGCAAAACATCTCAAAGTCTATTGCCTATCTTCCTCTTCTGTACAGTTTATTTTTTCTAGCAGCATTCACTGTTGTACCAGACGCTAAAAAAGGCGTTGGGAATACAGGAGCAAGTGCAAGTGTATATCCTGCTCTGGAGGAGTATACAGATTAGAGAGAAGTCAGACAAATGAACAGACAGTCTTTCATAGTGCTATAGATTCCAGGCCCTTCTTTCTCCATGTTTCCATCTCTAAACAAACACCACCAGTAAAACATGAGCAAACTTCGTTTCAGTCACATTTGATAATGTGTATAAAATTCTTGGAACTTTAAAAAAAAATAGGACATTACAGTGAAATTATGTCTCTCTTATCTGGCACTAAGATCTCCATAGTTCTGGTTCAGGAAAAAGCTACAGAACCGGAAAAGCAAATGTGACTAATCCTGCAGAAAAAGAGACAGAACTTGGAGGCAGGAGAGAGCAAAGCTGACTGGTTCAGAATCACTTTAGATGACAAGATAAACCATTTGATATAATCTGAACCTAAGGCCAACAATATTTCCTGTTGTCATGATTATATGAAGTATCTTCCCTAGTGGAGATGAGATTATTGTTTTTGTTTTTGTTTTTTCGGTACGTGGGCCTCTCACTGTTGTGGCCTCTCCCGTTGCGGAGCATAGGCTCCGGACGTGCAGGCTCAGTGGCCATGGCTCATGGGCTCAGCCGCTCCGTGGCATGTGGGATCTTCCCGGACCGGGGCACGAACTCGTGTCCCCTGCACCGGCAGGCGGACTCTCAACCACTGCGCCACCACCGGGGAAGCCCTGTTTTTTTTTTTTTAGGCACTCCTATGACTCTGCTGACTGAATCCCTAAAGAAGCGACATCAATCAGCTGGATTCCTTAAGCAGTGGCTGTTAGTGTAATTTCAATGAATTCAGTGGAATTACTTCAATAATGCTTGACCCAGTCACACTCTTTTCATTCCCAGTTTGTTGACTGCACTGTACTCAAAGAGAGATGGAAATATCTTGGCACATAATTTCCTACTGGTGAGAGAGAAAGTCAGGAAGGAAGGCTCTTCCAGACTTTGAATATTCTATGTCTCTCCGTCATGAAGATGAGACAACTGATCCACTATCAATGGTTTTCCTATTTTGCACGCTTGTGACCAAAGACTCCCATTTATTAGATGGCCAGCCAAGGTTAGCAGTTCATTCTGTGACCACAGATTAGTTTTTCTCTCTATGCATAACAAAGGAACTTCTGCAGACACCAAACCTTGAAAACATCATGTCTTTACTGAACAAGATCATAATTAACTAGCCCAGACCCCTGAACTACATAGTTATTTTATCACTACAGGTTTGAAATCAGGAATGATGTAAGTCCCCCCATTTTCCCAAAGAAAAATAAAGTTTTGTGTCAGAGGGAAGGTACTGACACTTTAAGGGGAAGACCATGATTGAATCAGTTTTTTCAAGACTTCTTTTCAAGTAGTCTCAGAAGACATAGGTAGGCTTCATAACCCATGCCTCCTTGGACCTAAGAGCCAAAGGGAGAAGATCATACTTATTACTTAGAATTATGCGAAGCTTGTACAAGAAGGAGAGACCAGAGTTATAGCTTCAACAAAACAGACTTCTGAAGACACCAACTGGAGAAAAACTTAAAAGCTAATTTTAGGATTTTAATTTAAAAATGAATGGAAATAAATGTCTTTGTCATGATGTATGTATGTACAGTGTTAGGCAAATACTGAAGTACTAGGCTATAAGGTTTATTCTCTTCATCTCCAAGAGTGGTTATAGGAAATAATACGCATTGATTTCTTCACAATTCCTTGTTTGGAGAGATTCCAAGTAAACATGATAAACATGATAAATGTACACCCAACCCCTGACTAAACTAAAGTTTTACTAAATAGTTTCACTTTGGAACTCTGTGGACCTTTGAAGCCCCATCCCAATTATTTCATCAGTCTCATGCATGGCTCATTAAAAGTCACATTAAGTCATTTTATTCAAGAAAAATATATGAAATAAGTACCTTGTAAAAGGCATTATACAAGACCTCATTTGGGAGAGAAATACAGAGATAAATTACATATATATGTATATATATACATGTGTGTATATATATGTACCAGGTACAGATACAGATAAAGGAAATGATGGAGAGGAAGAAATCATTGCTGCTAGTGGAGCTAGATAAGGAAGAACCTTAGGATTTGAATTGGCTCTTGAAGGATAGGAGGATTTGAACATGGAGAGAGAGAATAGGACATTCTGAATAGAGAAAAGAATATGAGTGGCTCATGCATGGCTCTTGGGGGCTGAGACATATATTAGAAAGAAAATATTCAGCGACATGTTTGGAAAGGAAGATTGGGGTCCAAGAATACTGAGCAAAGGCCAGGAATTTCACCAACAGTGAGAATTGGAGTTATGCTCATATAAAACAAATTGACTCTATAAAACATACTGTCTCCTTTTCATTCAGGATCTACTTTTTTGAGTTTATTCCCTTTGTCTGAAATTCTCCCCCATCTTCTTGATGAAATAAAAATTCATATTTTAAGGTAAGACAAGAAAAATTTAAACATGAAGTTTTCTCTGCCTATCTGGACCTCCTCCCTCTCCTCTAGAGTACATTGTGCATCTGCATGAAGCATTATCCAGACCTCCTCAATGGCAGAAATACCTGCTTAACCATAAAGATCAGTTTTCCTTCTTCTGGCACCAGCCATGTAACTCCTTAGAAGATAATATTTCTTTCTCAGTCCTGTAAGTAG
Source organism: Pseudorca crassidens (assembly GCF_039906515.1). Taxonomy (NCBI): domain Eukaryota; kingdom Metazoa; phylum Chordata; class Mammalia; order Artiodactyla; family Delphinidae; genus Pseudorca; species Pseudorca crassidens. Next base: position 65,777,535 of record NC_090304.1, on the reverse strand, counting down.
TCACAATGATCCATCATTTATCTTGTATGTGCAAACATCTTTGGTGAACTTTCTGTACAGTGCCAATAGATCGTTTCCCTTGAAGACAGCAACTGGTGCAGGACAGACTGGTCAGACAACCTGGGAAAATACCGGGCTGCACCTAATGAAAGTTCTTAGCTTAAATACTTACTTATGACCTTATTTGTGTTACTAGCTGTATTACTTGTATTCTGCCTATTTTATAAGATTATTGTTTCTTGCATTACCAAATATGTGACTGACCCTCAGATAAAATTAATGATGATTGGGTACTTTAAACGATTGATCAAATATATAATTCTATAACATCAATAATTGTAATAGTGTAACTCTAAGATACAGGAAGAAGCAACAAGAGGGAGCCATTTCCTGGACCATAACAGACTAGTTAGACAGGCGGTCCAGAGGCTTTTGATTACTGTTCAGGGCCTAGTCCAATAATAGCACATCGAGTGGCCTATCAATGAAATCCTCTCCTGACCTAGGGATGAGCATTCTTAGCACTGGGGAAAAACTGGTCATGAAATGCTTCCCAAATCTTGGTCAAAATTAAGACTGAAAGGGAGAGGATTATAAAATAAAGAATGTTGCCACCATCCAGTTCTACAAGAATCAAGTCATTAGCCACTGCAGTCGCTGGAATTCAGTGCGAAATCAGGATGAGACACTTTGTGCTCTGGGAAACTGACAGAGCTGGACCTCAGACAGTTGGATGTTTTCAGGAGAAAATTTATGAACCCAGTTTCTTGTATCTTCCCATATTTAGAAAAAGCACTAAAACCATTAATTAAGATATCTGTTCCACGTGAATAGCGGTAACCTTCTACCAAGATGAGTGCTTGACTGCACGTACCCCTTTGCCAAAATCACATATATACTGGCCTCCCACTTCACCTCTTTGGTGTAACAGTCCTCAGAGCTTTATGAAAGACTGCCTCCCAGGTTATAATCCTCAGGTTGGTGCAAATAAAATTGTCCATTTCTTTCTTAGGTGCTATTGATTAAATTTTCATCAACATTTTCATTCTCCCACCTCTCTCAATATCCCTGACCGTTTTTTTCTACCTAATTCATATCCATTCTTTGGGTGTCAGTCTAAATATCACTTCCTCAAGGAAATGTTCCTTAGCTCATCTGATAAAGTTAGAGTCCCTTTTTGTAAGCAGTCATAACACCCTGCTTCTACATAGCAGATATCAAATTTTAATTACATAATCTTTACTTAATGTTTATTTGTTCTGCTATATTCTAAAGCTTCATGAGGGCAGGAATAATATTTGTTTTATTTCTGTATATCTAGGACCTAGTAAACTGTCTTGTTCATAATGGAGGTTCAATAAACAGTTCTGTAACAAATGAACAAATTAAATGAAGATATAAAGACAAGCAATGTGATAAGCTAAAAGCAGAGAAGATAAAAACTTTTAGGATTCATAAAAGCATAGGTATATATATATATATATATATATATATATAGACACACATACATATATAATGTGATAGTACAGTTTTCAGCCAGGGCTTAGGTGATAGATAGGTCTTTAAACTTTGTGCTATAAGGAATTCACTAATTTGAGCAAAATCAATTAAACACCAAATCTATAATATACATTTGAGAAGGTACTAAGAGTATAAGAAACAAAATAATAGTTTCATATATCAAGAGCTTACTGCTTATCAGGTTATCCATGCATTACCTTATACAGAGATGAATAAGACATGATACCAGCCTGAGGAACACATCATTGAGAGGAGAAATGGTAATGGGTAATGCAAATAATTACCTCTAAATTAATGTGTAAACATTATCTCTAATTTAGGATAGAAGTAATTACAGTGAGTTTTAGAAAACAGAGAGCATGGGAGAGATTAGTTCTGTCTGGTAGGAACAAGGAGAGATTCAAAGAGGTGGTATTAAGCTAGGCCTTGAGTTCAGAGGGTAGATAAGACAGAGAGTATATAGTTAAGGGTATTTTTGAGAAAAGTTGCCTGAAAAAAGGCATGAAGGTTTGAGAGTGGTTGGCATATTTCAGGAACAAATGAGTAGTCTGTTGCAAAAGGGACGAGAATGGGGAAATATTACAAGATAAAGGAGGAAAAATAAAATTGGGGTCAGATTATGGAAGTCTTAGCATATGCTGCTAAAGAGTATGGACTTACGGCTTCCCTGGTGGCACAGTGGTTAAGAATCCGCCTGCCAATGCAGGGGACATGGCTTCAAGCCCTGGTCCTGGAAGAGCCCACATGCCACAGAGCAACTAAGCCCATGAGCCACAACTACTGAGCCCACGCGCCTAGAGCCCAGCTCTGCAACAAGAGAAGCCACTGCAATGAGAAGCCCGTGCACCACAATGAAAAGTAGCCCCCGCGCACCGCAACTAGAGAAAGCCCACGCACAGCAAGGAAGATCCAACACAGCCAAAATTAAATAAATAAATAATAAAAATAAATTTAAAAAAAAAAGAGTATGGACTTGACAATATTCCATAAACTGTGTGGAGACTTCTAAAGTTTCTTTAAGTGAAAGACAGAGTGAGATCAAATTTATGTTTTAGAAAGAGCTTCCCCTTTGATCCAAGTCCTTGTGATAACCAAAAGCTTAAGAGGAGATCCCAATCAGAAAAAGGCTGGAATTGGTTAGGAACCACCATGGGTTTATATGCAGGATAAATATCACATGATTTTGGCATTCGAAGACAGCTGATTCCACACTAATCGTTCACTCACATATCTGCACAAAGATCACAACTACCCTCAACAATACTATCTCCACAAATCAAGAGTAAATATACAGTCATATATCCTCTCCCTTTCTCATATTGAAGAAGTCAGTATTCCAAGGTTTACAACTGTTAATAAATGTATTATTTTTCATGTCTATATTCCCTATAGAATTATAAAATCTTAAAAGATAGAATACAAATTTTGCATAATTTGAGCACATAAAATGAAATTAATATTTTCTCCTTAGATTTTTTCTTTTTAAAGAAGAAAACATGTTTTTAAAATATTCAAGCAACCCGTTAGTTGCTTACCCCACTCGCTATTGAGAAGTAACAATGACACTTGCTTTAATGTATTATCATAATTTTTATGCATAGACAAACATACCCACATATTTTCTTTGAGAAGTAAGTTTGCCAGACCATGCATATTTTTAGCAATCTAACTATTTTTTAATTCAACAGACTATCATGGATAGTCAAGTTAATATTTGCAAATCTGACATATACTTTTATAAGTAACTATAAAATTATACAGTTTGAACATATAAATATACTATATAAATATAAACAAACTATTTTTAAATTAATGGATATTGAACTCGGTTTCTAACTATTAACTCAAAAATTACACTGCAATAAATATTATTTGACTATATTTGCACACTTTCAAGTATTCATTCACATGCTCATAATCACTACTCTTAGCATTGTGTCTGCCTTTTAAATTTTGATTTTTCCAAATCACTCTTCAAAACAGGTATATGGGGCTTCCCTGGTGGCGCAGTGGTTGAGAGTCTGCCTGCCGATGCAGGGGACATGGGTTCGTGCCCCGGTCCGGGAAGATCCCACATGCCGCGGAACGGCTGGGCCCGTGGGCCATGGCCGCTGAGCCTGCGCGTCTGGAGCCTGTGCTCCGCAACGGGAGCGGCCACAGCAGTGAGAGGCCCACATACCACAAAAAAAAAAACAACAACAACAAAAAAAACAGGTATATGAATTTATACTACCACAAAAGGTTTAATGGACTGCCCATGTTGCTACCTGTGCTGTCCCACATGGGAGCCACTAGCCACATGTAGTTGCTTAAATTTAAATTAAATAGAATTAAAACTTCAATTCTAAGTCACACTAGCCATTTTAAGTGATCAATAACCACTTGTGGTAATTGGCTGCCATATCGGACTTCACAGATATAGACCATTTCAATCATCACAGAAGGTTCGACAGTGCCACTCAAAACAGCTAACACTGGATATTATAGATCTTTATATTTTGGGCAATATAATAAATTTAATAAGGTCTCATTTTAAATTTTATGTTTTTATTCAAATTATAAGCATTTAAAATGTGTTAATGATTATATTTCTTTTAGTGAGTGGCTGTTCATAGTCTTTCTCCATTTTTCTATAGGATTGTTTGACTTTTATTATTAATATTCAAGATAGTTATTAAATGACAATATATCAGAGCAAGAATAATTTAAATAATATTACAGTGACATTATTTGACCCATCAAAAGGTTTTTGCTTCATAATAAGTGATAAATTATATATCTATTCATCAAAATAATTTTCTAAAGATCTTACATCAAGACTTGATTAATAAACTTGTGATTATAAATAGAAACAAAACTGCTTTTCTTAAAGGATTAAATACATCTTAAATAAGCTTAACTTTATTCCCAGTTTTCCATAACTAAGAAGGCTTTATTGAATTGAAAGACAAAGAGGCTATATAAGTCCTCAAATACCTGGAAAAGGACCCTACAATAAAGATGATGTTGTACAACCCTCTCCCTCAAAATATAAGTAAATGTGTACCTCTGTCTGGTGTAGATGTAGAAGTGTAGGAAAAAATCAAAACATGAATAGGATTTTAATGCTTTAGTTTTGTTTTTGTTTGTTTGTTTTTTTGGCTGTGGCATGAGGCATGTGGGATCTTAGTTCCCTGACCAGGGATCAAATCCGCGCCCCCTGTGTTGGAAGCGCAGAGTCAACCACTGGACCACCAGGGAAGTCCCAATGCTTTAGTTTTTTTCTTTTTTTAAATTTTCCTCTTACTATATTTATTTTTTTATTAAAAAAATTTTATTTATATTTTTATTGCATATATATAATATACAACATTTATGTTATATATTTATAGTGTATATATATATAACATAAAATTTACTGTTTTAACCAGTTTTAAGTGTACAGTTTTGTGGCATTAGGTACCAATGCTTTAGTTTTAATAATCAGAATTTTGTGCTAAGAGTTACTAACAGCTGGGTGGAAAACAAACAATAACAATTTCAACATTTCTATAGCACTTTATAATTTTCAAAGAATTTCCCATAAATCACTCTTGAGCCAGAATAGACTAAAGACAACAATTAAAGTTTTGGAAAGCTTGAAAGTGCAGAGTTAGAAGGTTGAAAATCTAAGTTACAGAAAACAGAAGAGACTTTCTTGGAATCTTATCCTGGCCAACATGCAAGAAACAGAGGCTTGTTCTGATTGGTCCTGATAGCACTCAACAGAGGCACTGCCATCCAGGATGTCAAGGAGCAACTGAGCCTTCTAGTTCTGAAGCCTAGAAAAGCACCAGAAGCACTGGGGGCACTCCCAAGGAAGTCAGGGGAGATGAGAAACGAGTCACAGTTTAAAAGAAAAGTTCAAGCCTGGGATCAGAAAGAATGGACAGTATAACCGAACATGGAAGCTATAAAGGTTTTTAGACCTGTAAAATAATAATGATGGTGATGATGATAATGATGATGATGACAGCCCCCTATGCTAGGTAGCCACACTTAATATTCACAACAATTTTATGAAAAATATAACAGCTTTGTCACTTTACAGAACTAGCTCAGAGGTGTAACACATTGCCAAAATCTAATCAGGAGCAGACCAGTGATTGTAATTAAGATCTTTTAACTTGAAGTTCTATGCCCATCACCACCACTCTCCTGCCTCTGGAGGAGTAAAGTAGGTTGGCATAACTTAATATTAACTTAATATCCTTAGGCACAACTGAAATGAGTGACAAGCCTGTCCTTTAATAAGTGAATATGCACAGTTTGAACTCCAACATTCCAGATGCTGTTGGGAAGCAGTTTGAACCCTCTTTGGTGGACGTAAAAAAAACCCCATAGGTTCTGCAGAAGAGAAGGAGAAAGATCACACAGTCTAGGCTGTGGCCTCTGGTGGGGAGAAACCTGTTCTTCATTTAGGTGTTTTTCAGAGGCAGAATGTGTGGCGCTTTGTGTAAGGAATGGAAGCTTCTATTTAGGGGTGATCTCAGCCTCTCCATTAAGCTCATGCCTCCTCTTTGCCTTTGCTCCCCTCACATCAAGTACCTCATCAGTGCCTGGTCCTGTGTTCTTTTCATCCTTCTTGTTTCCACCAAAATGTAAAGGGAAATCTGGGGACATATGAGGGAAGAAGAATAACTTGATCCTACCTAAGGAGAACCAACTGAGGATGTCCAGGGTTGCGGTAACAACAATCAAGGAAAACTTGTAACACAGGGTTCATCCCCACTTGACTTCCGCACTTGGGTGGGGATGCATCTACTATCACAGTGAGACGGCATCACTCACTAGTGTTGCTTGACACCCTTGCTAACAGCCTGTCAACTGAGTCCCGGATGTGAACCTAAGGCTTTATTCTCTCTGAATTTCCTCAACTATAAATTTGAGAACTGTATCTAGCTGGAGCTTTTGGAGGATTAAACATAATGATTATGTAATCATTAATCAAGTTCCTGAATTGAAAGAGGCAATTTAGAGTTGCTGTTTGTTTTTAAAGTAGTAGTGAATCATATCCTCCTTACAAAATCTCTCTGAACTTACCTTTCTCGTTGGTAATATAAGGATACTAATACTGTAGTGTTATTGTGAGAATGAAAGTAGGTGTATATGCACAGTGCTTGGTTAGTAGGAGATACACAGGAAGTAAAAGGTATCCATGTAACTGATTCCCTTCTAGAGTAGACCATTCACTGAGAAAGGGTACATATACCCTAAATGCTCACCTATAGGGCAATAATTATGTCCATTTTGGGACTTCTTTTTGATAGAATATTCAAAATAATAATTATTAAATTAGGTAATAAAATATGTTGGGAAAAATAATAGCAGGTATGAGCTCTATGTAAGAGTGAAGAAAAACATGTGTGCACACAGTCTGTTAGCTCCCTGAGAGCAGAGATATGTGTGTGTGTGTATGTGTGTGTGTAAGCAGAGATGTGTGTATTTGCATATATACTGTAGCTGTTTGGCAAAGTTCATGGCATAGATAAAGTATTCAAATAATATATGTGGGGGGAATAAAGAAACATAGAGAAATTTAAAAATTTACTTTAAATGCATTAAGGTTGAAATATTGCTTTAAACGTTTTCTTTGAGCTTACCATATAAAAATTCGGGTGATAAAACCCATTGCCTCATAGAATATTTAGAGATAGTCCTTACTTAGAAGATTGCGGCGCATGCATCTCAGCTTCCCCTACCCTCCACCTCAAAGCAACGATTGTTAAGAGCTTTCTGGTTATCTCAGACAGACAATTTATTTCTTTGTATATACAAACCTGAAATTACACATATTATTTTATCAGGTAACTTTTCACATCATGCATTATATCCACCTTTCCATGTCTATATGTAAAGCTCTATCTTATTCTTTTTTGAACAGCTCCACAAATGTCCGTAGTACCCATTTTCCTTAATTTACTTAACCACTCTTCTATTACTCACCATTTCACTATTATAAGCAATGATCTAATGAACCCACAACTCATGGAAGTGCAGTGTCAAAGCACTACATGTACTTAAAATTTTTATGAATATCGTCAATTGCTCTTAAGAAAGGCTATATCTATTGCTGTGCCCATCAATAATGCAGCAAGGTACCTATTTTCCAACATCTTAACCCAAAGTGGATATGATCAGTCTCTTTATTACAATTTTATCACCTTTATAAGCAAAAATTGATATCTCATTTTAATATGCATTTTGAATTAATTGGTAAAAATTAAACTATTTTGATTTCACTTAAACTGCTTATTCATATCCGTGGTTCATTTTTCTATTGGATTTTCTTTCATTATTAATGAAGAATATATATCTGTTCAAAAAGAAGATTGAAATGAAATCACTAAAGAGCCCTGTTAAATGTAAGTCTTTTCCCGGGAGAAATAAATCATTTACAGCTGGGGAGTAAAGAAAAGTCCAAAGGGGAGCAGAAAAGATTCAATTTGACAATTATAGCAAGAGCTAGCTTTGCGCTTATTCCTTCCCTAAAAGCAGAGAAACCCTCCTGTGCTTGAAAACAAGCAGAAAGTTGAGGATTGGACTGGGCTCTCAGTTTGCTACTGGGTAAGGAAGCTTCTACCAATGTTTCAGGTACTTCAGGTTGAAGAGATGTCAGTTCATCCACTCATTAGGTAATTGCTAGTTAATAGGGATACTACAGGACAAAACAGCTGTGACAGTCCTCAAAAGCTGGGGAGAAAGATAATTAGAATTCTTCTTTCCGTTTTTCCTTTTCTTCAGTACAGGCTGGGGCATAAGGGCAGGTGGATGAATGAAGAGCAAAGGTGGACAGGGCTAAACATACAGACTGATAAATTTTGGGAAACTTGTCAGAGTGGCGAGAGACAAGATGCAGAGCTGGTGAACATGTTTCGGTTATTAGCAAACATATCAATGGTAAAATAGTTCCTAAACTATAATTCTTATATCTAGTTTTTTGTTGTTGTTGTTGGTTTTTTGTTTGTTTGTTTGTTTTTTTGCGGTACGCGGGCCTCTCACTGTTGTGGCCTCTCCCGTTGCGGAGCACAGGCTCCGGACGCGCAGGCTCAGCGGCCACGGCTCACGGGCCCACTCGCTCCGCAGCATGTGGGATCTTCCCGGACCGGGGCACGAACCCATGTGCCCTGCATTGGCAGGCGGACTCTCAACCACTGTGCCACCAGGGAAGTCCGGCATGTATATTTTGATTGGGCATGTGAGAGTTTTCTCAGCATCTAGAGAAACCATTTCCTCTTTTCTTAAAGCCACTCCAGTGTCAGTTTACTCTTCCCCTGGATCGCTACCCCACCTTCCAGAGCTGCTCAGCCCCTCTCACAGCCTCAGTTCACCCCTGTGAGCTTATGGGATCTACTGGGGTGGTATTTGCTCTCATTTCACAACAAAGAAAGTTAAAAATGACTCCACTCACCAAAAGGTGAGAGATCTTGCAGTTTTGGGAGCACTGCAAGACTGATTTTGAAGTTTTCCCTATGAAAGTGATACTTGTTAAATAACAGAAATATTTCTTAAACTGTTACAGATTCTCAAGGGATAATATGCAGAGAAATAGAAGGTCACAATAATGTTAGATAATGTTAGATTTTTCAGGTCTTGGAGGATAGGAAAGTTTAATTTCATTTTTATACAATAAAAATTTGCGTGCATAAGGCATGTGGTATAATGAAAGAGCATGAGAATTGGACACTGACCTGGATTGAATGCTTACCACTACCTACAAGCTGGGGGCTGTCTGCAAGGTGGTAATGTGTACATTGTTACACTTATTTGAGGTTTTTATGAGGACTGCATCTTTCAAAAATTAATACAAAACATCTGAATTAGCAGGTACTATCCTATTTGTGCTAAGACTCAAATAACAAAATTTTAAATGGCTGGAATTTTGTTAAGTCTTTATACAGGGCATTATCATTGCTAAATCTAATTCAGAGACTTTCATGGTTACAAAATACTCTTTCCTGATTATCCTAAGCCACATTTGACTCGCACAGAACAGTTACGTCAAGGCAGACCCAGTGAGGCAGGGTGACTCAGCCAAGATCGCCAGCTAGATAGTAGTCAAGTTGGGCCTGAAATCTGGTTTTCCTCACTCCTGAGCAGAGAATACCAAAAGCTGCTTCTCAAAGATGGTACGCAATAGTCTTTTCCACCTTTTCAAATATAAAATAACCACTTTAAATAATTTTTAAAATGTCACTGACAACCTCCATTTCACCTCTATCTTATTAGCCGTACCTTTAGAGTTAGTTGCTAAAGAACATACATTTTGGGACTTCCCTGGTGGTGCAGTGGTTAAGAATCCACCTTCCAGTGCAGGGGACGTGGGTTTGAGCCCTGGTCCAGGAAGCTCCCACATGCCACGGAGCAACTAAGCCTGTGCGCCACAACTACTGAGCCTGCGCTCTAGAGCCCGCAAGCCACAACTACTGAAGCCCGTGCGCCCTAGAACCCGTGTGCCGCAACTACTGAGCCCATGTACCTACAGCCTGTGTTCCGCAACAAGAGAAGCCACCACAATGAGAAGCCCGCGCACCGCAACAAAGAGTAGCCCCCGCTTGCCGCAACTAGAGAAAGCCCACAGCAATGAAGACCCAACGCAGCCAAAAAAAAAAAAAATTTTTTTTGACTAAACCTTTCTATAAATTGCCTCACAAATTTGTATCTTATTAATCACAACAGGATCTATTAATACACACATATGAAAAAGAGCCATGCATATGAATGTGACATATTACCTATTCACATACATATTGACGCATTTTTCTCCCTACATCCCATCAAATAACTTCATATGATTTGTATTTGGAAATTACGGTAATACAGTTCTTCTTCTTTTATTTTTTTTTTAAAGAACATGAGTTTGTTGAAGGCATGGAGGGCAGATTCTTGGAAGAAATATGAGGAAGGTCGATTTTGTTTATTTTGCTCCATTTCCCCTTTCCTTCTGTCTAGCTCTCAGGAAACCTCCCACACTTGAGGGCTCCCCTGCTATGATGCTGTCTCTGCACTTTACCCAACTCTGAATCCTCATTTCATCCCTTTTCCTAGTATCACTAAGGGGTTGTATAGGAAAAATAATCTTAGTCAACAGTGAAATTAGAAGTGATTTAAAAATTTTTTTTGGTGGAGAGATTATGATTTAGGCATGTTTTGTTGTAGTTCTCAGAAATGTTTGCATATTAACCAGGGGCAGTTCAATTCAATAACCCTTTATTAAAACCTAGGCCAAGCCTGTATAGTACTAGTTATGGGAGGCCCTCCCCACGTATGGAATAATAACATGACAGAATTTAAAGTAGACTAGAGATTAGATAGCTGACTAGTCTTGAACTGTCATTTAATAGAAACCGGAGCCCAGAGAAGTTGTTACAACTAATTAGTGGCAGAAACTTCCCTAGATTGGCTAACACTTACAGGTCACTATGTAGCCAACTTTCCATTTTTCACACTACTATGAGTATTATGTGCTTGTTATAATAATCTTTGCTGAAACAACACTAAGAGTTATCATCAGTTAAAACGATAAAAATAATGAAAATAACGGCTTTGAGGAGACAATTCTCCATGGCATTTCTATACATCTTGTGATAGATTACCTTTTCAAGATTATTCTCTTGGCAAAAAGCCTTGGAAGCTAGAAATACTGTCTCCCTAGAGGCCAAAGAACAGACTTGTTTGCTGGCCAGGACAGTCAAGATGAGACGATTCCCTCTTCTTCCTGGAGACATTCCAGACAATAAAGATAATATCTTTCTTCGGAGGAGAGGTGAAGCTGATTTGCCAGTAACCCTACAAAAGATCAGGATATTCTCCTCATCTGAGAGTTCCTCAGCTGTGATCCAGATCCACGGCGTGAGCAGTATTTACCCGGACCCACCCCTGCCCTGCCCCTGCTTTAGTACTATAAAATAAATTATAACAGTTTTTAAAATATTATTACAAACTCTTCATAAACAGACTTTTATTAGCTGTATGTATTTCCTAATAGCACACACTATATTTCTGCTCATCCCTGTATAGGCATTTTTCCCCTGATTTTCCTGTTACAGATGCACTTTAGTATCTTGGTTCTTAAATTTTTTCTGTGTTTTCTAAGATTTTTGGCAGGATAGATATCCAGATATGAAACTGTTGAATCAAAGGCTAGAAATATTTTTTGAGATTCTTATTTCATGTTACCAAAACACTTTCCAAAATGTTTGAATCAATTTACATTCTTACTAGCCATGTCACACTGTGTTTTCATAACTACGTATCTTTCACTTCTTCCCCATCACTCATCATGATAGCTATTCTGAACTTTTCATACTTCCTCAAATTCTTCCTGCCTTTCTATATGATTTCCCTATGACACAGAAAGTTGCTGACATATAGAACTCTTACCCTGGAGATCTCAGCTCATGTGTCATTTTCTCAGAGAATTCTTTCCTGACTCCCAAACTACCATGTTACTACCGTTACATCAGATACTTCCCTTTGTGATATGTATCCACATGTAGCTGTTTAATTTTTTTTTTCTTGGCTTGAATTTAAGCTCCAGGAAAGCAGCAATCTCATTTGTCATGTTCTCTACTGAAGCCCTGGTGTTAGAACAGAGCTTGACACACAGTAAGCACATAATAAATATTTCCTGAATCAATCTATTCAAATTTCATAACAATCCAGTGAAGTTTCAAGGGAAGAATCACAGGGATAGTTTGAATTGATCTCCTCAAGATCACCACGTGAGGGGCTTCCTTGGTGGCGCAGCGGTTAAGAATCTGCCTGCCAATGCAGCAGATATGGGTTCAAGCCCTGGTCCAGGAAGATCAAACATGCCACGGAGCAACTAAGCCTGTGTGCCACAACTACTGGGCCTGCGCTCTAGAGCCCGCGTGCCACAACTACTGAGCCCATGTGCCACAACTACTGAAGCCCACGTGCTTAGAGCCTGTGCTCCGCAAGAGAAGCCACCACAATGAGAAGCCTGCGCACCACAACGAAGAGTAGCCCCCACTCGCCACAACTAGAGAAAGCCCGCACGCAGCAACAAAGACCCAATACAGCCAAAAATAAAATAAATAAATTTATTTTTTAAAAAAAAGATCACCACGTGAGTTAGTGGCACAGATATAATCATAACCCAGCTTTCCTGGCTTCTGGCAGACACAGGAAATACGATCAATGCTTCAGGAAATTTTTGAATATTTTTATCATTAAAAATAACATATCTCATGCAAATTGAGATCTTAATTAGAGATAATCATAGAGATTCTCTAAATATATTACTGTCTCTGTAGAGATGTATCATACTACCTCTGAATCAATTATTTCCCTATTAATGGATTCAGCTGAACCAAAGCAGGAATTACATATAGAGGGAAAAATTGTTTTCCTGGTCTTCTAGGGAACCAGAATGTTGAACTTAACATTGTATAGGAAATGAAATTATACTTTCTTTTTGACTTTGAGACATGTCATGTGAATGATGTGCAAATAACCTTTTTTTTATTAGCTCTTGCAATTATGCAACAGGTCTGCTGTCTACAGCCTAAGTTTTTCAAAGAAAAATCAATAAAGAAATTCAAACATGGCACAATAATTCCTGTTTATTCCTACTTATACAGGTTCTAAGCAACTAGAAAGTTCAAGCTGTGCTAATGCATCTACTTCCTTTTATAAGGATATGCAAATGATAGCTTGACATGAGAAATTTATTTATATTTTATTTTTTTTCACATCTTTATTGGAGTATAATTGCTTTACAATGGTGTGTTAGTTTCTGCTTTATAACAAAGTGAATCACTTATACATATACGTATGTTCCCATATGTCTTCCCTCTTGCATCTCCCTCCCTCCCACCCTCCCTATCCCACCCCTCCAGGCAGTCACAAAGCACCGAGCTGATATCCCTGTGCTATGCGGCTGCTTCCCACTACCTACTTTACGTTTGGTAGTGTATATATGTCCATGCCACTCTCTCACTTTGTCACAGCTTACCCCTCCCCCTCCCCATATTCTCAAGTCCATTCTCTAGTAGGTCTGTGTCTTTATTCCTGTTTTACCCCTAGGTTCTTCATAACATTTTTTTTCTTAGATTCCATATATATGTGTTAGCATACGGTATTTGTCTTTCTCTTTCTAATTTGCTTCATTCTGTATGACAGACTCTAGGTCCATCCATCTCACTACAAATAACTCAATTTCGTTCCTTTTAATGGCTGAGTAATATTCCACTGTATATATGTGCCACATCTTCTTTATCCATTCATCCGATGATGGACACTTAGGTTGTTTCCATCTCCTGGCTATTGTAAATAGAGCTGCAATGAACATTTTGGTACATGACTCTTTTTGAATTATGGTTTTCGCAGGGTATATGCCCAGTAGTGGGATTGCTGGTCATATGGTAGTTTTATTTGTAGTTTTTTTAAGGAACCTCCATACTGTTCTCCATAGTGGTTGTACCAATTCACATTCCCACCAGCAGTGCAAGAGTGTTCCCTTTTCTCCACACCCTCTCCAGCATTTATTGTTTCTAGATTTTTTGATGATGGCCATTCTGACCAGTGTGAGATGATATCTCATTGTAGTTTTGATTTGCATTTCTCTAATGATTAATGATGTTGAGCATTCTTTCATGTGTTTGTTGGCACTCTGTATATCTTCTTTAGAGAAATGTCTATTTAGGTCTTCTGCCCATTTTTGGATTGGGTTGTTTGTTTTTTTGTTATTGAGCTGCATGAGCTGCTTGTAAATTTTGGAGATTAATCCTTTGTCAGTTGCTTCATTTGCAAATATTTTCTCCCATTCTGAAGGGTGCCTTTTGGTCTTGTTTATGGTTTCCTTTGCTGTGCAAAAGCTTTGAAGTTTCATTAGGTCCCATTTGTTTTTGTTTTTATTTCCATTTCTCTAGGAGGTGGGTCAAAAAGGATCTTGCTGTGATTTATGTCATAGAGTGTTCTGCCTATGTTTTCCTCTAAGAGTCTGAGAGTTTCTGTCCTTACATTTAGGTCTTTAATCCATTTTGAGCTTATTTTTGTGTATGGTTTTAGGGAGTGTTCTAATCATGAACATGTACCTGTCCACTTATCCCAGCACCACTTATTGAAGAGGCTGTCCTTTCTCCACTGTACATTCCTGCCTCCTTTACCAAAGATAAGGTGACCATATGTGCGTGGGTTTATCTCTGGGCTTTCTATCCTGTTCCATTGATATATTTCTGTTTTTGTGCCAGTACCATACTGTCTTAATTACTGTAGCTTTGTAGTATAGTCTGAAGTCAGGGAGCCTGATTCCTCCAGCTCCATTTTTCCTTCTCAAGACTGCTTTGGCTATTCGGGGTCTTTTGTGTTTCCATACAAATTGTGAAATTTTTTGTTCTAGTTCTGTGAAAAATGCCATTGGTAGTTTAATCAGGATTGCATTGAATCTGTAGAGTGCTTTGGGTAGTAGAGTCATTTTGACAATGTTGATTCTTCCAATCCAAGAACATGGTATATCTCTCCATCTATTTGTATCATCTTTAATTTGTTTCATCAGTGTCTTATAATTTTCTGCATACAGGTCTTTTGTCTCCTTAGGTAGGTTTATTCAGTTTATTCAGTTTTTCAACATTGAGGACGATGTTGGCTGTGGGTTTGTCATATATGGCCTTTATTATGTTGAGGAAAGTTCCCTCTATGACTACTTTCTGGAGGGTTTTTATCATAAATGGGTGTTGAATTTTGTCAAAAGCTTTCTCTGCATCTATTGAGATGACCATATGATTTTTCTCCTTCAATCTGTTACTATGGTGTATCACGTCAATTGATTTCTGTATATTGAAGAATCCTTGCATTCCTGGTATAAACCCCACTTGATCATGGTGTACGATCCTTTTAATGCGCTGTTGGATTCTGTTTCCTAGTATTTTGTTGAGGAGTTTTGCATCTATGTTCATCAGTGATATTAGCCTGTAGTTTTCTTTCTTTGTGACATCCTTGTCTGGTTTTGGTATCAGGGTGATGGTGGCCTCGTAGAATGAGTTTGGGAGTGTTCCTCCCTCTGCTATATTTTGGAGGAGTCTGAGAAGGATAGGTGATAGCTCTTCTCTAAATGTTTGATAGAATTCACCTGTGAAGCCATCTGGTCCTGGGCTTTTGTTTGTTGGAAGATTTTTAATCACAGTTTCAATTTCAGTGCTTGTGAGTGGTCTGTTCATATTTTCTATTTCTTCCTGATTCAGTCTTGGCAGGTTGTGCATTTCTAAGAATTTGTCCATTTCTTCCAGGTTGTCCATTTCATTGGCATAGAGTTGCCTGTAGTAATCTCTCATGATCTTTTGTATTTCTGCAGTGTCAGTTGTTACTTCTCCTTTTTCATTTCTAATTCTATTGATTTGAGTCTTCTCCCTTTTTTTCTTGATGAGTCTCGCTAATGGTTTATCAATTTGTTTATCTTCTAAAAGAAACAGCTTTTAGTTTTATTGATCTTTGCTATCGTTTCCTTCATTTCTTATCTGATCTTTATGATTTCTTTTCTTTTGCTAATTTTGGGGTTATTTTTGTTATTCTTTCTCTAATTGCTTTAGGTGCAAGGTTAGGTTGTTTATTCGAGATGTTTCCTGTTTCTTAAGGTAGAATTGTATTGCTATAAACTTCCCTCTTAGAACTGCTTTTGCTGCATCCCATAGGTTTTGGGTCGTCGTGTCTCCATTGTCATTTGTTTCTAGGTATTTGTTGATTTCCTCTTTGATTTCTTCAGTGATCACTTTGTTATTAAGTAGTGTATTGTTTACCCTCTATGTGTTTGTATTTTTTACAGGTCTTTTCCTGTAATTGATATCTAGTCTCATGGTGTTGTGGTCGGAAAAGATACTTGATACAATTTCAATTTTCTTAAATTTACCAAGGCTTGATTTGTGACCCAAGATATGATCTATCCTGGAGAATGTTCCATGAGCACTTGAGAAAAATGTGTATTCTGTTGTTTTTGGATGGAATGTCCTATAAATATCAATTATGTCCATCTTGTTTAATGTATCATTTAAAGCTTGTGTTTCCTTATTTATTTTCATTTTGGATGATCTTTCCATTGGTGAAAGTGGTGTGTTAAAGTCCCCTACTATGACTGTGTTACTGTTGATTTCCCCTTTTATGGCTGTTAGTATTTGCCTTATGTATTGAGGTGCTCCTATGTTGGGTGCATAAATATTTACAATTGTTATATCTTCTTCTTGGATAGATCCCTTGATCATTATGTAGTGTCCTTCTTTGTCTCTTCTAATAGTCTTTATTTTATCTTTCTTTCTTTCTTTCTTTCTTTCTTTTTTGCAGTACGTGGGCCTCTCACTGCTGCAGCCCCTCCCGCTGCAGAGCACAGGCTCCAGACGCGCAGGCCCAGCGGCCATGGCCCACGCACCCAGCCGCTCCGCAGCACGTGGGATCCTCCCAGACCAGGGCACGAACCCATGCCCCCTGCATCGGCAGTCGGACTCCCAACCGCTGCGTCACCACGGAAGCCCTAATAGTCTTTATTTTAAAGTCTATTTTGTCTGATGTGAGAATTGCTACTCCAGCTTTCTTTTGGTTTCCATTTGCATGAAATATCTTTTTCCATGCCCTCACTTTGTCTGTATGTGACTCTAGGTCTGAAGTGGGTCTCTTGTAGACAGCATATATATGGGTCTTGTTTTTATATCCATTCAGCCAGTCTGTATCTTTTGGTGGGAGAATTTAATCCATTTACATTTAAGGTAATTACAGATATGTATGTTCCTATTCCCATTTTCTTAATTGTTTTGGGTTTGTTATTGTAGCTCTTTTCCTTCTCTAGTGTTCCTTGCCTAGAGAAGATCCTTTAGCATTTGTTGTAAAGCTGGTTTGGTGGTGCTGAACTCTCTCAGCTTTTGCTTGTCTGTAAAGGTTTTAATTTCTCCATCAAATCTGAATGAGGGCTTCCCTGGTGGCGCAGTGGTTGAGAGTCCGCCTGCTGAGGCACGGGACACGGGGTTCGTACCCCGGACCAGGAAGATCCCACTTGCCACGGAGTGGCTAGGCCCGTGAGCCATGGCTGCTGAGCCTGCACATCCGGAGCCTGTGCCCCGCAACGGGAGAGGCCACAACAGTGAGAGGCCCGCGTACCACAAAAATAAAAACGAAAAAAAATCTAAATGTGATCCTTACTGGGTAGCGTAATCTTGGTTGTAGATTTTTCTCCTTCATCACTCTAAATATGTCCTGCCAGTCCCTTCTGGCTTGCAGAGTTTCTGCTGAAAGATCAGCTGTTAACCTTATGGGGATTCGCTTGTGTGTTATTTGTTTTTTTTTTCCCCTTGCTGCTTTTAATATGTTTTCTTTGTATGTAATTTTTGACAGTTTGATTAATATGTGTCTTGTCATGTTTCTCCTTGGATTTATCCTGTATGGGGCTCTCTGTGCTTCCTGGACTTGATTAACTATTTCCTTTCCCATATTAGGGAAGTTTTCAACTATAATCTCTTCAAATATTTTCTCAGTCCCTTTCTTTTTCTCTTCTTCTTCTGGAACCCCTATAATTCGAATGTTGGTGCATTTAATGTTGTCCCAGAGGTCTCTGAGACTGTCCTCAGTTCTTTTCATTCTTTTTCCTTTATTCTGCTCTGCAGTAGTTATTTCCACTATTTTATCTTCCAGGTCACTTATCCATTCTTCTGCCTCAGTTATTCTGCTACTGATCCCTTCTAGAGTATTTTTAACTTCATTTATTTTGTTGTTCATCGTTGCTTGTTTCATCTTTAGTTCTTCTAGGTCCTTGTTAAATATTTCTTGCATTTTCTCTATTGTTTCCAAGATTTTGGATCATCTTTACTATCATTATTCTGAAGTCTTCTTCAGGTAGACTGCCTATTTCCTCTTCATTTATTAGGTCTGGTGGGTTTTTATCTTGCTTCTTCATCTGCTGTGTGTTTTTCTGTCTTCTCATTTTGCTTATCTTACTGTGTTTGGGGTCTCCTTTTCGCAGGCTCCAGGTTCATAGTTCCCGTTGTTTTTGGTGTCTGTCACCAGTGGCTAAGGTTGGTTCAGTGGGTTGTGTAGGCTTCCTGGTGGAGGGGACTAGTGCCTGTGTTCTGGTGGATGAGGCTGGATCTTGTCTTTCTGGTGGGCAGGTCCACGTCTGGTGGTGTGTTTTGGGGTGTCTGTGGACTTATGATTCTATGCAGCCTATCTGTTAATGGGTGGGGTTGTGTTCCTGTCCTGCTAGTTGTTTGGCATAGGGTGTCCAGCACTGTAGCTTGCTGGTCATTGAGTGAAGCTGGGTGTTGGTGTTGAGATGGAGATCTCTGGGAGATTTTCACTGTTTGATATTATGTGGAGCTGGGAGGTGTCTTGTGGACCAGTGTCCTTAAGTTGGCTCTCCCAACTCAGAGGCACAGCTCTGACTCCTGGCTGCAGCACCAAGAGCCTTTCATCCACACGGCTCAGAATAAAAGGGAGAAAAAATAGAAAGAAAGAGGATAAAATAAAATAAATAAAGATAAAATAAAGTTATGAAAATCAAAAATAATTATTAAGAAAAAAATTTTTTTACAAGTACAAAAATAAAAAACGGATGGATAGAACCCTAGGGCAAATGGTGAAAGCAAAGCTATGTAGACAAAATCTCACACAGAAACATACACATACACACTCACAAAAAAGAGGAAAAGGGGAAAAAATAATGAATCTTGCTCTCAAAGTCCACCTCCTCAATTTGGGATGATTCGTTGTCTGTTCAGGTATTCCACAGATGCAGGGTACATCAAGTTGATTGTGGAGCTTTAATCCGCTGCTTCTGAGGCTGCTGGGAGAGAGTTCCCTTTCTCTTCTTTGTTCACACAGCTCCCGGAGCTCAGCTTTGGATTTGGACCCGCCTCTGCATGTAGGTCGCCAGAGGGCGTCTGTTCTTCACTCAGACAGGACGGGGTTAACGGAGCCGCTGATTCTGGGGCTCTGGCTCACTCAGGCCCGGGGGGGAGGGAGGGGTACAGAGTGCAGGCGAGCCTGTGGTGGCAGAGGCCAGCGTAACGTTGCACCAGCCTGAGGTGTGCCATGCGTTCTTCCGGGGTAGTTGTCGCTGGATCCCGGGACCCTGGCAGTGGCAGGCTGCACAGGCTCCCCGGAAGGGGGGTGTGGATAGTGACCTGTGCTTGCACACAGGCTTCTTGGTGGCGGCAGCAGCAGCCATAGCGTCTCATGCCCGGCTCTGTGGTCCGCGCTTTTAGCTGCGGCTCGCGGCCTGTCTCTGGAGCTCCTTTAAGCAGCTTTCTTAATCCCCTCTCCTCATGCAGCAGGAAACAAAGAGGGAAGAAAAAGTCTCTTGCCTCTTCGGCAGGTCCCGACCTTTCCCCGGACTCCCTCCTGGGTAGCCGTGGTGCACTAACCCCCTGCAGGCTGTGTTCACGCCAACCCCAGTCCGCTCGAGAAATTTATTTTTTAAGGCAACTCTCAGCATGTGCCACATTGTGGTATACTGGTGTAATGCAATAGGACAGGTTCAAGATGCTATTCAATCTATATCTTAGAACCACAAAATATGAGCCAATTTTTGTAGTAATATCCATCAGGAATGGCCATGCTGCAGTCTCAGGTAGCTCTCAGTTCTCTAGAGGATTTCAGGACTGTCAACACCAGGTTTCTGATCAGTTTTGCAAAGAGCTGGGGTCTCTGCCCTGAACCCAAGAAACAGAACACCAATTTGGCATGTGGTCCTGGAAGTAGAAGCTAAAATTGGTTCTGACTTGGGGATGGTTGAAACAAAAACTCATTCTTCAAATTTTAGACACTCAAAATTTCCTCTTCCTTGCTTTCAACATAGTATTAACTTCTTCGTCCTCCTTCTGATTCTCTTAACTTTTCCTTCATGAACTCCTGCTCTTTAGCTTAGCCGTTACATTTTTGCTGATTGTTAAGCTGTCTTCAACCTCTTTCCTCCACTTTCCCCTGTGTTTTATGGGCTTGCTTTGGGTGACCTCTACTCCCAGGTCAACTCTCATTTATTTGGTGAGGACTAATAAACACTGTATTCAGCCAATACCTGAAGTAGTCTGAATATCCTTGCAGCTATTCTCAATGCCTGTCTATGCCCTGAATAGAGTAGATGCTCAATAAATATCTGTTTTATTGATCTGAATGACTGAATGACCCCTTCCCAGAGTAAGCAATATTTCCAGCTTATTACTAGATATCTCCATTCTGACATCCCACAGCTACTTGAAATACATGTCTCCATGTGTCTTTACTTTCTTCCCAAAACACCTACTCTACCATCATTTCCTCTTACTTTGTGGCTGCAACATTAGTACCATGTTGAATATATATTTATTAAATAAATACAGTTTCTATAGTTAAGGAAATATTATGGTTTTTATTTATGGACAACTATTTATTCAGAATATCCCCTTAAGTCTGCATATAAGTAAGGTAGTGTGGTACAGTGGGAAGAACTGGGCACTGGGACTCAGACAGACTTTGGGAATCAGCCAAGCTTTCTAGCTCAGCCACTTAAGAAGTATGATATTTACCACGATACTTAATCTCTCTTTTCTAAATACTTTTTCATTTCTAAATTGAAGTGAATAATACCTACCTTATGTGCAGCTGTAGGGAAAAGTGTGCACATGTACATAGTGCCTACACATAGTAGACATTCAATAAATGGTAACTGTTATCGTAACAAGTAATTACATCTGCACATTTTGCCTCTCTCCATGTCCTCACTTTTCATTTAATATATCTGTTCTTCTTAGTTCACTACTAATACTCGTCAGTATTCTGTATTCTACACTGTTGAGAAGGCCTGTTAAAATCATAAAAATCAGGGAGGAAAAAATATATTAAATGAAAAGACTGAAACACCTAATAGCAGTGTGAATTTGCATTTCAAGCATTCTCTCCCTCTAAACTTAATCTTAACTAGGTCTTGAAACAAGACAACACCCAGAGAGGCAAGTAGGAAAAGGTACTTTTGAGGTTGCAGGCCTAAGTAGAATTTCTAAGAGGAGAGGGCTATTGTGGGACACCTATGAATAGGCAAAAAGCATAGGTTTCAAAGTAGATAAAATATGCTTACATGGAAATGTACCAAATAACAATGCAATTAAAACATTAAGAACAAAAGAGATAAACGAGAAGTTTATTAGAATAAATTTATCTTGAGATATTTCAATTGATCTTTTAGAATCGAAACATGTAATAGACAAAAAATTAAGCATGGTCATAGAGTGACTTAATCACTTTGAGTGTATATCAAAGTTCTTTTGAGTAGAGAAAATGTAATTTTTAAATGTTTCTTTTATAAAACTCAGCCATACATTAAGCCAGAAAGACATTATTAATAAAATTTTAAATGCTGATATTATACATGCCATATTCTTCAAACATAATCTAATAAAAAGAAGAAAACAAACTAATATAACTAGGTAAAATAAGAAATGAACTCCTAAATAACCTATGTAATCAACTGGAAATCAAACCTAAATTATAAACTCTTTAAATTACAAGGATAAAAAAAGTATATCAAGTAATAACTTGTGGGATACAGTTAAAACTTGCCTCAGAAGAAAACTGTGAGGCTAATACACCTTTATTATTAAAGGAAAAGACTGAAAATTAGGTGCTAAGGACTCATACTAACAAAATTAAGAAAAGAAAAATAAAACGAACCAGATAAAGTAGGAACAAAAAAGTTTTCCAAATAAAAGATGAAATCGGTTAAACAATAAACAAAAATGTTCAGATGGATGAATATATCCAAAACTGGTTACTTGAAAGTAATATCCCAAATTTAATTTCAATGAATGTTCCATTAAGTTAAAAAAACAGTAGAGAGGAGATTGGTTCAAGATTTCAGAGTAGAAGGACGTGCACTCACTCCTTCTTGCGAGAGAACTGGAATCACAAATAACTGCTGAACAATCATCAACAGGAAGACACTGAAACTCACCAAAAAAAGATACCCCACATCCAAAGCCAAAGGAGAAGCTGCAATGTGATGGCGGAAGGGGCAAAATCACGATAAAATCAAATCCTATAACTTCTGGGTGGGTGACTCACAAACTGGAGAAAACTTATACCACAGAAGTCTACCCACTGGAGTGAAGGTATTGAGCCCCACGTCAGGCTTCCCAACTAGGGGGTCTGGCAATGGGAGGAGGAATCCCCAGAGAATCAGACTTTGAAGGCCAGCGGGATTTGATTGTGAGACTTCGACAGGACTGGGGGAAACTGAGACTCTACTCTTGGAGGGCACACACAAAATCTTGTGTGCACCAGGACCCAGGGGGAAGAAACAGTGCCGCATAGGAGGGTGAACCAGACCTACCTGCCAGTGTTGGAGGGTCTCCTGCAGAGGCGGGGGGTGGCTGTGGCTCACCGCGGGGACAAGGACATGGGCAGCAGCAGTTCTGGGAAGTATTCCTTGGCGTGAGCCCTCCTGGAGTCCAGCATTAGCCCCACCAAAGAGCCTGTAGGCTGCAGTGCTGGGTCACGTCAGGCTAAACAACCAACAAGGAGGGAAGACAGCCCCACCCATCAGCAGACAAGACGATTAAAGTTTTACTGAGCTCTGCCCACCAGAGCAATACCCACCAATCCCTCCCATCAGGAAGCTTGCACAACCCTCTTAGATAGCCTCAACCACCAGAGGGCAGACAGCAGAAGCAAGAAGTACTACAATCCTGCAGCCTGCAGCATAAAAACCACAATCACAGAAAGACAGACAAAATGAAAAGGCAGACGATTATGTCCCACATGAAGGAACAAGATAAAACCCCAGAAAAACAACTAAATGAAGTGGAGATAGGCAACGTTCCAGAAAAAGATTTCAGAATAATGATAGTGAAGATGATCCAGGACCTTGGAAAAAGAATGGAGGAAAAGATCAAGAAGATGCAAGAAATGTTTAACAAAGACCTAGAAGAATTAAAGAACAAACAGACAGAGATGAACAATACAATAACTGAAATGAAAACTACACTAGAAGGAATCAATAGCAGAATAACTGAGGCAGAAGAACGGATAAGTGACCTGGAAGACAGAATGGTGGAAATCACTGCCGCAGAACAGAATAAAGAATGAAAAGAAATGAAGACAGTCTCAGAGACCTCTGGGACAAAACTAAACGCAACAACATTCGCATTCTAGGAGTCCCAGAAGGAGAAGAGAGAGAGAAAGGACCCAAGAAAATATATGAAGAGATTATAGTCGAAAACTTCCCTAACATGGGAAAGGAAATAGCCACCCAAGTCCAGGAAGCACAGAGAGTCCCAGGCAGGTTAAACCCAAGGAGAAACATGCCAAGATACATAGTAATCAAATTGACAAACATTAAAGACAAAGAAAAATTATTGAAAGCAACAAGGGAAAAATAACATACAAGGGAACCCCCATAAGGTTAACAGCTGATCTTTCAGCAGAAACTCTGCAAGCCAGAAGGGCATGGCATGATATATTTAAAGTGATGGAAGGGAAGAACCTGCAACCAAGAATACTCTACTCTACCCAGCAAGGCTCTCATTCAGATTTAACAGAGAAATGAAAAGTTTTACAAACAAGCGAAAGCTAAGAGAATTCAGTACTAGCAGACCAGCTTTGCAACAAATGCTAAAGGAACTCCTCTAGGAAGGAAAGAGACTTAGCAACTGAAAACAACCCTATACATATATAGATTGCTATATTGAAACCACAGGGGAACAGCAAACCCCAAAACTACAATAGATACACACACAAAAAAGAAAAAGCAACCCAAACGTAACACTAAAGATGGTAATCAAACCACAAGAGAAGAGAACAAAAGAGGAAGGAAAGAAAAAAGATCTACCAAAAAACCCCAAAACAATTAAGAAGATTGCAATAGGAACACACATATTGATAATTACCTTAAATGTAAGTGGATTAAAGGAGCCAACCAAAAGACACAGACTGGCTGAATGGATACGAAGACAAGACCCGTATATATGCTGTCTATAAGAAACCCACCTCAGACCTAGGGACACATACAAACTGAAAGTGAGGGGATGGAAGAAGGTATTCCATGCATATGGAAATCAAAAGAAAGCTGGAGTAGCAATAGTCATATCAGAAAAAACAGACTTAAAAATAAAGATTGTTACAAGAGACAAAGAAGGACACTACATAATAATCAAGGGACCAATCCAAGCAGAAGATATAACAATTGTAAACATAATAGGCACCCAACATAGGAGCACCTCAATACATAAGGCAAACACTAACAGGCATAAAGGGAGAAATCTACAGTAACACAATGATAGTGGGGGACTTTAACACCCCACTTTCATCAATGGACAGATCATCCAGACAGAAAATCAATAAGGAAACACAGGTCTTAGATGACACATTAGACCAGATGGATTTAATTGATATTTATAGAGCACTCCATCCAAAAGCAGAACACACATTCTTCTCAAGTACACACGGAATGTTCTCCATGACTGACCACATCCTGGGCCACAAAGCGAGCCTCAGTAAATTTAAGAAAATTGAAATAGTATCAAGCATCTTTTCCAACCACAATGCTATGAGATGAGAAATAAACTACAAGAAAAAAACTATAAAAAACACAAACAAGCGGAGGGTAAACAATATGCTACTAAATAACCAATGGATCACTGAAGAAATCAAAGAGGAAGTCAAAAAATACCTGGAGACAAATGAAAATGAAAGCACAACAATCCAAAACCTATGTAATACAGCAAAAGCAGTTCTAAGAGGAAAGTTTATAGCAATACAATCTTACCTCAGGAAACAAGAAAAACCTCAAATAAACAACCTAACCTTACACCTAAAGCAACTAGAGAACAAAGAACAAACAAAAACTAAAGTTAGTAGAAGGAAAGAAATCATAAAGATCAGAACAGAAATAAATGAAACAGAGACAAAGAAGACAATAGCAAAGATCAATGAAACTAAAAGCTGGTTCTTTGAAAAGATAAATAAAATTGATAAACCTTTAACCAGAATCATCAAAAAAAAAGGGAGAGGACTCAAATCAATAAAATTAGAAATGAAAAAGGAGAAGTTACAACTGACATCACAGAAATACAAAGGATCATAAGAGACTACTATATGCAACTGTATGCCAATAAAATGGACAACCTGAAAGAAAAGGACATGTTCTTAGAAAGGTACAATCTCCTAAGATTGAACCAGGAAGAATTAGAAAATATGAAGAGACCAATCACAAGCACTGAAATTGAAACTGAAATTTAAAAACTCCCAACAAACAGAAGTCCAGGTCATGATGGCTTCACAGGTGAATTCTATCAAACATTTAGAGAAGAGCTAACACCCATCCTTCTGAAACTGTTCCAAATTTCCAGAGGAAGGAAAACTCCCAAACTCATTCTATGAGGCCACCATCATCCTGATACAAAAACCAGACAATACCATAAAAAAAAATTACAGACCAGTATCACTGATGAACACAGACACAAAAATCCTCAACAAAATACTAGCAACTAAAATCCAATAATTTATTAAAAGGATCATACACCATGATCAACTGGGATTTATCCCAGAGATGCAAGGATTTTTCAATATCTGCAAATCAATCAGTGTGATATATCACATCAACAACTTGAAGAATAAAAACCATATGGTCATCTCAATAGATGCATAAAAAGCTTTTGACAAAATTCAACACCCATTTACGATAAAAACTCTCCAGAAAGTGGACACAGAGGGAACCTACCTCAACATAATAAAGGTCATATATGACAAACCTACAGCTAGCATCATACTCAACAGTGAAAAGTTGAAGGCATTTCCTCTAAGATCAGGAACAGGACAAGGATGCCCACTCCCACTACTTTTATTCAACATACTTTTGGAAGTCCTAGCTATGGCAATCAGAGAAGAAAAAGAAATAAAACGAATCCAAATTGGAAAAGAAGTAAAACTGTCACTGTTTGCAGATGACATGATACTATACATCGAAAATTGTAAAGACACTACCAGAAAACTACTAGAGCTCATCAATGGATTTGGTAAAGTTGCAGGCTACAAAACTAATACACAGAAATCTGTTGCATTACTATACACTAACAATGAAAGATCAGAAAGAGAAATTCAAGAAACAATCCCATTTACCACTGCATCAAAAAGAATAAAATACCTAGGAATAAACCTATCTAAGGAGACGAAAGACCTGTACTCTGAAAAGTATAAGACACTGATGAAAGAAATTGAAGAAGACACAAACAGATGGAAATATATACCATGTTCTTGGATTGGAAGAATAAATATTATCAAAATGACTATACTACCCAAAGCAATCTACAGATTCAATGCAATTCCTATCAAATTACTAATGGCATTTTTCACAGAACTAGAACAAAAAATCTTAAATTTGTATGGAGACACAAAAGACCCCGAATATCCAAAGCAATCTGGTGAAAGAAAAATGGACCCGGAGGAATCAGGCTCCCTGACTTCAGACTATACTACAAAGCTATAGTCATCAAAAGAGTATGGTACTGGCACAAAAACAGAACTATAGGTCAATGGAACAGGATAGAAAGCCCAGAAATAAACCCACGTACCAATGGTCAATTAATCTACGACAAAGTATGCAAGACTATACAATGGTGGAAAGATAGTCTCTTCAACAAATGGTGCTAGGAAAACTAGACAGCTACATGTAAAAAAATGAAATTAGATCATTCTTTAACACCACACACAAAAATAAGCTCAAAATGGATTAAAGACCTTAAATGTGAGACCAGACACTATAAAACTCCTAGAGGAAAACACAGGTAGAACACTCTCTGACATAAATTGCAGCAATATCTTTTCCAATCTGTCTCTCAGAGTAATGGAAATAAAAACAAAAATAAACAAATGGAACCTAATTAAACTCAAAAGCTTTTGCACAGCAAAGGAAACCATAAACAAAATGAAAAGACAACCCACAAATTGGGAGAAAGTATTTGCAAATGATGTGACCGATAAGGGATTAGTCTCCAAATTTTACAAACAGCTCAGGAGGTAATATCATCAAAACAAACAACCCAATCAAACAATGGGTAGAAGACCTAAACAGACATTTTTCCAAGGAAGACATAAAAATGGCCAAGAGGCACATGAAGAGATATTCAACATTGCTAATGATTAGAGAAATGCAAATCAAAACTACAATGAGATATCACCTCACACCAGTCAAAATGGCTATCATCAAAAAATCCACAAACAATAAATGCTGGAGAGGGTGTGGAGAGAAGGGAACCCTCCTACACTGTTGGTGGGAATGTAAATTGGTACAGTCACTATGGAGAACAGTATGGAGGTTCCTTAAAAAACTAAAAATAGAGCTATCACATGACCCTGCAATCCCACTCCTGGGCATATGTCTGGAGAAAAACATGGTCTGAAAACATACATGCACCCCAATATTCATTGCAGCACTGTTTACAATAGGCAAGACATGGAAGCAACCTAAATGTCTGTCAACAGAGGAATGGATAAAGAAGATGTGGTACATATATACAATGGTATATTACTCAGCCATAACAAAAGAATGAAATAATGCCATTTGCAGCAACATGGGTGGACCTAGAGACTGTCATACTGAGTGAAGTAAGTCAGACAGAGAAAGAGAAATATATGATATCGCTTATATGTGGAATCTTTAATGATACAAATGAACATATTTACAAAACAGAAATGGACTCACATACTTAGAGAATGGACTTATGATTACCAGGGGGGCAAGAGTGGAGAAAAGGGATAGTTAGGGAGTTTGGGACTGACATGTATACCCTGCTATATTTAAAAAGGATAACCAACAAGGACCTACTGTATAGCACAGGGAACTCTCCTCAATGTTATGTGGCAGCCTGGATAGGAGGGGAGTCTAGGGGAGAATGGACACATGTATATGTATGGTTGAGTTACTTTGCTGTGCACCTGAAACTATCAAAACATTGTTAATTGGCTATACTCCAATATAAAATAAAAAGTTAAAAGAAATAGTAGAGGGGTAGCCAAAACATACAATTTTAAATTGATACAGAGTGGGAGCTGAGAAAAATATGTAAAAGAAGAACAGGAAGCGAACTTACTTTAAAATCAATCAGTAAAACAAAACAAAATATTCCAGTACTTACAGGAACTGAATATATTCAAATTTGGTGTTTAAATTTAGAGGGAAAATAAGGTTTATTTTATAAACGGCACCGCTACCACTGCCTAAATAAAAAGACCTGTATGATACCATATACAAAAGCAGACCTTAGGTGCTTCCAAGATACAAATTTAAAATTAAATGACAGTTATTTAAAACATTTCAACCAATTTAAAACAACTTAAAATACCAAAATTTAAATTTACAACAATTTAAAAGATTTAAAACAACTCAGGAAAGAAAGTAAGCTTATAAGGAAGGGACATGGTTGTCACTTTCCTATGGAAAGAATAGCAGCTGTAGAAAGGATGTATACTCAAAAATTCTTACTGCAATATTGTTTGCAATGGCAAAAAATAATAATGCTAAAATACCTGGAAACAACCCAAGTGCCCATTTAATAATACTTAGATTTGTTACATGCCTTAAGTATTGCTTAAAAACAAAATTCAACCTGTTAGGGAACTGTTAACAGAAACCACCTGCCTTGGCCAGGTCTGCTTGCCTGAGTTGTCTCAGGATAGGAGGTCCGGATAAGGAACACAGTGCTGCCGCTGAAAACTAATGGGAGAATTTGGGAGGGGCCAAAAGAGGGAGGAGATGAGCAACCTCCCAGAGTCCTTCTCGCTGGAATCCATCTTGGCTGAAAGATGCACATGCCACCAGGCAGGACCCTGAGTCAAGCCAAATACAGGCCAAGCAAGATGACTGGCCAGAGACAACCCGGAAACTAACCCCATTACCATAACATCTGAGTTCGAGTCATGTGGCAGAGCAGTTCTCCTGGGTTTCCTTACCCTGCTGCTCTGCAACAAGCCCCTTTCCAATGAAGTCTCTTGCTTTGTCAGCACGTCTGTATCTTTGGACAATTCAGTTCCCAGTGTTAGACAAGAGCCCACTCTTGAGCTCTGGAAGCAGTCCCCCTTCCTGCAACAAACTGAGTAGATTTGAAGACCCGACTGGCTTTATTTAAGGATTCATGAATCTGGCAGCACCACATCTAGTAAATAGAAGAGAGTTCTGGGAAGTGGCACAAAATGGAAGGCTTTCATAGAAAGGAGGGTGGGGCAAGAAAGTCACTAGCAAAAAAACACACAAAAAAAGGTTCTTTTGGGCCAGGACATCTCCTTTGGAGGGCAGGGACTGGCAAGGGTTTTATCATGCAGATTGCCTGTTCTTCCTCTGAGGAGTAGGCTAGAGATGGCTGAGATTACCTCATTGGTTCTAACCAGAAAATTCCAAACTGGTTGATTAAGATTACATTTGGGGGAAAATCAAAACTGCAATTAAGTTAGGTATTAAATCTATGTTTTGGTATCATGGGCTTTTAGCACATGTGATGCCATTTTGGACCTGTGGTGTGTTTTTTTTAGCAGTACCATGCAGCTATTTTCCTTAAAATGAATTCAATTTCTTGATGTGAAGAAACCTCTGTTATGTGTTTTTAAGAACAAATTTCGTTAAGAATGAAATAAGGTTGACAAGAATGAAAGAATGGAAACTAAGTGACAGCACTGTTCTAAGTATTTCATATTTTAACTCAGTCAAAACTTCACTACAACCCTATGAGGTAGGTACTATTATTATCCCAGTTTTGCTAACATGGAAACTTGAGTCAGAGAAAATAAATAGCTTTTCTAAAGTCACACAGGCAGTAAGAAGTGGTATCAGGATTCAAACCATGGCATTCTGGATCTAGACATTATGTGTCCTGCTCCTTATGCATATTTTAAGTGGCTGGGGAATTTTAGTAAAAAATTTGTAAGTATACACACCAAGGAGGGAACATAGGTTGCCTTGCTTGGCAGGGTATAGATGGAAAGAAAAAGGGGGGGCAGGGGAAAAATCTGTAGCACAATGGCAAAATATATTTAATGTAATTTATTGAATATTATTATCTCATCATATAATAAAAACATAAATACGTCCTTTTAGAAAAAGGACTAGGAACAAATGAAAATGATGATAAATTTGAAGGCTCTTTTACTCAATTTGTTACCTTAATTGTATATGAACTAAAGTTATTCATTTATATATTGAACTATTTTTAAATTCTAAGGGTTGTTTAAAAAATGAGAGAAATGCATAAATCAGTGTGATCTTGTCAATTAAATAAGTAAAAAGTAATAATAAATAGTAAGTCAGCTTATGTTCAACTTATTAAAATGAAATATTTTAAATATTCCCATACCATTACCTGGGTAAGTAATGTGATTCTTGGAAAAGGAATGCCCTGTCTCACCTTGGAGAAACTGATAGTCTTGACCTTTAAATCAGTCACCCTGTTCTGGTTTTGTTCTCTTCATGCCAAGACTCTCTACAGTTTGCTATTCTAGAATTTACCTCGTTTGACTTCATATTTCCCTTTCAGCAATAACCTAGAGAAATAAGGGAAGTCAAATTGAACTGCAAAACCTTGAAACTAAAATGCTAAGATACGGTTTAGCTTTCCTATTGTCCAACATGTGTTTATAACTTGACTTCCTGATAGCATACGAAGTAGTTTTAGGTCAACTTCTACAACTTACAAACTAATCCACACAGGCATATAAACTTAAAATTCCAGATGTTGCTGGGGCTGAAAAGTTGGTCCCTATACTAGTTGAATATCTCTGAAAGTGAACAGTATGAGATGAGAAATATAAAATTTATCTAGTGACTTAACATTTGCCCCATGAAAATTTGCTTCCAATAAATCTGATTCCTAAAGTTGGAGAGTAAGGAGTTTCAATCAACATTTAATAAATATTTATTGAGCATCTACTATGTCCTGGTAATATAGTGGTGAACAAGACAGACAAGGCCCAAACCTCATGGAGCTTCTGTTCCAGTGTGGCAGATATATAATAAACAAGAAAGTGCAATAATTACAGGTATTTATAATTTTTACATAGAAATAAACAGAGTACTAATAAAATGAATAGCTAGAGAGGGCCACTTCAGATAGCATGGCTAGAGGAGATAAAATCTTTTTCAGTGAGAATGTCATACAGTGAGAATGAGCAGTCATGGGAAAAACAACAAATGATTTCAGGCAAAGAGACTAGCGAAGTGCAAAGGTAATGGAGACAGAAGGAATCTAGCGGGTTTGAGGACCAACAGAAGGCAAGGGTTTCTGGGACAACTGGGAGGATGAAGGGAGAAGTTGGGCATATTGTACAGGGTCTTGCAGAATTTTATTCAAAGATGATACAAAAGGTAACCTATTGGGAAGTATTCCACATGTCAATATTGGGAGTATCATGATATGGTTTACATTTAAATAAAAAATAACAATGGTGAGAGTAGACTCAGTATGATACATTGGCTGATCAGCTTGGGGTCGGGGGGGGCCTGGGGGAAGGAAGAGTGAAGGATGACACTTAGGTTCCTGGCTTTTACATTGAATTCAACAAAAAGTGGATGAAATTAGAAGGTAATTTTGGTTGACTAGCAAGAAATGATAGCTTATTGGACCAGAGTGGTGGTGGTGAAAAAAGGGCAAAATAGAGACATTCATTAAGTTCACTGGCTCTTTAGGGTTGCTCTTACTCTGTGTGACCTATAGGATAATCCTGGTGTATCAGTAAAAAGTAATGCTTCTCAAAATTTTCATTTCAAAAACATGGTTTATTTATTTTTTATTTTTTAAATACACATTTCTTCTTTTATTTATTTATTTAATTAATTTTATTTTTGGCTGCACTGGGTCTTCGTCGCTGCGCGCAGGCTTTCTCTAGTTGCGGAGAGTGGGGGCTACTCTTTGTTGCAGTGTGCGGGCTTCTGTTGTTGTGGAGCACAGGCTCTAGGTGCGTGGGCTTCAGTAGTTGCAGCACACGGGCTCAGTAGTTGTGGCACGTGGGCCCTAGAGCATGTGGGCTTCAGTAGTTGTGGCATGTGGGCTCAGCAGTTGCAGTGCGCGGGCTCTAGGGCATGCAGGCTTCAGTAGTTGTGGCACGTGGGCTCAGTAGTTGTGGCGTGCAGGCTCCAGAGCACAGGCTCAGTAGTTGTGGTGCGAGGGCTTAGTTGCTCCGTGGCATGTGGGATCTTCCCGGACCAGGGATCAAACCCATGTCCCCTGCATTGGCAGGCAGATTCTTAACCACTGTTTCACCAGAGAAGTCCTCATGGTTCATTTAACAGAAGGAAATAATGAAATGAGAAAGGGATCAAATAGTAGAGATTATCTCAGTAATTCCTAGTTTCACAGCTGCCTCAACATGTGTCTTCTGTAGAACTTATCTTTCTCTTAATTTTATATCTGACTCTATCAAGAAGCAGATAAAGTTTCACTTGCTTAATTCCGTTCTAACAATCTAACTTAAAAACAGAAGCCTTTTTTGGTTATCCGATCTATACTTACTAGCAGTTTGACCATGGAAGAATCACTTATCCTTTCTGAGCTCCAGTTTTCTTATCTGTAAAATGGGAGTAATACTATCTGGGAGATTACTATCAAATGGACATAATATGTGAATGTACCGTGCAAATGACGATGAGCTTCCTTCCCACTTATCTTCCCGCCTTCCTTCCTTTCTTTCATAAATTTTATTGAGAGGATGAATGAGTAAATACTGGCTATTGTCCAACTCTGACAAAAACCTTGAGGTACAAAAATAATATAGTCCTTCTGTCAAGAAGCATGGACTGTAGTGGAAAAGGCAGTCAATCAAATAATTACTGTGAATTGTGAACTCAGGAACATGAGGTCACAGAAGAGAGAGTTTTGACATGTGCCTAGGAGATCAGAAGGACAGAAACAAAGTACAGTACTTAGGGCATCACAAGACCTGAACAAGTGGTGCTCTCTTTCTCACACAATTGTGTAATAATTAAATGAGATGATATATGTGAATTACCTTGGTAAAATGTAAAGTCCTAAATAAATGACATTATTATGGTTGTTATTCTGACTACCAATGACAGAGGTGTATACAATACCAAATGGCATTCTACATTGATATGTCAAATTTTTTTTCTATTTCTTTGATCCTTCTTTGTTTTTATATACATTCCTGAACAGTGGCTTTCAAACTTATTCACAGGCAGGGGATATGGGAATCATGCTGCTCTTTGCCAAACACCATGAAATACAGAAGTATTTATGTCCATGATACTATTCATTCATTCAACGGATATATGAGAACTTACTGTGTGCCAGAAGTTATTCAGGGTGCTAGGATTACAAAGGAGAACAGGATTTGGAATCTACTGTCTAACTAATAAGGATAGTTTTCTAGTAGAAAGATACACAATAATAAATGTAGTCAGTCAGTTCTCTGTAGAATCTGTATGAACTCATTTAGTCTTCTCAAAACTGGAGGTAGTCATAGGTCTATAACAATTATGCGCATGTTATAGATGAGAAAACCAAGGCACAAAAAGAAGTAAAATAACTTCCTCCAAATCAAACAGCTGGTGAGTAGCAAAGCCATGCTTCAAACTTAGGCAGTGTGATACAAGTCCTTGCTGTTCATCTCCAAGCCAGTGATACTCAAGCTGTATCTGTGTCAGGATCCTCTGAAAGGGGATTGTTAAAACATAGATTGCAGGGACCTGATTCAGTAGGTATGGGGTGGGGGTCAGGAATTTGCATTTCTAGCAAATTCCAAGGAGATGCATATGCTGCTGGTCATTTTGGTCCTGGGACCACAGTTTGAGAACGACTTCTACGCAATGCTCCTTCTCTATAAACCTGCTTATAATGATCTGAGACTAGTACCAAAATCTGGTTTGTATATAAACTGAATTTTATATCATTTTAAATATATCAAATTTTTAGGAATGCAACTTCTAGATAAATCAACAGGAAGGTACTTTGTTCTGCTGGGAACTTGACCAACAGTTTTCTAGCATGAATAATGGAGGTATGATATTTGAATGACCATCTGATAAGGCAACTGTGACATTCATCAAGTTATTATTATCTCTGGATCTTCATTTCCCAATAGTAAAATGAATCTATTAGATTAAGAGGCCTCCAAAATCCTTTTCGCTTATATTTATTAACTGAATAGAGATGTTTTCAACTTTCTTCACAATTGTTTGTGCTACTTTGATCATGCCATCAAAGAAATTTCCAACTTGACTGTTCAGCTCTTCAAAATTGATGATCTAGTGAAAGTTTTAACGTTTTAACAACCAACGACGCATTTTCCCAGAGATGAGGAAGGCAATGTTACTCTGTCAGTTTATCTCTAAACAGTAAGTGTGCTAGTTTAATTATATGCTCCGCTTTTCATCCTAAGTAACAGGGAATAAAACCTAGAAGCAGGGTGTTGGCTCCACCCTTGCCTTTGCAGTTTGTGACTACATTAGAGAGTATTTTCATTTATGAGCTTTCAAGGGAAACTCCTTTTGCCAAATCAAAATTGGCTTTCCGCCCTGGAAACCAAGATAAGGCTATTAAGTACATTTATTTTAACACCCCAGGACACTTCCTAAGTATTTTCAAGCCAGAATTTGGAAGACAAAGGTGAATAATGTCGACTTGCTCCCTTTGAATGCTTACAATCTGGTGGAGAAGGTGGACATCCAAGTATTTATTTGTAACCAGTGTTTTGAGGGCAAAATGCACGTGCCCTAGAGGGCAGGGGCACAGAAAAGTCTGTCTTGTTCATCACTTGTCCTTGATGTTGCACAGGGCCTGACACCTAAAAGGCTCTGTGCACAAAAGGAGCCCCAACTTCCAACAACAGCCAGGAAAGGCAGAGGAGCTCTCACAGAAAAGGAGGATAATTAAACTGAACGAGGAGGCACCTGGAAATAGTGCTACCTTATAATTACTGGCGATGAGACTGACACCCTGGAACCTGCTCATAAGACCAGCATTCTCCCACCAGCTCCCTTCCTCACCCTGGGCGACTTGCTTCCCCTCTGGGCCACCTGCTTTTCAGCTGCAAAACAAGGGCGTTAGTGCCTGTGCGTGTTTGCGTGCGCGCAACTAAATCCTATAACGTTAGCGGGCGGAAAAAAAATCCTAATACACAAACACTGCAAGTTTGCACTACAACTGAATTCCCCAGTGGATAACAGGCAAACAACATTAACAGGAAACCGACAAAACCCAGCAAACAAAAGGAAGTGAAAGTTTTGGAAAACGGAAGGAAGAGCAGTTCTCAAACAGCTGGGCTGGCTCGGGGTCGCACGTAAAATAGTTCTGAGGATAAAAGTTAACTGAATGAGGACGAAGTGGGAAAGACAAGCGAGTAAAAGAAAGCTCCACTAGTTAGGTCGCTCTTTCTCTGGGCCTTTTTCCTACCTTCGGTACCCCCGCCCCCCCCCCCCCGCCGCCTCCCTCACCGCGCTTCTCTCAGTCTCTGACATTTAGCCTCCCCTCCCCCTCACCTCTCTGTCTCTCCGTCTCTCTCTCTCTTCCTCTCTCTTTTTCTCTTAGTCTCTCTCTCTGTTACTTCTCAAGGAGCGAAGGAGCGCAGTCTGGGGCGCGCACAGACCAGCCGTGGCTCTGCAGTCCTCTTTGGAGGTGTCCCTTGGCACCTGAACCTGGTGCTGGGCTCTCTGGGCCTGAGGTCCTATGGCCGCCAGGTGACGGGCGCGCTCTCCAGAAGCCCCTACCTAAGGGGCGGTGCCACTGGCAGGCGCCCAGCCCCCGCGGCCCCGAGACCCCGCCCCCCTCCGGGTTGCCGGTTTCCAGCACCTCTATTTTAAGGCACTATAGCACAGCAGCTGTGGCCTCAGTCCCCGCCTTCAGTGCTGTGGCTCGCGTGCCTTCCTCACTTCTCCTAAGGGCCTTGCCAGCATGGGTCCCTGGCCCGGCTCGCCGCTCGCCGCCCTCCTGATGCTCCTCTTCAGCGCTAGCAACGTGCACTGCGACACTCCTGCCAACTGCACCTACCCTGACCTGCTGGGCACCTGGGTCTTCCACGTGGGCCGCAGCGGTTCTCAGCGCGAGGTCAACTGCTCGGTTATGGGTAAGCCGCCGGCGCCCTTGCACCCGCTTCCTTCCTGTCCCTACCCGGGGCTCCTTCCCTTTGGTCCCTGAGCCCTTCCCTGCAGCGCCCCCGCTAGGGGGAGGCCAGGAGGTCCTGGCTGGACTTGGGGTCCATGGGGGGCGTGCCCTCTACCGCTCCAGGGCAGCGACGTCAACGTGGAGCTGCTGAGGACGTCTCACTTCGCTCGGTCTTGGTTATTCCCGGGCCCCCAACACTTTTTGCAAGAACTTCCCCCACCCCATGGTTTCCGTTTCTTGTTTTGGGGTTTGTTTGGTTTGTTAAAGAGTTGAGACCGTGCAATCTTATCTCCTCATCCCATCTGCAGTATTTTATTGTGCCAGTGAAAAATGAGCTCAAAGACTCTTGAGAATATAGCTTTTAGTTTCCTTTTATTAGGTTGTGGGAAAGAGCCCTTAAGCCCAGAGATTTTTTTTTTTTTTTTGCGGTACGCGGGCCTCTCACTGTTGTGGCCTCTCCT
Source organism: Pseudorca crassidens (assembly GCF_039906515.1). Classification (NCBI taxonomy): domain Eukaryota; kingdom Metazoa; phylum Chordata; class Mammalia; order Artiodactyla; family Delphinidae; genus Pseudorca; species Pseudorca crassidens. The sequence continues at coordinate 65,740,469 of NC_090304.1, read as the reverse complement.
GTTGCGGAGCACAGGCTCCGGATGCGCAGGCTCAGCGGCCGTGGCTCACCGGCCCAGCCGCTCGGCGGCATGTGGGATCTTCCCGGACCAGGGTACGAACCCTTGTCCCCTGCATCGGCAGGCGGACTCTCAACCACTGCGCCACCAGGGAAGCCCAAACCCAGAGATATTGATGTGGACCTGAGAAAGCTTCTGGTACCACTACACAGTTTCATGTATTGCAGGGGGGGTAGTGATACCCACCAGAGTTCTTGGCCTTCGCCAATCAGAAACTGACTACAGGCCAGACAAGAAATTCAGGCAAGGCTTTATTGGGCCCCTGCAGGGCTAGTGAGAACAAGTAACAAGCTTATTCCTTATATGGGGTGAGGGTATGGGGTGTGTCCAGTGTGGGGGGGGAGGGCTGGCTTGGGTGGTTTGCCCACCCCTCTGGGGGTGTTGAGTGCAGGGGGCATGCGCAATACCCAGTGTTTGCTCCGGACACCCAGTTTTTGCACAGGGCTCTTCAGAAGTGGCAGTTAAGTTTTTTGCTTTTTTGTATCTTTTTGTCCATAATGGGGCCCAATTGTGCATGCACACAGTTATTTTTAGTCCCATATAGTTTCTTTATATTTTATTGCTGGAGGAGGTTTGTCCAGGTGCAAGCATTGCAGCACTTCAGCAAAGGGTCCCAGGTCCCAGCCTGTCTCAGTAGTATATAAAAGTTTTGTGTTTTTTTTTAATACCTCTTTGGCCAATAATTATATTTTGAAATGCCCAGAGCCAAGCACAGTGCCAGGGGTCATGGAAGGCTCTCAATAAATATCTAGTGCACCCTGGAACATTCCATATGCCCTCAGATAACATGGCTATCCCAAGGACAAAGAATTTAGTGAAGGGAGAAGAAAAAACACACAGTCTTGGGTCAGGAAAGGCACTCTCATTCTGCACAAACCTTTACCACACTGTGGCTTGTGCAGAATGAGTGAAGCTCTCAACTGCAGTTTCCTTGTTAACGGAACAGAGATTGCCAGGTCATCTGTCAGTAAACAGACTTACTCAACTGTCCAACTCCAAATGACTGTGTGGCATTTCATAGTACTGGGCATTATAACCATTTTCTCTTTTAAAAGTTGAACTTGGAGATCCAAAGCAGAAAGGAGATCAGGATTTGCAGTGTTCTGTCACATGGAATCCCCTATTTCTGAGCATTAATCTGAAACATGGAAAAATTGTCCAAAGTGTGGAAACCTCCAGATTGGACACAGCAGAACCCTTTTCAGGCAGCCTCTCTGCCTATATTCCATACCTTTGACCTTAATCTAATCAATTAAAGACACCCACAGATCTGAGTCCCCATTTTCTGAAGGTTAAAAGTTTAGTTCCATTCGGCACAAATTAGCTGTATAGCATAAAAACCTTGAGTTTGCTGAATACTTTGAAAGGATTCAGATTCTGAGGTTCTGAACTGTACAGCCATTTAGAAGAAAGATATCCATCCCATTTCTTCTCTGAAGAGATCATTTCCTTTGTTCTTATGATCTGGTAGCAAGTCTTTTTATATTTCCACTTTTTGATTACCATTTTGTCTTCTCATTTCTGCTGGTCATTTTCAACATACCCCATTTCTCCTTTTCTTCAGTGGAAAAATTTCTTCAGTGTTTGGATGCTCTGGGAAGGTAGTGGCTGTACTTTTTGGGGTCTCTCTGCCTGCTGGGCTACTTGACGTACTTTTGAGCCTTTGCTTCACATTCTTGCCTGAGACCCCTCTGGGATTATACAGAGGGAGGCACCAAAACGGGGACTCTGATACATTCGCAAGCCAGATCCACCCACATTCAGTAGCATGAAAGGAAAGCAGCTTAAAAATAATGGAAATTATAGAGGAGCTTTGACCTCCCATTGAAGTCCACATAATTTTCCTTTGTTGTGCATTTTCTTTTCTTTAGGACCACCAGAAAAAGAAGTAGTGGTGCACCTTAAGAAGTTGGATACGGCATATGATAACTTTGGCAATTCTGGCCGTTTCACCATCATTTACAATCAAGGCTTTGAGATTGTGTTGAATGACTACAAGTGGTTTGCCTTTTTTAAGGTTAGTTTTGTTGGAATATACATTCATATTTTCAATGATTTGATAACTGAAGCCTCTTCTAATGAGGAGACCCTCAGTATTTTAATTTTAGATTAAGAAGATAACCAGAAGGGATACCAATTTTCTGAAAAGAAATTAGATGGTGTAATTTTGCCACTTTATTTAAAATTATAACTTCAGTAGGTTTAAAAAAAGTACATGATCTATATTCGAGTATGTATGATCCATCTCTATTTAAATTTACATTTTGGTAAGTATGACTAAATTCTTTATTTTCTTTATAACTACATCTTTATTTCTAATTGTTGCCTTAGTCACTTGGCTTTGTACTGAATCTGTTGGAAAGATAGGGTTTTTTTTATTATCTTGAGGTTATTATACTGTCCCTCTTATCATCGTTTGTTAGCTTTGAGAAATTGACCTAAATGACTCATTGAACTAGTATAATGTACTAAATATATTAATGTGAATAATTTATTTGACTAAAGTGGGACAGAGATGGAGAGCCTTGGAGTTACTCCTTGGGCTAATGAAAGCAGAAGGTAGCCTGGCCAGCCCAGCTTGTTTTCTTCTCTCACTAGGGAAGAACTGTTGTCCATTCTTATGGTCTTACACATTGCTTCTAATTGCAGACACACTCTAAGGTAAAATACTTGAGCACAAATTGCAGTCCATCCCAGATATCCTTCTGAAGTTGGAACATTTCCTATTAGCAGGGTATTAAATGGTTTAACTGAATTGAATACGCAAACCTGAGACTAGCTGTTTCTTATTCTAAATAAAGTATAAGTAAAGACAGTTTTTCATGGGTTAGTGTCGGTAGCCTTTAAAACATCTGGTAAGCGTTGGCCAATTACAGGAATTTGTGGGAAGGTGAGGGAATGATTCTGTTAAAGATGATGAAAGACAAAGCACCAGGAAAAGACTAATTTCTAAATTTATTGTGATCGTTCATGTGGGTTGTGGCTTAATCACTAACTAGGATATGTTGTTAACATCTGAGCCAACCAAATTTCTAAGAATAGTAATGCCCAATTTTTTTTTTTTTTTTTTAACTACGAGGACCCCTTCTTAATTGAAAAAAGAAAAGAGAGGCGGGAAATGTTGTCTCCCCTCACCTGGATTGGCTGTCTGATATTCAGCTGGTGGGAACCAGTCCATCCATGCTGGCCATTGAGGGCCAGCAGTCTGTTTTATTAGTTGAAGCCCATGCTAGACCAGTTATTAAATATTTTTAAATATCACCCCTAGATACTATGTATTTTTAAAAATCATAGCAGTATCTGTATGAGTTTTAAAAATTGTAGTATGTATGCAATAAATGTGATTCCATCTGAATATAATTCTTGGTCTGCATATTGATGAGCCTAGGGCTTTGTAGACCTTTGTAGGTACTCTGTTACAGTCCTTCAAAAGTTCTTTGCCTTCAGGTGGGGAGTGAATTGCCTATGGAATTGAGGCACAAGGAAAGAAATATTCAAGACGGTTGTTACCATGTACCTTCCTCCTTCCTCCACTTCTTCCTCTTGCCCCTCCTTTTTCCCACCTCTGCCTCCTCTTCTCCTTTTGTTGATACAAAATAGGTAATCGATATTTATTTAAAACATGAAAAGGAAGTAGAATTCAGTTGAGAAATACGTTGCATAAATTACTTAAGTACAAGATAGGGTGTAGTATATAAATAGATGAGTGCATAGTTTTACCCATTTGGCTTAGAAGACTTTTCATTCTTCAGTTCTGTAGAATTGGAGAAACTGGTGGTGGAACTTCTAATGACACCATTACTTACCTGAGACATAATCAGAAACAGGCAAGGGCAGTTTCCCTCCGGTAATATTTTCCCATCAGTCTGTCTGCTCTCAGCTTGAATAGGAGTCCGGAGATGGTGGGGACAGAGGGAATGGCTGGTAGCTGAATGAGGAATCGGAACACTTCTTTGTACAGTTGACCCTTGAACAACACAGGTTTGAACTGCGTAGGTCCACTTATACAGAGATTTTCTTTTCAATAATAAATACTATAGTAAATATATACACAGTCCGAGGTTAGTTGAATCTGCAAATGGTGATCCAGGGTTGGTTGATTCCTTAGATGTGGAAACCCGTATATTGAGGGCTGACTATAAGTTATAGGTGGGTTTTCAACTACTTGGAGGGTTGGTGCCCCAAACCCTGCGTTGTTCCTTTGTTCAAGGGTCAACTCTATTTCTCTTTAAGTCACAGTATAAGCAAATTTGGTATTTTTCTGTAGCCTCAGAACATTAGTTGCAGATCAATAAAGGCTTTTTAAAGCCAAATGAAGTTGTAAGTGTTCTCAACCATATGTGGGAAGAGTCAGTGTATACACTGGTTGTAGGGTAGAACCCTACCTGATCATATGCTTCTGGACAGCATTCTCTTATTAGGAATAAAAGTAGAAGAGTGTTCTTCTGCTACTGATTTCAGTGTATTTTTTAAAGTGTTCATTTGACCAGAACCATCATCAGGACCATGTTTTCTTTTCCTCCTAACAAATCAGCCACTCTGGTCAGTAGTTAGATCATGTGATAAGGATCATAATTTCAATAAGCAGAGCAGAACGTACACAAGATACTTGATTTTAAACTTTCTCTTAACACAATCAAGAAGTTCCAGATAAACATATTTTGCAGAGTGATAAAATGCCATGTTCTTTTAGCAAATCCAACTGAAAAAGTAATGGGGAGTAGCAGAATTTAACAAATTTAAGAAAAATGATAAAGTGGAGTTGACTTTACATAATAGGGCAGTCAAACACTTTTGGAATGATACTTGTTAACATAAAAGGCTTGCTGGATTTTACCGTAAGCCTCGGGGTATTTCCTACAGTGGTGCTGGGGAATCCATGCTGGGTGTGTAACTCAAGAAAGCTCACCTATTTAATGAATAAAGCATGTGAGATTTTTTTCCTACAGATTTTAGAAGTATCTTTTAAATGAAAAATAATTTATTTTTAAAAAAGAACAATTATCAAGATATAAGCAGTGTTTACTATTCAAGTTTAGGCGCCTTATGTAAACTACGCCATAATCCACTCAACCTACTGCTATTGCAGAAGTATCTGACAAATTTTTGCCATTTAGACCCTCCACTGTTATTCTACAAATCAGTTGGATTTCCAGGAGTCTTCCTTAATTCACAGCAGACCCTACCACTTGTTTCCTTTTGCCCTCTTCAGATATGCTTTCATGAGGTTGTTTCTTTGAGTTGTTCCTGCTAGTTTGCTGAGCGGGTGTTACATGCAAGGTATTCTATTAGGTTCCTGCTCCGCCTTCTGTTCCTCTGTTCCCCCAGATCAGCCTGCAGCTCAACAGAACAGACAGCTTCCACATCATTCTCCCTGAATGCCAACTTTGGAGCAGTTGTGACACCACTTTTATCGCTAGGAACTTGCTTTTATTAAGTTCTACTTATTCAGGCCTCGCCTGGAAAATAAGCAGAATTTTTCATGAATTGAGGTTCTTCGACCTTTTTTCCCTTGGTTTTAACGGCTTAAGAAATTGGGAGTGGAGTGGGGATGATTTTTTTTTTTTTTTTTTTTTTTTTTTTCATAGGACTTCAAGCTAGATAAAAGCTTGGAAGGAAATCTTGACACTGGAAATTTATACATAGTTTGAGTTAGGCAGGAAGCACTAGGTGTATATTTTTGAAAGACACTTTTTTTCTACTCAACTTCCAGCATAGATTCAGTTATCAGAAAACTTTGGCGGGGTTACAAACTCACATGAATTTAGGGCTCACCCAGGCAAATACCTAAGCATTTAAAACAACTTTTGTAAAACAATAAGGAGTTATTCAACCTATGGCAAAATGGAAACTTTCCTAGAGATGTTCAGATTCAGTTTTCCTTTAAAATAATGCGCTGGCCAAAATAAAAGACCATCTGCACAAGCCAGTTTCTAAGACTATCAAATTTTAATAGCATTACCATTTGATTATAATTGGCACACTCCAGTAAATATGCACCCTTTAAAAGTAGCTGCAGATGAAAAACAACCAACCTCTTGTATAGAAACACGCAATGTAACAAAATAATGTAAAGGATGTTTGATTACGGCTGACTTTGTGATGGGTGGGTAAGCAATTGTTTTTTTCTTCTTTACACTTCTGTGGAATTTGTTCATGTTTTACCATGAGCATGTATAAAGCTCCTCTACACCGTCCTCTACCAAATTGCCAAGGAAGGAAGTGGTATGAAACAAACTCAGCTTCAAAGAATACCCTCAAGTTGCATAAGCTTTCTAACCTTTTACTGTTTCTCACTTTACTTTCTCTGAGGCTGTAAAAGGGGGCAGTAGCGAATGAACTCAGATTTTATTTTGAACATTAAGCTACTCAGGGGCTGAAGAAGATGCATAGAAGGGAAACTAGACTCATTAGGCTGAAAACTGAATTTGGGGATAGTTAAGCAGACTTCACTGATTTCTAATTGAGTTTTTGTTTGGGACCTACCAGTCTTTGTAGAACTATAAGCTAAAAACACGACCGTGAGTATTTCTAAAGCAGGTTGGTACTCAAAACAAGAACAGTATGTTGGGAAATCCATACCAGAGGATTTATTTACCCATTTTGTGTGCTAGTGACTTACAAATTTCAAGCTTGTCACAACAGTTAGAAATGTGAATCATGTGTTCCTACAGTAAAGGATTTGGGAGTCTCTCGCAATTTTTCTGTTGTGCCTTCTGGGTTCATTTTTAAGATATAACAAACTTTCAGAATATTTGTTATTGGGATAGATTTACCTGTTTTGATACAGATTCAACACACCAAGATGAGTTTGTCTTTTTTTAAAAAAATAACTTGATGTTTACTTTTAAAAGTGTTTAAATTGAGGAAAAGAATCAGAAGTTAAGCACTTAACACATGTCTGGGTATTTGTTTTCTTTCATGATGTTGCTTAATCTCAACGTAATGACTCAGTTTTCCATTGTAAACCCTTCGTAGGATGTCACTGATTTTATCAGTCAGTTTTTCATGCAACTGGGAACTGTGGGGATATATGATATGCCACACCTGAGGAACAAACTGGGTGAGCTCCATTGAAATATTTTTAACTTTCTTACTAAAAGCAAGCTTCCCTCCTCCTTGGTGGCTTATAAAAATTAATGCTTATTTACTCATCAGGGAGAGGAAGATGGAGAACAGAGAGATTATGGTTTTCTTATAGATTTCTTGCTTGAGCCTGCTTATTTGCTACTTCTTATGTGCCTTCACTATTTATTTTCATGTTAGTATGTTCTGTTTGCACACATCAGATTAGCTTTCTCAAGCATGATGCTTATAACGTAAGTGGACATGAAACCAAAAAGATAAAGACCCAGTTAAGGAAAGGTTGGTTCAAATTCAGTTCACATCCTTGAAGTAGCTATGCTGCCTGAGGTTGCTCATTCTTTTCTAAAAAGACTCAAGAGGGACCCATGTGAACCATGGCATTTTAGTTGTCTTCCAGTAGAGAAGGTGGCTCTGCCAGAGAAATTGACGTACCTGTTAGTCATCCCTTTGAGACATCACCTATCATTTTTTAAACTGGTTCCTTCTCAGAACAGACTGTTGACTAGGGAGAAGAGGATCTTTTTCACTCTGTACATTCTCCTCACACTTTCAGAATAGATGTTTTAATCATTGCTCTCTCTGGATCCATAAATTGAGATGTCTAAAATTTTGATGGAAAAATGGGTGGTTAGAGAGAAAAAGTTAATAGGGACTTACCCTCCCTTACATTTCATATAACAGATTTTCCCCTTTCCCTTCCTCTTTTACTTAGCTCTTAAGTAAGGAAGTGAGAAATGAAAAAGGGAACTGGGGCAAGTGTTGAAAGCACCAGAGCCTTATCCTGTATCAACGTTTTTCAAATTGTTTAATGGGCCAGCGGTGGCCCACACATGTGCCAGGAAGGGATTACTCATAAGTTGTATCGCTTCATCTTGTTAAGCTTTAAAGGTTGTTCTAGGCAGCCACTAATAAAACATCAAAGTGAAAATTAGAGCTGAAACCAATAAGCTCTTTCTTCTGAATTTATTTCTGGTAATTGAGTAAGTGTAGACTGCCTTAAATAGTTTTCTTTCAGAACTTCTCACAATCTTTAATATACTGTATGGTGATAGCTGAGAAGGGAGATATGATAGGAAGGTTTTCTAAAATAAGTTTACCATTATTTCCTCACAAAAATTTAAGGTATTCTCAGAATGCAGTTTACAAAATTCTGTCTTAAAACTTTCATTCTTTCTCCTTATTAGGGAGATGCTTCTACCAGCAGAAAAGATTGACCCTAGTATCTGATCTGTAAATGGGATAAATAGCCTTGTACCTAGAAACATTGATCCAAGTAGCATTAAGCCTGCATTTAGAATTTGTAAGGCGTATATGTTATTATGTCTCGGTTGCTAGATTAGCCTCTTTCTTAACTACATTTCAAAACTATATTAGGCTTATTTGGTAGCATTTAACTTAAAATGCATCTGCATGTGCTTCTTGAGCTTGTTGGCTGCATGCACGATATGTATTGCTTAAGCATTCAGCTGTTGAGAATGGCGGCTTTTTGTGAATGTCTTAAATAGCATGAAAAAATACCTGCATCTGAAATACTAAATACTAGTATTTTTTTTTCACTTAAAGAAATTAATATGTTTAAATTTTTAAGAGACAGTATGATCTTTGTTGGCTTGTAACTCTAGTTTTTATTGTCTTTTAGTTATTAAATAGAGCATCTGTTGAGGGGCTTTTTTAAAACCACAGCCAAAAACAGACTTTGGGGCTAAGAGGAAAGAGGCAGAGCAGCATGCGGCAGTGGACCTACCTACCTCTAACAGCTAGCAGAGGCCTCTAGCAGCTACAGTCCCTTCTGGAGTCTTTATGTGCATGTAACATACAAAGGAGTCCTGGTAACCTACCTCCAAGGCAGCTGCCCTCCTGAACACTTCCTTGGAAAGCAGCAACTGCCATTCTGGAATGTGAACAACCAAAGACCAAGCAGGAAAAAGAAAAAAAACCTGGAAGTCTTAGGTGGCTTCGCCCTTCAGCCTTTGAATAAAAGGAACAATATGCAACATACATTTCTTTCTTATTTTCTCTTTTGAAAACTCTTCTGTTGAAATGATTTTTTCAGACTGCTTTTAGGACTTTACTTATTTGTTTTATTTTGTTAACAGTGCAAATTTTACTCACAGTTAAATGAACTTCCCAAGTGCCTTCTCTTTCTCTAATTACCTTGAGGAGCCCCGACACCTATTATAAGAATAAAATTAGGCTTCAGAATATCTTGAGATGTACAGATACATCATGGGTGGGAAGATGGTCCCAGGGGGACATGTTTGGGGGAGGAGGCTTTCTGAGATAAACCAAACGGCTGAAGGGTCTCTTTTTATAGATCATAGATCTGCAGTACCCCTGCCCAGAAAGATGGTATGATTAATACATTTTTTTTTTGGTGTTTTTTAAAATTAGGTGCCAGCCTTGTGCTAAGAACTTGACATGCTTTATGTTACAAAAATCCCATGAAGTAGATATTACTAGCTTCAATTTTCAGATAGGGAAAAATTAGTCTCATACAGTGCTTAAACTCACACAGCTTCTAACTGTAGAATTATATGGGCTATTTGTCAAGTTTGTTTCACAAACAAGTATTGGTACTTGAAGTCACATTTTGGGCAGGTTTTCTGGTGAATCATAGTCTGTAAGCATCACAAATGTTAGTTCAGTGCACTGTATTGGCTCTTGTTGAAATTTTAGGAGAAGAATTGGCTTGAACCTTAGATTTCCTTACCAAATGAGGCTACTGACTTTCTTTCCTAAGCCCAGGTCCCTTATTCAAGACAAAAATTTACTTTTTCCTTCTCTTTATGGTTCTCCAAATTGAAGGAGAGTTTTGTAACCTTCAAGTTAAGTACCCTTGCTAAGTTTACTTTTCTTTTTTTTTTTGCGGTACGCGGGCCTGTCACTGTTGTGGCCTCTCCCGTTGCGGAGCACAGGCTCCGGACACGCAGGCTCAGAGGTCATGGCTCACGGGCCCAGCCGCTCCGCGGCATGTGGGATCCTCCCGGACCGGGGCACGAACCCGTGTCCCCTGCATCGGCAGGTGGACTCTCAACCACTGCGCCACCAGGGAAGCCCAAGTTTTCTTTTCTTAATTACACTATTGTTCAAACTGATTGCTGTCTTTTAGGTCTTTCCTGTTAATAAACAATGGACTAGTCTCCTCCTCATTTGTTTAGAGCTGATTAAACATCAGCCTTGGCAAACCAAAAATGTGGGGCTACACCTAATTCTTATTGTCTGGGAGGACTTTTCTGCATCCCTTGAATTGCTTCTTGAGTGGAAGAGTCTTTCTCTAGATAGTAGGTTGTCATTACTTTATTGGTTCAGATAATTATTTATATCATTTGAGAGGCACTGGTCTGCTGTTCTGGGAAGGTTATATCTTATAAAAACTAAATAAGAGTACATCCGACTGCCACCTGGATACTTTCTTCTCTCCTGATGATTCTTTTTTTTTTGCGGTACGCGGGCCTCTCACTGTTGTGGCCTCTCCTGTTGTGGAGCACAGGCTCCGGATGCGCAGGCTCAACGGCCATGGCTCGTGGGCCCAGCCGGTGAGCGGCATGTGGGATCTTCCCGGCCCGGGGCACGAGCCCGCGTCCCCTGTATCGGCAGGCGGACTCTCAACCACTGCGCCACCAGGGAAGCCCTATCCTGATGATTCTTTGTCACTCAGGATCTTGATGCCACCTCTGTGAAATTCCCCAGCTTTCTCCCTTACTGGGAGGAATGCTCTTATTTTGGTTCCAATCGTACTTTGCAGGTATCTCTGCCCTGGTAGTACTAACTCTGCTGTAAAAGGAATGACTTGATAGCGTGTCATCTTCTTGCAGACTGAAGATCTGTGTATCTTCAGCACCTAATGCATGTAGAACTTTATCTTGGAACTTTAGTTTGGAAAATTATCCACATTTCTCTCGTCTTTTCAAAGACTTCAAAAGTAATACCAGCTTACAAAGAATTAATTCTATAGGGTTCTAGAAGCCCAAATCAGGAACGGTGCTATGTTTATATTTTTGGTCCTCTGTTCTAAAAAAAATATGAGGTTACATACTTACAGCGTTCTGTAAGAGTTGTGTATTTTCAAACTGATTGTCCGGATGTAAATACTGACAAAGCAACCAATGTGTATAAGAATATATTTAGCAAGGCATCTAAAATCACCCCTACTAAAATGTTTTTTTTTTTCCCGTTTCTTTGAGTATCTTTGCATCTAAATGTTTGGTTTGATTATGAAAGAGAAAACTTGGGTACAAAATTGCAGGTATTTGTGTTAGTAGGCCCCATAATAGATTACTGTTTAGCATTCTCTGTTGTAATTGCCTGTTTGTCCTTTCCTCTGGCCTTTAAACTCCTTGAGGGCAATGATCAACGTTGTATTAATGACCATTTTATTCCTTATGTATAGTTCAATATGTGATAAATAATAGGGCTTCAATAAATATTTGTAAGAGAAAGAAAATTGAATAATATACCATTGTGTTGTTCTGTTGTTTTATTGTTGTGTTTCTGAAAGTATTTTTACTTTGTGTCCTTAGAGGCTATGGTAGACCCTCAGGCCATAGTTTTTGAATGACTTTGTAGAAAACAGATGAGACTTTAACATTTTATTCTGCTTATATATTATATTTTAATTTTTTGTGTGAGACTGTAGGGGCTAAGATAAACCTCAGAGTTAAAAATAGTAAAGTTCTAACTTTCAGAATTACTAAAAAGTAAATTAGCTGTCATGGGGAAATAGTGAGCTTTATCTGTGACTGCAGTGGTTCCCCAAAGCCTGGATAACCAAGGACTCAAACTAGCCTAGGGTGCTGTGGGCTGTGCCCCCACCCCCTCCTTAAGAAGCACCAGCTAAAGGTTAGAGTCGATGAACTCTAAAATTTCTAACAACCTTACAGTTTAAGAGATAATGAGCAAATAAGTGAGGAATGAGCCAAGGGACTTTGTCTACCTTGCTGGGTTTCAAATTGCTGTTTTCTGAACTAGTTCTGGAACATATGTTTTGGTTTAAATGGAACATCTTTTCAGCCCTGGAAATAAATTTATGGTCCGCCATTTTCATATGTAAATCTGATTGCCAGTTCCTTCAGTAAAATGCTGGAGGTTATTTGGTTGCAACCACCGCAGCAATTTCCTGGCAGTCTCACAATTCATTAAAATTCAACTTTTTAAATAAATGGTTAAGTCTGGTTAGTGGGCAGAAAACGGAAGCTAATCCTTGAAACTGCCAGGGAAGTTTGTTTCTGAGGTAAGATGTGACACTCTTGGTTGGGTTGGAAAAATACCAATTTAGCAAAAGATGCCTTCTTCTCCTTTGTTGCCATCTAATGGCTTCATTCACACTCCAGACCTGACAGCAGATAGAAGCAGTTAATCTGCGCTTACGTAGACATGTACAGTAAACAAATGGCAAAAAATTGAATTAACACTCTTTGTTCTTCAGTATTGCTGGAATGTAATCTCTCTATATGTGTGGTGTATCATCAAACCATTTAACTTCATGCAAGGTGTTCTTTTCTGAAATGGTGAATGATATTGATGGATTAGACCTAGATGTCCAAATTTTTAATAGGTATTCCATAGTATGTATACATACATTTAAAAAATTATATACATGCACTGCTATACTAACATGTTTGCTATCAAACATGAAATAATATTAAATGATTAAATATTTGATTTATTTATTGTCACAAAAACATGTCCTGCCAAAATATATCTCATTATGATATTCTTTGGAAACAATGTAAAACTATGTTTCATTATCATGATTTTGTTGCCAAAAGCAATGTAAGGATTTCTGTTACCCGTCATTTTTATTACTGCCAATTTTCAACATTTGGAAACAATTTTCTAGTTAAAATGTTTCAAGTAAAGAATTTTAATTTTGACACATTTTGTTAAAAGTATGAAAGTGTCACTGGTAGAGTTTAGAAGAATTACTGTTTGGTATTTAAATGATGTTTGGTGTTAAATGATGATAATTTAATGGGCAAATTTTAAAACGGAGACATTTGCTTTATTGATAAAACAGATTAAAAAGTGAATATCGCAACGCTGGAACCATTTCAAAACATGTTTTCAAAAACTCATACCAGGAATAGGGCAAATGTAAGCTTTGTTGTTTTCTTATATTTACATCATTAGTGTTTGCAAATCCTGGTTTCTTTGCAAGTATTATTTTAAACCACATGTTCATTTTGTGCGAGTTAGCTTAATTACATCAGATGTACGTAAGTGAGTTTAAGCACGCACATGTAAAAGGGAATGTGCTGTGTCCTGACCATCTTTAGGCAGCATACTGCACATAACAGGTGAACATCTGACATTGGAACTGAGTGGGGTTATCAGTGTTGCTTTGTATATTGAATAATAGTGGAGGTTGGTTTTCAATTTTATTTCTATGCTACAAATAGAAATCGAAATTATAAGATTTTTCTTTCTGATATTTTAATGGATTGTCTTCTCATTTTGGAAAATTACTAGTTGACAGGATAAAACCCGTATCAACTGCTCAGTTGACAGTTTGGGCTAGAGTATCAGTTCTTTGACAGCATGAGTAAAGTCTTAAATGGCTTTGTATCCCATGTGGTAACAGTTGGTAGTGTTTATATTGTTACTTGTTCAGTGTTTTATAACTTTTTAAACTCTTCATACTTCAGTGTCATCCTTATTCTCAATAGGAATCCAGTGAAGTAGAGATCATTCCCATTATCAGCTGAAGAAACTGAGGCTCCTTAGTTGCGACTTGCTCAAGGTTACATAAATAAGTGGCAGAACAGGGATTTAAAGGGCAGAGTCCTTTTTCATTAAAGTACATTTTTCTCATAGCTAGTGCATTACATAAAGGAAGTATTCAAATATTTGCTAATTGTAATCAGGAAAACAGTGGAACAAAAGGTATAAGTCATTTCCCCCCCCTCCCCTTAGTGTCAAAAAGCAGTTGAGAAAGAGATCTGGGATAAATAACTTAAGTTCTAAAATATCCCAACCTTTTCTTTTTCAGTTGGTTAACATTAGTAGGTAATTGGATGGAATTGGAGAATTGATAAAGTGAATGGGAAATTGAAGACAGGTGGTTTCAAGAATGTTTGGCAACCCAACGTTAATCTTGAAGAAGCAAATGGAGAGTTACTGAATCCTAGTAGTTTTCTAAACCCAAGTGCTAGGGTTTGGAATTCCTTCAGATTTTATGCAATTATCTATTTGTTGCAATAGAAATTGGCATAAATGAATAGAAACTTAAACTATGCCATCTGTGCAAGGCAGTATTCAGAGACTGATGTTTATAAATATAAAATAAATGAAAACCCTTAGGAAAAAAATTAAGCTACATTTCAAGCTGGATAGTGTGGCCAAAACTTCAACTTCTTAATTGGTAATAATGTCAGAAATCACAAAAGATGTATTTTACAATAGCAGGAAAAATGACAAACATTGAGAACATTCAAATCAAGAAAATAATGGGGGCACAGTGTGTGGTCCTCTCAAATTAAGGTACTAAGTACTTGGCTTCTTGGGGGGTTAAATATCTCTTTTCTACTAAGTTGTAGCTGTCCTGCACAGTGGCATCACAGTCCTGTCCTACCTTTCATAAGGTAATTTCAGGTTCTAAAAGAAGACCAAATTATTTTAGACTGGGAAAACTACAGAATAAAATAAAATAAAATTTTAAATGGAAAATAATTCCATCAATTTAATGTATAAGAAGTGGTACATAAAGATAGCATCTCTTGGTAATTTGCTAAGTAAAAACAGTTGTAGTGTTTTAGGATTATTTAGGGTTACTTAGAATGTATAAATATTCTATGTAAGTAAGGAGTATGTCTAAATTATTTACCTGGCTTTGTGAATAATAAATAAGAAATCCACAGATGTAAGGACTGTGTAGTTAGGAAACTTGAAGGGATATTTTGGAACTTTCAGGTCAACTTAAATTTACAAGTAGGGAAGCTGAGGTTTGGGGAGGAAAACTGACATTTCTGAAGTAATAGGCAAAGTCAGAACTTGGGTCTCTGTGACCCACTTCTTTTAATTATAAATTTCTTTTAATTATAAAAGTGTCACTCTTCTTTTAATTATAAATTTTTCTAAGTTTCTTGTGTTATTGTTTAAATAGGACTTGGCATTTGTTGTTCTTTCTGTTATTCATTTTTTTATTCACTCATTCAATAACTAATTGCTTTCTAGTGCCAGTGTCCTAGTTAATGAATAAACAAAAAAATCCTCTTCTCACAGTGGTTACGTGGAAAGAACAACCCTCACAGGCTGTTAGGAAAATTAAATGGGTTAGTATATATAAAATGCAACCTATGAGGTTGAGTCTGTTATCATCATCCTGATTTTATAGATGAGGACATTGAAAGTACAGAGAGGGTAAGTAACTTGTTCAGGATCACACAGCCAGTAAGTGGCAGAGCTGGATCCAGTCCAGGTAGTCGAGCCTGCAGACCAAGTCCTTTACCTCTGCCCTGTATCAAAAACCCTTGACAGAAAGGGTAAAAAGACTGGACTAGCCAGGACAACATAGACACCTGAATAGTGGGAAATCACCATTAGGGCTACTGGAGAATTTAAGTGACCCCTAAAAAGGGTCTTGGGCAACAGTTTGGATCTGACTCATGAGAGCCAATTAATTTCCAGCTTTGTTTTTTAAAGGAAATAATGAATAAAGCAATGATTCTTGTAACCTTTAAACTCATATTTTAATTCTCTCTTCTCTAACTTTGCAAAGTCACTTTTTTTTTCCCCATGAAAAACATAATGCCTATTATCCCAAAAGATCATTGTGAGGCTCACATGATAATAGATGAAAAACCCTTTGCAAATTGCTTAAGCATTTCCTGCATGGTTTCTAGGTATCTCCTCTCCGTGTTTTTGGCAATTGACCTGTATGTTTATTTCTCTAGCACTTTGTGAGAAGACAAAGTGTATGAAGAAATGTTGCATGGTATTTGGGAAGAATGCTTGGTTATAAATTCTAGTTCAACCATCTCTTTTAGGTCTCTTTTTTTGTCCCCCGAGACTGTATTATCTTTATGTTCTCTTGAACCTCTAAGATTTCTGAGTAATCTGTAAAATGTTTATAAAGTATGATGTGATAGGTAAATGTTAAGGTCCTGTAGTTCTGTAACATTGATGGTGAAGGGTATAGAGTTGTTGAACAAATATGAACGGTAAGGATCTTTAGCACAATCGGTCATGCTTCAGTGATATTTTTCCCCCTCCAATCAAAATAACAAATCAGCCTTTTCCTCACAGGGGAAGTTCATTTGGTGTTAGCCATCATGCTTATAAGTTGTGCCAACTAGGTGAACAAAAAGCACACTGATGAGAAACATGGGGCCCATTTCTTCTAACTTGAATGCCCCTGACTCTTTTGGTACATTGAGAAAGTCATTTCAGCTGTGATCTAAATTTTCTGCTTAGGTGGGGAAATTTCCCAGGCTTTTTCAAGCATGGTTAACTTGCTGGACCACATGATCTGGGTTCAAATAAATAACCACGTTATTTACATGTCTGTTTATTTCGTTGAATACCCAGCGTCTTAAGGTCTGGGGCTGCATCAATACATATGTGCATGTGTGCCTAGCACCTAGCACCTAACATGATGCCTGGGAAATATTATGTGACCAATAAGCATTTGATAAATAAGTGAAAGAACTTAGCAAAATACAAAATAGGTTATACAATTCATGTTTTTTTTCAGGAAGTGTAATCATAATCCTAGACAGGTCAGAGTTAGTCTCTAGCAACATCTGAACCATCCTTCGTAGGTGTCCTCTTCTAGGGCTTTGTAGGCTATGTTTCTTATCCTTAGGAAATTCATCACCTTTTTAAAGTGATGAATTTCACGAAATGTATATAACTATCTTCATTTTGTAAATAACCAAGAAAATCCCACCCAAAGATCATTTTCACCTTTCATTTTTTTAAAAATAGTATTTCATAAAAATTTTACTTATTTGCACTCCACTTAAGTACTGTCTTGTAGTTTTTTCCTCTTGATACATCATAGGTTATTTTTCTTTCTTTTTTTTGGCTGCACCGCACAGCTTGTGGGATTTTAGTTCTCCAAACAGGGATCGAACCTGGGCCCTTAGCTGTGAGAGCGTGGAGTCCTAACCACTGGACCACCAGGGAATTCCCAGGTTTTCTTTTTTTTTTTTATTGTTCTATACAGAGAGGTCAGCAAACTTTTTCTTAACAGGGTCAGATAGTAAATGTTTTAGGCTTTGTGAACCTTATGGTCTCTGTGGGAGCTCCCCAGTCCTGCTGCTGTAGCACCAAAGCAGCCAGAGATAAGATATTCAATACTATAAACAAGTGGGTCTGGCTGTGTTCCAATAACACTATTTATAAAAGCAAGCAGCCTTCCCTAGCCTCTTCTACTGTAATGAACATCTTCCTGTGTTTAGCCTTTTTTTTTCATTTATGTGTATTTGACAATTTCTACAAGGTAGCTCTGAAAAACTCTTAAAGCCTTGTCAGACTGCTTTCTAATAACAGCACTGGTGGGGGTGAGCAGTGGCCTACCCCCGGCTGGCCTGTCTGCATCATAGGAGGTTGCCAATATCGAACAGTTTTTGATTATAAAAATAGTAGTTGCAGATAGTTCAGCATAATAAATATAAACTTTATTAACCTTTTCACGCAACATACCCTCCAGTGTTGCAGCCTGGTCGTGTCCTAGGCCTTTATTTCAGTGTTCCTGTATCCCGAGTTGGGGCTTTAGCAGGGAAATGAGGAGTGGTGAGCCAAACTCATGCTAGTGGAGATATTCTTAGCCAGAGGTAGGGAGACTGGCTTCACAGTGTTAGGAACCACCAAGGAAGAAGCAAAATGTACATATGAATAGCCCGAAGTAACTTATCTTGTGTGGCAAGAATCCCAGGATTCAGACCTAGCTCTTTTGAATTCTAAGGCCATACGTTTTTAACTCTATGCCTCAATATGATTTGAATTCAGAGTCAGATGCAGTAAGGTAGTTTTACCTTTAAGAGTAGTTTAGCCTACACATTCCTTTAAACTTGGGGTTTGCAAACTATAAGTCTGTTTTTGTAAATGAAGTTTTATTGGAACACCATGTAGTTCATTCACTTATGCATTTCCTGTGTACCTTTCACACTGCAGTGGTAGAGTTGAGTGATGATGACAGAGGACTGATAACCTGCATTTATTGTTTGGCCCTTAAAAAGAAGTTTGCCACCCCCTCAGCATAGGTAAAGTAGCATCCATTATATTAGATTCAGTCCACAAACTACATCCTGAGGGCCAAAATCAACCGTGTACTTTTGTAAAGAAAAGCATTGAAACACAGCTGCTTGCCGTGCTGATTTGTTTGTGTTGCCTTTGAACTGCTTTTGTGCTTCTGTTCCATTCAATTAAGTCAGTGCCTGAAATTGTCTATATCCAAGTCCCTTCAGAAAGAAATTTAGCGTGCATTATTTTCCTTTCTTCCTCCCATGCTCTCCGCTCTCATTCTGGATTATATGTCCTTTCCTCCATGAGGAGATGTGATAACACAGGGTTTTTAGGCTGTGGAGCCAAAGCATCTGAGTTCAGATCCTAGATCTATCACTATATACAGCTGACCCTAGAACAACATGGGTTTGAACTACGTGGGTCCACTTATATGCAGATTTTTTTCCCATAAAGACGTACTTCAGTACTACATGAGCCGAGGCTGGTTGATTCCTTGGAAGCAGGGCCCAGGATAGGAATGGCTGACTATAAAGTAATATGTGGATTTTTGACTGCGGAGAGTCAGTGCCCCTGTGTTGTTCAAGGGTCAACTGCAGTTATTTTTCAGCGTTAACATCGACATAAGACAACGGGCCATATTAGTGAAATAAAGTGGAGAGAATATTTAATAATCAGGTTACTTTAACTCCCTCATGATTAGAATATGCTAATAAATTGGGAGGTTAACAGGAGAAAAAATTTTAATATTTTGGAACATTTTCACCATATGTTCTTGTATTTTTCTGGAATATATCTTCTCTGAGTGGAAAAGTAGTCTGACAAACTGAGCAGAATTTTGTTTCTGCCACTTCACAGCTCTGTTACCTTAGGTAGGGGCTGCTTACCCTCTCTGCGCTGAACCTCCACTTACTCACTGGTAAAATGGGATTATTGGTGTCTGTCTCCTCATAGGCTTAATGAGGTAACTTTTGTAAAATGCCTGGAATGGGGCAGATGCTCTAAAAATGTTAGTTTCTTTCCCTGCCTTTCGTTCCCCAGAAGTGTTTGTTGTGTAAATTTTGCTTGGTAATCAGTGATGCTAATTGTAGAAAAGTTTATTTCTCTTTCTTTTCTAGAATAGGTCGCAAACTGAAACCTCTCAGTTTTTGTTTTGGTTGGCAGTGGCTGGTCCCTAAGATGAAACGAAAAAGGGGCATCTTTACTGTGAATGGGAGACAAGGAAACAGACCTGAGAGAGGAACACAGATTCACTTGGCTTTTCCTTTTCTTATTTGATTGCAGTATAAAGAAGAGGGCGGCAAGGTAACTAGTTACTGCCATGAAACCATGACTGGCTGGGTGCATGACGTGCTGGGCAGGAACTGGGCTTGTTTCACAGGAAAGAAGGAGGGAAATACCTTTGAGAATGTGAACGTGAACATAGCACACCTTGAGAATCTCCAGGAAAAGTGAGTTGTCGTAAATGAAAGTTACATATAGTTTTTTATAATATGTATGTCTGTCTTAATTCTTGGAAAATTTAATTTGATTATATAAAATGTATTTGACTTAGAAACATAAGCCATGTTATGTACAACTTTCCTGGAAAAATACATTGAGTGATAGAGAAGAAAGTAGTTTTTCAAAGTACTTCAAAAGTAATGGACCAATGATAGCTTTAAAGAATAGTTATATAAAGGACCACAGAATTGCAGTGACTTATACAGAAAAGTCATTTTATTATTGCCGTGTAATAATATGTCGCATAATACTTGTAGTTACGTATGTTTATGTTGCAACAAATATAGGTGATGCTAATTGAACATAAGTTTTAAACAAGGAAATAAATAACTGCAATTAAAGTTCTTAGTATTTATGTAGCGTATTAGTTTCCTGGAGCTGCCATAACAGAGTACCACCGGCCGAATGGTTTAAGCAACAGAAACTTATTTTCTCACAATTCTGGAGGCTATAAGTCCAAGATAAGGTGTCAGCAGGTTTAGTTTCTTCTGAGGCCTCTGTCCCTGGCTTGCAGATGGCTGCTCACTGTTGTTCTACATGGTCATCCTGTCTGTGTCCTAATCTCCATTTCTTAAAAGTACACCAGTCATATTGGATTAGGGCCCACCCATATGGCCTCATTTAACCTTAATGTCCTCTTTAAAGGCCCTGTCTCTGAATACAGTCACATTCTGATGTACTGGAGGTTGGAACTTGAACACATGAATTTGAGGAGGACACAATTCAGTGTATAACTTTCAGTTAAAGTTTTTGTTGAGTTAGGTCCAGTGTAAGTAACTATGAACCACACAAGAGATTTTAGACTTTTATTAGTTTGGAAGGAAAAGATAAATATTAGCAGTAGCAAATGTTCTGTTTTGTTTGGTTGTGAAATCCACTGAAAGTGTACATGAACAAATCATCCAGAGCCAGACCACACTGGCAGTGAATGACTCTGCAGCAGAGAAGGTGGGGGGACATGAGTTCAAAGAGGACAAATCGCACTTGTCTGGGGAAGTACTCCCCAAGATTTAGACTAATTCATCACCTCCATTTTGAACTTAGCTTTTAAATTGCTTTGGTTGGAGTGATCCTTGGGCAACACCTTCCCTATGAAGCTGTTCACTCTTCACCCTACTACTTTGTACTTTTCTGACATTTCAAACATTGCCTCATTTAGTGAAGAAGCTACTAACCGGAGTGCTCAGAATCTATGTTGCCTCACTTGTAAAGTAAGCATTTAGGACTAAATTACCATCAAGGTCTCTTTCAGCTCTTAATGATCTGATTTCAAGATAGACATTTACAACTTAAAATATATTCCTGTGTCTTAAGAAACAACAACTGTAACTGGCTTTTGTTGTGTGCTAGTGTTGTCAGAAATAGAATACAGGCAGTTTTATAATCTATTTAATAAAGGTACCTCTCTGGTTTCACATTTTGCAACAAATGGGAAAGGATTTTGATAAAAACATTAACACATTATCAATGTGGTTGCACATTTTTCTTATTATTTTCAGTGCTCCCAGGATTTTTGACTATATCAAAATACTCTCTCTGCGAACATCTAAATTAAAAGAGAAAGAAAAGTTCAAAATATGCCTAACATGTTACTCAGGTTACGTATATCTTGCTTTGCATAATTGAATGTTAATGAAAGTCTTGGGTAGTGAGTCACACTTAAGTTACAGAATGTTATGTATGTATGTGTTTATGTATGTATGTATGTACGGCTGCATTGGGTCTTTGTTACTGTGCGTGGGCTTTCTCTAGTTGTGGTGAGAGGGGGCTACTCTTCGTTGCGGTGCGTGGGCTTCTCATTGCGGGGGCTTCTCTTGCTGCGGAGCACGGGCTCTAGGTGCACGGGCTTCAGTAGTTGTGGCTCATGGGCTGTAGAGCACAGGCTCAGTAGTTGTGGCTCACAGGCTTAGCTGCTCCAGGGCCAGAATCTTTTTTAGTAGAAATAACATGGTGAATTCTGTTCATTCCTAGCACCTGGCACATACGTGAGCTACATGTTTAAGTTAAATGAATAATCAACCCCCTCAGTTCTTTTGCTTTGTAAACATGCTCTTTGTGTGTTAGAATTGTTTACATCTATATCCAAGCATTTGGCATCAGGTAAACCAGTGCCTTTCAGATTTTAATGTTGCTGTGAATCATCTGGGGATCTTGTTAAAAATGTAGATTCTGATTCAGGTGGCCTGGGTTGGATACTCAGAGTCTGCATTTCTAGCAAGCTTCCAGGTGCTTCTGCTGATACTGGCTCAAGAACCAAATTTGAGTAACAAGGATATAAACCAAATGTCCCTATGGAACCATTTTTTTTTCCATCATGTGGTTATAATGCTTGCCATGCTATATATATATTGTACACAGTTTTGCTGTCCTCCCCCCCCGCCTTTATTTTTTATTAGTACAAAGTTTAAAAGGTACATTGTAGAAATTGTAGAGGGTGGGGGAAAGGTGATGATCCTATGTCACCACTCAGAGATAACCATGGTTGTATGTACTTATGGTATAAATATAAATGTTCACTTCCACAAAAATTGATTAATTCTATATAAACTTCTTTGATATTCTGCTTTTTTGTTTAATATAGTGTGAAGTTTTCCATATCACTAAATAATCTTCCAGATATTTTTACTGAATAAACTATATAGCAAATGAAGTACCATTATTTATTTAATCCATCCCTTACCTTAGAATATTTATGTTTATAATCTATCACTGTTATAAAAATGTTTCACTGAACATCCTTATACATACATCTTAGTTCACTTGAACTTTTATTTTCATAGGACACATTCCAATTCTAGGCTACTGATAGAGATATAGAGATTGACATATCCAGTTGCCTTCCTGAAAGATTATACCACTTTCCACTCAGGCCCACAGTATAAGAGTGCCTATTTTAACGGGATCTATTTACATCAGTAAAGAGTGTATCTGAAGTTGTCTTACTTTTGCTGGCAGGTATTCTAATAGGCTCTACAAATATAACCACAACTTTGTGAAAGCTATCAATGCCATTCAGAAGTCTTGGACTGCGACTGCATACATGGAATATGAGACTTTTACACTGAAAGAGATGATTAGGAGAGGTGGTGGCCACAGCCGGAGAATTCCAAGGTAATAAAGCACATCTCTTTATCACTAGTAAAGATATTTGTATCAATTGATATCCTCCTCCCTGGGCTGTTCATCATTTTATTGGTCATCGTAACTTAGACTTTTTATGTTACCTTTTCCCTGACCATCTCCCTTTCCTATTCATACAGACTCGGATGTTCTCCAAGCCCTATTTATGGGTTTTGCTTTCACAGCATCTGCCATTTCCTTTACTCTCTTTCCATTTTCTACACTTTGGCTTAGGGCTTTGTCATCTCTATCCTGTATAATGGATCAGCTTCCTGCCTTCTCTCTCTTTGGTTTCTACCCCTCCCTGTCCTCACTCTTAGCCATTCTATGAAATACTGCCTGTTACATCTTCTTACACCCAGCTGTGATTGAGTCACTACCTATTGTCTAATGAATAAATTTAGCCTGGTAATCAAAGCCACCTAAATTTGCCCATAACTGTATTGACTACCTTGACCTGCTTTCAAATAATATGACAGAAAATTCCTGAAAACTTTCACCTACCTCCATTCATGACACTCCCTTTGCCTCAGATACCCCTGAACTTACCTATAGAAACTGTCAAATTTGCCACCTGTAAAAATCTCAAAATCCTTTCTCTGTTTTTAGGTCCAGCAAAAAATATTCCATATTTATCAATATACCTCTGCTACCTTCAGCCAGAGTGGCATTTCCCTCCCATCTTTAGTTTATATACCCCATGGTGTATTTCTTATGGAAAATTATACCGTTCTTTGAATTTATACAGTCAGGAATTGGGTAGATTTATTCCCTCAAAACTATAGCTGGATTTAGCAGACTATGTAGTTTCTCTCACAGTTCTACCCATATCTGAAAAGAATCTTATACAGTGTTTCTCAAAGTGTATTCTGAGGAATGACTAGTGTGTGAGATGCTCTGGTTAGTCGAAATTGGGAATGGGAGCATACCGTATTCCTTCTCAGATTCACTAAAGTGAAAGAGCCATCCTGTATCTGTGTGAGACGAGAAGTTGAGACCTGTTCAGTAACAAGCCAAAGGAGAACCCAGAGGAGGTGGGGTCAGCACTGGAGCCCAGGGAGACTGGGACTCCTGTCTGGAAGATTGAGGCTCAGCCCCAACTGCTTTGCCATGTGTCAGGTGCCATGTTTCTGAAGAACTCTTGTAGAAAAACGTATTGTTTATGGACATCTGAGTCCAGAGCTCTCTGCAGATTCTTAAAAGAATCTGGACCCAAATGATTGAAAGCCAATAATGTATAGTGTGCCTGTGATGTTTGTAATTCTCACTTCTCCATCTCCCTGATTTCTCTTTCACTGTCTTCGTTTTCACACCACTGAGCTTTGTTGTCACATTGCTTTTGTTTTATCTGTGTGTGCATTGATGGGCAAACACTCTGCCTTTATAGGATGTTAGGAAGAAGGAAGTTAACAATTGCCTGTTTTGTGCTAGATAGTCACCTAAATGTATCAGCAGCAATTTAGTCTTAATGACATGGTTGATGATGATGGTGGTGGTGATCATCCTAATAGCTTAATAATTTGGTAAGGACTTATCAGAGACAAGGCCGTGTTTTAAGCACTTGTTAATCATTATTACATTGAATTTTCATAACAATCCTTTGCGGTAGGCATGATTGTACCCATCTTAATAGGAGGTGATCATAGTTTTGTGATGTTAAGGTCTTTGACGAATATTACACAGCTAGTAAGTGGTAAAGCCATTGGTGGCCATCTTTGTGTCTTACTTTCATCTGTTTATGGAGGTAGTCTGCCTGCTTCGACTTAGATCTTTTATATACGTGCCTTCACTTCTTTTACAGCTACCATCACCACCATCTCCAGAGTCAAACATCAGTCATTCCTCTATTTTCTCTAAATCCTTTGTAGGCCATCTTCAATTTCTCACGTCTGCTTTCTTGGTCAAAATCTATTAAAAGTAAGAGAATGCAGCTATTTAGGCATACTAAAATTAGCAATGGCAATATACGAAACCAACATGATTTCACCAGGGAAAATTACTAGATCCTGAAAAAGAAATGGGTAATTTATACAACTTAGTTGTATAATTGACACATTGTATAGTAGACACATTTTTGTATAATAGACACATTGAAACACTGCTAGACAAGTGCTCTTTGGATCTGAATCTACATTCTAGCCGGCCAGGTGGTTGAAATCATGGAATCATCCTCAAAGGAAAGAATATATATTGACATCAAATGTCTATTTCCATCCTAGGCCCAAACCTGCACCAATAACTGCTGAAATACAGAAAAAGATTTTGCATTTGCCACAGTCCTGGGACTGGAGAAATGTTCGTGGTACCAATTTTGTTACTCCTGTTCGAAACCAAGGTAAAAAAAAAAGTCTGATTTTTTTTTTTCATTAATTCATTCTGAAATATTTATTAAACATTTACTATGTGCCAGGCTCTCAGATTTTGGGGATACAGAGGTGAATAGGTTATGATCCACTTTAGTAAAGAAATGGAAAATATATAACTAATGAATACTCACTTCTTTTTGTGTCCATGACAGACTTTGGTAGTAGATAATCTCTCCAGCAGAGCTCAGCATTTCTTCAGTATCCTTCTCAGTGTGTTCCAGGTAGCTAATGAAATTAGAGTGATACGTAAGCCAAACTCATTTGCCCTCCTAGTCACAGAGACTTGTGTAGAAACAAAGAATTGCATGCAGCCAAAATTGGTCTTCCTTCTGCAAGTGGTTTGCTGGAATCCTTTTTTTTTTTTTAAATTGAAGTATAATAGATTTACAATGTTGTATTAGTTTCGGGTGTACAGCAAAGTGACTCAGTTTATATATATGTATTCCTTTTCAGATTCTTTTCCATTATAGTTTATTAAAAGACATTGAATATAGTTCCCTGTGCTATACAGTAAGTCCTTGTTGTTTATCTATTTTATATATAGTAGTGTGTATCTGTTAATCCCAAACTCCTGATTTATCCCTCCCCTTTCCCCTTTGGTAACCAGTTTTTTTCTATGTCTGTGAGTCTGTTTCTGTTTTGTAAATAAGTTCATTTGTATTATTTTTTAGATTCTACATGTAAGTGATATATGATATTCGTCTTTGATTTACTTTACTTAGTATGATAATCTCTAGGATCATCATGTTGCTGAAAATGGCAATATTTCATTCTTTTTTATGGCTGAGTAATATTCCATTGTGTATATATACCACATCTTCTTTATGCTGGAATCCTTCTTTACTACCTGTCTGCCCACTCTACCCCTTTTTCCTCCCCCCATCATTTAGTCTTTAATTACTTTAGGAGTCCAGAAAATGAATCCTTAAATTTTTTTCTGGTAAAGTAGAGTTTTTGAGCTGTGTAAAGACCTTTCAATTAACTTTACCCCAGGATAAGACATATAATGGTAAGTATTAACTCAGCTTCCTGAATGGTGGGCTGGAGGCAGAGCCCAGGTTTATCAGAATTATCACTGTAATTGTATTTTATGTTATTTTTGGAAATTGGATACAGGATGAGTAGATTTAATAACTTTTCCTCTCATAGCACTTGAGAGCAAATTATTTTATCCTACATTTTAGCCAACAATGATTGGAGAATCATTTATATAATACTCAGGTTTATTACTTCTAAGCTCATTTTGAAGATAATTACAGTACACATGACTGCTTTGTTACTATAAAATGGGCGTAGTATTTACTGTCTGGAAACATTCTGATTAGTGTCTCCTGAGAGAGGATTATAAATTTATAACACCCAAAGATAAATTGTCCTTCCCCTTTCCTAAAATTCAATGCTAATCAGCCTCTCCCACTTCTCAACATTCACCACCAACCCTTCAGTTCACCCTGACTGAATTCTTGCAAAGTGTTCTGAATATATGGAGCTTTGAGCAGGTCTTACAGCAGCAGTGTTCCTGTCCTTCATCTGACACCAGAGGTCTCATCTCTTTGTCTTTCCTTTGTACCAGTTATTCTGAGACTCTTTGGCTCTAGAGAAAGTGTGGGTCCTGAAATCCATCCCTACCTTTTCTGGGGATAGCTTCCTTGGAAAGGAGGGATTGGAAAGGAGAGAAATTTGAAGGTAATTGAGAAATGAATGGAAAGTCGATTAAAGGTTTGATATTAAGAGAGGATTAAAATGTATTCTGTCATCAAACAGGTTTCCTATCCTTATTGGAGAGGATTAAGTAAATACTGCATGTCAAGTGTTGGTTACTGAGGGCTTGGCACATGGTTGTTTCCACTGTGTTGCAGTGTTTATAGAGTATCTAATATGTTAGGAGTTTTTTTTTTGGCTGCGTTGGGTCTTTGCTGCTGTGTGTGGACTTTCTTTAGTTGTGACGAGCGGGGCTGCTCTTCGTTGCAGTGTGCAGGCTTTTCATTGTGGTGGCTCGTCTTGTTGTGAAGCACCGGCTCTAGGCACGTGGGCTTCAGTAGTTGCAGCACGCAGGCTCAGTAGTTGCGGCATGCAGGCCCTAGAGCGTGCGGGCTCAGTAGTTGTGGCGCACGGGCTTAGTTGCTCTGCACATGTGGGATCTTCCCAGACCAGGGATTGAACCCGTATCCCCTGCTTCTTAACCACTTGAGCCACCAGGGAAGTCCAGTAATTTTTGTTTAATGGCTGAGGATATAAAGACCAATATGACATGGTCCTCATCCTAGAAACTACAGTTTAGCAAGACCTGCAAGCAAAACATTAAAATACAGTATAATAACTGCTTTAACAGGGCGTTTTTAAAATTCTTTAGGAAAAGGTTGAAAGAAATATTTAGTTCCACTCACTTCACAAAATATATGATTGACTACTGATGAGATAATTATTCAGGGGAAGGAAATTAGACTTTCTAAAGCTATATCCTTTGACAATGATTTTCTTGTGGCTTGGTAAAAGGTATTGTCATCTCTAATATTCCATATTCTTTGAGTGTTATAAATATGGTTTGTACAGACATGGGCAATTTAAAAACAGAGGGCTTTGACAGATTAATTGCTTTTAAACTGATCCCTCATCTGTAGTATCTTGTTAGGTGTCTGAGAAAATAATGTACTTAGTTGTTCCTCTTTTGATTTCTTTTTGGTTTTCTGTACTTTAGGTTGGGAAAAAATTATTTTCTATTCCTACTAACTGGGCTACTTGGAAATTTCCACTAACTTAAATACACCAGTGTTCTATATAACCTAGAATTCAAAATTACCCACAGTTAAGGGAATTCACAACTTTTCTCTATTTGGAGAGCAAATCAAGATTAATGAAAAAAAAGTATGGCAGGGATGGGGGCAAATTCTTACCTTTACACGTGTTAACATCTCTAAGCACTAGCCATGTAGCCAGGATTTACTTTGATGTGTGAGAGGGAAGAGAGCTAGGAAGTTGCAAGAGGTGGGACTTCCTTTGTTCTTCTCCCAGCTGTGCTGTCTTTATTTATGATTGCGTCTTCAAGAGAGAAGGGGAGTGTCTTTCAGGTCACATTAATTAGGAAATGCAGAGGGTTTTCCTAACTTGAAAATCTAGTTTGTTTAAGTCTTGTTCTAACTACTGTTTATATTAAAACTGGAAGGCAGGGGCCTTAAACTGCTCCACCCTATTCCTTTTACACACAAGATAAAAAGAAATGCCAGAAAGGTCAAGTGACTTGCCCAGAGTCACACAGCTGAGTGACGGGGTGGGAGGGGAGGGAAAAAGAATCCTGGCTCCTTACTCCCAGTTCAGTGTTCTCTCCACTGTTGGAAGTTACAGCTGAATATAGTTAAACCATCTGACAATCACATACCCGTTTGAGATTGTGGAAATATGATTACCATAGAGCTCTGTCTGGATCGTCTCCCCATCTTCTTCTTTATTGCCCTGTAGTCTTCTTAAGAGAAAATGGTCCTTTTATTTATTTTTGTTATTTATTTATTTACTATTTGTTTATTGAAGTATAGTTGATTTACAGAATCTAGACTCTGGCCTGACTTCTGAAGAGGCATTACTTACATTGGCAGCTGACCTTCTGGGAACATCAAGGGCTTGAGGAAGGTTATCTCCATTCCTCATTCCTGTGATCTCTCTGTTAACAGAGCACATTCTGAGCCCTTGAATGTACATGTGTTCTGTCCCTCCCACAATGCTGGATGGTCAGATGATGAGGATTTAATAGTTAATACCAAGAGAGATTATTTCTGTGGCTGCCCTGGGCCAAGAATGCTAAATGGCCAAATTGAGGCCATTTCTAGACTCTTGTGATGTTATTTATTGAAAGATCCTGATGTCTCAAGAAAGGAACACTGGCCTTGGCCATTTACTGTCACTCATCTAGTTCTTTGACATTCTGTCATTAGAAAGAGGAGTCCTAAGGACAGTATTATTTGGATGGTTTTGAAAACAAAATGTGCACGTTAATTTCATTCTATCTAGTAACTAGAAGACAGGGAAAGGAAATTTGAAAATTCTTTAAAGTAGATACTGATCTATAAATGGAAAAAGACAGTACTCTGCATTAGGAGACATTTAGATGCTAGCACCTGCCACCCTTTAGTTTTGTGACTTTGGACAGGTCAGTGCTTCTTTTTGAATCTCAGTGTATGTATTATTGAGTAGGTTGCACACTAGATGAATCCCAAGGCCCCTTTCCAAATGTTTCTCTTCTAATCTTCATAATTTAGGTGATCCCTCAGTGGCAAAAGCAGTATGGATAAATCTGAGATGTTTACGGGGAGAATTTTGGGGACCATCAGAATGGTAGCAGTTACAGGGTGATAGGGCTCTAATGGACTAAAAGTAAATATTAACTGTTTCCATTGAAATAACCTTCTTTCCTGGATATAAATATGTATCCACTTATTCATAATTTGACTTTTCTTTCTACAAAGATGCACTGAGTTCCTTCATTGCCTCAGGCATCAAGGTGAAGAAAACAGATTTCCTGTAAATACTCAAAGAAATTCACAATTTAGTTTGAGGAAAACGGTATTAAGTAGTTCAAGTAGGCTTAAGAATGTTAGAGGCTGAGCATAGAGTATCCTGGCTTTCCTTTGTACTCAGGGAGGGACATGAATGAACAGTTACCAGGAGAAGAGAAAAACAGTGCCCCTCATATTTTTAATGGACAGTGTTCTTCTTAATACTTTTTGGAGGAAGACATTCACTAACTAAATTCAGACTTATTAAAGAGAACAAAGGCAGCATTCTCTTTATGTAGAATGAGTGTTTTGAATTGTAATATTGTCTGTTCGTTCATCTTACTTTACGTGCACAAGGGAGTGCTTACCATTCAAGTAATTTGGTAACTAATTAATATTAGTAACTTGAGTAACATGTCAACTTCATTTAATACCAGTGTCTCAGGTTTGGTACAAGCATATCTCCATGTAGAATTTGTATCAGTGGCAGATGTGAAAGAGGCTGTATCATAATGGGGATATTAAGTTATGCTCATTTCTTTCTAGAATTGTAACAAGTGGAAATCCCAGTTTTGTTACATACATTCCATATTTTATTCTGTGTATTTCTTCTACTCACACATATTGAAGAAACAGATAAAAATATTTTTATATAAATTACCTCATAATACAATATTTTTCTTCTCTTGAAGCAGCAACTATATTCCTAGCATATGCTTCTTAAGTAAATTTATTTTGTCTTGCCAGAACATTTACATATTAAATAAAGCTGTTTTCCTTTCCCTTCTCCCCTACCTCCATACAGCTACATTTCAATTCATTTTCCATTTCACTACCTCCATCTGCTTTATATCTTTACTTCCTTACTGGCCACCTTAAATACCATATCTATCATTGTAATTACTCTCTTACCTCCTTGGACTTTGTTGTATTTTGCCTCCTTGACCCTGGTTGAATCCAACTCTCTACTATAATACACCCATACCTGAGCCATTATTAGGGTTAATTCCACCCAACAAGGGCTTTAGAAAATGCCTCTCTGGAGATATTTAAAAGCTTAGCTTATATGTATCCCTCCATTATTTTCTCTCAATTTGATGGCTCAGAATGTTGCAAATGTAAATCATTTCTGCATTAAGAATACTGCCAAATGGAAGCAACCTAAGTGTCCATCGACAGATGAATGGATAAAGAAGATGTGGCACATATACACAATGGAATATTACTCGGCCATAAAAAGAAACGAAATTGAGTTATTTGTAGTGAGGTGGATGGACCTAGAGACTATCATACAAAGTGAAGTAAGTCAGAAAGAGAAAAATAAATACTGTATGCTAATGCATATATATATGGAATATAAAAAAAAGGATCTGAAGAACCTAGGGGCAGGACAGGAATAAAGATGCAGACATAGAGAATGGACTTGAGGACACAGAGAGGGGGAAGGGTAAGCTGGGACGAAGTGAGAGAGTGGCATGGACACATATACACTACCAAAGGTAAAATAGATAGCCGGTGGGAAGCAGCCGCATAGCACAGGGAGATCAGCTGGGTGCTTTATGACCACCTAGAGGGGTGGGATAGGGAGGGTGGGAGGGAGACACAAGAGGGAGGAGATATGGGGATATATGTATATGTATAGCTGATTCACTTTGTTATAAAGCAGAAACTAACACACCATTGTAAAGCAATTATAGGCCAATAAAGATGTTTTAAAAAAAAAGAATATTGTCAAATGCTTTGCAGAAGTTAGGTTTTTTTCTCCCAAAATATTTTCAAGGAAAGCCCCATATAGTAATGATTGCCTTTTGGTGAAAAAACTAAAATCTTAATGTTTGCCTATAAGGTCAGTAGCATTCTTTGATTGAATCTTCTTTATTGTGCTGATCCTTATGAACAAAAACCGCAACACTCAATATAAATATATTAATGTATGTCATGCACTTAAGGTTTCTATGATTCTTTTTGAGTGCGTCAAAGGTCTCTTGGGTTATATATCCTTCTTTTCTATTACCAGGGTCTTGTGGAAGCTGCTACTCATTTGCTTCTATGGGGATGATGGAAGCAAGAATCCGTATACTAACCAACAATACCCAGACCCCAATCTTGAGTCCTCAGGAGGTTGTGTCTTGCAGCCAGTATGCTCAAGGTATGTGTTGTATTTCAGGCACTGTTTACCTGTGTGTAGTTTGCCATTGTTGGCAAAGGCAAAAGGATGGGATAGTAGAGAGATCATAATGTCTTCTGTCAGAAAACCTGGGTGCGATTCACAGAAAGATAGACAACATGAAAAGGCAGAGGGCTATCTATGTACCAGATGAAGGAACAAGATAAAACCCCAGAAAAACAACTAAATGAAGTGGAGATAGGCAACCTTCCAGAAAAGGATTCAGAATAATGAGGGCGAAGATGATCCAGGACCTTGGAAAAAGAGTGGAGACAAAGATCGAGAAGATGCAAGAAATGTTTATAAAACACCTAGAAGGATTAAAGAACAAACAAACAAAGATGAACAATACAATAACTGAAATGAAAACTACACTAGAAGGAATCAATAGCAGAATAACTGAGGCAGAAGAACGGATAAGTGACCTGGAAAACAGAATGGTGGAATTCACCGCTGCGGAACAGAATAAAGAAAAAAGAATGAAAAGAAGACAGCCTAAGAGACCGTGGGGACAACATTAAATGCAACAACATTCACATTACAGGGGTCCCAGAAGGAGAAGGGAGAGAGGACCCGAGAAAATATTTGAAGAGTCAAAAACTTCCCTAACATGGGAAAGGAAACAGCCACCCAAGTCCAGGAAGCACAGAGAGTCCAATACAGGATAAATCCAAGGAGAAACACACTGAGACACATAGTAATCAAACTGGCAAAAATTAAAGACAAAGAAAAATTATTGAAAGCAGCAAGGGAAAAATGACAAATAACACACAAGGGAACTCCCATAAGGTTAACAGATGATTTCTCAGCAGAAACTCTACAAGCCAGAAGGGAGTGGCATGATATACTTAAAGTGATGAAAGGGAAGAACCTTACAACCAAGATTACTCTACCTGGCAAGGATCTCATTCAGACTCGATGGAGAAATCAAAAGCTTTCCAGACAAGCAAAAGCTAAGAGATATCAGCACCACCAAACCAGCTCTACAAGAAATGCTAAAGAAACTTCTCTAAGTGGGAAATGCAAGCGAAGATAAGGACCTACAAAAACAAACCCAAAACAATTAAGAAAATGGTCATAGTAACATACATATCGATAATTACCTTAAACGTGAATGGATTAAATGCTCCAACCAAAAGACACAGGCTTGCTGAATGGATACAAAAACAAGACCCGTATATATGCTGTCTACAAGAGACCCACTTTAGACCTAGGGACACATACAGACTGAAAGTGAGGAGATGGAAAAAGATATTCCATACAAATGGAAATCAAAAGAAAGGTGCAGTAGCAATACCCATATCAGATAAAATAGACTTTAAAATAAAGAATGTTACAACAGACAAGGAAGGACACTACATAATGACCAAGGGATCAATCCAAGAAGAAGATATAACAGTTATAAATATGTATGCACCCAACATAGAAGCACCTCAATACATAAGGCAACTGCTAACAGCTATAAAAGAGGAAATCGACAGTAACACAATAATAGTGGGGGACTTTAACACCTCACTTACACCAATGGATGGATCATCAAAACAGAAAATTAATAAGGAAACAGAAGCTTTAAATGACACAATAGACCAGATAGATTTAATTGATATTTATAGGATATTCCATCCAAAAACAGCAGGTTACACTTTCTTCTCAAGTGTGCATGGAACATTCTCCAGGATAGATCACATCTTGGGTCACAAATCAAGCCTAAGTGAATTTAAGAAAATTGAAATCGTATCAAGCATCTTTTCTGACCACAATGCTATGAGATTAGAAATGAATTACAGGGAAAAAAACGTAAAAAACACAAACACATGGAGGCAAAACAATGCGTTTAGACAAAGAGATCACTGAAGAAATCAAAGAGGAAATCAAAAAATACCTAGAGACAAATGAAAATGAAACGACTATCCAAAACTGCAGCAAAAGCAGTTCTAAGAGGGAAGTTTATAGCTATACAAGCCTACCTCAAGAAACAGGAAAAATCTCAAATAAACAATCTTACCTTACACCTAAAGGAATTAGAGAAAGAAGAACAAACAAAACCCAAAGTTAGCAGAAGGAAAGAAATCATAAAGATCAGAGCAGAAATAAATGAAATAGAAACAAAGAAAACAATAGCAAAGATCAATAAAACTAAAAGCTGGTTCTTTGAGAAGATAAACCATATTGATAAACCATTAGCCAGACTCATCAAGAAAAAGAGGGAGAGGACTCAAATCAATAAAATTAGAAATGAAAAAGGAGAAGTTGCAACAGACACCGCAGAAATACAGAGCATCCTAAGAGACTACTACAAGCAACTCTATGCCAATAAAATGGACAACCTGGAAGAAATGGACAAATTCTTAGGTATGACCTTCCAAGACTGAACCAGGAAGAAATAGAAAATATGAACAGACCAATCACAAGTAATGAAACTGTGATTAAAAATCTTCCAACAAACAAAAGTCCAGGACCAGATGGCTTCACAGGTGAATTCTATCAAACATTTAGAGAAGAGCAAACACCTATCCTTCTCAAACTCTTCCAAAATGTTGCAAAGGAAGGAACACTCCCAAACTCATTCTATGAGGCCACCATCACCCTGATACCAAAACTGGACAAAGATGCTCCAACAAAAGAAAATTACAGTGCTTCCCTGGTGGCGCAGTGGTTGAGAGTCCGCCTGCTGATGCAGGGGACACGGTTTTGTGCCCCGGTCTGGGAAGATCCCATATGCCACGGAGCAGCTAGGCCCGTGAACCATGGCCACTGAGCCTGCGTATCCAGAGCCTGTGCTCCGCAATGGGAGAGGCCACAACAGTGCGAGGCCGCATACTGCAAAAAAAAAAAAAAGAAAGAAAATTACAGACCAATATCACTGATGAATATAGATGCAAAAGCCTCAACAAAATACTAGCAAACAGAATCCAACAACACATTAAAAGGATCATACACCATGATCAACTGGGATTTATCCCAGGGATGCAAGGATTCTTCAATATATGCAAATCAATCAATGTGATACACTATATTAACAAATTGAAGAATAAAAAACATATGATCATCTCAATAGATTCAGAAAAAGCTTTTGAAAAAATTCAATACCCATTTATGATCAAAATTCTCCAGAAAGTGGGCATAGAGGGAACCTACCTCAACATAATAAAGGCTATATATGACAGACCCACAGCAAACATCATTCTCAATGGTGAAAAGCTGAAAGCATTTCCTCTAAGATCATGAAGAAGACAAGGTTGCCCACTGTCACCACTATTATTCAACATAGTTTTCGAAGTTTTAGCCACAGCAATTAGAGAAGAAAAAGAAATAAAAGGAATCCTGATCTGGAAAGAAGAAGTAAAACTGTCAGTGTTTGCAGATGACATGATACTATACATAGAGAATCCTAAAGATGCTACCAGAAAACTACTAGAGCTAATCAATGAATTTGGTAAAGTAGCAGGATACAAAATTAATGCACAGAAATCTCTGGCATTCCTATATACTAATGATGAAAAATCTGAAAGAGAAATTAAGGAAACACTCCCTTTTACCATTGCAACAAAAAGAGTAAAATACCTAGGAATAAACCTACTTAGGGAGAGAAAAGACCTGTAAGCAGAAAACTCTAAGACACTGATGAAAGAAATTAAAGATGATACCAACAGATGGAGAGAGATACCATGTTCTGGGATTGGAAGAATCAATATTGTAAAAATGACTATACTACCCAAAGCAATCTACAGACTCAATGCAATCCCTATCAAATTACCAATAGCATTTTTCACAGAACTAGAACAAAATACCTTAAAATTTGTATGGAGACACAAAAGACCCTGAATACCCAAAGCAGTCTTGAGGGAAAAAAGCAGAGCTGGAGGAATCAGGCTCCCTGACTTCAGACTATACAAAAAGCTACAGTAATCAAGACAATATGGTACTGCCACAAAATAGAAATATAGATCAATGGAACAAGATAGAAAGCCCAGAGATAAACCCACGCACTTATGGTCAATTAAGCTATGACAAAGGAGGCAAGGATATACAATGGAGAAAAGACAGTCTCTTCAATAAGTGGTGCTGGGAAAAGTGGACAGCTACGTGTAAAAGAATGAAATTAGAACACTCCCTAACACCATACACAAAAGTAAAGTCAAAATGGATTAGAGACCTAAATGTAAGACTGGACACTATAAAACTCTTAGAGGAAAACATAGGAAGAACACTCTTTGACATACATCACAGCAAGATCTGTTTTGATCCACCTCCTAGAGTAATAGAAATAAAAACAAACATCAACAAATGGGACCTAATGAAACTTAAAAGCTTTTGCACAGCAAAGGAAACCATAAACAAGACGAAAAGATAATCCTCAGAATGGGCGAAAATATTTGCAAATGAATCAACGGACAAAGGATTAATCTCTAAAATATATAAACAGCTCATGCAGCTGAATGTTAAAAAACTAAATAACCCAGTCAAAAAATGGGCAGAAGACCTAAATAGACATTTCTCCGAAGAAGACATACAGATGGCCAAGAGGCACATGAAACGCTGCTCAACATCACTAATTATTAGAGAAATGGAAATCAAAACCACAATGATGTATCACCTCACACCAGTTAGAATGGGCATCATCAGAAAATCTACAAACAACAAATGCTGGAGAGGGTGTGGAGAAAAGGGAACCCTCTTGCACTGTTGGTGGGAATGTAAATTGATACAGCCACTATGGAGAACAGTATGGAGGTTCCTTAAAAAACTAAAAATAGAACTACCATATGACCCAGCAATCCCACTACCGGGCATATACCCAGAGAAAGCCATAATTCAAAAAGATACATGCACCCCAATGTTCTTTGCAGCACTATTTACAATAGCCAGGTCATGGAAGCAACCTAAATGCCCATTGACAGACGAATGGATAAAGAAGATGTGGTACATATATACAATGGAATATTACTCAGCCATAAAAAGGAACGAAATTGGGTCATCTGTTGAGACGTGGGTGGATCTAGAGACTGTCATACAGAGTGAAGTCAGAAAGAGAAAAACAAATATCGTGTATTAATGCATATATTTGGAACCTAGAAAAATGGTACAGATGAACTGGTTTGCAGGGCAGAAATTGAGACACAGATGTAGAGAACAAACTTATGGACACCAAGGTGGGAAAGTGGTGGGGGAGGTGGGGGTGGTGGTGTGATGAATTGGGCGATTGGGATTGGCATGTATACACTGATGTGTATAAAACTGATGACTAATAAGAACCTGCTGTATACAAAAATAAATAAAATAAAATTCAAAAATTCAGAAAAAAAAACAATCCTGGGTGCAACTTCTGGCCGTATCACTTATTATTGAGTGGTTTCTCATGGAATTCACTGTACCATCCAGCAACATGTCAATAATTGCTATATTTTGAGTAAGCACTGGCTCTTAGGAGCCTCTTACGTGCATTACCCAACAGTGCTCAAACCCTGAAAGAGTAGCTGTTATCCTATTTATAGACAAGGAACAGACATGAAGTTGTTCTATAGTATTTTGAAGGCCACTCAGCTTCTAAGCATGAATCTCAGTCCCAAATAAGGTCTCATTCTGAAACCTAATTCTTATTGAAATCATACAAAACTGGTTTCTCTCCAGAAGGATTTAAAAATTGTGTACGTAGGCTTCTAGAACAGGCTATACGTAAGGTGTGCAGAAAGCCCGGCTGCCGTTGATTCAGGGAGAAACATTCTCATTTTAAAGTTTTCTGCTGTCAACCCCAGGTTTGGCTACTAGAGACTTTCTCAGTCCACAAGTGAAACTGCTGGTGAATGATTGTCAGTGAGCCTTTCCTTCTTTCTGAAATACTTATTAAACTCTGACATTGTGACTTTTGGGCCCTGGGGACTCTGAATTATCAAGAGAGTCCTTACCCTCATGAAGCTTACAGTTATGTGAGGAAAACAGAAATTAAATAATTATAAGAACAATGAAGAAAAAGGGTTCTGGATGTGTATACAGGCATACCTTATTTTATTGTGCTTCTCAGATACAGCATGGTTTTTTGTTTTTTGTTTTTTACAAATTGAAGGTTCGTGGCAACCCTGCATCGAGCAGGTCTGTCAGTGCCATTTTTGCAACAGGATTTGCTCACTTCATGTCTCTTTATCACATTTTGGTAATTCTTGAAATATTTCCAACCCTCTGCCAGCAAAACGGTTATAACTCATTGAATGCTCTGGTGATGGTTAGTGGGTTTTTTTTTAGCAATAAAGCATTTTAAAATTAAGGTGTGTGTACTGTTTTTTAGACAAAATGCACACTTAATAGACTACAGTAGACTGTAAACATAACTTTTATATGCACTAGGAAACCAAAACGTTTGTGTGACTTTATTGTGATATTTGCTTTATTGTGGTAGTCTGGAACTGAACCTGCAGTGTCTCTGAGATATGCTTGTAATAGGGCCAGGACTGGAGGAAGGATATGGGGACCTAATTTAGACTTTTCTGCAAGAGGCGGTCAGAGAAGACTTCCTTGAGGAAGTGTCTGGCTATTTAATAATGACAATAATAGCGAACTTTTATTGCTTTTACATGAAGTAATTCATTTAATCCTACAAGGAAGGTGCTATTGCTATCTATATTTTACAGATAAGTAAACAGAGGTACAGAGAAATTATCAATTCTTAACCCAGTTTTGGATTGAGCCTCTATAGTCAGGCTTCAGAGCCTCCCACTTAACCACGAAGCTACCTTCCATAGGAGGTGCCAGATAAATGTCTGTCAAATAGATGGCTGATGGATGGATGCATGAAGTGGTATTTAAGCTAAGAAACAACTTCTAGGGGCGACATAAAGAATAATTAATGGCGTAGAAAAGAAAAAATATGAAATGGGACAGTTTGTTTTGTACCCCTTTCTAATAGAGGGTAATAATAACTCTGTGTGTTCTTCATCCTCAGGCTGTGAAGGTGGCTTCCCATACCTCATCGCAGGAAAGTATGCCCAAGATTTTGGGCTGGTGGAAGAGGCCTGCTTCCCCTACACAGGCACAGATTCTCCATGCAAAATGAAAGAGGACTGCTTCCGTTACTACTCCTCCGAGTACCACTATGTGGGAGGTTTCTATGGGGGCTGCAATGAAGCCCTGATGAAGCTTGAGCTGGTCCATCATGGGCCCATGGCAGTTGCGTTTGAAGTCTACGATGACTTCTTCCACTACCACAAGGGGATCTACCACCACACTGGTCTGAGAGACCCTTTCAACCCCTTTGAGCTGACCAATCACGCTGTCCTGCTGGTGGGCTATGGCACTGACTTGGCCTCTGGACTGGATTACTGGATTGTTAAAAACAGCTGGGGCCCTGGCTGGGGTGAGGGTGGTTACTTCCGGATCCGCAGAGGAACCGATGAGTGTGCAATTGAAAGCATAGCACTGGCGGCCACACCAATTCCTAAATTGTAGGGTGTACCTCCCAGCGTTTCAGACTGATCACCGTCAGTCATGAAAGGAAACTGACTTATTCACAGACTAGAGACTTTTACCGTATGGCTACTGCAATGTCAAAAGGTTACAAATAGATCCCTATGAAGATTTGTGCCTTTAAAATTAAAACTGCCCTTGACCGTAATATACTTTCCCATTGAACACCAGCCTGCTTTTTCCTAAATATTCAGTGAAATGAGGTTTTTATGGATGATGGTAAACTATGAAGTAATGGATTTTGCTAATCATTTGTGATTCAAACAGATGCTGTATTTTTAAAAGTCTGTGTGAATGCACAGGCTTATTTTTTAATTGTACAAATCATGAGAAAATATGGCAATGATTATTAAATTTAAAAAGTTTTTGTAAATATTCAGGTGATATGTATTATGAAATTTATGTATGTGCTTAAGAGAATTTTTAATCTTGACTCCTTCAGTTGTATTTACTTCTCTCACTTATGTAAATACTTTAAAAAGGAAAATCAGGGTATTTCAACTAAAAACAACAAAATTATGAACGTTTACAATAGGGGGTATACTCAGTTAATGTCTAGTGAACCCTGAAGTTATCTTCTGAAGATTTGATGAGACAGAGATTATAAAGAAAAGATACAGGAGTTTTGATAAGAGTCTGATTATTGGTTAAACCTTCTTATGGTGTATCTTGCATTTGGAAGTATTGGTTAGCCTTCATTGGCTGAGCAGTAATAGCCTAATTCGTGGAATATTAGCAGTTTATATTTGGTCAGATCTTTGGGATCTCCAAGGGATATTTCACAGTGATATGAAATCTCCACACTGAGTAAACAGATAGGATCCATTAGAAATAATAGATTAGGCAAAATTAGGCAAATTAGAGCTCTAAAGTTTGTTATCTAAACAAATAAAAGCTCTAAAGTTTATTTGTAGTTCAAATAAACAAGAACTACAAGGCTTTTAGAGCTGAAAGGGACCTTGAAGATGGTTCAGTGTAACTTCCTCTTAACCAGAAAAAGGCACTGAGGCTTATACAGAGGGCAAGTGACTCATCCAAGGTCACACAGCTGGTAAATGTTGAGTCTAGATTAGAACCTAGATTTTCTAAGTCTGGTTCTCCTTGAGTGACTTAGACACTGAATCTCTGTGCTTTCCACCAGAGTATCCAAAATCACCAGGGATACTAGATGCATAGTTGGAAATTTCACATTGACATGTTAAGTCTCAGTTTTGTCTTAAACCTCATGTACTTTTTGTATTGCAATTCACTACAATGACTTTTTTTTTTTTCTTTTTTTTTTGCGGTACGCGGGCCTCTCAACTGTTGTGGCCTCTCCCATTGCAGAGCACAGGCTCCGGACGCGCAGGCTCAGTGGCCATGGCTCACGGGCCCAGCCGCTCTGCGGCATGTGGGATCTTCCTGGACCGGGGCACGAACCCGTGTACCCTGCATCAGCAGGCGGACTCTCAACCACTGTGCCACCAGGGAAGCC
The DNA here is from genome assembly GCF_039906515.1 of Pseudorca crassidens. NCBI lineage: Eukaryota > Metazoa > Chordata > Mammalia > Artiodactyla > Delphinidae > Pseudorca > Pseudorca crassidens. The sequence goes on along the minus strand of NC_090304.1, from coordinate 65,699,567 downwards.
CTACAATGACATTTTTACTCTTCTTAGACTGAAGGGTTATTCGAGGACTTTGCCTCGTATTTAAAGTGTGGCTTCTTGGGCCTCCTGGTACATGGCTGCATACCTTTGACCTTTTTACCACATGATGACAAAGAAGCAGACACTCTGAATGGCAGGCATAGCCAGAGTTCTTATTATCTGGAAGGCCTCCAAGGAGGTGTATTTTCCTTGTTACTGTTACTGGTGGAATGTAATAATTATAATCCTAATTTATGCCTAGCCTTGTTGCTACATGAAAGTGTAAATAGACTTTGAAATCAAGCAGGAATTTATTTTTCACTAAAATTTATAAAGATATACTACCTGTCAGCTTAATAGCTAAGATTTTCTTTAACCCATTAAGTGTGAGCTCATCCTCTGGTGTTTACTTGGACAGCAGTCAGTTGACACATGTGAGAGCACGTCCTGAAGGTGAAGAGCACCCATGCTTTTGCACAATTTCACGGGGACCCTGGCTGAGCTCTGAAGGAAAATCATTGCTCGTATCATTCTTTAAATAATCTAGGAAATATTGAAGGACTAAGGACTATAGTTGTGAACTTAACTGGCAATGGGAAGCAGGTCTCACAAGCATGATTAGTTGAGGACAAGCAATGGTTTGAAAAGGGCCTAAGTTTTCAGAGGTGCACGCAGGATTGCCCAGAGAGCTCAAGTTACACTGCCCTTCAACTTGCATTTTCTGCTGTGGGAGGTCTGCTTTTCCTATTGCTCTACAAGAGAAAGATCACCATTTCATCCACAGTGGTGGAATTCATTCAAGACGTTGACTAAATCATGGTTCCTTAAGCCATGTAATTAAACTGTTAAGCTATACAAAAAGCAAGTTTCATTGTCTGAAACTTGTTTGTATTGGTGCTAACAGAACATATCATCAAAGTCTGTTGAGCAAATGAGCTCTGGAAAAAAATGGGTTGGGAACTCTGGCTAACCTCCCCAAACACATGCCCAGAAAAGCTACAGTAGTGATGTGCGTGGATGACACCATTGGCCACAAAGCAAAACATAAGTTTAGCTGGGCCATCTAGCACAAGCATCGTCCTGACCCTGGTGCCTCAGTGCCTGGGTAAGATTGCTTGCTCTGCCACACGAGCCATGAGAACTTGGGCAGTTTACTTAACCTACCAGTGCTTCTATTTCCTCACCTGTAAACTGGGGATAATGGGATAAATATCTATCACGGTCTGAACTCTCCTTAAACTCTTGCTATTATAATAAAGGAACCAAAAGGGTTTACACTTTTGAATGACATTTATTTGGTTTAAGGTCAGGACTTAGCCCATCCCAAGTGCGTAAACTAACGTAAATTCAGATAATGAAGTTTCCCTGGCCATTCAAACTTGCTCACTGAACTCTGACTTCTAAACACTGACCTCAGGAACCGAATAGATTTGGATAGTAAGGGATATGTGTATCCACTTCACAGAGCTCTGAAGGATTAAATGCCTTCATATATGGAAAGTCGGTACACCAGTGCTTGGGACGTAGTAAGGGTATATAAATATTAGTTACTGTTCAAGTCATCTTTTTCCCAATTCAAATTGTAATCTTTTGCTATGAGGAAGCAGCTCACGTGTATTCTATTAATAAACAAGCTCTACTCTGAAAGGATACAGGAGGGGCTTCGGAAATTTTTTTTAAAGGGAGTAAAAAACAACAGAGGAACATGGCGCAAAGAAACCCACGGAGAAAAATCTTCGAAAACGTTATGAATTAGGGAGTTGATTTTGATTTTCTGGTCCAGAAGTTTTTGCAACCCGCACCACATCATTGCCTCTGCTGCTGCCTGTGTGGAAAGAATAAGTGTGAGAGGCGATCAGGTTTAGATTGCTACAGCAGAGATGAAAATCAAGACCCAGCTGACAGCAAGTAACTTTGAAGCAAAAAAAACCCCAAAAACTAAAGGTTAAGCTAACGTTGTAACAATTTGATTTTCCTAATCAGGATTTTCCTATCAGGATAAGCATAGCAGATTCACATAACAATAGAGCTGGAAGGTCATCTAGTCCACCTCTGTCATTAAAATAAAAATGGGTTCAGTGAGGTGAAATAACATGCCTGGGGTTCTGGCTAATAAAGATAAATCTAGACCCCAGTGCGTCAAGAACTTTCTACTGTACCTGCTGCCTCCCAATTAAGAAAAATGGAGAAAGAAATATAAATGTTATGAGACAACCTGACCTCATACTGTAAAATCATTTCTAAGATCCTTTCCAGTTCTCAGAAATCCTATTCTGAACTCTTGATGGCAAGTGCTCTGGTTTCGGAGGTTTAATCTAACAGTTTTCCTCTAAATATAGTGATGTTAATATTTATATTTCTTAACTGTAATAAAGATTTATTTTTGGCCTAAAGTTAAGTAGAGACTTCCTGACCAAGACAGGAGAGCTTTAGACATAACAAATTCTTCAGCTCTGATGGGAAATGCATGGACTGGAAATTGTACGTTGGTTGTGCATTAGTTAGCCATTAGGTCTTAATTTCATTAGCTGTAAAATACTGACTTCATTGAATTGTAGTTCTGATTCAAAGTGGATTTGCCTAAAATCGCCTGGACTGTAAAATAATTGAATCCTCAGCAGACATTAGGGCTGCCCTGCACAATGTCCTCTTGATGACAGCAAACCAAAATTGCAGGAGATAAACTAGCCCTTGGACAGAACATGCAACACGTGCCTTTGTTGGTGTCTTCATTTCTCCTTTCAGAAGTCCATTTATCAAGATCCCTTTTCCCCACATGCCTTTGAGGAGCTAGCAGAAGTAAGAAACTTAACCTCTCCTTCTCCGATTTTGAGGATGTGATGTTGATACACTTTGATTTTGAACTTTTGGTCCTAAAAGGCAATTTATAGAATTCAAATTCAATTCTATAGGTAGTTAAATAAGGAAAGACTGTGATAAACTCCAAACCCCCCAAGTTGAGGGGAAAAAAAGCAGACTTGTTTCTTCCTCTAATACAAAAGGTCTAAAGAGATTGAAATCCTAGCAAATCAATTGAAAAGAAATAACTTGGAGAAATAGCCTTCCCCTGGGGAAATGAGGGGAATGCCAGGAAGCTAGGGCTGTGCATTAAAGTAATCATTGAGATGATTTGTTTTTTTCTTGTAATGTATTTTCTGCAGCTTCAAAAGTATTGAATAGTTTCAAGTGAAGTATAAGATAAATGATAGAAAATGAATACTTTTAGTGTCAGATTTTTATACCCCCCATTCTCTCATTTTTGGGGTTTCTGGAGAGCTAAAAGAAAAGCCTGTTTTCCCTGTAGATAACTATTCCTATGCCACCATAAGAAATGCACAGTATTCCCAAGAGACACAATCCCAGTTCTGTAGACTAAAATTCAGTGGAGTAACAAGGATGGGTCTATGGAGAGAAAGTAAACAAAACAGCGCTGAAGATATCATGAACTCAGATAGTTTTGATCCTCCAGGGTTTGTCATTTAGACCTTAGTCTAAACATAGTCTGAACATAGATCTCTAGTCTTCAGTGTTCACTTGTTAAAAGGTGATGCCAAGGGCAGCGTGGCCAAAGCCAGGGCTGGAGACACGGACACGGCCAGAGCGGGGTGCCCGTGTTGGGAGGCGAGTGGTGGCTGAGGTCTGTCTATGGATTTTGAGCATCTGAGGGTGACCTCTGAATTTAAGCATTCCTTGCTGCTCCCTCACCCTTAAGAAAACAAAAAAGTTTCAAAGAAGCCATGAGTGATTATATATTATCTGCCTTGTAAAAAAAGGTTTACAATGGTAAAGGTGCAGTACAAAATAAGTTAGAAATAAGTGAGCAAACTGAAGCAAAAAGAAGAAAAAGGTAAAAAAATAGGATGTGGCCATGAATAGAGTCTGCATAGAGTCTAGCACATTACCTGATACATGAGGATCATGCTTCAACAGTGGGTCTGAACCAGAAGTGATTTTTGTCCCTCATGGGACATCCGGCGATGTTTGTAGACATTTGGGTTGTCACACTAGGGGAGGAGACGCACTCCACAATGAAGAATTATCCAGCGCCAAATGTCAACAGTGCCAAGGTGGAGAAAGTCTGCACTACGACATGCCAACTCCTTTATGCTTTCTTCCCCACCACCAAAGGAATGTGATGGGCTTTGGAGGAGGGAGAGAATTCTGAGGGTATCTCAGAAGCTTCCAGAACTTGAGCTGAACTTTGAAGAATCAAAAGGAGTAGTAAAAGGCAGGGAAGGCCCAGGGAGTGGGGGCACATTGAAGTTGTGAGACAAGGTAAGAGCACTGCCCCTCAGTTTCAAGACAACAGGCTGAGCCCATTGTGTACTAGCCCCACCCAACAGGAACCCAGTGATAAGTTCCAATAGGAACTTGTTAAATATATAGTCTTAACTTACAATAAGAATGGGGCTCATTGATGGATCAGAAATTGGATGAATTCTTATTTCAAAAAAGGAGGAGGGCAGCAAATGGGAAGGTAGGATCCTAATTGGAGGCCCACGTGAGTGAGAAAATTCTGCCATAGAAGATGAACACACCATCTCAACCCACCAAACATTTGATCGAGATAAGGATAAAAAGAAGAGAGGTTGTAGTATTTTTGCTTACAAAGAGCATTTACTTGGGATTTGAACCCAGGTCTCTACGTTGTAGAACCACAGCTCTTAACTGCTCTATACTTCCTCCCTCAAGATGTCCTTCCTGTGTTTCTCCTCGTGGTGTGTTCATTTTTCAGGCCCTGGTCCGTTGTATTCTTCTTTGTCATTTTGTAGGTAAATATTACACTTGCTCAAGCCCTGAGAGATGCCTTCCTCTTAAACCAGGATGAATAAATGAAGGGTGGTCTCAGAGATAGAGGTTAAGTCAAGAGAGGAACGGTGAGAAAGGAATGACACACTCTATCTTAAACATGTTGCATTTCAGCTGACCACTGCAAAAGCAGGGAAAACGCTTCTTTCAACAAGTGTCTCACCAGAAATGTGATAGCTATTCTCAGGAAGGATTTGGCAAACCTAATATTTAGCAGATTTGCAACAACAACTCTAAGCTCAAATGGAAGGTATCTTCTGGCAGTGCATCCAGCCCTCCAAGGGAGGATGGATTATTTTACTTGGAATGATATGGCAAGGAAGGTATTAAGGACAGTAACTTCTTTCCAGTATAAAATTAATTAATTAATTAAAGAAGAAAGATGACTGAGGCCTTCTCTGCTGTATTCCACGTGTACCTCAGGATGTTGGTAGAAAAGGTATCAATGCAGGATGGGTTCACAGAACACATCTGGGTTCACAGAAAGTTTAAAGTCCATCTGGGCACTCAAGGATTTTTTCTATATATTTGAACTGCCTGCCTGTTGGGATTTTAAAGTTTGGGATAATAAAAAATAAATTAAAAAAGAAATGGCTCCTGCAATTTTTGCATACGTTTTTACTGAATTCAGCTCAGAGTCCTTCAGCATGAAGAGTGCTGGCTTTGGCAATCATCCAGAAAACACCTCTTAGGAGGAGCCTCTCTGTTTTTGTTTTGTAGCAACTTTGCACAATTAATGACAGCATTATTTACAGTTATAAGAAGTTGGAAACAACCTAGTGGTCCAAGAAATAGGAAATATGTCATTTATAGAACACAAGCTTGACAATATATTATACAGTAGTAAAAATAACTGTGCCTCCAATATAACAACATTAAGAAATGTTTATGTTATAATACATAGAAAAATGATACCGTGTTTTGTTACATAAAAAGCAAATGGACGTGTAAGCATCTTCAAAAGGGCAGGAAGTTTATGAATGGATAAAGTTATTTCCTTTATTGGTTTTGTTATAACAGCTATGTTATATATAACAGAAAATGTAATCAAAATTTGCACAGCCAAGAAGCCCTCATCACATAAATATGCTCAGGTCTCTCTCCCCTCATAAAAAGCCACCAACTTTTCATCCTACAGCAAATATCACATTACTTTTTCCTTCTTTCAACAGCTAAGCTTCTTCAAGGAAGCTTTTTTTTTTACCTTCTCTCTTTGTGTTTTCTCCTTAATGTCATGAAATCTGCCTTCCACCAGGTCACTTCATTGAAGTTGTTCACATCAGGGTAAGCAAAAAAACACCTTGTTACTTAAAGCAGTTTTCAGTCTTTTTCTCAGCATTTGATATTTGGTCATGCCTTCCTTAACCTTGCACTTCCCAGCTTTCAGATCTCTATTTCTTTGCAGTTCCCTTTTCAGACTCCTGGTCCCCCACCCATTCCCTAATTTTACTATTCCTCCAGCTTCTATACAATCCTCTTTCCCCATCACTATATATTATCTCAAGTTGAGCTTTTTCACAGTCAGTATATATTATCTACGTGCTGGTGAATCCCAAATCTAGCCTCCATCTCCAGAGCTCATGTATTAGTTATCTAATTGTAGCATAACACAATACCCAAAGACCCAGTGGTTTAAACTAACACAAATTTGTTATCTTATCATTGATGTGGGTCTGGAATCCAGGTGCAGTTTCACTGGATTCTGTGCTTCATGGGCCTCTCACAAGGCTGCAGTCAAGGTGTCAGCCTATGGTCTTCAGTCTTATCTGAAGGTTCACCTGGGGAAGGCTCACCCAGAAATTGTAGGCAGTATTCAGTTCCTTGCAGATTTTTGGATTAAAGGCCTCAGTTTCTTGCTGACTGCTGACCAGAGGCTACCCTCAGTGCCTTGCCATATGGGCCTCTCCAATATGAGAGCTTGTTCACCTAAGTGTGCAAGCTATGATAGCAATAGAGGGAGTGTACTAACAAGGTAGGATTCAAAATCTTTGTAACCCAATCATGGAAGAGATATTCCATGAGATATCCTCAATGTTCCCACATTCTATTGGTCAGAAGCAAATTACTCAAGGACAGAGTATTACAGAAAGCCTGAATACCAAGAGATGGAGATCATTGGGGCCATGATAATGGTGTTACCATAACTTTAAACCAGATATCTCCCTTCTTACTTGTACCTAGATTTACGAGTCCCATTAGCCAGTGCAAAATGCACAAATCTGAGTACATCATCTTTGTCCCATCCCTGAAGCAAGCTCATTTCCATTATTTTAGTTATTGGCACCCTCATTCACCCAGTTTCCAAAATCAGAAACCTAGGTATTTCATTGATTTATTCCTCTTCCTCACCCACGCGATGTTCAATTGGTCGTGACCTCCTACCAATTCTAATTTCTTTTTTTTTTTTTTATTTTTTAAACATCTTTATTGGAGCATAATTGCTTTACAATGGTATGTTAGTTTCAGCTTCACAACAAAATGAATCAGTTACATATATACATATGTTCCCATATCTCTTCCCGCTTGCGTCACCCTCCCTCCCACCCTCCCTATCCCACCCCTCCAGGCGGTCACACAGCACCGAGCTGATCTCCCTGTGCTATGCGGCTGCTTCCCACTAGCTATCTACCTTACGTTTGGTAGTGTATACATGTCCATGCCTCTTTATTGCTTTGTCACCGTTTACCCTTCCCCCTCCCCATAGCCTCAAGTCCATTCTCTAGTAAGTCTGTGTCTTTATCCCTGTTTCACCCCTAGGTTTTTCATGACATTTTTTTTTTTCTTAAATTCCATATATATGTGTTAGCATACGGTATTTGTCTCTCTCTTTCTGACTTACTTCACTCTGTATGACAGACTCTAGGTCTATCCACCTCATTACAAATAGCTCAATTTCGTCTCTTTTTATGGCTGAGTAATATTCCATTGTATATATGTGCCACATCTTCTTTATCCATTCATCCGATGATGGACACTTAGGTTGTTTCCATCTCTGGGCTATTGTAAATAGAGCTGCAATGAACATTTTGGTACATGACTCTTTTTGAATTATGGTTTTCTCAGGGTATATGCCCAGTAGTGGGATTGCTGGGTCATATGGTAGTTCTATTTGTAGCTTTTTAAGGAACCTCCATACTGTTCTCCACAGTGGCTGTATCAATTTACATTCCCACCAACAGTGTAACAGGGTTCCCTTTTCTCCACACCCTCTCCAGCATTTACTGTTTCTAGATTTTTTGATGATGGCCATTCTGACTGGTGTGAGATGATATCTCATTCTAGTTTTGATTTGCATTTCTCTAATGATTAGTGATGTTGAGCATTCTTTCATGTGTTTGTTGGCACTCTGTATATCTTCTTTGGAGAAATGTCTATTTAGGTCTTCTGCCCATTTTTGGATTGGGTTGTTTGTTCTTTTGTTATTAAGCTGCATGAGCTGCTTATAAATTTTGGAGATTAATCCTTTGTCAGTTGCTTCATTTGCAAATATTTTCTCCCATTCTGAGGGTTGTCTTTTGGTCTTCTTTATGGTTTCCTTTGCTGCGCAAAAGCTTTTAAGTTTCATTAGGTCCCATTTGTTTACTTTTGTTTTTATTTCCATTTCTCTAGGAGGTGGGTCAAAAAGGATCTTGCTGTGATTTATGTCATAGAGTGTTCTGCCTATGTTTTCCTCTAAGAGTTTGATAGTTTCTGGCCTTACATTTAGGTCTTTAATCCATTTTGAGCTTATTTTTGTATATGGTGTTAGGGAGTGATCTAATCTCATACTTTTACATGTAGCTGTCCAGTTTTCCCAGCACCACTTATTGAATAGGCTGTCCTTTCTCCACTGTACATTTCTGCCTCCTTTGTCAAAGATAAGGTGACCATATGTGCGTGGGTTTATCTCTGGGCTTTCTATCCTGTTCCATTGATCTATCTTTCTGTTTTTGTGCCAGTACCATACTGTCTTGATTACTGTAGCTTTGTAGTATAGTCTGAAGTCAGGAAGCCTGATTCCTCCAGCTCCATTTTTCGTTCTCAAAATTGCTTTGGCTATTCGGGGTCTTTTGTGTTTCCATACAAATTGTGAGATTTTTTGTTCTAGTTCTGTGAAAAATGCCAGTGGTAGTTTCATAGGGATTGCATTGAATCTGTAGATTGCTTTGGGTAGTAGAGTCATTTTCACAATGTTGATTCTTCCAATCCAAGAACATGGTATATCTCTCCATCTATTTGTATCATCTTTAATTTCTTTCATCAGTGTCTTATAATTTTCTGCATACAGGTCTTTTGTCTCCTTAGGTAGGTTTATTCCTAGGTATTTTATTCTTTTTGTTGCAATGGTAAATGGGAGTGTTTTCTTGATTTCACTTTCAGATTTTTCATCCTTAGTGTATAGGAATGCCAGAGATTTCTGTGCATTAATTTTGTATCCTGCTACTTTACCAAATTCATTGATTAGCTCTAGTAGTTTTCTGGTAGCATCTTTAGGGTTCTGTATGTATAGTATCATGTCATCTGCAAACAGTGACAGCTTTACTTCTTCTTTTCCGATTTGGATTCCTTTTATTTCCTTTTCTTCTCTGATTGCTGTGGCTAAAACTTCCAAAACTATGTTGAATAAGAGTGGTGAGAGTGGGCAACCTTGTCTTGTTCCTGATCTTAGTGGAAATGCTTTCAGTTTTTCACCATTGAGGACGATGTTGGCTGTGGGTTTGTCATATATGGCCTTTATTATGTTGAGGAAAGTTCCCTCTATGCCTACTTTCTGCAGGGTTTTTTATCATAAATGGGTGTTGAATTTTGTCAAAAGCTTTCTCTGCATCTATTGAGATGATCATATGGTTTTTCTCCTTCAATTTGTTAATATGGTGTATCACGTTGATTGATTTGTGTATATTGAAGAATCCTTGCATTCCTGGAATAAACCCCACTTGATCATGGTGTATGATCCGTTTAATGTGCTGTTGGATTCTGTTTGCTAGTATTTTGTTGAGGATCTTTGCATCTATGTTCATCAGTGATATTGGCCTGTAGTTTTCTTTCTTTGTGACATCCTTGTCTGGTTTTGGTATCAGGGTGATGGTGGCCTCGTAGAATGAGTTGGGGAGTGTTCCTCCCTCTGCTATATTTTGGAAGAGTCTGAGAAGGATAGGTGATAGCTCTTCTCTAAATGTTTGATAGAATTCGCCTGTGAAGCCATCTGGTCCTGGGCTTTTGCTTGTTGGAAGATTTTTAATCACAGTTTCAATTTCAGTGCTTGTGATTGGTCTGTTCATATTTTCTATTTCTTCCTGCTTCAGTCTTGGCAGGTTGTGCCTTTCTAAGAATTTGTCCATTTCTTCCAGGTTGTCCATTTTATTGGCATAGAGTTGCTTGTAGTAATCTCTCATGATCTTTTGTATTTCTGCAGTGTCAGTCGTTACTTCTCCTTTTTCATTTCTAATTGTATTGATTTGAGTCTTCTCCCTTTTTTTCTTGATGAGTCTGGCTAATGGTTTATCAATTTTGTTTATCCTTTCAAAAAACCAGCTTTTAGTTTTATTGATCTTTGCTATCGTTTCCTTCATTTCTTTTTCATTTATTTCTGATCTGATTTTTATGATTTCTTTCCTCCTGCTAACTTTGGGGTTTTTTTGTTCTTCTTTCTCTAATTGCTTTAGGTGCAAGGTTAGGTTGTTTATTCGAGATGTTTCCTGTTTCTTAAGGTAAGATTGTATTGCTATAAACTTCCCTCTTAGAACTGCTTTTGCTGCATCCCATAGATTTTGAGTCGTCGTGTCTCCATTGTCATTTGTTTCTAGGTATTTTTTGATTTCTTCAGTGATCACTTCGTTATTAAGTAGTGTATTGTTTAGCCTCCATGTGTTTGTATTTTTTACAGATCTTCTCCTGTGATTGATATCGAGTCTCATAGCGTTGTGGTCGGAAAAGATACTTGATACAATTTCAATTTTCTTAAATTTACCAAGGCTTGATTTGTGACCCAAGATATGATCTATCCTGGAGAATGTTCCATGAGCACTTGAGAAAAATGTGTATTCTGTTGTTTTTGGATGGAATGTCCTATAAATATCAATTAACTCCATCTCATTTAATGTATCATTTAAAGCTTGTGTTTCCTTATTTATTTTCATTTTGGATGATCTGTCCATTGGTGAAAGTGGGGTGTTAAAGTCCCCTACTATGAATGTGTTACTGTCGATTTCCCCTTTTATGGTTGTCAGTATTTGCCTTATGTATTGAGGTGCACCTATGTTGGGTGCATAAATATTTACAATTGTTATATCTTCCTCTTGGATCGATCCCTTGATCATTATGTAGTGTCCTTCTTTGTCTCTTCTAATAGTCTTTGTTTTAAAGTCTATTTTGTCTGATATGAGAATTGCTACTCCAGCTTTCTTTTGGTTTCCATTTGCATGAAATACCTTTTTCCATCCCCTTACTTTCAGTCTGTATGTGTCTCTAGGTATGAAGTGGGTCTCTTGTAGACAGCAAATATATGGGTCTTGTTTTTGTATCCATTCAGCCAATCTGTGTCTTTTGGTGGGAGCATTTAGTCCATTTACATTTAAGGTAATTATCGATATGTGTGTTCCCATTCCCATTTTCTTAATTGTTTTGGGTTTGTTATTGTAGGTCTTTTCCTTCTTTTGTGTTTCTTGCCTAGAGAAGTTCCTTTAGCAGTTTAGCGTTGTAGAGCTGGTTTGGTGGTGCTGAACTCTCTCAGCTTTTGCTTGTCTCTAAAGGTTTTAATTTCTCCATCAAATCTGAATGAGATCCTTGCTGGGTAGAGTAATCTTGGTTGCAGGTTTTTCTCCTTCAACACTTTCAATATGTCCTGCCACTCCCTTCTGGCTTGCAGAGTTTCTGCTGAAAGATCAGCTGTTAACCTTATGGGGATTCCCTTGTGTGTTATTTGTTGTTTTTCCCTTGCTGCTTTTAATATGTTTTCTTTGTATTTAATTTTTGACAGTTTGATTAATATGTGTCTTGGCGTATTTCTCCTTGGATTTATCCTGTATGGGACTCTCTGTGCTTCCTGGACTTGATTAACTATTTCCTTTCCCATATTAGGGACGTTTTCAACTATAATCTCTTCAAATATTTTCTCAGTCCCTTTCTTTTTCTCTTCTTCTTCTGGAACCCCTATAATTCGAATGTTGGTGTGTTTTATGTTGTGTCAGAGGTCTCTGAGACTGTCCTCAGTTCTTTTCATTCTTTTTTCTTTATTCTGCTCTGCAGTAGTTATTTCCACTATTTTATCTTCCAGGTCACTTATCCGTTCTTCTGCCTCAGTTATTCTGCTATTGATCCCATCTAGAGTACTTTTAATTTCATTTATTGTGTTGTTCATCGTTGCTTGTTTCATCTTTAGTTCTTCTAGGTCCTTGTTAACTGATTCTTGCATTTTGTCCATTCTATTGTCCATTCTATCTCCAAGATTTCGGATCAACCTTACTATCATTATTCTGAATTCTTTTTCAGGTAGACTGCCTATTTCCTCTTCATTTGTTAGGTCTGATGGGTTTTTATCTTGCTCCTTCATCTGCTGTGTGTTTTTCTGTCTTTTCATTTTGCTTATCTTACTGTGTTTGGGGTCTCCTTTTTTGCAGGCTGAAGGTTCGTAGTTCCTGTTGTTTTTTGTGTCTGTCCCCAGTGGCTAAGGTTGGTTCAGTGGGTTGTGTAGTCTTCCTGGTGGAGGGTACTAGTGCCTGTGTTCTGGTGGATGAGGCTGGATCTTGTCTTTCTGGTGGGCAGGTCCACGTCTGGTGGTGTGTTTTGGGGTGTCTGTAGACTTATTATGATTTTGGGCCGCTTCTCTGCTAATGGGTGGGGTTGTGTTCCTGTCTTGCTAGTTGTTTGGCATAGGATGTCCAGCACTGTAGCTTGCTGGTCGTTGAGTGAAGCTGGGTGCTGGCAATGAGATGGAGATCTCTCGGAAATTTTTGCTGTTTGATATTATGTGCAGCTGGGAGGTCTCTTGTGGATCAGTGTCCTGAAGTTGGCTCTCCCACCTCAGAGGCACAGCACTGACTCCTGGCTGCAGCACCAAGAGCCTTTCATCCACAGGGCTCCTTAATTTGGGATGATTGGTTGTCTATTCAGGTATTCCACAGATGCAGGGTACATCAAGTTGATTGTGGAGCTTTAATCCGCTGCTTCTGAGGCTGCTGGGAGAGATTCCCCTTTCTCTTCTTTGTTCTCACAGCTCCCAGGGGCTCAGCTTTGGATTTAGCCCCGCCTGTGCGTGTAGGTCGCGGGAGGGCGTCTGTTCTTTGCTCAGACAGGACGGGGTTAAAGGAGCCGCTGATTCGGAGGCTCTGGCTCACTCAGGCCCGGGGGTAGGGAGGGGCACGGAGTGTGGGGCGGGCCTGCGGCGGCAGAGGCCTGCGAGACGTTGCAGCCTGAGGCGCGCCTGTGCGTTCTCCCGGGGGAGTTGTCCCTGGATCCCGGGACCCCGGCAGTGGCGGGCTGCACAGGCTCCCCGGAAGGGCGCGTGGCCAGTAACCTGTGTTCGCACACAGGCCTCCCGGTGGCGGCAGCAGCGGCCCTAGCCGCTCTGGGCGGCCCTAGCCACGTCCGTCTCTGGGCTCCGCACCCCCAGCCGCGGCTCGCGCCCGTCCCCGGAGCTCTCTCAAGCAGCGTTCTTAATCCCCTCTCCTCGCGCACCAGGAAACAAAGAGGGACGTAAAAGTCTCTTGCCTCCTCGGCAGTTCCAGACCACCCCCCGGACTCTCTCCCGGCCAGCCGCGGTGCACCAACGCCCTGCAGGCTGTGTTCACGCCGCCAACCTCAGTCCTCTCCCGGCGCTCCGACAAAAGCCGGAGCCTCAGCTCCCAGTCCCGCCCGCCCCGGCGGGCGAGCAGACAAGCCTCTCGGCTGGCAAGTTCCGGTCGGCCCGATCCTCTGCGCTGGAATCTGTCCGCTTTGCCCTCCGCACCCCTGTTGCTGTGCTCTCCTCCGCGGCTCCCAAGCTCCCCCACTCCGCCTCCCGAAGTCTCCACCCGCGAAGGGGCTTCCTAGTGTGTGGACACTTTTCCTCCTTCACAGCTCTCTCCCGCTGGTGCAGGACCCGTCCCTATCCTTTTGTCTCTGTTTAGTTTTTTCTTTTGCCCTACCCAGGTACGTGGGGGATTTCTTGCCTTTGGGGAGGTCTGAGGTCTTCTGCCAGCGTTCAGTAGATGCTCTGTAGGAGTTGTTCCACGCGTAGATGTATTTCTGGTGTATCTGTGGGGAGGAACGTGATCTCCGCGTCTTACTCTTCCGCCATCTTCCCCCTCTAATTTCTAAATACCTGTTAAATCTGTCTCTCCACACATCTGCCTTAAACTATTCTGCCTTAAACTATCATGATCTGTAAATTGTGTCACTGGTATATCCTCCTAACATACCTTTCTACTTCCAGCCTTGCTCTCTCCAATCCTCACCACAGCAAAGTTGACGATGTCACATCTCTGTTTAAAATCTTTAACGGCTTCCCATAGCTCAGGAATATTTCAAGGTGGACAGGCTAGTAACCTAAAAATGGACATTCAATAAACCTGTGGTTTTCATAATGCAGACTTCAGAAATTCAAACTCAGCAAAATCTTCTTGGCTGGTAGGGATACACAGAAGTTGAGTGACAAATATTATGAGGAAAATAGTTTTCTATTTGAAACTCCTAAGTAGGATGCAAGTGGTTTAGTGTGGTATATCAAATATGGGAGATGTAAGGTCAAAACAGTTGTATCTGTCTGTAGTAACTGCCATCAGTTTTTCTTTAAAATGTTATCTTTTTGGAAGCCAGAATTCCTTGAAGATATTTTCTATCAAATAACAAAAGTTCAACCATATAACTTTCCAGGTATTTTCATTTATTAAAAGTTTCATAACAGTTCTCAGACCTAGTTATTCCAACATTTTAATCTCTCAGAGTCTTTGCTAGCTCACAGGATGACAATATAAGAACAGGAAAATGTTCCTGTACAGTCTTGGCAAAGGCAAGGACCTGCACATACAAGATCAGAAGTCTAATTCCTCCCCAGACCATATTCGATTATAGTTGCTTGGAATTCAGCAATATTGTTGTCTGCTTTTAGTAAACCTCCCTCTTTTTCTACTCTGGCCATGCGGCTGGGATGACTAAGAGTGAAAATGGCATTTCCTAATCAGTTATAACATGACTGGTTGTTAAATATTTTCCTAATTGTTGTCCCCAGGAGGCACTGATGCCAGTTCTGGAATGTTTATCTCGGAGTTGTCTGTGCAGAAGCAGACCTGATGTGCCAGCTATAAACTGGAGGCCAAACACCTGCGCTTATTTTAATCTGTGCTGTCCCTATCCTCGAGACATAACTCACGGGATTCCCTAAAAGACTCCTCAACCTTAAATTCAGTTGAACTGCATCAATTTCC
Source organism: Pseudorca crassidens (assembly GCF_039906515.1). Lineage (NCBI taxonomy): Eukaryota > Metazoa > Chordata > Mammalia > Artiodactyla > Delphinidae > Pseudorca > Pseudorca crassidens. Next base: position 65,684,379 of record NC_090304.1, on the reverse strand, counting down.
CAGGCCTGGAAAACAGCTGATACTTGTATTCCTGACAGCCCCATTCAAAAATGAGATAAGAAAAATAACATTTTCATAGAGACATATAGGAAAGAACTATACAAACCCCGAAGACTTGGTTTGGCAGAAATATTTTCCCATGCAAAAATGAGTAGTGTTTCCAGCGCTTGCTGTAGTACTTTGTAGCTGGCAGCTGAATTATCTTGGTCTCTGCTCAAAACTCTGGTCTCAAAAGCTGATCTTCAACTCTCCTGTGTTAAAAAGGATTTAGAACACTTAATGACCATTTACATGTCAAAACTGAAACATTACGTTGACCTGATTATGAGTCACTGTGCCTGTCCAAGTGGCCATAATAACAGACAAAATAATTACCTTTTGAATGGAAGTATACTGTTTATATTGTTCTTCAAATAATCTCTGAGATAGACAGGAAAGGTTTTAACAGTCCATTTTACAGATATAAAACTGAGGTTCTGTGAGACCAAAAGTCTGGCTCACAGTATTTGTAAGAACCAGTGCTTGAGCCCATAGCTTCAGACTTAAGCCTACTCTCTATCTTGCCCCATTCTTTTCAATGTTTATTTTCTGAAATGCAACGTATCAGGCATTAAGTTAATAATTCTTCCTTTAACTGTACCTGACAGAAAATTATACACCACTCTTAGTCAATAATGACTCGGAGAATTATTTATGCTTTCCTTAGCATTAGTACTTTTACGCTATTTTTGAAGGTAATTATCCTACCTGTGACTGATGTATTATTATAAAACAAGTGTGGGCTTGGTTGTCTACAAATGTACCCATAAATAAGTATGTCCTGTTGCCAAAATTAGGATCACCCATGTTCTTTTTTCCTAGAAAATTTATTTTAACCAGGATTCCCTGCCTCTGTAAATTAACCATCCTCTAACCCATATCCTCATATCATTTAATGCTTTGGGACCTCCAAATGGGGTGTTTGTTATGAGACAAGGACATAGCCTGTCTCCCCTACAGTAAAAGCCAATAGAAGAGAAAGAGATACATCACATGATATCGCTTACATGCAGAATCTAAAAAGAAATGATACAAATGAACGTATTTACAAAACAGAAACAGACTTAGAGAATAAGCTTATGGTTAGCAGAGGGGGAAGGGTGGAGGGAAGGGATAGTTACGGAGTTTGGGAAAAGAAAAAAAAAAGCATTAATTCACTGTTTTTCAATTTGATAATTGAAATTCTGGCTTATTTCTATCTTGTGCCTATTGCTTCTTATCACCCTCTGTTCTTTTTCTTGGGGAAGGAAGATTAGAAGTTGATGAGGGGAGAGTCAAAGGGAACAGTGTGATAAACCTATGCTTGTAAAGCAATCTAGGACCTCAGAGGTGGGTTGGTGTGAAATAAAGGGAAGCAAGAGTCCAATATATAAATTCCAATGAAACATGGTGATGTGATCTAGGCAGCATTGATATTTAAGGGGACATCCTAAACAGTTGATGGAACATGGTGGCAGGAGCCTCCTGGGCACAAATGGGAGCAGTAACATGGTTTAAATTTTGGCAAAAGATTCCCAGTTAGTGCCTGGATGCAGTAGATAGGCATAGTGTCAGGACCCAATAAAATAATAGATAAGCAGGATATCTGGACCCAGGAAAATGAGCCAGAGCTCCAGGAGGGAGGTGTGGGGGAGGGGAGGGCTGGAGTACAATCTAGGAGAGTGTTCAAGGTTCTGGAGAGGAAGAAAGCCTGCAGCTTTGGGCCTGGGTTTCATTCCACATACGCTGGGTCTTAATACTAAATAGACCCACCTGCTGGTGAGGATAGGGTCAGTGGGGAAAAACATTTTGAGCAGGGAAAGAATATAATTAGATCTTTACTTTGATAATATTTTTACCTGTTGTTAAGGAAAGTTGGAGAGGAAGGAAAAACTAGAAACAAGGAGACCAATTAGAGGGCCGTGGATATCTTCAAATAATGATCTGCCTCACCTTCATCTTTGCCAGACTTCTTTTTCCAAATATCTGTACCTTACCAAATCATCTAACACTTATTATCTGTTTCTGTATTATGAGGTTGTGAACTGTGAGGTATTTGATGAATTTAGATGTTTCATAGCGTTACGTTGATAACAAACAATCAGAAAAATACATGGGTACTGTTCAGTGAGAAATAGAAAGTGTGGCAAATAAAGCATGGTATGAGCAGAGAAAAGGAGGTTTAAGATGTTTTATTCAGGGATACAGACATGTCAAAAGGGAAAGGTTGATTGATTCTTATAGCAACGTGTTATCAGGTGGGCAAACATTTTGCACCACAAGTCAGTTCAACTTCATTATGTTTGAAGAATATATTATTTTATATATTTTTCATTTAACTTGTTTGTGTTTTTATGTGTTACTTGTAAACAATATATAGTTGGGTCATTTTATTTATTACTTTTTTTTAAAATCTTTATCAGAGTATAACTGCTTTACAATGGTGTGTTAGTTTCTGCTCTATAACAAAGGGAATCAGCTATACATATACATATATCCCCATATCTCCTCCCTCCTGTGCCTCCCTCCCACCCTCCCTATCCCACCCCTCTAGGTGGTCACAAAGCACCCAGCTGATCTCCCTGTGCTATGCGGCTGCTTCCCACTAGCTATCTATTTCACATTTTGTAGTATATATCAGTCCATGCCACTCTCTCACTTCGTCCCAGCTTACCATTCCCCCTCCCCGTGTCCTCAGGTCCATTCTCTACACCTGCGCCTTTATTCCTGTCCTGCCCCTAGGTTCTTCATACTTTTTTTTTTTTTTTAAATTCCAGATATATGTGTTAGCATACGGTATTTGCTTTTCTCTTTCTGACTTAATTCACTCTGCATGACAGACTCCAAGTCCATCCACCTCACCACAAATAACTCAATTTTGTATATTTTAATGGCTGAGTAATATTCCACTGCATATATGTGCCACATCTTCTTTATCCATACATCTGTTAATGGACATTTAGGTTGCTTCCATGTCCTGGCTATTGTAAAGAGAGCTGCAATGAACATTGTGGTACATGACTTTTGAATTATGGTTTTCTCAGGGTATATGCCCAGTAGTGGGATTGCTGGATCATATAGTAGTTCTATTCTTAGATTTTAAGGAACCTCCATACTGTTCTCCATAGTGCCTGTATCAATTTACATTCCCACCATCAGTGCAAGAGGGTTCCCTTTTCTCCACACCCTCTCCAGCATTTGTTGTTTATAGATTTTCTGATGATGCCCATTCTAACTGGTGTGAGGTGATACCTCAATGTAGTTTTATTTGCATTTCTCTAATAATTAGTAATGTTGAGCAGCTTTTCATCTGCTTCTTGGCCATCTGTATGTCCTCTTTGGAAAAGTGTCTATTCAGGTCTTCTGCCCATTTTTGGATTGGGTTGTTTGTTTTTTTGATATTGAGCTGCATGAGCTGCTTGTATATTTTGGAGATTGACCCTTTGTTGGTTGCTTCATTTGCAAATATTTTCTCCCATTCTGAGGGTTGTCTTTTCATCTTGTTTATGGTTTCCTTTGCAGTGCAAAAGCTTTTAAGTTTCATTAGACTCATTTGTTTATTTTTGTTTTTATTTCCATTTCTCTAGTAGGTGGGTCAAAAAGGATCTTGCTGTGATTTATGTCATAGAGTGTTCTGCCTATCATTTCCTCTAAAAGTTTTACAGTGTCTGGCCTTATATTTAGGTCTTTAATCCATTTTGAGTTTACTTTTGTGCATGGTGTTAAGGAGTGTTCTAATTTCATTCTTTTACATGTAGCTGTCCAGTTTTCCCAGCACCACTTATTGAAGAGGCTGTCTTTTCTCCATTGTATATTCTTGCCTCCTTTATCAAAAATAAGGTGACCATATGTGTGTGGGTTTATCTCTGGGCTTTCTATCCTGTTCCATTGATCCATATTTCTCTTTTTGTGAAAGTACCATACTGTCTTGATTACTGTAGCTTTGTAGTATAGTGTGAAGTCAGGGAGCCTGATTCTTCCAGCTCCGTTTTTCTTTCTCAAGATTGCTTTGGCTACTCGGGGTCTTTTGTGTTTCCACACAAATTGAGAAATTTTTTGCTCTAGGCCTCTGAAAAATGCCATTGGTATTTAGATAGGGAATTGGATTGAATCTGTAGATAGCTTTCGGTAGTATAGTTATTTTCACAATGTTGAGCTTTCCAATCCAAGAACATTGTATATCTCTCCATCTGTTTATATCTTCTTTAATTTCTTTCATCAGTGTCTTATAGTTTTGTGCATACAGGTCTTTTCTCTCCTTAGGTGTGTTTATTCCTAGGTATTTTATTCTTTTTGTTGCAATGGTAAATGGGAGTGTTTCCTTAATTTCTCTTTCAGATTTTTCATCATTAGTGGATAGGAATGCCAGAGATTTCTGTGCATTAATTTTGTATCCTGCTACTTTACCAAATTCATTGACTAGCTCTAGTAGTTTTCTGGTATCATCTTTTGGATTCTCTATGTATTCTATCATGTCATCGGTAAAAACAGTGACAGCTTTACTTCTTCTTTCCCAATTTGTATTCCTTTTATTTCTTTTTCTTCTCTGTTTGCTGTGGCTAAAACTTCCAAAATTATGTTTAATAATAGTGGTGAGAGTGGGCAACCTTTTCTTGCTCCTGATCTTAGAGGAAATGGTTTCAGTTTTACACCATTGAGAATGATGTTGGCTGTGGGTTTGTCATAAATGGCCTTTATTATGTTGAGGTAAGTTCCCTCTATGACTACTTTCTGGAGGGTTTTTATCATAAATGGGTGTTGAATTTTGTCAAAAGCTCTTTCTGCATCTAGTGAGATGGTCATATGGTTTTTATCCTTCAGTTTGTTAATATGATGTATCACATTGATTGATTTGCATGTATTGAAGAAACCTTGCATTCCTGGGATAAACCCCACTTGATCATGGTGTATGATCCTTTTAATGTGCTGTTGGATTCTGTTTGCTAGTATTTTGTTGAGGATTTTTGCATCTATGCTCATCAGTGATACTGGCCTGTAGTTTTCTTTCTTTGTGATATCTTTGTCTGGTTTTGGTATCAGGGTGATGGTGGCCTGGTAGAATGAGATGGGGAGTGTCCCTCCCTCTGCTATATTTTGGAAGAGTTTGAGAAGAATAGGTGTTAGCTCTTCTCTAAATGTTTGATAGAATTCGCCTGTGAAGCCATCTGATCCTGGACTTTTGTTTGTTGGAAGTTTTTTTTTTTTTTTTGGCGGTACGCGGGCCTGTCACTGTTGTGGCCTCTCCTGTTGCAGAGCACAGGCTCAGGATGCGCAGGCTCAGCGGCCATGGCTCACGGGCCTAGCAGCTCCATGGCATGTGGGATCTTCCCGGACCGGGGCACGAACCCATGGTCCCCTGCATCGGCAAGCGGACTCTCAACCACTGTGCCACCAGGGAAGCCCTGTTGGAAGATTTTTAATCACAGTCTCAATTTCAGTGCTTCTAATTCGTCTGTTTATATTTTCTATTTCTTCCTGGTTCAGTCTCGGAGGGCTGTGCTTTTCTAAGAATTTGTCCATTTCTTCCAGGTTGCCCATTTTATTGGCATTTAGTTGCTTGTAGTAATCTCTCATGATCCTTTGTATTTCTGCAGTGTCAGTTGTTACTTCTCCTTTTTCATTTCTAATTCTATTGAGCTGAGTCTTCTCCCTTTTTTTCTTGATGAGTATGGCTAATGGTTTATCAATTTTGTTTATCTTCTCAAAGAACCAGCTTTTAGTTTTATTGATCTTTACTATTGTTTCCTTCATTTCTTTTTCATTTATTTCTGATCTGATATTTATGATTTCTTTCCTTCTGCTGACTTAGGGGTTTTTTTGTTCTTCGTTCTCTAATTGCCTTAGGTGTAAGGTTAGGTTGTTTATTTGAGATGGTTCTTGTTTCTTGAGGTAGGATTGTATTACTATACACCTCCCTCTTAGAACTGCTTTTGCTGCATCCCATAGGTTTTGGGTCATCGTGTTTTCATTGTCATTTGTTTCTAGGTATTTTTTGATTACCTCTTTGATTTCTTCAGTGATCTCTTGGGTATTAAGTAGTGCAGTGTTTAGCATCCATGTATTTGTATTTTTTACTGATTTTTTTCCTGGAATTGATATCTAGTCTCATAGCAGTGTGAATGGAAAAGATACTTGATACGATTTCAATTTTCTTCAATTTCCCAAGGCTTGATATGTGACCCAAGATATGATGTATCCTGCAGAATGTTCCATGAGCACTTGAGAAGAAAGTGTATTCTGTTCTTTTTGGATGAAACGTCCTATAAATATCAATTAAGTCCATCTTGTTTAATGTATCATTTAAAGCTTCTGTTTCCTTACTTATTTTCATTTTGGAGGATCTGTCTATTGGTGGAAGTGGGGTTTTAAAGTCCCCTACTGTGATTGTGTTACTTTCAATTTCCCCTTTTAAGGCTGCTAGCATTTGCCTTATGTATTGAGGTGCTCCTGTGTTGGGTGTAAAACTATTTACAATTCTTATATCTTGTTCTTGGATTGATCCCTTGATCATTATGTAGTGTCCTTCTTTGTCTCTCTAATAATCTTTATTTTAAAGTCTATTTTGTCTGATGTGAGAATTGCTACTCCAGCTTTCTTTTGATTTCCATTTTTCATGGAATATCTTCTTCCATCCCCTCATATTCAGTCTGGTGTGTCCCTAGGTCTGAAGTGGGTTTCTTGTAGACAGCATATATATGAGTCTTGTTTTTGTATCCATTCAGCCAGTCTGTGTCTTTTGGTTGGAGCATTTAATCCATTTACATTCAAGGTAGTTATCGATATGTATGTTCCTATTACCATTTTCTTAATTGTTTTGGGTTTGTTATTGTAGGTCTTTTCCTTCTCTTGTGTTTCCTGCCTAGAGAAGTTCCTTTAGCATTTGTTGTAAAGCTGGTTTGGTGGTGCTAAATTCTCTTAGCTTTCGCTTGTCTGTAAGGTTTTTAATTTCTCCGTTGAATCTGAGTGAGATCCTTGCTGCGTAGAGTAATCTTCATTGTAGGTTCTTCCCTTTCATCACTTTAAATATGTCCTGCAACTCCATTCTGGCTTGCAGAGTTTCGCTGAAAGATCAGCTGTTAACCTTATGGGGATTCCCTTGTGTGTTGTTTGTTGTTTTTCCCTTGCTGACTTTAATATGTTTTCTTTGTATTTAATTTTTGATAGTTTGATTAAGATGTGTCTTGGCCCGTTTCTCCTTCGATTTATCCTGTATGGGACTCTCTGTGCTTCCTGGACCTGATTAACTATTTCCTTTCCCATATTAGGGACGTTTTCAACTATAATCTCTTCAAATATTTTTCAGTCCCTTTCTTCTCTTCTTCTTCTGAGACCCCTATAATTCGAATGTTGGTGTGTTTTATGTTGTGCCAGAGGTCTCTGAGACTGTCCTCCGTTCTTTTCAGTCTTTTTTCTTTACTCTGCTCTGCAGTAGTTATTTCCACTATTTTATCTTCCAGGTCACTTATCCGTTCTTCTGCCTCAGTTATTCTGCTATTGATCCCATCTAGAGTACTTTTAATTTCATTTATTGTGTTGTTCATCGTTGCTTGTTTCATCTTTAGTTCTTCTAGGTCCTTGTTAACTGATTCTTGCATTTTGTCCATTCTATTTCCAAGATTTTGGATCATCTTTACTATCATTATTCTGAATTCTTTTTCAGGTAGACTGCCTATTTCCTCTTCATTTGTTTGGTCTGCTGGGTTTTTACCTTGCTCCTTCATCTGCTGTGTGTTTTTCTGTCTTCTCATTTTGCTTATCTTACTGTGTTTGTTGTCTCCTTTTTGCAGGCTGCAGGTTCATAGTTCCCGTTGTTTTTGGTGTCTGTCCCCTGTGGCTAAAGTTGGTTCAGTGGGTTGTGTAGGCTTCCTGATGGAGGGGACTAGTGCCTGTGTTCTGGTGGATGAGGCTGGATCTTGTCTTTCTGGTGGGCAGGACCACATCTGGTGGTGTGTGTTGGAGTGTCTGTGATCTTATTATGATTTTAGGCAGCCTCTCTGCTAATGGGTGGGGTTGTGTTCCTGTCTTTCTAGTTGTTTGGTATAGGGTATCCAGCACTGTAGCTTGCTGGTCGTTGAGTGGAGCTGGGTCTTAGCATTGAGATGGAGATCTCTGGGAGAGCTTTTGCCATTTAATATTATGTGGAGCCAGGAGGTCTCTGTTGGACCAATGTCCTGAACTCGTCTCTCCCACCTCAGAGGCACAGGCCTGACACCCAGCCAGAGCAACAAGACCCTGTCAGCCACATGGCTCAGAAGAAAAGGGAGAAAAAAAGAAAGGAAGAAACAAAAGAAGGAAAGAAAGAGAAAGGAAGGAAGGATAAAAAAATAAAGTTATTAAAATAAAAACTGAAAAATAATTATTAAAAATTATAAAAATTAAAAAGTAATTAAAAAATACAAAAGAAAACAAACAGAAAAAAATGGACAGACAAAACCCTAGAACAAATGGTAAAAGCAAAACTATACAGACAAAATCACACAAAGAAGTATACATATAGACACTCACAAAAAGAGAAAAAGGAAAAAAATATATATATCTTTGCTCCCAAAGTCCACCATCTCAATTTTGGGATGATTCGTTGTCTATCCAGGTATTCCATGGATGCAGGGTACATCAAGTTGACTGTGGGGATTTAATCTGCTGCTCCTGAGGCTGCTGGGAGAAATTTCCCTTTCTCTTCTTTGTTCACACAGCTTCTAGGGTTCAGCTTTGGATTTCGCCCCTCCTCTGCGTGTAGGTCACCTGAGGGCGTCTGTTCTTCGCTCAGACAGGATGGGGTTAAAGGAGCAGCTGATTAGGGGGCTCTGGCTCACTCAGGTCAGGGGGAGGGAGGGGTATGGAACGCAGGGCGAGCCTGCGTTGGTAGAGGCCAGCGTGATGTTGCAACAGCGTGAGGTGCACCATGTGTTGTCCTGGAGAAGTTGTCCCTGGATCCCGGGACCCTGGCAGTGGCGGGCTGAACAGGCTCCCGGGAGCGGAGGTGTGGAGAGTGACCTTTGTTTGCTCACAGGCTTCTTGTTGGCTGCAGCAGCAGCCTCAGCGTCTCATGCCCGTCTCTGGGGTCGGTGCTGATAGCCACGGCTTGCGCCCATCTCTGGAGCTCGTTTCGGCAGTGCTCTGAATCCCCTCTCCTCCCGCACCCTGAAACAATGGTTTCTTGCCTCTTGGGCAGTTCCAGTCTCTTTCCCGGACTCCCTCCCAGCTAGCTGTGATGCACTAGCCCCCCTCAGGCTGTGTTCATGCAGCCAACCGCAGTCCTCTCCCTGGGATGTGACCTCCAAAGCCCGTGCGTCAGCTCCCAGCCCCCATCCGCCCAGGCCGGCGGGCGTGGAGACAACCCTCTCAGGCTGGTGAATGCTGGTCATTACCAATTCTCTATGCGTGAATCTCTCTGCTTTGCCCTCTGCACCCCTGTTGCTGCTCTCTCCTCCGTAGCTCCGAAGCTTCCCCCCCCGCACCCGCCACTCCTGTCTCCACTATTGAAGGAGCTTCCTAGTGTGTGGAAACTTTTCCTCCTTCCCAGCTCCCTCCCAGAGATGCAGGTCCCGTCCCTATTCTTTTGTCTCTGTCTTTTCTTTTGCCCTACCCAGGTATGTGGGGAGTTCCTTGCCTTTTGGGAAGTCTGAGGTCTTCTGTCAGCATTCAGTAGGTGTCCTGTAGGAGTGGTTCCACATGTAGATGTATTTTTGATGTATTTGTGGGGAGGAAGGTGATCTCCATGTCTCACTCCTCCGCCATCTTGATGGTCTCTCTCAGTTGGGTCATTTTAAAATCCAGCCTGACAGTCCTTGCATTTTTGTTAGTGTGTTGAATCCATTTACACGTAATATAGTTATTGAAATGGTTGGATTTAAGTCTCCCAAGTCTACTATCTTGTTGTTTAGTTTCTGTTTGTCCCATCTGCTGTATATCCCCCTGTTCCTTCTTAGCTGCCTCCTTTGGGTGATCTAGGTTTTATTATTGCTTTAGTTATTTTATAAGCACTACAGTCTTCAAATTCCACAGGAGTAGAGTAATGTTCCCTCATAATTACTATAAAGTCTGGCGTGCTGGACAGTTTCTGGCTCTTCTCCTGTAAACTTAGGTATACCCTATGTACCTAACTCTTAGGAGGGGTGAACTCTTGCAGAATTCTTGCAGTCCTTCCTCCAGTGATAGAATGTCACCTCCCAGATCTCAGTGCCTGGGATGCAGAAGCCTTCCCTCAATTGTCTTTCTTCACCCTCAGACCTATGTAGCCATGCACACTTGCACCGCAGAGAGTCTCTTTTATATCCTCTTCTCTGTCCCCAGTGTTTCTTGTGAGCTCTCAGTGAAGACCTGAGAGAAAGAGCCGGTGGGTGGATGTAGAGATCTTTGTGCCTCTGCATTTAAAAAATAATAAAAATTCCACCTACTTTCTTCTTACCCCTACCTATGGCAGCTTCCTCTCCCTCTCACTGCCCTGCCAAAGGCAACTGCTTTCTCTCAGCAGAGAGGCTTGTCACCTTTTGCATTTCAGTTCAAGGCTAACTTGTCCCCTCAGTTCTCTAATAGACTAAAAAACTTTTATGGTTTTGTATGTTATCCAGCTAGGTTTCATTATTAGAGTGGAAGCAACATTCTCCCCAACTTTCTACATCCTAAGAAAATGTAGAAGTCAGATGATACATTTTCCATACTTAACACAATGGTTGGCACATAATTGGTGCTCAAAAATATTTGTTGGTTGAATAATATGAATAGTTTCATCTACTAATTATATGTCTTCAAATTATTGTTTAATTTCACCTGTGCTTAAATCCAAATATTGTTTTGGAGAGAAAGAGTGAAAGAAACTAAAAAATCCTCTGTCATATCATGTCCTTGAATATGAAGGGGAAACAGAATTCTTTTGCTGTGCTGGCTATTAGTAAATAAGGGCAAAGAAGGAGAACCTTCTACATGGCAGGTCTTTATGATAATCAAAGATACTCTGGGATGATTTGTTCCAAATATGACTATGAAATCTAATGAAGAGCAAAAATGCTAGTATCTCCATAGTTCCTTTGTCGTGGGTAATACATCTCTCCACCTTGCCTCATGTACACACACATAAAGTGCCTTAGTCATGCTTTATTTCTGGGTCTTAGTAGTGAATCTGTGGGGAATAATTGCTGTGTAACCTTATGTTGAGCTTTGATAACTACACAGACATTCCAAAGTATGAAGATTTGGGATATATTTAGAGGTCATCTAGAGGTTATGTAATATTCCACATAATAACATCTGGAAGTGTAGTCAGGGGAAGTGATCAGATCACAGCCCTACCTCTGAAAAATAGGCTGGTTGCCAAGAGGGAGAAGATGGACTTCTTTTGTCTTGTGACCAGAACAACAATGCCTTCTTGTCCTATAAAAGCAAAGACAGCCTGAAATATTATGAAATACACCTGGGTTACTAGAAATAAAAAGGCTATTATTTCTTATTGTTCTGAATCTACTACTTAATAGAGGTAGATCCTGAGCGGACTTACACAGTATATCAAAGGAAAATCACTAAAGTATGCATGTATGTGTTTAGATATATGCACATGTGTACATGTATGTATGTGTGTGTGTGAGAAAGAGAGAGAAAAGAAATTGAGAAGTAAAGGCCAATTGCCAAGAGAAATTTGAAGTTTTTATCATCCACTTACAAACGGAAACTGGGGCTGTGCCTGATAGGAAGATGAAACGTTTTGAGTTGATGAGGTTTTCCTCCAGTTACCATTGTTAGGGTGTTAGAATTTGCAGCACGTGGATCCTTCCTTTGCATGCCTGTGCTTTGGTGATATTTACATCAGTCCTCATGCATCCTGCTGGAGCTCCCTCACAATCTGATCCTGGAGATGCCGGATACCTGACTGATCTTTTCGTGAGTCTGAAGCTGTTTTATCTCAAGGCTTGACATGCCGTCTGTAACTCAAAACTTCTTAGTCCAGCCATTTGAAAAATCGACGTGTAGGCTGACATTGGTCTGAACTCTTTAAAATCATCAAATGGTTTCAGGGCTGTTATATATTCATCTGGGTTATTTTGAGCCTCATCTATTTCTATTATTTATTTATTTTGCACAGTAAAGTTTATTCTTTACTAGCATTACGAAGAGCTAAACTTTGTATCATGAAGTATTTATTTTACCGATTGACCCTTATAAAAACCAAATCTGTCTCAAATTGTTTCTAAAATTGCATTGGTTAAAACCATCACAAGATGACCACTGTCTTTGGGTTAAAATTCAAGCTGAGAGTTAGCGTAGTAGAGGTTAAGAGCCCAAACCCTCACGTCAGACTGGCTAGCTTCAGTTCTAGGTTCTACATACTTACTCACCTTCTGTATTTCAGTTTCCTCATCTGGAAAATGAGGATAATGATAGCATCCACCTCATATATTTGTCAAGAGCATTAAAGAAGCTAATTTACCTAAACCTGTTCAAAAAGTGCCTGGCACACAAGAAGTGTTTAATGAATGGTAACTAATTTTAACATTGACACAGAACAAAATGTGGTTGGATCCTTACTTGACTTTTACTTTAGTATGTGTCAGGGACTGTTCTGGATTTCCCCATACATAATTTTGTCCAATATTCATAACAATCCTATGGAGAGGTATTACCCTGATTTTCAGACAGTAAAAAGTAGGTACTTCATCATCATAAACATCATCATTATCATCATAATCCTATTCTTCTTAATCACGTATTATCCCAATTCTATAGAGCAAGTAATCCCTTCACATGAACTTGATAATGTAAACACAGGACATCAAGCTGGAGAGAGAAAGAAAGAGAGAGAGAATGAGAATGAGGATATCTGTTAATAGGAGTTGAGATAAGAGACAGGCCATTTAGTTTTCTAATCTTGGTTTCAATATCTTCTAGAGACACAGCAGTACTAAAATTTCTCTTAATTTACCCTGTGTCCTTGTAATGTATTCCCTCTTTGTTTAAAGTAACTTTTTCCATGTACATTACAAAGTCCTAACTGCTACTGCAGTTAGAATGGGCCAATTCAGAGGAGTAAAGTCTCAGAGGTGGTGTGACAGATGGTCTTTGAACAAGGAATTAGTTTTGTTGTGGGGAAGACGAGACAGATGCCAGCTCTGCATACCAAAGGGTACTTAAAGGGACAGCCTATTTGAACCTCAAGAGATGCTATTCATCTTTCATCACTTAATTCAATGGATGATAGAGGTCTGATCACTTTATATTTACACATCTAGCAGTTGCTACTGAAAAAAATTCTACCCATAATATTGAAAACTTACTCCAAGTGGACTTGCAGCCTCCACTTCTAGACATGAAGTTTTATTTCTATCTCCCCGGAATATTTTGCTGCATGACTAATTCACATGCTATTAGGTGGGCCACATGCTGTTGAGATAGATAAATGCTGAGATGAATACACAGAATTGATAAGGTCTCAGAGAGAATCATACTAATGCTTGAAGAAGCCCAGGGTACCCAGGGCACTGAGGCCATTCTCCAGGTTGGCTGGGATAATGAGTGTTGTAACTGTAAATGTTCTGTCCGTATTTACCAAACTCACATTCCTCACCCACTAATTCCCATTATAAACCGTTGTTCTGCTTGGTCCTGTACAAAGTATTCTCAAATTTTATGTCAGGGAAAGAATCAAGATCTACACTTCTGTATGGAAAGTCATACTCTAAACTGGATACTAGTTTCTTCAATAATTTTTGGTGGCTCAAAACGAAGTCATACTCTTTTGACCTTTCCCTTTTCTCTCATGCCACCTGTTTTATCTCTTCCCTTTTTCTAGTTTTCTTTTCTTTGCATATATATGTAAAACTCCAAATGAACAAAATTGATTCAATGTGAGTTTTGAATTCTGAATGTAAAAAGTCTTACTCTTAAACTCTGTGATACGGAAAAATGTGAGGTTATTTAGTCATATAGATACAAATAGTCTAACAGAGTCAGTTAAGAAAACAATGTAAGCTTATTTTTTAATGCAGCACACACATATATAGTTTGCATTAAAAATACATAGATAAAAACATAGATAAGAAGTGCAACACAACGGCTTCATCCCTAGCTATAATTCCTTCATACATAAAACTATGCATAGATATTATCAAGCATCTCAGATCTCAGGAAATATAAAATCTATGAGTTATTATTGTAAAAAAAAAAAAAGAATCTACTTGATAATGAGATCTAGAGTATCTACAGCTGTTTTTTAAATAAAAATCTCAGAAATGAAAAAAATGGGGTAAAAAGGCTAGCACTGAATTATTTAAATACAGAACGAAAGTTAAACATCTGTAGCAGCTATTGTTATAGGACAGAATTTATATACTATAAACATAAAATATTTTAAACATAATGATATAGGTATCAAGTGGGGCAGAAGAAAGAAAGAAGGAATAATATATAATTGTACTAATTTCTCACCTATCACAGATGGTAATTAATAGAAATTCTGAAGTTGAAAAAATACTTCAAAAACCATGACTCTAACATCTCAACTTTAAGTGTACATGTAATAAATAGAAATATATTTTAGGAAATATCTCTCGTGATATAAAAAGACTTTTAAAGTACAATAATTCCCTTGGTGCACTTCATTTTTAAAAATAACCTTTTCCCTTTAGAATAGCTATAGATTTACAGAAAAATAGTAAAGATAAGGCAGAGAGTTCTCATCTACCCACACAGCCAATTTCCCCTATTATTATCATCTTATATTGGTATGGTTCATTTGTCAATATTGATAACTGTTATTAACTAAAGTTCATACTTTGATTCCTGAGTTAAAATTCCTTAACTTTCACCCAATGTCTTATTTTACTACAGGATATCACGTTACATTTAGTGAGCATGTCTCCTTAGGCCCGCCTTGGTTCTGACAGTTTCTCAGGCTTCCCTCGTTTTTGATGACCTTGACGGTTTTGATGAGTACAGGTCAGGTATTTCATAGAATGTCCCTCAGCTGGGATTTATTTACTGTATTTTCACGGCTGGACTGAGGTTATGGGTTTTGGGGTGAAAGATCACAAGGGTAAAGTGTCATTTTCATCACATTGTATCAAGGGTCCATATTGTCAACATGTTTATCACTGTTAACTTTAATCACCTGGCTGAGGTCATGGTTGTCAGGTTTCTCCACTGTAAAGTTATTATTTTTACCACTTCTCATACTTTACTCTTCAAAGTGGAGAGCAAACATAAGAGTTGGGAGTTATGTTTCACCTTTTTGAGGGTGAAGTATCTACGTAAATTATTTAGAATTCTTCTGCAGAGATTTCTTTGTTCTCCTTATCTATCTATCTAGCTGTCATCTATTTCTCTATGTAAATCAGCATGGTGAATGGTATTTATTTTACAGTTTGGGTTATAATCCAATACAACTTTACTTATTTTGTTGCTTAAATCATTTCAGCTTTGGCCACTGGAACTCTTTCAGTTGGCTAATGTATCCCTTGGATATACCCACATCATTGTGGGGGTTTTGGGGGGGGGAACACTTTCTTACTTTCTGGCACTACAAAATGCTCCTGGATCATCTTGGATATTTCCTGCCCTGGACCTAAAATCGGTCATTTCTCTAAAGAGCTGTGGTTCCTTTTATTAGAGAATGGCTTTAGAAACCAAGATCTGGACATGAGCTTGTTGCAACTGTAACATCTTTGCTTCTAGGCCTTCTCAGCTGACCAGCACAAGGAAATACTTGTGTGTATACTAAGCATTTTGCCTTATTTCATTTTTTCTGTTAAAGTAAAAATAAATTTAATATATTAAATTAAGGAAAATATGCATAACTCAACCCACATACCTTAGCATTTTAAATTTATCTTTATTGATCCCTTTATCTGTACATATGTATACAGATAATTCTGGAATGGTATACTCCTAATATTACTGATCATTATTTTTGAGTGATAAGATGTTGTGTTTTATTTTACTTTCTTCTTTATAATTTTATATATGCATTAAATTTTTAATGATGTGATGATATTAAAAATAAAGTCACTTTTTAAAAAAGGAAGAAGGAAGGAAGGAGAGAGGGAGGCAAGGAAGGAAGGAAAGAAAAGAAAGGAAGGAAAAAGAAAAGAAAGTTTAGAAAGATTTCTGACACTGAAGTCACAGTCATTCACACATGTGACCTGATCAGACCTATCTCTCCAAGCTTTCACTATTTCATTACCTGCCCTGAAAGAGTTGAAAAATCTACTACTTTTTATTTATTGACCTGCATATGACAGGAAAGTGTTAACATTCATAATAACTGTTTTTTTCAATACTGATTCCTACTGGAATATTTTTGAAGGCGTATTTAGTAACAATTAGGGTTCCAAATTTTAAAGTTGAAATTTAACCCATGGTATAGTGCAAGTGACTAAACTTAAATAAGTGTCAGATAAAAAGTTACCTCCTGTCACACACACTTCAACTCAGAAGTCACAATTTCAACTCAGATCTTTTTTCTCCAAGAGAGTTCAATCTGTGTACCTATAGACATGGACAGCTATGTTACAAATTAGGCTAAGCCCTTTTGGCTTTCATTTTGAGAAGTGTCTTGATCTCAGAAACATTAAAATGTGGAGAAGGAATAAGGTGAATCTTAGAATCAAGACACTGTGGTATTTATTGTTTTCAGCCAAACATAGAACTAAATTATAAACTAGGGACAGCTGTATAGATTGGAGACTTCTGCCTATTCAGCAAAGACAAACAGACAAAACACTTTTTTCCCCTTAGCATAGTGTTCTAATAGCCGATACTTTCTATTTATTCATTCCCTGTATCTATAATTCATTGATCATCTAAATTCTTCATAGTGAATTAAAAGCAACCTAATAAAAACCCTATGGGATGTATCTTGAGAGAAAAATTTATCAATTTACTGTTAATATAAGCTTTTGTATTTTAGTTACTTAAAAATTGACAATTTATATGAACCACATTTGGAAAAATCCCCTCAAAAAAAGAGTAATCAAAGAAATTGAAGAAAGAAAGTGTTGAAATCAAATAAGTTAGAGTTCTGCCTAAATATTCATACTTCCATTTCTCAAGATAAAGCAACTAAGACTTCAAGAATAATTGTCTACATTCATGGCAAAGTCAGACCTGAAATCCACATTTCCTGTCTCTCCTAATGTCTTAATCTCACACTTCCTATGTCATCCTAACACAGTGCATCTTATTCCTTGACCTATAACAGATGACTAAAACTCCACAGTAAATAACTCAGCCTGTTATTGAGAGCAGACATTCATACAGTTGGTCAAGAACAGCTTATCATCCGTAGGATAACACATGAGACATCCAATTTGCCAATAGGCCCCATGATCCCTGCCCCATCCTTCCTGGCTTGTCTCTGAACCTGTTCCCCCCTTAGAGCTACTTCTATGTATACGTGTGGACTGGGAAATAGAATAAATTTTCTGGTTTAATTAAAACAACAACATTGTACGTATTATCAAGAAAAAATATTATTTTGACCTAAAAGTTTCCTTCTGGGAGCCCGGGAGAGACGATTATGGAATGTTCTGCATTCTAAAGGCTATGTTTGTTTTCAGTACATTTTAAGTGGAATATTTTTCACCCTTCTGAGTAGGGCAGACAAAGGCTTTAACTAAACAAATGTCACCTGGGAACTCTTGCCCCCAAAGCCTTTATTGGCCCTAATTAGCAGATACAGCTGTAGACTCTATCAATATTAGATGGTCTGTTTATTGTGTCCATTTATATCACACTCATCAGGGAGCATGTGGAAAGCACCCAGGAATTATCAGCTTTAATTAAAACTAGTTCAGTTGGTGGAGAAAATATGCCATGCAAAAATGGGTCAGGTAAAAGAGGAAGATTTAAAAAAAAAAGAAGGAAGAAACAGTCGTAGCATACAGGGACTATTATTACCAAGGCTTCTTAAAAAAAACTAAAGGAGGATATTTGATGAGCTGAGTCTCAGCAACTGCCTGAGAGAAGCATAGTCATTTCAGGCCAGGCTGAATTACACAGACAGGGGAGTCAGGATGTTTCCTTCCCCTGCCCAGGGTCCCTGAGTAACTGCCAAGGCTCCACTAGGTTTCTTTCTAAGAAACCTAGAAAGAAAGGAAGGAAGGAGCAGTGGCACATTCATTTGGACATATTCATTGAATTCATCATTGAAGGAATTATATAACGCTAGATCTAGAATCTCCTAGAAGGTTATTTTATGTATCTCAAATACAATATTTAACAAAATTACTATTACTTATTCAATTTCTGCTGTGCATTTATATTTTATTCTTATCCTAACAACTCAGCACTGGTATTTTGAATTTTCCAGATAAAATATCTGAGGTGCAATAATATTAAGTCCTTTCCAAATGTCATAGAGTTAGTACGCAATAGAACCAGGATCTAAACATCCGTCTGATCCCAAAGCTGAGGTACCTTTCTCTATATTATAGGACTTCTATATCAGTCAAAAGAATTTAATATTTTGGCCAATAGCTTATTTACATGGGTAAATGAGCTGTAGCTTTGAAGACCAGCAAAGTTGAGTTTAAACTCTTTCCCATTTTCTTAACTTCTCTAAGCCTCAGTTTCTTCATTCATCAGATCAGGATAATAAATACTTCTTGAAAACCGAATTACTGGGTATAAACTTTGTGAAAAGATTTTTGGCTTGTGGAAAATGCTTGATAAATACTTTTTCACATCTTATTCTCACTTACATTCCACCATGATCCTATTCTGGAAGACACTTTGAGACAGAGGGTTCTTCCTATCATTTTGGAGTGTCACTGGGCTTGCTAACATGCAGCCCCTTTGAAGGATAAGATATATTGTCATTCACTTTTAGTGCTCTACAGAAATAATAAGCCTTCTTTATTTGCTCTATTTCCCAAGGAAACAATTGGTAGAGCTGTGTCTCTTCAGTATAAAAATTGTGAAATTTGAAAGAATGATCGGCCAATAATGAGAAAACTGTAAAGGTTTAGAGTAGGCTTCTCAAACTTCAGTGAAGCCCCCTTAAAGGCGTGGCAGAATGACCTAGTATCTCTATGTGGTTTGAATGCTCTAATATAGATTTAAATGCTTCTTTACATCTTATTTAAAGGATATTGTTTTATCTTTAAAATAGTACAGTTTTGTCATCCTTAATATATATGCTTTTTTTTTTTTTTTTTCGGTACGTGGGCCTCTCACTGTTGTGGCCTCTCCCGCTGCGGAGCACAGGCTCCGGACGCGCAGGCTCAGCGGCCATGGCTCACGGGCCCAGCCGCTCCACGGCATGTGGGATCTTCCCGGACCGGGGCACGAACCCGTGTCCCCTGCATCGGCAGGCGGACTCCCAACCACTGCACCACCAGGGAAGCCCAATATATATGCTTTTTTAATTGAAAAAAATCATAAAATTATTAAGTCTGCTCCCCTCCCTGTCACCTTTTCAAGTCATCCAATCACATCCATGCTCCATAAGATGTGTCACCTTTATCTTGTGCCTCTTCATGCTTCATGGAAACATCCCTAAGAAGTTCAGGGGAAATTTGATATTCAGTCTAAGAAGTTCAAGTTTAGAAAGTATTTCAACCAAGGTAGAAATAAACCAAATAAGAATTTTTGCCTTCTAAGAACTATTTCTGAGGTGATTGTCATGAGAATAAGTTCCGTTTTGGCATTAGACCTAACAGTCTGATAGTAGTCCCTGAGGGGCCAATTATTCCTGGATGAGGACAGCAGAGAAGCAAGAGAAAAATAATTCAGGTTCTACACCAATGATGTATTTTTCTATGAAGTTCATTGTTTACATACAAGAATACTAAACATTAACTGCCTCACCTAACTTACTTTTCAAGTGGAAGCAAGATTTAATGAGCAATAATGACAAGTCATAGTTTGGGGTCTTCCAGTGTTATAGCCTGTTCCATTTCCAGGTTTACTTTTAAAGGTGGATCCTGTGGTCTGTTACTTAGATCCCTTGATTCAGGCCTGAAGCCCTCAGTCCCCCAGTTTCCCCAGCTGCAGTGAGTATTGCCTGGTTAGGGTGATCATTTAAGTTCCTCTCCAGAAATTCCCCTCTAAGGGTACCACCTGGCCCAAAGTCAGGCCTGATTCCCTTGCCTCTATCCAGAATATCCCTGAAGGGCCATCTCAACTCCCCAGCTCCCAGGCAGACGTTCTATTACTGCTGCAACACAAGTCAACTTTTCTTCTTATCCAGTCCAACTTCCCTCATCCCTTTGCTGGTGTCATTCTTACAAACAAGTCTTTACGCTAGAGTCTGTGTACAGAGAAACCCAGCCTACGACAGCCTCTCACACTAGCAAGTTAACTGCCTTCAATTCTCCGTACACGGTGATTTCCCAAGTTTCATTAGACACCATCTCTGAATTTA
This sequence comes from Pseudorca crassidens, assembly GCF_039906515.1. NCBI lineage: Eukaryota > Metazoa > Chordata > Mammalia > Artiodactyla > Delphinidae > Pseudorca > Pseudorca crassidens. The sequence goes on along the minus strand of NC_090304.1, from coordinate 65,664,011 downwards.
AATGTGCAAGTAAAATAACTCCGTGAATCTGAAACATCTCTGGCATGTGGATATGTAACTGTAGTCAACAATGTGATTATCTCTAATTCTACTAGTTTTAGTGAGAGCAACTATTATGTTTCAGGCACTAAATTGTTCGAATGTACGTATTTGGTTTCATTTGATTTTCACAACAACCATAGGGTGTAAGTATTATTCTATCTATTTAGGAAATGAAGAACTGAAATTTATTCCCTTGGTTAAAGTCATAGTGTTAGTACATCTTGAAGTCACAATTTCAACTCAGATCTTCTTTCTCCAAGTCTACCTGCAACCAGTCTACCTGCGACCCTTTGTGCTGTTCACAAATATTTCCAGCTCTCTATCTTCTGAACACAAGGCAGAATAGACTTCCCTGCCCTCCTGACGTTAGGCTTGCCCATGCCACTTGCTTTGGCTAATGAAATGGGAGCAAAAGAGCTGGTGGCTTTTTGCTTTACTTCCCTCTCTTGCCACAGGGAGCAGTGACATTCCAGATGGTAGTGGCTCTGCCACTTTGTGTCCCTGAGTGAAGACACCATGGAACAGAACCGCCAGCACAACTCAAGATGAGCACGGAACATAAGTGAACAGGAATCTGCGTTGTCACGTCTCCCCAGGGGCTGTTCGCTATCATGGCATAACCTACCTTATGTGATTAATTCATAAATTATGACTAAAGAACAGATTAAATTTTAACTTAAGAAGTATTAGTAGTAGGGAATCGCCATTTTTGCTAGAACTGAAATATCCTCGACACTAGAATTTACTTTATAATGTAATATAATTGAAAGAGTTTGGGTTTTGCAACCACATAGATGTATAATTTAATTTGAATCTCTGATCTAACCCATACTTGTTTAGTGACCTTGAGTTTTCATTTCTTTTTCAGGCCCCATTTACTCATCTATAAAATGAGGCTAGTAATATTTTCTGTTATGGCATTGACATGATGGTTTGATAAAGTAAGTCCTATAAAGCCTTTAGCAAATTGTCTGACACATAGATGATATCAAATAAGTGTTTTACAGGAAGTGTACCTTTTTGTAACTCCCTGCACCTGAAAGTCATTATTATACATACAGATTCCTGAGGCCCATACCAGACCTATTGAATTAGAATCTCAGGTGTGATCTATATTTTTAACAAACTCCTTTAGCAATTCTCTCCTGAGATTTGAAAACAATCATACTAAAAAAATGTTAAATATTTCTGCCATATGTATTTATCTCAGAGAGCCAAAAAGCCTCCAGTGAGAATCCTGAAATGATCTTAGAACCATCGACAGAAGTATCACCCACTGCACTGTCGATGAATCAAAGCGAGCTCAACAGAGGATTTGGGGGAATGCGATATACACTTCAAAGTAGTAACATCTAAAAGAAAACCCTTTGTGAACTCTTTGTGTCTCTAAGTATCATATGAATGGTAAAGTCTGACTAAAGTAATCTTCGCTGATGAGGAGCAGGGTTAGGGGGCCAGGCTGGGACTGAAAGACTGGCTGAAATCAGATGCCTGTGACATGAGAGTGACAGCCAGTGAAATCAGGGCAAGGACTATTTTATCAGAAACCCAAATGAGTAAACAGTTATAACTCCTGCAACTTTCTGGTGGAATTCTAGGATGGAATTTTACTTCTGTTGCTTTTTTTTTTTTTTCGGTACGGGGGCCTCTCACTGTTGTGGCCTCTCCCGTTGCGGAGCACAGGCTCCGGACGCGCAGGCTCAACGGCCATGGGTCACGGGCCCAGCCGCTCCGCGGCATGTGGGATCTTCCCGGATCGGGGCACGAACCCACGTCCCCTGCATCGGCAGGCGGACTCTTAACCTCTGCGCCACCAGGGAAGCCCTACTTCTGTTGCTTTTAACCCACTGGATGCCTTTGATACCTGCTGGTGCTGTTTAGTATTGGTGAGTAACTTTGGAGCTGTGTGTTATCCTTCCGACCCCCTTGTCACCAATTCACTTTCCCTACTTCTCCTCTCTTCCTGAGTTTATGTTGATATATATGCCTACTGATAGGCAAAAAAAAGGGAAGTTGAAAATAACCAAGGAAGAAGAGGCTGCTCTAGTTCCAGTGAAGCAATTAGGCTTTCTTGTCCAAAAACAGGAGAGTAAAGAGAACTTTTGACTTTGAGTCTGTGGACTGGGGGTGGGGATGGGAAACTCATAGCCAGTAGGATCTTGGAGAAAAGGGCAGGAGGGATGCAGTTCAGTTCTGGGCATTGTGACCTAAGACCACTGTGTGAAGAAGCACTGGGGCTCAGTTTAGCTTTGAGGTCCTGGAGTCCCCAAAGAGCGGCCCTCCTGGGCAGAGAGCTGGACAAGGACACTCGGCTACTGCTGCATCAGAAGAGGAAGGGGGTCCAGTACTCCTTCAAGGCATCACACAGCTGCAAGGGGCAAGGACAGCAGAGACAGGCATACAGCGATCTTGCTTTTCCCTGCTCAAGATTGTGATGCCTGGGAGACACCATTTCAGATCCGTATAAGCCCTCCCTCCCACCTGCCCTGCTGGTGTTCTTATATCATACAAGGGAAGAGAGAAAGGGACCCACACCAACAGCCCTCCAAATAACTGATATTGGATTTCCTATGAATCTGGGTAGGTGGGGAAGTCTTTAGTAGACCTTAAATAAAACAGAAACATTTAAACAAATGTGATGTTACTTCCACTTTGAATACTGAGAAGTTGGGACTTCTAAACTTCTAGACCCATAACGCTCGCCTGAATGATACTGGGGTCAGCTGGCAGACCCCCATGCTTTGATTTCTGCCAGACATTGAACTGGAATGTTATATAAAGCAAGGTTGTAACCTGGTGGTTTAGCATTGCTTGGGGGAATAAGTTGCTACAGTCATCATTTCACTCTTCAGGTGAGATGTGCTTAAGGCCAGAGCTCTTCCTCAATATTTGAGTTTTCCCATCTTTGTTTTGTTTTGTTTTTCACAGCTAGGTGCTGCATTTATATCTGCTGGTTTAAATTCTGTCATATTTCACTTTTAGGCTTTTATTGTGGCAAATTATGTTTTACTTTCAATTAGGCATTGGTAATGGAGTATCTGGTAAGAACTAGGAAATAATTCCATAACTGAGTTTCGTACTCACTACATACGGATCATTCCTCATGTGTAACGTGCCCCAAATGCAGCTTCATTTTCTAGATACCTTGATACAGAATAAAGTTTTTCATCATTCGGTGTGGGAAAAAAAAATCGCAATGCGGAGAAGTGGAAATCAGTAGCAGATTTGCTTTTACTTCCTTCTTTCTGGTGTCTTTTGGGGAGACAGATCCAGAACCACAGAGAAGAGTCTAGCATGGCTTCTACCATTCTGGGTGAACTGGATTATCCTTTAGAATGATGTCTAGTCATTATAAGCATGTGAGAGTGTCAGTTGTGCTTTACTTTTTCATGACCCACCTCCTATAGCAAATGGAGTTGGTTGCCCCATTCATCACCCTCACCCCTCTCTGGCACTCCCCTATCAAATACATGCCTACACAGTTCTACTGAAAACCCTTGCGATTCCCACCTGAAAGCATTCTCTAGGTTCCAGACCCTAATAGCCGGAAGCGCCATGAGATGACCAGGGAATAGCCGTCAGCCAAAGAGAGATGGGAATGAGAGGATAAATGTACCTCTTCTTTGCCCATGGGGACGGGAGGTGAATAACTCTGTGCCATGCCCTTCATTGTCTCCCTGAGTTCCCACTGGGATTAAGCCCTCGTTGCCCTCAACATTTACTTGCTTGATATTGTAAACTTTACTGGCTTTCTTCCACTTCCTGGCTCCTGTCCCTACTTTTCTACTGGTGCTTCCTGGGACCACCTCCCCAATATATTATTTGTCTCAGAGACTACTTCAGGGGGTATCCAACCAAAGACAACTCCTTGGGATAGAAAAGGGAGGTAATGAATAGTTCATGAGTGACTAACATGGAAACTAAAACTAAAAAATATTCAATATCTAACTTAGCCATAAAGTGATGTTGGGTTGTTCTATCAAAGAAGGCTGTCAGCTAGCCTCTAAAAGCCTCTCTCACTAGGGGACACTTACTGCCTTGGTGAATTTTCCCCAATCTGAGGCCTTGCTGACCTTGTCAGCGCAAAGAGCAGATTCATCTCTTGGGTAGGGTCATATCGAGTAAGCTCACAGAACAGAGGGATAAAACTTAAATACCAATTGATGAATTTACTATAAGAAATAATGGCCACAGGGACTGGAATACTCAACCTCCAAGTGAGCACTGCATACTGTTGTCAGAGGCTGACCTATATGGGATTCCAAATAAGCATCAGAGGTTGCATGAATGGCATGGAATCAGGACAAAGTGAGTCAGAGGCACCCAAGGTCTAAAGGCATTAGTCTCAGATATCCTGATATCCACATCTGCAAGTAAGGATGACAGTGCCTGTGAAAACAGGAATCTCAGACTCCTTGGCAGAAAATCCCTCCAACCTTTCCACATTGGGGATCCCCTCATGAACAGGACATGGAGATTACTGGCTAAATGCAAAATTCCTCTGGAAAATGTTTACAAGTGGAATGCCTCTGAGATTCTCAACTCCCCCTTCTGAGCCTCACATTCTTTCTTTAAATGTTAATAAATTCAATCAGACACGACCAGTTCTGCTGGACTGTAAATTATTCAGACTTGTTCAATGATGTTGCATATGTCAGCCCCAATGTTAATTTCCAAGGGGCAATCTCACTTCTGTCATATTTGGTTTTGAGAGGACTAACAAAGTACAGCCCCCGCTTACTAATACCACCTGCCATATCCAGGCTGTATTTCATTTGTTCTCACGTCCAGCCTTTGAAGTCACTGTTAATTATCCTTATTTTATTCACAAGCAAGTGGAAGTTCAGGTCAAGTTCCTTGGCCCAAGGATGGAACTGGAATTCAAGCCCCGGTTTAAGTTTCGAACTGCTGCTCTTTCTGCATCCCACCCAGACGTTACAGTATCAAGCTTCTATTTAAGAGTTGATTTTAAAAAAGGCTTTCAATGCTAGAACAAAGTTTGACAACTCCTAAGGGTCCATTGAGCTCTAAGAGCGTATGATTCTTTACTGCACCTGGCTTTGTTACACCTCAGAATTGAGACATCTTTCTAAATAATTCTGACAAAAATTATTGCTCCTGGTTATTCAGGGACAAGAAACTGTGACTGAGTTATCTTTCTAGATGCCTCAGTTTTTCACTCCACTGACCTTGGGGTCATGTTATTCATCCACGTTACTCACCACAGCTCCTTCCTAATGCACATTGCATCTGATATTGATGATTCACAAGGAATGAGAGTAACTTTCTAAAGATTGTAAAAGATCTAATTACCCATATTGACCCTGCCCAGAAGCGACCACAAACAATGCTGTAATTAACTGAGTTTGTCTATAAATGGGAGACGTATGGCTGATTTTTTATTACACAAGAAAAAGGGCAAGCTCATTTAGCATGCTGAAATATGTGCAACGCTTCTATATCTACCTTTATATCCTTCTTCATTCCTTGCTTCCACTCTCTCTTCCACTTTTCCTTATTTAAAAAAATGTTTATTTTTCCCATTAAGAAATTAAATCATCAAAGAACATTTTTGAAATTACAGGAATATGGAAAGATTAAAAAATTACCCATTGTTACTATTTAGAAATGACTAAAGATAACCTTGTAATGTGTCTTTCCTTTTTGGGGTGTGTGTGTGTGTGTGTGTGTGTGTGTGTGTGTGTGTGTGTGTGTGTGTGTACACACGTAATACAAACGACTTTTTGTTTGTTTGTATGTTTTAAAGAATATCAGTGTAGATGCTGTTACCCATATCAGCCTCTATGAGCTAAAGGATCTTTGCCTTGATTTATCTTTGTGTTTGTTTCAAAACCACCTGGTATTTGACAGAGATGTTTTGCAGCTGTTCTTTAAGAGATATGCAGTGGTCATCCGCCCTGACCTGGCTCTGGCTTGACCATAGGAATGCACCTGCTCAGATGAGGCCTGGAGGTGTCTGCAAGTTACCTTTGCCTGACTACCATGCTAAGATCTCCGCTCAAGGGGGGTTTTTGTATTCTGTTAGGCACAATTCGTGCTGTGTGCAAAGAAGACTGGAAGACTGCGCTTGCCCCAGCTGCCCCAGGCTGCTCCTGAAAATGTCCGCCCCTTTCCTAGAGCCCTGATGACAAGGCTATGTCCTACCCCTTTAAAATTCCCTTTCTCCCCTCCCTTTGGGAACAAAGTGTTTTTAGAGCAGAGCTCTCCGTTCTCCATTCCCTGTTCAATGAGTAAAGTTTCTGCTCTGCCATAAGGAGCCCAGTTTTGTTTGGCTGGCATTTGCAACTTCGGGCAAAGGACCCATTGAGGGGTCACCTACCCCTTGGGGATCAGTAAGAATGCCCTTTGGAGATTCCAACTCTCCCACAGTCTCCTTTTCCCTGAAGAGGTGAGTTTAGAACTGGCCAAGAGGAGACAACCAGGCCAAGAAAGATAAGCATTCAATCAAAGGCTATGAGGAGTGTGAACACAGGGCACCCAGGAGAAAGCAAGCAGTGCAGTAGGGCTGGGGTACCAGATGCTGGAAAAGGACTGGTCAGGAGATGAGCATGGCCCAGATAAACATGAACCCTGAGAGCCATACTAAGGGATGTAAACTCCAACAGGAAGGCCATGGGTAGGAGTTTAGTAACATGATCAGAGCTCTAGAACAGTGCCTGGCATGTAGCCGGAGCTCAGTACACATCCATCCAATGAATAGATGGAGGACTACATGGCAGTTGTATAGAGGTTGGGAGGCAATAAACTAAGCTAGAGGTAGGGAAGCCAGTTAGGAAACTGATTTCCTTAATTACTAAGGGTCTGAACTGAGGTTCTGGAAATGGAGATAACAAAGATAAAATGGATTACAGGGAAATTAAATAAGGTTCTTCCCTCTCACCAAGGGTCCCCCCTTGTCAGATGGGTAGAATACCTTTGCTTGGCGCCCCAGGCTAACTTTTCACAGGCCTCTATTATCCCACTTCTCACATTGAATTGAAACTTTCGGTTTAATTAACTAGTAGATGAATTAGTGATTAAATTAACATGCAGAGGGGCGTCCCTGGTGGCGCAGTGGTTGGGAGTCCGCCTGCTCAGGCAGGGGACACGGCTTCGTGCCCCGGTCCGGGAGGATCCCACATGCCACAGAGCGGCTGGGCCCGTGAGCCATGGCCGCTGAGCCTGCGCATCCGGAGCCTGTGCTCCGCAACGGGAGAGGCCACAACAGTGAGAGGCCCACGTACCGCAAAAAAGAAAAAAAAAGAAAAAAGAAAAAAATTAACATGCAGAGCATGTTGGTGGCTTTAAATGCACGTGCACATGAGATAAACTTTTACGCCCCAGGCATCTACTCTATTAAATTCCTATAGATGTGAGTTATCTGCCAAGTCCTTGTTTGAACTAGAAACATTCCTATACAGAAGAATTTTGAAATTCTCAGGGCGCAAAAACTTACTCCTTGTGTAATAGAGATTTTAAATTGATATTATACACTCCAGGACGTAAGGTTATGTTACTTCCTGTGATTGTTTTAAATGCAGTTAATGAGAGAATTGAGAACAAGGCGTCAGGGTACAAGCATTTGCAGGAAGAAGCTTGCAAGGCAAAAATGCTTTAAGCCATTAGGTGGTACACACCTTTTTTGGGGGGTGGGGCGTTCTCTCTTATTATGTTTAAGACAAAATATTTATACTCATATGTATTAGAGAAAATTTAACCAGCATGACAAACTTGTGATTTCATGGATGATAAGGCTAAGTAACAACCAACTTAATCAATTAAGAAAATAATAGTACAGACAATACTGAGATATGGCAAAGATTACCAACGTGATTCATGAATGTTAGGAAACGATCAGCTCTCAAATGCAAGGAGTAGGACTGACCCTTCCTATATTTTTTAGTAAATTCCAGTTAATTTTCTGCAGTGAGTCAAGGTTAATTTGTTACTACTATTATTATTATTACTTTTTAACTCAGGCAATTGGAGTTTTCACCACTAGGATTTAGGTGTGTGCAACCTTCCCAGTCTCCTCCCCATTCAGGGCTCCACTCTACCAAGTACCTCCTATAAAGGAGGTAAGGGTAACGGAGTCATGGGGGGCAGGGCAGGACGCTCTGAGAAGGAGGCATTTGAGCAGACACCTCACGAAGTTAAGGTCAGAACCATCATGATATCTGGGGGAAGAGGGTTCTAAGCAAAGGTAACAGCAAATGCAAAGGTCCTGAGGTAGAAGTGTGCTTGGCATGTTTAAGGAACAGCAAGGAGACCAGTGTGGCTAAACTGAGGGAACTAGTGGTAGAAAATGATTCTGGAGAGGAGGCCAGATCATGTAGACGTTGTAGGATATGACGCAAGCTTTGGACTTTACTCCAAGTGGCATTAAAAGCCAGTCAGAGTTCTAAGCAGAAAAATTCCATGATAAGATTTACATTTAAAAGATCACACTAATGTGATGCACTGTTTGAATATACCTGCCAAAATCAGGGGTCTGCAGACTTCTCCAGTAAAGGATAAATCAGTAAATATTTTAGGCCTTGCAGGCCACACAGTCTCTGTCACAACTCTTCAACTCTGCCACAGTAGGGCAAAAGCAGCCAGACAATTTGTAAACAAATGGGCGTGTCTGTGTTCCAATAAAAATTTATTTATAAAAACAGGAGATCAGGTCAGAGTTTACCAACTTGGCTCCAGACCTAATTTCGGGTTTACGGGAAATACAGGCACATGGGAACAAAGTAAAAAGCACCTAATAGGAGTGTGCGACTTTCTCTAAGAGAGCTAGCCTGGCTCATAAAAAAAAAAAAAAAAAATCAATGTCCTGGAAGGAAAAAAAAGACAAAAGGGCTGAGTTGGATTAAAATAGGCCAAAGAGACAACATGTATCTTGAATGAATCCTGGTTTGAAACATAGCATTTTGAGGACAACTGGGTACATTCAAGTATGGCGTGGATATGGAGAGGATATTAGTCAATCTGGAGTGTAAACGATCATCTCAGGTGTGATAATGACGCCATGATTCTGTAGGCGAAAATCCTTATCTTAGGAAACGGCTGCTGAAGTGTTAGTGAGGAAAGTGTAGAAAGTATGAACAGAAATTCAAGAGTCAGCATAAAATACAGCCAGATGAGGCAAACACGGCAGATGCTGAGTTGCTGTACAGGGGATCTGGACGTCATTCATTATGCTATTATTTCAAGTTTTCTGTAGTCTGAAACAAGGTGGTGGGAGTAGAGGAATCTCTCTAGCTGCCCTGGGGAGCACCATCGGTGGAAGGCAGGAGAGGCTACTGGGAGCCCAGTGAGCAGGCCGCTGCATCATCTAGGCAAGGACCTGTCACCAGCGTGGCCTCTGGACCACCAGCGTGGTCCTCCATCCCCACCCCAACTCCCTACCTCTCCCCAGGCTCAGAAGCAGCCTACTGCGTCAGGCCTATGTGGGGCAGGGCAGAGAGGACAGCCAAGAGAGCAGAATGGCCTCTCTCTTGCTGGATTTCTGGCTCACACCTCCCCTTGGGTAAAGGTCAGAAATCTGGAGTTTGGTCTCAGATCAGACCCAGGGGTAGATTTCTCTCCAGTGGCAGAGGAGTTGCCCTACCCCCACCACCCCCCCCCCCCCCCCCCCCCCGCAAGTCTTAGGAAAGGGATTCTTCTCCACACTGAAGGGCATGGTATCTTACTATAATGGAAACCAGAGCAGGTCTCGTCCCTATTAAAAAGCTTTGCCGGCTCCCCACTGCTCCTTTTCCAGGCTTGCAAGCTGTGTGCCAGGTACTGCTGAATCCAGGATTTCCTGTTGATTACCTCCCTGAATCTTTTAGCAATCCTGTGACAAACCCCAGTTGATTCATGGTTTGCCAAGCCCCGTGGAGATCTCCATCTAGAATCCAGGCCCTGGCTGAGCTCTCCAGTTTCAAGGCTTCCACTTCCCCTCTTCCAAGATTCCTGGCCCTTTCATTCATTGGTGATGCAGAACCCTCTGTGGTCCTGGGAAGATGAGCTCTCTCAATTCTTGGGCTTTGAATATGCTGGTCCCTTTTCCCGGAGTCACTTTCTCTTTCCTATCTCTGTGGTCAACTCCCACCCACTCTTCAAAACTCAGCCCAACGCCCAGGTCCTATGCACTTACAGGTCTCAGTTTGCTTTCACTGGCAGTCCACGTTTTGGCCCCCAGTTTTCAGCTGAGTAACACCTAGCTAGCTTGAGATGGTAATTCTGTTTCCCTTGGTGGGGCAAGTATATTTTCAACCTTAGGAAGGTAGGTAACCATAATTACAGTATAGATTGTGGCAACACATTTTGTGATATTGTTTTGTATATGGTCTAGAAATGTATTGTTCAAGAGGGCAGCCACTAGCCTTATGTGGCTGTTTAAATGTAAATTAATTAAATAAAATAAAAATTCCATTTCTCAGTCATACTAGCCACATTTCAAATGTTCCACAAGCACATGTGACTAGTGGCTACCCTTTTAGACACCATGGATATTAAACATTACTATAATGGTAGAAAGTTCTCTTGGATGGCACTGTTTTAGGGTTCTCCAGCAGGTCAGATGAATCCTCATCTCACAGACAAGCTAAAGGAGTGTTTCTCAAAGTCAGGTCCAAAGGGACAAAGTGGGGAAAAAATATTCACCACTCATTACAAAGGGTTAAGCTCCCTAATATATAAAGAGCTTTCAAAAATAAATAAGAAAAAGACCAACTACCCAATAGAAAAATAGACAAAGGATATGAACAGACAGTATAGAAACTGATATGGCCTTTGAACATATGAAAAGATACTCAAACTCACCCACGGAAAGAAAAGCCAAAACTACCCTGAGGTGCCATTTCCCACTGATCAGATTGGTAAAAAAATCCAACATTTGAAAACAAGGCTGTGAGAACGCTCTTAGACATGGCCTAATAGAGCCATTGCTCAAAATTACAAATGCATATTCCCTGTGACCCAGAAATCCTACATCTAAGAATTCATCTGACAGATTTACTTGCACATATGTCAAATGAAATAAGCACAAGGTATTGGGTTGGGCAAAAAGCTCATTTGGTTTTTCCATAAGATGGCTCTAGTAGTGCTTAGTTGTCTTTAATGTCATTTGAAACAATTTTGTTAGATTGTATTGTGACAGCTGTCACATCAGCATGCATTTTTAAAAATACTTATCGAAATTGGTGAATTTTTGTGTGGCCATTTTAATATTGAAGATGGAAGGAAAAAAGAAACATTTTTGGCATATCATGCTTTATTATTTCAAGAAAGGTAAAAACGCAACTGAAACACAAAAAAAGATTTTTGCAGCATATGGAGAACGTGCTGTGACTGACAGAAGATGTCAAAAGTGGTTTGCAAAGTTTCGTGCTGGAGATTTCTTGCTGGACGACGCTCCACGCAAGGTCGGGTAGACAAGTTGAAGTTGATAGCAATCAAATCGAGACATTAATTGAAAACGATCAAAGTTATACCAGGCGGGAGATAGCCGACAAACTCAAAATATCCAAATCAAGAGTTGAAAATCATTTGCACCAGCTTGGTTATGTTAATCACTTTGATGTTTGGGTTCCACATAAGTTAAGCGAAAAAAAACCTTCTCGACCGTATTTCTACACGCTATTCTCTACTGAAATGTAATGAAAACATTCTGTTTTTAGAACAAGCTGTGAGAACGGAAGAGATCATGGGGCAAGCGAAATGAACCACCACCAACCACACCAAAGGCCAGTCTTCATCCAAAGAAGGTGGTTATGTATATGGTGGGATTGGAAGGGAGTCCTCTATTATGAGCTCCTTCTGGAAAACCAAACGATTAATTACAACAAGTACTGCTCCCAATTAGACCAACTGAAAGCAGCACTTGAAGAAAAGCATCTGGAACGAGTCAACAGAAAACGCATAATCTTTCATCAGGATACCACAAGACCACATGTTTCTTTGATGATCAGGCAAAAACTGTTACAGCTTGGCTGGGAAGTTCTGATTCATCCGTCATATTCACCAGACATAACAACACCTTCGGATTTCTATTTATTTCGGTCTTTATAAAATTCTCTTAATGTAAAAAATTTCAATTCCCTGGAAGACTGTAAAAGGCACCTGGAATAGTTCTTTGCTCAAAAAGATAAATTTTGGGAAGATGGAATTATGAAGTTGCCTGAAAAATGGCAGAAGGTAGTGGAACAAAATAGTGAATATGTTGTTCAGTAAAATAATTGGTGAAAATGAAAAATGTGTCTTTAATTTTTACTTAAAAACCAAAGGTACTTTTTGGCCAACCCAATACTTCACTGTGGCATTGTTTGGAAACAACCCCAGTCACCATTAATAAAGAACTGCTAAACAAACTTAGGGGCATACATGTGCAGCTATTAAAAAAAAAAAAAATGTAGCAGCAGTTCTCTATATATGGAAGCAGAAAGATTCCTCTAGATAACTTAAGTGAAAAAAGCAAGCTCAGAACAGTTTGCATACAATGCCACCTTTTGTGTAAAAAGATAAAACAAGGAGAGTAGAACCCTAAAGGATCTGAATGGATCTGTCCATGTGTGAAGAAGCTCTTCCTAGACACAGAAGAACAGCAGTTAACTCGGGGGTGAGAGCATATGAGGCAGAAATGAGAGTAAAGCTTTCACCAGACACTGCCTCTTACAATTTGTTTTGACCTAAGTGATTCTACATCATCTCTTCTAATTATTAAATAATCTTTTAAAAACTGATTCTCTGGGCATCAATGAAGATGCTCATTAAAAATGCAGCCCCCTGACCCTCCGCAGATCTCCAGACAGGCAGAGGCCCAGCCCCAGTACTGTCAACAAGCTCCGCCCAGGATTCCCACGAACCCGCCTGTCTGAGGACGCAGAACCGGGTCAGTGGACTGAGAAGCCCTGCTCTTCCCAGCTCGCGGAAGGGCTGAGACGGTAAACTCCTAATCTGTCCATCTGCGCCCCTTCTCACCCTGGGCTTGGAAGCTCTCAAAGGGCGGCCTCGAGGAGGCCCAGACTCACCTCCCTCTGGCGAGTCCACGTAGATGGTCCTCTTGATGACTGTGGTCCACTGGAGGCAGCGTATGACAAAAGGGTTGGGCACCGTCTCCTGGCCTTCATCAGGGACTTTCTGCGACAAAGAAGTTGTTGAGAGGGGGCAGGGCCTGGTCGGGCGGGGGCTCCGGCGCTCCTTCCATCCAGCGAGGAGCCATCACTCCAGGTCTTTTATGGATTCACTGCGCTCGTGGAAACAACCTTCTTTCACGACAGACACCTAGTCCACGGTGGCAGTGGGACATGTTGTCACCTAGCTTGGGGCAGCTCAGGGCCGCCGGACCTGCAGGAGGCTTGGTGGAGAGAGCACAGTCTGTCGCCCGAGGCTGCCCAGAATACCCGGCTGGGATCTACTCCCGCCGGCACCGCTACCGCCACCCTGCGCTCGCTCGCTCCAACTCTTCGTGTTTCCAGACGCACTGCCCCCTCCTGTCCAGGCCTCGGGCTCCAGCACCTTCTTGACACCATAACGTAGAAATAAATAGACTGGACTTCCTATTCTCATTGTGGATGAAGAAACAGAATTTTCTCAGGAAAATTACAGAGACTTGCCCAAGATCACAGGCTAATTTAAAGCAGAATTTTGCTTAAGAATTTACGGCAGGATTCTTCTGAGAAGCAGAATCCAAGATTGCTAGTTTCTGACGCTGTGAGGCTTTCCTGTGCACTAAGCAACCTGCAGTCTTCCCGTACTTCAGTTAGGGAGGGGCTGCAGACTCCGCGGGAGCAGCCAACCCAGATGTATCCACAGCGAAGGAGAACAGGACAGAGGGTTTGCGCATGCGCCACCCCAGGCTCCAGAGTAGATTTCTGGTTGGCGGGATTTCAAACATCTTACCTACCGTTGATGTATACCCTTTCATTTATTCATCCGTTCATCCATTCATCATCATCATCATCCTCGCTACTAATATTGAACATCTATGTTGTGCTGGGATATGAAGTTATAAAGTCAACCAAGAGTTTCTGCTTTTAAGGATCTCAGAGTACAAAGGAAGAGATATATAAACAAATATTTGTATTATAAAATGGGGGATCTACTGGGATTCTGAAAGTACTGGGCCTTAAAGATGGACACCGTGCAGAGTTTGTATTGCCCCCCACCCCAACCCTCCCTGCCCCCAGCCAGCGATGCCAGACATGGAGACAACAGTCTTTTGCAGGGAGAAAAAGTCTTCATTGCAGGGCGGCCACGCAAGGAGACAGGAAGCAGAACTCTGAAATCTGTCTCCCAGATGGCAAGGTGAGGTGGATATTTAAAGATTGGGCTCTGGGGCCGTGAAGAAAAAGGGAGGGTGCTGTGCTTACAAAGGCCAAGGAAGTGCCAAGTTCCTATGCACAGGCCCAAGCAGGCTTCCTGCCTCTGCATGTGCAGATGCCAGGGAGTTGGTATGAAGCAAGAGGTGGCAATTTGGGCTGTGATATTGTTACTGATCAGGGTTCTTGGCCTCCTTAATCAATAGAAATTGATCAGACGCCAGACAAGAAATTCAGGCAGGACTTTATTGGGGCCCCTGCGGCAGCAGAGGGGGAGCCAGAGCAAACAACAGGTTCCCGCACTTGCTTGCCTGCTTGTGGTGGGGGGAGGGGAGGGCCGAGAGCTGGTTCCTTATATGGGGTTAGGGTAGGGGTGTGTTCAGGGGTCGGGCTGGAGGGGTGGCCTAGGTGTTTTGCCCACCTCTTAGGTGGTGTTTTGTGCTTCGGGCACTCTCAGTACCCTGCTTTTGCTCCCGACCCCCTGCTTTTGCTCCCTGCTCTTCAGAAGTGGCTGTTGGTGTTTTTTGGTCTTTTTGTATCTTGTTGTCCATAATTTGGCCCAGCTGCACATGCACAAAGGATATAATTATTATTGTCTCACATGCTTGGTGAGACAAAGCTTAGTAATACTAGGAACTAAAACATTCTCATAATTAGAACTTGCTCATCAAGTTTAGTCCCTTATAGTTTCTTTGTATTTTGTTGCTTGAGGAGATGCTTGTCCAGGTGCAAGCACAGCTGCAAAGTATCCCACGTCCCAGGCCCTAGGTCCCAGCCTGTCTCAATATCAAAGGGTCACCAATCGGACAAGCAGGTTTATTCTGCCCAAAGTTTGATCAGCCATCTTGGCTCCAGCTGGTTTCAGCCAGTCTTGTTGTGTTAGACGCAGAGGGGATTTCAACAAGTTGTTTCTTTATCTGCTGTTCTGTAAGGCAAGCTCAAGAATTTGTGTTCGTTACCAATTTTTTTCTTTTAACCCTATGGGGCAGGCTCTCACTTGTGGGGAGGGTGAGTGTGATGTAGGGAAGGCTTTAAGGGGGAGAGGTCACCTGAAGAATATGTAATTTGGGATGAGGAAGAAGAAAGGATTTTTCAGAGGGGAGGCATGTAGGAAGGCACAGAGTTACTGAACATGCTGGTGTATTTGGAAAAATGCATGTGTATCGAAATGACTGGAATATAAAGTGTGAGGAAAGAAGTGTAGATGTCGAATTATATATAGGATAAACAACAAGGTCCTACTGTATAGCACAGGGAACAATATTCAATATATTGTGATAAACCATAATGGAAAAGAATATGAAAAAGTGTCTGTATGTGTATAACTGAGTCATTTTGCTGTACAGAGGTTGGCACAGCATTGTAAATCAACTATAACTCAATTAAAAAAAAAAAAAGAAGTGTAGAAGTCGAGGTGGAGAAGGGTAGGGGAGAGAGAGTTCACTGCCAGAACAGATCTCATAGCAAGAGGGAACCCAGGAGGAGGAGAGCTGATTTTAGAAAGTAGGAAATATGGCAATATTTCTGTGTGTGTGTGTGTGTGTGTGTGTGTGTGTGTGTGTGTGTGATGTTAGAGCACTAGATTCTGAGAACGGAAATAGAGGGAAGAAAAAAGGGTCTCAGACTTATCTGGAGTAGAAAGATAAGTTGCTGGGTTTTTCAAGTTTCTTAGATCCTTTTACACTAACTGCTCTCCTGTCTCTTTAATGCTCTTCCTTTAAAGAAAGTTTTAAAGCAATGTCACTCCATAGGGAAAACAAAACAAGGGAAAGAAGTATATATGTCACTGCCACTGATCAGTACACGTCACTGATGATCTTGTTCTATGATTACTTTTCAGGTAACAAGTTTGTGTATTTTTTTTCCTGTCTTGTTTTTATATCTGTTGCTAGAAAATTCAAAGTGAGAGAAAAGAATCCTCAATAATCTACCACTATGAGAGCAACTAATCACTTGCTTCCAAAAAAAAAAAAAGGGGAAGAGGTAGGGTACAGAGGACCTAGAAGAAATCAGTGGGATCAACCGCTCACCCTTCTGTTTGTCCACTCTCTGTCTCATTGTGGGTCTTCTCAAGGTCCTTTAGAGTGGATATAACTCATAATGGGTGTGATATTACTATTAATTTTTAGACAATGATTTTACCATATGGAACTCCCTTCTCTACTTGACGTTCTTAAAGGAGAAGCTAACTGGTCAGATTTCAGTGAATCCTTTAAATAAGCAGGGGGTGCACTGCAGCAGTGCTGCCTCTCCAGGGTTCACCTTCCACCTTGTCATCACAGGTAGGGGGGCCTCCTCTTCACCGGCTTAGGTCCCCATGTAGGGACATCAGAAACCCAGGCTTTATTCTTATAAGCTTCATTACTTCTAAAACCTACTTATCAAAACAAGGCTATAATTATTATTGTCTCACATGCTTGGTGAGACAAAGCTTAGTAATACTAGGAACTAAAACATTCTTATAATTAGAACTTGCTGATCAGAATGCGTTTATTATGTTTACCTTCTTATTCTAGTATATGCCATGCATCAAAAACTTGACATTAGGGCTTCCCTGGTGGCGCAGTGGTTGAGAGTCCGCCTGCCGATGCAGGGGACATGGGTTTGAGCCCCGGTTCCGGGAAGATCCCACATGCCGCGGAGCGGCTGGTCCCGTGAGCCATGGCCGCTGAGCCTGCGCGTCTAGAGCCTGTTCTCTGCAATGGGAGAGGCCACAACAGTGAGAGGCCTGCGTACCGCAAAAAAAAAAACCCAAAAAACAAAAAAACTTGACTTCGTTCTCTTTTCTTTATCTCTGAAATGGAAATATATACAAGAAATTTTCAAAAGGAATTAGTATAGATTTATATCATACTTTAAAGAAGTTATTATACAATAAGCATTTTTCATGCTTTTATCTATAAAGATATAGGGGATTATATATATATATATTTATTTATATATATATATCCCTTCATAATTTACTCTATTTACTATTGTTTTCCACTATATGTACTTTATTTGGCTTTTAACTTTTCACTATTATAAATAAACCTTTATATGCAAGTAGCTTTTTCCATAGTTAATTTTCTTAGCTTTGAGTCCAAGGAAACAAATAATGAACCTAAGTATGTAGTAGTTAGGAGCACAGGTTTTGGAGCCAAACAGACCAAATGCCAAATTCCAACTCTGACATTTACCTGTGACACAATTTATTTTTATTGTTGCCTTGGCATTTTCTTCTGAAATATTGGGGTAATGCTACTTAACTCACAAATTTGGTTGTGATAAGCAAAATAATGCTTCTCTATAGCAGTTGAAACAGTGCCTGGAATAAGTAAGTGCTTTGTTATTGTCTACATTTTAATTAGTGTCTACTAGATTACAAAAATGTTTCTCAAATGTTTTTAGTAATATGGAATGACACTAACAAAGTGTGAGAGCACCAACCTGCTTTGCATATTTTTCTCTCTGTAAATGTTATAGGAAGTTGCTAATTTACTTTTTACTTTCAATTTACAAATCTAAGAAATGAAGATACCAGAGCCTAATTAATCCTTACATTTGGAGGTATGAAGCATCTCTAATTAGAGTAACTATTACACATTATGTGTAAATATTTAACTGACACAAAAGCTCTCTGTCGGAAGACCTATCTCTTCTGTTATAGAGATAAAAAGATATTCTCACTTTTGTTTTTCTTTAATTGTAAACATATCAGAGAGGAATGAAGCAGCATAGAAATAGCAACCTTTTTTTTTTAACACTGCTGTGTATATGCCAGAATTTTTGCTAGACATTTGAATCATATTTTTCCTAATGCCATAATGATCCCTATTGTATTATTTACATTTCTCAGATCACTGTATGTAATTGTGATTTATTTGCCACGTTCCCTTCTACGACAAAGGCATGATAGAATGAGGACAACTGTGGGAAAAGGGATAGGACTGAAGGGGCAGAGAAGCTACCAGTGATAACCTGTGATGATCAGTCCTGTCCTGTAATCATCTTATCCCAAAGCCCCATAACTTCTTGTTCTGATTGTGCCCATTAGGCAAAGCAGCCTGCACCATTTTCCCCCATGGAAACAGTGGGCAGGAAACTTGCCTCTGAGACCACACAGTCTGTCATTGGAAAAGCTACAGGCAGTCCTTTCCACTCACTCTGCCCAAACCCCTTCCCAGAGTTGAGGCAGAACAGTGACATAAGGTCCCTTAAATTATCCAGTAGAAAGAAGCCTAGATACCTTTGTTCTAATGCACACTGTTGTAGGCACTGACTATGAAGCTCACTTCCTTTGGCTAAAAGTATGTGACTCCGGAGCACAAGCTAATTAATGTTATGCCAATATTGCTTTTCTTTGCCACTGACGAGATTGATTAGGTATGTATCCTGTTTTTATTTAAGCTGTACAGCTTTTCCATTCATAACTCTAGGGGAAAACCATTGCTGTAGCAAATGCAAAGACCAAAGGCAATGCAGACTCTGGGTGCTGATTTGGGGTTTCTACTGCTGTTACCAGCCAGAGCCAGAACCGAGCTCAAGGTCAGCTGCTCATCGCTCAAAAGTCAATGTTTGAGAGACAAGGGTTGGTGGAAAAAGAAAGATGCTTTCTTCAGGAAGCAGCCAACCTGGGATGATGGCAGACTGTTGTCGCCCAAAGCATCTCCCTCTTGTTGGTTAGAGGGAAAGGATTGTATAGGGAAAAGCCAGGAAGTTTCAGGGGTGTGCAGGCAGGGGCCATGTGCAGAACAACACAGTCAGCTCCGACAGTCATTTTGAAACTGGTCATGTGATGGTCTGGTCAGCGTCATCTTGATTGTTTAAAGCACAGTTAGTCTTCAACTCCAGGGTCTCCTTGTTCCCATTTCCTTGAGGCCAGTTCCTGGAATTGTGCAAGCCATAGATCCAGTACTGCTCAAGATGCAGCAGCTTACATTATGGCTATAGTCTGGTCATCTGGCCAGCTTTTTCCCTCTGGTGGTGGTTATAGTATCTGCAAAACAACTCAGGAATGTGTATTGGACACTGTTATCTATGTCCTTCAGGGAGGAACTACAGATTCTGTGACTCTATTGTCCTAACCATTAATTGCTTGAGCCTTTTGTGACTCGGGATGCCTGGGAGGCTGCAGCTTTTCTACAAACAAGAGGCAGGGAACACAGAAGGGCTTTCGTAACTGGGAGGACCTCACAGGGTTCTGCTCACTTTCACTAATGTGAATGTGTGACCTAGGTTGGTTCTTTCCCTGATTGGCTCCCAGATTCCTCCTCTGTGAAAATGAAGGGGTTGTTTCCTTGCTTTCCTTGGTCCATTCCAGTATAAGCATCCTACGGACTAAAGTGTTTAGTAATGGGCAGTTGATGACCATAGACTTTATGGGGCTCCACCTAGTGG
This sequence comes from Pseudorca crassidens, assembly GCF_039906515.1. NCBI lineage: Eukaryota > Metazoa > Chordata > Mammalia > Artiodactyla > Delphinidae > Pseudorca > Pseudorca crassidens. The sequence goes on along the minus strand of NC_090304.1, from coordinate 65,644,296 downwards.
CTTTGCCCCATATTGCAGCTCTACGTTCTACCCGGTTTTCTTAGGCCTTCAGTGAGGTGCCTCAGATAGTTCTGGTTTGCCCATCACACAGTATGTTCGTAATTAGTAGAACAGGGGAGAATGGAGCAGAGTGGTAAGAAGGGGAGAAGGAAAAATACTTATTTTGACTCTCACATTTAGTAAAACCTCAAATTTAGATCAAATTTAGACTTTGCTATTATCTGTAATTGAGATAATATAGACAGCTATTGAGTCTGTGAATGCATATGTTTAAGCATTAATTAATTAAATGTAAACATTAAAATGTGATTCAATTTTTGAAGCCATGTATCAGTATCATCATTTAAAATAATTAGAACTGCAGCCTCAAATAATGGAAGAAGTTTAAACTATTCTTACTTCCGAGAAATTTCATATGTAGAGAACACAGTCACTGCATGCCAAGCAAAGTTCTGCTGTGGTAGATTCCTTGAGAGAAAAGTTCTTAGGGGAGGTAAGAAATGCATGTAAAAATAATTAGTCCTATAAAATAATGAAGATGTTTTTACTGAGCACCTCCTCTATCATTATGTTGAACACGGGGCCTAGAAAGATGCAGGAGACATGGTTCCTAATATCCTCAAGAGATAGTTCATTAGGAGAGGCAGATGTTTATAAACATATTCACAATATTATATATAAGTATATAAGCTATAATAGAGAGTTTTTTTGTTTTTTTTTTTAGTAACTACGGTGGTAATACAACAGAGACATCTATTTTGTTGGAAGAGTTAAGGAATGCTTCATGGAATCAAAGGCACAGAATATTGTAGAAGAATAGAATAGAAAACATCCTTCACAGAATAGAAGCTGGTGCTTAAAGGATAATTCAGTATTTTCAAATAGGATGGGAGGAGCTCTTCAGAGAAATTGAAGAGCATATAATGGTGCATGTTAAGTGGAAAATGATTCACAGCACTGATGTCAAATGTGTAAGTGTTTAGAGACTGAGGAAAGTAAATTTATCTTTTTCCTGTTCTATTTGCTTGGACAGAAGCCCTGCCCCTACGTGCATTTTTTTTTTTTTTTTCTGAAAGGACTGAACTCAGCATAGTCATGACTACAATGTATGTTTGAAATGAGTGTTGACATGTTTGCAAAGAATATAGGCTTTTGAGGCTACAGACCTTGCTTTGAGTCCGAGCTCTGTGCCTTCTAGCTAATTAAACACGGGCAGCTGTTTAGCTCTTTGAGATTCCTTTACTCCTTTGAAAACATGAGAAATAATAATAATCACTACATAGAATTGTTATGAAGATTAAATGTGAGCACAAATAATATTAGGAACGAAAGTGAGACATTATCAGAGATGAGAGAAATTAAAATGACAGAATAATGAAAGACATTTGCTAACAAAGAGTGAAATTTTGATAAAATGAGTAAGTTATTTTATTTATGTTTTAAAAAGTTTTATTTATTTATTTATTATTTATTTGGTTGCCCCAGGTCTTAGTTTGTGGCAGGCTGGCTCCTTAGTCACAGCTTGCCAGCTCCTTAGTTGTGGCACACGAACTCTCAGTTGCAGCATGCACATGGGATCTAGTTCCCTGACCAGGGCTGAAACCCGGGCCCCCTGCACTGGAAGCTTGGAGTCTTAACTGCTGTGCCACCAGGGAAGTCCCAAGAGTAAGTTACTTTAAAATGCAATTTATTGTAACATATACAGATGTATTATAAAAATTGAATAGTCCTATATCTAGTAAAGAAATTGTGTCTCAAAATAAAAACCATCCCACAAAGGAAACTCCAGGCACAGATAAGTTTAGTGGTGAATTATTCCAAACATTTAAGCAAAAAAATAACACCAACCTCTGCTAAATTTTATTAGAGAATAGAAAAAAAGGGAACACTTCCAATTTTACTAGGCCAGTATAATCTTGATAACAAAACCTGATACGGACATTATAAGAAAGAAATATTACAGGTTAATATCTCTCATAAACATAGATGCAAAAATCCTAAATTGTATTAGCTGATAACTGAATCAAGTGAGATTAAGGTGGGTTTATTTCAGATTGTTTCAATATTCAGAAATCAATATAATTCACTATATTTAGAAAATAAAGGAGAAAATTATATGATAATCTCAATAGTTGCAGACAAAAGCATGGATACCTCTCAACAACCATTCATGTTATAAACTTGTAGCATACTAGAAATAGAAAGAAACTTCTTTAATATGTTAAAGAACATCTACCAAACCTTCACTGTATACTTCACAATTAATGGTAAAATCTTTGAAGTTTGCACCATGAGATCAGGAACAAGATTAAGATGCCCACTATCACCTTTTTTAACAATATACTGGAGATCCAGTTAGAACAAATGGTGTGACTATTGGAAAGGAAGAAATAACTGTCATTATTTGTGGATAGCACGATTATAGATGTGGAAAATCCGAAAGGATCTCCAGATAATCTATAAGAATTAGCAAGTGAATTTAGTAAATTCAGCATACAAATATCAATTTGCATTTTATATACCAGCAAAAGTGATTAGAAAAAAATTTTTTAACTACATAGCTAATGAATGATGTACAAAGTCTCCCTCTACACAGAACACTATGAAACATTATTGAGAGATTTTAAACATACTCGGCTGGATCCAGATGAAAAACAAAAACATTCAAAATTGCCCATAAAATGTTAGCACTAATTGCACACAAGCCCCCATTAGGAGACAACCTATTAATTGCTCATCATAGGATGGTTTTAAAAAAAGTTCTGTGAAAACTGTCATTGATTTCAAAGCTTTGTTCATGTCTGGCAGGAAAGGTTGTGGTATGTCTTATGAGTGTCTGGAACATCAGAGGAGCTAAAGAAGGTAATGTTACTAGTGATCTTCAAACTGCAGCTGAGTGAGGGTGAAGAAAATGGAGTGGGCTGGTGGAATAAATTAATTTTTATGCATGTAAAGCTACCATGAGGATCCAAAGGCAAGCAGCAAGTCACCTGACTTAGTTTTTCAGCTGCAACCAAGGCATTGTAAATATTAACAATAATTTCTGTCTTTTGATTCAAGATTAATGTGTACCCCAATCTAGCTTTTTTTGTAAAAGTCATTTATAGTCTCTCCTCTAACTGGTGACACTAAGGCCACATGGTGAGAAATATTAGGACAATGGTATTCAAAGCATGGATAAATTTTTTGTACCTACTGTTAGGCTTGTAGATTTATTGAGCACATACTATGTTCAAGTGCTTTAGAAGAGCTTTACACGTATAATAGCTGTTACATATTTTGGTACCTTTCTTAAAGATAAGGGAATGAGACTAAGGGAATGAGACTCAAAGAGGATATGCAACTTGTTCAAGGCACCCAGATAGTTAAGAGTCAAAAGTCAGTTTTGAACTCAAACTTACCTGACCCTAAAAACATGAGCTCTTTTCTTTATACCATGATGCCTGCAAACTTGATGTGTGATAAATTGTTTAGCCCAGTATCTGATACATCATTAGTATTCAATAAGTTCTATTATTATTATTATTGTTATTAAAATATGACTAAGTCTCATAAGGAGCCCCTCTTTTTTTTTTTTAATGAATCTCTATCCAATCAATGATTGCTTCTTCTTGGCGGCACACATTATGAAAAACTATAGGAATGATAATGCAAAACATGGTAGAGATAGATCTCTCTAAGCTTTTCTCTCAGGAAGTGACAGTTATGATAGTAAGTGAAGGAAGCTAGGATTTAACAAAATCTGTACGGTGGGCTATTTTCCCTCTACTATATTCCCTTGGTAACAAACCCGTAAAAGTCTGTGACACTCTTCAAAGAGAAAAAAGGTTTGATCCAGAGCTCTGAGGACTGGTCTATCCCTGCGGTGTATTAGTCAGCGGATAAAACCTTAATTTATTTCATAGATAGCAATCCTGAAAGCACCATAAATAAACTGCTAGTACATAAATTAGTTCTTCCATCTTGAATGGGTTAGATTCTTGTGGCCAATGGCTTTGCAATAAAGGAATCTCTTTCTGCCTTTTGAGTGGGTGACAGATTAGAAAAATCCAAGATAAAATTCCCCGTACACACTAGTGTGAACTTCAGAATTACACCTGAGTAGGTATATTTCAAACAGTAGGATGATTATGGAAAGTTACAACCACTTGTCTTAAAATTTTTATATAAGCTAGACTGCTTAATATGGTTAAATAAAAAATCAAAAGGAAGAGGGACCATCTATGTTCTTTGATATTTAGTTAATGCAACATATCAAAATTATACGTTAGCTTTGTGCAAACAAGAACAATAAAATCTTGAAATTTAACTCTTTATAATTACTCAAATTTTTAGGCAATGTTTCCTCCTCCTCACTTCTCAGTTCTACCTGTACGGATCTTAAATATCTGCATGGCTCAGTGCTGCACCCTTAGCCCACTTGAAGATTTTTTTCCCATAAGGCCTGTTATGTGGTCACTTGTACGCATAGTTTCTGTATAAATATCTTTCTTCCTCACTGAGATACACAGACTTTAAAGACAGTGATTGTTTTTAAATTTAGTTTTGTAATCCCGAGAGCCTACCAGAGGGCCTTCCATCTTGTAGGTGCTTGACAAATGTTTGGTTGTTGAATAAATAGCAGAAAGATTACTTTGACAAAAATGCAATAGAAATTAGAAACTGAAAAGAGAAGGTAGGCTTAAACTCTCCATGGGTAAGGACTATGTTTCTTTTTGCTATTCTGAAAAAAAAAAAAAGTCCAATAGAAACGCAAGAAGCTGTTTAAAGTGTTTGCATGATAACAAGTAGGAATGAATAACAACATTTCTAATTCACCAGTTATTTTCAAGGAGAGAGAAAGGTAACTTTTTATTTAAAAATACAATTAAAAAATATTACCCACATGTGAACCCACATTGTGGATTGCCTGTGACAAATACTTCATCTTCAGCAATCTTTTTATTCATGACACTAGGTATTCCAGATAAGAGACAATTCCTATCAGAGCCCATTTCTCTCTAGGAAGTGCAAACTCTTTTTTTATTTGAAGGTAACAGTTACTATTTCTCTGATCATTTCTTCCTGGATTCATTTCATGCCCCACAACATAACAGCCACTAGTGTTGCCACTTTACATCTCTTTCTCACAAATCTCATCCACTGTTATGAACTCAATTAGCACATTATATAGGTGCCTGTTGTTTCAATGCTCACCTTTATCCCAAGCTCCAGTCATACATCTGTAAATTCATCAGGCGGTGCCATTTGAATGCCCCATGACAACCCCAAAATCAGATTCAGATTAAATAGGCTCTATTTTTTATTTTTTAAATTTTATTGAAGTATAGTTCATTTACAGGGTTGTGTTAATTTCTGCTGTACAGCAAAGTGACTCAGTTATACATGTATATAATATATTCTTTTCCATTATGGTTAGTCACAGGCTATTGAATATAGTCCCCTGTGCTATGCAGTAGGACCTTGTTGTTTATTAAACTGACTTTAAATACCAAGTATTTGCTAGGCACTGTCTAGACATGCTTATCTCTGTCATCTAACTGCAAAATGAAAAAGGTCTTAAATTTAAACACATAGTCTTCTTTCACCCCATACAATGTTGCACTATTATAAGAGCTACTGTGTATTGAGCCACCTAGTGTGCTCTATGTACTGTATACGTTACCCCTTATACCAGAGATCTTTTGAATTAAAAAATAAATAAAGGTAGGTGGTATTATTTTCATTAAAAAATATTTAGACTCAGAAAGTTTCATATGCCCAAGACTTCATATAGCAGAGAAAAGATTCAAGCAACAATTATTATGATTTCAAAGGTAAAACTCTTTCCACTACCTCACCACCTCCAACATTCACTGTCTTATTCTTGAAGCACAGTATAGTGGTTAAGAGCATTTACTAGGGTCACCTACTTGAGTCTGAATTCTGGATGCTAAACTTGCTATGCTTATGACTTGAAGTCAAGTTACTTTACTTTCCTCCGCCTCAATTTTCTCATCTATAAAATGGAACTAATAAAAGTCCATACCTCACTGAATTATAAGAATTAAATGAAATATAAACAACCTAGTACAGTAACTGGCACATGGTAAGCTCTCAATATATTTTCCCTGGGAATCATCTAAAAGTCAGTTATGCTATCTTATTAATCCTTTATTCAAAATTCTCCTGTATCCCTTTTCATCTTTTTTCCCCTTAATGTCCATGGTCCAAATATAGGAAGCTATCATGTTGAATGACTCGTCCATTTTCTATCCTAGCAACACACTCATCCTGTATCTGCAACCATTCTGGGGCTGCACTTCCCTCCAGAATACCCGCTCTGTTCTTCTTTGTCTAATCAGATCCTACCCACCTCTCCAGGCCAAGCTCATATTGGTGCTTAACCAAATTCTTCTCTGGTTAATCCAACCAGAAGTCTTAATTTCTTCTTCCCACTGAGAAACCAGGAGTTAACCTTGTTTTAGGATTGAGGCAGGGGATAGATGGGCCCCTGGGGAAAATGGTTCGAGTTCCTTCCTTATGGACCGATACTTCAAGATGGGAATAACAGGATAATTGAGAGAGGAGGCTGGGCCCTGCCCAGATAGAAGATAAGACACCGCATATTTCTCACTCTCGAAGTCAGGAGGCCTCCCCGACTACACATGTGCAGAAAGGCTCCTTGGATGTCAAAAGGGGAGTGATGCTAACTGATGCCAACTGATGCTCACTACCCACAGGCCTCTTTGGTAGAATCCATCTTGGCTAAGAGATGCGCACGCACACATGGGAAAATCCCGAGATATACCAAATATGGACTTTGAGCCAGGCAAATTAAAATGATTGGCCAAAGGAAACCAGGAAGAAATGCCCCGTATAAGTGATTTAAACTGTCACGAGGGCGTGACTCTCTGAGCCACCCCGTGTGTCTATCCACACATACTGTACTCTTTTTTCCCTAATAAATACTTTACTTGTTTCACTACTTTCCGTATTTGTGGGAATTCTCTTTCTGCAAAGCCATAGGGCCAGGGCCTTGTCACTGACCACTGGTCTAGTGGCTAGGATTCATTGTGCTCACCGTCGTGACACGACCTCGATCACTGGCCAGGAACTGACACCCTGCTTCAAGCCACTACAGGCCAAGGCCACCAGAGATCAGGATTGGATAGGGTTTAGAATTCTCAGGTGGTCTTAACCATTCCTGTGGACCTCAGATTGATAAGTACTACTCCTCTCTCCACACAACAGCCTTATGACATAGTTAAAACCCCGTCCACTAAAGGACAGATTTCTGTGAGTCGCATCTGGCTGTAGGGAGAGAGCCTCTTGGATACTTGGTTCTCTACAGAAATCATTCTCTACTTACTGTTACCATTCACTTATTAATCACAATCAGTTGTGAATACGATGCGTATAATTGCTGATATTATCAAAATTTTGTGGCAAGAGAATTAGGCTGTGTATTCATCAGGGTAATTAATTCTAGCTGCTGAGGAAAACAAACTCAAATCAGTGGATTAAAAAAAATTAAAGTTTATTTTTTGCTCATATTACAGTCTGCCTAGGGTCAGGTGATTTGCTGGAGATCTTGGGGTAGTGCTGGCTTCCAACCAGTGACTCAGGGACATTGATTTCCCATCACACAGCATGATTTCCCTCATGTATAGTCTCCCTCATTTCTAGGCATAGGTCAGGAGAAAATTAGACTGGGAATCACTGGAGTGGTTTATAGCTAGGGCTATATAATAGTATACCTCCATTCACATTTTACTGGCGAGATCCCAGTCCCATGACCCCAACCCAACTACAACAGAAGCTGAGAATTACTTTTCTTGTGTTCCCTGGAAGAGGAAATGGAATTGATCAGCAACCAGCTTGTCTGTGACAAGTCAACAGTCTCCCCTTGACTGATAGCAATTTGTACAACTCCTCTGAAGCTGTTTCTTACCTGCTCCACCTGAAAACTAGATCATGTCTTAAGACTATTCCAGTCACTCCCAGATAATAAAGTATCACTTTAGTTCCCAGAACAATCTCAGTCTAGTAATTGAAATGTCCAGTCTGAAAAAATAAAACTATGAAATGCATTTGAAACTAAAGTTTTCCTCTTTCCATCCTGCTTCTCCATCATGGTGAGAAGCCAGTTATGGGATAGGAAGCATCATGGGCTTCTTTTCACTAGCTGCGATTCTCGAGACTAAGATAGGCATAGGGAAAGAACAAAGAGATCACTTTCAGAAAATATCAGGCTTTAATTGTATGGTTGTAATCTGGAGCTAGTGCTCTCTGGGCATGGTAGATATTCAGTGATTTTTTTTCCCCCTCATGAAGCACATTTGTGAGTTCTTTGGAGATTTCCCAATCAGGGACATTTGATTTCCACACCCTGGATGTCTGCAATGTCTTCACCTTGGTTGTCTACTCATGATCCCTACCCTTTTCTTTATGAATCTAATAAACACTTTCATAATGAAGCTGACTCTTGGACCGTTTATGCTTCAGACTGGCTCCCTACTATGCAATCTTTGTTGGATCCTTGACAAATATACATCTCTCCCTGACATCAGTGGAAACTAAGCTGTTTCCCAATGTAGATACTGCTTTTCATTCTGGCACTAGGACAATAGTCACAGCCTATTCATTTTAGATTTCTCAAATGGTGATTTCTTGAAACCTTTCTCAATGTGTCTGAAGTAAGGAGAAGCACACCTTTTCCTTTATCAAAGAGCAAGTGGTGAGGAAAAAAATATTGTAACATTCTCAACTACTTTCCTTCAGTATTTCTCTCAATATTGAACCTCAACTCAGGAGGTGGCTTTCCAGTCACATTGTTTGAGAAAATCTGCATAGGTAGTTTGAATCCCTTTGAAATTTTGGGGGAGTGAGTATTGTCATATATTGCTTTGTTTCTCTGTCCTCAACCAATAGTGAGAAAATTACCAATTTAACATACTATTAGCTTAATAGTAAGTAAAATTTACAAGGAATCATTTGCTTTTAAAAAATAAATCAGAATGGATTGACGAAATGACATGTCTCATTCATTTGCATTCTGATTGGGAAAGAAAGAGGAACAATTAGAACAGTGCACTGGGCATCATATTGAGATTTTTTTCCCCAGCACTATTTATTAATAAACCTTATGTTTCCCTTAGTTTTTTTTATTGATTTATAATTAATATACAATATTATATTAGTTCCCAGTGTATAGAGTAGTGTTTCAACATTTTTATATGTTATGAAATGATCACCGCAATAAGACCAGTTACCATCTGTCACCATACAAAATTCTTCCAATATTATTAACTGTATTCCCTATGTGTACATTACATCCCCATGACTACTTATTTTATAGCTATAAGTTTGTACCTCTTAATCCCCTTCACCTATTTCTTCCAACTCCCCAACTCCCTCCCCTCTGGCAACCACCAGTTTGTTCTCTAGGAGTCTGTTCCTATTTTGTTTTATGTGTTTGTATTTTTTTTTTAATTCCACATATAAGTGAAATCATACTCTATTAGTTTTTCTCTGTCTGATTTAGTTCACTTAAGCACAATACCCTCCAGGTCCATCCATGTTGTTGCAAATGGCAATATTTCATTCTTTTTAATGTCTGAGTAATATTCTGGTGTGTGTGTGTGTGTGTATATATATATATATATATATATATATATATATATACCACATCTTCATTACCCATTCCTCTATGGATAGACAATTTAGGTTGCTTCCATATCTTGGCTATTGTAAATAGTGCTGCAATGAATAGGGGTATATACATCTTTTTAGAATAGTGTTTCATTTTCTTCAGATAAATACCCAGAAGTAGAATTGCTGGATCATATGGTAGTTCTATTTTTAGTTTATTTGAGGAAACTCCATACTGTTTTCCATAGTGGCTGCACCTATTTACATTCCTACCAACAGTGTATGAGGGTTCTCTTTTCTCCAAATCATCATCAACACTTGTTATTTCTTGTCTTTTTGATAATAACCATTCTGATAGGTATGAGATGATATCTCATTGTGATTTTGATTTGCGTGTCCCTGATGATTAGTGATGGTAAGCACTTTTTCATGTGCCTATTGGCTATCTGTATGTCTTCTTCGGAAAATGTCTTTTCAGGTCCTCTAACCATTTTTAGTTGGGTTGTTTGTTTGTTTGATGTTAAGGTGGTCAGGGGACTGAGCGCTTAACCTGTGGAATCTGATGCTATCTCCTGGTAGATAGAGTCAGAATTGAGTTGAATTGTAGGACACCCAGCTGGTATCAGAGAATTGTTGATGATGTGGGAAACCCTCCCCAAACCCTGGGAATTGGGAGCAGGATCACTGCAGCCTTTGAGGTCCCTCAAGTTTCCAATTTGTTTTACACCAGCCCTGCGTGATTGCTGAAAGCTTTGTGATTTCTCTTTCCCCAGAAAAGGCCATAGGCTTGGGCCAAACCCAGTCCTCAGCCTGCTGTTGAATGGGCAAATGTCCTTAGTGGGGAAAATGACTGGAGATCATCAGCTCACTTACCCAGGGCAATCCCTTCTCTGAAATTTTAACCTGGTTCCTGTTGTTCCCACAGAATCTTGCTACCATTCTGAAGTTAATCTTTCTGTCTTCTGAATAATTTCCTGAGATATATATATATATATATATATATATATATATATACACACACACACATATATGGCACATATATGTATATATACATATTTTACAATTTTTGTCATACTGTTTTACAATTTATTTATGTCTATTTCTCTTAGTGATTATTCATGGGGATATATTATATCATTTCATTTTCACAACACCTAGCATAGTGACTGCTCTCAGTACATAATTAATAAATTTTGTTGAACTGAAATATGTTTGGTTTATGGACTAATCTGCCACTTCCTTAATCCTGACTAATTTTGGAATGTATTTTCTTAAGTTAACACATATTTTTAAAATAAGATAGAATACAAGACAGTGATGAATCAGATATGAAAACTTCCTTAAGACACTTAAAGTCTAGGGTAGAACAAAAGACATAATGACACCTCTGAAGTGTCTCCATTCACAGAAGGATTTTTATTAATTGTCTGAGGGGTGAGGATTTTCTGGGTGGTACATTTCCAATTCATAACTCTCTTCTACCTCTTTCTCCTGGATTCCATTTCTTCTGGTATTTTTCCCATCAGGCTTGAGAATTTCAGAAATGTAGAGCAAGCCCTCTAGCTACACGTTTACTTAAGAAAAAGTTCTATATAAGATTGTTTCTCAAACTTGACTAAAATATAAACCTCCCTTAAAAGGAAAATATTTTCATGGATTTCTAGTGTTGTCTTAACTTGTTTTTATTATAACGTTAATAAAATATGTTTAAGAATAAAAGTAGGTATAAACTCACTAGCTCTTTTAGAACTAAAACACCAAAACACATTTATAGATTATATACATAAATGTAGGACTTATTTTATTAGAATTAAAATATTAATTAAATGTGATAGATGATGTCATTTTTGAAATTTAAATGCCAATTTTGAATTTAATAGCACAAATATGCATTTGCTCGTTTTATATTTTACTTTTTTTCTTTTCTATTTATTTTATTATTGAAGTATAGTTGATTTACAATGTCATGTTAGTTTCAGGTGTACAGCACATTGATTCGGTTTATATATATATTTATATATATATTTATATATATATATATATATTTATATATATATATTTTTCAGATTCTTTTCCCTTATAGGTTATTACAAAATATTGAGTATAGTTCCCTGTGCTGTGCTATACAGTAGGTCTTTATTGGTTATCTATATGTTTTACTTTCTGTTTACTTGATTTTATTCTTTTGAACGGCTCAGACTAATTTTTGGATATTTTCCCTATCCCTTTCATTTTAATTTCATTTTTAATAGAAACATGTTTGTAACTACCAAAACATTATTTTAGTGGGCCAATTAAATTAATGTTGCATTGTAAAGTGTAATACTGGAAAAATTAAAGGACCGTTTAAAAAATTCTCTTCATTTTATATTTACTACTATACATAGTGCCAATGAACTTGTATTAGTTGGTATGTAGAAACAAATGATCTGCCCAATATATTTGCTTGCAACTTGATTTGACTGTTTGGGCACAGATCAGTGTGAGTTCAACATGACCTATTAACGTGATGCTATGACAATTTTCAGTTGTCACAGCACCAAACTGATTATAAATCCAAAAGAAAACCAGGGCACAGAATTAATTTTTAATTTGGTTCTCCAGATGATCAGTTTTCTCCTGTATTTGGTTTCCCAGATTTAATGAGACTTCACTGCTGCATCTTAGAAGTGTCTAGGAAACCTGCTTGAGTACTATATCCATCAAGACATTTTCTCACTCTTGGTCATTGCTGGAATGAACACACTACATGCTGAAGAAATCACTTTATTTCTTGTCTTGAGAAAAGGAAAGATGGCATAGTAACATTTGTCACCTAAGTACTTTCCACTCAAAATATAATGCTTGCTGGAACTCTTTCTCCTTTTACCAGCTTTTCCTGTGTTGGCCAAAAGAATTCCCTGTCTCCATTTAGTCCCACAAGAGTCTCGACACACAGTCCTCCAATCCTTGGCTCTCTCTGTTTTGCATCCCTGACTTGTTACATGCATGCAATTAATTATACTTAAAGCTAATTCTCTCTCTAAGAGATTTTTATAAGATATAATTGTATAAGATTTCAGATAAGTGAGATTCCTTTCATTTAGGATATCTGAAAGGATATATTGAAATATAACGAATGATAGCCGTACTAACAATCACATCATTGAGGTTGTCATAGTAGTCATTTTCTTGTTCCCCTGATCCCTAGCTAGCATTCGGTTCTATTCCCGTTTCCTACTAGAGTCTCTCTGCTTGATCACAAAGATCAGGGTCTACACAAGGCCGTGTGGCAGCTTTGTGCAAATAAAAGAAAGGTGCCCCCTTCTCCAGGTGAATGCAGCCCAGCACCAAATTGCACCGTTTGATAAACAGGGCACATGCTGGCTTTGAGCCCCCATTTCTTCCCTTGGTTGAGTGCCCCTGTTCAAGGTGTAACATGCACAATTGTCTATGGTGGCCTGGACCATCATTCACTTAGATATTGTAACATGAATCAGTTTAGACTAATAAAATACAAGGATACATTAATGGAGGCTTTGGGAAATACAATTATTTTTCTTCTATGGAAGCTATTAAAAAAGACACTGGGTCCCACGGGACATGAATAAGAAAGATATAGCCTTAGTTAATGCAGGTTACTGTCATATGACCATAAGATCTTGGGACCAGCCCCAACAGGAAGCTATGCAACATACAAACACACAGAAATGTCTCAAATACAACACAGGTTGGTTCCTAAGTTATATCAAGTCTAAGTTTGTTTGTTTGTTTGTTTGCAGTACGCGGGCCTCTCACTGTTGTGGCCTCTCCCGTTGCGGAGCACAGGCTCCAGACGCGCAGGCTCACGGGCCCAGCCGCTCCGCGGCACGTGGGATCCTCCCGGACCGGGGCACGAACCCGTGTCCCCTGCATCGGCAGGCGGACTCTCAACCACTGCGCCTCCAGGGAAGCCCAAGTCTAAGTTTCTTATTGCTGACATCCAGTCAAAAGTTGCCAGCACCCAACATGTTCTCTGTGTCCCTATAAACATTGTTGAGCTTTGCTCTGGGATGATGTTATGTTAGAAACAGTTTTATCCTTTTGGGATTTACTTTTAATATTTGTTTGGAAGAACTAGAGAGCATTTAGTTTCGAGCTAATTTAGTCCTACTGCTGAGACAAGAGCCTTCTGAAAACTCTACCTAATACCCCATGAATTATGAGATTTTTCAGCCTAGCTGGTGAGAAGACACACTAATTTCAGCCCTGTGTGAGCTCCAGGTACTGTGCCTTCTAGAACATTCTTTTTCCAGGCCCAAATAGTTTCCTTACACTTGCTGATCAGTACTTTGCTGAACACTCAAGGGGTTCCCTCTGCATATCTCCCAAGGTCTTTCTCTTTGGGCAGCTCTGCCCTTTATAGTACTTTATCCTGTGAACTCTAGCTGCCTTGGTCCCCCCAGACTTCCATCCTCCTCTAGACAGTGTGCTGGCCCTGCCCGAAGTCTCACTGCCTGAGCCATGTCCCAGAACCTCTCTCTCGATGGTTGTAGGGGCTTGCCTTACTTACAGTTTCTCAGTGATCACTGTTCTTCACTGCCTGATGTCTATGACCAATGCCTTGAAAACCATTGTTTCAAATATTTTGTCCAATTTATTGATTGTTTCAGGAAGGAGGGTAAATCTAGTCTCTTAACTTCATCCCAGTTAGAAGCGGAAGTGCCCAAGCTCCTTACATCTTGTGGCTCCTCCATTCTCAGTATAAAGCTTGCAAGATCTCTGTGCTCTTTTCCATCAAGCCATGGAAAGAGAAAGAGCATGGAGGATCACATGCAAGTAATTTTTATGAGTCACGTCTGAAAGGGGTTGCTCATGTCTGTGCCATCCCCCTGGCCAGACATGGATCACATGGCCAAACTGAAAAAGGAAATAGTTTTCGGTGAACGGCAAGCCAGTTTCTGCTACATTGCACTTCTATGGGCACCACATACCTATTTTACTCTTCCTTCCACATAATAGAAGACACTTATTCTGTGTCAAGGGAGATAGCCATCCAGGTATTTATGATCTTTAGATAATGCTCTTTATTCTCCATTGAGTCTGAATATACCTCTAATTGTCTTGCAGCATATGAAACAACAAATTAAGTTATTTGCTCCCCTCCCCCATTCCCACCCAATATAAAATATTGGAGCAGAGATGGGTTAGCTACAGCTCAAACTTCCGTTCAGACCAAGAAAAGAGTGGGATTCTACTAAAGTCAGTGGCCCATAGCAATGGTGAACATTCTGTCAGGCAGGCTTGAGGAGGCCCCTTTCCCTTAACAAATGGGGAAAGGGGCCTTGGCTAGATTTTATTCTTCTTTCTGAAAAGAACTTTTTCAGCTGTTGTTTCCTGCAGGCGCTGAGTCCTCCTTCTGGGAGGTAGTTCCCTAGTAATTATCCTCCCTGACCTTTTATGGTGACAGCTGAAATTAGTCTGGGAGCAGTCCTTGCTCAGGGGTTGCATAGATTTCATACTTCTTTTCTGTTCTTGAGATTTTGTGTTGGAGGCATTTTGTGTTGGAGGCATGTGTGGTCAAGATATCTTTAGTATTAGTTCATGACTTCTTCTGTGTGTAGACCATGCATGATTCTGCATGCTTTCTCCTTCCACAAGCTATTATATTTTTGCTACTTCTTCTTGGCCAGAACTCAGTCACATGGCCAAACCTAACTGTGAGGAAGGCTAGGAACTCATACAGTCCACTTGCATCATCGGGAGAAAGAGCTAAAAACTTTGGTGAACAGCTAACCAGTTTCTGCACAGACATCAATGCTGTGGAAGGTAGAGTAGGAAGATTGGAAGAATGGAATCCTTGATATCCTTGGGCTACTCAATCAAATGTCACTGTATCACCAGATTTTTCAGTGATGTTAGGTAACATTCTTTTTATTGCTGAAGAGTTTTGGTTGTATTTTCTACTACTTGCCGTGCCAAATATTGTAAATAATACAGACGCCAGTTGAATTTTCCATTAACATCATCTAACAAACACCCCCTGATGACTTCCTGTTATCTATTTGTGTAAAGCACAGTCAGAACGTTTAATGCTTGGGTTTCCAATAAAGTATCTGATGTATCAGGCTTGCATCCTGGGAGATTCAGTTTGGTCCAAGGGATGCGGCTTCAAAATACATAAGACAGGAGTTTGGGGGCAGGCTAATTCCAGGTTTGAGAGTTAATCTTGTAGTAGAAATGTGGTATAGGATGTTCCACTAGGGTCTCAGAATCTATAACCACATCTTTGAACTTCCCTAGAGCAGAAGAAAATCTACAGATTAGTCTCTGGTGCAAACTTGACTTCAGTTTTTTGTCTGTTTGCTTTTTCCAGCTGAGAGATCAGCTGAGTCCTAATCACACTTCTTGGTGATACCCAATCTGAACTCATGTCTTAAACTAATTTCAAACAACCTTACTTTCCAAGGCCAAAATAGAGCTAAGCATAGTTTCACTTTCTGGTGTCTGCCTCCCTTTGTTTCCTTTATAAGAAGAGAAGCTCATTTTCCCATTTCCTTTTTCTGCTTTTGGGAATCATTCATTCATTCGACAAATGTTTACTGAATGTCTACTGTGTATCAGACTCAGCAACGTAGAGAAAAGCCAGATTGAGCAACTTCCATAAATCAGGAAGCAGAAAAGCTCATAGAGCATTCGGGCAATATCTAGAATGGTACAGTGATATTAAGGGAAAAACAATATAGGCTTTGAAGTCAGATACTATTGAGTTTAATCTCCAATTTAATTACTTACAAACTGTGTTAATTATGAAATCAAGCTATCCTTTTCTGTGCTTCAATTTCTTCATTGTAAAAATGTGGATAATACCGTTATTTCAAGGTTAGATTAACAGCTAAATGGTACAGATTTAGTGAAAATGCTTGGCACAGAGTAGGAGTACAATGAACCCTCCCTTTTTTCCTCTTTTTTTTCTTTCTTCTCTCTCACTTTCCCTCTATTTTCTTTTACCTTCTCTTCCTAATTTTCTGTTTTCCTTCCTTCTTTTCCAACACCCTAATTTCCTAACTACCTTTTGCAGGTAAACATGCTAATGGCAAAATTTCCACTCTCCAAGATTAAACTGAAATCCCAACAGATACTTCTCAGCACAAATACTCTGGATTATATGCCCTTTAAATATCTAATCAAGACTATAAATAAAAATATCCCTTATGAAATCTGTACTTCCTTTCCTTCCTAGACTACTGCATGGATAGTTTTTTCTTCTGACTCTAAAAGTAACACATCACTGGCCAAATGGGATGATGTCTATTGCTACTTCCCAGACATATCATGGGAGGGTTACTGTAGAGAGCAAACAGACATCCAAAATAATAATCACAAAGGGCTAAAAACTAAAAAAAATGGCAATGCAAAACATGTTATTGGAAGACAGAAAAGCATGAGGATTTAGCAAAGTTTCTAAAGCTGTTTATTTATCTAATTGACCATACTTGATAAAAAAATTACTATTTGGATCTATTTCATTTTAACAAATAATTATATAGGTGAATAATGAAAATAAATAGGTTTGATTCTATTTGCTGTATCTTCATCTTGAAATACAGTATTCATTTTAGTGCTCTAGAAATTGAGTATATCATATATTATCATTATTACATGTAGCATTTTATAAAGGATATTTTTGTGTAATTTATTTGTTGAATATCACCCCAAATTCAATCTTTAACTAAAAAAAACTTTTAGTCTTTATTAAAATGTGTGAAATGCTTTGATGCATTCAAGATAAAGAGTGCTAAGTACTAAGTATAATTAGATGTAGAAAATTTGCATGTGCTAAAAATTATGTTCAAACACCACATTGATTTTTTGTAAAATTCACATTTTGGATGAACTCCGAAAATATATGAAAGATAATTTATATAGCTCAAGAAGACTATTTTTATGACTCCCTATTTAATTTTGAAAAAAAAAGCAGAGGTTTTATTATCTTTTGAAAACAAAATGATATTTCCTTAACATGTCATTTCCTGTGATACATCACTTCCTACGTAATATGTTAAAAATAAGAAAAACCTCATTAAGACTGTAGTGATGTTATATTTAACAAGCTCTATTTTGGTTGAAAAGTGATAATTTGCTAAGCTTCATCTTAGATACACTTTTAAGGGACAGTGATCTGATTGTTTGGAAAAAATGTATTTCATAAAGTTTGAAATGAAGGAAATCACCATTAAGTAAACAAGTAGAATTAAGAAATCAAGGTATACATATAATATTGTTATAACTGTATTTATATATCTACATATTACATATACATTCCAAAAATAGAAATTAATAATAAAATAACATGCAATATAATGTTGGCAGTGATTGTGTTAGATGATGAGATTATGGCTGATTTATTTTTTCTACTTTCTATATTTGCCAAACTTCCTAAAAAATGCACCTATATGAATGTATAATAGAAAAAGAAAAATAGCTACTATTTGTCTCAGAGAGTGGTGAATGAAAATTCAACATTTAATATATGTATTAGCAGAAGCATTTATGATTTGCTAGTAACTCTCCAAAAATAAATTTTCTTTTTGGTAATTATATTTTGTTCCTTCAAAAGGTGGACAGTAGTATGTTACAGATTTGTGAAGAGAAGTTCAGAAAATTATTACTATTAAGCAATAATAGTTCATATTTTTTGAGCACCTACTACTTTAATGCATTAAAGTAGTACTCAGAACAACCATATAAACTAGCACTATTTTTATCTCCATTTTACAGGGTAAGAAACTGAGGCACAGAGAAGTTAAGTGTCTTGCCCATGGTCACACAGCTAATAACTGGCAGCAGCAGAATGAACCCAGGTGGTTTGGCTCCCGGGTCAAACTGAACCAGTATCCTCTGCCTGCACGTACCAAATGTCTGCTCTGTGCTCTGAAGTTTTGATTTTGCATCATTGCTTAATGGAAAGGATGAATACTTCAGATCTAGACGGTTCTGGGTTTAAATCCCAGTTCAAGTATTTACACGTACTATATTTTTGGAAAAGGGATCTAGCCTCTCAAGCTGGGTTTCTTCATAAATACATGGCAATAATGGTACTAGTCAGCCATAAAAAGGAATGGGCTTGAATTACATACTGGATACAGACATGAAAAAATCTCCAAGACACATTGTTAAGTGACTTCCCCACGATTATACAGGTAGCGAGTGGTAGAGCCACAGTTCAAACTTAGGTCTGCTTGAGGCAAAAGCAGCATGTGTTTTAGACTTACAGAGGGGCTGGGGAATCAATTCTAGTTGGCAGAGTTCAGGGGTGCTTTCTTAGAGGAAGTTGAACTCTTTTTGTCCTTTAGGTTTACAGTATGAGCTATAGAGTTCTTTTAGCCCTATAGCGTAAGCGTTATATTTAGTTTTACAGTAGAGTATTGGTATTCAGTCTTATAGCAGAGTTCTTTTCCTCTTATAGCATGGGCAATAGGAGTACCAAGAAGTTATAACTTACTTTTGTATAGAGATCTCTTCAATTTCCTAAACGATTGCTTAGTCATTTATCTGATTTGATTTTTACAGCCAGGGAGGATGATAATATTCATCACATTTTACTGCTAAAGAATCTGAGGCTCAGAGAGATCCAATGATAGCTCAAGGTCACACTTCAAGTGAATTATAGAGCTGAGACTAGACCCAGTAATTTGTCTTTTTCAGTGGAATTTGAAGAAACAGGAATGCAAAGTTGAGTTACCACTGGCCTCCCAACTTAGTATGCCCCAGGGATCTGTTATGTATGTTTCTTCTTTCAGCCAAAATGACCATTACTTTCCTTGCTGGGACCCATAAATATAACCTTTTTAATAATGCTTGTCAGCCCAGTGTTCCAAATCTTGTTTTTCCTAGTTCTGCTAACTTGTCTGTATAATAAATGCCAGGCAGCACTAGCTAATTAGCAAACAGCAGACAATGCACATTGATACATAACTCTTATTCTTCCAAGGCCCCTATTTACTGCCAGTGACTTGTGACCTCACTGTGAACCCAGATGCCATAAAGCTACCACTGTGACTGGGGTTAGAATACATGTAATCTTCTTAGCCTTAGTTGAAACTGTGAAAATCCCTTTCATCTTCAATTATTATTTATTTGGCCCATTACTCTAGAGGGCAAGGGGCTGTCTAATCCCCCAGGCTGAGCCTTAGGAGTCGGTTTTAGTAGGAAAGAATGCCAGCCTTGCATACCAGGAGCTTGGAAGACTGGGCCATGGAGCAGAGAGGCCACGACTCCCATGGGGCAGGAGATGGGGAAGCTTCAGGGCTTTGCTTGTCTAATGGATATTTTCCAAGGGAGCTCCTTTAAAAATGACTCAAGAAAAGCTCCTAGCAATGTAAAATTTTCCTAAATGGAAGAGAATTAACAAAATGTAAAACCTTTTATTAAAATAACAAATAATAAACTGAGGTGCTAAGAGTGACCAAGGAGGCACTGGTTCAGGGGATTCAGCTGATTGAAATACTGCCTTCCCAAAAGATCTCAAGCCGGCAAAGCCAAGGTGTGCTCGTTGAAGATGCACAGACTCTATCCCAGAACAGCTGAGAATGTTGGAAGATGTGTTTAGCAAGACCATATGCCCAGATTGAATTACCTCAGAGGAACTCAGCTTTAATGAGTCAGTGGTAAAGGCTTGGCTGAAGTACTGTTTCATCAAATGGAGGAAGCCGCAGCTTCCTCGCAGCTCGACCTCGCAGCCGCAGGGGCCTGGAGTTTTAGATGTATATGGCCCTGATCTTCCTGAGACTTCTGGAGGTCCTCGTGCCATTTTATTTTTGGAATTTATCATGGAATTATCAGCTTCAAGAAATCTAACAGGCAAGTCTGGGGGGCCTCTGATCTTCCTTGTGTCTCTGTTCCCTATAGCATAAGCCAATTTGTGCAACAGTATGCCTTACCTGGCGAAGATAATCCCAGCTGTCTAGATAAGCATCTCGTCTCCGAGGCTCACTGGCTGAAGGAGGCTGCCACCAGTCTGTATGACTTCTGACTCAGGAAAACTGCTGCTGACAAAGATCTGGAATTCAGACGCTGATCAACAGAAAGATATTTCCAAACAACTCTACTGGTTAGACTTAGTCTAAACAGACCAAAGCTAAGAGTTTTTGTTGTTGTTTTTTTTTTTTGGTAAGAACAACAAAAACAAACTCCCACCTTTCCTCATTGTCACATTTTCTGTATTTCCTTTGAGTTCTTCCTAACCCGACTTTCTGAAATAAAGATGGTCATTTGATGTGGAGTGGGGGAGCAAGGGATTATTGGGGAGCAGCAGAAACAAGTCACTTTTTCCTGCCTCCCAGCTTTCCCCAAGTTAAGTTTACCTCAACGAAAGGGTCTTCCAACAATAATACAATTTAAGAATTCCTGCTCCCCACAGGCCATCTATTACCTGTTTCACAAAACACCTAGGTTACTGCTGAGGCCTGGGCATGTTAGGGCTTGCACGTCTATATGCAACCTACAATGCCAGTGCTGTTTAAACACTTCCAATGTGGTGCACTGGTGGGTGGGAAGTGCTGGGTAGTAAATTTTCCAATAATTCTCAGGAAGCTGCCATGAGATTGTTACGAGAAATCAACTTAATTGGTCAAGCTGTATATTTATGTTTTAGGAAGCTGTCACATTTCTTAAAAAAGTAGATAAATAGATCTAAACATCTCCTGGAAATTGACTAATAAAATACTCTCAATGGAAGACTTGGAAAAACAAGCTGAGGAAATCTTCCAGAAAGCAGAATAATGAGACAAAAAGAACAAAACAGTAATTGTAAAAAGTCTTAATAATAGTAACAATGCTTCTGGAAAATCACATGCATGAGTATCTAGGTGTCAGAAATTACTTAGTGACTTAAACAAATATATTATGTAAAATTTCAAAATGCCAAAAGTAAATAAAAATAAATAGTAAATCCTAAAATATTTCCAAAATAATTATACATTAATTTTCACCAATTTTTAAGTCAGTATATGTATATTGTAGAAAATTTAGAAAAGCATAAAGAACAAAAATCACCAATAAGTCTATCATTCATATTTCCTTAAGTTTCCTTCCAGCTATATGTATACTCATGCACATATGTTAGCAAAATAGGGATGAATATATATATATGTATATATACATATTTGTTTCATATGTAATTTTATACTTTGCTTTTTCCAAAATAATGTTATATTCTAAACGTTACATGGCTCTAAATATTCTTTATAAACATGACGTTTAATGGCTGTAAATATTAAATTTTATGGATATGACATTGTCTTTTAACCAATTTTCTATTCATGGGTACTCAGATTGCTGCTAAAAATAGTGCCGCTTTAAATAGCTAGTGCATAAACCTTTGAAAGACTGTCTGATTATTTCTTTAGGATGGATTCTTACAAGCAGAGGAACTGTTTAAATGGCATTAACTATGCGTTGGATAATTATGCCTATATTTAGGACTCAATGCATATGGCCAGGTTATCTTGGAGAAGGTCTAAACAATTTAGAGAAGATATTCAAAGGGGGTTGCAGGGGTGTGAGGTGAAGTGACCAGGTTGACTTGGGAGTTAGTAGCAGAATCACAAATGGAACACAGTCCTTAAAACTTCCAGTCCAGCAGACTTTGGACCCCCCCACCCCCTTCCCATTGCTTTCTGTAGAAGCTGGCAGCAATGCTCAAGTTCCTTGTAGAAAAAGACAGGCAGCATATAGCACCCAGGACTCAGAGTGTTTGGCAGTAATATAAGACATGGTTTCACATCGTTCGTATTTTCCATTCTCATTAAAACATTTACTGACAGTCTGTGCCAGTCAGGTTGTAAATAAAAGTGGGGTCCGGCTGCTCGCCGCTCAAAAGCCAATGAAGAGGACAGGTTGGTTGACTCCTGAGGAGGACCTTCAAGATGGTGGAGGAGTAAGACATGGAGATCACCTTCCTCCCCACAAATACATTAGAAATACATCTACATGTGGAAAAACTCCTACAGACACCTACTGAATGCTGGCAGAAGACCTCAGACCTCCCAAAAGGCAAGAAACTCCCCCACGTACATGGGTAGGCAAAAGAAAAAAGAAGAAACAGAGACAAAAGAATAATGATGGGAACTGCACCTCTGGGAGGGAGCTGTGAAGGAGGAAAAGTTTCCACACACTAAGAAGCCCCTTCACTGGCAGAGACGGGGTGTGTGTGTGGGGGGAAGATTCAAGCCACGGAGAAGAGTGCAGCAACAGGGGTGCAGAGGGCAAAGCAGAGAGATGCCCACACAGAGGATCAGTGCCGACCAGCACTCACCAGCCCAAGAGGCTTGTCTGCTCACCCGCCGGGGCACGTGGAGCTGGGAGCTGAGGCTGGGGCTTTGGAGGTCAGATCCCAGGGAAAGGACTGGGGTTGGCTGTGTGAACACAGCCTGAAGGGGGCTAGTGCACCACAGCTAGCTGGGAGGGAGTCCAGGAAAAACTCTGGAACTGCCTAAGAGGCAAGAGACAAGTGTTTCGGGGTGCCTGAGGAGAGGAGATTCAGAACACTGCCTAAATGAGCTTCAGAGATGGGGCGCGAGCCATGGCTATCAGCGCGGACACCAGAAACGGGCATGAAATGCTAAGGATGGTCCTGCAGCCACCAAGAGTCCTGTGTGCAAGCACTGGTCACTATCCACACCTGCTGTCCCAGGAGCCTGTGCAGTCCGCCACTGCCAGAGTCCCGTGATCCAGGGATGACTTCCCCAGGAGAACACACGGTGCGCCTCAGGCTGTTGCAATGTCACGCCAGCCTCTGCTGCCACAGGCTCACCCTGCATTCCGTACCCCTCCCTCCCCCCAGCCTGAGTGAGCCAGAGCCCCTTAATCAGCTGCTCTTTTAACCCCCTTCTGTCTGGGCTAAGAACAGACACCATAGGGCGACCTACATGCAGAGGCGGGGTCAAATCCAAAGCTGAACCCCGGGAGCTGTGCGAACAAAGAAGAGAGAAAGGGAAATTTCTCCATGCAGCCTAAGGAGCAACTGATTAAATCTCCACAATCACCTAGAGGTACACTGCATCAGTGGAATATGTGAATACACAACGGATCGTCCCAAAATTGAGGCTGTGGACTTTCGAAGCAACTGTAGACTTGGGGTTTGCTGAATGTGACAGACTAGTTTCTGATTTTTATGTTTATCTTAGTATAGTTTTTAGCACTTGTTATCATAGGTGGATTTGTTTATTGGTTTGGTTGCTCTCTTCTTTTTTTTTTTTAAATTACTTTAGTTTTTTATTTTAATAACTTTTATTTTATTCCTTTTTTTCCCTCCCTTTTCTTCTGAGCCGTGTGGCTGACAGGCTCTTCCTCCTCTGGCCGGGTGTCGGGCCTGAGCTTCTGAGGTGGGAGGGCTGAGTTAAGGACATTGCACCACCAGAGACCTCCCAGCTACACGTAATATCAATCGATGAGAGCTCTTCCAGAGATCTCCATCTCAATGGTAAGACCGAGCTCCACTTAACGACCAGCAAGCTCCAGTGCTGGACAGCCTATGCCAAACAACTAGCAGGACAGGAACACAACCCCACGCATTAGCAGAGAGGCTGCCTAAAATCATAATAAGTTCACAGACACGCCAAAACACACCACCAGACATGGTCCTGCCCACCAAAATGACAAGATCCAGCCTCATCCACCAGAACACAGGCACCAGTCCACTCCTCCAGGAGGCCTACACAACCCACTGAAAAAACCTTACCCACTTGGGGCAGACACCAAACACAAAGGGAACTATGAACCTGCAGCCCAAGGAAAGGAGACTGCAAACAGAAAGTTAAGCAAAATGAGAAGATAGAGAAATACACAGCAGATGAAGGAGCAAAGTAAAAAACCCACCAGATGAAACAAATGAAGTGGAAATAAGTAGTTTACCTGATAAATAATTCAGAGTAATGATAGTAAAGATCATTCAAAATCTTGGAAATAGAATAGAGAAAATACAAGAAACGTTTAACAAAGACCTAGAAGAACTAAAGAGCAAATAAACAATGATGAACGACACAATAAATGAAATTTAAAATTCTCTAGAAGGAATCAATAGCAGAATAACTGAGGCAGAAGAAATGATAAGTGACCTCAAAGATAAAATAGTGGAAATAACTACTGCAGAGCAGGATAAAGAGAAAAGAATGAAAACAATTGAGAACAGTCTCAGAGACCTGTGGGACAACATTAAATGCACCAATATTTGACTTATAGGGGTCCCAGAAGAAGAAGAGAGAAAGAAAGGGACTGAGAAAATATTTAAAGACATTACAGTTGAAAACTTCCCTTATATGGGAAAGGAAATAGTTAATCAAGTCCAAGAAGCACAGAGAGTCCCATACAGGATAAATCCAAGGAGAAATACACCAAGACACATATTAATCAAACTATCAAAAAGTAAATACAAAGAAAAAATATTAAAAGCAGCAAGGGAAAAGCAACAAATAGCATACAAGGGAATCCCCATAAGGTTAACAGCTGATCTTTCAGCAGAAACTCTACAAGCCAGAAGGGAGTGGCAGGACATATTTAAAGTGATGAAAGGGAAAAACCTACAACCAAGATTACTCTACCCAGCAAGGATCTCATTCAGATTGATGGAGAAATTAAAACCTTTACAGATAAGCAAAAGCTAAGAGAATTCAGCAGAACCAAACCAGCTTTACAACAAATGCTAAAGGAACTTACTAAGACAGGAGACACAAAGAAGGAAAAGACCTACAATAACAAACCCAAAACAATTAAGAAAATGGTAATAGGAACATACATATCGATAATTACCTTAACTGTAAATGGATTAAATGCTCCAACCAAAAGACATAGACTGGTTGAATGGATACAAAAATAGCACCCATACATATGCTGTCTACAAGAGACCCACCTCAGACCTACAGACACATGCAGAGTGAAAGTGAGGGGATGGAAAAAGATATTCCATGCAAATGGAAATCAAAAGAAAGTTGGAGTAGCAATTCTCATATCAGACCAAATGGACTTTAAAAGAAAGACCATTACAAGAGACAAAGAGGGACACTACAAGGGATCAATCCAAGAAGAAGATATAAAAATTGTAAATATTTATGCGCCCAACATAGGAGCACCCCAATACATAAGGCAAATGCTAACAGCCATAAAAGGGGAAATTGACAGTAACACAATAATAGTAGGGTGCTACTATTAACACCCCAATTTCACCAATGGACAGGTCATCCAAAATGAAAATAAATAAGGAAACACAAGCTTTAAATGACACATTAGACCAGATGGACTTAATTGACATTTATAGGACACTCCATCCAAAAACAACAGAATACACTTTCTTCTCAAGTGGTCATGGAACATTCTCCAGGATAGATCATATCATGGATCACAAATCAACCCTTGGTAAATTTAAGAAAATTGAAATCATATCAAGTATCTTTTCTGAGCACAATGCTATGAGACTAGATATCAATTATAGGAAAAATCTGTTAAAAATTAAAAACACATGGAGGCTAAACAATACACTACTAAATAACCAAGAGATCACTGAAGAAATCAGAGGTAATCAAAAAAATACCTAGAAACAAATGAAAACATGATAACCCAAAACCTATGGGATGCAGCAAAAGCAGTTCTAAGAGGGAAGATTACAGCAATACAATCCTACCTCAAGAAACAAGAAACATCTCAAATAAACAACCTAACCTTACACCTAAAGCAATTAGAGAAAGAAGAACAAAAGAACCCCAAAGTTAGCAGAAATCATAAAAATCAGTTCATAAATAAATGAAAAAGAAATGAAGGACACAATATCAAAGATCAATAAAACTGAAAGTGGTTCTTTGAGAAGATAAACAAAATTGATAAACCATTTGCTAGAATAATCATGAGGAAAACGGAAAGGATTCAAATCAACAGAATTAGAAATGAAAAAGGAGAAGTAACAACTGACACTGCAGAAATACAAAGGCTCATGAGAGATTACTACAAGCAACTCTATGCCAATAAAATGGACAACCTGGAGGAAATGGACACATTTCTTAGAAAAGCACAACCTTCTGAGACTGAACCAGGAAGAAATAGAAAATATAAACAGACCAATCACAAGCACTGAAATTGAGACTGTGATTAAAAATCTTCCAACAAACAAAAGCCCAAGACCAGATGGCTTCACAGGTGAATTCTATTAAACATTTAGAGAAGAGCTAACACCTATCCTCCTCAAACTCTTCCAAAATATAGCAGAGGGAGGAACACTCCCCAAGTCATTCTATGAGGCCACCATCACCCTGATACCAAAACCAGACAAAGATGTCACAAAGAAAGAAAACTACAGGCCAATATCACTGATGAACATAGATGCAAAAATCCTCAACCAAATACTAGCAAACAGAATCCAACAGCACATTAAAAGGATCGTACACCATGATCAAGTGGGGTTTATACCAGGAATGCAAGAATTCATCAATACATGCAAATCAATCAATGTGATACACCATATTAACAAACTGAAGGAGAAAAACCATATGATCATCTCAATAGATGCAGAGAACGCTTTTGACAAAATTCAACACCAATATGATAAAAACCCTCCAGAAAGTAGGCATAGAGGGAACTTACCTCAACATAATAAAGGCCATATATGACAAACACACAGCCAACATTGTTCTCAATGGTGAAAAACTGAAACCATTTCCTCTAAGATCAGGAAGAAGACAAGGTTGCCCACTCTCACCACTATTATTCAACATAGTTTTGGAAGTTTTAGCTACAGCAGTCAGAGAAGAAAAAGAAATAAAAGGAATCCAAATCAGAAAAGAAGACGTAAAACAGTCACTGTTTGCAGATGACATGATACTATACATGGAGAATCCTAAAGATGCTACCAGAAAACTACTAGCACTAATCAATGAATTTGGTAAAGTAGCAGGATACAAAATTAATGCATAGAAATCTCTTGCATTCCTATACAATAATGATGAAAAATCTGAAAGAGAAATTAAGGAAACATTCCCATTTACCATTTCAACAAAAAGAATAAAATACCTAGTAATAAACCTACCTAATGAGAAAAAAGACCTCTATGCACAAAACTATAAGACACTGATGAAAGAAATTAAAGATGATACGAACAGATGGAGAGATATACCATGTTCTTGGATTGGAAGAACCAACATTTTGAAAAAGACTCTACTACCCAAAGCAATCTACAGATTCAATGCAATCCCTATCAAACTACCAATGGCATCTTTCACAGAACTAGAACAAAAAATTTGACAGTTTGTATGGAAACACAAACTACCCTGAATTGCCAAAGCAATCTTGAGAAAGAAAAATGGAGCTGGAGGAATCAGGCTTCCTGACTTCACACTATACTACAAAGCTACAGTAATCAAGACAGTAGGGTACTGGCACAAAAAGAGAACTATAGATCAATGGAACAGGATAAAAAGCCCAGAGATAAACCCACGCACATATGGTCACCTTATTTTTGATAAAGGAGGCAAGAATGTACAATGGAAAAAGACAGTCTCTTCAATAAGTGGTGCTGGGAAAACTGGACAGCTACATGTAAAAGAATGAAATTAGAACACTCCCTAACACCATACACAAAAATAAACTCAAAATGGATTAGAGACCTAAATATAAGGCCAGACACTATAAAACTCTTAGAGGAAAACATAGGCAGAACACTCTATGACATAAATCACAGCAAGATCCTTTTTGACCCACCTCCTAGAGAAATGGATATATTAAAAAATAAGGAAAGAAAGAAATGGGACCTAATGAAACTTAAAGCTTTTGCACAGCAAAGGAAACCATAATGGGATGAAAATGCAACCCTCAGAATGGGAGAAAATATTTGCAAATGAAGCAACTGACACAGGATTAATCTCCAAAATTTATTAGCAGGTCATGCAGCTCAATATCAAAAAACAAACAACCCAATCCAAAAATGGTCAGAAGACCTAAATAAACATTTCTCCAAAGAAGATATATACAGATTGCCAACAAACACATGAATGGATGCTTAATATCACTAACCATTTGAGCAATGCAAATTAAAACTACAATGAGGTATCACCTGACACTGGTCATCATCAAAAAATATACAAACAATAAATGCTGGAGAGGGTGTGGAGAAAAGGGAACCGTCTTGCACTGTTGGTGGGGATGTAAATTGATACAGCCACTATGGAGAACACTGTGGAATTTCCTTAAAAAACTAAAAATAGAACTACCATACGACCCAGCAATCCCACTACTGGGCATATACCCTGAGAAAACCATAATTCAAAAAGAGTCATGTACCACAATGTTCATTGCAGCACTATTTACAATAGTCAGGACATGGAAGCAACCTAAGTGTCCATTGACAGATGAATGGATAAAGATGTGGCACATACATACAATGGATTATTACTCAGCCATTAAAAGAAACGAAACTGAGTTTTTTGTAGTGAGGTCTACGGACCTAGAGTCTGTCATACGGAGTGAAGTAAGTCAGAAAGAGAAAAACAAATACCGTATGCTAACACATATATATGGACTCCCCCCCCCAAAAAAATGGTACTGACGAACCTAGGGGCAGGACAGGAATAAAGACGCAGATGTCGAGAATGGACTTGAGGACACGGGGAGGGGGAAGTGTAAGCTGGGACGAAGTGAGAGAGTGGCATGGACATATATACACTACCAAACGTAAAATAGACAGCTAGTGGGAAGCAGCCGCATAGCACAGGGAGATCAGCTCGGTGCTTTGTGACCACCTAGTTTGCTTTATTTTGGATGCCAGCAACCGTCGGAGAGGGTGGACGCCTGTCCAAAGGCCAATTCCACCCCCCCACCCTTGACAATCAGGGGGCAAGAGCTTTTATAGACAGAGGGAGGAGGCTACATGCAGAAACAACACAGTCAGCTCAGACGGTCATCTTGAAACTGGTCGTCAGTGGTCTGACCAGAGTCATCTTGATTGTTTTAGGTACAGTTAATATTCAGTTCCAGGGTCGGTATGTTTCCATTTTTCTGAGAGCAGTTCTCGGAATTGTGGCAGCTTATGTCATGGCTACAGCCTGGTCATCATGTAATTAACTTCTTCCACTTGGTGGGGGTTTCTGTGTCTGTAAGACAGCTCACAGGATATGGCTCAGAATATTACCTATAGCACTTAAGGAGGAACTAAAGGTCCTTGACTTTGCTTAATGACTGAACTATTTTTATTTGGTCTCCTTTGGCTGTTTTCCTTCGTTTCTGCATTTTCTCACTTCTCTGATTAAACTTATTCTTTGGTTAAAGTTTTTCCACAAAAGCAGGCTGAGGACTTGGGGTGGGGGGGAAGGACCATAGGGTCCTGCTCTGTTTCAAGGACATTTAATGCAGCCTAGCCTGAATGACAGAATGTGTCTTGAGCCCACAGGTGGGGCATGGCAGGGGCTGTGCCAGGTGCTGGTAAGGAATCGCATTGGAAGGATATAGACTGGGAAGAAATCTACAAAAAGAGTGCATACAGGACATAGACAGTGAGAGGGCATATATATAAACTGCTATTACATAGGTGTACTTGGGAGGGAGATGACCTCTTCCTGTCTGACTCAAGGAGATTTATCATTTAGGATTTGCTTTGGCTGCATAGAACAGAAAATGCAACTCACCGAAGGGTTATACCTCATTGTAGTTTTGATTTGCATTTCTCTAATAATTAGTGATGTAGAGCATTTTTTCATGTGCTTTTTGTCCATCTGTCTGTCTTCTTTGGAGAAATGTCTACTTAGGTCTTCTGCCCATTTTTTGATTAGGTTGTTTGTTTTTTGGATATTGAGCTGCATGGGCTGTTTGTATATTTTGGAGATTAATCCCTTGTCGGTCACTTTGTTTGTAAATATTTTCTCCCATTTTGTTGGTTGTCTTTTCATTTGTTTGTGGTTTCCTATTCTGTGCAAAAGCTTTTGAGTTTGATTAGGTCCCATTTGTTTATTTTTGTTTTTATTTTCATTACTCTAGGAGGTGGGTCGAAAAAGATATTACTGTGATTTATGTCAGAGAGTGTTCTGCCTATGTTTTCCTCTAGGAGTTTTATATCCAGGCTTACGTTTAGGTCTTTAATCCACTTTGAGTTTATTTTGGGGTATGGTGTTAGGGAGTTTTCTAATTTCACTCTTTTACATGTAGCTGTCCAGTTTTCCCAGTACCACTTATTGAAGAGACTGTCTTTTCTCCATTGCATATTCTTGCCTCCTTTGTCATAGATTAGTTGACCATAGGTGTGTGGGTTTATCTCTGGGCGTTCTATCCTGTTCCATTGATCTATTTCTGCTTTTGTGCCAGTACCGTATTCAGAATGGCCATCATCAAAAAATCTGCAAACAACAAATGCTGAAGAGGGTATGGAAAAAAGGGAACCCTCCTACAGTGTTGGTGGGAATGTAAATTGATACAGCAACTATGCAGAACATTATGGAAGTTCCTTAAAAAACTAAAAATAGAACTACCATGTGATCCAGGAATCCCACTCCTGGGCATATACCCTGAGTAAATCATAATTCGAAAATATACATGCACCCCAATGTTCATTGCAGCACTATTTACAATAGCCAGGACAAGGAAGCAACTTAAGTGTCCATCGACAGAGGAATGGATAAAGAAGATGTGGTACGTATATATGATGTAATATTACTCGGCCACAAAAAAGAATGAAATAATGCCATTTGCAGCAACATGGATGGACCTAGAGATTATCATACTAAGTGAAGTAAGTCTGACAGAAAAGGACAAATATCATATGATATCGCTTATATGTGGAATCTAAAAAAAGGTACAAGTGAACTTATTTACAAAAAGAAATAGAGTTACAGATGTAGAAAACAATCTTATGGTTACTGGGGGGAAAAGGGGGAGTGGGATGAATTGGGAGATTGGGATTGACATATACACACTACTATATATAAAATAGATAACTAATAAGGACCTACTGTATAGCACAGGGAACTCTACTCAATACTCTGTAATGGACTGTATAAGAAAAGAATCTAAAAAAGAGTGGATATATGTATATGTGTAACTGATTCACTTTGCTGTACAGCAGAAAGTAACATAACAGTGTAAATCAAGTATACTCCAATAAAAATTTTAAAAGAAAGAAACAAGGGGTTAAATAAGATAGAATGTATTCCTCTCACACATAAAATAAGTTCAGAGGTTGTGAGTGGAGGAGTGCCCCACTGAAGTACTTTAGTTTTAATGACGATTGAGCTGGGAATGGTGACAGGTCCAAATAGGGAAGATAGAGTGAGGGAGATATCCTTAGGAAACAGCTACTTGATGAGATGTCAAGAAGGACTGAAATGAACAGGACAGGATGAATGCAAGAGATTCTGGAGGGAAGAATCAGATAATTGGTGTCTGAGTGGAAAAGTAGGGCACAAGCAGGAAGGGGAAAGAATGACATCAAGGTTTGGGAGGGCCGCATCTTTGGGGGAAGTTAAGTTTCCTTTCAGGCATATGGACCTTGTGGGGACGGCTTCGATCAGTTTCTTGAGAGCTAAGCCTGGGCTGCTGTGGCAGTCACTCCAGGACAGTGTAGGGACCTCGTGTGAGGTTCTGAAGTGTCAGCCTGATTATGCCGCCCGTGAAGTGGTGCTTTGGTTCTCTCGGGAAGGCACACCTCTCAGCACTGATAAGATAAGTGGAATCAGGATGAGAAAAGTTTGGCTGGAAAATTACTGAAACCTAAAACACACTCTGTATCAACTGGAGAGAACTAGAAAAAAATCGTTATGATGATTGCTGGGAATCCTCCTCTAAGACCCATTCAGTGCACATTCCTTTTTTTTTTTTTTTTTTTAGTTTTGTTTTCTTCTTTTGAAAACAATAATGTTACCTGTAAAAATAAAATGTGAAATATAGAAAGGTAGGAAAATATATAATAAGACAAAGCAGTAACTTTATCATCCAGAGATCATCTCTGATAACATATTTCTATATCTTTATGTGTGTATGTTTGTATAATGGAAATTATGTATTTTATGCCATACTGGGTATATATTTTGTAATTTTTTTTCCAATTTTAAAGTGCTGTGAAAAAACATTATGAATATCTTTCCAGGTAACTCAATATTTTTCTTAAACATCATTTATATAGGTTGTATAATATGCCATCACATATTTAAAACATTATAATATTTAACCTGATACATATTTAGAAAGTGCCTGTTGTTTTCCAATGATAAGCAACGTTCATGAAGTTAAAGTTTTATAAATCTCTCTCTCTGTAATGATTGATTATCATAAATTCCTACAGATAGAATTTTTAGGTCAAGGGGCACATACATTTTTAAGGTTTTTCATACATATAACCAAATTTCTCTCTAACAGCTTTTTCTTAAATTATAATCCCACCAGGATCATGATAGTGTCCATTTCTTCGCACCCTCATCGATATTGGATATTTTTAGTATTAAAACATATTTGTCAGTTTGAAAAGTGAAAAATGTCTCATTATTGTTTAACTCTTCTACTTCTGTTACTGTGAAAAATATTGTTTAAATAATAAAATATTATTATTGGCTTTTTGTGTGGTCATTTATTTGTATCCCTGTTCCTTTATCTATTTGGATATTTTAAAATATTTTACAAGAGCTTTTTTTTTATATATATATAGTGTATTCTATTTCTGCCTGTCTTAAATGTCAGACATTTAAGCAGACAAAAATCTTCCCCATTTTGCATTTGCTATTTGTCTTGCTTCTGGTGATTTTATATATATATGAGTGTGTGTGTGTGTGTGTGTGTGTGTGTGTGTGTATCTAAAATTCTTTTCCTTTTTATGATTTCTTCCTTTTGCATAATGCTTAAAAATCCTTTGCCCACAATAATATTGAATGGATATTCACCTCTATCTTCTAATAGTACTTTTAGGGAGTAGAAGAAATGCACTAAGGGATCTGAGATAGAATCAGAAGACTCAGGCTGCTGGGATGTGTGGCAATAAGGAGGCAGGAGTCAAGTATGACTGAGTTTCCAGGCTTGGTAGACTTTGGGGAGGGTGGGACCAATGACTAAAACCAGGAATACAGGAAAAGGAACAAGTCTGTTAGGGTAGATAATGACTTCAGCTTTGCACATGTTACATTTGAGATGTCCTCCAGAAAGCCTGGTAGAAATGCCCAAAAGGCAGCTGGAACAAGGTTGTGAAATGCATGAGCGAGGCTGGGGTCTTAAGTACAAATATAGAAATCATCAGCAGACACTTGATAGTAGAACAGCATTTTCTTTTCAGTGCATATCCTGGGCCAAACACTATGCCGAGCACTTCACTGCATTACTTCCTTTAGGCTTCTGACAACTTTAGGAGGTAGAAATTACTATCCTCATTTTATACACGAGGGGACAGGCTTACAGAAGTTAGATTACTTTACTAAGGTATTACGCCTGGTTAGTGGTGGGCCTCAAATGTGAAATCAAATAAGATGGTCTGATTGCTGAGTTTAATCTCTAGCCCGGTTTTCTCTCCTGTCACGGGAGTGGATGAACTCAAGCAGGCAAAGTCGGAGTCCCAAGGGTGGAGAATTGCCCTCTGGAGTGGTGGGCAGCAAGGAAGGGGAGAAGCCGATGAAGGAATCTGAGAGGGAGATGGAGAGATGGAGGGCCAGGTGTGCACGTGCTGACTGACAGTCTAAGCAGAATGCCCACAGTTTGATGACAGGGGCTTATATTTTATGTATTCCTGTAGATAAATGAGACCCCACTCCTGACCCTGACCCTCAAAAAAATCTGTCACAGTGCTTTATGCCGAAAATATTTCTTGATTGGACCCTGATGGTGTGTCAGTAACTTTCCTGAGTTATCCTCCGAGCGAGAGACCGTACCAGTCGCTGTGTCCCCACTTGTTATGAATGAGGGGCTCATTCCCAGGAGAATCTCAGTATTATTAAGCGATTGACTTCTCTGAGAGTAACAGCGGTAGACTCCTAGGTTTATACCCTCTACACAGGCTGGGTAAGATCACTCCCACGAACGAATAGCATGCCACTTTTTACTGGTGCTGCCCTTTTGCCTGAGTTGTTGAATGACTGTGAGATATATCCTTGTAACTTTGAATCATACATTTTTCTTTTCCTCCTTTATTAGATATTTCCCTACATACTTAGGACTTTGTAAAATATATAGTCAACCCCTTTTCCTTACAGCCTGAATATTTTTAGCAGTTTAGCAGAAACAAAGCTGGAGTAGAAGTCTGGGCCTGGAATTTATCACATGCAAAAGGAATGTGTTAGAGTAGGAAAAGCATAGATTTAGGAATTAGGAGTTATAATTTTCATTCTGTCACTTTTGGGCAAATTATTTAAACTCGTTGAGCCCCATTTCCTTTATTATAAAGCGGGGATTTATACTAACAGAGTGATTGTGAGGTTTAAATAAATTAGCCAAGATAAGTGGCTTGGCACCCAATACAAGGAAACTGAAATTCTGAGTTCATACAGAATCATTTTGCTCCATGTTCTTCTCAAATGCTTGCCTTTTGCCCATTCCATAGCTCATTTCCACTCATTCGTGTTAGGTGGGTTAGAAGGAAAATGAGTCCTAACTCACCATGTCTGTCCAATGCAAATCTAATGTGTGCAGCTACGGTACATAATTTTAGTTGTTGATAAATCTATTGCTGGCAATGATTTAGGGCATAGTCTGGTTTTCTTGGTTCAGACTAATGGAGGGTTCAGAAACTCCCTTGCAACCATTTTCTGATGAGAATCAATAAATATCCTATTACAGCTTTTCTTTCTGGTGAAAAAGTCCAACATCAAAATTCTTGTAGACTGAAATGTACTCATTTCAAGCACTTCCCGTACAGAATCCATCTTGGCCTCTTTCCAAATAATCTAAAAAGTGTTGTGTACTTCCAGACAACAGCTGCACCTCTGAATCAATACTGGATGTAACGCCCATGGCAAGTTAGCACGGGTTTTAGACAAGCCTACTAGATGAAAGGGGAACTCTTTGAAGATAAGAGAGAAATGAGCGTCCGCCTTAACTTGGCAGGAACTATTTATTAAAATAGTGATTTAGGAGAGTTTTCAAATGCCACTCTTAGTTGTAGATCTCACTTGAGAACTCTAACCCTCTGCTTCAGGTATGAACATTCTTTAGGACAGCCCTGGCTTGTTCCTGTGGTTTGGTGTAATTATTAATAGTGCCCTCATTCACTTTAAAGAATCTTGGTTTTGATGATAAAAATTTACGGTCTCCTCTCACAGGCCTTTTCAGAGTAAAGTCCATCTTTTTGAAGACTGCATTCATCTAAAAAAAATTACCTTACCTGTCCTACAACAGAGTATTTGGCACTCTGTCTTACAGTCATGTAAGTATTTCTTCAGAACAATAAATAAGAACTACAAAAGCTAATGAATAACTCCTTATGGCTCTCATTGCTGAAAGCAAATAAGGTAACTTCCTAGGGGCTCACCTTACACAGCTGATCTGGGAGGGAAACATGAGGATTTCAAGTTTATGTTTGCAAAGCCATTTCCAATGAGTTAAATTAGTTTTTCCACTTCATATGTGTGAGTATATGTCCCCACACTGGACAAAAAGGAAACGGAGTCTTAGAGAAATCCGACTCTGTGCTGTCTGGAATACCATTCATCCTTGAATTCTGAGCCTTTGTGGTCTCATTCCCCCTTTAGAGACTCGGATCACCTGCCTTCCTGTTCTTCAGGAGAGGGTGTGCTGTGGTTTAGCAATTTGAGGGTAGTAAGATTGTCAAAACATCCCCGGAGATGCTTTTAGAGTTACTGCGGAAAGCAGGTTTCCACAGTGCAGGGCGGCTGCTGGGAGGAGTAGCCACATGGCACAACCCCAGGTCCTTTCTCTCTGGAGAGAAGGAGGGCCGGCTTGTCAGGATAAAGCCGGGCATCCTTGCGGACAGTCTGAGGCAGATGGAGTCGCAGGCTGAGACAAATGGGTTCTTAGGAAGCCTCATAATCTGGGAGTGCACGGAGGATAGAAAGACAAGGATGGTCTACCTGTTAGCTAATGCCCTTTTCATCTGAAGAAGCTCTAGCCTGAATCTAGTTTATATTCTATTCCCACCTACCTGCCTTCCTGTTTGCAACCTAGTTCTGAGTAAAGGAAATAAGTTCAAAGCAAAGCAAAGGAGCACAGAAAGGTTTGCCCTCCAAAAACATGAGCTTGGAGAGCCCTTATCTTGGGGGGAAAATATACAGCAGCTGAGGAGAGAAGAGAGCCATGAAACCAGAAAGGAACTATGGCATAATGTTTGCTTTGCAATGGCCCTTCCACAGCCTTTCTCCCAAATCTCCTTAAGTGGGGCTGGTGGGGGGATGGAGTGCAGGATAGAAAACTCCACCTCTCGGGTAATGGTGCCATGGTGGAGGTAGTTAGAAGGCTGGGGTATCACTCTTGCCGGAAGATGTCTAGAAGACCCAGAATTCTGAAAGATTTTTTTTTTTTTTTTTTTTTTTTGCGGTACGCGGGCCTCTCACTGCTGTGGCCTCTCCCGTTGCGGAGCACAGGCTCCGGACGCGCAGGCTCAGCGGCCGTGGCTCACGGACGCAGCCGCTCCGCGGCATGGGGGATCTTCCCGGACCGGGGCACGAACCCGTGTCCCCTGCAACAGCAGGCGGACTCTCAACCACTGCGCTACCAGGGAAACCCTGAAATTTTAAAGTCAGAAGTACTCCCCAGAGATCTTGCAACCCAACTCCCTCATTTTACTTAGGGTCTTTCAGGAGTTTACTGAACTGCTAGCCTG
This sequence comes from Pseudorca crassidens, assembly GCF_039906515.1. Taxonomy (NCBI): domain Eukaryota; kingdom Metazoa; phylum Chordata; class Mammalia; order Artiodactyla; family Delphinidae; genus Pseudorca; species Pseudorca crassidens. The sequence goes on along the minus strand of NC_090304.1, from coordinate 65,606,927 downwards.
GGGTACTCACCAAGCTGCTTCAGTCTACAACATTTAAGAATTATAAACCGAGAGTCATTTCTTCCCACTGTGAAGCATGGTCATGAGACCTAAATGACTGACTCTGGAAACGAACTGCAGTACTTCCTGCCTATCCAGGGAGCTCACTCACCATGCTTGGCGACTGTCCCCTGAGAGGCAGTGAAGGAAAGCTGAAACTTTAGGACCCAGTCCTTAATTTTGCATTCTTTTGCTTAAAGAGTCCCCTCCCCTCAAGTGTATAAGCTTCAGGTCCCAGAAAATCTGAATTTTGGTCTGCCTGCCCCACACAGTAAATCTAAACATCTGATGCTCCAACAGGCTCCTGATCAGAAGACGAGACCAGGTGAGTGAGGATGACTCAGCTGGATTGGCTGGGAAAACATGCTGGGGCCTGTGAAGAGGTTGGATCAGGCATAGCGTTGAGAGCTGGCTCACATGATGTCTCAAACTTCCACCCCCTCCTTGCTTCGACCACCATTAGCTTCTTTGCTTTCCTTTCTTTGTTTCTTTTTTTTGTTAACTTGTGAAAGCTTTACTGTTTTAAATTAATTTTTAAAAACAGACCCAATCTCTAATCAACGTACAATGAATGATCTACTTTTTCCATTTTGGGGGGTCAATTTTGTTCGTTGTGTTTTTCAAGGAATTTGCCCATGTTGCTTAAATTTCCAAATTTATTCACAGAAAGCTGTTCATAATATATTTTCATTATTTTTTTTATGTCTATAAGAACTGATACTGACAATTTGTGTTTTCTCAAATTCTTGATCAGTAGTACTAGGTGTTTGTCAATTTGTTATTTTTTTTTACAAGGAACCACCTTTTGGCTTTGATGATTTTCTTTTTTATGTTTGCTTTTAATGCCATTGTTTTGTACTCTCATCTTTATTTTTTTATTTTATTCTACTGTTAAAAATATTAGCTTCTTGCCCAGACCAAACTTGTCTTTCAGATCTACAGAACCAGAATTTTGGATCTGGTGGGGTCTTATTTTGCCATCACCCCTAATTTTTTGCAGGCTCTCAAAATGGCTTAGGCACCTCAGGTTCCTGATTCACCCACCTGCTCCCATTCATGAAGCCCCAGTGCTGGCCAATGCTCTAAGTAGACAGATTACGTGGTCCACTTATTAGATATAACCTGCCTGGTGTGTCCCTGTGTGGGTAGAAATCAACTAATATATTACAAATTGTGTTTATTTTTCAGTTGTCTTGTCTGTCTCTACTCACGAGAAGGTAAAGCTTTTGAGACTAGGAATCTCTGTCTGTGTTATTCCTTATCATCCCAAGCACGAATATATATCTGTTAAAAGAATAAATGGGAAAAAAAAAAAAAAAAAACTCTTTCATACTGAAAGATTTAAGTCTGAATCTGACTTTCTCCTCACTGGCTGTTTGACCCTAGGTACATTACTTAAAATGTCTAGGCCTTGGTTTCCTCATTTGTAAAATGGGAAGAATAATGGTATATATATATATATATTTTTTGCGGTACGCGCGCCTCTCACTGTTGTGGTTTCTCCCGTTGCGCAGCACAGGCTCCGGACGCGCAGGCTCAGCGGCCATGGCGCGCAGGCCCAGCCGCTCCGCGGCACGTGGGAGCCTCCCGGACCGGGGCACGAACCCGCGTCCCCCGCATCAGCAGGCAGACTCTCAACCACTGCGCCACCAGGGAAGCCCACAATGGCATCTATTTTTAAGACTGCTGGGTCGATTAGGTGACATATGTATAAAACCTGGCACATAGCAAGTGCTGGATAGATGCTTGCTAGTATTATTACCACGTAAAATAATCTGACTAGTTGTTTAAATTGTCTTTCAATGCTGCTCAGAGCTTTTAGGATAGGAGAGGTGGAGGCTAAAAGCATGGATGCCCTCAGCATTTACAGCCCAATTATCCTCCTGGTTAGACGATTACTAGTTGAATAGGTGTGAAGGTGCTCAGTGTTCACACCCGCAGGCTGCTGACAGGTCAGGATTACCATTACCGGATCGCCAAGGAAGAAAGGAGGCAGGGGCAGGTGAAATGACTTGCACAAGGTCACTCACCTCGAAAACCAGGGCGTGCCGGACCCAAATCCAGCTCTTATGCCTCTTGAAATTGTATTACCTGCTGCCTTGCCTCCACGCTCTCTCTGCCATATGGGATGGTGGCGGGGCCCGTGACCTCAAGAGCCCTGTGTTCAGCCTGGCTTTTTACTACGTCTCGGCAATTCACTTAATTTTTTTGACGCTCTCGCTTGCAAAACTTGGAAAATAAAAACCACACCTCCAAGCTTTGTGGCCAAGATCACAGGCGAGAAAAGCACTTCGGAAAGATCACAGGCGAGAAAAGCACTTCGTAAACTGTAAAGTGCTGTACGAATAACCTCTGCAAAAAGCATTTGCCTTGAGGCCCCCTAACTTATCGGGCCCGGGAGTCGCTCGGGTCTCCACCCCTCTCCAAGGCCGCGCGGCGCGGGGTAGGAAGGAGGATTAACCCCTGGGCTCCTGTCTGGGCGTTTCTCCAGGCGGCCGCGGAGGAGTTCCGCCCCTCGCCCCGTCCAGTCCCGCCCCGCCGCCTCCGCTCTCTCTCGCCCGCACTCGCGCTCCGCTAGTCTCTCCCGCCCAAGGCCCGGCTGCGCTTCCCCGGCCCGCACTGCAAAGCAAGGCGCGGCTGGCGGGCCGCCAGGATGCAGGTCCCGCACAAGGAGCACCTGTACAAGCTGTTGGTGATCGGCGACCTGGGCGTGGGCAAGACCAGCATCATCAAGCGCTACGTGCACCAGAACTTCTCCTCGCACTACCGGGCCACCATCGGCGTGGACTTCGCGCTCAAGGTGCTCCACTGGGACCCGGAGACCGTGGTTCGCCTGCAGCTCTGGGACATCGCAGGTGAGCAGCGGGGGAGGGGGTCGGGGGCGGGAGCGCTTCGCAGCGGGTCTCCAGTCGCTGGGCAGCGGCTTGCGGCCAAGTGGGAGACCCAGATCTCCTGGGCGCTGCGCCGCAAGAGACTTTTCCTGGTGGGCTGGAAACTTGGTGTCAAAGAAAACAGTTTCTCTCTCGCGCGCAGAAATTTCAAGTGCATTCACTGGAGCTTTGGGGCTGTTGCTTTATCTCCCTCCCACAGCCTCCCCTGGGATCTCTCGCCCCAGCGCGGGCCTCCCGGGGGACCCAGAGGGAGAATACCCGGAGTTGCATTCAATTCTTGGTCTCCAGCTCATTTTCTGGGCACGGGCAGTCCCGCCGGTGGCGCGGCCCTGAGTGCCCTGCCCGCCCTTCTGTGCTTGGGCCATCGACGGGAAGCCCCTAGACCGGTTCACAGCGGGAACCAGGAGAGTTCCAGGCTAGAGGAGTTTCCCAATTCCAGTTTCCAATCTCTCACTGCATTCCAACTTTTGCTTCCCCCCTTTTCTACCCTTCAATCAAGCAAGTTGGACGTTCTCTGCTTTGAGAAAGCCGAGGAACTTTCTGTGTATGTATTGGGGGTAAAGTATTATTTCTCTCTCTCTTTCTGTCTCTGTCTCTTTGTCTGTCTGTCCCTCTCTCTCTCTCTGGCTCTCTGTCATCTATGAAAAGGAGACTGAGTATTATTTTAGGGCCATTTTTGTCTAAGGGTCTATGACATTAGCCACAGATTTCTTGATTTGTCCCTAAAGTTTTCACTGAGAGGTCTGGAAAATGAGAAGCATCTTTACAATGTTTGAAATCAGAATTTGATTCCTAGGGTTTGTACCAGAAGTTAGGCCTTCAGTCTAAGCTTGGGGTATAAAGAGTGAGTCCTTGGACGGAGGCTGTTGGCAACCTGGGCATGTCTAACCCCTCATTGCAGTTACTGGCCCTGCCACTCACTTAACCTGCTCAGTGGCTCCAGAGAAGTCCCTTCAGCTCAGCTGCATCCCTGTTAAGTTGGAGAGTGGTTGGACAATGACATCTTAGGACCCTTCCTGCTCAGAAGTTTTAAGGTCCTCTGGGATTCCCTGTGAACCCCTTCAAATAGTCTGCTTCACTTCTGCCTATTTCATAATCTGTGGCACTAGGAACCTTTATAAGTGCTGGACCCAAACTGGCCGCTTCTCTTGCAGAAAACAGATTCATTTTAGCTGGTGCGTTTGACTGGAAACTCTTTATCATGGCCTGAAGCGAGAACAAATGTGGAAAATTTTCAAAAAGGCGTTTCTGGTTCTGGGGACTCCAGTGCCTCTTTAATCATGAGCTTCCAGGTCTTATGATAAAACTCTTGGCATCTGAACAGATTCATGCCTTTGGTGTCATTTTTAGCAGCTCTAGTAGCACAGGGGTTATCAGAGACCAGAAGGTGTCATTGGCCACTATCTGATTGGGCTTTATACCTAGAAAATCCTCTATGAGTCTGTGCACTTCGTTGCTGCTTTTTTCAGTGTCTGACAACTCTTCTGGCTGCATCAAAGTCTCTAGGACCGAAGTTTAGAATTAGCTGACTGTTTGAAGGGGATGTAGCTGTAATTTAGATTTTTATGTGAAAAGCAAATAATGATGTGACCTCAGACATGTTACATAATGTCTGTGGGTCTCAGTGTCATCACCTAACAGGGACAATAGTAGGGTATAAAGATGAAGAGCCTAAATTCCAGAGTCGAACTGCTTCTGTCTGGATCCCTGTTTTACCCCATATGTCCTGGGTGATTTTAGGCAAGTTCCCTAACTTCCTGGTCTCAGTGTCCTTGTCTGTAAATAGATAGAATGCTTTCTCTCAACAAAGGAACAAACAAGAGATGAACAACCAGCAAATGCTAGCTAAACCCATTAGTACTTACTACCTAGGAGAGCTGCATGGACTGTTGTTACACTAGCTACCAATTTTTTTGAACATGTATAAACGCTAGGCAAGAAGGACATGATATAAATGTGCTAATTAAACCTTGTTAAATGATAATTCCTGGTAAACAATGGGCACATATAATGTATTCCAAACATCCAGCACTATTTTCCAGCTTTGTCCATATTACCACATGCTGTCTTGAGCAATTTCATTCCCAAGCTTCGAAATACCTCCTGAGCCATGAGTCAGTTCTGAAGTTGCCATGGAGGCTATAGTTGCAGAAGTCTGTATAAGTAAGAAATCTGAGGAGCCTTGAGTCCTATAGATACAGTGGTGTGCACCATCTCTGTAGGGAAGCTTCATTTTCCCGGAGCTCTGATGTTTAGTGCTAACCTGTCTTTGGCAGCCTCCAGCCCAAAGGCCCTGTGGGCTGAGTTAGAAGTTGGGCAGCAGGCAAAGCTGGTTGGGGGGAAGTTGGGCCATTGTGGGAAAGGGTGACTGGAGCGCAGTACTGACATGTTTCAAGCTGCATAGCTGGTCCTGTGAGGAGTGAGTTCATATGGAATCCAACCTCAACTTCCCAGCCAGACTTCAGTCAGCTAAGTGTATCTTATAGCATCTTCAGGTCAGCCTGTCTGTCCACCCTTGAGGAATGCTTCTCTGTCTCCTTTGTGCTCACTTCTGGTGTGTGTCTGAAAAGAACAGGTCATGAAAGCTGGGGGACTTGCGTTGAGATTGCCGGGGGTGTGGATGAGGTAGAGGGGACATGCCCTGTCTGGATAGGGTATCACATCCATCTGCTAGAGAGGGAATTTTTGCTCAATTAGACTTTTAATATCCATTTGGTTAAATGCCAAGTAGGGTCCTATTTGTTCAGCTAATTCCCATGATGTGTGTCTTGTGGCCACTTAGACGGGCCAGTCTGCTCCTGAAAAGAACTCCAAGAAGTACCTTTCAGGGCTTGTGAAGACCTTTTTTTTTTTTTTTTTTTTAACATCTTTATTGGAGTATAATTGCTTTACAATGGTGTTTAGTTTCTGCTTTATAACAAAGTGAATCAGCTATACATATACATATATCCCCATATCTCTTCCCTCTTGCGTCTCCCTCCCACCCTCCCTATCCCACCCCTCTACTTGGACATAAGTACCGAGCTGATCTCCCTGTGCTATGCGGCTGCTTCCCACTAGCTATCTGTTTTACATTTGGTAGTATATATAAGCCCATGCCAGTCTCTCACTTCATCCAAGCTTACCCTTCCCCCTCCCCAAGCGCTTGTGAAGTAGACCTTTAAACCAGCGTGATGAATCCCACAGACCCCATAGGGGACAGCAGCTGCCCTGTATCCCAGTGATTCTGCCGTAGAGGAGCAGCTGAGTTAGCTCTGGGTTCAGAAACTCTTGATAGAGTCAGAGAAGTTAAGTCACTTTGCCCAAGGCCACCCAGCTAATAAGTGGAAGAGCTGGCTTTGAAGCAGGTCTGTCTGATTTGGAATCAAGCCATGCTCTTTATAACCAAAGGCCTGTGAGCGCCTGGTGCAGAGGTGGCCCACTGGGGTGAGGCTTCCTTCCTTTTTAATGGCACTGCTTCTTTAGTAGATAGATTATTCTTGCCTTCTCTCTCCTATTTCTAACATGTTTTTGGATGTTAATCAGTACCGCTGTGCAGAGAGTGGAAGGAACTGGAATGAAAATCTATTTCTGAAAATTTGATTCTTGGTTATAGGGTTTTTTCACTTTATAGAATTATCAAAAAAAAGAAAGAAAGAAAGAAAGAAAAGTTCACACTTGAGACTCTCCTTTCCTACTCCTCTCCAAATCCTGATGCTGTGATGACTCCATTAGCACTTTCAAAGAGAGCTATACAATTTTGTCTAGAACTCTTGATGTGATTTGGGAACTGGCAACAGGAATTAGGACAGTGATAGTAATAGTAGCTAACATCTTTTAAGCATTTATTCTTACAATTGTCTGTGCATATTTAATTTTTAATTTTCCAGTAAAATAGTTGGTTAAATGGTAGTGCTGGAATTTAAAACGTGGCCATTGAATCCAGCACCCAGGTTCCTAACAGCTTTGCTCTACTTCCCACAATTTAAAAATAGAATATTTTAGAATACTAATTAGAATACTAATAAACATACTATTGCTTATTCTATCCATAAATTGTGGATATTCTAAAACTGTAATACTTGACATTGGGCAAATCATGAAACCCTGCTGGATCTGAGTTGCTCCATCTTTAAAATGGCAACTGTTTCATTTTCCTGTGATATCACATATTCATGCTGTGTTATCTCTTGCAGTCTCTGTCAGCTTTAATATAGTCTTACTGTGCCCAGTTAGTACGTGGCAGCTTATTCCAACTTCTTTACTTACTAGCTTTGTGACTTGTGCAAGTTACTTAACTTCTATTCCTTGGTTTCCTGTCAAAAAACTGGGGACAACAGCAGAATCTGTATCTTAGCGTTACAAGAATGAAATGAGTTAGTTCATATAAAGCTGTGCCCGACACATTTGGAACGTTAGCTATTACTCTTGTTGTTTTAATCGCTATTACAAACTACTTTCACATACATTTTCCTGCTTGATCTTCCCAACGTTGCTGAGGATATTGACAGAGCGGGTAGTGTTAGGCCTATTTTATATGAGATCAAGAATCAGAGACCCAAGGTCACAAGAGCTCGCACGTGGCGGAGGAGAATAGGAACAGCAGGTCTGTTTAACTTCATCTTTTATGCATATATATGAGAGAAATGACCAGGTCTGTTGGTCATCAGAAAACCTGATGCTAGACTTAACAAATACAGCAGAAAATAAATTAAGTTGGCAGGTAATTTAGAGAATGCTTCTTCCCCATGTGAAAGTTTCACTGCAAGACTCTCCTAAATAATAAATTCCCCTATATAGCTAAAACAAGATCCAGAAAAACATTTCCCTGCAGGGCACATCTATACTAACTTTCCCCACCTAAGCTGTGTGACAGAGAAGCATTGGAGGACATTAATTATCCAACAGGCAGAGTGACAGCGGCGGGTAGCCCCGGTCTAGAGTCAGGAGCCTGGAAACGCTGACTGCCCACACCAGTGGCCGTGAGGTTCATCTGGGTCACACTGGTGTGTTGTTTTAGTGTCTGTAAAGTGCTTCCACATTGTGAAATTCAACCGAGGGAAGGGATTGGACTTGAGCATCTCTTCAATATCTGTTTCTAAAAGACTAATTCTCCAGGAAGTTTTAGAAGAAGGGTTTTAAATATCCACGTAATTAGATCTAAAAATGTAGAAAGAGCTAAATTTGGCAACCACTGTGTCAGACCAAAAAGTAAAAATGCACGGCAAGTCTGGGCCACTTTCTGGTGGGCACTTTATTGCCTTGTTTCTAGCCTGGCTAATTATAGATTTTCTAAATACCGTGTGGATTAACATGCTATGTGCTTGCAAGTAAATAGTATGTACACTGAACAAAACAGTGAACTTTCCGAGTGAGGTGAATGATGGGTGGGCAACACACCTCAGGGCTTCTTGCAGGGAGGTCATTAGAATCTCCATGTGTCACAGACACATGGGCATTAGGCCTGTGGGACAAGTCCCCTCATCTAGGCTTTAGAGGACTAGTTCCTCTAGACAAGAGGGCACATAGCAGCCTGACCGAGGAACGCTAAGTCATTTGAGAGAAGGAGGGAGTGCAGGGAACACCTCCTGTGTGTGGTTGGTTTCTTGAGCAGATGTGTATATTAAATGCCTGTGCGAGGTGAGGGAAAACAGAGAAGGCTAAAGAACTGAACAAGACTTGATTCCCGACCTCAAAAAGTTCACGGTTTAGTGGGCACGACAGCACAGAAGCAAATCATTGTAACGGTGAGTAGAGTGTACTGATATAGGTAACTCCAAAATACTCTGGAGATGCAGACGGGGTCCTGTCCACACCGCATCCATCCATTCTCTGAGCAGGCTGAACAAAGCCTCTAGCTAGTGTGATATTTCCTGTGTTCTTACCTAGCACCAGTTACTCCCCGTGAGGGACTTCAGGGCCACACGACGTGAGACAGAAGTTCATCCTCTGGCCCTTTTTAATTCCGTCTCCTTCTCCTGGGGAGCTCATGCATTCCCGAGGCTTTAAACTCTATGCTTATGACTACAAAACTGTGCCTATAACCTTGCCTTCTCACAAGCTTCAGGCCTACAATTTCGTCTTCCTGCTGGACATTCTCTTTATGATATCTCATATATATTGCAAGATCAATATGTCATAGCCAAGTTGCATAAAAAAACAAGATGGTTGTTTTCCTCTTAATAAAGTAATATATGCTCAATGTAGCAAAAATGCAAAGTGCAAAACAAAACAACAATACAACAACAAAGGAATGCGAGCAGAGAATATCTACCATCACACCATCACCCCCTTTTTGTTTTATTTTTGCGGTACGCGGGCCTCTCACTGTTGTGGCCTCTCCCGTTGTGGAGCACAGGCTCCGGACGCGCAGGCTCAGCGTCCATGGCTCACGGGCCCAGCCGCTCCGCGGCATGTGGGATCCTCCCGGACCGGGGCACGAACCTGCGTCCCCTGCATCGGCAGGCGGACTCTCAGCCACTGCGCCACCAGGGAAGCCCCCATCACCCCTTTTAATGAAAGTAGTAAATGATGCTATTTGTAAACCTCAACTAGACATATCTCTCCACATACTGGTCTTCCTAGTTTATGTGAACTATACTACTTTTTACCCAGTCACTAAGACTTGAAACCTCTGCCATCTTTTCTCCTTCTCGTTTGAGCCACACATGCTATCAATCTCCATGTCAGTTAGTGATTATGCCTCTCCTGTCACGGCCTTAGACCAGGGACAGCACTATTATTATGTACCTGTCTTGCTGTCATAGCCACCTGGCTAGTTCTAGTCTCTTCCTCCAACAGTTCTTATGTGTGCTAAGGTCAAGTTTATCTTCCCAGAACATCACTTTGGTGGTTCCCCATTGCCAATAGATTATAAACATCATGGTGGAAAGAATTAAAGTGGTTGGGATGAGGTGATTGGAGGGATGGTGACTAGAAGGAAGACAGATTCTAAGTTGTAGAGCTATAGAGGGAGGAGTTCATGGGCTCCTAGAAAGAAGGAGTAAGTGGAGCCCTTGAGGCCCACCCAGGTCAAAAGGAAACCCAGGATCTGTTTCATTCTGGCTTTGTCAGAACACAGGTACTCTCACTGAGGGTCAAAATGGTACTTAAATATTTTGTTCTATTTTACTGCATTTCATTTAAAAGTCTTTTTATTTTTAATTTATTTTAATTTTTTAATTTTTATAACATCTTTATTGGAGTATAATTGCTTTACAATGGTATGCTAGTTTCTGCTGTATAACAAAGTGAATCAGCTATATGTATACATATATCCCTATATCCCCTCCCTCTTGTGTCTCCCTCCCACCCTCCCTATCCCACCCCTCTAGGTGGCCACAAAGCACCGAACTGACCTCCCTGTGAGATGCAGCTGCTTCCCACTAGCTATCTATTTTACATTTGGTAGTGTATATATGTCCATGCCACTCTCTCACTTTGTCCCAGCTTACCCTTCCCCCTCCCCATGTCCTCAAGTCCATTCTCTATGTCTTGCGTCTTTATTCCTGTCCTGGCCCTAGGTTCTTCAGAACCTTTTTTTTTAGATTCCATATATATGTGTTAGCATACGGTATTTGTTTTTCTCTTTCTGACTTACTTCACTCTGTATGACAGACTCTAAGTCCATCCACCTCACTATAAATAACTCAGTTTCGTTTATTTTATGGCTGAGTAATATTCCGTTGTATATATGTACCACATCTTCTTTATCCATTCATCTGTTGATGGACACTTAGGTTGCTTCCATGTCCTGGCTATTGTAAATAGTGCTGCAATGAACACTGTGGTACATGACTCTTTTGAATTATGCTTTTCTCAGGGTATATGCCCAGTAGTGGGATTGCTGGGTCATATGGTAATTCTATTTTTAGTTTTTTAAGGAACCTCCATACTGTTCTCCATAGTGGCTGTATCCATTTGCATTCCCACCAACAGTGCAAGAGGGTTCCCTTTTCTCCACACCCTCTCCAGCATTTATTGTTTCTAGATTTTTTGATGATGGCCATTCTGACTGGTGTGAGGTGATACTTCATTGTAGTTTTGATTTGCATTTCTCTAATGATTAGTGATGTTGAGCATTCTTTCATGTGTTTGTTGGCAATCTGTAATATCTTCTTTGGAGAAATGTTTATTTAGGTCTTCTGCCCATTTTTGGATTGGGTTGTTTGTTTTTTTGATATTGAACTGCATGAGCTGCTTGTGTAGTTTGGAGATTAATCCTTTGTCAGTTGGTTCGTTTGCAAATATTTTCTCCCCTTCTTAGGCTTGTCTGAAAGTCATTTTAAAACCTCAGGTTTGAGAGTTGTAAGACCTTGCCTGGGAAAATTTATTCATTCACTTGATAAGCATCGGGTTTCAGGGGGGAATGAAATGGACATTGGTGTGGAATCTGATATTCTGGTGGAGCATAAAGATATTTAAAGATAATCATGGAGATAATTATTGACTGTTTTAATAAGTGCCCTGAAGGAGAAATGTCAGGTGCTAAAGAAGGTCAAAACGTGGCATCTGCCATAGCCATGGTGTGGAGGTGAGGGGACGTGGTGAGGGCTGTGGGTCGTCCGGCACTGCCGGAGATTACAATGTAAGGAGGGAGGTGGTGAGAGGGACCGGCAGTCAAATTAGGAGAGGATGTATTTGCTAAGCCAATGGTTAAGAGTGATAGTTCCTTACATTAATCAATTTATCAAAGTAAACTTTGCAGTTTAAACAGCACAATGATCCTGCCAAATGGGTCATATTATTTCCAGTTTTATAGGTGAGGAAACTGGGCCAAAGGTAAGTAGAACATGGTGCCTGGCACATTATAGTTGCTCAGTAAAAGTGGTTTGGTGTTAAATAGCCAGTGGGGTTGGACCTTAGAGTCATTGCTCACCTGAAAGCATTTTGAAGAGAGTTGTCTTGTGGTAGGTTTAGAGCGCGATTGCTCCCTCTTCTGAGAATTCGCTTTGGGAAGCCCTGCTTTCAAACCATTGAGAACCCTTTTTATTATTTTACTCTCTTTGATTCTGGGAGGGATATTCCCAGATGGCTATGGTGGCTCCTGGGGTGGAATTCGGGTTTATTCTATCAAGGAAAGAGCCTCACCTTCTAGGTGGGTGTACTAGAGTAGTCGCCATCAACTTGGCAAAGTCAAGTCTGAGGCTCTAGCCTGGGGTTCCAAATTATTGAGTTCCACTATTTTTTTTCAGCTGTTCAAGAGCTTCGTTGAGAAGTTATGTTATCTTAAACTATTCATTGAAAATAACTCAGTTTTTTTTTTTTTTTTTTTTTTTGTGGTACACGGGCCTCTCACTGTTGTGGCCTCTCCCGTTGCAGAGCACAGGCTCCGGACGTGCAGGCTCAGCGGCCATGGCTCACGGGCCCAGCCGCTCCGCGGCATGTGGGATCTTCCCGGACCGGGGCACGAACCCGTGTCCCCTGCCTTGGCAGGCGAACTCTCAACCACTGCGCCACCAGGGAAGCCCTAACTCAGGTTTTAAATTTCACCATTCCCCACTCCCTTTAGTTTTCCATTCTCACATATTAATCAAATCCTGTCTTTTCTACCTTGACAAATAACTCTATCTTATCCCTCCTTTCAGTAGCCATGTCTTCTTCTCAACTTATCTGAACTACTGTAGCATCATCCTGATGCCCATCCCTTCCTCAGGCTTTCCCACCCATCAGCTTGTCATCTACAGAGGTGAGGCTTCTTAGCATGGCATCATTCTCTAGTTAGGTGTTCTCCAGTTTGGCAACCTTCAGTGGACCCTCATCACTTTCGGAATGAAAGACTAAACATTTCAGCATGAAATTCACGGCCTTTCATGATCCTGCCTCTGTCACCCATTCCAGTCTCATCTCTCATATGTATGATTCTTGACCATTCTGGATATCGTATAATGCCTTCAGTTCAACCACCTTTCCCTTTATACTGTGGCTCGTACAATTGCCTCTGGCTAACTACACTTTCCCTCTTCTTTACTTAGATAGCTTCTATGGGTCCTCTGTCACTTACCCATCTCATCTCCTTCAGGAGGTCTCTTCTGAGTCCCTGTGACTGAGGGAGATACTGTTTATCTCCTCTCATAATATACCATGCTTACTTCAGATTAGAAGTCCTCTACTACTGCATTGGAATGCTTTTTCCTTCTAGCTGTAACCCTAGTACTTGGTACTAGTGGGTGCTTAATGAGTATTTGTTCACTAAAAATTTTCAGTCAACTATTTCATCATTACTCTAAAAATTTCTTTAATAAACAAAAGAAACTTTTTGTTTATGAACAAAATACAAGTTTTTTCATGCTTGAAAGACTTTGTAATTTTATGAACATTGACATATGAAAAATGCATACATTTTAGAATTGATAAATATGGTGATCACTTTTCTTAAGTTGGCATTCATTTTATTTTTCACCATAAAAACTGGAGAGTGACCTTAAAGACCATTCTTAAAAACTGTGCTTCTTCATTTAACAAAATCTTCATAATTCGGAGGAAAATGTCATTCATTTGGAGGTCAAATGACAAAACTGTTTTTATTTATGTTTTTGGATAGATTAGATGAAGCAATATAGGTAATTTTCACAGAGTTAAAACCTTGAGGGTTCATCAAACCAAATCCTTCATTTTACAGATGAGGAAGCTATGCTCTGAAAGGGGGTTCGTATTAGTTTCTCAGGCTCAGAGAGCTAGTTAGTGGTAGAACTAGAACCAGAATACAGGCTTCTCTGGTTTATTAATGATGGGATTTGAAGAATTAAAAACTTCTTTTTAACACCAGATGTCTTGCTGTTGTCTCAAGTACTGGGGCACAAAAAAAATGAACTCAGCATTCATCCAGCTATGGGAGTTCATGCCATAAAGAAGAGAGGATGGGGTTTCCCTGGTGGCGCAGTGGTTGAGAGTCCGCCTGCCAATGCAGGGGACACGGGTTCGTGCCCCGGTCCGGGAAGATCCCGCATGCCGCGGAGCGGCTGGGCCCGTGAGCCATGGCCGCTGAGCCTGCGCATCCGGAGCCTGTGCTCCGCAAAGGGAGAGGCCACAACAGTGAGAGGCCCACATACCGCAAAAAAAAAAAAAAAAAAAAAAAGAAGAGAGGATGGTGGTATGGAATTGGGGTGAACCAAAGTCACCCACAGTTTGGCTTCAAATGACATGCCTAATATAATTTCCCCCAGTGCTCCCTTATGAGGCTTCCAATGTGGCCATTTGGACTCCTTGCTCTTCCTTACTCACACCCCGTGTTTGTTGCTTCTGTGCCTTTGCTCGGGCCCTTCTTGCTAGTTCACATGCCCTTCCATTTATTTCAACGTATCCAAAACCTACTTGATGTTTAAGACCCACCTGAAAGGGCAACTCCTCTACGAAGATTTACTGAATTCTCTCCTTCCAGTGGTAACCTCTTCCTCCCTTGAATCCGACACGACTCTACTCCCTTCTGGCACGTCTCCCTTTAGCAATTCATTAGAGTTATGTTGTACTTCTCCAGATATCCTTTCCGATTTTTAGCAGAGCTTGACACAATTACTTGTTACATAATTTAATGAAATGACTGTGGAGTTAGCAAAGAAGTAGAAAAGGAGAAAGTACTATGGAGGAGGAGAACGAAGCAAAAGCAGGTTTTGGATGCAAAGGGAAGAGAGTTCAGGAAGAGGATAGTCAATCATTTCAAATGTCTGGGAGAAATCGGAATTATTACTCTTTGCCCCAAGTCGCTATTTTTTGTAGTCTGTGTTATCCTGACGCATGATTTAACGTTTCTTCCTCATCAGCCTTACATACAATCTGCTCTCTCAGGAAGAACAATGGAAAACTTAGCTTCTTGTGAACTCCTCAGCCTATTGGAGACCAAGAAATTATCTACAGTGTGAGGGATTCAAACACATTTCAATCTAATTTGTAGGGTGAAGTTGAAAACAAATTGATTTAAATTACTTGTTGGGAGGACTGTTTTCCCCATTTATTGGGTGTTAGGCATGGTGCCGTGCATTTTTATGTGTCATTTTATTTACTGCTCACAAGGAACTGATCTGTAGGTACTGTTACTAACCCTATCATAAAGAGGAGAGAGCTATGCTTATACAGGCTAGAAAACAGATAAACGCTCAAAATTTTTCAAAAGTCACACAGAAGGTAAGAGATGATGCTAGGATATGCACTGAGATTTGTCTAGTTACAAATTCTATTTTGTAACCGCTCCACTCTACTATTTCCTATTGTGTAATATAACAATGCAATTGGTTTCACATATCATGGATTAAGTTGCATTTTGAAGATGTACATTATTTATTTTAAAGGAATATTTATTATTATTTTTAGCCTTTCTACTTTGGATAGGGCTAAGAGTTGGATGAGCTGAGTTCTTTGCACACGTCATTGCTTAGACTATGTCGTTGGTTTGGCTTAATAAGAACCATACTAACATACTACTTGAGACAGGAAAACCACAGTGCCTAAGGGACACAGTCTCTTGTTTGAGAATTAAAGATAAGAATGGCTATGATGCTTGATGTTATTGGAATAAAAATTAAGTCTTGTATGGTGGTAGAGGTGTGTGTGTGTGTGTGTGTGTGTGTGTGTGTGTGTGTGTGTGTGTTTTAAACTTAAAGAAAACAATCCTCCAGGCTAGGCTTGGGAGAGGTTCTCAAACTTCCACAGTTCACAGAACCTTTGGCGTCAAAGTAATTTTTTCATGGTACCTCTAAGACAATAGAAATACCTAAAAGCTCTGTTTGTTAAATAGTTAGCACCGAACAATTTAATAAGTATTATAGTTTAATAATTAATAGGCCTTTGGAAAAAATGGAAGACATAAATTAAAAGAAAATGATTTTTATTTCACTTTTAATAACTATATTTATTATTGGCATATGTATTGCTTTGGGCCATAGAATAGTATCTCAAAACTTTGAGTCAGAGTAGACACCACCACCTTCATTTCCTGTTTCTCATTGCTTTTCACATGACTCTTGCTTTTTATCCCACCAACTGCAAAAACCCCAGCTTCAAAAAGATATGATCACATCAAAGGGAATGTAGTGCAACCTAATGTTAAAATTGTGAACTGCCTCTAGCTAGTAGTTCCTGAGGTGTCTAATTGATCTTGAGCACCACTGTGCTTGCCTTAAAATTTAAAATTATCTTGTTGCAACCCTGTGAGTTCACTGAGGCACCCCCAAAGCACCTGGGCACACATTTGGGGAATTTTACCTGTGAAGGAATCAGGAAATTCTTTAAGAGTGAAACCCTTAGAGTCCAGGGTCCCTTTTGAGTTATTTATACAAGTATCTTTAAAGGTTACTTAGAGGTGATGTCTCAAATGGTAAGTAATTCAAAGATAGCTTTTTATTTAATACATTTGAGCTTGTAATTCAGTGGACGTATTTTTAAGTTGTTTGCTAGCTGTTTGTTTAGGTTGTAATTGGTTTAATTAAAAACATGAGATGCTGATCCTTCTTCTATCTTGATTCTTGCCAACCTCTCTTCTGTGACATGGTTTCATTCCCTTCCTCCATCCAATATTGCAAACTGCATTACTATATGATCTTGTTTCTTCTCTATCCAAGTGAGTTATTTCATTTAAACTGAGTAGTGTCAGACCCCAGTCAAAAATAATTCTGAAAAAAAATCTCCTGAGGTACTGGGATACTCATTTTCACACACACACGCACACATGCACACACACACACACGCACACACACACAGCTTTAAATTTAAATTTAGAATTTAATGAGAATATTTTCAAAGTTTAATTTAAAAATAGATCACTATAACCCAGCCACCCTTGCTGTCTATAATGCTATTGCTTATGGACCCTAAGAAACCAATCGTTACTTTTTATGCCATCCTGTTCTCTTGCACAATCTAGCTAAATTCAATACACTGCATCTGGCTTTACCTTCTTGTTAAGTAGAGACAAGACTTGCCTATAAGACGTGACAACCAGTAGTAAGATGAAATGAGAGCCACTGTTTATAGGGGAACTAAAGAAATTGTGGAGAGGCGCTTCTGAACTGGGGACAGATATTTTTCAGAGTGGATTTTAAGAATGAGCAGGAGTTTAGTAGGCATGGAAAGTAAATGAGTTGGATTAGAGATCTTGCTTTATTCATTCCACTCCTCTCTCTGCTGGGGCTCCCTTTCACAAATAAGAAATCAATATTAATTGCTACTTTATTATGTAAAGAGTACTTGTATTACCAGTTCCATTTTATTTCGCAAGACCATTGTGAGCACCGACAGAGAGGCTCTCAGAGTGCATGTGCTAGGGAGAGATAGGGGACAGTTTTGGAGGAATTCAACAGTGGGCTCAAGGAGTCTACAGCGTTAACCGGGGACATGGTCTGCGGAGGTTTGCAGCACATAAAAAGCAGTATGAGGCAGGGCCTGACTGAATGGGCGAACAAGTGATACATTCAGTCAGCGCTGTGTGAGTATAGGGGAGGAAAGAATTGAGCCCGGGGCCAAGTAGTCAGAAAACGCTACAAGAAGGTGGGGTTTGGTACAACCTTGAAGAATAGGTAGGATTTAGTTAGGCAGAGAATCAGAGGTAGGGTGTGTTCCAGTGAGGATAGGAGTGCCGTGGAATGAGTGTGAATGAAAGCAAGAGGCAGAATTTAGCAGAGCCTAGCAAGGCATAGTTTGGGGCAGGACGCTGACCTCGGTCTGAGGATTAGCCTTTAACTTGTAGATCGAGGTGTGCAACCTTAAAAATCCCATAGGAGCCCAGAGGGTAAAATAAATGAACTCTTTTCTCTACCGGGCCAACATTTGTTTATCTTTCGAGGTCCTCTCTGAAAAACTCTGTTCTCACTCTGGACCACGCAAGCTACTGCTCCCTGTTTCCCTAGGAAATGGGCACAAAACTTCCCCTCAATCCTGGCTCCCATTTTGTTTTTCCATAAAACGTCACATCCAGCTAGAGGGATGTATTAAGAGTGAGGCCAAGTGTGTTAAAGAGTATTTTGATGCGAAGAAACGATCATGGGATCCTACGTAACCATCTATAAGAGACTTAGCGTAAGAAAAATGGATCAATAGCAATGATTTATTTTAAAATAAAACTATATACATTTCATTGAATTCTAAATATTTTGTTAGAATTATTTTAATAAAATGGATATAGATACATAAATTTAAATTTAGAGCAGTTTTTTGTGGCTAGCAATGTCAAAGGAATAGTATCTCAGCCAGCTTTTTTTCTTTAACACTGAGTGTTTGGTATTGATCAGCGCAAATGAACTTGACAACATTATTCATATAATGCAGACCCTGGATTTCTGAATATTCTGAGTTTTTAAGACATTCCAATATTTGTATTTATTTTCCAATTTATAACTGTTGGGAAATAGCTCAAATTGCTTTAAATCTTGTGTGGGTCCCATAACATGTTCGCCGCCTAACCTCCAAATTTTGGCATCTGTTTTAGGCAGTAGTGAGTTTAAGTAGGCAAATGATAGGGTGAAAAGAGGGCTTTGGGTGGTGAATCTGGCAGAGGTGTACAGAAATTAAAATACAAAGTAAATCTCCAGTCCTGAACCCCCGCCCTGGAACTTCAGACCCCTCTATCCAGCTGCCTATTCGACGTATCTATGTAACAGACATCTCAAACCTAACATGTCAAAGTCCCAGTCTACTTCCACAAAACCTGTGTCTCCAAAAGCCTACTCCATCTCAGCTAATGGCAACTCCATATTTTCAAAAATTCAGGTCAAAAGCTTGTGGGTCATGCTTGAATCATCTCATAATTTATAGCCCACCTATCTTCTCTATCTCCAAATATATCTGGAAAACCACCAATCTGGACCATCTTCACCACTACCACTTTGGTCCACATCATTATCTCTTGCCTGGATTATGGTTTCCCTACTTCCGACCTTGACTAAGTCATTCCTCAATGCAGCAGCCACAGTTATCCACTTGCTTCTGTCAGTTCATGTTTCTAATCTGCTCACAATCGTTCCGTGCTTTCTTCTTTCATCCAGAATAAAAGGCAGCATCAGTATAATAGCCTGAAACCGTCTACAGTCTGGATCCTGTGATCTGCCTGCCTCATCACAGGCTACTCCTCCCCTTGCTCTGCCCTCTCCAGCCAACAGTCTCCTTGCTGTTCTCCACATGCTGGCCAGACACGTCTGTGCCTCTGCATCTCTGTACTTGCCATTCCCTCTATCTAAAGCCCTCTTCTCCTAAACATCCATATGACTTGTTCCTTTACCTCTTTTTAGTCTTTACTCAAATGATAACCTTCTTAGTGAGCCATCCATCCATCCTACTTAACTGTACCCTCGCCTCCAGCATACCTGTTTCTCCTTTGCTGCTTTATTTTTCTCCGTAGTACTTTTTACCAGATAATGTAATGTTATACGTATCTTACTTTTTTGTTTACTGTTGATCTGTTTTTACTAGAATGTAAGCTTCATGAGGGCAACGATTTTTGTTTTTTCTTAGTTGCTGATTTTTTCTAGTTGCATGTTTCTAGTGTCTGGAAATTAATTGGAGTTCAAAATATTGTGTTAGATGAATGAAAGAAATGAGGTGAGATGAGACAAACTTAAAGTGATTTCACTGGGAGTGGAAAGAAAGTGATGATTGCTAGTGACATGGCAGAGGATGACTCTTAAAGACTTGTTAAGCCTGCCAGTAATCATTGGGAGGGAGTAAAGAATTAGGGGTTATTTCTTCACTCAGCAAAGAGGTCTTACTGAACACTTACTGGGCACAGAGGGCAGTGTTTGTCAGGGGGCTGCAGACACTTGGTCTGGCTAGGGAGAGAGGTTGGCAGTTTTGTAGGGGAAGATTACACAAGGTTAATTCTAGAATGGAAGCCTAGATGACTTGGAAAAATGGTGATCGATTGACACTTTTCTGTCGCTGGTTTGGTGGAGCAAAGAAGTGAGGAGAGAAGATGAAAAAGTTTCAGAACTACTGCCAGAGGGTCAGATGGGCTCTTAAAAAATGGAGAAAACTTTTCTTACCAGGTTGTCGGCCTGACTCTGATCCTAGTCTGGTGGGTTTCCCTGAGCCTTCAAAACCAGCTTACGCCACTATAAGTTCAGTGGCCATTTGATCATCATAGCAATTGGATAGTTTTTTTTTCCTTCAGATCCTTGTTCAAAACTCATATTTACTTTTGGTTTTATTTTCCTGCTTTTCAGACCATTACTGTCTAGAAATAAAGAGCATGCCTTGGTGGTACTTCCAGCTCTACTGATTGTGCCATGACCCCAAAAATATATGTTTAGAATACAGTAAACTGATTCCAAGAGATTATTTCTTAAGAGGATGAGAATGATTACAAAAACATAACATTCCAGTCTGAAACTCGTTGCAACAGATATGCACATAACCTTGTTAGAATAATGTTAATTTTCTCCATCAGTGAACATCTATTGATTATTTGCTGAAAACAAGAGCAGAATATAAAGTGCATCAGTATGCGGCATTGGCTCATGAATACAAGACAACGCTGTATTTTAGAGGAAGGAGGAATCTTAATTTCAGTTTATTTCTACTGTAGTGTCGTGAGCTATACCATATCCAAAACGTGGAGAAATAGGCCGCGGATATACAACCTTAAAATGTGACCAACCTGTTTTCCAGGTTTTTCCAATGCCAAGGTGGAGAGAGAAGCATGAAGACACAGCATGATAAGAGTGAATGGAATAGGATAAAGGAAATGCTATGGGGTCGTGAAGAAGGGAGCCATGGTTCCAGCTGGCAGGATGTGTGAGGTTTCAGGGCACAATGATAGGCTGCATAGGATTTGATTGAAGGGGAGAGGGGAGATGGGGAGGCAATTCAGGCTTTGGGAACAGAGCTGCAAAAAGGCAAGAAAAGCCAGGGAGTAATGCAGGATGTGTTTCAGGAAGGACAAGTAGTCCAGTGCGGCTTGCCTGTGGAACACTCTGAAGGAAGGGACAGGAGAGGAGTTTGAAAGGGTGGTTGGGCCAAAGGCTCCAACTGTGTAGTCTTCATAGAAGTGTAATGTAGGAGTCATTGGAGGGCTGAAAGGGCAGAGCATCATGGTAGTATTTATATATTATATTATATATAATGTATTATATATATATAATATATATATTATATTTATATATATATAATATTTATATTTTGAAAGTGGATTCTGATAGAAATAGAAGTTTTAAGACTTCACCTAGGGAGGGCTTTAAAAAACGGTTTCCTGCGTCCCACACAAAACCAGTACAATAAGAATCTCTGAGGAGGATGCCCTGGGAATGGGTGGTCTGTAAATAGCTCAGATGATTTCTTTTCCCCCCTAGCTCTATTGAGATATAATTGACATATAACTTTGTGTAAGTTTAAGGTGTACAACATGATGACTTGCTATATTGTGAAACCATTACCACAGTGAGGTTAGTTAACATCTTTATCACGTCACCTAATTACCGTTTTGTATGTGTGTTTGGTAAGAACATATAAGACTTAGTCTTTCAGCAACTTTCTATTATGTAATACAGTATTGTTGACTATAGTCACCATGCTGTACATCAGATCCCCAGAATTTATTCATCTTACAGCTGGAAGTTTATACCCTTTGACCAACATCTCCCCATTTCTCCCATCCCCTAGCCTCTGGCAACCACTGTTCTACTCTCTGTTTTAATGAATTTTGACTGTTTGTGGCATTTTTAGATTCCTCACGTAAGTGAGATTGTACAGTATTTTTCTTCCTCTGACTTATTTCCTCAACATAATGCTCTCATAACATTTGCCCGTGTTGTTGCAAAAGGCAGGATTTCCTTCTTTTTTTATGACTGAATAACATTCTGTTGTACATGTGTATAGTTGGTCCTCCGTATCTGCAGATTCCACATCTGCAGATACAGAGGGTGGGTGTACTAGGTCATTTTATCAGGGACTTGAGCACCCTAAGAGTTTTGTATCTTTAGTGGGTCCTGGAACCAATCCCCTGTGGATACTGAGAGACGACCACAGCACATTTTCTTTACGCATTCATCTGTCGATGGACATTTACGTTGTTTCTATGTCTTGGCTATTGTCACTAATGCTGCAAAGAACATAGGTGTGCAGATATCTCTTCAAGGCAGTGATTTCATTTCCTTTATATATACCCAGCAGGTGATTTTTTATGCTGCCTGAATGGCAACTGTCTAAAAACCTGTGTTATATTTACATTTATTTTAAGGGAAAGAGGGAGTGACAAAAATTGAGATGCTGAGAGCCCCAATTAGGAGCTTTCAGTGGTCCAAATGAGGAGCAATGAGGGCCTCAAGTGGATCAGTGGCAGTGCTGCTGGAGAGGAGGGGGCAAAGTCAAGAGCCCCCTTTGAAATGGAAGTGTTGATAGGATGTTGGAGACCCTTTGGATATGGGGATGAGGAAGGAGTTGGAAGATGACTTGAAGGTACCACTCTGGGTGGCATTGTGGATGGTGATGCTGTGAACCAGTGTGGGGAACACAGGAGGAATGGGAGGTAGAGAGCTGGATGCCTGCATACTGGGGAGGTTGATCAAAAGGGGTTGTCAGAGGTAATAATGAATTTAGTTTACGTATCCATTCCAGTTCCTTATTTTTGCCAATGAGCAAACGGAGGCTCAGAATGGTGAAGTGGCTGATCTGAGGTCACAGAGTTAGCTGGTTAATAGAAAACCCTCTTGTTGTTTTTATGTTGTCTAGAAGGTACACTGCTTGGTTATGCCCGCAGAGAGCATCCGGATAGTACTAATTATCAAGTGAAAAATATTAAATACACGCTATGGCTATGTTGCTGGTGTATGTTTTTAGCTGAGTCCATGACACCAAATGGGCCACTTCATGCAGTTGGAACAGAGGACCAGATGTTGATTTAATGGTGGTATCATAGGAGTAGAAGGCATGAAAACAGAAAGGGGCTGTAGGGATCGGCCAGCATAACTTCATTTTACAGATGAGAAAACTGAGTCTCAGGGAGAGAAATACAGTTGTCTAAGACTGCACTGGTAACGAGGGATTAAAATGAAGATGCCCTGTCTTCTGACCCATCAATTTAGTGCCTCCTGTGGGAGGTTATCCAAATTATTACCACAAGCTTTGTACTAACGTTTGTGAGGCAATTGATTGCTCTGTCGTTTAATATCCCTTGAGGCTGAGAACTGAATCATGAGCCGCATCTACAGGGCTATGGAGTGTGTGCTTAGAGACTACAAGAAATGGGGACTTACGTGGTGACCTGGATCATTTTTGGTCCATGCATCCAGTATAACACTTCTTAGTTTAGAAGTTCCTCAAGGACAAAAATTCTGTATCTGCAGCACAAAGCACAGAACCTGGGTCGTATTATTCAGTAAATGTGTGTCGAATCAGTGATTTAACTCAAATGGCATTTTTTTGAACTACAGTCTTTTTTTTTTTTTAACGTAAATCACCTATGATAGTTTCATCAGGTCTGTACTTTGTCCATATGTAGGCACTCACGAAGAGTCACATGGTTGTCATTCTTTTCTTAAGAAACAGCAGACAGCGCTGTCAGCTGACAAAGGCAGGATAAAATGAGTGCTGGAAAGGCCCTGGGCTGAATGTGACCTCTTGCTGGAATGCCAAAAATACAAACTTTCCAAGTCTCCTGGCCCAGTGACCTCAATATACAAAGGTCTTTTCTTTCTAGAAACAAACTTTTTTCTTCCTGTTTCTGATCTGACACACATACCCTCACAAACTCAAACACACGCACACAATCCCTATGAAGGTATAAGCCTATAGTGTGCTTTTTTGCATAGTCTTAAAAATGACCTTTTGCCGTATATTTGAAATGTAAAATCTTTCTTCTTGAGGGCTGCCTTACTCTACTATGAAAACCCCTGGACAAGCAGATTATTGAATAACCCATGACTTTGCCCTTCATCTGATTAGTTCCCTGAAAGGGATCATAAGACATCCTTAAAAAGCCTAGAGGCCTTCAGAGTTCTGAATGATAACAGAGGGCCTTTTTCCCCTATCTTCCTGAAATGTCATGGCCACCCTGATCAGTATCAAAGGAAATCACTGTATGCATAAGGAACTAAAAAAAAAATAAGGAAAACAATGAAATTAAGAACTCATTGGAAAAAATGAAAGTTCATCTGTGGGTTTTGTGTCATATGAGGAGTATGATACCACTTTCTTTCATTGACTAGATGACTGAGGGAAATTTTTTTAAATGCTAGTATAACCCATGTAAGAAATATTTTCGGATGGACATGAGCTGGCCCTGACAAAGTGTTCTTCTTTCAAGTGATACATGCTTGAGCACACAGGCTCACACACTAGGATAGGAAGCCTTGACCTTCATGCATTTTCATTAAGTGCTTACGGATCAGTTTCTCTTACAATCCACAATGCTAATGCCAGTGTGAACATGACCTACAAAAGAATTTGATAACTTGAATTAAAACTCACTGTCACAAAACCTTGAACACAAACTTAAGTGTAAAGTGTTCTTAAAGGTTTGTTGACCTATATGTTCTTAGATACATGCCAGTTTCAGCATTTTATTTTTTAAGATAAGTTGACTTATTCAATACATACTTAACTTTGTTTTAATTTCTAAAACTTCATAAGACTCTGAACACAAAGAAATTCCCAAATCAGAATTAAAAAACTTTGGTCATGCCGTTCGGGAGTTTTGGGTTCAGAAAATATAAACCCAGTCTTCAACAGCTCCTGTCTTCAGCAACTATTAGTGGATAGACTTATAAGCAATAGGATTTTGTTCATTTTGGTTGACCAGCTCAAATTCCTGTAATTTTCTTTCATAAACTCTGGTCTAGAACTCTGATTTCACTACCTTTGTCATATTGTGTTTCATAATTTTTAACATGCTGAAGAAAGGGAGGGAAAACTCAAGTACCAACGAGTTGTAAGGGACTGTGCTGGATGTTTCCCATGTGTTAATTTAGTTCATCCACATAACAACCCTGGGAGGTGCATATTATTACTGCTATTTTGCAGATGAGGAAAGCTAAACTTAGTGTGTTTAAAATTTGCCAATATTCATTTAGAAAATTAAGAATCAGAGCAAAACTGATTCTAGTTGATTGGTCTAAGACTAATCCATTTATTTATTTCTTTGTTTGTTTATTTCTATGTCAGAGTGCTTTCCTTATCCCATAGACTGTAGACTAGTTAAGGGTATAGGCCCTCAAGTTCACTGTTGTAATCCTAGCATGTAGCTCAGAGACTGGCATTGATGCGTAAATATTTGTTATCTGTTCAGTTGCATTGAATGGGACACTCCTGCTATATGCACTTGGGGGAGAGATAGTATTATAAGACTATGGCTCAGTGGTTAAGAGTATTCAATGTTGGTAAATGACTATGGGCTCTGGATTCAAAAAGCTCAAATTTGAATTGTAACTTCTTAAGCTTACCATCTGTATAAATTGAACAAGTTACTTAGCCATATTGGTCTCAATTTTGTCACTTTAAAATGGGCCTAATAATTGTACCTTAATGATTATTTATGGAAATCACATCACTGATGGTTAGTGAACATACAATAAATGCCAGCTATTACTGTTATCCTTGATTAACATTGACTGTGGATGCCTTTGTAACATACTAATCTATCGTCCCACTAAAATGTAAGCTCCGTCATGGTAGGGATTTTCATGTTTTAATCATTGTATCCCAAGTATTTAGAACAATGTTGTCCAATAGAACATTCTATATAATGGAAACGTTCTCTCTTGGGGTGTCTAATACTGTAGGCACTAACCACCTGTGGTTATTGAACACTTGAAATGTAGCTAGCTAGTGTGACTGAGGAACTGAATTTTAAATTTTATTTATTTTTAATTAATTTAAACTGAAGTAACCACATGTGGCTAGTGGGATACTGTATTAGCAGAGTTCTGGACTGTTACATGGTACACAGACATTTCAATAAATACTTATTAAGTGAATGAATCCCCTCAGGACTCAAAGATCAACAGAGCTGCCTGACTTCATATTGAGTGCATTCTTTAGAGATAAGCAATGAAGCACTTTACTGAGTGGTCTGCTCATATGAGGTCTTATTAGGTTCCCATGTATGATTCAGTTTACAACTGTAATGTGTTTTTGATTTCTATTTCTTTTTGGTGATAGGTCAAGAAAGATTTGGAAACATGACGAGGGTCTATTACCGAGAAGCTATGGGTGCATTTATTGTCTTCGATGTCACCAGACCAGCTACATTTGAAGCAGTGACAAAGTGGAAAAATGATTTGGACTCCAAGTTAAGCCTCCCTAATGGCAAACCAGTGTCAGTGGTTTTGTTGGCCAACAAATGTGACCAGGGGAAAGATGTGCTCATGAACAATGGCCTCAAGATGGACCAGTTCTGCAAGGAGCATGGTTTCGTAGGATGGTTTGAAACATCAGCAAAGGTAATGTGACCTTAAAGGATAAACTTACTGTAGGCAAGATTCACAGAGAAAATGGCATATAATTATCGTCATGATCATCATGTTAATAGTGTGTGTTCGTTTAGCGATTTATAGTTCCCAAACTGCTTTCAGCGCTTTCTCATTTCAAGGGGATGAGTGGAGCTATGATCCACCATTTAAGATGACTGTGGCTAAGGCAGCAAAGCAACTTGGGCGTGATCACACCGGTAATGTTTAATAACCGCGTTCCTTTACTGAGGGCTTATTTTGTGTCAGGCATGCTTCTTGTGCATTTTCTCATTTAGTCCTCACGGCAACCCTGTTAGGTGAGTGTGGTTCTAGAGTCAGTGAAAGAAATGGGCCTCACATTCAGTGTCACTGCTTCATTCAAGTACGAATTAGTTTACCCCAGCAGCACTTACGTTCTTCTGTCTGCTGGGGATTGGGCTTGGCCCTAGAAATGAAAAGATGGCGAGAACACAGAACTAGCACGCTGGCAATACTGGAAGAGTGGGGTGAGAGAGTAAATGGCAAATACCAACGTGAAGAGCGTAGTGTGGCTTGGTACTGTTCACTCTCCCGGGTGGCAGAGGAGTAGCAGGAAGTGGGGCAGCGTCAGGGCTGGAAGATGCAGAATCCTGTGCGGCATGGTGAGGGGTTTTACGCTTCCCATTAGGCCCCATGCTGTTATCTGATGTGTCGGAGGCACAATTTTTGCTCTACTCCCTTTTGTCTCTGTTTATATTTTTGTATCTCAGTATCAGAGAGAAAAATAGTATCATCCTATATTTTGAAAACTTTTTTAAAAAGCATGAATTAAAAGTAAATGGTTTACTACATTTTTCTGAGATTTTCTTGCGCATATAAATATATATGCACATTTTACATTATTAAGATTGCATTCTGCATAGCTTTATATCACGATTTTTCCATTTTTATTTATTTGTGGAACACACGTATTGAATACTTGTGGAGCACGGGCACTGCGCTAGTTGTCTGGGATTCAGCTGTGAATAAGATAGGCGTTGTCTCTGCACTTATGGAAATTCACCCTTAGGACTTGTGAATATTTGTGCGCATCACCAGAGAATGGTTGGAAAATATAGCTTGAATGGACATCATTCAAATAGGCTGGGGAGGAGCCTCTGACTGGTTTTACAGAGGGTAGAATGGTCAGATTTGCCCTGGGGACTATGGAAAGGTAGATTGGAGGCAATTAAACCTGGAGACAGAGCCACATGGTAGTTATTGTATTCTTACGGGAAAATGACAAAGCCTTGAATTAAGGTAATGGCTTTAGAGATTACAAAGAAAAACCTGATATGAGAATATCACTAAAGTGTAAACACCAGCAGGAGTAAGCAGCCACTTGGGGTGGGAGGTGATGGAGAAGGAGGAAAAGGTGGTGGTGCCTCTTTATTTTGTCATGGTTGGGATGTTCCTTCGTTTCAGCTGTTTCATGGAGAGTCTCAGTGCCTGCCTTCTCTCAGTGCTGTCTCTAAATTGGCCTTACGTTTAGAAATTTTTACTTCTCCGTTCCTTGTTTTCCTTCTTGAGGCCCCAGTGTGCTTGTATGTTTTTCCCCTTCTTTCCTTTTAAAATCCTTTGTTTCCCCTGTTTTTTTAGGATTTTTTCCCCTTTGGTTCAGGCCACAGTATCTGTCATTTTCTACTTCTTGGCTCTCGTTGAACCTTTCTGGTTTGTTTGTTTGAAGCATTTATTGTTGTAAAGAGAGACTGGTCAAGCAACATTTGCAGATATGATTAAGTTATAGAAATTTAAGAAATATTATATTTTTAATAGACTGATTCTTGGATGTTAGTCCAGCTTTTTAAAATATTCCAAAATGTGGGTGAATTCATCCATTCACCTATTCCTTAGCCCCATACTTTGAAGCCTCCAGGCACAGGGGTAAAAGAGTAGAATTTTGGAGAACTCCTTTTCTTAATTGGTTATCTTACATCTGGAGGGCAGTCGACATTGAATGACTCATTTATTTTTTATTTTTTAATTTTTCTTGGAGTTTAGTTGATTTACAATGTTGTATTAGTTTCTGCTGTACCACAAAGTGAATCAGTTATACATATACATATATCCACTCTTTGTTAGGTTCTATTCCTATATAGGTCATTACTGAGTACTGAATAGAATTCTCTGTGCTATATAGTAGGTTCTTATTAGTTATCTATTTTATATATAGTATATAAATAGTATATATAGTATATAAATAGTATATATAGTGTGTATATATCAATCCCAATCTCCCAATTTATCCCCTCCTTCCCCCTTGGTAACCATAAGTTTGTTTTCTACATCTGTGATTCTATTTCTGCTTTGTAAATAGGTTCATTTGTACCATTTTTTTTAGATTCCGCATATAACCAATATTGTATGACATTTGTCTTTCTCTGTCTGACTTACTTCACTCGGTATGACAATCTCTAGGTCCATCCATTGAATGACTCATATTTATATGTGGAGGGGAGTCTTCCATCATTCATTCATTCGACAAACATTATGGAACACCTGTTATGTACCAGGCACTGGGAATAGAGAAACTTACAAAACAGACAGAATCCTGACTTCATGTATAACAGTAACAACAAAACATAAGTAAAATCTGGGGGGGGAGGGAGGGCGGGGGGGCGGATGGATAGCCAGTAAGTGCTAACAGGAAAATAAAAGGAAGGAAGACACCTATAAATTTGTGGGGAGGGTTGAAATTGCTTGTGGGACAAAGGACGTTCTGGACATTTTCTTTCACCTCACTCTGACATTCTTTGCACAACAATTACAGTGTCAAACTCTGCTTAAGGGCATGATGTCCATTAACTTAAGGCCTGGCTGACCCGCCGTGTACTTAAATACTGGATTTCTAATCCTCTAAATCCCTGCAAGTGTAAACTTTGAAGAGAAGCTTTGTATGGAGAGAGGGTGGAGGGAATTTCACAAGGCACTGAACTGCTAATATGACCAAGAGGGTACAAGGCCTCATTGTGAAAGGTAGAACCCACATTTCTCTTTCCTCCAAACATACTGCTGTTGAAATTGTCCTTCTGAATGTCTTAATAGTGAAAATGGCTTCCCAGTGCCAAGTTAGCATTCAAAGTTGACACCTAGACACGCAGGAACAATACTGCAGCGTTGACAAGCTGGTGTGTCAAATGGTTCAAAAAGTCTTTTTTGAAAAAAGATCTCTGATAAAGCTCTACTTACTTTCCGAGGATAGGATTTCAGCATGTACAAAACAGAGGCCCAGATCAAACCGTCTGCCTGAAGCTAAGATGGCAGCATTCGGAGACAGCTACCAATTCATTTGTTGGTTACCTTTGGGATCAGGGAACATTTCCCATAAGATCTTTCTCTTAGAAAGTGAATCTCCTAACAACGAAAGTCCTCTGGAGTGACATCATAGTCAGTCTGGTGATAAACATCTGATTTCCTTTTTTTTACGTTTCCAAAACTTCTAATGAGCCAAAGTCCACAACGTCTGGCTTTGTCCTCATGGCCACATCCTGGAGAAATCCTGTGGATATATCAGCTCAGCCATACCTGAAGCTGAAACTAGCAGGGTGTTGAAGGAGTTTGTCACTGAGACCAGCCTCCTTCTTGCTGCTGACCTCACTGCCAAGGGAAATTCACCCTCTTGCTCTTCAATCTTCTAAAGAAACTTTCCACAAGAATTTTCCTGCCTGTGCTGTTGCTGGAATAATCGTGGTAGCCTCTGGCTGTGAATTAAGAGAGAAAAAATAAAAAATAAATGTATGCTAGCATCTCTGATTTTTCACATCATCTCTTCAAATTAAAAACCAAAGGAAAGAAAAGAAAAAGAGTCTCTCTTAAGTCAGATTTTCTTTAGTTTTCAACCTTTGCATTCTTTCCTTTTCTTAGCCGTGTTTAGTTGAATTCTGCCTGGGGATTCACTAGGGCCAGGAAATATATAACTGGGGTGATCATATGTCCCATTTTATGGAACATTCCTTGTTTATGCCTGTGGTCCTAGCATACTTATTAATAACCCCCCCATTTCTGGTCTGTAATTTAAGTTACACGGTCAGCCTATAGATCAGGAGCTCTGATACGTCTATCTCACTGTCCACATCATATTTAACTCTAATAATAGCTCTTTTATGCATTCCTGTGCCCAAGCTCAGTCTTTATAATATGTTTTGGCAGATTTGTCTATTTAGAATGAGGGCCCTGGTCTGCTCTTGTTGCTGCGTTCCCAAGATTGAGAATCCTGTCTTTCGGGTCCATCTCAATGGCTGATGGGGCCCCGAGACATTCTGACCCATTTACCTGGTGCTCTCTTGGTGCCCATTGCCTGAATCTCCACCAGCTACTTCCTTTGGATTCACTTTATGGCCACATCCAACTACCTTTTAGAGTTGTTGTGAGATTAGGTGACAGAATGTACGTGGGGTCCCTGATGTGTTACATCTGATCCCACCACACACACATACCACATTATCTCTGTCACCTGTCCCCACAGCCCATCTGCCGGTCCGGGTGTCCCCATCTGTATCTGGCTCTGGTGCACACAATACATGCACTCAGAGGAAGGGTCTGTTTCTATATCTCAGCCCTTCCCAGGCTGCTCCATCCTGTTCTTATGCTGTAGGGTTCCCATGTGGTTGTGTTCAGAAACAGGACACCAGGAAAATGCCAGTGTAGATGGGAAGTAATGGGGCAAGTAGGATCTACCCAAGCGGTGATGAGAACAGCAATCACAGAGAGAACTGCAGTGCCCTCTAGTCATGCAGCCTCCACCTCATGCCCTACTCCAGGCAGATTTCCTTGTCTGTTTCTACCCTATTTATAGTGACTTTTAGACCCACCCTCTATCTCAGAATGTTCTAAGATCAATGGGTGCCCTAGAAGACACTTTCTAACATTAAACTCTATTGAAGTTTAGTCTCTTCCCTGGAGCTAAAAAGAAAGATGTTGATGTGTGTCCTGCTAAGGGAAGGAATATACCCACTAGTGTTCTCTGTAAGAAGTTATAGTTTTTAGATGGAGGAGTAGGTGTTTCACAGTGTAGTGGACATTTGTCATGTGTTTTGGGTTTCCAGTAACTGTTAAACACATTTGCTACCTTTGGGGAACTTCTAGTCATGCGAGGCTCCCCTCCCCAGGAAGAGTCCATAAAACTTTCTTCCTCTGCTTTATTTGCAGCTAGGGCACAGGCATATGACCTAGATTGCACAGGTCATACTGATTCAGAAGTGAGCAACTAGAGGAAGAGGGTGCAATGCAGAACCCATTTCTTTCTGGGGAGGTCGGTGGCAGAAAAGACCTCCATCCTTGGGAGATAGTGGAGTTTGCTGAGTCCTATGCTTGACACAGAAACAGGATCACTGCTGGCCCCAGGAACAGATGCATTCAAGTTGAATTCCTTGGAGCTTTGCAGATCACAGGACCTAGTGCTCAGTGGTAGCTGGCAGCAGTGTCCTTATCACGCCTGTTCTACGTAGGATCTGAGTTTCTGGAAGCTTAGGCTCGATCCAGTTTCTCTAGACTACTGTTTCTGTAGCCTACTGAGTAATTCTGCAAGCTACCCAACATCCCTTGAATAAATGATTTCATGTTTAGCCAGCATCAGCTTCTGAATCTTGCGACTGAGAATCTGGATTAATATACATGTTCAAATGCATTTAAGAAATCCAGCTTCAGGCTTCCCTGGTGGCGCAGTGGTTGGGAGTCCGCCTGCCGATGAAGGGGACACGGGTTCGTGCCCCGGTCCGGGAAGATCCCACATGCCGCAGAGAGGCTGGGCCCGTGAGCCATGGCCGCTGAGCCTGCGCGTCCGGAGCCTGTGCTCCGCAACGGGAGAGGCCACAACAGTGAGAGTCCCACGTACCGCAAAAAAAACAAAAAAACAAACAAAAAGAAGAAATCCAGCTTCACTGTCCCCCTTGCTGTAGGACTTCTCAGGCCTTTGATATCCTATGTACATTCTGAACCTCCAGTAATAAAAATGAATATGTTTCTTGCTGTTTGCTGTACGTTAACTTTGTGTACAGATTTTTACGTGTATGAACTCATTCAGTCCTTAGCATGATCCTATAGAATAGGTTATTATTATTGTTACCATTTAAAAACAAGTTGAGACTTAGGTGATTTCCCTAAAACCATAGAGTTACCACCTTATTTCTTTGATTCTAACTTATGCTTTTTGTTCCTTCCTACATTAACATTTCAGAATCAAGGTATGTCCTCTAGTCAGTGTGTATCTCTAAAATGATGGTGTGTCATACATATAATAGTTTTTTTCACCATCTCCTCCAAAAGGGGACTATACCATGCAGCAGTTTGTAAATGTTTCTGGCCACATAGAACACTTAACAAACTAATAGAACATGCTTAGGAAATACTGGCCTAGAATTATCTTTTAAAGGGAAAGTTTTCTGTCTTCCATTGTTTAGTGAGCTTTTTCCATTATTATTTTTAAATTGCTATGAAAGCTAAAATATGCAGCAGTTAATTAGCTAGTTTTCTAGAAGCTGCTTGAAGGGTAGGATCACACATCATATCTTCTTATAGGCTTTTAGAAGACATACATAATGCATTTATACAAACTGGAAATGCATAGATAATTGCACTTGAGTATGGGTAGACAGTTATTCTAAGTCCTTTTTAAATCATTTTTTAAAAATCTTTTTATTTTTAAGTTGGGTAGTAGGCCATTTCTGGTTACTCCCAATTTTTAAATGTCAATCCATGAAAAAATTCTTGATATCACTGGTGCATTCATTGATTCAACACAATTTGTATTGAATGACTATTCAGGTCTGTGCTGTGAACAATGTGTATTAAGCCTTTTCTGGATTCAGAGCATACTGTTAGGTGCCTGTTCCTCTTAAAATGCCAGAATTCCCTAAGGGAAGTAGATAGGCCACGTTTTAGGCATCCATCTCCAAAGACTTTAGATGGGGTTGTAGGATGTGCCTCCCCTGACTTAACTGGGACACAGCACATTTAACCTTATTTTTTTAGCCGATCTGCTTAGAGCTAGTTGTACTTAGGAACATAAAAGGAAGGGCCCAACCTAAAAATGCAAAACCAGAGCAAAGTTAGAAGGTATCATTAAAGGAAATGATGGCAATGGTTAATAGTCATGATCATTTCATATAATGACCACTAGTGTGTAGTACAACTGTTTGAATCATCGTTTTTGACAGATTCTTAATGCCCTGCATGAAAAATGGAATCATTTCTTGAAATTGAGAGTAGCTTAAGTACAAGAGTCTCAAATTCAAGCAACTCACCTGCTTAGGAATCAGTGTAAATTAAGAATAACATTTTAATTTTTATCTTTAGCTAATTGGTTCTCCAGAGGTTTTCTAGGGCTGTGCTAATAATTTGCTAAATAATATGAGATCCAATTATAACTAAGACATTGTAGGAAAATAGAAACAGACCCTCAGAGGCTATAACCACAGCTTGGTGTGCAGGAGGCAGGAGTTGCATTTGTCATCCTCGCCTGCGTGGTTCACATTTTCATTACCTACAGTGCAGGTCCTTCCTGTTTCGTGCTTAGACAACTTTAAATAGTCTCCAGACCTCGCTCATGGTAGTCTGTACAGCATGGTGCTAAAAACTCAACCTACCCAAGGAATCACTTTGATTTCATTACAGTCTAGTTCAAGAATCTTCTGTAAGCTCTACTTCTTGATTCAGATTTAGACACATAAGAATGTAAATTGATACAGTCACTATGGAGAACAGTATGGAGGTTCCTTAAAAAACTAAAAATAGAACTACCATATGACCCAGCAATCCCACCACTGGGCATATACCCAGAGAAAACCATAATTCAAAAGGAGACATGTACCACAATGTTCATCGCAACACTATTTACAGTAGCCAGGACATGGAAGCTACCTAAGTGTCCATCGACAGATGAATGGATAAAGAAAATGTGGCACATATATACAATGGAATATTACTCAGCCATAGAAAGAAATGAAATTGAACTATTTGTAGTGAGGTAGATGGACCTAGAATCTGTCATACAGAATGAAGCAAGTCAGAAAGAGAAAAACA
The DNA here is from genome assembly GCF_039906515.1 of Pseudorca crassidens. Classification (NCBI taxonomy): domain Eukaryota; kingdom Metazoa; phylum Chordata; class Mammalia; order Artiodactyla; family Delphinidae; genus Pseudorca; species Pseudorca crassidens. Next base: position 65,572,618 of record NC_090304.1, on the reverse strand, counting down.
AATACCATATGGTGACACATATGGAATCTAAAAAAAAAATGGTACTGATGAACCTAGGGGTAGGACAGGAATAAAGGCGCAGATGTAGAGAATGGACTTGAGGACACAGGGAGGGGGAAGGGTAAGCTGGGACAAAGTGAGAGAGTAGCATTGACATATATACACTATGAATTGTAAAATAGATACCTAGTGGGAAGCAGCCGCATAGCACAGGGAGATCAGCTTGGTGCTTTGTGACCACCTAGAGGGGTGGGATAGGGAGGGTGGGAGGGAGATGCAAGAGGGAGGAGATAGGGGGACATACGTATATGTATAACTGATTCACTTTGTTATGCAGCAGAAACTAACACACCATTGTAAAGCAATTATACTCCAATAGAGATGTTAAAAAAAACAAAACAAAACAAATTTAGGCACCTGAAAAAAGGAGTTAGCAAGCTATTACCTGTGGGCCAAATGTGGCCTGCCCTTATTTCATAAAGTGTTATTAGAACACAGCCATGCTCATTGGTGCACATGTTATCAATGGGTGCTTTTCCATTACATCTGCAGAGTTGAGTAGTTGCAACAGAGGCCCAATGGCTTTCAAAGCCTGAACTCTTTACCATCCAATCTGGCCATCTACTCATTAGAGTTTGCCACTGATGTCTTACAATAGCATTAGCTTCTCTTTTGTGCTTGTGGCTTTACATGCAATAGCTCATCCTTGAAACAGTCTTGTAAGTACTTTTATTAGTCCTGTTTTACAGATGAGGGGATTAAAGTTTAAATTGGAGAACATAAATGACTAGCTAAAGATCTCATAGTTGGTAGGTAGTAAAGTTGGGATTTCAAGTCAGATGTGCTCAGAGTACACCCAATCACCACACTGCACTATCGTATAGCCTTTTCCAACCTGGCCTAATTATACAATAACTATTTATGATAAACGGTTGACCAGGGACTGAGATAGACAGATAGATAGATAAGGTAAAATGTAGCCCCGTCTCAAAGTTTAAAGTCTAATGACACGTACAGAGACATGTAAATAGGTCTTCCAGGAAATGTTACAAAGTAGAGCAATTCACCTGGAATTACTGAAGGGACTGAATAATGAAGGGGCCTTTGCTCGCATGTACATTGCCAGCCACTTGCCTTTCCCTCATCTCCGTGCTTTTGTCCTGATATTCCCTTTGTATGGACTGTACAAGGCAGAGGCAGTTGCCATTCTTTGTTCATATTGTTTTGTCCAAACACATCCAGCTCTGGGTGTGAGACAGGAAAGGGAGAAACACCCCTGGATTTAGCAGCAGGGAGTCTTTAGTAATTAATCATCGGTGGGCTCAAAGATAAGACACCTTACTTTCCAAATATCTTCTACCTCACAGAGATTCACGAGAACAAGCCTACAAGGAATCTTTGTTTTCAGACAGGATCAAGACAGAGCTCATCCCTCCTCCAGAAAAGACCAGGCCCAATAAGGCACAGGCATATTTTTGTTAAATGATTGTTTTTAGTATTATTTAATTGTGCTTCTTAACAGGGGTGATCTTGTCAATGGCTAGAACTATTTTTGGTTGTCATAACTGATCGGGGAGAGGAGGGTGCTACTCACATCAAGTGGGTAGAGGCCAGGGATGTTGCTAAACGTCCTACAGTGCACAGCACACAGCCTCCCAACTCCCACCCCTCCAAAGAATGATTTGGCCCAAGATGTCAATGGTACTGAGACTGCGAAACCTCAGATGTCATGCTTTATGTTAGAATTTTCTAAATCCTCTAAAAGTTCCTGTTAGTTAGTTGGCAGTTTTAAGAAAAATCAAGTAGGGTGGTCTTTTGAGTTTTGTATGTTTACCAAATATGCAATTGTATGAAAAAAGTTAGGAGTTAATTCTTGCCAAATGATGACTGTTGTTAGATTGTGGGATGATTTTATTTTCATGTTTCTGGTTTCATGTAGGTGATTTTATTTTCATGTTTCTGGTTTCCATTTTTTAAAAAATGTGATTATATTGCTTTTACAATGACAGAGATAAAATTATAAATAAAGATATAAGCAAATAATAAAAAAGAAACTGTTGAGTCTTTGGGTTCAGGCTTCTCTAGTCTATTAAGGATTCTCTGCCCGAGGGTTTGATGCTAAGGGACATGGTTTGACACAAGGCAGAGTTTTGCCTTCTCTGTTCCCCACCCACCTAATACTTTAATCTCTGAATTTTAGCATTTCCAGTACTCATCTCCATGCCTTTTCACATGCAGTTCCTTCTGCCTCCATCCTTCTGTGGTCTTCGCCTTAGGAAATTCCAGATTTGCCACATCTTTGTTCTCTTCCTACCCACACCATATAGCCCCTACAGACTTCCTTAAGGGACTTCCTCTCTCCCACCTACATGTCTGGGGCACCAGTTAGATAGCTAACTGTTGGGCCGGCTTACATGATGTGGCTCAGGCCTCTCTTCTAATGGATGGGCATTGCTTAGAGAGATGAGGCAGGGTGTGAGTCGCTCTGAGTGATTGTATCTTTCTGGTCCCAGAAAAACAACCCTGTCCTCAGCTGGACCCAGGCTCTAGGATCACCGTGGATTTCTGAACCTGAGAAAGGGCCCTGAGAATCACGGAGGGGCACTTTGGCAGAGTATGGCGAGTGTGGGCTTGGATGCCATGTAGATAGGGGTCAGGCTCTTGCCTCAGACCCAAAGCTATGTGGCTTTGGGCCAAACCCTTAATCATGCTGAGCTTCCATTTCTCATACGAAAAATGGAGATAATACTTTATGGGGTAGTTATAAGAATCAGTGCTAATAAGCGTGAAATGCCTGGAAAATTAGTATGCAAGAAATGACTGGTCTTTCTAAAGAAAATATACATGCATGCAAAAATTGCTCTCAGTTTCAGGGGCTTCCCAGACAATCCTGCCCACTGAAGCATGGACCCTGTTCTAAAGCCAGCCCATGTGCCTTCAATTGCTTAATTCCTCTCTAATGGTATCTTTAGAAAAATGTCTTAGAATTAGGGGATTCCTGGAGAAAAAGTTCTATTCAGCTAGAGCAGGAATCCTTTGTTGGGGTAGAGTGTCAGAACCAGGATGAAGGGACCAGGGAGCCTTTTCTCCTCAGATTTTTGCAAAATGCCTCTGTCGATGGTACACTGCTGTCCACCGATCCCCTTTGAGGATCACTGTGTGTGATGAGAGATGTTGCCCCTGGGAGTGTGTTGCTCTTCTGCATGGTCTGGAAACAGGAACCAAAAGCAGGAAAAATGATGAGCTTAGTTAGAGGAAATTGGAGACTGAAGGGAGGGCGGTATAAGCTCTATTCTAAAGGACAGAAGAAGAGTTCAGAAGGACTTGATGAGTTTCCTGGTGCGTCTAAGAAAGGGAGCCAAAATTAGAGGTAGGGAGAGTCTGAAATCTTTGTAAGATTTCCGTGTTTGCACTTTTTTTAAAATTTTATTTTATTTTTGGCTGTGTTGGGTCTTCATTTCTGTGCGAGGGCTTTCTCTAGTTGCGGCGAGCAGGGGCCACTCTTCATCGCGGTGCACGGGCCTCTCACTATCGCGGCCTCTCTTGTTGCGGAGCACAGGCTCCAGACGCGCAGGCTCAGTACTTGTGGCTCACGGGCCTAGTTGCTCCGCGGCATGTGGGATCTTCCCAGACCAGGGCTCGAACCCGTGTCCCCTGCATTGGCAGGCAGGCTCTCAACCACTGTGCCACCAGGGAAGCCCCCATGTTTGCACTTTTAAAAAATCCTGTTCTAGCTCCCCATCATAATTATTTCTGTAAAAACCTTTTAAGGAAAAAAGGCCTATCTTTCAGAATTTCAAAGACGAGAGGATGCTTCTGAGGTCCTATCCTATCTTGAGCTTAATCTGCAGCAGAGGTGAGCTGTATGGAAAAGTGTAGGTGAAGGAGGATGGAAAAAGCAAGTAGAATCCTGGTGCCTTTGGGAATGAAAATATTGCCTGGGTGCAGTGGAGTTCAGATCATGACGGAATATGGTCTCTGGTCTTCACTAGTAGACCACAGTTCCCATTCCCAGACTCAGGGAATGATTAAATACAATCAGACTCTGCTTCTGGAGTCAGATTTCTTCCTGGATCTCTACCTGCAGCCGTGTCTTCTTTCCCAAACTTCAGACTTCCATGTCCCTCTGGATCTCTCCCTGGATCTCACCTAGATAACTCTTCAAATCCAATATGTTGGAAACTGAATTTATTAGCTCTTCTGCAAATCAGATCATCTGGTTAGGAGAACTTACATCCACCCAGACATCCAAGCCATATACCCATAGAAACAGGTTACTCATCCTTCAGAAACCCCAAGTTCCTGAGCAGAGAAACCCCCATAGTGAGGCTCTTCTCTGCCTCTCCAGGTCTATCCCTGGCTACTTCGTCCCTCCGTTCATCCCCTAGTGATACCTAACTGCATCAAGTTCACATCTCGGAATTCCCCCTTCCTGGAACATGCTTCCTACACTTATTCACCTGTCTGTCTTTCACTCTTCCTTCAGAACTAGGCTCAAGCATCATCTGTTACTGGCTCTCAGGTAGTCTCTCCTATCTCTTGCCACATATGTTAAACTTCTTTCTTTATGGACCTGGTCCCTGCGCTGCACTGTGAAATCCTCCTGGTTACCCACCAGCACGTTGGCTTGTACATGGTGGGTGACCACATGGTCAGTGTTTATTGGATGGAACAGAATGGTTTGCAGCACTGCTTTTCAAGCACTTATTCAGAGGATTCCTTTACCATATTATACTTTTCCCTGCCCCTTGTGGAGTATTTCTGTCCTTAGAGAACTGTGAAGAAGGAGAAAACTTAATTTACTGCTGTACTTCCCAGGAGGACTCCACATTATGTAACTCCTTTTATCCAGAAAGCTCTCTAGACACTTTGCACAGCAGGGAGATTACAGTGCCCCACGGTGTGAAGCAGGAAGTAGAGAAGAAAAATGAAGATGAGGGAAGCAGTCCCCCTTAGTGCTTTGGGCCCAAACTGGGAACTGCAGGATTCTTTGCGTGGTGATTCCACATAGCATGCCGCCAGAAATCTGCCATCAGCCTGTAGATTTTATTAGCCAGCATATTCCTCCTTCACACCCGAGAACCAGCATTTAGCGGTTTCCTCCTCACTGAAATTCTCATAATCTGTTTTACATGCACCTCTTGTTTCAGCTACTGTCATTTGAGCTGCACACAATATCATATTTGTCCTTTTTTTAAACTAATAAACAGAGTCCCAGAGAGGCTTTTCAATGATTTTCATTGCAGAAATGAGGCCTAGACTTCAGATCTAGTCTAGAACTCTATGCAATGACGTGATTCTTGAACAGAGCTGTACATCAGGAACACCTGAGGAGCTTGTTAAAATGCACTGCAGATGCCTCGGCCCTACTCTCGGAGATGTCTGGAGGGGCATAGATCGTATGTTTTTGCAAAACAGTCCTTTGGTGATTTTGATGTGCACACTGGTTAAGATGCATTGTGTTAGACTTTGTTCACTCACTCACTCATTCATTCATTTATTCATTCCTGGTGTATTCCTTGAATACCTACTGTGTATTCAGGTAGGCACTTTGCTAAGCACTGAGGCACTGGCGATAAAGGGCACAGTTTCTTCTCATTAAGAAGTTCTCAGTCTCCTGAAAGAAAACCCATAAAAATGAATAATTACAATACAGTAGGAAGTTCCATTAAAACTGGTGGATTTGCCATATGACCCAGCAATCCCACTACTGGGCATATACCCTGAGAAAACCATAATTCAAAAAGAGTCATGTACCACAGTGTTCATTGCAGCACTATTTACAATAGCCAGGACATGGAAGCAACCTAAGTGTCCGTCGACAGATGAATGGATAAAGAAGATGTGGCACGTATATACAATGGAATATTACTCAGCCATAAAAAGAAACAAAATTGAGTTATTTGTAGTGAGGTGGATGGACTTAGAGTCTGTCATACAGAGTGAAGTAAGTCAGAAAGAGAAAAACAAATACCGTATGCTAACACACGTATATGGAATCTAAAAAAAAAAAAAAATGGTACTGAAGAACCTAGGGGCAGGACAGAAATAAAGTCGCAGACGTAGAGAATGGACTTAAGGACACAGGGAGGGGGAAGGGTAAGCTCGGATGAAGTGAGAGAGTGGCACGGACATATATACACTACCAAATGTAAAATAGCTAGTTAGTGGGAAGCAGCCTCATAGCACAGGGAGATCAGCTGGGTGCTTTGTGACCACCTAGAGGGGTGGGATAGGGAGGGTGGGAGGGAGACGCAAGAGGGAGGGGATATGGGGATATATGTATATGTACAGCTGATTCACTTTGTTATACAACAGCAACTAACACAGCAATGTAAAGCAATTATACTCCAATAGAGATGTTAAAAAAAAAAAACTGGTGGATTCTATAAGAGCTGTGAGAGCACTTGAAGGAGAAGGTGTTACCTCTACTTGAGAATGAGGCAACTTCCTTGATATTTGATCTGAGTCACCCAGGCTAAGAGAGTCCCCAAAGGAAGATCCAAGGGGACCACTGGGAGGAGCTCCTTTTTAACAGGTTTGTGCAGAGGTGCATATGGAAGCCACCTTCAGGAATCTGTGGGTGTCTTACAAAGCAAGGACAAGGCTTTTCATCTTTTTAAAACTTTTTCTTTTTAAGGTAGAGTTTATTAATTAATTTATTTATTTTTGCTGTGTTGGGTCTTCGTTTCTGTGCGAGGGCTTTCTCTAGTTGCGGCGAGTGGGGGCCACTCTTCATCACGGTGCGCGGGCCGCTCACTATTGCGGCCTGTCTTGTTGCAGAGCACAGGCTCCAGATGCGCAGGCTCAGTAGTTGTGGCTCACGGGCCCAGTTGCTCCAAGGCATGTGGGATCCTCCCAGACCAGGGCTTGAACACGTGTCCCCTGCATTAGCAGGCAGATTCTCAACCACTGCGCCACCAGGGAAGCCCGATGAGCTGAGTAGTTGCAACTACTCAGAGTTGAGTAGTTGCAACAGAGGCCCGTTGGCTTTCAAAGCCTGAACTCTTTACTTTTACCTTTTTTATTGAAATAGAGTTGATTTACAGTGTTGTACTATTTACAATAGCCAAGGCATGGAAGCAACCTAAGTGTCCATCAACGGATGAATGGATAAAGAATATGTGGCACATATATACAATGGAATATCACTCAGCCATAAAAAGAAATGAAATAATGCCATTTGCAGCAACATGGATGGACCTAAAGATGATCATACTAAGTGAAGTGAGCCAGAGAAAAACAAATATCTTTATCCTAAGGTATCTAAGTAAGAACATGTCACTATTGCAGTTACCTAGCTTTATTAGTCATCAGAAAATTGTCAATACAAGACCACAGAGACTTGCTATTAAGAATAATAGTAAAAATGTATATTTATGAAATACATTCTTACTCTTCTTACCAGGCCTTGTTTCAAGCGCTTTATTGAAGCATTTCACTTACTTCCCCCAAACCATTGTGAACTAGGTGCTGTTATTATGTCCATTTTACGAATTAAGGAGCTGAAGCTTAGAGAAGTTAAATGATTTATGCAAGACCGTATGGTTAGCAAATGGCAGAGCCAGAATTAGAACCCAGATCCCTCTGTTGCTGTTATTTTTTCACTTCCATATGTCTACATAATAGTCTAATATTGCTATTCCTTGATGTGATACATTTAGACATACCCACTGATAACCCACTATACTAAATGAGGATTTACCTTTCTTACTTGACTGCTAACTCCCATCCCATTTCACCAGTAGATTTCTATCACTGCCTGTAGCTGAATTATAACAAAAATCATAGTACGTATCATGAGATAGGAAAACATTATTCACTCACATAATTTGCCATCTTTTTTCCTTAGGGTTTTTGGAAAAATGTCCACCATATTATTTATTCTATCAAGACTACTTTTGTCCTGGTGGCCTCCATTCCAGAGTCCTCTATTTTCTTCATCCAATTTGACTGCCCTGGAGCCCCAACCCAGCTGTAATCCTGGGACTTTTCTTTGTCATTCTCCTGAGTAGGATAGCTTGCTGCCTGGGTCCCAGTTTTATATTCTTGTTTTACTGGAACATAACTTCCTGCAGCTGCTTAGGAAGAGCTGAATGGGCATTTCTGAGTCCTTGATATCTTCAAGAATGTGTATTTAACCCTCACACAATTTTAACTGTTTATATGGGTATAGAATTCTAGGTTGAAAATGATTTCCCCTATGCCTTGAAGGCATTGCTCCATTGTAGTATAGCATTTAGCATTGTGCTTTAGACATTTCAGACCATTCTGGTTCTTAAAGCTTTGTATGTATGCTGTTTTATTTTTTATGGCAGTTTTGGGGATTATCTCTTTACTCCTCGTTATTTCTTTGGTAGTTTTACCCCCTTCCTATTTGTTGCTATTGTTGTTGTTTCTTTATGGAACTCCTAGTTTGATGTAACTTTTTTAATTGAGTCTGTGAACCTACTACACTTTTTTTCTCATATTTTCGGCAGTTTTTAATTTTTATTTTATTCTTTATATATTTTGACTTAATTCCTATTCTTTTATTATAATTTTTTATTTCAGCAATCATAGTTTTAATTTGGAAGAGATTTCCTATTTGCTGATTGTTCTTTTTTGTAGCATCCTATTCTTAGTTAAGAATGTAATAGCTTCCTGTATTTGTGAAGATACCAATTAGTTTCTTAACTTTTTTTTGGTTTGTTTCTCACATTACCTATTTCAGTAGTTATTTTTCAGCCTATTTTGTTCTTTTCTTTTATGTTGATTGTTCCCCTTAAACATCTGATGATTTTTGGAAGAACATTCATGTTTAGAAACAAGACCATCAAAAGCAGATACCAAGCTCTGTGTGTATAAGTAGGCTTGTTGATTAGAGGCTACGTTGATTACTGACTAGTGGGTTTCACTATAGGTTAGTAGTCACTGGGGACTCCTAGATGTCAGCTCTCAGAGGTCTTTTCTCAAAAGAACTCTTTTCTCTGCTAAGGGTGAAGATGCAAGAGTTCTGTGAGGGGAAAAGTAATAGCCCAGCTGCCATATTGACAGACTTTTAATTAATTCCTTTTTCAATCCCATACCACCCACATGGGGAAATTAGTTGGTATGTCTTTAGTCTCAAGTCTTCTCTTTGGCTTATTCAGAAGTTAAACCAGTATTTGAATTGGGGTGTCGATGACTAGCTGCTGGTATTCTACATGGAAGTATGGGGAAGGGATGTGGTTGACATTTCCCATTCTGACCTTCAACTAGTCCTCCTGATTTCAACCACTCCCAATATTTGAGTCTTGGGACTCTTTTGGATTCTGTGGGAATTATTGAGCTCTCTGATTGTTCATATCTCCCTCTACAAACCCTATAGACCATGCTATGTACATCCTAGTAAATCTACTACTCTCCGTTACTTTCAGATTTCTAAAAATGTGTTGAAATCTCTTGAATGCTTGTGCACATTTCCTCATTCTTTTAATTCCTGAGATTCTATTTGAAATATTTTGCTTCTTTGAAATCATTTTTTCAGAATTTTGGTAAAGAAAATAAATATATTCCCTCAGTCTGCTGTCTTTAACTGGAAGGTGCCCATGATCTTTGACCTTTTGCTAATTGCTTATTTCTGACTCAATCTTAGTCATTATATAATTTAATTCATGACAGTTTCTTTTAAAATTAAGGTTATTTTATCTTCATTTTAAATGTGGAAACTGAAGTACAGCAGGATTAAATAACTTACCCAAAGGAGTACCAGAGCTAGGATTTAAACTCAGGTCTGATTGATTCTGGATCTAGCTGGTGCTTTCTATCCCAGCTTTCTCCTTCTAAAAGAAAAATCATGGCAAAGCCTCTGTCTCCTCTCTCAAAACCATTGTCAGAACCTTCTGGAAGGGGTTGCTTCCTTGTTTCAGGAGGGGTTTTGTTAATGAGACATGTTTGCTTTCTCCCTTCTTGTGCTTCTTCATTTTCTTCAGTATTGATTTTGCTTGTCCCTGTTCAGTGGTCCTTCCCCTTTGATGTCTCTTGTGTGCCATCTCTGAAGCACCCTTAGATTTGTGGGCAGCAGCCCTGCCTTTCCAAGCCCTTGTTTCACCTCTGTCTGCTTCACTGACTAGTGAGCTATTGATTTCTCGGGAGAACTTGCTGGGATTGGCGGGTGGGAATCAATAGCCCATTAGACATAAGTGGAAAGTAGCAGCAGCCACTCCTCAGCACTCTGCTCACTGACCTAACGTGCTGGGGTGCTGGTCAAAGATGAGGTTAGCCTGACGTGTCCAGGGGTATTCTGAAGTGATTAGATTGTTCTAGGAACAATGTAGCAAAGCCACTGACAGAAAAATCAAGAGCTTTAAATCCATGTCCTTGAACTAAATGAAGTGGAATCATTTTTGAGAATAAATTTGCCTGTCACAGGTTGCTACAGGGGAAGGAAGTTCTGTTGAGAACTTTTCTAATTCTTGGGTCACTTTGAATTTCCTAGTGTAGGCACAATCTTGTGAATCATAAGGCAAGTCATTTAGCTTTCATGTTCTTCAGGGTTTCCAAAATGAAAGAGAAGGTGGGTGTCAGCAGTGGGTGCCTAGCATTACCTATACAGTGTGTTTCTGAAACATTGTGTGTAAATTCCATTTTTAAATGCAACCTCAAGGGGCTCATTATGGCAGCTCTCCCTGGGTGAGTCCCTTTGAAGAGGAAGAGTTCCTTTGGAAAGAGAATTAGCACTGTCTGTTTTATCTGGTTATAAGTGTAGTTCTTATGTTTCAGATTTTTGTAAAGAAGGACATACACAAGCAGTAAATTAAAATTAGCAAAATCTGAAGAGGTCTTGTGTTACCACTGTCATAGAAACCCATACTCAATTCCCCAATTATCATGTCATTATGTCTTCTACATTGCATGGAAACACAGGAAAATTAGATTTGGAGAGTACTTCCAAATCATCTTGTCTAACTCCGTATTTTATTGTTTCATTTATTCATTCTTTAAAGAATCACTGAGTGACTCTCCTCCATGTGACAGACACTGTGTTAGGCAGAAGGGCTCTACCTGGACAAAAAAGATAAAATCCCTGCCTTCTTGGAGCCTGCATTGTAGTGGTGGACACAAGTAATAGAAAGATAAGTAAGTGCGATGTATAGTTTGTCTGGTGGAGCTAAGTGCTAGGGAGATCATTAATGCAGGGAAGGAGTCTAGAGCTTAAGTGGCATAAATGCATCGGATCGTAGGGAGGAATTCACAGAGAGGAGAGCAATTTTAGACAGGTGACCAGGGAAGGTTTCACTCAGGTATTTTTAAAATTAAAGATTAGAAAGAGGGACAGTATAGAGTCATATAGATTCCTGGGAGGGGAATGGTCCAGGAAGAGGGTAGAGCACAGGTAGAGGCACTGTGGCTGTGCTCTACTAGGATGACAGAGATGAGGTAAGAGGTGATGGGGTCCTGTTCAATCTTTGGAACATTGTAACAACTTTGGGTTTTGCTCTGAATGAGAAGGGAAGACGTTGGGTGTGATCAGAGATATGATTTGATTTAAACAGTCATTCTGGTGGCTATATTGAGCTTGGATTATAGTGGGAAAGGTTGGAAGCAGGAGATTAGCTAGGACTCTATTGCATATCTAGAGAAGAAAAATCATGGGAAGTAGTCAAACCCTACATGTATTTTTGAACATACAGCAGACAGGGTTAACTGACAATTTGGATGAAGGTTATGAAAGAAAGAGAAGATTTCGGGATGGCTCCACAGTTTTTGTCCTGAGCAACTGGAAAAGTTGAGTTGCCACTTTCTGAGCTAGGGGTCCTGAGATGTGGTTGGGTCCATGGGGAGAATGATCAAGACTCAGTTTTGTGTATGTTAAAATCTGGAAGACATCTAAAAGCAGATGTCGAGTAGGTGGTTGTATATGATTCTGGAGTATAATAGAAAAGTCCAGGCTGCAGGTAAGAGGACCAAGGACTGATCTCTGGGCACTCCCAACATTTAGACAAGAAAATAAGGCCACAGAGAGAGGAAGGTGTAGAAGGAATACATACTTCAAAAAAGAGAGTGGACTCTTCTCAGTGTAGTGTAATCCTAATAAGATTACATTGAACTAGCCTGAGTTTTCATCTTCTTTTCCTGTGCTACTCTTCTGAGTTAGTACAGTGGGAAGATGTTGGACAAGGAAAAAACAAAACAAAAACCAAAAAACAGATTGCACAGCATTGGTGCTCTCTCTATACATATATCATCAAAAATTAGATTTATTCACTGTGTTTCTGCTAGTTAGTGGGTCTGAAAATCAAAGTAGGCAAGTAAGATGACTAAGCGATTGTCTCCCTCTATGCTGTCAACCGTGCACTTCCTTTTAGGTATCTAAGGTATGATTGGAGTGTGGCTTTCACTAGGTTTTAGACTGGCTGGAGTTATTCAAATCTAACCAAATCTAAATTCAAGTTTCAGGTCTATGAAAGGGCCATAATATTTAGAAACCTTGTAAATGAAATTCATCATGTAGATTGAAAGTCTGCTGTTATTTGCCAAGAATGTTCAAAATGATAATATTTAACATTTGTAGAGCACTTTCAAATTTAGAATGTTTCCAGCATCTACTTACTTGGCTTTCGCAAATGCCCAGCACAGAATGCTTTTTCACTCTTTTGTAAGCCTTCTCTTTGTTAAGAGCTCCTGCCTGTTCATGTGAAATGGCTTTAAGAACACTTACCATCTGGTTCTCCTACCTGGATAGTCTGTAATCTGTCCATATGCATTTTTTGAATGTAGTGTCCAGATCTGTTGACAACATACCAGACGTAGAAGCATGGTATAATAAGGCTTTAACTTACCTTGCCTAAGTCACATTTCTATTTTAGATAGTATTGTACTGTACTAATTTCTTTGAACAGCTGGATCAAACTGTTGACACATGATGCACTCATGGACATCTAAAAGTCCCCCCTTTTTTTGCAAATAATAGACTGTCAGGTAAGGTCTTATGCATTTAAGCTATTGATAATTTGAACCCACGTGTAGGATTTTATATGAATGTCTATTAAATTTTATTCTGAGGCTTCAATCTATGATTCCAGTTTCGCTTTTAATCTATTATTTTGCTTACCAAAGTAAAGTATGAATTTCAGGAAGGGTTATGTCCATCTAAATTTGAAAGAGACTCTAAGAACAATGACAGCTGGCTGTTGGCTGGGGGTTGCTTTTAGGTTCTAGAGGCTGACCTCAGTTCCTAGCCACGTGGCCTTTTCACAACATGGCGGAGAATCTCTTTACAGTTGGCTACGGTGGAGTCTTATATAAGGTAACATAATCAAGGGAGTGACGATTCCATCATGTTTACAGGTCCCATCTACACTCAGTGGTCATGTACCCCAGGAGGTAGAAATCTCGGGGATAGCTTAGACTTCTGCCTGCAGTAATGGTTTCTAGGCAGTAATAAGTTTTCTGGAAAGACTGAGAGCAAAAGGCACATAACAACTGTGTCTGCACTCCCCCTCTTTTTTGAAGTTCAGAAAATAAATTTTACTAGAAGCCCCACCCAGTTGACTTCCACTTATATTTCATTAGCTACAACTACCCTTAGCACAAGGAAGACAGGAAAATCAAATTTTGGTTACCTACAATCAGGATTCCGTCAGAAAAGAAGAGGAAATGTTGCATATTATGTAAATAGAATAGCCAGGGCAGGAATGGAAATGCCAAATGGAGAAAACAAATCTTGTCTAGTTTAGGAGAAAGGGAAGTTAATGAAAACAATCACAAAAAAGCTCCCACACAGGATTAATCACTGTTAACATTATCATATTTCTTAACTGCATCATATTATATGCAACTTTTAAATTTATCATGAGAACTTTTTCATGGTAAGCTCTTTGTAAATATAATTTAATAACTGAATAATGTTCCATCTTAAGAATACACCATAATAACTCTTATAATTAATCCCCAGTAATTAACCCTATCTTTGGGTAGCTTTAAACTTTCACTATTATAAATAATGTCATGATGCATACTTTTTACATAAAATAGTTTATACATTTAAGATTATTTTATTAGGCTTTATTCTTAGTAGAATTACTGGATCAAAGGGAATGGACATTTTTATGGTTCTTATTACATAACTTCATATCTTCTTTCCAAAACGATGAGCTAACTTATACTTGCCAACAATGAATAGAAGTGTTTGTATGAAAACACTCTAAAATCCCAATTTCATCATCGTGTCAGTCTGTTTCTTATCTTTAAATCAAAGAAAAATTTGCTAAGTATGCCTTTTTTGACTTCCTCCAAACATCTGATAAAAAAATGAGGTTAATTCTTCATGAGGTCAGAGGTTTGAGCTATGTGCCACTACCTTAGAACTATTCTTGTTTAATGTAATTAAATAATTAGGAGTCCTCAGGCACCATTTGAGACAATTAAATTTACCCATTTTACTTTGGAGCCAACATATAACCACCTTGTCCACAGGACATTATGGGGGCATTATACTAAACCTAAGATGCGAAAGGCAGTGTTCTGATCATTCAATCTGAAATCTTTCTTACAGGAGAAAACGAAGTTAGTTTGCTGTGTTAGCTCTGCCTTCTCTAGGTCATCTGTTTGCCTCACACCACATCCTTCAAGCATTAGTCTTTCCCTTTGTGATAATACTTTGCTCTGAATAAACCCCAATACCGTCTTCTTCTGCCTTTAGCATCTTCTGCAGGCATGTCCTTAGACTTGGTTTGAGCTTCCTGACCCAATTTGGGTGAGTTCAGACCACCCTTGGATCTGTTCTGAGTTCACTTCCCTTCTCCTTCTAGCTTTTAGACATGTTATTTTTAAACCTGATCTTACCTGAGATATTCCTGTAGTCAAACTGTTTTCTTAAGATCTCTTTCCTGTTTCTTTTTCATTGGGTTACTCATGATTGTATAGTTAGAATTTCTGTTTTTGAGCTTCCTGTCGTTTTTTTCTAGATTCAATCTTATGGATAGTTTTTCATCTGTGAGGAAAACCTACATAATTTTCCATTCCTTTTTATATATTTCTATTTTACAGTTCATGAAATATTTATAGATGTTCTCTTTCCTTCCTGTTGTATGGTAAAATAAAGATATTAGGACTTCCTACACTATTCATGGTTCAAAATTAATCACTCTCATTTTCTTTGTTCTGCACCTTTGAATGTGAATATTAAAAAATACATACTCCTTATGAAGAACTTTAACCAGAATTATAAAATAGAAGATTAAAATGATCTGTAATCAAACCACCAATTGATTTCACTTTTTAGCATTTTGTCTGTTTCCTTTCTAACCAGAAATGTGTATATATTAAACAGAATTCCATCCTATCCCTTTTAAGCCATATTTATCCTTAAAGTGTCAACCCATAGAATTGGCTTATTAGCTACAGACCTATAGCTACGTATACATAATGCCAGCGGGAGGAGGAAAAAAAAAGTAAAAGGTACCCAGGTCAGCAAAAAGAGCTAAATTGTCTTCAGAATAATATTTTATGATGCAAGAAAGCATGTAATACATCCTAAGTAGTTCTCAGGAGCAAAGTCAATATTTTTAAAGTTTACATTTGAACCAGAAACATCCTTTATCTGGAAAAGTTATTGTCCTTCTGAATCTATTTAATTCAGTAGAATTCTATGAAAAAAATAGAAAATCAGAACTGAGGTTAAGTTTTAAGCTCCGAGAAGCCTCTTTTGTTCCCTTTTTTTTCCAGAAAAAAATTATTAAGCAACTACTTTATGCCTTTCTGAAGAGGTACTTCTTGTCAGGTCATTTATGGTTCAACTTTGCATTTCTCTTTTTGTATGTCCAATATAAGAGCCTCAATTGTCCACTTATTCTGCATATGTTGAAGTTATCAGACGCCACTAGATATATATCTGTTTGATAATGCACAACTTTGTGGGAAAATATTTTTCTATTCCTTTTATAAATCATTGCTTGTATCTGTCTAAAATGTTAATGCATATATCTGCATTGTTGTAGTTGGTTGCAAACGTCCATAAAACGATAATAATAAATACCACTGAGGGTTTCCTGATTTTTGCAATGATTCCTCCTGGCCAGTTTTCTTCTCTTACTCCCACCATTCCCCTTCAGCTCTTCCTAAAGGTTGTCCGAATGTAAGTTTCCATCTCCTACGTATTCTGTCTCTGAAATCACAGAAATTGGCCAATAGTGTCTACATGACCTAAATGGGGTCCCTTCTAGGACCGCTTCTCTCCGGGACTCAGAGTTGCTTTAGTCTCAAGCATGAACACGTGACTGAAGCCAAACTTATTAGCGTTCTTCCCCAGGATTCCTCCAACTGAGTTTGAGGGTAGGAGGCCTTTTCTCTTGGGTGGCAAAGGTGTGAGGATGTAAGCCCAGAGGCTGCTGGCAGCTATCTCCCTTTTTATTTGCAAAAACTGCTGGGCAGATAGAGAAAATGAAGCTGACCTGGTGGTGTTTCAGAGTCTAATTTCATTTCCTAGGTTCTTGGTGTGGCCTTAATCTTTTAGCAATTCTGTTACTTCTGGGAGCTACCCTTCAGAGGACCTAGGCAATTCAATGAGTTTCTGATTTTTGCAACCAAAAACTTATGGCTAATCATGTAGATGGAGCATACTCGTTCTAGTAAATGACTGGTTAAATAAATGCCTCATACTTAAACTTTCAATGTGAGAAACCTTTCTCATTAAAAGAGTATTATTCTCAGGACTCTCACGAGTTTAACTATATTAGTCAAGAGCTGGAGGTAGTCTCAAGAGTCACCTTCAGTCCTGTTTGGAAAAAGGCAGAGTATAAATTCTATCCTTCTGCTCCTGATGAAACTGAGTCAGAGAGAAGACTTGATCTGTTTATAATGACTGAGCTAATTTGTAGCAACATCAAGGCTAGGACTCAGGTCCCTTAATTCTCTGTCTAAAGCTGTCCCGAGTTTAAGGGAACTTCCCTATAATAGATTTCCCTATAATAGAGCAGCTTACAGTGTGTGTTTTGTGATTTTTAATTGGTATTAGTCCATTTTTCTTTCCCTTTTACCAGCCAGTTCATTCATAAGTTACTTGTTGAGCACGTACATGCCAACAGGCCCTGTATCGACTGCTGGTAATATTCCAAGTGCATAAAAGTGCCACTTCTGATTTCAAGAATTTTACTGTCTGGTGAGAAGGTAAATTTCTAGAAATCATTGCAATCATGCGTGATTAAAGTTACTATAGGAAACAGCTATGGAAGCACCTAAGAGAGCTATCCAACCCTACCCAGCTCAGGTTGGGGTGGGGCATTGGTCAGAGAGGACTCACCAGAAGGGATAATCTCAGGACCTTGTCATTACCAACCAGGCTCTTTGGTTACAACTTGGTTATGAGCATGATCTCACTCTGCTCTGTTAAAGTCATGTTAAAAAACAAAAGAAAAGAAAACAAAAAAACACATGTACTTCATTTCAGGCGAGGCTCAGAAAAATGGAAAAAGGCAAAAACGGAGGTAGCAGTACCTAGGTAAGGAGTAAAGAAATCCACAAGTATGATACTAAATCAGTTAATAAGTGTCTCTCTCCACCCACCTCCACAACTGCCATCCACACCACTCCCATTTATCCTATCATTGCTCCTGATCAAAAGTTGCCTAACTGTACGAAGAGGAACACCAGCCCTGTGAGACAGAGCGTGAGATCAGTGTTCTGTGATCAGATAAGTACGAAACACTGCACACTCATTCTCTGCTTGGAGATGGGAGGGGGAAAGGGGAACAGCTAGCTTCTCGCCAAGCCTCCCCACCCAACCTGAACTTGCCTTTTCTTGACTCACGTGTTACTGTTGCAGGTCTTTCTCTTCTGCTCCCAGTTCTGCCCTGTTGCTTTGGTTTCCCTCATGTCCAACCCCCATGATGCTAAAGTTCCTCTCCATTTAATGCAAGAAGTTCCATCACGTACCGCATTCTGTGACTGTCTAGGATTCTGAGATAAAGAAACATTTTGATAAAGAAACATCTTGAATTATTTTTAATTCAAGAAACATCTTGAATTATTTTTAATTGTGATAAAGAAACGTTTTGAATTATTTTTAACTGAACATTTCTAAAATTATTTAACCATAGATGCTTTTCTTTTTTTTCCTGTACTATCTTGTGAAACTTCAGAACCTGCTTTGAGATACCGTACTCTAACAAAGAAGGTTGTTTGTCCCTCCAAACATTCCCATATAAAACTTTAATAGTATGCAATGTTGTTTTATTTCCTGAGTGTTGCATTTTCTTTTCAGGGCCTATTGTATGCCTACACTATTGCTGAGTGCTTTTAAATATCTCATCTCGTTTTATACACATTCACAACAACCTTGTGAAGTTGGCATTATTTTTATCACAGATTATAGGTGAAGAAACTGAGGCTCAGGGAGAGGTTATGGTGACTTCCCTGAGGTTACCCAGTTAGGACTGGCAGAGGTAGGATAGTTCTGAGTCTTTCTATTGCACCTTTCCTCTTCCATAAAGAAATATACAAACAGTAAAATTTCAAATTGACTAACAGATTCTAAAACTTGGGAATGTACCTGAGTTTCATCCAAAAATTCAAAGCAGGATTCAAATGAAATCCCAGTGAATCAGGTAGATGTCAGCAGCTGTATACCTCCAAGTGAGATGTGTTTGCTCTGGATGGGCAGAAGACCTGAGATAGAGATGGAGTAAGAATAACCCAAGCAACACACATTGAGGGGATGGCCTGAGGCTTAGTTCGGCTGGAACCTAGCCAAGTAAGGACAGCCAATGGAGATGAGGGAGGAGAGTTAATTTGTGGCCGTGCTTGTTGGCCCTCAGTGTAGTGGTCTGCATTGATTCTGAGTAGGCAAGGTGAGGCAGCAAAGTTTTCTGAGCTGGGAGTGGGGATGAGGTGTGGCCATCACTACACTTTAATGAGAGTAGTCAGGAGACAGTTTGGCAGGAATATGGAGGACAATTGCCATGGGAAGAAAATGGTGGCATGTGATCAGAGAAGAGATTACACAGGGCCTGACTCAGGGTGAAATGTCAGAGTGATTGTGAGAAAGGAGGATATCATCATCATCTTGAAGCAGAGGTGGAAAAGGCCTGGGCTAATGAGATAATCACAGCATGGCTGACTCCACAGTGTATGAAAACTCATAGTGTAAAGACTTTGCTGAATAGTGCCTGGTCCAGGGAAAGTGCTCAACGATTATTTGCTGAATAATGAATTATTTCATTTAGTTACATGATATTTCAATATTACACGATAGGAACTTCAGATTGATGTATCTCCTCTTTTTTTTCCTATTACAAGTTTGTAGAATGAAGAAAAGTTATTGCATCATGAAGAAGTGTTATTCCACATCAGGAAGAAGAAAATTATTTAGCACATGCTAACTACTGCTTCAGGGAGGTTGCCCAGGCTAAGAATGACTTGATATGTGACTGAGGAATTTAGGAGTTAGACAACAGGGGTTAGTAGGGAGGAGTAGACATAGATTCTAGGGTTGGGGCCAGAGTTCTGGTAGCTAGCTAGCATCATGACATTCTAAATACAAAAAGGTGATTAAAAGATGAATTTGTTTAGTTTTATCAACACATTCACTTTTACTCATAGTTCTTGTTTCTATATGTTTTCACCCAAGATAACATTATTCTAACAACGGTGGCAGAATGTTGCCTACCACATCAGGAAACAAAGAATGTTGCAGCCATCAAACCATCACAGTACAGCTGCCCGGACAGTGAGCCCTGAGGGACTTCAGGATAGAAAAAGGACACCCCCCATCTAGCAGTCAGACACTGCAGCCACCCCAGACTGTCCACCCTGAGGAGTCTCAGGATGAGAAAGCACAGGATACTGGCCCCAGACAGCTGAGGTGCATATCAAAGGAATGATTTCAGTGAGTCCAGACCCTTGCATCTTCCCAACATAGAAAAACGCTAAATTCCTTAACTTGAGATGTCTGGTTTTCTTTAACTAACAGTAATCTTTTGATGTTCTGACTACTTGATCTTTGTTGCAAAAATTCCTACGTATCCAGGCTCCACCTTTACCTCTTCAAAACAGTCCCTCGGAGCTATCCAAGAGGCTGTGTCCCAGGCTTAAGTTTTGTCCACAAATACAACATAATTCTCAACTTTTCGGTCTACAGTACTATCTGGAAAAGCAATGATTTCAAACTCTCTACTAAAAAGTTAGTTGAGGACTGGGCAAAAGGATCATATATAAAGAAAAAACTAATGAAGTCGTTAAGCTAGAATTGACCTTTCATTCAGTTTCATAAAGTTCTTAAGAGGAAAGGATGATATTAAAATAATTATGTATAATATAGTCATAAAAATACATAATGTTACTCAGCTTCTACTTTTGCCCAAAATAAGATATTGCTAATCTTGGTAATTCTATCAAGTGGGTGTTATTCTCTCTAAATTGTAGGTGAGGTGCAGAAAAATTAAGCATTTGTCTAAGTTCATCTAGTTATTAAAAAGCACAGGTCACCTGAAATCTTTTTTTTTCTTCATTTTTTACAAATTTATTGGAGTATAATTGCTTTACAATGGTACCTTAGTTCCTGCTTTATAACAAAGTGAATCAGTTATACATATACATATGTTCCCATATTTCCTCCCTCTTGCATCTCCCTCCCTCCCACCCTCCCTATCCCACCCATCCAGGTGGTCACAAAGCACCGAGCTGATCTCCCTGTGCTATGTGGCTGCTTCCCATTAGCTATCTATTTTACGTTTGGTAGTGTATATATGTCCATGCCACTCTCTCACTTTGTCACAGCTTACCCTTCCCCCTCCCCATATCCTCAAATCCATTCTCTAGTAGGTCTGTGTCTTTATTCCTGTCTTATACCTAGGTTCTTCATGACATTTTTTTTCTTAGATTCCATATATATGTGTTAGCGT
Organism: Pseudorca crassidens; assembly: GCF_039906515.1. Classification (NCBI taxonomy): domain Eukaryota; kingdom Metazoa; phylum Chordata; class Mammalia; order Artiodactyla; family Delphinidae; genus Pseudorca; species Pseudorca crassidens. Next base: position 65,551,757 of record NC_090304.1, on the reverse strand, counting down.
ATGGTATTTGTCTTTCTCTTTCTGACTTACTTCACTCTGTATGACAGACACTAGGTCCATCCACCTCACTACAAATAATTCAATTTCGTTTCTTTTTATGGCTGAGTAATATTCCATTGTATATATGTGCCACATCTTCTTTATCCATTCATCCAATGATGGACACTTAGGTTGTTTCCATCTCCTGGCTATTGTAAATAGTGCTGCAATGAACATTTTGGTACAAGACTCTTTTTGAATTATGTTTTTCTCAGGGTATATGCCCAGTAGTGGGATTGCTGGGTCATATGGTAGTTATATTTGTAGTTTTTTAAGGAACCTCCATACTGTTCTCCATAGTGGCTGTACCAATTAACATTTTGACCAGCAGTGCAAGAGTTTTCCTTTTCTCCACACCCTCTCCAGCATTTATTGTTTCTAGATTTTTTGATGATGGCCATTCTGACTGGTGTGAGATGATATCTCATTCTAGTTTTGATTTGCATTTCTCTAATGATTAATGATATTGAGCATTCTTTCATGTGTTTGTTGGCAATCTGTATATCTTCTTTGGAGAAATGTGTATTTAGGTCTTCTGCCCATTTTTGGATTGGGTTGTTTGTTTTTTTTGTTATTGAGCTGCATGAGCTGCTTGTAAATTTTAGGGATTAATCCTTTGTCAGTTGCTTCATTTGCAAATATTTTCTACCATTCTGAGGGTTGTCTTTTGGTCGTGTTCATGGTTTCCTTTGCTGTGCAAAAGCTTTGAAGTTTCATTAGGTCCCATTTGTTTATTTTTGTTTTTATTTCCATTTCTCTAGGAGGTGGGTTAAAAAGGATCTTGCTGTGACTTATGTCATAGAGTGTTCTGCCTATGTTTTCCTCTAAGAGTTTGATAGTTTCTGGCCTTACATTTAGGTCTTTAATACATTTTGAGCTTATTTTTGTGTATGGTGTTAGGGAGTGTTCTAATCTCATACTTTTACATGTGCCTGTCCAGTTTTCCCAGCACCACTTATTGAAGAGGCTGTCCCTTCTCCACTGTACATTCCTGCCTCCTTTATCAAAGATAAGGTGACCATATATGCATGGGTTTATCTCTGGGTTTTCTATCCTGTTCCATTGATCAATATTTCTGTTTTTGTGCCAGTACCATACTCTCTTGATTACTGTAGCTTTGTAGTGTAGTCTGAAGTTAGGGAGCCTGATTCCTCCAACTCCGTTTTTCATTCTCAAGATTGCTTTGGCTATTCAGGGTCTTTTGTGTTTCCATACAAATTGTGAAATTTTTTGTTCTAGTTCTGTGAAAAATGCCAGTGGTAGTTTGATAGGGATTGCATTGAATCTGTAGATTGCTTTTGGTAGTAGAGTCATTTTCACAATGTTGATTCTTCCAATCCAAGAACATGGTATATCTCTCCATCTATTTGTATCATCTTTAATTTCTTTCATCAGTGTCTTATAATTTTCTGCATACAGGTCTTTTGTCTCCTTGGGTAGGTTTATTCCTAGATATTTTATTGTTTTTGTTGAAATGGTAAATGGGAGTGTTTTCTTGATTTCACTTTCAGATTTTTCAACATTAGTGTACAGGAATGCCAGAGATTTCTGTGCATTAATTTTGTATCCTGATACTTTATGAAATTCATTGATTAGCTCTAAGAGTTTTCTGGTAGCATCTTTAGGATTCTCCATGTATAGTATCATGTCGTCTTCAAACAGTGACAGCTTTACTTCTTCTTTTCCAATTTGGATTCCTTTTATTTCCTTTTCTTCTCTGATTGCTGTGGCTAAAACTTCCAAAACTGTGTTGAATAAGAGTGGTGAGAGTGGGCAACCTTGTCTTGTTCCTGATCTTAGTGGAAATGCTTTCAGTTTCTCACCATTGAGGACGATGTTGGCTGTGGGTTTGTCATATATGGCCATTATTATGTCGAGGAAAGTTCCCTCTATGCCTACTTTCTGCAGAGTTTTTATCATAAATGGGTGTTGAATTTTGTCGAAAGCTTTCTCTGCATCTATTGAGATGATCATATGGTTTTTATCCTTCAATTTGTTAATATGGTGTATCACGTTGATTGATTTGCATATATTGAAGAATCCTTGCATTCCTGGTATAAACCCCATTTGATCATGGTGTATGATCCTTTTAATGTACTGTTGGATTCTGTTTGCTAGTATTTTGTTGAGGATTTTTGCATGTATGTTCATCAGTGATATTGGCCTGTATTTTCTTTCTTTGTGACATCCTTGTCTGGATTTGGTATCAGGGTGATGGTGGCCTTGTAGAATAAGTTTGGGAGTGTTCCTCCCTCTGCTATATTTTGGAAGAGTTTGAGAAGGATAGGTGTTAGCTCTTCTCTAAATGTTTGATAGAATTCACCTATGAAGCCATGTGGTCCTGAGCTTTTGTTTGATGGAAGATTTTTAATCACAGTTTCAATTTCAGTGCTTGTGATTCGTCTGTTCATATTTTCTATTTCTTCCTTTCAGTCTTGGCAGATTGTGCTTTTCTAAGAATTTGTCCATTTCTTCTAGGTTGTCCATTTTATTGGCATAGAGTTGTTTTAGTAATCTCTCATGATATTTTGTATTTCTGCAGTGTCAGTTGTTACTTCTCCTTTTTCATTTCTAATTCTATTGATTTGAGTCTTCTCCCTTTTTTTTCTTGATGAGTCTCACTAATGGTTTATCAATTTCGTTTATCTTCTCAAAGAACCAGCTTTTAGTTTTATTGATCTTTGCTATTGTTTCCTTCATTTCCTTTTCATTTATTTCTGATCTGATCTTTAAGATTTCTTACCTTCTGCTAACTCTGGGGTTTTTTTGTTCTTCTTTCTCTAATTGCTTTAGGTGCAAGGTTAGGTTGTTTATTCGAGATGTTTCCTATTTCTTAAGGTAGGACTGTATTGCTATAAACTTCCCTCTTAGAACTGCTTTTGCTGCATCCCATAGGTTTTGGGTCGTCGTGTCTCCATTGTCATTTGTTTCTAGGTATTTTTTGATTACCTCTTTGATTTCTTCAGTGATCACTTCGTTATTAAGTAGTGTATTGTTTAGCCTCCATGTGTTTGTTTAGCCTCCATGTGTTTGTGTTTTTACAGATCTTTTCCTGTAATTGATATGTAGTCTCATAGCATTGTGGTTGGAAAAGATACGTGATACAATTTCAATTTTCTTAAATTTACCAAGGCTTGATTTGTGACCCAAGATATGATCTCTCCTGGAAAATGTTCCATGAGCACTTGAGAAAAATGTGTATTCTCTTGTTTTTCAATGGTATGTCCTATAAATATCAATTAAGTCCATCTTCTTTAATGTATCATTTAAAGCTTGTGTTTCCTTATTGATTTTCATTTTGGATGATCTCTCCATTGGTGAAAGTGGAGTGTTTAAGTCCCCTACTATGAATGTGTTACTGGTGATTTCCCCTTTTATGGCTGTTAGTATTTGCCTTATGTATTGAGGTGCTCCTATGCTGGGTGCATAAATATTTACAATTGTTATATCTTCTTCTTGGATCTATCCCTTGATCATTATGTAGTGTACTTCTTTGTCTCTTCTAATAGTCTTTATTTTAAAGTCTATCTTGTCTGATATGAGAATTGCTACTCCAGCTTTCTTTTGGTTTCCATTTGCATGGAATATCTTTTCCATCCCCTTACTTTCAGTCTGTATGTGTCTCTAGGTCTGAAGTGTGTCTCTTGTAGACAGCATGTATATGGGTCTTGTTTTTGTATCCATTCAGCCAGTCTGTGTCTTTTGGTGGGAGCATTTAATCCATTTACATTTAAGGTAGTTATCGATATGTATGTTCCTCTTCCCATTTTCTTAATTGTTTTGGGTTTGTTATTGTAGGTCTTTTCCTTCTCTTGTGTTTCTTGCCTAGAGAAGTTCCTTTAGCATTTGTTGTAAAGCTGGTTTGGTGGTGCTGAACTCTCTCAGCTTTTGCTTGTCTGTAAAGGTTTTCATTTCTCCATCAAATCTGAATGAGATCCATGCTGGGTAGAGCAATCTTGATTGTACGTTTTTCTCCTTCATCACTTTAAATATGTCCTGCCAGTCCCTTCTGGCTTGCAGAGTTTCTGCTGAAAGATCAGCTGTTAACCTTATGGGGATTCCCTCGTGTGTTATTTGTTGTTTTTCCCTTGCTGCTTTTAATATGTTTTCTTTGTATTTAATTTTTCACAGTTTGGTTATTATGTGTCTTGGCATATTTCTCCTTGGATTTATCCTGTATGGGACTCTCTGTGCTTCCTGGACTTGATTAACTATTTCCTTTCCCATATTAGGGAAATTTTCAACTATAATCTCTTCAAATATTTTCTCAGTCCCTTTCTTTTTCTCTTCTTCTTCTGGAACCCCTATAATTCGAATGTTGGTGCGTTTGATGTTGTCCCAGAGGTCTCTGAGACTGTCCTCAGTTCTTTTCATTCTTTATTCTGCTCTGCAGTAGTTATTTCCACTATTTTATCTTCCAGGTCACTTATCTGTTCTTCTGCCTCAGTTATTCTGCTATTGATCCCTTCTAGAGTATTTTTAATTTCATTATTGTGTTGTTCATTGTTGCTTGTTTCCTCTTTAGTTCTTCTAGGTCCCTGTTAAATGTTTCTTGCATTTTGTCTATTCTATTTCCCAGATTTTGGATCATCTTTACTATCATTATTCTGAATTCTTTTTCAGGTGGACTGCCTATTTCCTCTTCATTTGTTAGGTCTGGTGGGTTTTTATCTTGCTCCTTCATGTGCTGTGTGTTTTTCTGTCTTCTCATTTTGCTTATCTTACTGTGTTTAGGGTCTCCTTTTTGCAGGCTGCAGGTTCGTAGTTCCCGTTGCTTTTGATGTCTGTCCCCAGTGGCTAAAGTTGGTTCAGTGGGTTATGTAGGCTTTGTGGTGGAGGGGACTAGTGCCTGTGTTCTGATGGATGAGGCTGGATCTTGTCTTTCTGGTGGGCAGGTCCACGTCTGGTGGTATGTTTTGGGGTGTCTGTGGCCTTATTATGATTTTAGGCAGCCTTTCTGCTAAAGGGTGGGGTTGTGTTCCTGTCTTGCTAGTTGTTTGGCATAGGGTGTCCAGCACTGTAGCTTGCTGGTTGTTGAGTGAAGCTGGGTGCTGGCGTTGAGATGGAGATCTCTGGGAGATTTTCGCCATTTGATATTACGTGGAGCTGGGAGGTCTCTTGTGGACCAGTGTCCTGAAGTTGGCTCTCCCACCTCAGAGGTGCAGCACTGACTCCTGGCTGGAGCACCAAAAGCCTTTCATCCACACAGCTCAGAATAAAAGGGAGAAAAAGTAGAAAGACAGAAAAAAAGAAAGAGAGTAAAATAAAATAAAGTAAGATAAAATAAAGTTATTAAAATAAAAAATAAGAAAAAAATTTTTTTAAAAAGTCAAAACAAAAAAATGGACAGATAGAACCCTAGGACAAATGGTGAAAGCAAAGCTATACAGACAATATCTCACACAGAAGCATACCCATACACACTCACTCACAAAAAGAGTAAAAGGGGAAAAAATAATAAATCTTGGTCTCAAATTCCACCTCCTCAATTTGGGATGATTCGTTGTGTATTCAGGTATTCCACAGATGCAGGGCACATCAAGTTGATTGTGGAGCTTTAATCTGCTGCTTCTGAGGCTGCTGGGAGGGATTTCCCTTTCTCTTCTTTGTTCACACAGCTCCCGGGGCTCAGCTTTGGATTTGGCCCCGCCTCTGTGTGTAGGTCGCTGGAGGGCATCTGTTTTTCACTCAGACAGGACGGGGTTAAAGGAGCCGCTGACTCGGGGTCTCTGGCTCACTCAGGCCGGGGGGTGGGGGCAGGGGCATGATGCGGGGCGAGCCTGCGGCGGCAGAGGCCGTCGGGACGTTGCCGTGCGTTCTCCCGGGGTAGTTGTCGCTGGATCCCGGGACCCTGGCAGTGGCCGGCTGCACAGGCTCCCCGGAAGAGGGGTGTGGATAGTGACCTGTGCTCGCACACAGGCTTCTTGGTGGTGGCAGCAGCAGCCTTAGCGTCTCATGCCCGTCTCTGGGGTCCGCGCTGTTAGCCGCGGCTCGCACCCGTCTCTGGAGCTCCTTTAAGCAGCGCTCTTAATCCCCTCTCCTTTTGGGAGGTCTGAGGTCTTCTGCCAGCGTTCAGTAGGTGTTCTGTAGGAGTTGTTCCACGTGTAGATGTATTTCTGGTGTATCTGTGGGGAGGAAGGTGATCTTCGCGTCTTACTCTTCCGCCATCTTCCCAGGACCTGAAATCATTTTTGAAGCAACAAGATATGAAGAATTATTTTTAAAAGAGTGAAATCAGTACTCCAATGTAGGTCCTCTCAATTGCAAAGCGTTTAGCAGTTCAGCTCAATTTTTATAAACTGGTTCAGTCAGTCTTCCTTCGTTTTACCTAAAAAGAATGGTGTCAGGGCTTCCCTGGTGGCGCAGTGGTTGGGAGTCCGCCTGCCGATGCAGGGGACACGGGTTCATGCCCCGGTCCGGGAAGATCCCACATGCCGTGGAGCAGCTGGGCCTGTGAGCCATGGCCGCTGAGCCTGCGCGTCCGGAGCCTGTGCTCCGCAACGGGAGAGGCCACAGCAGTGAGAGGCCCGCGTACCGCAAAAAAAAAAAAAAAAAAAAGAATGGTGTCAAATCATAGCTGGACAACAAGATAAGAACAGGCAGTTTGACTTGTTAAGTAAATTCTGTTGTGAATATGTTTTCCTTTTCACTCCCTACAGAAATCACCCACATCTGAAATTATTTTTAGGTTGAAACCTGAACTTGTTACACTTCTGAGGACCTCATTGATTGGTTCATCCATCCATCCATTCATTTATTCATTTGTTCGTTCATTTACCCAGTATATTCCAGGTGCCTACTTCCTGCAGGCACTGCCCTAGACACTAGGCCACAGCAATAAGGCCCCTAGTAGCCCCCTGTGCTGTGAAGATACAGACAAACGAGCTGTTACATATTGACCAGTGATAGATTCCCGAATAGAGTGGTTCTTGACGCAGTCTGGGGGAGTTAGAGGCAACTTCTTATGAGAGGTGATCACTGAAGAATGACTTAAAGGGCGAAGGTGAAGAGAAGCAGACACAAGAAGGGAGCATGTATTCATCTGAGGATGTATATGTAATGTCTAGGTGCTTCATCTGTGTGTAACATTTAATTCCAACACGTACCCAGTGAAGTGTAGTTGTCATTAACCTCATTTTACAGATTAAGCAGGGAAGTCTCAGGATTTGGTCTTGCCCTTGGTCCTGCGGTAAGTGGCAACCAAGTTTCAAAGCTTGACTCCAAAGCTTATTCTCTTTCCGTCACTTCCTGGGACAGCAATGTTCTAGTCTCAGTTCTTGGATTTGGCACATAGAGGTGTCAGAATGAAAACATTTAATCACAGTAAAAATGAATTGTAAAGCGTACTTTCTTCTCGTAGTTAGCATTCCATAAATATGACTTTGGATTAAGTCCAGCCATTACTGTGGCTAAGTAGCTTATCCTATATGTGTTTCAGTTTTCTAATCTGTAAAACAGGTTAATAGTATGCCCACCTCCCATGGTGTACTAAGGTTAATGAGATTATTTATATATGAAGTGTACATGCATAGGACCTGAGTGAAGGTTCCATGGTAAGTGTACAATAAATGTCAGCAGTTATTACTATTAACATTTTGTGTCTAGTGGGCCATTTATCTTCTCAAACTGATGAATGAGAAAGCATTTTGACTGAAGGCTTTTGTCTTTATTAATAGGGTTTATTAAATCAGGCTAAATGATAGTTTTTACACTTATGTTTATTCTTTACTCTCTTTTTGAGATGAGACTTCAGTCTTCATTCCTTCAGCAAACATTTATAGAGAGGAGTATGACACAGTAGGATAAGACCAGGGGCTCTGGGCTTGAGTCTTACTTTGTCATTTAAGAGCTTTGGAACTTTCTGGCGTCATAGTAGCGGCTGAGCATGGGCTGGAGAATCAGGTGCCAAAAGTTTGACTTGCTGGCTGTGTAGCCCTGGGAAAAAATTTTAACCTCTCTATACCTCAGTTTCTTCACCTGAGTTTTCATGAGGATTGACTTAGTTAATACAGTTAAAGCACTTAAAAGGTACCTGGCCTATAAAAAGTTATCAACAGGTATCAGCTAATTTTGGTAACGTTGTTTAGAGTTCTCTTACTACACTAGGCTCTGTACTGGGAACCGGGAACACAAACATAATGACAACAGGCAGTTATGAGTCAATGGTAAGTGCCAGGTGGGTAGAAAGTGCCAGGGAGCATTTCAGATACATTTCAGATACATTTCAGAGTGCTGAGAGATGGCTACTCAGAAGAGATAATGTTTCTAGAAGCAAAGTGTTGTGCAAGCAGCAAGAACTAAGAGGTAGCCTATGTGATGCTAGGCAAGTCACTTTCCTTCTCTGTTGCCTTAATTTCCTGATGCATCAAATATAGCAGGTTAGGGCTTCCCTGGTGGCACAGTGGTTGGGAGTCCGCCTGCCGATGCAGGGGACACGGGTTCGTGCCCCGGTCCGGGAAGATCCCACATGCCGCGGAGCGGCTGGGCCCATGAGCCATGGCTGCTGAACCTGCGCGTCCGGAGCCTGTGCTCCGCAACGGGAGAGGCCACAACAGTGAGAGGCCCACATACCGCAAAAAAAAAAAAAAAAATAGCAGGTTGAATTAGTGATGTCTAATTTCCCTCCCTCTTTAATATTGGGTGGTTCTCTCTAAGTCTGGAGATGCTCTACGGCTGAAGTGGGGTTCCAGATGCTGCTAGAGTGGTGAGAAGGAGATAAGGGAAGAGAGTTTTAATGTAGGTGGCCCTGGGACTGTAGAGAAGAGGGGGAAAAGGGGGTGTGAGATGGACTTTGACATCTAGTGTGTAAAGGACAGGGACTGAGCTAGGGCGATGGTGGGGATGGGGGAGGCATTGTCAGAGGGACACAGTCTTTGGAGTTGATTTTGTGAACTCTCCTCTTCCTTCCCATATCTCCATGCTGACAATGGGACTCTATCCTGCGTCAAAATCAGAGACAACATGGCACCATCTGTCCTTCCCAGTGCCCATTAGATAGACTGAAGTCTGGTAGCTTTCAGATAATAGGACATGATTAGGACCTGGTTTGTCTGAATCACACTCTCCACGTCTGTCTTCCTTTCATGAAGAAGTGTGACAAAGTGAAAAACCACGGGCTCTGGATTTAGGTAGACCTTCGCTTGGGCACTTACCAACTGTTGGCCAGAGACTTTAAGACATCAGCAAGGAGAAGAAGAAGAGAAAATATAGAACCTTTGAGGATTGGATTGGGAGCCCGATTTCGCCCCTTACTCTCGCTGAGACCTTGAGTCTGTCATTAGCTTCTCTGAACCTCACTTTCCTGTTCTGTCAAATAAGGGCAGTACCTCCCACCTTGGCTTTATTTTGAAGAGTAAATGAAGTGCCAGCTTCTGAGAACGATGTCTGAGATATAGGACTCAGTGTGGAGGAGGCCCAGCAGAAGCTCATGATTGCCAATGGGAGGAAGCAGTTACCCAAAGGAAAGGAGGAGTGATATGGGAGATAAGGGAGGAAAAGAGTGCCGTACAGACAAAACTAAAGGTGTCCACTGTGCTTGCCCCACATTAGACTTGAACTACGGTAAATGAGAGCTAGCAAAAGGCTTGGCACTTACGTGCTCCATAAACGAGTGCTGAATCTTCTTAGAGAAAGTATTTTCAGAACACCTGTTCTGTGTGAGACTTCTTACACTGGTGTTATTATCTAGTGGGCCACCTTCTCTAATTAAAATTTCACAGGGCTGAGGAATTTAGTGCCCTAACCTCAGAGCTTCTGGTACACTTGGTGTTATGTTGGAGGTTGCTGTATTTGGAAAGATTACGGGAGGGTGAATTCTCTGCCAGCTTCTAACTAGGCAGATGTGAAGGTTTTCTGCAGGGATGTTTTTGCTGTCTGGCACCGGGGGTCAGAGATTAAATAATTTGCCACCAGACAGATGTTCTAAAGAGCTAATTAAAAAACTGACACGTACACAAGACCTCAGATAGTTTTATATGCCTTCTTCTCTGGGAAGATCCGAGTCACCACAGCTTAAAATCACTGTATTAAATGTTATTTCCGGAGAGTTCACAATTGAAATAAAAAGGAGCATCTTTCAAGGCCTTCTTAATTATATGAGTGTGTCTCAAATCTGGATGCACATTCTAAAAAATTTTTATTGGAGTATAGTTGATTTAAAATGTTGTGTTAGTTTCTGCTGTACAGCACGGTGAATCAGTTATACATATACCTATACTCACTCTTTTTTAGACATTTTCCATATAGGTCATAGTCTTGAGTAGAGTTCCCTGTGCTATACAGTAGGTCCTTAATAGTTATCTATGTTATATATAGTAGTGTGTATATGTCAATCCCAATCTCCTAATTTATCCCTCCCCACCCCTTTCCCCCCTGGTAACCGTAAGATTGTTTTCTACATCTGTGACTCTATTCCTGTTTTGTAAATAAGTTCATTTGTACCATTTTTTTAGATTCCACATATAGGTGATATCATATGATATTTGTCTTTCTCTGTCTGACTTGCTTCACTCAGTATGACAATCTCTAGGTCCATTCATGTTGCTGTAAATGGCATTATTTCGTTCTTTTTATTGGATGCACAGTTTAAAGAAGTGGAAGATCTTTAAAAAAATGCTTATGCTGGGCCTCATCCCAGACCAATGTCTGGGAAGAGGGTCCTGGTAATAGATTTTTTTGAACTCTCCAAGTGACTTGAATATGCAGCCAGGACTGAGAACTACTGATTTAGAAATGAAACTATTTTAATATCTGTTTTTTTTTAAAAAATTATTTATTTGTTTTATTTTTGCTGTGTTGGGTCTTCGTTTCTGTGCGAGGGCTTTCTCTAGTTGTGGCAAGCGGGGGCCACTCTTCATCGCGGTGCGCGGGCCTCTCATTATCGTGGCCTCTCCTATTGCGGAGCACAGGCTCCAGACACGCAGGCTCAGTCATTGTGGCTCACGGGCCTAGTTGCTCCGCGGCATGTGGGATCCTCCCAGACCAGGGCTCGAACCCATGTCCCCTGCATTAGCAGGCAGATTCTCAACCACTGCGCCACCAGGGAAGCCCCTTAATATCTGTTTTAATCCTTGGAGGTATGGCCATGTAATGGGAGCAGAGTAGAAAGTGCAGTTAGGGCGCTCTTGGTTGGAATGACAGATTGACTGAGATCTTGTTCCGCTCTGGTTAAGTTACTCAACCTTGTTCAAGGTTAAAGTTTCCTTACCTTTAAAATATGGCTATTAGTTCTTAAATAGATTTTCGTGAGGATTGGATGAGAACAATGTCTCATAAGTAAAGCACCTGCTATATGCCCAGCTGGGAGTAGACACAATAATACTCCGGTAGTTACTACCATTTGTTTTTACTAAAAGGCTTTGTTAGGTATTTTAAGCTTATTTCTCAGGCATGCTTATTGATATAAATTAAAAGATTCTGAGCAGAGACATAAACATGAGCACACATCAACCTAAAGTAGTCAGCACAATAGACCATCTTGTCATATTGCAAATATGTGAATAAATCACAGTCAGATTCAGTCTAAGTGTGCGTGTCTTGAAAGCCAGAGGATGTATAATTTACCTTTACAGCAAAAGATGCTCCTGGAGGTGTTATTACAGCTCTCTAGAATAAACATCAATAAAAATTCCCAGGTAGTATTTTGCACTTGTACCAGCAGCTCTGCTTCTTAACAGTCACCTAGAAAATGTGGGCTTGTCTGCTTGGCTGCCACGTAACACAATCAATTATATTGGAATCTAATTGCCCAAAAGGTCCAAACCTATGGTTTTTTCAGGCAGGGTTTGATTATTCATGCTCACTTTGCACAGAAGGGGAGAGGGAAGTTAGTTCTGTATTGCTATTCCTTCTCCTAGACGAAGTCTTGGCTGTGATTTCAGCAGTGGTGTACAGAAAGACAGAAGGACCAGCAATGCAAAGTAGCCTTGCCTGAGGCCCTGACTGCAACTTCTTACCCTTTTTTTTTTTTTTTTTTTTGCGGTACGCGGGCCTCTCACTGTTGTGGCCTCTCCCGTTGCGGAGCACAGGCTCCGGACGCGCAGGCTCCGGATGCGCAGGCTCAGCGGCCATGGCTCACGGGCCCAGCTGCTCCGCGGCATGTGGGATCTTCCCGGACCGGGGCACGAACCCGTGTCCCCTGCATCGGCAGGCGGACTCTCAACCACTGCGCCACCAGGGAAGCCCTTTCTTACCCTTTTAATGCTGGAAACACACACCCTGCCCATACTGTGTTCCTTTATTTATTAGGGGGAAATATTTAGGGGGACTTGAGATAAGGGGCTCCAAGCATGTGCCCTAAACACTATACATCTTGCCTTTTTGTAGTGAGTATATAGTAAAGATCACGGCAAATATTAGTGTTTACTGTTCTCCGTGGACTCACACCTGGCCCTACCACTTACCAGTGTGTGTCTTGGGACCGGCCACTTATGCCTACTCAAATCTCAGTTTCTTCAGCTGCAAAGTGAAGGAATAGAATACACACATTATCATGTTCTCCTGATAATTAAGTGAGGAGAATATGTAGATAACATTTATTGAATGTAGACCCTATCCCCTTCACTGTTCTAAGTGTCTCACATGTTCTAAGTATTAACATGTATTAACTTTAAATTGCCTGTAAAGTAGATCTCTTGATTCCCTTTTTACAGAGGAGGAAACTAAGGTGTGGAGTGGAGTGGTTGAAACAGTTTTCCCAAGGTCACACAAGCAGAAAGTGGGAGCTGAGATTAGAGTTTGGCTTCAGACCTGTCCTCTAGACACTATACATTGTACCCTTTTGTAGAAAGCATGTGATCAATATAAGTACTTGCTCCTCTTCCTGGCTTCCTCTCGAAGGTTCCAATCTGAAATAGGCATGCCATGGCAACCAGCACCACGGTACACATGATAGGTATTTCCTAAGTGCTCGCTGAAAGATTAAGTAATTAAAAAGAGTGCTAAGGGTCCATATAGTTTTGTCTAGCATCGGATTGTGTTTATTGACACTTCAGTTGCAAAAAAACCTCAGTGACTCTATCTGGCCAACTTAGCATTCAAGGCTCTACAGTAACCCGGCTCCAGATGCCCTTTCCAACCATATACCTCTGCTGTTTACCTTGCTAGTATAAGCTCAGTCAAGCACAGAGCTTATTTTAACCTCTTTATCTTTGTATGCCTCATACTTAGTGGGACTGTAAATAATATTAATTGAATGACTGTGACTCAGTCATCATGGACTGCTACCCTGCTCCTATATAAAATCTAAAAGCAGGTACAGCCGCTCCTTGGTTCTGATGGCTTCCTTGGTCCAGAACACCATCCTGCATCATCTCCTGCCTTAGTCCTAACACCAGCCAGCCTTTACTCAGTGGGTTAAAGGTCACAATTTCACCAGCATCATCTTATCTTTTACTACAATGATCCTGCTAGGCTGCCACTAATTGGGCTTAGGTTTTAGTTGTCCTTCTCATAATGATGATGGATTTTCATTCATTTGTCCACACTTCACCCTCTTCGTTAGTAGATTTTGCCAATTTGTACATTAATGAAAGAAAACCCTATTTAACTATGATGTTAATATTTAAGTGGAGGTATTATATATACTACTGTCAAATCTAACTTGTATGTGAAGGAAGGCCCTTTTTGATGCTTAAAACTTGCTTTATGAAAGAGAAGGGGACTAAGATTTATTTTGCATCCACTGGGCCTAACCCTGTAGTAAGAACTTTTATTTGTTATTGCACTTGATTTTCAAAAGTCTTGAAAAGGAATATAGCTTGGTAAGAGCCAGGCTTTGATGTCAGAAACACCTGGGTGTGAGTTTTGGCCCTCAAACCCATCTGCTGCATGCTTTTGTGGGGGAGGTCTCTTAATCTCTCTAAACTTAAGTTTTCTTACCTGTAAACAGATATGATGATATCCTGTGTTTGGTATTTGGGGCTCGTTTCCCAACACACAAGCAACAGGCAAAAGAGAATCAAAGTATATGTTTATTAAACGCTAAGAAAGCACCTTCAGACCACCCAAATTTAGAGTTTCTTTAGTGAGATGTGCTGGCCCTAGAGGCCAAGGCCTGGGAGGCTAAGTGAGGCTACACTTCCCCACTTTCCTTGAATAAGAGGCAGTGGAAGACCATGGGCCAGACTTCTAACTGATCATGTAAACAAGTGGTTGGACCTGAGAGCAAAGCATTGACCTGGGTCTGTCCCAAAGATCCAGACTCTGCCTACGTCAGATTACTTCCTGGGAGCAGGTAGTTTCAATGTGATCCCTGGGCCTGATACTAGGAAGAAGAGTGACAGAAGGCATGGTGAGCATGGGCGATGGGAAGAGGGCAGAAGTATGGCTACTCTCTATGGACTGGTTTCCATGGCGTAAGGCAGATACTTCAGCTGAAGGGAGAAAGGTCACTCTCACCTCTACCCCAACAATAACAACGGAATAAATAAGAACAAAAAACTAATCCTTGTCTTATAGGGCTTTAAATGGGTTTAAATAGGATTATGTATATGAAGTGCCCAGCACTGTGAAAGCACCAATAACCCCTGCATCCCATAAAGAAAAGCAATTTTTTATTAGATAAGTATTCTCATCGAGAACGTCATACAGATGAGGAAAGGGAAGCTCAGAGACGTGAATTCTGGTCTGGTATAAAAACGAGTAACAGCAACATCACAAACAAACAAAAAAGCAACCAGAGCTTCACCTTGTTTTAGATTTAGAAACCCTAAGAGGAATTTTTATTAAGGCTCTGTAAATGGGAGAGGTTTGTTATTTCTGGAACTTGAAAAGTTACCTTAAGCTTTCATAGCAAGTGAGCTCAGGGTTGGGCTTGAATGATCGGAAATGTGCTAATGAATATTTACACCTAATTGCATTAGCCATAGATACCTTTGGAAAACATCACTACCTCTTACATTTTCCATGTAATATGATTTCATGCAATACATCTTCCATGTAATATGATTTCACGCAATGATCTCAAAATATATCAGCAACGCTGACATACATACAAAAAGTAGGTATAAGTAGTTATACTTCAGATTGGGCAACAAGGCCTTGGGGCAAAACAATTTGACAAAAATGTCGTTCTCTCTTTCCATTGAATATAAGGAGACACATCAGAGAAGTTCTACAAATTGTGATAAAGACAGTCAATCTGACTTTACAAGAGATCAAGGTTTTTTGTTTAGTATATTAGTAGTAAATATTCTGTATTTCTCAGTTTTCTGACTAACAGAGAAAAGGCAACTTAATCTATAGTTACTGAATAAACGATATATATATATTTGACCCAGTAATCTCATTCTTTTCCTATAACTCTATTGAGATGTAATTCATATGCCGTACAATTCACCCCTTTAAGGTGTACAATCCAATGGTTTTTAGTATATCCAGAGTTGTGCAGGCATCACCACAACCAATTTTAGAACATTTTCATGACCCCAAAAGGAAACGCCACCCACCCTGCATCCACTAGCAATCACTCCAATTCCCTACAACCCCTCTCCCCACCCGGCCCTAGCCAACCACCAACAATCTGTTTTCTGTCTCCTTCGATTTGCCTATTTTGGACATTTCATGTAAATGAATCGTACAATATGTGGTCCTTCGTGACTGGCTTCTTTCACTTAGCATGATGTTTTCAAGGTTCATCCATGTTCTGCGATTGCATAATATTCCACGTTGTGTGTATTCCATTCCTGTTCATGAGCGTCCTCAGCTTTTCCAGTTTTTCTGTTTTCTTTCTTTATTGGTTATGAATATTTCTACAATAAACATTCTTGTACATCTTTCCCGAGGCACAAATGCTTTTATTGCCATGGAATGGATTCCCAAGAATGAAACAATATAGTTTAGATTCAAAGGTTTGCTCCATATTTTCTCCAAGTTGAAGCTTAGTTCATTCTTGAAACTAGATTCATATTTCTGATTTCATATTTTTCTTTGAAGAGTTATGTCCACCTGGATTGTCTAAGTAATGTCACAGTAATAAACAACCCCAAATCTCAGTGGCTTAAAGTCATAATTCTCATTCATCCTACATGAATCATCATAGGATACTTGGTTCTTTTTGAACCTCATTCATAGACTTAGACCAAGAGAATTTCCATCTCTGTGCTTTCCATGTTTGCAGAAGCAGGGAGAAAAGAACATGGTGAATTGAGCATTGTCTCTTATTGCTTCTACACGAAAGTGAAAATGAGACACATCATTTATCCTCCCATTTCATTGTCCCATGAGAGTCACGTGTCCATGCCTAACTTCAAAGAGGTCAGAGCAGGGCACTCCTACCATTTGACTGGAAGGCAGAAAGCCAGAAGTACTTGTGAAACCACTAATGACTGCTGCAAGAGGTGTCTTATTATTCCTGTTTCATATCAAGTTCACAAAAGTAGTATGTGGCAGAGTGCAATTATGAACCTAATTTACATTGAAGACTTACCGTGTCTTCTACAATATTATTCTATAATGTAAGAGTATGTCAAAATAAGAAAATTGCCCTCTAACTTAAATTCAGTCTACTAAGTGAGCCCACCAAACACTATTCCTCCTAAGTGACAAAACAAATACATACTTCACTTTTGTGAAGGACTAAAGAGTAAAGTTCTTAGAGGTAATAAATGAGAGTGAAGGGAATAGAAAGAGGATGCATGGATAGGGTGTAGGAAGAGATATTTAAATACTGCCCTTTTGTCTCATATAAATCTCTGCCATAGCATCGTTGTAGAATATTGAATAATAAGAGCTGTTTTCTCCCCTTAGGAAAATATCAACATTGATGAAGCTTCCAGATGCCTGGTGAAACATATACTTGCGAACGAGTGTGACCTGATGGAATCCATTCAGCCTGACATCGTGAAGCCCCATCTCACATCTCCCAGGGTTGTCAGCTGCTCCAGCTGTGCTAAATCCTAGTAGGCTCCTATGCTGGCGTATGATGGAAGTGATCCAATCATCTCATGAATTGTGTCTCAGTTCCTACCGTTTTGGGCAAATATCAGGATAGGGATACATCTGGGGCAAAGCCAAAGATCTGTGCCTGTATCTTTCCTCTAAGAGAAATAGCAAATGTTCTTTTTATGTTTTTCTCAGCATCAGCACAGTGTTTACAAGCTTTTAAAATATTTAGTCTGTTACAAAATTCTGTCTTGTAGCTGACCATAATTGTGCAGGGCCAGAGTCGGCCCGGTGATTTGCTTCTTTGAGTCAGCCAAGGCCTCAGGTCTGAAAGAGAAGGGGGAGAGGAACAGGCTAGCTGTCAAGTTAAGCATCGGTTTTCACTTTGCCCCTGGTGTCTTTGTTCAGATTTCAGTACATCCTCTGCTGGTCTGACAGGCCTACTAAGTAGAAACAGTATTTTCTCCAGAGATGACCTCAATTCTCAACAGACCTAAAGTTGTCTCTGATTTAGCTCTTCAGAGCCATGTACACAGGCTTCCTGTGCTTTTGTTGCTTTTACTGTCCCTTGCCATGCCCTGAATGTTGGTTTAACTGAAAACTTTATGAAAAGACTGCCCCTGGTATGTGCCTTTCTTTTAGCTTTCTCTTTTAGTCCCACTCAAGCTGTGGGACTCTTCTGTGCGTGTCATACATATTATATATATTTTCACAAGTGAAAATAAAACATTAAAAGATGCTGTTTCCTTATTTCTGCAAGTGCTTTAAGTTTCTTAGTATTCTAAACTTTTTTGTTGACTGTGTGTCCATAGTTCTCAAGACCCATTTCTAAAATTTAATTTCCAAAAAGATGCAAAATATGCACTTAAAGGAGTGGTACTATTAAAACGGAGATGAATTCAAAGCATCTATGTCTGCAGTTCACATTGGCATTTAGGTCAGGAAAGCAAGCAGTACATATACACATTTTTGGTTAAGCAGAGGAATATATCCTCATATATTCTGGTCAGGAAAGGTGCCAAGCTAATCAACATACAGAGAAACAACTAAACTATGCATGGTGATATCTTGCTTTACACAATGGCTGTGGTGCAGGTATGCTGCACGTAGCTACTACTGTTTAAAGGCACTATTTTTCATTAATATTCATAATGCACTCACAGGAGCTTTGGAACAGATGTTTTGGGGTATCCTCTCCTTATTATCTTGGCAGTCATTGTTTCCATAAGTACCAACCACACAGCTTCCTATTATTTGTCTTTGTGACCCTTTCCCTAAGGGCATTCTCTGGCCTCTGGAGCTCTTGACGCATGAGGCAGGCAGGCCAGTGAGTTAATGTCTCCAGAGCAGCCCAAAACCAATGATAGCAGGGACTGGGGGGTGAATACCTTAGGTTCTTTGTCTCTTGGGAAGACCAGTTCTGAGGCATGCTCTATGCAGCCTCTTAGACAACCCCAGTGGTACTAATGGTCCTTGGTTCCCACAGGGGAAACCTTCCCACCTGCTGCAACCTTTACTGGCTTCATTTCCTTCTTTCCTCACTTCCCCACTCCTCTACTGGTGCTTCCTAGGTCACTTTCCAAATAAACTACTTTCACTCAAATCCTGTTTCAGGGTCTTCTATGGGAACCCAAACCTCGCCTAAGTTAGTTGGGACAGAGGTGGTTTAGGAAGCAGATCCTCAATACCAGCGTTTGAACTGAATGATTCACTACCAGGTGGTAGCAGGGACCCCCTTGCTGGTGGATAATGTAGGGGAGCTAATCCCTGGCAGGCTATAGCACCATAATTACTAAGACTCTCATGAGGTGGATTGGGATGGAATACAGACAGATGTAAAATCCTATTGCTCTTGTATTTGAAAGACATGAGATTGCAGAGCTAACTTCCATAAAACTCCATAGGGAAAAGAATTACAGACTTGGGTCAGCCAACACTCAACTCAAGATCTGGTGTAAAAATTTAAAGACCTCCAAGCAACAATCAAAATGACCTTCGCTTCCTTCAGCTACAGGATAGACCATGCTGAAAATCAGGCCTAAGATTTAATTTTAGGAAAAGTGGAATTATAAAGGAGGCCGAATTCACAGAGCTAGCAAGTCTTCTCCACTATAATCAGGATCTTTATAGGGAAAGAGTCAGACACTGAAACACTGGAGGAGATATTTGGGTAGATGCTCTTAAGAGTCTTGAACCCAGGGAATCTTCTGAAACTCTGCTCCAGAAAAAGAGGCCCTTACCCTTTCCAGTTGGAGAACAGTCAATTACCATGTTAAAGCCTCAGCTCAGTAGGATGTTTTATATAGTGATGTTTCCCTTCTCAAGCTCTGCTCCCATCTCCCCTCATTGCTTCTAGACCAATAATTAGGATCAAGTCTCAGTATGACCTGAGTGGAAAAGTATGATCTATGTTGTAGCATGAAATGGATGATTAATCAAGTGAACTACAGAACCTGGCTAATAAATGCTAGTAGTATCTGGAAAACATTCGGAGGAATTGGTCTTGAGATGCTAGATCAGGGAGGACAGAATGTAAGACCAGATCATTATTTCTGTGAGAGCACTCTTTCATGAGTTAATTTTTAACATTCTGGCAAGTATACTTGGAGCTGATCCCAATGTGCTACTGGAATAGCTCCTTGAAGCTTGGAAAGGATGTTAGCCTAAAATAAATGATGTGAAGTTGCCAGAACTACCTTGGCAAAGCACTGGAGAAGAGTAACAAGGTCTCAGAGAGGTGGGCATGTTATAATGTATTTATTCTGTAACGTCAGAGAAACGACAGGTTGATTTCGTTTCCCAGGAGAGTCCAGAAGACACTCCCTTCACTAAAGCAATAAGGAATGTCCCCAGAGAGGTATGGCAGCTTCAGTGAGAAGCTCAGTGGTGACTGTTCTCTGTAGACCAGGTCTGAGATTGTAAATATGTTGTTGTGTTTTGCTGGGAATGACACCCTACATGGTTAAGGTTCAAGACGTGGTTGTACTATTAAATGATGTTAGTATATGTAGTGCTGAGTCCTGAATAGCTGTCATCGAAAGGTGGAAGTAGGAATGAAGCCTCCCACTAGCTCTTTAAATAATCTACTTAAGCAAATGGGCTTCCTGTCCTACTGTAGAGCCCAGGGAACTATATTCAATATCCTATGATAAACCATAATGGAAAAGAATACGAAAAAGAATGTGTATGTATTATATATGTATAATGGAATCACTTTGCTATACAGCAGAAATCAACACAACATTATAAATCAACTATACTTCAATAAAATAAATTTAAAAGAAAAAGAAAGTGGCCTTCCCCTTTTTACAACTTCCAGTTCTGCAGAGTTAGAAGTCTTGATATGTCTACCAGGGCACACAGTAAATCTGCAGCTTCAGCTGCTGCCTGATTCTTCTTGGCTCTTATGCCCACAGGCCAGCAGTCAGAGAAGGCAGTTACTATACAGACAGGGGTAATTCATCCTGATTATGAGGAGGACATAGGGTTGCTGCTAAATAATGGAGCAGGGAGGAATATGTCTGGAAATCATGCAACTCGCTGGCCTGTCTGTTGATGCGTCCCTGGTGAGAAACAAAAGGGCAATGGCAGCAACAATATCTTAATGAGGACAAGTAACCAGGGACTCATTCTCTCAGGGATAAAAGGCTGAGGTATTGCACCACACGATGAACCTAGACAAGAAGCCGTTTGGTTGAGGGCATGGAGGTAATAAAGGAGGGAAACGACAAATATCGATTATGGTTTCAAGATTAACTACAACAGTTGAGACTATAGGCCTCCTCTTGTGGAATTGTGACAAGTGACCTCCTAAAATAATCAGTGAAAGGACAGAATGAACTTAACCTGCAGCATGAGTGAATCTGGGTAGTGCAAAGTATGGGCTATGATAGGCCATAGCAAAGGAAGTGTCCGTACGCCCTCAGCGTATGGCCTCCATTGCAATCCCCTGAAATCCCCGCAACTCTGCCTTAAAATGTTCTCTGGGTGCATGAAGCATATTTGTCTTGCATGCTGGACAGGCGGGAGTGCTACAGAGTTAAGACCTCCAGGAGCAGCCTCATCTGAGATAGACATAAACTGGTAGATAAATACTCCAGGTTCCTCACCCCTCAGGTAGGGTGGATCTGAGCCTTGCTCTATTCACTTAGAGATCCCCAGCAGGCGGGATTGGGGCAAAATTCCACACAGTGGTAACCTGCATTATCACACCCTTTCTGGTTTCCTTTCCTTCCCCGTCTCACTTCTCTACTCCTCTACCAGTGCTTCCAAAGATTAGGTAGGAGACTCAAACATGTAAACAATTGACCATGTGTCAGGAGAGAAGTCAAATGTTCAAACCAAGATATCTCTTCTGAAAACATGATTTGTTTCTAGATGTGGGGACTGCAGCTCCAATTGTATTTAAGGAAATAGAATATATGTTCCTACCATCTTCTTCCTGTAACACTGGGATCTAGCCACTTTGGACTACTTTGTTCAGCTGCCTCTTCCTATTATTTGTGATATTCTTTTCTTTTCTTTGCCTGGAAACCCACCCATTCTTTAAGGATTAGCATCATGGCACAACCTTGCAGCCTTGTTGATCTTTGTAGGTAATACCAATTTTTTCCAATTTGCACAGCTCTTGATTGATTTAATCATCAAACACATGCTACATTATAGTGATATATCAACTGTTATTTATTGAACACATACTGTGGGACAATCACTGATCTATAACTTTACCTTTATTATGTCATTCAATTCCTTCAATGACCCTCCGCGAAAATACTCATCTCCTCAATTTATATATGAAGAAACTGAAGTACAGAGATATTGAGCAACTTGGCAAAACTCGTGCAGAAACCAATCGGCAAAGCAAGGATTCCAACCCAGCAGCCTAATTCTTTAATTAGGGTGACATGTCTAGTGTGCAAATAAATAGGAATAAAGCTATGACAAGGAAAAAGTAAGGCCATAGGAGAAAGCAGTGTGAGGTTCTTGTTTCCCCCATTGCAATATGTTAACCCCACTATGGAGTACAGTCCTGGTTTTATTCCAGAGGAGGAATCCTAGGAGGTACCTTTATACCACTATTTACATCTACCTCTTAAGTCATCACTTCTCCATTCATGACTTGCACTCAGATGTTGGAACTAGCATTATACATGTGTTTAAATTCAGCTGCATCTCAGCTTTTTCTGTCTGAAAATATTCTTGTCTTTCTGGGATCTCCAAGCACCACAAACTCCCCAATATTGTAAGAGAAAAAAGCGTGAGAAATCCCAATAAACAGGTCAGAAGTGCTGATGGACTAAGCCAAAGCAACTCTCAAAGATGAGGGCAAATAACTCTGAGAAGCATACGTACATTATTTCACTGCATTGATGAGTCTGAAATTTCCCATGTCAACAAATCAACTTACCTTGTTCTATTTGATTGCTTTTTCAGAATATTAATCCCCAGGCACAAGCCTTAGTATCGTCCTAAGGGCAGTGTCCTCACTGAAACTGTAATGGTAGACATAAGACTCTGGAATTCAAATTTCCAGCTGGCCCAGATTATGCTTTCTATTAGGACAAAATTTGTTTTCAAAAGAATTTAGAGAAACCTGATGAAAGTTCTTTTTTTAATGTGAAATGTCAAAGAGTTGCTACTACTTGTAATACAGTACAATGTGTTCTGCTTCGTCTTGAACTTTTAAGAAGTTACCTTATGCCAGATGTATAACATCAATCAATTTACATTTATTGAACAAATAGCTATCAAATGACTGCTCTGAGCAAGTTGCTGTGTTTGGTGCATTTAAGTAGATCACATGTCAAGGTCTCTACTAAAATGCATAGTGCTTAATATATGTTAGTTTCTTTCCTTTCTCTGTGTTAGTTGTCATGGAAACATGAGGAATAAAAGTCATGGGTCTCTGCTCTTTAAATTTGCTCTTTCCTTGGGGAGAGGGAGGTGGGTTAACAAGACAAGCAAAAGATATCTGTCTAGATCAAGAAAAGAAGGTTGTTTCTGTTTCTACTACACAGCAGTCTTCATTTTTATTTTACTGTTATAACTGTTAATAGTTATCATTTATTGCTCAGTTCTACAGTATATCTTTTCCAAACATAATGTCATTTCATCATCACTACCACCCTATTGAGGGGAGAGTGATTTCCCATTTTATGGATAAGAAAACAGAGTGATAAAAAACGATATCCACACGTATTATGTGTTTCTGGCAGGGTTCCTAGTCCATGTATCCGCCTTTTTGGTCTCCTAATCAAAGGACCTCATTCCTCCCAGCTAAAGTGACAGATCTAGAGATGAGCTTGTGATCCAACTGAACCATGCAGAGTCCTCTCCTGTGCCTTCCCCCATCCCCCACCAACACTTTAGGAAAGGGGTCATAGGAAATGGCCATTATTTTCTTACCCCATGTGACATGCGACAGTTAGATGGGCACACACCAATACACAGAGAGATGAAGAGGCAAGCTTGAGAGAGAGAAGGGCAGGGAGAAGTGAAAAAAAAAAACAACCCATGTGACTTAGATGGGACTTGGTCCAGCTCTATGTGATTCCTGATTTAACTTTAACTTGCTAGTTTACATGAAGCAATAAATTCCTCTTTGGTTTCTTTGTTCATCGGTTTAAGGCATATTGAGTTGCTTTTCTGCCACTTGAAATTCAGACTCTACTGACTAATACAGCCACACAATTAAAAGTGGAGTTAGATTTGTACCCATGTATCTCTGTACGTGGTCCTCAAGGTCCATGTTTTTTTTAACCATTTTTTAATTGGGTTATAACATATAAGTTTTATGTATACAGTATTATATTTTTATTTCTGTATACACTACAGTGTGCTCATCACCAAAAGTTTAGTTTCCATTTATTATCATACAGTTGACCCTCATTACCCATGTCCTCCCCCCACCCCCTTCTTCTTTGATAACTACTATTCTGTTCTCTGTATATATGTGTTTGTTTTGTTTGTTTTGTCCATTTATTTTTAATTATTTTTAGATTTCGCATATGAGTGAAATCATGCTGTATTTGTACTTCCCCATCTCCTGATTTATTTCACTTAGCATAATGCCCTCAAGCTCCATCCATGCTGTTGCAAATGGCAAGATTTCATCTTTTTAAAATGGCTGATTAGTATTACATTGTGTACATAGTATTATATTGTGTCTGACACATCTTTATTGATTCATCCATTGATGGGCACTTAGGTTGTTTCTATATCTTGGCTGTAGTAAATACTGCTATGATGAACATAGGGGTACAGATATCTTTTCAAATTAGTGTTTTCATATTCTTTGAGTAAATACCCAGAAGTGGAATAGCTGAATCATATGGTAGTCTTACTCTTAATTTTTTAAAAAAATATTTATCTATTTGGCTGCATCGGGTCTTAATTGCGGCACACGGGATCTTTCATTGCAGCACGTGGGCTCTTTGTTGTGGCGTGAGGGCTTCTCTAGTTGTGGCATGTGGGCTCTAGAGCGTGCAGGCTCAGTAGTTGCGGTGTGCGTACCTAGTTGACCTGCAGCATATGGGATCTTAATTCCCCGACCAGTGATTGAACCTGCGTTCCCTGCATTGGAAGGTGGATTCTTAACCACTGGACCACCAAGGAAGTCCCTATTCTTAATTTTTTGAGGTAAAACCATAGTGTTTTCATAGTAACTGCACCAATTTACATTCCCACCGAGAGTATATGAGAGCTCCTCCAGGTCTGTAAAGTGTATTTACAATAATAACTCCCACTTAAATAGGAGATTTTTATAAGCATTGGAGGCTTTACTTCAAATATTCTCAAATATTCTATTAGTAGGGAAATATGTAAAGACATGACTGATAGAAGAACGATGTTTTATGCTAATAGTAACTAAACAGTCAGTAACTCCAAAATAAATAGGTAAATAGTGACAAGAGGTTTAGAGAATAAAAATAAAGCTTACAAATGCTTTTTGGTAATCGATGACATTGTGAAGTTACTGTAGAGGAAGTTCTAATAGGCATATCATACCACATGTAGTATTTAAATTAATGTTTAAAAATTAATACTAAAATGCTCTTTTTTAAAAGTTTCTAATTTAAATTTGGAATTAACAGATACACACTACTATATGTAAAATAGATAAACAACAAGGACCTACTGTATAGCACAGGGAACTCTATTCAATACCTTATAATAACCTATAATGGAAAAGAATCTAAAAAAGAATATATATACATATATATATATATATATATATATATACACACACATGCATATATATAACTGAATCACCTGAAACATTGTAAATCAACTACACTTCAATAAAAAATTAAGTTTTAGGGCTTCCCTGGTGGTGCAGTGGTTGAGAGTCCGCCTGCCGATGCAGGGGACACGGGTTCGTGCCCCGGTCCGGGAAGATCCCACATGCCGCGGAGCGGCTGGGCCCGTGAGCCATGGCCGCTGAGCCAGCGCGTCTGGAGCCTGTGCTCCGCAACGGGAGAGGCCACAGCAGTGAGAGGCTCGCATACCGCAAAAAAAGAAAAAAAATTAAATTAAATTTTAAAAAGTGCTTTAACCAGATGGTGTTTTCAATCAAGAATCAGGAGATAGTTATTCCTAAAATTCCATAAAGTTGTGGTAATCTCTACTTTAGTGAGAGAGAGAGAGAGAATACTGAGAGGGATCCAAAAAAGATGGAAAATAAAAATTTTCCTCCAGCTCCGTTTTTCTTTCTTAATATTATTTTGGCTCTTCAGGGTCTTTCTTGTTTCCATACAAGTTGTAAAATTTTTTGTTCTAATTCTGTGAAAAAATGCCATTGGTAATTTGATAGGGATTGCATTGAATCTGTAGATTGCTTTGGGTAGTATAGTCATTGTCACAATATTAATTCTTCTAATCCAAGAACATGGTACATCTCTCCATCTGATTCTTTCATCTTTGATTTCTTTCATCAATGTCTTATAGTTTTCTGAGTACAGGTCTTTTGCCACCTTAGGTAGGTTTATTCCTAAGTGTTTTATTCTTTTTGTTGTGATGGTAAATGGGAGTGTTTCCTTAATTTCTCTTTCTGATTTTTCATTGTTAGTGTATAAGAATGCAAGAGATTTCTGTGTATTAATTGTGTATCCTGCAACTTTACCAAATTCACTGATGAGCTCTAGGAGTTTTCTGGTGACATCTTTAGGATTCTGTATGTATTGTATCATGTCATCTGCAAACAGTGACAGCTTTACCTCTTCTTTTCCAATTTGTGTTCCTTTTATTTCTTTTTCTTCTCTGAGTGCCATGGCTAGGACTTCCAAAACTATGTTGAATAACAGTGGTGAGAGTGGACATCCTTGTCTTGTTCCTGCTCTTAGAGGAAATGCTTTCAGTTTTTCACCATTGAGAATGATGCTTGCTGTGGGTTTGTCATATATGACCTTTATTATGTTGAGGGAGGTAGGTTCCCTCTATTCCTGCTTTCTGGAGAGTTTTTATCATAAATGGGTTTTGAATTTTGTCAGAAGCTTTTTCTGCCTCTAGTGAGATGATCATATGGTTTTTATTCTTCATTTTGTTAACATGGTGTATACAGTCAACCCAATTTTAGAGGTCAGAGACATTTAGAGACTCTTCCCAGGACCCACAGCTGGCAAGTGATAGAGCCAGCCCTCAAACTCAAGACTGGCTGACTTAAAGGACTTTGTTTCACCATGATTCTGTGTGACCATAGTTTAGATGGCATCAATTTTTAAGATTGTATATTTATTTTGTGTATGTATCAGTTAAGGTTCAGTAGAGAGATAGTCATCATACAGTAAGCAAGTAACATTTAATACAAAGAATTATTAGCTAGCAAAAAGGGATTAATTAAAGTTAAAAATAACCTTAAAGAATACAGGACTAGCAGGTGCAGGGTAAAGCCACCACTTCTGTGGCAGAGGAAGAGCATCCGAAGAAGGAAAACATTTGTCAGAGCCTCCCTACTTCCCGCCCTTGCCCTTTCTGCCTTGTGAGGTTGCAGTGAGAAGTGGACCATCAGTGAGGAAGTGGGCTCTCACCAGATGCCGTTTTGGATGACACCATGACCTTGGACTTCCTAATCTCCAAAACTGGGAGAAATAAATGTTTCTTGTTTACAAGCTACCCATTTTACGATATTTTTGTTATAGCAGTGCAAATGCCTAATAACTTTCTCTCCTTCTTCCATGAGAGTATATATTTTTGCTGGACATTTGGACACTCAGATAAATACATTTTCCAGCCATCCTTGTAGGTGGGCACGGCCACGTGATAAAAATTTGGCCCATGTAAAATCAACAGAAATTATGTAGGTAACTTCTGAGTGTCGTCTTTCAAAGAAAAGAATGTGTTTTCCCCTTCATCTCTGGAATGTAGACATGAAGTGGGGAGCTGCAGCAGTCACCTTGAGCTCCAAAATGGAAGCCTCATATGGAGAAGAGAAGAGTAAAAAGATAGAAGGATTCTGGGTCCCAGGTAATGTTGACTTGCCTTAAGAATCGTGAACCACCTACCTGAGTATTGTTAGAACAGGGAAAAATTCTATTCTGTTGAGACTATTCAAGGTGTCTGGTAAACGCTACCATGTGTTCTTATAATCCTCTGCTTTTTCTAATCTTTAAAATTGAGATGATGATAATAGTACCATACTTGAATGTTCTTTCTTGTAAAGATTCAACGACAGCAACAATAGCTGTGTCAGATGTTTGCATGACACTTACTCTATGCTAGGTATAGTTCTGAGTGCTCTACTTGTAGAAAAACGTCTGGCACATAGTAAGTGCAGATGTTTGCTATTGTTATTTTCTTACTTTCTCCATGATCCCCAGGTTAACCACTGCAATTTATATTTCATTCTATTTTCTCTGAATCTCATGGGGAATTATAATTGTCAGTGTCCAATTATTTCTATATGGGCAGAAATAGAAATAGTTATATAAATAAATAACATAATTAAAAATATGACTATAAATCATATAATTTAAAGAACAGAATTATATATATTCTTAAATTTCTTTGTTGGTCACCTGATAACCAGCTGTTGAAAACATTAGCAGGCTTGTGTCCATGAGAGTCAAAACATTTTTTGCTGTATGAAAGATAGCAATATAACATATTGTCTTATATAACATATTTATATATATATAACATATTGTCTTTATAACATATTGTCTTTATAACATATTGTCTTTATATTATATAACATATTGTCTTTATAACATATTGCCTCTCATAATGAAATTAAACATATCTATTATAGAAAATAAGTAAAACTAATATAAAAGTCATGAATGATTCCACTACCCACTACATGGGATTGTTTTGAATATGATGTTTTGTGTCCTAAATTTCTTTTCTTAACAATTGGTAGTAAATACTTTTAAGTTCATTAAATATTTTATACAGCATACATTTTGAGGATGAATAAATATTCTGTTGTATTACTATATATCATGTGTTTTTTTAACCAAACCATTAATGATGGACATTTAAGTTATTTCAGTAGCTTTGCCTTTAAATAGTGATACAAAGATAAATTTTTATGCACAGCCATGATCAGTTCCTTAGAATAAATTCCTAGGAGTGAAACTGCTGAATCAAAAGTTAAGCAAAATGTTAAAGCAATCTTAAAATTACTTTTGGAAAGCGTGTACCAATTTCCTCTCTCATCAGTGATGTTTTGAAATATCCAAAGGGCACAATAAGATATGATCATATCTCCTATGTAAACTCACAAGCATAGCAGATCCCCTGCAGAAGGTCTTCCAACATATTTGGGGGAAGGGTGGTAAATATATGAAAAGAAGAGAAAGCTTTGCAGACACGAAACACATGCTGTCAGATTACAGCAATGTCACTTTCAGTTGGAGGAGATCAGATTAAATTCAAATGTGAGTCTCTTCTCTTCCCCTCTTCTGCAATACCCTTGAGAAAAATCAGTTTGGTCTATAATAGTTGAAGAAAAGTGTTAGGGCAGCAAATAAAAATAAATTTAAGAGAAAACAGGGTTTCCTAAGAACTGTTTTGTCTACTTGAAAGATAAAACCTGGGGGCTCTTGCAAAACCTGCTTGCCCATAATATCAGTATTACTAAAACGAATAAGTCATCTTTGTGATTTATAGTTAGTGTTATAGTACATCTATGCTACCAAAAGTGCCATTACAATTTTGACTACTGAATTATCTTAGTTTGTTTTAAATCCATGGCCAGAAAAGGTACTTCCCAAAACTACTGAGGTTGTTCATACCTTAACTTTGCAAAAACTAGAATTCTAATAACAGAATAAATACAGACATGACAGTTTCCTCCCCCGAAATGCTCAGTCTTCTATTTTAATTAAAAAGGGAACCAAGGGGCTTCCCTGGTGGCGCAGTGGTTGAGAGTCTGCCTGCCGATGCAGGGGACGCGGGTTCGTGCCCCGGTCCGGAAAGATCCCACATGCCGCGGAGCGGCTGGGCCCGTGAGCCATGGCCGCTGAGCCTGCGCGTCCGAAGCCTGTGCTCCACAACGGGAGAGGCCACAACAGTGAGAGGCCCGCGTACAGTAAAAAAAAAAAAAAAAAAAGGGGGAACCAGGTTCTTTGATATATTGCATTCGTGGAACATAAAATATGAAATATCAAGGACTATTGTGCTATGGATTATAATTTTAACATGCCATTTTAAAGTACTTTCTTATACTATTTTCTTATTTTTTTAAGGTTACATGCCATCTCATTTCCTTCTTTCATTTCTTTTGTTCCCTCTGAAGAATGCTAGACTCCCATAAAAGAGGCATTCTATAACTGCTTTTTAATTTACTTTGACCTTAAATCAGAGTTTAGGACATTTGTCAATCCTGTGCTATCCTCATTCTTGGGGATTTGGGTTAGAGGATGGGGTGGGTTTTTTTACCTTAAATACTTTCTAATAAAACAGTAAGAATAAAATTCTTAATCATGGAGTTGCTGAATGTATTGAATGAGAGAATCTATTTGAAGTAGAGTCCCTGAAATCTTGAACTAAGGGAATGTTAACTATTATTATTCTGATATGAATTAAAATTCAAATTATCACAAGGCAAAAGTAATACCTTGACCCTATGTGTCAAGGGTCTGTTCTGTGGCAACCATATATTTAGATTTAGAGAGATCAGACCCCATCATTCTCGTTCTAAGAGAATGGCAAGCACTACAAGTGTTGGAGGAGGCTCATCTGGCATATCTTAATGTATGCCTCCATTCATTAAGCTCCCTAGATGGGAGCTCTGTGTTTGTGAGGTGTATGTGTGTGTATGGGTACGTGTACCTGCACGTGTGCCGCTGTATTGTGTTTTAATTCAGCTATGCTTACACTTTGGATTAGTTTGCTCGCCTTAGGAGATTCTAACTGACAGCAATGGAATGTTAATGTGATTTAAACAGAATTTCCACCTGTGTCCATTTGAAGGTCTCTTTCTCCCTCCCTTCATGTGATTTCTGGGATGTCACACACACACAAAACTTGAGAGACTGAAGAGGAGGTAATGAATTCTGTGAAAATTGAAAAACAAAATAATATAACAAGGAACAGGATTTCCTTGAACTCTAGAGCATAAAAGTCACTGAATATTTAATAATAAACCAGCCTTCATTTTAATCCCAGATTCTATTTTTCATCATGTTATTGCACTTTTATATATTACACATTAACAGTTTGCATAAGAGAAAATTACATAGACAAATTTCTTATTCTATTGATATTGCATTTGATTTTTTTAGATCCATTTGGTTTTTAATAATCATTAAAACAAATAGAAATTATTAAAGAGCTTTATTTGAAACAAAACAAACACTTAGGGAAGCATTTTCATTTCTATTGTTCCACTCTATGCTCAATTAAAAACAACCACCACAAAAAGATGTAGGAGAGAGTTAGCTTCTCTGCAAAGAATCTATTTTCTTACAAAGAAAATTTTTTTTAGTATCATGCCTGTTAAGAAGACACAAATTGAAGATGGACTATTTTTAAACAATGTAGGGGTCTGTTCTGTTCTCTAGGACATGATGGAGATGCTAGGAATAAATACAATGCATAGGATGCCCTGAGTCATTAACTGCTAAGTCAGAATTCTAATAGGAACAGCCTACTGAGGTCAGCTAAAAAGTACACTAACGGCCCTGGCCTTGGGTTTGATTCTCTTGTTGCATCCCAGAGGTGCTTTTGTAAGACATTAGTAAAAATAGAAAATCCAACCTTCTTTACACATCGTCCCCCCAAACGAGGCTGCTTTAAAAACTTTGAGTGAAAATGTCTTTAGGTTTTTATCCAAGCCACTCATTTTACAGATGAAATTGAAGTTCAAGGAGGTTCAGTGACATAAGTGAGGTCACGCAACTAGCTAAGATATAGAATGATGGCTAAAAGCTACATCTCCACTGTTCCACTAGTAATATCTCCTTCCATTGAGAGTCTGTTGGGTACCAGCCATTCTACTAACATTAGTTTACTTAATTGGCATTGCAAACTTGCAATGTAGATTTAAATTCACGTTTGACAAGTATAGGAACATAGGCTTAGAGAGGTTACTCACTTGCGTGAGGTCACACAAAAGTAAAAATGGGTTCAAATCCAGTTCTGACCCTTAGCATAGAGTCTTTCTGGTACTCTGCCCTATCTCCTTCATAACAGCCCCTTGATTCCATCCTGCTCTCGCTAGTATTGAAACAATCTTTCATTGTGCTCCTGGCTGGTTTGCTGCATACCAAATTTCTGATAAGAAGTCAGGCAGGCACTATCAAATATGAATGTATATATGATACCTATATTAAAAAACATACATACATATAAAACATATGTATTATACAGTAATATGTATTATATATAATATCCATATCTGCATCTCTAACATAGCTGGTCTATACAGGCTCAGAAGTGGCTCAAGGCAAATTCCAAATGCGCTTAGCCATTCTCCTTGATAAGTCAAATCGAAAGGAAAGTTGATGGCTGCGTAGAGGGGCTGACTTCGCAAAAGAGGGTCCTGAGCAATAGGGTACTGAAAGTGACAATATTTTGTTAAATGCTTTTGTATCTTTACTCTATTCAATTTTCACAAGCAATTATTTCTTTTTCTTATATAAAGAAATAACTTATTATTCATCTCTAATAACAATAGAATCAATTTCAGCATAACAGTATTCCAAATATCTACATCTTGACATCTTAAAGTTAACAATCCTATGTATCATCGTTTAGAAGACTTAATATGCGCTAACATATTTAAAATATTTTTGCTTGTTTCTTTTTTTTTCAGGTTTATTGAGAAATAATTGACATACATCACTGTATGTGTTAAGGGGTACAGCAAAATTGTTTGATTTACATATGTTGTGAAATGTTTACCACAACTGTTTTAGTTAGCATTCATCATCTCATATAGATAAAATAACAGGGAAAAAAATTTTCCTTGTGATGAGAACTGATAGGATCTATTCTCTTAACAACTTTCTTATATATCACACAGCAGTGTTAAGTACAGTCATCTACGTTGTACATTACATTTCTAGTACTTATTTATCTTATAACTGGAAGTTTGTGCTTTTGACCACCTTCCTCCAATTTCCGCTCCCCTCCCACCTCTGGTAGCCATAAATCTGATCTCTTTTTCTATGAGTTTGCTGGGAATTTTTTTGTTTTTTTAGATTCCACCTATAAGTGAGATCATATAGTATTTGTCTTTGTCTGATGTATTTCACCTAGCAAAATGCCTTCAAGACCAATTCACGTTGTTGTAAATGGTAGGATTTCCTCATTTTTTTAATGGCTGAATAATATTCTGTTGTATATGTATATCAAAACTTCTTTATCCATTCATCCATTGACAAGACACTTACGTTGTTTCCATGTCTTGGCTATTGTGAATAATGCCACTATGAAATGGGTGTGCAGATATCATTTCAAGTTAGTGTTTTCATTTTCTCAGGTTATATTCTGGGAAGTGAAATTGTTGACATGACACACTCACATGACAACCACTTATTTCACTGATAAGAAAATTGAGGCCCTGAGATTCAAATGTAATTAAGGTATCGGTTATTCAGAAGCATAATCAGAACTTCTCCTCCTCCTTCAGAAACCCATCACTACTTTTCTAATTATTCAGGCCTTCTATTAGTGTACGAATTTCTTTAAATTTGGACGTGGTATAGATTGGCTATGAAAATGTAGAGCCAACAGAGGAAATGAAAGGATGAAGGAACTCAAATCCTAAATGCCCATCGACAGACGAATGGATAAAGAAGTTGTGGTACATATTTACAATGGAATATTACTCAGCCATAAAAAGAAACGAAATTGAGTTATTTGTAGTGAGGTGGAGGGACCTAGAGTCTGTCATACAGAGTGAAGTAAGTCAGAGAAAAACAAATACCATATGCTAACACATATATATGGAATCTAAAAAAAAAAAAAGAAAAAAAAAAGAAAATGAATTTTTAAAATATGGGGATCCAGGTCTTATTCTTTTAAAAAAAATTTTCTGTTTAAAATTTTCACAGGTAGAATTCTGTTTTTTATTTTAAAAATACAAAATAACAGACAAAAAGAACAGACAGCCCCCACCAAAAAAACCCACGTTCATCATATTCACACTACTGAAAGATATACTCTGTTGATATTTTGATACATATATATATATTTCTAGACTATTTTCTATGTATACACATTTTTCTTTTCTTTTAAAAAAATTTAAAAACTTAGTATCAAATTATATATACACTGTCACCCTAAATAATAGGATAATTTCTTCTATGTACAGAACCTTTTTTTAAAAAACAGTGCTCACTCCCTTTCTTCCTTCCTTCCCCCCTTCCTTCCTTCTTCACTTTCTTCCTTTCTTTATTATTTTTGTTGTAATAGAACTCTTTCTTCAAAAGCAATTTTTTTATTCAACAAGTTGTCAGCAGTATGGAGTTGCTGTGGATAAAGCAGTGAGTAAAGCAAAGTCCCTGTTCTCATGGCGGTTGCATTCTAATGGTTAATAGTGAACAATATGCAAATAAATATATATGTTAGATGTTAATGAGTTTCAAGGAAAAAAAATAAAGACACGTAAGAGGGAGAATGAATGTTCGTTGGGGTCCCATTTGTATAAATTAGTCAAAGAAGTCTTCTATAATGGGGCAACAATTGAGCAGAGATCTAAGCAGAGTTTCTAAGAGAAACTAAGCCATGAAAATGCCTGAGAGAAGAAAATTCCAGAAGGAAAGAATGAGAAATGCAAAGACACTGAAGATTTGCACATACTTGGAGTGTCTAAAGAAACCTCAAAGAGGCCAGTGTGACTTGAAGACACTGAGCAAAGGGAGGACAGTAGCATATGAGGTAAGAAAGGAACTGCGGAGACAGAAGAAGTTGTAGTACTTTTTACCTTGACTTTTAATTGGAATAAAATAGGGAGTGATTAGATGGTATTGAGAAGAAGAGTGACATGATCTAATTACATTTTAAGAAAACCGCTCTGGGTGCTGAATGGACAAGAGTTTATGGGGTCAGAGATAAGCAGAGAGACCAGGTAGGAGATCACTGTGATGATTCAAGGGAGTGACGATGTTGGCTTCAGAGCAGCAGTGGAGGAAGATTTGAGAAGAAATGAAAAGATGTGAAATAATCAAAGAAGGAAGGAAGATGACTTGATGAAAAAAATATAAATTGCCTGCCAGCACAAAGAACTCATTTGAAGTTGGTGGTTATGAATTTAAAATGAGATCAGCAAGTAAAGCTGCTTCTTTTTCTCAGTCACATTCTGCTGTGCAGGTTCAGGTTCAAGTAGGAAGAGATTTAGATTCAACCTGAATTGATGATTTAATGAGAAAGTACAACCAAGGAAAAGAGGCAAAATGGGAATGGGAGTGCATGTAAGAGAGTTAATATAGTAACTGACAATGGAGTTTAAGTGGGTAAGGTGGAAAGTGAAGATGTGAGGAGATGAGGGACAGTAAGGAGGTGGTACTATAGGTATAGATGGGGTCAAAGGATTGTTTATGGAAAGTGAAACTCGTTACTAGTAACAGCGGGGCTAGGGGAGAGCTCAGAGGTGAGTGGCTGAGGTAAGTAGAAGGACAAGATCATTAAAGAAGATGAGGTCCATGATATTAGAAAATTTATCCATGTGCCTACTGAAGTCACACACAAAAAAGATAACAGCACAGGTGTAATTAGAAAATGGCGGCGAGCCGCAGGACAAAATCTTTAAACAAAGAGGAAGGGCATTGTTTTGGAAGTTTTGTGTCTCTCCAGGAAGGGGAGAGAATAGTGGTATGTTGGAAAAACACTCAAGCTGGCCTTATTCATTGACTTGTTCACTTGGTCTTTACTGAGTCCTCCAATGTGTCAGGGAGTGGTGATGTCAAAAAGTATAAAAGTAAGATTCGGCTTCCCCGGGCTTCTGACTAGTGAAAGAGACAGGAAACAGATCATTAAAGCTGTGTTCTATGTGATCATGAACATGTAATCACTAGTCATGAAAACAATAACGAAAGAGTGGGGGGAGTTGGAGTTGGAAAAACCTTCTCAGGTGAGGTAGCAAGGAGCCCTTTGAAAGATAAGTGTATCTGTCAAGACAGATAAAGAGGTTAGGACATCTGGCAGAGACAGAAAGTGTATGAAAATGAAGTGAAATGTGAGGGGAGAGTTAATTGGCAGGTCACTTACTGTGTAAGTAGTATAGAAGCTGTCAAGCTGGGTCTGAAACACGAGTCCAAACCATGGTAAGGATGTCTTATGTTGTAAGCAGTTGGAGTCACCATCGGTTTTAAACAAAGGAGTGACCACCAGGTCTAGATTTTAGAAAGCCCTGCCTGTCGTACGGAAGATGGATTGAAAGCAGCACTGGGGGTGGAAGACAAATTAGGATGTTATTATAATAATCCAAGTAAGAATTGGTAAGGGCCTCAGTCAGCAGGGATAATGGCTGTGAGTGTATAAAGTTGCAGCAGATATTTTTTTAAAGTGTATCATTAAATGTTTTTCAGTATATCCACAAAGTTGTCTGACGATGACTACAATCAGCTTTAGAACTCTGTCATTACCCCTGAGAGAAACCCCATAACCATTAGCAGTCACCCCCAATTGCGAACCCCCTCCCCATTCCCTAGCAATCACTAATCTACTTTCTATCTCTGTGGATTTGTCTATTCTGCACATTTTTTATAAATTGAAACATACAATATGTGGTCTTTTGTGACTGCCTTCTTCACTTAGCATTCACGTGCAAGTTTTTTTGTGCTATGTTTTCAGTTCTCTTGGATATATATCCTAGGAGTGGAATTTTTGGCTCATACAGTAACTTCATGTTTAACTTTTTGAGGTACTGCCAAATTCTTTTCCAACATGGCTGTACCATTTCACATTCCCACCAGCAATGTACGAGGCTTCCAATTTCTCAACATGCTCATCAACAATTCTTAGTCTCTCTTTTTGACTATAGCTCCCCTAGTGGATGTGAAGTGGTAACTCATTGTGGTTTTGGTTTGCATTTAACTGACTTCTAAGGATATTAAGTACCTTTTCATGTGTTTATTGGCCATTTGTATAACTTCCTTGAAGAAATATCTATTCAGATCATTTGGCCATTTTAAATTGGGCCCCTTGTCTCTTTATTATTTAATTGTAAAAGATTTATTTATATAATTCTGTATAAAAATCCCTTATTGGGTATATGATTTGTAAACATTTTCTCCTATTCTATGGGTTGTCCATTTACTTTCTTGATGGCATCCTCTGAAGCGTAAAAGTTTTTTATTTTGATGACATCTGATTTGTTTATAGTTTCTTTTCTCTCTTGTGTGGTTGATCTCATATCTAAGAAAGTCTTGCCTAACTCAGGGTCCTGAAGATTTATTCCTATTCTTTATTTCCTAAGAGTGTTTATACTTTTAGCTCTTGTGTCTAGATCTATCATATATTTTCAGTTAATTTTTGAGTATGATATGAGGAAGGCATCCAGCTTCATTCTTCTGCATATGGATGTCCAGGTGTCCAAGCATCTATTGTTGAAAAGACTATGCCAGCACTTGATTTTTGCTTGAGAGACTAAGCCTCCACGGAGGGTGACCCCTAGAGCTGGGACTCATTGTATAACCAGCCTCCATGCCCTCAGAGGCCTCCCGCCTCTGGTGGCTTAAGGGGATGCTGTTGCAAGGAAATGTTGGAAGAAAGAAGAAAGGGGTTAACGCAGAGGTCCCTGACCCCTGGGCCATAGACCGGTACCAGTCTGTGGCCTGTTAGGAACTGGGCCACACAGCAGGAGGTGAGTGGTGGGCGAGTGAGCGAAGCTTCATCTGTATTTACAGCCGCTCCCCATCGCTCACGTTACCACCTGAGCTCCGCCTTCTGTCAGCATTATGGTAAGTTGTATAATTATTTCATTACATATTACAAGGTAATAATAATAGAAATAAAGTGCACAATAAATGTAATGTGCTTGAATCGTCCCTAAACCATCCCCCCTGCCAGTCCGTGGAAAAATTGTCTTCCATGAAACTGGTCCCTGGTGCCAAAAAGGTTGGAGACCACTGGGTTAATGGAACAGAAAGGAAGCACTTCAGAAGTAACCCTCTCCCCATTTCCCTCCTCCCTCTGGGTTAGGGGGTTGCAGAGAGCACTGGCCCAGGAGATAGATGAATATGGGAGAAAATGGACACCAAGGTGACCATATAACACTTGGACACATCAGTGGAGCTAGTGGAGCAAACTCAAGCTCCAATGATCTTCTATCCCTTCTGAGATGGAGAAGTTTTCTCTAAGTAGGAGAGGATAGTCTTGGGCCAATGGGGTAAAAGAGATTTCCTGGACTGGGTCCTTGCTGTTACTGTTTCTTTTTCTTGTTTCTCTTTCTGGCCCTTATTGTTTGTATTCTGACTTCGGAGCTGTAAGAGTGCTTGAAATACTCTGAACACAAGTCCTTTATCAATTTTATGAATTGCAAATATTTTCTCCTAATATATGGCTTGCCTTTTCACATTATTTTTAGTGTTTTTGGAAGAGTAAAAGTTTCCAATTTACTTGAAGATCAATTTATATTTTTTTCTTTTATGTTTCATAAGTTGTATAACCAAAGAAATGTTTGCATAGCCCAATTTCATAAAAATTTGTTTTTCTATGTTTACTAAGAGTTTTAGCTTATATTTTTAGACCATGATCTTTTTCAAGATAATTTTTGCCAAGGGTGTGAGGCAAGAGTGGAGAGGAAGAAAAGCAAGTTTGTGACAAAAAAGTCTTTGCTACAATAGACAATCAAAAGAAAACATTCTATAAGATGTAGTGCTATACATAGATGATAGAAACCCTGCTGTTTTTGCCTGAGGAGGTGGAAGGGGTTTCATCAGGCCAGGTCAGCTGGTGTCTCTTGGTGGGAAAGCGATGCAGTGGAGTTCCTCTACCAGTGCCCCTAATACACACGGATGTTCATAGCAGCCTTATATGTAATAGCAAAAATCTGGAATCAACCCGGATGTCCTTTAGGTGAGTGTTTAACCAATCTGTGGTTTAGCCATACCATAGAATACTATTCAGCAATAAAAAGGAAACAACTACTGAAACATAGAACAACTTGGATGAATCTTCAGGGAACATGCTGAGTGAAAAAGTCAATCACAAAAGGTTACATAGGGTATGATTCCAATTATATAACTTTTATATCTTTTATTTTATTTATTTTATTTTTGGCTTGTGGGATCTTTGTTCCCTGACCAGGGATTGAACCTGGGCCCTTGGCAGTTAAAATGCAGTGTCCTAACCACTGGACCGCCAGGGAATTCCCCAACTATATAACTTTTAGAAAGTTATTTTAGAAATGAAGGACAGATTAGTGGTTGCCAAGGGCTAGGGTCAGACATGGGAGAGGTGGAGGTGGGAGAGGCAGGAGTGATTATAAAAGGGCAAAGGAATGATGGATACACGAACCTACACCAGTGATATAACTGTACAGAATTTCACACACACACGAACAGGGGAAATCTGAATAAGATTGGTGGATATATCAATGTCAATATGCTGGTTGTGATATTAACTATAACTTTGCAAGCTGCTACTGTTATCAGAAACTGAGCAAATTTTACAAGAGATCACTATATATTATTTCTTACAACTGTATGTGAATCTATAATTATCTCAGTACAAATTTCAATTAAAAATGAGAAAATTGAGCTAGGGATTTTAACAACCATTATCTCACCAAAGATATACATATGACATATAAGTACATGAAAAGATAGTTAACATCACTAGTTATTAAGAACATGCTAATTAAAACCACATGAATGTGTTGGAGAGAACATGGAGCAACAGGAATTCTCATGTATTGCTGTTTGAGATGCAAAATGGTACAGCCACTTGGGAAGACAGTTTGCTAGGTTTTTCATAAAGTGAAACATACAGCTGTTATATGAACCAGATATCTCATATCAGGGTATTTACCCCAACTGAATAAAACATGTCTAGGCAAAAAATTGTATGCTAATGGTCATAGCAGCTTTATGCATGATAGCCCCATCAGGAATTGGGAACTCAATTATCCACCTACTGATGAATTGATAGACAAAGCATAGCTTATCTATAGGATGAAATACTACTCAGCAGTATACAAAACGAATGAACTGTTGATAAATGCATCAACGTGAATAGATTTGAAAATCATTATGTTAAATGAAGAGAGCCAGATGCAAAAGACCTCATGCTGTAATGATTCCATTTATACAGCATTTTAGAAAATGCAAAACCATATTGACATGAATCAGATCAGTGGTTACTAGAGGCTGAGATTGACTACAAAGAGACATGGGGACTTCTGGGGCTGTTGAAGATGTTCTATATGTTGATTGCAGTAGCAGTTACATAGCTATATGTGTATTTGTCAAGACGTATGAAACTGTACACTTAAAATGGATGAAATTGTTTTATGTAAGTTATCCCTCAAGAAACCTGATTTTATAACATCTTTCGGAAAACCATGAGTAGATTCTCCTACAATTAAATTGGAGATTTCTGAATGTTGTCTTATTGGCTTAGTTTGCTTTAAATCTCAGAATTGGAAGGGATCTTAGACATAGATATTTGGGTCACTCTCTTGCTTTACATAAAATGAAATTGAAATCTAGAGAAAAAAGTCTTTCTTAAGGTCTCACAGCTAGTTAATAAGAAGCTTGGACTAGAAACCACTCTCCTGAATTTCTAATGTGTATTCTGAGGTTTTTCATTATATAGCGGTTTCCTCTGAGGGTACAAACTACGCCTTATCAATCTTTTCTCTTGAACTCTATTTCCACCTGCAGTCACCCAGCCTGGGCCTTTTGTATATGGCACAGAGTGTTGTATTTACTTTTGAATTAATATCAAAGCCTGAGACACAGAGGCTGAGAGGAAGGACACTAAAAGGGGGGAAGGTTAGTGCATCATCATTCATTATACATCCAGTACCACAATTTCACTGCATACAAATGACAAGGAAGGTGTCTTATCAGTTCTATTTTTTAAATTTTGATTTAATCCAATCAATTTAATTTCAGATATTATATGGGTCAATTCTAGAATTTTCATTTGATTGCCTTTTATAAGATCAAATTTTAGCTAATTTTTAAAATCTTTTTGTCATTCCTTTTCTCTTCCTTATTCATGTTAATCAGAGTGAAGTTCCCATTACCTCACTCCAGCAGCTGAATGACTTGTGGGTCTGGTTCTGCTCTCTGATTTAATTATTCTATTGTTTTTAGTCATGCAGACTGTACTTTGTTGGTCTTATTAATTTTTAAAGAATTCTGATTGCCTATTAAAAAATACAGAGACTCCAGATGGTGTTATCTTTCACCTTTTTCTTTCTAGGCAGTTGGCGGTGTGGGGGGGAGTGGTTTAATCCAATCACGGGCAGTTCTAAGGAAAGGCTAGGTTGCAGCGCTATTAGGGGTTAATAATTTATCCCAGTTCTCCCTATTCCCCTAGGATCTTCAGCTGGGCACCAGATATATTTTTTACTCCTCCTTCTTGTGAGTACAGAAATCTCATTTCTGTTTTTGAGACTACCGAAATCCCCTGCTCAGCTTTTCAGACACTTTCCACGTGGGTCTTAGCCCCTGCCCCATGTAGCCTGGTATTCAGCACAAGTCTCAGGGGGAAAGCTGGAAGTGAGTTTGAAGCCCTTCAAGTCTCCTCCAAATACTTTGCCAGTTTTTCTGCGCCCTCCACAGTTTCAAAGCCTGAATTGTGAGCCTCCTGTCTGTGCCCAGAATCAACAAATGTCCCCCAGGGTAAAGGAAGTAAAAGAGGGTGAGTCCATGTGAATGAGGCTTTTTCATTCTACAATTTCAGTCCCTTTAGTTCTAGTTGCATCAGAAGCTTTCTCACAGACCTTTGCTATATTTTATTGTGTGTTTTATTTTTTTTAGTGTCTCTTGTCGAGAGCCCTGCCCCACCATTAGCTAGTTCACTGCACCTCAAAATGCAAGTCTAACGCATTGAAGTAAAATTCAACAGGTAAAATGTCTATAATTAAAGCACTTTAAAGAAATTTGCAGAAAACTGACTCTGGGATTCAGGATTTAGAAGATTAACATAGTGACTTTTCATTTTTTTACAAATCAACATTTTGTTTACGTCTGTATTAGCAATAATATTTACCATTTTTGTTGACATTTATTGCACACCTGGAAGCACTCCAAGAACTTTATGTACATAATCTCTAATCCTCTATCAATACCATGATGTGGGATAACTATTGCCATTTTACAAATACTGTTATTGAGACATGGAAATGTCACGCAGCTCTTGAGAGGAAAAGCAGAGATTTGAGACTGAATCTTCTCCCAACCACTAAGTCAAACTACCTCACATGTGAACCATTTTGACAATGAACTGCCTGTTGTGTGATTCACAATTACTTTCCTAATGACATCGTAAATTTCCCAAGACTCATTAATTTGTGGTTTGTCTGAGGTGCAGAGGGTTTCCTGCTACTCCTGCAGGGGTAGCAGAAATCTTTGTATTGGTGCAGGATCCTAAACCCTAGAGAATCCCCTGCCCCTTTCCCAAGGTTTAGATGTTGTTTTCTTCTGCCTCTGTTCCAGAAGCAGGAAGTCTTGCCAGGCCTTGTTCACCTGAGAGTTTTCCATCCCTCCACCATGGGCAGATGGATTTTGCTTCTATCCCTCTCTACAGAGTAGTATATCTCTGCCTGAGCCCAGGTAGGCTGTGTGTATATGTATGTGCATATGTATGAAGAGTTTTTTTCTACCCCTCTCTCAATGATTTAAAGCTTTTGCCTTCTATGGGGGACGTGTCCTGGAAGACAGGAAAGATTTTGTGCTTATCCTTCAGGGGCAGCGATCATGACTCGCATGCCTGCACCACCTAGCAGGGCTGTTTCCACTCTCCTGCCCTACTTCCTTCTTTCTTTTGAGCATCTAGTCAAGGCCCATGAGAAAGAGCTTTTAAGTGTGTACTTGTGAATTCTTCTTGAGTCTTTTGGGCTCCGAGGTATTTTAAACTTTCATGCTAGCCCACGTTTGGCATTGAAAAATTCATTTAAAATTGAGCTGAAGTTTTCTTACCCGTTTTATGGCAGCCACTTCTTCCTCCCGTATTCTATAAACAGTGACATAGTTCCTGTGTCCTGTCTCTCCCTGAAGGAGCTTCTCACTCTTCGAAATTCAATCCAGGTCTTACGGTCTAGGAACCTCAGCTATCTGATGGGCTTGAGAGGAGTTATAATTTTGTATATTGCTTGTTTTTTTCTGGTTGTTTGCGGGGGGGTAACATTCTTTTTCAGCTTTCTCCACCCAGAGTGAAAGAGGAATTTTTGTCCATTGTACTCATCTTGATATCCTGTTGTCTGGTAACCAGAGATGACTACTATGTCGTTTTTTATCTTAATCTTCAGTGTTTTTTTAAAATTCTCTCCCTCTTTCCATCTCTTTTTCTCAGGTGATATTAAAACTTAGGAAAACATTGCCTGTCATATAGAGGACATTCATACTTTTAATTTCTGGAGAAGTTTTTTAAATGGGTCAGGTCCATGTTGCTTCCTAGTACCCTACTCAAGAGATCCTTATATGAACTGAACTGAGTTGCCTCAATATATATATTTTCATCAAATTTAGAATGAATTTGTGCCAGAGTTAAAGGTATTTGATTTTAATTGGTCCCCACAATTTATTGATTTTATAATTCCTTGATACAGACAGCAATATTTTGTTTAGCCAGCCTGATTAAAAATGTTGAGTTGCCATTTTAGGGGAAGCTTATAGTAATATAAAGGGCTGATTTGGGTCAATGTACTTCTGTAATAGCTTTACAAAATTTTTTGACTTTTAATATAAAAAGTGTCACTCTGTTTGGTTTTGTTCATATATTAGTTGAATGAAAAGGAAGAAACTTAAAGCTTAAATATAATGGCATCTCATAGGGTCTGGAAATCCCTAATTTTCTGTTTCAATCCTAGTTTGCATCCTAGCCTTAAAAT
The DNA here is from genome assembly GCF_039906515.1 of Pseudorca crassidens. Lineage (NCBI taxonomy): Eukaryota > Metazoa > Chordata > Mammalia > Artiodactyla > Delphinidae > Pseudorca > Pseudorca crassidens. The sequence continues at coordinate 65,508,385 of NC_090304.1, read as the reverse complement.
TTACTGTTTTAAGATGAGGTTCCTTAAGGTTATATAAGTTGTTAACTTATTGATTGCTTTATTTCTAGGTCACAATATCAGACAATATCAGACAATGCCTTTATATATTAAAGAAATAACAGAATTTTTAAAACAGTTACAAAACACTCAGAGTATATTATATTACACTCAGATGATATATTAGCCAAAGTAAATATGACTCAGTTAGCAACACCTAGATATTTTATGCAGACCCACGCATGGCTTAAAATGTGTATACAATAAGTAACGGTATGTCTGTCTAGATCTGGCATCATACCATAGTTGACATCATACCATATTTTTCAACTTTAGTCTTGGATCACATTCTTTAACCTCCAATCTAAATACTGAGATTTCAGTTGGCCCTTTGATTGAATGTTTTGGGAGATTTGGGACCTGTTTTAGCCCAAGTCTTCTTTCTTTTGATACACAGTGGGAAGATACTGCCATTTGAAGTTAGACTAAAATTTTAACTCTGATTCTTCAAAAGTAAAGTTGGGAAGGGGGTGGAAATAACCTCTCTGAGGATTAGATGAGATAACGTGTGAAAAGCATGGAGGTTAATATGTGGCCATTTTAAGACTCAATGTTATTTTCCTTTCCACTTACCTGTCTTTAGTATAGGGACCACAGTGGTCTATGAGAACAAGTATAGCTCTAGAGTTGGACAGAGGCTCAAATTCTAGCCCTATTACTTAGTAGTGCTTTGTGTTATTAGGAAGCTACCTAACTTCCCTGAGCCTCTATTTCCCCATTTATTAAGGGGGTGTAAGGAGGAATACTGTCTATCTTAGGGTACTGTGAAGATTAAATGACAAAGTCTTGGCACAGTATATAGAAGGCATTCAATGAATGTTAAAGAATACCCTGCTCTTAGATATTTATTCCAAATTTTCTCCTTCCCTTTTCTTAATTTTTAGATACAATTCATCCCCTGTCAATTTGGACCTTTCTCTTCTAGCATCTTCTGTGATATCAGCCCAACCATAACTTTGTGTAGAAATATTAATAATAATAATTGGTTCAACTTTTTGAATACTTATTAGATACCCAAAAATATTTTAAGCACTTTATATACATTATTTTATTTCAAATTTAGCCCTCCTAAAGGAAAACTTAACTTATAATAAAAGAAATCAGTATGGTGTTTGCCTCTGGGATGAGGAAGGCAAGAATTAACTGAAAAGGAACTTCCTTCTTTTTTTTTAATGAACTTTCTGAGGTAATAAAAATGTGCTATATCTTGATGGAAGATTATATGCATTTGAAAAACTCATCAACTGTACACATTAAATATGGCTATTTCATAGAAGACGAATTACACTGCAATGAAAAATTGAGAGGAAAAATTAATCTCCTTAAAAACATCCTAAGGAATAGAAAATTTTACATCTACTTTTTCAGATGCAAAAACTGAGGACCTGAATGTTCAGGTAATTTCTTTAAGTTCACAGTTACCGGTGGCTGTACTGAGGTCAAATCCGGGTATGTTTAAGTGCACAGCTCAGAAACTTAACCAACAGGCTCCACTTCCTCCAGGGAGACTGGCACATCCTGCCACGTTTTGCAGTTCAAACTGTATTATTTTATCCTTAGTAACCGTATCACACAGACTAAGACAGAGCAAGATTCTTAAAAATATCCTGACTTCTTATAGGGCTATGTGTTACACAACACTCTAGAAAGAAAACATACCTGTTCCAAAATGATTATGTAGGATGATGAGACCCAGGACACATATAGTGGAATCAGTTTCTCTCCCTCATCAGCATGCATTTCCAAGCATTTTGAGAGTACTAGTTTGGCTGCGATAACCTCAGGCAGCATATTCTGCCCAGGTCTGCTGTGCAGTGAGCCAGCAAGGAGTCAGGAGTATCTCAAAGACGGGGCTTTGGCAATCAAGTAAACCTGTTATCTCACTGTCTGTTAGAAAGCATATGTTTAAATTTCCAAGTCAGAAATGTCAGCAAAAGTCCCTGGCTGCTTCGGTGATTACAAAACAAAGCAGGCTCCATGACTGTGCAGGGCTTAGGTCACTTCAGGGTTATTTTCTTCCTTAAATGAGGCAGCAACTTCTAAATTTACAATCACCTTGCTTGATACTTCTCCTACCGACTTCCCATTAAAATGCCTATAAAAAGATACAGAAAACTGAACCTGAAATGTAAATTTTCAAAAGGACAATTGATCAAATCCAAGGGACATGTGATTCAGTTATACATACATATATATTATTTTTCAGATTCTTTTCCTTTATTAAAAGATATTAAATATCGTTCCCTGTGTTATACAGTAGGACCATGTTGTTTATCTACTTTACATATAGTAGTTTGTATCTGCTAATCCCAAACTCCTAATTTATCCCCACCTCCCCATTCAGGCCTTTTTAGCTACTCATTTTCTCCCACTACCAAATATTCTATCTTGTCCTCACTTAAATTAGAAAAACTTGTTTATCTATTGTCTATACCTGTTTCTGAGGCTGCATTGACCCAAGTCAACTAGTTTGCAAACTATCCAATAAGACTGAGAAGATAAATGTATTCAGATTCTCTAGGGGCATAAAGTACGTGATATTCAAGATTAACTAGATAAAAATACTAGATTGAAATATTCTTAGCTGCAAGTGTACATATTATAGTATAAAATTTTTCAGAATTTTTCCAAAACATTTTAGAACATCATTTAATATAACTTTTTAATTTTCAATTTTATGAGATCTTTCTAAAGCTACAATTCACAAAACATGTGCACAAGTCACTTGTTCTACTAAAGATGATTTATGAAAACATGATTCTGTAGTTAAGTAAGATTAGAAGTCAGTGCACCCTATAGTTTTCCTATGAAAACTAACATTGTACGTCAGTAAATAATAGCTCTGGTAAGTACTGCAGTAAAAGGATCTGTTTAATGCTTAACCACAATTTCTCTAACTTGCTTGAATACAAAATTTTCTTTTTCAGGCAACACCTGTCAAAATTCTACAGACACATAGAACGTAGAATTCTATGTTCTAAATGTTTAAAATGCATAGTATTTTGAACATATTGGATTCTCACCAAATGGACTTATCATTTCAGTGGGTCCTCCTTGAGCTCTATATTTCAGACCTTTTTTCTCTTCATGGCAAAACAATTATAATGCCATTATTTATTTTTGTTTTCTCTCTCCTCAATACTTGCAACATAGGTCAGAAACCACATCTCTCTGTTTTCATCATCATGTCTTAGGGCCTAGAACAGTGGTAAATATATAGTAGGTGTTTCATAAATGTATACTTAATTATTTTCTTGCTGGACCCAAATATCTGAAAGCAGAAAAGTATTTGGAGTCCTCTTCATAAGAAAGTTATCTGATACAAAGATGCTGCTGGAGTGCCAGTATTGGCACTTTTCCACACATTTGTCAGGAATAATATACATGGAAATGGTAATTCCTCCTTACTTTTGCACTGAAATCATCTTTCCTCATATGATCCCATAATTAAGGAGGAGGGAAAATGTTAAAAAGTGATAGAGGTCAAGGGTGCCACTTATATTAAAATCTTTTTAATAGCACTATCACTATTACCGATGCTACTAGCTGACATTTTTTGAGCATGTTGTATGTGACAGTCTTTAAGTCACATGGCAACCCTATGAGTTAGGTACTATTATTCTTGGCATGTAACTGCTGAAGGAATTGGAGTTAAATAAGTTTAAATAAAGTCTAACAGCTAGGATTTGACCAACTTCTGTGACTCCATAGTCCTTCTGTTACTGTTGACTTAGGGGAAATTGATTATGTGTGGAATTGTAGAATTTTAACTTTAATTTGTCTAACACTCATTTAACAGGTGAGGCAAATGCAATCCAGAGGAGCTCAGTGACTTGCTGAAGATCACCAAACTATTTAGTGTGAAACTTTGCCCTAGAAGCCAAAGTTTCTGACTTCTTAGTCCAGTTCTTTTTCTGCACAGCACTTTTTATCTTGCTCAGGTTAATTAAGAGCAATTAAATTAAACAACTACTTTTTAGGGAAAACATCCTTACCTTCCATATGGAGCTTAAAGATGCTTCTCAAGAGATGAGATTTACAGAACAGATATAATTACAAAATAGATTCGATTGAAGCACTGCAAATTTAGTACATAATTGCAAAATCTATTTCTTCAAATATTTCTACTATACTTTTCTTTGTTTATTGAACTTTTTCCCTCTTTAAAATTATATTTAGTAATGGAAATATATGAGGATATATTTATCTGACAATTCCAAGGAGGTGGGAATTTGAAATGAAAAAAAATTCTAGAACAGCAAGATTGATGAGGGCATTTAAACAGAACAAAGACCCTGTTTTGTCTCATATATATATATATATATATATATGCACGTATATGCATGTATATATGCATGTAAGTATGTAAATATATATAATTATAGCAAGATAATAAGTAGAAAATGTATCTCATTTTAATTTTTAAAATTTGTGCTGGTGAACATGTTTTTCTTATATTTATTGGCCAATTGCAGTTCTTTACATGAAATGCCTTCTTGTATATTTTGTCTAGTTTCTGTTGAGTTAATCACCTTTGTCTTCTTGACTTATGAAAGCTCTTTATATTTTAAATACCTTAGGTCCTTTTCTGTCATAAGTATTAGAAATATTTCTCAAATATTTTATATACTTTCATGTCATTTTCCCCAGTACATTAAACACTTTTTATGACATCTATCTAAATGATAAAAAAGAGCTTCCCCTCACTGGAACTATAAGAATTTTTCAAAAAGAAAAAAAAGACTGTTGCAGAGTAGACTGAATCAAGTCATCCCGCAGTCACTGAAATGAAGACTTGCAGCCATAGGAAGGTGGCAACAGAGTGAGCCTGATCGTTTGCTCTCACTGTGACAGCTCTGCGTGACGCCAGATGGGCTCCCAGTGTAGTGACTTGGCAGGTCTTCCTCATGTGCTGCTAGTAATCACAGGAGAGGAAATCAGGCCTCACACCTGTGCTGAACCATTCAGAGGAGTTCTCTAGAGCCTGCAGAAATGTCTCATAGACACAAAGGGCAGAAAAATCTCCAGAGTGGGTTCAGTCTACGAATAAGCTAGGATAAAATATCATATCATTTGAGTTTCTTTTCCTGTGGGCAATTAGGGTTATGTTTAAAAAAAAAAAAAGTGTCTTTCCATTGTCCCAATGTTCCCAATTTGCCATAGTTAAATATGTTACCAGTTAGAAGCAGCTCTCTTTTTAAGGCAAACACATATTGCAATTTGATTCTTAAATTATTATTAAACAAAGCAATGACTTCATTTATGATACAGAAACAGGCTAATGTCTCTAGACATCTGGAATGTCTTTTCCAAATGTGTATGATTAATATTCTCATTTTACTCAGCACTGCAACTCATGCTTAATTTGCTATTTTCACATTACTTCCGAAGCTTCTGCCAACTGCTTGCACTTGGGTCTTTCGTAGCATCTGTGACTGTCCGCCCTTGGTGATCCTGTGAATGCCAGTCTGAACCAGACAGAAATGAATGCCCATCCTGGCATTTCCTCTTCACAGCTGCCTGATCTGAAGCAGGCTACTTTATTTCTCTGTTTCAGTTTCCTTGTTTGCAATATCAATATCGCAAGTTTGTTGTTATAACTGTGATTATTACTATCCACGTTATCATCACCTCATTATAGGGTATTGATAATGTTGGACAGATCAGTGAATAAACAACAATTCTTTAATAGCTCCCTCCCCTGATAAAGCAAATTATTGTCCCCACAAGCAATCCCAACTTCTTTTCCTTGATTCTACAGGCTTTTTATTAAGCTCCTTACAGGTAAATTCTTCATGCTTCTTTGCAGTGCTGTAGTCCCTAACGTAGTGCCTTATGTAATTTGATCTTTCAATAATTTGTCAGGAGGAAGGACCACTTATGTTGGGTAAATGGTTTCCCTTAGTCTATTACAAGGCAGTGGCTTTTAATGCAGGGACATTTGGCAATGTCTAGAGAAGTTTTTGGCAGCCACAAATGGGGAGTGCTACCAGCAGCTGGTTGGTATAGGTCCAGGTTGCTGCTAAACATCCTAAAATATGTAAGACACGCAAACGACAAAGAACTATCTGGCCCCCAAGGGTTAATAGTGCCAAGGTTGAAAAACCCTGATATAACAGAAAATATGGCTTTGGAGTCAGAGTTAAGTTCCAGTCCCAACTCAGTTGTTCTCTTGCTTTGTGGACTTGGACAAGTTGCTTGACTTCTCTGCACTCCCAAAGTTCTGTCTGATGTAAAATGTTACAAGAATCTAGATCCAGAAAGTTAGATGGGAGCAGAAATTCTTATTTTAGTAAGACCCAGAGATCTTTGTGTTTTTTAAAATTTTTGTTAGCGTATATTTGATTTACAATGTGGTGTTAGTTTCAGGTGTACACAAAGTGAATCAGTTGTACATAGACATATATCCACTCTTTTTTAGATTCTTTTCCCATATAGGCCATTACAGTGTATGAGTAGAGCTCCCTGTGCTCCCTTATTAGTTATCTATTTTATATATAGTAGTGTGTATGTGTCAGTCCCAATCTCCCAATTTATCCCTCCCTCTTTACCCCCTGTTAACAATGAGTGTGTTTTCTACATCTGTAACTCTATTTCTGTTTTGTAGGTAAGTTCATTTGTACCCTATTTTTAGATTCCACATATAAGTGATATCATATGATATTTGTCGTTCTCTGTCAGACCCAGAGATCTTTGGATCTTAATAAGACGCAGGGATCTGGCTATCCTTTGGAGACAGAAAGTAGGGCGGTCCTGATCAAAGTGTGTTTACAGAAAGAGAAGGAAAATGAATATTGTGCTTTCTCCCTTTTGTAGCCCCTCTGAATAACCGTTGCTTTTGCCTTTCAAAGGCAGACCACTTTAATAGAAGCTGAAGCATGCCATAGCACTAACAGAGAGGATGTCGATTCTGTTCATCTGCTGAGCTCAGTGAGTAACCACACAGTTCAATGTTTGCCTAATTGACTGCATAGAATCACAAAGGCTTACTTTTACCAAGATTATTATAGTGAGGCTAGAGCCTCCAAGGAGAACGTGAGCATCCAGAGAATCAGGGCACAGCCTTGGGGGGAGGGACGGGTAGCACATGTGCACCCACTGTAATTCACTGGCCAGTCTTCAAGCTCAGGCCCAATGCTGGCTGGCAGTGAGCCAGGCCAGGCTCTTGGAGATACATCAACCATGTGTCCAGTCTGTGTGTCCAGTTTGTGTCCAGTTGTGTCCAGACTTGCTAACAAAAACGACATGACTTCAGGGATGCATTGACACCCGGGGCACCTGGGCAAGCCGCGGGGCAGTTCTGTGGGTGGAACCCATTTTCTACACAGAAGGGCCCTGAGGAAGAGTCTGCAGTGGAATGAGACCAACCCCGGCAGATGAGATGTTGGAGGGACCACCGGACCACTTACCATTCGTTTGAAGTTTCAAACAGGAAGGAGGGTTTCCATTTTTAAGGTAAGATCAAAAAGCTCTTTTAAAATAGATTGTATTTTAGAAAACTTTGAAGTATGTGGGGAATAGAAGCCAAGGAGCCTATCCAGGGGCTGTGTGAGCAAGGATGCCATTTGTTCACTATAATAAACTCAGGAGCAAACATGGCACATAGTAGGTGCTTAATAAACGATTACTGAATGGCCCCACAGAAGCCCTGAAACAGAACACTCTTGAGTGAGTCTAGTAACATTTGACTCTGAACTCTGAGGGGAACACTCTGGGCAGAGACGAAGGCAGCCTCCTCCCTTGAGGGTATGTGGCCTGTGTGGAGGCCTTTGAGCTGCGTGATTCATAACCATTTTAGGAACATTCCTGAAAGATAATACCTCTTTCAAAGAAGAGAGGCTTAAGTTTTCACATAAAAGAGGTAACTGCAAAATCCAGTGGATTCCTTTCCTCACGTTAGCAGAGGCACTGCAAGGAAACCTCTATTGGAAATGAATAGAAATTATAAGCCAGAGTGAAATGTAACCAGACTCAACTGAAGGAAGTGACGAGTTAGGAGAGTTAATGATTTTTCCCTTCATAGCATGTGTTAATAACTAACATTTATTAAATGCCTACCATGTCCCACACATTGAGCTAAGTGCTTCTCCCGCATTTTATTTTGTGCTCACAACAACCCTATGACATGGATGCTATTGTTATCCCCATTCTATAGATGAGAAAATCGAGGCTCAGGGAAGGTAAGCGATTTGCCCAAGGTTGCAGAATTAATAGTAAGCAGTTGGGTAAGTATGAGTCTAGAACCTGGATTCTTAACCGCCATGCAATGGCAGTGCTGCAGCTGTACTGTTCAGTGAGCTCGTTCTCAAAGTCACAGATGCTCTGTGCTTATCAAATTGGCTCTGAGAAAACAATGTTTATGCAGGACTATCTAAAGATTATACTGTCCATTTGTTCCTCTAGGTACTGTAAAATCTATTTCTAGATTGCAAATGACCAACGGGAATGTCCCTAGATTTCATGGTTATGGCCCTTTTGTAGCGTGCTGTATTTACAGCAAGGATGCTCTTGTGGGCATTGTTAATTACACAGTGTCCTCTGAGGCCCCAGAGAAATGATTCACTGGTTTTAATATCAAAGATGATTGTGCTTTTCCTAATGCCTCCAGTTTGCCTTCCTCTTTTGCACATTGAATCATGTAAATATTCACATTTCCTTCTTTGTTTTGGCTGCAAAAATGTATGGCCACTCACCTGGAAATTCATAGGACATTGCACTGCAGGTAAAAACATCTGGCTGAGGCAGAGATTTGCCAAGTAATATTTTCCATTTGAGAGGTTGCTCCAAGGTATTCCCTGACCTCCTATTGTTTCCATCTCCTGTTAATGGGAAGAGTCATGGTAAACGTCATGCAGAGGGTGAAGGCGGAGAGCCGTTGAAGGGTTCCAAGCACTGAACTAGGATAGGGGGCTATGCAGAAGACATATTCCCTATCCTCAAGCAGTTTGTAGCTTAAGGGGAAAACATGCAAATTTAATTGTTATAAAATTGCATTCAAGTTATAGAAATTCTATAGAGAATTTCTATATAGAAATTCTACATATATTCTATATACCAAGATATTTCTCATCATAGTCACTAATCATTTTGAAAGTGATTCAAAAATGTCTTTTCATACCTATCTCAATTCCTAGAACATTTTAGTGGTAATCATATCCTATATATTAATATTATTTGGAGCACTGTGTATTTGTTGCTTTATAAATATAGCTATTTTAAATTATTATAATATGGGTGATTTATAAATGATCACATCTAAAGTACTATCCATAGTAATACACATCTATAGAGATTTACAGTTTAAAGAATGCTTTCATGTTAGCAAATCATCACAGTCATATGAAGTAGCAGTGATCTTTAACCCATTTCATAGATGAAGAAACCAGTGCTTAGAGTCGTTTGTCCAAGATCAAATGGCCAGCCTAGGTCTTTTGCTACATATTATTCCTTGCATTATATCACTTGGGTGAAATTTAGAATCAGACAATCCTGATTCAGGGAAAAAGTTTCTCGTTCCAACTGTTTTGTTCCAAGGGCATGATAAACCTGATAACTCCCTGAAATCACTTGGTTCTGTGCTTTTGTACAAGCTGTTCCTCCTGCCTGGAAAGTCTGTTCCCAGGTCCAACCTGAAAATCCTACAGACTGGGAGAAAATATTTGCAAACAATGCTACTGACCAGGGATTAATTAAACAACTCATATAACTTAATAAAAAAAAAAAAACAAGCAACCCAATCAAAAAGTGGGCAGAAGACCTAAATAGACATTTCTCCAAAGAAGACATAAAGATAGCCAACAGGCACATGAAAAGATGCTCAATATTGCTAATTATTAGAGAAATGCAAATCAAAACTACAATGAGGTATCACATCACACCAGTCAGAAGGGCCATTATTAAAAAGTCTACAAATACTTAATTCTGGAGAGGGTGTGGAGAAAAGGGAACCCTCTTGCACTGTTCGTGGGAATGTAAATTGGTGCAGGTACTATGGAGAACAGTATGGAGGTTCCTTAAAAAACTAAAAATAAAGTTACCATATGATCCTGCAATCCCACTCCTGAGCATATATCTGAAGAAAACTCTAATTTGAAGAGATACCTGTACCCCAATGTTCATAGCAGCACTGTTTACAATAGCCAGGACATGGAAGCCACCTAAATGTTCATCGACAGATGAATGAATAAAGAAGATGTGGTATATATATACAGTGGAATATTACCCAGCCATAAAAAAGAGTGAAATAATGCCTTTTGCAGTAACGTGGATGGACCTAGAGATTATCATACTAAGTGAAGTAAGTCAGACAAAGACGAATATCATATGATATCACTTACATGTGGAATCTAAAAAAATGATACAAATGAACTTATTTGCAAAACAGAAATAGACTCACAGACATAGAAAACAAACTTATGGTTACCAAAGGGGATAGTGACGGGGGCGGGGCAGGGAGATAAATTAGGAGTTTGGGGTTAATATATACACACTACTGTATATAAAATAAGCATATGAAAGGACCTACTGTATAGCACAAGCAACTATACTCAACTATACTCAGTATCTTGCAATAATCTATAATGGAAACAATCTGAAAAAGAATATATATATATATATATATACACATACATATATGTATATATGTATGTATGTATAACTGAATCACTTTGCTGTACACTTGAAACTAGCACAACATTGTAAATTCACTATACTCAATTAAAAAAAGCCCTATCTATCTTTGCGTTCAGGTACCACATTCTCTGTGAAGCATACCTGTCTTCTTTAACAAAGTTAGCGGCCTCCTTCATGTTCATTCTGTTCCTTGTATATCTTTCCATTACCAGATTTATCACACGAGGATGTCCAGTGAGATTTCTGTCCACCCAGGTATGCTTTAGCAGCTAGAGGGCAGAGAACATGTCATATCCAGTAGGTGCTCAGTGAATCCTATTTGAGCTGAACTATCAATAGGGTTCTTAGCTTTCAAACTGTGTTTGAGGCATTCTCAGATGATATTTATTACACTTTTGCTTTTTTCTAAAATTCATACTGATATTCCAGGTGACCTACTTGCTTCACCGAGGTGTTTCAAAGCCAGGAAGTTGAAGTATTATGTATTTTATTTCTCCATCTAATATATAAAGCTTGGAGGCTGTTGGAATGCAGAAAATTATCCAGTGATATAGTTAACTCAGAGATCTGGTTTTATCCTGGCCTGGTTCTTCAAGCCTTACAGAACATGATGAAGTTGGAAGGCCTTTCAAATGAATGTTACTGCCACTACATATGCAAGGAAATTGCTTCCTTCCAAATACCCAAGCTCTCAGAGATGCGGCCTGGCATGTGCAAGACACTTTACATGCAGTAATTCTTCCAACAGTCATGTGAGACCCTATTATATCTTCATTCTCCACAGTTTATGAAAGCAAGGTCAAGAAAGAGGTATAATGACCTGCCCACATACATTGGGAGATATGAGATTTATGAAAAGTTGTGATTTCAAAATGGGTGCACTTTATACTATACCACATGGTATAGGATACTTGCCCTATGAGATATGGTACTTGCTCTATGAGAAGCAACGGCATAAATAAGAATGCTTTTCTCATTTAGTCGTTCATTCAGATTTGTTTTTCCTAACCAGCGGCTTTGTTAAGCATTCTCTAACAGTGCACCTGGTTGAAAACTAAATTGGCTATTTGTCCTTGGCAAACCTCTGTGTAATTAAAGCTTTTGATAAAACTCATTTAAATTCTCAGGCTTGGTCTCATGGCCCCAATCTCTTGATCTCATTTGGTTTTAACTTTTCTTTACCATTGTAAGTGAAACTCCACTTTTCTCACTGGACATCACTGTCTGGTGACTTTCATGTTTGTTTGTGTGATGGACTTCTCAGAGGTAGTGGTGGGAAGCATATAATATTCACATTAACCTCCCCCTCCCTTTTTCTTTTGTCAGCTAAAGGCCCAGCAAGTAAAGAGACCCCACACACTGAAGGCATGCCACGCTGATTTTCAGAGGGGTGGTCTCAATTTCTTTTAGGCCACTGGATATTTTCATCTATCAAAAAAACTGGCTTTGAGGGAAATTGTCTGAGCATAGTTGTTAATGCAGTATTGATAGATCAGTGTCAGGAACTTCTGAGAATGGAGGAAATTGTGAGGGCCAAATACTAATACCCTTCCCTGGATATTTTTTAAAAGAGCATATCTGTTTGGAAAGTTCAAATGCAGACCTCACGAAGCACATGAATGGATCCGAATAAGCTTTTGAGTAAAGAAGACCTAGGTTTGAAATCCAGTTTGCAGCAGTGGTTATATGAGTCATTAAAATCTGTTAAAATTTGTCATTTTATATGATTTTAAATATATTTTAAATATATGATTTTATGATTTTTAAATCATATAAATTTATCAATTTATATGATTCATTAAAATCTATTAAAATTTATCAAACTGTGTAGCAAAAACCTGCAAGTTTTTAGCTATTATTTCATCAACTATTTTTTTCAGCACCAAACTTTTCTCATCACTGGGACTCTGATGACACAAATATTAGACTTTTTTATTGTCCTGCTTGTTTTTTCTTTTTTTCCCCAATATTTGTTGTTCAAACTGGGTTATTTCCATTTATCTATCTTCAAGTTTTCTGGCTCTTCTCTCTATTCTCCTCAATTCATTTCCATTTCACTGTTGAGTCCAACTAGTGAATTTTGTATTTCTTATTTTTTCAAGCTTTATTGAAATATAATTGACACATAACATTGTGTAAATTTAAGGTATAGTGAATTCTTTATTTCTGTTATTGTATTTTTTAGCTTAAAGATGTCTATTTGGTTCATCGTTACATCTTTTAATTCTTTGCTGAGACTTTCTGTATTGCCATTTGTTTCAAGAGTATTCATGATAGTTTGTTGGATTGTTTTACAATAGCTGCTTGAAAGAGCTTGGAAGAGTGTCAGATAACTCCAACATCTCTGTCATTTTGGCCTTGACGTCTGTTGATTTTCTTTTCCAATGTAAGTTAAGATTTTCCTTATTATTCATATACTGCCTAATGAATAGTGTTGATATTTTGTTTCAGGTAGGTTCAGGCTGCAAGTCAATCCCGCCTTCTGTGGGATGGTCCATCTGTGGTTCTAATGCCAGTTAAGTTTTCAAAGCCTTTGCTTCTGTCTGTCCTGTGTACTACACCTAGTGGCCAGTCTGTGTCCTGGGCAGTGGTGTATCTTGGTTCAGTACTAAAGATTTTGGTTTGCTGGTTAGCATCAGAGCTATGCCTGCACAACTTGGGGTTTAGCCCAGGAGTTTATATACAATTTTCATAGGGTCACTTTCCTGAGCTCTTCTCTATTCATCTCCTTAGCAGATTCCAGTTTCCTGGGGCTCACTTTTCTGGTCCTCCAGCCAGAAAGCTGGGGTTTTAGTTACCCCACCTTACTACAGGGCCGGGACTAGGGTGAAACAAGTGAGGTACAAGCCACAAGTGCAAAATTTAAGGGGGCACCAAAAATCAATAATAAAGTCAAAGAAAAATTTAATGTATCATTTAAAAAATCAAAACGAATGCACAAATACATAATGGACAAAAGATTACAATTTTACATAAAGACAGGCTCTGGCTCTGCACTTTATAACCCTGCATCACTCATCTCACCTTAATTCCAGCCCTGCTCTGCTGTGTGTTTCCACACCTGGGCCTCCACCTGACACCAAGTGACAGGAAGAGCGGTGGGAAAAAATGGTAAATACAACAGTTTGGTGGCACTTTGAATTCCAGTCTTCTTCCTCAGCCTGTCTGCTCTCATTTATTTCTCAGGGTCCTAAAGCATCTGCTCTAAGCATTTTGTCCAAGTTTCATAGCTCTACTCAGTGGGAGAGACAAGGTGGAGGGTGCTTACCCCATCTTAACTAGAACCAGAACCAGAGAAGATTCTTCTTAAATTGCTATAATGAGTGAGATAAGAGTCAAGAGATAGACAAAAGAAGCAAGTTCTAGGTAAGAAAACAGTAAAGTTTTAAAGAACAAGTCTGTCACATTATTCTTCCTAGTAAATCTTTGAGTGCTTGAAAATAAAATTAACTTTGCAGACTTTCCAGGAATTACCCAATGTGCTCCTTTCCTTTCTTTCATCACTCAGGGGAAAGTACATACATGTGTGTGTGCTTGTGTGTGTGCACATAGACAGACATGTATACATTCAAGTTACAGAGAGAGAAAGAAAGAGAGAGAGATGGGGGGAGGGAGACAGATAAGGATGCTATAGATTTAGATACATAGAGGTTCCCCATGTTTCCCTCAAAATTAATGAAAAAGAAAGTATTAGGATTGAGAACCTCTGAGTTCCTGTCTTGGCTTCCTCTTTCCTTATAGTTTTGGGGAAATTATCAGCGGGTAAACCTCTCTCATGGGTACAGTATTTGCGAGCACTGACCATGTTGCAATCTGTCCTATTTATAAGAAAAAAGGACACTTACCTAAAGGGTAGATCATTGGTTTTAAGCAGGTGGATCAAGTTCAGTGCTGTCATTCCTTTAGCTCTTTGCACATCTACCTTGAAAAAAGCTGAAAAACATATTCATGTGCCCTGTTTGAAGTCCTTTGTTCAGGATTTCTGCTTATTTGCTCCTGGACTTAGGAGTTTTATTTATTGAATCTGGGCAGCTTCAGGCAAAAGAATGTAAAAAGCAGTGCAGGATGTATCCAAATATTGTTTGATCATGAATTTGATTGGAGAATAAGAGCTGTGTACGAACACTGTTGAATGCTTTTTAACTTTATGGCCGCTGGACATTTTGCGTCCATTGCAATGAAAAAAACAGTTTTTAACCTATATTTTGGCCTAGACAGTGGATTCTTCTATAATTCTGGAAACCCCTGAGACATCCCTCATATACTTTCACCCTTGTCTCCTTTCCTGCCTCCATCATGTCAATGCTGCCTTCTCCCCCTTTCTCCTTCCTTTCCGGAAACACTGATTTAGTACTTTCTTTATGCCTGTCACTTTACTAGGCACCATAGGCTATACAAAAGTGGATGAGATAAACACTGATCTGGCTAGGAACATCATCATCTATTTGAGGAAACAAGCAGGATCACGTGAAAGAGTTGAAACAATCCTGGAACAATATACCTTCAGGAGTAGAAATAGCTCAGAGAGATGGTACTTCTAGATGATTTCTGATCTCTTTAGGGTCAGTCAGTGTCTTTCAGATTTGTCACTTTTGCACAGGCCTCCTCTTTTCCAAATAAAACAAGAAATTCTCTTATTGCTCATTGTGTGTGTGTGTGTGTGTGTGTGTGTGTGCACGTGCGTGTGTGTAGTGGGAGAGCTTTTATTTAAAAACGCATGTTACGTGTGTTTCAAGGGCTTGTTGTTACCCCAGATTTAGCTATTGCTTTATTAAGTTGAATTTTCTTATATTACCTTCCGTAGAAACATTTCTGTCCATAGCTTCTGAGCCGAGGCAGGTGATAATTACTCATCATGGAATTAGTCCTGAGTCCTTGGTCAGGCATTCTGAGGGCCGCAAAAGAAGACCACCTGACTGTCCTATTTCCCTGAGCTCTTTCTTCCTTCCAGGCAAAGCTGCCCCATGAGGTCTCAGCTCTCTCCTCTGACTTGTTCTCTAGTGATGACGCTATAGGCAGCCCGTATTCTCTCAGGTCTGCCAACATAGATGGTTTCTGTCTCCTCCCACTAATTAGTGTGAGGAGCAGACAGGGACCTGCCTGGGATTTAGCAGTCTCCTGTGTATATTACCTGGCTTCCCCAGGCATTGTGCCAGGGGAATTAACCTCCAGCTAAATCATTCAGGAGGGAGGGTTTCCCACGGTGACATCCCCTGGCAGGACCGACGTGGGGTGCTCCAAGGAAACCTGGAGGCTGCTAGTGTCAACGACGGATAATGAGTGCAGGAAGGGAGCCCTCAGAAATCTCCTCGGGTTACTGCCAGCCATCTCCTGCCCCAGCTTCTCAACACATCCCAAGGAAGCAATTAACACTGGTGGTGGAGCAAGGCTGTGTGCTGAAAGTGGCTGCTCTATTTAGCAAGGAGAGGGTCCAGGGCTGCCTCCCAGGCAGAGGGAGCTATAGCTGGGAGACTGTTACCTGGGAAGAAGCTGACTTTTGCCTTCTCCTGGGAAGCCTATGACCTAGGATTTGATAGAAAACAATTTTTTTTCTTGAGAAGAGACAGATATTGAACATGGATGTGATAAAAAGACTTTAAAATTTTAGAACCTGGACTAGCTTTTCAATTTGTTTGAAGGGTCTATTATATGTCTCCCTAAAACCTCACTCCCTTCCCTGAGTTATGGGTTTTAGTGGATTTTGTTTCCAGGATTGGGTTCTCCATCTTTATAAGAGGGGAATGACAAGTCCCTGCCGCCTGCTGGCTTGTAACGGCTCCCAGCAGAATCAGGGAGGGACAGAGCTGTCAGGTGTCAAGTGAAGGCTGTACTCGGGGATCCTGGAACCTGTCATCCCCACACAGCACAGCCACAGAAGGAAGGCGGCAGTATCATGAAAGTCTCAGTAGGAGAAACAATTTTTGCAAAGTACATTTATCTCTTTTCCTTATCTAGGTGCTGCTTCTGTTGTTGGAACGGGGACTTGGAAACACATTATTTTCAGATTTATTAGTCTGTCATACAGAGTGAAGTCAGAAAGAGATAAACAAATATCGTATATTAACACATATACGTGGAATCTAGAATAATGGTACAGATGAACCAATTTGCAGGGCAGGAATAGAGACGCAGATGTAGAGAATGGATGTGTGGACACCAGGGGAAGGGGAGGGTGGGATGAACTGGGAGATTAGGTTTAACATAAATACACTACCATGTGTAAAATAGCTAGTGGGAACCTGCTGCATAGCACAGGGAGCTCAGCTCGGTGCTCTGTGATGACCTAGATGGGTGGCATGGTGGGGGAAGGGAGGTCCAAGAGGGAGGGGATATACGTATACATATAGCTGATTCACTTCACTGTACAGCAGAAACTAACACAACATCATAAAGCAATTATACTCCAATAAAAAAAAAAAAACTAAATTTTTTCTCAATTTCATGGTGCAAGCATGGGTCACCAAGGAGTATTACAATCAAAATCATCAACAACTAAATAATTCATTTAATTCATCATCCATTTAACAAATCTTAGTTGAGCTAATAATATTCCATGTGCCAAGCCCTAAACATTAAATTGTGAAAGGTTCACTCCTTATATTCAAGGCACTCCAAATCCTTTGGGTAAAACATGCAAGAAAACTTACAATTTTAATCTGATATAACGTGTATTGATTGTGGGCAAAGGCATTATTCAATGATACGAGAGTATAAATGAGGGACACGAAACCAGATGGCAAGAGGTAAGGTCAACTTAGGCAAAGAGAAGAACACGTGCAAGGGAAGAAAACATATGAGTGCAAATGACTTGCTCAGCTCACCATTGAGTAGGGGAGCAGCTGTGAGTGGGACTGGAAAGGCAGGTAAGGACCAGTCTTTAAGAACTATACCATGCTAGGGAATATGGAATTTAGTCTGAAGTTGACATTTATATAATATTAAGCAGATCTAATGGTATTTTCTACTTCACCAGTTTAGAGTACAGGTAAGTTTACAACATAAGAATAAAAACATCCATAGAAATGTTTTGAGGATAAATTTTGATGACTTCTGTGGAGGGACAGATGTGAATGGGAATGAAGAAGGACTTACAGGGAGCCCCAGTGGTGTCTTCTATATTTATCTTCTTAACAGAGAGTTCTGAAACAAGTTGGCCTAGCATTAGACGTGATAAAAATTGATGGGTGATGGGTGTTGATTTAACAATAACTTTTAAAAATACTAAAAGTTGTATCTTTTTAGCATTCAAATTCACTCAAGTCTCCATTTGTACTACTTGGCAAACGTTATAGACTGAATTGTGTCCCCGCAAAATTTACATGTCGAAGCCCCAATCCCAAGTCTTTCAGAATATGACTGTATTTGGAGATAGAGTCTTTAAACAGTGATAAAGTTAAAAATGAGGTCCTATGGGTGGTTCAGAATCCAATATGACAGGCATCCTTATAAGAAGAGGAGATTAGGACACAGACACACACAGAGGGAAGACCATATGAAGACACAGGGAAAAGATAGCCATCCACAAGCCAAGGAGAGAGGCCTCAGAAGAAACCAGCTCTGCTGACACCCCAATCTTGGACTTATAGCCTTTAGATCTGTGAGGAAATATTTAGTTGTTTAAGCCATCCAGTCTGTGAGATTTTGTTATGACAATCCAACAAACTAATACAACAAGGATTTTAGAGTATCTCTTTTAGGGCTGCCTCAATACCCAGTACTTGTCTAAGAACCCTCTGGGGAATTTTTCAGCCTAGAGTGGCCAGTCCCGCTTCTAGACTAAAAGGGAACTCAAGAATTAGACCTGGCTGCCGGCAGATGCTAGCTTTTTGAGTGCTTTCGTTTGCTGCCAAATGGTACAATTGATAACTAGTGCTGCGCTACTGAGTGTTTCCAGATCAGCTTCAGCAAAGACATCTTTGCTGTTCCAGGTCATGCTCTCCTGAGCATTCCCTTCATCCAGAGGTGCTCAAGGTTGGATTTAGAAGGTCAGAGCTCTTTAACTTATTTTGAAGTCCCAGCCATTGTCCCTAAAGTTTTCCTCTGGGATAACTTTCCTCTGGGATAGAAATAGGTTGGGATCTTAATATCTTCCTTTCTGGAGGTTCCTAAGTCCCTGTGCACATCTTCCCCATATCAGAGTTCTGCCTAATTAGGATATTAGGTGCCTATTTGATTAATATTTGCCCAAGGGACCTGTTAAGTCAGTCTCTGCCAAATAAATAGATCTGGTTTATGATGCTTTGCTGCTCCACCATGAAAAAGAAGCTGAATTTTTTTAAATGGTGAGTTTTCTTGCTTAAGTCTCAGATAATCTCTAGAGTCATACAAAAGAAAAAATGAAATGATCAAAGTGCTCTAGTTCCAATATGTCTCAAACTGTCACTAACACTATCTTCTACTAAATATACAAATAATAGATAGGGGTTATGGCCAAAATGGTGGAGTAGTAAGACCCTGACCTCACCTCCTCCCACAAGCACAGCAAAATTACAACCATTTACACAGCAACTGTCTATGAGAGCAGCCTGAAGACACGCAAAAGAGATTTTCCACAACTAAAGATATAAAGAAAGAACCACAACAAAATGGATAGGAGGGGCAGAGATGCAGTATAGTTAAGACACACATCCCTGGGTAGGCAACCCCCAAACAGGAGAATAATCACAATTGCAGAAATTCTTCCCAAGGAGTGAGGGGGTCTGGGTCCCACATCAGGCTGCCCAGCTTGGGTGTCCTGCACTAGGAAGATGAGCCCCCAGAACAAAACGCTGGCAAGCACCACTTTGGAGTCCTCCCTCTAGCTTATTAGGGCCAGGGGCTTACCCACCCACCAGCAGGCTGGCACCAGCTCTTGGACCCCACCCACCAAGCAGCCAGCCATACCTGGACACAGCTACACCCACCAGTGGGCCAGCAGCCTCTGCCCTAGGTAGGACCTGACAGCCAACCAGGACAGGGGCTGGGGAGTGGGCAGCTCTACCTATCAATAAGTCCACAGTAGTGAGCCCAGCCACAACCGAAGGGCCCATGCACGTGCATATGGGGGCACTCGTGGAGGATATAATTGGTTCCAACTAAAAAACAAAGGAATACACAAAGAATAAACAAATTTCTTCTCTTCCTTTAAGGTTCAGCTCAAAAACTCACTCTTATTTATGTGCTCCTAAATAAAGTGATTCATGGTTTTTTTTTTTAATTCTTTATGATTTTTTTTTTAAGTTTGTCTATCCTACTTGTAAAAGTAAAGCCAGGGCCTCTTCCTTTTTCATCTTAATGACCAGAAAGCATAGCAGAGCACCTGCATATAGAAAATAAATAAATGAATGAAATAGATTTGTGGAAAGGACTGCTGATTGCAATGTAGAGGATGTCTTGGATGTGACTTTAATGTTTCACCCACTAAAATCCAGAAAACAAAGTGAAAATGATAAATTATTTAAGCAAAAAATGGTGCGTCTGGACTAAATAAATAATAGTGGGGATGGAGAATAACAGATCTTAGAGATAAACAATTGGCAGGGCTTGGTGTTTAATTGAATAAAATGTATAAGGGGAAGGAAATGATTCCCAAACTGCTGACAGGGAAAAATGAGTAAAAGTTACTGAATAAGCAGTCTTATCCTGAGATTTTTGGTTTTGTCAGCATTGTATAGAAGAAAAAGAATCACAGAGTAATTGAGAGACCCCCCAGCTCAAAACCTGTTTTTGTCACTTACTAGTTCTGTGATATCTCTTGCTCTTTTATTCTTCACCTGTCAAACGGAGAACTTAAGAGTACCTTGCTCATGGTAATGTTGTGAGGATTACCTAAGGTCATACCTATAGAGCACTTAAAATAGCATGTAACATATAATAAATACTCAGGAGAAATTAGTGTTACCACTATTAATAGTATTTCTAGGCACTCATACCAAGGTGTCTGCTTTTATTGAAAATTATTGCTTTCTCCAGGTTTAAAGGCTAATTTCTGCCCAACACATTATTTCATCTAGGTAAAGTTTACTTACCTATGAAAATTTCACATACTCTGGATACAGATTAGCTGGTCCTTGTCAGTAGCTTTAGTTAGCGAGTTCCTTTTTGGACTAGACCTGTGTGCAGGTTGTCACAAAGACTCATTTACCTCTGCTGTCTCACATCTATTGCATATATACGTACTAAATGATAACCAGGTACTGGTCAGTGTTCTGAGAGTAAGTATACGGTGGTGAGTCAGAGAGAAGTCCCAGCTCTAAAGAGCTATGCATGTGGAGCAGACAGATTACAAACATACAAATACATTTATTTTCATATCAGGTACGGATAATTCTAGGAAGAAAACAAGAGAAAATTGAGATACTATTTTAATAGGTCACAGAAGACGCTCAGAGTTACATTTGGACAAAGAATAAGTGAAGTGAAGGACAGTGTCATAACTATTTGGTGAAAACATTGTTCATACAGAAGGCTGTAACATAAAGAAACTGAGGCAGAAGCACATTTGGGGTATTCAGGGAATAGGAGGGAAAGTGGGGATGTGGTAGAAAATGAGTGCAGAGAAGAATGTAAGGGCTAGATTTCCCTTTGTAGCTCATTATAAGGACTTTAGATGGGAAGCCTTCTGAGTGTTACTAGCAGGGAATGACATCATATAATTTACATTTTAAACGTTTTACACTGGTTGCTGTGGATTAGGGAGGAACGAATGGAAACAGAATGGTTAGAAGTCTATGACAGGGGACCTGGTGAAAGATGCCATGCCTTATGTCAGGGTGGTGGTAGTAGAGATGGAAAAAAGAGGTTGGATTCTGGGTATATTTCAAAGGGGAAGCTGGGAGGATGTGCTGACAGATTGCATGTGTATTTCCATGAATGAAAAAAGAGAAGCTGTAGACGACTCTAACTTATTTGGTCTGTGCAACGTGGGGAATAGTGGTACCATTTACAAAGTTGGAAAAAACTGGGCATGGAGCAGGTTTGTGGGTGGTGGTGCAGGTGGGGAATTAAAAATAACTGTTAGTCATCCAAGCAAAGGTGTCAAGAGCCAGTTGGACACATGATTCTGAAATTCAAGGCAAAGTCTAAGCTACTCATATAAATTTGGAAATATTACTGAATAGAAATCGTTCCAAATCGTTTATGGAAACTATCCAGGGCGTGAGTATAATGTGGTTAGAGAAAAGAGAGGAGGAACAAGGCGTGAACTGGAGAGCACTCCATCATTTAGAGATGGAGAAGATAAAAGTAATCCAGCAAAGGAAATAGAAAGAGTGGACAGTGAGGTAGGAAGGAAAACGGGAAAATGCACTGTCCTCTTAAAGTGAAGCAAGTGCTTCCATAAATGGTAATGATTGAGTGTGACAATGTTGCTGTTGAGTGAAAAAATATGAAGGCTGAGAATGTGTGACTGTGTCTCGTTTCTGCTAGGAACTGAGATCTGTCTGGAGCAGGTTCAGATGAGAAACAGAGGTGAAGCAAAGGAGACAATTCATATATATAGACAACTCTTTTAAGGAATATTGTTCTAAAGGAAAACAGAAATGGGGTGATCATAGAAGAGGGATGTGAACTACCAAATGTAAAATTGATAGCTAGTGGGAAGTAGCCGCATAGCACAGGGAGATCAGCTCAGTGCTTTGTGACCACCTAGAGGGGTGGGATAGGGAGGGTGGGAGGGAGGTGATATGGGGATATATGTATGCATATAGCTGATTCACTTTGTTATACAGCAGAAACTAATATAACATTGTAAAGCAATTATACTCCAATAAAGATGTTTTTAAAAAAAGAAGAAGAGGGATGTGAGCTTAAAGTGGGGATTTTCTTTTAAGATCAGAGATATTTCACTGTTTGAATGGTCGTGGAAGAAATCCAGTAGAGAGAAAAAAATGATGAAACAGGAAAAAGAACGGACAATGCTAGAGAAACATCTTTATATGAGAAGGAGGGTATTTGGTGTTAAGTGGAGGGGTTGACTTTACATATTAACAGGAGAGCCAGCAGAGTAAACATGTGCAGATGCAGGTGGATGGCGGCATGGGAAAGTCCTCTTCTCTGTGCTTCCGTTTTTCTCCCTGAAGGAGATAACAGGGTTATTGGTTAAGAGAAAGGAGGTGATAGAAAATGTAAAGATTTGAGAAAAGAGGAAACCATGTGGAATTGTTGTCACCTTCCCCTCTGCTGGTTAGCCATATTTTTAAAACTCATTGGCCAATTTAGTTTTAATATACAAAAAGAAAGAAAAAAAAGGTCTGGGTAAAATGTAGAGGTAGACTTGAAATTGCCCAAGACTGTTGAAAGCAGGAATCCTGGAATAAATGCAGATTTCAAGGGAGGCTGGAAAGGAACCAAGATAAGACGTGAGTATGTAATAGTAACTTAAGAATTGTTGCATTATAAGGAAGGAATTGCTTATAGATAGATGCCCTTGAGATACAGGTATAATTTTATATGCACGATTTCTTTATTATAAATAAATACCATAGAATGACAGAGCTGGTTATACAAACTGAGAGATTATATAACTCCCCAGTTTTCTACATAAGTATGTATGTCTTTATATATACATGTATATTATATATTCTCCTAGTACCAACCAACTTGGGAATCTGATGAGATCAACAACTGGATTTCCTTCACAGAGAATGGAAAGAAGCACATATGTACAATATCACACAGAAAGAAATATTCATGGACCAAAGGGTAAGAATCCTGATTCTATCCCAAATGTGTCCTGAGTTAACCGACCTTCCTTCTCTCATGTCCGTGCTTGTGTATTTTATCCTCTCTGCCTGCAGTACCTATCCTTGTTTTCTCACCTACCAAACTGCTGCTTCTCCTTCAAATTTGAAGTTAAGGTTTGCCTTGTCTGTGACGTTTTTTTTTTTTTTCTTCTGATTCTCAACAAACCCTAGTTGCTTCCTCCTCCAAGCTTATTCCATAGTAGCATTTATTACTTTGTAACTGTTGGTTTGCAAGTCTGTTTAACTATTGATACTGTGGATTCTTTGAAGGCAAGGACTAAATCTTTTCACTTCTGAATCGTCATTACCTAGATTAGCGCTTTGCAAGTTTTCAATGAATTTTACAAATAAGGAAAAATGAGATCTGGAAGAGTGTAGGTGACTTAAGTAAGATAGTGGCTGCACAAGGCAAGCCCATGGTGTTTTTCTTGCCCAGTTTAGGTCTCTCTTTATTCTTCCTGTGTCTATAGGCTTTTGGGGAAGAAAACATTTTACACCAGGAAATGGTGGTAGTGTAGCCATGAAGCCAAGGGCACATCCAGAAGGATAAGTGCTCCTCCTTGTGGCATCTCTGGGAGGTGAAGGTGAAAGTGACCATGGACTCACAAAGCCCTGTTAGGAAGCAGGATGGGTCTTTAGTGGGAGGGAAAAATTGTATCCCTCACCCTGTTCCCCAGGAGGAGTTAAGATGAAGATGTTTCCTTTCACTATGAGCAAAAAATATCTTCATATCAATTATCACTACAATTTTCATTGGATTCCGCAGGCATCGGTTCTTAGGGCAGGTACTCTCATCTCTATTATCTAACATAAGTCCTCTCTACCCTATTGAAACAGATTTTCTCATTCTAATATTACAGATGAGAAAGCTGAGGTTCAGAAAGTTAAAACAATTATCCTAAGGGTGTGCAGCCTAGAGCACTGGTCTTTGCACTCTTCCATATAGTGTACTTTCCACCGCAGTCTGCTGCCCACTGGGGCAGTAAAAGTGTGGGCAGCTACAAAATGAGTTAGCCTTCCTTGGTACCAGAATCATAGTGGCTACTGAATAGGCAAAAGAAGTTGACTCTTGGCTGGCAGTTCAGGTACAGAAATCAAAGCTCCTTGTTCCTATACCAGGACTCCAAGTGGTCAAAATATTAGGTGAAGACAAGGGCTCCTGTTAGGGGTGGAGGGATGATGCTGAGAGGCAGCTGGATTTCTCTCTCTGATCCACAATCTCAGAACTCACAAGTAGCCAGCAATGGTTCCAATACTTGACCTGCAACAGAGGTGAGTGACGAAGGGAACCAACCTTCAGATGCCTCAGACAAAGGCCCCAATGTTTCCAGCCAGAAACATTTTTCTTGTTTAAGACTCAAGACATTCTTTTAACCAAACCAACAGCTTGGGGATAAGCAACAGCCCACAAGGGACCCTTTAGAAGGACTGGATACTGTCTTTATTGGAAGAAGCAATATTAGCTTTTATTTGATGGATGTTTTCATAAGCTACTCTCCCCTGCTTCTTGAGACTCTTCCCTCTTAATAGATCTAATAAACACCCAAATCACCACAATGGCATGATTAACACATTTTCATATCACAAACCCCTACAAGGCAACGATCATAATAATGGCTAACACCTATTGATCACTCATTATGTGCTAAGTGCTTTACCGGCACGATTATCTCATTTTATCCTCACAGAAAACCATATTGTATTGACCAAGAGAGGCTGGGAGTTTAATTGACTTGCCCAAGGTCACAGTGAGTAGTTGGTAGAGCTGGGATTGAAAGCAAACAACCTGACCCTACAATATATTGCCCGAAGGACTAACATACGTGATGATTATCCTGAGTATCTGGGGAACTGAGTCTCCCCCTGTAGGGCTGCTTCCCTAGTTTACTCAGCACACTGGAGATGGCATGAGACAGCGAACGTCTGAAACTTCCTCTTTCCCACTCTATATATCTGGTCAGCTGGCTGATGAATGGCCCATGATCTAGCCAGCCATGTGTTTCTTAAGAAAAACAATAGCAATTAAAATTCTTACCTTAAGAAAAACAATAACAATTAAAATTCTTACCAAGAGTTAACACTGCGGGGAGAATTTATAACTGACAAAAGGTGGAAAGAAATATAGGCAACTGGGTGCAACTTGGTACTTTGATTTTAAAGTTGACCTATTATTGATTACTAGTTTGCTTCAATTGTCATTTTTACTTTCAGAAATCCCTGGATGCTGGCTCTTTACAACTTTCTAGAGATTGCCATATCTGTCTGTCTTCTTTCCCACAGAAACCCTGCGGTCCTGCTGGCCCTGACAGTTGCGCCTCTCGTTACCCTGGTCACTGCCCCCTGGCTCATTGCTGAGCATCAGAGGCTCCAAATTGTCCCCTCCCACCATCACACCAGTCGCTATGCCTGTAATAAAGCCCAGCAGGAAGCCAAAGAATTGAGGAAAAATCCTCCCCAGACCACATATTTGTCAGGGTATAGAGGCAGATTTGTCTGCAGGGTAGGTAAGGGGGCTGGGGAAGGCAGATGTGGGATGACCACCGCCACCCACAGGACTTGCTACAACCAAAGCGTGGATGCTGTGAGGATAACGGAGCATTGAAGTCAGAACTTCAATGGTGGATCTCAAGTGGGGACGGTAATACCTAACTAATAGCAATGCTGTGTGGCAAAGTGAGTAGCAGACAGGCTATTTCCACTCCTGTAATTTGAGGATATAGATGAGGGGGCACAGGGAAGCAGATGGTGGAGCCAGGCATATCTGGGTTTTCATCCTATTTAGCAACTGTATGAATTTGTAGAATGTTTATTTCAACTTTCTGACCCTCAGCTTCCTCATCTGTAACACAGAGTTGAAACTACCTACCACAGGAGTATAGAAATAGGACAGTGTAGGTCAGCAGCCACTGTGAGACCTGACATCCATACTCCGACCCCCTTCCTCTCTTCTAGTGGAGCGCCCGTTCTCCTTGACCGCTGAAAGAACAAGGAGAGGAGATTGCCCCCAGACGTGCACTTACCTTCCTCCTCTTACTTAATAGCGTAACGACAGCAACGACTGCTCCAATCACCACTTCTAATATGACTGCTTTTACTACGGCCACTGCTGCTGCTGCAATTCTGGTATTATTTATTATGCATAACTATGTAGCATCTGAAAAGGATACCGTATTATGCACTTTACCCATGTTATTGATTTTAATCTCAACGTGTCTGCTTCCTATCAAGTCTTCATTACGTGGTCTTGAAAAATAAGTATTCTATTATAGCCCAGGGTGTTAGCAGAGCAGGCTTAACCCACGAGGCCCTCATTAGAAAACCGTAAGCTCCAGAGATTCTTGGAGACTAGGACGTGGCTGTGCATCATTTCTTTTCACCATCTCACCCCAACACCTCGGCTGAATCCCTCTTTGACTGATTTCACAACTCACCGTGCTAACTGTTCTGTGCTCCTTTCCCGGTGTTTCACTGCAGCATTTGGTAGGTAAGCACCAATCTCCAAATCCTTAGGTTCTGAGTCAGGTAGAACAAAATCTCAGCATTGCTTTTCACGCTGTTAGTCATTCTCAAGCAGTTCCTTTCCTTTTGTTCCAGTCATTCTAAATGCTGGAAAACAACAGGAACAAAAAAGCGATCGGGAAGCCACATCCTTGGATGTTATTACTAGAAAATAAAACAACATCCATTTTTATACTGTTGAACATGCACTCGCTCTGAACAAAGGAAATTGATGAACTAACGTGAACAAAGTACGCTTTCCTCAGCCCTGCTTTAGACTGATAAGCAAAGACAATTAATATCAGGGCTGTTGTTTCTTGGTTCCAATTTTCTATCCCTGTTCCTAATTGACATTCTCAAAGGTACCTGAGATTAGATAACTATTTAAGATTTCCTTCGGAATTATTTTTGGTACTCCGTGAAAGTTTATCACCTACAGGCCTTCTGAGGTAAATGAACTCCAACACATGAAGAGACCTACAGAATGTCCAAACTAGAAAGAACCTTAGACACAAGGTTTGTCTAGAGCACCTCACTTCGCAAGTAAGGCAACGGAGGCTTTGCGATGTGTGTGCTTTGGGAGTTCACAGGGGATCTTCCTTGTGATACGATATTCACCTCTCTGTGTATTTGGTCCTTTGAAATTATTTTAAAATTGTACATATTGAAAAAGAGGTTCCCCTCTGAGTTTTAAAAAATCAGATGCTTCCAATACCCTAGTGGAGCAACATGGCTTTGATCAGATTCAACTTGCTTCTTCCAACACCCACTGGGCACAGAGGAAGTGTGGAAAGTAGAGTGGGGGAACGATACTAAATCAAAAAATAAATTAACTAAAAATAAAAGAAAATAAAATACTACCATGTGTAAAATAGAGAGCTAGTGGGAAGCTGCTGTATACCACAGGGAGATCAGCTTGGTGCTTTGTGACGACCTAGAGGGGTGGGATGGGGAGAGAGGGAGGGAGGCTCATGAGGGAGGGGATATAGGTATACATATAGCTGATTCACTTTGTTGTACAGCAGACACTAACACGACGTTGTAAAGCAATTATAATCCAATAAAGTTGTTAAAAATAAATAAGATAAAATAAGAAATAATCTACTTTCTTCAACACAAAGGAGCTTTCAGAACGTTATTGCTTCCTACCTGGCTGGTCAGGATTTGCCATGTGTGTCGTTCCTGTCTTAGGGCCTGGGTCCATGTGATAAAGGACACAGATTACTTTGGGGGACCTGTTAATTCTTCTTCCCTCAAGTTCCCAGCCTGAAAAATACACTGCCAGATATACTAGCAGTCCAGGCTTCAAAACAGTTTATTTAATTTATTTTTTAAAAAATTGTATATTACTATGTTTAGTTTTTTTAGATGAACAATGTTGTATTAGTTTCAGGTGTACAGCAAAGCGAATCAGTTGTACGTATACAAGTACCTATTCTTCTTCAAATTCTTTTCCCATTTAGGTTATTACAGAATATTGAGCAGAGTTGTCTGTGCTATACAGTATGCCCTTGTTGGATATCTATTTTAAATATAGCAGTGTGCACATGTCAATCCCAAACTCCCAATCTATCCCTCCCCCTCCCCATTCCCCCCTGGTAACCATAAGTTCATTCTCTAAGTCTGTGAGTCTGTTTCTGTTTTGTAAATAAATTCATTTGTATCATTGTTTTAGATTGCACATGTAAGTGATATCATATGATATTTGTCTTTCTCTGTCTGACTTACTTCACTTAGTATGATAATCTCCAGGTCCATCCATGTTGCTGCAAATGACAGTGTTTCACTCTTTTCATGGCTGAGTAATATTCCATTGTGTATATGTACCACATCTTCTTTATCCATTCTTCTGTCGATGGACATTTAGGTTGCTTCCATGTCTTGGCTATTGTAAACAGTGCTGCAATGAATATTGGGGTGCATGTATCTTTTCAAACCATGTTTTTCTCTGGATATATGCCCAGGAGTGGGATTGTTGAATCATATGGTAGCTCTATTCTTAGTTTCTAAAGGAACCTCCATACCGTTCTCCATAGTGGCCGTACCAATTTACATTTCCACCAACAGTGCAGGAGGGTTCCTTTTTCTCCACACCCTCTCCAGCATTTATTGTTTGTAGACTTTTTTTTTTTTTTTTTCGCAGTACACAGGCCTCTCACCATTGTGGCCTCTCCCATTGTGGAGCACAGGCTCCGGACGCGCAGGCTCAGGGGCCATGGCTCACAGGCCCAGCTGCTCCACGGCATGTGGGATCTTCCCGGACCAGGGCACGAACCTGTGTCCCCTGCATCGGCAGGCGGACTCTCATCCACCGCGCCACCAGGGAAGCCCTGTTTGTAGACTTTTTGATGATGGCCATTCTGATTGGTGTGAGGTGATATCTCATTGTAGTTTTGATTTGCATTTCTCTAATAATAAACGATGTTAAGCATATTTTCACGTGCCTCTTGGCCATCTGTATGTCTTCTGTGGAGAAATGTCTATTTAGAAAAACATTTTTAACAGAAACCTTAGCAGAATAAATCCAGTAAGACCCAAGGCTCCTTACCATGCTTGGTTCCCACCTGTTAGTTACCCACAGGGCTGGTCCCAGTTTCTTCCCTACAGAAGTGGCTGCTTCTCTTGCTGCTGGTCCCATCTCTTGACAGATGCTAAAATGTTCCCCCCCTCGGTGCCCTTCCAAGGATCTGAACGACATGGTAACTCTTTCTGTTCCTGCCCCAGCTGAGGAGTGAGACGCTCCTGGCTGATCACTGACTTCGTAAATCAGTAGGTCACAGTCTAAATGTTTCTCCATGCCTGCTCCGTACCTCTTGGTGCCCAGATTTCTGGATTGGAAAACTGATGAGGCCCAGGAAGGGAAAGCTACGAGACCTAAGTAGTGGCAAGACGAGGATTAGGGTGCGAATCTCTGATTTCAAAGCCAGTGCTGTCTCGTCTCTCTCAGGTGAATTTCTCACTATTGAGACACCTTAAAGAAGGGAAGCGTGGATAAGCAGTGGAGGAAGAGAGTGTGCCCTGTGGCATTTGTGACCTAGACAAGCGGGACTAAGCATGAACAGGGCAAAGTTTTCAAAACAAAGTCTCATTCAAGAGACAGTGTGTCTTAGTAAAGGACAAAAGATTTGGAGTTGGACAGGCCCGTGCTTGAATCCCAGCTGTGTTAGTTATCTACTAGCTGACTTTGAGAAAAATTGCTGAACCCCCCTGAACTGTGGTTTTCCAATCTATAGACAAGAATTGTAATATCTACACCATGAATTTATTCTGAAGGGCTATATGAAACAATGTATATAAAAGACCTAGAAGAGCACCCAGTAGGCAGTGGCCAAGGTGATAACTATTATTAAGACTAGCCTGGCTTCATTCCCATCCTGATTTATACTTTAAAAATTTCTGGCTATTCTGCCATTTTCGTCACCTTTTTGAGATCATTAACAAGGCGAGTTCTTAAGAGCACCTGATTTTGAATCAGATGCAGCTGAGTTTGCTTTGGGGCTATAACATTTATTTACTATCTATATTACTTGAGTAGGTCAAGCCTCTGCAAGGCTCAGCTTTTGAATCTGTAAAATGGGAATAATAATACCTCCCTGATAGAGATGAGCCTATTTTGAAGATTAATTTAGGTTGAATGAGACTATACATTTTAGTGAAAGCCGGGGCCTTATCTTTTTTCTTTTGCGGTACGCGGGCCTCTCACTGTTGTGGCCTCTCCCGTTGCAGAGCACAGGCTCCGGACGCGCAGGCTCAGCGGTCATGGCTCACGGGCCCAGCCGCTCCGCGGCATGTGGGATCTTCCCGGACCGGGGCACAAACCCGCGTCCCCTGCATCGGCAGGCGGACTCTCAACCACTGCGCCACCAGGGAAGCCCCGGGGCCTTATCTTATACACTGTGGTGTTCCTTGCATCTGGCAATGTGCCTACCATATAATGAATGCTAAAATGAAAAATTAATAATGTATGCAGTATAAGCTTTTAATACAGTGTCTTATTAAGTGGAAGCTACAACTGTCTTACCCTAGTTAAGTTATATGAAGGTGAAACAGAATTGCAAGACAATTTAATACCTTCTCACGGTAGAAATCTGCCTGTAATAGGCTGTCAGATTACCAAGATGTCTCCTTAATTGGCTCTGACAACTTTATTCTCAATAAATAAGTGCCAAGGAGATAAATTTCAGGGAAGGTGGAGGTAGATAGGATTAAGAGTTGATGCTGGGCTCTGTTGTGGAGACCCGCAGTTGAGAAGAGTACGTTCTGATATTTGGGAGCAATAGGTATGCAGACAGAGGATAGAAGATCCTAAAGAATGGAGATCTGGCAGCTAAGAAGAAACCATGAGGAAAGTGAAAAAGATGAGGTTCTGAACACCCGGACTTAAACCCTGCCTTGGAACTTGGGTAAGTCATAATTTTTGGTCTCAATTTTCCCATTTACAGAATAGAACGAATGGTACTTACAGAGTTATTGTGAGGATTAAATGGGACAGTGGGTAGAAAAGTGAAACACTGAACCAAAATAATGAGTTATCCCTTGAAGATGGAACATTGCTTTCTCTACTAAGGTTTTGTTCATTTTTTGGTCTTTGTTTTCCTTTTGTTCTAAAGGTTGGAGAATTTCTACTAATCTGTTTTTAAGTTCCTGAACCGTTATTTTGCCGTATCAAACCGGCTGTTGAGCCCAATCTATGAATTTCTCCTTCTAGATTTATGGTGTTTCAGTTCTAAAGTTTCTATTTGATTTTTTCTTTGTTGGTTTGTTTCCATTTTTTTCCACCCAGGGACTTCCCTGGTGGTTCAGTGGTTAAGACTCCGTGCTTCCACTGCAGGGGGCAGGTGTTCGATCCCTGGTCGGGGCACTAAGATCCTGCATGCTGTGTGGTGTAGCCAAAAAAAACCAAAATTACTATTTTTTCTGCTCAGCTTCTCCATATGTTCTCTCATTATAATTATCTTGAAGTCCATGAACATAATAATATTTACAGTAGCTTGTTTGAAGGTTTCTTTCCTGCTGATTCTAATAACTGGATCATCTTGGTATCTGCGTCTATCGACTTATTTTCTTGCTTGATTGTAGATTAATTTTCCTGCTTCTTTGAACATCTAGCAAATTTTTATATTACGTTTGACATTGTTGATAATACATTGTAGGGATACTGAATGACATTGTCTGCTTTTCAAAAAGGGTTTCCCTTTACAGTTACATAATGATGGATTTTATTGATCACATCAGACTTGGGTTTACTCTTCCTTGGGGGGGGTCTATTTTAATTTTGTTATTAGTTCTAGGATATACCCCTTAAAATAGGGTGTGGTCCTCACTCCTAAGGTAGAACATTTCTAAGGTCTCATGAATGGGCAAGGTGCTCACCAAGGCTCCTTCACTTTAGCCTAAATTAGTCCGCCAGAATATTCCAGCAGTGCGTGACCTCTGGGAGTTTCATTTAGGTCTCAGTCCTGCAATGGTTCCTCGCTTCTGGGACCCACAGGGTCTCACTTTTCACACGGTCAGCCAGTCTTTGACAGGTCCACGGGGAAGAACCACACAGAAAATCTGGTTACCTACCCTCTGCTCTACGGCTTCCTCCCCTCTGGTAGCCTGCTCGCAAATTCCAACCTCTTCAGGAGGCCTCTTCTCCAATCTCTGGTTGTTCAGTTTAACAAGACGGCTGCACTCTGCTTGGTCGCCACATTCCGGCACCATGGACAGGAGTGCGCCTCCAGACTCAAAGCCCGGGCAAACCTGGCCTCTCCCTCTGCTTTTCTCTTATTTCAAAGTTCACAGTACTGAGCTGCCGATAGTCCACTTCCTGCGAACAGCTGCTCCGTGTGTTTTTCTAGTTTCATAGTTGTTTCCAGCAGGAGAACAAATCTTATACAGTTACTCTCTCATGGCCAGAAGTTGGAAAACTAAAGTTCTTTCTTTTTCTCTGATAATTACAATAGTATCCTGTTCTTTAATGGATGAAATATCTCTTCTCATTTTTCGAGGGGTAATAAGGATTGTTTGCTTGCTTGTCTATTCAGCTCCCTACATTTTCTTTTTTTGGTATTTCTTTTTGCGGTACGCGGGCCTCTCACTGTTGTGGCCTCTCCTGTTGCGGAGCACAGGCTCTGGACGTGCAGGCTCAGCGGCCATGGCTCACGGGCCCAGCCGCTCCGCGGCATGTGGGATCTTCCTGGACCGGGGCACGAACCCGTGTCCCCTGCATCGGCAGGCGGACTCTCAACAACCATGCCACCAGGGAAGCACTGGTATTTATTTTTCCTTTTTATTTTCATATTTATTTTGACTTCTGACTCATTTTAGAGGCCACCTGAAATGTATAGGTAAGAATCATTCAAAAAGCTGTTTGGGAAGTCTGCAGCAAGGGTGGAAGCTGTTGAATGATGTAACTCACCAGAAAGGTATTGATGGGAGGAATTGGCTGTTTTATTGAGGGATCTCCAGATGCCAGTAGGTGTAGGTCTATTTCTGTAAGCTGGCTAGTCGCCTCAAAGAGGAGTTAAATCTGTTAATGTGAAAAGAAACACAAGCTTCTGTCTTATTGAAGCTAACATAGAAGAGGTATAGTCACCTGGCTCTGTGGGTTAAGGAAGGAGGCCTGGAGTCAGGGGTATCATGAATATTTTCAACCAAACCTTTTACTTTCGGCTCTATACTATTCCCTAGTTGTCAGAGATAACTAGGGATTTCCCTCTGATCTCCAGTTCACTCTCTAGTGCTGAGATGTGAACATTTTTCTCACTGCATTTCCTCTGCAGTGAAGTTTCAGTCTTCTGTGTATTGCTACGTCAATAACTATTCATGCATCTACTTTCCATCTTCCAAAATTGTGTGGCCAACTGAGGTGTGCTGTTGCCTCCTTTTAAAATATATTTTTAAATACCTTTTACAGATATTTTAGTGGGATTTCAAGAT
This sequence comes from Pseudorca crassidens, assembly GCF_039906515.1. Lineage (NCBI taxonomy): Eukaryota > Metazoa > Chordata > Mammalia > Artiodactyla > Delphinidae > Pseudorca > Pseudorca crassidens. Next base: position 65,474,552 of record NC_090304.1, on the reverse strand, counting down.
GGAGTGGCAATAAAGGTTGATGTTCAATCTACCGCATTCTACAAGAATAATATTGTTTTTAGAAGAGCAAAAGTAAGACTGAGGCATAGGCAAAGAGGGTATAATTAAAGAGCAGCCCTTTAAAAGTTTTATTCAAGCTCACTCCTCCAATAGTACAGATGCAATTCCCACACTCACTCCTCCACACATTAGAACCTGGTTATGCCTTGATTTCGCTCAAATGTCTCTTGCTTTTCATTCTATGTCTATAGACCTGAAACAAGTAGAAGCCATTAGCTTCCAATTACCTTACTTAAACAAACACATTATGTTCATGTTACCTCGCCATACAGGCAAGAGTGGAAACAGCAGGAGAGAAAAACTGAACAGGTGTGATGGGGACAGGGGTCACTTTCCCGCACACTCTGGGTTGCACATTAGTCCAGGTTCCCTCCTATTCACAGACACATATTAGTGGTAGCCGTTATCATTTCTAAGCATGAAAACACAATTTGCCGGGCTCTCTCCTGCCTTTCCTGACTTTATTTCAACAAAATAAACCCATTTGGAAGCTCCCTTGAAGCAATGTTCTTCCTGCCTCATTACAGCTACATCAACACATCAGCATTCTGGAGTTGCCCTGCCAGGCTCCCTTCTCAGCTGGGGCATCTCATAGCCAATTAAATTCACTCCAGCTCAGCTCTGAGACCTAGTCCTTGCTCCCTGATTGCTTTTCAATGGCTTGAAATCTAGTCAACTGAAAAACCAAACCAATAACCAGGCAGGAATCATCACTGGACTGAGAAATGACTGAAGAACTTTGTGCCAGGCTGAGGGCTGCCCCGTTGGAATGTGGCCCTAGATGTAAAATGAGCCTTTTTAGCACCCACTCAAGAGCAGTTGTGACTTCCAACACTTGGGTACTCTGTTTGTGTTTCAAATACCAGGGCTCGAGAGTGACATTTAGGTGCTGCTCAGGGAGTCATTCTGTCCTTTGCCATCTCACACCAGCGTTGTTTAAATGTTTGTCACAGCATCTAGGAAGCACAGGAAAATCAAAGCCCTAAATGTAGGGAACTCAGTGGTGGCATCTGGAGTCAGCTCTCTCCCTCCTCACCCATCAGCTCTGCTTCTCCTCCATGTCTCAGCTTGATTATACCTACTTATACATTAATGCCCCAGCTTCCTATGGCTCCGTCTCTGAGTGCCCTCCCAGACCACCTGGAGAATGTCAGAGCTAGAAGGGATGTTGGAAATCATCAAGTCTAAATCTATTTTACAGAATTCAACAAATAACAAGAAATGACTTTTCTACAATAACAAAGCAAGTTTATGTTCTGGCTACGGCAGGAATTTAGTGCAGGGGCGGGACCTGGGTGGGGCAAATGAGGCACTTACCTCAGGTGTAAAATGTAAGAGGGCGCCAGTAAATTCAGTAATCAGGATAACTAATGTTTTAATGCAACCTTTTTAAGAATCAAAATTAATGCAAAAAAATCTATGATAAACAAACAAAAAAATAAGGATTTTTAATAAAGATAAAATCCAACAGGACCAGGGTTAGGATGAGGCAGGTGAGGGCTGGACCCTGTTTTTTATTTAAAACTTTGGTATTTTGTTCATCATGGATTTTTTTTTTTTTTTTTTTTGCATTTTGATTTTTAAAGCATTGCATTGAAATGTTACTTATCTAGATTATTGAGATTTTTGGAGTCCCTTTAAGCTTTGCTCCCAAGGAGCATACTTGCTTTACTCCAGTCCAGCTCTGTTCAGCTGTTCTCTGTGTGAGCCTACTTTCCCTACCACTTCCCCGTCAGTCTTCTCACTTTGTGTCTCTTTTTTGTTCCAGCCTTACTGAGATATGATTGACATAAAACATTGCATAAGTTTAAGATGTACATTGTGATGATTTGATACACTTCTCTTGCGAAATGGTTACCACAATGGGGTTTACACCTCCATAATTACGTGTGCGTGTGTGTGTGTGTGTGTGTGTGTGTGTGATAAGAACATTGAAGATCTACTCCCTTAGCAACTTTCAACTATTTAACACAGTAGTGGTAACTACAGTCACTGTGCTTTACATTAGATCCCCAGAACTTATCTTTACACTGAAAGTTAGTACCCTTTGACAAACATCTCCCCATTTCTCTCACTCCCAACCTCTGGCAACCACCATTCTACTCTCTGTTTCTATGCGTTTGGCTTTTAAAAATTCCACATATAAAGGATATCATACAGCATTTGTCTTTCTCTGCCTGACTTATTTCACATGGCATAAAGTGACTTATTTCACTAAGCAACATGCTGTCACAAAACATGGATGTCCTTCTTTCTATGGCTGAGTACTCCGTTGTGTAAGCATATGTATATATATTTATATATAATATACATACGCCACATCTTCCTTATCCATTCATTCATAAGCACTTAGGTTGTTTCCACATCTTGCCTATTATGAGTCATGCTGCAATGAACCTCAGAGTAAAGATATCTCTTTGAGGTCCTGATTTTATTTCCTTTGGATATATACCCAGAAGCGGGATTACTGTATCATCTGGTAGCTCTATTTTTAATTTTTTGAGGAACTGCCACACTGTTCTCCATAGTGGCAGCACCAATTTACATTCCCACCAACACTGTAGAAGCGTCCCCTTTTCTCCACACCCTCACCAGCACTTGTTATCTCTTGTGTTTTTGATAATAGCTATTCTAAAAAGTGTGAGGTGACATCTCATTGTGGTTTGGTTTTGTTTTTGTTTTTTTCGGTACGCGGGCCTCTCACTGTTGTGGCCTCTCCCGTTGCGGAGCACAGGCTCCGGACGCGCAGGCTCAGCGGCCATGGCTCACGGGCCCAGCCGCTCCGCGGCATGTGGGATCTTCCCGGACCGGGGCACGAAGCCGTGTCCCCTGCGTCTGCAGGCAGACTCTCAACCACTGCGCCACCAGGGAAGCCGCTCATTGTGGTTTTCATTTGCATTTCCCTGATGATTAGCGGTGTTGAGCATCTTTTCGTGGATCTATTTCATGCCTTCTCTCGATCCTGCCACACAGCAGGCTGCGTGCTGACAGCCTCCATTTTGCTTTCCCGAGGATGTTGCTAAATGCTTATTGAGGTCTCTCCCAGGCACACATATCCCGGCAGGCTTTCTGCACAAGCTCACTATCCACTTGCCCAAGCTTGCTCTCCCCACCATTGGGAGTGCAGGGAGCCAGCCTCAGGTAGAGGGCATATGGGTGAAGCTCATAGAACGCTGGGGGTGCTTATAGGCCATGTGGGGGGTCCATGGGCAAGGCATCCCTCTGGCTCCTTGACAGGCCTCTCAATGGAGTCTGTGAGGCAGTTAGTAGGATCTGCATCCTTCATATGTTTGGAGCCCTGGCTGTTATTCTCCCAGTCATGCACTACCCCCAGTCATGCAGCTCAGGACTCTGGATGGGGCTAGAGAGAAATGAGCCTCTTTGGCAGCATCCTGCACAGCTGGGGAGGCCAGGTGCTCACTTATTGCTCTCACCGCCCACCCCCGCTTTTTCCCCGAGAAATCAGGCGAAAAAGGGCTCCCTTGGCACTGAGCTGTGCCACTTTGGGGAGTGATGACGTAGGTAGAGTTAAACTGTTCCTCTTACTTTCTCCAGTGTGCTCAATATCAGATTTTGTTTTTTCACTCCAATGCTGTGCTGGAGCTTCCCACTGGAGTCCTGGACTGCCACAAAGGCTCTCTCATCTGCGGTGATTGTCTAAGTTAGTGTTCTCCAGGGGCTCCTGGATCACAGCTGAGAGAGGATGGACCCTGACCCGTTCAGGGTCCGCAGCTGGGACCAAGGTCTGTCTGCCCATTACCTGTCACATGGGAGAGTGAGACTTCTCTCGGGTCCTTGGAATATGGTTCTGGATCCCATAGCTCCCACAAAGGCACTTTTGTCCACGGATGGATGCCAAATATTGTTGTCGAGAAAAGGGATACAGTGATAGCCATCTTATTTGGCCATTTTGTGGAAATCACTCCTCCTTTAATCTGTTGACTCTGCCTTCATTGGTCTGGCAACTCTCACTCTACCCACTGAACACTGAGCTGCTTGCTTATTTGGACTTTGCTTATGAAGGTTTCTATGTGGATTATTACTTCTTTATTGAATCCCAGCCCTCTTCAGATTCGCAGAATGGATCTTCTCTTTCTGCATTTCTGGTCATGGCTGCACATGACTTTGCAGTCTCCAGATTCCATGGTAGTGTCACTACAGAAAGGAACATAAAATTGCCAATTCTAAGAGCAGTCACCTTTGTGTTGGACTATACTAACTTATGGTATGAGGTAAAGAAATAGAAAACTAAACGTGGAAAATACTATGTGTTAGAAATTCATCTGCTCTATATGAAGGTTCTGGTCTACTTTGGTTAAATGCAATTTTCCAGCACAGATATGTTGCTCTGAGGCTCTAAGGCTACTCGATCTGTAAGTTGAATCATTCTGACTTGCCTTTTTGGCTGTCCAAAATTTTGATGATTTAGTAATAATAATAATAATAGTTAATTTATAAATCAAGAACCTCATGAAATCACTTGTGCTCAAGGCCCTAGATGTCCTCCTCCATGCCTAGCATTGCTTTAGATGATATTGGAGCTGAATACCATGCAGCATTTGAAGAATCAGTTTTTTAAACAGTTAACCTACTGCTGACTTCGTTGTGATAATTCCTATTTTAACAAATGCTTACCTTAGGAATTTAGGATACATTTTGTATATGATACAACATGTGTGTGTGTATGTGTGTGTGTGTGTGTATTTGTCTTAGAGAGGGAGTGACCAATTACACCAAAGAATGATGATGGTCATGTAAGCTGAGGACCTTCTGTTGCAATTGAGTAACGGCAAGTAGGAAAAGGCCTTTGCATCATAATTTTTGTGCTGTTAATGTGGTTTGGATCAACTTTTATTCTTCTCCCTCTTTACCCAAGGACTCACGTCAAAGCTGATAGGAAAAACATAAGGAGGGAGTCAAACAACCTGTTCCACACATTTCCTTAAGATATTGATGAAACAGGGCCAGGTTTGGGGGTCTGTCTAGAGACAAAGTGCAAAGTACAAGACTAATCAGAGAAGAATAGTTGCCAGGATTGTTGGTTAGGATATTAGTTCAGCTGTTTTGATGGAGACTAAACAACATAAGCTTAAATAAAAGGGAAGTTTTTTTGCTCTCCCATGAAAAAGTCCCAGCTGCCTGTATTCCCCAGGAATAGGGCAGCTCTGCTCTGCATGTTCTTCCAAGGAGCCATCTTCCTGGGAAACTCTACTTCAACATGGTCCATCCACTCTGCGGTCTGCAGTGAGATAAGGAGCTTGTACCTTTACGCAAAACAACTATAGGACTAAACACACTGCTTTTTCCAGCTAATTTTTCTTTTATTAGCCAGATTTTCTCAGTGAAGAAAGCAGTGTTTTGAATTGCATTATGATGCAAAGTCCTTATCTCCTTGTGCACTGCAACTTCAAGTCACACTGCTGGAATGAGTTGTGGTCTATGTCTTCATGGTTGAAGGTGGCCAACCACCACTATTTCAATGTCCGAGTCTCTGAAAAAGATGTTTATTACAAACAGCTTCCTTTGCAGGACATGCCTCAGAAACGTCCCTGTTACCTCTGCTCACATCTCTTTGACTGTATTACCATATCTTAGTCACAGTGCAACAGCTAGAAGGACAAAAGACTGGAAAATGTAGTTGTTAGCAAGACACTGTGTGCCCAGCCAAAACTTAACGGTTCTCGTACTAAAAAGAAGGAAGGGATATGGATATCGGGGACAATTAACAGTCTCTGACACACCGTAGTTTACACCCTGAATGGCGGGGAATGGAAAGGCTAAAACCAGTAAGGATCTGGGAACCAAATTAATAACATAAAAAAGACAAGCTATAAAGCACAACAAGAAAAAACCAATATCAGTTTCTGGGAAATTGAGAAGTTACAATAAATAGCACTTCTCGTTATTCTTCTGAGTTCTGAACTATTCAAAAAAGAATGCAAATTAAGGCAAATGAGTGACCAAAATACCAACTTTATTACCGAGAAAGAATATATTGGGAAATGTGGCTTATATTTATAAGCAAATGTGTTTCCAATAAAGAACCTCAGCGTTAGAAGAGATACCCATCCTGTGAGAGGTACTGCTGGACCACTAAAGGTGGTATCCCATCCATATACCTCCCCGCCAACACTGGCAGGGCTTTTCCTGTTATGCCTATTTATTTTTTTGTTTTTGTTTTTGCGGTACGCGGGCCTCTCACTGCTGCGGCCTCTCCCGTTGTGGAGCACAGGCTCCGGATATGCAGGCTCAGTGGCCATGGCTCACGGGCCCAGCCGCTCCGCGGCATGTGGAATCTTCCCGGACCGGGGCATGAACCCGTGTCCCCTGCATCGGCAGGCGGACTCTCAACCACTGCGCCACCAGGGAAGCCCTGTTATGCCTATTTCGAGACTAAGAGCAATCAAGAGTGCATCATCTCTGTAGACAAGATCATCCCCCAAAAGAAAGGTAGAAACTGAGCTGAGCTCACCCATTTTACTCTTCCCAAGGTTTCCAATAAAATGAATCACCTCCTCTTCTCTGGGGAGGGAGGAAGGGTGTCAGTAGTATTACACTAACAGAGCTTCCTCCTCCAGAACTGGAGAAGATGCATTCTTCCCCTCCCACACTCCCCAGCTTTTGTTCTCTTAACATCCTGGACTTTTCAATGAAAATGATGACTGATCTGTGGTATAACTATCTCCCTAACGCATGCAGACATGCCATCTCTCAGGATAGTCTTATTCTCAATATCATGAGGATATTTTCAAATTATCAACCACTAATTCTTTGGATATCATCCTGAAACCACAGTGGACAGTGCATATTTGATCCTAGAAGTTTCTGAAACAACACATTAATTTCATTTCAAGGCCATTATTTCCCACTCCAAATTATCCAGCCATTTTGTCCAGCATAGTCAATCATAGGTTCTTCAAAGAGATCGAATAGCCATATTACAATACTCTAACAATAAAATGCCAAGAAAGTAAATGCCACAAGTTTGGATACAGGTATTTTTCAATACAGAGTAGAAAATAAATTTTGAAGCTCCAACCTCTTAGCAGGTTAAAGCTCAATGACTTTAAAGTTCAAAAGAATTAAATTTGGAAATAAAATTCTCTGGCCTTCACCATTTCCTCTCCAAGTTGATATTCAGCTTAATCTCAGACAGAGGAATGACCCATGCCTGGCTGGAGTTAAGATTCCTTCAAGAGTGAAGCCTAGATGGTTTTTCACTGGGACGGCTGTGGGTCCTTCACCTGAATTTGTTCAATATCAAATATCTTAAGAGCATCCCTTTTGAGAAATTCAGAGATAATAAGACATGTATGATCATCACAGCACTGACCGAACCCCAAGAAAATTTGAGAATGATACAATTCTAGCCTCTAGAGGAGTTATCTCAGACAAAATTATGAATGTAATGTTGCCAAGGGTGATAGCATGGACTTTGTAGGATCTATATGGTGGAGGAAAGATGATGGAGAAAAACATTTTTTTGTTTCAGTCTAGAGACAATGTCAGTCTCTGGTGTCTTGTCCAAAATCCACAACCAATTTCTTATAAACTTAACTGGGAGGTTACTCTTGAATTTTTTTTTTTTTTTTTTTTTTTTTTTTGTGGTACGCGGCCCTCTCACAGTTGTGGCCTTTCCTGTTGTGGAGCACAGGCTCTGGACGCACAAGCTCAGCAGCCACGGCTCACGGGTCCAGCTGCTCCGTGGCATGTGGGATCTTCCTGGACCGGGGCACGAACCCATGCAGGTGGACTCTCAACCACTGCGCCACCAGGGAAGCCCCTTGATATTTTTAGTTTACTATATGATGGGGCAAAAAGCACTGAGTCAAACCATCTCCTGTCTTATATGTGGAACTTGAGGCATTGCAGCTCTTTTGCAAATTTAGAAAAATATATTCGTGGGAGCCCCTGTCACTTAGGAGGTGCCTTTGTTTTCTATCTGACGCTTTGGAAAACTCTTCATTGCCATTTCCCCTCTGAGCCCTGTGTTTCTGTCTCTGTGGTTCTGAGAAGAGTATGGGGTGCATCTAGTGACAAAGCATCAATACACTCCTATAGGCAGATATAAGAGGTACGATCTCTTTGCTGAGGCCCACAACTCGCATTTGTGCTGAGCACTGACTTCTGCTTAAAATAAGTAGACCAATGCATATTTCCTTCAGACGTAGCACATTCAGTTGTTTCTATTAAAAAAAAAAAAAGCCACTTGTCTGGGGATTAAGCTGCCTTAAGCTGTAATATCCCATAATGGACAAAATCCTACATGCAATTGCTTAAGGCCTAATGCCATCTTCCCTGGTGAAAACAGGTAAAAGTTAACCAAACAACTACGAAAGCCAGCTGCATTGTTTCCTGTAGGCCACCAAAATCATGTGCCTTGACTGTATTGAAATGCTCAGTCACCCTACAAGTATTTTACCCCAAACCACATTTCACTATCTATTTACCAATTATCCCGACCAATGCACTAGATTACGACACTTCTTGTATTAACATTCACTCCTCCATCCTACTCCCTGGGGGGGTAAAGCCTGCTGCTCTAAACCCTAATCCCTGGAAGAGTAGAGCAAAACAGGTGAGCAGTCTGCTCTCAAGGGTAAAGAAGATGGACAGGAACTGGGAACACATGATGAATCTGTCTTCCAAACTCAGTCATCATTTAAGAGTAAGAGTATGGAGAAAGGCCAGAGGTGTGAGTAGTGTTCCCTCTTTATGTAAGGTAGTATCCAGAGAGGAGATTCTCCTCAAAAAACAGTCTTTTCTCACACACAGTGATCCTCAGTGTTTCATTATTGTGACCCATTAATGGATGATATTTGCCTGAGCACACACTTCCGGAAACTGATGCATAGTTGTGACGTAGTTACAAAAGGCTGGGGGTTATGTACATTTCCTGATACTGTTAGTCCAGTGGTGCTCAATGGGGGGGTGATTGTGGCCCCTCCCCAACCCACCCCAGGGGACATTTGGCAGTGCCTGGAGACATTTTTGGTTTTCATAAGCTGGGAAGCATGCTAGTGGGTAGAGGTCAAGGATGTTGCTAAACATCCTACAACACACAGAACAGTCCTGCACATCAAAAAGTTATCTGGCTCTGGGCTTCCCTGGTGGCGCAGTGGTTGAGAGTCCGCCTGCCGATGCAGGGGACACGGGTTCATGCCCCGGTCCGGGAAGATTCCACATGTGGTGGAGCGGCTGGGCCCGTGAGCCATGGCCGCTGAGCCTGCGCGTCCGGAGCCTGTGCTCCACAACGGGAGAGGCCACAGCAGTGAGAGGCCCGTGTACCGCAAAAAAAAAAAAAGTTATCTGGCCCAAAACATCAACAGAGGTTGGGAAACTCTGCTGTAGATGTAACTTCACACGTTTGTTCCCAAGTCAAGGAAACGTATTGGAATAAATGAGAGAGATGGCTCTTAATATGTGGATAACCTTGAAACTTCCCTGAGATGTGTTTTAATAAAATAAATCATTTACAAATTTTGGTGGTCTGCTCTGCTACATCATGTTTTTGTAATCTGAATTAGTCCATATGTGATTATAAATAAAGGAATAGTGCCAACAAAATGTAGAAGTAACATTTTTTCCTATGTGACACTTTTTTTCTAGCTCATTAGTGTTTTATACCACCTAGTGGGCACAGCAGAATCCAGATAAAGGAATATAACATTGTACCCAGGACTGTTCACTTCTTGATTTACTGGTTGCAAAAAATGAAACCAGTTCTCCCTCACCTCCCATCTTGTATCCATACCTTTGCAATGTCATTTTGTATTTTGTAGCTCCTACAAGCATAAACAGAAGTCTATTTCCACGCCTCTTGAATTGGAATGACTTTATGACTTGCTTCAGCCGATCAATGGTGGCAGAAGAAACAATGGCCAGTTCTAAGCCTAGGCCTCGAGAGGTCTTGCACAATTCCATTTGTTCTCTTAAAACAATGCGACTATTATGTGAACAAGCCTAGACAAATCTACTGGAGAATGAAAAATCACTTGAAGCTGAGAAGAGCTATCATCTCATCTGAGGTCTTCTTAAATCAGCCAGGCTATTGCTGACCTGCTAATTGATCAAGAGGCACGAGTGAGTCCAGCTGAGGTCAGCCAAGCCTGGCCCAGGTCCATAAAACCACTCAGCTGACCTGTAGACTCACTAGAAATAATAAATTGTTGTGTCTTAAGCTACTATATTTGGAGTTTATTTTATAACAATAGATAATGGGTATGTAAACCTGAGCTTCATCTTGGCTTGTTCTGTCTCAGAAGTTCTTATTATACAGTTATCTCTGATTTTTGTACGTTTGGTCCTTAACTCCAAACCTAGCAGCCTCCACCTTTACTTAAACTTTTTTCTATCAAGTTACCTTCATTTTGGGGGTCTTATATTTAACAATAATATTTCTTTATGTATTAGGAATTTAACATGCTGGTTTTGCTCATACTTTTGATAAAATTTTCATTATTTTTCTGTTAGTGCTCTAGTTAAAATATTACATAGATATTGAGCGGTCTACTTCACTCCTATGTTTTCCGTTGTCTTATTATTTTAGTACATAATTTTGAAGAACATTAGGTTTCCCAGTACTGCATATGTTGTGTTACAGGTAACAGAAATCCTCACAAATATTTTGAGTGTCAAATTACTTGTGTCCTATCCTGCAACTGATCATGAAAAAGTAGCGTGTCAAGATTTCAGGTTAGGAGCTGTTGTGTCCATATGTTTTTGTATGCATGTGTGTATGCCTGTGTGTGAGTGGGTGGAAATTCAAATGATTAATATTTTGTACAGTTATCATCACACTAATATGTTCCCACACTATTCTGTGCTGTTTATATCAAATTATTCTAAATAGGTATAATAATAAACATTGTCATTCATAAATAGCTCTACATTACATCAAGCGCTTTTTTTTTTTTTGCGGTGTGTGGGCCTCTCACTGTTGCGGCCTCTCCCGTTGCGGAGCACAGGCTCCGGACGCGCAGGCTCAGCGGCCGTGGCTCACGGGCCCAGCCGCTCCGCAGCACGTGGGATCTTCCCGGACCGGGGCACGAACCCGTGTCCCCTGCATCGGCAGGCGGACTCTCAACCACTGCGCCATCAGGGAAGCCCAAGCGCTTTTTTATCAGTAGCCTCATCTTAATCTTCATGGCAGCCCTGAAAGATAGCTACTTTTTTGAGTCCCATTTTACAGATGAAGGAAAGGAAATGTGGATGGGTTTATAACTCCAGGTAGTACATGACAAAGCAAGGGTTTAAAAAACAGGTTCCATTTCCACTACTCCTTCATTCCAAGATGAAAAAGTCATCCTTCTTGTTTGTACTTGCTTAAGGAAAGGGCAGACAGGTTGTTCTTAGGTATTTTATTTCATTGCTGGAAATAGGGGACTGATGACCAGTGAGAAACTGTTCAGTTCTGGCAAAAGTTGAGTGAGGATGACAATGGAAACCTCTGCGTGGTTTCTCTGTGTTACTTCCAAAAGATATCCTCCCCCCAAATTACATTCCTCTGATTATTTAATCAAACACTAATCTAGTCGTTGACGTCAAGGAATTTGGAAGATATAATTAAAGCTAAAGCCTTAAAATAAAGAGATTATCCTGGTTTATTGGATGTGCCCAACCTAATCACCTGAGCCCTGAAAGTTACAGAAATTTCTTCTGCTGGAATCAGAGAGGTGTGGCGGAAAAGGAAGGCAAAGAGGAGATGAGGTAGAGACATCTGAAGAGTGAGAAGGATTCAACCCAGCTTTGCTGGCTTTGAAGGAAGCCACATGCCAAGCAGATGACAGTCTGCAAAGAAATGGGGACCACAGCCTACAACCACATGAAACTGAATTTTTCCAACAACCTGGATGAAGTTGAAAATAGATTCTCCTCTAGAGACTGCATAAAGAAACACACCTTGATTTTGGCCTTGTAGGACTGGAACAGAGAAACCAGCTGAGCTCATCTAGACTTTTGACCTACAAAACTATAGTAAATGGGCTTTGTTTCAAGCTATTATGTTTATAGTAATTTGTTACAGCAGCTAGATAAAGGTGACACATTTTGTGAGAGGTATAGATATGCTGAGCAACTTTTCAGTGGGTGCTAAAGGACAGCAGAGATGAGTTCAGCTGAGTCTATAATAGTTCCTTTTGCAGAAATAATGTGGATGCAGAGAGCTCATCCCAAGGAGTGGTCTTATGACACCATGGCAAACAAGAAGTTGAGATGGGAAAGTAGGAAGATACGTGGGGTGAGTCTCTGCAAAGGTTCACACTTCACTAAGCTTCTCAAGTTGAGGTTTCACCAACCTCAGGGTAAAGGATATTGGTTGACATCTTAAGGCTTTCTTCGTGGACTCTAGGTTCAGAGAGAAGAGGATTGGGAGAAATAACTCAACTTACAAAGATTTTCATCTTCACTTTGTAATTTAATCCTACTAACAACCTTGTAAAATGGGTACTTGTTTAACTCCTTTTTACAAATTAAGGATACAGACACTCAGATAGATAACATTCTTGGCTAAGATCAAACAACCAGGACTAATATGAAAGTTTTCTGAATTGAAATTTCTTCTTTCTTATTGAGGTCTTATTTTCCTTTTACCCTCAGTGTCTCATTTTACACCATAGTTTTACTAAACCTAATGTCTTCTTGGAAAAAATCAAGGTTTAAATCTGAAATAAATAATGTAACCCTACTGCTTATTTTATTTTATTTTTATTGAGGTATAGTTGCTGTACAATATTATATGTTACAAGTGTACAATAGTGATTCACAATTTTAAATGTTATACTCCATTTATAGGTATTATAAAATATTGGCTATATTCCCCATGTTACACAACCCATCCTTGTAGCTTATTTTATACCTAATAGTTTGTACTTTTACTCTCCTACCCCTATATTGCCCCTCTCCCTTCCCTTTCCCTACTTGTAACCACTAGTTTGTTCTCTGTATCTATGAGTCTTTCTTTTCTGTTATATTCACTAGTTTTTTTATTTTTTAGATTCCACATATAAGTGATATCACACAGTATTTATCTTTCTCTGCCTGACTTATTTCACTTAGCATAATGCCCTCCAAGTCCATCCATGATATTGCAAATGGCAAAATTTCATTCTTTTTTATGGTTGAGTAATATTCCATTGTGTATATATATATCATGTCTTCTTCATCCATTCCTCTGTTGATGGACACTTAGATTGCTTCCATATCTTGGCAATTGTAGACAATGCTGCTATAAACATTGGGGTGCACATATCTTTTCAAATTAGTGTTTTGGGTTTTTTAGGATATATACCCAGGAGTGGAATTGCTGGGTCATATGGTAGCTCTGTTTTTAGTTTTTTGAGAAACCTCCGTACTGTTTTCCACAGAGGCTGCCCCAATTTACATTCCTACCAATAGTGTATGAAGGTTCCCTTTTCTCCACACCCTCACCAACATTTGCAACACTACTGTTTAGACAGCCAATGCCATGTTTTCTCTTAAAGAGGTGAAGACAACTCCAAAGAGTGTAGTGTTTGGTCTGTTTTTACCTGGTGGTGATTCTTCACCCCTTGGCAGCAATATTCCTGCTCCTCTTGACCCTAAGGCCTGGTTCCCAGTGTTTCTGAGGTCACAGGACCATCGTTCTCTTAAGAACATACAGAGTTATGTATAAGAAGGAAGGATTGGATGTTTAGGAGAAAATCATATCTGTTTGGACTTGTCTTTGGTTCCAGATTTGGGCCACAGAAGGGTCCACTGGGTCCTGATATTGAAGGGTAAATGCCATCAGCCACTGGTGTTGGTTCCAACATGCCACATGCAAGCCTGGCCAGGTAAGCAGCTGTGACACTTCTTAGGAAATACTCTTACACATCCACATGTCCTCCAACCATCAGCGGCTCAGAATGCCTCTGTTAATCACTTTATCTCAACTCTGTGTGGATTACACCTCTCTCTTTAAACTTGTTATTTTTAAGGGTCGTTCATCGGGGTCCTGAGGTGCTGACGTTAGTCCTCAGGAAATTTCAGATTGTCAGACAAGACAAATCTCCACGAAGTCTCCACAGCTCTGACTCTGTCTGGGATTAGAGTGCTCTCCACATGATTGCTTCCGCTATTCTGCCCGAAAGGGGGACCAGGACCACAAGTGCCATGAGGTTTTGGAGGAGGCAAAAGGGGCTCAGATGTGATTTTAAAAAAATATTTTAATTTTTCTGGTTTTTGGCATTCAAACATCTGGAAATGTTTATTTTTATTTTTGACTTCACTGCACGGCATGTGGGATCTTAGATCCCCGACCAGGGATCGAACACTTGCCCCTGCACTGGAAGCACAGAGTCCTAACCACTAGGCAATTCCCTGGAAATGTGATTTTATTCTGATAGGCCACAGCATAGAAAGAGACATTGACCTTGAAGTGTTGGGAGATTGAGGTTAAGATTGAGGTCTTCTACCTCCCCTCAGTATAAAGTGATTTCTACCTCTGTTTAGGAATGGATGTGTCTTCGTTCACTTCCTTGGGACTTTGCTTCTTAACACTAGTAATTCTCCCATTAACTGCACCCATATCCACATACCAGCTTTAGTGCTTACAGCGTATCTGCAAGGGACCACCATGTGACAAATGGACAAAACTAAAGCATGGAGAGATCCAGGGTGTACTTTGGCTGGTCTGGATCAATACAGTATTAGAATTCAGCTTCTCCAGAGAAATGAGTTAGTGCATATACCTCAGGTGCCCCTTCATGAGTAATGTCTACTTTATAATAAGCACTAAAGAGCTGTGATGCTGAAATCGGGCACCACAACAAATACGGAAGTAGTAAAATTCAGAGATTAAGTGGAATCCCAGTTCAGAAGTCAGACAAACATATGTTCACGTTCCCAATTTGGACACATAATAACTGTGTGACCACAGGAACTAATCTTTAATCCTCAGTTTTCTAGTATATGAGAGGCAATTTTTAAGTTATAGAGTATATGTGGAGATTGAATCTAATATGCACGTAATACTTAAAACAGTGCCTGGCACACAGTAAATGCTGGCTTTTATCGTGATTGTTTTCACTGTCATCATTATACAGCTCTTTCTCCCTTTGCTTTCAGTCATGTTGCCCAAGGCTTCTGCCTTTTGAACTTAAATACCATAATATCCTAATTAAAATCCAATTTCTCTAATTCTTTTGTCTACCATCCCTGTTTAAGGAGTGGGCTGTCAGTGCTACAGAAACCATGGTCCCTGGCCAGGCAATCTCAGCATCATGGGAGCTTGTTAGAATTGCACATTCTTAGGCTGGGTCAAGACCTCCTGATCCAAATGTCTGGGGAAGGACTCTGCATTGTAATAAGTTTTCCAGGAGGTTCCAATGCCTGCTAAACTTTGAGAAGCACTTTTCTAAGTCAGTTACACAGTTTGATGAAAAAGCTCTGAAAGTGGAGAAAAGATTTTGGTTTAAATCCTAGATCTGCTTCTTCCAGCTATGTGAAATTTGACAAATTATTGAATCTCCTTGACTCCAGTTTTTCTTTTATAAGTGTACCAAGTTCCTTGGAGGTTTATTATTCAGGTTATAGGCTAAGCCATATCAATGAAGAGATCTGTAAATACAGTGGTTTGTACAAGAGATTAATTTATTTCTGCGTACACAGTAGCCCAGAGGCAGGAGGGTGGTCCAAATTGAGTTGGCGGTTCTGTTCCATGAGGTCATCTAAAGACTCAGGATCCATCTATATCGACCCTCTGCCCTCTCCTGGGATGTTGTTTTGTCTGTGTGGTTGACTTGGGCTCCATGACACTGTGTCAGGCTTCTGCCTGCGGGAAAAGGGAAAGAGAGAGAGTAGAGAGGACAGCATTTTCTTCTAAGAAAGTGATGCAAAATTTGCACAGTTTACCACTGGCTGCTTCAGCAGCTGTGGCACATTTTACTATTGCTCATAGTGCCTTACGGAGAACCTAGACATTGGACCACACCTAGTGGGAAGTGTAGAAATGAACCTCTGAGCTGGGTGACCAGGTGCCCTGTACAAATTCAGGAGCTGTGGGTGTTCTGACCTAAAACAGTGGGTACTCATGGAAACATACAGTAGCAGACCCCGCACGAGTAAGCACTCTACAAATACTAATGTGAAGTGAGATAGGTAGCACGGTGTTGAAGAGTCAGGCAGTTACGAGCACGAATGCAAGTTCTGCTACCTGTATAGAATGTGACCTTGGGAGGGTTATTTTTACTTTGAGATTCACTTTGGCCAGTTTCTCAAATAGAAATGACAATCCCTTACCTCACTGTGTTTTTTAGGACGATGGAGGGCTGCCCAATTTAGGCTACCTCCATTCCCAAGTCAGAAAGCATTTTGATTCTTTTAATCAGAATGAAACAGGAGATATTCAGAATTAGTTAGAGTGTTTCACATGTCATTAATTCCTTATCAAATTTGACTGCAAGCGACATGCTGCAATTATCATGCAGCTTTTGGCCCTCAGCCTGGAGATAGGAATCTTAATCCTAGGGCCCATTTGATGGTTGGTGGGGTGTGCATCACAGACATCTTGCCAACAGCCTAAAACACAGCTCTCAGTTCCAAAGGAGGAGGAGGGGGGTGTTTCCATCCTTTTGTTGCATTCTTCAGGGCAGAAACTGTGGGCCAGCAGTGAAATATAATTACAATTCTCTATTGTCTTATTTGTAGTATAAACAAGCAAGTTCCTGGCTAATCAATTTATAGAAACAAACATAAAAGCAAATAAGCAGCCTTCCTCAAGAAGGGGTATTAAACAGGATTTGCAAATGCCGTTTACTCTGGCAGAGCAGAAATGCAGGCTTCTCATTACGAAGAGAAAACACGGAGCCTTTTGAAGACTAATGCTCTTTATGGCAGCTAGTTCCATCTGTCTTGACATCAAAAATCCTTTTGGGGCACTATTTTTCTGCTCGCAGTTTTCCATCTCTTGGAAGAAGAGTGTTTTCTGTATTCTTCAAGTTAACAAAGTCAAGGAGATCTCTACTTTCTGGTCTCTACTCCTTTCCTTCACAAACCACATCAGAGGTGAGAAATAGGAGAATACAGTATTCTAGGTGTATTGCTACATTGCAGAGAGCCTGGCTATGCAGGCTCTCATTGGGGGTTCACTTTCTCTGGTTACCAAGGAAAGACTGTAGTAGTGGAAAGAGGGGCACAGAGACCAAAGAAGAAGGTTGGAGGCCTTCTTAGCTTGGATATTCACAAAAGCCCATGCCTGAGACAGAGATTTGTATGCAGAGACTTTATTTTAGAAGTGACTCCAGGGAAGAGGAATGAAGGTCATGGAGAGAGAAATAGGAAAGGGGGAAAGCCAATACAAAGATGTGTTATCAAGCTGTCCACTGCAGCAGGCAAATGAATTAAAAATAAGAAACGAAAATTGCTAAGAAAAGTGTTCAATCTAATAAATAAGATAAATAAAATACTAAAGCAAAGAAACTCTATTTGAGGCCTAAACAATTGGCAAAGATTTTAAAAGAAATATGTAGTGTTGTTCAGGAAGGCGTAATACATGTATTTTCATTTACTATTGGTAGGAGTAGATGGTCTACATCCAGATATTTATTTTACAGCAATAAATAATAGAGGTACATAAAAATACATGTATAAAAATAGAGGCTGCAGCATTTCTGAATTCCTGAAATACTGAAAAATTGTAAAGATTCTATCTCCCAACACTCTCTAATCTCTACCCTGCTTTACTTTCCTTCATACATTTATCACTACACCTCACACACACACATGTCCACACATGCATACATGTGTGCATGTACATCTTTGCTTGCTTCCTATTTTCCTCCCCAGAGTGTTACTGAACTTGGGTCTGGCCGCTCACTGCTTGAAAGTCAATACTCAAGAGGGAAGTGCTGGTAGAAACAGAAAGGTTGTTTTCATCAGAACGCTGGCATGCTGGGGAGAAGGCAGACCTGTGTCCAAAAATCAACGCCAAAGATTCTTCTCATCCATGAAAGTTTTTAAAGGGAAAAGGGGAAATAACCTCAGTTAATCATTGAGATAGGGGGTCAGATTCATTGCCATCTCCCATTGTATGCAGGCTTGTCGATTTCTTGTGATCTTTCTTCAGATGCTATCTTGTTCACACAGTTTGTTTGCATGATGACTGAAGGGGAAGTTGGGGAAAAGGTCTGGTCATCTGTTAATTAGTTATTCTTCATTTCTATTTCTTTGACCTAAGGAAAGAACCAACAGGTTAGGCAAGGCTTTGTGTGAGCAAAAGATCTGAAAAGTGTCCTTGGGCTGGAGGTTAGTTAAAATATAGCTTTGCTAAAGTGACAAGATGAAAGTGGCCTCCTGCAGAGAGCTCTTTACTGCAAAAAACTGCTTACAAAATCCCTACTGTTAGACATTGTTCCACATCTATGAGATTATGGGTCAAGGTCTGTCCTCTGTAACTTCTTCATGATGATATAAGGTGCCGTATTCTCAGAGTGGAAGATGTCAACTTGGTTTGAAACGTCTCTTCGCTGACGGTTTTAGTTGCCTGCTTACATATATGGGCAGAAAAAGCTACAGTTATTCTGATGGTCACAAATATAGATTATTACTAGCAATGGTGTTAATCCCCTTCTCTTAGGGCCAGTTCTTGGAATAGTGCAAGCCATAGATTCAATACTGCTCAAGATAGAGCAAGCTTATGTCATGGCTGAAGTCTGGTCATCATGCAGTTAGCTTTTCCCCTCTGGTGGCAGTTATAGTATCTGTAAAACGACTCAGGAATATGTATCAGATGCTGAAAGATTCCGTGACTCTATTGTCCTAATAATTAACGCTTGAGCCTGCTCTTTTGTGACTCAGGGAGGCCTGAGAGATCTCAGCTTTTCTACAAATAAGAGGCAGAGGACATGGAGGGGCCTTTGTATACTTCAGGGGGCCCTGCAGGGTTCTGCTCAGTTTCAAGAGGATGTAAGTTCCACAAGGACTGTGACTTTATCTGTCTTGTTCACTGTTATATCTCCAGCCTCTAGAACAACGTCTGACACATAGTGGTCACACAGTAAATGTTCGATGACTAAATGAGTTAATCATTAGGAAGTCTGTTGAAATTAAGAATGATATATCTATATAATGAACAACTTTGTTGATATTAAAATAATACTTTAGAAAAATACTTAACACATGAGAAAATATTTATTGTGTATAATGAGGACACAGAAACACAATGGTTATCTCAGACCCGTGAGTTTATGATAGTTTTGGTTTCCTATTTGTATATTCATCTGTATTTTCCAAGTGTTTATCAATGAGCATGGGCTTTTGCAATAATCAGACAAACATTATAAAAGAGGAAAAAAATCCTAGAGGTCCAGTTCGAAGGCAACTTCTTCCATTCCCTGAACTCTCCGATATTGGTGAGCTTGGTCTCCACAATGCCAAGGACGCAGTGACTATGCCACTCACCTGTGATTTCTGATGTGCATGCACGATCCATTTGTCTCATTTGTGTGTCTACCTCTTGGACTAACACGTTCTGCCCTCAGTGTCCTGCGTAGGGTGGGTGGAAGAATACAATGTTCTAAATAATGCAGAGGGATAAGAAGATGAACAGAGAGGAAGAGAGTAGGATAATGTGGAGAGACCAAGATAGAGAGACCGGCAGAAAATCAGAAACAAAGCCCTGCTTGGTCCCTAAACATGACTGTAAGGTTTTTGCACCGTAAAACAGTACAACATTTAGCTTCAAAGAAATCCCCTAGAATTTTCTGTTGGCTGCACTTGATGCCCACTGTAAATGGGTACACGAATTCCCAGAATGGATAGTTCAAGAGTTTGAGAGGTAATAAAGAGGCCTATTGTATGCTGCAGGAACGGGTAGATGATAAAGGAGTAAGAGATGAATAACCACGTTAGAAACATGGAATTAAGACTTCAGTTACCCGGTGGGCCAGTTACTCTCTTACCTGCTTTCACCATATCCTTCCACCAACCTCTATGAAATGCAACTTCAGCAGGCACTGAAGAGGAGCCTGCAAGAAGGTACCTTGACTGATTTTTCCATAAATGTGCCAGAATCAATCATCCAAATGGGAACTGGACTTCATTATAGATCCCTAGACAGGCTGCACACAGATTTCAAAAGACGATGTTATTGCACTGTGCAATTTCGGAACTATTCTCTGGGGTCTGCCTCGTAGCCAAAACTCACTGTCTTCTTTTGTGTGTGTATTTAATTCTTTAGAACAGGTAAAAAAAAATCATTCATAACCATATTTGGGGAATATAATTGAGCTTTGTCACTTCTGACATAAAAAAGGGAAATTAAGATGACTGAATATTTTATTAAGTGTACAAAGAAGGAAGAGAGCTAAAATTCACTTTTCATGATGTCAGATGATTTTATAGAAGTCCTTCTAGTCAACCTCAAAGAACCTTATAAGGAAGACATCATTTTCTCTATTTTTATTTATTTTTATTTTTTTTTATTTTTTAAAGAAGATGTTGGGGGTAGTTTATTAATTAATTAATTTATTTTTGCTGTGTTGGGTCTTCGTTTCTGTGCGAGGGCTTTCTCTAGTTGTGGCAAGTGGGGGGCACTCTTCATCGCGGTGTGCGGGCCTCTCACTGTTGTGGCCTCTCCCGTTGCGGAGCACAGGCTCCAGACGCGCAGGCTCAGCAGTTGTGGCTCACGGGCCTAGTTGCTCCGCGGCATGTGGGATCCACCCAGACCAGGGCTCGAACCCGTGTCCCCTGCATTAGCAGGCAGATTCTCAACCACTGTGCCACCAGGGAAGCCCCCTTTTCTCTATTTTTAGATGTAAAAGCTAAGGCTCAGAAAATTGAGTAACTTGCTAAAGGCCCCACTGGTAAGTGTCAGAGCAAGACTCCAAAGTCCATTATCTTTTTGTTGAAGCTCAATGCTTGAAGATAAGTCCAAAAGAGGGAATCTATAATAGCTCTAATTAAGGGCAGCAAAGTCATCTTTCCAAGAGGAAAGTCTATACTATAGGCAGTGGGAGAAAAACACCTGGAAGCTTGGGCATATTCCTAATATATAAAGGGTTATTAAGCATAACAAGAATAAATGAGAAAACATGGTGCCAGTTAATTCAGGTTCCTAGCATTGTGTAACTGGACAAATAACTACTGGTTTTGCTTTTATCAAATTAAATAATATCCTTGAATGGAGAGAATATTCTTACTGTTGAGTCCATATAAAAGAAAATATTTTATTGCATCCTTATATATAAATGTCTTATTTTTAATGTAAAAAAAGATATGAATGGTTTATTAATTGCAAATCTTTTTCTCCCTATCACCACTAAATAGATGAGAAGCATGTTTTTAAAGGGACACCACATTACCACTTGCCCTGGGTGCTCACCAGACTTAGCCCAGCTCTGACTTGTGTTCTATCCAATTAGTTGGAGTTTCCACAATATGCTGTCCTCACCTCTGCATTTGTCCACCCTACCGCATTTGCTGGGAATGCCTCCCCCGTTATAACCGACTCTTACTGTTTAGTGTTTAGGTTAGCTGTTACCTTCCCCAAGACAACTTCCCCTGACAATCCCCCAACTCCAAATTAGATCAGTTGTCCTTTATTTGGGCTCCCAAATAACATAATAGCATAATCTCTCAATTTGATTTACCCTAAGTTTTTTGAATAAGTAACTCAATGAGTGAATATTTGATTGTATAAATTCCCTTGCATTTAGTATTATTAGAGCTACCCTACATCTTTTAGGAGACCTACCCTTTTCCCTTTGCCGTATGCGAAATAAATCTTACTCATAATGCCACAATTCTCTTTTTAGCAACACAGCACTATGCAAATGCAGTTATTTCATTAAATGAGAGTTAATGTCAAAGACACAGATCTCCTAACCTAGATTTAAGGATTCTAAATGCTTAGAGTTCTCATCCTCTGGAGGTCTCTAAACTGTGATTATGAACAATTAGAATGAAATTTATTTGTGACATTTAATACCTAGAAATATTCCATGTCCCTGTACATTCTAATTGGTGATATTTTGCTCTGAAATATCCCCTTTAATTGACTCTGGCAGTGGTGAAGACAGATCCAATTAAAGACTCATTCCTTGGAGTTAAAAAAACAACTAACAACACTGGTGTCAAAAAAGCAAGGTAAATTATAGTTGATGGGATTGTCAAAGCTGTTTGATGTCCTCAGTCCAGAGTGATTCCAATTATAAATAAGTAAGAGTTTCTCAAAGGGGTTATATCATAGTGTTCTTGTCACATACGGTAGCAATGCATGAACACTGTGGCATGTTGTTCAGCCAGAATTGTTGAAACCTAATGGACTGTAGTTGTGTCACAATCTTTAGGAGAGAAAAATCAAGACCTTGGGGACTTTCCTGGTGGTGCAGGGGTTAAGAATCCACCTGCCAATGCAGGAGACACGAGTTCGATCCCTGGTCCAGGAAGATCCCACATGCCGTGGACCAACTCAACTTGTGCGCCACAACTACTGAGCCCATGCTTTGCAACTACTGAAGCCCATGCACCTAGAGCCCATGCTCCACAACAAGAGAAGCCACCACAATGAGAAGCCCACGCACCGCAAGGAAGAGTAGCCCCCGCTTGCCACAACTAGAGAAAGCCTGCGCATAGCAATGGAGACCCAGCACAGCCCAAAAATAAATTAATTAATTTTTTAAAAATTTAAAAATTAAAAACAATCAAGACCTTGGACTTGGGTACAAGTCATGGCTTGTACCCTATCAGTTGTGTCACCTTAGTCAACTCGTTTTAACTTTTTTTTTTTTTTTTTTGCGGTCCTCGGGCTTCTCACTGCTGTGGCCTCTCCCGCTGCGGAGCAACAGACTCCGGACGCGCAGGCCCAGCGGCCATGGCCCACGGGCACAGCCGCCCCGCGGCATGTGGGATTTTCCCAGACCAGGTCACGAACCCGCATCCCCTGTATCGGCAGGCAGACTCTCAACCACTGCGCCACCAGGGAAGCCCCGTTTTAACTTTTGAATGTTAGTTTACATCTCTGTAAAATAGAGATACTACTACCTTCCTTAGAAGTTTCTGGAAAAATGAGCTGAGATAATGAATGAGGTGCTATCACAGCACTGAGGACTTAGTGTTTTCTCAATCAATGTCATGGCCTTCCTTCTCCAGGCTCCTCTGAAGTATTTTGACAGACCTAGCCCTGCTAAACTAATGCAAGGTCTCTAAGGCCTCCTCTTCTTCCTTCTTCTCCCCCTCATGGGTAGGTGAGATGCTGGTTCTCAGATTTTTGTATTTCATGGGCTATTATTTTAATGGGGAACTGAGAGAGGGTTAGCTATTTCCCTTGCAATGAAAGGATATTTTGTAAAACAAACGCTGTCTACTGTCACCATCTTTTCACAAAGATAAAGACCTTTTAACAACAAAAAATAAAAAGGATGTAATCCCAGGAGGAAAAAATAGCCCTTTAAGTTGAATATACATTTATTTTTTAAAATAAATTTATATATTTTATTTATTTATTTTTGGCTGTGTTGGGTCTTCATTGCTGTGCTTGGGCTTTCTCTAGTTGTGGCGAGCGGGGGCTATTCTTCGTTGCAGTGTGAGGGCTTCTCATTGCGGTAGCTTCTCTTGTTGCAGATCATGGCCTCTAGGCACAGGGGTTTCAGTAGTTGCGGCACGTGGGCTCAGTAATTGTGGCTCACAGGCTCAGTAGTTGTGGCTCACGGGCTCTGGAGAGCAGGTTCTGTAGTTGTGGCACACAGGCTTAGTTGCTCCGTGGCGTATGGGATCTTCCCGGACCAGGGCTCGAACCCATGTCCCCTGCATTGGCAGGCAGATTCTTTACCAGTGCGCCACCAGGGAAGTCCCTGAATATATTTTAAATTATGAAAAATTAACTACTTCTGTTTACTCTGTTTTTCTTGTGTAGCCAGGGACTAGTGAGAGTTATGTTAGGGACCAGCACTGGTCTGCACCCTGGCATATGGACCGATGGACCCAAGAAGTCCCATCTTCAGAAGGACACACCCTAGGCTTGGCTATAGGCAGGGTTTCTTAGAACCTAGGTGCCCAGGTGACGGAAACACATTTTCCAGAGACTAAAGAAGCCAAGTGGGTGAGAGTTGGATGGCTTTACCTGCCTCAGGTATGTCAGGGGCAATACCTTGTGGAAGGGATGCCCCCTGCTCTTAAAGAAGAAGCGCTAAATTAATATTTTATTTGGAAGAGAGAGATTTCTCAGTAGCATCTGAGGACTTTGCTGCCTCCTCTACAGCTCAGGCTTAGGCTGAACTCTGATGTAGGTGCATGTGTATATGTTACTGTGTGTGTATGTGTGCATGTGTGTGTATGTGTGTGTGTACATGTGCAGATGTGAGTACACACATATATGGGTGTGTGTGTGTGTGTGTGTGTGTGTGTATGTACAGAGTTGTGGAGCAGTTATTAGTCAAATCTGATTTTGCCAATACCATTAGGTGTTAACCTTCCTTAAAAAAAATTGCTGTCTTTAATGCACACATCAATATGGGGGTTGGAGGCTCTGTAGGGACAGCTGTGGTTTAAAGAAAAAGAAAGACTGAACTCCAGGTGCCCTCATACATCGAGGAAGAACCCAAGCTGGCCCACACAGCTTGGAGGGGATAGTCTATCATCAAAGAACTGAATAACTGACCGTGGTATTGAAACATTCTCCGCCTGCCCCAACCTTCACCTGGTAGGGCACTGCTGAAGTCTTGGAGGGAGAGATTCAACCCTCTAAGCCATTTGGTCAGTTTGTATGCATCCCCCTGCTATCCAGCTGTGAGTGCTCCTGAAATCAGACCAATCAGCATTCAAATACTGTCTCTACCATATATCAGCTGCGTGAATTCGGGCAAGTTATTTAATCTCTCTGTGCCTCAGCTTCCCCATCTGTGAAGTGGAGATTATCCTACCTACAATGCAGGGTAGTTCTGAGCATGAGAAATAATAAATATAAAGAGTCTGGAGTAGTGTCTGCCACATCAGAGGTTTTCAATAAGAATTAACCTAATATCTTATTCAGTTGCATTTTTTATGTCAGGGAGGATGCTAAGTGGAGGAGAGCAGCTTCTACATTTAGAGGCAGAAAACTTGGTTTAACTTCATCTGTGCTGTTACAACCTTAGGCCAATGACTGTTCCTTTCTGCCTCCTTTGTTTCATCTGGAACACGAGCAGCTTGAGCTGGCTGTTTTCTAAGACCTTTCCAGTTCTAATATCTATACTCTTCTTGGTGGGCTGCGAATGAAATCATCTGAACGGGTGTTCACAGGGGTTGTCCTTGCCTCTTCTCTCCTTCTTCCCTTGTCTCCAAGCCTCCTGCTACTTCCTTAGTCAATGGATCTCACTGTTTCTCAACGCAGCCTCTGCACTCACTTCATCACTATTCTCCCTCTCTCTATTTTCTACGTCTCTCATCCATTGACCACCCTGTTGTCAAAGTGAACGTTTGGAAGCTCCAATTTTTCAATGTTACTGACTTGCTTTAGAACTTTAATTTTTTCTTTCATTTACAGACTAAATTCCATATTTGTCAGAGTGCCATTCAAAGTTCAACCCTGTTGGCCTCTGCCCACCTTTCTAAATATACTTTATTAGAACTAATATTTTAATGTTTATGACTTTAAAAATAGACTCAAATAAAGACATTCTAATTATAAAAAAGGTAGGGGACTTCTCTGGTGGCACAGTGGTTAAGAATCTGCCTGCCAATGCAGGGGACACAGGTTCAAGCCCTGGTCCGGGAAGATCCTACATGCCGTGGAGCAACTAAGCCCGTGTGCCACAACTACTGAGCCTGTGCTCTAGAGCCCATGAGCCACAACTACTGCAGCCCGTGTGCCTAGAGCCTATTCTCTGCAACAAAGAGAAGCCACTGCAATGAGAAGCCCGTGCACCGCAATAAAGAATAGCCCCCGCTCACCGCAACTAGAGAAAGCACGCACACAGCAACGAAGACCCAACTCAGCCAAAAAATAAATAAGTAAATAAATTTATTTTAAAAAAAGGTTAAAAATACAGATAAGAATCACATACAATACAAAAATCAGAAAATTAAAAATCATTTTTAATTCTATTTTCCAGAGAAAACCAGCAAAGTGGTTTTCCTGTATAAATGTATTCCTGTTTTTTCCTAATACATTTAAACTTAAAAATGTTGTACATTATAGCTTTGTATCCTTCTTTTTTCATCAATGAAATATCATGAATACATTTTTATTTTAAAATGTACATTTTAAGACCACATATCATATAGAAACATAGTAATTCATAGTGTGTATCAAGTTTTTTGGAACTGTTAGTAATTTATAACTGTGTCAGATAAGATTCTTAAAGTTTACCCACGTGTATTCCTGATACCCTGTGATCATCCTGTATTTGGATAGCTGGATCAGAGGCAGGCATTGTTTCAAAAGGAGAGGGCCGTTATAGCAGAATTCAGAAGGAGAGAGAAAAAAAGTTGCATATAATTCAGGGGTATGAAAAAAGTGATTAGAAGAAGTGAGTGATTTAGCAGGTCTATTTTTTACCCCTCTGTTCTGTTCCAATACCTTTTCCTCCAAAACAAAACAAAACAAAACACGCAAAGAAACCAAACCAAAAAACAAACCAAAAAACCACCCACCAAGGTAGCAGTCCTCAGACACAGGAGATAAGAGGATGCTCAAATGGGTTTGGGCATCTAAGTGTGAGAAGACTGGTGTCTATAACTCCTAGGGCAGAGTCTGGGGGCCCAGGAAGACCCTGCATTTTTATCACCTTCTACTTCATGGGAGGGGTAGAGTAGAACAGGCTGTGTAAGTAATCCAGATAGAGGCCATTATAGAATCCCCCCGTGACTCCTCAGGCCCCAGAGTGGCCTGGTAGAGGGCAGGGGGACCACACATTTTCTGTGTACTGGAGATGAGAACAGAAGCAACAGAGAGAAAAGGAGGCCAGGAGTAGCCTTCAGGGAAGAAGAGGACCCAGCAGTGAGCTGCAGGGACCAAAAATGGAAAAGCTCATAGGAACAGACCAGTGCCTCTCCCCACCGTGGGTTAGTTAGCATTGTGTAAATCTCACAGAACTTATATCCAAGCCAAGTGTATGAGGGGACGACTAAGTTGAGTGAGACTTCATTTCTACCTGCCTGAATGGGAAATCAAATCAGACAATGAATTCATGCATAGAAAATGTTACAGTTTTGCCTACTTGAGTTTGTGGACTGATTTATATCCTCCACATAACCCTGTTGAACTTCCTTCTTGTCCTTAAACCTATTGCTCCTCAAAATGCTTACGCCTTTAATGTAGGGTACATTCAATGGCCTCTGTCTGAAATGCCTGTCTCATCCTCCATTCTCTCCAATTAAAAAAATTTACTCGCTATCTTGATTTGTAAAATTACTTTTCTAGTTGATGATAAAAATATCCATTGCCATTTTAAATAAATATGATGTGTACCTATTTAAAAAAAAATTTACTCATTCTTCAGGACCTAAATTAAATGACCTAACCTCTCTCAGACCTCTCCCAAATCCCCTAGGCATGGTGATTCCTCTTACATTGTACAAACACTTAATACGGCACTTGTTTCTGTAACAATGATTATTTACATGCATATTTCACTAGACAGAGAGCTTGTGAAGAGACTAGACTTTGCCTCCTATCTTTTGTTTCTCAGAGCTTAGCTCAAAGCCTTTGCACAGTGAGAGCCTTGATGTATGTTTGCTGAATAAATGGATAGGGTGGTGGTGACCTGAGATGATATCAAAGGAGGAAAACCTAAGCATCAAGCATGGGCAGGAAGGTGTTTCGAGTGCAAATCCTCTTGCTTTTTAAAAGACAAATAATCTAGCCACATATGATCAGTCCATAAATCCAGCTATAACACCAGGAACTCTCATAGGTTATTAGTTAGAACCTGTGTCTCACCCATATTTCCATTTGTTTCTACCACGCTGAACTTATTTTTCATCTGCATGGTAGTGGATTCCCGTTTTAATACCATGGTTTTAATATCTGCTCGATCCATCAGAGTGCATTCAGCTGCAAGCCACAGAGATGGACTCTGACTTTTTAAGTACCCCAGAATTTATTCAAAGCATATTGGGGGCTTACAGATGAGCTAAGAGGCTAAAGGACCAGATTAGACAACCAAAGAAGAATCAAAGCAGCTCTATAGACTCCAGAAACAGGAAGATCATCTTGATGGAGAACAGTCTGGCCAGGGCGCTGATTTCGCCACTTCAGCTCCTACCACCGCAATAAAAATCCTTCTAATCAGCCATTTGCTTTTGCCTCACTTATTTGAGATTTGATATCTTAGGCAGGAGCATCTGATTTGTTCAATATAGACCATGGCCTGCACCTTAGCTCCCAGGGGGAAGGTAGTATCTGGCTGTTCAGTTTCCATAGTTTGAGCCAGAGACACTCCCAAAGTGAGAAAGATATTGTATGTGGACACATGTCCACTATCTCTGATTCTATCCCTGTTTGGTAAGTTCAGTCTTTCTTTTTCTGATTTTTTAGATCTTGGCTGCTGTGAATAGACCTGGCTTTGTTTAGTATACTAATTTGGGGACTTTCTTCTGTCCTAGATGAGAATTCCCCATTCCAGCTTTCTGGTTTCTTAGAGCCCCACTATCGAACTAGTCCCCAGATTCCCTGTCTTGAGGGAACAGGAGAAAGGTACCGCCTGCTCAGCAGGTCTTGGTCCTTCCATTTGCAAAATGACAGAGTCGGAGCTCAATGAATGTAAGATTTGAGTATGAGAATGACTGCATCAGAATCATCTGGAAGATACACTTGACACAAATTTGTGGACATTTCTCTAACTTAGATTTGTGGGTGGTTCCAGGATTGGTCTTTGTATTTTCAGCAATCCTCAGATGATTCTGACCTTCAGCTAGTTTTGAAATCCACTCCTGTAGACACTCCTTAATGTTCCTTCAAGTCTGAATATTCTATTATAAATCATAATACTGTTGAGAATTTTAAGAACCAATGCCAGTAGGGAAGTTTATTTTGAGTCAGTGGATCTTTCGTTCATTGCCCTTCAAGTCTTAACATTTAAATTTCCACTTGGGATTGACTCTTTTATATATATATATACATTTTATTTATTTTATTTTTGGCTGCGTTGGGTCTTTGTTGCTGCGTGCGGGCTTTTCTCTAGTTGCGGCAAGCGGGGGCTACTCTTCGTTGCGGTGCGCGGACTTCTCATTGTGGTGGCTTCTCTTGTTGCAGAGCACGGGCTCTAGGCCTGCAGGCTTCAGTAGCTGTGGCGCATGCTGCTCCGTGGCATGTGGGATCTTCCTGGACCAGGGCTTGAACCTGTGTTCCCTGCATTGGCAGGTAGATTCTTAACCACTGCGCCACCAGGGAAGTCCAGGATTGACTCTTGATGTTGAGAATGATTGAGCTAAGATGATCACAGGGGCATAAACTTTAGGTTTATATAGTGAGTTGTAGGTCCTTAAAACCTTTTATTTACATTATATGTCTCAATTCTTATAACCCTGGGAAGTCATTAGAAGTGATGTTGATTATCCCAGGTTTACAATTAAGAATATTAAGGCATGCCTTTCCTACTCAAAGTTATGTGGGTAAGGCAGCCACATCAGCTGGCAACTTGTTAGAAATGTAGTATTTCAGGCCCTACCCTAGACCTACTAGAAAATATTTGGAATTTAATTTAATAAGATCCATGGGTAATTCTGCTTAAAGTTTGAGAAGCTGTTGATTATATGATTTTCCCCAAGCTCTTATATCAGGCACAGCTCATGGTAAGCAAAACTATCAGGAAGTGAAGAGATCATTTACAAGGAGAAATATCACTGTAGCCAGCAACTTAACAAAATCAGGTTGTGCTCCATTTTCTTGGTGAGGAAGGTACATCTCACGAGGAAGAGAGGGCTGTCAGCAGCCATTAGACACCCAGATAAGGAGGAAGAGAGGGACAGAGGTAAAAACAGCATTCCCTTTGGAGATGATTCTGAGGGCAGGACTTCTTTCTGCTGACAGGTAAGGGGAACTGTGTGTCTCTCAGGGTCTGACCTTGAGCTTTACTCCCACAGTGAAACAGAAGGGAAGAAGAGCAGGGCGAAACTGGGAACATGACAGCACTCGAACAGTAATTAATCACGCTCTTTAGTTGGAGTCAATAATCCTCAGTAATTAAAAAATAGAGAACACTGAAGTCTTTTTTGTTTTCCTCATGCCATTTTCTGATAGCATTGACTTACAGGCAATACTTAGAAGTGTTCATTCCTTTATTCATTCACTTGTTCTACACTTGCTAAGCGTTAACCAGTGCTCAGTGCTTGGGATATGAAAATGAAGAACATAGATGCTTGTCTTACGACGCATTGGGAAAATGAATTGAACAGAGGGATGATTTCAATAAAATAGTACCCTCTTATTTGATTTTGCCTCGTGTGGGGATTTGCCTACTTATTTTTCAATTTTTATATCTCCTGACCAGAGAGAAAAGAAAATGGCCCATCTAGCCCCATCCAGATAAAACCCAGACAAAACTGTGATGAATTTAAGTTGCACTCCTCTCTATGAACCAATTGCTGTGGCCAGAGGACTAGAAACTCTGGGACAGTTGGAGCCATTAGGCCATTTCTGTGATTGGGCTGGGGACAGAGAAGTTACCAAAAAGACACAGGAGAAAGAGTGTTGGAAGGTGTTATTTCCAGTAAATAATTAATTTGTGTCCACCAAATAATTAATCCCCACATCTGAACTCAGAGTCTCCTAAGGACAAGAATCTGTCTAGGTTCACCATGACAACTCGTTCAAAGATAATTTATATTTTAATTTGGGTTTGGCTGGAAACTGTGTGACCATAAACCCACCCAATCACAAACAACAATGCTAGATTCTCTATAAAGGATAGTATTTAGTATCTGGTAGGTACCAAAAATTAACCTATAAAGTAAAATAAAATGCAATTTTAAAAAATAACAAAGGACTTCCACCTCGGGGAAGATGCAATAAGTGTACTTTTTTCTATTCCTCTCACTAAGTGCAACTAAAACTCCGATAATTACACCTAAAAGAAATGTAAGAATACTCAGAAAGAGAGCACTTAGGACCTGAGGAGCTACAGAGTGGTGAGTTCCTGAGTTTTCTTTTTGCCTCATCTATACCTGACATGGAGTTGAGGAAGACAGCAATTGGACATATACACGCAAACAAATAAATATCTAAACCTTGCCCTAAGTCTCATACCATCTACAAAAATTAAGTCAAAATGGATCATGGCCATAAATGTGAATCATAAAACTTTTAGAATGAAAACATAGGAGAAAACCTCTAGGGTCTAGAGCTAGACACATAGTTCTTAGACTTGAAACCAAAAGCATGATCTATAAAAAGAAAAACTGATAAACTGGACTTTATCAAAAGTTAAAAATTTTATTCCACAACAGGCCCTGTTGAGAAGATAAAAAGACAAACTACAGAGAAGAAGAATATATTTGCAACTCACATATTCAACAAAGTACTAGTATCTAGGTTATATAAAGAATTCTGAAAACTCAACAGCCAATAAAGCAAAACATCCAATTAGAACATGAGCAAAAGACGTGAAGATATTTTACCAAATAAGATACACAAATAGCAAATAAACACATGGCAAGGTGTTCAACATCATTAGCCATAAAAGAAATGCAAATAAAACCACTCTGAGTGAAAAAAGTCAATTCTGAATGGTTACATACTGTCTGATTCCACTTATATATGATTATAAAAATGAAGAACAGGTTAGTGATTGTCAGGAGTATAGAGGAAGTCAGGGTGGGAGGTGAGCACCAAGAAGGTGCTCTTGTGGTGAAGAAAATGTTCTGCATCATGTCAATATCCTGGTTATGATATTGTACTATAGTTTTTCAAGAGGTTAGCACTGGAGAAAACTAGGTAAAGGGTACTAGGATCTATCTACACTAGTTCTTACAACTACATGTGAATTTATAATTATTTCATAACAAAAAGATTAATAATAGGAGAGAGTAAGAAAGAAAGAAAGAAGGAAGGAAGGGGAGAAAGAAAGAAAGAAAGAAAAAGAAAGAAAGAAAGAAAAAGAAAGAAAGAAAGAAAGGAAAAGGAAGGAAGGAAGAAAGAAAGAAGGAAAGAGAAACTGCGGTTGGTTCTTCCTTCTAAGAAATAACAATATTAATCTATTAATCATCTCAGGGCAGAATAACAAACCTCCATAGAGGTTGAGTATAAAAAGTGAAGTCTTCCCAAGACCATGGTCTAGAAGGAGAAATGGCAGTGAGGGTAAGGAGCTGACGTATTGAAAATAATAAAGAATTTTGAATTTTCAGGGGAATCCCAGGAGGGAAGCAGTAAAAAGATAAAGAAAATGGGAAGAGGCAGAGGGCCAGAAGCTTACTGGGAGAGCCCCTCAA
The DNA here is from genome assembly GCF_039906515.1 of Pseudorca crassidens. Classification (NCBI taxonomy): domain Eukaryota; kingdom Metazoa; phylum Chordata; class Mammalia; order Artiodactyla; family Delphinidae; genus Pseudorca; species Pseudorca crassidens. The sequence goes on along the minus strand of NC_090304.1, from coordinate 65,442,131 downwards.
AAGGAAATAAGGCCAGAGAGGAATTCCATATGGATGAAATTACTGAGGAGCTGTTGTAAAAAATGACATCTAATATATAATTTTTAGTTTTTTATCATATAACAACCCCTCATTTCTTCTAAACATTTGATAATAACTGGTTTTTGTTAGTGTTCCTTTGGGGGTTTAAAGGAATAATGGTCCCATTCCTTTTGGGGATGATGCAAGGCAGAGAAAAAAACTCCCTAAAGTGAGACTTCAGTGAGAAGAAGGGTTCAGTGAAAATAGAAATTTGGAATTAGAGGTGATCAGGAAAATAGAGTCCCTTAGTTTTACAGAAAATTTGAAGTCCCTGGATATCAGACTCATGGTATGTAAGATAGGTGTTAAAGCTCCAACTTCCATCCCTACCATTTTACAAAAATTGTTAAAGAAAAAAATATCCCCAGAAGACTGAAGGGCCAGTGGAAACCCAGTGACAGACACCTGGGTTACATACTCATACTCTTAGTTTAATATGAGTAATAGCATTGGTCAACTCATTTAGAGTTATAAGGATGATCATGTGCCTAATATTAAGCTATGGCCTCTCAGCTCCAAGACCACTGTTCTATAATCTTTGTGATGCAGAAACTGGAATTCTGCATACCACATTCATCCTTTACCAGCTGGCTCCCTGCTGGGTTCCATCAATAGGGGACCTTAGGAGACCAGGAAAAATGAGGAAGAGAGAGAGGACTTGCTCTTTCTCATGTGCTTGTGCTTCCTGCTGGCATTGCCCCAGCAAGGGCTCTTCACATGGGCAGTGTAAGACTTCCCAGTCTCCAGCTTTTTTTTTCCCCTCAGCAACCTCAGAACCAACTTCATGATGTCAAAGACAATAGAACTAGCTAGGTTGTAGCCCTTCTCAGATGTCTAGTCCCAATTCCTCTTGGTTTCTTCAAGAGTCTAAGGTGTGTTAACTCCAATCTCTTCCCTTTGTTGCTCCATCCTAAGAGGTGGTAGGTGTTTCCTGCAAAAACCTTCTCAGTGTTACCGCAATATTACTTTTTCACCTTTTCTGTTCCATGTTTTTAACCAAACTCTTACATTATTTTTTTTCAGTTGAAATACCTTGTATGGTTTCCTTTTTTCTTGACCAGACCCTGATGCTATACTCATATAAATTATGTTCATAAATGGAATATTATTATGAGAAAACATGGAACAAGTAGTAGACTTGGAAGATTTACAGACTAAATGCCTCACTTCTTTTGAGACTGAGATGGACGACAGGCAGAACTCAGAAAGCAATTTAGCATTGTTTGGGAGAACCACTTCAAATTAGTCATCTTTTACGCTACTATGGAATTTATATTTTCCCAAAGAATGGATTTAATTGGGACAGTTTTTTGCCTCTAGTTATAACTAACACTATTGGGTAGTTTTCCCACCAGGCTACATATGAGGTTAGCATCTAACTCACTTATTTGTCTTCTAATCCAGTCTATTATGATAACATGGAAGAAATGATTTCACTAACAAATTTACAATGGTCATAGCAAATGGGATGAGGGTTGAAAAGACCAAAGTTGAGGCTTCAAGTTTTTCTTAAAAGTTGCTTGTGTAGGTAATAAATAGGCACTTAGCGTTTCATGGATTTCCCCCTCAGTTACTGCAGTGTTTGCTCTAAGCACACAGGCATGCTAGATGTAATTGAGATACACATCCAGATTTCATTTTAATCTGAGAGACCTCTACACACACACTGAATATACTCAAGTGTCTCATTGGTTGGCCTAGGAGAGTCACAGATTAATTCATGGAGTTGTTAAAATGTTATTGGCTATTTAAGAATGAATTCAAAGGAGAAGCAGAGAAGCTTGGGTAAGGAAGGTCTTTCAGGTAATACTTCCTGAATTGAAAAATGCCAATCTTGATAGGACTTCCTCTCCTGCCATTGTGTATTAGCTTATGCTAAATGGAAATTTATTGCTTTATGTAAACTGAAAATTCCAGGGTTAGTCCTTCTCTAGGTATAGCTTGATTCAGGGCTCAAATAATATTAGCTGGATCCATCTCTTGACTCTGCTTCCTCAGAACGGGTTTGGTTCTCAGTCTGCACAGAACACAAGGCTGCTTCCCATTTACATCATCTCAGCCCTATTCAGTAGTTGGGAGACTCTGCTTTTCTGAGAGCTCAAATAGAAGTCCTTAGGTTGTGTCTTCTTGCCTCTGGGGGACGTGCCTTGGGACATGAGCCCATTTCAAAACCATACGATGGCAAGCAGGATGGAATAAGGTGACAAAGCTGGTCTGGACCACATGTTCCATTCTTGTGTCCTGAGCGTGAAACCAGCTTTATCTCAAAAATGACATGGAAGCGGGTAAGAAGTGGCTTTCCCAAAGGAAAACGAAGGTACCGGTACCAATGCCACAAAAAGATAGAGTGGATTTAGAGCAACAAATCCCACTATGTTTTATTTCTATTACAAAGTCATGCTGAAGCATCTCTTCTGAGTACTAATTTTTTTTTTTTTTTTTACCACATCTCTGCTTCTGCTTCGCTGCTTTGAAAATGCCCAGTAATTGCCTGGCTAATCTGGATCTTGAGTCAGCTTCTTTCTTCTTGTAGTCATGGAGGATTCATCTTTGTTCTGTGGTGAACTTCTGTATGTAATATTTTGAGTGGTGTGTGGCAGGCTGTACCATTGCCTTTTTAAGGGCATTGATGAGGCTCTTGAGGAAATATAATTTAGCTGACCATAGAGTCTGTGTCCTCATAATTGCAGCCTCGATGGCTTGACTCCAAATTAAGAAAACAAAAATACAATAAGATGGCCTGTACCTACCTCCCCTAGCTGCTGATTCCAGAATTAGAAATGTCCAATTTAGGAGATCTGAGCAACCAGGACAGTTTGAAGCCTGAGCTTCAGCTATCCAAAAAGTGCAATGGGATGAGTCAGGCAGCTTTTGCCTATACACTGAACAACTAGCTATAGCTCTGCTTACACAGAAGGAAGGGGAGAGGAGGATGCCTGAAGATGGGATCTAAATGCTTATTTAACACATGGGAAAGCAAGCTTTGGGGAAATCAGTCAGCTGGACTTATCACAGTAGGCTAATAATACCAGGATCCAAGAAAGATGAATCTTATTTTTCTGGACCAAAGCCCATTAGAGAAACTAAAGGAAGCCAAGGCTAGTTTGGATGAGATGGTAGGAAGGGACCCATAGAGACAGTAGAAGGGGTCCACTGTCAAGCAGCTCAGTGGGCCTGGCCACCCAACCCAGACAGGGTAGAAATTCCTTGCACAAACCTATTTCCAAGATACCTTGGAAAGGACACATTCCAAGTCTGTCCCTTTCTTCTGATGGCATCAAACTCTGTCCCCAAGAGGGTTCAATCATTGCCATCCAGCCTGAATCTCTTTCTTAGCAAATGTTCCCTGTTTATGGCCACGGATGATAGGGCGGACATTGGATCTAAACTTAGGAACCTGGAATCGGGACCTGGGAATGGGGAAAGTGAACAATTTGGCCTTGAGGAGCAGAGTGAAAAGGTCCTGTAGACACAGGGCTTCTTGTTCAGATTTTCTTGATGGTCCAGTTACGTAATAAGCACAATGCTGACATTCTCCCCCGCACCACTCCCTCTCCAACCACCTCTGCCCATTGTCCAAATGCCCCTCCTTCCTTCTTCACTTCCCTGCCCCTTTTGCTTACAGCAAATGGAGGTGCTGCTTCTTTAATCTGAGAACACATATACGCTTCATCTTTGCTCTTGCTCAAGTGTTAAAAACACGTCGCAGCAAGAATTATAGAGGTGTGTTATGTACTAACCAACGAAAAGTTTACAGACATCCAAAGTTCTTAATATACTTGTTAATTTAACACATGCATTCCCTCTAAATCATCAAAGCTAGCAGAAGAGACATACTATGGGCAATCCAAATAGAATTCCTGTTTGGCTTTGAAAATTGTTCTCTTCTGACATTTGAATACTGGTGTGCCTGGAGTTCAGGGAATTCACAACAGGGAAGCAGCCATATGGCACATGGTGGCCAGCTGGCCTCTGAAAGAACAAGTGATTTCTCAATCCTACCTCCTGCTAAATGCCTTGCTGCTCTGGATCCCCTCCCAGGGATAAGCAGACATGCCTCCCACCCCAGTGCACAGCACCAGCCTGCACGGAGCTCTCTATACCCTCTCATCTTACGTGATGCTCTTTCTTGTCATACTTACAAGAAGGACAGCAGATATAACAGAAAGAGAAAACCCAAACCACCTTTCATTTTTCCTCCTTCCTTCCCTTTCTTCCCTAGTGTAATACATTAAATTCACTTTGGGAGTATGGGGTTCAAGGATGTTTAGAATATTATTCCTGTCTTTAAAGATTTTGTTCAGCTTATTATCCATTTGATGATTTAAGAATAAAAATTAATTAAAACTATATGTAAAATAATTTTCTGAATGATTGCTTAAAATGATTATTCAAATGATTATTTGAAAACATTAAGTAACTTGCCCAAGGCTACACAGCACAGTGAAGGAGTAGCAGAAAGCGGTTTAAGGACAGAGGAGATCGCCTAGAATTCAACTCCCATTCAGGCTGGTTTAAATAATTATGGTGTATACACACCAGGGAAGAGTGCAGGGCCTTTAATAAGATTGAGATGCACTTATGTATGTGAAAATATGCCCAGGCTATATAGTTACAAGAAAAGAGCAGGTTATAATACAGGGTATATGGCATTGTCTTTAATTAACTTACTAACTGCGAAATATTTGTACCAGTGTAGGAAAAATGTCTGGGAGGAAGCCTACCATGCTGTTAACAGCGGTCACCTCTGCAGGAGGAACTGGATAAGTAGGGATGGGGGGCTTTTACTCCTTATCTTACACCATTCAAAAAAAGTAAAGAAATGAGTGATTTTTTTGTTACTCTATTTGATTTTTATTTTCATATTAAGAAATTGAGTGGGGCTTTCCTAGTGGCGCAGTGGTTGAGAGTCCGCCTGCCGATGCAGGGGACACGGGCTCGTGCCCCGGTCCGGGAAGATCCCACATGCTGTGGAGCGGCTGGGCCCGTGAGCGATGGCCGCTGAGCCTGCGCGTCCGGAGCCTGTGCTCCGCAACGGGAGAGGCCACAACAGTGAGAGGCCCAAGTACCGAAAAAAAAAAAAAAAAAAAGAAAGAAAGAAAGAAAGAAAGAAATTGAGTGTTTTTGCAACTCCTTGTGGTCCTATTCTTTGAAAAAAATTTAAGGCAGATTCACCTAGAACAGCTCCTCCTCCTCACTTTTAAGTTTCTAATAACTATCACATTGATAGTGTTTTAATGAAGTGGAGAATTTTTTTGTATTCTTTTGTGTTTTGCTTCTTTGATCTATTGTTTTACTCAAAAAAATTTGAGACAGTTTGTCTTGATGACACTTTGTGTTTATTTTAAATCATGTTAATTTATATTAGATTTAAATACATTTTAAGATAACTTTAATAGTTACAAAAGTCATGAATGATAAAGCTGCAGTTAATGTCATCAGGTTATAAGAACTGTGTATCACTAGAAAGACTGGATTCAGAAGAACTTTCAAATTCGTAACTTATCTGATCAGATGAAATGACCCTCTACAACGGTTTTCATTTCATAAACTAGTCTTCAAAGGCACTGATTTAAAAAAAATTTTAAATTAAGACAATTTTTAGAGCAGTTTTAGATTCACAGCAAAACTGAGGGGAAGGTTCAGAGATATTCTGTATATTCCTTGTGGAATTGATTTTTTTTACATAAACTAGATTCATCAAAATGGCTTTACCAAAAAGTATAACATTTAAAAGTGAAAAAAGGTGGTACAACTACCACTAGTTAAAACTTATTGAAAACTTATAATTTGCCAGGTACAGTTTTGAGTACATTACATGTATTACCTCATTTAAACCCCATTACAAAACTACAATAGTTCCTCTTCTTATCCCAATATTGCAGATCAAAAAGGAGTCACAGAAAAGTTAAATAACTTGCCCAAGGATATACAACACAACCAGAGAGCAGCAGAAAGAGAGAAGAGAAAGGATAAATGAGATTTGTTCATAGACTTATGAACCAGCAACTACTAGAAACTAAGGAAGGTAGAGGCTGACTACCCCAGGAAAAGTGGGAAGCCATCTCAGATTTGATGCTGTGCTGTATCATGTATCCTATATTGTTAAGAGATGAGCAAACGAGTTAGCTATTTAGGCAGAGGAAGAGATTCCATTTAGAGAACTCTAGCAGAAGAAGACAGGTCATACTGCAAGCAACTCACTTCCAGATAAAAACTAAAATACAATATTATGGGTACTTTAAAAAAAATTTTATTGGAGTACGATTGCTTTACAATGTTGTGTTAGCCTCCACTGCACAACAAAATGAAACAACCATACGCATACGGATACCCCCTTCCTTTTGGACTTCCCTCCCATTTAGGTTACTACTGGGTACTTTTGAAAAGAAAAAAATTATTTATAATCTGACAACCTTAAAACAAAAATGATTCTCCACTTAACGTTTCTCAAGTCTGTATTGGAACACCGGCTCTGTTGGTGCTCTCTTCTGGGTGCTGGCATGTGGAGGTATATTCCATATAGTCTCCACTTGCACGTAGCTCACAGTCTAGGGATGGAGAGTTGAGAATATTACATCAATATTACATAGTCATAAGTATATCATCTATTCACATCCAAGTTGTGTTTTTAGGGGGAAGCCTCTTTCTGGGCCATAACCACCTGTAGTTGTTCTTTATAACCCTCCTGGTATAGATAGAAAATACGCAGAATAACAGCTGAGACAGTATAGCTGAGATCTGTTTGTACTTTGTCATTCAGATGCAAGTGCACGTGTCATAATGTTATTTATCTCCTTTCTTCTGAGCAAACTCTTTGCACTGTCAGATCCACTTCCTCCGCTGCTGATATTCTAGAATGGATCAAACTAGGCCAGACAGGGCTCCCAGGGGAAACAGATGAGGCTGTGTAAATGAAGCCTGCATGTTAGACAGAGTTGTAGGTCAGCACTGCAATCAGCCCTGGCATTGAAGGATGACTGCTTTGTTCCAGACTGGCTGGTCGGGCCCTGTGAGGAAGTCCACCCTTTGCTTATCACCATGTAATAAAGCCCCATTCCTCAGCGGCACCAGCCGGGACTGTCACCTGTCAGCTCAGTTTGCTTCTCCTAATCCTCATTTAGACAGATCTACAATAACTCAGCAAGTGTCTTGTGTACTCAGGTTTCATTATATTATTTCAGTGGGTAAACTCGCTATTCTTTGGGACTGAGAATGCAGGAAAAATAATACGGTTTAATCTATCTAGAATTAAAGTTGGAAGATTCTTCAGAGATTGTTTAGGTTAGTCTTCTCATTTTACAGATGAGGCCCAGAAAGGTGAGCTGACTTTCCTAAAATCACACAGCTTGTTGTGAGCTGAGCTGAGCTGGCACTAGTCAGATGATCTCTTAGCTTCAAGGCGAGCAATTTTCCACTACATTTTAATTGATAATAATTTAGTAACATTTTGTTATTTTCTTTTTAATTTTAGGGAATACAATAACTTTTTTGAAATTTCAATCAGGCACATGGGTTTGGGACATTTGAAACAGGTGTGAGAGAAATTAGGCTGAGAAGGATTTGAGGATGGAAACATGAGGTTGGCATCATGACAGCAAGAGGGGCTAGTGGAGATTCTTTCATTGTTTGGACTTCTCTGCTCATATCCATGGACAGAGAACTCTGTATTAGGAGTCAAGTATAGGCCATAGGTCAACAGAGTGGCCCCTTCTCAGTGCTGCATTATGCATACATGAGTAGGGTCTGAATAGGAGAGGTGTGGGGCATTCTGACATGAACTCTTCTCTCCTGCTTCATGTAAGGCCTATTCTGTCCATAAAATCTTCCTGATCATAGGATGGCAAATATCAATATTAAAAAGATAAGTCCATGTCAAATAAATGTGGAAAATCCTTCCAGATCACTCTGGACAGATGAAATGCATTAAACTTTTCTTGAACACTAGTGATAGGAAGTGATTACTTGTAGAGATAGGCCATCCTGCAATGGAATAACTTAATAGGAAGAACTATGACCTTCCTTAATACAGTCATCTGCTACCAGTAACATTTACCCACTGGTTCCCTCCATGGAATGTAAGACTACCCCTTGGGACTCATAGACTGATCAACTCCGCCTCTGATTCACTAGCCAAGATGATCTCTACTTGGTCCCTTCTCTGGATGCCTTTGTAAACAAATATTTACTATACACTTATTCTATGCCTAGACTGTGCTAAAAGATGAGAATACCAAGTAGATCAGAGTCTGTCCTTGTCAGTTCATAATACAGATATTTAGAAAAATAATCATAGAGCAACACAACAGTGATGAACGTCACAAAATGGAAACACAGAGGAATGAACAAATACATCTAGTGTCTGGTGCATGGTAGCCACTTAGTAAGTATAAAAATAAGTTCCTGTATAAAAAATAAGTTCCGGGCTTCCCTGGTGGCGCAGTGGTTGAGAGTCCGCCTGCCGATGCAGGGGACACAGGTTCGTGCCCCGGTCTGGAAAGATCCCACATGCCGCGGAGAGGCTGGGCCCGTGAGCCATGGCCGCTGAGCCTGCGTGTCCGGAGCCTGTGCTCCGCAACGGGAGAGGCCGCAACAGTGAGAGGCCCGCGAACCGCAAAAAAAAAAAAAAAAAAAAAAAAAAAAAAAGTTCCTGGTGTTACCAGTGAGGTGAGGGTAACTAGAGATGAGTTGGTATTTAAATTAAGCCTTTGAAAGCTAGGCTTCAAGTTAAGAGGTACCAGTTAAGAGGTACAATCTGAACTCAATATTACCTTTTCAGTGCACTGGGATCTTGGATATATAGGGAAGCCAGGTATGGTGACTTGTCGAGGCAGGAGTTGCATCTCCTTTTTCTGGTTTTCCAGTGTTCCCTGTGGGAGAGATGAGTTGTCACCAACAGCAGGCCCTCTCGACTTTCCTTTGCTCAGGACGTCACCATCCCTACCTCCTTAGCACATCTCTCCTCAGTCCATCTCATCCACCACCCAGGGTGCCCATGCTTGTGCGTAAATGAAAAGCAGCACTTTCCCTCCCTTGAGCTGTGCCTTGGGGCCAGGAGCATGATGCGCTGCTGCCAGTGCGCAGCAAGTTGCTGAATGGGCCCCGCTGGTGCCCTGGCTGGCCGCGGCCTTCGTGCTGACACCTGCGCTCACTGCGCCGCGCCTCCTGGTCGCCTAGGGCTGATAAACACCGAGGCCCTGAACATCTTCCAGCTCACCCTGGAGCTGGAGGCGGCCGCCCAGGCGCACTACAAAGCCTGTGATTGGCTGAAGCTGGAGCGGAAGCGGTGGTGCTTGTGCCGCCGGGGGGCGTGGCGGTGATGCTGGTGCTCAGTCTACGTGAGCGCACTTGAGTGCTGGAACCCGTTCCGGTTCTTGCGTTGTAACTGCACCTTGGAGGGCCGCCCCAGGGCCAGCCTCCCCAAGTGAGGCTTCAAGGAGACTGCCTTCCTATACACCGCCTCCCCGGGTGTGCCTGAGGCACATACTGGCCAAGGCATGCAGCGCAGGCCTCAGGGAGAGCTGGCGCGCCGGAGGCCCGGACCTGCAGAAAACCGGGAGGCCTGGCAGTGGGGCCGTTGGAGGGACAACCTCAAATGAAGCAGCAAATTCATCAGAGAGTTCCTGGGCTGGCGGTGGAGCAAGGCTCTGCGAACCCCCGTGGACTTCCACCGCAACCTCCTGGTTGTGAAGGCAAGTGGGGCGGGGCGGCGGCAGGGGAAGAGAAGGTGGAGTGAGGCTCCGGTAGTGCACGGGGCGGGGCCGGGCGCTCGGCGGGAGAGAGGGGCTTCGGTGGCAGAAAGGGGAAGTGGGGAGGGGGAGGGGGGGTCTGGGAGGAGGGGGGAGCCTCTGTCTCTGTGCCAGCTCTGAAGTAGCCCGCAGTACTGATCCATAGGTCGTTATAAAACATTTGCCCCCTCTCCTCTCCACGTTTTCTATAACCATAACCACAGGTTAAAAATAAGATCCTGGGGAGACCACCAGGAGACAAGAAAGACAAATGTAAAACCTTGGTATAGTTAACAACACTGTTATCACATAATTGAAATTTGCTGAGAGAGTAGAACTTAAATTTTCTCACCAAAAAAAAGAAAAAAAGGTAAATATGTGAGGTTGATGGATGTGTTAATTAACTAAATGGGGAAATCCTTTCAGGATATACATGTATATCAAATCATCATGTTATACACTTTAAATAACATAATTTTGTAATTATACGTCAATAAAGTTGGAAGATACTTTTTAATCAGCCTTCAGGATCAAAAGATGTTCATTTGTCATACATGCACACGCATATACATATGTATACATGTACATACACTTATGCATACATGCACATATGTTTATATATACATTTGTATGCATAAGGAGGGCAGGGTGGTGCATAGGAAAAATCAGTTCTTTGGAGTAAGGTAGACATTGGTTTGAACCCTGCCTGGACCACTTACTACCCATTTGACACAAGGTGATCCCTTGACCTTTATAAAGCTTTGTTGCCTCAGTGGTAAGAGAGAATAAATTTTCCTTCCACAGAGCTATGATAAGCATTATCTGAGAGCATATAGGTAAAATCTTTTTTCCCTCCAAGATAGAGGAAGGGCTTGCCTTCATCTCTCAAAAATCTGTTGCCTGGTGAAGTAGAGGGAATGTCCCTTGGCTGTGGACACACCGTGTTAATAAGCTCATCTCCCAGCACAGTGCTGTCAAGGCCCACTTTCTGTGAGAGATTTGCCCAACAGGAAAAGGGCCACCAGTTAATGTTCCAATTTATGACTTCAGAAGACTATTTTGCAAACCATTTCACATTTCCTCGTAAATGTTATTCCAGCGGAGATATTTTCTATGTGATTGGAGTTTGCTCTTTGAGTTCAAGTCTATGTCTTTTTTATCTTTGTATGGCTTTAAGTGCCCTGCACTTGCAAAGTGTTTTCACTCAGCAGGTGTTCTGCATGTGTTTGTGGAGCAGTGAAGGTCAATGTGACAAGAAAAAAGGGCACAGCCATGTGTATTTTGAATTCAGATACATGTTCTGTCACTTGCCAGGGAACTGGGCAATTTAACCTCCCAAGCTTTCCTTTTCTCATCAGTCAAATAAGTAAAGCAGTATAATCCTCTGTATCGGTGTCAGAGGATTAATTAAAATACATTACCAAAGAATTTACAGCAATGTCAGGCATCTCATTTAGAATGAAAGTGTGTGTATATTTACCCTTAGCTCTTTTTGTTTTGTCCACTGGGATGAAAGAAGGCCTTGAGATGTTTTGTTTTTTCTTTTGCATATCTCTGATCTTCAGTCACTCTCTGACCTGGGGAGGTGGACGTAATGAGAAGCGGTTTACTATTTCCTCTGAGGCTATGATTCCTCAACTCCAAAACTGTGATACAAATGCTAACTTCACAGTGTCACCAGGAGAATTAAATGAGATGGCAGCTGTGCAGCGATTTCCTCAAAGCAGAAGCTTAATTAATGGTAGCAATGATTATTAATGCTATCATCAAATGCATCTGTGGCACCAAGTCACCTCTTTCCTGTTACAACAGCAGAATTATTGGTTTGCATGAGAAATATTATTGCCATCTTTTAAAAACTTACCTTCTTTAGGCTGCCAAAAAGCCACCACCACCACAAACCACACACACACACACACACACACACACACACACACACAGAGAATTAATTGATTTTTGTTGACTGGAGCAAGATCCAAATACCTTATATTCTCTTTTCTTGTTAATGTGCCTCCGCTAATGAGTTAAGCTTATCCTTAAGGGCAAAATAAATGAAGAAATTATTTCTAACTCAAGAATCAGAATCTGAGAAGATTTTTAAAGTACCCTGCTGTTTCCTGAATAAATACTCTGGAAAGTGGAGAAAGGACAATCCCCTTGATGAGTGAATCTCTTTCTCTAGGGTTTAAACTTAGCTACAACATTTGGGAATGTCAGCCTCTCCTTCAGTTTCATCATCAAAGGCAATAATATTAATGCTAATTTACATAGTAAATATTAGCAAATATTATTACTTCCATCTTCCTAGCATAAGGCTACCGTGTCTAAATTTCATGTAAGATTACTCACTTTTTTTGTTATTTATTTACGTTGTCTAGGAGGGAAACAGCTATAGCAGTGATCAGTTGTTTTAATAATACAGGTCAAAGTCAAAATTAGTCAACCAATCACATAGTATTCATGATTTTTCCTCTCTTCCCTTTTTCTCCCATCCCTCCTTTCATCCCCCCCTTCCTCTGTTTATTTCTCTCTCTCCAGTCTCCCTTATTTTTCCCTCCCTCCCTCCCTTCCTTTCTTCTCATTTTCTCTCCTGCTCCCTCTCTTTTCCCTCCCTCCCTTCATTTTCTCCTTCTGTCCCATCCATCATCCTTCCTTCCTGCTTTTCTCTATTCCTTTAAACTATGTACTGAACATGACCATGATTCAGCCACTATATAAGGTTATTGGGCTAAAAAGATGAATAGCCACCACATTTTCATATACCTCAAATCTTATATTGAAAATTTGCTCAGTGGCTTGTAGTGTACAAAGAATTTTTGCTCCTTCCTTCTAAGAGTGAAAGAAATCTCTGTATGGTAGACACAATTATCTTGAGACTCAGAAAACTTGAATGATTTGTCTAATAAGAATATGACAAGGCAATTAAGACTTGCATTTTAACAAAAGGGTGAAAAGGTATAAGTAGGGAGATTATATATTTAAAAACACTCCACGAAAGAGTGAAAAAGTGGGAAAAGCAAGAAATCTCTATGATTAAGGCAAGTACTTGCCCCCTAGGAGTTTCCTGTACCTAAATATTTAAAATAGGTAGCTTTTCAAAAAAGAATAATAAATGTGAAATGAAGATGATCCCAGAAATAATAGAATTCTCCTTTTTAGAGGGTATGTGCTGTGGCGGTGGATGACAGATTTACCAGTATATTCTTTCCACTTTTGAGGCTTCACAATCTGTCTCCCTAATGCACTATAATTACCATCTAAAGTGACACACTGCCTGAAGCATCTTGGCATGGAAGTGAAGTTTATTGTGTTCTGGAAATATTTACAGTCATGCAAGTTAGATACTGTCATGATACTAGTCTAAAACATTGTTTAAAATGTTTAAGACATTCTCTCCAGAGCAGAGGATACAGGTGCTTTTGAGAATGCGTGTCTGAAGTAGCAGATACCCTTGGTTGTCTTGGTCCTTCCTCATGGCTGGCAGCATCCTGACTTCCCTCAGATTCAGCCCTGTGCTCATGTGCTTCAGTGGCCTCAGGACTAGGTTATCTCTTCAGTAGTTTTTATTGAAAGTGCTGCTTCAAAAATGGAATTTATAGTGAGGTAGTAAGCTCTCTGCCGTCTGAGAAAAAGAAACATCTGCTAACCGATATTTTTATTCAATCATTCATACAAATATTTACTGAGGGCTTACTATGTGTAGGCATGTACTATGGCCCGAGGATGTAGGAAAAAAGGCAAAAGGCATGTATAGTACAGAAAGAGTATATATGTATATATATAAAATATATTATACCACTACTCTGTTACACAGCATTATATATATATATGTGTGTGTGTGTGTGTGTTTGTGTGTGTGTATGTGTTATAACACTATGTTAAAGCAGAACCTGAGAAGCATGCTTAACCTTGCCTTGGCTTTGGGAACAAGATGATTTTTAAGATGAGAAATGAGAGGCCATTTTGGGATAGCAAATAGATATCATCCTCTCTGGAAACTTTTATCAATTAGTAGTACTGGAAATATGATGTTAAAAAGTGTTAAGGGATTTATAGATTACTCTTCCAAACAAGGTAGAGTAACAAGAACTAGATTTAGCCTCAAATAAAAAACTAAAAAGAAAAAAAGACAAAATATAGGAGACAACAGTTCTGAGGGGGAGGTATCTGGCAATGAAGGGGAGTGAGCCATGAAAGCCAGGGAACAAATGAGATTAGCCCTATCATTGCTCTAGCTTTCTATCTTGAGAGAGTATTCAGGTAATGATACAGGGGAGGGGGAAAGCCAGGCAACAATTTCCCTGATGTGTGAAGGTGGAGCTAGGAGTCTGGGAAAGCAAGGCTGACAAGAATTTGCAGAGCGGACTACTAGAGAGGATTGAGCTGCATGGAACGGAAACTGCAGAGATCTGCAGAAGGATCCACAGGAGGGTTCAGCTGATTACTAATCAGTGCACACAGATGAGAAACTATCCAGGCCAGAGCACTAAGATAATACCTAAAAAGATAATAGGAATTAGTGCCTAAACCTCACATAGGGCTGTGAAGAGTGACATCATCCAGAGTGGAAAAGCCTCATAATTCAAAGGATATTAGTTAAAGAACAATGAATGGTCTTAGCTTGATAACAGTAAAAAATTAGCCCAAGATTAAACACTTCTTGGACTCCATCTAACAAGCCCTAAAAGCAAGATCTGAAAGGATCCAGCTATTTGAAGTGACTTTAACCATGACCCAGAAAAAACTCAAGATTCTGTTTAGGAAGAGAAAAATATCTAGCTCCTGACAAGGTCAAATCCACAATATCTAGCATCCTATAAATAATTATCAGCATGCAAAAAAAAACAGGGAAATAAAACATAATGAGAAGAAATATCAATTGAAACCAACACAGAAGTGGTACGGATAATAGATTAGTAGACAAGGACATTAAAACAGTTAATATAATTTCATTCCACAAGTTCAAGTAGCTAAAAGAAGGATTGAACATCTTAAACATCAAAAGCAAACCTCTACTGCTGAAATCTGCAATGCCTCAGTGTTTGAGATGTAAACACACTGGATGGAGTTAATGGCCAATGGATATTGCATAAGAAAAGATCATTAGTGAATTTTTTTTTTCATTAGTGAATTTGATTACATAGCAATTGAAACTATCCAGATTGAAACACACAGAGGAAAAGGTTGAGAAAAAGAAAATAGAATGGTGCATTAGCTAATGGGGGCAGGGGAGACAGTTGCATAAAATTAGTGTCCCTGGAGGGAAGAAAACATTTGAAGAAATAATGACTATAAATTTTCCAACTTTATAAAAATTGTTACCCACATATCCAAGAAGCTCAACAAACCTCAGGCACAAAAAACATGAGGAAACTTTCACCAGGGAATGTGATAATCAAATTGTTTAAAATGAATGATACAGAGGAAATCTGAGAAGTAGACACTGAACAAAAGATAAATTATATACAAGGAAATAAAGAGAAGGATCCCACTAAATTTCTTGACAGAAAAACAAACAAACAAACAAAAACTCCAGAAGCTTCAAGAAATGTAATTGAATTGTTAAAGTATGGAAAGAAAAGAAAAACTGTGAACCCACAATTTTCTACCCAGTGAAAATATCTTTCAAAAACAAAGACAAAATGAACACATTTTCAGATGAGGAAAAGCAGAAAGATCCTGTTATTAGAAGACCTACACAATAAGGAATCTTAAAGGAGATCCTTCAAGCAGAAGGACAATGATATCAGATAGATAGCTGTATCTATACAAAGGATTGCCAGTCACCAGAAATGACAACTAATAAGTAAATGTAATGGTAATTTACATATTATTTAAGTATATTTAAGAAACCATAAAACGTTTAAAGCAAAAATGATAATATACTGTGGAGCTATAGCATATGCAAAAGTAAAATGTGTGGCAGCAATATAACTGGTTGGGAAGGAAAAATGGAAACATGCTGTTATAAGTTTCTTTTATTATAGGTGAAGTAGTATATCACTTAAGCATAGACTATGAAGTGAAAGATGTATACTATGTACCCTAAAGCAACCACTGAAAGGACTCAACAGAATTATAGCTAATAAGGCAACAAGAAGAAAAACCTGGAATCATAAAAAAATAAAAAATAAAAACCCCAGTTAACCCCAGAGAAGGCAGGAACAAAGGAAAAAGGACAATTGGGGTAAATGAAAAAAACAAACAGCAAGGTGGTAAATTTAAACTCAGCCACATCAATAATCACATGAAACGTAAGTGTGTTAACCCCAAAATTAAAAGTCAGCAATTGACAGACTGGATTTTAAAAACAAAAGAAAACAAGGTTCAGTTATACATTGCCTCAAGCAGCCCACTTTAATTGTAAAGACGAAAAAAGTTTAAAAGTGAAACAGAGGGACAGACATACTAGACCACCACTAATCAGAGAAAGCTAGAGTGACTATATTAATATCAAATAATTCATAGCAAAGAATATTACCAGGGATATAGGGATTCATTTTATAATGTAATGGGAGTCAGTCAATCTAATGGTATATAGCAGTCCCAAATGCTTATGCACTTAATAACAGAACTTCAGAATTCTTGGCAAAAAATAAAACTGATAAAATTGCAAGGAGAAATAAAAAATGCACAGTTAAAATTGGACATTTCCACACTTTCCCATGAATAATTGGTAGAACTACTAGACAAAATCAGTAGGGATATAACAGACTTGAAAAATACTATAAACCAACTTGAACTACTTGACAGTTATAGAACACTCCACCCAACAACAGCAGAATATGTATTATTTTCAAGTAGAGATGAAACATTTACCTAGATAGAATATATTCTGGCTATAAAGCAAGTGCTAATATACTTAAAAGATTTATGTCCTTCAAAATATTTAACCTTGATGGAACTAAATTAGAAATCAATAATAAAAAGATAGCTGGAAAATCCACAGATATTTGAAAACTAAAAAATATACACTTCTAAGTAAGTCAAAGAAAAAAACCTAAAGGGAAATGCCAAAGTGTTTTGAACTGAATGAAAATGAAAACACAACATTTCAAAATTTGGGGATGCCCCAAAGGAGTACTTATGGGAAATGTTATAGTACTGAATGCCCATGGTAGAGTAGAGGAAAAGTCTCAAATCACTGACCTCACCTTCCAACTTAAAGAATTGGAAAAATGATAGAAAATTAAACCCAAAATAAGTAGAAGAAAGAAAGTAATAACTGTCAAAACTAATATCAGTTAAATGGAGAACAGAAAAACAATAGAGAAAATTAATGAAACCGAAAGCTGGTTCTTTAGGATCAGTAAGTCCAGCGTTGTTGTGGTATCCAAACCAGCAAAGACATTAAATGAAAAGAAGAATTCTTTAGGTATTCTTGATGGAGTCTTTATCAAATATGTGACTTGCAAAGTAAGGAGTAATGGACAGTCCACCAGCAGAGGAACAACTCATTAAGCACCATGAAAAACAGTGGTAACATGGTATCACAAAAAGAAAATGACAATTCTCCAGAAACCAAACTTAAAGTCAAGGAAGTTTGTGATCTGAAAGAGAATTAAAAAATAGTTGTCATGAAAAAAAACCTCAACAAGTTATAAGAAAACTCAGAAAGGTAGTTTAATGAGCTCAGCAATGAAATTAGTGAACAAAAGGAATACTTTATGAAAGAGATTGAAACTATAAAAAAACCAAACAGAAAATTTGGAGCTGAAGAACTCAAATCAGGTGAAGAATGCAATAGAAAGCATTGGAAATAGAGCAGACCATATGGAAGAGAGAATTAGCAAACTCAAAATAGAAATCTAGAAATGATTCAGGTAGAAGAGGAGAGAAGATTTTTCAAAATGAAGAAATTCTATGAGAACTATCTGACTCCATCAGGAAAAGCAAAATAAGGATAATGAGTATCCCAGAAGTAAAAGAGAGGGAGAAGGGAGCAGTGATTTTATTTTATTTTATTTATTTATATTATTATTATTATTATTTTTTGAGGTATGCGGGCCTCTCACTGTTGTGGCCTCTCCCGTTGTGGAGCACAGGCTCTGGATGCGCAGGCTCAGCAGCCATGGCTCACGGGCCTAGCTGCTCCGCGGCATGTGGGATCTTCCCGGACTGGGGTACGAACCCATGTCCCCTGCATCGGCAGGTGGACTCTCAACCACTGCGCCACCAGGGAAGCCCAGTGATTTTATTTTAAAAAGTAATAGCTGCGAACTTCCCAAACATGGGGAAAGAACTGGACATACAAGTCCACAAAGCTAAGAGAACACCTAATTGTCTCAATGCAAAAAGACCTTCTCCAAAACACATTATTATGAACTGTCAAAAGTCAATGATAAAGAAAAAATTTTGAAGGTAGCCAGGGGAAAAAATGACAGTAACCTACAAAGGAACCCCCAGCAGACTATGAGCAGATTTCAGGGGAGAGTGGAATGACATACTCAAAATATTGAAAGATAAAAACTGTCAGCCAAGAATACTCTATCCAGAAAAATTATAGATATGAAGTATAAATAAAGGCTTACTCAGACAAACAGAAGATGAAGGAATTCATCACAACTAGACCTGCCTTACAAGAAATGTTGAAGAGAGCTCTTCTACCTGAAAAGAAAAGGTAAAAGTACAGAAAACTTTGAGTAAGGTGGTAAATAGACTCAGAAAGTTTCAACTCTCAGAATAGGTTGTTAAATACCTAATTATAGCATAAAAGTTATGAAGGGGAAAAAAACAAGCAAAAATAACCATAGCTACTTCAATATGATAATGAACTCACAACATAAAAACGGATAAGTTGAGACAACAAAAGTATAAAAGGGGAGGAGGAAAAGGACGAACCCATATAGGCAAATAAAGATAAGATGCTATCAGCAGAAAAAAAGACTGTATTATGTGTGAGATGCTTTATACAAACCTAAAGGTAACATACATAAACCACAAAATGTAAATGTAGAGCAGAGACATGAAACATTAAAAAGAGAGAAAACTTAGAAGAACATCATAGAAAATCACAAAACTGAAACGATAGAAACACAAAGAAAAAGAAACAATGGAGATAGAGCAATCGAAAAACAGAAGATAAAATAGCAGTACTGAGTACTTATCTGCCAATAACAACCCTAAGCAAATGGATTGATTTCATCAATCAAGAGACACAGAATGGCTGGATGGATTAAAAAACAATACCCACCTATATGCAGCCTTCAGGAGACTCATCTAGCCCTAAACACAAACGTAGCCTCAAAGTGAAGGGATGGAAAATGATACTCCAAGAAAATGGCAGGCAAAAGAAAGCAGGGGTAGCCCTACACATATCAGACAAAATAGACTTAAAGCCAAAAAAGGTAACAAGATAAAGGTGGACTTCATATAATGATAAAGGAGACAATTCACCAAGAAGATGTAATACTTAGATATGTACCTAACATAGGAGTACCAAAATACATCAAGTAATTATTAACAGACCCAAGGGAGAAATTGACAGCAACACAATAATAGGGAACTTTAACACCCCACTTACATCAATGGGTAGATCATCAAGACAGAAAGTCAACAAGAAATATTGACTTAAATGAAACATATCAGATGTAGCTAATTGATATATAGAGAATATTCCATTCAAATTCAGCAAAATACACATTCTTCTCAAGTGTACATGGAACATTCTCAAGGATAAACCATATTTTGGGACACAAAACAAGTCTCAATAAATTTAAAATTGAAATCATATCAAGCATCTTCTTTGACCACAGTGGTATGAAACTAGAAATCAACTACAAGAAGAAAGCTGGAAAAATCACAAATATATGGAGACAAAACAATATGCTATTGAACAACTATTAGGTCAATGAAGAAATCAAAAGAGAATTTAAAAATACCTGAAGACAAAGAAAAATGAAAATACAATGTTGCAGAATCTCTGGGATGCATCAAAAGCAGTACTAAGAAGGAAGTTTATAGTAGTACAGGTCTACCTCAAGAAACAAGAAAAATCTCAAGCAATCTAACCTTACACTGAAAGGAATTAGAACAAGAAAAGCCCAAAGTCAGTAGAAGGAAAAAATAAAAATCAGAGTGGAAATAGAGACTAAAAGATAATAGAAAAGATCAGTGAAAGTAAGAGCTGCTTCTTTGAAAAGATAAAATTGACAAACCTTTCACTAGAGTCAATAAGAAAAAAGAGAGAAGGCTCTGATAAATCAGAAATGAAAGAAGAGGTATTGGGAGTCCTAGATAGAGCAGTTAGGCAAGAACAAGAAATAAAAGGTATCCAAATTGGAAAGGAAGAAGGAAAACTCTCGCTATTTGCAGATGATGTGATTTTGTATATAGAGAACCCTAAAAACTCTACCAAAAACTATGAGAAATAATAAATGAATACAGTAAAGATGCAGGGTACAAAATCAGTATACAAAAATCGGTTCCATTTCTATGAACTAACAATGAACTATCAGAGAAATTTGAAAAATTATCCCATTTACTGTTGCAGCAAAAAGAATAAAATACCTAGGAATAAATTTAAGGATGTGAAAGACCTGTACACTCAAAACTATAAGATATTCTTTAAAAAAATTGAAGAATAAACAAAGAAATGGAAAAATATTCTGTGTTCATGGATTGGAAGAATTAGCGTTGCAAAAAAGTCCATGTTACCTAAAGCAATCTACAGATTTAATGCAGTCCCTATCAAAATCCCAATGACATTTTTCACAGAAAAAAAAAAAAATCCTAAAATTTGTATGGAACAACAAAAGACTATGAATAGCCAAAGCAATCCTGAGAAAAAAGAACAAAGCTGGAGGCATCACACTTCCTGACTTCAAATTAAAGTACAAAGCTATAGCAATCAAAACAGCATAGTATTGGCAGAAAAAACTGACATGCAGATCAATGGAACAGAATCAAAGAGCCCAGAAATAAACCCACACATATACAGACAGTTTATGACAAAGGAGCAAAGAAATACAATGGAGAAAAGACATTCTCTTTAATAAATGATGTTGGGAAAACTGGACAGCCACATGCAAAGGAATGAAACTAGACCACTATCTTACACAGAAACAAAAATTAACTCAAAATGGATTAAAGACTTTAATGTAAGACCTGAAGCCATAAAACTCCTAGAAGAAAACATAGGCAGTATGCTGTTTGACTTTGGTCTTACCAGTATTTTTTTGAATCTGTCTCCTCAGGCAAGGGAAACAAAAGCAAAAATAAACAAATGGGACTACCTCAAACTCAAAAGCTTCTGCGCAGCAAAGGAAACCATCAACAAAACTAAAAGACAACTTACTGAATGTTAGAAAATATTTGCAAATCATATATCCAATAGGGGATTAATATCCAAAATACATGAAAAACTTACACAACTCAACAACACCAAAAAAAAAAAAACCACGATTAAAAAATGGTTAAAGGATCTTAATAGACATTTTTCCAAAGAATACATACATATGGCCAACAGGCACATGAATAAATGCTCAACACTAATTTATTAAGGAAATGCAAATCAAAACCATGAGATATCACCTCACACTCATTAGAATGGCTGTTATCAAAAAGACAAGAAATAACAAGTGGTGGAAAGGGTTTGGTGAAAGGGAACCCTCATACACTGATGGTGGGAATGTAAATTGGTGCTGCCACTGTGGAAAACAGTATGAAAATTCCTCAATTAAGAATAGAACTACCATATGATCCAGCTGTTCCACTTCTGGGTATTTATCCAGAGAATACGAAAACACTAATTCATAGAGATATATGCACCTCTGTATTCATGGCAGCATTATTTACAATAGCCAAGATATGGAAAGAATCAAAGTATCCATTAATATATACATACAATGGAAAAATATTCTGCCATAAAAAGATGAAATCTTGCCATTTGTGGTAACATGCATGGACCTTGAGGTTGTTAAGTGAAATAAGTCAGATGGAGAAAGACAAATGCCATATGATTTCACTCATATGTGGAATATGATTAAATAGTTTTCATTAGTTTTAATTGTGAGAATTTTGATGCATTCCAATTTTTTCCAAGATGGCAACCCATATGTGATGCATTTTCTAATAAAATGAGCATTTCAAAATGCTCTAGTCTTCTTAACATTTAAGATAAGAAGGAGCGTACCATGTTAATTACAGCATTGTTGTTCCTAAATAAGAGGTCAGTAAGGTGAGATACTCGTTATCTGCCTACACATGGTCAATTTCAGACTTCCCAAATATTCTTCTCAGTTGTGAATCAACATAGGTTTATGGTTTAGCATTTAAAAAACAAACTACAAATTTTTGTTTGAATCTGGAGGATTATTTATCCTGAAAATTGTTGTGTGACAGGCACAGTGCTAGACACTGAAGGCATAAATATGAGAATATAAAAGTCCATACTATTTGGGAAGAAAAGAGACTATGATTAATTAAGAGTAAGTATGTGTGCCTAGTTTTCTCTTTAGTAACCACAAAACTCAGTGTGCTCTGCTGAACATCCATTTAATGGAATTAGAAATTCTGTTTGAAGCCAGAAATTTCCATACAGTTGCCAATATAGTCACTGAGGGTGTGTTCACCCATGTTAAGAGAAAGTAGAATGTGGCCTGAGATTGAATTTTGCATTCTTGATGACATTGTCTTAAGTACAAAACCCGACTGTGAGGTCAAGATTAGAAAGATTAGGGGCACAGAACAATTTTTCTTACAAGAGCAAGCTCTAGGCTTGTAGGTCTGCTTGATAACAGGGCTTTGATCTTTCTCATTTTGTTAATCTGTAAATTCAATCATACTTGCAGTTGAGCACACAGATCTCATTCCCTCTCATGAGCAAGGCATCCCTCTGAGCTGCTATATGGCCTGGCAGAAACTCCCCCTGAGAGAATTCACGTTAAATCTCATGACTCAGAATTACGGTTACAAAATACATTTTGGTCTTAAAAGGAGAGAGGAACAACGTGATAACTATTGTAAATATTGTGTACAATTATTAAGATAGACTGCTAGAATCAGTAAATCAGACATCATTTTCTAACACAGCATGTTTATATATTTACAAGTGCATAAATATATTAGAATTTGCACCAGAACACAAGTGTTAGCATACTTAACCCACTATGTTAGATTTATAAAGGCTTCTAGAATTATAGTAGAACAGAAACATAGCATTCAAAATGGGAAATAGAAACATATCATTGAATTGGCTTTCTAATCAGTTGCTAAGGTAATGGAATTATTCAATGAACAACATTGGGACAACTGATGAACTTAAAATCATGACTTCAGTCCTTATACAAAAATCTGTTTTCTATGAATAAAAAATTTAAATGTTGGAAATTTGAAAAGTAGTTTTGTCAAAAAAAATGCCTGTAAGACAGCTTTTGAATAATCATGGAGTAGGGAAAAAGGTTACAAAAACTGAAAACTGAAATGGAAATTATTCCAAATATTGTCTATGTAAAAATTTTAAACCTCTGGGGGGAAGAAACTGTCCAAAAGAAAGTCAAATGAAACAACAAAATGTACAAAGACAAATTAAACCTCTGTATGAAAAAGTTAATAATATTTGCAACATATGTTAATAGAACTAATCGCCTGATTCTACTTTAAAATCTTACAAATCAATAAGAAAAACACAAACCAATTTAAAAGAAATAGAAAGGAGACAATGGTTAAGAAGAGGAAGTTTATCTACTTATTTATTATTTTTTTTAACATCTCTATTGGAGTATAATTGCTTTACAATGTTGTGTTAGTTTCTGCTGTATAACAAAGTGAATCAACTATATGTATACATATATCCCCATATCCCCTCCCTCTTGCGTCTCCCTCCCACCCTCCCTATCCCACCCCTCTACATGGTCACAAAGCAGCGAGCTGATCTCCCTGTGCTATGCAGCTGCTTCCCACTAGCTATCTCTTTTATATTTGGTAGTGTATATATGTCCATGCCACTTTCTCACTTCATCCCAGCTTACCCTTCCTCCTCCACGTGTCCTCAAGTCCATTCTCTACATCTGCGTCTTTATTCCTGTCCTGCCCCTACGTTCAGCAGAACCAATTTTTTGTTTTAGATTCCATATACATGTGTTAGCATATGGTATTTGTTATTCTTTTTCTGACTTACTTCACTCTGTATGACAGTCTTTAGGTCCATCCACCTCACTACAAATAATTCAGTTTCATTTCTTTTTATGGCTGAGTACTATTCCATTGGATATATGTGCCACATATTCTTTATCCATTCATCTGTTGATGGAAACTTAGGTTGCTTCCATGTCCTGGCTATTGTAACTAGTGTGGCAATGAAATTGTGGTACATGACTTTTTTTTTTTTTTTTTTGTGCTATGCGGGCCTCTCACTGTTGTGGCCTCTCCCATTGTGGAGCACAGGCTCCAGACGCGCAGGCTCAGTGGCCATGGCTCATGGGCCTAGCTGCTCTGCGGCATGTGGGATCTTCCCGGACCACGGCACGCACCCGTGTCCCCTGCATCAGCAGGTGGACTCTCAACCACTGCGCCACCAGGGAAGCTCCATGCCTCATTTTAAATTATGGTTTTCTCAGGGTATACGCCCAATTGTGGGATTGCTGGGTCGTATGGTAGTTCTATTTTTAGTTTTTTAAGGAACCTCCATGCTGTTCTCCATAGTGGCTGTATCAGTTTACATTCCCACCAACAGTGCAAGAGGGTTCCCTTTTCTCCACACCCTTTCCAGCATTTATTGTTTGTAGATTTTTTGATGATGGCCATTCTGACCGGTATGAGGTGATACCTCTTTGTAGTTTTGATTTGCATTTCTCTAATGATTACTGATGTTAAGCATCCATTCATGTGTTTGTGGTCAATCTGTATATCTTCTTTGGAGGAATGGTTATTTAGACCTTCTGCCCATTTTTGGATTGGGTTGTTTGTTTTTTTGATATTGAGCTGCGTGAGTTGTTTGTATATTTTGGAGATTAATCCTTTGTCAGTTGCTTCGTTTGCAAATATTTTCTTCCATTCTGAGGGTTGTTTTCTCGTCTTGTTTATGGTTTCCTTTGCTGTGCAAAAGCTTTTAAGTTTCATTAGGTCCCATTTCTTTATTTTTGTTTTTATTTCCATTTCTCTAGGAGGTAGGTCAAAAAGGATCTTGCTGTGATTTATGTCACAGAGTGTTCTGCCTATGTTTTCCTCTAAGAGTTTTATAGTGTCTGGCCTTATAGTTAGATCTTCAATCCATTTTGAGTTTATTTTTGTATATGGTGTTATGGAGTGTTCTAATTTCAGTCTTTTACATGTAGCTGTCCAGTTTTCCTAGCACCACTTATTGAAGAAGCCTGTCTTTTCTCCATTTTATATTGTTGCCTCATTTATCAAAGATAAGGTGACTATATGTGCATGGGTTTATCTCTGGGCTTTCTATCCTGTACCATTGATCTATCCTTCTGTTTTTTGCCAGTGCCATACTGTCTTGATTACTGTAGCTTTGTAGTATAGTCTGAAGTACAGGAGCCTGATTCCTCCAGCTCCGTTTTTCTTTCTAAAGATTGCTTCAGCTATTCGGGGTGTTTTGTGTTTCCATACAAACTGTGAAATTTTTTGTTCTAGTTCTGTGAAAAACGCCATTGGTAGTTTGATACGGATTGCATTGAATCTGTAGATCCTTTGGGTAGTAAAGTCATTTTCACAATGTTGATTCTTCCAAACCAAAACATGGTATATCTCTCCATCTGTTTATATCGTCTTTAATTTCTTTCATCAGTGTCTTATAGTTTTCTGCACACAGGTCTTTTGTCTCCTTAGGTAGGTTTTTTCTTAGGTATTTTATTCTTTTTGTTGTAATGGTAAATGGGTGTGTTTCCTTAATTTCTCTTTCAGATTTTCCATCATTAGTGTGTAGGAATGCAAGAGATTTCTGTGCATTAATTTTGTATCCTGGTACTTCACCAAATTCATTGATTATGTCTAGTACTTTTCTGATAGCATCTTTAGTATTCTGTATGTATAGTATCGTATCATCTGCAAATAGTGACAGCTTTACTTCTTCTTTTCTGATTTGGATTCCTCTTATTTCTTTTTCTCCTCTGATTGCTGTGGCTAAAACTTCCAAAGCTATGTTGAATAATAGTGGTACGAGTGGGCAACCTTGTCTTTTTCTTGATCTTAGGGAAATGGTTTCAGTTTTTAGCCATTGAGAATGATGTTGGCTGCAGGTTTGTCATATATTGCCTTTATTATGTTGAGGAAAGTTCCCTCTATGCCTACTTCTGGAGTTTTTATCATAAATGGATGTTGAATTTTGTCAAAAGCTTTTTCTCCATCTATTGAGATGATCATATGGTGTTTATCCTTCAATTTGTTAATATGGTGTATCACATTGATTGATTTGCATATATTGAAGAATCTTGCATTCCTGGGGCAAACCCCAATTGATTATGGTGTATGATCCTTTTAATGTGCTGTTGCATTCTGTTTGCTAGTATTTTGTTGAGGATTTTTGCATCTGTTCATCAGTGATATTGGCCTGTCGTTTTCTTTCTTTGTGATATCCTTGTCTGATTTTGGTATCAGGGTGATGGTGGCCTCGTAGAATGAGTTTGGGAATGTTCCTCCCTCTGCTATATTTTGGAAGAGCTTGAGAAGGATAGGTGTTAGCTCTTCTCTAAATGTTTGATAGGATTCACCTGTGAAGCCGTCTGGTCCTGGGCTTTTCTTTGTTGGAAGATTTTTAATCACAGTTTCAATTTCAGTGCTTGTGATTGGTCTGTTCATATTTTGTATTTCTTCCTCGTTCAGTCTTGGAATGTTGTGCTTTCTAAGAATTTGTCCATTACTTCCAGGTTGTCCATTTTTTTGGCATGTAGTTGGCTGTAGTAATCTCTCATGATCCTTTGTATTTCTGCAGTGTCAGTTGTTACTTCTCCTTTTTCATTTTTATTTCTGTTGATTTGAGTCTTCTCCCTTTTTTTCCTGCTGTGTCTGGGTAATGGTTTCTCAATTTTCTTTATCTTCTCAAAGAACCAGCTTTTAGTGTTGTTGATCTTTGCTGTTTCCTTCATTTCCTTTTCATTTATTTCTGATCTGATCTTTATGATTTCTTTCCTTCTGCTAACTTTGGGGTTTTTTTGTTCTTCTTTCTCTAAATGCTTTATGTGTAAGGTTAGGTTTTTTATTTGAGATGTTTCCTGTTTCTTGAGGTAGGATTATATTGCTATAGTCTCCCCTCTTAGAACTGCTTTTGCTGCATCCCACAGGTTTTGGGTCATCATGTTTTCATTGTCATTTGTTTCTAGGTATTTTTGGATTTCTTCTTTGATTTCTTCAGTGATCTCTTGGTTATTTAGTAGCATATTGTTTAGCCTCCATGTGTTTGTATTTTTTCAATTTTTTTCCTGTAATTGATATCTAGTCTCATAACATCGTGGTTGGAAAGATACTTGATATTATTTCAACTTTCTTGAATTTACCAAGGCTTGAATTGTGACCCAAGATATGATCTATCCTGGAGAATGTTCCATGAGCACTTGAGAAGAAAGTGCATTCTGTTGTTTTTGGATGGAATGTCCTATAAATGTCAGTTAAGTCCATGTGGTCTAATGTGTCATTTAAAGCTTGTGTTTCCTTATTTATTTTCATTTTGGATGATCTGTCCATTGGTGAAAGTGGGGTGTTAGAGTCCCCTACTATGATTGTGTTACTGTCGATTTCCCCTTTTATGGCTGTTAGCATTTGCCTTATGTATTGAGGTGCTCCTATGTTGGGTGCATAAATATTTACAATTGTTATATCTTCTTCTTGGATCGATCCCTTGATCATTATGTAGTGTCCTTCTGTGTCTCTTGTAACAGTCTTTCTTTTAAAGTCTACTTTGTCTGATATGAGAATTGCTACTCCAGCTTTCTTTTGATTTCCATTTGCATGGAATATCTTTTCCCATCCCCTCAGTTTCAGTCTGGTGTTTCCCAAGGTCTGTAGTGGGTCTCTTGTAGACAGCATATATATGGATCTTGCTTTTGTATCCATTCAGCCAGTCTGTCTTTTGGTTGGAACATTTAATCCATTTACATTTAAGGTAATTATCAATATGTGTGTTCCTATTACCATTTTTTTATTGTTTTGGGTTTGTTATTGTAGGTCTTTTCCTTCTCTTGTGTTTCCTGCGTAGAGATGTTCCTTTAGCATTTGTTGTAAAGCTGGTTTTGTGGTGCTGAATTCTCTTAGCTTTTGCTTGTCTGGAAAGATTTTAATTTCTCCATCAAATCTGAATGAGATCCTTGCTGGGTAGAGTAATATTGGTTGTAGGTTTTTCCTTTCATCACTTTAAATATGTCTTGCCACTCCCTTCTGGCTTGCAAAGTTGCTGCTGAAAGATCAGTTGTTAACCTTATGGGGGTTCCCTTGTATGTTGTTTGTTGCTTTTCCCTTGTTGCTTTTAGTATGTTTTCTTTGTATTTAATATTTGGTACTTTGATTAATACGTGTCTTGGTGTGTTTCTCCTTGGATTTATCCTGTATGGGGCTCTCTGCGCTTCCTGGACTTGATTGACTATTTCCTTTCCCATGTTAGGGAAGTTTTCAACTATAATCTCTTCAGATATTTTTCACTCCCTTTCTTTTTCTCTTCTTCTGGGACCCCTATAATTTGAATGTTGGTACGTTTATGTCCCAGAGGTCTCTGAGACTATCCTTAATTCTTTTCATTCTTTTTTCTTTATTCTGCTCTATAGTAGTTATTTCCACTATTTTATCTTCCAGGTCACTTATCTGTTCTTCTGCCTCAGTTATTCTGCTATTGATTCCTTCTAGAGAATTTTAAATTTTATTTATTGTGTTGTTCATCATTGTTTGTTTGCTCTTTAGTTCTTCTATGTCCTTGTTAAACATTGCTTGTATTTTCTCCATTCTATTTCCAGGATTTTGGATCATCTTTACTATTATTACTCTGAATTCTTTTTCAGGTAGACTGCCTATTTCCCCCTCATTTGTTTGATCTCGTGGGTTTTTACCTTGCTCCTACATCTACTTCATGTTTCTCTGTTTTCTCATTTTTTTAACTTACTGTGTTTGGTGTGTCCTTTTCACAGGCCCCAGGTTCGTAGTTCCCGTTGTTTTTGATGTCTGCCCCCAGTGGGCGAGGTTGGTTCAGTGGCTTGTGTAGGCTTCCTGGTGGAGGGAACTGGTGCCTGTGTTCTAGTGCATGGGGCTGGATCTTTTCTTTCTTGTGGGCAGGGTCGTGTCTGGTGTTGTCTTTTGGGGTTTCTTTGAACTTAGTATGATTTTAAGCAGCCTGTCTGCTAAGGGGTGGGGTTGTTTTCCTGTCTAGCTAGTTGTTCGGCATGGAGTGTCCAGCACTGGAGTTTGCTGGCCGGTGGATGCAGCTGAGTCTTAGCAGTGAGATGGAGATCTCTGGGAGAGCTCTCGCTGATTGGTATTATGTGGGACTGGGAGGTCTCTGGTGGTCCAGTGTTTTGAACTCAGTTCTCCCACCTCAGAGGCTCGATCCTGACACCAGGCTGGAGCACCAAGACCCTGTCAGCCACGCGGCTGCCAAATCAACTACCCCTGAGAATGGATGGTGCTGGAGCATGGGACCCACACCTGCCATTCCTGGCAATCAGAGAGCATGAGAGGAATGGGCAGTTTAGACAGAAAGAAATGTAAGTAACTTATAAACAAATGAAAATGTTCTGTTTTATTCATACCAAGAAATGCAAATTAAAATATTAAGATTCTGTGGTTCACATATCAAATCAGACAGATATGAAAATTTGATAATATATAGTGTTGGAAAGAGTGTGGGGAAATAAGCACTGTTTGTGGGTGTGTGAATTGAGAAACTCTTTGGAAAAAAAACAGCTGTATTGACCAAAAGGTAAAACTGTACATAACTTTTTAATCTAGCAATCTTAGTTTTAGAAATTTACCTAGTAATGTTCTAACATACACAAAGATGTATGTACAATAATGATTATTAGAGCTTTATTTAAAAAAGCAAATATCTGAAAATAACCTTGATCCTGTCAATAGGGAATGTTTACATAAATTATGTTATATCTATGCAAAGGAACATGATGCAGCTATTAAAGAATGAGGTCTATTTGTATATGTCAAAAAGAACAGAATGGAATATATTGGTTGGCCAAGGAGTTCGTTCGGGTTTTTCCGTGAGATGTTATGGGAAAACGGGAACAAAGTTTTTGACCAACCTAAAACAGCAAGTCCCCTACATACGAACCTTCATGTTGCAAACTCTCAAAGGTGCGAACACGGTTCACATGTCCAATCACATAAGTTAGTTCACATGTCTGGCATACATTGTCACGTGCATGCATCCTCTACAAGTTGTTGTGCTTTTGTGTACTTTACTGTACAGTACTGTATAGAGTACAATAGTACAGTATCTTTATTTCAAGCCCAGGATGTCTGGAAGCAAGTGTAAAAGCAGTGGTGATGTAGCTGGTACTGCTAAGAAGCACCAAGTGATAATGATGGAACTTGCTTGCAACACAAGGAGCTTACTAATGAAGACCTGATGGAATTGGAGGCCCAGAGAAAGGACGAAGAGAAGCAAGAGGAAAAAGAAGTAACTGAAGAACTGAACAGATTCTCAGCACAGGAAATGGCAAGGGGATTTTCTTTATTTGAGGAGGCACTGTTAGTTTTTGAGGCATAGGGCCCGAACATAGAATGGTATATGAAGGTTGCAGCAGCTGTTCAGAATGCAGTCCAGTGTTACCATGTCATCTGTGACAAGAAAAAAAGAGCTACAACCCAGACATCACTGGATCATTTTTTCAAGAGGGTAGATAGAATTGAATCCAGCAAGGAACCAGAACCTGTGCCATCATTGTCAGGTGTGAGTGAAAGTGCAGCCTGGCCTCCATCTCCTACTGCTGACGATCCTTCAGCTCTACCATCTCCCACCTCCTCTCCCTCCTCCAGTCAATATCTCTTCTTGCCTGTTCACTGGGTGCCAGCCCCTGTATGCCAGCTGTTGTACTGCACTACTGTACTTTTCAAGGTACTGTACTGTAAGATTAAAAAAGTTTTCTTTATTTTTTGTGTTTGTTTTTTATGTATTATTTTTGTGAAAAGTATTATAAACCTATTATAGTATAGTACTGTATAGCCGATTGTGTTAACTGGGTACCTAGGCTAACTTGTTGGACTTATGAGGAAATTGGACTTACAGACACACTCTTGGAATGAAGCTCGTTCGTATGTAGGGGACTTACTGTATATCACTGAATGAATAAAGGCAAAGTAGAGAAACATGGCAAATTGTTGGAAGAACACATGTGAAACTGCTAATAATTTTACCCCTCAGAAGTAAGATTGGAGCTCTGGGGTGGCCAGCAGATATGTCTTTTTACATAACTTTTTACATTAGTTTGATTCTTTTTACTGTATATATATCCCATTTTTATGATAACGAAATATTTTTAAAATATCCCTGCACTGAAGATTTTAATGTGTGACTTCAGAATAATGATATCCATTGGATGAGGGCTTATCATGTGTCAAACACTGTGCTATAAATATTATTTCTAAACCTCACAAGAACTATGAGGTAGTAGTTATTTCTGTCTTCATTTTAAAGGGAGTGAATGAAAGTTTGGATATGTTAAACGACTTGTAAAAATTCACATAACTGTTAAGTGCTAACATTTACTCCATCCAAGAGTCTCATTAACCAAATAAGTTGGAAGTTTGGGTTCTTAACTACCAATGCCAGGATCTAGCACATTTATGAAAATGGGAACAATTTGCTATCTTCTTAAAGCTTTATTGGTTCATTTGATGTATAAAATGTTCATGGGAGGGAGAGGACTTCCAATTGTGGTGTGACACAGTAGTTTCAAATGGTCTAGCCCTACTGTCATAAACAACTATAAAACTAGATTAAATATATGAAAAAAATACTTGCAGATATTGTACAATAGACAGAACAGAACCATGATCCCCAAATAAGGGAAACAAGTGAGGTGAGCCTCATGGCTGTTTCAGGCTTCTGCTCAGAGGCACATTCTTGTCATAGCGCTTGGAGCTAGAGACCAAGAAGAGCAGAGGTATCTGGCTGAGCTAAGGAAAGTTTGGAGATACTGTGGGGGACTGGAATTTGCAGGCAGAGTATTAGAGAAGAGACAACTGTGCAGAAAAAACAACTCCAGATTATTGCATAAGATTGCTATTTAAGTCTTTAGCTGAATACTAAAATATGCATGCACGGGGTAAGACTCTGAAAGTCCATACAAAAAGCAATTACCAGGCAGCTGCAAGATTCTAGAGTTTACATATGATTTGGAGACACTTGAGTTCTACCCACCATAGACTTTATTGATTACCTCAGATAATTGACACTTCAGAAAGGCCACATCTAAGGATTAGGGCTATACTTTAGTCCAACCCTAACAAAACTTATAAATAAGTCTCAAAATGATCAAGCTGATACACAATTAAATGAACAGTTTGCAGGTAAAAAACTCCCTCTTTAAGACAAAAAAAATACAGCATCTAAAATATCTAGGATTAAATAAAACATTTCTAGACATGCAATGAAACAGGGAAGATCTGACCCATAGGCAAGAGAAAAATCAGTCAAGTATAAGAACATGCAGAGATGACAAAGATGGTAGAATTAGCTGACCGGGCCATAAAACAACTCTTATAAATATATTCAAGGACTTAAAGGTATAAGTGAGCATGAGGAAGGAACAGAAAGGATTGCAATGGAAAAATTGGAAACTATAAGAGAGAAAAAAATGAAAATTTTAGATTAAAAACAATCTGAAAAAATTCATCAGATAAACTTATAAGTAAATTATAAACTGCAGAAAAAACATATCAATGATCTTGAAGAGAAGGGAATAGAAACTACTTAAACTGAAATAGGAAAAAAAAAAAGAGAGAATCTCTGTGAACTATCGGACAATATCAAGTAGTAAAACATATGTATAATTGGAGTCTTAGAAGAAGCCCAGAAAGAGCGTGGGGGTGGAGGGAGGGAATATGTGGAAAAATTAAAGAAATAATGGTTAAAAATTTTCAGTCTTCATGAAAAATATAAACGCACAGATCCAAGATCCAACAAGGCCTAAGCGATATAAACACAAAGAAAATCACACCAGTGCCCATTTTAATCAAAATGTTGCAAACTATTGATAAAGTCTTAAAAGTAACCAAAAAGAAGAAAGGAAATACTACAGATGACAGCAGAAATGCATAATAGAAAACAATAGAGAAAATTAACACAGCCTCTTTGAAAATATTATTGAAATAATAAACCCTTAGAAAGACAAAGGAAGACAAAACGTATTACCAATATAAAGAATAGACAAAAGTACATCGTTATACATATATGCTACAGACACTAAAAGGAATGAAACAAAATTCATGAACAACTTAATGCCAATAAATTTGATAATTTAGTTGTTTGTACTTTCCTCTGTTGATGGCTTTGTTGAGCCCTGTCCTCCCTTTGCATGAAATTTCTCACATGCCTTGAGGTAAAAAAGGAAAAATCAGCAAAACATAGTACCATATTCAATGTAGCAAATGATTCTAGATGCATACATAAGCCATGCCAAATTCTATAACATTAAGACATTTTTGGTTGGACCATGAGTTGAAGGACTTTCCTGCCTGATTATGATTATTAGTGTCCCAAACCCTTTTCTGTAACAGGATGATACTTTTAAGATTTTCTAGAGTAAGTACAGTTCAGGTGATTACTTTATTCTGGGATAATTAACTGTTCAGTTTGAATATGTGGAATTTGTTCCTCTCTTAGAATCCCTAACCTTATGTGGCCTGTTTATTAACTTTATTGCAGGTCAGCATATCCGTTGTTCTGCTGGGGTGAAGGAGAAGGAATGGCTTAGTAGCCTTGGGAAATATGCTTCCATGTGCTTTCAGGCTGATGTTTATAGAACTGTTGTTGATAAAAGTTGAATGAGGCTAGTGGAAGGATAAAGTTCATTAGGGAAAAGAATTTACACTTTCTTGATGGGATGTTGTGCTCCATATTCTCCAAAACAATTCTGGAAAAGGAAATGAGAGCCCCATGAAATGTGGAATCAGGGAACAAAATAGGCTGGACTTTTGTTTAATTCAGTGAGCATTTATTGAGACCATATTACGTACAAGGATCAGAAAAACACAGATACATGTGATAAAAACCTTGCTCTGGAATCACTCAGTCTGCAGTGGTTTTTAGCTCTTAGTGCACGTGAATCACTTGGGAAGTTTTTAATAAATATTTACGAAGGGAACACACCCCAGGCCCATTAAATCCTCATCTCTGGAAGTAAGGCGCAAGCATCTGGAATTTTTACAGCACCTCTGTTTATTCTAATGTGCAGACATGATTTACTGAGGGTGAAAGCACAAATACGCTAGAGGAAGCAAAAGTGGAAGGCTATGATTTAGTTGATGTTGGACGTAAAGAAAAATGTTGCATAAATTTTGAGGATTCAGAGGAGGTAGTTAAAAAGGAAATGAGAGTTGTAGAGAGAATAACAGAAAGGATTTGGATGAGAATTAATAAAGGAAGGAAATAAGGGTAAAACATTCATGAGAGAAGAAGATGAAGGGATGAAGAAGGGGAAAATACCGGAGAATCTTTACTTTTTAACCCCTTTTCTCCTTCTTTTTCCTTCTCCTCCTGTTCTTCTACCCTCCTCCTCCTCCTCTTTCTTTTTCTTTGTAACAGAGTGTCAGCAAACATAGGAGAGATTACACGTAGATGAATATTGGGAATAGTGAATTTTACCTGACTTGTCTGACAAAAGGTAACCTTTGGAGCAAGTTTCTAAGCCAGTGAAGATGAGTATTCAAGAAGGGAACGATACCATCTTTAGACACTTGCTTAAATGTTATTTGTTGTCGTTTTCTTAGCAAGCTTATAGGTTTCATGCATCATGGCCTGACCAAGACAATACATATTCTTATACATTCTTCTCTTTCCAGATGGAGAGGTCTTGGAAAACCTGTGGGGTTTCAGCTCATCTCTTTCAGTAACACTAGAGTGTTAGTGGAGAATGAGGGTAGGTTTTGGGACCTTAGCATATGCTGGTTTCTTACACTATTTAGTTCACTCCCACCCTACTCTAGCTTAGTTTGTCTTTCATAACTCATCTCAATGTTCTTGTCTTCAGGCACACCATCCTTGGATGATTCAATCCTGTTTCTGCTTTTTAGGACACTGGGATAGAGAGGAATAACGGTGTCCTTTCCCTGATGCTACTTGTCCTGAAATTTTCCTTTCAACACATGGAAATCATATAACAATGAAGATGTAGGAGTTTTTCTTGATAGAACAGTAGCAAAAAAAAAAACCCCAAAACCCTTGTGCATAGTGCTACATAGTTTATGTAGAATTTTACAGCTTCTGTTCTCTTTGATTATTTCAAAATCTTTCAAAAACCATCATTAAGAAATGGAGGCAGGCTTAGAAAAGTTAAGTTTTTACCAAAGTCATTTAGCTAGCACATGTCATTTTCCAGATTTGTATCAGACAGTGCCTTACCCCCTGCACCTTTCATCTGCATTTGAAAGACATTCCTTTTCAATTCATCAGAAACAGGGTGCCAGAAGCTCACAGCATCTTAGAGTCAGAAGAAATCTTAGGGCCGCCCCTCCATTTTTGCACACAGTGCGGTAATCCCCTTCACTGCATTCTTCACAAGTAGACAGCCAGCTTTATTGGTATATCCACAGCAATGGGCACCTTATTCTTTCCTCAAGCAGCCCATTCCACTGTTGAAGGGCCCTAGTTGTCATCTGCCTCCATACAGATATCTAGTATCAGCAAATGTGCGCTGATAACTTAATTCTTGCCTAAGTGTTAGTGGCACCATTCCTGAGAGTATTTGCATTAAAAATAAAAGCCTTCAGACAAAATACCTTAACAGGAAGCAATAAATCTAAAAGTGGGCATCAATGGGGGTTATATCTGGGTCATGCTGTCCTATGTGGAGCCTCTTAATCCTTACCACATGAGGAACTTCTGGTTTGTCTTGTGACCACATCGTTGGTACCTTCTCCTGCCATACTGTCTTGTGGAAAATAGTAACAGAAATTATTATGATAATTATGCAGGTAAGGACCTCTTAAAAATACAAGGGGCACAGTTGGGAACTAGTGAAAAACTTACGTTTTCCCACCTTACTAAATTAAAAAAAAAAAAAAAAAGAACAGTAAGACTATAACAATATGCCTTGCTAGAACCCTGGAAACAATGTGTTGAAAAATATGTATGACATTTTATTCATTGATGTAGTTCTTCCACAAATATTTATTTAGCACCCAAGTGCCAAGTGTTATGCATGGTGCTGAAGATATGATGATGAGCAAAACCAGATGTGCCTCTGCTGTTGTAGGGTCCAGAGTTTAGAAGGGAGGCAGGTGTTCATTTTCAAAATCAAAAGCAAATGTTAAATTGCACCTAGATTTGCACTCTCACAAGTGATTTTGTATCTTGAGGAGATTCAGGGAAAGTGACTCTATGTAGTTCGCTGGTCTGAGATCTGACAATGACCAGCAATGTTATTAGGGAAATTAGTAGAAGGCAGGGGGTGAGGAAGAGATTTCTCCGCTAAAGGTAGCAGCATGTGCAAAGGTCCTGCGGTTGGTGGCAGCATGGTACAGTTGGGAAATGAAAGAGGAGTACATTTGAAGAACAGAAACTCAGTGGAATCATAGTGCCTGATGAGGCCTTTCCCTGGTGAAGGTCAGATGCTCATTTCAACTAGTCACAAATTTTACTATCTCTACTGAGTTGGTAGCTCTTAGCAGTTATTCATCTATCTAGTTGAATACTTGGAATATTTCTCTTTTTTTTCCC
This sequence comes from Pseudorca crassidens, assembly GCF_039906515.1. Taxonomy (NCBI): domain Eukaryota; kingdom Metazoa; phylum Chordata; class Mammalia; order Artiodactyla; family Delphinidae; genus Pseudorca; species Pseudorca crassidens. The sequence continues at coordinate 65,405,525 of NC_090304.1, read as the reverse complement.
TCTGGGAAGTATAACCTAGATCCATAGACAAAATAATTAAAGATCATTCAGTCCTGGGATGGCAAATAGATAATATTTCTAGTGCCAGTCCTTCCAGACTCTTGGTGGCTGCCTCTAGTCATAACATGATAAGGATTCTGAGTCATGTCTATCTCAGGTCCCACCTTCTTTTTCTCTTATGGTCAGTCTCTAACTCGATTCTAGTGCTCTGGTCACTCTACTTTCCTGCCTTCGTCTTAGAAAGGAGGAAAGGCCATTTTCCACTGGTGCTGAGAAGTACTTGGCGATGTCTTTCCCTCTGTGCATTAAACATAGAAGGGGACACCATTCATGGCATGTACTCTGGCAGGGTAGTTTTGCCTTTGAATGAATTACAGAGCTATTTCTTCGTCTCAGCTCTTAAAAGCAATTCTAAATGGATTGGTGCTTTACAATTCTATGCAAAATTTAGGCAGGTGTCTACATTTGGAAATTTGGGGGTAAATCCTTCCATTGATCAACATTTCTGCTGTTTTTCAGTTTCATTAAAAGAGAACAATGATAACAAAATCTACAGAGGAAAGATTTTTTTTTGAATTTTATTTTATTTTTTTATACAGCAGGTTCTTATTAGTCATCAGTTTTACACACATCAGTGTATACATGTCAATCTCACAATTCATCCCACCACCACTGTCCCCCCACCCCACCCCCGCCACTTTCCCCCTTGGTGTCCGTATGTTTGTTCTCTACGTCTGTGTCTACAGAGGAAATTTTAAAATACCTATCTTAACACTATTCGGTATTAACTTCAAGACCTTTAGGTTTTTAAGATTTGGAAACTTGGCAACAGAACCTCACTTCAGATATTGCATGCTACCCAAGAAGATGAAATATTTAGAAGCTAGAGAGATTGCTGGAGACATAAAATATCAGTGTTCGCAAAAACCTACGATGATGAAATATTTACAGCCTTCCCAAATGGAATATTAATAAGTGCCAGCAGCGGGTAGAGCTTTGGGATCAGGTCTGTAGGCATGTTGGCTGCTCCATGATTTTAGACATGTGGGAGAGGTTACCAAGAAGGAGGCAGATTTTAATTTATGGTTCGCATTAGTTTTGGGGCAAGTATGAAGAATTATTTTAAATGCATATATTCATTCTATGTACTTTAAAAGTATCAAATTTCCCAATTGGTAATAAAAATATCCTCTTCTAAGGTATAGAGTTCCTCAGATGTCTGGATTTAAAAGGCAGAAGGAAGATCAGTAAGACTGGCTTCAGGTAAAAGATATATATGGAGTCTTTTTTGCAAGCAAGTAAACTATTAATGAATCACTCTTCTGCCTGAAGCAATTGGAGTAGGATGAAACCAGCCTGAATACAGAGCGGAGGAATACGCTAGCTCTTTTGGGAGCCTAATATGTGCCAGGCTCTTTGCTGCATACTTTATACATATTAGGCTCTTTAATATTCACAAAGATACTTAACACAGGTAATACCTGCCCTGGATTGCAAAGGAGGGAATTGAGGGTCGATAGGATAAGTCACTTGCACAACATGCACGTCTGGGTTCAAACATTTAGAGATGTCCCCTCTCATTTCCACTGCCTAGAAATATTGGTTGAGAGGACAACTAATTCTCTCTCCTTTTTCTGTTCCCTGGTTCAACACCCACAGGAGGCTTTTGCTTTGGATAGTTTTCAGTAGCTGTGTTTTGAGATTAATGGATGGTTGGAGGCTCTGAGTCTTCTTTGTCATAACTCTCAGGAGAGAGCAGTATGTTTGATGTAATGTGTCTGCACCCAATTTGAAATGGTTTTCTTCCTCCTAGATGTGTTGACCCAGATTCCAGCAAACACTGTCTCTCCTGATTTCAAACTAGATTTTCGCCTCCTCATAATGCACCGCTTCTGATATAGGCATTTGTGGTCTAGAATTTGAGAGACTCTTTCAAAAGGTTTCTGGAGAAGGATTTAATGGCTCCTTTACATCATCTCCTTCTCAATGTCAGTGGAAATGGAAGGTCAGAGGGCATATGACTCAGCAGTGGTCACGCAGCTGGTGAGCGGCTGAACTAGAGTTTTAATTCAGGTCTGTCTGACTTTAATCTCTCATTCCCTTTTACCAATTCCTAGTGAGTAGGATTCAGTCTTACACTTTGCTGTATCTTCCTCAGTATCTGGCACAGGCTTGATTACATGGTTTTTATCTAAATAAATAATATTTTTAAAAAGCATCTGAATTATTAACTGACTCTCAAAATCACTTGGATTTTAACATGTACGAAGGCACAAATACCTATGAGGGAATAGTGTGTACAGGGAATGTTCCTTTCAAAGTCTTGGTTTGTACCCTCATCTATAGGACTCATCACAATCTGCTTTACATTTAGAATCATGAGTCTGTCTTCTCAACTACGTTATCCATATGCTCTGTGTTTCCTTTTTACGTAGCCCAGTGGTCAGCACAAAGTAGGCCTTCAAATTGTGATTACTATATGGATTGGAAGTATTAACACATGCCAGAGCAGGGGCAGGGCACCTTCTCCTGTCCTGAGGCTGGGTGAAGCAATGGAAGGAGTATGAATATTAGAATCAGAGAGATTCTCCATTGTCTAGCTGTGTGCCTTAGTTGCTCATCTGAGAAATGGGGCCAATAATACTTTGCTTTCTGAGAGGTTGGGAGAAATAAATGAAAAAACTTACTAAGTTGCCTGTCACATACTTGAAACAAGTTTTATGGGTCCCTGCCATCCCCTCCTCTCTTGCTCCTCAAAGCAAAGGTCTAAGGAGGCAAACTGTCCTCCCTGGGCACCTCCTGGAAGGACCACAAGCCTGTATTCCCTACAATTCCCTACAACCCCTTTTCCTTCCCCAATCTGTGTACTGTATTTGACACCAAGAAAAGAGTTATTTTAAAGTTTTATTCCCCCCATCATTTGCGTTGTGTTTGTCTCTCATCTGATATGTCAAGGATGTTTCATGCCTTCAACGTAGCAACCACCCTTGCAAGTCAAACAAGCTGCTTTCTTTTGCCTGAGTCCCTCACTAGAGCAGTTCACCCCCAGTTCACACCTGAGGGTGCTTTTATTATTCTTCTCTTTAAACGAACTCAATCTGTTCTCTAACCATTTCTGTTGAACTCCATCAACCCTACAAAATTAGGCCAGAGGGTGCTGGCAAAACAGCACATTTTTTTTTACGGAAGTTGAGGTGACTTAATACCTGGATGATCGGTGGCCGCTTCCAGGAGGATCATTTGTAAACAGGGCTACTTAATCCCTTCTTTCCAAAGAAAGGAAACTTAATATATGTATGGTTCTAGCTCCTCCACAATACTAAACATTTTATCTTTATTATCTTTTAACCTCATAGAAATGTTTTGGTGAGCAAATGAAAACATATTTGTGTATATAGTGTGTGTTTCATATACATATATGCAAAAGTTTGTTTCATATATAAGCCATCCAGCATACTTCTCACATAATAGTAGATATTTGATGTTGTTTTAATACTGTTGCCCCAGATTTGAATATGAAATGAATATCATCACTACCAGGCAAAACAATAAAGTGGCAAGGGTGTTTCTTTAACAAACACAGCAGAATTTATGTGTTCGGATGATTGAGTTACATCTATCTCAAAGTGATCCCTTTAAGAGGCAGCACATGTAATGCAATAGTTTAATTATAGACCATTGGTCTATAATATGTTAGAACTACTCGTAGGGAATCTGTGGCGTATAATATAATACATTATTAAGATCATCATCATCATCGTTATTAAAATGGCTGGTATAAAAATATGTATTGTTTTTGACTGTCTAACAGTACTCCTTTACTCTGGGACTAGTATGTCCTTTCTCTGCAGAGCTGTTTCTTCTTCCCTCACGCCCCATCCCTGCACTCCTGATTGGCTCTCTTGTGTGAGTCCTGTGCTGTCATGTTGTCAGCACTCTGCTTCCTGATCACAGTTGACTGGGCCAGCGGTGGTTCCGGACCTTAACTAGGCCAATCAAGCTCCTTCCCAGCATATTTTTAAATGAGAACTGGAAAAGGATCCAGGCACCTTTAGTAACTAAAACTCTTAAGAGTTATGAAGTTTGGAAGCTGCCAGTGTGATATTTCCTGACGTATGAAAGAACTGGTCTTCAGTAAGAGAGAAGCACCAAGGAAAGATGGAAAATGCACTGGCACCTAAGAGCTAGCTACGTCTCTGCCACCATCAGCATCACAGAGTTAACACGTTATATACGGAGGAGCATGCTAAATGTTTTATGCTCATTATCTCATTATGTAAGATTACAAATCTTACACCATAACTTCCATATGTTAATAATCTGCCAGGATGATTGAACACACAAATTATAATTTCAGCAACATGAATAAGTTCTATGAGAGTTATGTAATACTGAGCAAAATGAGAAATATTGGGCTTAGTGGAGAGAACAACCAGGACCTTCTTGTAAGAAAGGGATAGTACCCAAGCTGAGTTCTTAAAGGAAGGGTGGAACTGAGCTAAACAAAGAAATAGGGATACAGGATGTCATTAGATAATGCATAAAGTCGGGAAAGAGTGCCAGGAGTGTTCAGGATTGCCAGAGTCTTCAGTAGGAAGTGAGGGTAGTAGGGTCTTAGGTGGAGAAGGGTTGGGTCAAGTAGAGCCTGACTATTTTCTGCCTACATCCTGCTAATAATCAATAATCCCTAAAAGGCAGGGGAATGACATGTTAGATTTGCAGTTTAAATTGATTACTAGCATTATTGTGGAGGATGGGTTTAAGGGAGACAGAGGTTAAGAAAAACCAGTTGGACAGCTATTACAGTAGTCTAGGAGAAATATTAGCAGTGCTATACATGACATGGTGATAGTGGAGATGGAGAGGATCTATATCAAATGAAATTTTAAGACCCAGTAATTAGTTAGGTGTGGGGGTAAATAGGAAGGAAAAAAGTGAGGTTTCAAGATGTTACAGAGGTTTGTTCAAGATCCTGCTCCCTCCTCGGTGGGTGAGCTGGGACCCGAACTTCGGTTTTCTTATTCACATGTCAAAGGTTCTCAGGGGTCTCACACTGCTCATGGCAATTCAAGCATCTCTTGTGTGTCCATTTCTATTGTTTTTCCTTCACTCAAAACATTTCTTATTAATTAGACATTGACAATCCGTTGTTCTAGGTACCAGGGGTAAACGATGTGTAAATTATTGCTCTTGTCTGTAGGGAGCTCAAGTAGGGTATGCAGGTAGGCAAACAATGACAATATCATATGACAGAGTATTATTCAGATATGTACAAAGGGCTGTAGGAGAAGGAAAAAAAAAGAGGAATTAAATGTATTACTGTATTACAAAGGCTTTGTAGATGAAAGGGATATTCGATCACCTAGATTCTAAGCTCTAGAAGGGCAAGAAACTGTATTCTTTGCTTATAATATACAGACTCAAAAATTTTGGTATTGTTTGAACTCTTGGGTAGCACAGTCATGGGGCTAATAAGACCTTTGTAACCAGAAAAATGGTTCCAATTCAGTTTAAATATATTATGGAAATGTTCAGCAAAGGATAAGGAACAGGGCCATTCTGATCTATAGAAACCTTCTGTTCTTTAGATGGTGCTTAAATCTCACTTAACTTTCAGCCAGTAAGTGGAGCAAAGAGTAAGATCCAGTTCAGCCTCCTCACCATTGCAGGAACAATCCAGTCACAGAATCTCACTGATTAAGTAACAAGTGGTGAGCAACCACACTGAGTGGTATTCGTTCTTCCTGGAATCAAGGTCAGGAACCATAAGTCTGTATTTTTCCTTGATAACAAAGCACCAAACTCTGAATTTCCTTTTTTGGCTTACATTCTTGGGGAGGCCTGTTAGATGTCTGGTGCCGTAGCAATGGTAAAAAGCAAGAAGAGAGTGGAACCAGGGGAAGTGCAGATGTGCTGGTGTTAACCTGAAGACTAGGTTCACTTCCTGGTGGGTGCCAGCCAAATGGCACAACCAAGCCAAAGAGTGGGAGAAGGAAGGATGTATTACTTGCAGCAAGTAAGGAGAGTACTGGGGATCTTTCCCACAGCAGTGTCTCCCTGGATAGCAAAATGGGGGAAGTTTTAAGCTAAGGGTACATACATATTCATGAAGGGGCTTGGGCTGAGCAGAATTTAGCATAGAATTGGGGCAAAGGTCAACAGCCCAAGCTTTAGTTGACTGAAGTCAGGAGGGTCAACATGATCATTCAGTGGGATCCTTAGTTGCTGCAGGATTCAAAGACATATCAGATTGTTATGTATATCCCTTAAGGAGAACTAGGACTGTTTTTCACAGAACTATTGTTTCTTGGCTGCCTTTCCTTTGTTTCTGCATTCCTCAACTTCCCTTAAGATCATTAATTACCAAGGCCTGTTCAAGAACAAGCATAATGGCAAGGGATAGATTACAAAATGGCTTAGGCAGAAATGGCTTCCCTTATGTCAAGAAAGCCATGCCAGGTTCTTTCTATGGGGACCCCCCCCCCATCTGCTTATACTAAGATGACTTCAAGCTAAGACTTATCTTTACTAATACTCTTAACATTCCTGTGTAATGGTTTTTCCTTAAATAATATAAAGGTTTAGGATTTACTTTTTCCTTTTAGACACATAGTGAACTAGCATAGTGTAAAATGAGAGAGGAGATCAGGTCTGGCTTCATAAGCGTGTGACCTGTGCAAAACGTAGAAGGGCCTCTCTCTGGCTTTAATGTTCTGCCGTTGCTGTGTTGACAACATGGGGCCTAATATTTTGAACAGTAGGCCCCATGCTTTCATTTTGCATTGGACCAGTCCTAGAATGGATATACTAGTAAAACACCAGGCACACAGTGACTACTCAATAAGTGAATGAATTCACCCCAGATCTGCTCCATTGACAGTCTTCCCCATCTCAATTGATGGCAACTCCCTCCTTGCAGTGACTCCAGCCAAAACTCTCGGAGACAGCCTTGACTTCTCCCTTTCTTCACATTCCACATCCTAGAAGCAGATCCTGGTGGCTCTACCTGCTAAAATATATCCAGACTATGATTCAACTTTTATAATTGACCTACGCAGAGCTTAAAATATTTATCTGTGGTTACAGAAGTAAATATAAGAGCTGTCAGCTTTGACAGTCAGAAATCCGCCTATAGCTTTACAGTTGGCCCTCCGTATCCACAGCTCCACATCTGTGGATTAACTGCAGTTCATGTAGTACTGTAGTATGTACTTATTGGAGAAAATCTGTGTGTAAGTAGACCTGTACAGTTCAAACCCATGTTGCTCAAGGGTCAACTGTACATGATCTCTGAAGTCTTTTCTAGCCCTAAGATTCCATGATTGTATAGTTCTTCATATTATGTAGTTAATTAAAAAGGTATGGAGGTGATTCTCCATAATTCCACTAGATTGTGAGCTCCTAGAAGGCAGGTACTTTTACTTCTTCACCTCTGCAAATCTAATACCTAGAGTAGTGTTCTGTACATAGAATGTCTTTAGCAAATATCTGTTAAATGAATAAAAATGATATTCTGTCATTTATAATTTCTGTAATTTTTATACAGTTAATAGAACCAACAAACCACTCATTATGCCTCTAATATTATGAAATTCTCTCCATTAGATACTGGCAATATAGAGGAAAAAGGTATGATATCTAGCAGTGAAAATAACACATTCTAGCAGCAAAAATAACAGAAAAACAAATATGCACACACACACACACACATGTAGTGTGGAACAGTACGTGTCACGTATGAGGGAAAATATGATGTAGTAGAAAGAGTATGAGCTTTGGGGTCAGAAAAACCTGGGTTCAACTCTATACCTTGCTACTTAGCTTCTCTGTCAGCTTGGAAAGATTTCCTGGTTTCTGTGTGCTTCTTTTATAAAACTGGAGATGATCCTTTTGTTTCAGAAATGTTATGAGGATTATAATACATAATATATGCAAAAAACCTCACACATTGAAGGTGCTCAAAAATCGTGGCTATTGTTATTAATATTATTGTTGTACACACAGATGGGAAAAAGTAGTCTAGCTTGAAAGAGTTAGGAATAGGATTTTAGTGAGTTCATCTTGAGCCAATTCTTGAAAGATGAGAAGAAATAAATTAGGCAGGAGAAAGCAGATAATTTATCCTGGGCAAAGGGAAGAGCATGTGTGGTTTGGGATGTCATTTCTTTTCCTTGCAAGCAGTTCTGTTTGGCTCCAGCAAAGTAAAAGCTACCTGGCTGGACTTTGTCAGAAGGCAGGCAGGTGGAAGAGGGAGCAAGCTAAGGGCTCTTCTGCCTGTGCCTTCTTTCTTCCTTCTGTACTTACCGGGCAGAAGGCACATCAGTGGTTTCCTGACCTAATAGCCAAGAATTCCTTCATTTGGAGGAAAACGTAAGGTCATATCCTTTTTTTTCTTTTATAAATTTATTTATTTATTATTTATTATTGGCTGTGTTGGGTCTTCGTTGCTGCACAGAGGCTTTCTCTAGTTGGGGCGAGCGGGGGCTGCTCTTCATTGCAGTGTGCGGGCTTCTCATTGCGGTGGCTTTTCTTGTTGTGGAGCATGAGCTCTAGGCCCTCAGGCTTCAGTAGTTGTGGCACGTGGGCTCAGTAGTTATGGCATGTGGGCTCAGTAGTTGTGGATCGTGGGCTCTAGAGCTCAGGAGCAGTAGTTGTGGTGCATGGGCTTAGTTGCACCGCGGCATGTGGGATCTTCCCAGACCAGGGCTTGAACCCATGTCCCCTGCATTGGCAGGCAGATTCTCAACCACTGTGCCACCAGGGAAATCCCAAGGTCATATCCTTTTGACTCCTGTATTTTCAAACTTTGAAAACTACTGCTGATAAGAGGAAAAGAAAGCTATTAGTGAGTGTTCTGTGGTGTGTTTTCTCTTTAGAGTTATGTGAGAGCTGATTAGGGAGAAATCTTTTCCTTGAAGTAGTGTTTTCTGCTTTGTATGAGCACTGCAACCCTCTACTTGCAGACAATGCTAACTGCTAGTGGCGTTTCCTTGGAAGTAGCCCATGCCTCCATTGTCCTTTTGTTTTTCATTTCTGTCTGATAGTACGGTACTTAATTCCACCTTCCAGGTAACCAGTACATTGGACTAAGTATACAAGAAATTGGTTCTAATATATTACATCAGGGATAAAACAATCCTGAACTAATCCAAGACTCACTCTTCCTCCTTCCCCCATAGCAGTGCTAAGCCTAGTTCCTTGCATGATGCCAGGAGTGAGGAAGGAATAGGTGGAGAGGTCTCTTCTTCTAAACACCTTGCTCTTGAAGGTTTACCTGAAAGGCAGTTGAGAGGGAAGGAAGGGTGAAGCATAGTGTATAAATGCTGCTCTTACATATACAATCTAATTCACTTCTGTCAACTTTCCTTCGAGGTATACATTATTATCCTAACTCTACAGTGAGGGGACTAAGCCTCACAGAGATCGAGTAATATGCCCAAGGTCACACAGACAACGGTGGGATCGGGATTTAAAACCAAGTTTGTCTAACTCCAAAACTGTGTTCTTTTCATTGTCAAAGTGTTCTTCCCTTTTCCTGGCTGTTCACAACTTTCTGTATGTCGAAAGTTTTTTCTGTATGTCATCAATTCCAAGACACTTTTTTTTTTTCACATTCTGAGCTTATCTGAAAGGGGAATACATCGTGTGTTACAATTGCTATTAGCAAGAGAGAAATGTAACTGTTTGTCATTGCCTGTGTGTCCACAAACTTGGGTGTTATTCTTAATAGGCATGACTTGATAACTGCAGTCGCTTGATGTTTTCACCAACAAACCAGTAAAGAACATTTGAAGGAGGAATATCAGTCCTAGTTTTCTGAAAACCTTCCTTTGATATGTGGTAAAATCAAGAAATCACCGCCACTAAAACACGCACAACAAGAGTCTGGGCTTGGGAGGAGATCTCAAGGAAGATAGAACACTTTTCAGAAATGCTGCAATGCTGTTGCCCGTGATGGCACAAGGGAGAATATTGTATAGAAAACAACTGTAAGGTTCTTAGACCAAAATTACACAGAATAGTCAAACTGGTTTGCTTATATTGTTTTATTTTTGCTTGTATTATTATTATGCTCATAGTTTCTCATTATGTAAGATTGGCACGTGATAAAAATCTTTGTTCAAGTTGGCCCACGTAATCCTGGAATCCATTCATGAATTTGCTCTCTCCCTTCAGCCATGTGCCCGTTTCAAAGAGCAAGGTCTGGGCTTGAGAAGACTAGCCACCATGTTTTTGAGATTTTATTGTCTTTCAAGTATTGTGTTACAGCATATATTATATCCTTTAATCCCCAAAACAATCTTGCTGAATAGTTATTATTTTCCCGATTTTACAGAAGAGGAAATGAGGCTTAGAGAGATTACATAATTTGCTCAAGTTCATACCACTAAAAGGAGCAGGATTTTAACCCAGGTTTTCAGACTAAACAATCTTACTGTTAAAGGTCATGTCCTATTACTTTTCACATATTTTCTGCACATCACACCAGAGGTACAGAGCTCTGCATGACAAGCGCTAGTCAGTTTCTGGCAAATTAAATAATAAATTCCTGTTTTGGCCCCTGAAGAAAGGAGAAGGTAAGAGTGGCCAGGGCAACAGTGAGTGACTAATGTCAATGAAAAATGTTGCCTGCCATATCAGTAAACAAAGGATGTTGTAGCCATCAAGCCGTCACATTACAGTGGCCCAACGATGAGCCTTGAGGGACCTCAGGATGGAAACAGGACACCCCCCCATCTAGCAGTCAACTGTTGCAGCCACCCCAGACGGTGTACCCTGAGGAGACTCAGGCTGAGAAAGCACAGGATACTGTGCTGATACAGATAGCTGAGGTGCTTATCAAAGGTATGATTTCAGTGAGCCCAGACTCTTGTATCTCTTCATACATAGAAAAGCACTAAATTCCTTGACTTGAGATGTCTGCTTTTCTTTAATTAACATTAATCTTTTGAAATTCTGACTACCTGGTCTTTGTTGCAAAAACTCCTATATGTCCTGGCTCCCCACTTACCTTTTCGGAGCAGTTCCTTAACACTATCTGAGAGGCTGTGTCCCAGACTTAAGTCCTCAGTTTTGTCCGCCAAATAAAATGTAATTCTCAGCTTTTAAGTTGTGCATTTTTTTTCAGTCAACACTAAAGACTCGCAGCTTTCTCTTGGTATAGCACAGAGGATCAGGTGGACTTTGGAGTCAGACATACTTGGGTTCGAATCTCAAATAAGTCACTCGCTGACTGCAAGAACTTGGAAAGTTGTTTAGCTTCTCAGAGTTTCATTTTTATGTAAAGGAAGATGGTAATTGTAAACCTGCTGGGTTTTTGTTTGCCTTAAAGGAGGCAATGAATGTGATGTTGTCACACTTAGCACACAAAGGCACTCCTGGGAAGACAGTTCTCTTTTCCCATTTCACAGGGTTAGTTTCGGGCTGAGTATCTCATTCCCATTTTACAATTAGGACTTTTCTTCAAGAAAGTTAAATTGGCTAAGGAAAACTGTTTTCTATTTCCTCTGCTCCAAAACTGGGTGGCACATGTAATCCTTTATTTATTCAGTACATTCGTTCATCACAGTGATATGCCACGCAATGTGCCGGGCATCAGTGTAAAAAGAAAAAAAGCAAGAGCTTCTGCATCAGGATATCTGCAAGAGCCCTGGCTCCATGAGGTGGTGTAATCTTGGACAATTAGCTCATCTTTCTGAACCTCACCTTGTTTATATAAAGTGAACAAAATACCGTCTCTTTTATTATAGGTCAGCTGTAAGGGTTAGAAGAATTAATTAAAATATAATTGCTTTGCACCTAAGAAGGAGTTAGTGGAATAGCTGTTTCCCCTGACCTTGATATCCTTGGGTAGAATCAGGCTGCTTGATAAGTTGCAAACCAAGTGATGGTATATTGGAAACGCTTAACAACAGGCTTTCTGGGGAAAAAAGAAATCTCTGGTTGTACCATTTGATGATTTCCATGGTATAAATCCTTCCAGGGAGCTCCAGCCCACCACTGACAACTGTTTCTCTTGCTCTGTCTTAATAGCACGCAAGCCCATCTGGTGATTTCTTATGTTAGATAATGTATTCGGAAGTTCCAGAGATTGGGCGTGGACATCTTTGGAGGACCACTTTTCTGCCTACCACAAATGGCTACCATTTATTTTGCTCTCTGTGCACTACTGTGTCCCCTCAACAACACCATTAAGTAGAGATTCTTATTCCTACTTTGCAGATGAGAAAAATGTGACTCAGAGAGAGGAACTTGCCAAAATTAACCTAGGCAGCAAGTGTCAAACTGAGGTTTGAACTGGAGTCATCCAGTTCCCAAGACTATTTCTCACCTACCTCCTTTTGTTGTCTCCCCTGTCAAGGATTCTGTAAACTGATTCCCTGGTTTAGGAGAGAATTTCCATGACAACGATTGGGTTGCTGTGGTGGTGGTAGAGGGGGATTTATTTTCAGAGTGGTGTGGGGTGGTCTAGAGTTGATCTGAAAATAGAAGTTGCTCTGGATGGCATGTCCAGTCAGTGGTGACCGCCTGCAGTAACCAGAGAAAAAACCACCAAGAGTGTTTCTAGACTTTAGCTAGACTGATTTCACAAAGCTTTGTCCATCATGGTCACCCAGGGGATTTTATTTAATGGAAAAAATAAATCAGTGAAAATGAAATGAATCCTCTCCAAATAACTGTGTTAGAGCTCAAAGCTGTCTCACAGAGCAATAAAAACAGGGAAAATAGAGTAAATTCCATTTTAATTTCAGCCAGATTTATTGTCATCTTGGGGAGAGAGGGAAGGCTCACAAAAGCCATGCTGCATAAAGCCATTTTCTGAAAAATAACCCAAATACTTCTTAAGAAAATAGGTTAACTCAGTTTCCATGGGAATTGTCCCTAATGCTAAAATTTTATAGCTGACAGGAGAAAGTGACAGTGACAGAGAAACCAAAATGAATGTAGCTATAGAGATTTTTTGTTCATTATCACACCCCATTCTCATTGTTCCTTTACGTTTCAGACCTCACCCCCTATTATATTTTGAGGATAGGAACTAGCCTATTCAGTTTGCATCCATATCATTTAGCATCGCGGCTAACAGGAACTAAGTGCTTCATACACGTTGGTGGAATGCAGTTTAATATTGCATTACCCTGGTAGAGTGGTTCCCAAATGCAAGCCTCAGATTGGTAGCCCTAGATGACCTGAGGAGATTTGAAAAATACAGTTTCCTTATATTTATCTTAGAGATTTTAAGTACAACACCTGTGAAGTATCTGAACACCAGATGCCTGCATTTTTATAAAACCATGTAGGGGATTCTGAAATACACCCACGTTTTAGAACCATATCTACCCTTGTTCACAAATGTATGGGCAACATGCTAGACTCACATTTGCCAAAAGCCAAGGTTGAGTTAACATTTTACCCTAATGAAAAAGCATAGGAAGGACTTTTATCACTCATTGTGGGTTTATTATGTGCCCAAAACTGGGTCAGGGGCAGTGAGGGATACCAGAACGATGAGCCTTATCCCCAAGAAACAAATTGTATTAGAAAACGGAGGACATCTTTAAGCTTCAGGCCTGTCTGGGATAGTCTCGGAGGGCTGGTGTGGAACTATGGGAACTTCCAATAATAACATGTGTCAAAAGGGGAGACTGGAGGGGCACTGATTTGGTTCAAGGACCGCAGAAACTTATGGCAGGAAAAGAAGATCAGAGCCGGTTACTATTGCATGTGGTGCTGCCCAGACATGGGCCAGCTCCCTGCACATGGGACAGCAGTGCTCTTGCTGTGAACAGAGGCTGAGCAGCAGCCCGAGCTCCATCCGCAGGCTTTGGCTGTTAGGTTTTTAGCAGCAGCAAGAACATGGCTCTGGCTTTTGGTATTGAAGTGGCAGGAATGTGGCCACGAAGCCAGAGCAGAAAATGAGGGAAGTCAGAGAAAAAAACACTTCATAGACAAGAGAGCTAATTTACAGATCTCTGAGAGACAACCCCTTAATAATTAAGTACCTGGAACCAGAGAAAGATTGTGTTGTTGTAATTATAGTCCTCTTCTTACCCATAGTATTGCCAAGGAAACGTTAGTTACAGGCATACCTCGGAGATATTGCGGGTTTGGTTCCAGACCATTGCAAAAAAGTGAGTATCAAGTAAAGCAGGTCACACAGTTTTTTTGGTTTCCCTGTGCATATAAAAGTTACGTTTACACTATACTGTAGTCTGTTAAGTGTGCAGTAGCATTATGTCTAAAAAACAATGTGCATACCTTAATTTAAAAATACTTTATTGTTAAAAAAATGCTGACTATCATCTAAGCCTTCAGTGAGTTGAAATCTTTTTGCTAGTAGAGGGTCCCGCCTCAATGCCGATGGCTGCTGAGTGATTGGGGTGGTGGCTGTCGATGCTTGGGGTGGCTGTGACAGTTTCTTAACATAGGACAACAATGAATGAAGTGTGCTACATCAGTTGACTCTTCCTTTTACGAATGATTTCTCCATAGCATGCAATGCTGTTTGATAGCATTTTACCCACAGTAGAACTTCTTTCAAAACTGGAGTTAATCTTCTCAAACCCTGCTGCTGCTTTGTCAACTAAGTTTATGTGATATTCTAAATCCTTTGTTGGCATTTCAATAATCTTCACAGCATCTTCACCGGGAGTAGATCCTTTCTTAAGAAACCACTTGCTTTGCTCATCCATTAGAAGCAACTCCTCATCAGTTAAAGTTTGATCATGAGATTGCAGCAATTTAGTCACATCTTCAGGCTCCACTTCTAATTCTAGTTCTCTTACTGTTCTCACCACATCTGCAGTTACTTCCTCCACCGAAGTCTTGAACCCCTCAAAGTCATCCATGAGGGTTGGAATCATTTTCTTCCAAACTCCTGTTAATGTTGATATTTTGACCTCTTCCCATGAATCATGAATGTTCTTAATGGCATCTAGAATGGTGAATCCTTTTCAGAAGATTTTCAATTGACTTGCCCAGATCCATCAGCAGAATCACCATCGATGGCAGCTATAGCCTCATGAAATTTCTTAAAAAGACGTGAAAGTTGAAATTACTCCTTGATCCATGGACTGCAGAATGGATGTTGTGTTAGCAGGCACGAAAACAACATTAATCTCATTGTCCATCTCCATCAGGCTCTTGGGTGACCAGGTGCTTTACCAATGAGCAGTAATATTTTGAAAGAAATCTTTTCTTTTCTGAGCAGTAGGTCTCCACAGTGGGCTTAAAATATTCAAGAAAACCATATTGTAAACAGATGTGCTGTCATCCAGGCTTTGTTGTTCCATTTATAGAGCACAGGCAGAATAGATTTAACATAATTCTTAAGGGCCCAAAGATTTTTGGAATGGTAAATGAGCATTGGCTTCAAATTCAAGTCACCAGTGCATTAACGCCTAACAAGAAAATCAGCCTGTCCTTTGAAGCTTTGAAGCCAGACGTTGACTTCTCTCTAGCTATGAAAGTCCTAGATGCCATCTTCTTCCAATATGAGGCTGTTTCATCTACGTTGAAAATCTGTTGTTTAGTGGAGCCGCCTTCTGATCTTAGATCTTCTGGATAAGTTGCTGCAGCTTCTACGTCAGCACTTACTGCTTCACATTGCACTTTTAGGTATTGAAGATGGCTTCTTTCCTTAAACCTAATGAGTCAACCTCTGCTAGCTTCACACTTTTCTTCTGCAGCTTCCTCATCTCTCCCAGCCTTTATAGAATCTTAGAGAGTTAGGGCCTTCCTATGGATTAGGCTTTGGCTTAAGGGAATGTCACGTCTGGTTTGATCTTCTATCCAGACCACTAAAACTTCCTGCATATCAGCAGTAAAGCTGTTTCACTTTCTTACCATTTGTGTGTTCACTGGAGTAGCACTTTTAATTTCTTTCAGTAACTAACTCTTCCTTTGCAGTCACAACTTGACTAATTGTTTGGCACAAGTGGCCTGGCCTTTGACCTATCTCAGCTTTCGACATACCTTTCTCACTAAGCTTCATCGTATCTAGCTTTTGATTTAAAGTGAGAAATGTGTGACTCTTCCTTTCACTTGAACACTTAGAGGCCATTGTAGGGTTATTCATTGACCTAATTTCAATATTTTTGTGTCCCAGGGAATAGGAGGGCCCAAGGAGAGGGAAAAGGACAGGAGATTGGCTGGTCAGTAGAGCATTGAGAACACATACAACATTTATCAGTTAAGTTCACCATCTTATATGAGTGCAGTCTGTCGTGCCCCAAAACAATTACATAGTAACATCAAAGGTCCCTAGTCACCGATCAACATAACAAATATAGTAATAATGAAAAAGTTTGAAATATTGTGAGAATTACCAAAATGTGACACAGAGACGCAAAGTGAGCAAATATTGTTGGAAAAATGGCGCTGATACACTGGCTCCCTGCAAGGTTGCCAGAAACCTTCAGTTTGTGGAAAACACAATATCTGTGAAGTACAATAAAGTGAAGTGCAATAAAATGAGGTATGCTTGTGTAATGAAACAATGAGAGTAACAAGTGAGTATAAAGGAAAGAATAACTAATAGAATCACAAAATATTATGTAGTATTACACAGTAGACTATATAATACAGTAGTCATGAGGTATGCTTGTGTGGTGAAACAATGAGAGTAACGAGTATAAAGGAAAGAATAATAGAATCACAAAATATTATGTAGTATTACACAGTAGACTATATAATACAATAATCATGACATGACATAGTCTCTAAATTCAGCATGAGTTTATGCCCAGAAAATATGGATAAAAATAAAAATGTGAAACAGGTAAGAAATAAAAGAAGAAAGAGAAAGAGAAGGCAAAAGAAGTACCAGAATTGCTTTATTAACGACTGGACAAGCACCCAGGACCTTAGTGCCTAGGCTGGAGTGTGTCCTTTAAGTCAACACTCCACCCATAAAATGTGGCTCAACAAATGTCCTGAGCTCTGAACACAGGGACAGCATTTTCCCCGAATAGCCTGCATTATTCCATTTCTGTCAGCATCTTCTACGTGCCAGGTGTTCTCATATATTGGAGACACCATTAAAATAAAACAAAGTCCCTACCTTGTTTTTCATCAGAGTACTCAACACTAGTTGATATTTTATTATAAATTATTTTAAATTGTCTGTAGCATGTGTCCCACCTAAAAGTGTGCTCCAGGAGGGAAATGACCTATCTTTCCTGTTCACCATTCTATTCCCAATGCCTTTTTTAGACCCTACTCGTCAGTTACTAGTTGAATAGATGAATAAATGCATGCGTGAGAGAATGAGTGAATAATCTTGGGAATGAAGTGATTAAACAGGAAATTATGAGTTTCTTCTGAACCACTATCTTGAGGGATAGTTTATTGAGCATAAAACATAGAAAGAATAGGGTTGCTGGTCATATATAATGTGTACTTTCTGTTCTGGTTATATAGGATGTATACTTTCTGTTCCCACACCAAACAGGAAATGACTCTTCTCGCCAAAAAGGGATATAAAATTCCCCAACTTAAAGCAGTAATCAATGTAGTCTAGGCTAAATGTGGTAAAAATAAATCCCACAATTTCAGTCACTTAACACAGTAAAATGTTACTTCATTTTTCCATCACAGCCCCTTGAGTGGTTCTGATATAACCAGTGACTTGGGGAGCTCAGCTCTTTCCATCTTGTGGCTTACCATTTTGAACTCTTTCTTTTCAGAGCTTTAACATGGGGATAGAGACAGTGGGCAATGTGTGTGGCATGTTATGGCCGGGACGTGAAGTGATGTATATTACTTCCATCCATATTCTATTAGCATAATATCATCGACTTGTAAGAGGGCTGGAAAGTGTGGTCATCCTGTGTGCCAAGGGGGAAATTATGGTTTGGTGAACACATGGCATTGTCTTATGTTACATTTTCAACACTGAGTTTAAAAATAAGAAGAGCCATGCTGTTTCTAGCCATAGCCGACAGGTATAGGAAGTACAGATGGGAAACAAAATAGTCTACACAAATCCTTTAATAAAGATCCAGTAATAAGATATTACTTAATTTATTCACTAGATATATATGAAGTTATTACTGTATACCACTCTTTGTACTATCTTATAGCCTACAGTCTAGAAGGAAAGATACGTGAGCTGTTATAATGAAGTAAGATGAGCATCTTGATAAAGTACAGCATGTTGTGGGAAAACCATAATAATATTTTAAAATAATAATAATTACTAAGATTTTGAGCATTTGCTGTGTATCAGGCACTTTAAAGATACTATTGCTTTTGTTTTTTGCAACGGTAAGAGATAGACACTATTATTGTTGTTGTTTTGTGGCTGGGTAAACCAAGGCTTAGAGAAAATCAGCAGCTTACTCAAGGTCACACAATAATGAATATACTTCAAGTAACTGAATAAGCAATGATTAGCCTTGGTAATGAAAGTTTCTAAAACAAGAATGGGATGGGTTTACCCCAGATTATGTCATATAGAATGAAATAATATAAAACTCCCAGAGGAAAACCCACATGAGGTGAGCACTGAAACTATTCCATGACCACATAGAGATTCTTACCAGCTCCTCTGTGAGCAAGAACCAAAGGTGACAGCAGGATCGACTGTGCATTCCCTTCATCTGCTGTACAGAGAACTGAAAATAAAGCCCACAGAGTTTCCATACGAAGTGTGAGCCCTACTTTTTTAAGCAAATTTTTTGTCGTTTTTAGGCCCAACTTAAAAAATCTCAGTCACTGCAAAACACTCCATCTCCTTACCTCTCTGTCTTCTTATCTATCTTCTTATCTATCTATCTATCTGTCTCTACTTATCTATCTGTCTACTATCTGTCTGTCTATTTATCTAATCTATAATCTATTATACCTGCCTACATAACAACCTAGAGAGAGAAGCTAAGTGTAGCGAAGTAGGTGCTTCCTTTGAAATTTGTCTCTTATGCTGGGGTGTGCTATGCCCTGGCAATGTGGTTATGTATCTACATAATCAAATAAGAAAATATTTGTGAGTGCACACAGTCCCATTCCAAGTAAATGAGAAATTTTATGCTCAGCTAAAGTAATTTATTGATTTAGTGATTGATGTAGGAATTAATAAAAAACACAATTTATATTTATGATTCTTTTTTTTAACACCTTTACTGGAGTATAATTGCTGTACAATGGTGAGTTAGTTTCTACTTCACAACAAAGTGAATCAGCTATACACACAAAAACATACCCATATCTCCGCCCTCCTGTGTCTCCCTCTCACCCTCCCTATCCCACCCCTCTAGGGGTCACAAAGCACAGAGCTGCTCTCCCTGTACTATGCGGCTGCTTCCCACCAGCTATCTAGTTTATGTTTGGTAGTGTATATATGTCCATGCCACTCTCTCACTTCTTCCCAGCTTACCCTTCCCCCTCCCCGTGTCCTCAAGTCCATTCTCTATGTCTGCGTCTTTATTCCTGTTCTGCCTCTAGGTTCTTCAGAAACTTTTTTTTTTTTTGATTCCATATATATGTGTTAGTATATGGTATTTGTTTTTCTCTTTCTGACTTACTTCACTCTGTATGACAGACTCTAGGTCCATCCACCTCACTACAAATAACTCACTTTCATTTCTTTCTATGGCTGAGTAATATTCCATTGGATATATGTGCCACATCTTCTTTATCCATTCATCTGTCGATGGACACTTAGGTTAGGTTGCGTACATGTCCTGGCTAATGTAAATAGAGCTGCAGTGGACATTGTGGTACATGACTCTTTTTAAATTATGTTTTTCTCAGGGTATCTGCCCAGTAGTGGGATTGCTGGGTCCTATGGTAGTTCTATTTGGAGTTTTTTAAGGAACCTCCATACTGTTCTCCATAGTGGCTGTATCAATTTACATTCCCACCAACAGTGCAGGAGGGTTCCCTTTTCTCCACACCCTCTCCAGCATTTATCGTTTGTAGGTTTTTTGATGATGGCCATTCTGATTGGTGTGGGGTGATTCCTCATTGTACTTTTGATCTGCATTTCTCTAATGATTAATGATGTAGAGCTTTCTTTCATGTGTTTGTTGGCAATCTGTATATGTTCTTTGTAGAAATGTCTATTTAGGTCTTCTGTCCATTTTTGGATTGGGTTGTTTGTTTTTTTGATATTGACCTGTATGAGCTGCTTGTAAATTTTGGAGATTAATCCTTTGTCAGTTGCTTCATTTGCAAATATTTTCTCCCATTCTGAGGGTTGCCTTTTCATCTAGTTTATGATTTTCTTTGCTGTGCAAACGCTTTTAAGTTTCGTTAGGTCCCATTTGTTTATTTTTGTTTTTATTTCCATTTCTCTAGGAAGTGGATCAAAAAGGATCTTGCTGTGATTTATGTCATAGTGTCTGCCTGTGTTTCCCTCTAAGAGTTTTATAGTGTCTGGGCTTATATTTAGATCTTTAATCCATTTTGAGTTTATTTTTGTGTATGGTGTTAGGGAGTGTTCTAATTCCATTCTTTTACATGTAGCTGTCCAGTTTTCCCAGCACGACTTATTGAAGAGGCTCTCTTTTCTCCATTGTATATTCTTGCTTTCTTTATCAAAAATAAGGTGACCATATGTGCGTGGGTTTATCTCTGGGCTTTTATCCTGTTCCATTGATCTATATTTCTGGATTTTTTCCAGTACAATACTGTCTTGATTACTGTACCTTTGTAGTATAGTCTGAAGTCCAGGAGCCTGATTCCTCTAGCTCCATTTTTCTATCTCAAAATTGCTTTGTCTAATCAGGGTCATTTGTGTTTCCATACAAATTGTGAAATTTTTAGTTCTAGTTCTGTGAAAAATGCCATTGGTAGTTTGATAGGGATTACGTTGAATCTGTAGATTGCTTTGGGTAGGATAGTCATTTTCACAATGTTGATTCTTCCAATCCAAGAACATGATATATCTCTCCATCTATTTGTATCATCTTTAATTTCTTTCATCAATGTCTTCTAGTTTTCTGCATACAGGTGTTTTGTCTCCTAAGGTAAGTTTATTCCTAGGTATTTTATTCTTTTTGTTGCAATGGTCAGTGGGAGTGTTTCCTTAATTTCTCTTTCAAATTTTTCATTATTAGTGTCTAGGAATGCAAGAGATTTCTGTGCATTAATTTTGTATCCTGCTACTTTACCAAATCCATTGATTAGCTCTGGTAGTTTTCTGGTAGCGTCTTTAGGATTCTCTATGTATAGTATCATGTCATCTGCAAACAGTGACAGCTTTATTTCTTCTTTTCCTTCCTATTTGGATTCTTTAATTTCTTTTTCTTCTCTGATTGCTGTGGCTAAAACTTCTAAAACTATGTTGAATAATAGCAGTGAGAGTGGGCAACCCTGTCTTGTTCCTGATCTTAGTGGTAATGGTTTCAGTTTTTCACCATTGAGAACAATGTTGGCTATGGGTTTGTCATATATGGCCTTTATTATGTTGAGGTAAGTTCCCTCTCTGCTGACTTTCTGGAGGGTTTTCATCATAAATGGGTGTTGAATTTTTTCCGAAGGTTTTTCTCCATTATTGAGATGATCATATGGTTTTTCTCCTTCAATTTGTTAATATGGTTTATCACATTGATTTGCATATATTGAAGAATCCTTGCGTTCCTGGAATAAACCCCACTTGATCATGGTGTATGATCCTTTTAATGTGCTGCTGGATTCTATTTGCTAGTATTTTGTTGAGGATTTTTGCATCTGTGTTCTTCAGTGATAATTGGTCTGTAATTTTGTTTTTTTGTAGTATCTTTGTCTGGTTTTGGTATCAGGGTGATGGTGGCCTCGTAGAATGAGTTGGGGAGTGTTCCTCCCTCTGCTATGTTTTGGAAGAATTTGAGAAGGATGGGTGTTAGCTTTTTTCTAAATGTTTGATAGAATTTGCCTGTGAAGCCATCTGGTCCTGGGCTTTTGTTTGTTGGAAGATTTTTAATCACAGTCAATTTCAGTGCTTGTGATTGGGCTGTATATGTTTACTATTTCTTCCTGATTCAGTCTCGGAAGGTTGTGCTTTTCTAAGAATCTGTCCATTTTTTCCAGGTTGTCCATTATATTGGCATATAGTTACTTGTAATAATCTGTCATGATCCTTTGTATTTCTGCGGTGTCAGTTATTACTTCTCCTTTTTCATTTCTAATTCTATTTGATTCTAATTTCTAATTCTATTGATTCTTTTTTTCTTGAGGAGTCTGGTTAATGCTTTATCAATTATGTTTATCTTCTCAGTGAACCAGCTTTTAGTTTTATTGATCTTTGCTATCCTTTTCTTCATTTGTTTTTCATTTATTTCTGATCTGATCTTTATGATTTCTTTCCTTCTGTTAACTTTTGGGTATTTTTGTTCTGCTTTCTCTGCTTGCTTTAGGTGTAACGTTACACTGTTTATTAGGGATGTTTCTTATTTTGTGAGTTAGGATCGTATTGCTATAAACTTTCTTAGAACTGCTTTTGCTGCATCCTGTAGGATTTGGGTCGTCGTGCTTTAATTTGTTTCTAGGTATTTTTTGATTTCCTCTTTGATTTCTTCAGTGATCTCTTGGTTATTTAGTAGTGTGTTGTTTATCCTCCATGTGTTTGTATTTTTTACAGTTTTTTTTCCTGTAATCGGTATCTAGTCTCATAACATCGTGGTTGGAAAGATACTTGATATTATTTCAACTTTCTTGAATTTACCAAGGCTTGAATTGTGACCCAAGATATGATCTATCCTGGAGAATGTTCCATGAGCACTTGAGAAGAAAGTGTATTCTGTTGTTTTTGGATGGACTGTCCTATAAATGTCAGTTAAGTCCATGTGGTCTAATGTGTCATTTAAAGCTTGTGTTTCCTTATTTATTTTCATTTTGGATGATCTGTCCATTGGTGAAAGTGGGGTGTTAGAGTCCCCTACTATGATTGTGTTACTGTCGATTTCCCCTTTTATGGCTGTTAGCATTTGCCTTATGTACTGTTGTTCTCCTATGTTGGGTGCGTAAATATTTACAATTGTTATATCTTCTTCTTGGATTGATCCCTTGATCATTATGTAGTGTCCTTCTGTGTCTCTTGTAACAGTCTTTATTTTAAAGTCTATTTTGTCTGATATGAGAATTGCTACTCCAGCTTTCTTTTGATTTCCATTTGCATGGAATATCTTTTCCCATCCCCTCGGTTTCAGTCTGGTGTGTCCCTAGATCTGAAGTAGGTCTCTTGTAGACAGCATATATACGGGTCTTGGTTTTGTATCCATTCAGCCAGTCTATGTCTTTTGGTTGGAGTATTTAATCCATTTACATTTAAGGTAGTTATCGATAATGTGTGTTCTTATTACCATTTTCTTAATTGTTTTGGGCTTTTTATTATAGGTCTTTTCCTTCTCTTATGTTTCCTGCCTAGAGAAGTTTCTTTAGCATTTGTTGTAAAGCTGGTTTGGTGGTGCTGAATTCTCTTGGCTTTTGCTTATCTGTAAAGGTTTTAATTTCTCTGTTGAATCTGAATGAGATCCTTGCTGGGTAGAGTAATCTTGGTTGTAGGTTTTTGTCTTTCATTACTTTAAATATGTCCTGCCACACCCTTCTGGCTTGCAGAGTTTGTGCTGAGAAATCAGCTGTTAACCTTATGGGGATTCCCTTGTATGTTTGTTGCTTTTCCCTTGCTGCTTTTAATAAGTTTTCTTTGTATTTAATTTTTGATAGTTTGATTTATATGTGTCTTGGTGTGTTTCTCCTTGGATTTATCCTGTATGGAACTCTCTGCACTTCCTGGACTTGATTCACTATTTCTGTTCCCACATTAGGGAAGTTTTCAACTATAATCTCTTCAAATATTTTCTCAGTCCCTTCATTTTTCTCTTCTTGTTCTGGGACCGCTATACTTGAATGTTTTTGCATTTATTGTTGTCCCATATGTCTCTGAGACTGTCCTCAATTCTTTTCATTGTTTTATCTTTATTCTGCTCTGCAGTAGTTATTTCTACTATTTTATCTTCCAGGTCACTTATCCATCTTCCTCAGTTATTCTGCTATTGATTCCTTCTAGAGAATTTTAAATTTCATTTCTTGTGTTGTTCGTTATTGTTTGTTTGCGCTTTGGTTTTTCTAGGTCCTTGTTAAACGTTTCTTGTATTTTCTCCCTTCTATTTCCAAGATTTGGGATCATCTTTACTATGAATTCTCTGAATTCTTTTTCAGTTAGACTGCCTATTTCCTCTTCATTTGTTAGGTCTGGTGGGTTTTTACCTTGCTCCTTCATCTGCTGTGTGTTTCTCTGTCTTCTCATTTTGCTTAATTTATTGTGTTTGGGGTCTCCTTTTCGCAGGCTGCAGGTCTGTAGTTCCTTTGTTTTTGGTGTCTGTCCCCTGTGGGTAATGTTGGTTCAGTGGGTTGTGTAGGCTTCCTGGTGGAGGTGACTAGTGCCTGAATTGTGGTGGATGAGGCCAGATCTTGTCTTTCTGGTGGGCAGGTCCGCATCCAGTGGTGTGTTTTGGGGTGTCTGTGACCTTATTATGATTTTAGGCAGCCTCTCTGGTAGTGGATGGGGTTGTGTTCCTGTCTTGCTAGTTGTTTGGCATAGGTTGTCCTGCACGGTAGCTTGCTGGTCGTTGAGTGGAGCTGAGTCTTAATGTTGAGATGGAGATCTCTGGCAGACCTTTCACCTTTTGATACTATGTGGAACCGGGAGGTCTCTGGTGGACCAATGTCTTGAACTCAGCTCTCCCACCTCAGAGGCAAAGACCCAACACCCGGCTGGGGCACCACAACCCTGTCAGCCACACGGCTCAGAAGAAAAGGGAGAACAGATGAACGGAAGAAAGAAAATAATAAAATAAAATAAATTTATTAAAGTAAAATGTAATTTTTAAAGATAAAAAAAATTAAAAAGTAATAAAAAAGAGGAAAAAAAAAGAAGAAAGAAAGAAGAGAGTAACCAAACCAAAAACGAAATCTACCACTGAGAACAATTGCTGAAAACTATACTAAAAAAAAAAAATGGACACACAGAACCCTAGGAGAAGTGGTAAAGCAAAGCTATATAGACAAAATCACACACAGAAGCATACACATACATACTCACAAAAAGAGAAAAAGGACAAAAAATATATATATCATTTCTCCCTTCTCAGCTGTGTCCACCATCTCAATTTGGGGATGATTCTTTGTCTATTCAGGTATTCCACAGATGCAGGTACATCAACTTAATTGTGGAGATTTAATCCGCCGCTCCTGAGGCTGCTGGGAGAAGTTTCCATTTCTTTGTTCGCACAGCTCCTGGGGTTCACCTTTGGGTTTGATCCTGCCTCTGTGTGTAGGTCACCTTAGACCATCTGTTCTTCGCTCAGACAGGACGGGATTAAAGGAGCAGTTGATTAAGGGGCTCTGGCTCACTCAGGCTTGGGGGAGGGAGGGATACGGAATGCAGGGCGAGCCTGTGGTGGCAGAGGCCAGCGAGACGTTGCAACAGCCTGAGGTGCGCTGTGTGTTCTCCCAGGGTAGTCATCACTGGATCACGGGACCCTGCAGTGGCGGGCTGCACAGGCTCCCCGGAGGGGATGTGTGGATAGTGATCTGTGCTTGCACACAGGCTTCTTGGTGGCTACAGCAGCAGCCTTAGCGTCTCATGCCCGTCTCTGGGATCCACGCTGGTAGCCGCGGCTCGCGCCCATGTCTGGAGCTTGTTTAGGCGGTGCTCTGTATCCCCTCTCCTCACACACCCTGAAACAATGGTCTCTTGCCTCTTAGGCAGGTCCAGACTTTTTCCCGGACTCCCTCCCAGCTAGCTGTGGTGCACTAGGCCCCTTCAGGCTGTGTTCACGCAGCCAACCCCAGTCCTCTCCCTGCGATCCGACCGAAGCCCGAGCCTCAGCTCCCAGCAACCCCCTGCCCCAGCGGGTGAGCAGACAAGCCTCTCAGGCTGGTGAGTGCTGGTCAGCACTGATCCTCTGTGCGGGAATCTCTCCGCTTTGCCCTCTGCACCCCTGTTTTTGCGCTCTCCTCCGCGGCTCCGAAGCTTCCCCCCAACCCACCCGCCATCTCTGCCAGTGAAGGGGCTTCCTAGTGTGTGGAAACCTTTCTTCCTTCACAGCTCCCTCCCACTGGTGCAGGTCCCGTCCCTATTCTTTTGTCTCTGTTTTTTCTTTTGCCCTACCCAGGTACGTGGGGAGTTTCTTGCCTTTTGGGAGGTGTGAGTTCTTCTGCCAGAGTTCAGTAGGTGTTCTGTAGGAGTTGTTCCACATGTAGATGTATTTCTGATGTATTTGTGGGGAGGAGGGTGGTCTCCCCATCTTACTCTTCTGCCATCTTGAAGTTCTCTCCTATGATATCCTTAATATGAAAACCATTATCTTTCCATAGTTAAAAAGCAAACCGAAAATAACCAAGGTTCTGCTTAGCTTTTTAATATGACCTGCGTCCCCCTGATCCCACTCCAACTTCTCTACCAAAATTTAAATTCCTAGGCAATACAGATTTCTCACAGAGGCAAAAGAAAGATTCAGTAATTGTTCTGAAAAGTAAAGAAGCCAACTAGAATAGGATGTTTTCCATTGCAATAATGTGGAGATACCAGATTTCATGAAAATTGTATAATGAGGCAGGGAAACAATTTTATCCTTGAGCCAAAGTCACATTTTTCTCTCTTCACAAGATGGAGTAAAGAGGTGGATTGAGCAAACAGCTCACCTGGTGAACTCACTGTTTTTGCAGATATAAGTGGCTTGCAGCTTGATTTAACTGCTGTGATTTGCTTACCCGTATGTGGTATTACATAAAATAAAGAGGAGATGAAACCCAGGAGTGGGAAATGCAATTTTTAGCACAGTCTTACTGTCAGCAATGGGAATTGCTTTTCTAAAACTGAAAGTATCCTTGGTGAAAACGTTCTTCGACATCTTCAACATTGCCTTTGGATAAATTTTTCCAGAAAGCATGGAACATATCTTCTTCATTTTGGAGTTTTATAGCATCTTATTGTCTACTTTATGAAATGTTGTGAAGCTCTTGCACTGCCCTCTGCTGTTTTCTGAGCTGCATAAGCAGGGTGTTCACAAGTAAGACACTGAGATCATTTAATTCAAATGAAATACTCTGAGCACCTGTTAAGCACTAGGGATGCAAGAACAATTAAAAAAGAGTATATTGAGGGGCTTCCCTGGTGGCGCAGTGGTTGAGAGTCCAGTTGCCAATGCAAAGGACACGGGTTCATGCCCTGGTCCGGGAATATCCCGCATGCCGTGGAGCGACTGGGCCCATGAGCCATGGCTGCTGAGCCTGTGCGTCCGGAGCCTGTGCTCTGCAACGGGAGAGGCCACAACAGTGAGAGGCCCGCATATTGCAAAAACAAAAACAAAAACAAGAAACAAAAACAAAACAAAACAAAAAAGAATATATTGAGTAAAGCCCAGGTTTTAAAGTCAGGAAAAATGAGTCCTGATTCCAGCGCCACCTCATGCCAGCTATGGGATTGTTGGGGATTTATTTACATTTTATCAGGCTTAAGGCTGTTTCCTTATATGCAAAATTGGAATATAACACTTATTTGCATCATGTTGTAAGAATAAGTAATGCATGCCAAGTATCTGAAACAGAGTAGACACCACGCTATGGAACTATTACAACAGAGATTAGTCATGCAGTCAAGAAGAGGATAGGACAAGTAGGGACCTGGCAGTATAGGATTATGTAGCAGGAGGAGTCCCTGACTGGATGGCTCTTATAGTGACCCAGATAGTGAAATGAAGTGAGATCCTCACCGAGCATATCAGCGGTGAGAATGAAACTGCTTTAGGAAGTCCACACTGCTAGCCAAGTGGAGACCATTCAGCAAGGGAGGTGGGGAGAGACTGGAAGAAGATGGATTGAGCTAGATACTTACGGTTTGCCCATTTTTCTGTATGTGTATTTCTATGAAAGTATATTTTAAAATGTGCAAGATTTCTTGTGGATAATTTATGCTTTTCATTGGAAGACACTAAAAAAGATTTAAAATGTATACGTGTGTGTGTGTGTGTGTGTGTCTGTGTGTGCGTGTGTGTGTAGACCACAAATTTCTGGATCAGGTTCAAAATACTAGTACATACCATATATTTGGGGATTTGTTTTGTAGATGTAGTCTTTTTTCACATGAAGACTGACATCTTACCTAAGCCGAGCTGGTGGCAGAAGGTGGGGAGGAATTGTTGAGAATAGATCGCAGTCTGCTTCTCTGGAATCTAGACATTTCACAGCTTGTCCTGGTAGCAGTCAGAATACACAATGACATGCTTTGACAAACAGACTAACAACAAACTTGAATCATATTTGGGCCCTCAGGTGAAATCAACTAAACATCAAAATGATTTTCTCAAAATTGTTTGGTTCAATTTTTACATATTACATATTAAAGCTGGTGTTTGGATCCAGATTAAAGTTTGGAACAAATGGGATTGTTTGTACATAAAATATAGTTATGAAATCATTTTAACATTTTGAATAATGTAGTAAAACACAACATAATGCTATGAATGGTAAAAAAAAAAATTGCATAAAATACAGGATTGAACAATTGCATTGTAAATAAAAAACCATAGTTTTTATTTGGTGTGAACAAAAAGCACAAACATAAAGATGATGTTAGTTATTCCACACACAAACAGCAGACTGGGAAAAATTCCACATGATTATGAGGCTGTCACTTTCAACCCCTTAGCTTCCTTTCCAAACCCCAGCTTCAGAATTTGAGTCTAAGAACTGGCTTGGGCAGAGTACAATAGCAATTGTGTTGTATCTTTGCTTGATTGTCATTTTTCCTGCTGCAATTTACGTGGACATCTTTTGTAATGTTGAATGTTATTAGAAAATACAAATAGAATTCTAATTTAGCTCAAAATCACCAAAAGAAAAACAAGAATAAAGAAACATGTAGAGCCCCCAAAACCAAAGGAGCCAGTGGCTGTAGTAAAGAAAAATGATGGAGCCCTGGTGACAATAGGTGTGTAGGCCCTGCATTGATTTTTATTTTAATTTGACAATAGATGTTTTAAAAAATTGAATTAAGAATAAAAGTGGGGCTTCCCTGGTGGCGCAGTGGTTGAGAGTCCGCCTGCTGATGCAGGGGACACGGGTTCGTGCCCCGGTCCGGAAAGATCCCACATGCCGTGGAGCGGCTGGGCCCGTGAGCCATGGCTGCTGAGCCTGCGCATCCGGAGCCTGTGCTCCACAACTGGAGAGGCCACAACAGTGAGAGGCCCGCGTACTGCCAAAAAAAAAAAAAAAAAAAAAAAAAAAAGAATAAAAGTGAGCACGACTAGCTGCATCATAAAAAGAAGACCTATTTCAGCTTTGGTACACATCTGTTTTATACACCCGTGTATGGCAATATTTCTGAGCCATTTTCACGGTGACTCATGGTAGGTGATGTTCATATATCTGACATTCTGGGCATATACAGATTTTTTTGCAGAACTATAAAAGCTTTTGTGAGAATGTACAGTAAATAGCCCCACAAAAATCTTTTTTTTTTTGGTGAGGAATTCATGCAAAATATTTCTTGAGAGTATGTGAATAATAAAATCGGTCCCAAATAAGTATTTACTTTAAAAGCCTAAAGAGTATCATGGCTAATCTAAAGTTATTACTTTAGAAAGGTCTGATTTTTTTTTCCAGACTTCTATTCCACCGGTATTATTAAGATGAACAATTTAATATCATTTCAGGCTAAGCACAAACATAATTAATTTTATTGTTAAAGTTGTAATAGAATTTTCTGACTTTCATCACATATTTTATGGTACTAATTTTTTTCCAGTATTAGCTTAATCTGCTTGCCTTTGATTTGGTAACAGGCACAAGCTTTTGTGAATTTAGTGCTAGAAGTATTCTGCACATCTCCCTCACTGATATATATCGAAGAGATAGGTATGCACAGGAACACAGCCAATTGGTAGGGCTGTGTTGCACAGATAGGGAAGTTGTACGTTATGGGCTGTTTCTTACTCAAAAAGGCATAACAGAATACAAATGAACAGTGATGGTGTTGTTAAAGATAACCTTGAATGTACCCCAATTTTTTTCTGTAAATCCTTCACAAATACTTGAACTTCACAGAAATCAATGAAAACAACAAGAAATAAATACCTGATATATACCTTAGAATGATAGCACTATAACATTTCCACTGTGATACATCCGATTACTATAAAATTATTGCATTTTTCAAGGAGAGTTGATACTTCTGTTAATGCAGACCTGTTCACAGAAGCTGTGTAGTGGAGTGAGCAGGGCACTGCTCAGGGTTCACATTCAGGCCCTAAAGCTATACTTGCCAAGTGACTGTGAGTGGTCATTTAATTTCTCAGAATCCCATATTTAAGTTTAGGATAATAATATTCACCACATGATTATAAGGAAGATTAAATGAGATAACAGGTGTTAAGTGCTTATCCCTGTTCCTGGAACATAATAAATAATCTAAAAAATAGTAGCTGATCAATATTAAAAAAACAGACAACCCAATCCAAAAATGGGCAGAAGACCTAAATAGACATTTCTCCAAAGAAGACATACAGATGCCCAAGAAGCACATGAAAAGCTGCTCAACATCACTAATTATTAGAGAAATGCAAATCAAAACTGCAATGAGGTATCACCGCACACCGGTTAGAATGGGCATCATCAGAAAATCTACAAACAACAAATGCTGGAGAGGGTGTGGAGAAAAGAGAACCCTCTTGCACTGTTGGTGGGAATGTAAATTGATACAGCCACTATGGAGAACAGTATGGAGGTTCCTTAAAAAACTAAAAATAGAATTGCCATATGATCCAGTAATCCCACTACTGGGCATATACCCAGAGAAAACCATAATTCAAAGAGACACATGCATCCCAATGTTCATTGCAGCACTGTTTACAATAGCCAGGTCATGGAAGCAACATAAATGCCCATCGACAGATGAATGGGTAAAGATGTGGTACATATATACAATGGAATATTACTCAGCCATAAAAAGGAACGAAATTGGGTCATTTGTAGAGATGTGGCTGGATCTAGAGACTGTCATACAGAGTGAAGTAAGTCAGAAAGAGAAAAACAAATATCATATATTAACGCATATATGTGGAACCTAGAAAAATGGTACAGATGAACCGGTTTGCAGGGCAGAAATTGAGACACAGATGTAGAGAACAAATGTATAGACACCAAGAGGGGAAAGCGGCGGGGGATGGTGGTGGTGGTGTGATGAATTGGGCGATTGGGATTGACATGTATACACTGATGTGTATAAAATTGATGACTAATAAGGACCTGCTATATAAGAAAAATAAATAAAATTCAAAAAATAAATAAAAGATAAATAAAAATGAAAAAAAATAGTAGCTGACCTTGATGAAAGCAAATGATTGTGCAGCAGAGAACATTAAAGGGCAGTTTGCCACAAAAATGTAAGTTTTTATAATAGTGATATTTTAAGTTGTTAGCTTTATGCTTTTACTTTCCTGGATGTTGATAAGAGTAAGAATAGGATAGGGCAGTAGGAAAAGTGAATCAAGAATGAGGCCTCAGCTGCAAACTCACTTCAGTCTTTTCTCAGTAGGAAGCTCTGAAGCATGAACAGTCTGACAGTCTTGGTCTCATCCTGGGGCAGTAGAGGCAGCCTTTGCTACACCCTCCCACCAGGGAAGTCAGTCATTGGCCACAATATATGGATCTGAAGAAGGTGGGACTGGGATGGGGATCTTTCTTACCTAATAGGGAGCAATTCTCCTGAGAAGGAGGCAGCACTTGAAGCAGCTGGGGTGATACACCAGCCAATAAAGGGGATATGGGCAGAGCATCACAATAGTGTCCCTGTGACTACCATCCATCCTCAGTTGGGGCTACTCAGTAGCAGAGAAGCCCTCTGCTAGGAGTATATGGCCTAATTGTGTGCCTACCCTCTGACTTACCCTTCCTTTTCTTCTCTCTCTTTCTTTCTCCCTCTCCCTGATCTGGATCACTCTTTAATTTCTGTTGTCCAGTTCTTCCATTTCTTCCATAATGTCCTATAATTCAAGATACTCCATGTCATACTTGTCATTTCCATATATCAGTCTTGATATACCCCCTGCAGAGGGTTTCAGCATCTTTGTCCATAACTCTGAAGTGTCTTGTCCTTAAAGTGTGAAATACTGCAGAGTGATGTGGGTAAGGTCCACGGTACAGTGATGTAACTTGGGTGTGAAACTTATCTCCACCATTCACTGGCTTAGTGAGCTGAGCTCTGGGTCTTAGTCTCTTTATCTGTGAAATAGAAGTAATACCTACCTCTAATAGAAGTGTTACCTACCTCTTAATATTACTTGGTAATTCAATGAGCTAGTACATTTAAAGCACTCAGAACACTCGCTGACACAGGGGAAGCAATAGCTAATTATGAACCATTCGTGGTCGTAAAACACAGAGGATGCCTTTTTCAACCTCATGATATATCAATTATGTTTTTAATTCTCTGGTTATTATTATCTCTCTTAATAGCTATTGCCCACATTTGTGCAATTTTGGGGCATCCATAAAGTCTAATTCTTCCTGAATGTCAGCAAGCTCCACCAATGTCTTCTGCCTACAAACAATTTCCAGAAAAGCCTTATGAATACCCTCTGTGACTATACTAATGAGGTGTGGTTTTTAGTGAAACTATGACTGATTTTTAGACCAAGTGTTGTGTGGAAGACTCTTCCGCATTACCATGAAGCCCTTTTTTTATGGCATATATTTTCTGTCTCATATCTACTGTTTCCCAAGCTCCAAAGACTGAGAATAAAATTGCTTCTGGAGACAAAATTTTAGTCTTTAAAAATAACAATACATACCACTGTTTGGCCACTGTGGTGCTCATTTAATACCAAATATTACCCCAAGAGATATTATCCCCATTGATTTAGAAACTAAAGCAGTAAGAAAGCCCTAGATGTAAGACTGGAAACCATAAAACTCCTAGAAGAAAACATAGGCAAAATACTCTTTGACATAAATCTTAGCAATATTTTTTGGATCTGTCTCTTCAGGCAAGGGAAACAAAAGCAAAAATAAACAGATGGGACCTAATTAAACTTAAAAGCTTTGCACATCAAGGAAAACCAACAAAACTAAAAGACAATCTACTGAAGGGGAGAAGATATTTGCAAATGATTTATCTGATAAGGGGTTAGTATCCAAAATATATAAAGAGCTCATACAACTCAATAAAAAAAACCTTACTTAAAAAATGGGCAGAAAACCTGATAGACATCTTTTTCCAAAGAAGACATACAGGTGACCAAAAGGCACATGAAAAGATGCTCAATATCACTAATCATCAGGGAAATGAAAATCAGAAACACAGTGAGATATCACCTCACACTTGTCAAAATGGCTATTTCCAAAAAGACAACAAATAATAAATGTTGGCGAGGATATGGAGAAAAGGGAACCCTAGCTCACTGTTGGTGGGAATGTAAATTGGTGCAGCCACTATGGAAAACAGTATGGAGGTTTCTCAAAAAATTAAAAATAGAACTACTATATGATCCAGCTATTCTACTTCTGGTTATATATCCAAAGAAAATGAAAACACTAATTTAAAAAGGTGTATGTACCCCAGTGTTCATAGCAGCGTTATTTACAATAGCCAAGATATGGAAACAATGTAAATGTCTATCAACAGAAGAATGGATAAAGAAGATGTGGTGTATATATAAATGAATTATTACTCAGCCATAAAAAAGAATGAAATCTTGCCATTAACTACAACATGGATGGACCTGGAGGGTATTATGCTTAGTGAAATAAGACAGAGAAAGACATATGCTGTATGTTTTCACTTATACATGGAATCTAAAAAATAAAACAAGTGAATGAATATAACAGAACAGAAACAGACTCATAGATACAGAGAAACTAGTAGTTACAAGAGAGGAGAGGGATGGGGGAGGGGCAGTACAAGGGACGGGAATTAAAAGGTACAAACTACTAGGTATAAAATGAGATACTGGGAATATAACCACTATTTTATAGTAACTTTAAATGGAGTATAATCTATAAAAGTATTGACTATGTTGTACACCTGAGACTAACATTGTAAACCAACCATACTTCAATAAAAAAAAGAAAGAAAGAAAAAAAGAAGCAGGGAGAAAGATTCAGTTCACGTACAAGGTCACAAAGCAGGTTCTCTGTTTAACTGTTTCATGCTCACTACTTGTGGGCTACCTCAGGTGCCACAGGGCCTACTGCACCAAGGTTCTACATAGGCGAGGCACCAGAAACACACAGACACACACACACACACTCGCATACGCGCGCGCGCACACACACACACACACACAGAAGATCTGCCTAGGCCAGGTTCTAAAGCATCTATTGTGTCTAGTTCTTCACCAAAGTTTACATTCAGGTAAAAGCTGATATTGGTTAATTTCTATTATTTAAACAATTAGTTATTGTCATTTATTTATTGACAGTTGTTTTTAATTGTACTTTTAGTGGGTAAAGATAGGGTAAATGTCACTTTGTAACTGAAATGTATTGGCATTTTAGTGATCTCCAGATTCCTGATTCCATCTCCATTTACAGTTTGTACTTTTGGGGGTTTTCAAATAATACACTGGGGAAAGCTCTGTGCTGTAATGGTTACTCAGACCACTTAGTGATGGTGACTCTAGGTGGTTTTCAGACATCACCATGCTGCTCTTTCCTCTTCTTTTAAAGTAGGGCTAATAATACTGGCTATTTGTA
The DNA here is from genome assembly GCF_039906515.1 of Pseudorca crassidens. Lineage (NCBI taxonomy): Eukaryota > Metazoa > Chordata > Mammalia > Artiodactyla > Delphinidae > Pseudorca > Pseudorca crassidens. The sequence goes on along the minus strand of NC_090304.1, from coordinate 65,370,848 downwards.
GAGTTACAGAGAGCAAATAAAATAATATATAAAAGTGTATATTTAAATGTCAACCACTATCATACATGGTTATGAGAAGATGGAAGCATGGTTTGTGCATAAGTATTGGGTAAAGGCTTGGGGTATCCTTGGATAAATAGAGGACTCATGAATTTAATAGTAAGAAAATGATTAGATAAATCCTTTGTGAGGCATTCTGTAGGACAGTCAGACTGGATTCTTCAAAAATGTCAATGTCATTAGTGAGAATAAAAAAGTCAGGAACTTCAGATTAAAGGATACTAAAGAGATAAGACACCTAAATTCTATGTGTGATTCTCTCAGTTGGATCCTAGATTTGAAAGGAAAAAAACACAATAAAGCACTGGGATCTTGTTAGATGAGTAGAATCTGGGGTTCTGCATTTCTAGTAAGCTCCCAGGTAATGCTTTTTCTGCCCAGTCTGCAGACTGTACTTTAGAGAGTAAGGGATTGGAACAATGGGGACATTTAAATATGGGCCACAAATATATCCATGTCAAAGTTCTTGAGTGTTAAAAAGGTAGTATGGGGCTTCCCTGGTGGCGCAGTGGTTGAGAGTCTGCCTGCCAATGCAGGGGACACGAGTTCGAGCCCTGGTCTGGGAAGATCCCACATGCCACGGAGCAACTAGGCCCGTGAGCCACAGCTGCTGAGCCTGCGCATCTGGAGCTTGTGCTCCACAACAAGAGAGGCTGAGACAGTGAGAGGCCCGTGCACCGCGATGAAGTGACCCTCGCTCGCCACAACTAGGGAAAGCCCACGCACAGAAACGAAGACCCAACACAGCCAAAAATAAATAAATAAATAGATAGATAAATAAATAAAATAAAGGCAGTTTGCTTATATAGGAGAATAATTATTTTTAAGAAATACTGTTGAAATAGTGTTTAGATAGTGCGAAACTTATTTTCAAATAGTTTGAGCAAACAAAGTATGTGTGCGCCCATAGGTGTGTGAAAGAGGAACAAATGTAGCAAAATGCTACAATTTGTCAACCTCAGTTGTGGATATTGGAATGTTCAGTATATTAGTCTTTCACTTTTTTTACAGGTTTGAAATTTCTCAAAATGAAAGTTTTTGAGAGAAATACGGCTCATCGGTGTAGTAATTTTCACAGTAGTTTCCAAGATATTTATTGTCTCATCCCATCTCCAGTAGAACTTTAAGTTTCTTTACCTCCAGCATTCCTTCCCTGCTCAATTAGGAATCTATTCCCAGAAGTTTTTCCTAAGGGTAGGCGGTCTGTCTTCTGGATTGGTTGGTTTGTAAGGTATTGCTGAGACCCTCTAGTGCTTAGGCCACCACAGCACCCTCTGACCATCCTACCCAGCCTAGAGCCTTCGAAGCCTCTTCTAAAGATTTTGTATATTTCTCATATCTGGTTGTGGAGTTTCTTCCAAAGTGAGAGCCTTCCCTCTTAGGGGTGTCTGAGGTGATTTCTGGATTTCCCTGTTCTTACAACCACCAAGAGTCATCTTACTCTTTCTTTTACTGCCTCCTACACAATTGGTGATCCCTCACAGGCTTATTGATGTAGGGGTTTTATCCTCATCTGCTTGTATGTTGGATACTGGAGAATAAAATATACCCAGTTTTGTTAAAGATGTTGTCTGTTGATCTTTTTCTATTGTTATGTATCCCAGTCAGGATTAGTCAGGGAAACAGCACCACAATGAGTATTACGGGATAAAGAATTTATGATAGAAATGAGATCTTACATAATTGGGGGAAAAGCTAGGGCAGTGAAGATCTGGTAGGGGGAGTCAGAGTATCAGAGAAGGTGTCGCAGATGGGCAAGTCAGAGCTTGCAGGGAAATTGGAGGAGCCAAACTTGGCCACACAGCAAGGTGGGATCATAAAGTAGGAACTTGTGAGAGGGTCCATAGAAAACTGTTGTCTCTGTGTAGCAACCGTTTCTGCTGGCCTGCTGCCAAGCATATAGGTAGGGGGCCTGTTGGTATTCACAACCAGCATTCAGGAAAATGAGCTGGATGCAAACCAGAGAAGAACAAGGGTAGATTGGCTCCATCCAGTCATTTCTGCATCTACGTGTCACCACAACTGACCTCCAGTACCTTAACAAGGGCAGTCACCAATGATTCACCTCTGCCTTCCAGATCTTGTCCAGGTTTCTTTTTGACCAACTCTAAGCTAGAACAATACAGGGAAAGGGATTCTGGAAGACATGGTTCCCGGCTTAACTAAGTCCCCTCAGCACAATCCAGCTCACTCTAGAACCTCCCCTGACTCCCCATTTTCAGTTGAATATTCATCCCTGTACCCCTGTTCCATACTGGGTATTTCAGTCATTGACCTGCAGACATTTTTTTCAGCATATTGCAGAAGTGCCTGTTTCTTCTATTAGTGTAGGGGTCACGTCTTACTCCAGCACCTTGCCCATTATCTGGCACACATGGTAGGCGTTCAGTACACGCTTACTGAGATAGAATGAACAGAGAGAGGAAAAATAAAAAAAGAGGTTTAGTGAAGGGAGTTTTCTCCATGAGTATATATCATAAGGGAAGTGCCAAGATGCTTTAGAAAGCAGCTAAAATCAATAATAGAATCCAGATCATTTCAGTTATGATAGAAATGTAAAAATAGTGCCTAAGTAGGGTTGGCTTATTATTTTTTACCTGATAAACATGTTTATAAGGAGAAACTTGTCAAGAAATCATAGAAAGCAATGGTATTGGAAGTGACTCAGTTGGAAACATTGCCCGTGGAGTAGCATCAGTGCTTGCCAGAGGGCTTGCCCCAAATTAAAGCTAATGTACACTCAGGGACTCAGAAATCCTGATACTTGTTTCTTGTTTAACTCTTTTCTCAATATTCTGGCAATGTTCAGTAGCTCTCAGCCTCTCCCCCCTGCCCCCACTCCCTTCCTGCTCTGGATATCCTTGTTCTTTTTCTTAATTTTCTCCTTTTCAAGTAGTTTACTTCCTCATCCTGGAAGGAGACCAACCAGGCTTTGAATCCTGGCTCCATTTTTTATTCATGCCTTCTGTGCCTCAGATTTCTCTTCTCTAAAATTGAGAATAATATTTTTTCTATTGCAAACGCTAGCAACTAACCCATTGTAGGTACTTAATAAATGTAAGTTTCCCTCTGTTTCCTTCTTTCCAAGACTAAGAAGAAAGATGAGAAGCCATCAGTTGTTGCTCCAACGTGCTCCCTGGAATCTAACCTTTGCCACCCAATGCCCTGCCCCTCAATTCTTTCAACCATATGTAATACTCTTCTGGGAGAAATTCTAGTAAATACAAATCCCCCTTTGTTATATTTACCCTGATTGGCTTTCCGAGTCTGCTGACTCTCACAGTTTCTTAGTCTTGGCTTTTTCTCCTTCCTTCTCTTGTCTGTCTTCCTCTTCCTTCCCTTCCCTTCATTTCCTCTTTTCTTGACTTCCTCTGTGTATTAGTTTCCTATTGCTGCTGTAACAAATTACCACAAATTTAGTGACTTAAGACAACACATATTTATTATCTTACAGTTTTCAATTTAGAAGTCCAAAATCAGTTTCAGTGGTCTAAAATCAAGGTGTCAGCAGACCTGTGTTCCCTTGGGAAGTTCTAGGGGAGAATCTGCTTCCTTGCCTTCTCCAGATTTTAGAGTTGTCTGCATCCCTTGGCTTGTGGCCCCTTCCTCCATCTTCAAAGCCAGCTGCATAGCATCTTCTCTCCTCTCTGACCTTTGCTTCTTTCTTTATACCTTCTCTCCCTGACTCTGATTCACCTGCATCCTTCTTATAAGGACCCTTGTGATTGGGCTCACCTCGATAATCCAGCATAATTGCCACATCTCAAGATGTAAGGTAACATATTTATGTAAGGTAACATATTTACAAATGCTGGGAATGAGGACATGGACATTTGGAGGGGGGTCCATTATTCAGCCTTCCACACCCCATTTCTTCCCTTCTTCTTCTACTTCTCCTTCTACCCTTCCTTGTGCCTGTTTTCCTTTCTGGTGATCTTCTTATAGGAGCACATCTGTACCTCCTCTATCACACATGGTCAAAATAAATGACTATCATTTTCTCAAACACTTTGCAAAGGGCAGATGACAGGAGAATAGTCATATTTACTCAATTAGATTATGAGGTAGAAAAACTGATTCTACAAATACATAAGTTGGATGGAGGATCTGCTGCTCAGTCTTCTCTGGGAGTTTATGTTGGTGATGATCAACCACACTGAGAACTGCACATCTGTGATGTCACCTAAACTCTATTTTCTCTTGCCCCCATCAAAGTTTTCTTCGACTAATAAATTTTTTTCACACTTTACCTTTCTTGTTTCTTTCAACATTTGTAAGCATTCTATTATTCTCTTAGCAGTTGGTGTGGAGGAAAGAACTTAGATTAGGATTCCAAATAACTGACATTAGATCCTAGCCTGACGTTCACTAGCTGCATGGCTTTGGACAAATCATTTAGCTCCTTTGAGACTGAATTTCTTTATACGATTAAAGAAAAGGTTAAAAATTCTCACCCCCTAAATGTGCTGTCAGAATTAAATAAGATCATTCATATAATGCCTGAAAACTGTGATGTTCTAAGAAAATGGGAAGTAAGAATATTGTGAGGCCTTCTGACAAGGTTGTTGCAAGGTTAAATGAAATGACATATGAGAAGCATGAAGTAAACTGCTGCTGCCACTGCAACTACTCCTACTAGTAATAATAGTAATAATTTACATGTATTGAGTGAATTCTATGGGCCAATCACTGTGCTAAATGCTTTACAAGAAAGCAATTCATTTTCTCAAGCTTGAGGTAGATACTACAAAATTATGTTTATTTTTGATGAATCTCTTTAACTTCATACTATTTTGATTCCCAGAGTAAGTGCTCAAATAATGTAAATGCCATAATGTAATAAGGTGGCTCAAATGTACTATTAAACCCTACATGTTTTACATAATCAAGAAAATCAGCAATTAGACTTACTGGGCAGGGTCTCCTATAAGAGGTGTTACAACAAATTGTCCACGAGGGGAGTATCTGAATAGATCAAATAGAAGGAGAATTACATCAGTCTAGTAGAATAGCCATGTGATCCTCACCAGGCCCAAGAGGGAAACGATGAGGGGACCAACACAAGTAGGAGGAAGGTCCTGGCATTGCTTTCCAGGCAGAGCATGGTTTCCAAAATTTCCACGTTAACTATCTGTGAGGGGCAAGAGATTCCATTGTCAAAATAGTTTGGGAAATACTGAATATAATATTACTTTCTTGGAGATTCTCATTGTATTTCATCATATTCAAGGCTTTGCCTAACTTAGCAATAGAGAAATCTACATAAAATTTCCCTAGTTAATTTGACCATGAATCCTCTTTCTTTTAAGGAACATATAATGATATCCTATTGTATTGGAGTTCCCATGAACACTTGTATAAATTCTGAGGTAGGGAATAGTGGGAAACAATGTATTGGGTTGGCCAAACGTTCATTTGGGTTTTCCATAAGATCTTACAAAAACCTGAGCAAACTTTTTGGCCAACCCAATAGATAAGGAAGGTGGAACCTAATTAGAAAGGACTTTGAACTATACAAATGCAGAGGAGGATTTTACTGTTGTACTGAGACACGAGAGAGAAAATGAAATAACTAACAGTTGTTGAAACATTCTCTGTAATTAGTTAATACTGATTAGCTACTTCAGGATATTCCAGGAAAAGAATCAAATAGCAGCAAAAGCAGGCATAATCCCTGCCAAAAAATACCTTAAAAACTCATATGTGTAAATACAAATTTATATTTAATAAGCATTTTCCAGCCAGTACAAAAAGTTGAAAATAACATGTTGATTATTTTAATTTTTCTAAATTTTATTTCATAGTTTTTAAGATCCAGCTACATGCTAGGCACACTTCTAATTATGTTCACATGCATCACTTATTTGATTTTTTTGGCAAACTTGTTAAATATTTATTATTCCCGTTGTAAAACCCAAGATCAAGGCTCAGGGAGAGAAAATCGCCCAAGGTCACAGCAAGAGACAGTCATAGAACTGGAATTCCAGCCAAGGACTTCTGACTGCAAAATGAGTTCTTTTCACCACTTTCTCTCATTGACTTAAAATAAAAATATGTGAGTAAGACTTTGGATGAATGCATGAGCTAAATGACCAGAGATATGAGTAGGAGAAGAAATAAACAATTTTGAAAGTGCAGATTTTCAGTGAGTAATTGCATTGGTCACTAAATGATGCAGGAGTCATATGTCTTAGTACCTACCACCGTCCTCTGCCAAAGGATTACAAACATAGCCACCAGAGGGTTGTTCTATCAAGCAGTGAATTATGACTTTTGAGGGGGCCCAAAATCGAACTTTCGCCCTCCAGATTTTTATTTAGAGTACTGTGGTTACACTATCATGCAACAAATAGAGTTGTGTCTTATGTTTCACAGTTTACTTGCAGGTTTTCATGTATTTCTGCAAATTCTGACCCAGTTCTGTGCCAGAAAGTTAGGACACTTTTTCCCCCTGGGAATTTAGGTTGTACATACACCACCATGGCTGTAGTCTCGCCCTTCAGCTCACTCCCACTTCATGCTTGCTGTGAAGAGTGAGACACATTGCTCTGTGGTTGTCTTACAAAACGAATGCAGAAGGAAGAAAGGAAACCAAACTATTTGGGCATATAACATATACTGTGGGCATGTAACACATACTGAGCATTTTGGGGTACTCAATACTTTAAGTATGTTATTTCCTTTAATCCTTCTTTCCCCCTTCTAAAGGCAAGATTATTGTTCTGTTTTACGGATGAGGAAATAAGAATTAGAGAAATTAAATAACCTACTTAAAGTCACATAGCTTCTACTCTTGCAGAACCGGTATTAGAACCCAGACTTCTATAACTTTGGAAGACCATACTCACCATTCCTCCACTATTTATTCTTTCCTCACTCTTCTCTATCCACCCACTAATGTTAAACATCTTCTATATATCCAGCCGTGTTCAAGACACTGAAGGTGTACATGCAATAACACTGGCGAAGCTCAATGATTCGTGCAGAAGGAATGCATAATAAATGAATTACTGTATTAAAGTGAGCCTTAGGTTAAAATATGCACCTCACAGATAAGTTTATTCATTGATCAAGATAAGGGCTTCATAGCTATAAAACATATATAATACTCAAAGTGGCATTCTTACTTTAAAACATACAGCTCCTTTCTTCAAAAAGCTCTGGCCAGTTATATAAACAGCTCTGACTTTGAAGATAAAAACAAACAGAAAAACCCAAATTCCTATCTTTCACATTTGACTTTCTCAGAAGATACAAGTTTCAGATGTTATTTTCTATCAAGTAAGCTGGAATTTTGGTTTCATTGTTATTATTTCCCTAGCATTAGTTTTTAATCAGCTTAGCCTAACAATCAAGTAAATCAGTCACTTGGCAGATAACTCCATATTCTATTTTAAAAGGTTGAATCCATTTTAATATTTTATGAAAACTATTATACATTTTCTTTTAAAATTATATACAATACAGAATTATGTACAATGAAAAGGAGTGTCTCACTTTATCTCACCCCCTCAAATTCTCTACTCTCTTCTCTAAAAGTAATCACTGTTAACAGTTTGATATATGTTCTTTTATAAACTTTATGTACATTGCATGTACATTTAACTTAACAAGTTTTAATTTATTTTTACATAAACGGGTCACACTGTTTTTGTTGTTTTGTAATATGCCCTCTTAATGATATGTCTCAGTGCTATTTCTAAGTCCATACAATTAGATTTATTTAGTTGAAGTCATGTAATTCATTTAACTACTCCTTTATTGATGAATAAATATTTTTCTATGTTATCACTACTACAATGCTGTCTTTGTATCTTTATGATATCTTTATGATATCTTTCTTTAATATAGTATAGTGAAACTTTTAGGCATCCAGCATCCATTATCTATTTTTTTTTTTATAATGAAATCCAAGTGACTAAATGACTTTTGTTGGACTCTCCTCCACCGCCCTTCCATGTGATTCAGAAAGGACCCTATCCCAGTCAACCAAGTGTGGCCCAGACCTGAGCCAGTCAGAATATCCCACACCACAGACCTGTAGTTTGCTTTAGTGATGGGCACTTGATAGATGTAAATCGGTGAGCATCATGACTTTCACTTAATTTGGAAAGAAGAGAAACATTATTTTCTACTGACTGCAAGTCTGATACAATACAATGTTGAAACTGCTGCAACTTTTCTGCCTCTACCATGAATGAACCTGTCTGGGAATGGATCCAAAATAAAGGAAACAGAGCCAAGAAGCAGCGGGAGAAGTAAGTCCTGTTGACCTAATGCCATTCCCTCAAACAAGATGTTTCTACTGCCAGCAAGAACTAGCCCTGGGACTTTACAGTTATGTGAGCCAATAAATTCCGTTTTTCTGACTAAGCCATTTTAAGTTAGCTTTTCTGTTCATGACAACCAAAAGATATCTTGCTGATGCTGATAGATGCCTAGAAGTATAATTGTCAGGCTACTTTAGGGTATATACAGTTGAAATTATGATAGATGCTAACAAATTGCCCTTCCATAGATTCTACCAACCAAAATACAAAAAAAACCCCAGCTATCATAAATTTTATCTTTTGACAAAATATTAAAAAAAAATACTTTTAAATTGCATTATCTGTTAACTAGGTGGTTGATGATCTTTTCATATATGTTTTGGCCATTTATAATTTTTCTTCTGTGATTTAACTGTACATGCTTTTGTCCTATTGTTCTTTATTTTAACACATTTATTGGAGTATAATTGCTTTACAGTGGTGTGTTAGTTTCTGCTTTATAACAAAGTGAATCAGTTATACATATACATATGTTCCGATATCTCTTCCCTCTTGCGTCTCCCTCCCTCCCACCATTCCTATCCCACCCCTCTAGGTGGTCACAAAGCACCGAGCTGATCTCCCTGTGCTATGCGGCTGCTTCCCACTAGCTATCTATTTTACGTTTGGTAGTATATATATGTCCACGCCACTCTCTCACTTTGTCACAGCTTACCCTTCCCCCTCCCCATATCCTCAAGTCCATTCTCTAGTAGGTCTGTGTCTTTATTCCCGTCTTACCCCTAGGTTCTGCATGACGTTTTTTTTTTTTTTCATAGATTCCATATATATGTGTTAGCATACGGTATTTGTTTTTCTCTTTCTGACTTACTTCACTCTGTATGACAGACTCTAGGTCCATCCACCTTACTACAAATAACTCAATTTCGTTTCTTTTTATGGCTGAGTAATATTCCATTGTATATATATGCCACATCTTCTTTATCCATTCATCCGATGATGGACGCTTAGGTTGTTTCCATCTCCTGTCTATTGTAAATAGAGCTGCAGTGAACATTGTGGTACATGACTCTTTCTGAATTATGGTTTTCTCAGGGTATATGCCCAGTAGTGTGATTGCTGGGTCGTATGGTAGTTCTATTTGGAGTTTTTTAAGGAACCTCCATACTGTTCTCCATAGTGGCTGTATCAATTTACATTCCCACCAGCAGTGCAAGAGTGTACCCTTTTCTACACACCCTCTCCAGCATTCATTGTTTCTAGATGTTTTTTTGCGGTACATGGGCCTGTCACTGTTGTGGCCTCTCCCATTGCAGAGCACAGGCTCCGGACCGTAGCATGTGGGATCTTCCCGGACGGGGGCAAGAACCCGTGTCCCCTGAATCAGCAGGTGGACTCTCAACCACTGCACCACCAGGGAAGCCCTGTTTCTAGATTTTTTGATGATGGCCATTCTGACCGGTGTGAGATGATATCTCATTGTAGTTTTGATTAGCATTTCTCTAATGATTAATGATGTTGAGCATTCTTTCATGTGTTTGTTGGCAATCTGTATATGTTCTTTGGAGAAATGTCTATTTAGGTCTTCTGCCCATTTTTGGATTGGGTTCTTTTTTTTTTTATTATTGAGCTGCATGAGCTGCTTGTATATTTTGGAGATTAATCCTTTGTCAGTTGCTTCATTTGCAAATATTTTCTCCCATTCTGAGGGTTGTCTTTTGGTCTTGTTCATGATTTCCTTTGCTGTGCAAAAGCTTTGAAGTTTCACTAGGTCCCATTTGGGTTTTTTTGTTTTTATTTCCATTTCTCTAGGAGGTGGGTCAAAAAGGATCTTGCTGTGACTTATGTCATAGAGTGTTCTGCCTATGTTTTCCTCTAAGAGTTTGATAGTTTCTGGCCTTACATTTAGGTCTTTAATCCATTTTGAGCTTATTTTTGTGTATGGTGTTAGGGAGTGTTCTAATCTCATACTTTTACATGTAGCTGTCCAGTTTGCCCAACACCACTTATTGAAGAGGCTGTCTTTTCTCCACTGTATATTCTTGCCTCCTTTACCAAAGATAAGGTGACCATATGTGTGTGGGTTTATCTCTGGGCTTTCTATCCTGCTCCATTGATCTATATTTCTGTTTTTGTGCCAGTACCATACTGTCTTGATTACTGTAGCTTTGTAGTATAGTCTGAAGTCAGGGCCTGATTCCTCCAGCTCCATTTTCCATTCTCAAGATTGCTTTGGCTATTCGGAGTCTTTTGTGTTTCCATACAAATTGTGAGATTTTTTGTTCCACTTCTGTGTGCAAAAAATGCCAGTGGTAGTTTGATAGGGATTGCATTGAATCTGTAGATTGCTTTGGGTAGTAGAGTCATTTTCACAATGTTGATTCTTCCAATCCCAGAACATGGTATATCTCTCCATCTATTTGTATCATCTTTAATTTCTTTCATCAGTGTCTTATAATTTTCTGCATACAGGTCTTTTGTCTCCTTAGGTAGGTTTATTCCTAGATATTTTATTCTTTTTGTTGCAAAGGTAAATGGGAGTGTTTTCTTAATTTCACCTTCAGATTTTTCATCATTAGTGTATAGGAATGCCAGAGATTTCTGTGCATTAATTTTGTATCCTGCTACCTTACCAAATTCATTGATTAGCTCTGGTAGTTTTCTGGTAGCAACTTCAGGATTCTCTATGTATGGTATCATGTCATCTGCAAACAGTGACAGCTTTACTTCTTCCTTTCAAATTTGGTTTCCTTTTATTTCTTTTTTTTTCTGATTGCTGTGGCTAAAACTTCCAAAACTATGTTGCATAGTAGTGGTGAGAGTGAGCAGCCTTGTCTTGTCCCTGATCTTAGTGGAAATGGTTTCAGTTTTTCACCATTGAGGACGATGTTGGCTGTGGGTTTATCATATATGGCCTTTATTATGTTGAGGAAAGTTCGCTCTGTGCCTACATTCTGCAGGGTTTTTATCATAAATGGGTGTTGAATTTTGTCGAAAGCTTTCTCTGCATCTATTGAGATGATCATATGGTTTTTCTCCTTCAATTTGTTAATATGGTGTATCATGTTGATTGATTTGCATATATTGAAGAATCCTTGCATCCCTGGGATAAACTCCACTTGATCATGGTTTATGATCCTTTTAATGTGCTGTTGGATTCTGTTTGCTAGTATTTTGTTGAGGATTTTTGCATCTATGTTCATCAGTGATATTGGCCTGTAGTTTTCTTTCTTTGTGACATCTTTGTCTGGTTTTGGTGTCAAGGTGATGGTGGCCTCGTAGAATGAGTTTGGGAGAGTTCCTCCCTCTGCTATATTTTGGAAGAGTTTGAGAAGGATGGGTGTTAGCTCTTCTCTAAATGTTTGATAGACTTCGCCTGTGAAGCCATCTGGTCCTGGGCTTTTGTTTGTTGGAAGATTTTTAATCACAGTTTCAATTTCAGTGCTTGTGATTGGTCTGTTCATATTTTCCATTTTTTCCTGGTTCAGTCTTGGCAGGTTGTGCATTTCTAAGAATTTGTCCATTTCTTCCAGGTTGTCCATTTTATTGGCATAGAGTTGCTTGTAGTAGTCTCTCATGATCCTTTGTATTTCTGCAGTGTCAGTTGTTACTTCTCCTTTTTCATTTCTAATTTTATTGATTTGAGTTCTCTCTCTTTATTTCCTGGTGAGTCTGGCTAATGGTTTATCAATTTTGTTTATCTTCTCAAAGAACTAGCTTTTAGTTTTATTGATCTTTGCTATTGTTTCCTTCATTTCTTTTTCATTCATTTCTGATCTGATCTTTATGATTTCTTTCCTTCTGCTAACTTTGGGGTTTTTTTGTTCTTTCTCTGATTGCCTTAGGTGCAAGGTTAGGTTGTTTATTTGAGATGTTTCCTGTTTCTTAAGGTAGGATTGTATTGCTATAAACTTCCCTCTTAGAACTGCTTTTGCTACACCCATAGGTTTTGGGTCGTCGTGTCTCCATTCTCATTTGTTTCTAGGTATTTTTTGATTTCCTCTTTGATTTCTTCAGTGATCACTTCGTTATTAAGTAGTATATTGTTTAGCCTCCATGTGTTTGTATTTTTTACAGATCTTTTCCTGTAATTGATATCTAGTCTTGCAGTGTTGTGGTCAGAAAACATACTTGATACAATTTCAATTTTCTTAAATTTACCAAGGCTTGATTTGTGACCCAAGATATGATCTATCCTGGAGAATGTTCCATGAGCACTTGAGATAAATGTGTATTCTCTTGTTTTTGGATGGAATGTCCTATAAATATCAATTAAGTCCATCTTCTTTAATGTATCATTTAAAGCTTGTGTTTCCTTATTTATTTTCATTTTGGATGAACTGTCCATTGCTGAAAGTGGGGTGTTAAAGTCCCCTACTATGAATATTACTGTCAATTTCCCCTTTTATGGCTGTTAGTATTTGCCTTATGTATTGAGGTGCTCCTATGTTGGGTGCATAAATATTTACAATTTTTATATCTTCTTGGATCAATCCCTTGATCATTATGTAGTGTCCTTCTTTGTCTCTTGTAATAGTCTTTATTTTAAAGTCTATTTTGTCTGATATGAGAATTGCTACTCCCACTTTCTTTTGATTTCCATTTGCATGGAATATCTTTTTGCATCCCCTCACTTTCAGTCTGTATATGTCCGTAGGTCTGAAGTGGGTCTCTTGCAGACAGCATATATATGGGTCTTGTTCAGTCAGTCTGTGTCTTTTGGTGGGAGCATTTAATCTATTTACATTTAAGGTAATTATCAATATGTATGTTCCTATTCCCATTTTCTTAATTGTTTTGGGTTTGTTATTGTAGGTCTTTTCCTTCTCTTGTGTTTCTTGCCTAGAGAAGTTCCTTTAGCATTTGTTGTAAAGCTGGTTTGGTGGTGCTGAAGTCTCTCAGCTTTTGCTTGTCTGTGAAGGTTTTAATTTCTCCATCAAATCTGAATGAGATCCTTGCTGGGTAGAGTAATCTTGGTTGTAGGTTTTTCTCCTTCATCACTTTAAATATGTCCTGCTAGTCCCTTCTGGCTTGCAGAGTTTCTGCTGAAAGATCAGCTGTTAACCTTATGGGGATTCCCTTATGTGTTGTTTGTTGTTTTTCCCTTGCTGCTTTTAATATGTTTTCTTTGCATTTAATTTTTGATAGTTTGATTAAGATGTGTCTTGGCCTGTTTCTCCTTCGATTTATCCTGTATGGGACTCTCTGTGCTTCCTGGACTTGATTAACTATTTCCTTTCCCATATTAGGGACGTTTTCAACTATAATCTCTTCAAATATTTTTCAGTCCCTTTCTTCTTCTCTTCTTCTTCTGGGACCCCTAGAATTCGCATGTTGGTGTGTTTTATGTTGTGCCAGAGGTCTCTGAGACTGTCCTCAGTTCTTTTCATTCTTTTTTCTTTATTCTGCTCTGCAGTAGTTATTTCCACTGTTTTATCTTCCAGGTCACTTATCCGTTCTTCTGCCTCAGTTATTCTGCTATTGATCCCTTCTAGAGTATTTTTAATTTCATTTATTGTGTTGTTCATCGTTGCTTGTTTCCTCTTTAGTTCTTCTAGGTCATTGTTAAATGTTTCTTGCATTTTCTCTATTCTATTTCCAAGATTTTGGATCATGTTTACTATCATTATTCTGAATTCTTTTTCAGGTAGACTGCCTATTTCCTCTTCATTTGGTACGTCTTGTGGGTTTTTATCTTGCTCCTTCATCTGCTATGTGTGTTTCTGTCTTCTCATTTTGCTTATCTTACTGTGTTTGGGGTCTCCTTTTTGCAGGCTGCAGGTTCATAGTGCCCGTTGTTTTTGGTGTCTGTCCCCTGTGGCTAAAGTTGGTTCAGTGGGTTGTGTAGGCTTCTTGATGGAGGGGACTAGTGCCTGTGTTCTGGTGGATGAGGCTGGATCTTATCTTTCTGGTGGGCAGGACCACATCTGGTGGTGTGTGTTGGAGTGTCTGTGACCTTATTATGATTTTAGGCAGCCTCTCTGCTAATGGGGGGGGTGTGTGTTCCTGTCTTGCTAGTTGTTTGGCGTAGGATGTCCAGCACTGTAGCTTGCTGGTTGTTGAGTGAAGCTGTGTGCTGGTGTTGAGATGGAGATCTCTGGGAGATTTTCGCTGTTTGATATTATGTGGAGCTGGGAGGACTCTTGTGGACCAGTGTCCTGAAGTTGGCTCTCCCACCTCAGAGGCACAGCACTGACTCCTGGGTGGAGCACAAAGAGCCTTTCATCCACACGGCTCAGAATAAAAGGGAGAAAAGGTAGAAAGAAAAGAAAAGAAAAGAAAAAAAGAAAGAAAGAAAGAAGATAAACTAAAATAAAGCGAGATAAAATAAAGTTATTAAAGTAAAAAATAATTATTAAGAAAAAAAATTTTTTTAAAGTAAAAAGAAAACAAAAAACAGACGGATTGAGCCCTAGGACAAATGATGAAAACAAAGCTATACAGACAAAATCTCACACAGAAGCATGCACATACACACTCACAAAAAGAGGAAAAGGGGAAAAAATAATATATCTTGCTCTCAAAGTCCACCTCCTCAATTTGGGATGATTCATTGTGTATTCAGGTATTCCACAGATGCAGGTACATCAAGTTGATTGTGGAGATTTAATAGCTGCTCCTGAGGCTGCTGGGAGAGATTTCCTTTACTCTTCTTTGTTGGCACAGCTCCCGGGGTTCTGCTTTGGATTTGGCCCCGCCTCTGTGTGTAGGTCCCCTGAGGGCGTCTGTTGTTCGCTCAGACAGGCCGAGGTTAAAGGAGCAGCTGATTCGGGGGCTCTGGCTCACTCAGGCCGGAGGGAGGGGTACAGGGCGATCCTGGGGCTGCAGAGGTCGGTGTTACGTTGCACGAGCCTGAGGCACACCCTGCATTCTCCCGGGGAAGTTGTCCCTGGATCACGGGACCCTGGCAGTGGCGGGCTGCACAGGCTCCAGGGAGGGGAGGTGTGGAGAGTGACCTGTGCTCGCACACAGGCTTCTTGGTGGCGGCAGCAGCAGCCTTAGCATCTCATGCCCGTCTCTGGGGTCCGCGCATTTAGCCGCGGCTCACGCCCGTCTCTGGAGCTCCTTTAAAAAGCAGCGTTCTTAATCCCCTCTCCTCATGCACCAGGAAACAAAGAGGGAAGGAAAAGTCTCTTGCCTCTTTGGCAGGTCCAGACTTTTCCCTGGACTCCCTCCCGGCTAGCCGTGGTGCATTAACCCCCTGCAGGCTGTGTTCATGCAGCCAACCCCAGTCCTCTCCCTGTGCTCCGACTGAAGCCCGAGCCTCAGCTCCCAGCCCCTGCCCACCCCGGCGGGTGAGCAGACAAGCGTCTCGGGCTGGTGAGTGCTGGTCGGCACTGATCCTCTGTGCGGGAATCTCTCCGCTTTGCCCTCCGCACCGCTGTTGCTGTGCTCTCTTCCGTGGCTATGAAGGTTACCCCCCCTCCGCCACTCACAGTCTCCGCCTGCGAAATGGCTTCCTAGTATGTGGAAACCTTTCCTCCTTCACAGCTCCCTCCCACTGGTGCAGGCCCCATCCCTATTCTTTGTCTCTGTTTATTCTTTTTTCTTTTGCCCTACCCAGTTACGTGGGGAGTTTCTTGCCTTTTGAGAGGTCTGAGGTCTTCTGCCAGCGTTCAGTAGGTGTTCTGTAGTAGTTGTTCCATGTGTAGATGTATTTCTGATGTATCTGTGGTGAGGAGGGTGATCTCCGCGTCTTACTCTTCCACCATCTTCCTCAACTCCCCTGTCCTGTTTTTCTATTAGTTCATACGCTTTTTAGAGAGTCTTCATATATCCTTTAAATTAATGCATTATTATATAAGGTATGTGTATTTTTTCCCAAACTGCCCCTTTTCTTGAAACATTATTTATGGTATTCTCATATAGATGTTTTAAAATTTTACCTGTGACATGACATCTGTCAGTTATTTTCTTTGTAGTTGATTTTTTTGGTCTTGTTTAGAGGGCCTTCCTGGAACATATTAACCTCCTTAAATTTTTATTTTTTTAATACTTAATTTAAAAATTTTACTATGTGCTTTTAAAAATATTTAGAATTCATTTGGTTGCATACTGTGAGGTAATATATAATAGTCAATTGTGCCAAATACTATTTGTTAAGTAGTTCATTCCCTCCCAATGATTCGAAATGTCATTTTTACCATTTGTTATATTCTTCTTACACCTAAGTCTGTTGGTTAACTTTATTCTGCTTCACTGATCCATTTTACTTTTTATTTTTTGGACTCAGGTACACATAATTGTACTAATCATATTCTTTATTTTATTGTATACTGTCACCATTGGCTTCTAAATTACCTGATTTCATTTATTTGGTTGGTTTGACAATTTAATAAACACCTGCAAATCCATCACTGAGAGCAAAATCTATGACCTTGACAATGGACCTACATGTAACTTTTTGGTTCCCTTCTCTCTATTCCATTTCCTGCTAACTCATTGTTCTCTTGCTTCCTCTGTAAATACTATTATGTACTTTATTAGTTCTATATGTATTTCTAGAATGAAACATTTATTTTAATTTGTTAACTTCAACAACAAGACTAGAGATGCCCTTAGGATTTGCAGGGCTTTGGAGAAATATTTTTTTGTGAGACCTCTGTCTATAAATAATTTGAATCACCCCAAATAAGCATGGCAGAACCTTTCTAGCTGCCTGATCTCATGTGATGCTGTGAATGAAATAGGCCTGTAGGAGCAATCCACTTGTCAGGTTGCCCTCGTGGAACCAGGACCCTGCCACTGAGCCCTAGGAGGATGATATAGGCATGAGTCCAGAGTTCCTCAGAGCGTTTGGTCAACCCCACAACAGAGTAGAGAGTCAGAGAGTGTCCCAAAGGGGAGAAACAATGACTAAGGACCACAGGTTCTGGTCTGGGATCAGGGTTCCCACCTGGATGGCACTGTAGACCAAGACTAACCCCAGGCACTGGAGTGAAACTTAGAAAAATTTGAGGAAGTTACTCTAAAGCAAGGAGGTTAGAGTTAGGGTCCAGGGCAAGGGCCTCCTCTTGCCCTGGTCTAAGGGCAGTACTGACATGTGTAAAGTTTTCTCTTGGATATATAGCCAGGAATAGAGTTGGTTATATAAATATTTAGCATTAGGAGATAATGCCAAATATTTTTACAGTATGGTTGCACTAATCTATGTTCTTACCAGCAATATCTTCTCTGGCTCTACAGTTTTTCTAACACTTGGCAGTGTTAGAGTTTAAAATTTTTGAATCAGGCATAAAATATATTTCAGTGTAATTTTGACTAGCATTTACCTGAATAATGACATGTTAAATGTATCTTCTTATGTTTGCTTAATGTGTTGCCTCACCTGTGAAAATGTCTGTTCATGTCTCTGGGATTCTTTGTGCATTTTCGTATTGAAAAATATATATATATTTAAAATTTATATATTCTTTATGAATCATTGATACTGATACTAATTCTTTGTCAGTGGTGTATAATGCAAATATCCCCATTTATAACTTGTTCTTTCATGTTTTTTGAGGTGTTTATTTATGAGCCATAGTTCTTTATTTTAATACAGACAGGATTATTATTTTTTATTTTGTAATCAATAATCTTATTTTTTTGCTTAAAAATATTTCCCCCAAAGAGATCTAAAAGATATTTACTTATATATTGTACTAAGAGTTTTAAAGTGTATTATATTTATTAATTTATCTAGGGCAGGGGTCAAAAAGCTTGAGTCAGATAGTTAATATTTTGGCTTTGCAGGTCACATGATTTCTGTTGAAACTGTTCAACTCAGATGGTGTAGCATGAAAGAAGTTATAAGCAATTCATGAATTAATGTGTATGGCTGTGTTCCAAAAAAAACTTTATTTATAAAAGTAGGCAGCAGTTTGGACTTGGCCCATGGACCATTGTTTGCTGGCCTTTGATCTAGGGTTTTTGTTTTTATAAATTATATGAAGTAGAGAGCTAATAACTTTTTTCATATGGATTTGGCAGTTCATTCCATTTCTAGTTATTTAACATTTCTTCTTTTCCTCATTAAGCTAATATGCAACCTCAACCATATGCCAGAGTTCATATATATGTATATGTGTCTGACCTATCATATATGGTTAATAAATTTATTCCTGTACCAATACCACATTTTCTCAATATAGCGTCATAGAAATCCTGATATCTTACAGGGGAAGTGTTACTCCCTGTTTTTATTCCTCATAAGTGTATCCTTGACCCTTATTTTTCTTCATACTCTTCACCTGAAAGTGGATTGTATACTTTCTCTGTCAAGTGAAATATTTACCTGCTGGACTGAAATATAGCTTAAAACTGCCTCAATCAAGTATAGATAAACCTTGATGAACTAGATTTTGTGACATAATGCAATCCTTGTTTTATTTCGAAGCAGTTGTTCTCAAGCTATGCTTTAGTGCGAACAAGGCGTTCTAATGTTAAATTCAAATTATTTCTAGATTTGATGAAAAAGTATTTTTCAATAATAAATTTATCTAAAACCTTTGGTGTTTGTTATTCCTTTCGCATACTAAAAATCTATATAAAATGTTGTATTAGGATAAGTATGTCTAGTTGCTGCAATAAACAACCTTCAAATCTTAGTGGTTTAAAATAATAAAGATTCATCTTTTGCTCATATTATAGTCCAGTGTGAGTTAGTGAGAGTTGTATCCAGGCAGACATTCACAGACCCAGAATCTTTTCATGTCGTGTCACCTCCATCTTTAACACAGAGCTCAAATAGGACAAGAGGAGTATGTGGAGAATCATCCAGATGGTTTTTGTATGTCAGTCATAGAAGTGGAGCACATCACTTCCACTCAGTTCTAATGGCCAGAATGCAGTTTATGACTCCAAATTTACTTCTAAGAGTTAGGATATTTAATCTCCATGTATGTCCAGTAATAAAATGAAATAAATTTGGTGAATTTATAGCACTGTCTCTTTCACATATATCACAATATATCTCTTTAATTGTTTTTACTTTGTATTTAAGTACATCATGTTTTTTACAAAATTATGACTTTTAGAAAGCCATTAGTTTAAAAGCTTTGAGGAACACTTAACTAAATGTTGGAACGTTCTGTGCTTTATTATCAGATTGAATATTTATCTGTAGGAAACATATAGAAAGTATAGACAGAAAATATGAAGACGTAACTGCTGAACAACTATGCTGAGGCTATCCTAATCACCAGAATTATTTAGGTTTGCTTAAAAGATGAATGTAAAAAAAGAAATATAAATATGTATTACAACTAGAATGTATAGTGTATTTTCTATGTAGAAAAAGACTAAATTCTAACACCTGCATCCCTATTTTTATTCCATAGGTTAGCTGTTTATTCTGTGAAACAGTTTTATGTTATTTCTCTTCTCTGATAATCTTTGAAAATAGTTGTAAACCATTATTTGTAAAGTGATATATTAAAACTTCCACTTCATTTCACCTTCTGTATTCTCCACATTAACTTTAATACCTTAGAATGGATCAACTTGAAGCCATGGTTTACAATAAATAATGCCTCCAGCATAATGACCAAAATATTATTTGTTACTCTCTGATGACTGTGCATGATGTTGACAAGGCCACTGTTCTGAGTTGATGTATGACCTCAGTAGACCAGTAGAGTTCTACGGGGATACTGTTGAAATGGAAGAACAGGAGATTATTGAAGAAAAGGAGACCACCAAGGAAACTATGCTTCTCCCTGACATTCCATCCAAGACTTTATGGAAACATTCATATGCACTGAATAAACCATGAAAAATTTGAGAACTGACAATTCTAATTTTGAAGAAATCTGAGTGTCTTCAGAGCAATGGAATAAAACAAATTCCCTCTGCTTGCTAACAGGAAAATTTTTCATGAAAAATAGATGGACTCTTCAGTACAAACTTCAATAGGCTGAGAAATCTCAGCCAGTCCGACAGATGTATAAAATACACACAGAAAAAATATTACCCTATAATTTTCTGTATCTACTGTTTGATTTTTACATAATTAAGAAATGTTTGTTTAAAAAGTGTTTTAATTCCCTATTTTTTGGATTAATTTTGGTATTTTCATGGCATAAAATTAATTTTTGTGAATAGAAGTTCAATTATAAAGTTTTGCTTCTAGGAAGAATATATTTCATCTATCATGGCTTTACATGTGGTTGCTACCATGGACTAATAAGTCAAAAGACCAAGAGAACAATTGGCTTCCTACTGGATGAATACTCAGTTCTCTCCAAATCCATGTTCCAATAGCAAGTTTATGTGCCAAGAGTGGATCATTTCCCTATTCACCCCATCCATTATATTTGTCCCATAGAAAGGAGAATTATAAGAAAAGAACCTGAGACAAGTGAAAGAAGATTCTTTCAATTTCCCATAGAGTCTCATAGCAAGCACTCTTCTATGAGCACAAAGGACAATTTAAGCTTGAATACTAATGAGACACCACATTTTCAGATAAGTCGTATAGAATATCAACTGATTTATCCGCTATTGCATCAACTGAAATACTTCATTTACCGACTGTGGTCCGCAGATTAATGGTCACCCAAAGATGTCCACAAGCTGATCCCTAGAACCTGTGAATATGTTACCTTACATGGCAAAAAAGACTTTGCAGATGTGATTAAAGTTTAGGACCTCGAGACGGAGAGAGTATCCTGGATCATCCAGATGGGTCCAACCTAACACGTGAGCCATTAAAAGCAGAGAACCTGTCATGGCTGTGGGGAGAGAGGTAATGTGAGCAGGGGTCTACCTGTTATTGCTGGCTTTGAAGATGGAGTAAGAGGACATGAGCCTGGGCAACCTCTAGAAACTGAAGAGGCCCTCAGCTGACAGCCAGGAAGAAACGAAGAGGAAAAGGGGTGGAGGGTCATCATTAATTCTGCCAACAACCTGAATAATCAGCACTGGATCCACCGCTGGAGCCTCTAGAAAGGAATGCAGTAGCTATACTGACACCTTGGTTTTAGGCTGGTGAGACCATGTCAGACCTCTGGCATACAGAATTGTAAGATAATAAAGTTGTGCTGTTTTAAGCCACTAAGTTTATGGTGACTTGTTACAACAGCAATAGGAAACTAATACACCAGCAGTTCAGTCACATTCCAGACTTTCCTGATTCGAAAATTCAAATATTTTGTAGCTCCATCTTCCACTGCTCCCAAATCACAGATGTCTGGTCCAATCAAACTTCCTTCTCCTAGACCATAGCATTTATTGTATCCTTCCATCCCTTGGCTCTTGTTATCACTTCTGCCTTGAATGAAATGTCATGTCCTTTGCAGAGCCTTCACAGACCTTCCCAGATGTACCTGACCAATCCTTTTCTTAACCCAAAAGGATGTTCTGCTTCACCTGTGATGTGACAACGATGGCACGTTAGTTTATAATAAGATGCAGACTTTAAAATTTACCTCAGTTATTACAAGTATTCCAGTTAGTTAGGAAGCATTTCATTTTGTTGTGAAATATACCTTGATAAGTCAATTTCAGGTAGATGTGTAACTACCAGGATCTGGATTTTGGCTAGTGTCAAGGCTTCAGAGACACGAAAAGACTTATTTGCAGAGTAGAAGAAGCACTGCTGAGAGATCCAGGGGAATTTGAAAAGGCAGTAAAAACGAGAGCAGGCAAAGATGCTGAGGGGTCACTGAGAGGACGTGACTCCCAGATGACCTGTGAGCTGGACCCCAGCAATTGGAAGCTCCTAATCCCCTCCCCAGTCCTTGGAATGTACGTTCTGCCCACCCTTCCCATGGCTGGAGTCAGTTCAAGGGCGCAGCCTTGAGAAAACAATGTTGTGAACATCTGGACAGTATGCATGGCTGAGCCCCATTAAAGCCTCTCGGTAAACTTGTAAGATTCTGGCAGGCTGGTGCAGAAATCTCCTCATCTTGTAGCCACCCAAGACAAGCCTCATATGTAAGTTCCCTTGCTTGTTAACCTGCCGCCTACCCATCTGGAGTGGTCTGCCTCTTTCTTCAGTCTCTCCTTTCCCTCTGTGTATGGGCGCCAGTTTGCAGACCAACAGAAGGGGAGAGGACAGCAGCAAAACAAGATTGTATGCTGTGCTATTATATACCACTCCTCCTAACCATCAGTTGTTACTATCCGGATATGTAAACCATCCTATCTAATTCCAGCATTGTTTGATTTTAGCCCTGTGAAAAACATATAAAGGATATTTAATTCAGGAATGAGGAAGGAACATCTTATTTTCATGTTGAAACTTGCTGTTACAATTGTAACTTGTTGCCTAGGATTGAACTATGGCATACCATTGATATCTCAATTCAGGGTCTTTTTTAAGATCAGTATTAAGAAAGATATTATTGTCAGGAACAAACACCATTTTCTGAAGAATATTTTTCTCAGGATCTTTTCAAACGAAATTTCTTCTCAGCAGAAAATTTGCCTTTGATATTGTCGTTTTCAACAGCTGTGAAGTGGGGGGAAAAAGTAAAATGATTAGGAGGGCATGTCTGTGAGTTTCAGAATTCCACCAACCATTTCCAGGTGGTAGGATTCCCCACGATGACCCAGGCTCTGTGTGGAGAGTGGGTTCTCAGAAGGGTCCAGGCTCTGTGCAGGGCTGCAAATGGCACAGTTTAATCTTGGGATTTAAGAGGTTTGACAGCATCAGCCCCACATGAGTTTTTAGAATTTGGTTAATGGAAACTACCCTCCCTTCCCAGTGTAGGGGAGCAAAATATGCCACTTCAAAATATATCTTTTTGGCATGAGGATTATTTTAGGCTGATTTTTTTTTTTTCCGGTACGTGGGCCTCTCACTGTTGTGGCCTCTCTCGTTGCTGAGCACAGGCTCCGGACGCACAGGCTCAGCAGCCATGGCTCACGGGCCCAGCCGCTCCGCGGCATGTGGGATCTTCCCGGACCGGGGCACGAACCCGTGTCCCCTGCATCGGCAGGCGGACTCTCAACCACTGCGCCACCAAGGAAGCCCTAGGCTGATTCTTTTTAAGAAATAGAAGACTAAGGAAGTTTTTCTTCTTACCTTCCCCTTAACTTCCTAAAAAGAATTTAGATAGAGGTTCTATTCCAGGAAGAGAGCTATCACCAGAAGATAACTACAAAGGACATGAGCTAGCTATGGTAGACTGGGAGAAAATTAGGGAAGCCTGTTTTTACACATACCGTTCTGTGTCCTCTTGTCTCTGCTTGGCATGACAAATGTTTCTTTACCAAACATTTGCTTTTCCCATCTTCCTGTAAATTGTCTTCCTTCCCTTTGAAGTCCCAGACCCCTACCGCCATTAATTTGTTTTTAAAATTTGATTATTAGATCAGCCAAAGAACCTAGAAAGATAAAAGGAAAATTTTTTTCTCCCTGGCAGCAGCTATGTCGCATCAGCTTTTCTTATCGGTTCTTTAAATGACAAGTTCAACTTGTGTTTATATGCAGGTAATAACAGAAAAAGTGAGGTAAGCAAGTTTCACAGATAATTCATACTAAACAAAGATACAACTAAAAACAGTTTATCTTTAAGCGTTTACTCATTTAGGTATGAAGTACCATTCCAAACATTGCCTTGAGGTAGTCTAAATAAAGGCTCTGTGAATAGTGGGAAAAAAAAAATTTGTGATTCACTTTCATTTTAAATGTATGATTTCTATGATGTGGACATCACTTCAATCCATTTTTCTTAACTCCTAATGTGCCAGGCAATATGTGCCATGCTAAATGCTGAAGACACAGAAGTCAGTGAAACACAACCTCTGCGTTGAAGGGATTTATAGTTTAGCTGTGGGAGGCATGGGTGGGAAGAGAGGCAAACAGGTAAATGGCCCTCGGGGTAACAGATGCGACAGTCAGTCTCAGTAAAAGGTTATTATTATTCTCATTTGAAGGAAGTGTAGGAAATTCCTGTAAGAGACGTCTATGCCTTTTCCAGAGGAAAAGCCAGGGATGCTTGCTGCATTAGGTGCCGGCACATCCCTCTCCTTGAGAGGAGGGGACACCATCTCCAACCTGAAGTTACTGAAACAACCATGAAATGTACATTGTCAAAACTTGATTGGTTTTAATGCATGTGTTTGAATTTTACCAATACTGGTGAGTTGCCACACAGCTCAATGTGCTCCAGGTTGCAAGCAGATCTGTTTTGGAAATGAGCTGAAGCATTCAGCTAAAATTCCTTAGATTAAATATCACGTACTTCTAACGCTTTGATGGTGGGATGCAGACACTGCTGGTGTTTCTTCTGGTGTGTGCGTGTTAGTTCTGGGTTAGATTCTCCACAGCTAATTCTTCAATCAGTCTTTGGTGCTGTATTTTGGGAGCGGGGGAAGGAGATTAAGAAAATGCACATGTTGTCCCTAAAATATTTGGACTAGTGACCCAAAGACTGCAAAACTGAATGAGACTATGAGCCATCACAAAGGAACAGTTCCCAGGAGGGCTTTGTACACTCCTTACTAAGCCTCCCCCCATTCAACACACACACACACACACACACACACACACACACACACACACACACACACTCTCTCTCTCTCTCTCTCTCTCTCTCCCTCTCTCTCTCTCTCTCTCTCTCTGCTTTAGGAGGAAGATTATTTGTAGAGGTAGCAAGTATGGTAAAAAGCAACACTGTCAGTGTTATGGGGATGGGGTGAGGGAATTGTAACCTTTAAGTTTATAAACGAGGCATGTTTGTGTGTTAAAGGGAGAAGAGAGAAGTGAGACTTTTTCTATTTCTAGGAAAAATCAATTATTATAAGCTGATGTCCTTAGGGAAAGATGCTGCAGCAGAACTGATAATACTTTGCTGAATCAGTGTGTTGGTACTTGAGTTATGGTTTATTTTATGAAGACCTTTGCAGACAAAAGATTAAATTGTTTGACTAGTTGAGTGAGTTCTTGTGCTAAGTTTGAAATATTTTTATGTAGAAAAAGTGTTACCAAATGCAAGGTTCACGTGCCTGACGCACAGTGAAGCCAAACAAACCGAAACATTAGAGTTTGGAGCAGAGAAAGGTTTATTGCAGAGCCATGCAAAGAGATGGGTGGCTCGTGCCTCAAAAGCCCCAGACTCCTCTAAGGGTTTCAGCAAAGCGTTTTTAAAAGCAGAGACAGGGGAGGAGGACAGTGATTAGTTGTTGCAAACTTCTTGGTGTTGGAATCCTTTGTTCTTGTAGCTGTCCACATAGGCCAGGCTGCCATGTTCCTATAAACCTCCAACAAAACAAATGTTATTCTCTGTTCTGCAACTTTTTATCTCTATATGAATGGATTCTTAAAGGTCAGAGCCCTGAGAATAGGCTATCCTATATATTTTAGGCCATAGACAACATTCTTTTACAAAAGGTGCAGGCCAAAAAGCACAATGGTTAAAGTGAAAGGAACAGATCTAATATGGAGTCAGGTTTGTTCTTCCCTATTACAAAAGTGTGTGTGTGTGTGTGTGTGTGGTGTGTAAATGTGTGTACTTACAAGGAAGTACCCAGTGAGGCAGAACTTTTTTCTTTTGTTCAAGAGAACAGCCATTCAAAACTGCTTGCTGTTTCTGTTGCTGATGGTGGTGTGATCAAGCCACCTTTGACCACAATGTTACTGGTTTGAGAAGGCCCTCATAAGGACCCTTTGATTATAGAAAGCAAAACAATGCCCACACGTTGTCAGGGGGGAGGGGATGGACAAGATCCTTTTTCGCCTCTGAGAGAGTCTAGGGTTTAAATTCTGTTTGAAGGTGAAGTTCTAGGATACTTACCTAATACTTGTTTGACCCATCATATTTCCTCAGGGAACTTTCTGGATGGCAAGATGGCAGGACAGAGATGATTTCTCTTGAAGACTAAAATTATCCGGCACTCCGGTTGGCTGGCAGCAGACAACAAAACCTCCCAAGCGATATTCGCAATAAGGAAGAGGTAAGAGAGCTGGACTCAACACCAAAGCCTGTGATATTGTAGGGAGGTGAAGGGTGTATGGCTCATGCTGAAACCCTTTCTGAGGCATCACACTGACACCCTAAAGCAACCGTAAAATTCAAGGGCCCAAACCAAGTGCCCTTGGAAAGTGGTAACATGAGGGAAGGTGACTATTGATAATGAAACCAAGAAAAGAGGCATCAGTCGGGGATTCCCTGGGTAAACTGGAGTGCAAATCTCAAGAAATTTGAGCCCGGTAGGTGGGGCAGTGTGTCCCTGTTGCTATAGCACTTTCTGTGGTGCACAAAACTGTTCCAATGTATGGACTTTGTGATTTCAGAGCAATTGTCTGTA
This sequence comes from Pseudorca crassidens, assembly GCF_039906515.1. Lineage (NCBI taxonomy): Eukaryota > Metazoa > Chordata > Mammalia > Artiodactyla > Delphinidae > Pseudorca > Pseudorca crassidens. Next base: position 65,344,281 of record NC_090304.1, on the reverse strand, counting down.
GTGGCAAAAGTCATGAGTATCAGGACCCTATGATTTGCTGTAAGGAATGCAGAGTACTGTTCGGGCTTGAGTAGGCCCTTGTGAGAAACAGGAACTTATTCCTGAGCCCAGAGTGAAAAATGTGTGTTGTATCACCAGGTTGGAGACACAGGGCGATTTTTATTAGCATAAAACAGGGCCTAAATGTTACCAATGTGGCTACATCAGTGTTGGAATTAATGCTTGACTAAGTGAATAAAGGGTTCAATCAATGATATAAGTGCATGTTATCATGCGATAGATTAACAACTCCTTCTCTTCTTAAGGTGTGCACTGATTTTCTGGTAATTTGCTTTTGAACAATCCAAAGCTTTTTCAGTTTCAGGTGTAGATCTGATGGGTCCATGCATTTGTTAAGCTCTGCTGTTTTCCTGGCAGCCCAGAGAGATAAACAACTTCAAAGCTATATGGACACAAAATGTTATTATGTATTGAGCATTCATTAGAATGTGGAAGGAAGACCTTTCTAAATTTGGTGTTTATTATTTTAAGTCTTTTTGTTGACTAGATCTTGATGTGGACAACACAGTTCTGTGAACGTATTTTGCTGTTTTGAATGGGAGATAAATAGAATGATAAATTATAAATATAATAATATACAAAAGGGATGATTTTGAGATAGTCAATTAGTTAGGCTTACTTAATTAAGTTTAATTGCCACTCCTTTCTTTCTCAAAATCAGAAAGAATACTAACTTCTGTTAACTGAGAATTCCAACAACGGAGACCTCGTTGAGGTGACACAAAATGCTTTTATTTGGGGTTTGGTAGGACTGCAGCCCAGAAAGCACAAATCCAAGAAAGCATTTGATCTGTGTTCCGCCAGGAATACAAAATGGGGGAAGCTTACAAAGGCAAAAAAACAAACAAACCCACAATGTTACCTAATTTTTCTTTTGTCAAGAATTAGGACTGGAGCTGGCAAGAGGTAAGGATGCTTGCTAAGCAAGGATTTGTTGGTGTTCCAAATGATTATATAGTTGCAAAAAGGGGTAAGGGACTTGAAGACTACAAGGGAGCAGCTAGCAGCTGCTAGCAGATATTGTTTTGAAAACAGCTGGTGGTGTCCTTATGTTTGATACAGTTCAGAAATGTCAAGTTCTCCGTGATGCGGGAGTATGTCTGAGACCAGATCCTCAGGGGCTGCCCGGCTCCATTTTTGTATGGGTGAACTAGGATTATTCCATTATAATGTCAATTTTTCATCACTTCCAACGTTTTAGGAGGAGGAAGAACCTGTTTGTTCTTTCGTTGTAAATAATCAGACCTGGGAGTTGGGGAGAGGGTCAAAGGCTGCAGACCAGCATTAAGGATACGCTTAATTGAGTAGCAAGAAGACTCTAGAGAGGAAATTAGATTCGGGCTGTTCTTTGTAAGCTTCTCTACCCGTTACTCTGAACTTGCTAAGTAGATGGTGATTTATTCCCCTGGATGGTAAAAATGTTTCCTGAAAACTGCAAATTGGGAATGGGGTAGGAAAGCGATACATCAAAGTTAGATTAAAATGATAAGTAGGTATAAGAAATTGAAGATTAATTGGTTATCCTTTTTTAAAAGAGTGGGAAAATGTAGCAGAATTAGAGAATCATTATAATAGAATAAATCTCTACTAGATTTAATTGTATACTTTGACATTTAGAGATTTAATTAATTGGAAATTTTTGGCCTCTGGTTAAGGATCCCAAGGCTTCATTTTCTCTTAGCTCTTTTATTCTGCCCTTCATTCTGTTCTTTAGGGGAAGTGATGGAGATGTGTTTGCCTCAAAACACTGACATTATCGGTGCTCAGTGAAAGGACTTGTCTTTCCCTCCTTGAGTCTCCATTTCTCCCACTTGATTTCTGGTGGCTCAGGTTAAATTGATAGTTGTAACAAAATAGAGACATTTTTTTAAACCAAGGATCCAAGGATCCTATACATGAGCCTTGTCCTGCTTGCAGCCCTCTGTGTACCTGCTTCATTCTTCCATCATCCCACCCCCTACTTACCTCCTATGGGAAACATGCAGTAATGTGCCCAAGAGAAGTATATTCACAGAAGACATGCTGGTCCCACAGTGAAACCCCTGGCCTCATAACAGACTCAGTTTCTTTACCTGACATAGACAATTATTCAGCTGTTGTGTTTCTTTTTTGTGTCAGTTTTTATAAGTTGTATCTTTCAAGAAAGCCGTCCATTTCATGTAAATTGTCAAACTTGTTAGCCCAGAGTTGTTCATAGTGTTTTCTTATTTTTTAATGTGTACAGTCTGTGGTGACAAATCCTACACATTAAACATTTATTACTGATATTTTTGGTTTAAGTTCTCCTTTTCTCGTGAAAAATCTAGCTGGAGGTTTGTCAGTTTTCTTGATTTTTTTCAAAGAACCAGATTTTTACTTAGTTTTCTCTCTCTGTCTCTTTTTAATATTATTGATTTCTATTCTTATCTTTATTAATTACTTTCTTTTATTACTTGGTTCTTGCCTTTTGTTTCTTAGGATGGAATCCTATTGATTTTAGATCTTCTTTCCTAATATGTACATTTAATGTTATAAGTTTTCCACTTACCAGTGCTTTAGCTGCATCCTACGAATTTTATGTTCTATTTTAATTATCATATCAGTTCAAAATATTTTGTAAATCTTCTTGTAATTTTGTCTGTGACCCATGAATTAAATGGTGTTGTTTAATCTCCAGATCAATAGGGTTTGACTTAATGTTTATTGTTATTTAGTTCTAATTTAATTCCATTGATGTGAGGAATACACTTTATATAACTTAGATTTTTAAGTTAACAGCCTTGTTTTATACTCCAAAATATGGTCTATCTTAGTGAATCTACGACGTGTACTTGAGAATAATGTGTATTCTTCACTAACCTGATGGAGTGCTCTATAAATATAATTAGATTAAAATGTTGAGATTGCTACTCAGTCCAAACTCATTCTGCCCGTCACACAACAGGCCAATAAATCGGGAGATGAGGTGTTGGGGCAAGGAATAACGACTCTATTCGGAAAGCCAGCAGACGGAGAAGACAGCAGACTAGTGTCTCAAAGAAACATTTTACCCTAGTCAGAATTCAGGCTTCTTTTATACCAGAAAGTGGGGGTGGGGTAGTTGTTTGTTACAAACTTCTTGGTACAGAAATCCTTTGTTCTTGCAGGTGTCTGTGTAGGTCAGGTCACAATGTTCTTGTAAACCTCTGACAAGACAAATGTTATTCTCTGTTCTGAAACTTTTTATCCCTATATATATGGACTCTTAAAGGTCAGAGCCCTGAGAACAGGCTATCCTGTATATTTCAGACAGTAGGCAACATTCTTTTACAAAAGGTGCAGAGACAGCATGACTAAGCACAGGCAACGGAACACAAAGGTTAAAGAAAAAGAAACATCTAATGTGGAGTCAGATTTGTTCTTCCCTACTACAAGATCTCCTAGGTCCTTACTGAGTTTTTGTCTACCTGTTCTATCAATTGATCAAAGAGAGTTGTTAAAACCTTCTACGATGATCAAAAAATTATCTCCCTGCAATTCTCTCAGTATTTCATTTATGTATACTGAGGTTTTGTAATTAAGTACATAGATATTGATAATTATTTCTTCCTGATTAATTTCTCTTATTGTTGTTATAAAATGTAATCTGTGGTAATACTCATTTTATTAAAGTCTTTTTTTTAAATTTTATTTTACTTTTATATAGCAGGTTCTTATTAGTTATCTATTTTATACATATTAGTGTATATATGTCAATCCCAATCACCCAATTCATCCCACCACCCCTGCCCCTTTCCCCCCTTGGTGTCCATACGTTTGTTCTCTACGTCTACATCTCTATTTCTGCCTTGCAAACGAGTTCATCTATACCATTTTTCTAGATTCCACGTATATGCATTAATGTATGATATTTGTTTTTCTCTTTCTGACTTACTTCACTCTGTATGACAGTCTCTAGGTCCATACACGTCTCTACAAATGACCCAATTTAGTTCCTTTTTATGGCTGAGTAATATTCCATTGTATATATGTACCACATCTTCTTTATCCATTCATTGGTCGATGGGCATTTAGGTTACTTCTATTACCTGACTACTGTAAATACTGCTGCAATGAACATAGGGGTGCATGTGTCTTTCTGAATTATGGTTTTCTCCGGATATATGCATAGTAGTGGGATTGCTGGGTCATATGATAGTTCTATTTTTAGTTTTTTAAGGAACCTCCATACTATTCTCCATAGTGGCTGTATCAATTTACATTCCCACCAACAGTGCAGGAGGGTTCCCTTTTCTCCACACACTCTCCAGCATTTATTGTTTGTAGATTTTCTGATGATGCCCATTCTAACTGGTGTGAGGTGATACCTCACTGTAGTTTTGATTTGCATTTCTCTAATGATTAGTGATGTTGAGCAGCTTTTCATGTGCTTCTTGGGCATCTGTATGTCTTCTTTGGAGAAATATCTATTTAGGTCTTCTGCCCATTTTTGGATTGGGTTGTTTGTTTTTTGAATATTGAGCTGCATGAGCTATTTATATATTTTGGAGATTAATCCTTTGTTGATTCATTTGCAAATATTTTTTTTTTGCAAATGATAGGAGGGAAAATATTTTTATATGAGGGAAAATATTTTTCCCTCCTATTCTGAGGGTTATCTTTTAGTTTTGTTTATAGTTTCCTTTGCTGTGCAGAAGCTTTCATTAGGTTTCAAAGTTTCATTAGGTCCCATTTGTTTATTTTTGTTTTTATTTCCATTACTCTAGGAGGTGGGTCAAAAAAGATCTTGCTGTGATCTTCCTATGTTTTTCTCTAAGAGTTTTATAGAGTCCAGTCTTACATTTAGGTCTTTAATCCATTTTGAGTTTATTTTTGTATATGGTGTTATGAAGTGTTCTAATTTCATTCTTTTACATGTATCTGTCCAGTTTTCCCAGCACCACTTATTGAAGAAGCTGTCTTTTCTCCATTGTATATCCTTGCCTCCTTTGTCATAGATTAGTTGACCATAGGTGCGTGGGTTTATCTCTGGGCTTTCTATCCTGTTCCATTGATCTATATTTCTGTTTCTGTGCCAGTACCATATTGTCTTGACTACTGTAGCTTTGTAGTGTAGTGTGAAGTCAGGCAGTCTGATTCCTTCAGCTCCATTTTTTTCCCCTCAAGACTGCTTTGGCTCTTCGGTGTCTTTTGTGTCTCCATACAAGTTTTAAGATTTTTTGTTATAGTTCCGTAAAAAAACATGCCACTGGTAATTTGTCAGCGATTGCATTGAATCTGTAGATTGCCTTGGGTAGTATAGTAATTTTCACAATACTGATTCTTCCAGTCCAAGAACGTGGTATATGTCTCCATCTGTTTGTGTCATCTTTGATTTCTTTCATCAGTGTCTTAGAGTTTTCTGAGTACAGGTCTTTTACCTCCTTAGGTAGGTTTATTCCTAGGTATTTTATCTTTTTGTTGCAATGGTGAATGGGATTGTTTCCTTAATTTCTCTTTCTGATCTTTCATTGTTAGTGTATAGAAATGCAAGAGATTTCTGTGCATTAATTTTGTATCCTGAAACTTTACCAAATTCATTGATTAGTAGTTTTCTAGTGGCATCTTTAGGATTCTCTATGTATAGTATCATGTCATCTGCAAACAGTGACAGCTTTACTTCTTCTTTATTAATTTGTATTCCTTCTCTGATTGCCATGGCTAGGACTTCCAAAAATATGTTGAATAATAGTGATGAGAGTGGACATCCTTACTTTGTTCTTGATCTTAGAGTAAATGCTTTCAGTTTTTCCCCATTGAGAAAGATGTTTGCTATGGGTTTGTTGTATATGGCCTTTATTATGTTGAGGTAGGTTCCCTCTATGCCCACTTCCGGAAGAGTTTTTATCATAAATGGGTGTTGAATTTTGTCAAAAGCTTTTTCTGCATCTATTGAGATGATCATATGGTTTTTATTCTTCAATTTGTTAATATGGTGTATCACATTGGTTGATGTGCGTATGTTGAAGAATCCTTGCATCCCTGGGATAAATCCAACTTGATCATGGTGTATGATCCTTTTAATGTGTTGTTGGAGTCTGTTTGCTAGTATTTTGTTGAGGATTTTTGCTTCTATGTTCATCAGTGATACTGGTCTGTAACTTTCTTTTTTTGTAGTATCTCTGTCTGGTTTTGGTATCAGGGTGATGGCCTTGTAGAATGAGTTTGGGGGTGTTCCTTTGTCTGCAATTTTTTGGAAGAGTTTGAGAAGGAGGGGTATTAGCTCTTCTCTAAATGTTTGATAGAATTCACCTGTGAAGCTATCTAGTCCTGGGCTTTTGTTTTTTGGAAGATTTTTAATCACAGTTTCAATTTCATAACTTGTGATTGGTCTGTTCATATTTTCTATTTCTTCCTGGTTTAGTCTTGGGAGGTTTTACCTTTCTAAAAATCTGTCCATTTCTTCCAGGTTGTCCATTTTATTGGCATACAGTTGCTTGTAGTAGTCTCTTATGATGGTTTGTATTTCTGTGTTGTCCATTTTAACTTCTCCTTTTTCAATTCTAATTTTATAGATTTTAGTCCTCTCCCTCTTTTTATTGATGCGTCTGGCTAAAGGTTTATCCATTTTGTTTATCTTCTCAAAAAATCAGCTTTTAGTTTTATTGATCTTTGCTATTGTTTTCTTTGATTCTATTTCATTTATTTCTGCTCTGATATTTATGATTTCTTTCCTTCTACTAACTTTGGGATTTGTTTGTTCTTCTTTCTGTAGTTCCGTTAGGTGTAAGGTTAGATTATTTATTTGAGATTTTTCTTGTTTCTTGAGGTAGGATTGTATTGCTATAAATTTCCCTGTTAGAATTGCTTTTTCCACATCCCATAGGTTTTCAATCGTCATATTTTCCTTGTCATTTGTCTCTAGGTATTTTTTGATTTCCTCTTTGATTTCTTCAGTGGTCTCTTGGATATTTAGAAAGGTATTGTTTAGCCTCCATGTGTTTGTGTTTTTTACGTTTTTTTCCCCCTGTAATTGATTTCTAAGCTCATACCTTCGTGTTCAGAAAAGATGTTTGATATGATTTCAATTTTCTTACATTTATGAAGGCTTGATTTGTGACCCAAGATGTGATCTATCCTGGAAAGTGTTCCTTGTGCACTAGAGAAGGAAGTGTAATCTGCTGTTTTCAGATGGACTCTCCTATAAATGTCAATTAAATCTATCTGGTCTTTGTGTCATTTAAAGCTTGTGTTTCCTTATTAATTTTCTGTCTGGATGATCTGTCCATTGGTGTAAGTGAGGTGTTAACGTCCCCACTATTATTGTGTTACTGTAGATTTCCTCTTTTATAGCTGTTAGCATTTGCCTTGTGTATTGAGGTGCTCCTATGTTGGGTGCGTATATATTTATAATTGTTATATATTCTTCTTGTATTGATCCCTTGATCATTATGTAGTGTCCTTCCTTGTCTCTTGTAACATTCTTTATTTTAAAGTCTATTTTATCTGATATGAGTATTGCTACTCCACCTTTCTTTTGATTTCCATTTGCATGGAATATGTTTTTCCATCCCCTCACTTTCAGTCTGTGTGTGAAGTGGGTCTCTTGTAGACAGCATATACATGGGTCTTGTTTTTGTGTCCATTCAACGAGCCTGTGTCTTTTGGTTGGAGCATTTAATCCATTCTCATTTAAGGTAGTTATTGATATGTATGTTCCTATTACCATTTTCTTAATTGTTTTGGGTTTGTTTTTGTAGGTCCTTTTCTTCTCTTGTGTTTCCCACTTAGAGAAGTTCCTTTAGCATTTATGTAGATCTGGTTTAGGTGGTGCTGGATTCTCTTAGCTTTGCCTGTCTGTAAAGATTTTGATTTCTCTGTCGAATCTGAATGAGATCCTTGCCAGGTAGAGTAATCATGGTTGTAGGTTCTTCCCTTTCATCACTTTAAAATATCAGATGAGTCCCTTCTGGCTTGTAGAGTTTCTGCTGAAAGATCAGCTGTTAACCTCATGAGAGTTCCCTTGCATGTTATTTGTCGTTTTTGTCTGTTGCTTTTAATAATTTTTCTTTGTCTTTAATTTTTGTCAATTTGATTACCATGTGTCTCGGCATGTTACTCCTTGGGTTTATCCTGCCTGGGACTCTCTGTGCTCCCTGGATTTGGGTGGCTATTTCCTTTTCCCTGTTAGGGAAGTTTTTGACTATAATCTCTTCAGATATTTTCTCGGGCCCTTTCTCTCTCTCTTCTCCTTCTGGGACCCTATAATGTGAATATTGCTGCATTTAATGTTGTCCCAAAGGTCTCTTAGGCTGTCTTCATTTCTTTTCATTCTTTTTTTCTTTATTCTGTTCTGCGGCAGTGAATTCCACCATTCTGTCTTCCAGGTCACTTATCTGTTCTTCTGCCTCAGTTATTCTGCTGTTGCTTCCTTCTAGTTATTGTATTGTTCATCTATGTTTGTTTGTTCTTTAATTCTTATAGGTGTTTGTTCTTTAATTCTTCTAGGTGTTTGTTAAACATTTCTTGCATCTTCTCGATCTTTGTCTCCATTCTTTTTCCAAGGTCCTGGATCATCTTCACTAGCATTATTCTGAATTCTCTTTCTCGAAGGTTGCTTATCTCCACTTCATTTAATTGTTTTTCTGGGGTTTTATTTTGTTCCTTCATCTGGTACACAGCCTTCTGCCTTTTCATTTTGTCTGTCTTTCTGTGAATGTGGTTTTTGTTCCACTGGCTGCAGGATTGTAGTTCTTCTTGCTTCTGCTGTCTGCCCTCTGGTGGATGAGGCTATCTAAGAGGGTTGTGCAAGCTTCCTGATGGGAGGGACTGGTGGTAGGTAGAGCTGGGTGTTGCTCTGGTAGGCAGAGCTCAGTAGAACTTTAATCCGCTTGTCTCCTGATTTTTGGGGGCAGAGTTCCCTTTCTGTGGGTTGTTTGACCGGAGGTGACCCAGCACTGGAGGCTACAGGCTCTTTGGTGGGGCTGATGGCAGACTCTGGGAGGGCTCACACCAAGGAGTACATCCCAGAACTTCTGCTGCCAGTGTCCTTGTCCCCGTGGTGAGGCACAGCCACCCCTGCCTCTGCAGGAGACCCTCTAACACTAGCAGGTAGGTCTGGTTCTGTCTTCTATGGGGTCACTGCTCCTTCTCCCTGGGTCCTGATGCACACACTACTTTGTATGTTCCCTCCAAGAGTGGAGTCTCTGTTTCCCCCAGTCCTGTCAAAGTCCTGCAATCAAATCCTACCAGCCTTCAGAGTGTGATTCTCTGGGATTTCTTCCTCCCATTGCCAGATCCCCAGGTTGGGAAGCCTGATGTGGGGCTCAGAACCTTTGCTCCAGTGGGTGGACTTCTGTGTTATAATTGTTCTCCAGTTTGTGAGTCACCCACCCAGCGGTTATGAGATTTGGTTTTAATGTGATTACATCCCTCCTACCATCTCACTGTGGATTCTCCTTTGTCTTTGGATGTGGGGTATCTTTTTTGGTGAGTTCCAGGGTCTTCCTGTCGTTGATTGTTCAGCAGTTAATTGTGATTCTGGTGCTCTCACAAGAGGGAGTCAAGTCTATTTTACCTGATTTTAGCAAAGCCCCTTCAGCCGTCTTATGCTTACTATTAGTATTTCATGTTTTCTCCATTCACTTACTTTAAACCTATCTTTGTCTTTATATTTTAAGTGTGGTTCTTATAGCAGCATATAGTTGTTCAGTCTCGCCTTTACCCATTTGTCAATCTCTGTTAATTGGAGTAGTAAAACCAATAATGGTTTATGAATTATTGATATAGTTGGATTTAGTTCCACCAGTTTCTTATTTATTTATCCTCTCTGTTTTGTTTGTTTGTTCCTATATTCTCTCTTTCTTGATTTTTGGGGGAATAGTTTTAGTATTTTATTTTAATTTATTACTTGGCTTTTTGGATATATATCTCTGTGCCTGTGTATGTGTGTTTTATTTGATGGTTGCTTTATTTTTAGTGGTTATTTTGAGCTTACAATATACATGCCTAACCTTTAACAGTCTACTTAGAATTTCTTTTAGCACTACCTACAGAAAAGTGATGTCATCTGTTAGTGACACAAGTTCTTAGTTTTATTCCATCTGAAAGCATCTTTAACTCTTCTTCATTTCTGAAGGATATTTTCGTTAGATATAGAATTATGCTTCGATAAGATTTTTTCTTTATTTTAGCACTTTAAAGATGTTATCTCCTGACCTTGATGGTTTCTGCTGAGAAATCAATACTTATTCAAATCATTGTCCTCCTATAAGTGGCATGTAATTTTTTTCTACATGCTTTCAGTACTTTATATTTGAATTTTGGCAGTTTGTAATCTGTCCAGTGTAGTTTTCATTGAGTTTAGCCTTTTGGGAGTACATCAAGGATTTCTGAATCTACAAATGTGTGTCTCTTATTAAAGTTGGAAAGTGTTCAGCCATTTTATCACAAAATGTTTTTCTAGTCCAATATCTATTTCTTCATTTTTTCTGGAACTTCAAATGTACATATACTAGACCTTTGATATTCCATAGGTTCCTGAGGCTCTGGCCACCTTTTTCAATCTTTCTTCCTTTGTTATTTACATATAATTTCCATTTCGCTTTGAATCCATTTAGTGATTTTTTAAAATATCAGATATTAAATTTTCAGTTCTAAAATTTCCATTTGGTTCTTTTTTATTGCTTTTATTTTTTATTGAGATTTCATATATTCATTTCATGTGTGTGGTATGTGTTTTTTGTTTTTGACTTTATGGAACATAGTGTTGCTTTAAAATCTTCAAAAATTCCAACATTTTTGTCATTTTGGCATTGCATACTTACCCTTTTTTTGTTTTTCTGATGTGAGTTACAATTTCCTGGTTCTTTGTATGTCAGATAATTTTGGATTGTATCTTAGACTCTGTGGCCTGTAATAATCTTCTGTAGAATGTTGATATTTTTACATTAGCACGCAATGAACAAGTGAGATTCGGACCCCAAGTTCTGTTTTGTCTACTGTGGGTGATGGTTCAAGTTTCAGTTCAGTTCTTTAAGTTATGATTGTGCTTGTTTATGGCTATTAGAGGTTTGCATGATTTGGAAATTATGCCGAGACTTGTACAGATGATTCAAATCTCAGTTTAGTTTTCAAAACTTTTGCTATGCTGATTTGAATTTGCCCATATGTGTGCATTTCAGGGATTAGGCTTAGTCTTGTATTAGTGGTTCAGATCTCAGTTTTGTAATCAAGATCTGTGCTGTCTTGTTTTCAGCATGTCCCATGCATGTTTTTTCAAGGTTTAAGCTAAAGCTTGTCAATTAACTTTAAGTTTCCCCATATGCAGAAGGCAAACTGATAAGGTTGAAAGTGAACTAATGCTTTAGATTTAGTTTTAAATTAGCCAGTGTGGATGCAGAGCTGTATAGGGTTCAGTGATGAAAATGTCAAGAATAGCCAAAGACAATTAATAAGGTGTATTTTGAGGAAAAGAAGGGAACATGAGATAAATCTGAGTAGGAATATAGCATAATGGTTAAGAGCATTGCCCTCGAAATCAAACCAAACTGGAATCAAGTCCCAGATCTCCTACTATCTAGCTCTCTAATCTTAGGGAAATTACTTAGCCTATTTCAGCCTCAGGTTACTCAACTGCAGTGGCAAGAATGATTCCTCTCTCATAAGATTCTCATGAGAATTCCATGTAATTGTGCAAACTACTTAGCATAGGGCCTGACACATTGAGATTTCCATGTATGGTAAGAAAATAATTAAAGCACACCTAAAACAAGTTGAAATAATGGTAGTGTTATGAGTTAGAAACAATTTTGAAATCAAAATGAGTGACTATCTCTGTATATTTTAGTTTCTGTATAAGTCAGTTTAAAAGAGTTATCCTCATTCTTTTCAAAGGTTTATTGTGAGGGTCAAATGCAATAATTTATGGGAAAATGTTTTGATAACTATAGAGCGCCATACAAAATGCAAAGGAGTACTGGTAACTTGGAATTTGGTGGGACGTTGTGTAAAAAATACAAAACTCAACTAGTTAAAACACCCTAAATAGATTAAAATTAAACTAAGAGGAGAGGAAAGGTGTTAGAAGTCCAGATCAGTGAATAATATGATCATGTTTAGAGGATTATGTGCCTTAAAAATTAAAGGGTCGGGGCTTCCCTCCTGGCACAGTGGTTGAGGGTCCGCCTGCTGATGAAGGGGACACGGGTTCGTGACCCGGTCTGGGAAGATCCCACATGCCGCGGAGCGGCTGGGCCCATGGGCCATGGCCGCTGAGCCTGTGTGTCTGGAGCCTGTGCTCTGCAACGGGAGAGGCCACAGCAGTGAGAGGCCCGCGTACTGCAAAAAATAAATAAATAAATAAATAAATAAAGGGTCATAATGAGTGCAGTGAAGGAGGTTTTTGTAAAGAATTGAATCTCTCAAGAGAGAAAGAGTGGAAAATTTACAACACCCAGAGCCTATACTATAACTTTTCTTTTTAGTAGTCTAGAGGAACCATACTTGATTTTCATACCATGTTTTTTTGTTTCTAAACTAATTCTTCATTTATTTGAATGCTTTACAACAGCCTTGTGAGGTAGTACAGATGTTAATTTCACTTTGTATGAGCAAATTTAGATTTAAGAATTTAAGTAGTATGGAGATAATTATCGGTATCTCAGAAATTAGCCATGGAACTGAGATTTCAACCTGGATCTTTTGACTCCCAGGGTAGTGGTCCTTCTTCCTTATCAGGAGCTATTGATGCATATGCCAGTCATTGAAGCTTCCAGGAGCATTTACAGGTACAATACCCTGGCCTTGTGGTGGTAGCAGAGACCAAGTGAATATCCAGCTTCTGAGTAGCTGATAGCTAACTCTGCAGTGACACTGACACATGGTTCCTGCTTATCTGGATAAATATGTAGAATCTCTTAGTACCTTCACTACCCATCATAAACTCCAAAGAAGGAAAACTGAAAAAAAAAAAAAAAAAAGGAATCAAGGTGATTCTACCTGGAGACAAGCCCATAAAACTTTATATAAGGAGAGAAGTTGCACGTTGCGGCTGTTTGGGACATGTGTGGACTAGGCTTCTATTGAAAGATGCTCCCCTTACATCTGACCAGCATGGGATTCGGAGAGGTAGACAGAAGTGGAAGCAGCTGTCTATAAAAAGTGGGAGCATCAACATGAGCTTTGTGGTGCTCACTTCTCAGTGCATCTCAGTGGGACCAAATGAGCTGTCTGAACAAAGCATCTGGGATATAAGAAAATAGTAAATAATGTATCTCGATCTCATGGGAGGGAACTGAGCTCAATTAGCCCCTAGCTAGAGCCCCACTCTGCCTATGACAGCTAACACTCTCTCCTACAGCTTGTTTCTGTGGATGCAAAGCCCAGCCTGCCCAAATATAAACTTCCCATTGAGACAAATCTCATACTTTTTATGAAAAATGATTCTCAAATAGTAGGAGATGGTATATGGGGTGGGGGGAGGGGGAGGGTCGCTGCTGATGAAGGAAAACTGTTCTGGCCAGTGTGGATGACTTGCGTATTACGGAAGTAGAGTCATTTCCAGGAGAGTTCAGGTTAAAGTAGATATAATTTGCAGAAGTGGAAAATAAAGAACAAAGGTAGTCTTTGTTAGGGACTATTAGGAAGCAAATTCATTTATATATAGCTCACAGTTCATTATAATTTTTGGGTAAGCATACTTTAAAGATATTTATGGCAGAAATTAATTTTCCACATACCAATCAGGAGTTACTCTCTGCATTTTTCAATGAGAATGAACCCTCCCCACCATCCCCCACTTCACAAGAAGTTCCTTTGGACTTTGAATGTCATCAAATGAGGGGTCCTAGAAGCCTCTTTGCACAACTTTATGTGGACTCCAGAATTTTAGCTTGTCTCATATGAACTTTCCCCCCAATTTAGCACAAACAATTTTAAATCTCGCTTTTTTCTTATCTGCCTCTTTCTCTCTCATTAACACAGCTTAATGATGCTCCATTGTCTTTTCTCTGGGGAAATTTTTGACCTTCATTAGGGCTGCAGGTTTCCATGTAATCTTTTCCCTTCACATCATTTACTCTGGTCTAGTAAGCTGAAATTCCCTTTTCTTCCTTTGAACAGCCTCCTTGACACGTTCTTGTTTATTCATTCATGGCATTTCTCAAATCTCACTTTAATAGGACAGCAACATAAGTCAGGTTATACAAAGATAATTGCCTCCTTCATCCTCTGCACCCTATCCACTTCCCTTCCTGTGACAGAATGTTTCAAAGAACAACAAAAAGAAAGGAAGAAACAAAGGAAAAGGTAACACACAGCCAGGTGAATCTCAGAGAATAGGGAGCTACTCATATAGTTCATTCTTCAAATGTCCCCTAACAGAAAGCAGAAATTAAGTTACAGGTGGGGTGACCATACATCCCATGTTGCCCAGGACATCCTGGTTTGTACTTGTCATTACATCCAATCCAGTTAGCACAACCCTTTATCCTCCGAAGCGTTTATAATAGGTTTGTTCACCCATAGATAAGTGAGTGAGTTTTTTCATGTCCGTGTCGGATTGCACATTCTGAGAAATGGGCACAGAATCTGAAATTCAAAACTGTTTCTGGTCTTTGGGAGGCTTGGTATTCAGACAAACATCAAACTCAGAAACATTCATCGAGGAAATGTGTCTTAGACAGAGAACACTTACTCATCTTTTGGAGGGGATCTCATCCTGGCGTCCAGAGGACTTATCAGGCAGCTAGAATTTAGGGACAAAACCAACCCCCAAGAAGAGATTAAGACATTTCTATTTAGAAGGACATGTGTGTGTTTGAGGATGGATGGGTGAGAAGAGTGGGATTTAAATGTGAATAAGTTAATGCAGTACAATGGAAAGGAGAAGGACTTTGAAATCAGACACATCTGGGTTGAAGACCCTACTTCTTCTACTTACTGTAATATAACTGCCTCAAGCTTCAGTTTCCTCATCTATAAAATTCGGCTAATAAAATAGAGACAAAGATATGGACTTTAGAGGAGTTATAATGATTAAATATAAAGTATAAGGACTTGATCAGAGCAGTAATGATTGCTGATATTTTTTAAATGCTTACTGTGTACCAGGTACTATTCTAAGAGCTTCGTATTAATTCATTTAATACTTATGAGAAACCTAAAATTGTAACCCACTGTTATGATTAGTATTTCACAGATGATGAACCTGAGGCGCAGAGTGACTAAGGGACCAAGAATGATGGAATCTGGATTTGACCCAGAGAGGCAGGTTTCAGAGTTGTTCTTGGTATAGGTGTTAAGTAGGACCTCAGTCACTATTCTCTACAGCTGTTCCCTGGCAAGCAAGCAAAATATGTTATTAATATGGGCAAGGAAGAGAAAATAATTATTGAAATAAAATGAAAAATGTACACAAATGATAGTGCTTTAATTTGAACCACCCGATACAGAGATGTGCCCATAAAGCTCTGTCAGTTTTCTATATGCCTTACACGAAAAATCATTCATGTACCTCAGGACATTTTACATTACGTTTGATAGTAATATTACTGTAGTGCATTTCTCTCTTTTGAAACTCCTGCAAAATACGTTAATATGAGACAGGAACTCTTAAAATAGACTTATGTCACTGGGTTAATCTATAACTAGCACTACCTTAATTTAGGATCAGTATTGCAAATATGCTTTCTTCCCAGGATGTTGCACTCTTGACTTTGTGTGTGTAGGACTTAGGTTATACTGGATAAACAGGTGGGCAGCCCTTCCATGGCCCTTGTAGGAAGGACATCATCCTGATAATCGCTCGGCAGTGGTCTACTCCCTGACCTTTGGGAAACCAGTCGCCAGTTAGTCAACATTTGGGTGACTTAGCTCTGTGCTCTCGCTTTTTCACTCTGAAACTGAAGGCTTATGCTGACTTCCCACATTTCTCAATTTCACCAAGGAGGGAGGGAACTCATTTCTTTTCTCTAGTTCAAACTCTGACAAAATCTGGTAATCCTTCCAGCAATAACCATTCATTTTAGTTTGTAACATCAGCATCTCCCTAACTCTTCCTTACTTTTGTTATCATTTCTCTGCCCTCTCTTCTCTTTTTTTTTTTTGAATTTTATTTTATTTATTTTTTATACAGCAGGTTCTTATTAGTTACCTATTTTATACATATTAGTGTATACATGTCAATCCCAATCTCCCAATTCATCCCACCACCACCACACCCCACCCCCTACCCCGCCACTTTCCACCCTTGGTGTCCATGTGTTTGTTCTCTACATCTTTGTCTCTGTTTCTGGAATGTGCATTTTAGATTTTGATAAGTATTGATTGCTTCATTGCCCTATACAATACTTGGACCAATTTAGACTTCCACTGACAGGGCTTGAGAGCACTTATTTCTCCTAATTAACGCTGGATATTATTAAACTCGTTAATCTTTGTCAATATGATGAGTAAAAATATTCTTTTCTAATTTCAGTTTTTAATTGTGAAGAAACTTGAACATCTTATATTTTGTCAGATGTTTTTTTCTTGTGAATATTCTGTATGCTTTGTTCACATTTCTATTGGGATATTGGCCTTTTTTTAAAACATCTTTATTGGAGTATAATTGCTTTACAATGGTGTGTTAGTTTCTGCTGTATAACAGAGTGAATCACCTATACATAAACATATATCCCCATATCTCCTCTCACTGCATCTCCCTCCCACCATCCCTATCCCTCCCTCCAGGTGGACACAAAGCACCGAGCTAATCTCCCTGTGCTATGTGGCTCCTTCCTGCTAGCTATCTATTTTACATTTGGTAGTGTAAATATGTCCATGCCATTCTCTCACTTCACCCCAGCTTACCCTTCTCCCTCCCCGTGTCAGGTCCATTCTCTACGTCTGCGTCTTTATTCCTGTCCTGCCTCTAGGTTCTTCAGAAACATTTCTTTTTTTTTTTAGATTCCATACATATGTGTTAGCATACGGTATTTGTTTTTCTCTTTCTGACTTACTTCACTCTGTATGACAGTCTCTAGGTCCATCCACCTCACTACAAATAATTCAATTTCATTTCTTTTTATGGCTGAGTAATATTCCATTGGATATATGTGCAACATCTTCTTTATCCATTCATCTGTTGATGGAAACTTATGTTGGTTCCATGTCCTGGCTATTGTAAATAGTGTGGCAATGAAATTGTGGTACATGACTCTTTTTGAATTATGTTTTTTTCAGGGTATATGCCCAGTAGTAGGACTGCTGCATCGTATGGTAGTTCTATTTTTATTTTTATAATGAAACTCCATACTGTTCTCCATAGTGGCTGTAAAAACTTACATTCCCACCAACAATGCAAGAGGATTTCCTTTTCTCCACACCCTCTCCAGCATTTATTGTTTGTAGAATTTTTGATGATGGCCATTCTAACTGGTGTGAGGTGATACCTCATTGTATTTTGATTTGCATTTCTCTAATGATTAGTGATGTTGAGCATCCTTTCATGTGTTTGTTGGCACTCTGTATATCTTCTTTGGAGAAATGTCTATTTAGGTCTTCTGTCCATTTTGGGAACGGGTTGTTTGCTTTTTTGATATTGAGCTGCATGAGCTGCTTGTATATTTTGGAGATTAATCCTTTGTCAGTTGCTTCATTTGCACATATTTTCTCCCATTCTGAGAGTTGTCTTTTCATCCCATTTATAGTTTCCTTTGCTGTGCAAAAGCTTTTAAGTTTCATTAGTTTCCATTTGTTTACTTATGTTTTTGTTTCCATTTCTCTAGGAGGTGGGTCAAAAGGATCTTGCTGTGATATATGTCATAGATGTTCTGCCTATGTTTTCCTCTAACAGTTTTATAGTGTCTGGCCTTACATTTAGGTCTTTAATCCATTTTGAGTTTATTTTTGTGTATGGTGTTAGGGAGTGCTCTAATTTCGTTCTTTTACATGTAGCTGTCCAGTTTTCACAGCACGACTTATTGGAGAGGCTGTCTTTTCTCCATTGTATATTGTTGCCTTCTTTATCAAAGATAAGGTGACCACATGTGGGTGGGTTTATCTCTGGGCTTTCTATCCTGTTCCATTGATCTATATTTCTGTTTTTGTGCCAGTACCATACTGTCTTGATTACTGTAGCTTTGTAGTATAGTCTGAAGTCAGGGAGACTGATTCCTCCAGCTCCATTTCTCTTTCTCAAGATTGCTTTGGCTATTTGGGGTCTTTTGTTTTTCCATACAAATTGTGAAATTTTTTGTTCTAGTTCTGTAAAAAATGCCACTGGTAGTTTGATAAGGATTGCATTGAATCTGTAGATTGCTTTGGGTAGTAGAGTCATTTTCACAATGTTGATTCTTCCAGTCCAAGAACATGGTATATCTCTCCATCTGTTTGTATCATCTTTAATTTCTTTCATTAGTGTCTTATAATTTTCTGCATACAGGTCTTTTGTCTCCTTAGGTAGGTTTATTCCTAGATATTTTATTCTTTTTGTTGCAGTGGTAAATGGGAGTGTTTTCTTAATTTCACTTTCAGATTTTTCATCATTAGTGTATAGGAATGCCAGAGATTTCTGTGCATTAATTTTGTATGCTGCTACTTTACCAGATTCATTGATTAGCTCTGGTAGTTTTCTGGTAGCATCTTTAGGATTCTCTATGTATAGTATCATATCATCTGCAAACCGTGACAGCTTTACTTCTTCTTTTCCGATTTGGATTCCTTTTATTTCTTTTTCTTCTCTGATTGCTGTGGCTAAAACTTCCAAAACTATGTTGAATAATAGTGATGAGAGTGGGCAACCTTGTCTTGTTCCTGATCTTAGTGGAAATGGTTTCAGTTTTCCACCATTGAGAATGATGTTGGCTGTGGGTTTGTCATATATGGCCTTTATTACGTTGAGGTAAGTTCCCTCTCTGCCTACTTTCTGGAGGATTTTTATTATAAATGGGTGTTGAATTTGGTCAAATGATTTTTCTTCATCTATTGAGATGATCATATGGTTTTTCTACTTCAATTTGTTAATATGGTTTATCACATTGATTGATTTGCATATATTGAAGAATCCTTGCACCTGGGATAAACCCCAGTTGATCACGGTGTGTGATCCTGTTAATGTGTTGTTGGATTCTGTTTGCTAGTATTTTGTTGAGGATTTTTGCATCTATGTTCATCAGTGATATTGGCCTGTAGTTTTCTTTTTTGTGTGACATCTTTCTCTGGTTTTGGTATCAAGGTGATGGTGGCCTCCTAGAATGAGTTTGGGAGTGTTTTCTCTCTGCTATATTTTGGAAGAGTTTGAGAAGCATAGGTGTTAGCTCTTCTCTAAATGTTTGATAGAATTCACCTGTGAATCCATGTGGTCCTGGGCTTTTGTTTGTTGGAAGATTTTTAATCACAGTTTCAATTTCAGTGCTTGTGATTGGTCTGTTCATATTTTCTGTTTCTTCCTGATTGAGTCTCAGGAGGTGGTGCTTTTCTAAGAATTTGTCCATTTCTTCCAGGTTATCCATTTATTGGCATATAGTTGCTTGTAGTAATCTCTCATGATCCTTTGTATTTCTGCAGTGTCATTTGTTACTTCTTTTTCATTTCTAATTCTATTGATTTGAGTCTTCTCCCTTTTTTTCCTTGGTGAGTCTGGCTAGTGGTTTATCAATTGTTTATCTTCTCAAAGAATCAGCTTTTCTTTTTATTGACCTTAACTATTGTTTCCTTCATTTCTTTTTCATTTATTTCTGCTCTGATCGTTATGGTTTCATTCCTTCTGCTAACTTTGGGGATTTTTGTTCTGCTTTCTGTAATTGCTTTAGGTATAAGGTTAGGTTGTTTATTTGAGATGTTTCTTGTTTCTCGAGGTAGGATTGTATTGCTATGAACTTCCCTCTTAGAACTGCTTTTGCTACATCCCATAGGTTTTTGGGTCATCCTGTTTTCATTGTTATTTGTTTCTAGATATTTTTTGAATTCCTTTTTGATTTCTTCGGTGATCTCTTGTTTATTTAATAATGTATTGTTTAGCCTCCATGTGTTTGTATTTTTTGCAGACTTTTCTCTGTAATTCATATCTAGTCTCATTGCAGTGTGGTTGGAAAAGATACTTGATACGATTTCAATTTTCTTAAATTTACCAAGGCTTGATTTGTGACCCAAGCTATGATCTATCCTGAAGAACGTTCCATGAGCAGTTGAGAAAAATGTGTATTCTGTTGTTTTTGGATGGAATGTCCTAAAAATATCAATTAAGTCCATCTTGTTTGATGTATTACTTAAACCTTGTGTTTCCTTATTTATTTTCATTTTGGATGATCTGTCCATTGGTGAAAGTGGGGTTTTTAAGTCCCCTACTATGATTGTGTTACTGTCAATTTCTCCTTTTATGACTGTTAGCATTTGCCTTATGTATTGAGGTGCTGCTGTGTTGGGTGTATAAATATTTACATTGTTATATCTTTTTTTTTTTTTTTTTTTGAGGTACACGGGCCTCTCACTGTTGTGGCCTCTCCCATTGTGGAGCACAGGCTCCGGATGCGCAGGCTCAGCGGCCATGGCTCACAGGCCCAGCCGCTCTGCGGCATGCGGGACCCTCCCGTACCGGGGCACGAACCCGTGTCCCCTGCATCGGCAGGCAGACTCCCAAACACTGCGCCACCAGGGAAGCCCACATTGTTATATCTTTTTCTTGGATTGATCCCTTGATCATTATGTAGTCTCCTTCTTTGTCTCTTGTAATAGTCTTTACTTTAAAGTCTATTTTGTCTGATATGAGAAATGCTCCTTCAGCTTTCTTTCGATTACCATTTGCATGGAATATCTTTTCCCATCCCCTCACTTTCAGTCTGGTGTGTCCCTATGTCTGACGTTGGTTTCTTGTAGACAGCATATATACGGGTCTTGTTTTTGTATCCATTCAGCCAGTCTATGTCTTTTGGTTGGAGCATTTAATCCATTTACATTTAAGGTAGTTATCGATAATGTGTGTTCTTATTGCCATTTTCTTAATTGTGTTGGGTTTTTTATTATAGGTCATTTCCTTCTCTTATGTTTCCTGCCTAGAGAAGTTTCTTTAGGATTTGTTGTAAAGCTGGTTTGGTGGTGCTGAATTCTCTTAGCTTTTGCTTGTTTGTGAAGGTTTTAGTTTCTCGGCTGAATCTGAATGAGATCCTTGCTGGGTAGAATAATCTTGGTTGTAGCTTTTCCTCTTTCATTACTTTAAATATGTCCTGCCACACCCTTGTGTCTTGCAGAGCTTGTGCTGAGAAATCAGTTGTTAACCTTTTGGGGATTCCCTTGTATGTTATTTGTTGCTTTTCCCTTGCTGCTTTTAATATTTTTTCTTTGTATTTAATTTTTGATAGTTTGATTTATATGTGTCTTGGTATGTTTCTCCTTGGATTTAACCTGTATGGGACTCTCTGCACTTCCTGGACTTGATTGACTATTTCCTTTTCCGTATTATGGAAGTTTTCGACTATAATCTCTTCAAATATTTTTCAGTCCATTTATTTTTCTCTTCTTCTTCTGGGACCCCTATACTTTGAATGTTGGTGCATACAGTGTTGTCCCAGAGGTCTCTGAGACTGTCCAAATTGTTTTCATTCTTTTTTTTTATTATTCTCTGTGGTAGTTATTTCCACTATTTTATCTTCCAGGTCACATATCCATTCTTCTGCCTCAGTTATTCTGCTATTGATTCCTTCTAGAGAATTTTTAATTTCATTATGTTGTTCATCATTGTTTGTTTGCTCTTTGGTTCTTCTCGGTCCTTGTTAAACATTTCTTATATTTTCTCCATTCTATTTCCAAGATTTTGGATGATCTTTACTATCATTACTCTGAATTCTTTTTCAGGAAGACTGCCTATTTCCTCTCTATTTGTTTGGTCTGCTGGGTTTTTACCTTGCTCCTTCATCTGCAGTGTATTTCTCTGTCTTCTCATTTTGCTTAACTTACTGTGTTTGGTGGTCTCCTTTTCACAGGCTTCAGGTTCGTAGTTCCTGTTGTTTTTGGTGTCTGCCCCCAGTGGGTAAGGTTGGTTCAGTGGGTTGTGTAGGCTTCCTGGTGGAGGGGACTGATGCCTGTGTTCTGTTGGATGAGGCTGGATCTTGTCTTTCTGGTGGGCAGGACCTTGTCCGGTGGTGTGTTTTGGGGTGTCTGTGAACTTCTTATGGTTTTAGGCAGCCTGTCTGCTAATGGATGGGGTTGTGTTCCTGTCCTGCTAGTTGTTTGGCATGAGGGGTCCAGCACTGTAGTTTGCTGGTTGTTAAGTGGCGCTGGGCCTTAGTGTTGCGATGGAGATCTCTGGGAGAGCTTTCGCCGCTTGATATTACGTGGAGCCAGGAGGTCTCTGGTGAACGAATGTCCTGAACTCACCTCTCCCACTTAAGAGGCTGAGGCCTGACAACTGGCTGGAGCCCTAAGACCCTGTCAGCCACATGGCTCCGAAGAAAAGGGAGAAAAAGAAGAAAGGAGGAAAAAAATATTAAATAAAGTTATTAAAATAAAAGTTAAAAATATAAAGAAGTAATAAAAAAAGAAAAGAAAGAAGAGAGCAACCAAACCAATAAAGAAATCCACCAATGATAACAAACAATAAAAACTATACTAAAAAAAAAAAAGGACAGACAGAACCCTAGGATAAATTGTAAAAGCAAAGCTATACAGACAATATCACACAAAGAAGCATACACATACACACTACTCACAAAAAGAGATAAGGGAAAAAAATTTATATATACACATATATGTATATACACACACATATGTGTATGTATATACATATATATATATATATATATATATATATATATATATATATATATATATATATATAGGAAGAGAGCAACCAAATCAATGAACAAGTCTACCAATGATAATAAGCTCTAAATACTAAACTAAAATAAACATGAAACCAAAAATAAATTAGACACAGAAAGCAAACCCCAATTCTACAGTTGCTACCAAAGTCTATTGCCTGAATTTTGGGGTGATTCGTTGTCTATTCATGTATTCCACAGATGCAGGGTACATCAAGTTGATTGTGGAGATTTAATCCACTGCTCCTGAAGCTGCTGGGAGAAATTTCCCTTTCTCTTCTTTGTTTGCACAGCTCCTGGGGTTCAGCTTTGGATTTGGCCCCGCCTCTGCGTGTTGGTTGCCTGAGGGTGTTTGTTCTTTGCTCAGAAAGGACGGGGTTAATGTAGCAGCTGATTGGGGGCTCTGGCTCACTCAGGCCAGGGGGAGCGAGGGGTACGGGGTGTAGGGTGAGCCTGTGTTGGCAGAGGCTGGTGTGACGTTGCACCAGCCTGAGGCATGAAGTGTGTTCTCCCAGGGAAGTTGTCCCTGGATCCCGGGACCCTGGCGGTGGCGGGCTGTACAGGCTCCCGGGAGGGGAGTTGTGAATAGTGACCTGTGCTTGCACACAGGCTTCTTGGTGGCTGCAGCAGCAATCTTGGCACCTCATGCCCGTCTCTGCAGTCCTTGCTGATAGTTGCAGATCATGCCCGTCTCTGGAGCTTGTTTAGGTGGTGCTCTGAATCCCCTCTCCTCATGCACCCCAAAACAATGGTTTCTTGCCTCTTAGGCAGGTCCAGACATTTTCCCAGACTCCCTCCTGGCTAGCTGTGGTGCACTAACCCCCTGAAGGCTGTGTTCACGCAGCCAACCCCAGTCCTCTCCTTGGGATCTGATCTCCGAAGCCCGGGCCTCAGTGCCCAGCCTCCACCCATCCCGGCGGGTGAGCAGACAAGCCTCTCAGGCTGGTGAGTGCTAGTCGGAAGCGATCCTCTGTGTGGGAATCTCTCCACTTTGCCCTCTGCACCCCTGTTGCTGCGCTCTCCTCCATGACTCTGAAGCTTCCCCCCCGGCCACGCCCCTTCTCTGCAAGTGAAGGAGCTTCCTAGTGTGTGGAAACTTTTCCTCCTTCACAGCTCCCTCCCACTGGTGGAGGTCCCATCCCTATGCTTTTGTCTCTGTTTTTTCTTTTGCCGTACCCAGGTACGTGGGGGAGTTTCTTGCCTTTTGGGAAGTCTGAGGTCTTCTGCCAGCGTTCAGTAGGTGTTCCGTAGGAGTTGTTCCACGTGTAGATGTATTTCTGATGTATTTGTGGAGAGGAAGGTGATCTCTATGTCTTACTCCTCCGCCATCTTGAAGCTATCCCTTTCTCTTCTCTTTTCATGTCTCTGTTCTCTCTCCCTCTTTCCACAAAGCTTAGAATCATTTCTAGTCTCCAATAGAGGCTTCTTTGAAATTTTGCAGGTTATTTTCCTGCTGTCTGCAGCCCAGTCTCACCAATGACATGTAGGCTCACTGGGCTACATAATGAAACATATTCTTTTCATTCTCTGTGCTTTTTTTTTTTAACATCTTTATTGGAGTATAATTAATTTACAATGGTGCGTTAGTTTCTGCTTTATAACAAAGTGAATCAGCTCTACATATACATATATCCCCATATCTCCTCCCTCTTGCATCTCCCTCCCACTCTCCCTATCCCACCCCTCTAGGTGGTCACAAAGAACCAATTCTCTTTGCTTTTCAAGCCTCTGTGATATGCATCACCACAATCAGCCTGACAGAAGCCATTTGAGGTACTGGGATGATACAAAGATTCCTCTTTACTGGTCAGATGAAGAATCATTCTTGGTATACTCAGAGTTTGGTCAAGTTTCTGGCATCAACTCAATAAATTTTCAATAAATTATTTTCAATAAATTATTTTTCAATAAATTATTTTCAATAAATTATTATTTTTCAATAAATTTTTCAATAAATATTTATTTTCAATAAATAAATTTTTTCAATAAATTATTTTCAATAAATAAAATAAAAATAATATTAAATAATTTTTAAATAAAAATTTAAAATAAAAATTTTTAAATAAAAAAATAAAATAAAAAATAAATAAAATAAAAATTTTTAAATAAAAAAATAAATAAAAATTATTTTCAATAAATAAATAAAGTTTTCAATAAATTATTATGAATGGGTGATGCATTGTATGAGATGCATTCCCTATCTTTTATTTCATTGCTTTTCCAATACATTATATAAAGAAGCTTTGCCCAAATGTGTCTCAAGTACATAAAATTTCTGCTGCTGAAAAGACTTGTCATTTAGAAACTTTAATAGATAATTTTACTTTATGTGTTTAAAGTAACTAAATCATGTACTTTTACTCATTCTACTCAAGATCGTCTTTGTAAGATGTAATTAAGGAATCATAGCTTGGCTAGTTTGGTAACACTTTTTCACTGAAAAACAGTAACTGAAAAGCCTGGCAGTCTATAATTAGAAAGCAGCCAAGTATAGCCTATGGTCTGGGATTCCTATGCTTGATAACCACAGGTCAAAGTCCAGACCACCATCAGCCCGAATCATGAATTTTCTGTGGCATCTCTGGTGATTTAATTTAATTAACAAGCTATTTATTGCATGTCTTTAACCACAGAGCATTGCATTACATAGTTGGAGAAACCAACAAAAGATAAGACATGGTCCTTGATCAAAAGACAGAAGATAGAAATCTACTGAACACACTTAGAAGCAAGAGTTAGAGACAGAAGCACCTGGAATTCACTTTCTAACTGCAGAATTTAGGACAGCCATTAAATAGAGGATCTTTCCCTAGGCTGTTAACTAAATAAAATTATTCCAGTCTTATATCTCTCTAGTGTCCCATGAGTAGTAGCACTCTTTACTAAAGTAATATTGCATAGTGATTAGGAACATGAGTTTGGGCTATGCCTCTTGTTGGCTGATGGAGTTCGAACAAGTTACCTGTGAAATGGAGAAACTATTAAAATTACCAGCATTGTTATAAGAATTAAGCAAGATGAGGACAGTAATGAGTTTTAAACAGTGTCAGTATGTAGTAAGCACTCAGTAAATGTTAGCTGTTTTTAAAGTTAGCAGAGGTTGAGCTGGCAGAACTATTTTAAGATGTCATATGTTGCTTCCATAGTGTAGGATTTGAATTAAAACAGAAAAATATGAAATGCCCACCATGAGGTTCAGGTGCACACACGTCATTGTCATGTTCTTCTTCCCAGAAAGGGTCTGTGTTAGACAGCATGCTTCTCCTTGTTAAAGGTAGCAAGAACACTAAGATTCCTTGGGATAACTCAATTCCTGTTAGGTATTTTCCCCTCTCCAGAAGAAATCAGATCTCACAGAGCCACATCATTACCAATTGGAGAAAGACAGACCATGCATTCAAATTCATAAGTGAAGGATGATTTCTGTTAACAAGTAGCTACTGATTCCTTAGTCTGGCTGTTGCATAAAATGAGTACAAACGTTCTTTTTCTTTATTTGTTTCACTGGGAAGTGCTGGACAGATATCACAAGCAACTTTCACACATGGAATATTCACCAAGTATTTACTGAGAAATTGCTAAGTGATAAACTCTGCTTAAAAGCAAGTAGTTCATTTCAAGAGCAGAAAGTTCATTTCAAAATAAGGCAAAAAACTATTAATTTGTAATCCTAGATGTCAAGAGTGTCTTCAAATATCTTTGTATATATCCTTAATATTTTATATTCTCATCACTGCTTTCCCCTGTGGGGAGTGACTGTCCAACCTGGTAGGATGGAAAGTACAAAAGCTTGGTCAAAAATTAGTTTCAAAGTAAATACTGACACTATCTGTGTGATCTGGAGCAAAAAGCTTAGCTTAGTTTGTCCTCATTTATCTCATCTATAAAATGGGGGGATCATGCTTGACTCATTTAGCTGTTGTGAAGGTTGAGTCAAACCATTGGCTTGCACTGCTTTGAGTAAACACTAGTTTCATTTGGCCCCCCTCTTCAGTTATACTATCTTTCATGGCACTTATACTGTACCACTGCAGTATCCCTGTAGTCTTTTGCATAATACTTATGACTGATGCAGATTTAGAAGTTCAGAAGGGCATTCCAGAGTCTTAAGTGGTACCTGCCAAAGCAAATTCTAGATCAAGCTTGATGCCTCTGCTGGAAGAATGGATGATAGAAGAATCTCATTCATTCAAGAAAAAAATGTTTAGGTACTGATATTATGCTTGGCATTAGGGATACAGATGTGCCTTCCTGAAGCTCACAGACAAGCATGCAATACTTTAAACAAAGAGGATGTGTGAATATGGGGAAAATGTAGGGTGCCATGGAAGTATATAAGAGGCATTCCAAACTCAGTTTTGAGTTCAGGAGTGGAGTGATCAGGGAAATCTTGCTAAAAGAGAATGATAATGAGAACAGTAATGGATACCACTTACTGACTGCTTGCAGTGGTCACTCAGCTATTATGTGTCTTATAAAACCTAATTTTGTTATTGTCTATAATATCTTGGTGAAGAGGATCCCCATTTTACTGATGAAAGAGCTGAGGTACAGAGAGAAAGTCATTTTTATAATGACACAGTAAATGAGGCACTGGATCTGTTATCTAAACAGAAACTGTAAGTAGTTGAAAGGGGAATTCTGGGAAGAAGGAGGGGGCAAAGGCTTCCAGGCAGAGGGAATCTAAAGTACAAGGCCCTGGAGACAGAGAGCATGAAAAGAGAAACTAACTGTCCATGGTATGGTGGGAGCTAAGGGTGAAACTGGGGGAAAGAGAGGAGATAAAACCACAGCAGCAGGCAGAGACCAGATACTCATGAACTGAGTAAACTAGGCAAAGAAGTTCCCATGCTTTATTCTGAGGGCCGTGGAACGCCAGTGAAGGATTTAAACACTTGCCAGAACCAACTTGTAGTTTAGAATACAGGGAAAGGATTGGAGAACAAATCCTGAAGTCAAGGAGAACAATTAGGATCTTACGGTGGCAGTTTTGGGGGAGAGATGATGATGTGCTGGACTAGGGTAGCAGCAGAAAGGATGAGAGAAATAGATGGGGTAGATAACTATCTTAGGTAGTTGAGTCAACAGCAGATGGCGGTTAATTGAATGAAGAAGTTGAATGAGAAAGTAGTCAAAAATATCTCACAGGTTTCCAGACTAAGAAACCAGGAGGATTTAATTTTCATTTGTCAGAAAAGGGAATGCCAGAGAAAGGGACAGATCAAGGAGAAATATATTAAGCTTAGTTATCTAATTGCACAGTTGTCTGTGCAACACCCAAAGTAGATTTTAAATGCGTTTTTTAAAAATTAATTAATTTAATAATGTTTTTATTTTTGGCTGTGTTGGGTCCTTGTTGCTGTGCACGGCTTTCTCCAGTTGCGGCGAGCGGAGGCCACTCCTCATTGCAGTGCACAGGCTTCTCACTGTCACGGCTTCTCTTGTTGCGGAGCACGGGCTCTAGGCACACAGGCTTCAGTAGTTGTGGCTCGCGGGCTTAGTTGCTCCGTGGCATGCGGGATCTTCCCGGGCCAGGGCTCGAACCCGTGTCCCCTGCATTGGCAGGCGGATTCTTAACCACTGTGCCACCAGGGAAACCCTTAAATGACGTTTTCTGAGGTGAATTTATCTGAAAATTTCAAGTATTTCATAAAACGTCACTGTGAAGAATCTGCTCATTGATTATTCCTTTTATAAGGGAATTGCATTATTATAGAGGCTTCCCCACATTAGCATAACTGTATAATGTGTGGAAATTTTGAGACTTGTTGAAGGAAAAGTGCAGGTAAAAAACTATATTTGTTATCCTGGACCTTATTCTAATGCAGAGAAGAATAGATGCCCTGATGTCAATGGCAAAATTTGAAACATCTGACCAGGCAGTGTATTCCTGTCTGAAACCCTTTTGCATCTGTATTAGCTTGTGAGGGTTGCCATATCAAAATGCCACAGACTGGGTAGCTTAAACAGTAGTAATTTATTTTCTCATGGTTCTGGAGGCTGTAAGTCTGAGATCAAGGTGTTGGTAGGGTTGTTCCTACTGAGGGCTGTGAGGGAAGGATCTCTTCCAGGACTCACCACTTGGCTTGTGTTCTCCCTGTGTCTTCACATTGTCTTATCTCTGTACATGCCTGTAACCAAACTTCCTTTCTTATAAGGACATCAGTCATATTGGATTAGGGCCAAACCTGATGACCTCATTTAAACTGTATTTCTGTAAAGACCCTACCTCCAAATATGGTCACATTTTGAGGTACTGCAGGTTAGCACTTCAGCATGTGAAATCCGGGGGCAGGGAAGACACAATTCATCCCATAACAGTATCTTTGGTAAAATGCCCTAAGGCAGAACTTAATATAGAAGGAGTGGTTCAAAGAAAGTAGAGGCAGTAGGGAGTTCTTTCCAGAGGTTTAGAGATGGTAGTCACAACATCTAGAATCCAGACCAGCGGTGACAGCCAGTATGCCGATCATTCAGTGCCTTTGGTGGTGACAGTGCCAATCACATGGTTCCAGTTGGTGGCAGAGGTAGGCTCACCCAGTAGTTCTTCTGGCTGCTTCCTACTGCTTGGCCTCCCTTGGTTTCCGCCTGTTTTCTTAGCCTAATCCTCCAGCTTTTCTAGGACACTACCAGGTACCAATACTTCACTTTCTCTGATTCACTTAGTCAGATATGATTTCTCATGTTTCTAACTAAAACCCCTGAACACTAAAGAAAGGATCTGTAGATTTTTCTACATGTTGAATTAAAACTTACTATTTCTTACAGTACAGTATGAAGAGAACAATCTGCAGGGCAGGCAGATCTGGGTTAAAGTCTTGACTCCACTGTTTGCCAGACATATGGGCTAGTTTCTGAAACTGAGCATCAGTTTCCTCCTAAGAAAATTTGCAGTCATAATATTTAATACCAAACATCGATTGGGCAGTTATCAAATTCCAGGTGTCGTTCTGGTATTTTATATATATTATGCCATTTGTTTCTCATAACAACCCCTTATAACTCGTATTATTAACAACAGATTTATAGATAAAGATAATGATGCTACATATCAGTGACTCCCAAGTGCTTGTTGCAAACCCAAGACCTATCTTCTGAGCTCTGAACCAATATACCCAACTGCCAATTTGACATATTGCAAACCTAATATATTAAAAAAATGAACTCTTGAGCTCTAATTCTTTCCCCAACTCAATAAATGTTAACAGCTAAGTTTCTCAAACCTAAAACCTTGGTTATTATTGATACCCCTCATTTCTTTCACCTCCCCCACTTCCAGTCATAGAAAGTGCTGAATACTTAGCCTCTGTGTTAGTCTTCTTTTGCTATTCTAACAGATTACCACAAACTTAGCAGCCTAAAACAACATCCATTCCCCCAGTTTTGAAGGTCAGAAGTCTGACTACAGTGTGGCTCACCTGGCTTTCAGCCTAGAGTCTCACAGGCTAAAATCAAGATGTTGGCAGGGATGAATTTCCTTCTGGAGAGTTCTGGGAATTTGAATCCTTTTCTAAGCTCATTAAGATTGTTGACTGAGTTCAGTTTTTTGTGGCGATAGGACTGAGGTTCCAGTTTCCTTGCTGGTTGTCAGCTGGGGCATGGTCTTCGATCCTAGAGATTGACAGTCCTTTCCTATGACTTCCATGGGGCCCTTTCAGCCACAGTGGCTCCAGTTCCCCCTCATGCTTTGACTCTCTGGCTTTGTCGTCTGCTGTATCCCTCCACTTCCGGTTGGAGACAGTTCTCTGCTTTGAAAGGCTAATGGATAATCCAGGATACTCTTCCTGTGTTAAAGCCAGCTGAGTAGTATCTGTAATTGCATCTGCAAAATCCATTTTGTCATGTACTATAACATATTCACGGGTTTGGGGACCAGGTATGGACTTTTTGGGAGGACATCATTCTGCCTACTACCTACAGTAAGCAAACACATAAATACCTCATTACACACAGATAATAGCAATGTGACATATTGGTTAAGAGCATAGATTATGGAGCTGGACCCCTTGGATTCTTCCACTTATTGGCTATTGCCTTGGACAAGTTACTTAACTTCTCTGTGCTTCAGTTTCTTCACCTATAAAGTGGAAGTAATAATATTATTTACCTCATAGATTCTTGGGAGGATTAAATGAGTGACTATACTTAAAGTTTATAGAAAATGCCTAGTACATAGTAATATATCTAAATATATTTGAGATATAATATTTTGAAGGTTGTGATAGGCTAAATAATGGCCCCCAAAAGATGTCCATGCACTAATCTCTGGAATTTGCGAATGTTCTGTTAGGTGGCAAAAGGGACTTTCCAGATGTAATTAAGGTTATTGACCTTAAAATAAGGAGAGTATCTGAATTATCCAAGTGGTTCAGTCTAATCACATTAGCCCTTAAAAGGGGAGAACTGTCTCCAGAGGGAAGCAAAGAGAGGACTTCAGAGAGATGTGATATAAGGAGAAGTCAGAGATTCCAAGTGTGAGAAGGATTGGCATGCCATTGCTGGCTCTGAGATGTAGGAGCCTGTGTGCCAGGACTGGAGAGAGACCTTCAGAGAAGTTAAGGGAGTCCCCAGTTGACATCCAGCAAAGAAATGGGCCTCAGTCCTACAGTGACAAGCAACCAGATTCTACCAACAAGCCGAATGATCTTGGAAGTAGCGTCTTCTCAAAGCCTTCCAATAAAAGCTGGCTTATACCTTGAAATCCAGACAGCTGAGCCAGCCTGGAATTCTGCAGTACAGAATGGTGAGAGATAAGCTGGATGAGGTTTTGTTTTTTCTTTTCTTTAGGTTTTTTATTTCTTGTTTTAAGCCTCTAAATTTGTGCTAATTTGTTATTGCAGCATTAGGAAACTAACACATTTACATATTAATGTCAGTCTCCCTCATACTGTGGGTTCCGTAAGTACAGGGACTGTGTCCCTCTATTACTGAGACCTAGCACAGTTCTTGGCGTATAGTAGGTGTTCTACAAGTACTTTTTAGAAAAATGAGGCAATGAATGTTTACATAACCTGCTTAATGTCATAGAATTAGTAAGTGTTTGAAGCAGGCCTTGAGCTCATGCCAGAATACCACACATAACATGTCATTGTTTTGAACATTACTAGAGCATATGTAAAGCCTCTGACACATAGTCAACATTCCTCCATTTCCCCTTAATTATCCAGACCCCAGCTTAGACTCTCCTCATTGCACTGCTGGCTAATACTAACGTCCTAGTGAGCCTCGCTGACGCTAAGTGCTCTCTCTTCCAATCTATTTCCTACCAGATTAATATTCCACAAACACACTGAGTGAGGTCATGTCTTTGAAAGAACAGGGCCATCTGTAAAGCCTAGGTATTGTTACTGCTATTAACATCATTTCCACTCTCATACCGCATCTAATCTAGGCTCTGAGCCATGCTTTTCAGGTGCTGGTCTCATGTCCACTTGCCCTGTCTGCTGTGGCTTATTTCTCCCCATTCCTCAGGATGCATGTATTGTGCAGGCCAGGCCATCCCCTTTCTGTTGGGGAAACATCTGTGACTCACTGTTTCACTAGGCCTTTGCTTATGCCCTTTCTGGCTTCCCTTTCTAAATATTGCCCAGGCCCCAGCTTGAAAGCCCACCTTCTGTTCCAAAAAGTCCTTCTCAACTACACTATCCATCCTTGATCTCCTCTGAATTCCCACAGTACTGAACTCTGATCATGTTCTTATGCATTTATTTAGTCTATTTCACAGTCCTTAAGTATGTGTTTTTCATGTGACAGACATTGTGCTGGACGTAAACTGTGACATTTGCTCAGTATTTCAGTGGCTTTTAGTTTGTTGATGTGTGTGTGTGTGTGTGTGTGTGTGTGTGTGTGTGTGTGTGTAAGTCTTGTCTCTTCTGCTATGCTGTAAACCCCTCACAGAGCCACCTAAGAGGCTGAGCAGTCACGCTCCATATTCCAATAGGCTGCATTCAGATCCTGGCTGTCTCTTACTAGCCACTTGACCTTGGGTGGCTTCCTTAATTTCTCTAAAACTTAATTCCTTCATCTATAAAATGGAGAGAATAATGGTATACTTCATTGGGTTGTTGTTGTGGGAAATGAAAGGAGGGAATTCATGTGAAGCTTTTAAGATACTCTCTGGCATACAAGTGCTCAGTCTACACGATTCATTGTTATTTTTTATTACTACCTTTACCACTCTTCTATACCTCCCAAATGTTTAGTATAATGCTGAGCACATAGTAGATGTTGGATAAATACCCTTGACTGAATAATTATTGAAAAATAAGCTATATTAGATGGCTAATCTAGCAGAGAAAAATTGGGAAAAGGGTTCAAAGGAGTATTGACTGAACTGAGCATTCAATTGACAGAAACGAGGACATAATTTGGGAGGTCATGACAGCCACAAATTATTCCATTGTATATAAGTCAAACTAAGTAAGGAACAGGGAAATTATAATCATTAGGTAATTTTATTTTTTGAAAAATTTAAATTATTAAACTAGTGTGTGCTGTTAGTAAAACTAAAACTCCAGCAACAGAGAAGGGAGGTAATATCACCGCTATCCTCACCCCTCACTTTTCCCACTGCTCAGAGGTACCTACTGTGAAAAGTTTCACATCTGGTTTTCCCTAAATTTTCCGTGTGTGTAGTAATTGCCTTTCCTATACTCTATTTCCTCATTTTGCAAATTAGTTTAATACAACTCCTTCATAGGAGTGTTCCAAAAATTTAATAAAGCACACAATATTTTATCACAAGTTAATCTGAGAACCACATAACTTTATAGGCAAAAGAGCAGAGTTTTGTCAGAGTACTTGCAAGTTGAATCAGAGATTAATTCTCATAAAGGTATTAACTTTCAAATATATGCCCTTTGCTAAACCCATTTAAATGATTGCATTGTTCAAACAGGAAGTTGTAGATGAATTAACTTTAAAAAATGTTTTTTTAAGAAAGAAAATAAATATGTGCATTTATAATCATTCATCACAAAGTCAGTTAGCTTGCCAAATTTAAAGCATGTTGTTTGCTAATCAGAAAAGCTGATAAACAGCTTGAAAAACATTTACAGAATAAGTCAATGAATAAGCAAGTACTGGAGAAGGGATAACAAAAGTGTAGCTTAGGAAGTAGAGCATGGTGGCCATGCCTGATGTGCAGTGTCGTTATCCAGCACTTGCCCTCTGGGCAAGAACAACCTGGAGGTGATCTTCCCCTGACCTCCTCTGCCACTGGCTATACACCAGACACAGAATAAAATGGACTTCAACAGCTTTCATTTTCTACCAACTGTCTTCACCTCTTCCTGCCCTGTTTTACTTTCTGGATTTCTGATTTGCCTCTCAGTATTCTATGATGAAGATAAGGATGATTATGGTGATGATGACAGTGGTTTAATTGTGTGAGTATGAATGGCAGTCCAGAAATTCACATCTGCAAGAAATGTACCTCTATTTTATTCTTCTACATCTAAATGGATTTATATTTCCATTTCCCATTCTTCCAAGGCGACCTGAAATCTCCACGAACTCTTTCCCCAGGGCTGTGTCTGTGTTGTCACTCAGTGACAAGGCAATGGGGTGCAGGCAGCATGGCCTTTGGTATTCATCATTCTTTCAACCAAACTTCTATTCCTCTCCCTAGATCACAGGATCCTTCTGAAACTCCTGAGCCATCTGGGAATTTTAAAAAACTCACTGGGGCTATCTCTCACCCTTTACCATTTCCAAGACACTGTTGGGCACACAGGAGACATTCTACTACACCTGCACACACTGGGACACCTGGGAACTCTGTGAGCTGTGTTAGACCCCTCAACTCAGGCACAGCCTGTCCTATGCCCAGAGGCCACCAATAGCCTGTCCAATCATTCTCACACTTGGAATCTCTGACTTCTCCTTATGACACACCTGTCTGAAGTCTTCTTCTGTTCCCAGCTTTAGATAGTTCTCTCCTTTCAAGGGCTTGTGTGATTAAGTTGGACCCACATGGATAATCCAAACTCATCTCCCCATTTTAAGTTACATAAACTTTATTGCATTTGTAAAATCCCTTTTGCCAAGTAGCAGAACATATTCATAAACTGTAGAGATTAGGTCATGGGCATCTTTGGAGGGAGTGAACTATTCAGCCTGCCATAAACTCCAAAATATGTCTCAGATATGTTCACATCGGTCTTTCATTTGGACAGTTACCATGGACTCCAAATTAGTTTCCCTATTTTGGTTCTTGCTCTTTTCCAATCCCTTCTCACAGAGCGCCAGATTGATCTCTAAAATTTGTTATTCGAGTCATGTCACTCTATAGGTTCCAATGTTCTGACATATGAGTCCTTCATTCTCACCACAAGGACGTATGGTCACAAGGACTGATGTCCTTTTCCTTTTCTGTGCTCTTTTTGCCTCACTCTACCCCTTTCTCACCCGGCTGCAATCACAGTGACCTACTTGTAGTCCCTCAGATATACCAGTATTTTCTCACTCCAGAGTCTTAGTCTATCCAGAATTCCCTGCCTGGGAATGTTTTTCTTTGAAGTGTAGTTGATTTACAATGCTATATTAGTTTCAGGCATAAATATAGTGATCAATGTTTTTATAGATTATATGCTATTTAAAGTTATAAAATATTGGCTATATTCCCTGTACAGTACATCCTTGTATCTTATTTATTTATACCGGTATTGTGTACTTCTTAGTTCCATTACCCTATCTTTGCCCCTCTCTCTACCCTTCTCCCCACTGGTAACCACTAGTTTGTTCTCTATCTGTGATTCTGTTTCAGTTTTGTTAGATTCATTTGTTTATTTTTCAGATTCCACATATAAGTGAAAATATACAGTATTTGTCTTTCTCTGTCTGACTTACTTTACTAAGCATAATACCCTCCAGGTACATACAAGTTGTTGCAAATTTCATTCTTTTTTTATGGCTGAGTAGTATTCCATTGTGCATATATTACTACATCTTCTTTATTCATTCACCTATTGATGGACACTTAGGCCACTTCCATGTCTTGGCTATGTACATAATGCTGCTATGAACATTGTGGTGCATGTATCTTTTTGAATTAGTGTTTTTGTTTTCTTTGGATATATACCCGGGAGTGGAATTGCTGGACACATGGTAGTTCTATTTTTAATTTTTTGAGGAACCTCCATACTGTTCTCCATGGTGGCTGCACCAACTTACATTCCCACCAACAGTGCAAGAGGGTTCCCTTTCCCCCTACCCTCACCAACATTTAATTACTTGTTGTCTTTTTGATGATGGCCATTCTGACAGGTGTGAGGTGATATCTCATTGCGGTTTTGAACAAATATTTCTGTTTTCATACCGTTGAAGTCAGTGGTTTTAAAATATTTTTTAATAAATATTTTATTTTGGAATAATTTTAATTTACAGAAACGTTTCAAAGATAGCACAGGGAATTCCCATATATCCCTCACTCATTTTCCTCTAATGTTAACCTTATATTATCATGGTACAGTTGTCAAAACTAAGAAACCAACACTGGTAAATTACTATTTCCTAAACTCCAGGGCAGTATTTGAATTTCACCAGTTTTTCCACTAATGTTCTTTTTCCGTCCAAAGATCCAGTCCAGGATTACCACATGGCTTTTAGAAGCTGCTGGGTTTTAATCTCATCTTTTCCGTTTAGAAAGCTAACTATAGCAGACAACCTATTTCTCCATTTTGTAAGGTACGTTTCATAGCAGTTTCTACATGTTGCTAGAATTTCTGTTTGAAAAGAGATGCGTTCAAGCTGCTGATGGGTTTTGTCTGAAAATTTCCAAGTAACTCTTTCTATTAGTGAACTGATTATTTTGGTGATAGAAAGACAGACTAAGAGCGTCAGGACATTTTCAGTATATAGCAGTAACTTAGGGATTACTAAATTAGGGATTTAGGGATTTATATTTTCTGATTTAGACCATGGCTCCTCACTCACTGACATTCTTCCTAAATCAACACTACCGTTGGGGCAGATTAATACGTTCTCAGGCTAGGGTCAGTAAAAGAAAAAAAATAACTAAATTTTTGTTATTATTATTATGGTTATATGTTACGATATTTCCTTAGGGGTAAATAACATTTTAAATAAATCTGATCAGTCATGTCGTTATCAATTAGATTCATATTCCTAGAGTATTCCCCTAAAATTTTCCACTAAATTTTTCTAATGAGAGACTCAAACCCGGACCCTTAAGATTTAAGAGATTGTCATAAGAGCCTGCCAAAAGCAAAAACAATCTTTGAAGTCTTCTGCTTTAACTTAAAAATTCATATAAGTTTTGCATTCTACTCCATGAATATTTACATTCATTTTAATATA
Organism: Pseudorca crassidens; assembly: GCF_039906515.1. Taxonomy (NCBI): domain Eukaryota; kingdom Metazoa; phylum Chordata; class Mammalia; order Artiodactyla; family Delphinidae; genus Pseudorca; species Pseudorca crassidens. Next base: position 65,307,169 of record NC_090304.1, on the reverse strand, counting down.
AAATTGATCTCAAATTATTTACTAACAAGTAAAAACTGAGTCCTGTTTATCCTGTGCCTTCATAAACCTCCTTTCACACTGATGGTCGGGGTTATCTATGTCCCTGTTTGACAAGGAGAGCCTGTTGATGGAAGTCCATGCTAGTCAAAGTGTTCTCTATTGTGGCACCAATCAACCTCTTCAACCGAATCTTACTACAAATACCATGATTTCCACGCAGAAAAAAGTCTCAAGTCCAGGTCTTAAGTCTTCGTGCTCCTGGACTGTTAAATATATGGTTCAATTTTAGATGTCCTCCCCTCTTTCTTCACTTAACCAACTCCTGTGTGTGGTGAAGAGGTTTATGACAACAGGCCTTTGAGTCAGGGAGACTGAGATGGGGCAGCTGGGTCTGTTTTAGACCAACATGAAGGGAACTCTTTACCATGTAGTAATGGTATTTAAAATTCTAGCACTGCCATATATTAGCCAAACGACCTTGAGCAAAAACCTCACTAAGCCTTAATCTCCAACTATGTAAACCTGAGATTAATAATAATAGCTAACTTTCAGATTTATTAAGAGAATTAAATGGTATGATGAGTGTAAAGCATTTAGTTAGCTGTCTGACCCATGGTAAGAGCTCAATTATTTTATTATTGTCTATATTTTAAGACCTAGTTCAGATATCACTTCTTTTATAGAGTCTTCCTTTGTTTCAATGGAGAATTAGTGATTTTCTTCTTTTGAGTTTCCTTGCATTTTTTGTTTTTAAAAAATATATAGAAATTAATGTCGTGGGAAAATCATCATGTGCCTTTAAATGATAAGATTATAAAACAGCAGGTGCAGTGTGTATGTGTGAGATAACCATGTTAACAGTGGAGTGTTCTCTTTTGGCACCTCTGTATTTTTCAAATTTTCTACAGTGAACATGCATTAATTTTATAACCTGAAATAAAGAAGACAGTTTTATACTGTTCTAACTACATTACATTTATTTTATCAAAGTAACGTATGCATATAGTCTCCTTTCCTGCCACTCCTTACCTACTGAATGCTGATCCCCAAAGGATATCATTTTCAAATCTTTTCGTTGTTTCTCCCATTAAATACCTTCATATTTCTAAATAATATGCATATATTAGCTCTCAAATTTACCATTTTAAACACTTACTACCTTTCTACTGTGGAAGATAAAAGCTTCTCTTTTGAACCACGATCCAATTTCCCAATAGTTCTCTCCATTTTCCCAATATAGTTATATCACAGGATTTTTCATTAAATCATTATACAGCATTGTTATTATGACTATGTAAATGTAACTCATAGCTAAACTAAGTAGTTTGTTATGTTTATTTTTTACATTTTGGTTCCCTGGAATTAGTGATTGTTTCATGATTTGTTTAAAGATTATATACCTATTATCACTTCTTCCCAAACTCTCCCATGAGTCATTACCTCTCAGTAGCAGCAAATACATCCAATAGTGTCTCTCTCTTTTCTTAAAGACATCCTTCCCAGACCCTTAGTCCCTTTTCCTTACACAGGGCTATTTCCTTTCTAGGCCTCTGTTATGGACTGAATTGTGTCCCACTAAAATCCGTTTGAAGCCCTAACCCTCAGTGCCTCTGAATTTGATTATATTTGGAGATAGGTCCTTGAAAGACGTAATCAAGTTAAAATGAGGTCATTAGGGTGGGCGCTAATGCTGTCGTTATCATGTAAATATTTCAGTTTTATTTTTTGAATCCCCAATATTTTATGTTTTAAGGCTAGTGTTTGTTTAGACTTAGCCACATATTTACTACTTTCTTTGCTTTTAATTGTTCTTACAATTATATCTGTGAGGAGTTTCCTTCTGCCTTAAATACACCCTTGAGAATTCTTTTCCTTTAGGACTATTACTGGTAAACTCTTCCAGTTTTTGTTTGTCTGAAATGTCTTTGTTCCACTCCTGTGTGTGTGTGTGTGTGTGTGTGTGTGTGTTTTATGTAAACAATTTATTTACACTAAAAAAACAGTTCACATATTTCTCCCCATTCCCAACATTGGCAACTACCAATCTATTCCCTGTATCTATGAGCTTGGGATGTTTTGTTTTGTTTTGTTTGTTTTAAGATTGCACATATAAGAGAGATCATACAGTACTTGTCTCTCTCTCTTATTCCACTTAGTTTAATGCCCTCAAGATCGATCCATGTTGCCACAAATGGCAAAATTTCATTCTTTTTTTGTTGGCTAATATTCCATTATATATATACCACAACTTCTTTATCTATTCAGTCATCGATGGACACTTATGTTACTTCCATATCTTGGCTATTGTACATAATGCTGCAGTGAAAATAGGGATGCATATATCTTTTTGAATTAGTATTTTTATTTTCTTTGGGTAAAACCCAGCAGTGAAATTTCCAGATCTTATGGTAGTTCTATTTTTAATTTTTTGAGGAACATCCATACTCTTCCATAATGCCTGTACCAATTTCTGTTCCTGCCAACAGTGCTCAAGGGTTCTCTTTTCTCCACATCATTACCAACATTTCTATTTCTTACCTTTTTGATAATAGTCATTCTACAGGTGTGAGGCAATATCTCATTGTGGTTTGAATGTGCATTTTCTTGATGATTAATGATATTAATGACATTTTCATATGCCTGTTGGCCATCTGTATGTCTCCTCTGGAAAAATGTCAATTCAGGTCTTCTGCCCACTTTTTAGTTGGATTGTTTCTTTTCTTTCTCTTTTTCTTTTTTTGTTGCAATATAGTTAGATGAGTTCTTTACATATTGGGCCGGCCAAATGGCCAACCCAATATTTTAGATATTAGTCCCTTATCAGATATATGATTTGCAATTATTTTCTCCCATTCAGTAAGTTTGCTTTTCATTTTGTTGATGGTTTCCTTTGCTGCACAGAAACTTTTTAGTATGTTGTAGTCCCACTTATTTTTATGTTTGTTGCTTTTGCTTTTGGTATCAGATTCAAAAATTTATCACCAACCTATGTCAATAAACTTACCACCTATGTTTTCTTGTAGGAGTTTTGTGGTTTCAGGTCTTCTGTTCAAGTCTTCAATCCAGTTTTAGTTAATTTTTGTGTGTGGTGTTAGACACTGTTAGAGTTTCCTATGCATGTGGCTGTACTGTTTCCCAACACCATTTATTTTATTTTATTTTTTTAAATAAATTTTATTTATTTTTGGCTGCATTGGGTCTTTGTTGCTGCGTGTGGCTCTCTCTAGTTGCTTCAAGTGGGGGCTGCCTTTCATTGTGGAGCTTGGGCTCTAGGTGCATGGGCTTCAGTACCTGTGGCTCATGGGCTCTAGAGTGCAGGCTCAGTAGTTGTGGCGCATGGGCCCAGCTGCTCCACAGCATGTGGGATCCTCCCAGACCAGGGCTCGAACCCGTGTCCCTTGCATTGGCAGGCGGATTCTTAACCACTGTGCCACCACGGAAGCCCCCAACACCATTTATTGAAGAGACTATCCTTTCCCCATTGTGTATTCTCAGCTCCTTTGTCATAAGTTAATTGATCATCTGTGCATGGGTTTACCTCTGGGCTCTCTATTCTGTTCCCTTGATCTATGTGTGTGTTTTTATGCCAATGCCATACTGTTTTGATTACTATATCTTTGTAATATAGTTTGAAATCAGCAATGGAGGCATAATGCCTCCATCTTTGAAGTTCCTTCTCAAGATTGGTTTGGCTCTTGCGTTTTTTGTTTTTTCTTTGTGGTCCCATACAAATTTTAGGATTATTTGTTCTATTTCTTTGAAAAATGCCATTGGAATTTTGATAAGAAATGCATTGAAACTGTAGGTTGCTATGCATAGTATGAACATTTTAACAATATTGATTCTTCCAATCCATGAGCATAGAATATCTTTCCATTCATTTGTATTGTCTTTAATTTCTTTCATTAATATCTTATAGTTTTCAATATACAGGTCTTTCACTTCTTGGTTAAATTTATTCCTAGGTATTTTATTCCTTTTGATGCAGTTATAAATGGGATTGTTTTCTTTATCTCTTTCTGATAGTTTGTTGTTAGTGTATAGAAATGCAACAGATTTTTGTATATTGATTTTGTATCCTGCAATTTTACTGAATTTTTTAATTAGTTCTAACAGTTTTTCGTTGGAGTCTTTAGGGTTTTCTATATATAACATCATGTCATCTGCAAATAGTGCCAATTCTACTTCTTCCTTTCCAACTTGGATGCTTTTTATTTCTTTTTCTTGCCTAATTGCTCTGGCTAGGACTTCAAACACAGAGTTGAATAAGAGTAGTGACAGGGGCTTCCCTGGTGGTGCAGTGGTTGAGAGTCCGCCTGCCGATGCAGGGGACACGGGTTCATGCCCTGGTCCAGGAAGATCCCACATGCCATGTAGCAGCTAGGCCCGTGGGCCATGGCCGCTGAGCCTGTGCGTCTGGAGTCTGTGCTCCGCAACGGGAGAGGCCACAACAGTGAGAGGCCTGCGTACCGCAAAAAAAAAAAAGAGTAGTGACAGTGGGCATCTTGGTCCTGATCTTAGAGAAAAGGCTTCCAACATTTCACCCTTGAGTATAATGACAGTTGTGGGCCTGACATATATGGCTTTTTTTATGTTGAGGTACATTACCTCTATACAAACTTTGTTAGGAGTTTTTATCATAAATGGTTGTTAGATTTTGGCAAATGCTTTTTCTGTACTTATTGAGATGATCATATGATTTTTAGCCTTTGTTTCGTTAATGTGGTGTTTCACATTGATTGATTTGTGGATCTTGAACCATCCTTGCATCCCTGGAATAAATCCCACTTGATCATCATATATGATCCTTTTAATATATTGCTGAATTTCATTTAATATTTTGTTGAGAGTATTTGCATTTATGTCCATTATGGATATTGGCCTGTAATTTTCTTTTTTCTTGGTGTCCCTGTCTGGTTTTGGTATCAAGGTAATGCTGACCTTGTAAAATGTGTTTGAAAGAGTTCCTCCTCTTCTGTGTTTAGAAAGAGTTTGAGAAGGATTGGTATTAACTCTTTGAAAGTTTGGTTGAATTCAACAGTGAAACCTTCTGGTCTTGGGCTTTTGTTTTTTGGCAAGTTTGTGGTTATTGATTCACTCTCCTTACTAGTAATTGGTCTGCTCAGATTTTCTATTTCATCATTCAGTTTTGGTAGGTTGTATGTTTCTAGGAATTTATTGATTTCTTCTAGGCCAATTTGTTTGTGTATAATTGTCCAGAGTAGTCTCTTATGATCTTTGTATTTCTGTGGAATTAATTGTAACATCTCTTTCATTTCTGGTTTTATTTGAGCCCTCTCTTATTTTTCTTGGTGAGTCTAGCTAAAGACTTGTCAATTTTGTTTATCTTTTCAAAGAATCAGATCTTAGTTTCATTGATATACTCTCTTGTCTTTCTAGTCTCTATTTCATTTATCTCTGTTCTAATCTTTGTTATTTCCTTCCTTCTGCTAACTTTGGGCTTCATTGGTTCTTCTTTTTCTGGCTCCTTGCAGTGTAAAGTTGGGTTATTTACTGAAGACTTTCCATATTTCTTGAGATAAGCATTTTTTTGCTGTGAACTTCCATCTTAAAACTACTCTTGCTGCATCACACAAATTTTGGTATGTTATATTTCCATTTTCATTTGTCTAAAAGTATTTTTTGATTTATCTTTTTGATTTCTTCTTTGGCCCGTTGGTTGTTTAGTAGCATGTTGTTTTAATCTCCACATATTTGTGAATTTTCCAGCTTTGTACTTTTAGTTAATTTCTAGTTTCATACTGTTATGGTTGGAAAAGATCCTTGATATGATTTCAGTCCTCTTAAATTTATTAAGACGTGTTTTATGACCCAACATATGATCTATCCTGGAAAATGCCCCATATGTACTTGAGAAGAATGTGTTGCTTTTGTATGGAATGTTCCATATATATCTGGTATAACAGATATAAGGCCAGTATTTCCTTATTAATTTTCTGTTGGATTACCTATCCATTGATGTGAGTGGGGTATAAAAATCCCCTACTATTATTATTGTTTTCTGTTTCTCCCTTTAGGTCTGTTAATATGTGCTTTGTATATTTAGGTGCTCCTATATTGGGATATTTGCCTAAGTGTTTACAAATGTTATATCCTCTTGTTGGATTGATCTCTTTATCATTATGTAACACCCATCTTTGTCTCTTCTTACAGTCTTTATTTTAAAGCCTATTTTCTGATGCAAGTGTAGCTACTCTAGCTTTCCATTTGCATGCAGTGTTTTTTCATCCCTTCACTTTCAGTCTGTGTGTCTTTACATCTAAAGTGAGTCTCTTGTATGCAACACATAGATGGGTCTTGCTTTTTATCCATTCAGCCTGTGTCTTTTGATTGGAGAATTTAGTCTATTTCCATTTAGAGTAATTATTGATAGGTATATTTGTATTGCCATTTTGTTAATTGTTTACTGGCTGTTTTTTTAGTGCTCTCTGTTCCTTTCTTCTCATGCTCTCTTCCTTTTTGATTTGATGACTTTCTTTAGTGGAATACTTATTTTCCTTTCTCTTTTGTGTATTTATTACAGGTTTTTGCTTTTTGGTTACCATAAGACTTATATATAACATGTACTGAAAACTTCTCAGCCAAAATTAATTCCAATATTACTTCTGTCCTTCCTTTTTCTCCTCTTAGAACTCTAAGATATATATTAGATTTTCTTCAGTATCTGTGGCTCTTTGCTTCTCTTTTATATATTCCATGTCATCTCTCCATTCTGGTTTGAGATGATTTCTCCATACTGGTTTGAGATCCATCTTTTACTTCACTAATTCCCTTTTCTTCTCTCTCTAATATGCTGCTAAATCTGCTTATTCTTTTTGAACTATTTTCAGTCTGGTCATTGATTCTTAATTCCTTTTTCTGTATCCATAATTTCAAGCTTGTATTTTATTTCTTTAAACATATTAAACAGTTATAATCTGTATCTGATCATTTAATTTTCTGATTTTGTAAGAATGTGTCAGCTGTCTGTTGTTTAATGTTGGTTCTTATTTATGGTACCTTGTTTCCTTGTGGATTTAGCTTGCTGGTTTTTGTTTTCTTTTTTCATGTACTCAGTTTCCTTGGACTTTTATTCACGGGAATTATTTGAGGCCTGGTATAAAGGTGAGTACTACAGCGGGGATTTGCCTTTGCTTTTGTCAATTGCTGCCAATACAGGACCGCTCTAATTTAAAAATGTGACCAGGTTTCACAACAATTAATCTTTCAGTTCACTGAAAGAGGTTTTACTGGTTTTCTTTTTGGTTCTAAATTATCCTTATTCCGCAGAGGTTCTTAAGCTCTCAAAGTCCTAGCTTTAGTGGCAAAATCTACTCAGCTTTCTTCTTTCAGCAGGCTCTAATGCTTTGTTCCCTGTCTCTTTCATTCCATGCATCCATGAAAACCTAAATTCAGGTTCATGTAGTTTGGCAACTGTCTTTAGAGTGACTTCCATCTGCAGAGCTCTCGTTAGCTATTCTTTGAATTGCTATTCTTTATCAGTGCCTAACCTAGAATATCTTACTTTCTTGGTAGCTTATTAATGCTTCAAATTTATTTTTAATATACATATTATCCAGTATTTTTAGGACATTTCAACATTAAGGGGTGATCCAGGAAACTGACCTCCTTCCTATATTACTAATAAAAATAGCCTTGCTGCTGCTCATAGCACAACATGCATCAATTAAAATGTTTTGAATGTATTTTTTTGAGTTTATTTCTTCCCTACCGGACTTGTAGCTTGTCAAAGACAAAGACTGTTGTTCATTTCAATGCCTGGCCTATAATTGGGACTCAATACATACTGACTAAATGAATATTAGTAAATTCTACATAAAATCACATTTTCGTGTCCTTTATTGATTACGTATGAAGCAAATTTGTGGACTTATAATTAGGACAAGGTAAAGAAATTCCAATTTGAAATATGATTAACTGATGATAGAACAACTGGTACTTCTGAGTTTTTGTGTTCCTTTTTTTTTTTGTGGCACAACTTACAGGAGAAGTTGATTATTAATGTAATTATTAAATTCAGTGTATTATCTCATTATAATCTGTAAGAAACACAAACTAGTTGCCCTCACAGCATAGAAATAAAACAAAAAACCCTGTTATATAACATTGATTTTTAATTGTCTCAGTGTTGGGTGGCCTGTTGCTATGGAAATCTCCCCATACTATCTGCAGATATGAATCACATACTGGGTAGCACTACATCTGCAGTGCTGCAGTGTACCATATGGCAAATTTACTGCAGCCAAAGGAAGCAAGTAAAAACTTTCCACAGATGAACTCAACACTTCCAAGGTTGAGGCAACTAGTAAATAGGCTACATTGCCTGTTTGGGGGCAATACCAAAACTTCAAAGGCATTTGTCCTCAAAGACTGAATACATAGGTTCTGAGCTGAATCAGGTAGGAAAAAGGGGCTGCTTTCAGAACAGCTCCAGTAAAAAACCCTCAAACTTGAATTGGTAAATGCTGCCTGTACCCATCACAGTTGTCTGGTCTTCATCTGAATCCAGTTCATCATTAGTGTTTATAGACTGCTACTGATTTATAGACCTATAGCTCTTGGAAAAATCTCAATGTTTGTTTCATAATAATTGTTTAACATATGAAAATTGGATGGATGATGGATAGATAGATGGATGATAGAACTAAGAGGTTAATTCTTGACGTATCTAGAGTTACAGTTGATGTGAACAGATGATGGCTACCATTTGTTGACCACCACACATGCTGGACCTTTATCAATTGTTTTACATAAATTATTTAATTTTCATTTTCCAACATTCCTACAAAGATAGATATTATTCCCATTTGACCTATAAAAATGCTAACGATAAAAGATTAATTTGTCTGTCACTTATAGTAGTAAATGTGATGTGAAGCTTATGTTTCACTGCAATTCTATCTGACCTCAAAGCTTGTGTATACATAGGTCAAAAGTCAACACTGTGCTTTAGAGACAGACTGCCTGGGTCCAAATGTCAGTTCCATCTTTTACTGTCTGTGTGTCTTCAGGCTACTTACTTAACTCTCTTATCTTCAGTTTTCCCTCTGTAAATGGAGGTAATGAAAGTATTTACCCAGGAGGATTCTTGAGAGAATTAAATGACCTAATCTTGCACAGGGTCTAGTAAGTGCCTAGTTAAGTGCTCAGTAAGTGTGAATTACTATTGTTGTGCTCATTCATTTATTTAAAAATATGGCATACTAGTTTTGTATATTCAAGGATGAGTAATTTTTTTTTTCTTTTAGAGCAGCTTGTTTACTAGGGTTGTAGTTCTCAAAATGTCGTTCCAGACTGCCAGCATTACCATCAGCTAGGGACTTGTTAGAAAAGCAAATTTTCAAGCCATATCCCAGGTATACTGAATAAGAAAATCTAGAGATGGAATCCAACCAAATGTGTTTTAACAAGCCCTCCCATGATTCTGATGTACACAAAAGTTTGAGAGTCATTAGTGTGAGAGAAAAAATGTTGTCTTTCCTAGCTTTACCCAGGGCCAGCTCTGCACAAAGGATGCTTTTGGAACTAATCCTGAGACACTGTGATTCTTCTAGAATCAATTCCCATAGTTTCAAACGGATGCTGCATTCACTTTGTTCTGTGAGCCCATCTAATCACCAAGATTCTTGATGAATCTTTAATAATTTTGTCTTGACAGAATTTGAAATTATCAATTATTTGATAATGGTTTCTTCTTGTGTGGAGTGAGATGTAATGCTGTGATTATCACAGCCATTAGAAGACGCTGCTGGAATTTCTCCAGAGTTGAAGCAGGCATAACATTTGAGTTGCCCCTAAAAGCAAGCCAATTTCTATTTCTCCATTAAAAAAAATAATATTTGATTAATTTTTCTGACTGGTGATTATTTGAATCAACTTTGTAAGGCTTTTTCTATTTAAGTTTCACATTGTTAAGTTTCATAAGTGGAAAATGACACATGGCAAACTTTCAGATTAAGCCTGCTTCAATACAGAAACAAAACTCTGTAGAATGTATTTGAGCCTTAGGAAGATTAATTTAACATCAGTCTCAAAACTGAAAATGAAACTATTTCTATTTTAGAAAAGTCAAAAGAGAGGAAATTAAGTTATAATCATTTTTATCAATATTTTTTAAGAAATGACTAGAGAATGCACTTGAGGATATGGAGAGGGGGAAGGGTAAGCTGTGACAAAGTGAGAGAATGGCATGGACATATATACACTACCAAATGTAAAATACATAGCTAGTGGGAAGCAGCCACATAGCACAGGGAGATCAGCTGGGTGCTTTGTGACCACTTAGAGGGGTGGGATAGGGAGGGTGGAAGGGAGGGAGACGCAAGAGGGAAGAGATATGGGAACATATGTATATGTATAACTGATTCATTTTGTTATAAAGCAGAAACTAACACACCATTGTAAAGCAATTATACTCCAATAAAGATGTTAAAAAAAAAATGAGAATGCTTAAATGATTTAAATGTTTCAGCCTCCCTAAATTTTTTTTTTTAACATCTTTATTGGGGTATAATTGCTTTACAATGGTGTGTTAGTTTCTGCTTTATAACAAAATGAATCAGTTATACATATACATATGTTCCCATATGTTCCCTAAATTTTTTAAAGCCATTTAACCTTCCTAAGTCCTGTCCTTCATCTGCAAAACTAAAGGGTTATTTAAATTGATTTCTTAGTTGTTCTTTTTTTTCCTAGCCAGGAGAAAAGAATAGTGCAGTGAATACATTGAAAACTATCATTTACATTGAGGAATAGAATGTTTAATTCCTTTGGGAGTCTTTCTGAAGTAGATCCTGCTCTAACTAGGTAAAAATTTTAAGCAAGATCTTTTGAGATTTCCACAAAGACTATCAATTTGGTAGACTTTATAGCAGTTCCTGGAACTGCTGGCACCCAGTGGTTATGTAGAAACTCTTGATCTGAGCAGATGGAAAATCCCAATTAGGTTAAGGGTATTAATATATCTTCCCAGCTGACCCTAAATATCTTTGTCTGATTTATTATTATTACCTACCTCGTAAAGTTATTAAAGGCCTCCATAATGTTATACATGATAATAAACCTGATGCTTAACTCGTGTATGGAAGGAGCTCCACGTACATGCTGTTATTGCTGTAGCACAGTGGTTTCTAAACTTTACCATGTCTCAGAGCACCTGGGAGTGATGCTTGTTTAAAACTATAGATTCTTAGGTGTCATCCCATAGATAAGGTGGGTTCACCAAATCTGCATTTTTAACAAGCTCCCCAAGTATTTAGAATACAGCTTACCCTGTACCTATTAAGGTTTTCCTAAGGAACAAACCCAATAGGGAGATGTGGAGATTTATTTATTTTAGGGAATTGTGTCATGTGATTGTTGGAGCTGGCATGTCTGAAATCTGTAGGACATACTGGGAGACTGGAAATTCAGGCAAGAGTTGCTTCTGCTGTCTTGAGTCTAAATTATGCAAGCAGCAGGTTGGACATTCAGGGAGGGTTTCTATGTTGTAGTTTTTAGGAGAATTCCTCCTTCTCTGGGAAACCTGTCTTTGTTCTTAGGGCCTTTAACTGATGAGATGAGGCCCACCCACATTATAGAGAGTAATCTGCTTTACTCAGAGCTTCAAATGTTAGTCACATTTTAAAAATACCTTCACATCAGCATCTGGAATAGTGTTTGACCAAACAGCTGGGCAACACAGGCCAGCCAAGTTGACACATAACATTAAACATTGCAGTATAACACCACACTTCAAGAAAAATTTAAATCCTATGAGAAAGAAGTATAGGTGTAGCTGAGGCTTCAGTCTTTAGTCTGAGAAAGAAAAACACTAATGAAAAACTTGAAGAATCTATTATAGTTAGCAGTTGTAGGTCCCAGGAAAGCTGCTAGTGGTAGAGGGAGAAGGAGTGATAAGGCTAGATCAGACCTGGAAGACGTAGGGAGGGCTATATTTTTTTAAGGCATAAATATCAAGACCAATATTATAAACTTCTGAAGGTTAAACAGTATTCAACCTTTGCTTCTCAAAAGCTAGGTGCAACTCAAGAGCCCTAGGAGATGGTGGGGGTGTGGAAAGAATCAGTGAGTGATCTGAGGAGTGTATAGAAGCTGAAATAAGAAAAGGTATTAACATTTACCTTTCATGTTCTAAATTGTTCTGCTGTTTGTGAGTAAGAACTAATGCACGCCATGGGGAAAGACAACACAGAAGCTAATTCTAGTGCCCAGTCACTGCCCAGGGACTGGAGCCAAGATTAGATGAGTCAGATGTTGGGAAGAATAAGCCAAAAGTAACATTTTCAAGCATTCCAAAACCATGTAGCTGCATCTTAACAGATTATCTTATTTAATTCAAGCAGCTTCATGAGGTTTTTACAGATGAGGAAATTGAATCTCAAATGCCTCAGGTAGATTACCTGGAGTCATACAATGTTTTAGTAATAGATCCATAGTTCAGATCCAGGTCTCTGACTTGAAAGCTCGTTCTCTCTCTGCTTATTATTCTGCCTCAGGAAGAGGAAGGGAACATGAGTCATAAGGTCAGGGGCTATGGCAAATTTGCACACACTGCTTCTGTCCACAGCGGGCCTCTCAATTCTGCATTCTGCCTTCCTGGTCACGCCTGATTCTTTCATAAACTAGCTCAGCCTCACTGCCACAACTCCTTGTGGACGGGTGGGTGTATCCAGGAAAGCTTTGGGCCTGGGATCTTGGGAGCCTAGATTTGGTTTGGGGAAAAAGCAAGACTGGCCTTTGAGCTGCAGAGCTTGAAGTCAAATGTGTCTGAAAGGAAGTCCCCAAGTTGGAAATCTAAATTGAAATCCTGGCCAGTAGAACCAAGGTGTCACTCCAATGGAGTGAGAAAGCATCGGGGTCTGAGGCTATGCAAAAGAAATGAGGCTTGCCAAACCAGAGCAAGAGGCATAAGAACAGAGGAGAGAAGGCATTCTCAGTTTGATAAGGCTCCTGAGATAGTGAAAATCCACTAAATAGAATCAAATAGGTACACTTTGTTTAGATTTTGGTTCCCTGTCACTTATAAGCTGTGTGACCTTGGGCAAGTTCCTTAGACTCTCTAGGACTCAGTTTCTTCATGTGTACAATGTAAATATTTAAGGTTGAATGAATTAATGCATATAAAATATCTCACCCTGTATTCATAAGTGCTCACTAAGTTGCAGCTGTTTTTGTTAATTATTGTCAACCCTGGTTGAGAAGAGAACTGTAAGAGGTTGGAGGTGGTTAATGCTTCAAGAGCCGTACCTGACACCATGTTCTCCCAGAGCATTCTGGGAAGTATCCTCTTGCCCCCTTTCCCTAATGTTGGAGACAACCAGACCACAGGGGATCCATGACATGGATCTCACAGGGTCCTAGATGGGGCAAAGAGCTAGGTAACTGTCACTAGTATTTGCAGTGTTTATAGAGCTAAATGCAGATACCAGCAGACATGTTCTGAAGGGGAACTAAGGTGGAAGAAATGCAAATTTGAGATTCATCAGAGCAGTTAAGAGGAGGAGTCAAGGCTCACAGCCCAAACCAGGAAAACTGGAGGAACCAGGAAAGCTGAGAGTGAAGGGAAAGGAGCATGTATTCAGGAGTCAGCTATGGATCCCCAAGGTGGAGTGCCCACACGGGCTATGGTAGGGCTTTAAGAGGTTCCAGTGAGGTTCTGTTTGGTCTTAGACAAACCAGTTCACTTGAAAGAACCAGATTAGGAGAGACAGAAAGGGGGATAACTGTTAAAATCTAGTGTGACCTCTTGAGAGGGCAGTGTTCTTCAAGAATCATAAGCCTAAATGCCAGTGTTAGATCTTATTCTACCATACGATTCCCCAATCCTGGAAGTGACGAGAAGTCTTTGGCAACTATAGCCCTCTGTCTCAAATCTCAAGAAACTTCTTCCTGGGGGCACAAGTATGTGCTGGTTCTCATCCACCCAAAGTGTATTCATTTCCCAGGTAAGTGAACTAAGAGCTGTTTATCTGATTTTCTCCCCTACTTCCCACTTTGATTACCTGTCTCCTGGAAAGGGAGAAAGAGGAGTCTTAACCTTGAATGTGATGAATTGATTTCACCTTAGGACTGGCATAGTTCTCTGTCAACATACTGTGCTGCCTTAATGCCCAGATGGATTTAGAAAAGAGCTTAGGAATCTTCTTTCTCCTCATACCCTACCAAAATTTATTGTTTGAAATAAATTGTTCTGAGGTTTCTCAAATGGTCATTTCTGCTGTTCTCATTGGACTGAAGGATAGGAAATACCATCTGCATTCTCTTAGAATTAGGGTACCTTACAGAAACACAGTCTTATTTCCTCTACCTCCTATTATGTTACTAACGTGAGGTGGAAAAAGAACTATGGTTTTGGCTGTGGGTGGTAAGAAGCACTGGGTCTTTTTTAAAAAAAAGCAGGCATTTCTTGCTAAGAAACAACATTGCTTATTTTCGGAGAATTTCTTTAGAATATAGCCTTTATTGTTTTTCTTCCAGGGGAAAAAAAAAAAGAACCAGTGTTTCAGTCTCTATATTCAACAGGAGAATTTAGAATCCATGATTTGGCTATATTTCTCTACTTTGTAAAGGGTTAATTCACTGCTGACCTAGATTCCTTCACAGTAGTAAAATGAGAACTGTTTCCAAGCAACCAGCAATTACTGACATGAGGATTCAGTCTTTCAGCATTTTCCACAAAAGCCAAGAAGTCTATTCGGCTGGTCAGATGAATGGAAGATGTGTGATGAGAAGCATGGGACCTCCGAAAGACCATCAAAGCTGCTTATGACTCTAGAATACACCCTCTGTCTGTACAGTCAGGACCATGCGTTTTGGTTGGAAAAACATTCACAGTTCCATTTACCGAGAAATCCCAAAAGACTCTTCACGTGCTTCTTATTCTGATTGAATATCAGTAATAGGTATGTGTAGAACAGTTTTCCCAACAAAAACATGCAACTAAATGTCTTCTTCAGTCTTAGGAATTGAAATCGTGTCTACTTTTTTTTATAACTTCAATTTTTATATATTTGAAGAGCAGATTAACTGAGACAAAGTGAGCTCAGACCAGTGCTCGACACACAGGAAGTACTCAGTGGAGCTTTGGAGATGATTTAGTCATTGGTGATGGAGGGGTGAGGACAGCCTAATGGCAAATCAGAACCTCTCCATGGATAACAGGGAAGTTTGTGTACTCAGCAAAAAAAGGATTTTTTTTTTTTTTAAGTTGAGTGACCCATTTCATTTTACAAATGAGAAAATGAAGTGGTTTGCCCAACTTCAGTGGTGGTCAAGGAGAGAGCTTAATTCCTAACTACTGAATTCTTCTCTACTTCATAGTGAATAGCATCCTAATCAATTTGAATTTCTCTAACAACCTCCTCCAGGTTCATAGTTTAATCTATGGCAAATCATTAGAGTCAGGCTGATCTGAATTTCTAGGAGGATACAAAATGTAAATATTTTGTAACAGAAACAAAGGAAACTCAGATGGCTCACTTGTAATTACTGCCTGAACAAGGTACTATTTGAAACTGTATACATTTCAATGTCTCCCAAATGTCTATAAATGCTCACACATGAAAGACCTCCAGTAAATTTCTATTTTATGAATCTTAGGTACTTAATGTATAAAATAAGAGTAATATTTATTTAGGGAAGATGTTGTTAGAATTTTAAAAACAAATTAGTAAGTACAATCCCTGGTGCCTTCTCCTTTTTCCTGATATGAATTCCTTTTCGTATCAATAAAATATGATACAATAAAGCCTTGATTAAGGCAACCAAAATGAGGGAAAAATTATATATGTAGAGCCAGAAAATAGGAAAAAGAAATTTTCACAGAGGAGGTGAGACCAGCAGCCCCTAAAAGATTCCACAGCAAAGAAAGTGGTAAATGGAGTGAGCATTCCCGAAAGAGGGCCTAGCACTCAAGAGTATAGACCATGAAATTCTTGAGAATAGAGGCAGAAAATATGCATGAAGGGATAAGAAGAGGCCAATCATTGAATCTGGCCTTTTTTTCTCTACTCGGCATTGTATCATTGAAAACTTTAAGAAGGTGGGTGTATGATGCTATTTGCATTTCAGAAAGAAAGATTTATGAGTAGATACTACTTACTGTCTCCATCTGTGCTAATAGAACTTTGTCCTTACCACAGTGGAAAGAATATAACCATTGGGTTACAGAATTATTTATAACAAAGGCATAGCTAGGACCAGATTTCCTCCAGCTTTATGATTACTGCCTAACTTAAAATAGAATCTAATCTCTATTTGCAACTAAAATCTCCTCTGGGTCTATATGATAATAGGCAATGTAAATTTTTCAGAAATTTTTATGTATTGATGGAAAAATAAATTTTCTCCTACTCTTTTTACATGTCTGAGAAGTGACAGAAATTGGGGGGGGCTGAAAGACATACAATTTAAAATAGTATCTTATTCAAACAATTTCAATTAACATCTGAATTATCTTTATTACTTTTAAATACAGAAGAGATAAAATATACAGAAATTGGATAAGCTTATCTTTTCTAGTTTATAAAGAACAGGAAAATCTTGAGAAAAGGAAACAATCAACATTATAATCAAAGTTATTTTATTTTCAAGACTTAAGTGTCCAAATTATTAAGCAGATAACAAGAAATGAAGGACAAAAGGGCAGAGAAAAATAAACTAGTTTCAGGAATAGACCATTTACCTTCTTGATACTTTTCTAGAGTTTGCACTATAGTAATTTCTATTCCTCTGAGAATTTGTTTAAAAACGAAAGTACTGTCATTGGGCTTTTGAAAATGGAAAGATTACCCAGGTTGAGGTAGGATTTTCTGCCTTTTCCCTTGTGAATGTATGTCTTGATTTGGTATCAGTAAGTCCAAGTTCACATCAGTTCTTCATCAAGCTGCACAGAGTGGTGATAAGCAGCAGTCTGAGGCCATGACTTGCTCGTTGTTGCTGAAGGCACAGCTCAGCAGAACCACAGGCTGCAGCCCTGGCCCAAGGCCAGAAATGGCTTAGTGTCTATCGCAACTGAAGGTCTACTTTTACATCCGGGATTAAGTGTGAAGGTTCTTTTATAGGCTGAGCAAAACAGTAGTTGTGCCATCTTTCGTTAGGAGTTCTTGGAAAAATCTTTTACATCCTCTTACTTTCAAAAGATCTGTATCCTTATGTTTTAGATGTGGCTCTCGTGAACTCATTTAACTGAGTTTTATCCAATTCAACATTATTTTTCTTTAAGTTAGATCATTTATCCCAATTACAGTAAATGAAATTCCTCATATGTGGGTTTAAACCCACATAAATCTTACTGTGTGATTTCTGTTTGTCATGCCCATTTTGGGCTCCTTTTTCATCTTGCCTTCTATTGGACTGATTACTTTTAACAATTTCAGTTCCTTCCCCTCTACCAGTTTAGGGGTTATGTGCTCCGTATCTGTTATTTTTATGATCACCCTTTAGCATGCATCTTTAATTTGTTAAAGCCTAGTATTAATTGACATCTTTCCCCTCCAAGAAAATGCAGAGCTTACAACACTTTAACTCTGTCATTCCTCTTGATGGATATATTATTGTCATGTATTTTAATTATACATGTGTAAGACAATATATTAAAGATCCATGCTTTATATATTTATGTATGTGTCTATAGATATATTCTACAAATTTTGATATTTTATTTTAATCTCAATTTTCATTTAGATTTACCCACCATTCTTATTACTTCATCTGATCTTTTTCCTTCCTATGTTTCTGAGCTTTCTCCTAGTATAATGCTCCTACTACCTCTGCTACCTGTTTAGAAATTCTAATCCAGTAGACCTACTGAAGGTGAGCTGTCTCATATATTTGTTATTTTATAATGTGTTTATTTTGCCTTCATTCATGAGGGATATTTGCACTGGGAATAGGTCTCTAGACTGTCAGTTACTTCCTTTCAGTGCAGTACAGATAGAATTCCACTGCTTTGTGCTTCCAGTGTTTTATAGTTGAGAAGTTAGCTGTCAGTTTAATTGCTCCTTCAAAGGTAATATGGCTGATTTTAAGATTTTTCTCTCTATTTTTGGTTTTCCAAAATTTGTGTGCACCTATGATTATGTGTATATACATGTATGTGTATGTGTGTATATCAACAGATGATTGATAGATCGATGGAAGGAAGGAAGGGAGGAAGGAGGCAAAGAGAGATGGAAGGAAGAGAGAATGGGAGAAAAAAGGAAGAATTTTGAATGTTACCAAGCAGACTTTTTCACACTCCAGATACACCAATGCTTTTTTGCACTATCCTTTTGCCACCATCTATGTAGAAAATACTCAGAAAGTGAGAGGTACTTTATTTACTGCCCTCTGAGGGTGGGCATATAGCACTTAGAACACAGAATTAAAATGTTGACATTGATTTCCAAAGTAGGCTCTTAAAACTCATTGAGGAGAGGACAACATTGAAAACAAAGTTTTTCATTGAAGAGTTTATCTTTGAGAGATAAAGGACTTTTTGAGTTTAAACTCAAAGGGAAAAGTTGAAACTAAAAATAATAAATTTGAGAAAAATCATGAAGATTGTAAGACAAGTTTTCTTTATACAAGTTGAGGAGATAAAGTAATTTCTTCTTTGGGGAAGCACTTCTTTTTCATGTATATAGAAAATAGAGCAAAATAGTAAATGATTTGTAGATCACGGACAAAGGGTTCACTGTCTTCAACCCCAGACTCTAGAGCAAATCCTCTCAAAGGGAAATGATAGAATCCCCAGATAAGTTTCAGAGGACACCCTGAGAGAGGCATTTTTGCCTCATTTCCCAAGCAGAAAGCCCTGTAGAGAAGCTGTTTGCTTGGTGCAGTTAAGTAAGAAAGAGGAGAATAGTCTGAGTGGGCTACCTTGGCAAATGGGCCTAAGAGCAGAATTTAAATCCTCACAGGGTTGTAGAGAAAGGCGTTCTGTGTCCCAGGAGAGCAGTAGAAAAGGCTGAAACTAAGCAGACTAGAGGATGCAGACCTGTTGACCCGTGGCCATAGTGAAGCCAGGATGGCCTCAGCAGAGCCAGTGCATACAAACAAATGATCAAAGACCAGTGCTGAAAACGTAAAAGGTGTTGAACACCCACATAGGACAGAAGACAGAAGTGGACCAGATGTCTCAATCCAATACCAGGACAATATATACACTCACTGCTTCTCCCCAGCCCAGTGTTTAGATCACCCACTGGAAAGAGGTGGAAAAGGAAAGAAAGAAAAGCAGGAAGGAAACCCCTGAACTAGACTGCATATTTTCCTAAAGATGAACAAATATCTGGAAATGAATACGTTTTCCTGGAAGCAAATAGATAATGAAGTTTGCTGTTTATCAGAAGGGAAAGTTAAGCAGTAGTTGGCTCAGTTTTACAGAACAATAAAGGAAGTCATAGCTTTGGTAGTTGCATCACAGTGAAAAATTCATGCCTGGCATGTAGATATGTGGAAACGATACATTCACTCAGTCACAATGTACAAGGTAACTGTCAGATCACAGAGAGGTTTGATTGGGTTTTGGCAGCACAAGGGTTGGTTAGCAGTACCTGATAGGACCTTTCCAGTGAGGTTGAAGAGAGTCCTTCCGGAGGTGTCTTTTCCAATAGACAAAATCTCTAGGTTGTAATACGTGATGCTTAAGGTCTTCATCTACTGAGAGTGTACTCTGAAAAAATTGCTCTACCAAAACATGGTTATCTTTAATAGAAGCAGTTAGGCCTTTGCAACATTGAATTGTCTCTCTCAGTTGTGGGTCAAAGAGGCAGGAACCGAGTGCATTGGGTGTCCTGTGACTGTCTCAAAAGGTGAGGGTTTATGAGTTTCAAAAGGTGAGGGTTTATGAGTTCCAAAAGGCGTGGATCTGCAGTTTAGAAGGACCAACAGCAATGCTTTGGCCAAGGTATTTGGAGGGCCTCTTCAAATTTTGCCAATTGAGTCTTAGTAACGCTGTTAGTACCTTTGGCTAAAACAGAGGATTGAGGGTGATAAGCACAGTGAAAGTGTTGTATAACTGGCCAAGTAGCACAGATTTGTTGAAGTACCTGACGAATAAAATGGATTCCTTGGTCACTATGAAGTTCAAGAGGAATTTCCCAGGTAGAGATAATCTTTTCCAAAAGGATTTTAGCTACAGAAGAGGGAATATCCTATCTTTAAGGTAAGGCTTTTATGTGAAACTTACAGACAATGACTAAAACATATTTATATCCATGAGACAGAGAAAGTTGTATAATATCCACTTGTCAGATCTTGAATAGCCCATTAGGTAATTTTTTTTTTTTTTTTGCGGTACGCGGGCCTTTCACTGTTGTGGCCTCTCCCGTGGCGGAGCACAAGCTCCAGATGTGCAGGCTCAGCGGCCATGGCTCACGGGCCCAGCCGCTCCGCGGCATGTGGGATCCTCCCGGACCGGGGCACGAACCCGTGTCCACTACATCAGCAGACGGACTCTCAACCACTGCGCCACTAGGGAAGCCCCCCATTAGGTAATTTTAAATGTCCAGGAGCAGTACGAGCAGGCTTCCCTGGGTTGTACTTCAGTCAAATGAAACAAGTGAGGCAGACACTTTTGAAGCCTTGTTAATATTTCCCAACCAATAGTGATTCTTGAATAATGAGTACTGTCATTTTATCAGTAGATCAATGGTTTAATGCACGTACAGTGGTGAGGAGTAGTCATTTTAGAGTCTCTAGTATTTGGTTCGAGCCAGAGCTTTCTCTTTTTATTAAATCAACAATTGTTAAATTTCCAGTCTTGTTTTTCCTTTTCTGAGGCCAATTGTTGTGCTTCTATAGCCAGTTTTTCTAAGTTATCATTTGAAGAAGTATCTCTTTGGACCATGACAGAGCTTTGGTTGCTGACAGACCCTTTAAAGGCAGTGTTCTTTAAGGAAATATCAACAAGGTGATTTCTCTTGGCTTCCCGAGAGTCAAGTTTAGAATGCCCCAGAATCATAATAGCTAGAGTGGCAGGTAAAAGTATTGCACCCAATAATTCCTAAACATAGGGGACATTTAAAATTTTATTCCCACTGAAAGTAAAGAAACCACATTGCCCCCACAACATTTCAAAATCATGAGCTACTCTGAAAGCATATCTACTATCAGTATAAATGCTGGCAGTTTTGTTCTTGACAAAGGTACAAGCCCGTGTAAGAGCATATAATTCAGCCTGTAGCCATAGGTAAAGATGCTACCTCAACAACATCAAAAGGAGCTGCAATAGCCTACCCAGCACAATATTTGCCATTGTTACCTTTTTTTCATTGTTTTTTTCTTTATTTTTTAAATTTATTTTGTATTTTTTTTTACATCTTTATTGGAGTATAATTGCTTTACAATGGCGTGTTAGTTTCTGCTTTATAACAAAGTGAATCAGTTATACATATACATATGTTCCCATCTCTCTTCCCTCTTGCGTCTCCCTCCCTTCCACCCTCCCTAACCCACCCCTCTAGGTGGTCACAAATCACCGAGTTGATCTCCCTGTGCTATGCGGCTGCTTCCCACTAGCTATCTACCTTACGTTTGGTAGTGTATATATGTCCATGCCACTCTCTCACTTCGTCCCAGCTTACCCTTCCCCCTCCCCATATCCTCAAGTCCATTCTCTAGTAGGTCTGTGTCTTTATTCCTGTCTTATCCCTAGGTTCTTCATGACATTTTTTTTTCTTAAATTCCATATATATGTTTTAGCATACGGTACTAGACTTTCTCTTTCTGACTTACTTCACTCTGTATGACAGACTCTAGGTCCATCCACCTCATTACAAATAGCTCAATTTCATTTCTTTTTATGGCTGAGTAATATTCCATTGTATATATGTGCCACATCTTCTTTTTTTTTAACATCTTTATTGGGGTATAATTGCTTTACAATGGTGTGTTCGTTTCTGCTTTACAACAAAATGAATCAGTTATACCTTTTAAATAGGTATAATACAATCAGTGAACCATGAGAAGTCAGCATGACCCAAAGGTGTTTCCTATAGATCATCACAAGGAGTTAAGAGCTGGTCCATTGGCATTAAGCAGTCATGAGAGACTTCACTGGTGATGAAGAGGAAAAGAGTAGCTGGGTTAAGGTTTTTAAAATGTAAAAGAGTTATATGAGGAGCAATTAACAAAAGGACTTTATAGGAAGTGAGGTGGCTGACTGAGAAATGTTGAACGTCTTGAGAGTACAGGAGAACTTCTACTATATGAGGTGCAAAAATGGTCAAAGGTGATCCCATAACAGTTTTTTTGGTGTCATTAACCAAAAAGGCAGTGGCCTTAATGGCTCTAAGGCAATGGGTATCCGCATGACACAGAGTCTGTTTGCTGGCTATAATACCCTATAAGGTCAATGGTGATTACCATGTTGTGGGGTGAGTACTCCAAGGGCATTCTCTTCCTTTTCTTATGTAAATAGGAAAAAGGGAATCTGATAATTGGGATGCCCAAGAGCAGATGGGTTTATCAAACTCTCCTTTAAGGTCTCAATGACTGTGTCATCTGGTTCTTCCCATAAAATTGGGTCGAGGTGTTGCTGTTTAGTAAAACGTACAGAGGTTTGATTGGAAGAGAGAAATTTGGATTCCAATTTTGGCAATAACCAACTAGCTTGAGAAAACCTCACAGTTGGCACTTATTTTTGGATTTGGGGAAACCTTGGGACACTATGAAGTATATCTGAACCTAGTTATAGCCCTTGTTCTGATGGCAGATGCCCTAAATATCAAACCAGGGTTTGGGCAAACTGTAATTTTTCTTTGGTGACCTTATGTCCCTTTAAGGCTAAAATCTTTAGCAAGTGGATGCTGTCTTCCTGTGAGGAGGCTTGAGAAGGAGACCAAAAAAGCAAATCATTTACATATTGTGACAAAGTAGAACCTCTAGGGAACTTATACCATCCAGATCAGCCTTTGGGATTTTTGAGAAATAAGAAGGACTCTCAGTAAAACCCTGAACCATTACCATCCAGGTGAACTGTTTTTCTTCCCAAGCGATGGCAAAAGGTATTGGCTAGCTTCATCAACTGTAAAACTAAAGAATACACTGCAAAGGTCAGTACAATAAAAAATTTGCTTCCAGCAGAAATGGATGTTAGTAACAAATAAAGGTTATGAATAACAGGATGTCAAGGGATAACAACGTTGTTTATTGCTTGAAGGTCCTGGGCAAACCTCCACCCTTGGCCCTTAGGTTTTTCACCTGTAAAATAGGAGTATTAGAAGGACAACTACAAGGGATAATAGGCCTTGAGCCTTGTAATCTTCCGTTATGGGATTTATGTCTTAAAGGGCTTCTTTACCTTTAGAATATTGATTAATTCTGGGAAGAGGTTTTGAAGGATATACTTGAATCTTGATAGGAGGTGCACTGTGAATTTTGCCAATATCAACCAGAGATTTTGCCCATAAAGAGGGTGATAGCTGATTTAATAGGGGACAAGTGATCAGTGTTTCCAGATTCAGCTCTAGTGCCATCAGAGAGAACACAAATAAAAGATGTCACTTAATTCACCTGATTGGTTATTTTGGTAACTACTGTCAAATTTTAGAATTATTAACCCCTTTTGGGAGGAAGACGTTCCAGCATGATGGTTCTCTAAGAAGTTTTGGCCTAATAAATGGAGAGGGGCAGAGGAACTAAGGAGAAAAGGGTGTATATCTCTCAAGGAGCCCAAACAAAAGAGAATAGTTCAGGGACAGGAACCTCTTGAGGTTTATTAGAGATCCCCACTATTTAAACTGTTTTAGTACTTTAAGGCAGGGGCTCCTTTAACAGTAGTGGGGTTGAGCACCAAGAGTGTGGCTCTGGTGTTAATCAGGATGGGAAGAGCTTCATCCCCAGTCTGGAGAAATGTTTCTCCAAGCCAATTAAGAGGGAAGATTAGGAAGGGCCCCAGCAGTTCCTTGGAGTCCTATCACTGAGAACTGAGAGGATGTTGGAAAGGATGGCTGGAAGGCTGAAGGCACCTAAAGTGCTTAAATTTGTAACAATGTCTTTTCCAGTGCCCTGGGCTCTTGGCAATAATAGGAGAAACTAGGAGTGTTTCATTTGGGGGCCTTCATTTTCTGGAGTTGAAGAAGTTAAGAATTTTAGCAGTCTTTCTTTTAGGTGACTCATGTAGAGTGCAAGAAAGCTGGTTTGCCAGATTAACTAACTCTGGAGTGGACATGGTTTCCATTCCATCTTGGTGCTTTTTACTAAAGGGAAAGGTCCTGGTTCAGCCCATTAATAGACATAGAATTAAAAGCTACCTGGGTGAAATCAACATCTGAAGGAAGACTAGAACTTTCTTTAAAAAGAATCTGAAGTCGGTTATAATAGTTATGAAGAGGCTCATCAGAATTTTGTGTGCAAGCCTGAATTTTGTTCCAAGCAACAGGCTTTGGAAAAGGCCTAGGAATTGCCTGACGAAGTTGCCTAACAATTGCCTAAGCTTGATCATGTAATAAGTTAGTGGGATGGTCTCCTGGTTGTAATTCTAGAGACCTTTCAGAATTTCCCCAGTTAGCTGTTTTCAGCCAATGCTGGGCCTGGCCTTCACCAACAAGTATGAACTAGCTAGTGTAAGTCAGAGAAACCAGGTTGATAAGTTTGAATGACTATTTTAAATTCCTCAGCAAATCTCTGAGGATGTTCGGTTGCCTTGGGACAATCTTTGACTGTGCTTGCGGTTCAGCTTTCATCAGGGAGTATAAGAAGTTAAGGGTGTAGCTTCTGGCGTGTTTTGATGAATTCAGAGAAATAGGATAGGGGGAGAATTTCCAAGAAAAGGGAGGTGCACGGGGAGAATTAGTGTGAGGGAACTGAGGGTGTAGAGGAGGTGCAGGCAGCGCAGAAGGGAGGAGGAGCCTGCGACAAAGAAGCCAAGGAAGAAGAGCCTGAGGCTTCAGAAGCCACTTTATCTTTCTTTAATCATTTGCTTACCTCAGTTAATCTTAAAATCTTATTTTTCAAAGAGACAATTTTAGGTTCCTGATAATGTTTGGAAGACTCAAAATGCCAATTGAAAGAGGCATACCATTCAGTTCTGGAAATTTTAGAGCTATTGTAATCCAATTCAGTTTAAAAAAATTAAGTTTGGGGATTTCAGAAGTTCCCCACAATGGCCATTGCTATTGTAAATTGCCTTTGGTCAGGTGGGTCCTTTTAGTTAGAAATATGCAAGAGGAAGGACCATGGTTTTTAAACACAAAGTTGGCCAGAGTCCCCGTGGGAGCACGCTCAAAATGTTTACATAACTGGGATCGCATTTCTCCAGGGTTTTTCTCTAGAGTAAAAGAATAATTTTCAAACAATTTAAACAGCTTACAGCTCAAATAACTTAATTCAAACAGTTTGTAGGTCAAATAGCTGCAGGCCTAATAGCAGCCAGTTCTAAGGGAACAGCTTGGTCCTGTAGAAGCCAGGCTGAAGGCTTCTCGGCCAGTTGCCATAGAATAGTCCCTTTTCCAAATGAATGGACCGAAGGCTAAAGTGGCACAGTTTCAGTGAAACAACCCCTGTTCCCAAAGGAATGAGCCAAAGCCTTCTCATCCAGTTTCAGTTGAAACAGTCCAATCTCACAATCAGACTGAAGTGTCAAACAACTCTTCACATATAGAACAAGGCCTTAAACAAAAAGGATGAAACTTTAAAATAGATCCCAAATAAAGCCTGGAGATCATCAATGCAGAGGGAGTGATCTTGGATCCAGGAGAAAGACATAACTTCAGACTTCAGGGTTGGTGATAACAGCAGTGAGTCCAGTGGACTCACTTGTGGGTACCACACTTGCTTGCTGACCAGCCTCCAGGGGTCTTCTCTGGTCCCTGTATGGGCCACAAAAATGTTTTCCTAAAACAAACAGACTGCCAGTTATTTCTCCATCAAAAATGGGTTTATTTGGGATCAGCAGACAGCTGCAACTCAGGGTCTGCAACCATGGCAAGCCACATGCAAGTTGCCACACAGTAAGGGAAGGAAAACACTTTCATAGAGAGGAGAAGGAAGTGGGGGGTGGAGGCAGTTCTAATAACGGTCCATGGCTTTTCATTGGCTGAGTTCTTTCCAGGAAAGAAGAGGAGTCTTTCTTCTTTCTGTCGGGCTCTGCTATCACTGCAGTGTGTAACCACTCCCTCTTCTGGCCTTCTGACTCTATTTAATTGAGGTTTCTGTTTATTAATTTTTTTTACTGAATTTGTCTTCTTTATTACCTCTATTACCTACACCAGGTACACTGATGATATTCAATAAATATTTGTGGAATTTGCATGAAGGATTTGCATTTCTTAATGTCAGCGAGATATAATCTCAAATTGGAAATTACTGACATTGTAGAAAAATTAAATCATTTATACAACCATTTAATAAATAGTTTTAAATTCTAGAATAGGTATGATGTGGTGTGTCTGTGATGTCTTGCATATTTCAAAGTGCCAGATACTTAGAATCGCAAACTAAACATATCGTTTAACTAAAATTAAACAATCCACCCTCACAGACACCTTCTCCTGACCTTTTCAATAACATTTCCTTATGCCTCTATAATGACTTAAAAGCCCATACATTTTCTCAATTCTTTCTCGCAACAACTTCAAGTGTTTAAGTGACTTTCCTCATTCTCAATGTTATTTTTATTCATTATACTATTATACCTCTACCATAAGAGGTTAAAAGAGATAGTATGGGAAAACATAAAAATAATTAAAGATGGAGTCAGAAGGTTTATGTCTGGATAGCCACTTGATGGCTTTGTGCACAAGAAGGAAATACTAATAGTTTGGAATATAAGTTCCCATAAGTAAAGTGCAAGCAATCTTCATAACAGTTTTGCTGGAAAGATTAAATGTGATTATGAAAAGTTTCTGAAAAGTGTAAATTAAATCAAATGTGATTATGAGCATGAAAGTTTTGGTTAATTATAATTTTCTATGTAAGTGCCAATTCTTATTGTGATCTTAGAGAGGAAAGGTGAAGAAACACTTAGATTGAGATAATGTGCCCACTCTCAGAAGTCCACTTAATTGCCTAAGATCTATACTCAACTACTTCGGCTTGGTTGAGGTGATGGTAATTTTTCATCTAGAAAGAACCTTTGTGTGTATGTCATCGCATCATGAATTATTACATTTGTCAAATAAGCCCAAGATCATCAGGTTTCTCACTCCTCTTTAGGGCAGGTATGAAAAGGAAAAAATTAGCATTAATGTAGAAGTTTATTGTATTAATTTAATTACATAAATGAGGCTCATATATATATATATATATATATACACACACACACACACACACATACATATATATGTATGTATGTATCCTTTGTTAGTGTTAAAATGACTAAATCACATTACTCTTGGAGAACAGGCAAATAAGAACAGAATGTGTTTATTACCAATAATGCTCAAAGAAAATTTTACAATGAAGGCAGGAGATATAGGGAACATTTAGGTGGAATCATCGAGAGCTTTAACTTTAGACTATTTAATTCAGAAAGTAGTCAGACTCCCAGTTTTGTGAGTTGTGAAATGCAGATATTCAGGAGCAGGAACATACCAGAGATCAGAAGTTCTGGGAATCCAGGAAGTTTTGTTACAGCAATGGTTTGTATCAGCCAGGATTCCGGCCCAATTCTAATTCACAGTGGATCCAATGGGCCTAAGGATCTATCCTATGGTCATTTACCTGGTCTCTCAGTTGAAGTTTTAGAGCAGCTGAGAGAACCCTCTCTTTGATCCACT
The DNA here is from genome assembly GCF_039906515.1 of Pseudorca crassidens. Classification (NCBI taxonomy): domain Eukaryota; kingdom Metazoa; phylum Chordata; class Mammalia; order Artiodactyla; family Delphinidae; genus Pseudorca; species Pseudorca crassidens. The sequence goes on along the minus strand of NC_090304.1, from coordinate 65,279,444 downwards.
TACCTGTGGACTAAAAAAGATTATTGTAGGAAGAGTCATGTGAAAGTTTCTGAAACTGTTTATCACCGTCCCCCCAGCTGCCGCCACACCAACCAAGATAGGAAGCTAGAAACAATCCCTTATCCGAGGAGGAATGGCTGGATTTAGTGACATCGTCAAAGACTTAAAGAGGTGGAAACCACCATTTCCCCCCAGTTTTACTGAGATATAAGTGAATTGACATACATCACTGAATAAATTTAAGGTGTACAGCATAGTGGTTTGACTTACATACATTGTGAAATGATTACTGCAGTAAATTTAGTTACCATCTGTCATCTCATTTAGATACAATAAAAAGGGAAAGCAAAAAAAAACAAAAATTTTTCCTTGTGATAAGAACTTATGTAATTTACTCTCTTAACATCTTTTATATTTATCACACAACAGTGTCATATCACATCATCCCTAGTACTTATTTATCTTGTAACAGGAAGTTTTTACCTTTCTCCATTCCTAGTCCTCCCTATATCCCCCCACCTCTGGTAACTACAGATCTGTCCTTTTTTCTGTGAGTTTCGTTTGTATTTTATTTTGTTTTTCAGATTCCACATATAAGTGAGATCATGCAGTATTTGTCTTTCTCTGTCTGACTTATTTCACTTAGCATAATTTCCTCAAGGTTCATCAATATTGTTGCAAATGGCAAGATTTTCTCATTTTTATGGCTGAGTAATATCTTATCGTATACACAACTTATTTATCCATTCATCCATCAGTGGTCACTTAGTTTGTTTCCATACCTTGACTACTATAAATAATGATGCTATGAACATGGGGCTGCATATATTTTTTGGGTTCGTGTTTTCATTTTCTTTAGATACATTGCCAGAAGTGGAATTGTTGGATCACACAGCAGTCCTGTGTTTTCATTTTTGAGGATCCTCGATACCATTTTCCATAGTGACTGGACCACTTTACACATCCACCAACAGCGTTCGAGGGTTCCTTTTTCTCCACATCCTTGCCAGCATTTGTTATCTTGTCTTTTTTGTCCTGGCCATTGTAACAGGCATAAGGTGGTGTCTCTTTGTGGTTTTGATTTGCATTTCTCTAATGGGTAGTTGCCATTTAGTTAGCCTTTATAGACGCTGAAAACCCAGGTGGATTATGTTTGATAATGGGGGAGCACTGTAAACTTAGCCGGTGGCAGCCCCAACCTCAGCTGCTGAGCTGGGTGTGGTCTGTGTACCGGCACAGATCAACACAGCCTCTGGTGCTGGATATGCAGCTATTCATCTGGCAAATGTGTTCTTCTTGAATTTCCTGCATTAGGGAGGAAACTGATTTAGCTACTGCCACTGCAAAATAACAAACCTGCCAGAGCAGAGGTCAGTGCTAAGCCCTCATTATTGGATAATTTCTTGAGGAACCCAGCCAGCCAAGTGGAAGGATGAATACATCAGAACTTTTCTACTTTAAATTTAACCCTACCAGGATTGAAACCTGGTAAGTGATTTAACCTTACCAGCATGGAAATCTTCTCTGGATATGTATTTGCCTCTCTTGCCCACGGTAACTCTGCCAGAACCACCGTCTGAGGGCTCACCAGATGTTTCATCTGTCATTGTAGTCAGCAGGGGAGGTGAGACAGTTGGCATATGACTATAGCATCTACTAGCTTTATCTTATAAACTAAACCCATAAGCAGGTAGCATAACAGACAGTGTAAGGGCATTAATACTCAAAGTGCCAGCTCAGGCTTGGAGATAACACTCCAGGAACTATGCCCATGGTGCTATGTCTCTAATGGTTAGAGTACATGATTCTATGCACCAAGGGCTAGAAGGGGTATTGACTCTGATCACCATCATTCCAAGTGATCCACTTGTAGGATTTTTCTATCTCCAAAATCTTTGGTCTGCTAAATTAAAAGCCAGGTTCCCAGTGGATGAATGCTTCCACCAAGGATGCAGTAAAGGCTCCTCTGAACTTGACATTGTGACTACAGCCTGGACACTTTGGGCTGCTAATATCCATGTATTAACAGACAAAGAAAGTTACTCACATGAGGGAGAGCTGACTGATTACCATGATGAGCTGCTGCCACACAATAGAACAGGGCAGGAATGAGTTTATCTGGAGTCCAGGGAGTTTACCGAGGTGTCTATGTATCTTCTGTACCCAGTGATAAATGGGCAATTTTTGCAAACAAGTCTTGACAAAGGCAAAGAAATTAAGGGGCTCAGATCACTTGGGAATATAGGCCTGGATCACCCCACCAGATAAATTACTCAGACCAACTAAAGTGCTGACCAAGGGTGAGCAGTATCTAAAATGGGTGGTAGAGGAGAGGATGATGAGTACCATTATAGCCACATGAACTGTTACAGCCATGGGGAGTAGAGCTTATTTTATTTCCCTAGTTCTCTCACATTATCTTTGCAGATATTGTCAATGCCCACCATCTAGAAGGGGCTTCTGCAGTAGGTTGGACTTGAATGAGGGCACAGGTGGATCAGAGTGGTGCAAGGGGTGATATACAGCAAACATTTCTTACGTACTGTTTGGAAATCTTCTCAGCTACACTACTTATTCCAGCCATGGTTGCTTTAACTAGTTCAGCACAAGTTCCAACCAGTTTCATGCAGTTACAAACTGAGTTATCAGGCTCACACTGCTTACCCTTTGCCTCGCCCCACAGTCGGGAAGCAAGTCACCTGTGGGAAGCACTTAATGCTTACACATGCACAGACCAGAACTATGGAACAGTTAACAACCTGCAAGGTGACTGTTTTACCAATGGGAAATAGAAGCCAATGGACAGATGCTTTCTTCTTTGTGCCTCTGATAGTTCTGAGACATACTTTGTACTGCTTCTCAGATGGTCTTGGATCAATCAACCAGCCAGTAATACATTTCTGTACCGGTTCTTCTTTTCTGCTTTGCTCCCGTGTCCCTCATGTCTGCTGCTAGAATCATACTCCCCAGGAAGGTACTCCCACATGAACCTGTCCTAGGCTCTGCTTCCTGGAGAGCCCAGTCTAAGATGCTCTGTGAGAAAGCTATTATTAGACCTGCAGTCCAGATGAGAAATACATCTGTGACTTATTACCTAGAGTCTCACAGATGATGATGGTCTGAGCCATCATCCTAATCATCTTTTGACTCAAAATTGCTATATTTAACCCTGGTAGTCTCTACACCAGATCACTTCTCAATGAAGTTGGTAAATTCAGTGACTTATCAAAGCTAGGAGATAGATAGGATATTGTCAGTTCTAGTGATTATGACTTAATGTCAAATCATGTTTTCTCTTTTATTCTAGTAAACTCAGAGGCAGAGAAACATAAAAGAAAATAGCAGATTTCTCTACTTTAAACAACAACACAGGAGGGGAATGCTATCGATTCTAGGCAGCCCTCTGTTTCCCAGTAACTGTGACGGCCCTAAGAATCATGGTGTCAAAGTTTGTGAAAAATGATGCATTCCTGCCCCCACTTTTAAAAACAAGACACTGAGGCCTGGAGAGATTAAGTTCTAATTTCACTAGCTCATTAGTGGCAAATATTTAAGTTGTGACTAGATAATCTAAAGGATAGAGTAATTATGCTTTTGGTAAGTTTAAATACAGGTCTATAGAGGAATCTGGGAATTTTCGACAAGGTCTCATGAGAGCCCTTCCAACATAGTGTTTCTGTGATTCTAAGTAATCATCACATCCAATGAATTAATTATGCTGCATGATATTTTCCCAGTGCAATACAGATGGCTTCATCATATAATTTTAGGCTGTAGTTAGAGATGATTCACTGGCATTTTAAAGGCACTGTTGCAACTGTTCCCCAGAAGAAACTCAGAAAGAATGCTTCAAATTGCTGTGTATTGAAAATGTATCACTTATCTAGTGACAAGTCCCTTTGCATCTGAAAGGGTCCATATGGAATGAAATTCTGGCAGGCTGGGTCAGAGATGCACACCTGGTATATACAGCCAAACTGCCCTTTTAGAGCCTGAGCTGCAACGGGCATGCCTGTGCATCGGGGTCTAGAAGCCTATCTTGTACCGTGTGCCAGCGTGGGTCAGAGCCAGATGACAGAACCCACTGTCAAAAGATCCTGGAAACTCTGAGTCAGGACAGGTAGAAAGCATTGGCAGAATACTGTGCCTCATTAAAAATGTGATGCTTGAATCCCTTCCACAGTCTCCCCGACAGACAGCTAGGTTCTCTCTGAACCCCACCACTAGCTGAATTAAATAGTGAATCTGCTGCTGTCTGGGTTAAAGTAAACCTTCCTCTACTTGCTGAACATTCCTTTTGTCTCTAGAATTATCTTTGACGTTCAATCCATTCAACAAATATTTATTGAACACAATGTACGTTGGGATCATGTTAGACGTTGGGAATATAAAGATGACTACATGTTTGGGCATATCTCGCTTCTTCCAAGAAGTGTTTGAGGCTTCTGGAGCCAAATATAACATAAATAGCTCCCTCAAAGAACTCTCAATATGGAGCAGATACCAAAATGTAAACGAATGATCACTATAAACATTAATGATAGAAGTGCTTCGAGGAACAGACCATCCACCTGGATGGTCAAGGAAGGCTTCTTGGAGATGGGGTGTCTGAGTGGGCTGAGCATTGGAGGATTGGTGGAATTACCTAGATGATAAAGGGGGAAACAGCCTTGCAGACAAAGCAACACATGCAAAGGCAGAGAGTGCATGATACAGTCAAGAAGAGGCAACCAACTCAGGAAGCTGGTGTGACGTGCCTGAGTAGGCTGGGCAGGCAGAAAAGGCCAAGTCATAGAATGTGCTGTAGAAGCTTAAACTTTATCCTGAAATCCATGGAGAGAGATAGAGGAGTTTTAAGTAAGGTAGCGATGTGTAGAGATCAATCACTGAACTGTTACACTACTCATTATAACATCTTTGTAAACTGTGTCGTAACTTCGGCAGGTCTCCCCATACATGTCTGCTAGTAAGTAGAATAAGTGGAAACTTTCCCTCCTTCAGAGCTGAAGGGAAGTCCATGGCAACTGTAGCTCACCATTGTCTTCCCTCTACATCAGAGTGTATTTCCTATTATTTCAGACAGGAAGGAGATACAAATTAATAAGCAATTATAGTGGCAGTACTTTTCACAGATGATGATATTCTTTCCGACTTTCCCTACATCCATTTCCTACCCCCTGTCTCTGGCTGTCTCCTCTACACCCTGTCTGCATATTTCTCAACCCGATCATATGTCGCTTGTCTTTTGTGCATTTAGCTGATCTCTGTGTTCTCTGTCTTTCATCCAAACTCACCTGTAGAGGTTTTAGTACCATCCCAATTCTAGGGATAGCTTTACAACTCTTAACCTCTTGGAAAATTGAGTTGGTTGGTCTAGATCACTGTGTCCAAAGGTAGAATCACATACTGCCTAAGGCTGTTTCATAATGTAATTTAAAACGGGTCCTTAGGGAAACAGAGGAAAAAAGACAATACACTGAGGGATTTGTGGTCTTGTTTTGTTTGCCTTTGGATCTCAGGTGACAAAAATAGATTATTAATAATTACCATTATTATAATTACTGGTTTGTGACACATTCCCATAATTGGTCAACACATAACCCTTGTTTGTTTGCAACAATAGAATCCAATAAATACAGGTGTATCTCCTATCCAGCACAGAAATAGTGCATTGACTATAACTTAATTCTATATATGTAATTCCCCTTTATCTCATTCTCATGCCTCCCCTCACCTGAGATACCTTATTCTCATTCTTTAAATAATTATAGACACAGATACACATAAACTTTTATGTTAATCCTAAAATGCATATCATGAATTTTACTTCATAAATAATGTACCTTATTGTATGCAATCTTTTCAGAATTTTTACCACCCAATCTTTTATTAAGATCCATATTTTTTGAATGCAGCTGTTGTTAACTTATTCTAACTACTGTGTCTAATGTAATTATGTAAATATACTATATATGTATTTATCCATTCTTCTGTAGATGGCCATTTGAATTGTTTCCCAGTTACTTCTGGAATGAACAGGGCTGCTTGAACATTTCTGTACATGTTTCCTGGTATATATTGATAAGAGTCATTCTCAGATAAAAACCTAGAGGTAGAATTGCTAGATAGTAGAGTATGCAAGTTATCCACACAGATGGATGCATTCAATTTAAAGGACACCTTTTATTCTTAGATTGTGCTCTTTTATGGTAGCAAATGCCCTTTTTAATTAAATGAAACTAATTATAGATGGCACTGTTGCTTCTTAAAAATACCTGCTTTCAGTAAAATTAACCACCTAAGTTGGGAAGTTTCACTGCTCTGTGAAGTTCAAAAGTCTGGGGAACACAAGACTAGGTCATATCCAAGAGAAAGGCTGAATTTTATCCACATCTGTGAAAGAGTCATAGTCATTGTGTTTATCTCACTGGACTGTCACCAGGATTCATGAGCTAAATAAATGATAAGCTCTGGCATACAGTAATTGTTCAATAAACCACGGCCTCATGTGGTTTCAGATGCCAACTTCTAAATGTCTGGGATTATTCAGCAGGTTTTGTTGTGCTTGCTGCAGCATTTAGAAACCTCTCTTAAGGTGACAGCCCAGGAGAGCAGCATTTCACGGATTGTTCACTTCTTGCCTTTATCAGCAAACATCACAGCCCTCAGGAGACGGAGTTAACCTTGCTTGTAGCGATGCCCTTCATTTTGAGGTAATTCTGTTTTATTTTGACAACATGGAGGAAGTAAGGCTACAGCACAGCAGGTATCTTGAATTGAGCTGCCTCTGATGCTGGGTCTTTGTTCTGCTTCACAGTTTCCTTTCCTGAGGATGCAAATACCAGAGCTAGTCAAAGGGGGAGTAGCCAGATCTGAGGCAGGTACTAGAAGAGAAAAGAGGGAGGAAGCTCCTGGTTTCTTAAAAGAGAAATGAACTTTTCTCCAGTCACAAGGTCAAGAGGCATCTCTCACAGGGAGCTCTGTGGTGGTCTTCCCTGGCTGGGCTCTGGAATCTGATGGGCTGCGAACAAATTTAACTTCATACAGGAGATAATTGTGGATAGTGGAGAGACCACAGCACCCAGACCGTATTCCCATTCACAGATCAAATCCATCAGTTACATAGCCAGTTATTATTTAAATAATTCAACAAAATAATTACCATTAATTTACATACCAAGGGAGAATTTTTACCAGTTGTTAATAGTTGGTTCTTTGCAAGTGGAACCTAAGACAGAGGTTCATTTTGATGCAGAGGTATTGGTACCAGGAGAGGAAGGGACCCTAAAATAGCAGGTAGAAGTGTCTCAAAGGCAAACTTTTGGAGATCAGCTCGATGCTTTGTGATGACCTAGAGGGGTGGGTTAAGCAGGGTGGGAGGGAGGCCCAAGAGGAAGGGGATATGGGGATATATGTATACATATAGTTGATTCACTTTGTTGAACAGCAGAAACTAATACAACATTGTAAAGCAATTATACTCCAATAAAGAGCTAAAAAAAAAAAAAGCCAACATATGCTTGGCACTTATTATGTGCCAAACCCTGTGCTGGATATTGAGGTTACAAACGTGAGTAAGACATTCTTTCTTCTCATGAATTTATGGCTGATGGGGGAGGTAGACAACTTACCAGACAATTACAGCACAGCTGCTAATTATAACAGCGCTATGGACAAGCAATGGGGAGCACAGAGGAGAGGCAGCTCACTTGATGAGGATGGCTAGGGAGCCATCACATGGATAGGGTGCCAGGGAGGTAGGACGTTGAAGCACAGGTGGCATATTTCCGGGTGGAGAAGGAATTCCTGAGAGAGAAACCATTGGAGCAAAAGCCTGGAGCTGAGAAGATTCGAGGTGTACTCCAAGATCAAGGCCTTCTTCCCAGGTTCCAGGACTCAGAGCCATTTTTCCTGCTCATTTCCCTCCTGTCATGCTCTGCAAGAGTGCAGGTGAAGAGCATAGATTGTGCATATAAAATATTCAGTGCCTGGCACAGACACTGGCCATTAAATGGTGATTGCCATTGTAATGAGGCTGCTGGTGAATGTCCCCTCTCTCTGCCCAATTTAACTCCCTTTTTATATCAGGTAATCTAGACTCCTAAAGTTGTGGGCTCAATGAGGTACCATAATTTCTGTGAAGGAACTTTATTTACCTATATGATAGCATCATTGGTTACACTTTCTCTCGGGCTTGGGAGGTAAAAAAGGATAATCTGCTACAAAATTGGCAGTGCTGGGTAAATCAAACCCTTTGTGACTGTGGGTTTCACGTTGAAATCTGAGGTAGGTTGAATCTGTGGGTACAAAAGCATGGATACGGAGGGCCAACAGTGTGCATTTTACTGCGCCATTCATATAAGGGACTTGAGCATCCTCAGATTTTGGTATCCACAGGGGCTCCTGGAACCAATCCCCTACTGATACCAAGGAATGACTGTTCCTGCTTTGAGGTCATTGTAACTGATTGAAAAGTTAAACATAAAAGAACCTACGCTCTGCCTGGATCGTGTCAATGGAGAAGGTTACACTGGGGTTCAAGATGATGATGACGACAGTGATGATGATGATGATGACAGCTGACTTTTATTGAACACTTACTACCTGGTAGGTATTGTACTGAGAGGGTTAGGTGTATCATCTCATTTGATGCTCATCACAAATCTATGAGGCTGATATTCTTGTAATTATTATTATATCTGTTTACAAGTTAAGAAACTGAAGGGATAAAATAATTTCTCCAAGATCACAAATATTTTAAATTATTAGATAGATACCCGGATTTGGGCCCAGATATCTGGTTCAGAGTGAGGTCTTAACCTCTACCCATATGATGGTAATAATAACTGCCATTGTTCACTGAGCTTATAGTAAGTGGTATTTGGGCAAAAGCATGGTGAATCACTATTATATCCATTTTATGGTTAAGGAAATGGAGCCTCAGAGAAGTTAAGTGACTTCTCCAAAGGCACATAGTGGTAGAATTAGAAACCAGCCCAGGTCTGCCAGACTAGAAAGCCTATGTGTTTTCTGTTGCTCCACATGGCTTCTCATAGTGAATCCATGATAGGTATTCTGGGGTTGACTAAACTCAAAGAACAACCTGCAAAGTCCTCCCATTCCCTAAACCTGGATATTTGAAATATTCTGATTAATGCAGTTCCCGCCTGTCTACCAAGTCAGCATTTGGAAATTGCATCTCTTGCTGTGGCATCACCAGACAAGGATCTCTTTCCAGCTACCCAGGTCACAGCACTTGGAAACTGGCTTCCCTTAGGACAAGCATCTCAGACCAAGGTTTTGAGACTCTAAATGATGTTCTTATCAGTGTCGTTTATCTCTCTTCCTTTTGCCATCATGAATTTCACTCTTACAGAGCCATCATTAGATAACTTTACTCACTTTCTTAAGAGTCCAACTCCTACTGCTGACTAAATCCCAAATGTTGAGCTTCAGAGTCAGGATGAGAAAACCCTACCTTTCAAGCAGTCTCCTGAAGGCTGGACCATCAAGTGTTTCAATTTAATTGTGACGAGAAAAGATTGTATGCAGGATTGAGGACTTCCTTTTTCCATTTCTCAGAGAATTTAGGGAACTTTCCAAGCCTATAACAGAGTATGACTCAAATCTAAGGGGAAGTGAGTTGAAGCCATTGTTTAAATTGGGAAGCCCCCAAACCCCAATCTCTAATCATGACATTAGAATTAACTTCTACTTTCCTCAGCTCTGCTCTTTGAGCATAGGGTTGACCCCGTGACCCCATTTTAGCATGCCCTAATGAACTGTAATTTTTCTGCAGCTCATTGTGATGTGTATGTATGTGCACACACCTATTTGATGTAGTGGCTGGGGATAAATATCTGTCTCCTCATCTTGTGAGCAACTTGAGGGTAAGGACACTGTATTATTAATCGTTGATCATGACATCCCCCCAAGGTTTAGACTTAGAAATGTTCAAGAAATATTTGCTAAATTAACATGACTAAGATGTGAAGTAATTCTCTTTCTAGCAGAAGAAAAGACACATGTCAAAATAGATGTTTTTAAATTCTTTTTACATTCCCTGCACATTGACTGAGCACTGGTATGTGTCAGGCATATTGCCAAGGTGACAAAGGGTCACTTTCCCTAAGGGCCTTGCAGTCTTTTAGGGTAGATAACCCCCAACACATAAATCTTGTAAAGCAAGGTAGGTGCTGCAGTTTGAGGTGTGTGAGGATGCTGTGGGCATGGCTTGCAGTAGGAGAGTCAGAAAGTACTTCACAGAGGCTGGAGGGTGGAGGAAGAGGAAGGACAATCTGGGCAAAAGAAATAGAGGGGACACGGGTTCGTGCCCCGGTCCGGGAGGATTCCACATGCCGCGGAGCGGCTGCGCCCGTAAGCCATGGCCGCTGAGCCTGCGCATCTGGAGCCTGTGCTCCGCAACGGGAGAGGCCACAACAGTGAGAGGCTCGCATACCGCAAAAAAAAAAAAAAAAAAAAAAAAAAATAGAGGTAAATAAGTGCAACATGTTACAAGAATGTCACATTAAGTGTGTCCTAGGTATAGAGATTGTGGAGGAAGAAGAAGAGGTTGGGATGAGTTTATAAAGGTTTTGAATATCATTAGAGAAGTCCAAAATGTATCTTCTTGTGGTCAGTGACTATTTACCTTTTTTTTTAAACTGCAGTCATCATGTTGGCACCTTTGTACCATGGGCATAGCCAGGGTGATGGAAATCCCCAAGGCATTCCAGTCCCCTTCCTTTACATTCAAGAAAGTGTGGTATAATGCCCCTGGGTGAATGTAGTCTTATATTAGTTACAATCTTGAATCTATTATAATAAAAAATAAGTATTCTCAAGCTTCCATATTTTTAATTTTTAGTAACAATGATATGTGACAGCCCTTACCTTCCCCCTCCCTGTAAACTGTTATATCCTAACATCATGGTGGTACTGTGGCTCTGGGGATCATATGACTGGGGAGGGGTTGCTAGTAATGGCATCACATGGTCAGTTATGTATATTATGACCATGGTAAAAGCCATCAATTACCTATCTTGGCTTCAGATCAGGGAATGTTAAAAACATTGGAAATGTGAGGTCAATTACCACTGAATTCTTGTTCCATTCCCAAGAATTTAGAAGCTGTGTTTTTTTTTTAACTTTCTGTTTGCAGTAGGTTTGGATTTTGCAGACCTCCCCTTGGACAGATTGCCTTTGGAGAGATATTTGCCACAGAATACATCCTGTTTTGTTGTTGTTATTTCAAATTGATCTCCCCACCTTGATAAAAAGTCACCCGTCTTGCAGTTAGGAACTGCTGTGCTCACTTGTTTTTAGCTGAAGTCCCATACTGAGAAAATTGCATTTTACTTGGCTCGAGTTCTATTCTTGAGTGATGCTCAAGTTAAGAAGCAGGTGTGCCTGGTAGCATTTAATGCCTTCAGTGGATAAAGTGCTGTAAATGAGATGGCCCATGTCAACCGAGCTCTGGTGAATGGAGAATCATTAATTTTCATTTTCTTTTCCGCACTTTCAATGGGGCCATGATTTAAACTTTTATGATCTCTTGCTTTGACTATTACAGTAGCCTCCCAACTGCTCTCCCTGCTCCAGCTCAAGTGCTTTTCCAGTCAATTTTTGCAGCACTGCAGGAGTGATTCCCCAACAGGCAGCATCTTGTCACTCCCCGTTCATAAAACCATTAATGGGCAATCCTATTTCTGAGAGATTAAAATTGGAAGTTCATGAATCAGTCCCAAGAAACCTTTCGGATCTTTCCGCTAACCTGAGCTATTATTCAGTGATCCTTCAACACACCAACTTCTATCTCTCTGTCTCTCTCCGTCTCTCTGTCTCTCTCTCTCTATATATATATCCCTCCTTCCCTTCCTCCCATGCTTTCGAATGTTATTCTCTGAGAGTCATTGGTTCTTAAAATGCCCTTCTACCCCTACTGACTTTACTCTTAACCTTAAATTGAGGTTTTAGGATACAATTCAATCATCTTTTTGTCTTTGAACCCTCAAGAATTTCTAAGTAAGTTTCATTGCTCATTCATTCATTCACTCAATATCTGTTAAGTGTCTTCTTTGTGCCAGTTACTGTTTGCACTGCTGACAATACAGAGATGAACTAGACAAGGTTCTTGTCCTCATTCACCTTACATTGTGGTGTAGGTCACACAATAAAGACGGTAATTAAATACATGAATATATAATTCCAAATAGTGAGGAGTGCATTAAGAATAATAAATCAGGATACATAGATAGAGCTGTTTTTTATTTGGAGGGGCACTTTTTATATATTCAACTACAGGCTGCATATAGTACCTTGGGAAATTGTTTCATGTGTTTTTCTCTTTGTTATAGCTCCTTGAGGTGATAAATGCTATTTACCTTTGTGATCTTTGATCCCTCCTGCAAAACATTCAATAATCATGTCCTGACTGAATAAATAAATGTACACATATATGGATAGGGGAACAAATGAATTATTCTTAGCCATGTTTTATTTTCAATTCATTGGAAAGGAAATCCTCTGTGAAGTGATAAGAAAAATACTCCCAAGATAAACTGATTTCTTAACAGACACTGAGGCTTTGGCCAAAAACCAAATTACCTTCAGCACATGGATTAGAATTATAAGATACTCCTTAGAGCCAGTCATCTGAGTCATTTAATGCTCAAGGTATCTTCAAAGAGAGATGGAGCCTCTATTAGCCAAACTCTCTGTTCTATACTTTCACAAATGAAGAGATTCTCCCCCTTCTTCAAAAACAATAAATTGATCATACCAGTATTATGAATTATTTTAAACTAAGATTTTGTTGCAAAACAATTTTCTGGGGAAAATAAAGAAAACTTTGGTTAAAGTTTGGAAGAATATATATTATCTAAAGAGATGTTTAAAATGTTGTGATTGTATGGCCACTCTATAAAAGTGCATTCTTAGAGTGGATGGCTGATGCCTGGTTCTAGGTTCTAGTCCATTAACTCACTCTAACAGATTGATCAATCTTTTACTCACCTATTTCTCAATTTCCACATCTATACAATGGGTTCTGTAAGTCTGCAACACATATCTTTAAGCCCCGGGGACCCTCTTCTCTCGGTATGTCTCTATATTAATCTGTTGAAGCTCCCAACCCTCGCCAGTGGTGTGTTCTAAAAAGAAGAGATCAGAGTAAGAATACAGCATAGGACAAAGCAGTGTTCCCCATAAGGATTAGTTGTCAATATTTTGTTTTTGTCTTGGTTTGTTTCGTTTTTAATAGACAAAGTGCAGTATACGGCAATGTTTGTTGGAGTTCTTTGGTTGCAGACAGTAGACACCCTGTTATCAACCCTTGTTAATTTATGCCAAAAAGCACTTTGTTGGAAAGTTGTGAGATAGCTCAAAAAATTAAAGAAAAATCTGAATAACAAGGCTCAAAAAGGTCAGAACTAGGGTAACTCTGAAATTTAGACAGCAGAAACTAATGGAGAGTCTCTTTAGGGCTTCATTCACCACAGGGATAAATAAGTCTCATCAATGAGCATACTGTTCTACGCTGTTCCAAATTCAGAGTCTAGGGACAGAGCATTTGATTGGCCTAGCTTGGGTCACTCCTGTGTCGGTACAGCTGAGAGGTGAAGCATTTTGATTGACGGGCTCACTATGAATATATCTAATGGGAAAGAGGTACTTTTCCCCAATGGAAAAACCAGATGCTTTTAGTAGAAGAAATGAGAATAAATGTTCAACAAGCAGAATGCTCACCCCAAGCAAAGTCTCAGGATATCAAGAAGAGGCTTGGCATACTGGAACAAGCTATGATTTCAGCATTAAATGGCCTGGAGTTCAAATCTGAGGTCTCTGACTTAGTAGCTATTCTACGGGTATTATTTTGCATTCCTCAGAGGGTTGTTCTCAGGGTAAAGTGAGGTAATCTATACAAATTAGTGTCTAGCTCAAACTGAGTACTTAATATATTGTATCTATTATTATTACCAAGGAATGAATGTGTTTAGGGTAGTTGAGGACAAGAATGCAAACATACAATAACATGTTACTGGAGGACCCTGAAGCCTCTAGGAGGGCACAGCTGAGAGACAATCAGGAAGCAGCCTCAGGATGTGTGTGTTTCCAGATATCTGATTGCAGAAGTCACTATCCTAAATTAATCTTAGAATTGCCTACGCTGTGTCCTCACTGTAGTATTGGCCTCTTCCTTTCATTATCTTTGGCCCAAAAGTACAATATTCAAATAATGGAACTGAGGGAGTAAATTGTGATGTTTGATTAAACTATGAGATGTTATGTACTCTCACTCTACTCATTTGATACTTCCCAAACACAATCCTTTTATAATCAGTAATATTTTTATATGTGCAGAGCATACTGAGATGTGAGATGGGCAGGAGGAATCTGTGTAGGTGCAGACAATAAGTGGATGTATTGCCTGTAGAGAATTTAAAAATAACAATACAACCAAGTAAAGGCTATCTGCTTTTTATTGTCATGATGTTCTGGCAGCTCTAAATAATGTCAGTGATAAAGGATTTCTCCTCACTCAGAAGAAAGCTCTTTTTCTGCATTCTTTGAGTCATTACCTTATAGGTGTGTCTTGTCTTTCCTATTCTAAGTACTGGGGCTATGGGTGGTTTTTACTTTCTTCCCTATAAGAAGGGAAGAAAAAGGAAAGACAAAAATTTTTTTCATTTCAAAAAATCCCCAAAAGGTATGATGATAAAATCAGAAAGAAAATGCTATGTTTTTAAAAGAAGGTGAGCAAATAGCATTGAAAATGTATTTTGGAAAGAATGTTATTTTCTAAGCTCAAAATTCTGGTCCCTGGGCTGTAGAAAACTAAAGACTACATTTGTTATAAATAAAATTTTATTTACTAGGCCGTAGAGTGAGCATCAGCTTCAACCAATAAACTCTGAAAAATCCTCTACTCTTTGGACCTCTCTCCTGAGTGAGATGTGACTTGGACCTCTCTCCTGAGTGAGATGTGACTTTTGTGATTGGATTTTAGAGAAGATGGAATGGAAGGTTACCCTGCAGAGGACAGTGAAGGGAAGCTGCAGCGAGATGTGTCTAGTTTTCTGAAGCTTTACAATGTGTTCTGAATACTCAATGCCATTCTTTCACAAGAAGATTTGGGGCCATTAGATAAATAATGAGTCATTGACTTTGAAGTAGACCCTTTCCTACCTCTCATTCTTCTCTGAATACTCTTCTGCTTTTCTACTGGTGAAAGCCTATTCCCCTCCCAAGGTCCTTGTCATCTAAGAGTAGCTCCAGGAGGACTGAATTGGCTCGCCCGCACCAGACCCCCTACTCCGTTTTTCCAGCACTGAGTATGCATCTTCAACAAAGCTCTTATCACACTGCCCAGAAATATTCTGATTGCTTGTACGTATGGACTGTAGTTACCGTGGACTGTGGTTACCGTGAGATAGGACCTAGCATTATTCTGTCCTAAATATCCTGTCCTAACACAGTGCTTTAAACATGATAGAAGATGAGTAAATGGTTGATCATCCCCTGTCAAATCTAAATAATATTTCAGTTCCTATCCTCCTTGGCAACACTAAGGCTGTTGTCTGCCATTCCTTAGCACATTTCTGTCCTGCTCCGTCTACAGCCCTGAGGATTCCTCCCCAGTCCTTTTCATTGGCTCTTCTGCTAATAACTTAAGTGTGTATGCTTTCCAGAGTTCAGTCCATAACCTCTTTTTTTCTTCATAGGTTCTGTCCCCGAGTGAGCTCGTTTCCTCCTCTCAGTTTGTCTCCACACATAGGATAATGATGTCCATATTTCTTTTCCCAGCCCAGACCTCACTGCTGAAATCCAGACTCACCCTGCACACCCTGGATATCTTTATCCAGATATCCTACAGGCACTCACGCTCAACATGGCAAATCCGGACCCTGATTTTCTTGTGTGCTTCCCCCACTTAAGATAAACCTCTTCTTCCGGAGTTCTCTATCTCAGTGAACCTCACTCTGTTTCAACTTCTTTTCCCTCTTTCTCTGTGTTATATCGATGACCATCTCCTTCCTATTCTGTATCTGTAGCATTTCTTTTATTCCCTCCATCTCTATCCCACTCTTTCTTCCTAGTTTCAGGTCCCTATCAACTCTTATAAGGGCTACGGTGATAATCTAATAACTGTTTTATTAAATTGTATCTCCAAACTGTTCCTAACGTGATCTTCCCAAAGTACCATTGCTGTCATGCTAGTCTTCCATTTCATGTCTCTTCATTACCTACGGAAAGCCTCCTTAGGTAGTAGGTTGTATTCTCAGTAAAGCAGTCTCTGAGATAGCGTTGAGCATATAGGATGTTTATTATTATTTGAGGTCAAAACCCATTGAAGGGAGGAGAAAGAAGCAAGAGAGGGTAGAGAGAAAGCTTGAATTGTGACGTGGGCCTAGTAGCAACCTGTGCTAATTTCCTTTCCCTAACTTAGGCTCCAACTTCCAACTGTATTCATCTACTTGCAGCTTCTCATTAGCTCAGCTCAAGCTTTCCTGCTTTCCCTTTTAGATAATATTGACCATTTTCTCTTTTGATCTCCCGTAATACTCTGTACAGACTTCTGTGTTAACACCCAAACTGTAACATTTTATTACACTTACAGATTTATATGCCTATATCTAGTAGATGCTAAGCTTCCTGAGATCAGGCAGTCAACTTATTCATCATTTAAGGACAAAAATACATATAATGTATCTGGCATGTAATACCTGCTCATAAAAATCGTATGGAAAAGATGGATAAATGGATGGATGGATGGTTGGAAGGACAGAAGCATCTTGACCATGCCTTTCCACAGCAAGTACATAGGGGCCATCGTGAGATATTGAATCGTTAAGCAGTTCTAGTGTAGCATTTCATAGAATGATGCCATTCTCTGATGTTAATGGGAGTGAGACAGGGAAGAACAGAGACAATATGACATACAGATGAGACCCCAAACCCAGACAAGTTAGCAGAGCCAAGTATAAGCAATAAAATATAATAGGCAAGATAGGATTCAGACTCCAGCTGGTCTAATCTAAGCAATAGGAATCAGGGTTCTTGGCAGGGAGAGAAAAAAATGGCTAGGAATATAGAGGTACATTTTGGAACTGGAACACTAGCCAATGAGTCATAGAATCCCAGCATGCTAGTAAAGGTCTTAGAGGTATTCATCAAAGCTTCATTTTTCAGAGAAGAAATGTTAAGGTCCTAGGAAATAAGAAGTCAGAATTCATCTATCCATCCATCCATTCATCCATCCATCCATCCATTTATCTATTTATCCACCTACCTATCCATGCAATTACTCATGCATTCAATATTCATTTGCAATTAATGAGAACCTACTGTGTTTAAATAATCTGCTGGTCACTGGGAATACAAATATGAATTAGTCATGTTCCTTGCCATCAAGTAGCCCACAGTATGCTA
Source organism: Pseudorca crassidens (assembly GCF_039906515.1). Classification (NCBI taxonomy): domain Eukaryota; kingdom Metazoa; phylum Chordata; class Mammalia; order Artiodactyla; family Delphinidae; genus Pseudorca; species Pseudorca crassidens. The sequence goes on along the minus strand of NC_090304.1, from coordinate 65,262,014 downwards.
GGAAAGAAAGCAATATAATCAAAAGAAAGCTGCAATTCAGCATGATGGGTGCTTTAATGTAAGATTGTCTAGGCACTGGATATACCAAGGATGCAGCTCTCAGACTGACCTTGTGGGGGAAATTGTCAAGTGTTCTGGGACTAGATAATGATTGTGAGCCGGAAGGATAAAGTCTGATATGAAGTCAAAAGTTTTGACAACCAGCATCTCTGTATTTTCTCCACCCGTGTTCAGAGCAGATATCAGACATGGGCAGAGTTGAGAAGATAGAGGTGTCTGGACTGAAGGAGGAAAAGGAGTTGATTTCTGACATGGCAGTATCTGTGTTTAGCTTCCACTTCTGCCTCCTTCCATTCCAGGAGTTACCAAAGGCTCTAACATAAGCAGCACTGGACTCGTTTTAGATTTTCTTAGTCTAACTTATTTAGGCAGTGTCCACTTATCTGTCTTTATTTAAGTAACAGAAAGAAAGAAAGGGAAGGAGAGGTGGAGGGCGGGAGAGAGGGAGGGAGAAAGCCCTCCTAGAAACACCTGCTTTTCTGAGGCTCAATACTGAGCATGGCTTCATGATCACTTTAGTGGCACAGTGATTCCACAAGCCCTTCAGGGATCAGGCATGAAGTCAATAGCTCATAAAACTGCTCTTGTGAGTTACTTTAATGAATCAGGTCAGACTGACACAACATTTCCCAGATATAACCTTAGGCAATAAACTGAGAAGAGGTGTTGCGTATGCATTTGACCCGATGAAAATTTACTTCAAAAAAGAGAATAATTGTCTAAGCGGTCGTTCTGATTCATGACTCTTAAATGTTTATCAGCAGTTGTCCTAGCACTGAAGCTCTCTCACAGGAAAACAGGGCAGGGTATGGAAAGAGTTAAAAGAAAAAACTTAACAACGTAAAAATCGAAGAATATAAAATATGCTTAATTGTCTCATTTTGGTACTCAGGTATAAGTTGAGAAGTTAATTGATAGGTGCCCAAATTAAACTGCACTCACCCAGTTTTACCATAGAACTGTGTACCTGAGAATACTAAGCAGTTTCCCATATCTTTTTCTTAACATTTTCTTTTCATTTTGAAACAGAAAAGCAAGACAATGAAGGACTTACTGAGAAAGCTACTCCTACTATTTGTCCTTAGGTTAGTTGGCAATTAATAAAATTTCATTTCTAGGACTAGACCCTGAAACTTACTGTTATATCACAAATACAAAAAAAAGCCCATGTCTTTCCCTATTCCTTCACCTTGAACACTGGATCACTCTTCCTTCATCTGGGCATTGTCTCTTCCCACAGAATTTGCACTAAATGGAAAATAATTATAACCACTCCGAAGGCAGGGTCTGAGTCTTTGTCTTTATAATATCTTGCTATCAACCTCATTTATGACCAACCATTAGTATGTCACCGAGCCCATCTGTGAATCACCAGTTGACTGGAATGAAAACAATAGGAAGTCACTATAGAATCCGGAGTCAATAGCTTTTTTACTAATGTTCACTATACTTGACTTATTAAGGCAGAAGCAGTAGGCTCATAGAGCACATGAAAAGATTTTAAACAAGAATAGAAATTAAAATGATTTTCTAATTCCATGTAAAATTTAAAAATAAACTAACCAGAGTCCTTAATTCTTGACCAAAATTTAGCGTTTTAATCTCAAAAACAAAACAAAATAAAACAAATCACTTCTCTAGTTCAAATAGCCTCCGAAGAAATCAGGAGCATAAATACAAATGAGTAGATATTTCACCAAAGATTCCACAACTTCTGAAATTTTCTAGGATCACATAATCATTCCAGAAAAGACACTAGATCTCTCAAGTCTATCCTGAACTTCTTTGTGCAGATATAAATTTCTTCCTTTTTGACCTAATCACGGATATCCTGAAGAATAACTTTTCCCTATTCATATGTAATACTGTGTCTTTGAGATTTATGGAGTTTACTGTTTAGCTTTTCTTTCGAAGCTGTGTCTCTACTAATGAAAAGAATATGCTCTGATGCACACATTATTGTTCAAGATATTTTTTCATACAGGCAGAACGAACCGTTATGCTTGTGTGTAAGTAAAACATTACCTGCCCCTCTCCTGACGCTTTCAACGCTCTTGAGGGGCCCTCCACTCTCAGATGGCTTCCCATATCGGATCACAAGATAGGCTTTCTCCAACTACCAGATGCCTGCAACAACTCAGGACATGCTTTCTTCCTGAATCCTAAACTCCTTCCAGCCTTTGCTGAGTTTTGGCTGCAGGATTCTAGCTAGAATATTGTAGACATCCTAGGATTCGGCCTCATAACACCCTGGTGATATTATATGTCTCTCCTCTTACACTCCTGGATGAGGCAGCGATAAGGTACAAATCTGCTTTCTCCGTCACAGATGTAGACCTGCCCAGAGAGTTGACTAGGCCAATTTTCAACTTCCTGAGATCTTAATTCCACAAGGTCTGGGGGATCTAGTTATGGACAGCAAAGTTGGAAACCCATTCTGAATGTCAGACAACTTGGGATGGATTGCTGTGGTTGGACAGGAGTCCTGGGAGATGGAGAAGTCAGGAAAAGAAAAGAGGAGAATAATACACAAAGAAATTGCTGCCTTTGTTGAGAGAATGACTTCCAAGATGTTATTCCTGGATACTCTGATAATCTCTGAGATGAGGATCTTAAGCTCCTTGCAACAGATGGGGCAATGCTACAACTCACAAGGGCAACCCCACAGTCAGCGAGTGCCAAGCCTCATGCAGCTCCTGAAGGGGTCTCAGGTTGTGAGTATATCAACGTTCTCCCTTTCACTGTTTCAGAGGCCCGTGACTGAGGAGATCCAAGTGCTTTCATCCTTTTTGTTGTCCAGAGTAGCTTTAATAAAGGTATTTTGCTATCAGAAGACCTGTTAACGGCAAAATGCCAAGAACTCCATTTCGTTTAATCTTTCTGAAATCACTAAATACTCTGTCTTTGCTGTAATTTTTCAGTGATGATATTTTACACAACTGAAAGCAAGAATAACTTCTGCTTATGATTAGTAAAGCCAGATGGGCTCAATAATCATTTTTTAAAATACATTTTAAGTTGGGCTGTTGCCTTTAATCCACTTATTACAGTGTCTCTACCAAAATTTTAAGACTATGAAAAACATAATTTGTTAAACTCCCTCCAGAAAAAAAAAAAAAGCTCAGCCAGAAACGATATCAGGGCACTAAGAAAATGAGTTCTTTAGAACAGGTGCAAAGAGGGAATGAAAGGGTAGTGAGGGTAAATCTTGGCTTTCAGAACAGAAAGCCACAAGAGCAGCCAGAAAAAAATGGAATATTTAAAAAATGTGACAAGTGGCTCTACGCTTCTTATATTAGCTATTAACTGCTGGGACTCATTAGGCATAGTACGCAAAAGGCAATAATTGAATGTGGGAACACTCTGCAGGGCCACAATGGGATTCCTATTTCTAGTGTCCACGGTAATTATGAATCATCCTCGAAATATGGGACTTACAGAAGAAATGCTGCCCTTGAATCAAGCTAGCCTTGTTCAAGGTGTTTTTATCCTAGGTTTAACTGATGGAGGTAGACACTCAATTTACTGGATACAGAAAACCTGTTGCTTTAGCCTCTATTTGGTACTTCTGAGTACAGTACAGGAGATCTTACCACAAGGGGTTTGAGGAGATGGGAAAGATGAGAGGCTCCACGTTCTCCCAGAGCTCACTCCCTCCCAGCCTGCACCAGGCCTTACAGCCGTTTCTCGTTGCAGCCGTATTGTCGCTAAGCCCCTCACCCTCTCCTGAGAGTCTTCTCTCAGGCAGTCTCCCTTCTTCTACCAGGCCAGCTCCCTGGACCTAAAGCCACTTATCAATCTCTTCAGCCATCCCTGGACATACCTTCAGCCTGACAAGCCCTTTCTACCTGCAGGTACATTCAACCTACCCACTCCCATCATCTAAACAATTCCTAAAACTGCATCTTTCAAATAAGCCATCTCGTCATGAATAACCCAACAGAAATAATTGTCAAGTCCTGAGTTTCCGTTTTAAAAAATCAATCATACATGTGCAGGATATTGGGGTTTCTGTCAAAAAGTTCTCAGATTTCCGTTAACAATAAGCTTAGAATAGATCTGGGCAAATGTGATGCCATTGTCAAAACACTGAGACGCAAGAGGGAAAAGATGTGGGAACATATGTATATGTATAACTGATTCACTTTGTTATAAAGCAGAAAGTAACACACCATTGTAAAGCAATTATACTCCAATAAAGATGTTTAAAAAAAGTAAATAAATAAAATGAAAAAAAACCAAAAACACACTGAGGTTTCCTTAAGAAGTGTAAGGACCCAATAGAAACAATAATCCTCTTATAGGAGGCATCGATCATGTATCAGTCAGTATATAACCCCTGGAAAGTGTGTTCACATCTGGAATGTTGACAAAACAGAGAGTACACAAAAGAGAGACAAGCAAAATACTGAGCGACTTAGAAAACAAATCAATAAGACTATAGAAACCTGTAGGGATATTGAAGACCAGTGGTCCATTTTCCCACCCAGCCTGCTCGTCTTCCTGACTTCTCATTTCCTCTTCCGTCACCATCATTACACCAACGCATACTCAGTCCCCATTATCTGCCCTGCCCTGTGATAGGCACTGAGGAAATAAAGCTGATTGATTAGAGCTTTGTCTCTGATCCCAGTTCCTGGGGCTCCCAGTCACTCATCCTCAGAATCCAAACACTGGACATAACAGTGCAAACTTTGTCACGAATTCCTCCCGCCATTTTGCTTTGTGATGGGTGGCACTTAAGCACACTTCAGTTAGTGTTATTATTTGAATGAATATTATTGCATAGTGGAGAGAACATGAAGTTTCCAGTCAGGTATAACCGGGTTAAAATTCCATTCTGATCATTACTACCTGTGAAACCTCTATTTAAAGTATGTTTGCACTATGTAGTGACGATAATAACGACTCAAATAACACTGGTGATTCACCCAGCAAAAGGTCAGCCACATTGTAGTTAGTCAAAACTGTTAGTTTCTAAATCTCTATCTATTCTTCCTAGTCTGAAAGTCCTTGAAACTTCTTTGCATTTCTCCTGATGTATAATCCAGGCCCTAATGTACCTCACATTTGTTTGTTAGGTTACATGTTTTATTGGATGAAGTCCCTGAGTTGCAGTTTCTTTGCCTCAGTGGATTGTTATAAAGACAGCTAAGTTAAGGAATAGGCAAGCTTTTTAATACTATGAAAATACTTGTTTTTTTAATACTATCATATGGTGCGTGCAGTGTGATTAAACAAATGTTTATAGTGTCACTTGGTACAGGTTGGTTTAAAAAGCATAAAGCACCCTATGTACATGTGACAGTGATGATGGCCATGATCTTGATAAAAAGGGCATCGAATACAAGTGTCAGCCACAGTGTCAGAGACAGGAAGGCTGAAGTATGAATAAGTGCTAATAATGATTGTGGTAGCTCAGCATGTTAAGTATAATAACAGGTTTAATTCTCAGAACAGCTCTATTATCTTCCCTATTAATGGGAGATAAATTGTGGTACCAAGGGATTAAGGAATCTTCTTAAGAGAACACATCCAATAAGTGATGGAATTGTGATTCAAACCCACTTGGTTTGACTTCAGGCTAAGTGTAAAAAGCTCCATTGTCAGCTCAGAACCAGGGTGGTACCACAGCTTTGGTCAGTGGTCTCTGTATGCTCAATCCATATACATGTAAACAAGCTGCATTATTTTTTTCAGAAAGCTGAGATTGTTTCCAGCTCACGCAATATATCCTTTGCCATGTGGAAATAGGCCTCTTGGCACCCTGAGAGTAATGGACTGGACTTGGCAGAGTTTACCATGATGAAAGCCACTCTGCCTGACTGTGGTTCCATTCAGATACTCTCACTTATCCTGTCAAATCCACTTGTTCAGTGCACTCGAAAATGGCTGTGCTTTTTCCACAGCAACTCCTCAGGCAACAACTATTGCTCCTTCCTTTCATCAAGCTTCAGGGATAACTGGAAGGTATCTGTGAGTGTTGGCACTTTTAAAGCAGCTGTTGACTTGCTCTCACTCACAGCAGAAATAAATGCTTTAGTATATAAAGGAACCAATCTGAAGTCCAATCAAATGGATATATATTGTGACAGTTCACTATGCAAAGACAAACATGCTGAGAAACTTTCCTTTAGCCATGTGGGTCCAAATGATCTCTGAAAACAGAGCCAGGTCCGAGATCACACAGCCAGTAAGGGGAGAGAGAGCTATGATTCTGACCCAGATTTGTCTGAGCAAAGTTTGTGTTCCCGCTAATCTTTGAAACGAAACTGTCCTAAAGATTTGCTTTGAAATGACCTAGATACCCAAATGTTTACCATTGGGTCAATGCTCTCATTTTCTGTTTTCATGTTACTTTGTGTGCAGATTTATTACACAGGCTTGATTTTTCATTTGGTCTCCTCAGGTACATTACATGAAAAAATTTTAGATTGTATACAGAAAAGAAATGAAGTCCCACTTTGGTTTAAAACAAGTAAACAACTAAAGTTCCAATTAAGGAGTCTGTATCTCATAGCAATTTAGAATAAAGGTTTTGAGTCATACAGCCTGAGGTTGAATTTTGTTTCTTCAACTTGCTGACTCTGAAAATCTGTACTTCTTCTGAGTCCAGGCTCATCATCTATCATATGGTGCATGCAGTGTGCTTAAACAAATGTTTATAGTGTCACTTGGTGCAGGTTGGAAGCTGTGGTCAGAAGAATGAATAGATGCACAAATTCCCAATTCCCTTAGAAGAGTTCAGAGAGCACGCTTAGGATGAGCCACAGCTGGACGTACTGTGGAGCTTTGGTCCAAGAAAGGATCCCCTTTCTGCAAGGTCAGAAGGAAATGGAGGACCTGTGCCACAGTTGACACTTCTGCCCATGAGTTCTAGTCTGCATTAACCGATGCCTCTACGTTTGTGCAAGCTCCTGGTGCAATGATAGCTCCTCTATCATACAAAGAGCACAAAGCAGCAGACATTACTTGGTGCAAGCTGGAACCCATGGATAGAAGGACCAACAGCTGCATAACAAATTAAAATATCAATGCTGAAGTTAAGGATTGTTTTGAGAATTTAATTAAAATATATAAGTGCTTAGCAGTTCCTGGAATATGATGAAGTTTCAGGAGTAGTTAATGATGATGATGATGACAGTGATGTTAAGGATAATGATGGTGATGATGATCATGACTGTGATTATGTGAATAACATTACCTCATCTAAGATTCTATTAAAACATACTGATCCTTTACTCTGTGTTAGGCACCATGCTAGTGCTTTAGTTAAAGCTCACAAAAACCTTGAAAAGGCTATGTTTATATTTACTTTGTAGATGAAAAATCTAGGGCTCAGAAAAAAGACCCAGGTGTTCTGACTCCAAGCATTCATTATATTGGGTTGGCCCAAAAGTTCGTTCAGGTTTTTCTGTAACGTCTTATGGAAAAACCCGAACAAACATTGCGGCCAACCCAATATTATAAAGTCTTATAAAGAGCCCTTTTTATTAAAATATTTTGTCATAGGCTCATTTTTCTATATAAGATTTTGTATATTTCAAAGTATTTTATGCACATTTTCTCAGTATTTATTTGCTCACCTATAGAAAGTAGTTGCTGAAAATATGATAATATGTGAATCAGAAATCAAATTGTATTTTTCCCCTTTAAAACCCAATAGAGCCATTAGAAGAGCTTCCGCTGAAATTTCTTACAAAGACATGTATTAGTGTAAATTTAGAGCAACTGGAACTCTCATAAATTACTGGCTGGGAAACTAGCAATTTCTTATGAACATAACATACGTCAACCCTATGACCCATTAATTCCACTCCTAGGTATTTATTCAAGAGAAATGAAAACAAATGTCCATTAAAAATACTTATACATGAATATTCATAGTCACTGTATTCATAGCAGTCTAAATTTGTCAATAGCCCAAATGTTCATCAATAGAAAAATGGACAAACAAGCTTTGGTGCCTCTTGTATTAGAATCCTACTCACAACAACACAGATGAATATTAAAACTCATTTGTCTGAGTGAAAGAAGTAAAGTCATATATGCTCTTTGATTTCATTCCCATGAAGCGCTAGAACAGGTAAAGCTATTCTATGATGACGGTATTCAGAACAGTAGTTGCCTAGGTGTTGGGGACTGACTTAAAAGAGGCATGAAGGAATGTTCTGGAGTGATGAAAACCCCTTAATAGGGGTTTGGATTAGAGGGGTATATATATTCACTGAAACTCATTGACTGTAACAGTTACTGTGCATAAATTATGCCTTGATAAAAATTATGCAGCAGAAGCCATAATTAGATTTTTCATCAGACAAGCATTGATATTTCACTTCATCTCTTCGGATTGAAGATTAGTTTTAAGGCTATCCATAGGACTAAGTCTGAGACAATTTTTATTACTAAAGTTCCAGACTCAAGTGCTTTTACTGCTGCAGCAGAGACTGGTCATTACCCCCACCACGGAAACACACACAGTATCCCATCACCCCTTCTACTGTAATTCCCAGGTTTAGCTGTACATGAACCCCCAGCTAAAGACCACACTCCTCAGCCTTTCTTGAAGCTAACTGTGGACATAAGATTAAGTTCTGCCTATTTGAACATAAGCAACTTCTGTTTATGACTTAAAAGGGAAAGAGTGTGCTTTGTCTTCTCCTGTACCCTTCTCTGCCGGCCAAAATGTATTCCCAGCAGTTACAATGTCGAGCTAGTTTGAGACATGTGGATAAGACAATGATAGAGCATTAATATAAAAGGAGCTTGGGTTCTCACCCTGTCAAACCACCAACATAGCCCTGGACCACCTACCAAGACTTCTAAAGGAGAAAGAAAGAAACTTCTCTCTTGGTTATGCTACTGTATTTGGGGTGTCTTGTTTATAGCCACCTAATTAATATCCTACTTAAAATAACCACCCTGTGTGTGAAGCAACCTCAGTCCTCGGGGATCCACTAAAGTCTGCTTGAGAAGAGGATCTCAGAAGGATCTGAGGCAGAGGTCACTGTCATATTGGATCTTCAGCACCCACAGATGAACCTCCAGCCCCAAGTGAGGCAGCATCTCTGAAAGATACACAGGGTAGACGGTATCTCCAGCTGTCCTGTACGGCTCACAAGCTTCCTCATTAACATTGCATTCCAGGTATGGAGGATTTATAGAGCCAGCAGATGGACCTCCATCTGAACCTCCAGACTGTGTTTCTTCAGAGGAAGAACTATGGAACGAATCCAGAATCCTTCCTCAGTGCTTTTTTCCCTGACTCCCCAGAGAGATTATTTCCCTGACAGTCTGACCTGACTTTCAAGCTTTCATTGCATCTCACCAGTTTACATTTTACTTGTTTTATTTTCATTTCCTTCTGGTCTTGACACAGGAAGATTGTTATATCCCTCACTGCATTTTAATCTGCTATGTGATACCCTCTGCATCAATACTTAATTTCCTAACACAGATGTGCTCAAGAGACTTAATTCACCTCTTAGATAATACCGTACCCTTTGCACCTCCCAAAGTAAATTCACTTTTTTCGGCATATTTTATCTTCCAACAAGCCTTGAGCTAAGCAGAAAGTTTTAATATTTCCATTTTACAGATGAGATACTTGAGTCGCAGTGAAAATAATATGTCCAAGTTTACATAAAGAGATGGTGTGAAACTGGGTCGCCTGTTTACAAATGTAATACTGTCTTAATGAAACCATGATCTCTCTCCTTGGTACCTTGTTTGAAGTGCAGGATCAGAGATATAAGCAGAACACTTATCTCTAGGTAAGAGGATGATAGTGGGGACACAAAAAAAGAAGGGTTTTCAATTCTCACAATTTAATCTTCCCTCCCTGTTTTGGCGAATGGCAGCAGTATCAAAGTAGCTGTCTAAGACAGAAAAATAGACTTCATCCAAGACATTTCCCACAACAATCATCTGCTGTTGTTTTCTTTCAACCTCTTTAATATCTCAAAAGATATGTCTCACTCCTTTTCCACTTCTTCTGCATGGGCCTTTATGATATCCAGCCTGGTTTAATCAATAATATTAGAACTTTTATCCTTGTCTCCATTTTTTATCTCCTCCAATCCATCCTGTACACCGCTGCCTCATGATCTTTCTGTAAGACAGATCTGACCCTGACACTTCCTACTTGAGCTGCTTTAATTGCTTCCTTTATTTTTCTGGATGAAACTCAGATTCTTTATCAGTGCATACAAGGCCCTTCATGTTCAGATACCCACACACTGCAGATTCCTTTCTCCTCCTTCCCTGCATTCACCCTTTGTTCCGCCCATACCCAGCTACGTGAAGCTTTTCTGATGCCTCATTCTGTTTGCTTTCTCTATGCCAAGGTTTGAAAACTCGAATATGTTTAGAGACCAAGTGAGTAACATAAGTGTGTAAAGCAGCCTGGGTTTAAGATAATAAGGAGCAGTGGAAACTGTGGCACGTGTGCAAAAAGCACTGGAAAATGAATGGATAAAGAAGATGTGGCACATATATAAATGGAATATTACTCAGCCATGAAAAGAAATGAAATTGAGTTATTTATAGTGAGGTGGATGGGCCTAGAGTCTGTCATACAGAGTGAAGTAAGTCAGAAAGAAACAAATACCATATGCTAACACATATATGGAATCTAAAAAAAAAAAAAGGTCATGAAGAAGCTAGGGGCAAGATGGGGATAAAGGCACAGACCTACTAGAGAATGGACTTGAGGACACGAGGAGGGGGAAGGGTAAGTTGGAACAAAGTGAGAGAGTGGCATGGACATATATACACTACCAAACGTAAAATAGATAGCTATTGGGAAGCAGCCGCATAGCACAGGGAGATCAGCTCGGTGCTTTGTGACCATCTAGAGGGGTGGGATAGGAAGGGTGGGAGGGAGGAAGATGCAAGAGGGAATAGACATGGGGACATATGTATAGCTGATTCACTTTGTAATAAAGCAGAAACTAACACACCACTGTAAAACAATTATACTCCAATAAAGATGTTAAAAAAAAAAATGCTATGCTGAGACCAAACAGAACTCTTCTGAAGTACTATTCCAACTGTAGGCGGCCATATTATAACCTTGGTGTTTCTGTACAGGCTGTTTCACGTACCAGCAAGATCTCTTTCCCCTTCTACTTTGTCTCACTCACTACAACTAAATCTTTAATACTCAACTTGATCATCACTGCTGCTGATCACAGGCCTCCTCATTTTGCATCAGTTCTCTCCTAATGTGGCCCTTTTGCACTTTTCTGCCACCTCTCTTACAACGTGAGATCCTTGAAGGCAGAGGTTGATTATGTCTTATTGAACCTCAACTTCCAGTGCCTAGCATACAGTTGGTGCTCAACAAGTATTTGAGTGGATGTCTGTGTGAGTCAATCAATTTATGTTTGAATGGAATGGATGTCAGTGAATAAATGGCCTAGATTTTATGCTTCTGAGCTACATCTGGAAAGTCTGTGTTGATGGGGAATAAGTTTTCCTTCATCAGTCCACCCTGTTTTCCTCAGAGAAGAATATTTTCTACAGCTCTGAGGTAGTGTTTCTCTTTAAGGTCCCCATGTTCCACTTTTCATTTTAAATAACTGAATGTCAGTAATCTGGACTTATACAGAAATATACTTTCTTCCTGAAAAACGCAACTAAGATTTTGTTTTGTATTTTTTTGCAGTTAATTGACTGTCATTTAATAGCATACAGTAGAGCAGTGCCACTACATCAGAATTTCATTTCCAAACATATACCGCATTATGAAAAGTAATTAAATATTAAGATCATAATCTCTTCATTTTTCCATAATCTGTGTGTGCATATTGTAGCAAATCAGCAGAGAGAATGGGAACGTATTTGGCTTGGAAAATGAGGTTAGAGGAATAATGACATGAGATAGGCTTCAGAAGAAATGAAGGAGGCAAATCTTCAGTGTCGTTGGTGTGAAGAGAAAAGCAAGTGGCCAGCAGGGAGAATCCTTCTAGGAGGTGCCGTGCCTTAGTGAGCTCAGTAATGAATTGGGGTGGGGACAAAAAGAAGAAACTTACCAATTGCTCTTAGAGGAAAGGAAAGAAGGACTCACTTGTTCCTTTGAAAGGTTGGGTGCTTCATAAATAGTGAGTGCCTAATAACTAGGAAATCAGAGCTCTATTGAATCGCAAGGAAGCAGAAATAGAAGGACAGACGTTCAGGCATGACGTTGCAACAGAGCTCCAAAGGCGGATCTTTGAAGGGGGCATTAAGCTGCTGCTGAGTTAGCGTGAGATCATTAAAGGCACGTGATTGTAATCAAGCTACTTCTGTGCATGACACCAGGATCCCACATCTGCCTGAGGCTGCGAGCTCTGAAGAGACCACTGATTGAAGTTGGGAAAATGGCAAGAGTAAATTGGAGCCAGATAAACCATTCTTCTCTGAGTTTAGTGATGAGTGTACCTCACAATAGAGAGAGGCCTATTGTAGAAACAGAGTCAAGAAGGACTGTTAAATGCCTTCTATTCTATCCTCCTGCCTTCAAGAGGAATGACACCTAAGCCAACAGGGGAAGATTTGAAAGGTGTGCTTGGGCCAGAGATGAGTAGAGCATGAGGGTGCCTGGTTATGGAATCTAAAAAAAAAAAAAAAAAAAAAAAAAAATGGTTCTGAAGAACCTAGGGACAGGACAGGAATAAAGATGCAGATGTAGAGAATGGACTTGAGGACACGGGGAGGGGGAAGGGTAAGCTGGGAAGAAGTGAGAGAGTGGCATGGACATATATACACTACCAAATGTATAATAGGTAGCTAGTGGGAAGCAGCTGCATAGCACAGGGAGATCAGCTTGGTGCTTTGTGACCACCTGGAGGGGTGGAATAGGAAGGGTGGGAGGGAGATGCAAGAGGGAGGAGATATGGGGATATATGGATATGCATAGCTGATTCACTTTGTTATAAAGCAGAAACTAACACACCATTGTAAAACAATTATACTCCAATAAAGAGGTTAAAAAAAAAAGTTACAATATAGTTTTGCTAAAGTGACAAGAAAAGGGGCTTCCTGAGGAGGGCAATTTCCTGCAAAGAGCTACTTACACTACTGCTATTAGGAAAAAATCCAAACTCTACAACGTGACATGCATGGCTTTTCTAGATCTGAGCCCTATGGACATATTCCAAATGATCCATCCCACTCCCTCACATCCTCCCTCTACCTGGGCAAAACTTCAAGGTCAAGCTTCTGTACATCTCTTTGCTTTTGTATATATATTCACTTTGCCTGCGGTGTCCCCACCCAAACGTGCCGTGGAGTCTTAACCATCCTTCAGTGCCTGCTCTAGTGTATCCTCTTATGATGATGAATGGACCCCCTCAGCAGATCTACTTCCTCCCTTTCTTTGGCCACCATGCCCCTCATGCATTTCTCTGTTTTTGTACATATGTGTCAACACAAGCACTTAGGACAGTACTTGGCAAATAGAATACACTCAATACATGTTATGTGGTATATTATTATTTTTTTAGCACAGAATTTTGCAATTATCATTTATGTCTGCACCTGTCTCCACTACTAGACTATAAAGGTCTTGAGGGAAGGGACTATGAAGGGTTTATGTTGGCACTCCCACCTCTCTCTCTCCAGCTCTGTCTCCAGTTAGAATATAAGTAATTCTCTTTTATTTTTATTCCCAGGTGAAGGCAGGATATTGCAGTATAAAGAGCTTTGAAGGCAATAAATAACCTCAGTTCAAATTCTAACTTTGCCATTTCCTACCTGGGATTTTCTGTATAATCTTAACTCCTTAGATCCTTAGCTTTGTCATCTTTTAAATGAGGAAAAAATATCTACATCATAAGTTTTTTCTTAGGCTTACATGAGGTCATATTTATTAAGTATCTGTCCCACGGTAGGACAGCATGGACATACAACCTGACGTGGAGATGAAAAAGTCATCAGGATTCTGGAGATGGGAAGGTGTTAACCCGAGGGATATATTAGAAGAGAAAGCTTTTCCAAACTTCAGAGTTACAAAAAAATGAGTCACACAAACCTTTTCTAGCCGCTTTGCTCTTTTACTGTGAAATACAAAAGGACGTAATTGTGTGAAGTTGGCGAAGATTCTTCCCCTTAATGTGAAACTTGCAGAAATCCAAAATGCAGTCTAGAGTTTTAAAAATCAGATCCAGAAGTGTCCCTCTCTTTTAGAAAGTGACTCAGTGAAGAAGTACTTGAGCTCAAGGGGAACGAATTCAGGATATTAAACTTCAAAGAGTAGTACTTCACTTTGAACTCAGAGCTGGAGGAAAAAGGAAGATTCAAGTTTTGGATAAGGTTAGCTAGCGCTCTCTCTCTCTCTCTCTTTCCTCTCTCTCTCTCTTTCTCTCTTTTCTCTCCCTCTTCTCTCTCTCTTTTCTCTCTTTTTTCTCTCTTTCTCTTTTCTCTCTCTCTCTCTCTCCCCTCATTTTCACCGTCCCTGTGTCCCATTCTTTTTTTCTATTTGCAGAGCAACAATTATTGAAAAGAATCAGCATTTTAAGCATATAATACCAAAGACTTTAACTTACTGTAGAATCACTTCAGGTAAAATCGTATTTTTTTGTTGTTGTTGTTACCCATGTCTGTCTTTCTGATTTAAGAATAACAAGAGGAACTAGTTCTATGAAACAAAGAAGGAAGAATGGCCTCTAGTTATTTAACAGTATTACTTGGGGGTTTTAACGGTGTCTGTCGTGCAAGCAGGGGGAGCGATTGCAATCTTTTCATCTTCCTGTCAGATTTCCTTATGTTCTTAGGCACAGAATTCAGCTTCCCATAGTTTCCCCTTGCCATCAATTTGGTTGTTTTGTTTCTTAAGGATAATAATCCAGATTTTACATTACCCATTAAGAAGTTTTATTTACTTTCCATTATTTCTTTTGATGTTCAAAGAAGACTTGGTGAGGAAAGGGAAACAGATATTATATCTCGCCCTTGAAGTGAAACTGAGAATTCAAGAAGTCAAGTGATGTTGCCTAAGATTCCAAAATACATGGACTCACGCTAGTATCTCCAAGCCCTGGACTTGGTTACTTGTACCAGCAGGTGTTGACTGGCTGTGGGCAGGGCAGGACCACCAATCCAAGTGTGGTTCAGGCTCTGAACTCCAGGTCCTCCTTACCAAGTGTTTGGAGCTGTTTTATTGATACAAGAGCATCCTCTCTTGTTTTCACTGCTTTTCTGCTCAGCTGCAAATACCCTCTGAAATGAAGAAAGTTTCCTTCTGGAAGGATGCAGAACTCATAAGCCACTCTCACTCTTCCCTGCAAACACCATCATTACTACCAGGTTTTCTGATTCTAATCGTGTTCCATCTTCAGCCAATCTCAATTTCTCTTCTGAATGAGATGAAGGAAGGTGGGGAAATGGAAACTGGGATATTAAGTCCAATTGTCTAGGTTGGAAAGTGGTAGAGCTTGTGTCCAGACTGTTACCTTCTGCCTTGGGATGAATGAATCTGTTTGGCTGAGCTTGGGCCAATCTCCACATTGGTCCAGTTATCTTTGGCCAAAGGCAGAGATCAGCTGTTATAAATACAACTGTTTAGGTTGACCCCTTCAGCAAGAACTGGCAGATGATACCAGAGAGGGAGGCAAGGGCTGAGATAACCTAAATACTACCTTATGCAGATAGAAGAGTGAGAGATAAGGCTTCTAGTAAAGGATAGCAGGTCTGTCTGGGTATGCGGGACACAGTGAATCTGCTTAGTACCCAGGACATTTTTCTGCCGCACACAGGGACTGAGAAAGAAGTTTCCTGTCCCGAGGTATTTTTGCAAGAGTTGGGATAGGAAAAGAAGAAAGATGAACATAAGACAGATTTGTCTGCTAAACTAAATCCTATAACATTGCCCAATACTTTGACCATGAACCTGTACACTAACACATATTTGGTGCCCTGAAATCCCAAGTTAGTCAAACATGAAGTCAAACTTTGAATTCATTTGTTCACTGTATTCAGCCATTACTGATTGAGAACTTAGTGTTTTTTCAAGTCCCGGAAATACAAAAATGTGTGAGACATAGCCTTCAGGAATCTCAAAGACTGGTGGGACAGACAGTCATATAAAAAATTAAATGCAATACACTTACCTACGTACACTATGCCATCAGGATGTAATTGAAAAAAATCAGTTTCATCTGGGTGGTTAACAAAGACTTCAGAGAGAAACTAGAAGAATCTTGGGAAGAAATTTTACTTGATTTATTAAAGAAAAGTGTGATGCTCTGGTAGACTGTAATGAGTAAAATAATTTGATTCCTTTATAAAGGATTATTACATTGAATAGAGTGGCCATGGAAGGCCTCTCTGAGATGGTGATATTTATGCTGAGATCTAAATGATGAGAGGCATCAGCCATGTGAAGGAGGACAAAAAGACTGTTCCAGGTATACAGAATGGCATGTATAAAAGCTTTGAAGAAAGAAAGAGCTTGGCCACAAAAGGTGCATAATTAAAATAATGGACAGGCAGAAAGCAGTAAAAGATGAGGCTGGAGAGGTTGGCAGTGGCCAGATCATACAGGGTCTGGTACACAGAATAAGTTCAGGTTGTATATACTTTCAGTTCTATGGGCAGCCATTGGAAGATTTTAAGCAGGACTAAGACATGAACTGTGTGCAGGAACCCACACGCCAGTGTTGCTTGAACATAGCCTGAGAGCAAGAAGAGATGCAAAACGATGTTGGAGAGAGATACAAAGGCAGAACACTCCAGCAGAATGTCCTCCCATTTCACCATGTTGATGAAGGGGAGCCAGCAAAGCTCTATTAAAGAAAGAGGAACTATCCAGTGAAATTTCCATGTTAGACTATTGTTGCTAAGGATAGACCAGAGAGAGGCAAGACTCTAAGTAATCTTCTAAACTATGCCTCTCAAAACACCAGGTAGGCAAGTGCCAAAAGCAACATCATGGGCTTTTAGCACCACCTTGGCCTTCAGTAAGGTGGGAGAGGTACACATGACAGTGTAGGTAACCCTTCTGAGATATAGATACAAATGGACTGGAAAACCCAAACATGGGAGATTTTCCCTTTTTCTTTTTCCTGTGATTTTTATCTATTAATTTCTTGCACTGACATAAAATCTTAATAATGGTCTAAGTTGGTAATAGTAATATGTGCCTAGATTCTGGCAATTTCTTAAATGTGGTATATGTAGGCTTCTCTTATGACATGTTACTGTGTCCTATTGGCCCTCTGGAAATTTGTAAAGAAGTGCTTTAGGATGGGAATGTTAGATCTTTGGAGGTGCCAGTTCTAATTTGAGAAGTGCATTCAGCAGCTGCAGAAATAAACCAGAATTGATGAAGCAGGCAACACAAGGTTGAAATGGTACAGAATAAGGGGGAATGGGGGGAGAGGAAATTAATGGACTTAATTTGTCTTGAAAATTGAGAAAGTATTTGTTTGGGGGAATTTTAATCTGCTGTTGGAATCTAGATGACACTAGAGTTAACTAAAATAAAGTAAGATTGAAGTAAAGAGAGGATAATGTCTACCAGTGTTGCCAGAAACACAACCATGAGTTACCTCATGTTAAAACCCAAGGGCCTGTTGGTTTAAACTAATTTAACAAAAAAAAAAAGAAAGAAGGAAGGAAAGAAGGATGCTACCCACCACTAGTCCCTCCCATCAGGAAATTTGCACAAGCCTCTTAGATAGCCTCATCCACCAGAGGGAAGACAGTAGAAGCAAGAAGAACAGAAGCAAGAAGAACTACAGAAGCAAGAAGACAGCAGAAGCAAGAAGAATTACATTCCTGCAGCCTATAGAACAAAACCCACATTCACAGAAAGATAGACAAGATGAAAAGGCAGAGGGCTATGTACCAGATGAAGGAACAAGATAAAACCCCAGGAAAACAACTAAATGAAGTGGAGATAGGCAACCTTCCAGAAAAAGAATTCAAAATAATGATAGTGAAGATGATCCAGGACCTTGGAAAAAGAATGGAGGCAAAGATCGAGAAAATGCAAGAAATGTTTATCAAAGACCTAGAAGAATTAAAGAACAAACAAACAGAGATGAACAATACAATAACTGAAATGAAAACTGTGCTAGAAGAAATCAATAGCAGAATAACTGAGGCAGAAGAACGGATAAGTGACCTGGAAGACAGAATGGTGGAATTCACTGCTGTGGAACAGAATAAAGAAAAAAGAATGAAAAGAAATGAAGACAGTCTAAGAGACCTCTGGTACAACATTAAACGTAAAAACATTCACATTATAGGGGTCCCAGAAGGAAAAGAGAGAGAGAAAGGACCCGAGAAAATATTTGAAGAGATTATAGTCGAAAACTTCCTAACATGGGAAAGGAAATAGCCAACCAAGTCCAGGAAGTGCAGAGAGTCCTGTATAGGATAAACCCAAGGAGAAACACGCTGAGACACACAGTAATCGAACTGGCAGAAAATAAGACAAAGAAAAATTATTGAAAGCAGCAAGGGAAAAATGACAAATAACATGCAAGGGAACTTCCATAAGGTTAACAGCTGATTTCTCAGCAGAAACTCTAGAAGCCAGAAAGGAGTGGAATGATATACTTAAAGTGATGAAAGGGAAGAACCTACAACCAAGATTACTCTACCTGGCAAGAATTTCATTCAGATTTCATGGAGAAATCAAAAGCTTTACAGACAAGGAAAAGCTAAGAGATTTCAGCACCACCAAACCAGCTCTACAACAAATGCTAAAGGAACTTCTCTAAGTGGGAAACACAAGGAAGAAAAGGACCTACAAAAGCAAACCCAAAACAATTAAGAAAATGGTAACAGGAACATACATATCGATAATTACCTTAAACGTGAATGGATTAAATGCTCCAACCAAAAGACACAGGCTTGCTGAATGGATACAAAAACAAGACCCATATATATGTTGTCTACAAGAGACCCACTTCAGACCTAGGGACACATACAGACTGAAAGTGAGGGTATGGAAAAAGATATTCCATGCAAATGGAAATCAAAAGAAAGCTGGAATACAAATACTCATATCAGATAAAATAAATATTAAAATAAAGAATGTTACAAGAGACAAGGAAGGACACTACATAATGATCAAGGGATCAATGCAAGAAGAAGATAGAACAGTTTTGGGTTTTTTTTTGTGGTACGCAGGCCTCTCACTGTTGTGGCCTCTCCCATTGCGGAGCACAGGCTCCGGACACGCAGGCTCAGCAGCCATGGTTCACGGGCCTAGCTGCTCCGCGGCATGTGGGATCTTCCCGGACCAGGGCACGAACCCATTTCCTTTGCATTGGCAGGCAGGCTCTCAACCACTGTGCCACCAGGGAAGCCCAAGGTAGAACAGTTTTAAATATATATGCACCCAACACAGGAGCACCTCAATACATAAGGCAACTGCTAACAGTGATAAAAGAGGAAGTTGACAGTAACACAATAATAGTGGGGGACTTTAACACCTCACACCAATAGAAAGATCATCCAGGCACAAAATTAATAAGGAAACACAAGCTTTAAATGACACAATAGACCAGATAGATTTAATTGATATTTATACGACATTCCATCCAAAAACAGATTACACTTTCTTCTCAAGTGCGCACAGAATATTCTCCAGGATAGGTCACATCTTGGGTCACAAATCAAGCCTCAGTAAATTTAAGAAAATTGAAATCATATCAAGCATCTCTTCTGACCACAATGCTATGAGGTTAGAAATCAATTACAGGGAAAAAAAACGTAAAAAACACAAACACATGGAGGCTAAACAATACGTTACTAAATAAACGAGAGATCACTGAAGAAATCAAAGAGGAAATAAAAAAATACCTAGAGGGAAATGACAATGAAAACACGACGATCCAAAACCTACGTGATGCAGCAAAAGCAGTTCTAAGAGGGAAGTTTATAGCTATATAAGCCTACCTCAGGAAACAAGAAAAATCTCAAATAAACAATCTAACCTTACACCTAAAGGAACTAGAGAAAGAAAAACAAACAAATCCCAAAGTTAGCAGAAGGAAAGAAATCATAAAGATCAGAGCAGAAATAAATAAAAACAAAGAAAACAATAGCAAAGATCAATAAAACTAAAAGCTGATTCTTTGAGAAGATAAACAAAATTGATAAACCGTTAGCCAGACTCATCAAGAAAAAGAGGGAGAGGACTCAAATCAATAAAATTAGAAATGAAAAAGGAGAAGTTACAACAGACACCGCAGAAATACAAAGCATCCTAAGAGATTACTACAAGCAACTCTATGCCAATAAAATGGACAACCTGGAGGAAGTGGACAAATTCTTAGAAAGGTAAACCTTCCAAGACTGAACCAGGAAGGAATAGAAAATATGAACAGACCAATCACAAGTAATGAAATTGAAACTGTGATTAAAAATCTTCCAACAAACAAAAGCCCAGGACCAGATGGCTTCACAGGTGAATTCTAGCAAACATTTAGAGAAGAGCTAACACCCGTCCTTCTCAAACTCTTCCAAAAAATTGCAGGGGAAGGGACACTCTCAAAATCATTCTATGAGACCACCATCACGCTGATACCAAAACCAGACAGAGATACTACAAAAAAAGAAAATTATATACCAGTATCACTGCTGAATATAGATGCAAAAATCCTCAACAAAATACTAGCAAACGGAATCCAACAACACATTAACAGGATCACACACCATGATGAAGTGGCATTTATCCCAGAAAAGCACGGATTTTTCAATATGCACATCAATCAATGTGATACACCATATTAACAAATTGAAGAATAAAAGCCATATGATCATCTCAATAGATGCAGAATAAGCTTTTGACAAAATTCAACACCCATTTATGATAAAAACTCTCCAGAAAGTGGGCATAGAAGGAACCTACCTCAACATAATAAAGCTCATATATGACAAGCCCACAGCAAACATCATTCTCAATGGTGAAAAAGTGAAAGCATTCCTCTAAGATCAGAAACAAGACAAGGATGCCCACTCTCATCACTATTATTCAACATAGTTTTGGAAGTCCTAGCCATGGCAATCAAAGAAGAAAAAGAAATAAAGGAATACAAATTGGAAAAGAAGAAGTAAAACTGTCACTGTTTGCAGATGACATGATACTATACATAGAGAATCCTAAAGATACCACCAGAAAACCATTAGAACTAATCAATGAATTTTGTAAAGTTGCAGGAAACGAAATTAATGCACAGAAATCACTTGCATTCCCATACAATAATGATGAAAAATCTGAAAGAGAAATTCAGGAAGCACTCCCATTTACCATTGCAACAAAAAGAATAAAATACCTAGGAATAAACCTACCTAGGGAGACAAAATACCTGTATGCAGAAAACTATAAGACACTGATGAAAGAAATTAAAGATGATACAAACAGATGGAGAGATCTACCATGTTCTTGGATTGGAAGAATCAATATTGTGAAAGTGACTATCCTCCCCAAAGCAATCTACAGATTCAGTGCAATCCCTCTCAAATTACCAATGGCAATTTTCACAGAACTAGAACGAAAAATCTTAAAATTTGTATGGAGACACAAAAGACACCGAATAGCCAAAGCAGTCTTGAGGGAAAAATTGGAGCTGGAGGAATCAGACTCCGTGACTTAAGACTACAGTACAAAGCTACAGTAATCAAGACAATAATGGTAATGTCACAAAAACAGAAATATAGATCAATGGAACAAGATAGAAAGCCCGGAGATAAACCCATGCACCTATGGTCAACTAATCTATGACAAAGGAGTCAAGGATATACAATGGAGAAAAGTCACTGTCTTCAATAAGTGGTGCTGGGAAAAGTGGACAGCTACATGTAAAAGAAAGAAATTAGAACACTCCCTAACTCCATACACAAAAATAAACTCACAATGGACTCGAGACCTAAATGTAACTACGGACACTATAAAACTCTTAGAGGAAAACATAGGAAGAACACTCTTTGACATAAATCACAGGAAGATCTTTTTTGATCCACCTCCTAGAGTAATGGAAATAAAAACAACAATAATCAAATGGTACCCAATGAAACTTAAAAGCTTTTGCACAGCAAAGAAACCATAAACAAGACTAAAAGTTAACCCTCAGAATGGGAGAGAATATTTGCAAATGAATCAGCGGACAAAGGATTGATCTCCAAAATATATAAACAGCTCATGCAGCTCAATATTAAAAAAACAAACAACCCAGGCTTCCCTGGTGGCACAGTGGTTGAGAATCTGCCTGCCAATGCAGGGGACATAGGTTCAAGCCCTGGTCTGGGAAAATCCCACATGCCGCGGAGCAACTAAGCCCGTGCACCACAGCTACTGAGCCTGTGCGTCTGAAGCCTGTGCTCCGCAACAAGAGAAGGCCGCGACAGTGAGAGAGGCCCACGCACCGCAATGAAGAGTGGACCCCGCTCACCACAACTAGAGAAAGCCCTCTCACAGAAACGAAGACCCAACACAGCCAAAAATAAATAAATAAATTCTTTAAAAAAAAACCCAATCCAAAAATGGGCAGAAGACCTAAATACACATTTCTCCACAGAAGACATACAGATGGCCAGGAAGTACATGAAAAGCTGCTCAACATCACTAATTATTAGAGAAATGCAAATCAAAACTACAATGAACTATCACCTCACCCCAGTTAGAATGGGCATCATCAGAAAATCTACAAACAACAAATGCTGGAGAGGGTGTGGAGAGAAGGGAACCCTCTTGCACTGTTGGTGGGAATGTAAATTGATACAGCCACTATGGAGAACAGTATGGAGGTTCCTTAAAAAACTAAAAATAGAATTACCATATGACCCAGCAATCCCACTACTGGGCATATACCCAGAGAAAACCATAATTCAAAAAGACACATGCACCCCAATGTTCATTGCAGCACTATTTACAATAGCCAGGTCATGGAAGCAACGTAAATGTCCATTGACAGACAAATGGATAAAGAAGATGTGGTACATATATACAATGGTATATTACTCAGCCATAAAAAGGAACGAAATTGGGTCATTTGTAGAGACGTGGGTGGATCTAGATAGAGACTCATACAGAGTGAAGTAAGTCAGAAAGAGAAAAACAAGTATCGTATATTTACACATATATGTGGAACCTAGAAAAATGGTACAGATGAACTGGTTTGCAGGGCAGAAATTGAGACACAGACGTAGAGAACAAACATATGGACACCAAGGGGGGAAAGCAGTGGCGGGGTGGGTGGTGGTATGATGACTTGGGAGATTGGGATTGACATGTATACACTGATGTATAAAATGGATTACTAATAAGAACCTTGTGTATAAAAAAATAAAATTCAAAAAAAAAAAAAAAAGAAGGATGTAGTGGCATCGCCTGTTATTCCTGTGTAGTATCTCTTGTTTGGTCCCCAGACAGGACACTCCCATAGTCCATGTGTTTGCCTTTTAGAAGCATGTGACTGGCAACTCCACTTAGAATATGGCTTGGTTATTTCTAAAAAAAAAAAAAAAAATATATATATATATATATATATATAGAATAGCTAGAATAAAATAAAGGTAAGAATAATAATGTATATTTCTATTAAATGAAGAGTAGATGAGAGTAATGGTATTGAAAGCACTTTGTGAGATGCTCTATAAGAATATTACTTCCAAAACTTCTTGAGAATGTGTATTATTGAACATAATAATTAAGGAATAATTAAGATAGTGGCCATCATACCAGATCTGAAAAATCCCCAGATCATCTTCTGGCAGTCTGGGTTTTCCCAATTTGTTTGCCTCATCATCACCTTATCAATGCTGGATCTTCAGCTATCGTTCAACTATATGGAACTAGCTTCGCAATTTCTTAAGCATAACACAATGTTGTAATCAGACACATTCAAATTTGGTTTTTCAAAAGTCATTGTCTTCTCATAGAATAAATGGAATCTCATACTGTCTTGAATATCTTGACAGATGGGCTTGTCATTTCAGAGCAGATGGCAAGATGATTAGGCTGAACTCTGAAATCTTAAATACTAGACATATGAATGGCTATTCAGGAGCTAAAGACACTGAAAATATCCCTTTAGACGGTCTGCATTTGAAGGGGATATTTGTTTAAAACTCAAATATTCTTCTACTCTGGGGGAAACTTAGATTTCCTTGCAACAAATACATTCTGTTTTGAAAGAGTAGAGACTTGGTGTCAGGCTGACTTGGGTTTTGAATCTGATCTGCTGTTTACTAATGTGTGATGAGATATTTCATCTTAGTTTCTAGATGTGTAAAAGCTGGGTCAATAACACTTGCCTCATGGAATTGGGGGGATAATTTAATGAGATAGCACAAGTGAAAGATCTCACAGATATCCATCCCTGCAAATACCTTTCTAGACTGACAAATGATAAACTTGTTCTGCACTTGTAGCTGAAGAGAAAATGGTACATGTTTTTCTACAAACATTATTTTTGGAGTTTAAAAAGAGGACTTTGAGAAACAGAAAACAACAAATAGTATAAAATGTATATAAATGTACCAATAGGCAGGCATACATGTGAAAGATACACATTCACCTTATCTTTATTCAACATTAATTATAGATTTTAAAGCACTTCTGGAATCATTATTTCATTTGATCCTCTGTATCACGGTGTAAAGCAGCATTATCTCTACCTAAATAAATTTTTAAAGATGAAACTCACAGAAATTGTTTGACCAATGCGACACAGCACAAAGTCAGATATGAAACTATTTTTTTAACTAACTCTTGGCCAAGCTCCAAAAGAAAGGGATTCTGAAGCTCTCCCCAGTTACTATCTCTGCTTTCCCCCAATATTTATGCTGTGGACATTGTTGGTTACATTCTCAGCATCCACATTTCCTTTCATCTATCAACAGTGTCCAAAGTTTGCATTGGAGGAATCCTTACTCACACATTCTCTGCCACTTAATTTGGGTCCTGTTGATTCCCAGCAGATCCAGGAGTGGTTCATGTTTGCTAAAACTAATTGTGTGTTTAATCCCCCCAGCTATTTGGGGACTAGGCACAGTAGTCAGGCATGGTCAAAGAAATGCAGAGTGACTTTTGCTGGGTAACCTGAGAAAAGACAGATTCCTCACTCTGAAAGCTCTCTTTCCATGGAGAGTGTGCTGTACAAGTATCAGGAATGGAACTGTAGCAGCCGTTTTGCATAATTAGGGGAGAGCCTGGAGTGACAAGGGCACTGTGTGAAACCAGTGGCAGAACCTGATATTCAGAGATCAGTTAGTAAGATTCTCATGAGCATCATTGGCCCTTAGATTAGGCTTCTATGGAAAGATCCCTAAACTTTCAGTTACCTTCACCAATGAATTCCCTTTATTGTTTAAGCCAGTTTGAATTGGATTTTCACTTATTGCAACATAAAGAGATGTGCTGAAAGGTGTGGCTAAAATTTTGGCAATAGAAAATAGATACTGCTTGGGGTAAACATTTGAAAATTCCTTGGGAAATTTGTTTCTGGAATGCCATTTAAGTCAATGTTGAGAAGGATTTGTAAACTTGTAAAAATTTTACAAACAGCTTTCTAATGAATGCACGTGACCATTATTCCCTCAGCCTGTAAAGAATTTCACAAGTATCTCTGAGCCAGGTGTACAGAAAGGAAAAAAAATAGAACACTTGTTACTGATCTGTAGGAGCTTATAAACTGGTTAGGTAAAAAGGGCTAGCAAATATGATACAGTGAAAATCACTGGAACAGCATTCCCAAACCTTCCTTTTTGGCACCAGGGACAAGTTTCATGGAAGACAATTTTTCCACGGACCAGGGTGGGAGTGGGGGTATGGTTCAGGTGGTAATGTGAGTGATGGGGAGCAGCAGATGAAACTTTGCTTGCTTGCCCACTGCTCACCTCCTGCTGTGTGACCCAGTTCCTAACAGGCGCAGACTGGTACAGGTCCACGGCCTGTGGGTTGGGGACCCCTGCACTAGACCGCATATGATCATGTTAAATAGTGTGGGGGAAATTTGAGAGTCTGTAGAAATTCTGAATGACAATGTAGGGTTGGTAGAGTTAGGAACATCTTAAAGAATATGAGACCAAGTGATCTCTGACATTGCAACTGTAGATGTAATAAGGAAAGGAGTGTTGACAGATATTTCAGGTAACTGAAAAAAAGAAGTATCATTTAAGGTATATAGTACTTGCCATATATCCCTAATGTTTCACTTTTGGCTGTTTCAATAGCCACGTAATACAAGGAAGGAGAGCTGGGCTAGGACTCAAGAGATACAATGTCTTATTTTGGTTCTAATATTTACTACATTTTTAAAAATTTGAGGTAAAGCATTTTATGTTAAAAAAATTACTACATTTTAAAAAACCTTTTTTATTTTGAAATAAAGAGAGATTAACATGAAATTACAAGATTGTCCAGAGAGGTCCCATGCACCCTTCACCTGGTTTCCCCTAATGGTGTCATGGCCATTTTATCACATTTGTAGATTTGTGTAACTATCACTTCAATCAAGATAGAGAGCTATTCCATCACCACTAAGACTTCCCTCATGCTATTCCTTTATAGTCATTCCTTCCCACCATCCCTAAACCCTGGCAACCATAATTTGTTCTCAGCTCTAAAATGCTCTAAAATGTTGTCATTTAAGAATATCATATAAATGGAATCCATTGTATTTTCGTTTTGTTTTCTGTTTGTTCATTTTCAGTTTTTTTTCCCCCTGCTTTCCTGTGGGTTATTTGAATATCTGGATTTCCATTTTGATATATCTATAGTGTTTTGGAGTATATCTCTTCACATAGCTTTTTAATGGTTGCTCCAGGTATTGTACATACAAAACATATCACAGTCTGCTGGTGACATTTCATCAGTTCAGTGAAGTACAGAAACCATACCTCCATTTATGTTCCTTTACCCTCCTCCACTTATAATTTGTCTTAAATATTTCTTCTATAAACATCAATAACTGCATCAGTATTATAATTTTAGCATCAACTGTCAAGCATAAGTTAGAAACTCAAGAGAAGAAAATTCTATCACATTTACCCACGTATTTTTACTCTTTATATTATGTTTTTTTCTTCATTCCTGATGTTCCAGGATTCCTGCTTTTATCATTTCTTTTCCATATAGAAAACTTCCTCTAGCCATCCTTTTATGGTAGGACTGCTGGTGACAGATTTTCCTAGTTTTCCTTTATCTGAAACCATCCTTATTTTTTCTTCACTTTTGAAGGATATTTTTGCTGGGTATAAAATTCGAAGTTGGCAGTTCTTTGTTTTCATCTGGAAGAATGTTATGCCATTTCACTCTGCCCCCTTCAATCCTCTGTTGAGTCTATCTACTGAGTTTTCTGTTTTAGTTATTGTATCTTTCAGTTTTAAAATTTCCATTTGTTTATTTTTATATGTTTCCTTTCTGGAACTTTCTGTTTTGTTCATTTGTTTCAAATATATACATAATTGTTCACGGAAGAATTTTTTTTTATCATGGCTGCTTTAAAATCCTTGTCAGATAGTTCTAACATCTACCTTACCTCAGTCTTAATGTCTATTAATGTCTTTTCTTATTCAAGTTGAGGTTTTTTTTTTGGTTCTCTGTATGATAACTGATTTTCTATTGAAACCTAGACATTTTAGGTACTATATTATGAGACACTGAATCTTATTTAAACTTTGTTTTAGTAGGCCTCATTTGACACTGCATCAGCAGGGGAAGGGTTCACAGCCTTGTTTCTGCCAGATTGAGGTGGAAGTCTAGGTTCTCCACTTGGTTTCTGTTGACACTCACAGAAGAAAGAGGCATCTCATTACCTTTGGGCATGGATGGAACTTCATGCTCTCCACTAGAACTCTGTGATACAATTATGGCTGAGAGGAGTAGTGGTACTGTTATTACTGTCCACCTGGCCTCTACCCACTAGACTACAGAGAGATGGCCTCATTACTGCTGGGAAATGGTTAAGTCTTAACTCTTCACCATGCCTCCTCTGATACCACCCTAGCGGGGAGGGGGAGGAGATCCTCATTACTCTTAGGTGGGTGTGGAAGTCCAGCTCCCTACATGGTCTCCACTGGCAACAAGGTAGAGCAGGAGGCTCATTATACCCAGAAAGGATGAACGTATCAGCTCCCCAGTAGGGCTTGCTGACAACACCTTGCCAGTGCGGTTGGGGTGCATCATTACAGCTTGTCAATTGTGGAAGTCCGGACTTTGCATATGTTCATGGACTTTGCATATGTTCATTAATAGCTGGGGTTGGAGGTGGGACCTCAGTTTTTTCCATGATATTTGGCCAGAGTACCATGGTTATTACTGAAAAGTTCTGAATAGGCTATCCAAGACTTGCTAGGCTTCTCTCCTAGTCCTGTGGTGAGAGAGAGTGGGTTTTTCTTGGGGCATTTTTAAAATCTACAATGATTATTGTTTCTGAGTTGATGATTTCCCTAGCACCCAGTCTGGGATATATGAGGCAAAAAGAAAACACAAGGAACTCACCACCATGTTGTTCCTTGGATCCTCAAAAGCCTAGCTTATTTACCTTCTTCTCTCTGTCTTTCAAAGTCGTCTTATGTTTGTTTTATATATTATGTCTAGGGTTTCTAGCTGTACTTGGCAGCAGAAACAGGGAAAAGTACATCTCAGTCTTTCTGGATGCAGAAAGTCTACTTCTGCATCATTAGGCAGTCACATAAACTCTGTGAAACCATTTATCTTATTTTTGTAAGCATAGAAATTAGTACCAGTCTAACATAAATAATAAAATTAAGACTACCAATCTAAAGCTATTATAAGAATGAAATGAGATAATAGATATGTAAGCACTTCCAAAATTGTAATATGATACACAGAAAGAAAAGTGGTTTATGTGTATCTTTCCATATATCTCTATGGATGGTTATACCTGTGTGCATACAAGTATATGTGTACACTCACATATACAGACAAATGTATACTTAACTATATCTAAACAATAGCTCCCATTTCTCAGGAATGTTTAAAAGATTATAAAGAAATAGCTCAAATAACTAGTTTCCATGGTTCATTCTACACTAACAATGATTTGAAATTTTAGTGTCTGATAGGTGATGTGAAAAGCATTTCAAAACTGGAAAAATAATGAATCTAGTTATTGCATGGCCATTTGAGAGGGACATGCTCTTCTGCATTATCTACTTGAACTGCCAATGTAAAGATTACATAAACAACATGACAGCTACATCTCCAAGTTAGCTTTGCTGAGAAACAGCAGCCAAAAATGCAGCATTGAAGATAACTTATCTAATCATCTTTACCAAAATTAGAAGGACCCTTTGTAGTACAGTGATGAAAAAACTCACCCCAAAATGGCTTAAACCAGAAGAGAAAAATTATTGGGTCCTATAACTGAACAATTTAGAAAACAGGCTCCAAATAAGGCTTGATGCAGTGGTCAACATGTCTACAAAAGCCCACATTCTCCCAGTTCTACTCTGCCTTCCATGCTGCCAACGTCGTTCTAGTACTACCCACCATTACCCTTGACATCCCTAACCCAGGCCAGCAGCTTAAACCTTCTTTACTGAGGTGAAATACCTCACTTCCTTCTTTTCAGAAAAGGAATGAAGACATTTTCAGTAACTTTTCACATGGCCTGGAATTTATTGGCCCTCGTTGGCCTGAATTGATTCTTATGGAACATATTCTTTCTGATAGAACTTAATGAGGTCTCAAGCCTATCTCAGAAACAATCCCTCTTGCCAGGGAGTGGGTTTACAGTAACTGGCTTATATTGTTCAAATCCCCTTCCCTTCAGAAGTGGGGGCAGGATCTTCTCCACTAAATCTGTATGGCTGTCATCTTAGTCAGCTCAGACTGTACTAAAAGCTGAATGTTTTTGTCCCCCCAAATCACATGTTGAAATCTTAACCCCCAATGTGATGGTATTTGGAGGTGGAGCTTTGGGAGGTGATTAAGTCATGAGGATAGAGCCCTCATGAATGGGATTGGTACCCTTTTAAAAGAGACCCCAGGGGCCTCCTTTGTCCCTTCTGCCATGTGAAGTCACAGTAAAATGACAGCCACCTATGAACCAAGAAGCGGACCCCACCAGATCTTGGGACTTCCTAGCTTCTAGAACTGTGGGAAATAAGTTTCTTCATTTTTAAGTCACTGAGTCTGTGATATTCTGTTATAGCAGCGCAAAAGGACTGTGATAAAAAATACCATAGACTGAGTGGCTTAAACAACAAGAATTTATTTCTCACAGTTCTGGAGGTTGAGAAGTTCAAGATCAAGGTGCCAGCAGATTCAGGGTCTGGTGAGAGCCCTTTTCTTTGTTTTCAGACTGCCTTCTGGCTGTATCTTCACACGGTAGAAAGAGGGAGAGTTCTGGTCTCTTTCTCTTTTAAGGGCACTAATCCTATCCTGGAGCTTCACCCTCATGACCTTATCTAAACCTAGTTATTTCCCAAAGACCCCACCTCCAAATACCATCACATTGGCGATTATGGCTTCAACATATGAATATCGGGGGACACAAACATTCAGTCCATAGCAGCTGTTAGAGATGGGAGAGAGCTAGGTAACCTAAAGAACTATCAGGGTACTTTGAGAGCAAGAAAGCATGGCAGTGAATGGGGAGGATTCTGAAGCCATAACCAACAAATGTTTATAACACCAGCAAAATGAGGTAGACAGTCACCTTTTTTTCAGTGTTATGGGCGAGTCACTGTGCTAAACACAGTTGACCCTTGACCAACGCAGGGGTTAGGGGCACCAATCTTCCACATATAAAATCCATGTATAACTTATAGTCGGCCCTCTGTATCTGCAGTTCCTCGATATCCATGGTTCCACGTCTGTGAATTCAACCAACTTCGGATCATGGTTGTGTAATGAGCCTCCCAAAATTTAGTGGACTAAAACAACCACATTATTACACTCATGAATTCTGTGGGTCAGGAATTTGGATAGGGCAGTCTTGTCCCTACTTCTCCATGCCTGTAGCCTCAACTAGGGAGACTTGAATGGCTGATGGGAAGTTGAATGTCTGGGGACTATAAAAGCTGAGGCTGGAAGATTCAATTACAGAATGGTTTTCTCATTCACATATCTGTCACCTTGTTGGTGGAGCTCCTACAAGTAATGTCTCCAGCATGCCCTTAGTAGTCTTACACGGCTGCTTGGTATTCCAGGAACAAAGAAGAAGCTGCAAGGCCTTTTATAACCTAACTTCAGAAGTTACATAGCTCACTTCCACTGTTGGTCATAAGCTCACCCAGATTCAAGGTAAGGGACACAGACCTCACATCTCAATGGGGAGTATGTCAAAGAATTTGCAGACATGTTTTACAACCACCATACATTATTATATTTCATCTTCACAAGAACCCTGTGATGTGGATTGAAGAACGTTTATAGATACGGAAAGTAATGCACAGAGGCATTAAGGAACCTGCTTGGGATTACTTAGCTAGCAAGTGGCGGAACCAGGATTTGAACCCATTTTCTGAGTCCAAAACCCATGTACTTAATTACTAAGTATGTTCCTCATGTACTGTACTACTTTGCAAATTAAAGGGCTTTTTTCATCTGTTCATATGTTTTACACAGATACACTTTGAGACGGAAAAAGAAGCATAATTTTAATTTTAGTGTAATTTCCATTTTGTGGACGAGCTGGTAGAGTTGAGATTCAAACATACATGTTCAGACTTTAATTAAGAGTTGTTGCACTTATTACCCTGCTGTATCTAAGGATAAACTCACGGTAAGAATCATCAGCTCCACTTAAGTATGTACAATTTCATAAAACTACATATTGTGCAGATGAGCCAACCCTATGCTATTTTCATTATATAATGCTGTCAAGAACGTGATATGGCCCAATAATTATATGGTGGTTTGATAATATGAGACAACAAGCAAACAATCCCATAGGAAAATGAACCTGATAATTAGGCTGAGTCAGAACCAGGTCCAGAAACAGGAGGAAGAGGGGAAGGCGGTATTGCCTACTAACCCAGGATACTGAGAGGAAAATGAAGAAATGTTTTGTTCTGGTTATAATTTTTCTAAAAATTATTCAGGTAGTCATATATAACCAGAAAATTTCAATATTATATGGCTAAACGGTAACAAAGCATTGCATATGGTTTGCCAGTTTGCCGTGATAACACAAACGCTAAGTATTGAAGATAACTCAGGAGGGCTTCTAGAGATGAAAACACTTTGGCAGAGTTTTAAAGGATGAGTATCATAATTATTTGTTTACATGATTGTATTCCCTACTTGAGCAAAATCCTTGATTTCAGTCCCATTTATCTTCATAACCCTGAATGATACCCAGCCAAGTCTACAACAAAATAAGATATCAACAAATGTTTGTGTTGAATGAATGATTAAAGTAATAGATGAATAGAGTTCTTATTAGGCACATTGCCTAATGGATGCTGGTAGGTCAAATGGATCATCATGTGTTTTCTCCGACCAGCTCACTTCACTGAGAAGTGAAGGTATAATCAGTCAAGAAGAGAGAAGAGGAGGTTATCCAAATTAAAGCCATGTTGTACAGTTTATTGTCAGCCTTGTTGTTCAGTTTAGTGTACAGCTTAGTGTCACATTTATCCTGGAGGAATAATCTACATACCAACCCACCCTGTGATGTGGGAGAAGCCTTGAGATAAGGGGAATTTGACAACGTCACACACATAGGAAGTTTTAAGGCAGCATAATGCTATAAAAAGACTTCAAGTTAAAATTTGGCTCTGATATTTGTTTCTCTGAACCACAATTTCTTCAGCTGTAAAATAGGGACAATAATAACCTCCTCCAGCTCTAATGTGGGATCAAATGAAACAGTATTTTTGAAAGCATGTCTCAATGGTTAGCACATTGTAGGTACTCAATAAATCTTACTGATACTTTAATCAATGTTTTTTCTTTATAATTCTGAGTAATTCTCAATTCATAGTTATTTGATATTAGAAGAAGACATATAGAGGTGTGCACACAGTCTACAATCACTCTATTGATATCAGCAGACAAAGGCTTTAAAGGAGGAGGGGGTGCTGTAATTCCATTAATCAGGCCATCAGGAACAGTGGTCCAGGTTTCACACAAGAGCACTGACCCAGGAAGGGCTAGAATGGAGCCTGCACTCTGCTCACCAAGTTGCCAGGCTGCTTCCACCCCCAGTGAGTACCTTGTACCAAGGCCTCCTAGGGGCTAGCTCAGTCCTGTCTTTTATTATATCACGTAGAGCACAGACGGTGGGCTGTGATAAAATAAGGTTGCAATCTCTAGCTTGAGGCAGATTCTATGAGCAAGTCCCTCTCTGTTTTCCAAACAGAAAGCAAATATAATTTTGGGACTGAGACAGTTCTCATAGTATTTTGAAATCATTACATATCCTCATCTCTTACTGTACTTTATATCATTAATTAACTTGGAATGAGATTTCAGTTCTTAATGTAACTTACTTAAGTATAATAGATAGCAGTTAAAGAGTTACAAGAAAGAGAGGAAATTTGTTAATTATTTGGTCAATTCCAGGAAATCTTCAGATCTGGAACGGGGAATTTGACCAGTCATATCCCAGAAGAGCAGAAAATGCCAGAATGTCCCTTAGTGGCCAAGGAAAGAGGCTAGAAATAATTATACATTTATAGTTTGTGGCGCTATTACACAATTGTTTGCTTTTGCATCATACCCCTAATCACTTGTTTCTATAGGTCAGCAGAGACCAGTCTCCAAGAAAATCCACCGGGGTGGGTATGAGGGTGGGAGGAGTATTCAACTGGGGATTTAAAGACAAGAAAAACTATGAAGTATCTCTTATGTTTTAGACTCTTCCACAAGTAAAATTGTATGTAAATATCAAAATAACCTTCGGCAGGTATTTTATCTCCATTTACAGACAATAAGCTGAAACTCAAAAAGGTACACATAGCTGCTAAGAAGCCAAGCCACGGTCAGCACCTGAAGTCAGGTTCCATGTTCTTTCCACTTCATCACAGCTCCTCCCTCTGAATAGCTCTGACCTCGGGTATATCCTCAAGGTTAGCTTCAGCTAAGCCAGGATCATCAGATGATTTAAAAACCCTGAAGTCTATAAAACCTCTCCAGAGCCCAAGGACGTGTTCGGGAGAGTGTGGGGTCAGAAGCAAGCTGACCGACATTGTTCATTTGCACAGCCCGCATTCCCTTACCTTGTTACAGTGGCTGACAAGAAACAGCTACCAAATCCTGCCAAACCCAGTGCAGCTCAATTTTCCACACAGACAAGCTTCCTCCACTGTAAGTCTGTCTCTTTAATGGCTTGTAGCTGGAGAAGAATGAGAAGTCATCTCTCAGCAGAGAGGACAAAGTAAGGCAGCTAGATTGGCCCTAGTGGAGCCCCCCCCAGAAAGCAGCCATCTCCCTCCCCTGGAAGTGTCACCCCTGGTCCCATTATTTTATTGGTGACATAAAGCAAAACACATACTGTGATCCCTTCTAGCTAACTGTGTGGGCTCCATTCCCAGCACTTTCAGGATCAACGTTCAGTTCTCATCACACTTCTTATCTGTCCCAGCACCTTGCATGTGCCTGGAGATTGCGGTTTCCCTGGGATGACTAATTTCAGGCTTATCATTTCAACTTCCACAACTCTCATTTCAAAGGAAAAGAAAAACAATATTTGAATGTGTCTGACCTCTTCCCAGGCTTTCTGAAGTCCCAGAGGAAGAGGAACCATCTAAGTAGAAAGAGGAACATTCATTCCTTCATCAGTAAATCATTTATATGTTAATATTTGGAAGCAATTAAGAGCAGGGGCTTTAGCATCACAGTGATGGGGTTCTAATCCTGGCTCCTCCGCCTGATAATTGTTGGACGAGTTATTTGATATCACTGTGTAAAAAGAGGTACTATTACACTTTAATCATACCTACTGCATTTTGGAGGTCAGTTGGGAGAATGTGAATAGAGCATTCAGCATGGCATCTCTCATAGAACAGGTCATCAGGGACTGCTCACTCTTGTGTGTGTGGATGAGTGGAGGTCTGGCACTGAACTGGGTTTTTAGGAGCCAGAGGTAAGTAAGAGTCTATCTCTGACTTCAGGGGTGAATAATTACAAATTAGAGTAGATTTAAAATTATAATACAGGAAGTATTGAACTATAGATACAGAAGTGACCCAGAGAAGGAAGTATGACGTTTAGTCTAGGGGTGTCCCTCCCCTGAGCTCCTTCAGGATCTCATTCTTATCCTAATGCAGAATGTTCACTCTCTAATAAAATAGCTCATCTATTTATCCCAGGAAACTGAGCTCCTTGAGGGCAGGAGTTTGTCTTTTCATATTCTGTCCTTTTCTAAATACTCATGATCGATCTAACACACAGCTTACATAGAAGGTCCTCAGTAAATATTTGGCAAAAGAATGAACGGTGGGAGGAGATGTGTAAAACATGTTCTGGGTACAATGAAGAGACCATTCAGGTTTGAGTAGGTTCATGCAGAGATAAAATAGGAAGAGCTTCGTTATGGGAGGCCTAGTATGCTAGAATAAGAAAATTGAACTTTATCGTGCATAGTCACTGAAGACAAAAGAAACAACAAAAGAAGTATTTAAATTTTGAACAAGGTGCTCAAGGGCGAATGGAAAAATGTGAAGAAGATAGACTAGTTGATATATTAAGGTAATGGTCCAGAAATGAGGTAGTAGGGGTCTGAGCTAAAGTGACAAGAGTAGAAATGGAAATTGGGACAGTTTTGAAATACTCCCAAAGAGGGAGATGTGACAGGACTTGGTGACTAACCAGATATGGTAGAAAGGAAGGGAGAGGAGTCAAGTTTGAATCTGATCATTAGAGTATTCGTGGCAAACGGAATGGGTCTTGAGTACCTCTCCTTTAAGATTTGCAAACTAAAAGGCTGCCCTTAATTTTGTCGGGGAGGAAGAAACTTTACTCTTCTAGGTTCTTCTTTCTGGTCTAATAATTAAATTGACATGAGACAGATGAACAGGAGAAGTCAAACAAAATTTAATAGGATGTATACATAGGAAAAACTCAGAAAGACCGAGTAACCCACCAAAATGGCTGAAACCAGTCACCTTAAATACCGTCTTCAGCTAAAGACAAAAGAGGATGTGGAGGTAGGTAGTGGGTGGGGACTTCAAAGGAGAGGAAGGCAATTGACAAGGAGTTGGAAAATGCAGAGATAATATGCAGGATATGCAGAGACAATGGGACACAGAGAAGAATTTTGACAAACAGACTTTGTTGAGTTCCTCCCTGTCTGCACAACTACTTCTTCCTGTAGTTATCTACGGTGATAACTACATTCCTGGAACACGTCCTCCATCTACATTCTTTAGGCAGTTAGGGGGATGCTCAAAGTTTCTTCCTGAGTCTTTTGGGCCTTAATTATTTTTCAGCTCAAAGTAGTCTGCAGGCCAGAGAGATAGTTGGGGATGGCAAGTTTTGCTCCCCTACAATTTCAGTATTTCTCACCTGTTCTTATTCTTCTTTTAGATAAGAACTGGGGTGAGAAACCCTGTGGAAGCCAGTGACAAGGAGCTTGTTCCTAAGAGAAAATGGAGGTAGACAATACAGGCCATGATGTTGAGAACAGGTCACCATCTCTTATTCCTGGAAGCAGCCATCCTTCCATCTGCCTTCTCATCCATCCATTCAATTTTCCAGCCATCTGTCCTTCTAACATACATTTCTTGAGTACCTACTTCAGGCCAAGAAGTGTTCTGCTTTCTAAATATTCCATAATGACAGATAGTTTGCTCCCTATGAGTCACACGACTGCAATAGCAACCATACAAAGTACAGAATGATCTTAAATTTTTTTTATTACATTGATTGGTTCTGTTTCTTCATGGGGTCAGCAGTAAATTGCTCTTTTAAATTAGCTTTGAGACACTATAATTTCAGCTCTAAGTGCAGAAATTGAACTGCTTTCAAGGATAGCAAAATGATGGCAGTATCCTGGTGCTAAAATACAATGAAGCATTCCATCGCCCTATGGGAACTGTATGTCCATGCCGAGAAGGGCAACATGCTCTGTGAGCTCTACAACTAAACTCTCTGAGGGTCTCCTTTCTCTCTATAAAGCAGAGGTGATATGCATGCCTACTGTCGAACTGACAGGATTGATGAAAGGATCACAAGAGGTAATGTCTATGACTGTGCCTTGTGAGATACATTAATAAAAGGGAGTATTATTTTTGTCACTGCAGTTTTGTTCTAAGAGGACTATTTGTCAAGAATGTTCCCCAAGTCTCTCTTATTCCATTGTATTCAACTGGAAAAAAACAAATACTGTTAGTCCAGCTAATGGTTAAATTAATAGGTTAATTTTGCTGCTATCTAGCTAAGTGACCCTAAGCTCAAGGTTTAACCTTTCAGTTTTCTCATCCTTAAAACAGAGAGGATCATAATATATGTCTTAGAATGTTGTTGTAAGTCTTACAGCTCTCCAGCCACTCCCCAAATCCTTCAGCCTGAAAAATACCATGTTTCAGGTTTCACTTCTAATTCTTATCATTCCCTGATAGGTCCTCCCCTCACCTGTGTTTCTACTCAGTAGACTTTTGTCAAATTTCTATCAGGCATCTATGATATACTCACTTATTGTTTGTCTTCCCTGTAGACTAGGCTCCTTGCAAGGTTGGCTCATTTGACCTTGTGGCACTAGCAACCAGCATAGTGCCTCCAAAAGCAGGTGTTTAATAAATGTTTGCTGACATAAGTGAATAAAAGATATGTATGACAGTGCTTTGTACACTATAGGAGTTAGCTGTTGGTAATAATTCTGAATCTCATTTGTTAAATGTTACAAGTGTCTGAGTGAATTCATGGTAAGGCAAAAATTAGTATAATAGTTTTAATGGGGAAGAATGACTTTAATAATTTTTGTAGCTCAGTAATTCTTAACCTGGGCAATTCTGCCCCTCAGAGGCCAATTGGTTGTCAAAACTGGAGGAGGGTATTACTGGCACCTAGTGGGTAGGGGCCAGGATATTGCTACTAAACCCCCTACAAGGCACAGGACAGCCCCCAAGACAAAGAATTATTTGCTCAAATTGTCAGTAGTGCCCAAATCGAGAAACACTCCCCTCATACTCTTGCCTCAAACAGAGGATGTGCTATCTTTCAGTTTCTGCAGGTGATTTAACATTCTATAAGCCTGTTTGGCATTTATCAGTCTGTAGTTTCACAGAAGGGACTATATGATTATTCCACAGAAAACTTCTTTTACAAAATAGGCTGTGGTTTTCTCAGAACAGTACTAACAAGAGAACAGCAAACAGGACTGTAAGTCAGTAATGCGTTCGATACCTTTCCATCTCACAGCAGACACTGGCCTGGTTCATCTTTGATTAGGGGAACAAACTCTGGAAATCCTGGAGGAGAAGTTAGACTTTCCTCCCTTCAGGCTAAAGAACGTTGTCACAGAGCTGTTTCCTCAAAGACTATGGCAATATAACCATGGGAACAATCCTGGTTTCCAAGGGAACACACACACACACACACACACACACACACACACACACACACACACACACACATAGATAGTATATTTATATAAAAATTTATTTTTAAAATATATATGCTATTAGATATTTTGATAGTTTTTCTGTTTTTTAACTTTTTTTGAAGTGACTTGTTTTCCTCTTAAGGCTAAAAACCTTACTGTGACCCTACCCGCAATGATTTATCTCATCTAGTGTTACTTCCCACTTCTCTCCGCATTTCTGTGTTACAGCCACAGAGGCCCTATCTTAATTCCTTCAACCTCCTGCATTCTGGTCCAGTTCTCTGTCAGAAGCGTCCATAGGTCTCCTAGTTAATTCCTATTCACCTCTCAGAGCCCAGCTCAAATGTCAGTTTCTAGAGATCATCTGCTGTGGTCCCATAGGAGTTCAGGCCCCAAATTAGACCCTCATCTTGTGCCCCAGTCATTCTCCCTAGTGCTTATCACAGCTGTCATTAAATCAGTTCTCTAATGTCAGCTCTGTAACAGGGACTGTTTCTGTGTTTGCAAGTAAACCATACATATAGTTGGGACACAATAAAAATTTGTTTAATTAAGAAAAGTAACTTTTAGAAAAAGAATATACTCATTTCAAATTTAAATGATATTTGGCAAGTAGCTCCTAATTCAGACAAACATCTTACAGAAAGTATACGCAAAGACCCTGTGAGTGAAAAAATTCAGGTTGAGTTGAGAATTATGACCATAACTTGTTTTCTCCTACATCTAGTTGTACTAGGGGAGAAAATTCTTTTTACAGTTAGCAAAAAAATGTTAACTGCTAAGAATATTAAGAAATGTGTGTAAAGCTTTGTGAAAAAGCTAAAAAAATGTATTGAGGGATATGAAAGATTTTGTAAATGAAGAAACAAAATAGTTCAGAAGTGTTTCCCCTAAATCAGTTTATAGATTGGTGTAATCTTATTCAAAATCCCAATGATATTTTTAACATATTAAAATGATTTATAGAATCACTTGGTCAACTTCACAGATGAAAATAGCTGAGAGAATTTTGAAAATGATGAGATCAGAACTGACCTAGTAAATATTAAAACTATACTGATTTTTTTCAGTATGGCAATAGGATAGAAATCAAAGGATAGAACAATGAAATAGAACAGTTAATCTAAAAATAGATCCAAGTGTATGTAACAACTTGGCAAATGATAAAGGAATTATGCAAACCAATGAGAAGAGGTAGATTAATTGACAAGAGGGAACATTGAATATTTGGGAGGGAAATCAAGTTAGCTTACTTCTTACCATATACCAAAATAAATTCTAGTGAGTTAAAGACTTAAACGTAAAAAATGAATGCTCAAATTGTCAGTAGTGCCAATTTGAAATATAAAACAAAGTATAAATGAATATAAAACAAAGTATAAATGAATACTAAATAAAACAAAGTATAAATGAATACTTTACAGTTTTTTTATGGATATAGACTTTGTGAGCATAAAAGCCATGGAGGAAATCACAAAGGGATAGATCAATGTATTTGTTACACGATACTGTCTACTTTAACTTCTTGATGCTTTGTATATTCTAGCCATCATTCTATGTGCTTTATATATGTATTAATTGATGAAAATTCACCACCCACAATCAGTGTAATTAAGATGTCCATTTTACAGAGAAAAGTAAGGCACAGAGATGTTAAAGTAATTTGACCAGATAACACAGCACAGAGATAGCAGAGCCAAAATTCAAACCCAGGGAATCAGATACCAGAGCTTCTGTCCTTCACCACTGTGCTCTTTGGGCTGCTACAAAAAACTACATAAAACTGTACATCTAAAATAAAATAAACATCCAGAAAGTTAAAGAAAATAAGGTTAAAAAATCCCATTAAGTAAAACGTAAATAACAAATTGAGAGTATTTTCAACAAATATGACCATAAAGATATATCCTTTATATTAGTCCCTCTTGTTTGCCCCATCCTTCTTATTTCAGTAATCATATTAAGAATATATTTGCATGTGTGTGTCCATCTAAAGAACTTTCATAAAGCAATAAAAAAAGACAACACTCAAGTAGGAAGTAAGTGGACAATAACATGATCAGAAACTTCAGGAAGAGGCTTATAAATGGACTATAAACAAATATATATATATATATATATATATATATATATATATATATATGTATACACACACACACACACACATATATATATTTAACCTAACTAGTAACCAAATAATACCTAAATAAACCATCAACGTGTTATTTCCCATCAAATCAGAAAACATTTACTGGTATGTTAGTACAAGTTTTCTAGAAGCAATTAGTTTTTAAATATCAAGAGTATTTTAAAAATTTGAAGTCTTTAAAAATTTAAGATAGTTTCAAATCTATCAGTTCTGCTATTAGTCATCCATCCTACAGAAATTTTGAGATACAAAGGATTATATATTTTTTAAACATCTTTATTGGAGTATAATTGCTTTACAATGGTGTGTTAGTTTCTGGTTTATAACAAAGTGAATCAGCTATACATATACATATATCCCCATATCTCCTCCCTCTTGTATCTCCCTCCCACCATCCCTATCCCACCCCTCTAGGTGGTCACAAAGCACCGAGCTGATCTCCCTGTGCTATGCGGCTGCTTTCACTATCTATTTCACATTTGGTAGTGTATATATGTCCATGCCACTCTCTCACTTCATCCCAGCTTATCCTTCCCCCCACCCCATGTCCTCAAGTCCATTCTCTACATCTGCGTCTTTATTCCTGTCCTGCCCCAGGTTCTTCATAACCATTTCTTTTTTTTCAGATTCCGTATATATGTTTTAGCATATGGTATTTGTTTTTCTCTTTCTGACTTACTTCACTCTGCATGACAGACTCTAAGTCCATCCACCTCGCTACAAATAACTCAATTTCATTCCTTTATATGGCTGAGTAATATTCCATTATATATATGTGCCACATCTTCTTTATCCATTCATCTGTTGATGGACACCAAAGGTTTATAGAAGAGTAAATTCATAGAAACAACATCAATGGAAGCAGATCAGAATAAACTCAATGTACGAGAAGGGATGCATAGGTCAATCATGTGATACCTACAGGAGAAGTTTCTGAACAACCAGGTTTTCATGAAATATTTAACAATGTAGGAAAATGTCCCTGATAGAAAATCATTTGAAATATAACAGTTATCAGCCTACAGAGGCCAGATAGGTGTTTTAAGGAGGCCTAGTAACAGGGAAAATAAACTCTCAGCTGCTCCCACTCCCAGGCATTAGCCTCAGCTAATGGGTTGGAATTAAGTTTGGGAAACATCAGGAAAATCAGAAGGGAAATGGAAAATTGAAGTGCTCTATCCCACCTTGGCCAAGTCTTTCCATTCCCACTGCCAATGGGAATAACACTTAAGTTGTGACAGAAGGGCCTTAATGCTTCTCCCCCTTCTCTTCCCCCTCCTCCTCCTCTTTCTCTTCCTCCTTCGTTACTTCCCTCTGTTTTAGACAGAGTTCTACTAGTCTTGGATCTCTTTGCAGACAGCTTCCTGAGCATTGCCCTAAATTGGAAAGGAAAAGTAAAAGAATGCTCAGAATTTTTACCAGGGCCTTGTTGCTAAGCAACCATTTCCTTTATCTCTAAGCATATGGAATATGACATTGTTTGGAATGTGTTTTCAGGCTGCACCTTAATACAAAGGAGAGGGTGGTGGTGAGGAAAGAGGCAGGGAGGAGGTGGTAGTATAGAAACCTTTAAATTGAACAAGGTAAAGATATAATATGAGGGGGAGAAAAACCGAAAGAACCTGCCATGGAAGTTTCAACCCACCACTACCACATGGTGCCGAAAACTTTAAAATGGAACATTTCTTACATTGGCACATTTTCTGTGAGAACAAACATATGGTTATAAGCATTTTCTTACCTTCATTATGATCTGCATGTTTCCTCTCAACAGGAAAATTTAAATGTACTGTTGATATCTTTTTATAGTCGCATAACAGGAAAGCAGACAAGAAATGTTAATGATTGGATTTGCTCACAAGATGCCACAGGCATGAATTCCTTTAGTTTCTATATTCACAAGACAGGTGGATCTCAAATAGGTACCTGCCTCTGTGGTCTGTTGGCCCTGAGGATAGCCTAAAATAAAAACAGACAATGATGTCTGTTGGCCAGAACAGGCTCACAACTCACTTTCCCCTCTATTCTCGAGGGTAAGTAGTATCATTTTTACTTGGTTGAGGCCAAGAATCCTGATTGGATAGCTTTTACTAAATGGGACCTAAGCAGGAGATGAATAAGCATTTACACAAGGAGGCTTTTTATTCCGCTCACCGGCTGGGCTGCCCTGGTGAAAACTTTTGTCACCATTAGGATCATACACAGTCTGAGACTTGGGTGTCGTTAGGGAGAATGAATGGAGAAGGTCATTCAGCTTGCTGTGGTGGTCTGACCACCTTGAGCCTAGAAAAGAGAAGTTCTCTACCTGGTCCAGCTTACTCACCACAGATTGCATTGGGTTTAGGGATCAGGGACCTAGTCAGCACTGAAGTTTTGCTTTGTCAGTCGCCAGGACATTTTTCTGTGCATGTATTTCCCTTTAGGACCATGTGGAGAGGGATGGCTGGTAACGTCAGGATTTGGGAGTCCTCTAGCCAAGCACATATTAACCTTACCATGGTTCCCCCCAACATTGTCACCTGGCAGAGAAATGGACTTGACAGGGATCCAAGATTCGGGTTTTAGCCCTGATTTCACCATGAATAAGTAGTATCATTTTGGATGGTAATTTATTTATCCTCTCAGATTCTCATTTTCGTTCATTAAATGAATCAAACCTACAGAAACAGGTGTAAAACATATATTGAGAGTTTCACTAATAGTAATAATATAAACGGCCATATACCTAATACTCAAAGAAACAGAAAATTCCAAGGATGTGACGTCTCCCTATGCCCCGCATGCTCTTTCCCAGTAACATCTCCCTGTCGTCCCTTTCCCTCAAGATGTAACCATCATCTTGACTTATCTTAGTCATCCTGCCACGGTTTTTGTAATTATAATTTTTATATAATTTCAAACAGAAAAATTGCAAGAGTAGTACAAGGAAATCCTGTATACAATTTACCCAGATTTACCATTTGTTTACATTTTGCTCATTTGCTGTATCATTTTATATATATATACATACATATATTTCTTTCCTGAACCATTTGAGAATAAGTTGGAGATATTTTTCTCATTTACCCTTAAATGTGCCTGTTTTCTAAGAACAAGATCAGTGTGTATTTTCTAAGAACAGACACTTTCTTACATAATCACGTACAATCATCCAAATTTGAGAAATTTAATATTGCCATAATCTGTTTTGTAATCCACAGTCCACGTTTAAATTTTATCAGCTGCTCCAATAATATCCTATAAGCTTTTTTCCCCAGTTCAGGATCCAATCCAAGATCACACATTTCATTTATTTGTCACATCTCTTTATTAGTCTTTAATCTAGAATCATTTCTCCATCCTTTTTCATCTTTCTTGAGCTTGAGAGTTCTCAAGAGAGCAGGACAATTAATTCGGTAGAATGTCTCTCAATTTGGGTTTATCTTATGTTTTCTCACAGCTAGATTTAACTTATGCATTTTTGTCAGGATACCAGAAAAGTGATATTAAGTCCTTCATAGGAGCCACATAATGGCCGTTTGTCCTAATTTTGGTGATAT
Source organism: Pseudorca crassidens (assembly GCF_039906515.1). NCBI lineage: Eukaryota > Metazoa > Chordata > Mammalia > Artiodactyla > Delphinidae > Pseudorca > Pseudorca crassidens. Next base: position 65,217,807 of record NC_090304.1, on the reverse strand, counting down.
TAACATTATCACTTGATTGAGGTAATGTCTACCAGGTTTCTGCAATGTAAGTGTGCCATTTTCCCTTTGTAACTAATAGGTATTTTGTGGGGAAAAAAATTGAGACTATGTAAATATCTTATTACCCGTCAAACGTTGGCCTTCTACTTTTAGAATCATAACTATATATATTGCAATTCTACTGAAAGTTTTCCATTTTCTCCCATTTATTTATTTATTTGTGGTTTATATTGGTATACACTCATGGATTTTTATTTTATTCAATGAGTTAAAAATACATTGTTACTTTTTAAATTTATTTGTTTTTATTTTATTTATATTTGGCTGCGTGGACTTTTTCTAGTTGTGGAGAGGTGGGGCGTGCGTGGGCTTTCTCTAATTGTGGAGAGCGGAGGCTACTCTTTGCTGTGGTACGCAGGCTTCTCACTGCGGTGGCTTCTATTGTTGCGACGCACGGGGCTCTAGGTGTGTGGGCTTCAGTAGCTGTGGCTCGCAGGCTCTAGAGCACAGGCTCAGTAGTTGTGGCGCACGGGCTTAGTTGCTCCGCGGCACGTGGGATCTTCCTGGACCAGGGCCTGAACCCATGTCCCCTGCATTGGCAGGCAGATTCTTAACCACTGTGCCACCAGGGAAGCCCATTTTTTTTTATTATTATTTATTTTGATGCCTAAACTGTCCCATATCTGTCCAGTGGGAGCTGCTTCAACCTCTCTCAGGTGTCCCTTTATAATGTCCCCATTATTCCTTGAATAATTCCTTACTTTCTGGCAAAATAAGATGTTCTAGGATCAACTCATAATTTCCCTCCCTCAGTCCTGGAGTAATCTACTTCTCTAAGGGTCTTGGTTCCTTTTAATAGAAAGTGATATTTAAAAATCTGGATTCAAGGTATGATCATTGCTACTGATGTGTTATGGCTTTTAGACCACCTCCGTGGACATATCTAAGGAATATATATATATACACATATATATATATATCTAATAATATATATATTTAAACACATACAAATGTGTAATAATGAGAATACCCTAGATAGAAACCTGGTTCCCATTTTCTCAGTACATTTACTCATCTGCTCAAGCTTATAATACACAAAGAGTAGTTTCAGAATTGCTATCCCAAACCACAGTGAAAAGCAAACTTACTAACTAGAGTTCAGTATGATTTGCATATTTACTCAGATAAAATTTACATTCGGTGAACATGAAAATCTTGGATATAAAATTTCTTGAGTTTTGACAAATGTGTACATCTGTATGATTCATGGTCTTATTAATACATGGGATAGTCCCATAGCTTTAGAAAATTTCTTCATGTCTTTTCTCAGTCTTACACCTCCAGAGTGTTCTGAATTTTTTCAGCTCTAGTTTGCCTATTCTAGAACTCTAAATAAACTGTAAATAATTGTCTATTGAGTTTTCCAATCCTTGAATATGGTATATCTTGCTTTTATTTAAGTATTTTTAGTTTCTCTTAGCAAGTTTTAGTACTTTTCAGTGTATAGGTATTGAACATATTTTGTTAAATTCATGTCTTAGTATTTTATGTCTGTCTTTTGAAGTTACTATAATTATTTTTTATTTCATTTTCCAAAAGTTTGCTGCTAATATATAAAACTACAATTACTTTTTGTATCTTGACCTTGTATCGTATAACACATATTAGTTCTATTAGTTGCTTTGTAGTTTCCTTAGCATTTTCTATAGAGGCAATCATGTTTCCTGCAATGAGATATTTGCACTTCCTTTTTTCCAAACCCAACGACTTTTATTAGCTTTCCATGCGTCATTGCCTTGTTAGAACTTCCAGTAGAGTGTTGAATTAAAATGTGAGAGCAGACAACCTTGAATTCAAGCAATAGATATAATATTGGCTGTCGGTTTTTCATAAATGACTTTCATCACATTAGGGTAGTTCCCTTCTAATCTTAGCTTATTGAGAGTTTTTATGATGAATAAGTATAGAAAGTTGTTATTTTTTTTAAATGTGGGAGTATGAAAGGGTAAGAAAGGAGAGGAAAAAATAAAGGGTAAATTCCTTCTGTGCCATTCAGTTTACAGCCTTCCTCAAAAATTCCTTCTCTCAATGATTCCTCTTGTCTGTACTCAGACTGCATTAAGAATCAGTGCTTAATTGTTCTCTATTATGTGTATGTCAATTTTGTCTTTGCCGTCAAAGTAAGAAGAATCTTAAGGGTGGGAACAGAAAGTGTTCTTTTCTGTGTTCCCTAATGCCTTTGTATTTAGCCGGGCGTATAGTGACTGCTTGATCAGTTTTGGCACTGATTTTTATGAGTAATAAAATGCTTTGTTATAATAAATAATAGTTTATTATTCTAGAGTTCTGCATCCCAGATCTCATTGCATTCTCAAAAACAGGAGCGTATGACTTGCTAGCGAACACAGAGCAAGAGACAGAACTCAGATCCTCTGACCTTTCATCCAGACCCCATCCCAGTGCAACGAACTGGCTGATTTCCATGGTTCCTCTCAAGACCATCTCTGAGGTCAATACTTGTCCCAATAAGTATTATACGGTACTGAGCCTCAAAACTGAGTCAGATTAGGATACAAAGATACTAAGCCACAGCTGGCCTCTGATCCTCCACCCCCGTGGACCGTACCCACTGACAAGTTGTGTTGAAAGCTCCTAGTGGCCAAGCAGGGTCTTCTCAGACATTCTGCAACTTGGTACGTAGTAGGTGCTAATTAGATATTTGTGGTGGCACGTTGTGTCCAATTCCTGGATCCAGTTTGCATGAGGATTCCCTCTCAGGTGGATAGCTCTTTTTCTGGAGAAGGGTCCTCCAAAGGTTCACAATGGGCTGTAGTTAGGGCCACATCTGTTTTGAAATTCCACTGCTATATAAGTACTGCATCTCTGTGGGTCACGTGGTAGGGAGAATTTTCTGTACCATGTTTATATTAGACAAATGTTGACTTCAATGGGCAACCCTTGAGACCCTGTCAAAGGGAAACAGATCAGTGGAGAAGGGCACTTGACTCCGTTTACCGTGAGACTGAAACAGGGTCTCTGCTTAGTTTTGGTCTTTTATCTCCTGCCATTCTCTCCCTTGCAATGTATGGTCCAGCGGCTGCAAAATACTTGTCATTCTTTATCACGATACTTAACCGCTTTTTGCCTTCCTATGCTCATGCTGTTCTCTCTACTGGGGTTGTCAGTAACTCCTCTCCTCCCCTGCCACTCCCTGTCTCTCATACCTCAATGACTGCTTTTCACCTAATATTCAGTCATTTCACAGGCATTTATTAAGGACTACCTGTGCACCAGGTATCATGCTAGGTGCTGGAGATGCAGAGGTGAATATGACACAGTCCCTGCCCTAAAGGAGCTCACAGTGTGTTGTGACAGGTAGATGAGCGCTGACAATGAAGACTAATACTGTGATGGGGCACAAAGGAGGGTCCCCTATCCTGGCCTTGCAGGGCCTCTGAAGGCTTCCTAGTAGAGGCTACATAAATGGAGCCCTGGAGGATCTAGGTTTTAGGAATTAGCCAGACCAAAGGGAAGGAATGTGAGAGCCACAGCTACAGAGATTGGACTCCCAGCTTCAAGATAGGGCTCAGCTGTCCCATCTTCCCAGAGACTTCCGGGACCTAGCCCAGGCTGTCAGCTGTCCTTTGAATTTTCACTTCTTGTGCAGATTCTAATCACGGCCCTTATCACCCTCTGCTATAATCCTTTTCCTTTATGGGTCTTTCTTCCGCAACAAACTGTCAGCTTCTTGAGAGTAAGACCTGAGCTTGAATCAGATTATACATCCAGCACCCGGGGCTGAAACTTTTTCCCTAGGATGTTTAATAAATGTTGGGAATAGGAATGAATGAATAAGTAAATGGACCAAACAACACTTGTGGGGGTCTTCTAAAGGAGATGTACCTACTGTGTAGCCAGGTACACTGCTCTGGGCTCCAATCCCCCTGTGCAAAGTCAGTGATGCCAGGGCCTCCCAGTCTAGGCAGAGTCTCTCTGGTGGGAAAGGCAGGTTGCTCAGGTTTTCCTCCCTCATTGTCATCATTTGTGACTTTTAGAATTAGATGGACCACTTTGCTTTGCTAGTTTAAGGAAAAGCGTTCTAAGATATTTATGCTTTCAGAATTTTGCACTTCGGCCTAAAGAGCAGTTCCTGTTTTTCCATTGTTGCATCATCCTAATTCCATTTTAATATATGTAATGAATACCTACTACTATACATTATAAGCTGTCAAATACAAATCAAATGACAATCCACCCTTGACTCTGCTGCCTTCCCCTGAAGTTGTGATGGGAGTCATTTTACCTGTCACAGTTGGTGGCAAAGATGATCCAATCCTCATGCCTTTTGTGATTGGTGATGGAGAAATAATTTAAAAATAAAACTCCCTGCCAACCCAGAAGAATCCTCTGCGAAATGTAGACAAGAATGAAACTGGGGCTTCCCTGGTGGCGTAGTGGTTAAGAATCTGCCTGCCAATGCAGGGGACACGGGTTCGAGCCCTGGTCCAGGAAGATCCCACATGCTGTGGAGCAACTAAGCCCGTGCGCCACAACTACTGAGCCTGTGCTCTAGAGCCCGTGTGCCACAACTGAAGCCCGCGTGCCTAGAGCCTGCGCTCTGCAACAAGAGAAGCCACTGCATTGAGAAGCCCACGCACCACAACGAAGAGTAGCCCCCGCTCGCTGCAACTAGAGAAAGCCTGCGCACAGCCACGAAGACCCAACACAGCCATAAATAAATAAATAAATTTATTTAAAAAAAAAAAAGAAACTGTTTCATTGGAGATTAGCATTAAACCAGACTGCAGTAAGGATCACAGGCAATCCACTAAAGAGATTGCAAAGACAGAAAGAAACCCCATCTGCTTATATAGCCAGGCAAATACAGTCCACTACATACATGTTAATTATCTTTATCCAAAGGAAAAATAGAACTTTAACTTTATGACAAGAAGCTAGTTACAACTTGGAGCCAGGCACATAAGCTCAACTCCCACAGAGACAGGGAGACCGGGTACCATCCTTCCCATACTCACATTTCAAAGAGATGCCAGTGGGCTCCCAAGGAAGACATTCTGGGGTGACAAAACTGGCCAGAGGCTTATTTAGCTTTTAAAAAGATTTACATACATTTCAAACAGACAGAGAAAGCATTTCCAATGTCAAGTTTTCTAAAAAGAATGCTAAAAGAAAAGGGAGGAGGGGACACCAGGGGAAATTTTGACACCAGGGGAAATTTGTTTTCAAATTTTTTTTTTTTTTAGATTTGTATATACCATTACATTAGCCAGTTCTCATTTATTCTGTTCCTGTGCCTGGTCTGTATCTCATATCATCTGTGACTGTGAAAATCTCTTTCAACCTGTGATTGTTTGTCTGTGTGTTTATTCCTCATGAAACCTGGGATTTTTCACTGCCTGTCTTCACAGCCTGCAGACAGTGGTTAGCTTCAGATAACTCTGTGTCCCATCCATGTGTCCTTTCTAATGACTATGACTGGACATATGATTACCGGGGGAGCTGGTTAAAATGTAGATTATAACTTAATAGGTCTGTGCGGGGCCGGAGATTCTGAATTTCTACAAGTTCCCAGAGGAGGCCACTGCTACTATTTAGGGCCCACATTTTGAGTAGGAAGGCCTGGGAGCATGACTGCAATTCTTTCTACAGCCTGGGGACAGGATTGTTTATCTGCCCCTCCCATTGCCTGTGCCTTACATAGTCTGTAGCTATTAATTTATTCATTTATTCAGTAATAAATATGTATTAAGTGAATTCTTTAGGCAATATCACCCTCTGTCTTTTGTCCTGCTGTGGCTGGCGCTCCTCTCCCTTCAAACAGAGGGCTGCAACATGAAACAGCTTCCCCTCCAACTGTAGCAGCTAGATACCTGTCCTCCTAGAGCATGTCCCTAAGAATGTGCATTCCTTTTCCATGTGGAATTTTCGGGACAGTTCACAGTACAAATATTTTCTCCCTTTGTTTACCTGTGAAAAGTAATCACAAGTTGGAATACCTTCTTTGTCAGAGGACATGCCCTGGCTTTTTTATTGGGAAAATACGGTGACGGAGAGTAGAGGCTTTGTCTGTGATTTTCCGTCCCTTATAGCTGGCAGCTGTCATCCCTGGCTCCCCTGGGGACAAGATTAAGACTGCTTTGCTTTGCAGCCTGTGGTTGTGGTCCTCTATTTGTCAGAAACAGGGCGACAGGAGGGGTTCTGAGTGCTTTCCGTCACTAGCTTTCTTTGATTCCCTGGCTCCCTGTGACAGGCTTCAGAAGCAGGGGTTCTCTGTGCCCTCGATGACACTTGTACTGTGTTCACCTGCTGATTGTGTGGCCCTGAGTGGAGATGACCTCAGTGACCATCGGACCACCACAGTAAGAGTGATTTGTGTTAAATCCAGGGGCACTGATTTCTTCCTCCCTTAAACTAGCATGTGATCTGATCTTGAAAATTACTTTTAAGATGTTTTCTTTGACCTTCCAAATCACCGTAAATGCTCTCCAATTGGCATCAATTAACATCAAAGTGATTACTTTCCAAGACCCCATAGGAGTCCACAGCTTTATAGGAGATGGCAGGGTTGTAGTCAGCATAGCTCTCTTACTTGGAGCTACTAATCCAAAAGGTGCTATTGTGCAGGCCTGCCAGCGTATTTGGTGCCAGTCTGGGACGAGTACAGCTTGCTCTCCAGCATGAAACAGTAGGAAGGAACCTGGAATTCCATTCCTGCTACCCTCCCTCACAAAAAGCCATCTAGTCTCCTCACTGTGTATAGGAAAAATCCACACTAGACTCTTTCTGTCTCCTGCATCCTGTTCAGCTCATCTTTTGCCCCTTCTCCTTGCCTGCTGCAATCCAGCCCTGTAAGTCTACCGGATACTTCACTCGTGCTATCTTGCATAATTACTTCTTAACTCATCAAAATCCAACCCATCCTTCAGGGACACTGAGAAGTCTTCGAGATAGACTTGATTACCCTCCTTGGTGCTCCCATGGTTTTCGCTTACAACATTAGTATCGCACATGCCACACTTAAATTGTCGTTAGCTCTGTACTAATTCCCTATTTTATGAGTTCATTCTTTTCAGACAGTCTCTATATGGTATTAATCTTTGTATTCCGAGTGTCTACCACCATGTGTACTGCAAAGCCAGTGCTCACTAATTATTAGTCACATACACAAATATGTAATTGCTCATGTATTGGAGTGCTGAAAATTCAGGTAGTCAGATGCCCGGAGGAGGGTGAAAAATGTTTGAAACAGACAATGTTGTGATTGTGACATTAAAGTCAATTACAATAAAGCAGAGAAGCGCTGCTGACCATCACAGACCCTTGCCATCCATCAACTCATGAGAATTTTGATCGTTTGTTTCCGTGGCAATCCAAGGTCTAGAAAACAGACTGCATGCTGCCATATAAGTGGCAGTCTGGGGCTCAGGGAGAAGGGTCCCAGCCTTCCGGAGCTGGGTTGTTCTACCTGTCCATCCATCCATAACACAGAGCTGCCGCGGTCTCTTATTCAGAGATCCTGGCATTCAAGCCTGTGGACACAAAAACCCTGCAGTGCAATTAATTCTTGCCTCATCAGAAAGCCAGGCTCGGTGTCCACAGTGGATCCAGAGCCCAGGCAGCAGAGCGCAGGTGAAGCGAAGTAGAGCTCCCACTAAAGGAACGTTGGCACACCCCGTATTTTATGACGACCCAGGGTGTTTACAACATGCAGTAACTCATGCATTTTAATAATCTGAGAGGGCCTCTTTTGGCTTAGATATTTTGGAAAATATAAAAGAATATAAAAGTTTGGTTTCAGTATGAACTGGTTCATATTTTAAAAAAATTTTTATTTGGTTTTGGTCAGAATACTTGTGATCCATAGGTGGGTTCACTGGAGATTTTGAGCCCTGACAAACTAATAATTGTGAAGAGGAGAGTAGATCACTTTCATATTAGAAATTTGTTAAAAGCCCTACTGTATAATTCTTCTATATATTGCTGGTCCTGCTACCGAGTCCAAACTCGTTCTGCTCACTGCACGACAGGCCAATAAATCGGGAGACAAGTTGTTGGGGCAAGGAATAACGACTTTATTCAGAAAGCCAGCAGACTGAGAAGATGGCAGACTAGTGTCTCAAAGAACCATCTTACCCGAGTTAGAATTCAGGCTTCTTTTATACTGAATGGGGAGGAGGTGTCGTTGGTTGTTGCAGACTTCTTGATGTCAGAATCCTTTGTTCTTGCATCTGTCCAGTAGGTCAGGTCATGATGTTCCTGTAAACCTCCAACAAGACAAATGTTATTCTCTGTTCTGCAACATTTTATCTCTATATGAATGGAAGAGTGTCATACCTTTAAAGGTCAGAGCCTTGAGAATGGGCTATCATGTATATTTCAGGCTATAAACAACATTCTTTTACAAAAGGTAAGAGCCAGCATGACTAAGCACAGGCAACAGAGCACAAAGGTTAAAGTAAAAAGACAGATCCAACATGGAGTCAGATTTGTTCTTCCCTATTACGGTCTTTTGGCGGATTGGTATATGTACATATAATATGCACGGTAAGATGGCTGTAGTGTCTTAAGGTGTGCAAAATGCTTTTACTTATACTTTTTCACTGACTTCTATATACAGGTATGCAGTTTAATGTATAGTATCTATAGAGATATAAAGATATACATAACTTAAAATTTTATTATTTATTTATTTATTTATTTATTTTTGGCTGTGTCGGGTCTTCACTGCTGCGTTGTAAGCTTTCTCTAGTTGCAGCGAGTGGGGGCTACTCTTCCTTGTGGTGTGCAGGCTTCTCATTGCGGTGGTTTCTCTTGTTGCAGCGCACAGGCTCTAGGCATGTGGGCTTCAGTAGTTGTGGCTCGTAGGCTCTAGAGCGCAGGCTCAGTTGTTGTGGCTCACAGGCTTAGTTGCTCCACAGCATGTGGGATCTTCCCAGACCAGGGATTGAACCCGTGTCCCCTGCATTGGCAGGTGGGTTCTTAACCACTGTGCCACCAGGGAAGTCCCAAGATACGTATAACTTACGTATTCTGTAGGCTGTGTATAAGTATTACCTAACATATGTACTCCATCTGGTTATATAATGTATATGGTACCTACTTTAAGTATACGTATATTTCTATAACACATATAATATTTATAAAAATATGATTTGTACTGAATATAAGGTAGCTCATATATTGGACATATGGTGTCTATGCTAATAGAATATATAATAGTATTTAATTATATAGGATACATATTTTCACATGCACACAAAACTGTTTCTCCTCAAGTAAGTAATTGGCAATTTCCCTGAATCCACTTATGTTTTAAAATTTCAGAGGATGTTCTAGACAGAAGCACTGTGCCTATAGCCCGAGTTAATACATCTCTTCTTGAAATTGACTTTTCCATGAGCTTTTATTTGACTAAATTATGCACGTCATAATGCATACTTTGCAATCAGTTATTCACCGGTGTTTTAACTTACTCAAGTTAAATTACTACCCTGTGTGAAAGAAGAATTGCTGTTTTGAACCTCTTCATTACTGTCTACGCCAGAAATTTTCATCATTTTTCTGTAAACCTGCAATCAGCTGGGAGCCCATTCACTTTGGAGTTCTTGGCAACAGTTCATCCTCCTCTCTGTTTTAAGACCCAGTGCACATTTCTAAGCAGAATCATGGACCTGGAACAAAATGCACTTCATCTTCACGAGAACCCTGCAAAGTAGGTGTTATTATCCCCATTCAACAGATGAACAAATTGAGACTGGTAGTATTTTAACAGAGCCAAGATTTAAACCCAGATTTTTCGTCCATAAATCATAGACACCGTTCACAGGGTTACCCTGCCTGTCATGGAAAGATGGAAAGAGAGTACTCAAGAGGCTTTACTGATGGCTGGACTGGGGGTGGATTTGGACCAATGATACTATTTTACTTCTTGTAAAACAGATTTTACTTCCAAAATAACGTTTCTATTTATACTAATAGCATCTTCCCCTTTAATTCACTCAGACTTGAAATGCCAGTGTCCTCTGCCAGGCTCCCCTCCCTCCCTTTAGTCATCAAACCCTGACTGGCCTCCTTTAGGAAGGTCTCACACTACCCTTATCCCCTCACTGCGGTTCCACAGTGGTCTCCTTAACTTCTTTTCATACTAAAATACCACCAATGGCTTTTCACTGTCTTCAGGATAAAGTCCGAAGTCTTTCAAGGTCTGTGAGAATCTGGTACCAAGCTGTCTTTGCCTCCTTCCTCCATACTCCCCCTCCCTCCTCATGGCCGCCACAGTAATGGCCACTTACGGAGGAAGTACTAGAGACCGAGTGCTGTGCTCCAGACTCTTTCTGTACACCTGATTAAATTTTCACACAACCGCATGAGGTAGACACTAGAACTGGGCCTGGAACAAAGTCTTGTCTCTGACTCTGAAGGCCCTGCCCCTCACCACTGCACACAGTCTCTCTCAGAGCTTGAGGTTTCTCCCTGACTCTCCCCCTACGTGGCCCTGCCGCTGTGTGTTTGCCCTTGTCCAGATTCTCATCTGGAATTCTTTCTTCCTCTCAACCCCTTAAAATCCCATCCACACTCCAAGCCTGTATTACTCATTGTTATATTCATTTAATAAACAGTGTTTTTCACTTAAAATATTTTATTGTGAAATACTTCAACGAATTTTTTTTTTACCTTTTTACAAAATATCTCTTTACCAAAAAAAGTGTATGTTATATTTGGTTCATAGCTTTGTGAAAACATGAGTTGATATATTTTTATTAAAAAATAAAGCATAACAGATTTTGATAAGGCCCCTCTAAGCCCAGAAAGTATCCTGAATTCGGTTTGTATTATTGCCAGGCATGTTTATATAAGCTTACTATGTAAGCAGGTATAATGCACAACATAGAATGAGTTTTGCACATATTCAAACCGTATATAAATCATGCCATTTTGCAACATTGGATCTTTGAAATACATCTTCTAAGTTAATATGCGGAATGGTGGTATATTCAATTTAATTTTTAATATGACTTTTTATGCAATACTTTGTTTTTCCATTTTCCTGTTAATGGATACTTAAATTGCATCCAATATTTTGTTTTTACAAATGATGCTGCAGTGACTATTCTTATACAGGTACTCCATTACACATATGTGAATGGTTCTAATCTAAAATATAGTCCTAGAGGAATTGCTTTGTTGAAGGGTATACACTAATGTTAACTCCTAGTTATTGCCAAATCCAAAATGGTTATACATTTTTATACACCCACCAGTAAAGTATGAGAGCTCTCATTTCTCCATATATCATTGCCAATACTTTGTATTTTCAGTCTTTTAGTATTTGCCAATCTGTTGGGGTAACATGGTATAACTTCATTTGTCTTCCCCTGATTATTAATGAAGTTGAACTGTTTTTTGTACGTTTATCAGACACTGGTTTTTCCTCTTCCAGAAATTTTCTATCCCTTTTTCTAATTTTCTTCTGGTTGTCTTTAAAAACTTTTTATTTACAGCCATTACATATACATTTTAAATACTAATTCTTGGTTGTATGCATTATAAATATCTTCTCCAAACCCGTGGTTTATCTTCCAGTATGTTTATAGGTCTTGGCCACATAGAAGATTTAAATTTTAATGCAATCAAATTTATCAGTATTTTCAATGTTCTGTTCCAGTTGTTTATCAAGAAATTATTCCTTGTGCTCATAGTGTCTTAAATGGTATGTACTCAGGTTCGGCTTTTCACAGTTATGTCTTCAGTCCACTTGGAGACCATTTGTACACAGGGCAAGAAGTAGAGATCCAATTTCATTTCTTTCCAGTTTGTTTACTTCTTTTCCAGTTTTTCTAGGGTCATTTATTGAATAATCTATTCTCTTCCCACAGATTTGTATGAAATCTCTGTTATAATTCAAGTTTTCATACATGATGGATCTGTTTCTGTGCTTTTTATTCTCATGAAGTCATCTATTTATCTTTTCTTACATATCATATAATATATATATTATATATACACATACATCACACTTACAGTCTAAATTATGTTAGTAAGACTCATCACGTTTGCCCTAACTGATCTTGACATTTGTTCTTCCTTATATTTACTGACTTGGTTTCAAAGAAATAACTCATTTTGTGTGTTTTTACTGAAATTGCACTTAATGTTCCAATTTAATTGTAGGGATAATCACTTAATTTATAATGTTGTCTCGCCACCCATGAATATGATCTCTCTAAACTAAATGTGGTTTATTTTTATCTATTTCAGCAGTGCCACTTTCTTTTTTTGCCATACTTTCTTTATAAAAGCGTTGAATATGTTTTTTAGATCAAATTTTAGATTTTTTAAATAGTTTTGGTTGTTTTGTGATTATATTTTTGAATTATTTGTTGTCCTGCTTAAAATCCAATTAATTGCATATAATTGTATTTTATCATTCTTACTAAACTCTTTTTGGTTATAATATTTTTTCTTAGATGTCCCATGTTCCCAAAAATAAAAGAACCAAAATATTAGTGACTGAATTACTTCTTTTTTTTTTTTTTGGTGGTAATTTTATTTTATTATTATTTTTAACATCTTTATTGGAGTATAATTGCTTTACAATGGTGTGTTAGTTTCTATTACTTCTTAAATAAGCTAGGAATGTTTCTTTCTCTAGCCTCTGGAAAAAATTGTATGAGTTTGAGGTTGAATCTTTGGAAAAAACTCACCTAAAAATGCATCTAGATTTGGTGTATTTTGAAAGAAAGATGTTTGGAGAATTTTTTTTTTTAACATCTTTATTGGAGTATAATTGCTTTACAGTGTTGTGTTAGTTTCTGCTGTATAACAAAATGAATCAGCTATAAAGACACAGACATAAAGAATGGTTGGAGAATTTTAACAATTTATGCATTTTCTTTTCTCATTAAATGTGTTTAGCATTAATATTTTTATGACATTGCCCATTATATCCAGATTTTCAAATCATTGTCCTAAATTATTAATAACTTTTCTAAGGAGTTTTAGAAATATCTGAAGGTCTTTCCTTTTTTTCTTGATCAACCTTGACAGAATTTTAACCATTTTATTAGTCTTTAAAAGAACTAACTTTTGGATTTGTTGATATGCTGTATTGTTTATTTTATTTCATTAATTTTTGAGTTTAGTTTGTTGGACACTTTCTAGCTTATTTATTAATAATTTATTAATAAATAAGCTTATTAATTTGGGGGCTTTTTTTCTTTGGTGTGAAGGCTTTCAATGATTCTTTTAGAATGTTTTGCTGCAGTTAGTTTTGATGCATAGTATCTATAAATGTAATAGTTTTTATATATAGTATATGTAGCCAGATATATTTTGATATTTTTATTTCTATCTAAATATTTGCTAAATTTGATGATTCCTTCTTTGATCAACATATTTCTTAGCAATATGTATTCTGAAAAACTAATAGTATTGGCAATCGTTTTTAATTACTGACTTTTAATTTAATTTTAATGTCATAAAACATGGTCTGTAAGATTCTGATTTTTGTTTTTCATTGCCTTTTACTTTGTACCCTAAAACATGGTCAGTATTTATAAATGAACCATGTATAATTGGGAAGAATGCATTTCTTACTTTAGAGTACAAAGTTAGTATACTTTCATTAGATCAAGCTATTGATTATGTTATCCAAATTTTCCATAACCTTAATATTTTTTGTATGCTTTCATTTACAGATAACTGTTATTCTGTAGAAGTTAATAGTGCAGATTTGTTGGGTTCCCAACCTGGCTCTACCATTTACAAGTTGAGACCTTGGGCAGTTTATTTAGTCCCTATATGCTTCAAGATCCTAATCTACAAAGTGAAGTTTAATAATATCTACTGTATAAAGTTGTTCATTTTAATGTAGTTATTACAAAGTCATTAAAAAATAAAATCTATCTATAAAGTTATGACTATTAAATATACTGACACATGTTAAGCAGTTAGAATAGTACATGACATAGTGAAATCTTAATAAATGTTACCTGTTACTACCAATTATGAGAGAAATCTACTAGTATGATAGTGGATTTGTCAAATTTTACATCTCTCTCTCATATACATATATATATTTATATATATAAAATGTATGTGTATGTTAAATATATATAAAATGTTTTAAATATATGTATATTTTATATATAATACATTTTATGTTTTTAAATTAGATATGCAGGGTAAGAAATGTTTTATCATTCCTTATCCTGAATACTCCCTTTTTGCTGTAACACATTTTATCTAACATTTATATAATTGTATCAACTTTCTTTGGGGTAGTACGGTCATCCCTCTCCCTCGGTATCTGCAGGGTTTTGGTTCCAGGACTCACCGTGGATACCAAAATCTGCAGATGCTCAAGTCCCTTATATAAAATGGCATAGTACAGTCAGTCAGACCCCTGTATCCATGCATGCAGAGCCCTCAGATACAGGGGGATGACGGTGTTCCTATGGTATAAGTTTTCTATCCTTTAAATTTCATTTTCTTCTGTATCCTTATGATTTAGGTGAGTCTCCTTGTAAGCTGCATGTAATTTCACTCTGATAATCTGTATCTTTTAACTGCTAATTTAAATCTTTTTAATTGTAATGTTACCACTGTGTACTTATATTTAATTCTACCATCTTGTTTTGTGCCTTATTTATTTATTGTTTCTTCTTTATCACCTATTGCATTGATCATGTTTACTTTATTCCTCTTTTTTTTCCTCCCTGTTTGAAAATTAGACAATCTACTTTTATGGTTAACATGCATACTCAACTTTAAAAAAATCAAATTGACTCTCTCCAGTTTAATATTCTTAGAATGCTTTACCCCTGATCACCCTCCATCTTATAGCTTATTGTTATCAGTAGTTTAGTGCTGTATTACTTATTAACTCTATACATTAATCATCTCGATTAATGTTGTTTAAAAAGGTTAATGCTTATGTTGTAAACGCCCATGCTTACCAATATCTTTGCTTCACAATTTCTCATTCTGGGTTCAATTTCCTTCTTCCTGGAGTGCATTTTATAAATTCACTTAAAGGAAGTAAATTCTGTAGAATCATTTCCAACAACAATCTTATTCATGGAAAGCCACTTCAATTTTTATTTATTTGAAAATGTATTTATTTTAACCTCACACTGAAGTATAGAGTTTTGCATTGACAGTTATTCATCTCAGCCCTTTGAAAATCTTTCCCATTGTATTTTGGTTTCTATCACTGTTGTTGAAAAGATGACTGATGGACAATTTTTTTTCTTTCTTAGGTAAATTGTATGTTTCTCTGATTGCACTTAGGATTTTTTTTCTAGGTATTTCTCAGTTTTACAATGGTGTATCAAAGTGAAGCTTTCTTTTTATGAATTTTGTTTGGAATATGTGCTTACATTTTCTGAGAATTCATCTATTTCATGTATTCTGGACAAAGTCTTTAGTATAATTTAAAATATGTTCTCTTTCCTATTCTCACTATACCTTCTTTCTGAAACCCCTATTAAACACATAGTGAATTTTCTTATTCCATCCATGATGTCATTGAACTTCTCTTTTATTTTCCATTTCTAGTTCTCTTTTCATCTGAGTTTAATATGCTGTTTAATGCACGCAATGGGTTTTTAATTTCATTGACTATATTCTTAATTTCTAGAATTTGTACTTGGTTCTTCTTCAAAACTGTGTATTACTTTTATGATTCCTGTTCTTTTATCATATGTTAATATATTTACTTATGTAGTCACTTAAAAACATGTATTTTAGCTAAAGAAACTACATAATCCTTGAACCCTACTTGATAAAATTGTTTCCCATGGGGACACAGGTTAACAATTCTGATATCACTATATATATGCACACCAGATTTGAACAACTATGTAGAATAGTGGTTAGTGGGAGCCAGGTTTCTAACTGTTGAAGTGGGAGGTTACAGAAAAACATGGGGAGGAGGCTAGAATGATCTATGTGGTAATGGATTAGAATGGAGACATCAATGTGAACTCATGTTTAGCTTAATATGGTTACAGAGATTACACATAAATATTTGTAGGTAGTGTCCACACATGGGTAAGTATACATATATTTCTTTGTTCTGTCAACTGAAAAACCTAGAAGCCATGAAGCCCCATAGTAATGAACCCACCTAGCATCAAGATCTTGGTTTCTAGTGTCATTTGCAATGCTAGAAAGAACCAGGGCTTCTCGGAGAAATGGCTGATTCTTGGACTGGGGAAATAGTATAGAGTCTATGAGAACTCTCTATACTATCTTTACAATTTTTCTATAATCCAAAACTCGTCTAAAATTAAAATTTTATTTATAGAACATGTTTTTTATAGCTTCTATTGCATTACGTCATTATCTAAAGGGTTTAGCAGTTTAATGCCATTTTTTTGGTATGACTGTCTTTTCATTCTTATTCATAGTAGATTGTTTCCTTGGGAGTTTCACATTTTTCATCATAAATTAATCTTCAGTAAGGCTTTATCTTGGGGTCTTCTTTATAGCCTTCATTGAGATAGTGTCTCTCCAGTTCTTACATTGCCTCTTCTGGGCACCTGAGGGTCATCACTGACCAATTCCATATCCATTTCTCAGACCACTTCAACCCACAGAAGATTCAGGGTCGTTATGGTGAATTCTCAGGGACACTTTCTCCTACCTATAATGGAGCCTTGTTGAGAGATTTTTTAAAAATCTACCCTTTCACTTAAGGTGTAGAGGTTTGATGACCTGAGGTGAAAGGGGACGGGGGGAGAGGTCTCGGTTTTAACACCATGCCTTGTATGCCTGAACGTTTCATCTTCTGCTTTAAGACCTTTGATTACCAAGCCTGATATCTGCTTGGTACAGACATCCACATCCTGTGCTTCTGGGTTCACGTACTCAACCTCTTTGCTCTTTCCTCTTCATTTATGGCCCCATGCAATTTCTCCTGTTTATGAATTCAGCTATGTAGCTAAAAGGCTGTTTATTATATTTAATTCAGAATCTCTAGGTATTTGAATGCAGAGATTTATAGTTACCTAGTCTGAGATTTAGGTGTGTGTCTTGCCCAAGCCATATAGCCAATGAGTGACTGAGCTTGAGCTTTTAAAGAGGCTTCCTTACCTTTTACTACGCTCACATTCTTTTTCCACATCTAAGTCGTAGGTGAAAATAATATACACCTGTGGTCCAACGACTCTTCAAAATATCACTAAAAAATAATTGACACAAATACATCAGTTAATAATTTTTGAAAAGCTTTTCATTCAGTTTCTATTTTTCCATCTGTTCGCAGGAATAGGTCGAATGATGCAGTAGACTCAAAAATGTCCCCACAAAAGCCATGTCCATCCAGAACCTCAGAATGTGACCTTGTTTGGAAATAGGGTCTTTGCAGATGTAATTATGTCAAGGTGAAGTCATACTGAATTAGAGTTTGCCGTAAATCTAATGGCTGGCATGTTTATAAGAGGAAGACACTCATACAGAGAAAGGAGATACATGTGAAGATAGAGGCAGAGATTGGAGTCATGCTGCCACAAGCCTCCAGAACAGGGAAAGGCAAGGAAGCTTTCTTCCCTAAAGCCTACAGAGTGAGAACAGTTCTGCCAGCACCTTGATTTCAGACTTCTAGCCTCTAGAACTGTGGGAGAATAAGTTTCTGTTGTTTTAAGCTACTGAGTTTGTGGTAATTTGTTATGCAGCCCTAGGAAATTAATACAAATGGATTTCTTTAATGTCTTACTAAATCAAGATGCAGAGTTTCTTACTAAGTCTCCTGAACACTATTCAGAACATATCTGATACCCCATGTTTCAGTACGGCTCTCATTTCCTTTCATTTCTCACCAGTTACTGACAGTTGTTCTTTGATTACATCTGCAAGTCCTTTTAGTGCACTGGGTTATAATTTATCTGTCTGTCTTAAGGAAGAACACTGTCATCCCACCAATTACTCAGACCAGATATCTGGATGTCGTCCTTGTCACCTTTTTCTCCCTTACTCCATACATTTAATCAGTAACCAAGTTCTGCATTACTTTCCTATCTCTTAAATCCATTCATGTTTCTGCAATCCCAATGTCACTTCCCTAGTCCAGGTCACCGTCATTTCTGCAACAGAGTTCTACCTCGTAGCCCTGTTTCATTTATTTGTTTATCCATCCATCCATCCGTCCATCCATCCATCAATTCACCCATCCAACAAATATTTATTAAATATCCACTGTGGGACAAGCACTTTGCAAGGCACTAAGGATACAAAAGTGAATTTAAAAAAGACTGGGTCCCTGCCCTGATGGAATTTATAACGTAGCATAGGGGGTAGACATTAATCAAATAATCTCACAGACTAATGTAAAACTATCTCAATAACAAGAGCACTGAGAGGTTTCATAGTATTGGGAATGAGGCCCTTTGAAGAGTTTATTTTCTCCCTCTAGATTGGAAATCAAAGAAAATATTTGTGCCAACTAAAAAGGATGTTAAAAAGGGATGGTTGAATTTATATGAGTTATCTACATTTATGATGCAGTTCCAGTGCTTTTCCAGATTTCTGTTTTATTCTATAATATGCATAGTTTTAATAATTATTTAAAAACCTACAGTAAATGGGATATTTGAAATAACCTTGGCTGCACTACTTTGCCTCGTTTGGGATGTGTTGAGATGAACACAGCATGCTGGCTGACGCGTTATCGCAGATGTGACACTACATTTTAATGCCTGTTTATGTCAGTCTCTCCCAGTGTGCTGAAAGCCTCGGGAAGACCGGGGTATGCCTTGTTAACTACCATGCTCCAAACACTAAGACCTTAATAGCACTTAGTAGACCCTAAAATAACTTTAAAATATTTCTGAATGAATGGAGAAGCTAAAAATAACAGTGAGACATGTGGACTCCTTTTCAATAGTTTAATGCATGTGAATGTCCTGAAAAATGATGGAAGAAAAAAAAAAACAGCAGCAAGATACTGGATCTCTACCAAAGATATGCTTTCAAGTAGAGGGTTTTTAAAAAATCTTTGGCATTGTTTAATATCATTCATGGATGAGCAAGAGAACTAAGAACCTCAGACCTTACTCCCGCTCCAAAATATACCTAGTGATCCATTTTCCAAATGATTCTTTAATGTGAAACCCTCCACACGACTTGCAAACAGTGCCAATTATTTCCTGAACAGCAACAAGTCAATGAACCAAATTAAGTGCCTTTTCTTTTTTTTAATTTTATTTCTTTATTTTTTATACAGCAGGTTCTTACTACTTATCTATTTTATACATATTAGTGTATATATGTCAATCCCAGTCTCCCAATTTAAGTGTCTTTTCTTATCACACCCTAATTAAAATTCTTCCCCGTGGGTTAAGTTCCTAAGCACAACATTAAAATATTACGCTATAATTCAAGGTCATGTTTGCACTGAGTAAATTAGCTTAATTCAAGTGTCACACTGAATAGGAATATTGAGTGTGTGCACATTTGCTCCTAGTGCTTGGAATGCCCATGGAATTGCTGAGTAATCCTTGGCTATTAGCATGAAAAACCTCTTCAGAGGAACAAAGACGTTGTCCCTTGCCTTTCCTTGAGTTACAGAGGAAACTGTGTGGTTTTTTTTCATAACCCTTAGTGATTTTTTTGAAACATGAGGAATGAAGTACTTCTTATTAAGAATATGGTAAATAAGAACAAGCTTTAGAGTGAAGAACTGTTTAACATTTAATGGGATTCTAATATATTACAGGCTTACAGATTGGTTGCACAGACATTAATTTTGATCTGAAATGCAATGGGTAGTATTCATTAGACATAGATTGTTTGGATACGTCTCCCTTATTTTTTAGTAGTTTGTGCTTAGCATGGTGTATTCAACTCCTGTAGATCATCAGAAAATATGTGCAAATTCCACACACCAATAAATCTTATGTTTGTTCAGAAATGTTAATGTAATTTACAATTTTGAGGACATCTAGTCTCTGGAAAAAGCAAAGTCAGAAAATCAATAAGGATACCTATGGCTTTATCCTTTATCGGGGCTATAGAATGTTGCCTCTGCCTCTGTGCCTAGGTCTGCCGCTCCCTTCAGCGCCCTTTAAAACATGCATCTGCAAAAGGTAACAGTTCTTTTCTTCTGAGCGGTAAAAACAAGCCAGCCTTCCCCTCTGAGCACACAAGCTCTGCCAGTTAAAGCCACAGACTCATGATGGGTGGAGGTTTCTTCTCGTGTGCCAGCTTCACCCCACTGGTAGTATCTGACGGATACACTGTTTTGAGAAGCGCCATAACTTATTTTTGATGTCTGTTTTGATGTAGGGATCGTATAAGTGCCAAATATTTGCATAACGTCCGGGCCTATAAATAAATATAGCTTGGCGAGTGCATCCCCCATGGCCTAGTTGTTCCGGTTTTTAGTTTACTCTCAACGTGCCAACCGAGCCTCGAGGGAAAGATCCAGGAACTTACAAGCACACTCATTCTTTGCCAGCTCTCTACAATGCCTATGATTCATACCTTATCATAAAGTCAAGATCGGTTCCAGAAACTCAAAGTGAAAGTATATCTAGTGTCCCACTGTTTGGGATAGGCGAGAGTTACAGACTCCATGAGAAAGATCAGGTTCCTCTCATTTAAAATCAGCCTGAGTTGTTTTATTAGACTCAGAATGGACTTTCCCAGATCAAAGAGTCTCACAACCAATATTCCAATTATATAATTTCTGGCTTTATTCCCTCTGGCCAAAAGGTACCCTCAGAGCAGAAGGAAGGGGGATACACATGAGAGTATGTCTGTTAGACGGTCTGTCAAAAGTGTTAGGACAGCTTGACCTCCCATTTCGTGCAGAAGGTTTCCTCAGACAGGCTTGAGCCCAGTAACAAAAAGCTCATGTGTGCAGAAGAACACACGTATTTTGGTAAAATTTTCAAATGCTGGTAGAGAAGGTCTTAGGTTGGGCTCTTTTTAAAAACTGCAGAATTTAGCTTCTAGAGTCTTATTTATTTCTCTCCCAAATACCAGCTTCTGCAGCAAAAATTGCCCTAAACCTTACTTGACATAAAAAGCAGTCAAGACAAGAGGGCTGGGCTTCCCTGGTGGCGCAGTGGTTGATAGTCCACCTGCCGATGCAGGGGACACGGGTTTGTGCCCCGGTCTGGGAAGATCCCACATGCCGCGGAGCGGCTGGGCCCGTGAGCCATGGCCGCTGAGCCTGCTCATCCCGAGCCTGTGCTCCGCAACGGGAGAGGCCACAACAGTGAGAGGCCCGTGTACCGCAAAAAAAAAAAAAAAAAAAAAAGACAAGAGGGCTATTTTCTAAAGCAATTTAAAATAAGTATCAAATACAGTTCCACAGGAAAACAGGGCGGGGGCGGGGGGAAGTTGTGCAAGTATGTCCAAATATTTTGAAATTAACTATAAAAAGAGAATTTTATTTCTTGGTTTATGTTTTGCATACATTGGAAAGAGGAATTAAAAGGCATACCAAACCTGGTATTCACTAGCGGAAATAGAGGTTAATCCAGCATCTTTCCTTGTGTCCACTCTGGTGACCTTTGTGTATGGTAGCACATAGCCTTAGGTTCCTTTCCTTTGTTGGCGCTTGAGACCCATGTCCTTGGATTGTCTGATATTATACCACAGAGTCCCTGGTGAGAGTCTGAAGGGCAGGATCCACCTTGGCCCTAGTATGCTAGATGTATACTACGTGGCTCGCTCTGCAGAACACTCATAACATAGTAACATTCTTCTTGGGAACTGAGCTGGGACTTAAAACAGCATCTATCTACTAAGAATAAGTGAAGAAGGAATCTTTCCCAAATCAGGAAAGCTTAGAACGAAACATTTCAGTACTGTCACAGACTTGAATTTGCTAAAGAGAATTAATGTGAGAGGGAAAATTCGACATTATGATGAGCAAGCAGCACTGAAACAAATTCATCCAAAGAAATTCATGAAACATAAACAAAGAACTGCAGCATACACAATGCATTGTTTTGCTGGCTGAATTCTTTTATGGCATGGCATTCATGGAATAGAAACACAGTGTTTCCTCAAAATATTTTGATGTTGAGGCAGCATCACTAAAATTTTGGTTTAAAAAAACAATCTGTATTTAACTCAATGTATTGATATCTAAATCGAGCTTTGTAGTATATCTCTGTTCCCCAGAGTAGTTGCCAACACAAATTCAGTTTGGTTCAACTTGATATAGCCTTGAGAACTAGTATGTTTAAGCACTAACTGGGTCCTTGGGATATACAATGGTGCTTGGAGTCTAACTGGGAAGAGAAAATAAAGACACGGATCCAGAATTAGCAAACATTTATTGAAAACCGACTATGTGTTCTATACTGTTCTAGTGTTTTATCTAGTGTTCTAATTCAGGGTACATTGTCTTTTGTTTTTAATCATACGTGCTACAAGAGAGGTGCAAAGAGCCATGTAAGAAATTGTTAGCCAAGTAAGGCATATTGAATAATACTACTAATGAAAACACAATTGCAAATACTGAAAACTTTCCATGTGATAACACTGTTCTAAGCATTTGACATGTAGAAACTCGTTTATTCCTCACAGCAATTCTGCGAGGTAGATTCTATCATTATTCCCGTCCTATAGAGAAGGAAACTGAGGCACAGTAAATTGCCGTACTCACCTCTGTGATTAAACATGTGGATGTACCTCCATTCCCTCAGAAACCCCACTGAAAAGAAAGGAAAAAGGTATAAATCTCTAATGACGAAGAAAAGAGGAGAAGAGAGAACTGCTGATAGGAGATGTCAGGTCTTTTTTTTTTTCTTTTTTAGACAGGGGAAAAGTGGGTGACTGATAGGCAGAGGATGTGGACTCCTAAGCATAATACAGAAAGAAGCTGAAACCCCCAGCAAAACTCTGGGCAGCTCAGGAACTGGAGGTACCAAGTTTCAGTGAAGTAGTGAGACATGAGCCTGAGAACAAGACACCAGGGCCCCGCCCCATACCTTTCTTCAACTTCATGAATAAGTTCCAGGCCAGGGAGGAGAACGAATCTCATGGTCTGAAGAAACCGGGCCCTAGTAGCTTGATTCAGGCACACAAGCAAGAAGCAGGGCTGGGGTACAGGACGGAAACAGGACACTGACTCCCTCTCACATCCTGATTCCAGAGGGTTTGCAAGACTGTATCATCTAGGAAAGAGATTGGAGAAACAGAGCCACACCTAGGAAAAGATCTCTAGATGCTGGCATTTAGAGGCCTGCACCTGGGAGGGCTGACTCCCTGTCCAGCCACTGCCTTGTGAACCCACTTATTAATAAATCTTCCCCACATACAGAGGCCTTCTAATAACCTTTGAGTGTCTCCCTTTTAATAGGGATATTTGATATCACCAGTTATCAACATGAAAAATCAAGGGAAAAAGGCTGAACACTTAGGAAGAGAAGATAATATGGGAATAATAAGGTAACTCTTGGAAACAGTAATAATAATAATAAAATAATAATAGAATATCAGAAACAGAAATGAAACAAGTGTTGGAAGATAAAATTCAGACAATCTCCAGGGAGAATAGCAACTATAAAATAGTATACAAAAGAGAAAAATAAAGTTAAGAAAATCAGAGAATTGATCCAGGATGTCCAATATCCAATGAACAGGAGTTCCAGAAAGAAAGGAAAGAGAAAATAGAGGGGAGGGAATTATAAAACAAACAAAAAACACAAGTTTCCCTTGTCTGCAGGAGAAAGTGCCCCACAAGTGTCTGACACATAAATGAATGGTGTCCGTATGGAGTTATACCACCGTGAAAGTTTAGAGAACCAGGAATAAGGAGACGATCCTAAAAACTTTCCACAAGGTTCAGCAATTCACACACACAAATACAAAAACAAAATTTGCAGTGGATATTTCAGCAGTGAACATGGAAACTATAAGATTGTTGAGCAACATCTTAAAAATACTAAGAGAAATGATTTGTCACGGGAATTCTCTATCCAGCTAACCGTCAATCAACTGAGTAAGTATCTTTACTCAGGAAGCTATTAAAGATTTACTCCACCAAATCAGGAGAATAAATCTAGAAGGAAAACAGAGGATCCAGGAAACAAGAGCTCTAATGAAAGGTTTGGCATAGGGAGGTCCATTTAAGGGAAGTAGGAACCAGGCTTCGAGATACACTGGTTCTTACTGGAGCAGGAGAATACAGACTTACCGGACTGGAGTCTCCAGGAAAATTTTAAAAAATTGATTATTTTGTCTGTCAGAGCGTTTGGAAAATTTATGAACAGGCACTCTATAAGCCTATTGAGAAAATTACCAATAGGTATATAGAAAATCAGCAAATAGCGTAACTCAGTGAGTTACTACAGGGAAAGTAGAAGATACCACTGTAAAGGAATACTATTGGGCCCAGCCATAAACAATAATTATGTGATCATAATAAACACTGACCACTGATTTAATCCCAAACTGTGAAACATGTATTTATTTTAAAAGAATGGGAGGGGCAGAGATGGGGGGGAGGCTAAATTTCAGTCACAACTAGGAAGACAGTAGCTAATGCTTAAATTTGATAAAAAAAAAATAGCAGCAAAACATACTATTTAAAAATATGGACATGAATACCAAAAGAATCTCGGAGCAGTTGCCTCTGGAGAATAGAAATAGGGGGTGTGAAGGAGAAAAACAAAGCACTGTTTATTTAATAATCATTTTGTATTATTTAATGTTTCCTAATTTTTTATTATTTTAATAATGATTTTGTAGTATTTAATGTTTTCTGATTTTGTATTCTAAATTATTTCAGCCATACATATAAGGGGGGAGAGGATTCATATATTAAATTCACATAATTTTGGCAGATCTTGAAAAATATACTGTTGAAGCTTTGAGGGTACCGTCTAATCCCATGCCTGCTCTTTCCCTCACTGGAGAAGTTGCTGCGAGCCATTGTATATTTTTATACCATCATTATGTGCGTTTATCTCTACAAACAAAATGTTGCACTGTTTTCAGACTTTCAGACTTTATAGAAATAGCATCATATTGCACACATCACTTTGCGATTTGCTTTTTCATTGCATCCTATGTCCCTGGGTTTAACTATGATGATGGATAGTTTTATTTATTTTCTTTAAGATTTTTTTTTTGATGTGAACCATTTTTTAAAGTCTTTATTGAATTTGTTACAATATTGCTTCTGTTTTATGTTTTGGTTTTTTTGGCCACGAGCATGTGGGATCTTAGCTTCCTGACCAGGGATCGAACCCGCACCCCCTGCATTGGAAGGATGAAGTCTTAATCACTGGACCGCCAGGGAAGTCCCAATGATGGATGGTTTTAGATTGTTTAACTGCTGTCTATGTTCAACAGAAAGAAGATAACACAGTTTACCTCTTTGTCCTCCTGTCGATGGACATTTGAATTGTTTCCAGCTTTTCATCACCAATACAGCAGGAAACATTCTTGTATGTGTCCTCTGGAAAGATAACGTGGAGTTGCATAGCACAGGGTCTGAATATTTTAAAAGTTACTAAATGTAACCAAATGAGCTCTTCACAGTGATTCCACCAACTTATACCACCTTCTCACCACTCCAAGAAGCGTGTGAGAGTTCAGTTGCTCCAATCCTCACCAAAACTCCCTATTGACAGCGGCAACTTCTCAGGAGACCTGCATTCGTTTCATCAAGACAGTCCTGCTGGGGATGCTGCATTTTATTCAGTAGTCCCATTGGCAAAAATGGTGTTCTGGGCTTCCCTGGTGGCGCAGTGGTTGAGAGTCCGCCTGCCGATGCAGGGGACACGGGTTCGTGCCCCTGTTCGGGAAGATCCCACATGCCGCGGAGCGGCTGGGCCCGTGAGCCATGGCAGCTGAGCCTGCGCGTCCGGAGCCTGTGCTCCGCTACGGGAGAGGCCGCAACAGTGAGAGGCCCGCATACCGCAAAAAAAAAAAAAAAAAAAGATGTTCTTTCTGGGTAAATTTCTCCACCTTTGCTTATACCTTTTGTCCTAGACCGTCCACTCCATCTTGTCTGCTTTCTGAATCCACCACACACTTGAAGACCACACTCCGATCTTGTCTCTTCCCCGAAGTCAGGACCACCTCTGACAGACTCTTACTTCCACAGTAGTTTATGCCCATTTCATAGTTATCATTCGCTGTCGAGGATTAATTAGACAACTTTTCTTAAACATGGGTCCTATCACCAGAATTTAAGGAAGTTTCACATTATCAAGTCTGTTAATAAGAAGGCTTTGTATTTACATACAGCTTTGCAGATTTACCGACTATGTCATGGCCATTATCACAGTTGCTTTTAAAAGCTTTTTGGAGCAGGAGAACTCTACAAAGAAAAAAAAAATCATTGCCTCCCCTCTAGTATATACTTATTCAACAAATACATAATGATATTAGACTATTATGATTTTAATATCACTTTTAAATGGACTTTATGTTATTAATTACAAGAGTATCTACATACTTTTGCAAAGTGGTTGGTCGTGTCATGATCGGTACATTTAGTAGCACATTCAAGGACGTCGTCAGATACGAAACGCAGGTGTTATATCTTGAAAAATATAAAACCCGTTAAAAACAATTTAAATTGTGTCTAAAGTCTCCATGAGAGGAATTAAAGGAGAGCCATTTATTACACACAGCAAATCGTCTTAAAATCCCCTTCTCCTCAGGTTTTTCTTCGCTCTCTTCATATTGTGCCTTAGCTCTCTAGTCTTATTGTCTGCATTCCCCTGAACTTGCTCCAAACACAGCTTCAGGTGCCGTTTCCGTTTCTGCCCTTATCTCTCAATCTTAGCAGCTGCCTCTCTTTCTCCTTCCCTGGACCGATTTCCCAAAAGGCCCCTTTCTGGGCTGAAGCTCTCCCCACTTCCCTGAGCAGAGAAGGCCCAGGGAACCACAAAGGCCCAGGGTCAGCAAACCCCAAAATACAAGAACTTTTACCCGAGAAAGCCGGGATAGGCAAAGCTGCCTTTATATATTGTGAGCCCGTCATCTTGATGAACAACTACTATTGTTTCAGTCTGTGGAAATGTTAAGGATTTGCAGTAACTCTTCAGCCCCGAGGGTCCCCAGCCTATGGTAGAAACTACTACCTCACCTTGTACCTTCTTAAAATCTCTGCAGGACCCAGCTCAATAATTTTCACAGTGTGTTTTATGACAGTACAGGGCAGCAGTGCATTCTAAATCCATACCGATTCTGAAACATGTCTACTCCAATAAATCAGCATTCCCACCTCGACTAACTTGTTGACTCGCTTGGTGGGAAAAGAAATCACAGCCAGCTTTGGAGTGCATTCAGGTTGATGCAAACACCAAAAAAAAAAAAAAAATCAAAAGCATTTCACTGTTTGTTTACCCCCAAAACTGGTCAGTTTTCCATATATTTTTTTCCTTATTTTTCAACAACATTTACTGACCCACATTTGGCACGCTGCACAATCTATGTGAAAATACTAGAAACCTCAGCAGAATAAAAGTTTAAAAGTTGAGAAGGGATGCAAGAGGAAGGAAGGGGCAGGAATAAAGTACATAATTTATAGAGAACTCTGGAACCTCATTTTCTTAGCCAAAATAGGAAAATGATGTCTGTCCCAACATAAAACCTAAATTTGTTCCATTTTAAGTATAGAAGATGAAAAAATTTTAAGCCTTCTCTTCTATTGGAAAATGTCATTCTGGCTTCCTAGAAGATAACCAACTGAGAAGTAATAAAGAAAACAGTAATAAAGAAAAATCAATCAATAGGCAAGCAAGCATTAAAAATAAATAATAAGCACATACCTACCATGTATTGCCATGTGCCATGAACTGGGAGCCGGAGAGGCAGTGCAATAAGAACACTGAATCAGACGTCAGAGCTTTGCTTTAAAACTGCGCTCTCCCAACAAAGGTCTGGGCGCAGGTGGCAATTCTTTTCGAGTTTTGGATAAGTTTTCCTAGTTCCCTAAGGCTTCTTACAGCTCTGTGAATCAGAATTCTGAAATTCCTTCCATTTATAGTCACTTTCACCCATTTATCCCTGATTCTAAAGAACACAGTGGAAAGAGTATTAAATTTGGAATCAGAAGAAAGGTGTTTGTATTCTAGCTGTGTCCTCAGGTGTGTATGACCTTGGGCAAGTCATTATCTTCTTCCCTTCTTCTTCTCCTCCTCATTATTATTATTAGCATCATTATTATTACTGTTACTTCTTATTTCCTCAACATGTAATAATATTTTTCTTACAGTGTTACTGAGAGGGTTAGATACAATAAACAAATATATAGTCTAAATGATAAAACACTAAGCAAATAGTGGTCATTAATATTTGCATGGTCCCGTTGACAGGGATTATTCTTCTATTGGTAGTGAGATAGTAGTAGGTTGAAATTTTCCAGGATAAAAGCTAAGATGTAATACCCTTCCTCTCCAAAACAGGCATTTACACAGACCCAGCAGCCAAACTTATGAAATAGTCTTATGATCAATTATTTTACTTGAAAAATATGAAATAATTTCCAAAATAAGAGACAGGAAAGATCACCAGCAGTATCCCTTCAAGTAATTAAAGACCTGTCATTACAGTTATTTTAATTAAATGGGCAGTGGAATAGTGTCTGAGTCAGTTCGGGTTTCTATAAAAAGTATCATACCCTGAGTTATAAACAACAGAAATTTATTTCTCACAATTCTGGAGGCTGGAAGTCTGAGATCAGGGTCCCAGCATATTCACGTTCGGGCAAGAGCCCTCTTCCAGGTTGCAGACTGCAGACTTCTCATTATGTCCTCACATGGCAGGAAAAAAGCAAGCTAGCTTTTTGGGTTCTTATAAGGGCATTAGTCCCATTCACAAGGACTCCACCCTCCTGATCTAATCACCTCCCAAAGGCCCTACTTCCAAAAACCATCACATTGGGGATTAAATTTCAACGTACGAATTTTGGGGGGGAACATAAACATTCAGTCCATAACAAATAGTGTCGTACCAAAGTAAGAGAGAAAACTCTGCAAATTCAAACATGCAATGTCATATGATAAAGTCTACGATGCAAACCTTCCATTTCTACACCACTTATTCACCTACATTTAGAGGGGAAAAAGTCCATTCGTGGATGTTTATTTCCCCTTCACCTTCAGCACCTTTGGATTATTTTTTTCCTCCTGACTCAATGATTTTACTGAACCCTTATTGTCTGGCTGACCAAGAGTTACCAAGAGATATTTACTCTGGAGGGAAATAAATTAAAAATCAGTGCTGGCTGCTATCTTCACATAGAAGGTTATGCAAATGTTCATCTGTTTCTTTGAAGCCTTGAACATCCTGTGGGAACAACAGCCCCTTTGCCAAAATTCGCATTCCTACTAATGTTTAAAGTCAGTGTGCACTTAGCTGTAGCTCAGAAGTAAGCTAGCCAGCAGTTTTTACAATATTAGAATGATCAGAAGCTCTGCTTCCAACTGGTCAATCGCATGCCAGAAATGTGGTTCTCTTGGGCCATTTCAAGTGTCAGATTCACTCCACTGAGCCTTTCTTTCCACTGTCCCAGCAAATTGGCGGATTGGAACAATCTCATCCAGGGAAATCTTGCAGACTGAGAAAAGAACATACCCAGACTCTCATGGTGTACCTCCTCCCTCCCCTCCAAAATGGAATTAAACTTTGACTAAATGAAATGTCTTGGAATTGGACTTTAATTTGATTGTTTGATTAATAGATAAATAGGCAGAAATTCCCTCCCCACACACACCTTTTTTTTAAGGCTCTGGCTGAAAAAAATCTTTCCAAAAAGGAGAGTCAATTTCTTGGCTATATACAGGGTTTGAACCAGTGCTGACTGTTTTAGAAAAACCTACTCTGTCTTAGCATAGTCATAATCTAAGGAATAAGGGCGGTAGTCGAGGGTAAGAAAATGTCCAAACGCTGTTCTTAGGGGGGAAAGAGGCCTTGTTCAATGGGTCTTAGCCTCCAAAGAAGGACAAACAAAATGGAGCTTGTGTGCCAGGAGCTTTACTTCTGTTACAGCATCTCATCTTTACAACCACTCAAACAGGCAGATTCACCACAAATTCTTTTAAATCCCTATTATCAACGGTCCCTAATGATAAGCAGTGAATAAAATAGTCCCTGTCCTCTGTCCGTACAGTATGGCAAGACAGACAAGCTCATAGCTGCAGGTGCAATGAGTTTAAA
The DNA here is from genome assembly GCF_039906515.1 of Pseudorca crassidens. NCBI lineage: Eukaryota > Metazoa > Chordata > Mammalia > Artiodactyla > Delphinidae > Pseudorca > Pseudorca crassidens. The sequence goes on along the minus strand of NC_090304.1, from coordinate 65,187,648 downwards.
TAGAAGCGTGGGGTATTATAACAGGAAGCATTCAGCCGAGCCCTGTACAGTGAAGAGGAATTATCTAGATGAACAAAGATGGGGAAGGTGTGAAGGGCAAAGCGGTTATTCTCCTCCTCTAGCAGATGATGCAAGTGAAGCCCCAACAGATTAATCGCTCTGCTAGTGACCGAAGAGACAGGATCTAGATCTATATCTACATCCTCCAAAGTCCAAGTGTGCAGAGATTCCCGCCTAAGACTCATGACATGTTTTATCTGTTTAGTCCTGTGTAGGTAGAAGAAGGGAACTGCCTGGGAGAAACTTTCCTCTAATTTTTCTGCTAAACTAGGGGAGAGGATGTTAGAGGAGGTCATAGAGAGGACGTGACCTCCAGTTGACCCACAAGCTAGACCTGGGCAATTGGAGGCTCCTCCCCACTCTCCTGTCCTTGGAATGTACATTCTGCCCGCCATTCCCACAGTGAGAACAGTTTTCAAGGATGCAGCCCTGAGAGAGCAATGTGTTGTTGAGACCATCTGGACGGTGTACGTGACTGAGCCCTGTTAAAGCCCCTCTGTAAACTTTTAAGATTCTGGCGGGCGGGTGTGGAGATCTACTTATCTAGTGGCTGCCAAAGACAAGGCTCCTGTGTAAGGCCCCTTGCTTGTTAAACGTGCCAACTACCAGTCTGGAGTGGCCTGCCTCTTTCTTCGTTCTCTCCTTGTTCTGTGTGTACAGAGGCCAGTTTTTGAACCAACAGAGGACAGAGGAGGAAAGAGACTTAGTCAACTTCATGTTAGAGAATAAAGCAGACATCTATTTAATATGTTTTCCAAAAGTAGTTCTGAAAGGGAAGCATGGATGACTAGCTGGGACCCCTGCAGTAAGAACTCTGAGAACACTGGAGCTCTGAACTTAAAGGTGGAAGATCACATGTCTGAGCCTCTGCTTCCAGAGCATGTGTAAGGCCCTGCACTCTAAACTGCCAGGCTGTGGGTCACACAGCATCCCAAAGGCCCGCAGTAAGTGCAAGTGCTAAACAAGCCTCTTGCCATTCTCGCAACTCAGGAATGTTTCTTTAAGGACCTGAGAGCCATTCCTTTGAAACGTAGTCATCATGGAAGATAAAAATGTTCAATCTCCCAGTTTCCTGGGAGGAGATGAGCCTAACTTCAGCTATCACCAGACACCAAATTCCAAAATCTACCTCCAGTCACAAGCGTGGGAGAAAATTAGCAAATGTATCTTGAAAACGTGAATGCAGTGGGTTATATCCACTTCTCACTATTCAACAGATGGAGGTATCTTTCTGTCTTTGTAGTCTCTTTAGGGGTCAGCCTATGATGCAAACCGCATTCTGCTTTCATGCTTAGTCCATAATACGATGGTTTCCTCTCTCTTCTGACCTTTGTCAAAAGGTTTTCTGCGTGGTTAGCAGAATTTGTTTTTAATTATATTTCTCTAACACTCCCCGCCATTTCCCCACCGACAGGAAGAAGAGAATTAAAAGGGTGAATTTTATGACAACCGTTTGGAGTCCACATAGCAATCGGAACTTTCCTCTAGGTTTGAGGAATGAAAGGGTGAATCATTCTCATGTAATCACTTGGGGGCAAGTTCTAGAAGCAAGTTTGGCCAAGTCTCAGAACATCAGTTCAAGAACACCCTGGGTCCTCTGTCAGTCTCCCTCAGTGACAATTTCATAAAAAATTAGACAATTCGGGCTTCCCTGGTGGCACAGTGGTTGAGAGTCCTCCTGCCAATGCAGGGGACGTGGGTTTGTGCCCCGGTCTGGGAAGATCCCACATGCCGCGGAGCGGCTGGGCCCATGAGCCGTGGCCGCTGAGCCTGCTCGTCCGGAGCCTGTGCTCCGCAACGGGAGAGGCCACAACAGTGAGAGGCCTGCGTACCGCAAAAAAAAAAACAAAAAAATTAGACGATTCTTCCTTTGAATCAGAAAGATGAAAATTTCCCCCTTACATGGCCAGGGCGATTGTAGAAGGAAGAAAATGAAGGCAGACTCCCAAATCTACCAAGAGGAGTGGGAAGAAAAACTTCGGAAAGACTCCTAACAACGTTTCCATGTTCCCATGCTTGTTGTTTATGTTATTTCCCTTCAGTGCTTAACACTCTTCCCTTAAGCAGGGCTGCCTACTCCTACAGGACCAGACCAGTGGGAGGAGCAGGGGAGGCTCCTCCAGGCTTTGGTGGGGAGACCTCCCCCCCATATGATGGGGGCAGCTTTCAAGAGAAGAAAAAAAAGTTGAATGTCTAAGGCCTATGAAAAACAAAAGGAGGGCTGGGGAGAAGGTGAACGTCTTTGGGGTCTCGCACAGTGGCCATTTCACAGTGAGCTCCCTGGGACACCTGGAATACCCTTCCCGTCTTCTCCCACCTCCAGGCAGAAATGCCTGATTTTCTACCATCAGGATTTTGTAGCTTTGGGTTATGATCTGATCCTTGCTCAATCAACTAACACTATTTATGGAGCACTCGCTGTGTGCCTAGAAAGGTACTGGGGTCTGAGGTTAGATTCAAAGAAGACTCAGGCACACCGTGTTTTGGATGTAAGACAGATAGGTAGATAGATAGATGTTTTTGTCACACTTAGATCAAAGTTCCAATCCGCATCTGCCTCTCACTTCATGCCTTGGTGCTTTCTCTCTCTTGCACTCCTCTGTAACACACTGCCTTTCTGTTCCTCAAGGACTTCAAACTCACTTCTGCCTCAAAGTCCTTACACATTCCCTGTTTCTGGAGTACTGGACTCCTACATCCCTGTATTCAGGTCTTTGCTCAGATGTTCCATCTTCACAGCAGCCTCTCCTGACCAGGCTATCTAAAGTAGCTGTTTCATCCCTCACTGTTGAAACATCCTAAAGTCATTCTCTACATGGCTCTGATTCCTACTTAAAATTTTTATAATACAATTTCTGCACCTCCCGTATGTCACTTGTCAGCGCTTTGCACTTGGGTTATTTTCCCACATGTTTGTGTTACTCTGAATATAGCACCGGGGTCTGAGTTCAGTCCCTGCCCTTCCATCTCCCTCCATTGCCCGCCCCGAGGGAGCAGCGGTCATAGTAGTCTCATAAATGTGCACTCAGTGAACTACCACAGGGCATACCCTAAATTTACCCTTGCAAGACAGATCTTTGCAAAAATAAAAATAAGTAAATATTTAATGTAATCTTGTCTTTTGCCATTTACCTTTTTCACGAAAGTGTAAAAAAAAAAAAAATTGCTGTCATTCTGTTTAATTGAAGCCACAGTCAAGTAGGGTCTGGTTAACTGAGGCTTTCTAGTAGGGGCTCTTGAGGCAAAGACCCTGTCCCACAGGCTTCTTAGCATTTCTGTCAGTGCCCCAAAGGGAAGTACTTGGGGAACATGGGCTGCGCTTGAGAACTAGAGCAGGGCTGCTCAGGGGAATTTGAAATGCCCACTAGCAGTATTCACTGTGACTCTGTTTCCTCCTAAAAATACAATAAGGGTAACAGCAACACATATTTTTACAGCCTTTTACAATTGAAAAGCACTTTGACATGTCTCGTCTTTATCACAGCCTGTTTGCTCCTTGGATAGGGGAGACTCCATTTGGAGTCCAGGCTCCAGAGAGCAAGCAGGTGTATACACCACCTTCTGGAAAGAAAGTAGGGAGTGTGAGGTGTTAAGCACGTCCTAACACAGCTTCTCATGAAACAGGAAGAGGAATGCATCTGTGTCCCTTAACGCCAGCAAGCTTGAGGGCAGATGCTGTGAGGTATCGTGATGAATAATGGCTACTAGGTACCAGGTACCTGCCAGGCGCTGTGCCCTAAAAAAAGGCAAATATACCCCCACGTGATTGGTATGGATTTGCTGCGAGAGGTGTGTTGGAGAACAAAAGGCTTTTTGCAAATCAAACCTTAGATGCTGCAACCCGTAATAGGTAAAACAAAACAAACAAACAAAAAGCAACTTGTCTGTTAAGTGATAGGTGTTGGTGGTGGAGCCCTCTTCACCCCTCTCTCTCCTCCCTTCACTCCGCACTCCTGTAGTCATGGAAACAGTTTGGGGGATGCCCAGAGCCATGCACAGCACAGCTGGGAAAGCGGTGTGTTGAGAAGCACCACGAGGGGAGAGAGAAAGTGAAAGGGGCTGGGAAGGTGGCAGGGGAGTTGTTTTCCTGTGTGACACTGTGGCTCCTCGGACCGCGGGGGCTTTACCTGACCTCTTACCCTGTGCCGTGATAAAGCCCCTCCCCTATCTGAGAATCTCTGTGACTGTGGGAGATAGCCTCACGCAGGCACCAATCTCCTTGTCTTTGCCTGGCACCCTTCCCAGGCTAGACACCTGCTGCTGGGAGAGGCGATTGTCCTGGACACTTTCCCCATTTTTCTCCATTTACATCCCACTGTGGAAGCAGAAAGGGAGTCATAATTCTGCCTGCTTCCCTCCCCCAGCATCCTTGAGTCCTTGTAAAACACATCCCTGCCATTGAGAGCTCCACCCGCAGGCTTCAGGGAACGTTGAGAAGTCCGACCTCCTTGCAGCATCTCTCTCCCTCTTGCTGGGCTCTGACAGATATTGATTTAGCAGAGACATGAATGGCTTGGGGAACTCACCTTGCCCTGAATTCTGCAGCAACCTCTCAACGATGTTTGGCGAGGACTCAGGAGCTTGTCATCTATCATACTCACCTTTCATATTCTGGACAGCCTCCCTGGATGTTTTCCTATCTTGTCACTGCTAATAGAGCCCTTACCTGTTAGAGGGCCCTGCCAGCTTCTGCCCTCCCTCTAACACAACCCCCTAGAATAACAACAGCAATGAAAATGAATAAATAATTCAATTCAAAGCCTTGAATTTGAGTATCAATATAAAAGTATAACATAAAAGCACATTGGCTTTGGAATTAGGCATAGATACAAATATAACCTCTGCATTTTTCTTAGCTATAAAATCGGGTGAGCTGCAGTTGCGACCTCATAGAACTGTGCTTACCAATGAGACGATATGTAAAGTGTGCAGTGAGGCACCTGGCATGGGGTAAGTGCTCAATAGGTATTAATAAGTGTGTAACTTGACAAATTAATGCGGAGGCAAATAGATAAATGAGCAGTAGAGCATAAGACTTGGGGTTAGTTACCATTCTCTCTCCTTCCCTGCAGAGATAATAATTATTTCTAACATTTATACTTTAAGCAACTTGCCTGCGGTCACTTGGAAACTCAGATCTTACATGAAGTCCAGACATATGCTTTAACCCCTAACCCAGAGGGCAGTAGATGCAAGTGGGTAAGAGCATGGATAGTGGAGCCAGCCGACAATGGATCCAATCCCAATAGTGCCACTTAATAGCCATGTTACCTTGTGCAAGTCGCTTAACCTTGCTGTGCCTTGGTTTCCTCATCTGTAAAACAGAGATAATAATAGTACCTGACTCATGGAGACTAAGGGAAGGCTAAGATAATGCAGAAAAGAGCTTCACCCACTGCCTGGAATATGGTAAAGTGCTCCCTAAACTCGCTGGTGACAGAAAATTCTGCTGCTGCTATTACTACCGTTGGCTCCAAACAGACAGATTTCTACTTACCTCACTTCAGGAGAACCATCTCCAAACACTCCTCCTTCCCACCTCACTCTTAGATTGGACCCATCTGGATGGTAAATGTCCCATTAACCCCCTGGGCTCACCCTGCCCTTTGGGGCAGCACACAAGGACTGCCGGATACTCACAGGTACCACTCCAGGGGAGTCTGTTCCCCTGCACCCCCGGTTCGGCTTTCCTTCTCCTCCCCACAGCCTGGACCACTGAAGTCCAGGATGCCTGAAACTCCCCTGGTTATTTCGCACATAGTGTGTACGTATCCGCTTGTTTGCTGATTGCTGTCTTTACATTTGCGCTGGAAAGTAAACTCCATGAGGACAGGGACTTTGCCTGATTTGTTTTTGTTGTATCCTCAGCACCTTAATGAGCTCTGTGCATGGAACAGTAGCACAATAAGCATCTGCTAAATAAGTAGATGTCCTCCTATATAATATGTCTTGACCAATGAACACCATCTGGGGAAAGGATGCCCCAAGCCTATAGGGCAAGAGGCATTCATGAATCACCCCTTTCCTTCCTCATTATGAAATAGATGGTAGAGAGAGGAGATTCACTTGATCCAGCACTCTGTTTTTATAGAAAGGACATTGACCCCTGCAGAGGGGAAAATCAACACTTTTCCAAGAATATTAAATTTCTCCAGTTATATTTGCCTTTACTCAATTACATGTACCATCTGCTTATCTCCCTTTGTGCCTGTCTAATTTTTCCCCACTCCCTTGATTCTTCCCTTCCATCCACATTTCTCATAACTTTGGAAGCAGTTCTCTCAGTAGATCTGCTTACCAGTGAGTCTACCTCATGTTTCATCCCTTTAGCAAGGAAAGAGCTTTCTTTAACAGGTTTGATGTTGTCTGCCTAACCCGTGAGATGTTTTAGCTGACAATAACTTGATTCAGTTTTTTACTGAGGTGTAAATTACATACAGTGAAATACACAGATCCTAAGTGTATGGGTTAAAATGTTTTGATAGAGATATACACTTGTATAACATACACACGTATCAAAAGAGAACACTTCCATTACCTCAAAATGATCCCTTATGTCACTTCTAAGCAAATCACTGTATCTCTTCAGAAGCAACCACTGCTCTGATTCCCGTGTTGTTGGATTTATCAGAAATTGCTCCATTTTATAACTGAGTCGTATTTCATTGTATGAATATACTACAATTTGTTTATCTGTTCACCTATTCATGGACATCTTGGCTCTTTCCAGGTTTCAGCTATTATGAAGAAAGCTATTTCGAACATATAAATCTTTTTGCGTGTACACAAGGCTTTTATTTTGACCTATCACGTTTTTTTCTTGGGTAAACCCCTGGGGGTGGAATTGCGGGGTTATAGGGCATGTCTAGGTTTACCTTTATGAGAAACTGCCAAGCTGTTTTGCAAAGTAGCTGAATTACTTTACATTCCAACCAGCAATGTGTGAAAGTGGTTGCTCAGTGTCACCGTTAACATCTCACGTTGTCTTTTTAATTGTAGTCGTTTTAGTAGAGGTCACAAGTTTCTCACTGTAGCATGATTTTGCATTTCTCCAGTGACAGTTGATGGTAAGCACCTTATTATGTGTTTATTGGCCATTTAAAAATATTCCGATATTAAATATGTGCTTGAGTCTTTCACGCAACTTTCTTGCTTTAAAAATAATTGTTTATCAGTAAGTTATAGGAATTATTTGTAAGTTTTGAAGACAAGTCATTTTTTAACAATATGAATTGTGACTATATTCTATCCGCCTGTGACTTTGTCTTTCCGTTGAATGGTATCTAAGAGTAGAATAAACTTTTTTTACTTTTCATGTTTTTTCAGTATTAGGAAATTCTTGCATATTCCAAGGTAATGATGATGTTCCTTTATGTTTTCTTTGGGAAGTGTCGTAGTTTCAGCATTTATATTAAGGTCTATAATCCATTTTGAACAAATTATAGTGTTGTGCAAGGTAAAAGCTGAGGTTCATTTTTTCCATATAAACAACCAGTTGTTCCAGTATCATTTATTGAAGATTACTTTTGCCCTGATTGAATTACCTTGGCAACTTTGTCAAAAATCAATTACATATGTAAGTGTGGGTCTTAATACTTATGCACTATGTCTGATTACTGTAATTTTATAGAAAGTCTTGAAACCAGTGAATTTAAGTCCTTCAACTTTGTTTTTCTTTTTCAGAATTGTTTCTTCTATTTTGAATTGTTTGCATTTTTATATAAATTTTAGAATCAGGTTGGCAATTTCTACCCGCAGACCAAATGGGCTTTTATTGTTGTTGCACTGGATCTATAAATCAGTTTAGGAAGAATCATCATCTTAACAATACTGAGTCTCCCAATTCTAGTACAAGGTACATTTCTCCATTTATAAAGGGATTTCTTATTTTTTTCAGCAGCATTTTATAGTTTTAATTGTAGAGTGTTTGCATATTTTTCATATTTTTGATGCTAGAGCAAACTGCGTTGTTTTTACTTAATATCATATTCCAGTTGTTGCTACTTTGTAGAACAAAACTGATTTTTGTATACTGTTTCTTTGATAAACTCACTTATTCTAGTACTTATTTTTTTAATTCCTTCGAATTTCAACATAACAAGCGTGTTGTCTGAATTTTTTTTTCCTTTCTACTCTTTATGTCTATTTCTTTCCTGTGAATTATTTTACTGGCTAGCACCTTCAGTAAAATGCTGAGTTGTAGGTAATAAGAGTAAACATCCTTACATTTTCACAATCCTATATATTTAACCACTAAGTATTACATTAGTTGTCGGTTTTGCATATCTGACTTTCATCTGGTTAAGGAAGCTTCCTTCAGTTCCTAGTTTGCTGAGTTTTTATCATGACTAGGTATTGAATATTTTAAATAATTTTTTCATCTACTGAAATGATCATAAATTATTTTCTCTTTTATTCTTAATGTATTGAATGACAATGATTTATGAATGTTAAACCAATGTTAAACTGCATTTGTTCCTGATATATTATGCATTTGACATATTGCTAGATTTTATTTGGTAATGTATGTTTGAGGATTTTCACATCCCTGCTCATGAGGCACATTAGTCTATAGTTTTCTGTTCTTCTCATCTTTGTCAGTTATGGCATCAGGTTAGTGTAGGCCTCTTATATTTTCTAAAAGAGTTCATTTAAGATTGGTATTATTTTTTCCTTATATGTTTGATAAAATTCACCAGTGAACCCATTTGGCCCTTGAGTTTTCTTGGTGGGAAGATTGTTAACTATGAAATCAATTTATTTAATGAATAAAGGGCAATTTTAGAATTTATTTTTGTGTCAGTTTGGGTAATTTGTGTCTCTCAAGGGATTTATCAATTACATCTAATTTATCCGGTTTATGGGCATACAGTTGTTCGTTCTATTTATGCTAGTCTCTTACTATGCATTCATTGTTTATGTAGCATTTCTAATGATGCCTATACTTTCATTTCTGATGTTGGTAATTTGCGTTTTCTCTGACTTTTTTCAAGATTCATCTGGCTTGAAACTTATCAATTTTATTGATTTTTTAAAATGGACCAACTTTTGCTTTTGTTGATATTTTCTGCTGTTTGTTGACTTTCTTCTTCATTAATCTCCACTCTAATCTTTATCATTTCCATGGATTTGCTATTAGAAAGCCTTGGGTTTTCATTTTAGTTCTGCCACTGATTAGTTTAAGCAGGCTTAAGAAATCTATTTACCCTCTCTGAAACTTAGTTTCTTCATCTATACCACAGAGAAAACGATTCCCACCTTACATAGCTTTTGCGAGGTTAAAGTGAGTTATAAAGGTAAATTACCTAGTACAGCATCTGGAACACAGTCAGGGCTCTATAGCTGTCGGTTCTTTCCCTTCTGTATATCTGTAAGGAAAAAGGAACGTGTAGGAAAAGGTTCGTGTCTAATTGGGTCAGGAGATGGATTCTCTGGAAAAGTCACTGTCTCTCTCTGAGTCTCAGGGTTTTTTTGTTCTTTGTCTTAAGAGGGATCGATCAGGGGATCACTTAGTTTTCTCCAGGTGCAACAAGTATTCCATGGGTCTGTGAACACTGACTAGGTCTGTCTATAGGCTCACAATTCAGCCCTCCCAGCTAATACTATTCCTGTGACAACCAACAAAAAGACGATAGAAAGAAGTCAGGGAAACTAAGGATCAAAGAAAAATAATGAGACAGGCTTCAAAGTGCAGAGAGGAGGAGGAGAAAAGACAGGGGAATGGAAAGGAAATGGAGGCTAACGGCAGAGAGCAAATAAGGCTGAGAGCTGTGATCCTGTTGGCACTGTCAGCTAAGAACCCTGCTCATCAGAATTCATAGAGATGGTAGAGAGCAGAGAGAAAACTGTAGGGGCTGGGGCTGCTTTAAGCAGGGCTCAGATCTTCCAAGGCAGAAACTGCCTAAAGCATCATAGCTTAATTTCTGAACTTCCAGATCACCACCTGAGCTTGGCTTACAGATGGTAATTCATAAATCTCTTTACATTTGAACTGTCAAGTAAAAGAAAATCCTAATTTTTCACTGGCTTTCTTCCTAAAATACTTAATTCATATTTTCATTTGGAAAGAGTCACTGAGAGAAGAGAGTGGGTAGTAGGCGTTATAGAGGAAAAGAGGGATCATCAATAAGAACAGGGTAGCCAAGCTTTTTGTGCTCCTAAAATGGGTCAGACACTACTAGGTGCTCTTGCAAATTCAGTTCTGCTTCACAAGCCAGAGACGTAACCCAGGTGGAGTAACACACAAAGGGAAAATGTTACTGAGCTCATTTGGGGAAGGTATGTTAAATTTGAAGTGCATGTGTGCCTTGAATATAGGGCTAGGAGGCAAGAGGCACGTCAGGGAGCCTTGCTGTGCGAAATTCGGTTCAAGGATCAAAGGCCATCAGTACCCCCAGAGACTCATTAGATATTCAGAATCTCAGGTGATTTCCCAGACCTGCTGAATCAGATCACAGGTCATTTGTGTGCACCCTAAAATTTGAGAATCCTTGAATTAGAAAATGAAAAGATCCTGCCAATTATCCCCGCTGCAATTATGCCAGGCCATTTACCTTTAGCACTCTGTTTTTATTCCTTCATAGTGATGGAAAAGACTACTAACGTGGTCATTTTCCATGCAGGGTGGCTGCCGTATAAAAGAAAGAAGACTTGGGCTGGAAGCTTTGCTTTGTCACCAGTGTGGTGACATGGGGAAGGTTACTTATGTTTTCTAAGTTTCCATTTATGCTTCTGCAAAATGAGGCCAATACCTGTAATTCATAGTGTCACAGTGTAGAGAGATATTAAATAAAACCTCTCCCCAGAAAACTTCAATGACTCGTCAAAGACTACAAATTAATGGACACTGTGTCCTTAAATGGCATTCAAAGCTCCTCACTCTAGCCCTATCCTACTTTCCTGTCTTCACTGTCCATTATATTTTTCCACGAACCCTAGAATTCTGCCTTTTCCTCAAATTAATGTTTGCTTTCATCTTCCTCCCTATGTCCATGCTGTTCCTTCTGCCAGGAATGGTCCTTTCTCTCTAACTACCAGAATCCTACTCATCCAGGAAGACTCAGTCAGTTCAAATGCATCTGCTTAATAAAGTCGTCGCCAGTAGCACTAACTGTACATTATTTAACAGTTCTCTGCTCAGATACAGTGATTTGACCCTTTCTCTACAACAGTACTATTTCATGCTTTTTTTTTTGAGTGGGAGCTGGTTGTATATATATCTGAAATTACCTTAGGAATGTAAAATATTCGAGGAAAGAGGTTACTTGTTATTCATCATTCTATTTTCCTCAACCACTAAAACAGTACTTTCACATAAAAGTTTTGAGGAAATTAGAAGAGGAAAAAAAAGGAAAAGAAAAATTCTCAAGACACTGGCACATCTGGAGATACTTTTGCTCTGAAAATTATCTGACAACATTTCTGTGTGGTAGGAATCAAATTTCTAATGACATATGTGCCTATCTAATAATAAGGTGGGAGACAGAGATGGTATATATTATTCTATAGAGAGAAATTCCATTAATTTATGGCTCTGTCAATACATGTCGAATGCTTACTGTGTGCCCCCTGACCTCCAAGTTGCACCTTCATGTTCTCCTTTTCTCAGTCACTTACCTATAGACTGAAATTATCTTGTTTGTTGCTCATTTGAGGTTAGCTGAGGGCTCATTTCTTGTTAAAGCATGGACATCCGTACAAAGGGCATGAGGGCTAGTTCTTACTGAACAAATTCAGTGAGAGAAACCTTTGCAGAGAAGACACTGAATAGGAAATCAGTAGATCTGGATTCAAGCTCTAATTCTGGAACTGTGTGACTCTAGGCAAGTCACCTAACCTCTCTGAGGCTTACAAAATGATTACTGTGATCAAAGAAACAACTAATGTTTGTCTTTTTGTAATTTGTAAACTGTGAAGAACTATACATATGCAGGCTAGCATTGGTAAACTCAGCTAACAGGACAAGTTCAGGTAGGCCAGTACATTGTAAACTACTGGGAATAAGAAGCCAATGACTGTAATTTAGACCTCTCCCTCCCCCTGTGTGTTGAGAGGACAAGTGAAATGAACAACTAGGTGTCAGGTTGCTTGTTATTTGTCGTGCCTTGGCTCCAGGTAAAGTCCCCTATCTTATCCCCGTAGAGCCAGCAGACCTACAGACTCCTTCCTCCACACTCCACACCTAGTTACTGAAGGAGATTCACTGCCAGAGTCCAAAACACCTTCTAAAAATGGCATGAGGACAGGAAAACAGAAACAGAGCTGGCTTTGCTTTAAAAGCCAAAGCTGCCATTTTCCCCTGGAAATATTTTGAATGAAAACATGGCCCGATGAGGAAGGAGAAAAGATAATTTTATTTGACTTATATCACTTTACCTCTAGACACACAACTTCTAGCGCAAAAGTGCCATGGTAAAGACCATGGGTTTTTGAGTCAGACTGAACTGAATTTGAATCTAGGTTCTATTTGATATAGCTGCGAAGGTTCAGAGATTTGTGCTCTATTTGCCAGCTAGTAAGTTTGTTTGCCACAGTTTCATGGATGATGGTATAAACCATAAGACTCCTGCATCAGAGACAAAGGCCAGTTTACTACTCACAGCAACAGCAGTGAACAGGGTATCAGCATTTTTGTCAGTTCGCCAAGTCTCAATTCCCATGGGGTGATGAAAAGAGGGTCAGTTGACACCTGTACACACAGTGGGTTGTGTTACAGGAGAGGGACTCTGGGCTTTGGGAACCCAAATTTTTTATAATGAGCAGTAAGCCTGCTTAGATATTAAGCCTGCCTAACCTTTGCTTCAAAGGGGAACACTATCCTTATCTTCCAAGACTCTTCCCCATACAGATATCCTTGAAAAGATAGTCCAGGACAAAGGCAATCTGTGCCTCTGCTCATAAGATGAATGGACACATGGAAGACTCTTGGAGAATTGTCTCCCAACAGGTTATGTCACTTGCTGGTTATGATTAAGAATCAAATTTTGCTTCCCTCTGAGTGTTGATTGTGGGTTTGTTTATCTGTTTGTTTGTTTCTAATGCAGGTATCAGTAGCGCTTACCTCACAAAGATAAAATGCGTTAATCCATGTTAAGTGCTTAGTGCTGCCTAGTATCTTAGTGGTTGCTAGTTTAATGCAACACAATGGCAATGGATTGTGCATAGAAATTGCTTCTTATCTGCCTCTAACCCACAGTCCAGTCTGATTAACAGGCACAGAGGCAGCCCAATGTGATTTCCAAACTAAGTGAATGTATGTAAGAGCACAGTATAGAAGGAAGAATCTTAGCTCTACAATTTACCAAGTATGTAACCTTAACCACTTAACTTACTAAGCCTCATCTAAAAACTGTCTAACTCATCAGGTGGTTGTAGCATTTAAATGGGAAAATTATGTGATAAATAGTGTTTGGCACATAGCGGTTGTGCTCAGCAATAGTAGTGGACTATTATTAAGTACTGGTAATTGCCCAAGTCAGCTGATTCAAGGTAATCCGGAAAGTTGCTTTCAGAGTACTTTCATATCCACTTCACCCCTTCAGAATCCTTGGTCCACCCATTAAAGAAGAACTTACTGACCAGCAATCATGTAACAGGAGCTGTAGACCTACAAGTTCCCTGCAGCTACTCACAGCTCCGCATTTGGTCCGTTAATAGGAACAGGCAATGGCCTATTGAAAGTCTTCATCTTAAAATTATGTAACATGGCCTCTTGAGATCTAAGAATCTTAGACTTTTGAGTGGAAATGATTGGTGTGCGAGAATCCCGGTTCCTTAAGAATATACTTTTCTTCCATAAATCTGAGTTTCCCAACCTTAGCAATCTGAGATATGACTTAGAAACACTAGGAAAATCTCTCTCCTTCCCCGACGTCCACCCTCTAGTTGAGAGCTCCTGCCTTCACTTGCTACCATCTTATCCACACATCCACTGTATATCCATCTTATTCCCTACTCTCTCTTTCCTTTTTCTTTTATTAATTTAACCTATCTTTGATCTATTCACTAAACGGATACTTCTGTGCCTACCATGTATGAATCATGCAGCTGAATGTACTCCAAACACAGTAGGTAACTGTAAGAGGCACCAAAAATGTTGAGGTTATAATATGATCCAGGTTCGTAAAGAACATCAATCTAGTTGGGATTTCTGAGACATTCATACGTAAAAATTTTTAAAGAAGCAAACAAAAGTATGCAATCATACAACACACAGGCACATATGGAGCCAAATGTCCGTTTTTCTTTTGCAAATTCATCACTGCTTCAGACTCAAGTCACTAGTGTTAGCACATGAATTGAGTACTGAAACTTGGAGACACCACTCTATGTTTTGTTATTTGGGCTGGATAACAGATACACTACGTACTGGTAAACGTGCTAGAGTCTCTACTTAGAGTTGCAGAAGGAGCGCGTGGGGCAGGTCATAAGCAGGGCCTGGCTGCATCACTGTCGGCTCTCTGGTAGAAATAGGGCAGCAGTGTTTGAGAATAGCAAACACCTCTATTATCCCTAGCCATGAGGCTGGGTTGGATATGTCAAAGGAAAATCTGTCTTCTAAGACCCTTGAAGAAGTAGGCTGTGTTGATAGTAATAGTTTGGTAACCTGCACTGGGCCAGATGGTGCTTAGTAAGTGTTTGTTGAATGACTAAAATGAATGTACCGTCTTCATTATCAGTGGGATTTTGCTGCCACCCTTCATCTTGGACCCTGAAGGATCCTGGGCAAACAGCCCTCCCAGAAGACTCAAATTGTTCCATTTCTGATTATGTCTTTGTGTTATAAACCACAAAATCATGTATAAGCCATGTGGTGCTGACAGCCTAATTTCAATCCTGAAAGGCTCCAGGAAACATTATGTCTCCTCAGGAGACTCACAATCTGAAATGAAACTCCCAGGCATTGTTAGCCATAAAATGCCAAGAAAAGGGGGAGATTTCCCTCAGGCAGCAGGCTCCCTAGCTCTTTCCTGCAGACATTCCTTCTTTTGTTCTCAGAGTTTGGACTGTCTATCCCAGCACAGCAGGATGTCTGGGAAGCCCTCTATGCAATCTCTGAATTTCAAAGAAAGCAGGAAGCTGCTTTGCGGGAAAGAACAAGAGAATCTACTTCAGGCAGAGAGTGCAGCCTGGAGATTTTCCACATTACATCTTATTTTTTTTTTTTTTGTGATACGCGGGCCTCTCACTGTTGTGGCCTCTCCCGTTGCAGAGCACAGGCTTCAGACGCGCAGGCTCAGCGGCCATGGCTCACGGGCCCAGGTGCTCCGGGGCATGTGGGATCTTCCCGGACCGGGGCACAAACCCGTGTCCCCTGCATTGGCAGGCGGACTCTCAACCACTGCGCCACCAGGGAAGCCCTACATCTTATTTTAAGTAATATACTCTGTTGTCATCCTGAGAAGACATCAGTATATATCAATAGGATTATATCCTTCAAGCCCTAGGACAGTTTATTCATTTTTATATTTACTTAATAAACATTTATAGATCTTTTATTAGTTACCAAGCATCTACCTATTTGCTGTACGTATACTGTCTCATTTAATCTTCAAAACTTCCCTGAGAGATAGATAGCATTACTGTCACTACAGATGCATTATAGTTCAGATCAGGAAAATGGGCTGAGAGAATAATTAAGGTCAGAACTCAGAAATTGCAGAGCTAGACTCTGGACTTGGAAGTGTCTGATGTTAAATCCCATATTCCCTTGTTTGGAAAGAGTAGTGACCATTCCACTGCCTCAAAGCCGCCCTTCTGTACATTTATCCTGAGAACAAAGAAAATTGAAAGGTTATTCATCATACACATTCAGTCCATCAATGAGATGAGCCTTAAAGGAGATAGGAAAGATACACAGAGGTAAAAGAAAAGCTGAGAATATAGGCTGTCATAGAACAAACTAATATTGTTTAAAATTTTTGATTGCTAACCAATAATTATAGCTTTATTATCTTTCACGTCTTCTTCCAGAATCTCACTAATAACGTTGAGAGGGCACACATTTTTGTCTCTGATTTTAGTGGGAATTTCTCTAAAGTTTCATCCTCCCTTGACTGTATCATTTCATAGTTTGTGACACCAATATGCTGACAGTTGACAAACCTCTATATCCAGCCCAGACCTCTCCTCTGAAACCCAGACTTGTGTAACCAACTGACGACAAAACATCCCCACATGAAGTCTAACAACCATAGCAAACCTAATGGTTCCAAAATGGAGTTGCAGATATTTTCCCTAAAGAAGCTCCACCCATAGCCTTCCCCATCTCAGGAAATAGCAATTCCATCCTTTTGGTTGAGAATCTTCTTTGACCTCTCTTTTCCTATCCCCAACCTCATCCTTCAGAAATTTTTGTTGGTCTTACCTTCAACATATATCCAGAATCTAATGGTTTCTAAGCATCACCATTGCTACCAGCCTGGTCGAAGTCCCTATGACAGATTGGATGGTTGCAAAAGTTCCTTCTAGTTTCCCTGTTTTTGCCCACATCCCCTTTAGCCTAATCTCAACACAGCGGTTGGGAGGGATCCTATCTCAGCATCCCCCAGTGGCCCATTGAACTGAAAGTAGGAGTTAAAACCATTCCAATGGCTTACGAGTCCGTCCATGATCTGACACCCTACCACCATCTCCCTGCCTTCCCTGTTACCTCTCTGACATCACTTCATACTGCTCCCACTCCAGGTTGCTCAGCTCCATCCATCTCATATTACATTCCCTCTGTCTCAGCTGACTTTTTCCCAGATGCCCACATGGCCCACTCCCTCACCTTCTTCAGGTTCTTTCTCTAATGGCAATTTGCAGTAAGGCCTTACCTGGCCACCAACCAAAAATAGCTGTGCCTCCCATTTCAGATGTTCTTTATTCCCCTTTCATGCTTTACTCTCCCTCTTAGCACTTATAAATATCGGCATGCTAAATAAGTTACTTATTTGCCTTCTGTATTAAACATCAGTTCATTCCAATTTAGGTTCCAGGAGGGCAGAGTTTTTGTCTATATTTTTCACTAGTGTATCCTCCCGGGTTGAAAAGTACCTGGTACATAGTACACTCTCAAATAACTATTTTTAAATAAATCACCCAGTTAAAGAATGATATTTGTTGTTGGTTTAAGTAGGTATTTTTAATTGCTGATAGGAAGTTTCCTGACATCCTCTTTTTTTTAAGTGTTGGATATTAATTTTTACCAATACTGTCTCTTCATTCATTGAGATTATCACATACTTCATTCTTTCAACTATTAATATGAAGAATTTACTTATAAATGCCCTGCTACTAAAGCATCTTCCATTTTTGAGATAAATGCTACTGGCGGTAGATGATTTGTAGACATGCTTTCAAATTCAATCTGCTAGTTTGTATTTTAGTCCATTTTAAAAGTTTTTTTTTTCTTTGCTTGTATTATGTTCGTCAGAGCTGTGAATAAGCATATGCTATCTTTATAAAATGATTTGGATATCTTGTCATATTTTTCTAAGCTTTTTTACAGTTTCTGTAATAAAGGTATGTTAAAAAAGATTTATTTGTCTCCTCAAAGTTTTAAACCATGTAAACATTTTTCCAGGTAATTCTTTGATAACTAATCCATTTAGTCCTTGATTGTTGATCTATTCGAGTTTTCTACCTGTTTTTTTAAATTTTTTAATTTAATACTATTAACTTTTTTATACAGCAGGTTCTTATTAGTCATCAGTTTTATACACATCAGTGTATACATGTCAATCCCAATCGCCCAATTCATCACACGACCATCCCCACCCCCCCAACGGCTTTCCCCCCTTGGTGTCCAAACGTTTGTTCTCTACGTCTGTGACTCAACTTCTGCCCTGCAAACAGGTTCATCTGTACCATTCTTCTAGGTTCCACATACATGCATTAATATACGATATTTGTTTCACTCTTTCTGACTTACTTCACTCTGTATGACAGTCTCTAGGTCCATCCACATCTCTACAAATGACCCAATTTTGTTCCTGTTTATGGCTGAGTAATATTCCATTGTATATATGCAACACATCTTCTTTATCCATTCATCTGCCAATGGACATTTAGGTTGCTTCCATGACCTGGCTATTGTAAATAGTGCTGCAATGCACATTGGGGTGCATGTGTCTTTTTGAATTATGGTTTTCTCAGGGTATATGCCCAGTAGTGGGGTTGCTGGGTCATATGGTAATTCTATTTTTAGTTTTTTAAGGAACCTCCATACTGTTCTCCGTAGTGGCTGTATCAATTTACATTCCCACCAACAGTGCAGGAGGGTTCCCTTTTCTCCACACCCTCTCCAGCATTTGTTGTTTGTAGATTTTCTGATGATGCCCATTCGAACTGGTGTGAGGTGATACCTCATTGTAGTTTTGATTTGCATTTCTCTAAAAATTAGTGATGTTGAGCAGCTTTTCATGTGCTTCTTGGCCATCTGTATGTCTTCTTTGGAGAAATGTCTATATAGGTCTTCTGCCCATTTTTGGATTGGGTTGTTTGTTTCTTTAATATTGAGCTGCATGAGCTGTTTATATATTTTGGAGATTAATCCTTTGTCCATTGATTTGTTTGCAAATATTTTCTCCCATTCTGAGGATTGTCTTTTGGTCTGGTTTATGGTTTCCTTTGCTGTGCAAAAGCTTTTAAGTTTCATTAAGTCCCATTTGTTTATTTTTGTTTTATTTCCATGACTCTAGGAGGTGGGTCAAAGAAGATCTTGCTGTGATTTATGTCAAAGACTGTTCTTCCTATGTTTTCCTCTAAGAGTTTTATAGTGTCCAGTCTTACGTTTAGGTCTGTAACAATTTTGAGTTTCTTTTTGTGTATGGTGTTAGGGAATGTTCTAATTTCATTCTTTTACATGTAGCTGTCCAGTTTTCCCAGCACCACTTATTGAAGAGACTGTCTTTTCTGCATTGTATATCCTTGCCTCCTTGGTCATAGATTAGTTGACCATAGGTGTGTGGGTTGATCTCTGGGCTTTCTATCTTGTTCCATTGATCTGTTTCTGTTTTTCTGCCAGTATCATATTGTCTTGATTACTGTAGCTTTGTAGTATAGTCTGAAGTTAGGGAGTCTGATTCCTACAGCTCCGTTTTTTTCCCTCAAGACTGCTTTGGCTATTCGGTGTCTTTTGTGTCTCCATACAAATTTTAAGATTATTTTGTCTAGTCCATAAAAAATGCCATTGGTAATTTGATAGGGATTGCAATGAATCTGTAGATTGCTTTGGGTAGTATAGTCATTTTCACAGTATTGATTCTTCCAATCCAAGAACATGGTATATCTCTCCATCTATTGGTATCATCTTTAATTTCTTTCATCAGTGTCTTATAGTTTTCTGCATACAGGTCTTTTGTTTCCCTAGGTAGGTTTATTCCTAGGTTTTTTATCATTTTTGTTGCAATGGTAAATGGGAGTGTTTCCTTAATTTCTCTTTCAGATTTTTCATCATTGGTGTACAGGAATGCAAGAGATTTCTGTGCACTAATTTTGTATGCTTCAACTTTACCAAATTCATTGATTAGCTCTAGTAGTTTTCTGGTGGCACCTTTAGGATTCTCTATATATAGTATCATATCATCTGCAGACAGTGACAGTTTTACTTCTTTTTTTCCAATTTGTATTCCTTTTATTTCTTTTTCTTCTCTGATTGCCATGGCTAGGACTTCCAAAACTATGTTGAATAATAGTGATGAGAGTGAACATCCTTGTCTTGTTCCTGATCTTACAGGAAATGCTTTCACTTTTTCACCATTGAGAATGTTTGCTGTGGGTTTGTCATATATGGCCTTTATTACATTGAGGTAGGTTCCCTCTATGCCCAGTTTCTGAAGAGTTTATATCATAAATGGGTGTTGAATTTTGTCAAAAGCTTATTCTGCATCTATTGAGATGATCATATGGTTTTTATTCTTCAATTTGTTAATATGGTGTATCACATTGATTGATTAGTGTATCTTGAAGAATGCTTGCATCCCTGGGATAAATCCCACTTGATCATGGTGTATTATCCTGTTGATGTGTTGTTGGATTCTGTTTGCTAGTATTTTGTTGAGGATTTTTGCATCTATATTCATCAGTGATATTGGTCAGTAATTTTTTTTTTTGTAGTATCTTTGTCTGGTTTTGGTGTCAGGGTGATGGTGGCCTCATAGAATGAGTTTGGGAGTGTTCCTTCCTCTGCAATTTTTTGGAAGAGTTTGAGAAGGATGGGTGTTAGCTCTTCTCTAAATGTTTGATAAAATTTACCTGTGAAGCCGTCTGGTCCTGTACTTTTGTTTGGTGGAAGATTTTTTTTTTTTTTTTTTTTTTTTTTGTGGTACGCGGGCCTCTCACCGCCGTGGCCTCTCCTGTTGCGGAGCGCAGGCTCAGCGGCCATGGCTCACGGGCCCAGCCGCTCCACGGCACGCGGGATCTTCCCGAACCGGGGCACGAACCCGCGTCCCCTGCATCAGCAGGCAGACTCCCAACCACTGCGCCACCAGGGAAGCGCTGGTGGAAGATTTTTAATCACAGTTTCAATTTCATTACTTGTGATTTGTTTGTTCATATTTTCTATTTCTTCCTGGTTCAGTCTTGCAAGGTTATACCTTTGTAAGAATATGTCCATTTTTTCCAGGTTGTCCCTTTTATTAGCATAGAGTTGCTTGTAGTAGTCTCTTAGGATGCTTTGTATTTCTGTGGTGTCTGTTGTAACTTCTCCTTTTTCATTTCTAATTTTATTGATTTGAGTCCTCTCCCTCTTCTTGATAAGTCTGGCTAATGGTTTATCAATTTTGTTTATCTTCTCAAAGAACCAGCTTTTAGTTTTATTGATCTTTGCTATTGTTTTCTTTGTTTCTATTTCATTTATTTCTGGTCTGATCTTTATGATTTCTTTCCTTCTGCTAACTTTGGGTGTTGTTTGTTCTTCTTTCTCTAGTTCCTTTAGGTGTAAGGTTAGATTGTTTACTTGAGATTTTTCTTGTTTCTTGAGGTAGGATTGTATAGCTATAAACTTCCCTCTTAGAACTGCTTTTGCTGCATCCCATAGGTTTTGGATTGTTGTGTTTTCGTTGTCATTTGTTTCTAGGTATTTTTTGATTTCCTCTTTGATTTCTTCAGTGATCTCTTGGTTTTTTAGTAACGTACTGTTTAGCCTCCGTGTGTTTGTGTTTTTTATGTTTTTTCCCGTGTAATTGATTTCTAATCTCATAGCGTTGTGATCAGAAAAGATGCTTGATATAATTTCAATTTTCTTAAATTTACCGAGGCTTGATTTGTGACTCAAGATGTGATCTATCCTGGAGAATGTTCTGTGTGCACTTGAGAAGCAAGTGTAATCTGCTGTTTTCGGATGGAATGTCCTATAAATATCAATTAAATCTATCTGGTCTATAGTGTCATTTAAAGCTTCTGTTTCCTTATTAATTTTCTTTCTGGATAATCTGTCCATTGGTGTTAGTGAGGTGTTAACGTCCCCACTATTATTGTGTTACTGTCGATTTCCTCTTTTATAGCTGTTAGCATTTGCCTTATGTGTTGAGTTGCTCCTATGTTGGGTGCATATATATTTATAATTGTTATATATTCTTCTTGGATTGACCCATTGATCATTATGTAGTGTCCTTCCCTGTCTCTGTAACAGTCTTTAAAGTCTATTTTATCTGATATGAGTGTTGCTACTTCAGCTTTCTTTTGATTTCCATTTGCATGCAATATCTTTTTCCATCCCCTCACTTTCCATCTGTATGTGTCCCTAGGTCTGAAGTGGGTCTCTTGTAGACAGCATATATATGGGTCTTGTTTTTGTATCCATTCAACAAGCCTGTGTCTTTGGGTTGGAGCATTTAATCCATTCACGTTTAGGGTAATTATCGATATGTATGTTCCTATGACAATTGTCTTAATTGTTTTGGGTTTGTTTCTGTAGGTCCTTTTCTTCTCTTGTGTTTCCCACTTAGAGAAGTTCCTTTAGTATTTGTTGTAGAGCTGGTTTGGTGGTGCTGAATTCTCTTAGCTTTTGATTGTCTGTAAAGCTTTTGATTTCCCCATCGAATCTGAATGAGATCCTTGCTGGGTAGAGTAATCTTGGTTGTAGGTTCTTCCCTTTCATCACTTTAAGTATTTTGTGCCACTCCCTTCTGGCTTGTAGAATTTCTGCTGAGAAATTGCTGTTAACCTTATGGGAGTTCCCTTGCATGTTATTTGTCATTTTTCCCTTGCTGCTTTCAATAATTTTTCTTTGTCTTTAATTTTTGCCAATTTGATTACTGTGTGTCTCAGCATGTTTCTCCTTGGGTTTATCCTGTATGGGACTCAAGGCGCTTCCTGGACTTGGTTGGCTATTTCCTTTCCCATGTTAGGGAAGTTTTCAACTATAATCTCTTCAAATATTTTCTCTGGTCCTTTCTCTCTGTCTTCTTCTGGGACCCCTATAATGTGAATGTTGTTGTGTTTAATGTTGTCCCAGAGGTCTCTTAGGCTGTCTTCATTTCTTTTCATTCTTTTTTCTTTATTCTGTTCTGCAGCAGTGAATTCCACTATTCTGTCCTCCAGGTCACTTATCCGTTCCTCTGCCTCAGTTATTCTGCTATTGATTCCTTCTAGTGTAGTTTTCATTTCAGTTATTGTATTGTTCATCTCTGTTTGTTTGCTCTTTAATTCTTCTAGGTCTTTGGTAAACATTTCTTGCATTTTCTCGATCTTTGCCTCCATTCTTTTTCCGAGGTCCTGGATCATCTTCACTATCAATATTCTGAATTCTTTTTCTGGAAGGTTGCCTATCTCCACTTCATTTAGTTGTTTTTCTGGGGTTTTATCTTGTTCCTTCATCTGGCACATAGCCCTCTGCCTTTTCATCTTGTCTATCTCTCTGTGAATGTGGTTGTTGTTCCACTGGCTGCAGGATTGTAGTTCTTCTTGTTTCTGCTATCTGCCCTCTGGCGGATGAGGCTGTCTAAGAGGCTTGTGTAAGTTTCCTGATGGGAGGGACTGGTGGTCGGTAGAGCTGACTGTGGCTCTGGTGGGCACAGCTCAGTAAAACTTTAATCTGCTTGACTGTTGATGGGTGAGGCTGGGTTCCTTCCCTTTTGGTTGTTTGGCCTGATGCGACCCAACACTGGAGACTCTCTGGGCTCTTTGTTGGGGCTAATGACAGACTCTGGGAGGGCTCACACTAAGGAGTACTTCCCAGAACTTCTGCTGCCAGTGTCCTTATCCCCATGGTGCGCCACAGCCACCCCTGCCTCTGCAGGAGACCCTCCAACACTAGCAGGTAGGTCTGGTTCTGTCTCCCCTTGGGTCACTGCTCCTTCCCCTGGGTCCTGATGCGCACACTACTTTGTGTGTGCCCTCCAAGAATGGGGTCTCTGTTTCCCCCAGTCCTGTGGAAGTCCTGCAATGAATTCCCACTAGGCTTCAAAGTCTGATTCTCTAGGAATTCTTTCTCCTGTTGCTGGACCCCCAGGTTGGGAAGCCTGACATGGGGCTCAGAACCTTCACTCCAGTGGGTGGACTTCTGTGGTATAAGTGTTCTCCAGTCTGTGAGTCACCCACCCAGCAGTTATGGGGTTTGATTTTACTGTGATTGCGCCCCTCGTACCGTCTCATTGTGGCTTCTCCTTTGTCTTTGGATGTGGGGTATCGTTTTTGGTGAGTGCCAGTGTCTACCTGTCGATGATTGTCCAGCAGCTAGTTGTGATTCTGGTGTTTTCGCAAGAGGGATTGAGAGCACGTCCTTCTACTCTGTCATCTTGGTTCCTCTCCTCTACCTGTTTTAAAATCAATTTGATAAAACATTTTTTCTCAGGCAAAATTCATCCATTTCACCAAAATTCCAGTTTATTGTCATGGAGCATTATATAGTGTATTTTTCAAAATGTAAATCCTTTTATTTATTATTATAAGTCCTGTTCATTTCAGCTTTCACACATTTGGGTTTCTCTTTTTTCTCTCTTTCAAAAGAGAATTTCAACAGTTTGATTTTATTCTTCTTTTCAAAGAAATAGCTCTTGGATTCAATCCTATTCTGTTATGCAGTTCCTTAATATTTGCTTATATCTGTATTATTTCTTCATATTTCTTTCTTTAAGAAATACACACGCTTCCCATGGGCATTTTAATTTGCTACCTAATTTTACTTGTCTTGTTCTTCCTCATCTTATTTTCTTCAGTCCTCTCCCTTGTCTTACAAATCATCCTCATCTTATGGGACATTGTCACAGATTCTTCCTTCTAGCTTTCCACTCTTGTTTCATAAACATCTTGTCTTACTATATCTCATAGACATTTTCAAGAGTTTTCCAAACATTTGGGGAGATTTCCATAATAAGTCATTTACAGAGGCCCACTCTTCCTCTGAGTCTTTGGGTCAATTGATCTTTCCCTATTTTTATAAATATGGGAGATTTGGCTTATTTGTTGCTTGTGTGGGTTTTTGTTGTTGTTACTTGTTTTTCCTACGTAATAGCCTCATGTGTACCTGTGGGCAGGATGCGTGGTGGTGCTTGGCTTCATTCACAGCCCTTATGTACTAATGGAATCCCTTCCTCATAGTGTTATCAGGAACACATATCCAATCACAACTTCTTGTGCTGGCCTGCTTTACTCTTGTGTTCTTCTGCTGAACTAGATGGGATTATATCTATACTCTTCTATACTCATAACTCAGAATGTATTTAAAACTACGTCTGTAGTCTCAACTTGTGTTACCAGGAGTGTTCTGCCAGCATCGACCCCCATCAATGGCACTTTCCTAGTGCCTAGGGGCCAATATCTCTTGGAATCATTTATTCATTCATTCAACAAACATTTGCTGAATACCTCACGTGTATAAAGCAGTGCTCCCAGCATCTGTCTCTCCGTATTTTCTGAGAAGCTATTTTCTGAATCTTGCTAGTCTAAAAAGAATGCTCAAAAGATGTGAGCAGAAGGGGAAATATTTGCACTCCCTCAAAATAGTACCCATTTAGAAGAGGGGCAGTGACAGTTCAGACTGCCACAGCAAATATACCATAGGTTGGTGGCTTAAACAACAAACAGTTATTTCTCATAGTACTGGAGGCTGGGAAGTCCAAGATCAAGGTGCTGACATATCCCCTTCTGGTGAAGGTCCTCCTTCTTGGTTTGCAGATGTCTGTCTTCTCATTGTCTCCTCACGTAGCAGAGGACAAATTCTTATGCCTTCAGTGTTCCTCTTATAGGGTGCTAATCCCATTCATGAGGGCTCCACTCTCAGGCCCTAATTACAACCCGAAGCCTCATTTCCTAATACCATACGAGGGGGCACAATTTCAATATATGAATTTGGGGAGGACACAAACATGCAGCGCATAACAGTTGGAGACCTCATTTTCTGATTGATAATGACCTGGGTCTCTGATCCAGAACGAAACAGGAAACAAAGGAAGAAGAATGTTCCTGCCTCTTTCAGGCCAGTGGCACTGCTCTGTTTCATGACGTGGCCCATGGTTCTGACACCAGTTATTGTTATCAATCCATCTTCATCCGTCTTAGAAGTCGTAGAAGTTAGAACTGTTCCTATGCTGGTGCCATAGCATGTCTTACAGACTGTGTTTTCCCAGTGCCTTTGTTTTTTCAAGGGAATAGTCAAATACATTTTTAAACTGGAAGCCATCCATGCTTTTCTTAGTATCCCCACTTCAGGAGTCTGGCATGTCCCTAGGCAAAAACAGATCCCTCGGCCGTATTCTAACTGTTGGGGCGCTAAAGAGGGCACCCATGAACTATGAAATAGTTAAATAGATCAACTGTAATACTGGCCTCCTCAGAGTAGAATCGAGTTTCAACCCGTAAAACCAACATTTCTGTTGAGCTTCAGCCGGGAGCCCGCTGATGCCCATCTGGATAACAGGCACAGCACGTGCTCGCAGGAACAGCTGCCTCTCTTTTCCTCCTTTGGCAGCCGGGATGTTGCAACTAAAAGGATCTGCTATTTCCATTCTAGCTGCTACAAAGTAGGAAGCAGTGCAAGGCATATAATTCTTCTCTGGCCCATGTAGTGTTGTCTGACAAGGGCACACAGGGAAGAGACTGACAGTCTCTTACCAGTTACAGATGCCACCTATGCAGAGATTCTGCTCTGGTGTGGGCAAGAGAAGCATTTAGCGTCAGTCACGCCTTAAGAGTGAGAAAGAATGAGCTCTGGAGTCAGACATGCCATTTTAGCAAGTTACTCTTCTTTCATAGATGGTTTTCTCATGTAAAGAATGAAGATAACAATAGCTATCTCACAGGGACATAAGGAGGACAAATAAGATAGTATATGTCAAATTCCTGGCATTAAACACAAAATAGGCCCCCAAAGAATAATTCTGCTCAAGGATAGGACCAGGGTAAAGTGAGTGAGGTGTTCCCCATGTGAACAAAGTTTAAGGGAACCCCAAAACCTCAGTAACCAAGATCAATACTATTTTAAAGCAATATTTTTTTAATTATTGCAAAAAATCTAAAATGGAAAAATTATCTAAGTTTTAAGTAAGGACAGATTCTGACCCTCCACTTTACAATCCTGTTTTACTTGCCTTATCCTAATCTTGGCCCTGCTTACTTGGCCCTGTAAATAAAGTACAACTTTATTTACAAAATCGGGAGTCAGCCAGTGGGCTGTAGCTTGTTGATTTGATTCTTTTTAAATGTTGCATTAAAATATTATTTATATTGACTACTGAGTTTTGGGCAGCCACCTTAAATTTTGTGTTAGTGGTAAATTCCTTTCCCACCTACCTTTACTCCAGGCTCTGATTCTCCTAAGTACCATTACTTAATAACTTATTACCTGCCATTTTCAATCTCAGTGAGAAAATCAACATGCTTTCTCTTCTCTATCCCCCCATGCCTCTCCTACCTTGTCCTCTACTGTGGATTGAGAATTCTGACCAGTATGTCCCTAGCTATATAATGTGGCCACATTTATTACATATTATTACAAACAAGTATTCTTACAAACATACTACATATTATTACAAACATGACTACATTTAGAGGAATGCCTCAAACCTTAATGCTCTGCTCAAGTTGGCTTGAATAGCAGGAATTACTGGCTTTTCATGAGGTTCCCTACAAAATATTTCCACACTGTCTAGGGGGCTTTTAAGTATAATGCAAGCCAAATGTCCTCTAGGAGGCAACATTTTGTAAGTGCCAAGTAAGGTCATATTACCTCTGACAAACTGTGATGGGGTACAGGGAGTCTTATAGCAGGCTCCACGGGGGATACAGAGATGGGTAAAGTACAGGAGCCTTCAGGTACCTCCAGGGGTGGGAATGAGAAATGGGTATAAAATGATAATAATCCTTTATTGTGTGGGTATTATATGTTAAAGTCTATGTTATCTGTATTATCTCATTTAATCCTCATAAAACACCTAATGATATAGGTATTATCACTCCTATTTTGCTGATAAGGAAACTGAGGCACAGATTAACTTGTACGATAAGCTAGTAACTAGCATCTCTAGTGTATTTTATATTTTACCACAATGAATTGTACACAGTGCTTTACATCTTAGAAAGCATTTTTACATATAGTTTCCAATGTGGTCCCTTCTCTATCCCTGTGAAGTAGGCAAATGGTGTTTCCATTTGCTACAAGAGGAGCCTGAGGTTCACAGCAAGCAAGTGACCAAAAAATATTTTCTGATTCCAGTGTTCTATCCTTGACATGTTTGCTGTTTCTCATCTAGGAATTCTTCATCAAAACTCCCTAGCATCATAAATGAGTTTTATTAAACTCTATCTCTTGTCTAGACTCATTGGGCAAACATTATGTTCAGTCCTCAATGCCAAGCTTAAAGCTTGCCTTCTGGGCTGGACCAGACTCCTCCATTAGCCTTCCAGAGCCTCTCCCTCTTCTCCTCACTACTCTATCCTGCATATCACCCTGCAGGCCAGCTTGCATGGACCACACCAAGGGGTGCCTCTCACTTCCTATTGGATTCAGCTAAGTGGGGAGCCCCCATAAGGAAGCAGAAGGAGAGGGAAGAGTGAGGTTGGGGCTCCCTGACTCCCTCCCTGTGAGGTCACCTCAAGCCAGTTGTCCCCACCACCAAAGGTCAAGGTTCTTCTGAAGGTGACCATCTCTACCAGACTCTCTACTACCTTTCAGACCCAAGGGAGAGACCAGTTCTACTGCCACTCACCAGGTTATTGCACTATCTCTTGTGTTTTCCTACATTCCTCCAACAGCTTTATAAATAGTCCCTACTTAAAGCTTAACTTGTTTGGGCACATTTAAGTTAGTGGAAAGTATATATAACAATCCCAAGAGGGCAGACAGCAGAAGCAAGAAGAACGGCAGTTCTGCAGCCTGTGGAATGAAAACCATACTCACAGAAACACAGACAAAATGAAAAGGCAGAGGACTATGTACCAGATGAAGGAAATAGATAAAACCCCAGGAAAACAACTACATGAAGTGGAAATAGGCAACCTTCCAGAAAAAGAATTCAGAATAATGAGAGTGAAGATGATCCAGGACCTTGGAAAAAGAATGGAGGCAAAGATCAAGAAGATGCAAGAAATGTTTAACAGACACTTAGAACACTTAAAGAACAAACAGAGATGAACAATACTATAACTGAAATGAAAAATACACTAGAAGGAATCAATACCAAAATAACTGAGGCAGAAGAACGGATAAGTGACCTGGAAGACAGAATGGTGAAATTCACTGCCACAGACCAGAATAAAGAAAAAAGAATAAATATAAATGAAGACAGCCTAAAAGACCTCTGGTACAATATTAAATGTAACAACATTTGCAGTATAGGGGTCCCAGAAGAAGAGAGAGAGAAAGGACCCGAGAAAATATTTGAAGAGATTATACTTGAAAACTTCCCTAACATGGGAAAGGAAATAGCCACCCAAGGCCAGGAATCACAGAGAGTCCCAGGCATCATAAACCCAAGGAGAAACACACCGAGACACATAGTAATCAAATTGACAAAAATTAAAGACAAAGAAAAATTATTGAAAGCAACAAGGGAAAGACAACAAATAACATACAAGGGAACTCCCTAAGGTTAACAGCTGATCTTTCAGCAGAAACTCTACAAGCCAGAAGGGAGTGGCATGATATATTTAAAGTGATGAAAGGGAAGTACCTACAACCAAGATTACTCTACCAGCAAGGATCTCATTCAGATTCGATGGGGAAATCAAAAGCTTTACAGACAATCAAAAGCTAAGAGAATTCAGCACCACCAAACCAGCTCTACAACAAATACTAAAGGAACTTCTCTAAGTGGGAAACACAAGAGAAGAAAAGGACCTACAAAAACAACCCCAAAACAATTAAGAAAATGGTCATAGGAACATACATATCGATAATTACCTTAAATGTGAATGGATTAAATGCTCCAACCATAAGACACAGACTGGCTGAATGGATACAAAAACAAGACCCATATATATGCTGTCTACAAGAGACCCACTTCAGACCTAGGGACACATACAGATGGAAAGTGAGGGGATGGAAAAAGATATTCCATGCAAATGGAAATCAAAAGAAAGCTGGAGTAACAACACTCATATTAGATAAAATAGACTTTAAAATAAAGACTGTTACAGAGACAGGGAAGGACACTACATAATGATCAAGAGGTCATCTAAGAAGAATATATAACAATTATAAATATATATGCACCCAACATAGGAGCAACTCAACATATAAGGCAAATGCTAACAGCTATAAAAGAGGAAATCGACAGTAACACAATAATAGTGGGGACTTTAACACCTCACTAACACCAATGGACAGATTATCCAGAAAGAAAATTAATAAGGAAACAGAAGCTTTAAATGACACTATAGACCAGATAGATTTAATTGATATTTATAGGACATTCCATCTGAAAACAGCAGATTACACTTGCTTCTCAAGTGCACACGGAACATTCTCCAGGATAGATCACATCTTGGGTCACAAATCAAGGATCAGTAAATTTAAGAAAATTGAAATCATATCAAGCATCTTTTCTGACCACAATGCTACGAGATTAGAAATCAATTACAGGGGAAAAAACGTAAAAAACACAAACACACGGAGGCTAAACAGTACGTTACTAAAAAACCAAGAGATCACTGAAGAAATCAAAGAGGAAATCAAAAAATACCTAGAAACAAATGACAACGAAAACACAACAATCCAAAACCTATGGGATGCAGCAAAAGCAGTTCTAAGAGGGAAGTTTATAGCTATACAATCCTACCTCAAGAAACAAGAAAAATCTCAAGTAAACAATCTAACCTTACACCTAAAGGAACTAGAGAAAGAAGAACAAACAACACCCAAAGTTAGCAGAAGGAAAGAAATCATAAAGATCAGACCAGAAATAAATGAAATAGAAACAAAGAAAACAATAGCAAAGATCAATAAAACTAAAAGCTGGTCCTTTGAGAAGATAAACAAAATTGATAAACCTTTAGCCAGACTCATCAAGAAAAAAATGAGAGAGGACTCAAATCAATAAAATTAGAAATGAAAAAGGAGAAGTTACAACAAACACTGCAGAGATACAAAGCATCCTAAGAGACTACTACAAGCAACTCTATGCCAATAAAAGGGACAACCTGGAAAAAATGGACATATTCTTACAAAGGTATAAACTTCCAAGATTGAACCAGGAAGAAACAGAAAATATGAACAGACCAATCACAAGTAATGAAATTGAACGTGGGATTTAAAATCTTCCAACAAACAAAAGTCCAGGACCAAATGGCTTCACTGGTGAATTTTAACAAACATTTAGAGAAGAGCTAACACCCATCCTTCTCAAACTCTTCCAAAAAATTGCAGAGGAAGGAATACTCCCAAACTCATTCTATGAGGCCGCCATCACCCTGATACCAAAACCAAAGACACTACAAAAAAAGAAAATTACCGACCAATATCACTGATGAATATAGATGCAAAAATCCTCAACAAAATACTAGCAACCAGAATACAACAACACATTAAAAGAATCATTACCATGATCAAGTGGGATTTATCCCAGGAATATAAGGATTCTTCAATATCCACAAATCAATCAATGTGATACACCGTATTAACAAATTTAAGAATAAAAACCATATGGTCATCTCAATAGATGCAGAAAAACTTTTTGACAAAATTCAACACCGATTTATGATAAAAACTCTCCAGAAAGTGGGCATAGAGGGAACCTACCTCAACATAATAAAGGCCATATATGACAAACCCACAATGACCATCATTCTCAATGATGAAAAACTGAAAGCATTTCCTGTAAGGTCAGGAGCAAGACAAGGATGACCACTCTTGCCACTATTATTCAACATAGTTTTGGAAGTCCTAGCCACAGCAATCAGAGAAGAAAAAGAAATAACAGGAATACAAATTGGAAAAGAAGAAGTAAAACTGTCACTGTTTGCAGATGATATGATACTATACATAGAGAATCCTAAAGATGCCACCAGAAAACTACTAGAGCTAATCAATGAATTTGGTAAAGTTGAAGGATACAAAATTAGTGCACAGAAATCTCTTGCATTCCTATACACTAACAACGAAGGCCAGAAAGAGAAATTAAGGAAACAATCCCATTCACCATTGCAACAAAAAGAATAAAATACCTAGGAATAAACCTACCGAAGGAGGTAAAAACCTGTGTTCAGAAAACTATAAGACACTGATGAAAGAAATCAAAGATGACACAAATAGATGGAGAGATATACCATGTTCTTGGATTGGAAGAAGCAACATTGTGAAAATGACTATTCTACCCAAAGCAATCTACAGATTCAATGCAATGCCTATCAAATTACCAATGGCATTTTTTACAGAACTAGAACAAAAAATCTTCAAATTTGTAGGGAGACACAAGAGCTCCCTGTCTCAGTGACTGAGCACCACCTGCCTGTGCAGGCCAGAAACCTTGGAGTGGTCCTTAGGACCCCCTCTCACTCACTCCCCTCATGAAATCAATCACTAATCTTCATGATGACCTCCTAAAATATCCCTAGGATCTGTCTAGCTCTCTCAGTCTCCCCCATGATCACAAAGTACTGCCATTGCTCCCTTGAATTGCAGTGGCTCTCGCCACGTCCACTTGCCCATCATCCCCACCACACTTTCCCCACCTGTTCATCCTCTATAGGGCAGCCAAAATGCCCTGTAAGATGAAAATCTGATCAGGTTGGCCTCCAGTGGCTTTCCTTTGCTTTCAGATCAAAGACAGGACTCATGAACAAGGCCCACCGTGGCCCATGTGGTCTGGTTCCTGCCTCACAGCCTCATCCCAAGATGAACTAGCCTGTGCTCCCCTCCCTCTCTCTCCCCTCTGTATTCCCGCCACTCACCTTTCGGACTCCCACTGACTGCTCATCCTTGCCCCCCTTCCAACACAGGGGTCAGTTTCTTCTGCTCTTACCTCCCCTTCTCTTCACCAGTTACTTCGCATCCTTCAAACAACAAGCGCCAATTCCTTGGGGAACCCTTGTTTGACCTCTGACCTCATCACCCCCCTGTGCTGTGGACTCACGTAGCATAGAATGTCTCTCTTTCATGGCACAAGTTTACCTGTGTCTGTATTCTAATGGAATAATCATTATTCATTAAACTTTAATTATTTATTAAACACTGATTATGTGTCCTCGAGATTTAACTGTTAGGAGCTTGAGGCAGGGACCACGTCTTATTCTGTTCATCAGTGTATCTTCAGCTTATATCATAGTTGCTGGCATGGAGTATGAGCTCAAAAATATTTGTTAAAAATGGGAACAAAACCAGGAAGAGAAAATATGGCAATGACTCCTCCAGAGAAATAAAAAGGCTTCCATTAAGCATCAAAATGCTTCATTTTTTGAACATTTCTTAAAATATTACATTTTTCTCTGTCTTCTTAAAGTACACAAAATAAATCAATAGTTTTCGAAGACTCTGAATCTTTGTTAGGAACCTTAGTTATTGGACTCTCTTCTAACTCTGGCTGGCTTTTGACTTTGTGCCTTTTAGATTCTTCAGCCTGCCTGTCACAGATTACCACTCTCTGCCTTGAGAGCTCGCATGTCATTTCTGGCTACTGTCAGTGTGCTGCTTCTGACAGCCTCTTTCATGCTTTCTAATTTGTTGCTTTGAATCTCCTGCAGACTAAGAAACTAGATAACCAAGCTAGCTAGATTGAGTGTGAAGTCAGATTGACATGTTCCAAATGAGCCCCAGAGGGTTCTTCTAAACTCAAGCCAGTGACCTCCAGTACCCGCTGCAGCCACCGTCATCCCACTCCTGCACATTGCTTTGCTTTTTTTGCTTTGCTGCTTTTTCTCCTCCTTCGTATCTTTTGTTTGTCAAGACTGGCCTTCTGTGGACTTGCCAGCTAATAGAAATTTTCCTCCCTACTGAGTGGCAAACTCACCAATATGGTAGACCTAATCTTCAGGGCTTCAGTGCCCTTGTTGGTTTTCACTGTGTTTATGTACTCAGTAAGGTATATAGGAGTCTCTCGCTCCCCCTGCCTCATGCAGAAGCTCAGAACTGGAGGAGCTTTCCTTGGATAAATGGCGTTTTACTCTAAAGAGACTGATACCAAAGACATCAAGCCGTTGTTTGAAGCATGTGGCACTTTTAGCAGACGAATCAAGCCTGGGTATAGGTGATAATAACCTTGTTCCCTGCTTAGTCACAAAGATCCTCCCTTTTTTTCTACCCAATTAGAATTGTATTAATTACTTCCACGTTGGGTTAAAAGGAAGCA
Source organism: Pseudorca crassidens (assembly GCF_039906515.1). Classification (NCBI taxonomy): domain Eukaryota; kingdom Metazoa; phylum Chordata; class Mammalia; order Artiodactyla; family Delphinidae; genus Pseudorca; species Pseudorca crassidens. Next base: position 65,153,884 of record NC_090304.1, on the reverse strand, counting down.
GTGGGGAGTAAAACTACTCATTATAAACCTGGGCAGAGTTTTGCTGGCTGTGGAAGGACACCAAAGCAAAGAAAGAGACTGGTGTAGAGAATTTCACAAGTACAGGGCAACCGAGAAGGCAACAGCTCTCATTTCTATCTTGCATTTGAGCACTTGGCCCTTTCAAGTTGATTGCATGCTTTAAGAATGCATTAAGAAAAGCAAGGAAGATGGAGAAAATGAAATTTGGAAGAAAGGCATAATTATGAGCCGAGAATTAAGCTCTGATTTGGAGCGCCACTCCTTGAAAGATTTTGGACACTTAGTCTAACAATTGGCTTTGTGCATCCAGCTAGAGCAGCCTTTGTTACGCCAAGCAGTTACCCCCACCTTGATGCACATGTGATGTTAATGACAGGTCAGAACCAAAGGTGAACAAAAATGACAGCACTGTCTTCCCCGAACAAACAGTTACTATCACAATTTTCTACATGCTAGTAAGAGGCCAAAGACTCACCACCTGTTCAGGACTGGAAGACATTCTGATGGGGAATGAAAAGGACAGCAAGCAGGTGGCTAAGCTCGCATTGCGGGGCTCAGGATGGGACTTACTTATGTAAAGGAGGCCCATGTCCTCTTACACCTGTGGAATACCTGGAAACCATACAGTGATTCTAAGTACAGTTCATTGTAGGTAATTTTCCACCCAGGTTCATTTTAAAGCTGCTTTCCACCTAGAGTGCTTATTTGGCTCTTAGAATGGCCCTAAAAATCAGGCTCTTCTAGGAAGCTATCTTTGTAAAAGGCAAAGGAGGCAAGAGCAGGAGTAAGAACAACAAACAGGTGAGCGCCAAGATATAGGGGAAAGCAGCCCAGATGCAGAGCAAGAGATCTGAATGCTAGTTTCATTATGTCATTTCACGAACTAGCTCTGTGACCTTGTGCAGAGTTTCTTCAAATTTAAGTGACAGAGTTTGGCAATGTTACTTCTAAAGTTCCTTCCAGCTTATTACAAAAATCTATGATTTTTAGGAATTTTCTGAACCTGAAACTTCTGTTTATCATCATGCTGGATGTTGGGAAGGAGAGTGAAGAATGAAAGAAATCCTGGTCTTATAGTAGAAAGAGCATTAGGCTTGAAATAACAAGGAACAATTGACTTCCCTAAGCCTCAATTTGCATTTCTGAAAAATGGGTATAATAATAGTGTACTTTACATGGTTGTTGAGTGGATTAAATAAATAAAAGTGTATCTAAACTATTTCTATGAATCTTCTTCTAATAAGTCATGCCCTATTCCTTAAAGGACCTTACAGTATATTGGGTGGGTGAGAGGGGCCAATGTTGACATTAGAATCATGGTTTTCAAACTTTAATTACATATGAGTCGCCTGGAGAGCTTGTTAAAAATACAGATTCTGGGGTGGAACCCAAGATGCTCCACCTCTAACACACTCCCAGACCAGATTTTGAGTAGGAAGGCTATAGAATAAACATATTTAAAACAAGACATTATATGATAAAGTGTGTACAATTATACATGCCATGATTGAAAGCCTCTATTCCTTTCCACATATGTAAATCCTATCCTCCCTTTAAGATCAGTTCAAGCACTATGGTTCATAAATGCAGCTCAGACTACTGCAGCCCTCTGAAAACCCTTTCTTCTTAACATCTGTTAAGTCTACTGTCAGCACTGCTCTGATAATCCTAAAATGTAAGTCTTCTGGCCAACTGCACAGGAATCATAAACGGAGCTTTTAAAAACACAGATGCCTGGGTTCTACTCTCTGAGACTCTGGGTCATTAGGTCAGGGAGGTAGGAGGAGATAAGGGCAGAGGCAGGACTCTGGATGTAAATAAGTTTACTAGGTGACTGTAAATGCAATGGTATTGGATTGGTTTGGCCCTAAGCACTCAAGAGGTGGTTCTCAGCCCTGGCCACATATTAGAATCAATTGTAGAATTTAAAAAGTATAGAGGCTTGGGCCGTAGGCCAGCTAATTAAGTGAAGTCAACTAGAGTACGTTAAGTGTCAATAGTTCTAATGTGAGCCAAGTTTGAGAACCACAACATGGTACTTAAATATACCAGTGAGGGCAGGGGACCACGTTGACTTGGTTTAGCACTATATCTTCAGTGCCTAACACACAACCTGGCATTCAACAAATATTTGTTGAACACAAAAATGACTAATAATAAATAAAAGAATAATAAATGAGCTAAAATAGTAAAGATTCAGGCTGCCAGTTATCTCCCTGAACTCTTGCATGTTGTCCAACAAGACCATAAGTACTAGGGCCTTAGGTTCAGGTTAAGCACCAGAGCAGATTGCCTGGGTTGAAACCCTCAGCACCCATGTGACCTTAGGCAACCTCTCCATCCCTCAGTTTCCTCCTCTGTGGAACAGGGATGACAACAATCTTACCTACCTCTTCTTAGAGTTTTGCCAGAATTAAATGAGTTCGTCTTGGAAAGCACGTAGAAAAGTGCCTGGCACATAGTGACCCCTTAAAAGTTGATAGCTATTTTTATATTCCATCACTGAACACAGTGGGCTTTAGAGTTCTGCAAATGCATGGATCATTGAACACACTTATTCAACCATCAGATATTTCTTAAACACCACTTCTGTTGCAGGCACAAAGGATTTGTTACTGTAGATGTACCAGCAAAAGGAGAAAAACAGGACTTGTCTGGTGGGGGGGCAGGTGGTGGGATGAATTGGGAGATTGGGATTGACATGTATACACTAATATGTATAAAATAGATAACTAATAAGAACCTGCTGTATAAAAAAATAAAATAAAATTCAAAAAGACAAAACAAACAAAAAAACCACAGGACTTCTCTAATATTATTTAAAATACAGTAGCCAAACTGTACACTGAACAAGTTCATTCAAAATTGATGAATAATAGAAAGTTATTTTAAGTGTATTGACTATTACAAAGAGAAAGGATCATGAAGACATAGAAAGAGGGTAGGAAATTAACTACAATCATGTATATATAACAGGATCAGTCAGTGATATTGATTTCAATGATGTTGAATGTCAGGGAAGCCTTCCTAAAGAAGAAGGGATGCTCAAGCTGATTTGACTGAGCAAAGGGAGGAGAGAGGTTGAAGAGCATTCTAAGCAAAGAGAAGAGCCCTCGGAATCATGGAAGAGCACTGTAGTCACTGCAAGAAGGCAGGTGTGGCTGGGGTGTATCATAGTCAGGGAGGGATTTGGGACATATGGGAGCTTAGATTGGGTTTGGAGTGATGGGTACCATTAGGAAGGTGATGAAGAAAACAGAGGGAGTGAAGACAGGAAGGTGAGGATGAACATGGCACTCATTCATTCATTCATTCATTCAGCTTCTACAATGTGCTCCATATTAAAGATAAACAGTGACTGAAAATGGAAATATCCCTTCCTTCATGGGATGTACATTCTAGTTGGAAGGGCAGACAATAAGCAAGTAAACCAAGTAACTAAGTAAGATAATGAGAGATCATTATAAGAGCCACAAAGGAATTAAGCAAGATGACATGATTGGGAATGATGAGCATGTTTGTGGGCAGAAAGGAGACATGTCTGATAGGATTAAAGAGGGCCTATGGATCACCATGTAATATGGCTCTATGGGAATGGACATGCCAAGTTATAGCCACCCTAGGAAGCCAGGCAAACAACTATGACATCTTTAGGAAACGGAGGCTGCTCACTTTATGGCTGTCTATACTGCCTGCCGTCTTTCTCTCTCCTCAGGATTCTTTCCCATTTTCTACTGATTTTCCTTTATCAACATCTCCCTTCTTTCTTTCTCTTCCAAAAATAAATTGGAGAGGGAAGGGAACATCATATAAATGTCAGTGGTATGTCCCAGACATAAAATCAGAAAGAAATCATCTGGAGGTATAACCTTTATTACCTGTGGGACTTGGAAGCTTCATTTTCTTCATCTGTAAAATGGAGTAATAATATCTATATTGATCAGAGATCTCCAGAGAAAAAGAACCAATCGGATATGTATATGTGGTGTGTGTGTGTATGATATGTGTGTAATATGTACAGAATATGTATACACACATCATATATACCTATCCTATTATATATTATACAATATGTATATAATGTGTATCTACTATATGTGTAAGATATGTATATATACCCATAGATATACACATGTATCAAATATACATATTCTATTATATATTACCATATAAATATATATCCTATGTAGGATATAAATATAAGTATGTGTGTGTGTGTGTGTATATATATATATGTATCCTATTTAGAGAGAGAGATTTATTTTGAGGAATTGGCTCATATGATTGGGGGCTGGCAAGTCTGAAATTTGCAGGGCAGGCAGGCAGGCTGGAGACATGCAGAAAAGTTGATGTTGAAGTTCGAGTCTGAAGGCAATCTGGAAGCAGAATTCCTTCTTCCTTGGGTAGCTCAGTCTTTTTTCCTTAAGGCCTTCAACCGATTAGATAATGTCCACCCACATTATGGAAGGCAATCTAATTTATTCAAAATCTACTCAGTTAAATGTTAATCACATCTAAAACACACCTTCACAGCAACATCTAGATGGGTGTTTGACAAACATCTGGGCAACATAGCCTAGTCCAGTTGACATATAAAATTAGCCATCACACTATCGCTTTACTAACACCAAGGATATTATTTGGATCATATTAGTTCATGTACATGAATTGGGAAACTTGGGCAGGTTACCCTGTGTCTCTAAACCTCAGTTTCTTCATCTGTAAAATGCAGGTAAGACTACCTGCCTCTTAGCGTTGTGGAGGGAATTAATGAGGCAGAGTCCAAATAAAAAACTAACACAGGGCCTGACACAAAGAAAACTCACAAATAATGTTTTATTATTATTATTATTATGCTAGTAGTAATAATTTTAAAAGCTATTTATAATCAATGACTATTTTAAGTTAAAATGCCAAGAGAAACCTAATTTTACTATTTCCTGCTAATTGCTTTTTATAATAACCAAAACTGCTTCTTTCAGTCTCACAAACTAGCCTGTTTGTTTAAAATGGAGGGTGATTTTTTTGCTGGGTAAACTAACCTACAAACTTATAGCTCACCAATCTGTTCTCCAAAGCCCAAATTGATCTTTTTAAACTCTGAATCTGATTTATGCAGTCATCCCACAAATGTTTACTGAGCACGTCCTTTGTGACAGACACTTGATAGATGTGGGCTGCAAACATGCAAAGGATGCAAAGATGCTGCACTCTGGAATTTAATCAACTGGGGAGATGAGATTGCAAACCATTATAGCTACTATTTATTGAAGACCTACTAAGTGGCAAGCACTTTGCACTGATTATGGCATTTAATCTCAACTCTGACTTTATGATGTGGGAATGAGCCCATCCTACAGATTAGAACTTGGCATTCAGAGAAGTTAAATGGCTTGCCCAAGGAAACAAAGGAAATAAATGCTGGAAAGGAGGATAAAACTGGAATGGGCATTTGAACCCTTTTCTGTCTGGCTCGATTCCTATGTGCTCTTCTGCCTTTCAATTACAAACAGTGGGAATTCAGTGAGATAATTGTTGAAGAAGAGGTTTGTAGAACATTCAGTGAGGGCACAGGAAAAGGCATCCCTAACTCTGCCTCGGTGAGTCAGACACAGCTTTGCAAAGGTCATGCTAACCCTCCGTTTAAAATTACCATTGCCTTCAGGTGAAAAAAAATCCAGAATACCAGCATGGCACGCGGCACTGCCTGGTAGCCCTCGTTCACCCCATACGTGGCACTGAGCGCTTCACACTTTCTTATCTGCTGACCTTAATGTGTTTTTCTATGCATACCACCCTCCTCTTTGACTAAATCCTACCCATACTTCAAGATTCCGTTTAGATGGGAATCCTTCCCTGACACTCTCTGCCCCACATTCTAGGTTAGCTGCACTGTTTTCATGTGTCTGTCATAGCACTGAGCACACTGTATTTTATTTTGGTTGGCAGGCTTCCTCACTAATTTAAATCCTAGAGGGTAAAAATGGGACCTTAATTTCCATACTCCATCACTAAGTGCAAAGCATGACACAGAATATTTGATCTAATTGCAAAATAACAGAATCACACAGATCTGTTTATGCTCATGCAATGCAATGTGTATTTGGAGGCACTTAATCCTCTTCGAATTACACTTAACCATCCCTTCTTACACCTCCATGGTAACCATGAGAGCAGTCCCCACCCCCCAACTTCTGGAATCACAACCCTCATTATTTATCTATCTGGTACTATTTTGTAACATCCTTCTTCTACTTATTACAACTGTGTAGTAGTCAAGCAGAAAAATAAGTTCAATGTTTGTTGAATAGAAATAAATTGATGCTGGCATCGTATGGTGTAACAGATTCAGTAGGTAGTTGCTGTAGAAAAGTCAAGGATGGCCTGTGTATGTTAGCAAGAGGGAGTGTTCTGAAGGTGATGGAACTGTTCTGTATCCTGACTGAGGTAATGGTTACATGAATGTACACTTATGTCAAAATTCATAGAATTTTATACCGAAAAGGTCAATATTACCGTAGTCTAACAGAAATAGAAGAAAATCAACTAGTGGAAAGTGTACATGGTGAAAGACTGAATATACAATCAGACAGTGATCAGATCATATATGACAGTAACACTCTGACCTATACCCCTGCAACAACCAGCCCGGGGAAGCCGAACCACAACTTCTGGTCACAACTTGGTTAGTGACTACCAGCCTACCTACCGTTTGTCCCTACTTCCATCTCTGGACAAATCAGAGCCAGCCAACCAATCATATAGGAGGCCCTGCTTCTAATTAGCCCACTTCTAGCTTCCCCAGGCCAATGACCTTCAACCAGGGCACACTTGAAGGCTTCTTTTTTCTTCCCTATAAAGTTTTCCTAGTCTCCTGCCAGGCTTTGAGTCTCTGTCAAACATAATGATGGTGTCTGACTCTCTTGCTGTAGCAAGTTCTGATAAACAGGGTTTTTTTTCTTATATGGGTTGGCTTCATTCCTTTCCACAACAGTATGCTATCGTTTGGGTTAAAATAGAAGTGTGTATGTGTGTGTGTGTGTGTATGTTTGTATATGCATAGGATACAACTAAAAGTATACACACAGACACACACACACGCATACATACACACAAACAGAAGCAACAGATGTTGCTTCCCAGCTAGGGAATTGGCTGGCTGGGGTACAGAGCTACTAGTAAGGCTGAATTTTCAGGGTGTTCCCTTTTGAACCTTTTAGATACACCCCCTCCCCATCAATCAGTGAATTAATTTAAAATGTGAAACTCACTAAAATATGAACACTTCCTGATTCAAAGGAGTTCTTTTTATTATTCAAATTTACCACAAATGATCGCAAATAGTCTCTGAAGGTAACCAACTTGAAATGGGGAGCTATTGCTTAATGAGTACAAGGTTTCAGTTTGGGAAGATGAAAAAATTTTGGAGATAAGTGGTGGTGTTGGTTACATAACAGTGTGACTGTACTTAATGCCATTGAACTGTATACTTAAAAATGGTTAAAATGGTACATTTTATGTTATGTATATTTTACCACCATAAAAATATTATTATATTTAGGATAAATCAGTGATAAAGTATTTGGTGAGTTGCTTAACAGCTCTGAGCCCCATTCACCCCATGAGTAAATTGGGGACAATACAAGCTTGAGAGAATTGTGGGAGGATTAATTGTTACTTCATATGTGCAGTTCCTGTCATATATTAAGTGCATCAGCTGGGCAGGCTAATTGCTGAGGAAAATAGAACCGAACATTCATCATAGCTCAGATACAGTAGATGTTTCTTTCCTGCTCACAGAATAGGACAGAGAGGATGAATGAGTCAGTGATGGCTCTCCTTCATGCAGTCATTCAGGAACCCAGACCAACAGTGGTCCTGCCATCTTCAACACGTGGCTTGCAAAATCTCCCTGGGGAATCGTCTCTATCGATCCGGCTCAAATGGGGAAGGAAACAGAGGAGCACACATGGGAGGCTCCTGTGGGCCGTGGCTGGGAGTGAGGCCTGTCACTCTATTTCTGTTTAGGAATACCAGATTTAGCAAATAAAAATGCAGGACAAGCGTTTTGTATTTTATCCAGTTAAATTTGAATTCCAGATAAATAACAATTTTTTTTTTTTTAGTATAAGTCGTATGTTCCATGCAGTATTTGGGACATATTTATACTAAAAATTTATGTCATTTATCTAAAATTCAAATTTAACTGGGCATCTGTATTTTATCTAGCAACCCTAGGGCCACATTCCATTGGTAGAACTCAGTCTAACAGGCCCACGTATGACTACAGAGGAGGCTGGGAAATGTGGTTTAGCTGTTTCCCAAGAAGAGAATATGGATTTTGTTAAGTAGCTAGCAATCTATGCCCTGTGAAGCAATTAACTTAGGTCTCTTCCCTTTCTCTGCAGTACAGGTGTTACGGGACCTACCGAAGTAACAGAAAATAGTGGTTCTTGAGCTTTTGCAGGCATTAGAATCTTCTGGAATGCTAGTTAAAAGATTCACATCTCTTGCCCCTGCCTCAGCCATCCAAATCCTTTCGAATCTTGGGGCTCAGAATCTTCCTTTCTAACCAGCGCCCCAGGTGGCTCTACTGCAGACAGTGGCAGAGCTCACACTTTGAGCTCTTGGGAACTAAGATGTACGTACGTGAAAAAAATTAAAGAATCATCAAACAGTTTGAAATGAAGCCATCTGTGGGAGGGCACCAGCTTTAGATTTTGCATCGCAGTGGAGAAGGGTGTAGTTTTCAACCAGTGTGTGCAGGAGGCTGACCTGGAACGCTGGCCTCGAACTTTGTGCTCAGAACACAGTTGAAACACCTGCCCAAAACAGGCTCAGCAGAAGTTCTGCCATTTGGTACAAGTCCTCAGTAGACTACAAAAATAAAGTAACAAGAAGACAGTGACATAACTCGGGTGTCTTCCATCAGAGTCAGATAGTCCTGGCACAGCCTCCTCTCTGAGCTTCGTGTTGAACCTCTGGGGCCAGCAGAGCATCTGTGTGGCCCTTAATAAGCTGCCTACTTGGAGTGATTTCAGTCGCAAAGCTGCCTGCTGTCTCAGGCAGTTTAAAGAATGCGATTTGTTATTTCTTAACAAATCCTCTTGTAATGTTTGAGATCCCAGCATTCATTCGTATTCATTTTGGAAGCTGGCACCCAGAGCTTACAGGACTGGTTAGAAAATTGACAATCTGCTCCAGCGGAGCTCAGGCAGGTGTTATTAACTTTACCCGAATTGATCTCAACTAGATCACTGTCAGGGATGACGTGGTAACGATTGATTTTTTTTCCAGCTCCGAGAGAATTATCAGTTTACTTATTTCCATTTCCCTGCAGTCTTTTTTTTCCCCTTTTGCTTGCAGGTTTATGCCAGCATTTCTTTCTTCTTGCTTTCTCATTTCGATGTGTAAATAGTGTGCTTTGAAACACAGTGTTTAGAGAGGAAAGGCAATAGCACTTAGTAGTTTCAAAAACAGCTCATCCAAGGCCGTACACGTGGCAGCTGTAGATGTTTAAACAGGCAGTGAGAAAGCAGGGCACACTCTTGAAACACAATGCATTTCAACTGTGTGTCCCCCAAAATTCACATGTTGAAGCTTAACCCCCAGTGTGACCATATTGAGAGATAGGGCCTTTGGAAAGGTAAATAAGATTAAATGAGGTCGTAAGGATGAGTTCTAATCCATCAGGGCTTGTGTCCTTGTAAGAAGAGGAAGAGATACCAGGCATGCACATACATAGAGGAAAGGCCATGTGAGGACACAGTGAGAAGACGGTCATCTGCAAGCCAAGGAGAGAGAAACCAAACCTGCCAACACCTTGATCTTAGACTCCTAGCCTCCAGAACTGTGAGAAAATTACTTTCTATTGTTTAAGCCACCCAGTCTGGGGTATTTTGTTATGGCAGCCCAGGCTGACTAATGCACCTACCTACCCAGTCCCCTTTGAGGAGTACGCCCTGTGCTATGGTGTTTGCTAATGGGCTTGGAAAAGAGCTGCATCTCTTCTCTCAGCATCAAGGTGAATCGAGGCACCAAGATGCGTATTCCAGGCATGCACATCCTGTTGCCCAAACCTAGACTTCGCACCTCCCTCTCCCTCTGTGCTCACCTGCATCAGGAGTCAGTGCAGACACTCGGGCCTTAAGGGAAGGATGGAGCACGCAGTCTCCATCTCTCTGGGACGGCTGGCCCTGGCCCTGCCGTTTCCGAGCACCATGACCTTGGGCACTGTGACCCTGGGCAGTGCAGCTCTATAGACTTCAGTGTTATTATCTGGAGAATAGGGAGAATAATACCGCTTATTACATACTTCTTGTTACAATGATCCAATAGAATAAAATATGTGAAAGTATTTTGTATGGTGTAAAATACAAAACACAGATAAACTATCAACTGATAATGAGCGTGGCAAGGCTCTGATAGTAGAGGGTATAAAAGTCACTCTATCTGTTACCTTAGAAAACTAATTCAGCAATTTATATTTTAAACTGGTGACTATTGGCCCAGGGTGGGGTGTGGAATCAACTCTTCTACTGGCTAGAAATTGTATTTATTTTAACAAAAACAGTAAGAGGTTCTGTGCCAACAGGATGTGTAAATTAAAGATGTAGGAGTAAACTATATATAAATTATATATAAGTCAATGTATGGTGAAAAGTCAGGAAAGCTGGTTCCCTAAAGCATAGGGCTCTAGACTCAAAGTCCTGAGTCAGAATTCTGTTTTCATCTTTTCCTTACAAACTGTATTGTAGGCAGGTTATTTAATCTTTCTAAGTTCTGTGAGTTGAAGGTTAAATGAAATAATGTATGTATATAAGAACTACTATCATGCTTTTTGTATAGGAAACGTGCATTAATATTTCTTGCCCTGGCTCTACCAGTAGTTCATTGTGTGACCTTGAACTCACCCTTTCTAAGCCCACATTTTTTCGTCTGGATGCTATGGACTTTCTTGTTCTGCTGGGACTTCCTTCTCTTCTAACACACTATGATTTTACAATAATGACCATGTGGCTGTATCACAAGGCTGATCAAAACTTCAGGCTTCTAATGTAACTGTGAAATAAGACTTACAGATCAGGACTACACAAACAAATAAACTAAAATAATGAGTTGATTTGAAAATGGCTCTTGGTAAAAATGTTCTACAGGATCATAAATGGAAAACTGTGTCTCATAAATCTATTTCCTTGAATTGGCCATTCAAAAAATGTTTATTGGACTTCCTTGGTGGTGCAGTGGTTAAGAATCTGCCTGCCAATGCAGGGGACACGGGTTCAATCCCTGGTCCAGGAAGATCCCACATGTCGAGGAGCAATTAAGCCCTTGAGCCACAACTACTGAGCCCACGTGCTGCAACTACTGAAGCCCGTGCACCTAGAGCCCATGCTCCGCAACAAGAGAAGCCACTGCAAATGAGAAGCCCGCGCACCGCAACGAAGACCCAACACAGTCAATAAATAAATAAATAAATATAAAACGCTGCGTTCAACAGCTGTAGAATACATTCTTTTCAAGTGCGCACACAAAATTTACAAACATTAACCACGTTCTGAGCCATCAAGCAAGTAACAAATCTCAAAAAAATGAATATAGAATTCAATTAAACCAGAATTTAAAAAAACATTTATCACGTACTACTATGTGCAGAGCACAGTTCTAGAAGCTGGGGATGCCCCCCCGGGGGCAAAGCCAGCTTTGAGGAGCACATGTATGGCAGGACTATAGAGTTTAGAGCACCCACTACTACATGGAGCACAGGACTTGGGGATGGACTGGGGGAGAGCCAGCCAAGCACTGAGAGGAGGATAAAGATGTAGAGTTGGATATTGGTCTCTAATATAATGAGGTGGAACGATCCAAATGAGCACAGCTCCGCTGGGCTGGGTTTGTCCGCAGCCAAGCCAAAGCCACATCAGCCTCTATCCTGGTTAGGGACTGGGGGAAACCCCCGAACCTCAGCCCAGGACCCAAAGTCTGTCCTTAATTACATTCCAGAATCACTCTCTGTTTCTGAAGCCACTACCTGGCAAAGAGGTCAAGTAATGAAATCAATCCTCTGAGCTTTGTTTTGTTTCTTTCTCTTCTGTGAAATGAGACCGACTTCACGGGGTTTTTCTAGAAATAAAATTAGATAACATATATTAAAATGCTTAGCGAAACTACACAAATAAAAACTCTCATCATTGCTGCCATCATTTGTCTCCAAAGGATTTGCCCCATGAAATGACCCACTTCAGCCTGCTTTTGCAGCAAATGGCTGCCAGAAATATCAACAGCAGCAAGTTTTCCAGTCATTCTTCTAATTCTCTTTAGTGTTCATTATCACCTTTATTGACTTAGCCCAGCTGCAGACACCAGCCCAACTCTATCATTCTGTCACCAGGACTTGCCTGGATAATTAGTGGTTTCCAGATGAGGAAGATGCTGGGATAGGAAGGGCAGGGCAGTAATAGCTGGCACAGCCCGCAGGCATCCTCCTTCCCACACCTCCTCCATCCTGGCTGGGTCGCCACAGGGGAGGGGAAAGACTAGTTCTGTCTGATCCTGGAATGAGGAGGGCCCGAAGCTCTGGAGTCTGTATCTGTATTCAAGAGAAGAAGACTTCAGCAGAGCCGGTCATTGCTTCCACGTGAGGACCCCTACAGCTGTCGAGGTTTAGAAGCAGTGTGATGCAGTGGGAATAACAACAAGAATGGCCTCCATTTGTTGGGGGAGAAGTATGTGCCAGGCTCTCTGTAGGTGCTTCATAAGCTGCCTAGATTCAAATGCCAGCTTTGCCCATCCTTAACTGTGTGGCCTTGAGAATGTTACTTAGCCTCTCTGTGCCTCAATTTCCTCCTCTGCAAAATGTTTTATTGAGGGTTGTTTGGAAGATTATATAAATAATCATTAATAATAATTTTATAACATATAAAATGTATACAAATGTAAAATATAAATAAATGTGTAAACTATATGCTAAATAGTATATAGAACTATATACATTTATAAAACTCAGACAAATGCCTGGGACATAGATACCATATTCAGTATTATTATTAATCATGATTGTCATTAATCATCATTATTTTTATCATTAACATTATTATTCTAAATCTTCTGGGTTCGTTTCCTATTGCTGCTGTAATGAATTACCACAAAGTTAGTGGCTTAAATCAACACAGACCTATTATCCCACAGTTCTGGAGGTCAGAAGTCCTAAAGTCAAGGTGTCAGCAGAGCTGTGTTCCTCCAGGAGGCTCCAGGGGAGAATCTGTTTCCTTGGCTTTTCCAGCTTCTAGAGTCTAGCTGCATTCCTTGACTCATGGCTCTTTCCTTGCATTCCTCCACCTTCTGGTTCCATTGGCACATCTCCTTCTCTGACTCTGACCATCCTACCACTCTCTTATGAGGACTCTCTGTTGGGCCCAAGAGAGAAATCCAGGATGATTTTCCCATCTCAAGATCCTTAACTCAGTCACATCTGCCAAGTGCTTTTTGCCACGTAAGGTAACATAGTTACAGGTTCTGGGATTAGGATGTAGACATATTTGAGGGACCAGTATTTCCCAACAGTGAAATGTTTGTAGGGGGACTTTACTGTAAGGAACTGAGACTCGGAGGCATTACAAAAAGCTAAACATGCTAGAGGTGGGTTCTGAATACAGGACGGTCTTGTGGGAAAACCCATATTCTTTGTGCCAACAGCTTCTAGCCATGGAAATGGAAGCTTTGAGTCAGCTTCCCAGCTCTGCTACCAAGCTGTGCAGTGGCTCTGGGCTATGGAGAGGTACCACTCAGAGAATGGCTATGAAGTGGCTTTAAACTATGCTTCACAGGTACAAGGCAGCCCTAGCCCTGGTGTGGGTGTCCAGATGGGAAAATCAGGGCTCAGGGAGCTGAGTGACTTGCCAAGGACAGCCAGTAGGTAAATGATGGAACCAAGATTTCACCTTAAATTTGCTTGACTCCAAGGAAAATAGCACCTCATTCAGTAGAAACAGTTAAAGAGCCATTGCAAAAGAAATGTGGCTTTGAGATTCTCAAGTTGAGTACATAAGGTGTAACCTTTTAATCCACTCAAGTAGATAACCTTTCAAGTAGAGAACATAAATTGCATCTATTCAGGGCTTCCCTGGTGGCGCAGTGGTTGAGAGTCCACCTGCCAATGCAGGGGACACGGGTTCGTGCCCCGGTCTGGGAAGATCCCACATGCCACGGAGCGGCTGGGCCCGTGAGCCATGGCCACTGAGCCTGCGCGTCTGGAGCCTGTGCTCCGCAACGGGAGAGGCTACAACAGTGAGAGGCCTGTGTACCGCAAAAAAAAAAAAATTGCATCTATTCAGTCTTGCACTTTATACACTAAAATCTTTATACTTTCAACATGGACACAGTTGGGGTGCACTTCTGCATTTGATTAAAGCAGAGACTGACTTTTTTTTTTTTTTACTTACTGCACCCAAGTGTAGCAGACCCATTCCTACTTCTGTTTGTTGTTACCAAGCCACATGGCATAAGCGCTACAGGGCAGAGCTGCCTTCCAGAGGCTACTCCTGCTTCGTTTGTGCTCCCAGTTCTAGCAGCTCATACATAGGTCTAGCTTGGGTAGTAGAGACCATCTTTGTCATAAACTTACCTATTATACTGGGGGAAAGAGAAGGAAGTCCTGCCCACATTTCCCATCATAGGCTTTGTGCTATAGCACAGTACACCAAGAAGCCCTGCACAGGGGAGGACTGGACACATGCCCAGTGACCAACAGAATCGGTACTTTTTTCCCCATTTGGCTATTGTTCCTGGTAAGCACAGCTCCTTCAGCAGGAAACCCCAAGGTAGCAGAGGATGGAGCCCCAAAAGCCCATCTTAGACCCCAGTACCACGCATTCTTCAGAGCTCAAGCTAAGAGTCAAACTCTACTTTTATGTCTGTGGCATCAAGTCCTCCTAATGTTGGCACACATTCACCGTATACTTGTCCTTCACCATATACTTTTCCTTCCTCACTCTCATTCTAGTTTGTAGTCTTACCTTTGTCTGGGAGATGATTTGATAAATACGTTATCTTCTCTGTCATAATACAAATGCTGAAAGTGAGAATATGAAATAAGAACAATGTTGACTTTGCTTTCATGTATCTTTTGTGCCAGTCTCATGGTGGGTACTCAGTAAACGCATGTTGAATGAATGAGTTGAATAACTCGTCAAAGGGCTGAAGTATAATTTTCTACTGTTTTTATGTTGTGATTGCAGAACTTGGCAATATCTGGGGTTACACTGTCTGAGGATTTTCTGAGACTTTCTTTCATAGGACAGATTAGTGACTATTGATTGCTCCAGGATTCTTTCAAGAGGTAAAGCCACTTACGGAAGTGAATAAGGCAAGGATCTGAGATAGCACTACATTGTTGAACAGACAATTGAAATACTGTGCCTGCTAGAAGAGAATCAGGGCAAAAATTGACCTCCCTCTGCTTGGCAAATTATGTGAAGGAAAAAGATCACGTCTGGTCCCTCTGTATTCCATATTGCCCTGCAACAGCAGAGAATGTTCTGCCAATTTTTTCTTCTCATGTATTATCAGCACGTCACTTTGGAAAATAAAATAATGCCTAATTCTTTCATGGTGCTCACAATATGCCAGGTATGGGTCTCAGCCACTTTACATATATGAATCTTTATCATTACCTATGAGGTGGGTACTATTATTATCCATTTTACAGAGGAGAAAATAAGGCATAGCTAGTAACCTACAGGACTAGGGATTAACCTGAGAAATTATGAATTTAATCGTTCCAGAATCCATGCCCTTCACGCCTCTGCTGTGCTACTTTACTATGCTGATCTAGATAATGGGGGGATGAGCTTTGTTAAGAGGAGGATCCAGAGAAAAGCGTGAGGGAGGGAGAGGAAGAAGAGTTACACTAAAAGGAAACAGGAAGCGCTCAGAAAAGAAAAATAATAATGTGGGAAGATGGCAGTTACCAACCATGTGGGCTGGTTTTAGGGAGAGTATTCCTTGATACCAAGAGAGTGAGAGGCCAAGAAAATTTGGGAGAACAGCTGTTTCTTAGATGAAGGGTTTTGAGAGTATCAGCAATGAAAAGAGAGAACTTTAAAGAGGTATTTCCCTGTGTTCTAAGAATATACTTCACCACCCCCCGCAATACTTAAAGGTGATTTTTGAAAGGTATAGGAAAGTTTTGGACTTAAAGTATATTTTTAGAGGATGTCTGTTCATTTGAACTGACACTAATTTGTTACCTTTGAGTTTCATATAAAATATCCCAATTTATCCATACAATGGAACTATAAGGTAGATACTACTATTTCCATATTGTAGTTGAAGAAAGTATAGATCAGAGAAGTTAAGTAATTTGCTTAAGACCACACAGAAAGTAAACACCAGAGCTAACATCTGAACTTAGGTCTGACTCCAAAAAGCCGTGCTCTCACTGTACACACTAAATCTATACAAGTTGGTTGGTATCTCCTGTGACAAGACCAAAGTCACACATAGAATGATCTAGAACATCAGCCTCTCAACTTTAATTCTAGCAATCCTATGGCTTCCTTTACTGTCTACATTTCCTCCAAAATGCATTCTATATACACTCTCAGGACATTTAACACATATCAACAGAAAGAAGGGAAATTCTGGACTGGAAGAAAATGATAATTTCCAAAAGAACTCCTCTAGAATGTTACTGATACTTGAATTTGACCCTCACCATCCTCAAAATTGAAGGTACAATTATATGGTAAAATATATGTATATATACACATACATGTAATTTGCTGTTCTTTGACCTTGACCTTGTGGTGAAATGGAAGACCATGTACTATATTGGCTAACAGCTTTGATTTTGGTGGGAGACACACTTGGATGTAAACACCAGTCTGCCTCTTAGTAGCTATGTGATCATGGGCACTTAATTCAATCACTCTGGGTCCCAATTTCCTCCTCTGTAAAACTGAGGATAATTATTCCTCCCTCATAGGATTTTGCTGATTAAATAATATATGGAAACCACTTAGCACAGGCCTGGCACCATAATGAGCATATAATAAGATTGCTTTTATTACTTCTGATAAAACTCTTTTATTCTCATCAGAATCAATTTAACTTCTTTCACTACCAATCATAGAAAGCAATGGCCACAATCACTGGCCTCAGTATGTAAAGGACCATGAATCATGTGGCCATAAGATCATTCATCCATCTTAATGGTACAATTAGAGAAGTCATGTCCTCCTTTGGACCTTAATTTTTAATCTACGATAGAATGTTATCATCGGTTAAACAGTGGTCTCCGTGTTCAGTTCTGACTAAAATGCCAGTTCCTAGTTATACGTCAACAGTACCCTCTTTTTTTTTTTTTTTTTTTTTGCAGTACACAGGCCTCTCACTGTTGCAGCCTCTCCCGCTGCAGAGCACAGGCTCCGGACGCGCATGCTCAGCGGCCATGGCTCACGGCCCCAGCCGCTCCGCGGCATGTGGGATCTTCCCGGACCGGGGCACGAACCCGTGTCCCCTGCATCGGCAGGCGGCCTCGCAACCACTGCACCACCAGGGAAGCCCAACAGTACCCTCTTTAAACCTAAGAACAGTGGTTCTTCATCACAAAGTCCTTACCAGGTCGTCCTGATTGAAACCGTACTGACACAGGACATTCTACTCTAATGAACAGTTGGCGATTCTATCAAAAGCTGTAACTTCCATCTCCTCCTGAGGAGGAAGCATTTCCATGTAGATCCTGAGGGAATGGGAGGAGTTTGTAACCCAGGAAAGCAATTAGACTTAGCTCTGATTCCCTCCCACCAAATGGCCACACGGGGTGATGCCATAGCAGTCAGGTGAATCCAGCTCTGGGGATAAAGATACATACTAATTATAGTTGGAGCAGCTCCAGACATTGTAATGTAATTCAATACAAATACTCCAACAAACACTCCAGTGGAACTGACCACACTGCTTAATAATGTAAAGTGTATACCCACACAATTCTTTTCATCTCTCATGAAAACATAGTCACATGTAAGTGACTGATTCACAGAATCATTAATTCATTTATGGATTCAAGCACCTTTAGTGAACACCTACCAATATGCTAGATGTTAAACATATGGAAAAATGAAAATGTAGTTTTTGCCTCGAGTCTAGTGGGGAAAACAGTGTGATGCCTGTGTGATAAGGCCGTGACAGTACTATGAAATCTCCCAAACACATGTGATGAGGGTGTAAGGAGGCAGTGTGCTGATAAGTAGCTCTGGGGGTGGGAGAAGCTATGATTTATAGCATTTTCTGATTTCTGTGGTGTAAAAATTCTCACCAAGGCTGATTTCAAGCTACCAACAAGACATCACTGAACACAGAATTGGTAAGAGGGATGCATAATTAGCTCTTATATGCCAGTACACCCTGACAGTATAGGGCAGGTTCTCAGAAGCACCGACAAAGGCTTTCAGGTGTGTTTGAACTTTCAACTAAGAGTTTTCTTGGGATTTCCCGATGGTGCAGTGGTTAAGAATCCACCTGGCAATGCAGGGGACACGAGTTCGATCCCTGGCCCGGGAAGATCCCACATGCCGTGGAGCAACTAAGCCCATGCGCCACAACTGCTGAGCCTGCGCTCTAGAGCCCACAAGCCACAACTACTGAGCCCACGCACCATAACTGCTGAAGTCCACATGCTTAGAGCCCGTGCTTCACAACAAGAGAAGCCACTGCAATGAGAGTGCGCACCGCAACAAAGAGTAGCCCCTGCTCGCCACAACAAGAGAAAGCCTGCGTGCAGCAAAGACCCAACGCAGCCAAAAGAAA
Source organism: Pseudorca crassidens (assembly GCF_039906515.1). Taxonomy (NCBI): domain Eukaryota; kingdom Metazoa; phylum Chordata; class Mammalia; order Artiodactyla; family Delphinidae; genus Pseudorca; species Pseudorca crassidens. The sequence goes on along the minus strand of NC_090304.1, from coordinate 65,135,056 downwards.
ATAAATAAATAAAAATAAAATAAAGTAGTGATATTTAAAAAAAAAAAGAGTTTTCTAAACAGAAAGATTTTCCCCAAAAGCTGGGGAGCTCAGGACCCACAATATTTATTAAATTCCAAGCAGGGAGTCTGGATCAACCTAAGCTCAGAGAGTTCTTTCGTCATTGAGGCAGAGCTGCCTGACTTCTGGGTTCCACCTATGTTTACTTGTGTCTGGGAAGAGTATTTGGCATTCTGGAGTGCTATGTTAGCTCAGATTACCAGCCACATGCCCTTGGAATAAAGATTCACTGAACCTGCTGTCAGAAGAATTTCCCCTGCGGTGGCAGAGTGAAATCAACATTTTTGGTGGAATACAGTTAAATCAATAAGCTGTGATGTTTAAACACATCTCAGAAACTGCCCAGAACCCTGACCCGAGTTTCAGAACATCACAAAAGCGAAACTTTTCCTGCTTTGTATAGCGATTCAAGGATACTAGGGAAGTTATTCATGAAATTTAACTGCTCTCTATACTTTAATTCCTTGGTCTAGCCATCTCTAAATGAGGCAGATCCCTTTTGTTTCTCTAGTAACTTTTCGTTAAATGTGTCTTTCAGAGTAATAGACCCATGCAAAGTTAGATGAGTAATGCAAAAAATAAATAAATTTACTTCTGTATGATCCAAATATTTGAGAAACTCTGATTTCATATTTGGTGGGTTTCTTTAGTGCAGGATTTCTCAGAGCCTTTATTCTACATTAATTATGCCTACCTTATTGAGCCATATTAAGCTATATGTCAGACAATGTGCCAAGCACTTTAAATACATTACCTCATTTAATCTTTTCATCAAATTTGTGAAAAAGATATCGTCATCTACATTTTTTGAGGATGAAACTATGGCTCATAAAATCGAAATACCGTGTTTAGTGTCATAAACTCAATGAACAGATCTTGAACCCAAACCTCCCTGACTTCAGAGTCCATGCTCTTAAACTTTATGCGGTATGCTCCCTATACTATGAATCTCTAGCTGTGGGGCAGTGTGTGCACTCTTTTCTAAACATATTTGAGGATTAAATGATTTTCCATAGCGCCTTCTTGCAGCACCAGTGTTCAACAGAGTATGCTTTGTGAAACGCTACACCACTTATAGTGGATGATAAAGCCCTTTGTCTCTGACCCAGGAGTTCTGTGTTTTCTATCTACACCTAAGCAACTATGCGAGGCTAGTTTATTAGCTTATGCAATTGTCCTGCTTCTAGCTTTCCTCTGCACTTGTCAAACTTATTGAGTAGGGTAAAATCCTAACAGATGGCATCATAAGGGAGCATATGGTGCTCCCTAAATTTAGTAGAATAAAGAGAAACCAAAAAGTACAGGATATGACCAGTTTCTTGCATCATTCACTCATTCTTTCTTTCAACAGACATATTTTGAGTCAATGCCCTGTGTCAGGCTCTGATATGGATGAGACAGCTCCTGGTTTCAGCAAGCTCTTCATGGAATATAATAAGCAATTAGGCAAATACTGAAATTATAAGTGTGTCCTTAAACATATTCACACGACACCAAAATAAAAGGTCAATTCTGCAAAAGTTGTCCAAAAATTGGGTAATTTAAAGAAGAGGAAAGACGGTGAAATTGTCTTCAGCCTAATTAGACAAGGTAGTGTATGTATAAGTATCTGGCACTGTGTAACTTGTGTGTGACCCCTTATAAGTGCTCAGTAATTCTTTCCTGAATCTTAAATTCAGATGACCTCTATGCTATATACATTGGTTCCAGTTTTTCTGAAACCAAGTGAGCTGGTTGTTCTCATCCAAAAACAGGCAACATGTTAAAGCCCATTCAAAACCTAACAAATTGCCAATATGTTTGAAAGAGCAGTCAAGCCATTCGTGGCATGAAATTACCTGTGTGCTGAACAATGAAATAACACAAAACACCAAGAACTGTTAGGATGCCCCTGGGAGATATTCCAGCTTTTAAATTTTAATGAATTAGAGGAGCAGAGAAGGAGAGAAATTATAGTATCTTCTTGTGAGGAGAACTGTTTGCCTTGCAGCTCAGAAGGCAAGGCCAACACTTAATGGTTCCAAATAGCCCTGAATGTTACTTGGTGATTTTTCCCACGCCAACTGGTTATACAGGTGACTGCTCTTATCATTGTAGGCAAGGCAATTGTAAAATATAGATAATATTTATCAAAAAGATATCTTTTGATATTATCAAAAAGATGGTTGGAAAAATATGTCTATGGAGATTGTCCATGTATTAATTCATTTAATAAACATTAATTGAGCTCCTATTTTATGTCAGGTAATATATGAGGTGCTGAACCAGTATTTATGTAATTCCTTGTCATGTGTTTGAGTTGTTAAAATAACTAAAGCTGACCTCAAACTCTGCAAAAACTTTGCAGAAAGATAGACATGTAACCCCTTATATTAGAATCCTTCTGAATGAACAAAGCATCTTCCTGTCCAAAAAGACCTATTCTTCATGGAAAGTCACCCAAAACCTAAAGTTGTTACAGGAAGATGGCAAACAGCCAACTCAGATTCATTTGTAAAAGCTGCTGTAAGCAGCAATTTAAGAAGGACTGAGCAGCCTCTTCTGTGCCCTTGTACAAGACGGAAGGCAGAACAGTAACACACAGGCAGTAGAACTGAAATCTTGAGTTATAGATATGATTAACCAAAGAGCCAAGAATCTGGAAGACAAAGGCAAGTGAATGGCTCTTTGTATTTTACAAGGTCTGACCAGGTTTTCAGTTTAAAAATACGCAGGTAATTTGTGTTGGAGCTCTAGTGTGTCAGGGGATATTCTTGAAAAACTAAACCAGAAAAGTTTCTGTCAGCATTAATTAAACTTAGATACTATAGAAGCCCAAGAAGGCATAATCCCTGGGGAAATGCGGAAATAAGGCTCCAGATAAACTCATGCTGCTGAAAGCATGGGAATGTCCTTTGGTACGGAGTATGGCCACCCGAGGTTCAAATGGCAACATCTGAATAAAAGTACATTGTTGCCCAACTGGAGATTTTATTTCCTAGCATCCCTTGCAGCTAGGTGTGGTTATGTGATTAAGTTCTTGCCAGTGAGATGTGAGTGCAAGTGATGTGTGCAAATTCTGTCTCAGTTACTTAAAGTTGCCTGTAAAGTGGTCCAGGACAGTGTTCAAGAGATGGCAGAGAAACAAAAGGGAGGACAGTCAGGTCCCTGTGTGTCCTCAGGGAGCCAAAATGACCCACAGGCCTGGACTTCCACCTGTGAGAGAATAATTTATATATATATATATATATATATATATATATATATATATATATATATATACACACACACACACACACATATATATATATTTGGATCAAATTTTTAAAAATTTTTATTAGAGTATAGTTGATTTACAATGGTGTGTTAGTTTCAGGTGTACAGGCCATATACAACAAACTCACGGCAAACATCATTCTCAATGGTGAAAAACTGACAGCATTTCCTCTAAGATCAGGAACAAGACAAGGATGTCCACTCTCACCACTATTATTCAACGTAGTTTTGGAAGTCCTAGCCACAGCAATCAGTGAAGAAAAAGAAATAAAAGGAATCCAAATTGGAAAAGAAGAGAATATTGTATTTTGAAATCTCATTATTTCATTAACTATGAAATACTGTGTTTATGCCCTAACACAGTAATTCAGAGGAGGGCCTCTGAGAGGCACTGACATTTGAGGCAAGATGTGAATGATGAGAGAAAAACAATTATTTTGAAGAGTTGATGGAAAGATGTACTTGGGAGAGAGAATAAACAGTGCAGATGCCAGAAGGAGTTATTTTGTGTTCAAAGAGCCAAAAGAAGGCATCATCCAAGCACAGTAATGTAAGATAGACTCTTACCCCACAAGCACTAAATGAGAAACACAGACATTTACCCAAGTTATCTCCAAACAGAGGCCCAGTTGTGATCATACAGACTCCAGAAGATGGTCTATACATTGTTTTGTATTCCTACATAATGTCCAGAGATATACCTAACTAGCCCTGGAAGTAATAAAGCAATATCCATAGAAATCTCCCAAGTCCAGTAGTCACTGGCTATGTCTACCCCTTGTTAATCCTGCTCCCTTATCTTTGTCATCCCTTCTTTCTCCACACTCACTGTGCTCAAGCTTCCTTCCCCAGTTGAACTCAGCTCTCAGCAAAGAACCCAGAAAACTCCTTCAGACTAAAATAGAAGCAAATGGTTACCCTCAATCCATAATCCAGAATGAGAATATTCACAGTTTGACAAAACTTAATCTCCAGCCTGTCTAAAAGAAAATTCTTACACTGAGATTTAAGTGTGGGAGTTTAGACTAATGTCTAGCTAATTCAGCTACGTTGAGGCCACCCATATCCCAGCCTGATAAAAACTTTATAGTCAGTCAAGACTTCATATTATTTGAGACTAAATTAAGCCAGGTATCTACCTTCTAAACCAGTAAAACCTAAGTATGCAAACCTTAAATAAGCTTCATGTGCTTTTCTTCCCAAAATGAAGCTATGGAGAAGGTGACCTGTTAGAACTTCTCTGGGGTCAATTAAGTGTGCTTGGTTCTAACTCTTTGACATAAATCACAGCAAGATCTTTTTTTTGACCCACCTCCTAGAGTAATGGAAATAAAAACAAAAATAAGCAAACGGGACCTAATGAAACTTAAAAGCTTTTGAACAGCAAAGGAAACTATAAACAAGATGAAAAGACAACCCTCAGAATGGGAGAAAATATTTGCAAACGAATCAATGGACAAAGGATTAATCTCCAAAATATATAAATAGCTCATGCAGCTCAGTATTAAAAAAACAAACAACCCAATCAGAAAATGGGCAGAAGACCTAAATAGACATCTCTCCAAAGAAGACTTACAGATGGCCAAGAAGCACATGAAAAGCTGCTCAACATCACTAATTATTAGAGAAATGCAAATCAAAACTACAATGAGGTATCACCTCACACCAGTTAGAATGGGCATCATCAGAAAATCTACAAACAACAAATGCTGGAGAGGGTGTGGAGAAAAGAGAACCCTCTTGCACTGTTGGTGGGAATGTAAATTGATACAACCACTATGGAGAACAGTATGGAGGTGCCTTAAAAAACTAAAAATAGAACTACCATATGATCCAGAAATCCCACTACTGAGTATATACCCAGAGAAAGCCATAATTCAAAAAGACACACGTACCCCAATGTTCATTGCAGCACTATTTACAATAGCCAGGTCATGGAAGCAACCTAAATGCCCATCAACAGACGAATGGATAAAGAAGATGTGGTACATATATACAAAGGAATATTACTCAGCCAAAGGAACAAAATTGGGTCATTTGTAGAGACGTGATGGACCTAGATACTGGCATACAGAGTGAAGTAAGTCAGAAAGAAAGAAACAAATATCGTATATTAATGCATATATGTGGAATCTAGAAAAATGGTACAGATGAACCAGTTTGCAAGGCAGAAATAGAGACACAGACATAGAGAACAAACGTATGGACACCAAGGGGGAAAAGCAGGGAGGGGAATGAATTGGGAGATTGGGTTTGACATATATACACTAATATGTATAAAATAGATAACTAATAAGAACCTGCTGTATAAAAAAAATAAAATTAAAAAATAAAAAGTGTGCTTGGTTCTAGGCTGGTTAGCAGTGCCTCTGACAGCGAGAGTAGAGCAGGTGACCCAGACAGCCAGCAAGTGACAAGTGGCTTTCCACAGCTGGCCTCGGAAACACAGAGCCCAAGTGTAATCACATTTACTGCTATATTGAAAAAAAATCATCTCCACAATTAAATTTACTAGCCATTAGATAGTTATTGCTTTGTTTGTACCAAAGTGGTCGAGTTGCATTTCTTGCTTTACTGGACTTTTTTATTTTCTCTAGTGGCTAAGGATGCTTTCCTTGGCATAGAATTTGTATCTCTAACAGCATGCCCTGTTGGTTGTTTAAAAAGCTCTAAAAAGAATGGAGACAAAGAAATCAAAGCTGGGAAGCAGCATGGCAGTGGTGCTGCAGGTCCCAGCCTGAAGGCCAAGAATTTTAGGGAGCTGCAGAGTTATTTCAGGGTGCCCAGACTCCATCCTCTGGGCACCAAGCATTGTCACAGCCTGCTTAAATGTCTTGCACACATGTCTGACCTACATATAATAAATAAAATTTTAACTTCAAAGTGGTATTGCATTCATAGTGGCTTTTTATCATTTATTATAATGTAGTAGTGTGTGATATTTTTTATTTGAAAGAGAAGCCTTCATTCTTGAAACCACAGACAATCACTGACATCATTATCTATACAATTGAACATCACATAAAGCTAACACAAGAATACCCTTCAGTAAAGTAGCTTATTAGGAGTATGACTCTTCTCAGAATGATGATCATGTCGTAATGCAGAGTTTTCAACCCTTCAGGACTTTAGTTGAAATGATGGTGGCTTTTGTAGGCACAGACTAGAGAGTAACTAAATTTTGGACTTATCAAAGTCTATAGATTTTCTTGAGAGAAATGGTTATGTATAAAGAATGTTCTCCCAAAATAGGAACTTCAGTAGGTAGGACATCAGCAGAAAATGTCAACCTGTTCACGCCTCTAAATAAAAAAGAGGACATGGCCTTAGTCATTATTCACAACCTGGAGTTGCCAGGAACCCCAGTGCAACAGGAAATGTTCACTGGTTGTCACGTAAGGGAAATACAGCTCCCAGTTTGCGCATATGCCTGAGACTCAACTCTGCCAGGGGACCAGTATATTCTAGACAGGAACCAAAAGGTCATGTCTGCCACCAGCTGCCACCTCCAAGGGGAAAAACCAGATCATAATTTTTCTAGCCCTGGGACCAAGAATGTTGGTCTGGGCGCAGGCAAGTTGTTGTGACTTCATATTTTATGACATGAACTGTTGCCTCATTTTCGTCATGCGTGGAGGAAGGAAAGTTGACTTTGGTTGAAGCATGCAGTAGACAAAGTAGAATCAAACTGTCTGTCTATAAATAGTTCAAGACAACCTGGCTTTCATGCCATACTACTCCTGGGCTGTAACTTCCTTCAAGATAAGAATTATGTCCCGACCACTCAACATGGTGCCTGGACTATAGCAAAACTTCAATAAATATTTGTGGAATAAATGACTGAATTTCTAAATAAGACACTCAAAGCTGAGTTGGGTCTCTGAGTTGCCCCTTTTCCTGTTACACTGAGAGATTATTGCTTTCTCTTTCTTTGAAGTGAGTATACAACGTAGGAAAGCTAGGTAGTTTCCTCAAGCAGTATCACAATTCTAAGAGGCTGATTCCTTTATCACCACAGAAACTGGGTTTGCTGTTGTCCCATTTTCCAAATATGTAGATTCAAGCGGTAGGCTGAAAGAGACGTGCCCGAACCTAGATTTTGATGCCAGAAGTTTCTTGAAGCATCAAGAACTCTGAAAAGCCTGACGTTATTAGGTACATTTTACTATTTAAATATCTGATTTTAATTCCCTTCCCTAAAACCAGAAATGGAAAGGGTGATGCCTGAGAGTTCGAGCTGTGAAGCTCTCTCAATGCCCTCAGCTATAACCACAATGAAACCGAATAAACCAAGCCTTACTCTCTGCCCAATATGTATCTGCTTAGAGTTCGATCCCGGCCCCCTAGTCTGTAATTATTTGTTTATGTGTTTGTCTCCCCTAAGAGATCATGAGATCCTTGAGGACAACGACCTCATGTCATTAGTGTCTGTAACCCCTCAGCCCGGCACAGGGACGGGTGTTGGCTCAGTGCTGCATCAATATCTGCTGGCTGTTACTGAATCCATTTGTCTTCATTCGTGCTTCATTTAGTGAAATTTCTGATAAAACTCTTGTCACTTTTGTGTTTTTTGAGACCAGCTCTGTATCTCACCATCTCACCTGCCCTTATTCTTTCTCTTCTTTCATTTTTTGTACTTTATTGAGTCCATAGCATCACCAGATGGCAAGACTGACAACCCCAGAGATTGGATTAAGACAGGCAAGGAGCAGCAATCCTAGAGTCATCCCTTACTGGGACCCCGCAGCAGGCCTAGACCCACTCTCATTCATTAAAACATAAACTTGGAGCTGAAACAACCACCTTCAAGGTAGCCCTTCCTTTGCTGAATCTTTTGCCAAAAAAAGTCAAACCTAAATAAGAAAGATTTTTTTAATATAAATTATTTGAGACTTGATAGCAAACAACCTTCCTGTCTTCCAACCATGCATCCATCATCATCATCATCATTACCATCATTTATTAAGTGTTTAGTACATACCACATACTGTTCTAAGTCCTTTGTTGTTAATTAACAGCCCTAGTATACACATACTTGTATACATGTATATACGTATACATTATCTTATATGCATATATTATTTTTATCTTTATTTTTCAGATAAGAAAACTACCCAGTGTCCCATAAATATTACAAACAGAATAGAAACCAAACAAAATGAATACAAATCTGCCTTCCTTACCTTCCACATCTAAACTGGCAGTTCTTACTTTTAATCTTCCCTGTATCAGTGTTAGCTTTCAAATATGAGATTCTTATAGAGTGAATCTGAGAAAAGGATATGGACATGGAAAATTGCCACCTGAAAATAATGATTATAGGTTTACTTATCCGTTCATCAACATGTATTGCACAACTACTATATGTTAGATACTATTTTAGATGATGGAGACTGAAAAAACAAAAGTTCCTTTTTGAGATGACTCAGACCTGATCTTCAAATTTGAATTTAAGCTTCCCAACTTGCATACTATGTAACTGTGAACCAATCACTTAGCCTCTGTCTGGGCTGCAGTTTCTTCATCTTTTAGTCAAGGATGATAATACTACTTTATAGGTTGGTCTAAGGATCAAATTGAAATCATGACACCAAATTGTTACAATGGCTGATATGGCCCTAGGTGATCTCACCTCAACCACTCTCTTCTTCATGCTCTTTGGCTACGATGGTGCTCACAAATTCCTCTTCCCCCCACATATACCCAGAGAACTCTCTCAGCTCTTTCAAGTTTTGTTCAAATATCACCTTTGAAGGAAGTCAATGATTATCAGAAAATTCCACCTGCCCTTTCCCTCACTCTGACATCCCTGATCCCACTTGCCATAAATCTACTTTTTTTCTCTGTAACATTTATCACCTTTTAACATGTCATGTAATTTAATGATTTATTATGTTTATAGCCCATCTATTCCGTATCTATTCTTTTCCTTTGCATAGGGACAGAAACTTTTGCCTACTTTATTCACTGACGTATCCCAAGTACCTGGAAAAGGTCCTAGTCCACTGTAGGTACTCAATAAATAGAGATTAAGTGAATGAATGTGTATGAGTTTGCACAGTGCTTGGTATATATAGTTCAAAAAAAACTGTTATAATGTGTCCTCTTTCTCCAGGAAGAGCACAGTATGATTAAAAATACTCAATCTGAAGACATTTCCAGAAAAACCTTTTTTTTTTTTTTTTTGGTTGCAAAGTTTTCTCTCCCTAACAAAGCTCTTTTCAGTTTGACTGCCATTTACATTTTTCTCGCACACAGCATGTACCTTTCCTGCATGACAGATTTTCTGGAGATTGATTCTGCTCATGCTGGGCTTTTTGCCAGTTCTTCCATATGCTGGGCAGTGACTAGGCAGGAGAAGCTAGCCACTCTGCGATCTGGTTCTCCTGAGAATATCCTTGACCATCCCACAAAGTGATCATTAGACAGTTACATTTCTTAGAATCCTACCATGTGCCTTGCTCTGTTCTCAGGATTCTGGGGATTGAAAAAGGATCAGAGGGGTAAGAAAAAAATGTAGGACGTGGCCAGTAGCTTCAAGGAGTGCCCAATACATGACTCTTTCAAATATAGTTTAATAGAACAGAATGCTTGTGTTCAAATCATGGCTCTACCATTCACTAGTCATGTGTGACCTTGCACAAACGACTTAACTTCTTTCAGTCCTGAATTCCTTGCCTGAAAAAAAAAAAAAAGGTGATAATAATACTACTTCATAGGATTGCTGAGAGGTAAAAATGATGCTTAGGAAAATAAGAGATAAAAATGCTCAGAGTTGTGCTTGGTACATTGTAGATCCTGCTTTATAAACCTTCACTTTTATATTAAGCACCACCTGACAAAACAAAGGCATATGAAATAAGAGTAAATAACCATCAAGGGTTAAATGAGCATGAGTGGCATTGGAGTCAGAGGATTCATGGTGGCTGCAGTAATCCAAGAGAGCTTTTCTTCATTCCTTTATTCGTTTGCTAAACATATAGTGAGAGAATCTACTGCTTCACTTTGAGGAGTTCTAAATCTGGTGGAGGAGATGGGACAACAAACACAATGTATTGTGAAATATGTGATGGGAGCAGTACTGAGAAAGGTCACTCTGATGACAGTGTGATGTATAACATATGTTGTGCAGATGAGTCAACACAAGAAGACCTGTCTTGAATTTTTAAATATATTTCCAGGTGAGATGCTATGAGGGTTTGAAGAAAGGATACTGACAGTAGGAGAGGACAAAAGCAAGAACTATTTAACAGGTTGCTACTACTGGACATATTTAATCTATCAGTATCATTTTACATGGAGTTGACACCTTCTCCTCTTTAAAACACTTTCTTGGGCTTCCCTGGTGGCGCAGTGGTTGAGAGTCCGCCTGCCGATGCAGGGGACACGGGTTCGTGCCCCGGTCTGGGAAGATCCCGCATGCCGCGGAGCGGCTGGGCCCGTGAGCCATGGCCGCTGGGCCTGCGCGTCCGGAGCCTGTGCTCCACAACGGGAGAGGCCACAACAGTGAGAGGCCCGCATAACGCAAAAAAAAAAACAAAAAACAAAAAAAAAACACTTTCTTCTCTTGGATTCCAAGACATCACACTCTCATGTTTTTCTTCCCACTTCCCTGGTAGCTCCTTCTCAGTAGCCTTAGCTTGGTTGTTTTCTTCTTGCTCTCCTCTTAACCTTGGTTTTCCCAGGACTTAGCATTAGGACTTCATCTCTTTTCTAGCTACACTCATCCCCTTGCTGAATCTTGGTATTCCTACCATGAATTCCCATGACAGCACATTTCACCTATATGTTGACACTTTAAATTCTTATCTCTAGATTAGATCTCTGCCTTCAACTCCAGATTTGTATATACAATTGTCTTCTCTGCATATCCACTTGGCTATCTAACAGACATCTCTAACCTAACATGCCCCCAAACAAGCTCCTAACCTTCTACCCTATGCCTGCTCTAACCATGGTTTTCCCCATCTCAGTTCATCACAACTCTATTCCTTGAGTTGCTCAAACATAAACTTCAGGGTGATGGGCGTGATCTTGACTCATTCCTTTCTCTCAGTTCTGTTGGTTCTACCTTCAAACTATCCCAGAAAACTACTTCCCTCAAATTCCATAGCTGTTCTACCAGTCCAAGCCACCATCCTCTCTCATCTTAATAACTGTAGCAACCTCCTAAATGGTATCCCTGTTTCCACTCTTGACCACGTGCAGTGCAGTGTCCACACAGTAGTCAGTCTTGATGCTTTCAAGACGTGAGTTAGATAATGACACTCCTGGGCTCACAAGATTCACAAGGCTCCTAGCTCTTTCAGAGTCCAAGTCAAAAAGAACTTACAATAGCTAAAAAGCCCCTAAGCAATATAGTCTCCATCATCTCCTTGTTCACATCTTCTAAGTCCCTCCACCCCAGCCTTGCTGGTCTCCTTGCTGTTCTTAGAATACTGCAGTCACATTTCCACCTGAGGGCTCTGTTCCAGCTCTTCTCTCTACCTGAATCTTCCCTTAAATATCCCCATGGCTTCTTCCCTCAACTGTAAATCTTTGCTCAAATGTCATGTTTCTAATAAGAACTTTTCTTAACCTATTTAAAATTAAAATTCCCACCTCTTCCACTTATTACCCCTTCCCTGCCTAATTTTTCTCCATAACCCATATCACCTTCAAACATTTTATATAATTTGTTTTTGAAACTGTTTGCCTTTCCCTGTAAGAAGGTAAACTACAAGACATCAGGAATTTTGTCTGTTTTGTTCAGTGGACATCTCCAGTACCTAGAAGATTGTTTGATACGTAATAGACACTCAATACAATAAATAGTTTCTGAACGAATAGCTGAATTGGTAATTCACTGAATGGGAAGAGTAAAGACTGGAGATAAAGATGAATCTAATATAATAGTGCTACTTTTATTGATGAATCTAATATAATAGTGCTACTTTTATTGAGTAGAGGCAGTGAAATCCACTTAAGTCTGGAAGTTGATAAGCTTGGAGCATTTTTTATTTGAGGTTTCTTTAAACTAGCTAAATAAAGACGTCTAGGTTGGTAGTAAGAAGTAGGAGCAAGGAAAGGGGCTGGAGAGACACAGACATCCCAATGATGTAGAAAAATGCAAGTATCCACAGTCAGAATAAGAAGGAAGAAACCTGGTTATAGAACGCTTAGAGAGGAGCAGAGAAAGAGAAACATGAGAGCTGTCTTCTGCTACCACTCTGCCCACAGTGCCTAATGTAGTACAATTAAAGTATTGTGCAGTATTGACAGTCACAGTTCAGATGTGTTCACTATCCATGAATGGAGTAACAAGGACTGTTTACTCTTGTTGCCACAATCTTGGCTCTCTATGCCCCGATGCTGAACAGAAATACGGAGACAGAGTTATGAAGGAGAAAGAAAGAGTGGCTTTATTTCTTTGCCAGGGAAAGGGGAACACAGTAGGCTAGTGCCTCAAGAACTGTGCCCCCCTCACTGGGGAATAGGAAGAGGTTATATAGTCAGGGGTAGTGGTCAGAGGTATGTGATAAGGATCGAGGCAGTAACAGTCTTACATTCTTTTTTCTTCTGCAAAGTTTCAAAAGGGTGGGGTTGCTGACAAGATTAGGGTGTGTGCAGGGTCTCCTAATTTTGATGAGCTTCTCTGGTCCCTTTAATCTGGCCTCAGGTGGTTTTGTGGCTACTCCTCCCTTGATTAGCAACTCTTCAAATCTGCCCTTCAGAACTCAGGGAAGGTCATGGAGTCTGGAGTCTTTCCTACAAGAAATGGCGGACAAAAGGCCTCCGTGCCCAGGAACCCCATAGGGCTCTGCTTGGCATCACTCTCTAACTTAAAAAAACAAAACCAGACAAAATTTATGAATGAACAGTTTTAGACATTGAACAGCAGATTGAGCAGGACATTAATCCCTGACAGAGGGGAAACCAAGTAGGTAAACCCTATAATAACTTACTGCCCCGAGATGATAAACTTACTTATCGTCTTACTGATGATACACTTACTGCCTGGAGAGAGTTTCCAGCTGTAATGCAGGGAAGGTATACTCAGCAGAGTTCAGCAGTCTCCCTGAGTTGAGAAGACAGAGTTCAGAATTCAGAGAGGCCACAGTGGAAAGAACTTGCAATGCAGGGAGTGGAGAGGGCTACAGAGAGACCTCTGGAGATCTGCAAATGTACCCCTCAAACTTCAGCTGAGTAGTAATCATCACTTGCATTTGAGGAAAATACTCGAGGCCAGGAGAAAAAAAGCCACCAACAGTATCAGACAGAACAATCTAAGGAGGTCACACATGGCTGGGCATACTTCCTGTTCCTATCAGCCAGGAGAAAAAAAATTATCATATGACACATCAAGCAGAGCCCTCAGAAGATTATTTCCTCAGTAAAGGGAAAAATTGCTAAATTAAGGGAATGAGAGAGAAAACATGTCTCTAGGGCTGTCCAGATTCTCTCAGGGAGAGAGAATGTCAAGTGTTCAGCAATGACCCTGTTGCAGTAAAACCAAGAAGGCTTCAGTTTAAGAGAATGCCATGGTTCTGGCTGTTAAGACATAACTATTGTCTTCAGTGAGAGTAAACTTCGTAGGCATTGGATAGGCAGAGAGAAGAATGGTCAGTGGGGAGGAAATATGGAGCATTCATAGGACAGTAAGGAAGCAATTGTAAGAGTGTGATAATAAAAACACGACAACCCAAAACCTATGGGATGCAGCAAAAGCAGTTCTAAGAGGGAAATTTATAGCTATACAAGCCTACCTCAAGAAACAAGAAAAATGTCAAATAAACAATCTAACCTTATACCTAAAGGAACTAGAGAAAGAAGAACAAGCAAAACTTAAAGTTAGCAGAAGGAAAGAAATCATAAAGATCAGAGCAGAAATAAATGAAATAGAAACAAAGAAAACAATAGCAAAGATCAATAAAACTAAAAGCTGGTTCTTTGAAAAGATAAACAAAATGATAACCCATTAGCCAAACTCATGAAGAAAAAGGAGGAGAGGACTCAAATCAGTAAATTTAGGAAAAAAAAAAAAGAGTGTGATAATAAACTGGTTTATAATCCTAGATCAAATTAATGAGGGCCAAGGAGAATACATTCTGGGGAAAGACAAGACAGGCAAAAATGTGATGAATTCCACATAATCCATAGGGGAGAGTCACAAACTACTATTTGGTCCCTGATTTCAAGCCTTCAAACTAATCACAGGTATAATTAAAAATTGGACTGGGGGGCTTCCCTGGTGGCGCAGTGGTTGAGAGTCCGCCTGACGATGCAGGGGACACGGGTTCGTGCCCTGGTCCGGGAAGATCCCACATGCCGCGGAGCGGCTGCGCCCGTGAGCCGTGGCCGCTGAGCCTGCGCGTCCGGAGCCTGTGCTCCGCAACGGGAGAGGCCACAACAGTGAGAGGCCCGTGTAGCGCAAAAAAAAAAAAAAAAAAAATTGGACCGATATTTTGTAAATCACCCAAGAGTAAAAACAAACAAAACATAGAAATCAAAGGAAACTTTAAGGAAGCATTTAAAGCCTAAAACTAGGTGACAACCAAACCCCAGTTATGACAATAAATGCAATTCAATGAGCATATCTAATTTATTAAAGGAAAGACATACTTTTTTCCCAAAAGAAGGAAAATTGCAGAGGGTTGCAAATTTTGTATTAAAAAAGCAATTGCCCAAAAGGAGAGTGGAGTTTTCTCTTTTGCAGATATCTCTGCATAGATCCTATAGACGATCCTGTTTTGCTCCTTTTTGCCTAAAGGCAGAGCGACGGATTAAATGACTTTCAAAAGTTCCTTCCATCTGTGATTGCAACAAAACATAACATAAGCAATTAAAATCAAACATATCAACTCTTCTGGAGTAGACTATTATACTTCTAACTGAAATAAATCTGAGGAAGAATATCCATTGAAAGATTGATTGTATTGGAGAAAATAGCCATCACATGTAAAGACAAGAAGACATACATCTGAAATAAACACCAAATGAATTATGATAGCAAAACAATGGAAAATCAGCTACAATAATAAATAATATTGCAGCATTGCACGCCAACTGTTTGCACACTTTAGAACAAATTTGTTGAGTAAAATAAATTACTCTAAAACATATTATCGACTGCCAGTTCTTTGATGGAAAAGAAGTAAACTTGCTGTGGTGTGGCTACATACACGTTAATGGACAAATAAAAACATCTAGTTATCATCACGTATCTTCACGGAGGCAAAGGAATGGTACAAGAATTTTCATATTGAAGATCTGTCTCATCTCAGAATGTGCAGCAATGTAAAAGAAAAGTCAAAATACCTAGGAAGAAGAAATGAAATAGTTAATACATTTTTGTTGGGAGAGTATCACGGAAAGAAACAACTAGAGTCCTGAACTAGCAAGTACCAAGATCATGATCAATCCCATTTGTCCTCAAGGGCATGGGATATAGGTTGAGTGTAGATGTTATATGTCTTTAGGGTGAGATTTTGGCCCTAAACCTCTGTGGAAACCCTAGCATCTATGAATCACAGATTTGTTCCAGACAATAAGGAATTATTTATATGCCATCTTGAATGGGCTAATGGTGTTTTTCCCCAGGAAATATACTTGCAAATAATTGTATAACACTTTAACAGAAAGCATTTTGGCCTGGATTAAATATACAAGGCAGACGTTGTTATAACTGCCACTTCACTTATGCAAAAACTGAGTTTCCCAGAAACTAGAGAGTTGCTTTTATAAATCAGGACATTCATGACAGTGCTGGAGTTTGAGCCCCCATCTGCCAACTCCAAGTGGAGAGAATTCATAGTGTCCTCAGAAGCAGTCCACATTAATAAAAGATTTTATTCTGTCCTTATACATCAAGAAGATTTGTGCGCAGGTGCTACTGATCCAGAGCAGACGAGGCAGGTCAAATGTAATATCAGTAGATGCCAGAGGAATAAGTTAGGACCACCTGTGTGAAGAACAGTGTGAGCAGGGGCATGTGTCCAGGAATCTGTTCTCAAATCAATAGGGGAGCAGAGGTTGATGTGCACGGCAATCAGAAAACCAAAGGTCCCATCTAAAGGTAGATACGTGGCTAAAGATATGTCTTGAGTAAAGACAGGAAGCTACCCACAGTCCAGGAGAGCTAGCCCAAGGATAACAAGGTTTCCCATATTAAGTTAAAGGACCTGTTGCCACCCATTAGATGAGGAAACTGAGGTACATTGGGATTCAGTGACCTAACTCTGGTCAAACAGGAAATAGGGCTCAATCCTTTTGAGTCTTCATCCCAACAGCCTAAAAGTGAACAAAACAAAAAAGCAAAGCTGATAGATGACTTTAAAATCAAATCATTCAGCCTTCTGAATGGGGACTGACAGAAAAAGGGAGGCAGAAAGAAGGTAAGAGTTTTAGTCCACAACTTGGTAATTTAAAGTCTAAAAAATATGGCGATTTGGTGATTTTGTTGACTCTGTGCTCAGTTCTTTCTAATGAGCTTGAACGTAATTAGCCAGAGGTTTCCTCGCTTTGCTTTCCTGTGTGGGTAAAAGACTAAGGAAGAATTGACGCAAAGGGTGAGATTGGTCCGAAGGGGACAGTGCTTGCTCAGCCAAATGACAGACCAGAGTGTGAGCTGATTACCTTTCCCCATGGTTTTTAGAGGAGAAAAATGTATATAGCAGAAAATGCTATTGCCCAAGTGGGGATAATTATAACCGAAAGGAAGGGAGCCAGACTAAGGAAACAAAATTAAGCTAACTAGAATGCAGGCTGACCATCAAGGGAAATGGCAAAGCACAGAAGACAATTAGGTTGAGAAACTGTCTTCCAAGGGAAATCAGAGGAATCCCATTGCCTGCGTAATCAAACACAGATATTGTACTATAGGGAACATACCTGAGGTGATGGAGGAAGAGAAAAGCCCATATGAGGATCCTGGGCTTTCCCATGGAAAATCATGAAAAAGGAAAAAGCCCTGCCTCAGCACAGGTTTTTTTTGTTGTTGTTGTTGTTGTTTGCGGTACGCGGGTCTCTCACTGTTGTGGCTTCTCCCGTAGCGGAGCACGGGCTGCGGACGCGCAGGCTCAGCGGCCTAGGCTCACGGGCCCAGCCGCTCCGCGGCATGTGGGATCCTCCCGGACCGGGGCACAAACCCGTGTCCCCTGCATCGTCAGGCGGACTCTCAACCACTGCGCCACCA
This sequence comes from Pseudorca crassidens, assembly GCF_039906515.1. NCBI lineage: Eukaryota > Metazoa > Chordata > Mammalia > Artiodactyla > Delphinidae > Pseudorca > Pseudorca crassidens. The sequence goes on along the minus strand of NC_090304.1, from coordinate 65,117,568 downwards.
GGGAAGCCCAGCACAGGTCTTTTATGGAGAAAAAATAATCCAGCTCCCTACTGATGTTTCTCTGCATCTAAAATGCCTTTCAAAGTCTCCTTCTCATTCCCTCCAATGGTACCCACATGTTTCAAACATCAGTCTTTCAGTGCTTTGTTGTGAATATTTGAATTTAACAAATGTCTCCCACTGTGTCGACGTTCGTGTATTTTCAGACTCTTCTCAATGATAATCATTCACACAGTAATAACAAATCACTGGACGTAGCCTAAAGAACTTTATCATGATTTGCATTGTAAACCGCAGTGGTCAGGGGAGCAAGCTATGGAGTCGGAATTGGGTTCTAACCTCTCATTACATTTGATCTTGACCAAGTCAGTTAACCTTGCTGAGGTTTAGTTTTATCATCTGTAAAATGGGTATAAAAATATCTCTCCCTTAAGATTATTGTGGAGAATAAATCAGATGATAAAATTTTTTAACATTAACACGGTGCCTGGACAAGATATGCTACAGAGCCTCTTTGTAAATGTTATTGATAATAATGATAATTATGAAAATGAAAGGTATAGCCCCAGATATCAAGGGTTACAGAGAGGCCTGATAGAAAATACAAAGCATGCATTTTACGTCTTAGTTCTAGGTGTTAAAAGTGCTCAATGACTGTTGACGTGTGTCATTTAAGCATATGATAATACAGGGTAATTATGGAAGAGTGATGACATTCAGGCATTTTTTTATCCAGGGTCATTTTAAGAAAGATGTGGAGAGAAGAGATTATGAAATGCACCTTTCTTATATTTGTGTAAGATAGAGAGCTTTCTTTCCCCAATGAAAATCCTGGCCAAAGTCTGTAACATAAATAAACATAAAGAATTTGTTCACACTTTATTGCTGAGGTAGTCTTGACTCTTTGTGATAGAAAGAGCAAGAGGTTTGGAAAATGGGAGTTTTGAGTCCCAGGACCACCATTTCCTCCTCAGTTTTAGTAAGAGCTTCTCTGAGACTTCATCATCCTCATCACAAAAGAGAAGTAATTATCTTCTCTCCGACTACTTCATGGGGTTGTTACAAGAATTAATAATGTATGGGAGGTGCTTTGTAACATAATGTCAAAATACTACCGTACCACATTATTATCTCCCAGGGAAGTAAAGTTAAACTTTAGAAAGAAACAGAAAATAAGTTCCAATATGGTGGGCACTACATGAGAATAGTGGTCTGATATTTAGCCATTTATGATGGTAACACAGGATTTCCTTCCATTTATGAAGCTATGCAAGCCACACCCCATTCAACCTATTTTATTAAAAAAAAAATTGTACTTCCATGGAAAACTATGCATTGTCTAGAGGACGCCCCTCCAGATTACATATTTCTACACTTGCCTTGTCTTTGAGCTGTTTTACAACTTGTAAATTATGAGTAACTGATAGCAATGCAAGATAATTCTTATCTATAGACAGGCAAATTCTGTTCTGCTCAGTAGGGATTCAATTGTCTTCCCTCCCACCCTGATAAAACATTAGTTTGCCACCATTCAAATACTCATGTCAATATTCCTGATCTATAGATATGTCTTTTTTCAAATTTTCTTTTGAATCAGTTATCATATATGCCTGGTTACCTCAGGGGTTACGCAAAATCTTTAACATGTGTTCATTTTAATGTCTGCATGAGAATAATAAATTTACTCTTTTTTTGGAAATTATGTTTAAACAGTTTATTCATTCATCATTTATCCCACAAACATTTGCTGGGTAGCTATTCTGTGGTCAGCTCTGGTCAGAGAGTTAAGCCTAAAGGAGTTAAAGAGCTCATCAGAGCACTTAGCACACTGCAGCATTATTGTAAATTCAGGAACCTGCTCCCCCCACCACTTCACCCAGCACACAATAAACACTTGATATATATGTACTGAATGAATTTTAAGTGTCTTTCCCCAAAGACGCACAGTCTAGTCATTTCTGCTCTTGTAAAGGCCTTCCAACTTCTAGAACCTAGACAGTGCTAGGCATGTTGAAGACATTTGATAAATGTTGAATGAATGAGCGTATAGTCTGCTTTCAAGAGACTCACAGCCTTCTGAGTTTTCTGGTCATATGAAGGTCCGCCATCTAGGCTTGCCCAATGCCCACACTTAGTAGACATGCAATCAATGTCTACTGACTGACTTCTAAGACATGGCAAATGTAAAAACTCAACCTAAGTATTAGATTCTCCTCAACTAAATCACCTCCCTGTAAGTAAAGCAATCATTAATCTTTAATATCATTTCTTGATTAGCTTTCCAAAGCAAAAAAACTCATTTTTCTTGTTATTTGAGTTAACTTTTTTCTTAGTCTAGAGAGTTAAATTTCTATCATTATTTTCAGGAGTTGATGTCATCCATGTTCCTTTGGTAACATTTATTCCATTATCATCAGCTACAAACCTCGTGTTCATTTTTATCATACAAGTGCCAACACAATCTCTGTCACGTTACCAACAAGGACACCAACATGACCATCAGGTTTCTTTCTTAAAATGGGAAATAAGAGTTATGCTACAAATTTTCTAAGCTCTTTGCAGAGTGAGAAACACCTATGTGCAAGGATAATTTAGTCGATAGAATTAGGTATAAATCTTATCCAAAAAAATAGAACGGAAGAAACTACATGCTTAGAATGAAGTACAAATCATTGTCTCCAAAAGGGAGCTGGCATAAACCTTGAAGAGACTTATTAATAATGCCCACATCTGCCCTGAAACCTTCTCAACACCCGTGCAGAAGAATGTTCTTCACTGACCGTGCTATAAATATAGCTGGTGGGAGAGGGAGTTTTGGTCTCTGAAAGACAGTGTGGATCACTGCAAAGGTTGTTCCTGAAACCAGAGGGAATTAAATTAGCTACTCCAAGAGTTCTCAAAAGGTTGAAATGTGCTATTGTGCCCATATTATGTGTGACGATTGATGTAGTCAGTCTGGTATTTTCAGCAATAGGTGAAAAAATGGTCGAATTGGTTATTTAAATTAGCCAATTTGAAGACGTCCACAGCAACTGGCACAGGATACACAAACTCAACATCAGATCATGGCTTTCAGAGGTCATAGTCTTGTGAGGGGAATGAGCCTTGAACGTAAATAACTAGATAGGTAATCCCATGTGGGAAGCGCTAAGTAAAATAAGAGAGGAAGAAATTTAAAATATGGCTAAAGAGGGGCTTCCCTGGTGGTGCAGTGGTTGAGAGTCCACCTGCAGATGCAGGGGACGCAGGTTCGTGCCCCGGTCCGGGAAGATCTCACATGCCGCGGAGTGGCTGGGCCCGTGAGCCATGGCCACTGAGCCTGCGTGTCCGGAGCCTGTGCTCCGCAACGGGAGAGGCCACAACAGTGAGAGGCCCATGTACCGAAAAAATAAAAATTAAAAATAAAATAAAATATGGCCAAAGAAAGAGAGATTACAATCCACGGTGGTTTTAAAAGACTTTCTGTGGGAGTTTGAGCTGGGCCATGAAGGATGAGTAGACTTTGGCTATGTGGACATGAAAGGCTGAGCATTCCAGGAATGGGGAACAGCATTAGCACACATGGAAGACCTGAAACAACACATAGGTGGAAGAGAAAGAAGCTCTCTAAGCTCGTTAGGTGAAGGTCCTCTGTGCACAGCACACACCTGCCTTGCTTTGATGGCTTGCTCCTTGGCAGGACCGTCTCCTTGGTGATAATCACTACAACACTTCCATGTGTGGAGACTGCACTGATGAACAAGAGCACAAGCACCCAGATATGGGAAGGTGTGGAGCATGGACTTGAAAGAGCAGGGGACTCAGTTTTGCTGGAAGAGCAATGGTTTTCAAACTATAAATCCATGGAAGTTTTAGCTTAAATAAAATCTTCTATGGGATCCCAGTAAGCACAATAGAGCTGCTCTGTTTGAAAGAGAGATGGGGGTCCAGGGGCCCACTACTTAGCTTTCTCTCCTTGAAGGCAGGCCCCCAGCAGGGGCCAAGGATGGATGATGTTCTATTGCTCTCTGGAATATGGTCTACAGAAAGCACTGCTCTGAAGCAAAGGGTGTACAATAAATAGAGTTTCAGGGACTAAGGGGTTCACGTCAGATGGAGAAGGGTCTGGAATTCCAGCTTACCTGTTTGACCTTTATTCTGTAAGGAATAAGGAGTCACTGAAATTTGTTCGATAGGAGGTAATGAAACCTGAGTGAGGGAAGACAATAGGAATGGAATGATGGAAAGACTACACCATTCAGAAAAGACTCAGCAGGACTTAGCAAGTGATTGGTGTGAAGGGCAAAGAAAGGGGAGCCTACAAAATCAGGTAGGATTTCGAGCTGAGTGACTGAAGTTATTAGAGAAGGACAGTGATGGGCAGAGGCCTGAGAGGAAATATGAAGAGTTCAGTTTAGGACACACTACATAGGTTGGGCACAGAAGTAAAGGTGGCCAACCGAGAACCGGATGCATGACACTGGACCTTAGTATCTGTGGTCAGAGCTTCCAGTGGTGAAGTCAGCTCAAAGAGCACAGAGGCTACTATTCGTGGTATGTACAAGGATCCATCCATAAAACGCAACTGCTATATGGACAACATGTTGGAGTGTAGGACCCTCATATAGAAAATACACTGATAGAAGGAACTTAGGTAAGAGTTTTCTCTTTTCCATGTCCCTCTTTTTCTGGCTGATGAACATCCTCAGACTTCAACCTATTTCTTCATACGTTCCTTCTTTCATTTATTTGCCTGTAATTAATTAATTACCAGTTGGGTGCTTGGCATAATGCTGGATCCTGTGTACAATAAAGAACGTGCGACCCCTGGAGGCAGCCTGAGCAATGAAAAACAAACATAGATCTGGATGTCAGATCAACCTGGACTTGAGTGCTAGCTCCATCCCTAAACAGCTGTAACAACTCGGCCAAGTTAGTGTCACTTTATGTAGAGGAGACTTTGAATCTAGACCTCAAGGAGAGGCCAGGCCAGAGGTACAAACCATGAAACAGAACCAGATAGTTTAAGGAATGTAGAGGCAGAGAAGAGACAAAGGCAAAGGATCAAGCCCTGAGGCCTAAATATGCTAGCTCCCTACCCTCTGTTAGTGACTATGGTTGAACAGATAAAGAATAGTGGTTATTAATAGCAGGGTTAGAGCCAGATAGACCCAGGTGCAAATTCCACCTTGGTCCATTTCTACTAGTAGATGATAAGCAAAGTATATAGAATATCTCTGCACCTCCTGAATTTCCTTCTCTCTACAGTGGGTATGATGTTATTAACTCAGAGGGTTATCATTGGGATTGAATAAAACAACATACCCAAAGCAATGAGTACAGGCATGGGAAATAGAAAGCACTTAATAAATGAGAATTCGTCTTTTGGGGTGCTGCTTCCTGGCTTAGAGGCAAGGAGAATCTCTTGCCCTCATCTTTGGGTCTAGCCCAGGCAGGCAGGACTTTTGCACCTGGAGGAACCCCCAGAAGGCTCTGTGAGGCTGGGGAATTTTCAGGTGTTATTGGATCCAACACAGCAGCACTGGAGCTGAAAGGTCACTAGAAGATGGGCTGGATTCCCAGAAGGGATCTTACGTGCTCTACCCACTAGGTGGAAGGCCCACCACTGTGGCTCTGACTTTCATGCCCTGGGGGAAGCAGCACCTGGTGGGGACCCTGTTTTCCCCAGTCCCACCCTCTAGCAGCCCTGCTATTTGTAAAGAAAGGGAAATGGTACTTTCAGCCATCTTTTTTTTCTTGCTCAGTGTGGAGAATAGCTCATTACTCTATCCTCTTCTTCTTTCCAGATCTTAATTCTGGAAAATCAGTCTGTTATAAGATGCCTGTTCTTACAGCAACTAAAACAAGATGGTGTGTATTTCCACTTCATGGAGTCCCGGGCAGCACTTTTTTTTCCCTGTAATCTGCCTTACGCAAGATTCGGTGTCTGGATGATCACACCTGTATTATTTGAGTTAGAAAGTCAAAGGGATAAAGTCCAAATTTCCAAGTCCTTAATTATCTTGGCCAGATCTATCAGAATAACCGGAGGAAAGTTGGTCTCAAGTAAAACAGGTGAACTATTTCTTCTCAAATCAGTGATTGTAGCCTCTTAACAGAGCCCAAGAGTTGATCTAAGGAGACTTTTATCCAAACATGTAACTTCAACTGAGTTACATCTGTGTCACCCCCCAGCCTGTGTTTACAGAGGCTGAGAGGCCCACCCACCACCTTCCAGATTGATGTTTTAAGAGAAAGTTTCTAAACATAATGGAGTCAGCTCACCTAATAGGTTATAAATTCGGCCCTCCTGCTGAAACATTGTCTTAAATGATGACTTTCTCTGCTGAGCATGGAATGGTTTCCACAGCTTTTCTCTGACGTTGGAGTGATATTCTCAGGCCAGCCCTGAGTCAGGCTCCACTCCTCAGACCTGTCGTCCAGCATGCAGCAGACATGGTGAGAGAGCACACTTCTGCCTCAGTCCTAGAGGAACCATCTATTCCAAGATGCTGCTGAGTACTTACACTATGGTTCAAAGATCCTGGGTGGACCCAACATGTCACTTGCATGTCAATTTGAGCTCTCTCTTCCTCAGCGATGTGGCCAATCTGTGGGAAAGACCTACCTGCATCCTTCAAAAAGTGTCTGCCTAAGCTTTTGTTTCCTTGTCTACCATCTTTGCTCTATAGGAATCTAGTAACATTATGGAAGGTTCGGGGTTGTCAGAAGAAAGGAATTATATCACAGTTGCACAGCCTTCTATAATCTCAGTAGCTCTCTCTTCTGCTTTCCTAACCTCGTGCTCTGATACTTTCTAGCCCACACAGCCACTGGAATGTGAATTTCAGTCCTTCATTTTCCACTGCCTCTCTCTTAGTGGGGAGCCTACCAGGCCAGTCTGTCTTCCTCTGGTTTCTCTGGAATTCCATGGTATAAATTTCCCTCTGCTTACTCCTGCAAGTTGGGTTAATGTCGTTAAGGCTTGGGTGTTTGGGCTTTATTCTTAAGGCTTTCTGACTCAGTCTTCCCAACAGTGCCCTGAGGGCAGTTTCAGGGAATAACAGGAAGCCCAAATATATTGGCTTCTAGGTTCCCCCCATCAACCAAATGTCTCTATTTGTCAGAGACCTTCCAGTAATGGAAGCAGAAGTGAGAGATCGAGACCTCTAACAAGGAAATATCAGTGGAACCAATTAAAAATATGCTGAATATGTCACTACTTCTTTATGAACACCATGAAACCTAAGAAACTGAAGGTTGATAACTTCCTTTCGTAACAGGCAAAGGAAGATACCTTCTTGCCTCAAAGTCCTTGACTGAGAACACTGGTGAGAAAAATATTCAGAAGAGTAAATGAGTTTTCACCATGTGAATTGGTACAGCCACTATGCAGAACAGTATGGAGGTTCCTTAAAACACTACAAATAGAACTACCATACGACCCAGCAATCCCACTACTGGGCATATGCCCTGAGAAAACCATAATTCAAAAAGAGTCACGTACCACAATGTTCATTGCAGCTCTATTTACAATAGCCAGGACATGGAAGCAACCGAAGTGTCCATCAACAGGATGAATGGGTAAAGCAGATGTGGCACATATATACAATGGAATATTAGTCAGCCATAAAAAGAAACGAAATTGAGCTATTTGTAATGAGGTGGATAGACCTAGAGTCTGTCATACAGAGTGAAGTAAGTCAGAAAGAGAAAGACAAATACCGTATGCTAACACATATATATGGAATTTAAGGAAAAAAGTGTCATGAAGAACCTTGGGGTAAGACAGGAATAAAGACACAGACCTACTAGAGAATGGACTTGAGGATATGGGGAGGGGGAAGGGTAACCTGGGACAAAGTGAGAGAGTGGCATGGACATACATACGCTACCAAACGTAAGGTAGATAGCTAGTGGGAAGCAGCCGCATAGCACAGGGAGATCAGCTGGGTGCTTTGTGACCACCTAGAGGGGTGGGATAGGGAGGGTGGGAGGGAGGGAGACACAAGAGGGAAGAGATATGGGAACATATGCATATGTATAACTGATTCACTTTGTTATAAAGCAGAAACCAACACACCATTGTAAAGCAATTATACTCCAGTAAAGATGTAAAAAAAATGAGTTTTCACCAGTGAGTGAGCACTTTACCACCGATGTGATGATAAAAAGCAAAAATTTGTCCACAGTAAATATAAGGCATTATGAAACCACACTGATTTTGCCTTATAACTTCCCCTTACTTCTGCCTTCTTCGTGATGAATAACCATTTATTAGTTTCTCATTTCTCCTTTGTGGGGTTTGCTTCACCTGCCAGGGAGCAACTATTTACTGGAGCTTAAAGAAAAAGAGAAAAAGTCAAGAAGCTTCCTTCATTTCTTGGTAGCTCTTTAGTAGAGATGTAAAAGGACACCTTTAACTGCGCTGAGGAATAGTCACTTTCCGCTAGAGATATCAGCTCGATTGGGCTCAGCAGGTCCTAGGAACTTTGAGGGTTTTGCCAAAATAAATTCTGGAAAGATAACACAAGTTAAAAGTGAATTTTGCCTTTATTCCATTCACACAGAGAAATGTCCCTCCTCGTTCTAAATCATAGGAACTTGGGAAACTTAAGAAAGGTAGGAAAATATGAAATGTTAACCCAGTTTGTGTAGCAGTAGGAAGACAGTGGATGAAAACTACAGGGTTCAGAAGCCTTACCCAGAGAGATGGATTTTTTTATTACGATTATGATTATGACTGCGATTGTTATTTGATTCACACTGAAAGGAAGGAAACTTAATTTAGGTAGCTAGTATGCAACTGCAAGCCCTGTTGTCAGCTAAAGTGTTTAGACTTTTATCTGACAGGTCAAAATGAGGAATCACTGCCAGCCAGGAATGAAATAACTCCAAACTCCCTGTGTCACAACACTTTAAGATTTCACTCCAAGTTGAATTTGTACATTATAAACCATACCCAAGGTTCAGGAAGAAAGAAAGTAAGTAGGTCTTATACAAGAAGGCAGTCATAAATGTATAAATCAACAGCTGAGTGGACAGTGGACTATATAATAAATTGTCCCTACCCTCAACCTGACCAAAGTTGATTGGACCAAGAGTGGGGAACTGACTCAAGGCAGTAAATTCATTGGCTTGTGATTAACAAGATTACTCCTCTTTGTTGTTGTCATTTGAATTAAGAGACATAGATGGAACTTATGAAAAGGTAAGGGACATTATTATGTTCATCAAAAAGCACCTGATTTTCATCTGTATGGAGAAGGCTGTTGCCTAGAAAATGTTTAGAAACTACTGTGTCAACAGGAAATGTTTCTTGCTGACTACTATTTTCTTTTTTGCTGACTACATGAAATTGGATAGGTCATCTGGACCTAATTTACTAAGCCTGGAAAAAATAAGGTTTCTATAAAAATCATAGGTGTGAAGATGGTATTTTGCCATTATAGTAAAGGATGTAGAAAAATAAGTGAGCTGTGAAACTTCTGTGAATTCAGATATGCCATATATGAAGTAGAAGAGGGTCTGGAGAATGATTAGGGAATGAGGCATCAATTTCCATGAAAGCTCAAGTTAAAATGGAGGAAAAATTCCTGTGTTCATCAGAGTTCGTGTGACTCTATGTCCAGATTTGCCTAGGACATGCCCCGTTTATGCCTCGTTTCCTAGCTTTGTTATTCGCTGCCAGCTTTCATTCTCAAAAATGTTCCAATCTGGATGCTAAGTTATATGATCACATTAACTATGGTCACAAGGTAAAGGCTCACAGATTTAAGGTATAGTGGATAAATGCTTGAGTTTGGTTAAATAAAATTTATTTCCTGGTGGTATGGCCAAAATGGTGGAGTATGAAGACCCTGAACTCACCTCCTCCCATAGACACACCAAAATTACGACTATTTACAGAGCAACTATTGAGGAGAAGGACCAGAATCTAGCAGAAAGGATCTTCTACAACTAAAGATATAAAGAAGGAACCAAAACGAGACAGGAGGGGCAGAGACATGATGGGTTGTGACCCATACCCCCAGATGGGGGACCCACAAACTAGGAGGTAATTATAATTGCAGAGGTCCTTCCTAAGGAATGAGGGATCTGAGCTCCACATCAGGCTCCCTAGCCGTGGGGTCCTGCATGGGGAAGACAAGCACCAAGAATGCTTGGCTTTGAAGGCCAGTGGGGCTTCCTTTCTGGAGATCCAGAGGTCTGTGGGAAAAGAGACTCCAGTTTTAAAGGGCGCGCATAAAATCTCACGCGCTCGGGGACCCAGGGCAGGAGTTATTTGCAAGGAGCCTGGGTCAGACCCAGCTGCTGATCTTGGTGAGCCTCCCAGAGAGGCAGGAGGCAACTGGAACTCACCCTGGGGACATAGACCTTGGCGGCAGCCGTTTGGGGGAGCACACCTACCATGAGGACCATGGGGCTGGCAAGCCACATGTCAGAATTCTCCCCCCAGCTTGTTAGCACCAGGACTCAGACCCACCCACCAGCCTGTCAATGCCAGTACTGGAATGCCTCAGGCCAAGCAACTAGCCAGGTGGGGACACAGCTGCAGCCACCAGCAGGCAAGCTACTTGAAGACCCCCTGAGCCCATAGCCACCCCGGCACATGGCCCACTAGCGGGCCCAGGACCCAGCCCCAAACACTAGTGTACAGGCAGTAACCCTGGGACACCGAGGGCCCTGCAGCCAGAGACCCCAGCACCTGGATCCACCCACCAGTGAGCAGGCACCAGCCCCAAGACCCCCTAAGCCCCAGCCCTGCCCTCCAGTGGGACGACACCAGCCCCAGGACCACTGCAGCCCTGCAGCCTGCTGTGTCGGGACCCAGCCCACCCACCAGCAGGCCAGCACCTTCCCTGGGACCCCTGGGACGCCTGGGCCCTGCCTCCACCCACTAGCAATGTGAAACCAGCCCTGGGAACCCCCAGGCCCAGCCCCTTCCACAAGCAGATCAGTACCAACTCAGAGGCACTTTGGACCCCTCAGCCAGGGGGAGGGGAGTAGGGGGAGGATAGAAATAGGTGAGGGAGATTAAGAGCTCCCAACTTCTCGTTGCAAATAAATGTCACTGGTATGAAATGTACAATGTGGGGAATATAGTCAATAGCTATGTGAAATCTTTGTATGCTTACATGGAGTAACTAGACTTGCAGTGATCAGTTTGAAATGCATGGAAATATCTACTCACTATGTTGTGTCACATGAACTAACATAGTGTTGTAGGTCAATGATACTTCAAAAACAAACAAACGAACTCACGGAAAAAGAGATCAGAATTATGGTTACCAGAGGCAGGAGAGGGCCACGGGAGCAAGGGAGAATTCGATGGAGGCAGTCAAAAGGTGCAAACGTCCAGTTATAAGGTAACTAATACTAGGGATGTAATGTACAACGTGAGAAATATAATTAACGCTGCTGTATGTTATACATGAAAATTGTTAAGACAGTAAAACCTTAGCGTTTTCAACCATGGGGGTTTGGAGGGGAGGCTCCTGTACCCGTTTAAAAACTGCTATTTTGTTTGCTGAAGTCCTGTGGGGCTGTGAGTACAAGCCCCGGTTAAAAAGGAAATGAAGGGCCCCAAATGGAGTCCCTTGTGTTAGGCCTCATGGCGGCAGACCACGGCTTAACACTAACCTAATTACTTCCCCAGGAATGTGACTTTTAACCAGACAACCTGGAATTTCCTGGTCAGCACTAAGAAATCTGGTGATAGACCGCCTCCATTCCCCTTAGGAGGGTGAACTTGTCTAAAACAATGCGTTCTATGCTAATAATTTCCCTTTTTATGCTTCCTCCCTGCCTTTACAAATCTTTCCTTTTCTGCAGCTCAGTGGAGCTTCTTTCTATCAGTAGATGGGGTGCTTCCCAATCTGTGAATCATTTAACAGAACCAATTAGATCTTCATATTTACTCAGTTGAATTTTTGTTATTTAAGAGATTTGTTGGCAGTGGTAGGGCCGAAGAAGACTTCTTATGGCTTCAGGGACAGAGAGACACACTGGTACCTGCAAAGCCCTCTTTGAATTCACTGTCTTTCTCACCATTTCCAAGGGCCATGGCTAAGTTCTCTCTTGGTCCTGAGCTCCACTGTCTTTGCATCAAGCCCCTGATCTAAACTAGCTTTCCAGTCCAGGGCTTAACGGGTCAGCTTGAGTGGCAGACACTGTTCCACCTGAAATCGAGTCCGTAGCCTTCGGTTCTGTCCACAGTCCCCCAGTTGTTTGGAATCCCTTTCCCCGGTTCCAGTCCACAGTCCCCATTTACTGGAATCTGTTGGTTTAGTCTACCCTGTGAATTGCTGGTGGTGTGCATGGCCTTGTCTTGACCAGTCTGCACTAACATCTTTTGCTTACTGCCAGTTCGCTAACGTGCACATTTGTTTGTTTTGTTTTGTATAAATAGAGGCTATTGTCAACAGAGATCTCACAAGCCAAAAAGCTGCAAAAATTGGTAGGCAAAACCGAGCATTGAGAGGCAGTTAGATCGTCTACCACCTAAATCCAAGACTCTTGTGTTAGGATAAATTGGTCACAGAATGGGTTAGATTGACACTAGGTCACCTGCCAACCTCAAGAAAATTTCCATGCAGTGATGGAAACTGTAAAACATGCACGATTCCTAACCCAGCGGTACATCCCTTTTAGGTATTCAGCTCCAAGAAACTCAAAGGCTGAGCCAATGGGATCCTTGAATTCTAAAGGGTCAAGTGTGACACCTTCCAGCGTAACTGCTTATTTTATGTCTAAAAACTATGGTCTCAGAAGCTGTAAATATCTTCAAAAGTGGCAAAATCATCCTAAGAGCAACATAGAATTGCAATAGCCATTATGGAAAACGTTCCAATTAGACAAGATCGTTCATTTAAGAAGGTTCCCAAATTAAACAAATCGAACGGGATACCTATTTTAATTGGTATGCAGAAGCCTCCAGAAGCCTTCAAGATTCCAAAGTAGCTTCATTAAAAGATTCATAATGGAAAGATAATGAAAATTTAAAAACGCAAGAGGTACCTAAAACAAAAGACGATAGGAATGACGAGACTCCAGCTGCTTCCGTCTCTCCTTCTTTACCTGAGTACTAAGGACATTTTACCAATTCTCTGAACTGCCTTTCCACTCTAAAGAGACTATTAAACAGTTACCTTTAAAAATAAAACTGCCCAAGGTTACAGGCAGTTCTGCTTAGATATCTTTCACTCCTTGGTCAAAGACAGAACTAAGAGCCATAGTTAAAGAATTTCCTAAACCCAGGGAGGATCCCCAAAAGTTTTTCCAAAAGTTTAGAACCTTATTGGGGCCTATGACCTAGGGCTGCCAGATCTTTGCTTGTGCATATGATGGTAGGACCTGGTGAAGCCCAAAAATGGATGCAGGAAGCAGAACAGCGTCATCCAAAGGATGATATTCGAGATCTTCCATCTCCAACATGGTTCTCTAATAACCAGAAAAAGCTTGCAAAATAGCAACTGATCAGCAAGATCTTTTTTGACGCACCTCCTAGAGTAATGGAAATAAAAACAAAAATAAGCAAATGGGACCTAATGAAACTTAAAACCTTTTGCACAGCAAAGGAAACTATAAACAAAACGAAACGACAGCCCTCAGAATGGGAGAAAATATTTGCAAACAAATCAATGGACAAAGGATTAATCTCCAAAATATATAAACAGTTCATGCAGCTCAATATTAAAAAAAACAAACAACCCAATCCAAAAATGGGCAGAAGACCTAAATTAACATTTTTCCAAAGAAGACATACAGATGGCCAAGAAGCACATGAAAAACTGCTCAACATCACTAATTAATAGAGAAATGCAAATCAAAACTACAATGAGGTATCACCTCACACTGGTTACAATGGGCATCATCAGAAAATCTACAAACAACAAATGATGGAGAGGGTGTGGAGAAAAGGGAACCCTCTTGCACTGTTGGTGGGAATGTAAATTGATACAGCCACTATGGAGAACAGTATGGAGGTTCCTTAAAAAACTAAAAATAGAATTACCATATGACCCAGCAATCCCACTACTGGGTATATAGACAGAGAAAACCATAATTCAAAAAGACACATGCACCCCAATATTCACTGCAGCACTATTTACAATAACCAGGTCATGGAAGCAACCTAAATGCTCATTGACAGATGAATGGATAAAGAAGATGTGGTACATATATACAATGGAATATTACTCAGCCATAAAAAGGAATGAAATTGGGTCATTTGTAGAGATGTGGATGGACCTACAGACTGTCATACAGAGTGAAGTAAGTCAGAAAGAGAAAAACAAATATCGTATATTAATGCATATATGTGGAATCTAGAAAAATGGTACAGATGAACCAGTTTGCAAGGCAAATATAGAGACACAGATGTAGAGAACAAACGTATGGACACCAAGGGGAGACAGTGGGAGTGGGGATGAGATGAATTGTGAGATTGGGATTGACATATATACACTAATATGTATAAAATAGATAACTAATAAGAACCTGCTGTATAAAAAATAAATTAAATTTAAAAAAAATAGCAACTGATCTTTTAAAAACAATTTGTAGGGCTTCCCTGGTGGTGCAGTGGTTAAGAATCCACCTGCACGGGACACGGGTTCAAGCCCTGGTCCAGGAAGATCCCATATGCCGCAGAGAAACTAAGCCCATGTGCCACAACTACTGAGCCCACGCTCCAGAGCCCACGAACCACAACTACTGAGCCCATACACCACATCTACTGAAGCCCAAGTGCTCTAGAGCCCGTGCTCTGCAACAAGAGAAGCCACCGCAATGAGAAGCCCATGCATCACAACGAAGAGTAGCCCCCGCTCGCCGCAACTAGAGAAAGCCTGTGTGCAGCAATGAAGACCCAACATAGCCAAAAATAATAAATAAATAAACAAATTTTTAAAAATAAAAACCATTCTTAGAGTCTTCCCTGTTCACACTGTTTGGTCTATTATTCAAACATACAAACAAAAGAAAGAAGAATCCATGGCAGATTTTTTTTTCTTTCTAAGCTGCACTATTGTCATCCTATAATTCTTTTTTTTTTTTTTTTAACATCTTTACTGGAGTATAATTGCTTTACAATGGTGTGTTAGTTTCTGCTTTATAACAAAGTGAATCAGCTATACGTATACATATACCCCCATATCTCTTCCCTCTTGTGTCTCCCTCCCTCCCACCCTCCCTATCCCACCCCTCTAGGTGGTCACAAAGCACCGAGCTGATCTCTCTGTGCTATGGGGCTGCTTCCCACTAGCTATCGATTTTACATTTCGTAGTGCCATTCTCTCACTTTGTCCCAGCTTACCCTTACCCCTCCCCATATCCTCAAGTCCATTCTCTAGTAGGTCTGCATCTTTATTCACGTCCTGCCCCTAAGTTCTTCATGACCTTTTTTTTTTATTATTTAGATTCCAGATATATGTGTTAGCATACAGTATTTGCTTTTCTCTTTCTGACTTACTTCACTCTGTATGACAGACTCTAGGTCCATCCACCTCACTACAAATAATTCAATTTCATTTCTTTTTATGGCTGAGTAATATTCCATTGTATATATGTGCCACATCTTCTTTATCCATTCATCTGTTGATGGACACTTCGGTTGCTTCCATGTCCTGGCTATTGTAAATAGAGCTGCAATGAACATTGTGGTACATGACTCTTTTTGTATTATGGTTTTCTCAGGGTATATGCCGAGTAGTGGGATTGCTGGGTCGTATGGTAGTTCTATTTTTAATATTTTAAGGAACCTCCATACTGTTCTCCATAGTGGCTGTATCAATTTACATTCCCACCAACAGTTCAAGAGGGTTCCCTTTTCTTCACACCCTATCCAGCATTTGTTGTTTGTAGATTTTTTGATGATGGCCATTCTGACCAGTGTGAGATGATATCTCATAGTTTTGATTTACATTTCTCTAATGATTAATGATGTTGATCATTCGTTCTTGTGTTTGTTGGCAATCTGTATATCTTCTTTGGAGAAATGTCTGTTTAGGTCTTCTGCCCATTTTTGGATTGGGTGATTTGTTTTCTTGATATTGAGCTGCATGAACTGCTTGAAAATTTTGGAGATTAATGCTTTTTCCGTTGCTTCATTTGCAAATATTTTCTCCCATTCTTAGGTTTGTCTTTTCATCTTGTTTATGGTTTCCTTTGCTGTGCAAAAGCTTTTAAGTTTCATTAGGTCCCATTTGTTTATTTTTGTTTTTATTTCCATTTCTCTAGGAGGTGGGTCAAAAAGGATCTTGCTGGGATTTATGTCATAGAGTGTTCTGCCTATGTTTTCCTCTAAGAGTTTTATAGTGTCTGGCCTTACATTTAGGTCTTTAATCCATTTTGAGTTTATTTTTGTGTATGGTGTTAGAGAGTGTTCTAATTTCATTCTTTTACATGTAGCTGTCCAGTTTTCCCAGCACCACTTATTGAAGAGGCTGTCTTTTCTCCACTGTATATTCTTGCCTCATTTATCAAAAATAAGGGGACCATATGTGTGTGGGTTTAACTCTGGACTTTCTATCCTGTTCCATTGATGTATATTTCTGTTTTTGTGCCAGTACCATACTCCCTTGATTACTGCAGCTTTGTAGTATAGTCTGAAGTCTGGGAGCCTGATTCCTCCAGCTCCGTTTTTCTTTCTCAAGATTTCTTTGGCTATTCAGCGTCTTTTATATTTCCATACAAATTGTGAAATTTTTTGTTCTAGTTCTGTGAAAAATGCCAGTGGTAGTTTGATAGGGATTGCATTGAATCTGTAGATTGTTTGGGTAGTATAGTCATTTTCACAATGTTGTTTCTTCCAATCCAAGAACATGGTATATCTCTTCACCTATTTGTAGCATCTTTAATTTCTTTCATCAGTGTCCTATAGTTTTCTGCATACAGGTCTTTTGTCTCCTTAGATAGGTTTATTCCTAGGTATTTTATTCTTTTTGTTGCAATGGTAAATGGGAGTGTTTCCTTAATTTCACTTTCATATTTTTCATCATTAGTATATAGGAATGCAAGGGATTTCTGTGCATTAATTTTGTATCCTGCTACTTTACCAAATTAATTGATTAGCTCTAGTAGTTTTCTGGTAGCATCTTTAGGATTCTCTATGTATAGTATCATGTCATCTGCAAACAGTGATAGCTTTACTTCTTTCTTTCTGATTTGGATTCCTTTTATTTCTTTTTCTTCTCTGATTGCTGTGGCTAAAACTTCCAAATCTATGTTGAATAATAGTGGTGAGAGTGGACAACCTTGTCTTGTTCCTGACCTTAGTGGAAACGGTTTCAGTTTTTTACCACTGAGAACAATGTTGGCTGTGGTTTTGTCATATATGGCCTTTATTATGTTGAGGTAAGTTCCCTGTCTGCCTACTTTCTGGAGAGTTTGTATCATAAATTGGTGTTGAATTTTGTTGAAAGCTTTTTCTGCATCTATTGAGATGATCATATGGTTTTTATTCTTCAATTTATTAATATGGTGTATCACATTGATTGATTTGCGTATATTGAAGAATCCTTGCATTCCTGGGATAAACCCCACTTGATCATGGTGTATGATCCTTTTAATGTGCTGTTGGATTCTGTTTGCTAGTATTTTGTTGAGGATTTTTGCATCTATATTCATCAATGATATTGGTCTGTAGTTTTCTTTCTTTGTGACATCTTTGTCTGCTTTTGGTATCAGGGTGATGGTGGCCTCATAGAATGAGTTTGGGAGTGTTCCTCCCTCTGCTATATTTTGGAAGAGTTTGAGAAGGATAGGTGTTAGCTCTTCTCTAAATGTTTGATAGAATTCACTTGTGAAGCCATCTGGTCCTGGGCTTTTGTTTGTTGGAAGATTTTTAATCACAGTTTCAATTTCACTGCTTGTGTTTGGTCTGTTTATATTTTCTGTTTCTTCCTGGTTCAGTCTCGGAAGGTTGTGCTCTTCTAAGAATTTGTCCATTTCTTCCAGTTTGTCCATTTTATTGGCATATAGTTGCTTGTAGTTATCCTTCATGATCCTTTGTGTTTCTGTAGTATCAGTTGTTACTTCTCCTTTTTCATTTCTAATTCTATTTATTTGAGTCTTCTCCCTCTTTTTCTTGATGTGTCTGGCTAATGGTTTATCAATTTTGTTTATCTCCTCAAAGAACTAGCTTTTTGTGTTATTGATCTTTGCTATTGTTTTCTTTGTTTCTATTTCATTTATGTCTGGTCTGATCTTTATGATTTCTTTCCTTCTGCTAACTTTGGGGGTTTTTTGTTCTTCTTTCTCTAATTGCTTTAGGTGTAAGGTTGGGTTGTTTATTTGAGATGTTTCTTGTTGCTTGTGGTAGGATTATATTGCTATAAACTTCCCTCTTAGACCTGCTTTTGCTGCATCCCATAGGTTTTGGGTCATCATGTTTTCATTGTCATTTGTTTCTAGGTACTTTTTGATTTCCTCTTTGATTTCTTCAGTGATTTCTTGGTTATTAAGTAGTGTATTGTTTAGCCTCCATGTGTTTGTATTTTTTACAGATTTTTTTTCCTATAATTGATATCTAGTCTCATAGCGTTGTGTTTGTAAAAGCTACTTCATACCATGGCAGATTTTAGAGCCCATTTGGAAGTGCTCTTCCTACGGTATTCTGGGTTCTGTACAATAAATGAGGTCACTCAACCTGCTCTAGCTGTCCTATTTGTAAATGAATTATCCCTTGATATTAATGGGTTGTTAAGAAGGCAGAAAATAGGATGGGAGGCCACCAGCCTGACTGAACTCATGACTGTAGCTGAGCAGTTTGATACAGCCACTATGGGGGTTCCTTAAAAAATGACTTTGGATCAAGATCATAAACGAAGGTTCATCAAACTCATGACCTTATAGCTGCAACAGCTCCAACGCTAGAGACCTCAAATAATATCTGGGCCTCCCACATTGTACACCCTTAGGGGGTCCATCATGAAAAACTGACCCAGAGTTCAACATCTCAATTGTAGTCAGTTATGGCACTGGAGAAAAAAATTGTCCTCATAAGTCCTATACAAATTCCTCAACATCCACTCAATTGCACCCAAAGAAAAGCCCCCTTATGGGACCCTCCCAGGACTGATGGGGCTCCAAGGGACCCTCCAGTAAACTACTACCACTAATACCCTTAAACAGCCAAGGAGAAACTAAAATTAAAATTAATGGAAAAATCCTGCCAAATTCTGGTAGATACCCGGGCTATCCTTTCTACTTTAAACCCCACTTTCATAAATCAACAGATCCCTCAGAGTGAAAAAAAGTTTTCCACAGTGGAGGTATCTAATAAAGTTCAGAGACTATTTCAATCTCAGCCAATACAAAGGACTCCAGGCCCTTTTCCTGAAAAGCATTCTTTTTTACTATGTGATGCAGCCCCAGTCAATCTATTAGGTAGAGATCTTCTTTGTAACTTAAAAAGGCTAATACCTTTTGCTTCTAATGGAGACCTCACCTTAGAATTTGCTGAATAACCTGAACCTGATCTTTTATGTTCTCTACAATCTTTACTTGCTGTAGAAGAGAAAGAATTTCAACAAATATCCCCTAATTTAACTGAGGTGTTTGAAAATCCATGGGCTACTTCTAATACATTGGGAGAATGACATTGGGAGAATAAAAAGGACAGAGCGTATAAAAATTCTGATAGATATGACTAAACCTCTTCCTAAATTGCCTCAATAGCCATTAAAATCTGAGGCCTATAAGGCCTCACATCAATAGTAAAAGACCTATTCGCCCAGGGACTAATCATTCCCTGTACGAGTTTCCCTAACACACTGATTTTGCCAGTCTGGAGGCCTTATGGGAGGGGCTGGCGATTTTTCCAGGTCTTACGAGCCGTTAACAAGATAGTTATTCCCCATTTCCCAGTTATTCCAAACCTGATCACTCTTTTGTTACAAGTTCCACTTGACTCAAAATCGTTTACTATATAAACCTTTTTTCATTCTTTTTTCAGCATTCCTGTAAACCCCATCAGCCAATATCTATTTGCCTTTACTTGGGACAGTTAACAATGTAGCTGGACAGTCATGCCTCAAGGGTTTACTGAGGCCCCTTCTTATTTCTTCCAAGTGCTCTATCAAGATCTAAGCACCTGCCAGTTCCGTAGGAAACCAACCCTTTTACAACATGTAGATGATCTCTTGCTGTGCTCAGTTACCAGAGAAGTGTCCATAAAAGATTTCATTTATTTGCTGCAACAGCTGAAAAGGGACATAAAGTATCTAAAGAGAAATTACAATAATCTTTGGACACTGTTCATTACCTAGGGCCTAATCTAAGGGCTGAAGGAATCCAGCTATCTCCAAAAAGGATTAAGCTAATCTAAGAATTTTCTAGGCCCAAACTAAATGACAGCTTCAGTTTCGTGGATTTCTAGGCTAAGCTAGACTGGTTATTGCAGACTATGGGTTTCTAATTTTTCCTTTATTGGCTTCCCCAGTCTATGAACTTAAAAAAATTTCAGTTCCTGAACCTCTTCCATGGGAAGATAAACATGAGTAGGCCTTAATAAGACTAAATCAAGAACCCCAAGAGCCACCTGCCCTAGGGCTACCTAACTATTCAAAACCTTTCACCTTATTTATACATGAAAAAGATAACCAAGCCCTGAGAGTACTCACACAAGAACATGGCAATAAACATGGGCCTAGCACCTATTAGAGCATACAGCTTGATTCAGTCGCTTATGCCCATCCCAACTGCCTTAAGACTAAAGCCACAGCTGCAAAAGTAGTAGAAGCCTCTGAAATTTCACCTTAGGCTATGACATTTATCTATAAACTCCACATGCTGTCCAAAGTCTTCTTTACTCTGAATTAACTCAAGATTTCTTTGGGATCAGAGTAACCTGCTCTGAGTACTTTCTGCTTTCACCACCTAATCTACATCCTAAACATGGCAACGTTCTTAATCCTGCCACATCACCACCTCTACCTGACAAAGGTGAGCCCTCTGACTGTGAGGCCATAATGTCCCATTTCATGACACCTGTCCTGATTATGAGACATCCTTTTAACTAATGCTGATCTAGTTTTGTTTGTTGATGGGTCATATTATAAAAATGAGAAAAGGAATTTCCAAGCTGGTTATATCATTACTACTTGAAGGGGAGAATCTCCCACAAGCTAAATCAACCCAACAAACAGAGCTCTACACCCTTATCATAGCATGCCAGTTATCAAAAGGGCAAACAGTTAATGTTATTATTTATACTGAGAGCTGATATACCTTTGGAGTCGTCCATGATTTTAGGATGTTGTGGAAACAAAAGGGTTTTCTTATATCCACAGAGACCCCAATCAAAAGTGGGCAACAAGTAAATGATCGTCTTATTGATACTCTCTTACCTTCTGAAATTGTGGTCATAAAATTGAGTCTCACACTAAAAGACTGAACCCAAATAGCAGGGACATGCCCTAGCTGATTTTCATGCAAAGGGAGCAACAACAGACTCTGTAAAGGTTATGGCACATGTGGATAAAGTTCATTCTGCTTCTACAAAAAATGACCCCTCATTGCCAGCCTTTTGTATCTTGATGTCATTGTAACATGGCAACCGTCTGCTCTTGAATCAGAGAAATTAAAATGGGCAAAAAATGTTTTTAAATTCAGTGAACAGTTGGGACTATGGGAAACCCAAGACAGCTGCTTGGTTCTTCCCTGCTCCCTGGTAAACACCATTTTTTTGGTTTTTACGTTCCTTCATCCATCATGGTGCATGTAAGATGATTCAAATTATGAATAAACACTGGTGGGAAGACTTCTATAAAACTGCAAAAATAGTTTACCATCAACATCTGACTTGTTAGGTCCATAATCCTGGAAAATTATTTTTGTTCCTTGAGGGCTCAATACTCCCTCTGGATCCTTTGAACACCTGCAGCTGGACTTCATTCAGTTGCCAAATAGTGTGGGTTATCAATATGTTCTTGTTATAGTATGCACGTTTTCTGGGTGAGTTGAAGGCTTCCCCTACCGCAAGGCTGATGCCTGTACTGTGGCAAAGAACCTGTTAGAAAGGACCTACCAGGAGGCATTCATGACTCAAGATTCACTTCCTTTGGCAGGGCCATACTTCCCTGGTCAGGAGTAAATGAGAATATGATCAGAAACATCTCCTTAACTGTTGAAGATATTGCAGATTTCATTGCTAAGATAATATCTGCCCAAAAAAGAGCTTTAGACTCTCTGGTCAAAGTTGTCCTTGATAGTAGGGTAGCCCTTGATTATTTTTTTGCTGAGCAAGGAGCTGTCTGTTCTGTGGCCAACACCACCTGCTGCACCAGGATTAACACTTCTGGAGAAGCTGAAACTCAAGTTACATTAGATCCCTGAGGTAGGCACTTGGCTTAAAAAAGGTGACCCTTCCACAGGGTCTTTCTTTGACTTATTTGAGACTTAATACCTAATCTAATTACTTCCCCAAAAATGTAAACTTTAACTAGCCAACCTGGAATTTCCTGGTCAGCACTGGGAAATCTGCTTATAGTCCCCTTCCATTCCCATTAAGAAGGTGAAATTGCCTAAAACAATGCATTCTTTACTAATAATCTCCTTTTTTTTTTTGGCTCCCTCTCTCCCTCTCTGCTTTTGAAAGCCTTTCCTTTTCTGCAGCTCAATGGAGCTCCTTTCTAGTGCTAGATGGGATGCTTCCCGATTCATTAATCATTTAATAAAACAAATTAGATCTTCAAATTTACTCAGTTGAATTTTTGTTATTTAACACCCCATTGGCTGTCAGATCTAGGTGATCTGGGGGCTCATCCCTCGGATGGCAGCTGTAAAAGGTGGGGTGCTAGGTGTGTGGAGAAGCTCCTTCCAGGGAGATGCTGGTGACAGGTCTATTGCAGCAAGCCAGAGGGAGAAGGCAAAGTAAGTGCCCACTGGCTCTTTCCAGCTGGATCCAGGTAGGATCACAGCCAGCACCTAGATGCATGTTAATCAGATGACCGATCCTCAGTCAGCAGCTTGTAAAGTATGCAGTCAAACCTCTTCCAGGGAAAGACTAGGACATGGCTGTTTTTGCCTGCTCCCTCTGCATTGAGCCCTAGGAGATAGCCACAGTGAGAGCTATCTTTGTTTGCTAGAGTCCTGGGGGGCTCATGAATGTGAGCCCCATTGGCTTTCAGCTAGGTGATTTGGGGGACCATCCCTCAGGTGGCAGCCTTAGAAGTTGGGGCACTAGATGTACGGTTTGCTCCTCGGAGAAGCTGGGAGCTGGGGGTTCCCTCCTGATGGTACGATACTATGCTGGGAGTGGGTTTTATGGTGAGAGTGTGCCCACCTGTTTAAATGTGGGTGTTTTCTTAGTCACCCAGAGTGTTGAAATAACTCAACTAGTTTCTGGATGTCTCAGAGGGAATTGCTTCATGTGTAGCTGTATATTTGGTGCATTCATGGGAGGAGTGAAATTCAGGAGCCTCCTATGTTGCCATCCTGGTCTGGAGTCCCCAGATTTTTCTTAGAAAATGTAAAGTTCTTCAGTATTTCTATCTTCCTCCCAAATTACAAGAACATTAGTATACTTTCACATTCCTAGTCTATTTTTGCTTAGAATTTTATAATTTCTTTTAATGTAAAAAAAAAAGTTTAAGTAGTTAACACTTTTATGGTCATTAGTTAAATTTTATCAGTATCTGTGTCATGATATTATCCTATTCCTTCTCTTTGGTGACATTTATCCTTTAACAGTTCTTTACATGAGGGTTTGTGGGTTTGATTTTTGTGTGCTTAAAAATGTCTTCATTTTCACTCCCTCTGTAATGATAATTTAACTGGGTATAAAATTCCAGGCTAAGAATAAATTTCCCTCAGGAGTTGGACAATATTACTTTATTTTCTTCCCACATCTATTCTTCCTTATCTGAAGTCTACCTTTTATCTAATTGCTATTTCTTTGAAGGCAATCTTTCTTTTCCCTCTGATAGTTTTTAATATAATCTTTATCCTTGACATTTTTAATTTTCACTACTGTGACTAGAAATTGATATATTTTTACTAATTCTGCTCGATATTCAGTGTGTTTTATAATCTGAGAATAAATATTTTCCTTCTTCAGATATTCTCCACCACTCACATGTAAGGTTGCTGTGAGTTACTTTTTAGTATTTTCACTTTGTTTTTATAGTCCCTTTCCCTCATGATAACCTCTCCAGGTCTAATAGTTTTATGGTAGGTTCTATCCAGTACACCAGGGTCCTAGGCTTAAACAAGATCTTATAATGGTAGATCAGGATTCCTACCCAAAATGATATTGTAGAGATCTCTAGGCTGCTTATTTCAGTCACTAGACTATATTAGAAAGCAGTGCTGGTACAGAAGTTGGCTAGGTCATGAAATAAAAACAGCATAACACATTCATAGCATGATTCAAGGTGATTTTCTCACCTTCAAAAGCATCCCCAGTTTTCATGTTACTCTGCATTGTTCAGAGGTACAGGGATTATATTCCATACATGCACATGGATCTCCAGTGTTTTATTTTAATGTATAAATTTAAAATATTAGGTTTTAAGTTAAACGTGTAAGACTGGAAAACGTTAGTTAACATTCCAGGGATAAAGAAGCAGCAACAGCCTCTCATCTTTCACTTCAATAAAAGTAAAGATGAAATCCACCCCAGATGAATGGCTCATCCTGGTGAAGCAAGAGCACACAATATCACCAATATTAACAAAAGCATTAAGTTTAGGGCATCATTGTTCTGAACCCGTCATTGGTTATGACAAAAACTTCATATGCAAAAATTATTTTAATATAGAGGTTGGAGATTAATATAGCTAATAGATTTATGCTATTGTCATCTGGATCAACTGGACATTATTAGAAAATTTTTGGATAATAATTTTTTTAATATTTACTTCTTCCTCATAAGCTGGTGATTTGTTCACGTTAATGTAATGATAAAAATGAATACGTTTAACCTGCTCAATATATCCTATTTTTTCTTTATCTCTTAAATGTAAATCAGTCTTGATAAAAGCATTTTTAATTATTCAAGTATATCGGACACTTCTTGAATACCACTAAAAATCCTCTCAGCTTCAGCTCACATTCCAGCCACTTCTTCAAACACCTGGTTTTTTATCACTGGAGAACTCTTCCCTCTCCCCTCCCCCCCAAACGCACCCCACCCTACTCCCTTCTTCATCACATCACAGTCCAGAAGCAGGGGATTTAACATTATGTGGGCCATCCTTGACCAGTGGAGAGAGTAGCTCATGGATAAATGTTTCTCCTTTCTCCCCTCAGGTGGATGGTTCTTAGACATATTTTCTCCCACAGGGTTAAGCAACCAATCACCCATCACAGTGGCCATTGTATTAGCTTCCTTGTACTGGCTTTCCTTCTCTGTTCATTCCTTTTCTCCCTCACTTTTGCTTCTAGGATCCTATTCCCATATAAACCCCCTGTATTCAAGCTTTTTACTCAGGCTCTGTTTTCATGGAAACTTACGCTAAAATAAAGATACTTTTGAAGAACCTAACCATTGAGTACACGGATAGACAGTCCATTGCAAAGCTATCACCTATTTAATGAGTCCATTCTTTCCAATTACAAAATTAATTTATGTCCACTTCCCCACTGGAAATAAGAGTCTCAACATTTCTCTTCTTATGTCTTTCTGCACAGTATTGGACATTATATGCTTGACATTAAATTCTTTAAATATAATTGAATGCCTTAAATCAAGGAACCTGTACATTCTGCTAGTCTCAAGTATCCACCAGATAAAATACCCAGAAAGGTTTTTCAAGAGAAAACAAAGGTCTATTGATGAATTTACTAGGCTAGTGGATGCCATAAGTATTTGAAAACATGAAATGGAGCCATCTCTGCCTTCACTGAGCTTATATTATGGTAAAGGAAACAGATCATAGATTCATATACATATATACATGTACATGTATGTATATTAAATTCATACATGTATATACATGTATGATATATTAAATTCAGTATACTTACGTGATATACAAAACATAATTCTATAGAAAATGAATACAGAAATAATGTGGTTCTTAGATTCCCCCCTCCCCCCCAAAAGATCTTATCTGTATAATTTTTGGATATATGACTTAATTTCTCTGAGTCTCAGTGTTCTGAAATGGAAATGTTAAATGGAAAGTTATAACTACCTTGAAAACTTTCTGTGAAGATTCAGAAAGACAATATGTGAAAAGTGTTTGACATTTAATATGTGGTACCTCCTACTATTGCTCTTTGTTATATAATTTTCGTCATTATCATTAATAATAAATTTCATTTGCTACCATTAATGTAAGGTGACCATGATCATTAATTCAACAAATGTTTGAGTACTTACCCAGTGACATGCACTGTGATAACTAATACAACACAAGCAAGAAAACAACAGTGGTGAAAAGAAATGAAGTTAGGTTGGTGAGAGAGAGAAGTGGAGAGGGCTAGATGGACTCTGAATAGGCTTTGGACATAAAGGTAAAGAGGAAGCAGCAGTCCTAATAACGTGTTCACAGCACAGGTGGGCTCGTGGGCACTCCAAGGCCTTGGGTACACAGTACGGGAGAACTCACAATTCTAATCTGAGGTCATGATTTCCAGAGCCTGGCATTTGTGAAAGAGCAGCATTTCCATCACTCCTGGGATTCATGACAATGACACCATTGTTGCTTCACTGGCTTCTCTTCTTCAGCAAGTGTTGAGTTGAAACTCACTCAAGCAGAGCTATTTAGCTGCCTTTCCTCTCTGTTCTATTGTCTGTATTTTGTCATCATGTTTATTCAATTAAGATTAATATCTGTACCAAGAGAATCTGACTTCTCACCAAGCCCCAAAGAGAAATCACTCACTGAGAACCAAAGTACTGTGGCTCCATTATGTTCTGAGGGCAAACAGCAGCTGAATGATGAATTGCGTACCCTCTTTTGTTGTTGTTGTAGTTAAATGTATTTCAAATGATAGTTAAGATGAGGGACTTCCCTGGTGGTCCAGTGGTGAAGAATCCTCCTTGCAACTCAGGGGATGCCAGTTCCATCTCTGGTCGGGGAACTAAGATCCCACATGCTGCGGGACAACTAAGCCTGCGTGCCACAACTACTGAGCTCACGCGCCTCAACTAGAGAGTCTGTGTGCCACAAACTACAGAGCCCATGGGCCCTGGAGCCTGCGCGCCACAACTAGAGAGGAAAAACCCGCACGCCACAACTAGAAAGAAGCCCGTGCACTGCAGTGAAGAGCCTGCATGCCACAACGAAGATCCCGTGTGCTGCAACTGAGACCCGATGCAGCCAAAAATAAATAATAAGTAAATAAATCTTAAAAAAAAAAAAAGATGAGACTCAGCAGAAACACATCAGTAACCCATACAAACAAGACTCCTCCTTTTATTAATGGATGGATAGTCCTTACTTTTTTTTTTTCATTTTATTTTATTCACAGTTATTGTTTCTAAGAACAAGAAAGATTTACTCTTATTTAGGCTCATTTGAATTAACAAGATTTATTTCCTCCTTATAAATTGTGTTGAATTAATCCTTTTGGACAGCACTGAGGACCAAATATTGGATGAGCTACTTAATCATGAGCCCTGTCAGAGCCCAAGACTTACTAATGGAAAATTGTGCAAACAGTGAGGATGCTGACAGACAGATGAGCTGTCCAGACACTTGAGAAATGCCCTCCTAGGGGTGTGTTTCAAACCTTTGCACACACATCAAGACAAACAAAAAGTCTGGGCTTTGTCATTATAAACTGGGATAGCGTATTCAGTTACCAAGCCAGGTTTGGGGAGTCCTGGATCTTACACAATTTGGAGGGCCATTCTGAAGAAAAAGAATTTTAAAAATATAAATAAGAAATGGGGTACAAAATTCAATCTGAAAAAATAAATTACAAATCTTAAAAAGCTGACAAATATCACAAACATCACCAAATCCAGAAAAATAATGTTTACTGTGACTGACTGATCCACTTCTATTATACTTTCTTTATACGTGTTTTTGCTGCTTACTCGTTATATGACAATGTTGTAGTAGTATTCTTTGTAGAAGGAAATAGAAAGAGCACTTTTCCTAGCATGGTTAACCAAATATTGTTTTATATTATTATTGGTTTTGAGTAGGCATCAGTGAGAACTGAATCCTCTGTTTACAATGTTATGTGTCTGATGCTGGGAAGAACATTCCACAGCTAAGCTTCCAGCTCCTTTCAGTAAGCCTGGCCCACATGATTCCAGGACCAGGCATAGTAGGACACACTCACAGTGTGATGTGATGTCTAGCCCTGCATTTTGATGTCACAATGCCTGGAAGAGTAAGTGTTAGGACTATTCCTAGAAGCCATTACCATGCCAGGATGGTTATCAATAATGGAACTATTCGTGGAAGTGGCCATTTTTCATGAAACAGCTAGTAGCATCCCTCAGAATAAATTCTTTATTGATATTTTTGGCCTCCTCTGTATTTCTCCAAATCCTTTCTAAGTCGGGAAACCCAGGAGTGAACACAGATCCCTCTTAAGCATTGCGTTTCTGCTGCTTTTAATGGAAGGATTACCCTCTGCTTCTGCATGCATATCAGAGGGCAAGTTTCTGCCAAATACAGCAGATATCATCATCAAAAGGACATTTAGAAAGTGTAAAAAAGCACACTCAAAATTTAAAAAGGTAAAAGAGAAATAAAAATATGATTCTTAAAGCTAATGTACAGTTTGCCTACGAACTTGGCTGATGAAAATTCTTCAATGATTAACCATAAATTAGGGATTCTGCATTTTAATTTTGGTGTGAGATCTCAGAGTTTTAAGGAAAACATAGTTGAAACCACTATTCTTCAAACTATCTGACATATTACATGACATACTCTTCTTCCTTTTATCAAATTTTTAAAATTTATTTATTTATTTATTTATTTTATTTTATCTATTTTATTTTTGGCTGCGCTGGGTCTTTGTTGCTGCGTGCGGGCTTCTCTGGTTGCGGCGAGCAGGGGCTACTCTTTGTTGCAGTATGCAGGCTTCTCATTGCAGTGGCTTCTCTTGTTGTGGAGCAGAGGCTCTAGGCACGTGGGCTTCAGTAGTGGCATACGGGCTCAATAGTTGTGGCTCACGGGCTCTAGAGCGCAGGCTCAGTAGTTGTGGTGCACAGGCATAGTTGCTCCGCAACATGTGGGATCTTCCTGGACCAGGGCTCGAACCCACGTCCCCTGCATTGGCAGGTGGATTCTTAACCACTGCGCCACCCGGGAAGCCCCCTTTTATCAAATTTTTTGATGGTTTTATAACTGTGAACAGTGCTAGATTTGAAAGAAGGGACAAATTTAACACACGGAATTCCTTAATGTCATTTCTTCTCCTAACAAGCTTAGTGAGAAATGAAAAGAAGAAAGAATAGACATTTCTTACTCGTGTGCTTCCTCCAAGCAAAGCAAGCGAAGAGTTATAACATATTCCATGCATTACTGAGCACTCCATCACCCCATTTTGCTAAGAATCAAATCAAAAAGGACATCTGTGCTCAATAATTCCTCTTTCTTCCATACTGGCAAACCGCCCCCAGCAGTGGAAGAATTCTGCAGTGCCATAAAGAAACCCTCTGGGTTCAAACAGACCATTACATGAAGGTCAGGTCTATACACTACCAAAAATATTGAAAATTAATGCGAAAAAAACATCAAATGAGGAACAGTTGATATTCTATTAATCAAGACAGTCAGGAAGTCTCCATTAGATTGGATTTTCCAGTCAAGTGGCACTCTTGTTATGGGACCTGTTGTATGAGACCCTGCTATGGGCCCATGTTTCTCAATGTTTTTTAAACTATACTCTTTCTTGCTGAACATAAAAATCTCTCCCCACTTCCCTACTTGTGTCCAGAGGCCTC
The DNA here is from genome assembly GCF_039906515.1 of Pseudorca crassidens. Taxonomy (NCBI): domain Eukaryota; kingdom Metazoa; phylum Chordata; class Mammalia; order Artiodactyla; family Delphinidae; genus Pseudorca; species Pseudorca crassidens. The sequence goes on along the minus strand of NC_090304.1, from coordinate 65,087,723 downwards.
GCGCTTGTCTTCCTAAGGAAATCACTGGGAGACAGGGGAAAGTTTATTTTTTATATAAAAGACTTTTCCTTCAGCTTTCCTAATGTAGTTTACATTACAAAAATAATGGCTTTTTGTGGTGTCTCAATTTTAATACCTGTGTAATATTAAACATGTATTTTCATACACCCTCTAAGTATGAAATGTTCTCCTGGGGGAAGAAGTGTCTCTGCCCCTTCACTACCCACAAGTGACAAACGCTTTTCTAAGACTAATAATTCCAATTTTCTGCTTTAGTAAATAGGATGGAGAGAACATTATTGAATTACCACTTAGCGCTTAGGATCTAATAGTGCCTCAGGATCTGGATGATAAACTTGAATCTTCACTCTGTAGCACTATAGCTACAGATTTACAAGATAGGCAAGCTTGATTAGAAGGTGTACCACAAAGCCAGAAAACACTGCAAGGTGCCCCTCGCCCCCCTTTTTTTAAAGTCTCAATTATCCTGATCATGGTTCCGAATTGAAACTTGAAAATACTTAGGCTACACAATGCAATTCATCTTTGGTGTTTTCTTTCCCCAAAGCATCTTCTATCATTTATAAAGAAAGAAGCTAATCCCGTTTATATCCATTGGCTTGGAACCCTCCTGTGTTTGCAGATACGTGAGGATTTTCTCATGTTGGTGTTTGCTCAGGCTCTGGATATTAACTGCCATAACTCTTCTCACATGCTCCTGGCAATTAATCCCTCATGCCATATGCATAGTTTAGTGCCCTTTTACTGCATGGCCTCCACTCTCACATCTCGCCAGGCTAATACCATGCTAACACCTGGATTCTGCCTTCCAATTTTAAGGATATTGAACTCAGGAAACAAAAATAGAACAGGCTTGAAGTGTCTCATTTTCATTCCACCTTTTCATGGTCCCTTGAGTTTCACCTTGAAATTAATTAAGAGAGGACAGTAAGGTGAAATTGCACCATTTCATCTGGGTGGTACTCTGCTTCCCTTTTCTGTTGACTCCTGAAATGTCAAGATTTCAGACATATTTAAACAGTAATTGAAGGATCATAGCTTGTTACAGAGTCCCTTGGTCATCCATAGATGTATCCCCCTCCTTAATTTTTTTGCTCATGAGTGTATGAAACTATTGTTATGGTGTAAAATTGCCAAAGGGGGAAATAGATTTTTTTAAAATGTTCATGAGATGAGGAAGTATGGTTGACTCTGGGTGGATAATAGAAGAGAAGTTTTGGACAGCAGATCCTGTATCCCACAAAAAAGCTTGATATCATTACAGTACAAGGACCATAGTGAATACAATCCCTGTGCCTGCAGAGAGATTAGGAAACTAAGAAGGTGCTTCCATGGCTGCCCACAGAGGAGAAGGGCAGCAATTGGATACACTTGCAGGTGAGAGCACACGGGGTGAACAGCAAGATGAGGTTAAAGATACTCATCTCTTTGCTCCAGTATCATGGACCTCAGCTTCGACACCAAGTTTCTATTATCAGTTAAAAGCTGATATTAAAAAATATATAATAGGTGCAATAGAGTCCAACAAGTTCATTCAGGCCTGTCACTAGGGGGGAGTATTGCAGCTGGTAAGACTGGAAACAGTATAAGTAAAGAAACTAACAAATGTAAATGATGTATGAGTATGCACCATTGAAAACCAAGAGAGAATCTAGCAACAATCAGACCAGGTGTGACTTCTAAACAGGAAGTTGTGACCAGGTGTGACTTCTAAACCGACCGTGTTTCCTGAAAGTTTCCTTTTTAGCCCTTCACACACACACCATGCCTGCTTCAGACCCTCCAAGCAAGGGTGTGCAAGCCAATTTGCAGAGCACTATGGGTACTCTCCCAACAAGACAATAAGACGTGGGTCAAAACATAACTTCACTGCACACATTTACTGAGGGACCGCCATGCATCAGGCACTGTGCCACACATAAGAGAAGAAAAGCACAGACTCTTAGACAAGTAATGACCACATCCTGTGTTGAATGAAGCTACCAGAGCCCAGAGGTGAGGAGAATAAACTCATTCTAGAAGATCCAGGGACAGCTTCATAGAGGTGATGTCTTTGTGCTGGATTTTGAGCATATCACACAAGGTTCTTAGTTGCACACAACAAAAGTGCATTTGATTATTTTTAGCAGCAAATACTTTATCAGAGGAGAGCTCACAGATTTTCTGAGAGACTATGTAGCCAGGAATAACACTCCAAATCTCATCATGGTAATGTTCCAGCAGAGAGACCACTGCTGCCACCACAGGTCATAGACCCAATCACCTGGCCACAGGAGTTGGTTGACCACCACCTCTGGACTTGGATGACTTGCCATCTCCTTAGAAGCTCAGTGTCTGATTCCAAGTCTGGTGTAAGTGCATTTGACTGGTGGATCCTGGGTTGCATGTAAGAGAGATTGGAAAAGCTCATTTTTTAAATTTGAGACATAGGAAAAGAGAATGCCTCAAGAATAGGAAGAGTAATTGAGTTTCTAGGCACCTAGAAAGAATGACAAAGTTTCTCTTCAGAAGTTCAAAAAGACACTCAGAAGATGAAGCAAGGAGGAATGGCATGTGCAGAGGCACTGGGAATGAAAGAGCATGGCTTAGAGCAAAACTGAGAGGTCATTCCAGATTTTCAATCTCATTTTAGGAGAGGAATTCAAAAAGGAGCAGCTCAGTTGCATATTATCAAGAGAAGAGACTTTGTTATTACTTTAGTTACTACTATAATAGTACTCTGTTTCCTAAATGACAGACTCATCACATCATAGATGTTTTGACAATACAGCAGATGCCACTAGTCAAAGCCTGGTGCTCCAGCATTGGCACCCGAGATTACTGGAACAGCCACTGAGCCCTCTGCCTCATCTGAGGGCCTGACATATTTGCATCTATTAAAGCTGAGACTTTTTAAATTATTAAGGATGTTTCCATATTAAGGATATTCAGTTGTTCAACTGAAGCTTGTCTGGATGTATTTCCTATTAGAATATTTAAAAATTAATTGCATGATGAGGGATGAAGATGACAGAGTAAAAGAATCCTGAGCTTATCTTTTCCATGAGCTACATGAAACTACCACTGTGTACATATACAACAACTCTTTCTGAGAACAAGCTGAAGACTCGCATAACAGCTCTTCTGCAACTAAAGATAAAAAAAAAAAACACACACACACATCAAGATAGGTTGGAGGGGCAGAGATGTGGTCTAGTCAGGATCCACACCCTTGGGGTAGTGACCCACAAGTGGGAGAGGATATCACAACTGCAGAAGCCCTACCTAACGAGAGAGGGGTTTGAGCCCCACGTTGGGTGTCTAAGCCCTGAGGACCTGCACTGGGATGATGAGCCCCTATAATGTCTGGCTTTGAGAACCAGCAGGGTTTATGTCCAGGTGAGCTGGAGGTCTGTGGGAAAATGAGACTTTGCTCTTAAAGGGCATGCACATAAACTCACATGTCCCAAGTCCCAGTGCAGAGGGATCAATGTGAAAAGTGCCTGGGCCATATATAAAGGAGATCCATTGACTAATTTTATGGGAAGTGCCAAAGGGGCAGGAATCAGTTGGAGCTTACTCTGGGGACAGAAGTGCCGGCGGGTGCCTCTATTTTTTTTTTAGTCTCCTTCTACCTATCTGGTCCCACTGACAGACACCATTTCTGACATTCGCCATCTACCTTGCTAACACCACTCACCCCACCCCCACATTCCCCTGGGGACCCACCCACCCAACCCACTGGCCCTGGCTGGAGCCTCTCCAAAGGAGCCTTTGCCACACCAGCAGGATGCCTCAGCAGGTACTGGCACCCCTCCAAAGCAGCTCCTGCTGCTCCACACCAGCCCAGCAGCCTCAGCTAGGACCAGCACACTCACAGCTGCCACAGCTAGATTTTGAGTCCAGCTGTGCCCCACCAGGAGTGTGCCTGCAGGAACTGTGGCATCACCACAACAGGAGGGCACATGCAGCTTACACAGGGAACACCACCGGAATGTCTGGCTCTTGTCCCAGGGGGACTACTCTTCTGGGCCCCACAAGAAATCTACTTACTACCAGTTCTGCAAGACTGGGAGACATAACTGGTCTACCCAATACTAGAAACAAACACAGAGAGTTAGCCAAAATGAGGAGATGGAGGAATATCTTCCAAATGAAAGAGCAAGACAAAACCTCAGGAAAAGAACTAAATAAAACAGAGATAAATAATCTACCTGATGAAGAGTTCAATAAAGTATTGGTCATAAAAATTCTCACCAACCTCAGGAGAAGAATGGATGAGCATAGTGAGAACTTCAGCAAAGAGAAACAAAACAGTAAAAAGAACTAATTAGAACTGAAGAATACAATAACTGAAATTTCAAATACACTAGATGGAATCAAGAACAGATAAGATGATACAGAAGAACAGATCAATGATCTGGAAGAAAGGATAGTGGAAATCATCCAATCTGAACAGAAAAAAAATTTTTTTTAATGAAGATAGTTTAAGGGATCTCTGTGACAACATCAAGCATACCAACATTCACATTATGGGGGTCTCAGAAGGAGAAGACAGAGAAAAAGGAACAGAAAATGTATTTGAAGAAATAATGGCTGAAAACATCCCTAACCAGTTGAAGGAAACAGACATCCAAGTCCAGGAAGCATAGAGAGTCCCAAACAAAATGAACCCAAAGAGGCCCACACCAAGACACATTATAATTAAAACATCAAAAGTTAAAAATAAACAGAGAATCTTAAAGACAGAAAGAGAAAAACAATTAGTTACCTACAAGAGAACCCCCATAAGACTATCAGCTGATTTTTCAACAGAAATTTCACAGGCCAGAAGGGAGTGGTATGATAGATTCAAAGTGCTGAAAGGAAAAAACTTACAACCAAGTTTGTAAGTGTATCATTCAGAATTGAAGGAGAGATAAAGAGTTTCACAGGCAAAGGAGTTTATCACCAGTAAACTGGCCATACAAGAAATGATAAAGGGACATCTTTAAGCAGTAAAGGAAAGGCCATAGTAGAATTAATAAACTAAAATACAGTAGTTTGTTAAAGTATACATAAAATAAAAAGATGTAAATTATGATATCAAAAATGTAAAATATGACTGGGGAGTAAAAATTTAGTGTTTTTAGAGTGCATTCAAACTTAAGTGACCATCAATTTAAAATAGACTGCTATATAGATAGCTTGTTACACATGAAACTCATAGGAATCAAAAACAAAAGCCTACAATAGATATCCAAATAATGAAGAGAAAGGAATCCAAACATAACACTAAAGAAAATTATCATATCACAAAGGAAGAGAGCAAGAGAAAAGGAAACAGAGAGGAACAACCAGAAAACAATTAACAAATGGCAATTAGTGTTCACCTATCAATAAATCCCAATAAACAAAAATCCAGGACCAGACAGCTTCACTGGTGAATTCTGCCAAACATTTAAAGAAGACTTAATACCTATTATTCTCAAACTATTTCAAAAAATTAAAGAGGAAGAAAAATTCCAAACTCATTCTATGAGGTCAACATTACACTGATACTAAAACCAGACAAAGACACTACATAAAACGAAAATTACAGGCCAATATCTCTGATGAATATAGATGTCAAAATTCTCAAAAAAAATTAACAAACTGAATTGAACAGTACATTAAAAGGATCATACACCATGATCAAGTGGGATTTATTCCAGGAATTCAAGTGTGGTTCAATATCCGCAAATCAGTCAGTGTGATACACCACATTAACAAAATGGTTAAAATCATATAATCATTCTAATAGATGCAGAAAAATATTTTGAACTTTGTTGACAAAAAGTCAACACCTATTTATGATAAAACATCTCAACAAAGTGTGTAAGGCAGGATGTACCTCAACATAATAAAGACCATATATGACAAACCCACAGTTAACATCATACTCAACAGTAAAAAGCTGAAAGCATTCCCTCTAAGATCAAGAAAAAGATGAGAATGCCCACTCTCGCCACTTTTATTTAACATAGTATTGGAAATCCTAATGACAGCAAAAGAAATTGACCTAAGAAGATGTGATATATATATATATATACACACACACTATACACACACACACACACATATGCACAAAGGAATATTACTCAGCCATAAAAAAGAATGAAATATTGCCATTTGCAGCAACATGGATGGACCTAGAGAATATTACACTTAGTGAAGTAAGTCAGACAAAGAAAAATACTATATGATATCACTTATATGTGGAATCTAAAAATAATACAAATGAATTTATATACAAAACAGAAACAGATTTACAGACATAGAAAACAAACTTATGGTTACCAAAGGGGAGCAGGAGGTAGAGAGGGACAAATTAGGAGTATGGAATTAACAGATAAAAACTACTATACATAAAATAGATAAGCAATGAGAATGTACTGTATAGCACAGGGAATTATATTCAATATCTTGTAAAAAACTATAATGGAATATAATCTGAAAAAAAAATAACTGAATCACTTTGCTATACACCTGAAACTAACACAATATTGTAAATCAACTATACTTCAATTTAAAAAAAGAAATAAAAGGCATACAAATTGGAAAGGAAGACATAAAACTGTCACTATTTGTAGATGACAGTACTATATGTAGGAAACCCTAAAGACTCCACCAAAAACTTTTAGAGCTAATAAAAGAATTCAGTAAAGTTGCAGGATACAAAATTCATGTACCTAAATCTGTTGCATTTCTATACACTCATAACAAACTCTCAAAAAGAGAATTGAAGAAAACAATCCCATTTACAACTGTGTCAAAAAGAGTTAAATGGTTAGGAATAAATTTAACCAAGAAAGTGAAAGACCTGTACTCTGAAAATTATAAGCCATTGATGAAAGAAATTAAAGATGACACAAATAAATGGAAAGACACACTGTGCTCATGGATTGGAAAAATTAATGTTTTTAAAATGACCGTACTACTCAAAGCAGTCTACAGATTCAATATAATCCCTGTTAAAATACCAATAGCACTTTTCACAGAAGTGGGAAAAATAATCCTAAAATTTGTATGGAACCACAAAAGACCCTGAAGAGCCAAAATAATCTGGAGAAAGAAGAACAAAACTGGAGGTATCACACTACTTGACTTCAAACTATACTACAAAACTACAGTAATCAAAACAATATGGTGATGTCACAAAAACAGACTGTAGATCAATGGAAGAGAACAGAGAACCTGGAAATTAATCCATACACATATGGTCAATTAAACCATGACAAAGGAGGCCAGAATATACAACGGGGAAAAGACATTCTCTTCAATAAATGGTGGTAGGAAAACTGGACAACTACACACAAAAGAATGACTCTGAAACATTATCTTACACCATATACAAAAAATAACCTCAAATGGATTGAAAGACTTGAATGTAAGACCTGAAACTCATAGAAGGAAAACTAGACAGTCAGCTCTTTGACATCAGTCTAAGTAATATATTTTTGAATATATCTCCTCAGGCAAGGGCAAAAAAAGCAAAAATAAACAAATGAGACTACATCAGACTAAAAAGCTTTTGCACAGCAAAGGAAACTATCAACAACAAAAACCAAAAAGGCAACCTACTGAATAGGAGAAAATATATGCAAATTATATATTCAGTGAGTGGTTAATATCCAGAATATCCAAAGAACTCATAAAACTTAATTTTTTTTAAATCCTATTTAAAAATGGGCAGAAGACTGAACAGACATTTTTCTAAAGAAGACATACAGATGGCCAACAGGCACATGAAAAAATGCTCAACATCACTAATCATCAGGGAAATGCAAATCAAAACCACAATGAGACATCATCTCACACCTGTCAGAATGGCTGTTATCCAAAAGACAACAAATAGCAAGTGTTGACAAGGATGTGGAGAAAAAGGAACACTTGTTCACTGTTGGTGGGAATATAAATTGGTATAGCCAGTATGGAGGTTCCTTGAAAAATTAAAAATAGATTTACCATATCATCCAGCAATTCCACTTCTGGATACATATCCAAAGGGAATGAAATCAGTATCTCAAAGAGATATCTGTACTCCCATGTTCATTGCAGCATGATTCACGGTAGCCAAGATACAAGGAAACAGCCTAAGTGTCCATTGACAAATGAGTGGATAAAGATATACACAGAGAGAGTTTTTGGGTTTTCCCTAAGATGGTATGGAAAAACCCAAATGAACTTTTTGGCCAACCTATATATATATATATCTCATGTCTTCTTAATCCATTCATTTGTGTATGTGTGTGTGTATATATATATATATATATACATTTGTGTATATATATACATACACATACACGTACAATGGAATATTATTCATCCATTAAAAATAAAGAAATCTTACCACTTACAACAAAATGAATAAACCTGGAGGTCATTATTCTAATTGAAATAAGCCAGACACAGAAAGACACATATGGTCTCACTTATATGTGGAATCTAAGAAAGTCAAGCTCATAGGAACAGCAAGTACAACGGTAGTTGCTAGGCACTAGGGGAGGAGGAGATGGAGAGTTGCTATTCAATGAGTATAAAGTGTCAGTTACACGAGATGAATAACTTCTAGAGATCTGCTGTACAAGCTTTTGCCTATAGTTAATAATACTGTATTGTATCCTTGAAATTTGCTGAGAGAAGACCATAAATGTTCTCACCATGCACAAAAAATTTGGTAACTATATGAGGTGATGAACATGTTAATTAGCTTGATTATCAAAATATCACATTGCATACCTTAAATATATATATATATTTTTTTTAATTTGCAATTACACCTCAATAAACCTGAGAAAAAGGAAAAAAATAATTGCATATAATTCCCTGCTGTGTGAGCACAGGTTTTTGTTAGCTAAGACAGAAGCCAATAATGTGCATTATACATCCACCTGTATATAACACAGACAGAGTAGAAGCATGCTGAGTGCAGATACTCTATCATCATAAGCAACTCTTTCTTTCCAGTACCTGTCAGAGTGGTTTGCATTTACATTCACACATCTGTCCATCTGCCAATCAGGAAATGAACAGAGGAGGCAAAATGAGGGGAGAAAATCTGTTCCATTTGGCTTGGCTTTCTCACTGGAACTGCAAAGCTAACTTGGACAGAATTCTTTTAGTACTTTAATGACCAGTAAGTCAAAAACTTCATACATTTTCAAACTTCTGTAACAACCTTGAATAGACACAGTCAACACCTTAGGGATCAGTGTAACTTATTAATCTTCACGCTCTTGTCTGGTTTCTAACATTTTAGAGCCATCTTGTAGAATCAGCTCAAGTTACAAAACCTGCTACGTCAATAAGTTATTTCCCATAACACTAGAGGCACAACTAAATCACTCTTTATAATTTCTTGAAGATTTCATATTCAGTTGCCCAGTGCAACAAAAATGTCTTATTTTACTGGCCCAGGCATTTCCATCCTGTATTACTGCAGATGAATTTCTTTCTGAGAATTTTTCAAGCTCTCCATTTTAAGTGCCTTGTTTAAAAAACTCCCAAAAGTAAACAAACTGTTCTTGTTCAGTTTATGATTAAGAGCTACCTGAGCACGCCCTCTGTTAGCTATCTCTCTTCTACCTCCATTTTTCTTTCTTATCATCATAGTGATCAACTTTCAATTGGTCCACCAGAGACAACTAGAAATCTAGGGAAGAAAGTTCATTGTCCTCTTACCTCAGTGTCTAATGTTGGCTCTATGACGTTCTGCTGCTGTTTCCTGATAGGTCTGTAAGGAGCAGTCTCAGGGAGATTAAGTTTTAGTAGTTGAACGACTTGAATAAAACCAAGAAAGATGTGGGATTATAGAAAGTCAAATTATACTCCAACAAAACTAAACTATGATACAGCTCTGACAAGTCAGTCTCCAAACTTTTTACAAAGAATTCTGTTGAGACCACATTTGGACAGACTTTAGGGCAAAGTGGAGGGTCATTTAAAAGAAAATGTTAAGAAAAGATTTATTGTATATTCACCAGTAGACATAATTTTATATTTGAAAAGAAGGAAATATGATTTGCAATGAACCCACCTAAACCTACCCTGCCCTGCAATGATACCCACTTGTTCACAATTAGAGATAGCAAATTTTATAGGACAATTTGTAGCTTATAAGGGGCTTCACAGCATCATCACATGATCCTTATATCTATTAGGTAAGCTATTCTTAGGTCCATTTCCTTGACTAGGAAGCTGAGCTCAGCATTATTTCCCTAAGATCACATAGGTAATTAATGAGGGAGTCAGACCTTTAACCTTGTCTTCTCACTTTTGATTTCTTTCCAGTGCCCCTCAGACTGATGTTTATTATTTGTTTTATAAAAATTAAGCACCTGGGCTTCCCTGGTGGCACAGTGGTTGAGAGTCCACCTGCTGATGCAGGGGACACAGGTTCGTGCCCCGGTCCGGGAGGATCCCACATGCCGCGGAAAGGCTGGGCCCGTGAGCCATGGCCGCTGAGCCTGCGCGTCCGGAGCCTGTGCTCCGCAATGGGAGAGGCCACAACAGTGAGAGGCCCGCGTACCGCTAAAAAAAAAAAAAAATTAAGCACCTGACTGTGCCAGTCATTCAAGAATAGTCCAGGGCCTCACCAGGTTCCCCTCTGTTGGCCCCTCCAAGTTTGAGGAGAATGATGTCACCTGTCCCATCACACTCCAAATATGAAATAGATCAATAAAGCACATATTTTCACATTTATTACCTTTTTGGCCACCTTGCCTATGAAGGGTGCTCAGCAAGAATACTTTTCCAACCAAGCTGCACAATTTACAAAAGAAACACCCTGCTTATCACTGCCCCAAGTCTTTCCCTTACACCAGCTCTTCCTCCTCCACCTTTCCATCAAATGCTGTTTTAGTTGCCTTTATTTTACAAAGATTTTCTTCATTTCCTGCTTGCTATGGTGTAGTGATGGCGCTTTAGCAAAGTCAAGAGAAGAAGTCTATTCTCACTCCATACAATGAGAAAGGCACGAAACCTTTCACCTGCTTTAGAAGTAAGTAAAGCCAGAGTCTACCACAACTCCAGAGAAAGACTTAAATCTCCATCCACCATCCATCCTGTGCTAGCAGCTTTCTCCATTTGCAACATAATATATTCAAAGAATACATAAATACCCCAGCCCTTGTTTAATTCCTGATTTATGTCTTACTTAACACAGAGTCTCTAAGCAACCTAAAATTACTTATAGTATCCCTGGCCTCTTTAAACTACCACACCCTGCCTTGGCTACATATGCAAAATCTGAATAAAACAGTGTCCACCCTCATGAGACTTACACTTAAAATAGAACTCATGATGAAGACAAGTTTTGTGTGACTGTTCTGAGTCTACACAATGCCTAATACTATGGACTACATTTATAAGGCACTAAATTAGCATTTATTAAATTAAAGTATAATTATGAAAAGAGGCATGCACATTCTGATAAAATGCTTATTTTAATCACTGCATCAAGAAAATATAACTGGTATACGAGAATGAGGAGAACTGATGACAATATCTAAAGGACAGCCAAGTACCGGAAATGTCTCAAATGTCTCTCATTGAGTTGACTCATTTATACTTAAGGAGCAGTTTCTACACATGAGACAAATAGTCACTAAACGCATTGGCTAGTGAGCCTTTTTTTTTTTTTATCTTGAGTCTGGTGCCTTAGACCGCTCGGCCATCCTGACAGCCCTAGTGAGCCATTTTTGAAACAGCTTTAAACAAGTTTTTTTATGTTTCTTTCAGAAATTCGGTTTGTTTCAGCCACTTTCTTTTAGTTTTTAGTCGTTGAATTCACCTGACATAAGTTTTTTCATTCAATGAACCAAAATTTCTTTCTAAAAACTTTTTTTTTTTAAGGTATTTATTTTTAATTTTTTGCAGTATGCGGGCCTCTCACTGTTGTGGCCTCTCCCATTGCGGAGCACAGGCTCCGGACGCGCAGGCTCAGCGGCCATGGGTCACGGGCCCAGCCGCTCCGCGGCATGTGGGATCTTCCCTGGACCGGGGCACGAACCCGTGTCCCCTGCATCGGCAGGTGGACTCTCAACCACTGTGCCACCAGGGAAGCCCTCTAAAAAGTTTTGCACTAGTTTTCAAGTGGGCTAGTTGCTGTCCTCAATGTTACATATTTTTCCATTACTCTTTATCAAAATTGCCACATAAGTTTCACCTTATGTGATTCAAACACCAAATGATCTCATGGGTTAGTTCTATCATTTCCAAGTCATAGATGGAGAAGCTGAGGCTCATGGCACCTAAATGGCTTCGTAGATGACTTCAAGAAGGGCACTTATTGAAGACGATAAGTGGATGTAGAAAGATGCTGAGCAGAGCAGATAAGCAGTCCAGGTGTTGGCAACAGCCATTGAAGCCTAAATGGAAGTGCAGAGCTGAGAGAGGACCCGGATGGCCCAGGATCTTTAATTTGGGGAAAATTCTCCTTTGCCATCATCCTAGAGCCCTTTCCTTGAATGATATGTTTAGAAGGACGAACTTAACCTCGGGTGAATTATAGTAGGCTTGTAAAATTTTATAAAGGAAATACAGAAAATACTCCTTTTTAATATTTTTTTTCTGCTGACTCTTTTACTCTATAATACTTCTTTTCCATTGACTCCGACCCAAGTTTAAAAATCACCCCATTATACATAGACTCAATACACAGTGTGTTAGTATCTTGCTTCTTGCCACTAACACGCTATGTACCTTTGCTGAGACGTGTCTGCAAAGTGGAGATAATAACACCTACTCCAGATGGTTGTTGTGAGAACTAAACAAGGTGATGTGTGAAGGCACCTAGTTAGCGTCCCACACAAAAAAAGTGTAGTCTGGGGCTGACGTCAATGAAATTGTCTGGTCTTACCCATTCTTGACATCCTTCCTCCTCCTGACTTTTCATAACCGTGCTAATGTCTTTGACATCAAGAACTAATGTCACCAGTCCAGCCTAAAAGAGAGAAGGCAGCCAGCAACTGGAGACTTTGTACAGCAACTTTCAATAATCCTGTTTTTAAAGCAGTTAACTAGGAATCTAAATTCTACCAGCTATTTTCAAAAATTGAAGAATGCCTTCTATTCTCCTCCAGAATCATGCTAATGCCCAAAAAACCCATTAAAAATTATGTACAGGTAATTGTGTTGGAGTAAATGGTTTAAACTTTTCATACTTCTCTCCTGATGCATCAGCTAAGCCATTGGCACCAAGGGCAAATCTGGGCTTCTTTCTAGGAGCCCATCTGCCCCCTGTGGCTTATTTTAAACTATACTTACTCTAAGAGAGGAGATGTTCCTATCACATTAAGTATTTAGAACAACTCTGTTCTAAACAGAGTTTGGTGCCCCGGTTATTTTGTGTGGGGACTTAACAGCTCAGATCATTTCAGTTTAAGGAATATATGTTGGGAGTTGGTGGAAATAGAAGCAATTAGATAGTGGAAATCAGTCCCAGCAAACCTAAGTTCGGAGGCACCGGTGGTCTGAAAAAGGTGGCACACAAAAGAGCAGAAAAAGGGTCAGATGGGAAGTTTAGTCCAGTGACTAAGACGCAAGTCAAGGGCCAAGAATTCAGAGGCAGAGAGGCAGGAGGGAGGCCAGAAGCAGCAGCAGCAGAAGTGGCAAATGAAGCACTGAAGGTCCCACCACCAAGGACAAGAATGGCCTGAGGTTAGTGTTTGAAACATCTGCCCAAAGAAAAGTTCTGCAATCAGAGGACACGGGTTTTAGATGGGGCCCCTGACCAACTAAACAAAGGCCTCCTAGGTATGAAATATAAAGGAGAATTTTCAGTTTTCATCTCTCTGATCTTTTTTTTTGTTGTTGTTATTTGACAACGTTAACCAAAGAATTAAAAGCACTTCTTCATGGCTTCTAGGACACTGAGGTCCCCATTGCTAAGTCCTGACCTTCCCTTGACAACTCTTTTAGTTGGTCTGCCAGCTCCCAAATATTAGTGTTTCCTTCCACCTACCTCTGGATAATCTCGTTCCCTCCATGTTTTATCCACCACCTATTTAGAAATGCCCTGCATACAGATTAGTCTCCCTCCCTAGATTTCAGGCCTGAATGCCAGCCCCATGTGTCAAGTGTTTAAAGGACAGCGTGTGGACATTTCATTATCTCCAGCACACACTTCCCCAGAATCAATCAACAGTCATTTTCTCTCTCCCTCCCTCTTCCTCTCCCCCTTGCCCTGGCCTTTTCCTTTCCTCTCCCTGTTGACCCTCACACACATACACTTACACAAAGCTACAAATACCTACACAAGCAAAAGCTCGATTTAATATAAAGCAGTGCTTCTTAAACGTTGATATACATAGAAATCATCTGGATATCTTGCTACAGTTCAGATTCTGAAATAGTAAACCTGGGGTAGGGCCCCAAATTCTGCATTTCTAACATCTCACAGGTTTCAATGATGCTGCTGGCCCCTGGGCCATTCTTAAGAGTCACAAGGGTAACCAGGAAGTAGGTAAACTAAGTTAGAGTAGTGCCTCTGTCACTACCTCCCTTCAGACCCTGAGTTAGTCCATTTCCCTGTTTGGGTCCCAGTGTCTTTACCTGTAGAGACAACTAGACCCCACAAATCCTGAGGTTTTTATCCAGTGCTAATAGCATGGGTGGAGAGCTGAAACCTAATAACTTTAGCTACAAGATGTACCCCATTTCTGTGCAGTGAACCCTATGAAAAATTAAGCAGGATTTAGTAGCAATGCTAAACTAAACTAAGATTTAGTAATGCTACAAAGTGTTCAGAACACTATCTGCAATAGATATGTGTCCAGAAAGCACATTCTTCAAGGCATTGGGGCAGGGACAAAATTGGCACAGTTAAAACACAGCGCTATTTTGTGAAATAATAACAGTTTGAAATTACTTCTTTTCCCAGTGGGTCTGTAAATCAAATGATAGCCATCAGAAAGACACTTAGAGAACAATCACTAAATAAATAGTACTGAAACAAAACCCAAAGATAAAGTTATTCTGAGTCTAATTGTTATTCTTATGGCCTGGAAGCAAGGTATTTAGGGGTGTTCTGAATTTTTCCCTGGTGGGTAGATAACACGCCCCATATTGGTTTTTATTTTCCTGTGATGGTGGAATATAGAAGAAACAGGAGAAGGCTTGGAATACTAAGATTGGGGTTCAAGTATAAATTCAACCTCTTACCAGCTGTGTAATCTTGGTCCAATTGCATGAATGTCCGTTTTCTCAGTGGTAAAATGTAGATAGTAATAATGCATACACTGGTATATTGCTTCGGGGATCAAATTAACTAATGGGAACAAAAACTTAACAAAACTTATAGAATGTTATAGAAATGCCAGAAGAAGAGAGGGAAGCGGGGGAGAGAGAGAGGAATAGTGGTAGTTATTTTATGTAAATGAGTTGAAAATGGATCACTTCCTTCCCAAAAAACCTTCAGTTGCCCCCATTGTCCACCAAAAAGCATGCTCTTCGAGGATGCCCACAATCTGGCCTCTGCCTGCATTTCTAGCCCACTTTCTAATACAGCACGATGGCTCTCTGTTGACAAGCGTCTGTAGGGTCTGAATGTTGAGTGAATGAGTGAGTTACTAAATGCTTAAGAGGTTTAAGAAGAAAATAAAACTCCAATTTAGAATTGCCTATCATGTGCCAGATACTATGTATTAGTTGCTTAGCTTTTTATTATTGTAGTATAATTGCTTTACAATGTTGTGTTAGTTTCTGCTGTACAGTGAAGTGAATCAGCTCTATGTATACGTATATCCCCTCCCTCTTGGACCTCCCTCCCCCCACCTTCCCACCCACCTAGGTCATCACAGAGCACTGAACTGAGCTCCCTGTGCTATATAGCAAGTTCCTACAACCTACCTGTTTTACACATGGTAGTGTATTTATGTCAAACCTAATCTCCCAATTCAACCCACCATCCCCTTCCCCCACTGTGTCCACACATCTGTTCTCTACATCTTCGTTTCTATTCCTGCCCTTCAAATAGGTTCATCTGTACCATTTTTCTACGTTCCACATATATGCGTTAATATACGATATTTGTTTTTCTCTTTCTGACTTCACTCTGTATGACAGACTCTGGGTCCATCCACATCTCTACAAATGACCCGATTTCATTTCTTTTTATGGCTGAGTAAAATTCCATTGTGTGTGTATATATATGCATATATGCTTAATTTTTACAACCACCCTGTAGAGATTGACCTTGGGCCTCATGGCCAATGAGCATCAGAGCTAGGGCATGAACCCCTGAATCACATTACACTTGATAGACCCTTCTGATTGCCTTGGTTCTACCAGCTAAAGATGAAGTGACAGAATCTGCTCCCCAATACTGTTCATTCCCCATTTTTCCACTCTGTGTCTTCCCTTTGGCTTATCAAAACAGGATTTATCAAACTTTTCAAAGATTGGAAATGGGATCTGTATATTTTCCCTTTTTTCATGCATCAGTGAAAACAATACTTCTGTCAGGCTTCTCTGTTGTTTGTTGATGTAATATTTTCTCAAAGAATAACTAAAAGTAGTAACGATTATGTGTATGCCCCTTATACACCTAGTCAAAGTTTACTATGGATGTAGAATATCATATGCTTGATCACTAAGGTGCAGGAATGGATTGACAACTACTGTTCGGGTACTGGTTGTACAAAGAGGAGAGATACTGACTTGTCTGCAATGATCTCACTTTAATTAACTGAACCCTCCCCACCACCCTGTAAGGTGGTGTAGGTTTTTAAAGGGACAGAGGAGTTCTTCTTCAGCTCTCTACAATTTCACAGCACCTAGGACAGTGTCTTGTTCATTGCCTCCCAGCCTCACAGACAAATGTGCAATGTATGTTTATTGAATCTAATTAATTTTAACACCAACTCAAAAAGAAAAACTTAACCATGGACTTAATGCAGCCTTTCAGCTTTCCTCAGGTAAGGTTTATTAATTGATTCATTTAATCCAGTGGTTCTTAATGGGGCAATTTTCTTTCCCTGTTGTTAACATATGGAGTGAGATCTTTTTCACAACTAGGGATGGGCATTTAGTGGGGAAAACCCAAGGATGTGGTTAAACATCTATAACATGCAGCCTGGCCTCTAAAAACAAAGAATTATCCAGTCTAAAATGTCAATAGTGCCAAGATCTAGGAACTCTGAATTCACTCAATCAATATGAAGCACATTTCTGAATTTCAGTTTTCTCATATATAAATCTGGAAATTCATAGTATCAAAAAAAAAAAAAAAAACCTTTGAGTTGAAAGCACTATCACCCAATGCTTGAATTCCCTTTTCAGCAACCCCAACAGAGGACCCTAAGCCTCTCCCCAAACACCTCATCTCCATGGGCCAAAAATGTATAGACTCTGGGGAAACCCACTCATTTCTAGAACCATCAATTACAATTTCTAATTGTAGAAACATGGCTATGACTCTGCTTAGCATAAAATCAAATAAACCAGACTCTACTACTGTGGGCTGATAAAAATACTGTTAAAAACAAATTGCTCATGACTTTTTCCAAATGACTTTTCTTTAACATCCAGTCTCAGTTTACTAACTAAACCCTTTCTTCATCTTAAATGCAATTTTCAATGCAAACTATTCCTGACTAACAGTTTTTAGAGAATCCTCAGAAATGTCAGTAGCCTTCAGTAACTCAGATTATCAGGGGAAAGCCAGTCTCAAATAAGGAAATTTCTAAATTATAGCATAGTTATAAAATTGCCTCTTTATTACTTTTAAATGCTATTTTAATTCATCCATGCAATAAGCCCTTTTGTATTCCCGTGCTGGACTTCAAACATACAAAGATGGAGTAGGACAAAACCTCTATGCTTAAGGAATCCATAGTCTATCAGAAGAGGCAAACATGCCACCTCTTGATTGTACACGAGGAAAACACTGAGGAGGAAATCACCAACTCTGCATGGTGGGGTTGGGGGAGAATTTACAAAGAGCAGTTGCTTGAGCTGAGATTTGGAGGACTTGTAACAGTTCCTGGGCAAAACAGGGGAACAGCATAGGCGAACACACTGAGTCTGAAGGAGTGGAGAGCATCCTGGGAACTGTATGTACAGAATCTAGCAGGCTGGCACCTAAGGCCTGGGTGATGAGCAAATCCCGAAGCAGGAGATTTTGTGTGCACTCTTATGTGCCTTGCTAGAGAGTATGGACTTTATCATGAGGGCCTGAGAGCCACCAAATGGGAATAGACAAGGTCATAACTGACTCCTGGAAAGATCGCTGGCAAAAGTGAGAGGAACAGATTAGAACTGGGAGAGACTGGCATCCTGGGGTTATGGTAATTTACCTAGATGTCTTAGCACAGAGTAGTCCTTCCTACTACAATGTTTCAGTGGGGTTGCCTGGCTCAATGAAAACTTAGGGCTTATTTTAAATTGAGCATATCAATTGCTATCATTGTATTAAGTTATAAAAGTCCATGGAGAATAACTTCTGATTTTATAGTGGAACCAACTGAGTCCCAGGGAGGGGAAGCAGCATGCTTGGGTGGCACAGTTGTTAAGGAAGAGCTAGAACAAGTACTCAGGACTCTAAAAGTCTAGCCCCTTCCACCCTTTCCACTGCTATGAGACTGTTCTTACTTATTGGTAAAACGCTGTTTTTATCACGAGAGCAATTTAATGTCTCTTTCTCCTTGTGCTTTTTTCCCCCCATCATTCACCTGATGTTCTGTTTACCCAATCAATTTTCAATGTGTGTGAAGAAAGCCTTTTCTTCTTTTTTTTTTTTATTGAGGTATAGTTGTTTTACAATGTTGTGTTAGTTTCTATTGTACAGCGAAGTGGAATTCCCTGTGCTATACAGCAGGTTCTTATTAGTTATATATTTTATACATATTAGTGTATATATGTCAATCCCAATCTCACAATTCATCCGACCCTCTGCCCACTTTCCCCCCTTGGTGTCCATACATTTGTTCTCTACATCTGTGTCTCTATTCCTGCCCTGCAAATAGGTTCATCTGTACCATTTTTCTAAATTCCACATATATGCGTTAATACACGATATTTGTTTTTCTCTTTCTGAGTTACTTCATTCTGTATGACAGTCTCTAGGTCCATCCACGTCTCTACAAATGACCCAATTTCATTCCTTTTTCTGGCTGAGTAATATTCCATTGTATATATGTAGCACATCTTCTTTATCCCTTTGTCTGTTGATGGACATTTAGGTTGCTTCCATGACCTAGCTATTGTAAACAGTGCTGCAATGAACATTGGGGCACATGTGTTTTTTGAATTATGGTTATCTCTGGGTATATGCCCAGCAGCGGGATTGCTGGGTCATATGGTAGTTCTATTTGTAGTTTTTTGAGGAACCTCCGTACTGTTCTCCATAGTGGCTATATCAATTTACATTCCCACCAACAGTGCAAGAGAGTTCCTTTTTCTCCACACCCTCTCCAGCATTTATTGTTTGTAGGTTTTCTGATGATGCCCATTCTAACCAGTATGAGGTGATACCTCATTGTAGTTTTGATTTGCATTTCTCTAATAATTAGTGATGTTGAGCAGCTTTTCATGAGCCTCTTGGCCATCTGTATGTCTTCTTTGGAGAGATGTCTAATTAGGTCTTCTGCCCCTTTTTTGATTGCGTTGTTTGTTTTTTTGATATTGAGCTGCATGAGCTGTTTGTATGTTTTGGAGATTAATCCCTTGTCAGCTGCTTCATTTGCAAATATTTTCTCCCATTCTGAGGGTTGTCTTTTCATCTTATTTATAGTTTCCTTTGCTGTGCAAAAGCTTTTAAGTTTCATTAGGTCCCAATTGTTTATTTTTGTTTTTATTTCCATTACTCTAGGAGGTGGGTCAAAAAAGATCTTGCTGTGATTTATGTGAAAGGGTGCTTGTCCTATGTTTTCCTCTAAGAGTTTTATAGTGTCCGGTCTTACATTTAGGTCTTTAATCCATTTTGAGTTTACTTTTGTGTATGGTGTTAGGAAGTGTTCTAATTTCATTCTTTTATATGTAGCTGTCCAGTTTTCCCAGCACCACTTATTGAAGAGACTGTCTTTTCTCCATTGTGTATCCTTACCTCCTTTGTCATAGATTAGTTGACCAGAGGTGTGTGGGTTTATCTCTGGGCTTTCTATCTTGTTCCATTGATCTGTATTTCTGTTTTTGTGCCAGTACCATATGTCTTGATTACTGTAGCTTTGTAATATAGTCTGAAGTCAAGGAGTCTGAATCCTCCAGCTCCATTTTTTTTTTTCTCAAGATTGCTTTGGCTATTCAGGGTCTTTTGTGTCTCCATACAAATTTTAAGATTTTTTGTTCTAGTTATGTAAAAAGCATGCCATTGGTAATTTGATAGGGATTGCACTGAATCTGTAGATTGCTTTGGGTAGTATAGTCATTTTCACAATATTGATTCTTCCAATCCAAGAACACAGTATATCTCTCCATCTGTGTCATCTTTGATTTCTTTAATCAGTGTCTTACAGTTTTCTGAGTACAGGTCTTTTACCTCCTTAGGTAGGTTTATTCCTAGGTATTTTATTCTTTTTGTTGCAATGGTGAATGGGATTGTTTCCTTAATTTCTCTTTCTGATCTTTCATTGTTAATGTATAGGAATGCAAGAGATTTCTGTGCATTAATTTTGTATTCTGCAGCTTTACCAAATTCATTGATTAGCTCTAGTAGTTTTCTGGTGGTATCTTTAGGATTATCTATGTATAGTATCATGTCATCTGCAAGCAGTGACAGTTTTACTTCTTTTTTTCCAATTTGTATTCCTTTATTTCTTTTTCTTCTCTGATTGCTGTGGCTAGGGCTTCCAAAACTATGTTGAATAATAGTGGTGAGAGTGGACATCCTTGTCTTTGTTCCTGATCTTAGAGGAAATGCTTTCAGTTTTTCACCATTGAGAATGATGTTCACTGTGGGTTTTTTGTAGATGGCCTTTATTATGTTGAGGTAGGTTCCTTCTATGCCCACTTTCTGGAGAGTTTTTATCATAAATGGGTGTTGAATATTGTCAAAAGGTTTTTCTGCATCTATTGAGACGACCATATTGTTTTTATTTTTCCATTTGTTAATATCATGTATCACATTGATTGATTTGCATATACTGAAGAGTCCTTACATCCCTGGGATAAATCCCACTTGATCATGGTGTATGATCCTGTAATGTGTTGTTGGTTTCTGTTTGCTAGTATTTTGTTGAGAATTTTTGCATCTATATTCATCAGTGATATATGAATCTGTAAGATTTCTGTAAGAAGAAAGCCTTTTCAAAGCAAAGGTAAATTTCAGCCTAGCCCTTATCAGCCTGCTGGTTGATTCCCAGTTAACTGAGGTGAAATGAATGGGGGTTTATTGTTATTGAGCTTTTAAAGCCCTCTGCTTAGATTGGATTACCAGGCACTTGGGAGGAGGAATGTGTTTTAATCCTCCTATGATCTGAAATCAACAATGGATGGATGGCAGACAGCAAGCAAGGTATCACAGGACTGTAGGTCTCCAGGCTGGCATGGATGTTTCCCAAATACTTTACTAACTACTGCACTGATGCGCAGGGGATGCTCCAGCAAGTAGCATTGTTGGAGTAGGGTCTGAGCCCAAACTTCACACTGGGGACATCCTTGTATGTGTCTTTGAATTGAATAGCTTTGAGAACGTCAGTGTTAAGACAAGATTATTACTCCAGGGAGGAGGAGGTCCCCACAGGTAGGGACCTTTCTTATAGTGACATCCCAAGCCTCTTTCAAAGTCCACACTAGGTGTCCCCAGGGGAGGAGGAGTTACTTATCTGTAGAATTTGGGAGATAGAGCTTCACCCAGCTCCTTCTTCTCTTTCCTTTTGGCATTTCCCTACCTGACTTGAGGAAAATTTCATTGCCCCTTCAGGCTGCAGATTTATCTGGGCTGGCCTCTGGGGTTGGCTTGTGTTTGTTCATGCTACCTGTGACTACGTAAGTCTATCTAAATCAAGGTAAAATGTTAGTGAGCTGACTGCAAACCTTAGCTACTTTCTCCAACTTTTATAAGAAAGGAGCAGATCTCATAGTCACCATCTCTGTGACTCCACAGCTGTCTCTTATTTATTTTAAATATGAGCAAAGAAAAGAAATTTATCTACTAGGTGCCCTTAAGACACTTAAAATTTCAACCACTACAGTGACTGATGCCTACTGCCTTGGCTGGTTGGCACTCTGGAATACGTGTCACTGAAAGTCTAGAGTGGGACCAATTTACCCTCCCCCTGAAACAACCAAAAAATGGACAAAACATATGAAAAGATGGTTTTCAGGATAATGGAAATCAGGCAAATAAGAACAGTGCTCCATGAGAGATGGGAAATAAATAAGATAAGGGCTACTATTACCCCACTCTCTTGACAGAGTTCAATGCAGGGAGAAGGAAAACAGACAGAGCCCCCTGGACTCCTCCCAGCATCCTAAGTTGAAGAAATGAAGCTGAAAGTCCAGAAAGACCACAGCAATTGGAGAACAGACTACTGGTGAGGATAAAATAGTTCAGAGAGAGAACTTTGGAAATCTGAAAATACTTAGATTATTTAGCTAAGTACAGATCAACATATGCATGTGAGGAAACTACCCGAGACTGTGGAAAAATCCACCCAAAAGAATTAGAAGGAACAATGCCTGACCTTACATGGGCAGTTTGGAAAACTTTGTAAATCATGGGGGCTTGAGTGGAATACCCAAAAAGAGTCTGGTAGTGGGGCATAGTGATCTCTAAACTGAGAACGACTTTAGACCCACCTAATAGATCACAAAAGCAGGACCCAAAAGTATCAAACTATTTCCGAGTAACATAATTGCATCCAGAACAAAACTCATGAAAATTTATAGGGATATAAAGATCTCTAGAACCCAGCAAGGTAAAAATCCATGTCTGGCATCTAGTCACACATGCAAAGAAACAGGGAAATATAACCCATAATGAGGAGAAAAGTCACTCAACAAAAATCCACCCAGAGCTGACATAAATGTTAAAGTTAGCAGAAAAGGAAATTAAAACAGATATTATAATGGTATTCCATATGTTAAAACGTTAACTAGAGACATGGAAGTTATTTTTTAAAGTCCCAAATTGTACTTCTAGAATTAAAAACTAAAATGTATAAAATGAGAAATACACTGGCTGAGATAAATGACCGATTAAACAATGCAGAAGAGAAGACTAGTAACTTGATAACATAGTGATAGAAACTCTCCAAAATGAATCACAGAAAGAGAATGTGTAGGAGGGGAAAGAGAAAGAAGACGTAGAGAAGGGAAAGGAGGAGGAGGAGAAGGAGAGGAGAGGAGAGGAAAG
This sequence comes from Pseudorca crassidens, assembly GCF_039906515.1. Classification (NCBI taxonomy): domain Eukaryota; kingdom Metazoa; phylum Chordata; class Mammalia; order Artiodactyla; family Delphinidae; genus Pseudorca; species Pseudorca crassidens. The sequence continues at coordinate 65,064,409 of NC_090304.1, read as the reverse complement.
CATCAGGAGTCCTAAATCACAAATGAATGGATCCCTCAAATGTTGGAGGGTGCAGATATTTGAAGAATAATGGTCAAAGTTTTTCTTTATTTGATGAAAACTATAAAGCTATAGAGCCAAGAAGTTTAATGAATCCCAAGTACAAGAAACATGAAGAAAACTACACCAAGTATAGTATACAAGTTTCATGTAAACAGGAATAAAGACAAGAATGTCAGCAGATTTCTTGTTGGAAACAACACTTGTATGAAAAGAGTGCAGCAACATTTTTAAAAGACAAAAGGAAAATACTGTTAACTTAGACTTCTAAACCCAGAAAAATACCTTTTACAAATGAAGGTGAAATTAAGAATATTTCAGACATACAAAAGCTGCAAGAATTTGACATCAACAGATCTACATGTCAAGAAATGTTAAAGTAAGTCCTTCAGGCAGAAGGAAAATTATACCAGAGGAATATGTGAAGCTACATAAAGGAATGAAGAACACCAGTAAGATCTTTAAAAAGATAATTGATTATTTAAACCAGGGATTAGCAAACGGCAGCCCACAGACCACACTATGGTCTGAATATCTGTGTCTCCCCCAAAATTCACATGTTGAGATCCTAATGCCCAAAGGTGATGGTATTAGCAGGTGGGGTCTTTGGGAGGTGCTTAGGTCATGAGGGTGGAACCCTCATGAATGGAATCAGTACATTATAAAAGGGGCTCCAGAAAGATCCATAACCCCTTCTGTCATGTGAAGATAAAACCAGAAGTCTATGACCTGGAAAGGGCCTCCACCTGACAATGCTGGCACCCTGATCTCAGACTTTCAGACTCCAAAACTGTGAGAAATAAATTTCTGTTGTTTATAAGCTGAGTCTTTGGTATTTTGTTATAGCAGCCCAAATGGACTAAGACAGACCAAATCCTTCTTGCTAGTTTTAAAATAAAGTACTATTGGAACACAGTCATGCTTATTCATTCATGTATTATTTATGGCTGTTTTGAGCTACAGTGGTAGTGGCAAATTGTAATAGAGACCATATGGCACACAAAGCCTAAAATATTGACTGTCTCTTTATAGAAAAAGTCTTCCAATCCCTGGTTTAAACAAAGAAGAAAAAATGTAGTATGATATTTATAACATGTAACTTTTATAACATATATAAAAGTGAAATGTGTGCTAAAATAGCACAAAGTTCAGGAGGGAAAAAATGGGAGTATACTGTTGTTAAGATTCTTCACTATAGGCAAAATGGTATATTACTTGAAGGTGTAATAAATTAAAGATGTATGTTATAAATCCTAAAGCAACCACTAAATTAATAAAACAAAGTGTTATAGCTAACAAGCCAACAAAAGATATGAAGCGGAATCATATTCAATTAATCCAAAAGAAGACATGCAAAGAGGAAAAAGGGAAGCAAAGAATAGATGAGACAACAAAGAACAAGAAGGTATATTTATACCAACCATATCAATACTTACATTAAATGTAAATGGTCTAAATACCCCAATTAAAAAGCAAATATGATCATATTGGATAAAAAGCAAGGTTCAACCACATGCTGCCAAGAGAAACACACTTTAAATATGAAGACACTAATAGACTAAAATAAAGGAATTAAAAATGATACACCATGCTGACAACTAATCAAAGGAAAGCTGGAGTGGCTATATTACATCAGACAAAGGAGATTTCAGAATAAAGACTATTACCAAGGTTAAAGAAGGACATTTTATAATGATAAACAGATTAATTCATACCAACAATATAACCCATCATCATTTTAATTTTTTACCAACCTACTCCCCAGGAAGAAGCGGAACAGTGCATAAATTAAGGAATTAAGATAAAATTGTAGATGTCTTTGCTCTAAAATAATACCTTATCTGTGCTTCCTTCTATGTAAAAGCTGGAAAATTCATTCAACCAATAAATATTGCACCACTCATAATCTATACCAGATACAAATAGTAGGCAATACTTGATGCATCTCCAGGTGATGAGTCAGTTGTTAAAATATCACTTCTACATTAGTCAAAGGAAGACTAGAGTGAGCTCTCATACTAGAAACTGAGAAGCCAATCATTCTAGGAATTCAGAATTCCATTGAGTACCCTTCGGACCACCACTTTGCCTTGACTGTCCACAAACTTCTGGCTTTTAGAACTGATACCACTTAGATTTTGATGTGGGATACATTAATCTCAAATATGTTGAACGTATTTTTAAAATATGTATATCTAAGTAATACCAAGATAATCATAGTCTATTTGGATAGCAACTTTCTCATGGTGGTAGGAAGGATGAAAAAGTCTTGACTGGTGTTTGTAGAAGGAAGGAAAGTGTATCCCACAGCATCCATGGACCATTCCTGATATGAGGAATGTAAGACAGAAAGAGGATTTTCTTTATCTGAACTGATAGGCAAGAAAATCTATCCACAGACTCATCCTTCTTAAATATGAAAAGGACAAATTCTGTATTATCACTATATAATGTATTCAATCACATTTCTGTTTCTGAGAGCAGATGAAAAGTGGGATGCCTGGGATTCTAAATTAATTCCTTTTATTCCTTTTCAAGACACAGCTTCTGTGCTGTAGAAGAGTCTCGCTGCTCCCTTCTCATTTCTTATTTATAAGTCAAACTCCTTGTCCTAATCATCTCCATCTCTTTCCCAAAGCTAAACAGTTTCAAAGAAACCGAAGTTTGGCATTTCTTTTGCAAAGTGCCTACTGCTTTACTTCCTTAAATACTCATCTTTCCTTTGGAGTTTAAAAACAAACAAGTAAAGTTATTATATCCAAGGATAACTCCGTATACCTACTGCTGTATCTGATTCTGACTGCTAATCCCATATGGTCATTGAAATAGTCGGAACTCTTTGATTGCAAGTAATAGAAATCCAGCCCAAGTTAGTTTATGATAAAAGGGAAAAGTACTACAACTGCAAAAAGGAAAAGGGTGGCAAGCTTCTCTCTTTCTCTCTCTCTCTCTCTCTCTCTCTGTGTGTGTGTGTGTGTGTGTGTGTGTTACTCATCTCTGCTTCTCTCTGTGTTTTGGCTTATTCTTCCCTATTATATATAGGATTTTTGGTTTTTTTTTTCTGCAAGCCTATGAATATAGCCATAAGCAATCCCAGACTCCCTTCCTTCCAGCTAATGGCCAGAAAGCAAGAAAGCTTCCTGCCCACCTCCAATTCAAGAGATGCTCAGAAAGAACTCTGATTCCTGTATCCCAAGACTGAGGTGTTATGACCTTCATGACTGATAGCACTTAGATTTTGATGTGGGACATATTAATCTCAAATATGTTCAATATGTTTTTAAAATATAGAAATCTAAGTGATACCAAGATGATGATAATCTGTGTGGATAATGACATTCTCGTGGTGGTAGGAAAGATGAAAAAAAAAACTTGACTAAAATCACAGAGTTTGGGTAAGGAAGGAGCTATTTAAAATAAGGAAGAGGAAGAAGAATGAGGAGGAGGAAAAGAAGAAGGGGAAGATAAAGAGGGGAGTGGGGAAAAGGTTAGGACATATAAAACTACCCAATCAATAGTTAGAAATCGGGGAACCAGTCTACTACAGTCCTCCATCTTACACCTTAGAGTTGCTTATTCAGCTTACAGACCTTTTTTACCTGTCATGGAAGGTAACACTGACATCCTGCCATCAGGTAATTGTAGGTCCAAAGAAATGGAGTTAAACTACTAGCAGTTTTATTTGAACTACAGATCAGAATTTTCCCTCTAACATTTTTTAAGTTAAAATGATGATAGAGATAATATGTAGATTTATGTTCCAAATAAAATAACCCCTACATAAAGCTCTGTGCTCCCTCACTACTCCTCAGCTGTTAGAATTCTGAGACTTCTGCTTCCTTTCACGTTTTAACTTCAAAGAGGAATATAGCTTCTCTCATATTTGCCTTTAAGTCTCAAAACTTTGAGGTTTGAACAGCAATTTTCCAATATATGCTTTCACCTAGAATACAAATCTATAAAATGTTTTCAGAGTAGTGGATTTGGGCTTTGTCCCCTGTCTCAGTCATGGGAGGAATGCTGTCAAGGGATGAGAGGAAAATGTGCTGTACATCTGAAAAACGCACAAGAAACTCCAACTCAGCAAACATGTTAGATGCTACAATGTTCTAATGAGTCCTTCATCCTCTTATCCACAGTGAGACCTCCCTTCCCCGGGGAGTATATCCAGTAGATGCTGTCCCAGCTCACCACAAAAACTGAAACAAAATGATGCTCCCTTATTTGAAGACACGCCTAGAAACCTTAGTAATTTCCATAAGCGGTGTCAACAGGAAGGAGATAAAGACATTTCCTTCATAAATACCTGTTATCCCTTCCAGCACAAATTATCATAGTAATTTTTATTCTTTAGTAAAAATGTGTTTCTTAATGGAAAACTGAAATTTAAAACGTAAAGAAGGCATTTCAAGAGACAACTCCAGCTTTTATCATTTGACATTATATTGTAAGTGTTATTTCACACAACTAAATTTTTGAAAACAAGGTTGTATTGGATATATTGACAATTCAGTCATATTATTGGGCCATAATTTACTTAATCACTAGTTAGTATATGTTTCCATGTTTTTCCTATTATAAATAAGACTATTAAATATCTATATACATAAATCTTTTTCGACAGCATTTATTATAACTTGGAAATTAATCCGCAGAAATGGAATTTCTGGATCAAAGGAGAAAAATCATATTAAAACTCTTGATACATATTGCCAAATTCCCTCTCAGCAAAAATGCATTAATATCCAGCCTTCCTAGCAGAATCTAAGAGTGATCATTTCCTCTCATCTTTTTCATCAGTAATATCATCATGTGAACAAATATTTTAAACAAATTTAAGCAAGATTTCTAAAATCGAAATTTTACATGGATTCATTGTTCACTCACCAGCTGACTTAATTTGTTTTTTTGTTTTTTAACATCTTTATTGGAGTATAATTGCTTTACAATGGTGTGTTAGTTTCTGCTTTACAACAAAATGAATCAGTTATATATATACATATGTTCCCATATCTCTTCCCTCTTGCATCTCCCTCCCTCCCACCCTCCCTATCTCACCCCTCCAGGCCGTCACAAAGCACCGAGCTGATCTCCCTGTGCTATGCGGCTGCTTCCGACTAGCTATCTACCTTACATTTGGTAGTGTATATATGTCCATGCCTCTCTCTCGCTTTGTCACAGCTTACCCTTCCCCCTCTCCATATCCTCAAGTCCATTCTCTAGTAGGTCTGTGTCTTTATTCCTGTCTTACCCCTAGGTTCTTCATGACATTTTTTTTTCTTAAATTCCATATATATGTGTTAGCGTACGGTATTTGTCTCTCTCTTTCTGACTTACTTCACTCTGTATGACAGACTCTAGGTCTATCCACCTCATTACAAATACCTCAATTTCGTTTCTTTTTATGGCTGACTAATATTCCATTGTATATAAGTGCCACATCTTCTTTATCCATTCATCTGATCATGGACACTTAGGTTGTTTCCATCTCCGGGCTATTGTAAATAGAGCTGCAATGAACATTTTGGTACATGACTCTTTTTGAATTATGGTTTTCTCAGGGTATATGCCCAGTAGTGGGATTGCTGGGTCATATGGTAGTTCTATTTGTAGTTTTTTGAGGAACCTCCGTACTGTTCTCCACAGTGGCTGTATCAATTTACATTCCCACCAACAGTGCAAGAGGGTTCCCTTTTCTCCACACCCTCTCCAGCATTTACTGTTTCTAGATTTTTTGATGATGGCCATTCTGACTGGTGTGAGATGATATCTCATTGTAGTTTTGATTTGCATTTCTCTAATGATTAGTGATATTGAGCATTCTTTCATGTGTTTGTTGGCAATCTGTATATCTTCTTTGGAGAAATGTCTATTTAGGTCTTCTGCCCATTTTTGGATTGGGTTGTTTGGTTTTTTTGTTGTTAAGCTGCATGAGCTGCTTATAAATTTTGGAGATTAATCCTTTGTCAGTTGCTTCATTTGCAAATATTTTCTCCCATTCTGAGGGTTGTCCTTTGGTCTTGCTTATGGTTTCCTTCACTGTGCAAAAGCTTTTAAGTTTCATTAGGTCCCATTTGTTTATTTTTGTTTTTATTTCCATTTCTTTAGGAGGTGGGTCAAAAAGGATCTTGCTATGGTTTATGTCATAGAGTGTCCTGCCTAGGTCTTCCTCTAAGAGTTTGACAGTTTCTGGCCTTACATTTACGTCTTTAATCCGTATTGAGTTTATTTTTGTGTATGGTGTCAGGGAGTGAGCTAATCTCATATTTTTACATGTACCTGTCCAGTTGTCCCAGCACCACTTCCTGAAGAGGCTGTCTTTTCTCCACTGTACATTCCTGCCTCCTTTATCAAAGATAAGGTGACCATATGTGCGTGGGTTTATCTCTGGGCTTTCTATCCTGTTCCATTGATCTATCTTTCTGTTTTTGTGCCAGTACCATACTGTCTTGATAACTGTGGCTTTGTAGTATAGTCTGAAGTCAGGGAGCCTGATTCCTCCAGCTCTGTTTTTCATTGTCAAGATTGCTTGGCTATTCGGGGTCTTTTGTGTTTCCATACAAATTGTGAAATTTTTTGTTCTATTTCTGTGAAAAATGCCAGTGGTAGTTTGATAGGGATTACATTGAACCTATAGATTGCTTTGGATAGTAGAGTCATTTTCACAATGTTGATTCTTCCAATCCAAGAACATGGTATATCTCTCCATCTATTTGTATCATCTTTAATTTCTTTCATCAGTGTCTTATAATTTTCTGCCTACAGGTCTTTTGTCTCCTTAGGTAGGTTTATTCCTAGATATTTTATTCTTTTTGTTACAATGGTAAATGGGAGTGTTTTCTTGATTTCACTTTCAGACTTTTCATCATTAGTATATAGGAATGCCAGAGATTTCTGTGCATAATTTTGTATCCTGCTACTTTACCAAATTCATTGATTAGCTCTAGTAGCTTTCTGGTAGCATCTTTAGGATTCTCTATGTATAGTATCATGTCATCTGCAAACAGTGACAGCTTTACTTCTTCTTTTCCAATTTGGATTCCTTTTATATCCTTTTCTTCTCTGATTGCTGTGGCTAAAACTTCCAAAACTATGTTGAATAAGAGTGGTGAGAGTGGGCAACCTTGTCTTGTTCCTGATCTTAGTGGAAATGCTTTCAGTTTTTCACCATTGAGGATGATGTTGGCTGTTGGTTTCTCATATATGGCCTTTATTATGTTGAGGAAAGTTCCCTCTATGCCTACTTTCTGCAGGGTTTTTATCATAAATGTGTGTTGAAGTTTGTCAAAAGCTTTCTCTGCATCTATTGAGATGATCATATGGTTTTTCTCCTTCAATTTGTTAATATGGTGTATCACGTTGATTGATTTGCATATATTGAAGAATCCTTGCATTCCTGGAATAAACCCCACTTGATCATGGCGTATGATCCTTTTAATGTGCTGTTGGATTCTGTTTGCTAGTATTTTGTTGAGGATTTTTGCATCTATGTTCATCAGTGATATTGGCCTGTAGTTTTCTTTCTTTGTGACATACTTGTCTGGTTTTGGTATCAGGGTGATGGTGGCCTTATAGAATGAGTTTGGGAGTGTTCCTCCCTCTGCTATATTTTGGAAGAGTTTGAGAAGGATAGGTGTTAGCTCTTCTCTAAATGTTTGATAGAGTTCTCCTGTGAAGCCATCTGGTCCTGGGCTTTTGTTTGTTGGAAGATTTTTAATCACAGTTTCAATTTCAGTGCTTGTGATTGGTCTGTTCATATTTTCTATTTCTTCCTGATTCAGTCTGGCAGGTTGTGCCTTTCTAAGAATTTGTCCATTTCTTCCAGGTTGTCCATTTTATTGGCAGAGTTGCTTGTAGTAATCTCTCATGCTCTTTTGTATTTCTGCAGTGTCAGTTGTTACTTCTCCTTTTTCATTTCTAATTCTATTGATTTGAGTCTTCTCCCTTTTTTTCTTGATGAGTGTGGCTAATGGTTTATCAATTTTGTTTATCTTCTCAAAGAACCAGCTTTTAGATTTATTGATCTTTGCTATCATGTCCTTCATTTCTTTTTCATTTATTTCTGATCTGATTTTTATGATTTCTTTTCTTCTGCTAACTTTGGGGGTTTTTTGTTCTTCTTTCTCTAATTGCTTTAGGTGCAAGGTTAGGTTGTTTATTTGAGATATTTCCTGTTTCTTAAGGTAGGATTGTATTGCTGTAAACTTCCCTCTTAGAACTGCTTTTGCTACACCCATCGTTTTGGGGTCATCGTGTCTCCATTGTCATTTGTTTCTAGGTATTTTTTAATTTCCTCTTTGATTTCTTCAGTGATCACTTTGTTATTAAGTAGTGTATTATTTAGCCTCCATGTGTTTGTATTTTTTACAGATCTTTCCCTGTAATTGATATCTAGTCTCATAGCATTGTGGTCGGAAAAGATGCTTGATACAATTTCAATTTTCATAAATTTACCAAAGCTTGATTTGTGACCCAAGATATGATCTATCCTGGAGAATGTCCCATGAGCACTTGAGAAAAATGTGTATTCTGTTGTTTTTGGATGGAATGTCCTATAAATAACAACTAAGTCCATCTTGTTTAATGTATCATTTAAAGCTTGTGTTTCCTTATTTATTTTCATTTTGGATGATCTGTCCATTGCTGAAAGTGGGGTGTAAAAGTCCCCTACTATGAATGTGTTACCGTCGATTTCCCCTTTTATGGCTGTTAGTATTTGCCTTATGTATTGAGGTGTTCCTATGTTGGGTGCATAAATATTTACAATTCTTATATCTTCTTCTTGGATCGATCCCTTGATCATTATGTAGTGTCCTTCTTTGTCTCTTCTAATAGTCTTTATTTTAAAGTGTATTTTGTCTGATATGAGAATTGCTACTCCAACTTTCTTTTAGTTTACACTTGCATGAAATATCTTTTTCCATCCCCTTACTTTCAGTCTGTATGTGTCTCTAGGTCTGAAGCGGGTCTCTTGTAGACAGCAAATATATGGGTCTTGTTTTTGTATCCATTCAGCCAATCTGTGTCTTTTGGTGGGAGCATTTAGTCCATTTACATTTAAGGTAATTATAGATATGTATGTTCCCATTCCCATTTTCTTAATTGTTTTGGGTTCGTTATTGTAGGTCTTTTCCTTCTCTTGTGTTTCTTGCCTAGAGAAGTTCCTTTAGCAGTTGTTGTAGAGCTGGTTTGTTGATGTTGAACTCTCTCAGCTTTTGCTTGTCTGTAAAGGTTTTAATTTCTCCATCAAATCTGAATTTCTCCATCAAATCTGAATGCTGGGTAGAGTAATCTTGGTTACAGGTTCTTCTCCTTCATAACTTTAAATATGTCCTGCCACTCCCTTCTGGCTTGCAGAGTTTCTGCTGAAAGATCAGCTGTTAACTTTATGGGGATTCCCTTGTGTGTTATTTTTTGTTTTTCCCTTGCTGCTTTTAATATGTTTTCTTTGTATTTAATTTTTCACAGTTTGATTAATATGTGTCTTGGCATATTTCTCCTTGGATTTATCCTGTATGGGACTCTCTGTGCTTCCTGGACCTGATTAACTATTTCCTTTCCCATATTAGGGAAGTTTTCAACTATAATCTCTTCAAATATTTTCTCAGTCCCTTTCTTTTTCTCTTTTTCTTCTGGAACCTTTATAATTCGAATGTTGTTGCGTTTGATGTTGTCGCAGAGGTCTCTGAGACTGTCCTCAGTTCTTTTCATTCTTTTTTCTTTATTCTGCTCTGCAGTAGTTACTTCCACTGTTTTATCTTCCAGGTCACTTATCCATTCTTCTGCCTCAGTTATTCTGCTATTGATCCCATCTAGAGTATTTTTCATTTCATTTATTGTGTTGTTCATCATTGTTTGTTACATCTTTAGTTCTTCTAGGTCCTTGTTAAATGTTTCTTGCATTTTGTCTATTCTATTTCCAAGATTTTGGATCATCTTTACTATCATTATTCTGAATTCTTTTCCAGGTAGACTGCCTATTTCCTCTTCATTTGTTAGGTCTGGTGGGTTTTTATCTTGCTCCTTCATCTGCTGTGTGTTTTTCTGTCCTCTCATTTTGCTTATCTTACTGTGTTTGGGGTCTCCTTTTTGCAGGCTGCAGGTTCGTAGTTCCTGTTGTTTTTGGTGTCTGTCCCCAGTGGCTAAGGTTGGTTCAGTGGAGGGGACTAGTGCCTGTGTTCTGGTGGATGAGGCTGGATCTTGTCTTTCTAGTGGGAAGGTCCACGTCTGGTGATGTGTTTTGGGGTGTCTGTGGACTTATTATGATTTTGGAAAGCCTCTCCGCTAATGGGTGGGGTTGTGTTCCTGTCTTGCTAGTTGTTTGGCATAGGATGTCCAGCACTGTAGCTTGCTGGTCGTTGAGTGAAGCTGGGTGCTGGTGTTGAGATGGAGATCTCTGGGAGATTTTCGCCGTTTGATATTATGTGGAGCTGGGAGGTCTCTTGTGGACCAGTGTCCTGAAGTTGGCTCTCCCACCTCAGAGGCACAGCACTGACTCCTGGGTGGAGCACCAAGAGCCTTTCATCCACACGGCTCCTTAATTTGGGATGATTCGTTGTCTATTCATGTATTCCACAGATGCAGGGTACATCAAGTTGATTGTGGAGCTTTAATCCGCTGCTTCTGAGGCTGCTGGGAGATATTTCCCTTTCTCTTCTTTGTTCTCACAGCTCCCAGGGGCTCAGCTTTGGATTTGGCCCCGCCTCTGCGTGTAAGTCGCTGGAGGGCGTCTGTTCTTCGCTCAGACTGGACAGGATTAAAGGAGCCGCTGATTCGGGGGCTCTGGCTCACTCAGGCTGGGGGGAGCGAGGGGCACGGAGTGCGGGCGAGCCTACGGCAGCAGAGGCCAACGTGATGTTCCACCAGCCTGAGGCGCGCCGTGCGTTCTCCCGGGTGAGTTGTCCCTGGATCCTGGGACCCTGGCTGTGGCGGGCTGCACAGGCTCCCCGGAAGGGGGGTGTGGATAGTGACCTGTGCTCGCACACAGGCTTCTTGGTAGCGGCAGCAGCAGCCTTAGCGTCTCATGCCCGGCTCTGTGGTCCGCGCTTTTAGCCACGGCTCGCGCCCTTCTCTGGAGCTCCTTTAAGCAGCGCTCTTAATTCCCTCTCCTCGCGCACCAGGAAACAAAGAGGGAAGAAAAGTCTCTTGCCTCTTCGGCAGGTCCAGACGTTTCCCCGGACTCCCTCCCGGCCAGCCGTGGCGCACTAACCCCCTGCAGGCTGTGTTCACGCCGCCAACCCCAGTCCTCTCCCCGCGCTCCGAGCCTCAGCTCCCAGCCCTGCCCTGCCCTGGCGGGTGAGCAGACAAGCCTCTCAGGCTAGTGAGTGCCGGTCGGCCCTGATCCTCTGTGCGGGAATCTTTCCGCTTTGCTCTCTGCACCCCGGTGGCTGCGCTCTCCTCCGCGGTTCCGAAGCTTTCTCCCCACCACCCGCAGTCTCTGCCAGCGAAGGGGCTTCCCAGTGTGTGGAAACCTTTCCTCCTTCACAGCTCCCTCCCACTGGTGCAGGTCCCGTCCCTATTCTTTTGTCTCTGTTTATTCTTTTTTCTTTTGCCCTACCCAGCTACGTGGGGAGTTACTTGCCTTTTTGGAGGTCTGAGGTCTTCTGCCAGCGTTCAGTAGGTGTTCTGTAGGAGTTGTTCCACGTGTAGATGTATTTCTGGTGTATCTGTGGGGAGGAAGGTGATCTTCGTGTCTTACTCTTCTGCCATCTTCCCGGAACTAGCGGCTAACTTAATTTGTACCGTGACTAGCTTCCCAGTAGCTGATGCTTCTTTTAAATGAAGACATTCTTATCGACAACCTAAATGTTTGTTATAAAAGGGATGGTTAAATAAATTATGGTACATCTATATTATGGGATAATACATAAACAATAAAAAAGATTGAGGGATATCCGTGTTTCTTTTTCTGTAAACTAGATATATTACCATATATATATTACTATATGTTTGCATATATAGAGTATGTGTGTGTGTGTGTATATATATATATATGATTAAATGTTCATAAAAATATAAAAGATCTGAAGAGATAAACACTAAACTACTGTAAACTGAACATAAAAAAGTGGATTTGATGACGGGGAGTAGGGGCATTCTTGAGATGAAAACGTCAACTTGGATTTTATTACAATGAACACATATTACTTTTGCAATTATGCCCCATTGAGAATAGATACAACACTTCTTTAGAATTAATAAGTTTTTTTACAACTTACTAAGGAATCCATGAAAAAATGTCTAGGGGGAGATGGAAGAGGGTACTAATTTTTTACATCTACCTTTAAGATATTGTAAGATACGCCTGGTAAATTTGGAAATAAAAATGTGTCATATGTATAGTTTGGTTTGATCTTAAAATAATACTGCTTGGTATGTCAACATGGGGAGAAGTAAAAAATGTCAAGAGAAAAATATTCTTGCCTAGGAGTATACCCTATAAAGGGAAGGAAGTCAAGAGTCTTCAAGAAATTAGGTTTATTACTCTCCAACTTTCCCTTTCTCCCCACTGATTCCAAATCTTTAATAACAGTGCAAGTGGGCTTCCCTGGTGGCGCAGTGGTTGAGAGTCCGCCTGCCGATGCAGGGGACATGGGTTCGTGCCCCGGTCCGGGAAGATCCCACTATGCCACGGAGCGGCTGGGCCCGTGAGCCATGGCCGCTGAGCCTGCACGTCCGGAGCCTGTGCTCTGCAACGGGAGAGGCCACAACAGTGAGAGGCCCGCGTACCGCTAAAAAAAAAAAAAAAAAACAGTGCAAGCTGAGGATGTGGTACATCTTGGGAATGAAGCGTACATGTGAACAGGCAGGAGCTAATGCCCCACTTTGGATCCTTAGTGAATGGGAAACGCCCTCAGAAATGCAGACAATATTAGCAGTCTCCTCCTTTCTTTCACTTGTTAATTTTCTATGAGTAACAATGGCTGGGACAAATTAGCACATTTTCTTTTGGCTACAAGCCAACTCCACCAGCCATTTCTGATCCACTATAGTGATTTACATCATCACAAGAAATAAATGTTAGTGGTGATCATTTCCCCATTCCAAGAACAGAAACCATCCACTGAATGCATGCACATTAACCCTACCGACTTTGACTGTCCCTTTGGTGGGGTACTACCAACCTATCCTCGGAGTTCAAGTGCCCTTTTCCAAGCACAGGTGCATGTAGACACCTGTGTATTCTATTACCTCTCAGTCCTAACAAGTCCCAAGGAGAACTCCTTATCTCTCTAAACTTACTCTGCTGCCCATTTCTGATGAAGACTCACCATCCTCTCAATTGCTCTGGATACAAAGCTTTGGCATTACCTACTACATATTTCACCCTGATCTCCCATATCCAACATGGGTTATATCTCTCAGCCCCACTCAAATATGCACCTGCTTTCTCTCCCCCCACAGTCAAGGTCCTAATATAGCCCCATATTTCTCGCAAGATGCTTTCTAGGGAATCTTTTGCCTCTAAGTCACCCTCTGCCTCCTACAGTTAAAGTGATTCAGCATTTCCTTTGTCAAGAATATGAGTAGATTCTCATTATTGATTGTAGAGTAAAATTCTGATTCCTCAGCATAATAGTCAAGGGCCTACACAATGTGGTGCCTTGTCCACTGTTGGGGCCCAGCGCAGGCCACCCCCAAATATGCCTCAATGGCATATTGATTATTTTGAATTAAACTAACTTAAGAAATGGCCATAAAGCAGAAACGAACACATGATTGTAAAGCAATTATACTCCAATAAAGATGTTAAAAAAAAAAAAGAAAGGAAGAAAAGAAATGGCCAATACAAGAGGGACACTTGGACTTTCCTGTCTCCCTGAAAGCAGGAAATAAATCTCCCATGTGAAAGGTCTCTTCCCTGTACCAGGAGGTAGAAGGACATGCTTGTCTCCAGAGATAGAGAATTCAGAGCTGAGAGACCTATATAAACAAACCTTGTTACCTCTTTACCACCCAAGCCCAAACTCTGCTTAAATTTCTTATTAATTAAGCACCCAAACCTGAGTTTCTTTGTCCTGTCAATTCCTCTCAAATGTATTGTTTCACTGTCTAAAAAGTATAAAAACTGCCTGCTTTGGCCATTTCTTAGGTCCCATTTCTAGAGACCTCCGTGTGCATGAATTAATTTTTCTTCTCCTGTTAATCTGTATCAATTTTATTATTAGTCTACCTACAAGAACTCAAGAGGTATAGAGGGGGAAATGTCCCCTTCCCCCAAACCGCTGTCTTTCCAACATCACTGCCGACTAGAGGTACCTCCCTGGCCCACCATCCTGACTCAGCAAGTAATTCACATCTCTCTTAACTTCCCCTCAAAGTCCTTCCACCATGACTCAGCTTGGAATGATCCATCTACATCCTAGTTTCTTTTCTTTTTCAGAGGTTTTTTTTCTTTTTTTTTTTAAAGAAGATGTTGGGGGTAGGAGTTTATGAATTTATTTATTTTTGCTGTGTTGGGTCTTTGTTTCTGTGCAAGGGCTTTCTCTAGTTGTGGCAAGCGGGGGCCACTCTTCATCGTGGTGTGCGGGCCTCTCCCTATCACGGCCTCTCTTGTTGCGGAACACAGGCTCCAGACGCGCAGGCTCAGTAGTTGTGGCTCACGGGTCTAGCTGCTCCGCGGCATGTGGGATCCTCCCAGACCAGGGCTCGAACCTATGTCCCCTGCATTAGCAGGCAGATTCTCAACCACTGCACCACCAGGGAAGCCCTCCTAGTTTCTTACACTGAGGAACTATTCTTCCCTGAGAATGTGGGAACAGAGGAGAAACCAGGGTACAACTTAAATTTGATCACAAAGATATGGGAGGGAAACTTTATTATTTGAATTTGAATGCAAAATTCAAATGAAACTTCAAGGAAATGATAAACCTGTTTCTAGCTGTTCTCTCCACCCCACTACTAGCAGCAGCAGCCACGCCACAAGTTTGTGGTCACTCCTTTTTGCCCTTAGGAGTCCGCCACTGGAAATTTTTGAGAAGCACTGCTCTAGGTGGAAAGTTTTTCAACCCTTCTTTCTGTTTGACAATTCTTGCCCATTATTAAGAGCCAGCTCTTAATAGAGAGCCAGCAGCTCTTCTACAAAACATCCTAAAATCCCTCCAAGTTAAAATAAAACAAAAAACTCCCTTCTTATACGCTCAAGGTATATAATGACTATTATAAACTCGTGCTAGTCTTAGGTGGGTTTGTTAACTCCCAGTTTCTACCTGTCCACAAACCAATACATCTCAGTAAAAGCCAGGGACAAGATGGCTCAGTGCCCACTCAATGCCAGGATACAGCCTTACCAAGGTGTAGGAAAATGACATTTCCCAGAATATGTCAGTGAACCTGTAAAAAGCCTTAGCCTCTGAGATACGAAGAGATATATACCCTAAAGTAAAGGAAAACTTACTTTCACTTCTCCTAGAAACATTTCTACATGACATAAGATTAGATCTATAGCTTAAAATTTCTCCTGTTGACCAAAAGTCAAGTGGGTATGTCCCAGGATAGGTACCTAGATTCATTGAGAAGGTACATGGAAAAGGGAGCATTATCTCCCTAGGTCTTTCCATCTCAAGGAGGAATGAACCCCTGACCTTGGGTACCTCTTTGTCACAAGAGGCTAGAGACAAGGGACTGTCAAACTCCTGGAGAGACTTTATTTGCGTACCAAAGGGCTGTAGTCCCTTCTTTCAGGAGAGATGGGAGATAGCTGCCTTCTTCTCCTCCGTATGGAGAGAAAAATTATTTTCCTCATCCCTCACCTATAGGGTATCCAGCTGCTTGCATTAGAGAGTTGACATGGTTCTCATCACATCATCCCAAGGGCCAAGACTAGGGCATAGAGGATGCTAGAGCACTTATTCACTATGAGGTATTTAATAAGCAAAATGTGTCTCTGATACAGAACACCTCTTGTGCACATTCAGCCTAAAATTAATAAACGTTAATATTATATTAATGTTAATTAATATTAATGAAATATTTATTAATATTAATGAATATTAAAAACCTAACACAAAGCCTACAAGAATTTAAATGTAGCCGTTACTTGTCTTCATTTGTGTCTTGTGCTCTTGTCATTATCTCTCCCTCATAGATGCCAGCTCTCAATAGATTCATCTCCCACAACAATCCTCTCCTCACTCTGGTCATCCATTTCTCCCTTCTAGAAGCCTCATTCGTGTTTACTCTTTTGTATGTTGTCCCGATCATGGCGTATTGCTGCTTATTAAGTCATTATTTTCCAGAACGTATCTCTTTCCCATGATGATGCAAAACCTTTATAGTGTAGTTATAGAAAGTTGGGATAGGGAGTGAGCTAACCTGGAAGAGCTGTGAAAGAGGCATGAAGTCATAAATTCCCAATCACATCTTCTTGTGCTATCTCACAGCAGTGAAAAAAAAATACACTTGGTAGTAAATGAGCATGTAGGAGATGCAACTTAGTGAGCTGTGGCTGCCTAATCCATGCTCATCATTCTCCTACTTAATATATTCATGGAAATTCTCACACCTACTTAAAATATTCATGAAACTTGCTCATTTCAGTTCCACAGTGGTCACAAAAGTTATTACAAATAGACAAGGTGGGAAAGGTAATCTGAGGCCCGAGTGTGTCTTCCTTCCTCAGTAGTGTTAGCATCTGGTCAGGGGCAGAGACTTTCTCTAATGAATTTTGACTTCTCCAAACATCTGATACTATACTTCACACAGAATGAAGTTTTACAAGATTAAATATTTATTGGATTGAGTCATTTCTACTGGAAAAAAAATGAGACTAATAAAGGATGAATTATGAATTATGTCAATAAAAAATTACTCTTTGCACAAAAGAAAGTTATCACAGTGTTAGTTGGTAAGTCTGTGGGGAAATAATTACAAACACATAGTTAGTGGCCATATAAATTGGTTCATCCTCTTTGGAGAACAATTTGAGAATATTTATCAAAATTTTACTATACCCACCCTTTAACCCCAGTAATTCAACCTCTGAAAATCCATCCTACAAATGAATGTATGCATGTGCAAAAAAATAATGTGCACAGATGTTTGCTGCATTATTTTTAAAAACAAAGAAAAAATAACATATGTCTATTAATAGGAAACTAATTAAATAAACAATATTACTTCCATTTACTTGGAATATAATGCAGCCATTACCATGTCATTGACATGGACCAAATGTAGCAGATTTGTATATGCTGACATGGAAAGATCTTCAAGATAAACTGGTACTTGGGGAAAAATTGATTAAGATATAGAACAGGGGCTTCCCTGGTGGCGCAGTGGTTGAGAGTCTGCCTGCCGATGCAGGGGACACGGGTTCGTGCCCCGGTCTGGGAGGATCCCACATGCTGTGGAGTGGCTGGGCCCGTGAGCCATGGCCGCTGAGCCTGCATGTCCGGAGCCTGTGCTCTGCAACGGGAGAGGCCACAACAGTGAGAGGCCCGCGTACCGCAAAAAAAAAAAAAAAGATATAGAACAGTAGGTTTAGTATAATATGTGTATTTTATAGTGTAAGTAAACACACACACAGAGCCCAGACACTTCCTGAAAGAATACACAAAAAACAGTTGATAGTAGTGAAGGATCTGGATGACAGAGACCAACATTTCATTTTCCACTCACTGTTTGAATTTTTATTCTTTGTATTGTCTTCTTTATCATAATTAAATACTTACAAACAGGAAAAGAAAGATACAGAATTGCAAAGGTAGAAGGGGCATTAGCAGTCATTAGCTCAGAAAGGAGAAGTGACAAGTAAGTTGCTCAAGAGCACACAGCTATTTGGTGGTAGAACTTCGACTAGGACCCGGTCCTTGGACTCCTACTTCAGATCCCCACCCAAGTTTCTCTAACAGTATGCCTACTGGCTACTATTTATTGAGAACATACTTTATGCTGTGTGCAAGGCATTATACTAGGCACTTTATAAAGAGTACCTTTAATTCTTTTCTTAAAAATTTATTTTATTAAAGTATAGTAGATTTACCATGTTGTGTTAATTTCTGGTGTACAGCAAAGTGATTCAGTTATACATATATATAATAGTTTGCATCTGCTAATCGCAAACTCCCAATCCATCCCTCCCCCACTGCCCCTCCCCCTTGGCAACCACAAGTCTGTTCTCTGAGTCTGTTTCTGTATTCATTTGTGTCATATTTTAGATTCCACATACAAGTGATATCATATGGTATTTTGTCTTTCTCTTTCTGACTTACTTCACTTAGTATGATAATCTCTAGGTCCATCCATGTTACTGCAAGTGGCATTATTTCATTCTTTTTGTGGCTGAGTAATAGTATTCCATTGAATATAGGTACCAGATCTTCTTTATCCATTCATCTGTCAGTGAACATTTAAGTTGTTTCCATGTCTTGGCAATTGTAAGTAGTGCTGCTATGAACATAGGGATGCATGTATCTTTTCGAATTATAGTTTTGCCCGGATATATGCCCAGGAGTGGGATTGCTGGATTATAGGGCAACTCTATTTTTAGTTTTTTAAGGAACTTTCATACAACTCAATCAAAAAATGGGCCAAAAACCTAAATAGACATTTCTTCAAAGAAGACATGCAAATGGCCTTGTTGGAAAAATGCTCACCATTGCTAATTTGAGAAATGCAAATCAAAACTGCAACGAGGTACCACCTCACACCGGTCAGAATGGCCATCAATAAAAAGTCTTCAAATAACAAATGCTGGAGAGGGTGTAGAGAAAAGGGAACCCTCCTACGCTGTTGGTGGGAATGTAAAATGGTACAGATTTAGTTCTTATAAGAACCCTGCAAAGTAGAGTTTGAAAGTGTCATAAGTGTCATTCACTATTCAGAACCTTTTACAGCATTGAGCAAATTCCCATGTTAGAGTAGGTGGCCTGGAGTACTAGGTACTTCATACACATCATCTGAGCTTTCTCTTTCACCTTATAAAAGTAGGCATTATCGGGCTTCCCTGGTGGCGCAGTGGTTGAGAGTCTGCCTGCCAATGCAGGGGACATGGGTTCGAGCCCTGGTCTGGGAAGATCCCACGTGCCGCGGAGCAACTAGGCCCGTGAGCCACAACTACTGAGCCTGCGAGTCTGGAGCCTGTGCTCCGCAACAAGGGAGGCCGCGACAGTGAGAGGCCCGCACACCACAATGAAGAGTGGCCCCCACTTGCCGCAACTAGAGAAAGCCCTCGCACAGAAAAGAAGACCCAACACAGCCAAAAATAAATAAATAAATAAATAAATAAAATTCACCTCTTAAAAAAAAAATGTAAGCATTATTTCCGTTTTATAGATAAGGAAACCAGGCATCTTGGTAATGATTATACAGGTGGTACGAGATGAATCTGGGATTCCAACCCGTTTACCCAACTCCTAGATTCCTTTTATTGATACTACTTCTATTCTGCTCCTTAACACTATGAATATGAGAAGAGAACTTGATTTAAAGTTTTGGCTGGCCCCGCCTCCCAGCCGCTCCGTAAGGACAGTGAACTCCCTGCGACTAGGGGCCATATACCTTTGCGCCCTCAGCAGGACCCAGCACAAGACTGGTACAAGGCACGCTTCAGCAAATGTTTGTTAAATGGTATTAAACAAGACTTCTAGTTCTATGTTAAACAGTAGTTGGTGAGAGTACAAAAAATCAAATTCCCGTCTGCCTGCCTCTAAGGCCTACATGTTTGACCACCATGCCACACTGCTCCAGTGAAGACTCACTCGCAGACTGGTGGAAGACTGCTGAACCAAGAAAAATGATCTTATCTCATGCTTCAGTGACAAAATAAAAGCCATCAGACATGGGAGAATTGTTCCAGGACCTTCATCTTCCCACCACTGAATCTCTAAATCCGTGTTCATCTTTTGTCTCATTCCTTCCTGTTACAGTGAAGGGCCTGAGGACCTCTCCTTCTCTCTGAGGCCCAGTGCCCTAGACCCCAGCCCCTCCTTTCCCTTCCATTATTCACTTTCTCTTCTGATTCTCATCCGATCCCTCTCTATGGTCTCTGGGTCATTCCCAGCAGCAAACAAGCATAGTCTACTATTTCCCATCTTAGAAAAATCATTCTTTGCCCCTCCTCCTACCATCACCTTAGCTCTCTGGGCTCTATTCCCATTCACAGCCATGTTTCACAAGGAAATCGCCTACACACCTAGCTCCACTTCAGCAGGATTGGGGGCAGTGTTTTATTCCCTCTGACCTTGGAGGGTCAGTAACAAGCTACCCTCCCACCAGCACTCTATCCAATTATTCCTGTTTTTTTAATTTTATTTATTTTTCATGATAATACATTATAAATTTTATAGTACACATACCTGTACAGTTTGAATAAATTATAAAACAAATAACGTATGTACCTGTACCCATCACCCAGCTTCTAAAACAAATCATTTCTGAATGACAAAACCCACCATGTAGCCCTCCTCAGTCACATCTCCTTCCCCACCCTGAGGTAACCAGTGTCATTTTTCATGCCTTGCTTTTTTGTATGGTTTTACAACATATTACTGCATCCACATATTGTATAATTTTGCACGTTGTTCAACTTTATACAAACATATTCTTTCATGAAAAAAATAATGTTTTGCTAATTGTTATGATAACTTGTCAGTTAGCTATTACCAGCAAATCAGTAGTATTGTTCCTTTATGTGATGACATCCCACTCAAAAATCATACATTTCATTGCCCAACTGTATCATCTAGCTCTTTCACTACCACACACTGTTTCGTCTGTGATTCCTGAGCCAAAATCTTCTTTCACAGCATTGCTTGCCAACATTCAAGCCCTGGTTTGCTGCAGAAAAATAAATCCTAAAAACACTTCAGATTCCAAATCCAATTCTGCCTGTCCATAGCTACTTCTCCTCTTTTAGAAAGTATTGCAAAAATCACAGAGTAAAAGGCGTAATGCTACAAACTAATTACTGCACATCTGCCACCGTCTTACTATATTCCACAACTTACACTTACAATTCATTTATAATTGGGCTCCACATAGTTCCCAGTGACAGTTATTTTAGTTTCAAGACTTAAAATTCAACTCAACAATTACGTTCATCATTAACATTATGAAAATGCATGGCTCCAACAGAGAGCCAGTGGGAGTCAAGGTTTCAGCCTCTTGAACCTACATTTTTCTGTTTTCCATCTTTGGGGCTAGAATCATGCTGTATATATAACTTAGCTTTATTTCCATGAAGATATTTAAATGATAAAAATATTTCTACATGGTTAAGTTTATGTTTTGCCTAGCATATATATCGCTTATCCTAAGGAGAGATATAAATAATGAATTTCTCATGAAAGTTGCATAATATCTATAGTTTCTTTAACTGTTTTATTAAGATATAATTAATATACAATAAACAATACATATTTGCAGAGTAAAATTTAATACATTTTGTCATATACATATATACCTGTGAAACCATCACCACAGTCAAAATAATAAGCATATTCATTACCCTCAGTGAACTCAATACATCTTTGTAATCTTACCACCTACCATTCTCCATTTCTGGCAATCACTGATCTGCCTTCTGTCACTAATGTTAGATTAGATTGCATTATTTAGAATTTATATAAATCGAATCACACATTATGTACTCTTTTTTTCACTCAGCTTGATTATTTTGGGATTCATCCATGTTGTGGCATATAAATAATACAAATAATACAAATAAAGCTTCTCTGAGTATTTGTGTATAAATCTGTGTATGGATGCATGCTTTTATTTCTCTTGAGTGGAATGGCTGAATTATGGTAATTCTATGTAGAACTTTTTGTTAAACATTTTACATCACCACCAGCAATGTATGAGAGTCCCAGTTACTCCATACCCCTGCCAACACTTGATATGGCCAGTCTTTTTTATTTTAACCATTCTAAGAGGTATGTAGTGTTAACTCACTATAGGTTTAATTTGACTTTCCCTAAGTACCAACAGCACGGATGATCTTTTCACCTGCTTGTTTATCATCTGTTTATCTTCTTTGGTAAAGTGTCTGTTCAAAGCTTTTACCCATTTTTTATTGTATCATTTGTTTTATCATTATTGAGTGTTGAATATACTTTACATATTATGGATATAAATTATTTATTAGATATATGATTTGCAAATATATTTTTTCAGTCTGTGGCTAGTCTTTTCATCCTCTTAACTGTATCTTGCAAAAAGCAAGGCTAGTTTAACTGGGAGAGAGAGAAGAGAGGAATTATCTGCATCATTATAGATCCTATAGTCATAGAATAATGAGGACATATTATGAAAAATTTTATGCAAACTAATTTGACTGCTTAGATAAAATGGATAAATTTCTTAAAAACACAACTTGCCAAGCTAAAACAAGAAGAAATAGAAAATCTTAATAACTATATTAATATACAAATACTTATACATTTTCAGAAAAAATCCTCTTCCCAACTCATTTTATAAGGCTAGTAATCCCGATAACAAATTCTTGAGGATAGTTTTTAAAATCTCTCATTAATATAGGCACAAAAATTCTAAACAGAATAATGGCAAATGAAATCTAGCAATATACAAAAAGGGTAACATTTCATGACCAAGTGAGACTTATCCTGCAAGTTTGGTACAACATTCATAAATCAATTGAATTACACTAAAACAGAATAAAGGAAAAATATGATAGCAGTAATAAATGCAGAAAAACATTTGACAGAAATCAACACTCATTCATATTAAAAAATATCATTCAGCAAAGAAAAAATAGAGGAATTTTTTTTAAAGATTGATTTTTTGGGCTGCGTTTGGTCTTTGCTGCTGCGCGTGGGCTTTCTCTAGTTGCGGTGAGCGAGGGCTACTCTTCGTTGCATTGCATGCGCTTCGCATTGCAGTGGCTTCTCTTGTTGTGGAGCATGGGCTCTAGGCGCACAGGCTTCAGTAGTTGCAGCATGCATGCTCAGTAGTTGTGGCGCACGGGCTTAGTTGCTCCACGGCATGTGGGATCTTCCCGGACGAGGGCTCGAACCCATGTCCCCTGCATTGGCAGATGGATTCTTAACCACTGCACCACCAAGGAAGTCCCATAGAGGAACTTTTTCTCAATTTGATAAAGAGTATCTACAGAAATCCACCATCACAATTAATGATGAAATGTTAAATGTCATTCCTCTACAGTTAGGAATAGGACATGTTGATTCATTTTCAGCATTACTACTCAATATTGTACCAGAGAGTCTAGCCAGTACAGTAAGTCAAGGTAAAAAGGTGAAAGGTATGAAGATTAGATTAGCGTAAGTAAAACTGTCTGTCCTTATAACAGACAATATGTCTTATAAGACATATATAAGACAATCATTGTCTGTTATAAGACAATATGATTGCTTACATAGGAACTCCTACAACTACCCTACCCAAAAACCTACTGCTATCAATAAGAAAATTTAGCAAAGACACAGGATACAAGTTCAATATCCAAAAATCAATTGCACTTATACATAGTAAGAAAAATAATTGAAAAAATGAAAATTTGAAAAGTAATACCACTTACAATAGCATCTAAAAATATAAAATACTTTGGAATATATTTAACAGAAATGTGCAAGATCTCTAAACTATAAAGTATAAAACATTACAGAAAGAAACTAAAGAAGACAGATAAATTTAGGAAAAATAAATTTTATGCATGAATTAGAAGATTCAATATTATAAAGTTGCCAAGTCTGCCCAAATTCATCTAGTTAGTCTCAGCAGGTATGGCAAACTGATTCTAAACTTTATTGAAAATACAAAGGACTTTGAATAGCCAAAACAATTTTGAAAATGAACAAAGATAGAAGAATTATACAACCTGATTTCAAGAATTATTAAAAAGCTAGAGTAATCAAGTCAGTGTGGTATATGTGAAGAGCACACAGGTAGATCAAAGGAAAGAAGACAGACCAAAGATAGACTCCCATATACACAATTTATTTTCAACAAAGCTTACAAGGTATTTCCATAGGAAAATTACATTCTTTTAGCAAATATCAATATTACTGGAAAACCTTGATACCAACGTAATACAAATTGATCCTTGACTTTTAGCCCACACAATATGCAAAAATTCATTCAAGGTGGATCACAGACCTAAGCAGAAAAGCTATAAAACTGCTAGAGGAAAATGATAGAAAACACCTCCATATCCTTAGTGTAAGGCAAGTTACCTAAGACATAAAACACATCAGCTATGAAAGAAAAAAATTGATAAATTGGATTTCATCCAAATTTAAAACATCTGTTCTTCAAAATACACTACACTATGAAGAAAATGAAAGATAAGCTACAGATTGGAAAAAAATCATAATACATATACTTAACAAAAAGTAGAATGCAGGATATGTAAAGAACTCCTATAATTTGTATTTTGAAAGTCAGACAAATTAAATAGTGGACAAAAGATTCAAGCAGGCATTTTTCAAAAGAAGGTATACAGCTCTCCAAGAAACACATGAAAAGATATTTAACATCATTAGTCATCAGAGAAATGCAAATCAAAACCACAATGAGGTACCACTGTACAGTCACTAGAATAGTTACAATTAAAAAGATCAACATGGGGCTTCCCTGGTGGCGCAGCGGTTGAGAGTCCGCCTGCCGATGCAGGGGACATGGGTTTGTGCCCCGGTCCGGGAGGATCCTACATGCCACGGAGCGGCTGGGCCCGTGAGCCATGGCCGCTGAGCCTGCGCGTCCGGAGCCTGTGCTCCGCGACGGGAGAGGCCACAACAGTGAGAGGTCCGTGTACCGCAAAAAAAAAAAAAAAAAAAAGATCAACAATGTAGGGCTTCCCTGATGGTGCAGTGGTTAAGAATTCGCCTGCCAGTGCAGGGGACACGGGTTCGAGCCCTGGTCCAGGAAGATCCCACATGCAGCAGAGCAACTAAGCCTGTGCTCTAGAGCCTGCGAGCCACAGTTACTGGGCCCATGTGCCACAACTACTGAAGCCTGTGCACCTAGAGCCTGTGCTCCGCAACAAGAGAAGCCACCGCAATGAGAAGCCCGCGCACGGTAACGAAGGCCCAATTCAGCCAAAAGTAAAATAAATAAATTAAAAAAAAAAAACACGCAAAGTGCTGTCAGGCATATAGAGACACCGTAACTCTACTAGACTGCTTGCTGGTGGGAATGCAAAAAAGATGCAACCACTTTAGAAAACAGTTTGGTTAATCATACACTTGCTGTATGACTCAGCATTTTGACTCCTAGGTATTTACTCAAAAGAAATGAAAACGTGTTCACACAAAGTATAAAAATGTTCACAGAAGTTTTTCATAATAGCCCCAAATTAGAAACAATCCAAAAAGCCATCAACACGTAAATGAATCTTAAAAGTATGGTAAATTCATGCAATGGACTCAGTAATAAAACGAAAGCAAAATAACCCCCACGACATCATGAATGAATCTTACAAACATTATGGTGAGTGAACGAAGCCAGACACAAAAGAGTGGCTACATGATTTCAATTATATGAAATTCTAGAACGGGCAAAATTAAGCTATGTTAATAGAAACCAGAAAAATCATTTGAGCAGAAAAAGAGTAGAGGGTGGGGTGATTGAGTGCACGGAGGACCTTCCTAGGTGATAAAAATATTCTTGCTTGGGGTGGTGGCTATACCAATGTATTCATTTGTGAAAACTCATTTAACTGAATACTTACGATCTGGGCATGTCACCTCATGTAAATGACACCTCAAAAGTATTTTTTTAAGGGTGCCAATCAATGGGTAGAGAGAAGGGCTTTTTAGGCAGGAAGACAGCTTTTGCAAAGGCTCAGAAGGAAAAAAAAGTGGTTTATAAATTACCTATTGGATGTGTAATGGCCAATTTTAAATCTCTCTAACCTACCTGTGTGTGTTAACTGAATTACACACTCAGCAAAAGGCTCCCAGCAGGTTCACCATATGTATATATGGTGTGGTATAGCATAAGAGTTTAGGGGTTGGGCTCTGGAACCATGAAGCCTGGATTCAAATCCCAGTAACATCTCCCCTCTTGTTAAGTAGTTATGAAAGTCTGGGCAAATATTTGATTTCTCAATGTCTCTACTTTCATATCTCTAAACTGGAGATGATGATAGTACTTCCATTCTAAGCTTGTGAGGATTACATGAGTTAATACATGCAAAACATTTAATGCTCATCATATAATAAATATTAATTAATACTGAGGACAGAGTCTCTGTCTTATTCATCATCACTTCCTGATATGTAATAGATTCTCTACTGATATTTATTGGTTGGCAATAAAAAGAAAAGAAGTCTGGTTGTCGGATCTAGAAAACAAAGAAGGGAGATCCAACAACTACCCATGTCTCTTCTGCAGCCCCTGGGCTAGAAAATGATCTGTTTCCAGTTCTTGCGTTTTCCCTACAGATGAAAGCTCCTCAACAACATCCCTAATAGCACACCCGCCAGAAGGTGGCCTTCTGTGCAGCTACAGAAGTAGAGCTAATTCATCCTAAAACCCATGCAGTATATAGAGGAACTAATCAGTTTAATCTCAACACCTTTTCTTGCTTACCCAACAACATTTAATAATACTTGGGAATTAAACATTTTTGTGTACAATTCTCATTGACCATGAAAAAATTATTTTTTATTCACTTATTCCAAACAATATACTATAAATCACAAATTCAATATGGCCTCTACTTCTTCTTAGGTAATAGAGTTGATCATAAAAAATATTTTCCAAGAAAATCCCACATGTGTATAAGTTGCTCATCATTAGCCCTCTAATCATTGTGCTACCCTGCCTCTCAGAGCCTGATTCCATTGGAACCAACCCCCTGAATCAGAATCTCTACCAAAGTCTAAAAATCACTGACCTTGTCAAGCCACCTAGTCTGCAGGAATAAAAAACTGAAACCCAGAGGGAGGAAGAGTCTTGTCCAAGGCCACACAGGTTATTGTTCATTCAACCAACACAGACGTCAATTGAACGGATGTGTAGTGTGACAACTATATATGCCTTGTAATGGACACACTCTGGAGCTTCATGAAAATAAGAATTGGTCAGAGTCCAAGATGCCAGCCTTCCTCATTCTCACAGTGCCTCAAAGGAAGAGAAGTAGAAAGGGTGCCTCTGAGAGGAAGACCAGGAAGAATTTGGAGTGGGTAGAATTGAAGATAGCTTGATAAGTTCCCTAAGTCAGTTTTATAAGGAGCTGCCTGTGATGTACTAATCCCTGTGTGCCGTGGGACGGCTAGCAGCATGTCTGTCCTCCCACGGCTCAGTAAACAAAATAGAATTTTATATCCACATAAATGGAATGAAACTTGCAAAATATACAGATGGAATGGAAGGGGATGGGCTGAGTTGGGATGGGATAGGATGGAATGGGGGAGCCCAGGAAGGGATCTGATTACCTTGAATTGAATGAAATCAAATACAATCCCATCTGTGGGGACTAGGCAGGAATCTATATGGTCATGCATCCACACTCTCACTTTTCCCCTTGTGGCAAGAAATTCTGTGGCAAAAGATGGCATCATATACCATCTTGGCCTCTCAGCCTGAAGTAATAACCCACAGGGTCCACTAGTCCCAACCAGAAAGTCCAAGACCTCTAGTATGCCCGGACTAAGATGAAAGAGGGCACCTGAGATTAGGGAAAGAGAAACGCTGAGACTATTATAATGTCTCACCCACAGAAACACAAAATAGAATCAGAAAGGCATCAGATTTTCAGCCTGCTTTCCCCATGCCAAAAAAAAAAGTTTCTGACCACTTTCTGAAGGCAACGATTATGTGGATGAATACAATATTCCTTACTTGAAGAAAACAGACCGATCAATACTTCACATTGAAGAGAGAAGGTGTGGAAAAATGGGCTCAGGATGGAGTCTGGGACCTGGTCCACTCCCATCTTGAGCTAAGACTGAGGACAGCACCGCTGCCTGTATCTCTGCCAGGACCTTCATAAACCTGAAATCAAAGGCTGTGGTTCATCATTATCTCAATGAGCACCACACTCACCCACTCCCCTTTCAACCTCTATGTTCATGGGCCAGCTCATTCCCCATCCCGGTCTACCTTCTTTTTTTGGGACTCAGTACACTCTCAATAAATCTTGTGCCTACCCTGTTCTCCCTAATTTGCCTAACCACTATGCCCTAGTACATAATATATGGAGAATAAATGTTAATGTCCTTATCCTTCTTGTTCAGATAGCAAAAGAAAATCAGTCCCTGGCTTGTTGTAGCATCCCATGATGGAAAACTCTACCACGGAAGAGGATGATTCTGTTAATGGTTTGACTTTCGGTTGGTGGTTTCCTGTGGGAATGAAGCAGGGCAGCAAATCGGGGGATTGGACTTTTATTCACATCTGCACATTGACAACTTAGAGGCCATCGAGGCCATTCTCTGTAACCTGTCAAATTCTACATTGTCATTCAGTCATTGGACAAAGCTGCTGAATGACACCTTCATGTAACAGGAACTGTCCCAGTCACTGGGGAGTGAGGTGATGTGGACATCCGGCACACAGAGTGGCACATAGGTGCTATTCCTCACTTCACAGAATCTTTTATGACTATTACATTCACTACTGTTATTGTCAGGTCTGCTCATGGCCTTCCCTATTCTTAGGCCAGGGATTATTCTCGGAGGCTGACAACAGTGGCCTTTATAACACTGAACATTATGTTAGGTGGGATACTTCCTTCTAGATTCAGTGAATCATTTAGAGGATGGTTTTCAGGTCTTCCAGAGAGTCACAGAGAAACCATTTGGAGCATGACTGCAATCCATCAGAATCAAGCTAAGGAGACTTTATTAACACCTACGTAGGGCTTCCTCCCCTTGGATTTGCCAACTCCCCTAAGATTTGCAAATTATCTCTTCTATTGCTTCCCTGACATTTGACTCTAATAGACTGAGAAGCAACAGCATCTTAGAAAACAGAGTCTTGCTTATCAAAGTAAATCAGGTCAAGAAAGTGCAAAAAGCAAAAGAATCCTGAAAGTAATGGGAAAGTATGAGTGCCTTTTATCATCTCTGCCAGTTTTCACCAACCCAATGTCCCCCTCCCACACATTAGACTTTTCTTCCAGATAACACAAAGACTCCACCTAGCTTTTTTCAGTTTCTGTTGGGACCTTTAATGGAGATTTCTAGCTCCTGCTGAGGCACACCAGAGCTCAGAAGTCCTATCCACCTTGCCACCGCCTACAAAGACAACAAGTCAGCTGGTCAATAATTCAGCCCTCAGATGAGGCCCAGCCTGTGGTCCCACCTGCTGCTTTGCTACTAAATACAGCTGGTCCTGAGCAATAGTGGGAAGCAAAATATTGATGCAAGTGATCTACCATCTTCTATCAAAGTAGACCCCACAGATATCCTATCAAACTTTAGGGAAATTAAAGAAAAATGGCTACAGGTCTTTTGACAATCCTGCCATCAGAGATGAGATCTTTTCCCCTCCCCTTGAATCTAGGCAGGTTTGTGACTTACCTGTAACCATTAGAATGTGATAGAATGGAGACTCTGAGACCTCTGAGGCTCAGTCAGAAGATGTAATACAGCTTCTGCCTTGTTCCCTGGGACACTCACTTTTGGATCCCTGGGATTTCATGTAAGATGTGCAACTTTGCTGAGGTTGCCGTACCGTTAGAAAGTCCAGGCCACTTGGAGAAGCCACACATATGTGTTCTGGTCAACAGCACAGCTGAGGTCCCAGATGATGGCCAACATCAACTACCAGACGTGGAAGTGAAGATGCCTTCATATGAGTCCAGTCCCAGCCATACACTCTCCCTGTCATACAGGGGTGAGACAAGCCATTCCCACTGTACCTTATCTGGAATTTCCGACCCACAGAATCAATCCATGGGCATGATAAAATGGTTGTTTTCAGCTATGGCGTTTTGCATTACTTTGTTAGCAGCAAGAGTAACCGGGACATACAAATGAACTTATTTACGAAACAGAAACAGACTCACAGATTTGGAAAACAAACCTATGATGACCAAAGGGGAAACCTGTGGGGGAGGGATAAATTAGGAGCTTGGGATTAACATATACACACTACTTTATATAAAATAGATAACCAGTAAGGACCTACTGTATTGTGCAGGGAACTCTACTTAATATTCTGTAATAACCTATATAGGTAAGAATCTGAAAAAGAATGAGTATGTGTATATGTATAACTGAATCACTTTACACCTGAAACTAACACAACGTTGTAAGTCATCTATACTCCAATAATTTTTTTTTTAAAAAAAGGAGTAACTGGGACAAACAATGTATGTAGGGTTTAAAGTCAAACAGGCTTGCATGTAAGTTCCAGCTCTACCTGCTATGTAGAGTCAGCAAGCGACTCAAACCTCCCTGAACCTGTTTCCAGTCTGTAAAGTAGTGATGATAAAACTCCTAAGGGAGTTTTTGTGAGGAATCAATGAAAGTATATGGAAATTGTACTCCACCCACGGGTGTGTTCCCATTTTCCCCTGCTACTCTTCCTTCCTCCTCAGTTCTGACGTGCCAATTGGTTCATCAACCGTTGCTGTCAATGGTGCTAGTGAAACTAACGTATTATCTTTCATCTAAAATCTAATTCATTTATATAAATAAAAAGCAGCTGAAGGGCATGCTTGCTCAAAAAAGAGCTAAAAAGAAAAAGGGTTTTCCTCTTCCTGGCTGACTGAACTGACAGGAGGGACTTCAGTCAGTGCTGAGATTTTTATCATTATTCTAATTAGAAGCCAGCCAAAAGCCAGTTTCCTGTGGGCTCTGCTAGATTTCAGTGCTTCTCAAAGTTCAGTGAACATAGGAATCAACTGGGGTCTTGTTAAAATGCAGACTTCGATTCAGTGGCTCCTAGGTGAAGCCTGTGATCTGTATTTCTAATGATCTCCCAGTTTACGTTCTACCAACAACACTTTGATCAGCAAGGTCCTAAAAGACCGTATGAAAGGATAGTATTGATGATTCCATAAATAACTCTGCCCCCCACTCTGCAATAATTCATTTTCAACTCCACTCCAATTAGCATGACTTGTGGTTGCCAAATCCGGAACCTGCCTCCTCGCAAGGTCCGCTCCCCTGGCTTCAGCCTAACTAGTCATGGACGTCTTCAGCCATCCTTTGTGAGGGTCCTGCAATGCCCTAATCTTTTCTCCCCAGTCAATTTCTCATGCAATGTTTACAAGAAGCCAGTGATCAGGGATGATTCCGCCCTTTCACAGTTGGGAGAGGGTGAAGGAGAGGCTATGTTGCATCACTGTAATCCAGTTCCTCTAACCTCAGGTGCAGTGGTTTCCCCCTCAGCTGTGGCACACCAGGGTAGTGACGTCAGCTTACCACGGGGGAGAACATGTCTAACACACCACAACTCACCCAAGTGTTAACAGGGCTATTGGCTGGCAGCTACTTGGGAAGACATACTTAAGTGAGAAAGTATGAGAGGTTCATCTCTGCTCTCTTATGTAACCTTAGTTAGTGATATGGGGAAAGAAAAGAAACATATATTGAGCATTTACTATGTACTGAGGGTTCTGCTATGTGCTTTTCCTGCATTATACATTGTAATACTCCGAAGACATTCCAGGCTCGATGCTATTAACCTTGTTTTGCAGATGAGGAAATGCAGTCTCAAAAGCATTAAGTGAATTTGCTCAAACTCATGAAGGAAGAAGTGATGGAACAGGCTTCAAGGCAGGAGTGTCTGATTGTAAAGTTGTCCTGTTAGCATCTCTTGTTTCTAGGCATAATGTTTTATTGAAGAAGTGCTATGTCAGTCAATGAATTTGTGCATATTTGATGGAATGGTTGATTTATTGACAGATTAATTGATATGGCTGGTAGTGGGGGGTCAATGTATCTTTTGACCAAGTCAGCCCCATAGCTGACTTCCATGGGTTCAAGTCTGCTTATAATTGCTGGGGCTCAGAGCTCTGGTGAGATGGTCTCACTTGTTGGGTTTGGCTCCTAAATTCAGGGATTCTCAGTAAAGGCAGCAAGTTTGTGGGCACTGTAAGCCTTACAATGCAAATTGATTTGAGTCTTTTATTCTGCACTTTCCTCAAATTTGAGTCTTGGTATATTCTGACTGAGGCTAAGATTCTCAATCTAGCAAAAGGGAGCGAGAACAACTTTAGCCCAGAATTAAATAGAAAACAAGTCAGGATTTATCAAAGTTGGATGCAAGATGGCAGCTTGCTGTGGGACCTCTCAATGGCAAGGAGAGATGGCGTAAGAGATGGCCTTATTTATCCCAAGATTTGTATGTGGGTCTTTCATTTGCTCACTATCTTAGGTTTCAAGGGACAGATTCAAGCTAGCTTAAGACAAGGAGCGTTGGTTGTAAGGAATCGGGAGTACTTCACAGAAGGCAATGACGGGAAAGACAGCTGAGCCACATAAGAACTGGAAAATCTATGTGCTGCTAGCCGCTTTGTCCATCCAACTGTTGCTCTCTGGAGACACATGGCCTCTTTTTTTTTTTTTTTTTTTTTGCTGTACACGGGCCTCTCACTGTTGTGGCCTCTCCCGTTGCGGAGCACAGGCTCCAGACGCGCAGGCTCAGCGGCCATGGCTCACGGGCCCAGCCGCTCCGCGGCATGTGGGATCCTCCCGGACCGGGGCACGAACCCACGGCCCCTGCATCGGCAGGCGGACTCTCAACCACTGCGCCACCGGGGAAGCCCCACATGGCCTCTGGTATCTGCTAGAAATTGACTACATTCCTTTTTTTTTCTTTCTCTCTCTGGACCATTTTCTCTACAAGGCTCTTCCTTCCTGAAACCTCATAATATCCATCTGCATGGAGCTCTACGTTGCCATAATACTGACTCTATTTGCACCTTGACCTGACATCTCCCTTGCCCATGGCCATCTGACAACATCTGGGTCTCTTCGTTCAAGTTCTGAAGACAGAATCTGATATTCATTCAGGGTCAGTTCTGACTGAGAGTGGAAGTCACCTCATACAAATATTATTCTATCCTTTCTGGACTCTAGGGTGGCAGCAGGGTTTGGGGAGGCACTTCCAAAGAAAGGAGAATAACCTTAGCAGACTCCCCAAATATATTTACTACATACCTGAGAGGATGAAGGTAGAAATAGCTTAGGTAGAATCTAGCCTAAAACCTCAAAGAATCATAAACAGAACAGAACAAATAAGGTTCTAGTACCCCCTCAAGTATTTATATTCTATGATTTTTTTTCCTCTCTTGTACAAACCATTTTCGTATGTGAAATATACATCTCACGTACAACACTCAGACTGGGTTTGAATGCCAGTGGTGTGTCCCATAAGCTCTATATTTTTATCAGTAAAATGAGGGTCTTTTTCCCTGACTTCCTAGAATAGTGAGAACCTGCTATGTGCCAGGCATTGTGCTCAACCCAGGAGACATGATCTGTGCCCAAGAAGCCAGTATAATTGCAGGGGAAATAGATCAGTTCAAACAAATAATTATTCTACCGCAGAGTTTTCAAGGTGTGGTCAGATGACTCCCCATTTATGGTGGAGCAATGGGACTCCAATATTAGGATACACAAGAATCTCCTGGGGTTTTGCCTTAAATGCATATTCCCAGGCCTCACCCTAGATATAGTCAGCCAGAAGTTCTGGTGTTGGAACCCAAGAACGTGTATTTTAAGCAAGCCCCCAGGAAATTCCAGAGTGCAATGTTTGAGAACCGCTGCTCTATCTCCGAAGAGTCACAGTTGAGGCCATGCTGTGGCCGTAGGGATGGGAGGCTCTCTGCATAAAGTATCTAGAGAAGGCTTCTCCAAAGGTGACATTTGAGTTGAGTCCCAAATGTGTTTGCCAGGAAGAGAATGGGAGTAAGAGAACCCCAGGCAGAGGGAAAGCAAAAGCCCAGAAGCATGAAAATGTCGACAGGTTTTGAGGCGGCAGAGAGTAGATGTTCCATCTAATTGGAACATTAAACTTTTGTAGAAAGAGTGGCAGGATATGAGCCCAGAGCCAGACTGGGAAAGGCCAAGTATGCAAGGCTTAAAAATAAAAGGTTCAATGGGGTGGGGGGGGGGGGTCTTCCCTGGTGGCGCACTGGTTGGGAGTCCGCCTGCCAATACAGGGGACACGGGTTCGTGCCCCGGTCCGGGAGGGTCCCACATGCCACGGAGCGGCTGGGCCCGTGGGCCATGGCCGCTGAGCCTGCGCGTCCGAAGCCTGTGCTCCGCAACGGGAGAGGCCACAACAGTGAGAGGCCCGTGTACCGCCAAAAAAAAAAAAAAAGGTTCAAGGGTTCCTTTAAAACAGTTTCTCTGTATTTACAATATTTAATATTGTAGGGAAGGAACAATAATTTCTCCTCTACCCTTCTAGGTTCTTGGGGGAGAACGCCTTATAATTAAAGACAGATTAACAAGAGAAAAAGGGAAGTTTAATAGCAAGTACATCTCCTGTACGCATGGGAGAGATACAGGAAAACTGAGTAACTCCCGAAATGGTCCAAACCACCACCTTAAGTACCATCTCCAGCTAAAGACAAAAGAAGATTGAGTGGGAGGCACGTTTGGGGGGTTGTCAGGCAAAACACAGTAAACAAAGGTAAGGCTTTTTTATGCAGATTTAAGTCCATTCCTTCTCCACTGATAAATTTCTAGAGATTCAGTCATTCTTATTTTCTGGGTACAAAGAGGAAGACACCCTTACAAATGGAAATTTCCCTTATAAATGTAAATGTCTCTTATAAAAGGGTAACTTCTTTTTTCAGAGCTTCTCCTGTGTCTGCTATTTCTTAAAATAATCAACTTAAAATAATTCTTATGTCAAAGAGGTACATTTGGGGTGGAAAACTCTGTTCCCCTTTCATATCACTTCTCTGAAATTTACTTTTCCTGCCATTGCCCTGGCCCACGAAAGGCCGCCAGAATCTCAAAGCAACTGCTCATCCAACACTACTGTTAAAACAATATAGAGACAGAGGGCCTGGAGCTGGTTACAGATAATGTCACTGACTGGAAGGAGAATTGAAATGCATCCCGCGGGACTTCCCTGGTGGTGCAGTGGTTAAGAATCCGCCTGCCAATGCAGGGAACACAGGTTCGAGCCCTGGTCCAGGAAGATCACACATGCCGCGAAGCAACTAAGCCTGTGCACCACAACTACTGAGCCTGCGCTCTAGAGCCCGCGAGCCACAACTACTGAAGCCCGTGCACCTAGAGCCCGTGCTCCGCAACAAAGACAAGCCACGGCAATGAGAAGCCCGCGCACCGCAACAAAGAGTAGCCGCCGCTCGCCGCCGCTAGAGAGAGCCCGCGTGCAGCAACGAAGACCCAAGGCACCCAAAAATAACTAAATAAATTTATTTTTAAAAAAAGAAAGAAAGAAAGAAATGCATCCCAAGATCTGTCAGCTCAGGGAAAAAGGAATCCATTCCTCGACCTTCTCTGGAAAGCCTTAGCAGACTGGGATTGCTTTGGCTGGAGTAATCGGAGTAATCATTCCAAGAGCTGCTTTGTTTCCCTGCCAAACTGGAGAGGCTGGTATTCTCCAACAGCTTCCTCCCCAAGCAGGAATATCAATGACCTTGAGCCAAACTTCCCTACTGCCTGCTGCCCTCCAAGGACCTGGCATTTTCATTTCAAAGTCTTCCAGATAGCCACATACAGTTAGATTAAGGGCAAAAACCCACACCCAGAAATGTTCTTTCTTTTTTTCTTTTAATGTCAATAGGGACAACTTGCTTTTAAAATAGTCACCTAAGGTATGATTGATAGGAAATTACTACTTGTCATTTCCGGCTCTGTGGGAAATGTCATTCAGTCAAACTTAACTAAGCCTTTTATTTCCTGTACTTGCACCCCCATGAACTGGGGCCTGTCAGCCGCTCGTTCCAGAAACAGCAGAGAGCTTGAGTATCCTGCGGTATTTTTCATAGAGCAATTCGTCCAGCCTAACACATCAAATTTCCAGGTCTCTTTGTTCTCTCTTCATAAACATATACCCCTCCCAGAGCCGCATGTCCAAGCCTATTTCGGTACCAGTTAGAACAAAGAGCAAGGGCGTAATTTTTTGCCTTTCCTTCTCTTCACCAACTCTGTCCACCACCTCCACCCAGCAACACCCTAGGAACCCTAGGCTTCCTAAGGGAATCAAATAACTTTCTGAAGTTCCAACATTTCCTCTCTCACCCTTCCAGCATATAAGACTTTCAGGAGCCTGCTTTTAGGGCCAGGAGAGATTTTCATACAGACAGTCTGGGTATGTACACGATCAAGAGCAAAATCCGGCCTGCCAGGGCTCACATGAAAGGCAAGGACGTTGGAATCAGAATGACCAGGTTTTAAATTCTAACTCTCCCAGATACTAGCTGTGTCACCTTGACCAGTATTATTTTCCTAATGAAACCCCAATTTCCTCACATAGAATATGGAAATGATATTAACATCTGTCCAGTTTTAGAGTGAGAAGTAAATAAAATAATTGTAACAGACACTGTTGGTTGCCTGTTAAATTCTCAATTTTATTATCCCCTGGCACTTCTATTTTCGAGGCTGGAAGAACTTAATACTCATTTTACCTTTCTTCCTTTCAGTGAGGGATGACCAGGTAACAGAGTTCTAGGCAGTGGGATATAAGCAGAAGTCTGAGGGAAGGTTTCTGCTTTCCTAATAAAAGGGATAGATGAAGCTGACTCTTTCCCCCTTTCCTCTACTTCCTGCTTTGAACAAAGATGTGATGTCTGGAGCTGCAGGAGCCATCTTGTGACCAAGAGAATCTGAGTCATCATCCCTGACATCATCAAGACATTGAACCCATGCTGAAGTCATCAATTCCAGATTTCTCATGATGTGTAAAATTGAGCCTCTTTATTTAAGCCACCACAAGTTGAGTTTTCTGTTTCTTATCACCAAATGCATTTTTTAATAGATATTTATTGGAGTATAATTGCTTCACAATACCATGTTAGTTTCTGTTGCACAACAAAGTGAATCAGCCATAAGCATACTCATGTCCCCATATCCCCTCCCTCTTGAGCCTCCCTCCCACCCTCCCTATCCCACCCCTCTAGGTCATCGCAAAGCACCGAGCCAATCTCCCTGTGCTACGCTGTTGCTTCCCACCAACCAACTATTTTACATTCGGTAGTGTATATATATCAGTGCTACTCTCACTTCGCCCCTGCTTTGCCCTCCCACCCCATGTCATCAAGTCCATTCTCTGTGTCTACCTCTTTATTCCTGCCCTGCAACTAGGTTCATCAGTACCATTTTTTTTTTAGATTCCAAATGCATTCTTGATAGGAGTAAGTGATATATATAAAGCAGCTACAGTAGTCACCAGTGTTTGATAAATATTAGTTCTATTCTCTCCTCACTCCCCATATGTCTTCTCCCCAAAATGTAAAATCCTCATCTATATCATTGGGTTATTCACATTTAGGGTGGGATTTGGGCCCAGAATCTGAATCCAAGACCTCTGTAATCTGTTTCTTCCTTCCAAGGCCACCTGCACACTGCTGTCAGAATCCCAGTCAACGCCAATCAAGCCAGTTAGTTATCCGCTACATGAGTCATGCTTGTTCTGCCCCCAGTGTTCCACTCTCCATTCCCGCCTTCCCTCATTCTCGTCCCTGTCCTCTCCTTCAGCCTGCTTGAATCTTCTCCATCCTTCAATTTCCAGCTGCAGCCCACCGTCTCCCTGAGATACCTTTTCTGATATGGCCACAGCCAGGAACAAGAAGAGTCGTGTGGTAAAACATGGTTGCCCATTTGGCAACAGCAATGGGCAGACAGGAAAACGTGGCTAGTCAAGGGAGCCCTTGGAAAAGAGGGATCCAGAGCCTTTATGTCAATTACAAAAGACAAAGTTCTACAGGGTAGTTGCAAAGCCGCTGTCAAGGCTTGACTTCTGCTCCTGTAGTCATGAAAATAAAAGAGCTGGAGAGCCAAGGTCAACCAGAGGCTGCCCTCAAAGTGGCAAGAAGAGGCATCCACGGAGTGCAGGAGAGAAAGACAGGAAGCACAAAGCAGGCAGAAGCCCTGGGGCTCCACGAGGTCCTTGGCCAAAGAAAAGGGGGATTGAATTGCCAAAGCTTTGGAAGACTTCATCCCTGCCTGCCACAATCCCTCAGTACAGGAAGGGTGGTGAATTACTGGGTGGTTAGCCAGATAAACAATGAAAGATAACAGGATAGCCCATATTGGCCCTTCAGGTAGAATTCCTGGGGCAGGTCAGCAGCTGCCTGCAGACCAGTTGTGCTCATCTTGAGTAAATTGTGACACCTACTGGTTTACAAGGGAGAAAACGCAGACTTCAGGGTTCAGTACAAAGTTGCCTGGTGCTGACCTAGCGCAAATGACTCCCAAATGGACTAGGTTCTTTGCTAATGAGATAGTGTGTGTCCTAGAGCTACTATGGCCACCTGCAGATTCAGCTTTCTAGGGCCAGAGTTGTTTCCAAAGTTCTGGAAGAACAATAGAAGTGAGTGGGTGAGCCACTCTGACAGGAAGTTGTCACAGAGGTGGACTGAGCACAGAGAGACTTGATTTTAGATTCTACCATTACTTTTGCCTCTTCGCGGCCTGGGAATATTAAGCAAATCGCTTCTTTTGTTTTGTTGTTGTTATTTATCTTTTTATAGGTATTCATAATCTTTATTCCACCTACCTTACAGTTTTATGTGTAAGAAATCAAAAGAAATGTGCTTAGCAAAGCCACAAATGTGTTTTTGTTTTTCAAGTGTTATCTGAGCATCTAGCCCATGCTAACTACCACAGTACATATACACATATACGTACACATACAAAAGGACAGTTCGTTCAGAAGGAATACTAGGTGAGAGTGTGAACGCTGGGGAGCTGCAAAGCATTGCATTGCTTTCAGGCTTTGGGTATATGGGCGGGAGTGGGCAGAGTGGAGCTGGAGAGGGGAGTTCGGAACCAGATAATGAAGAGCCTTACAGGCCACGCTAAGGAATCTGGATTTTATTCAGTACACAGTGGGAGTAGCTGAAATATTTCAAAAGGGGTAATAAGATCGCAGTTGCCTTTTAGTTAGGTCATTCTAGAAGGACAGTTAGAGAGCAGCTGGGAGATAAGTGAAGAGACTTTTGGAAGAGTCCAGACAGGTAATGGTAAAGACCTGACTTAAGGAAATAGAAGAGATGAGAGGCCTGAGTGAATTAAAAATATAATTAGGACGCACAATCAACAAGACTTATGGACCAATTTAACGAGGGGAGCAAAAAAGAGCAAATGATCCAGAATTTGATTTGGGTGATCGGGTAGATTATTGAGCCACGCACTGATTCAAAGAACAAGTTTCCAACAAGAAAAGACCCAACAAGGTTCTGTACATATTTCATCCGTGGTTTCTACGCAGCCACGTTGACCCTGTTTCTTGATATTATGGAACACGTCATTTCCTCATGCACAGGCCACCTGAAGGTTTATACAGTCATCCCAAACCTTTGTTTTTCATTTCCGAACAACTCGCATACTGATCTGGCATTGCCATTGGTTCCCTCCAGCTTCCCAAGGATTTCGTCACATGGTCAAGCTGCCTCCCTTCCCTAGCTTTTCCCTGGCCCACCAACCTCTCCAACAGGGTGACTCAGACCATCAGGCAAACAAGTCTGCAATCAGCAGCTTCACGAATGGAGCTGGAGCTCAGAGCAGAATCTCTGCCAGAAGTCTACATTTGAGAATAATCAGCACAGATTTTGTATAAGGGCAGCACTGAGAAGAGTTGAACTCACCCAGGGTAAGAAGACTACGGCAGAGACGAAACTCTGAGGAACAAGAACTATTAAGAGAAGAGCAAAAGGCAGAGGGAGAAGAGCTGGTGAAGGTCTGAGCAGGACCCAGAGATATGGGAGGAAAATCATGAGAAACCCGAGGGAGGAGGGAATTGAACAAGCTGTGCTCAGCGGCATCAGGCACCACAGAGAAATCAGGACTGAAATCTGAGTTGGAGGGTGAGGGGTTGTGGGTGTCTGGTGGGTTTCTGTGGACTGTGGTGGGAGCGGTAGAAGATGAAGTGAGGAAGTGGAAATGAAGTTTTGTGAAGACAACTCTTTCCAAAAAATCGTGAAAGAGAGAAAGAGAGATGGGGCAGTAGCTAAAGGTAGAATGAAAGTATCTTGGGTTTTTCTTCTTGAACATTTGTGCATGTACTGAAGCAGCATGTAGTGAAGTGCACATATTGTAGTTCAAGTTCTAGAACCAGTCCCAGCTCCACACAAAAGCTGTGTGACCTTGGGTATATTCCTTAACTACTCGGGATCCCATTTTACGCATCTGTAAGGTGGAGATGATAACAATACTAACTATGCAAGGTTGTGAGTATTAAATAAGTTACAAGATGGCAAGTGCATAGATAATGCCTGACCCCTTGTAAACAATAAATATTAGCTGGTTTCGTTGTTGATATTCCTACTTGATAATAAGAAAGAGCATTAAAAGTAGACACTGAATGGGCTTCCCTGGTGGCGCAGTGGTTGAGAGTCCGCCTGCCGATGCAGGGGACACGGGTTCGTGCCCCGGTCCGGGAAGATCCCACATGCCGCGGAGCGGCTGGGCCCGTGAGCCGTGGTCGCTGAGCCTGCGCGTCCGGAGCCTGTGCTCCGCAACGGGAGAGGCCACAACAGTGAGAGGCCCGCGTACTGCAAAAAAAAAAAAAAAAAAAGTAGACACTGAAGATACAGGAAAGATAATGAATTAGTGATGGAGCAAAGTTCCTGTGGAGGCAGAAGGAGATGGAGCAGAGCATGGAGAGGGGGGGCAGCCTTAAACAGGAGGAGGGACCACCCTCCTCGCTTCCACTGGGAGAATCAGGGGAAAGCACCAGTGGGGCTCAGATTCAGATGTGTTTGTCTTAGGGAACCAGGGTACGGAAGGTTGAGAGAGCCTCTATTTCAATCTGTCAGGTACAGAACAAGTTCATCTGCTGAGAATGAAGAAGGAAGTGATGAGATGGGGAGATGGTTGGCAACAGAAGAGTGAGTTAGGAAGGTCTGATCTTCCTGCTACGAAGAGTGGAGAAAGAGCTGTGGAAAGTGTAGGGCTGAGGTGTGGATCTGGGGAAACGTCTGAGATTCTCCCAGAGCACCAACCTGTGAATTTTCTTGGTGCTCTCAACAGCCTGTGGAGAAGTGGAAATGACTATTGGTTGGATTGCTCCATGGTTGAGACTTTGCTGAGAGGCTGCGACAGAAAATTAAAGAGACAAGGACATTTAGAGTGATGAAGTGGTAGACCAGAAAGTCCAGGCTGGAAGGCAAAAGCGGAGGATATAAATATAGGAGAGGAAGAAAATGGGACATCAAAGGAACTGAGGTCTCGACCAGTAGGCACACTGAAGTGAGATAATGACAGATGGGCGGAAAGGAGCTGGTGACCAGAGGAGTTGAAAATGGGTGTCATCAATTAAAGAAGACCACAAATTCTTTGCTGTTTCCCCCACTGAGAAGTGGAGTCTAATTTCCCTCCTCTTGGGCATAGTGATTAGTTTAACCAGTAGAATGTGGTATAAGTGGTGAGCTGGCTGTCACAGCCTGGGTCATGAGAAGCCTTGTAGCTTCCACGTGGACCTCTTGGAACACTTGCTCTTTGAGTCCTGAGCAACCTTATAAGTCCAGTTATTCTGAGGCCACCATGCTGGGACACCACATGGGGAGGCCACAAGAAGAGGTCCTGGGGCTACAAGAAGAGAGAGGTGTCTAGCCAGCCCTCTGCCATTCCAGGCCCAGCTGTTTGAATTACGCTGCTGAGGCCTCAGATGTCATGGAGCAAAGACTCAGTTGTCCTTACTGAGCTTTGACCACCTTGCAGATGCAGGAGAAAAACAAATGATTGTTGCTGTTTGGGGTGGTTTATTAAGCAGCACTAAATAACCAGACAAATTGGAGTTAAGCTTTTGGAGGTGGTTCAGTCTAGGCTGAAGACAAGAGCCAGGGAATAGCCATGATGACATGGGTGGGAGAAGAAAATAAAAGTGAAACTTGCCAGGGTCAAGAAAGCCACACAGGAAAAAGAAACCCTCACTCAGGACACAAAGAACACCAGATCACAGAGGGGGGATGACAAGAGACTTGTCAGATGTGCAAACCCAATAAGAGAATAGTTTCTTTCTCAAGTACCATAGAAACATCTATTTTTATTTGCACACACTTAATAGGTATCAATCTAACTGTTCATGAAAACTGGTCCCAAGGAACATACCTGGCAAGTATTTAAATTTAGAGTGTATGATGTTGCCCTAGGTGATCATTCTGTAAATGTGAAATGATAAATTGCATTTCTTTAAAATGGTGTTCTTGAATACAGATGTTCTATTACTCAACTGATTCCACCACCACCCCCTCAACTCCCATGTATTGCCACATATAGTCCTGTTTCCCTTGTGATGAAAAATATTCAACAAGTTGGTGTGGAGCATCTGCTGTGACAGACTCTGTTGTTAGGTATCGGACTTCGATTTGTGTTCATGGAATAATGTCCATCTTTGGGGACTGTAATGGAGGTGTTTATCAAGCACTGACTATATGCCAGGTCGTCTACTATGCACTTTGCAAACCTTATCCCAATCAAACAGCGACAACGAGTAAGTTCTATTTCAGGCGGGGCTCAATCAGAGAAACAGAACCACTATAAATATAGAAAAGGATTTGTTACGTGCATTCAGCCTTATGAAATCATGAGAGCTGGTTGCATTCACATCTGATGCTGGAGCATGAAGTCCTTAGGGGAGGTAGTCAGGAAGGGAAGATGAATATAGACTGGGGGAGAGAAAGAATGAACTGAAACCCCACAAGAATGGACTGAAATCATATCAGGTTTTTTGCTTCTGATCTTGTCCTGCAGATGCCAGGGCCTTGTCCGGAAGCTAAACCAGACACACCTGGCCTGGGGTCAGAGAAG
This sequence comes from Pseudorca crassidens, assembly GCF_039906515.1. Taxonomy (NCBI): domain Eukaryota; kingdom Metazoa; phylum Chordata; class Mammalia; order Artiodactyla; family Delphinidae; genus Pseudorca; species Pseudorca crassidens. Next base: position 65,021,534 of record NC_090304.1, on the reverse strand, counting down.
TGAAGGAGGATCTAGCAGAGGGGAGAGTCAGTGCAGGCCTGGTTACTACTTCCCACCAATCAGGTGAGCCAGCAGGTAAGTGACAACGTGTGTGAACTACAAAATGCCTGCTGCTTCACTTGCACTTGGCAAATCTCCCAGTGGAATCTCTGCCGGGGGCCCACTCTAACCGGAAACATACAGGAAGGGGAATTCTGGGAAATGTAGTTCAACCCCACCAAGTTGTACCATTATAAGCCACGACAGATACTATTCAAACAACAGCGCTGTAGTAGTGAGTAGACACTGCCATCATCCAGGTTTTAACAAAGGCAGAAACGGAGGCTCTGTTCTCAGAAACTGATGCTCTGAGCATACAGACTTGGACCTGCTTGATGCCAAAGCCTATATGTTGAGCCATCACACAGGCATTCTTTGCTTCCACTTCAGGAAAGTTCAAAATGCTGGGCAGACAACAAAACACTTCCATCTCTTAAGCTCCCAGTTTGGCCCATAGGTAGGCAAAGGACTCGGGACCTATGAGCTCTTCAGAGGCCTAAATGAGAGGCGTAAGACCTGACAAAGAAAATATATTGGCTGCAAAATATAAAAAGAAAACTTAAATACAAACTAAATGCACTTAATTATATGTCAGCACATCTTCGACTCATCTACAACTTACCACTTGAAATTTTGAATAAATTTTATATCATGTAAGATTTAGGTGGATTAATGTGGATTATGTGATAAAATCTGAGATGAGAGTGCTAAAACTAAGAGTGCCTAGGGCCTACCAGTTTCCTCTGGACAGAGGAAAATTTGTGGGGCAGGGTGGAGGGCTGATACTGGAAAACCTATTTTGGAGATCACATTTGGGGCAGACACTGTGGTCCTGTCTTCTTCAGCAATCTGAAGTTGCAGATGCGGCGAGACAAGCAAAAACACTACCTGATATTCACTCGGGTTTTATATAAAATGAAGCAGAAACGTGCAACCTTGGACTTGGCACAATGCCCACCTTGCTGATGTGTCTGGAGCGTTTTAAACATATCACTGCAGGTGGCTGAATGAGAAAGAAACCAGAAACACACAGATTAAATTTAGCAGCAGATTGAATTGCACTCACCAAGACGTTTGCCTCCCTGTCTGTTCCCTCTTCATCTTAGCTCAGGCTGCAAGATGCCTAATCACAGAAGGCAGCCTTCTAGCAAATTCAGTTAGACAGGGAGAGCCTTGCGGGGGTTAATGGATATGAGAGATGGAAAGAGACATAACTTCTTCACAGAAATAGCCACGAGCATTGGGGGTAAGGTTCAGCTCTCCTCCAGACAAAGATCATCCTTCTCTGGGGGCCAGATATTCCCACAGGTGTGGCAGCTTCAGGTCCCAGGTGTTGGGGAAAGGGGACCAGTTCACTATGAGACAGAAATACACCCTTCCAGTTGGGTTTCTGCCTCTGCAGGACTTCTGCTCCATGCGATTGCACAAGCATTAGTGTCCTGATCTTTATGGATATATGACACTTGCTCTGAATGCTCAAAATGCTCTTACACGGTGGCAACAGATAACTGTCATGGACTGAGCATTTACCATGCATCAAGAGCTATCCTAAGTCAGTCTATCTTCTGTCTTCACAACGCTTGTTCTTAACCACTATGATAAACTGACCTCATGTAACCTGGGACTGTCACCCCACCACCACTACCACCTGCTAGGTGCTCACTGCTTTCCCAACATAGAGGGCACCCCACTTGAGCTTGACCTCCTGCTTTAAGGAGGAAGTTGGTACCTCCCCCTCCTCCCCTCCAGATGCTCACATTCTAAGACATGATGATACATGAATACTCAACCTGTCACAGGGCTGTGCCTGTCTCACCCATGTTACCTTGTCGAAAATGACCTTGTCGAAAAGTGTCTCTTTCTCTCTCTTTTTTTTTTTTTTTTTGCGGTACGCAGGCCTCTCACTGTTGTGGCCTCTCCCGTTGCGGAGCACAGCCTCCGGACGCGCAGGCTCAGCGGCCATGGCTCACGGGCCCAGCCTTTCCGCGGCATGTGGGATCTTCCCAGACCGGGGCACGAACCCGTGTCCCCTGCATCGGCAGGCGGACTCTCAACCACTGTGCCACCAGGGAAGCCCGTCTCTTTCTCTTGAGACCTCAGGCAGGGATTACTTGTTAATCTCCAATTTAATTGAATTGAAACATCTATCAAGAGAGAGTATTGGTTAAGAGTGTGGTCTTTGTTGCAGTAGCGCCTGAGTTTGAATTCCTGCCTTACCATTTATGGTCTCTCATGTGTGGTCTTTCGCAGCTACTTAAAATCCCTGTTACCCTCAGTTTTCTCAACTTTAAAATAGACCTTATAATAATAGTGCCTCACATAGGCTGCTGTGAGGAATAACAGATGTAAAATACTTCGTGTAATATGTGCCACATACTCTGCTCTCAATACCTATTAGCAATGTCTCTTACAATTAGGTGTTAATAATTATGCTAGGCAATGAATAAGACATTATCCCCAACTTTCAGTAGCTCACAGTTCAAAGGAGGAAGCAGATACTAAAACCTGTAACTGTAATACAATAGGGTGAGTACTAGAAAAGAAGTCCAGATTTATGATGGTTCAAAACCTTCTTTCTGCCCCCAAACTCCTGAGGTATAAGATGAACTCCCATGAGGAGCAGTGGCTCATTACAGGACAGGCATGGGTGATGCTTAAGGATAAAGGAAATGGGAGGTCATCCTACGTCCCATTTCCCACTTTCCAATCAGCCCAAACTACCTGTGCAACTCTGATGACATGACATAGAGTATAGCCCACTTCCTCTTTCAACAAAAGTTTGATGAACACAAATGTACAAGATCCTGTTTTAGGCACTGCAGAGTGTTTGCAAGCTAGCCAGAAAGACAACATTGAACAAAAACTTGCAAGTGCGCTGAACGTCAGAAAGTAGAGACGTTGGTGCCAAGAAGTTTAAAACTTCCTGAAGGACATGAGACCAAGGTCTGAGTAGGAGTTAGTTCAGAAAGGGACTGAGAAACCTTAAAAGCATGTTTATCAAAATAAAAGAAACCTCACCCCAAATTATAACCCGTACTATCCTTAAAATGCTGATGTATAAACAGGTGCAGAATCCTTTAAGATGCAGATCGGGGATAGAATTCTAGCTCATCCATAAGAGTTTGAAAAACTATCTCATGAATGAAACTGACACTAAAATCCTAAGGGATACTATTATAATTTGTAGCCTTAATATGGAAAAGGAAATAGTAAATAGTTATAATATGTAATAGTACAGCTATAAACACAGTTTGGTGTAATGTGAGTCATCGATATGAATATAAAAATACATGTAAGCATATATACACAATATATCTTGGATTTCTTCCTCTCTGCCCCTGGAATTTCTCTTAGGGTTGGCAGTGACCACTCTTATCTCATGAATTATTAAATCAAAGACCATTGTATATTCACTCTTGATATAATGAGCCAATAAGCTAATTAAATAAAGCTGCCCCCTTGATTTTCCTCCTAGACCTACCAAACCTTCCTGCCCTGAACAGGCCACTGCCATTTCAATTCTAGTCATGTCCTTCTGGCTGTCTCTACTGTCTCCTAAGAAATGTCATCTGGGGAAGTCACATCCTCCCTCACATCTGGGAGATTAATGGACCCATCACAGCCTGGGTCAGAGGCAGCCTGGGAGGAGGCCCTGAGTTACTTAGAAAGGGAGTGAGGAAGAGTTCAAATAGAAAAGTCTACAAATATATTTGTATTAGATAAAAGAGGAAGCTGACTATACAAAGGAACAATCTTGATACTGTGAAGACAGAGTGACAAGGTGCCCAAGAAAAGGACAGCACCTCCCCATCCCCATAGACTGGCATTTGGGAAGGTCAAGGCCTTGGGCAGGTATCAGGGCCACATGTCAACAGAAGTAATGGAAGTAATCAAGGCAGTAAGGGTTTTAGAATCAGGCAGACCTGAATTTGAAACCCTGCTTTACCACTCAGTAGCTGTGTATTTTTGCACAGGTAACCTCTCTGGGGGGTTTCCCTGGTGGCGCAGTGGTTAAGAATCCACCTGCCAATGCAGGGAACATAGGTTCGAGCCCTGGTCTGGGAAGATCCCACTTGCCACGGAGCAACTAAGCATGTGCGCCACAACTACTGAGCCTGCGCTCTAGAGCCCACGAGCCACAACTACTGAGCCCACGTGCCACAACTACTGAAGCCCATGCGCCTAGGGCCCGTGCTCCGCAACAAGAGAAGCCACCGCAATGAGAAGCCCGCACACTGCAACAAAGAGTAGCCCCCGCTCGCCACAACTAGAGAAAGCCCATGCGCAGCAGCAAAGACCCAATGCAGCCCCAAAAATAGATTATTTATTTATTTATTTATTTATTTATTTTTAAACTCTCTGATTTTATATCTAAAAAGAAGAGAGGAATAATATTTAATTTATAGGGAGGTGGTAGTGAGGATTATAAACAATTTATTGAAGCCAATGGATCTTGAATCAGAAAACTCAACTCAAACTATTTTAAGCTTAAAGGAAATGAATGCAACATCCTACTAGGAAGTCAAGGGAAGAAGAGGCCTAGGGACTCCAGGGACTCAACAACATTGTCAAGACTGTTTTCTTCTGTGTGTTGACCCCGTTCACATCTACTGCAGACGGCTTTGCTCCATGCAGCAGGGAGGGGAAAGGAGGAGAAATGGCTGATAATCTGCTAGGAGGGAGATAGAGCCTCTCTTGCCCAGGCTCTGTATATGACAGAGGGCTTTGAGAAGAGGGCTTTGATGGGTCCAGCTTGGGTCCATGCTCAACCCTGTAACAGCCACTGTGGCCAGGGCTGTGGGGTATGAGAATACGCCAAGCCAAGTCTCAAGCACACCCTGAAGCTGGGGGGTGCGATTCCTGGGTTCCAATCAGCACGTTCCATGAAGCATTTTAACCTCTTGGTCTTTCCGCATTTGAAAAGTGCAACTATCATCATACAGAGATGGGAAGAATGTGTTACTGAAATACGATATCCCCCTTGGCACTTCAAACTGCTGGATAAATGTGGAGACATTAATCTGTCATGATTTCCACTGTGAAATAATCACCATCCAGTAACAAAACAGATTAAAAGGTAGATGCCTTTTGTCTTGGGCCATTCTTTTATGCATATGTTTTATTATTTCATTCATTTATTGAGCATTTACTATGTGCCAGACCTGGGTTATGCACTTCATGGGCATTATATTGTTTAGTCTTCACAATAACCTTATGAGGCACTATTATTAATCCCACTGCGTGGTAAGAAAACTGAGGCTCAGGGTGGTTAAGTAACTTGCCTAATACTTCACAGAAGTGGTCTTGAATACGGGTCAAGTCAAAGGCCATGCTCTTATCCACTAGGCTACCACTTGGTAGAGGTACGAATAAAACAGAAGAGCATAGGAAAATAGTGATTAATTTTGTCCAGGGCAAGTCTTCAAGGATAAGTTAGGATTTGCCCAACAGGGAATATGGTAAAGGGCACTCGAGGCAGAGGAAAGACGGTGTGAAAAGACCATATGTGCAACTAATGCTGTTGTTCAATGTTTCGCATCCAAGTTCAGAGTCCCAGTAACTCAAACTATGAGAGGGGGCAGTCTGAGTTAGTGAAAGATCTGAACTATGTTCATTTGTAAACAAAACTACATGCAGTTTTATTACATTTAGTGTGTTCACAAGCAAAATTCTCAAAAAAAGAAAAAATTGTCAAGTGATCTACCTGTTTAATTTTAGTGCAAACTATTTTGGGCCCTACTGACATCAGTGGATGGACGCCCAACCTTTCCTGAATTGTCTTACTAGGCATTATACACCCTTTCTCTCTTTGAATTCTTACAGCTACCTTTCCCAGCCTACATCTGTTAATCTGCTTATGAAGACCTACATAAGTCCGATAGCACCCGTTTCAGTAATATAAATGAAGTTTAATTTTCATTAAATGAGTTTTTAAATCAGAGATGACAATTACTGCCTTCGAAAAAAACAGAGAAAAATTTAAATAATGATGGGAAGTAAAAGAGAAAAATTGAATTTCTTCTTTCCCGTGATAAGCTGCTTCTCCCCTATACCTCAGTACATAGTACCCCCATCTACCCAGTGGATCCAGTAGGAAGCTGAGGCAACATCCTACACCCTCCATACCTTCATTCTCTGTCCCTGCCCCTTCATGCAGTCCCCATGCTCTGTGAATTCTGCCTCTTCATAGTTTGTACCCTGCCCCTCCATACCCTTCCCTCTGTCACCGCATCAATTCAGGATTCAGCATCCTTCTCCTCCCTGCTCCTGGTCTTGCTACTGTCCTCTCCATCCTCTGGAGTGAGCTCTTTAATACGCAGTGCTGTCAAGTATCTCACATCACTAGCGAGAGTAATTGGTCCAAGCAAGGCTAAGCAGAACTTCGCTAGAACCCTCGCTAGAACTGTGACACAGGCTGAAAAGTTAAATACCCTCTCACTTCTTCTGCCAGTTGGGGAAGGCTGTATGCAAAAGGTGAGGCTAAGGTCAACACTCAAAAAGCAGATGAGAAATGGAGCATCCTGGCTACGTCAAAGCCTTGGTTCTCATCCCTAATCTGATTTCTTACAGTTACCACTATATCTTTGTCAACTGCAGAAGCCGGTAAATTACTCTTTTGCTTAAAGACAAACGAACAAAAAATAATGATGATTGTGTCCATGCCTGGATCCTCACTAAGTCCCCATTATTTTGAGGATGAAGTTCAAGCTTGTAAGACTGGCAAGCTAAGCCCTTTTTGGCATGTCTTCTTTCTCCCATCTCAGTCTGATCTCACCATGCTCACCTTTCCGCAACCAAAGTTTAAAGCTGCCTCCATACTGAGCTGTGTTTTATTGTTGTTACTGGTGTCGTAATTATTGTTTCTGTTGCTGACGCACTGACTTCACCAGACTCTCTTCTGGCGCTAGACCTTTTTACTCCACATAACCATACTTTTATCTGCTGAGCTAAGCCTTCCAAAGGTGCCTTCCTGACCAAAACCTCTTCCCTATGTGTCTTAGCCTCTAAACTCAGCTCTATCACAGCAAAATAAACACACCATTTTGTAGATCTGTTTACTTTTCTCTCCTCTGTTTACCTTCTCCTGTTCAATGAAAGCAGAGAAGGACTGTATCCTTCTTCTCTGTAACTAACATAGTGTTGGTTCATAAACTGGCCCCCATATGCAGAGGGCAAGGAGAGACAAGAGAAAGAGGCAGACCACTCCAGATGGGTAGGTGGCAGGTTAATAAGCAGGGGAACTTAACATATGAGCCTTGTCTTGGGGGCTGCAAGATGAGTAGATCTCTGCACCTGCCCACCAGAATCTTAAACACTTATACAGAGTCCTTAACGAGGTTCAGTCATTTACATCCTCCAGATGGTCTCAACCACACTTTGCTCTCTCAAGTCTGCGTCCTTGAAAGCAGCTCCCACTGCGGGAACATTAGGCAGAAAGTATATTCCAAGACAGGGGAGGGGTGATGAGCCTCTGATTGTTCAGGTCTAGCTCTCAAGTCAGTCAGTGGTCACATCCTCTCGATTACCTCCTCCAACATTCCACTCCTAGCGACTGGCTCTTCCATTTTGTATGCCCCCGTCTTACTCAGCAGTCAGCGGGGGGCTCTACTAGCACGGAGCTGGCTCTTTTGGTGGCTTTCTGGTTGTAGCATTAGGGGCAAATTCCAGCAATGATGGGGCTTGGTGTTCTCAGCAGCCTAGCACATGGCTCCACGGTGAGAGTGGAGGCAGTGTCTGTTTCCAGGGACTGCCATACCTTTATGGTGCTGAGTGTTTCGGCAGGGGTCCCCAATCTGACATATGGGGCAACTGGCCCTACTGGTCGATCATTTAAATGTGTTAGAGCCTGGGACAGTACTTTAGTCCACCTAGCCAAGGTCGTTTTACTTTTTAGGAATTTAATCTGCTGCTTTAAAATATATATATGTGTGTATATATATTATGTATGTATGTATACATGTGTACGTATATATATTGGGTCAGCCAAAAAGTCCCTTCAGCTTTTAAGTAAAGATAAAAGACACATTTTTCATTTTTACCGAGAACTTTATTGTACAACATATTCACCCTTTTGTTCCACTACCTCTGCCATTTTTCAGGCAACTTCATAATTCCATCTTCCCAGAACTTAATTTTTTTGAGCAAAGAACTGTTCCAGGTGCCTTTTACAGTCTTCCAGGGAATTGAAATTTTTTCCATTAAGAGAATTTTGTAAAGACCAGAATAAATGGAAATCTGAAGTCGCAATGTCTGGTGAATACGGTGGATGAATCAGAACTTCCCAGCCAAGCTGTAGTAGTTTTTGCCTGGTCATCAAAGAAACATGCAGTCTTGCGTTATCCTGATGGAAGATTATGTGTTTTCTGTTGACTAATTCTGGACGCTTTTTGTCAAGTGCTGCTTAAGTTGGTCTAATTGGGAGCAGTCAAGTTGGTCTAACTGGGAGCAGTACTTGTTGGAATCAATCGTTTTGTTTTCTGGAAGGAGCTCATAATAGAGGACTCCCTTCCAATCCCATCATACATACAACATCACCTTCTCTGGATGAAGACCGGCATTTGGTGTAGTTGGTGGTGGTTCATTTCACTTGCCCCACGATCTCTTCCATTCCACATTACTTTACAGTATCCACTTTTCATCGCCCGTCACAATTTGTTTTAAAAACAGAACTTTTTCGTTATGTCAGCAGAGAATTGCATGAGGAAATATGGTCAAGAAAGCTTTTTTCACTTCTGTGGAACTCACACATCAACGTGATGAATATAACCACGCTGATGCAAATGGCTTTCAACACTTGATTCGGATATTTTGAGTATGTCTGCTGTCTCCCACGTGGTATTGTTCTCAATTAATGTCTCCATTGGATGGCTGTCAACTTCACCTGGCCTACCCGACCGTGCATGGAGCATTGTCCGGCAAGAAATCTCCAGCATGTATACAGATGGCCAACAAACACACGAAAGTGATGCTCAACATCACTCATCATTAGAGAAATGCAAATCAAAACTGCGATGAGGTACCACCTCGCACCAATCAGAATGGCCATCATCAAAGAATCTACAAACAATAAATGCTGGAGAGGGTGTGGAGAAAAGGGAACCCTCTTGCACTGTTGGTGGGAATGTAAATTGATACAGCCGCTATGGAGAGCAGTATGGAGGCTCCTTAAAAAACTAAAAATAGAATTACCATACGACCCAGCAATCCCACTACTGGGCATATACCCTGAGAAAACCATAATTCAAAAAGAGTCATGTACCACAATGTTCATTGCAGCTCTATGTACAATAGCCAGGACATGGAAGCAACCTAAGTGTCCATTGACAGATGAATGGATAAAGAAGATGTGGCACATATATACAACGGAATATTACTCAACCATAAAAAGAAAAGAAATTGAGTTATTTGTAGTGAGGTGGATGGACTAGAGTCCGCCATACAGAGTGAAGTAAGTCAGAAAGAGAAAAACAAATACCGTATGCTAACACATATATATGGAATCTAAAAAAAAAACAAAAGGTCATGAAGAACGTAGGGGCAAGATGGGAATAAAGACACAGACCTACTAGAGAATGGACTTGAGGATATGGGGAGGGGGAAGGGTAAGCTGGGACAAAGTGAGAGAGAGGCATGGACATATATACACTACCAAACGTAAAATAGATAGCTACTGGGAAGCAGCCACATAGCACAGGGAGATCAGCTCTGTGGTTTGTGACCACCTAGAGGGGTGGGATAGGGAGTATGGGAGGGAGGGAGATGCAAGAGGGAAGAGATATGGGGACATATGTATATGTATAACTGATTCACTTTGTTATAAAACAGAAATTAACACATCATTGTAAAGCAGTTATATTCCAATAAAGATGTTAAAAAAAAAAAAGAGTCATGTACCACAATAGTACCCAAAGCAATAGTCATGGAGGCTGAGGGCCTTTTTCATGCTGCTTCCCCTCACTTCCCATGCAGCATATACCCACCGCCTCTCCTCCCGTTGAAATGGTAACCTTTCAGAGCTCATTCCAGAAACCACCTCTTCCATGAAGCCTGCCCAGATTTACCTCGTGTTGGTCTTTACCTATCAAAATATCCTCACTCTGGTGTCCTAAAGCATGACTTTCGGGGTAATTTAACCCAGCTCATGACCTCTGCGAAATGAATAGATCTTTGTGATTCACCTCCCTGAGCTAAGAGCTCTGGACTTGAAGCCTGAGAAACCTGTGTGAGAACCCTAGGTCTGCTGAATACTTGTGTAAGTTACAGCGTCTCTCTGGACCTTCGTTTGTGCACCTGTAAAATGGAAACAATACAGGTGGTAGAGAGGATTCAATGGTCTAACATATGTGAAAGTTCATCACCTCATGACTGGCATGGGGTTCAAACCACTGTTCAAACCACTCCTTACAGCCATGATGTGTGGGATTAAAACACCTGTCTGATCATCACATGGAGAGGACATCTGATAATCACATTTGATTCTCCTTCGACCAGATTCCTCACCCAGTGGTTCTCAACCAGGCTCTGCATGCAAATCAATGGGCAAACGGTTTTGCAAAATACAACCTGTGGGCCCTGCTGAATCAGAATCTCAAGGTCTGAACTGTCAAATGCAGACAAATATTAATGGCTCTCTTGTTCCATTGATACTGATAAGAAGCCAGTATTGAGAACTTCCAAACAACCCAAAACAGAAGCACCTCTTCCGCTGGACAGATGACCAGACAGGAGGAGGCTTCATAACCACAAGTTCCCAGCCCACAGTCATGGAGAAGTGAGCAATTAGGGAAGTAATTGGTTCAAGAGGAGGAAACTCCCCAAACAGCAGGCAGCTGGTGAATCAGCTCATCCAGGTGCGGTGGAAAAAAGGAAGGAACGCTCTTGCCTTTCTGACTGAAAGCAATTACTTCAGCTGGGGCATGATCAAAAAGACAGGTGTGTTTGGTGCACACACCCAAGAGCGGGCTCTAGTCCAAGCTCACAGCATCTGGTTGGAAAGGGGGCATCTGAGGTGTGGCAGGAAGGCTGGCAGGTCCTTGCTTGCTTCCAGTGTAGAGTCCTAATACTTGCCAATTCTCTTAAACTACCATCTCTCTGAATCTTCTCAACAGCCCTGTCACATAAGCATTGTTGTCTCCATTTTACAGAGGAGGAAACTGAGGCACAGAAAGGTTATATGACTTTGCTAGTATGCAGCAAGGCTGGACTCCAAACTCTGTCCTTAAGAGTTTGGGGATTGTAAGTCGTTATTTCAATTCTATGAGCCTCCCTTTCTTCACCTCAGATAATGGACATTTTACTATTGTGAAGAGTGAGGTAAGGGACTAGGAAGGACACACGGCTATCAGGAAGTGGCAGCCAGTGTTGCTGTTCAGTGTTGCTAAATGATCCCTCTGAGATCTACCACATGAGGGAATGTGGCCTGAGGAGTAGGTGCTAGACATTTGCAAAGGAGATTTGGAAGCCAGATTTAACTCTGTAAGATGATGGCCTGGTTAAGATTGGTTACTTACTGACAACACACTTTATTGTACTCTTCTTTGTCTTTTTTAGTTACTCTTGGAAAGTGATTTAAAATGTGTTCCTAAGTGGAAAAGACCCCCAAATTAGAGAGGAATCAGTATTTAAGGTTGAAAAGGCAGATACTGTTGTGATGTGATGATACACACATTAAAAACAAAAACAAAAAACACAGTCTCCCAACTGAAACGCAATTCCAGGCATCTGCTCATACTGCAGCCCGCACCCCTTCCAGGGTCCTCAATCATGGAGTGCCCTGGAGAACAGAAGGCACCCTTGCCCAGGGTGCCTTCTGCTAAATGCCTGGGCAGCTACCCTGGGCCTCCCTGCTTCCCTTCTCCTTTTGTTCTTCTTGCTTTGCCCAGCTAGTCCTTCAAGAAGGCAAACAGTCCATTTGGTTTACTTCACGTCACACGATTTTCCAGTATCCCCAACTTTGGTTTTGCTGTTTAACCGTTTCAAGCCCACTTCTGTGTCTAAAACAGCAAGCAACACCCTGAAGTGAGTTAGCGCTGTAAGTCCTGTGTGTGTGTTTGTAAACTGTGAACAGCTGAACAAATGTTGGTCACGTCATGCATGGGTACCCTGTGTCTTGTGCTTCTCTGCATCACCAATGAATGCACGACAGCAACCGCCTGGTAGGTTTTAAATAAATGCTTATTCAATGAATAAATCAGAAACAATAGAATCTATTGAGGTAAATAAAGGCCTAGAAGAATAAAGGCTCAAATGCAGTCCCTAAGAATTGCCGAAAGCTCTCGTTTACTGAGGACTTCACTGTTCGCTAGCAACTGTGCTAAGGATATTATGCAGGTCACGGAGGCCCCTTGGTGTGAGTGTCATTATTATCAACTTCATTCTCCAGATGAGGAAATGAAAACAAATAGAGGTTAAGAGATTACCCCAGGCAGAGTTGAGATTGGAATCAAGATGCTCCAACTCTGGAGCCCACCGCCTTCATCACCATGCCTTGCCGTTCTCTGACAAAAGAGCTCAGCAAACAAATTTCAGATTTGGAAGAAAATGTTAACATTTATAGAATCGAACACACATATTTTACTGATGGTGAATATGAAACATAAGGCAATTCCAAACTACATCTACAACCCTGAGTGGTGGAACAAGCTTGGGCTTTTATCGTCAGACCATAATGGGTTGGAATTCCAACTGTCACCTGAGAGCTGTGTGGCTTTGAGCTTGTCACTGGGCCTCTCTGAGCAAAAATTTGTTGTCTCAGTGGATGTTCCCTTTGGAATCCTGGGAAAGGGGTCCAGCACTGTAAGTCTGTTGCCAGACTTAGAGATGTTGTACGTAAGCACCCACAAGAGCATCACAAAGTATGTGCTCAATAAATGGTAAATTCGTTATTTTTAATATTTTGTTTCATGCTTCTGTCTCTATATACTTTTTCCTATTACTTCACGTGCCTGACACATTCCTACTCATCTAAGACACCAGCTCTAGCCCAAGCCCTCTGGGAACTCTTTCCTGGCCCTCTCTCCAGCTCTCTTTCCTTAGAGGTTCTCATTCCTTCCTTGAAGCCATGAAGGTATCTGGAAGTAGCAGCAAGGCTCAATCAGAGACAGGGGCCATGGCTCTGGGGCCAGGCCAGGAGATTGTAGAACAAATTCAATAGTTATTGAGTTTCTGCCATGTGCCAGGCATGGTTCCAGGTGCTGAGAAAAGAGTGTTGAATTCTGTGTGGTCTCTGTCTTGGTGCAATTAAATGCTAACATGGAGGAAAAAGACAAAGGAACTCACCCATTAACGTTCAGGCTGATAAGGGTGAAAGCACTGTGTGGATCAGAGAAGTCCGAGGCAGAACTCTCGGACTGCACTTTGGAAGACCGGCAAGAGTTTGCCATGAAAAGGAAGGCAGGAGGGGCAGCTGAAAGTGCAGATCAATCGGAGTGGCTCCCACAAAGTGTGGGTACGGAAAACCAAGCACCTTTATCCTAAAAGATGTGAGTGTCCCCGAAGGAATAGAAGCAGAAGGGTAACGGGTGAAATTTACTTTCTAGATAAGTGCCAAATCCCTCCTCCCATCGGGGATCATTCTATATCTTCCCACACGTTCCTTAAGACAACATTCCTCTCAACATCCGCTTTGAGGTTTCTGTTACTTTCAGCCTCTCAGATGTCGATGAGGACTCAGCCTTGCCTGACAGAGCAGAGATTAATGTAGTCCAACCCCCGTCTTCCATTACATGAAGAAATGTGATAAAGTGGTGACAAAAGCTGTGAACTTTTTTCGGGGGGGGGGGGCGAAGAGAAATACCAAGACACTGGGCAGAACGCATTTTATCATCCTGTGTTATAATCAGAGAGAGACAGCCTGGCTCCCTGCCCTCTAGGCCTTTTCTACCACTGTCTCAGTGAGTAGTTTGCAATCCATCAAGGAGATGGTGCTTGAATTCTAGATGGCATGTCTCCGTCTGTCTCCTCGCAACACGAGTAAGAAAGACTCTTTGCATGACAGGGCCATTTATTAAGAGGAAGGTTTCAGTACTCCTTTCTGTGATAAAGCAGCCCGAGTCAGCTTTGGGCCTCTTCTGGGATCAAGATATCCTACCTCTTCAAAGCTCAGCCCAATGACTTATATCAACAAAGCTATTGATCTAAGAGAAGAGGAATTCTCCCAAAAGTCCCTCATCTGGATATCATCATTTTTTAACACCTGCTTTCTTCTTTACCTCCTCGACTTGGTATTTGTCTTCCTAGTTCACAGACTTTGTTATTTCTGCAGCTAACACTGAATTCATTTGCTGGAATTGAGTAGTATTTCAATCATAATGTCTTATCATTACATACCTCCTTACTATTTACAAAACCCTTTTCACTTGCATTACCTGGTACCCAAACCAAATGGCCTCTCAGTTATTATATTTCTTGATTTTATTTTTTTACTATATTTGACCATCCTAGTAACCTTGAAAATCTCTCCTCTCTTGAAATGTTTTCTAATTCCTGATCTTGGGTCCCAAGTCTATGTCCTACCCACCTATTGGCCAGCCTAGTGTATCAGTCAGGTTTCACAAGGTAATACTGTGGTAACAATCCTTCTATCTCAGTGACTGATAACAAAAGTTAATTTGTCAGTCACATGTCAGCTGTAGGTTGGCTGTAGCTCTACTCCATATGTCCTCTTCTTTCTTGGACCTAGCCTGAAGGAGAAAACCTATTTTGGACATGCCATTTTTGTGCAGTGGGGAAAGGAGCAGTGACAGTGATGTTTCTTAATGCATCTGCTCATTACAAGTGACTTCTACTCACATTTTATTGGCCAAAGTAACTCACAAAGCTCAGCCTAATATCCATGGTACACAGAAGTATAATCTTCTTATAGGAAAGGCAGCAAGTAAGCGTAAACAGTATTATAACCTACTATACTTGGAATGCCTTGCTGATATTCACTGCTGAGGAGTCCATGGTGCTCTCCAGAGACAATGTCCCATTTTCCTTCCTATATGAGTTCTCAACGCTCTAAACTGTGTCCTTCTCCATAGGTGCCCCAACTCGGAAGCCCAACCAGTGCTGTGTCTTGGTCTCTTCCTTCCACTGTAGAATCTGGGAGTGATGATCTAAAAATGGAATTAATGATCACCAGCACCTGCAAAGCTAATCATGGCAGAAAGTACCTTACTTATTTTATGAAGAGTTATTGGGTTGGAAGAGCAGGATACATTTTTTTTTAATTTTATAAATTGAGGGATTTTTAAAAAATAGTCTTGACTTAATTTTGTAAACTTAAAAAAAGCAAACCCTAAGGCCCAGAGAGGTATATTTATTTGCCAGTGCTCATAAGGCTAGAGAATGATAAAGCAAAGACCATAACAGATTTCGGTTTTGTTTTGTTTTTTTCTGGTAAGCGGGCCTCTCACTGCTGTGGCCTCTCCCGTTGCGGAGCACAGGCTCTGGACGCGCAGGCTCAGCCGCTCCGTGGCATGTGGGATCCTCCTGGACCGGGGCATGAACCCGTGTCCCCTGCATCGGCAGGCAGACTCTCAACCACTGCGCCACCAGGGAAGCCCACAGATTTCGTTTTTAATCAAGGCTCTTTCCACCACCCAAAGACATGTAACCTGCTACAGACAAACTTCAGCAAGGGCTTTGCTTTCCTCTTTCATAATACACTGTGAGGAAGATTAAAAACGTGATTCAGAAGTCTGTACATTCAAGTGAAATTGTACTATGTTGAAAGAGAGTACTCAAAGAGTTCTGATTAATGCATCCATACCATCTAAAAGGAGATCTCTAGGAGTATACTATAGGGATATTCTCTAGGTCTTATCCTAGCCAACATTTTTATTAATTACTGTGTCAAGAACATAGAGATCACGCTGTGATAGTCATTGGCACTGTTCATTAACTATCTCTAAGCACTTGATAGAATTGCAATTTCTGACCTCCGTGTGGTTGATGAGGTCATGAAACTCATTCCAGCTAATGAGAAAAAGTAATGAGTATTACTTCCAGGCTGGGGCATCTAATTTCTGATGTGAAATCTTCAGTCTTTTTCCTTCGCCACGTTAACCAGCAGCATTTGAGGTGGAGGTTTCTCTCAGCCTCGCTCCTGGATTGAGGAGACATGCAGCAGAGTCTCAGCCAATTCATCATGGACTATAACATAAGCAAAATACAAGATTCGGGATTTTATTGGCTACTGGGGATTTAGGACTTGTTTATCCTTCAATATAACTGAGCATATTCTGATTGACTCTCATATTAGCAAAGTCTATTAATATAAAACAAATCTGAGAGAGATAGCCAATATAACAATTGGCTAATTCAGGGTGGAAAAGCATTGCAGTAGGTTGGGATTAAGGGCTAAATGTATCTAACAAGATAAATTTTAAGAGTACTAATGTAATTTCCTGCACTTAAGTTTTAGAAATCAATAGAGCTTCATAAAAGGAAAGGTTTGTAACCTATAAGCTCATTAGGAACCAATATTATACTTGGCTGCCAAACTCATTGTTTGTTTCTATTTATAAAAAATATAGTGTCTAGGGCTTCCCTGGTGGCGCAGTGGTTGGGAGTCCGCCTGCCAATGCAGGGGGCGCGGGTTCGTGCCCCGGTCCGGGAGGATCCCACGTGCCGAGGAGCGGCTGGGCCCGTGGGCCATGGCCGCTGGGCCTGCGCGTCCGGAGCCTGTGCACTGCAATGGGAGACCCCACAACAGTGAGAGGCCCGCATACCCCCCCCAAAAAAAAATATATATAGTGTCTAGAGAGCAAGGAAATTAATAGTCCTATATGCCAAAGAGAACACATCAAATGCACCAGGCTTCGATGAATAAAAAGTGTAGCCAATGGAGAATGACTAAGATGCTGAAGGGACTTGAAACTATGCCAGATAAGGAGTTGTTAAAGGATCTGAGATGTGTAACCCAGAGGAGTCTTATTAGGAGACACATGATCTCTTTCTTTGAAAATCTGGAGAGCTGTATGGAGTGAGAAAGTCGTATTCTGTTTTGTATCAAGGCCCGAAACAGGGAATAACAGGGGAAAGCTGTTAAGAAAGAAGAAGCAGCTGCAGGGATGTCTCCTCTGACCTTCACAGAAATGTCTGTCAGCAACTCCCTTAGACCCATAGATAAGCTTGACCTTTGTTGAGACAATGATCACACTGAATTTGTCTATATAAAGATGTCTGAAAATTGTGAGATTCTTCAGGGAAAAGAAAGTACATTAGCTATCTATATTCTAATGTTCAGGCCCCATTCCATATTTATAGGATGGAATTTAATCAGAAGGAATGTTCTAACAATCAGAATCCCCCAGCAGGGAACAAATGCCCACTTTTGGGGAAATTAATCCAGTAACGTAAGGGCTAGAAGAGAAGACCCTTTAATATTTGTTCCAACGCTGCTTCCACCCTTCTGCAATTCAGTTAAGTCTTCCCTGGGGTCTGGCATAGATTCATACTTAAAGCCCACCACCAACTCCCGTGTTTATGGATAATCTGTGCTGCCTTCTTAAAGAAAAAGAGAAGCCTGGTGTTCACAATGGTAGACCATATTGGATGCTTAGTCCCTTTGACTATATTCCAACGTCTAAATTTCATTAGATGAATTTGTAAGTAAATTAGTGCTAGCCTTCCTCTCAGACACACATTTGACTTTCAAAGCAGCTTGTGTGTGTGTGTGTGTGTGTGTGTGTGTGTGTGTGTTTAACTTAAATATAAGATCTTGAGGAATTATGCAGCATGTCTGGTATAGAGACCAATATGAAATCTAAATGAGAAAATAAAAGTGCATTCACTTAGTCAAGAAACAGGTATTAAGTATCTACTGGGTACCTCACACTGTACCAGGCTCTGATCATATAACGATTAGATAGGTCAAGCCCCACTTAAAAGGAACATACAGTGTAGGAGGAATATAGGCAATGATAGCACAATATATGAGAAAATGTGCACAAAAACTCTGTGTGGAATGAGGTTGATTGTAGTACATTTGATTGCAATAAAAAATAAGAGAAAAAGCATAAGTATCCAGCAATTGTGGACTGTTTTAATATTACATACATTCAAAAGAATGCTACATTTTTTATAATTGACTTCTCTGGTAAATAGGTATGAAGTAAAAAGAAGGATTTTTTTAAGTTAATAGACTTTATTTCTTAGAACAAACAAGTTCACAGCAAAATCAAAACGAAGGTACAGAGTTCCCATATACGCCCTCCCTCTACACATGCATGGCCTCTCCCACTATCAACATTCTGAACCAGTGTTACATTTGTTACAATAGATGAACCTACACTGACATGCTACTATCACCCAAAGTCCATAGTTTACAGTAGGATTCACACTTAGTGTTGTACATTCTATGGGTTTTGACAAATGAATAATGACATGTATCCATCATTATAGTTTCGTACAGAATAGTTTCTCTGCCTTAAAAATCCTCTGTGCTCTGCCTAGTAATCCCTCCCTTCCCCCAACTCCTGGCAACCACTGATTTTTTTTTTATTG
This sequence comes from Pseudorca crassidens, assembly GCF_039906515.1. NCBI lineage: Eukaryota > Metazoa > Chordata > Mammalia > Artiodactyla > Delphinidae > Pseudorca > Pseudorca crassidens. The sequence goes on along the minus strand of NC_090304.1, from coordinate 65,003,003 downwards.
TCTCCGTAGTTTTGACTTTCCCAGAATGTCATATAGTTGGAATATATGTAACCTTTTTCAGATTGGCTTCTTTCACTTTGTAATATGCATCTAAGATCTATGTCTTTTCATGGCCTGTTAGGTCATTTCTTTTCTTCACTGAAAATATGCCATTGTTTGGACGTATCACAGTGTATTTATCCATTCACCTACTGAAGGACATCTTGGTTGCTTCCATGTTTTGGCAATTATGAATAAAGCTGCTATAAACATCTATGTGCAGCGATTTTTGTATGGACGTGAGTTTTCAACTCATCTGGAAGTACCAAGGAGTATGATTTCTGGCTTGTATGGTAGAACTATGTTTAGTTTTGTTAGAAACTGGCAAACTATCTTCCAAAGTAACTACACCGTTTTTCATTTCCACCACCAATGAATAAGAAGAAGTGCCATTGCTCCACATCCTTGCTAGCATTGGTGGTGTCAGTGTTTTGGATTTTAGCCTTTCTAAAAGGTGTGTAATAGTATCTCATTGTTGTTTTAATTTGCAATTCCCCTGTCATATGATGTTGAACATCTTTTAATACTCTTATTTGCCATCTGTATATTTTCTTTGGTCAGGTGTCTGTCTTTTCAGATATCCTGCCGATTTTTTAATTAGGTTGTTTGTTTCCTTATTGTTGAGTGTTAAAAAGTTGGTTGTATATTTTGGATACAAGTCCATTATCAGTTATGTGTTTTGCAAGTATTTTTCCCAGTATATGGCTTATATTTCATTATGTTAAAGTCATTTGCAAAGCAGAAATTTTTTAATCTTAATAAAGTCCAACTTGTCAATTTTTTCTTTAATGATTGTGCTTTGGTGTTCTATCTTAAACCTCGTTATCAAACCCAAGGCCACCTAGATTTTCTCCTTTACTACCTTTTAGGAGTTCTATAGTTTCATTGTTTTCGGTCTATCATCCATTATGAGTAAATTTCTTTAAAGTTGTATGGGCTGTGTCTAGACTCATTGTTTTCCTGTTTGTTTGCTTTTTCTTTTTATGGGGATGGGCATGACTTCCAAGTTCTTTCACATGTCAGAACTGAAGCTAGAAGTCGTATTTTTTAAGGAATAAATGCTTCAAAGTCATACAAAAAATCTGGTCTAAAAGAATAATGACAGGAAAATGTTTCATATAATGTCAAATTTTAAAAAAGCAATATTACAAAAGAGTATGTCCAGAAAGAGATGAATTTTGTTTTTTTTTTTAAAAAAACTCTATTTATAGACATACATGAGAAAAAATTGGTTATCTCAGAGTCGTACGTTAAGTGTTTTTGGGTTTTGCGTGTGATTTTTTTTGCATTTTTTTCAAATATGTTACAATGAATGTCTATGAATTTTATAATTGGAGTAGAGCAATGAATGCTGTTTGGGGAAAGTAAAAGGTAATTTTCAAAGGTGGAAAGTGTCAAATACTGCAATAAAAGATGTGCCAGATGCTCTGGCGTCACAACAAGAAGGCACTGCTCTGTGCCGAGGGATGAGTGGTCTCAGGACCACTCTAGTTCAGCCCCAAGATACATCCATCTCATATGATGCCTCAGGTAATGGCACCAAGCACAGAGGACACAGCCTCTTCGAACTTCATCTCAGTGGTTTGGGAAGCACACTAACGTCCCAGTTTCCCTTGGGAACGGAGCATGCGTAAGGGTCCCTAAACCAGGCATCTTTTTTCAGTTAAAAGCCTGAAGGTAAACGACTGCCTGGGTCACTGCCTGTTGCATAGTGTAGTCGTTTCTTTTATTTTTCCTTATATTGCCTCTTTTATTATGCGAGGGCTGTCTCTTCATTTTTTTTCCAAACTCATATTTGGTGTGCAGTCACTTACTGTAATGGGACTTCCTAAGTCATCTGTGATGGGACACAGGATTAAAACAAACAGCAGGAACAAAGCAGGCAACAGTATGCAGGCCAATGCGGAGCTGGCCCATCTCAAAAGATGTTTGCGGGTCAAAGAAAATTTCAATTCACAGTGGAATAGAGTAGCAACAGACTCCTAGAATCAAAAAAAATATGCTTGGCTCAGCCAGATTTTAGCACCTCGAATTGAACCAGCTGGAACTCTATTTCCAATTCAAGATTTGCCTTTTATTGGGAAATCTGCAGAGAGAGAGAGAGAAATATCGAGGAAATAGTTCTATTTTAGCATCATGATTTTAGATTGTAGTGAAGTGACACATAGTAGAAAATAACTCAGGCATGACAGAATAAAATCACTTTAATAAAAAGTCCATCTGGGTTTCTAGTTTAAAATGATGGATTGAAGCCATATGTTGATCATTGTTCTCTCCCTCTGTACCCTTCTAAAATGATATTATGGGAATTGAAAAAGTATAAACTACAAGGGCAATGAATGGGAGAGAGACAGGTGTCAACAAATTTTTGGAAGATGGAAAGTGGAAGAAGGCGTTAGTGGACCTGAGAAAGCTGAATGCCCGGTACTGTAGGAAAGGACGTCGGTAAGACGTGGCCCGTTCATGCTGCACTGCTCCAGAGAGGCTGGGTGCGTGGGGGTGCCAGCTCCCACCATAGGGGAGTGTAAAGCAAGGGGGTTAGGGAAAGTCTCCTTAACCAGCAGAATCCCAGGTCCCCACCCTCATTTTTTGAAGCCAGAAAACTCTCTCTCCCACTCAGGCAGGAAATTGGGGGATTATTATGTGAGAAACTGACATGAAGCAATTCCTAATTTGGGGTTAGCAGGCATAGCAGAAGAGGGCTATACTGAAAACAGGGGAATGAAGTGGGAGTCTACATGTTGAAATATGGGATTTCCCATTCCGCTAGTACAACCTGACTCCTGGAGTGATGTTAGTCATGTGTGTTCTTCCCAGGCAAGAGACTAGTTTCCCAGAAAAATCAAATGGCTCACTGGAAAGGTCTGTAGACCTATAGGTGTTTGGGAATCTCCCAACAAAAAGACCTGGTTCCCACCAAATCAGCCCACAGTGAAATTGATACACCAGCTGTCAAACCCCTCCAGAGATAGTTAGGATTTCAGATCACCTGTTACAGTGTCACTTTTAACTGTGAATGAACTAAGGGTCCCAGGCATTTGTGTAAAGTCTTTGATATGAAAGACGGAAACCACAATAAACATTTTTAAAGTAACTCGACTCAGTGGAAACAGAAAAATACAGGGAAGAAATTTAGAAAACTACAATCGATATATTTAGAGAGCCAGGAAAGGAAGAATAGGATGCCATTTTGTAAAATAATGTTTGTAACAGAAACTTTATAGAAAATGAAACTTGCAAATTAAAAGCATAATAGGAGAAATACAAATTCAATAGAATGACTGAAAGAGAAAATAGAGGATAGCTCTGGGAAAGTAGCCCAAGTGGTGGATTATATGGAAAAAAGTATTAAAATAAAATAAAATGGAGACCAGGTTTGATGATCCTCTGATCAGACAAACCCACTTAAGCCACACATGCAAACATAATCTAGTTTATTTCATTTATGTAAGTGAAACTTATTTCTTGTAAATACTTCTAATAATCATAACCAAAACATATCCTCCTAAAATGATGTAAGATCATCATTTTTTACCCATCCCCTCTGTCCCCACTGTAATAGCCAATCAACGTAAAGGTCAAACAGCGTCCTCATTCTGGCTTTAGAAGCCATGCTATAATGTTATGCCACTGAGCTTTGTACCAGTCCCATGTTTGAAGTCTCCCAGTTCACACTTTGTTTCTCGATCAACAAAATTTTCACATCAAGTGAAGCTTTCTAAATTTTCTTTTGGCAAAAGGTAAGGCAATTAGAGGATCAGTGTAGGAGGTCCAACATGTAGTATTTCAGAATCAGGAAAGAAGAAAGGGATAGAAGGAGATTATATAAGAAACAATACTAGGAATTTTTCCCAAACAGAAGGATATGAGTTTCTGAATTGAGTGTTCCCACTCACTGCTTGGAAAAGTTGATAGAAAAAGGCATACATTGTTGTCAAATTTCAGAACTGGGGAGACAAAGACCCTAAGACCTACAGAGAAAAAAAAACAAACAAACAAGTGATCTTCTAAAGACTAGGAATTGGTATTTTATTATTTACAGCAACACTGGAAGCCACAAATCAATGCAGCAAAGCCTTCCCAATTCTGAGGTTTCTAACCCAGTGTCATAACCAGACATACTCTCATTAAAGTGTGAGTATGGAAAAAAGATGCATTTTCCTACATACAACTTTTCAAAAACAAGAAACTTTCCTTTATCTCTTTTCTGGGAGCTACTAGTTGATGGTCTCCATCAGAGTGAGGAAATAAATCAAACACTTAAAAAAAAAAAAAAAAGAAAAAGATCCAGGACATAGGATCCACATAATTTATAAATTAGCAAACTGAAGCTCTGAAATGTTGAGACTTGCCCAGATTCAAGAGAAGATCAAAACCAAATCTTAAAAATTTAAAAAGCTCTCTCCACATTTCTTCCCCGCCCCATCACATTTTCAAAGGATCTTTTTGTTTAAAGGAATGTGTTCTTTTCCTTGTTTAGATAGAGGAGAAAAATATTGGGGGTGGAAATAAATCTCATGTAAGGAATATATTCATCCATGAGCTAGTCAGTGATGAATTTGTGGGTACCAGGGAATCACTCCAGTCTGGCCATGGGAAGATACCAATCCTGCACTTGGCAGGAAAAAAAGGATGATGATGGCAGATAAAGGCCCAAGAGCCTTTATGCCAAAATGAAGATTTTGTCATTGCCTTCTGTGAAACAATATCTGCAAAGATTAATGGAAACTTTTTGTACAGTGATACTTAATCTCTGAGTTTGGGGAGTTAAATTTAAACATTCAAACTGTGGACAAAATTTCTCATCCAAAATGAGATCTCAGGTCACAGATCCTGGTTCACAGAGAATGTGCCGATGGGAGAAATTTGGACAGCAAAACAAGGTATTTGGACAACCACACCTCAGCTTACCCAACCACTGATTCTGGAAGGGCTTTCTCTCAGGAAGGATGGGCCAGTTTAAACGCCCTGTGCAATATTCTCACCCTGGAAGATGATGCAACCATGGACTGAATGGCTCCAATCTGGGGTTTTGAGTTAGGTGGGAACAATGTTTTCTTCTTCTGGGAAAGGGATACTTTCAGGTGTCATCACAACTTTGCTCATTTTCGAACAAAAGAAATGTAACACTGCTTGGGAACTGTGAGTCTATCAGAAAGTATGGGAGACCCAAAACTCCCATCAAGTTAGCAACAAAGAGCCTTTAAGCATTGGGGGCCCTGCCTCTTTCAAAGTGTCAGCAAACTTACGTTAGAGATGCTGTGCACCTTCTACCTTCACAGTAGAAGTTCACCAAGACCTGCAGGCTGGTCCCTGAGACCTTCCTCAGCTCTTCCCTCCTCCAAACTCAGCATCGATCAAACAGCATATTGCATCAGTATATTGGTTCCCTTCTCTTCATTCTCAAGGCTATAGCCCAGGTTTTTACTTCAGGCTTTTTTGGTGGGGGGAGGGTTACCAACCTCCTGAATAGTTTTCCTCCTTTTAGGTTTTTCTCTTTCTGTTTCTCCTCCCTCTTACCTGAGTCATCCTTCTTTTTGTTTGTCTGTTCGTTGTTTGTTTTGAGGGGTTTTTCCTAATTTTTTTTTTTACTGAAGTATAGTTGCTGTACTGAGTCATCCTTCTAAAGCAGAGGCGACCAAGTTGCTTCTCTGCCTCAAATCCATCAAAAGCCTGGAGCCTGAAGCTGAATCTGGCCTTTGTACCCCAACACGGAATTAAATCTCAGACACAGAGTTTTGGGTGAGGTAGAAAAGAATAGCTGTATAATGCTTTGCCAGGCAAAGGGGGCCACAGTGGGGTAATGCCCTCAAAAATGTATGTCCTGACCTGGAGCGGGTAGTAAGGAGTTTTATAGAAATGGTTCAAAGAAGGCATGACATTCTTCTGGTTGCTTGGTGGTGGGGTAAGTGGGCGTCAGCATCATCAACCTTCTGGTTCCAACTGGTCTGGGATCTATGTGCCTGTGGGCAGCATACAGTTAACTTCTCCCACCTGGTGGGGTTTCAGTATCCTCAAAACAGCTCAAAGATATTATTGTGTGTGTGTCCCTTGATGGGGAACCAGGACCCTGCCCCAAGGCTGCACTATTGTTTCCTGACTGCTCCTCGCTTGCCTCGCATCCCCTCCCTTCCCTGATTAGCAACTGTTTGAATCTTCCCGTTGGAACTCAGGGAAGGTCATGGAGGCTGAACGAAGACTATTGCCTGTAATCAAGAGATGAGGGCCACAGAAAGGCTTGTGTACCCAGGAGCCCCACAGGATCCAGCTAGGTTTCAAGCCCTCTGTTATGAAGATAGAGAGAGTGAGAGAATCCCAAATTGCTTGCCTTCCTTTCACATCCTTCATAATCTGAGCCCAGCCTGCCTGGGTAACCTTCCCCTCCCCCTGCCCTCCTGCACCCTCTCCTCCAAACACGCCCAGGGCCCCCCAGGCCCTGTTGTCCATTCACCATCCCTCCTGTCCACATCGCCCTTGTCCACGCCCCAGATCTTTATTCCTGATGCTCTTTTTGCCAGTTCTGCCTTTTCACTCTCTCCACTCCAGCCCCACCTATCAAAGTCCTCTTCATTTTGATGCTGAAATCTCAGCCTCTGTCTACTGGTTCTGAATCGAATCTCAGAGACAGAGTTTTGGGTGAAGAAGAAAAGAATAGCTTTATTGCTTTGCCAGGCAAACAGGGGCACAGTGGGCTCCTGCCCCAAAATGTTATGTGTCCCAACCCAGGGGAGTCTGGTGAGGAGTTTTATGGCAACGGTTCAAGGTTGGGGTTGCTGATAAGATTAGGGTGTGTGTAGGGCCTGCCCTCCTTTAATCTCGTCTCAGATAATCTTCTTGATGAGCTTCTCTCTGGTGGAAAGAGATGAGAAGGACCTCCCTGACAGAACAAAACATAAAGACCCAGACTATGAGAGAGGGTGGTGCATGATGGAACCTGCAACTACCGTAGAAGCTCTTTTACAGATCTTTGTTTAACCAAATAGTTGGTTTAGCTGGTGCTCTCCATTTCCTGTAAAATATGACTGATGCCCATAGTATGCAGAAGCCCACAGCTAGTAGGCTGCTCTCAGTATATCTGCTCACTCTTCATCCTTCAGTTGAGTTGTGTAATACCAAGAATCAGTTCGTCCATACCTACACCTGTTCATCCCGGTTGTATTTATTATTGTAATTAAATCACTTCATTAAATCCTGTTTAAAATTATGAACTTCCAGTATGAAAAGGAAGAGAGTTGTTGTTTCTATGGAAACTAAGTTAAAGACTTAGGGAAAACTTGAAAAAGGTGTGGGAGAGACAGCTGTAAAAGATGCAGCAAGAAATCATAAAAATCCAGAAGGATGATAAGCTTTGATTGATTTTCAAGTGTCCTTAGGATCTTACTCTACTTTAAAGGAATCAGTACGGGAAATTGTAGACAATGCTGTATAGCTGTGGCTTCTGCCAGAAAGATAACATGTAACTTCAGTCTTGTAGGGCAGAGTTCATCATCCCCACTTTGCAGGTGAGGAAACTGAAGCTCAGACCAGATGACTTTGACACATCTTTCCAGCTGTAATTGTTCTCTGTAAATGAGCAGTGTGTTCAAGGTGCATTGCTCGTCCTTAAAGAACTTTCAAAACTGTCAGCCTATTACAACGCTAGGCACAAAATGGGATTAATAAATAATCATTATTATTATAAAAATTGCTAACATTTCTTGAGCGCTTGTTGGGTGCCAAAGTGAGTGCTAAAATCTGCATTACTTTACTGAATCTCACAATAATCCTGGGAGGAATGTGTTATAACCCCCAATTTATAGATCAGAAAGCTGAGGCTTAGAGAGGTTAATAACCCAAGTGGATCTGTGTCCAAACCCAGGCTCCCCAGCCGCAGGTAATACTGCTCCTTCCCTGACTCCTCCCAATGTCTGCCCGAGGATGCCTCTCTTAATTTACGTGGTGATCATTCTCTGTTCTTTGTTTCTTGCGTCTCCAAAACTCACTCCATACTGGAGTGTCCTGGTGGGTTATAATTAGGCCCTGCAGCTTGCCAACTGGGCCAAAAGTGACTTTCATCCTCCCCCACCGACCTCCAGCATCAAGGGCTTCACCGTCTGCCACACTGCCAGGGAGCCTGAGATCACTCTTGCTTGAGGCGTGAGCCTACAGGAGCCTGCCACAAAGAAACCCTGCTCAGAGAAGATTCAGGCCACATCACTGGCCTCAATAACCCCCGGCCCCTTGGCATCTACCTGCCAGCCTCTGGAAGTTTCATTTACCTCGAAGAAGACAATGAAACATGATCTTCAAGACTCCAGCTCACCAAGTGAGGGCAAAGCATCCAGTGTTGAGGGTGTGGAGAGCCCAGTATCTATCCAGGCTGAGAGTCACCAAAAAACTCCTGGCAGAGATGCTTCCTCAGCCAGGATGATCATGCCAGGGAGATGCAGAGCAGCAAAATCATGACCCCCATTATGTTCTCCCCGGGACCCAAACCTGTTACTGGGTTGACAGAGTTTAAGACCAGAGGTGGAAATCATGAAATAAAGTCAGAGGCTACGGGATATGGGAGGGAACCGGATCATTCTCAAGTCCAAGCCCGGTGTCTGCAGATGGGCTAGCTCTCACTTCCTGTTACCTGCTGGACCCATATCCAATGTTTAGATCTCAGATTAGATGTTGTCAACTTCCTTCAAGAAGCCTTCCCTGACTCTGCACATTAGCATAGGCTCTCCTGATTTGCATGCCCATAGTCCCTACACTCTCCCTAACACTGCTTTTTATCTTTTTGTCTACATGCTGACCTCTCCTTAGACTTGAAATTAGACCTGCTCACGAGCTGCAGCCTAGCATCTAGGACAGTGCCAATAAATACTTGTCAAATAATCAGGAAGCAACCTGCTCAGTTCGCCCAGGGGACCTGGGACTTGGGACTCGGTTGGTGAAATTGAGTCACAGCTTCCATCTTCCATGCAACCTCAAGGCTCCTGACTCTTCTCCCAGCACAGCTAAAGTCCTTTCTGGACCCTCTGTCTTCCCAGAGACCCAAGGTGTCCTACACTGGCAGGCCTTTCCTGGGGTGACAGTCACTTCCCCAGGTCCCTCTCCCTACCCACGTCCTCCCAGAATGCCCTCAGTCCATATCTCACATCATCATGGAGAGTAGTCCAAAAGAGGAATCCTCAGAGGGTTCAAATAACTGATGACGAGAAAAATGCTGCCCTCCAGGAGTGTTTCCAATGGAAACGGAAAAGTTGTGGAAATATATGATGCTTTCATCAATCTCTATGCTCCGTTCTCCAGTCTACTGTCTTTCATGACCTTGACAGTTTGAAAGTTATTTTGCAGAATGTCCTTCATTTCAGGTTTGCCTCTTGTTTCCTCATGACTGTGTTTAGAACGTACCTTTATTGCCAGAAATACCACAGAAGTGATGTTTCTCCTTCTCAGCGGATCATTGCAAGAGACATGCAATGTTGGCAATTTTGTAACTTTTTGTATTTATCTTGGTGGACGTGTTTTCACCAGGGTAGGATGATAGGTGTCACCCTGTGGGGCAGCTCCAGCACAGCGTGGTGACTGCTCAGAGCAGATCAATGAGAAGGACTGTGGACTTTGTCGGTACTGGGTGGGGAAAGAGGTCATCGTGGCCAGTACTGTCTGGCTTGAGTGCAAATCACTAGAAAGATGTACCAGCATCATGAATACACTTTCCCTGCTTGAGTTCAGTTGGTCTTTTTTTATTATTATTTTTATTTTATATGGGAGTACAGTTGATAATAATTTTGTCTTAGTTTCAGGTATACAGCAAAGTGATTCAGTTATACATATACACATATCTATTCTTTTTCAAATTCTTTTCCCATTTAGCTTATTACAGAATATTGAGCAGAGTTCCCTGTGCTATGCAGTAGGTCTTTGTTGGTTATCTATTATAAATATAGCAGTGTGTACATGTCAATCCCAAACTCCCAATCTATCCTTCCCCCTCCCCATTCCCCCTGGTAACCATAAGTTCATTCTCTAAGTCTGTGAGTCTGTTTCTGTTTTGTAAATAAGTTCACTTGTATAATTTTTTTAAATATTTATTTATTCATTTATTTATCTTTGGCTGCATAGGGTCTTCATTGCTATGCGCAGGCTTTCTCTAGTTGTGGTGAGCAGGGGCTACTCTTCGTGGCAGTGCGAGGGCTTTTCATTGCAGTGACTTGTTGCGGAGCACGGGCTCTAGGCACGCGGACTTCAGTAGTTGTGGCACACAGGCTTAGTTGCTCCGCAACATGTGGGATCTTCCCAGACCAGGCCTCGAACCCGTGTCCCCTGCATTGGCAGGCAGATTCTTAACCACTGCACCACCAGGGAAGCCCCTATCATTTTTTTTTTTTTTTAGATTCTGCATATAAGCCATATCATATGATATTTGTCTTATTCTGACTTACTTCATTTAATATGATAATCTCCAGGTCCACCCATGTTGCTGCAAATGGCATTATGTCATTCTTTTTAAAACCGAGGTGTAGGCAGGTCAGGAATCTGTATCTACTCTTCACACGCTTTACCTGAGGAAGCAAAAGGCAGAGACCCATACTGGGTTGACTGTAGGTGAGCAGAAAGCAGTGACAGATTTATGCCCTTAACAAAGAGGGTACCCTTGTGTGGGGGAATGTTTTTGAACTTCACATTCACCAAAGCCTTTTTTCAAGAGGTGGATTTCATCAACGAGGATAAATAACCTTCCATATCGCTGCTTTGAAAAGGCTTTTAAGGAAATGCATGATTTCAATTAAAATGAGAAAATTTGGGTGAGTTGCTAAGAAACAAGACCCTATCTGTGGCCATAGGAGATTGTGCCAATAACTTCTGGTTATAGATGGGTTTCCTTGGAAACAATTCCTAGAAATTCTTAAGTATTAACACTGAGCAAAAATAAAGTCATCATAATAGATGAAGATGAGGGCAGTAAAAAAAGAACTGCTAATTGAGCAAATTGGCCAACTATAAAGGTAATATGTGCCTGTAAAAAATGATATGCAAATACAATAACCTTAATATGTTCTCTGTTCTGTTTTATTCTGTTGTTGTTTTTTTTTTCCTTAGATAAAAGTAATACACGTTCACGGAAAAATAATTCTAACGATAAGGAAGAGAATGATGTGAAAAGTAGAGCTGTCCTCCCCCCCCCACCCCCGCCCCGGCTACTCTGAGGCTTTTTCCCCTTTTGCCCTGGGGCTCTTCCTCAGAATTAGCCACTAGCTTCTAAGGTGTCCTTTGAGATATTTTCTATGTAGGCACCAGCATGGATATCTATGTCTTTATTTCATACAAATGAAAATTGTATATCTCATTCACAGACTTGTGATTTCTTTTCTCTCATAAGATGTCTCAGAGATCTTTTCATGTCAGGACACAGAGATCTGCTTCCATCTCCTTGACACCTGTGCTCCAGTCTGGACAACACTGAAAGAAAATGTACTTAACCCATTCTTTAATATTGAGTTACAGTGTTTTATTGTTTGGCTGTCACAAACAATGTTGCAATAAACATATTTGCAGACTCAGGAACATTTAGCTTTAGGGTAAATTCCTAAAATAAAATAGTTAAGTCAAATTTCATATGCATATTTTTAATACTATTGCCAAAATTACCCTCCAAATGTATGACACTAATTTATTCTCCCACCAAGAGCACAAAAGGATTCTTGTTTCTGGCCCCACTCCTGTCCCTAAGCAGCACTGGTTATTATGCAACCTGAAGATCAATGTCAATCCAACAGGAGAAAATGATATCTCACTTTTTATATTTGGCATTTCCTTTATTTTGAATGATATTATTCATCTTTTCAAATGTTTATTGTCCATTGACATTTCCCTGTATATAGATTGTCTGTTTGTGGCCTTTTCCTCACTTTTCTATTTAATTATCTTTTTCTTATTGATACCTAAGACCCTTTGCTTTCTGAGAAAATTAACCCTTTATGCTTCCAAATACTTATTTGCCTTCTTTTCTTTGAACAAAAATATCAGTTCTTCCAGCCTCAGGGAGTTGTTCTAAGCCTCAGTTAAGATGATATATATGAAAGTGTTTTCCACAATGCAAGGTCTTAACTAAAGTATATTGGTTTTCTTGATTTTGCTCGTATTATCAAAGCAGGAGAGTCTAATAGAAAAGGCACACACTCTGAAGAATCCAGCTCAAACCCTAGCTTTGCTGAGGTAGACTGAGTGATCAATGGCCCTAATAGCCTTATGACCTTCAGTCCCCTCCCACTCTGACTCTGGCCTTGGCAGCGTGACTTGCACTGTCAATGCAGCAGTAGCAAATGAAGCAAAGACTTGAAAAAGTGCCCGCACATTTTTTGCTTCCTCTGTGGCTTCTCTGCTATTGCTGTGAGATCATGCTCAGTTTACTCTAAGAAGAAAGACATGTGGAATAGAGCTGAGTTATTCTCACCCAAGTCTTCAGACGTGTGAGAGAGCCCAGCCAAGATCAGCAGAGTCATTCAGCTACCCATAAACTCATGAGCAGTAGTAAGCCACTGATGGGGCGGGGGGGGGGGGGGATTTTGTTATGCAGCAAGAGCTAACTGATATACTGTGTAATTAAACTCTGAATCTCAGTCTTCAAATTTATAAATTGGGGATCCTTATCAACTTCATAGGGATATTGTGGGAAATAAAATCTCATTTATTCTAATAATAATGACAGCCCAGTTCTTACTAGTGGGGAAGAAACTCAACCACAGGTAGTGTTTGGGGAAGAGCTGCAAGGGCCTTTCAGCAGTTGTTTGTGCAGCCCTATGTTATAAAGCAATTGTTACTTATACATTTACCTTTAAGATCTGCTAAAATTTCCATGTCTACCAAAGTTGCTTAAAAATACATCCTTGGGCTTCCCTGGTGACACAGTAGTTGAGAGTCCACCTGCCGATGCAGGAACACGGGTTCGTGCCCCGGTCTGGGAAGATCCCACATGCCGCGGAGCAGCTAGGCCCGTGAGCCATGGCCGCTGAGCCTGCGAGTCTGGAGCCGGTGCTCCACAACGGGAGAGGCCACAACAGCGAGAGGCCCGCGTGCTGCAAAAAAAAAAAAAAAAAATCCTTAAGCAGGTGGCTTAACCTGTCTGGGTTTCCCACAGTCTCCTCCAGCTCCCCACAGCTTTCCTACCTGGCACACTCTCTCAGCTCTTGGCCATATTATGGGTTTGAAAAGGTTTGTCTTTATCTCTTTGTTCAGAGACCTGAGTTCTCCCTGCTCCCCCAACCCACCTTCTCCTTTTATCCCTCAAACTTATATCAGAGTAATAATTCTAAACTGCAGGCCTACTTTTGCAATTGACCACTTAGCCCTCAGAGGCTTGCCCTAGCCTTAAGGAAGACATCCACTCTGCAGTGTGAGGAATCCAAGTCCCACTTATCCTGTCTGGCCCCTTCCCTCACTGCTTGTGCCAGCTTGCATGTTGTCACACAGCTCCCAAGATATGCCTCTCTGGACTTCAGACACACTGTTTCCTGTGCTCTGCATTACCCCGTCCATCACCAACTCCCCCTCTTGGGTGCCTTATCAATTTCAACCTCTTGAAGCTTTCCCTGACCCAGAATTTCTGAAGCTCAGCACTGTTGACACTTAGGGCCAGATAAGTCTTTGCTATGGGGTGCTTTTCTGCATTTCAGGATGTTTAGGAGCATCCTTCTCTGGCACCCATCCACTAAATTCCAGCATCACATCACCCCCTCCCAACTTCTGACAACAAAAATGTCTCCAGACATTAGCAAATATCTCTTGGGGACAAATCGCCCCTAGGTGAAAACCAGTCTTCTAACCCCACACTTACCCCCACCCCCCAAAGAAGATTTAATGCTCTCAGCCTTCCTGGACCTAATTCTACTCAAGCAATTATATCACTATGTGGTAAATGTTTGTTACCAGTCTGTCTTTCCCATTAAACTGTGGAATACCTGAGAACAAAAACTGCATCTTTGATCCCTTTATCCCTAAGTCTTTGATCAGTTTCTGGAACAGGGAAAGTGCTCAGTGAACATCTGTTAAAGATATAAGATAGAGGGCTTCCCTGGTAGCGCAGTGGTTAAGAATCCGCCTGCCAATGCAGGGGACAGGGGTTCGAGCCCTGGTCCGGGAAGATCCCACATGCCATGAAGCAACTAAGCCCGTGCACCACAACTACTGAGCCTGCGCTCTAGAGCCCACAAGCCACGACTACTGAGCTGGCGTGCCACATCTATTGAAGCCTGCGTGCCTAGAGCCTGTGCTCCGCAACAAAAGAAGCCACCACAATGAGGAGCCTGCGCACCACAACGAAGAGAAGCCCCTGCTCGACCGCAACTAGAGAAAGCCCATGCGCAGCAACGAAGACCCAACACAGCCAAAAGTAAAAATAAATAAATTTATTTTTTTAAAAAAAGATATAAGATAGAATAGCAATGTAGAAATGAAGAATTGAGTTTCCCAAACCTGGTTGCACATTACAGTCACCTGAGGATATTTTAAAAATACAAATTCCTAGATATAAGCCCAGACTCCTGAATCAGTATCTCAGGGAATAAAAACCCAGGAATATTTACAGTTTAAACTCTAAGGTGATTCTAATGCAGGTGGTCTACAGGAAGAGATGATCTAGAAGACAAATGGCAGTGACCAAACTTTAATATCTCTCCAGACCACCTGACAATGCTCACCTCCATCACTGAAAAAAGGTAGAGTATTCCTCTGTAGAAATCCTTCTTCCTGAAATGGTAAGTGGTTGTTTTATGAGTAAAGAAGTTGTCAAAGAAGAACAGAGCTGGAGGTATAATGCTCCCTGATTTCAAACTATACTACAGACCTACAGTCATCAAAACAGTATGGTACTGGCACAAAAACAGAAGCATAGATCCATGGAACAGAGTAGAGAGCCCAGAAACGAACCCACACTTATATGGGCAATTAATCTACAACAAAGGAGGCAAGATTATACAATGGGGAAAAGACAGCCTCTTCAATAATTGGTGTTGGGAAAACTGGACAGCTACATGCAAAAAAATCAAACTGGACTAGTCTCTCACACCATGCACAAAAATAACTTCAAAATTAATTAAAGACTTAAACATAAGACCTGAAACCATAAAAGTTCTAGAAGAAAACATAGGCAGTATGCTCTTTGACAATGGCCTTAGTAATATTTTGGGGGAGATATATCTCCTCAGGCAAGGGAAGCAAAAGCAAAAATAAACCAATGGGGCTACATCAAACTAAAAAGCTTTTGCACAGTGAAGGAATCAAAAAAACCAAAAAGCTACCTACTGAATGGGAGAAGATATTTGCAAATAATATCACGTGATAAGGGGTTAATATGCAAAATATACAAAGAACTCATACAACTCAACACCAAAAAAACAACCTGGTTTAAAAAATGGGCAGAAGATCTGAATAGACATTTTTCCAAGGATGACATAGAGATAGCCAACAGGTGCAGGAGAAGATGCTCAAAATCATTAATCATCAAGGAAATGCAAATGAAAACCACAATAAGATATCCACCTCACACCTGTCAGAATGGCTATTATCAAAAAGACAACAAATAACAAGTGTTGGCAAGAATGTGGAGAAAGGGGAACTTTTGTGCACTGTTGGTAGGAATGTAAATTGGTCCAGCCACTACAGAAAACAGTATGGAGATTCCTCGAAAAATTAAAGATAGAACTACCATACGATCCTGCAATTCCACTCCTGGGTATTTATCCAAAGTAAACAAAACACCAATTAGAAAGGATTTATTCACCCTATGTTCACTGCAGCATTCTTTACAATAGCCAAGATATGGAAGCAACCTAAGTGTCCATCAATAGATGAATGGATAAAGAAGACGTGAGCTATATATATGGCAATGACAAGATTTCATTCTTTTTTTTATGGCATCTTGTCATTTTTGGCAACAAGATGGACTTAGAGGGTATTGTGCTAAGTGAAATAAGTCAGACAGAGAAAGAAAAATACTGTATGAATTCACTTACCTGTGGAATCTAAAAAAAAGAACAAACATAACAAAACAGAAACAGAATTATAGATACAGAGAACAAACAGCTGGTTGCCAGAGGAGAGGGATGTGGGGGCGGGAGGAAAGAAATAGGTGAGATTAAGAGGTACAAACTTCCAGTTGCAAAATAAATGAATCATGGGTATGAAATATACAGTGTGGGGAATATAGTCAATAACTATGTAATATCTTTGCATGGTGACATATTGTTCCTAGACTTACTGGGTGGTGATCATTTTGAAATGTATAAAAATATCTAATCACTATGTTGTATAACAGGAACTACCATAGTGTTGTTGTAAGTCAATCATACTTCAAAAACAAACTCACAGAAAAAGAGATCAGACTTGTGGTTCCCAGAGGTGTGGGTGGGGAGAGGGGGAGTTGGATGAAGGTGGTCAAAACGTACAAACTTCCAGTTATAAGATAAATAAGTACTAGGGAAGTAATGTACAACATGATAAAGATAATAACTGCTGTATGTTATACATGAAAAATGTTAGGAAAGTAAATCCTAAGAGATCTCATCACAAGAAAAAGAATTTTTAAAAATTCTTTAATTTATATCTATATGAGATGAGGGATGTTCACTAAACTTGTGGTAATCATTTCATGATGTATATAAGTCAAATCATAATGTTGTACACGTTAAACTTATACAGTGCTGGATGTCAATTATATCTTGATAAAACTGGAAGAAAAAAATTTTTTTTTGTTTCCAGGAAGCTTCCAGAAAAGGCTTGGAAGGACTCTACATGTAGTCAGGGGGACCCTTCAGCCAGAATGGCATGTAGAATTTATAAAAATATTCCCTTCCGAGGCAGAACATTTAGTCAGCCTTGGTTTCCTATTCCCACGGCCCACCTGTGACCAGTGGAGCCCTGCCCCTCAAACTCCATGGGCCACAGGTGGCTCCTTCTCAGTAGCCTTTCCTTCCAGCAGAGCTCAGAAGAATTTTGTGGTGGAGGATAGAGCATCAGCTCCCTCCTGCAGAAGTAGATGAGGGCTGGGGGTTAAAATGGTGCCGTTTGTTTAGAAAGGTATGCACCATACAAAGCAATGCTTAAAATACATTTAAGACGAATAGAGTTGTGGCTGATGAAAAGTCTCTTTGTAAGAGGGCGACGGAGGTCGGGCCTGAAAGAATGACTGAGGGCCAGAAATTCATCAGGAGGCAGGGCAGTGGGGGTGGAACTAGATTAGGAAGTTGACAGGCTTGAAGAGAACATCGTCGTTCACTCTGCCCTGACAGGCCATGAGCAAATGTTAACGGAGTGGGGCGCTGTCAGCAACCTGAGCAGGCATGAGGTCCCCCCCTCTCTGCCACAGCGGGAACCAGCCATCTCTGGCGCCTTTAATGGTGTTGTTACATTCTGAAAGCTAGGGCTCCGTCAGAATGCTTTTTAGTCCAGGATGTCTGTATTAGTTAGCTGGGGCTGCCGTTACAAAGTACCACAGACTGGATGTTTTCAACAACAGAAATGCGTTGTCTCACAGTTCTGGAGGCTGGAAGGTCTGAGATCAACGTGTCCGCAGGGTTTGTTCCTTCTGACGGCTATTTTCTTCTTGGTTGTAGATGGGCCACCTTCTCCCTACGGCTCTTTACATCATTTTCCTCTGTATGGGTCTGTCTCCAAATTTCTCCTTTTTTATAAGTGAGGCATCCTAATGACCTTATTTTAATTTGATTACCTCTGAAAAGACCCTATATCAAAATAAAGTCACACTGTGAGGCACTGGGAATTAGAACTGCAACATAAGAATTTCAGGAAGGGGGACGTATAGTCAACCCGTAACAATTATGTCTCCCTGTATCGACTTATCCTCACTTCTCACCTCCTGAGTGTTCCTGATTGCCCTTCTCTTTTTCTCCCCTCCAGACCCCTCAACTCTATCTGTGTGGTGCCTTGAGGAAGCTGGGGAATCTGCCTTATTTCACCAGAATAACTTATTGTGGTAAATTTAGGAAGATCATGTGCTCTTGGAGAAAACAGACCTGGGTTTAAATCTTGGTTCTAAGCTGTAAGAGCTGTATGCCTAGGACAAGTTACTTAACCTCTCTGAGCCCCAGTTTCCTCATTTTATGGTAAAGAGGTACCTGGTGAGCCACATCTTTAAACATTACCAGTTATTTCTGCATCTGGAAGTGAAAACCAGGAGTCACTATGGAGCACATTTTGTTCTTGAGGAAACAATTATTAAAACAGCCTTCGTGGGTTTGCGAATGAAAAGTAGTTAACATCTACTTCCCTGGGAAGAGTGTATGGGACCTTTTGTGGCCAAAATCAGGTCCTTCACCTTACCTCAGGGTGTGGTCTCTGAGAAAAAGTGAGCATGTTTTCATAGCTCCAGGAAGGATCCTCGGCATAAAAGACTAGAAACTCCATCCCTCCTTTTCAAGTATAAAGCAGGACTTCTCAAACTACCAGCAGTAAACGACTTTTTCTTTTTAGTTTCCAATCCACCACAGGTGTGTGGTTTTGCAAAACACAATCAAAATGTATTTTAAAATATTAAATAAAAAAGACAAAATGCAAGCCACCATTTTTTAGTATTAGATTCGACAGACATAAAACTAACTCTGTAAAGTTGCTATACAATGTTTCTAGATGCTTACTGTCAATTTCTAAACCTATGTTTTTCAGCCAGTAACAAAAAGTCATGGACAGGTCCCTAGCAAAAGACCATACTTTGACTAATACCAGTTTAAGGTATAAAAGGGGAGTCTTCAGCCTTCATGATGGACAACCCAAGGCAACCATCCATGGGGGGCAGGGGGTGATTAGGGTTATAATATTACGAATGCAATACATAGCTTCAAACATTCACAATAAGTGGGCTTCCCTGGTGGCGCAGTGGTTGGGGGTCCGCCTGCCGATGCGGGGGGCGTGGGTTCGGGACCCGGTCCGGGAGGATCCCGCGTGCCGCGGAGCGGCTGGGCCCGTGAGCCATGGCCGCTGAGCCTGCAAGTCCGGAGCCTGTGCTCCGCAGCAGGAGAGGCCGCAGCAGTGAGAGGCCCGCGTACCGCAAAAAAAAAAAAAAAAAAAAAATGCTTTCTCATCCAGAGCAAGAAAATAGACTTGAAAGTCAAACTTCGTCAAGCGAAGAATAGAGTAGCTTGAAAGTGTCTCTTTCCACCTTTAAAATATCAAGATACAGGCATGGAATATGAAATCCGTTTTGCTTTATGCCCGGAGTGAGGAGAAGGTAGTCCACCTCTCAGGTAGGTATGGACATTATTATTAATATTTAAAATCGGAGTAATAACTCATTAAAAAGTTAATAACACCTTTCATATGTTTAATGATTAACAACTCATAAAGGAATTTCACATCTGATGCACATTTATGTCTCACTTTCCCTAAAGTCATATTTTTATTCTTATTTTACAGATAAGGAAACTGAGGCAAGAACATAATCATCTTTCCCAGACATGGAGGGAAGGTGAGGTATATTCCAAAGAGTCACAACAGGAGGACTCTTGTCCAGTTTACACCTGGGGACAGAGTAAAGGAGTAAATGGTGTAAGGGAGACCTCCCATCTTAGTCAGAAGTCATTGTTGGTCGTCACCACCTTCACCATCATCATTAATCATCATTGGCCCTATTATGTACCAGACAAATGGGACAGCAGGAAATAATGCAAGGTTCCTGCCCTCGAGAACCTTACAACCTGTATGTGATTTTAGGCAAGTAGCTGAGACTCTTTTCTTGACTACAAATTGGGATAATAAAATTGCCTACCTCTGAGTGTTTCTGCAGATTTAATGATAAAATGCACATTAAATATTTAGCACAGTGCAAGGCACAGAGTAAGTGTCCCTTAACTATTTTGTACTTAGTCTTATATGAATTAGCCAAATATACACCTGTTTGCTAATTAGAATGACTAACAAGTCATTGTCTATACACGTCTTCATGTCTTTGAAATGCTTATATTTTCATGTATATTAGAAAACATCACTAAATAAAGTAAGAATTCTATCTACTGAAAGAAAGAATAACCAGACATCGACCCAAAAGGAGGACTCTAGAGAAACAGCAAGAACATATCCCTGGAACATCTTAATAGTATGTCTTTCCACCACTTTCAGCAAGTTTAGCGCAAGCTCTGTTTTCCACTCTGTGTTTGCAGTGACAAGTTTTGCTGGAAGCAAGAGATAGCTGCTCCCTACTTGTTCCCACCGTGGATCCTGGGACAGGCTGTGGGGGAGGAATTGCTAGGGGATGATGAGAGAATTTGTGTTTCAGGGAGAAGCCAATGCAAAAGCCAAGCAGACAGACACCTCGGCTGAGATGGAAATACGCATGTGTAGCAGAAAAGCAGAAATTGTGGGAAGTTGAAGTTAGAGGAGCCACAGGGACTTTCCAGGAGACTGGACACCATGCCAGGAAGTCAGGAGGCCACTGAAGACAACGCTGCTGGGACAGCTCCACTGGCAGCAGAGCAGAACAGGCTCTCCTGGCCAGAGCCCTTGGTCAGGAGTCCCTGTGTGAATTTTCTCCCAGCCCCTAGCCCAGGCTCCTCTCACGTTACACAGGTCCCCTTCCTTCCATTGTAGCAATCTTCGCAGCCAGGGGCATGACAACTTCCTGTAAGTGGCTAAGCCCCTCAGGTGATTCTAATGCTTTCCAGGCTTCCCACCACTGCCCTTTACAAAGAATCATTTGTAACATCTCCTTGGTATGAACTGTCAAATTGTCCTTCACGGAGGGAACAGACAACAGATCTTGGCTCTGAGCAGTCAGGGGGAAGGATGCAGCTGCTGGGTGTGTACAGAGGAGAAGAGTCTTCTCCAGTGGGCTTGATCCCATCCCTACTTCCATTCTTAAGGCAGAGAAAGTGTGACTCCCCTTGGATACATCCTCAAGTATCCCTCCTTGTTGTTTTGTTCTCCAAGGTTGCCTTGGTTTCATGGTAACATAATCCCACCTATTGAAGTCGGTTTGTCCTGCCATCAGGAGATGAAGAATTATGGAGAGGAAAGACTTCTTTCTGAGCATCAGAAAACCTGGATTCAAGGTCTGGCTCTGGGGCTAATTTGCTCTGTGTCTTTCAGCTGGTCCTATTTACTCTCTGGGCTCAAGGAGGGTTGAATAGGGGGATTCTATGGTCATCTAGTCTGGCCCTGCCACAGAATTAGACGTGTGTGTGTGTGTGTGTGTGTGTGTGTGTGTGTGTGTGTGTGCGCGCGCTATCGTAGTAAGAACATTTAACAAATGTTTAAGTGTACAATACTATAGGCACAATATTTGTGGTTTTGACAGTCAGCCCATCCATTCTACCTTAGAGACCAGTGGTCCTGTCAGAGCCGGGGCTAACACACATGCTGCTGCAGGTGCCCACTGGTGCCCGGCTGGAGTCCTCACAGAATCCCAACCCGCCTGGAAACAGGTCAGTGATGAGCTGCACGTGGAGCCTGAATCTGGGTGGTCCTTCTTGCACCACTAGGTGTCACTGTCCTACCTTAAACACCCCTCCTTAAAGTCTCAGCCTGATTTATTGGAAACTCTTCCACAGTTTTTTGGTTCTTGGCATTTGGATCCAGTTTGCATCTATCTTTCTGGACACTTCCCCCCAAAGACTCAACACAACTACTTACAGGTATCTGCACACCTTACCTCCCTGCCTGCCAGGTTTTTGGACTTGACCAGTGACATGGAATATGAGGGGCACATCTGCCCAAGCTAATGGGTCTAGCCCCTTTATTCATTCAATCATGAATTTAATGAGCACATGCTATGTGCCAGGTCCTGTGATGGGAGCTGAAGACTCAGAGAAGAAAGGCACCTCCTCCTCCAGAGCTCACAGTAGACATGGCAGTGTTACTATAACCTGATGAGACAATGTTGACATGAAGGACCCCATGCCATGAGCACAGGGCAGAAGGAGCCCTCAGGCCCGCCTTGCTTAGGTAGGGAAGCTTCATAAGGTTTGTCACAGCATTTAGGCTGACACTTGAAATCGGCACAGGTCTTGTGCAAACCGTTGGGATAGACTATGCCAGGCTGATGGAATGGCATCGGCAAACAGGCCAGTTCCATTAAGATTAAAGAAAGCTTTTCCTATAAGGACTAAACCATATTGAAATCAATTTGGACCCAATTACCTTGCATGGGAGGAAGACCAGGCTTCTGCCCCATTCTTTGTTTACGTACAGTCACAACAGTCTGAATTACCCTTGAGAGCAGGGATGTGGCCTTTCATTTTTCTGACCACAGTGGAGGTGAACAGTAAATCTTAATGGATGGATGAATGAACGATTCACTTTACCAGCTAAGTTAAGCTACTACAAAGGCCGTTAGATTTTGAAGAGTCCTTTTTCCTGCATTAGCTCATCCTCTTTCTCTGGGTGAGCGATTCTGCAGGCTGACCAGGCTCAGACCACTGGCTGTACTTTTTTACATCAAGAGTCTCTCTACTCCTTCAGGAACGTTCCCTGGGGCAGGTGGCCTAAGGAACTAATAATACAATGAAAGCTTGGAAGCATGTGTGCTCACCCAAGTTGGGTCAAAAAGCAGAGAGTGACGTGTATCTGTTAATCCCATACGAACTAACACATAAACACCACTATCTATAAAATAGACAAACAACAAGGACCTCCAGGGAACTATATTCAATATCTTGTAATAACCTATAATGGAAAAAAATCTGAAACAAACACAATATTGTAAATCAGCTATAGTTAAATTTTTTTCGAAAAAGAGAGTGAGGTCCTGTCTGTGCTAATCTCACAATCTAGACCCCTTGGCCTTTAGCAAAAGAAGTGAAACAGCTCAACAACTCACTCTCTGTGGTGGTTTTTCACTCCCAGAACTCCCAAGTGTTTGTTTCTGCCAAAACTCATTAGGAGCTTTGACACCTGGAAGAGTTCACACTAGATGGAAGGTGGGGAATGGAATGAACAAGATATGGAAGGAGAAAGGGGCACAGGAACGATCCTGGCTCTGACCGGGCCGCTGTGAAGGTAGGCGGTGCAGAGCATGGTTGAGGGTTTGGGAGGGAAGAGGGCCAAAGTAAGCAGAAATAAACTCTGAGTCTTTTTCTGCCAAAATCCTTCCACAGAGAACCCTATTTCCACACTCCTTGGCCCAGTATTCATGGCCACCACGGCCTGGCCCTGACCTCCATTTCCAAACTTTGCCCCTTTCCATTCCTCACCCACACACCAGCAGAATGGGCCACCCACCCTCACCAGAAGGGCCCACTGGTAGCCAGCTGTCCCTCAAGCTCAGCTCCTGGGGTCTCCCCGTAGATACACTTCATCCCACATCTACCCCTCTGGATAGACCATGCTCTCTCTTACCATATTATTTTCCCCCTTTGGCAAGTTTTTGTTTAACCTAGTTAACCTTCAACGTCACTCCTCTTGGAAAGTCTTCCCTGATCACCCCCTGGTTGAACTTTAGGACCCTCGTCTTGCACACCTGGTACCTGCTGTTATCATAGCTCTTTTTACCCTGCTAAGAAATTATTAGTTTGTGTGTCTCTGAATTCTTGAGCATCTTAATGACAGGTGTCATGTCTCTCATTGCTACAGCACCAGCCCCAGCATAAAGCTTAACACATAACAGGTATTTAATTAACATTTAACCATAAAGTACTCAAAGGCAGAGACTAGACGCTATTCACCCTTGTATCTCTAATCTCTAGACCATTGCTGGGCATGGAGAAAGACTCCAACATGTGTTTGTTGAACTAATGCAGCTGCAAGCTGGGACGGTTGGACATCCACATTAAAAGAGTTATTATGGTTGGGTGACCGACTCATCCCAAGGCAAATACTGAAAGTCCCAAATCCCAGGAAATTCTTCAGTCCTGGGCGAAGACCAAGATAGCTGGTTACCCTACACTATAGCCACAACCCACTGCCAGGAGGGACCAGTAGAAGCTCAGTACATAAATTCATGATATTTAATCATATTCATTTATTTGTCCAATCAACCAATATTTCCTGTGTATACACAGATAACTAGATCCTGAAAAAGTAGTAATTTGCAAACATTAGGATACATGTTCTTGCTTTGCTCAGTTCATTGCTTGGAGAGGCAAAGCTAACAAAAACCAGAGTCTGTGCTTCAATTGGTCAGCCTTAGCTGAATGAATAAAACTATCCCTCTAACTTGGCAGAAGATGATAAAGGATTTCATTGAAAGGACCAATCATGGTTTGTGTTGGAGGCCAGGGACCTGGTCCTAGTCCAAACAGTGGTGCCCTGAGCAGTTGGTGTATCTATAAAAGAGGGGCTCATAATGGTACTGGTGCCTCTCTGTAGAGTTTTTGTGGAAAGCAAAAGAAACCAAGGCTTTGCAAGTTGAAAAGTAAGCAGCACGTATTAGCATCGTCAGCTTCACCAGCCTGTCAGTTAATCATAAAGTTGGTAACTTTATTACAAATTCCTGACAGTGGGTAAGTTCTGCTGCCAGTTGGATTACAGGAAGTCAACGTTTTCCAAAATCCTACTTCCCAAATATTTGTGGGGAATTCCAAGAAATGAGTTTGGTCACTCCCTGCAGCAGCCAGCACTGCCCCAGGTCCTAACAGTGCCACAGAGGATCTGTGCCAGCTCTGAATCTGTGTCCCAAATGCCACTGCTGATATGGGACAAGCCACTGCCCCTCGAAGCCAGGAGGAAATAGCTCTTCTTGTGTTTTGTGCAGATGGCAGGGAGGGTTCCCACAGCAAGAATGCTTGAGCCCAAAACGTTATAATCACCAGGGACCCAATGCTTGCCTTTGGGGATTTATACAAGTCAACAGAGTGGATGGAATAAGTGCTGACATTAGCTACCTCCATGCATTCTTCTTTCTGGCATTTCTTGGGATCTGTTCACTGCGTCATTTCTTCTCTTAGGGTAGTTGTTCTCAAATGGGGGCAATTTTACATCCCCTCCCCAGGGTACAGGCCATGTCTAGAGATATTTTTGGTTCTCAAACTAGGAATGAGGGCTGCTAATGGAGTTAAGTGGGTAGAGGCAAGGGGTGCTGCAAAGCGTCCTATGATGCATAGACAAAGCCCTCCACATCAAAGAATTATCCACCCAAAATGTCAGTAGTACTGATGTTGAGAAACTGTCTCTGGGTGATTTTTTTCTCAGGAATCCTGTTACTCTCCCTTCTGATGTGGCCTCCATGGAATCTATTGTTTCTCAGGCATGTTTCTTTATGTCTAAAGTCTAAGGTGGATAGGACTTAAATCTTAGTCCAGGTCCCTGGTACTCCTGTAAATTAGCAGTGAAACATAATTGTGTATCTAGGCTTTCTCAGAACTATTCAGCTCGTGGCATATAAGCTCTAACCCCTGCCCACTTATATTATTATATTGAAAGTAAGTTGCAGATCCTTCCATTCAATAAATATTTGATGAGCACCTACTCTGTACTAGGCATGGTATCAGACACTAGATATGCAATAATTAATCAACCAGACATCGCCCCTGCCTTCACGGAGAATACGGCATGGCTGAATTACAAATTTTAACACACACCACGAGGAAAAGTGGAGGGTACTATAAGGGCATAGGATGGGAAGGACAGCTTTTAGGTCGGCGAGGGGGAGAACATCTCCCTAAAGAAGTAATGTTTGGATCGAGACCTGAGGGAGGCAAAGAAGTGAGTCCAGTGAAAAGCGGGGGCGGGGTGGTGGTGGAAAGAATAAGCACAGAGGGCTCTTGAGTGGGGAAGAGATGGAGCCCTCAAGGAACAGAACAAAGAATATGTGGCCGAGTGTGCTGTGATCTAATCTGTACCTTTTCAAGGTTGCTCCAGCTGCCATGTGGGTGATGGGTTGAGGGTCACCAGTGGAAGTGAGAGACCCCCGGGAAGGCAAATGCCGTGGTCTGGGAGGTGGATGGGGGTGGCCTGAGCCACAGGATGACAGTGAGGACAGAGCCAGACGTCTGAGGCCGTGGGAGTCTATATCCAGGGATGGGCAGTGGCTGGGCACACGGGAGACCAGCTATCACTGCGTGAACAGCTTCAGAGAGTGAGGACTCATCGGAAATCAGCCCTCCCCTGTCCTGCTCAGCATTTCTACTGGGAAAGAGCCACACACATCAGGGGCTGGTATCTTTTCCTACGTTGCACTTGGCTTTTTTGCTGTTTCTTCAATTGGTTGAAATATTGAGTGGTTTTTATTTATTTATTTGTGGCTGTGGGGATGGAGGGAGGGTGATAATAAATGGCTTGTCATAAAACCTAATTTCCTACGCTTTCAAGAGCTATTCATCCTCCTCTCGGCTTGATGCCATTTCTTTCTGGAGTCAGGCTGACCAAGAGCAGCCCATAGCCAGGGGCTTGGGAACTTCTCCCGGGAAAACCTTACTGTTGGCCTGGGCAAGGCTTCCTGAGAGTTAGACTTCCTTAACCTCAAGTCAAACCCCAGCGTGACAACTAGTTGGGCAACAGATGAGATCACTCCTTCCAGGGAGATCCTGGCAGGCGGGCCCACTCTAAGAGGGTAGCTGGCACCAAAGTGCGCGAACTCAGCTCCTCTGCCTTCGTTGCCATGGGCAGTGACCATCATCTCTGCAGAGGACTCTGTCCAACGTGTCAGGACCACTGCCATCCAGACCAGAAGGTGTCAGCAGGCCTGGGCCTTGATTTGGGAGACTGGAGAGATTGTGCCTACAGCAGGGATGACCTGCTTGGGAATAACTGAGCCCCTAGGGCAGAGTGCAGAGGACACCAACAACACAGCTGTTTTCAGGTAAGTGCCAGGAGCCCACTCTAGGGGAAGTCCAGGTGGGAGGTTTTACTGAGCACCTACCGGTAGTAAGGCCTGAAACATGATAAAAACCATAGTTCCTGCCCTCAAGGAACTAGCACTTGGTTCAGGAAGCACACAAATAGGTTAATAATACTAACAGGATGAGTCTTACGATGGAAGTGAACACATAGCATTATGGGGGTGGGAGGAGAGAAAGGAAGAAGCTCCTAACTCTGCCAGGGGAATCAAGGGAGACTTTCAGGAGGAGGTGATAATTCTCTGGTGGTTCCAGACAGCCCACTGGAACTACCAGGGTTTAATTAACTGAACTTAGAAAAACAAACAGAAACACCACCACACATTTTTAAGGGTATACCTCATCCATTATTCATTTAAAAAGAACCACCAAGTGAAATTAATTTCCCTCATGGATTTTTTTTTCCCCTATAAAATTACTCTGAAGGGTGAGTTTTCAAATAGAAAAATTCTCCTTTAAAAGTAAATCGCTTTTACACTTGGCATTTAAATCCAAGCACCAGAAGTATCTATGCTGTACAGGAAACCCATCGTCCTTCAGGTGTACTTGACAAGACTTCCGGGAACTGGACCTTTGCTGGGGGGAGATAACAGATAAAATGTGGGGTGAGCCACACGTGCCCAGCCCTGGTCTTCTACCGGGGATACACTTCCAGGATGAATGAATGGGGGTGGGGGTGGGTGATGGGGAGGCACTAGTAACCTCCATTTGATGCCTGTGGCCCAGGCTGCAGAAACAGGATAAACTTCCGAAGCCCTGATCCAAGACTCCTTGTTAGAAAGAAGAAAATTCTGGGATTATTTTTTCTAAAAGCTAACTTTCAAGGAACATTTATATCACACTTCATCCTGTTTGTCCTAGAGAGAAACCATGATGCAAGTTGACAGTGACAAATAAGAATTAATACTCCACTTCCATCCTCTTCCCTCCTCCCAGTTTTTAGAAAGGGAACCAGTAAGTCAGCTTATAGGTCTTCACTGGGCAGTCACTGTGTGAGGCCCTGAAACTCCACAAGGCCAGGGGGTGTGAGGGGCAAGTGGTGGCGGGAGTTGGGGAAGAGGAGAGAAATATATTAATTTATAAGAACATAACATTTTGCCATTCACAAAGCCTCTTCACTTATATCACCTGATGTAAATCTCTCCAGTAACTCGCTGAGGTTGTAGGATCAGAGCAGATCACCAATTTACTAAAGAACTGAGAGGAGATTCAGATAAATTCATATCTGAGCTATGAAATCAACAGAAATTGTTGTGACATTGAAATGCTCTTGTAATAAAAAAGAAAATTCAGATAACAAACAAATGTAGTTCATCTTGAAAGAGAAGAGATAAATTCCAAATAGAAGCAATAAATAGGTTCTTGCATTATTTGATAATCCAGTTAATGAAGAGGAGGGAATCATATAAATGCATTGAAACATTTTTGCTGGTTGACACATTGACAAGGACAAACTGATTAAAGAACAGTCTCATTTCACAGAGTTTAATATAAGTACTATACAAGAACACTTAAATACAACTTATGTACAATATCTTTTTAAACTTGATAGGATTTCTCCCAAATTGACAACTCTAAAAATTTATACAATATAGGTGGAACTAAAGAAAACTCTTAGTACTCTTAGCAATGAAATAAAAATTTTGATCAACATGCCAAAGGAAAGAATACAGTATCTTTCTATCCTCTCTATAGACAAAGATATTAGAAAATCATTGTTCTATAGAAAGATAATCAGACAGTAATTAGCCAAAAAGTTAAGCAAAAAGAGTATTATTGAAGTATGCCATGTAGTTAAATAATAATAAATATTAGTTTTCTAAATTATATAATGTTTACGGTATTTTTTACTTTTTAAAAAATAAATTTATTTATTTTAATTAATTTATTTTTGGCTGCGTTGGGTCTTCGTTGCTGAGCACAGGCTTTAGAGCGGGGCTACGCTTCACTGCGGTGCGCGGGCTTCTCATTGTGGTGGCGTCTCTTGTTGCGGAGCACGGGCTCTAGGCACACGGGCTTCAGTAGTTGTGGCATGCGGGCTCAGTAGTTGTGGCTTGCAAGCTCTAGAGAGCAGGCTCAGTGGTTGTGGTGCACGGGCTTAGCTGCTCCACAGAAGCCCTTTACTTTTTATGGTTTATGGTGATTTCTTTCCTCATAGTGAATATAAGTTTTATAACTAAAATTTTGTATTCACAGTTTTGTGTTCTTTTTCTTAAACATGGCCCCCAAACTGTATAAGTTTTAGCCTCCACAAAACCTGGACCTTCCCCTGATTTATGCCCATTTTGCAGGTGAGAAAACAAACTCAGGCAAAGTCTTACCCTTACCCAGGGTCACGCTGTTAGAAAGTGACAGAGCCAGACATAAAGCCAGCTCTTTTCCTTCACGATGTTGTCTCTGCCCTCAAAGAGCCTGAATGCATTATATAAATCCCCACACATTTCCTTTGCAGAGGCAGAAAGAAAGTAAAGTAGAACATTTAAGAAACCCAGACGACTCACTCAAGTTTCTAAAGAGAGGTTCAGTGTGGCCTATAGTGCACATCGCATCTCCCTTCAGGACCGGTGTCTGGACAGAAGAATTCAATTTACAGTCAGCACCCGCATCACTATTCTAGGCTCAAAGCAAGCCCAGAATCAAGTACGCCCATGGGAAGCAAAGACAGGTCACATCAAATGCATTCAGGGACTTCAGGCTAACTAATTCTTCCTGAGCCCCTACTGTTTGCCAGGCACTCACACCTGCATTTGTCTTAATCTACATGAACAATTTTTTTAAGGATGAGAGAATAGAAACTCAGAGTAACATGCCCAATATCACAGATCTAGTAAAAACCAGACACAAGCTGCAAAGCCAGATCTGCCCCAAAGCCCATCTCCAGTTCTCCAGGGGGTTGTGGAATTCAGAAAAATAATCACCTACTTATGCCTGAAGGCCAAACCAGAGAATCATTAGTGAAAAGCAGAGAGATGGGTAAGTAGTAAACATCCTTCCCATTCTCTCTGCTTCTCATTTAAAGTCTGGGGCAAACCTGACAGCAGCCATGGCATTCAAAGGGTTCCAGGATCCAAACAGATTATGAGAGGTCTTAACCAGGAACCATCCCACGCCCAGAACCCAGTGGGATAATCTGAGTTGTAGCTAAGGTTAAGACAAGCATCAGTATTTGAAAGGGAGTACTAAGGATTAAATCCACACACAGAGCAAGAGAGCTTGTGCTAACATGAGAAATAGGTTGAAAGCAGGTTGGAAAGAAATACCAAAAGTTTCAGAAAACAGATTGTGAAACAATCACAGCCAATAGATTTCTGTTGTTTTTTTTTGTAATCAACATATTAAATATCATGCTTCCGTAAATAATGGGAAGGGAAAAAAATGCTTTGCTTTACAATAAATATTGGCTACCCATCGTCCTCAGGCTGATCACGTGGGGCATCAGTGAGAGTGTTCTACGTGGGCTTTAGCTGAGTAGGGTCCAGTAAACATATACACAGGGAGGGTCACCTCCAGACAAGGTCATGGAATCCCTTATCTCTAGAGAATGCCAAGGCAAGAATCATGGAATTTTATGCTCAGTTCATAATAAAAATTGACTGAAAGCTCATGGTTGTTTTTATTTTGTTTTGTCTAGTTCTCAGCCACGTTTCTATGGTCTTATGAATAATGAAAATCCCAATGGACCTTGTGGTCATAACAACCATGGCCTGGATTGAACCTAACGCAAGAGTTAGAGGTGGTAGGGAGACAACTGACTGTGACTTCCAAGTGCTTTCATTGACATGTGGCCCCTGGAATTCAGACAAGCAGGCCTACAGGGAGGCTTTGTTCTGTAGGGGAACTGGAGAGAGGCCTGGAGCCTTTCCAAGCCTAGAGGAACTTGGCTGGATCCAGAGGAGCATGAAAGGCCCAGCCCCAAGGCAGCCTGGGGACCTTGGAAGCCAAGGCCAGCAAAGGAACGGCTTGTCCCCCTGACAAAGATAAGTAGGGCCTGGGGGGCTGTTTCATTTACATGGTGTTTTCCAACCTTTACGCACAAATTCAGAGTGAACTCTGCTTCTCACCATCAGCAGCCTTGTTGGGCAAAAGTCCTGATCCTTGGCCTGATAGCCCCAAACCCTCCTGGAGGAAAGAAAAAACTACCAGGTATCCTGGAGGTATCTGAGGTTGAAAAGAAAGAGCACTGCCTATAGAATCCAAACTCCTGGCTACGTACAATAACACAATAATTTAACCCACTGCACACTCAAATCTTATGCCTTTGCCTTTTGCATATTCCTCGCTTTACGTCAAGAAAACAAGACAAATTTTCAGTACCTGTTTTTTCCAATTCATGATAAGTATTACTGATAGAATTACCACAAAACAGCAATGAAACTGACAACCATGGAAACTCTACAGGCTACAATCTGTTATAGGCAAAAACTAACTGAAGAATCATGTATTATTGGGCATGCTATAAAATGCAAAAAGAAAACAAATGACCTGAGGGGGAAAAAAATCTGTTTTGAAGAAATAATCAACAACAACAAAAAGTAAAACTGTCAAAAGGTAAAACTGCACTCAGTAAAACTAGCAAAAGGATCCAATCTTCTTGCTAATTTCACATCTAAAAAATTTTATCTGGGAAAATTGAATTTAATAACTATAAGGGCCAAAGAGGGAAAAAAATGGAAGCAACAATAATGAATACATTTTTTCAAGAGCAAAACAAATGACAATAACAAAAACTAACAGCTACTTCAAAGTTTATTATAAAATATACACAGGAAGAATTAATCCAGATCAACATCAATAAAATAAAAGTAAAACCGGGGGCTTCCCTGGTGGTGTAGTGGTTGAGAGTCCGCCTGCCAATGCAGGGGACACGGGTTCGTGCCCCGGTCTGGGAAGATCCCACATGCCACGGAGCGGCTGGGCCCGTGAGCCATGGCCACTGAGCCTGCGCGTCCGGAGCCTGTGCTCCGCAACGGGAGAAGCCACAACAGTGAGAGGCCGTATACCGCAAAAAAAAAAAAAAAAAAAACCTTCTCAAGTACTGCATTTTTGGCTTCTTGCCTGGTGTCAGCCCAGGGAGACTTCTTTTTTTTTTTTTAACTTTTATTTATTTAGTTAGTTAGTTATTTTGGCTGCACCGGGTCTTAGTTGTGGCACGAGGGATCCTCGTTGCAGCATGTAGACTCTTGGTTGCGGCATACATGCAGGATCTAGTTCCCCGACCAGAGATCGAACTCAGGCCCCCTGCATTGGGAGTGCAGAGTCTTATCCACTGGACCACCAGGGAAGTCGCCCAGGGAGACTTTTTAAGGCCAACCTACCTGATGCATACTCTATCCCCAGACTCAGCCCTGAATAATTCCATGAGTAGCTCTTGACATCACTAACTTTATTGCTCATTTTCCTACACAATGCACACCTGCTCATTGCCTCCTTAAGTTTGACACAATCAGCTACTCTTGCCACCTTGACCTTGCCTCCTCTCAAGGCCAAGTTCATTTCTCTACCTAGGTTGAGCTCCTCAAGACAGCCCTTCCAATACCTAAGGCATAGGTAGCCCTGCCACCAGTTTCATCATGTCATCCAACAACAAAGCTCATGTACTTTCAAAATGCCTTCTTCCTGTCTGTCTTTTACCCCTGGCCATCTACTATCCAGCCTAGCTAGTATCAGGGCTTTTAAGTCATCCCTCTGGTGTCTCACCCCATTTCAGCTGACAGTTTGCTTCCATTTTGCAATATATTTGCCTAGACTTTACAAAAATCAATGAGTTCAGGATAACAAGTACAATAGCCTCAGGTGGCCTCCCAAAGATTGATACCATGTGTTTGTTGACCTAGTTATTGTATTTCACTGTTACCAGAAGTCAACTGATTAGGCAATTTTGAAAGTATTTTGCATCTATTTATTTCATTTTCACTAAGTAGAATGACCCTGTGTCAAATAAATAAATAAAATAAACAAATAAAACTCAATTGTTTATTTCCAAAAGTAGGCTTAATGCCTGGCAATCTTAATACTTACATAATTTGCAAGAATGCTGGATCCACATTCTCTTTGAAGTCAATAATGCAAGCCTCCAATTTTCCACCACTACCATTCCAATTGGGCCAAAAGATTTAGAATAATTTAGCATCCAAACAGGATATATATTCAGCGTGGAAAGAACAAAGAGATTATCATTAAGTCTTTGATTAAATCACATCTTCTATTCTAGGCCTCAGTTCAGTTTCATCACCAGTAAGAAGAGCATTTTTTTTAACTTTTATCTATCCTCTAAAAGTCTGAGAGTCCTTTGGGTTAGGGATTGTATTTCATTTTTCTCTGCATCCCCAATGCAAAACACAGTTCTGTCAAATAAAAACATTAGATTAATCTTGAAAGAATGAATATCCGTGATCTATGAAATTGTAACTTCCACGGAAATATCCAAAACCCCTGACATCATTAACAGTTCTGTAGGGCAGTAACAGCCAACGATTTATGATGAAAAAGAGCCCCAGGCACATTAAAAGCCTGTCCCAAGTTATGAAATTCAGTTCTAGGCCAGGATCCTAGAGGGACAAAATGGAAAGTATGTCAGACTCTGCTTTAATTCAATGCAGCACTTGAATCTGTGCTCTCTTGGGCAAACCACTGGACATGAAGAAACCACAAATCTGAAGATCAGAGAGACCTGAATGTGAATTGGATTCCATCAGTCCCTTTAAAAGGTTTTGGTTTTAAGAAACAGAACTTCCCTGAACAACGCTAAGCAAAAGGTGAGTTTTTTGGAGGAAGAGATATATCAACTTGAATTCACAGGCAGGAAGTGCTGACAGGTTCCGGGAAGACTTGGTTCCAGGAACTGGACCCACACCCTCCAAACCAGGCCACAGACCCACCCATCATTGAGACCCCTCTCTTTGGGGCCATTCCCTCTTCCCTCTGCACATCTCTCTACAGAGCAATTTTCCTCTTCCACTCAAAAACAGGCTAAACGTGGCTGCCCAGATTCTGTTTTCTGCTGTGTGCCCATCACCACACACTTCTTCTCTGAGTGAGGATAAAGGAAGATGGATTACCTTTTTTTTTTTTTGAATCAACATATAGTTTATTATTTTTTTATGGTAACAGATTTTTTTTCAAATTGAGCTTTTAAAAAGCACATTTAACTACAAAAGTAAGATTAAATAGGTACTAATAAAATATATTTGCCCTGAAATGGTTAAGAAAATACAATGTTGATGCCCACATCAACAGTACATTATACATTACACGCATTACTTAAAGGTCATTTTCTTTTCAGTAATAATGTCGATAAAACCACAATATTTATTGCTTATATCAAGTGCAGGTTAAAATCCAGATAGCCTCCAAAAACAAATCCTTGTGATAAAGAACTTCTCAGTCTGGTCAGGTGAAATCTTACACTTAACATGTATGAATACAGCTGAAAATGTACCAGATCTTAAGAAGTCTTCAAGTCTTGATTTTAGGGAGTGAGTACAGTGTGAGCAGCGCCCTGGGGTGCTGGGGGTACTGGACACCCCACCTCTCTGTGGGTGTCTAGTCAACCACACCTTCTGGGGTCTGAGGAATTTGCTAAAAACCCCGTGATTCACCCAACACTGTCAGCTACCAGTGCCGAAACTTGCAGGGCAAAATTAGTTATTTATAGGGTGTTTTGCTGAGAAAACAGTGTCCAGCCAACAAAAGCACCAACCAAAATGACTGACACAAACCCCATCTTAGTGAGAATAGGTTGCCAATAAAACCGTCTTTTCCTTTTTTCGTTTGGTCTCGTTCAGCCTCTGCTTCATCTGCTACACCTTCTGAGCTGTGCTCTTTCCTGTCCCCCAGAAGGCGCTTGCGCAGGGCACTCTCACTGTTTTCCTCAGGAGTATCTTGCATTTTTAGGACAGTCCTGTATATCTGTCACCTGTCAGTTTTTCTTCTAGGCCTATCCTGTTGCCATTGTATTTTTCACTCATTATTTTGGATGGTGACTGATCAAAAACAGGACATAACGTCTTCGTTAGAAAGTTCTTTCCACCATTTCTGTACACTTGAATCTCCCTTTAGAAACTTCGCTCCTTCTATTAGAGTCATGTATGAAAATCTGAGTGGATCTGGTGTCTGAGTCAGCCCCATTCAGCATTTTCTCATACTCAGTAACAGTTGTTTAATGTTAATATTGTCTCCTTTTTCCATCAGAACAAGACAAGTGTCCACCAGAGAAAAGGTGCCTGACCACCCGATGCCGGCACTACGGCGGATCACCGCAGGCCCGTGTTCAGAATTCAAGGAGCCAGATTCTCGCACTTTAAATAAGAAATTGAGAAATGAAACTGGTGATTCAGGCACTCCGAAATCTGGCCAGGTAGTATAATGAAAGTGAGATACTGTTCTGTAATTTATTATTATTTTTTTAATCTTTTTTTTTATACAGCAAGTTCTTATTAGTCATCAATTTTATACACATCAGTGTATACATGTCAATCCCAATTGCCCAATTCATCACACCACCACCACCACCACCACGCCGCCACTTTTCCCCCTTGGTGTCCATACGTTTGTTCTCTACATCTGTGTCTCAATTTCTGTCCTGCAAACCGGTTCATCTGTACCATTTTTCTAGGTTCCACATATATGCGCTAATATACGATATTTGTTTTTCTCTTTCTGACTTACCTCACTCTGTATGACTGTCTCTAGATCCATCCATGTCTCAACAAATGACCCAGTTTCATTCCTTTTTATGGCTGAGTAATATTCCATTGTATATATGTACCACATCTTCTTTATCCATTCGTCTGTCGATGGACATTTAGGTTGCTTCCATGACATGGATATTGTAAATAATGCTGCAATGAACATTGGGGTGCATGTGTCTTTTTGAATTATGGTTTTCTCTGGGTATATGCCCAGTAGAGGGATTACGGGGTCGTATGTTAATTCTTAGTTTTTAAGTTTAGTTTTTAATTTTTAGTTTTTTAAGGAACCTCCATACTGTTCTCCATAGTGGCTATATCAATTTACATTTCCACGAACAGTGTAAGAGGGTTCCCTTTTCTCCATGCCCTCTCCAGCATTTGTTGCTTGTAGATTTTCTGATGATGCCTATTCGAACTGGGGTGAGGTGATATCTCATTGTAGTTTTGATTTGCATTTCTCTAATAATTAATGATGCTGAGCAGCTTTTCATGTGCTTCTTGGCCATCTGTATGTTTTCTTTGGAGATATGTCTATTCAGGTCTTCTGCCCATTTTTGGATTGCATTGTTTGTTTTTTTAATATTGAAATGATGAGCTGTTTATATATTTTGGATATTAATCCTTTGTCCATTGATTTGTTTGCAAATATTTACTCCCATTTTGAGGGTTGTCTTTTTGCCTTGTTTATGGTTTCCTTTGCTATACAAAAACTTTGAAGTTTCACTAGGTCCCATTTGTTTATTTTTGTTTTTATTTCCATTACTCTAGAAGGTGGATCAAAAAAGATCTTGCTGTGATTTATGTCAAAGGGTGTTCTTCCTATGTTTTCCTCTAAGAGTTTTACAGTGTCCGGTCTTACATTTAGGTCTCTAATCCATTTTGAGTTTATTTTTGTGTATGGTCTTAGGGAGTGTTCTAATTTCATTCTTCTACATGTAGCTGTCCAGTTTTCCCAGCACCACTTATTGAAGAGATTGTCTTTTCTCCATTGTATATCCTTGCCTCCTTTGTCATAGATTAGTTGACCATAGATGCATGGGTTTATCTCTGGGCTTTCTATGTTGTTCCATTGATCTATGTTTCTGTTTTTGTGCCAGTACCATATTGTCCTGATTACTGTAGCTTTGTAGTATATTCTGAAGTCACAGAGTCTGATTCCTCCAGCTCCGTTTTTTTCCCTCAAGACTGCTTTTACTATTTGGGGTCTTTTGTGTCTCCATACAAATTTTAAGATGTTTTGCTCTAGTTCCGTAAAAAATGCCATTGGTAATTTGATAGGGATTACATTGAATCTGTAGATTGCATTGGGTAGTATAGTCATTTTCACAATATTGATTCTTTAAATCCAAGAACATGGTATATCTCTCCATCTGTTGGTATCATCTTTAATTTCTTTCATCAGTGTCTTATAGTTTTCTGCATAAAGGTCTTTTGTCTCCCTAGGTAGGTTTATTCCTAGGTATTTTATTCTTTTTGTTGCAATGCTAAATGAGAGTGTTTCCTTAATTTCTCTTTCAGAGTTTTCATCATTAGTGTATAGGAATTCAAGAGATTTCTGTGCACTAATTTTGTATCCTGCACTTTTACGAAATTCATTGATTAGCTCTAGTAGTTTTCTGGTGGCATCTTTAGGATTCTCTATGTATAGTCTCATGTCATCTGCAAACAGTGACAGTTTTACTTCTTCTTTTCCAATTTGTATTCCTTTTATTTCTTTTTCTTCTCTGATTATCGTGGCTAAGACTTCCAAAACTATGTTGAATAATAGTGGTGAGAGTGGACATCCGTGTCTTGCTCCTGATCTCAGAGGAAATGTTTTCAGTTTTTCACCATTGAGAATGATGTTTGCTGTGGGTTATCATATATGGCCTTTATTATGTTGACATAGGTTCCCTCTATACCCACTTTCTGGGGAGTTTTTATCATAAATCGGTGTTGAGTTTTGTCATAAACTTTTTCTGCATCTATTGAGATGATCATATGGTTTTTATTCTTCAATTTGTTAATATGGTGTATCACATTGATTGATGTGCATATATTGAAGAATCCTTGCATCCCTGTGATAAATCCCACTTGATTGTGGTGTATGATCCTTTTAATATGTTGTTGAATTCTGTTTGCTAGTATTTTGTTGAGGATTTTTGCATCTATATTCATCAGTGATATTGGTCTGTAACTTTCTTTTCTTGTAGTATCTTTGTCTGGTTTTGGTATCAGGGTGATGGTGGCCTCGTAGAATGAGTTTGGGAGTGTTCCTTCCTTTGCAATTTTTTGGAAGAGTTTGAGAAGGATGGGTGTTAGCTCTTCTCGAAATGTTTGATAGAATTCACCTGTGAAGCCATCTGGTCCTGGACTTTTGTTTGTTGGAAGATTTTTAATCACAGTTTCCATTTCATTACTTGTGATTGGTCTGTTCATATTTTCTATTTCTTCCTGGTTCAGTCTTGGAAGGTTTTACCTTTCTAAGAATTTGTCCATTTCTTCCAGGTTGTCCATTTTATTGGCATAGAGTTGCTTGTAGTAGTCTCTTAGGATGCTTTGTATTTCTGTGCTGTCTGTTGTAACTTCTCCTTTTTCATTTCTAATTTTATTGATTTGAGTCATCTCCCTCTTTTTCTTGATGAGTCTGGCTAACGGTTTATCAATTTTGTTTATCTTCTCAAAGAACCAGCTTTTAGTTTTATTGATCTTTGCTATTGTTTTCTTTGTTTCTATTTCATTTATTTCTGCTCTGATCTTTATGATTTCTTTCCTTATGCTAATTTTGGGTTTTGTTTGTTCTTCTTTCTCTAGTACCTTTAGGTGTAAGTTTAGATTGTTTGAGATTTTTCTTGTTTCCTGAGGTAGGCTTGTATAGCTATAAACTTCCCTCTTAGAACTGCTTTTGCTGCATCCCATAGGTTTTATATCGTAGTGTTTTCATTGTCAATTGTCTCTAGGTATTTTTTTATTTCCTCTTTGATTTCTTCAGTGATCTCTTGGTTATTTAGTAATGTATTTTTTAGCCTCCATGTGTTTGTGTTTTTCACATTTTTTCCCCTGTAATTCAATTCTAATCTTATAGAGTTGTGGTCAGAAAAGATGCTTGATATGATTTCAATTTTCTTAAATTTACTGAGGCTTGATTTGTGACCCAAGATGTGATCTATCCTGGAGAATGTTCCGTGCGCACTTGAGAAGAAAGTGTAATGTGCTGTTTTGGGATGGAATGTCTTATAAATATTAATTAAACCTTTCTGGTCTATTGTGTCATTTAAAACTTCTGTTTCCTTATTTATTTTCATTTTGGATGATCTGTCCATTGGTGTAAGTGAGGTGTTAATGTCCCCCACTATTTTTGTGTTACTGTCAATTTCCTCTTTTAGGGCTGTTAGCAGTTGCCTTATGTATTGAGGTGCTGCTATGTTGGGTTCATATATATTTATAATTGTTATATCTTCTTCTTGGATTGATCCCTTGATCATTATGTAGTGTCCTTCCTTGTCTCTTGTAATATTCTTTATTTTAAAGTCTATTTTGGGGAGGGGGAAGGGTAAGCTGTGACAAAACGAGACAGAGGCATGGACATATATACACTACCAAGCATAAGGTAGATAGCTAGTTGGAAGCAGCTGCATAGCACAGCGAGATCAGCTTGGTGCTTTGTGACGCCTGGAGGGGTGGGATAGGGAGGGTGGGAGGGAGGGAGATGCAAGAGGGAAGAGATATGGGAACATATGTATATGTATAACTGATTCAGTTTGTTATAAAGCAGAAACTAACACACCATTGTAAAGCAATTATACCCCAATAAAGATGTAAAAAAAGAAAAAGAAACGTCTATTTTATCTGATATGAGTATTGCTACTCCAGCTTTCTTTTGATTTCCATTTGCATGGAATATCTTTTTCCATCCTCTCACTTTCAGTCTGAATGTGTCCCTAGGTCTGAAGTGGGTCTCTTGTAGACAGCATATATATGGGTCTTATTTTTGTGTCCATTCAGCAAGCCTGTGTCTTTTGTTTGGAGCATTTAATCCATTTACATTTAAGGTAATTATCGATATGTATGTTCCTATGACAATTTTCTTAATTGTTTTGGGTTTGCTTTTGTAGGTCCTTTTCTTCTCTTGTGTTTCCCACTTAGAGAAGTTCCTTTAGCATTTGTTGTAGAGCTGGTTTGGTTTTGCTGAATTCTCTTAGTTTTTCCTTGTCTGTAAAGCTTTTGATTTCTCCATTGAATCTGAATGAGATCCTTGCCGGGTAGAGTAATCTTGGCTGTAGGTCCTTCCCTTTCATCACTTTAAGTATATCATGCCACTCCTTTCTGGCTTGTAATGTTTCTGCTGAGAAATCAGCTGTTAACCTTAGGGAGTTCCCTTGTATGTTATTTGTCATTTTTCCCTTGCTGCTTTCAATAATTTTTCTTTGTCTTTAATTTTTACCAATTTGATTACTATGTGTCTCGTCGTGTTTCTCCTTGGGTTTATCTTGTATGGGGCTCTCTGCACTTCCTGGACTTGGGTGGCTTTCCCATGTTAGGGAAATTTTC
Source organism: Pseudorca crassidens (assembly GCF_039906515.1). Taxonomy (NCBI): domain Eukaryota; kingdom Metazoa; phylum Chordata; class Mammalia; order Artiodactyla; family Delphinidae; genus Pseudorca; species Pseudorca crassidens. The sequence continues at coordinate 64,962,991 of NC_090304.1, read as the reverse complement.
AACTATAATCTCTTTTCCTTTCCCATGTTAGGGAAATTTTCAACTATAATCTCTTCAAATATTTTCTCGGGTCCTTTCTCTCTCTCTTCTCCTTCTGAAACCCCTATGATGCGAATGTTGTTGCATTTAATGTTGTCCCAGGGTCTCTTAGGCTGTCTTCATTTATTTTCATTCTTTTCTCTTTATTCTGTTCCACAGCAGTGAATTCCACCATCTGTCTTCCAGGTCACTTATCCGTTCTTCTGCCTCAGTTATTTTGCTATTGATTCCTTCTAGTGTAGTTTTCATTTCAGTTATTGTATTGTTCATCTCTGTTTGTTTGTTCTTTAATTCTTCTAGGTCTTTGTTAATCATTTCTTGCATCTTCTCGATCTTTTCCTCCATTCTTTTTCATCTTCACTATCATTATTCTGAATTCTTTTTCTGGAAGGTTGCCTATCTCCACTTCATTTAGTTGTTTTTCTGGGGTTTTAACTTGTTCCTTCCTCTGGTACATAGCCCTCTGCCTTTTCATCTTGTCTATCTTTTTGTGAATATGGTTTTTGTTCCACAGCCTGCAGGATTGCAGTTCTTCTTGCTTCTGAGATACTGTTCTGGCTTCACCACTATTGGTAGTTCCTAACTACAACAGATGGACTGTGTAATAGGACTTCACGTCTTCTGACAGGAACTTCACACTGAATCCCGTTTCCTTAAGTAGCATCTCTCCTTCGCGTTTTGTTGGCCAGTACTGTGCACACTTAACCTATTATTTCTCCACAATTCGGTTTAGTGTGACAACTGCTTTAGTCTTTTGCTGCCAAACCATGAGCCAGAAATGACAACCTGAATTAGGAAGTGGACACTCTCTTAAGATGTAACTCCTCTGCTCCTCTTCTATGTCAACTAAGCTGGCATTAATAAATCATTTTCAGCATTTTGCAGTTTAACACGACTGTCATCATATGGGCTTACGTCTCTATATATGTGTTGATTTCTGTTTTCTGGAAACTTGGCCACTCTGAGGCTAGTCATGTGACTCACTGCGAATTTCCGAGCTCCTTCCAAGAAGCTCTGAGGGGACGCTCGGGATGCCATGCTCTGGCTGCCCTGCCACAGCCCAGCCACCCTCCCCAGAAGCTGGATCCCTGTTTCAGCCTTTGCATCAACAGGGGAACACCATGGCCTTGGAATTAAAGGAGCCATTGGCTTTACATAATTGTGCAGGGGAAAGAGGATAGACTTGTTTTAAGTAAATTAAAACATGTTCAGAGAGGAACTGAGTCTACATGAGCTGCAAATAAATAAGGAAGAAAATAAAATGGCATTCCTTAAAATTCACAGTGGGGTGAAGAAAAAACTTTGACTCATAGGCTTTAGATGTACAACTTTAGGATTGGATGATGTGCCCAAGCACACTTCTTATTTTGTCTCAAGCCAGACTGCGATGAGGTAGAGAGAATGAGAGGTGAAGAAGCAGAGAAAGTGAGACAACCTGCTCTCTCAAGAACTTGAAACTAGGTATAAGGACTATGAGACGGAAGCCCAAAGCAGAGTGGGGTGAAGTTGGTGTGTGTGTGTGTTTGTGTGTGTTTGTAAGAAAGATAAGAACTGCACCTCTCTGTGAGCTGAAAAATAAGATACCAAAGAAAAGGAGAACTCAGAAGCAAGATGCTGGAGAAGGGAGTGGTGCCAGGAGCACAGATGAGGGAAGACACTTCTTCCCCCCAGAAGATGGAGCTCCTACCAGCTTTTCCAGCTCCTCTCCCAACATGGCTCCAACATGTCCTGTTTTCTAGGCCCTCTCTCACTCTGTCTATGATCATGTCACACTATCTCATGCCTTCATGGTCTTGTACACATTGTTCCCTCCACCTGGAGTGCTGGTCACCCAATTGTCTCCTATTGAACTCTGACTCGCCCTCTCAGACATGACTCACAGATCACTTTCTCTGGGGAACTTTCCTGATTCTTCCATACAAGCAAAGTAAATGTTTCCCCTTTGGTGTTCAAAGACTTGTAAGATACACTACACCCCCCACCAGAGTGGAAGTACCTCGAGGGGGAACGCCTATGCCCAATTCATATCGATTGAACATTCAAGAGATTTTGAATGAATGAATGAATGAGGAAAGGAAAATCACTGTGTGCTTTAAGAGCTTTGAGATGGAGAAGAAAAGTACAGCCTCTTGCTCGGCTGAGAAGGATGGGACGGGGTGAAGCTTGGGGAGAAAACAGAACTGTTGGGACAGTCTCTGATGGGAATTCACTGGAAAGTCAGAGATGATGGAAGGATTTGGAAGCAGAGTGATAGCCTAGCCAAATTTTGCATGCCAGTGGCATCAACTAATAAATAGAAATCCACAAAATTGAAGTTGGTAACCTTCCTGTAAAGGAAAAAGCAACTCTCCCACACCCAATAGCTTTATCTGAGAAATAAATTAAGAGTGATCAAGTCAGATTTGTGAGACCACAGGGACAGAGTCTCTCAGACAGCTGGGGCTTTCTAAAAGGCATAAAAATACCAACATTCTGTCAAGGCCCATGATCAAAGCCTTTCCAGACTCAACTCATGAAGAAGAAAATCCACTTAATAGTATTAAGAAAATCTTTGACTTCTAATCTGTTGCTGTGCAAAAATTTGAATTTTGCTCACCAAGTAGAATTAAGTATCAATTAGAATGTTTTTTAAAATCTGTATGGTAAACATGATTTAGCAGTAGTAACTGATTTGTGTGGCTAGTAAGAAATCATCAGATATAAATCTAATAGAAACTTGAGTGCACTTGCCTCATCCCTTTCCCATTACTGGAACTCTGCAATACCAGAACATCATGGAATGTTAGACCTCGGAGGAACCTTGAAGAACGTCTAAGCCAATAACCCCATTTTATCAGAGGCCAGGGAGGAAAAGTGACTTTTCAGGCCCCTCATCTCATTAGTTGTGGAACTCAGCTGGAAACACAACTTTTCTCATCTTTCCATCAAATGGTCTTCCCTCTGCACCATGTCATGAAAATAAAGTTAAATTATGTTCAATTAAAGAATTATTCAGTATGGTTTGCTGTCCAAAAGAATTAGCTTAAATAATGTTTTCATGCCAAAAATGGTAACCCCTCAGATAGCCAGAAAATACTATTGTTTTCTGGAACCCTTCATTTGCTTGGAGCTTCAGAAAGTCTTGGTTTTACTGGACGAACACTACATGCTCTAAAAGTTTGGAAAAGAAAAGATTGTGACTGATGTAGGCAATGGTAGGTAGAGGATGGGAAAGAGAAGACTTGACCAGAAAGCCTGGAAGAATGAACTGAATCCACGGAGTCATGAGAAAGAATCGCATCCCTGACCAAGATAAAAGAAAATATCACAATGAAAGATTCAAGGGAAACTGATTGCCAAGTTTGGATTGGAATTAATTTGTTTAGAACAGTGTTTCTCAGAGCGTATTCTACAGAACACTCGTTCCATAATATGCTCTATAAAAACATAGTAATAGGGGCTTCCCTGGTGGCGCAGTGGTTGAGAGTCCACCTGCCGATGCAGGGGACACAGGTTCGTGCCCCGGTCCGGGAAGATCCCACATGCCGCGGAGCGGCTGGGCCCATGAGCCATGGCCGCTGAGCCTGCGCGTCCAGAGCCTGTGCTCCGCAACGGGAGAGGCCACAACAGTGAGAGGCCCGCGTACCGCAAAAACAAACAAACAAACAAAAACCATAGTAATCATAGAGGAGAAATTCCGTGTTCTCATGATTGAGAGATGCTATTCACCCTCTTGAAGAGCCCTGGTACACATTAGGTTATTAAAGGTGCCAAGTGTTCCTACAGTCAAGTTTATTTTTTTTTTTGTACGATACTTTAAAAATTCAAAAGCCATTCTTAGCTCAAGGGCCGTACAGAAAGATGCCACCACTCGATTTTTAACTCTTTGCAGACGCCTGCCATTGAGGCCTCTTTCGTGCTTTTTTTTACATAATGCTTGTTAATATCTTATGACCCCTAGTTCTGTTGGAGACATTTGAGAAAATACAGTTTAGAGAAATGACTCTCGAATATTGAACATAATGATCCACTGGGGAGCATGTTTCGTGCAGCTCCCTGGGCCTGGAATCTGCATTTTCATCAAGCCCTCTAGGTTGATTTGGCTACGGGTGGTCCAAGAATCACACATTGAAGGGAACGCTGACAGTAAAGGAAAAACTAGGGGGATGATGACCTTGGGGTTGAAGGTCAAGAGGTGGCCACAGACAATGAGGGAAAACTGAGCTAGAGCTCATTTATCCCAGAGAACATTTCCAAGCTTCTCTAGGGGAAAAATGCCATCTCCCTGAAATAAGCAATGGAAGATTTTCCTGAGAGGAGGAAGAGCTATAGCCCTACTACCCAAGGTTCCCTGTGCCCTTGGGGATGTCTCACTAAGCATCTTCTGCCGCCACCACTGGAGACTGGTGGAGTGGGTGAGGGGGGCTTCCCCCCTTTCCTAAATTTTTTGTGGTACAGCTGAGCAAGGAGAGGCGTCCATTCAGGGCTTCAGTAAATCTTCTGGAAAACAAAAGAAGAAAGAGAGCAATATGTATGTGAATAAACTAGCTCTCAAGCCTTCACTCAGCTCAGTACTAGGCTTTCTTCTCCGGAGCTTGTAGGCTTCACCCTGTAGAAGCTTCTAGCTTGTTTCGATCGTGTGGGTGACTTCAGAGGTGTGCCTTATTCGGCTCAGCTGTGCGTATCTCTTCCCACCTCCCTGTTCAGTGAGCGCCTTCATGTTGGTAGCTTGAAATCAGCCATGGTGGGAGTATTTACACCACAGAAATCAGCAAAAAGCAGGGCATTGTTTATTTATCTATTTTTCAGAGCTAGTTGTTAAACAGTTGTCAACACATCACTGCTTCAAGCTCACCATCCAGAATACATCATAGCTCCATGGGTAAAAGTGTAAGCTGTATGTTCACACAGACCTTGTATTGAATCCCAAGACCATCTCCTTTACTAGTTATAAAACTCTTACTCTCTCAGAGTCTCAGTCTCCCTTTCTGTAAAACTGGAGATAATCACTCCTTCCATTGTAGGGCTGGGATTCCTATATAAAGAAATTTAGCCCAATACCTGACACAGGGTAAGTTACCACAGGTGAGTCTAGACATCTTAAGGCCTTAAAAGTAGAACCAAAGGAGGCCCTGAGAAAACCAGGAGTTCTCCATCCTTCCCACCTAATGCTTTCCAAGGTTCACTTTCCTGTCTGAGAACCCTGCCTCTTCCACTGGTGATCGACAGTGAGAATATTTTCAGAGAGCTCTCCCTTGACATGCAGGATTTTTTTCTATAGATTAAACTGACTACTTTTATCAGGATACAACCCAATAAAGCCCCGCTACCACAAGAGATGCACCTATACAGTAGCAGGTGGCGTATGTTTTATTACAGCACCTCCAAACCAATAATTACGCCTTGTCTAGAGCACTTGCTACTTTCTTTCCCACGCGCAGACCTCAAGGACAGACACTGTGTCTGGGTCCCCTGTTATATAAACTGAACACAGATTTCTTGAATGACTGAGACAGCAATTCGCAAGAGAACATGTAAAATTTTTATGAATCTTAATGTAGATTTTACTTTCCTGCCTGAGTAAGTAAGAGCAGTCTGAAAGCAGTCAAGCCGTCCCCAGGTGTCTGAGATGCTATGAGGCCTCCAGACCCTCATTACCAACATCAGTTCTCCCCACCTGGTACTGTAGCTGGAGAAGAAAGCTGCCCTAAAGCCATATTAGCCACGGGGCAGCTCAGAGATGCTGATTGTTTAGACTAAATCCCTGAGATCCTGTTGTTTTCTTGTTATTTGCCTCTCCTGAGGACCGAGACGATTCACAGTGAGGTACATTTCCACAATCCAGGTTGATTAAGTCTCAAAACCCAGATCTCACTCGTCCGGTGAAAGCAAAGCTACGGGACCTGAAAGTTCCCTCCCTTCTGCCCCTTCCAATCTCTCTTCAAGAGCCCAGCTGTCTTCCGCAATTCTCCAAACATTTCTCTTACTTCTGTTCTAAAGGACAGTCCTTTTTTTCCAAAGGACTTTAATTGATTTAGATCAGAAATTAGTATGCAACACACAGACCCAGATATGTGAGCAGGGAGAAAGATCAACGTGTCACTTATTTCATTCGCTGTAATTTAATTACAAGCAGAAATTCGTTGCAGTTGTGTGTTCCCCGTAGCCGGTGATGTTCGGAGTGTAAGGACAACTTCATTTGAAAGAGGTTTCCAAGAAGAGCGTCTGCAAAAGTCGGGCTGTCTGCAGGAAATAGCTTCCAAGGTAAGAATAACTCACTCCTTAACATCCTTTATTCAGGAAATATCTGTCACAGGTCTACTACGTACATATTGCACGGCATCAGGTACTGGAGTCCGGGACAGGAAGCCCCTGCCCCACGAGGGAGCTTATATACCAGTGAGGGATCAACACTGAAATGCTGCCTACATTAAATAAAGAATTGATGATACGTGATGATAAATATCACAAAAGGGAAGAACTACGAGAGGAGATGGTAGAGCTCTGCAGGTGTTAGGGGTGGTTCTCTGAGGAACAGACACTAAAGACAAGATTTAAAAGATAAGAGGTGGGCCTGGCATAGCATAGAGAATATTTTAAACTAAAAGACTACGAAGAGCAAAACATCCCAAGGTGGAAAAGAGCAAACCAAGAAACCGAAACATCAAGGTGACTGAAATGTAGTGAGGGAGACAGGCCCTCCCATGGGATGGTCAAGGCAAGGATTTTGGCTATTTTCTTAAGAGCAGTGGGAAACCATGAAAGCATTTCCAGGGAGTGAGTGGCATCCTCAGCTCTGTATTTTTTTTTTTATAAATTTATTTATTTTTGGCTGCGTTGGGTCTTCGTTGCTGCGCACGGGCTTTCTCTAGTTGCGGTGAACGGGGGCTACTCTTCGTTGCGGTGAGGAGGGCTTCTCATTGCAGTGGCTTCTCTTGTTGTGGAGCACAGGCTCTAGGCGGGCGGGCTTCAGTAGTTGCAGCACACGGGCTCAGTAGTTGTGACTCGCGGTCTCTAGAGCGCAGGCTCAGTAGTTGTGGCGCACGGGCTTAGTTGCTCCGCGGACATGAACCCATGTCTCCTGCATTGACAGGCAGATTCTTAACCACTGCACCAACAGGAAGCCCTGTATTTTTTTTTAATGATTATTCTGGCTATTGTGCACTGAGTGGACTGGAGGGAGGCGAGAGAGATTCTGGGAGCCTGGTTAGGAGTCACTGCTGGGATCCAGGAGAGTAACCTAAATGGCCTTCCTCCCAAGCACCAGGATGTTGGCGATACAGCCACGGAGGAAACGTCTGTTCCACTAGAGCTCCTAGAGCTACTCAGGGAGAAGGAGTGTCCTGTCCCTCAGAGCAGAACCACAGGGCTTATCCACAGAGATTTACAGCTTGCAAGATTCTGAGTCCACAGAGGCCCCCTGGTAGGGCCTGGTGACCAGCTGCATGCTGTCCCACATCATTCCTACTGGGCCAAATATTCATTAAGCTGCACTGCCCAGCCACCTGAACGCAGCTGTTGCCTTTGCCTGAGTGAAGACACCAGGCAGAGGAAGAAGAGGCACAGACAGAGACCTAGTCCCGAGTCAGACACGATGAGGGCAAGCCGGTTAGTAGCCCTGTGACCTTGCACAGCTGCTTTGCTTTCCCTCTTGTGCCCCAGTTTCAGTATCTTACTGCAAAATGGGGCTAATCCAGCTGTCTCCTGGGGTTTCCTGAGGGTTCCTAGGAAGTAAATGGGTTCATCCTTGTAAAGATTCTTTAGCACAGAAGCTGCCCCTGAGAAGCCCTCAATTTAGACCCAAGTTTGAATCGCACCTCGGCCACGTAGCCTCTGTGACTCGGGCAGGTTAACAAAGTTCTCTGGGTCTCAGCTTCCTCAGCTGTGAAAATGGGGATGTAAAACCTACCTGGAAAGGTGGTGGTGGAGATTAAACGAGCGAGGGCTACTCAGTTTTATTTCTGCCTCTGTGTCCGCATAGGGAGGGGCACCAAGAGTGGGCCCCTCTCAGAGCTGGGAAGGCGGGAGGTGGAGGGAATAGAAATGAGACAACTTTGAGCGCAGACCCAGGACTTCAGACGCAGCCAGGTAACGCCCACATTCCATACCCACCTCTCTGCCTAAAGAGGATGAAAATTATTCAGAGTGAAGTGGAATCTGCCAGATATCCCTGGGGAGAGACTCTAACTTGCATTTAAAGGGATGCTGGAAACGGATATGCTGGTGAGGTAAAACCCTTCACCTTGGACCTGCTCAGCCCTAAAAACGTGCATCCTCTGCTCCAACAAGGGAAACAGAGGAAACCTCCCCAAGTTGCTTTCCTGTTTTGCAGTTGAGGAGGGTGGTTTGTGTTTATTCTGCCAGCAAGTCAGCTTGCTCGGAGCAGTGCGCTATTTTTTTTTATTTTTTATTATTATTATTATTTATTTTTTTAAAAAAATAAATTTACTTATTTATTTGTATTTATTTTTGGCTGCACTGGGTCTTCATTGCTGCGCGCAGGGTTTCTCTAGTTGGGGTGAGCGGGGGCTGCTCTTTGTTGCGGTGTGCGGGCTTCTCATTGCGGTGGCTTCTCTTGTTGCAGAACACAGGCTCTAGGCATGCAAGCTTCGGTAGTTGCAGCACACAGGCTCAGCAGTCGTGGCTCGCGGGCTTAGTTGCTCCACGGCATGTGGGATCTTCCCAGACCAGGGCTCGAACCCCTGTCCCCTGCATTGGCAGGTGGATTCTTAACCACTGTGCCACCAGGGAAGCCCCAGGGGTGGTGCGCTTTTATTCCCTTATTCCACACAGTCACGAACAGCCACTTGGTGCCAGGCACCTTGCCACAGAGCAGTGAGCCTTGATGTGTGCCACGAGGACCTCACAGTCCGTGCGGGTAAGGGCAGTAGCATCAAACGCCACGATAAGGGCTACCATGGGGGCCAGGACACGGAGCTGCGGCGGCCCAGTTAGAGAGACTTCATCAAGGAAGGGGGTATCTGAGCTGTGTTTTGTACTGAGTAGAATAAACGAAAACAAAGCGGGCACCCTGAGCTGGGCACTGCTCAAGCATCATCTCTGAGTTGGGAAGAAAGGCAATACAGGTGGAGGAAAGAAACCGTGTGGGCAAAGGCAGGGAGGTGGGGGAGGGGATCTCAACCCCTGAACTGAGCCACCAAATACCCCCAAGAAAAGGCCTGACCAATCAGAATGGAAGGACAGTTGCCAGAGAATTCTTCATACCAAGGCAGTTGAGAGATGAGATAAATCTAAAGAGCAGCAGAGCTAGTGAAGTCCATAGACTAACTGGTCATTCTTTCAAATGAGAGGAAACTGGGGGATCAGAGAGGTGAGGACACAAGCCCAGTGTCACACAGCAGTGAACTCACAGCCAGGACTGGAAGTCAGGTTTCCTCTTTGCCACCCAGGCGTGGATTCCTTTCTCTGCACTAAAGCAAGGGTCCCTGGGGGCCAACGATGTTTTCTGGACAACAAACTGGGAGTTCTACTAACACAGTGTACTAAGAGCCCTGGGCCAAGAACTCCCTCCCGGCTTCTTGGTCATATATTAAGGGCTGGGAGAGGGAGGAAGGAGAGGATGCAAAGCCAGACTCACCAGGACCCAACCTACCAATCAAAGGAAAACTAAGGCTTACACAATACCTGGTATTGGAAACGATCTAAACTTCTGACATTAGGAGAGTGATTAAACAATAATGAATTTACTCAATTGACTGTTCCTCAGCTATTAAAATTTTACAAATATAGTAATATTAAAATACCTTAATACTAAGAAAAAAGATATAAAGTAATAATATAGTAATACTATCTAAAAGAAAAAAGCAGAAAACAATAACTGAGAAGGCAAACTAAAAATGTTGGCAAATGATTATTTTGGTAAGTAAGGATTTTGCTAAATTAAAATGAGCTCAAAGTAATTTAAAAAGTTTTAATTATGTAGTTTTTTCAAATTGTCTTTAATCAGCATGTTATGCCTTTATAATACTAAGGTATACATAACATATATCCGTAAATATCTATCTATCTATATAGACATATGTAAATGACATTTCTCACTTCTGTTGGAAATTCCAGGCTAGCCATGTTTTTTTTTTTTAACATCTTTATTGGAGTATAATTGCTTTACAATGGTGTGTTAGTTTCTGCTTTATAACAAAATGAACCAGTTATATATATACATATGTTCCCATATCTCTTCCCTCTTGCGTCTCCCTCCCTCCCACCCTCCCTATCCCACCCCTCCAGGCGGTCACAAAGCACCGAGCTGATTTCCCTGTGCTATGCGGCTGCTTCCCACTAGCTATCTACCTTACGTTTGGTACTGTATATATGTCCATGCCTCTCTCTTGCTTTGTCAAAGCTTACCCTTCTCCCTCCCCATATCCTCAAGTTCATTCTCTAGTAGGTCTGTGTCTTTATTCCTGTTTTACCCCTAGGTTCTTCATGACATTTTTTTTTCTTAAATTCCATATATATCTGTTAGCAGACGGTATTTGTCTCTCTCTTTCTGACTTACTTCACTCTGTATGACAGACTCTAGGTCTATCCACCTCATTACAAATAGCTCAATTTCGTTTCTTTTTATGGCTGAGTAATATTCCATTGTATATATGTGCCACTTCTTCTTTATCCATTCATCCGATGATGGGCACTTAGGTTGTTTCCATCTCCGGGCTATTGTAAATAGACCTGCAATGAACATTTTGGTCCATGACTCTTTTTGAATTTTGGTTTTCTCAGGGTATATGCCCAGTCGTGGGATTGCTGTGTCATACGGTAGTTCTATTTGTAGTTTTTTAAGGACCCTCGATACTGTTCTTCATAGTGGCTGAACCAATTTACATTCCCACCAGCAGTGCAAGAGTGTTCCCTTTTCTCCACACCCTCTCCAGCATTTACTGTTTCTAGATTTTTTGATGATGGCCATTCTGACTGGTGTGAGATGATATCTCATTCTAGTTTTGATTTGCATTTCTCTAATTATTAGTGATGTTGAGCATTCTTTCATGTGTTTTTTGGCAATCTGTATATCTTCTTTGGAGAAATGTCTGTTTAGGTCTTCTGCCCATTTTTGGATTGGGTTGTTTGTTTTTTTATTATTAAGCTGCATGAGCTGCTTATAAATTTTGGAGATTAATCCTTTGTCAGTTGCTTCATTTGCAAATATTTTCTCCCATTCTGAGGGTTGTCTTTTTGTCTTGTTTATGGTTTCCTTTGCTGTGCAAAAGCTTTGAAGATTCATTAGGTCCCATTTGTTTATTTTTGTTTTTATTTCCATTTCTCTAGGAGGTGAGTCAAAAAGGATCTTCCTGGGATTTATGTCATAGAGTATCCTGCCTAGGTTTTCCTCTAAGAGTTTGATAGTTTCTGGCCTTACATTTAGGACTTTAATCCATTTTGAGCTTATTTTTGTGTATGGTGTTAGGGGATGATCTAATCTCATACTTTTACATGTACCTGTCCAGTTTTCCCAGCACCACTTATTGAAGAGGCTGTCCTTTCTCCACTGTACGTTCCTGCCTCCTTTATCAAAGATAAGGTGACCATATGTGCGTGGGTTTATCTCTGGGCTTTCTATCCTGTTCCATTGATCTATCTTTCTGTTTTTGCGCCAGTACCATACTGTCTTGATTACTGTAGCTTTGTAGGATAGTCTGAAGTCAGGGAGCCTGATTCCTCCAGCTCCGTTTTTCGTTCTCAAGATTGCTTTGGCTATTCGGGGTCTTTTGTGTTTCCATGCAAGTTGTGAAATTTTTTGTTCTAGTTCTGTGAAAAATGCCAGTGGTAGTTTGATAGGGATTGCATTGAATCTGTAGATTGCTTTGGGTAGTAGAGTCATTTTCACAATGTTTATTCTTCCAATCCAAGAACATGGTATATCTCTCCACCTATTTGTAGCATCTTTAATTTCTTTCATCAGTGTCTTATAATTTTCCGCATACAGGTCTTTTGTCTCCTTAGGTAGGTTTATTCCTAGATATTTTATTCTTTTTGTTGCAATAGTAAATGGGAGTGTCTTCTTGATTTCACTTTCAGATTTTTCATCATTAGTGTATAGGAATGTGAGAGATTTCTGTGCATTAGTTTTGTATCCTGCTACTTTACCAAATTCATTGATTAGCTCTAGTAGTTTTCTGGTAGCATCTTTAGGATTCTCTATGTATAGTATCATGTCATCTGCAAATAGTGACAGCTTTACTTCTTCTTTTCCGATTTGGATTACTTTTATTTCCTTTTCTTCTCTGATTGCTGTGGCTAAAACTTCCAAATCTATGTTGAATAAGAGTGGTGAGAGTGGGCAACCTTGTCTTGTTCCTGATCTTAAAGGAAATGCTTTCCGTTTTTCACCATTGAGGACGATGTTGGCTGTGGGTTTGTCAAATATGGCCTTTATTATGTTGAGGAAAGTTTCCCTCTATGCCTACTTTCTGCAGGGTTTTTAACATAAACCGGTGTTTAATTTTGTCAAAAGCTTTCTGTGTATCTATTGAGATGATCATATGGTTTTTCTCCTTCAATTTTTTAATGTGGTGTATCACGTCGATTGATTTGCGTATATTGAAGAATCCTTGCATTCCTGGAATAACCCCACTTGATCATGGCGTATGATCCTTTTAATGTGCTGTTGGATTCTGTTTGCTAGTATTTTGTTGAGGATTTTTGCATCTATGTTCATCAGTGATATTGGCCTGTAGTTTTCTTTCTTTGTGACATACTTGTCTGGTTTTGGTATCAGGGTGATGGTGGCCTTATAGAATGAGTTTGGGAGTGTTCCTCCCTCTGCTATATTTTGGAAGAGTTTGAGAAGGATAGGTGTTAGCTCTTCTCTAAATGTTTGATAGAGTTCTCCTGTGAAGCCATCTGGTCCTGGGCTTTTGTTTGTTGGAAGATTTTTAATCACAGTTTCAATTTCAGTGCTTGTGATTGGTCTGTTCATATTTTCTATTTCTTCCTGATTCAGTCTTGGCAGGTTGTGCCTTTCTAAGAATTTGTCCATTTCTTCCAGGTTGTCCATTTTATTGGCATAGAGTTGCTTGTAGTAATCTCTCATGCTCTTTTGTATTTCTGCAGTGTCAGTTGTTACTTCTCCTTTTTCATTTCTAATTCTATTGATTTGAGTCTTCTCCCTTTTTTTCTTGATGAGTCTGGCTAATGGTTTATCAATTTTGTTTATCTTCTCAAAGAACCAGCTTTTAGTTTTATTGATCTTTGCTATCATTTCCTTCATTCTTTTTCATTTATTTCTGATCTGATTTTTATGATTTCTTTACTTCTGCTAACTTTGGGGGTTTTTTGTTCTTCTTTCTTTAATTGCTTTAGGTGCAAGGTTAGGTTGTTTATTCAGGATGTTTCCTGTTTCTTAAGGTAGGATTGTATTGCTATAAACTTCCCTCTTAGAGCTGCTTTTGCTGCATCCAATAGATTTTGGGTCATCGTGTCTCCACTGTCATTTGTTTCTAGGTATTTTTTTATTTCCTCTTTGATTTCTTCAGTGATCACTTCGTTATTAAGTACCGTATTGTTTAGCCTCATGTGTGTGTATTTTTTACAGATCTTTTCCTGTAATTGATATCTAGTCTCATAGCGTTGTGGTCGGAAAAGATACTTGATACAATTTCAATTTTCTTATATTTACCAAGGCTTGATTTGTGACCCAAGATATGATCTATCCTGGAGAATATTCCATGAGCACTTGAGAAAAATGTGTATTCTGTTGTTTTTGGATGGAATGTCCTATAAATATCAATTAAGTCCATCTTGTTTAATGTATCATTTAAAGCTTGTGTTTCCTTATTTATTTTCATTTTGGATGATCTGTCCATTGGTGAAAGTGGGGTGTTAAAGTCCCCTACTATGAATGTGTTACTGTCGCTTTCCCCTTTTATGGCTGTTAGTATTTGCCTTATGTATTGAGGTGCTCCTATATTGGGTGCATAAATATTTACAATTGTTATATCTTCTTCTTGGATCTATCCCTTGATCATTATGTAGTGTCCTTCTTTGTCTCTTCTAATAGTCTTTATTTTAAAGTGTATTTTGTCTGATATGAGAATTGCTACTCCAGCTTTCTTTTGGTTTCCATTTGCATGAAATATCTTTTTCCAGCCCCTTACTTTCAGTCTGTATGTGTCTCTAGGTCTGAAGTGGGTCTCTTGTAGACAGCAAATATATGGGTCTTGTTTTTGTATCCATTCAGCCAATCTGTGTCTTTTGGTGGGAGCATTTAGTCCATTTACATTTAAGGTAATTATCAATATGTATGTTCCCATTCCCATTTTCTTAATTGTTTTGGGTTCGTTATTGTAGGTCTTTTCCTTCTCGTATGTTTCTTGCCTAGAGAAGTTCCTTTAGCAGTTGTTGTAAAGCTGGTTTGGTGGTGCTGAACTCTCTCAGCTTTTGCTTGTCTGTAAAGGTTTTCATTTCTCCATCAAGTCTGAATGAGATCCTTGCTGGGTAGAGTAATCTTGGTTGCAGGTTTTTCTCCTTCCTCACTTTAAATATGTCCTGCCAGTCCCTTCTGGCTTGCAGAGTTTCTGCTGAAAGATCAGCTGTTAACCTTATGGGGATTCCCTTGTGTGTTATTTGTTGTTTTTCCCTTGCTGCTTTTAATATGTTTTCTTTGTATTTAATTTTTGACAGTTTGATTAATATGTGTAATGGCCTATCTTTCCTTGGATTTATCCTGTATGGGAGTCTCTGTGCTTCCTGGACTTGATTAACTATCTCCTTTCCCATATTAGGGAAGTTTTCAACTATAATCTCTTCAACTATTTTCTCAGCCCCTTTCTTTTTCTCTTCTTCTTCTGGAACCCCTATAATTCGAATGTTGTTGCGTTTGATGTTGTCGCAGAGATCTCTGAGACTGTCCTCAGTTCTTTTCATTCTTTTTTCTTTATTCTGTTCTGTGGTAGTTATTTCCACTATTTTATCTTCCAGGTCACTTATCCGTTCTTCTGCCTCAGTTATTGTGCTATTGATCCCATCTAGAGTATTTTTCATTTCATTTATTGTGTTGTTCACCATTGTTTGTTTCATCTTTAGTTCTTCTAGGACCTTGTTAAATGTTTCTTGCATTTTGTCTATTCTATTTCCAAGATTTTGGATCATCTTTACTATCATTATTCTGAATTCTTTTCCAGGTAGACTGCCTATTTCCTCTTCATTTGTTAGGTCTGGTGGGTTTTTATCTTGCTCCTTCATCTGCTGTGTGTTTTTCTGTCCTCTCATTTTGCTTATCTTACTGTGTTTGGGGTCTCCTTTTTGCAGGCTGCAGGTTCGTAGTTCCTGTTGTTTTTGGTGTCTGTCCCCAGTGGCTAAGGTTGGTTCAGTGGGTTGTGTAGGCTTCCTGGTGGAGGGGACTAGTGCCTGTGTTCTGGTGGATGAGGCTGGATCTTGTCTTTCTAGTGGGCAGGTCCACGTCTGGTGGTGTGTTTTGGGGTGTCTGTGGACTTATTATGATTTGGGGAAGCCTCTCCGCTAATGGGTGGGGTTGTGTTCTTGTCTTACTAGTTGTTTGGCATAGGATGTCCAGCACTGTAGCTTGCTGGTCGTTGAGTGAAGCTGGGTGCTGGTGTTGAGATGGAGATCTCTGGGAGATTTTTGCCGTTTGATATTATGTGGAGCTGGGAGGTCTCTTGTGGACCAGTGTCCTGAAGTTGGCTCTCCCACCTCAGAGGCACAGCACTGACTCCTGGGTGGAGCACCAAGAGCCTTTCATCCACACGACTCCTTAATTTGGGATGATTAGTTGTCTATTCATGTATTCCACAGATGCAGGGTACATCAAGTTGATTGTGGAGGTTTAATCCGCTGCTTCTGAGGCTGCTGGGAGATATTTCCCTTTCTCTTCTTTGTTCTCACAGCTCCCTGGGTTCAGCTTTGGATTTGGCCCCGCCTCTGCGTGTAGGTCGCCAGAGGGCGTCTGTTCTTTGCTCAGACAGGACGGGGTTAAAGGAGCCGCTGATTCGGGGGCTCTGGCTTACTCAGGCCGGGGGGAGGGAGGGGCAGGGAGTGCGGGGCGGACCTGCGGCGGCAGAGGCCAGCGTGACGTTGCACGAGCCTGAGGCACGCCGTGCGTTCTCCCGGGGTAGTTGTCACTGGATCCCGGGACCCTGGCAGTGGCGGGCTGCACAGGCTCCCCGGAAGGGGGTGTGGAGAGTGACCTGTGTTCGCACACAGGGTTCTTGGTGGCGGCAGCAGCAGCCTTAGCGTCTCATGCCTGGCTCTGTGCTCCGCGCTTTTAGCCGCGGCTCGCGCCCGTCTCTGGAGCTCCTTTAAGCAGTTCTCTTAATCCCCTGTCCTCACGCACCAGGAAACAAAGGGGGAAGACAAAGTCTCTTGCCTCTTCGGCAGGTGCAGACTTTTTCCCGGACTCCCTCCCGGCCAGCCGTGGCGCACTAACCCCCTGCAGGCTGTGTTCACGCCGCCAACCCCAGTCCTCTCCCGGCGCTCCAACCGAAGCCCAAGGCTCAGCTCCCAGCCCCGCCCGCCCCGGTGGGTGAGCAGACAAGCCTCTCGGACGGGTGAGTGCCGGTCGGCCCTGATCCTCTGTGCGGGAACCTCCCCGCTTTGCTCTCCGCACCCCTGTTGCTGTGCTCTCTGCCGCGGCTCCGAAGCTTTCCCCGTCCGCCACCCGCAGTCTCTGCCCGCGAAGGGGCTTCTAGTGTGTGGAAACGTTTCTTCCTTCACAGCTCCCTCCCACAGGTGCAGGTACCGTCCCTGTCCTTTTGTCTCTGTTTATTCTTTTTTCTTTTGCCCTACCCAGGTATGTGGGGAGTTTCTTGCCTTTTGGGAGGTCTGAGGTCTTCTGCCAGCGTTCAGTAGGTGTTCTGTAGGAATTGTTCCACGTGTAGATGTATTTCTGGTGTATCTGTGGGGAGGAAGGTGATCTCCGCGTCTTACTCTTCCGCCATCTTCCCAGAAGTCCAGGCTAGCCATGTTTAAGGTCAGTTAACAGGCAATTCATGTACATCTGCTTATGTGCCCAGAATTGTGCTACATTGTAGAAGATAGAAAAAAATTAGAAGATACAGACTTGTGCTCTAAGTCTTAGAGGAATTTGACTAGTACAAGTGCAGACTCTGGTATATAGCAGGTCCTCATTAACTATTCATTGAATGAATGAGTGAGTGAGTATAAGTCCATGAGGACTATATGTAGAGCGAGAGTGAGTCTGTGATCAGCTCAGCTGCATCCTCACCCCATCCACTCAGGGGAAAATCCTGGAACTGCTTTTCCCAGAGTCCCTTTCAGTTCTTGGCTCTGGGTCCGTTCGGCCAAAGAGAGGCTCTTGAGGGGCTTTGGAAGAGGACGGGAAGTCATTATGTCCCGGGGGCAGCTGTTTGCAGGCACGTGGGTATTTGGCAGATGTTTGCGGTATCACCCTGAGAACCACCCTTTTTGGTACAACAAGCTATTGAATCACCAACCACAGCTCCCAGCCCTTCTGGGCAGTGCCCTGGGAATTCCTCCCCTTGGGGTAGCAGCTGAGACCTCTGCACTTCAGGATTTCCTGAAAATGGAAGTCTCCACATTCCAATGGCCGTGGAAATCTCTAATTCCCTGTATTCAACCTCTTTCTACTTGAAATACCTAGAGTGGCTTCTGTTCCGCCCAAACCATGACTAATATGGGCGATGTAATGAAATAGTGCAGGACTGAGTGGGTCCCGGTGTTTTACGAGTTACAGGAATGCCGGCACAGCTGAGTCATGGGATCCAGGCTAAGCTAGAAGAAACGACCAGACGTGTGAATTACATGTGTGTGGATGAATGACTCTCCTTCCTTCTTACTTCATTCTGGCATCCCTTCAATCCTTCCCTCACTCATTCAGTTTCTTTCTCTAAAGCTTCTTTTACCATCAGGAGAGATGAGAAAAGCATGTCATCAGCTTTTTGCTAACAGCTGCTAATAAATATTGAGTTTTTTCCCAGGAGGATCTCATTTGGGTAATTAACAGTTTGGTTTCGTGGCAGTGGGGGCCAACCCCCACAAATAAGCCAAAGGTAGTCTTCACCAAGTCACTGAGACATCGCAAGCCCAGGCCACTCATTTTCTGGGACTGCTTCTGGGTGAATTCAGCCCCTACCTCCTCAGGGGCCATGGAAGAGTGACACAAAGCTCACTCCAGTCTGGCACATGCACTCAATACCAAGGACAGGTTTGGCCATCTCATTCATATTCATTATCCATCCACTCAGTACACATGTGCAGACACTGGTGGTGGATGATGGAGACACAATGGCAGCAAGACATGGTCCCCATCCTTGAGGAACTCAGATAATCTAGGACAGCAACCAATGCTAAAATTGCAATCATAGAAGGGTGCATCATTTAGAATCAAATAGTGTTTTCAAACTAAGTGCTGTCACTAAAATAAAAATGAAAACCAAGAGACTAAAGATTGAGCGCTGAGTGGAAGTAATTTTATTCCCAGTCAGGGAACATCCATCCGGCAGACAGTTCAGGTTCTGGAGGATGAGGTTTGGAGAGGAGGAAATAGAGTTTGTCTTTTAAGTCCAAAAAGTGGCGACTCTCTCTTTTTCATTCAGGGAAATAAAGCCTCTGGATGCCAGACTGGCTGGTGACAGCTAGGCTTAGCCTCAGGTGCACATAAATGCCACGATGGCTACAGAGGTCTCTGCTGTGGACAGGATGCGCCTGCCCTGGGAGTATGGCTTTCAGTTGCCTCTGCCCCTTACCTTGGATTGTCTAATTTGGGATTTTGGCTCCCAGCTGTCATTTTAGCAGAAGTCAGGTCTGCACCGCCGGCAGCAGATTGGATGGTGTGTCAGGGCTCATTAATAAGATGAGCATATAATTTATCATCTTAACAGGACGCTGTTTGAAGTGAAAGAGTGACTGCTAACAATTACAACAGGACAATACAACAGCCATAACTGGGATGGCCCCAAGGAGGGTGGTCAGTACCTAAAGCAGAAGTACAGGGGAAAGACGGTGTATTGAGCCTGTTTAACACTCTACCAGCTGTTCATAAGCGCTTTCTTTCATTCATTTCAATCCTCACAATGACTTATGAAGTAGATGTGACTAATCCTCATTTTATAAATAAAGACCCAAGGCTCGTGGGCTTCCCTGGTGGCGCAGTGGTTGAGAGTCCGCCTGCCAATGCAGGGGACACGGGTTCGTGCCCCGGTCCGGGAAGATCCCACATGCCACGGAGTGGCTGGGCCCGTGAGCCATGGCCACTGAGCCTGCGCGTCCGGAGCCTGTGCTCCACAACGGGAGAGACCACAGCAGTGAGAGGCCCACGTAGCGCAAAAAAAAAAAAAAAAAAGACCGAAGGCTCAGATAATTAAGGAACTTGCCTAAGTTGAAGGGTTAGTAAGAGGTGGAGGCATAATCTGAACCCAGGTCTGTCTGACTCTAATATCCATTCTCATCACAGCCATTATACAAGCTTCAAAAATGGTGGCATTTGCCCTAGAAGGCCCTCAGTCTTTGGGCCAATGATACAGGTTTTCATTAACAATTGTGATGTGGGTCCCTTACTGCTGTGTGCCATTACTTTGTACACAAATTCAACCACTGATTCAATTCAGTTCGGTTGAACACAGATTTGAGCTGGACTTGGCACTGTGGATACACAGCTGAAGAGGTTATTCTGGCCCTGAAGGATCTCACAGAACCTGGGGAAGACAGACAAGAAAACCAATAAGTACTGAACTGTCTAAGTGCCGCCAGGATGGAATATGTATAAGTGCCGGGATAACTGTATGACAGCGTCTCAAGGTCTCATAGAATCACCACAAGCATCTCATCTATCTCATCCAACAGAGACATGCCAGAAGGCTTCCCAAAGGAGGTGTCAACCGAGAGTATAAAGGATGGGTAAGAATTGGCTAGAAAAAGAATCAGGACTAAAGCCTAGAGAATATCACATGCACAGGAACAGGGATACGAAAGAGTCTTTAAGGACACAGAGAAACAACAAATGATTCTGTTTGGCTGGAGGGAAGAGGGCCTCGTCCTGCCCAGAGCATGCCACCCGGCACTCACCTGTGCCAGCCTTTGTATCCCAACCAAAGGAAATGGTCAGTAGCAGGCACATGACCCAAGGAGGACCAACAATAATCTCCTGGAGACTTTTCTTCCACATCTATTTTTTAATTTATTTTTATGTCATTTATTTATTTATGTTTGGCCCTGCTGCCCAGCTTGCGGGATTTTAGTTGCCAACCAGGGATTGAACCTGGGCCACAGCAGTGAAAGTGCCGAGTCCTAACCACTGGACTGCAAGGGAATTCCCCCACATCTATTTTTTTTTTAATCTTCATTCATCTGAGGTTTGTGAGGGTGGAGGCTGCCAGGGCCATCTCGCCACTACGTGGAGAAGACTTTTCCGGGGCGAGAGCCAAGATGCAGCAGAGAGAGACAAAGAGAACCAGAGACAGAGGGGAGCACACAGAGGACCCAGTCTGAAACTGGCTCTAGCCACGCCGGAATTCAGGATTTATATATCTTGTCCTTTTCAGTTATATGAAGCAATGATTTTGTTTTCTTGCTTAGATTCTATGTTTTTTTTTCTTTCTGTTTTTTTGGTTCTAATACGGTAGATCTGAGATACTTCTGGGCCATCCAGGTGGGGATGTCCAAAATGTGTCTACAGCTCAGGAGACAAGTCAGGAAGCATCAGTGAATTTGGAAATATCACCATGGGAGTTGAAACCTCGGGAGGGAACGTCATTGTCGATGGGGGTACACGAGTGAAAAGGCAGCTGACTTATGTCTGAGTCCTGGAGAGAACAGAGAGAGGAACCCAGCCAAGAAGACTGAGAAGGAACCATCGGAGAGGGAGAGGGAAGTTGACACCAGAAGCTGAAGGAGGACAGCATAAAGGAGAGGGACTGCTCATAGGGCCAAATGTCACAGAAAAGCGAGAAGGATACCCCCTCATAGGAAAACTGGAAACACACACCCTGCCCAAGGCTGTGAGGGAGAGGAAGGTAATTGCCATAAGAGGGGTCAAAGTGTAATTGAAGGTCAAAGGGCAGATTCTACAACCATTTCCATTTTCATCTTATCTCACACATTGCCAGTCCCTCCCCTCTTCTCTTGGTTTCCGAGCTGACTTCTCTCCTTCCTCTCCCCTGGCTTCTTGTCCTACCTTCTCCGAGTTCCGCGGTGATTCTTCATTCTCTAGGCAGCCTCTTAAATCTTAGTGTTTCTCAAGGATCTGGCACTCGCTTCTCTTCCTGCTACACTCTCTTCTCAGGCACGCCGTTCATTTGCCAGCCCTGTGACAGCCCGTGACTATTAACCCCCTGGTACAATCCCAGCATCCCCAAACCCACATCTACAGCCCGGGAGCTGCTAAAGCTGTGCTGTCCAGGGGGACTTCGTCCCTGAAGAGACCTCAGATATGTCCATGAAGGATTATGACTAGAGATCTCCCCTGAGAGGGGAGCCAGGCACCACCAGGGCCACCACCTGCAGATAAGCATGTTGAGCAGTGCACAGAGATGCCCAGTTGAAACCCAGCTGGGCTGAAATCCAGCCTGTGCTCCACTCTCCAAGCCACTGTCTGGGGCAGAGCTGTGTCTCCTGGCAGAAGGGCTGTCATTTCCTCATTAGCACAATGGTACTGTCTACTTGCCAAAGCCACACCCCAGCAAAGCTCCTACCGCCCAGACAGGTGCCTTTTCTAGTTAATACAAAGATGGATTTTGGACCAACTGAGGCTCAGGGGACCCAGGAAACAATGAGTAAGGGGAGATCTTTCCAGAGAGCAGAACAGGAGGCTGGCAGACGAGATAACCAGGGAATTTACTCCTTTGAGGTGGTAGGGAGTCTTCAGAAGTCCTGTCCGGAGGACTGGTCATTGTGTCAGGCCAGGGACTGTGCCATTTTTCCATTCTCTCCTTTTCCAACAGTGTGTATAGTGGTTCTCCTGCCCCTACTCTGCCACTGCATACTGAGCATGTCAGGAGGGGCAGAGATGACTTGGCCCTGGAGCGTTTAGACCACTGGACAGTAAGGATATCCAAATGTGAAGGCACGCACTGCCCATCATTTAGAGAGCCCAGCTTTCAAGTTGGTCAAGACTTTGGGGTTGTCTCCCTCGAGAAGGGGGTGTATTCTTTGTAAAAGGGCAAGGGTATTTGTGGTTGTCAAATGGTGTGCTGAGGCCAGGTGCAAGTTGCTAGCTAAAAGGTTACATTTCTCAGCCTCCCGTACTTACATGAGGCCATTTGATTAAATTTTAGCCAATAATGTATAAATAGAAGTTGCTGGGTATGACGAGCTTAAAAAGAAGATAGACAGTTGCTGGTATAGGCACTGTTTTGTTTTGTTTTTTAACCTTCCACTCTTTCTCCTTCTTCCTGCCTGGAATGCAAAGATGATGGCTGGTGCTCTAGCAGCCATATCTGACTATGAGGCAGTTCCAAGATGGAAACTATACACTAAAATGGTGAAGCAGAAAGACAGAAGGGTTCCTTGGCCCCTAAAAGATACCATGGAACCAACACACCAGTTCTTAATGTTAAGTACAATCAACTATTATCTTGTTTAAGCTGCTGTTTTTTTTCTGGTTTTTGATTCTAGTAACTAAATGTAATTCCTAACAAATACTCTATAAATATGCAGAAATTCCCAAAGTTATTTCTCTGTAGTTGAGATCTCTCCCATTAACTCCAAAGCTGGCCTCTAGCCGGATGTACCAGCTGTCTTGAACTCATCATTTTCAAAATCAGGGACTTCCCTGGTGGTCCAGTGGGTAAGCCTCCGCGTTCCCAATGCAGAGGGCCCGTGTTCAAATTCATTATCACTATGTCTAAGCCCATCCCCTTTGAGTCCATTCTCCAACTTGGGGTGTGTGGGGATGAGTAACTGAAGAGCTGACAAGCAATGAGCACTGGGCCTCAGGAAGAGGGCCAGGTGCCAGGACCGCTGCCTGAGAGTTCAGAGAGGATGGCTTGCAGCCACACACCGGGACCCTTCCTGGGCTAAAACCCCACTGGGGAGTCACTGCAGGTCAACTTGCTCCAGACCAAGGATCTAAGGGAAGTAAATACCCGTTGTGGGCAGAGGAGACAGGAACGGCCTCTCAGGAGGCCCCAGGTGATTTTTAT
The DNA here is from genome assembly GCF_039906515.1 of Pseudorca crassidens. Taxonomy (NCBI): domain Eukaryota; kingdom Metazoa; phylum Chordata; class Mammalia; order Artiodactyla; family Delphinidae; genus Pseudorca; species Pseudorca crassidens. Next base: position 64,939,877 of record NC_090304.1, on the reverse strand, counting down.
GAGAGTGGATAAAGTACAGGCCAGGTATTACTGTTGGAAATGTCTAGCAATATTTTATCAGGAATTGACCCTGGAGGAAACATTGGAAGAACCTCTTAATCATGTCACATAGGTGGCAGGCAGGAAACGGCATGTTCTCAGGTTTGTTGGGCCTGAGTGAGAGTGAGGGCATGTGTGTAGCGTGTGTGTGCATGTATGGTATGCTCTCTGTGCTCTGGATGTGTGAGGTTTGTGTAGTGTGCTCAGTGTAAACGTGTACACGCAGGTACCCGCTATGTGTGAAGGGTTAGGGTTTGGAGGGTGGTGGTGAGCAGAAGAGTGAGGGAGGCTGGTGTGCCTTCCCCTTAAGGGAACATCTAGGACTGTGAGAGTCTACCAGCTATCTCGCACCCTCCTGTCTACACACCCCTGTGGGCCCTACAGAAGCTTATGAGTTAAGGGTTAACATCGCTTCTGTTTTTCAAGTGAGGAGACTTAGGCGCAGAGAGGCAGAATACCCCCAAAAAGAATTTCTTTCTCGAAGCTGTCAATAAACCAGGCTTTCCACGTGAGACCTGTGTGGACACAGAAGCTCAGAGGGAGAGGAGACGATACCTGTTATTAAAGTGTTAGCGTCCACTTGTCCATCAGAGGCTCTTGCATCCCAGTTACGCACTTCTCCATTCATTTATTCGTTTGTTCTCTGTTTGCTCAGTCTCAAACTCAAATTCAGGCCCTCCTGCACATCAGGCCCACTCACCTGGCCGCGTGTCAGAGAGACAAGGTGAGAGGGCTGGGAGCCCAGAAGTGGCATGAAAAGGACAAAATGGCACTAGTGGGAAGTGAGTGGAGGAAAGGGGATTGAGGAAGAGAGAGTGGGCAGGACTGAATTAAATTCTGAATACCTTTTAAGCTTTCTTTTCTTTACATTCAGACTCTACCTGATTGAATTCCAGGACCGTGGAGTTTACGTTCAAAATGTCTTCTAAAATTAGCACGCACAGCCCTGCACCTATGCAGCATCCTCTGAAGTTACCGAGGGCCCCACCCCTGCCCTTCTCAGCTGCCTGCTTCCTGAGGTTCTCCCAGCCGGGAGGAAGCGGGAATTACCAAGCCGGGTTCTGACCTCAGCTCTGTTGAGAGAGAGCTGGGTGGCTCTGGACAAGTGACTCGCTCTCTGGGTCTCCATTTATCCCAAGTGAAACTAGCAGGAAAGTGAAGCTGGGCTTTGGTGGGAAAGCGCAAGTACTCATGTGACACAGTGTCAAGTTCCGTACAGAGGACATTGTTGGTGACAGGGCAGGGCCTGTGAGCTTCTGACCCCATAACCACTGTTCCTTGTCCTTTTGACTTTCCAAGTGCTTTCTCGTCTAGTTTGTTAGATCCTTAGGTCTTCTCTTCAAGACCATCCTGTTCTGAGCAAAGTGAAGTTTTGGAGAGGTTTTTAGGTTTGCCAGAGGCCTCAGAATAAGTCAGTGTAGAAACTAGAAATCAGACCCAGGATCCCCAACCAGGGATCCAATCATTTCTTCCTTCCTTCTTTTCATACGTATTGTGTACCTTCTGGGTACCAGGTGCACAGCAATAAACTGGAGCCGGTGCCTGCCGGCAGGGAGGTGCAGTGCAGTGGGGAAGAGAGGCAAGTCCACGCAGTGGATGGTGTCAGTGATGGTGATAAGGTGGGCCAACCAGCCAGCTGCAGGGATGCAGAAGTGGGTCCCTCCACCTCGGCCTGCCGGGACGCTGGGAGTCACTCTGTGCTTGCCCGAGTGTGCATCGCAGTGGGAGGAGTGAGGCTTGGCACTCAGCCCGGCCAAGATGCTGGCCCCAGGGGGTCCATCCCAGCCGGCCTCACTCTGGCCTCCCCAGCTCCAGCTTCCCCATCGCCCCCAGACGTCCAGGGAAGCCCCAACCTCCATTCCCTCCAGGAACCTTTGTTTGCAGGCCCAGCGGGCCTCGCCACACCCCTAGGCCCTGCGGGGATCAGGGTCAGGTGTTAGGTTGAGAAGGTGCACACTTGCTTCCCTTTTAGTCTCAGCTACTGGAAAGGGCCACTTGGATTTCTGGGAGAATTTTATCCCCTTCCCTCCATGTCATTCATGAGTTTTCTTTATCATTTCATTTTTAACAAAATTTGTAGGTTACTCAAATCTGCTTCCAAGGTCAAAGCTCTCAAAACATTCTTTGGATTCTGTTGTGGTGAAAACGTCCTCTCGACAGCTGGCCCCAGAGTTCCTCTTTGAGAGGGAACTACTTTTTTTTTTTTTTTAACATCTTTATTGGGGTATAATTGCTTTACAGTGGTGTGTTAGTTTCTGCTTTATAACAAAGTGAATCAGTTATACATATACATATGTTCCCATATCTCTTCCCTCTTGCGTCTCCCTCCCTCCCTCCCTCCCTATCCCACCCCTCCAGGCTGTCACAAAGCACCGAGCCAATATCCCTGTGCCATGCGGCTGCTTCCCACTAGCTATCTACCTTACTACGTTTGTTAGTGTGTATATGTCCATGACTCTACTTTTGTTTTGAGAAAATACTTTAAGCACCTCGGGGTAGAGGGTGAGACTGAAAGGAACTCAGCCACAAAGCCACTGGGTGAAGTGGCCTCTGAGAAAAAGAGGCCTGCTCTGGAGAGGGAGGGGGATGACACAGAGGGAAAGAGACCGGAAGGAGGGAAGCAGGGGAGAGAATTCAGAGTAAAGCCCAGGGTGGACATGGAAGCAGTCAGCAGAGGTTGATAAAAAAAACTTTCAGTTATAAGATGAATAAGGTGTGAGTATTTAATGTATAACATGGTGACTAAAACTGGTAACACTATTGTATAAGTGAAATTTGCTAGGAAAGTAGAACCTAAAGGAGGTGAATATGTGAGGTGATGTATGTGTTAATTAACTCGACGGGGGAGAAATCCTTTCACAGTGTAGACATGTAGTAGATCATCCTGTTGTACTCTTGAAATATCTTACAATTTTATTTGTCAACTATACCTCAATAAAGCTGAAAAAAATTTTAATTAAAAAAAAATTTAAAAAGAGTGAACCCAGGTGTATAGACCATAAAGTTCCCCCAGAACAGGGTGGAGTCCAGACCCTGACCCCAGAGATTGTTTCCTGCCAGGAAATTGTTAAGAACAGGGATGCCCAATGCAGAACTTGAAAGCGTTCATTGCTGTGGTGTAAACCCGTCCGTCTCCTCCCAAAACTTCAGCAAATTCTATCACATTCATGAACACTTTTTTTTTTTAACATCTTTATTGGGGTATAATTGCTTTACAATGGTGTGTTAGTTTCTGCTTTATAACAAAGTGAATCAGTTATACATATACCTATATCCCCATATCTCTTCCCTCTTGCATCTCCCTCCCTCCCACCCTCCCTATCCCACCCCTCCAGGTGGTCACAAAGCACCGAGCTGATGTCCCTGTGCCATGCGGCTGCTTCCCACTAGCTATCTACCTTACGTTTGGTAGTGTATACATGTCCATGCCTCTCTCTCACCCTGTCACAGCTCACCCTTCCCCTTCCCCATATCCTCAAGTCCGTTCTCCAGTAGGTCTGTGTCTTTATTCCTGTCTTACCCCTAGGTTCTTTATGACATTTTTTTTTCTTAAATTCCATATATATGTGTTAGCATACAGTATTTGTCTCTCTCTTTCTGACTTACTTCACTCTGTATGACAGACTCTAGGTCTATCCACCTCATTACAAATAGCTCAATTTCGTTTCTTTTTATGGCTGAGTAATATTCCATTGTATATATGTGTCACATCTTCTTTATCCATTCATCCGATGATGGGCACTTAGGATGTTTCCATCTCCGGGCTATTGTAAATAGAGCTGCAATGAACATTTTGGTACATGACTCTTTTTGAATTTTGGTTTTCTCAGGGTATATGCCCAGTAGTGGGATTGCTGGGTCATACGGTAGTTCTATTTGTAGTTTTTTAAGGACCCTCCATACTGTTCTTCATAGTGGCTGAACCAATTTACATTCCCACCAGCAGTGCAAGAGTGTTCCCTTTTCTCCACACCCTCTCCAGCATTTATTGTTTCTAGATTTTTTGATGATGGCCATTCTGACTGGTGTGAGATGATATCTCATTGTAGTTTTGATTTGCATTTCTCTAATGATTAATGATGTTGAGCATTCTTTCATGTGTTTGTTGGCAGTCTGTATATCTTCTTTAGAGAAATGTCTGTTTAGGTCTTCTGCCCACTTTTGGATTGGGTTGTTTGTTTTTTTGTTATTGAGCTGCATGAGCTGCTTGTAAATTTTGGAAATTAATCCTTTGTCCGTTGCTTCATTTGCAAATATTTTCTCCCATTCTGAGGGTTGTCTTTTGGTCTTGTTTATGGTTTCCTTTGCTGTGCAAAAGCTTTGAAGTTTCATTAGGTCCCATTTGTTTATTTTTGTTTTTATTTCCATTTCTCTAGGAGGTGGGTCAAAAAGGATCTTGCTGGGATTTATGTCATAGAGTGTTCTTCCTATGTTTTCCTCTAAGAGTTTGATAGTTTCTGGACTTACATTTAGGTCTTTAATCCATTTTGAGCTTATTTTTGTGTATGGTGTTAGGGGGTGATCTAATCTTATACTTTTACATGTACCTGTCCAGTTTTCCCAGCACCACTTATTGAAGAGGCTATCCTTTCTCCACTGTACATTCCTGCCTCGTTTATCAAAGATAAGGTGACCATATGTGCGTGGGTTTATCTCTGGGCTTTCTATCCTGTTCCATTGATCTAGCTTTCTGTTTTTGTGCCAGTACCATACTGTCTTGATTACTGTAGCTTTGTAGTATAGTCTGAAGTCAGGGAGCCTGATTCCTCCAGCTCCTTTTTTTGTTCTCAAGATTGCTTTGGCTATTCGGGGTCTTTTGTGTTTCCATACAAATTGTATCACATTCATGAACACTTTAAATGAGAGTTTTAAAACTTGAAATATACTGGACATACAATATTATGTTAGTGTCAGGTGTACTACATAGTGATTTGATATTTGCATACATTATGAAATGATCACCATGATAAGTCTGGTAACCATCTGTCTCCATACAGAGTTATTACAATATTATTGACCAAAGTCCTTATGCTGTATTTTACATCCCTGTGAATTATTTTATAACTGGAGGTTTGTACCTCTTAGTCCACTTCTCCTATTTCACCCCCCAAACCTCCTCCCCTCTGGCAACCACTCGTTTGTTCTCTGTATCTGTGAGTCTGTTTTCACTTTGTTTTGTTTTTTAGATTCCACTTATAAGTGGAATCATATGGTATTTGTCTTTCTCTGTCTGACTTATTTCACTTAGCATAATACCCTTCTACCATCCAGGTCCATCCATGTTGTTGCAAATGGCAAGATTTCATTCTTTTTTATGGCTGAGTAATATTCCATTCTGTGTGTGTGTGTGTGTGTGTGTGTGTGTGTGTGTGTGTGTATGTGTGTGTGTATGTTCATATCTTTTTTATCCATTCATCTATAGATGGACACTTAGGTTATTTCAATGTCTAGGCTGTTATAAATAATGCTGCTATGAAAATAGGGGTGCATATGTCTTTTTGAATTTGTGGGGTTTTTTCTTAAGGTAAATACCCAGAGGTGGGATTGCTGGATCACATGGTAATTCTAATTTTTTGAGGAACCTCCATACTGTTTTCCATAGTGGCGGCACCAATTTACAATCCTACCAGTGGTGCACAAGTGTTCCCTTTCTCCACATGGATTTTAAGAGCCTGAAGAAGGGGCGGAGTTGCTTTTCCGGATCAGTGTCATGGAGACAGAAGTATTCGTGAGAAGGTGAGCTGCCCTCACGCCCTGGGAACTTGCAACATTCTTCGGGACAACTTTGGACTTCTGCAAAAGAATTGTAGTTTGAAGAGGCCCAAGTTGACGTGTGAATTCAAATAAACACTAAGCAATTAATTCAACAAACGACTGAGGGTGTTGGACCAAGAATCTAACTTGATATAACCACTCATGTGAGAAGCATCAATTCTCTCTGCTTCGCAAGGTGCCTTTTCTCAAGCTTGTCTCACTCCTCTCACACCACCTCGGGAAGGCACTTTAGGCAGAGAGGCTGGTGCTCCTTTTATGGGTGCAGAAGAGATGCCCCCTTGCCAGGCCCTTTCAGGCTGCAACCCTCAGCCTGGCAGGAGACAATGATCCTCCCGCAAGGCTCACCGGGATTAGGAACCAGACAGCTTGCTGGGCTCTGGAACTTAAGAAACCTGGAACATGAGCGTTATGAGAGGGCATGGGGGAAGGACGATTTGCTTGAAGTTCTAAAAACTGCTTTGCTCTGCTTGGAGTTTGGAAAGAAACCACGTGTCTGGCACTTTTGTGGTTTCCCAGCATGCATTTTGGCGGAGAGTTCACGGGCTCAAACATCTCCAATGAACAGTGGGCGCTGATGTCGCCTCCCAGCTCTCCCCTGGGCTGCTGAGAGCCCCCACGCTCCTGGCGCAAGACAAAACTCGGGGGCTCCGCCTCTTCCCACGTCTCAGGAGGCCCCAGGTTCTGCTCCGGCTCTCCTCTCGCCAGGCTTCCCTGCCCGCCTTGTTCAAGGGCCAGAACCTGTGAGCTGACGCGGCTATTTTCATGCTCTAAGCCCTCTCAGGCTTAGAGCCCTTTCATGCTCTAAGCTCTCTCAGATTTTCTCTGACCTGTGAGTTCTCTTTAGTGGGGTAGAAGGTATCTTAAGCTCTTGGGGGAGGAGTAACTTCCTAGCTGTGATCCAGGCACCAAACGGCTCCCTATACCCCACTTCTCTCCAGGGCCTTGCTACCTCCACACCCAAAACCAAGGGCAGGAGCCTTCCTGGCTCGGCTCCCTCTATGAGACACATCCCCGCCAGAGCTGGAGGAGCGGGGAGGGAGGGCTGAAGAGCCTAAGTCCTGTGTCTTACCGGCCACATAAACACCTCAAAAGCATCCTCTCTTCTAGAAACTTGCACGAATGAGGTTGATATAATACGTCTAATAAATACACGGATGTGAGGCTTCTAACCGTCGCCTCTTTGTGCTTCAAGATCAAACAGGCAAACTGAACCCCGCTATCTCCATGAGCTCATGTGCGCTTAGGGTAAGAAATGAGAGCTAATAGCACCCAGCAGCCTCTGACTGGGAGTGCACAGTCCAGACAGTGTGTGCCTGGAGCGTGGTCCCCGCTGACAGTTGAGGGGCAAGACCTGGGTGCCCACAGAGCCCAGGACCGGTGGAGCCCCTGCGGGGAGATGACCCTGAGAGACGCAGCAGAAGCCAGAGGACACACGTGGCCTTGCTGGCCCCAGAGGCGCCCAGGTCACCTGCCTGAGCACATCAGGGAGTCCTCTGTGCAAGGGGCTTCCCCCAACTCTCCCCCCAACGTACTATGACACCCATTTCTTGCAAGTCATCTGTTACTCGGGGGAAAATCCAGTCAGTGGCTGGTCACAGATACCGGAGCCAGGCAGATGTGCGGCGTTTCTGAGGGTGGGGTTGGGGGCAGGGGGGCAGGACAGTGGGAGGCTGCTGGACGACGCATTTTCCCAAGCCTGGGCCTCTCCGTCTTTACCGCCTAAGGGCCGACTCCATGGCAGGGAGCGGACAGTTCATCGTGTCCACCGGGCTGAGACTCGACCTCGCCTAGCGCTTCCTGCCAGCCCTCCTGACAGCCAGACAGGCTGCTGGGAGAGGGACCTCACCCAAAGTAAACACAAAGAAAGGCTTTTGCGGAGAGGAGTGTGGAGCCCAACTCGGTGGAGACTCGCGGAGGCCCCGTGGGAACGGATGTCGACTTGTGGTTCGGAGACCCGGGGTCTGGGTTTGTGCCCCATGGATTCCGCCCGCGGGCTTCCCGAGGCCGGCCGCGGGTCACCGAGGGGAGCCGGAGCCCTTGCTCAGCACTGAGACCATCACTCGTGGAGCGCGGGTGCCACCTGGTGGCCAGATCTGGCGTGACCAGCGACCAGAGAACCCGGGAACCACTCTGAGACAGGAATCACCAAGGTCACCATTACAGTGACTGTAATAATGGCAACACCTTATCCACACCCCACATCTTTTCTGCCATCCTGTACTCCGTCCCCTCTGGGTTTCGGGGAGATCGGTCCTTCCGTCGTCACAACTGTATTAATTACAAAAGGGGTAACCTCTACATCAAAATAACAAGAACCTCCACCATAGGCGCACACTTTCTGCCATGCACTGAGCTAGACACAAGGGGTTAAAAATTACCAAGCTGTGGTCCTTTCCTTCAAGGGACTTAGATGCTCAGATATTTACAATTAACCAAAATACAAGACAGAGGGTGACAAAAATATTCAGCTGTGGGAGCGGAGATGAGGTGACAACTTGCTGAACATCAAAATTGAGCTTAAAATGGAGGCATTATTGAGACTGTGAAATATGGATAAGAATTCAGCAGGTGACAAAGGGAAGGACATTCCAAGCAGAGGGACTGGCCAGGCAAAGGCAAAGACCAGTGAAAACACACAGTAGGTCCAGGAAACAGCAACTGTAGAATTTTGTGAGAGGGGGCAATGCAGGAAAAGATAAAACTTAAAAGGCAACATGGGGATGAGTCAAGGTGTGCCTTGTAAGCTAGGTGCTGGGTTTGAACTTTTCTCCTGGGGGCTAAAACAAACCACTGAAGGGTCTGAAGCAAGGAAATAACTAGGTTGATTTTTTAAAGATCTATTTAAGAGACAAGTATGCAGGGAGGCTGATTAGGGAAAATGGTTGCAGCACCAGTGACAAGACAATTCATTCAACAGCCAATAGACATTGACAGGCCTGGATGTGCCCTTCCATCTTGGAGCTTAGGTTCTGGCGCACAATGAGGGAGGGGTAGGAGGGATGCAGAGAAGAAGACAGACGCAAGGTATTGCAGAATTTGAATCTCCAGGACTTGATGATCATTGGGTTAGGAAGAGGGAGAACTTAGAGATTGAGCCTAGGTGACAGGGGGAAGAGTGAGGCCCCTCAAGGCTGTGACAGAGGAGTCAAGGGCAGGTCTGAGGGGGAAGGAAATGAGTCTGCTTTTGGATGTGATCAGTAAACAGAACAAGTAGCTATGAAGCAAAAACTCCACAGAATCAACATTACTTTACATTACATTACATTACATTGCAATGACCCACCTCCCCAGTCCCATGAGAAGTCAGACTAGGTTTCCTAGGAAATTCTCCTGCCATCAGAGGTTAAAATTGTATTGAATATTGGGACTTCCCTGGCAGTCCAGTGGTTAAAACTCTGTGCTTCCGATGCAGGGGGCACTTGTTCCATCCCTGGTCGGACAGATCCCACATGCCGTGTAGCACGGCCAAAAGAAAAAAAAGAAAAAGAAGTAAAATAAATAAATAAAATAAAATTGTATTCAATATTGATTGTCAAGATACAAATCTCCACAAACAGATTCATTAAATGTTTGCTGAACCAGCCTATGGAAAGTACTTGCTAATGCTTTTTAAGTGTTTCATGTGAAAGAAGCATCATTCCCAGTGCTTTTCCTCCAGTTACCTTCTTTAACCCTCACAACTCTCTGTGGGCTCTGCACTGGGCTCAGGCCACACAGTTAGCAAGGGCAGGGCCAGCCAGTATCTGCAGGAAGGTCACAAAGCCCTTGAGGGGAGTCTTCTACCTTCTTCCCAGGTGAGGGCTGCACGCAATGGACACAAGCTGGCCTGGAGTCACGTCTGGCCACTTTCCCATGTGGTCAGTCTGTTTGAAGCTTAATTAGAAGAGGCTTCAGGCCCTTCCTGTTTGGTGGCAGTTTAGGGAGGTGAGATATCAAAAAGCTAGGACAAGCAGATGTAGGAGAAATAAAGAGACAGCCCTCCGGTAGCATTCCAGGGAAAAGAGGGGTACTATTGTTCTTCCTCTTTGGGGATGATGAAAAAAATGTGGATTTCAGTGGTGGTGTGAAGGCACGAAGCTCTGACTTCTAGAGGATCAGACTCTCACGTGTGCCCGCCAGCGGCACTGGCAGCACCGGGTCGTGGGGAATTACCTGCACAGTTCTCCAACTGGAAGGCAGCCAGTAGAGTAAAGAAGCCCGTGCATGCAAGGTTCTGGTTCTGGGCTTGTACCATTGTCCAGGATCAATGATTCTGCAATCCTATTTTAGACACGGGGGAATTCAATTTCTTGTTTTTGGCAGTTCTAACTTCCCACTATTCTTATACCTGCTGTCATGTTGAAAAGATTGTTTAATCACTATAAAAGCATTCAAAACAATACTGAAAAAAAAATCTGAGTGAAACCTTTATGATAATAGTAATACTAATATATCCCTAAAATAGTCCCCAGAAAATTTAAAACCATCTGCAATTGATAGGGATTACTTCACCAGTATGGGGAATAAATATGGTCATATTACCTACGTTTTTTTCTTTTTCTTTAATTTTTATTTTATTTTTTGAATGGGTAAAGAAGATGTGGTACATATATACAATGGAATATTATTACTCAGCCATAAAAAAGAATGAAATAATGCCATCTGCAGCAACATGGATGGACCTAGAAATTGTCATACTGAGTGAAGTAAGTCAGAAGGAGAAAGACAAATATCATATGCTATCATTTACATGTGGAATCTAAAAAAATGGTACAAATGAACTTACTTACAAAACAGAAATAGAGTCACAGATGTAGAAAACAATCTTATGGTTATCACAGGGGTAAGGGGAGGAGGAATAAATCGGCAGATTAGGACTGCCTATGTTTTTTCAATTGATTTCTCTCCTGCTATGTTTCAGAAACTCTTATGCACTAGAGATACATCAGTGGATGAAACAAAGATTTCCATCCTGTGGGGCTTACTCTCTGACAGGGGAAGATAGTGAAGCAATAGATTTACTAAATAAGTAAGTAATTTAACATGTTGAATGATGTTAGTGTTAAGGATATTTTTTTTAAAGTAGAGGTGGGTCTTCCCTGGTGGCGCAGTGGTTGAGAGTCCGCCTGCCGATGTAGGGAACACGGGTTCGTGCCCCGGTCCGGGAAGATCCCACATGCCGCCGAGCGGCTGGGCCCGTGAGCCATGGCCGCTGACCCTGCGCGTCTGGAGCCTGTGCTCCGCAACGGGAGAGGCCACAATAGTGAGAGGCCCGCATACCGCAAAAAATAAAAAGTAGAGGTGGTTATATGGGTCTGAGATGCTAAGGTGGGGTAGGCCTCATGGAGAACATGACATTTAAGCAAAGCCTTGAAGAAGGTGACTCTGGCCTTCACAAAGCCACAGAAGTCCTAGAACATCTTCCAGGACAACAGGTGTCCAATACCTTACATTTACACCACTTACACGGTCTTCTCCAGTGGTGCTTCTTAGAACAAATTTTTACTCCAAAATGACCTGCTGAGTACTTACACCAAAAAGGAGCAGTATAAATGTTACTATAAATGTTAAATTCAGCTCCCAGAACTTCTACAGCTAGGGTTATAGTCCGAGTAACAGCTTCATAGAATACCAAGGCTGGTGGTACATCTGTGGGTCTCAGATCACTTGGAGACGTGACCTTAGTGTTTATTAGATTTATCTATGTGAAGTTCCCAGGAGGACACATGGCACCCAGAAAAGGCTTAGCAAGTTTTAACGAATGTTACTCCTTATTTTCCTGTATCTTACACAACCACCCCTTTGGGTTCAGGCACATGGCTTTAGGAAATCTCATATGGCCCCAAGAAAAGCCTACATTTAGGACCACTGAGATGACCATAGGCCTACAGTCCCCAGTGACTATAAGAATTACTCTTTCAAGATTGAGAAAAATCCCTTAGCACCCAGTATTGTGTATAGACAGTAGGTACACAATAAATGTTTCCATAAATAATACATGTTCTGCTTCCAGTAATGGTGGAATAGATAATTCTTTCTTCCTGTTCTTTGGCTTGCATAATCTCTATTGATCTATCTTGAAGTTCAGTAATTCTTTCTTCTGCCTATTGTTTTCTCCAGTGAATTTTTAATATATAGGTTATTGTTCTTTTCAACTCTACAATTCCCATTTGGTTCTTTGTAAAAAGTCTATCTCTTTATGATATTCTCTATTTGATGCAACATTGTCATCATACCTTCCTTTTTAAAAAATTTTTTTGGCTGCGTTGGGTCTTCGCTGCTGCGCACAGCCTTCTCATTGCGGTGGCTTCTCTTGTTGTGGCTCAAGGGCCCTAGGCACACAGGCTCAGTAGTTGTGGTGTACAGGCTTAGCTGCTCCACGGCATGTGGGATCTTTCCAGACCAGGGATCGAACCCGTGTCCGCTGCATTGGCCAAATAAAACCACTGTGCCACCAGGGAAGTCCCCTTTATTTCTTTTAAGCAAGCTTTCCTTTACTGTGAAAATATTTATAATGGCTACTTTGAAGTATTTTCCTCCTAAATCTGACATCTGATCACTATCACAGTTTCTGTTGCCTGTTTTTGCTTTTGTCCTTCCAGTATATGGGTCATACTTAACTGTGGGGTTTTTTTGTTTTTGTTTTTGTTTTCGCCTAATTAATTTTGATTCCAAACTGGACATTTTAGATAATATACCATAGCCATTCTGGGTCACTGACCCCTCCCCTTCTCCAGGGCTTGTTGTTCTTATTTGCTTAGCGACTGGCTGAATTATTTTAGTGAAATCTATTTCTCCCCCACAGTATTAAGCCTCTGATGTCGTTTCTCAGGGAGGTGTAGCTTTGAGTACGCCCCCTGACCCTGGGATGACAGTGGTACTGATAGATCTCCCTTCCATCTTTCCCTGACTCTGGCGCTGGAGTGGGGGCAATGGCAAGCTTCTCTTGGAACAACACTTTCACTCTAGGAGGCAAGTGCTCAGTGGGGGTGGGGAGTAGCAGTAACCTGAGGTCCTCTTGGCTTGCCTTTCATAGCATGGGGAAAAGGCAGTCAGGGCCCCAGTGTTCTCAGCATGCTGCGCCCAAGGTAGACCCTCCTTCCACGAGTGGGGGCTGGATAAAAGGGAACTCCCACCTCTAAATTGCATTTGCCTGGGATTTCGCCTCAGCAACAGGTAGCAGGGGCAGGATGAGAACTGATGAAGTCCTGATACTCCTGGAAGAAAGCCTTCTGGCTGGGAGCTGGGGAGAAAGAGAGCTCTGTGTTCCTGGCTTCAGCAATCCAGAGTGGAGTCTCCAGCCTTGCTGGGCTGGGAGGGAAGAGGGTAGGAGCAGTCTTGGTTCAAATACCCTAGACTTCCTTACTGAAAGATTCACCTTCTTTACTCCAAGTAAAACTCACCTTTTTTGTTGACATTTCATAGCTTTTCTTTAAGAAATATTTCTTAATTTGCTGTTTTTCCTTAGGACGATTTCCAGGGATTTTAAATGCTTGAGCTTTTAAAAATCATTTTCATATTTCATTGGAAAGCAGGTCAGCAAAGGTGCTAATACTCTCATGCCAGAAATCAATCTCCCTAGTTTCAAGAGTTCTTTATATATTGTAGAAAAAGCCCTTTATCGGATATGTATTTTGCAAATATTTTTCTACCAGTATGGGGGTTACCTTTTCATTCTCTTAAACGTGTCTTTTGAAAGGCCAAAGTTTCATATTTTTAAAAATATTTATTTTATTTGGCTGCGTTGGGTCTTAGTTGAGGCACGCACAGGATCTTTCATTGCGGCTTATGGGCTCTTCGTTGCAGTGTGCGGGCTTCAGCGTGCGCAGGCTCTGTTGCCCTGCGGCATGTGGGATGTTAATTCCCCGACCAGGGATCAAACCCGTGTCCCCTGCATTGGAAGGCAGATCCTTAACCACTGGATCACCAGAGGAGTCCCAGTTTCATATTTTGATGAACTCCAATTTATCAAATTTGTTTTTTATGGACTGTACCTTCGGTGTCTTGTCTAAGAAATATTTGCCTAACCTAAGGTCACAAAGATTTTCTACTTTTTCTTCTAGAAGTTTTATAGCTTTAGGTTTCATATTTAGGTCTAGGATACATTTTGACTTAAAATTTTATAGAGTTGACCCTTGAACAACACTGGTTTGAACTGCACAGGTCCACTTATACGTGGACTTTTTTCGGTAAATACATTCGATAGTACTACATGATCGGTGGCTGGTTGACTCTGTAAATGCAGAACCGTGACTGTGGAGGGCTGACTATAAAATTACACACAGATTTTCAACAGCATAGAGGGTCAGCACACCTAACCCCTGCATTGTTCAAGGGTCAACTGTGTATGGTCTGACTTAATTTTTGTAATAAGGGTCAAAGATAGTTTTGGGGTTTTATGGGGTTTTTTGTTTGTTTGTTAAATATGACTACTCAATTGTTCCAGCATATTTGTTGAAAAGATTATCCTTTCTCTACTGAATTCCCATGGCGTCTTCGCCAAAAATCAGTTAACCAAATATGTCTAGACTGATTTCTGAACTCTGTATTATGTTTGATTGATCTAATGGCCTATCTTCATAACAATACTAGAATATCTTGCTTATGGTAGGTTTATAATGTTTTAAAATTAGATAGTGTAAGCCCCCTAATTTTGTTGATTCAAAATAGTTTTGGCCATTTTGTATCTTTTGCATTTTAATATACATTTTAGAATTGGCTTGCAAAATTCTAATGCTTTATTTTTTTTTTTTTGAGACTTCATTGGATTTTCTAGGCAGATAAGCATGCTATCTGCCATAAAAGGCAGCATTACTTATTGTTTTCCGATTTAGATGGTTTTCTTTCTTTTTCATGTCTTGTTGCAATGGCTAGAAGCTCCTGTACAATGCTGAATAGAAGTGGTAAGAGCAGACATTCATGCCTTGTTAATATTAGAGGGGAAATGTTGAGTCATTCACAATTAAGTATGATGCTAGCTGTGTTATAGATGCTCTTTATTAGAAAATTCCCTTCTACTCCTAGTTTGGAGAAATTCCCTCCTATTCCCAGTTTGCTGAGAGTAATGAAAAATGGATGGTTAGCTATTGTCAAATGCTTTTCCTGGTTCAATTGAGGTGATCATATCTTTTTTCTTTTTTGTGAGTTAATATGATGAATTACATTGATTGATTTTCCGTTGTTAAACCAACCTTGAATTCCTGGGATAAACCCCACTTGGTCATGATGTATCATCCTTTTCTATGTATTATGTTCACTTTGCTAATATTTCGTTTAAAATTTTTTGTCTCTATGTTCAGGAAGCATGTTGGACTTTAGTTTTCTTTTCTTGTAATTTCTTTGCCTGATTCTGGTATCAGGAAAATACTGACCTGATACAATTAGATGGGAAGTTTCCCCTCCTCTTTAACTTTCTGAAAGTGTGTACAGAATTGGTGTTATGTCTTCTTTAGATGTTTGGTGGATCTCACCAGTGAACCCAGCTGGTCCTAGAGTTTTGTTTGTGGGAAGGCTTTTAACTAAAAATTCCATTTCTTTAATAAATACAGTGCTATTCAGATTATCTAGTCCTTCTTGCACGAGCTTTGCTAATTTGTATCTTTTGAAGAATTTGTCCATTTCATCTAAATTGTCAAAGTTATTGGAATAAAGTTGTTTATAATAGTCAGTGATTACACTTTTCATTTCTGAAGTATCTATGGCGATGATCTCTTATTCCTGACAGTCCTGTGTTGCTTTTTTTTTTTTTTTTTCCATTCTGTTTGGCTAGAGGTTTATCAATTTTATTGATTTTTCTCAAAGAACCAGCTTTTGGTTTTATCTTCTCTTGTTTTAAATTTTTATTTCATTGATTTCTGACATTATCCTTATTACTTCCTCTTTTCCTGCTTACTTTGGGTTTAATTTGCTTTTTTCTGCTTTCTTAAGGTGGAAGGTAAAATCATTGATTTGAGAATTTTCTTCTATTTTAATATAGGCAACTATTGTTATAAATTTTCCTCTAGGATTGATTGTCTAATCTGTATCTAATAAATTTTAATGTATTGTTTTCATTTTCATTCAGGCCAATATATTTCTAATTTATTATCACTTTTTTTAATTAGAAGCATGTTGTTTAGTTTCCAGATATTTGGGGATTTTCCAGATATGTTATTGATTTCTAATTTTCTTCTTCTTTTGCCAGAGAACATACTTTTGTATGGTTTGAACCCTTTATTTATTGTGACTTGCTTTACATCCCAGAATATGGTCTCCATTGGAAATGCTCTGAATGCACATGAAAACAATGTGTGTAGTGCTGTTATTGGGTGGAGTGCTCTATCAAGGTCAATTAAGTCAAGATGGTTGATAGTGTTTTTCAAGTCTTCTAAATACTTACTGATTTTCTGTCTACATGTTTTAACAATTATTGAAGGTGTTGAAAATCCAACTGTATTTGTGAGTTGGTTATTTCCCACTGTAGTTCTATCAGCCTTTTCCTCACATATTTAGAAGTTGTTATGCATATATTTAGGATTGTAATTTCCTCTTGTTGAACTGACCTCTTTATCATTATAGACAACCAACTTAATCCTTAATCTTGGTAATATTCTCAAGCTCTCAAGCAAAATCTACTTTATTTACTACTACTATAGTACACCTGCTTTCTTTAACTTATTGTTATTGTATCTTTCTCTATACTTTAAGCCTAGTGTCTTTATACCTAAAGTGGGTTTTGAGAAAATAGCATACAGTTGGGCCTTGCCTTCTTTTATTCAATGTGACAATCTCTGCCTTTTTATTGGGTGTTTAGACCATTTACAATCAATGTGATTATTGATATGGTTGAGCTTACATCTATTATCTTGCTATTTGTCTTCTTCTTTGTTCCCTTGTCCTTCCTTTTTCTTCCTCCTTTTGGATAAACTGAATACTTACTGATGATTCCACTGTATTTTGTTGTTGCATTATTAGCTAGAACACTTTTGGGGGGTGAGGAGAATTACCTTAGGGCTTATACATCTTTAGCTTATCACAGTTTTCCTTCAAGTAATATTATACCACTTCATGTATAGCATGAAAATATTACCATACTATACTTCCATTTTCCCCTTCCTAAACTTTATGTAATTGTTGTATGTTTTATTTTTAAATGTGTTATAAACTCCACGATAAATGGGTACTATTACTGTCTTCAGCAATTATCTTTTCAATAGATTTAATAACAAAAAAAAGAGAGCTTTAGTATTTAGCCACATATTTACCATATTTTCACACAGTATTATTTTATATGTTTGAAAGACTTTTAAAAACATTTCTTGTAATGCAGGTCTACTGGTGATGTATTTATTCAGCTTTTGGATGTTTGAAAAAGTCTTTATTTTGCCTTTGTTGTTTGAAAAGATATTTTCACTGCATATAGAATTCTAGGTTGACAGGTTTTAGTCTATCTTGTTCCTTTTACTATATTAAAGATGTTGCTCCACTGTCTTCTGGTTCCCATGGTTTTCAATGAGAAGTTTCCTGTCATTTTTATTTGAGCTCCTTTGTATGTGACATGTCCTTTTCCCCTATCTGGATGTGCTAAGATATTTTTTTTAAATCACTGGCTTAAAGCAATTTGATTTAAGATGTGCCTTGGTGTGATCCTTTTCATGTTTCTTGTCCTTGGAGTTCATTGAACTTCTTGGACCTGTGGGTTTGTAATTTTCATCAAATTTGAAGAACTGTTGGCCCCTGTCTCCAAATGACCTGAAGAAATATGAAAATACAAAATATTTTCTTCTTTTCCCCTTCCACCCTCACACCCATCTCTTCTCCCTTGAGGACTCCAACTGTACATACATCAGACTGCTTGAAGCTGATTCATAGCTCACTAAAGCTCTGTCCACTTTTTTTCCAGTCATATTTCACTCTAAATAATTTGAGATAGTTTCTCCTGCTATGTTTTCAAGTTTTAAAACTTTTCTTTTGCTGTCTAATCTACTGTTAATCTCACCCAGTGTGGGGTTTTGTTTTTTAAAATCTCAGACATTGCATATTTTCATCTCTTATATTTTCTGGTCCTTTTTATATCTTCTATAGCTCTAATTAACATGCTCAATCTTGCCTCTACTTCCAGACCACTACTTTCTTGATACATGGCATATAGTTACAATGTCCTTTTGTACAAATAATATTTCTATAATTTGTGTCATTTCTGGATCTCTTTTTTCTCCTTCACTTATGGGTTTTGTAAGTTCTGGCTTTTTGCATGCCTGACAATTCTTTTTTATTGGATGCCAAACATTTTGAGTTTTTACCTTGTTGCATATGCAAAATATTCGTATCCCTATATTCTTGTACTTTGCTCTAGGAGACAGTTACACAGAAACTGTTTTAGAAACCAGAAACTTTGGAGCTTTTAGTTCAGGGTTAATGTTGCTCTCCTACTGAAGTAATACTTTTCTGACTTTCCTATCGAGTGCCCTTTGAGAATTACAAAGTTTTCCACTCTGGCAAGCAAGAACACAAACTATTAACCGCTTTGTGTGAACGTCAGTGATTATTCCCTCCGCTCCTTTCAGGTGGTTCTTCCTCCAGCCTCAGTAGCTTCGTCCCACGCAAACAGAAGTACTCAGCTGAAGTCTCAAGGGGACCCTCTCTATATCTTTATGCCTTCTTTCTGTGCAGCTCGCTCCTCTCTCGTACTCTACCCTAGGAGCTTCAACCACTTTGGCCTCTTTGGACTCCCAGGTCTGTTTCCTCAGCTCAGGGAGACCTCTGGGCTCTGCTGTGGTGCTCCCTTCCTGAGCTGCAATCTGGAATCTCTCTCCAAGCATCAGCTAGGGCCATCACAGGACTCAATTCATTTGTTTTCCTTCTCTCGGGGATCACTGCCCTGCACTGCTTGATGGCCAGTGTCTGAAAACTGCTGTTTTATATACATTATCAGGTCTTTTAGTTTTTTTGAGTGAGATATTTCCAGTTTCTGTTCTGAAAGTAAATGTCAAAACCATTTTTGGAGGCAAGATCTTTATTACGATGTTATATGATTACTTTTAACAGAGGGGAGTGAAGATACCACCTCTTGGGAGGTACGGTTATGTTCTGAGAAAAACAAAACAAAACTTAAACTTTCAACTCTGGAAGATCTGAGCTCAAATTCCAGAACTGCCACTTTGGGCAAATTACCAGTTCTTTCACTGGTAAAACAGAACTAATAATATCTATTATTAGGTTGTGAGGTTTGCATGAGATGTAAAGAATCTGCTATATATCAGAGGCACCTCATACACTTTAGTTGCCTTATTTTCCCCCTAAAAACATGAGTATCAGAGAAGCTATCTGTTAGGGCCCTGCTTGTACTGATAAGAGTGATTGCAAGCTTTTCCCTCTCAAATATCCTCTCTGTGATGATAGGGAAAAAGTAATCGTAATATGCTATTGAAAAGCCAGACGCAAAGTGTAATTCTAGGAAACTGCTTGTGAATTTTTACCCTGTAAAATTAGTGGGAAGGAAGAGCCTCGAGTCCTGCCCTGTCTAACTCTGGTTCGGATTTGGCATTTTCAAGTGTGGAACAATCCAGAATTCCAGCTCTGTCAGGAAAAAGCAGACAAATGAAACAGATGACAAATCATTTCTCTAAGACCTGAAGCCAAACTGGCTCCAATAGCTGCTGGAATGGTAATAGAAGACAATTTCCTGGAGTATTTACAAAATCATTCGTAAGGGTAATATTTTCCAGATTTTTACAGAAGGACTAAGGGTAGCTTTTTAGTCTGCAGACTCCACAGAGGTAGCATATATTCAACAGGCAGCTGCTGGGACCGCCACCTCCCACTCTAACGCCTCCCTATAACCCCCATATAGAGGCCTGATTTAGGCACCGAGATGGGGATAAGCCGTGGGTTCTGCCCTTCAAATATACGCCAGCATATAAAGGAGCGACAGGTGAGTACACAGCTAATCGAAAACGGAATGCTCTCTATGTGCAGTGTTAGCAAAGTGCTTCAGAGAGACAGGGATAAAAGATCAGCCCAACTTTCAAAAAGGAGACTGAATATTTCAGAACACATGCAGAAGTGGAGTAGGGGAGGAAAAGGGAACATTCTAAGTCAAGGGAGGGAGGCATACCCTGGGAAATGAATCTGAGGCCTGATCTATATAGGATTGGAATGTGTCAATTAGAAATGTTTTCAACTGCAAAGTTACAGAATCCTTGCCTAGTACAGCCTTAAGAGATGGAGGTCTGTTTGCTCAAAATGCTCAGAGGTATGTGGTTACTGGCATCGATTCGGTGGCTCGACTGGCATCTGGGAGGCAGGTTCTTTCCATTTTTCAGCGGTGACACCTTTAACGTGGTGGGTTTTCATCTTTTTACTTTTTACCTCATGTTTGCAAGACTGCTGCCACAGATCCAGATGCCATTAACTAGTGTTATGAACGAGAAAACAAAAGGAGTTGAAAAGAGCTTTCCTTTAATCAGGCAAGAAAAAAATTTCCTGAGAGTTTCCCAGATTTTCCACTACATCTTATTGGCCCAAACTGGGTCATATGACCATCTTCAGAGGAAAGGTCGGAAAAGTATCTGGATAAGAAGGAGTAACATGAAAGGCCTAGAAAAATCATGATCCATCCTTGGGGGCTGGGCATATTGCCGCCTTAAACAAAGTAAGTGTTCTCGGCAAGGAAGAAGGATCAAACAATCATTAGATGAGCAATTAACAATAACTGCAATCCCATTTTTGAACTTGAATCCAAGTTCTAGTGAAACAAGAGTTCTAATGGAGAAAAAAAAAAAAAAAAAAGCCCAGATGATTCAAGTATACCTCTAGTTTTATAGATTTATTCTGCCCTCTTTGGTCTTAGGAGAACCTTACTGCTTTTCCTGAGAATGACAGCCTTCCCCAAACTGCAGACTCAGATTTAGATGCAACTGAATTCCTTCCTGTGGTTTTGCAGATTCGACTATATTACAAATTAAATTTCAAAAGGAGGAAGTTACAATTTTTATTCATATAAAACCTCCCTTAATACTTTTAACACATTTCCCACTTAACTGCTGCCTTTCTTAAGCATCACAAGGCCATTCATTCATTCATGCCACAAACACCGAATACTTTGATGAAGCAAAGTACCTCGCTAGTTAACAGCTAGTTGGTCCACTGGCCTCCAGCCAGGTTTATATTCATAATAAGGCTGCAGACCTGGCACCTACTTTAATAATTCTGAGAAAAAAACTCTTTCCTCCCCCTTCACACACTGCCTCTTCACCACACCAAGTCTTGTAGGGTACAACGGTCACACAGGTCACTGGGACACGACTCTAAACACTCCCACTTTGAATGAATCCCTCTGGCTCCCTTCTGAGGGGAGAGGAGTGGAGAAGCTACCTCGTTTCCTTACAGACTCCACAACATTCCTTTAGATTCTTACCAGTCTCAACTTTCCCTAAAACAAACAGGAAAATAAGGACTTCATTTTTTCCCTGGAGAACTCTAACTGAAGAAATAAATGGCAAAGATGTGGTGGAAAGCCCAGGCTTTCCTGGTGGTAAAGAAACAAATAGGAGGGAAGAGGTAAGACGTGAAATGTGTACTTACACTCTTCTCACGCACCCCTTGTGGCACCCCATCCTATAATGACCAACAACAGGATTACTTCATGCTTTAAACCTTTTTAGACCTTGGGTACCAATCTCTCTCCACAGCCACAGGGTCCTCTTGTGGGACCAAAATCACCCAAAAAGGAAAATTCATTTAAGGAGTTACGTGATAACTAAAATAGTTTAGTAGATACTGAAGAAACAGCCCTCAGAAATTGCCTGGTCCAAATTAAACGACAGAGGAAAGTAACATTCCTGGGGGACTGCAGTCAATATAGGTCCACAGGTCCACCTGTAGAAGCCTGAAGGGATGCTGAGACCGCTATGCCGTGTGCTAGGACCAGGGAACATCCTATTACCTGCAGTCTGGGGTTTTCTGACAGGGTCAGAATGCTTTGGCAGGGGTGGAGGCAGAGGATGGGCGGGGGCGGTGGGAGTACCTCAAACTGAACACAAGACCGAACAGGCAAGCTGCAGTGGCTTGTGAGCTGGAGAAGAAGTACAAATTACGCCTCGCCTGAGACCTCTGCTGTGGACCAGATGGTGCGTGCGTGTGTGCGTGTGTGTGTGTGTGATTACTGGGATTTTCAGGCCTGCAGAGGCTAAGGTTAAAGCCCAATGTATTATTTCACTTAGGGCACATTTGGATGAGGTAAAGGTGGAAAGAAAATAGAGAAAGCAACAGGAAATGAGTTCTTCCTCCTGTGTAGCCACAGCAAAAGTCAGGTGATGTTATGCTGTTGTTGAGAAAAGACTGACTGTCCTGGATTTAAAGGTCCCACATTACAGAGGTCCATCTCCTCCCGCATCTCTGCAGTTAACCTTCATTCCTTCCTGCCTAACAAGTGCAGAGCCATATCACAAGTCACCATCCTCAGAAAGTTCTACTCCATTTTCACGATCCTTCTAGGGGCCCCACCTGACCAGCTGTCACCCGAGGGAGCGACGGAGCACCCACGTTCAAGGAGCATAGTTGGAACATAACACCAACCAGCAGAAGAAAGCCAGGAGGCACGGGGACGAGGAGTGCAGAGAGGTAACATGAGGCCAGACGTGAAGATTCCAAGGCTGGGAAAGAGGAGAAAGGTGACAGCTGGGACTGAAGCATGAAAAGGGAGGGAGAGGCCACATCAAAGAGCAAGAAATCAGTTACCAGATATTAATTCTTTCCTCCAATTAAAAGTCACTCACTTTTCTCGCAATATAAAACAGCACATATTCTTATTCACCACAGCTGTAAGCTTCAGGCCATGCACTGTCCTGCTGCAGTCCTAGGACACGTGCTATATCACGGTCAAGCTCCTGACCCAGAAATCACACATCAATGTCAGTCTCATTTCTTTGTAGTTACCCTTTCCCTAACTATGGAAGTTTTACAAAGTCACCTGAGGCTACAGCTTGAAACAGAAAACACAGCCTTAATCTTGAAGTTAAGGGAAGAGGGAAGTCCCTGGCTAGAGGGAAGTCCACACAGCCCCCGGGGCACAGCTGACCTCACAGCCACCTCGGTGCCTACACTCGTTTCCTTGCCAACTCCACAGGAAGGAATTGCAGAGCCAGCTAACGCACCAGCAGGAAAGGGCTACAAAGAGGAGGCACAGAGTTACGGCGACTGTAACAGTCTCCTGAGCTAGCCTTAGCCCAGCCCCACAGAAAACAGTTATTTCTGATTGTTTTTCTTAGGTCTTCTTCTTGGTCACTCGTTTTCAGCTACCTAAATCGTCTATCTGAAAATGAATACTGAAGAGATAAGCAGCGACAGGTCAAGGTGTTAGGGGAGATAAAGTGTATCAGATACGTTAGCAAGATCACAGTTCAGACATGAATACTTTTCTCTTTGTGGAGCCAAAAAGCATCCGTGCAAGAAGATTCTGTCGCTCTGACAAATTACTTTCTACTTATACTAGTAAAAATAAATCACAGGGAGAACTCAAGGGCTCTAAGGGCTTGGTGACTTCTTCTGATTCAAAGGCAGCAAAAACACCAGGCCACTGCTCCCAGTGGGCACGCCCCTCTGGCCCTGCTGAGAGGCCACTTGACCCCCACTGCTAGGAGGATGTGCCAGAGCAAGTGGACGAAGTGCCTTGAAGGTAAAGAAAACTGATTCTCCTTAACTAGACATTATCAGAGGACTTAGAAACTCAGGAATGTGATAACATACAAGCAGAAACAATTTTGTCAGCATTAACAACTAAATCAATTGTTAGCCTAGACAAGATCTACAAGAAGATGAATATGCAAGCTCAACAAGAACACACTGTGTGACAACTGACCGATTTGGGTTTCGTCATGAAAGACGTGTTTGTTTGAGAAGAAAGTAAATTCTAAAATCTAATAAGAGCAATGAGTAAGAAGATAAAATTCTAAACTAAATAACCACTGACTAAAGAAGAAATGAAAGCAAAAAATATACTAGGCATCAACTGAGAAACTACAATGTTTACAGATCAAGAAAAGTTACAGAAGAAATCATAGAATTTATTAAAAAAAAAAAAGACAACCGAATCAAAAGGTTTTATTTCAGAAACGGGTAATAAAATGGACTAAACTATCTGATGAAAAATGGGTAAGAATCTAACAGAATTGAGACCATTTGTTATCATGCAACTTGTTTCTTCACTTGGTTGGTACTAACTGTAGGATTTTACTAATACAGGAAATAATCAATACAGGAAACAAACAACCATAATCCTATTAAGCACCTCAATGCACTGTTTTTCAGTCTATATATATAAAGATGTAGGAAATACTAAGAGGGCATAATAAGTGTTTAATATAATCAGGTCTAGTGGAAGGAAACTTAACATAGACAGGATTTCTTCGGAGTATAAATGGACTAAAAAACATGTTTTGGAATGGACACATCTATTTGACTTTATTTATGATGCCAAGTTGCCAATCCATACCTGGTTAGTTAGAGGTAGAAACACATTCATTTTGATTGAATTCAGGAATACAAACACAGTTTCTTTGTGTTTGCTCGATACTTTGCAATCTGTCCCAATGAAATCAAATTGTCCTTTTCTATTCACCACTGCAAACTAGTTAACTGTTCATTCCAGCTATACATTCATTGTATGACTCTGCTTCATGATGGTTATTTCATTTCATACTTTCTATAAAATAAAAGATGGCTATACCTTGTGTTAAAAAAAATAAATCATAGGAATGCACCTTTTGACCAGTAAAATTTCACTAAACAATCTCATCGTACCTCAGTAGAATTTGTCTTTCAATTTCATAGTCTTTTAATCTGAATGAAAACAATAACTTATGGATTAAAAAGTTTTCTGTTTAACTGACAGAAAAATATGATAAACATGATTTCTGAATAGAGAAAATGAGATGCAAGCAGCAGTGCTTTCTTCACTGCTATAATACTTCATTTTTAAAAGTAAACACAGTACTAATCATCATTTTGATTCCAGTGAATAAAAACTTAAAACTGAATTTATTAATCAATTTGGAAGTCTGAAGCCAAAAGGATCCTTTAACAGTATTGCCTAATAGACAAGTCGACCCTAAAAAGCTAATCACACTGCAAAATTTTGGCCTAATTAAACTGGCTCTCGCTGATACTCTTTTTTTGTTTGGTTTCAATCTGCCATAACAACCAAGGTTAGAATTCCATGTAAACAGAAGTATACAAGGCTTGATGAAATTGAATATGGAGGATTAAGCATTTAAAAAGTCTGGGTTATAATTCTTATTGCTACACAGGTTCTACTGCATAATTAATTTACAGCAGCCTAAAACTTTTCAGCAATAAAATTGTATTAAAAAAATATACCATTATCCCTATATGTTACATTAATTGTAATGTAACATGTCACAACCACTTAAGCCTTGCATTAACTTAGAAAAGAATAACTTGTCCCTGAAAAACTCTAAAGAGTGATCATATTTCAATCAAAGCTGTCCTGAACTAACTCATAATCAGCAGTGACTACATTTTGTCACTTCTTTGCTCTAACATGAGTAAAAGTGACGATAATGATTTTTTGGAAAGAGGCTAGAGAAACTGCATCCAATTATGAAGTGGACTTTTAAACCTCCACTGGATTTTTAGAATGTTTTTAGTTGTCAAACATCCGTATAGGTGAACCAGCTGAGGGAACAAACTGCCAAACTTGCCCAAACTACTTTTGTTCCATAGAATTTGATCCCTTCTAAATCGACAACAGCGTACAAACTTAGCTATGAAGAATTCAGCCCTTATAAATGAAGACAAACATAATAAACCTACAGGAGGTTTAAAAGTAACTTCATTTGTTTTTGAATATTCAAGTGTAATGCTTCTGTAAAAGATTAAAACATACGTTTCAACTTTATCACATACGTCAATTTCCATTTGCTCCTAACCTGTCACTAATACATAGGTTCACTGGCTGCCGAAGAACCCAACTAATCATGGAGAGAGATGAAGGTATCAGTGGAAAAAGAGCATGGATACCACGGCATTTATCCCAACAGTATGATACCCGTCTTTGCATCCCTGAAGTTAAGAATGGCCACTTTCTCCAATTAATTTGCTCTCTACTAAATAAAGCAGCACTGTCTGTGAAGAGTTACTCCATACCCATAACATTTGACTACTATAGTTACCAATTCAGAAGTTAAAAAAAAAAAAAAAATACAGACCAAATCCATGTACCCGTGATCCTTTGTATCCTAAAATGTAGAAATATTCTTAGTTTTAACCAAGAATTAGATTGGAATGAAGTAAAACATCTTTTAAAGTAATTTTAAGTATACTCTTATTTGTTACTACATTTCTACATAATTATTTAATATTGCTTGTGGATATAATTTAATCGATAATAATATATCATAATGTCAACCATTACAGTGATCCAGAATGAGATTCTGGCTATAGAGGGAGCTTAATTATTAAGCAACACTTTCCTGAAAAGCTTCTGTATTTCTGATTGGTAAGAAAAACAAAAAAAAAGAGCGTCTCTCATTGAAATAACACTGACGTTCAAGCTCAGGCCCCCTTCTTTGTGTTCAACATAATTAACTCTCTAGGACAAAATAATGAAACATTAAGTCACATTAATAAGTTACGGTCCTCTTCAAGAAAACTCGACGGGCAACTCTGGTGTTACAACTGTGTATCTTGGATCCAACTTAGGGATGAAATCCTGAAAGTGTTTAGATGCACCAGTACCAAAAACATCAAGGACTTTTCGGTTCATAACGGCAAATCTGTAAAACAGAGGACACAGGGAACAAGTACTTAATGAAGTTTATAAAAGAAGATGATTCACTCCATTTGACTTATCTTTCATGGGATGGGAAGACCGAAAAGGCTGACATGGCAAAAGACTCAATGGCGGATTCAAAAGTCACTTTGATGCTCTTCCTCGAGATTCACTGTCTCGTATTTTCTTTAAAAAGATGATAATCCCCCAAACTGAAACCCCAGAGATTACCATCATTATTTCAAACCCTTCTAGAATCCTTTCCACTAGGTTGTGTCAAATAGAAAAATAGGTTCATTGTGATTTTTCTGATGAATAAAATCACAAGAAGCTAAATGTATAATGAATGTGCTAACATTTACGACAAGCAAAGGTATTAAACGTAATCCCTCTCATAATTGAAATTTTAACGTCTCACAGTCAACAGAAAATACATCCAAATGTGACTGAAGGGCCAACAGCATATAGGTTTTCAAATTTCTAACAGACACAACATAGTAAAAACACAGCCCTCATTTTATCCATCACCTAACCTAAGAGATATAAAATTTTTAAAAGACATATATTTTAGCTAATGTGCAGGATGGACCTTCTGTGTCTCTGTGCCTGATCATAAGCCTTTCTTTTCTGGGGAAGATACCCAGGTGAAATTAGTTTTGAGTTATTGGCCAGTATCATTATTCCAAGAGCCAATAAATGTGATTTTCAGATCCTTCCCAAAGTATGTTCCCTTCCGAAATAATCAACTGGTTAAACTCATTGATGTGCAAAGAAACCTGAATGACAAAGAAAGAAATGATTAAATACTAATAATATAGAGGATACACAGTGTCATGGCTAAGAGGAAGAACTCTGCAGTCGGACCGCCTGGCTTATATCCTAGCTCCGTCCTTTCCTAGCTCTGTGATTCTGGCAGGCGCTTAACCTCTGCGTGCACCTCAGTTTCCTCACATTGCGAAAGCAAGATATTAATAGTACCTATCTCACAGAGCTACTTTAAGGATTAAACACATATGTACGTATATGTATGCTGTATGTGTGTATGTGTGTATCTTAAAACCAGTTCTCGGACACAGTAAGCACGATACAACTGTTCGCTATTACTAATATTAATGAGAGCTGCTATTTACTGAATGCCTACTAGGTGCCTAAAGGCTGCCACAAACATCTCGATTTTCCCACAATGTATTATTGTTTCATTGAAGAGAGAAAGAAACTTGAGGCTCATGATGGTAAAGAATGTTCCCAACCGGTGACACAGCTAAGGGTATCAGAACTGCAGTCAAACCTAGGTCTGTTCAATTCCCAAGCTCATGGTCTTTCTATCAGGTCAGCCTGCCTCCCAAAGAATTAGATTATAATCAGGAAATGCTAACGACAACAACAACAATAAAGAATATGATCGTAAAGGCAAAGAAAAGTGTGCTTACAAAGTCAGGCAAAAGAATATGATTATTTTTTCAAAGTGGAAATCAGTCAATTGTTCAGGCATGATTTCTAATGAATCTGTGTAATGTTTTTAATCAAAAAGAAGAGATTAAAGATTTTAAAAGTGAGACTTAAGAATGTTATATAGTAACCTATCAGCAGTTTGCAAGTCAACATATTAATCTAGAACACTTAAAATATCTAAAATAATATAGGGAAAAAAATAGTCAAAATAATGTGCACTAAAAGAATGCCCCATGTTATTCTTATTAAATTTTAGGTCATATTTGATTTATAGCTAGATACCTACTTTACCACTGAAAGAATATTCCCTCAAGTAAACGAAAAGATTCAAAATCTTTTTTATGGAAATTGCTTTTTTTCTATGACCAGTTAAAACATCTCAGTCACTTACCTGCCCTTGGTGAGCCTTAAAAGGAACTTCCAGTAAGATGGTCGTAAGGTCTGAACTTCCATGACAGCCTAAGATTAGAATATTCAATTTGAGACTTCTTTTAGTAAACAGCAAATATTATCAGCAGTCTTAGGCAACAGAACATATTTGTCTCTATTTTTATTGCTCACTCTATTTAACGACAGTGATGACAGTAGTAACAAAAACATGTATTAATGTTTAAGTGGATAACTCTCAAGAATCTTTGTAAATATGCCTTCAAATAGGAATATTGCTCATGGAATAATAGAGTTAATAGTTATTATCATTGGGAAGCGTTTACTAGGTGCCCATTAGTAGCTGGCACTTCGCTAGTTATAGTAAGTTTACCAACTTGGCAGCGTTACTGTGAGAAGCTGCAAATAAAAGCTGTCCCCCAAACTTTGCAAAAGCCCTAAGACCATTAACATCAATAACGGTGATTGCAGAATTTAAAGAGATTGAACGATGCTTCTATTAAACTAGATTCTACCCCTATCCTCACTGCCTGAGTAATACTGGGGAAAAGCAATTATTCATATTTATGCCCATGCTATCTTTTTTTTGAAGTAAAATTAAGTTAGGGCATTCTAGCCAAGGTACTAGAGTGATAATTCTCCTACAAAAATTGCACTCTACTTAAACCTAAAAATTGTTGTGTTCATAAAACATGACCTAGCCCACTAAGTTAACATGTTTAATGATTTGAAACTTGCAAGCTATCTTGCTAACAAAACAAAAAAAGCATAGAATGTAAAAACTGGAAATGTTCCCAGGCCTTTATTTTTCCCCCATTGGTTTAATATATACACTAGAAACAGAAATAATTCTACTTCTCATTTGAAAAAGTTATACTTACTGCCTGGAAGCAAATTGCTGTAGAGATGGAATAGATGATAGTGTCTGCATGGGGAAAATAGGGAACCTTTCCTGCTTCAATACCTTTGAAATACATTGTCTGCAAAACAAGCACATAGCGCAAGATTTATAAAGAAAACAACTTTAAATAGCATTACCAATAAGGTGGAGTGATACGTTCCCTATCTACAACTATTTTTTCTACCTTTCAAAATCCTAACAATCCTTTCAGAGCTCAAATCATAGGGACTTCCCTGACATGTTAAGTGTCAGCCCTTCCCTTTCCCTCATTCACTCACCCCAAACCCCAGATGCCAGTAATAATACTTTTCTGTGAAATTCAACAGCACTTTATTTCTACCTCTTTCATGCTATTTATTCTTCACTGCTGTTTGTACAATGCCCAAGTCTTCCCTTCTCTGTTAGATCTATTCATTCATTCATTAAACATGTACTGGTGTAAACCCAATTAGCGCATAAGAAATAACTAACACACTCTAATAAGGTTACAAGATATCTATATTGATTAGATGTGTAGATCATCACATGTGTATGTATGTATATCTATGTTTATCTCATATATATATAGAGAGAGAGGCTCCCCAGAGGAGGGAGCAACTACTCTGTCTATGACAAAGGACCAAGGAGAATTTCAGAAATGACTACATTGAGTAGTGGGCATCTCAAACCATCTGCAGTGAAGAACCACTTTTTAAAAAACAAAATTTCCAACTATCATGGCCTGATGCTTTTATAATACAATAAAAATGAATTACTAGAATTGAACCAAATTTTCACTATTACATTCAAAAACAAATTACTCTATCGAGTTGCTATAAGGTTTCCAAATGCTTCCTCTCAATTTCTATCCTTTCCTTGTCATGAACTGGTATGGTAATGAACAGTTCATAGACCAGCGCTAGTCTGCTGACCCCACTTTTAATACTGCTGCTTTCTAAGAGGCCTAACATCAACAACTAGATAAGAGAGGAAAAGCAGGGGTAACAAACAGGGTGAAAATACATGACATGTATGGGGAATTTCCAGCAAATTTATATGGATGGAACAAAGGATAATTCATGGAAATGGGTTTTCTGGAACGTAGGGATGCTAAAGTGAAACAAGTAAGAAAAGTGGAAGGATGACCAAGACAGAATGGTGTTTCAATAGGTTGGAGAGAGCTTTAAGAAGACATGAGTGGACCATGAAATAAAGAACATAAAATAATTTTTTTCCAAGAAAAAAGTTGTTTATACAGCTGATTTTTAATTAATATTATGTATTAATATAGCATTTTAATATAAAATTAACTTCAATCCGTAAGATATGTACAAAGAGATTTATAATCTACTTCAGTAACAAGATAAACGTGGGCCATTATTTTGAAAGTTATATGATAATATATTACAAGGTACAGATATACTGTAGTGTATTCCTGTTAACAAAAATGAAATTCAGATGTGGTAGAATGGCATCATAGAAATGTTATGTGAAACAGGTATCTCTTGATATATGGGATCATTATGTTCCTAATTATTTCCTACAATAAAACTTATCTGTTGACCTAGAGTCTAAGTTAATGAAGAGTTGGGACTGTATCCTATACTTCTATATGCTTACCAGCACCACCACAGTAATGGGAACATAATCGATACTCAATAAATATGTCTTGGAAATAATTTTTTCCAAGAAAAAGTTGCCTATACAGGTGATGTTTACTTAAGACGCATTATATAGTAATATATCATTTTAATATAAAATTAACTTCAATCATAGGAAAATGATTGCCTATTATACCATAGTCATTAATTCCACAAAGGACATAGTAAGCTTATACTTCTAATTTCCTGCATTTAAAAAAAAGTTCTCATCAGCACACTTATCAGATACGATCTGTTGATATAAGAAACAGCGATACCACTGCTTGGCTTTAAAACCTCTAGCCATTTAGAGAAACATTTTACAAACTAGATCTCAATGTTGGATGGCCCCTATGTCAAAGAATATATTTTTTGCCAGCTAGGGCAAAAAAATATATTCTCTCACTCCCCTTTTCTTCTCTATTAGCAAGTCCTGCCAACTCTATCTCCTAACCATACACCAAATCTGTGTACTTTTCTCCATCTCTACTGCTACCATCCTGACACAAGCCACCATTTTCTGCCTGAGACTAACGGTTTTCTCCCAGATTCCAGTCTTGCCTCTAATCCATTCTCTATATAATAGCCAGAATATTCTTCTTAAAATGTGAATTAAATCACGTCATTTCCATGCTTAAAGCTCTCCAATGGCTTCCAAAGGCACTGAGAAAAAATAAATGCCTCCTCCCCTGCCTCCTTCTCTCTCTCTCTTTCTGTCTCTCATTTGGATAAAACAAATATGTAATTTTCTTAATGTCATTAGGGACACAGATTTTTAGTGAGATAAAACTTTTTAAAATTCAAACAAGTTAAATAAAATCTATAACCTGAACTTTGAATTGAAAACATCAATGTGCTCCTAATTATTTTCTCTTTCTCTGAAAAGAAAGGGGAAAAAAATAGCATGCTCTAACTCTGTTCACTGGAAAGGCCAAGAAACAATGACTAGCCTAGGAGCAAAAAACCTTTAGCACCCAAACTAAAGTTTTCTGAATACCATTTCTCACCAAAAGAAACTAGGTGCCATTGGAGAAGGCTGATTCTATGTCTGGAGCTGGAAACCACCCAGGTGAGCCTGGAATATCTTGTTTTATCACAAAGCAAGAAAACTATCAAAGATACCGGCATTGCGTGAAAAAAGAAACAGGAGTCAACTTGAAGAGGCTCTCATGGCCAAAGATGGGGCAATTTGAGCATAATGACTGCAATAGGTTGAAACAAATCAAATACCTTAAACTCCATAAAGACACCTGACAACAAAGACTTACAGGTCAACTTTGCAGGATGCTAGGGACTAACTCATTCCAAACATTAGCAAATAAAGGGAAGTAATCAAGCACTTTATTATGACTTTGTGAACAGACGATCTCACAGTAACCAAACAGCTGAAAGGGAAAGTTCTTTATGAAGAATTCCCACTAATAAATGCAGAAGAAACAATAATATTAGATTATGATGATTTTGCAACCCTCAGTGAAATAATAAACCCTGGTCATTAATGGCTGCTAGAAAAATAGGGTAAAAGATGGGGAACCTTATGTTGGCTCTATCAACACTGAGCCCACTGATCCATCTTAGCATCCCTGGTGGCGCAGTGGTTGAGAGAGAGACAGGGGCTTTCCTGGTGGCGCAGTGGTTGAGAGTCTGCCTGCCGATGCAGGGGACACGGGTTCTTGCCTCGGTCCGGGAAGATCCCACATGCCGTGGAGTGGCTGGGCCCGTGAGCCATGGCCACTGAGCCTGCGCATCCGGAGCCTGTGCTCCGCAACGGGAGAGGCCACAATAGTGAGAGGCCCGTGTACCACAAAAAAAAAAAAAAAAAAAAGAGAGAGACAACCCGACATTTTTGTGTTTCCTAATGTGATGTAATAGGAATTCACACACACAGTAAATGTGAAGTTTTTCTGCCACTACCATCCGCCTAAAAGAAACTGAACCTGAACTTGCTTAAGGCTCTAGATCTAATTTACAGTTTACAGACAATACATGAGTTAAAGGAACATGTTATAACACCACCAGTGAGGATGCAATCAGCAAAATCCAGAATGTGGGAAATTCCAAAGAATTAATAACCTAGATTATCAACAAATAAATGGCAAGGAAAAAAAGAAAGGGGGAAGAAAAGAAGAAAGGGTGAGGGATAACTATTATAAACTAAAAAGAGACTTTGGATCTCAACTAAAACAAAGGGATTGCAAAAGACATTTGTGAGGTAATATTGAAAATGCAAGCTCTAATTGGATAACGATAATAATAAAGAATTACCAGGTTTTTAAAATTAATGACATGTATTTTGATTATACCCTGATGGCATTCATGATTTGTTTGTTTTTAAGGAGTCCTTATTCTTTAGTTTTATTTTTTAAGGACTCTTTCTCCTCAGTTGTTTACGGATGAAGTGATTTGATCTCTGGGATTTGTTTTAAAATAACTTGGTACTTGGGGGTTTGGAGCGGTATAGGTGAAAGGAGATTGGCCAAATGCTGTTAACTGTTGAAGCTGTATGATGGGGTCCATGAGGGTTATCACATTATTCCTCCTATGCTTGTGTATATTTGAAAATAACACAAAGAAAAAAGAAGAAATAGGAGAACTGACTTTGTAAGTACTTTTATAGGATTAGAATTTGCTTTTGAAACTTTTACTACTAAAGCAGCTAAAAAGCTCTGTATCCTTTGGTTGTATGTGCTTAAAAATGTTTGCTTACCTCTACCAATTTGGAAGCTAAATACATGGAAATTGTTGTGCTTTTATAAAACATCATTGATATTCCCGCCAAAAATCCTGAAACAACAAATAAGGCAAAACTGATCAGAACTCAAAGTATTTCTTTGTTATTAAGTCACTCAGAAATGTTGATTCACTTAAATAGGAAAGAACTGATTTGTGGCACTGCCTTTTGTCACAACAAAATCAAGGACAGTAATATAAGTGATGACATTAAAATGGGGTGAATTCTTATTTATTATCACATATTTTTAAACTTAAACATTGACCTTTAGAGTTAGGAACCACAGTTCTGATACACATATCACAAGAAACTACATTCTAAATTTAACTTTTAAAAACAGCAGTGGTCTTGCCAAATACAATGATCTTTTAAAATAATTTTTTAAAGGTTACTGGTACCATTTCTGATCTCAAGTGGAAATAGTCATTCATCTATTCTCCTAACAGCTCAAATTATGTTTAGTGCTGTCATCACACTTCCCTCCATTGCTTTCGTTCTATAAATGGAAAACCAAGGTGGTAGGAGGCCTGGAATACTAATAGTAGGGCTATTACTAATACATATCTGAAAAATTGTCTATTTAACTTAAGTAATACATATACTGAACTCACAGAAAATGTTTAGTTTTTATTTTTATAAAATTACTTGAGTTCCTAAAAAAATTATTATTAAAAAATACATCACTTGCCAGTGGTAAAATCAGAATATTTTAAGAAATCTAACTGCACTTCCACTAGTCACTTATATAATATTTTAAGTCTTTATGTTCTTTTGTGACACATTTTCCCTAGAATTTCTGGCCTGTAGCAGGACAGATACCCGAGTCATTATATTGCCAACCCAAAACATCAGATGGCAAGAGAGCCTTGATACGTTAAACTTCACAAATACAAAATGTTTGTACTAGTGCCTTAATGGGGATTCTATTACAGAGAAGGGAAGATACAAAGAAATCAGATGAATCTGAAAACCATGTCTGCTTCATTCCTACTACTGATTGATGCAATAGTAATATATGTATTTTATCATTGCTTTACCAGCTATAATGGCATGCAGTTCATCATCCAGATTTCTGACCCAGCGCAGGAAGCAACTAGTACCCTGTATCAAGAAGAAAATACAATGACTTCAGTTGTTTCAGTTCTAGGAAAAAAATGCATGTAACATCTGTAATGGGTGAGTCATTAGCTGACCTTGGAGGCAAATTGGTGATCTTATTTAAATCAAACTGAATATATGATTGGGAAAATTATGAACAGTAACCTGTTATAACGTTACTGTTTGGATAGACCCTATTAAGAAATTATACATAAAATTTTCATTGTAATGATTTTTCAAAATGAATTCAAAAATTCTACTTTTGCTTAGATGTAGAATGCCGGGAAAAGTATCACTCCCATTCTAACAAGGAGAAAAAGCTGGATAAGCTACAACTCTATCAAGTCAGAATCCTATAGTTAGAGAAAACATTTTTCAATATGAAGGTGAAATAAAGACTCTCTCAGAAATTTCGCACCAAGCTGGCGGGTAATCCCCATATCGGTGTGACGTGCTAGCTCGGAAGTGTTTTCTGCTGCTGTCATGGTTCGTCCGCTAAACTGCATCGTTGCTGGGTCCCAGAACATAGAACATCGGCAAGATCAGGGACGAGCCATCGTCAAGAACGGGGACCTGCCCTGGCCCCTGCTCAGGAATGAATACAGGTATTTCCAAAGAATGACCACAACTTCTTCAGTAGAAGGTAAACAGAATTTGGTGATTATGGGTAGGAAGACCTGGTTCTCCATTCCAGAGACGAATCGACCTTTAAAGGACAGAATTAATATAGTTCTCAGTAGAGAACTCAAGGAACCTCCACAGGGAGCTCATTTTCTTGCCAAAAGTCTGGATGATGCCTTAAAACTTATTGAGCAACCAGAATTAACAAATAAAGTGGACATGGTTTGGATAGTGGGACACAGTTCAGTTTACAAGGAAGCCATGAACAGGCCAGGCCATCTTCGACTATTTGTGACAAGGATCATGCAGGAATTTGAAAGTGACACATTTTTTCCAGAAACTGATTTGGAAAAATGTAAACTTCTCCCAGCATATCCAGGTGTTCCTTCTGATGTCCAGGAGGAGAAAGGCATATTTGAAGAATATGAAAAGAACAGTTAATATGAAAGTGTTTTCTGATCTATTTCTGATCTATTTCAAGACTCCTCCTCCCCGCCCGCCCCCAAAAAATTATGTAGTTTTTGTTGTAAAGACTTTTGTTGACTTTAGATCTATGGAAATTATTTCTAAGCAAAGTACCTTTATTCCCCATTAATCTTAACTAGACTGTATCAGATACCATTCGTGAAACATTTCTTGCTGAAACTGCCTGAATGACCATCAAGGGTCAAGAATAGGTTACCAGCACCGGCCTAGGGTAGAATATCTACCAAGACAGCCCAAAGTGGGAGAGTCCCCTGGTAGCATAAGTTGAAACCAGAGCCTATAGAGCTAGGAGTTAGGCAGATGGGTCCAAAGGTCAGAAATAGATTATAAATAGAAGAGCTAGCACTCAGTTATTAAAATTAGATCAAAAGAGGGACTGTGAATTACTCTATATCACACTTGTGAAAAATATTCTGTTCACTCAGACCGGGAGTCAATAAGTTGAGAACGCCAGGATATTCCACACGGATAGTAAAGAGGCAGGTATGACACTACCTTTTCGGTGGTTAAAAGAGAAGGTCTGAGACCTTAAAAGACTTTGTTTCTGATCTTCAGTGAGATTCCATGAGATGTTACAATGATAAAACAAGAAGTGGCTGCTCTTTACAAAAAAGAATAATCTAATATCAAGCATAATGGCTAAAATTAAAAATTCAAGGAGGTAATAAATTGAGAATGAATATTGCTAGAAACCAAAATTAGTAAGTTAGAAACTAAACTTCACAGAATTAAAAAATGAAAATTAAAACATGTTTTACCCACCATGTTAAGTAAAGATTTAGATTAAGTATCCAAAAAAAAAAAGAGCATTTTCTGTCTTATAAATTGGGACAACCTTTTTAGAGTGTAAGTTAGCAATATCAATTAATATTCAAAATATTCTGGGTTTGGACCCAGAACTTGCACTTCTAGAAATTAATCCTGAACAAAGAAATGGACCCAAGAATATTTGTTGCAACATTTTTTTTCAAAGTTGGAAAGAGCCCAAATGTTGATAAATAAGAAATAACTAACCAATATGTCTATAAAATGTAACATCTGCAGCAGTTAAAAAGGACGAAGTACTGACAGAAAAACGCCAAAAATTGCTAAGCAAAAGAAGCAAATTGTGTATAATACTCAAAATGTTTAATAAATGTTAATGTGGGGGGGGGACAAAACAAAAAAAAAGACTCTCTCAGACAGACAGAAGCTGAGAAAATGCACCACCTGCAGACCTGCATTACCAGAAATGTTAAAGGTCGTTCTGCAGGCAGAAGGAACAAGATACCAGATAAGAATTTAGGTATAAAAAAAGAGATGAAGAGCTCTGGAAATGGTAAAATGAAGGTAAATTTAGAAGACATGTTTTTCTTACCTTTAATTGTTATAAAAATGAATCAACTGTCTAAAGCAGTGGTCAGAAAACTATGGCCCACTAGGCAAATCTAGCCTGCCACCTGTTTTTACATGGCTCATAAGCTAGAATATTTTTACACCTCTCAATGGATAAAAGTAAAAAACAATAATATTTTGTGACATGTGAAAATTATATGAAATTCTAATACAGTGTGCTAAATTTTTATTGGAATACAGCCATGCTCATTCATTTATATATTGTCTATGGCTGCTTTCACACTATAACATCAGAGCTGAATAGTTGTGAGTGAGACCATATGTTCCACAAAGCTTAAAATACCTACTCTTTGGCCCTTTACAGAAAAAGTTTTCTGACTCCTGGTCCAAAACAAAAATAGCAACAGCATATTGTGGGGTTTATAACATATGAAAAGATAAATGAATTGCACAAAGGATGGGAAGGAGGAATTACAAGTATGATGTGGTAAGATTCTTACACTATACTGAAGTGGTATAATATTATTTGAAAATATTGACCAATAAATTAAAAATGTTTATTATAAATATTAAGACAGTCACTAAATTTTAAAAAGACATATAAATAATAAGTCAATAGTGATGACAGATTATAAAAAATACAAAAAAATTAATATAAATTTAAAATACATAAAAAATACCCCCAAAATCAAGGAGACAAAAAAAAAAGAGAAGCAAAGAAAACATGGAACAAATATGAAACAACTAATAAGAAAGTAGATACAAACAGATATAAACTCAACCATATCAATAACTATATTAAATGTAAAGAGTCTAAATACACCAATTAAAAGACAGTGATTACCAAACTGGATACAAAAGTAAGAACCAACTATATGTGGTCTAAAAGAAACCAACCTTTAAACTGAGGTCACAGAAAGATTAAAGAAGGAAAATATACCATCAAATATAATCAAAAGTAGCTATATTAATAGTAGACATAGTAGACTTCAGAACAAGGAATATTACCAGGATAAAGAGGAACATTACAAAATGGAAAAAGGGTCAGTTCATCAAGAAGACACAGAAGAAATAAGGTTTGTTTGCCTGACCTTCTCTTAATTACATTCTTAGGAAGATGCAAAAAATTGATAAATTTTTCAGAAATCACATATGGCTTTGGAACATGCTGTATGAATATTTTTAATAATAGATTTTCTGACCCAGTTGCATTTTCCTTAGTTTAATTACCATTAGTTTATATTACCTAAGCAAATAAGTAGCAAAAATGTAAACAAACAAAAAAGCCTAGGCTCTCAGATATGCTGGATGGTGGAGAAAAACAAACCTGGGCTAAAAATGTTGGAGATAATCCACATATAAATATTTAAGGGTTTATCTTAAGAGTAAATACAAACTCTATGACACAAGAAATGAAAAAGAATGTGAATATAAACATATTATCACTAATATTCTGCCCTATTAACTCTTGTATATATTCAAAGATATAAGTAATGCTTCCTAGTCAAACCATATTGAAAATGTTTTCAGTGTTAGTAATATTTCATAACAAGTGATTAATTAACTATAGTTCATAGTTTGCCACTCTTTCCTTTCCATTTCAAAATACTTTCTCCACATCTACCTTTTATAAGTAAACTTTATCATAAAATGAAACACAGCCATCTTATCCAAAATAATTCCAGAGTTCAGTTTTTCCCAGCATTTTCTTTTAACAACTGTGTGTGTGCACATGCACACATGCATGCACATGTATACAGGTCAACCTTAGTTAACACATTTTACCTTTAAATTTTGAATATCAATTTTAGATGTTTAATAAAATATGTCAGTAATATGATTTAGATATTAGTGATTCCCATTAAACAAAAGGCCATTGCTTCAAATTGCAGAGTGTTATGTCACAGATGATCCCTATATATGTGTTTAGGTAGGTGCTTATTATATATGTGTGGGTACTTTATAGGAACATGCAGAAGGAGGTGGAAGAATGTTAACTTTGTTTATTTGAGAGAGTACAGTAGAAAGAGTGAGCGAGTGGGAGATGGAAAATAAGTCATTGCTTATATCAGTTACAAGAGAAAATCCTTTTTCTATCAAACGTTGATATCAGCTAGGAGGGTCTGAAAATGTTTAAATTAATAATCAGGTAGTAAAATTATTCAGAAAAAACAAATAGATACATCACTTTTGATCTTAGAAATATCAGGAAGTTCATATTTTCTCAGTGACTACATTGTTGAAGAAAAGAAAATGAGTTTTTGAAAATCTTTAATATTATGTATAAATGCAAATATATCTACACTTTCAAGCTTTAAGAGAAGAAATATCTCCAGCCTCTATTCCCAACATAATGTGCATATTTGGTGATGAGATATTTATGAATACTACAGAAAGAAGTATTTAAAAAAATGACAGGGCTTCCCTGGTGGCGCAGTGGTTGAGAGTCCGCCTGCCGATGCAGGGGACACGGGTTCGTGCCCCGGTCCGGGAAAGATCCCACATGCCGCGGCGCGGCTGGGCCCGTGAGCCATGACCACTGAGCCTGCGCGTCTGAAGCCTGTGCTCCGCAACGGGAGAGGCCGCAACAGTGAGAGGCCCGCGTACGGAAAAAAAAAACAAAACAGATGAGCTAAGGCCGTATCTCATTTTAACAATAGCCATGTTATTTATTTCCCACTTTTCTTTCCTCTTCTGAAAGCCTTACCTTGTATATACTAACAAAAGAGCCCAGAAAAGCTCCGAGCTGGAAGTTTTCTTTATTGTAGAAGAGAGAAAATAGCCGGGATGGCTGTGTAAACAGATGCCTAAATGCAGAGGGAATCCGGAGGCAGCACTGGATCAAGTATCCCACGCTAAACATTCTGATAAAACCCTAGAGAAAATTGGGAGGAAATTCTGATTTACAACCAAATTTTGAAGACAGATAGATGTAAATTTTATTGTTGCAGAATCAAAACGGAACTAAAAATATTAAGACAAGTTTATATCGCAGCCATTTTCAAAATTAAGTCCTAAACCTCAAACAATTTTAAAACAATTGCCTTAAAAATAAGCGTGAAATCTTGCAGCAAACATACTTTCTATGATTTACAAAGTCTTAAAAAGTCTCCCAAGCACTGGCCAAGTCTATCTATGTACCAAACTTCTACTTCTTGGCATTTTGTTGACATAACTGGGATTTATAATCCCTAAACCACAAATAGTTTTAGAAACAAAAGCACTGCAATTCCAAAAAAAACAGTTAACAAAACCAAATGCTTTGGGAAATTTTAACAGAAAATGTCTCTTAATCATTAGTTTGAACAGAGATTCTTTTGACAGAAAATAATTGTATTATCTGTTTAGACCTTTGGTGTCAACTATTTAAACAATCAAGTTTAAAGAATTTTCCAGGAAAAGAAATAATTCTATCTAGGTTTTTACTTCTGTGCTCAATGTGTCAAGCTGAAACATCTCTAGGGAATGGCAGCTTTAAGGTAAACTAAAGAAAACCCGAGAAAGCAAATTTGCCACAAATCCACATTTGCTGTCAACATTTCTCCATATTACCTGCAACTATCTACAGTGTAAAAGGGAGGAAAGGATGACTAATGTTGGTCAATTTCATTTCACTCTTTAGGAAAATGAAGTTTGATGTCACTTAATGGTGAGAGACTGAAAAATTCCAGTCATCTCAAAACAAAATGTTATCAAAAAGAATAGTATTTTATACATGATTCAGCCAATACACTGTAATACTGATCTCCCATCGTCCTCCTCTTTCACCCCCACTGGAATGGAAAAACGTCTACATTCTTAGCAGTGTTTGCTGCTAAGTTTCAAAGGTCAGGTTTGTATCTTCGGTATGGCTGCCTTCTATTTTTAAAAAAAAAAATTGAGTTACTATGAAGAAACATTCATTAATTTACCTGAAACTACCTAATACCTGGTTAAAACATGAAAATTAAATTGTCCAAACAATTAGCATGAATTATCATGCATTTGCTTAACTGAAACTGCCTAGTGTTTGTTTAATGCATGAGGTGGTCACACCTGTATCTTGTCACTGATAATATCATAATATTAACCTAAGGGTTCAAAGATCACACTCATGTTCAATCATTTCACACTGTTTTCAAGAGATCTATTCATCCTTCCATCAATTCACCCTTTCATGTATTCAGGAAAGATTCAGTGAATGCCTCTCATGTGCTGCTCATCACACTAGATGCTGGGGATAGAGTACTGAGGACACAAAGCTCTTGCCTTCATGGAGCTTCCATGCTCATTAGAGGAAGAGAAAATCAGTAAACAAATAAACATAAAGTAATTACAGATTACAATAAGTGTTGAGAAGGAAGTAATCAGGGCACTGGGAAAGAAATTAACAGGGCATCCTATATTAGACTGAGTGGTAAGGGAAGGCTACTGAGGATGTGACGTTTAAATAGACACAAAAGAGAAGGAGCTGGCATGAGAAAAACATTTTGGGTAGCTTGGACAAAAAGCACAAAGCCAAAAAAGAGATTGGCAGGTATCAACAAAAAGTTCATGTGAATGGAGTATAGTGAGTTGGGGGGAATGTTAATTCATCTGAATATTCACTCAGGGGTATGATTTAACATGAGGTATAACTGAGTCCATGGAATAATGAGGTGCACTGTCAAAATATTTTGCTATACTTGTGATATAAATTCCTCACCCACAAATCTCCAAATAATTCTACATTCATGGACATAATATAACAATGTATACATAAATTAGCAAGTTTATAGTACTGGTACACGCTTGAAAGAATGACTACATTTTTTCATAGCTCAGTAATTCTCACTAACTTTCTCGTATACTTTTTTTAAAATATCACCTCTCCTCTCCCCAAATTTCTCAAATATCTCTAATTTAGTCAAAATGCTTTTCTTAGTTCCCCTCCTGCAGTTTCCCCCTGAACTAGAATTATGTCCAATTGGAGGGAATAATAACCCTCTCTGGGAGCTTGTAGACTTTGAGGCAGCCAGCAACATTCTTTTTTTTTTTTTTTTTTTTTTCTTTTTTGCCACTTTAAAAATGGGGCAGGAAATCAGATTTGGAAAGAGTGTGTCAGAAACTACTTCACAACTGAAAAAATACTCTACTGCTTTTACCCCTGGTTCTGTCTTTGAGTACTTTAAAGGTAAGTGTTGGCCTGGGTGCGCCACCAACAACACTCGGCCACAGGCATTCACATTCATAGGCACTAATGTGATACAGTCCCTCCCTTTCTAGAGGGACGGTCAGGAGGCTGTCTTTTGGGGTGCTGTACAACTCTGTTCTTCTCATCATCAGTAAAGTGGGGATCAGATGTTGTAAGAAAGAACATAAATTTCTAAAGCATCAGGATTGTTAGAGCACCATCCAAAACTAAAGAACTTGTAGCAGATGGTGCCACCTGTGACAGACTAACTGCAATGAAAATTAACTTCCTTCTCAGAGTTGGTGGGATGGGGGATGGGGGGCAGTGGCAGGCATGGGATGGGGGATGGGGAGAGAGCACGGCCCTGGTACACTAATATATTAGGGAGTGGGGAATTTATGTCAGTGGGCATAACTAACTTTCTTAATGTAGAACAACTGTGGACATGCTCCAGTTACCGTCATGCCTTAAAAAATGTAACAGCTTTACAAGTCCAAAACCAAATGCCACTGTCCCAGATTGTGCAGTGTATGTGAGTGACTGCTGATCCCCTAGCACACAGCACAGTCCAGGGGCCTTGTTCTAAGATGTATTCTAATGAGGATACATTGCAAAGTACAAATTTTAATTTTAATGTGACTTTTTCTCTTTTTTGTTGTTGTTGCTTCACCTTCTACTTTGCAAGTTTTACATTTATTAAGTAAGCTAATGTAAAAATTATTTAACAAAGGATCTGGTAAGTGAATACTAAAAGCTAAATTGTTATCTATTTCTCACAAGTGTCTTATTCTTCAAGTCAAATGCAAAGAATGATAGCAATGATTGTCAACTTTTCCACTTACTTTGAAATTATGTTTTAATAAATAAGTTTTTTCTATACATATTCCCTGTGGTTATTAAAGTAGATTTTATATACTTACTTTAACGCAATAAGAGATGCAATTATCCTCATAGTGTTTGCAACATCTATGCCTTGGTCCATGCTTACATCTGAAATTAAACCAACAAAACTAATATAATT
Source organism: Pseudorca crassidens (assembly GCF_039906515.1). Lineage (NCBI taxonomy): Eukaryota > Metazoa > Chordata > Mammalia > Artiodactyla > Delphinidae > Pseudorca > Pseudorca crassidens. The sequence continues at coordinate 64,896,511 of NC_090304.1, read as the reverse complement.
AAAATGTGTGTGTATGCGTGCGTGTGCGTGTGTGTGTGTGTTAATCTGCTTAAAACTCTCTAACCAAAAAAGGAGAAAACATTATCAACTCATTTCTAAATGTGTGCGTCTTTTGATTTCTTAGGACATACAGAAGCAAAGCTAACAGATTATTTTCCCTTTGCTGCTCACCATTTGACACACTGTATAAAATACGTGACTGCAGTCAAAATACTTGAATGTGGAACAGAAAAGCCATATTGGTAAATATTTGTGACTAAATATGAAAAATATGTATATGTTATCTCTATACTCTGCCAAATCTTTTGGAAGCTTTAAATTGTTTATTGTAGCATATAATGGTCATAAATCATCCATGACGTCAGTACTTGAGCAAAAATCATAATGAGAATGTGCTCAGGTTACAGGAATTTATACTTAATTATATTTGAGAGAAAACATCTGGGAAAGAAACATGATATAGTATTAGAATTTAAAATTCAGTTTTTAAAATAAATATAGAAATAGAACATGCAGGAATTCAAAAGTAGGTTGTGATTTAACCGTAAACAACTTAGTCTTCCAGTGTTTAATAAACATTTCTGCTGGGAGGACTACTATTCAAGACACACTTATTTTAGTTATTTGGTATGTCTACTCCAGGACTATTTATTCACTCCAGGCGTAAAAAAGTAAGTAGAATATCTAATATGGGTTTAACTCTCCCCCTTTCTCTTTGAAGAGTTCAGTTCCAAAATAAGCAGTCTTTATAACTCTTTCAGAATACAATTAATTAATTATCTTCATGGTTGGAACACATTAACTCTTTCTTGTTTATGATAATAACTTGCAGAGTGATATCCTAGCTCTCTAACTCCATTTGCAAATTGATTATAAAGACCTCCGAAATTCAATGCTGCACTGCAGCTGGAGTATACAGGCAGCCTTTCCTAGTCAAGGGTGACAGCAATAGTTCATTCCTTATGTCGTTAGAATGATATGACATATCTGGTCATGCGAAGTTGTTGAGTGATTAAAGCTAGGGGCCTGAAAAGGGGTGAATCAGAGAAGGACTGCCTTATGTAAACCATCACTCTTCATACTTCTAAGTGTCCTCTTCAAAGACATCTCTCAGCCATGGCTACCAGAACTAACACAGAAATTATTAAACTCTCTTTGCTAGTGAAGTTGAATTCTGTTATCAACTACACTGTCATTTAATCTTTCCTAGTCTTTCATTAAAATGGCTTCCCAAGTGCTGGACTGCCAGTCTCCTATGTCATCTGCTCTGCTTCTATATTATCCTGCACCTGCTTTCACACCAATGGACCCACTGAGGCTACTCTGACAAGTTCTGCCATGGCCCGATCAGCTCTGATACCCAAGGCTTCATTCACCCCCGTCACACATTCTCTGCATTCCCCTATGATTCTTGTTGACATGATTCCCATTAACGGGATCCCCTACATCACACATTCTCTGCATTCCCCTATGATTCTTGTTGACATGATTCCCATTAACGGGATCCCCTACCACAATTATTACTGCCGTCTACCACCCCTTTCTTTCCTTTTACCTTCTTCTGTGGTGTACAGAAGAAGAGACGAAGTCTTTAAATTCAGTAAAAGTTTTGAGTACCTACTCTGTGCTCGTGTAAGTGAAGCAAACTCCTGTGCTATTTCATTTAATGCATGCAACACTCCTTAATAAAGTTAACTGATGAGGACTTTGGGATGTAGAGTGGTTAAATCACTTGTTCAAAGTCCCAAAGCCAGGAGGGGCAAAATGAGTCAAACACAGGTCTTCAGATTTCTTAAAGGGCGTCACCTTCCTGTAGTTGATCCCCTAACTTTCTATACTGCCTCCTCATTCTACACTCTCTAAAATAGCACAACAAGATTATTTTTATTGGCTGGTATTCTAATTTTAAAACTTTAAATTTATTTTCTTAAATATCTTAAATATTTGAAATGCAAATGAAGACTTATCTGTATGAAATAGACTTCTTTGTATAACATACAAATAAAGATTTCTTATTTTATTTCCAAAGCCCTAAAAATTTCCACTCTTGCAAAATATCCTTCACTTAAACTTTGCTCCTTATTGTATCTATATCTTCTTAAATCTCTCTTGGAATTTTTCTTTCTTCTTTCCACACTTGAAACATTCGATTAGCACATATTAATCTGTTTCCTGAAGTTCCCTATTCTAGCCCCCTGCAACTCTGCTTAGTTTGAAATAGAAAAGTATTTCGATTTCATGTAAAACTATTTTAAAGGCAGATAATGGTCTATAGTCCTGCTAGAAATAATAAACAACATTCACTTGCCATCGTGTGCCTTTTTATAAAACTCTATGCAGTTTTTGGTAAAAAAAAAAAAAAAATTATTACCTGAAAAGAAAACAAAAATACCTTGGCATGGTACAAATGTTATATAAAATGGTGACAAAATGTGCTAAAATATCAAGATAAAGAACTCACACTGAATCCACAAGCTTCCTGACTAGAGCAATTATATTCGTTCCTCTTGGTTTTTCCTCATGTTTCTCAGTCTTTTGTTCCACTTTTGCATATGCCGCCTCTGGTGAATAAGAATGTGTGGGAATTTCTTCCTTCCCAACAATGAACCTAAAGAAAAGAGCACAATGAGAGGCATTTTTCCCCTTAAAAAAAGAAAATCAGTGAGAAAATAAACTGATTTTGTTTATATACAAATACACTGTGGACAGTACCTTATCATTTGAAATAATATTTTCCACAATTTATATAAAACTAGTCATCCTTTAAAAAATAGGCTTTTGAAATCTGAATACTCGGAAAATGTTAATAGCTGTTTATTTAACAGTGCAGGCATCTTAAAATCAAATACAGCATAGCTCTTTGATGAAACACCCTTTTAACTTAGGTCACCGCTTTTTTAAGGTATTACACAACTTAAAAGTTTTTTCAAACAAAAAGGCAGATGAACTATTAACTTGGATCTACTAGTTAATGACAAAATTGCTATTATTTTCTCTAAAATGTACTAACAATTACAATTGAATGCATTTCTCATTTTTTTACTCTAAATTTATACCTAACGTCACTTTGAGTCATAAAACAGCTGCAGTACAGTAGGTGGTCATCTATATGCACATGAGAAATAGAGGGAACTAAAGAATGAGAATCAGAAAGTGGTTAAGAGTCTGTGTGTCTTCCCCACATTATTAGAAAATCTTAAATTTGATGTTATTCTAATCTACTTACTTCTCTTTGGAAAAATCTAATATCCAGGAGAAGACACCATTCCTCTATCGTCAAAACTGGACTATATTTTTCCAAAGACAATACAAAGAAAACATTACCAACCATTAGATATCACTCAATCAGTATCCTTTATCAGAATTTTCATTTTTGCTGTTTTCACCTTCACTATAAGAGTCAGTGCTCTTGTAAAGAATAACTAAGCTTTCCTTAGCCAATTCTGCTTGCTGAACCTTCAGAAAATATCACAAAACATAGATAAAACAGGAGACCAATAACACTACACTAAAATTCTAGAACATGGGAACTCTGGCAAATTTAAATACTCGTAAAAGAGAGAAAAATTGTTACTATCAACAATTGCAACCCATCTCATTAGGACAAACTTGACAAAACATCTAGTTTACCAAATTGTAAGGGGCGTGCAGTGAGATTGTTTGTCACCAGATGGCAGCTGTGCCTCCTTGGTAACTGCTGGTCCAAAAGAATTTGGTTCCTAATCGTGGGTGTGAATGGTGCTCTTTATAAACAAGGTAAAGCTATGCTAGAACAGATACAATATCTCTCATACCTTTCCTAACACTGAAAGGAAAGTGTTGCTATTTTGGCCAGGACCTACCATTCGGATTAGAGCTCACTTCCTTGGAGAAGCTGTCCCTGCCCCAAGCTGGAGTGAGTGAGCCATCCTTCCTTTGTGCTCTCACAGCCCAGTGATCCCCCAGTACTGGAAGCACCTTTTTAGTAGTTTCCCTGCCCCACTAAACTGTGGGATCTGTGAGACTATAGATACCTTCTTTGTTATTACATCCCAGTGCCTGGCACATAATAAATATTTAGTTATTTATTATGCCGGGCACATAATAAATATTTAATTAATACCTAGCAAAGGAAGATCGTAATAGTGAGCATTTTCTGAGCATTTACTACATGACAGGCACAGCACTGAGCCTTGGACAAAGATTAAATCATTTAACCCTCATAGCAAAACACTATGAAGTAGGTACCATACTTTCCATGACAGTTAACATGAAAAGGCATCTTGTCCACAGTCAAAAATATCAGCAAATATTTGAACCCAGAACTGTTTAACTCTAAGGCCTGAGGTCTTAGTCACCAAACTTTGTACATTATTAACTATGTTTTAAACTACGATGAATCAGCCTTAGTCTACCTTCAGATTCCTGCACTGGCTCTTCTCCCGTGGTTCTCTCCTTGACTCTTTCTATTCCCCTAACTTCCACTATTATCTTACAGAACTAGCAAGAGTGAATAACTATTTTTCCAGAATATTTTCCTGTAACACAGAGAAAATGTTAAGTGCAAAGAGTCCAAGTCAGCTCTTCATTATAAGTGGATTTGAAGAAAACATATGCAAATATCTGACACATTCTGAGTTTTGGCAAGGATTCTGGGAGTCTAAGGAAAGATGCAGGAACAATGGCAGAGTTTTTCTCTTTAGGAAAACCAACTTTTGATTTTGTCACCAACTTTCAGTTTAAGTTGAAACTTAATTTCAGTGAAACTTAATTCACTTAATTTAATTAATTAAACTTTAATTAATTTAATTAAGTTTAATTAATTAAACTTGATTTAAGTGAAAATTCACTTAATCTGTGAATGCAACAACAACAAAAAGCTATTTTCTAATAAGTTTCATGATCTTTTAATGAAAAATATGACATGAAGAAATTACTGCTGTGTGTTATGATTTAGTTATCATTACCAAAGAATTTCCACAACCGAAAATACTCTATTCAATAATAGAGAAAGTTTAATTTCCTAATGTATGTGAAAATGTTTGGTGAAATATAAAATTCAACACTAATGCTAACCAACATCTCTACAGTATCGACCACGTGCCAATTACTGTGATAAGAGATGGGCTACGAGGTGAAAAGAAGACTCCGGTGACTCTAGTGAAGCCTATAATACAAAATGTGTTTGACAATGCACGAGTCCTGCCCCAACAAAGCCCGTAATCTGGTACCACACAATTAAGGGCTTCATTTTCCAGTAATTGTTCATGCGTAGCTTTGTCTTTCCAAGCTCCATAAACAGAGAGTTCTTGTAATCTTCTTTAATACCCCATACTGTAAGGCACATAACAGGCCCCCCAAATAGTGGCTGACTGACTGATTTTTAGGGGGAAAATTAACACATTACTCTGTTAATGAAATGTCCACAAAGCCACTTTTGTGACTTTTAAAATTGCTTGCAACTTAAATAGTGGAGTCAATAAATATTTATTACAATTATGTACGATGATATTACTTTTTTAAAAAAACTTGTAAATTCTCTTAACATAAAGATAAATAAAATATGCAACTTACCTAAGTGCAGAGAATGTAAATCCTTTCAAACCATCTTTGCACCTAAAACAATAGAAATTTACAATGATAAAATAACTTGTTTTGAGATATAAAGTAGTAGTATTAAATAGCTATTAAATTTTTTCCTGAAAATGATTTTCTTTTAAAGGTGAAACTCTTTTAGGACGATGATCTGAGCAGTACAAATGGTCAAACAAACAACAAACAATGAACAAGCCATCTTACACAAAATGATTAAAATGATAATGCCTTCCCATGTCGTATTAACATAATTTAAGGCTCAATTCTCAGATTTGCAGGTTGAAGAGAGATTTAAAGTAAATCTTCTAAGGGATCCATGTGGACTTAAAATGAAGGCTGGGAGCGGAGTATTCTTCATTCTAGCCAATCCCTGGGGGAGCAATTTGTCGCGAAGAGAAAGACCACATACACCTGCTGGGTATTATGTACAGGTCAATTCAAGGTCCTGACTTCTCCCTATTTATTAATTCAGTGGATGCAGAGCAATGTAGAGTTGGCAGGCACAAAAAGGCTTCAAGTTTAGTTAACAATTTTAACTTCTGAGTAAACCCAATCAGAACAGATAATGTAGCAAGAGGAATAGGGGGTGGAGGAGGAGAGCACAGAGAGAAGATTCCAAATATTATTGAGTGCTTACTATTGCTGGGCATTGTTTTGGGCCCTTTATATGTGTCGTCTCATTCAATTATACCACAACTCTTATGAATAGGTGTTTCTCTACTCCACAGCTGTGCAGAGGCCCCCCAGATGTGGTAACTTCCCTGAGGTCACAAAATAAATAGTAGTCAGAATTCAGGAAAAACAAAAAAATGACTTCATCTGACTTAAAAGTTATGGTTTTCTCTTATACCTCCTCCTAAAACAGTGTATTCCTTTTAACGGGGGAAGACTCAAACTACATGGCAACTGGGGTAGGGGGGAGGGGGGATTCTCACATCTGCAAAAAGTATTTAAACAAGATTTTAAAATGGGGGCATTACTATCCTGGTCTTAATGGTCTGCTCTATAGGTATGATCAAGTTACTAGAGAATCTTTGGGTATCTAGTGTCAAAATTCCTTGGAGAAACTATAAAGATTGGTGATATAATGATGCTCTAACATATGTTAATATTAGACACTGGATATTCTCGGACAAAAAGTATAGCCTTAAATCTAACTGGACAATTCTTTCTGTATGCCTTTTATATGAAAGGTCACAAAGGAAATGAACAAAAATATAAGAAATCTATCTAAAAATTTTTAAATATACATTTTTATTGGAGGACATATAGAATCTCAGGGAAAAACTTAATCCATGTGCACTGAGATGTTTTAAAGCACTTAAGAATTCAATTAAGCAACATAATCTACTTTGTGGTCATGTTAACAGTGAGAATGTAACCAGAGAATTTAGCTAACGTACTATATAATTATCTACTCTGTATAGAATGAGGACAAAGGCAAAATAATTCATATGTTAAACTTAAAGCGTGCATGGGAAAATTATAGCATTAAAATTCTTAAAGTTATCTGTTTCCATCTGAAGAAAGTGTTTCTCAGTAATTTAAAACCCATAACTGAGTAATTTCTAGATAGGTGGGGTGGTGAGGGGTTAGGCTGGGAGTCTATTGACTAGAAAACAGAAAGCAGATTGATTAAAAGATTATGTACAACTGGGAACAAACTTTGGCTCTGGTATGTTATTGTTAAAAGATAGCCATTTGTCTTTGTGCAATGCTGAATAGATAAAGGATTCTGACAACTTGGTCTGGTCATGATTGCATATTTGTGACCTTAAACAATAAATCTAACTGCAGACCAAACATCAAAAAGTAGCTTTCAAATATAAAAGGGCATCTACAAATGAATCTGCAATTTCATTATGATGGAAGTTTGGTTCTTTCAGCAGAACCCTGTGGGAAGCACTTCATATTGATAAAGTCTTAGCATGGATTCAAAAGGGGCTATTCTTCTTTCCATTCATGTGTATAAGGTCTGTTAATGTAATTGAGGGTCAGATGTCTATGTCAAAAGGACAAAAAAGTAATTATTCCCAGAAAAAGAAACTTTAAAATAGTAATACTGCCCTGCATTTTGACACCGAAAGTATTGTCTGAGCCCTAATCTAACTATGAAACACTATTGTAATCTGTGTTAAATGTAAAAAGTATGATATAAACATAAAGATTTATACAAAACAGAGCCCATTAAAAGGTGCCTCACTATTTGATAGATTCCGTTATTATAATGTAAATCAAATCACATTCTCCATTCATGTATTAAGGCTCGCTGATTTATTCAACAAATATTGACAGAGTGCCTACTATGTGCAAGCACTGGTTTAGGTTCTAAGGATGTAACAGTGGACAATAAAGAATCTCTGCTTGCATACCACTGACATTCTAGAAGGGGGGGAGATAGGATAAAAAAAAGTAAGTATGTCATGTGGTGATAACTGCTATGGAAAAAAGCAAAGCAGGACGAGGGGAGAAACAGTGATCAGGTTGGGCCTTTTGTTTGTTTGTTTTTAACATAGTGTAGTCAGGAAGGGCCTCTCTGAGAAGGTGGAATTTGGTAATTTGAACAGAAACCTTACTGAATTGAGGGAAGGGCATTTCAGTCTGAAGGAAGAGCAAGCACAAAGCCCTTGATAAGGAATCTGCATGGCATGTAAGGAGAACAGCAAGTGCATTACTGCAGCTGGAGGGAAGCAGTGGTAGGAAATGAGGTCACAGTAATAGCTGTGGAGGGAGCCAGTGGTCTACAATTCCTGTAGGCCCTGTAGGCATGATAAGGACTTGGGAAGGTTCTCAGCAGAGAAGTGACAAGATCTGTCTTAAATTTTAAGACAATCACTTTGCTGGTTTGAAAACAGACTACAGGAGGGCAAAGTTAGAAGCAAAGAGGCTTATTAGGAGGAGAAATGACTGTGCCTGGACTAGATCACAGTGGCAGAGGTGGAGGGGAGTGGTAAGACTCTGAATGTATTTCAAAAGCAGAACTGGTGGAATTTCTTGATAGTCTGAATGTGGGGTACAAGAGAGAATTTACAAATTATTAAAATATTTTTGGTTTGAGCAAATGGAGGGATACAATATCCATTTATTGAAGTGAGAAAGACTACAAAAGAAACAGGTTTGAGGAGAAAAATCAAAGTTTTGTTTTAGATATGTTAAGCTTGAGATGCATGTGAGCTATAAATGGAAATATTAAGGAAGGAAGCAGCTGGCTATATAGATGTGGGTTCAAGGGAGAGGTCTGATTCGTTTATAAGTAGTACTTAAATCCATGGGACTAGATACAATCATCTAGGAATTAAGTGTTAATAAAGAAAATAGTCAAGGACTGAGTATTTTTTATTCCATCATAACCTGTAATGCAGAAAATCTTTCCTATAAAAGAAAAAAAATAATTTCTCCTAATAAATCCATTCTCTAATATAAAGTCTCATTTTAATTTTTGAGTGTACATAAAAATAATGCATTTAACTCATGTAGACATAAACTTTCCTATTAAAGTCAGTCTATGCAAATGACATAAATAACTAGTATGACTCAATCCACAGTTACTGAATCTCTACATTTGCAATGTTCTGTGCTATGTATGATAGAAAACAAAGCCCGGAGAGACAAAGAGGAAAAAGAATTTGCAGCATTATATCAAACAACTTAGCTGATAAGCAACTAATCATAGAGAGTCAGGTTGGAATTACATATTATATACAAGAAAGTATAAAGAAGTTTAACATTATTATTAGAATAATACTCTTGGTCAATGCCAGTGGGAGAGAACCCAATAAGATAATTTTTTTTCAATTAGAAATATAAATGATAGTAAAATGAACAATTTTGCCCCAAAAGATTCTTTATCTCATTCTTAATTTCCATGAGGTACTTCCACCTTTATCACAACATTGTACCAGCAGATGTCACTAGTAAGCCATTTTTGGAAAAATTTCTGGCTCTTTGATGTGGTTTCTATATCAAACATTTTGTTGCACATTTTCGTTTAAAAACAAATTCATAGGCATTCAAAATATGAATTTTGAATAAATTTTAGTTAAACTGCATTAAATTCCCCGAAGTAAATATCATAAATATGAGACTTTTAACGATAGGTGACATTCCTGTTCCTATTATTGCATATAGTTATAAAATCTCTAAGAACACCCTACCATTTGGCACCAACATAGAATCTGATGATGTAAATGTGTTGCTTTCTAGTAACCTGAAAACTCTGAGAACTATTTTGACTCCTAAAATGTTTTTGTTTAGTCAGTTTTCATTTGTTTGGTAAATATAATAGATATAAAAAATGTACTTTTATAAATCTCCTTTTACCTATTTCTAAGGCAGTGCATGATGCTATGGAAAGACTCTTGATATGAACAATGAAACAGATACTAGTCATAAGTTCCCTATCAACCTAGAGCAAATCACTTAATTTAAGGGCTTAATCTCACAGCCTCCTAAAAAAGAGCCTGGAAGTAAATGACCTCCATAACTGGCTCGTTAAATGATTTCTAATTCTGAAATTTCATCACTTACTATAATTGTATTTAATGATACTATTATTATTTGAAATAATAATGGAAAATAAATGAATTATTCTAAAATCACTCATAGATAATGATCTCACTGATGTCAAGAATTTTTTTAAAAAATAGTAACATACAAACAAAACCCTGAATTTGTTTTGAGATTACTGGCTGCTACTAATATTATTTCATTTGCTTATTGCTTTATAAAACTTAGACATGGAACTTATTCCTGGCAAAGGTTCAAAGACAACCTTTTTCTTTTTTTTTTTTGAAATTAAAGCCTTTCCACTTTTATTGGCATTGATAAATAATATCAATCAATTCACTGACAATACAAGTCTTTGAAATACCTTTTGCTGGGCAGGGGGATAGGACTTATTCATCTAATTAGGCACGTATCTCCATTTTAGAAATAAAATATTTTGCATATATTTTTCTTTGTAATTAAATCTAAAAAAAATGTAGAATTGGAGAAAATAGCCTTTATAACCCTTTAGAAAAAAATAACCTTTTCTTTTTTAACTTTAAGATTACAAAACAAACTACTGAGATGATATATACACTACAGAAATGCTGTTAAGTATTGATACAACAAGCAATTCTATAGATATAATCTCAATAATGATAAAAGATTACATTATTGCTATATGAAGCATCAATGCTAAAATATTATTATTAATGATAAAATATAAAATGCTGTTTATTATATAGTATAGAAAGATAGAGAAAGTGGTCAAAAGGATATACCCCAAACAGTTTTAGCAGGCTACCTATTGAAGTAGGATGGGTTAAAAGACATGAAGGAAGAATAGAACTTTTTACTCTCTATATTCATATATCATTTAAAATTTTTTAAATTTTAAATATTATTTAAACAAACTACACAAATATTATTTGTGTAGTTTGTTTAATTAAAAACATCAATATCTGAACATTTAGGAACAGATTAAACAGCGTAAAAGTTATTCATCTCTATTTCACCAATACTATGTCAGAGAACATAAGACTCGGTCAACTTTACTAAAAATACTACTGTAAAAGTTTTGCTAGAAGGCATAAAGTTACTAACTGAAACAAATGATATAGATAAAATTTTCTGAAACTATGATCCCAATGAACATGGATAACTATGTGACTACAATGACAAAAAAAGGAACACTCGTTAAGTATCAATGTCAGAGTTCTTTTGTCCTTTTTTTACTCATTGAATTGGTTAGAAGGAAACTCACATATTGGTTAAATATTACAGCATCTATCTTTATTCACTCTACAATCATTTATCAGGCACCTAACATACAGAAGACACTGTGCTGCAGATCATTTAAGTAATGCAAAGATAAATTATATACCATCTCTGATCATTAAAAAAGATATCTGCATAGTTATATATGTTTGTCAAATAAATGAAAATAATCTTGGCTAAAAGTTCTGGCACACAATTTCCTGTATCAGTAGTGCTTTCTAAGAGCTTAATTACTTTATTTGTACTTTATGGGTTCAGCTTCAAATTTCTTTAGTCCTGCATTTTACATCATCTATCTCCTTAAAGTATTTGATTTGAGAAAAGTAGTATGGATCTTCTTCCACTTATGATGGAGATTATTTCCCAATAAATCCATCCCAAGTTGAAAATATCATTAAGTCGAAAATGCAGGGCTTCCCTGGTGGCTCAGTGGTTAAGAATCCGCCTGCCAATGCAGAGGACACGGGTTCGAGCCCTGGTCCAGGAAGATCCCACATGCCCTGAGCAACTAAGCCCATGCGCCGCAACTAAGCCCATGCGCCATAACTACTGAGCCTGAGCTCTAGAGCCCGCAAGCCACAACGACTAAGCCGCATGCTGCAGCTACTGAAGCCCGTATGCCTAGAGCCCATGCTCCAAAACAAAGAGAATCCACTGCAGTGAGAAGCCCACACACCACAATGAAGAGTAGCCCCCGCTCGCCGCAACTAAAGAAAGCCCGCGTGCAGCAATGAAGACCCAATGCAGCCATAAATAAATAGATAGATAGATAGGTAAATAAATTAAAAAAAAAGAAAATGTACTTAATACACTTAACAAACCAAACATCATAGCTGAGCTTAGCCTAGCCCACCTTAAACGTACTCAGAACACTTATATAGCCTACAGTTGGGGAAAATCATCTAACACAAAGCCCATTTTATAATAAAGTTTTGAATATCTCACATAATTTATTGAATATCATATGGAAAGTGAAATCCAAACGGTTGTATGGGTACAGAATGGTAGTAAGTGTTGGTCATTTACCCTTTTGATTTGTGTGGCTGACTGGGAGCTGCTGTCCAACATCACTAGGGAGAATCATAACAAACACTGCTAGCTTAGGAAAAGATCAAAATTCAAAGTATGGTTTCTACCAAATACGCAATGCTTTGACACCATTGTAAAGTTGAAATAGCCTAAGCTGAACTGTTGTAACTCAGTGACCACCTGCATATGCAAAAGCACAACTGAAGATGCTAAAAAAAAATTGGCAAAATCAAAGACAAATTGGATTTAAAACAGTTGTGCACACTGATGATTCTTAAAATATTCTATTCTATTGATTATATCACAATCACCTAAGTCATTCAGTATCAAAAATAAAAGTTACATTATTATAATATGTGAACAAAATTATTTAAAACAGAAAATGCTTAGGGACTTCCCTGGTGGTGCAGTGGTTAAGACTCTGCACTCCCAATGCAGGGGGCCCAGGTTCGATCCCTGGTCAGGAACTAGATCCCACATGCATGCTGCAACTAAGAGTTCACATGTCACAACTAAGGAGGCTGCCTGACGCAACTAAGGAGCCCATGTGCCACAACTAAGGAGCCTGTGAGCCGCATCTAAGGAGCCCACATGCTGCAACTAAGACCCAGCACAACGAAATAAATAAATTTTTTTAAAAAAGAAAATGCTTAAACTTCAAGCATATTGAAGGTATGAAAAGAATGATATAAGAACTTAATTATAAATAACAGTTACAGACAATAGCTGGATCTTCAATATTTTGATTTGTCTAATTATGTAATTATCATTGGTACTAAAAACAAATACATTTGGAGTGCATACAACTGAAAAGTTTAATTAAAAAAAAAGAATGCCTATCTAAATGCCTTGAATTTGTGTTTCACAGTTGTCTTCATTATAAAGAAAACACATACCACTTTATATAGTTTTTTTGTTTTTTTGTTTTTTTTGTGGTACGCGGGCCTCTCACTGTTGTGGCCTCTCCCCTTGCGGAGCACAGGCTCCAGACGCACAGGCTCAACGGCCATGGCTCATGGGCCCAGCCGCTCTGCGGCATGTGGGATCTTCCCGGACCGGGGCATGAACCCATGTCCCCTGCATCAGCAGGCGGACTCTCAACCACTGTGCCACCAGGGAAGACCCTATATAGTTTTTTTAAGTTAAATTTTTCTTATTTTGTTTTTAAAATCCCACATGAAAGAATAAACCACTTTTTCTAATCAATTTACCTAACCTGTTTTCAGGTGTAGAAGCTTACCTTATTACTCAGCTGTAATTTAGTAACTGAAACTTGATCAACAACTATAGATTTTTTTGTGTGGAATTTTCTGTTTATTTCTTAGATTATAAACATTGATAGTATGGTGATCTCTCTTTTTTTTTTAACATCTTTATTGGGGTATAATTGCTTTACAATGGTGTGTTAGTTTCTGCTTTATAACAAAGTGAATCAGTTAACAACTATAGATTTTGATTGACACCTATTTATCATAAGAATATCAGAAAAATTGACATGGAATTAATTTAAAGATTTTATTTTAGCTTTTTTTAATTTAAATCTTCAGTGTCCTAATCACATATGTACACTCCAACAAGTTAAATCAATCATTTCAATTTACTACTCAGAAGCTGTGATGTGCAATTAAAATACACTACATTGCTTACATACACACAACAGGTTTTTCCTCTTAAGTCTACTATTGTTTGAAGAATAAAACAGACTCAGAGAATTCAGTTTCAACCCACATATGGCACTTAATATGAGAAAACAAAATAACTAATATTATGTTCCTACTTTAAGAAAGCTCATCTCATATACAAAAATCTGAAATTGGAACAGCAACAGATGAAGAAATTTGTGGAAGATTATTTTGTTTGCTTCGTGAACACATCATGTATCTTCCAAATAATTTTCAATTGGATTCCTTTAAATAGTGAAATTTCCTAGTATGTTAAAAATATTATTTTTGATTCTGGTAAATATTTTACAGTACATTTATTTCATACAGAATGGAACACTGGTGCTTAGCTTTGTTCTCAATAACCTAAGGAAAGCTGCTGAAGCAAGGCAGCAGTTATGGGTAATCAAGTGTGATTGTAAGTCCCCAGATGATTATTGTGTACTTTTTTCCAGTGTGTTCTAAATACAAATTGGAGACATTTGGATTCAAACTTACAGTAACAACTCCAATAGAATCAGATTTCTCCTTAAACTTGGAGAGGCTGGAACTGCTTTTGCTTTAAAATCCAAACTAAGGAAGGTCATGCTCCAAGCTGTCTTCAACTGCTAAGAAACCAAGAATCACCTTCAGACTGTTTCTAAAAGAAATGTTAATTAGGATGAATTTCCCTCTCAAAATGAACTGGTAATAGCAATGCTAGTCGAACTTTAAAATACTTGTAAAAAGAGCAGATTTTATCTCCACTGGATCTAAACTCTTTGTAGTTCCAAAGGAACTGGCACATGTTTACACTTGACAAATTAACAATACGCAAAAACCAAATTTAAGATCAAAATGGTGTTTTATATAAATTCAAGGAAAAACTTAGCAATTTTCTTAAAATCATGGCATTGCTATGGACAAAAATTATTTACATTAAACAAAATTATAACCACAATACTGAACCAATCTATTTTTTAAAGACCTCAAGATTGGCAAGTATTTTCATTTTTTCCCCTCCTATAATGGTTGGGAAAAGGATGAAAACAAATGTTTTCAATTATATAGAATCTTTGAATCAACATTAATTTATTTTCAAATGCACATTGGTATCTGTCATTAAAATAATATGGCAATTGGTTTTCATATTGAACAAAATGAGCAGCTATTTAGGCTATACTTTTTCATAAAGTTATACTTATTTAATATCAAAGTTCAGATCTAAAATAAATAAAACATGCATCTCCGGATAATGGAGCAAAAACAGTATTTTGGATGCTTTTGGAAAGCTATAATTTTTTGATTAACTGAGGACTATAGAGTATCCTAACTTTAAAATAAAAATCTTCGGCCTTCCCTGGTGGCGCAGTGGTTGAGAGTCTGCCTGCTGATGCAGAAGACACGGGTTCGTGCCCTGGTCCGGGAAGATCTCACATGCCACGGAGCAGCTAGGCCCATGAGCCATGGCCGCTGAGCCTGCGCGTCCGGAGCCTGCATGTCCGGAGCCTGTGCTCCGCAACAGGAGAGGCTGCAACATTGAGAGGCCCGCGTACCGCAAAAATAAATAAATAAATAAAAATTTTCATTTAAAAACTACAGTTTACTTCATTCATCTCAAAGATTATGAACTTAATTTGTGTTACATATGACTGAAATTGGGCAACTTAACATATTGGAATCTTCCTGTACTATCAATGGTACTAGAGAAATGAAATATTGGAACTAAAGTAACCTGAGAGAATTATATTTTACAGATTAAGAAACCAAGGCCCAGGGAGATTAAGTGATTTGCCCCCAAACAGAGTTTGGTCCAAGACATTCTCACACAACAATAAAATCATTTTACACCCCAATCAACTAAGTCTCTGTGCCTCCTGCGGTCTCACTGTGGAGAAGAAATACTACAGGGAAGAAGAGGGGTCTTGGGGTGTAGGAGAGAAATCACAAATCACCTGAATGAAGGGAGAAGCAAAATCCTTCCAACTGACATTATGCAAAGACTTTACAAAGGACGGAAGAGCATGGATAGTTTTAAAGGAACCAATTTCCTGTTCCTCTTTTCCGCATGTCCTCCCATCGAAACATGTGGCCTGACTTTGGTCAGGACTCCATGCTGGCTTCTCTCACGCACCTCCCTCTTCACGACAGTTATTTTTTACATCAGTCTTTCCAAAATTTCCTGGACAATCATAAGGCCAACGCTTGGTATTAATGTGCCACTTTTAGCAATTTAAATTCCAAAAGTACCTCAATCCCAGACATGAGTACAAAAAACAGGACTGAAACAAAGCTTTATTGTGTTTTCTATTATACACTACATAAGAAATTGGACTTCTGAAAGAAATTCATGAGGTCACTTCTTCCTTATCTGTCTCTCAGTAGCAAACTGTATTAGTAGTTACTTTCAGACACATTTCACACTTTCTCATCTCCCTCATTTTGGTCACCCTGGTCCTTCCATATGCAATCCCCTCTTTAACCACCCTCTCTTTTCAAGAGAATTCCTACCAAGTCCATCAGGGATGGCAATTTCTCCCACAATTAGAGGGGTCTGTTTCTTTCTCAAACTTCCTTTGCTCTTTGTATATTTTTGGCAGTTTTTAATTGGCTCTGGCTAATGTGATAGTAATATCCATAGTTATCTAATCCACTCTTCCAAATATAGGGTTTCTTATGGCATTTTGTGTGTCCGTGTCCCAGAAATCAAAGGCAGTTTTATAGAGTTTACTTCTTCTAACAATGAGGCTGGGAAATATTCTGCATCTTGTTATCAGAGCATTTACTGTGTAATTAAGGTATCTAGAAATATAAACTAACAGACCGTATTAGTCAGGAAAGGATAGGTCAGTGTTTCTCAAAGTGTGGACCACTTGGAACACCATCAGCATCAGATGATAATAACTTGTTAGAAATAAAAATAGTGGTTGCCATCCCAGGTCTACTGAATTCAGAAACTCCAAGAGTGGGGCCCAACCTGTACAATCTGTGTTTTAACAAAATCTCCACGTGATTCCAATAAAATTTCAATGGTTTCAACAATCGAAGTTTATTTCTTGCTCATGCTAACTGTCAAACAAGGGTTGGCTATGGCTCAACTACATGTCTTCTTTATTTCGGACCTTAGCGTGATGGAGAAGTGTCTATTCAGATCTGCTGATTGTCAAAGCAGGGAAAAAAAGAGAATACAGGACACTGTGTCCTGGCTCCAAAGCTTCTGCTCAAAAGTAAGCATAAGCCATTTCCACTCATATTTCATTAGCCAAAGCAAATCGAAGGCCAGGCATGATGTTAATAGGGCAGGGCATATAACGCTTCCCCAGGGAGAGGCAGCAAAGGCTTTTGAACAATAACATAGCCTACTATAACACGTCAAGCATATTTTTGTTGAAGATCAATTGTATGTGTTTATAATATTTAAGGAAATTCAAGGCATAATTCCCCTTTTCCTCCCAAATCCTACAATCATTTAGTCTTTTACACAATAACTTCAATATCTGACTTTAAGTATGATGATTCTTAAAATCTGTTACTGATTTTAGAAATAAGCTTGTCTACAACATATTAATTAGTATTTTATATACATGCATAAACGTGTGTGTGTGTGTGTGCGCGCGCGTGTGTGTGTGTACTCCGAGCTCCAATTTTTTTTCTCATTACTAAAGCATTCAGGAATTTCACATTGTTCAGCTATGTATTCCAAGTGCCTATATCAGTGCATAGCATATAGGTCACTCAATAAATATGTTGAAAGAAAGAAATTTTTATCTGTGTAGTAACTGAAAACACTGTATTTTTGAGTAATTATATTTCCAGTTGGGTACCATGTTTCTTGGATTCATTTTTTTTAACAGCAATTCTAATAAGCTTTTTAAAAATATTTAGTTTCTAAAAAATGTGTTTATTTTAAACTCAGCTACCCATTACTTATTAACTCCCAGTGTTCATCCTTAATATAGACTTGTATTAGTTTTTTCCCTGATAATTTGGTATGAATTTACACTTAGACATAAATGTGCATAAATAGGAGGCTAAAAAGGAGTCTAATCTTTCTGAATGAGGAGCTATTTTTCAACACCCCAAATGAAATATAACAGTGACTGTAATATAAAACTATCAAGTCCAAAAGGCAGGAATGGGAATGCAGCTATAGGCATGTTTACACTGAACTAGGAGTTGCAACTGAATAAAAGAGGTGAGACCATAAAGTTTGTAGGTTGGGGCATTATTCACATTCATTCACGCAGTTAAGTATTTCACAAATATATACTATGAGTCTACTATGTACCAGACAGTTTGCCAAGGACTGGGGATAGCCAGCGTCCGTGTTCTCCAAGAGTTCACAATCCAGCGGCATATACGTGTAAGTGAAAAGTGCATCTACATTACAGGAAATACCTTAATATAAAGCACACAGTGCTAAAGGAGCACAAAGGAGAGGTGTCTAACCCTGGCTTGGTCATGGAAGGCTACCCAGGAAAATAAAAGAGATATTTAAGGTGGTACATAAAGGAAGAAGTGGAGGAAGAACGCAGAGAAGGACAATATATATAAGACTTAAAAAAGAGAGCACATTGGGTATTCTGGGAACTGAAGAGGTTTAATGTGAGTGGCACATGGAAAGGAGGAAACAGGGTAGAGAAAGACTGGCATAGGCCAAACCATGTCAAAAATGAGTTTGAACTTTAGCTATAAGGCAAAAGGCCCCACGCCCCAGAAGAATGACATGACCAGATCTGTGTTTAACAAAGATATTCCAAGTGTAGCTTTCATGACCTAGTACTGAATTCCACCTCATTGTTTATTTTTAAACTATCATCTCACTTAGCAGTATTTGTTTAAATCTTTTAAACATCAACTTACAAACTGAATTCTGTTGAAAGCAACCAATATAAAAGCCATCTAAAAACTTACATCGCTCTTTATTTTGTTTTAATAGATTAAACTATACATCAACTTTAAGACATTTTAATATATTCTGATAGATCAAAAAATTGGTTTAAAAATAATTTTTCAAAACTATGACTAAATGAAGACATAAAGTATTAAAGTTTAAGACGCTATAAAATTCAGGTAATTAATACTAGCTGTTGTAATAAAAAAATCCCCCCAAAAACCCTCTATTTCTCACTTTGCAATCAGGAATTCATCTAGACTATCTCTGCCACAGAGAATAACCTCATTTTCAGCAACCATAATGTAGTTCTAGATATTGCTCTGTGTGTGTACAATTAATAAAGTCACATAATTTATTTACTGTGGGAACAGAGAAGGATGGTAGAAACCAAGACTGCCAACAAGGCACTTTGGATGGAATAGTTATATACCTTTGTGTAATTAACACCATATCCAATTCTCTCGTTATTGTGCTAATTCCTTCCCATCCCATTGCTGACGTTGAACCAATGGAAAGCTGCAGACAGTCTGAGTTTTTCTGCCATCATCTGTAGTCTCTTCAAACTTCTCTCCCAGGTTCCAGGAAAACTGTGTTGTTTTCAAAGTGCTCTCAGTTTTTATGGCGAGGTCCCTTCATAGAGGTCCCTTCTATGAGGATCTCATGGGAAATCTTAAGTTTGATGACCCTTATCAGCCTTGTCACTTCACTTTTGAGGATCTTTTTTTGGAAGAGTTGGGCAGGGGAGGGAAGATTAGGGGACTGGTTACAGGAATAACCTGATATTTTTTGAGAAACTTTAGAAAGGTATTCTACTTTCCCTCAAGCTTTATTAGAAGTGAAATTCTACCAGGGTAGAAAATGAGAATAAAAAGGTTTTAATTCATCAAACTATTTGGAAAAATGAAGTCTTTTGAATATACACATAAAATGTGACAACGGATTTACATGCAAACAGTCATGCTTATCTTAAAGACAAAAACAAAATCCTATCTGACCAGCCTAAATGAGGAATAGGGAGGAATGAAAGGTCATCCAAAACTATAAGGCCCATATTCTTTCAAGGACATCCATTGCAAAATAGAATCAGTAAACAAAAACAAAGCCATCTGGAAGGTATTTCTTCGATATCGATCATGTGGCATTGATAATTTCAAAATGCAAGAGAAAGAAAACACAGCTCCTCCTACTTGAGCAATGTTTCATTTACTGTATCAGAGCCAACAACGTTAATGACTTAGAACAGTCTTAAGGTTATCATGAATTTCAACAGAGATGATCTATCATCCACAAATAGGTCAGTACATATATATGGCCTGATATACTGAGAGGTTAATTCTTTTCCTTCTAGTTAGTGTTCTCCCATTTTAGACTCCACAATTGATCACGGTAAGACAGTCTGAGAATCTAATTTTTAATTCTGGCTCTTTCACTAAATAGTTACAAGACCTTAAAAAGAAACTTACGTTTCTGATCCTTAGTTTCTTCAAATATAAAGTGAAAAGATGTAACTGAATGATCCTTAGGATTCCTCACAACTTAAAAATTCTGATACAAAATAATCTATAAATTTTTATGATTTACTCAAACTTGAGACAGTCACAATCTGCTTCTAGGTGTCAAATTTAAATAAATTGATTCAATACTATTTATATGAGATGGATTGAAACTTTGAGTTCTAGGGATCACTGAAGATATAGCTTTGTATGTTCTGAGTCGAAAAAAAATTATATAATTAACGTTCTACCCAAAGTAAAATAACTTCTAATACAAGTGAACAAACTAAATACTCAAATGTTCAAAATTATATTTTTACCTCCAGGTGGGTTATCTACTTCTAAATTTGCCTGTAACATCTATATGTGAAAATTATCTGAGTTCTGTTGAATTAAGTACAGCAAATAACAGTTCTGTTGAATTAAGAATAGAGTATATTGTTTATATACATCTATATTTGTTACAAGCTGACTTTCTGCAACATGCTCTTGCTTTACTTGTTTTGAAAGGTGGAACATACTCATGTAATACTTCATAGGAAAATATCTTAGAATATTTAATGTATATATGACCTAATATTTAACAAGAAAATATCTTAGAACATTTAATGAGCCTACATTAGAAATGTTTAAAAATATATTAAGGATAGTAGCAAGGGCTTCCCTGGTGGCGCAGTGGTTGAGAGTCCGCCTGCCGATGCAGGGGACGCGGGTTCGTGCCCTGGTCCGGGAAGATCCCACATGCCGCGGAGCGGCTGGGCCCGTGAGCCATAGCCGCTGAGCCTGCACGTCCGGAGCCTGTGCTCCGCAACGGGAGAGGCCACAACAGTGAGAGGCCCACGTACCACAAAAAAAAAAAAGAAAAAAAAAGATAGTAGCAAGATCACATACACACCCACATACACACATATTTAGGATTGTATATGTTATTTTTCAAAGATGAGCAAAACTGGTGTACGGTCACATCTAAGTAGTTCTAATTACACATCAATTCTCTCCTTAAATACCAGCCTAGCTAATGTCCATCTCTTGTAATTTTATATTTTCATTTGCATATGTAAACTGAAATGCTGCTGAGTCAAAAGCAATAATATTATTTAAAAATGAAGAAAATAATCTTCATTTCAGTGCTACATAATTAGGGGCCCTGTGGAGGCTGGCAGTAGAGAAAAGTGGGAGGAAAACTTTAAAATCCAAACTATCTTGGTTTTTCTCACTGAGACTCTAACTTGATGAAAAATGTATTCTGTCTTCCAACAAGTTTGTACGTGTGGGTTATATTTTAGGTTTTCAGTATCCTGCCAGACAAACTCTTAATATACAGAGTGATTGTCTTGGCAGCAATGTATCAAAACTCAACATTCTTAGAGTTAGTCCAGTGCCCTTTCCTAGAACATATGGTCACCTAACAGCCAAGTGGTTGATAGGCACCACTCACTATAAGCATCAGGTTGACAGCCTATAACGGTTGCTAGCACTTAAATACAGGAATTTACTTTTGACTTCAAGCCATGCCTTGTTCTGCATCTCATTTTTTCAGAAAAAAGGAAGGGGATTCAAGCTTCAGAGGCAAAATTCCAAAAGGCTAAAGAGGAGGGAGAGTCAAGTGAAAACACAAAAGACAATCATACAGCAGGACAGAAGAAAATAACAGTCTTGTATTTAGTTTGAAATAAAATTACCCAATGTAATAGTAACACTTCACATACTTTTTTTATAGCAGAAAAATTGTAGGGGCCTGAACATGGAGACAAGGCCTTCTCAAATATCCATTCATTTAAATAAAACAAAAAATGAAGGAGAGGTTAAAGATGATTTTCTCTAGAAATACAACAGATGCTTCTTAGAATTCCTTAAGGGAAAAAAAGATTTCTTTAGAAACCAGTGCACTTACAAATCATATTTTATGGAAGTCTTGTCTAGCCTTCTCTAATATGAGGACATAGAGTTGAAAATATGGTATTTCTTTCTCAAGAGTTCATTCACTCCTGCTACTAATTCTACGCTTGAGTCAGTACAGAATATCTGCCACAAGACAAGATACTTGGGCCTTTCTGAAAAAGTAAGTCAGAAAGTCAGAAGGTAGGAAGGTACTGGTGGAACCTGAGAAAGACATGTACGGGGTAGAGCATTAGGGAGCTAATAAGTGGAGAAGTGTAGACAGGGAGGAAAGCTTTGAGGGAAGTGAGCAGAGATTGTTAAAAGTCACATTTGTGAAGAAATTTCAAATAAGGCTGGATTTAGCCCTGAAGGCTGCAGCATTGACTCACAAATTCACAATTACCATTTTCGCTTTGCCTACCAGGAAAGGGAGTAGCTGGCAGAATAGTGGGAGTTGAGCCCTGAGGGAATGTGGGAAAGAAACAGACATTGAGAAGGGTTTCATTTTTAGTGTTCAGCAGCTTTCAGACTTGAAAGTTCTGTTGACATTTCTAGCTTGGGAGGAGAAGGCTTCCTGAATTACTGCCACACCCATTCCACCCACTCTAAAGACTGGTCTAGAGACCTATATTCCCCCAAACAGTACAAAATACATTTCATAAATCTCATATCTGGTATCTTTGTTTAAAAATACTCAAGTTTCATTTACTTTGGCTAGTACACTTGAGACCAACTCTATCTACATCATTAGCACAGAACTTGAATGCCCAAAGTAAAACAACACTTACCAAACAAAGTCTGGGGGGAAAACACAGATAAATAATAAGGAGGGACCTGAATAAACTAAAAGCAAGTTAGCTAATATGCCTGATCCTCAGTTTCTTCCTCTGTAAGACAGGGGGGAAAATAATTAAAATGAGGTAACATACAATCATCTATCAAGAGCAATGCCTGGAACAAGACAGGTATTCAGTACATGCTAAGTTCCTTTCTCCCCTTCCCTTGGGTCTTGTTTTCTACAATTTATGGTTTTCTCCTTCCTCCCCCCTTGGTGTTGGAACTTTTTTCTGAATCTACAGTCTCAGCCTTTAAAAATCTTTGTGCAGATTCCAAGTGATGATTTCCACTTTGTGAACAATATCATATATTTGTTCTATTTTTCTTTATAACCATAGTCCGTTAGAAGAACTGAAGACTGGTAGAACCACAAATATCAATGGACGAGCAAATGAGAAGATTTAAAATGACAATAAAAATAAATAGCAAGGAATAAAGGGTACTAGGAGAGGATAGTAGCCCTGAAGTCAACTACTGTCAAAAAGATTAAAAAGACCTCTAAGAACGTGGGTAGGTAATAACAACATTTGTATGGTGTTTTATTTGGTCCCCACAACATCCATTTTACAGATAAAAAGACTGAGGTTTAGGAAGAAAAGTGTCTTGTCCAGGATTGTTCAGCTAATAAATTATTAGAGAAGGAACCAGAATTAGAATCTAAGACTTCTGACTCTAAATCCTATATTCTTTCTACTATAGACTTAGTGAAGAAGAACTCAGACTGTAAGAAGCCAAAAGCTTTGGATGGAATAAATGGAATCATGGAGATAAAATTAATAAATTTGAGGTTTTTAATAATAAAAGGATGAAGAAAAGCAGGGTAATAGCCATACCAGCTAGAAAGGTCCAACTTCAGAAATGAGACGATCTAGGGCTAATGAAAAGTTTAAGGGCTTAAATTCTTTGAAAGCAAAGGTAGTTTTTGGTTCATGCCCTGAGAAATAAAAAGGACTTTCCAAGAGTTCTACATTCCAAAATAGCACACTGTAAAATCCTAAAAAGAGACCTCAACATCATAACAATCGGAAGTAAAATGATGGTTCCAGAACCAATCAGATCAGTCAGAATCATCACAGTGCTCGGACCAGATCTATAGAGATCATCTCCAGTCTTGTATCTGGTACAGCAACACTGTCCAACAGAAATATAATCCAAGCTGTGTATATAAAATGTTAAATTTGCTAGTAGCCATATTTTAAAAGGTAAAAACGTGATTAATTTTAATAATGTATTTCACTTAACCCAATATATCCAAGGTATTATCATGTCAACAAATAATCAACATAAAAGAATTATTAATAAGATATTTACATCTTTTCCTATACTAAGTCTTCAAAATCTGGGTGTGCTTTATACTTACAGCACCTTAAATTTGCAGTAGCCACATTTCATGTGCTCAATAGCTGTGTTTGGCTGAGGGCTATTATACTGAACAACGCAGTTCAACATAATCACAAAAGCAACTGCAGCCTGCATATAAGTGACTTTCTAAAGATTAAAATTAATAGGGTGGTAATAGATGTGTGGTACAACTTTCTTCTCTTCATTGATATTAGAACCATGAAAACCTGACAGAAATCCACAGTAAGTTAATGTGACCATACCGGAGCTCTAGGGAGTTGATATTGATTAACTGAACCCAATAAGACCGTGATTACAGACATATTTTTTTTTAGTGCTGATGTATAATTTTCAAGGGGGCTTTTCTTCTAAGGATTATAGTCAAGAAGGAAGCAATCATAAATGACCTTTCTAAAAGTAAACTGATAGGTAACCTGATACAAGAAAAGCATTTTATAACTGAGAATTCACATAAGAGAAAGCGTATTGAGATTTTTACAGATGTTCCTTCTGGTACATATGACTTGAATCTGAAAAAAACTTAATTTCTCTTAAAAAACAAAACAAAACAAAACCAGTGAGAACATCTACAGAAATCTGTAGTCTAAGAGTAATGATGGCTGATACTTTCCCAGAAAATGCTATTTCACAGAACATTTTAAATTTGTGGCATTGTGAAGAAGGCTATGAAACTTAATTTTAATAATAAACAGAAGAGTTTGACAAGTCATGTAAGTCAGAACTAGATGTGAAACTGCTTACGTTTTGGTGAATAAAATAAAAATGCAAAAATTAATGGAAAGATTTAGGATATGACAAATCGTATGGTGAGTATGAACAGGAGTCTGTCTCTTCACATTCAGAGGCTGTAACTTCTGAATTAGAAACACTAAAGGGAAAGTTCTTTCGTTATATGCTGTAGGACTTTACTTAGAGACAGCTTACTGAAATCTACTGATTTGGCTAGTCAAAATGAGAAAAGTATGAGTAATTTTTTAAACAATATAATTCTTCCTTAAAACTAGCCATTTTTAAAAGCAAATTATGGAATCTATAATCCTATCAATATAAAAATTTAAGCATAAATAGTGATTTTTAACATAAAAATCTAAGTAAAATTCTTAGAAACTTAGAAAAACAAAGAATTTAAACTGCTTAAGAAAGACTAGGATAGGCATCTTAACCAGAACTGTCTTTTCAATCTAGATGCTATCTGAAATCTAGACATCCAAAAGAAAAACCTCAACCAGCTGGAATCCAGCTTAGATACACAAAATAAATCACTTCTGACTGCAATCCACTCTGAAAAGCTCTAATCAGGTTTCCACAAGCAACAAATCAAACAAAACAAAAACATTAACACTAGTAAACTGGGTTTACTAATTGTTCAGCAAGAGAAAAAATACAAAAGCAACGATGAGATAGACTAGAACACTGTTAAATCCATGACCATCCATTCAATATCTTTGACAGTTAAGGTCAGAATTTTGTTCCTAATATACTTGTGAAATAAAGATATAGAAGGTTTTCTTGTTCTAGTTCAAATTCTTAAATCATTTATTGGAAACTTAAGTTATTTAAAAAGGTTATAGTTGATAGTGTGTAATGAACATGTAAATATTCATATTCAGACCATCTTTAAAAAAGAGTAGTTACTCTCCCCTGAAAGTAAACAAGACTTTACTTAGCTATCCTGTATTCCAGAGCACACTCACAGGAAAATAAGAGTATTGATCCTGACACTTAGTTTCATGCATTATTCTTTGAAATGTATAACATGCACAAAATTTTCTACTTTCATGAAAAGTTTTTATGTATCACCACCAAAAACAATCATGAAGGGACTTCCCTGGTGGCACAGTGGTTAAGAATCCACCTGCCAGTGCAGAGGACACGGGTTTGAGACCTGGTCCATGAAGATCGCACATGCCACAGAGCAACTAAGCCCGTACGTCATAACTACAGAGCCTGCACTCTAGAGCCTGCGAGCCACAACTACTGAGCCCACGGGCCACAACTACTGAAGTCCGTGCCCCTAGAGCCTGTGCTCCGCAACAAGAGAAGCCACTGCAATGAGAAGCCCCCACTTGCCGCAACTAGAAGAAAGCCCGCGTGCAGCAATGAGGACCCAACACAGCCAAAAAATAAATAAATAGTTTTTTAAAAAAAATCATGAAATCTAAGCTATGAATAAAGTAAGAAATAAGCTTAGGTAACCGTTTGCAGCTTACTATTATCTTCAGTGGGAAGAAAATACATTTCCAATGAAAGATTTTTCCTCTAAAATACTATTTTTTCTTTTCTTTTTCTGTTTTTTTTTGATATAATAAAACTCCCACAACCATGTGAAATAAAATATAGCATGTCTACCATTCTTTAAAAGAGGATGATGGACAAGAGTACATATCTCCTGTGAGTGAGGGAGAATTAGGAAGGAATTTCTTCCTGATCATTTAGGACTTTCTCAGTTCAATAATCATCTTTTCTCACACACCTAAATAAATGAAACAAACAGGTGAGAATTTTTTCATCCACCCCCTCCCCATAAAGGAAGTGGAAATCCAATTTAAAAACGCTGCTTTTCATTAACCTGTTAATAATATAACATATATTTTAGGTGAATGTATAATTAGACTTCACTTATCATTTTATGGAAGAATTTCCCTGTAGTAATTGAAAACTACAGCAATTATGACTTATGCCCTCTCCAATTTGTTTTTTGCACTAACCTCACTATATGCCATGAGTGTCCCCAAATCCCATTCTACTGCTTCTCAATCCTTGTCTTCACCGGTCTGTGTCAGTTATTTAAACTTCAGTTCAAAATGTACTTATAAAATCAGTATTAAAAAATCAGTCTGGGGCTTCCCTGATGGCTCAGTGGTTGAGAGTCCGCCTGCCGATGCAGGGGACACGGGTTCGTGCCCCGGTCCGGGAAGATACCGCATGCCGCGGAGCGGCTGGGCCCGTGAGCCATGGCCGCTGAGCCTGCACGTCTGGAGCCTGTGCTCCGCAACGGGAGAGGCCACAACAGTGAGAGGCCCGCGTACCGCAAAAAAAAAAAAAAAAATCAGTCTGAAAAGATGTGGATCCAAGGATGGTGACTGCTAGATACTTACCTAATACCATTCCCCCTTTCTACTTTAGTAACAGAATCCCATTATCTAGTTAGGCATGCTACTCTCCAGAATAAAAGACCACAGTTCCCAGCTTGTATGGCCATGCGACTGAATTCTGAGCAATGAGAGGAGAGCAGAAGTGTTGTGTGGAGCCGGCTTTGCCTAAAGAAAGTTGATTTCAATAGGAGCGTCTCTTTTTCTTTTTTTGCCATTCACCTTCCTCCTAGCCTATAAGACAGATACAAAGGCTGGAGTCCTCGCAGCCATCTTAGTACAGGAAGTGACCTTAAGAATGAAGTTTATTCAGAAGCGTGGTGCAACAGTGAGTTAGGACACAATGACTCTGGAGTTACCGTATCAGCTCTGGACCCCCCGCCTGGGGTCCTCTTTTATGTAAGAAGTAAATTTACCTCATGTTTAAGCCACTGTATTTTAGGTTTTTCCATCTTAAGCACTGAACCCAATTCTAAGTAGTCCATACGACTGAGAAAATAAGAAACAGAATGCAGGAAAGAAAAAGTTTTACTTTTTACAGGTCATATTCCTCCTGGCATCACATTAAATCAGTTTAGCATAATGGTTAAAAGCATCTGGGTCCAGATCCTGGCTCTGCCACTTATAATAGCAACTTAATTAACCCTCTCTATAAGTTTGCCCACTTATAAAGATAGGGTGATAATAATGGCACCTACCCTCAGAGGGTTGTTTTGAGAATTAATTAACATTTGTAAAGTACTTAAGCAGTGCCTGGCACAATATAAGTGTTATAGATATGCTAGCTCTCATGATTACTACTGATCTAATAAATAGCCTTCATTATATATTTATATTTCAGTACTAAGTGGACTCGAGGAAATTGCTCAACACAAGATCTTCTCAAACATATACAGGGTCCAACACTGGAATATGGGCACAGCTAAATATATCTGTTTAATAAAGGTAATTTACTGTACTAGGAAATTCTGGAAAAATATTTCCAAGAAAGTATAATGACATCATTCAATAAGAAAACAATTTTTATTTAGTTTTACCACTTAACAGGTTAAATAAATCATTAAAGAGAAAGCAATTTTCATACTATCTTAGTAATTTATTAATGTGATCATATGATCATTAACTCAATATAAAGCTCTGAGACATTTTCTTTAAGCAGCGTCAGACATTTAGGGAAACTTAATTTCAACATGTACATAATCAACCTACCACATTTACAAATAGAATTCTATAGTCCATAGACAGTAAATGTCTCATTTGGCTTACATATTTTGCACTGATTTCACTCATAGTTCTGATTGTTTCTCTTACCCATCCTGGTACTCCTGACCTCATCCCATTGATGCTGAGATTATTAAATTCCATCTGTAATATGTATACTCTGTTCTAAATACCAATACACATACAAACCAAAAGGGATGTGGACATAATATTAATATGTTTCAATCTTAATGTTTCAATCTTAATGCTTCAATCAATTAATGTTTCAATTGTTCAATAAATAAATCACCTTTACTGAGTACTGAGTACACCTTTACCTGTTTTACCTTGTCCTATAATCTTAACCCCACCTGGAAAAAAATTTTTTTTTCTCTTTTGCCTCTCTGCCTCCAGTAAAAACAAGGTGTCTTACAGACACATATGCCCTGCAGCCATCTTAAAAGAAGGCTGCTTCTTTACTTACCACTTTCTTCCCTGCTCACTATTTCTAGCTTTTATCCCCAATTTCTAGCATTATCCCCAATTCATTAGCATAGATCTTGATCATTTAAGACTCATTCCTTTCAGTCATACCAGCCCTTGTGCCTCATCACTGTTGTATCTGCCAACCTCTCTGTCATTCTCTCTTATTTATCAAAGGCCTTAGAACTTAACCCGAAGTCTTTCTCTCAACTTCAAATCCTTCCATCATTCTGGGTGACTTCAACAATCACATGTGTGATCCATGCAGTACTCTGGCCTTCTCAATTCCAGTTGAGTAACTCCGCCTCACTTCAGCCATCTACTTCCATAGTTACTACCATCATCTTGTCATCCTAACTGCTCTGGAATCATTTACTCAAGCAGTTCACCTTGTAACCACCTTCTCCTTTACTTCTAATTCTCTTGAGGAACCACTCCCACCATGACAGGTCTTTGGCCTCTTAAGAGAATTCCAATTCAATAGCTTCATATTTCTTTCCACCTATCAAAACTTTCTTTCTTCACCATCTTCCTTATCCAGCTGAAATTCCATGACATCAGGAAACACTCTACTACCCTAAACTCCTTTGCCATTCAGTCCTTGCATCACCTCCACTGGCAAAACTGCAACCACACATAAAACTACCTACTTTCTCCATAACTATAAAGAAGCAAGTGTGCACTGCTAGAGAAAGCTACACTACAAAATATGATCAGCATGCCCAGATGGATCCTGAACACAGCCCAGCAATCCTACCCTTTTACTCTGATCTACACAAAACAAATATTGCAAAGATTCTGAATTCTATCCAGGCCTTTGGCTCTTTATCCTTAGTTTCACCAAAGATCCTACCTTCTACTTTACTGAGAAACGTAATAGCTAACAGACATGATTTTCCAAGAGGAGATTCATGTCTGACAGCTTCTGCTTTGCACCATTTTCTTCTTCTTCCCTCCTATTACATTAGGTGGTAGTTAAAGCTATGAACATGGGGTAAGTTGTTTACAATGAGAATACAGAGACAAGAAGAGAGCTTAAAACCAATCTTTGAAGAATTCTAAAATCTGATGGCTGAGTAGAGGAGAATGAAGCTTCAAATCAAACCACAAATTCTGCACTAAAAACAAGTCAGCTACATTTTGTGTCTGTATATATATATTCACACATTTCACACATTTAAGCTATATTTTGTGTGCATATATACATTCACAAATATACACACACATATATACATATATTTACACAAGAAATTGGTTTTGAGGGCAAATATAACTCTAGGGTTTTCCAACAATATTAAACGTTAGTCCTTTGATAGATGAAGTTCAGCAATGTTATTATTACTGAGGTCCAAAGAAATCCTCTCCCCTGTGGAAATGAAGTAATCTACTTAACGGAATTTAACTATCCAAGAGTGGGGGAGAAACATGAAATTATTACCTTTTGTAGACATAAAACTTTCTACTTGGAACAAAGATAGCTCTTGCTCATCAAGAACATATGTAGATTTAAGATCTTTAACTATAAACAGTAGGCTTCAGGCCTGGGTGGTCTGTGTTATGTCCAATAATATATAAATTGGCCTATCCTCAAAATAAATATTTCTTTTTTCATTACTCTGAGTCATGTAAAAGATTCAATCTTTGTGCAAAAACAGAAAGGTTTTCAATAAAAATTTTTTAGCTTTAAGTCTATATATTCAATAGATAGTTCAGGATACTACTCCTCATTAAATGCATATAAAAAGATCTTAAATGATTTTCTCTGTATCTCAAGGAACACTCTGAGTAAACTGGGAAGATGCTTAATGAGAAATAAATCCTGTTTATGCATACAGTGATTACTGATACTTTTTGTATGGTGTTTCATAAAGAGCTATGACCCAGGGGATGAAATGAACTATGTATTACCCTATGCTCCTGTTTTATCTCAGAGATAATGTATTACTGACTATTTGGCATACTGTACAAGCCACCTAAAAACTGGTTTAAAGCTCAACATGTCTTACATTTTCTTTATATATTATATCAAAATGCTAGCTGATTAGGTGAAATGTGTCTCAAAGAATACATGAATATTTTATAAATGATACATACCAATAATTTTCAAGAAGTCCCCAGATCCTTATCAAAATTTGGTATAAGTATGAGAAAAAGCAGCATTCAAATGAAAGGAAGCATTTTCTTTTTTTGGAAGAAGAGGAGGAGAAGAGAAAATACTGAAGGGTAATATACTCCGTTTATGTATAATATTGCAAAATGGCTCCATGAAACCATCCAAAGAATTGTTTTTCTCTTTTAGGATGAAAAGGGTACAGTATTCTTCATGCATGATAGGAACTTGGTCTGACTCTTGATTTGTTTCCATACCTGCTTAATGAGTTGGTCAGAAAATATTCACAAGTCATAACAAAGACATATCATCAGAGTATCAAGATTCCAATATCACCATGACCAGATGTGTAGAAGTAAAAACCTTGGCTTCTGGCTGGGTTTCTCACTATCGGTCTATAAAATGAGCATTAAATATTATTTGTTCTAGCTCTAAATGTCCTCCTTCTAAAAGAGCTGATCTAAGTGTGAAACACTTTCTCTATGGAAAGTTAATGAACACTATGAAGAAATGTTTTAGCTGCAACTGGCTGTTCTCCAGATAGTACATATGGACTCAGATGTCCAGTCACCTCCCATATAACTGGATTCTCAAGAACTGCAGTTGTTGAATACCAAAATACTTTTTTCCCTATATAATTAATATGCTACTTTTTTATAGTATTATCTAAGTGATAGAAAATTTTACGTTAGTAATACTTAAGTAATACTATAGTTTTTCTAATAACTGAGAATTTGTGACAAACACCATAGCCATCTTGTAACTGCAAAAATCTTTACTGTTTTGGGATAAAATGGAGAAAAAAGCTACACATCATTAATATTAGGGAAGGTAAGATTCAGCTTGAGTTTGAATCCAAACATTATGCTACTATTACTGAATACATTAAATTAAGTTTAAATAAATAGAAATCTAATACGTTAGAGGGAAAAAAATACACATTTAAAAAAAACTATATACTTTAAAAATGAGAGAATAATAGAAAATAAAGAACACATGCGATCTTTAAATTATTCTAGTTAAAAATATAAAAACAGAGCATTTTCTTTTCTCCCCTTATTGTAAGACATTAACAGAAAAGCCATGAGCGTGTGATACAAGAAATCTTTCATGTCCTTGCAGTAAACTTTAAAGTTACTGTTTAAATGTTAGTGACTGCTTCATAAAACAAGTATCTATCTCATCAACCCTTAGATTTGTCCATTTGGGAAGAACATACGTTTTCCATTACAAATGTCTTAAAAAAGGGCACTCTTCAATACTTATGTTACTCATACTCCTTACTCTGCTATTATACAAAATCCTACGTTTATCATGTCATTAAAGCAATGACTTGATAATTAGTATTTGATTATAATGTTATTTCAAATGGATCAAAATTCTGGATAATGTACTCTTATTTTATATGCTAATCAGGATAGCATTAATTACTTAAGAACTCAATGCTCTGATTATGACACAGTCTCACTCATTCACAGTATGAAATCCAATTCTTATATGGTATGCAATTCATGAAAAATATTATAAGGCTATTCCAACATAAAGACTATTTCTAAGACTAAACCAGAGTTTGTTTTTAAAACTTTTTTACATTGATATTTGTCACCAAAGATATTTCAACTATGTATTACTAAATCTATAAATTTTGTCCCTGCTACAAAATCAATAATGTATATACAAAGTCTCCTTACACAGATTAGGATAAATATGCAATTGTGGGATTTTTTCACCTCTGCTCCAATTTCAGCTGAATATTCTCTCACGTGGCAAAAATATTCAGGGAGCCCTAAACAAGGAACCAAGAATTTTTCAAATCTAAGACAATGAACAAAATAGGATTTGATAAATCTGCTTCATCAACAACTTTCTATTATCAGATGAGCATGAGACAAACAGCATTTTTACAATTTAATTTATTAGAAGATTCCTAGTCTAATACCTATTCATACAGGTAAGTCACTATGTGCAAGAAATATAATATTAAAGATGCAGAGTGTATATATAAAATATGAACATGATAATGATACTACTGGATAATTAAAGAAGAAATTCAATCTAATCTAATCTACTATATATTGAGGGCCTACACTATAGAAGGAAATGAGGACCCATTTTGATAGGGTACTTCAGTAGGTCGTTGGAATAAAGAGCTCATGCCGTTCAAGAAACTCATAGTGTGAGTGAGTTTTATGTGATATTAAGGAAAATAAAGGGATTTTATAAAAGGATACTATTCACAAGAAAAGGAATAGTTATTACTTTCTAAAGTTATTTAGAAAAAGGAAGGTCTTGATAATGCATGAGCATCACCTTTCTCAACAAATGCAACATATAGAGCCTACTATATATAAAATAGATAACCAACAAGGACATATTTATTGTATAGCACAGGGAACTCTAGTCAGTATTTTGTAATAACCTATAAGGGAAAAGAATCTGAAAAAAAAAGATATATATGTATGTATAACTGAATCACTTTGCTGT
Organism: Pseudorca crassidens; assembly: GCF_039906515.1. Classification (NCBI taxonomy): domain Eukaryota; kingdom Metazoa; phylum Chordata; class Mammalia; order Artiodactyla; family Delphinidae; genus Pseudorca; species Pseudorca crassidens. The sequence continues at coordinate 64,862,666 of NC_090304.1, read as the reverse complement.
ACACCTGAAACTAACACAACATTGTAAGCCAACTATATATCAATTGTTAAAAATGCAGTTAGCAAGACGGGATAGGAAGTCCAATATTTTTTGCACCTTCTAGGTTGTAGTCATCGAGCTAAGCATTTAATATATTATTCTACATACATTATCTCATATCCTTACATCATCAGTAGGTATTATCCTGCCCACTTTATGGGTAAGAAAACAAAACCAAAAGGATTAAAGAACTTGCTCAAGAATAAGCAGCTAGCAGCAAGCAGTGCATACTTTCACAACTGTAGGCAAACTGTGCCCATCAGCTGATCTGCTTTCTCTCCCAACCCCCATGGCATGCAAAGGAAATGCTCAGACAAGCAACCATAAGCCACAGTAGCAACGTAAGTGGCAATAACTAGACACGTATTATGAGATACCATTAATCTACAGTTTCTAACCTTCTTTTACCTTTCTCTCAGGATCTGTGGTGCTCATGGTGTTAAACAGCTTTTATAGCTATTACCAGGCCTGGGGTGCTCTACACTCAATGAAACCCAGAAGCTTTACTGCCTAACAATGCCTCTCCCCCTCCCCAATGTTACTCCATAAGCACACTCATTAAGAATTTAATTACTAGATTCCAACATGCCTTTTTAGTACCATGTTCTTATAAAATATATCCTATTTTCAAAGGCCAAGTGCTAAAGATTAATTTTGAGTTAAAAAAAAACTATTATAAGTAATCTGTGTTTTCTAAAGGTTAAATCTTCATTTACAATAGGTAAAGATTTGGCTTTATTCACATAAAAATTGCAAACAATTTTTGAGTAGTTCTGTGTCATTCAGAATATGGTTTTGCAACAGTTAAGGAACAGTCCCCAAATCTCAGTGGCACGATGCAATAAAAATTTATTTGTACTCCACACTGCAAGATCAGCAAGAAGACTACGCTCATTCTAGTCACTCAGGAAACCAGGCTGGCAGATGCTCCATCTTGACATATTTCCTCAATCAGTGAGACAGAAATAAGGGCTATGGCAATTGACACACGGCCTCTTAAAGCTTCTGTCTGGAAGTCACATATACCACACTCATTCACATTCCTTTGACCAAAGATAATTAAAGGTAGCTTCAAGGGTCAGTGAAGCATACCCCTAGCGTGTGACCCAAGGTGGGGGGCAGGGGGAGGGTGGGTTTGATGGCAATCTGAAAATATTTGGCAATTAGCACGATGACTACCAAAATCTAACAGACAATTTTTTGCAACTGAGATAAAATATCTTCCTTAACAGAATTGGCACAATCTCCACAATTTACTTCGTATTTACCATGTGTCAGGCACACACAGGGGCCTTACCAGCATTGTCTCCAATCCTCAACGCAATCAGCAGAAGAGAAACTACTGGTATTGAATGAAGTAATGGGCTCCAAGAGATTAAATAAATTGCTCAAGGTTGCACAACTAGTAAGTGGTGAAAGTGTAATGTGAATCCAGATTAATGTAATTCTAAAGTTTGCGCTCATTCCACTACAAAATTGCTAACTTTATGGTGCAATTAAAAAAAAAAAAAAAAAAGAAAAGACTTTAAGGTTACATTTTTCCCCACTTGTAATTCACACTAAAGTGGCAGCATGGATGTTCAGAAATTGCTGATGCAGATATAAATAATGGAAAAGAGACTTCTTCCAAGAGACTTCTTCATTTCCAAGCTATTACTGGAGGTAAGGGGGTGGGGTGGGGCACATGGGGAAGCAGTCCCCTGAATACAACTACATTAACTAGTACAAATTAATATTTCCAAGAAAAATCAAAGTAAAAAGCTTCCTTTTATCTGGTATTAGTGAAAAGCAGTGAGTCATATTCCCTTTATAAGAGTTCAGTTAACTTGTGAATTGTATTGTCTACATCTTGACAGTTTCAAACATAGTTTATATCCTCTTTATCAAAGAAATAAGAAGGACAAAAGATTATACATTCCAAAAACTGAAAATTTTTCATAGTTTTGGCCTGCTAGAGCAAGTTATTTAAAAAAAAAAAGCATCAAGGTTACCTTCTAAAAAATTTTTAAAAGAAAGAACAAAAAGTAAACCGCGCAATAGGTATGCATGATACAAAATTAAATTTGAGATGAATGGCAATTAATTGTTAGATAATCTTTTCCAATGAAATGAAAGAAAAAAGGTCTTATCACATAGGTGGTAAACAAAGCCAATCTGTCCTCACAAGAGAATCTAGCCTGTTTGATGTTCGAAAATATAGTATTTGATGTAACACCATTTCAAGTCTGTCACAAATAAAATAAAAACCCAATATGAACATCCTAAATCCTCAAACAAAAGTTCTATTCCAAATACTCTACTGTCAATGAAATGTACTAAGCCTACAGAGTCAGATTAAATCAAGCCTGAACAGAACTTATAAATTGTCAATAGGATACTAGTTCTTTTACTACATTTGCAATATTACGAAGAGCCAACAAAGAGGTAGATATAATTAACACAAGCTCCTATAAACATAATTCAGAATGTCTCACTTAAAAAGTCTGCGGTAATACAACTGTAAAAATTTTTTTTTGCAATTGAACATTGCCTATTATATATTCCCCAAATCGTTCATGTTACAAAAGGCTGATGCTTGGTATTATTTTTCTTTTTGTACACTGATATTATAATTTACTTGCAGAATACACTTTCTGCATGAGAAAATCTGGATAAATATACCATATTTTATATACATTTAAAATAACACTAAATTGTTTTTAAATACCATTAGACAGAAAAACAGAGTGTGTGTGTGTGTGTGTGTGTGTGTGTGTGTGTGTGTGTGTGTGTATTGCCTCAGAAGACTTGTGACAAATACAGAAAAACATTTTAAAGCATGAATAATTGGAGAACTTCTTTGTCATCTATCTGGATTTGAATTTTAGCTCTACATTTGATAGGGCTGTCTAATCTTTTAAGCCTCAGTTTCCTCATCGGTAAGATAGGGCTACAAATAATATCTCTTAAAGCTCTTTTGAGGAAAATAATGCACGTAAAGCGCTTAACACAGTGCTGGGCACATAGTAAGATGTCAATAAATATTAGCTGCTGCAGCTGCTACTACCTTGATTATCCTTTTAAAGGACAGATCAAATTTTCATAAAATATCTTTTTCCTTTTTTGAACTACTATGGTGTTCAATCGTCTACTCTCTCATTTGGTACCAAGCATATATAAACCATTTAGTTTTTGCTAGTATGTGTCTATAAGGAACACTGATTACCACATGCTCCCCACATATGCTGAAGTCACAGAAATTCTTGTGCTCTAACCAGAGAATGATGATAAGTGATGTCATAAGATTGAATTTTAAAAAATAATATATTTGGGTAAGGTAACAATTACAATAATAAGAGTTAACATTTATTCTCTAATTACTATCTACCAAGTTGTTCAAACCTAGCAATAATCCTAGGTCTTATTATCAATCCATTTTAACACAAGCAAAGAACTGAGGCAAAGGGAAGATACTTGTCCAAGATCACACAGTTAGTAAGTGGTATTCAAATCTAAGAAATAGACTCCAATTCCTTCATTCCTAGTCCCCTAAATGGACCTTTATAAAGATCTTATAAATTATCTGAAAGAGTTTAGAACTTTACTCTGAGGGCAAGACATTCATTGAATGGCTTTGAACTGGAAGCATAGGATTGGGTTGCTCTCTGGTTATAGTTGGGGAACAAACTGTACAGGAGAGATAGTAGATGTGTGGAGACCTATGAGAAGGCAGTTGTGGTAACCAGGGCAACAGAGGCCTCGATTATGGAGCACAGCACCAGTAGTGGGCACCGAGAGAGTCTCAGGGATTCAAGATATATTAAGGAGGTAAAACAGATAATTCTCTGTGATTGAATACTCAAGGAGAAGTTTGAAATGCTGGCCAAATTTCCACCTAGAGGCAAATGAGTACGTGGCATTTCCGTTCACACTTGAAGAAAAATAGAGTTCGGTGGAGAAGGGGTTTAGGAAAAGGGTTGAAGCAGAGGCAGTAAGTTCAATTTTGAAAAATTTATTTTGAGGGACAGTGAAACAATTAAGGAAGCAGTTTAATATTTGGACCTGAAGTTCATGAGGAATGTGAGATATAGATCTAGATTGGGGGTCATCCGTATACAAATGCTCATTGAAGCCATACAAATACGTAAGATTACTCACAGAGAATATAAAAAGTAAGAAAAGCTGAAGTCCTAGAGAAGAATATTGAATATATAAATACTTAAGGGAATATACAGTTTTAAAAGAGAAGAGTGAAAAAGAGACGAAGGAGTGACTAGACAGTAGAAAAAGTATCAAGGGAACATGACTTCATGGAAACTAAGGAAAAGAGCGTTTTAAGAGATAAAAAGTGGGCAACAATTTCATAAGTAGGTGAGAGACCTTGTAAGATAAGAATATAAAGTGTCCATTAGGTTTAGTTACAGGGTGTCTTTGATGATCTCAGGGAGATCAATTTCAGAGGAAAATAAGATTACAGTGGCACATAACAAGGCCAAACAGCAAATGTGGATAATTTATTTGAGAAATTTGCCTGGAAAGAGGAACAAAGAAATAAGGTACCAAAGGGAAGGGTTCTTTTTCCCTCTCCTTCCCTTTCTCCCCCTCTCCCTTCCTTTCTTTCTAACATGAGAAACTAGTTATAAGCGTTCCAACTTCTAAGATTTTGCTGATGCTATCAACTATATTTGCATTATTGTCCTCATCACCAACCTCTTGACCTCCTGTGTTTAAATTTTATTAATCTTTCAACGCTTTGATAAGATGTTACTTGTTAGAGAAACATTCGCTACACTTCCTAGTTAAAACTAATCACAGGGGCTTCCCTGGTGGCGCAGTGGTTGAGAGTCCGCCTGCCGATGCAGGGGACACGGGTTCGTGCCCCGGTCCAGGAAGATCCCACATGCCGCGGAGCGGCTGGGCCTGTGAGCCATGGCCGCTGAGCCTGCGCGTCTGGACAGCGGGAGAGGCCACAGCAGTGAGAGGCCCGCGTACCGCAAAAAAAAAAACAAAAACTAATCACAGTACCCTTCCTGTTTGTTGCACTTTGTTCATGCCATTATGTTGTGACACTTCACATGCCATATTAAAGTAATTTATATATAATGTCTTAGTCCGTTCAAGGTACTTTAACAAAATGTCATAGATTAGGTAACTTATAAACAACAGAAATTTATTTCTCAAAAGTTCTGAAGACTGAAAAGTCCAAGATCAAGGCGCCAGCAGATTGGGTGTCTGGTGAGGGCTTGCTTCCTGTTCATAGATGGTGCCCTCTTGCTGGGTCTTCACAAGGCAGAAGGAACAAAGGATCGCTCTTGGGCCTCTTTTATAAGGACACTAATCCCATTCATGAGGGCTCTGCCCTTAAAACCTAATCAGTTCCCAAAGCCCCCAGCGCCTAATACCATCACCTAGGAGGTTAGGATTCTAACATATGAATTTGGTTGGCAGGGGGCGGGGGATACAAACGTCCAGACTATAGCAAGAAATATTTCCTCTGGCAGACTGTGAATCTTTTTAATTACCAAAACACACAGCACTGCACACAGTAAATACTCAATAATAAATATTTCCTGAGTGAAAAAAATCCAACCATCAACTATGTTATTACTATAGCAGATAGAAAAATAAAAGAGAAAGAGGAACTTCACAGAACTGTTCAAACACATCACCAATGCAAGCTCCCACTACCGGGCCTGTGATGACAGGGAGCTGGAGGCACTGTGATCTCGGGGAAAAGGTCACTTACCTCTCACCCTCGCTTCCCAGTGAGGCGCCGGAGTGCAGAACAGAGCTTCCCAGGAGGTGTACCTGCAGCAAACGGCTGAACGACACGACTAAGTCCTAATCCCCTCCTTACTTTGACTTTACATCATGGGGGTGCAGGGGAGACCTCTGGGGCGCCCAGGACCTGCGGCTGTAGGCAGCCTCAGCCGTTTTCCCCGTTATGCTGTAAAGACACGCACTAACATTTTCTATGTATGGCATGACGTCAAAAAGATTGGGAACTACTGGTCAAGTCAGGTGGACTGAGAAATGAAGAGAATAGACTCTGAGGTTAGAAAGACCCCAATTCAAATCCAAGCTGTTTACTTCTAGTTATACAATCATTGGCAAGTTACTTAACCTCTCAAAGTCTCAGTTTCCTCACATGTAAAAGGGAGAAAATATCAGTACCTACCCTAGTGGGTAGCGGGTAGTGGTGAGGATTAACCCAAAACTGTTTATAAAGCACTTAGTGCAGTGCCTGGTACACAGTAAGCACTCGGTAAATATTAGCTAGCCATAATTATTTAATTTTTCATCAAAGCCCCACTATCCACAGATCTTTTCAACTACAAGATAGGGGCAAACTGGCTCTGAAGCTATGAGAGACACAGACTAGTATGGTGCAATTTTTTTTTGGGGGGGGGCCACGTCATGGGGCTTGCAGGATCTTAGTTCCCCAACCAGGGATGGAACCTGGGTCCCTGACAGTGAGAGTCCTAACCACTGAACTCTCAGCTAATTCCCCAGTGTGGTGGATTTTTTAAGTCATACGAGCTTATGCGACTTACATGTAAAATTCTTAATAAATGACTCCTTCAAAGCTGATAAAATCTAGATAAATATCTCTTCCTCAGATTCATCATATTCATCTCTCTCACTACTGTGTTGTTAGCTCTTCCCATAAGAATTTTAAACTTTTCCTAATTATGCTACGTACCCAGAAATCTGACTTTCTGCACTATATTTCCTACAGAAAAGTATTACAAATATGTGAGAATATAGACAGGTTCAACTTGGGGTACATTAGCATTTTTTTCATTACTTTATGCTCCAAATAAAATTGGGTGCTGAAAGCAAGTGTGATGTGCCCAAAATGTGGTCTGTCTAATCACTCTCACTTTGTAGCTGACCCCTTACAGAGAAGACATAACTGACAGGTGAACAAAGTGGGAAGAAGATGCTGGAAAGAAGAGATATGCTGAATCTAAACAAAAGGTTCAACAGCCAAGAATAGGGAACACAGCTTTATAGGGTTAGAAATAGGGCAAGGGGTCAAGATCTGGAGCAGATCTGGATATTATTAACCACTAAAAACAGTTAAGTCCAAAGGAATTACGATTTGGAAAGAACACTTTTAGACAAAACAGAACCTATACAAAGTACATATGATCACCCTAATATCTATCTAATTCATGTACGGAACAAGAAGAAATAATATTTGACTGCTGGAATGAGATTAAGCAGAGCAGAATTAGAACTCATATTCAGCAAGCTAAAAAAGGAGACTTGTGGGAAGATAATGTTTTAGACACACAGTAAAATTCTAGTCGATCTCTTTTATGACAACAGCTGTTCGTAACATTCCAATTTCTGCTTTATGTCACAGTTTCATATTTCAATTGTAGCTTCTTATTACTGTGGCCAATTTGATTTGAAAAATAAGAATGTCAAACCTATATTCTATAACATAGTTTCAGACTCATGAAATTTCAAGTACTTCACAGCTTTAAAAAATAACAACCCCCTTTTATAAATCTCTTTGGAAACCTAGCCTATTTTTTCCAAAAAAATGAACTTCAATACTAGAAATAAAACAACATTCCCAAAGGTAATAAACACAGAATAAAATTTAAGATGTTTCTGATTTCCTACATGAAATTAATATACCTTAAATTTAGAAGATTGAATTTAAATGACAGTTGACTATACCCAGTGAGCCTAAGCCTGGAAATACACTACAGAAATTAAAATAACTGAAATCCTTAAAATGTACAAACAGCTGTTCAAATAAAGCTTTAATACATATCTGTTTACGTTTCATAAAGGAAGCAGTGTTCAATTCACGATAAAAGATCAGAGATGATTATAAATATATGCTAATGTAGAGTTTCTTCCTCTTAAGAAATTATTAATAATGTATTAGGAAGTAGTAACGTAAATTTAATTCTGTTCTAAAATACTAGTCATACACACATTTGTCACACTTAATATGATGAATACTTAACGTTAAGTGCCTTAGTGCAACGCTAGTTATTTCCTTGACATTCTGTATTAAAACAAAAAAAGCAGAAAACAAAACAAAACCAAAAAGATAAGAAAAGAAACAGGGTGGAGAAGAGGGAGGGAGGAGAGGAAGAGAGGGAGAGAGAAAGAGATTGAAACACAGAGACAGAAAGCATAGCCATGTGACTACAAAGTAGCTTTTATCCTCCTTTCTGGTTTAAAATCTAGTCACAAGAAGGGAATTCCAAAGATCCCTAATAACAGCAATCAGAAATATTTATAATTTTAAATAGAAAGATGAATAATCCCATGAGATGGTATTTCTCATATAGTTAAACCTATTTCATACATAAAACCCAAAATATCCATTAACAAAATTTTAAACAAACTTCTATCTTCCTCAGTTTCTAGGTCTTTCTGTTTAATTTAATTTCTCTCTCAAAAAGGCTTTCCATCACACGGTAGTATTTAAGAGTACAAAGCAAACAAACAAACAAAAGAAAAACCTGAGTCTTTGTATTTCAGAGTACAAAAATAACTGAATCTTTTGCTATGTTCTTCACATAAATTTCAAAATATTTGACTGTTTTGAAATAATTTACGGTATTTAAAGTAAATTATTCAAAATTCTACTTCTACCTCAGTTTCTAACCACTGAATGAGCTAAGACAAATCACAAAAATCCTCAGAGATTTCATTTCTTCACCAGAAAAGTGACAATGTTGTTATACATAATCTCTAATTTGCTCCCCACTCTAAAAATCTATGATCCTCTGAAACATTAAGTCTTGGTATTATTCACTTGAAAGGAAAATACTTTTATGAAACTTTGCAACATATCAAACTCACTGAAAATAACACTGAATCAGCATATATGCCATGAATTCTTGAGCCTCAGTTATTTTTAGGCTAGAATAAATAAGCATCAAGATATATGTAAAATATATAAACTGGTTCCTATCATAAAAGTATGACTCTGAAGTTTGGCTCTACTAGGATAAATAAAATGCAAAAAACCCCAATTTTTTTAAAAGTAGAAACCAAATCTTGAGGACTTTAAGGCATTGAAAAAAAATCCTCAAAGAATGGAAAAGAGGACAGTTGATGATGGTACTGCAGAGACAAAAGATGTTAGTAAATATATACATATATTTTTTTTTGCGGTACGCGGGCCTCTCACTGTTGTGGCCTCTCCCGTTGCGGAGCACAGGCTCTGGACGCGCAGGCTCAGCGGCCACGGCTCACGGGCCCAACCGCTCCGCGGCATGGGGGATCCTCCCAGACCAGGGCACGAACCCGCGTCCCCTGCATCGGCAGACGGACTCTCAACCACTGCGCCACCAGGGAAGCCCAGTAAATATTTTTTAAATGTGCTCTTTACAGTAAAAATTCTCTTATGCAATCTCCATTTAAGAGATTACATTTAATAAGATAAATTATCTTAGATTCTCTATTTTCTCTGTAAAATGTTCTAACATTCACATTGACTGCTGGAAGATAAAACACCACTACTAAATATGACCACATACGTCAGTTCACACTAGTTGAGTTACATGCTTGCCAAGAATCAGCTGTGCTTATCCCCAAATGTGTTTATGTCATTTGTATTTGTTAATGTAATTATGTAAATGACCTACATATTACATAAACCAAAAAGGAAAAAAAGATTTTTTCCATGGAAACTGAGTTTACTGTTTTGGAAAGACAATACCTTATAAGTATGATTTATACAACAAAAACAACTCAGAACCCCAGCTGGGGAACTCCAACTCAAACAAAATGCCTTGGTAAATGAGCAGATATTTGTCTGTGCTAGGGTGAAATGAAGTACTTAAAGTACACATGTATGAGTATCTTGGAGATGCTGTTAATAAAAAACAAATCTCATGCCATTGCCATGAGGACAGCTTACCCTAAATAGCTTTTGTCTCCTCAGCTTGGACATCAGTATGAATACATGCAAAGCAGAACTGCCCTAACTGACTCACAGACCTGCAATGGGGCACAGAGCTGACCCAGCCAACTTGTTTGTTATATGCCACTACAATTTTACGGTTGTTGCCTACATAACTGCTGACTGATACAACATTAACAGGAAAAAATAAATATTAATAGCATATAAATTTATAGGAGCATATAGCTCCTATAAATCAGTGCAAAAAATTAAAAAATAAATAATGGGTAGAGGGCATGAAATCAAAAAACGACTAATAAACCAATGAAAAGACATTCCACATCACTAGTCATCAGGGAAATACAAAGTAAGGCAAAAATGAGGCATTACCTTCTAGATTATTTGATTGACAAGGTAAAAATCACTGACATGAACTAAGATTGGGAGTCAACAAGCACTCTCGGAAGGAAAGTAGATTGGTAGTGCCTTTTATGGAGGACTATCTGGCAGTATTTATCAAAATTAAATACGTCCAGTATATTTGACCCAGAGACTCCATTTGTAGGTAACTATCCAGCCTACGGAAACAATGGAACATGCACACAAAGATATTTTTAAAAGAATGTTCACAGTTGTACAGTTTGTAATAGTGAAAAACTGCAAACAGTATAAACGTTAATAGGGCTTCAAGTATTACTTATAGATTTATAATTTTTTGCAGCACCTAAAAACAATGAGGTAGATTCATATATAGTGACATATAGACAGAACCCTAAGATACATTATTAAATAGAGAAGTACTGCAGAAAATACATAATACGTGATCCTATTGTAAAAAATAAATATAGACATAGGTACATAGATATGTATAGAAAGAATTCTGGAGGGATATATGCCAAAATGTCAAGATAGTTTTGAATGAAAAAAGAAGCAGGAAGAGGGAGTTGGATAAAGGGGGAAAGAACTTTCACTTTTTACTATATACACTGATGTTATTTGAATTTTTTGAAAGAACTTAGCAGTGTATTACTTGTACAATTAACAAATTATTTAAAAAAAGAGGAGACTTGCTAACTTTTAGATCAGAAAAGTCTCTCATCCATTCACCTATTGAATAACAAACTCATCATTTTTACCCTACATAGATAATGCGCAGTTAAAACTGGGGTAAAAAAAGTAAACTACATCTTAAAATTCTGAAAGAAGTTGATGCTGAGAAGAAAGTTAAGAGGGAGAAAAGGAGACCTAATAATCTTTAAGCATGTAAAGTGATTATATGAATAGCTGTTTTCTATTTCAACTGAGAAAAGGCCCTTAGGGTGAGCCCATTCCCTTTTATTAGAGATTTGGGATATTCGGGAAATATGTCCTGACTCTTCATGCTGTGAACTACTAGAAATGGTTAGCGAGAGAGGCAGAGGGATTAAATTCTCTGGATTTTTTTTTTTTTTTGGTTGCAGGTTTTAAGGAAAATTTTATCATTTATTTCTTGATGTGACTCACAGCTTTGCTACTCAGAGTGTGACCCCAGGTCCAGCAGCCCTGGCATCACCGGGGAACCAAGAAATGCCCAGACCTACTGAACCATAATCTGCATTTTTAATAAGATTCCCCAAATGATCTGCATGCACACTAAAGTTTGAGAACTCCTTTAGAGCCCTTACATCAGACATTTACATTTGTAACAGTCCATATGTCTTGAACATTAACAAGTGCATACTTCGGAATCGGTAAAAAGAAATATTTCATTTGATAACAAAACCTTTCTTTTTCATCCTTATAGATACTGTTTCTGCTTTTCCAAATAACAAAAAAAGTAATACAATTTTTTAAGGCCTATATTCTTTCAAGGTGAAAGCCACATCAGTCCACATCACCTTCATTCACACAGTTCTTCTAATCATTAAAATAGAATAAAAGACTATGAGAGATATAAGCTAAAATCCAAAAGAAATAGATAATAACTTCAATAAAGTGATCAAAAACTTGAATGATCTTTAAATTCTCAGAACTCAAGTAACTTCAATTCGGTTGGCCTGCTGTAATAAATCTCCCTACATGTTTCCTACCAGTAGAAGTTGCTGCTGATTTTACAAGATGAGGTGAGGAGAGTCTCATCTTTCCTAAGAATCCCTGAAAATATCCTATAATGACACCCTGCGAGGAAGGTTTGTCCAAAATATCAGGATTGGGAATTATCCAATTCCAAAAGCATTTTTTAACACTCAAGCAAGAAAAAGAAGTCAGGATAGCAACTGTGCTAATATTAGAGCTTGATGTTTTGGGGATAGAAGAAATCAACGTGATGAGCTCGACTGCTCTCCATCATCTAATTCTGAATATCATTATTCTTCTGAACATGCCCAACGAGCTCAAAACCGTAAGAATTACATACTCCATTTCAGTGAACAAATCTCTTCAGAAGCATTCCAGGGCAGCTTGGATTCAGAGGTCCTGGGCTGCCGCAAGCAACTTATTCTCTAAGGCCTGAGAACCCAAAGCTATGTTCTTCTTTTATTTTAGGATGACAGGAACATGACAAACAGCCAGCACTCAGTCACCATCAAGGCCCCACCAGTACAAAGAGGCTTTGTGATTGACAAGAGAATATAAAAAAGGGAGGAGACCCACTTTTTCCTTCCTCTAGGGAAGACTCTAGCTGAAATTATAGAACTTAAAAGCGTCTCCCATTTAGACTAGTTCACCTTGCAGGTAAACACTTCCTGGTTCAGTGACTCAGTCACACACGAGAAACAGAATCTGCGCTGAAAATTGATAATGGTGGAAAAATATTGTTTTACTGTGAATTTCAGCTCAGGGCAGCTGTGATATACTTCCTCTTCTAGCAAGCTGTCACTGAACCAGTACAGCATGAAAAGTAGGCTTCATACATGGATATTTTATTTGACGTTTTAAGGATACAGATTGGAATCAATCCAAATATTTCCCATTTTTGCTGTGATTTCTTGAAAAAAAATCTAGATTTGATCATGAAAAAGGAAAAATATGATGTATTAATTGAATATTAATATTTCCTTCTATGTCCTTCGATTCATTTCAATAAATTTCCATGAGAAGGACAGTGATTTTGAAACACCTCCCCCCAAATAAACAGAAAATACAGCAAAATTCTTCTTCAAAATATAATCAATATCACTATATAATCAAATACAATCTACGAAATACGTACTCAAAATATAGTAATCAGGTTGTGAACTGATAATGTATATTTCCAAAGACTGTCAATTTAATTTCCATTCAAACCCAATTGGAATGTATTAGCAGTGGACTTCATAGGTATTTAAAGGGCATTCTGATGATCAGCAGTAATGCATTAGACTGAGACGTGAGAATATATTCACTAAAAGCCTAAACATTTCAGATAAATAAATGTATCTCCATTTTTCAATCTTGTCTTTCTCCACCTAATAAGGACATTTGATATTATACCATGTCTGCAGATATTTCTGAAATTAGTCTTCATTGGCAGTCCTATAAAACTTTTTTTTTTTAACATCTTTATTGGGGTATAATTGCTTTACAATGGTGTGTTAGTTTCTGCTTTATAACAAACTGAATCAGTTATACATATACATACGTTCTCATATCTCTTCCCTCTTGCGTCTCCCTCCCTGCCCACCCCTCCAGGTGGTCACAAAGCACGGAGCTGGTCTCCCTGTGCTATGCGGCTGCTTCCCACTAGCTATCTACCTTACGTTTGGTAGTGTATATATGTCCATGCCTCTCTCTTGCTTTGTCACAGCTCACCCTTCCCCCTCCCCATATCCTCAAGTCCGTTCTCCAGTAGGTCTGTGTCTTTATTCCTGTTTTACCCCTAGGTTCTTCATGACATTTTTTTTTCTTAAATTCCATAGATATGTGTTAGCATACGGTATTTGTCTTTCTCTTTCTGACTTACTTCACTCTGTATGACAGACTCTAGGTCTATCCACCTCATTACAAATAGCTCAATTTCGTTTCTTTTTATGGCTGAGTAATATTCCATTGTATATATGTGCCACATCTTCTTTATCCATTCATCCGATGATGGGCACTTAGGTTGTTTCCATCTCCGGGCTATAAACTTTTTTTAAACTGTACTTTTCAAATATTATTACCAAGTAAAAAACACCCTAACTCATACGTATCAAAGACAAATTTCCGTCTTATTAGGACAATGTTGTAATAACAATCTCATATAAACTTGTGGCATCTACTGTAAGCTTCCTCATTACTTCCCTTCTAATTCTAAAGTGTAGTGTCTCAGAACTAAGAGTATGCATATTTTAAACTGCAGTTCTGACAATTCTGGAAAGAAGGCTGGCAAGCTTTGTGGTGCACTTGTCCGTCATTCTCCATGGGAACACTCCTCCTTCAAATACACTTGAGAAGAAGTTAAGTTTCCTGGGGTTCTCTCTCAAGAAATGCCTATGTACCCACAAAAACACAGTAGCATCCCTGAGATGTGACAACCACAGGAATGTTAAATGGTGATAACACAGAAACACCATGCCGCTGTGCGATAAAGATCTATTTCCAGATCAGAGTTTTATAACAGCTTAATAGATATAATTCACATACAACTCACTATTTAAAGTGTATCAGTCAATGACTTTTTATATATTCACAGGCCTGTGTAGCCATCGTCATAATTACTTTTTGAACATTTTCATCACCGTTTATAAAAAAAATACCAATTAGTAGTCATTCCCCATTCCCCAAAAGTCTCCTAGCCACAGGCAACACAAATCTACTTTCTATCTCTGCGGATTTGCCTATTCTGGACATTTCATATCAATGGAATCAAACAATATGTGACCTTTACAGCTCAGAGTTAAATAATAAAAACAACTAATTTTATTGAGAGTTTACAATGTGGCAGTCATTTAATACTCACAGTAATCCCATGAGGTGAGTACTGTTATTATCCCCACTTTAAGATGAGAAACCTGAGGCACAGAGAGGCTGAGCACCTGACCCAATATCACAAAGAAGTTAGATGGAGAGGGTTTGAACCGACACAGTCTGGCTCAGGAGTGCATGCTTTTAACCAACTCTGCTACCTTAGACTGCCCCTTGATTAGCTCTGGGAAAACTCCAACAGCAGAAAATAATGGAAACAGAGTCAGGCGTGAAGAAAACAGTGAATTATAGCATTCCTCATAACTGGTAAAACAAGGAAGTAAACTTAACTGCTTCCAATCTGAGCGTTTTTATTAGCAAAAGTCCAGTCTAAGAGCTTTCTATGATCAGTAATAAATGTCATTGTTATTCATGAAAATAAAACTGCAACAAGTTTTTGAAAGGCAGCTGACCACTTCTGACATGATTGTGTCCCATTAAGTTCTTACTTTAGTAGTTGCTTTTTAAGTGCATACCATTTCTCCATACAATATTTCCCTTTGCCTTCCACTAAAAGCAATAAACATTTATATATGTTAAAAATTTCAGAGCCATTTCTTTATCATAGCCCAAGTACCTCAAAGGCTAGCAGGCAAAAAGTGAAAACAGACTTGCCACAACTTTCATCCATAGATGGAGAACATTCACCCAACGGGCAGAATAATGTTCTCCCCTCAAAAAGAAACTCACATTACAGTCATGTGACCTGGTAATAAGCCTTGCATTCTTGGAGGAAGTGATTCACAACATTTATGAACCTATGTTTTCTCACCTTTTCTATTTGCTTTGAAGAAAGCAACAGTCCTAACATTCTCTTTACTTTCTCTTTTCATAGGACAGATTTTGCATTTTTTAGTAAGCTGACTGGTTTTGGGTGCCAACGACATTAGTACCTTGTTCCACCTGCATATATTTTCTGAGGAATATTGCTTTCACAAGCCCATGTCAACTCATTAAAAACTCACCTTTTAAGAATGACAATGAACTTAGGAAGCCAAAGGCATTAGATTTTTCTACTTCCTACCTTTTCTATATATCAGTCCTCTTTCACTTAAACTGTGTGTCCAAGGCTTTCAAACAAAGCTTCAATTTCCTCTTAATCATTTATCATGATCTCTTCCAGATAAGTAGGTTTAACAATCTAGCCATGCATGTAGACATTTTGGACTGAATCTTAGACCATTTCTCTTTTCTTTCCCATTCCCCAATTTGTCAGTCTCTCTTGCTTGTGCAACCTTCTCTTAACCACTTAGTCTCTCTTGTCTAAATAAGTAAATAGACAAAGAAAAGAAGGAATACAAAAGGAAAACCCTTAATCCTATTACAACTTGCCCTATCTTTCTCCTCTCAAACTTTTTGAGTTTATTATACTCATTCTACTTCCATATCTCACACTTTTTTACGTTTTCTTTTATTTATTTAAAAAAATTTTCCCAAGTTTATTAAGAAATAATTGACAAATATAATTGTATTTTAAAGTATACAACATGTCACATTTATTTCTCAATCTACTATCCCAACTCAACTACAGAAGTTTCTCTAGCAGGTTACCACTGATCACCAGGTTGCTAGAGCAAAGAAACAGCTCTTAACCCTTACCTTACTGCATATGTCTACATCATTAACACTAAATATAATTTCATTCCTCAAGTTCTCTATTTTAATTAACGTTCTTTCCTAGTTTAAAAACAACAATCACTACTCGCAGCTCTATTTTTTTTGCTAAGATAAGAATCACTGTGCTAGGTGCTCACATGTATTAGTCCAGTAGTTCTTCACATGGCTGGTTGTTACCCATTAGTGGATCAAAACAGCTTTTTAATACAATTTTTTTTTTTTTTAATTTGGCTGCGGTGGGTCTTCGCTGCTGTGCGCGGGCTTTCTCTAGTTGCGGTGAGCGGGGGCTACTCTTCGTTGCGGTGTGCAGGCTTCTCATTGCGGTGGCTTCTCCTGTTGTGGAGCACGGGCTCTAGGCGGGCGGGCTTCAGTAGCTATGGCACATGGGATCAGTAGTTGTGGCTCGCGGGTTCTAGAGCGCAGGCTCAGCAGTTGTGGCACACAGGCTTAGTTGCTCCGCGGCATGTGGGATCTTCCCGGACCAGGGCTCGAACCCGTGTCCCCTGCACTGGCAGGCGGACTCTTAACCACTGCACCACCAGGGAAGCCCGAAACAGCTTTTTAAATAAATGAAATAAATTAGAATAGAAAATATCCAAATGTATTACACGTAGCAAGGTTACATACTATTCTGGGAAATTTATGGGTCTGCATGAATAGTCACAATATAAAAGGTAGTTCTGGGACTTCCCTGGCGGTCCAGTGGTTAAGACTCCACACTTCCAATGCAGGTGGCGCGGGTTCGATCCCTGGTCAGAGAACTAAGATCCTGCACGCCGCACGGCGTGGTCACAAAAAATAAAGGTAGTTCTTATTTTGGGTGACATCCAAAAAAGTTGGAAAGATGTTGCTTCTTATGTAATTCTCACAATCCTACCTATGAGGTCCATATAGCAATTTACACTTTTTAATAATGAAGAAGCTGAGGTATAGAGAAGTTGTATAATTTGTCCAACATCAAACTGCTAGTGTGACAATCAAGAATAGCCTCTATTGGGCTTCCCTGGTGGCGCAGTGGTTGAGAGTCCGCCTGCCGATGCAGGGGACCCGGGTTCGTGCCCCAGTCCGGGAAGATCCCTCATGCCACGGAGCGGCTGGGCCCGTGAGCCATGGCCCCTGAGTCTGCGCATCCGGAGCCTGTGCTCCGCAACGTGGGAGGCCACAATAGTGAGAGGCCCGCGTACCGCAAAAAAAAAAAAAAAAAAAAAAAAAAGAATAGCCTCTATTTATCTCCTGAACTCCAAATATACATATGATATCTGTATTTCTCTATGTGAAAGTCCTAAAAGCAACTCAATCTCAGTCTTTGCTAAACCTGTATGTAATTTCCACACATTTTCTAATTTGCTCACCTTCTAGTGTTTTGCTCTTCCTCATCCAAGCAGCAATCCTCCTGTCTTAGATAAATCAACTCTTCATCATGTCATTACCATAACCCTCAGTCATAACCCTCACCATTTCTCTCCTGAACAACTGCAGCAGTGTCCTCCCATTACCTGTTATTATGCCCCCTCCAAACGCCTAATTCATTCTCTGCATTGCTGGAAGTAATCTCTTTGAACTAAAAATCTAATTATTTAGGGCACACTCTCCCAAACCTGAAGAAAACTTTTAAACTCTAAATGCCATATATGATTTTCTAGACTGGACTTTTGTGTAGTTTTAGGCAATACTTTAAAAAATAGAACCTAACTGATATTTATAAAGGATTTTTTTAAATGAGTAAATGGTTGAAAGACCCAGATCAAAAGTTCTTTACTTTTTGTTAGTTCAAAGATACAGTTCATGTAAACAGATTCAAGGACAATCATAAATGTCTTTCACTCAAGAACTACAGGTTGTCCAGCCAATAAATAGTGTCGTTTTCGTAAATTAAAAAACAACAACAATACTACATCCATATGTTGAGACTAATGAAATAGTTTACTATTTTTGCCTTCACAGAATAGCACAAATTCATGGAATAGCAGTCATCAATACTGTTTCTAAATATGTATTAAAAAAATATATATGTATAAAACACAACTACAATAAACTTTAATTTGCACTGGTTTCTAACTAAAAATCCAATGCTTTCCAATGTTTATGGCAGATTAAGGTAGGTCTATTGTGAATCAGTCATATATAGTCTGTAGATTATCTACTATGACAAGTCTGAGCCTTTCAATCTACATGTTTAAACAAACTGTTTGCTGCCTTTGCACAGGCAGGTGGAAAGAATTTCTAGCTAGGCACTCACTAAGATGGGATCAAAGTTGTCGTAATACACTTTATGATACTATTTTAAATTAAAGAAAAATGAAGCTCAATTATTTCATTTTTCTAAAATATTAGTGTTCTTCATACACAGATCACTAATGCTGAAAACAAAACCAATAAAACAATGTTTAAAAGGATTGCATGTTTCATTGTTTTTTTGTGAGCAGGATTAAGTGTAACAGTTTTGTTGTAGTGTCTGTGTTATTGTTGATTCTCTCCTTTGCTTCTCAATTAAAACAAAAAAGAGCTGGTGGTTCAAAAGAAACTCATTTCTTTTCTCCACATGACTGTTGGGAAGATCCTAAGCAAGCCTGAATCAATAATTATGATGAATCCTTTTACTTAAAAAAAAAAAATTAGGTTGCTTTACTCATAAATACACACTTGGAAATAAAGAAATGTTTTAAAGAGATGCATTAGGCAAACTATTCTATCAACTTTTCAACTATGACTCCTGCTTGGCCTGAACTGATAGTGACAGACATGCCCTGAGGCGAAGCTGTGACAATAACATACAAAATAATAAAATGCTTAAACAAAGGAGGCAGAACTATTATGAAGAGTGCCCCCTGGGGTTGAACGGAGAGCCTTTTTCTTTCAAAACACTCTTCAAAATACTGTACCCCAATTTATATCAATAGACAGCTGGATGGCTGGGTGGCCAGATGGCCAGCTGGCTAAGAACTGGAACAAAAAACTGAAAAATACTTTCTCTTCACATATTACCTTTCCTCCACCCAAGCCTCTGAAGTGTTCCCAGGATTCCATTTGAATATAAGTCATATTTTTGGCATACAGATTAAAAATCAAGATCACCATGTATGAGATAATGTATGTGAAAAGAACTATACCTATAAAATAACTATTAAGAGCTATTAAGAGCTATGCAAAAGTAAGACATTTTCATTACACATTTTAATAACCATGGTTTCAATACTCTGAACATTGTGTTGCTTTTTAACTAAATTCATACTATAACCATCACATCCTATGTCACTTTTAGAAAATACTTATGGAACTACTTCCTCAAGTTCTTTCTTTAAAAAAAATAAAATTGGCACATTTTTCTCTCTATTGAAAGGGGGTTCTCATTTCCCTTTTTCCCATTTATGGGTTAGGATAAAAACACAAGCTGGGGTTTCCCTGGTGGCACAGTGGTTGAGAGTCCGCCTGCCGATGCAGGGGACACGGGTTCGTGTCCCGCCCACATGCCGCGGAGTGGCCAGGCCCGTGAGCCATGGCCGCTGAGCCTGCGCGTCCGGAGCCTGTGCTCCGCAACGGGAGAGGCCACAACAGTAAGAGGCCCGCGTACCGCAAAAAAAAAAAACCCAAAAAAACACAAGTTGACATTTCTAACATAAAATGTTTCCCTTATCCTCTTCTTAAAAAAGTTTACTATAAATGGAGTCATAGGGACAATATCATTTGATATTTACTGATCTAACTTCATGCAACTAGAATTAAAATAATTGTTAATAAATGGAATAAATGTGTCCTCAAATATCTACAATATATTTAAAATAAAGTTTGAATTTTAAAAATAAAATATTCTAATGGAATTAGACTTGCTAACTGCTATTGTTCATTCTAAACACTTGCTAGAGTTCAGACAAACATATAACATTGTTTTCTTCGGTTGCAGTACTTTATAAATGGTTTTATTTTACCATTTACCAAACCTCTTTTGTTGAGTTATTCAAACTAACTTCTGCCAAGAACACTAGGAATTTGGTGATAGTGCTTCTTTTTGGAGAAAAACAACCCCTTTCCTCAGAAAATTGAAAATGTTTATCTTGGCACTAAAACCTTGTATTGAGCCTTCTGGAAAGTATTTTAAATTGTTGTTTTTAACCTAGACTCTGTGACTGAAACAGGAAAAGGTTCCGTAGCTCTGCACCAAAATACATATTTATAGGGTTGATTTTCTTTCTACACCAAAAATACTAGTTTGATGGCAGCAGTTTTCAAAGTATAATATCCTAGGACCATGCCTAACATTGGGCATTATCACTATATTCAAGACAATTTGTTTTTTAAACCTCAAAAACTTCTGATGTCTAAGAAATGCTAAATGTTGATCAAATATGCTATAAGTGCTATACTGGGAAGGACTGTTTCACTTAACTACCTGGTCTGTTAGGAATTTTCACACACAAAATAAATTTTATTTGATACTGTAATTTCCTCCTGTGCATGCCAACAAAAGATATGTTTCTAAGTCTTTATCTTTTTTTCTTACATTTCTCCCACTAGGTATGCTTTAGCTTCAGATTAGACAGCATAAAGATAAATCCTTGAACTTTCTGCATTACTGTCCTAATAATGTGTCTGAATACAATTAAGAAATCTCTGGCAATTGATGAAATGAAAGAGTCATTGTTCTTAACTCCCCTACCAAACCCCTAAATTGCTAGAATATACGAAAGAGACTACAGGAGTTGTAAGGTGTATATGAAAGTATATTAAAAATGGTAGGTCATACAATTTCACAAAGACCCCCAGATAGCTGCAACGATTTTTCAGTCGCTAATAACTGACATAGAATACTATGCACTCCATCATGAATACATCCTTCCCACCTTAAAAACTTCATCCATTTTTTTCCTTCTAACAGCTTGTCTGTCCTTTACAAGAAAAATTACAGCACCATCATCATTTTATACTTGCATATAACATTTTTTATAGTTAAAGGAAGTTCAAATTATATCATTGTGCTTATCAAGTATTTATTAGAATGTTCTGACAGGAAATTAGTTGTTTAAACATTCTGCTATGGTTGAATTGCCTTATTTAGGTTAAACAAAAAAAGATAAAGATATCTACTAAATATATCTTACTAAAATCCGTAACTGTTTTTGTCAATCAAGTGCAATTTTTTTTTTTTTTTTCTGGTACGCGGGCCTCTCACTGTTGTGGCTTCTCCCGTTGCGGAGGCACAGGCTCCGGACGCGCAGGCTCAGCGGCCATGGCTCACGGGCCCAGCCGCTCCGCGGCATGTGGGATCTTCCCGGACCGGGACACGAACCCACGTCCCCTACATCGGCAGGCGGACTCTCAACCACTGCGCCACCAGGGAAGCCCTCAACTGCAAATTTTAATTTTAAAAGCCTAGAACTTCCTGCTGTGATTGAATTCTGCCTATATCCAGAAAAATCAAGAAAGAGTCTATTCAAATGAGTTTAATAAGAGTGAAACAAATAGGAATTACTGGTATTACAGAAAATGACGATAATGAAGGAGTGGGCTCTTCCTAATCAAAAATCCAACTCCCATACTGTTGTGTTTTTATGACAGGCACCATTTTTACTGGCATTAAAATTCTGAGCCATCCTAACACTCCCCCACATTCCTCAGAGTCTCAGTATCAATGAAAAATGCAACTCTGACATAATGGACTAACTTGATATTTTACAGACAGTGATTAGTATGCTAGGTTACGTTCGTAAAAGACTTAGATTAAGCCCTACCATCACTTTTTTCTCATTTAAATTTAAAATATTGATTGTTTTATAAGGTGAGCGAAGAATATCTAAAATGAGGTCCACAATAAACAGAAATTCACCTTTCAAGATCTGAGGACTATTAATTTACATATTCAGTTTTCCAAGATGAACTTATAAGCATAATGTGAAAAATCACATCTTCCTTCCCTCTCTTTTCTCTATTCACTAAGGAGCAGTGACTTATCTCTAACCACTCTAGAAAATAAAACAAAGCAAACAAAAATTCATGTCACTTGTGGGGCATAATAATTTAGAAAACACTTTAGTTACACGGTTGATTTAAAAATTACAAAGGAAGAGTATTTTTTTCTATTAAAATAAATAGGTATAACAGAACATACCTGAAAAAGAACATGTACATGGCAGCTGTGATGCAGAATAAAAGGACCTATAACAAGGAGAAAATACGTTACTTACAAAAGAACACTGACATCATCATTTGTGTGTCTTAGAAAGCAAAATACCCACTATTAAATCTTGTACCTGAAACAATTAAAAGATGTACGAAGCTAGTCATACACATATCACATTCTCTACCTTTCAAATAAGTCATATCAAGGCAATAATAAGTCTGTATATTTACACACACATATAAATAAATAAAATTATAAACATTATACAATATGTATGTGTGTACATATATATATATATAACACTATATATGTGTGTGTGTGTGTGTGTGTGTGTGTGTGTCTGTGTGTGTGTATATAGGCTGGGTAAAGGGTAACAGGGTTCAAAAAGGAATAGCCTATTTAAAAAATTATATCTAAGAATTCCTCAAGAAGCAAGTAACCTAAGAACAGAGACAATGGCTTTTAAATAGTGAAGTCAGCAGAAAAATCATAAAGCTTATTAACTATTATATCAAGATGACCAGACTTTTAAAATATAAAACACAGTCCAGTTGTCAACCAATTGTAATCAATAAGAAAATCTCCTAAAAATATAATCATCCTGTATGGGATATAGACTCCCTATAAAAAAAAAATTCCTCTAAAAGCAAGCATCAGAACACACAATAAATCTGGATTAAAGAAGCTTCCCTAGAACACGTCATATGAAACACAAAGTATATTACTAAGATGTATATGGAAAGAATCCAAACCCAAGTCCTTACCAAAAGCTTAGTTATGCCAACAAAGTGGATCTCCATAAAATTGTTTTAAATCAGTAAAATGGAAGTTGTAAACTGTGTTCTTATGTTAACAATAAGAGTGTAAATGAAACACAAGGATTGTCAATGGCCTCACATCATAGACAAATGAACAATCTTCAACTATTAAAAACTGACCACAAGGAACCATGAAAACAAAAATGGTACAAAATAGTGTTTAGCTATTTCCAACACAATTTCTAGTTGACTTAAGGAAAGTATAATAGTTTTGCTATTACAAATTGAGCTTGATAGGTTTGCCACCTTGGCTTAAGATAAGCATTATAAATACAATCTGAATGACTTAGAAATATATAAACCAACCAACCCAAAAGAGGATGGGCATCACACTCCCTGGCTTCAAACTACATTTCAAAGCTGTAGTAATCAAAACAGTATGGTATTGGCATATAAACAGAATAGAGAATGATACAGAATAAAAGAGCCCAGAAATAAACCCATGCATACACGGTCAATTGATTTATGATAAAGGAGCCATGAATATACAATGGGGATAGAACAGTCTCTTCAAAAAATGGTACTGGGAAAATAGGATGGCCACATGCAGAAGAATGAAATTGGACTATCTTACAGCACACACAAAAATTAACTCAAAATGGATTAAAGACTTGAATGTAAGGTCTGAAACCATAAAACTCCTAGAAGAAAACACAGTTGGTAAGCATAGGTCATGGTGATTTTTTAAAATCTTACACCAAAAGCAAAAGGAACAAAAGCAAAAATAAAGTGTGATATCAAATTAAAAAGCTCTACACAGCAAAGAAAACCATCAACAAGATGAAAAGGCAACCTACTGAATGGGAGAAAATAATTACAAATGACATATCGGATAAGGGGCTAATATCCAAAATATATAAAGAACTCATACAACTCAACAGCAAAAGAACAAACATTCTGATTTTGAAATGGGCAGAAGATCTAAATTTTTCCGAAGAAGACATATGATGGCCAACAGGTTCATGAGAAGATGCTCAGAATCAGGGAAATGCAAATTAAAACCGCAATGAAATATCACCTCACACTTGTTAGAATGGCTATTACCAAAGAGACTAGAAATAACAAGTGTTGGTGAGGATATGGAGAAAAGGGAACCCTTGTGCACTGTTGGTGGGAATGTAACTTGGTGCAGCCACTATGGAAAACAGTATGGAGGCTCCTCAAAAAAGTAAAAATAGAACTACCATATGATCCAGCAATTCCACTCCTGGGTATTTATCCAAAGAATTCAATGAAAACACTAACTCAAAAAGATACGTGAAGCATTATTTACAGTAGCCAAGATATGGACACAACCTAAGTGTCCATCAATGGATGAATGAATAAATAAATTGTGTTGCACACACACACACACACACACACAGAGGGGGGGTGGGGAATATTATTCAGCCATAAAAAGGAGTGAAATCTTGCCATTTGCAACAACATGGATGAACCTCGAGGGTACTAAACTGACTTATTTTATTCAGTCAGAGAAAGACAAATACCATACAATATCTCTGATATGTGGAAGGTGAAGAAGGAGGAAGAAGAGAGAAGGGATAAGGAAGAAAGAAGGAAGAAGGAGAAAAAGAAACCAAACTCACAGATACAGAGAACAGAGTAGTGGTTGCAGGCAGCAGGGGAGTGATGGATAGGAGAAATGGGAGAGCTGCATGTTTTTTTAGTTTAAATAAACTGAATTTTTAAAAAAAGGATGGGTATCAATTACTATAAAACAAATATTACTTTTATTAATTTCTTATATAAAATCTTTCTTAATATACAAAGTATATAAAATCTAATAGGGACTTCCCTCGTGGAGCAGTGGTTAAGAATCCACCAGCCAATGCAGGGGACATGGGTTCAATCCCTGGTCCAGGAAGACCCCAAGTGCTGAAGAGCAGCTAAGCCCATGAGCCACAACTACTGAGCCTGTGCTCTAGAGCCCGTGAGCCACAACTACGGAAACCCGAGTGCCACAACTATTGAAGCCCACATGCCTAGAGCCCATGCTCCCAACAAGAGAAGCCACCGCAATGAGAAGCCCACGCACTGCAATGAAGAGTAGCCCTTGCTCGCCACAACTAGAGAAAGCCCGCGTGCAGCAACAAAGACCCAACACAACCATAAATAAATAAATAAATTTATTTTTAAAAATCTAATAAACATGCACACACTCTCCTCCTCTCCTCTCTCCTTCTTTTCCTCTCCCATTCTCTCGCGCCTTCAAAAATACCCTATCCATGATGCATAAGGTTCATATCACTATTTTGAAAATGTAACTTAAAGCATGAGGAATAATTTTCATTTATTGACTAATCAATTATAAAGTCCAAGTGAGTTTGTTTACTGGCTATAATTTGCCAGCCAATGCTCCAGATCACAAAACTCAGTTTTTATTTTCCTCTCTTTGTATCCCCTTTGGGCAATGCCAACCTTCCCAATTTTTCAATGTTTCACTCTTTCTCTGCACTAGTCATTATTCCCCTCGCAGACTCCACTCACAAACCTCTCTAGAAGTGTCCCAGAAATCTTTCCCACACTCTCTACTTTCTCCAAAGAAAACTCCAAAGTCCCTTTCCCTCAAAATGTTGCTATGCTCTATCCTCATATGCTAAACCTATCTGTGCTCATATTAAACTAACGATTATCTTTACAAATAATACCTTTGAAACTGGGAAAGAGCATAATGTTTAAAAACTCAAGCTCTAGAATAAGGCAAATACAGGTTTGAATCTAATTTTATGTGACTTCTGATGCTTTATATAATTTCCCTAAGCCTTAGATCCCTTATCACTAAAGTGAGTATATTACCTCACTTTGAATTGTTGGGAAGATTAAATGAGACGATGCTGCAAAGTGTCAGGCATTCGGCAGATTGTTTTTAGTTTGTTTTGTTATTCATGGAAGTGATCTAGATATAAAAACCTCATCCAGAGACAGAAGCTTGGAAAAAAGTTTGTTTTTAAACAGGTAGACCTTTTGAAATCTCTCAAATTACCAATATTTGGAGCTCACCTCTTTCATAGAGCGGAGATTTAAGATATTAATATCTGTGCAAGCAGGGGGAAACATGTAAGGAATATTAAAGTACAATTGATCAACTCATTCAAGAAATATTTACTGAACACATACTATGTGCCAGACACTATTCTAAAACTTACAACATTATACAAAATGGACAAAGTCCTTGCCCTCCTGGAACTTATCTTCTAGTGAGGTAAGAGAAGATATTGAAATAGTATGTCAGACAGTGATGAGTTTTGGAGCAAAACAAAGCAGGATAAGGAAATAAAATGCAGGCGAGTAGGGGTGGTTGTTTTATACAAAGTGATCAAGGAAGCACAGACTTGTTAGTAGAGACACTGAGGAGATAAGGGATAAACGAGAGGACCATATCAACAGAACCAATGGAAAATTTTTGAATTTTATTCAGAAAGATGGTCAGTATTATGTCAAAGATGCTAAAGAAAGGATTTCATTTTTAGTAACATACAGTTTTCAAAGTTTTTTAAATTAATTATGCTAATTTCTTAAACATTGTAACTTCAACAGAATGTTTTTCCAAATAAATGTAAATTTGCAATTAAATAATGAAGATTTTCTCTGTGTTTCAAATTATAGAATTTTAGAGCTAAAAGGACCTTCAGGTAATATATTTTTTCATATTAGGAAACTTAGATCCTTAGAAGGTAAGTGATATATCCATGTTCTACCCCGTTAGTTGTATCTTGCATTTCCTCTATTAAACAAATATTGGTCAAATGTTTACTCTGTACCTGCTCCATAAAGAAGATATTTAAATACAATTCTAACCTTTAAGGAACTTACAGAATACTGCTCCACAGTCTAATTCTGTAGCTACTCTTTATATGTGTGGCTACTTAAAATTTTTTATAGCTTTACTGAGGTATAATTAACATATTTAATGTATACAATTTTGTTAGTTTTGACATAGGTATATATCTTTAAAATCATCAACATAATCAAGATAATGAACATATCATTATCAATAACATATAGCATTTCCGTATTATTATTTTAATACTTGTAGAATCTATAGTGATGTCACCTCTCTCATTCCTACTACTGGCCGTTTGTATCCTATTTTCTTGATTAGTCTGAGTATAGACTTATTAACTGTATTGATTTTATCAAAGAATGAGCTTTTGTTTAATTGATTTTCTCTATTTTTCTGTTTTCTACCTCATTGATTTCAATTTAATCTTTACTAATTCCTTTTTTCTGTTTGCTTTGGTTTTTTTTCCCCTAGTTTCTTAAAGGTAGGAATTTAGGCCATTGGTTTAAGATTTTTTTCTTTTTCGATATAGATGTACAATGTTATAAATTTCCCCCTAGATCTGCTGTGTGTCCTAATTTTAATAAGTTGGGAATTCATTTTTGTTCCATTCAAAATACTTTCTAATTTCTGATTTTGCTCCCTTCTATGATCCATGACTTAATTAGAAGTGTGTTATTTGGCTTCCAAATACTTGGGGATTTTCAGCTATCTTTCTGTTGTTACTGACTTATTTATTCTATTATGGTCAGAAAATACTTTATATGTATGACTTGATTATTTCCAGATTTATCAAAACTTACTTTATGTCCCAGAATATGTTCCATATGTTTGGTAAATAGCCCATGTACATTTTTTTTTAAATGTGAATTCAACTGTTGCTGGGCAGAGGGTCAAGCTGCTTGACAATGTTGTTCCAATCTTCTAAATCTTTATTGATTTGTCTACTTGTTCAATCAATTATTGAGAGAAGCTATCAAAATACCCTGCTGTATTCATGGAGGTATCTCCACAATCTCTCCTCACAGTTCTATCAGTTTTTCCTTGGCATATTTTGAAGCTCTGCTACTAGGGGCATAAACATTTAGAATTACATCTTCCTCACCATGATGAAATTACCTTCTTTATCTCTGATGATAGTCTTTAATCTGAAATCTATTTCATCTGACAGTAACTTCTGATTACTGTTAGTTTTCCATTCTTTTACTTTTAACTGATTTGGTATTTATATTTGAAGTTCACTGCCTCTAGGCATCATATTGCTGTTTCTTGCTTTTGTATCATATCTGAAAATCTCCACCTCTTCATTTGGCATATTTAGATTGTTTACATTTAATGCGATTATTGGTAAGTTCAGAATTAAATCTATCACCTTGCTATTTATTTTTCTATAGTTTCTTGGTTTTTTTTTTTCTTCCTTTCTGCCTTTTTTGAATCAACTCAGTTTTTTTAATGATTCCATCTTCTCTCCATTGTTGGCTTCTTTGTTTAAAGGGTTTATAGTAAACATCTTTAAATTGATACAGTCTCTACTCAAGTGATATTATACCACTAAACATACAATATGGACTGTTACAATAGTATACTTCCATTTCTCCCCCACCCCTACTTCTGTGCTATTGTTGTCACCTAGTACACTTTTATCTATATTATGAAACCACTATATTTTAAACATTTTTTCTTAAAAATGTATGTCTAAAATAGTTTTGACCTTTGTTTTGAAAGCTATTTTTGCTGGGTATCAATTTCTAGGTTGATGGATCATTTTATTTCAGTATTTGGCTCAATGAGTACCACTTCAAATGTCTTCTTACAATTTGATTATGAGGTGCCTTGGAGTACTCTTCTTCATGTTTCTTTTAAAAGGGTTTCATTAAGTTTCTTGGATCTGTGGGTTTATAATTTCCATCAAATTTGAAATTTTTTTCAACCATAATTACATCAAATATATTTTCTTCTCTTTCCCCTTCCCCTTTGGGAACTCCAATTAATATATAGTAGGTCACCTGAAGTTGTCCCACAACTCACTAACGCTCTCTTTATTTTGTAAAAAAAAAATATTCTCTTTATTCTGTGCTTCATTTTGGATCATCTCTATTATTAGATCTTCAAGTTCACTAATATTTTCTTCTGTAATATATATGTCATTAATGCCACCCAGTACATTTTCCATCGTACACACTCTAATTATCATCATTAGAAGCTTGATTTGGATTTTTTCCCCGTTTTCCATGTCTCTAACTCTTCTGAAACTATGGAATTCACTTGTAACAACCCTTTTTTAATGTCTTTGCCTGCTAATTCTAACAGCTTTGTCAGTTTTGATTTGGTTTTAACTGACTGATTATCTCCTCATTATGGGTCAAATTTTCTTGTTTCTTATTGCATGCCTGGTAATTTTTATTGGATATCAGACATTCTGAATTTTACCTTGGTGGATGCTGGATATTTTTGTATGCCCATAAATCTTGAGTTTTGTTCTGGGTCACAGTTCTTTAGAAACAGTCTGATCCTTTAAGGACTTGCTTTTAAGATATTTTAGGAGGGAGTGAAGTAGTGCTCAACTTAGGGCTAATTATTCCCCACTGCTGAGATAAGACCCTTATGTGTACTCTCCCCAATGCCACATGAATCTTGAGATTTTCCAGTCTGGCTGATAGGAACAGACACTATTCCTGCTGCTGCTTGAGTGCCAGCACTCAATTAAGCACCTCTAATCCTTTCAGGTCATTCTTTCTTTGACCTGGGGTATCTTCCTCATGTGCATGCCCTAATCAGTAAACAGCTGAATGCTTTCCTCTCTAGTCTTCGGTGGACTCCATCCAGCATGGCTCCCCTCTCACTCTCCACTCTTGTTTCTTCAACTCAGAAAGTTCTCTAGACTTTGCATGAATGTCTCCTCTTTGATCCAAGCCTGGAATTTTCTCAAGGCAGTAAGTTAGCATAATCATAGACTCATTTCATTTGTTTCCCATTCTCAGGGATCTCTGCCCTTCAGTGCCTAATTCCAGGACTGTAAAACCATTGTTTTATAAGTTTTGCCCACATTTTGGCTGTTTCAGTTGGAAAGGTAAGGATTACCTTTATTATGTCATAGCCAGAAGCAGAATGTGATTATTTAAATTTAAATTAATTTTAAAAACTAATATTAAATTCAATTCCTCATCCACACTAGCCATATTTCATGTAATCAATAGCCATATGTGGTAGTGGATACAATAATGGACAAGCAGATATAGAACATCTCCATAATTGCAAAAGGTTCTATTAGACCTGTCTGGCCAGTAAATGACATTTTCACTGTGCATTGTGGTAATGTTATTACACTTATATTCTAACTTTAGCTGTAAATTATACATCTGAACACATCTATTTTTATACTTTACATTTTTATGTCTAAAGCAACACATAAAATAATCATACCACAGTTTACTCATTTGTGGAAACAATACAATGTTATCTATTACATATATTGAAAGCATTAAATGAGATAACATACATAAAGTCTAATAGAGTGACTAGTACATCACAGATGCTCAAGAAATGGTAACTATTGACAAAAAATAATTTCTCTATAATTCCCTCCCATTTCACAACCATTGCACAATACACTTAAACAGGATAAGTAATTTTGAAATTGCTATTTTCACTTTGATTTTTATTTTTAATTCAAAAAGTAATGAAGGGCATGCTACAACATGAATGAACTTCAGAAGCACTAAGTGAAGGAAGCTAGTTACAAAAGACCAAATGTTGTATGATACCATTTATCTGAAATTCTAGAATAGACAAATCTCCTTACAGAAAGTAGAATGGTGGATGTCTAGAGCTAGAGGAGTGAGGGGTAATAGGGAGTTTGCTCATGGTATAAGGTTTCTTCAGGGGGCAATGAAAATGTTCCAAAATTAGACTGTATGGATATGTGCACAATTCTGTAAATATACTAAAAACTCATGGAACTGACATTTTGAACTGGTAAATTTTAGAGCATGTAAATTACTTCTCAAAAACACTTAAAACTGGCTTTTTACAAATTAATACATGTACATGATAGAAACAAAAATTCAAAGTGAATGATAAAAATACAATGAAAGGAAAGTTCCCTTCTATCCAGATCTCTGGTATTCTGTATAGAATTCTGTACGTGTGTGCGTACATTTGTACAAAGATACATGCCAAATAAAGACATTGTTTTATACTTTTCCTTTAAACTTTACACACACACACACGTTTATTTCAAACAGTCTATGAATAGAGTGGATGCTACATATATTGAATACCAAAGTATACTTTGTAAACTTGCATACCTAAATCTCTGGAGGTAAATTCTTAAAACTGAATTCTCTGTATCAAGGGATAGGTATATTTTTAATTTTGATACACTCCCATCAATAGTATATCAAAGTAGCCATATCCTTACATGAGCTGTTTCCCTATGTCCACAAAAGCTGTGTTTTATCAAACTGTTTTATCCTTGCCAATGTGGTGGATGAAAGAAATGATATATTATAGCTGCATTCTTCTTATGAGTGAAATTGAGCCCCACAGGTTTATAGACCTTTTTGTTTGTTTTTTGGTCAGTTGGTTTAACCACTTTTTCATATCCTTTGTCTATTTTTGGTTTGTGAATCTTTTAGAAACCATTTTTATTTTTTGAAACTGAGTATACTTATGTGAAAACACAGAATTAATTTCATTATTATCTATTTGCACCAAGAATATGGGTGGTTAAATAAAAGTAATCATGTAATGGAAATCTCATAATGTACTAAACCAAAAGAACATTTTAAGCCAAGTGTACAGAAAGTATAACAAATAATGAGAAAGTAAAGTTCATTCAGCTGAAAAATACTGTTTTCTCTGGAATGACTTTTCAGGAAGTGATAGATTTACAATACATGGATTCCTGTTAGAGAGCTTACAAAACTTTCAGGGAAAAACTGTACTATGGTTGTCAGCACTATGTCATGCAGAATTATATGAAAACTATCCCTGTCAACGCTCTAACAAAGAAACAATATCACCATATATGAATACTTTAAAAACCTAAAAATAACCAGAAATATAAAAAATGTGACTACCACCTGGTAAAGAAGGCTGTTTTTACCATCTAAGCCTCAAAATGGTTAAAACACATATCCTGAAGTCATTTTAAAGTCTACTAGAGACCTAAACAGATGGTGCATTTAACTACTTCTTACAACAGAAATCTTCTGCTTTTCTTTAACATACTCAATTAAATGTTCTTTAACCCTGCCCAGTGCCTTTGACCACTCCTGCTTGAATGTGTCCAAAGACAATGATGCTCTTTGCTGCCTGGCCTTCATTCCTCATCAAGTCTGTTTCCTCCCCATATTCACTGAGCCCCCTTCCTTCCATTATGCAAATAAATACTGAAATCTTGTCTCTGTTTTCTGGAAAAGAAGCAATAGATTTCTCCTTGCTCCATGTGTACTTCATTCATATTTTAGCCATCTATCCATCCACCCATTCATAAAAAGTTATCTGGTATCTATGTGTTACTAACACTTTGTGCCTGAGCAAAGTCAAAAGGAAAAAGATACAGAGGTAAATAAGCTCCAGACTATCAAGAGACCACGTGATCTTCAAGCAAAACAGAACAAACAAGGAACCACAAGTTCTTACCTTTGTTTATAAATTTATTTCAGTACTTGTTATATTGCCAGTGTGCTAGGGTAACAAAACTAGATAATATTGATTCTTGTTGCCCTTATGAGGTCTAGCAGAAATGCAGGCATATTAACAAATCATCCCAATACAACATGCTAGGACAGAATATTTACACCTCACCCTACAAGAGGTAGTCACCAAAACATCTAATTATATTATTATTTTAATTACTCAGTATATATTTAGACAAAGCTTTTTTGGTTGTCTGTATACCTTTATGTCTCCACCAGAAGTTACTTAGAACACAAAGTTCCCAAGAGCAATCTCTATTTCATCTAATTCCGTATGTGGACAGATTCTTGATATACTATATAAGGTTTTTGATAATAATGTTAATTTCTATTTATAGCAACCATCTTTCAAAAAACTAAATTGTACTCCCATTCGTATACTTTGTAAAGGCTGAACTTTAGACTCTATAAGCATTTTCAACTTTTCTGAAAACACAGACCATTACGTAGCCTCTTGGGGAAGTCATTCTCACTGGACCAATAAGTGTTACACAATTTGCAATGTATATATTTTGCTTTGAACAAACAACAGATCATTATCATAATATTAATTTGCTTTTAAGAATGCATCGTTTTTGAGCAGTGGGATTCTTAAGTTAAATAACTATGCATTGTTTTATAATTTTTAAAAATCCTTATATAATTCTAATCTCACATAATATACAGTACATCTTTATAATCTGTCCCTTTGTTTTGGATTAGCAGTTTTGCTTACTGAGTGTTTTTTTTTTTAAGTTTCCCTTCCTTGACAAAACAAATACGGGAAAAGTACAAAACACCTTATGGGGAATTTAGGGCCACAAACACCAGGCTATTAGTAAGGAAGAAGTCTGAGGTCTCCAGAGTAAGACTATAAACTTGATCAAGTCACTTCCATTCTTTGAGCCTTAAGCTTTTTATCTTTAAGAGAAGTTAGATCAATCTCTAGGATCCTTCAGAACTCTAAAATTCTGCGATTCCATGAGTCAAACTTTTTCAGTGTACAACAAAATTATTTCAAAGCAAACTGTCACTAATATATAATGAGACAAATCTCAAGAGTATATGTATATACTCTCTATAAGCAAATGAGAGCATTTTCTCTGACTGAATTGAATGTGGGGAATTATATTAAATACATCAACAACTTGGTCCTAGTCTCTTCCTTGCACTGCTCATTGTTCTTGATTTATACCTTCAAGGTCAGCAAACAAAGTCTGGCAATATATTAACCTTGAAATTTTCCAGTTGTAGAAACAGCTATGTTAGATAGTGGCTGGGAAGTACAGCTTATATGATGTCCTGTCCTTTTATGGTTAGTAGGTAAGCTGTATTTTGTCTTCCATAAAAGTGAAAGGATTTAAAGTATATAACTATAGAAAATTTCAGTATGTAGTAATATAACCTGTAAATTACATTCCTTATTACAACACAATTCTATTTCCGCTGGCAAATTAAAAAAAAAAATCACAGCTTTAAATTACAACTCACTATTTAAAGGACTATAGATAAGGGTTTACACATGAAAAGAAATCAGTCTTTATTAAAAATTTAAAAGAAAATTTAATGGTCAAGTGAAAATCACCATATGAATTCATTCATGGAACAAAATACTCACTGAAGTATGTTCTCTGAACTGGAACTATAAAAACCAACTAGACATTATCACCAAACACACACAGCACTTTATTTACATCTCTCTTATTATCATGTAAAGGAAATGCAGTTATTGGAAGTAAAGGTTGTCCAATGACTTATATTTAAAAGTTACCGAGATATTCAGCTGCTTCTTTTCTTTCCCATAGCCATCTCTCTATTTTATGGTCAATTAGTTGGTCATTAAAAGTCATTAAAAATGCAAATCAAAACAAACAAGAAAGGAAATAAATATGTAAAGGAAGAGCAAGGAGCCAAAAAGAAACCATAGGAGAGTTTAAAGTCAAAGGTAAATCAAAAAAATAAAAAGGGCCAGAGAACATAGAGAAAGAGGAAAGTAGAGGATTAAACTAGATAATGAACTACTATTGACTAACACTGCCAGGCACTGTATATTTTTAAAAATATTACCACTAATCGTATAATAGCTCTTCAACGTAGGTTTTTAATCACTTTCACTTTAAAGATGAGGCAATTGGACTCAGAAGGTAAGTTACTCGCTTAAAATCACAAAATATTTAAGTGGCTGAACTAAGACTCAGAGCTAGGACTACCTGATTTCAAATTCAAGGCTTTCAATTATATCCCTCTGCCTCTAGAAAATTTTTACTGATGTTGATTTAGTAGCTACTGTGTTTCCAAGGTAGGGGTAATCCCCATAATGGTTCCTATACATATATATGTATATTTTTAGTAAGTGTCATTTTAAAAAAAGAAAGGAGTGAGGCAAAATCTTTCAGAGTTCAGTATAATAATTAAAATAATAGTGTAACAATAATATCAACTGCTGCTGTTACTGAAGGCTCACTATATGTCACATGCTGTGTTCAGTGCTTGACATACATCACTTTACATGATCCTCAAAATAGTCTTGTAATGTGGGGGTTATTATCCCCACTTCAGAGAAGAGGTTTAGAGAGACACAGACAATAATGGGATTGAGCCAGGTTTGGCAACCAGCTGTGATTCCAAAGCCCATGAGCTGTCATGGATTTCTCTCAAAGATTTCTTTAAAAACTCCCATTAAAGAATTACAGCTTTAACAAATTTCATTCAACTTAATCATGATAAAATAGTAGATAAAATAGTGGGTTAAGATACAGTCTCTGAAATGCAAATCAAAACTACAATGAGGTATCACCTCACATTGGTCAGAATGTCCATCATTTAAAAGTCTACAAATAATAAATGCTGGAGAAGGTGTGGAGAAAAAGGAACCCTCCTACACTGTTAGTGGGAATGTAAATTGGTACGGCCACTATGGAAAACAGTATGGGGGTTCCTTAAAGAACTAAAAATAGAGTTGCCATATGATCCAGCAATCCCACTCCTGGGCATATATCCAGAGAACACTATAATTTGAAAAGATACATGCACCCCAATGTTCACTGCAGCACTATTTACAATAGCCAAGACATGGAAGCAACCTAAATGTCCATTGACAGATGAATGGATAAAAAAGATGTGAGATACACACACACACACACACACACACACACACACACACACACACACACACAAAGGAATACTACTCAGCCATAAAAAAAGAATGAAATAATGCCCCTGCAGCAACATGGATGGACCTAGAGATTACCATACTAAGTGAAGTAAGTCAGAAGGAGAAAGACAAATATCATATGATATCACCTATATGTGGAATCTAAAATATGATACAAATGAACTTATTTACAAAACAAAAAGAGACTCACAAACATAGAAAACAAAACTTACGGTTACCAAAGGGGAAAGGAGGTAGGGGAGGGATAAATTAGAAGTTTGGGATTAGTAGATTAAAACTACTATATATAAAATAGATAAACAACAAAGTCTTACTGTATAGGACAGGGAACTATATTCAATATCCTGTAATAAACCATAATGGAAAAGAATATTATATATATATATAATATATATCTATATAAACATGTATAACTGAATCACTTTGCTGTATGCCAGAAACTAACACAATATTGTAAATCAGCTATACATCAATAAAAAATTAAAAAATAAAAAAAGATATAGTCTCTGTGTTAAAGAGCTCACTATGTACATAATGAATCAGATTTAAGAAAAGCAGAGATGAAAAAATTCCATAATCCTCAAAACTTCTATAAAATATTTATTCTAATAAAGAAAAACAGATCTAAGAAACACATTTTTTAAATTTTGAAAATAAGCCACCTAAATATTGCAATCAAAAACTTAAAAAACCTTATATGTTTACATATTAAGTGAGGAGAGAAAAAAGTTACAGGAGCCAGTTTTCTAATATGTTTACATTAACTATGTAAGGGACCATTCTTTACCCTAATACTGCCAAACATCTTACTTTCGCAATTCAGAAAACAAAACAAAAATACCTCCCATGTCATTCAGCACACGGAGGACAGAGAAAGGTTTTATATGGACTCAGAGCAAAGTTAAAGCTGAAAAAACATTGTGCTTTCAGCAGGGCAAAGTAGACGGGTCGCCTAAGTGAAACCTCATTATTATAAGTAGACAACTTGTAGTACGTTAGTTATTTTCATACAAAGGGTGGTATTCCCATTAACCTCAAATAAGAACCAGGCTTAGGGTGACATTATGTTTTTCCCTCAGAGACACTACAAAAATAAATAAGAGCTTCCAGATTACTTCAGAGAGGTCACAGCAGGGCCACATACAAACAGCACATGGCAGCGCTGCAATTCAGGTTTTTGTCATTTAATGAAGGTAAGAAAGACCGTTAGCGTGAGGGTTATTGTAATTCTAACTAAGGTGGCCAGTAAGACAGCACTCACTGCTTCACCAAACCACACTGTGCCGTAGGCAAAAGGCAAACAGCTGCCCTCCAGCTGAGCTCCACATGTTCGAGGTGTCCACTGAGAACTAACTCAATCCCAATACATAATCCACAACAAAACAGTCATCGACAGTAAGTAGTCAGATATATATATTCTCTTTACGGTTGTTTTAAACACAGCATATGTATCGATATCTATTCACTCATGTACTGTAAAACGGAATGATAGT
This sequence comes from Pseudorca crassidens, assembly GCF_039906515.1. NCBI lineage: Eukaryota > Metazoa > Chordata > Mammalia > Artiodactyla > Delphinidae > Pseudorca > Pseudorca crassidens. The sequence continues at coordinate 64,825,183 of NC_090304.1, read as the reverse complement.
TTTCCCAAATGGTGTGCCGTGTGCCCACACTCAAGTCATCTGCCGGTTCTTTGGGCACATGCTCATTCTGGAATTCATTTGAGAAAATACCTCCGTGATTAGGCATGGTTTTGCTCATATCTGCCTTGGTTCTCACTATTTCTATCCAGCTGCAGATTACTCTCTGCATATTCAGTTCCCACTGACTACCATTTCTTCAGGCAGGAAAGGTTCAGAACTAAACTTTTTTTCTAACGAGCATTTTAAAAAGGCTTAAAGCACAATGAAAGTGGGCATTACAAAAAAAAAAAGGAGGGCAGGAGGAGTGCATGAATTCTAAATCAGATGAACTGTGGAAGACTTTTCAATCACCTGCTCCAAACTTATTCCACACAAAAGATTTTTTCCTTTTGCACTTCCCCAGCTTATTACATCAAAGCAACACAACAGATAAAGGTCTCTCAGCTGTGCTGGGTAACCTTAAGAAATCTTCTGTGCTTTTTTTTCCTCCCCAGTCAGCAAGACAGATTCAGTATCCAGTTTATCACTAACAAACATAATGATATTGAGATACACAGTTTTTCAAAATACCTTCAGAAGTTATTTTAACAGTATATAGATAAGAGAACGATAAAAGAATTAAAAATCACTACTGATTTTTTTAAAATCCAAAGTCATCTTTGTTCAACAGCTAATGGGTCTAGGGCAATGAGAAGAAACTTAAGCGCTTATCAAATCTTGTTCCAACAATAAAAGTGAATTAAAAATAAACACAGATAAAAAACCTAGGGGACTTCCCTGGTGGCACAGTGCTTAAGAATCCACCTGCCAATGCAGGGGACATGGGTTTGATCGCTGGTCCAGGAAGATCCCACATGCTGCGAAACAACTAAGCCCATGCACCACAACTACTGAGCCTGCGCTCTAGAGCCCGTGAGCCACAACTACTAAGCCCGTGTGCCACAACTGCTGAAGCCTGCGTGCCTAGAGCCCATGCTCTGCAACAAGAGAAGCCACCGCAATGAGAAGCCTGTGCACCGCAACGAAGAGTAGCCCCCGCTTGCCGCAACTAGAGAAAGCCCACACGCAGCAACGAAGACCCAACGCAGCCAAAAAAAATTAAAATAAAATAAAAAAATCTACTGCAACTGTAAAATCAAGTTTATATCCAGTATTAGCTATTAGTTACAGATTCCAAAATGATTAAAGAGAAGAGATTTATAGACTGGAGGTTATATCTATCATGGAAAACTCTCTTCTGCTTTGTATTCTAGTTGCATGTGGTCAAGAGCTTGTAGGAAATCTGTGTACAGCCAGTTTTCAGGATGCATCTGGACCATATGACCTAAAATGCAGGCAGGCAGGCAGTCTATCTAAAAGTCAAAACCAGAATTTTAGGCACTGATATCTAGAAATGTTTGTACAAACTCTTCATCCCTTAAAAGCACATTATTCTTACATTGCTAATGTGAAAAGTTTGTTTGGATGGAGGGATGGAGAGAGAGAGAGATTTTGGTTTATACGTACAACTCCTCTTCGGAATCCTCCTACCAAAGGATACTATTCCATGAACCTTCTAAATAAACTCAAAATAATGTACCTGCAAATCTGAGTACAGTTTGTACTTGTAGAAACCTCCACCTTGTTTTTTATTTCTCTCCAACTTATTTACTTTTTCGTAACGCCTGCATCTAAGAGAACTAGGAAGCTTCAGAATGAAGAATGTGATCCTCACATGTACTTTAGTTTCTCAATTATGTTCACAAGCTGATAATCATCTACTCTTATAGAAACTGTCATGAAAGAAAATATAAGTTTTGTTTTTTCTTCTCAATTTTTTTTCTCCAAAAGATGTCATTAAAAGGCATGGGAAGAAATGAACAAAGGTTTTCTTAAGCTTTCTCATAATAGCGTTCTTAATGTTCCCACAGTCTTTGCTAGTAGCAATTAGCCCAGCTGCAGAGTTTTAGCTTACTTCTCCAGTATTACTTTATGAATATATCATATATATTCATTTTTATTTACGAATACCAACAACATAAATGTATACTTACTCTAGGTTATATTCCAAAGCGGTATCTTGAAAATGCAGGTTATTGGACATACAGACATATGGGACATAGATCTCATGGTTAAGAAAAAAAGAAACATTCATTTTATTCATTCATTTAAATCATAGCCTTAAGTTTTTCTTTCATCTGACTCTCAGGTTTGTCAAGTGGCTTTTTTGTTTTGTTTTGTTTTGTTTTTGCGGTACGCGGGCCTCTCACCGTTGTGGCCTCTCCCGTTGCAGAGCACAGGCTCCGGACGCGCAGGCCCAGCGGCCATGGCTCACGGGCCCAGCCGCTCCGCGGCATGTGGGATCTTCCCGAACCGGGGCACGAACCCGCGTCCCCTGCAACAGCAGGTGGACCCTCAACCACTGCGTCAAGTGGCTATTTTTAAAGGTATCCTACAGTTTAGAAAGTTAGAGACTTCTCTGAACAAAATTCTATCAATCACAGCATATACAAAAATCTCCCTGGCATATTTCTAAAACACCATGTCTAAATAGCATTGTTGTCTCCGCCCACAAAGTTAGAATGAGATGAATAAGCAGTGTATCAGCAGAGTAAAGCAACTCAACATTGTCATGCTGGGAAGATGATTAGGAGGGAAACAGAGTAGTATCCTCAAAACTAAGTCCTCACAACACCCAAAGCACTTTGAAACTGATATGACTTGGCCATCTCAGTCTTCAAAATTTAATTAGTAACAATAAACCGCACCAGTTGGGAGTAGAAGCTGAAAAGCTATGAAGAGCATTTCCAAATGTAATTTTCTTAGTGTATTAAATACAGGGCATGGCAAAAATGAGGCATGTGTGTATGTTAGCCAAATTTCTCACATGGAAATCCTGTCTATAACAACAAACAGTCTGATTAATACTTTAATAGGAAAGCCCCCTAAGGAAAGCAGGTGGCTCCTGGTATACACAGTCTCAGTGTCTGAATTATTCTAAGTACACATTCCTTCATCTTAATCAAGCGAGGAGCCAAAGTACAGACTGGCATTTGTGGAAGTATGATTTCATCTTTGTAAAGGAAAGAGGGTAAAATGACCAGTTTTTAGTGAAAAGTAAATATTAAAATATTGGTAATTACTCTGCTTCAAAAATTTCATTAGAACTAGACTTTTACATACAGTGAGACACACCTGAACAATAAATTTTGCAATTAAATATACTTTATAGTATATTATACATACTATATTATATAATAGTACTTTATAGTATAGTATGAATGACTAGAAGAAAACTTTTCCCCTTTATCTATAATAATAGGGTGACATGTGAATTTATTTTGGATTGTTATGCCACCAAACTAGAAATCAGAGCAGTTTATTTTTTTCAACTAAATTTAATACAAAACTATTGCCTATTTCATTTCTGCATACATAAGCAAATAAAACGGATGGTTAATCTTCAAAAGTTAAGTGATCTCTACCCAAGTAACTGTAGACCATTCTTAGTTATTAATAATTTCCAGTACTCAAGCTGGTGCCATTGACATTTTAATCTACCTCCAAGTTGTAGCTCTAATGAGACTCGTATCAATGCATTTAATATTTCTAATGTCTTATTTGAACTGTTATTTAAATAATTTTGAATATATATTAGACTAGAATCCCACTGTTTTGCTTTAATAAAGTATTCACACGTAATCTATGTGAATGACAACTTGCAAATTTTATAGCCCTGTGAGTAGACAACAGGTCATCTTGGAAGGCTCCACAGAATCACCATGAGTCACTGGTGGAGGATAAAAGATTCAGGCATTATCACCAATTAAGGAAAGAGTACTAAATCAATATCAATAAGTGTATTCATTTTTCAGATTATCTAGGTAACAGAGAGCAGATGTTGAAGAAATAGGGCCCAAGCGAGCTAAGTCTGATGATATGAAGAATTATTAGAGAGGACAGGCCCAGAAAGGTGGTACTGAAGCAGACCTTACAGAACCTGAGAGCAATGGAATTGACAATGTGATGGGCATGGCAAAAAGTTGCTGAAAATAACCGTATCCTACTTCAACATTTGCCTACAGCTAGTATTAGCTGGCCTAATCACTTCAGGCCCAGATAAGTCTCAAAGATCAAATGGACACCATTTAAGTCACTCACTCAAACCAAATCCCAGAGTTTCTCACCCTTGGCACTAGTAATATTTGAGGATGGATAATTCTTTGTTGTTGGAGGTGGGGAGGTGGGAGACTGTCCTGTGCACTGTGGATATTCAGCAACATCTCTGGCCTTTACTCAATAGATGACATGAGCAACCCCCCATCACCAGGGAGGAAAATCAAAGATGTCTCCAAACATTGCCAAGTATCTCTTGGAGGGTGTATAAAATTGCCCTCAGGTGATACGACTGACCTAGAGGAAACCTAGAGATGCTTTATTTGGACCACTCATTCAATCCTAAGCACTTATAAAACCCTAAGAACTATGTAATCTACCCCTTCTCTGTGACAAGAATTCCTTTCTGTAGTGACCATAATAGATCACTGTACAACTTTTGCTTAAGAATCTCCAAGAATGAGAAACTCGCAACTTTACCAGGCAACCAAATCCATTTTTCGGACAGTTCTACTTGAAAGTTCTTCCTCACTATTGCAATGCAATCTGCCTTTCTCTAAATTATACTTATAATTCCTAGTTTCATAGAAAATGAATCCTTCTTCTACAAAATCAGTCCTTCAAATATAAGATGATAACCTCTATTCCTTGATCGCTTTGTAGGTCAGAACTAAAAGGGACACACAAATAATCTCAATCAACATTTTAGGTACTCAAAGGTCAAGGAGTCACCCAAGCCATCCCACGGAGGTAGAAACTCCCAGCTCGACAGGTCTAGCCCTGGATCATATAAGCATTTATAGCAACATTTATAAACCCGTTTGTTTTTTCATTTAAACTTTCATATCCTCAAAAATTTCACCTATAACTTATAGAATAACTTTTTACTTTTCTAATTACTTCCTTTTCATTTAAATAGTCAGTTTCTGATAAATATGGTTTTTAATTTAAAAAAAAATCTACTCCCTCACTGGTGTGGAGTAACTGATATGCCTCCTTCAATACACTCAAAGACTTTTCATTTTGCTGTTTTACTATATTCATTGCTTTCTTAAATATGTTAGCCCTTACTTTTATGTAATTTTATTTTTTTGTGTAATTGATGCTCTGAATTTGAGGTTTCTAAGTTCTAGAACATGTTTTTAAAGTATCTGAAAAAATCAAAGCATACAAACTCTCCATTTAGAAAATATATTCTAGAAATGGCTTAAGGCAAAAATATTTTTATAAGACCTTAAGTCATTTGTGTTTTAACTGCATAATTAATTAACCTCACATATCCCATACTCAGCCAGCCAACAAGTCTAATTACCTAAAATGGTGGTTTTGTTTTTTAAGCCAAGAAACTCTTTGTTCAAACAAAATCAAACCTACAAAAACTGTAAGTAAAAAAAATGAACGTCAAAATGCTCTACCTGAGGTACTGCTTTGTCTTCCATACCACGCTACATAGTAGTTCCTGGGAAGCTCTGCAAAACTCTGGAAATATGTGAAGAATATATTAGAAAACACTATCTTGGCACATAGTAGAGAGGAAAAAAAAAGTTCAGAGACTGGAAAGAGAGATGCCACAACTACCATGCACTCGATTTGAAGAAGAACATCTCAGGTCCTCTCTCAAAGTAAGCGTGTTTCTTAGTTTACATACCATTCTAACAATATAAGTTTAGTGGTTTTCAAAAACATAGTAGCAAATTCAACATAGGAAAGAAAGGGAAGAGAGGGGATACTAGAGGGAGGAATAAAAATAACAATGAAGTAATAACTGAAAGCAAAAGAAAAAAATTGGTGAGAAAGATACAATGTTTACAAAGTTGGCCACAATGATTTCTCCCACCCCCGTATGCATAGCCCCATGCAATCGACTTTGCTGCTCTGCTCATTAGAGTTCGACAGAGATGGAAACTAGTTCCTCCTCCATTCCTGGGTTAGCCCTATGATTTGCTTTGACCAACAGAATGTGGCAAAAGTGACACTGTGTGACTCCACTCTCAACTCTTGGAACCTTGAGACCTTGACATAAAGAAGCCCAAGCTTGTCAACTTGAAGATGAGAGACCAGGAAGAGAGAGACGCAAACGACTAGCTCAACATCATCTAAGACTATCAAGCCCCAATCAAGGCACCAGAAGATGGTAGTTGTGTAAGTGATCCCAAGAGAGACTTGTAGAAGAACTGTCCAGCTAAGCCCAAACTAAACTGCCGCTGCACAGATTCATAAGCAAATGAAGTTGCTGACATTTTAAAGCCACTACGTTTGGGAGTGGCTCATTACACTGCAATAGGTAACAATAGGTAACCAAAATCAAAATTAATAGTCAACTGGAGATCATCTAGTGCAGACTAAGAGCTCTACACTATTTGATAGGTCCTAAATGAATAAATATGATATTATAAAATAGTTCATATTAATAATGAATTACATTGTTTAATATAGTCTAAGAAAGAGATATAAGGGACACCTTTTAGAAACAATTGAATCTAAAATAATGTAAAATATTTTAATGAATCCAAAACCTGGAGAAAACTTGGGGTTTTGTATGACCAAATAACAATGGATTCTATTGGTCTTAGACATACAATAGAAATTATAATAGGTAATAGAACAAAATGCTTTAGCATCTATATTTCTGTATATATCCCAACAGCATTGAATAGAAAGTCAATTATGGATATATGAAACCTAGAACATACTTCTTAATGACCTTATAAAGATGCATATTTTGGCTGCTAACACCTTTTTATCCAATACTTTATTCAAAACGTTGTCTGAAAAATATCTTATCACTAATCAGTTGTTATAACAGCAGAAATTCTGCATAAGTGAACCATAGCTTCAGTCTTTCCTTCCCACAACATTCCATAGTGATGTAATTTAAGGGGAAATGTTTTAAATACTTAAAATAAGACAACTTAATTAAGCAAACACCATAATTACTAGCATATATATTTTTTGCCTCATAACCTGGCATTGTAGTCAAAAGAAAACACATACAAGTGTTTCAGAGTCTGATCTACATAGTAATGTGTTTTCCTTAAAGAAAACTCCTTCACTTGATAATCTATAGCATAGTCTACAAAGAAATGACTTCCCAATACAGGTCTTCTGAGAATAAGACTTTAGCGTACCTACCACCAATCCTACTATAAGTACACAGAAGTTTGAGAAAAGGTTGGTTTTCACTGGCAAGGTACCTGGAGAAGATCACTCGGTAGCCCCACATGTCCCTAGCAGGACTGCATTACACTGAGGATTCACCACAGTCTAGGACAGAGGGTCTCTACCTTTTAGTGCTCTCAGAGCACTTTGGAAATTAAGACTCAGAACAACACTAAAGTCAGCAAGGGTTACAATTCCTACTACAACAGAGCGACGTCTCACAGGTCCCGTAAAAGGATTCATTCTTAGTCTCATTTTAGGTACTTAAAACTATTTTCCTACATCCCATCACTATGGAATGTTATGGGAAGGAAAGACTGAAGTCATAGTTCACTTATGCAGACTTTCTGCTGCAACTGAACAGCTATAAGATCTTTTTCAGTCATCATTTAGAATAAGACAATAGATGTGTTATCAGCCAAAGTATGTATATTTGTTAGGTCATTGAAGATTGTGTTCTACCAAAAATACAGAGAAAGAAGAGGGTGGGAAGAAACTTTTGGAGGTGATAGGTATGTTTATGGCATCGATTGTAGTGATGGTTTCACAGGTGTATACTTATCTCCAAACTCATCAAACTGTATGCCTTAAATATGCACAGCTAGTTTTATGTCAATCACACCCCAATAAAGTGTTTTTTTTTAAATGAAGTGTGTTTTATGTTTTATATGTCCACAACTGACCTCCTATTCAACACTGATTGCATATTCATCCTCCTCACTCATTCTACGAAAACTTACCGAACATGTCTCATTAACTACCATGCTGGGGTGTAGTACAGAACAACAGATACAGTACGTACAAGTTTGGAAGCTTGAAATTTGCTCTTTTGTAGTCTCTGAGAATAACTGGATACTCGTCTAACTGTGTACTGTCATTTACTCTCAAGGCAAGTTTCTCAAATGGTCCAGAAATCTTTCTTTGGTGCTGGCTTCTCATTACATCCTTAGGTATCCCAGGTTATGTCACTTTGCGTGACTCATTCAGCTCAATGTTCTGCCATCTGCTGCCGTAACAGAATTGTATAGTTGTAGCAACAAAAGTCTGTATTTATTAAAATTTGATAGCAAACCTTCCATGGGAGACTATCAGAGAAGAACCAGTTTGGCCCTTGGCAGGCAAAGAAATCTCACCTCTTAGCATGGAAAGAGACCCATTTTACAAAGAGTTACTGACATCAATAAAGCTATCAGAGACAGCTCTAGCCAAAATGTAATTTACAAAATTTAACTGCCAGAGGGACTATACACTCTGAGACTCTTATCAATGCATACTCTCCCTGAATGTAAGCTCCATAAGAAACCAGATTATAATCAGAAGATTTATTGGTGAACATAGGATCAGAGCAAGATTAGTTAATTAAGGTTTGTATGTATACTGATGTCAAGCTAAAAAACAAAACAAAACAAAACAGAACTCACTATTTCTATTAAATCAGTAGCTATACACCTATTGCAGACAGGACGTTTATATTCTTGGGCCATGGCACTCTCTGGATGTACTGGCCCTGCTAACCTTAAATTTACCACTCCTGGTTCTCCCTTTCTTGAATGACCCACACCCTCTGTAATATACAAAGTTCTCCTTTGGAATTATTGATATATTCAACTGTATTTCAGTCAAATTTTGTTCTTATCTAGGAACAATTCTGAACCTTTAGAGTAATTACATAGCTCTGCTTTAATCCATTCTATGACTCTCACAATTGGGGCAAGAGGTATTCATAGTTACCACCATTTACTGGCAAGAAAAACATGTAGAAGAGTTCATTTGGGTAGTGTTAAAGTATTAAACAAGCAAGCCTTTAGACTGAGGTGGCTCTAATGCCTTGGCGGCCTACATAAGCAAACCAAAACCTAAGTCAGGATAAAATTCCTGTAAATGTCTCAAGGTTCACAAATCCAAACCAACCTAAGAACAATCAGTCACAAGTCAAGTAGGCTTTCCCAAATAAGGCAATAACTTAAGCTACAGCCAATCAAATAATTTCTGCAGAGGAAAGTTTGGCACTGCCCAATTAGAATGGATGTCTGCTCATGTGAACCCTTGTAAAATTTAATATGTTTCAGTTTATCTTTTAACAGTTCAAAACCAAAAAAAGTCTACAATTTTATTCAAAACCAATGGTTTTTCTGCAGGTTAATTGAACTAGTGATTAATATTCACCACCACCTATTGGATGTTGGCTCTGTATCAAGCCTATACATGGAGAGACAGATGTACAATATCTGATTTCATCGCCTTAATAATCACATGAGTAGATATCACTATGCCCATTTTACCTTAATAAACATGCCCAAGATCTCACAGCTATGAAGTCAAAGAGCCCTTTCTTTACCACGACTATCCTGCTCTACTATCTCAAGAGAATTTCAATGCTTTATACCTCGCAATATCTACAAACAAGGGTTCAATAGGAAAGAGTGGTTAAAAACCATATCTTTTTAATTGTTCCCTCTCTTCTCAACCTTCATCTCCCAATCAACTAACTGATCTTTAAAAGGAATAGACAAAAAGGAAGGCAAGGCACAGCAACTCAAGAAAGTGAATGGGTCAAAGTTACCAAATTCTATAATGGTTCTTGTGGCCTCCTCAATTCTATAGGATCTCCTTACTTTCTATGTTCTTTTCCTAATTCTCTTCATTATACTTTTCACTCTGTGGATCTCACCAAGTCCATGACAATAGGATGCCTAGAAATATAAGATCAAGGATACAGAACTTAGCAACAGCTGTAACAGCTCTGCTTTGAAAACAGTCAATGAACTATGCACATATGAAAAGTATGTAGTTACATAATGGTAATAAACAATATGTTTATATGAAATACCAAAATTCAACTTCATTAAAAATTTCGTATTCTAAGAGGCAGTGTTTTATTCTGGGAAGTACTAATGCTTTGAAGTCCTTACTGTGTGTGACCTTGAGCAAATGAGAAAGCCTCTCTGAGCCTCAGTTTTATATTTATAAAATGGGGCTAAGAAAGCGTATCTTCAGAGCTGTTTTGAGGACTTAATGAAAGAATAAATACATGTAAAGCATTTAGCACATTCCTTGGCACCATGATGAGGTTCAATAAACGGTGGTGGTTGTTACTACTATATAGCTTGGGAAATTTATGCTCTCAAATACACTAGGTTACCTGATGACAAACCATTAAACCAGAAACATGTGGTCCTTGAATCCCAAAGAGAGATCTAAGGGACACCTGAAAAGTCTACTAAAACTATTTTAGGTACAGCAAAGATCACAGGGATCAGAGAACAAGAGCCATAAGGTAGGAGGATCACAACAGAACTTCTAAGGACAATACAAAAGCAGAATTATTCATTTCACCATCCCTAGGTAAAAGGCTATAAGCAAAGTTTACGCTTGGTGCTGCTTTCAGAGTCCATCCCAAGAACCCAATGTCCCAAAGCAAATAACCCAAGGCTCCAAACTAAAATATATCTGAGCTAGAAGTTCTAAAATGTTTCCTACCTCCCTTCTCTCATCCTTTGTTCCATTACCCTAGCACTCTGTTCCAAACTAATCATCGATAAATTTAATTAGAAAAATCACTGCTAAGTGTGGGAGCTAGCTACTAGTTTGGTAAGTATTCTGTCTCCCCATGCCTTGCCTAGATAAAAGGCATGTCTTCATGATTTTTTCGGCATCACAGCAGGCTAGGGAGAATTTTTATTTACCTTACCTTTGGAGGTGGGCTATTCTGACCAACACAGTTTCTACCATACACACTAAAATAAAAATACATATTAAAAGAAAGAATCCAGGCATGAGATAATTTTAAGTTTAAACAGTAATCTATTGCAATTACAATGTATACCCTAGACTTTTAGTAAAAATGAAAATAAAGTGTCCCAAATAATTGTTCCTGCTATAATAGTTTTTAAACTATTGGTATCCTGCCAAAATACCTTTAAATATTAAACTTGAGTAGACTAAATTTTCTATTCTGGTGAACTATACTAAATGTATCTCAAACATTAAAGGTGAATATTCCTAACAGATGTTTCTGATTAGCTTCTGAGCAACACTACCACAGGTTATATTATGGAAACTTCAGAGAAATTTGCCTTCACTGTGAGATGTGTTTTTACACTGTTTCATTTAATAAATCTTCATCTCTGAATAATTACAGAAGTAATCTGTACCAAGAAATGGGAAGAAAAGAGCATAACATTTAAAAATTCCTGAATGAGTTAAACGTACGATCATTTGCCTTTCTACAATCTTTGAGTAATTTGAAATTAATTATAACACATTTTCACAATTCTCAATTTTTATCCACTATATACAGACATGTATTACTAACATTACGGAACACTAAATCAGAGCGTTTCACAAATTACTACATATTACTCTCAGATGCAATTTCTGAAGTTTTGCCAACAATCTGGAACAGAACATGGTCTTTTCAAACCAGATGCACATTATTTCCTCACTTTATGAAATGTTACTACAAAGTTGTGTTTCAATAAATGTATTACAAAATGAATCACATTTTCAATGACTAGAACAATAGTTCACAACCACCTGTGCAAACATAAGTGACCAGCTAGACCTAGTGATAAAAAGAAAATGAAGATTTATTACAATCAGTAAGAAAGAGAATCCCATGTCCAACCCACCAAGCCTATCTGCCAAAGAGGTTATCTCTGTGACCTTGGGGAGGACAAAGAATCACGAAAGCACTCAATTTCTCCTAACTGCCCAATTCCCTATCCTTTGACCAGCAGCATGCAGTGTGGGACAGAGAATATGATATGGACTCAGGACAAGGAAAAGGATACAGAGCAAGAACACAATCTAACTGAATTTACTATGTTTAGCCAACTTTTATCTTAGGTTTGAAAAATAGGAGATTGTCTTATTCATCTGTATATCTCTACAGCCTATGATACTAGCATCACAGATGTTAAGTAATTGATATATTTTAAAAATCTGGCTATAACATAGCTTGCTGTATCAAACATTGAAAGAATCTCAAAGTTTTACATAAACTGTGGTGTTTAATTATGTCTCTCTATAGAAACAGCAATGCCCCTCATCCTATTCCAGCCTCAGATCCCTCCCAAATATTAGTTTTGACACTAGAGTATCTATGCTATCCACAATATATCCATCAATAATAACTAATCGTCAACAATAAACATCTCCTAGCTGGTGTCTTAGTATTTAATCCTCCTAATCCATAGTAACGTGACAGACATGACTTCCTAATGCATCACTTTCATCATACCACTCTTACTTAAATATCTACAGTAGGTCCTTATTGCCTATTGAAAATCCACAGCTGCAACTCCATCAAACAATTCTATATTTATTCCATCTCATCCCACATTACTGCTTAAAACAATCCTATGTTTCCACCATGTTCCCCTAGCTTTGCACAACTATCTCCACACCTGTTTTTTTCCATCCATGTAACTTCTCATTTCTTCTTCTGAAGTTCACAGCCACCAGCAGCAGTAGATATTCAAAGATGGCATAGTCTCTGACTTTTGCCAGAGATGAAACTAGCAAAAATGACTTTAATTCAAGAATAATTAGCATTAAACAATAAATACTGATGAAAAACACAGTAAGAGCTCACAGAATGCACATTCAGCATTGTCCGAGAGGGTTTCATGGAAAAAGTATACCAGAAAAGGTAGAATTCAGAAAAGAGCTACAAAGGGCATTTCAGAAAGAAGAAACAATATGAAAAAAGAATAGCTATAGAAACAAGTATTATATTGTATTCTGTACAGAAGCAGTAAGAAGAAAAGTTGAACAGACAAGAAAGGAACAAATTATAGATGGCCTTAAATAGTGGGCCAAAGAACCTGGATTTCATAGATAATTTGTATGAATATTCAATCCATTCATTCATTGGAGAAAGGTTGGGCAAGTAAACCTATTATAGATTCATAAAGAATTTTCAAAAAGAGGCATTTTAACCAAAAACAAGATGAAAGAGAGAGAGAGAACAAAAAGAGCAAGGGAAAAGACCTCCCAGATTATCTGTAGTAACTGAGTCACAAAAAAACAAGAGTCCAGAAATGGGTAATGGCAGTGAAGCTGCAAAGAAAGGGATAATTCTAAAACTTATCTGAATGACTGAGAAGAATCTAGAGAAGACTACATACAGCGGAAAAGGAAAAGAAAGAAAGAATAAAGGCAAAAATACTTTACTTGGGGAGACAGTATAACAAAGAGTACTTAAGATAGTCACTATGGATTCATTCTACCAACATATGATTAGGGGAAAAATTCTGCAGAGGTCTTTCATATTTCTACATATTTTATAAGAGAAGCACTCACCCTGTGTTCTAGACTATCTTTCAAGTATGTCTGTATACAATGAACAACTTTGGAAGATACAGTTTTTTGCTCGAGCAAAAAGGCATGCTTACTGCCCATTATAAAAGATTTTGGTTCCCCAGGCTCAGAGTTCTTCTCCTATCATGCAATATACTATGTTTGCACGTGTCACCTGGCCCTCTACATTTCACCCTAGGAGAATTGGGGCTCAAGGAACTATCACAAAACAATGATGACATTCTGTCTAGTGCTGTCGCTGTTGAGTAATAGTCTTTTGTCTCTGACCAGAAATCTCATGTCTTCTGCCAGCATCCATGACACCACGGATAGTTTCATAAACAAGTTGGTCTGCAAGTAGACACTCAGTTTATAATTCTTGACAATATTCCATTTATCAGGAGTATGCTCATGTGGCATTTAATTAATTTCAAGCCACAGTTTACTATAAAATGAAAATAACAATAGCATCTACTTCATAGGTTATCATGTTATATACTTCACAGGTTATCATGTTATGTAAGAAAATCCATATAAATAAATTTGCATAATGCTTGACAACAAATATCAATCATTATCATATTCATGCAATATGTTATAAACACACATCTGCATAATATAAAAGTATAGCTTATATACATACACATATGGTTTGTCACTTGCTCAACAGTTATACAGATTAATAAAAAATGCAAACTACTAAAGTGGCAATGGTAGAAATACTTTTACAGAATTTTCTTTAAAATAAAAACTAGAAGTGTGTGTGCATGCATATGTGTAACTGTGTTTTAAAATCTCCTATGTCTAAGAAAATGTAATCATATGACAGATTCCATTACAGTATTATGCACGTGTAATACCTCTTTAATGGTCATTAAAATAAAGTTCCTGGATGGCTTAATATATAAATCTAGTATTAACATATATTATTAAACTAAGTTAAAATTTTCAGTGTACTAATAGCATATGTAATTTTTTCAAGTATTAGTTTTCTGAAAATATGAAAGAAAAAGGGGACATTAAACATGAATCTAAATCACTTCTTACATTTCCCAAAGTAAGAGCTTTCGTAAGATACAGCTAACTCATCCAAGTAGCAGACGTCTTAACAATGATATTAATTACCATGTTATATTCATTGACTGCATTAGGAAAGACATAATTCACAAGATTACAGAAAGATAAAGCCAAGGAATACTTTGTGATGCATGAAATCTTAAAGTTGGTGAAATATAAACTGCACCTACTAAGACTAGTTAAAACCTCAGCAAAATGGCAATATACACTATACAGACTCATTACGTTTTCTTTTCAAAAAGCAGTTTATCTTCCATACAAAAAATGTCAATGGAACATGAAAGATGTAAAAAGACAGTATTTTTAACAAAAATTAAGTTGCACTTAAAATGACAACGTGTAAGATTTTACATATATTACATATTCCTTCTCCAAGATAAGAAGTTGTAGCAGGAACAAGGTCTTCCAGGATGCAATTCTCAGATTTGAATTATTCCTTTCAACTAAGGAATTTCTCTGTACTTTAGTTTTCTCATGTGCAAATATGAATAATTGTACTCTACCTAACAAGAATAAAAATGAAAAGGAAAAAATTTTTTAAATAACAGGACAAACATGTAAGTTTCTTTCCCTTCCTAAAAGCTAAAAGAATACAGTGGAATATTATTCAGCACTAAAAAGAAATGAGCTATCAAGCTAGACACAATAAGATAGGGTGGAACCTTAAATGCATATTACTAAGTGAAAGAAACCAATCTGAAAAGGCTACACACTGTATAATTCCAACTATACGACATTCTAGAAATGCAAAGAGACTGTAAAAACATCAGTGGTTACCAAAGATTTGTGGGGAGGAAGGGACAGACAGGTAGAACACAGGGGATTTTTAGGGCAATGAAACTACTTTGTATGATACTATGATGATGGACACATATCATTATAGATTTGTCAAAAGCCATAGAAAGAACAACACCAACAGTAAACCCTAAGTAAACTATGGACTTTGGCTGACAATGATGTGTGAATGTACGTTCTTCAATTGTAACAAATTCACCACTCCAGTGGAGGATGTTGGTAATGGGGAAGACTTGGCGGGGCAGTGGGGGGAAGGAGTAGGGAGGGTAATACTGGACCTCTCCACACCTTCTGGTCAACTTTGCTGTGAACCTAAAACTGGTCTAAAAGCCAAAGTCTATTAATGTAAACAACAAACAAACAAAAAACACTAAAATAAATAATAATTTATACACTGTAAAGATACATATTATATAACTTTGGAAATCCTGAATTCCTAAGATTAGCAAAAAAATAACAAGATAATTCAAATGTACAATTAGTTTACTTTCCAAATAATAAGATTTTTGTATATATGTAGACAAAGCCTAAAGCCCTGTAAACATCCATATATATTATAAATGTTTAGGTGGATAAGCTATTTCCTATTGAAAATAAAAACAAACTGTTATCTCATAATTTAAAAACATCATTTCACTCCTGTAAGATAATTATTAAGTCAAGAATTATTACTAATTACATATTTTAATGAGGGATTTTTAACAACTATTAAGAAGACTTGGGGAAGGAAACAAGTTATAGTATGGATTAAAGTGAAATTCCATTATAAATAAACACACTCAAGAAAAAGATGCAAAGATTAATAATGGCAAGTTTTTTTCATGGCGTCACAAAACCCAGTTCTTTTCCCCCTCTTCTCATTTACTCAGGCCTACTCTAGTTCCTCAAATATCTCAACTAGAAATCTGTAAGGGTCCATCTTGTGCCCTACAAGCTCAGTGATTATTAAATACTACTACTACTGTATGCTCAATTGAGTAAATTATTGTTCATTCAAGTTCATAGTCAGTAGTTCCAAAGTGAATGCTTGTACATAAAACAGAGTCCTGAGTGGAGGTCACAGCTTTCTATGTTTATAGCTTCTCCACACAATTAATCTTGCAGCTGCACTTGATTAGTTTTTGACATGAATGCACTGTCTCAGAAAGGTCAATACAAGGAGGTTTCCATCCTCTTGACATTCCCTCTAAAATCCGCTATTCAGAAACATTAAACCACTTGTAATAGCATTGCCCAAGGAGTTCCCAGTGTCTGGGCTCTAAGAAAGTTCTCTATTGGGAGTGTTGCATGCTTTAGACTGCAAAAGGTATCTGAACGTGTCCCTTTCTTCATGAATAGCTTTTTGAAAAAACAAAAGTTCACTATCAAGCAACAGCCCAAATATCCAATGATGATGTCATACCATTTCAGCAAAAACAGAGTTAAGATTTGAGGTTAAATTCTTCTCCCCAAAATATAAATTAGTAATTTGTCTTCATTAAAACAGAAATCATGATAAAGGATCAAGCATACCA
Source organism: Pseudorca crassidens (assembly GCF_039906515.1). Lineage (NCBI taxonomy): Eukaryota > Metazoa > Chordata > Mammalia > Artiodactyla > Delphinidae > Pseudorca > Pseudorca crassidens. The sequence goes on along the minus strand of NC_090304.1, from coordinate 64,808,240 downwards.
ACAATTATGTTAATATACCAAAGACATAGATGAATGTAAGAAATGTGATACATGAATATGAAGTCATTCAAAGTACTGAATTATGATTTAATTTTCCTGAAAGGTGGCTCCTATAGTATTTCATTTTTTGCCAAATATAGGAAAAAATAAACATACAGTTCAAGCAATGTGCATGTATGTGTGTGTATATGTGTGTGTGTGTGTGTGTGTGTGTGCGTACATATATATAAAATACACCGTAGCTTGTATAACTTGATGTTCTTATCAAGACAAAAATGGTGGCAGAAAAGTGTCACACTACAGGGTAACAGTTAAAATGGGGGGAAATGTTTTTTTAAATTATATATATATATATGTGTGTGTGTGTGTATATATATATATATACACACAGAGGCAATTATAGAGGGAAAACATACATCTTGCACGTACATTCCTCTCAAAAAATTAGCCTGTTTGTAAAGAGGTATAACTGCACACTGGTATGTAAGATATACCTAATTGTAGAGAAAAGCTTATTTCTATGATTAAGGATTGATAGCTTGAAAATACTTCTATGGTTAAAACATAAGTTAATAAAAAATTATAACTTCATTTTTACAAAGTAAATACAAACAATTCATGCCCAAGTCACCATCTTTGTTGTCAAATATGGCATAACTTTATGTGATCCTCATCAATTTATAATGTCCTTGCTTAGTGCCGTTAGTTCAGTATCTATAAAAATTGCCATATGCCTTCCATTTCATTGGTGTTAGCTTTTAGTGGAAACTTAACCAACTAGGAGAGGAACACTACCATAGACTTGACAAATTATAACAACTGATAATTAACACTCTTGGACTAACAAGATGATGTAGTTATAAGGACTTCTAACACTGTTATTAACTTGTAATTGACTTTTGGGACACGGGGCTGTAGGTAAGAATAATTACTCCCGTAAAAGAATTTATTCAGAAGATACATATAGGTTCTATTCAAAATCCAGCCAATAAAATAAAATGCTTTGAAAATGCCAAAACAATTACTGGGAATCTCAAGAAAAACATTTACTTGAAAACTTCTTGGACAATTTTAGTTTGCAATGAATAAGAAGAATCTAATTTAAGCTCACAAGAGACATACTGATCTAAAGTCATATAGAAAACATCAAGTTTAACTCAGGTTGAATTCTAGTGCCTTTCATGACTATTTTAATTCTATAGTTACTATAGCATCAAGCAAAACATTCATATAAGTTAAAACTAGAAATTATAATTCACTGGGCCATCCTAAGAGTTAATTATTTTTCTTCTATCCTGTATATGAAGCCACTTCTAATTTATTACAAAATGACCAAAAAGCTTAGCTTATCAAAACCTTTCTTCTAACATATTATGTCTCCACTTAAATCTTTTATATTTCCTATCCTCAAGTACTGTAAATTCCATTTATAAAGATGGCTTAAGACAGATTAGATACACTTAATAAAAGATGGAATTTCTGAAAAAGAACACATCTTCACTATCTCCCCCAAAATGGAAGTTAAAATTCTTCATTTGAATTTTCTTCCCAAATTGTGAATCTTTGATTAAGGAAAATGGGAATAACAGCTAAAGAAAGATAAAAGTTGGGAAAGTAAAATATCTCAAAGATGTCACTCTGTGGTTAAATAATCATCGTGACTTAAATTGAATGCAAATCTTAGTGCTTATCTAGGATTTATTTCTATTTCCCTTCCCAATAATTTATCTTTAGTTGAAGAGCTTCCCTGTTTTCTCAGTATTGGCTATTCATTTGATTCTCTTACAATTGATCCTAGAGGGAACTGTGTTTAAAAATGAGTAGTAGCAAAGATTTTAATGCTGATGTTAACTTCCTTTACATTCAACACCTGTATCTACCCAAGGTCTTTGAAATGACAATGCTTGGACATGGCAATGAAAAGCAGAATCTCCAGATGTGTATTTGTAAATCTACAAGAAATTACTAATAAAGATTTAAGCTTGTATATTCTAGGGCAATTTGAGACCTTTCCAAATTCTAATCTCAACCTTTAAAAGTTTGTTTTTAAGTTGATTTGGGGGGAAATATCAATACCACTATATGTCATAATCAAATATAAACTTTTGAGAACAAGCCTTAGAATCTAAAGACCTTAAAAATATTTTTTATAGGATAAAAGTATTGTGGCAAGAAGATGATGAACTGAGGGCCACACATAAAATAACAAAGGGACCTGGTAAGAAATGAATGTGAGAGCAGCTCCTAGAAAGCTTATGTTCTGAGCACAGCTATAAGCCATCCTTTGATATATACCAAAAATGAACATGCACTTCATTCATTTTCTGAATGAAACACATCTTTCCCTATCCCTAGCCCACAACTGTGGTGACTATTTACTCCCCAGAATATTTGTAGAAGAAAACTCAGTAACAGTAGAGAATGTTTTTCCCACTGCCAACCATCCGTAACTCTAAAGATTCTGGGATAGCATTAAGGCTGGTTCTGGAAAAATGTAGGCTTGAAATTCATAAATTCTGATTTTAACTAAATAAATGTTAATAACATATGAAGTGTCTGAGCTAGGCTTCTAAATCAGAGCATAAAAAATCTTTTTCGAAGGCTTAGATGCTCCCTTCTCTTTACCCATGGCACTTTCTATGTACCCCCATTATAGTACCAAATTTATTTAAATTATGAACCTCTTGTAAAGAAAGAATATCTCCAGTGCCTAGCAAAGTAAAAAGAAACATTCAAATTTTTTGGAATGAATTTATAAAACATCAGTTAGATGTTCTTAATTTTTAAGCATCTGTTTAAAGTTGTTTCCATTACTTTTACTTGTCCCCATCACGTGGTAAAGTGCCTGAACATGGTAGGTGTTCAATCATCATTTACTCATTCACTGAAGAACAAAAAGAAAGGAAGAGAAAGAGAGGGGGAGGGCAGAAAAACTAGAAAAAAGGAAGAAAGGAAGGAAGGGAGGGAGGGAGGAAGGGAGGGATGGAGCAAAGAAGGAAAAGAAGGAATGAAGGAAGGGAGAGAATAAAAGGAAAGAGCAAACTAACCAAACTCAGGCGTTAGCTGTTTTAAACTAGGAAAGTAACTTGCTTTGTTGTTTTTGTTTTGTTCTGTTCTGTTTTTCTCTAGAACACTCTAATGCATTTCAAGGGTTTCCAGGGTTTCTGCTGTAGTATGCCTTCTTCTAAATAAATTTAGATTGAAAAGATGTATCCTAATAAAAATGTATTAGGACAAAATAAAAATGGATTCTGAGATGGAATCAATTTATGCTTTGTCGACTTTCTTCTCTTATAACATACAAATTTTAAGAACCACTTTTTAAAAGAATAACTTTTTCATTCTAATAAGCATTGTATTCATATGACACCCTTGATAAAAGGATTTGCAAGAAATGCTTCAAATAACTAAATATGAAAATAAAATTTAAGCTTAGACTCATGCCAGCCTAAGTGACAGTTTTTTTACTAAGCCACACATAAAACCACACTGGCCACAAATAAACCATGAAAATAATGAAAAACTACTAATTTGAACAGAACTGTTAAGTACCATGATAAAGGAATATTTCTCATCAATAGCAGAAATTTAGCAAATTTCACTTGCTAATTCAGAAAAAGATCTGTATCTAATGTCAAATTACAGGTTACCATCTCCTTTCTTGATTCTGATGTAAGAATAAAGTGTTTATTATTTTATGTGACAACACAAAGGAATTTAGTGTATTTTTCCTTTTATACTACTTAACAACTCTGTATAAGAGTTGGGTATGTTTTATCGTTTATGCTGAATTGGAATTTCTTGCATTAAATTAAAAGAATACATAACCATGCAGCTATTGCACTTTCTTTTTATATCAGGAATTTCTAAAAAGAGGAAAACGATCTAATTTTGCTTGCCTGAAGATAAAAAGAGCCTAAACCTGAAAAATGCTTTATTTCCTTTTTTTTTGCTGCCATATATAAGGCTCATGTTTTTAACTTAGAGAAATATAACCATGCTCTATCAATATCTCCTCAATGCTCCAAATCTTTAATTTATAAACACCAATATTTAATATTAGATAATCTGTGTTCCAAATATATATATCTATTCATAAAGTAGTTTTAATTCCTTTTTGGGAAGCAATTTTTTAAAACTTCTGAGTGTTTTATAAAGCCCACTAAAAGTATATACTATATTATCCCACTTGTGGGATTATGCATTAAAGTCTAAAAGTTCAGGTTTCACTGAAAATTTCACTCAATCTGGGCTTTGTCTTATCAGAAAGTCAGGAAATACTGAGTAAGTGGCCAGATTGTGCACAATTATATTTGGAATCTACTTCCTGACAACTCTGAAAAGATCTTCCTGTAAAACTAAGCCTCAATTTCAGGTTCCCCACACCAAACTCCATAAAAATAATGGTCCCAACTATGCACAAAAGAAAAAGAAAACATTCTAATAGCCGGGCATTTAAATCTGATATAGTCAAATTACAACAACTTTTTGGATAGAAAGACTAGCATATCCTAAAATAATCAAACGTATAGTGGATTTTAGTGACTTTATCATTCTTATAAATTTTATTTCCTCAGCATTTGTGCCTAATTAACCAAGTTAACTATAGTGAAAAAAAGTCTATTAAATGACAGCTAATACAACCTTCATTTTTAAGTATACCAAAAGTTAGAATATGAACGTATTTATCTGTAATATTTTATCAAATATTTAACTTAATTTTTTAATATTTCACCATTGCAAAGGTTGATAAAAGTTATACATCACTTTTGAGTGCAAAATCCCAAAATATTTCCCAACAAAACTCACAAATATTATTTTTACATGATTTTTATTTTCCCAACTAAAATTATGAAGGAAGACTTTAAAAACTGGTTTGTTCTCTTTAATATGTTAGCCAACAGAGTGGTATCATTCCATACATTATAACAGCTGTAAAACAGTCTTCCCCGGATACTTAAAATTGTTTTAAAATGCTACCATAATAAAATCAAGCAAATGCATATTTTTTAAATGTCTCAAATTTTACTCATTGTTATTAACATGGAACATCAACAATAGGAGGCAGAGCCCAAAAAGCTGCAGGCTGAAAATAACAGCCACACAAAATAATTTTCACGGGTATGCAGTGAGGAAATGACTTTTTCAATCAAACTGATTGAAACTGATTGATATTTACCATTCTTTGCAGCATCATATTCCACAAAACAAGAGAAGGAAGACAGGGGAGAAGGAGAGAAAGAAAGACATTTCACAGTAAATAAATTGCCTAAATGTGGCTAGTGGGATTTGCATTTGATATCTTGCAAAGAAAACTCATGTTTCTGAGGTAAAACATTCTAAGTTAAAAAAAAAATACAGACTTTAATACACTGCCTTCAAATAACACACAACTAAGACTTAATTAAAAGGCATACTTTGTTTCTAAAAAATAAAATGTATACTGCTTATATGGTTTTAAAAGGTAGAAAAATAGAATCCAACATTCGTTAAATGGCATATGCATGCACCACTTTAGTAAGATGATGTAATTCATCTATTTATGTTATACAAAAGCTAAAAGTATCACAGAGCATCAGGAAATAAGCAAGATCACGTGTGACTTGTTATATATTGTAGATCCTTCAAGGCTGAAAGAGGGATACATTTGTTCACAGCTAACTGTCATCGACTTCAAGGAGAGCTCTACGTACAGCAGGTTAGGTTTTCCTTTCTTTACTTCCATACTTACAGCAACCAGTGACTTCAAAGAGAATTCTGGAAGATTGACAGAGGATGTGAAGGACAACAGGAACCTTGCTGAATGTAGTAGATTACAAATACAAGGCAATCATTTTCAGTAGAGTTTTATGGTTGCTTTAATTTGTATATTTTATGATAATCAAATTTTCTATTATATATAAATATACTGATATTGGTATTGGTATTATTATTTATTATTGGTATTGGTATTACTATTCTTTCAGAAAGTAGAACTACGAGATATTGACAATAATAACATAATGGAAAAGAATCTGAAAAAAGAAAAAAAAAAATCTGAAAAATAACTGAATCCCTTTGTTGTACACCAGAAACTAACACAAAACGGTAAGCCAACTATACTTCAATTTAAAAAAAAAAAAAGAACTATAAAATGTAAAGGAAACTAAAGTAGAAAGTAAATAGTTCCAAAGATGACTTGGTATACTGTAATAGGAGAAAAATTTTAAAGTCTTTGTCTACTAAAAGATTTGAGAGATTCTTTTTTTAAATTTGCAGAATGATAGGTAGCTGGACTACAGTATTGCAGACTTCAGCATAGTAGATAGTGCTTTATAAGTCCAACCACAGCTGCTAGTTGTCCTACGGCAGTATTTTGTTGATTTTAAGAATATGTGCAAGAAACAGTAGCTTTCCCAACATGTCACTCAATGAAGAGCTACATGTTTTTTTTTTAACTTGAGCAGAGAAAATGTTGCCTTTTGTGTGAAGCCAAAAAAGCTTCCTTTTTCATTAAATCCAATGGAAGTAAAAATCATTAAAAGGCTTAAAATTCACAATTCTTTTAAATGAGTTTAGATGATTCAAAACAGACATTTTATAAAGATTTTAAAGAATAAGCATGAATATCATAATTTGAACATTACTACATTAACCTTCCCTGCCCATAAGTGAAAAAAGCAAAATTAACAAGACTACGTCTTACCACAAAAATATTTTATTTTCCACAGCAATGCTTCAATACATGTAAACTGAACAGAAATTTATTGGGTATCTACTATACCCTAGCATGATCCTAGGCCCAGTAAAAATTCGAAACACATGTAATATATAATCTCCTCATCAGTGAACACTAAGACATGTATGTGAACCAGCTAAAGAAAAATAAGAGAAAACTAAGTTCTTAATTCTTTTTTTGATTATACATGAAAAGAAAATTCACTCTTAATGTTATAACCACAAAATTAAAAGCTTACCATTTATTCCCTGGGTACTTAGTGTGACAATTAACTAACAGTTATTTCCATACCTTCCCCCCAAAAAGGGTTCACTTCCAATTCTTAGTACCAAACTAAAATAATTTTGGTATCTGGAATCTCATTAACATTTAGCTCTATGGAAAAATAAATGGGAAAATAAAATGAAAATAACTTAAAAAAACAGATAAATTACAAGGCAAATGGATAAAAATTAATAGAGTCTAACCTATTGATATTTAATGATACATAGCTTAATCTCAGAAAAACTACAGGCAAAGTGATCTTATAAATTTCTCTTACAATTTTCAGATACCTAAATGCTTCTCAAATCAGACCTCACTACTACTGTCCTGGTTTAGGATCACCTAGACATAAGCTCCTCAGGAGCAGGTACCATGTTATTATCTCCATGGTTATATATCACCCAATCCTAACTTAATAATAGACTATAATATTGGTACCTCTTTCATTCCTTTGTATCAGTAAACAAAGTATGAAAACCTGACAACCAAGATAATTATTAAAAGCAATATCACATGGCTTATTCACACCTATAATTACATTCTTACCAATATGTCAACTGATTTTTATAAAGCAATAAACTGAAACAAGACAGTTTAAATGAGAATAGATCATAAAATAAATTCACATCACTGTATCAAATTACATGGGATAAAACTTATCTCTGTCATTAGTAATATGATGACTAATGCCTTAAAATAGCACACACACTACAAAAAAAAAAAAATACATGGTTTCTTGAAAACTCTTATATTCACTCATATTTACCTAATTAGCAATGCCTTCATCTACAGGTTAAAAAACTAATATGTGTAAGAAAGGTATACTTCTCTTTAAAGAAATGATATATTTCTGATGTTTGCCTATATATAAAATATGTAAGTATATAATTTCAGTTATATTCCCATTGGCTTATAGTACAAAGACAAAAGATATGGTCTTCTGAGTATAAATTTGCTTTCAAAATTTATCTTAAAAAATACTGGAACTGGTACCAGAGATGGCTTTAATAGAGACGGAAAGTATACATAAATCAAATATTATGAAAGGAATAGAAAAAAGTGGTTATGCAGCACCCAAGAAAAAGCTCCAGGCCCAGATGGTTTCTCAGGAGAATTCTAGGGTGCTTTTTTTTTTAATAGATCTTTATTAGAGTATAATTGTTTCACAATACCGTGTTAGTTTCTGTTGTACAACATAGCGAATCAGCCATATGCATACACATGTCCCCATATCCCCTCCCTCTTGAGCCTCCCTTCCATCCTCCCTTTCCCACCCCTCTAGGTCATCGCAAAGCACCAAGCTGATCTCCCTGTGCTATACTGCTGCTTTCTACCAGCCAACTATTTTACATTCAGTAGTATATATATGTCGATGCTACTCTCACTTCGCCCCAGTTTCACCCTCCCACCCCATGTCATCAAGTCCATTCTCTACGTCTACCTCTTTATTCCCGCAACTAGGTTCATTAGTACCATCTTTTTTTTTTAGATTCCATATATATGCATTAGCCTACAGTATTTGTTTTCCTCTTTCTGACTAACTTCACTCTGTATGACAGACTCTAGAGTAACAGAAATAAAAACAAAAATAAACAAATGGGACTTAATTAAACTTAAAAGCTTTTGCACAGCAAAGAAAACCATAAACAAGACAAAAAGACAACCCTCAGAATGGGAGAAAATATTTGCAAATGAAACAACAGACAAAGGATTAATCTAGTGTACTTTACAAACTGTAAACACCCAATGATACTTGAAACTACTCCAAAAACATACGGAAAATTTCCAAGTTATTTCTGTAAAGTGAGTATAACACTGATTGGAAGACCTATAAACAACTTCAAAAACAAATTACAGAACATCTCATTTATTAACGTTGCTGCAAAAATCACAAATAATAGACTCTCACAGCAATTTTAAAAATCATATATCATGACTGTAGTGGATTTTAAATAGATTACACAAAGTCTGTGCACTCCTCCCTTCCGAAGGTAGAGCCTAATTCCCCTCCTGAGTGTTGGCAGTACCTAGTGACCCACTTCTAACAAGTAGAATATGGCAGCAGTGATGCTATGTGGCTTATAAAATTAGGACATAAAAGACACTGTGGCTTCCTCGTTGCTTTCTCTCAGAACATTCAAGGGTTAAGGTACCCTTTTTTGTAAATCTTTGAAATTCCAAAAGATTTCTAAGTATTGGGATGTGATGGTCTAAGTGTCAGTTTCAAGTTTTCCAATTACTAAAATACCATCAAAAAAGAAAAAAAACTAAGAAAAAGTTTGCTTGATTCTTGTTCAAAATACACATTTCCCCCACCCCACCCCACTCTCTCTCTCACCTAATACCACCACTGCCACTAGTTCTCTTTTAACCAGATGTTTTTCTATTTTCCATGGCATTATCTATAACAATCCTCAAAGACAGCAGTCAAAGATAAACCGGAATTAGGCAGTGACAGTACTTCTCAAAGACGGTGATTATGTTTATCAGAAGTTGGAAGAGCTTTGAAGTTTAGAGAATATCTGTAAACAAACAAGAAAGAATTTGAGGGGTAAATCAATTTGGGCCCTATCTGACAAGTTTACAAAATAAAGTAAATGAGATTTTTGTAACACAGCTCTCTTAGGAATCAGTAGATTCAAAAGTATTAAAATAGCAGTTCCTTGTTCGACATGATTGAATTAAAAAGAAAATCTGGATCTGCTGCTCTGTCTTTGGCCTTTCAAAATGACTTTTTAAATCTTATTTTAATAGCAGTTTCAGAATGCATACTTCCCAGTCCTATAAATATTTTTATCAAACAAACGTTATCAGAGGGATGCTGCCCACTGAGATATTCTATCTACCATCCCCATCACTACCCAAACTCTTAATGTGTTTATAATGATTACTATGTGGCTGGGAATGCTTGGGATTCCTAGAAGGGAAGCATGAGAAAGGTCATGAGTACAGCTGGTATATGATAGGTAATAATCCTGTGCATGGGACTGGTTAAGCCTTAAAAAAGTAGGGCACCATCTAATAAGACTTTTTTAAAAATAACATTTTTCTACTTTATGCAATCATGGAAAGAATATATTGCACTGGAAAAATATACATTTTTATATAATTCAAAGAATGACAAAGATAGTTTGTGACCTCTGAAACTTAGGAAGCTAATGAGATAATATACAGAAAAAATTTAAAAGCAATACCAAATTAAGGAAAAGAGACTAGCATGGAATAGAATACGTAGGGGAAAATGTATACAAAAAAGTTAAACTCAAGCAAGAAGGCATATAAAATACATGTGTGTATAATTTTAACTGTAGAGTTTGCATTTGCATTAGAATTTATTTTAGGTTGTAGTAGCTTCTGCAGCAAATTTATATTCATAATATAGTCTTCATAAGATGTTCATAAGATTAGTTTGAATCCCCTGGGCAAACTACAGGAGCCATCAGAAAACAGTACTGAAGAAAAATATTTTAAAGATGGGGGAATAGCAGAGGGTTGCAGTTAACCGAGACTCAAAACTGGCCATAAAAATATTTTGCAAAATTAATAATTTGCCTTCTCAGGCAGCTGACCATGGTTGGGAAAAAAATACCATTAAGTAAGACTTGACTTCTTTGAATATGAATGTTTGAAACTTTTTCAATAAAGATATTCCCGTCATGAATTTACAGGGTAAATCAGTGTCCGATGTCAAATAATGGATTGTAAGTCAATCTAAAAAACAGTAAATCCTTACTACAGGACATCAAGATTCTGTGGAGGCAAAACACGGAAGTAGAAGATACAATCTTGCCCTGGAGAGTTTACTGTCCCCTAGTTTAAAAAACCAAATAAGACTAGAAATTTTAAAAAGAAAAGATAAAAAGAATCTATTAAGTTTCATTAACTTAGTAGTTTTGGAAGTGTGCTATCATACTATCTCATTTTTCACCATTCATCTTCCAAAGCTTCAAGCTTAGTATAAACTATAGAAATATAAATATTAACAAAAGTGATTTGATCCTCCAGCATGAACATAACAAGCTTGATTCACATTTGAACAGTAAAAATAAATATTAAGGTTACAGAGAGAAGTTTTCTAAGATGCCAAGAAACTACCATTGTTACCATTTCTCATTTCTTCAGTGAAATCTCTGACTATAGCCTGTATTCTTTGTAAACCGTCAATAAAAGTTACAAATCAGAGGAACAATTCAAGAAACCTAACAATCAGTTTAAAGTTAAAGAGAAGGGTGAAAAGAGTGACCTTTTTTAAAACTTGTTTAAAAAGGCCAAAGATTAAGTGCCATTGTTGGCAAAGGTGTGAGACAAGGAACATTCCCATAATGTGTGCTGGTATATAGACTAGTCCTAACCCTTGACCCAGCAATTCTTCCTCCAGAAATCTATCCAACATAAGAATAAGCAAAAGTGCCTAAGAGTATGTGCTCAAGGATGCTCATTTTACCATTAAAATATTTTAACAAAAATAAAATATTGAAAACAAACCAAATGTTCAACTATAAGAGAATGAGGAAATAAATGATGGTGAATCTATACTACACAATAATTATACAACAGTTATCGTGAGTAAGTTGGATTGGCATATGTATCAATTGGAAGGATATTCATGATCTACTTACATGTGAAAAAGGTAATATGCAGAATGTGTATGATCCTATTTTATTGTTCAAACAGATATGTAACGTACAGTCTTTTTCCGTGTTCATATAGATATATGCTTACACATGATGATGAATACAAAACAGTCAAGAAGACTACAACATCAGACAGTTAATAGTGGTTACTCCAGAGGGTGAGAATGAAAAAGAGTGAAAAAAGGGGACATTTTTCCCTTTATACATTTCTACATGCCTTGAAAAGGTCAAATAGCATATATTACTTTCAAAATCCAATGGAAACATTAAAGAGTGATTAAAAAAACACAGAATGCTAGACTATAACTTATTTTTTCAGTTTTGACTTCAAATCAGCTCAATTCAATTAACCTAGAAAAATTCCATGATCTTTTTTTTTTCCTTTTATAAAAGCCTCTGTATGAGATTAGGGGTGGGGGATGAACAAAAAGATGACTGTAAACTGCACGGGCTCCCTTTCTACAACACTCTAAAGAAACAGGCATCCCAACACCACTTAGTTATCTGCTAAATTTCATCATCACAACAAAGAGGAGTCTGTGATGATACTCCCCCTCATTGTTTAACTCTGAACTTGTAGCAGGGAATTCTGAATAAACAACCTTATTTAGCAAAATATCCTATAACATAAATACAAAGCATTCTTTCTAAACGAAGTCAGATATAGACATTAACTGAGTCTCAAAGTATAACACAGCCTAAGAAGGTTTAACTTCTAAAGAATGGCAAATAAACAGCCTCTAGCCAGGCATAAGTAATATTTTGTGCTAGATGAATGAATGGTAAAGGGATCTGACTTTGTTTATTTTACCGCAAACAATAAGAAGTTGTTGAAACAGTATGGTGACTAGACATTTCCTTTAGTTTTACAGTTTGGCTGAAAAATGCTCCAATCTTTGAAATCTAACATTGTAAAATACCACCAAAAGATTCTCAATAGTCAAAGTACTATAAGCATAAAGCAAATCAAATGGAATTACATGCACACACGCGTGCACACAGAAACACACATATACACAGCATGTTTCAGGTCATCTTACTGCAGTCATTACAACAGACCACATTCTGATTGGGCTCAAAGAAAGGGTGGTTTGAGGCTCCATGGCAGTTAAGGTCAAGATATGAAAAATCTGCAAAGCCCATGGGAGGGTTACATTGAGTTCAACAGGATCTCTTAGATTTGGCAGTTCCAACCCAACCACAATACTTTATGTCAGACAGTAACTGTTTCCCCATTCCCTGTTTTCATTTCACGTGAACACATCAATCAGAATCTGGCCACAGGTACTCCACTCAGTCAATTTGGTATATACACGCTTTCCCTACCTGGCCCCTCTAATGCAGTGTCTTTACCTCAGAGACTTTCTATGAAGTATTTCTATGTAACCTCTAACATATAAATTCAAGCCAAATCTCTGTGGGAAATAAATTATAAGAGTTTTATTAATGAACTCTTAGTTGGTTTGACATATCTCCCTTTGAGACACAAACCAAGCATTAACATTTCTAAACATTTAAAATCTCAAAGTCCGAAAAAGTTTGAGAACCCAACAGGATAAAATATTCTTAACTAATCGTATAAGCATTTGGTCAAACTATTATTTTGGCTAAGACTCATTTAATTATACACCAGGAAAACAAAGTATCCATAATACTAACCATACGATAATAACCACATTTTCCAGTACATCATCTTTAAACACTGGGTTTTTATCCTTAATTTTTTTCCCTCTCTTGTTTTATAAAATAATTTTCTATTCACTCCTACACCAATTTTAAACCTAAAAGTAACATATCACTGAGTGAAAAATATTGGTCCATAAATTGAGTGACTCAAATTACTGAGTTTCACAATGTTTCACAAAGAAAATCATAATTTTATAAATCTTTGTTTTCCTACTTACAAAGTAGAAATACTTGTTTATAAATATATGTATAAAGTTAAATGAGCATTCTGAGGCTAACCATTCAAATTCTTATCAGAAAAATCCTTTCATAATGTAATAAATGGCACTCTAAACTTTTTATTTAGCAAAGAGGATGTCTGCCTACTGAGTTTTCATAAAGAGTGGTAAACCAATGTGTATTAATACTTTTCTCCTGGGTATTTTAAAATCTTATAAATTAATGTTCCCTCATGAGAGTGTTTAACAACCACCTTTTATTAAAAGCATATACCACATTCCAGCCATTGGGCCAGAAGCAACAGTTATTCAACACAGGAAGCAATACATACAGAATAAAAATAATTTCATTATAGGTAAAGCTCCTGATATAACACAAGAATATTTAAGGGGAAAAAAAAGAGAGAGAGAATTTAATGCTAAAAATATACTTAAACACAATACAATTTATCATGTGTACAGTTTCTGAAACATACTTTTTTTAATTTTAATTTTATTGGAGTATGGTTGATTTATAATGTGTAAGTTTCAGGTATATAGCAAAGTGATTCAGTTATATATACACATATAGTCTTTCTTTTTCAGATTCTTTTCTCATATAGGTTATCACAGAATACTGAGTAGAGTTCCCTGTGCTATACAGTAGGTCCTTGTTGGTTATCTTATATATAGTAGTGAGCGTATGTTTATCCCAAGCTCCTGATTTATCCCTCCCCCCTGCAACCTTTCCCCTTTCCCTTAAGTTTGTTTTTGATGTCTGTAAAGTCTGTTTCTGTTTTGTAAATATGTTCATTTGTATCATTTTTAAATTAGACTCCACATAAGAGTGATTATCATATGATTATTTATCTTTCTCTGACTCGCTTCACTTAGTATGATAATCTCTAGGTCCATCTATGTTACTGCAAATGGCATTATTTCATTTTTTATGGCTGAGTAATATTCCATTGTATATATGTACCACATCTTCTTTATCCATTCGTCTGTCAGTGGGCATTTAGGTTGCTTCCATGACCTGGCTATTGTAAATAGTGCTGCAGTGAACATTGGGGTGCATGTGTCTTTTTGAATTATGGTTTTCTCAGGGTATATGCCCAGTAGTGGGATTGCTGGATCATATGGTACTTCTATTTTTAGTTTTTTAAGGAACCTCCATACTGTTCTCCATAGCGGTTGTACAAATTTACATTCCCACCAACAGTGTGGGAGGGTCCCCTTTTCTCCACACCCTCTCCAGCATTTACTGTTTGTAGACTTTTTGATGATGGCCATTCTGATTGGTGTGAGGTGATACCTCATTGTAGTTTTGATTTGCATTTCTCTGATAATCAGTGATGTTGAACAACTTTTCATGTGTTTTTTTGCCATCTGTATGTTGATACATACTTTTAGCATTAGAAACTCCTTCATTTACTAAGTGGACTAAACAGTAATTTCCTAAAAATCATTCTGTATCACTGCTGTTTTTAAAGACCTAAAGTAATCAGATACTTCTATGAAATTCTTACCTAAAAGCCATCTGTCAGGCAAAACTACAGATTAATTCCTCACTGTGCAGTTTTCAAAAAGCAACCATTAAAGGCATCCTCTACTACTACTGAAGGTTAAAAACTTTGTTGAATTAAAAAATAAAGTTAACCCAATTATGGAGGTAATACCAAACAGAAAGTTTATATGAAATTAAATTGTTTTTATAGAACATATATGATATTCATGTAACTGTTCTTTTTTTCCCAGCTTCACAGTAATGGCTTAAGAAATTGGCATCTTCTGGTGTTCTCAGTACTCCTGGGGTGAAAACATTAATGGCTGTCAGTCATTATCAACCTCAGTGAAGGGCACACGCATTTGAGTCTGTACCGTGTCCTGGTGACTTAGCCTAGTGCTAAGCACACAGTAGGGAGGAAAGTAATAATAAACACTGACTTTGTATGCCAGGTACCTGGATCTTAATCCCACATCCATATTTTGAGCACGACACTTAACTCGTCAGAACCTCAGTTTCTTCTTCCACCAAATGGGAATATGAATAAAACCTGTTCTGTCCATGCCAAGCGTGCTTGTGATGACCAAAAGAGATAGGAAAGCGCCTCCTATGCTATGTAGAGCTATGTCGATGAAGGTAGTTGATGTTATTATACTTAATAATAAATTGATAGTTACTAATGACTTGTGATTTGAGTGATATAAAGCAACTGGCCTCCCCTCCCAGGCAGGTACGGCTGAGTTGAGCATGGGGCAGGGGGGTCAAAGAGTCCGAGTCTTGGGTGAAAGAAGCCGAGAAGCAAGGGACTGTTTGAAATACCACTGTTCTGGAGTGAAGCGTCTGCAAAGAAAGACAGTCAGAACTCAACTGGGTCTAGGAGACAGAATCCAAGGAGAGTCCAGAGTTCGTAGAGGCATCATGGGGATGGTACCTTTTATAGGTTGCCTGTGACCCTGGCAGGAAGGGAGTTGTTAAGGTTTTCAGATCAACTGGGGCTGAGGGCTTTTATGCAGGAGCAGAGACCTTCCCTCCTGGCATAATCTATAGGCTTCTGGAAGGCTCCTCCCACACTTCCTTCCTCATTCTCTCTTAATGATGCCTAAAAGTGCATGCAAAATGCATTCCTTGAGCTATTTTTTTTTTTTTTATCTTCATCCTTTTTTTTTTTTTGTGCGGTACACGGGCCTCTCACTGTTGTGGCCTCTCCCCTTAGCGGAGCACAGGCTCCGGACGCGCAGGCTCAGCAGCCATGGCTCACGGGCCCAGCCGCTCCGCGGCATGTGGGATCTTCCCGGACCGGGGCACGAACCCGTATCCCCTGCATCGGCAGGCGGACTCTCAGCCACTGCGCCACCAGGGAAGCCCCTATCTTCATCCTTTTTAACAGAACTACTTCCAGTGTATTTTTTCCTTCCAGTTTTATTGAGGTATAGTTGATTGAGATAGAATTCTCTTAAGTAATTTTCCAAAAGAACAGATGAAATAACTGTGATACAAAGTACTTTTTGAGTTTAAAAGATTCTAAAATATTTGAAAGATACATTGTAAATTTTTTTCTATTTAGAGAATGTTCACTAAATTTGCTTTTAGAAAACAGATTAAGATTAATCAACCTCTTTTGAGATTTTTAAACAATAGTGTTAATACAGAAATAGCATACAGAAAATAATGTGATTTGCAAGTTTCAGTGTCACTGCATACACTTCAGTTATCCTAAGAAATCCTCCTATAGAAAAGTTTACTTTTTATGAGATGATTTAACTATAATGCCCTTTTTTAAAAAAGTACTCTGAAATTAAAAACATTAAGAACTAAATTTTACTTGCCTTTAACTTTACTATGGACTATAGAGGTGACAAATTTTAATGATGACTGAACCATGCCAACTGAAAAGAAACATCAGTCATTTAGACAGCTACAATTCAGACACGATAGAGCTTTTAGCTTCAAGCAATAGCAGTTTTCCCTTGCCCTTCCCTAAAACTCTATACAACTATGTTCTATTAGGATTAGAAGTAATTAAACCTTAGTAGATCCTGTGCATATGATAGAGAAAATTTCCATCAAATACCACAGTAAAACCAAATATTAATTTTACTTACATTCCATATGAAAGTAAACTATTTAACAAAAAAACACATTTATAACATTTAACACTAAGTATTCAAGAGAAAAATTAAAAGAAACCCAAATGAACCTATACTTTAAAAAGTGAGATCCGTGAAAGCATGGGTTATGTCATTTATCATTACATTCCCTGTGTCTAGAACACAGTCTAAAAACATAATTTTCTAAAGAAAAAATATTTCCTAAAGCAAATCTAATTTTCATTAAGTAAAATAATCAATAAGCAGCAAGTGATGCAAAGTACCTTCAGGCACTCCCATCACATTAACATTAAAATCAATTGTTTTAATAATCAAACATAGTAAAAATACAAAAGCAAATAGAAATTATATGTGCCACGGGCCTAGGTGCTGAAGATTTAAGGAGACTCAAACTCCTGCCCACAGACAATATCTCTCATCACCTACAATTCACAGAACCCTGATTATGGTGCTACCATTTTAATCATATCACAACAGGTAGATGTGATTATTAAGACTATATTGAACAGCCTTCCACCTAATATCACAAATCCATGCAGTGAACAAGAAACTGAAACCTAACCAAACGTACCTACAAGAGAGGACTTTCATTTTTAGTTTTCTCCTCTTAATTTATTGTCAATTTGTCTTTATTAACTCATTAAACATAAACTGGAATTATGTACCTAGTGTCATCCAGAATACAAAGGAAAATTAGACACAAAAACCGTCCTTAAGGAACTTAAAATCTAGCCAGAAACATAAGGCAAGTAACTAAACAACAAACGTACATGCAGGAAATACTGAAGGCTTTTAGAGAGTATAAATACTGTGCTGTGATATTGCAGAAAAAGGAAAAATGACTTCCAGCTGGGGAAAGCAAAGCATGCTTCACAGAGGAGGTAGCAATTGAGATAGGTCTCACTTGAGGAATGAGTAGGATCCGAACATGAAAAGTGGAAGAAACGGGAAGGGGCACAGAGTTAGTTTGCAACAAATATTTACTTGCTACTGAATCTTTCATTACCTTTTGGCATGGTACAAATAGCTATTACCATCTGCTTTTTAGCATTCTGTGAGGTAAGCTAACATCTTTTTTTCTTTGGCAATGGTGGTGATAAGAAGGGGTTGTCATATTTTCTGCAAAGTCTGGGTGTTTCCTTTCCCATAGCGTTGCACGCCCCAGGTAGCACCAGAAAAGGAAAACACCTTCATATGCTTTTACCGTAATTCTTTGAGAACAACTGGTCTTACCACGTTTGTTAGTCTGTATTTGTGCCTTAGTAATAAACCACGTTTAAGAAAACTACAGAAAAGACTATACCTAGTATATAACTTGATTTTCTTTTCAAGGGTTTTCTTCTACTTAACATTTAGGTGAAAATATAACGCAATGGTTTTTAAAAAATACTAAATATAACTGCCAAAATAGTCTCGACAAAACCCACGCAAACTAAAGCTAAACACAGCTCTTAAGGCAGCAGAATCAATATTTTTGAAATGCAAGATCAACAATGCTTTAATACAGCTGTCAGAGCTAAAAGATCTGGAGTTAAAAGCTCACTAACTGGGAATTCTTGAGTCTGTAGTCCTCCACATAATCCACCTGGTTTTCAACTTCACATGTACAACCTCTACCCAGTATCACAAATCTGAACAATGAACAAGAAACCGTAACTTAAACACACATACAAGAAAGCACTTTTATTTTCCTCCACCTAGTTTGAATATAGAATTAAAAAAAAATACCTTGTGGGTCACAAAATGCACATTGTATATACCTACTATTAATAGGAAATACAAAACATACACATATATTTCATTTTAACATGTAAATTTGCAAAGTGTGCATCAAAAGAAGACTTTATTTTAATACTATTAAGTATCATTACATATTCAAAATTCTGTTCTGAATTTTTATTTTTGACAAATGCTTTTCAACTTCTTTCTTGGGCTTTACAAAAGATATTAAAGCTTATTACTCCCATTCCAAAGACACTCCATGTTACCAACCTTCTCTTTAAAATAAAAATTGGAAACTTAGTTGAAAAGGAATTGAATACTTCAATATCATGTAGAAATGAATCTGGGGGACTTACAGTTCCACGTGTGAGGAACTTGGAAGTTACCACCCCCAACCTAACAATTAAAAAGCTGAACAAACCAAAAATCCAACAACTCTTCTTGGAGACAGGGCAAACCACTTCCCCCAAGACTGGAGAAACAGACTAACAAATACAAGAGAGTCACAGCTTACCTCAGTAGAGACTCAGAGTAGAAACCATGGCGACCATTGCCAGAGTAGGAAAACCTGAACTGTAACTGACTGAACTGCAGGAGGCTCAGTGTGGACAAATTTGAGTTAAAAACACCGGTCATAAGGGGACCCTCACACTTTTGTGAGTTTTACCTCCAAGAGCTTAAGTAGGTTCTCCAAGTAAATATCAGAGAAAAATCTCCTGTGCTTCCAAGCAGGGAGAAGGGAAAAGGAACCATTTTCAAATAAGCCAGAGCATTCTGTTCTTAATAAGACCTGCCCTCAGGGGAAACTAGTTAACTAGAGCCTAACCTGCTGGGGTATTATGAGAGCCTAATTGGTCTGGAATAACCCAACTCCAGCCTACTTTAGCCATCCTGCCCCACCTACGTGAGTTGAAAACAACTGAGAAACACCTGCAAAGTTCACAGTGCAGAGACATAGGCTCACTAGAAGACTGAGACCAAACCATAGGACTATAAACTGCTTCCCTTCCTGCAATACCTCATCATCACGTCACTGAAGTCCTATTTACAGCAGTTCCCTTTTATCCAGTACACCATGTCCAACTATCAAAAAAAAAATTACAAAACATAACACAACATTGTGAATCAACTATACTCCAATAAAAATTAATTTTAAAAAAATTACAGGGCTTCCCTGGTGGCGCAGTGGTTGAGAGTCCGCCTGCTGATGCAGGGGACACGGGTTCGTGCCCCGGTCCGGGAAGATCCCACATGCCGTGGAGCGGCTAGGCCCGTGAGCCGTGGCCGCTGAGCCTGCGCGTCCGGAGCCTGTGCTCCGCAAGGGGAGAGGCCACAACAGTGAGAGGCCCGCGTACCGCAAAAAAAAAAAAAAAAATTACAAAACGTGCTAAAAGGCAAAAAGCACAGTTTGAAGAAACAAAGCAAGCATCAGAACCAAACACATGTTGGAATTATCAAACCAGGAATTCAAAACAACTATGATTAATATGCTAAGGGCTCTAATGGACAAAGTAGACAGCAGGTAAAAACAGATGGGTAATGTAAGCAGAGAGATGGAAATCCTAAGAAAGAACCAACAAGAAATGCTAGAGATTTAAAAAACAAACAAACACACACTGTAACAGAAATGAAGAATGCCTTTCATAGGCTTATTAGTAGATAGGACATGGCTGAGGAAAGAATCTCTGAGCTTGAGGATGTATCAGTAGAAAACGCCAAAAACTGAAAAGCAAAGAGAAGACTGGAAAAAAAAAAAAAAACCAGAACAGAATATCCAAGGACTGTGGACAACCACAGAAGGCATAACATACACATAATGGTGATACCAGAAGAAGAAGAAAAAAGGAACAGAGGAAATACCTGCAACAATGACTGAGAACTTCCCCAAATTAATGTCAGACACCAAATAATAAATTCAGCAAGCTCAGAGAAAATTAGGCAGGATAAATGCCAAAAAAACTACACCTAGGCATATCATTTTCAAACTAGAGAAAATCAAAGATAAGGAAAAAATCCTGAAAGAAGCCAAAGGAGAAAAATAATTTGTCGAACTAGCCTCCTTCATTATTTATGCTCCTTAATCTTCAACAGTAATGGTACTGTCTTCCAATACATATTTTTTTGTTGTTTTAAGCATTACTTTTTCAATCTTTTACTTCACATACAGTGAAATTTAGTTTAAAGGGTTCTGAAAACTCACAGAGTCATGTACTACCACCCAGTATCATGATACAGAATAGTTCCATCACCAAAAATATTCTTTTGTTTTGTCCTTCTGTAATCAACTCTTCCACCTTCAATCTCAGGCAACCAGTGATCTGTTCTCCCATTCCCTACAGTTTGGGCTTTTGCAGAATGTCATATAAATGGAATCATACAATGTTTAGACTCGTACGGGTTCACTAAGCTTTATGAATGTGTAAATGTATGTCCACTAAATTTGGAAGTTGGCAGCCATTATTTCTTCAAATATTTTTTCTTCACCAATCCCTTTGTCTTCTCCTCTAGGACATTTATGACACAAATGTTAGACCTTTGCTATTGTCCTTCAGGTCCTTAAGCTCTGTTCATTTTCTTCAGTTTTTCCTTATTGTTCAGATTGTACCATTACTATCGAGCTTTCTTCAACTTTTCTTTCCTCTATCTTCACTCTGCTATTGAAATCATCTCACGAATATTTAGTTATTTTAACATTTAATATTAATATTTGAGTTATTTTAATTTTCTGTCCCCAAATTTCAATTTGGTTCTTTTTACAGTTTCTTTTTCTTGTCTGGGAACTTCAATCTTTCCATTCATTTCAGAAGTGCTTACACACTTTTACACAGGGTTACACAGTGTTTTACAGTGTTTACACAGGGTTATAATAGCTGCTCTGAGAACTTTTTATTGTAATTCCAACATCGAAGTAATTGCAGAATTGGTACCTGTTGATCACTGTTTTCCCGACAATTGGTTATGATCTCCCTAGTTCTTGGTATGTCAAATACTTTTGGAGACTTGAGACTTGTATTTTGATACTCTTAATCATGTTAAAGACTCTTGGTCCTCTGTAGAACTGATTTGTTGTTGTTTTTATTGCTGTTTTGTCATTGTTGTAGGCAATCAACCCTGTTATGTTCCAACCACAAGTCCCAACCCACCGTCTGTGGGCTGTGGTTTCAATACCATTTTCAGTTTCCCAAGTCTTTTCAGTGCTATTCAGTCTCTCCCCATATGTGCCACCAAAGGGCAGTGGTCTATGCTATAGTTTAGTTCTCAAAGCTTTAATGCTTCCTCAAATAAGTTCCACACATGCTTACCTCAGGAGTGAATTTCAGACTTCATACACAGATTTAGGTCATCTTTTTCTCTATCTCCTGCCTCTCCATGGTTTTCCCCGCAGTCTGTCTCCCATGTCCCTTTTCTCAATCCTCTGTCTACATTGGGTTTTTTGGTTCCCCATTCCGTCACATGTCTCCTGCAATTACAACTACCTCAGGGGTAAAGTGGCAAGGAAAAAAAGGAAGTGAAAAATAACAAATACTGTCTCCACACTCGTTGGACTACAGGAGTCCCTTTTTCCAGTTTCTCTGGTCAAAGAGGAAGATTACCTTTCAGTTATAAATGGCTGCATAGCGGCACTGCCACTACTGCCACCACCACTGGAGGACAGCCTCATGATTGGGGCCTGCGCTGCTGTCCCACCAGAAAAATAAAACCAAACTATAAAACAGAAAGAAAATGGTGATTTTCTGCACAGTCTCCTTATGCAGGGGTCCTCCTTTCCAGTTCTCTGACCATACACAGAGGAAGAGGGGTTTTCTCTTAGAGCTTTTTCTGCCTGGATCCATTGTGGGGATCAAGAATAGGAAAGTCCCTAGAGTCCAAGCCAGGAGATAAAGGATGGTAGGTGGAAGGGAAAAGGAAACTCACTGCTATCAGTCACATGTCCAGTTTTGACCTCCTTCCCCAAACCTCCTGTGATTATTTACTCTATATAGAGATCTCAGATAGTTGCTTTATGTATTCTTTTCAAAGTTTTTAGTTGTAATCAGTAGGAGAGATAGGCTGTGTTTCCTCCATCTTAGCAGAACCAGAACCACAAAATTTCCAGAAATAAAACCCTAACATTTATAGTCAACTGATTTGTGACAAAGGTGTCAAAGCAATTCAACAGGCAAAAAAGAGTTCTTTCAACAAATACTGCTGGGACAATTGGATATCCATATGCAAAATAAATAGATGAAACTTTGCCTCACACTGTATGCAAAAGCCAACTCAAAACGGATCACAGATCTAAATGTAAAACCAAAGATTATAAAACTTTTAGAAGAAAACACAGGAGAAAATCTTTGTGACCCTGGGTTAGGTTAGAAAAGATTTCTTGGATATGATACAAACAAAAAAAAAAAGAACTGAACTTCATCAAAATTTAGAACTTTTCAAAGAGCACTACTTAGAAAGATGGGCCACAGACTGAGAAAAAGTATTTTCAGATCATATATTTAATGAGAGATTTGTATCCAGATTTTTTTTTTTTTAAATCACCTCCTACAACTCAACAGTGAGAAACAAACAATATAAAACTGGGCAAAAGATTTTAACAGACATTTCATCAACGATATACAAATGACTAATAAGCACATGAAAAGATACCCAACATCATTAGTCAATAGGGAACCACAATGAGATACTGCAACATAATTCTAGAATGGCTATAATCAAAAAGACTGACAATACCAAATGTTGACAAAGATGCTGACAAACTGGCCTCTTGTCCATTGCCACTGGGAATGTAAAATGATACAGCCACTTTTTCTTTAAAAGTTACTCATATGACCTAGCAATTCCACTCTTAGGTATCAACCCAAGAGACATTAAAACATATGTCAACACAAAGACTTCTATGCAAATGCTCACAGAAGTATTATTCATAATAGCCCCAAACTGGAAACTATCCAAATGTTCGTTAACTGGTTAACAGATCAACAAAATATTATCCATACAAGAGAATACTATTCAGTCATGAAAAGGGGAAAAAAACTGATATGGAGGAAACTCAAAAACATGCTAAGTGAAAGAAGTCAGAAATGAAAGAGTATATACTGTATAATTCCATACATATGAAAATTTCAGAAAAAGCAAATCTGTAGATTGTGCTATAATAAAGAGTATATCTGCACTTTGTTCCCAGTTCCTGATACACAGCTTGAAACACCTTTGGAATTTCCTGAGTGACAGGAGTGTCTGTTATGCTAATGAAGTGATTCATAGTGTTAGGATCAGGACTGAGCACCAGAAAGACCAACCACATCATTTAACACAAATCCTCTCTTTTCTGATCTGCCACATCCCTACTGAACCACCACAAACAATACTTGTCTCTACATAGCAAACTCATCTATTGAGAACACAGCCAAGAGTCAACAAAGAAAGGAAAAAATGATGTACAAACAAAATGGTAAAAATTATATTTGGACACACGTATGTGTAAAAAATTGAATTTCTTTGGAAATTCAGAATGTTTAAATTACTTGCTGCTGAACTCACCCCAATACTACACACAAAATTCCTGTGGTATGCTTTGTACAAAGAAACATTTTCTGTATGTCTAAAGACTTTATTTTTAAAAGAGGGCCTGCATTTTTAATGCTCTCAACCACATTTAGCTATATAACCAAAGTAGGCAAGTTTCAGTTCAGTGGGGAGGTAGTTGGAACTGGCCTTACCCATGTGGAAATAATTGCTTTCCTGGCCTAAAGCTCTTCCTATTAGGATCAAAACAAACTGATGTTATCTTAAGAACCCTTCCAATTTTTGAAAAATAAAACCTAAGTGTTCCATAGTTCCAGATATTATCCAGATATTGTTTGTTTTGTTTAAGGACAAAATTATGGCACATTTATTTTTGTATTTAAATCAAAAGCAGAGTTATTATTATGAAGAAAGTCAGGGCATTTTGAAAGATAATTATCGCAGTATAGAAAGGCACATACAGAATTGGTATAGACAAGGCCACCAAGCTTAAACACTGTGATCTGATGTTTTTAAAACCTTACTTTGGCCCTTGGCCTTCTTTGCACCAGAATTTTCCAAATAAACTGTTCACCAAGAATATGAAATAATGCCACAGCACATAACATGATGAGCCATTTAAAGTAGATTTAGTAACAAAGACAAAATATTCCAGGAAGAATAAAATATAAATTCTGAAGCCCAATGTTTTACAATGCCACTGGCATGGATTCTAAATTTTCTAAGCACCTGCCAAAATATAACATGTTGTTTTGTTTCATGGAATTGGAAAACTGAAAAAAAAAAATATGAAGATGTTACTTAGACCAGTCTTCTGCCTCTGGCACTACCTATACCATCCAGATTGATGGCTAATAAGAAATACAACTTTTATAAAATGAGCAAGATGGCAGACCTACAACCTCTTTGAAGTCTCTTAATGTTGCGCCACCTTGAAATCATGACCAGTGGCTCCAGTTATCTCAAACTTTCTGTCCTGCGATCAAAACTCATTTCTTCCCACCTCATCAGAGATAGGTTTGGGATTTCTTTGTATATACCTTGCTTATTATAAATACTCCCTAGGCTTTAACCTTTTTCTAGATCCTTTTCCATAATTATTTCGTTTCTCCTTCTCAGGATGTTATCCATTTTCCCCATATGTGTTTTTTTGGGTTTTTTTTAAAGCTATATTCTACTTGCTTCTTGAAAGGAAAAACATCATAATAACTTTTCTAGGCTAAATTCTAATAGATTACAGTCATCTGTCAATATCCTTGGGGGATTGGTTCCAGAACCACCACGGATACCAAAATCCACAGATGCTCAAGTTCCTTAAATAAAATGGCCCTAGTACAGTCAGCCCTACATATATGCGGATGCAGAAACCATGGATACTGAGGTCCAACTGTATTGGTATGGTTTATCAACATGTTTAGAATGAGGAAATCACTCCCAGAAGAACAAAACAATAAACTCACAGACATTATTTGTGAACACTCTAAAGTGGTCAGAATTCTTTTTTTTTTTTTTCCCTTAGTGATATGGGGATATGAGAGGAAACTAGTCAAGTTAACAAAGAGTATATTTCAATGGCAATAGACATGTGTAAAGTATCTTAATATTTTCTTCCTTATAAAATACAATACATAAATCAGAGGTCTTATCACAGAAGAGATAATCCAATTTTCCTTAACAGGGTCAACTGAGCCTTGGTCTGCATTTCTGGGAGGTCAGTGTCTAGTCATTCTCAATGGGAATTTTGCCCAACTAAGACTTAGAATTATCTTGGAATTATCTAAGTTTTCACTACATAATGACTTTACTCTGTTTTTTTAATAGGATTCTTATGTCTACTTGTATATGTCAGTTTTTCTACCATTGCACTTCCCCTTGCTATATTTATTCTACATATAGAAACAAAATCATGATCAACAGAATTGGATTGAGTAGTGCACTTAAAGTCTGTAACTAAACATATACTGTGTATTACTGAGCTACTGGCACTAGACAGCAGAGGGCACTGGTAATATATGCTGACCCAAATATCTTGAGTCCCATATGACCATTTAAAAGTACCAGTAACATTGCTATTAGCATAGCTATGGACCCAAAATATCTGTCTTTCATTACCAACTGTTAGTTCACACTCTGTTATAAATAACCACAATCCAGAGATGCCCATATACTCACTCCAATATAGAAAATACTTCATCATATTTAATTAAATAACAAATAGCTATCATTTAATACAGGCTAAATCCTAACAGGCTTATTTTGTGTTATTATGCTAGCTGCTTTATAAATTTATTTCTCACAGAGTAATATATGAAGTAGATGCTTTTATTCCTAATTAAAGAAGCCGATGCTGTATGGCAAGGTCCTAAGTGGCAGGTTTATGGACTCAGCCACTGCTGAGAGCTTAAACCATATTAGCCTTATTTATAGTTAAAACCCAGCACTTAGCATAGTCCCTGGCACTCAATTAATATTTAGGGAAGAAAGAGAGGGGAAGGGACTCTAGATCTGATAACAGTGCCACGTGTCACATCTGCCTTTAAGATGCTCTTAATAAGTATTTGCTCATTTGATTAGATTTTACAAGCCACTAGTTACTGGCATAGTACTAGGCACTAGGCCTCAGAGACTTCACTGTAAGAAGTACTAATACTTTGCTTATTAAAGACATATATTTCCTCAGGTGGTATTAAAAGATAAATAGTGTAAAAAATTTAATTGAGAAAAAAAAGATACAATTTTAAAAATATAAATAAAAGTTTACTTCTAGGTTTCCTTATATAAAGAGTTTGCATTCAAAAAAAGAAAATACTTGGTTTAAGTATCGTATTAAACTGAATATAATTTTTTTTTTTTTTTTTTTTGCGGTACGCGGGCCTCTCACTGTTGTGGCCTCTCCCATTGCGGAGCACAGGCTCCAGACGCGCAGGCTCAGCGGCCATGGCTCACGGGTCCAGCCGCTCCGCGGCATGTGGGATCTTCCCAGACCGGGGCACCCCCCCGCCATATCCCCTGCATCGGCAGGCGGACTCTCAACCACTGCGTCACCAGGGAAGCCCTGAATATAATTTTTAACATAATTTCAACAGTGTTAGAGATATATCTTAATATCTTAATAGTGAATTAACTTTGTGACTAAGGGTAAATATTATATATTTAAATTTCATAGACTCTTCAAGTATTCCTTAATTCATGAAAAAAGTTGTTAAAAATTATATCATTGTATTATGAACTTCATGATTTGGGGATAATATAGCCCTAGTATTTATATATACAAAGATATTTATGATTATACTTATCTTAAACTGAGGGCCTCACTGCAGCAATCACAAAAATGAAATATTCTTTATGACTTATTTAAAAAGCATGCTCCAGAAAGGCAAAAAAAGGTTTCCATTCTAATAAAACATACAGAATACCTAATACCATGCAGTAACATAAAACAAAAATAAATAATGTGTCTAATCCCACATCCGTCTTTCCAAAACATCAACAAACCATGCTACCGTGTTCTACTTTATATATAAAAATCTTTAAATACACCTCAGATTTCTTTGTTATTTCTTTATCTGTTTTGTCTAACTCAAATTGTACATTCCCTGAGTTCACAGAAGACATAAGATTGAAAAATACTTCTCTAAAACAGTAATTTACAATAGTGGGTAAGTATTAAAATCAGTAGATGCTTTAATAAATACAGATACTGGAGCCCTAGGCTAGACCTAATGGACAAAGTCTTTGGGGATGGAGCCCACGCACCTATAGTTTACAGAGCTCCATGGGCAATTCTCATGCACAGTCAAGGCTGAGAACCACAAAAAAGAAAGGCTATACAAAGCTGCATAGAAGCAGAAAATGTTAAAGCTGAATAGGGCTTCCCTGGTGGCGCAGTGGTTGAGAATCTGCCTGTCAATGCAGGGGACACGGGTTCGAGCCCTGGTCTGGGAAGATCCCACATGCCACGGAGCAACTAGGCCCGTGAGCCACAACTACTAAGCCTGCGCGTCTGGAGCTTGTGCTCCGCAACAAGAGAGGCCGCGACAGTGAGAGGCCCGCGCACCGCGATGAGGAGTGGCCCCCGCTCTCCGAAACTGGAGAAAGCCCTCGCACAGAAACGAAGACCCAACACAGCCAAAAATAAATAAATAAAATTTTTAAAAAAGAAAAAAAAAGCTGAATAGGACCTTAAAGATCATTTAATCAATTCATTTTCCAAAGTATGAATTTGAAATCGTGAGATGGTAAGTAAATTGTCCAAGATCATATAGCTAGCTATTAATGCCAGGAAGAGAACCAGGTCTACTGGCAGGCAACCTAGTGCTCTTTACATCACACAAGGCTGCCTTCTCCACTTGCGAAGAAGAAATAGTATTCATTCTTGATTATACGACAAGATTAAACAGCATCATAGCATTCATATAGCAAATTCTCAGGGAAATGTGATTAAAAAAAAAAATACTATCTCCTTTGGAAAAAATGGTGATAAAAGGATCTAAACTGGAAAGCTGTTTTGATGTATAAAAGAGCTGAGTAATTATAAGGTGCCTGGAAAAGGCACTCAACAAATGTTACTCCCTTTCAACACCACAACCTCCTCCCCCTTCCTTTTTGATTCTACATCAAGACATCTCTCCCAGCTCTCAACTATGTCCCTTTTTATATTGTTTCTCCTAATTGGCAATGCCCTTTGACCTCTTCTTCAATGATGCTCATAAATTTCTCCAAGACCCAGTTTAAGATGTACCTTCTAAGAAATCTTCTGAACTAACTTACCCTATTCTAATTATTGTTTGTTCCTTCATTATCTAAATTGCTTATACTTTTAAATCATATACTTGCTTATATCTTCTTTTGAAGCTTTGTAATTGTAATTACTTCCTAGTTGCTTTATACGTTTTTATTTTCTTCCATAATTAGAATATAAGCTATCAGTGGACTAGAATATAAGCTCCCCAAAGACAAGGATATTGGTCTGTTTTGTTTACTGATAGATCGCAGGCACCTAAAACAACATCAGGAACATAGAAGGTGCTCAATAAATACTTGTGGTGACTGAACAAACAGGCAAAGATTATTTTTTCTTCTATTCATGAATCTCTCCAACATAAAGACACAGATATGAAACATTAAACATTCTGAAAAAAATGAAGATAGATATGCTTGTACTTTAGAAAATTCACAGAATTTTTTTAAATTAATAAAGCTATAATAGATGAATCAACTCACTGGCTACAAGAAATCATTTAGCTTCTTCATTACATACTCTCAGTGATTCAATGGATATACAGTGGCAGCTGATACACAGAAGGTAAAGGCTTTAATTAAGACCTAGAGTTTGAAATCCCCTGCCTATGGTAAAGAACTGCTTAACTTTGTTCTCTTTTAAAACTCTGAATTAAGAAGACTCTAACAAAAAAACACTAATTTCTGGATTATTCAGGTTTCAAGTTATATAAAATAACAGTACATAATTTTTCTAATACATAAATTTAAGAGAGCAACTTTATCTTTTTAACAAACAACTTGTTTCACCCTATATATACGTAAGTACCTGGAAGGCTGAAAACAGGATTGTACCTTTCTTGAAAATATTTTAAAAGTACAATTTTTGAGCCAAGCACATTCAATAACTATTTTTGATAGTGATAATTTTACAAGTTAGCCTTCCCAAATAAGGAAACACATTAACTCTGCCCAATATTACATTAACAACCTAAATGGGAAAAGAATTTGAAAAAGAACAGATACCTGTATATGTATAACTGAATCACTTTGCTGTACACCTGAAACTAACACATCGTTAATCAACTATACTCCAATGTAAAATAAAAAGTTAAAAAATAAAAAAATTTTAATTTAAATTTTAAAAATTCTGCCACCCCAAAATTACCTGCTTTTTAGCTTATGTAATTTAATCAAAATAAAAAAAATCCAGCTACCCTATATATAGGACTGTACAAAGAATACATCAACATGGTTAGGCATTCAGTGACAAAACAGAATTGTGAAGGGTCAATATTTTTTTCTATTCATTTTAAGCCATATACCTCTACACATATGAAAAGAGAACAGTGATAATCAGAATGCATTAAAAAACATGGCTGATTACATAATCTCAGAGGTCTTAGCTACTATGCTGTTGCTATTTTTCAACTGTCCAACTATAGGACAATTGAATGATTAGGAAACTCTAGTCTAAGTAAGTGAATTACATTGAGGGAGATTATATTGTATAGTGGAATGAATGGGCTTTGGAGTCAGATTGGGGTTCATATCCCAAGTCTTTCACCTCCTACCTCTTTGATCACAGGCAAAATGTTTAACTTCTCTGAGACTCAGTTTATCTACAAAATGGGCATAATAATTTCTCCCTTGCAGAGTTATGATGAAGATTTAAAAAGACAGTGTATCATTCCTTTGCTTAAATCCTCCAATGATTCATTATAACTTATAAAATAAATTTCAAACTCCTTCAAAAACTACGTTCTTCCTTTCAGAGAAAGGAACCATGTTTTCTGATCTCAACATTTCTTAAAATATGCAAGCAGAAGTGTCCAATAGGTAGACAAAATATAGGCTTAAAGCAGGAACACAAAGAAGGGAAGACAACAGACAAGCAAAGTTCAGCATCATCAAGGATCCAGATCACAAATTTACTCAGACTGCTATCTTTGTAATCTGGATATACCAGTCTTTATTCCTCCTACCTAATATCACTGTCATGGGGTTACTTATTAATCCCTGCTTAACGGAGATTTTCGCAGTAATGAGCTAAAATAATTTTTCAAATAACCCTAGGACAAGTAAACTCCTTACCACT
Source organism: Pseudorca crassidens (assembly GCF_039906515.1). Classification (NCBI taxonomy): domain Eukaryota; kingdom Metazoa; phylum Chordata; class Mammalia; order Artiodactyla; family Delphinidae; genus Pseudorca; species Pseudorca crassidens. The sequence goes on along the minus strand of NC_090304.1, from coordinate 64,777,070 downwards.
TTCCTCCCTTAGCATATCACAAGTTTTCTAACATTACAAATATGGTGATTTCAGCTTCTGTTTTAAGTAGTCCATTAAATTGTTAACCTTTGCGTTTATCTCCTACTTCTAAAGTAATTCTTTATTATTGGCCGGACACTAAAATTTAGGACGTTCCAAGTGTAAGCTGGACTCTAGTTACTTACTTCCAGACTCAACCTTAACTCTCTTTCAGGTTTTTCTCCCACGTATTGATGCCACTGTTTCCTCCACCAGAGAGTAAGCTCCTCTAAAGGTGGAAACCATATTACATCATCTATTCCCATAGCACTTAGCCTACCATCTCCAAAAAATCTATGCCACTTGCATTTACACATATTCAATAATTTCTTTGTTTTGTTTTGTCTTAATTCTCTATTTCCTAAAAGTCAAATAACTAAAACTAATTTGTGGTCGATCCTAGCTACCATTTACTGAATATTTCACTATGTATCCCTCTGTATTTTTTTAATCTACAAAATATCATCATATTTTATCAACTCTAAAATATCATAGACTTAATTTTAGAGGTGTTAAAATGTGAAAAATAGTAAATGGTGACTATGAAGCGCCACTGATTAGAAGACATATTCCATTTTCAGAGATCTTAAAACACAAGGAAAAAGTGTACAAGAGAGTGCTTATAAACTCTGTCCTACATTAATACCTGTTAAACAGGTTAGTTACCTGTTGCAATCCCCAGTAATTGGGGGAGAAATGGATCCAAAGCCAGCTGCTTTAACTACTTCCTCTCCATTAAGTAAAATATGTACATATGCAATATGTGTTGATATGCTCAGAAGATTACCTGCAAAACTGTCTTGCATACATTTACTTCCCCAAACTTTTTATAAAAGAAGATAAAGTTCAAAAGTTCACTGACCACCTCCATGAAAAATTTCATAGTAATAACTAAAATCTAAAATTCATTTAGACACATTTTAGGCAAATAAATATGTCTGACTTTATTAATGGGAATGTTTTCTTCTCTCAAAATGGCACCACATACTGTAGTTTGTTGAGAATACAAAGAGATGAGTTAAGTATTTTTTCATAGACAAAATATATATTACAAATTAATACCAAAGAAATTTGCCAATATATGTACAATTAAACATTTAAAGGCATATAATTTCCAAATGACTGTGCATTTTCACCTAACAAGCAGATATATTGACTGATAAATTTTATAATCACACAATAATACAGTTTCAAGTGTTTAGGGTATTGAATTATATATATATTACATTAAATAACACAAAACTTGATTCCAGAATAAAAAGCACTGTATTTTATCCATAAATATTTGCTAGTAGGATAGAAAAGGGAACATGGCAATGTGACATTATATTCAACCTCAACCTAAGGATATCTTAGTAAGAGAGTGAATAAAGAAAAAGCAGACAGAGTGGTAATTAGGCCAGTAATAATTTGGTAATGAAAATTTATTTCAGGTAGATTTTTTTTTTAAGAATTGGTAGGAATATTTAGAAAAGTCTAAACTTAGACTCTATCATAATTGAGCCTCAACTATAAGAAAGAACAGATTAAATTCCATTTCTCTCCCTCCCTTCACCCTTCCTTCTGTGATAAATATCAACATTTCAAATTATTTTATGCTAGGAAAGAAGTATCACATCTGTAGAACATAAAATAGGAAGAAAGAAAGAAGTATGGGATTATGTTCAATAAATATATATATATTTGCAGAAGTTATTATTAAATGTCATTTTCTTTTAAGAGTGAAAACAATTGGTAACCAAAGATTAAAAGGCTCAGAAATTTATATTCAACACAAGATCTGATTCTAACATGACTTAACTGAAACAGATTTGTAGATGAGATTTACTCAATACTTTGTATATCAGGTATTCTCAGTTTGTTAAAAAAGTATACTATGAATTAAGAATTAATAATTGTATCAAAATTCTCATCTTACTTCTCCATTTCTTAACGTTGTGATGGTTCCTCTTGCTACACCCATTCTAAATAGTGTTTCTGTGGCCTGTGAATGTAAAAAAAGCAAAAATATATCATCTATAATCTGTATTCAACTGTACATCCCAACCCCAAAATGCAAAACATTCAACACTATTACATTTTTTAGGAACTTCTAGAGAAGCATCAATAAGGCACAATAAGCTCTACATTATACTCCAGAAATATCATTTTCAGAACATTTTAATGCTATAAAGAGCCCAAACTGAAATATTTCAAAAGTTATTTAGATCTGCTATTATCACTCAATGCCTATAGTTTCAAATTAGCACACTTAAATAAGTTTAAAACTTAGTTTGGTTAACAAAGATTAAATAAAACTTTAGTACTGGAATTCAATTCAGAAATTATCATTTATTCTGATTTTTAGTTTCCATCTGATTTCAGTCCAAATCACTTGACTGGTACTGAAATACTGACAGAAGATGAAGTAATTCAGTGATGTCACATATTAAATAACACCTGAAAAGACTTAATGCTTTCTATACACTAACAATGAACAATTCTAAAAGGAACTTAAGAATTTTGTTTATAATAGCACCAAATATATATATATATAAAAGACAGGAATAAATTTAACCAAAGAAGCAAAAGGCTTGTTCATTGAAAACTATAAAACACTGCTGAAAGAGATCTAAAAACATATAAATAAATGGAAAGACATCCTGTGTTCATGAAGTGGAAGATGTAATATTGTTAAGGTGTCAATACTATTCAAAATGATCTATAGAGTCAATGCTATTCCTACCAAAATCTCAATGACTTCTTTATAGAAATACAAAAATCCATCCTAAAATTCATATGGAACCCAAAAGACCCCAAATAGCCAAAATAACTTTGAAAAAGAGGAACAAAGTTGGAGGACTCACACCTTCTGATTTCAAAACTTACTTTAAAGCTACAGTAATCATAAAGATAACTCATAAAGACAGACATATAGGCCAATGAAATAGGAGAGAGCCTGAAACAAACCCTTGTATATGGTCTAATGATATTCTATAAAGGTACCGAGACCATTCTGTGGAGAAAGGACAGTCTTCTTAACAAATGATGCTGGGAAAATACCTGCAAAAGTATGAAGCTGAACCCTTACCTTATACCATACACAAAAATTAACTCAAAAGAGACCAAAGACTAAATGTAAGAGTTAAAACTATAAAACTCTTAGAAGAAAACACATTGTTTTCCATTCATGATTCGGTGTCTGATGAGGACCTGCTTCCTGGTTACTATAGATGATTTTACATGACTATCTTGTTTGTATCCTGACATGGCAGAGAACAAAGAGAAGCAAGCTCTCTCTGCACTCTTACAAGGGAACTAATCCCATTCATAAGGGCTCCTCGTCTAATCCTAATTACCTCCCAAAAAGGCCCCACCTCGTATTACCATAACACTGGGGGGAGAGGGTTTTGACATGAATTTTGGGGAACACAAATATTCAGTCCATAACAGGAGTATTCCAGTCAGAATGGGCAGTAAGTACAAAGACCAGTAGGTAGGATCATGTTTGGTATGTTCAAGGACAAGTAAGATGGCACATGAGGCTGAAAGAAAAAGATTACGTGAGAGTCTGATTGAGAAAAGAGAAGATGCAAGTTCCTCTGTTCAATATGTCTTTTATTTTTCAATCTGGTATAAGAGGAATGCATTTCCAACCTTTATTAATCGAAAATATAATTCAAAGCATGCACTACTAAACAAATTTTTAAGAATTAGTATATGAACAACAAAAAAGAGAATTTAAATGTAAAAAGTGAATGCACATCTAAAGAAATGCAGAGTGAAGAAGGGATAAGAAACTAGAGGAAGCTGTAAGGAAACTGATGTATGTGTACAAAATCAGTGTGATCAGTGTAACATAAATAGCAGTGTAAACATATTAATTTAGTTATAAGGAAGCAAATAACAGAAGAAGTAAGGAAAAAGTTACAAGCAGCTGCCTTTGGGTTGTGGGACTCAGGCAGTGGAACAAGTAAATAAGAGTACTACTCTTTTTCTACTAGTTTGCAGCATACTATTTGACAGTTTAAACTACTTGTAAATCCTTGATCAAAACTTTTTTTTTAACTTTTAAAGGAACAAGTAATCCCTAGTATCCAGTTCTGCAAAGAGGTCAAATACTTTACAATTTTAATAGAGTGGTATATGTAAGAACATAGTTGAGGACTGAATAAGAGGATATAAAGTCAGTGTTAAGAGTCAACTCTTTCAAAAAGTTTCACAATAAAAGTGAGGAATGAGACTGAATTGTTGCCAGGAAGAGCAGAGTTGAGAGAAAATTGACAACAGGATATTTTGAGGATAAAAGACTTAGACAAGTTTTTAATGGCTTAGTAGAAGTAGTCAGTAAGATGGAAGAAGTTACAGACACAGGAAGGATAATGGATCCTGACTGAAGAGCATTCCTGCAGAAGACGGTTAAGAGCACACAGAGCAATCTGTTAGCTATGTTACATGGGAGATGGTCCAGATATAGGCAAATGCTTTCCTTCCCTCTCCCTTTCCCTCTCTGAATTAGGAGACAGGATTAGAAGAAGGAGGGGCGTGGGGTTGGTGTTTGATATCTCCATGCTGTTAGAAAATAAAAAAACTTTTAGGACAAACACTGCTAAATTTGTGATTGCAGCGCAACATGAATATGATTCCAATGTATAATTCACAGAGAGCTAAAATAGGCCACCAATGGGGAGGAAGAAAGGTTATTCACATATGCAAACAAAAAACAAGCGATAAATGAATGACTTTGCTATGACAGAATTTTACTAAAGCATATACAGCTAGATGTTGAAACAATTATTTACAGAAATCTTTATTAAAGGAAAAGAACTTCTCACCACTGATACACCGCATTTTTTTCTATTCTTAATGATAGGTACATTAAATTACATCTTCCAACTTCCTGTTTCTTTTTAAACCTTATTTAATCTAGTGATGTGATTAAGAGTCCTCAGCTAGGTCAGGTTAGTTACTGTATATATTTGAGGACCAAAAGCGGAAAGGCAGAGGCAACAAGCACTTGGGATGAAATACACAACTTCTCCTCTAAATCACATCAAACTACTTACTCTTTTGTGTCTCAAAAACCTGAGGCAGTTTGAAGATCTAAATCTTCTTCTGCACTTTCTCCAGTAGGAAAAGAATACCAAATTCAATCTTTTGTTTCCAACTAAATTGATTTATTTCATGAGCTCTTCCCAGCAACATGTTTAAGGACTGTCTCATTCTAACAGCACTCTGTCAGTTCAGCTCAGCTTCCTTTGATTCTATAGGAAAGCACTGGAGTGAACAACATTCTTTTGACCTCTACTAAAGAGATTGCTTTTAATTTACTTGTTACCCAAACAACGACTAACAAGTATCCAAAACAATGAGATACAGGGCTAATGCTCAGCATTTGTAAATTTAACACCAGCAAACTCTTCATTGAAATTTGCCTCTCCTTGAGTTTTGATAACAACTAAAATGATTAATGCTAAAAACATTCATTAAACATCTGTCACTGGCAAGGAAAAAACCATATATAGGTCCTCAGTTAAAAACAGGTTATCAAGAGAGACTGCTTTTAAGTAGAGTGTTAGATAAAAGTGACTTAGGAGACATGAAATCTAGATGTAAGAAATGCAAATGCAAAGTTCTGGACTGGATCCTTGTGTTTGTATGTGCAAATCAAAAAAGAGCCAGAAGGATATACAATGAATTGACAACAGTACTAATCTCTGAGTGGTTTTATTTATTTTCTAATGTTCCATCATGCATATATACTGTTTGGTAACAATAAAAAGAAAAGTAACAATTTTTGTACACTAAAAGATAAAACAGAATTTTGGAACAACATAAAATGTTATAATACAAGCAATATAACATTGAGTAGCTCCCAAAGTGAAAATAATCAAAAGTCAATAGAGACTCATGTTATTACAGTTTAATGCTTTTTAATGCATTAAATCAACACAAAATAAGTAAAATTAACAAGAAATATATATTTAATAGACTTTACCTTGAAAAGCAGTATGATTATAAAAACTTTAAAGCATCATATTAAAGAAAGACTTCATTGGGTTAATTTAACATGCAGTTTACAGATATAAATACAAAAGTTGTATTTAGCATATGTTTATTTCCTATTAGTCAAGCAACTAGAATTCTACTTATCTTATTTCCACTATTTACTATCTGGGCAACCTTAGGCAGGTCATTTAAACTCTCTAAGCTCTGACCTCCTCTGTAAAAAGGTGAAAGCTAATATCAACCTGTTTTCCTGTGGTGGTCAATGCAGGTGTTAACGTATGTGAAAAGCTCTGTAAAGAGCTAGATAAATGTAAAATACTGAATCCAAGGTCTAGTTTAGGACTTCCTGAGATGAAAAGATGTTTCAGAAATACTAATTTTTATGTATTCCCAGCGCCTTGCAAAAAATATAACAACATAGCGTAAAGATTAAGAATGCAGGTTTTAGAGACAGACTGTTTAGTTCAAATTCTAGCTTTGCCATTTGTAAGATGTGTGATCCAAACAAGCAACTTACTTCTTTGAGCTCATTAACAGAATAAGGATAACAATGGTATGGAACTCAAGGAAAAGTGTAAGTGCTCAATAAATGATAATTTTATTACTATTAATATCTCAAAGGAAATGCAGAATTCCATTTCTACCTTAAAAAGTGGTCATCAGATTGCAATTAAAAATTACATCAGATGGTAATGAAAAAGGTACTATATAAAACAGTCAACCACAATTAGCACATTATGCCATATGGCTATTTATTTATGCTGAAATTCTTGACAAGACAACCAGAGAAGAAGAAAACTTACATTATTTCAAGAAGATTAATTTAGCAAAAGTCTTCAGAAATCATATGCAATAGTCATTCCCCAGCTGTTTATCCTGGCCATAGAAGAAAAGAGATTTAAATACTAAGGCTTTTCAGCACCAGCTGCTTCCCTCTCTATGATGATAAAAATACAAAGTAAAAAATAGAAAAACTGAGCATTAGCTATCTGCTTCTCACTAAAGAAGCACTGCATGTTACAAATCTAGTCATATACTTTCAAAATACACAAACGCATTAGCATAGCAACCAAGACCTTTGTGAGGTCCGCAAACCACTCTCACTCTCTTTCCTCCAGGCAGCTGCCTACAGGCCACCCATTCCAGCTCATTCATTACAATTCATAACTTCAGGGCCCATGCACTGCAGCAGCTACAGCACAGGGAGCAAAACCTGAGAGAAACTCTTTCTAGTCAGAAAACAGGGAAGAGGGGTCCAAGTGAACCAGAGAATGTGTAGGGAATTAATCCCTGGTTCAGGGGAGGGGTTCTGTCTTTTTTTTTCTCTTGACTCTGCCCCAAGGACAGGCCCCAATTATAAGATGAAGCAGCACCAGTGCAGGTAGTTAAAACTGGAAAATAAATTCTGTTTTTCTGGGCAAAAGCATATGGAAAAGGGGACCTCTGGAGTCCAAAGAAGAAAGGAAGAATGCCCATTATCTTTTTCACTCTTTTCTCTATTCACTTTGTCCCAACGGCAGACCCTGAAGAGTGTGTGCAGCTGGGATAGCAGAGAAGGCAGCTACAACTCTGAGAGAAATCCTGTCTTTCTGGACAGAGGACCAGAAAGAGGAGACCCAATGAAGCAGAGAATAAAGAGGCAATCCCTGAAAGGAAGAGCTGGAAAAGGAAATCTCTTGACTAAATCTGTGTTTGAACTAGCACAAATACAGAGCTCACCCCTCACCAGCATACGCATGGAACAGACCCAAGTAGCAAAGCGAAGGCTTTCAGGGCAAAACTACAATTAAAACTACCACCCAAGTCCCAGCATGGCCCATGAGTGGCACACAGTCAGGACAGACGCAAAGCAGCATAGGAAAGGCAACTGACATTGGAGCTACTATCCACTGAAGACGAGACAGAACTTGCAGTCTGAATCTAATAGGGGACTGCTTACTACTAAAGAAAAAAAAATAATGATAAATAAATAAATAATAATAAATGTTTAAAAGATCAACACTCTCCAGAGGAGTTTAACAGGATCCAGAGTCTCACAATCTGACATTCAAAATGTCAAGGACCGATCCAAAATTACTCAACCTGAAAAGAACAAAAAATCGTTACCACAGCTCAAAGAAAAGACAATCAGATGTTGGAATTACCAGACAGAGCCTGAAAGGAGCTATTATAATTCCATGAGGTAAGGTTAAACACACTTGCAATGGACGGAAAGAGAAGTTCTCAGCAGAGAAACAGAAACTTTAAGAAGTGGAACTTCTGGAACTGAAAAATACAGTAAGAGAAATAAAATATTCAGTAGACGGGGGCTCAACAGCAGAATGAAGAGAAAAGAATCAGTGAACTTGATAAATAAATAAAGATTATCCAGTCTACAGGAGAGGAAAAAAGATTGAAAACAGAAACTGAGCAGAACCCCACAGACTTGAAGGAGAATAGCAAAAGACCTAGCATTTGTATTATCAGAAACCTAGAAAGAGAGGAAAAACAGATTGATATATGTTTCTCTATATATTGATATAGAGAAAATATATGAAGAATAGCTAAAAACTTCTGAAATTTGGTGAGACAAACATTTACAGATTTAAGCTCAGTGAACCTCAAGTAAGATATGCACAAAGAAAACCATACCTAGACATACCATAAACAAAAATGCTGAAATCCAAATATAAAGAAAGGTTTTTGAAAGTAGCCAAAAAATATATATATATATGTATATATTATATAGTGGAACAACTATTAAAATGATTATGGATTTGCCATCAGAAACCATGGAAGCAAGAGGAGAAAATATCTTTTAAGGTTTTGAACTATAAACCCAGAATTCTATATCCAGCAAAAATATCCTTCAGGAATGAAGGCAAAATAAAGACATTCTCATGTAAAAGAGACTAAGAATCTGTCACCAGCAGAAATGCTTTAAGGAAATGCTGAAGAAGTTTCCAGAGGCTGAAGAGAAATAATCCTAGAAACAGATCCACACTGTATGTTCAATTGATTTTCTACAGAAGTATCAAGGTACCTGGGAGAAGACTAGTTTTTTCAACCAATGGAGCTTTAACAATTGAATTTCTCCACCGAAATATATGAACTTCGACCTACACCTTACTCCGTACACAAAAACTAACTTAAAATGGAACACAGACTTAAATGCTGGTGCTCAAACCATAAAACTTATGCAAAAAAACACTGGAAAGAAACACTTTATAATTTGATTTAGGCAAATATATGATACACCGGGGGTAAAAAAGAATAAAACATTGAAGAAGAAATTCATTATGACAGTTACTATCCAAAGATGGCCACACTAATTTATATCCTATCCCACATGTACTTCTTAAAATGTGACACTGACTCTCCTCCATATGTCATATATTCCCTGCCCTTGAACCTGGGACCTTTGAAACTACCTTGGTAACTGTAAGTTAAACGTAATGAGGCAGAAATGATGCTGATTTTTAAGGCTAAATCATAATGGGCAAAATGCATTCTGCCTGGTGTTCTCACTTTGTCTGAACATGCGCCTTTGGAGCCCTGAGCTACCAAGTAAGAAGTCCAACTACCTTTAAAAGGTAATTTTTACATAGTTTTTCACCATGCTAGAAAAACTATGTAAAAAGAGAGAGAGATGCCCCGGTTATTCCAACACACAGCTATTCAACTACTCCGAGCCAAGGTGCCGTTCATGTGAGTGAGTCTTCAGATGATTCCAGTCTTTAGCTTTCAAGATGTACCAGCCAATGTCAAGCAGAACAGTCATAGGCTATTCCAGGCAAGCCCTTCCCAAACTGCAGATTCATGCAAAGTAAATGCTATTGTTATTTTTAGCCACTAAACTTTGAGTAGTTTGTTACACAGCATCAGATAACTATACAATGATAAAAATGTGTCTTTAATAAAAATTAAAGGCCTTTTGCTCTTGACTCAGCTGAGAAAATGAAAAAGCAAACCACAGACTCACAGAAACTATCTGCAAAAACATATCTGACAAAGTACTTGCATCCAGAATATATAAATAATTCTTACAACTCAAAAATAAGACATATAACCAAACAAATTAAAATGAGCAAAATATGTCAACAGACCCTTCATCCAAAGAAAAAAGATATGTACACACACACATATAGTATATTCATATGTACTATGTATGCATGCACATGTGTGTATATTGTGCATGTACATATACACTCATAAACACACAACATACATATACACGAATGGGCAAAAAGTCAACAAAAAGATGTTCAACATCATTAACTTTTACGGAAATGCAAATTAAAACCACAATTAGATACTACTATACATGCACAAGAATGGCTAAAAATACTAGAAGGAATAACAACAGCAAGCGATAGTGGGAATATGGAGCTACTAGAACTCTCATACGTTGCTGGTGGGAACACAAAATGGTACAGTCGCTTTGGAAAACAGCTGGTCAGTTTTCTAGGAAGTTAAACATAAACTTACCATAAGACCCAGCAATTCTATCCCTAGGTATCTACCAAAGAGAAATGAAAACATATGTCCATTTGTATGAATTGTAGAAAACCCAAAATTACAGTGACAGAGAGCATATCAGTGACTGCTTGGGACCCGAGAGATATGTGGGGAGGGAACTGACTGCAAAGGAAAAAGTGAGACTTTTTAGGGAAGAAATTCTGTTTGATTATGGTTGTAGTCACATAACTATAAACATCTGTCAAAACTCATCAAACTGTACACTTAAAACAGGTGATAATCATTAAATATAAAGCTGTTTAAAAAAAAAAAATGCACACCTGTCCCTCTCCCCAGAGCAGTTCCCAACTAACTGGTAACTTAATCATCACCAACCATTAGGAAAAACCTGGGTACTACTCTAATGACAAATTTTATAGGAAGAATACATACATGCTTTAGATACAGATTTCATCTTAAATTCATATAAACTGAGGGCACAGGTAGAGGTTGACCAAAGCAGAAGAAAATTAGCAATAACACTAAAGCCAACAATAAATGCAAGAGATGAATAATTTAGGAAAGATAGTCTGTATGTCACACTCAGAGGAACACCTAGGGATCCAAGAAGAGTAAATTGTTATGAAAACTCCACATTCCATACAAAATTCTACATCAACACCATTTAGGAACCACTGCCTTATTATACACTTAACTTGATAATTACAGAAAATAAGTGCTATATATAAAACTGAACAACTGACAAACAAAAATCACCAATCTCACCTTCACTTACAGATGAATGTTCTTGTACCTGTGTTTTCCATCCACCATTTGCCCAAGCAGAAACTTGAGTCATCCATGAATCTTTCTTTTCTCTCAACAACCTATAATACTTGTTATAAGTAATATTTATTATAGCATTTTACTTATAATACTTATTAGAGTATAATACTTATTAGAGTAACTACCTATTCATCTAAAATCCTCACTAGACTATAGGCTATATTTCACTCATCATTATACCCCTAGCACCTAATGCCTCAGAAACACTTAACTGTTGAATGAATGCAAGAATTAAGAGCTAATGAATAAGTAGTTATTTGGACTGTGTCAAGTAAGCACTTATTTATTGATAGTTTGGGGGTATGTGCTTTACCAAGGTGTGAACAAATATGTCCCAAACTATATTATAACAATTTCAGATGCTGAATGTATAACTCATTAACCTTTCATGTTAATGAAATCAACTTGATCTTTTTAGACAACACAAATGTCATAATCTGTTTTCATTCACTACACAGGAAATATGCATTACATATGGAGACAATGGACGTTAGCAATGGTTTTAAGGTTACAAAGAATGTTACTTCTGTTTATAGATGTGGGTTGGTTTAAGTTATCCAGAAATTTAAACAATAAGCAGATGGTTTGTTTCTAAATTGATAGCAGTCATCCGGCTCTAAAGAAGAGTGTACTTTTGTAAATACATGTTCTGTCATGTTCTATCCAATGTGACATGATGAAATAATGTACTATGTTATGTTCTGCTTTTCCTCTTTGAACATAATAAAACTTAAGAAAAGCATGGATATTTTCCCCCCACAATGTTATCTTCTTAGACTTAGAGTCAAAACAAACTAAGAAAGGATAACAACAAACAAAAATAAACCCACAAATGCTGAGATTTAGAGGTAGATATCAATTCTGTTTCAAAACAAAATAAGAGTTGAGTCACTCAGAGTTTTCTCAATCATTAAATGGTGATAATATTAAATATAATAATTGAGAGTGTTTAACTTAAAATTTGAGAGTGGGGAATAAAGAATTATATCTAAATTTGATTTTTTCATTTCATTAGCATATAAAATATTTTTAAGTAGGCAAGATTAGCATATGTAATAATCATTAGATGATTATACAACATCCCTCCCCCTTCCTTCAATTCCCTCCTCTATTCTAACAAGATGCTGATTTTGTTTAGGTAATCTACCTTCTTTTACAAGGCTATTAACTAAATCAGTAATGTCAATCCCATTCCTCTTGCCAGTGATTTTTTTTAGATACAGGCATATGATATCAGACATAAAGAAGGCAATTTCACAATAATAAAGAGGTTAATTCACCAAGAGAACATAATAAACTTAAATGTTTACGGATCTAAAAGCAGGTATTCAAAGCATATGAGTCAAAAATTGATACAACCGGGACTTCCCTGGTGGCGTAGTGGTTACGCATCCGCCTGCTAATGCAGGGGACATGGGTTCGACCCCTGGTCCAGGAAGACCCCACATGCCACGGAGCAACTAAGCCCGTGCACCACAACTACTGAGCCTGTGCTCTACAGCCCGCGAGCCACAACTACTGAGCCCGCGCACCACAACTACTGAAGCCCACGCACCTAGAGCCCATGCTCCATAACAAGAGAAGCCACCACAATGAGAAGCCTGCACACCACAACAAAGAGTAGGCCCTGCTTGCTGCAATTAGAGAAAGCCTGAGTGCAGCAACGAAGACCCAACGCAGCCAAAAAGTAAGTTAGTTAATTTTTTTTTTAAATCAAGCAATGTAATTCACCATACTAAACTAAAAAAGAAAACTACACGATCATCTCTAGAGATATGGAAAAAACATCTGATATAAACATCTATTCCTGATAATAAAAACTAGGAATAGAAAGGGACGAGCTCAAATGAAAAAGGGCATCTACAAAAAATCTATAGCTAACATATTTAAGGGTGAAAAGGTTGAATACATTCCCCCTAAGATCAGGAATAAAGCAAGATGTCAGCTCCATTTCTATTCAATATTATAGTGGAAGTCCTAGCCAGTGCAATAACACAAGGAAAATAAATAAAAGGGATCCAGATTACAAAGGAAGAAGTAAAATTTTCTTTATTTTTCCACATGACATTCTAATAATAGCTAAAAATCCAATAAACAACTTTTCCATTTTAGAAAAGGCAAAACTATAAAGACAGTGAAAAGATCAGTGGTTGCAAGGGACTAATGAATAGGTAATTCACAGGGGATTTTCAGGGCAGTGAAACTATTCTACATGATACTGTAATCATAGATATATGACATTATGCATTTGTCAAAACCCATAGAACTGTACAACAGAAAGAGTGTACCCTAGGGTAAACTATGGGTTCTAGTTAAAAATAATGTATCAATATAGGCTCATCAACTGTAACAAATGTGCCACACTAATGAGATGTTAATAATAGGGGAAAAGGGAAGGGGAGAATGTGGGAACTATCTGTACTCTCTGTTCAATTTTTCTATAAACCTAAAACTGCTCTGAAAATTAAGTCTAGTTTTAAAAAGTATACAGGTACAAACTAAAAAGAAAATGAAAGTTCATATATCAAGGTAAAAAATAAAAGAAAAAAACTCTTTAACAAAACTAAATTTAGAAATAGCACCTTTTTTACAACCAAATTAATTTAATAAAAAACCAAAATATGGGCTTCCCTGGTGGCGCAGTGGTTGAGAGTCCGCCTGCCGATGCAGGGGACACAGGTTCGTGCCCCGGTCTGGGAAGATCCCACATGCCGCGGAGCGGCTGGGCCCGTAAGCAATGGCCGCTGAGCCTGCGCGTCCGGAGCCTGTGCTCCGCAACGGGAGAGGCCACAGCAGTGAGAGGCCCACGTACCACAAAAAAAAAAAAAAAAAAATATGAGTGAAGTTAAATGACAATGTGAATTTAAACTCATTTAAAACATCTAACAGTTACTCATTCCATACTAGAGTATTAAGAGTCATTAACAACGACTATAATAGCCACATATGCAGTCCAATCTTTACAGGCCATGAAAAGGACAGTAAGGAAAGAAGGGGCAAAAACAGAAGGAGGAACTGCAAATATGGAAGCCCATTCCCTTTCCATGATGTCAGGATTTCAGTCAGATGATTTCCAAAATATCAGTAGAACATTGAAGAGTTATGTCCTAACATCCAATCTGTTCATCTAAGTCTTCCCAGAAAAAATTAGAAATAGAAACTGTATGTCCTTTACCACTATCACTACCATCATTATCATGAAATTTACTGACAAACATAAAAGCAAAAGGTCAATGAACCAAAAATCGTAGAGTAGTAGGATTTAAATAGCCTGAGTTCTTGATGACATCACTGAATCCTGGAACTGCTACTCTCGAGACTCCACGTAATTTATTTTAAAAATAAATGTACTTATACTTTAAGTCACTTGCAGTTGGGTATCCAGCTAATTGCATCCAAATAAATCTATAAGCCTAGTGAAGAACTTGCCTCAGAATTTGTTAAAATGAAATCTTTATCTCGGAGTGAAACTCTGGATTTATTTATCAATCCTTAAATATTCTGAGTTCTAGATGTCTGGAAAATTATAAAATAAGTTCCTAAATACTTATATTTTATAAATTTGGGGCTTATTTTTATCAAAGAAAAAATGTAAACAGTTTTATATTACTTGTGACAGAAAGAATAAGGAACATGTATAACAAAAAATAAACTGTGCTGATAATACAAACCTTGCTGTTCCTTTCATCTATAGCTATACCACTAATAAGTTTTTTTAAAAGGAAAGTAGAGGTTACAAATCATAAAATCAGAAAGTGAGAAGATACGAAAACCCCAAATACTCAGTGTTAAGCCAGAAGAAGAATAAACCTAAAGCTAAGAAGAATAAACCTAAAGCTACTTAACTTCCAAACAGGAAACTGCATGGGCATTTGGAAGAAATAATTCACTGAAGTTTCTTAGAACCAACCTGAAGCTCCCATGCCACACAGTATTCCAGTATATGAATACTATACAATTTAACTGCCGGTGGATCCTTGAGTTGAACTGAGTTTTTATCATTATGAACATGCTGCTCAAATTATTCTTGTTGGTTTCTCCTGTTCCACATGAGAAAAAAATTTCTCTAGTACATACTTAAAGAATGGATTGACGAGGTGTAGGATGTGTGTATATTCAAATTTATTAAAAAGTACCAAATTGTTTTCTAAACTGACTGTACTAATTCGCACTCCTACCAGCAACATATAACAGTTATTATTTCTAGCAATATTTTTCTCAAGGTTAACAAAAGAAAGTTCATCAAGTATCCTGTAAGAATCTAACGAAACTTTGGAATGAAATTATTCATTTCTTCATGTACTGACTACGTATATAATGGTACCATACATGTCGTAGGAACTCAGTAATCAAAAGCATTTCCTTAGCCTTCTCCTAGTAGCAAAATCATAGACATTTGCTCTGCTAAAGATTCTCTTATTACAAGTAATAGAAACCTACCAAAAAAAAAAGTACGTATTAAGTTGAAACAGCTGGAGCAAAAATCTAGCATCAGAGGAGTAGAAGGTTTGAAGGAAATATGTGTACACATATATACACACACACACATGCACAAATAAGACTACAGAATAAAAGTGCTGTCAAAGTGTATAGGGGCTATAGTTTTGTTTCCAGCTCTAATGTTCTTAACAGGAAATTATAACAGGTTAGAAGACAGGAGTTTTACTATACTCTACAACTGTATCTCCAGCCATTTCTCTCTTAACTATGTAACCGACTCAGAGAATAACTGGGACTAGACACAATAAAGCCAAAGTAAGACTCTAGAACCAGTATGATCAGATAGTCGGAGAACTTACTTATCTGCCTATTTCGATTTAAGAGATGTTTAAAGTCCCTCTCACCCCCAAAACAGATCATTTCCTCTCACAGTGCCTGAAATCACATTTGCATTATTGAATTTTGTTGGATATTCAGGGTTTTTCATTAATTAACAAATATTTGCATTGAGCTGCAAATATCTCTGGACACAGGAAACTTATGAAAAATTAGCTGACAAGGATAGGCACCTGAAGAAAAACAAATAGGAACAGAGATGCTGAAAAAGAAGGTGGGAGAGTACCAAACAAAAATTTTGCCTACTTTCGCCGTTTTACTGATATCTGGCCCCCAAATTACAGCTGTCTTTAATTGACTGGAAATTTAATCTACTGAAGACCAATATCCTAAATTGGCATAAACTTTTGTTTGGGTTTATTTACTGTTGTAACTTTCCAGTATGTTCTACCAAATTACACTTATTTCTAACTACATTAAGAGTACAATCAGGGGCTTCCCTGGTGGCGCAGTGGTTAAGAATCCGCCTGACGATGCAGGGGACATGGGTTCGAGCCCTGGTCTGGGAGATCCCACATGCTGCGCAGAAACTAAGCCCATGCACCACAACTACTGAGCCTGTGCTCTAGAGCCCGTGAGCCACAACTACTGAGCCCGCGCACCACAACTACTGAAGCCCACGCACCTAGAGCCCATGCTCCAAACAAGAGAAGCCACCGCAATGAGAAGCCTGCTCACCACAACGAAGAGTAGCCCCTGCTCACTGCAACTAGAGATAGCCCATGAGCAGCAACGAAGACCCAACGAAGCCAAAAATAAATAAAAATAAATAAATAAATAAATAAGCGTCGGTGTTTACATTAAAAAAAAAGAGTACAATCATACAAGCTTGATTCCACACCTAACTTAAAATGAGAGAAAGAATTAGGGATAAAAACGGAGAAGCTCATAAAAAGAAAAAGTGACGTTTCAGATTCTGAAATGCTAGCACTGCAGAACCTGAAGGCCATGAGTCTTGATTAGTCCCCAGAAAAGCCTGCTTATGGAGACTGTGTGGCTGGCACCCATGGAGCAAGTAACTTGCCATGAAAGGAACCCTTAGTATTTTGTATTAATTGAAGTAAGACATTTAAGAATCTGGTACCTCAATTGGTCAGTTCACACCAACTGAACACAATGCTAAACATTATCCTTAGATACCAAATATTTAATGACATATAAACAGTACCTCAATATTGAACTCTTTGTCTTATTTGAGTCGAAAGGAACCAGATTACATTGTTATGGTTTTAACAAAGTAAACAGGAGTCACACTGTTAAAAAATATATCATAAATAAACTTAGCCCTTTTTATCTACACTTGTATATGTGTTTTTAAAAAGAATGTAATAGATCCCAATTCTTAATCATTCCCCCTAAATCCACAATTTCTCATTATTTCCTGTACTAGTTTGCCTCTGCTGTTGATTTTTATTTCCATCACAGATTACTCTAATAGGAATTCAGATTCCAAACATAAATTTTATAAACACATACAGTATATAAGCCTACTTAATAATCAAAACCAGCCTTCTTTAAATGTAATGTTTCCTTTCTAGTACTTCCAAATATGCATATACTTCATAAGGTCTTTATTTTATTAGCAATTTTTAACACCAAAAATGGAAACCATGTCTTTTTAAAAACATCAGATTCATAATGGTACAATCAGTAAGTCCCTTTCTCCCACAAGTGTTTATATATACAAATAGCGTGCTATATGAATAAAAAAAATAGTACTTGTAAATCTATATACTGTTAGCAAGGACTAAATTTCCTTCTCAAAAAAATTTTTTAAAAAAAAAGCAGACGAATACAGTATACTAAATTTTTTGCTAGAAAGTTAAACAATGTAATTGCTTTAATTATGGTCATTTAAACTATCATTTTCAATGAAAAGAACCTACTAATAAAGATGTGAATTATAATTATTTTTCAAAATAATTAATAAAGATTTATATTGATCCTGGAAATTAAAATGCTCTATATGTGCATACCACTTTAACAAATCACTTGCATAAATATGTTCTAATCTAAGATAATTTCTAACTCTAATTTAAAAAATGATAAATAAATTAATTAATTAAATGGTTACCTTTCATCCGGACAAGGGATTTTAACCTGTTTTGTATCATGACCCCTAAGATGTTTAACTTAACATTCTCATGGGTGTTCCCAAGATTATGGGTAATTAATGTTATGCTAGCTTAATTCATCCCTTTGTTTCACTCAAAAAACTGTATCAGAACGCAATTCAGGGAAAGTTATGCTACTAAAAAGAGAATTATAATATTTTCACTAGTACAAGTAAAAATTTACTGGAGCATGCCTCATAGCAGATTTTACTACAATATTTTTCTTCATACAATTGCTGAAAGCAACTGATATAAGAGAAGGGGGGGTGGCAATGAGAGAGAAGGTATACTGATTACAAATTTTGCTTTGGTAAAAGAATAAAACAAATTAGTATAAATTTTAGCGGCTAACCAAAATTTGCCTATCTACACGACATTTTAATTTTCTAGAGCTCTTATAATCCTCTACAATAGCCTGAGAACTGGCCCCAAGGCTTCAAATACTGCTGCCCATCTCCCCTACAATTATTTCTTCCCAAATTAGCTAGAGTAACTATTTGAAAAGGGAGATCATATCCTATCACTCTTTTGTTTAAAACTCTCCAATGGTTTTCTTAACATATACACACTATAATATATAAAATAAGAAAACAAGGGCCTACTATATAGCACAGGGAATTATACTCAATACCTTGTAATAACCTATAACGGAAAAGAATCTGAAAAAGAATATACATACATATGTATGTATAACTGAATCACTTTGCTATATACTTGAAACACAACATTGTAAATTAACTACATTTCAATAAAAAATGCATAAAAAAGAATTTTTTAAAAGTCTCCAATGATTTTCTATTAAATGTAAATTAAAACCTAAACTCCTTACTATGGCGACAATGTCCTAAATATGAACTGTCTTCTGCCTATTTTTTCAACCTCATTTTATACCATTCTGTCCACCTATAACAGTCTTCTTGGCTGTTGCCAAACCAAATGACCAAGCTTGCTCCCAACTAGGGGTCTAATTTACTCACTGTCCACTCTCCCTGAACACTCTTCCCCAAGATCTTCTCAAGCTCTGGCTCATTAGAATACAGCTACGACTAAAATAAAATCTCTGCTCTGAAAGAGCTTATCAGTGTAATGCCAGAAAAATGCAAGAGAAGGGAGAAAGGAGAAAAGAAGCAAGTGGTGGAAGGGAGGGACACCATACTACAGAGTCACAAACTAAGTTCCATGGGACAACAGAGGAGAATATAACCTACTCTGGAGGAAAGATTTCTAAATTCAGATTTGTCACTGTCTTAGGTATATGACCAGGAAATAACAATGACACACACCAAGTATTAAGTGGGGACTATTCCATTTGACCCTCTGCACCACACAGAAGCCCCATGAATGTGTATGATACAACAGATGTCATTGACAAAATTCAGGATGCTACTTAATTCATGAAAAATACTCCAGAGGTTACATTTGGGTTATGCCCCCCTCCTTCACTGTCCCCCAACCCTTCTATGGTTGTTTGATCTGGGATCAGATACACTACACCCGAAGTAGGTCAATCAGATTAGGGTAAAGGCAAAGGAGAAGAGAGTGGGGTGGAGATATTAGAGCCGAGTCACTTTAATGATAGCATCATATTTTTAAAAAGGTGCTACTGCTGGGTTCCCCACAGCTGCCCTGGTTCCAGTCTTTCCTGAGACTTGATGGTTTAGTATGTCCTTCAATTCTGTGAGCCATCTCAACGTCCTTCCCTTAATCCCAATTTTTGTCTTAAGCTCACCAAATTGGTTTCTTTTATATAAAACCCAAGCAACTGTGAAACATTTGGAATATGCAATCATCCTAGTGAAAAGCTAAAACAGAGATTAAAGGTTATGGCTCTATTCCAAGTAGTGTGTAGTTACTACATATCTAAAGAACTACAGTGATATAGTAGGAAGAGAAAAACATTAGTGTCACTCACTTTCAGCTGCAGATTCAAGTCTAGATTCACTGATTGCTACCTACAGGATGTGAGCTTGAATGCGTGATTTAATGTTCTCTGTCTCCTAAATTACTGATGGCAACCCTCATAGGGCTGTTTGAAGATTAAGCAAAATAACACACGTCAAGACACTCAGCAAAATGTCTGGAAGACAGTAGGGGCTCAATAAATGTTAATTCTCACCTTGTTTCCCAATAAGGATAAGATGTTTAATCAGAGAGTAAATGAAAAGCCAACTCTGGCTAGGACAGGGGTTAGCAAATACAGCCATGGGTCAAATCCACCCTACCACCTGTTTTGGATGGCCCACAAGCTAAGAATGGATTTTACATTTTTAAATAGAGTTGTACATTGAACACTGTGTGTGGCCCCAAAGCCCCCACAAAACAATATGTTGAAATCACAACCGCAGGTACCTGTGAATATGATCTTATTTTGAGATAGGGCCTTTGCAGATGCAATGAAGGTGAAGTCATATCGGATTAGGGTGAGCCCTAAACCCAATGACTGGTATGACTGGCCTAAGAAGGCCATGTGGCGATGGAGGCAGAGATTGGAATAATGCAGCTAAAAGCCAAGGAATGTCAAGGATTACCAGGAGCCACCAGAAACTGGAAGAGGTAAGGAAGGATTCTTCCCTAGAGACTTCAGAGGGAGCATGGCTCTGCCGACACCTTAATTTCAGGTTTCTAGTCTCCAGAACTGTGTGAAAATATATTTCTGTTGTCTTAAGCCACCCAGTTTGTGGTAATTTGTTATGGCAGCCCTAGGAAACTAATACAAATAGGTTTTCTTTTAATGAAAAGAATAGCATTTCCCAACATGTGAAAATTGTATAAAATTTGAATTTCATACACAGCCACACTCATTTACTGTGCACAGCCATGCTCATTTGTTTACATCTTTTCTATGTCTGTCCTACAATGGCAAAGTTGAATAGTTACCACAGAGACCATATCGCCCTCAAAACTGGAAATAGTTACTATCTGGCTCTATATAGAAAAAGTTTGACTATCCCTGGCCTTAAGCATTAGTGCCGAAGACATGAATAGGAGAGTTCTAAAATGGACCTGTGCCAGTAAGAGATGACCAAGTACTAGCTGGAGAGGTTAGAAATCTAAAGGAACAAACAAACACAAGACTTAGGAATTTTTATCATGGGAAAATGGTTTAAAGTTTTAAAATAAATCAGGATTTGGAAAAAAAAAAAGAACTAGCAAATCAAAAACATGCTAGTCAAGAATAGTCTGACATGTCTTATTCTGTGAAATAAGTTAGATGACGTTAGTCATTGTTATGGAGAAGCTGGGCACAGTAGAAGGACGTGGAATGACTACTAATTTGCATTACTGTGTATCATTTAAGACAGGCACAAAACATCTAGTAGAGGTCTCCTGAAAAGGGTATCAAATGGAAGTGAACAAATGATTTTAAAAAAATCAGGCAGATGGACACATCCTAGTCTTCTCTTCCCAGTCTAATGCCAATTCTAAGCAATTAAAACTGTCTATTGACTAAACATTATAAAAATCTCCCAACTGGCCACATTATAAATCTATCCCTACTATAATCCATCCTTAAGAGTACTTTCATTATCATTGTCCTAAAATGCAAATTTTGATCATGCTATGGAACAACTGTAGTTAATTTTTTAATAAGATATTATTTAAATTCCTACACTCAGTATATAACATCCTTCACAATAAGACCCAAACCCCCATCCAGTCCCATTTCATACCACTCCTCAATATTCCAGAAGCTTCTCCTATATTTAACTTTGTTACATACACCTATAACACCCTAGGTTTCCCTCTTTGTAACACCCATTATGATTTTAATTACTTGCTTATTCTGCCACACTAAACTGAATTTTATGATAGAAGCATGTCTGTCAGGTTCAGTATGATATGATATGATGTGATATGATATGATATACACAGCACTCAACACAAGCACATAGGTGCACAATAAGTATAAGTTGAATAAAGAATGAATAAATCAACAAGGATGACTAACTATGCCAGGACTCAGGACTCCATATTTTTGCACATAATGCTCCCTCTCTGCCTTGTTTACCTATCTGGAGAATTACCTTTGCCTTGTTTACCTATCTGGAAAAGTCTGTACTTATCCTTCACATGCAGCCTCCTCAGTAAAACCTTCCCTTACATTTCCCTGCAAACTGTTCTTTCCTCCACATCGTTAAAATAATATGTACCATATCATATTGTAATATATCTATTTACTGGTATTTAGGCTTCATTAAACCTTGAGTTTCTCAAGGACAAGAACCATGTTTTATTCAGTATTGTTTTCTCCAGCACTTAGCTCAATGTTTGGAGCATGTGAAGAAGAAAAATGTATTTGCTGACTACATAAATTAAAATCATTTCATAAATTTAAGACAACAAATAAAGTTCTAAATCATAGAACAGTGTACATTTAAGTATTTTCTTCATTACAAGTTAATTTGTTTTAATAATTTATTGAACAGTGCTTTAAACAATTGTGATTGCATATTTTAGTTTAAATAAAATTTGAAAATTAATGAAATTTCACCTCCTGTTAAAAATTATTATAGCAATAATACAACCCACTATAAGACTCAAAATATTTAGAATAAAACCTAAAATTCTTTTTTCATCAACATTTCCGTTTAGAGATATTAACGATAATTAAGCCATCAAGCATTTTCAAATAATCCTTTCTCTACACATTTATGTATGTACATATGAATATATATGCTATGTTTGAACACATGATATAAATGTTAACAGATACCAATTATACCAATCCTATTGAGATAGTTCAACTTAAACGCATCCAAAATAAATGTCACAACTTAATTGCAATTTTCTAATATCTAGAATCAGTTAAGTTCAGGAAAGTTTGTAGAAGGCCACCCAGTAATAAACACAAAATAAATTGTGTCTGCTGTCCTGTGAGTGATAATTTTTTATTGCTAACTCAGTTTCAGATGTCAGAGTAATGACTTCCATACTCTGATTAAAATGCAAATTGAAGCCATATGTTAGAAAAGCATAGGCTTTCAATGTCACTGTTTTCTGACTTTAAGCACAATAAAAGTATGTTTATAAAGGCTAACAATTACCCAGATGAATTCTGTTGATTCTAGATGTAGAAAATATGGAATTTTACATTGCAAACTATGTCAATACACGAAGCTGTAGCACACCAATTAACAGCTACGGTCATATATATACACACATATATACGTATATATGTATGTATATGTAATTGGTGGAGGGGTGAAAATTATAAAACAATATGAAACTTGACTAATCTTAAAACAGAATGAATCTTAATTGGTCTGATTTTCTTCAAAAGTGAAAACTGAAAAGTGATTTTATAAACCTGTTTTTAATCTTCAGATTTGCTAAAGTAACTAAAGTTAACCTATATTCTTAGAAAAATGAAAAGTAAACAATAGACTGATATTTTTGTTTTATTTTGCCAATGCATTAAATAAACCAAATTCTACATAAATCAATTTAATGTTTAATGGATTTCTAAGACTATGCTACAAGTTTCCCAAAGATCTTCTTAGACTGAGATTCAAAAATAACTAGCCCAATAATTAATTTAAATATTACAGGCTTTGCTCTTTTTCCTTTTCATTTGTGACACTAAACTAAAATTGCTGTGTGCATAAAACTTTCTTTTGTTTTGAAAGGAAAATTTTGAAGTTATAAGAAAACTTCTCTTATAAACAGCACTCCCAAAAAGGCTGCATCATCTATTTAAGAGTGAATATTTCTGGGAGTTTGCTGGCAGTCCAGTGGTTAGAACTCTACTGCTTTCACTGCCGTGGCCCGGTTTCAATCCCTCGTCGGGGAACTAAGATCCTGCAAGCCACGTAGCGTGGCAAAAAGAGTGAATATTTCTAAATTTAAAGTATTTCTACCTAATATCAGCTGGATGTAAAAAATTAATAGAAAAGTCAATGCCAGCTAAGCTTACACAATTTACAGACATCAAAGGTAGTAAACTCAATGTAAATATAGTTCCATTGCATAAGGAAAAAAGTGAAGGTGACTATAAAAGTGTTTACCAAAAAAAAGAAAGACTGACAAGAGGTAAGGTAGGGATAAACCATAGCTCTCAAGATGAATAAAATCACTTTATTTTACCTTAAAAAATATTCAACTTGAAATATGGAGACAGAAATCTTTAACGTCATTAAAGACATTTCCAATGTAGAGAAAAACACCTATAAACTAAAATAATCTCGAATATAGGTTAATAAGTAACTTATTAATAAATAAGATGGTACTAAAATGTCACAGACCTTGAGCATCATTAATGATTTTTTTAAACAAAATAATGGGCAGTATAGAAAGATATGGCTTATAAAAATCTCTTTTAAAAAGCAAATAAGTTTCTTTAATACATTTTTAAAGCTACAATACAATTTATATCATTAAGTGCCTAATCAGTCACCATTTTATATAAATTAATTTCCAGGGCTTCTCTTATCAAGCTCAACCTTCAGTGTTCCTCCAAACTTCTTCTTCTGTTTGAGTTCAAGGATAACGAATAAAAGTGACTATGCATGAATATACTGGACTATGGTCAGTGGTCTATTCTAGACTTCCATTTTTCTAGCTATTTGTATGACTAACTCATCTGCCAAAGCCTCTGTTGTAAAAGTAATGTGCCATTACAAGTACTGCATCCTTGGTTGACTAATCTGCACAATTACTTCCATATACTGTATAGATATGTCCCTCAGTTTGCAATCAGCATCAGTATTGTTTCTTTTGCTCTTCTTATTCACAGTTGTCTGTAACACATTTTAAAACAGCTTAAGTGTTACATTGTAGTCCATGATTCAAACATAAACAGCTCAGTGAATAGCTTAGAGAAAGCCCTACATTCCCACCAATAAAATTTTACCTTGTCAGTACAAACTACAACTCACTGACACTTGGAGGAAACTTTAAAAAGCAATCTCAGCCCTGTGGACTAACATACTGACTGGCAGAAGAATGTTGATTTTATTTTCTATACTTGGGCTTGTAAGCCACATTCTAAGTAGTTTTTTTTCCCTTAATTAAATAAGAATTTTTAAAAGGACTTCAGAAGGTCCACATTATCTAAGAATAATTAAAACCAAAAAAAAAAAAACCAACAAAGAGAATTCTGGTTGACTTAAAACAAGGACTAAACTTTCAGAGTAAATAGTGAGGAAATGGTTTAACTTGAAAATAAAGCTAAATTTCAAAATGTTTCTTCAGCTGTTAACTGCCAGGTCCACACTTCCCAGTGATTAAATTTGTTCATAAATACTAACTTTCAGGGGCTTCATGAAATGCTGTATCTTCTACAAGACCTGCAATTTCATTCCCCAATGATCTGTATTGAACTTGCACTGAATTGTCAAATGTCAACAACAGACTGACAAGGACGATGACAATGCTAACCTAAAAACTGGTTTGAGTAAGGACTAGTGAATATTTTGTGTTATACTAATTCTGGCTATTCTATATATCCCAACAGCAGTGATCTTTTTTTTTTTTCCTAACATCTTTATTGGAGTATAATTGCTTTACAATGGTGTGTTAGTTTCTGCTTTATAACAAAGTGAATCAGTTATACATATACATATGTGCCCATATCTCTTCCCTCTTGCATCTCCCTCCCTCCCACCCTCCCTATCCCACCCCTCTAGGTGGTCACAAAGCACTGAGCTGATCTCCCTGAACAGCAGTGATCTTGATAATTAGAACTCCAACCCATAATACATCTGGGTAAAATAATAATAATAAATAAAATTCAAAAAAAAAAATAGTAATAGTAGTAAAGAAAAGGAAGAGAAAAACAAAGTCAGACGATATAAAATAAAAGTGAATATTTCAAGTCCAAGTTCAACTGGCCACCCACAACTTTAACTATTTATGATTTTAGTTATTCAGCTGAGTTATCACCAGAAATCTATATAATATGCTTGTATATTTTTTGTCCAGCTTTATTGCTGTCTAATTGAAATATACTTGAAACTTGTGTAAGTTTAAGGCATACAATGTGATGATTTCATATACATATATATAATGCAAAATGATTACCACAATAAGGTTAGTTAACACCTCCATCACCTAACGTAATTACCTTTATTTATCTTTATTTATTTATTTTTTATTTTTTTATATACAATGGAATATTACCTTTATTTTTATGGTGAGAACATTTAATATCTACTATCTTAGCAACTTTAAAGTATATAATACAATATTGTTAACTATAGTCACAATGCTATAAATTAAATCCTCAGAACTTATTCATCTTATATTCAACTTATTCATCTGGAAGTTTGTATCCACTGACCAGCATCTCCCCATTTCTCCCACCGTCCCAGCCCATGGCAACCACCATTCTACTCTGTTTCTATAAATGTTTGCTTTTTCACATATAAGTGAGTTCAAACAGTATTTACCTTTCTCTCACTTATTTCACTTAGCATAATGCCTTCAATATCCAACCTAGTTGTTCCAAATAGCATATTTCCTTCTCTTTTATGGCTGAATCATACATACATACATACATACACACACACACACCACATTTTCTTTATCCATTCATTCATCAAGAGACACATAGGTTCTTTAAATATCTTGCTATGCTATTGCCAATAATGCTACAATGAACATGGAAATGCAGGTTATCTCTTTAAGATAGTGATTTCATTTCCTTCAGCTCTATACCCAGAATTACAATTGCTAGATCACATGGCAGTTCTACTTTTAATTTTTGAGGAACATCCATACTGTTTTTCATAGTTGCTACCAATTTTCATTCTCACCAGCAGTGACAAGGGTTCCCTTTTCTCCACATCACTGTCAACATTTGTTATCTCTGGTCTTTTTGATAATGGCAATTCTAAAAGGTGTGAGGTGATATCTAACTGTGGTTTTGACTTGCAGTTCCCTGATGATTAGACAGACTGAGCATCATTTCATGTACCTGTTGGTCATCTGTATATCTTCCTTGGAAAAGTGTCCAAGATTTGTTTTGTGACCTAACATATGGTCTATCCCAGGGAATTTTCCATGTGCTCTTGAGAAGAATATCTTTTCTGCTGCTGTTGGATGGAATGTTCTGAAAATATCTGTCAAACACATTTTGTCTATAGTGTTGTGTCCATTTCATCTATAGTCCAACGTTTCCTTACTGATTTGCTGCCTGGTCTATCCATTGTTGAAGTGGCATACTTAAGTCCCCTGTCATTGTTGTACTGTTGTCTATTTCTCCCTTCAGTCTGCTGGTTTCTTCTTAACATATTATGTGCTCCAATGATGGGTGCATATGTATTTACTCTCTTGATGAACTGACTCCTTTATCATTACAGAAGAACCTTCTTTGTCTCCTCTTACAGCTTTTGACTAACATCCATTTTGTCTGATTTAAGTATAGCTACTCATACTCTTTTTTGGCTACCATTTGCACAGGACATCTTTTCCATCCCTTCACTTTGAGCCTATATGTGTCCTTAAAGCTAGAGTCTCTTGTAAGCAGCATATAGTTGAGTCTTGATTTTTTACCCATGTCTTTTGATTATTTATTACAGTTACACTTAAACTAATTATTGATAAGTAAGGACTTACTAATGCCATCTTATTATTTTCTGGCTGTTTTATAGTTCCCTGTTCCTCTGTTCTTCTCTTGCTGTATTCCTTTCTGAATTAATGATTTTTTGTACTGTTTTGCCTTGATTCCCTTCTCTTTATCTTCTGTGTGTCAACTGTAGGTTTTTGCTTTATGGTTACCATGAGGCTTACATAAAATATTTTATAGATATAACAGTCTATTGTACACTGTACACTTGTTAACAACTTAACTTCAATCACATACAAAAAAAACTGCCATTTTAGTCCCCACGTATTTTATGGGTTTTGGTAACAAAATTTACATCTTTTTATATTGTGCATACATTAACAAATTTTTGTAGCTATAACTATTTTTAATACTTTTGTCCTTTAACCTTTATAACAAAGTTAGATTGTTAACACAACACCATATTACAGTACTAGTATTTGACTGTATACTTACCTTTACCGTTTGGTTATATATTTTCATATGTTCTCATGTTACTAATTAGTGTCCTTTCTTCTCAGCTTGAAGAAGTCCTGCCCTCAATTCTTGTAAGACAGGTCTAGTGGTGATTAACTCTCAAGTTTTGTATTTTGAGGGGGTTTTTTCGTTTCTTTTTTTTTTTTTTTAATTTTATTTTTGGCTGTGTTGGGTCTTAGTTGCGGCATGCAGGATCTTTGTTGCTGCATGCAGGATTTTTCATTGCAGTGTGTGGGCTTCTCTCTAGTTGTGGCGCATGGGCTCTCTAGTTGTGGCACGTGGGCTCCAGAGTGTGTGGGCTCTGTAGTTCTGGCGTGCAGGCTCCAGAGCACGTGGGCTCTGTATTTTGTGGCATGTGGGTTGTCTAGTTGAGGCACACGGGCTCAGTAGTTGTGGCACGCAGGCTTAGTTGTCCTGTGGCACGTGGGATCTTAGTTCCCCGACCAGGGATAGAACCCATGACCCTGGCACTGGAAGGCAGATTCTCAACCACTGGACAACAAGGGAAGTCCCAAGTTTTGTGTGTTTTGGAAATTCTTCATCTCACTTTCATTTCTGAAGGACAAGTGCCAGGGAAAGTATTCTTGGTTGGCAGGGTTTTTTTGTTTTTTTCTTTTTTTCTTTCAGCACTTGGAATATATCATCCCACTCTCTCCTGGCTTGCAAGGTTTTTGCTAAGAAATTTGTTGACAGCCTTATGGGGTTTCCTTTGCACGTAGGAATTTTTTTTTCTCTTGTTGCTTTTAACATTTTCTTTGTATCTTTGATTTTCAACAACTGTATCATAATACGTCTCAGAGAAGATCTCCTTAAGTTAAATTTGTTTGGGGACCTATTAGCTTCATGAAGTTGGATTTCCAAATCTCTCCCCATATTTGGGAAGTTCTCATCCATTATTTCTCCAAATAAGCTTTCTGCTGCTTTCTCTTTCTTTTCTCCTTCTGGCACTCCAATAATGCATAGATTGTCTCTTTTAATGGTATCCCATTTTTCACATAGACTTTCTTTACTCTTTTTCAATTGTTTTTCTTTGTTCTACTCTGACTTGATTTCAAAGGTCCTTTCTTCTTCCATTTCACAGATTCTTCCTTCTGCTTAATCCAATCCAGTGCTGATGAGCTCTACTGCAATTTTCATTGCATTCCCTGACTCTTCAACTCCAGAATTTCTGTTTGGATCTTTTTTATAATTTCTCTCTCTCTGTTAAGTTTCTCATTTTGGCCATGTATGGTTTTCCTGATTTCACGGAACTGTCTTTCTGTGCTTTCTTATAGCTCACTGAACTTCCTTACAACACTTATTTTGAATTTTTGGTCTGGCAAATTGCAGGTCTTCACTTTGGGGGGTTCGTTAGTGGCAAATGGTTCCTTTGGTGGTGTCACATTTCCTTGATTTTTCATGTTCCTTGAAGTTTGCTTTACTGTCCTCACATTTGAAAAAGCAGTCACCTCCTCCATTCGTTACTGACTTGCTTCAGGAGAGAAATACCTTCTGTCAGCCCTATTAGGGATTCGGAGGCTTTCACAAACCTCTTCTATGGATATGACTGCTCTACTCTTCTTGCTCCTTCTTATGAAAGAATTCTTAAGCTTGAATGCCTTCTCTCATTCCTGCAGAGCCAACCTCCTTACGTTTTCCCTAAGGTTGTGCTGAATGTTTACGTTTGTGGTTTCTCCCGGACCCACAGAGTCAGGCTGGCCTTCTCTGCACGCTTAGCAGCCATCTGCAAAGGTTCATTCTCACCACCATCAGGAACAGGCATAAGGAGCCAACTACAGTGTGGGGGCATGTGTGGGTGAGGGGCACAGAACGCTAAGGATGCCCATGGGTCAACTGGGAAATCCGCAGGCAAGGCATTCCAGCAGCTTCTAAGCAGGCTTCCTGGTAGAGTCCGACACATGGTCAGTAAGATCTATGTTCCTTTAATGCCCTTAGAGAGACCTACCTGCCACTCTCCCATCTTATTTTCTCTTTCTAGAACAGCCCACCACATCTCTCAATTTATCTTTGAGTGTTTTCCATCTACAGCTTTTGCTCTATTTTCTACACAAGAACCTATTTCATCTTTCAGCCTTTCATTTTTATGAGTTTTTAAATCAATCACATGTTTTACTTCTGAGAATAACTTATTTCTCTAACTGCTTCTTTTACAAAGAAATCTATTCTTGTTTTGTGACTACTATATTTTCTCAAAGTTCTCTGAAGACATTTTTTTTTCAGGTTTGCTCCCACTGCTAAATTCTGTTTTCTCCCAAATTGAATGCTTGTTCGGTATGATCTATTTTGTGCTGTTCATTTTCTCGAAATGCCTGGTGAAACTTGTTGTATACTCATGTTTATGAATGAAAAACTAGGAGGATGCACACACACCAGAAATGTCCACTGCAGCAGCAGTTCTGGGGTTGTTTGCCCAACACTGTCCTTCTCTGAATGGGAAGCCAACTGTCACATTATATACATAAACTAGGAATACTGACTGGCATACTTCATTTGAACAGAGTGAATATTGAGCAAATAAACTAGCCAAGAATGAGAGCTTCCCAAATGCTCAAAGTCCTTTAATAAATTTTACTCCTGGACAAAGTTACCGTGAATCAAGCGCTCTATTTTGGGGAAATGACTCCACTGTTCCAGATACACTCCTGCTGATTCCTGCACATTTTCAAGCTCCCAGTTTGCAGTCTCTCCAGACTTCTACAGTGAAGAATGTTTCCAACCTCTCCTGTAGCATTCACCTGTGAGTGCCAGACTGTAGTTTATTCCTCCTTGGACTTTTAGTTATTAGGATTTTAGTTATTAGGATTAGAATTCCAGTTTCCAGAAATTCATTAAAATCTCTAAGTCTATTGCAACATTTTTTAAGACTTCTTCCTTTTTGCAAATGTTTACTACCATTCATTAAAATTTGAGAGAAAGGAGGGAAGGGCATAAGTAGTAAATGACTGTGCCCAGTCCATCACCTAGGACACAATTGAGTGTTTTCTTTCTCTTTCTAATAGATAATTTGTTATCAGGTGACACTGTCTCTGTATTGCAACCTATATTTCAGATGCAGACTAACCGAATAATCAATGTCTCTGATCAGTCTATAATCTGACTTCAGTGTCGCACAGTGACATCGAAAACAAATTCAGTGACAAGGCAAACAAGTTCACGTTTTCTTTGTTTTCTTGCACACAAGCAGATAACCTCTATCTTATTTACCTGATAATTTCACGACAAATTAAGATTTTTTTTTTGTAATATCCATAGCATAAAAGAAACATTTCCCCAGGGAGCAGAAATATTTTAGCACTTCCAAATCCCTCAGATAAGACAAATATTCTCAACTCTTATACCTTCCATGTTTCACCTCAGTAAAAGAGAGATAACTAAAAGTGCCTATAAAATGTTTAGTTACATTTCTAAAATGTTTTGAGCAGCCTGAAGGAAAGACAGTAAGTATAATTTATCATACAGTATTATCAATGACTATATTTTCTAATTCAAAACTACTAAAACAACATAAAAACAGAACATCAACTCTTCTTTATCTAATCATTACTTTATAGACCCTGGGGGAAACGAGTTAAATGAATTCTTTTTAGATACGTAAATTTAGTTGAATTCTCTACCAGGATGCTACAAGACCAGATCAAACTATAAATATTTTGTTCTAAACTTAAGGAAACTTGCTGCCTTCATAGTATACAAGTTTTCCAACTTGTATACTTTCAGATATACAAACACAGATAACATTTTTCCATGGAAACACAGATAACATTTTTCCTAGAATCACAGATAACATTTTTCCATACTGTGAAGACTTCACAAACATGATCAAAGTCACAGTCACAACAACAATGACAAAAACAATAATAAAAGCAAACATTATTGAGATCTTCCTACTCACTAGTAAGTCTTTTATACATATTATCTTATTTAATTTTCACATTATTACTCTGTGAGGTAGTAGCTATTATGATCCCAATTTCACAGCTGGGAAAATGGAGGTAGAAGTAAAATGGTTTGACCAAGATCATCATACAACCAGTAAGTAAGGAGCAGTGGCTGGAAAGTCTTTCTTAATGACAAAAGCAAAGTATTGAAGTAATCCTGAAAAGATCTCAGGGCTCCCAGATTAATAATCAGGGGCCACAGATTCAAATGGCATGAACACTAACTGGTGAAACCACTGATCCCAGGGTTTAAGTCTCCAGATTCCATACCAGTTTGCTTTCTACTCTTCCATGTTTTCTGTCTCTTAACCTGTACCAGGTTGCTGCCATAGTTCCAGGGACAGAAAGTCAACTTAACACTAACAGCTACAATAAATCAGATCCTGTCACAAGTGCCGATTTTACGGAATAGAGCTAAATCTTTTAAATATCTTTATTAAACTTCTATTCGTATTAACCACCTAACAACAACAACAAAATAACTGCAGAGGTAAAATAATAAATGCCAGACCTGAAAGATTCAGGTCCGTGTGGTCAAAGTACATTTTAGAATAAATGTCTTTTTCTTTCCTTTACATTTTTTTCCTTTTTCATTTCTATTTTTCCTTAAATAATTCACAAATACAAGATCAAGTTTTAGTAAAAGTAGCCCTTACCTGCCTCCTGTAACTTTTTCAGCAAAATGAAAATAACAAAGTTCACTGTCTTTCACCAAATGGCATTTACAAGTTGGGCCAAGACTTTTCATCCTCTGCTTTGCTAATTGTTATTAGAGGTGTGAAGGGCATGCCTTAGAGACATATTCCAAATGAGGCACTTTTCTCCTACACATTAAACCCATCTATATATCTTAAATTTCTTCATTGTACTGCTCAATTTATTGAACCAATTACAGTGTATCTTAGGCCAGAGTGCAAAAAATTCCAGAATACATACATTGTAGGATACATCTAAATGTAATTTCTCAAACAATGTATCATTTCTGACAAGCAATACAATTAACTGTTAGTTTAATAAGCTCATGTTACGTTTACGAAAGTTGCTAAGAAGTACCACTAAATGGTACAAGATTTACTGGTAGAAAAAACAATCATGGACCCCTTTTATCCCATGCCATTCAGTCATATATTTTCACAAATGATGCAAAATCTACATCTTTTCTGCCAAAAAATTTAACATATAATCCATTATTTTAAAATTAAGGTATTTAAACCCTTAATTAGTAAATGCGTTTTTACCCCTTACATTTACATTTTCTTTAAGAATGACTTAAGCATTTTAATAATTTTATATAGATGATTAAAAGATGATATTTAGCCTTCTAATTAAATTTGTATCTCACAATAGGTACATGCATGATAAATGCCACACTATAAAAGTCATAGTTCTGGGCTTCCCTGGTGGCACAGTGGTTGAGAGTCCACCTGCCGATGCAGGGGACACGGGTTCGTGCCCCGGTCCGGGAAGATCCCACAGGCCGTGGAGCAGCTGGGCCTGTGAGCCATGGCCGCTGAGCCTGCGAGTCCGGAGCCTGTGCTCCGCAACGGGAGAGGCCACAACAGTGAGAGGCCCGCGTACCGCAAAAAAAAAAAAAAAAAAAGTCATAGTTCTTTGCTTCTGTTTTTAAAAACTACCAAATATTACATTAGATCATACTTTTGGATATGAAAATGCAAAAAACATATGAAAATCATAAAAACCCAGTGGAATACTGTTAGATGACCAAGGAGCTACAAAATTTAGTAAAGCAGTAAAAGAATTTTTTTTCAGGACTTAAATTGTTGGCTAAATGAATATAAACTAAATCAGGGGTCCCCAATCCCCGGGCCACGGACGCAGGATGTGAGCGGTGGGTGAGAGAGCAAAGCTTCATCTACCGCTCCCCATCGCTCCCCATCACTTGCATTACCGCCTGAACCAGCACCCCCTTCTGTGGAAAAACTGTCTTCCATGAAACCAGTCCATGGGGGAAAATGGTTGGAGACCACTGAACTAAGTAATTTATTTTTCCTTTGATTTTAAAATGCAACACACTTGAATAATTTAATTCCTAGAAATACAATTAATGCTCACCTCTTGACAAAGTGACATAAAATGATTTAACACAGAAGTGTATTGAGTTAATGTCCCATGCTACTGTCTAAAGCTGTCACAGCAGTGCTAAATTTTTTTAAATACTGCCATTACACTCCAGACCTCCAGATTTAACCTTAATTAAAAGACCATAAATGAAAACAATCATGCTCTGTACTGCAACTGTTGCCACATTTAAGGATTGTTTTTAATACCCATTTTAAAAGTCTAGGTTCTTAAATGTCACCAACCAACAACATTTAGGTAGGATACAGTAGCCTAGAAAAAGCACTAAACCCAGCTAAAACCTGAGTTTTCAATATTACCTTATCATATATCATCAATATGAGATCAGAAGTCACGTATCCTTCCAAACTCTGTTTTCATAATATATAAATGGTATAATAAAAGCCATCATGCCTATTTAACAGGGTGGTTTCAGTATGTTAAATGCAAAAAGTATGGGAAAAGCATTTATTAAAGCAATAAACATGACACTATGCAGGTATTATTCATTAAATACAAAGCATTCTGGTTATTCCTGCAGGAAATTATAAAGACAGACATAGAAGACAAAATCCCAGACTCTGAAGAGCTTCTTTAAGAAAAAAAAAAAAATACTGTAAACCCATATATGAAATATCTGAAAGGTTTAAAAAAATTACACTGCATTCATTATTCCCTTTTAAATTCATGACCAAAAAATATATACACCCTCAACAAATATTTCTTGGCTTATCTAAGGAGAACAGAGAGAAGGGAAAAAATTAATTCAGCATTTCTTCTTTCTTCCTTGCTGGGAGTGCCACTTCCCAGCGCTGATCTGCATACACTCAATAGCCATGTTAAGGACAGCTATGGTTCCAGACTTCATTAACAATGATTTGCATAGTATAGATTTAGTAAAAGAATACAGAACTAGCAAAGTGAATACCTAGATTCAAGTAAATAAGGCATCTATGGCAGGTCCAGGTCCCAGAACCTATCTTCACATCAGCTTTCAGGCAAGCATTTTGGGAAACTAATCACACATTATGAAAATAACTATGCAGGGAAAATGACTTCCCTGGTGGCGCAATGGTTAAGAATCTGCTGCCAGTGCAGGGCACACGGGTTCGAGCCCTGGTCCAGGAAGATCTCACATGCCGCGGAGCAACTAAGCCCATGTGCCACAACTCCTGAAGCCTGCGCGCCTACAGCCTGTGCTCCGTAACAAGAGAACCCACCACAATGAGAAGCCCACGCACCCCCAATGAAGAGTAGCCCCCACCTGCCACAACTAGAGAAAGCCCGCACACAGCAATGAAAACCCAACACAGCCAAAAATAAAATATAATAAAAAATAAATAAATAAATAAAATAAAAATCAAACAAACAAAAGAAGACTATGCAATGCTAATAACCCAGATATTATTTCCTGTTTGGAACAATGTCTGTAATTTTAAAATGTATCTGTAATTAGTTACCCATTTTATCATAACACACACACACACACACACACACACACACACACATCTTAAAAAGCAGTCAAAAATAGAGCTCTATGTGCAATCAAATATTTCTTTAAGTTACTTATTTATTAGAATGATTATCACAGTAAAGAAATATTAGGTTTAAGGGCTTCTTATTCCTCTTGGACCACATTAATTAATCTTCATAATAATCACCAAAAAAATAATATACTAATTATTTCATTTGACAGATGAGGAAACTGAGACAGAAGGTAGTAAGTAGTAAACCAGGATTCAAACTGATGAGTGCCATAGTACTCACCCAGTCATGAGAATCAAGAATATCTCCATACATTGCCAATATCAATCACTCCTGGGGTACAAAATCACTCCTCCTGACTGAAAACCACTGATCTAGTTTTACGAGGATTTTAATGAGAAATGAATATTGAATTTTATCAAAAGTTTATTCTGACTCTATTGAGATGGTTTTGTTTTTAATCTGTTAATAAGTCAATTACATTAATTGACTTCTGAATGTTAAGCTAAACTTGAATTCCTCGGCTAAACCTCACTAGGTCATGATATTCTTTTAATATGATATTGGACTGATCTGCTAAAATTTTGTTAAGAATATTATATCTAAATTCATGAAGGATTCTGAGTTTGTAGTTTCCTTTTCTTGTAATGTCTTTGTCTTGTTTTGGTATCAAAATTCTGCTGGCCTCAGAGAATGAATACGGAAGTGATCGCTTCTCTTTAACTTTCTGATACAGTTTGAGTGGAATAAGTAGAACTAGAATTACTTCTTCTTTAAATATTTATTAAAACTCACCAGTGAAGCTACCAAGGCATGGAATTTTCTTTAGGAAAAGGTTTTTAATTATGAATCCAATTTCTTTAGTAAATACAGGGCTGATCAGGTTACATATTTCTTCTTGAGTGAGTTTTGGTGGTTTGTATCTTCTAAAAAATATAACCATTTCACCTAAGTTGGCAAATATATGGACATAAACTTGTTCGAAATACCACATTACCGTACTTTTACTACCTGTATAATCTATAATGATATCACCTCTCTCATTCCTGATATTGGTAATTTGTATCTTTTTTCTTCCTCATCTGTCTGGCTTAGAGGTTTATTAATTTTATTCATTTTTTCAAAGAACTAGCTTAGGGTATGTT
Organism: Pseudorca crassidens; assembly: GCF_039906515.1. Lineage (NCBI taxonomy): Eukaryota > Metazoa > Chordata > Mammalia > Artiodactyla > Delphinidae > Pseudorca > Pseudorca crassidens. The sequence continues at coordinate 64,740,142 of NC_090304.1, read as the reverse complement.
GATTTTTTTCTTTGGTTTTAATATTTTTTTCACCTATTTCCACTCCAATATTTATTATTTCTTTACTTCCTCTTACTTTGGGTTTAACTGCTTTTCTTTTTCTAGTTTCTTAATTGGAAGCTGAAGTCATTGACTTAAGACCTTTCTTTATTTTTCTAAACAGGTATTTCATGCTATAAATGTCCTTCTAAGTAGGCAGTAAATATATCTCACAAATTTTGATATGTTATGTTTGCTTTTCATTCAGTTCAAAACACTTTCTAGCTTCACTTTTGATATCTTCTGAAGTACATGAGTTTTCAAATATTGGGGGATTTTCCAGATACCTTTTGGTTCTAATTTAATTCCACTGAAGCCAAACAATAAATTGTATGATATGACCTGAATCCTTTGAGACTTGTTTTGTAGCCCAGAATATGGTAAATTTTGATGACACTTGAAAATAATTTTCACTCCATACTGTTGTGTAGAATACTCTGTAAAGGTCAATGATGTCAAGTTAGTTAATAGTGTTATTCAAGGCTTCTGTATCCTTAATGATCTTCTTTTTACATTCTATATCAAGTATTGAGAGAAGGATGCTGTAATCTCCAAGTGTAATTGTGAATTTGTGTATTTCTCATTGCAGTTCTGTCAGTTTTTGCTTTATTTATTTTGAAGCTCTGTTATTAGATGCATAAACATTTAGAAATATTATGTCCTCTTAATTCATTTACCCCTTTACTGTTATGAAATTACCCTCTTTTTCTCCGGTAATATGCTCTGCTCTGAAATCTACTATGTCCAATGTTAATATAACCACTCCAGCTTACTTCTAATTAGAGTGAGCATAATATACCTTTTGTCAAACCTTTTACTTTTAATCTGTTTTACTTTAAATTTATTTGTCCCTTTACTTTTAAAGGGGTTTCTTGTAGATTACATATAGTTGAGTTGATCTGAGGTTTACAATACACATCTTAAAATTATCAGTCTACCTTCAAGTGATTTACACAATGTCCCATATAGTATAAAAATCTGACATTACACTTCCATTTCTTCCCTCTTGAACTCTGTATTATTGTTGTTAAACACTTTACTTTTACATATGTTATAACCCTCACAAGCTACACTGCTATTATTTTTACAGTCAATTACACTTTTTTCATTTGTTTGCTTTTTGTTTTTGTTTTTGCGGTACGCGGGCCTCTCACTGTTGTGGCCTCTACCATCGCGGAGCACAGGCTCCGGACACGCAGGCCCAGCGGCCATGGCTCACGGGCCCAGCCGCTCCGCGGCATGTGGGATCCTCCCGGACCGGGGCACGAACCCGCGTCCCGTGCATCGGCAGGCGTACTCTCAACCACTGCGCCACCAGGGAAGCCCAGTCAATTACACTTTTACAGGGGGATATATAAGAAAAGTATCTTTTATATCTATGCAGATAGTTACCATTTCCAGTGCTCTTCATTTCTTTGCGTAGACCTAGATTTCCAACTACTATTATTTCCCTGAAAACTTCTTGACAAACTTTAACATTTCCTCTAGTACAGGTCTGCTGGTGATGAATTCTTTTAGTTTTTGTATATCTGAAAAAGTCTTTACTTTGCTTTTGTTTTCTGAAGATATTTTGCCGGGTATACAATTCTACATTGACAGGTTTTTTTTTTTCAGTACTTTAAAGATGCTGCTTAACTGTCTTCTGATATGTATTGTTCCCAATGATAAATTTGCTGTCGTCATTAATCTCTAATCATATGTATGAAATTTTTCTCTCGCTGCTTTTAAGATTTTCTCTTTCTCATTGGTTTAATTGACTATTATATGATTAATTTCCATCATGTTCCTTGTGCTTGAGGTTTGTTTATGTTCTTGGATGACAGTGTTTAGAGCTTTCATCAAGTTTGGGACATTTTGAGTCATTATTTCTCCAGATGCTTTTCCTGACCCTCCCTCTCACTCTCTCTCACTTTTAGACTCCAATTGTATGCATATTGGGCCAATTCAAGTTGTCCTATTAGATCACCAATATTCTCTTCATATTTTTTATTTTCCCTTGATGTTTCATTGATAGTTTCTATTACTATGCCTTTGGGTTCACTAATCTTTTCTTCTGCAAGGCCTGACATGCCATCAATCCTATCCTGTGTATTTTTCACTCATATATTATAGCTTTCATCTCTAAAAGTTAACTTTGGGTGTTTTAAAATATCTTCCATATCTCTATTAAACATGTTCAATATTTCCCCTAGCTTCCTGAATATATGAAATACCATAAATATTATTGTTTTGATGTCCCTGTCTACTAATTCTATCACAGGTATCACTTCTGCGTTGATTTCAAATGATTGGTTTTTCTCATCATTATGGGTCATATTTCCTGACCCTTTTCATGCCTAGTAATATTTTATTGTATGACAGACATTATAAATTTTACCTTGTTGGGTGCTGTATATTTTTGTACTCCCATAAATTTTATTTAGATTAGGTTTGTTTTGGGACTCAGATCCTTTCAGGCCTTGCTTTTTTTTTTCTTTTTTTTTCTTTTTTTTCCAATTTGGGGCCAGAGCAGTGTTTAGTGTAGGACTAACTCGTGCCCCATATTGAGGTAAAATCCTTCTAAGCAGTCTTCCCAATGCCCTGTGAATTATGAAATTTTCTACTCTAAGTGGTAGGAACAGCAACTATTCCTAGCCCTGCATGAGCTCAGAGGATTTTTCCCTCTAATGGGTTTTTCTGGTTCTTTCCCCAGCCTCAGGTAGCTTCTTCTCATGCATTCACTTATCAAAACTGAGTTGAGTACTCATTGGGACCCTCTGTATCCCTCTGGAGTTCTCTACCTTTCTCCTCCACTACATGCAAACTCTGGTCTCCTTGGACTCCTAGCTATGCCTTGTCAACTCTGGGATATAGCCAGGCTCTGCCTCAGTTCAACAACCCTGCTCCATGGCCCAGAAATGCTCTCCAGGTAGTAAGCCAAGCAAACACAGGGCTCATCTCACTAGCTTCTAATCTTTCATGGATCACAGTCCTTCACTGATTAACGTACAATGTCTTGAAAACTGTTGTTTCATTTATTTTGTCTGGATTTTTGTTGTTTCGGGCAGAAGAGTAAATCTGTTCCCCGTTATTCTAATTTGGCCTGAATCAGAAGTTGTCAATTACATTAAACATTTAAACACACTTGTTTTTACACTTCCAGATAATTCCAACACACGAAGTCTCTGTAGGTCTGCTTCTGTTGTTTATTGTTTCTGTCAGATCTTGATCTTGGTGCCTTGTTCCCTTGTGTACTTGATTATTTCTGACTAATATACAAAAATTATATGTGAAGGACTTCCACTTCTGTGAAGATCAGGTATACATATTTTCCCTATTCCTCCCATTAATTACAAAAACCCTGGACACTATATATATAAAACAAATATTTAAAGGCTGAAAGGTAGAAAGAAGGCAGCAGACCATCTAGAGACCTTGTGGTCCAAAGAATGACATGGTGGTAAGTACCTAGATTTTCTCTCTGCCTTGAATATCCCAGTCTTAGAGTTAACAAAACCTGCAAGACAGAAATGCTACTAGGCACAAATAAAAACCTTCTCTGTCTTCCTAAAGGACCAGGCAAAGGGCAGCCTATGAAAACAGACAATAATCATTCGACTCCAGCCAAACACCTGAGAAAAAACTGTGGCCCAACCCCTGTCACAATGGCCAAGTGGACAGCCTAGACGTCCACCCTCACAAGGCTGTAACAAGGCACCTGAACACCTCCAATGGGGAGGAGTCAGGGAAGACCAAGGAGAGAGCTGGGACCTTCATCCCAACCAGCTGAAACTAGGCCTGGGCTCCCCTACCCCCCACCAGGGGTGCTAGTACAGACCACGTGCACCCAGCAGTAGAGGAGCCCCATCACCCTTCAGGTGTCAACAAAAGCCAAATGTTTATTATATGATTTGTTTTTTATTTTGCATTCTCTTCTCTTACACACTGCCTTCCTTTGTCTCTTTCATTTATATTCCTTTGTAAAATTCTGCTTCCTCACATCTGCTTTTTTTTTTAATGATTTACATTTGCCTCTTTCAATTTTTTGACATATTTTGATATTATCTTCACAAGGTAAATAGAAAATAAAGCTGTATAAAGAGTAGTTATGATAAAAACTCATGCTTAAAGAAAATTTGCACCCTTTTTTCCTTTGGCCTAATTGACCCTGTAGTGGTCCTTCAAGTCACTTAGTACCTACTAGCTTCAAAGTCAGCCTCCAACCCTAAAATCCTTAGGATGAGTAATCAAATCACTGAAAAAGAAACACAGGACAAAGAAGCACAAGCCAAATTATTTCCTGAAGTACCAGTAAATCTACCTCCAAATGAACTACTAGAATAATGATATTTTCTCAAGTTCTGAGCCATTCTGTCCTTTTGCCAGAAAGTATCGGATCTAAAACTCCATCTTCTTAGCTTTATTCATGCACATCCAGAGAAATTCACAAAATAGTCATGTATAAAGATGACTATCACCATATTGATTGTGATATTGAGGAGCTGGAAGCAATCTGGAAATCCATCACTGGAAGAATGAACAAGTAAAATGTAGTAGATGAACTAGATGGTGGTAATGGTTGCACAACTCTGTGAATGTACTAAAAACCACTGGAATGTAAATTCCAAAGGGGTAAACTTTATTGTATGTGATTTATATCTCAATAAAGCTATTATAAGGTATATATAGGGGACGGATATTCTGGCACACTATGCAGCAGTCAGAGCAATGCAGTGGAAGGATATAAAGCAACACACATAGGTCTCGAAAACATGCTGTCAAGTTCAAAGTAAATACAATATGGACAGATCTTCAAAACGCAGTATTAAATTTTCCAGTAAAAGAAAATAAGAGGGAGTCTCTAATAATTCCCCTTTTCATGCTCTGTGTCTACCTTTGTGATCAAGTGGGCCATGACAACTTTCAAGAATCTATTCACCTTGGATAACAAAGTATCTCAGCTTCTACCAAATGAAGATAAGAGCTCAACATTGCCCAATGTTATATTGGGTACGAGAAGCACATTCCTCAATGTGACACAAAGAAACAGAGTAAGAACAGAGAGAGGAATAGCATCCCTAATTCTGGTACTTGTTTTTAAAAAAAAAAGCATCCAGCAAAAGAATCTACTAGCTCAGGAACTCAGCTGAGGAAAGATCCACTTTTGTTTACCTTCCTTTGGGAAAACAAGGTCATTTGGTTGGCTTAAAGAACTTGGGTCTCAAGGCTAATGGAAGGGGGTGGGGAAAGAAGAAGCACAGGTATTATGTTCACCAACTTAGAAGAGAAGGGTCATTCTCTCTCATCTTTCCCATTTTCTAGAGTACTTGCTTTCAATCTCCATTCATTCAAAAATTATTCATTGAGCATATGATTCTAAACACTGTTTGTAGGTACTAGGGATGTCAGTGAATAAGCAAGAATTCTTGCCCTTAAGCAGCTTATATACAGTGAGGGAAGAATGACAACAAATAAGAAAATTTAATTTTAAAATCTAGAATTTAATTTACTTATATGTGCCATGAAAAAGATTACGAGTTAGAGAGGTGAGGTGAAGCTGCTTTAACTACAATAGGAAAGGAAGGCCTCTCTCAGGATGTAACAATGGGTTAAGAACCATATAAGGAGAAGATACTAGCCAAGAAAAACCTAGGGGAAAAGATTTCCAAGCAAAAAAACAAACAAACAAAAAGCAAGTGGTAAGGCTGTAAAGGACTAATAAGCTTCAAGTAGCCTACAGACAAAAAGAAATCCAGTGTAAAGAATGAGAAGAAAGTAGATGAAGTCAGAGAGGTAGCAGCCTTGTGAGGCATTTAATTGTATCCAGGGTGCAGTGAGAAGTGGGACGGGACGGTTTTTCTGAACTTTAAGCAGAAGACCAATAAGCTCTAATTTGTATTCCCAATGACTCTGACCGCTATGTGGAAAACATACTATATAAGACGACAGGAGTGGGAGGATGTAAACCATTCAGGCTATTCAGACAGCTCAGGCAAGAGGTGTTAGGGCTCAGATTCTGGTTATAACTGTGTAGGTAAATGAGTCACTGTAAGATCCAGAGTATATTTTTGAAGTAGAATAACATTTTACAATGGATTGGACCGAGTATAAGGTGAAGAAAAGAGTTAAAACTCCTAAGTTTCTGGCCTGAGCAACTGGATGGATGGTTGATGTCATTTGCTGCAAAAGGAAGGCTTAGGGGAGCAATTTAAGAGACAGTATTTATAATCGTTTTTTGAATTTAATACTTTCAGTTTATTATTTTTCGAGTTCATCTGTCAAGTTTCTCCAACTAGCTTACAATCCGTTTTGTATTTCTTTTGTATCTTCATGTGCCTAGCATAGCTGATGTATAATCAATACCTGCTGGATCTAATTAAATTGAAGTGGTCTTACAAGAAAACTTATGAATCAACATTTTCAAACCTTATGTTTGAAAAATCAAATACAGATGTTTTAATCAAAGACACTGCATGTCCAAAATTAAAAAACAAATGCTAGAGACAAGCCTGTAGGTATATGTTTACAATTTGAAAATGCATGCATTGTTGAATGCTTGGTGGCATAAAGCAAACTGCAGAGAGAAGTTTTCAAAGGGAGTTAACATAGAAAGATTTTTTAATGTCATAAGTTATAATTAAATGAAACAGAAATGAACTAGAACTTGACAGCACATCCTAAATAACTATTAGCAGCAAATGATAAATTTTGAAAAACTGGAATCCTCAGTCATTGTTACAACCAACGAAATAAAGGGAAATCATGTAAATGCAAACTTTTATTTATTCTCCTTTAAATCATACTGTGGCAAAGTTGAATGCTAGCAGCTTATGTTCTTGTGGGTAATTGGCTCTGGCATATTAGCCCCAGGAAAACACTTCCATCATCTTCTAGCCATATCTTGGGCAAATGCTAGAGAAAATATTTAATTCTTTATTTCATACCTTTTCTGTGTACCTTTTATACATTTTGCCCTTTAATAACTAATTATCTAACAATGCTAAAAATCTTAAAAAATTATACAATTTTTAAAATTGTACACTTTTCTTTCTAAAATTTGCTAACATAGAACAAGAAATCAATGACATTTTCACATGGGTATTAATTAAATTATATTAAATTGTAAGACTTTGTAGTCTTTAAAACTGCTAGTTTAATTATAATTTATGACATTTATAGCTAAGGCTATAAATTACTTAAGTCTAATAACTGAGACTTACCAGGGCTTCCTGATATATATCATGAGTAATAAGAGTAGCCCAAGGGAAGATCTTATAATAACAAAAGCATTAATAGAGATGTCCCTTATTTAGAGTATGTAGCTCTCTACCTGCCCCCTACAACACTAACATAAACAGAGCATATATTCACAACTACATAGTATAAACACTGTCCTGTTTTCTGTTTTGAGACAACTATCAATGCTAAAAAAACAGAGATAAGGCTTACATCTCTCTCTCCCTCAGTAAAATATAGGGTCCTCAGAAGCAGGGACTATACCTTGTTTATTTTGGTAACCCCAATTTCACCAACAGTGCCTAACAGAGTAGATACTCAGCAAATGTTGCTTATTCTTTTTTTTTGTTCCTAAACCTTGGCCTCAACTTGGCAATCCTTGGAAAGGCAACAATTTTGTCCTGTGATCACCAGTGACACATCTCTAAGATGGAGCTACCTCCAATTCCTCTCCTTTCTTCAAGGTTCAGGTCCCACGTAATTCATAAAATCTTCTCTGATTTCCCCAGCCCAAAGATAACTCCCTTTTCTACAGTTCTAAAGACTGTACTGTCTAATCATATATTTGACATGAATATACTATCTTGGACTATTTATTACCTATTCATTTTAAACCCAAATCTAGATATACCTTATTCCCTCAACTAAATTAATTTCAAGGACAGAATAATGGCTATATTTGTGTCCAAATACATAACAAAGTGCTCTGCACTCAATAAGTGTTCATTGATAAAAATAAAGACAAAGATGATAAAGGTAATACGAAACCAGTTTTGCATATTTTTCTATCAGGTATTCACTCAAAGGCATAGCAATGCCTTTGAAATTTCCTGACCAAAATAAGGAGTGGGTAACTGTCACAGCCAAAACTAACAAAATGATATTATTACTAACTAAAGAGTATTTTACTGTCACCCAACATTTTGAGTAGGACTGTATATATGTGTATATGTATAAAATCAACCCAATATAATGAAAATATAACCAAGAAGTATGTGAAAAGGTAGGATTACACCCTCAAAAAATGATTATTTAATATCATAAGCAATCAAAACTATATGGCATAGTAACAAAAGTCACAAAACAGTATGCCCCCAATTTTTTTTTAACAGGTGTATAATGTGTAATGTGAATGTGCATCTATGTTTGTGTATTTATATAGGTACACTGGAGGAAAGGGAAGGGAATAAAGAAATAAACACTAAAATGTTAGTAATTACTACACAGTAAAGCTACAGATGATTTTTACTTTCTTCTTCATGTTTTTCTCTACTTTCCAAATCAGAAACACATACCTAAATAAAATGTATAATTTTCTTAAAATAAAACCTCCCAACATTTAGAAATTTTGTCGTTGATGTTAAAATAATCCAACAATCTCAACTTAGTCTAGTGAGCAACATAATAGAGTTACAGAACAAAGTTATTTCTTAAGGTTAAACTCAGTCTCTGAAAGTATTTCTTACCTATTCTGCACTAACCACCCTCTTAGTTAAGTAATAGTTATACAGCAATAGTATAAATAAAAGGCTCTATTCAGAGGAAGGGACGATGAAGATACTAAGTCTATCATTAGTATCCAGAATGTATCATGTACAAATTCATTTCCTTTGGACATAGTCAAAAATCCATGTAAAAAATCCATGTGTAAAAGCCTTTGATCTCACTAAATTTTTAAATTACAGACCCTGGCTGACAAAAGATAAAAGACCAATTCGTATTTTGCACTTTCTGAAAAACTTGCCTAATACTGACATTTATTAATCTGGACATAAAAAGTACAAATCTACTTAACAGACAAATGTTAATGTTAAGTTAACACAAAAAGTTTCCCATTTAGAAAGATCGAGAGATTCAAAGGTTTATTCTAAATTGGGAACACTATCAAAACAACATAGTACAGCCACTCTGGAAAACAGTTTATCAGTTTCTTTAAAAACTAAACATTCAACTACCATACAACCTGGCACCTACACTTCTGGGCATTTATCCCAGAGAAATAAAAACTCATGTTCACACAAAAACCTGTACATGAACATCTATAGCGGCTTTATTTGTAACAGCCAAAAACTGGAAACAAGCCAGATGTTCTTCAATGGGTGAATAGTTAAATAAACTAGTACAGCCATACCATGATATACTACTCAGCAATAAAAAGGAATGAACTACTGATATACCGAACAACTTGAATCTCCAGAGAATTATGTTGAGTGAAAACAGCTAATGACAAATAGTATGTACTATATAATTCTATTTATACATCATTCTTGAAATGATTATAGAATTTAAAAAATTACAGAAATAAAGAATAAATTAATGGTTGCCAGAGGTTGAGGAATGGGAGGTAAGGGTCAGAGGGAAGTAAATGTAGCTACAAAAGGGCAGCATGAAGGATCCCTGTGAAGGAAATGTTCTCTATCTTGACTACAGTAAATATCAATGTAAATATCCTAATTTTGATACTACTACAGTTTTGTAAAATAATACTATTAAGGGAAACTGGGTAGAGAGTAACATGAGATCTCTCTATTATTTCTTACAACTGCATATGAACCTATGATTATTTCAAAATAAAAAGTTTAGTCTTAAAAAAAATACAGTATTTTTAGGGCATTTTCCAACATTGATTATATTAATCGAAATCAAATATCTTCTCTCCAGGAATTTCCAATCTAAACAAGGCAACACAAAAAAAGTTTGTCGAAATTTACTTAGCATTTAAGATAAATGTGTAAATACATATAGTATTTCAGTATTAAAGTATCACCATGTGGTAGTATAGAAAAGCATGTGTATGACTAAAAGAAAAAAATGCATTAAAACTCATATCTATTCTAGGATGCAGATGTAATATTTTTAAGTTTTTTACAAAATCAGAAAGGAAAGCAGCACCTAGCATAGTTTGGTGCTACTATTATGGTTTCCACAGCACCCTATAATTCATCTTCCAGTCCTTTTCAAACATTATTTCTATTGTGACTTTCCCACTAGACAGCAAACTCTGTAAGTACAAGAACTGTCTTCATCTTGCCTTCCAGCATATAGCACAGTAACTGACACATGATAAGAACAGAGCAAAAATTAAACATTTTGAAACTGAAATAAGTTGCTGAATACAACCCTGAACTACATTCCCTTGTTACAAAATTCAAAAACCTATCCTTAGGTAAACACATAATTAATTCATCTTTCCATAGTTGAATTTTTCAATGTCGCCTATCAATTCCATTAAACAACTTTAAAAGGTTTTAATACAAATATGTTTTTAAAATATGAACTTGACAATGAATGAAAAGCATATAACCTTGATTATATATTTACAGTAAATATCAGACTAGACAACATTAATTTCAATTCTGAAAACTTAGAAATTTAGAAGCCTAGCTAATTATAGTATTAAATATATTCAGTATTTAGATAGAATGAATGCTATTCTGATTCCAAGAAAACTGTGCATCATAAAAGCTCATCCTTAAATCTTTTTTGCCACAAGAAGTTAGCAATAGAAGCAGAGTATGAAATGAAGTTAAAGATATATAGCGAGACATAAACAGATATAGATATATACCCTATCAAAGATGAAGATCTAATCTTTAAGGAAAAAAGAGTCATGAAGGACACAGGGCCGTGAATCATCTTCCTCCTGAAGTAAGTGCAATTCAGTCATATATGACAGGAATAAACCAGAGAGCATCAAAGCTATTTTAAACATTTAAGTCTATCCTTTAAAACAGAGACAGAAAATATTCTCAAATTTAAGTAGGTTTTCTTTCTTTTTTTTTTTTAAGGGAACTTGATTCAAAAAAACAAACAAAAAAAGGTTTAAAAGTACATGGAAAAATCTTGAAAGCAAAAAAAAAAAAGAATTACTCACCAAGTTGGCCATATAAATTGTGAGCAGCCCTCTCCTGCAAATAATTTTAAGAAGAGACAGCGTGAGACTAACCATCAATTTGACTTAATAATCACTTTATCATTTTTTTAGAAATCTACCAAAACAATTACCAGAAGTTGTGGAAAAGGGATAGATTATGCTGATCTAAGTTTTCAGTACCCTAATAGTTGGCTGTAAATAGATTCTACAAGTCATTCTAATCTGCAGTCATTAAACATTCTGTTTAATGCTCGTTAATTAAAATTCTTTAAAATTACTATTGCATAGTAATTGTTAACTAGACTTACTGTGATAATCATTTTGCAATATACACCAATATCTAATTATTATATTGTTCACCTGAAACTAATATAATGTTATATGTCAATTACATCTCAATTTTTAAAACTACTAATACCTTATTATTTTTTAATAGGAAGAGAGGTACAATTTGCTATTATTCTATGTTTATGCTAGAGAATTCTAAATTTAAGGAAGAATCCTAACAAATTCATCTTGCCAAAAATGTCAAGGCCGTATCAATTTTAACTAAATGCATATTTATTTTTAAAAAACAGATCTTCTATTTGTTTCACACACAATGCAACTGTTCATTAGATGCCATTACAAATCATACAAATCACCTTGTTTTAATTTCATTGTTAAGTGAAAAGTCAGGCAGTAAGTTAATTCTCTAATGCCAAAGGACAAACAAAAGCTCTATAAACACTCACTTTACAGAAAAACTGCATATTTACTAAATACATATTTACTCTTACTTAATGAGAATTCATCTAGAAACTCAAAATAAGGACAATTTTATGCCCTTAATCACTTTATTTAACTTATCTGCACATGAGACCATAAATGAACCATATCCTATCCTCTAAGAAAGAGGTCTTTAATGTTTTAAGAGTTCAAGGGCAGAGTTCAAATAATAAACTCTGAAAATTATAAAAACTTATTTGAGTTTCAATGATGAACATTTTTTTAGAACTCAAAGAAACTACTACTTTATATATAAAAGAAGCAAAAATATCAAATCACTTTAACTTAAATATCATGCCAGGTCTTGATATTAACATCATCAATCAAATCTTCTTGATGTCAGATCCAGTCATACAAAGTCTTGACTGCTCATCATTTAACTTGGCTTAATAGGCTTTTTAATTTACTAAAGCCACATGGAGGCAGTACGAGGTAAGTGAACAATGCTGAAGTGAAGTTCTGAAATCAGGGTTCCAGTTAACTTTAATTCTCTGGTACCCTGTAATTTTGTCATAAAAATAAGGGAACAAAACTAGTTATCTAACTTACATTTTCAAACATAAAAACTACTTAAAGAAAAAACTTACATTTATCAGCAATATATAACACATATCATTGGGCCACCCTGGTTGAAAGGAGGAGGAGGTCTAGGCATACGCACTGGGCCACACCCCCCCAGCAATGTCCCTCTTCAGCAGGTCCTAATGCACCTCAGCAGAACAAGACAAGTCTACTGACCTTCTAAAAAAGTGTTTCAGAATCAGTGATAAGATGATCTGTAAGGTCCCTTTCAGCTCTTCTTTTCTATGATTGTACATACGAATTGAAATTGTTCTCACTAAACCTTACCAAGCTTATTAGTTCCTACCAAATTCTAAATCAAAGATGTTCTAATAGTACTTATTTTAAATAAATTATATCAAGAAAAGTTAGGGTAACATCATCATCCAAGAGTCACACATACACAGAAAAGTTCAATCCTTCTCAAGTGATACCTATTCTTACCAACAGCTGGTTATGTACGAAGAAAAAAATAATATTCTTCATTACAAAAACCAAAATAAAAATATTTCTGTAATTTCAGTGGTAGTCCCTGAAAATACTTTTCATTATGAAGTGAACTAATAATGTATGATGCTATCTTTAAAAACATTTGTTCCACTAATCTCATTCTGCCTCTAATATTAACAGTAATCCAGCTCCAGAATCATCACTAGCTTCCATCTATAACTGTTTACCTTTACTGAGCAAAGATTATCTTGTTAACCTTTACATTTTCACAGACCTGCAATAATAGTACCTGGCATCTATAGACACTAAGCAAATGGTAGAATTACTAAGCAAGGTGTTTCTAGGAACCCAGTTTTATAAAAAGGAACACATTATAAACATGTATTATAGAAATATAATCACAAAAGATAGCCACCAGACAGAGCGAGGGCCAATTAATGATACTAATTTATTAGCAAGCAAAGACGTGATCTGTTTGTCATACATTTGTATAAAATTTAATAATTTACAAGGTATAATTAATATTTTGAAATCAGATTTTATCCTCTCACTAGTTCTGTGAAGTGTAACACAGATACTACTGCTCTCACTCTATTGAAAACCAAGAATCAAAGAAGTGGTTTCCTTAATACAAAAGCAGCAAAAAGCAAGTTCGTCTGACTCCAGTTTCACGTTCTTTCCAATGCACTGTTTCTACAGCAGAAAATCTTTACATTACTAAGTTACCTTTCTTTTTTTTTTAATTTATTTATTTTTAGCTACACTGGGTCTTTGTTGCTGCACGTGGGCTTTTCTCTAGTTGAGGCGAGCGGGGGCTACTCTTCGTTTTGGTGCACGGGCTTCTCATTGCAGTGGCTTCTCTTGTTGCGAAGCACGGGCTCTAGGCGCGCGGGCTTCCGTAGTTGTGGCACATGGGCTCAGTAGTTGTGGCTTGCGGGCTCTAGAGCACAGGCTCAGTAGTTGTGGTGCACGGGCTTAGTTGCTCCGCGGCATGTGGGATCTTCCCCGACCAGGGCTCGAACCCGTGTGCCCTGCATTGGCAGGCGGATTCTTAACCACTGCGCCACCAGGGAAGTCCTAAGTTACCTTTCAATTCTAAAATTCACTGACTTGTTTAATATGCTGTCCTAGCAGGCTTCTGTGTAATGAGGATGAACAAAGCCTTGACACATTCTTACTACTAGGAAAAACTGAGGATGCATCTTTATTAGATTATGTCCTATTCTGGTCTCAAGTTTCAATTTATCCTTCCCAAACAATGAGGAAGATCACCTCCTTCCCAGCTTTATCTGAATTCCAACCCAAAGCTAATAGCCTCAAGAATGAGAGGGTAATGCCTGTGATGGGCATGATATGTTGGATTACATAGCCAGACTCTTTTTGGTGCCTTTACCTGGTACGTCTTTAACCTCCATTCCAATGTCAACTTGGTAGGTTAGAATATGAGAACAGTGATTTATTTTAACATTTCTCCGGAGATGTTCAGTATCATAGGAAATAGATAAGCTAATTAAATACCAATTTTATTTAACACTTGACTGTATCTAGCCTAGGTCTGAAGACAAACAAGTCACTCCCTTCCTAGTGCATAAATTCTCTCTGGAAACCAAGTTATATGTTATAAAACACTGCTTACAACAGTGATGGGGAAGGGGGAGGTGCCAATTAGAACAAAAGGTGGCCTAGAGGAAGGGCTGGGGCAAGGAGGACAAAAACTTTTTAAACTTCACAGGAGACTCTGATACACAAATACTCCCATTCTGCTGAGAATCACTAGATTAGAAGACTGGTGAAGCTCAGTGAACAAGCAGTCTAAAGTTAGTCGAGTATTTCTTTAAACTACAGATAAGCTTCTTTTTTTTCTTTTCTTTTTTTTTTGATGGGGAAAGGGGGTGAATCTTTTAAACTTGCATGAAAAATGTAAGTGGGTGTGCACATCAAAGGGTACTATCTAAAAAAGTATTAAGAACCACTGCTGTAAGAACTAACTCTTTGTAATCAGAGTATCACTACTCCTGCGGGAAAATATTAAAATAATTAAATTTTCTTAACATCTCAGTAGATTAAAAGGTATCCTCACATTCTACTGAAATTCCAAGGATTATCTTCTAATGACATTATTCTGTCTCATCAGACGAACAATAATGCTTTTTTTCTGGAAACTTTAGTGTAAATATTCTTTAGCTAACTTTCTCAAACTTCTGAATGATACTGTTATATAACACATTTCACAACTAAGGTCACTACAGAATACAGAAAGAATGGTGTAACCTCTAAATTCTAAATATTTATATCTTCTATGTATATATATAAAATATGTGTGTTCTGTGTTCTATGGATAAGGAGAAATTAGAGATTAAAGAAAAACAAAGTGATTGTTCTTAAACATTGTAATGGTTACCAAGAGATGCTATTTAATCATTTCAGAAAGTCTTTCAAAATATAATAGATTTCATCTGTCAGAATGTTTTAGAAGAGTATAAAATACTTCTTTAAGGTATAAGAATGGATAAGGTAAACTTGCAGTCTAGAGCAAGAGTCTATAATCACATTCTATTATATATAGTGGATAATACAGAGTAAGCTTTTCAGAAGACTGCAAGGTAATTTAATTTTCTTCCTGTGAACATGACACTGAAACTTGAAGATCCCAAGAATTTATAGGCCAGTTTATAAGTATTCTTTTATTCACATATTATATAGTTGATTCATTTTGGTCATATCTGCTTGGGAGTTTCATAACTACAATAGTGTAATTTAACAACTCAAGCCACGAATATGCTTAGAATAAATATGCAATTTTTGATACTTTAATCCACGTCCATGTTTGAGCACCCTGCAGTTTCAACTTACCTAAACTAATACTAAATATCAAAGCAAATCCATCAGAAACAAAATCCATCAGAACAACTTCTTTCTGAACCACAAACAAAGCACTTCCTAGAAAAAGAAAGAGAAGACTAGTTCTTAACAGCCCACCTAGGGATAAACTAGATGTTACCAATGCTTCCTGCTGAGTTACTACCATCACAGTTCTTTGTGGCACAAATTTTTTAAGCAACCCTGGAAACAACTTCAAAGCTTTCACAGAACCCCACAGTGATGCGATTAAGATTTAAGTAAGCTGCCCTCTTACAAGGTGTTAGGAACTAGCTGGCAAAGCATGCTTAATTCTGTAGAGGGAAGGAGACTGGGAAAGATGGATGGATGGATGGAGGAATGGATGAATAAATGGATGGATGAGTTGGAAAGTTGGGAGGAAATAAGTTTAAACCAATGTAGATGAAGACATGAATATAGATAGATCTTCACTTATACATCTATATATATATCCATCATACATATGTGTGTATATATAACCATGTTGTATGCTTGTACCTCATTAAATGCTTTTTGAAAAACTGATTATACAAAATGTATAACTTCAGTAAAGATTTTATTAAATACAGCTTTAGAGATTTAAAAATTAGGATTACCACTATTTGCTAATTTGGAAAAAACTGCTTCCACATTCTGTTTCTTCTACTCTTTCTAATATATTATTGATATTTATTTTTAAAAGGATGAACTGACAACTGATCAATTGATAAAAGATCAATTGAAATCTGATTCCTTAAATGTTGCTGTTTCCCAGCTTATAACCTCAGACCTCTTCTTATTCTGAGCTTTGAGACTCTGATCTTCTCCCATAGCTTCAATGATAACCTACAAGAAGGAAACTTCCAATTTTAGTTACATAACTACTGTGCTTCTCCTGAATCTAGACTCATATTTCAAGCTGCCTACTGGCTATCTCCATCATTGACTTTCTTTGTGAATTAAAGGCATGATTACAAATTCCTTTTCCTTAAAGTAAAAACTATAATATTAATATGCTTCATTTGGGGCTAGATGTAATAATTTTGAAATACACATAACTTCAACCTTTGTAAATTACTTACAGTCTATTCAGGGATCTTGATGTTTAATGAAATCAATAAAAATTTGTTTTAAGTAAAAAATACTTTTTCAAAGCAAGTAAGACCACTGAGTTAACTTTTGTGCAATTCCAGATAAACATAGACCATACTTTCTTAAAATAAGACACACTATAAAGCAACTTGTAAAGAAAAACAAAAAGATTTGCTTTTCTATCTTTTAAGGTTAAGGCCAAAAAAACCACTTTTAAACCTGCTTTTTAAACAGTAAGTCACCAGCTTCTGAACAATACTATAAAATTAAATTTTAAAGTTTTTAATTAGACCCCCAAACCAGTATTTGTGGCTGATGTACATATACATACACAATTCTAAAAAAAAACCCAAGGGCTTCCCTGATGGTGCAGTGGTTGAGGGTCCGCCTGCCGATGCAGGGGACACGGGTTCGTGCCCCGGTCCGGGAGGATCCCACATGCCGCGGAGCGGCTGGTCCCGTGAGCCATGGCCGCTGAGCCTGCGCGTCCGGAGCCTCTGCTCCACAGTGGGAGAGGCCACAATGGTGAGAGGCTCGCGTACCACAAAAATAAATAAATAAAATTAAATTAAATTAAATTTAAAAACACCCAAGAACTCAAAAGCTATTTCCAGGTATTAACTGCATCACCTAATAAACAACAGAATCAATACATATCACCAAAAGTTCGACTACTAAACAATCACATCAAGATAAGGATCAATTTTTCTTCAGCAACCATGGGATAATACTTATAAAGAAGCCAAACTTAAAATTCTGATCAGGTCTTCAAAACAGTAAATCCACTCCAGTTAATATTTAGAACAGGCCATAATCTAGAACCAATTTTCTATGAATACCTACCGTCTATGAATAAAACACCAGTGCAATAGCTCACTTCAAAAAATAAAATCAGAAAACTTAAAAAAACAAATAGTGTACTACCAAATGTAAACGGAGAATAGGAAATAAACTAGTAACCAAAATCCAAGTTATCACCTCACTTCTAGGAAACCTCTTTATGCCTTAAGAAGTTACAGCTTTTAATATCAATAACACAATTTTATTTTAGAATTATTATGGTATTTAAACAAATGTTGGTCTTCAAAGAAAAATTTGACTTTTTTGAAACTAAAATTGTAAAGATAAGACCTAGACTAATACATCAACAGAAAAAAATTCAGAAATCAACAAAACACACATATATATGAAAAATTGGTATATGACAAGGAGCATTCCAAATCAGTGGAGAAAGAATGGACTATTGAACTCCTGGTGCCAGAGTAACTGACTATTGGCTAGCAAAAAAAGAAAGAAAGAAGGGGGGCAGGAGGGTGGGGGGGAGAAGAGAGAAAAAGAAAAAAGAAAGGAAAGGGGAAAAAAAAATCCTATAATAGATAACCTCTAAGATGGACCTAAACATATTTCTACATTTTGGGAGGTGATAATATTAACACTAAGAAGCTATAAAGTTAAAAATATATAATGTAGACTGTAGAGCAAGCACACACACGAAAGAAAAATATTTCATAAACAAATACATAGAAATGTTATTCTAAAATAACAAAATCATTCTTCCAGTTTCCAGTTTCCATGTAGGGAGCTTGGAAGTGATCACTTAGTCCTAACACCAAGGAGAAAGCTCAACAAACTGAAAAGTTAACATCCACAAGAAAAGTAAGGTCACACTGCAAAATGCTGCCCGCAAAACTGGAGAGACTGCAGGCAGATACAGAGAATTACAACTTAAGAGCACAGACTCACAAGCTGAAACCTCGGAGGGAATGAGAGCCAGGAGAGGAAAGCCTGCACTGTAATTGATAAAGAGCAGGAGGCTCAGTGTGGAAGTTAAGAATTACAGAGGTATCAGTCTTAAGGGGGCCCCACACTTTTTTGAGTTTTACCTCCAGGAGCTTGACTAGGTTCTCACAGTAAATAGCGGAGAAAAATCCCCTTGTACTTCCAAGTAGAGGGAGGGGAAAAGGAACCATTTTGAAATAAGCCAGAGCACTGGTTGCCCTCAGGGCAAACTAGTTAAGCAGAGCCTAACCTGCTGGGGTATTATGAGAGCCTTACTCACCTGGGGAAGGAAAACACCCAACTCCACGTGGCTCTAGAATTCCACATGGAGGAAGGGGAAAAACCCAACTCCAGCACACTCTAACCATCCTGCCCCACCAAGGGGGAGGGGGAAAATTGAGAAACACTTGGTAAGTTCACAGTCCACAGGCATAGGCTCATTGGAAGGAAACCGAGTCAAAGGACTATAGAACACTTCCCTTCCCCACACAACTCACCACTACATTACAAAAGGCCTATTTACAGCAATTCCGTTTACCTGGTACATCATGTCCGGCTAACAAGAAAAAATTACAAGACATACCAAGAGGCAAAAGACACAAATTGGGGCTTCCCTGGTGGTGCAGTGGTTGAGAGTCCACCTGCCAATGCAGGGGACACAGGTTCGTGCCCCGGTCCGGGAAGACCCCACATGCCACAGCGCAGCTAGGCCCATGAGCCATGGCCACTGAGCCTACATGTCTGGAGCCTGTGCTCCGCAACGGGAGAGGCCACAACAGTGAGAGGCCCGCGTACTGCAAAAAAAAAAAAAAAAAAAAAAAAAAGAATTACATCCGACTTCTCCTCAGAAACCATGCAAACAGGAGAGTGGAGTGAAATACTGAAAGCATTGAGAGAAAAAAAACACCAACCTAGAATTCTGCACCCTGTAAAATTATCCTTCAAAAGTGAAGGACAAATAAAGATTTTACTAGACAAACAAAATTGAATCTGTTGCCAGTAGACCTGCTCTGCAAGAAACGTTAAATGTTCTCTAGAGAGAAGAAAAGTATGAGTCAGAAACTCATGTACATAAAGAAAGGTAGAGCATCAAATAAGATATGAGTGAAGGTAAATTTTTTAATTTATTTTTCTTATTTTTAATTATTCAAACAGATAACAATTATTCAAAATAATAGCAACAATGTATTTGATTATGTATGTATATATCGAGTGTGTGGTGTGTGTATGTGTGTGTGTGGTAATTATGCTTATAAGTGAAGTGAATGACAACAATGATACAAAGGACAGGAGGAAGGAATTTGGGCTATTTTGTTATTATAAGATACTCTTATTACCTATGAAGGGGTACAGTATTATTTGAAAGTGGACTTGGATTAGTTGTAAAGATGCACTGTAAAAACTAAGGCAACCACTAAAAAAAGTAAAAAAAAAAAAGTATAACTGATATGTTAAGAAAGAAGAGAAAATGGAACCACATATAACATTCAGTAAAAACCACAAAAGGCAGAAAAAGAGTGGAAGACAAAAATAAGAACAAAGGCAACAAAGAGAAAACAATAATGAATATGGTAGAAATTAATCCAACTATATCAATAATCACTTTGAATGTCAATGGTCTAAAAACAACAATTAAAAGACTGTCAGAGTTGATCTCAAAACATAACCCAACTATATGTCATCTACAAAAAACCCACTTTAAACATATAGACACATAGAGATTAAAATAAGTAAGCATATGAAAAAATGCTCCACAAAATACATATATCATTGAGGAAATACAAACTAAAACAACAATGAGATACCACCACACATGTATTAAAATGGCCAAAATTCAGAACACTGATAACACTAAATGCTGGTGAAGATGTAGAGCAACAGGAATTCTCATTCATTGCTAGTGGGGTTACAAAATGACCCAGACACTTTGGAAGACAGTTCGCAGTTTCTTACAAAATTAAATATACTCTTACCAGATGATCATACCCAATCATACCCCTTAGTAATTATCTAAAGGAGTTGAAAATTTATGCCTACACAAAAACCCACAAACGGAGGTTTATAGCAGCTTTATCCATAATTACCAAAACTTGGAAGCAATCAAGATGTCTGTCAGTAGGTCAATGGATACGTAAACTGTGGTACATCTAGACCATGGAATATTATTCAGTTCTAAAAAGAAACAACCTATCAAGCCATGAAAAGACATGGAAGAAGCTTAAATACATATTACTAAGTAAAAGAGGCCATCTGAAAACCAACATACTGTATGACTCCAACTATATGACATTCTAGAAAAGATAAAACTATGGAGGGCTTCCCTGGTGGCGCAGTGGTTGAGAGTCCACCTGCCGATGCAGGGGATGCGGGTTCGTGCCCCGGTCCGGGAAGATCCCACATGCCGCGGAGCAGCTAGGCCCGTGAGCCATGGCCGCTGAGCCTGCGCGTCCGGAGCCTATGCTCCGCAATGGGAGAGGCCACAACAGTGAGAGGCCCGCGTACCGCAAAAAAAAAAAAAAAAAAAAAAAGCATTTTAGGACAATATGGACAAGATGGTAATCAGGAATGACTGCTAATTTTCTTATGTGTGATAATAGTGTTGTAATTATGTAGGAAAGTACCCTTATTTTAGAATATGCATTCTAAAGTATTTAGGAGTAAAATGTCATGACGTCTACAATGTACTTCTATATGGTTCGTACACACACACAATACCACACATACATAGACATATAATCACATACAAATAAAGTAAAAATGGTAAAATGTTAACAACTGTTGACTCTAGGTGATCGTTACACAGGTGTTCATTTCAACATTTTCTGCTGAAAAGTAGGCAAATAACTTCAAAAATGCCACCTTATTAAAGTGCTAAAAAATAAATTGAAGCAAACTTCATTTAAAGCATCTTTAAAGTTTCATATATGAGTACATACTTTGAAATCACATTTCCAAAACCAATATTTAGATTTTTAAATTGATCAGAAAGTTACAATCACGAGAACAAGGCTCTCATTACTTATGGGCAAAAAACCAATAAAAATACTTAACACACTTACCATGTGTCAGGCACTCTTCTAAGCACACTTACATAAGTAACTCACTTAATTCTCTGAATAACCATGTGAGTAGATTATCACTACCTCCATTTTTCAGGTAAGGAATAAGCCATAGACGTCACACAATAAGTGGCGGAGCCAGTCTCCCAAGCCAGATTTTATAGCTCCAGAATCCACACTTTTTAACAACTATTCTGTACTGTCCTCTCAGGTGGGGAACCTATGTTTCTAGCAATACTGACTTGATTTTCCTGGGGTTATAACATCCTTTGATTTTAGTAATTTTAATAATCTAAAAGTATCATCAAACAGAGAATCACAAAAATTTAGATACTATTACATTTACAAAAATGCATTAAAATGGCTTCAGGTGGTTTAAGTAAATATTTAGTCACCTAACAACATCTATCTATAGTCTTACTAGGGGATCGATGATTATAACAAACATCTTCATAAACTGAAAGATGATCCCATCTTGATTAATATACCTGACCGTATCTTTATTCTCCGGGATAAAGATGGAATCAAAGCAGTTCTCAACAATAAAAATAATTATTCCTGAAATGGCAAATATTCTTTTATGCAAAATGTTTAACTTCAACAGTTTACCTGACTGAAAAACTTAAATAACAGTTTGTAGCATTTTGTAGAAATCTTATTATTCCACGTGGAACATTTTCAAGTTGATAAAAATGAAAATTTTTTTAAATGAGAAGATATCCAAAAAAAATAATTGATTTAATAGAGGTTAATGAGCCCGAAGCAAATTACAGATTTAAATGATAAAAGAAAACTGTTTATTTTCTTATGTGTGATAATGGTATTACAGTTATGGAAAAGATTTTTAATTAGAATTTATGCAAGCCATGTTTTAGTTTGACACATCAGAGAACCCTTCAATTTTTTAGTAAACAAAGACTAATGGGCATTTTTACTATATAATGTCAATCTTTATTTTTTATAGGCTTAAAAACCTAAATAATATAAGTATAAAGTTAAATTGTCCATCAAATATTGGGTTGGCCAAAAAGTTCGTTCAGTTTTAAGTAAAAATAAAAGACACAGTTTTCATTTTCACCAAGAACTGTATTGAACAACATATTCCCTAACCAAACAAACTTTTTGGCCAGCCCAATATTTGCAAGACTGAAAAATATGTGTAGAAATATTTCTCCTCCAGTTGTGATGGTGGACAGTAAATCAGTTGTATTAAATATGTAGGTATGTAAAAGTTTACCTGCTTTTTCTCTCAATTAGAATGGCCACGTAAGAAGCTGGCAAAGCGGCACCAAAGCCAGGACTCCATGAGTAGAATTTTCCAAGTATTTTCCTGAAATTGAAATTTGGAATGATTATATGAAATTTCTAGTTGGTCATTTCAGTTATTACACATAGAAGTTCCCCCTCTCAGTTCACCCTCTATCTAAATGTCCCACAGCACCTCAAATTCAGCATGTCCAAAACCAAACTCATTATCTTAGTCCCTTATCTCCATGAACCTGTTCTTTCTCCTCTCTTTTCCTAGGTTAATGATATCAACAACCACTTATCCACCTACGTGTGACACTTTGAGACATCCTTGGCTTCACCTTCTTCCATGTCCCATACATGAAATCATCCCCTTAAATACTTCCATGTACAATTTATCTCTCAAATTCCTCTCCAACCTACTGCCCTTGCCTCATTTATGTCCCTCACCATCTCTTCTTCAGGCTACTACAATAGCAAACTAATAGGTATCTCTCCTTCTAATAATTTAACCTGTTATATTCATTCAGACAGTCCCTGGATCCAACATTGTTCACTCTGCAAACCTTCTATGTTCTCAATTTCCTATCTACCAAACGGGAATAAATGTATTACCTATCTCATAGAGTTGTTATGATGGCTACATGAGATATTTCCCAGCACCATCCATGACACATAGGAAGTACTCAGAAAATGTTAGCTATTATTACTATTGTTATCACTACTACTATTCTTTCATTATGGCTCTTTTTTTATGGAAGTATAGCTGAGTTACAATGTGTTAGTTTCAGGTATATAGCAAAGAGATTCAGTTATATATATATTTTTTTCTTTTCAGATTCTTTTCCCTTATAGGCTATTACAAAATATTGAGTATAGTTCGCTGTGCTGCACAGTAGGTCCTTGTTTGTTATCCATTTTATATATAGTAGTGTGTGTATGTTAATCCAAACTCCTAATTTACCCCCCGCCCTTCCCCTTTGGTAACCATAAATTTGTTTTCTATGTCTGTGGGTCTATTTCTGTTTTGTATATAGGTTCATTTGTATCATTTTTTTTCAACTATTACTATTTTTTAACACATGATAGATATTCAAAAAATGTCTCTCCTTCTTTCCTTCTACAACCCTGGGTAAGTTTTTTCTTACATCGCTTACTAAAGTATTTTACATTTTTTACTTATATGTGTATATAAAATTTTTCATTTACTAGAATATATCCCTTGGGAGAAAGAATCTGCTTAGTATCTCACAAATTATAAACGCCATTGGGTTGGGTTTTTAAAGAGAAAAAAAAAGAAATCTGGAGATATTAGGAAGACTCTTTTTCCTTTCAAAGACAATTTGTTCCTAAGAAAGGGAGAAACAAAAAATTATAAGAAATTATCTGAACAAAGTTGGTCAACTGCTAAATGATGTATTACAGGAAAAAACATATGCTATGTACATACAGATAAGGATAAAATATCAGATGAAATTTTCTTTCTAGCTGAAGCTTAGCTTTAAAAAAATTAGAAAACCTACATATAACATGGGTATTTCTGCAATGGACATCAGAAACTTTCTGCCTAAGAAAACTGGAGGTGATTCTCCCTCCAACATAAAATACACAAAGGACTTAACAAGTTACTGAATATAAACAAAAAAGGAAAATAAATGAGTGAGTCAGTTATAGGAGGAACACAGATGTTACCTTATTATAAGTATTTTATGTCTCCAAAACTTAACCAAAAGCTTCATAGAACATAAATATGCTGCAAGACCAATTTATTATTATTGCAATTTTTAAAACCTAATTATCGTATAACTATTTTTAGAATTTTAACAAGTATTAGAAACTTTCCAGAGACTACGTGGTAAAGAGTTTCTTACACAGATTTTTCAGGTCAATTTAAAGGCATGACTTATTCAAGAGTATAAACTTTATAAATTACTAAAAGTTTATAAATATTAATGTTCTTAAGGCAAAAATCTATAGAAGACATTTGGAAATTATATTTCTTTTTTTTTAAAGGATAAAATTATTATTCAATTTATTATTCCCTATATACAAAAAACTAGTTTGGTAAAACATTAAAAGCTTTCACTTTTAGACTGAGAATGATTCACAGCTCCCCATAATTCCCACTTCTAGTTAACACTGTACTGGAGATCTTAGCAAGTACAATAATGCAAGAAAAATAAATACAAGGTATAAGAACTCAGAAAGGAAGAAATATTGTTCTTATTATGAGCAATTTTTTTTCATTATTAGTAATCAGTTTAATACACATCGGTGAATACATGTCAATCCCAATCTCCCAATTCATCACACCACCACCCCCACTACCCCTGACGCTTTCCCCCTTTGCTGTCCATACGTTTGTTCTCTACATCTGTGTCTCAATTTCTGCCCTGCAAACCGGTTCATCTGTACCATTTTTCTAGGTTCCACACATATGCGTTAATATACGTTATTTGTTTTTCTCTTTCTGACTTACTTCACTCTGTATGACAGTCTCTAGATCCATCCATGTCTCAACAAATGACCCAATTTCGTTCCTTTTTATGGCTGAGTAATATTCCATTGTATATATGTACCACATTTCCTTATCCATTCGTCTATCGATGGGCATTTAGGTTGCTTCCATGACCTGGCTATTGTAAATAGTGCTGCAATGAACATTGGTGTGCATGTGTCTTTTGGAATTATGGTTTGCTCTGAGTATATGCCCAGTAGTGGGATTGCTGGGTCATATGGTAATTCTATTTTTAGTTTTTTAAGGAACCTCCATACTGTTCTCCATGGTGGCTGTATCAATTTACATTCCCACCAACAGTGCAAGAGGGCTCCCTTTTCTCCACACCCTCTCCAGCATTGGTTGTTTGTAGATTTTCTGATGATGCCCATTCGAACTGGGGTGAGGTGATACCTCATTGTAGTTTTGATTTGCATTTCTCCAATAATTAGTGATGTTGAGCAGCTTTTCATGTGCTTCTTGGCCATCTGTATGTCTATTTTGGAGAAATGTCTACTTAGATCTTCTGCCTATTTTTGGATTGGGTTGATTTTTTTTAATATTGAGCTGCATGAGCTGTTTATATGTTTTGGAGATTAATCCTTTCTCCGTTGATTCGTTTGCAAGTATTTTCTCCCATTCTGAGGGTTGTCTTTTTGTCTTGTTTATGGTTTCCTTTGCTGGGCAACAGCTTTGAAGTTTCATTAGGTCCCATTTGTTTATTTTTGTTTTTATTTCCATGACTCTAGGAGGCTGATCAAAAAAGATCTTGCTGTGATTTACATCAAAGAGTGTTCTTCCTATGTTTTCCTCTAAGACTTTTACAGTGTCTGGTCTTACATTTAGGTCTCGAATCCATTTTGAGTTTATTTTGGTGTATGGTGTTAGGGAGTGTTCTAATTTCATTCTTTTACATGTAGCTGTCCAGTTTTCCCAACACCACTTTTTGAAGAGACTGTCTTTTCTCCATTGTATATCCTTGCCTCCTTTGTCATAGATTAGTTGACCATAGGTGCATGTGTTTATCTCTGGGCTTTCTATCTTGTACCATTGATCTACATTTCTGTTTTTCTGCCAGTACCATATTGTCTTGATTACTGTAGCTTTGTAGTATAGTCTGAAGTCAGGGAGTCTGATTCCTCCAGCTCCATTTTTGTCCATCAAGACTGCTTTGGCTATTCAGGGTCTTTGGTGTCTCCATACAAAATTTTTTTTTTCCCCCATACAAATTTTAAGATTTTTTGTTCTAATTCTGTAAAAAAAAAAAATGCCATTGGTAATTTGATACGGATTGCACTGAATCTGTAGATTGCTTTGGGTAGTATAGTCATTTTCACAATATTGATTCTTAAATCCAAGAACATGGTATATCTCTCCATCTGTTGGTATCATCTTTAATTTCTTTCATCAGTGTCTTATAGTTTTCTGCAAACAAGCCTTTGTCTATTTTGTCTCCCTAGGTAGGTTTCTTCCTAGGTATTTTACTCTTTTTGTTGCAATGGTAAATGGGAGT
This sequence comes from Pseudorca crassidens, assembly GCF_039906515.1. Classification (NCBI taxonomy): domain Eukaryota; kingdom Metazoa; phylum Chordata; class Mammalia; order Artiodactyla; family Delphinidae; genus Pseudorca; species Pseudorca crassidens. The sequence continues at coordinate 64,713,188 of NC_090304.1, read as the reverse complement.
GTTCCCTTAATTTCTCTTTCAGATTTTTCATCATTAGTGTATAGGAATGCAAGAGATTTCTGTGCATTAATTTTGTATCCTGCAATTTTACCAAATTCATTGATTAGCTCTCGTAGTTTTCTGGTGGCATATTTAGGATTCTCTGTGTATAGTATCATGTCATCTGCAAGCAGTGACAGTTTTACTTCTTCTTTTCCAATTTGTATTCCTTGTATTTCTTTTTCTTCTCTGATTGCTGTGGCTAGGACTTCCAAAACTATGTTAAATAATAGTGGTGAGAGTGGACACCCTTGTCTTACTCCTGATCTTAGAGGAAATGCTTTAGTTTTTCACCATTGAGAATGGTGTTTGCCGTGGGTTTGTCATATATGGCCTTTATTATGTTGAGGTACGTTCCCTTTATGCCCACTTTCTGGAGAGTTTTTATCATAAATGGGTATTGAATTTTGTCAAAAGCTATTTCTGCATCTATTGAGATGATCATATGGTTTTTATTCTTCAATTTGTTAATATGGTGTGTCACATTGATTGATTTGCGTATATTGAAGAATCCTTGCATCCCTGGGATAAATCCCACTTGATCATGGTGTATGATCCTTTTAATGTGTTGTTGGATTCTGTTTGCTAGTATTTTGTTGAGGATATTTGCATCTATATTCATCAGTGATATTGGGCTGTAATTTTCATTTTGGTAATATCTTTGCCTGGTTTTGGTATCAGGGTGATGGTGACCTCACAGAATGAGTTTGGGAGTGTTCCTTCCTCTGCAATTTTTTGGAAGAGTTTGAGAAGGATGGATGTTAGCTCTTCTCTAAATGTTTGATAGAATTCACCTGTGAAGCAATCTGGTCCTGGACTTTTGTTTTTTGGAAGATTTTTAATCACAGTTTCAATTTCATTACTTGTGATTGGTCTGTTCATATTTTCTATTTCTTCCTGGTTCAGTCTTGGAAGGTTACACCTTTCTAAGAATTTGTCCATTTCTTCCAGGTTGTCCATTATATTGACATACAGTTGCTTGTAGTAGTCTCTTAGGATGCTTTGTATTTCTGCAGTGTCTGTTGTAACTTCTCCTTTTCCATTTCCAATTTTATTGATTTGAGTCCTCTCCCTCTTTTTCTTGATGAGTCTGGCTAATGGTTTATTAATTTTGTTTATCTTCTCAAAGAGCCAGCTTTTAGTTTTATTGATCTTTGCTATTGTTTTCTTTGTTTCTATTTCATTTATTTCTGCTCTGATCTTTATGATTTCTTTCCTTCTGCTAACGTTGCGTTTTGTTTGTTCTTCTTTCTCTAGTACCTTTAGGTGTAAGGTTAGATTCTTTATTTGAGATTTTTCTTGTTTCTTCAGGTAGGCTTGTGTAGCTATAAACTTCCGTCTTAGAACTGCTTTTGTTGCATCTCATAGGTTTTGGATCATCGTGTTTTCATCATCATTTGTCTCTAGGTATTTTCTGTTTTCCTCTTTGATTTCTTCAGTGATCTCTTGGTTATTCAGTAACGTGTTGTTTAGCCTCCACATGTTTGTGTTTTTGCATTTTTTTCCTTGTAATTCATTTCTAATCTCATAGTGTTGTGGTCAGAAAAGATGCTTGCTATGATTTCAATTTTCATAAATTTACTGAGACTTGATTTGTGACCCAAGATGTGATCTATCCTGGAGAATGTTCCGTGTGCACTTGAGAAGAAAGTGTAATCTGCTGTTTCTGGATGGAATGTCCTATAAATATCAATTAAACCTTTCTGGTCTATTGTGCCATTTAAAGCTTCTATTTCCTTATTTATTTTCATTTTGGATGATCTGTCCATTGGTGTAAGTGAGGTGTTAAAGTCCCCCACTATTATTGTGTTACTGTCGATTTCCTCTTTTAGAGCTGTTAGTAGTTGCCTTATGTATTGAGGTGCTCTTATGTTGGGTGCATATTTATTTATAATTGTTGTATCTTCTTCTTGGATTGATCCCTTGACCATTATGTAGTGTCCTTCCTTGTCTCTTGTAACATTCTTTATTTTAAAGTCTATTTTATCTGATATGAGTATTGCTATTCTAGCTTTCTTTTGATTTCCATTTGCATGGAATATCCTTTTCCATCCCCTCACTTTCAGTCTGTATGTGTCCCTAGGTCTGATGTGGGTCTCTTGTAGACAGCATATATATGGGTCTTCTTTTTGTATCTATTCAGTGAGCCTGTGTATTTTGGTTGGAGCATTTAATCCATTCATGTTTAAGGTAATTATCAGTATGTATGTTCCTATTACCATTTTCTTAATTGTTTTGTGTTTGTTTTTGTAGGTCCTTTTCTTCTCTTGTGTTTCCCACTTAGAGAAGTTCCTTTAGCATTTGTTGTAGAGCTGTTTTGGTGGTGCTGAGTTCTCTTAGCTATTGCTTTTCTGTAAAGCTTTTGATTTCTCCATCGAATCTGAATAAGATCCTTGCTGGGTAAAGTAATATTGGTTGTAGCTTCTTCCCTTTCATCACTTAATCATGCCACTCCCTTCTGGCTTGTAGAGTTTCTACTAAGAAAACAGCTGTTAACCTTATGGGAGTTCCCTTGTATGTTATTTGTCGTTTTTCCCTTGCTACTTTCAATAATTTTTCTTTGTCTTTAATTTTTGTCAGTTTGATTACTATGTGTCTCAGCATGTATGGGACTCTCTGCACTTCGTGGACTTGGGTGGCTATTTCCTTCCCATGTTACGGAAGTTTTTGACTATAATCTCTCAAATATTTTCTCGGGTCATTTCTCCCTCTCTTCTCCTTCTGGGACCCCTATAATGCGAATGTTGGTGCATTTAATGTTGTCCCAGAGGTCTCTTAGGCTGTCTTCATTTCTTTTCATTCTTTTTTCTTTATTCTGTTCCACAGCAGTGAATTCCACCTTTCTGTCTTCCAGGTCACTTATCCGTTCTTCTGCCTCAGTTATTCTGCTATTGATTCCTTCTAGTGTAGTTTTCATTTCAGTTATTGTATTGTTCATCTCTGTTTATTTGTTCTTTAATTCTTCTAAGTCTTTGTTAAACATTTCTTGCATCTTCTGAATCTTTACCTCCATTCTTTTTCCAAGGTCCTGGATCATCTTCACTATCATTATTCTGAATTCTTTTTCTGGAAGGTTGCCTATCTCTACTCCATTTAGTTGTTTTTCTGGGGTTTTATCTTGTTTCTTCATCTGGTTCATAGTCCTCTGCCTTTTCATTTTGTCTATCTTTCTGTGAATGTGGTTTTTGTTCCACAGGCTGCAGGATTGTAGTTCTTCTTGCTTCTGCTGTCTGCCCTCTGGTGGATGAGGCTATTTAAGAGGCTTGTGCAAGTTTCCTGATGGGAGGGACTGGTGGTGGGTAGAGTTGACTGTTTCTCTGGTGGGCAGAGCTCAGTAAAACTTTAAACCATTTGACTGCTGATGGGTGGGGCTGGGTACCCTCCATGTTGGTTGTTTGGCCTGAGGCAACCGAACACTGGAGCCTACCTGGGCTCTTTGGTGGGGCTAATGGCAGACTCTGGGAGGGCTCACACCAAGGAGTACTTCCCAGAACTTCCGCTGCCAGTGTCCTTGTCCCCACAGTGAGACACAGCCACTGCCTGCCTCTGCCAGAGACCCTCCAACACTAGCAGGTAGGTCTGATTCAGTCTCCTATGGGGTCACTGCTCCTTCCCCTGGGTCCCAATGAGCACACTACTTTGTGTGTGCCCTCCAAGAGTGGAGTCTGTTTCCCCCAGTCCTGTCGAAGTCCTGCAATCAAATCCCACTAGCCTTCAAAGTTTGATTCTCTAGGAATTCCTCCTCCTGTTGCCAGACTCCGAGGTTGGGAAGCCTGACGTGGGGCTCAGAACCTTCATGCCAGTGGGTGGACTTCTGTGGTATAAGTGTTCTCCAGTCTGTGAGTCACCCACCCAGCAGTTATGGGATTTGATTTTACTGTGACTGCGCCCCTCCTACCATCTCATTGTGGCTTCTCCTTTGTCTTTGGATGTGGGGTATCTTTTTTGGTGAGTTCCAGTGTCTTCCTGTCAATGATTGTCCTGCAGCTAGTTGTGATTCTGGTGTTCTCGCAAGCAGAAATTATATTTCTAATTGCAGTTAAAATCTACCTGCAAAATTATTTTGGGTAATACTAACTGGGTAACATTAATAGTAATATAATGTGAAGTTAGTATTTTAACTTGACAAATTAAATAAACTAGTTTGGGTTTCAACAGTGTGTGGGGTAGAAGATAAAAAGTAAATATCTAATAAACAATGCTAAGTATATCATAACACTAAAAACTGAATTCTAACTGCATGTATATTGTATGAAGCATGTGACACAGATAATGCACTGCATCAGGACCAAAAGTTTCATCAGTAGGATATGCCAGAAATTTTACAGATAAACACGAGCATTTTATAGTCCTTTTGAAGTTCATTCACTGCATACAGACCTAAGCAATACCATGGACAGTTGCTTTGAATTCCTAATCTATGAAACTGAAAAGTTAAGAAATTCTCATTAACAAGTCAGTAAATATAGTGGGCCTCAGAAAATGTATGTTACATTAAAGCACTTTTGCTATATAATCACAGCAATAATTTGAAGTTTATATTACATTTTTAGGCCAAGAGGCCCACAACTCCTGGTTTTACAAGCATTCTTTGAGATAAATAAATGTCATTTCACACAGAGAAAAAAATACACAAGCAGTGACCTGCACAACATTTATATAAACATCTGTTTGTTTCAGTTTCAACAAAGGAATTTGTATTAACCACCAGTTCTGATTATGTGTACCAACCTTAAAATGCAAAAGAAAGCCATAAACAAGGCCCCATTAGCAGTCAGAAATGAAGCAGATTGTAGGATCTCAGGGAGCAGTTTGTGTAAATAATAATCTAATTTTCGTTTCCGGAGAATTGCTGCAATCTGGAAAAAAAGAATTAAAAAAGGCTCTTTTGTTTAATATAACCAACTTTTCCCACTTAAGTTAGTTCTTATGTGGAAGATATTGAAATAACAGCATGTATTTAAAAATTAAAGTAAAAACTCTAGTATTTTACTGGCTCCTCTATGAAAATTCAATTTCTGGGACAGAAGACACTTTAATTTATTGAAAGTGTAATGGGTAAAATAAACACCTAGAAATTACAACATGGATCATATGATAAATAACCTCCAAACATTGAGATAAATATTTATAACGCCTTAAAAAGTTTTAAACTGGGGCTTCCCTGGTGGCACAGTGGTTAAGAATCTGCCTGCCAATGCAGGGTACACGGGTTCAAGCCCTGGTCCGGGAAGATTCCACATGCCGCGGAGCAACTAAGCCCATGCACCACAACTACTGAGCCTGCACTCTAGAGCCCATGAGCCACAACTACTGAGCCCATTTGCCACAACTACTGAAGCCCATGTGCCACAACTACTGAGGCCCACGTGCCTGGAGCCCATGCTCCGCAACAAGAGAAGCCACCACAGTGCGAAGCCCGCACATGGCAAGGAAGAGTAGCCCCCACTCGCAGCAACTAGACAAAGCCCACGCGCAGCAACAAAGACGCAACGCAGCCAAAAATAAATAAATAAAATTTTTTTAAAAAGTTTTATACTGATAAATAAAATATATGTTTAAATGGAAAAACTAAAGTCCAATCAAACAGAAATTGAATGCTAAAACAAAACTACATTACAGATACTATCAGCCTGGATATTAGAAAATTTCAATGATAAAAACCAGAGAAATTCATTCATTCAGTTTCACTGAGAAGGGGATATGAGCTAGATTAGGAAGAACAGTATAATTCTCACAGGTGACCAGGAAGAAATGCTTTTCTATCATGATGAAACAATATATCAAAGGAACAAAAGTTAAGGGGGCAGAATTAGGGAATGTAAGAAATGGCAAGACTGACTTGAGAAAAGGAAGACCAGAGAACTCTGCATTCACTTTTCACCATTCTAGACATAACAGCTTCCCTATGGTCAGGGATCAACAAATCTAATGGCCTCTTCTCAGTTCTTTTCTTACTCTACCACTTAGAAGCCTCTGATAATTTCCTACTTCATTCAATTAAACAAGCTGTTATTAAGAACTATGCCATACACAGGAAAAACAACAATGAATAAGATCCAATCCCTGCCTTCAAGGAACATAAAAACTTGATAGGGAAATAGATATATAAACAATAAACTACAATAAGGCAGTGCGGTAAATGCTATACTAGAAGAAGGAGAAACTGCTACAGAAATACATATTAGGGAATAACCAAAAAGGAGATGGGACTGGACAGGTAATAATGCCCAGAAGATGGATCTCGACAAATAGGTAAAACTTTGACAAAAGAGAAGTTTCTATGGTTTCTGTGACTTCATTGTTTTCATTCTCCCATGATATCTTTAAGTGCTATTCCTTTGTTAGCATTTCTTCCTCAGATCTCTACTCATTCTATATACAACCTCCCCCACAGCATCATCTATCATGTCAAAGTAGGAATTCCAATATAACCCCTTCTATTTTTTTTTTTTTCATATTTGGCTGCATTGGGTCTTCATTGTTGCACACAGGCTTTCGCTAGTTGCAGCGAGCAGGGGCTACTCTTTGTGTGGTACGTAGGCTTCTCATTGCGGTGACTTCTCTTTGCGGAGCACAGGCTCTACGTGCACAGCCTTCAGTAGTTGCAGCACATGGGCTCAGCAGTTGCGGCACGTGGGCCCTAGAGTACACAGGCTTCAGTAGTTGTGGGCTCAGTAGTTGTTGCTCACGGGCTCTAGAGCACAGGCTCAGTAGCTGTGGCACACAGGCTTAGCTGCTCCAGGCATGTGGCATCTTCCCAGGCCAGGGATCAAACCCATATCCCCTGGATTGGCAGGCAGATTCTTAACCACTGCACCACCAGGGAAGTCCCTCCCCTAAATTCTTAATGCATACTTCAAATGTCTATTGGACATGTCAATAAAGACATAGCACAGACATCAAAAAAAAAAGAATGTCCAAAGTAGAACTTATTATACTTCCCCAAAATGCTTTTATTTCTGATTTTCTAACCTCAAGTAATAGTACCACATCCACCCTATTACTTAGAAACAAAATGTTGGTGTCATTTTCAACTACTCCCTGGATCCTCAATCATCTCCTCAGTTCTAATGGTCTCCTAGTATCTTCAGGTTTTAGAATGTAATGTCTCTTTCATTTTAGACTCAACAATGGGCAGAATATGGTACTCTGTTATATATTCAAGTAGTTACAGAAAAAAAATCTCCTCTGTTCCTGGAAAGGAAAAAACAAAACTGTCCCTATTTGCAGATAACCTGATTGTCTACACAGAAATTCCCAAGCAAGTTACATACAGACACACACACACCTCCTAGAACTCATAATGCAGTTTAGCAAAGGCAAAGGATATAAGATAAACATACAAAAGTTATTTGTATTTCTATATTAAAAAAATGAATACATGGACACCAAAATTAAAAATACAATAGAATTTATAACTCCTCAAAAAACGAAATATTTAGGGAAAAATCTACAACACTTGTATATGACTTGTATACTGAAAGACACACAATGCTGATGGAAGAAATCAAAGAACAGATTAATAAATGTTCATAGATAGGAAGACTCAATATGGTAAAGATGTCAATTTTCCCCCAAAGCAAAATACAGGTTTAACACAATTTCTATTACGATTCCAGAAAAGGTTTTGTAGATGTAGACAAGATTATACTGAAATTTATATAGAAAAGCAAAGGAACTATAAGAACTAAAACAACTTTGAAAAAGTGAAAAAAATGGGAGGAATGAGTCTACCTAATTTCAAGACTTATTATATAGCTACAGCAATCAGGTTTTGTGATATTGGCAAAAGGATACACAAATAGATTAATGAAATAGAATAGAGAACCTAGATATAGATCCACACAAATATATCCAACTGATTTTTGACAAGGTACAATGGCAATTCCAGAGAGGAAAAATAGCTATTTCAACAAATGGTGCTGGAGCAAATACACATCCACAGGCAAAAAAAAAAAAAAAAAAAAAAATTTAACCTCAGCCAAAGTCTCACAGTTTATACACACTTTATACAAAAATTAATTCAAAATGTATCAGAGACATAAATCTAAAACATAAAACTACAAAACTTTTAGGGGAAAAAATATCAGGGAAAATCTTAGGGATCTAAGGCTAGGCAAAAGCGCAATTCATAAAAGGAAAAATTATAAATTACACTTCAGAATTAAAACTTTTTCTCTGTGAAAGACCTGTTAGGAATAAAAATCCTAGCTACAGAATGGGAGAAAATACTTGTAAACTACACAGCCAGCAAACGACTAGTATCTAGAATGAAGGAAATCTCAAAACTCAACAGTAAAAAAATGAACAATCCAATTAGAAAATACAAATGATATGAACAGATATTTCACCGAAGAGAATGTGCAAATGGAAGATAAGCATATTAGCCATTAAGGAAAAGCAAATTAAAACCACAATGAGCTATCACCATAGAACTGTCAGAATGATTAAATTTAAAAATACTGGAAACACCAAATGCTGACAAGGATACGGAGAAACTGGATCTCTCATGCATTTGTTGGGGGAAATGTGAAATGGCAAAAGCATTCTGAAAAAGTTTGACAGTTTCTATAAAAACTAAACAAGCAACTATCATATGACCCAGCAACTGCAGTCCCGAATGTTTATCCTAGAAAAATGAAAACGTACGTTCACCCAAAATTTGTGCACAAATGTTTATAGAAGCTTTGTCTGTAATAGTCAATAAATGGAAACAACTCCTATGTCCTTTAAGAGATGAATGGTTTAAAAAACCGAGGTGTATCCATACCGTGGAATACCATTTAGCAATAAACAGGAACAAGCTAGTGATACAGGATACAATACTGATGAATTTCCAGAGAATTATGCTGAATGGAAAAAGCCAATCCCAAAAGACTACATACTATACTATTCCATTTACATAACACATAAAATGACAAATTTATAGAAATAAACAATAAATTAATGGTGACCAGGGGTTAAGAGGAGGTGGGTAGGTGGGAGGGGTGGTATTGCTATAAAAGGGCACAAGGGATCCTTGTGTTGATGGAAATGTCCTGTATATTGACTATATCAATGGCAATTATTTTGGTTGTGATATTTTACTATCATTTAGCAGGATGATACCACTGGGAGAAACCAGCTAAAGAGCACAGGGAATCTATTATTTCTTACAACTGCATAAGAATCTACAATTATCTCAAAATTAAAAGCTCAATTAAAAAAAAAGCGGTCATCAACATAGCCAATGGGCATATGAAATATGCTTAGCATCACTAGTATTCAGAAAACTGTGCAATAAAATATCACTCACACACACACCAGAATGTCTAAAACAAGGAGAAATGACAATGCAAAGCACTGTCAGGAATGAAGTAACTAGAACTTCACACATTGCTGGTGGGAATGTAAAACTGCATACTTACTTCAGAAAACTGTTATTATCTAATGAAACTAAATGTACACTTATCCTACGATCCAGCAGTTTCACTCCTAGGTATATATCCAAGAGAAATAACTGCTTATTTCCATCAAAAGTCATATTCATAACACTATCTGTAATTACAAATACTGCAAAACACCTAAATGTCCATTAACAGTAAGGTAGATAAATTGTACATATTTGCA